>NC_083868.1:959536-10959536 GCF_032452875.1 Bos javanicus | reverse complement strand
CTACTGGAAAGTACAGAAAAAGAAAATGAAGGGATGGTGGAGAAATTATATTTAAAGAGATTAGCTAAGGCTTTCCCAGAATTGAAAATAAACCTAAGTTTTTAAATGAAAAGGGTATTCTAAGTACCAAAGATGATGGATGAAAATAGGTCCAAACAGGATATATTACAGTCAAACTCTCCAAGAAAATTTAAAAATGTCCAGGCAGAAAGATGGATTATCACCTATTCATGATTTATTATTATTACTATCAGCAAAGATAGATGCATAGAGACAGGAGAATTGTATCTTAAATGTCTTAAAGGCAAATAATCAGCCTAGACTTTTATATTCAGAGAATGATGGATTTACTAAGATTAAGAATTTACCACACATATCTTTCCAACTAAAAAACCAAAAACAAAAAAGCTGTTAAGAAGTGTCCTTCATCATGAAGAACATGAACTTAGAGAAAAGGCATTGGAACACAAGAAAAAACTGTGAGTATGGAAACATATAATATTTTGGTGACAGTATTACTGACTATAAAAATAAATTATATCTATAAGCAAGAAAATGAAAGGGCAGGAAAGAGGAAATAAAGAAACAAAAAGGGAAGTGAGCAGAGAAAACAAGTAAAGAAAGAAAATATGAAAGAAGAAACAATCGCAGCTATATAAATAACTCTAAATAAAAGATAAACTTACCTTTTAAAATGGCTGAAATTAGCAGATTGAATAAAGAAACAAAATCTAGTTGTCTTTTGCTTGCAAAAGACAAGATTTGTATTTTTGTATTTTAGAAATTTAAATATTTGTATTTGTATGTATATGTATTTGTATTTTAGAAATTTAAATACATGTCTTTAATATATGTATTAATACATGTTATTAATAAATCAATATATGTTAATTTATATGTTAATATTATATATTAATGTTAATATGTTAATACTAATTAACATTAATGCATATTAATATATGTTATTCATAATTACTAACAAATTTAATGTATGTGTTTGTATTTTAGAAATTTAACACAGAGAGTTGTATAGTTCTGCAAGATGTGGACCCTGAGGCAGGCTGAGTGGAGTGCAAGGGACCTCCTTGTATCTTTTGTTGTTGTAGAGATTTATGTGAATATATAAAGATTACAAAGAGAAAGTTACATACTATTTAAAAACAAAAGGGATGGAGAAAAGATATATTTTTCAGATAAAAACCAAATAAACCTTTCTATGAAACAGAAATGGATTCATAGACACAGAGAACAGACTTATGGTTACCAAGGGGGGAGAACGGTAGGGAAAGGACAGATGGGACTTTGGGGTTAGCAGATGCAAACTATTATATATAGGATGGATAAACAACAAAGTCCGACTGTTTAACACAGGGAACTACATTAAATACTTTGTGATAAACCATAATGGAAAATAATGTGATAGAGTATCAGTTCAGTTCAGTTGCTTCAGTTCAGTTCAGTTCAGTCACTCAGTCGTGTCCGACTCTTTGTGAACCCATGAACTGCAGCACGCCCAGGCCTCCCTGTCCATCACCAACTCCCTGAGTTCACCCAAACTCATGTCTGCCAAGTCAGTGATGCCATCCAGCCATCTCATCCTCTGTCGTCCCCTTCTCCTCCTGCCCCCAATCCCTCCCAGCATCAGTCCTTTCCAATGAGTCGACTCTTCGCATGAGGTGGCCAAAGTATTGGAGTTTCAGCTTTAGCATCATTCCTTCCAAAGAACACCCAGGACTGATTTCCTTTAGGATGGGCTGGTTGGATCTACTTGCAGTCCAAGGGACTCTCAAGAGTCTTCTCCAACACCACAGTTCAAATGCATCAATTCTTCAGCACTCAGCCTTCTTCACAGTCCAACTCTCACATCCATACATGACCACTGGAAAAACCATAGCCTTGACTAGATGGACCTTTGTTGGCAAAGTAATGTCTCTGCTTTTGAATATGCTATCTAGGTTGGTCATAACTTTCCTTCCAAGGAGTAAGCATCTTTTAATTTCACGGCTTCAGTCACCATCTGCAGTGATTTTGGAGCCCAGAAAAATAAAGTCTGCCACTGTTTCCACTGTTTCCCCATCTATTTGCCATGAAGTGATGGGACCGGATGCCATGATCTTCATTTTCTGAATGTTGAGCTTTAAGCCAACTTTTTCACTCTCTTCTTTCACTTTCATCAAGAGGTTCTTTAGTTCTTTTTCACTTTCTGCCATAAGGATGGTGTCATCTGCGTATCTGAGGTTATTGGTATTTCTCCTGGCAATCTTGATTCCAACTTGTGCTTCTTCCAGCCCAGTGTTTCTCATGATGTACGCTGCATATAAGTTAAATAAGCAGGGTGACAATATACAGCCTTGATGTACTCCTTTTCCTATTTGGAACCAGTCTGTTGTTCCATGTCCAGTTCTAACTGTTACTTCCTGACTTGCATACAAGTTTACTCAAGAGGCAGGTCAGGTGGTCTGGTACTCGAATACCAGACCACCTGACCTGCCTCTTCAGCAATATTATTGCCATACAAAATCAAATACAGGACAAAAAATAACAGGGATTAAAAGAGACCACTCTCTAATAATTGAAAAAGCAATCCATTGAGCAAATATAATATTTATGACCTTAACTACAGGGCTTCCCCAGTAAAGAATTTGCCTGCAATGCAGGAGATGCAAGTTCTATCCCTGGGTCAGGAAGATCCCCTGAAGGAGGAAATGGCACCCCACTCCAGTATTCTTGCCTAGAGAATCCCATGGACAAAGGAGCCTGTAGGGTTACAGTCCATGGGATTGCAAAGAGTTGAACATGACTGAAGCAACTGAGCATACCTATAACAATACCCAGACTTAAATGATTGACAGTCTCATAGAATTACCTGGAGACATGGACCAAAGCCATAGTCTTAGTGGTAGACTTTCATAAATCTTTCGGAAGCCAATAAATTAGATCAAAATTGTAAGGATCAGAAGACTTACAAAATAAACTAGTTTTATCTAATAGATACCTAGAACCCTGCCTCCAACAAAAATTACACAGGACATTTCAAAAATTAACCACTTACTGGATCACTAAGAAATTTCAGCAAATGTCGAAGAGTTAATATGATACAAACCATGTACTCTTATAAAATCACTTTTTAAAATACCTAACCCTAAAAGCTGCATTAAAAAGCTGCAGTCCTAAACCCTTCTTCCATAAGACTTTCCAAAAGAAGATTAAAAAATATTTAGAACTGAATTACTTATCAAAACTTGTGGAATTCAAATATCTACTTTTAGAGGTAAACTTATATACTTAAATATGTTCATTGAAAAAGAAAGATTGAAAAAAGTTATCACAAGAGCTAAATAAATAAATAAGGTAAGTATAAGCATAGAAATAAAGATGGGAGTAGAAATGAATGAGATATAAAACAAGAAATAATAGAATCAAAAAACTAGAGCTGGATCAAGTAAAAGAAAAAGAACAAATAAAAATATAAGGAATTTACAAATCATGAGTAAATGTTTTGAGCAATTTAATACCAATAAATTTGAAAAGTTATACATTTGTAATTATCCTGAAAATGATATGCATTAAAATTAGCTCAAGAGAAATGGAAAAGCTCAAAAAAAAAAAAAAAAAAAAAAGGTACACATTCAAAATGCACTGATATCAGTGCCTCCCCTGATGGCGTCACATGTGAGTTTCAAATGAAAGGTCAGGATGGTAGGTGCTGAGAATTGTAGGTAGTTATTTGGGACTCAGACATTTCATGAATGGAGAATTCTGTGCAGTTTATTCCCCAGCAGAGAATTAGAGCTATTCATTTAAAGATGGTTAATTATTCTCTGTCTATGCTGGGGAGTCCAACTTCTTATAAATAATACTGAAACAAGAGTTTGTTGGTAAGTAATCTTTGGGGCTTCCCTCATAGCTCAGTTAGCAAAGAATACACCTGCAATGCAGGAGACCCTGGTTTGATTCCTGGGTCAGGAAGATCCCCTGGAGAAGGGAAAGGCTACCCACTCCAGTATTCTGGCCTGGAGAATTCCATGGACTGTATAGTCCATGGGATCGCAAAGACTCAGACACAACTGAGTGACTTTAACTTCACTACATGTCAATCTTTGCAGTATTGATTATTGCTTTAAGGATAGACTCTCAACTTCAGAATTTCTGGATCAAATGTTTAGCATTCTTCACACCAAATGGACTCACCAATGGAGAAAAGACCATTCCAGTACCAGCTCCCAGAACTGCAGGGTGGTCTTCACTACAGGGTTACACAGAGCTAGAACAGGCTGGCCCTCAGGACCAACCCACCATTCTGGGCACACTGGCTCACTCAACCACTGTCTGGAGAACACACTTCAGTCAACCTTTATGATTAGGGAGATCACACAATTTATGATTTGAACCTAGACATATAGTAAATTGCATGTCAGGATGACAGATATAAATGGAGACAGTCTTGAGAAAATGGGATGTATCATCACCCTAATCATGACCCACAGTGTCCAGAACATCTCCCCATAAATCTGACTTGATCCTCTGTACCCTCACCCTCACCCACCTTCATAGTATTCACTAAGCCCTCCAGGTCTACAATCAGCAGATCCTCATACATTCCATCTCTTTGATAAATGTTTCTTTCACTTCCCAAATGCACCAGAAACCTGGCTCTCCCTGTGAAATCTCTTCTCCCTTCATATCTCTTGAGTGGAGACTATTTTTGCTCTCATACTCTTTGATTCTCAGGGTGAGACTATTATGAGACTCAAAGCTGTCCTCTTTGCTTCTCACTGTCATTTCCAAGCCATTTTCCCACCTTTCTTGGAAGCAAAAGAAGCTCCTGCACTTTTGAGGTTTAGGCTCAGTTTCAGTTCAGTCGCTCAGTCGTGTCTGACCCCAGAGACATCGTGACCCCATGGACTGCAGCACGCCAGGCCTCCCTGTCCATCACCAACTCCCGGAGTTCACCCAAACTCATCTCCATTGAGTCAGTGATGCCATCCAACCATCTCATCCTCTGTCGGCCCCTTCTCCTCCTGCCCCCAATCTTTCCCAGCATCAGGGTCTTTTCAAATGAGTCAGCTCTTCACATCAGGTGGCCAAAGTATTGCAGTTTCAGCTTTAGCATCAGTCCTTCCAATGAATATTCAAGACTGATTTCCTTTAGGCTGGACTGGTTGGATCTTCTTGCAGTCCAAGGGACTCTCAAGAGTCTTCTCCAACACCACAGTTCAAAAGCATCAATTCTTCGGTGCTCAGCCCTCTTTATAGTCCAACTCTCACATCCATACATGATCAGTGAAAAACCATAGCCTTGACTAGACGGACCTTTGTTGGCAAAGTAATATTTCTGCTGTTTAATATGCTGTCTACGCTGGTCATAACTTTCCTTCCAAGGAGTAAGCATCTTTTAATTTCATGGCTGCAGTCACCATCTGCAGTGATTTTGGAGCCCAGAAAAATAAAGTCTGACACTGTTTCCACTGTTTCCCCATCTTTTTGCCATGAAGTGATGGGACCAGATGCCATGATCTTAGTTTTCTGAATGTTGAGCTTTAAGCCAACTTTTCACTCTCCTCTTTCACTTTCATCAAGAGGCTCTTTAGTTCTTCACTTTCTGCCATAAAGGTGGTGTCATCTGCATATATGAGGTTATTGATATTTCTGCTGGCAGTCTTGATTCCAGCTTGTGCTTCATCCAGCCCAGAGTTTCTCATGATTTAGGTTACTGCTGCTGCTGCTAAGTCGCTTCAGTTGTGTCTGACTCTGTGCGACCCCACAGATGGCAGCCCACCAGGCTCCCCTGTCCCTGGGATTCTCCAGGCAAGAACACTGGAGTGGGTTGCCATTTCCTTCTCCAATGCATGAAAGTGAAAAGTGAAAGTGAAGTCGCTCAGTCATGTCCGACTCTTCGCAACCCCATGGACTGCAGCCCACCAGGCTCCTCCATCCATGGGATTTTCCAGGCAAGAGTACTGGAGTGGGGTGCCATCGCCTTCTCTGCATGATTTAGGTTACCTGACTTGAAAATCTCACCCTTCTTTATTGCTGTCCCTGGTGAATTCTGTGTCCTTCCTCTTCCTGCTTTGGGAATCGATCCCTCCATCAGCCTCTATCTCCACATCAATTCTTGACATGGTGATCGGCAATTTCAACCATTACTGTGACAGATTGGGTATTTGATGATATTATGATATGTGGTCTTCCCCGGTGGTGCTAGTAGGAAAGAACCTGCCTGCCAATGCAAGAGACTAAGAGACTCAGGTTCAATCCCTGACTTGGGAAGATCCCCTGGAGGCAGGGGTAGCAACCCACTCCACTATTCTTGCCTGGAGAATCCCATGGATAGAAGAGCTGGCAGGTTACAGTCCATAGCGTCACAAAGATATTATGTAGTTATTGTTAGTTGTTTTAAATGTGATCATGTAACATGGATATGTGTTTTTTTTTTAATGACTCCTTGTTTTTTACAGGTGCTGGTATATTCACAGATATCAATATGTAGTGTTTGGGTTTTCTTCCACTGGTAAAAGCAAGTTGGACATGAGCTGATAATTGTTGAAGGTGGGTGATATATACATGGAGGTTTATTATACCCTTCTTTCTGCCTTTGTATATGCTGAAAGTTTTCCGTTATAAAACATTAAATAAAGTCTCTGTAGGTGTCCCAGCCAGCACCATGGTCTCTCAGTTCCTTGACTTCTTCTCCACTTGAACCTCTTAATGTCATACTTAAGCCTTTCAACACAAATTACTGTAAGCAGATAGGGCATGGAGTCCCTGGAGAAAGAGAACCAGGCATGGCTTTGTTGACATAAGAGAAACCATTTTTGTCCTAAGCCATTTTGTGATCTGAGCCTGGGTACAGTGTTTGTCCTCTTACGAGTCTCAGTAATTAATGATCTTAAGGAAACAAAAGAAGGCAGCAACAAACTGCTATCAAGCAAGAGAAGTAACAACAGCAAAGATAATAAATCAGTTGCATAGACTCCCAGTTCTGTTTCAGTGGTAAGGATTAGCCTGAAGTCCTCAACCACCATGATAATGTTGACTTTTTCTGACTTTTGTGACTTCAGTCAACTAAAATTTGCACTCTGTTGACTTTTGCCATAATTCTATATTAAATTTTCCTGTTCAAATCCCTTCATGAATATGCATTTACTGACCAAGCACGTTCATGAATATACATGAGCCATTAGCTTAAAATTTCACCAGTCTTGCTTCTGGGGAAACACTGCTTTGGGAAAGCTCCCGGGTGTACTGCAATTATAAGTCCTTCTCCTGATCTTTGGCTTGACACTCACCAAGAAATGAACCCAGTTTGCTGGTATATTACAACCTTCAAAATCTTCAATTCAAGCTTCTCAGTCTCACACTTGTACTTCCTGTATTTTCAAGCCCACTTATTCTAGTAAATTCCAGCCTTCTCAATCTCATTAAAATCTTCATTTCACTGACCTGACAGCAACTTTCTCATATATCTCCCTGCCCATTTTTGTATTTACTTGCCCCCTCATCTATCTTGAGTGATGTAAGGAAAATTCTTGCAATGGCCTCGCCTTGTGGCTCAGATGGTAAAGAATCTCCCTGCAATGGAGGCCTGGGTCCGATCCCTGGGTTGGGAAGATTCTCCTGAAGAAGGGCAACCCACTCCAGTGTTCTTGCCTGGAGAATACCATGGACAGAGGAGCCTGGCAGATTCATTAGATCACAACGAGTTGAATATGAATGAAGCGACTTAGCATGCCCTTATTTTTTCAACTTTCTGATTTACCTGGCTAACAGAATCCCAGCACTGGCTGCAATCAACCACCTGCCATCCTCCGACTAGCCCTTGAACATCCAAATGGGCTGACTGATTTCTCTTTAAATTCTTGTGTACAATATTCAAACACACTCAAGCTGTCCAGGAATCTACCAACATTTTTCTAATAAGGCTGTCTACCCACTGTAATGACTAATTCATCAGCCTCTTCTTTTTGATTAAACCTCCATATTCTCCTGCCCACCCATTTCAGCTGACAAACTCCCTCAAAGTTTCACTGAAATGACAAAATCCATCTGACCTTATCTTCTCAAAATCCATCTTACCGTCTTGTTACCCAACCTTCAAAACTCCTGCTTCTGTATTGGCTTCTTCCTACCTATTTCTTCCCTCTTTCAAAGACCAGTTTCTCTTAGTGCACTTGAAACATTTTGCCTTCTCAAGGATTTAGATCCTTTGATGAACTCTCCCCTCCCTCTCTACATTGTTAATCTACCAATTCAAAGCTATCTCTCTGAAGATTCTATTCACTTCTCCTAAAATGTATCAAACAACCCAAGGGTTGTCATTCAGCTGATACATACAAAGTACTCGTTGTTAAAATAGTCAAGTACTGGTTGTTAAGTATCCACTACTTTAAGCCCTCATTACTGTTATTGCTTTGAATTTCTACTAGGTTACAAGCCCCCACCTAGAAGCAAGATCTAAGACAGCACAAATCAAATGAAGTTTGCATATGAATCATCGGGAGGTCTCATTAAAATGTAGATTATGATTAAGTAGATTTGAAGTGGTGCCTGCAATTCTGCAAAATACCTCAAAACTCCAAGGTGATGCATCATTCTTTGACTAACCAGATTTTTGAGCTTTTTAAAAACAAAGTGACAGACTTCTATGTGGTAGAGGTACAAGCAAGGATGATGTTAAATATGCCAAGTACAGCAGAGGCATTGAACTCTCAGAAGGGATACAGGTCATATTTCCAGAGTAGAGCCCCAGAGCCCTCTGCTGGGTCATTTAGTCCCCACATTATGAAATGGCCCAGGAGTGCCCACTGGCAGGAATGTGGACTCAGTAAATAGTGTGGTTATTTAATAACATACTTGAATGTTTTAACAACTGGTACATTGTACAAGTATGCATGTGCCAGTTGAATGCCAACCCTTATGTCGTATCATACATTTTCAAAGATGTCAATAGAATCATCAGAGAGACATCCTTGAACTCAAATTAAGAACATTCTTAATGTGCCAACCAAAGATGAAGCAGGTGGAGCAAAAGGAATTTCTTACCTCTGAAGGGGTTTGATCCCAGGTAGTATAAGAATTTGGTTGAGAAAATGTAGAAGTTGGACTAGGTCACTTAAGGTTCTTTCAAACCCTGGATTCTATAAATCCTACTCCAGTAGAGTCATTATCCTTCTAGGATCACCTTAAAAAAAATGGACTTCAAATTGCAGTTTACTCTACATCATAGTTTACAGACTATAAGACTTTTTCAGAAAGAAAGATTTAAAAATAATTAATGGATTAAAAATACACATTTGTTTCCAATCTTTCTAGTTGTTTTCTAATTTTCTTTTTGTTGACTTACTGCTCCTGACTAATATGTATGCAAATTTTGCACATTTGCAGGAGAGAAGTCAATGAGCAAAAATCAATTATATTTCTAAAAATTAGAGGGAAATAATTGGAGAATGAAGTTTAAGTGAAGAATTTCATTTATAACAGCAGATAGAACATTATACCCTGAAAGATAAGTTGAAAAAACTTTGTGCAAGATTTGTGTACTGAAAACTACAAAATACTGCTGGAGGAAGACATAAGTTAAGGGACAAATACACCATGCCATTGGATGGGAAGATTTAGTATTGTTAAGATAACGATTCTTCCCAAATTTATCTATAGATTCTATATATCCTTAATCAAAACTCCTTAGACTTTTTTTTCGTAGAAATTGATGAACTGATTCTACAGTTTGTGAATTGTGAATTTATCTGAAGCCTCATCACAAAATACCTAGAATAGCCAAGACCATTTTGAACAAAAATGAAAGATTTACACTACCTGATTTCCTGACATAAAATAAAATATTCATGACACTGTAGTGTTGAAGTAAGGATCAATGGAATAAAATAGAGAGTCCAAAAGTAGACCACTCACTTGTGGGGTCAGTTTTTGACAAAGGTGCTAAAATAATATTTGATGAAAGGACAGTCTTTTTGACAAGTTGTTCAGAAACAATTGGGTATCTGTGTGAACAAAACTGATCCTCACCTCTTACCACACATGAAGATTAACTCTGGATAATTTATTAATCTGAATATTAAAGTTAAAACTAGAAAACTTTGAAAAGAAAATAGAACTTCTAAAACAATCTAGAAGTGGAGAAAAAGATTTACTAGGACATAAAAATTGCTTTAAAAATCATTTCTCAGCCTTTTGACTAAGATCAAGTGTAGTATGGGGGCTTTCTTGATGGCTCAGATGTAAAGAATGCCAATGCAGGAGACACAAGAGACACAGGTTTGATACCTGGGTCAGGAAGATCCCCTGAAGGAGGGCATAGCAACCCACTCCAGTATTCTTGCCTGGAAAATTCCATGGACAGAGGGGCCTGGTGGACTACAGTCCATGTAGTCACAAAGAGTTGGACATGACTGAATACCTGAGTATGAGGATGAGCATGCACAAGGACTTTGAAAACAGTCTGGCACATTCATATTAGGGAGACATATGCTTTACATAAGACCTGCCAATTCCACTGCCACATTTTACCCAAAAGAAATGAAACCATGTCCTTAAAAGGACATGTATAGCAGCTTCACTGATAGCCCCAAACTGAAAAAGGCCCAGGTATCTTTGCAGCCAAAGATGGAGAGCTCTATATAGTCAGCAAAAACAAGACCAGGAGCCGACTGTGGCTCAGATCATGAACTGCTTATTGCCAAATTCAGACTGAAATTGAAGAAAGTGGGGAAAACCATTAGACCATTCAGGTATGACCTAAATCAATTCCCTTTTGATTATACAGTGGAAGTGTCAAATCGATTCAAGGGATTAGATCTGATAGACAGAGTGCCTGAAAGCTATGAACAGAGGTTCATGACATTGTACAGGAGGTAGGGATCAAGACCATCCCCAAGAAAAAGAAATGCAAAAAGGCAAAATGGTTGTCAGAGGAGGCCTTACAAATAGCTGAGAAGAGAAGAGAAGCTAAAGGCAAAGGAGAAAAAGAAAGAAACACCCATCTGAATGCAGAGTTCCAAAGAATAGCAAGGAGAGATAAGAAAGCCTTCCTCAGCGATCAATGCAGAGAAATAGAGGAAAACAATAGAATGGGAAAGACTAGAGATCTCTTCAAGAAAATTAGAGATATCAAGGGAACATTTTATACAAAGATGGGCACAATAAAGGACAGAAACGGTATGGACCTAACAGAAGGAAAAGATATTAAGAAGAGGTGGCAAGAATACACAGAAGAATTATACAAAAAAAGATCTTCATGACCCAGATAACCATAATGGTGTGATCACTCACCTACAGCCAGACATCCTAGAATGCAAAGTCAAGTGGGCCTTAGGAAGCATCACTATGAACAAAGCTGGTGGAGGTGATGGAATTCCAGTTGAGCTATCTCAAATCCTAAGAGATGATGCTGTGAAAGTGCTTCACTCAATATGCCAACAAATTTAGAAAACTCAGCAGTGGCCACAGGACTGGAAAAGGTCAGCTTTCATTCCAATCCCAAAGAAAGGTAATGCCAAACAATGTTCAAACTACCACACAATTGCACTCATCTCACACGCTAGCAAAGTAATGCTCAAAATTCTCCAAGCCAGGCTTCAACAGTGCATGAACAATGAACTTCCAGATGTTCAAGCTGGATTTAGAAAAGGCAGAGGAACCAGAGATCAAATTGCCAACATTCATTGGATCATAGGAAAAGCAATAGAGTTCCAGAAAAACATCTCCTGTTGCTTTATTGATTATACCAAAGTCTTTGCCTGTGTGGATCACAAAAAACCATGGAAAATTCTTCAAAAGATGAGAATACCAGATACCTTAACCTCCTCCTGAGAAATCTGTATGCAGGTCAGGAAGCAACAGTCAGAACTGGACATAGAACAGTAGACTGGTTCCAAATTGGGAAAGGAGTACGTCAAGGCTGTATATTGTCACCCTGCTTATTTAACTTATATGCAGAGTACATCATGAGAAATGCTGGACTGGATGAAACACAAGCTGGAATCAAGATTGCCGGGAGAAATATCAATAACCTCAGATATGCAGATGACATCAACCTTATGGCAGAAGGCAATGAAGAACTAAAGAGCCTCTTGATGAAAGTGAAAAAAGAGTGAAAATTTTGTCTTAAAACTCAACATTCAGAAAACTAAGATCATGACATCCAGTCCCATCACTTCATGGCAAATAGATGGGGAAACAATGGAAACAGTGACAGATTTTATTTTCTTGGGCTCCAAAATTACTGCAGATGGTGACTGCAGCCATGATATTAAAAGATGTTTGCTCCTTGGAAGAAAAGGTATCACCAACCTAGACAGTTTATTAAAAAGTAAAGACATTACGTTGCCAACAAAGGTCCGTCTAGTCAAAGCTATGGTTTTTCCAGTAGTCATGTATAGATGTGAGAGTTAGATTATAAAAAAGAAAGCTCATTGCCGAAGAATTGATGCTTTTGATTTGCGGTGTTGGAGAAGACTCTTGAGAGTCCCTTGGACTGCAGGGAGATCCAACCAGTCCATTCTGAAGGAGATTAGCCCTGGGATTTCTTTGGAAGGAATGATGCTAAAGCTGAAACTCCAGTACTTTAGTCACCTCATGCGAAGAGCTGACTCATTGGAAAAGACTCTGATGCTGGGAAAGACTGAGGGCAGGAGGAGAAGGGGACGACAGAGGATGAGATGGCTGGATGGCATCACCAACTCAATGGACATGGGTTTGGGTGGACTCCGGGAGATGGTGATGGAGAGGGAGGCCTGCCGTGCTGTGGTTCATGGGATCGCAAAGAGTCGGACACGACTGAGCAACTGAACTGAACTGAACTGTTCAACAAAATGATTCAGTTATAGCTACATATATTATTTTCCATATTCATTTCCATTATGGTTTATTACAGGATATTGAATATAGTCCCCTGTGCTATAGAGTAGGACCTTGTTGCTTATCCGTTCTACATATAATATAGCATCTGCTAACCCCAAATTCCCAACCAACCTCTTCCCCTGCTTCCACTGGCAATCACGTCTGTTCTCTATGAAATGTCCTGTATCTTCATTGTGTTGGTGGCCATATTTGCAATTAGCATTGGAGGAAGCGAGCAATGTTCTTTCTCCATCAAGTAAGTGAAAGTCAGTTTCCCAGATTCTGATAAAGGCACTAAGAGACAGCAAGCAAATTTCTTCCATTTTCTCCTAAATGCTTGGCCTTCTGTAAGAATCTTGATTTGTTCCATGACTTTTTCAGCAAGGTGCTTGAAGACCCCCTGTGGAAGCAATTCACAAATGTGAAGCCTCAGGGTTTGTGTACTGCTTTCCTGGGCACTATTTGTTTGCCCTAATCTCGTTGTAATGGCCCAGCACAGAGCCCATGGTCCCAGCAATCCTCGTATCCTTTTCCCTTGACTTCTTATCCGCTCCAAACCTTGGATTCCTGCCTCTGTCTTCTGTTTCTGAGTCCAGAGTGATGCAGAAGCTGACAGAACACTTTACCAAACCCAAGTCCATTGAAAATTCCCATTGTTGTGCTTAAAGTTCATCTTTCTGAATCTCAGAAAAACTTCAGTTCATCTCTTCCAATTCTCTACCACAGTCACATGTTGACTGTGTCAGGCATCCTCTCTCTTCAGTTCTCAAAGCTTCCTGCCAGTGACTTTGCTTCTGCTGATACTGAGAAGATGAGGCCATCTTGAGGCCAATGGGACTCCCTCAGTTACATGTCTTCAATCCTCCACTTAAAAAAAAAAAAAGTTATTTTGCTGTGCCGTGCAGCACTCAAGATCTTAGTTTCCTGACTAAGGATTGAACCTGTGAGCCCTGTATTGGGAGCATGGAATCTTAATCACTGGACCCCCCAGGGACGTCCCTCAATTCTTCACTATTTTTGTGCTCCTGTGATTACAGTTTTGCCAGGAACCTAGACCTGGGTGGAGACCCCTTTCTCTGTGTTCACTCCTGGTGTTGTAATTGCCAGTGGGATCCATTCCACAGTTACGCTGCTCATTGTCATCAAGGCTTTCATCCCTTAAAAAAACATCTTATTCCATATATATTTCAGAACTTTTACACAAAGCCACCACTTCCTTTATCAATTGTACCTTTTATCACAATTACACCAGTTTGCCTGTCCACCAACAATATGTGAGAGGGCGTCTCACCATTCCCAGCAGCACTGTATTAGTCTGTTCAGGCTGCTATAACAGAACATCATAGACTGGGTAGCTTCTAAACAACAGAACTTATGTCTCACAGACCTAGAGGCTGGAAATCCAAGGTCAGGATGCTAACATGATCAGATTCTGGTAAGAACTCTTTTTCAGATTGCAGACTGCCTGACTTCTCACTGTGTCCTCATATGTCAAGAAAGAAGGCAGGAGAACTTTCTGAGGTCCCCCTCTTTTTTTAAATTGGGGTATAGTTGCTTTACAATGTTGTGTTAATTTCTGATGTATAACGAAGTGAATCAGGTATATATATAATGTAACCCCTCCCTCGTGAGCCTCCTTCTCACCTCCACCCCACCCAGGCCAGCACAGAGCACCGAGCTGAGCTCCCTGTGCTGTGCAGCAGGTTCCCACCAGCTGGCTGTTTTACACGTGGCGGTGTACATGCATCAGTCCCAGTCTCCCAGTTCATCCCACCCACCCACTGGTGCACCTCTTGGTTATCTACATCTGCATCTCTATTCCTGCCCTGCAGATAGATTCATCCATACCACTTTTCTCAATTCCATATATACATGTTACTATATGATATTTTATCTGGGTCCATCCACATCTCTACAAATGATCAAATATTTTCTCCTTTTATGGCTGAGTAATATTCCATTGTATATATGTACCACATCTTCTTTATCCATTCCTCTGTCGATGGACATTTAGGTTGCATCCATGTCCTGACTATTGTAAATAGCACAGCAAAGAACATTGGGGTGCATGTGTCTTTTGGAATTATGATTTTTGTCAGAGTATATGCCCATGTGGTGGATCTATTTTTAGCTTTTTTAAGGAACCTCTGTACTGTTCTCCATAGTGGCTCCATCAGTTTACATTCCCAGCAGCATACAAGAGGACTCCCTTTACCCTTTACCCTCTCCAGCATTACCATTTGTAGATTTTTTTTGACAGTGGCCATTCTGACCAGTGCGGGGTGATATCTCATTGTAGTTTTGATCTGTGTTTCTCTGATAACTAGTGATGTTGAGCATCTTTTCAGATACCTCTTGGCCATCTGTGTGTCTAGGATCCCTTTTATAAGAACACTATTCTCATTTGTGAAGGCTCTCAAATATCCCATCCCCTCGTATCATCATATTGGGGGTTAGGATTTCAACATATTAATTTTAAGGGACACAAACATTCCATCCATTGTGAGTATTCAGAGAGACAGTAAAGCTTGGTGGTAAAAACATGGGCAGAGAGCCAACTATTGGGCGTGGAGTCTGGCTAAGTCAGTCCCTTGCCACATGACTTTGCTTAAATTACTTAGATTTCTGTGTCTCAGTTTCTTCAGCTGTAAAATGAGGATAATAACAGTACTACTAATATTTAACTATTGCAATAATTAAGCCATTGGCAGATGCAAATCTATATAATAGTGTTCAATAAGTACTACATTCATACCTTGAATCTGTGACCAGTGATAGTTGAAAATGATTTCTGTTGTGGATGTCTTTGACAGTTAATAATGTTGAATATATATCACGTGTTTTTCATCATATTCTTCTCAGTTCAGTTCAGTTGCTCAGTTGTGTCCAACTCTGTGACCCCATAGACTGCAGCACCCCAGTGTTCCCTGTCCATCACCAACTCCAGGAGCTTGCTCAAACTCACGTCCATTGAGTCGTTGATACCATCCAACCAGCTCATCGTCGGTCATCCCCTTCTTCTCCTGCCTTCAATTTTTCCCATCATCAGGGTCTTTTCCAATGAGTCAGTTCTTTGCATCAGGTGGCCAAAGGATTGGAGCTTCAGCATCAGTCCTTCCAATGAATATTCAGGACTGATTTCCTTTAGGATTGACTGATTTGATCTCCTTGTAGTCCAAGGGACTCTCAAGAGTTTTTCCAACACCGCAGTTCAAAAGCATCAATACTTTGGTGCTCAGCTTTCTTTATGGTCCAACTCTCACATCCATACATGACTACTGGAAAAACCATAGCTTTGACTATATGGACCTTTGTCAGCAAAGTAATGTCTCTGCTTTTCAATATGCTGTCTAGGTTGGTCATACCTTTTCTTCCAAGGAGTAAGCGTCTTTTAATTTCATGACTGCAGTCACCATGTGCAGTGATTTTGGAGCCCAAGAAAATAAAGTCTCTCACTGTTTCCATTGTTTCCCCATCTATTTGCCATGAAGTGATGGGACTGGATGTCATGGTCTTAGTTTTCTGAATGCTGAGTTTTAAGCCAGCTTTTTCACTCTCCTCTTTCACTTTCATCAAGAGGCTCTTTAGTTCTTCACTTTCTGCCATAAGGGTGGTGTCATCTGCATATCTGAGATTATTGATATTTCTCCCAGCAGTTTTGATTCCAGCTTGTGCTTCATCCAGTCTGACATTTCTTATGATGTACTCTGCCTATAAGTTAAATAGGCAGGGTGACAATATACAGCCTTGATGTACTCCTTTCCCAATTTGGAACCAGTCTGTTGTTCCATGTCCAGTTCTAACCGTTTCTTCCTGACCTGCATACAGATTTCTCAGGAGGCGGGTACAGTGGTCTGGTATTCCCATCTCTTGAAGAATTTTCCACAGTTTGTTGTGATCCACACAGGCAAATGCTTTGGCGTAGTCAATAAAGCAGAAGTGGATGTTTTTCTGGAGCTCTCTTGCTTTTTCGATGATCCAGTGGATGTTGGCAATTTGATCTCCGGTTCCTCTGCCTTTTCTAAATCCAGCTTGAACATCTGGAAGTTCTTGGTTCATGCACTGTTGAAGCCTGGCTTGGAGAATTTTGAGCATTATTTTGCGAGCGTGTGAGATGAGTGCAAATGTGTGGTAGTTGGAACATTCTTTGGCATGGCCTGTCTTTGGTACTGGAATGAAAACTGACCTTTTCCAGTCCTGTGGCCACTGCTGAGTTGTCCAAATTTGTTGGCATATTGAGTGCAGCACTTTCACAGCATCATCTTTTAGGATTTGAAATAGCTCAACTGGAATTCCATCACCTCCACTAGCTTTGTTCATAGTGATGCTTCCTAAGGCCCATTTGACTTCGTATTCCAGGATGTCTGGCTCTTTTCTTTTAGGAAATGCCTGTTCAATCTTTGCGAAATTGTAATGGCCCATCAATATTTTCTCCTTGATTTTAAGCTCTTGATGAACTAAGAGTGTTCAAAATTTATACGTTCTATATTTTATTCTTCTCCCCATCCCCTATCTGAACTCTATTTTGGCAACTAATGTAAAGTGATTTCAGCTCTTTGGAGGAGGGTACCAGTCTCAGGAGTGCTCATTATTTGGTTTGTGGACTGTTTAGCAAATAACAGTAGTGTTTCTAAAGCGAGAGTTTGGAACTAAACCTGTAAATCAAAGAATTTGTTATTCAATCTCCTTACAGATGAGGATATCACTAGAGAAGTGCCATAATTGTCTGAAAAGGACATACGTTTAAAAAGCATATGTGGTGAATGTTAAAGGAGAAGCCTACTTCTTAAGATCAAATACTGCTTTCTGTAGATTTCCCTGGGGAAATCAACCTCCAGGAACTGTTGCCACTAGGGCCTCTGCTTCTCTTAGCATTTGTAAAGCTGAGTTGATGGGAGCTTCTGTGTGGTGTCTAATCTCTCTGATAGAAGCTTCCTCATTACCTTCCTGCCCTGTTGCAGACCAGCCCCTGGAGACAGACGTTTCACCACCATTTCTTCTAGGCTCTTGCTGTAGGTTGTCCCTGGGGAGTAATTAAGGTCCCGAATGTTCTCAGTGGGCAGGCCTTAGACCTGCAGTCCCCGCCTTGAGCCCTCAGCAGCTGGTGGTGGAGTAAAAGCCATTATCCAAAAAATCTGTAAGGAGTTCATTTCTACTCAGGACCAATTGACTTTTGGAAGATTTGCTGGAGTTAGCTAAAATGTTTCTAATCTGAAAATCACTTTGGTCTTATAATTCTACTTTCTGAAGACTCTGAAAGTGAAAGTCGCTCTGACTCTTTGAGACTCTGCAGACTGTAGCCCACCAGGCTCCTCTGCCTGTGGAATTTTCCTGGCAAGAATACTATTTCCTCCTTCCAATGCAGGGGGCTCAGGTTTGATCCCTGGTTGGGGAACTTAGTTCCCATATGCTTCATGGGAAAAAATATATTTTTTAAGGAAAGTAGACCATGGCAAAAACATAATTTGTCAGTTTTTGCTATTTTTCCTGAAGACTCTAAAAACTTCAGTTGGTAAAGAATACACCTGCAATGCAGGAGACTCTGGTTCAATTCCTGGGTTGGGAAGATCCACTGGAGAAGGGGTAGGCTACCCACTCTAGTATTCTTGGGCTTCCCTTGTGTCTCAGCTGGTTAAGAATCTGCCCTCAATGTGGGAGACCTGGGTTCGATCCCTGGGTTGGGAAGATCCCTGGAGAAGGGAAAGGCTACCCACTCCAGTATTCTGGCCTGGAGAATTCCAAGGGTCCATAGGGAGGTAGAGTTGGGCTGAGCAACTTTCACTTTCACTTTCCTATGCTTAAACTGCTTTATCATGACAGGTGCTCAATTTGCCCTGGACTTCTTAGTCAGTTTAAATGAATGACAGGAAGAAATGCTGCTGTCTTCAAAGAGAAATATTAGAGCAGAATGAGAATGAGGAAAGCCACCTTGCCAGAGCCTTTTTAATAAAAGAATTCTTTTGTGTGACTGTGAGTTGCTGGGTGACCTTGGGAGAGAACTGAGTACAGAATAGATTACTCAGGGGTGAAACTGGTTTTCAAATTAACAATCAGTTTGTTAAAGAAATATTTTCAAAGCCCTTGTTCTTAATGATCTGCAGATTACAAATCTTACTGTTCTACTTATCAGTCTAGCAAATTTTAATAATCACTCTTAAAAGGTGTAGTGGATAAAATTGTCCCCCCCAAATTCATGTCTACTAGGAATCTCAGAATGTGACGTTTTTGGGGCAACAGGATCTTTGCAGTTGAAAAATAGGTAAGGATCGAGATGAGGTCATAATATGTGTGTGCTTAGTCGTGTCTGACTGTTTGCAACCCCATGGACCGTAGGCCACCAGGCTCCTCTGTCCCTGGGATTCTCCAGGCAAGAGTACTGGAAGGGGTTGCCATTTCCTTCTCCAGGGGATCTTCCTCACCTAGGGATCAAACCCACATCTCCTGCATCTCCTGCATTGGCAAATGAACTCTGCCACTGTGCCACCTGGGACACCCATACTGAATTAGGGCAGGTCCTAAATATGAGAGTGTCCTTATTAGAGACAGAGAATACACAGAGCAGAGGTTCATACGAAGACAGAGGCAGAGGATGGAGGGATACTGCCACAGGCCAGGGGAAAAGCTGGAGCCACCAGAAGCTGAAAGAGGCAGGAAGGATTTTTCCTAGAAACCTCGGAAGGAATGTGATCCTGCTGATACCTGTATCTTGGGCCTCTAGACCCCAGAGGTGGGAAACAATAAATTTCTGTTGTTTTAAGCCATGTAATTTGTGGTCATTTGTTACAGAAGCCAGAAAAATTGATACAGGGGGTTTGATCTTTGGTTTCATTTACAAACTTAAACTCCTATTAGCAATTTAAACTTATATATTTGATTATCTTTTAAAACACTTCAATTATCAGACAAATAAGTATTTCAAGATACTTAAATTCTTGTAACTCTACTAATAGACTTGAAGGGCATATCTATATCTATAATATAGGTATGTATGCATATATATGTATATTATATTATGAGGAACTGTCTCATACGATTATAGAGGGTAGGTCTCATGATTTGCCATATGCAAATTGGAGAACCAGAAAAATTGGTGCTATAACTCAATTCACATCCCATGGCCTGAGTTCCAGTAGTACCAATGGTGCAAGTCTCAGTCTAAGGCAGAGAAGATCGAAGTCTGAGCTCAAGCACTCAGGCCAAAAAGGAGTGAAAGCTCCTTTCTACTATCTTTTGTCTACTCAGGTCCTAATGGTTTGGAAAATGCCCACCCACAAGGAGCAGGACAATTTATTTTACTGATTCAAATGTTGCAGTAACCTGGAAACACCCTCTAAGACATACCCAGAAACAATGCTTAGCCAGTTTTCTGGGCACTCCTGATGCAGTCAAGCTGACACAGGAAGAGAACCATCACACGTGAGTTTGCCTAATCACTGCTTTTTTCTTCCATCTACTAATAAAAGACTTCAACACCGACCCAAGAGAGTACTTTACTTAATTTTGTATTTCTTTGGTTCTTAATGTATTTAAATGTTTTGCACCTTTTTTCTAATTTCTTTATCTTGTAAGATCAATTTCTACTAGATCCAAAAATGTCTAATTGATACTGGATATTCCCTCATGGCCTGGTTGGATAATGTGGTCTCAACTCCTGAGGTCATTCTAGAGTCATTTGAAGAGAAAAGCATTAGGAAAGGTTAAGAAGCAATAAACTTTAGCTGGTGCCACAGAACTGAGCTAGAGTGAAGAACTCGAAAGTGGGTATCAGTACAATAGCTGCCAGTGGTGAGAAGAGAGAAATAAAAACCAAAAAATTCATTTTGCAAAGCTCCTTGGGATGTGGAGGGGATGGGAACAGAACTTACAGTATATCTCCAAGTCAACAATAAGGTAAAAATCACCCAACCTCTAGACAGTGTTTTGGTAATTCTCCGTAACTGAGAAGACCAATCTGGCCCATGATAATATAATTTGTGTGCTCAGTCATGTCTGACTCTGCGACTCCATGGACTGTAGCCCAGAAAGCTCCTGGGTCCTTTGGATATTCCAGGCAAGAATACTGGAGCAGGTTGCCATTTCCTACTCCAGGGGATCTTCCCAACCAAGGGATGGAACTCCAGTCTCTGACGTCTCTGCATTGGCTGGAGGATTCTTTACCACTGTGCCAGCTGGGAAGCTGATAATATAATCGCCTTTTCTCAAAATAGAGTTTGGGTTAGTCATGTGATGAATTGAACATATGATTACATAGTCATATACCAGACCCTTCCTCTCTGCTACCACCATAGTCTTTGGGTACAAATGGAATAGTGTCCCATTATTCACACCAATTTTTAGGCTTCTTCACCCCCTTGGCTTCTCACTGAGAAGTGACAGTGTTAATTGCTCAGTTGTGTCTGACTGTTTGCGACCCTATGGACTATAGCTCGCCAGGTTCCTCTGTCGGTGGAATTCTCCAGGCAAGAATCCTGGAGTGGGTAGCCATTCCCTTTCTTAGGAGATCTTCCCAACCCAGGGATCAAACCTGGGTCTCCTGCATTGCAGGCTGAGCCACCAGGGAAGCTGAAATCGTCCCCCTTGTCTGGAAAAGACCACTCCTTTCTTTGGCTCTGGCAACATCACTGAAGGCGACTTCCCCAAAGGCTGTTGTTCACCCCTGCTCTTGGAAAGAACATGATTCTCCTGCTAGAAAGATCCTTGTGGTTTCTTGTCCATTGCCGCCCTCTCTTTTATGTTCCATGCAGAAATGAGGGTGCCTCTCTTCTCACTGCAGGACTCCATTTTATCATTCAACCCCCAGTGCAGCACAGCTTCCAGTGCACGTCTCTGAAAATCTCGGCTGAAAATCGTCCCCTTCAAGAATGTTCTGTAGGAAATCAGACATAGCCGTGGGACGGGCATGGAGGGCTGTGTTCTGTGGCCCTCTGTTTCCTCAGGTTGTCTCTCTCTGTCCCAAGCAACTGTGCCTCAAATGTTGATGTCACAGACCAGGTCTGCATGCCCTGCACAGCCAATCTCAGCCAGAGCCACCAGAACTAAGGTGATGGGTATCAGGGGTATATATATATATATATATATATATATATATATGTGTGTATATACATATATATATATTTAATATGTAATTGTCCAATGAATGCTACAGTCAGTATATGGAAGTTTAAAGAGAAACTGGATGTTTGTGTGGTCTTGAAGTGGTGGTGGTGGTTTAGTTGCTAAGTCATGTCTAACTCTTGTGACCCCGTGGACTGTGGCCCACAAGGCTTCTCTGTCCATGGGATTTTCCAGGAAAGAATGTTGGACTGTGTTGCCATCTCCTTCTCCAGGGGATCTTCCCAACCCAGGAATTGAAACCTGGATCTCCTGCACTGCAGGCAAATTCTTTACTCACTGAGCTACCAGGTCTCTAAATGCTCTCCTCCGAATACTGATTAATGATAAAGGGAAACATAGTAATTTTATGGCAGAGAGACCTTGCTCATACTACCTTAACCAAGTGGATCACCTGCAATATGGTATATTATCAACATACTATACCAGCTGGTATGATGCGTTAAGAAGGTACATCACCACTGTGTTTCACTTCCCCAAAATGCATAATTTCCAATCTTATTAAAATTATCAGACAAACTCAAATTCAGGGGTACTCTGCAACTAACTGACTAGTATTTGTCAAAAAATGTCAAGGTCATGAAAAGTAAGGAAAGACCAGGGAAGAGATACAAAGAGGCCGAGCAGACATGACAATTAAATGCAACGTGGAATCCAGGACTGGATCCTAGAACAGTAAAGGAGCACTGGGGCAGAAACTGGTGAAGTCCAAGTAGAAGATGTACTTAAGAGTCATGGACCAAAGTTAATTTCCTTGTTTTGATTTATGTCCCATCATTCTGTGAGATGTTAGCACCAAGGTGAGCTAGATGGATGGCATAAAAACATCTCTGTATTATTTTTTGGAATTCTTCTATACCTCTTTAATTATTTCAAAAATAAGATGTTAGGGCAATCTGTGATTACAGTGGTAAATTTGAAAATTGAGTAATGTATTGTTGCTGCTGTGTTGGTATCTAAGTAGAAATACATTATGATCAGGCTTATGAAACAGGAGAGTCATTCTCAGTCATGAATGTGAATGTCAGCATCACCTGGAGGTTTTGTTTGAACAGATTACTGGGCTTCACCCAGAGGTTCTGATTCAGTACATCTGGGTTGCTGAGCTGTGTTTAGTCACTTCCATCATGTTGGACTCTTTGTGACCCAGTGGACTATAGCCCCACCAGGCTCCTCTGTCCAGGGGATTTTTCAGGCAAGAATACTGGAGTGGGTTGGGATCTGGGGTAGGGCCTGAAAAACATGCGTTTCTAAGAAGATGCTTTTGAACTGTGGTGTTGAAGAAGACTCTTGAGTTCCTTGGACTGCAAGCAGATCCAACCAGTCCATCCTAAAGGGAATCGGTCCTGAATATTCATTGGAAGGACTGATGCTGAAGCTGAAACTCCAATACTTTGGCCACCTGATGCAAAGAACTGACTCATTTGAAAAGACCCTGATGCTGGGAAAGATTGAAGGTGGGAAGACAAGGGGACGACAGAGGATGAGATTGTTGGATGGCATCACCGACTCAATGGACATAAGTTTGAGTGAACTCTGGGAGTTGGTGATGGACAGGGAGGCCTGGCGTAATGCAGTCCATGGGGTCACAAAGAGTCAGACACTGAACTGAGGAAGATTCCAGGTGATGCTGGTACTGTTGGTTGGGCAGGGACCACACTTTGAGAACCACTGTACATTAACTATCTCTATCTCTATCAAGTTAATAAATATGGGTGTGACAGAGACTCAGAATTGCTGGTTCCTTCAGAGTCATTCCAGGCAGGTGAAGTATTGGAGGGGAATGCGTCAGTGGGTTAGAGCCTGAATCCACACTCGAGTATAGATAGCCCTGAATCACAGGCTTGGCAAAGAAGATCTGCCTGGGAGGACAGAGACATGTAAATAAGATCTTTTATTTTCTCTTGGATGCACTACAAGGCTTGCAGGATCTTATTTTCCTGACCAGGGATCTTAATCAGGCCCCCTGTCATGGGAGCAAGGAGTCCTAACCACTGGACCACGAGGCAATTTCCAAGATCTTCTTTTTAACAAGAGAGCATACATGTATTTAATGTTGGAGACCAATATGCATTATTCCATTCCTGACTGAGAAATGGTTGTGAATGTCTTGAGTAAAGTCATGATGTGATTTTTTTTCTGTGCTCTGGAGCTATGCACATAGATTTTGCTTTCTTTTTTGAGGATTTCTATCTTGATGGAGGAGGGCATAGTACTCTGTGGATTTATACCTCTAGCCATGGTATGACTCCCATTTCTGAGCTTTGACAAGAGCAGTTAGCAGTAAACCAAGGCTGTTGACATCTTGAAATAGCACATAAAACATTTCATTTTCTTCCTTTCAATTTAAAAAGACAAAACCCATTACAGAAAATTAGAAAGATATGCTGCTGCAGCTGCTAAGTCGCTTCAGTCGTGTCCGACTCTGTGCGACCCCATAGACGGCAGCCCACCAGGCATCCCCGTCCCTGGGATTCTCCAGGCAAGAACACTGGAGTGGGTTGCCATTTCCTTCTCCAATGCATGAAAGTGAAAATTGAAAGTAAAGTCACTCAGTCGTGTCTGACTTTTCTCGACCCCATGGACTGCAGCCTACCAGGCTCCTCCATCCATGGGATTTTCCATGCGAGAGTACTGGAGTGGGGTGCCATTGCCTTCTCCATAGAAAGATATAGGAAGTGTCATAATTTCTTCAGTCTGATACAATCTTGACCTCTTTTTATTTTCTGCTACTTTCTAGTCTTGGGTGCTTTGGTTTTCATTTAGTTATAAACATAATTCTTACAGCTTTAAAGTCTATTATTTCCCAATAAATTCAAGTAACAAATTGTATTTCTATGTAGTCTTTATACTATTCTTTTAATGATAACATTTCTATGTAATTTCTTATTATCATTTTAGTGAATACATAAATTTCCAAATGATTGTGTCCTAAATTTAGTTAGCCATTTTTTCTGTTGTGAGCAGGCTTCCCTGGTGGCTCAGATGGTAAAGAATCTGCCTGCAGTGCAGGAGAACCATGTTTGATCCCTGGGTTGGGAAGATTTCCTGGAGAAAGGAATGGCTTTTGAAATCATAAAAATATTTCTCTGATAATGAGTGATGTTGAGCATCTTTTCATGTGTTTGTTAGCCATCTGTATGTCTTCTTTGGAGAAATGTCTATTTAGTTCTTTGGCCCATTTTTGATTGGGTCATTTATTTTTCTGGAATTGAGCTGTAGGAGTTGCTTGTATATTTCTGAGATTAGTTGTTTGTCAGTTGCTTCATTTGCTATTATTTTTTCCCATTCTGAAGGCTGTCTTTTCACCTTGCTTATAGTTTCCTTTGTTGTGCCGAAGCTTTTAAGTTTAATTAGGTCCCCTTTGTTTATTCTTGCTTTTATTTCCAATATTCTGGGAGGTGGGTCATAGAGGATCTTGCTGATCCTCTATGTCAGAGAGTGTTTTGCCTATGTTCTCCTCTAGGAGTTTTATAGTTTCTGGTCTTATGTTTAGATCTTTAATCCATTTGGAGTTTATTTTTGTGTATGGTGTTAGAAAGTGCTCTAGTTTCATTCTTTTACAAGTGGTTGACTAGTTTTCCCAGCACCACTTGTTAGAGAGATTGTCTTTAATCCATTGTATATTCTTGCCTCCTTTGTCAAAGATAAGGTGTCCATATGTGCATGGATTTATCTCTGGGCTTTCTATTTTGTTCCATTGATCTATATTTATGTCTTTGTGCCAGTACCATACTGTCTTGATGACTGTGACTTTGTAGTAGAGCCTAAAGTCAGGCAGGTTGATTCCTCCAGTTTCATTTTTCTTTCTCAATATTGCTTTGGCTATTCGAGGTTTTTTGTATTTCCATACAAATTGTGAAATTATTTGTTCTAGCTCTGTGAAGAATACCATTGGTAGCTTGATAGGGATTGCACTGAATCTATAAATTGCTTTGGGTAGTATACTCATTTTCACTATATTGATTCTTCCAATCCATGAACATGGTACATTTCAGATGGCTAACAAACATATGAAAAGATGCTCAACATCACTCATTATCAGAGAAATGCAAATCAAAACCACTATGAGGTACCATTTCACGCCAGTCAGAATGGCTGCAATCCAAAAGTCTACAAGCAATAAATGCTGGAGAGGGTGTGGAGAAAAGGGAACCCTCTTACACTGTTGGTGGGAATGCAAACTAGTACAGCCACTATGGAGAACAGTGTGGAGATTCCTTAAAAAACTGGAAATAGAACTGCTTTATAATCCAGCAATCCCACTGCTGGGCATACACACTGAGGAAACCAGAATTGAAAGAGACACGTGTACCCCAATATTCATCGCAGCACTGTTTATAATAGCCAGGACATGGAAGCAACCTAGATGTCCATGAGCAGATGAATGGATAAGAAAGCTGTGGTACATATACACAATGGAGTATTACTCAGTCATTAAAAAGAATACATTTGAATCAGTTCTAATGAGGTGGATGAAACTGGAGCCTATTATATAGAGTGAAGTAAGCCAGAAAGAAAAACACCAATACAGTATATTAACACATATATATGGAATTTAGAAAGATGGTAACAATAACCCTGTATACGAGACAGCAAAAGAGACACTGATGTATAGAACAGTCTTTTGGACTCTGTGGGAGAGGGAGAGGGTGGGATGATTTGGGAGAATGGCAATGAAACATGTATAATATCATACATGAAACGAGTCGCCAGTCCAGGGTCAATGCACAACACTGGATGCTTGGGGCTGGTGCACTGGGACGACCCAGAGGGATGGTGTGGGGAGAGAGGAGGGAGGAGGGTTCAGGATGGGGAACACATGTATACCTGTGGTGGATTCATTTTGATGTATGGCAAAACCAATACAATATTGTAAAGTTAAAAAAAAAAATAAACCGCAAAAAAAAAAAAAAAGAAAGAAAAAGAAAATAAATCATAAAAACAAAGGAAAGCAATGCTAGTTGTTACCTAACGCTATGTACATTTCTTTGGAGAGGTAGAATCTGCTGTTGAAACTAATAGCATCTGAGTTGGTCCAATAAGCCTGGCTGATGTGAACTCAGCGCTGATGAGACAAAGGTACCAAAGCGCTCCAATGAGGAAAGAAACTGTTTCCCCTTAGCTCAAAGCTCTTGATCCACTTAAACCAATGCATGCCACTGGGTTCCCAGGTGTAGACACGCCCATCCACCATTGCTCTAGGATAAAACTCAGTGTATTAGTTTGCATCTCTGATGATATGACATTCATTTTCCTACAGAGAACTTTTTTTTACAATAATATCTGAAAATGACTGAAACTTTATTCAGACATCAATCTTGCAGGAGACGCTTTCCCCAAAACAGGAAGAGTAAGACTTAGCAATATTTCATCACCGGGCAATGGCAGAAAAAGATACAGAATGGAGCATCAACATTCTAAATCTAGAGAGATATTCTAGAGAGACAATACCTCTATCTTGAACTGACTGCTCTTTTTTTGAGGAGTAAAGCCCCTTGCCTAATAATACATCTTTTAGGTCTGCCCTTCACCACAGAACTGTTCAAGAAATGATCTGTGGTCCCAGGATCCACTGCTTGAAATGAGTCACTGGTATAACTTTCCATCAGAGACCTTTATTGGTTTGAAATGATATATTCACTAGTGGGATTATGTGATTACCATTTAAAACTCTAGTGCCTCAGTTTCCTCATCTCTAAATTGGAGATCATAACAGTACCTACTTTAGAAGTGTGATTAAATGAGTTTTATATAAGAAAATGCTTAAGACAACCCTGAAACTATAAGCATTATGTAACTGTTAGGTTTGTTTTTTTGGCTGCACCTCACAGCTTGTGGGATCTTAATTCCCCCCACCAGGGATTGAAACTCGGGGCCTCCGAGGTGAAAGGGTGGCGGCCTAACCATTGGACCACCAGGGAAAGAAAGAAAGAAAGTGAAGTCTGCTCAGTCATGTCCGACTCTTTGCAGCCCCATGGACTGTAGCCCACCAGGCTCCTCTGTCCATGGAATTTTTCAGGCAAGAGTACTGGAGTGGGTTGCCATTTCTTTCTCCAGGGTATCTTCCTAACCCAGGGATCAAACCTGGGTCTCCCGCATTGTGGGCAGACTCTTTACTATCTGAGCCACCATAGAAGCCCCAAGAAATTCCCTAGCTATTACTTCTTTAGGACTGTTGGCAGGGAACATATCTTTTTTTGTGTGCACCAATACATCCCGAGTAACAAACTACAATGTCTGGCAAATAGTAGGGTGCAATAAATGCTTGTGAGTGACTTAATAACAAAAAAAATTACATAAATAGAGTTACTGACAAGGCTTTCACAGTGCCTTCTTGCCCTGTTAATTTCTTGTTTTCCCTGAACTCTGTTATTTTGGGATTAGGAGCAGCTGGCCGCCTATGTTCATAACCCAAACACAAAGAGAGCTCTGAGGGCCTTAGAGGGAGAGCCATAATATATTATAAACACTATAGCTTAGATAGTGGAAGTTTATTTCCACATTAGCTGTTTTCATCAATGAAAATTCCTTAGAACATTATTTTTGGAGTGTTAGACATTGAAAAGATTGACTGGAAATCCCTAATTTTCACAGCCACTCTCTTCAAAATTTCCTTTACAGCAGAATGAAAATGAAAACAGGAATATATCCTATGTGTATAGGAAGTATTTTGCATTAGAGAAGTCTTCAGTAAAGAATTCAATTAATTTGCTGCCATAACTTATGATTCCCTTCATGGGGTTAACTTCCCGTTTCTCCTAAATAGCAGGCATACTTGCAAGGTGAAGAAGGAGAGGTCAGTGGAGTTGAGCTTTCTCTTAGATCAACAGTCTTAGTTCTGCTCACTGGAATGGATGCACTTGGTTTCAAAAGCCCTGCTGCGATCCAATGGTTTAAATTGCAGTGTATTTTTCCAGAATAACAATGCTAGGTTTCAGATTTCACAACCAGCTTAAGGAATCCTGTTAGTCTTACTCAGAAGTGGAATGCGATACGAAGAGTACTAGAAAATCCAGCCATCATTTGTAATTATTGCTCATTGGGATGTTTTTAGGTTCTCCATTTAGGGACCCAGAAACACATCTTTTTAACAGTGAAATTAGGGACCACATCTCTCTCCACCCTCCACTTGCTGTCTTTGAAAGTAATGATGCTTCCAATTGCTACCTAAGCAGGAGGTGGCTCCTCTGGACCACACAAAGAGTGAGCATGATAAATCAGGGGGTAACAAGGAGCCCAGGACTATTTGCAGGCTGACCTCAGTCTGAACTCAGTTTTTTAAAACCCCCAAAGCTTGAGCTACAACATGCTACAAACTCTGTTGTTATTATCCTTTATTTCCAGTGAGATCATGAGCTTCTTATTAAAAGATGAATTCCTAAAAAGACTGATCCTTGATAAATTATTTGTCATGACTGTCTAACCATGTTGCTTGTCACATATGAGACGCTATATCATTGTTGAAATCATTGTTGAAATCGCTCCAGTTTCTAACCATCCCTAATCTATTAAGGAGGATTCTATAGTTTGATAGTTTCTCTCCTTCCTCTTAGGTAGAACTCAAGTTCTACTGTCAACTCAAGTAAGAACTCAGTTTTTTGGATGCATTTTGTGAATTTCATTGCAAATAGTTAAACAAAAATAGGGTAACAATTTCTAGCCAGATCCTGTGAGTTAGTGAAAGTCACTCAGTCGTGTCTGACTCTTTGCAACGCCATGGACTGCAGCCTGCCAGGCTCCTCTGTCCATGGAATTCTCCAGGCAAGAATACTGGAGCGGATTGCCATTTTCTTCTCCAAGGGAAAGACAATAAATAAGCCATAATGAAACAGGAAGGAAGAGGGCAAGGCACAACTTTTAAAAGAATGAATAGCCATAGGACATGACAAAGACTGATTAGAACCAACTGGGTCCAAGATGGCACATGAGTTGACTTCCACTAGACCTTGAGCATCAGTGGATCTCATTATAAACATGTGTGTACATGCCAAGTCACTTCAGTCATGTCCAACTCTTTGTGACCCCATGAACTGCAGCCCAGCAGGCTCCTGTGTCCATGGGATTCTCCAGACAAGAATACTGGAGTGGGTGGCTGTGCCCTCCTCTAGGGGATCTTCCTGACCCAGGTATCAAACCAGTGTCTCTTAAGCCTTCTGCTTTGGCAGGAAGTTTCTTTGCCACGAGAACCAACTGGGAAGTCCATCAGCATGTTAAATGACATTCTCACAGTTGCCATCACAATTCCAAAGCCAACCATAAAAGGTCAAAGAGTGGGCAGTGTCTCAATTTTTGGAAATCCCCACCTCTTCCCCAAAGTAGCTGGAGTACTCCTCCTACTACAGCCTATGAAATTACCCACCATTATAAAAACTGACAACTCCATACCCTGGGGCTGCTCTCAGCTTCTGAGATGGCCCACACTCTCTCTGTGGTATGCGTTTCTCTTTAAATAAATCTACTTCTTACCTATCACTTTGTCATTCACTGAATTCTTTCTGTGAGGAGACATCAAGAACCTGAATTTCATTAAGTCCCGAGACTAGGTGTGTGATCTCAATTAAAAGACTGTGAGTTCAAGTCCCAATCTGAGTGGCACAGTTTCAATAACCCTTAAAGAAAGATGTGCTGGCCATCTTTCACTGTGTTAGCCTGTATGAACATTGCGCCTGTGAGCAGAGGTAAATCTGAATTTACAGAGAGATTCCCCAGCCTGTGGCTGATTGGACCATGAACCACCAATCAGGTGCCTCCCAGTGGTGGGGCCCTGTTGGGTTCATGGACTCAAACATCAGACTGTGTACTTTCTGCCTTGGTTTATCTGAGATTCTTCTGTCTTTTCAGTTATTACCCCAACTCTTCTCTTTTTCTGAGCTATCATGACTGGGACTTAGTTTCTTTTTCTTTTTCCAGCGTTTTTTTTTTTTTTAAACTTTACAATATTGTATTGATTTTGCCATACATCAACATGAATTCACCACAGGTATATATGTGTTCCCCATCCTGAACCCCCCTCCCTGCTCCCTCCCCATACCATCCCTCTGGGTCATCCCAGTGCACCAGCCCCAAGCATCCAGTATCGTGCATTGAACCTGGACTGGCGACTTGTTTCATATATGATATTATACATGTTTCAATGCCATTCTCCCAAATCACCCCCCCTCTCCCTCTCCCACAGAGTCCAAAAGACTGTTCTATACATCAGTGTCTCTTTTGCTGTCTCGTATACAGGGTTATTGTTACCATCTTTCTAAATTCCATATATATGCATTAGTATACTGTATTGGTGTTTTTCTTTCTGGCTTACTTCACTCTGTATAATAGGCTCCAGTTTCATCCACCTCATTAGAACTGATTCAAATGTTTTCTTTTTAATGGCTGAGTAATACTCCATTGTGGATATGTACCACAGCTTTCTTATCCATTCATCTGCTGATGGACATCTAGGCTATCCCATGTCCTGGCTATTATAAACAGTGCTGTGATGAACATTGGGGTACACGTGTCTCTTTCAATTCTGGTTTCCTCAGTGTGTATGCCCAGCAGTGGGATTTCTGGGTCATAAGGCAATTCTATTTCCGGTTTTTTAAGGAATCTCCCACTGTTCTCCATAGTGGCTGTACTAGTTTGCATTCCCACCAACAGTGTAAGAGGATTCCCTTTTCTTCACACCCTCTCCAGCATTTATTGCTTGTAGACACTTGGATTGCAGCCATTCTGACTGGCATGGAATGGTACCTCATAGTGGTTTTGATTTGCATTTCTCTGATAATGAGTGATGTTGAGCATCTTTTCATGTGTTTGTTAGCCATCTGTATGTCTTCTTTGGAGAAATGTCTATTTAGTTCTTTGGCCCATATTTTGATTGGGTCATTTATTTTTCTGGAATTGAGCTGTAGGAGTTGCTTGTATATTTTTGAGATTAGTTGTTTGTCAGTTGCTTCATTTGCTATTATTTTCTGGGACTCAGTTTCTTGAAACTGAAACACTTTGACCAAGACAACTGAGCTAGGTCTTTAAGGATAAAAACTGGAAAGCAAAAAGACTAAAATAAAATCTCATCTTCTACCTGTCAGAGGAATCTTTACAAGAACCGAGAAGAGCAGGGCTCTGAGGTCTGTAGATACATATATGAAATGAGGCATGGTGGGTAGTAGAGGGGGATAAAAGACCCGATTGGAAACGTTTGCCAATTTCTGAGAATGAAATGCCCAATCATGATGATTTAAAGCTCTTAATACTTTAACAGCCAAGTTACAAAGTTGCTTTGTAAGTTTAACAACAGAAACTTGCCAGCAAGCCAATGAGCGCTTGCTCTAGTATACCACGTGGGCGATGGACAAGGGGTTGGGAAAACACTCTTAGGGCTCTTCTCCCTTTTCCCTCTTCCCTTCACATTTTGACCTGAATGGTGAGAAGTGGGTTCTCAGTTGGAAGAGACTGAGTTATCTAAAAAGGAATGAGTAGAAAAGAACACAGCCTGTGACTGCTGATGGAGAGAAGCAAAGTCTTGCCAGTTGAGAAGGTGATTAGAGTCTTCATTCATACATAGAGCTTAGTGGTGGGAGGAGCAGATCCATTCAGGGATGGATTTTGTTTTATTCTTGGTAGACTCACTTGAGAAATAAACATGGAGGACCTGTAGCCCCTAAACTTATATCCCTCTTATACATTTCACCCACTATAAGCTTAAAGGAGTTAATAATTTTCACCTGTTGTATGTAAATAGGACAGAAGTTAGAACAATTACAGAGATACATTGTACTCTGAAATTCTGGACCTGCAGCCTCAAAATATGCCACTTTAGTGAATTGATTATTTTGAGCTGTAGGCACTTGCCAAACAGCAAATGCAGGGAGTGGCTTTCTCTGAACTCCCCTTATCTGCCTAAAGATATACCCTCCCAAAGGAATGTGTGCATGGGCTAAGTCGTTTCAGTTATGTCCCACTCTCTGTAACTACAGATTGTAGCCCTTCAGTCTTCTCTGTCCATGGGATTCTCCAGGCAAGAATACTGGAGTGGGTTGTCACACCCTCCTCCAGGGCATCTTCCCAAAACAGGGATCGAACTCGAGTCTCTTATAGCTCCTACATTGGCAGTCAGATTCTTTATCACTAGAGCCAACTGGGAAGCCCAAAAGGAATGCCATTGTTCTAAAGCCTTTTTCTGGGAATTTCTTCAACCAGGGAAGATGGTAGGAGAGATTAGAAGTGAGAGCTATGCTCAGACAAACCTTGTCACTTACTATCATATCTCCCATCTAATCCTCTAAGGGTCCATTTGTCTTTCCTAAAAATCATTTACTTTCTTTTAAGTGGTCTACATCACCCCCTCCTTATTAAGATAATATATAACCTATCATATATCACTCTTTTTTGGAGTTTTTATTTTTTTTCCTGTGATATCTTTGTATATGTAACTCTAAGTTAATAAATTTGTAAACCTTTTCTCCTGTTAATCTACAATTGTCAATTGATTTCACAGACCTAGCTATTGGACTTAGGAGGGTAAAGGAAATTCTTTTCTCCCCTATCATTTTACAAAAATGATGTTCTTTCACTCCCACTTTGTGTGAAGAAAATCCTCTGGAATTGTACAGCAGGGGAGCCCTGCATGTAAACAACATAGGAGAATTAAAGCTATTGGTTATATATGCTGTGACGTCCATTGCTTGAACAACTTTCTCATCTTAGTAATATTAACCCACGGGGAATAGAGTTTGTTTCCGTTTGCTAGCTTTTTGGCCACACTATGTGGCTTATGAAATCTTAGTTCCGCAGCCAGGGATCAAACACTGGCACACGGCAGTGAAAGCCCAGATCCTAACCCCTAGATTGCCAGGGGAGTCTAAGAGTCTGGGATAGAGTTTTGATTGATAGGCTATGTAGGCTTTAGAAGACATGCAGAGAATAATAGCATAGATCAATCTTCTCTGTCTTGGCTCCTATTTTAAAAAATTTTTAAATGAAGTTTTAATTTTAGAAGGGGTTTGGATTTGCAGAAAAGCTGCAAAAGTAGTACAGAGTTTTTGTATATCATAACCCCCAGCTTCCTCTGTTATTAACATTTTACATTAATATAGTACATTTGTCACAATTAGCGAACCACTGTTAGTATATAATTGTTACCCAAAGCCCACATTCTCTTTAGATTTCTTTCATTTTCCCCAAATGTCTTATTTCTGTTCTAGGATCTCTTCTAGGAAACCACATCGCATTCAGTCAGCATGTCTCCTGAGGCTCTTTGGGACTGTGACAGTTCTCAAATTTGTCTTGTTTTTGATGACCTTAACAGTTTTGAGGAATACTGGTTAGGATTTTATAGAATAACCCTCAGCTGAAGTTTGTCTGCTGTTTCCCTCCTAATTAGACAGGGGTTGTGGGCTTTGAGGGAAAGACCACAGAGGTAAAGTGCCGTTTTCATCATATCTCATCAACAAGTACATACTATTGACACAGTTTATCATGTTGATGTTGAATTTGGGCTTCCCAGTTGCCCCAGATGGTAAAGAATCAACCCCTGGATCAGGAAGATCCCCTGGAGCAGGGAATGGCTAACCCACTCCAGTATTCTTGCCTGGAGAATTCCATGGGCAGGGGAGATCTGGCTGAGAAGTGTTTGTCAGGTTTCTCCATTGTAAAGTTACTCTTTATTTTTACCCCTATTTTTTTTTGTTCTGAGGAATGATGATTGCAAAGAACACATGTTTCCTGGAATGCTCTTTGGCTTAATCCATATATTGAAGCTGCTTTACTCTGGATATGGTTCTTAAGCTTAGCTGGCTGTAAAAGTTGCATTGCTGTTTTTATTTTTATTTAAGTTGGCTGAGTTGGCAGCATACAGGATCTCAGTTCCCTGACCAGGGGTCAAACCCATGCCCTCTGCCTTGGAGGCTCAGAGAAACAACCACTGGACCACCAGGGAATTCTCTGCATTGCCAGTTTTAAAAATGCACATTCTTGAGTCCCACTCCTGAAGTCTCTGATTCATTTGGACAGGGGGGCTTTGGGCAGGAACCCACATTTTTAACAGATACAGAGTCTATTCTAATACAGTGTCTCTAGACTACATACACTTTGAGAAAATGGGCCTAAACTGTAAAGGGAAATGAAGAAATCCTGGATATAATCAGAAATTGCCATTTCCATTTATCTGATGCTGAAGTAGAGGAAAATTTCATTTTGAGTTGCCCTTTTGGGCATCACCCCAAGACATACCATGTAATTAGATCTAACCCAGTGCTCTCCCCCTCTTTAAAGCGCTTTGTACCACCCTTCCTCTCCCCACCCCCCGTTGGATGGGCAGAACCACTTTCCAATGTGCTTCGATAGCATTTTGTTAAAACCAACATCCTATGTTAATGCAACTATCTGTGGGCTTACACAGCAAAAATAAATGAAGAAATACATTCTATGTTTCAGTGGAAAGAAAAATATTATTATTAAAGAAAAACCTCAATTGACAAGTCACATTTTTATTCTGTAAGGATAGCAGAATTCACCTCATGGAAAATCATATGCTTTTGTTTATAAGAACTACTTAGTGGGCCCTTTGGTTATAAAGTTGAAAAGGCTTGACCCAGTCAGGCTAGAGAGAAATAACAGACCAACTAAAATGATGTGCTTCTTGGAGATGGACAGCGTGACCTAGGATGGCAGCTGCTATGTGGGCTTCCTGAAGGAGTGGATGTCAGATCCCTGGAACTCAGGGAAGATGGAGAGGGAACGGCTGAAATGACATGATGGAAGAATGGGAGGTTAGAGAAGAAACAGTCACTGAGAGGGTCCCTGGGGTGAGGAAAGGTGGATCACCCCAAAGGAAACTTTAGGATCAGGACTGCTAATTCTGCCTGCTGCAAAATAATCTCTCTTAATAAAACATAAATTGAAGCATTAGAAAAGTTGTAAGGGTTCAATCCCTGGGTGAGGAAGATCCCCTGAAGGAGAAATTGGCAACCCACTCCAGTATTCTTGCCTGGAAAATTCCATGGACAGAGGAGCCTGGTGGGTTACAGTCCATGAGGTTGCAAAGAATCAGACACGACTTAGCGACAGAACAACAACAAGAATGCTTTGGTTTTCAGAGTTATGCATTACATTAGTTTCCTTTGGTTGCATTTCATATTTTATCATTTTTAATACTCTTTGCAATATTGCGTATCTTTGAGTTCAAAGATGTCACAACAGACAGAAAATTTCTGTCACTAGGAACCTGCATGTTTGGAGCTGGCTAGGACTAATAATTTTCACCATACCAGCTGTCACAGATAATAGTCTCCTAAATTCAAACACATCGACAGAATGGATGAGCAGTCACTTGAAAGGAGACTTTTCAATATCAGTCTTCTCCCTTTATATCAGTGTTTAGAGATTCCAATTAAAACATTTTGGGAAGCAGAAAAAAAATTGCTGAGTAATGAAATTAGTACTTCTCACATTCCCCTTTCAACTTGGTGTGCATTTTTCTTTTCCTTGACTACACCACATGGAATACAGGTTCTTAGTTCCTCTTAGTTTGATTAGAGATTAAACCCGCTCTCCTTGCATTGGAAGCATGGACTCTTAATCACTGGACCACCAAGGGAGTCCCTCCTTTACATTTTAATGGAAGTTAGGTGTGCTTGTGAGAGTCAATCCCTAGAAAGGTTGATAAGAAGTCTGGGGTCCCCAAGGAGGAGAATGGGGTCTTGGGGCTCCCAAGGAGATGAGAGGGTGTCAGGAAGCATTTAACAGGAGGCTTCCTGTGTGCTGTTTTGGATCTGTCAGAAATTCTCTATTCCTTACTAATTCCTGAATATTCAGGAATTAAGAGGAGAGGCAAGACTCTCCCAGGGGCTGAGGAATCCAGGCATTTCCTTCGTTAGTTTTTCTATACGGTGATAAGTACCCTCAACCATATGGTAAAAGTGATTATTTACAACTCTCTCTCTGTTTAATATGAATTGCCTATGTTTTGTAAGTCTGGAATTTTAATCTTTATCTTTGCTGAGGATAACTACAGTATATATGTCCACACCATGTTGATTAAAACACCTTTGCTCCATGAGAGCTTTGGTCCCCGTGTCTTGCTTTCTCTCTCTCTCTCCCTCTCCCTCTCTCTCTCTTTTTCAGGCTGATCCCCTGGAGCACAGAGGCTCTCTGAGTTCACTTTCCTGACCGGGCTTCTAAGACCCTCTCGAGAAGGCATTCTGCATGTTCACCCCATTGAGAGGGCACCTGAGGCCTTCGTGAACAGAGCAAGCCCCACACGGGGGCTTTATTGGCTTTCTGCATAAACCAAGGAATACCAGCCTCTTTCTCTCTTCTTTACTTTGTAGTCAGTTGACTCCAGACCACCAGGCTCTGGTCCATTAAAACACTCCAATAAGAAGGGTCCAAGGCTCTCAAGGAGGAAAAAAGGACAAACATTTTTTTCAATATTGCCTTGTCTTAATCAATAAAACAGTGTATCTTGCTCGAGGATATGTTTCTCCTTCACAAGAACCTTCTGACTCATCTTGTTTTCTTAAAACTATGGGAGTGGGTCTGGGAAGACCTTTCTATTGTTAGTTCTAATCTTATTAATTTAAGATGCATGTTGTGGGAGTGGGTCTGATAAAAGTATATAAGGCCTTGATAAGACTAGCAAGGGGGCCACTCTCTAGCCCCTTCTGATGTCTATGTGAGAAGCTTTTTCTGTTCTCTTTTATACTTTCCAGCTCCAGTTCAGTTGCTCAGTCGTGTCTGACTCTTTGCGACCCCATGAATCACAGCACGCCAGGCCTCCCTGTCCATCACCAACTCCCGGAATTCACTCAAACTCATGTCCATCAAGTCAGTGATGCCATCCAGCCATCTCACCCTCTGTGGTCACCTTCTCCTCCTGCCCCCAATCCCTCCCAGCATCAGAGTCTTTTCCAATGAGTCAACCCTTAGTATGAGGTGGCCAAAAACTGCACTTTCAGCTTTAGCATCATTCCTTCCAAAGAAATCCCAGGGCTGATCTCCTTCAGAATGGACTGGTTGGATCTCCTTGCAGTCCAAGGGACTCTCAAGAGTCTTCTCCAACACCACAGTTCAAAAGCATCAATTCTTTGGCTCTCAGCCTTCTTCACAGTCCAACTCTCACATCCATACATGACCACTGGAAAAATCATAGCCTTGACTAGACGAACCTTTGTTGGCAAAGTAATGTCTCTGCTTTTCAATATGCTATCTAGGTTGGTCATAACTTTCCTTCCAAGGAGTAAGCATCTTTTAATTTCATGGCCGCAATCACCATCTGCAGTGATTTTGGAGCCCCAAAAATAAAGTCTGCCACTGTTTCCACCGTTTCCCCATCTATTTCTCATGAAGTAATGGTACCAGATGCCATGATCTTCATTTTCTGAATGTTGAGCTTTAAGCCAACTTTTTCACTCTCCTCTTTCACTTTCATCAAGAGGCTTTTTAGTTCCTCTTCACTTTCTACCATAAGGGTGGTGTCATCTGCATATCTGAGATTATTGATATTTCTCCCGGCAATCTTGATTCCAGCTTGTGTTTCTTCCAGTCCAGCGTTTCTCTTTATGTACTCTGAATAAAAGTTAAATAAGCAGGGTGACGACATACAGCCTAGACATACTCCTTTTCCTGTTTGGAACCAGTCTGTTGTTCCATGTCCAGTTCTAACTGTTGCTTCCTGACCTGCATACAAATTTCTCAAGAGGCAGGTCAGGTGGTCTGGTATTCACATCTCTTTCAGAATTTTCCACAGTTTCTTGTGATTCACATAGTCAAAGGCTTTGGCATAGTCAATAAAGCAGAAATACATGTTTTTCTGGAACTCTCTTGCTTTTTCCATGATCCAGCGGATGTTGGCAATTTGATCTCTGGTTCCTCTGCCTTTTCTAAAACCAGCTTGAACATCAGGAAGTTCACGGTTCACGTATTGCTGAAGCCCGGCTTGGAGAATTTTGAACATTACTTTACTAGCGTGTGAGATGCGTGCAACTGTGTGGTAGTTTGAGCATTCTTTGGCATTGCCTTTCTTTGGGATTGGAATGAAAACTGACCTTTTCCAGTCCTGTGGCCACTACTGAGTTTTCCAAATTTGCTGGCATATTGAGTGAAGCACTTTCACAGCATCATCTTCCAGGATTTGAAATAGCTCAACTGGAATTCCATCACCTCCACTAGCTTTGTTCGTAGTGATGCTTTCTAAGGCCCACTTGACTTCACATTTCAGGATGTCTGGCTCTAGGTGGGTGATCACACCATCATGATTATCTTGATCATGAAGATCTTTTTTGCACAGTTCTGTGTATTCTTGCCACCTCTTCTTAATATTTTCTGCTTATGTTAGGTCCATACCCTTTCTGTCCTTTATCGTGCCCATCTTTGCATGAAATGTTCTCTTGGTATCTCTAGTTTTCTTGAAGAGATCTCTAGTCTCTCCCATTCTGTTGTTTTCCTCTATTTCTTTGCACTGATCGCTGAGGAAGGCTTTCTTATCTCTCCTTGCTATTCTTTGGAACTCTGCATTCAGATGCTTATATCTTTCCTTTTCTCTTTTGCTTTTCACTTTTCTTCTTTTCACAGCTATTTGTAAGGCCTCCACAGACAGCTGTTTTGCTTTTTTGCATTTCTTTTCCATGGGGATGGTCTTGATCCCTGTCTCCTGTACAATGTCACAAACCTCATTCCATAGTTCATCAGGCACTCTATCATCAGATCTAGTCCTTTAAATCTATTTCTCACTTCCACTGTATAATCATAAGGGATTTGATTTAGGTCATACCTGAATGGTCTAGTGGTTTTCTCTACTTTCTTCAATTTCAGTCTGAATTTGGCAATAAGGAGTTCATGTTCTGAGCCACAGTCAGCTCCTGGTCTTTTTTTTTGCTGACTATATAGAGCTTTTCCATCTTTGGCTGCAAAAATATAATCAATCTGATTTCAGTGTTGGCCATCTGGTGATGTCCATGTGTAGAGACTTCTCTTGTGTTGTTGAAAGAGCATCTTTGATATGACCAGTGCGTTAAGGATTCCCTAATAGCTCAGTTGGTAAAGAATCTGCCTGAAATGCAGGAGACCCTGGTTTGATTCCTCGGTTGGGAAGATCTGCTGGAGAAGGAATAGGCTACCCACTCCAGTATTATTCGGCTTCCCTTGTGGCTCAGCTGGGAAAGAATCCACCTGCAATGTGGGAGACCTGGGTTTGATCCCTGGATTGGGAAAATCCCCTGGAGAAAGGAAAGGCAACCTACTCCTGTATTCTAGCCTGGAGAATTCCGTGGACTGTGAAGTCCAGGGGGTCACAAAGAGTCAGACAGGACTGAGCAACTTGCACTTTCACTTTTTATACTTTAACAAAACTTTGCTACACAGAAGCTCTTGAGTGATCAAGCCTGGTCCCTGGTTCTAAATCTAAATCTTCTTTGGAGATCACGAATCCAACACCATTCACTGTAAGCTATCACTTGCTTGCTAAGTTGCTTCAGTGATGTCTGACTCTGTGCGGCCCTATGGACTATAGCCTACCAGGCCCCTCTGTACATGGGATTTTCCAGGCAAGAATACTGGAGTGGACTGCAGGGCTCTCCTCCAGGGGATCTTCCCAATGGAGGGATTGAACCTGCATCTCTTAAGTGTTTCCTGCTTTGGCAGGCAAATTCTTTACCACTAGTGCCACTTGCAAAGCCAGGACTTGGTCAGTATTTCCTTAAGGTTCGGTGTGTGCAGAGCAATGTACTAGAGACTGTAGAGCTGATGTAGGATCCAGGCTCTGAAGCATTCCTGCTCTCAGGGACCTGATTGCCTCAATTCCCAAGAATAAACCAGTGGTAGGAACAACAGACTACATGTCTGCTGCATGACTGCAGCCATGAAATTAAAAAACACTTGCTCCTTGGAAGAAAAGTTATGACCAACCTAGACAGCATGTTAAAAAGCAGAGACATTACTTTGCCAGCAAAGGTCCACATAGTCAAAGCTATGGTTTTTCCAGTGGTCATGTATGGATGTGAGAGTTGAACTGTAAAGAAAGCTGAGTACAGAAGAATTGATGCTTTTGAACTGTGGTGTTGGAGAAGACTCCAAGGAGTTGCAAGGAGATCCAACCAGTCCATTCTAAAAGAGGTCAGTCCTGGGTATTCACTGGAAGGACTGATGCTGAGGCTGAAACTCCAATACTTTGGCCAGCTGATGTGAAGAACTGACTCATTTGAAAAGACCCCGATGCTGGGAAAGATTGAAGGCTGAAGAAGAAGGGGATGACAGAAGATGAGATGGTTGGGTGGCATCAGCAACTCAATGGATGAGTTTGAGTAAACTCTGGGAGTTGGCGGTGCATGGGGAGGCCTGGTGTGCTGCAGTCCATGGGGTAGTAAAGAGTCGGACATGACTGAGCCACTGAACTAAACTGAACTGAGGAAGAGCAGAATGTTGAGGAGTGTGTTAGTTTCCTTTTGCTGCTGTAAAAAGATCACAAATTAGGTGGATTAAAAAAAATTATCTTACGGTTCTTGAGGTGAGAAGTCTGATCTGGTCTCATTGGGTCTAGACAGAGTGTCATGATGGCTGGATTCTTTCTGAAGGGCTCTAGAGGAGTTTGTTTTCTTGCCTTTCCCAGCTTCTGGAGACTGTCTCATATTCCTTGGCTCATATCCCACGTCCATTTTCAAAGTTTGCAAAGGCTGGTCAGGTTTTTTTCATGTCATCACTCTGAGTTTTTCTGCCCCTTCTTCCACTTTTAATGACTTTTGTGATTGCATACCCAGATAATCCACGATAGCATTATTTTATGGGCAGCTGACTGGCAGCCTTAATTTCATCTACAGTCTTAAATTTCCCTTGGAGACTTAACCTAACATAGCTGTAAATTCTGGGGATTAGGACATAGACATCTTTGGAAACCATTCTTGAGTTCACCATAGGGAGCAAACAAACGCCAAGGATCAGTCATGTGTGGACACAGTTGGGGAAGGACAGGCTGGGATAAAGTGAGAAAGTAACATTGATATATATACTACCACATGTAAGATAGATAGCTAGTGGGAAGCTTCTGTATAACACCGGGAGCCCAGTCCAGTGTTCTGTGATATCTAAAGGGGTGGGGTTGGAGGGAGGTTCAAGAGGGAGGGGATATATATATATATATATATATATACACATACATACATATATATATATGGTTATGTATGTTATGACTGAATCAGTTATGATTGATTAGCTTTGTTGTATAGCAAAAACCAACACAATATTGTAAAGCAATTTTATCCTCCAATTAAAAAATAAACTAAAAAAAAAAAAGGATGTTTTGTCCAGAAGTGTTCTGCTTAGTAAACACATTTTACTGAGCCATTGTGGTGCTGGGTGGAGTGAGAGACAACTCAAATCTCTATCTATGCCCAGTTTTTGCCTTATTATCTATCTCCACCATCCTGGTGGTGCTAGTGGTAAAGAACCCGCCTGCCAATGTAGGAGACATAAGAGACCTGGGTTTGATCTCAGGGTCAGCAAGATCCTCTGAAGAAGGGCATGGCAACCCTCTCCAGTATTCTTGCCTGGAGAATCCCATGGACAGATGAGCCTGGTGGGCTATACAGTCCATGGGGTCACACAGAGTCGAACACCACTGAAGCTACTTACCACAAATACACCATTCTCTTTTAAATCTGAGCATGGAATTGTAGTATTTTCCTTTAGCTGATCAATCTTTGATTTTTAACTAGCAAAACTACAACCACTCAGAAGGGGAATATTTCGAGTGGAAATCTGAGTAATTTTTAGAAATAGCTGACCCATTAGGACGGAAATGGAAAAACAGTTCTTTGAAACACATTGCGAGAGAATACAGTGCAGTGATAACACTCTCTGTATATGTATTAATAAACTTTTTTATAAAGATCCAGTCGTTTTCTTATATATAATTTGGCTTCTTTTTCTGTAGGGGATCCCCTGTGGAAAGACTCTCCCAGCACCCGCCCTGTCTATCACATACGTTGCCATGGCCACAGTCCCACCTCATAGAAACCATTCTCAGACCTGCTGAGTGGGCAGTCAGCCCCATGGCCTCACCGTCCGGTGGGTGAACACCTACTCCTCGAAGCCCATTGTGTTTGCTCATCAGGAACTTAGAACTGGGATTCAAAACCTGTCTGTCCAGCACAAAGAGTGACTGACTCCCATTCTATGGGTTTTGGTTAATAATAACAATGTATAAGTATGGATTCATCAGTTGTAACAAATACATCCCAGCCATGCAAGATGTTAGTAACAGGGGCACCTGCATGGGAGGGGATACAGGAACTTTCTGTACTTTCTGTTCAATTCCTCTGTAAATCTAAAACTGCTCTAAAAATACTCATTTAAGAACCAAAACCTCTGTCAAGCCAGCTTCTTTGAGGCTCCAGGTGTAGGGGTGATTAAATTGGGGGCTGTGTGACATAAATGAAATGTATGTGGAGGTACATGAACCATGGAATGTGTCAGCTACAGCAGCATGTGCTTCATGGGAAGGAACAGATCCCGGTTTCAGATGCACACACAACGTAGGGTCCTCTTCAGTTCAGTTCAGTCGCTCAGTCGTGTCCAACTCTTTGCGACCCCATGAATCGTGGCACACCAGGCCTCCCTGTCCATCACCAACCCCCGGAGTCCACCCAAACCCATGTCCATTGAGTCAGTGATGCCATCCAACTGTCTCATCCTCTGTCGTCCCCTTCTCCTCCCGCAGTCAATCCTTCCCAGCATCAGGGTCTTTTCAAATGAGTCAGCTCTTCACATCAGGTGGCCAAAGCAGGAAAAAGCAACCAACCCAAAGTCTTGAATGAAATAGGGTGTCTGTTTGGAAGAGGCCCTACAAGAGAGAGATCCTGCTGCTGAAACTTCATGATCTTTATGCTAAGTCTTCCTTGACTTGTGGGAGGGCGGGTCCTGGAGAGATTGGGCAGGAAAGAAAGGAGGAAGGGGAGAGAGAGGCAGGCTCCCAGAGAGATGGACAGAAAGCATACAAGCTCCTCACTTCCGTGTCTACATTTCATTCTCTAGTGAAGCCCAGATTTGCTACCAACAATTTATCCTTTTTATTTTAAGTAGCTTGTTGGGTATGTGTGTGTTGTGGGGGCGAGGCGGGGGGTGATGGCTCAGTGGTAAAGAATAATCTGCCTGCAATACTGGAGATGCTGGTTCGATCCCTGGGTCGGGAAGATCCCCTGGAGAGGAAATGGCGACTCGCTCCAATATTCTTGCCTGGAAAATCCCATGGATGGAGGAGCCTGGTGGGCTACAGTCCATGGGGTCACAAAGAGTTAGACACAACTGAGCGACTGAACACACACGCACAGGTTGTTGGGGATTTCACTGGTGGCAGAGTGGATAAGAATCTGCCTGCCAGTGCAGAGGACGCAGGTTCGATTTCCAGTCCAGGAAGATTCCACATGTGGTGGAGCAACTAAGCCCTAGAGCCAGCCGCAGGGCAACTACTGAAACCCATATGACCTAGTGCTCTTGCTCCACGACAAGAGAAGCCACCTCAGTGACAAGCCCATGAACCACACCTAGAAAGTAACCCCCACACACCTTAACTAGAGCAGCGATGAAGACCCACCTCAGTGACAAGCCCATGAACCACATCTAGAAAGTAACCCCCATGCACCTTAACTAGAGCAGCGATGAAGACCCAGCACAACCCCCCCAAAAAAGTTGGTTTGTTGGAACCAACCAACCAGCAGACCCAGTATCCTCCAGGGGAAGAGGAGAAGGTGATTGGAAGTGGCTCCATTTTGTAAGGGGTGCAGCTGAGGCAGAAGGCAAAGTGGAGACTGGCCCAGGAGATCTGCTTCTTCGCCCCTCAGTCCAGGGCTTCCTTCTCTCTCTTCCTAGAGGGGCTGGCACCTCCTGACAGAGCCAACGCTTTGGGATCTCATTACTTATTCCTGGCCCACGTTACTCCTTCAGGGAGCCCTTGAAATTCAATCCTGTCACCTTCGGAGACTGAGAATAATGAACTGAGTGGGAACAGGGCTAAGTGTCATCGGAGGATGACACTTTTGACAGGATGTCCAGAGGCAGCTGTTCATTACGGTGGCTTATTGAGACCCTCTCTTACCTTCTACTGGAGTGATTTGCAATGAGGGTATTTTTGAGACTTTCCCTCTGGGAAGTTTCTTTCACACTTTGATGTGACAAAGGAAGTGAACTGCCTTAATTGAAGCAGAGTTCAATTGGAGGCTCTTTAAGCCCCGGGTCTGGGATACAATTGAACAATGTGGCAAAAGACACATTAACACACCTCGGAGACTTGTTAGTAGGATCGAGGCTGGTGAGCGGTGGCTGGTTTTTCTGGCATTACCCTGGGGGACATGTTGTTTCCTGCTGTGCCGCTTTCACTAGCGATGGTTCATATCCATAGAGGTAGTTTAATCCTTTGTTCTCTGTGTTTCTTGGCAGCTGCTAACTACAGACTAAGAACAGAAACTCCAAGTGTAGAGAAACAACTTACATGACTCTTTTCTGTGTTCTCAACACACTGTACAAAGTACAAAGTGAAAGTCATTCAGTTGTGTCAGACTCTGCCACCCCATGGACTATACAGTCATGGAATTCTCCAGGCCAGAATACTGGAGTGGGTAGCCTTTCCCTTCTCCAGGGGATCTTTCCAACCCAGGGATCGAACCCAGGTATCTCACGTTGCAGGCAGAGTCTTTACCAGCTGAGCCACAGGGGAATTCCAAGAATACTGGAGTAGGTAGCCTACCCCTTCTCCAGGGGATCTTCCGGACCCAGGAATTGAACCAGGGTCTCCTGCATTGCAGGCAGATTCTTTACCAACTGAGCTATCAGGGAAGCCCATAGTAAATTTAAATTAAATCTCACTTAAAAAAGAAAAAGCAATCAATGTTTTCAAGTCAGTGCTGAGAATCTTCTATACACCAGCACTAAAGTCCTGAAAACCACCCAGCAAAGGAAGAATGATCCCCCTCCACACGGAGGCAAGGGGAGATTAAAGCAGTGTGCCTCCAGATGGAAAGTGGCAGACCTAGAATGTGAACCCAGGTCTCTCTGACTGCAGGGCCCTACTGCCTATTCTCTGTTCGACACCCCATCAAAGTACCAACCAATGCCTTCCCAAATGGAGTTCTTGAATACCTAGATCATATCATTCAGTTTTGTACCTGTAATATCTATCTCAGTGCCTATTTGTTCGATAAATGTTTCTTAAATGCATTGAATGAATGAATGAATGACTTTTAACCCCCGCTTTGATGGAATTCCTCAGACTGGCCTCAGAAGCAGCCCTTGGGGCATTTTGGTGTCCTTGCTCGTGCTAAAGGTGCTTCTTGGAAGTTAAAGCATCTCTGCACAGAGCCCCAGGAAGCTTTATAGTTCCCTCCTCTTTCTTGGCCTCTTGGCCAAAACCAAGTGTGGTATGGGGGCTTTCCAGGTGGCACAGTGGTAAAGAATCTGCCTGCCAATGAAGGAGATGCAAGAGATGCAGGGTTCAATTCCTGCGTTGGGAAGATCCCCTGTAGTAGAAAATGGCAACCCATCCCAGTATTCTTGCCTGGATAACTCCATAGACAGAGGAGTTTGGTTGGGTACACAGTCCATGGGATCGCCAAGAGTCGGACACGACTGCAGAGACTGAGCATAGCACACATCTCCTGGGCAAGGGCCCATCTGTAGAAGTCAGTGTGGGGCCTTTTTAGGGGACAGCTTAGACTGTTGTCACTGTCCCTTTCGGAAGGTCAGGCTGCTGCCTCCTTGTCAAGAGTGAGTAATTTGCTTTTCAGCTTCTCTGCTTTGGTGATGTGGGTTGTGGGTGAGTGAGTCAGCACTTGGTTAATCAACCTTTCTACATATTTTTGATTTTTTGAAATAATTTTTGTGGATCTATCCCTGCTTATCTCCCATTTAGCACCTCCTACACCTTGGTTCTTCTTCAATTTCTCCTCCACGTTTGCTTTCTGAAACTTGATAAAGCTCTGGGGGAAAACTACTTCTCAAGATTTCTCTGTCAAATGTTCTCTGGTAATGAGAATAGAGCTGAGTTTTCAGGTCGTTGCTATGGAGAAAGTGTGATTTCCCATTGCTCTATTATATTTGAGCATGTTCCTAGCCTGAAATCTGAGGGTGACACTAAATTTGCACCCCCAAAAGAGGTTTACTGTTTTTCAATTATATAAGCAAGCTTCAGTGTGATTTTTTTGGTTTTATTTTCATCCATTTTCATGTCCTGCTTTTGTTTTTCAGTATAACAGGTGGCCTGACATCCATGGTTGTGGTACAAGTCCTGGTTTCTCTCTTGCGTCCACACTGCCTGTATCCTGCTGTGTTTTATGTGGGAAGGTGACAGTCCAATTTTAGACTGATTCACATAAGTAACTCCGATGTGACCAGGGTGTGGAGATCACTGGTTCCTTCAGTATGCCTGATATTCAGAGGCTGTCCTCTGCTTCTGCTTCTAACACTAGCTTTATTTAATTAATAGCATCGAGTTCTTGGGCTGAAATTAGAAGATGATTGTTTCTTGGCAGGAAAGCTATGACAAGCTAGACAGTGTGTTAAAAAGCTAAGACATCACTTTGCCGACAAAGGTCTGTGTAGTCAAGGCTATGGTCTTTCCAGTAGTCATGTATGGATGTGAGAGCTGGACAATAAAGAAGGCAGAGCACAGAAGAATTGATGCTTTCAGATTAGAGTGCTGGAGAAGATTCTTCAGAGTCCCTTGGACAACAAGGAGATCAAACCAGTCAACCTTAAAGTAAATCAACCCTGAATATTTACTGGAAGGACTGATGCTGAAGCTGAAGCTCCAATACTTTGGCCACCTGATGAGAAGAGCCAACTCATTGGAAAAGATCCTAATACTGGGAAAGACTGAAGTCAAAAGGAGAAAAAGGTGACAAAGGATGAGATGGTTGGATGGCATTACTGATTCAAAGGACATAAACTTGGGCAAACTCTGGAAGATGTTGAGGGACAGGGAAGCCTGACGTGCTGCAGTCCATGGGGTCATGAAGAGTTGGACACAAGTTGGGGACTGAACAACAATAACAGTGAGTGCTCGGGCACTAGTAGATTCTAGAACTTGACTTGTTTTCCCCAGAAGATACCTGGAGTCCAGTGGTTAAGATTCTGGGCTTCTAATGTGGAGGAAAGGGGTTCCACCCTTGGTCAGGGAACTAAGATCCCACATGCTGTGTGGAAAAGAAAAAATCCTTTCTTCAATGGAAATGGCATAGAAGCTTAAGATATGTGCTCAGTTGCTCAGTCATGTCCAACTCTTTGTGACCTCATGGACTGTAGCCCTCCAGGCTCCTCTGTCCATGAGCTTTCTCACCAAGAATACTGGAGTGAGTTGCCATTTCCTTCTCCAAGGATCTTCCTGATCCAGGGATCAAACCCATGTCTCCTGCATTAGCAGGCAGATTCTTTACCACTGTATCACCTGGGAAGCCCATAGAAACCTAAGAAAACTAAATAACTGAGGTGGGAGAAGGGGGCTTGTAGCACTCCACTTCTTTTCTTCCCTGTGGGTGTCCCTCAGGCACACTCAGGTTCTTGGACTTGCAGAATTCAGTTGGAAACCCACTTTGAAAGTTGCCACAAAGAACCCCTTCCCCTTGAAAGCTCATAGCTGAGTGGGGGAAATGAGCATAACACACAACTAGTTGTCACACAGCTTGACAGTTGCTATTAAAGGTAAGGTAGACCCTGGAGGTGGAAATGGCAACCCACTCCACTGTTCTTGCCTGGAGAATCCCAGGGACGGGGGAGCCTGGTGGGCTGCTGTCTATGGGGTCGCACAGAGTCGGACACGACTGAAGCGACTTGGCGGCGGCAGCAGCAGCAGACCCTGGCGGTAGCACATTCTGGTGAATGAGACAGTGGGAGTTGGAGATGGAGTCACCATGCTGGTTCTTCAACTCTCTTCATGACCTCAAGCAAATTTTTGCACCTTTCTAAATCTCAATCATGATCTCTAAAGTGAAAATGATACTACCTACTTACTTGTCCCAGGAAAAGAATAGAAAAAGGACCGAAAGGATTAGGAATAGAATAAGCTATAATGACTGTAAAGTAGTACTTAATTCAGTGCCTGGCATATTATAAATGATAGTGTTGATGACACTAATCTTGGAACTTCTTTGATAGCTCAGTTGGTAAAGAATCTGCCTGCAATGCAGGAGACCCTGGTTCGATTCCTGGGTTGGGAAGATCCAGTGGAGAAGGGATAGGTTACCCACTCCAGTATTTCTGGACTTTCCTTGTGGCTCAACTGATAAAGACTCTACGTGCAATGTGGGAGACCTGGGTTTGATATCTGGATTGGGAAGATCCCCTGGGGAAGGGAAAGGCTACCTACTCTAGTATTCTGGCCTGGAGAATTCCATGGACTGTATAGCCCATGGGGTCTCAGGGAGTTGGACATGACTGAGTGACTTTCACTTTCACTCTTGAAAACAATAGCTAACAGTTGAGTGATTTTCAAGTAGTAGTCACAATGTTCAACAGAACTAGTTTTACATGAGTCATCGCAGTGTCTAAACTTGTCTGTGGGTATCTTACAAAGATACTCAAAACCTTGCTTAGTATTTTATTCATTTGTTTTTCTACTCATTCACACAACGAATATTTCTTGAGCAACTCTTAAATGCTGCACACTGGTCTGTCTCAGTGATCTCTGCCCTCATAAACCTTGTGTTCTCATGGAGGAAACAGACTATAAACAGGTATATTGGTTGGCTGGCAAGGCAAACAGAAGTAAATATCTGAAATGATGATCAAGTTTTAATTCTGATGTTCTTACCTGATTAAATTTGTCAAGGTTAAATTTGGCTCAAGGAATCACTCCTATTCTCTGAGAGCCAAGAGATCATTATTTTTTTCCTGGAATCTGTGGCTAGGTCATATATGCCACATTTATCTAGAGCTACCATTTGAGGTCTCTACTTCAACTCTTCACAAGGGACTTGCTTGGAGATTCTATGCTAGTTCAGGCTTCACAGATTCAGTACATCCATCTAAATCAGTGTCAAATGTCTTCTCCTCTGGGAAACTGCCCTAAATCCTCCAGGTCTCCTCTACAGTTAGTAATTAATCTTTGATATTACAATTATTTATCACATATCTCTCTCCTATTCTCTATGCTACTCGAGGGCAAGGATTATCTTTATTTATTCACATTTATATCCCCAGAATCTAATACACATAGCACTGTTTTAAGCTAACAAAGACAAACACTGATAGAAAAATCTATGGATATTGTGTCCAATATTTACAAATGTCCATACTAGGAAAAAAGCACAGCTGCAACTTCCCATATTTTTTTTCTCCCTCTTCCTCCCAACACCTGCCTCTGGCAAGCACCAACCGATTCTCTTATCTAACAAGTCTTTTTTTTTTTTTAAGCTTCCACATATAAGAGAAATCATACAATTATACAGTTTATATACATCTTTGTGTGACTTACCTCACTTAGCATAATTCTCTTGATATCCATTCACATTGCAAATGACAAGATTTCATTCTTTTTATGGCTGAATAATATTTTATATATATATGCACTTTTAAAATTCATTCATCCATCAATGGACATTTAGGTTATTTCCATATCTTGGCTACTATAAATAATGCTACAATGAACATGGATATTTTAATGGACAATTTAAGAATATTCATTCTTCCAGGTCATGAGCACAGAGTATCTTTCTATTTACTTATGTCTTCTTCAATTAATTTTATCAATATCTGTAGTTTTCAGTATATATATCTTTCACTCCCTTGATTAATTTTATTCCTAAGTATTTTACTCTTTTTGATGCAATTGTAAATAAGATTATTATCTTTCTCTTTCTGATAGCTTGCTATTTGAATATAGAAACACAACAGATCTTTGTTTGGATTTTATATCTTGCAACTTTATGGATTTGTTTTTGTTTATTTGTTTTATTTCTCAACATGTGTTTCATCACCTGCTGTTTAGATGCTGTAGTTGGGCAACCGAAGCTCCTGGCTCTCTGTGGCTGGTGATGGTGGGGTCATATGGTATTACCAAATAAGCCTTTGTTTGCATCTGTCTATTTGCCGAACCTGATTATTAGGTGCTTTTAAGAAATATGTTCATTATTTCAAAATTCTTGCTCTGGAGTATTAACAACTGTATTTAGATATTGGTGATCACAGGCAATGCAAGCTGCCCAAAATGAATTTGTTCATCAACCTTGTTTCTCCTAGAGAATTATTTTTCAGTGCTCTACTTATATCTCCTTTCTTCAGCTCCATCTAGTCTCCCTCTAATGAGATTAGTCATAATAGCACTGTAATATAAATCAGCCAGCTGAACACTCCTGTATGCATGGATCAGAAATTATTTACTTGCCCCCTGAATTACTCAGTTTTGGAGAACACTGGACTGTTCACTGCTAGAATCTGCTCTCGGTTGAGGCAGACATAATGTGAAAAGTGGCCTTTGCCTCTGTGATATTTGTTTCCTCAACCTATTATGCATGTTTCATCAAGAGTCATTTTATATCTCCTGTGAATGCAGTGCATTGATGATCTCTGTTTCAGACCATAAAGGGCCAGGAAAGAGAGGAACGCTTCAGGGTTTGCCAAGCTCTGTGTTGGAGTAACCCTTAATGGATGTAAAAATGCCATTTGGCTATGAAAACAAGCTACCATAAGTCAGAACCAAATGAGAATGTGTATTACAGGCAGAATAATAAATCAGGCACCTTTTCAAACCAAAAGTCTCTGAACATTTTCCAACATGGATAAAGAGGAGAGTCTTAGAGCTGTGAAGGGAAAGGTGGTGGGGTGGGATACAGAAGTCTCTGCTCACTTCTGGAAACTCCCATGGACAGAGGAGCCTGGTGGGCTGCAGTCCATGAGAGCGTGAAGAGTTGGACACGACTGAGCAACTTCACTTTCACTTTTCAGTTTCATGCATTGGAAAAGGAAATGGCAACCCACTCCAGTGTTCTTGCCTGGAGAATCCCAGGGATGGGGGAGCCTGGTGGCCTGCCATCTGTGGGGTTGCACAGAGTCGGACACGGCTGAAGAGACTTAGCAGTAGCAGCAGCTTACTTCTGATTTCACTTTCCTTCTTACCCAGCTTACATGTTTGAATTCATCATGATAACCATTTCTTTGATCTACACTGAAAAGACTTATTCCTCCTTCCATCCAGTACAGCCAGTTTTGTAAATCTACAGCCCTAGACAACCATCTCCTTTTTCCTTACTTACATACATGATACTGAATATTACTGGAAAATAATCATGTAACTGAGCTAAATCTAATATTTGTGGATGGAGATTTGAGTTGCTTTAATATTCACTTTTCTTATTTTCTTAAATAATCCATGGTCCAGGAGGCCTTGATCTTTTGTTTTCTCTCTCTTTCTCTGTTCTTCTCTACTGTAATAAAATATCTTGAGCAATATGAAAAGAAGCTGAACTCTTTCATCTTGTATCACTTCAACATTACCACACAAGTTTCTCCAGAGGCCATGCTGTAATTATGTTTGATTCGTTGATAATTTCTGAAAGGCAAGCTAATTTTTTTCAGCTGTATAGATAAGCCTTAAAAAAAAAAGCTTAAAAAAAAAGGCCCTGTAAAATTTGATATGTGTAAGGCCCGTCTGGACCCATGACTTGCCTTGGAGCTGACCCAGTGACCAAGGACCCTCAGGACACCGGCAAGTTCACCACCATCAACAAGCAACAAGCTTCAACAAGCACCAACATCACGTCTCTCCTGTGCCTTCAATCCGATATTTCCTCCTACTGGAGAGCAAGAACATCTAGTCTCAAAGCTTATAGAAGTTGGTGGTTGCCTGGCAACATCACTCCTAGCACAAGTTTGTGGTTTTCTAAGCAGAGGAGAGAGAGAGGAACTTCCTTTCTCAGCTCCCTGTGAGCCTCTTGCATTCTCTTATTGTGTTGATCTCTGGCTGATTGAAAAGCATATAAGATGATACATGTAAAAATCCTTTCAGACAGTCAAATGTGAATGCAAGATTGGATTATTATCTCTCATTAAAACCCATTCTAATCCCTCCGCCTTAGTGCAGTATCTTTGCAGCCAGGATATGAATCACTGATCTCCAGTTTCTGGTATATTCTTCTGCTGCAGACAGAACTGCAAATGTCAGCCCCAACAAGCAAATGAACCACCCCCTAAGTTCTTTTGTTCTTTCTCTTTGACAAAAGTAGCATGTGTTTTTTGGTCTGTTCTTGGCCCCCTGTCTCACTTCCCAAAGCACTGTAAGGTTGGTTGTTGGGGTCTATTGGGGCCCCTCTATTTTCCAGGGAGTTTGATATGGCTCGTTGCCTCTTTGTCTATTACTACACATTCTATTTGTTGAGCTAAATTAATTCCTAAAAAAATAGTTTATTTATTTTGGATGCACCAAGCCTTAGTTGCAGAATGTGGGATCTGGTTTCCTGACCAGGGATATTTCTACATACGCTCAAAGCTCCGGGAAACAAATGTTGAAAGGAACTAGTCTACTGCACTAGACTGATATTTCTATCAGTGGATGACATGCTAACCTACTGGCCAGAACCCCAAACCATGGTAGTCCATTGCTCTTCTCTGTTTATCACACGGTTCAGTTCAGTCAGTTGCTCAGTTGTGTCTGGCTCTTTGCTACCCCATGGACTGAAGCACACCAGACTTCCCTGTCCATCACCAACTCCGGGAGCTTGCTCAAACTCATGTCCATCGAGTCGGTGATGCCATCCAACCATCTCATCCTCTGTGGTCCCCTTCTTCTCCGGCCTTCAATCTTTACTAGCATCAGGGTCTTTTCTATGAGTCATTTCTTTACATCAGGTGGTCAAAGTATTGGAGCTTCAGCTTCAGCATCAGTCCTTCCAATGAATATTCAGGACTGATTTCCTTTAGGATTGACTGGTTTGATCTCCTTGCAGTCCAAAGGACTCTCAAGAGTCTTCTCCAATGCTGTTTATCATTATCTTTGTCTAATCACTAGTGTTATAAACATCTCTAGTCTCTTAAATACGTTCCCTATTCTCAGCTCCATTAGAGCTCTACTCACTGAATTACTGCAATAGCTTTATAACTGGTTTCTCTAATTCCTGTGTGTACATTTAAAATACATCCTATATTCTGATTTCTCTTCAGATTGTGTAAATCTTTGACCTTTTAAAATTTATCCTCCAAACTGGGCTCAGACCACTGTGACCCGTACAAAACACAAAACTGATGCTGTTTAAAATGCTTCGGCAGTCCCCATTCCTACAGAGAATTAAGTCCTGTACCTTAGGTGGCCGCCACGACCTGACTCTATCATATCTCTGGCCTCATGTTCATTTTACGTTCTGTGGGAGGCAGTCTGGCTAGTGAGTAAGGGCAAAAACTGTGAAGTTGAGGTTTGTATTCTGGTTGCTTCACCTATAAGCTGAATGTCCCTGGGAAAATTTAGCTAATGTTCTATAACTTGGTTTCCCATCTGTAAAATGGGATGAAGAAGAGTACCCGTAAGTAAAAAATAAAATACAAAACACTTGGCAAACTGTCCAGCACAAACGAGATGTTCTGTAACTAGACCAATTGTTGCCATCACACACCATGCTATTTGTCAACCCTTTTACCTCGCTCTATTCTGTGGTGTTGGAGAAGACTCTTGAGGGTCCCTTGGACTGCAAGGAGATCCAACCAGTCCATCCTAAAGGAAATCAGTCGTGAACATTCATTGGAAGGACTGATGCTGAAGCTGAAGCTCCAATACTTTGGCCACCTGATGCAAAGAAATGACTCATGGAAAAGACCCTGATGCTGGGAAAGATTGAAGGCCGGAGGAGAAGGGGACCACAGAGGATGAGATGGTGGGATGGCATCACCGACTTGATGGACATGAGTTTGAGCAAGCTCCAGGAGTTGGTGATGGACAGGGAGGCCTGGCGTGTTGCGGTTCATGGGGTCTCAAAGAGTCGGACACAACTGAGCGACTGAACTGAACTGGTTCTGTTTTCCTTTGCCTGCCATGTCCTCTCCTTCACTTATGGCATTGTGACTGAGAGCAGAAGCTTTGGGGTGAGACTGAAATAGTTTTGGGTTCAGAACACTTTCATGTATTAACTGTGTGATATTGTAAAGAGCCTAGCATGGTGCTCAAAAAATTATTATCTTACTTATCTTTTAAGATTCAATTCAGGGGAAATCGTCCATGTGCCAGTTATTTGGCTATTCCTTTTAGCCCCAAACTCACTCTTCTATATTGGCTTTGTGATGCCGGACCAGGATTCTGCCTTGCCTGTGGGCACCCACTGCAGGACTGGAAGAAGAACAAGGGACTTCCTTTTTCCTGGGTGAGGCCCTCAGGCTGTCTGCTCCTAGGAACCAGCAACACTTGCTCACCTAGCTGTGGTTTCTTAGAGTTCTTTCTCTCTTATTTTAATCACAGTACAGTTAATTTACAATGTTGTTTAATTTCTGCTTTATAGCAAAACGACTCAGTTATATGTATATATTGACATATTTTTTCCATTGTGGTGTATTATAGGATTTTGAAATCAGTTCCCTGTGGTATCCAGTAGGACCTTGTTGTTTATCCATTCTATATACAATAGTTTGCTTCTGCTAATCCCAAACTTCTAATCATCCCTCCCCCACTTCCCCTCCTCCTTGGCAACCATAGGTCTGTTCTCTATGTCTGTGAGTCTGTTTCTGTTTCATAAGTTCATTTGTGTTGTATTTTAGATCTCCCATATGAGTGATATCACATGGTGTTAAGGAACTCAAAAGCCTCTTGATGAAAGTGAAAGTGGAGAGTGAAAAAGTTGGCTTAAAGCTCAATATTCAGAAAACGAAGATTATGGCATCCAGTCCCACCACTTCATGGGAAATAGATGGGGAAACAGTGGAAACAGTGTCAGACTTTATTTTTCTGGGCTCCCAAATCACTACAGATGGTGACTGCAGCCATGAAATTAAAAGACGCTTACTCCTTGGAAGGAAAGTTATGACCAACCTAGATAGCATATTGAAAAGCAGAGACATTACTTTGCCAACAAAGTTTCGTCTAGTCAAGGCTATGGTTTTTTCTGTGGTCACGTATGGATGTGAGAGTTGGACTGTGAAGAAGCCTGAGCACCGAAGAATTGATGCTTTTGAACTGTGGTGTTGGAGAAGACTCTTGAGAGTCCCTTGGACTGCAAGGAGATCCAACCAGTCCATTCTGAAGGAGATCAGCCCTGGGATTTCTTTGGAAGGAATGATGCTAAAGCTGAAACTCCAGTACTTTGGCCGCCTCATGTGAAGAGTTGACTCATTGGAAAAGACTCTGATGCTGGGAGGGATTGGGGGCAGGAGGAGACGGGGACGACAGAGGATGAGATGGCTGGATGGCATCACTGACTTGATGGACATGAGTCTCAGTGAACTCCGGGAGTTGGTGATGGGCAGGGAGGCCTGGCGTGCTGTGATTCATGGAGTCGCAAAGAGTCAGACACAACTGAGCAACTGATCTGATTTGATCTGATCACTTAGCATGATAATCTCTAATTCTATCCACGTTGCTGCAGATGGCATTGCTTCATTCTTTTTATAGCTGAGGAGTATTCCTTTGTATGTATGTACCACAGCTTTATCCATTCATCTGTTTATGGACTTTTACATTGTTTCCATGTCTTAGCTCTTGTAAATAGTACTTCTATAAACACAGGGGCACATGCATCTTTTTGAATTATAGTTTTGTCTGGATACATACCCAGGAGTGGAATCGCAGAATCATATGGCAGTTAGAAATTTATTCTACGTTTTCGTAGGGCCAAGATTAGGGTGAGGTCAGTGAGTCAGTTGCCTCAGGCATAGAATTAAAGGGGACATCAAAATTCTCAGGAAATCAGGCAACCTATATATTAATGCAATATTTTTCAAAACTCAAACTTAAATGCACAAAACCATGGTGAACAAAATACCAAAATTTCAGTACCATGCTGAGGCATCTTAGAGCCTGAGGCTAAAGAGAAAAATGTGCTCCACAGGCTTTTTTTTTTTTTTTTTGCTGAGACATGCAGAGAATTTTTATTTATCACATTTGTTAACACTTAAGTTTTACTTGTAGAACAGAGTCACAGATAGAAGAGCAGGCTGTTAGTAGGTATTAGTAGGGTTCAGTCAGGGATCCACTGGGTTTAATAGACATAAACTCATAAACTGAATTTTCAAAATATATGATTTTTTGCTCATTTCAAATTCTTATTGAGAGAATTACCATATTTGACCATTTCTCCTGTCCAGGGGATAACCTTGAATAATTTTGAATTAGCTTAAAGTGATGTAAAATTATTATAAATTGGGTTTGGGTATAAATAAAGCATTTAAATTAAAAACAGTATTGTGAATTTCAATACACCAACTTTTCAATTTTTCATTATTTTTCAGCTAATTTAGTGTTATGGAAAAATTCACCACTTAAAAAATACATGAAATCATGTGTATTGGGGTGCACACGTTTTCCTTTCCTTTTGCCTCAGGCTTCAATATGCTTCACGTGGCTAATACTGTTTTTTTCACCTACTTAGTTCAGAATATTGTATTAGCTAACTATGCTTTTTAAAAAATATTTCTAAATATTTATCTATTTATTTTTTGGCTGCCCTGTGTCTTCATTGCTGCGTGGGCTTTTCTCTAGTTGCAGGGAGCAGGGCTACTCTTGGTAGAGCATCCGCTCTAGAGCACAGGCTTAGTAGTGGCGCATGGGCTTAATTGCTCCACAGCATATGGGATCTTCCTGGGCCAGGGATTGAACCCGTGTCTCCCGCATTGGCAGGTGGATTCTTTACCACTGAGCCTGCAGGGAAGCCCTAGCTAACTCATCTGTATGTTACCTTCACTCTGTTAAAACAGCGAATGTGATTTTTCTCTCCTGAATGGACTCGGAAATGATGCACCCTCCAAGTGAGGATTGAATTCTGCCTGTTCTCTTCCTCCCTTCTGAGCACTCTCCCACATTTGCTCATTTTCTGCGTCACATGAAATACAGCCTTCCCACTCCTCCATATGCATTCATCTCTTTCTGCCCACACGCAATCCATTCTTTAAGATCTGTTCACGTGCCACAAAGTCATTCTTCAGCCACTACAAAATGAATGTCTTCTCGTTCCATGGGACGTTAGAGCTGTTCGGGCATTTATGCCATTATATTCTTCCCTGTCTTGTTGCTATTTCTGCATACTTTTTATTTCTCTGCCACCACACATCTGGATTTTAAATCTTTGAGGATCAAGGACTGATCTCCTTCTGGTCTTACTCATCTCTGAGCTTTGGTGTGCTATGCATGGAAAGAATGGGAGACGGAGCTGGGTCATGAGATGATGGGTTTCTGCACGGAGGTGTGGGAGGCAACATATGTGGGGGAGCAAAATTTGCCCCCCCCAAAATGTGTCTCTTTGACCTGAAATTTGATTGAGGCTGATTATTTTTTTCTGTTTTGTTTTTTGATTATTTTTTTCGCTGCATGGCTTGCAGGATCTTATTTCTCCAACCAGGGATCAAACCCTGGCCCATGGCAGTGAAATCACTGAGTCCTAACCACTGGACCATGAGGAAATTCCCAGAGCCTCATTATTTTTAAGTCCCAACAGACTCTGGAAGAATCTTTGACCTTCCGCCTAACTGCCTAAAGAATGTGGATAGAAAACCTGTTCATCACAGCTATGATATGAGCTAGGTGTGTAGACAGGAACCTAGCAAATTTCTTAGAATTTCTCTCTGTGTCCCATTAGCCTGCCTGGCTCAGCAAACATTTGTTTACCAAACACTTGCTTTTCCATCTCCATGTGAATTGCCTTCCTTTTCTTTGAGGTCCCAAACCATGACCCCAACACTTTCATTTGTGTTTAGCTGACATGGTATTTCAGGTGAGAGCTGCAGTCGTTTTGACCAGATGCTTGGTTTTCCCAGGTCTCATGTGTGTGTGTGTGTGGTGTGTGCTTAGTCGCTAAGTCATGTCCGACTCTTTGCGACTCTATGGCCTGTAGCCCACCAGGCTCCTCTGTCCATGGGATTTCCTAGGTATGAATACTGGAGGTGGGTTGCCATTTCCTTCTCCAGGGCATCTTCCCCACCCAGGGATGGAACCCATGTCTCCAGGATTGCAGGCGGATTCTTTCTCACAAAGCCACTAGGAAAGTCTTAGATATACCTGTTACTAAACTTTTGCTTGATTTTCTCCTGTTAATCTGGATAGCATGGCCAACTCAATGGACATGAGTTTGAGCAAACTCTGGGAGATGGTGAAGGACAGGGAAGCCTGGTGCACTGCAGTCCACGAGGTCTCAAAGAGTTGGATGTGACTTAGCAACTAAACCACCACAACAGCATGCTGTATCATGTTCATTTATTTCTTAAACCAGCCAGAAAAACCTAGAAGGGTAGAGGAAAACTTTTCTTTCTCCCTGACAACTATTAGATGTTTAATTTTTTTTTTAACATTCCCAATGCTCTAAAAGCTTTCTTCCTTTTTTGCCATCTCTGTCTCGGTGCTTAATCTGATCCTTAAAAGGAGTGATTAACTCCTCTTCTTTGCTTGGCCTGCTGAACACAGGGTGCCATTTAAAAGTCAAGAATAATCTCTCCCTGGGGTTAGGAAGAGAGTGATTTCTAGGAAGCAGAAGATCCCTATACGACATTTATCTGTGGGAGCCAAATAGTCCTGCCATGAGCGGCTTTATGAACAAGTCATTTTCCTCACAGGGGAGATGGGGTGATGGCCAGACTTATTATTGAAGGGGGCCGGGGGGATGTTCTGCTTACTTCTATAGCAACAAAAATACCTCCCACAAAATCAAAACGTTAGAAACTCCCCATCTCCAGTCTTCTGCAGGGCCCAGTTTTGTTCTTTTAGAAAAGTCAGAGCCTCCCTAGGAGGTGGCTGGGTGGGGGTGAATATCGTGTCAGAAGCCAGTTTATTTATATAGTCTAAAGATGAGATCTTCAAATTGGAGCCTGGCTGATTTCAGACGACAAAAAGAATTTTCCAAAAACAAATCCACAAGGTCAAGTTTCAGAATCACAGAAGGGGTAATTTAGACAAACTTGGCCAACCACAATAGAGATGGCAGATTAAATTACTGCTGTGGAGAAGGAATGTGCATTTACAGATCTCAGGCAGGCCTGGAACCTCAAGTACAGTCTGAACTGAGAGCTTGCCCTGAGAAGCCTGCTTCCTCGTAACACTGACCGCTGACCCACTTGAAGTCCTTTGTCCCCAGGCAGTGGGGGGAAGGTACAGACCAAATGCAGGTGGTGGGACAGACTCTCACACCTTGGTGTGTTTACGTTCCTACTGTTGTGCATTAAGTTTCCTGGTGAGGGCCATGGCTGGTTTAATTCCCAACCTGATGGCATTATCTATTGCAGAATGGGTGAGAGACCCAGAGTATCACAGTATGTTCCTGGCCCTTTAACGTACCACTCCATGGGGATTAACATACACACACCGCTATATAGTGTGTAGTGTTAGTTGCTCAGTCGTGTCCAACTCTTTGCGATCCCATGGACTGTAGCCTGCCAGGCTCCTCTGTCCATGGGATTCTTCAGGCAAGAATACTGGAGTGGGTTGCTAAAATAGATAAGCAACAAGGGCTTACCAGGTGGTGCCAGTGGTAAAGAACCTGCCTGCCAATGCAGGAGACATAAGAGATGTGGGCTGGATCCCTGAGTCACGAAGATCCTCTGAATAAGGGAAGGGCAACCCACTCCAGTATTCTTGCCTGAAGAATCCCATGGACAGATGAGCCTGGCGGGCTACAGTCCATAGGGTTACAAAGATTCAGACACAACTGAAGCGATTCAGCACGCATGTACAGCACAGGGACCTCTACTCAATATTCTATAATAACCTATATGGGAAAGAATCTGAAAAGGAATAGATATTTGTATATGTTCAACTGAATCACTTTGCTGTACACCTGAAAGCAACTCAACACTGTAAATCAACTATACTTCAATAATAATAATAGAGTAGTAGGTAAAGAATCTGCCTACAATGCAAGAGACACAGGAGACAAAGGTTTGATCCCTGGGCTGGGAAGCTTCCCTGGAGGAGAAAATGGCAATTCATTCCAGTATTCTTGCCTGAAAAATTCCATGGACAGAAGAGCCTGGCAGGCTATAGTCCATGGGGTCTCAAAGAGTTGAACATGACTGAGCACGCATGGAGGACACCACTCCAGAAGCTCACTGAGGTTTTCTTTCAGAGTCACACAGTTTAACCCTTCCATCATTAGGATGCTCTTTGCAGTACCTTGGTATAGTATATGTAAAGAGACAGCTAAGGAAAATAAATCTCCCTATGCTGATTTCTTTTCATTTCACTTTTCATCCATCCATCCATCCATCATCCATCCAAGTCCTTACCAGAGCATACTATGATGTTAGTACTCTGCCAGGAGCTGGTATGTAGCACAAATAGGAAATAATCTCTTCCCTCCTTCTCCAAACATTCAAGCCTCATATAATTATTAATAAACATATTCCCAGATGTTTGGAAGGCTCTCTTAAAGTGACAGGCCCTCAAATGAGAAGCTAAGTCAAAGCGTCAAAAATCTGGACCTGGGAGTTTCATGGAAAAATTGAATGTGCTTTTAAGTGGCTCCCTGTCTTAAAAAACAAAAGCAACAGAGGTTTTCAACCAGGAGATATTTTACCCTCAGGGCACATTTTCCAATGTATGGAGACATTTTGATTCTCTGCAGGGGGGAAGGGGGGCCATTAGCATTTAGTGGGAAGAGGACAGGAACACTGCTAAACATGTTATAATGCCAGGGACACCCCCTTAAGTATAGAATCATCTGGCCCAAAATGTCAGCAGTGATCTTGAGGAAGACCATCTTTTTAACCAGTACATCTATAATAATTCATAGTTTCTTTGGTTTTAATCAAGACGGATAACTATTTTGAAAAACAATGTTATACTAACTGGCTTTATAACTTCCATCCCACATTCACAATGATGAGGCAGAAGTGGAATTTACATAGGCCTTGACTACAGAACCTTTTTTCAAGTCTTTCGCTTATCGCATCTGATATTGGAAAAGAGCGAATACTTTTGAGCCTCTGTAGTTTTACTTGGCCCTAGCTTTGTTGTTGTTGTTCAGTCGCCAAGTCATGCCCGATTGCGGCCCCAAGGACTGCAGCACACCAGGCTTCCCTGTCCCTCACCATCTCCCAGAGCCTGCCCAAGTTCATGTCTATTGAATTGGTGATGCCATCCAACCATCTCATCCTCTGTCACCCTCTTCTCCTTCTTCCTTCAATCTTTCCAGCATCAGGGTCTTTTCCAATGAGTCAGCTCTTGGCATCAGGTAGCCAAAGTATTGGGGCTTCAGCTTCAGCATCAAACCTTCCAATGAATATTCAGGGTTGATTTCCTTTAGGATTGACTGGTTTGATCACCTTGCAGTCCAAGGGACTCTTGAGAGTCTTCTCCAGCACCACATTTTGAAAGCATCAGTCCTTCAGTGCTCAGCCTTCTTTATGCTGCATCTCTGCCATCCGTACATGACTACTGGAAAAACCATACTTTTGACTATACATACAGACCTTTGTCTACAAAGTGATGTCTTTTGTTGCTTTTTAACACGCTGTCTAGGATTGTCATAGCTTCCCTGCCAAGAAGCAATCATCTTCTCATTTCATGGCTGTGCTCACCATCTGCAGTGATTTGAGAACCCAAGAAGAGGAAATCTGTCACTACTTCCACCTTTTCCCCTTCTATTTGCCATGAAGTGATGGGACTGGGTGCCATGATCCTAGTTTTTATAATATTGAGTTTTAAGCTGACTTTTTCACTTATGAGATTCTTTTTGATCATCAACTTCCTGCCTGTACTTCTGCCCCTGTCAGCTCTCGGCTTCTTTCTCAGAAAAGTCCTGGGAATGTAGTTCCCCTGCTTGAGAGATACTGAACCTTCAACCAAAAGGGAGGGCTTAATCAAGGTCTTAATGGCAACAGTGACAGATTTTATTTTCTTGGACTCCAAAATCACTGCAGATGGTGCCTGCAGCCATGAAATCAAAAGATTCTTGCTCCTTGGAAGTAAAGCTATGGCAAACCTAGACAGTGTATTAAAAAGAAGAGATGCTACTTTGCCAACAAAGGTCTGTATAGTCAAAGCTATTATTTTTATTTTTCCAATAGTCATGTATGGATGTGAGAGTTGGACCATAAAGAAGGCTGAGAATTGATGCTTTTGAACTGTGGTGTTGGAAAAGACTCTTGAGAATCCCTTGGACAGCAAGGAGATCAAACCAGTCAATCCTAAATGAAATCAACCCTGAATATTCATTGGAAGGACTGATGCTGAAACTGAAGCTCCGATACTTTGGCTGCCTGATGGGAAGAACTGACTCATTGGAACAGACCCTGATGCTGGGCAAGACTGAAGACAGGAGGAGAAGGGGACAACAGAGATGAGATGGTTGGATGGCATCTCTGACTTGATGGACATGAGTTTGAGCAAACTCCAGGAGATGGTGAAGGACAGGGAAGCCTGACATGCTGCAGTCCATGGGGTCAAAAAGAGTCAGACATGACTGAACAGCAACAATAATCAAGGTCACCCAGCAGGGATTGCACTTGGGCTTTCTCTCTTTGAGCCTCTTCTTTTGCCGGTTCATTACTCACTAACCACTTCAAGGGAAATGTAGAATATAAATCAGAAATGCCCATCACCTCTAGTCCACCAAGTGTGTGAAGGTTCAGGTTAGTCAGGCAGGTGATTTATACTTGTTTATATCCTTTAAAACCTCTATGGAGAATGAAGAAAGGTTTTAGCTAGAATGAGAAGGAAGGAAATCAAATATTTTAAAAGCTTGGTTGTTATTCTTCTCTAAGTATGAAAATATTATTTCTTTAAAAAGTCTGTGTGCCTGGGAAGATTTGGATCAAAATAAATTTTTGTGAAGCCATTAACTAATCACAATTAGATCAAACAGAAGAATTTGGCACTGGGCCTATTGGGAATCTCCAAAGAGTTGGCTGATCCCTCTAAGCCAAATAAACTGGACTCCAGAAACAAGAGTTGATAAGTCTAATGAGGAATGTCAGAGATTGCCTGTTAGGGAGTTTTTAAAAAATAACATGAAAGGACTTGGTTTTGGTTGTAAGGATCATAAATTAAGGTGACAATTTTTATAAAAGTAATAAAATTCCAGGCTTAGTTGGACTGGTCCCTTTCTTTTCTTACTCGAGTGGGAAAAAGTTATAATTTACAGTATACATCAGGAGGGTTTCCCAGGTGGCTCTAGTGGTAAAGAATCCACCTGTCAATGCAGGAGACATAAGAGATGCAGGATTGATCCCTGAGTTGGGAAGATCCCCTGGAGGAGAGCATGGCCAGCCACTCCAGTATTCTTCCCTGCAAAATTCTATGAACAGAGGGGCCTGGCAGGTTACAATCGATAGGGTCACAAAGAGAGATGAATGAACATACACACATCAGGAAACATCTTCCTTTCCTCCTTTCAGTTCAGTTCAGTTCAGTCGCTCAGTTGTGTCCAACTCTTTGGGACCCCATGAACCGCAGCACGCCAGGCCTCCCTGTCCATCACCAACTCCGGAGTCCACCCAAACCCATGTCCATTGAGTCAGTGATGCCATACAACCATCTCATCCTCTGCTGTCCCCTTCTCCTCCTGCCCTCAATCTTTCCTAGCATCAGGGTCTTTGCAAATGAGTCAGCTCTTCACATCAGGTGGCCAAAGTATTGGAGTTTCAGCTTCAACATCAGTCCTTCCAATGAACACCCAGGACTGATCTCCTTTGGATGGACTGGTTGGATCTCCTTGCAGTCCAAGGGACTCTCAAGAGTCTTCTCCAACACCACAGTTCAAAAGCATCAATTCTTCGGTGCTCAGCTTTCTTTATAGTCCAACTCTCACATCCATACATGACTACTGGAAAAATCATAGCTTTGATTAGACAGACCTTTGTTGGCAAAGTAATGTCTCTGCTTTTGAATATGCTATCTAGGTTGGTCATAACTTTCCTTCCAAGGAGCAAGCACCTTTTAATTTCATGGCTGCAATCACCATCTGCAGTGATTTTGGAGCCCAGAAAAATAAAGTCAGCCACTGTTTCCACTGTTTCCCCATCTATTTGCCATGAAGTGATGGGACCAGATGCCATGATCTTAGTTTTCTGAATGTTGAGCTTTAAGCCAACCTTTTCACTCTCCTCTTTCATCAAGAGGCTCTTTAGTTCTTCTTCACTTTCTGCCATAAGGGTGGTGTCATCTGCATATCTGAGGTTATTGATAGATTTCCCCCAGCAATCTTGATTCCAGCTTGTGCTTCCTTCAGCCCAGCGTTTCTCATGATGTGCTCTGCATATAAGTTAAATAAGCAGGGTGACAATATACAGCCTTGACGTATTCCTTTTCCTATTTGGAACCAGTCTGTTGTTCCATGTCCAGTTCTAACTGTTGCTTCCTGACCTGCATACAGGTTTCTCAAGAGGCAGGTCCTTCTTTTCTTCTAAGTTTTTTAAAATTTTGTGACCACCACTGTTTATACTAGGTCTCAAAGACATATTTAGTCAAAACTTCTTAATGCTTTATTCTGTTCAAAACTTGACCAAAGTAGCAGTAGCTTTTATGTCAATGACCCCACTGAGAAATGGAGATTGAGGTGGTTAGCTTTTTTCAATGTCAGTTTTTGTTGAGCATGACAAGATACTTGCTTACAATTGGTGCAGTAAAAAGGGATGCGGAGTAGTTAAAAATTCAATAGCTTGGTCTTTGATGATCTTCACCCTCTCCACCTCCCCTACGCACCTGAGTTGACTTGTTTTCTAATCAAGGGAACCTGACTCAGGATTAAGTTACATAGTCTTTCTGGATCACCAGTCTTTCTTTACATCCCTTTAAAATGTAAATAACTTTTTAGTGGTGAATAAATTTGATTTAGTGGTAAAATAAATAAATTTATTTTCCTGACTATCTGAGTGCCTAATTTCATGACAAAACAACTCAGCAACCAAGTGTGTTTCTTAATTATGTTTTCATCTGAATGTTGCCTGCCTCTATTTCTTATGCTGAAAATGACATATTTAGTAACCCAAAGATAAACCTTCTAAACGTGGCACTCCTGAAAGCTAAATAACTAAATGATGCTTTTTCTTCTTTTGGCTGAAGTCAGTGTTTTCTCAGTGCAATTAGTAATTGCTTTCTGCTAAAAAGCATGCCTTTGTGTATTAGAATAGAATTAAACCCAGTTTAATATGCCAGAGTGAGGTTTTCCAGGTGGCTCAGCGGTAAAGAATCTGCCTGCCACTGCAGGAAACACAGGAGACACCGGTTCGATCCATGAGTCTGGAAGATCCCCTGGAGGAGGAAATGGCAACCCACTCCAGGATTCTTGCCTGGGAAATCCCATGGACAGAGGAGCCTGGTGGGCTACAGTCCATGGGGTCGCAAAGACTTGCACACAACTGAGCACACACGCAGTGTACAATGGACAGCAATGGGATATACCCACCGATTCAGCAAGACGACTCAAGGAAAACAAAGGCCAGTGGATTTCTGACATTATAAACCATACGTAAATGCTAGTATTCCAGAAGATGGCTCAGAGGTTCTTTGAAATAATCTGGAATGAGCAAATGGAACCCAGGTGTATCTGTCCACTTCTTGTTCTAATAAATGTATTAATATAGATTCAAAAAAAAAAATAAAAAAGAGCAAACTGGTCAGAAGGATATTACAAGTGTGGACTTTAAAAAAAAAGGCATAATGTAAAAACTTTGAGTCAAGTTTATTCAGTATCTTACTGGGGACTATGGCCCAAGAGACAGCCTCTCAGTGTTGAAAAACTGTTCCAACGCAGTAAGGGGGGAAGGTCATTGTATATGATTTCAGTGAAGAGGATACATTGCAACCAAGCGTACAATTTGATAGAAGACAGCTGCCAGTCATGAGGAGCAGACATCTTAGTTAGCAGCTCTAGTGTTTTTCTAAGTATGGGAAGATGTAAGAATTGAGGTTCTCAGAATTTTTTCTCTTGGAAATATCTAACTCTCTGAAGGCCTGTCCTGCCAGTTTTCCCAGAGCACAGATTGCTTCACTCCCAAGCTCCTTTCAGGGTGTGTTGAAGGTCAGTGATTTGACTCCAGTGGCGGGTGACTTCATTCTTGTAGAATCAAGATGGCCATCGATTTTTTTTTTAGTTGTCAAAAGTATAGGGGATGAAAGATGTCTGTTTCCTTCCCTTTTTGCCGAACTTATTTCCCCTTACAAGCTGCTAATACATAAAACACGCGCCAGTTCTCAGTGTCTGGGTTATATGGTAAGTCTCATTGTTCTTCATTGATTGCTTATTCCTAACGTCATGTTTTGGGTGTTTTCAGTCTAAATTGACTCAGGCTGGACACGTTGAGGTTTTCACTGGCAATAGCTATTGAGTCCCCATGAGAGTATTTAACTTTGTGCAAACAGTGGTCACAAGGATTATTGTGATTATCATCCAAAAGAGAGACAAGCTCATAATGACTCTGGAGTTTGAATGATCTGTGCTAACTTCTTTTAAAAATCTTGTACCATATAATACTATTTTTAAATCTTTTACCTTGAAATAATTTTGGATTTATAGAAAGATCCCAAAATAGAAAAGCACACTCCATATACCCTGCATCCATCTTCCCCTAAAGTTAACATCTTACATGTAATCCCCTGCTTAGTCACTTCAGTCATGTCCAACTCCTTGTGACCTTGTGGACCGCAGCCTTCCAGGCTCCTCTGTCCATGGGATTCTCCCAGCAAGAATATTGGAGTGGGTAGCCATGCCTTCCTCCAGGGATCTTCCTAAGCCCGGGATCGAACACGCATCTCCTGCATTGCAGGCAGATTTCTTACTGCTGAGCCACTGGGGAAGCCCCCCATGTATTCATAGCACAATTATAAAAATCAGGAATATCGTGCTGTTTCAAATTTAAAATAATGTATCTTAGCTGATGGTACCATTATATTTTTTTTTAATTTATGCCAAAACTTATTTTTTAAAAAAAGTTTTTTGGGCTATGGTTGCTTTACAATTTTATGTTAGTTTCTGCTATACAACAAAGTGAATCAGCTCTATGTTTCCATATATCCATCCCCTCCCTCTTTCTCCCACTGCTCTCCCCCATCCCATCCCTCCAGGTCATCACAGAGCAAGGAGCTGAGTTCTCTGTGCTAGACAGCAGGTTCCCACAGGCTATCGGCTTTACCCGTGGTGGTGTGTATATGTCAAGCCCGATCTCCCAGCTCACCCCCAACCCCACCACGTCCACACGTCTTTCCTCTACACCTGCATTTCCATTCCTGCCCTGCAAATAGTTTCATCCTTACCAGTTTTCTAGATTCCACATATAAATGTTAATATACAATATTTGTTTTTCTCTTTCTGACTTACCTCACTCTGTGTTATTATTCTTTTCTTTCTTATCACATTAGATTTTCACTTTGCTTCCTTGGAAAAGATAAAACCAAATTCTGGAGACGGATCGGGTCCTAACAGGTGTGCACGGAGGACTCGTTCTCTAGCCCTGTGTGCTTTCAGCTGGATTCCACTTTTTCATCAGCGCTGGGCTCTGTGATGCCACATGCCATTGTTTTAGCCTGGAGCTCAGAATCTTGGCTTGTTGTTTCTGTTTTAAGAGCTCTTCAGCTTCTCATCAGGGCTTATATTAATCACCTAAATTTCCATCACATGCCCATGCATGTGTGCATGTTAAATCACTTCAGTTGTGTCCAACTGTTCACGACCTCATGGACTGAGGCTGCCAGGCTGCTCTGTCCATGGAATTTCCCAAGCAAGAATACTGTAGTGGGTAGCCCTTCCCTTCTTCGGGGGATCTTCCCAACCCAGGGATCGAACCCACATCTCTTATGTCTCCTGCGTTAGCAGGCGGGTTCTTTACCACTAGCGCCATCTGAGAAGCTCAGGCCCATGCATATGCTCTACTTAATAAGAGGTTAAGCTCCTTTTTAGTTATTACCACTCCTTTATAATGAAAATCTATATGTATACACAATGGAGAGTGTATATATGTATGTGATATATACATATAAACGTATACATTACATTATACATTATAACACACATATATAGTGGACAGAATATGTTCAGTTTGGGTGTTTATTTCAAGATGGTTCCAAACTCTAGTCTCTGGTTTCTTTAAGTAATTTTCATAATGCTTAGCTACAGTGACTCTTTCAACCTGAAGGCAAAGAGAAGCATAAATAATTTTCCTGATAAAATGAATCCAAGAAGATTTATTTGAAGGAATTCCATTTCTAGCTCATGGGTTCTTGTCAGCTTCCCTCTCCAGCTTTGTTTTGCCGTGTGTGTGTGTGTGTGTGTGTGTGTGTGTGTGTGTGTGTGTGTGTTATTACATACACAATGTGTGTGACATCTTACAGGGAGCTAGCTGATGGTTTGGGGTCAGTGCCATCCGTGCAAACACAGGAGTGGTTTCATGTCCTCCACAATAGACAAATCCCTCTTGGGATGTTCTTCACTGGGGAATACAAGAAAAATCCATTAGAAGTTTCATGTTGATATTTCTTGCTTACAGAGGTTTGTTGGCAGAAAGTGCCTTGGTTTTCTTGATTGAAGAAATGAAGGAAAAAGCCGAAGGTGAAAAGTTCAAGGATCAGTGTGCTATTCACATTGGGAAAGATTTATTTATAAGAATCACTTATGGCATCTCTAAGATCTTTCTACTTACCATACCATACTCCTCTCTCCTCACTCCAGAAAAGAAAGGAGAGAAAGTTTTGTGGTCTGTTGTCTGGATTGTTTAAATATTCACTGGAGTATCACTCCAGTGAAATGATTAGACATCTCTGGGTTGTACATGGCAGGACCAGTCTGAGCCTCTGGCCCAGCAGATTTTAACCTGAAAGGGCTCCACACTGGTAGTTGAGAGCTGCAGTTAATTGCTGCATTAACTTTTGGAAGGTCTACAACTTTTGCATTGCTTTCTATCTGCACGGGAGAGAAAAAACACAAGATCCACCCAAGCCATGAGCCTGCTAAGTTTCCCTTTCTTTCCACTACCGGGAACATTATACGGGTTGCGGGTAAGATCTCGTATTTTATCACACTAAGGTGGGGAAACTTAACCTTTTGGGCAGCCAGAGTAAATATTCTCCAGCCTTGGTTGGTCTGTACGCCCAGAGTTTTCATTCTCTTTCCCTCAAACTTTTGCCACCTTTAATCAAGCATTATTTTTACTAGTGTTATCTTATTTTCTTTCCTTTAAATGAATCCGCTCATATGTGAAAGTTAAATAGATTTATGTTCAGTGAACCATATACATTTGCCTGGCTTATCTGTAATTCTTAGGAAACTTTAGAAAAGATTTAGGGGATGGTACAGAGAAAAATATTATTCAAGAGACATTGGATTCTTTGGGGAAAGTCTCTGTGGAATTGAGGTCTATTATTGTCAAAATGATTAAACCAGCAGAGGCAACATACATTAAAACAAAAAATCATGTAGTTCTGTGTCTGAAGCTGTAAGCAGCAGGGTACTTTTTCATCCATTACTGTCATTGGAATATTTTCATCTTTTGCCACTGGGCATTAAAATGCAACTAATCCGCCACCCACAAAACCCATTAGCATAAGCAGTAAAAAATGAATGGTCAGATGACACAGTGATAGCATTGAAATTAGTTTAGTAAAATGTAGATATAATGAGACTGCTGGTGTCAGAGCAGTTTGTATCATAATGGACTGAACTGTTTTGGACTTTAATTTTGGGTTCTTTTATATAAGGCTATTGTGCCTTTTTTTTTTTTTTTTAATAAAACATCTGTGTTCTCTTACCTTTTTTTTTTTTTTTGCTTTTCCTCAAAGTTTTCTGATGTTAAAATTTTGTCTGCAGTCTAAAGGAAAAATTCCCCCTAGCTCTCTCTTGAGTAAATGAGAGAATTCTGTTTCTTCTAGGGAAGAACAGGCTGCCAGGAACAGATCCATACCAGATGTGTTAGACCCTGATGCTGCGAAAGACTGAGGAGGAGAAGGGGCGACAGAAGATGAGATGGCTGGATGGCATCACCAAAAGAAGTTCAGGGTGGAGAGCAGGAAAGAGGCACTCTGTGTCCTGGGAAAAACTGCCAGAACTGGTCTTCAGATAGTTAGATATTTTTAGAAGACTTTATGAGCCAAATTCTTGCATCTCCTCTTATCTAGAGAAGTACTAAAATCCTTCTTGTTGTCATCTGCTCCTGGTGACTAGCAGTTGTCTTCATGAGACTAGTAGAAACCTTCTGGAAAAAAATGCTTGATTGCATGCACTCTCTCTTTGCCAAAACCACATGCATACTGACCCTCATCCCTCCTCCCTGGTCTCCTCCTCTCACCACCCCCCCCCCCCGCCCCGTTAGTTTCTCAGGTAAGTCCTCAGCTATCTGAAAGGCTGTCTTCTGGTCCGTAGTCCTCATTTTGCCCAAATAAAACAACGCACAACTCTCCATGTTGTGCATTTTTTTTTTCAGTTGATATGAGACACGAACTTCATTCAAAAAAGTGAGGGAAAATCCCACCATGATATGTATTTTCTTTCCTTACCTACTTCTTCATGAGTTTTCACCTTTTAGACAGTCAAGTGGTTCGGTTTGGTTCGGTTCAGTTGCTCAGTCATGTCTGACTCTTTGTGACCCCATGAATCCCAGCACGCCAGGCCTCCCTGCCCATCACCAACTCCTGGAGTTCACTGACACTCACGTCCATCGAGTCAGTGATGCCATCCAGCCATCTCATCCTCTGTCGTCCCCTTCTCCTCCTGCCCCCAATCCCTCCCAGCATCAGAGTCTTTTCCAATGAGTCAGCTCTTCGCATGAGGTGGCCAAAGTACTGGAGTTTCAGCTTCAGCATCATTCCCTCCAAAGAAATCCCAGGGCTGATCTCCTTCAGAATGGACTGGTTGGATCTCCTTGCAGTCCAAGGGACTCTCAAGAGTTTTCTCCAACACCACAGTTCAAAAGCATCAATTCTTTGGCACTCAGCTTTCTTCACAGTTCAACTCTCACATCCATACATGACCACTGGAAAAGCCATAGCCCTGACTAGACAGACCTTTGTTGGCAAAGTAATGTCTCTGCTTTTCAAAATGCCATCTAGGTTGGTCATAACTTTTCTTCCAAGGAGTAAGCGTCTTTTAATTCCATGGCTGCGATCACCATCTGCAGTGATTTGGAACCCCCCAAAATAAAGTCTGACACTGTTTCCACTGTTTTCCCATCTATTTCCCATGAAGTGATGGGACCAGATGACATGATCTTAGTTTTCTGAATGTTGAGCTTTAAGCCAACTTTTTCACTCTCCTCTTTCACTTTCATCAAGAGGCTTTTGAGTTCCTCTTCACTTTCTGCCATAAGGGTGGTGTCATCTGCATATCTGAGGTTATTGATATTTCTCCCGGCAATCTTGATTCCAGCTTGTGCTTCTTCCAGTCCAGCGTTTCTCATGATGTACTCTGCATAGAAGTTAAATAAGCAGGGTGACAGTATACAGCCTTGCCGTACTCCTTTTCATAATTAAAAAAAGTTCCTTGTCATAAAGTATCATTCTCAGTCTCAAGCTGCCCTTTTCAACCCCTTCAACAATCTTACATTCTGCTGTGCATCACAGTGAAACCTGAGAACAAAACCTCTTTCTCTTGGCCCAGCAAAATCATATCAGGGTTGGGGTGGGGAACTTCATAGTGTGGATATAATGTAGGATAATATTTCAGCCCCCATGAAGAGTGTGAAAGTGTCAGTTGCTGTCGTGTCTGACTCTTTGCGACCTCATGGACTGTAGCCCACCAGGCTCCTCTGTGCATGGGATTCTCCAGGCAAGAATACTGGAGTGGGTTGCCATTTCCATCTCCAGGGGATCTTCCTGACTCAGGAATTGAACCTGGGCCTCCTGCATTGCAGGCAGGGTCTTCACTGTCCGAGCCACCAGGGAAGCTTCCTCAATCCCCATATGTGTGGCCAATTGAGAGGTGACTTTTTAACTGATTAGCACCTAGAAGTTGGTCTTCTTCTGACATAATTTAAAAACTATACATAATATATTTAATGCCACTGTGATTTAAGATAAAGTTGGCCTTTGCAGTCCAACATTTACCATTGTGCAGAGTAATGCACATCTTCCATGGTACCTGGGGAAAAACCAAGTGATACTTTTCAGCTCCTTCTCTCTTGGGAGTCATCTCTCCTGGTGAGATTCCCCTCAATGCGTTGGGCAAGTTCCCTGATCTACTGGGGGATGCTTGCCCCACCAGGAAGGACCCTGAATACCAAATATCCAAGCAAGATGATTGGCTAGAGACTACCCAGAAACAAGCTCCATTATGGTAAAACCTGAGACTGTGAGCCACATGGCTGAGCAGTTCTCCTGGTTTTCCTTACCTTGCTGCTCTTTGCCTGGGTGCTCCTTCCCAGTCATCTCTTGCTCTGTCATCACGTGTGTCTCCTAGGACAATTTATATCTGGAGTGCACTCCTGGGTCCCCTTCCTGCAATGGGTCTCCTTCCCCCATGTAAATAATGATCTCTAATGTCCCTCCACCTTTATTAACATTTTTGATCTTACATTTGGGCAAAGCTTCAGTAACTAGAGTGAGACATGTCTCTTGGGCACCTGAGAATGACTTCATTCATCTTTTAAAGACAGACATAAAGTGTTGGAGGTAAAGATGCCAATTTTTAGAGACTCTTGAAGAGGCCATGAGTCAGAGCCTATGGACATGTTGGCTTCCGGCAAGAGATGCTCACAGAAGATGCTGCTGATGTCTCTGCAGGTAGTCCAGTGCTTTTTTGGATTATCTTTTGGCTTGAAGAAGATTCTCCTTCCATACATGCAGACCTTTGATGACCCAAGCTTGAAATGAGCCAAGAGTGACCAGACACGTGATTATAAATCTCCACTGAGATTGGCTAGGTACGGTCTCCAGGAACTTATGGTTTTTAGGCCTATTTCCTTGTAGACCATTTTGTTTTCTCAATTCCTAAAGCTATTAAAGATTCTATACTGTCTATGCCTTGGGTTGGGTCCTCCTGAGGTATTTCTATTTCTCTAAGTTTGTCATTTTCCTCGCTTCTATTAAGTGTCTATATTTCATAGTGCAATTCACCCAAGCTTTTATCATATTTTCTAAATTGAAGTAAAATTCTTCAATAATAGGTGTAATTTTCATCAAATGATTGCTTTCCTTTTCTTATTGTTGGAGCTCTATCACTTGATGTTAAAGGATTGCTGGCTGGAGATAAAACCCTCTGGTTTGGAAAAATGAATAAAAACATCAGAGGCAATTTAGAAGCTTACTTTTTGACACACAAGCTGATGAGAAGTCGATTTTCTCTGCCAGGCACTCTCGGGCCATTTCCCTCACATCTGCATGGAGGAAACTGCCACAGGAAAGAGACACAGATACAGACATGCTATGCAGACCCAGCAAATGTACTGTGCAGAAAGTGAAGAGGAACCAAAGGGCCTCTTGATGAAGGTGAAAGAGCAGAGTGAAAAAGCTGGCTTAAAACTCAACATTCAAAAAACTAAGATCATAGCATCTGGTCCCATCACTTCATGGCAAATAGATGGGGAAACAATGCAAACAGAGACTTTACTATCTTGGGCTCCAAAATCACTGCAGATGGTGACTGCAGCCATGAAATTAAAAGACACTTGCTCCTCGGAAGAAAACTATGACCAAACTATGAAAACTATACCAAAGTATTAAAAAGCAGAAACATTGCCAACAAAGGTCCGTCTAGTCAAAGCTATAGTTTTTCCAGTAGTCATGTATGGATGTGAGAGTTGGAACACAAAGATGGCTGAGTGCCAAACAATTGATGCTTTTGAACACACCATTGATGCTTTTCCAACAACCACAGGTGTTGGAGAAGACTCTTGAGATTCCCTTGAAATGCAAGGAAATCAAACCAGTCAATCCTAAAGGAAAGCAACAATAAATATTTGTTGGAAGGACTGATGCTGAAGCTGGAGTTTCAATCTTTTGGCCACCTGATGCAAAGAACTGATTCATTGGAAAGGACCCTTATGCTGGGAAGGATTGAAAGTGGGAGGAGAAGAGGATGACAGAGGATGAGACGGTTGGATGGCATCACCAACTCAATGGACATGAGTTTGAGCAAACTCTGGGAGATAGTGAAGAACAGGGAAGCCTGGCATGCTGCAGTCCATGGGGTCACAAAGAGTTGGACATGACTGAGCAACTGAACAACAAATAAACTATGAAGAATATTTAAAATTATTCAGTCTATGAGTGGATCTTGAGAAAGCAAAACAAGACATACAACTCTGTTGTTTCTCTCTAGTTTTTATATAATATTGGGTAAGTTTTTTTCCTTCCTCCCTTTTCTCCTCCTCTTCATTACTTTCTCTGTGCTAGTTGCCCAAGTGTGACAAGTCAGATTCATGCATTTATGTAATAAATAAATTCATGCATTTATTTAAATAAATTGAACAGCTCTCACATGTGAGATGCTGTGCTAGGCACTAAGGATTCATCAGCGAACAGGACAGACAAAAAAAAAAAAAAAATCCCTCCTTTGGGGAGTTTCTGTTGGAATGAGAGAAGTGTATGCTCAGTCACTTCAGTTGCATCTGACTCTTTGTGACCTTATGGACTGTAACCCACCAGGCTCCTCTGTCCATGGGATTTTCCAGGCAAGAATATAGGAGTGGTTCGCCATGCTCTTCTCCAGGGAATCTTCCCCACCCAGGGATTGAACCCATGTCTGCCTGCATCTCCTGCATAGCAGGTGGATTTTTAACCTGCTGAGCCACCTAGGAAGCCCTGAATGAGAGAAGGACAATTAGCAAATAAGAGAGTAAAACATGAGTCAGGTGGTGTCAAGAATAAAAATGGTGGTGGTAAGGGGTATAGAAAATTCAAGGGGCAGGGAGGGAGTGTAGTTATTTTTTTAAACTTATTTGTTTGGCTGTGCTGAGTCTTAGTTGTAGCACATAGGATCGTCAATCTTCATTGTGGCATGGGGGATCTTTAGTTGTGGCATATGAACTCTTGGTTGTGGCATGTGGGATCTAGTTCCTTGACCAGGGATGGAACCTGTGCCCTCTGCATTGGGAGTGTGGAGTCTTAGTCATTGGATCACCAAGGAAGTCCCGAGGGAGTGTAGCGTTTAACTGACACGGTCAGGCACAACTTCATCCAAACAATGACATTTGATCAAAGGCCTAAATGAGACAAGGGAAGAAGGTGAGTGGCTCAACAGTGGCTTGTGAGTGTTGGTCAAAGCAACTGGAAGAATGGTGGTGTCATTTATATTGGGAAGGGAAACACTAAAGAAGGAGCAAGACATCTGGAGTTTGACGTTGATTGCATCGAGGGTGAGATGTCTGTTAAATGTTCAGATGAAGAGATCAGCAGGCAACAGGGAATCTGCAGTTCAGGGGACAGGTCCAGAATGGAAAATGTAAAAAGAAATCGCCGTACCCAAGGGAATTAGGCCTCACTCTTCTCTGCCCCAATCTTTTGTTGCTAGTTAATTACACGGGGCAGATCAAGAAAAGAGAATGGCTGTCACCTCTACTTAGCCCAATAGATTTTTTTTTCTAATATAGTGGTTTTGAAACATGTCCACAAGTTCTTTGATATTCTTCTCATCAAGAGATGGGGTCTATATCACCTCTCCTTGACCTGAGAGACAGGATCTTCAATTCGCTGGGATAAACCATAATGAAAAAGAACGTATATGTGTGTATAACTGAGTCATGTTGCTGTATAGCAGAAATTAATACAACATTGTAAACCAATTATAGTTCAATAAAAAAGAAATACCCTTCTACTTGTTGGACACTCCTTTGTAGCTAATACTCATATCCATTTACAACATATCAGACAATGTTCTAAACACTCCATATTTGTTAACGAGTTGAATCTTCATGACCTCTCTATGGAGTACTTTTATTATCTTATTTTACAAATGAGGAAACCAAGACAGAGCCTGGGTTGGGTCTGTTCTCTTGAATCAGATGCTAATCTGGCTTTTACTTAAAAAAAATCCAAAGTAAGTAAAACATTGGCCTGTGATTGAAAATATTGGTTCAAAATTTATTTATAACAGTAACAAATTTCCAGAAGAAGATGAATTTAATATCCTATGCAGTCATTATAATGGTTATTTTAAGGGTTTTTAAAAATGAAATGAGAATATGTGCATATCAAGGCAAGGAAAAAGCAGGATATGGGCTACAAGCTATGACCAAAAAAATGGCAAGTGAGATAAATGTATGTGATTTCAAATTACTAAAAGCATATATGCAAAGGTGTTAACAGTACTTTCCTCTGGATGGAGGGATTATGAGTGAATCTTTTTTCTTCCTGTATTCTGTATTTTCTATAATTAGCAGGCATTGCATTTATAATCACAATGCATGTTATTAAAATAAAAATAGGAATCTGGGCCTGGAATGCAGGGAAAGGGTCTAGGTTAAAGCTACTGTTTTGCACACCAATTATTACTAATATTTTCTAGGTGGCTGTGTATAGAAGAGAACCCTGAAGGCAGAGCCTTGCAGCCCACCAACATCCAAAGCAGTGATTCCCATGACATTCCCTGGCTTCTGTAATCACTGCGGGGGTGCGGGGAGTGCTCATGAAAAATGCACGGGCTTAATTTGGACTCGGGTTTCTCCAATATAACTTACAAAATAAGGACAGAGTGCTGCAGCATTCTCAAGAAACAAGAATAACTTCCCTGGAGGTCCAGGCAGACTCTGAGCTGCCACTGCAGAGGAGCACAGGGTTCCATCTCTGGCTGGGGAACTAAGATCCCACATGCTGCGAGGTAAAGCCAAAAAAAGAAAAGGAAAGAAACTTAAGGATGAAGAAGCTGCATTTCAAGTTTCAAGGTCATGGAAAATCAGTTTTGAATTGCTGGGATGCCAGGAGACTGTTCACAGGTGCTCTTGATTAGGAACTTATTGGAGGGTCAGCTGCATCCAGCTTAAAGATGCCTGGGAACACAAGACAGGCAGAGAGATCCCACATATTCAACTGCGGGGCTAAGACTAAAATGATGGGTGGTCGGGATCATGGGCTGGAGAAAAACATGTCAGTACCACCTGATAAAGTGGATCAAATACAACAACTACCAAAAAATGGGAGACAGAAAAGGGGGAAAGGAGAGTTAAGACCACTGATTGTTGTATAGTTAGTCAGGTGGAAGGCACAGCAGTCATGTCATAAGACTGAATGGGCCTAACTTGTCTATTAAAAGATTTCAATTTGGCTCACATAGTGAAAACTTAACTCTGTGCTGTATACAAGACGCTCACTTAAAATGCAATTGAAAAAAACTAAAAATAAAGGCTTGGGCAAAGATTTACCAGGCAAATATTAACAGTGAAACAGCAGGAGCTGCAATCGTGAGAGCCAAGTAGACTTTAAGTCTAAAACAAAACACATAAACAAACAATTCAGAGATATAAAGTGGCCATCGGACATACAAAATAATTTCCAACTTCACCCATAATAAATAAATATGAATGAAAACTGTATTGAGAATCTGTTTTTTGTCCATCAGACTGCCAAACTTCCTGAAAATCTCATTGAACTTTGGCCTGGACAACTACCACTATAATTCTGTTTTGTAGCACTTTAGTTAAATTACCTTTTGATTAACCTCTGGACTGTCAGAGAATTCTTTCATTATATCTTAACTTGAGAATAAGATTATAAAGCCTTATTCTTTTTCTCCACAATTATATATATGTATACATAATTGTGTGTACATATATGTGTATATATATATATATTTTTTTTCATTAGCTTTGAAATGATCAATCTTAAAGCGTGCAACTATGGGCATTAAAGGATGGCTTGGGAGTAGCATCATATGTTTGAAAAGGTTTGGTTTCATTTCATTACTGTTGCTTCATCACTGTTATATTAGGACTTGTGCTTCCCATGTGGCTCTAGAAGTAAAGAACCTGCCTGCCAATGCAGGAGATGTAAGAGACAAGGGTTCGAACCCTGGTTTGGGAAGATTCCCTAGAGGAGGACATGGCAACCTATTCCAGTATTCTTGCGTGGGTAACTCCAGGGACAGAGGAGCTCGGTGGGCTACAGTCCACAAGGTCGCAAAGAGCGGACATGACTGAAGTGATTTAGCACTGATCTCCCCGCGTTCGCTACCTCTCTTTGGGTCAGACGAAATGGAGCTGTTGGTTATACATGTAAACTGTCACGTTAAGTATCTTCACATAGCAGTCATGTCTGATTGCCCTAAACTGCAAGAGGGAGACGAATATTTTGTTCTCCTGAAAATAAGACACAGTCAGATGAGTTTTAATTGAGTTGCTCATACTGCATGCTGCTGCTGCTGTTGCTAAGTCGCTTCAGGCATGTCCGACTCTGTGCGACCCCATAGATGGCAGCCCACCAGGCTCCCCCATCCCTGGGATTCTCCAGGCAAGAACACTGGAGTGGGTTGCCATTTCCTTCTCCAATGCATGAAAGTGAAAAGTGAAAGTGAAGTCATTCAGTCGTTTCTGACTCTTAGCGACCCCATGGTCTGCAGCCTACCAGGATCCTCCATCCCTGAGATTTTCCAGGCAAGAGTACTGGAGTGGGGTGCCAGTGCCATAGTGGCCTGATAAAACAATTTTGATTAACTTTCTGTGCTTAGCGTTTAAAAGGCTGCCATCTAAGGCTACAAGGTGCTGGTTGGTTCTCATGTTCCCCTGTTCTCAAGTGCAGCACAGCACACCACCAGGATCAGCTTGTTCTTAGACACTTGGAATAGCGGTGACCCAGGCTTCTCCCAGATGGTGCTAGAGCCTGCACCAATGCAGGAGACACGAGACTCAGGTTCTATTCCTGGGTGGGAAGATCCCCTGGAGAAGGAAATGGTAACACACTCCAGTATTCTTGCCTGGAGAATTCCATGGACAGAGGAGCCTGGCGGGTTACAGTCGATGGGGTCCCACAGAGTCGGACTGAAGTGACTTAGCACACACGCAGGTTTTTCCAATTAAAAATCACATACAGTATATGCGACATTGTTTTAAAATAGACATGGAGCAGATGTTCTCCAGTGGGATGGTTTTGTCCCTCGTAAGGGACATCTAACAATGTCTGGAGACATTAAAAAAAATTAATTTATCTTTGGTTGCACTGAGTCTTTGCTGCTTTTGCTCAGGCTTCCTCTAGCTGCAGTATGAGGGCTTCTCAACACAGTGGCTTCTCTTCACACAGGCTCTAGGACACATGGGCTCAATAGCTGTGGCTCATGGGCTTAGTTGCTCTGAAACATGTGGGATCTTCCTAGATCAGGGATCAAACCCATGTCCTCTGCATTGGCAGGCAGATTCTTATCCACTGTGCCACCCAGGAAGTGCTCCAGGGACATTTCTGATGATCATTACTGGACAGCACCACTGGTGTGAAGTGGATGGAGACCAGGAATGCTACCAAACATCTTACGATGTTCGAAACAAGGACTTACACCCTACAATATCAACCATGTGAGGGTTGAGAATACTGCTTAATCGATAATGATCAGCTGGTATTTTCCTAGAACTTTTCTCTTCATATCTTATCAGAAACTGTTACAATCTGTTTGTATGTTTGTGTTCTCCCAAAATTCACACTGAAGTCCTGATGCCCACTGCGATGGCATTGGGAGGTGCACAGCCTTTGGGAGGTGATTAGGTCATGAGGGTGGAGAACTCATGAATGGGATTAGTGCCCTCCTAAGAGAGGCTCCAGAGAGGTCCTAGCCCCTTCCACCACGTGAGGACACAAGAACTCTGCGACCTTGAAGAGGGCTCTCACCTGACCACGCCGGCACCTTGATCTCAGACTTCTACCCTCCAGAACTATGAGAAGTAAATTTGATTTTTTTTGAGCTCTTTTTAAAAATTTATTTTTAAATAAATTTGTAACAAAAAGGATTAATGGCTTTGCAATGTTGTGTTAGTTTCTGCCATACGTCAACGTGAATCAGCCACAGGTATACAAGTGTCCCCTCCCTCTTGAACCTCCCTCCCACTTCCCACCGGATCCCCAAATTTCTGTTTATAAGCCACCCAGTAGCTTATAATATTTTATTATAGTAGCACGAATGGACCAAGACAGGGACAAAGCTGAGGACCAAGATATGGCAACAAAGTAGTTTAGACCAAGTGAAGACTGAGTTGGGTCTATGAAGTATTTTACTAAAGCTGGGAGATGCCTATTGGCCCTAGCGTCCAGCTTGGACTTACTATTAAGACACAACAGGTGTGGATACCCTGCATCAGAAAGCTCTCATCAGTCTTCCGATGACTCAGGATCAGAAGGTGGTTACCATGGAAGCATTCACAACAGCACAATGCCGCTCCTCCAATAACGTATTTATTTACATGAAAACACCATTTTATACAAATTGAAGACAAATCTTGAAGGGTTTGTCCAGGCTTGCCTTCCCCATTCCCTGATTTTGTCCCTTCCACTCTCACCTTTTTTTGGTATCATAAATAAAGGGTTTTAGACTGGGTGAAAGAACCTGAATCTAACTCTTTTTCCCCATCCAAAGTAACTTTGAATATTTAACGTCCATACTCATCCTTCAAAGAAAACTCTTGCCCAGAGTCATTTTATTTAATTTATTTATGTAATACAGTGTAGAAAGCTATCATGGTCATACGCAATGATCCTGTACAATCATCCTGCAGAAAAGTTTTTTGGGAGAATTCTTGGTAAATTGAGACCAGCAGAGCGCTCCCACCCCCACCCTCCCCAACCCGTGAAAGTGCTTACAATGAACAGGGATTCTTTTCTTTATCAAAGATCTGAAGATACATGGACGAAAAAAGCTTCAATTCTCAATGCCTAATGTGTGCACATAAAACAGGCACGAAGAAATAAACGTCTATCCTCATACTTCCTATATCACACATATAGCGGGAGCAGCAATCTGTACAGTAAAATGCAATTGTGGGAAAAAAAATCCTCTAACTCATTTGGATTACATAAAAACGTTGAACTTTAAATGCATAGTGATCAGGAAAAGAATACTTAGGCAAGAGAAGCAGCTAAACCCCCACGTTCACAGAAAGCATTCCCCCATCGTTTCTTAAAGCATGTTTCAAAGTAGGACTTAGTTGGGTCACAAACCACAAGGATAATATACAACTGGCTAAGGGGCTACGTGATAAATAATCAGGAGAGGATCTATTCATGCACTAGTTGGATACAGCTAAATTCTTTACAGTACACAAAACCCATTAATAATGTAGTGTAGAGACCGAAATGTGAAGATAGAGAATACATTACTGATTTGTATATTAATTCAAGTTCAGGCATCTACTTGTGTTACAGCACAGCTGTTGAAAGGCGATAATGAGTAAATAATAAAACAGAAGGGTTTGCTTTTCTCCACGTTATTCTCTAAATGAACACCGATGGGTGGTGAAGCAATGGTTTTGCTGTCCGATTTCAGAGGCTGCTGCGGCGGTGGTCTAGTTCTGCATCTGCTCAAAGAACTTGTAAGTTGGGTTTTCGTAGCCGTTCTGCTGCATTTTAGAGAGGTGGCGCTCCTCTGGGGTCACAGCAGCGTCAACCTGCAGAGCAAGAACGAAGACAAATGAGTTTTTTTTTTTTAAACAATCTTTTAAGAGCGCACATGGAGAAGCCAGAGAAAGATAAGGTGCACTGTACTTTTTTTTTCCTAAGCCAAGATTGCAGAAACCCCACAAATTTTCCTTTCTTTTCCACTTTGATGGAGAGTAGAGAAGGAGGTCTTCCCTGGAGCTCAAATGGTAAAGAATCCACCTGCGATGCAGGAGACCCGGGTCGATCCTTGAGTCGGGATCCTCTGGAGGAGGGCATGGCAACCACTCCAGTGTTCTTGCCTGGAGAATCCCAGGGACAGAGGAGCCTGGTGGGCTACAGTCTGTGGGATTGCAAAGAGTTGGACACGACTGAGCGACTAACACTACCGTAGGAGAAGGCGGTGACAGAAGATGGCACCACTGACTCAACGGACATGAGTCTGAGCAAACTCTAGGAGATAGTGAGGGACAGGGAAGCCTGGCGTGGTGCGGTCCATGGGGTCGCAAAGAGTCGACACCACTGACCCACTGAACAACGCCTGAGCCCACCAGTTACGCAGACACTCCATCTGGCCACTAGGTGGCGCTCAAACCCTTGACCGGCTGGCTTGCCTTAGGCAGCGCTCACTGGTTGCTTCCCTCCCTTAGTAGTAACTGGATACACTTAACGCAATAAATATTATTCTCTTCCCCTGTTGGCTTGAAAAAGAACAAAAGCCTTCCATGAAAGACTGTTTTACTTGAAAGTGTGGTGTCAAGCTAGAAAAAAGAGTTTTAGATTTAGCGAAGCAGTTGTGTCTGACTCTTTGCAACCCCATGGACTGTAGCCCACCAGGCTCCTCCGTCCATGGGATTTTCCAGGCAAGAATACTGGAGTGGGTTGCCATTTCCTTCTCCAGGAGACCTTCCTGCCCCAGGGATTGAACCCAGGTCTCCTACATTGTAGGCAGACGCTTTACCGTGTGAGCTACCAGGGCAGGTATGCTTGTGCTCAGAGGTTAAAGCGTCTGCCCCCAATGCGGGAGACCGGAGTTCAGTTCCTGGGCCGGGAAGATCCCCTGGAGAAAGAAATGGCAACCCACTCCAGTATTCTTGCCTGGAAAATCCCATGGACGGAGGAACCTGGTGGAGAATCACCTGGAGAATCACATGGACGGAAGAGCCTGATAGGCTACAGCCCAAGGGGGCCCAAAGAGTTGGACACGACTGAGCGACTTCACTTTTCACTGACACTCGAATCTGAACTGCTGAGTATCTCCGCACCCTTGTCTTGGTTTGTCCCTGGAGAAGGGGACGACAGAGGATGAGATGGCTGGATGGCATCACTGACTCGATGGACGTGAGTTTGAGTGAACTCCGGGAGTTTGTGACGGACAGGGAGGCCTGGCGTGCTGCGATTCATAGGGTCGCAAAGAGTCGGATATGACTGAGCAACTGAACTGAACTGAATACGTTAAAGAGGCAGACAGAAGCAGAGATGGCTCTTGGAGGGGGCTTTCCTGATCAGTCAAGGTGAGGGGGGAAAATCCAAATATATTTTCTTTGGGGTCTGTTCCCTTTAATGGGTTCCTTCAGATAAAAGTGAGTGCGCTAACAGCAGAATTCTGGACACTTCAATGTGAATACAGATGAGGAACAACATTTCCTGATGAGGCAGTGGAGTCCAAGCTGCCAGCTCCAGGAGACCGGAAAGGGATACAATTTACATAGAATCGGAAAGGGATACAATTTACATAGAATCCGATCCGATCAGATCAGATCAGATCAGTCGCTCAGTGGTGTCCAACTTTTTGCAACCCCATGAATCGCAGCAGGCCAGGCCTCCCTGTCCATCACCAACTCCCAGAGTTCACTGAGACTCACGTCCACCGAGTCAGTGATGCCATCCAGCCATCTCATCCTCTGTCGTCCCCTTCTCCTCCTGCCCCCAATCCCTCCCAGCATCAGAGTCTTTTCCAATGAGTCAACTCTTCACATGAGGTGGCCAAAGTACCGGAGTTTCAGCTTTAGCATCAGTCCTTCCAAAGAAATCCCAGGGCTGATCTCCTTCAGAATGGACTGATTGGATCTCCTTGCAGTCCAAGGGACTCTCAAGAGTCTTCTCCAACACCACAGTTCAGAAGCATCAATTCTTTGGCGCTCAGCCTTCTTCACAGTCCAACTCTCACATCCATACATGACCACAGGAAAAACCATAGCCTTGACTAGACGAACACGGTGCAAACCCCTTGGGAGGGTGCTACCTGGAGATCTTGCTCTAGGATTGACTAATAGAAAACAACTACGGTGGTGTCAGTTTAAACTCCATGGAGGGGCACAAAGGAAAAAAACAGGCTGGGGTAGCTCTGAGAGGCTGAGGAATGGGAGACAGTGAGACAGTCACTCTTGACGGGCAACTGTGAGGTTTTTCGGCATAGGAGTCTCCCTCCCAGAAAACCTGCACCTTCCATTGATAAGAGCAAAAGGGAAACTTCTGTACCTCCACTCTGTCTGATCTGCCAACATAGTGTTAACTCCATTCTGCCTTTACTTTTATATTGAAATTCTGGGAGGGGATGTTCATTTTCTCTCCCTGCCCCAGGAGGTTGTACGTGTCTTGAAGGTAGGATCAGTTATATTTTCGTCTTGGTACTAAGTGTTACACATTCCTGGCAGTGCCTAAATGATCAATTTCTACTTGATTAAACCTAAGTAGATTTCAAAAAAAAAAAAAAAAGATAAACAACATACTGTTCCAGATTATTATTTTTAACTGAGCACGAAGATTCTAAACGGAGAAGGCAATGGCACCCTCCTCCAGTACTCTAGCCTGGAAAATCCCATGGACGGAAGAGCCTGGTAGGCTGCAGTCCATGGGGTCTCGAAGAGTCAGACATGACTGAGCGACTTCACTTTCACGCACTGGAGAAGGAAATGGCAACCCACTCCAGTGTTCTTGCCTGGAGAATCCCAGGGACGGGGGAGCCTGGTGGGCTGCCGTCTATGGGGTCGCACAGAGTTGGACACGACTGAAGCGACTTAGCAGCAGCAGCAAGATTCTAAAAGTATGTCTGGCTAAAGATTTAAACAGATGCCCTCTGTTGATACGGTGGGTCCTCTGAGTTGTAAACTTGGTTTGTCCTCTCAGGCTCTCTGTCCGGCCCTCTTACTCTCTGCAGGCCGAGCCAGACGTCCATCTGGCACGGGGAAAGGTGTTCAGGTTCCTAGCGTATCTGCTGTACCTCAAACAGTCCACAGAAGAGAGGAAGTACTTATCTCTTTGCTGAATACATGAAAACTTACATTGTGTTATTACTGTTTTAAAACAAAAATAACTTTTCCCTCAGATACTGAAACCAGCACAGGCAAGAAGAAGTCAACTTCCTGTTGACTACAAGCATGGAGACCTTAAATTAGCTGGAACCAGAGGGCTGGTGACCTTGATTCTCCAAATCTCACCTGGCTACCGCACCACCGACCAACAGAAGGATGTCCACACCAGGCATCCTATGACCTTCTCTCTCATTGTGTCTTTAAAAACCCTTGCCTGAAAAGCCACCGGGGAGGTCGGGTCTTCTGAGAATTAGCCGCCCATACCACTTGCTTGGCCTTGCAAAACCTGTTCTCCTGAGTTCAGTTTTTTTTTTTTTTTAGATTTCTCATATAAGTGAAGTCTTACAGTATTTTTCTTTTTCTCTGTCTCACTTATTTTGCTTAGTATAATACCCTCAAGGCTCATCCACGTTGTCACAAATGGCAGAATTTCCTTCCTTTTAATGGCTAAACAATATTCCATCACGTGTATCACATTTTCTTTAGCCATTCATCCACTAATTGGCACTTTGTTCCCATGCCTCGGCTATTGTAAATAATGCTGTGCTGAACACAGGAGTACAGATGTCCTTTCTAGATAGTGATTTCATTTCTGTTGGATACATATTCACACGTGCAGTTGCTGGGTTGTATGCCAGTTCTGTGTTCAGTGCATTGAGGAATCTCCATACTGTTGACTGCACCCCCACAGTGACGGCACCGCTCTTTCGGTCTGCATTATTCACTAGCCGGTGTGCTCTAGTCACGGTATAGGAATTGTCTTCCATCCCTCGACATGATGTCCTAGCACCAACAGACCTATGCTCTGGCGTCTGTCCTTACTGGCTTCAGGAGGAGAAACGTGGTGCTACAGTTAACAATACTGTATCGTATATTTGAAAGTTGTTTAAAAGAATAGATCTTCAAAGTTCTTATAACAAGAAAAAAAACTGTAATTATGTGAAATCAAAGTTGTTCACTAAACTCCAGTATTCTTGCCTGGAGAATTCCATGGACCAAGAGGATCGTGCCAGGCTTACAGTTCATGGGATCGCAAAGAGTTGGACACAACTGAGCGACTAACTTTCACTTTCAAACTTATTTTGGTAATCACCTCACAATATGTACATACATCAAATCATAATGTTGCAAACTTAAAACTAATACAGTGTTATATATCAGTTCAGTTCAGTCGCTCAGTCGTGTCTGACTCTTTGCGACCCCATGAATCGCAGAACGCCAGGCCTCCCTGTCCACCACCAACTCCTGGAGTTCACTCAGACTCACGTCCATTGAGTCGGTGATGCCATCCAGCCATCTCATCCTGTCGTCCCCTTCTCCTCCTGCCCCCAATCCCTCCCAACATCAGAGTCTTTTCCAATGAGTCAACTCTTTGCATGAGGTGGCCAAAGTACTGGAGTTTCAGCTTTAGCATCTGGAATAAGCTGGTTTCCCCAAGGTTACTTTATGACTCCACCTCATGGGCTTTTCAGTCTGGGTGAGAGTTGGAATGACTGCCTTGGCTAATCTTAATGCAGCTGGAACAGACATAAAATTCCACTGGGAGGACACCGCGCCAACGGATGCTCCACATTGCTGTCCCTGGGAGAATAATCAGAGATGTTTCCCCAGCCCTTTCTCTTCCTTTGATCTGCTCTGTTTTCAACAAATGAGGTCACTGGGCTTTAATTGGCAGTTGTGTCATTAACCAGGAACTTGTAAGTTAAAACGCCATCATTAAAGATCAGCACCAGTAATGAGAGATTTCCCTCACTCTCCGAATCTGCTTGCTGAGAAACAGCCTGTCTGCAGTCCTGTGCCGTTAGAACGTGGGCATCTTTTCCCTCTGTGCCACCTCTTAACTGAGATTTCAAAGAATGTAGAGATTAAAAAGCATCTTGCCTCAGAGATCAGGCACTGCTACGTGTCTGAGTGCAGAAGAAAACATAATGCTGCTTGATTGCTGGAGTATTAAACTTGTATTAATACAAGTTTACCTGAACCTACATCAACCCTCACACAGGCTGCATTCATCAGGGGCAGAGCAACAATTAAATAGCTGATCTTCTCTTCGAAGGCCAAAGCCAAACTCTTATTTAAGAGAGTACAGCCAGAAATGTGAGGCTCAGAGTATGTGAGTCAGACAGCTAACTTTCCTGTCTTTTCCCAGCCTCCTTCAGTTCAGTTCAGTTCAGTCGCTCAGTTGTGTCCGACTCTTTGCGACCCCATGAATCGCAGCACACGAGGCCTCCCTGTCCATCACCAGCTTCAGGAGTTCACTCAAACTCACATCCATCGAGTTGGTGATGCCATCCAGCCATCTCATCCTCTGTCGTCCCCTTCTCCTCCTGCCCCCAATCCCTCCCAGCATCAGAGTCTTTTCCAATGAGTCAACTCTTCGCATGAGGTGGCCAAAGTACTGGAGTTTCAGCTTTAGCATCAGTCCTTCCACAGAACACCCAGGACCCAGCCTCCTTTCTACTTGCTAATTCTTGTGACCCGCTGCTGCTGGGAGGGTGGCTCACGCTTCCCCAGTGCTGCAGCGGGGCGGCTTTGGCCCCCAGGTCTCAGAGGGCTTGGAGCTACAGGAGAAGGGATTACCTTTACAACATGGCACCCACGGAGTGTAGATGGCATCTTTTTATCCCCAGATCCTTGAAAGCTAAAGGTGGAATGCTGAGTGCTCTGGTCCATGGATAAACCCACTGCCGAAAGAAGTCAGAGGGAGACTTCCTACCCTGCAGGGCTCAGTCATCCGTCACTCACGGCTCAGCCATAGCCCTGCTGCTGGCCACCCAGCATGGTGAGGGCCAGCCCACCATGAGCCTGGGTGCACGGGGCCTCAATATCACTTCCCTTCAAGTGGAGCTGGGGGAAAATGGAGCCAGTGGTGCTTATTCGGGAAGGAATTACAGGGCAATGGATCAGGGGACTGAATTCTCCTTCCTGCTTCTTTCCCCACCCCAACCCCAGGCAGGAACCAGGTGTCACTGGCTGAGATGAAAACCTACCTGCATAGCACCTCCGAGCACCCCTTCTTTGGACTTTCTGGGAGCAATGACTGATCTGAAGTCTTCATCTTCTTCAGAGACCCTGGGACACTCTCTACACTGAACCCCAGCTTGGCTTCCATGGGCCACTGCTACTGACCCTTTTCTCTCTTCTAGTAACCTTGAAATGTTGGTTTTTCTACTGTGTACATGTTCATTTTCATGGACATTATAGAGAGCTGAGCCCAAAGAGCTCAATCCACCTGGTGCTAACACCATCTTGAATAGAACTTTTGACTACTGTTTGGCTAATGCCCTCTTCCTACCCCTCTCTCCCTGAACTCGACTCTCTGAAGCCACTTATTCCTTCACTATATGCAGAGGAATTTACAGCTCAACCATTAGACTGTAGACATAAAATCTATTTGGATCTCTCCTTAATTTCTAGACTCCCCCTGCTTGGGGGGGAGTCTTGGCTCTCATGTAGGTGCTTTAAGCTCGGAGGAGGGCCAGTGAACATCCTATTTTAATTTTATTAGGTAGGGTAACCAGCAGGGTGTGTGTTGATGGGTGACCCTTTATGCATGGCACTGAGTCCCAACAAGAGAATCTCAGCCTCTAAAGATTTACCATTTCAGGTCATCTAGGTGGACAAAGGCTTCCCAGGTGGTAAAGAATCCACCTGCCACTGCAGGAGTTGCAGGTTCGATCCCTGGGTCGGGAGGATCCCTTGGAGAAGGAAATGGCAACCCACCCCAGTATCCTTGCCTGGGAAATCCCATGGACAGAGGAGCCTGGTGGACTACAGTCCATGGGGTTGCAAAGAGTCAGACACCACTAAGCATGCTTGTACCAGAGGTGGACAAAGAACAGAGGATAGGATAAACTAAACACGTAAAACAACCAGGGAGTGTAAGAACACCAGCAACCTGGGAAGGAAAGGACATGCTCAGAGAACAGCAATGAAGTTTTCAAGTTAATCATTTATCACTTTTAGTAACCTTGCTATGTTGGTTTTCTACTGTATACACGGTCATTTTCATAATTACATTTCCTTATTTCCCTAAGTAGCTGTTATACTTATTGCCTACATCAAGTAATCTTTCAGGCACACCCCGGAACTCCCCTGCCATGCTGATGCTTTCCTTTGACCTTCTAGTTTCTATTCCTGCTGTTTGCTTCCAATCTCCTGCTGATTTGAGTCTACCTTCGATTTTTCTTTCTTTCTTTAATATTTGTTTGGCTTCCCTGGTCTTAGTTGCAGCATGTGGGATCTAGTTCCCTGTCCAGGGATTGAATCAGGGCCCCCTGCATTGGGAGTGTGGCATCTCAGCCACTGGACCACCAGGCAAGTCCCATCCCTTCACTTTTTCTTCCTGTTGCCTCCCATTTAACCTTTCCAAACTGCCAGACTGCTCTACACCCCTGTTAGTGGTTGCTAGATGCCTCCACTAAAACTTGACTTTCTGCCAGGAAGAAAGGACCCATAGCGACATAGTTTTATAATGTCACCAATCGGATAGCACACTCCTTCAAAAGAGTCATCTGCTGTATCTCCATAAAAAGCTAAATAAGGAACCCTTTTACTCAGATCAGAGATGACTGGGGGCAGGGGATAGGAGACCTCTGGTGTTCCAGTTATCAGATCTGCGAAAAAATTTTTTTAAATTTCTTCAATCAAGAGGCTTTATACTACTTTTTTCCTGTTAAAGGTGAAGTCTCTGTCCAGAAGGTATAGTGGAGAGAGCTCCAAGATATATTTGAAAATGTTCAGTGTCAGCTGACATGAGTGTAGTTCTCCTAACAGAACCTGGGGTCAGTGGGATTTGCAGAACCTCACTGGCAGGACAATGGTGGGTAATTCAGTGCGTGCTGGCATTGTCAGCCACCAGAGATGGTGTGCGCAATCTGGGGAACAGAGTAACAGAGGGCTGTCTTGTCACTCCTGGAGGCACCAGTGAAGCACTGGCATCTCCGTGAGAAACCACGACTAATGACTTACAGGCTGAATGTCTGGCTTCATGATGAAAGTAAATATTAAATCAATATTTACTGCTTAGTTTTGCACAACAAAAACTAGCAACTGCTCACTTCCAACTGGTAACGTTTCTATGAATAAAAGCCCTAGGCGTGCTTCACTTTCCCATCTCTGTGATCTTCTGCAGCAATCCTTCCCTCTAAGAAGGAGCGAATCCCTGGAGACCAAAGCTTTTGTTGGGGTTTCTCCTTCACGGCTGAATTCTGTCCTGACAGATGTAGGACCTGGTATCTGGGGATACCCATTTACTCATTTTTGTTCTTAGTGAAATAAGGTTACTCATTAATGAAGCAGGTTAACCAGCCATCTAGTCAAGGCTATGGTTTTTCCAGTAGTCATGTATGGATGTGAGACTTGGACTGTAAAGAAAGCTGAGCGCCAAAGAACTGATGCTTTTGAACTGTGGTGTTGGAGAAGACTCTTGAGAGTCCCTTGGACTGCAAGGAGATCCAACCAGTCCATTCTGAAGGAGATCAGTCCTGGGTGTTCATTCGAAGGACTGATATTGAAGCAGAAACTCCAATACTTTTGCCACCTGATGTGAAGAACTGATTCATTTGAAAAGACCCTGATGCTGGGAAAGGTTGAATGCAGGAGGAGAAGGGGACAGAGGATGAGATGGTTGGATGGCATCACTGACTCAATGGACATGAGTTTGGGTAAACTCCAGGAGTTGGTGATGGACAGGGAGGCCTGGCGTGCTGCAGCTCATGGGGTCGCAAAGAGTCGGACACGACTGAGTGACTGAACTGAACTGAACCAGCTGCCAATAAACTTATTTCCCTGTCCTTAAGGGGGAGAAGCCCACTCAGACAGGCAGGGAAATGTGGGTGGGGGCAATCACCTGATTCGGCACGTACTCTGAGAGTAATGGTGCTGAAACCCCCTTTCATGCTGCATCACCCCGCCAGGTGAGCCAGCCCAGGTGCTCAGGCTGGGTTGCAGTTCTGAGTGTCTGAATTTGGCCAGACCATCACCTTCCTGAGGGCTGGGATGGTATCCAGCGCCTTAGATGAAGATCTCTTCCAACACTCAACAGAGAGCTTGACGAAGGCTTGGGTTACCTACGGACTGGAGAGAAAGGAAGACCTCTCCAGGGAGAAAGAGATGGTTTCTGGGCTCTTCACAACATCCTTCCTTAAAAAAAGAAGGAGTTGAGCAGAAATAAGGAAAAGAAACACCAAAGGAGGTGGGGCGGTCAGTCTAGAGGTTCCCAGATGCTCTTAAGCTAACAAAATAAACAACAAGAGAAGGACTGAAGGACTTCTCTTCCCACAGGGATGCTTTCTGGCTTAAAAATTAACTCACTTTTTTCAGAATTCGTGTTAAAGTGTCAACTGCTCTAATAGTTCAAAACTGAGGAGACCTTTTTTTGCTAACTAATCAAAAAAATGTTTTTACCCCAGGAAGCTATGTGCCTGCGTGCTAAGTTGCATCTGGCTCTTTCTGACTCCATGAACTGTAGCCCACCAGCCTCCTCTGTTCTTGGGATTCTTCAGGCAAGAATACTGGAGTGAGTTGCCATGCCCTTCTCCAGGGCATCTTTCCCACCCAGGGATTGAACCCGCACCTCATGTCTCCTGCACTGGCAGGCAGGTTCTTTACCACTAGCGCCACCTGGGAAGCTCAAGGTTTGCTTAGATAACTATATAAAAGGCTACCCTGGTGGCTCAGATGGTAAAGAATCTCCCAATTTGGAGACTTAGGTTTGATCGCTGGGTCAGGAGGATCCCCTGGAGAAGGGCATGGCAACACACTCCAGTATTCTTGCCTGGAGAATTCCATGGACAGAGGAGCCTGGCGGGCTGCCCACGGGGTGGCAAAGAGCCAGACACGACTGAGCAACTAACCCTTTCACTTTTCATATAAAAGGCAGGAGCACTAACACTAAATATATATCAGTGATTCTCAAAACTGACTGCATGTTTGATTCAGCTGTGAAAATTTTCTACACTGAGATTGCTAGCCTCCTATTCAGAAATTCTGTTTCCCAAGGTCTGGGGTGGGATCTGGGGAACGTGTCCTTGGAAATCGGTACCTTGTAAGCAAGTCTCAGCACAATCACGGCAGTCAGCTCCGAGATGCCTTGTTTCATTGCCCAGCATCACGGGGCTCTGATACGGATGGTATCCTCCCCAGATTCCCATGCTAAAGTCCTAATTCCCAGTACTTTATACATAATACCCACACGTTTGTTGGTTAGTTGCTAAGTCGTGTCTGACTCTTTGCGAACCCACGCACTGGAGCCCACCAGGCTCCTCTGTCCATGGGATTTTCTAGGCACGAATACTAGAGTGAGTTGCCATTTCCTACTCCAGGGGGTCTTCCCAATGACCCAGGGATTGAACTCACATCTCGTGTGTCTATTGGCAGGTGGATTCTTTATCCCTGTTCTGTCTGACCTTGGCTCTACTGAATCTGACACTGAAAGAACACTGCTTTTGTCTGGGTCTGTTTTCTTACGTATAAAATGAGATCAATTAATTGATCCTTGAGATCTTTTTTGGCTCTAGCAATTCTCAATTTCTCAAGATGTATTAATTCACTATCTTTAATAGTTTCCTAAAAACTACATAAACCGTGAGGTTCTCCTCTTCTCAACCTGCATTTTAAATGCATATAAGGAACTTATTTGTACATTTTATTTTACAGTATTTTAGGTCAAGGGTTTAAGGAGTCATATTTGAATCTTGCAGCTTAATCTATTTTGCTGGTGTAACTTACTACCTCTGTGTTGTACATCCTCCTATCTCCCACAGGTTGGGCTGCTGGGAGAGTCTCGAGGAAATGGAATTGTCACTTTGTGGGTCTTCTCTCCATCTTCAGGGCCACTGTACTAACACCTTGAAACTAGGACATTTCAGGTGCTAAGTGCAGGCTAACGATTTGACTAACTTCGTATATGTTGTTCAGCCCTTGGGTACAATGTGATTTTCTATGACACTCTAAAGGTACGATTGGTTACTGAAAATTATTATTATCACCTGGCTTGAGTTAGAAGTCACATGATTTATTTAAAAGTCCAGGAATAGGGACATGCCTGGTGGTCCAGTGGTTAAGAATCCACCTTCTAGTGCAGGGGACACAGATTCAGTCCCTGGTTGGGGAACTAAGATCCCACACGCCACAACTAGAGAGCCCACACACTGTTGAGCTTGCTGGCGCAACAAAGACCCCAGCGTAGTCAGAAGAAAAAAAATCCAGGAATAAATGTGTCAAAAAAAGTTTTTTTCAACAAAAAGCAGCCTTCCACCTCCGTTTTTATTTGTAACTTGTTTTAAAAAAATGTTTCACGGCAGTCACAATGTCTTTAAGCCAGGCATTATCCTTAGTACTATTCTGATATTTCAACAGAAAATAAGAAGCTGAGATAGCATATATCCCTATTGCCTTGACCACAGTAGTTATAAGTCAGAAGGAATAAAAACCAGAAGCAAGAAAACAGCTGCAACTTGAGCAGGAATGGGGATTGTTTTTCCAAAGAAGAGATATTTGGATGATTCTAACACCAAGCAAGAGTGCCTTTATGACAGTTGCAAACAGGCAGCCAGGTTCACCTACCTCCACCACTCCATGATGGATGGATGTGTACTGTTTCTTCTTCAGCATCACCAAAGTGATGACGATCACTGTTGCTATGACAACACCGCCCACCATGAGCCCAATGATGGCTCCTTTGTTGGAACCCACGTCTTCTGCAAAGAACACCTTGAAAACAAATCAAGGAAAAGGATTGTAACTACGGGAGACGTATGGATGAGGAATGTGGAAAGTTTCAGTATATCCAGTCTACGTTTTATGCCGTAAGTTTGAATTGTTGGTCACTCAAATTATTTGGTGCGCACTTGAAAAAAGGCCGAATAATACTGACTAAAAATGACATCTTCAGTCTGTAGAATAATGCACCACGTGCCTTCCTCAGTCCTGGGATGGCCACTCCCTCCTCCCCTTCCCTACCAATATGTCTTTAGGAAGGCAAACAGCAGCCCGCAGGGATCTGAAACCCTCTGATAGGTGGACATTCTGTTAAGTGGGGGAGGGCAGCTCTTAGATCTATCAGAAACTGGAAAGGCACGGTTCATGATGATGAAAGGAGGTCAGTATCTTCCCAGTCACAGCAGGTTTAAACTGGGAGATCTGACGCGTGACAGCTGCGCCTTAGGTACTTCTCCAAACTACAGATGCCGTCGTTTTCTTAGAAGGACATTTTCAAAACACATGAACATGCAATCTAAGACAAAGGCATTAAACAGAAGAAAACAGACATCTTGTTACCTACTTTAAGCCACAATAATTCTGCAAGACACTAATTAACCTTGAGAAGCATCATATGCTTATAAGGCACTTATTTCAAACAGAAGCAGCAGTCGGCAACAAGATAAGAATTTTAATAGCCACACATTGACATGTGCTTTCTTACTATGATGTCTCTGGCAACCCAACTAAAAATGTTTTAGTCTTGATGTTTATTTGAGTTAAACATGAAAAGAATTTAGAGAATACTGTGAAGAAGAAATTTATTCAGTGATAAATTTATTATACTACATTCCTTCATACTATTTGTAAAAGCGAGTCATTATTTTTCATCTTTACTTGAACGGAATTATAAAAGCACATGGCAACTTTTATCATCTTTCATATATGGAGATACTCTTATGCCAGATCATCTGGTTTAATTACTACAGAATATATACCATGTTTACTATATAAATTAATAAAAATAGCTCCCTAAATAATTTTTTGATATAATCTCAAGATAGTAAATGACAGTGAAAACTAGAACTGACATCCTAGCAATCTGAAAAGGCAACATGAAATGCAGCAAACAAAGCAAATTTCGAAAAGAGTTTTATTCATGGTTTATCTGCAACAAAACTAGAAACTGTTCATAATCATGCCCCTTTCTAAACAAATATACTCCCTCAACATATTTGTAAAGAACAAATCATTAATTAGCTAATGATACAAGTATGAGGTAGTCAGAAATGTGTGTAATTCTGGACATCTTCCTGTGTCTTTAAGAAAATACTGTAATTTTGTAATATTCATTGCACTAATTATAGTACATTATCTTATCAACTAGTTCAGCAGAGGGAGCTGATTCTCATAATCGCTGCTGCCAGCATTAGTCACTGTCACGTTATAGGAGTTTGTGTAATTGCGGAGATGGGTTTTCATGACACAGGCACCAGAAAACGCAAAGTCACACATTAATCTTCAGCTATCTGCCCCACCAGCATCCAACTCTTCAGCAGAATTCCCAGTTTTTTTTTTTATTAACCTCTTCAGCATCACCCAGATCAAGAGTGGCCCTGATTCTATAATAACTGACACTGGATTAACCTTCCAAGGAAAACCATGCTTCAAAGAGTTTAGTGTGCTTTTATCGAAAAGATTATGGGAGTTAAAATGCAAATCTGAGCTGCAAGTCAGTTTTGGATTTGTCCAGTCATTTACAGTGAAAAGAGGCACGCATCATACTTTACAGGTGCTTCTGTTGGAGTTTAATACTTGGATTTATAAATTTTATTCACAAATATTGGAAAGACAGTTTCCCCTTGAAAGGGAAAAAGACACATACACTTATATACACACACAAACAAAAATAAAGTGCCTAAGAGCGTCCTTCTCAAGGATTATTACTGCTTTCAGAATTTTACTACCACCTTTATTCACTACTGAATGTGCAGTCAAATGACTTCCATTATTAATTTAAGCCACTCACTGGACTTACTCTTAAGATGGCAGGAACCCTAACATCATGAAGGACTGTTTACCTGAGGTTTTTGGTAAAGGGCTTTATGTAACTACCTTAAAGGAAATGATGGGTGTTTTCTGATTTACTCCAATTCTAACATTTGGGGGTGGGGAAAGGGTGAGTGTATCTGAAAAGGAAGCCACTGTCTTTCCTGGCCAAGTCTTCTGCTGAACAGCACTGCTGGGGATAGTGCTCATCCACCCCTTCTACCCACCTCCAGAGGTCCCAAACATCCTGCCCCTCAGGAAGAATTTAAAGGGTGGGGAGGGAACCGAAGGATGGGCAAGGGAGAGGCGAAAAGACCCAGGGAGAGAGTTCCAAACGTGAAATTAAGCAAACGGCCAGGAATGCTGTTTTGTGAACCTAAGTAGTATTTGCACCTGTTTATTTGAAATTTTGATCCCTCACACAAACATACCAAAAGACTGCTGTCCTAGAAAACAGACAGGAAGTTAATTAAAATGGCTGCTAGACTAGAAATTAATTCCATTTTAAGTCCTTTGTGGGTTTAACTGCTTTCTAGACCTATTTTTGTTGCTGTTCAGTCACTAAGTCGTGTCCGACTCTCTGTGACCCCATGGACTGTAGCATACCAGGCTCCTCTGTTCTCCACTATCTCCTGGCATTTGCTCAAATTCATGTCCATTGAGTCGGTGCTATCTAAGCATTTCATACACTAAGAACTACCATTTAAAGAGCCTCTTTTTCTTTTCCTCCTATTTTCATGATGCGCCTATAGACAAGCATGTAATTTTTGTTTTAATCTTTTCCTTAACTGGATTTCTGACCCAGGAGGAATGTGAGTCATTTGGCAAGACAGAATGGCAGGAAGAGGTAGATTATGTCACCTACCAATTTTTATTTATTTATTTTTTAAACTTTATATTTTGTATTGGGATATAGCCAATTAACAATGTTGTGATAGTTTCAGGTAAACAGCGAAGGGACTCAGCCATACACATACATGGATCCATTCTCCCCCAAACTCCCTTCTGATCCAGGCTGCCACATAACGTTGAGCAGAGTTTCCTGGGCTCTGCAGTAGGACCTTGTTGGTTATCCATCTTAAAAATAGCCCTATGCAATGTCCATCCCACAAGTTCATTCTCTAAGTCTGTGAGTCTGTTTCTGCTTTGTAAGTTCATTTGCATAATTTCTTTTTTCACCTACCAATTTTTGATGATGAACTTCATATCCTGAATCATGTCGGAATTCTGCATCCATCTTCACTTCAGAGATCTCTTCCGTCTTGATGTTTGTTAATCCCGAACCTGTATGACACCATAAGCATTGTACCATAATCAAAACACAAAGGCCAGTCCATTTGTTTTATCTATAAACAATATCATTTCAACACAAAGCCTACCAGAAACTTCCTCCTAAGCCTAAAGTTAGACGAAAATAGATTAACGACTTTCTTCAAGAAAAATGACACCCTATATTTAAATCCTTAAGCACTGCCTTTTTTAAACAAAAAGAAATTAAAGATTAAAGAAATTTGAACTTAACATGCTATAATTTTTTTCTTAATGGGGAAAAATAGAAGTTAAATGGTAGTTGCGAGGGTGGCAAGGATTTGTTCCTAGAATATGCTGGCTTGGTTTAGGGGCTTACAGCTTAGCCTATAATGTGTCTTTTTCCTTCAGAAAAGGTAATAAAAGGCTTTAAAAATGAGCATTAATTACCTGGTAGAACAAAACTGCTACTTTGGGACTTTGTTCCTATTACAAATAAATTATGCTCATGCATCTATGCAGTGGAGCTCTGTAAAAATCGTATCATTTATTTAGTTAAGTGATTTAGTTACAGATATTAATACAAAATGTAACTGGTTCATCTGCTGAATAAAGAACTGCAGTACATAATTTTTGAAAACTGTTTCTGTGGGACTAAGAGATTTTCTAATGTACTAATGCTTCTTTATAAATTACTATATGATCCTTACACTAATTATTATCATGAATTTAATTTTTCTGATGATAATTTGAAGTTTAAAAACAAAACGCAAAGTAATTTTTAAAACCCAAAGTGAAAGAGTTTAGTATAAATATGATTTACATGTTGTAGCATTTAAATATCAAAAGTCTGAATTTTAGGATGAGAATGGCTTCTAAAATCACCTGTTTTCTGCTCTTCCCACCCAGGGGTAAACTCTCAGCTCTACTTGAAAAGAGAGGAATAGATCTGTTTGCCTGCATTTTCAGACAGCTTTGTCTACTAGAATGGTGTTTCTTACACGAAGCCAAAATCAGTTTCCTTGTAACTTCCACTCCTTGTTCAACACAGAACAAGCCTGAACCTCCTTTCTGCACAACAGCCTTGAACAGATCAGAAACTCAAGAAGAGACGTCACGTTCCTGCTGATTTTTCTCCTACTTGGGCTCCAAGTTCCTTCAGCTCCCATGGGACCTAATTTCTTGCTTTTGGTCCGTCGCTCTTACAATCTTGTCTACAAGGTGCTGTGAACCCTGTCACACATCTTGTTAAAAGTGAAAAGCACTGTCCACAGCATATGATGGGCCAGTCTAACAGCACACTCTATACAAAAGAGAAAAGGGGATAATTTGACAAGATCCAGGGAGCTCACGCTGGTTGTGACATATCACTGATTCCTTGGCCAATTGCTCAAAGAGCTTCCATTTAACAACCTATTCAAAAACGGACCCTAGATCAATGTCAATCTCCATCCGGCGTGGCCTGTGATGCTGTCTTCTGCTCATCAGAACTATGTTTTTCTTATTCCTGTCTTCCCAGGTCTTGCTAGTCCACAAAGATCAGTGAGAGTGGTTCTATGATCTTGCCCTCTGGTTCTCCTAGACTGTGATTTACCTGGGTCCTAGGGACTTACACTTGGGTAGAGAAGTGTGGTAGTTTAAAAATATAGCCACTAATTATAGATACTCTTACCATCAAGAGGTGGGACTTAATTCCCTTGTGATTATATATAGAGACTTGCTTCTCATGAACAGAATGTAGCAAAAGTGGTCATGTATGACTTGAGACTGGATTGCAAAGGACAGCTTCCTTTGTAATCTATCTCAGATCACTTGGTCTGAAAAAGTTGGCTGCCATGTTGTGAGGATACTCAAGCAGTCCTTTTAAAAAGATTCACATGGGCAGGCACCGAGGTCTCCTGCCAACTGCCACGTGAGTGAACCATCATGGAAAAAAAACCTGACCAGCCCAGCCAAACCTCAAGCCCTCAGACGCATGGAGCTACGACAGATGTCTTGATTGCAACTTCCTGAGAGATCCTGAGCCTTAAGCATCCAGCTAAGCCATGCCTGAAATCCTTGAAATTCATTATAAGAAGCAAAATGTTTATTTTTAAGTTGCTAAGTTATGGGGTTATTTATTATATAGTAACATAGCTATTACAAAAGACTGTGTGCTCAGGTCTGTCTCTTTGCGATCCCATGGACTGCGGCCTGCCAGGCTCCTCTGTCCATGGGGTTTTTTTCAGGCAAGAATACTGGAGTGGGTTGCCATTTCCTCCTCCAAGGGAATCTTCCTGACCCAGGGATCAAACCCACGTCTCCTGCGTTTTCCGCACTGGCAGGTGGGTTCTTTACCACTGCGCCACCTGGGAAGCCCATTACAAAGGACTAGTGCCTTCTTTTCTCATCTTCGTCTTTCTAGGGCTTTGATCTCCTTTTAACAAAAGACCATTCTCTTCAATATACACATCAAAGACAGAAGCACCATCAAAGCGGGACAATTTCTCCTTCTCTCATCTTTTAACTGGTCCACTCAGCGCACTGACTGTACCCGACCCCTAACCCTGTCACAAGAACTGTAAGGCTCTCCATTCTTATTTATGTTCCTGCCTTAAAATGAGCAGCACTTTCTAATAAATTTCATCTTATTCTGACCTCTAGTCTTCCTGATACAAATTTTTATTCGGCTGTGACACTAATGCTTGTTTATCCCTCATTCGTTGTACATTTTTCTCTTTCTATAAACCCTTTTAAATCTGAGGTCCTTTTAGAACTAAAGTCATTTCTTTATACCTTACTTCTTTCTGTCATCAGGATCTAACAACACAACAGTTAAAGCTATATTTCTGAGATTTTTAAGAAAACTGTCTTGAATACTCTTTCTTTCGAGATTTGTGAGACAAAATAACCACATTATAAAAAGGTAAAGAATGAGCTAGCTCTTCACTCAAAATTTAAAAAACCCACACTCTCGATGTATGGCAAAACCAATACAATATTGTAAAGTAATTAGCCTCCAATTAAGATAAATTTATATTAATAAATAAATAAATAAATAAATAAAAACCCACACTCGTCCTGAAAGGATACCAAGAATACTTCCAATGGTCAAAAAATTTTCAAATTCATGCAGTAAGTCAGAACAACAGATAATTAATTATGGCACAACAGCTTTCAGGACTTTCAGCAGAAAAAGAGCTCATTTTTTATACAGCATGTATAGTCAGTCACCAAAGAGCCTTTCATTAAGCAAATCTCATTTAAAGGGGAAAAACTAATAAGCTTTCACCAGGGAAATATCATTGATAATAAAAGCTGAAACTGTGTCTAGTCATATGTGATGATTTAAGAAGATGTACATAAATCGCGTGGACCTTTCCTTGCAGGTTTACCCAATGCAGTCCCTGAGCTGCTCTGATTCTACTCTAAGCCCTGCTGGGACTCTTGTTCTCTAAGTCACGGTGAGTCAGGAACAGCCTGCTGTTCATTTGAAGATGCTTTCTCAAAGGATCTGGTTTTCTTTATTAGGACTGGAGAAGGGTGGTCAAATTATAGTGGAAACATACCTCAGAGACATTGGGGATTTAGTTTCAGACCATCGCAATAAAGTTAATATTGCAATAAAGTGAGTCATACACATTTTTTGGTTTCCCAGTGCATATAAAGGTTATGCTTCCACTGTGCTGTAGTCTATTTCTAAAAAACAATGTGTGTACCTTAATTAAAAATACTTTATTGCCAAAAAAGGCTACCCATCATCTAAGCCTTCATCGAGTTGTAATCTTCTTGCAATAGTAACATCAAAGATGATTATCACAGATCACCATGATAGAATGATAATAAAGAAGGTCGAAATAACCTAAGAGTTACCAAAAAGTGACTTAGAGACACGAGTTGAGCAAATGCTGCCGGAAAAATGGAGCTTGCTTATCTCAGGGTTGCTGCAAAACTTCAGTTTGAAAAAAAAAATGCAATAACTGTAAAGTGCAATAAAGTGAGGTATGTCTCTATTTGTCTTCTTTATTCTGGTCAAATGCTGTAACTCGTCCTTCAGAGTCTATTTCTCTCAGGAAGTAAGGCTAGGGGAGTAGCTATAAAGGTCACTGTCCCCAGAAATCATTACTGATATTATGGTTTCCCTCTGCGACACTACATTCTAGAAGTTACTGTGTCCTGGTATTTCAGATATGAAAGTCAAGGAGAAGTCCTTTTCCTTAGCTGTGATTATACAAAAGCCGTTTCTCTACTTGTTTCCAAGTGACGACAGTGATTGTGTAAAAAACAATGCCATCAATTGAATGACATGATGGGACAATCTTGGAAGGGTCTTCTAAGTTCAGGAAGAATAACAGTATAATTTGGCACAGTAGATTCAAGCATGTGGTCTCAGAAAGTGTGATGATGAAGAACCAAAACTAATGCTATTGAATAGAAAACGTAGGGGGAAAACTGATCCACATTTCCAAAAGGCTCATTACAAGTGCAAAAAATACAGGGCATATGTATATCTTAATATACACGCAGCAAATAAAGTTATTCAGAAACATACCTGAGTTAGAGTCTCCCTCACTTTCTGAGAATTCTTTCCCATCTATGGCCCTCTCCTGGCGGAACTCAAGTTTTACAACCGTCTAAGAAAGGAAGACTGGCCCTGGTCATTCTCTCATCCATATAGAACTATTCTCCTCTTTGCAAATGGATGTGCTCCAAACCTTTCAAAACCCATCCTGAAGTTCATCTCCAGCAATGCACCCCTCGGTTAATGGCCCACCTGCTCACATTCCAAACATCACAAGATGGTTTACACCCCTGTTGCTTTGAGTTTCCCTGTCTTTCTAATTCCATCTCATCTTTCTAAATATGCAGTGTGGTTCTTCGATGCTACTTCAAGTTCCTGAGAGCAAGGACCTTATCACTTCAACTCTTTCAACCCTCCAAAGCAGCTGAGGGGTCTTCGTAAAATAACAAAAGGAGCTATTGCCAATGTTACAACGGGGACTTTAGAAAAGGCTTCTTCCCATCCCTGTATATCCACTAACGCTTAAAACAAATCGCTTTCATTTAAGAATGTATGGAGAAGTCCATTTCATGTTTAAAAAAAAAAAAAAGACTTCGGTGGTGTTACCTCTTCCTGGGTATTTCAGTAGGAACATAATGGCCCTGTGTGCCCAATATAGCAACTTAATAAAGCTTATTGAGTCAGTGCTTCTAATTCACACTGTATGCCTGTGGATGAGAAGCATCTCTTCCTTTAAAAATAAAGTAGGAAGTGCCATGAAAAAATGGCCCAAGGCAAAGGACCAACCCGAGCCGGTCTCAGACGCAGTTAGAACGGAACCAACCCTCAGCCTTGGGTCCTACCAGTGGGCTGAGCAGGCCGGGGATGTGTCAATTCCCTGTTCCTTGAAATTCACTTGTGTGACACAGGCAATAAGGAAGACGTTAGGCGAGCTGAAGCTGTGCCTGACTTACTGTAATTTATGTCTCTGAAAAGCCCTACAGAAAGGGATCATAGAATCAAGGAGATCGGCTGTCAAGATCTGTCACTCCACAGTCCCTGATGCCCTGTTAATTACACTGCAGAGGCATGAAGAAGCCACAGGCAGACTCTGAATTTCTCCTCTATGACGGTGGTTGGAGGCAGATGCAACCTGAACCTGAGCTGGAAGAAAGAGGGGCAGGCTCCTGCTTCTGGCCCTGCTGCTGGCTGCATCTGAACAGGGGATCAGAGGTCAACAACTCCTAGCATTAACATGTCCCTGTGAGGTTAGCGCCCTGTTCCGAGATTACTGCAGGGGACGTTATGAGGATACAAGGGAAAATATGGGTAGGGTTGCACTCTTGGGAGTAAAATATTCCCAAAATATATACCGAGATTTGCCAATCCAGGTAACTTCTCTCCTCTCTCTGATCCACTGAAAGCAGTGGTGCTATCAATTGGGTGAGGTTGTGCATGGGGTCAAAACCAGGCATGCATATGTTTCTGTTGTGTGTAAAAGTACATTTGAGACCTAGGTTCAATACAGAACAAAGGTGAACATGCGTTTCTTCCTAATGCTCGGGAAATTACAAAAAAAGAGAAGTGTCCATACTGGTGTTAATGGGAATTTAAAGTAGCATAAAAAATAAGGGACTTGTATGGACAGTTAGGCATGGAACTTCTGCTGTGTTTTAGACACTCATCAACAATAACCATATACAACTCACAAATGATAAAACGGAAATATTTCTGGGCTCTAAAGATATTCCAATTCCGCTATTTTTAGGAAGGCACATCTAACAAGAACTGAAGTCTGAGCCAGGTTCAGTTAGAAACGGAACATCCAGATGCCAAATAAGAAAGGAAGAAACGAGACGCTCCTAGAAGTAACCAGGTCGCCACCAGCTGAAGTCTACATCTGTGTAGGTCTCCATTTTTCCAGGAAGGATAGGGTCTCTAGAACCCTCTCCACTTAAAAAAAGAATAAAAAAAAAAAAAAAATCCCAAGCATTGGAAGGGCTCCTTTTCATTGTTTCAAAAGGAATGCTCAGACAGAATTAAAAAAAACAAAAAACAAAAAAACACACCTAATTAGGGACTTGGGAAATGAAGTGTAAGGGAAAACAAGGGAGAGTTTTAAAGTTTGGTTTCCACGGTCCTTTCGCATCCTGCTTCTCCATAAGCGCGGGATGCGGCGGGGAGGAGGGTACCCGGGTTATACCTGGTCGAGTGGTCAGTCCTCGGTCGGCAGCAGGGCGGGCATCAACAGGCTCGACTGGGTACAGGAAGCAAGACACACAGAAAGCAAACAAGACAAATCGAGATGGTTAAGTTGTGGCTCCTGAACACAGCGCAGGGAAAAAAGCATGTGCAATACACAAGTCATATATAAAAAAAGGAGCAGCTAGAAAAGGACCACAGTTAATCTCCAGCATCAAGGATGGGAGGGGTACCACTTCAAAAGGCTTATCGCTATTGATGTGCCAATCCTGCTCCTTAAGTTTTCCAATAAAAGCACTCACCAGGACACGCGGCAACATCAAAGGAGAGGGGCTGGTGAGAGTGGGTTTTCCTCCCAGTGAGTTTAGAGATAGTTTCTTGGCTTTTGATTAGAAATAAAATACATGATGCCCAGTCCAGTGGAAAATCTTAAAGATAACTCCTTTTACAACTGTCCAACCTTATCTTATTTTACAGTTAATTAACTACAAAAGGACTCTGTTAAATCCCCAGGGGAAATGCAAATAGGAATTTATCAGGAGAACAAAGCTTCACCACATAATCTGCCATTTAGCGAATGAAATTTGTTCCCAGTTTGAGGGAGGCAGAGGTAAGCCAGAGTTTATCTCCCTCTCTGTTTTTTTTCTCCTCTCCGTATTTCTAAAGACTGGTTTCTATTTAATAGATGACATACCGTTGAAATGTATGAAGTGAGAGTATTTCCTTTTGTGTTTGTCGACTTTCACAATTTTGGGTTTGACCCAAAGAAAACACTGAAGGAGGCACAATAGTGTCCACTATTATTTACCATTAGCTGGTATTTCCAAAGTGCTTCTGGTTCTCAGAAAATATTAACCTGAACTTACCCTGGTCTTTCAAGAAATGGGCAAGGGAGAGAAACAAAGCTTTTAGGATTAACAATGGACAAGGGGACAGCAAAGCCAGGTCGCTTGTTGTTCTTTAGTTGCTAAGTCATGTCTGACTCTTTTGTGACCCCATGGACTGTAACCCCCCCGCCCAGGCTCTCTGTCCATGGGATATCCCAGGCAAGAATACTAGAGTGGGCTGCCATTTCATTCTCCTTCTTCCTGACCCAGGGATCGAACCCACGTCTCCTGCATTGGCAAGTGGATTCTTTACCACTGAGCCACCTGGGAAGCTTGGTAAAGCCATGAAGGAGGGATAAAGCCTCTTGGGTGTGGCCCTGGAAATAGAAAGGTAGGAAAATAAGAAAAAGTGAGCAGTGGTGTACGTAGGAAGAGAAGCTGTCCTGGACGGGATGTCATTTGGATCAGCAGTTTCAACAAGACCATACAGCTTAGGGATGCATACAGACCAGGCATTCAAAGATGGGATTATATGCCCAAGTCAATTTTGAATGCCACACATTGGCAGCAACAGTGAGGGAGAAGAAAATGGCAGCAAGCCAAGTCTTCAGAACAGGAGAAAAAAATGTTGCTGAGAATACAAAGACATTTGGATACATCCAAAGGAAAAGGTGATTCGGTCCTTTATCACACAGCCTGGCAGCACGAGAGGGGAAAGGGGGGTGGAGACAGCCAAACCTGATATTTATAGTGTAAGTGACCAAGGGCGAATGACCACATCTGAGGCTGTGTTTTTAATAAGTAAAATATTAATAGAAATAATAACTCTTACCTTCTCATTGTAATGAGGAAACAAAAACTTTTTAAAATCCATTTCAGATTGCAATACTATAAAATTGCATTTATTAAATATCCTACTTATGAATTAATCTATGACACCTATTGTGAGGATGACTAATATTCTGTTCACTATCAAATGAAGACCTACTTCCTTCTGCAACTCACAAATACATGTGAACAATGCTGTTTCTGTATTTCATCCTTTTTCCGTTGTATAAGGGACTTTATTACTCCTTATAAAATGGTGTTCACGGAAGGATTATTGTACTTTTTGAGGACTTCCTGATGACAAGATGCCTAAATGGTGCTTCAGTTGAAGAAAAAGATACCAAAATCACAGAGCAAAACCTTCATCAGTGGTTAACTCATTAGCAACTGTGACTCAGGGGAAAGCAGTTGAGTTTGTGGTTTAAATCTCAGTTGAAGACCTGGTAGTCAGTCTTGGGGTCCATGTTAATGCCACCACTTGTTCTTTCTGTGTTCCTGGGCAAGTGTCATTCTTCTGAACCTCACTTCTGTCACAAGGAATCTAGGTTTTCCCAGGGCTGAAACATGCACACGTATGCCAAAGACCTTTACAAATGATGAAGCCCTATTCCTTAATTACTCGAAGGAATATGGAAACACATCAACTGTGCATAGAAAAAAGCCTGAAAGATGCTACCGCAAAAAGCTATCATTAATTTATTCTGGGTGAGAGATCACGCCTATAAATTTCTCTACCTTTTTCTTTGAAGGTGCATGTATTATTTGAAAACAGTAATAAATACTTTTTCTGTTTTTTGGGAAGATAAACAACAATCATTTTAGTGACGTAAACATTAGTTTAACAATGTGAGGCTGATTTAATATGAATAAATATTCAAAAAATACGGTATTCTTGTGTTCAGTGATCAGACACCTATGCATTTTTAAAAAGATAATCACATCACTCTAAAAAAAAATACACTGACAAGACAAAGGAGTATTATTCCCAATCCAAAATAAATATTTCTAATTTTTCAAATAGACCATTTACTTCTTGAGCCAGAAAGTAACTTCAGTATAAAGTAACTTCAATAGTGTTCAAAACATGTTACTTTGACTGTGTAGTAAATTAAACATAAGAAACATAAAAACGTAAGCAGAAATGTGTTATTTCACTGCCTGTAGCAGCTTTGCATCATGTAGTCCCCTACAAAAAGAGAGAAATAGAAGGATAGCAACTCAAGGACTTCTGAGTTTGTTGGTTCTGGTGTTCACTGTATTAATAATAAACCAATTCTAAGCTAAACGTTGCCCAGCATAAACTCTCCTCCCCACCAGTCCCAAGGTGATAGAAGGGCAACAGGAAACCAGTTTTACCCGTACGTTAAGAGGGGCCTGAAAAGGCTTAGCTTCCAGGTTTGATGAAGGACAATATTTAATCTCATTTTCCCCATTTTAAAAGTGCTTTGTTCATTGCTGCATTATGGCTAAGAGAAAATGGACCAGGGGGCCATTTCTTGATGCAATCACGCACATCTGGTCTTATAAGACCTCCTGTGCCTCTGGAGGAATATTAGAGTACTCTGTGTACGGGTTACATACAGACAAGCTGACCGCTGCCCACAAAGACTTTCCAGGAGCCACTGCATTTTCCGGATCTTCAGCCTGGCCTGTTCAGGCAGTCATGCAAATACAGAACAAACACAAATGCTATCCACACAAAAGCTTTCAGCCAGATGATTTCATGATCCGTGAGAACAACCGTTTTAGGAACAACAGCCTCACTTTGGTTTAGCCATTTCAGTTTTGTGGCTCAGAAAAACCACAGAATAAAAATCCCTGAAGGCAAATCGCAGCTGGTCAAAGAGCTTAAAATATTGGAAAACTGTTCTGTGATACACTTATTTTTTCAATATAAATTAAAAGAACGCCTGGGTGACTGACCCTCTCTGTGGATCTGACTGATTGTTCTTGAGAAAAACAACAAATTCTGGTAGGCCTTTGAAGCTCTGATGATGATAAGGACTGCAGGAACAATGAGAGGAAATCCTCTGAGAATTTTAGATATTTTCAATAGCCCTGTATAGGAGCACATGTCGGTGAGATAAGCAAGGAACGAGGCTTTGGGGAGAGGGAGAAGAGGAATATAGGGAGAAAGAGTGAGATTTTAGGACTATTATATGGTTTGTTACATTCATTAATTTTAAGGGTACCGTAAGTCTTCTACATATGAACCTTTCAGTGGCAAACTTTCAAAGAAGTGAATGTGTAGTTGCATACTGAGTCCCGTAAGTTAGTTCACGTGTCTGGAGTACACGGTGCAGGCGGATCCTCTACAGGTGGCTGTGCTTTTCTGTAATTTACTGTGTGGTACAGGATAGAGTTCAGTAGTACAGTATCTTTATTCAAGCCCAGGGTGTCCAGAAGCAAGTGTAAAAGCAGCTGGTACTGCTGTACTTTTCAAGGTACTGTGCTGTAAGGTGAATGTGTTTTCTTTTTTTGTTTGTTTGTTTTACTTAATTCAGTGATGTTTGGTGCTGCTGCTAAGTCGCTTCAGTCGTGTCTGACTCTGTGCGACCCCACAGACGGCAGCCCACCAGGCTCCCCCGTCCCTGGGATTCTCCAGGCAAGAACACTGGAGTGGGTTGCCATTTCCTTCTCCAATGCATGAAAGTGAAAAGTGAAAGTGAAGTCGTTCAGTCGTGTCTGACTCTTAGCGACCTGATGGACTGCAGCCTACCAGGCTCCTCCGTCCATGGGATTTTCCAGGCAAGAGTACTTTTTATGAATTGTGTGTCACTCTTTGTGACTCCATGGACTGTTGCCCACCAGGCTCCTCCGGCCACTGGATTTCCCAGGCAAGAATACTGGAGTGGATTGCTATTCCCTTCTTCAAGGGAACTTCCTGACCCAGGGATCGAACTTGTCCTCCTGCATTGCAGGCAGATTCTTTACTGTCTGAGCCACCAGGGAAGCCCCTTTTATGTATTATTTGTGTGAAATGAATTATACATCTATTACAGTACAGTACTATATAGCCAGTTGTATTGGTTGGGTACCTAGGCTAACTCTGATGAACTTATGAACGAACTGGATTTATGAACATGCGCTCAGAATGAAACTCCCATTCATATGTAGGGTACTTACTATGTACTGTTTAGCTCATAGGGTGACTCTCTGAGACAAGCTGGTAAAACTTCTCTAATAAGGTCCTGGTTCTATTTTTTTAAAAAAAGAAAGCTACCCCTGAATGTTTCCTACATTTCAAGCACTTTACTAAGAGCTTTTCATACCATCTTATTTAACGCTCACACCCTTTGAGTTAGCAATTATTATCAACTTCATTTTACAAACTAGGAAACAGTCAGAGACACTTTGTGACTTGGCCCAGATCACTCAGCTGGGATTTAAACTCTGATGCACAGCATTCTGGAGTGTGGGATGGCGGGGAATGTGGAGGTCTTTTGGATTGCCACTGTGATAGAAGTAGGGAGGATATTAACGGCATTTAATAGCTGGGGACCTAGGATGCTAGACAGAATGCACAGGGCAAACTCATACAAATAAACACTGTCCTGCATGCCATACAGCTTCCTAAACTCCTGCTGCACTTTCTGTTGTTGTTCATGTTAGTTGCTCAGTCATGTGTGACTCCTTGTGACCCCATGGACTGTAGCCCACCACGCTCCTCTGTCCATGGACTTCTCCAGGCAAGAATATAAGAATACTGGAGTGAGTTGCCATTCCCTTCTCCAGGGAATCTTTCTGACCCAGGGGTCAAACCAGGGTCTCCCACACCAAGGGCAGATTCTTGACCATCTGAGCCACCAGGGAAGCCCTGGACATTTATGTATTGATGATTATGTGAGCCCAGAACCTCACTCAGCTTTACATGTAAACACAAATCATTTCTGCACAGTTCTTACTGTAACGTGGATCTTCCCAGAGCCCACCAAAGGATAATATGAAGAAAAACTTTAATTTAGGACCTCCGTATCAGTCTGCATCTATATTTGTTACATCCATAAGGGGGCAGACACTTGACTGCTATGTTTTCCACTGGTAGTCAAGCCTGAACACTTATTGAAACATTTACTTTGACATCCATTATATTTACTAACCCCCTAAACACTGTCAGCTCATTTTAAGATTCATTAAGGAGACTTTTCAACATTTAGAAAAGGAGGGTTGGTCTGATGATGGTGAAAACCAGAACTCAGACTCTGAGATCCTAACTATTATTGCCTCCAATATTCTTCTGCAAGAATTTGCTGTTGTTCAATAACATTCTTATTTAATGAGAATATTAGCTTTTTTAATGAAGCCAACAAAGGTCCATCTAGTAAAGGCTATGGTTTTTCCAGTGGTCATGTATGGATGTGAGAGTTGGTCCGTGAAGAAAGCTGAGTGCTGAAGAATTGATGCTTTTGAACTGTGGTGTTGGAGAAGACTCGTGAGAGTCCCTTGGACTGCAAGGAGATCCAACCAGTCCATTCTGAAGGAGATCAGCCCTGGGATTTCTTTGGAAGGAATGATGCTAAAGCTGAAACGCCATTACTTTGGCCACCTCATGCGAAGAGCTGACTCATTGGAAAAGACTCTGATGCTGGGAGGGATTGGGGGCAGGAGGAGAAGGGGACGACAGAGGATGAGATGGCTGGATGGCATCGCTGACTCGATGGACGTGAGTCTGAGTGAATTCCGGGAGTTGGTGATGGACAGGGAGGCCTGGCGTGCTGCGATTCATGGGGCCGCAAAGAGTCGGACACGACTGAGTGACTGAACTGAACTGAACTGATGTAATTTTTAATCACGATCATGTATATGTATATGAATACATATAGGGTCAAGATAAAATACTCAGGGCATATGAAGGCAGATTTATTTAACTGTTGGTACTATTTATGTTATTAATATAATAAATGCAAAGTTCAATTTCCTTCATTAAAGACAACCAAGGAAACATGTAGGCTGATATTCACATATGAAGCAGTTAAGCTCTTAATACTTGACAGAGAAAGGGAAATTTTGAAATTCAGGGAAGGCAACACCTTCAGGAATTATTATAACTTTTTGCTATTCTCTATTGTGCTGTGTGGAGCTATGCACTGCACTTCTTTGTCTTCACTAAATTTGAAGAGTTAACATAAACAGGGCTACAGTATCTTTATCTTCATTAAGCTTTGCATGATTCACATTTTTAAAGGAAATACTGAAGATTACAACAAACATCAACGTTAATATCTGTGAATTAATTTCACTCTGCTGCTAATTCAGCTTCTGTTGTTAGCTTTATAAATCTCTTACCATAAACTTTACCCATAAATAAATTACAATTTATAGTCTCTGTTACTTGTGTGTGTGTTCATAAAAATGATTTAGGTAAACTCTAAAGTACGCTTTATCCTACTTTTCCAAAATCAATACATAACTGAAAATATTAAATGGGAACATTTCATTTATGGAAAATATATACTTAAAAGATATGTGAAAGGTCTTAAATTATAAGCAATTGATAGGCAATTCTTTATAATTTTAGAAGCACACTGGAGATGAATAAGTTCTCAGTGGCAGGGGTAATTTTTAATAAAAATAGAGAATAATCTATGTATTTAAGTTTTTCTCTTAAAAGCTAAAACCTGGACATAAATGACAAACTACACATTTAACACTATTTGGTATAAAAAGGGCATAAAGGACTGCAATTTGCTACTAAAGTTTGTGAGACCTCATACATGTTACCTATTTTTCTGTCAATTGAACAACCCATTATCTTAACAAAAAAGAGGAAATCTTGTGTGCGTTCTATTTACAAAATGAGATTGGACATTTTTCACAAACAATTCTCATTTGAGATTGAATGATGAGGATTTTAAATGACCAAAATATATTTATCTTTAAAAAAATGACACAAGTAGCATTCTAGTAATAATACAATTTCATAAGTCACCCAGCTCTGATACTAAATCTCCTTATATTTTTTCCATTTTAGAATTGTTTTTATAAATGGTAGTCTTAATTATTTTTATATTATAAATAACATTGCTGTTTGTATCTGATATGATTACCAAAAGATACCTTTTTCCAAATGAATAAAACAAATTTGTGGTGATTACCCCTCTTATGAAAGCAGTCTATGTTAAAGATTTTTTGCAATGGTTCTTAAAGAAAGTTGCTCCAGTGCACTTAAGGTCTAAAACTGGATTTATATTTAGTCGGAGGAGTGCCTGACTGTATTTTGAGGTATCCATACTACAAATATCCATATTACAAATATTGCCATCAAAAGTCGTCACTTTAACAAAGAAGAGTGACAGATAAAATCCTGTGTTCTTGAAAAACAAACTATTAGTATCTCAAAATCAAGGTGTTCCCCTGTTTGAAATTTCATACTTCTGGAACATGTAATGGAATAAGAACTAAAAAATTCTCTCTGCCCAATAGATACTATTTGAAAAGTTTTGCTAAGAAATCCCTGCGAAAGAAGGTATATATATAATCCATTGTGCCAGTTTATTGACAGAGAAAATCTTGTTTCTTTGAATTATCAAAGGAAGTAACATTAAGATTAATGTGCTTTTTAATTTTGACAAATGCTTTGTATTTAACTTTCTAAACCTCAAACTGTGTTAACTCTTAAGCAAAATTACATTTCATGACCTGAGTGTTTCTCTATCTTTGCCTTTCACATTTAATGCAATCTGAAATTTAATGCATTAAAATGAATAACCGACGAGGACCTTTTGGGTCCCTTTCAAACCTCCATTTATACAGGCCCCATCGAAATTTCTCTGTCCACTGAGTGAACTGCGATTTCCGTAATTCCATCACCTGTTTTCTTTGAAGGTGGGCATTTGAGGCCACTGTCTCAAGGACACTAACTGGATACTGTGCTTTCATTCCAGAACCAACAAAATACTTCTTGGTGAGAAAGCATTAAAAAAAAATTCATATAGAAAGTCACCCTTTAGGAATGTGAGAGAGATTACGTATGTACCAGACTACTGTTGTTCCCTCTTGGGCTTCTTACCTTCGTTTTCTGTGTTGGCGGGCACAGAGTCAACCCCAAAAGGATGCCAGGGCTGGAGGTCGTCCAGGCTGAACTCGCCATTCACGGGAAGAAGCTCCACGGTGGTTTTGGTTTCGGTCAAAGATGGCATGAGAGCATCATTGCCGTAGCTGATCCTCGGTTCACTGATTATGTTGGCCAAGACATCATCTGAGTAGTTCTGTTCTTTCTGCAGCAGCTCATCTAAACCAAACAAAAGCCATGTCTTGGGTGAGTAACAGCAACAATTACAACAGAAGCAGTGGCAGCAGCTACCGCTTGCTGTCTGCTAGGCACGATTTTATTTACAATGTGGGTACTGTTATCACCTCCATCCTATAGACAGGAGAACTGAGGCACACGGTAGATAAGCCACTTACACAGAATCACAGCTAGCAATGCCCAAGGTGGGATTTGAGCCCTGGGAGGATGGCTTAGACCAAGGTGGATGCTCTGACCAGGTGCACCACTTCCCCTAGTGAGAAACCTGGAAGGGTCCTTCCCTCCAGACACAGGTAGATTCTCCTAGTTGACAGGGATCATAGAGGAATGGATAGGATGCTTCGGTGGGGTGTTTGCAGTGCACTGGGCTTAGTAAGCCAGATATAGTTTCTTTCAAGCTGAAGGACATATCTGGTGAATTTCTAGTCTTTCCATGAACATGTTTAAGAACAAGAAAAGCGTAAGTAACAGGCTGCCTGCTTGCTCCACTCCTGAACAGTTCTCATTGTTTTGCCTTGAAAACAATCCGTCTTCCTCAAATGCTCCCAGGGGCTGCATGATACGTGTTCTGAGGCAACAAAGCAACAAGCCCCTAGCCCTGCCGGGTGTGGCCTTGCAGACATGAAGCTCTGTGCCAGCCTTCTCTTCTGTGGGGTACACAGCCCTGCCTGCCAACATTCCTCATGGGCTCTCAACCCAAATATCCCGTCTTTCTCCTCTGCTGCATCTCCTTTCAAAACATACCATCAGACAGTAAAGAACCTGCCTGCCAATGCAGAAGCATTAGGTTCGATCCTTGGGTTGGGAAGATCCCCTGGAGGAGAGCATGGCAACCCACTCCAATATTCTTGCCTGGAGAATCCCATGGACAGAGGAGCCCAGCAGGCTACCGTCCATAGGGTCACAAGGAGGTTGGACATGGCTGAGCGACAATAACAACAAGGGAGCTGTCACAGTGGAAAATCTTACATCTGCGCTTCATAAAACACGCACAGCATTTCAGATTGCAGCAAATCATGGTGTTCCTTCATTTCTCTTTTATCTCTCATACCGTTGGCAGAAAATTTCCTCCAAATGGCCACTAAAATGTAGAGAGCCCCATGGTGGTTAATTTTCCTGGTTTATTATATTCATTTTCAGAAAATGAAAGAATGAAATATTCAAGAAACATTACATTTTCAGTAGAGTGAAAAGCATTTAGACGTGAAAGACATTTTTGGTACCAAAGTAGAAATCCACTTTTCTATCTCAATGTGACACAGGAGATTTAGAAACAGCCCCCTCTGGTCATCTCACTTGGAACAATGAAGTCAGCGTGGTGTTTACAGGAGGAAAAGAGGGTGGAAATGATGGATTACCGTTTGCGGGAATAGGATTCAATTCTGTGATCATAAAATGTCTAAGACAGCCACCGACTAATTGACATTATTAAGGGCTCGGGTTTTTACCAACTGTTAACACAATTCATACCAAACAATTCCTCCTATGATAAAAAAAAAAAATCCAGAACTAAATGCAATTATCTCATTGTTCATTCTGAGTGAAACTTTATCTTTGAATTTTATGGTCAGACTGATCACAGAGAAACCACACTTCTACTATGTTGGTGGCCCTGATGGATAATCTTTTTATCTGAGTTAATTTATTATTTTATTACAGCACTTTGATGGCATATATTGGGATTTCAAAGCTTTTAAGCATCTACATTTGCCAACTGCTATATTAAACTAAAAGACTAGGCACATTTCTCTCAAGACTCTTTATTTTCCTAAAAGCTAATTGTTACTGCCCCAAATTACAGCAGTTACCTCTGTAGTCAAATATCTTCTGTAATACCCGAGCTTATGAGCCTTGTAGTTAAAAGTGGAAATATTCAACTAAATTCAGTGATGGTAATATTTAACCTGCAGTTTAAACAACAAAAAGAAGTTAATTTCAGATATTCAACATGCAATCAAACCCATTGTATGCTGCCCTTTCAAAAATGCTTTGAGGATATATATCAGGCATGTGCGTGCGTGCGTGCTAAGCCACTTCAGTTGTGTCCTAGTCTTTGCGACCCTATGGACTGTAGCCGGCCAGGCTGTTCTGTCTATGGGATTCTCCAGGCATGAATATTGGAGTGGGCTGTCATGCTCTCCTCCAGGGGATCTTCCCGACTCAGGGATCGAATCCCCATCTCTTATGTCTTCTGCATTGGCAAGTGGGTTCTTTACCACCACTGCCACCTGGCAAGACCATATCAGGCATACTTCTAGCAAATAAGAAAAACAAAACATCTCACCACATAGCTGTCATTAAAGATATTTAAAATATGTATTTTTAAAAAAAGCAACATCAAAAGAGATCCCTGGTTGATTTCATCTTCAAATAACTAACATATTTTGTTCTTGGAGAAGCAGTAGACTACGATGATAATTTATTTTGAGAGAAGTGGCCTCATAAAAGTGAAGAAGGAAACAGAACAGGCTCTATCTTGAAAGCAGGACTCCATCTTGGGCTGGACTGTGGACTTTGAGCTATATGCCCAGTATCTATGGAGATGACATACCAACTGGAAAACCAGGCCCCTGGAAGGAAGAGCCCCAGGGCTCTCTGTTGCCTAAAAAAAATACCCTAATTAATAGCCTAATTATCTGTGTAACCGAACAGAATCATACATTCTATAATGCTTACTGGGGTATGACCACAGGCCTATTGATAATTGTCCACTGTTAACTACCTAGGCTTAAGGCATATGATCATGGTTAACTTTGATTGTATCTTTCTTTTTCCTTTGTTCAAACTAGTTTCAGGGAACCATATACATTTAGGGTATATAAGGTTTTCACAAATGCTGGTCGGGGTCCTTGGCTAAGAGGAGACTCTGCCTTGGGCCCGCCGGTGTAATAAACTGCACTCCACTATCTGCATTGCCCTTCTGAGTGAGTGTGTTTCCTGGAACATGTGGCTACAACAAAAGGGCTTCTGAATAGGAAAAGGTCCTTTTAATGATTAATCCACTTGCCTCACTCCTCCTAAAAGTTTTACTGCCACATTTAAGGTTTCATGAAAATGAACTTTATAAACATTAAGTCAGTTCTTCTACAAGCTTCAGGTGTAATTACTGAACTACCTTTTCCATCCTTTGAACACATTTGGGGCAGGGAGGGAACCTCCGTCATACAGAGGAGGTCCAACCTCTTGTCTTCCCCCCTGTGAAACACGGCTAGTAAAGGTCTGATTTGGAGACTGGTGAACATGCCTAGGCTTGCTGGTTTTTCTTTCATATAGAATTGAACTTGCATCACTGTTAGCATTTCCCTCCTATTTTCTGGTTCTGGTGGAAACAGACACATTTATCTGCAGCCTCTCCTCCAAATGGAAATTTTTTTTCAACCTTGTCTAACAGGAGAGTCTCATGTAATCATTTCTTACATTTTAATAAATAATTACTTATGTATCTGAAAGCACTGAGGACCACACCTCTGAACAATGCATTTTCCCCCAACCCCACCCTTTGCAACCGCCACAGATGCAGCAGGCATATTTGTAAAAGGGATGTAATTTTTTCCCTGTTGAGAAGCTCTACTATAAATCTGCTGTCATCTGTGCTAGGCACTTTGCCCACACCAAGACTATGAGATCAGATTTAATTTTCCAATCACAGTCCATGCATGTCTGATTCATGGCTTAGCATATAACTACCATGCTGTTCACTATATGGTACTTAACATGACTGGGCTTCCCTCGTGGCTTAGACGGTAAAGCATCCGCCTGCAATGAGAGAGACCTGGGTTCGACCCCTGGGTTGGGAAGATCCCCTGGAGAAGGCAGTGTCAACCCACTCCAGCATTCTTACATGGAAAATCCCATGGACGGAGCAGCCTGGTAGGCTACAGCCCACGGGGTCACAAAGAGTTGGACACGACTAAGCGACTTCACTTTTACTTTCAATGTGACCATGGTCTAAGAAACTCCCTAAGCTTTGCGTTCCTCATCTATAAAATTAGGAGGAGTTGGATAGATAGATGGTCTTCATAGTTTCTTCACTTTGAATTCTCTTATTTGGTATGTGGGCATCCCCCAAGAGCCTGTTGAAATCATAATCTCAGGTTCCAGCCTGAGCTAGGGAAACAGAATCTGCACATTTAACATGGTCCCCAGGCAATTTTTTAAAAAACTGTGAAGTATAGTCCATTTTCAATATTATATAAGTTACAGATGTATAATACGTTGTTGTTCAGTCGCTAAGTCATGTCTGACATTTTGTGACCCCATGGACGGCTCTCCGGTCCTTTGCTATCTCCTGGAATTTGCTCAAATTCATGTCCATTTGAGTCGCTGATGCTATCTAACCATCTCATCCTCTGCTGCCCCCTTCTTTTGCCTTCAGTTTTTTCCAGCACCGGTATAGTGTTCAGTTCAGTCGCTCAGTCATGTCTGACTCTTGCAACCCCATGAACTGCAGCACACCAGGCCTCCCTGTCCATCACCAACTCCCAGAGTTCACTCAAACTCACATACATAGAGTCGGTGATGCCATCCAGCCATCTCATCCTCTGTCGTCCCCTTCTCCCCTGCCCCCAATCCTTCCCAGCATCAGAGTCTTTTCCAGTGAGTCAACTCTTCGCATGAGGTGGCCAAAGTATTGGAGTTTCAGCTTTAGCATACAGTGTACAATATAATGATTCCTGATTTTTAAAGGTTACTCCATTTACAGCTACTATTAAATATTGGCTATATTCCCTGTGATGTACAGTATATTCTTGTAGCTTATTTTATACCTAATAGTATGTACCTTTTACTCCCCTACTCCTATATTGCCCCTTCCTTCTTCCCTCTCCCCATGGTAACCACTAGTTTGTTCTTATTTTGAAGTCTGCTTTTTTTGGGGTTATATTCACTAGTTCGTTGCATTTTCTAAATTCCGCACAGAAGTAACATCATATAGTTTGTCTTTATCTGACTTATTTCACTTAGCATGGTACATCTGATCCCAGGCCAGTCTTAAGCACATTATAGTCTGACCACTGCTCTAAGGTATATCTATACAAAGGCATCACTGCACAATGGCCTCAGCATCCCCTTCACAGAAGACAGGCCTCAAAACAAAGCAAGGTGTCAAAGGTAAGTATGGCCCAGAAACCAGGTCGCAGAAGAAACCTGGCTGCCAACACACCTTCAAGGCATGTTCATAAACCCAACCCACCCTATTGCCTTCAAGCTACCATCATGATAAAATTTTTCTGAACCAGAAAACTGCAGGAAAGACTAGTTATGAATTTCTCCCCCCCGCCTTTTTTTTTTTGCCAGACTGTTTGTCAGGCAGGAAATTACATAGGAGCCAGAGCAGGAAAGTGTTCAGGAAACAGGTTATTATTATTCAGATGCTGAGAAAAAGAATGTACTTAAAAACGCAGAGGGCACCAAAGGACATCCTTCCTTTCTGCGCTCTCCCCTAAGACCGAACGAACTTACCTCTAAGCATGGACTGCCCTGTAGTTCAATGGAGCAGAATTTGTCTAAAATTCGATCTGGGGGAGAACCTTTGTGGTGTCCAGTTGATTGCTGGGCAAGGCTGGGAGGTTAAGATCACTGTGGGGCTCCTGTGCAACTGTGTCCAGCTATAACATCTTTTTTTGTTATCTTTTAAAACTGTTACTTTACTTACAGAGGAAAACAACAGAATGGAAAAGATTAGGGATCTCTTCAAGAAAATCAGAGATACCAAAGGACCATTTCATGCAAAGATGGGCTCGATAAAGGACAGAAATGGTATGGACCTAACAGAAGCAGAAGATATTAAGAAGAGATGGCAAGAATACACAGAAGAACTGTACAAAAAAGATCTTCACGACCAAGATAATCACGATGGTGTGATCACTGACCTACAGCCAGACATCCTGGAATATGAAGTCAAGTGGGCCTTAGAAAGCATCACTATGAACAAAGCTAGTGGAGGTGATGGAATTCCAGTTGAGCTATTTCAAATCCTGAAAGATGATGCTGTGAAAGTGCTGCACTCAATATGCCAGCAAATTTGGAAAACTCAGTAGTGGCCACAGGACTGGAAAAGGTCAGTTTTCATTCCAATCCCAAAGAAAGGCAATGCCAAAGAATGCTCAAACTACCGCACAATTGCACTCATCTCACATGCTAGTAAAGTAATGCTCAAAATTCTCCAAGCCAGGCTTCAGCAATACGTGAACCGTGAACTTGCAGATGTTCAAGCTGGTTTTAGAAAAGGCAGAGGAACCAGAGATCAAATTGTCAACATCCACTGGATCATGGAAAAAGCAAGAGAGTTCCAGAAAAACATCTATTTCTGCTTTATTGACTATGCGAAAGCCTTTGACTGTGTGGATCACAAGAAACTGTGAAAAATTCTGAAAGAGATGGGAATACCAGACCACCTGACCTGCCTCTTGAGAAATTTGTATGCAGGTCAGGAAGCAACAGTTAGAACTGGACATGGAACAACAGACTGGTTCCAAATAGGAAACGGAGTTCGTCAAGGCTGTATATTGTCACCCTGTTTATTTAACTTATATGCAGAGTACATCATGAGACACGCTGGACTGGAAGAAACACAAGCTGGAAACAAGATTGCCGGGAGAAATATCAATAACCTTAGATATGCAGATGACACCACCCTTATGGCAGAAAGTGAAGAGGAACTAAAAAGCCTCTTGATGAAAGTGAAAGTGGAGAGTAAAAAGTTGGCTTAAAGCTCAACATTCAGAAAACTTAAGATCATGGCATCCGGTCCTACCACTTCATGGAAAATAGATGGGGAAAGAGTGGAAACAGTGTCAGACTTTATTTTTCTGGGCTCCAAAATCACTACAGATGGTGACTGCAGCCATGAAATTAAAAGACACTTACTCCTTGGAAGGAAAGTTATGACCAACCTAGATAGCGTATTCAAAAGCAGAGACATTACTTTGCCAACAAAGGTTCGTCTAGTCAAGGCTATGGTTTTTCCTGTGGTCATGTATGGATGGGAGAGTTGGACTGTGAAGAAGGCTGAGCGCCGAAGAATTGATGCTTTTGAACTGTGGTATTGGAGAAGACTCTTGAGAGTCCCTTGGACTGCAAGGAGATCCAACCAGTCCATTCTGAAGGAGATCAGCCCTGGGATTTCTTTGGAAGGAATGATGCTAAAGCTGAAACTCCAGTACTTTGGCCACCTCATGTGAAGAGTTGACTCATTGGAAAAGACTCTGATGCTGGGAGGGATTGGGGGCAGGAGGTGAAGGGGATGACAGAGGATGAGATGGCTGGATGACATCACTGACTCGATGGACGTGAGTCTGAGTGAACTCTGGGAGTTGGTGATGGACAGGGAGGCCTGGCATGCTGCGATTCATGGGGTCACAAAGAGTCGGACACGACTGAGCGACTGATCTGGTCTGATTTCTTTGGCTGCACCGGGTCTTTTTGCAGTACTTGAGATTCTTTTGTTGGGGCACAGGGACTCTCTAGTTGTGTCACATGGGCTTAATTGTTCCAAGGATCTTAGTTCCCGCGTTGTTTAATCGCTCAGTCATGTCTGACTCTACATGAGACCATAGACTGTAGCCCGCCAGGCTCCTCTGTCCATAGGGACTTTCCAGGCAAGAATCCTGGAGTGGGTTGCTGTGCCTTCCTCCAGGGGAGGGTCCCGATCCAGGGATTGAACCCTCCTCTCTTGCGTCTCCTGCACTGAGGCAGATTCTTTACCATTGAGCCACCGGGGAAGCTTGCTCCCTTCTCTAGGTGAGACCTTACCTGTCACTCCTGTTGTGATGGTCTACCCTCAACAGCAGTTTCTCCTCTCATCCACCTCCCACATTTTTTAGATTTCTCCTCCTCTGGTAGACTGGCATAAATATGAGTGCTGCATGAACAATCATCAGGTTTCACTGATTCTGAGTCAGATTTAAGATAATTTAGACTGCTCTGGATCTTGAGCTCTTTAAATAGTCAATGCTGCCATATGTTCCAACAAGAGGAAAAAATGAGGTATATTATCACAAAGCAATACTGTTACACAAATCTAGTTTTCATTTTGACCTCCCAGCAAACTGGGTCAGTCCTCTTATTTTTAGCTACACTATCAATCCCAAAAAATCTCTCATGGTCTCAAAATTCAGACTCCACTGTCTGAGTCGGGGTTTATTTTTCTTTAGTGGTTTCTTGGACATGGATTTTACATGGAGCATGCTTTGTCCACTTATGGCAACAAAGTGTCCCCAGGGAGATACAGACATAGCTGCACATCATATGTGAGAACATTCCTTATTGCAAGTGATTTTTTCCTGAAGCATCATTCGTTTCGCTTAAGATGGAGGATACAGAAGTCCCTTGTCAAGAGAAATTTCCTTTCGACTGTCAAACAACACAGATCAAAGAACTTAGAATTTACCCACGGCAGTCAGAAATCAAGAGATTTCTGATGTCAGTCAGGTTCCCCGGTTTCTAAACACAGAGTGAAGAGTTCCTTTTCATGTTTACTTGTGGAACTTTTGCCAACGTCCTGATTGTATTTCCAACTACATTAGGAGTCTTGGTCCCGCCTGGCTGGGTAGTTGGGAGTCTAAGTAACCCTTCGGGGAAAAATATTCTAAAATGTAGCCTAAAAACCAAGTTTACGTATCACAGGAAGAATCTCGTAGTACGCTGTGTTGAGGCTGTGACTCGCATATATAAAGAAATGTCCTTGCTTTGAGGAAATAACCCATGGTGAAAAATTTAGGTGTAAAGGGCCAAGATGTCTGCAAGTTAATTACTTACTTTTTTTTTAAGGTACAAAATTACTAGGTTTTTTTTTTTTTCCTAGCTGTAAGAATTTTTAAATTTATTTTCGGCTGTGCTGGGTCTTCACTGTTGCATGGACTTATTGTGGTGGCTTCTCTTGTCGCAGAGCACAGGCTCTAGAGCACAGGCTCATTAGTTGCGGTGCACGGATTTAGTTGCTCCACAGCATGTGGGATCTTCCCGGACCAGGGACTGAAGCTGCATCTCCTGCACTGGCAGGCAGATTCTTTACCACTGAGCCACTAGGGAAGCTCTCCTTTCCCATCTTTTTTGCAACTTACTTTTAAAAAAAGAAATTTTATGCAATGTTTTCAGAACTATTCTTTAAGTCTGGAAGTACATTATTATAAAAAGTTCAGGGACTTCCCTGATGGTCCAGTGGCTAAGACTTAAAATGCAGGAGGCCTGGGTTTGATCCCTGGCCAGGGAACTAGATCCCACGTGCTGTGACTAAGCGTTCACATGCCACAACTAAAGATCTGGCATGCTACAATGAAGACTGAAGATCCCAAGTACCACAACCCAATAAATAAATATATATATAAACCTTCAGTACTATGGCACTAAAACTGTAGTGCCAGCTTTAGCCTGTACATATGTGGGTGCTTTCTTCTGCTTAATATATATAGTGAAGGAATATATATTGATGGTCCAGTGACCACTATACATATAGTGATGGTCCAGTGGTTAGAGATCTGCCTTGCAATGCTGGGGACACCGTTTTGATCCCTGGTCCTGAAGATCTCCCATGCTGAGGGGCAACTGAGCCTGTGTGCCATGACTACTGAAGCCCAAGTGCCCTAAAGACTGTGCTCTGCAACAAGCAAGGCCACCACAGTGAGAAGCCCACGCACTGCAACCAGAGAGCAGCCCCCTCTCACCACAACTAGGGAAAGTTCGTGCAGAGCAATGAGACCCAATGCAGCCAAAAGTAAACTCTTAAAAAAAAAATATATGTATATGTATGTATATGTATATATATAGTGAAAATACATTTATGTACATTAATGTAAGCAGATACAAGCTATATGTCTTCTACAAACTAAGATAAAAATAAATGTGATTTTTATGCCTGCATCCCTTACACACAAGTTAATTATTTCTTGTGGTCTTCAACACAGCAAATAGCTATCTCTTCACATGCTAGGGGAAAAACTGGCTGTCTTAGGCTAGTTGAGAGATGTATGCTTTTATGGCTAAGCTCAAGGAGTTTCAAAGTAATGATGATTATATGGAATTTCTTTCTTTCAAAATTTTATTTAATTGGCTGCGCCAAGTCTTTAGTTGCAGCATGTGAGATCTAGTTCCCTGACCAGGGATCGAACGTGGGCCCCTAAATGAGGAGTGTGGAGTCTTAACCACTGGACTGCCAGGGAAGTCCCCATAATTATATAGAATTTTTCTCTTCAAACCTCCTCCAGCATAAGGTAGAACTTCACTGTGATTCCTCTTTATATAAAAATGTAGTTTGGTAGTAATTAGCTACAGTCAAATTCAGTGCAAGAAATAGAGAAAATAAAAGAAACAATAATTCACTTGCCATCCCACCAAGAGCAATTTTTAAAATAGTTTTTTATTCTTTAGGGAATCAGCTATTTCATCTCATCCCATCATCACTTCATTATTTAATTTTTTATGACTGTGGTCAAGGAGACTGAATTTTTCAGGAATAGGGAAGAAGGCGCCTAGAATTGGAGTTATCAGATTTGAAGACGTAAAGAGATGAAATCACAAGAAATCAATTTCTCTCCAGTTCATTCCACACTATGTATTTCTCAGTTCTCTGGAAGGTTGTTCTGCAGTGGGTCCACTTTATTGTTTGTTTTTACTCCGAAGTCCTCAGCTATATAGTCAATTGGAAACATGAAATAAAACCTGAGGTTTGCTCTATCTGGATCAGTATCACATTTCCTTTAAAAAAAAAATTGCTTAGCTTTTAGTGAGCACAAGAAAGGAGGAGGAAGATTATTTTTACAAAGTACTCAAGTGACAGTTTAACTGCCTGTGAATACATTTTTTATAAATGCACAGTCATTCTGGCAGCTGTATACAGTCTGAGCATATATTTCCCTGAAGCCTTCACTGCAGGTGCTGGGGTGTTCCGGGCACCCACCCATCATGTCCCATTTTCTCCACCTCGGCTCTGGGCTTTGAACCAACTAAGAGCGAGCAGCTGGAGATGAAAACATCACCTTTACTCCTGAGAAAGGCCAGGCCCTTACCAGCCCATGGGATGCTTTCTTTGGGGACTGAGTCACAAGGGCACAGGCTTGTTATGCTATGTGTAGATTGGATTTCAGCTCCACCTTGTACCCCCAGCTGCACGTGACAAGGGAGGGGGTCTGAATGAAGCCCCTACCACTGTGTCCTATCCAACCTGCACACTGTACCTGCGGTCCTGTCTGATCTGCGTGCCTGCATGCTAAGTGGCTTCAGTCGTGTCTGGCTTTTTATGACCCCACGGACTGTAGCCCACCAGGCTCCTCTGTCCATGGGATTCTCCAAGCAAAGATACTGGAATGGGTTGCCATTTCCCTCTCCAGGGGATCTTCCCCACCCGGGGATCGAACCTGGGTCTTCTGCATTGAAGGCAAATTCTTTACCGTCTGTGCCACCAGGGAAGCCCTGTCTGATCTGCACCCTCTCCCAAACTTGTGAGAGGAATCTTTCTTACTTGGGTAAGAGACATCCTAGGGGGATGAAAGGAATCCAAAGGAAAGGGCAGCTGTGCCCTTCTCAACAGCTAGCAGTCATTCTCTGCTATGCAGTAAAGACAGTGCATGCTAATTGATTCATATCTGATAGATGCTTAATTGACTGAACTCTAAACAGGCATACCTTGCTATATTGCACTTCACAGATACTGCCTTTTTTTTTTTTAAACAGATTGAAGGTTTGTGGCAACCCTGTGTCAAGCAAGTCTTTCGATTCCATTTTCCCAATAGTATTTGGTCACTTTTTGTTTCTGGATCACATTTCAGCAATTGTCACAATATTTCAAAGTTTTTGAAAAATTCTTGGATATTCTTGGATATAATCCAAGTATTATATTTGGATGGTGATCTGTGATCTTTGACAATAGCATTGCAAAAAGATTACAACTTGATAAGGCTCAGATGATGGTTACCATTTTAAGCAAGAAGGTATTTTCTAGGCAGAGTTAAGTACGCTGCATTTTTAGACATAGTGCTATTGCATACAATAGACTACAGCACAAAGTAACTTTTGACATGCACTCCAGAAATCCCCAAATTCACACGACTCACTTGATGGAAATATTCACTTTATTCTGGTGGTTTGGAACTGAGCCCACAATATCCCTTAGGCATGCCTATATTTTGAAGGATGTGAAGGATTGGTTAGCAAGGCTGGCTAGCTCATGGTAGAAAGTAACATTTTCAACATTCCTACATAGGTGACTTCACTTCCAAAGAGCCTACGATTTATGCTGATTAGGATAAGGAGCACAGGCAAGTGTGGATAAGACCAGTACAAATCATAGTGGAGGATGCTCCTGTTCCTGTAGACAAGGTATCATGTTTGTAGACGTTGAAGCTATTTTGAAAGGTTTATTTATACAGATTAAAAAAACCACAGGCCTCTATGCTCTTCTGCACACTGGCCTATTTGTGTTTTAACAGAAAACTCGTTCTGCAGGGAACATTTTTAGGACAGCAATGGTCCTTTATCTCCTGCATTAGAGGACTTTGGGATCCTCTTACAATGCAGGGGAACCAAGCCTGGTGATGGAAAGTGCTTGGCATCTGAAGCTTGGAGATGGGTGGAAAGTGACTGTCTTCAGGGAAGTATTAATAGAGCAGATGAAGTGTGGCTGAAAGGACTCACTTTACAAAAATTAATCTGGAGCCAAGAAAATTAAAATCATTTTATTATTAATTAGTGAGCTCATTAATTTATTTATTCACGCATTCAGCTGTTGAGCAATCCTACCATCTTCCAGGCCAGTGTAGGAAACAACTAAGGCAGTTTTTTATTACTCAAAGCTCAAGGCACCAGAGAAAAGATGGGCAGAAAAGTAATTCGTATACAAATGCTCTGGTAAGGGGTGTGGACAGAGCAAGAAAGAAACAAATTGGGCCTCTGGGGCTGGGATGGTGACATTACAGGTTTGCTAAGGAAGAGCGACTACAGTCCTAGTGGACACAAGTCCATGGACCAAGGTACAGAGGAAGGGGTGCCTCTGCCTGTGGGGACTCTTCTGGTTCCTGGAACACAGGGAGATGAAAAGGGAAGTAGCTTAGACAGGAGCCAAGGACTTGGAATTTGTGGGATATACACAGGGCAAAAGAATACGCTGGCCCGCAGGAAGAATATGCCGTTAGCAAAATACAGACTAAGGGGATTCCATGCGTTGAGTGAGTGGCCTGCAGTTGGTTTTTAGGTAAATTATAAAGAAAAGGACAGAGGGGGAAACTGGGGATTATAAAATCCTAAAAAGACATGTTGACATTCAAAAATGGGTGAGATAGTGGGCAAGAATGCACACAAGTGGTAAAACCAGAAAGACACTACCGGACGTGATACAAAGAACAAGAAGAGCTACTTTGCAGGTGGTGGGAGGTGTGGAGGGGGGATTGTGACCAGGAAAGGAAAAAGGTGCTGTCAGGAGGCTGCTTAATATTTGCATTCTTGACTTGAGTTGTGTCCATCAAAAGAGCACAGACTGGGGCAGAAAGACAGGTTCTATTTAGACGTGTGGAGTCTGTGATATTCCATATCACGGTGGAGAGGGTTGGAGCCCCTGGAACTATGGTCTGGAGAACGCATGTAAATGCTGCAACAGCCCACAGGGAAGCACGGGAAAGAAAATGGGAGGTTTCCCATCTTCCCAGGTATTTTGGGAAAAAAGTTCACATCAGATTCCCCCAAAGGGATTTATCATGTATTGAATTCTGCTAGATAATGAACAGTCTCATCTGTAGTGAAGTGTCATCACATGCTTAGTGAAAATTCTTTAGAGAATTTTGCCATGGTTAAAAATAACATCAGATGGTGGTTACTGTTAAGAACTACAAAATAAAGAGTTGTAGGTCTTTCCCCTCACCCCTCTCTTAAGTCAAATCATTTCAGTATGAGCACCTATGAGATGATTAAAAAAAAAAAAAGCAACCTTATGCAAAGAATGAGTGAGAAAATTGTGTAGGAGATAAAAATAAAGTGGAGCTCTAACCCTTTTGTAATTTACCTTTGAATATGCTCTCCCTTTGGACAATGATGAAGGGTAAAATGGGGCGGTAATCCCTGAGGCCAGCTCTCCTTTGTCACCTGTGAACCAGAGCTGTGTTCCACTGAACATGTTGGAAAATTACCCCAGATAACCATGTCCTCACCATCCTATGCGTGAGACAACTGTTTCCATGATAATGCTGCCTGCTGCCTCTTAAGGGAGATCTTGCCCTAGTCTTTCCTTCCAAACTGTTTCTAATCTCCACACTTTCCAATCTTGGCATTAGATCTCATCCAAGCCCCTGACGTTTTTCCTGCTGAAAATTTACATAGAATTCTAGCAATGTTTTTTCTTCAAAAAAGCTGCTTAAATGTGATAGTTTCATCTCAGCACAGGTAACCTTTTTCTTTCCTCTACCCTGCTCTGAAATAAAAAATAAAAAACTCAGAAATAAAAACAAAAAACAGACTTCATCTTAGATTATGATATACTGTATAAAGAGTTACCAGTTTGGTCTCAGATTTCTATTCTCTCTCCCTTTTACACAATCAAACTAAAAATATAACTAGCTTTCTCTGAATATACAGTATTAAAACATGACCATCTTCAATAAAATATAATTAACCTCAAAATTTAAAGCCCTCGACACTAATTACCACAGGTCTCCAACAGCTTATTGTGTGTGCGTTTGTGATGTAAGCAGTCTTTATTTGAATAAACTTTAAGTTTCAACAACAAATTAAAAAATGACTCATATTACAGTACATTTATACATGTCTTTTCATCTTCCAAGTGTGGTAAACATTAATTAACCCTGGCTAATTAAAACAGTCATAGTTTACAAATTTACTTATTCATCAGCCTCAAGCAAATGCAAAGCATTTTTAAAAGTCTTTCACAATTTGAACCAATTATATATGGAAAATTTTTTTTTTAATGAAGAGGTCATAAATTAAAAAAAAGAGGTCATCAAAAAACATGCATGCAGTCCTTTGACTTAAATTTGATCATGTTTTAGAAAGAAACTTGGACAATGTTTTGGGATTGTAGAAGTCAAAGGAAATTAAAGATAAAACTGCCTGAGACTTCCTGGCGGTCAAGTCGTTAAGACTCCATGCTTCTACTGCAAGGGGGCCTGGGTTCAATCCCTGGTCAGGGAACCAAGATCCTGCATGCCTTGCGGTATGCACCTCAAACAAACCAACAAAAGCAACTGCCTGGAATGGGCTGAATTATGTCCTGCCCCTGAAATAATACTGACATTGTAACATCCAGTGCCTATGAATATAACCTTATTTGGAAATGGGATCTTCACAGATGGAATCAAGTAAAGATCCGATCATACTGGAGTAAGGCTCTCAATCCAATATGGCATCGAGAGGACACCATGGGAGTCAGGTGGGTTCTTGGTCGTATGGAGAAGACACAGAGATAAAGGGGAGACGCTGTGTGAAGACAGGCAGAGGCTGGAGTGGTGTATCTACAAGCCAAAGGACTGTTGGGGATGGTTGCTAACAGTAAGAACAAGGAAAAGGAACAAAACAGATACTCCTTTAGGGCCTTCAGAGGGAACATGGCCCCAGGGACACTTAAACAAATTTTTTTTTAATTTAATAATTTTTTTGACTCTGCTGGGTTTTCATTGCTGCAAGGGCTTTTCTCTAGTTGTGGCAAGTGGGGGCTACTCTCCAGCTGCGGTGTGCAGACTTCCTGTTTTGGTGGCTTCTCTTGTTTCGGACCGTGGGCTCTAGGGTACCCAGGCTCCAGTAGCTGTGGCACGTGGGCTCAGGACTTGCGGCTCCCAGGCTCCGGAGTACAGGCTTGGTAGTTGTGGCATATGGGCTTGGTTGCTCCGCGGCACGTGGGATCCTCTCGGATCGGGGATCGAACCTGTGTCTTCTGCATTGGCAGGTGGATTCTTTACCATTGAGCCACCAGGGAAGCCCCCGTAGACACTTTCATTTTAGACTTTTAGCTTCCGGAATGGTGAAAGAATAAATTTCTGTTGTTTTTAGGCCATCCAGTTTACGGTCATTTGTTTTGGTGGTTCTAGGAAACTATAACACTATCTCAGTAAGTGAATAGTGGGGCTTCCCCAGTGGCTCAGTGGTAAGGTTTTCACCTGCAGTGCAGGAGCTGCAGCAGACACGAGTTTGATCCCTGGATCAGGAAGATCCCCTGGAGGAGGATACGGGAACCCACTCCAGTATTCTTGCCTGGAGAATTCTATGGACACAGGAGCCTTGCAGGCTATAGTCCATGGGGTCGCAAAAGAGTCAGGCACGACTGAGCGACTGAGCACACACGGAGAAATTAGTAAAAGAGACAACATTTAAAAATCCATCCAATCAGGGACTTCCCTGGTGGTCCAATGGTTAAGAATCTGCCTGTCATCTCAGGGGTCATGAGTTCTTATCCCTGGTCTGGGACTAAGATCCCACAGGCCACAAAGCAACTAAACCTGCAGGCCACCGCTAGAGAGAAGCCCTCGAGCCACAAAAAAGGATCCTGAGTCACAACCAGGACCTGATGCAGCCAAATAACCAAATGTTAAAAATTCCATCACATCCTTCTAGGTCAAGGGTAGGCTTTTGATACACCCAAGTGGTTTTATACTTGAAGTTCACAGAGAGAGTGGAAGACTGCTGATGAGAAAACGGATCGCAATGACTTTGGGTAGGAAAGAGGGAAAACTTTTTAATGGCTTCCCTCGATTTTCTGAGGATGTAAGAACCCATATGCACTAAAGAAATGACGGATGAGGCATACTGAGCATGGAGTACACTGGATCTCTCCCAAAGCATGGTGTAGTCAACCGTTACGGAATAGATTGTGTTTCCCCCAAATTCATATGTTAAAGCCCTCATGCTTAATGTGACTCTATATGGAGAAAGGAGCTCTAAGGAGGGAATTAAGGTAAAATGAGGTCATAGGGAGCCCTACGGGAACAGGCCTGGAAGAGAAAGAGACACCAGAGATCTCTCTCTCACTCACATACAGCGAGAAGGCAGCCATCTGCAAACTAAGGAGCGAGGCCTCAGGGGAAATCAAACTTGCCAAGGCTTTGATCTTGGACTGCTAGCCTCCAGAACTGTGAGAAAGAATTCTGTTGTTTAAGCTACCCAGTCTACAGTATTTTATCATGGCAGCCTGAGTGGAATAGACACCCACCTAGTCATATCCAGATCAAAGGAAGATCAAAGGTCAGAACAGCTTTCTCTAAGGGATTTTATTGCTTTCTTCCTTCTGTTTTTTTTTTTTTTTTGGAAGGGTGATAGCTGAAGATGAGAAAAGGAGGGTAAACTGCCAGTGGGTCACCAAGAATGCGTACTGAATTTCAGGTCCTGCCCCTCTCATAAAAATGACAAGGAAGTGATCTCTGGCAAATGTGAGGCAGTCCAAGGTTGGAGAGAATATGTGACCTTTGGGGCTTTTCATTTTCTTTACTTTTTCTGGCCATTTGCCAAGAAAGTTCTAAAGTATTCTCCTTGACTACCTGACTTCACTCTAGGTGAAGGGAAAAACCCAAATGACCATATCCTCTGTGTCTAAGACATTTGCAGTTATGCCATCTATTCACTCTGGGAGAAAAAAACAGATGGTGCATGATTTCTATGCCAAGTCTCCACAGGAGATTCTTTAAGAAGCAAAAAATATAATTTGTATTCCTTGGTGGCTTAGACGGTAAAGAATCTGCCTGCAATGCAGGAGATCAGAGTTTGACCCTGGGATAGGAAGACCCCTTGGAGAAGGGAACGGCAACCCACTCCAGTATTCTTGACTGGAGAATTCTATGGACAGAAAAGCCTGGTGGGCTACAGTCCATGGGTCGACGACTGAGTGACTAACACTTTTACTACTACTTTCATGATCCAAAAAAATACATACACGGTTGATTAACAGAGCGAGATGCTCTTGGGTCTCATATCTAGAGTTGGTACCCAGTGTTCCTTGTCTTGGTAATTTTTTGCCAATTCTCTAAGAAGACACACACTTCCTGGGCTAGTGTTAGATTCTCTGACAATCCTCCGAAATTAAGCTTTACTATTTGTCACTTAAACTGCTGAGTAAAATGTATCAATAATACAGAAAGTGAAAAATCTAAAGAGGGAAGAAAAGATTCTGGTAGGTAGAATAGTAAATTCACAGTTTCTGAAAGATCAAATAAAAGAGGAAATGGGGAAAATATTGAAAGCGACAGCATTTTCTGACTGGAGCCTGCCCTATGCTTGTTCATGTCTTTCAGATATAGTTAATCAAAGTTAATAAGCCATTTATGCCAATCCCTTTTCACAGCTAATAAGAAGTTTAACGTGGAGAAAGAAAACATAGCCATCAATCCTGTCACACCTAAACAAATTCTCAATGAATCTGAACTTCAAGGTTAATAATGCTTCACTTTAATATTTTACACAATCACTGCTTTGGAAATAAGCACCACTAGAAATCCACATGGTAAATTTACCAGGACATATTAATTTTCCATGACAACAATCGCCATTCTTCTGTGTTCAAGACCAACATAAATATAACTTAAACCTTTAAGAATTCCTTGTATTTTTGCTGTTTCATATAAGCATGCATTTTTAAACTTTTGAATATTTAAGGATCACCTGGGGAGGTAAGGGGCTTCCCAGGTGGCGCTAGTAGTAAAGAACCTGCCTGCCAATGCAGGAGACACAAGAGAAGACCCAGGGCTTTGATCCCTGGGTTGGGAAGATCCCCTGGAGGAGGGCATGGCAACACACTCCAGTATTTTTACCTGGAGAATCCCATGGACAGAGGAGCCTGGGGGGCTACAAGGGTCGCAAAGAGTTGCACACGACTGAAGCAACTTAATTTCTCTTCTCATACCTAAAAGGAGGAACCTCAGGTATAAGTAAACTTCTCCATCAAGAAGGAAAGAAAGCACTGAAGTGTTGAGAAATTGGTTTTCTGACAAAAGGAAGGCAAGAAAAATAAAGCAGACATTTAGCCCATAAATAGCCTATAAACTTGGAATATCTCCCAGCAGGGCCTGAATATTGGATTAAAAAGGAACTCTTCCCAGACCCCACAGTTTTCCTGAAACAGCTTTTTTTTTTTTTCTTTTTCTGTTTTCCTCATGATAACTGCCATTGCCAACAACAGTTTGGAAAATGTTCAGATTGATTCTCAGCAGTAAGTGTTAGTCGCTCAGCTGTGTCTGACTTTTTGTGACCCCATGGACTGTACCCTGCCAGGCTCCTCTGTCCATGAAATTCTCCAGGTAAGACTGGAGTGGGTTGCCATGCCCTCCTCCAGGGAATCTTCCTGACCCAGGGATGGAACCCAGGTCTTCTGCGTTGCAGGCAGATTCTTTACCACCTGAGCCACCAGGGAACTGAGGGGGCAACTCCTGTAATTATTACTATTATCCTCAAAACACTAAAATTTGGTTGGTCTGCTTCAAGAATTCATTCTCAGTATTAAAAAAAAAATTGCAAAGAACTTGTTTTGACAGACAACAACCACCTTAAAAAAATAGGATGAGGCCAGCAACAGTGCATTAGGAAGTATTTCCTTTCTTTTTTATAGAATAACAAAGAAATTGAGAGCTCTAGGGTTATAGGAGACTATTAAATTTTGCAAGGAAAAACAGAGATGGCCTAACAGTTCACTGCTCATTTAGACTTGGAACTTAAACCATTTCCACCTAAGTCTCTTGAAACGTTTTCCAGCCGACATCACATATGGCAATTTCCCTATAATTTTAGGGGCACTGAACTCCAAAATGAGAGAAATATAAACTGAAGAGGAGTCTTGAGAAGGGGAACCCAGCTCTGCTGCATGTCATTTGTCCTTCATAGTTGCTTTAAAGGCTGTGTGTGTGCTGTGTTAAGTATCTGACTCTTTGTGACCCTGTGGACTGCAGCTGTCCAGGCTCCTCTGTCCATGGGGATTCTCCAGGCAAGAATACTGGAGTGGGATGCCACACCCTCCTCCAGGGTGGGTCTTCCTCAGTGGCTCAGACAGTAAACAATCTGCCTGCAATGCAGGAGACCTGGGTTCAATCCCTGGGTCGGGAAGATCCCCTGAAGAAGTAAATGGCAACCCACTCCAGTATTCTTACCTGGAGAATTCCATGGACAGAGGAGCCTGGCAGGCTACTGTCTGTGGGGTTGCAAAGAGTAGGACATGACTGAGCGACTAAGACTTTTGACTTTCCTCCAGGGGATGTTCCCGACACAGGGATTGAACCCACATCTCTTACGTCTCCTGCGTTGGCAGGCGGGTTCTTTACCACTAGCGCCACTGTTTTAAAGGCAGTGATGCTTATTTATAAAACTAGTACTGAGGGGTTTCAAGCCCTCTCCACAGGCGGGCCAAGGTAGCCGGAGGAAGGAATACGGCGAGTATGAGCAAACTCCTCCAGGAGATGGTGAAAGACAGGGAAGGCTGGTGTGTTGTAGTCCATGGGGTCAAAATGAGTCAGACAGACCTAGTGACTGAACAACGGCAACAGTGTCAAATTAGAGAAGACTGTACATTTTAATCAGGGAGAGGCAAGTGGTTCCAAAAGAAGGTTACACTCATCTACTGATCAGGAGCTTAGGAAGTTTCTTTTCACTTAGCTTGCTATGACAGGGTATGGCAGATTTTAAAAATTATCAATTTGATAATTTAAAAAGTTGTTTTGACTTTTAGTATCTGTGAGAAGGTGTACATCTTTTCATCTAGGACTACTTAGCAACTATGTATCTTCTTCTGAGAAGTGGAGCTGCTGTTGATTAATCAAATATATTTTTTCAATTAGGTTTATGTCAAACACTTTTTGTGACGTATAGTTTTCATCATGTGGATTTAGGACATAACAGTATGGGTAAATCGAAATGGCTTATAGGTGGGCTAGAATAGATCCTCACCTATTTCTTAATTTTTCATAAACTGAATACATTCTAAACCAGTAATTCTTAAAATTCTGCATGCATCAGAGTCACCTAGACAGCTTGTTAAAAGCCACATTGCTAGTTTCTCAGCCCAGCATTGGTGAATCAGGAGGTCAGGGGTGGGACCAGAGAATGTGAATTTCCAGTAAGTTTCCAAGGGATGCTGTGGTTTTCAAGAGCCACAATTCTTCCAACTGAAGACAGGTATTTGTAATACCTACTTGTACCCAGTGATTTGTTTCAAGAGAAATGAATGCAGAAGAAATCTGATTCACACCCTTCAAAGAGCTTATAATTAGCACATGGCAATTAGTTGACATGTACATGGCAAAGGGGGCTTTTCAGGTAGTGTAGTGGTGAAGAATCGCCTGCCAGTGTAGGAGACCTGGGTTTGATCCCTGGGTCAGGAAGATCCCATGGATAAGGGAATGGCTACCCACTCCAGTATTCTTACCTGGAGAATTCCATGGACAGAGGAGCCTGGCAGGCTATAGTTCATGGAGTCTCAAAGAGGCAGACACAACTGAGCAACTGAGCAACTGAGCATGCACACACACACGCATCAAGGCAACAGCAGACACACGTCTAAACCAAATGACCAGTGGACAGATGCTTTGTGCTAATTAAAGTTTTAAGGGAGAGGTAACAAGAGAGTTGGGGTTTTGGAAGCTCAGAAAGATCTCAAAAGGCCAAGATTGGGCAGATGGAACAGCATATTTAAACATATCCAGGGCTGGGTACAAAAGGTCAGCCTTCCTAGAGGCTCATGAAGATGAATAAAGGGGTTAACTATTTACATTTACTTCACTTGTCCAAGTTTATTGTGAGGATCAAATGAGTCTCAAAAAACAGAAAAGAAGAAAGAGAAATAAAGGAAAGCCAGTCTTCAAAAGACACCAGAGTAATAATACAAATTTAGGGAAAAAAATCTGCAAAATCTTTCATTAAATTCTTTTTTCTTTCCTCTTCTATTCTTTTTTCTATATATATTTGAGTGGCAATAAATAAACTGTGTCTTTGCAGTCATGAAAATGATTCTCTCCTCTGGCTTAGGAGATGACTTAATGATGTGCATGATGTGAAGGGCTCCAGCCACTGACATTCGCAGAGCTAAACACTAAGTCAGATCCCTCACAAACGGTTAAGACCTAGCTGAGTATTATTATCTTGTGTTTTCAGAGAAATGTGTGCTTGTTCTGCGCAGAGTAAGCGAATGGCAATTATACAGAAGAAGGCACGTTTGTTGTCAGTTTTCATGCGTTCGCATATGATTTCTAAGGCAATGCAGAATACAAATGTACAAAAAATCCTGCAAAATGCACAATGCGGCTCACACTAATGTCCTTTATGAATACGTTCACATTGACTTAAGTGTCCAAGGGTGTTGAGTCTTTGAGCTTGGGAAGCATTTATCACTGAGTAACATATGCTAAAAGAGGGCCATTTCTTGTACCCATAATATTTTCAAAGAACAGGTCCTGAAGCTGAATAAACAGCTTCCAAAATCCAGTTTGGTTTAACTTGGCCTCAGCAAGGAGGCAGAACAAATACTACTGGATACACAGACACCAGAATAGATTCGGTCTCTCGTCTTATTAACCAGATGCATGACCTTGGGCAGATTATACTCTCTTTGAGCCAGTGAAATGATGGAGCTGAGCCGGTTGAAGACTAGGTTCCTTTCTCCTCTAATTATCTTCAATAAGTGATGAAGGAAGTAAGGAATGGCTGCCAGATGATGCTACCTAATGCCAAGAGACATGCGATCAACATCCCTCAGCTTAATGAGAGAAGCCTCTCCTTCAACTGTGTTTATCCAAAGTCTCCCCAAGCAGATTCCAAATTATTCAGGTATGAAAGATTGTGCCCTATACCTGGAAAATGTCTGGCGATGTGCATATATCTGGAATACGGGGAGAGTGTAATGAATGCTTATTGAAGATCCAACATCCTTGGATTAATTTTTAGATGCCTTTGCTACTCAAAATGGCAAATGATATAAATGTACATAGAGAGCTACTATTATTGTGAAAAATAAATATAACACAAATCTTACTATTTTAACCATTTTAAGTGGTTAAAAGCGGTTTCAGTGGCTTTAAATATATTTACAATCATCACCACCTTCCATCTCTAGAACATTTTTATCTTCCCAAACTGAAACTCTGTACTCATTACAGATTAATCCCCTATTCCCTCCTCCCCCTAGGCCCTGACAACTACCGTTTTACGTCATCTCTATAAATTTATTATTCTAGATGCCTCATATACAATGGATTGAAAACATGGAAGCTTTCACAAATTTGCATGTCATACTTAAGCAGGAGTCATGTTAATCTTTTCTGTATTGTTCCAATTTTAGTATATTTGCTCCCAAAGTAAGCATCATGTTATACTTCTGAAGCCCTCTAATACTTCCTTGAAATCATTAAGAGTGGTGACCAAGAATTAAGGCATTATCTAGTGACAGCTCAGTGGCAATGATAAAGTTAGTTTTCTTTTTATTTGACTAAAGCAGTTTGATTAGAAAACTCTAATAATGTAATAGTTATAACTATTACCAATGTGTCATATATAAAAATTTTAGGAAACTGATTTTTGGTATCATGGGAAACATAAACAGCAAGAAGTATAAGCTATCAGGTCATGGTCATGAGGTAAAGAAAAAGTTTTAATGTAATAAAGGTCAAAGTATGAATGATTATGTTTTCAAGTCGAGCCCCACCACAATACTTTTCTTATAATGTAAGTCACATCAAAAAGGCTATTTCAAAAAGGCTATTTCGGCAACTTTCCTTTCTATCACATATGCTGATTGTCATTTGAGTGTGCGTGCGTGCATGCTAAGTCGCTTGGGTTCTGTCCAACTCTCTGTGACCCCATGGATTGTAGCCTGGCCACCAGGCTCATCTGTCTGTGGAATTTTCCGGGCAAGAATACTGGAGTGGGTTGCCATGCCCTTCTGCAGGTGATCTTCCTGACGCAGGGATTGAACCCATGTCTTTCATGTCTCCTGCACTGGCAGGCAGATTCTTTACCACTAGTGCCACCTGGGAAGCCCATCATTAGAGAGCAAACCCATTTTCATTATTTCAAGCCTCAGTCGTCATCAACAAAATGAAGGCAGGTTTTTCCCAAAGAGTCACTCATTTAGAACTTCAAACAGCAATTTCTCTATGAATGTCTCCCATCTTTGCCCCAAACCTAGAATGTGAAATTTGGTTTGCTTCTAAATAAAAACAATCTCCTAAATAAAAAGAGTATAAAATGCTAATAAGTATAATCATATTAATATGAAATGTTCCCTGTGGCACTCCCAGATCTCTACTCTTCATGCCTCGGGAAATTCTTTATAACTTGGCAAAGCTTCAGAAGCAACTAGCTACAGCTCCAGCTTCCCCTTCACTCTGCCAGCCTCTGAAAGAGAAGGAATGAATTGTTTGCCAAGGCAGGCTGGCTGGTTCAGCCTCTTGCTTCTGAGAGGTGTGAAACTTGCAGCTGGCCCTTCTTCCTTCTCTCAGATGACAGTGTCTCTGGTCTCTGTTGACCTTAGGAGCAGCTTTATCAAGTTCCATATTTAAGAGGAAGCTGAACACACAATTCCTCTATTTGCTCAAAGGGTATGGGCAGACTCGTCTCAATACCACCCAGACCAAAAACAAAGATAAAGAGACATGCGAAAGATAAGACAAATGGTCACTATTTGGTGTTCCACAGAAATAATGAGATTTAACTCATGCTTTTATGAGCACATGTAGTCATAAATATATTTATAAAAAATTTTAAAACATTAAATAGGCCATTTTCAATCCACTGTCTTAGATCAATGGATCTGCAATAGTAGTTGAAATTAAGTAACATCCTGACTTTGGTCTTTTGACCACTTTCTCACCCCAAGTCCAAAAGACTCTGAATAGCATGATGATTCATATGATGTCAGCATTGCTTTGGACTTATGCCTCATAAACAGGAATGGGTTAATAGATCTCCTTTTTTTTAAAAAAAAAGGTTTCTTTTTGAAGTGGACCGTTTTTAAAGTCTTTATTGAATTTGTTACAATATTGTTTCTGCTTTATGTTTTGGTTTTTGCCACAGGAGAGGCACCTGGGATTTTAGCTCCCGGACCAGGGACTGAACCCACATGCCCTGCATTGGAAGGCGAAGTTTTAGCCACTAAGCTACCAGGGAAATTCCCGATCTCCTGCTTTTGATGAGACATTATACTTTACTGTTTATTACTGACTTTATAAAGCAGACCATAGCATAGATGGCAGGAGAAGAGTTAAGAAAGAGTAACAGAGCTTGGGCTTCCCTGGTGGCTCAGTGGTAAACGAATCTGCTTGCAATGCAGGAGACAAAGGAGACCCGGGTTCTATCCCTGGGTCACGAAGATCCCTTGGAGGAGGAAATGGCAACCCACTCCAGTATTCTTGCCTGGGATTTTCCAAGAGTCCGACATGACTGAGCACGGCACAGCAATGGGGCTTATTCAGGGAGTACACTGCAAAATTGGTTTCTGAGTTATGAGCAAGAGGCAAATTAACATTCCTTCCAAACTCTTTCTCACATGTAAACACATTCATCTTTTTTCCAGTTAGACTCTGTGGAAATAGATTTCAAAATTAATCTCAATTTGAATGCATCTCTATATTCACAGCAGCAATATCACTACCACTTTTCTTCTCTTTCAAAATATGAACCTTGAAGGCAGCTGGTTGTGAAAGACAAGATAGCCAGACCTTGTTCTCCAGTGTAACATCACTGGTTGTTCCCCAGAATCTATCCCCCCGCCAAAAAAAAATCAGACACATCTGCTGCAGGGTTCCCCGCCAGAAACAGTCTAGGAGCCTCTACTGTGGTCTGACTTCACCTCCCAATCATTTTAGTTAAGAATTCTTCTTGAATTTTGATTCAAATTACAGAGCCATGCATAAGAGCTGGTGAGCTCAGGAAACACCCTGAAATTGCACCAGGGATCATCACAGGCAGCCGCAGAGCTCGGGGTGGGAGGCAATGCGTCAGGTTTCATCCACGTGGTTGAGGCACGCGCGCACACACACACGTGCACATGCACACACATCAGAGGATGGCATGGAAACAGACAAAGCACACCAATGTGTCCGTGTGTCATAGTCATCATGATTTAAGGAAAAGTTCACATAGAAATTTCCTTGCATCTCAGGCAGGTTTGGGATAAAGGGTATCAGTGTGCTAAATCAATTTTCCTGCTGCTTCTAAAGCTTAACCCTCCTGCATGGGAATACAGAGGAATCATCTCATAATGGATATCTCTTTAGGTAGTGACAGTGTTTTAAAACTTCATTTAAAAAATTACAATAAAAACAGAAGGAAATGAAAAGGAATCAGATTCTTTACTCATGTAGGTTATTACAGAACACTGAGAATCTGAAATAGAATGAATACATGTATAACTGAATCCTGCTGCCATACACCTGAAACTAACACAACATTGTAAATCAATTCTATTCCAACGAAAAAAAAGCCAAAAAAGTTTATAATAAGAACACTGCCTGAATTGACCTACAGATTCAAGGTAATCCCTATTAAAATTTTGACTATCTTTTTTCTTGTAGAAAAAAGGAGAAAAGACTCTGAAATTCATATGGAAAAGCAAGGGACCCCAAACAGTCAAAGCAGTCTTGAAAAAGAACAAAGGATGACTCACAGCGCATGACGTCAAAACTCATTACAGAGCTACAGTAGTCAAAATAGTGCAGTCCATGAAAAATCCCTACTATTACAACAATAATAAGGATGTACATATAGAGCAAAGGAACAGAATTGAGAGTCAAGAAACAAACTCATACGTCGCTGGTCAACTGATTTTTGACAAGGGTTCCAAGACCACTTAGAATAGAAAGAACAGTTTTTTCAACAAATGGTGCTGGGACACTGGATATCCACATGCAAAAGAATGAAGCTGGATCCTTACCTCACACCACATATAAAAGTGAACTCCAAATGAATCAACGATCTAACTATAAGGGTTAAACTATAAAACTCTTGGAAAGAAACACAGATATACATTTGACCTTGGATCGGGCAATGGTTCTTAGATATAACACTAAAGCATAAGCAACAGAAACAACAAACTGATAAACTGGACTTCATCAAAGTTTTATAATTTTGTGTGTTCACAGGATATCAAAAGAGTGAAAAAAACCTACATAATGGGAGAAAATAGTTTCAAATTATATATTTAACGAGAGGTTAGTCTCCAGAATAAAGAACTTTTGCAATTCAATAATAAAAAGGCATAAAGCCCAATTAATAAAGCAAAAGATTTTAATAGACAGCACTTAGTTATTTAGACTGAAAACATAATCCAGAGAACCACTGCAATGGCATAAAATAAACAATGTATTTTATATATAAGTCATCCAATGACTGCTAGGGTCCACTTGGATCGCAAGAAATGAGATCAGTATATCACACTATCAATAACCTCAGATATGCAGATGACACCACCCTTATGGTAGAAAGTGAAGAAGAACTAAAGAGTCTCTTGATGAAAGTGAAAGTGGAGAGTGAAAAAGTTGGTTTCAAGCTCAACATTCAGAAAACTAAGATAATGGCATCTGGCCCCATCACTTCATGGCAAATAGATGGGGAAACAGTGGAAACAGTGGTTGAACTTATTTTTCTGGGCTCCAAAATCACTGCAGATGGTGACTGCAGCCATGAAATTAAAAGATGCTTACTCCTTGGAAGGAAAGTTATGACCAACCTAGACAGCATATTAAAAAGCAGAGACATTACTTTGCCAACAAAGGTCCGTCTAGTCAAGGCTATGGTTTTTCCTGTGGTCATGTATGGATGTGAGAGTTGGACTGTGAAGAAGGCTGAGCGCCAAAGAATTGATGCTTTTGAACTGTGGTGTTGGAGAAGACTCTTGAGAGTCCCTTGGACTGCAGGGAGATCCAACCAGTCCATTCTGAAGGAGATCAGCCCTGGGATTTCTTTGGAAGGACTGATGCTAAAGCTGAAACTCCAGTACTTTGGCCACCTCATGTGAAGAGTTGACTCATTGGAAAAGACTCTGATACTGGGAGGGATTGGGGGCAGGAGGAGAAGGGGACGACAGAGGATGAGATGGCTGGATGGAATCACTGACTCGATGGATGTGAGTTTGAGTGAATTCTGGGAGATGGTGATGGACAGGGAGGCCTGACGTGCTGTGATTCACGGGGTCACAAAGAGTCGGACACAACTGAGCGACTGAACTGAACTGACTGATGTAGGTCACTTGACAACACATTTTCATTTTCTCATAAAATGAGTGGTTCTATTTTGGAAGAGTAACTGTTTTGCTACAAGGGGGCCAAAGATACACAGTTATAGGTAGGCAAATAAACACCAGTCAAAACTATAATTCAGGCAGTAATACTGGAAAAAATATGAGTAAGGAGCTCTGAGACTACTGCAAGACTAAGGGAAGAACATGTCTTTGGCAATTTATGAGACAAATAAATGTCCTTATATCCAATACTTTGGCCACCTGATGGAAAGAACCAACTGACCAGAAAAGACCCTGATGCTGGGAAAGACTGAAGGCAAAAGGAGAAGAGGGCAGCAGAGGTTGAGATGGTTAGGTAGCATCACTGACTCAATGGACATAAGTCTGAGCAAACTCGGGGAGATTGTGGAAGACAGAGGAGCCTGGAGTGCCATAGCCCATGGGTTTGTGAAGAGTCGTATACGACGTAGCGACTGAACAACAGCAACAACTGAATATCCAAATAGTTAAATCATCTCTAAAATAAAAAATCTACATATACATAAAAGTCATTTCTTATGAAAAACACAGAATAAGAGCAGAGCAAGTTACTAGTTGTTTCACTTTATTTTTTGTTGTTCAGTTGCTAAGTCCTGTCTGCCTTTGTTCATTTTATTTACTTTTATGATTTTTTTCTCCCTGATGGCCTTCCTTGACTAACAATTATATACAAGAATACTTAAAATTCTCAGTAGTAATGAATGTTCCTTTTTGTTGGTCTGGCAAGTGCTATAAATATTCTAATTTAAACCTAGCTTACTTTGGATTCATTAAATCCCCAAATCAATAGGTTTATTAGGAGCAGAGAATGGAGACACTGTCCTTGAAGTGAACATGCTGTATTTTCCCCAAAGAGATGAAGAGTTTATCAAGGGGCCACAGTCAAATTGTAATAAAAAATTATAAGCATTCCTTCATTAACTGAGTTTCTTGATTTCCTTCCACATAGTTCAATCCTACCCCATTCACCATGAATTTGTTCAGTCAGAGATGGAACTTTCAACATCTGATTTATAATAATTCATGCTTTTACTAATTTTGAATGATAAAAGAAAAAAATAAAACAAAACAGAGTATAAAACAATTGGGCCTTCCTTCCACCTTCCCTCTTCCTGACTTTCTCATAAATTGGTCATTACAACATTCTGTGAAACACCCATCTCTCAAGAGCTGCAATGATTTTAGCCTTGAGAAAGCTACAAAATGAAGCATTTTGATAAGTAACCTCAGTGCTTACACAAGAATAGAATTCTTTTTAGCATAGATTCAAGGAAGATTACCAAGGGTAGAAAAACACGATCATGCTGACACAGCAAATTGACAAAGTAAAAACTGAGCTGAACAATAGTAGAGATGAAGGAATTCTGCCTTTGTGAAGAGTTCAAAGATGATTAAAATATGGACGTTGAAAAGAGGCATATTTTCCTTACATTAATGATTCTGTCATTTGCTGAATAAAAAATAAAGTCCTAAACAGTTATTTTAAACGAATAAGGGGTTTCCCCCCCTCTACAAACAATGCCTTAAGCCCTTCTTTACAGAAAACTTCCTAATTTGTATGCAAATACCTTACTTTTAAAAAGGAAGACATTAAATAATCAATGACATGGCTGGGAACTTGCACATAATAATAACTCAAACTGAACTGAAAAATTATTATAAAGTAATAAATGGCAAGCTTTTATAAGACTAATAATAGAGTAGTTCTGATAATTCATTCTTATTGGTGAAGCAAAGCAAATAAACAGATTCAGACCCTTGTTGATGGGACAGTCAAACCAGACAACATATTTAATAGATCAAGTGTCAAAATATATGAATTGGGCAGAAAACCAAACGGCAGAAGGTCATGGAAATGACAGAGGTTAATACTGTAAAATGTTATTCATTCCAGCGCTGAGAACTCTGCTTGATTCTTTGATAGCTGTGCCAGCTTCACCCACTTTGCTGGCTCGATCAATTACAGCTTTAGAGAATGCTGTGCCTGAGGAAAGAGGTCTCTTCTATGCAACACTAGCTATGCTACGTGCTAAGGAAGGCATTCAGGGTGGGTCTTCAGGGTTACAGAGTCGGACACGACTGAAGCAACTTAGCAGCAGCAGCAGCAAGCTACAGGTTTGTCTGGTGGCTCAGCAGTAAAGAATCTGCTGGCAGTGCAGGAGACACAGGTGATGCCAGTTTGATCTCTGGATTGGGAAGATCTTCTGGAGGAGGAAATGGCTACCCACTCCAGTATTCTTGCAGGAAAATCCCATGGACAGAGGAGCCTGGTGGGCTACAGTCCATGGGTTCACAAAGGGTTGGACACGACTGAGAGACTGAGCACCTGTGCACAAGCTATGACGACTGATACCCACAGAGTACCAGGTCCTATGCTGGACCCCAAGGATATGAGCATGCCCAAGACATGTCCAGAAAGAGCTCACAGGATGAGGGGGGCTGGTGAACACGTCCGCAATTAAACACAAAACAGAGTATGGTACTCAAGGTGGATATCTGGTGCTCTAGACACTGAGGATCTAGAAGAGAATTCTAGAAGAGACACTGAGGATCTAGAAGAGAATTCTACTGAATTGAGAGTAGAAAAGTGGGTAGCAGAGACAGAATAAATCTCAGACTCATGCAGACCTTGGCTCCAATGCCACTTTCCTCACTTTAACCATCAGTCAGTCAGTCAGTTCACTCGCTCAGTCGTGTCCGACTCTTTGCGACCCCATGAATCGCAGCATGCCAGGCCTCCCTGTCCATCACCAACTCCCAGAATTCACTCAGACTCACATCCATCGAGTCAGTGATGCCATCCAGCCACCTCATCCTCTGTTGTCCTCTTCTCCTCCTGTCCCCAATCCCTCCCAGTATCAGAGTCTTTTCCAGTGCGTCAACTCTTCACATGAGGTGGCCAAAGTACTGGAGTTTCAGCTTTAGCATCAGTCCTTCCAAAGAAATCCCAGGGCTGATCTCCTTCAGAATGGACTGGTTGGATCTCCTTGCAGTCCAAGGGACTCTCAAGAGTCTTCTCCGACACCACAGTTCAAAAGCATCAATTCTTCGGCGCTCAGCTTTCTTCACAGTCCAACTCTCACATTCATACATGACCAATGGAAAAACCACAGCCTTGACTAGATGGACCTTTGTTGGCAAAGTAATGTCTCTGCTTTTGAATATGCTATCTAGGTTGGTCATAACTTTTCTTCCAAGGAGTAAGCGTCTTTTAATTTCATGGCTGCAGTCACCATCTGCAGTGATTTTGGAGCCCCCCAAAAACAAAGTCTGACACTGTTTTCATTGTTTCCCCATCTATTTGCCATGCAGTGATGGGACCAGATGTCATGATCTTCGTTTTCTGAATGTTGAGTTTTAAGCCAACTTTTTCACTCTCCTCTTTCACTTTCATCAAGAGACTTTTTAGTTTCTCTTCACTTTCTGCCATAAGGGTGGTGTCATCTGCATATCTGAGGTTATTGATATTTCTCCCGGCAATCTTGATTTCAGCTTGTGCTTCTTCCAGTCCAGCGTTTCTCATGATGTACTCTGCATAGAAGTTAAATAAGCAGGGTGACAATATAGTCTTGACGTACTCCTTTCCTATGTGGAACCAGTCTGTTGTTCCATGTCCAGTTCTAACTGTTGCTTCCTGACCTGCATATAGGTTTCTCAAGAGGCAGGTCAGGTGGTCTGGTATCCCCATCTCTTTCAGAATTTTCCAGTTTCTTGTGATCCACACAGTCAAAGGCTTTGGCATAGTCAATAAAGCAGAAATAGATCATCTTTTAGGATTTGAAACAGCTCCACTGGAATTCCATCACCTCCACTAGCTTTGTTCGTAGTGATGCTTTCTAAGGCCCACTTGACTTCACATTCCAGGATGTCTGGGTCTAGGTGAGTGATCACACCATCATGATTATCTTGGTCGTGAAGATCTTTTTTGTACAGTTCTTCTGTGTATTCTTGCACTTTTTCTTAATATCTACTGCTTCTGTTAGGTTCATACCATTTCTGTCCTCTATTGAGCCCATCTTTGCGTGAAATTGGTTAAGGCCAAGTCAGTGACCTCTCTCTTGAGGTTCAGTTTCTTCAATCGTAAGTTGGGGGTGCAGACACTGAATTCACCAGCGCCGTCACTGGCACATGTGGTACTTCTGTGTGAATTACAAGAAAGCTCCGCTTCATGTGGATAGTGAAAGTGTTAGTCACGTGACCTCCGGGACTATAGCCCTCCAGACTCCTCTGTCCACGGAATTCTCCAGGCAAGAACACTGGAGTGGGTTGCCATCCCCTCCTCCTCCAGGGATCTTCCTGATTCAGGGATGGAACCTGGGTCTCCCGCATTGCAGGCAGATTCTTTACCATCTGACACAGCAGTACTAGTGAATATTGGTCGGTCACACTCTATCCCTAAACCACCTGCCACATCTACATGTGATGACCCTGAACCTCAGCAAGGGTGGACTTTCATAAAGAACTCAGGCCAGCAACATCATAGGTAAGACATAGTCATCAGTTTGCCATACAGCTGTCACTCAAACACCAGCTCTTCCACCTGGCTTCCTATGCAAATTAGTCAAGGGTTTATGGGAGTGTGGGCATTTCAGCTGAGCACTGAAGGATGCTGCTTTTCAAGCAAGGAAGAACCATGTGTGGGCTGTCTTTTCATTTTAGCAGGAAGTCAGCTCTGAAGAGGAAGAGTCTGGGTAGAAGGGAGCCATGGAAAGATAAGAGGCAGGATGACCTCTTATCCTGTGATGAGTCCAGTGAAACTCATGTGAGGATGAGGATCTGAGCTAACACATGGGTTTACAGAGAAGGCAGTCCTCATGAATACAGGAGGTAGAATACATAGATTTCAGATTGATGAGCAATCATGGGTGGAGGAAAGGAACGCATCATGGATATGGTTTAGGACAACTGGGAGAACCCATAACTGAGACTGTAAAATGAGTGAATTTCAAGAGGGACCCAATGCTTTCTTTAAACACATAGTTTGGAGTTTGTGAAATGGGTGAAATATAGGCATACCTCAGAGATATTGCAGGCTTGTTCCAGAAAACTGCAGTAAAGCAATTAGCATGAATTTTTTGGTTTTCCAGTGCAAATAAAAGTTATGATTGCACTACCCTGTAGTCTATTAAGCACAAATAGCATTATATCAAAGAAACAATGAACACACCTTAATTGAAAAATACTTTATTGCTACAGAATGCTAATTGTCTTCTGAGCCTTTAGCAAGTCACAATCTTTTTGCAATAGTAACATCAAAGATCACTGATCATAGGTCACCATCACAGATATAATAACAATATCTGAAATATGATTTCATAGAGTAAATCAACCCTAAAAATTCACTGGAGGCACTGATGCTGAAAACCAAACTCCAATACTTTGGCCACCTGATGCAAAGAGCTGACTCACTGGAACAAAACTGTGATGCTGGGAAAGATTGAAGGCAAAAGCAGGAGAGGGCTGCTTAGGATGAGATGGTTGGATAGTATCACTGACTCAACGGACATGCTCTGAGCAAACTCCAAGTGGTAATGAATCTGCCTGCCATTGTTGGAGACATGGGTTTGATCCCTGGGTCAGAAAGATCCCCTGGAGGAGGAAATGGCAGCTCACTCCAGTATTCTTGCCTTGGAGAATGCCATGGACAGAGTATTCTGGCTGGCTACAGTCCACAAGAATGCAAAGAGTTGGACACGATCTAGTGACTGAACAACATCAAAGATCACTGATCATAGATCACCATCACAAGTATAATAATAATGAGAAAGAAGGGAATATCACAATAATGACCAATATGTGACACAGAGACATGGAGTGAGAAAATGCAGTTGGAAAATGGTGTTGATAGATTCACTTGAGACAAGGTTGCCACCAACCTTCAAACTGTAAAGAACGCAGTATCTGTGAAGCACAATAAAACGAGGTCTGCCTGTATTGAGTCTGGAATATGTTGCTGAGAATCAGCAGACAGGCTGCTGTTAGGTTTATGAATATAGGATTTACAGGAGTTAACAGCAGAATAGCATAAACAAATGTGGTTCTCAGGAAAGTGCAGTGGCTGAAAATGAGCAGAGCTGGATCTCAGTGGCATGGTGAATTCTAGACTCTAGTCAGTCTTACTTTACTGACTTTTTGATGCCACAAATTTGATGTCAGTTCTCACTTTTGCCCTTTTCTCTTTACCGTGGCTAGCTTCTTCCTCAATTTCCTCCATGCTAGAGAATTCTACCCTCATGGGAACATAAATTACCCAGAGTAGGTAAACCTACATCACCAAAGATACTGGCAGTTTCTCAGGGCTGTTGAAAACCCTTTATCTCCAGAGCAACTATTAACCCTCATGTGACAAAACTACTGTATTTCTCTCCCGATGTTTTACAGTATTAAATATATCCTAACTGCCTGTGTTTATAAGCACAAACTTTTATACAAAAAGCATGCATTTGTAGGCTCTTTTGGATCCTCTCCTTGGACCAGTGGCTCGGAATTTTAGTATCCTTATTTACACTGAACTGACTCCAAATCTAAAATTTGATTATAGAGAAAACACAGATGCACGTACATCAGACTAAATGACGAAGCTTTTATGCAGAAACAATTAAATGTACAAGACATAAACTGGAAGAAAATTGTGAAGATTCTATGTAGAAAGTAAGCGACAAATCAACAACTTCTATTGTGGAAAATTTCAAGCATATACAAAAGTGAAGAGACTACTACAAAGAACTCCCACTCAGCTTAAACAATTAGCACCCATGGTCCGTCTTTTTCATCCATTTGTTGCTGCTGAGTCGCCAAGTCTGCCTCTTTGGGAACCCACAGACTGTAGCCCGCCTCGGTCCTCTGCCCATGGAATTTCCCAGGCAAGAATACTGGAGTGGGCTGCCATTTCGTCCTTCAGGGGATCTCCGACCCAGGGACTGAATCTGTGTCTCTTCAGTCTCCTACATTGGCAGGGGGGTTCTTTGCCCCTGTGCCACCTGGGAAGCCCTGTTTTATCCATACTCCTACTTTAGGAGGAAGTTATTTCAAAATGTTCCTTCAAACGAAGAACGCTTCTATGAGACAGCTGAGCTCATAGACGAACTCTCTTCTTTGGCTTTGGTGCTAGAATCTCCAATGGTACACAGACCTATTTAATGGAGTTCATTAATGCAAGCTTCTGCTCCCATAGGAAACAGCCATTTAAAAATGGAGGCGAGAAAGATTTTGAAAATGATTATCTTTCAGGATTTGGTGTTCAGTGTACTTAGAATGACAAAACTTTTTTTGTGCTAAGTTAAGGGGTGACTTTATTTTTTATTAAGCAACAGCTTAATTGAGATATAATTCACATGCCAAAAAAATTACTGTTTTAAATGTATAATATTTATGGGTATTAGTGTATTCAGAGTTGTGCAGCCATTATTACTGTCTAACTTTAGAAAAATTTCATTATCTGACTCTTGAGAGTCCCTTGGACAGCAAGGAGATCAAACCAGTCAATCCTAAGGAAATCAACTCTGAATATTCATCGGAAGGACTGATAGTGAAGCTGAAGCTCCAATGCTGTGGCCACCTGATGCGAAGAGCTGACTCATTGGAGAAGAACCTGATGCTGGGAAAGACTGAGGGCAGGAGGAGAAGGGGACAACAGAGGATTAGACAGTTGGATGGCATCACTGACTTGATGGGCATGAGTTTGAGCAAACTCAGGGAGATAGTGAATTTGGAAGCTTGGCGTGCTGCAGTTCATAGGGTCAAAAAGAGTCATACACGACTTAGCATCTGAACAACAACATATTCATTAACTGTACTCTTACTACCCCCCCGGAGAAGGCAATGGCACCCCACTCCAGTGCTCTTGCCTGGAAAATCCCATGGATGGAGGAGCCTGGTAGGCTACAGTCCATGGGGTCGTGAAGAGTTGGACATGACTGAGTGACTTCCCTTTCATTTTTCACTTTCATGCATTGGAGAAGGAATTGGCAACCCACTCCAGTGTTCTTGCCTGGAGAATCCCAGGGACGGGGAGCCTGGTGGGCTACTGTCTATGGGGTCGCACAGAGTCGGACACGACTGAAGCGACTTAGCAACAGCAGCAGCAGCATTACCCCCACCTTCCAAGCCCTTGCCAGACACCAGTATGATTTCTGTCTATAAATTTCCCAATTCTGCATATTTTATATAAATGGAATTATACAATATGTGATCATTTGTGACTAGCTTCTTTCACTTGGCGTAACTATTTTTCAAATGATATGCTCTTAATCCAACTTAATAGCTTTTTTAGTTTTAAACGAAAATAATTCCTTGATTCTAGCCCTCCGAATATTCTCCCTGTCACTGAGATGTGAAGTTTAGTGTGTGGCCCGATTCTTGGGCATTTTGCAACACTCAAGACAGCTGAATTGCCATCTGTTCTGGGGAACTGTGTCTCATTAGTGGTCACTGCTTTCAGTAGTTTGCTCAATAAAAACATCTGATAATTTAATTAGAAAGAGCCAACCAATTACTGGGTGAGAGTGAAATATTCTAGTCTTGTGCAATGGCTTATTCTTCCATAGTTGTATTACTGGCAACAGCTCTAAGTCCCTTATGAAAATAAGCTTGTTAAGATGGCTAGAAGGCAAAAATACATTCACCTAGAAGATAGGAGCTTCGATTCATTAAGAATGTGATGATTTCTTTGACTTTGTCCTGTCTACAACTTACTAGAGGACTTTCTTATAGTTATTTAATAAACAGTATTTTAGAGCTTCCTTACATGTCTACCTTACAAATGTATCTGACAAGAATATTCAGTTCTTAAAGAAACGATTCTGTATGTTAACACACAATACTGAACAGACCATTACCACTTGATGAAGTGCCAAATACCTGACCGTAATACAAACTACACTTGCGAGGCATTGCCAAGTTAGAAAAAAAGAAGAGTGGAATAGCACTGGCATGAGATGGAAAAATCGAGCTGTGTTTCGGGCACTTCAAAGCAGGAATTCCTGCAACCTGTACACCATCTACAGCGTATCCTGGGTGGCCTGATTTCAGACAACCTGCATCCATTTCAAACCTAATTAAGCATCTATTTCCAACCCAATTAACAAAGGGCAGGACTCATTACGGAGAGAGAGACACCGCACACATATTGCTTATTTACAAACAGTTCATGCCCCAAGGCACCCAGATTCACACATCTGTTTTATGCTGAAACATGCACGGGGGCAAATGCATCTAAGTACTTTTGTGAGATAAAGTTAAATACAGGCATTTTGGGGGTTTGTGGAGAATTACATTATGTGATACATTACTCCCTTTCCAAGAAAAATAGAAATGGGAAAACTTACTCATACAAATATTAAAGATATCATTAGGGTCACAGGAGACAGTGGGCACACAAGATCCGTTTCCTGGTTTTGCAAATATATGGCATTATATAAGATGTTACTATGAGGAAGTCGACCCTGGACTTCTCTGTATTACTTTCCTAACTTCTTATGAGTGTGTGATTATTTAAATAAAAGTTTAATGAAAGACAGTGGGCACACAGTTAATTAAGTTTAAACAACAATCTAATTCAGAGAACACTCATGACTCTGTGGTGGGGTGGGGTGGGGCAGACAACAAAGAAAGATGTATTACTGAAGACAACAATCATCTCAAAGTCAAAAGTCACAGTTTTATGGTTTTTCTGGGTTCCCTAGAGTATGCGTGGCATAGGCAAGTTCCTAAAACTGTAGATTTGAGTCCCTTCATCTGAAAAACTGGTCTATCATGCCACTCAAAAAGTATGATAATTAAGAATTAAGAGATGACGAAATGATTGTTTCTATTAAATTGTAAAGTACCAAAGCAACATAAGGTGAAACTTACAAGACTAAGTCAGACAACTGTTGACAAGTACAATCCAGTAACAAGTGGCTCATTATCACACAAACAGACCAAAAGGCAAGTCACATTTCCCCACTTTTGTAAGCATGAAGTTAAGATCTGATGCAATTGCTGAAATGAGAGCTATTTATATTCCCCAAGGGTTTCATCATCAAAGGGAATCTGCTCTTTTTCCTTCCACCTGTTAAAACACTGGTGATTTCCGAGGCAGACTAACTCAGTTCCCTGATTTTCTCCTGCACGAGGAAAATATGTTTATATGTGCAGCATCAAAAGAACAGCTCACTCACCAACTTCATCCTGAATTTCCTCGGCCACGGCAGGAACATTGTAGAGCAGGGAGAGAGACTGGTTCATGCGTTCATAAATGACGCGGAGGTGTGTCATAACCTGTAGCAAAGGAGGTAGACAGTGCCAGGTGAACCGTCTCTGGAGTAAGGAACAGTTATTTTCCTTACCAGGCACCACAGACAGATACAAACTTCCCAAATAAAACTGACAAAATGCTGCTGGAACTTTGAACTCGAAAGGGCACCTTTATTTTTCTTGTTCTCTTATTTTTAGTTCTCCATCTTTGGAGTGTTTTAAACTTCCCATTACATTAAATGTTTATAACCATAAAATATACAGCCAGTTGAAAAGACCATTTCTGCCCAATTATGATTGAGATTCCTAAATAACCTCTGATGTCCTAAATATATGTTTTTCAAATTTTCCAACAGATGGGATCACATGGATATTTCATGATAGATACTTGAAAAACTCTTCTGTTTATGGAAATTTAAAAATTTAAACTTCTGCAGGTAGATTCCAGTTGTAAAGCTTTGCAAATGACAGAGTATGAAACTTATCACTACCAAGCTACATTTAGTCTCATATTATTTCCAAGCTCCAATACAGAAACGGAGCTTGTGATTGTCTTCTCTAATTAGCTGGACCATATGTTAGCAGTTTTGGTGTATACAATTTATGTTTTTGTTGTTTTAGTCATCAGAGTTTGAAATGGTTCCTTAAGAATCAGTAGCAATAGACACTCCAGATTTTTATACTCTTTGTTATTTTTATAACTCAGTACAGTTCAGTTGCTCAGTCGTGTCCGACTCTTTGCGACCCCATGAACTGTAGCACACCAGGCCTCCCTGTCCATCACCAACTACCAGAGTTCACCCAAACTCATGTCCATCGGGTCGGTGATGCCATCCAGCCATCCCATCCTCTGTTGTCCCCTTTTCTTCCTGCCCCCAATCCCTCCCAGCATCAGAGTCTTTTCCAATGAGTCAACTCTTCACACCAGGTGGCCAAAATATTGCAGTTTCAGCTTTAGCATCAGTCCTTCCAAAGAATCCCCAGGACTGATCTCCTTCAGAATGGACTAGTTGGATCTCCTTGCAGTCCAAGGGATTCTCAAGAGTCTTCTCCAATACCACAGTTCAAAAGCATCAATTCTTCAGCACTCAGCTTTCTTCACAGTCCAACTCTCGCATCCATACATGACTACTGGAAAAACCATAGCCTTGACTAGACGGACCTTTGTTGGCAAAGTAATGTCTCTGCTTTTGAATATGCTATCTAGGTTGGTCATAACTTTCCTTCCAAGGAGTAAGTGTCTTTTAATTTCATGGCTGCAATCACCATCTACAGTGATTTTGGAGCCCCCCCAAATGAAGTCTGATACTGTTTCCACTGTTTCCCCATCTATTTCCCATGAAGTGATGGGACCGGATGCCATGATCTTCATTTTCTGAATATTGAGCTTTAAGCCAACTTTTTCACTCTCCTCTTTCACTTTCATCAAGAGGCTTTTGAGTTCCTCTTCACTTTCTGCCATAAGGGTGGTGTCATCTGCATATCTGAGGTTATTGATATTTCTCCCGGCAATCTTGATTTCAGCTTGTGCTTCTTCCAGTCCAGCGTTTCTCATGATGTACTCTGCATAGAAGTTAAATAAGCAGGGTGACAATATACAGCCTTGACGTACTCCTTTTCCTCTTTGGAACCAGTCTGTTGTTCCATGTCCAGTTCTAACTGTTGCTTCCTGACCTGCATATAGGTTTCTCAAGAGGCAGGTCAGGTGGTCTGGTATTCCCATCTCTTTCAGAATTTCCCACAGTTTATTGTGATCCAAACAGTCAAAGGCTTTGGCATAGTCAATAAAGCAGAAATAGATGTTTTTCTGGAACTCTCTTGCTTTTTCAATGATCCAGCGAATGTTGGCAATTTGATCTCTGGTTCCTCTAACTTTTCTAAAACCAGCTTGAACATCTGGAAGTTTATGGTTCACGTATCGCTGAAGCCTGGCTTGGAGAATTTTCAGCATTACTTTACTAGCGTGTGAGATGAGGGCAATTGTGTGGTAGTTTGAGCATTCTTTAGCATTGCCTTTCTTTGGGATTGGAATGAAAACTAAACTTTTCCAGTCCTGTGGCCACTGCTGAGTTTTCCAAATTTGCTGGCATACTGAATGCAGCACTTTCACAGCATCATCTTTCAGGATTTGAAATAGCTCCACTGGAATTCCATCACCTCCACTAGCTTTGTTCATAGTGATGCTTTCTAAGGCCCACTTGACTTCATATTCCAGGATGTCTGGCTCTAGGTGAGTGATCACACCATCGTGATTATATGGGTCATGAAGATCTTTTTTGTACAGTTCTTCTGTGTATTCTTGCCATCTCTTCTTAATATCTTCTGCTTATGTTAGGTCCATACCATTTCTGTCATTTATCGAGCCCATCTTTGCATGAAATGTTCCCTTGGTATCTCTGATTTTCTTGAAGAGATCTCTAGTCTTGCCCATTCTGTTGTTTTCTTTTATTTCTTTGCATTGATTGCTGAGGAAGGCTTTCTTATCTCTCCTTGCTATTCTTTGGAACTCTGCATTCAGATGCTTATATCTTTCCTTTTCTCCTTGCTTTTCACTTCTCTTCTTTTCACAGCTATTTGTAAGGCCTCCCCAGACAGCCAGTTTGCTTGTTTGCATTTCTTTTCCATGGGGATGGTATTGATCCCTATCTCCTGTACAATGTCACGAACCTCTGTCCATAGTTCATTAGGCACTCTTGTCTATCAGATCTACTCCCTTAAATCTATTTCTCACTTCCAGTGTATAATCATAAGGGATTTGATTTAGGTCATACCTGAATGGTCTAGTGAGTTTCCCTACTTTCTTCAATTTAATCTGAATTTGGCAATAAGGAGTTCATGATCTGAGCCATAGTCAACTCCCGGTCTTGTTTTTGCTGACTGTATAGAGCTTCTCCATCTTTGGCTGCAAAGAATATAATCAATCTGATTTTGGTGTTGGCCATCTGGTAATGTCCATGTGTAGAGTCTTCTCTTGTGTTGTTGGATGAGTGTGTTTGCTATGTCCAGTGCATTCTCTTGGCAAAACTTTATTAGTCTTTGCCCTGCTTCATTCTGTATTCCAAGGCCAAATTTGGCTGTTAGCCCAGGTGTTTCTTGACTTCCTACTTTTGCATTCTAGTCCCCTATAATGAAAAGGACATCTTTTTGGGGTGTTAGTTCTAGAAGGTCTTGTAGGTCTTCATAGAACCGTTCAACTTCAGCTTCTTCAGCATTAGTGGTTGGGGCATAGACTTGGATTACTGTGATACTGAATGGTTTGCCTTGGAAACGAACAGAGATCATTTTGTTGTTTTTGAGATTGCATCCAAGTACTGCATTTCAAACTCTTTTGTTGACCATGATGGCTACTCCATTTCTTCTAAGGGATTCCTGCCCACAGTAGTAGATATAATGGTCATCTGAATTAAATTCACCCATTTCAGTCCATTTTAGTTCGCTGATTCCTAGAATGTCGACGTTCACTTTTGCCATCTCCTGTTTGACTGCTTCCAATTTGCCTGGATTCATGGACCTGACATTCCAGGTTCCTATGCAATAGTGCTCTTTACAGCATCAGACCTTGCTTCTATCACCAGTCACATCCACAACTGGGTATTGTTTTTGCTTTGGCTCCATCCCTTCATTCTTTCTAGAGTTATTTCTCCACTGATCTCCAGTAGCATATTGGGTACCTACTGACCTGGGGATTTCCTCTTTCAGTATCCTATCATTTTGCCTTTTCATACTGTTCATGGGGTTCTCATGGCAAGAATACTGAAGTGGTTTGCCATTCCTTTCTCCAGTGGACCACATTCTGTCAGACCTCTTTACCATGACCTGCCCATCTTGGGTGGCCCCACACGGCATGGCTTAGTTTCATTGAGTTAGACAAGGCTGTGGTCCATGTGATCAGATTGACTAGTTGTCTGTGAAAACAAAATTTTTATAACTCAGGAAGTGCCAAATCTCATGCTGCCCTAGGACAAGCCTCTAGAATTTCCCAGGTATTAAAGGACTCTTGCTATAGAGGTCCAACACCATGGCTACTCCGGGAATACCTAAAGATTCAATTCAAAGGGCAAGGACACTGAATTGTCCAAGTGGCATGACTACCACACTTTGTGCTTACCTGGGATCGGATTTGAGCAGCTTTCTTTGGATCCACCATGCGAACATGTTCAAAATGCTTTAGGGTGTGTTGCCTGTCTTTCTGTTCGGCACGGACATACTTCTTTAGCATGTTGAACACGTGACGAGGCTGTAGGGGGCAAAAATGAAAAAAAAAAAGTTCAGATTTGTCCAAAATATTGGTTTTTCTAAACACTTTGGGGTCAGCGGGTCCACTAATTCATCCCCTGATGTGAAAGCACTGTGAGTCATTTTTTTTTCCTCTTTTTTTGGCAATTCTCCTTTTCAAAGAATTCTCCACTCCCCTCTTCCTAGGTAATTCCTTATTCAATTGGCCATTTTTCATTTCTATAAGAGCATTTAGCATTTGACACATAAGATGATGGCTGTCCTTGTTAACAATTCCTTTTAAAATAGCGCCTTCTGTTATGGAAGGAGAGTGGATTTTTAAAAAGCTTGATGATGGCTGTCCTTGTTAACAATTCCTTTTAAAACACAGAACCTTCTGTTACTGAAGGAGAGTGGATTTTTAAAAAATTTGTGGCCATGCTAGGTCTTTGTTGCTGCTTAGGCTACTCTCTAGGTGCAGTGTGCAGGCTTCTTATAGCGGTGGCTTCTCTTGTGGTCAAGCCCAAGCTTGTGGGCATGTGGGCTTCAGGGGCAGTTGTGACTCCTGAGCTCGAGAGCACAGGCTCATTAACTGTGGCCCTTGGGCTTAGCTGCTCTGAGGCACGTGGGCTCTTCGGGGATCAGGGATCAAACCGGTGTCCCTTGCATCGGCAGGTGGATTCTTAACCCCTGAGCCACCAGAGAAGCCCAGAGAGTTGATTCTGGATCTGTCAGATTTAACGTAGGTCCTTCCCATTTTCCCACCCAAATATACAGGGGCACTTGAGACTACATTTCTATTTGTACAGTTTTAATGATTGTCTCATATCCAACTCTCACATCCATACATGACTACTAGAAATGGATGTGAGAGTCTGACTTTAAAGAAAGCTGAGCACTGAAAAATTGATGCTTTTGAACTGTGGTGTTGGAGAAGACTCTTGAGAGTCCCTTGGACTGCAAGGAGATCCAACTAGTCCATCCTAGAGGAAATCAGTCCTGAATGTTCACTGGAAGGACTGATGCTGAAGCTGAAACTAATACTTTGGCCACCTGATGCAAAGAACTGACTCATTTGAAAATACTCTGATGCTGGGAAAGACTGGGGGCAGGAGGAGAAGGGGACAACAGAGGATGAGATGGTTGGATGGCATCACTGACTCAATGGACATGAGTTTGAGTAAACTCTGGGAGTTGGTGATGGACAGGGAGGCCTGGCGTGCTGCAGTCCATGGGGTTGCAAAGAGCTGGACACGACTGAGTGACTGAACTGAACTGAGTGGTTGTCTCAGCAGTTATTGCTGCACAAATAATCCTACCATCAGTAACATGTAATAATCAAAATGAGAAAAATAACAGACAATCACCACTGATTTGCAGGCCAAGGAATAGTTGATAAATTCTAAGAGACATCATATTTTCCTAGGAGAAAGGCCAATGTTTTATTTTACTCTGGAGTTTAATTAAAATCTTTCCATGAGATTAGATTCTAATTCTTTCAGCAACAATTAAGTTTCTTCTTAAGTGCTTCTATTTTTTTTCTAATTGGTTCCATTCCATTTTTATTCCAGTCTTACTTGAAAGCATTCATCCTTATTTTTTTTTAAAAAAGGACAAGGTCTACTTTCTCTGTCTTTAACAATTCTACTGCTACATGCATTACACTATGTGAGTTTTAAAAACAATTTCCAAAGATACATGCTTCCTCTTCATTAAAATAAACAAAAATTACCTGTGGAAGTCCATGTCAGAAATAGAATTTTGGCCATTTGGGTATATCTAGTTATTATTACGGAGAAGGCAATGGCACCCCACTCCAGTACTCCTGCCTGGAAAATCCCATGGATGGAGAAGCCTGGTAGGCTGCAGTCCATGGGGTCTCTGAGGGTCGGACAGGACTTGAGCAACTTCACTTTCACTTTTCACTTTCATGCATTGGAAAAGGAAATGGCAACCCACTCCAGTGTTCTTGCCTGGAGAATCCCAGGGATGGGGGAGCCTGGTGGGCTGCTGTCTATGGGGTCACACAGAGTCGGACACGACTGAAGTGACTTAGCAGCAGCAGCAGCAGTTATTATTAACCTATGGTGCCCTGAAAATCAGTTGGAAGGTACAGATTTTATTTGCAGAGATGGTGTGTGTGTGTTTCCCAATACTTTATGGAATGTGCCTCCCTGTCTCCTGTTGCTTAACTGTGGGGCCACTTCCCTGACATCCCAGGCAAAAGTGGTAGGTATCCTTTCCTTGTGCTCCCAGGAAATGCTTTGCAAACCCTCATTATTGCATTTAATACAACCTATTAAATAATATGGGCTTCCCTGATGGCTCAGACAGTAAAAAACCTGCCTGCAACGCAGGAGACCTGGTTGGATCCCTAGGTCGGGAAGATCCCCTGGAGAAGGAAATGGCTACCCACTCCAGGATTCTTACCTGGGGAATTCCAAGAACAGGAGTGTTATGTGTTTCTGACTGCCCTCTTCAACTGTGAGCCTCTCAAGGGCCAGGTTTGGTCTTTCTGTATTAAGAATCACACATGATAGAGAGTGCTTGACTCAGAGAGCCTGCTCTGAATTGGCTTCCATGCCTTCCCTGATAGCTCAGTTGGTAAAGAATCTGCCTGCAAGGCAGGAGACGCCGATTCAATTCCTGGGTTGGGAAGATCTGCTGGAGAAGGGACAGACTACCCACTCCAGTATTCTTGGGCTTCCCTGTGGCTCAGCTGGTAACGAATCTCCCTGCAATTCTGGAGGCCTGGGTTTGATCCCTGGGTTGGGAAGATCCCTTGGAGAAGGGAAAGGCTAAAAGGCTACCCACTCCAGTATTCTGGCCTGGAGAATTCCATGGACTGTATAGTCCATGGGGTCACAAAGAGTCGGACACGAGTGAGCAACTTTCACTTTCATGCCTTCCACAGGCGACACTCCTACACTTAAGAAAACAAATAAATAAACACAACAGAAAGAAAGTAAACCTGGGCTCATCTGCCTTCTTTCTTCCGTTTATCCTGGAAGCAATGTGCTTCTCCATAATCTCCAAAAAAGGCAGACATCACAGCTTGAAACATAGTGTTTGGCAGCCCATCACTATAATTGTCATTGCTACTGTGAAATTTGGTTTACCCTACAAATTAGAGAATGATCTTTTAAATCTTTTTAAAAGGAGAAAAGCAGTAAAAGAAATAACAATTGACAAACTCCACTGATAATACACATGTAAAAGGCGATAGGTTTATACAAAATCAAAGTTGCTCGGTCGTGTCTGACTCTTTGTGACTCCATGGACCTTAGCCCATCAGGCTCCTCTGTCCATGGAATTCTCCAGGCAAGAATAGTGGAGTGAGTAGCCGTACCCTTCTCCAGGGGATCTTCCCGACCCAGGGATCGAACCTAGGTCTTCTGTATTACAGGTGGATTCTTTACCATCTGAGCCATCAGGGAAGCCCAAGTTTATACAAACTTGTTTGGAAAAGGTAATTTTGAGGTCAGAAATCAAAGGCTGAGTACTGTTGAATGTGATGCATATTTTATACACAGGATTGAGCAAACAGGATATTGCATGCCCTTCACACTTGCTCCTTTATTCAGCACCAAGGCCTAAGAAACTCCTTTAGTTCTACTGCAGTCATACTTCCAAGGTTGGATACAGACAGGACTGCAAATAATTGCAGTCATCCAAGACGCCCCAGCCTCTTACTGGTGCAACTACTTGGCTGAATATGGTTTCTCAGTTGCTCAGTTTCATTTTTTAATTCTTGAAAAGGCTTTGTTGTTTTGAAGACAATAGAACTTTTTTTCTTTATGAGCTCACATAAGCAAAAAATGCTTCAAGTGACCATAAGGATTATTTTTCATCATAACTCTCTTTTCTTCTTTCTTTTTTGGTAGTCAGTCACCTATAAACGTTTCTACAAGGCATGTGGTCCTCAGGACTGTCACCCCCAAGCATGGGTGCCAGGATGTAACGGCTCCAAATTGGTCTTGATGCTTGAAGCTAAATTCTAATAACTGACATTTGAGTCTCTTCCCCAACCCCCCTCTTTTTTCCCCTGTCACCACAAACGGCACAGACTCCCACCTGTGGTTATTAACCTTAACATCAATTTAAAAATAAACATAAGTCTCAAACTACCTAAGCCTCAGTTTCCTCATCTGTGCCACTGAGATAACGATCTTTCATAGGCACACATGGGGATGAAATCGTTGTTTGTTACTGAAACTAACATGACACTGTAAATCAACAATTGTTGTTGCTTTAGTCGCTCAGTTGTGTCCAATTCTTTTGTGACTCCCTGGAGTGTAGCCCGCCAGGCTCCTCTATCCATGGAATTTCCCAGGCAAGAATACTAGAGTGGGTTGCCATTCCCTTCTCCAGGGGATCTTCCCGACTCAGGGATTGAACCTGTGTGTCTTGCATTGGCAGGAGGATTCTTTACCACTGAGCCACCAGGGAAGTCCCCAATCAACAATACTCTGATATAATATAACAATTACATTAAAGAATCATTTTAATGGTGAAAAGAAGAACTGATGCAAATGTACCAATATGATAATAATTTATATTTGGGTGATGGATACATAATCTATATTTTAAAAACATATTTTCATACTACTCTTTGTAGTGTATACATTTTTAATATCTCAAAATTAAATAAAATTATATACCTTCTCTGAAGATAATTGGGGTATGTAAAAGAGCACGAAGAAACCTAAAACCATTATTCTATCATTAGGAGACAAAACTGTATCAACACTGCAAATATATTTACATACTATTTTTATAAAATTATTTTATATAAGTGGGGCCTTGTTGAACAGTAAAAAAAAATATTGTGTTAGTTACTCAGCATAATGCTGCATCCACAGTAGCTACTCAGTAAACATTTTTTCTACAGTGTTGCCTCCCCTTATTTCTCTTGTCTAAGCAATGGCAGTTCAACATTTATTGACTGCTTATATGAATAAGACAGTGCTTCAGGGAGTTCATGCACAGTGATTCACAATCTTCCTATCAACCGTATGACAGAGGTACAGCTGGTCAACCCATTTCATTGATGAACCTAACAAGGCACACGGGAGATAACGGGCTATGAAGCTGGTTACATTTAGTCACAGAGCTAGTCAGGAGTAGAGCCAAGAACAGGTAGACCAACTCTGGCTCTACAGGCCAATCTCCGGATCACTACATGATCCTGCCTTTCAAGGAAACTCTAAAATGGACCATGCAAAGGACCATTCCACAAAGTAACCTATAGAGCTGAAAACCAAAAGAGGTTGCTGAATAGTTAGAAATTAAGAGTCTGTTCTAGATGTCCTCGCCTGGATTTCCAGTTCTTATAAGTGCAGATAATATTCTTTTGGGACACACTAATATCTGCCCTTTTAATTGTGTTGAAAATCATCCAGACTTATTAAATCTCGGAAATGCCATCCTTGGTTTTTGGCATTCTGCTGTGCTTTAGCTAATGTCTCAGATGCAGGGAGGAGAAATAGCAAGATAGAAAGGTCCTCTGTCAATCTGTTTAGTATTACCGGAAAAAGATTAAAGGCATTAATGAGCAGTTAGGCTTTTGTGACATTCACAGATTCTAATTCTAAATCCATCCTTATCTTCTACTAAAATGGATAATTAAATTGTGAATATGTTCACACGTTTACAATTGCTTATCTCATTTGATACCGACATTTCTTTATATGCTTCAGAAATACATTCAGAAATATATTCCTAACTTCCCCCCACCCCAAATCCCTAGAGCTTGACAATGAAACAGTAGCACACCGGGCTCTCAGGACAGTCCAGGCCTCTCTCTGCCCAGGAACAAAGCTCTTGGAGCACAGAACAAAGCTTTGTACTCTAGAGCCCAGGGTACGCCGTGACCTCATCACTGTTTATGTGAGCTCAGATACACATCGTGTGGGCATCTATACAGACACCAGCCTTTCCCTCCCACTGCCTACACCTCAGGACAGGAGAATTCAGGATGCTTTTCAGAAAGACACTCTGAGGTCCCTCATTAAATGAATGACAAGATTCTGTTTGGAAACATATTTCTAAAGACCATGTTAAGAAATGAAAAATATAAAAATCAGATTAGTCATTATGTTGGAGTAGGCAGATGAAGCATCCTAAATAAAATGGCAGTTATGTTGACACTTCAAAAACAAATGCTATTTTAAGTAAGAAAGAAAAATAACATTCCCCTGTACCTTTATATTTTCATTTGCTTTAGTTAAAAAAAAGGAAAGAAAAAGAATTCTGCTTCTGATATATGATTCATGCATGTTTCATTTAAATACAGGAGTAACAGTCTTTACAACTTTTAGAAAGAATAGTAGTATAACAGGAACCTTCCATTGTTTAGGGATTTTTATTTCATCATCTTAGGACAAAGGTGAATAATTTAAAATTTTAATTAAAAGTGCAGAAACATTCACACAGAAATGATAGGAAAAATATCTGATATCTGTATAGAAATATATTCTATTAAAGTAACTATTTCTATTGTCATAATCCTTACATTTAAGACAGGATTATTCAGATGTTTAGAAAAACTAGCTTAAGAATTCAGTGGCTCATCATAAGGATATTGACAGTAAGCAGAGATTAAGAAGCATGTTTTTAACCTCTATGCATATAATTTCATTCATTCTCTTTACATCTTCTATAATAACATTTTTTTCCTGCAAATTTCTCTCATTTTACAGTACAGATGTTCTATGTATTAATACCGCAATCTGGTTATATTGCCATTGAATGGCTAATCTTATTATTAAAATTTATAGCAAAGAACAGAGATAATAAAAGGAAAAGATCTGCCCGGGGGACTAATTATACCCAATCCTTTTTTATTGTCACTATTGTTTCTGCAAGAGTGCTTAGTCCATAATTACAAAGTATCTATTTGCATCAGATGTGGCCCTTTTCAACATGCATTAAATTCACTTCACAATCACACTGAATTAACAACACATCATTTCAAAAAGAAATTTCTTCAAGATTAAGAGTGTATGTGTGTATGCTCAGTCGCTTCAGTCGTATCTGACTCTTTGCAACCCTATGGACTGTAGCCTGCCATGCTCCTCTGTCCATGGAAGGCTATAGTCTATGGGGTTCCAAACAGTTGGACACGACTGAAGGATTGAGTAGGCCTTACTAAAATGGATTATACTTAATCTGAAAATAGAAGATTTACATTTTGGAACATTAACCATCTCCCTCTCTTGGAAAGACAGAGTAACATATCGCCAGCTCTTGCTCCTGGCACAATTTGGTTGTCAAAAAATGCTAATTAAATTAATGAATAACCCAGAGCTAAATATAACTGCATAAGTAGTTTCAGCAGCAAAATATATCCTTCACAGTATCTCTAAACCAAGAAGAGTTGCATTCCAAATTTTCATGGTACATATCAATCTATCTTCCCTGTATGTTGGGGTCCTTCAGAGAGCTGTTTTCTTCTCAGAAAATATTTCATAGACTATAGCATATTCAAACTAGTGTCAACAAGATTCATTTCCTTGATTTCAAAAGATGGTACTGGTTGTTTTCTTGTGGTGTGGGTTTTGATGTCAGGCTGATGTATGGAATTTTGTAAGAAATTTCACAGCTTTCCCCCTATAATTGTTGTTATTTAATTGCTTAGTCGTGTCTGACTTTTTTGTGACCCCATGGACTGCAGCCTGCCAGGCTCCTCTGTCCAAGGGATTCCCCAGGCAAGAATATGGGAGTGGTTTGCCATTTCTTTCTCCAGGGGATCTCCCTGATACAGGGAAGGAACTTGCACATTCTGCCTTGGCAGGTGGATTCTTTACCACTAAGCCACCAGGGAAGCCCCTTCCTATAATAGGTAATTAAAAAAATTAATATATCCACTTCTCACATGTATTGACTTTTAAACTTGGTTCTTTTATGCAATTTTATAAATTTGGTATCCATGGATTTTGAATCAATCATACACACTCAACTCAATGCCAATCACATCTGAGTGGGTAGCTTTCGATTCCACAATTCATATGGGAGGTACATTAAAACATGACCATTCAGCCCCACCGTGCCTCTTCATAGCACTATGTCTGAAGTAGAAATCTGGCATTTTATCATAGCAGATACTTGTGCCTGAAACCATCTCCTGATGGGAGGGAATGATCTGTCAAGAGCCTTTAAAAGCCCCAAGCATAATCCTGCCAAAAAGAAGGAAGTAAATGAGTCACTTTATGGGGAAGCACCCTAACCTTTCCAGGTCACAAGGGACTTATTCAGAAAATCCTTTCCTGGAGCATTAAATTGCACCCTAGTGGTTTTGCACCCAGACTGTGACTGGGGAAGTTAATCACCTATCAAGAAAAAGCAGTTCTCTCCTGTTTTCACAAGGAGGTTCAGGGCCATTATTTTCATAGTTCTACATCTTGGACTTTGGGCTATCTTGGGCACATAAATGTAAAATGTATAAAATCTCTGTGGGCAGATTTGAAAAACACCTTTAAGAGAGTTAAACCTCTTTCGGCTTGAGATGGTCTTGGTTGATTTTATTCTGCCTTGGTAGACCTCCCTCAGCATTTCACAGGCATTCTCACTGTTGCAAGAAAAACCAGAAGAACAAAAACACACTTGGGGAGCTTCCACTAGAACCTTTGGATCACAGCTGTGTTCATCTTTAAAGCTAGGGCTGTCTGTCTTTGCCCCGTGCTCAGTCGTGCCTGACTCTTTTCTACCCTACAGACGATAGCTGGCCAGGCTTCTCTGTCCATGGGATTCTCCAGACAAGAATACTGGGGAGGGTTGGCATGCCCTCTTCCAGGGGGACATTCCTGAATCAGGAATTGAACCTGGCAGATTCTTTACCTGCTGTGCTTTCAGCTGAATTAAATTTTTAAGTCTGCTGCAAAATCCATGCCTATTCCTTGCTTCAGAAGAGCACATAAATGCTTTTTGCAGTTTAACATGGTATAAAAAGGTGAACGACAATTCTATGTCAGGTTGAACATAGAAGTCTTGTACAAGCAACAGGAGCAATGGGATAAATTCTCATGACAGGCTCCATTCCGTGTTTCCTCCAGCTTTGGTAATATGGAGGCACTAGGTACACTCCCTCCCAGTATATCCAGATTACTGTTTGGCTTCCCATGTCGTAACAGAGCACAGCAGGACTCAGGCAAGGCCATCCCACATCCTTTCCCTCCTCCACAAGAAGGCGGATGACTTCCGAGTAGGGACAAGGTACCAAAGCCTCTATATATTCTATCCTAACAAGCTTTCTCTTCTTGGGGATCCAAGTATCTTTGTACTTCACGGTCTCATCTCAACTTTAGATTAATCCCTTTGTTCTTCTAATTATAGCTAACAAAAAGCTAGAACAATGTTAATCGCAAAAAGAGTAGAATAATTAACCCCAATCTGCAAACGGAAGAGAAGGTCTTCCTAATTAAGCCACTTGTTCCAAGCTGTAAGATGGCAAACTTGGAAATTAAAGACAGGTGTTTATACTCTACTCTAAAATATAGAAAATAAGGGTGGTTTTAATCCTGTCATTCACAAATGAGGGGCGTTTGGACTATTTGTCAAATCTGGTAGGTTTCATAATTTTTTTTCTGGGATAGTTTGCTAGTTCTCAGAAATAACTTATTTTATTTTAGTTACTATGACATAAGAAGAAATACATGTTTGGTCTCTGCCCCCAGTTCCTGACAGAGCTCCTAACGCCCTTGTAAAATCTGGTGACCAGAGCATCTTTTGTTTTAATATTTGGTCTTAGTCTTTGATTCCAGACAGGAGAGCTTATTAGACTCTTGGAGGGTGCTTCATGTGCTAACGAGGTGACTCTTGGAGGATGGGAACTGGATGCTGGAGGAACCAACCCTGTGATTACAGGGGTTGTAGCTTTTGGCCAGATTATCTGACCTCCAGGGAGGGGAGAGGGGCTGCAGATTGAGTTTAACCACCAGTGGTCAATGATTTAATCATTCATGGTTATCTATTGGAACCTTCGCCACCAAAAATCCCTTAAGAACGGAATGCAGAGAGCTTCCAGGTTGGAGAACACACTAGGGTGTGAGGAGGGTACCATGCCTGGAGAGGGCGTGCAGACTCCATACCCCTTCCCCACATACCTTGCTCTATAGTCTCTTCCATATGGCTATTCCTGAGTCCTATCCTTTTTAATAAACTGCTAGGAGTAAATAAAGTTCTTACTGTGAGTTGTTCCAGGGAATTATCAAATTTGAGGAGGGTCCCCCCCCACCGACTTACAGCTAGTCCATCAGAAATACAAGGTGAAAATCTGGGATTTGTGACTGGCTTTGAACCCTTAACCCATGGGGATCTACATGAACTAGGGGTTGTGATATCAGAATTCTTTCATGTGAGGGACAACTTCCCATATATTTGGTGTCGGAGTACTGAGAGTAAATAGTTCTTCCTTTAGTTACACAGACCCAAGCTATACATTAGTGAAGACAACATATAGAACTGAAATTTAGGACCTGGTTTTTGGATCAGCTTAGATCCACTGGATACAGAGCTTGGATCTGCTGACCGGCGAGCAAAGAGGGGCCAGAAATTGTTTGGACTTGCATGTCTTCAATTCTTATTTAGTTACTCAGTGAGACATATTGAAGCACTTAACGATGAACAGGATTATTAATGCAACCCAGACAGCAAAGCCCACAGAGTTGAAGAAATCGTAAACAAAAGATGTTTTAAAATACCAGACCCTTGGGAAGATTTGTCAAGTGGTCTGATCATCTGACAAACGCCAACTGTGACACACTCTTGACTTCTTAAGAGCGAGTTGCAGCAGTATGCTTCAATCTTGTATATTCATACTTAGATTTTGGCATTTTTACTTCACAAATCCTCTAACTGGCTACACCATGTTCAAAGATAGGCACATGTATATTTATTTCAATTTCACCCTCTTCTCATACTACCTAACCACCCTTGATCTAACCACAGGGCTCTGACTTGCTAGAAATAGTATAAGGAAACTCAAGATAAAGCTTATGTTGGGGAGGAAGAAATTTTCTTCTAGGCTTCCAGGTTATTCTAGCTGATCTAAGAATTAAATTGACATGAGACAGATTAAGAGGAGGAAAATCAAACAGAAGTTGAAAAACATGTATACATGGGAGAGACCCAGGAAAACTGAGTAATACACCAAAATGACAGAAAGCCCCACCTTAAATACTACTCTCAGCTACAGACAAGAGGATGTTGGAGGTTTGGGACTTCAAAGGGGAGGAAGGCAATTAACACGGAGGAGGGGGAAAGAAATCAAATGCTTGGTAGACAAGTGTTTGCTGGGCCATGCAGAAGCAATGGGACACAGAAGAATTTTAACAGATTTTCCTCTGTGTCTACGCACCTAGTTCATACTCCAGTTATCTATGGTGACAACTCCCTCCCTCAAACAGGTCCTCTGTCTATGTTCTTTTAGGCACTGAGGTACAAGGAAGCTCAAAGATTCTTCCTGAGTCTTTTGGGTCTCAAAAATAATCAGCCTAAGTTAATCCTCGTGCCAAAGAGACACATTCCGGGGTGGTAAATTTTGCTCCCCTACACTTACAGAAATCCAAATATAACCTAGGACCTTTAAACTGATCCATGGAGGAGCTTCCTAAAACGAGTGAACTTCCTGAAACCCATGTGTAATTTTGTGTGCACACATGCGAGTTTCTAGGGAGAGGATCTCTTATTGCTATCTGTTCTGTAGAGCAGATAACTGTAAGACCAGACATTAAGTAGCTGCTGGATTATTAAATAATGTACAATGAATTTCTTTAAAAAACTGAAATATTTATGTCTTCATTATGGGTTTTAAAATAAAACATCATGAGAAACGCTGGGCTGGATGAAGCACAAGCTGGAATCAAGACTGCCAGGAGAAATATCACTAACCTCAGATACGCAGATGACACCACCCTTATGGCAGAAAGTGAAGAAGAACTAAAGAGCCTCTTGATGAAAGTGAAAGAGGAGAGTGAAAAAGTTGGCTTAAAGCTCAACATTCAGAAAACGAAGATCATGACATCTGGCCCCATCACTTCATGGCCAATACATGGGGAAACAGTGGAAACAGTGGCTGACTTTATTTTTTGGGGCTCCAAAATCACTGCAGATGGTGACTACAACCACGAAATTAAAAGACATTCCTAGGAAGGAAAGTTATGACTAACCTAGACAGCACATTAAAAAGCAGAGACATTACTTTGCCAACAAAGGTCCGTCTAGTCACAGCTATGTTTTTTTCCAGTGGTCATGTATGGATGTGAGAGTTGGACTACAAAGAAAGCTGAGCCCAAAGAATTAATGCTTTTGAACTGTGGTGTTGGAGAAGACTCTTGAGAGTCCCTTGGACTGCAAGGAGATCTAACCAGTCCATCCTAAAGGAAATCAGTCCTGAATATTCATTGGAAGGACTGATGTTGAAGCTGAAACTCCAATACTTTGGCTACCTGATGCGAAGAGCTGACTCTTTTGAAAAGACCCTGATGCTGAGAATGACTGAAGGCAGGAGGAGAAGGGGACAACAGAGGATGAGATGGCTGGATGGCATCACTGACTCAATGGACATGAGTTTGAGTAAACTCCGCAAGTTGGTGAAGGACAGGGAGGCCTGGCATGCTGCAGTCCATGGGGTCATAAAGAGTCAGACACGACTGAGCTACTGAACTGAACTGAATGGGTTTTTAAGAATGAACAAAAATAGGTACGGTAAAGAACCTGCCAGCCAATGTAGGAGACATAAGAGACATGGGTGTAATCCCTGGGTTGGGAAGATCCTCTGGAAGAGGGCATGGTAACCCACTCCAGTATTCTTGCCTGGAGAAGCCCAAGGACGGAGGAGCCTGGTGGGCTACAGTCCATGGGGTGACAAAGAGTTGGATACAACTGAAGAGACTTAGCATGGCACAGCACATGCAACTTTTGCTAGAGCAAAATAGGACATATCCCAGTACTGTCTGTTTGACAGCATTGGATAAAAAGCTGTTTTGACTTAGAAGCCATGACTAAGTAGGGCTGTGCCATGGAGGGAATCTGGGTGATAAACATGGACTCAGAGGCACACGACAGCTTTCAAGCTCATGCCTTGCTTAAACACTTCTTATCTTTCTATATACTTAATTCAAATTCAATTAAGAACAGAAAACACTATTGTCTCTCATCACACACTTCCCACTGGTCTTTAGTCAGATCTCTTTATTCAGCTTGGTAAAGATTCAAAGCAAGGTAAAGAGGTAATACTGAGAGGCTTTTCCAGAATAGCATGCAAACCACACAGCATAGTTTATAGGACTTTGTCTAATAAATGCAAACTCTCCCATTTGTCTTTCTACCAACCATTTGATATGAAGTGTGTCCTTAAACGCTCTCAAGTTAACAAGTTCCCTTGTGCTTACCAATTTTTACAAATCTCAACTAAAAAGAAATGAATGGAGAATATATAAAGTACAGGGTAGTTACATTTCCCAAAGATGATTTTCAAGCTGGCAGTCTTTTAAGTACATTCTGATCAGCTTTACAAAATTCCGATTATACTCAAAACTTGAAGGTGGAATGTCAAACTCATTTCCCTCAATGCCTTCATGTATTAAGATCTCAGCAAATGACTTTTCACTTTATCCATTATATTGACTGACTTAGCTGGCACTTCCTCATGCTGTCACTAGTTTGCCTGCCATGACACACCAACCAATTACTGTCCTTTTTAAAAAAAAATTGCTGGCCTTTATTTTCTCCAACAATTGCTACTTTCTTATCAAACACATATTACCCTAATGTTAAAGTCTGCATAATAGCATTGAGCAAAATCTCAATGTAGGGAAAAAACCATGCTTCTTAATGGTAAATCTCACAAAGAATTCAGTAAAGAATTGTATGAAGACATTTCAGGAATCTCAACAAAATTTAACATTTGGCTGAACTGATCTAGTATGCTGTTACTGGGAGTGTGAATTGGTAGAGCCATTATGAAAAACAGTGTGCAGATTTCTCAAAAAATTAAAAATGGATTTACCATATGATCCAGTGATTGACCCTTCGATATTTATACAAAAGAAATAATAGTGAAAGTGTTAGTCACTCAGGTGTGTCTGGCTCTTTGTGATCCCATGGACTGTAGCCCACCAGGCTCCTCTGTCCATGGAATTCTCCAGGCAAGAATACTGAAGTGGATTGCCATGCCCTCCTCCAGGGGGTCTTCCTGACCCAGGGGCTGAATCTGCATCTCCTGCATTACAGGCAACTTCGTCACCAACTGAGTCACAAGGGAAGCCCTATACAAAGGAAATGAGGACGCTACTTTGGAAAGATACATAGACTACATTGTTCGCAGAAGCCTTATGTACAATAGCCAAGATATAGAAGAAACCTAAGTGCCAGAGACTAGAGAAAGAACATGTGGTATACACACACACACAGTAATATCAGCCACAAAAAATAATGAAATTTTATCATTTGTGACAACAAGGATGGGCCTGGGCGGGAGAGAGGGCATTTTACACTTAGTGAAATAAACCAAAGACAAATGCTGTGGTTTTCACTTATATGAGGAATCCAACAAAACAAAAGAAATCAGCAAATACAGCAAAACAGAAACAGACTCACAGATACAGAGAGAAAATGAATGGTCCCCAGCAGGAGGAGAGAAAGAATGGGTGAACTTGGTGAAGGAGATTACTAGGTAGAAACTTCCAGTTGTAAAAGGAACAGTCTCAGAGATGTAATGCACAACATGTGGAACACAGTCAGTAATATTAGAATAACTGTATGATATACAATCTATAAAGAATAAAAAACACATTATTATGTCTTGTACCTGAAATTAATATAATGTAAGTCAACTACACTTCAGTCAAAAGAAAAAAATAAAAGGAAAAGAAATGAGGAAGGAAAGCGAACAGGTGCTAAAGAAACTGCCAATTTTTTTTTCTCTCAATTAAATGTCAAGAGTCTGAGTATGAAGCATCAGATACAAGCATGAAATTAAGTTTAGTATGGATAAAATGGCTGCAATGTAGTATTTAGTATTCACATTTAGTACAGATAAGATATTTCATGAGACACGGGGAAAAAAACCACTTCTGGCACACAGACATACAGATAGACAGACAGATACATATGAATGGATGTTTTCTAACAGAAGATTTAGACTGACTATCTGTAAAGACACCCAAAATTTTAGAATTACAAAGAAAGCTTCAGTTTTTTGTCTCTCATCTTCAAAACCACATTTCAGTCCACAATAATTAGGCGCTCCTAAATTTTTCCAGATCTAAGCCTACGACAGCAAGTTTATTTTAAACAGAAATTACCATGCAGCCTTTTGGGCTTCCCAGGTGGCCTAGTGGTAAAAAACCTGCCAGTGAAGGAGATGCAAGAGATGTGGCTTCAATCCCTGGGTTGGGAAGATTCCCTGGAGGAGGGCATGGCATTCCACTTTAGTATTCTTGCCTGGAGAATGCCACGGACAGAGGACCCTGGCGAGCTAAAGTCCATGGGGTTGCAAGGAGTCAGACATAACCGAAGCATCTTAGCATGCATGCAGGCTTTGGTTTATCTGTACAGGATCCCACATAAGTCTAGTTTCTCTTCAGATTACAGAGGATTTTGAACAGTCAGGCAATATAATAATCTTTTCTCCATCTATGAAGTAGACCCTGCCAATTACAGGAGGGAAGGCTCACACAGTATATAAGTCAATAGTTCATGAAGCCAGGAGTTGCTTAAATTTGAGCTCTGTTAAAGTAAGAAGCCAAAGTCCTACATTTGGTGATGATTTAGTTTAAAGTAGTACATATGTTCAGTAGCTTAAAGGCCTCCAAGGGTGATGGAAGGTTAACCACGTGTGATGCAACTTTATTGACTATGCCGAAGCCTTTGACTGTGTGGATCATAACAAACTGTAAAGAATTCTTAAAGAGATGGGAATACCAGACCACCTGACCTGCCTCCTGAGAAATCTGTATGCGGGTCAAGAAGCAACAGTTAGAACTGGACATAGAAAAATGGACTGGTTCCAAATTGGGAAAGGAGTATTCAAGGCTGTATATTGTCACCCTGCTTATTTAACTTATATGCAGAGTACATTGGGGCTTCCCTGATAGCTCAGTTGGTAAAGAATCCACCTGCAATCCAAGAGACATTGGTTCGATTCCTGGGTGGGGAAGATCCGCTAGAGAAGGGACAGGCTACCCACTCCAGTATTCCTGGGCTTCCCTTGTGGCTCAGCTGGTAAAGAATCTGCCTGCAATGTGGAAGACCTGGGTTTGATATCTGGGTTGGGAAGATCCCCTGGAGAAGGAAAGGCAGAATATATCATGTGAAATGTTGGGCTGGATGAAGCACAAGCTGGAATCAAGACTGCCGGGAGAAATATCAATAACCTCAGATACGCAGATGACACTAACCTTATGAGAGAAAGCAAAGAGGAACTAAAGAGCCTCTTCATAAAAGTGAAAGAGGAGAATGAAAAAGCTGGCTTAAATTTCAACATTCAAAAAAAGAAGATCAAGGCATCCAGTCCCATCACTTCAAGGCAAATTGATGGGGAAACAATGGAAACAGTGACAGATTTTATCTTCTTGGGCTCCAAAATCACTGCAGATGGTGACTGCCACCATGAAATTAAGATGCTTGCTCTTTGGACCTAGAGAGCATATTAAAAAGCAGAAACAAAATTGCTTTGCCAACAAAGGTCTGTCTAGTCAAAGCTATGGTTTTTCCAGTTGTCACGTTTGGATGTGAGAGTTGCACTATAAAGAAAGCTGAGCGCCAAAGAATTGATGCTTTTGAACTGTGGTGTTAGAGAAGACTCTTGAGAGTTCCTTGGACTGCAAGGAGATCAAACCAGTCCATCCATTCTTTAGAAAATCATTCTTGAATATTCATTGGAAGGACTGATGCTGAAGCTAAAACTCCAGTCCTTTGGCCACCTGATGTGAGGAGCTGACTCACTGGAAAAGAACCTGATGCTGGGAAAGATGGAAGGCAGGAGGAGAAGGGGACGACAGAGGATGAGACGGTTGGATGGCATTGTGACTTGATGGACATGAGTTTGAGCAAGGTCCGGGAGTTGATGATGGACAGGGAGGCCTGGTGTGTGGCAGTCCATGTGGTTGCAAAGAATGGACATGACTGAGTGACTGAACTTAACTGATGCAACTTTGGAGAGGAATTTAACTTTTCTGGGGAAAAAAGCATACCTCTTTTTTTCTTCCAAGGAAACATATAGAGAAGTGAAAATTTTGAAGAGCTTGTCATTAGAAGAGGAGTCACTAGCCTTCTACAGATTAAGAGTTTATCCTAGTGGGGCTTCCCAGCTGGCACTAGTGGTAAAGAATCTTCCTGTCAATGCAGGAGATATAAGACACACGGGTTCCATCCCTGGGTCAAGAAGATCCCCTGGAATAGGAAGTGGCAACTACTCCAGTATTCTTGCCTGGAGAATCCCATGGACAGAGGAGCCTGGTGGGCTATAGTTCATGGGGTTACAAAGAGTTGGACACGACTGAGTGACTGAGCATACAAAAGGACACAACTGTGGTCTAATTTTTATATTCCAGGGGATGGGAGTGGAAGGGGGAGGAGGATGAAAGGACAAGAATGGACCGTTTTAACAACTGTAATATTTTAAGTATATATACATGCTAAGTCACTTCAGTCGTGTCCGACTCTTTGCGACCCTATGTATGGACTGTAGCCTGGGGTGCTCCTCTGGCCATGGGATTCTCCAGGCAAAAATACTGGAGTGTGTTGCTATGGCCTCCTCTGATTCAAAAAGTGCACTTGTAGGTTGGGCACTGAATATTAGTCAGTAGGCATGTAATTAATCAAAAAAGGAAATCTGGAACATAAAGCAACACACAGATTCTGGGACTCACAAATGAAATTCATGGTAGAGTAAGGAATTCTAGTTGCACAAATACATCATCACGTCATACTCTCAAGCTTGGGTTTAAAAAAAAATAGAAATATGGATTAAACTTAAGCTTCAAAGGGACTATGTATAAACAATGCATGCTATTTCACACTCCCCACTTACAAAGTCTGAGACCATTTGGTACAATGTGGTCAGGGTTAGTTTAGTTCAGTTCAGTTGTTCAGTTGTGTCCGACTCTTTGCAACCCCATGAACTGCAGCATGCCAGGCCTCCTTGTCCATCACCAACTGCCAGAGTCTACTCAAACCCCTGTCCACTGAGTCGGTGATGCCATCCAACCATTTCATCCTCTGTCGCCCCCTTCTTCTCCTGCCCTCAATCTTTCCCAGCATCAGGGTCTTTTCCAGTGAGTGAGTCAGCTCTTCACATCAGGTGGCCAAAGGACTGGAGTTTTAGCTTCAGCATTAGTCCCTCCAATGAACACCCAGGACTGATATCCTTTAGGAAGGACTGGCTGGATCTCCTTGTAGTCCAGGGGACTCTCACGAGTCTTCTGCAACACCACAGTTCAAAAGCACCAATTCTTCGGCACTCAGCTTTCTTTATAGTCTAACTCTCACATCCATACATGACCACTGGAAAAACCATAGCCCTGACTAGACGGACCTTTGTTGGCAAAGTAATGTCTCTGCTTTTCAATATACTGTCTAGGTTGGGCATAACTTTCCTTTCAAGGAGTAAGCCTGTTTTAATTTCATGGCTGCAATCACCACCTGCATTTTAGAGCTCCCCAAAATAAAGTCAGCCACTGTTTCCACTGTTTCCCCATCTATTTGACCATCACTTTATGGTCAGGGTTAAGGGGATAATTATTCAGAAGGTGATATCAACTATAGAATCTATAGTAAAAACCTGGCTAATGCATTTTCTTATATTCAACTAACAATTATTAAATATTTCTTACTTTCCAGCCACTGAATTAAATATGAGGGAGATTTCAGAAACATTTTATTTATGACTCCAATACTAGACATGACCTTCCTCAGACAGTTATTGGCAAGCTCTTGATTTATGTCTTTCAACAGTAATATATAAACCTCTTAAGAAGGGATTTAGAATTTTCTCCCATTTTCTAAACTGCAGAGCTAAGTGTGTGTCAAGCTATAGGTTAAAATTCAAATAAAACAATCAGACAATGTCAATAACTTAACAGAAATGGTCAGTAATGGCATTGCAAAGAGTTGGACTCAGCAACTGAACAGCAACAATAATAGCTATTCTTGATCTTTGTTCTGTACAATCCCAGTTTTATTACATGGGAGAATTTTATGTATTTGTAGGTAAGACTTCAGTGTGAATACTTGGTTCAATCAATGACAATCTGATTTTTCTGACCGTAAAACAATTCTTCTTCATCCAATTTTCAATTTTCATTTCAAATAAACATGTCTAACCCTACATGATGTGATCAACAGACTCAGGGCAAGCTTAATTATGAGCAATCTGAATTTATCCCCTTTGATAACACAAGCAGCTTTGGCAAACATTCCTCTTGTTACAGTCTTTCCTGTGATGGCTGATGGGGCTGAACTGAAAGATCTGAAATGTGTGTTTGTTAAAGACTCCATTCAGTCCTCATTTTATTTTCAGCTCTGTCAATGACCATTTAGGAAAGATCTTACTTCAGAAATTGGACCTTTAGCTGCAGTCCTTCACTAAATGTCAGCTATGAAGGTTCTGCTCTCAACGCCCCCCACCCTGCCTATCTCTGGCAAATGATGTTGATGACCCAGATCTCAAAATCAAGTCCTATTAAAAAAAAAAGGGAGTGTAATTAAGGAACTCATTCTCCAAACATACTAAACAATTTTACTGAGCAGTGCTTGGACATAGTTTTTTTTTTTTTTTTTTCTGAATAGAAAATGAAAATGCCAATGTGAATATTCTTCATCAAAAGCTTATTGTTCTGAGAGGAAGCCTGGTCTGGTAGGAAGGCACTTCAGGGGTCAACTGTGATTCACAGATCCACCCTGTCCATTACCAATGGTGTCACCCTGGACCAGCCACTCAGTCTCAGTGATGTCATTGGTAGAACAAGGTCAATACTATTTCATGATCTGGAAGAGTATCAGGAGCTCTTTCATGGTTCCTCTGAGTTTTCTGCACTAAATCTTAGTATAGAAAGAAAAATAAAAATGAGGAGAATAAATGCAAGTGGGTGACTTTTTGGTTTGGTTACATAATGTAGATACAGACTTCTACTTTCAGCCAAGATTTTGTAGAGGGAACCATGTTTACTCTGCTCCTGCTAGCAACCAATAAATGGACAAAATATCTAGAACTATATTTCTGTAAGATGTCAGATATTAGGTGAAGGACAGAGACCACCAAGAAATTAGAAACTAACACTGTGAGCTCTACGATTGCCTATGTTTACTGCCTTGAGTTTCTAGGCTACGGTTCCAGGTTTGGGAACCCAGTTAGAGTCTAGTAGATTCCAGAGAGCTGAAGACTTGGACTTGGAGTCCGGAGACATGGAGGTGCCTGACAATCAAAGGACAGAATACTGGAGAGGAAGGAGTTGTTTGGAGGGAGAATCTGGAGAGGATGCCCTATGAGGATGCAGCTGACTAGTGATGGGTATTAGTTTCACACACGTGAAGGAAACTGAGGCCACAGGAAAAAAATCATCCAAAAGGATTTGAGGTAAGTGTCTGGTGTTCACACAGGGTCAGAAATAGTACTTATTCCCATCATCCAGATGGAAAAACTCAACTTTCATTGATAACCGCTCTGTTTGCAAGTAATTTAACTGCCTTCTAGAACAAAGCTCAGAAACAGTCTTTTTTTTTTGCTGTTCAGTCACTAAGTTGAGTCCAGCTCTTTGCAGTCCCATGGACTGAAGCATGCACTGTCTCCTGGAGTTTGCTCAAACTCATGTCCATTGAGTTGGTGACACTATCTAACAATCTCTCATCAAACCAGTCAATCCTAAAGGAAATCAACCCTGAGTATTCACTGGAAGGACTGATGCTGAAGTTCTAATACTTTGGCCACCTGATACGACAAGACAACTCATTTGAAAAGATCCTGATGCTGGGAAAGATTTAAAGCAGGAGAAGAAGGGGACAACAGAAGATTAGGAATAGTTACAGGTATCCAAAAATACCCAACACTCTCAAGGTGAACGTCACAATATCTGACAACTGATAAAAAAATTCCAAAGGTTCAAAAATTAAATAAAGATATGGAAGACATGAAACAAACAAAAATCCAGATTCACATTCTACATGTGAAAACTATAATATATGATATGAAAAACAGCCAAATGGGATTAAAGGCAAATTGAAATATACCAGGTTACAACATAATCAAATTGCTCTAAGCTAGTGATAAAGGAAAATATGCTAAAAGCAGCCAGATTAAAAAAAAAGACGTATTATTTAAAGAGAAGTAAAGAAAAGATGATATCAGTATTTTTGTTGCAAACAATGCAACTAAGAAGACAATGGAGCATCATCATTAAGGCAGCTGAAGAAAAACTTCAACCCAGAATTCTATTCTAGTAAAAATATCTTTTAAGACAAAGGTAAACTAAAGATATTTTCAGACATTCCTGAGCAAAGACTAAAATAATAAAGAGTTAAAAGCCACCAAAGGATACAACACAGAATCATTAAATATATTAAATTAATCCAAAAGGTAGCCGAAAAAGAAAAAGGAATAAGGAACAACTTGGGACTAAAACCAAACAGCATGATGATAGATTTAGGCATAGTCATAACAGTAATTTCATTTAAATGGTCTTCTTAGTTAAAGGGGAAGTCCCAAGTAGGTGCTGCCCACAAGAAATGCCCTTCAAATATAAACAAATAGGCTAAACAAAAGCTCAAGGATGGAAAAATGATACAAGATGATACATTAATCAAAAGAAAGCTAGAGTAGCTTAGTATCAGACACAGTAATTTCAGAGCAAACAATGTGACTATGGATAAAGGAGGCCATTTCACAATGATTGTGGTGGAGGGTGGTAGAGAGAATGTAACAACACTGAATATTTATGCCCCTAAAAGCAGAGCCTCTGGGGACTTCCATGGTGGTGCAGTGGCTAAGACTCCACACTCCCAATGTAGGGGGCTGGGTTTGACCCCTGGTTAGGGAGCTAGATCCCACATACTGCCACTAAGAGTTTGTATGCCGCAACTAAAGATTTTGCAAGCCTCAAGGAAGATCCAAGATGCCTCGTGCCACAACGAAGACCTGGTGCAGCCAAACAAACAAACAAATGAAAAGCCCAGAGCCTCAAAGTACAGAGAGCAAAACCTGAGGGCATCACATCAGAAAGGGATCAATCCACAATCACAGTTGGGAATTTCAAAATCCCTAACTCGGTAATGGACAGAACAAATGGACATAATGCACACAGACTCAAGCTCAGAATGTTCCTTACATCCCATGTAAGCTCTCCTTGAAGCCTCCTTGAGGAGATCTAGGCATGCACGGCTTGGTAAGCCTTTCTGGGCATTTATCCCTGAACACAAATAAACTCCTCCGCTGTGGACATCATGACCAAATAAGGCTCTTACCCCTGGAGAATATGGCTGCTGCTACCAGCAGGAAATGTGAGTTCCTCTTATTCCATGAAAACTCCTCACGACCTAGCCAAATCTCGGATTTTGTTGATCCCAGTTACATCACGTGACCAGGTTACATCTAAATTCCTTCCAGCTACTGTGGTTCCCTGACTTCAGCAGTTCTATGAATGGTCATCATCCAAGGCTTCCCAGGTGGTAAAGGACCCTCCTGCCAGTGCAGGAGACGTAAGCGATGCAGGTTTGATCCTTGGGTTGGGAAGATCTCTTGGAGGAGACCACGGCTACCCACTCTAGTATTCTTGCCTGAAGAATCCCATGGGCAGAGGAGGCTGGCAGATTATAGTCCACAGGGTCGAGAAGGATCGGACACAACTGAACAACTCAAATCAGGTCTTACACTGTGAGTCCCTGGGAAGCCCGTGTGACTCCTCTGCGGAAAGTTGTGTCTATTGTGCAGAGATGGCCCTGGGACACTTTAACCTTCAAGATAAAACAGGCTGAGGCTGAACCTGTGAATAAGGGTGCTTTTGGCATTTCTCCTGATGTCTTTCTAATGGCCTTCTGTCCCCATGTCCCCACGCCTACTGTCTGCTGTGTCCAGAGAGGTGAAGGGATGCCTACCCGAGGGGGCACAGCCTGCAGGGCGGTGATGTAGTTCTCCAGGGCCAGCCGGCGGCGATCGTTGAGCATGGCTTCCACCCTGGCCATGTGCGTCTCCACCAGCTGCTGCCTCTCGTTGGCCGCTTCCTGCTCCAGAGACTCCACCTTCTCCTGGAAATGCTGCCATCACAAACACAGGCATGTGACAATCGGGAACTGGACAAATGGGATGGAGCAGCAGATTCAAGGTTTTTCTTTTTACCCTTGAATTATACACAGTATTTTACATTATTTTAAATTTTAAATTATTTATTTAAATTATTTAATTAACATCACCAAGTTAATTAGCACTGCAAATGTTACATCTAGTTATAGCTAAGGAATAGGCTCCGTGGTGAGCTTCCCTGATGGCTCCTGGTAAAGCTAACATCCTTTCTGGTAAACCAACCTTCCCTGATGGTTCAGACGGTAAAGAATCTGCCTGCAAAGATGGAGACCTGGGTTCGATCCCTGGATTGGGAAGAAGGCCTGGAGAAGGGAATGGCTACCCACTTCAGTCTTCTGGCTGGGAGAATTCCATGGACAGAGGAGCCTGGCAGGCTTGATACCTTGATACCTCAAAGAGTTGGACACGACTGAGCAACTATGCACTCAACAGGCTCAGTAGTAAAAGGAATCCGCCTGCCAGTGCAGGAGATGTGGGTTCAGTCCCTGAGTTGGGAAGATCCCTGGAGAAGGAAATGGTAACCCACTCAGGATTCTTGACTGGGCTATCTCATGGACAGAAGAGCCTGGCGGGCTACAGTCCACGGGGTCCCAAGAGTCAGACACAACTTAGTGACGAAATGGCAGCAGCATCCACAAACACTGAGTTTTAACAAGCCCTTCAGATGATTCTGCTACTGTACTAAGTTCCAATCTTTTAAAAGTGATATCATACTTCATTCTATTCAAAGAGTTCAGTCATTTCAACATTTTGAGTAATTCAGCACGTTTTATGGGTTCTCCTCACTTCCCTGCTTTCCATCCCCAGATCTAATTTCTCAATGTAAATTCATTATTTTATATGGTCCCTAAAAATCGATTTGACTAACCATAATGCAGGATAAATATATGTATTCTCGAAACTCTGAATTACATGCCTGTTAAGAAAACTCCTCTCTTACTCAAAACTTTAAGAAAATGACCATGATAATCTCATGGTTTACTGAAGGTAATTCTAAGAGGAGTTCCTGTCAAAAATTCAATTTATCATGTAAATTGGCCATGGGGAAGAAGTAGCAGGAGACTATGGCAACCTAAAAGCTATATTATTAATAAAAATTGGGCTTTAGGTAATAATATGACTTTTACAGAAATGAATTATAACAAGCTGTTTGGGAGCAAATATTAGGCAGGGTTTAAGCAACTGATTTACTAGATATTGATTAGCAACAGTTGAATTTGAGAGAAATAATGAGCAATCATGCACATGAGGTTTTAGCAGACGCTGGAAAAGGTGCAGGCACTCCATCAACACGGGTTGTGGGCATGTGCTGCTCCATGGTGGATATGAGATGGGTTTACCTGGATCACTGCCTTCTTATCAGCTTTAGGCAAGTTCTTTGCTTGACGTTCTGCCTCTTCCCACTCTCTCATGACCTACGGAAGGAATAAATCATTGAAAACCATCAATTTTTCTTTCAAATACACATTTCATGAGCTACATCACTGTTTTTTTCTACATTTGGCATTTTATTAAAAATTTGTTCTTACAGATTTTTTTTAAAATGTGAAACATTTTAAAAGTCTTTATTGAATTTGTTACAATGTTGCTTCTGTTTTATGTTTTGGCCAGGAGGCACGTGGGATCTTAGCTCGCTCACCAGGGATCAAACCCATATCTTCTGCATCAGAAGGTGAAGTCTTAACCACCGGACTTCCAGGAAAGTTCCATACACTTGACATTTTAAATATGCAAAAAAAAAAGATCACATTCTATCCCCAGATCAATAATATCTAACCTCCCACTAAGATGTAAATAATTTGTCACAGCAGTATAGTAAACATACATGCACACATTTATTGCAAGGACACGGCCCTTTGACGGCTTCCCTGGCGACTCAGACAGTAAAGAATCGGCCTGCAATGCGGGAGACCTGGGTTTGATCCCTGGGTTGGGAAGATCCCCTGGAGGAGGGCATGGTTACCCACTCTAGTATTCTTGCCTGGAGAATCCCCATGGACAGAGGACACTGGCGTGTGACAGTCCATGGGGTCGCAAAGAGTCAGGCATGACTGAGCAACTAAGCACATAGCTCTTTGAAACAAAGCTGGTTTTTTTCTTTTCCTGAGAAATAGCCGCAAGTCATTTTATTTGATGTGCACAAATGCCGATTCATAAAACGCGTAGATTTTCTGAACAAGGTTTTCCAACATTATATTCAGTATACTGGTTTTAGTCTTTGGTGAAGGTAAGTTATAAAATCTCAATTCTATTTTTCAAACAGGACAAAGGAGAACAAAACCATACATAACATTTTATGCATGTGTATATAAGCAGTGAACACAGTGCCAAAAAGAAGTACATAATGGAGGCAGGAAAGAAGACTTCTGTTGTCACAAATCCTAAGATGCCTCCCACCGAAGAACTGAGGATGATTAGAACCTTCTGCTTGCCAAGTCAGCTCAGAAACAGCAGACAATGCTCTAGATTCCTCCACACGTTCCAGGACAGTACACATTATAATGTTCTGAATGTAGCAGAAAGCATTCTTGGTAACACTAATTTAGTAACCAGGCTAATCTGTTTTTCAGGAAAATAAGACTTCCTCCTCTCATCCATAATGTTCACTTGGGATTTCTCTAAGAGAAGTTCACCCACTGATCTGAATGCAGAGGAAAAGTCTGCAGCTGTGGATGCTGTTGAAAGAAAATGATACTTGATTCTTACCACCTACAGCTTCCTTTTCCTTTTCAAGAGTACCACTCACTATCAAGTAGGGTTTTTAAAGTGTAGCTCATACCTGAGAAAGGTAAGATAAAGAAAAGAAAGATCCAGTAAGCAAAATAATGGTCTGTTGACAGCTGTGTACTTGTAGACTTGGTGGATACACAGAGCAGAGACAGTGATTTCTGTACTATAAGAGCCTGTTATTTACAAGCACTTATTCCTAAGGAATTGTCTTTTTTCCTGACATCCTTCAAGATAACAACAACAACAAAAAAGCTTTCCATAAATAACTATGGATAGAGAAGTTCTATGAGAATATCACATCATCAAGACAGTTTTAAATTATTTATTGTTATTAGCTTTGATTCATTGTAGAAAATACAGGACAGGCTTCATGTTGCTTTCATGAAATTATGAGGAAAAAGGATGGAATGAATTTTCTATCACAAGTGCAAGTGAAAGTTGCTCAGTTGTGTCTGACTCTTGGCAACTCCATGGACTATACAGTCCATGGAATTCTCCAGGCCAGAACATGGGAGTGGGTAGCTGTTCCCTTCTTCAGGGTCTTTTCCTAACACAGGGACAGAAGCCAGGTCTCCTGCATTGCAGGCACATTCTTGACCATCTGAGCCACCAGGGAAGCCCCTATTACAAGCGAAGAGCATATAAAAAATAATCTAGCATGTTCAGAGAAAAATTGAGAGACACCAGGCTGCTATGAACAAGAATAGAATACTGAAGGAATTAAACACATTCCCTCAGATACTTCGGTGGCTCCAAGAAGTTAATGAAGGGCACTTGTGAGATGAGGCAACCGAAGGCTACTTCTACTTTATAGATGAGATAAGCCTTGCAATAAAAATACTTCAATTTCCTGCCTCGAGAATGTTCACGGCGGCTGTATTCTACTATGAATTCCTCACGTAAGGAATCTCAAAATTAGTTTGAGAGAGAAATCAAATGTTTTATTGGAATGTGAAGAACTGATTTCCTGTATTACATCTGAAATTTACCATCTCCCTTTCAATATTCAGAACTTTCAGCTTTGAGCAGGGGAATCCATGGAATAATTAAGGAGACTTACTTAGCTAAAAAAAGCCTCGATGAAAGTGAAAGAGGAGAGTGAGAAAGCTGGCTTGAAGCTCAAAATCAGAAAATGAAGATCATGGCATCTGGTCCCATCACTTCATAGGAAATAGATGGGGAAACAGTGGAAACAGTGTCAGACTTTATTTTTTGGGGCTCCAAAATCACTGCAGATGGTGACTGCAGCCAGGAAATTAAAAGACGCTTACTCCTTGGAAGGAAAGTTATGACCAACCTAGATAGCATATTCAAAAGCAGAGACATTACTTTGCCAACAAAGGTCCGTCTAGTCAAGGCTATGGTTTTTCCAGTGGTCATGTATGGATGTGAGAGTTGGACTGTGAAGAAAGCTGAGTGCAGAAGAATTGATGCTTTTGAACTGTGGTGTTGGAGAAGACTCTTGAGAGTCGCTTGGACTGCAAAGAGATCCAACCAGTCCATTCTAAAGGAAGTCAGTCCTGGGTGTTTACTGGAAGGACTAATGCTAAAGCTGAAACTCCAATACTTTGGCCACATCATGTGAAGAGTTGACTCATTGGAAAAGACTCTGATGCTGGGAGGGATTGGGGGCAGGAGGAGAAGGGGACAACAGAGGTGAGATGGCTGGATGGCATCACCGACTTGATGGACATCAGTTTGAGTGAACTCCGGGAGATGGTGATGGACAGGGAGGCCTGGCATGCTGGGATTCATGGGGTCGCAAAGAGTTGGACACGACTGAACTGAACTGAACTTGGCTAATAAATTGAAGATAAGCATTCCTATAAAAATGAAATAAATTTTTCATTCTCAGAGCAACTGAAGAATATCTACACCTTTGTGAATAAAATAGCGTGCCTGCACCATCACACTAGGCCTACTTACTGAAAGATAGACACACAGTGGGCGCAGTAGCTCCTTTTGAACAAATGGTTTCCACTGAGGTTCACTGATAATGCATCAGATCACTCTTGACCTGCTAAATACCAGCTCCAGGATTGAGAGCTCTACAAAACCTCTTTTGTTTGATTGATTCCTCACACCAGCCTGTGAGATTAGGCATGGACATCCCCATTTTTACAAACCAGGTTAAGTTACCTGCTCAAAGTCAGGCAGGAAAAAAATGGAGAAGGACAGATGTAAACTGAGATCTCTGTGGCTCTAAAGACCATGTTACTGTCCCCTGTAGCCCAATCGGCCGTGATATAACGGCAAATCCAACAGGTGAGCTAAGTTCATTTATATCTGGTGACAGGAGAAAAGGCTGTTCCTAAGATACTGATGCTTATCTTAAAAATAACAAATGTCGAGAAAGGTCAACTTCCATTTTGAAGAACTTCATTTGAAGGATATATTAAAACCATTAAATAATACGTAATAAATGATTGGATTCTTGTATTTGCTAGATACTATTCATAACACATGTGTGTGTTAGTCACTCAGTCATGTCCGACTCTCTGTGACCCCATGGTCTGCAGCCCACCAGGCTCCTCTGTCCATGGGATTCTCCAGGCAAAAATACCGGAGTTGCCTGCCATTCCCTTTTCCGTTCACAACAGAAAACAACAAAAGTCTGTAAGTTCAGAGTTATCATGCGCCCCAACAACAAAAACACTCCAAATACCCAAACCCTTCAAATTCTCTGTATTTGTAAGAAAACAAATAACAAAAACTATAATAAAAATCATTTTAAAACATGATATTTTTAAATTAACAATTCTCCAGATCTAGACTTCACAGTGGCCCCCTATAGTCTTATAAAGCAATTTTCCACTGCATGCACAGAAGTATCAGTATCATTTGGATTTATAGGTCTTCAAAGACTTGGCTGCTTCATGCAGAGAAAATGACAACTAATACAGAGAGATTTAGGAGGCAGGCAAGTTCAAAGTCAAACAGTGCCCAGAATTCAGTACATTAAATTATGATGATAAATGTTGATCTCAAGCATCTCATACTTCCATGATCACTGGGATGTAACAGACAACATTCTCTGCTCCAGGATAACATTCTTTAAATTATCTCAGATATGGGTAATGACTAGAAGACAAAGAAAGTCCATCAAAACATATATGAACGAAGTCATGGCTTAAACAGGTGTGCTAAACTGAAATGAAGTTACTCTTCTGGAGAGATCTATAGTATCTGAAAAGAATATTTGACATCCGTTTAATTCATAGAATCAAAATGACCAATAAATACTGAGAAGAATTCAGAATCTGTCTTTTCTTTAAAAAAATAGTGATTAGGTGGGTTCAAGATAGAAGTGTAAGGTTAGGAAGGCACCTTATACACATGTATAGGGACTGAACAATTATAATCCACCTGGAGGAATAAAACTGGCAAGCAAAATATTTAATTAAATACAAAGAGGAATGACTTTGTCCCACTCTGAGGACTATGTGACTGTGAGCAATGACTGAGAAGCGTTCACGTGAAGAAGAGTTGGTTCCTTTCCAGAGTTCAACGCTGAGACCAAAGAGAAGTCCATGATGAGCTGAACGTGTGTTGAGCAGAGTGGTTTAAGGCTGCCTATATGAGGATGTTGGCAGTTGAGGTAGGAGAGGAAGTACGGAAGGCTGGAGTTGGGGTGCAGGGGGTTGGGGTGCCTGGGCAGGCACTGGAAATGCCAAGCCGTGCATTCAGTGTTTATTTTTTTATCATTCTTTTTGGGGGCCCCATTCTCTCATAAGTGGATCCTGAGGGCAATAAGAAGGTCCTAAAAGCTTCACAAACAAGCAATGAGACCGGACTGAAGTTTCAAAGATGTCTTTTCTGTGGCAACAAGTGTGGCGGGTGATACTCATCGTTCTTAATTGTGATTCTATATTGTTTGTATCTTTCCTAAAGAAAATCCTATTATTCAGAAGAACTGGCTTCAGGTGAAACCTCACTATTCCACTCTAGCTAGCTTTCTACTTTATTTTTTTTTACTTTTACTTATTTTTTGGCTGAGCTGCACAGCATGTGGGATCTTAGTTCCTTGACCAGGATCAAACCCACACCCTCCACAGTGGAAGTTCAGAGTCTTAACCATTAAAGCACCATGGAAATCCCTAGCTACCTTTCTAGTTCAATTTGCTTTTAAGTTTTCATCATAGGCAACAACTATACCTGCACCTTATACTCTAGAGCCCAAGTACTGTAATTATGGGGTTTTTCCTTTAATGTTATTATTCCTGCTGCTGCTGCTAAGTCACTTCAGTCATGTCCAACTCTGTGCGACACCATAGACGGCAGCCCACCAGGCTCCCCCATCCCTGGGATTCTCCAGGCAAGAACACGGGAGTGGGTTGCCATTTCCTTCTCCAATGTTATTATTCCTAAGTCGTTCCAAATACTCTGATGACTCATTAAAAAAAAAAAAGTGTCTTTCCAGATACATTAGAAGTTCTATGGTTAAATACAGGTTTTATTTTTATTTAGGTAGGTGAAGCCAACAGAGGAGAAGACCACTGCCACTGAAAAAACTTTAAGTCACAGTTCCCAAGAGGAGGTGACATGTCATGCCATGTGGCAGAGGGTCAGGGGGGTTGAGGGTGACACAGAAAAGCACCAGGGAGGTCAGCAGGCAAAGGGAGTGAAGGAAAACTGTGGGAGGAACCTTCACTGTGGCTTTTGTGGGAAGAAATGTGCAAGGCAGGGTAAGCAGGCTTAACGGGTATAAAACTGGCTAGTGTGAATACTCTGGATGGGCGCTGGGGTACGGGGGCTGTCCCGCATTGTCTGATACTTAGCCTTGGGGTGGGAAGGGCAGGTGATAGTGGACTGAAGTGTAAGAGACTGTAAAGAGGGTAGCTGAGGGGTACGGCCTTTGGATTGGTGGCTGTGATTATGAAAGGAGCCCTTGCAGGCCAGTCATCTGCTAACCCTAGGAAGTGGCCAGCCCTGGGAGGGACAATCTCCCTGGGATTAGGAAGGCCTCAGATGTCAAATCACCAGAAAACTACAAACCTATGATCAATGTCCTCTACTAAAGAGAGATTATGATCTTACAAAATTTATGCCAGGTTCATGAATCTTGTTCAGTGTTTATCAAGAGAACTTTGATGTATATGTGCTTAACATGACAAAAATCAGTTACATCTTCTGATATTTACAGAATATTAACACCAAAAAAGTGTGGTTGACTTTAACCTGAGATCTTTCTTCATTCACTCATGTATGTTTCTTAAATATAACTTTTCCTATTATTTCTTCATATAGACTACAAGTTGGAAAGGTGATTGGAAGTAAGTGATGGACACATATTTGTTTAATGACTGAAGAATCTAGAAAGGGCTAAAATCCTCAGTATTATCTACCTCTAATTGCTCAGAAGGTTAAGAATCTGAAAGCAATGCAGAAGACCTGGGTTCAGTCTCTGGGTTGAGAAGATCCCCTGGAGAATTCCAAGGACAGAGAAACCTGGAGGGCTGCAGTCCATGCATTGCAACCAACACTTTCACTTTCAATGCAATATCCAGCACCTGGTAGCAGGCATACCTTAATTTGTGGTTGGTATTACCACATACAAATTCTACAGGAGGAAATGGCAACCCACTCCAGTATTCTTGCCTGGAGAATCCCATGGGCAGAGCAGCCTGGCAGGCTATAGCCTATGGGGTCACAAGAGGCAGACATGACTTAGCAACTAGACTACCACCACATATGAATTAGCTGTTTTGGATATGAATTTTTAATTTGTTTTGTTTTAGAAACAACGCGATTTTTAAAAAACAACTTTTTTTTTTTTTTTAATGGCAATTTTCCAGTATTCTTGCCTGTGAAATCCCATGGACAGAGGAGCCTGGCAGGCTACAGTCCATTGGGTTGAAAAAGAGTTAGATGCGACTGAGCATACATGCCAGACATCCTGAAATGTGAAATCCGGTGGGCCTTAGGACGCATCACTAACAAAGCTAATGGAGGTGATGGAATTGAGCTATTTCAAATCCTGAAATATGATGCTATTAAACTGCTGCACTCAATATGCCAGCAAATTTGGAAAACTCAGCAGTGGCCACAGGACTGGAAAAGGTCAGTTTTCATTCCAATCCCAAACAAAGGCAATGCCAAAGAATGTTCAAACTACTACACAATTGTACTCATCTTATATGCTAGCAAAATAATGCTCAAAATTCTCCAAGCCAGGTTTCAACAGTACATGAAGAACCGTGAACGTCCAGATGTTCAAGCTGGGTTTAGAAAAGGCAGAGGAACCAGAGATCAAATTGCCAACATACGCTGGATCATCGAAAAAAGCAAGGGAGTTCCAGAAAAACATTTATTTCTGCTTTATTGACTATGCCAAAGCCTTTGACTGTGTGGATCACAACAAACTGTGCAAAATTCTTCAAGAGATGGGAATACCAGACCACCTTATCTGCCTCCTGAGAAATCTGTATGCAAGTCAAGAAGCAACAGTTAGAACTGGACATGGAACAACAGACTCTTCCAAACTGGGAGAGGAGTACATCAAAGCTATATATTATCACCCTGGTTATTTAACTTATATGCAGGGTACATCATGCAAAATGCCAGGCTGGATGAAGCACAAGCTGGAATCAAGATTGTTGGGAGAAATATCAATAACCTCAGATACGCAGATGACACCAATCTTATGAGAGAAAGCAAAGAGGAACTAAAGAGCCCCTTGATGAAAATGAAAGAAGAGAGCGAAAACATTGGTTAAAAACTCAACATTTAAAAAAAACTAAGATTATGACATCCAGCCCCATCACTTCATGGCAAATAGATGGGGAAATACTGGAAACAGTGAGAGGCTTTATTTTTGGGGCTTCTAAATCACATTTTTGGGGCTTCCTTCATAGCTCAGTCAGTGAAAATCTGCCTGCAATGCAGGAAACCTGGGTTCGATTCCTTGATCAGGAAGATCCCCTGGAGAAGGAAATGGCAACCCACTCCAGTATTCTTCCCTGGAGAATCCCAAGGACAGAGGAGCCTGGTAGGTTACATTCCATGGGGTTGCAAAAGTCAGACACGACTTAGTGACTAAACCACCATCAAAATCACTGCAGATGGTGACCGCAGCCATGAAATTAAAAGACGCTTGCTCCTTGGAAGAAATCTATGACCAACCTAGACAGCATATTAAAAAGCAAAGACATTACTTTGCCGACAAAGTCAAAGCTATGGTTTTTCCAATAGTCATGTATGGATGTGAGAGTTGTACTACAAAGAAAGCTGAGCACCGAAGAATTCATGCTTTTGAACTGTGGTGTTAGAGAAGACTCTTGAGAGTCCCTTGGACTTATGGAGATCCAACCAGTCCATCCTAAAGGAAATCACTCCTGAATATTCATTGGAAGGACTGATACTGAAGCTGAAGCTCCAAAACTTTGGCCAGCTGATGGGAAGAACCGACTTATTAGAAAAGACTCTGATGCTAGGAAAGATTGAAGGCAGGAGGAGATGGGGATGACAGAGGATGAGATGGTTGAATGGCATCACCTACTCAATGGACATGAGTTCAAGCGAGCTCTGGGAGTTGGTGATGGACAGGGAAGCCTGGCATGCTGCAGTCCCTGGGGCTGCAAAGAGTTGGACACAACTGAATGACTGAACTGAACTGAGCACACATGCACGATTTTAAAAAACCAGGGTTTTCAGGCCAGTGTAGTGAAAAAAGCATTGTACCAGGAGCAAGATACGCTTGGGTTCCAAATGTCTCTCTGAGAAGCCAAACTCTTGAACCTTTATTGCATTATCTATCATTTATAGGACTAGATGACTAATGGGACTAGATCATTATGATGTACTTTGGTTTTAAGCTCCTATAGTCTTATGAATTAACTCTGTAAGAAATGTTAGGCTCAAAGTTTATTTCATATGAAAATATTCATCTTTGCTAAAGAACATTTTAAGGGATTTAAATTTAGGACATCATGGTTATAGGACCACCCTAAACACAGAATGACAAAACCATCAAGAAAGATGTACATACAACTTAATTTGTGCCAACAAAATTTTACTATAGTGCTATACCAAGATCTTTCCTAGGTGGCAAGTTCAAGGACAATGCAAAAACCCCCAAATCAGTGCCCTTATAGCAAACACTTAAAATATTATGTCTTTAAGATCTGGATCAAATTAAAGGCCCTTACCCCAGGGGGCTTCCCTGGTGGCTCAGTGGTAAAGAATCTACCTGTCAATGCATGAGACAAGGGTTTGATCTCTGGGTCAGGAAGTTCACTTGGAGAAGGAAATGGCAACCTAGTATTCTTGCCTGGGAAATCCCATGGACAGAAGGAGGCTGGTGGGCTACAATCCACGGGGTTGCAAAGAGTTGGACATAATTCAGCGACTAAAGAACAACCACCACTGACCCCTTGGCATTCGTTAGTCACAGGGCCCCTGGCGAGACAGAGACGGGGCAAATCCAGATTTCCCAGTGTGGTAGGGCTAAAGGATGGAGAGCCACACATACCTGGGACATCCTCTCGCGGTGCTTGGCCTCCAGCCTCTCCTTGGCTTTCTGGAAATGGGCGTGTTCATTCTCATCTCCAGGAGTCTCAAGATACTTGTCAACGGCGTCAGGGGTGCTGGCTGCTGTTGTAGGAACTATAACACAGAAGGAAAGAAGGTTTAAGGAGAGTGACAGAACATCCAGTCATTTCAAAAGAAAACCTTATTTTCTGATTGTTCCAGAACAAAGAATTTAGTAAAGAAGCACGAACAAGATGTTAATGCCGTTTAAAAGACCATGAGACATTTTGCAGCACAGTATGGGTGTCTTTCACCCCTTTTAAGAATAAGGTGAAGGAAAATCTGGAAAATAGTTCTTTTTTGTGATTTTAATATCTTTAAAATTCCCTGCAAAACAAGCATGCATAGAGCAAAAACAGTTGTTTAACACAGATATGCTGCATCAGATCCCTATGTTTTGAGACAGTAATGTTTGTAATCCTGAAAGTAAATGGTGGTATCAACATCACACCTTAAGATTTCTGAAAAGGGCAAGGAAATCTCAAAATCAGCATACTGCAGAATAACTGCACCTCAGAATGAAGAAAATCCTACACTGGATTTTAGATATCTGGTCAGAAAGTATCTGAAACATTACTGAAAAATTCATAAATGTCAATACGTTCATTTTTGAAATCACAAAAGGAGCTTTCTATCTTCACAATTTGGCAGTAGTCAACCAATTCATTACAGCAGTTGTCAAAAGGAAACTGATTTCTATTTTGAATTCCACTAAGACTGCTGAGGGATATTCCTGAATTGCAACACATACTGCTATATTATGTAGAAAAATAAATACCCATAAAATTGAAGAGTGTATGTACTATAAAGCAAAGATGTCTGAAGTTCATGAGCCGAGTAAATTATAATGCCTATACCAGCAGTTTTACAAAAGATCAGTAATGACTAGTGAGAATTCAGAGCATTTATGAGCCTATTAAAAAAAAAACCCAACATGAAAAGAAAACAAGATTTTGATTTAAAGAAGAAAGCATGTTCAACCCAAAAAATGAAATTAGGTGTTTTCACTATATTCTCAAGCCAAATCAATTTAAGTGTTTTATTCAAAAGATTAGTCAACCATCACCAATCTAAGTATTCTTCTTTGCTAACCTTACCTGATTACTTTATTATTATATTTGAGATCTAATATTACAAAAAGAACTTAAGTGAGAAGAATTAATTGCTAGCTCATTTTGAAGCTAAACAGTAAGATAAGTGTCTTTTACATATGTTGGAAGATTGAAGGCAAAAGGAGAAGCGGGGGCAGAAGATGAGATGGTTGGTTGGTATCACCAACTCAATGGACATGAGTTTGAGCAAACTCGGGGAGATAGTGGAGAACAGGGAAGCCTGGAGTGCTTCATGGGGTTTCAAAGAGTCAGACAGAAGTCCATGACTGAACAGCAAGGGGAAAAAAAACATCTGGAATGTTCCCATCTAAAGGCTCTAAAACAAGAACGCTTTCTTGTTACGTAATTAAATAATGAATCTAATCTTAAAGAGAGAAGTATTCATTCTTATTTCTTCCCTTCTACTTCAATCACTGTGTAATAATTCTTTTCTAAAAAAAATAAAAGCAGTTTAGTTGTCAATCCAGATGTTTTTCTGAAGTGGAAGGAAGGAGGCAGGGCATATTACTGAAATTTTTTTTCCCCAAAATACCAGGGGATTTTTGACTTGACTGGTCTGAAATTGGCAGAGGGTATATGTATTGAAAGACATCAGCCCCCATCTTCTGTGTAATAGACAAGGGAGTATGTATTCAGCCGCAAAAAGGAAGAAAGAAGGAAAAGAACACCAACTGTGTAATCGGGCACACCATGGTTTCAATCACAGCTTGATTCAGTCTTTCTTAGATGAGCTGTGACCCAGGGCAAGTGACTTAAGCACTCCATATTCCAGTTTATTCATCTATCCAGCGGTGACAACATGCCAACTTATTAGGAGTGCTGGGAAAATGAGATGCCGCCCCACGTGTCTGTCACTCCACAGAAAGGGTGGTACACAGGGCGCTTCATTCACGTTAGCACCCTGCCCTTCTCCTTTGCTCACTGTTCTATCCTAATTCAAATCTTAGCACTTATCCTAACCACGGGAAGAACCAGCTACTTTTATTTCACATCTACTGAAAATGAATTACACATAGGACCATGAGGTACCATGGAGAGGAAAAAAAATATGTACTTTTCTAAAAAATCTTCAGTATGATTTGCATAAAAGGCTGAAATTACTAAAAATGTATCCTAATTTTTAAGACTGAGAAATAATTTTCAATTAAGTTTTTTTGGCTTAAAAAACAAAGGTACATGTTTTTCTGCATCAACTTAAGCAAATCAATATGCAATATGCATATATCGATATGCATGTCATGTCCCCACCTGACATGGAAGTAGTATTTAGCATTTTTCCCAAGGTTTTAATCATTTTCTCATCTTTGCTGACAGCAAATGAGAACAAATTAAAGTTCTTTTGGCACAGTATAATCTGGCAGAATGCTATAATTAGGCTAACTGTATTTTACATTTTGGATAAATGAAAATGTATAAAGGTTTAGGGTCATATTCACAGATCAAGATAGCCAACAGTTGTAATGTGCTGTAACCATAGCATGGCACCCTGTTTGGAAAACTGAAATTGTAAAAGTTACAAGTAGGAAGTAACTTATGGTTTTCTCCAGCTCTTATAATTTGCAGATCTACTGTTTTATGGAAAGAGAGAAACACTACAATCTGAATCCACTGTAATCTTATTAGCCTAAGTTGAAATGTAGCATTGTAATATTAAGAATTAAAGAATAATGAAGAAATCAGCAAGCAAGTTATATTAACAGGATGAAAAATATTTAAAGTATTAAAACAAATTTTGGGAACAAGGAAGTAAATACAAATCTTTTATTACAAATGTATTTCATTTAATTGAGGAATCTTTCTCAGTAAACCCTTGTTGCTGGCCCCTGATGCTTCCTTTGGTTGAGGACTTTAAGAGAAGCTGTCTTTCTTTCCTTTTCTTTTTAATTTTTTGGCCATGCTGTAGCATGTGGGATCTTAGTTCCCCAATCAGGAACTGAACCTGTGATCCCTGAAGTGGAAGCTCAGAGTCCTAACCATGGGACCACCAGAGAATTCCTTCTTTTAATTTTTAATTCAAACTTCTTAGTCATTCACACTTGCCCTCTATCTCAATTGGTGTAAGTCATTGAAAATTTCCTGTACTCACACCAGTCAGAAATCAGATCACTGTCTAGTCAAGGAGAGATGAATGATACATCTTCATATTTTAAAATGAATGTAGTATACTGTTATGACTGCCCTGCAGCTGGTGAGGAGAAAGGGGAAAATGTTTCAAGTTTGTTCAGAGAGCTCAGCATCTATGTCCTTAATTTTCCTACATCCTACAGACATGGTCACACCAGGACTGGCCGTTATTTTGTGATTGAGTCCATGGTAGAACAGAGAGATGATAAGAAACATGGCAGGCAGGGGCAGGAAAGCCTGTGCCCTACTGCCCCTACCCTTTCAAGGTGCTTCCTTTGGGGGAAGGAACATCAAGGAATGTCAGGAATGTTCCAGGCCACAGGGGAACAGGAAGCTGTATACCACTGGTCACTTAAACCACTTTAGAAAATAGAAACTAACTGGAGAGTTTATTTTTGTTGCATTTTTTAAAAAACAAAAAACATAAAGCAGTTATCCTGTTCAGAGACCTCTGAGATTCCTTAAAAACTGTGATACAGGCTCAGATTTCCAGGTTGGCCAAATAATAATATCCTCCATTCATTAGTGTCTACTGTGCTACGGACTTTACTGTGTTCTCATTTAATGGGTGGGGAAGAAAAAAACATTAGCCTGTTACACGTTTATTGTGTAGAAAGGAAAGACTATCAACAACTTACTCACATCCCTAGACACACACAAGTAAGTCTGAATTCAGGATCGGGTAAACCATGAAGAGGCTATAAAGTTAATATTTAAGCAGTAAGGGGCTAATTCATCGACATGTCTGGGGAACTGGGAAGGGTTTGGTTTGTTAATGAACAACCTGTATGGGCAAAAGATATGCTTTGTTATGATAACTGCTAGCCTATTTTGTAACAAATAGTTTCCTGCTCTGAATACTATCTGGTGGATGACCTCCAACCAGCGTTCAGCAGCAGCAGCAGGGCTATGATAAACAGAGGTCAGGAGAGAGAGCTCCTTGAGCTTGAATCTGAATGATCTTTTAGCCTGTGGCCTCTGTTCACGCTCCTTCGTGCCTCCTGCAAGCATGCCCACTCGGTCTATTCGCCCTTCTGCGGAAAATCAGCCTTAACCATCTTCAGCTCTAACTTATGACTTCCAGCTGCCAAATCATTAGCAGCCCACTCAATCATGTGCATAGGCATTTAACTTTTAAGGGACCTTCATATTGCTTTTCTTAGTCTAGTCTCATCACAGCTTCATAGAATATAGTTGTATTCCTTTTAATACTAAGAATGGGTGTCTAAAGTAATACCAAATAAAAACACGAAACAGAAATGCAGTTTCGATTCATAGCATGTGACTGCCACAGTCTGAAACATCCTGCTTCCAAGAATTCAGTGGCATTCTGGGTGAGTAATGCTTTCAAGAAGGTTCCTGTTGTTTTTCTTTTTTGCAACCCTGGGAGGTTAGAGGTATCTGAGAAGCTGCATAGCGGCTGGGATGTAGACTCCGCAGTCTCGAGTGTGTGCCTGTTCATTTCTTTATTCCTCCACTCAACAAATCAACAAATATTACAGCCCCTAAAACCCATGGCAGAAACCAGTGAGTGAAACAAAGACCGGTTTCCTGGTGGAGTTACATTCTAGTGAGAGAAACAAACAGCACTGTACACACACCAAGACAACAGTAAATCACATTGTTACAATGTATTGTGAAGACAAAGAAACAAGAGCAGGGTTAAGGAAAAATAGGAGTGCCAGGAAGGTGGGGGGAGACTGCAGCAGTAAGTAGGTGGCCAGGCTCGGCCTAATTCACAAGGTGAGGTTTACACGAAGAGCTGAACTGAAGTCTTATTTCCGAGTTACCTGCTGGAAGAACAGGCTGATGAAGAAACTAGCGCAAAGGCCTTTGGAGGTGAGTGTGCCTGGCAAATCCCAAGAGGAGCAAGGTCTGTGTGACCAGAAGCGAGGAAGTAAGTGAGACAGGGCGAAAGGAAAAGGCGACAGACTATGAAGGGCCTTGAAGCCACGGTAAGGACTGTGAGAAGCCCACGGGGGTTGTCTGGAGGAGCTAAGACTGATGTGATGTGTTCTAAGAGGATCATTTCAGGGACTTTGCTGGTGGTTCAGTGGTTAAGACGTCACCTTGCAATGCTGTGGGTGTGGGTTCGATTCCTGGTTGGGGAGGTAAGATCCCACATGCCCTGGGGCCAAAAAAAACACAACATAAAACAGAAGCAATATTGTAAAAAAAAAAAATCCAATAAAGATCTTAAGAAATGGTTCACATCAAAAATAAATAAATAATAAAAGGACTGTTTTGTCTGCTAAGGGACAAAGCAGAAGGTGATCTTTCAAGAGTATTAATAAAGATGAAGATGAGGATGGCTTGGAAAGTTAGCAGGGAGGTGGTGAGGGGTTCTCATGGAAGGTACCCCCATGCCCACATACAGAGCCATGAGAAAGGGCATAGGTTGGCTTCTTTTTCTCACTCCTGAATGCTGTTTCCTAAACCACAGACCACAGGTAACCTAATACTAAAGGTTAGTATTGTTTTCACAAGTCGGTGAAGGTTCACTTCAGTTTTGATAACGATACATCCATGCCTATCACAACATTTCCACTTCACACTGTAATCTCTGTTAGTATCAGCCACAGCTCTACTTTTTGAGGGGGTAAGGATGGTGGGGGAGAAAAGTGGATTTGCTTTCAATTTATTACAAACTCTGGTGCTGCACCCGATGTTCCTGCCACAAAACTCCACTACCATCATTAGTGACATGGTGCCAAGGAAACATCTTCATCCCTTTGTTTCCTCCTAGAAAATTTAATAATTTAAAGGGAAGTTACTTCAAATAAAGATGCCTATTGTCTTTGGATGTGGTGGTTGTTGTTCAGTCGCTAAGTCCTGTCCGACTTTGCGACCCCATGGACCGCAGCGCGCCAGGCTTCCCTGTCATTGACCGTCTCCGGGAGTTTGCTCAAACTCATGTCCATTGAGTCAGCAATGCCATCCAACCATCTCATCCTCTGTCGCCCCCTTCTCCTCTTGCCCTCAGTCTTTCCCTGAATCAGGGTCTTTTGCGATCAGTTGGCTCTTCCCATCAGGTAGCCAAGATGGGATGTGGCAGAGATCCCTTTCTTAGCACAGATGGAGAACCCCTGTGTCAGGGACACAATCAAATTTAGCTGCAAATGCACCAAATGCTCATTTTAGTTCTGATTTTATAATCACTGCATAATACTCCCTGTCATAGTCATAGTAAAGACAGCAAGAACTGGGTTATCAGAGACATGGCCCTGATTGTGCAAAATTGCCCTGATCATTTTGATATTTGTTCATTTCCTCAGTCTCTAGGGGTGACACATAATTTTAAGGCACAGGATACAAAAGGAGAAACCATCTTCAAACACTAACAACTATGACTACCTCTCTAAGCAGACACCCATGAATGGCATTTAGTCAATATATACATGTTAGATTCTAGCAAGAAAATTTAGTGGGTCTCCTTTCATCAGCAAAAAGCAATTTATCTCTATAGCATTGACAACCCAAGATAAGAGTAAATTAAGACCTACCCAGTCACTGCCCTATCACTGAAAATCCTATTTTATATGGAGCTAGCAATGCAGTCACACGAACTGACTGTGATTTATATGATGGGTAGCAATAAGGGTAATTGATATGTACGGAATAAAAACCTGTAAAGGAAGATTTGATGAAAAAATTTCATCTCGCAACATGGCAGAGTATATAGACTGCCACCCCAACTTTAAAAAAAAAAAGAAAAAAAGTCTATTCCTCCAACTGCAAAATAACGAAAATCCCTAATGCCTTCTAAGCTCAAATATTTATCAAGTCCTAGTTAGATGAGACATTTATAATGTGCAAATAAAGTTTGTGATCTTTACATGTGATACCGGACTCTCTACAAGAAAAAAAAAAAAAAAGAACAAAAGCACTTCCATGGATATGCCCTTGTATCACACTTATTTTATAGTCAGTGCAATCATAGTTGGCAGGTTATCGATGCATTGTGTGGACAGAAGGTAATAAAAATGTTATCTGGGCTGTGTTTACTCTAGTCAAGCTTTATTTCTTTTTTATGTCTTATGGACAAGTACTGACGGGGGAATTTTGTCAAATATGTGAAATGAGATGAATGCTGGTGTGATTTTTGTTAATATCTACACCCTATTTAGCGCAATGCACCAAAACCTAAGAGCAAGTTCAGTCTGAATCTGAAAACCATGTGTGAAGTCACAGTGACATTCCCTGGCATTCAGGACATCGTAAGCTTCAGTTACTGTATTTTTGTCAACTTGTCAGAGCTGGGCTCCATTTCATTCACGGTGGACCATAAAGGGATGACCTTCCATAGTCACCTGACGCTCAGTAGATGAGTTCAAAAAGTCAAGATCTTCAGTATTGTCCACTTTCATAGAGACTGTCGATCTCTGGGTCAGGAAGATCCACTGGAGGAGGAAATGGCAACCCGCTCCAGCATTCCTGCCTGGGAAATCCCATGGACAGAGAAGCCTGGTGGGCTACAGTCCATGGGGCTACCAAGAGCTGGACACAGCTGAGTGACGCACATAGCCATGAAAGCTGATAGAGTTCTTAACCTCTATGGAGGTCTTCAGGATAAAACTAGTTTCATTCTATGCCAGTCTCTCACAGCAATCTTTCCCTTCACTTGTGCATTTTGTTTTATTTAATTCTGGCACATCCTTGAGTCTCATCATATTGATTAAACTGTCAACTTATTGAAGGCAAGTATTGGGTTAACTTTGCTGGGGTCCCTCGAAATTAAAGTTAGTAGCAACATGTCCCAGGCTCAACGGGCTTATTAAATCAGGCATTGGCCTGCTGGTCTCTTTTGCTAAATAAAGTTTTATTGGAACACAGCTGTATCTATTCATTTACCTATTGTATGAGAATGCTCTCACACTATTACTGCCAAGTTGAGTACTTATAACAGAGACCATTTGCCTGCACAACCTAAAATATTGACTCACTGGCCTTTTATAGAAAATATTTGCTGACTTTCTTTTCCCTGAATTTCATACAATTTTTATTATGGTAAAATATACATAACATACTATATACTATATTCACATAACTTGGAGGTTATTTTGTATGATGACTGGGATAGAACATAATGTACATAATTTTATTTATTAAACTTTTTATTTTATATTGGACTGTGCATGTTAGTCACTCAGTCGTGTCCAACTCTTTGCAACTCCACGCACTGTAGCCCGCCAGGCTTCTCTGTCCATGGAATTCTCCAGGCAAGAATTCTGGAGTGGATTACCATTCCCTTCTCCAGAGGAACTTCCCAACCCAGGGATCGAACCCTGGTTTCCTGCCTCACAGGCAGATTCTTTACTGTTTGAGCTATAGGGAAGTCTTCTATATTGGGATATAGCCAATTAACAATGTTATGATAGTTCAGGTGGACAGCAAACAGACTCCGTCAAATATACCCATGTATCCATTCTCCCCCTAATTCCCCTCCCATCTGGGCTGTCGCATAACATTAAGCAGAGTTCCTCGTGCTATATAGTAGGTCCCTGTTGATTATTCATTTGAAATACAGCAGTGTGTACATGTCAATCTCAAATTCCTTAACTATCCCTTTTCCCCATTGCTGACTCTTACTGAGCTATCCACTTCTTCTTTGGAAAGAGCTAAGGAAGAGAGCACACATATGAGGGCATTTTTTACTGTTCTTAGTAAATGAGATTTTTTTTTTTAAATGCTGGTTTGCTAAGCAAATCAATTGTTTTCAATCTTTGGTTTTTTCACTGTGATAGTCTGGTGGAAAAAAGCATTGCTTTTATCATGACGATTTCTGGATATGAAAGACATGGCTTCTCATACTTGTCAATGGAACCGAATTTATTGGCACTGATGTAGCACATAATTTAATGCACCACTGTATCTTTTAATGCTTTTAATTGTTTTTAGTAATGCCTGGCAGTTTCATAAGAAACATCAGAGTTCCATTAGTATGAGAGAATGTGCTAACAGGAACTAATATTTGCTCTTTCACAATCAGAAGAACAAGAATGGTGAAGAACAATGTTTCAAGTCTGGCCAAAGACGAGATGGCCTTGGCGTTATGACAGGGCACTGCAAAGCTGGGACAGCACCTTCTATTCAAAGGCCACACAGGGGTTATCCACTGTTTGCAAATAGCGTCTAAGGCAATAACCTCAGAGTTTGGGGACAGTGGTTTGGCCTTATCTGATGTGTTCCAATTCCTTTTATATTCTCTGGAAGTGTACTAGTCTATTTTTGTGCTCTCTGGATCATTCTGATGTGCCTAGAAATCAATCTTTACCCCAAACCTGCATGAGGTTAGAGCTAAACCTTTGCACAGACCCTATGGCCATGAACACGATCCCAAAGTGCATTTTAGATGTCGAGTAATCTGTGTAGCAAGGCCACACGGCGTGTCTACAGATGGCCCTTCTCTACCATAAGTTGGGATTCTATGAAACCAAGATGAAACAGAAGAGGTAAATCATGCACACGTCCAACCCAGGGGGTTGCTGGTTTATTCTCTGCTTCTCTAGCAGTGCTTACACTGAAGTAGAAAACTCAAAAGAGCAACTGCAACCTTGCCCTTGCGTGCATGTGTGTTCAGTCACTTCAGTTGTGTCTGATTCTTTGTGACCCTATAGACTACAGCCCACCAGGCTCCTCTGTCCAAGGGATTCTTCAGGCAAGACTACTGGAGTGGGTTGCCATGCCCTCCTCCAGGGGATCTTCCCAACCCCCAGGGATCGAACCCACGTCTCCTATGCCTCCTGCACTGCAGGCAGATTCTTTTAACATTGAGTCACCTGGGAAGCCCAACTTCTCCCTTAACTTGCAAATACAGAGAGCTAGGATAGTGGAATAACAAACTGAATTTCATAAACATCTTTGAGAACTGGAGGCTTCTGACATTCTGACACTTCAGCAATGCCCTCAAGTTTATGGAAGGTTTACCTGTTTGCACCAGCCTGGTTATGTCTGAAATCAGATGTGGGCAAACTACTAGTCTAAGATCAGGGGTTCTCAATGGGGTGCCATTTTGTCCTCCACAAGGCACTGTGGTGAGATCTAGAGACATTATTAGTTATCACAGCTGGGCTGGTGTCACTGCCATCTCATGGGTAGAGGCCAGGGATGCTGCTAAATATCCTCTAAGCACAGGACAGCACCCACAATGAATTAAATGACCCCAAATGTCGACCGTGTTGAGGCTGAAAGACCTTGAGTTAGATGTCGTTTGTGCCTCAACCCCACTGCAGGGGAAGGGGCCAAAGATGAGTCATTGGTCATTCCCTTTGGCCAGACCCTTTGGTGCAGCTGGCTGACTAGAAATTGGCATGGCACTCTTTGAGATTAAAAGCATCTGTTTGCCTTTTGAGAAGCAGTCTGATGGGAAGAGCACTAGGGAAAAAAAGATCATACTCTCACATTTGAAACATGAACTTATCAATAAATATTTATGCAGAAACTTTATTGTTCATAGACACTGCGCTGGGCCAAGTGAATGTGAAACCTTGGCATTGTCCTAACCCACAAAACCCAGGTTTCATAAGATTGTAATCCCAATGCAAAAGGGGTTTTTTAAAGGATTCAAATCCATAAATTTATGAGTAAAATCAAAGTTCTTAGCCTCAGGTCTCTACCCTCTCTACTTGTAGTTTATTATTTTTAAAAACATATTGCATTTTTCCCTTTATTTTTGGGCTGCATTGGGTCATTTCTAGTTTTGGCATGCAGGATTAATTGCCCCATTTCATGTGGAATCTTAGTTCCCAGACCAGGCATCGAACCCATGTGCTCTTCATTGCAAGGTGGCTGTTTAACCATTGGGCCAGCAGGGAAGTACCTCTACCTAGGGCTTAGATTCTCATCTATGATAACAAAACCAAAAAAATATTCAAGTATCTCTTAAAATTGCAGTGTTCAAAAGTGGGTTTTATGACAGATTTAAAATCTAGAAATGCCTAATTATAATAATAGGAAGTGTTGATAAGAAAATTACTGTATTCATAATAAAGACCATCATACTTTTTCTCCACACAAGCAATCATCTTATCAGTTTAACTGAAGAGCTTTTTCTAGCTCGTTTCACACTTATTATTTAACTAGCAGCAACTCGGACTGAGAAGCCTAGAAGACCACCCACCTTTGTGAATCGCGATGTCCTCCAATTAGCCCTAGGTTGGTGAAGCAGCCAAGAGCAAGCCTCAGCTGTCGAATCAAACAGGCTTGTTCACCTTTCTCAGTTTGGTTCATTTTCTCGAACTCCAGCCTGCTAACTGCATTTGACCTCCAGATGACCATGAGATTTTCAATTCAAATGTACAGCTTCGCTATAAATAAGAGAGCGGAGCTGTGCAGGCTATAAATAACTAGAAATTATATGCTTTCTCCCGGCTGTTTGCACTAGCACTGCAAAACCCTTCACTTTCAGTGATTGAACAGCCTCTGTAGGTGGACAAGAAAATATAGCTGCCCTAATCACTTCCCCTCCTAGAATGGAAAGGTGTTAGGATCCCAAACACAGTACAAGTAGATGGAAAAAATGACTGGGAAAAAGAAAATTACAACAGATAGTCAATGTCTGTGTCTGCTGCAAAGAGTTGAGAAAACAAGTACTCCATGAAAAGAAATTTATCGAACGATAATGCTCAATCCCAGTAATGAATAAAAATAGAAAAAGATAATTTTTTATATGCTTAAAGTGATATAAAATGAAACTTAAAGTAAACATAATGACTGTTTTTGTAAAAGGGTGGGAAAGATTTAATTTATTGATTCAGGCTGTATTCGTGGCATTTAGGAAAAAATGATTTTAATATTTGTCATCCATTTCCCACAATTTTCTGTGCTCTTAAAATGTGCTTCTATTTGCTAACCTAGCAAACAGTATCAGAAACTGTTGGCCATTTGGAGCAGAGGTCATAGCCACAGTATCATTTAGGTTTAAACCTGGTCCTGCCACCTGTGATGCTATGATGGCTGGGGACAAGTCACCAAGTTCTTAAAGCTTCATGTTTTTTCTTGCATGCTCAAAGGAAATGAGGAAAATGGACACAAAATTCCCAAGAAAAGAGATGATCTATGAAAAATGCCTCATAAAATGCAACACTCCTTGCAGCTCAATGTACTCTCAATCTCACAATATAAAATCTATAGTTTTTCCTCATTCTTCTGTGTCTAGCCACTTGCCATACTTTCAACTAAAATTTATCTTTTTAAAGACAAGATCATTAGCTTCATCAATTGTGAGACTAGGGTTTTTTTTTCAGGATGATAAAGACAAATGCTAATTTTCACTGTATCCAAGCTACAACTCCAGTTGTGTCTTTCCCTCCAGCAACCACAGCATCAATGTTTTCTATCATCCCTAACCTAATGTTGGATGAATCTGTTTTGGGATATAATCCAAATTTTAAATGAGTGATTATGTATTTGACACCACATGTTTTAAACAAAGCTAAACAGATAGGCCAATTGAAATCATCACAATGCACAGATATTATAAGGCAGGTGTTTTGGGATATAATCCAAATTTGAAATGAGTGATTATGTATTTGACACCACATGTTTTAAACAAAGCTAAACAGATAGGCCAACTGAAATCATCACAGTGCACAGATATTATAAGGCAGGCTGACATAGGATTTCTTTATAAAGTGCTTTCTCTGCATCTTAATGATGAAATCAGAAGTTGGGCACGTCTTTCCCACTAGTGGTGCATTCAGGGAGGGGAAGGAGAAGTCTTGAATTCTATAAGTGACCGTTCACTTCCTAAAGCCTAACAGCTGTCTGTAAACACACATACTTGAAGCCTCTGCATACGTATTAGTCCACATAGTTAGTACAACGCATGCCCATTAAATGCTTACATGAGTCACTTATACTCATGGGCTCTTGCTAAATCATAGCATCTTGTGAGCTTTAGGAAGTAAAATAGTGATGCCAAATAAAATACAAAACAAGGCTGTATAAACAGTATTTTATAAAACCATATGAAATAAAGAGGAAACTGATTAGAAATGCCAAAAGCTAGGTCAAAGCTCTTAGCCTGAAGAGTTACCTGGCAAAATCACACGGACTTACAAGCAAGGCAATGGAAATAAACATTTTTGTTAAAAGACAGGTGTTCGAGAAACACAAAACCATGCAAAGGTGAGGATGCTGGAGCTACAATCCAGCCATGCAATATACTCCTCCCTCCTCCCTTCCGTCAAGTGAATGACAACATACGTTTAACAGGATCTTGGGGAAGAGGTTCCTGGGTGGTCTTGAGTAAACTGTGGGACACTATGGAGAAAATAAGACAATATAACTAAAAACAAAAATAGGAACATGGGAATGATGGATGAAACTCAATGACATGATTCTACTGACCAAAGGAAAAAACAGAAACAAAAATATTGACGTAAAAACAAAAATGAAACAAATATCCTGAGTTTGAGCCGTAGCACTAAACAACATGGAACCAAAGTAAATATACAACATAAAATATATTTCTGCAAAAAATCATGGATTGTGGATATTCTGTCTCTGATAGTACATCCCAGTACCCTGTGGAAGCATTTCTTGCTCCCATCTAGCTGCTTAGTCTCAGCATCAACAGTTCCCACCCACCTTTTCTTCATGGTACTCCATTCATTTCACCATTCTAAGGGCAGCCCTGGCCCTCAGCTCTGGCTACTTGTTGAGGCCTTTACTGTCCACTTACATCTGTCCACTCTTGTAACTGACCTTCAGCCTCTCTTGTTTGCTTTCTTGACATTATTACTCTATAACCCATCTCCTTTGAAACTAAGTACTGACTGCTTGTCCATTATACCTTCGTTGGGAGAATCTCTTTTGCAAACTTCTTGGCAAAGGATGTGCCGTCCAGAGACTCCATCTGGTCTGTGATGCCCATGGCTCTGGCTACCAGTCTGAGTTAACTCAAAATAGTCAAATGGAGATGGTGTGCTTTGAAGGTAATAGTAGAGTTTTTTTTTTTTTTTTTTTGGGGGGGGTGCATAATTTTTAATTTTTTTGGTGACACCCTGCAGTACGTGGGATATTAGTTCCCTAACCAGGGATCAAACACGTGCCCCCTTCAATGGAAGCTCAGAGTCTTAACAACTGGACTGTCAGGGAATTCCTGATACCTTTTAATTCTTGAAGCAAATTCACAACTATTAATAATTTTTAAAACCCTCTTTCTTATTATATGTATATATTTATATATATACCCATGCATATATATTCATATTCCAAAATGTAAATACACCCCAGGGAAACAGGGAAAAAGTTGGACATCTGCCAGGAAGTCTCCCCCAAGCAGGGAAACCAGTTAGAATCATTATAACAAAAGTCCTCTGTTCAAGAGGCTGCAGGCAACAGAATCCACCACCGTCCTCCAAGTTACCTGACCTAATTAACTTTTTTGTTTGAAACTGAAGGAGTCTTCTGAGCTGGAAGCCACAGTCTTCCCTTCAGAGCCACAGAAGAAGCCCTCAGGGCCACCAGCTCCTACACCTGTTCTCACAGCAAGTAGCCAGGGCGGCATCTCTCACATAAGAGACCAATAAGAACTTTTCCAGCAGATTTCACTTATACCCGGCTTCACAAGAGAAGGTCTTGATGGTGCAGGCCCTTTATTGTTTAGCATAATACTCTGATCACACTGGGAAACAATTTATATAATCCCTGGTAATTGTATGCAGGAAATGGCTGTCACCCTCTCCAGAATCATGCAAAAAAGGCAGGAGTCTCTCAAAAGAGAAATGCACACTTATTGAGTTTCACTTTTACTTTATCAAGTTGAGTAACTATTCAGCTATTCAAGTTGAGTAACTATTGAGCAGATCACACTGCCTCCTCATGGAATGGATAGATACATAGATAGGTAGCTTCATAGGTGGATAGAGAGATAAGATACATAGGTAGACAGATAAACAGATAAGATAGGTAAATAGATACATTAGTCAGATGGATGGATAAGTAGATAGGTAGGTAGGTAGATAGGGGATTTAATGTGGAAGGCTGTTAAGAAGAACAGAGGTCCCACATGTTTGGTGTGTTACCTCCAGAAAACTACCTCTGTGGAAATAGTATCAACTTGCATGTAAATCATGACTTCATTTATTTATCCTCCTGAGTTATGAAAAAAAGTGGAAGAGAAAAAGACTGGGCAAATTATATTTCCTGAGTCTTATGTCATGGAACATTACTAATGCTAAGTCAGGAGTTTTCTTCCGTCTATTTCCAAGAGAAGACATGAAAACTCCACGTTGCAAACATCCCTGGGTGAGCTTAGGGACCACTGGGTCATCTCTACCCTCTGGCATCCAATGTGCACGCCCTCCACTCAATCGGGTTCCCTCCACCAACATCACGTGTTATGAGATGACGCTCAGCCAAGGCAACACAGCTTGCTAATGCAAGGGGGGTGGGGGTGGGGCAGCACCATCAGCCAGGCTGCCCGGTGGAAGCCCTCATTTGCACGTGGAGTGCACATGCAGAGAGCCGAACACAGAGGTACACGGACGAACACGCAGGGATACACTGGCAGAAAGAGCGGAGAAGACAAAAGGGCAACTCCAGCTTGGCTCAAAAGACAAGCCCTCCAGAGTTCCTTGAGATCGCAAGACGGGAGGCACCACAGCTCGTGCGAGATACACATCCACGGCCATGCTTTGGTTCGAGAAAGACGGAGATGTGCGCTCAGGATGGAACGTGCCCGGCGATTAGAGAACTCGGCAGAAACGTGGTTAGTGGGAGCAACACACCCCACCCCCACGCCCCCTTCGCGAAAACCAGGAAAACCAGTCAGTTACAGAGAGCAGAGTCAGTGGCGAGAAAAGATGAAAAAGGCGGCCAGGCTGGAGGGAGGTCCACTTACTGACGCTGCCACACACGGCCATGCAGTACTCCTCCGTGTCAAAGTTGTTTCGGTTGCCGCCACATCCGCCGTAAAAGAAGGGGGCGCACTTCCCTTCGGTCACATCAAAGTACCAGCGGGAGATCATTGCTCGGCATGGCCCCGTCTCGGCTTGTTCAGAGCACACCTCTAATCAGAGGAGACGTGGGGAACCACATTTAGCAAGAAAAGGTATGGCTCGCCGTTCACGCGCACGCGTTTACTTTGCTTACGTTAGTCCTCCCAACGGCAACCCGGGGCATCGGCCCAACATTTCCCGAGGAATTGAGTAACGACCTACCAGGACTTTAGAGAATGGCAAACCCACGCCAGTATTCTTCCCTGGAAAATCCCATGGACGGCAAAGCCTGGGGCAGGCTACAGTCCATGGGGTCCGCAAAGAGTCGGACACGACTGAGCGACTTCACTTTCACCAGGATTTTAGAATTACTTCGGAAACAAAGCATCGCAGGCTCCTCGGGTTTAATCAGTGTAGCTCCTCAGTACTAATAAAAAAAGACTCCAGCTAGAGGTGAACAGAGCTTTTGGCTGCCTTTTAGTCAGTGCCTAAAGATTGTCTGCACGTCAAAATAATTCTTCATGATAAAAAATAAACTTCTCTTTGAAAATAACTTCAACTTTAAAGGTGAAACGATTGTTGTAGCTGGTAATGATGGCAAAAAGTTTAACCTCGTGCAAACACCTGATTGTTTTTCTTGAATAACTGACTGCCTTGACTCTTGTAATTCAAATTACACGTATTTTGAATGTGGTCTAGTTTTTAGAGAGAAAGCCAGCCTGTTCACTGACTATATTTGAAAACATATATAAAACCTTCGAATGTGACTTAGAGTTGATTACGTTAAGTCTAATTAAAGATGAATTTGTACATTAGGAAAAATGCTCCCATATAATAAAATATAGGCAAACCACAATTTGTTAATACAAACCCGACAGTTTTTTACATTATACAGCTTACCTGCTAACATGCCTTGTCACCCTCCCCCGAATCAGGTTCATAATCCCCGGTTGACTGAAAGTATAGCAACCTGTCCAGTTCTATTTGTAAAGTTACTGCAATTAGAATTTGAACTCTACCTCCTTTTTTGTTAGAAATGAAAACAATTTTCCAACCCGGTTTGTGCCCCCACCTAGCTAGGCTTACGGAGAGCTTGCTGACACCTTAGCACACTCAGGTGTCTTATCTTAGTTTTACTAACATGCCAGGGGGGAGCACCCTTCTTCTAAAAGATAAAAGCCATGCACAACAGTAATGAATCTGCCAGCAATGCAGGAGACCCAGGTTCAAGCCCTGGGTCGGGAAGATGCCCTGGAGAAAGGAATGGGAACCCACTCCAGTATTCTTGCCCGGAGAATTCCATAGACAGAGGAGCCTGGTGGGCTACAGTCCATGGGATCACAAAGAGTCAGACACAACTGAGCAACTAACACTTTCACATTTTCACGCATAATGCAGAGATTCTTATTAATATCCCCGATAGCTCAGTCAGTAAAGAATCTGCCTGCAGTGCTGGAGAGCCTGGTTCAATTCCTGGGTCGGGAAGATCTGCTGAGACGTGACACGCTATCCACTCCAGTATTTTTGGGCTTCCCTTGTGGCTCAGCTGGGAGAGAGTCCACCTGCAATGTGGGAGACCTAGGTTCAATTCCTGGGTTGGGAAGATCCCCTGGAGGAGGGAAAGGCTACCCACTCCAGGATTCTGGCCTGGAAAATTCCATGGACTCTATAGTCCATGGGGTCACAAAGAGTCAGACATGACTGAGCAACTTTCACTTTCCCATTATTCAACAAACTGATCCTCATCAATTACTCAAAGATCTACAATGTTGACCTAAAAGGAACTCCCACTTTACTTCTCTACACACACCACTCATTGCTCCTTCCAATCAAGGTAAAGGGGTGACAGCAAGACGGGAAGCTGCTGCTATCCTGATGATGTCAACAGAGTAGGCAGGGGGAGTGAACACCGAGCCCAGAAGCAAGTGTCAGGGTCCCTGCAGGCCCTGGGAAACAGATATCTCAGGGGATTCTGGCTCTCTCTGGATGGCTTTAGGATGGAAACATCTGATTCCAGGAGTATCAAGTTCAGGGTCACCTATCATTCAGGTCATTTCATTTGGTACAGTTCCTTTGACAGTCCATGCTTGCCAAGCCATGAGATGTTTTAGTTAGCTCTCTGCTGTATGATAAAAAGCTGCCAACCTGTTGACACAAGTATTCCATCCACTTGGCAATTTGGTTTCTCCCCCCCAATTATGGAACTATCATTCTAACTTACAAAGGGTTAAGTTAGTTTTGGTGTAGGTGGGGTCTGATCACCTCTGAGTTACTGACAAAGGAGCGTCTGGGCTGCAGAGCTAGAAGCCACATGTTGTCCATGTGTGGGATCCCTGCAAACCACAGCCATCAGCTGGCTCCACTCCTGGATGTTAATTCTCTCTCTCTCTCAGTTGTAAGGCATGGGATTAAGGAGGCTTTTCCCTCCTTCTCCTTTCTTTCTGGCAATGACTAGAACATCATCTTCCTAGAGCAGCAGAACTGATTTCAGAGGGGACTTGAGTGGAATGGATCACTTTTCATGCCTCACTCATTTCTTTCTACTGTACTGCATGACTAGATTCATAGAAAAAGAAATCTTGAGACATTTTATTTTATTGTATTTTTCAAAAGATATTTTAAATGCTTATGTTTACATTATTATTTTTCTGATTATAAAACTTCCTAATCTATGGGAAACACTGAAAAAATTCAGTGAAAAATGTGTTTCATATTAATGACTATAATCAGCCAGTGGAAAATTATAAAATTCTCCACTAAATATAGAGCATGTAAAATCAGACCTTATATAACGGTCACCTCAAACAGAGGTGAAAATGAAAACCGTAGCTTCCTTTTTTCATCCTCATTTACTTCTCAAAATCTAAGCTAAGAAATGAAAAAATACACATTTTAAAATTATTTGGTAAATTCATTTCTGAATTTCAAGTTACCTTTGCTTCTATTCAAAGTAAATGTTGCCTATAATAATAAAGGAGAAAATTTGCCCAGAATTGAAGCAAGGATAATTTTCAAAGAGCATGTTTCAAGTTAGGTAGAAACACAGGCAAGACAAATATTTAAGGAACTAGAATCTCTGTTTATTCATATTTAATTCTTAAACTTTTAAGGCCATAAATAGTATTCACCTAGTATTCACCTAACCTGAATTCTGCTGGCAGGGAAGGCTCATCTCTTTTTATAAAAGCTCTATTCACCCCTCAAGACAAATACCATTTAATAAACTGAAATGCTAGTGTACACACAGCTGTATGAGTTTATGTGCTTAAAGAACACGCACTATACATTTTATATTTGACATTTTATATCATTTTATATTTTTTGTAAGGTAGATCCTTGCTGAGATTTGTGCTGGTTTCAACACCAAATCGCATCAATACTATACAAATACAAGATAGAGGCAAAGCTAGAGCTTCCTACATTATATAAAATGATTATGCAATTCACTGTTCAAAATATAATGCTTAACCACAAATAATTAACTCTGAATAGATGTCAAATGGGAGCAAAATTTTTTGTGGACAACCAAACTTAGAAAGCTAATTTGACACTTAAAGAAAATGTAACATGAAGACAGCTGTGAAAGTGGCAGTTAGAATGGAAAGAGAATTTTCAAGAGTACAATTATCATAATGCCTTCTTAAAAAGCAGAGTTATCAGAGTAGCAAGTAATTTGCTTTAAATAAAATAGCAAATAAAGAAGAATATAAAAATGTAAAGCTTTTTCATTATGATTTTAATAACTGAATTTCAATTATTCTCAGACTCTAGAAATGTATGTGCCATAAAACTGTGCATGACATGGAATGCAAAAAGTTTAAATTTACAAATTTTGAGAAAGTAAGCACTTGAACAATCAAACCAAACTACAGAGTTACTTATAGAAATCTAGGAATTAACTATTCTGACATTGTATAAAAAAAGAAGAAACCCAAAGTAGCATAATTCCTCCATATGATGCAAGAATATGGACACAGTTAAGGTTCATTTATGTTAAAAATGACATATCTTGCAGTTTTAAACTGGAGTAGGAAGGGCAAATACATGAAGACAAAATAGTTTGGTTTTGTAACAAATCATCTGCTTAATGTTAACAGTAAAATAAAATGAAACAATGACAGAAGTATAGAAATCTACTAAATATGCTTATCTTTAATATTTCAAATAAATGTTGAATTATCTGCCTAAGGATTCAATCCATTAATAATGAAAATGGCTGAGCTCAATGCTGTTTTATAACAACTTTACTTTTCAGTCTGATTAAATTATTCCTACAATTTTAATATTACAATAGGGTGAAACATCATGAGGCTAAGCTATTAGAATCCATCTTACAGTCTGTTGAAGAATAAGTAGGCAAATTTGTGTTTGACTTTTATAGATGAAAATTTTACAAGTCAATATATTAGAAAACAAGTTATTTTTTAAGAGTGTATTTTTTGCAACAACATATACTTTCGATGGGAAAGAGAATTTATAATGTGCTTGCACGTGGTAATAAAAAACCACATCCAACAGAAGATTCCTCTAATCAAGCAATAGTCATCAGATATTTATTACCTACTAATCATATTTTTACTAAATAGAGGCATGTAAAATTAGGCAAGCAAATTTGAACTAAATCCTTATGACAAATCTCACTTAAGCCCCAAATATGGGTTGAAATATATAAACAAATGATGGGAACAGCTGTGCACGGTAATAAAATCACTGACTCAGTACGATATGACGGGAGCCAATTTATCACGAAGTCTCTAGAAGATATCTGCCGTTGGCTTGCCTTCTACTGAATTGTGTTTATTCTCTAAGGCTACCCAGTACATGTGTCATTCCAATTATATCCAATCTGATTCTCAGATCCCTCCATGAAGAAAGATTAGTTATAAAAATGCCACTTGGAAAAATACTTGTAAAGTGTTAGACTAACCATACTCTTGCTGGTGAGCATTCACAAAAGGACACTGCTATTTGTCCTAATACCTTTGTTTCCCGTTTATTACGGGAATAAACTAATTTGTCATCAAGCTGCATGGTTCCTCTGAAGAACAGCACAGTATTACCAGAAGCTCTAAACTCTGATAAGACAAGAGCCCATGTCCTTTGCAGGAAATAAGAGGAAATTATTTTTCTTCTTTGACTGAGAGTCAGGTATGCTGGGAAATCTGATTGTGTGTCCAGAAAAACAGAAAAATTAAACACTCTGTTTTATAGAGTTTGTCAATTTCTGGGGTGTAAATACTCCCACCATTGGTATTGCAAGCCACCAATGGCTGTGGCTCACAAAATTCCTCAATATTTTAATAATCAGCTTTTACAGGCTAGCAGGAGTTGGTTATATCGCATCATGAGAGAAAACAGGCACAGATGAAACTAGGAAGAATTATGTAGGTCCAGAAATCGTAAGGATTTCCTAATTTGCTTGCTCATGAGAGTTGAAATTTTACAACATTACTCAGTAAGTAGACATTAACAGGATTCTTTCATACTTGGTGACATTTGATAATGTAGTAAGAACCATGACACCATAGTAAGGATGGTTTCACCATTACAGATAAGGTTGGTTTTCTTTTTCAGTTTCTTATTCTTTGTCTCAATCTAAATCTGCACAGTATGGGGGACTATAATGCTGCTGGAGACTGTTCCTCAAAGTGTAGGCAGCCAATGAACCAGCAGGATCAGCATCACTTGGGATTCGGGATCCGTCCCAGACCTACTGTCTCCGAATCTAAGCTTAGGAAGCACTTCAGGTCACATTAATGTTGGAGAAGCACCATGACCAACTGTATCTTTTATGTGCAGTTTAAATGTGAAAAGTGGGAGGAGGAAATGGCAACCCACTTCAGTATTCTTGCCTGGAAAAGTCCATGGGCAGAGGAGCCTGGCAAGCTGCAGTCCATAGGGTTACATGACTGAGCACACATGCATGAGCATGGAGGGAGATGGGTTGACAGCAATAAACTGGTAGAAATTAAAAAAAAAAAAAAGTTTTTATATATTATATATGTAAAAACTATCAAAAGTACACATATACTTATATATAACATACTTTAATAGTTATTTAATGGTTATATATATACTTTTAAATCAAAAAATATAAAAAGTATATATATATTTTTAACATTAAAAAAGTCTATATAAAACTATTAAAGTATGTTATATATATGTATTTTTTATATATGTGTGTGTGTGTGTGTGTGTATATATATATATAAGATTCAACCACTGTTCAAAAGGATCAGAAGGAAAGGATCAGTAAAAAGTTGCATAGGTTTTCACTTATTAAAAGAAGTATACATATATTTGGGAAATGAGGGGTAAACATACTTTGATAGTTAAAATATTCAAATATATATATATACCAGAATCTTAAGAAATTATCATTACCTATTTCTTTTTCCTCTGAAGTTCTGTCTCATGCAAAATTAAAGCAGCTTCAATACTTCTGCCTTAAAGTGAACACCAATACAGTATTTGTCTTATTCATATTTAAGTTTATGAAAACTCAAACTTCTCAGAAACACAAATTTAAGTAATTTTGTTCTTATAATTTTTCAGAACATTAGAATATCAAAAGTTTTTATTTTTATTGGGGAAAAATAATGAAGAAAGCTGATATTAGACTGAAGATCACTGAGCTTGGAATCTGCTTCCACTGCATCACTTCTCTGTAAGAAAGGATTGTATGACATTCCTGTTACTGTAAGAAAAGGATGTTTCTAGATACAAGAGTCAAGGGTTGGGAGGATGGTCCTTTCCTGGGGGAGACCAAGTATGTCCATCTTGCCATGTTAACTTGTCCCTGTGATGGTACTGGCAGGAAAGAGTGGGTGGGTAGCTTCCAGCTGAAAACAGCAGTATCCCTGCTTGCTCAATAGATGCTAACCTCCATTTGCTATTTTACAACAGGGTACCAGGCAAGAGTGAGTTTCTTTAGGAAGAATAAAAAACGAAACCAGGAAGGCAGTTTTTCTTTCTCTCTCACTGCCTACACGGCACATATGTATATGTGTAATATTTAAAAAGTAATAACTGTATGTTGATTTCTCTCTAAATACAAACTATGAGACTATACATGACATATCTTATCAAATATCTGTTTTGATTTTACTAAATGAGTACTTAACTTTTTTTTAGCATATATTTTGTTTATTTTACTTTTTCTTCTCAAATTAAACCAAATGTTCACTGCTACCTACAATGTGCAAAGCACAGTCAGGTGTCATGACTTACATTAACAGGAGACACAGTATCGCAGGGGTATTTCTCTGCTCATATGTTTAAAGCCAGAGATCACTGTCGAGTGATTTGCAACCAGAAAGACTGTGCTTTTTATCACCTTCCAAGGGACATGTATCAAGGACTAGAGATGCATTGCTGGTCATCACACCTCGGGGGAGCTCCGTAGAAGCCAGGGATCTTGCTAAACATCCTACAACGAACAAGGCAATCTCCACAACAAAGAACTGTCTGGCTTAAAACATTAATAATGCTGAGATCGAGAAACCCTGCCATAGCCCAAGCAAACACCAGGATTCATGCTGCGCTTTAGTGATTTTGCCCAATCATTTGACCAAAGCTACTGTGCTGCTGCTGCTAAGTCGCTTCCATCGTGTCCGACTCTGTGCGACCCCATAGACGGCAGCCCACCAGGCTCCCCCATCCCTGGGATTCTCCAGGCAAGAATACTGGAGTGGGTTGCCATTTCCTTCTCCAATGCATGAAAGTGAAAAGTGAAAGTGAAGTCGCTCAGTCGAAGCTACTGTGCAGCAGTCAGCAACACCTCAGAAATCCTGGGTAACAAATGCTGGTAAATTCCAGAAGAGAGATCCTCATGAGAATTAGCCAGCAAGGTCTTCCTTTGCTTCTATTAATAACACGACATATCAGGAACTTAATTTCACGTGCACATAGTGTGAAATTCCTGTCTATATTCTGTTCTCAGAAATTATATCCAACAAAAGCATAAATAAATTTAAGGGAAAGAGATAAACCCATCCTCATAATTAACACCAGCACTGTCTTACTATTATTAATACAGTGCACTTTTTAACAAAGTGCACTATTTTCACCTCCTTTTATTGTTTCAAGAGTCTCCTGCTATCTTGAAGGCCAAGGGGTTTTCCTGAACATTGTTTTAATCGTTTTTAAGTGAAGTGTAGTTGATTTACAATCTTAATCGTTTTTAAGTGAAGTGTAGTTGATTTACAATCTTGTGTTAGTTTCATGTGCACAGCAAAGTGATTCAGTTATACATACATACATATATATGTTTTCAGATTATTCTCCCTTACACTTAATATTGAATACTGAGTAGAGTTCCCTGTGCTATACAGTAGGTCCTTATTGGTTATCTATTTTATATATAGTAGTGTGTATGTGTTAATCCCAAACTCCTCATTCATCCTTCCTCCCTGCCTATGCCTTTTGCCTTCGGTGTGGCAAAGTCTATATGTATATAAGTTCATTTGTATCTTTTTTATGTAGATTCCACGTATAGGTGATATCATGTGAAATTTATCCTTGTCTGGTTTACTTCACTTCGTTTGATAATGTCTAGGTCCTTCCATGCTGCTGCAGATGGCATTATTCAGCCATCAATGAACCACTGAACATCATTTTTATATGATATTTGTTCAGCTTTGCCTCTTTTTGACTTCTTACTCTTCCCCTAATAGAATCAGAAAAGGTCAAATGTCAGAAGAGGTGATAAATTTTTAGGGGGACAAAGAAACAGGTGTTTAGACTGAAATCCATCCTGCTTAAAAACTCCAGAAAGCCTTTTTCTACAAGGGACTACAGATTTCCATTAAAACACACAATTGTTACCTGCCCAAAGAATCAGAGCCTCTACTTAATGGAACACGTGGATTTGGATGAAAATGACATGTATGTTTAAATGCCCTGTTTTCTTATTTGCTGGATTCTTTCACTATATTTGATTTTTTTTAAATTGCAGATGCTGTGTTGTGAAAATATATACAATTGTCAACATTTGTGTATTTTTTGAACGGCAACTGATTTTGGAAAAAACATAAGAAAGACTAGCATTTTTTAAAAACTTAGTTTCTGGCCTTTAATTGAATTGCACTGGACATTTTGTTTCTAAGAAATTTAGACATAATTGTGTTAGAATACCTTCAGCTGATTATTTCCTTTTCTAACTGTATTAAAGAATCTTGACACAAATAAAAGTGTAGAAGGTAAAACCAAGCACTATTAGCCATGTAAAATTTCAAGCAAAATCAAGTTAAAAAACAGAACTTTCTATGTGGCAATGAAGATCTTAGTGGATATATTAAAACACTTACTTCTACATTCCACATTATGCAACCTATATTTCAATAAATTTGTTACTAAAAAATTATATATGTAAACACATCACACACAGTCCTTTATATGGTTCTGTTTCTCACATTTTAAGTAAATTACTTGAATGAGTTTTCTAAATTGGGGCCATGAAATGGCACAGAAAGAAGCTTGTTAATGCCATGCTTCACTCTGCCTTCACCAAAGCATGTATCAAACAACCTCAAAATCAATGGCTGCAGTGCCATGGGGCACAAAATAATAGGCTGCCATCTGTCACATCCCTGCCCTGTGTGGATACTAGTTCTCTCAAAGGCATGAAAAGGATGCTACATTCTGGTCCAGGAACGGGTGGAGCTTACCTGCCTGTGGTCCTAACACAGAAGGGTAAAGTCTTCCTCAAAAGGGAGCAGTCATTATTCCTTTGCCCTGTTTTCAAACCCATAAGGGAGTTCTATTTTCATTTTGAGCTAGTGTGCTGCTATGAGAACCCCAACAAAAGTATGTGAGTATATTTCCATGTCTGCAGCAAGTCAAGCAATAAAAAAGAATCCTACTAGTGAATGATGGGATACCTTGCAAATGGAACATGCATTGCAGACAGGTAACACGGGAGACGTAAAAATTAGGTCAACCTAAGATGCTAAGATGGTAAAGGGTCTGCCTACAATGCAGGTGACCCAGGTTCAACCCCTGGGTCAGGAAGATCTCCTGGAGAAGGAAATGGCAACCCATTCCAGTACTCTTGCCTGGAAAATCCTATGGGCAGAGGAGCCTGGTAGGCTACAGTCCATGGGCTCGCAAAGAGTCGGATGGACACGACTGTGCAACTTCACTTCCTTTCAAGATAATAATATAAGCCATTCTGCTTTATTTATGGTACTTCTCAGATTCGTTCTATTTGGTGCTCCACTAACTGGCAAATCCCTGTTCTCCTTTTAAAAACAATCACTCAGATTTCAACTTCTTGGCAATGCTGTAGGTGAAACTTCTGTCTCTAGGCTGGGCACTTTCCTTCCCCTGGGCTGCCAAAATTTCTTCCCAATCAGGTCACAGAGGCCAGTTTCTCCTGTAGAGTGAGTATACAGCTCTGGTTGGAAGCAACCTGAGTGAGCCACCTTCTTCATATCGCTGTGTTCTCAAGAACTGGAGCAATGCCCTAGGAGTGCCTAGTCTATGTTGGTGGAATGTACAGCAGCAAATCACATGATGCTTCTCATAGATTAATAGTAACCAGAGGGAGAAGAACAGTAATTTAATTCTGTGGAGGTTAAGTCACTTAGCCCAAGGCAACAACATTTAGATCAAACTTTTAAACTTCATCATCATATGGTATGCTTAAATTGTCTCCTCTATCAGTATCTCTGTCCATATAATAGATGAACTTCCAAGAGGTTTAAAATACCCTCAAGAAATGAAACTCCATCTTGAAATGCAATGGCATTTAAAACTATCTTGATTCAATTTTCAGCCAGACATAAAATTGAACTGCAGATATTTAAATATATAATATAGTCACAAAAGGTAATTTAATCAAGAAGCCAAGTTTAAGCTGTTTTCTCCTTAATATATGTCCATAAATAACAGCTCTATTATACAATAGAAATGGCTACATCTCATCGTTGCATTTTATAATGCAAAAAGACAGTCTGTTGGGTTACCTTTGGCGTTCCTAATTAGGAGTAAGTGTTAGTTCTCTGGGGATCAAAATGATACACAGAACCAGGGCAACTATAGTTGTTACTGTTCAGTTACTAAGTCGTGTCTGACTCTTTGTGACCCCATGGACTGCAGCCTGCCAGGCTCCTCTGTCCTTCAGCGATAGTAGCTTAGGTTAGTTGAGCACTTACTGTCTATCAGGAACAGTGCTGAGTGTTTCCTGTGAATTACTTAATTTATCCTCACAAAATGGTTAAAACTAGGTGGGTATTATTACATCTCATTTTTCAAGAGGGAAGCAATGAGGTATAGAGATTATTTCACTGATACAAATTTACACAGTCTGTAGGTTGTAAAGCCAGGCTTTGACTCTGAGCAGCCCTTCCTTGTAAAACATACTGAAAATTTAGAATGTGCCAGGCATTAGATGGTAAATGCGTAGCATGGATCATCTAGAGTAATCATGTAAAAAACATGCAACATCGTAACAGCATCTATAAAACACATATGAAAAAAACAGACTTACCGATGGTATCTTGGTAACTGGCCCAAGATCATAAAATTATTAAAAAATTTTCTCTTTAAACACTTTACTAGTCTATCTCTACCCATAATAAAACCGCCTTAATGAAATTAACCTGGAATGGTAATATCTGAAATATAAAAACTTCCTACTATGTTTCTAATGATCAGTATCAGAAGTTTCCTATAAAGGCCTGGATAGTAAATATTTTCAGCTTTTCAGGCCACATGGCATCTTTTGCGACTACTCAACTCTGCCTCTGTAACATGAAAGTAGCCCCAGATAATATGTAAACAAATGGGATTGGCTGTATCCTAACAAAACCTTTGATTATAAAATTGGTGACAGTCCATATTTAGCCTGTGGCCATAGTTTAATATAAAAATAAATGATACTATTATTATATAAATAAGCATTCTAAAAGTTAGGAAATGCTCAAAGTGAAACAATACCAAGATGAACAGATGCCTAGAACAAAGGAACAAACATTTACAAGGGAACACAGGTTAAATTGAACTGCTGCTAAGTCACTTCAGTCGTGTCCGACTCTGTGCGATCCCATAGACGGCAGCCTACTAGGCTCCCCCGTCCCTGGGATTCTCCAGGCAAGAACACTGGAGTAGGTTGCCATTTCCTTCTCTAATGCATGAAAGTGAAAAGTGAAAGTGAAGTCGCTCAGTCGTGTCTGACTCTTAGAGACCCCATGGACTGCAGCCTACAAGGCTCCTCCATCCATGGGATTTTCCAGGCAAGAGTACTGGAGTGGGGTGCCATTGCCTTCTCCATAAACTGAACTAGTGTGTATTTATAAACAAAAGGAAAAAGAAAAAAAAATAACATTAGGGTGGTAAAAAAATACTCTGGTCCATCTGAGCCCAAATCCTGGCTTCACCACTTACCAGATTTGTGATTATGGACAAGGTTTAAAAAATTTCTCTCGGGTTTATTTGCCTTGGCTTTAAATGGGAAATAAAAATTCTACCACTCAGCACATTACAAGGATTAAAAGACAGAATCCCTGCCCTAAAGGCAAGGGGAGTGGTGATCCTGCAAACAGGAAATTCCAGCCTGATCGGCCATGACACAGTAACAGCCAGCTCCCCATCACACCTGCTACAGCAGCAAAGTGCCGAGCCATCAGCAGAGGCGTGATAAATGTGTACTTGCTGAATCAGTGAACATATAGAAAAAAAACAGAGTTACTCTGGATGAGCAAAACTGGCTACTAAATCATAGACTATGCCATTTATTACAATGCCCACATCTACTCAGAGTTTGGGCTCCCTGGTGGTAAAGAATCAGCCTGCCAATGCAGCAGACATGGATTCAATCCCTGGGTCAGAGAGATGCTCTGGAATACGAAATAGCAATCCGCTCGTCTTCTTGCCTGGAAAATTTCATGGACAGAGAAGCCTGGAGGGCGACTGTCCATGGGGTCAAAAAGACTCAGACATGACTGAGCACACAGCACACAGACTTTAGGATTCAAGGTTGAGTCACAGTATACCCTCATGTCTTGGGTTTATGAAATGCAATCACTTCTCAAAACACAGAAAATTAGGAGCAAGTGTCTACATATACTAGGGATTTCCTGGTGGACTACTGCTGTGTGCAAATTGGTATTGGCTTATTCCACTCGATCAAAACAACAGATCCTAAAGTCAGATAGGTGTGCTCACTTCTCAACAGTCCCTTTTTCCTTTGGAATCAGTTAACAGAATCAGAATCAGAACTGTCATCTTCTGCTTTGATATCAATGATTCTAATACAATATGGCTGAAAATTTTATGACTATGTTGAAATGTCCTATATTTTTCTTGCCTCTGCCTGTTTCTTTCAAATTGTAATGGGTTACGAAACTATTGAGCTTTTTTATGAAGCACATTAAAGACTCATACTAGTAGCAATGTGTTGGTAATGAAGAATGTTCATTATTAAGTATGGTTGTAAATCACATTTTCTCTCGGGCGCTGAAACATTAACATTGGAAACGAGATGGTAAGCCTCTTTTCAATCTCTCTTCTTTGCAAGTCATTTCCAACTTTTATTGTCAGTGGAGGAGCCAGCTATATGTTATTAGAGTTTTACAAAGTTAGCAGTCAGCTGCAGCATTGACATTGTTCATCAGGAAAGAGCTGTAACTCACTTCCTGTACCAATGGGGTAGAGGGAACGGCAGGAAACTAGTCGCTTTAATGTTACCATCAAAATCTTCTACTACTTTATCAGAATTAGTTGGGAACGCAGAAAACTCTGACACGGATGCAATATATACCAGTAACATGTTTCTCCTCTTAGGCCTCCTTTCCCAGAAAGACTTGCCTAAAACACAGCTTTTGTCTTTCCTGGTGGCTCAGACGGTAAAGCGACTGCCTGCAATGCAGAAGACCTGGGTTGGGAAGATCCCCTGGAGAAGGAAATACTAACCCACTCTAGTACTCTTGCCTGGAAAATCCCATGGACAGAGGAGCCTAGTGGGCTACGGTTCATGGGGTGGCAAAGAATCGGACACGACTGAGCGACTTTACTTTCACTTTCAGCTTTTGTCTATTTCAGGAGTCTTGAATGGAAGGATAGATAGATTCCCATTAAAGGCTCTTCTAGTTCTGGTGTACTTCTACATGATCGGGTATTTGCTTCAAGAAGGCCACTATTAATGCTGTTCTTGACATCAGCATTATTAACTTATCTTTTAAGGTTAGTTTCTTTTATTTTTTTAATCTTTAGCCCAGAGATTTTTTCCCTAAAGTTCTCTTTTAATTGTAGTTGTCTTTCTATAAAAAATTCAAGAATGTATACGCCCTCTATTTCTATTTAATATCTAATAACGCTCTTGCTCTTGCTAAGTCACTTCAGTCGTGTCCGACTCTGTGTGACCCAATACACGGCAGCCCACCAGGCTCCCCCGTCCCTGGGATTCTCCAAGCAAGAACACTGGAGTGGGTTGCCATTTCCTTCTCCAGTGCATGAAAGTGAGAAGTGAAAGTGAAGTCGCTCAGTTGTGTCCGACTTTGCGACCCCATGGACTGCAGCCCACCAGGCTCATCCATCCATGGGATTTTCCAGGCAAGAGTACTGGAATGGGGTGCCATTAGAGAAAAACTGAAGCAAAAAGAACTGGAATTATTCAGAATGTAACAAGACCATATTATCTCGAGAGAATTCTGTCTGGGTCTGGAATTTGGCATGAGTTTTTGTGTCATTCTCTCATATACTGCATAAATTATGTCACTTACTGTTCACTCATCCTGTCAATAGCAGTAGTATAAAAACAAAAATCTCTTCATTGTTTCGAGAAAAATCCTCACCACGTAATAAGTCCTGAACTGATTACCCTCAGTCAATACCAACATTTGCCAGCCTGGCATTAAAGGTCTCCACATTTTAGTCCCAACATACCTTCCTGTAACCCTCTGATGAAGATTTACTCGATCTCCTTTAATTGGACTGGCTTTATCTCCCAAGCATGCCATGTACCTTCTCAAGGCACCATATTGGTTTGGCAAAGAATCTGCCTGCAATGTGGGAGACCTGGGTTCGATCCCTGAGTTGGGAAGATCTCCCGGAGAAGGGAAAGGCTACCCACTCCAGTATTCTGGCCTGGAGAATTCCACGGACTGTACAGTCTACAGGGTCGCAAAGAGTCGGACACAACTGAGCGACTTTCACTCAATGACCCTAAAGTAGGCTGCAAGACAAGCTACTGGTACTTCCACCACCAGGCCTTCTAGTCTGCCTTCAAATGCCATCTTTTTCATAGACCCATCCCTGATCAGTCTTCTGTACTGTGAAGTAGGCTGTGGGCTCATACTTTTTACAACACAGACTCTGTATTTTTTTGACTTATGTTTCCTACTAGACTTTCACATCCATGAGGGTCAGCTCTCCTGTGTGTTCTCATCATATAACTGATCCACTGAGCCCAGTAAAATGGCTTATTCAAAAGAGGTACTCCAAAAATGAATGCTGATTAGGTGGACAATAATTATTATGCAAGCAGCTATCCTGGTGGAGAGCACAAGAACTTGAGTCCCACAGCAGAATACTAGCTGCTGTAATTTGCAGTCACACATCTTTTTTTTTGTTCACGTATAACTTGCTTTATTCTGTTTAATAATTGTAAACTATTCCAAAGTATGGCATATAATAATTCTTTAGCCAAAATTATATTAAAAACTTTTAGGTTGTTTACAATCTTTGTTGTTTCAAATAGTGCTCAATAAATATCTATGTATATTTGTCATTTTTGAATTGCTAGATTGGGATTCACACTTTTTACTTCTGAAATGCATTGCTAAATTGTATTACATTGTTTAAGAGCCATATTTTTTGTCCTGTGAATTGTCTCTCTTTATTTTTTATTGGATTCTTTGAGTCTATTTTTTCTTTTTTTTCATGGTATATCTTCTAAAGTAAAGTAAGATATAGTATACCTTCAAAACTAAAGCAATTTACAACCCTGAAACATAGATTATAGAAATAAAGACACTAAAATACATCTTATGATATTTCTGTAGCCATTTTAACTAGTAGAAGGCTGTAGGGCCTCCAGTTAATTTAAAAGTCTAATAGGTATGCTTCAATAAAACTGATTAAAATTCCCTTGTAACTGAATCAGTGATTAGTATCTATGAACAGTCCTATTTATCTTAAATGTATACTCACAGGTTGATCAGTGTAAACCTGAAAAGAATGTATTATCAAACAATTATCAGGAGTGAAAGAAAAAGAAGCCCTGAAAAATCCATCTTTCCCTGCTAGGAAAACAGAAGCTAACAAGTTCATGTAGCTAGATCTGCACAGATGGTCCTAAGAGGTACACCGAAAACGTCCTGAAACACAGTGCCTCAAACAAAATGCACGTTTATGTAAATGACCATCTACTTCTGTGCTAAACTGAAGAAGTTGTCCTTACACAGGGAATTACAAAGTTAAGTGATCTATTTGGTATTCTATATATATTTTAAGAGAATAAGTGACATTGCAATAGATTTTAAGCTAATTCTGAGTGTTCAATTCAGAATAAGCTCACTTTTAAAAGCTACAAGTTAAAGAAATGGAGAACTTCAAAACTACTATGTTAAGTGAAAGAAACCAGACACAAAAGACCATGCATGACCCCACTTTTTATATTAAAAGTCTAGAAAAGGCCAATCTCTAGAAACATAAAGAAGATTAAGGTTGCTGAGGGCTGGCGGTAAGAACAAGGATTCACGGTGAAGGGGTATGAGGACTGGGGTGATGAAAATGTTCTAAGGTTGGATTTTGTGATGTTTTCACAATCTGGTACATTTATTAATGCCACTGAATTATACACCTCTGCACTTAAGATGAGTGAATTTTATATGTAAATTATACTTCAGCAAAGTTATAAAAAAAATGCAGTGATGGGAAGACGACATACTACAGTGATCGTTAGGAATCTATGTGAAGCAAAAAGAGTAGCCTATTTTAAGCTCCAATTTAACAATGGAGCAGAAAGCATTTTACTTTAATAAAAGTGACCATAATGTTGTAGCATTTGTGGACAGACTTTAAAAGTACCTGCAATGCATTAAAACAATACTTCTGTCTGTACTCATTCAGTCTAATCTTAGGACCATCTATTTGCAAAACAAACATACACCCTTTAGGAAAGGCAACTCAACAAATCACTACTTTTCATTGTTTAGTGTAAACTGAACCTTGCTTTCATTTCAGGGAGACAGAAAGGGGTTCTTCTCATTCGTTCCATATACAACATTTCCAATAGAAGCATTAATTAACCAGAAAAACAAAGTCTAAGATCTTCCTCTCTAAGAACCCACTGTCACTTCCCCGAGTAAACTATCGTATACACAACACAAGTCATCCAAGTTAAATTTCACAGCAAAAACTAATGTCTTTCTCTCCAAGTGGACTTCATTTGCTTTAAAATTAAATTAAATCTAATCACAACTACTCACTCAACCAACATTTATTGAAAAGTTTCGATACGGCAAGCACCCTGCATCACACTAGGTAAAATCCAGCCTTTGGCATTAAGGAGCTCATAGTCCTGGTGATGAAAGGGGCCACGGAAAATGGAGTATAATCAACACCCACTGTCAGAAGAATGCCAAGGAGGCCACCTAACTCGGTCCTTGTCAAATGACATGGCCCCCAGTTAGGTGGAGTTCTGCAGAACAACGTGCCAAGTAGCATTGACAAGGCAGAGAAGATTCTGCAAAATCAAGATTTCACGTTTTCTGAAATGAATCGCTGGATGCTTGTTCAACCAAAATGAGTTCCACAAGCACAGACAACTGGTCACCTCCCATCACCTGGGAGGCAGTGCTGGCAGGCTGGATAGAAACTTCAAACCCTTTTCCCTGAGAAAGAAAATCCGAGTAAGCAGTGGATTACCTCGGACCACCTCTTCCACAGACTCCGTGGTGGTGGTGGTGGTGGTGGCGATGCTGGTGGTCCTCTCCGTGGCCTCTTCATAGGGTTCCTCAGCCTCTTCCTCTAGTTCCTCACCATCCTCATCATCCTCCTCATCGTCAGCTTCTTCTTCCTCAACATCCGCCACTTCTTCCTCCTCTGCCACTTCTATGACTTTGTCTTCACTGGAGCAGGAGGGAGAAATAATAGCAATAGTCATTAAACACATTTCGGGCAAGCAAAAAGAAAACCAATGACAAGGAGTTTTGGGTATTTGAGAGGGAATATGGCACTGAATTAAAACACATGGGAGTCGTCCCCCCCCCAAAAAAAACAAAAAAAAAACACATGGGAGGTCTGAAGCCAGCAGGTCACACTGTGAATCCCAGCTCAGGAGATCTGCAACTTTTTAATCCCTGAACACAGATCTTAGTTTACACAGTTGCAAAAAGAGGATACCGTGATTCCAACTATATGACATTCTGGAAAAGGCAAAGTTATGGAGACCATGGTTATGGAGCTATGGTTTTTCCAGTAGTGATATATGGATGTGAGAGTTGGACTATAAAGAAAGCTGATCACCGAAGAATTGATGCTTTTGACCTGTGGTGTTGGAGAAGACTCCTGAGAGTCCCTTGGACTGCAAGGAGATCCAACCAGTCCATCCTAAAGGAGATCAGCCCTGGGTGCTCATTGCAAGGACTGATGCTGAAACTCCAATACTTTGGGCACCTGATGTGAAGAACTGACTCCTTGGAAAAGACCCTGATGCTGGGGAAGACTGAAGGCAGGAGGAGAAGGGGATGACAGAGGATGAGATGGTTGGATGGCATCACTGACTCAATGGACATGAGTTTGAGTAAACCCCAGGAGTTGGTGATGGACAGAGAGGCCTGGTGTGCTACAGTCCATGGGGTTGCAAAGAGTCGGATACGACTGAGTGGCTGAACTGAACTGAATGGAGACCATAAAAAGATCAGTGGTTGGTAGGAGTCTGGGGTGAGGAAGGAAGGCATAAACAGGTAGAACAGAGGGGATCTGAGGGGCAGTGAGACTGTTCTGTAAGACACAGTATCAGAGACGATATAGAATAGTCCAACTTACAAGCATGCATTTGTGAAAACCCATAGAACTGTACAACACAAAACATGAGCCCTAAAGTAAACTATGGATTTTATTAATGATGTATCAATATTGGTTCAAGTGTACAATACCAAAGCAAAGTGTTAATAAATGGCTGAGGGAAGGCTCTGTATTTCCTGTTAAAATTTTTTCTAAACATAAAATTGCTCTTAACAATAAAGTCTATTAAAAAGTTTGGGTGGGGGACACAAAACGAAGTTTACTGTAATACTGGCATTACTTTTTGTTAAACATGCTAAAATACCACAAAGCGCCTGCATGGTAGACATTCAATACGTGGATGTGGAAACTGGTTCAAAATTACTATTGAATGTTTACACTAGAAATGAAAGGGGAAGAAGAAATTGGTTTTTCCAGTAGTCATGTACGGAATGTGAGAGTTGGACCACAGGAAGGATGAGCACTGAAAAATAAAATAGATGCTTTTGAATTGTGGTGCGGGAGAAAACTCTTGAGAGTCCACTGGACAGCAAGATCAAACCAGTCATTCCTAAAGGAAATCGACCCTGAATATTCACTAGAAGGACTGATGCTGAAGCTCCAATAATTTGACCACCTCACGTGAAGAGCTGACTCACTGGAAAAGACCCTTATGACTAACCTCGTGGCTCAGGCGATGAAGAGTCTGCCTGCAATGCAGGAAACCTGCATTTGATTCCTGGGTTGGGAAGATCCCCTGGAGAAGGAAATGGCAGTCCACTCCAGTATTATTGGTTGGAAAATCCCAAAGACAGAGGAGGCTGGAAGGCTACAGTTCATGGGGTTTCAAAGAATAATTTGGCAAACTGGAAGTGGTCAAGCAGGAGACGAAAAGAGTGAACATAGACATTCTAGGAATTGGCGAACTAAGATGGACTGGAATGGGTGAATTTAACTCAGATGACCATTATATCTACTACTGCGGGCAGGAATCCCTTAGAAGAAATGGAGTAGCCATCATGGTCAACAAAAGAGTCCAAAATGCAGTACTTGGATGCAATCTCAAAAAAGACAAAATGATCTCTGTTCATTTCCAACGCAAACCATTCAATATCACGGAGGTAATCCAAGTCTATGCCCCAACCAGTAACACTGAAGAAGCTGAAGCTGAACAGTTCTATGAAGACCTACAAGACCTTCTAGAACTAACACCCCAAAAAGATGTCCTTTTCATTATAGGGGACTGGAATGCAAAAGTAGGAAGTCAAGAAATATCTGGAGTAACAGGCAAATTTGGCCTTGGAGTACAGAATGAAGCAGGGCAAAGGCTAACAGAGTTCTGCCAAGAGAATGCACTGGTCGTAGCAAACACCCTCTTCCAACAACACCAGAGAAGACTCTACACATGGACATCACCAGATGGTCGACACTGAAATCAGATCGATTATATTCTTTGCAGCCAAAGATGGAGAATCTGTATACAGTCAGCAAAAACAAGACCGGGAGCTGACTGTGGCTCAGATCATGAACTCCTTATTGGCAAATTCAGACTGAAATTGAAGAAAGTGGAGAAACCACTAGACCATTCAGGTAAAATATAGTCATTTGACATAAAGTTGACATAAAGTCAAATCCCTTATGACTATACAGTGGAAGTGAGAAATAGATTTAAGGGACTAGATCTGGTAGAGTGCCTGATGAACTATGGACGGAGATTCGTGACATTGTACAGGAGACAGGAATCAAGACCATCCCCAAGAAAAAGAAATGCAAAGAAGCAAAATGGCTCTCTGAGGAGGCCTTACAAATAGCTGTGAATAGAAGGGAAGTGAAAAGCAAAGGAGAAAATGAAAGATACACCCATTTGAATGCAGAGTTCCAAAGAATAGCAAGGAGAGATAAGAAAGCTTTCTTCGGCGATCAATGCAAAGAAATAGAGGAAAACAATAGAATGGAAAAGACTAGAGATCTCTTCAAGAAAATTAGAGATACCAAGGGAACATTTCATGCAAAGAGGGGCTCGATAAAGGACAGAAATGGTATGGACTTAACAGAAGCAGAAGATATGAAGAAGAGGTGGCAAGAATACACAGAAGAACTGTACAAAAAAGATGTTCATGACCCAGATAATCACGATAGTGTGATCACTGACCTAGAGCCAGACATCCTGGAATGTGAAGTCAAGTGGGCCTTAGAAAGCATCACTACGAACAACGCTAGTGGAGGTGATGGAATTCCAGTTGAGTTATTTCAAATCCTAAAAGATGATGCTGTGAAAATGCTGCACTCAATATGCCAGCAAATTTGGAAAACTCAGCAGTGGCCACAGGACTGGAAAAGGTCAGTTTTCATTCCAATCCCAAAGAAAGGCAATGCCAAAGAATACTCAAACTACCACACACTTGCACTCATCTCACACTCTAGTAAAGTAATGCTCAAAATTCTCCAAGCCAGGCTTCAACAATACGTGAGCTGTGAACTTGCGGATGTTCAAGCTGGTTTTAGAAAAGGCAGAGGAACCAGAGATCAAATTGCCAACATCTGCTGGATCATTGAAAAAGCAAGACAGTTCCAGAAAAACATCTATTTCTGCTTTATTGACTATGCGAAAGCCTTTGACTTTGTGGATCACAATAAACTGTGGAAAATTCTGAAAGATATGGGAAAACCAGACTACCTGACCTGCCTCTTGAGAAACCTATATGCAGGTCAGGAAGCAACAGTTAGAACAGGATATGGAACAACAGACTGGTTCCAAATAGGAAAAGGAGTACGTCAAGGCTGTATATTGTCACCCTGCTTATTTAACTTATATGCAGAGTACATCATGAGAAATGCTGGGCTGGAGGAAGCACAAGCTGGAATCAAGATTGCCGGGAGGAATATCAATAACCTCAGATATGCAGATGACACCACCCTTATGGCAGAAAATGAAGAAGAACTAAAGAGCCTCTTGATGAAAGTGAAAGAGGAGAGTGAAAAAGTTGGCCTAAAGCACATATTCTGAAAACTACGATCATGGCATCCTTTGCCATCACTTCATGGCAAATAGATGGGGAAACAGTGGAAACAGTGGTGACTTTATTGTTCTGGGCTCTGCAGATGGTGACTGCAGCCATGAAATTAAAAGACACTTACTCCTTGGAAGGAAAGTTATGACCAACCTAGATAGCATATTCAAAAGCAGAGACATTACTTTGTCAACAAAGATCCGTCCAGTTTAGGCTATGGTTTTCCCAGTGGTCATGTATGGATGTGAGAGTTGGCCTATAAAGAAAGCCGAGTGCAGAAGAATTGATGCTTTTGAACTGTGGTGTTGGAGAAGACTCTTGAGAATCCCTTGGACGGCAAGGAGATCCAACCAGTTCATCCTAAAGGAGATCAGTTCTGGGTGTTCACTGGAAGGACTCATGTTGAAGCTGAAACTCCAGTACTTTGGCCACCTTATGGGAAGAGCTGACTCATTTGAAAAGACCCTGATGCTGGGAAAGGTTGAGGGCAGGAGGAGAAGGGGATGACAGAGGATGAGATGGTTGGATGGCATCACCGACTCAATGCCATGGGTTTGGGTGGACTCCGGGAGTTGGTGATGGACAGGGAGGCCTGGTGTGCTTGCGGTTGGTTCATGGGGTTGCAAAGTGTCAGACACAACTGAGTGACTGAACTGAACTAGATGCCTCAATTTTAGCCAATATACTGCCTCCTCGTTTTTCTTCAAAATCTTGATATACTGCTAGTGAATAAAGATGACCTAATGCATGCCATGGGCCAGTTTCTTGTGTTTGAGCTCTCTTCTGTATTCAATGAGATCACAGTCACCAACACTCTGTATTTGTATTTTTAAAAATTATTTGTTTTTAAATGAAGGGTATTGCTTTACAATACTGTGTTGGTTTCTGCCATACATCAGCATGAATCAGCCATAGGTATAAGGTTGTCCCCTTCCTCTTAACCTCCCTCCCACCTCCCACCCCGTCCCACTCCTCCTGGTTGTCACTGGGCCCTGGTTTGAGTTCACTGAGTCATACAGCAAATTCCCACTGGCTCTCTATTTGACACATGTGGGCTGCCGTCTATGGGGTCGCACAGAGTCGGACACGACTGAAGTGACTTAGCAGCAGCAGCAGCAGCAGTGTATATGAAGACACAGAGAACAGACTTATGGACACAGGGGCGAGAGGGGAGAAGGAGAGGGTGGGATGAATGGAGAGAGTAACATGGAAACATATACACCAATACTCCTTATTTCTCCAAATTAAGTGGAAATTCATGGAAAACAAGGGAGAAAAATCAAATCCAATGAGTCTTCTTAAACCACAACGTGTGAAGGGTGGGTAGAATGCCAGGTTTCAGGTATGCAATCCAGGGTAAAGACAACAGTGGGCTTCTGGGTGGGATGATGAAAACTGGCCCCAGGGCATCCCCAAAGTCCCCCCAACCATCTCTGTTATGAGTTGAATGTTGCATTTAAAACTCCAAACAGAAAGCATGTGTATAAAAACAGCTGTGTTTAAAGCGATCTGCATTCTGGTATGTGTCCAGCCATGAAAAAGAGTGAAATACATGCCTACCATCCATCACTGCATCTGCCTGAGCAATTTCCTGGCATAATAACAAGGAACAGAGACACAGAACAGTTCAGCTGGCTGAGGAATTAAATTACTTGGCCTGAGAGAACTCACGTCCAGTTCTTATTACCATAGCTTTGATTTCTGGAATTAAATTTAGATGTCCATGAATTCAATTATCTCTTTGGACACCATTAAAACAGTAGCACACAGCTATGTTTTAATGATGTGGCATCTTCCCCTAAAAGGCCCAACATGCCAACATTATAACTTCTGTTTGCTGTTTTCATAAATAGCTGGAAACACAGAAAGGGAAAAAATAAAAAATAAAAAAACTTTTCCACCTTCTCTTCAACTACTAGACAACTCTGTTCTGTGATGTGACCAAGGTGAGTCAGCTTTACATTTATTTTTTTATTTGGCTGTGTGTGGGGGCTTCCTGGGTGGCTCAGATGGTAAAGAATCCCCCTGCAACACATGAGACCCGGGTTCGATCCCTGGGTTGGGAAGATCTCCTGGAGAAGGAAATGGCAACCCACTCCAGTATTCTTAACTGGAGAATTCCATGGACGGAGGAGCCTGGTGGGTTACAGTCCATGGGATTGCACGAGTCGTACATGACTGAGTGACTTTTATTTTCACTTAGTTTCATTTTCACTGTCATGGAGCATGTGGGATCTAATCCCTGACCAAGGAGTGAACCCAGGACCCCTGCATTGGGAGCACAGAGTCATAGCCACTGGACCACCAGCGAAGTCCCCAAGGTGAGCCACAGTTACAAAAAAAAAAATGCAAGAAGGTCCAGTTTATGGAAATGTGAGGCTGAGCATCATAGAGCAATGTCTTATCAACAAGTAAACTCACAATAAAATAGTACTTTGCGCACACGGTGGAATATTCATTCACTCACACATTTTAGCCTCTGTCAATTTAGAGGAGACAACTTTTCCAGCCTTTAAATTCCAATAATAAAAACAATTCTAAGGCATGAGGGAATGATCTGAAAACGCTCATCATCTTAGGAGCATCTGAATTTAATAAACAGGTTGAAGGGTCACAGGGACATTATTACGAGGAAATCAATCACCGAGGATACAATTTTGTGTGTCAGCAAGTAAGACTTTAGGTGGGTGAAGGATACACTGCATCACAAAGGTGGTGTTCAAATTTCTAAGTCTGACCTTGATAGATTTCACTCATCACAGTGGGCTCCCTAAGACTCCCTCAAGAGGAGAAAAGATTCTGATTCACTTACTAATATCAGTTGATTTTAGTTTAAGTCATGCAAAACAGTTCATCATTTGCATTCTCTAAAAAAGCTGTATGTATTCTTTCATCTTCTCCGCTAAGACTGATAACTTTTCTTTCCCTGCACTCTGTAGGACAAAGGAGCAGAAATGGCAGAGAGAAAGTTGATTCCCAGGGTTTTTGTGAATCGACAATCAGGAGACCTGAACTACAGCACTGACGAGGGGAAGAGTGAACACAGAGCCGCGGGCAGTTCCCAGAATGTAAGGACCCACTGGGGCCAGAAGGGCAAGTCTCAGCAGGAAGACACTCAGACACTTCCGTGTTCATCGAGAAAGGGGAAGAAAAGAGTCTCCCAGGGTAAGGGGAGAGACAGAGAAAGCAAAGTTTTCAAAAAGGTAAACAGACATTCCTTTCCCACTCATTCCAGCCCAGGTCTTAGCGCTGCCTGTTTAGCCTGGAAGGTATGATGGCTGGATACCTTTGTCCCCGAGGGAAGCAGTCCCTGAAATTATGGCTGCTAAATTAGGAAAATTAGAAGTTGCCAGAAAATGTGAGAAAGTAGGAAACTTATTATTCACGGTTCTGAGTAAATGTTGCAAGAGGGGGGACAGCTAAGTAAGAAAAAGCCACTCTCTGCCCCATCTAAAAGGCACCATTAGAAGCCTAAGATACAAGACACACTTCATATAAATGATTCTATTTATATAAACTATGAAAACAGTTACTCCTCACCAATGTTAGAACTCAGAGGAGCTGTCAGACTTTGGTGAGGGGAAGTTTATGACCGAGAGGAGGCAGAGCGGGGGCTTCTGGGAGTCGGCAAGGCTGTGCTTTGATCTGGGCGTGTCCTGTTTTGAAAATCCATCACAGGCTGTAATGCCTGTGTTAGCTGCCCTTCTCTCTGTGTACACTGTGCATGTTGAGTTGCTTCCGTCGTGTCTGAGTCTTTGCAACCCCATAGACTGCAGCCTGCCAGGCTCCTCTGTCCATGGGATGCTCCAGGCAAGAATACTGGAGGGGGGTGTCATTTCTTACTCCAGGGGGTCTTCCTGAACCACTGATCAAACCCACGTCTCCGGCACTGGCAGGCGGATTCTTCACCACTGAGCCACCTGGGTAGCCCCTATATACAATGCGTGCTCTGTGCTTAGTCTCTCAATCACAGCAGACTCTTGCAACCTCATGGACTGAAGCCCACCAGGCTCCTCTGTCCATAGGGATTCTCTAGGCAAGAACACTGGAGTGGGCAGCCTTTCCCTTCTCGAGGGGATCTTCCCAACCTAGGGATCGAACCCAGGTCTCCCACATTGCAGGTGGATTCTTTACCATCTGATCCATCAGTTCAGCAAAAAGGATTAAAAAGGAGAGCACACGGCTACTCTTCTTAAATACTCTCACAGCTGGTCTAGGATAACAGCTTGTTAATGAATAAAACTGTTATTTTCAGGGCCTACAAATCGGAAGAAATATACCTCCACTTTAAGCTCCCAACCCCCTATGAGCAAAAATTATAAGGAGCTGAACACATTAAAACACAGAAGATTATAATACATATAAATTTGGCCTCATTGAATTAGTTAAGTTACTAATTCTCTAAATTAATGCATCAGTTTAGATATTTTGTTAAGTAAATTTGATGCTCATAGGATTCAATCCATCATATGTTGATGATTACTAAAAAAAAATTACTTACTTTTAATACAGTGTTAGACTCTCTGTTATCTATAGGTAATAGCTAAAACTGACCCCCACAGATTTCTCTTGAGCAGTCTATTGAGTTTCAGTATAGTTGCTTTGATGGCATTTCTTAGGTGGTGGTGGTGGTGGTGGTTTAGTTGCTAAGTCGTGTCCGACTCTTGCAATCCCATGGACTGTAGCCCGCCAGGCTCCTCTGTCCATGGGATTTTCCAGACAAGAATACTGGAGTGGGTTGCCATTTCCTTCTTCAGGGGATCTTCCCAACCCAGGAATCAAACTCAGGTCTCTTGCACTGCAGGCAGATTCTTTACCAATCGAGCTATGAGGGAAGCCCTCCATTCCTTAGGTAGTGGGTATTATTAACTTGTCAATGAAAGGATCTCTGAGAATCTGACTAACCTCTCCTGAAAAATGCCCTGTAGCAGGAACCGTTTGTATGCTACGCTAAAGCCATTCTTAACTCCTTCCCTCATCCATTTTTTGACCAGAGAAAGTAAGAAACCAAATTCTCCATGGCTTTGTGGACAGGGAAAGCAAGGTGACCAAGATACTGCTGGATAATCTGATGCCAGGGGACAGCTACTTGAACTTCTAGGTGGGGCTTTCAGGAAAGTTTTTACTTTCCAGATGATCAGATTTCTACTGATGGTCAGAGCTCTTTTGTTCCTTTACCCACTACTCTTCTACTTTAACTGGTGAGGCAACAGGCATCTGTCAACTATTAGGTGATGAACATTAGGATGCAGAAGCTAATTAAGATGGCGAGGGGGAAAGATACAAAAAGGAGGGCTCTGTGTATCACCACACCAGCCCAGTGCTCCCAACACCAACGACTGGGTTTCTGTTACTTGCAGCTAAAGGCATTCCTTACAGATTGTTCACTAGCTTCCTCTGGACCCCCGGTCATAGATTCCTGGTTTAGGAAGATAAAGACCACATTGAGACACCCAAAATTTATGACTCAGGTCTTAAGGGTGAGTTAGACAGGTCATAAACTTAACCTAAACTAGGATGCATGAACACTTACACATTTAATGAATCCCTATTCCAGCGAGAGAATCCATACTACTTACTGAGTAGTAGATGTACCATGTACTGAATGCATTAAGAAGTCCATGGGAAAGTAATTCTTGTGAGCTAGAGGTGTCAGGGCTGGTCGGACATGAAAAGTGGGTGTGAGTATGAGGTAGGAATATCCTGATAATGAACAACCAGGAATAGCAAGTCCATCAGCCTGACTACACCAGAATTTTCCATGGGCTCTGAGTTTTAACAGTGATAGATGCTCAACTGCAGAGACCAGGTATCCATATATATTTTTTTCTGTAGTCAGTGAACAGTTGAGTATTTGAGTTGAGAGGGATGTGCACCAATTGATAATGAGCAAAAAAAAAAAAAAAAAGGGGGGGGGGTAATGCATTAATTCACCCATTCATCCAATCATCCCACTATGTGTGTCTCAAAGCCACACATCAGTGGTTCAGTCAGCAACACTGACTGTGCTTTTACCAAGTGCCAGGTGCTGTGGCAGGCACCGGGTGTGCATGAGTGCATGTGACGGAACCTCCGCTTTCTTGGAACATGGTTTAGTAGGGAAGGCACAATATGGGCAAATAAATAACTATGCAAAAACTGCAGTAGAAAGGAAAGGCAAGTGTGTTAACCAGTGACTACAAAAGATGTGTGTGTGGTGGGGGATAGGGCAGCTTCTCAAATAGGATAGACAGGGCATGGTCATGGGGAAAAGGTCGTGGGCATGAGACTTGGAAAGCTGAAAGAGTCAAGGTGGGTGTATGGTTAAGACAGGAGTATGCGCATGTGCAAAGACCCTGGCATGGGGGTGAGCATTAGCACAACCAAGGAAAAAAAAACAAAACCCACAACAAAGAGCCAGTGAACTTGTGGAGGTGGGGGTGGGAAGACCGAGGCTGAGGGAGAAGTGTACATTAGGGGGTGGAGACAGACGACGGGGGTGACCCACAAGGCTGTGTTGATTATGGTAAGAAATAGCACATTTATTTATTCTCGATGGGAATGACCAAATCTGATTTGTTTTAAAGATGACTCTGGTTGCAGGGTGGAGAGCAGGCACTAGAGAGATGAGAATGGAAGCCAGGAGTCTGGTTATGGACACTGTGGTGGAAGCTAGAAATATAGGGCGGCACAAGGTAATTCACAGGGACAAGCCAGTCCAGCCTAAAGGATCAGGCCTGGGTGTTCATTGGAAGGACTGATGTTGAAGCTGAAGCTCCAATATTTTGGCCACCTAATGCGAAGAGGTGACTCATTTGAAAAGACCCTGATGTTGGGAAAGATTGAGGGCAGGAGGAGAAGGGGATGACAGAGGATGAGATGGTTGGATGGCATCACCGACTCAATGGACATGGGTTTGGGTAAACTCCGGGAGTTGGTTACAGACAAGGAGGCCTGGTGTGCTGTGGTTCATTGGGTTGCAAAGAATGGGACACGACTGAGCAACTGAACTGAACTGAACTGAATAGCCCAAAGCACAATGATATCATCACCTGTAGAAACGTAAAATTACTACTGTGATAACACTTATGGAGGGCTAGGAGGCCCAAAATGAGCAGGTCTGGAGGTATATGACAAGGCATCTACAGGGAAGAGAACTGAAATGTGACCTAAATAAAGCTCAAAGTTAATGAACTCCAAGGACTATAATGAACTCCAAGGACTAAAGACAGCTCCCCCACAAGGTGGAATGGGAAGAGCAGTGCAAAGGCCCTGTAACAGGGGGAGAGGAGAACCGGAGCGCCTGAAACATGATCAGCTGAAGAGAACACAAAGGGCGCTCAAAGAAGGACGAACAGCAGCAACGTGGAGCAGGGGGCAGCTCATGACTTGTTCCTGTGCATCTTGTGAGCTAAGGGTGACTGTCAAATTTTTTAAGTGTTGTAAGACTGGTTCCAAATAGGAAAAGGAGTATGTCAAGGCTGTATATTGTCACCCTGCTTATTTAACTTATATGCAGAGTACAACATGAGAAACGCTGGGCTGGAAGAAGCACAAGCTGGAATCAAGACTGCCGGGAGAAATATCAATAACCTCAGATATGCAGATGACACCACCCTTATGGCAGAAAGTGAAGAAGAATTAAAGAGCCTCTTGATGAAAGTGAAAGAGGAGTGTGAGAAAGTTGGCTTAAAGCTCAACGAATTCAGAAAACTAAGATCATGGCATCTGGTCCCATCACTTCATGGCGAATAGATGGGGAAACAGTGGAAACAGTGTCAGACTTTATTTTTCTGGGCTCCAAAATCACTGCAGATGGTGATTGCAGCCATGAAATTAAAAGATGCTTACTCCTTGGAAGGAAAGTTATGACCAACCTAGACAGCATATTCAAAAGCAGAGACATTATTTTGCCACAAAGGTCTGTCTAATCAAAGCTATGGTTTTTCCAGTGGTCATGTATGGATGTGAAAGTTGGACTGTGAAGAAAGCTGAATGCTGAAGAATTGATGCTTTTGAACTGTGGTGTTGGAGAAGACTCTTGAGAGTCCCTTGGACTGCAAAGAGATCCAACCAGACCATTCTAAAGGAGATCAGTCCTGGGTGTTCTTTGGAAGGACTGATGCTAAAGCTGAAACTCCAGTACTTTGCCACCTCATGTGAAGAGTTGACTCATTGGAAAAGACTCTGATGCTGGGAGGGATTGGAGGCAGGAGGAGAAGGGGATGACAGAGGATGAGATGGCTGGATGGCATCACTGACTCGATGGACATGAGTTGGGGTGAACTCTGGGAGTTTGTGATGGACAGGGAGGCATGGCGTGCTGCAATTCATGGGGTCGCAAAGAGTCAGACACAACTGAGCAACTGAACTGAACTGAACTGAAGATGAATGGGAAAAAAAAACAAACTCAAGAAAAATATGTGACAGAGACCGTATATGGCCTGCAGAGCCTCAAATATTATTTGGCTCTTCACAGAAATACTGCCGCCCCCTGGCACGGATGGTGGGTTGGGGGTGAGGAGGGGATGGGAAGCATGGGAGGCTGTGTCCTGATCTGAGGGCACAAGAGACACAAGGAAATAACGTGAGAGTCCTCATGGGCTTTAGGAAGGCCAAGTTTCAAAATTCTATTAATACAGCAGAAACCACAGTGATCTCTGCCTCCAGCCTCCTTCAGAGAGGGCAGCATGCAGGGTCCCAGGAGGCTGGGTTCTTTAGTATGGCAGAATGCATAAAAGTATGAAGTATGGGACCCGACTGCCTGCTTCTGTATCTCAGGTCTGTGACCATGAGCAAATTATTAAACCTCTCAGGGCCTCCTTCTCCTGATCTGTAAATGGCAAACTTGTAACAGGAAGCTTCACAGGGGTATGATGGAAAACATATGGGTTAAAATTTGCAAAGTACTTAGAAAAGCACCTGACCTACAAGTACCATGTAAGACAGAAATAAAGGCAAGACCACATGCACAGTGCTTGGCACAACACCCGGTCCAGGTGTGTGAATGAATGAATGATTCACGACTAAATCCCACAGAAATATTCCTTCAAAACACTCAAAATCAATGTAATCGCTGACGACTACATGCACAGTTTGATTTTCTTTATCAGAAAACAAAAGAGTCAGATGTTAGGCAGTCCTAGGAAAGATCTTAAGAGAGGGGAATAGAAAATCACTTAATCTTTAAAGTTCAGAAAACCACCTTACCTGTCTCCTGAGAAGCCTGCATCCAGGACAAGAAACAACAGTTACAACTCGAGATGGAATAACGGACTGGTTCAAAATTGGGGAGGAGCACGTCAAGGCTGTATATTGTCACCCTGCTTATTTAATTTATATGCAGCGTACATCATATGAAATGCTGAGCTGGATGACTCACAAGTTGAAATCAAGATTGCCAAGAGAAATATCAACAACTTCAGATATGCAGATGATACCACTTTAATGGCAGAAAGTGAAGGGGAACTAAAGAGCCTCTTGATGAAAGTGAAAGAAAAGAGTGGAAAAGCTGGCTTAAAACACAACATTCAAAAAACGAAGATCATAGCATCTGGTCCCATCAGTTCATGGCAAATAGATGGGGAAAAAGTGGAAACAGTGACAGATTTTATTTTCTTGGGCTCCAAAATCATTGCAGACAGTGACTACTAACACGAAATTAAAAGATGCTTGCTCCTTGGAAAAAAAGCTATGACAAATCTAGGCAGCATATTAAAAAGCAGAGACATCACTTTGCCGATCAAGGTCTGTCTAGTCAAAGCTTTTTCCAGTAGTCATGTATGGATGTGAGAGCTGGACCATAAAGAAAGCTGAGCATTGAAGAACTGATGCTTTTGAATTGTGGTGCTGGAGAAGACTCTTGAGAGTCTCTTGGACTGCAAGGAGATCCAACCAGTCCATTCTACAGGAAATCAGTTCTGGGTGTTCACTGGAAGGACTGATGCTGAAGCTTCAATACTTGGGCCACCTGATGTGAAGAGCTGCTTCACTGGAAAACACCCTGATGCTGGGAAACATTGAGGGCAAGAGAATGGGGCAGCAGAGGAGGAGATGGTTAGATAGCCTCACTGACTCAATGGACATGAGTTTGAGCACTCTGGGAGATAGTAAAGGAAAGGGAAGCCTGGTGTGCTGCAGTCCACAGGGTTGCAAAGTGTCAAACATGACTGAATAATTGAACAACAACAAAGTCAAAAACCCTATGTGACAGACTGTATTTTCAGAATTCTATCACCCCATGGTCTACTAATATGAATAGAATCCAGTGTTAAATTTATGGGTGTGTTAGTTACTAAAGTTCTTGCAATTCAGAAAACAAATTGTATTCACTGTAGGATGCTAGGAATGAAAGAAAATTGAAGGAAAATTATAATAATGATAGCTTAGCATAAAAGCAACTTTGCCTCGTATTAACTTTTAAAGGCTGCCCTGTTTAATCTAGTGAGTGTCTAAAACACGAGAACAGCAATGAGATAAGAGAAGCGTTAAAGCAAGGTCTGATGTAACTGGCAGCGCTCATTTAGAACATCTGAAAAACAATTTTACCGTTTCTTCATTTTCTCAATACATACTCATAATCAGAAAAATATTCCAGGAACACAGAAACAATCTAAATAGAACCTCAAGGACATAAGACAAATCAGAGGATGGGCTGTTTCTAAGAAAACTGGTACAGTTTCTTTGTTAACTTGGTGTCATGATATTAAAAGGGCTGTTCTGAATCCTAAGAGTTAAGGATGTAAGATGCAAGGTCTGGTCTTGCCTGGGATCTGGTGTGGAAAAACATGCAGAGAAAGCCAATTCTCAGGTTTAGAAAAAATCTAACTATCTGATGATATTTCAAAAATACTGTTAATTTTGTGGGTGAGATAATGTCATTAGGGCTCTGTTGAAAAATGTTCTTAGATTTTTGACATAGCCTAAAGTATTTAGTATACTTGCTGTCTTAACTTTAATCATAAAAATATGTGGAAAGGGAGAAAATGATATTCTAGCAAGACTTAAGAAATACTAAGGCTGGAATATAATTATTGTAAGAGACAAAATTGCTTTTTTAAATGACTATCTCAGAGGCAAGAAAAGCCATATATAATCAAAAGCAGATTATTTTCCTGACAGCTTCATGAACCAGCCCGGACTAAAGAGAAGCACCTAAGGTGATTAACAAGTTTCAGAGTCATTTAAAAATCTTGATACATGAAACAAAATCTTGGTTAACTAGACATTATGCCAGAAAACTTTGAGCAAATTCCTCATATCCAAAGACGTGATTGTGTGTATTTGGGATAGAAAGTTGACAATGTATGATCCTTAGTCATTTAACATATTTGAGTGGGTTCTAGGTTCCAGTGAGTCTGTTCCAGACCCTGAAGTTATTGCTGGGAATAAAACAGACAAAATTCCCCGCCCTCCTGGTTGTTTTTGCTGTTTAGTCACTAAGATGTGTCTGACTCTTTGAGCCCCTATGGGCTGTAGCCCGCCAGGCTCCTCTGTCCATGAGATTTCCCAGGCAAGAATACTGGAGTGGGTTGCCCTTTCTTTCTCTAGTGGATCTGCCAGATCCAGGGATCGGAGGGATACTGGGAGGTGGGGGAGAGATACATTAGGAGTTCGGGATTACCAGATACACACCACTGTATATAAAAGAGACAAACAACAAGGTCCTGTGTTTAGCACAGGGAACTATATACAATATCTTGTAATAACCTATAATGGGAAAGAACTGGAAGTGATAACTGAATCACTTTGTTGTATGCCTAAAATTAACACAACACTGTAAATGTGCTGTATCTCAATAAAAAAGAATAAAAGTACTAATAAGGGAATATGCCCTGAACAGGTGCCCTTTCAGCAAAGGCTACGTGCCTAGCATCCTTTTCCGTTGTGTCCACACACGCAAGAACTAATAAAAAGCTACAGATGTTTCGTGCATGAAATGGACACAAAGCCCTTTAGAAAAGCCACAAAGCAAGATCCAGCCTCACATTTCTTTTAAGAACACCTTTGAAGTACCTGCTCTTTGGAAAGGAGAGAAGCTCTCTGATTCTGTGGTTCCCCCCTCATCTCTCCTGTGAAAAAATAAGCAGTTCTATTTGGGAAGCAATGACAAGTAATGCTGTTCCTTCCTCCAGCACAGGCAGAAACTGCTTTAAGCCCTCGTCTTGCCCTAGATTCTCAGGGAGGGGCCTCCATTCCCAGGAAGAAATAGATACAGGCAGACCTCGTTTTATCGCACTTCGTAAATACTGCATTTTTCACAAATTGAAGGTTGTGGCAGCAAGCCCATCAGCGTCATTTCCCAACAGCATTTGTGTCACAGTCCAGTCGTTCTCACAATATTTCCAATCTTTTTGTAATTATTATATTTGTCATGGTGATCTATGGTCAGTGATCTCTGATATTACTACTGCCAGTTAACGACTGGCTGAAGACTCAGATGATAGCATTTTTAGCAATAAAGGATTTTTTAAATTAAGGTATGCACACTTTTTTTGGACAGTGCTATTGCACACTTGAGACTACAGTATGGCACAAACAACTTATATACACCAGGGAACAAAAAAATTGTGTGGTTCCCTTTGTTATGATGCTTGCTTTACTGTGGTGGTCTGGAGCCCAACCCATCGTATCTCCAAGGTCTGCCTGTACATTTGTCTACACCCAACCTCAAGTGGTACTGTCACTGAGTGGGCAGAATACAGGCTTTGGATACATTAGGAAGGAGCTTGTATTACAGACTGAGGAGTTTGCCCTTATTCGACCAGTGGTATACAGCCGTGTAGAAAAGATTTAAGCAGAAGAGTGGCAAGACTGGTTGCATTTCAACAGGTATGAGCTGGCAGAAGTATGAAGCACAGATAGGTTTGGGGTGACTGGTGGGCGGGGGAGAAGGCTCTCGAGGAGTCTAGCTGAGGAGGACTCGGGAAGTAAGAGCTTTGAGAAAATAATGACAGAACTGGTAGCTATTTGGATGGAGGGGGTTAGTGGTAAGATGAAGCTGATGTCTCCAGAGGGAGAGACTGGGCGGAGAACAGTTACTAACAGCAATGGAGGATACAGCAGGGAGAATGGATGGCCAGGAACAGAAATGCACGGGTTCAGCTTTGACCACGGTGGAATTTAGATGCTAGATTCTTAAATCTATTGCAGAAGGCTCCAACAGACAGCTGCAAATGAAGGACGAGAAATTTAGGACTGCTGCTGCTAAGTCGCTTCAGTCGTGTCCGACTCTGTGCGACCCCATGGACTGCAGCCTACCAGGCTCCTCTGTCCCTGGGACTCTCCAGGCAAGAACACTGGAGTGGGTTGCCATTTCCTTCTCCAGTGCATGAAGGTGGAAAGTGAAAGTGAAGTTGCTCAGTCGTGTATGACTCTTAGCGACCCCATGGACTGCAGCCTACGAGGCTCCTCCATCCATGGGATTTTCCAGGCAACAGTACTGGAGTGGGCTGCCATTGCCTTCTCCAGAAATTTAGGACACAAATACATAAATTTGGGAAGCACTGTTGTTCCGTTTCCAGGAAGTACAATGGCGCTTTACATTTTTGTTTGTTTGGTTTTTGGCGGGGGCAGTGAAGCAGAAAAGGATACAGCTTTATTGCTTTTCCAGGCAAAGGGAGACACACTGGGCTTCTGCCTCGAAAAACTATTTGTCTCCCTGTTGTTGCTTTTTGAAATTGAAGAGCTACCCTTCTTAAAAGATCACAGATAACAGAGCAGATGGCCACTTACTTTCTGCATTGCTAATATGTTCTGTTCCGATACCACATGTAACTAGTAACAGAATCTGGCCTTCTGAGGTCTAATTATGCCATTCCTCCCTGACACCCCTCATGCCTTATAAGCATAATTCAATCTGCTTCCCAATTCTAAGACTGATGTGAAAAATTCCTTGAGAGAATACTCTCTAGTATGGATTAACCAGGGCATTTTACTATGTTTCAGACAATAGCATAATAAAAGCTCAGTCAAAATGTTAGCAGGTACATACAGTGGACCAGGCATTCGGCTAGATTCTGAGGCTCTCAAAGAGAAAAGGCTAAGGAGGCCCCTGCCCTCAGGAAGCTTACATTCCACGGGGGACAGACAGACAATAAGCAAATAAAATAGCAACAGTGTGATTAGTGTCAGGGCTAAATACAGAGGTAGGTAAGACTGAGCATATCGGGAGGAGAGTGTCTTGAAAAGAATAATCAGGGGAATTCATTTTGAGAAGCTGAACAGAAATCCAGACAACTGGGGAAAAACCTTTACAGAGAGATTCATCAGTCTTGGGGTGGGGAAAGCTCTCCATGCTGACTCGTGTGACATGAAGTCAGCAGCGGGGAGAGAGGCAGAGGGTGAGGCTGGAGATGTGGCAAGGAGCTGGGTCAGAGAATCTGTATTCATTTATCTTTTTAAAGCTGTGGCAGGTGGGATCTAGTCCCCTGACCAGGGATTGAACCCGGGCTTCCTGTATTGGGAGTGCTGAGTATTAGCCACTGGACCTCCAGGGAAGTCCTATATTTTGTGAATATTTAGATTCTTCTACTCAGAGGCCATGTGGGTCTGTTTGTACTGGCACCTGGATTAGGGAGAGGAAGAGGTTATGAGGAAAACTACTACTTCTTCAACTAATGCCAATGACAGGAAAAAACCTATTTTTCTAATTAGGAGTCAGGGCTGAAGATCACAGATATTCTATATAGTAATCACGACAGAGACGGGATATACAGAGTTAATTAAATTTCCCAACGTGTGGGTTGGAAAAGAACATTTTCAAATGGAAGGAAGTGGGAAAGCCTGTCTTGTTAGGAATGGCCTGTGCCGAAGCACTGCCAAGTGTGTTTCAGTAGCGATAACGAGCTGTATTTGAGGTTGGACGCTCAGTGGGTTAGGTATACAGAAATGCTATAAAAGTGTGGTCTTGGCATCCTGCTCCTCTCTGACCGGTTCTACCATCATTAAACTCCTCACACGCAACGTTGCTGGCCTGTGACTATAAACATTTTCATAAAACCAAAGTGCTTCATTACCACTTCAACATGCGTGTGACTTCTTGGCTCCAATTTTCTGACAATTTTAACTATAAAATTCTCCCGAGAACTACTTGAGGCTAACTGACTAACACTCAAAGGAGGTACAAACACTTAAAAAGAAACAATGAGCTCTGTGTTCCAGGAAGTAAAGGATTCAAACTTTGATATACATTTTCCCCGATTTATCAGTCAAGCTGAAGATATCATGATTCTTCTGAAACAATTTAAACATAAAATGGAAGGTCTTCACATATACAGAAGTTGAAAGAAAAATGCTTTCCTGCTATTTGAACATCTATCAAATCTCTTTTTTAAATGTCAGAAGACCCCTATTGATCCACATTAATTTTTACAGTCATTTTCCAATCCTAGGAAATCATATTTTCTACTATTCTTTTCCTTCCCTCAATTAACAGGACTCCTGCATATTTAAAGTCATAAATTATCATTACGGCTGTTTACGATCCAAGTTTATTTTAATAAGGTTCTCAGTCTCATCTAGGACAGAAAGTGCTTAAGTCATTATCTCTTATTTTTGATTATAATAATTACAAGGCCTACAGTATTTTCTAAAGACCTAATTAAAAAGGGACATGTCATAATAGCCATGATTAGCAAACCAGAGGTGGGGTATTAGTCCTTGCACCCTAAGGAGAGCTTTTCTCTTTGACAGTGTGAGAGTGAGTTGATTAAGGAAACATCAGCCTCACACTGGCCTGTCCTCACAACGCCAAGCTGTGCATTATAAACAAGTCAACTGTACATTTTACACTTGAACATACATCTGTATCGATTCTTTAACTCAGTTCTGAAAGCAAGCACAGGTTATTCTAATTTTTCCCATGTTAGATGTTAAGAAACAGCGTCAAGAAAATTTTATTGGGTCCAAAGCACACTTTATTTTTACTTTTTAATTAACTTTTATTGGAGTATAGTTGCTTTAAAATGTTGTGTTAGTTTCTGCTGTACAGCAAAGTGAATCAGCAATATTTTTACATATATCTTCTCTTTTCTGGATTTCCTTTGCATTTAGGTCACCACAGAGCATTGAGTAGAGTCCCCTGTGCTGTACAGCAGGCTCTCATTAGGTATCTATTTTATATATAGTATCAACAGTGTATATATGTCAATTCCAATTCATTCTAACCCCTTTTCCCCCTTGGTATTTATCTGTACATTTGTTCTCTACATCTGTGTCTCTATTTCTGCTTTGCAAAGAAGATCATTTTTACCATTTTTTCTAGATTCCACATATATGGGTTACCTTTCAAAGATACTTCTGAAGCAAAGATCATCTTATTCACTAACAAGTTGTTTCTTTCCTAAACTACTTGGGTACACCTACTACATTAGATTTCTGTCTCCACACAGATTTTTTTTTAGTGCAAATGCGTTCTATCATCATTAAATGACCATAAATGAAATATTGCCCTTTCTTTCATGAAAGAAAGTGAAATTGAAGTTGCTCAGTTGTGTCCGACTCTTTGCGAAGCTTTCATGATGATAGTCTCTTTTCCAGGTTTGTAGCTAGTATGTGTTACCATTTTTAGTTTCCACCAACGTTAATTTCATGACTACTGGTATTGGAGCAGCTGTCATAACGAGATAGTAACTCTCCACTGCAACCTCTACAATCACGGTAAGAGCTCTTCACGCTGGCCTGGCAACCTGTTGCTAAGCAGAATACATTGGAAAACCAAGTTCAACTAACAGTAAACAGTGGTCTCAAATGCAAAGAAGACTTCTTTATTTGCTACAAGGAGACACTTACAATAGCAACTCCTTATAAAATTTGAATTACTATCGCACTCAATAAAATGCTGTGCTATGCTTAGTTGCTCAGTCATGTCCGACTCTGCGACCCACGGACTGCAGCCCGCCAGGTCCCTCTGTCCATGGGATTCTCCAGGCAAGAATACTGGAGTGGGTTGCCATGCCCTCCTCCAGGGGATCTTCCCAACCCAGGGGCTCCTGCATTGTAGGAGGATTCTTTACTGTCTGAGCCACCAGGGAAGCCCATGCTCTCCTATAAATATATTTTCAAGTAACTTCTAATACCACAGTATATTTTGGGATATCCATTGGCAAGTCATTTCCAGAATTACACATTACACTTTACTAAAACAATTTAGTCAATACATAAGAATTTATAGCCCATTCTGTGCTCAGCGTTCAGTTCTCCTTCTAACTATTTATATGGCACAATGTGCTGGATAAAACAGGACATAAATTAAAGCAATGAATGTTCATGTCCTGTATCTTCGAATGTGTAAGGATAGTACAACCAGATTGATGGCCCGAATGTCTTTATTTCTTTAATTTGATGATATTATATGTGGAAATACTTTATTGGAACTGACTGTAAAGTTATATTGGGATTTTTCACTGTGCTCGGGGTCTGTGCCCCTAGCCCCTAAGTTGTTCAAGGTTCTACTGTATACCTATAACTCACACACATCCTCCATTACACTTTGTCATCATCAGATTATTTTCAACCTAATACCATGTAAATAGCTTTAAGTACAAAGTAAGTGCTATGTAAATAGTTGCTGGTTGGTGCACAGTAAATTCAAGTTTTGCTTATTTGGAACTTCTTGAAAAAATATTTTTTGTGTGAATATTTCTGATTCATGGTGGGTCGTATCATCAAATACAGAATCATGAATATAGTCAGCTACTGTATCTGGAGATTATCTTCCAGATGATTGACTTCCTTCCAAGGGTTGGAAAAGTTTTGCTAAGTTCTTTGTGATAGGGTCTTGGTACTAGTTTAGACTGAGAGCGGGAAACCTCATGTACTCCTATTTTAGGGCTCCTAGAAGCCAATTTACATATAACCAAGATCAAAATAAAGTTCCAGCATGCAACTGATTGTTACCAGGGATTTGATGAGCCACATGGCTCAAGTGAAGGAAATCTTTTTGAGTATAATATGCTGTTATGTGGATTTTGAGGTCAAAAGAAAAAACAAAACAATAAACACATAGTTTTAAGGGCCACTGAGACGTGAACAGTGGTGAATTCCATCTAAACTAGGGGTTCTACATTGAAGATAACCAAATCCAGATGTTGGTTTCAACAAGGAATTAGTGTTTGGGGGCTACTACTGCCAGAAACCTGTTGTAAGGATCTGTATTTTCTTCCTTTTTAACTATTTTGTAATCCAGGAAATTTGGATAGTTTAATTAAAACACATTGGAGGGATATAAACTCAGGAATGAATTATTGGGTCATATGGTAGTTCTATTTTTAGTTTTAGTTTTGAGAAACCTCTATATTGTTTTCCACAGTGGCTGCACGAACGTACTTTATAGTAAACAAGGTTGCCCTTTTCTCCACATCTTTGCCAACATTTGCTATTTGTGCTCTTTTTGATGAGAACCATTCTAACAGGTATGAGATAATATCTCATTGTAGTTTTTATTTGCATTTCCCTGATAATCAGTAACGTTGAGCATCTTTTCATATGTCTGTTGGCCATCTGTATTTCCTCTTTTGAAAAATGTCTTTTTAGTTCTTCTGCCCATTGTTCAATCATGTTGCCTGCTTTTTTGATGTTGAGTTTTATGAGCTGTTTGTATATGTTGGATATTAATTCCTTGGCAGTCATATCATTTGAAACTATTTTCTCCCATTCACCAGGTTGTTTTTCTATTTTTCAATGGTTTCCTTTACTGTGCAAAAGCATTTAAGTTTAATTAGGTCCCATTTTTTTATTTTTGCTTTTTTTTGCTATAGGCAGATGGATCCAAAAAAAAAAAAATAATGCTGTGACTTATTACAAAGAGTGTTCTGCCTATGTTTTTCTCTATGAGTTTTTATTTAGTCTCACATTAGTCTCACATTTAGGTCACACACACACACACACTGGAACACTACTCAGTCATAAAATATACACACATATATGTGTGTATATTTATATACAGAGATATATGTGCCTACATGTATGTATATACATATACACACATTACAGAAAACTATTCAGTCATAAAAAAGAACAAAAATTTTGCCATCTGCAGCAATATGGATGGACATTGGATATGGAAGGCGTTATCCCCTGGTGTCTTAGATGGTAAAGAATCTGCCTGCAACACGGGAGACAGGGGTTTGATCCCTGGGTTAGGAAGATCCCCTGGAGGAGGGCATGGCAACGCACTCCAGTATTCTTGCCTGGAGAATCCCATGGACAGAGGAGCCTGGTAGGCTACAGTCCATGCGGCTGCAAAGAGTCGGACACAACTGAGCGACTAAGCACACACACACATGCTAGGTGAAAAGAAGCCCAGACAGATAAAAACAAATACTGTATGATTTCAGAATCTAAAAAATAGAGCAGGAAAAAGGAAGCAAATTCACAGATATAGGGAACAAACTAGTGGTTACTAGAGGAGAGAAGGAAAGGGGGAGGGTCAATACTGGGCTGGGAGAGTGAGAGGCCAACTACTGGGGGCAAGACAGGCTCTCGGATGTACTGCGTAATACAGAGAATATATCCAATATTTTGTAATAACTGTATTCATTGCAAGGACTGATGCTGAAGCTGAAACTCCAATACTTTGGCCACCTGATGCGAAGAACTGACTCATTAGAAAAGACCCTGATGCTGGGAAAGATTGAGGGCAAGAGCAGAAGGGGACGACAGAGGATGAGATGGTTGGATGGCATCACCAACTCAATGGACATGGATTTGGGTGGACCCCGGGAACTGGTGATGGACAGGGAGGCCTGGCGTGCTGCAGTCCATGGGGCTGCAAAAGCCGGACACGACTGAGCGACTGAACTGACTGAACTGAACTGTAGATGGAAAGTAACCTTTAAATTTTGTATTAAAAATTTTAAAAAAAATCAATCTAAATATAAAAGACAATGGGAGTACAAAGAAGCCTTCCATGTCTCAGCAGTGTAAAATTCTCAGCAGTGAATAATCCAACCATCCAAACAACTTTTACACATGAACCATCCCCCAGTACCTCTCATTTCAGCTGTATCTGGTTACCTGGCAGCTTGCACCATCAGATCCCAGTGAGCACAAGGATCACTGCCAGATGTAGCCTGGGATGGCAGCAATCCAACCCTGAACTTCAAAGGCATCTTCTCTTCCAACCATCACCTGCTTAGAAACCTAAACAAACCCCACTGGTTTGGCCACATATCTCTTAATCTGGTTAAGGCTACTAAAGTGTTTTGTTTTTCATTTTGACGTACATGCTATTCAAGCTCATTCAATCCAAAAATTCAGCATTTTTAATAAGACCTCAGAGCTGGCAGCCAATTCCCTCAAGAGAAAATGCTTGTCTCCTGTTCATCATTTTCAAATTAGTTCCCATATTTCAGCTCAAGGCTCAGTGATACAGTTACAGCCTCACAGTACTAGATGCTGCCAACCCAGCACCACGACACTTAGCTCTCAAAGCCACAAAGATTTGATTTATCAAATCTAGGCTTTTGACTCATCCACTGGCAGAGTTTTAAGGCGGTAATGTATCAGTTGCATGATTCACGTTGTGACCCTCCTCCAAAGTTTTTGCTTTTTTTCCCCGCTCGGAGTATCTACTATCACTTTCTGAAAATGCAGGATAGAAAAGCAGCTGAAAGATTAGATATTCAACAGATTTTAACTCTAGACATCCAGACAAGATATAAAGTCAAATGAAGCGTCTCTCTCTCAGAACCAATTTTAAAGACTGAGAAAACATTGATTCACTAATAGACACACAATCTCACAACAGCCTGAGATCATATGAGGCTACGACAACTTCCCAGACTAACTGGAAGACAACATGGGCCTAACTTCCTCCATGATTCAATGACAAGTTTTCACAAACCACAAATAATGTGTTTGTGCAACGAACCCTCCACACTACCATCTGGTGCTTATTTTCTGAGAAAACTTCTTGGAGCACACAGACCACAGTTAATTAGACTTTCAACTATACCTAGCGCTGTGCCACCCACAAATCAAGCCTCAGTAAGAACCTCTTAAGCTGACTGCAATAGTTACCAGGATCCAGATTTTATTCCTTATGTTGAGCATCAGTCGTGTTGGTCTTTGCTTAATTTTCTGCGAAATGACTGGAAATGGGATGCACCCAGTGTTCTTAGCAACCCTCTGCTTCTGGAACAAAGGTCAGTCCCAGCTCTCTAATGGGCCTGGTAAATGGATTTAAAGAAATCTCTTTTAATGGTGCCCATGTAGAGGGTACAATAAAATGTTCCCAATGGTTGTGGCTATGTCAAGGTATTTATTGGGTCACATGTTCTTGCAGGAAAGATAGAGCAAGACACTATGAAACCATACACCTATTATTTACACTAGAACTCCATCAACGGCTCAAATGAAGCCATGGACACAACTGTCCTCAATTCAAAGTAAGCTTACCATCATTATTTTTTATACTTTGACATGTTACCTTGAGTTGGGGCTACTGGACTATCATTTCCCCTTCATAAATAGTCAGGTTAACATGATGGGCTCAAAGGTTATATTACCAGATCCATCCCTATCTTATTTGATTCAAATAATGTGATCAAATCAATAACACCATTAAAATGGCCAAGATATTGACCAAAGGGAGATGTAATGTCTATATATATTTCTCTCTGTTCATAACAATCCCATTCTTTACCAAAAAAAGACATATCTCTGTGGAACAATTTACACAGATATAAGAATAAGATGCCCTTCTTTCCTTTTAAAGAGAATTAGACTGAAGAGACCTCTTCTAAGGTAGAAGTTGGGTCTATAAATTCTCTGTCCCTTCATTAATCACATCCCCACTGTCCCCACAAACAAATAAATAAAAACAAGAACCTGAAGAGAAACAGCTCGCCTTTTCTCTAGGCATGTATCCCAATGTATACATACTTCTTCACATTTCCCATTGTATTAAACTAATCTAAAGCTTTAGAGTATCCTTGCCTGTAGATCTCCATGGACAGAGGAGCCTGGTGGGCTACAGTCCATGGGGTCACAAAGAGTCAGACATGACTGAGCCACTAAGCACGCAAAGCTTTAGACTATAATACCTCCACCCCCAACTTCCCTGACCAAAGGTTCACAACTAGGGCAGATCAAACCGCATGGAATCAGCATACACCATACTATCAGTAAACACTGAAAATGTTTAACGTCTCTCACATATAAATTATTTAATCAAAATTATGTATTTTTCTGAAATGTTTTTGATCAAAAGTGAATAAGTTAATCATTATTAAAGTTATACTTTATATGTACTCTTAAGGTAGAATGAAGAAATTTAGCTGAAGGAGAAAAGAACAGATTATTAATGACATTTCATTAATGGAGAACTAATGGAATGAAAATCAACAGAAGGGTTCTGTTGGATTTTACACTTGAAATACCTGTAATATTTACTTGGCAGAAGAAAAAAAAATGTAAATTCTCAAGAAGAGATAAATGAGCACAAATCTGTTCCCAGCATAGGAAAAGCCCGAATAACATTCATTAAATCAGTCTACAAACAACTAACAGATATTAAAAAGCTGTGAACATTAGACAGGTTAATATATGCAAGGCATTCAGAACAGTGGTTTGCACATAACAAGATTATGTAGTATCTCTTACGATTATTACTACTTGTGTACAGACAGGATATAAGAAGGCAATAAAATTTCGTCCATGCCCTCATCACATTCATAGTCTGAAAACCTGACGATAAAGGAAGGGGTCATGTTCTTAATAATGATAAAAATCGAATATTGGTGAGTATGCAATGATGAAATAAATTAACCTGCTGTCCAAACCTCACTGTAAATGGGCATAAACATTTAAATAAATGTTAAATGCTGTCAAAACATTTATATCTTTCATTGTCCTATTTTTGGAAAACTATTTTAAAGCAATTATTACCTAATTTGGGAGGCAAATCTAGATTTATTAAGGAATTCAAAAGCTTGACTTCTATAATGTAAAAAAAGCAGCAAAAAAAAAATCTGAAAATGATGACACAAGTGAACAAATCTTCAAGGAATATACATAATTGAAGAGATACATGTGAAAATTGCAAAATGTATTTTCAAAATATCTAGATGTTACTTAAAAATGAAAATTTTATATTTTAAAGATAACTAAATAAAAACAAAAAAGAAGAACAAACAGAAATGTAGAACTTACATTAAAGTCAAATTACAGGTGTTTCTTTTTGGCCCAAATCCTTCTGAAAAATCACCATATTTTAAATTTTCTAATTAGATGTAAGGGAAAAATAACTTTAGTGGAGCTTGTCTGCCAGGTCTCTAAATGCTCCAATATTTTGAACATGATCTTTTTTTTCTGCAGAAAATATGCTAATATTTGGTATAGTCAAAATGAACAGCAGTGATACTAATGAAAGGAAAAAAATAAATGACATAATGGTTAGATTTAATGAAGTGACTAGGTGCAAATAAGAAGCCTCAATCACCCATTGTTTGGGAATACTGTTTCAGCTCTAAATGCACGTAGGTTTGGAAGGTTTATTTTGATCTCAAACATTTTCATCTGCACAAAAGCTGTGTTCAAAAGGCAGACTCCTGGGGTGTTTGCTTTACTGTCCACAGGAGATCAGGGTAAGACAAAAGCTTGAAATGGAAGTTGTTGGTTTGTTGTTGCTTTTTTAAGAATAATTTCCTTAGTTTTCCAGTACTGAAGAAAACTCGACAACAGTTTCTCAACCACAGCTCTACTGACTTTTCTTTGTTGTGGGGCTGTCCTGTGTATAATGGGATGTTTAGCACTAACCCTGGTCTCTACCCATCAAATGCCAGGAGCCTCTGATCCCCTCCCCCACAACCGAGACAACTGAAAATGTCTGCAGACATTTCCAAAGGTCTCTTGGGAATAAAATCGTCCACAGTTGAGAATCATTGCTCCAAACTAATGTTTGTTTACTCATTAAAAAAAAAAAAAAACTTTTCATTTTTCACTGGGGTATAACTGATTAACAATGTTGTGATAGTTTCAGGCGAACCATCTAGAAGGGACTCAGCTATACATATACATGTATCCATTCTCCCCCAAATTCCCCCCATCCAGGCTGCCACATAAGCAGAGTTCCATGTGCTATACCGTAGGTCCTCGTTGCCTATCATTTTAAATATAGCAGTGCTTTGTTGTTTAGTCGCTAAATCGTGTCCGACTCTTTTGCAACTCCATGGACTGCAGTTCACCAGGCTCCTTTGTCCATGGGATTTTCCAGGCAAAAATACTGGAATGGGCCGCCATTTCCTTCTCCAGGGGATCTTCCTGACCCAGGGATGGAACCTGCATCTCCTGCCTTGGCAGGCAGGTTCTTTACACAGAAGTCCCATAGCAGAGCTGGTTTATTTTTAAAATCACACAATGCTTGCCAATAGCTAATGGAGCTGAAACTGTCTCATGACTACAACTTGTATTTCCTAAAATTTCTGTATACTGTTATTTAAAAAATTTTTAATACCTACCATTATTTCTAATAAAGAGCTCCAGTTTGACACTAAGGAATAAAAAATGCTTGCTGGTTCAAATAACAAAGTCTCTCAAATGGATTTTTATCTGAAAGTTCAAAGAAAGATCATATTTTCATTTACAATTCCAATTTAATTTCATTTTATTCTATTTTATTTTACTTATTGAAGCAATTGAAAGATATTCAATTAGTAACTACAATCAGTTCAGTTCACTTCAGTCGCTCAGTCATGTCTGACTCTTTAGGACCCCATGAATAGCAGCACACCAGGCCTCCCTGCGGAGAAGGCAATGGCACCCCACTCCAGGACTCTTGCCTGGGAAATCCCATGGACGGAGAAGCCTGGTAAGCTGCAGGCCATGGGGTCGCGAAGAGTCGGACACGACTGAGCAACTTCACTTTCACTTTTCATTTTCATGCACTGGAGAAGGAAATGGCAACCCACTCCAGTGTTCTTGCCTGGAGAATCCGAGGGACGGGGGAGCCTGGTGGGCTGCCGTCTATGGGGTCACACAGAGTCGGACACGACTGAAGTGACTTAGTAGCAGCAGCAGCAGCAGCAGCAGCAGGCCTCCCTGTCCATTATTGTGATCCACACAGTCAAAGGCTTTGGCATAGTCAATAAAGCAGAAATAGATGTTTTTCTGGAACTCTCTTCCTTTTTCCATGATGCAGCGGATGTTGGCAATTTAATCTCTGCTTCCTCTGCCTTTTCTAAAACCAGCTTGAACATCTGGAAGTTCATGGTTCACGTATTGCTGAAACCTGGCTTGGAGAATTTTGAGCATTACTTTACTAGCGTCTGGGATGAGTGCACTACAATAAAGGCGCTGTTTATAAATATTCCTATTGCCTCAGTATTTTTTCCCCAGTATTTCTGGCTTTAGAGACTTCTGATGCAATGTCACTTAATTCTTGCATATCTGGAATGATATTCATTGGTAGTTTTTGTTTTAAAGGCCAATTAGCTTAACCTTGAGTTACCAGTTATGTCTTTGTGTGTGTTTAACATGAATGCCAATTCAACTCCAATATTTACTGAGTAGCTGGCTTGTAGAAAATTAGGTCAAGTATTTAATAAAAGTCACATAGGCCTCATAATAAATGCAATCCCTTGAATAAACAGGGTAGGCTATTAACCCTACCAACAGGGCACAATGAACATAATTTTTACATTTTAAGTTTCATTTTGAGCAGTTCTATCTACATCTAAGGGTCTGTATTTCTGATTTTCACATTTTCTTAAATATTTTGTAAATGGAATGAAACTCATTCTATGTTGTGATTACCATATCAATCAACTGGAGTTTTTTGATACCTAAGATTTTTTCCCACAATCTTTCTATTTTTATCATCCCAGGAGTTATTTCATCGTTACTCATTAATTATTTCAACTGTGCTAAGAAGACCAAATAATAAGAAAATAAAAGAATGAGGGAATTGCCTAGAAAGATGATGCAATAGGGGAATTATCAGAGTTTTATTACTTTGTTCCCAAAATATTGCATCATCTTTCAAGAGGCAATGAAAGAAGTCTAGGGACTTTCACTGAATGCAAGTGAAAAAAAAAAAATTCTCATTTTCCGCACTGGCAAATAAGAGAAAATTGACAGGAGACATGTTACAATTATTAAACAAATCAGAAGATGACTGAAATTGATTGCATAAGCAAAACCTCAGACCATGACTCTTCAGTTCAGATGATGATGGTCTACATGAATTTTCTCAAGCTCAAGAACTGCAAAGTGAGCAATGCATTTCTAAGAACAAAAAGAAAATATGGTATTCTCATTCAGTTAGTCATTCTACAGGAAGGATGACATCATTCAGTATTTTGCAACAAAAACAGAAACTATTGCTAAAATTGCTAAAAACATGTGGTAGTATTCTTTCCTTCTTTATGATGTGTGTGCAACAAATTTTTATGATGTTTATACAACAGAACCAGTTCAGAAGTAGACAAATACCAAATTCATGAGTATCTTAAAAGTGATGAATAGAACCAACATAAAATGTATAAAAAAAAGGACTGGATTAATGATGTTCATGAGTGTTTATAAATCCAAACTTGAAAATATTTTCTAATTTATAAAATAGAAGATAGCACTGCTTTTTCTTCAACAAAATTATGAACTCTTAAGTTGAAAAGTACTGATTTTTTAACAATTATCAAGTGCAACAAAACGACCAGGAACTACTCGGTACCTGTCAGAACCCAGCAGAGATGTATTTGATCCTGGAATCAGTATTCGTAAGATGGTTATAATTCGGGTTCATGCCTGGCAGCTGATTAGCTGCTACTTTTATTCAAAGGATAGTGCTCATTTCAGAAATCCTTACCTTCAAAACCAGGAAGAGATGAAATAAAAATCTAGCTTAACTGTATTGAAGTTTTAATTCAAATTAAGATATTTACTATATTAATTCTTACTAAAATTTCTAAATGAAGTTATTGCTTCTCATCCTTTTAATTTTTGTGAATCGTTTGTAAAATAATTTAAAAACAAAAATTATATTAGTATAAAGGGCCCGCTGCACCCAGAGAGTCACTGATGCAGGCCTGGCTTTTCCAGTGCAGTGTGGGGCGAGTCGATCACCAGAACTGATTCAGTGAATTTCATAAGGTATTACGTGTTCCCATGTGCGCATACACGCATGCTCAGCACCCACCGCCCCCACCTACATAACCGAGGAAACCATCCTGAGCTACCAAATACAGCTTCAAAAAAGGACATGGTGAATTGCAGGCATAACTAATCACTCATCTAGATCTATCATAACAGGTTTTTTTTTCAATCAAAAGAAAAAAAAATATCATCTAATTATCCAGGAAGATAGATGAGGTTACATGTCAGCACATTCTCACTAATACCTGCAACTCTCAACATATGAAGCCATGTCTTTGGATTCTTTTTTGAAAAAAATGTAAGGAAATAGTCCTGAGAGGCAAAGGCTGTTATCAAAGAACTAGAGGGTCTTCCTTTAAGTTTTTTGCTCTACAAAACTCATCAACCCCTATGAAGTATGTGGTTTCTAGTCAGATTCTGCTGTACCAGTTGGGAGCATCTCCAGGTACTCACTCTCAAGGTTAAACTGGATATGTGACTGGTCTTACATGTGAGTTTTTCAAGGGAATTTTCCCATGGAAAAATTCTTACCCAAGGAGGCTGGAGTCTATACACTATTAACATAAGTAAGCTGCATTACTGATCACATAACTAGGTATTCTGAGGTCGCCTGAGAACTCAGTCATTATGTGCTAAGTCACTTCAGTTGTGTCCCACTCTTTGTGACCCTATGGACTGTAGCCACCAGACTCCTCTGTCCATGGGATTCTCCAGGCAAGGATACTGGAGTGGGTTGCCATGCCCTCTTCCAGGGGATCTTACCGACCCCGGGATCGAATCCCAGTCTCTTGCATCTCCTGCGCTGGCAGGAGACTTCTTTACCACTAGCGTCACCTGGGAAACTCTAATTACAACACCAGAGAAATAAACACTGCTGCTGCTGCTGCTGCTAAGTCGCTTCAGTCGTGTCCGACTCTGTGCGACGCCATAGACGGCAGCCCACCAGGCTCCCCCGTCCCTGGGATTCTCCAGGCAAGAACACTGGAGTGGGTTGCCATTTTCCTCTCCAATGCATGCAAGTGAAAAGTGAAAGTGAAGTTGCTCAGTCGTGTCCGACTCTTCTCGACCCCATGGATTGCAGCCTACCAGGCTCCTCCATCCATGGGATTTTCCAGGCAAGAGAATAAACACTGAGTTACTTACAAATAAATTTTGGGAACAGTAACTGATTTGTTTCTACTCAATCTTTGAAAAGACTTACCTCTTTTTCAAATGAGGTCATAAAACAGAGCTCATCCCATAAAGAATGTTTCTCTAAATGCCTCATTAGCAATAGGATAACACTCAATCTTCCAAAACAAATCTCACTACCTACCAATCAACAAAGTGCATTAAGCTGTGTATCAAATTTTATTCTGGAGGAGCAGAGTTCCTTTTTCTTTTTCCCTTTTCAAGAACTGTCATATGGTGTCTCCTCAGGACTTGTCAAGCAGGATGTGTGAAATTCTTATTGTGACTTGTTATGGAAGCAGGCAGCCACCAGCTGGCAGGCCCCCAGCTTGTGTGGGGGTCAGTGATGTAATATCTCTCTCGTTTTGCCCACTAGCTTTGCCAGAAGAGAATGAAGGCATACGTGCCTGCAGGGCTCACAGAAAAACACGTTCAAAACTGAAGTGGTGCAAGTGACCTGATATCTTAATTCTATTAGGTTCTAACCAATTCTTTTTTCTTTTTGCAGTTCTAATTTGTCTTTTTTTCTTCTTTCTTTTTAAAAAAGTTTTATTTTGAAAAGTGAAACATCATTGATTTACAATGTTTCATTAGTTTCTAGTGTACAGCAAAGTAATGCAATTATTAATATATATATATTCTTTATATTCTTTTTCATTATAGGTATTGAATGTCCTATAATGATATACTGAATATCAGAAGATATTGAATATCAGTCCCTGTGCTATACAGTAGGACCTTGTTGTTTGTCTATTTTATATACAGTTGTTTGTATCTGCTAATCCCGAAGTCCTCGTTTATCCCTCTCTCCCCTCTTTACCTTCGGTAGTCATTGGTTTGTTTTCTATGTCTGTTTTTGTTTTGTAAATAAGTTTATTTGTAACATATTTTAGATTCCACATATGAGTGATATCCTGTCTTTAATTTCACTTATTATGATAATCTCTGGGTCCATCTATGTTACTGCGAAGGGCATTATTTCATTCTTTCTTAATAAATGAGTCATATTCCATTGGGGGCTTTCCTGGTGGCTGAGACAGTAAGGAATCCACCTGCAGTGCAGATCTGAGTTCGATCCCTGGGTTGGAAAGATCCCCTGGATGGGGGCATGGCAACCCACTCCAGTATTCTTGCCTGGAGAATCCCCATGGACAGAGGAGCCTGGTGGGCTACAGTCCATGAGGTTGCAAACAGTAGAATATGAGTGAGTAACTAAGCACACAATATTCCATTGTGTGTGTGTGTGTGTGTGTGTGTATGTGTGTGTGGAGGAGGGCATGGCAACACACTCCAGTATTCTTGCCTGGAGAATCCCATGGACAGAGCAGCCTGGTGTCCATAGGGTTGCAAAGAATCAGACATGACCTAGCGACTTACCACAGCACATATCTATACACACACACACACACACACACACCATCTTCTTTATCCATTTATCTGTCGATAGACACTTAGGTAGCTTCCATGTCTTGGCTATTGTAAATAGTGCTGTAGTGAGCACTGCTGGAGTTCATGCATCTTTCTGAATTAGAGCCTTCTCCAGATATGTGCCTAGGAATAGGATTGCTGGATCATATGGTGCATGCTAAATCGCTTCAGTCGTGTCCAACTCTTGTGCAACCCTATGGACCATACCCACCAGCCTCCTCTATCCATGGGATTGTCCAGGCAAGAATACTGGAGTGGGTTGCCATGCCCTTCTCCAGGGGATCTTCCTGACCCAGTGACTGAACCCGTGTCTCTTACGTCTCCTGCATTGGAAGGTGGGTTCTTCACCACTAGTGACACCTGGGAAAGACCAGTCAGTTATACATAGACATATATTCATTCCTATTCAGATTCTTCTCCCATTTAGGTCAATACCAAGTATAGAGTCCAGTGGGATTTCTTTCATGATTTTGTAAAACTTTTTGAGAAACAAATCATCAACCACATTGTTTACACTCATAGGGTTTCTTTCCGGTATGTCTCCTTTCATGAACTTTAAGGGATTAAGTTAAAGGGATTAACGAATACTTTCTCACACTCCTTACTTGTACAAGGTCAATCTCTAGTGTGTGTTACCATGTGGGCATGGTTTCTATTTTTAGTTTTTAAAGGAACGTCCATACTGTTTCCCATAGTGGCTGCACCAATTTACATTCCCACCAGCAAAAGGAGGATTTGCTTTTTATCATGCCTTCTCAAGCATTTATTATTTGTAGCCTTTTTAATGATGTTAGGTCATCAAATAGTGATGATTAGTTGTATCCAATAACATTAATACCCCAGCTGATGTTACAGCATGAATAAGAAATGGAATTAACTGGTGGGATTAAACATCAACCTTGGAAAGCTCAGAAGCAGTTAAAGGGAGAAGTTAATTTTCCCTACATAGGGAGGACTGATGAAAATATCTTTACAAAATGTTAAGGGTATCAATAAATCCAGGATATTCAAAGGAATATGAAAAAATCCTTACTCCTTGGGTCCATCCTGGCCAGAAAGAACCAAAAAAAATAATAAAAAAAAGAAGAAGAAGATAATGAACTAAAAGCCTGAATTGGGGAGGTGATTGTTATAAAGGAAGGGTGAAATCCCTAGGACCAGATTCATATTTTAGGTCCAAGATCAGAAGATCATATTTAGAGAGTAATGTCAAACCTGGAAACCCTGTGGGTACAGCATTTCTTAGGGATGACACAGTTCAAGGTCTAACTGTTGCAGACAGCAGAACGGCATATAAATGTAGGGGATCAGGAAAGATCCAGCTAACATTTCTACTGAATGTCAACTTGGATGGTGATATTACAGAAAACCAAAATACGTAAGATGACCGTATGGCCTACTTTTGTCTAAGTCCTTCAGTTACAACTGTGGTACTAGTGTCAAATCTAGTTTAATACACTCTATAGTTGCTCCAGTAATAGATAATGCAATAAATTAAAGGAAAAAAAAAGCAGTGTTAAAAAACAGTATACTGGTGTTCTATAGTTTGGTGACTGTAACGAAGAAGACACAGAGTAGTATCATAACCAGAGAGATGGGTATCGAAGTAGGTATAGTTACCTACTTTGACATGGGTAAATAATAAATGAGAGACTCATAATAAATAAATGAGAGACTCCAGGCCAGAAGGGAAAGCCCTGTGGATCTCTTTCTAGGACCAGTGAGATGGGATGTAGGAAGAGAACAGGCCACTGAAGAGGGTTTCATAAGATAACGATGTTAGTAATGATTTCAATTAGTTCAGGAAGTCAGAAGGAGGGTAGGAGGAAAGGATCAAGATACCTTGAAATCTATTCCCAGTAAACAGTAGGTTTTATAAGACATTAAAAAAAAAAAAAACATGTTAAATGCAGAAGAGAGCCTGGCAAAAGCCTGTCACTCTCAGGAAAAGCACAAATACCCACTTTTAATTACAAAAGTCCGTTGTGTATGAATGATCACGAATGGCGGGTCAACAACCTTGATACAGGGTTACAAGTACACAGCTGGCTCCATATGATTTTAAGAGCAGCCATGGAGCTGTCTTGGTTGATTCATCATCATCTGGGTTGTTTACTAAGTACGGAGCCAATTCAGTAATGAGACGTGATCGATCACGCATCCAACAAACCAGGAGAAAAGAAAATCGGTGAACACCCCAAATTTCCCTTTTTAATCCTGACTGCACTGACATCGGGTAGTAAGAGCCCTCACGACAACTCTTTTACAAATTCACCCTTAAACCTTCAAATCCACATATGACTGAGGAAGAATATGAAAAAGCCATCAATAAGAACTAAGCAACTCCAACTTTTAGACAAAGTAGCAATTAAGCCCAAACCAATGGACATTTCTACACCTGGCACAGGGAACACAGGGGAGGGGGCCAACCATGGCCTAGAATGCAATGCTCAGAAGCTTTCCCACTGACAAACCCTGTTCTCACTGATGCTTCCTGCCCTGGGAGAAGGAGTTCATACTATTTAACTTACATCTCTTAGAAACATAAACAAAAAATGTAAGCATACAGCTCACTTCTTCATTTCTTTCTCCTGTGGTTTAGAATTTGCTTGTCCTGCTACACTGAACCCAATTTTTCTAAATCACGTAAAAGAGGGAACACAAGAAACCTTAACTAACAAGAAGAGAGTTACGGTAACAATGGGTAAGACACCAAAGAGAAGCCTGCATTATTAACTGACAAAAATGACAATCAGGGATCCTCAGTGTACATAGATTCTTATATATCTCTAAAATAGATATGTATTTTTGTAAAACTATTTTAAAACAACAAAATTCTGTGAAGCACTTATCCTTCAATAAAAAAAAAAACTTAAAAAATTCTAAAATATATTATTAAAAATCCTGTGCTTAATTACATAAAAGTCAGAAAACTTTATATTAATTACTATAAGCCCTACAAGTCATATTTAATATTCTACTTGGAAATTTGTTAATATTTGGAAACAGCTGAGAAAATACTGAAGGAAAAAGTGAAGTGTTACATCATCATCACCTTTGGGGATGTGACTAAACCAGATGGCTTTTCTAACCCAAAGATTCAGATTTTATAATTTTATGAATTGTAAATAATGAATACAATGATGCCTTCAATTAAAACTAAGAATATACAAATTATGGGATTTAGATTCCAAAGAAAATGAGGTGAAAATATATTTATTAATAATCACAGAAACCAAAGATTCAGATTTTATAATTTTATGAATTACAAATGATGAATACAAATGATGCCTTCAATTAAAACTAAGAATCTACAAATTATGGGATTTAGATTCCAAAGAAAATGAGGTGAAAATATATTTATTAATAATCACAGAAACCAAAGTCAGTTAAAGAATTTTAGCAAACGTTTATGATTGCCTCTGACCTCATTTATAAAGGACAAGATGACAAAGGCAAAAAACCCCACAAAAACAAAAACCCACACAAACAGAAACAAAATCCTTCTTAAGAAAAATTCAGATTTAGCCAATGACTGATGAAATAATCCCCAAATCCCTTCCCCAAATTTCTAAACTACAGACCAAAACAGAAGACCATGTCATTCACCCAGCTCTCAAGTCTTTGCAGAACTACCAGTGACCTATTATAATGCCAGTGGAATTTTGATCCCAACTCGTGAGGTTAAAATAAAATAGTTACAATTAATTCAGTGATGGCCGATTAATTATACTAAAATTAAACGGTAGGCTATAACCAGAACAGAACTTCATGGTTAGACTTTATTCCATAAAGGCAAACTTCGATGGGAGTGGGAGAGATCACGTAAATAAGAAATAGAAAGACATACATTTATAGAAGAAACAAAACTACATGTTAGATGTTCTGGCATCTAGGAGAGACGAAACATAAAGGCCACCTTACCTCCCATCTGCATAGTCCGTGTCTGCTCCACCCCACCAGACGTCTGAGTCATCCTCCTCTGCATCCGCGGAGTCAACATTGTCACTTTCCTCGGCCAGTGGGCAACATACAAATTCCACCCCTCTGAACTTGTCAATTCCACAGGGCAGCAACATGCCATAGTCATGCAAGTTGGTACTCTTCTCACTACAGGTCTATAAAAAGGTAAGGAGAAAACAACAAGTACTGGAGTAGATGGGCTTCATTTTAAGAAAGTCCAGTTCTAGAAAGACACAGGACCAGCACATCGAGACCAATTTTACAGTGGAAAGAATCATTTGCTTTTTGAGTGGATTTGCAGTCGTTTCTTTAGCACAAGCTACTTTGGTACCCTTAATTTTTAACTTTGATACTTATTTAATAGAGATAGGTTGTTATGGGGCTTCCCTGGTGGCTCAACAGCATAGAATCTGTCTGCAATGCAGGAGACATGGGTTCAATCCCTGGGTCAGGAAGATCCTCTGGCGAAGGGAAAGGTTACCCACTTCAGTTTTCTTGCCTGGAGAATCCTACGAACAGAGGGGCCTGGTGGAGTATAGTCCATAGGGTCGCAAATGACTTAAGAGACTAAACTATAATATGTTGTTATACTATAGAAATGAATAAAAACAATATGAGTAGAAATAAATTGGGAGCTAAGACATAGAAGAAACCTCTACAGTGAACAGTTATCAGAAAATCAATTCTTTCCAGCCTCATTAGCGTATCAGGAAGTAGTGATGGTTCCACATATATATCCCCCCAACTCACTTCCACTTCCTTTATGGATGGAAGCTACTCTCACTTGGATCTACTTGGATCTATCTTACTTGAGCAACTGCAACTCTCTTGGCTCACTTTCAAAGTAAGAGTCTTAGGAAAAGAAGAAATTATCCTCTGCCATGAATCAAAACTTAAAGTCATTAGAGGTTTCTCCTTCAAATCCTTTCGCTTTCCTGGGATTTGTTAAATTCCCACAAATCAAAATTAACATAAAGCTTTGAAAGCACCCAGTGGTGACAGAGGAAAGATTAATAATTCAATACACATAAGTAAAGAATGAAATTTTACAGAGTGTACTTTGACCTCATAGGAATTAGACTCATTTTGTTTCTCAGTGGCAAATAAATTTTTTAAACTCCAGAAGAAATGAAAAATAAGGTAGTCAGATGGGCATCTGTGTGTGCTGAGCTGCTAAGGTATATCTGACTCTTTACGACCCCATGGACTGTAGCACGCCAGGTTCCTCTATCCATGGAATTTTCTAGGCAAGAATACTGGAGAGGGTTGCCATGTCCTACTTCCAGGGGAACTTCCTGACCCAGGGATCGAACCCACATCTCCTGCATTGGCAGACTGATTCTTTACCACTGAGCCAGCCACCTGGGAAGCCCAATCAGATGGGTACTGGGCTTTAAATCATCTAGGTTGTTTTCTTAATATCAATTAGCTCTGAAACATTTTTATATAAAGACAATGTTGCTTACAACATATTATTTTATAAAAGGCAAAATTAATGCTGAATCTTAAGTGGTGTTTTTTGCCTAACAGCTTTAAGGCTATGATGCAATGGGTAAATGGAGCTAGATCAGGGTTTCTCAATCTCAGTACCATTGACATTTTGGGCCAGATTACTCTAGAGGACAAGGGACACTTGTCCTGTTCACTGAAGAATGCTTAGCAGAACATTCTGGCCCCTGGCCACCAAATGCCAATGGTATCACCCCTTGTCACACAAAAAAACTGTGACAACCAATAATATCTCTAGACATTGGCTCATGTCCTTGGGAAGGGATGTGGAGCAAAACTGACCTCATTTGAGAACCACTGAACTACATCAAGGAACCTAATTCTGGGAGACTGATTTCATTACAAAGGAAAAAAAAGCATACAAATTTATCAGAAAAAAATTCATAATATATTAAAGAGACAAAGCAGTTTTAAAGGCAATAATATAAAAAATGACATTTTATGCTAATTGCTTTATGTCTTATTGGCTTTGCTAAAAGCAGGGGGTTAGCAAAAGTCAGAACTGGTGCCATAGACTTCCTCCCTATGGAGAAATGATGGCGTCAGCGTGACGCACTGAACACAAAGTTGATGGCAAAACTCAGATCTAACTGTAACTTTCATGCCCGTACTGGACAAGCTACTTCCTCCTCTACCATTGTATTCCCCAATGGATAACAGAGAAAAAAGTTAAAGCATAAAAACTTGGCACGTGCCAAACGAAAACAACACACAAATTACAAAAATTTTTAAAAAGGTATGTTTTAAGGTTTATAGAGAGTATAAACTTATAGTTTCTAATTTATAAAACATGACATAGCATAACAAATCTAACTAAACATAAAACTCATGGATAGCTTTTTAAAATAATAACTTATTGATCAACACAGCTGTTGTCTCAAGATATCCTCTTAAAATATTCATGAAGATTTTTATTTTTAACAGTAATAATTAAAAAAAAAAACACATTTATCAACAGACAGCTGTTGCCTCCAAACACCCCCTACAGTGTCCCTGCGCATCATCCCTAGGAAACTGTCACTTGGCAAGGAGGGCGATGAAAGGGCTGGTACCTCTTTGGCCACGGTGTGCCAGTGAAGGTGGGTTTCACAGACATCCATTCTCTCCTGGTGTAAGAATTTGCACTTGTCGGGAACAAGGAGGGCATCGCTCACAAACTCGCCAACTGCAAACAAAGAAAACAGCTTCACATCATTCTGTCTGCATCCCAGGGATCTTATCCTGGTGACGGTATCAAGGAAAGACAGGCTAAAAGAACTTCAGAGAAGTTACGCTGCATTTAGAATGATGAAGTAGTCAAAGCAGGAAGAAGTATCTTTAGAATTTTGAGTCCTGCTTCCGTAAACAGCCAAGTTCCTTGTCACATTACCTTGATGGTTAAATACTTTCTATGTGTTTAAAGTGAAATTTTAATTTATTGAACATGAATCTCTAGGAAGTAATCATACAAAAAACTGCCACTTAATTGCAACTAGGGTGAAAAAATTACAGATTGACTTCACCAAGGTGATCATTTGAGAAGAATCCAAATAAATAATTGTCCACCCCTCTTTCTTGGACATATTAATCTGAAACTAACACAAAAGTTAGCATTTTTTGACTTTCTAAATAAAATCTATATATACACATATGTGTATTGTATGTTTATATATATAATACTGGAGAAGGCAATGGCACCCCACTCCAGTACTCTTGCCTGGAAAATCCCATGGACGGAGGAGCCTGGTTGGCTGCAGTCCATGGGGTCGCTAAGAGTCGGACACGACTGAGTGACTTCACTTTCACTTTTCACTTTCATCCATTGGAGAAGGAAATTGCAACCCACTCCAGTGTTCTTGACTGGAGAATCCCAGGGACGGGAGAGGCTGGTGGGCTGCTGTCTATGGGGTCGCACAGGGTCAGACACAACTGAAGTGACTTAGCAGCAGCAGCAGCAGAGAAGGAAATGGCAACCCACTCCAGTGTCCTTGCCTGGAGAATCCCAGGGACAGAGGAGCCTGGTGGGCTGCCGTCTGTGGGGTCACACAGAGTCGGACAGAACTGAAGCGACTCAGCAGCAGCAGCAGAGAAGGAAATGGCAACCCACTCCAGTGTTCTTGCCTGGGAAATTCCATGGACAGAAGAGCCCGGTGGGCTACAGTTCATGGGGTCGCAAAGAGTTGGAGATGACTTAGCGACTAAAACAACAAACAGCATACATAATACATTTGTGACCCCATGTACTGTCACAAGTACACCCCATGTACTACTTCACTACAGTATCCCCAATTTCAGTATAGATTCTGCACACAGTAGGCAATAAATGTCTTGATGAATGAAGAAATTAAATGCTATAATAGAGATAAAGTGATAGATCAATATAGTGAACACATCTTCTTGAGGATACTGGGGATGATCTCAAAGTAGAAATAACAGTAGAAATGAGTCTAAATGGATGAACAGGAATGGGCCATGTAGGAATGAATGCAATGTTAAGACAGTATCTATCTTGTTTAACATTCTACCCCCAATCCATGGTCTAGTTCTAGCAAACATGACCATACTGGATGTATGGATGGATGTATGGATGGATAGGTGAATGGACACATGGCAAAAGGAAACCTTCTGTGCAAAGGAAGAAAACAGGACAAAGCATATCTGTAGAAGAGGCAGAAGTCCACTATAGCTGGAACATAAGGTAGGTGGGGAAAAATGTCCAGAAATAAATGAAAGACTGGAGAAATATGGCAGACTCTAGTTTTAGAGTCTAAGGTTTTAAATCATTTTGGATGTAACACAGGCCACAGGACATTTTAAACAGTAATGATGCGCTCGTTTGATTCCCATATAAACTCTTTAATAAAGTGAAAGATGGACTCCTGTCATAAGATGATGAGTAATCAAGGAGACCATTGAGTAAGGTACCATGATCCTTCAAGCAAGACATGCAAGAACAGATTAAAACCAACAACTACAAACAAGCAAGGAATACAAGTTGTCCACACATCAGCAAAGACAAGAACCATTTCTTTACTTCCATAGTATGTTACATGAAATTTTCTGAAATGATACATAAGGAGATAAAGGTTCTAAGAAGGGGGAGAAAAAGCAACTTTTCAAACCCTTTAAACAAAAGGATTCCTTAAAACTATCTTTCTAAAAATGCACTTAAATTTTAGTCTGTCTCTAGTTCAAACATGCACGATGCCTCAAGAAATTTAAGTATTTATTTTAATAAATAATACTTAGGTAAAAGTCTAAGCAAATCACAGGGGATAAAGATCGTTATCATTCCTCAAATCTCTGAAACAATTGATGGTGTCCACAGCATTGCATTGTGGGTCACAGAGAATGCAAGAATTATGAGACACGGTGCCCCCAGGGGCTTCATGCGGGTGGTACTTGGTGAGGAAGGAAACTTTTGAGTCCATGGGATGGCTGGCTTTCCATGTGCATCACTGCAGTTCAGCTCCACAACAGCTGTGTGATGGGTCTCTAGAGTGGGACACAGGGAGTGACTAACACTTTCCCAGAAACACACATAATGCCACCTACCTTGAGAAGGCTATAACCAAACCCCAGAGACAAACATCAAGATATAAATTATAAGGAAAGAAATGACATAATAATGCAAATGATGTCATATTTTTCTTTTGCTTTTACATAGAATACTATAAAACAAAACAACAAATAAAACAGACCTCCCCCCCAAAAAAAGATGAATTGGGAGAATGGAAAACAAAAATAACCTCATCAGAAACCAACACATCTTTCTCCAAGTGGACTCTTCATGGTTTCTCAGGGCAGGCAATCACACATAGCAAGAATACTTTATACCAGAGGCATCCTATTTTCAAGGCCACAGGAGGCCAGAATTGACAGTGGCCTGAAGATGCCTGCCTGATTTACCAGCTCCGAACTGTCAAGCCATACTACCATACACATCTGGGCTTCCCGGCTCAGGTGATAAAGAATTTGCCTGCAGTGCAAGAGACCAGGTTCAGCCCCCGGGTTGGGGAGATCCCTTGGAGAAGGGAATGGCTATCCAACTCCAGTACTCTTGCCTAGGAAATCCCATGGACAGAGGAGGCTTGCAGGTTATAGTCCATGGGGTTGCAAAGAATTGCACATGACTGACTGACTGACTCAAGAGACATAGGTTTGGGTGGACTCCGAGAGTTGGTGACAGACAGGGAGGCCTGGAGTGCTGCAGTTCATGGGGTAGCAAAGAGTCAGACATGACTGAGTGACTGAACTGAACTGAACTGAGCAACTACCACACACACACACACACACACACACACACAAACACACACACATCACCATATTTACAAACATCAGAAATACTAAGCAATGTTTTTTTATTTTTTTATAAATTATCTGGGAAGATTCAATGCCTGGGCCAAAGCTGTTAAATCAGTTCATGAGACAATCAGAAGAAGATATCGGATACTCTCAACTTTGTCCTGAAACAGTTTTTGTGGCATAAACTGGATAACAGCTGCAGAATGACAAAGTGTCCTTTTTTACTTGACCTGAGGCCAATCTGCTAAGGAGTAGATTTTAATGCAAAGTCAAATCACTGGAAGATATTTACCTTGGTAAAATCAAGTGTTCATCAAAAGGACATGTATGACATTAATTTAATAAAAGGATATTTGATTTGTATTTTTTATTTGGAAAATGGCATTTCATTTCACTGTGTGAAGATGCCCTTAGGTTTCTAATATTGCACATAGTCAAGAAATATATGTCCCTCAAATGAGATTGCTTTTTTAAAGGATTAATATGGGTTATTTAATAGGCCCTCGGGACTAATGGCAAAACAGTAAACTCATTGTACTCTAACATTAAAATAAAATTCATCAAAGACTGGATTTTACAGTCTTGTTTATATTACTTTCAAAACTGATGGCACATACTAGAATGTTACACATTGGAAAGGTTAAAGCAATTAAACCACAAAAATCTGTTAAAATTTATTTAATAAGGAATGAAAGAGAAGTGGTAAAAATATAACAAATCCTTTCTCAGAATCTGGTTTAGTTTAATACGGTTTACCTTTGCTCTCTTTTTAATTCTAAAAACATTATTCTTAAAAATCTATGATATAAAAAGAAAAAACCCAACTATGATGCAACAGGGGATATGTGGAAACTCTTTGTAGTGGCCACTCAGTTTTGCTGAGAATGTAAAATTGCTCTAAGAAATAGCTTTTTAATTAAAAAAAAAAAAAACTGATAGTATATTTGGGGAGTTTCCACATAGAACCATGCTCACTTTTATTTTTATTTATCTTTTGCATTTTATTTATATATGTTTTTTAAATTGGAGAATAATCACTTTATAATGTTGTGTTACTTTCTACTGCATAACCATGTGCATTAGCTCTATGTATACATATATACATGTATCCCCTCCCTTATGAGTCTTCTTCCTACTGCTCCCTGCTGCCCCCTACCCCGTCCCACACCTCTAGGTCATCACAGAGCACTAAGCTGAGTTCCCTGTGTTATACAACAGCTACCCATCGATTTGTTGCTATTCAGTCGCTAAGCCATATCTGACTTTTTGTGACCCTAGGACAGAAAGTGAAGAAGAACTAAAGAGCCTCTTGATGAAAGTGAAAGAAGAGAGTGAAAAAGTTGTCTTAAAGCTCAACATTCAGAAAACGAAGATCATGGCATCTGGTCCCATCACTTCATGGGAAATAGATGGGGAAACAGTGGAAACAGTGGCTGACTTTTATTTTTCTGGGCTCCAAAATCACTGCAGATGGTGACTGCAGCCACGAAATTAAAAGATGCTTACTCCTTGCAAGGAAAGTTAGACAGAATATTAAAAAGCAGAGACATTACTTTGTCAACAAAGGTCCGTCTAGTTAAGGCTATGGTTTTTCCACTGGTCATGTATGGATGTGAGAGTTGGACTATAAAGAAAGCTGAGCACAGAAGAATTGATGCTTTTGAACTGTGGTGTTGGAGAAGACTCTTGGGAGTCCCTTGGACTGCAAGGAGATCCAACCAGTCCATTCTAAAGGAGATCAGTCCTGGGTGTTCATTGGAAGGTCTGATGTTGAAGCTGAAACTTCAATACTTTGGCCACCTGATGTGGAGAGCTGACTAATTTGAAAAGACCCTGATGCTGGGAAAGATTGAGGGCAGGAGGAGAAGGGGACAACAGAGGATGAGATAGCTGGATCGCATCATCGACTTGATGGACATGAGTCTGGGTGAACTCCAGGAGTTGGTGATGGACAGGGAGGCCTGGAGTGCTGTGGTTCATGGGGTTGCAAAGAGTCGGACACTACTGAGCGACTGAACTGAACTGAGGGACTGTAGCTTGCAAGGCTCCTCTGTCCATGGCATTTCCCAGGCAAGAATACTGGAGTGGATAGACATTTTCTTCTCCAGGGAGCATTTCCTGAACCAGGGATTGAATTGGGTCTCCTGCACTGGCAGGCAGATTCTTTACCACTGACTGACCACAGAAGCCCATCTGTTTAATACATAGTACTTTTAATTTTAAAACAAAATTTCTGTTTATTTGGTTTGATCCTCGGGTTAAAAAAAAAATGAACAGAATCCAAGTGAAAGAGACCACAATAAATTAAGTATTCTAATGAGAAATCATCTTTCTGCTAATGTTGAATTTTAGGAATCTGGCATCATTCAGTCCTAGCAGTTTCCCTGGTTGCTCAGTTGTGAAGAATTCACCTGCTAACGCAGGAGACATGGGTTAGATCCTTGGGTCGGGAAGATTCCCTGGAGAAGGAAATGGCAGCCCATTCCAGTATTACTGCCTGGGAAATCCCATGGACAGAGGAGCCTGATGGGCTACAGTTCATAGAGTTGCAAAAAGAGTCAGACAGGAATTAGTGACTAAACAACAAAAACAATCTCATTAGTTAAATTCAATACACAACTGTGCATATTTACTGGTAATCACACAACCTGGTTTCTTGTTTTAAACATTTACAATTTATATTACACACACTCCAGTTGAAAAGGAATTTTCACAGCTAAGGAACAAGATCTCTGCTTGGCTTCTTTGCTAAAAAGTCTTGGCAAGGTAAACAGCAGCACCGAATTCATTTGGGACTCTGCAGGCATTGATCCACTGACTCTTAGGTGGTCTTTGAGAGGACTGTCTTATTCAAATTACCTCATTTTGCAGATGAGAGGAAAAGAACCCAGGTCAAGTGGCTTGCCCACAGAGCCAGTTGGCAGTGCAACTGGCCTGAAAATCTGGACCTCTGGACTCCAATCCAAGTGTGGTTACTCAACTCACTGTTTTTTTTAAAGTCTGGTCAAACTGGGTTACTTGGCCAATTCTCTTTGGCTTTTATAAAAGTGGATTCACTTTTAGACTATAAAATAACGTTGTGATCTACAATGTGGTCAATGGAAGAATAAAACCAGACTTAAATTAGCTAGCAAGTCATATAACAGTTAAAAATGCATTCCACTGCACAGAATGGAACGCATGGTAAACACAAAAGAGAATGCTTGACAAACAGTAGCATAAAGTCATGATAGAATTCTCTATCCCATAAGTCTCACATTAAGGGTGAAGCTGCTGCAAATGTTCCATGATGCTCTCCGAGACTAGGTTATTCCTGTATTTCTGCACTAGGGCAGTGATAAAGAATCCACCTGCAATGCAGGAGACATAGGTTCCATCCCTGAGTTAGGAAGATCCCTTGGAGAAGGACATGGCAATCCACTCCAGTATTCTTGGCTGGAAAATTTCATGGACAGAGAAGCCTGGCGGCCTACAGTCCACTGGTTTGCAAAAGAGTTGGACACGACTGCGTGACTCAACAACATCTTTCTGTTCTGCACTGCCATCCTTTGTGTGTTGGCTTTTCTCAGCATGCTTTGTGATCACAAAATAGCCACAGGATATTAAGAGATCATATTCAAGTTTCAGGCAGGAACAGGTCAAGGGATAAAGGTTTTCTGTTTGTTTTTTTCCCCTGTTAAAGCTTTGATGTTTCACTGGGAGGAACATCCACCCAGTATCCACATCCCATCCACCAGAGCTGTGTCATCTGGCCACATTGAACTGTGAGGGAATTTGCAAACAATAATTTTGGTCGAGCACATGTCTCCACGAATGAGGAAAATCTGGAATTCTTTTTGAAAGGAAGAAGTAGGACTGAATATTAATCAGGCAAATACAGAGTCTCCCATAATATGAAATTTGAAGACAGGAATGTATTTTTCAGTTTCTTTATATTCCTTTACAAAAGACAAATGATTCCAGGGAGACAACAGAGAGTAAAAGTACTATAAGTAAAACCAAAGGGACTGTGAATCACAGCACATGGAGAAAAGGTGGGGAAGGGTGTTGGAGCAAAGAGCAGAATTTCTCAAAACTGAGTTTCCTAAATTTTTGAGTAGAAGTGGGACTGAACAGACTGAATAAAAGTTTCCAGAACCACATGTATGTTCTTCAAGACAGACATCTCAAATGAATAAACTGTTTTTCTATGAATTCACAAAGATTAAACTGGTGTTGGCTAGAAACATTTCAGGTCTTTGGACTTCTGCCCAAGGTGTAACCTCCCTTCCTTGTCTCTAAAGTGTTAAAGGAAAGGGTGAGGAAGAATTCTAGCAATGGGATTCCTGAAAATTGGAAAAGCCTCAGATAAGAAAAATAAGCAAAAGGCAAAAGAAGTGAAAGCTACAAGTTTCTCCTAAACCCTCTCTCAGACTTTTCAAATGAATGGAGCCAGGTCTTGCTTACATACACAAATGGCAGGTTGAGTGTAACAGAGAAACAGTGTTTGACCCAGGTTCTGAGTAACAATCGTCTTATAATTATGAAAGCTTCCCAGGTGGCACAATGGTAAACAATCAGCCTGCCAATATAAGAGACACAGGAGAGGCAGGTGTGATCCCTGGGTCAGGAAGATCCCCTAGAGGAGGAAATGGCAACCCACCCCAGTATTCTTGCCTGGAAAATCCCATACAGTCCATGGGATTGCAAAGAGTCAGACACGCCTGAGTAACTGAGCATGCAAGATGATGGAAAGAGTGCAGAGGACATAGGTGAAAAAGACAGGAACAAAATAAGCATTTGTTAGCTCTTGTGCAGCTTTTTCAAAACCTCACAAAGGCATGAATTAATTCTGGTACTGCTCAGCAAGTGTACAACTGAAGAACTGTGTAAATAGAAGGCGGATGGTAGGACCAGGCTTGCCCCTGTCAGTGAAATGTGCAGATAAGCCAGGGGAGGAGCCAGAAAGATCCATGAAGTGACAGATCAGAGTTGGAGCCATAAGGATGAATGCATATTTAGCTTAATATGGATACAGATAGTTAGCTACAGAAATATTCATACAAGTTGGACACTACACAAATATAATGCCTCACTCTTGAGAAGCACCTAAAAGCAGATGTTCTAGTAGCCATGAGCACACCCAGTGCCCAGGTCTCTATTTTTAATATTATTCTGCAATAAAGGGAACTAGAGTCCCCTGGAGAAATAGAGCATTCTAGGATTGGGGCCTAAACATATGAGTCTGGAGCATCTTGCGGAGAAAACAATAAAAGAGGGTTTTCAAAATAGGCACAGGAGTCAAATGAATGAACTCCCAAAGGCCAAAATTGGAACAACTTGAGCAATTATGTGTCTGTATGTGTGTGTATATATATAATTAATAAAGTAATATTAGATTATAACACAAAATATAAAATGTCTATGAGTCACTAAAACTGAATAAATAAAATGGGTGGTAAAAGGCAAACCTGTGTAAAATTAAAAATCATCTATACCCTCAGGAGATGAAGCAAAATTTTCCATTCCTTATCTGTGGGCTATGCCTAGCGACTTTCTTCTGAAGAGTTCAGTACACGATGAGGGGAAAAGAGTAGGTTTATAGTGGAGAAACCTGACAACCACTATCCCAGCCATATGATCAAAGTCAACAGTAATAGTGACAGATATTGTTGATCACAGGGGCTCTTGATATGATATGATGAAAAAGGCAATCTATTTCTGTGGTCTGTCTTCCAGAAACCCGTAACTCCAGGTGAAACATAAGAAAATTCCACCAGGAGCATCCTAAAAAAAAGCCTGACCACTACTCCTCAAAATTGCCAAGGCCAACCGTGAGGAAAGTATGAGAGACTGTTATGGAGTGCTGATTAGATATGGCAAGTAAATTTCACGTGGTGTGCTGCATGGGATCTTAGAACAGAGAAAGGATTTTAGGTAAAAACTAAGGACATAAATTAAAAATTGCTTGCTCCTTGGAAAAAAAGTTATGACCAACTGAGACGGCATATTAAAAAGCAGAGACTTGACTTTGCCAACAAAGTTCCATCAAAGCTATGGTTTTTTCAGTAGTCGTGTATGGATGTGAAAGTTGGATTATAAATAAAGCTGAGCGCTGAAGAATTGATACTTTTGAACTGTGGTGTTGGAGAAGACTCTTGAGAGTCCCTTGGACTGCAAGGAGATCTAACCAGTCCATTCTGAAGGAGATCAGCCCTGGGATTTCTTTGGAAGGACTGATGCTGAAGCTGAAACTCCAATACTTTGGCCACCTCATGAGAAGAGTTGACTCATTGGAAAAGACCCTGATGCTGGGAAAGATTGAGGGCAGGAGGAGAAGGGGACAACAGAGGATAAGATGGCTGGATGGCATCACCGACTCGATGGACATGAGTTTGAGTGAACTCCGGGACTTGGTGATGGACAGGGAGGCCTAGCATGCTGCGATTCATGGGGTTGCAAAGAGTCGGACATGACTGAGTGACTGAACTGAACTGAAGGACATAAATGAAGCATGAATAAAGGACAGACTGTATTAATAATAATGGATTAGAATTGGTTTATTAACTGTAAGAAATGTACCATTAGATATTAATACTGGATATGCCAAAAAGTTTGTTCAGGTTTTTGTATGCTTTCACAAAAAACTGAATGAACTTTTTGGCCAACCCAATTAGGGGAGACTGGGCGAGGGGGTATATGGCAATCCCCTGGAATATCCTCTCAATTTTTATTAAAATTAAATAATATTAAAATTTATTAAATCTAATAAAATAATACAAATCAATATAAAATTTATTAAATATGATTGATTAACATAAATTAAAATTTATTAAATCTAAAACTTAGATTAATGCCTACTTAAAAAAAATTTGAAGCTTCCACATCAGATTTTGATAAGACATAGCTATTCACTTCCATGTCAAGATTCTGACTTTCAACAACTGTGAAATTACTGTCAACTGAAAAGAACTTGTGTTAAAAAGATGTTTACTTGGAGAAGGAAATGGCAACCCACTTCAGTATTCTTGCCTGGTGAATCTCACGGACAGGGGAGCTTGGGCGGGCTACAGTCATGGGGTTGCAAAGGTCAGTTATGACTGAGTGACTAAACAATACAGTAGTGCTAGGTATATATGTCTTACAGTAGGAAAAATCTCTAAAAATTTTTCACCTTGCAAAACTGAATCTTTATAGTCATTGAATGACACTCCTGCTTTTTCCTCTCCTCAACCCCTGGCAACTACCATTTTCCTTCTCAGTGAACTCCAGGAGTTGGTGATGGACAAGGAGGCCTGGTGTGCTACAATTCATGGGGTCGCAAAAAGTTGGACACGACTGAGTGACTGATCTGATCTGATGGTTGATTCATGCTGAGGTTTGACAGGAAACAAAATTCTGTAAAGCAATTGTCCTTCGATTAAAAAAAATTAAAAAGAGGATAAAAAATAAACTCAAATTGTATATATTTTAATAAAATTGTATCTTAATATTTTAATTCTTTAGACATTACTTTTAATTGAACACAAATTATATGAAAAATCTTGACTGTAACATCTTAATTAGCGATTTAGTGCAATGAAGGCAAAGAAATTTTATGGAATATATGACTTTTTATGAAAATAAAAGATCTTTACTAACACAGGCTTCTCTTCTATGACATCTAAAATAACTAGACAAAGCTTAGTTTTAGATTTTCCTAGCAAATTTTCTGTTTCAATAATTTGTGCATGGGTGGCATTTAAATTCTTGTAAAAACTTTCAGAGTTTTTGAATAATCACACATTTATCAATTATAAAGGAAATCCTTTAAAAAAATTTTTTTAAAGATTTTGATGTAGACCATTTTTCAAGTCTTTACTGAACTTGTTATAATATAGCTTTATTTTATGTTTTGGGCTTTTTGACCGAGAGGCATATGAGAGCTTAGCTCCCTGACCAGGGATTGAACTTGCAGCTCCTGTACTGGAAGGTGAAGTCTTAACCACTGGGACCCCCAGAGAAGTTCCTATAAAGGAAATTCTTTGCTTTCCAAGTTTAACCTTGTCTTGGAAATGTAAAAGTCACTGATGAAATTCAATTCACATTTACAAATTAGAAATCTGAAGACTCATGGGGTTTCCGCCTAGTTAAAAAGAGAATCAGCTTCAACTTTGGACCTTGACTCTATGTAACGCTCAGTATTTCAGCAAAGTCAAAGTGAAGTTGCTCAGTCGTGTCCGACTCTTTGCGACCCGTGGACTGTAGCCCACCAAGCTCCTCCGTCCATGGGATTCTCCAGGTTTTACAATATTCCATAGATTCTGAATCATGCCTTTCTCACCAAACCACCCAAGATTAGTTATGTGTTTTGTTCTGTTGCCTCTTTTTTATGGAGTTATTACTCATATTCTTGATTTTATTAATAATGGATTTTCTTATTACTCATATTTATAATTACCCCAACATCAAAGATACAGTTATGAAAATAATCTTTCCAGGTCAGAGGGGTTCTCAAACTCTAAGCCGCTTCAGAGTCAGCTGGGATGCTTGATTAGACTGCAGATCCATCCCCTTCTGGCCCCGAGACCTGGACTGGATCCATGTGCTTGGGATGCGTGTGAAAACACACTTCCCCAGAGGGATTCAGATTCACACGGTTCATGGACCACACTTTTTGAGAGATGATTTGGAGCAGGGTTTCTCAAGCTTTAATGTGCCCTTGAATCACCTGGGGATCTTGTTAAAATGCAGTTTCTGATTGGACAAGTCCAGGTGGGGCTGATTCTGTTTTTATACCAAGTTCCCAAGTGACTGGATTCAGCTGTTCCTTCAGGTAGCATAGGTCTACTTAACAGAATCCATTATAACTAATCTTATTAAGGTTTTTTTTTTTTTTTTTAAGTAACAGGTTATCGCATTATAGAACCCTTTTTGGAATAGCCTTTTCTTTTTAATGGAGGCAAAATACACATAACATTCAATTTACCATCGTAACCATTTTTTAAGTGTACAGTTCAGCTGCATTAAGTACATTCACATTATTGTGAAACTAGTTTCCATAACTGTTTTCTTGTTGCAAAACTGAAACTCTATACCCATTAAGCAAGTCTTCAGTCCCCTCTCCCCCAGTCCCCGTGTCGGAGGTAGTTCCTGTGCATTCTCTCAGCTCAGACTTCTGTTCTCTCAATTTCTTTAACCCAGTATAGTGCAGTTTCTATCATTTCAACAATGTAATCAGTGTAAAAAGTTAATACTAAGATAGTCTATATACACCACCACTCCTGCTGCCAAGACTAACTCTTTGATATTTGATGGGTATATTCCGCTTACAGCACACACCACTTTGAACTAGAATATCTCAAGCACTCAATAGCCACAGGTGGCTAGTGGTCACTATTGGGCAGACTAGCTTAGCGTCAAGTTTTTGAAATCAAGGCTACCTTTCAAGGAATGATGAGTGGAATGGGGACAAGTTGAGGTTATAGGGGAAACTAACTCCAAAGAAACAGGTCTAAGCATAAACAAACATAAGACTGAATATACTGGGAAGACTATATGCACAATTCTATGTGCCATCACAATATCATATACTTAATCATTGAAAGGGATATTAAATTTGTTACTATGGTTAACTCTATTTACCAGCAAACATTGCTTCTTCTCTTATTTCTCTTTTTGCACTTCTCATATTATAATTTGTACTCATGATCATGCAATTAATTCAAATACAGAAATTTAAATAAGGTTTCCTTCATATCTACTCATCATTAGCTTCGTTCAGTCTTCTATATTTTTGAGAGATGATATGAAAGGCGCATACTGAAGAGATATCCTGTTAAATTCTCTATTTCATCTTTTGAAAATGCAAGTGTCCTCACTGGCAGCTTCCTCCTAACACTTCTCTTTCTTTCTGACTTTCTAAAAAATTCCATTAACTGATGGGTTTTAAAGATGCAATTGATTGGGGTTATATCACGGGGCTTTTAAAAACCCACATAATTGACAACAAAATACCAATCAGGCTGATGCTTGAGGACGCAAGAGAACCACCAGTGATCACCAAAACCTTAAATTATACAGAGAAGTAAATACATACAGAGTGTTTTGTCCACACACCTTACTCAGAAACCTATGTGTAAGGCAGGCTATAATCAAAACAGGAAGAGGCATTTTCACAGATAAACTTCTCAACAAAGTTATGGACTGTCATTATGAAGCCTCTGACTTGCCCTTCTTCCTGGCTCATCACCATCTGGCCTCGTTTCAACGATCTCCAATAATTCTTTTTTCAAGGTCAGTAGCAACAAATGCATGAGACTCTTTCTCAGCCCTCAGATCAGCTGTCTGTTCTCTGCCATATCACTTTCTTGCTTGAGTTATGTCTTCTCAGGCAACACTTGTCCTCCCACTCTCTGTCTGAAGCTAGTCATTCTGTCCCTCTCATCAACTCCTCTCTGAATAACTGATTACAAAGGAAGACTGTCCTCAACTTTCTGCTTGGGACTTTCTCAGATTTAACAGTCATGCCCCAGCATTCAACAGCTTCCACCACTCTCCATGGTGACCTTTCAGTTACCAGTTCCATTCCTTTGCTGGACACCCACACGGAGAACATTGCTTTCAGCAACTATACTAGATTAGAATCCAATACCAACCGACCATCAGCTCCTGGAACTGTACAATACTGTACAAAGAACAATAAGCCTTATCAGGCCAAAATCTATCTTATGTGGAAGCAATATAAGGGAAGAAACCAGCATTCAACTATTTTTTTTTCCACATACAATTCATTTGCTGTTTTACAACTTACAATTTCAAAGGCGAAAGGAAAAACTGTTAGTTGCTCAGTTGTGTCCTACTTTTTGCAACCCCATGGACTGTCGCCCGACAGGCTCCTCTGTCCATGGAATTCTCCAGGCAAGAATGCTCGAGTGAGTAGCCATTCGCTTCTCCAGGGGATGTTCCTGACTCAGGGATCGAATCTGGGTCTCTGGCATGGCAGGCAGATTCTTTACTGTCTGAGCCATCAGGGAAGCCCCATGATTCCAAAGGCTTTAGAATATCACATTTTCATAACTTGTTTGTTGGTATAATAACTTTAGTAGTTCAAATCAAGAAAGAGAGAGAGAGAGATCACACATTCTAAGCTATTTTAACGATACAATATCTAGCTTTTCTTTATAGCTGGAACTCAGCAATTTGTTTCCTCTAGTTCTGCTGGGTATTAGAGCATCTTCCTTGAATCTCTGTTACTTTGTGAGGTACCATGGTTTTTGATCTCTCACGATCACATTCCTATGACTTGTGAGAGGCTCTCTTAGACTCCAATCTTTCCTGCTTGGCCATGACACATTCCCTTCACAGCCTGCTGTAAGGGATCTCACAGTCACCCTGTCCTTTCACTTTGTAAAACCCTAGAGATGTGCTCACGTTCACCATGGCTTCACTGTAGCTCTCAGGTGGTACCCTGACGATCCTGATAAGGCTGGATAAGGCCTTTCTTATCCTTTCTTTGATAAACCTTTCTTTGGAAGATGTCAGAGGACCCTGGGGGCCAACTTCTTCAAGGGGACACTTCCCCCGTCTTCAAGGGGATGCTCTACCTCACCTGTTTCATTAGCTTCCTCTCCCAACTCTCCCAAATCTTCTGAATCCTTGGGAAGCACAACGCTCAAGGCAGCGTTCTTCCTCAACTAAGAGACTCTCTTAACATTTGAAAAGGTGCTCAGGCCTTCCAGCTTCCTGCCTTTCACAGTTTTTTTCATCTTTGCACACTTTTTGAAGTTCTCATCATACACTTCTTGTTCATCATTGACAGTCACTCCTTCTTTTGGTTTTTCCCAGGATCTCTTGGCTTTGTAGTCTGGAGATGACTCTACACCCTATCACTCACCTATCACCCTGGGTGGCTTCAACCACTTTCTTGAGCTGGGAGAGCCGGGTCGGGGAGAGAAGGCACCTCTCAGGGTAGCCATTACTCTTCACCACTTCACCTTCATCCAGGTTCTTTCCCACCACTGACACCACCTCGGCTCCAGTTCTACTCCTTTCTTTCTTTCTTCCTTTAAAACATTTTTTATTTATTTGTGGCTGCCCTGGGTCTTCACTGCTGTGTGCAGGGTTTCTCTAGTTGCAGTGAGCAGGGACTACTCTCTAGGTGAGGTGCGCGGGCTTCTCACTGTGATGGCTTCTCCTGTTTCAGAGCACAGACCCTAGGGCATTCAGGCTTCAGGAGCTGCAGCTCGTGAGCTCTAGAGGGTGATGCCTTCTATAGTTGGGGCGTACAGGCTTAGCTGCCCAACAGCATGTGGAATCTTCCTGGACCAGGGGTTGAACTTGTGTCCCCTGCATGGGAGTCGGATTCGTAACCACCGGACCACGAGGGAAGTCCGATACTACTTTCTGATGAAGGCTCAGGGGATTTCTAAGACTGTGCATCACACAACATTCAGCATATTGAGGGAGCTCCAAAGGGTGATGCCTGCTGACAAGTTGGTTGGTTTCCCATTATACTCTGCTTTTATTTCATCCCAAAATATTTACCACTGATTCATGTTTCTAGCCCCAAGGGCTGTACCTCTCTACTCCACTCCAACTATCCATATTCCTGAAGATGGATCTCAGCTCATGTCACATGTAAAAATGTTCCGAATTCCAGTAAACCATTTCTTGAGTATAAAAACCATCATTCTAGCTCTCCCCTCTCCTTTCCATCTGTGCATCTGCTCATCATGACCCCATGTCCTGGAGTCTTCATCACTCACTAAGGTTAGCAGAGGAGTTTCACTGGCTTCATTCCATTTTCCTGCCGGTCTGTCCCAGCACCCTTGACACTTTATTCATCATCGGTGCTTACAACCAGCTACCACTCCATGTGTTCTCCATGCCCAGACTTGGCTGTTCCAGCCCAAACCTCTTCTATTTGGGAGACCCCTTGACACCCAACTGCCACACTGTGCCCCTTTGGGAGCGTATTAAGTACCTTCTGGATTCGCTGGTGTGTAGCCTAGACCTGAAATGTCTAGTTTTAGGAGACAGTGGGGGTGTCTCCTAAGAATCAGAGGAATACATGTCGCCCTGTATTTCAGGGATGTTCTACTTCAAAACTTTCCAGAAACAAAAATTATATCCTAAAAAGATGCAAAACTATTTGGGGCAAGAGGAAGTAGATAAGGAGAGAATGACGCAGAAAAAAGATATCACAGCATTTAACAAAAGAGCTAGCCAGGAAGTATCTAGGATGCGGTATTTGGAATGAGCACAACCTTTCACTGGCATAAGAACACTGCTCTAAATTCCCAGGGCTTTGTTCAAGGATAGCAGAAAGGACTGGAGTTCTGCCATTGTACTCCAACCACGACCTAGGGGCGAGGGACACAATTATCTCACAGAATAAAAAAAAAGTATACATGATTCATCAAGTTCTTCAATAAAAATATGTTTTAGAAATTACCCAGTTCTGAATCATCCTTCAAAAATCACATGTTCTTTTCATTGGGGATGGATCTGGCCATATAAGAATCTCTCCCTCAGTTACCATTCAACTGTGGACTTAGCAACTGCCACTTAGATTTATAAACAAGGCTTAGCTTCATTACTGTAAATCAGTTTGCCAGGGCTCACTGCTCCTGAGAGAACTGAAAGAAGTGAAATTCTGGGCTTCTAAGGAAGAGCGCTTGGGGCAGCAAATTACTGCATTAAAGCTTATAAATATATATATATATACCAAAAGGTATATCATGAACTATTTAGCAGGGAAATTGGAAAATCCTGATCTCACTCTCTAATCCCGTCTCTTATGATGGTGGTGTCTAGGTTTGGCCCTAGTTATCTGAGTTCCATTTCATCTGCTGACTTGTTGTTTTTTAGTTGCTCAGTCGTGTCTGACTCTTTGTGACCCCATGGACTGTAGCCGCCAGGCTCCTCTGTCCATGGGATTCTCCAGCAAGAATAATGGAGTGGGTTGCCATGCCCTCCTCCAGGGGATCTTCCTGACCCAGGGATCAAACTCATGTCTCCTGCGTTGGCAGGTGGGTTCTTTACCACTGCGTCACTTGGGAGGCCCCACCCCTGGTGGTGTTCACAAGTAAAGGCAAAGAAATTACTGTGGGTCTCTATGGTAATGGAACATAAAGTCCATATTTTAACAAATCAATAATGGACTTGATAATAAGGGGGTACTGGAGTCTGTTTAAAGATACTATGAAAACCCTGGGTTGGGGGGAACTAAGGTCAGTTAAAAGGTATGTACAATTTAAAGCTATCCATCAGCACCTTCCTCAATAACGTAAGTATCAAAAAACTTTTCCGTATTGACCAAATCTTCCATGTTATATAACAGAATGAGAACAAGGCTATTCATGAACCTAGCGATTTTCTTTTATCACTGCAACTTCAATCATGGATGTAAATGAAAATTTCTGCTCACTTTGCTACTTTTCTGCTTGACTGAATTTTGTAATGAAAACGTCTGTCCCTTTCTAACAGAGTACAGGCATCATTCAGATTCTACTCACCAGGCAGAGGGTGAATGCATTTGTTTAGATGCAAGATCACTTAAATATGTATCACTACACGCTACGGCCCACTTAGGAATGCTGCAGTTTAAAATGTTCCTAAGCAGTAAGGCAAAGGCATCAAATGAAGGTACATTCAGGTTTCAAACATTTTTAAGCAAGTTCTTCCCATCTGAACACAGCCAGCTCTGCCCTCCTTTCCTGGCTCCCCTCAACTAGAAAGAAAGCAGTGGAACTCCGCCAAAGCTCATTCCGTTACCTAAACATCTTCCGGGTCAATGGTCCATAGTCACATGACAACTCCATCTTCAGCTGACCTCTCCAGGGAGCAAATATTTTGAAGAGCAAGAATTCTAGGCATGCAAAAGCTCAGGCTTTGAATCAAAACTAAGTCTGAACAAGCTTTTCAAAGGAAGGCCTTGTTGCACAGAAAAGGCACACAAAACATGTTTGAAGAAGGCAGATCTCTCATTTGAGATTTAACATTTATAAACGAGGAAATTATATATGATTAAGGCTTTCAAATAGAGCAGTAATTTCAGGGTATCTCTCATTCCAAACACTACAGCTTCTGTCTTTCATTCAAAATTGTAAAGATGATTAAAAAGTAAATCAAAGTAAAATTATACTGAAGGTCTCAGTTGTTTTAACCTGGAAATGTGGTTTTGGGAAAATGCTGACGAAAGACTTGATTTTTGGTAAGAATAGCTGGTTATGGGAATCATCTAGAAAAGTATAAGTGATTTGCTATTTTCTGGCACAAAGCAGACTTTCTAATAATGCAATCAGGCTAATGGGTCACTGGATTTACATTATATAAAGCTCCAGGTGACCCACTTAACAGTTTAATGTAGTGTTTACTCAAGGTCACCTTTCCACAAGGCAGGTAGGCATGTCTGCCTTTCTCCTAGTCAAAAGAAGCGTAAGGTCGGTTCCCCCTCTTGGCTTGACACCCTTCCCATTAACGCTATTACATGATTTCTAGATGTTTCATTTTTGATTGATGTTCAAACTGTCTGGATATTTCAAAGCCTTAGCTTTTAAATTTCCCTAACAAAGGAGTTGGCTATTTATACAAAGCCTTGCCTGCATGTTCAGTCTAGAAAATACCTAATTTAAAATCTATATACAGAAGGTCATCTCTTTGGCAATACAGGGCTGATGTTCTGAAAAGTCAACTGTACACCAAGTCAGTACAAAAGATATCTTAATAACAGTCCTCATATGCAAATGAACAATTCACTATTTGTTGTTGTTTTTCAGTTGCTAAGACATGTCTGATTCTTTGGGATCCCATGGACTGCAGCACGCCAGTCTTCCTCGTCCTTCACTATCTCCCAATGGTGGTAGTGGCTTAGTCACGCAGTCGTGTCTGACCCTTGTGACTCCATGGACTGTTGCCTGCCAGGCTCCCCTGTCCACGGAATTTTCCAGCCAAGAACAGTGGAGTGGGTTGCCATTTCCTTCTCCTGGAGTTTGCTCAAATTTATGTCCATGAAGTCAGTGATGCTATCTAACCAGCTCATCCTCTGCTGCCCGCTTCTCATGTGGGTTTTCTTGGAATTCTGAGCACTTGATAAGACTATCCTACCATTTTTAAATCATTCAGGTAGTTGGTTAATTAACATAGTACTACATTAGGACTGTTTTTCATGCTTTACTTCTAGATGATATAATTTTCTCCTTCCCAGTTATAAAATCTTAGTACAAATGGAAGATCTCCTAACAGCGTATTATGGTAATTCCAACACTGATATCACAACTATACAAAAAATGTCTTTTGTAAAAAATTTATATTTAAGTTAAAATATTGAAAAATGTTTTGTAAAGTCAAATTTTAAGAGAGAATTTGTTTGACTGCATATCTTCATTTCTTTAAAAGGTGTGAGAAATGACTACGTGAATATTTCCTAGAGACTTAAGTTTATAAGAATAAGACTCATCTTATTCTTACATAGGAGTTGTCATTAACCTGCAGAAAAGCCAAGAAAAACAAAACAACAAAAACCTTTGATGATAGTGGGAGTACTTTTGCATAAACAGCTATGTTTCTGCATTGAACTCGTTCAAATTCAATTAATTTCTTTGCATGAAATCAAGAGTCCAAGAGCCATTAAGAAAAGCTGAAAACAATCTTATCTTTTGCCTCAAATAGATTTTTATCCACCAAATAAATGATACAATAAACCGACAGAGAAAAATAAAAGATGCATATCCCATGCTTATGTGCTCTGTGTTTAATCCAAGATGCCCAAATCCGTCATTTACTGATAAGGAAATTTCATATACATCTTAGAGGAAATGTCCATGAAAGCTAAAAGCTAATACTCTGCACAGTATTAGCAATATACTGCATGCTCTTACCCTGAAGGGATAAAGCTAATTATCAAGATTCTGGGAGTCATAGCAAGTCTGATGACCAGTAAGTACTTGGAGGCCTGGCCTGGATTTAATAACTCAGGATTCATTAAGCCAGGCCTTTGGGAAACCAAGGCACTGATGAGGTTTCCTAGTAAGGGTCCTGTGAGAAAATGAACAACCCAGAAGGACCCATATAAACATCAGTATTGAGAAGGCTGCAGAAAAAATGAGCCAGAGGAAGAATGGGAGTCAGCAGAGATTGACAAAGCCAACAGCACAATAACGGTGCGGGGAGAAGGCAGTGATCAGCAGGGATAGATACTGCTGAGACACTGAGAAGGACAGAAAAATGTCTGAGCCAAGACCTCATTCACCGGAGCTGAAGGGATAGATGCTTGACAACAGCTGATTGGAAGGAGGTGAATGTTGCAAAGATAAAATAGGAATGGCTGACTGGCATGTTAAGAAGCACAGCTGTCAATGGGTAGAGCAAGGGTGGATGTTAAAGACACGGGGTTATGTTACTGACATGAGGACCCGGGGTCTCTGATGGACAGGAAAATATGAGAAGGCTAAAAATTGCTGATATAGCAAACGAAATAAAGGGCTTACTGACCAAAGGTCATAATGAAGTCAAAGATCAGATACGATGAAGTGAAAGAACTTACTGAAGATAATTTGTGCACTGGTGTGTCTGTGCTCAGCTGTGTCTGACTCTTTGCAACCCCATGGAGTGTAGCCCTCCAGGCTCCTCTATCTATGGGATTCTCCAGGCAACAATAATGGAGAGGGTTCCCATTTCCTTCTCCAAGGAATCTTCCTGACCCGCGTCTCCTGCATCTTTTGCATTGCTAGGCGGAGCCACCTGGGAAGCTGTTATGCGCTCTGCTACCATGCTTCGACTGAGGATTTGGACTGAAAATTTGCAATGAGAACCAAGAATAGAAAAAGAAAAATCAGCTAAAGTTATTTAAATGGCAAAACACAGGATAACTTCTTGGCAGACTGAACATTGAGGCTACTGTATTAAATACGCTTAGAGAATGCAGAGTATCATAAGCCCTGAATAACAAGTAATTCTGCTTTCCGAAAAGCCAGAGGAAAGAGTCACTTGATCCACTCACAGAAATCTAGCAACCTAGAGCTAATGAAGTTATCATACAATAAAGAAGATCTTCAGTGACAGCCAAAAATAATTCCTCAAACCCAAAACAAGGTTGGACCATATTCTGTCAAAGTAGTCAAGACTGAAGGGGAAGATTCAGGGGAATTCCAGCTGGGTAATGTTTTTGAAAATACATGTACCCCTAATTTATAAATCAATAAGATGGTCCACATTTTAGTGTTATGAGAATATTTAAACCTCTAAAAGGGGAGTAATTAATATCTACACATCAAACACCTACTCAGTACCATATTCACCTCATCACTTAAAAAAGGCATTTCACTATGACAGGAATTAATGATTAGTTTACATACAGATTAACCTAACTCTTAAGATACAACATAAAAATCTGAAATAAGCTTTTAGATTATCATTATAAATGATACTTAGAAGTGGGTTTCTGTTAAAATAATCTCTTTATTATTAGAATTAAAAGCTAAAGATAAGGACACTGTCCCCAAAGAATCTAATGGTATGTCTTATTTCTGAATTCAGATGCCTCTGATAACATGGGTGTCAATCTTTAAAATGTAACAGCTAGTTATTTTACCAGCAAAATGAGTTTATTCTGGAATAGCAAATGGAATTGCAATTTGGGATAATTCTCCAAGCCAGGCTTCAGCAATATGTGAACCGTGGACTTCCAGATGTTCAAGCTGGTTTTAGAAAAGGCAGAGGAACCAGAGATCAAATTGCCAACATCCACTGGATCATGGAAAAAGCAGAAGAGTTCCAGGAAAACATCTATTTCTGCTTTATTGACTATGCCAAAGCCTTTGACTGTGTGGATCACAATAAACTGTGGAAAATTCTGAAAGAGATGGGAATACCAGACCACCTGACCTGCCTCTTGAGAAACCTATATACAGGTAAGGAAGCAACAGTTAGAACTGGACATGAAACAGCAGATTGCTTCCAAATAGGAAAAGGATTACGTCAAGGCTGTATATTGTCACCCTGCTTATTTAACTTCTATGCAGAGTACATCATGAGAAACACTGGGCTGAAGAAGCACAAGCTGGAATCAAGATTGCCAGGAGAAATATCAATAACCTCAGATACGCAGATGACACCACCCTTATGGCAGAAAGTGGAGAGGAACTCAAAAGCCTCTTGATTAAAGTGAAAGAGGAGAGTGAAAAAGTTGGCTTAAAGCTCAACATTCAAAAAACTAAGTCATGGCATCTGGTCCCATCACTTCATGGCAAATAGATGGGAAAACAGTGGAAACAGTGTCAGACTTTATTTTTCTGGGCTCCAAAATCACTGCGGATGGTGACTGCAGCCATGAAATTAAAAGACGCTTCCTCCTTGGAAGGAAAGTTATGACCAACCTAGATGGCATATTCAAAAGCAGAGACATTACTTTGCCCATAAAGGTTCGTCTAGTCAAGGTTATGGTTCTTCCAGTAGTCATGTATGGATGTGAAAGTTGGACTGTGAAGAAAGCTGAGCGCCGAAGAATTGATGCTTTTGAACTGTGGTGTTGGAGAAGACTCTTGAGAGTCCCTTGGACTGCAAGGAGATCCAACCAGTCCATTCTAAAGGAGATCAGCCCTGGGATTTCTTTGGAAGGAATGATGCTAAAGCTGAAACTCCAGTACTTTGGCCACCTCATGTGAAGAGTTGACTCACTGGAAAAGACTCTGATGCTGGGAGGGATTGGGGGCAGGAGGAGAAGGGGACGACAGAGGATGAGATGGCTGGATGGCATCACTGACTTGATGGACTAAGTTTGAGTGAAGCTGGGGAGTTGGTGATAGACAGGGAGGCCTGGCGTGCCGCAATTCATGGGGTTGCAAAGAGTCGGACATGACTGAGTGACTGAACTGAACTGAGCTGAAGCTGTAGCAAAAATCAGGCTAGCCTGGTAAATGAAGGAGAGGAAGGTTACTTTAAACAGGAAAAGAAGGAGTTAGGAGTGGCTGATCTAACAAAAGACCACTGAAGGAAAATGGAGCTTTCAGGGCGGGGATGGCTTCTCATTGGCCGTGTTGCAGAGTCTTCCACTGACTGCGCCTGTTGTTGGGCCAGGAGAAAATCTTTCTTCCTCCTGCTGTAGTATCAGAGACATTCCTGCTCAGAAATGTAAAGCTGTGACAGGTGGTGTGTGCATGAGAGCTCCCACTTCAGGGATGCCTGACTCCGTTTTATTTTTTTTTATTTAATTAAAATTTTTTTATTTTATGGACAAGTTGCACAGCATGTGGCAGATCTTAGTTCCCTGACCAGGGATCGAACCTGCGCCTCCGGCAGTGGAAGTTTGGCATCTCAAGCACTGAACCACCAAAGAAGTCCCCTGACTCCATTTTATTTTATTTTACTGAGATTTGAAAAGAATTTTTGTTTTAAGTAAAAGATACTTGTAAGAGATTCAAAAAGCAAATCCCCTCAAAAGGAGAAAATATTTGCCAAGCATGTTTCCATAGAAGAATTCCAATCTAGTAAATCCTACAAATTAAGGAGAAAAACAACAAACTTTTTAAAGAAATGAGTGAAAAACTTATGCAGGCTTTTAACAAAAAACGATATCCAAATGGGTGAGTAAGCTTATAAAAACTATTCAAAGTTATAAATCATCAGGAAAACACTAATTAAAACCACAATGGAGGGTTAAGGTGAGGGAGGGATCTGATTCTATCTTAAAAGAGGCTTTCTTCTATTAATTTTTATACTGTCTTTAAACTAGGTATGTCTAGGTTAGACCCTGTTCCTCAAAAATAAGAGTTTAATGTTCTCTAAGCCAAGTTAAAAAAAAACAAAAACAAAAACAACCTATTTTCTACCTATTCTGAGATTCTTAGGTTACTTCTTGGTTGTTAAATAAAACCTGTTCTTCCTCTATTCATCAATATTTATTTCTGTAATCTTATAGATTCATTTAAGCATGTGAAATTATGGTTTTATAACCTTTGTCTTCCTAGTGATTAGGCTATTCCTTCTTTAAGTTTTCCTTCCTTTAAAAATATTCAGCTAACTCCTCAATTCATTCATTGAATATGCACTTATTCAATGTACCACGACATACTTAAAACTCTTGAAATATGTTTCAGTGAATGAAACAAAAATTTCAGCTTTCAGAGAGCTAACATTTCTGCTTAAAAACAATTATTTCCAAAGTTACAGGCACTGCAGGAAAGCCTTCTTAGTCTTCAGCACCACATATTGTTAATTCACAATATTGCTCTATGATTATTCTTTTCCCTCAAAAGGCCCTCAAATACACTATTAAAACTTTCTCCAACCTATTACTTTCTCATGGATTTGCTATTTAAATTCAAAAGATGTTGAGGCACTAAATGAATAGGTTACTAGAATTTATGGAAATATTACTCCAGAGTATAAGGAGTTTTTCCTCTAATCTAATTGTACCATCTATTTAAAGAACTGGCATAATTAAAGGCTTAAAACCACATGGACTATTCAGATATTTTTCCAGACACCACATAAAATAAACAATCAAATGAATTCAACGTCTTTGTGAATAAAAATGTGATTTCTATACTATTCCAACATTCAAAGAACAAAGATCATGGCATCCAGTCCCACCACTTCATGGCAAATAGATGGAGAAAAAGTGGGAACAGTGACAGGTTTTATTTTCTTGGGCTCCAAAATCACTGTGGACAGTGACAACAGACACGAAATTAAAAGACACTTGCTCCCTGGAAGAAAAGCTACGACAAACCTAGCCAGTGTATTAAAAACCATAGACATTACTTTGCCAACAAAGGTCCATCCATAGTCAAAGCTATGGATTTTTCCAGTAGTCATGCACAGATGTGAGATTTGGACCATAAAGAAGGCTGAGCACTGAAGAATTGATGCTTTAGAACTGTTGTGTTAGAGAAGACTCTTGAGAGGCCCTTGGACTGCAAGGAGATCCAACCAGCCCATCCTAAAGGAAATCAGTCCTGAATATTCATTGGACGGACTGATGCCGAAACTGAAGTTCCAATACTTTGGCCACTTGATGTCAAGAGCTGACTCTCTACAAATGACCCTGATGCTGAGAAAGACTGAGGGCAAGAGGAGAAGAGGGAAACAGAGGATGAGATGGTTGGATGGCATCACTGACTCAACAGATGTTAATCTGAGCAAACTCCAGGAGATAGTTAAAGACGGGAAGCCTGGTATGCTGCAGTTCATGGGATTGCAAAGAGTCAGAAATGACTTAGTGACTGAACAACAACAAATACCATTTCAAACTCAAATAATCAACAATCTTAGTTCTATTCTAACTTGCCAACAATATGCACCAATACTACCAACACAAATTATGGTCCCCAGAACACATTTTCTAATTCATATCTCTTCATTTTCTCTCCATATGCCTTAGGATCCATACCATGCCGCATCCTCTTTCCAGGAACCTCCACTGTACACTCCAGTTTTACCTCCTATTTGTACAGCAATCGCTCATTTTACAGAAAAAGTTGTTACCACCTGGTAATAAAGCAAATCATGAACTGGAATTAGAAATTTCAACACAATTGTGTTTAGGAAAAAACTTCTGGGAAAGAGGAGTGGAGTTTTGATGATGCTGTGCTTGGGTCCTTGTCGTGAAATCAGCAGAGAAGACCAGCATGTTTCCAGAATAAAAACAGTCACAACTACAAACCTCTACAATATCTAAAACAGTGGAATTCTGCCCTAAATTCTGTGAAATAGGTACATATATATAAAGGTAAGTTTATATAGAGTCGTAAGTTTCACCCAAGGAGACATAAACATCTTCTAAAGTTGGTACACAAACTCAGCTCCATGAAATCACAGTTTAACTCTATCCAACTCAAAGTAAGCTAAATAAGGACACCCCTAACACTAGTTTCACTCACAATTTCTAATCTTAAAAGAAAATTTCTAGATGGAAAATAATGCCTGCAAGCCTAAACTCAACTTCTTCCTGTCACAGGCCAACTTGATAAATTTCTCTGTAGTAAAAAGAGGTTAATAAAAATCATTTAGCTGTGTCTCTACAGAGTTTACTGCTGAACTCTGTACGTAAGTAGTACTGAGTTAATAGTATAAAATAGTCTTTTCTTTGATTTTTCCCCCTTCCAGTCTTCCATATGTGAAGGTGGGTCCATTCCTCCCCTTCCCACATTCCTTCTAGTATACTTTTTATCATGTCTATGTTCCCTGCTGGCTCAGATGGTAAAGCATCTGTCTACAATGTGAGAGACCTGGGTTTGATCCCTGTGTTGGGAAGGTTCCCTGGAGAAGGAAATGGCAACCCACTCCAGTACTCTTGCCTTGAAAATCCCATGAACAGAGGAGCTTGATGCAGGCTACTGTCCATGGGGTCGCAAAGAGTTGGGCACGACTGAGCGACTTCACTTCACTTCACTATGGCATCTGTATTGCATAGACCCGGGGAATGGCATCTCCTTTCCTTTTATCTTGTAACTGTTTGCTATCTTTTAAATTTAGCTTTTTGTTTACATAAAGTTAATCCTCGCCGCGTTTTTATATTTGCTTCATCTTCTCTGCACCCATCAGTACTGCATCTTTTGTGAACTCTGTACCAGAATTCTACAACCACTCAAGTACAGGCAGGTCCATCAGTGCTATTTTTTCCCTGGAGCCCTCCCTCCTGGGATCCGCCCCATTCTCCTCCAATCTGGACTGGCTTCTCTCCAGACTGCCGCACAGCTGTTGCCTTGGGACTTCCCTTCACCATCAGGTTTCACAGCTAAAGCCTGAGACTCAGTGACAGGGGGTGGAAAAAGAAGGACATATTGCACCACCAGCAAGAGCTGACACTTATCAAGGGATGTAGAAGAGAGGGAAAGTTTAATGAAGCTGCTTGTGACTAGGGTGATAAACAAAGATAACAATTTATTTCTAGACTCTACATTGAGAGCTTGCTCTGTTGAGTACTAAAATTGAACATGTCATCATATCCTTTGATACTGAAATTGAAAAACATCTATACTCGGGCTTCACATGGACTGTCATCTTTATGACATTTCTAACATTCATGGTTTTTTCTTTCTGTGCATACTTCATGCCTCAATGCTTTATGGTCAATTCTTTCATGATATACAAATATGAAATTACTTTTTTAAAATGTGCTAAACTACCTCAGAGAAATTATTTCCCCAAATTTCACTTCACTAAGCTTGAAATAATTAACCTTTCCCTTTCTAAGAAATATCAGTTCAGTTCAGTTCAGTCGCTCAGTCATGTCCGACTCTTGGCGACCCCATGAATCGCAGCACGCCAGGCCTCCCTGTCCATCACCAACTCCCAGAGTTCACCCAGACTCACGTCCATCCAGTCAGTGATGCCATCCAGCCATCTCATCCTCTGTCGTCCCCTTCTCCTCCTGCCCCCAATCCCTCCCAGCATCAGAGTCTTTTCCAGTGAGTCAACTCTTCACATGAGGTGGCCAAAGTACTGGAGTTTCAGCTTTAGCATCATTCCTTCCAAAGAAATCCCAGGGCTGATCTCCTTCAGAATGGACTGGTTGGATCTCCTTGCAGTCCAAGGGACTCTCAAGAGTCTTCTCCAACATCACAGTTCAAAAGCATCAATTCTTCAGTGCTCAGCCTTCTTCACAGTCCAATTCTCACATCCATATATGACCACAGGAAAAACCATAGCCTTGACTAGACAAACCTTATAGTTATACTTTAACGGGTACTATTCAGAGATATTATAGAGATATGCTGTCCCTAATTCACAGGATCAAAAATAAAATTCTTTTAAGTCCACAAAAAAGCATTTCTCAGTTCTTTTCCTAAAGAAGAAATACATCAAAAATTTCCTATACTTTGTGATGGCATTAAGTTCATGTCTAATATATTTTACATATTATTTATATAAAATTTAAAATGTATTTAGCTAATTAAAATATAATGGAAATGAGGGCTTTGTGGCATAGTCTGAGTTAACTAACTGAATTCCATTTGTTACCCTGGGTTTAAGCCACTCTCCTGTCCTAGGAAACATAACAATACTTGTCTGTACCACTCTGAGAGTTTTTCTGACATATTCTCTTTCTGGTTACAGTTATTCATATGGTATAAAGCTAACCATGGTGCCCTAAATCCCCCAAAATCTTGCAAAATTGTCATATATAAGTTGTATTTTCCACAACAGTCCTTTGAAAAGTTATTTGCTAGAAAAAAACAGTAAACAAAATCAGAAAAGATCTCAAATGTGTTGTTTTGAGAAATAACATGATGAGAATTGAGTTGTAAACACAAAAAGGAAATTCAGTTTCCTTTCTCTGTTGTAGGTAGAAAGTGATGGTAAGCAGCAAACCACTTAAAAAAGACGTTCCCAGAGTGCAAAGAGAATTCTGATGGACGTCCATTTCTTTCTTGACTCCCTATCATAATCACATCAACTCAGTCACACCAGGAAAAGCCTATGAGGAAAGACACAGTGTGAGGTTAAAAGCTGGAAACATCACGGTCCAGCGTATTAAATTTATGCTAAAACAGCAAGCCAACAATTTCCAAGATGAAATTATGCAGATGTAACTAGGAAGCAGCTGTTTACTCGTTGGCACAGAAAAGTAAATATTTCCAGACCATCAGATCTGATATGATAGTACTGATTCCAAATACACAGAGAAATTAAAAACTCAAAATATCCTACATCCACTCTAGCTGATGTGTTACTAAATCTAAAGGCATTTTTGCTCTTTTAAAATAAGGTAGGTGGGTAGGTTTAGTTGCTAAGTCGTGTCTGACTCTTTCGACCCCCGTGGACTGTAACCCACTAGGTTCCTCCGTCCATGGGATTTCCCAGGCAAGAACACTGGAGTGGGTTACCATTTCCTTCCCCAGGGGATCTTCCTGACTCAGGTATCGAACTCGAGTCTCCTGTAGTACAGGCAGACTCTTTACCGACTGAGCCACCAGGGACGTTACTTTTTAAATAAAGTGGGTGAAAATGTGACCACGTGAAATTTAAGTTCCAGGTGACTTTCTAACTTTCTTGGATGTCAGCATCTGTCTATCTCTTTGTATACATGGAAACAATCTAAAAACAATAGAAAAAAATACAAGCAATAAAAACAGAATATACTTTTCATGAGTTAAGCTGCTGTTTATAAAAGCAAACAGTACATTATTGAGGTCATAACTTACTTGTATGAAGAACCTCTAATAAGCTCAACTTAAAAAAACTTCATATCCCATTATCTCTTGGAGAGAGTCACCATACATATATACAACTCAAACAGTGCTGGTATTTCATATAAAAATGGCAACCAGAGCAGCAGATGATTCCGGAGTTTCTACTCATCTTTTTTTTGTGTGCATAATTGAATTATTAGCTTTTACTGGACAGTGGCAAATGCAGAAAAGCATCAATTTCAATAATGGATCTATGACACCAGGAAAAGTAGTAATCCAAATGGAAAGGAGTCAAACATTTTGCAAAGAAAATATTCTCCTTGAATAATAACGATGTGCTTGAATCCTGTATGAGATAATTAATAAAATGTTCAAATGACTAAGACAATCTTACCGTCTGGTGCCTGAGGCATAACTAAAAGCAAAGCGTGAAATGAGAAAGCCAGCTGACTCCCAAGAGAAATCATCTACTTCATGGGAAGAAAGTGACAGCAGCAACCTAATGCACTTTTTCCATCTAGACAAGGGATACAAGACACTGTAGAGCAGGGATGCCCACGGCAAATACATGGCTTAGAGAAAAACAACCTAGGGCGGCACTTTCCCTGCACCTGATAAGAAGGTCAGGAAGGTTACATGCTGAATGTGACAGGCATTTTTCTCTCTTCTAGCTTTGTTTTGAATTTTAATACGCTTAATATTAAAGACAATCTTATTTTGCTTTCCAGGTAGTCTGAGAATTAACTTTAATAAAATAATCTCTTTTGTGTAAAGGATTTATTTGGATACAGCCAGCAATTTTAGATGGTACTTATGGTAATTCTTTATTCAAGCAGGAGGTAACACATAAATGTTCCTGTGTGCTCAGTCGCTCAGTGGTACCTAGACTGTAGTCCTCCAGGCTCCTCTGTCCATGGGATTTTCCAGGCAAGAATACTGGAGTGGGTCGCCATTTCCTCCTCCAGGGGATCTCCCTGACTTAGGGACTGAATCCATGTCTCTAGCATTGGCAAGCAGATTCTTTACCAGTGAGCCACCTGAAATTGGAAAGACTGATGCTGAAGCTCCAATACTTTGGCCACCTGATGCGAATAGCCAACTCATTGGAAAAGACCCTGATGCTGGAAAAGACTGATGGCAAGAGGAGAAGGGGGTGGCAGAGGATGAAATGATTGGATGGCATCACCGATTCAATGGACATGAGCTTGGGCAAACTCTAGGAGATGGTGAAGGACAGGGAAGCCTGGCGTGCTGCAGTTCATGAAGTCAGACATGACTTAGCGAGTGAACAACAAACCACCCCTGAGAAGCCCCATATATAAGAAGGCTGTCTATCCCTACCATAAAGTGGACACCTGATCACACGAAGAGAATCATGGAGCTTCTAGGGATATGGCTGTGGCCTTTATGAGACATATCTACAGTGGGATTTTTTTTAGGTGTTCGTTATTGCCTCCAATTCATAGTCTTTCCTCTATGATTTGATTTTATAAATCAGGTGGTTATTGGCTCTAATACAATTTTCTGCTGATACTGGAAGGAATGCTGGATTGTGAATCAAAAATCCTTGGGCTTTGGTCCTGATTCTACTGCTAAACTGATGTGTGAGTTACTGCAAGAAATTCAATCTTGGTGACTTTCAATATTTGTACCAGTGAAGTGAGACTGAAAAATCCAACATCACCTGCCTCACAGAGTAAGGGTGCCCTATGCAACTACAAAATGCTTGATAACCTCTCTGTGTAACAGATGTTCAATCTAGGGAGGCACAAAGAGGGAAGGAAAGAAGAAAGGAACAAAAGGGAAAGGAGAGGAAGAAAACTAGACAAACAATATTCAAACTATTGGGACCACGCAGTATGAATGGAATTTAAAAAATACATAAATTATACACGTGTTTTTCCATTCCTTTTCCCAAAAACAAGACATATTCATTAGGGTTATATTATGTACCACCTTTTATAATACTTTTAGATACAGAATGAAATCTTGCCTTTTGCAACAACATGAATAGATCTGGAGGGCATTAATGCCAAGTGAAGTAAGTCATACAGAAAAAGACAAATACTGTATGATACCACTTATATGTGGAATCTAAAAGATACAACAAACCCATGAATAAAACAAAAGCGAAGTAGACTCACAGATAAAGAGAACAAACTACTGGCTACCAGTGGGAAGAGGGAAAAGGGAGGGACAGTATGGGGCAGGGCAAAAAACGGGTTGTTATGGGATTATATGACATCATGACTGTGAAACTTTTGAAAATTGTAAAGCACTATAGAATTCCCCTGGTGGCTCAGCTGGCAAAGAATCTGCCTGTCATGTGGGAGAGCTGGGTTCGATCTCTGGATTCAATCATGAAGATTCCCTGGAGAAGGGAATGGCAACCTGCTCCAGTTTTCTGGCCTGGAGAATAACATGGATTAAGGAGCCCTGTGAGCTCTAGTCCAGTGGGGTTGCAGAGTTGAACACAACTCAGCAAGTAACACTACTACTACACAATTTAAAGAATATTTTGTTCAATTTGAAAAATCAGGGGAAAAAAAAAAAACTTATGGAAAATTTGCCATCACCTAGGAGTGAGGTAGTACCTACAATTCTTAATTCTAATCTAAGCTCAGTAACAAAGTTGGAGGCATCGTGTAATCCACTTGTCACTGTCATGTTAAGCTCTAATTTTGGGTTCAGTAGAAAAATACCAGAGATTCATAAAATGAGAAAACATGATAAAAGATTCATATAGGCCAGGTGAAGTATATAATGTGGATATAGGCCTACTAGAAGTATATAATGATCATCTAGTCCCATGAGTAGTCAAGAAGAGGTGTTGTTGATGTGCTAAGCTAACACCAGATACTATACCAGGCCTGGGAAAGTGGCTAAACACATCACAAGTGTTGTCTTCTGTAATTAGGAACCAGGAAACTCTTTAACTGCCAAATGTTTAAGAATCTGGTTTTGCATATCTTATCATAAATCCACCAGATGAAATCTTCATTCATTGGAGATTAGCCCAGTTTCCTATTAATGTCTCAAAGTGTGTGCAGCCATCTACAGTAATCAATAGGTTCTTACAACATTCATGTTTGACCCAAGTATTACAGAATCTTTGTCATTCTGAATTTCTAAGTTTGCTGTTGGGGACTTTTTTTTTAAAGACCCTTTTTAGTTTTTACAAGACATTGTTGGAATGTGTATCAATACTTGTCCACATTGTTCTCAGATAAATCCCTATGTCCTTATTTACAACCACCTTGCCAATGAATATACTTGTGGAAAACATCTAGATGCTGGCTATCAGATCAAAGGCTGCTGATTTCCCCATTGCCTAGCTACATTAAAAAAAAAAAAGAAATCACGCAGGAAGAAACTAATAACCAAGACAGATTAAATGTGGAGTATGATAGTGTTTCCAGAGGAAAAAACACAATACCATATAAAGCAACTCAGTTTTTAGAACAACAGTTTAAAGTCAAAGTCAGTAAAAAGTGAAAGCACATATTTAAATCTGAGTGATCAAACTGCTTCCTCTAGTTTGATGTAAGCAGAATAACAAAATTTGCTCAACTCTAATTCCCCAGTTATCATCAAACAGGAAGAGTGGTGGGCTGTTGTAGAAAGTGCTTTTTAAGGATTAGCAAAATGTACATTAGGCTCTCTCTTCTATGAAGAATATGTCAAGAAACATACAAGGTGTGAATTCTACTAATTCTAGACAATTCAGGTACAGGAGAATCACCTACAGAAATCAGTGAAACTAAGATTCCTGGGCCCCACCACCAGATATTTTCATTCAGCAGTTGTAGAAGAGGCCCAAGATTTTTAATTAAAATAAACACACTAGGTAAATTCATTCTGAGGCTGGAAGCCTGGAAATACTGCTCCTTTATTGTTAGGACACAGGATACTTGAATAAGAGTCCAAAATATAGTCCAATACAGAGTGGCAATATGCTGAAGGAAGAGCCTGCATATCTGATCTAATAATTAGAGCATCCTTCCCGTTTACGCCCAAAGCCCATGGCCCATCAACGCCGGCTCCAAAGGCCGGCCAGCTCACCCAGGCAGCGGTAGGGAATGACCATGTGTGCGTGGGTCTTGCACTGCTTCCGGCCCCTCTTGCACCAGTTCTGGATGGTCACTGGTTGGTTGGCTTCCACCACATTGGTGATCTGTAGTTCAGGGTAGACCTGGGAGAGCACACAGAGAGGGTACATTGTTACCTGAGGCAGGGCTGGCACACAGGCACCCGATGAACCACAGCTGTTATCCCATGGGGTATAGGCTGGCCCTATGCATTCGGTATCTATGTACAAACAGCCTATATATATATATATATATATATATATATATATATATATACAGGCTGGCCCTATACATTTGGTATCTACGTACATACAGCCTATATATATACACATATATACACACATATATATATACAGGCTGGCCCTATACATTCAGGCTGGCTCTGTATATTCGGTATATATATATACAGGCTGGCTCTATATATTCGGTAGGCAAGCTTGGGCTTCCCTGGTGGCTCAGACAGTTAAAAAAAAAACAAAACTGCCTGCAATGCAGGAGACCTGGGTTTGATCCCTGGATTGGGAAGACCCACCTGGAGAAGGGAATGGCAACCCACTCCAGTATTCTTGCCTGGAAAACTCCATGGACAGAGGAGCCTGGTCGGCTGCAATCCACAGGGTCACAGAGAGTTGGACATGATAGAGTGACTAACACTTTTGGGGAATTCAGGGTAAAGAAAACGATCGTTCACTCAAAACATGACACAATCTAACTTTTACTTTACACGTACTCCTACTTTATAAACGCCCATTCCAGCTTAACATTTTTTTTTCTTTTTTTAATTTATTTGGCTGTGCTGGGTCTTAGCTGCAGCACATGGGATCTAGTTCCCTGACCAGGATTCGAACCTGGGACCTCTGCATTAGGAGCGCATAGTCTTAACCACTGGACCACCAAAGAAGTCCTTTAATCTATTTTCTAGTGGTTTTGTGGTTTAGTCACTTAGCTGTGTCTTAGTACGACCCAGTGGACTGTAGCCTGCCAGACTTCTCTGTTCAAACATATTTTCTAGGGGAGATAAAAAAGAAAGGGAGGAGGTGCGAGTGTGCTAAGTCACTCAGTCCTGCTCAATGTGACCCTATGGACTGTAGTCTGTTGCCGGGGGGCCCTATTAAAAGTATGGGGTCATTTCAATGCAAAGTAAATGGGTATGAAGATAGTCTGTAATGCCCAAAATAATTTTTTAAAATATTCTTATTTATTTATTTGACTGTACCAGGTCTTAGCTGCAGTACATGGAAACTAGTTCCCTGACCAGGGATCAAACCCCAGACCCCTGCATTGGGAGCATAAAGTCTTAGCCACTGGATCACCAGGGATATCTCCCCTAAATAATGTTGTGGTAAATACACCTGAGAATATTACCGTGACTGAAATTCAACCCAACCCTGTCTTAGTCAACTAGGCAAACATTTCACACACAGGATATGACGCATAGCAAGCTCTCTCTGTAAAAATTCCTCTCTTTGTTCAAAGTAATTTACATAAGAATAATTTATAAAAGTTATCATGAATCTTTAGATAAAGAATTGCATTTATGAATCTCTTCCCTTGATAACTAACTACAGCTCTTCACTCTGATTACTGTTCTCAATAAATCATGGTGTTTACTGAACACTTGGAAGAAACGTAAAACTTGATAAACTGAAATGGGTTTATGAAAATATCAGATCACTTCTATTTATTAATAATAATGAGAAGAGATTTGAAGGAAAAACAGAAACATAAAAATTTGTTTCTAAAATGGTCTTGCCCTTGTATAAATCTTGCATGTCACCAGAGTTGCTGTTTTGCCAGTTAAATACAATGAAGAGAGAAAATATAAGAGAACTGAGGACAGAAGCAAGGAAATGGCTATAATGATGGGTTATAATAGAATCTAAAGTGGGGATGCAGGAAGAGTGGGATACACAGTTCAAAGACTGTAGTATTAGGACTCCCCTGGTGGTCCAGTGGCTAAGACTCCACGTTCCCAAAGTAAGGGGCCTGGCTTTGATCCCTGATCAGTCCCCTCAATTAAGATGAAAGATCTCACCTGCAGCAACTAAAACCCATCACAGCCAAATCAATGTAGTATCAATGAGTCCTGCTGTGGGCTACAAAATTCTGTCCTAAAGGTACCAAAAAAAAAAAAAAAAAGTGGGTTGGATAGAAGCATTAGTTGGACAGTCAGAGTTGAAATTAAGATTCTGGAGGAGGTACAGTCACTGGTATCTGCAAGGACTATAATATGAATTTCAGAGGGAATGGCTGAAGAATGATGAAAGCAAGGTCACTGGAGGAATAAAAATCAAGGAACAGAGAAAGTGGAATCTTGGAACATCTAGGTTGATATCAAAATCAGCTAAGAATGACTAAAGATGCAGTTGGCTGAATGACAGAGAGTGAGGGCCTAAAATCTTTGAGGATTGAGGGGGATGCCCCTGAGGCAGAAAGAGCCCTGTGGATGCCTCCAACAGGTGGAGGACAGGTGGGAACTAGTCCATCCAAAGGTTGGGTGGGGGATGTTTTTTAGGGAGGAGGAGGAAAGTATGGTTTGGAAGTGAAAATTCAGGAGAAGGAAGATATCCCTATGTCAATGCTGGGAGGGCTGCAAGCAAAGAATGACCTGAGAAGGCTTTGAGGGAAGCAGTGACTTTGGGGAAGAAGCAGGTTTCAGAGCACGAAGATACTGTCCACAGTGTGGGTTATGGATAGAAGGAATTTTGCTAATGATTGTCAGTGACGTTCAGAGGGAACTTTCTGTCTTTAAAATGTTGATCTTTTGTTCACTGTGGAGTTTGGGGCATTAATTTTTGACCTTTAAATAGTGCAGGAAAATATGACTTATCTTAATTCCTGAGTGCCTCACTTGCCTTATCCTATCCCAACCCCGAGGCCAAATCTATTAAAAAATTAAGGCACTGAAATGAGTGAAAACTGTGGTCCATCCAGACAACGGATTACCCAGCAGGAAAAAGAAAGGCATTATAAAGCCATGAGACACAGAGGAATCTTGCTGCTGCTGCTGCTGCTGCTGGTAAGTCGCTTCAGTCGTATCCGACTCTATGCGACCCCATAGACGTCAGCCCACCAGGCTCCCCCGTCCCTGGAATTCTCCAGGCAAGAACACTGGAGTGGGTTGCCATTTCCTTCTCCAATAGAGGAATCTTAGTTGCCTATTAAGTGAAAGAAGCCAGTGTGAAAATACATGTGTGAGTCCAACTATGTGGCATTCTGGAAAAGGCAAAACCAGGGCGACAGTAACAAGACCAGTGGTTACCAGCGATTAGGGGGAAGGAGGGATGAACAGGAAGAGCATAAAGGATTTGGGGGACAGTGAAATTATTCTCTGTTATACTCGATACTGTAGTGGTGAATGCATGTCATTATACATTTGTCCAAACTCATAGAATGTACAACACCAAGAGTGGACCCTAAGGTAAACTATGGACTTTGGATGATCCTGATGTGTCCATGGAGGTTCATCAATGGTACTTCCCTGGTGGCACAGTGGTTGAGAATCTACTTGCCAATGCAGGGTACATGGGTTTGATCCCTAGTTGGGGACTGAAGGTCCCACATGCCTCGGGGCAACTTAGCCCATTATTGTTGTGTGCTGTGCTCAGTCCTGTCTGACTCTTTGTGATCCCATGGACAGCAGCCCACCAGGCTGCTCTGCCTATGGGATTTCTGAGGCAAGAAAACTGGAGTAGGTTGCCATTTCCTCCTCTAGGGGATCTCTTCTTGACCCAAGGATCGAACTCACGTCTCCCAAGTCTCCTACATTGTAGGCAGATTCTTAACCCAATGAGCCATCCTGGAAGCCCAAGCCCCTGGGCCATAACTACTGAAGCCTGAATGCCTAAAACCAGGGCTCTGCAACAAGAGGCCACAGACACAAGAAGCCCACTCACCACAACAAAGAGTAGCCTGAGCTTGACACAACTAGAGAAAAGTCCAAGACCAGCAACAAACACCCAGAGCAGCCAAAAAGAAATATACGTAAATAAATAGTGTACAAAATGTACTATTCTGCTGGGGGATGTTGAGAAAAGGGGAGAAGCTACGCATGAGTCAGGGCAGGGGGTACAGAGGAAATCTCTGCACTTCCCTCTCCATTTTGCTAGCATCTAAATCTGCTCTAAAAAAAAAGAGCGCTGGTCAGTGTGAAAGTGAAAAGGTCACATAGTCGTGTCTGACTCTTTGTGACCCCATGGACTACACAGCCCACCAGCTCCTCTGTCCATGGAATTTTCTAGGCAAGAATAGTGGAGTGGGTTGCCATTCTCTTCTCCAGGGGATTTTCCTGATCCAGGGATCAAACCCGTGTCCTGCATCGTTTATTGTCTGTCTTTCCTTCTAGAATATAAGCTCAACAAGGGCATCAACTTTGTATTTTTCTTGTTCACTGTTCCCCTCCCAGAACTTAAAATAGTGACTGGTACATTGTACAGTTTCAGTAAGTTTTTAATGGATGAAAACCCCTACCTTAATGTATGGGTACTATCCAACTGACTCAGAGAAGGCAATGGCACCCTACTTCAGTACTCTTGCCTGGAAAATCCCATGGATGGAGGAGCCTGGAAGGCTGCAGTCCATGGGGTCGATGCGGGTCGGACACGAATGAGCGACTTCACTTTCACTTTTCACTTTCATGCATTGGAGAAGGCAATGGCAACCCACTCCAGTGTTCTTGCCTGGAGAATCCCAGGGACTATCCAACTGACTAAAATTTTACTGAGTACTTATGATGTGTCGAGCCCTGTGCTAGTAAAGTGCAGTGACAGAGTGGTTATCATCTGTGATTTTACAGTGCTAACAATCACAGATAAAATTTCAGGCAATTTTCTACTGAACAGGAATATTTTATTATTGATAAAATGTTATGTGATTATTTCGTTAAGATTCTACATAATTTAGTTCATTTAGCAACACTTTATAACAAAAGTTTATCTTCAAAATGCTGTACTCTTACCCTAAGATCCCAAATATTTCACAAACTACTTCAATTACTTTAAAAAACCATCCCTGTTCCTCTATCACGGATTAAGTGATGTCAGCAATAGTAGTAGACTGAATATATCCTAACTAGTCTCTACTTTTGGAGAAGGCAATGGCACCCCACTCCAGTACTTTTGCCTAGAAAATCCCATGGACGGAGGAGCCTGGTAGGCTGCAGTCCATGGGGTCGCTAAGAGTCAGACACGACTGAGCAACTTCACTTTCACTTTTCACTTTCACGAATTGGAGGAGGAAATGGCAACCCACTCCAGTGTTCTTGCCTGGAGAATCCCAGGGATGGGGGAGCCTGGTGGGCTGCCGTCTATGGGGTCACACAGAGTCGGACACGACTGAAGCGACTTAGCAACAGCAGCAGTCTCTACTTTCAAATTTCTCCCAGGCACTCTCCTTTGATACTTTTCCACACATCTTCTCTTCAATTAAAAAATACAGGTAATTTTATCTCATTTTTTAAAAAAATGTTGAGCACTTCTTCCCTATATATAATATGTTCGTAGAGATAATCAGACCTTTTGAAGAATTACACACCAGTTCCCCTGATCATAGTAACTTGGCAGTATGCTGATATTACTCAAAGTCTGGCAGGCAGCTTCCAATTGTCCCTCACAAAACACATGGTAATAACGATGAAACACAGGCCCTGAGTCACGGGGATCCTAATGGACCAAATGGCTCAATACGCTTGTCTTTACCACGATTTCCCTTAGTCCATGCAATTCTCCAGGCCAGAATACTGGAGTGGGTAGCCTTCCCCTTCTCCCAGGGATCTTCCTAACCCAGGGATAGAACCTAGGTCTCACATTGTAGGTGGATTCTTTACCAGCTGAGCCACAAGAGAACTGTTTTTTAGAGCAGCATCTAAAACTGCTCTAAAAAACAGAGCCGCTGGTCAGTGTAGTCTGAGGCAAAATTCAATCCAGGAGGAACAAGCTATGTAAACACACAGAGACGGATATGTAAATCAGATCCTGGATGCATATTGAGAAATTTACTCTTCCAAAACCCTCGCCAGCAACTTAGCTCTACACGGAAACAGCTCCTTCCCCTGATTTTATTTTGTTCTTAAGTAGCTTAACACTTCAACGCATGCATTTCCGTCACAGACAATGTTCAACTTGAAAATGCCACTAAAATTTAATATCCCCATGGCTTTTTCTTCCAACAGAATAAAAGGCGAAGTGGCTTTTGGGACAGGAATGTAAGTCTCCCACCACCTCGTCTTGCTTATTACATCACAAAAAGTACAGCACTCATGAGTCATAAACTCGGTGACACCAGAGAGCTTGCCCTGAGGGACACGACATTGTGTGCAGTAAAGTGTTGAGTTACTGCATTTTTCTAAAGGGGTTCCAGCTGCCACTTCACAGAAATACTACCCTGCTGAGGCTTTTCTCAGGAGCCTTCGCTTTCTACCAAGGAGGACTATGCCTGCAGGAGGCACAGTCAAGTCATATTTTCTTCATTTTAATTCAAAACCAAAAAACTATCTGTAGGGTACATATTGATAAGAAAAAAATACGTATATACGTATATGGCTGGTTCACATGCCTTCCATCTCAGTGTCCTAAGGTAATAACTGGTGCAAAAAACAGTAACTTATTTGGTGGGTAATTTTCTAGCAGATTGAACTGCACATGGACCAATTAAGATGAAAGAGTGCTGAGGAACTGATGCTTTCCAACTGTGGTGCTGAAGAAGATGCTTCAGAGTCCTTTGGACAGCAAGGAGTTCAAAACAGTCAATCCTAAAGGAAATCAATCCTGAATAGTCACTGGAAAGTTTGATGCTGAAGCTGAAGCTCCAAAACTTCACCTGATATGAAGAGCAGACTCATCAGAAGAGACCCTGATGCTGGGAAAGATTGAGGGCAGGAGGAGAAGGGGGTGATAGAGGATGAGATGGTTGGGTGACATCACCAACTCAATGGACATGAGTTTGAGCAAACTCAGGAGATGGTGAAGGACACGGAAGCTTGGTGAGCTGCAGTCCATAGGGTCACAAAGAGTTGGATATGACTGAGCGACTGAACAATAACAACAAAATGATCAGAGAAGACAGGGCTTATTCCCTGAAGGCCACCAGAGCTCTACAAAGTGATGAGCCAAACACAGAATTTCCTTCCAGTTTCCATCCTAAAATCTAGGGCATATGTGTTATTTCCTGTGCTTCACCTTCTTTCTCTAGGACGGGGACATTGGGGATTGTTAACAGACAGTTTGAGGAGATTGCGAAACCACATGAATCCCATGCATGGTTTGCCTACTGCTTAACAATGAAAAGGGAAGTGGCAACTTCCACCCAAGCAGCCACTTTTATCCTGAGACAAGGAGCTATTAATTCGAATTTGCCAAAGAGAATAAAAAATTGCTGTTCTCAATTCAGGAAGTTTATTTAAAAGGGGGGAGGCACACCAAACATTAAAGACACGCAGTTTCTTCTGAAGTACATCTAGTTCCAATTAGGCACAGTGATTACCACAAGCACAAGGAACTTCCAAGTCAGAAAGAAAAACCTAACAAAAAAAACCACAATATAAACCATACTGAGATTTCTGACAAAAATCTGAAATACTATATATCTTCCTTGGTGGCTTAGACGGTAAAGAATCTGCCTGCAATGCAGGAGACCCGGTTTCTATTTCTGGATCAGGAACAGCCCCTGGAGAAGGGAATGGCTACCTACTCCAGTATTCTTGCCTGGAGAAGTCCATGGACAGAGGAGTCTGGTGGGCTACAGTCCACGAGGTTGCAAAGAGTTGGACTGCATTTTTTATTAAACAGTGCCAGTATATGACCAGAGACAAAGAAGCATTTTTACGTTGAGACAAATAATTTATGACAAGCATTCTATGTTTTCTTTGTGGCATCTCACGCCTTAACATAGGAAATAAAATATCTGAGATCCCTAAGCTATTTCATTTGTATGTTGCATCACGGTGTGCTCACACAACAAGCATTGCTGAGAATTTGCTAAAACAGCAGGTATTAGCAAAGCCTGATTTTTATAGGGCCCCCATCCTTTTCCAAAATGTCTCCTATTTGATTCCACTGATCACTATTTTTTTAATTATAAAAAAATTCAGATGATGAGAGCTTCAGTAATCAATACTTATAGCAGAAGCAAATTTAGGCTTGGGTCAGTTCCTTGAAAAGCAGACAGTCCGCAGTTCCTAAAAATTACACAAGGCAGCCACTGAATAAACATACTCACTGTGCAACAAGCACACTCTTCTTAAGACCCTTACACTGTACTTCAAATGCTTAGGTCCATGAGGGTCCTCCCCCATGGGCAAACCTTCTCCACTCACAGTGTAATAGATGTGAATCCTTCTCGCCCACTTCAGGAATGCTTTCTGGTATTTATTGCAGTGTGCCTGACATTCGGGTTAAGTACATATGTGCACCACCTCCCCGTTGCAAATATACTTTCCACGGGCAGGAAATACAATGAGACCCCCACTCGCAGCCTCCCCAAGGTGCTCCACCTTCATGAACTTGGCTGAATTGGTCAGGAGGCTGCCAACATGCCTGCCCCTCTCTGCAGCCCTCCAGCCCCCACCCCCTTTCTCAGCAAGAGCTTTCCTAAGTGCCCATATTTTAACTCTGCAGCTCCGGCCCCAAAGCTGATTACAGCCAGAGGAAAGCACTCTGTCAAGTACGTTCTCCTTGCTTAAGCGTTGTGAACAAACACATCCAAGCTCTGGTTAGCTAAGGCTGGCAGGCAGGGGAAGTCACAGCCAGAGGTGGTGCCTGGCAAAACCATGAGGGGACAGGAAGCAGGCAATTGGAAGAAACAAGAAAATAAGATTGACAGAGAGAGATAGTAGGAGGAGACGTCTATGGACCCAAGTCACAGAGATACGGAGCGGATGAGACAGGGACCACCTGATTACCTGTAACTCCAGTGAGGAGTGATGGGTCTCCTTCAATAAGCACACCCACTTTTAAATATGTATTTATTTATGGCTGTGCTGGGTTTTCCTTGCTGCGTGCGGGCTTTCTCTAGTTGCGAGCTGGGGGCGGGGAGGGGAGGGTGCTACCTGCACTGTTGTGCAGAGGTTTCTCATTGCACTGGCTTCTCTTGTTGCAGGCAAGGCTTGTGGGCTTCAGTAGCTGTGGTGCACAGGCTCAGTTACCCCGAGACATGTGGAATCTTCCTGGGTCAGGGATCGAACCCATGTTCCCTGCACTGGAAGGTGGATGCCTATCCACCGTACCACCAGTGAAGTCTAAAAAGCCCAAGTCTAAAAAGCCCCCCTCCTTTTAAACATAAGCTATTCTGGTAGCTTCTTCCTTCCGAATGAACAAAACCCAAGAAAAATGCCCCAGCTCAAAAGTTGGTTCACTAATATTCCCTTTCTTGATCCCTTCTTCAATCTCTGAATCCAAAGCACTTTATGCCATCACTTTTATCTGACCACCGGCCACTCACCTATTACAATGATGCACCTTCCTGCCCCCTTAGACTATACACACACTCCTTGAAGGCAGGGACTGTATGATTCACTTTCTGTTCTCTCAATGGTGGTCAGCACTGTAACAGCACAGTGAGTGCTTGATCAACAGGTAACAAATATTTCTGGCTAAGTTCAGAATCCATTAGACATAGGGAAATCTAGCATATATTAAGCACCCGTTGGATATTATCAATGTGTATGTAAGATAACCTGAATGGTATGATATTAGTGTTGGATCATAAGCTTTTGAGAAAAATAAGCACCTCAGTGTCATCTAACATTGTTTTCTGAAGTATGATGTGGCCACTTAGTCGTGTCCAACTTTGTGACTCCAGGGACTATAGATCACCAGGCTCCTCTCTCCATGGAATTCTCCAGGCAAGAATACTGGAGTGGGTTGTCATTCTCTTTTCCAGGGAATCTTCCCAACCCAGAAATCCAACCTGGGTCTCCTGTGTTGCAGGAAGATTCTTTACTGTCTGAGCCACTAGAGAAGCCCTACCAATAACAGTATATTATAAAAAAAGCAATGGATTATTGTTAATACATGTAAAAGTCAGGCTCTCCCTAGGCTAAGGGGGCCCATCTGACTGGGCCAGGCATCTATAACAAGCAGCTAACTACTCTGGCCATATAAATATGTATCTTTGACAGCAAATATATCTGTACATAAATTTAAAAAATTTAAGTGAGTTGAAGAAATTTCAAATACCAACAACCAGGAGAGGTAGAGTAGAAACCATCTTCGATCCATATTAGAAGGTTATGGTTGGTAACATAATTAGCTTTCCCAGGAAAATACCTTAAAAACTTGGTCACCATCAGAACATTTTCATTCTAAATTTAAAAAACCTAGAGTCTCCATTTCTCTGTTTAAAAAATATTAATCTCAGACAAGATGACATTTAAGTTGTTAAATATGCAAACCAAGAAAAGATATGGATGATATTTAAGAAAGCCAAGAACTTACATATACAAAAATGTAAAAACTATATCTTTAAGATACATACTATTAGAGTCCTACAAAAACGTTCCTTCATTGGAAATATTAAGGACAAACAGGGGACCCCTTGGAATATCATTTTGCACCAGGCCACCTGGGACAAGGGATTAATGAATGCCAAAAGTTGTATTTACACACAACTTGACTAAACCACCACCACCAGGTACCAAATGCCCAAGGATATTTCCAGACCACAAAATCAAATGTGGCTAGTAAAAGGCTGAACACAGGGTTAATGGTCAGGGTTGTGTGCGTTCATGCTAATTCTGAAAGGAATTTGCTTATTGTTCTTTCTGGTCTTTCAACACTTAACAATCAACTTTTAATCAAATTCTCCAGGATATTTCTTTTTGAAAAAAGCTTCCCCGGTGGCTAAGTGGTAAAGAATCTGCTTGTAATGATGGAGATGTGGGAGATTTGCGTTTGATCCCAGAGTCTGAAACATGCCCTGGAGAAGGGCATGACAACCCACTTCAGTATTCCTGCCTGGAGAATCTCATGGACAGAGAAGCATGGTGGTCTATAGTCCAGAGGGTCACAAAGAGTCAGACATGACTGAAGCGACTGAGAACACATGCTACAAATTATGTAGTGTTGTTAAAATGGTGTTTTAAACATGTAAGTCAGAAGTCAATAAATAACATGTGTTACTTTACTTTATCTTCATCAATTTACAGCTGCAAAAGGGATGAACTTGCCCAAAATAATGCATGGCAGCTGGAGGTAAGGTAGAGAACTGGGATTCCAGGCTTTTCCAAGAACAAGAGCGAATAGATTTTATAATTATTGGAGTGATGAGCACAGAGGGAATACAATATACTATTCTTTCTATTTTTACACATGTTTGAAAATTTGAATTAAAAAGAACCAAAAGTTTAAAAGGACTTCCTGAGTGGCTCAGACAGTAAAGAATCCGCCAGCAATGCAGGAGACCTGGGTTGAATCCCTGGGTGGGGAGATCCCCTGGAGAACTCAACATTCAAAAAACTAAGATCATGGCATCTGGTCCTATCAATTCATGGCAAATACAAGTGGAAACAGTAAGAGATTTTATTTTGGGGGGCTCTGAAGTCACTCTGAATGGTGACTGCAGCCATGAAATTAAAAGACACTTGCTCCTTGGAAGGAAAGCTATGACAAATCTAGACAGTGTATTAAAAACCAGAGATGTAACTTTGCTGACAAAAGTCTGTATAATCAAAGTTATGGTTTTCCTAGTAGTCATGTGCAGTGTGAGAGCTGGACCATAAAGAAGGCTGAGAGCTGAAGAACTGATGCTTTCGATTGCGCTAGAGAAGACTTGAGAGTCCCCTGGACGGCAAGGAGACCAAACCAGTCAATCCTAAAGGAAATCAACCCTGGATATTCACTGAAGGACTGATGACAAAGCTGAAGTCCCAGTCTGTTTCTGTGTGTGTTCAAGTCTGTTTCTGATCCATCTGTGTCATAATTTAGATTCCACATATCACTTAGCTGTACAGCAGAAATTAACACAACATTGTAAATCAACTATACTTGGATCAAATATTTTTTTAAAAAAAGAAAATATATCATAAACTTAAAAAAAAAAAACAACCCTCAAATTGGTGACAGCTCTGAGTACGCAGAGAGCATACTAATTCTCAGTTCTAAATAACTTTCACTTCAGCATCAAAACCGAAACAAAGCATGTCCAAGTCAATCTATTTCTCTTTCTGGATTAAAATAACATAGTCTCTCCTCTACAGTTTTCTGGAATACAAAGAAAAATCCCATCTTAAACTGTTTCTTAACATATATTCTTGTAATAATGAGAGATATTAGAGGCTATATCTAATTTAATTGGAAAAGAGAACTGGAAGCTGAAATTGCTCTCTGATTACAACTTAATGAGGAGCTGAGAGGCAAGACACAGCTGATGAAACACCACTGCAATAATGGGAAAGACATGCACTGCTGTGTTTTCACAATGACGACCTCATCTAAGAACAAGGGACAGAAAACGCTTCAGGGCACCAGCCTATTTCCCATTAATGTGGCCCAAGTCTGTTTCTGACACTGTATGTAAATATACTGTCATATGCATATATTCATACAGAGTTGGGAAATATTGTGCAAGAACCCTGTTTAAAGTATGAGTCACTATTATACCAACATGCTGAATGTAGAGACAAACGCGGGAGGGGTATACCAAAATAAACAGGACAGGACACGACTGAAGACACAAATAGATGTGTCCACATATAGCCAAGATCCTCACTGTCTTTCTGTTAACTTAGGGCTCATTTTCTCATTTTTAAAATGTCCAACCTATTGTTAACCAAGTATGCTCCAATACAAAATAAAAATTTTAAATGCATATAAACAAACAAGCTTTAAAAAAGCCCATAAAAGGAACAAAATTGGGTCACTTGTATCGATGTGGATGAACCTAGAGTCTGTCATATAGAGTGAAGTCAAAAAGAGAAAAACAAGTATCATAATATTAGTGCATTTATAGAGAATCTAGAGAAAGGTACTGATGAACCTGTCTGCAGGGCAGGAATAGAACACACGTAAAGAACAGCAGGGGAAAGAGGCGGGGACAAGCTGAGAGGGCAGCACTGATACATATACGTGTGTCAAGTGCCCAGTCTACACAAGATTATTTGTCATTTCTATCTCAGTAAAGCTAAAAAGAAGAAAGAAAAATACAATACAGGCAAAACATTTTTAATAAATAAGAGGTCAAATATAAAAGTCCATAATATTACTGCAAATATGTAATAATTGAGTATGCATTTAGGAAACAGCTAGAGAGTACCAAGGACAAAGGTTACATGAAACATTAATCTGATTAAAAATGATTAATGGTGTGCAAAGAAATATCCAGACTGATTTCATCTCTTTCACCTCTGAATCCTATGGTTTGTGCAAGCAATCCTTATAACTATACAGACCAATAATGCAAAACATGTATCTGTACTCATGCACAGGTGAAAGGTGCTCAGTCATGTCTGACACTTTGCGACCCCATGGACTATACATAACAGCCCATGGAATTCTCCAGGCCAGAATACTGGAGTGGGTAGCAGTTCCCTTCTCCAGGGGATCTTCCCAACACAGGGATCGAACCCAGGTCTCCCACATTTAGGGCAGATTCTTTACCAGCTGAGCCACCAGGGAAGCCCACTCACACATCCATACATGACTACTAGAAAATCCATGAGTTTGAGCAAGCTCTGGGAGTTGGTGACGGATAGGGAAGCCTGGTGTGCAGGAGTCCATGGGGTCACAGAGAGTTGGACACGGCTGAGCAACCAAATTGAACTGAACTCATATACAGGTAGGGTACCTCTATTCAAAAAGTTTTCACATAATATGAATTTTTGCATCTTTCAAATACTAAAACAACTACTCATAGGTGCCTGTCATTTCTGGGTCAATTTTAAGCCCACAAAGGTGGACGGCACACACAGCAAAATAATAATGGCCAAGAATATTTCAGTTTCTACAATAGCAGCATGTCTCCCATATGCCCTCAAAGTTGATTAGATTAAAAGGACCACATGTGTTCAATTAATTTTAACTTCACATAACTAAAAAACAAAGACAGCAAAGTTGACAAAGAAGTCTTGTCTGGGGTTATATATTTTAGAGCAGACAGTTGGGTAAAGGAAATTGCTTTGTTCAACTCATCAGCTTTTGTTTGGGCCAGGCACTGGTGTGCTTTGTCTTATGATTCTGTTAATTTATAGACAAAACAACTGTTCATTTAGAGCAAGGAGGTTAAAGAAACAGAAAACACATACTGTTAATTGTGGAAAAGAAAACACTTAGGAAAAAGAAAGGATAGCCATAATCTAATAGAAGAGACTAGAAGCAAAGCCATATGCGCATAAGTTTCCCAGCTGGAAATCTCAGCCAGTGCTCAAGGCTTAACCTGCTCAAACTCCCTCCAGAGACCTGTTCCCAGCATAAGAAAGCAGAGTCACTGACACCTGCTCTACACCCCTGAGTCCCAGAAGGTACTTTGCATATTAGAGAGGGTCAAAGAGCCTGTGTTTTAACTTTTTCCTTACAAGAAGAGAAAGAACAGTACTCAGACTTTTATAATTTCTCATTTAACTGACAACATTTAACTTTTACAATACACACCTGTGCGCTCCTATCATAAAGGTGGGACATAGTCTAAGATCCGTTAGGCAGCTTTCCTGGACTGCTCAGGTGTCAGAGTGAAGGCTTGCATTTGAATGCAGGTTCAAAAGAGAGGCCCATGCTTCCCTTTCACTGCACTTGACCCTAAGAGTTCCCTTGTAACAGCATCTGGATGTGAGAGTTGGACTATAAAGAAAGCTGAGCGCCGAAGAATTGATGCTTTTGAACTGTGGTGTTGGAGAAGACTCTTCAGAGTCCCTTGGACAGCAGGGAGATCCAACCCAAAGGAAATCAGTCCTGACTATTCACTGGAAGGACTGATGCTGAAGCTGAAACTCCAATATTTAAGCCAACTGATCGAAGAACTGACTCATTTGAAAAGACCCTGATGCTGGGAAAGATTGAAGAGGGGAGAAGGGGACAACAAAGGATGAGATGGTTGGATGGCATCACCGACTCAATGGAGATGAGTTTGAGTAAGCTCCGGGAGGTGGTGAGGAATTTACAGGCAGGGATGCCTAGCGTGCTGCAGTCCATGGGGTTGCAAAGAGTTGGACACGACTGAGCGACTGAACTGAACTGAACTGAGGTATCACATATGTGTTCATCTATACAAGAGCGATGGGCAGGATCATCTTTCCCATGCCTTTCACACTAGCATCTTGAGACTTGAATTCCCTTCTCTTTTTAAATATTTATTTATTTAGGCTGTGCTGGGTCTTAGTTGCATTATGCAGGATTTTTGTTGTTTTTGCAGCTCTCAGGCTTAGTTGCTTCCTGGGATGTGGGATCTCAGTTCCCCGACCACCAATCAAACCCACATCCCCTGCACTGCAAGAGGGATTCTTAACCACTGGACCACCAGGGAAGTTCCCTGCATCCCCTTCTCTTCTCAATCCAGATCACCCTTGCATATAGGTTAATCTTTCTATTAGTATCGTGAGCAGAAAAGTCTTGCTGAAAATAATCACATAGCCCTTACTCACTTCTAGGGTTAGATCCCAAATCCCCACAATCAAAATCGTCTACTTCACAGCCTCATCCACATTTTCAATTTCCTCAATTCTTTTCTCAGTTTATCTCATTGTATACTTAGAAGCTCCTTAAGAGCCAACAGAGGCAGTAAAGAATCTGCCTGCAATGCAGAAGACCTGGGTTCAAGCCCTGGGTCAGGAAGATCCCCTGGAGGAGGGCATGACAATCTACTCCAGTATTCTTGCCTGGAGAATTCCATGAACAGAGGAGCCTAGCAGGCTAACGTCCACTGGGTCACAAAGAAGCAAACATCACTGAGCAACGAACACTTTCACTTTCTGTGAGCCAAGAATGATGTCTGGCCACTCAGCAACACTTTACACAAAATCCTATCCTGAATCAGTAAATATTTGCTCAATTGGCCTGAATTAAATTTGGTATAAGAAGAAAAAATTGGGGATGGAATGATACTTCAGACGAAGAACTGAAGTGTATTTTCAATTTTTTCTTCTCTCAACCTAAAGCCTTTAGTTTAAATAACACATTATTTTTTAAAGTCTCATTTCATCCAAAAGAAAGAGGACAACAAAATCTAAAAATTCTAATTTTTCTTCCTAGCCTTTATAACATATGTTTTCGAGGGGAATACTATCATAGTTTGGATCTACTTATATTTATAAGACTCCTAGATTCCTGAGACCAATGGCTAGATAATATAATAGTTCCTTAAGGCAAGTGGCCACTGTAGGCTGTTAGATGATGAATAATTTATATAGTTATTTTCAAATTGTTTCTGTGATGGCAGTACTTTCTCCATCTAGTATAGAATGAAGGAATTTTTTTTCTACCAGAGGACTACCAGAGGACCACAAACAATCATCAAGGGAGCGTCTGTTGTGGTCATCTATTATTGCACACAAACTATCCCCAAACTTAGTAGCTTCAAACAGGAAGCATCTCTTATCTCACAGTTTCTGTGGGTCAGGAATCTGGAAGTGGCTTAGCTGAGTGATCCTGACTTGTAAAAGGGTGCAGTCAAGATGTCAGCTACGGCTCCAGTCAAATGAAGCCTTCACTAGACTACAGGATCCACTTCCAAGTAGTTTCCTAGTTGCCTGGCAAGTGAGTGCTGGTTGCTGGCAGGAACACTCAGGTCCGTATTAGCACATGTACATGTCTCCGGAGCTGCTTGAGTATCCTCACGACCCGGCGGCCGGCTTCCAACACAGCAAAAGTATGCAAGGTAGAAGCCACGTGCCTTTTATGATCTAGCTTCAAACATCACATGCATCTTTTCTGTAGCATCCTCCTGCACAGTGGGAGGAGACTATGCACGGATGTGAATTCCAGAGGGGAGGTGAGCACTTTGGGAGCCAACTTAGAGGCAAACTGCACCATAATAATTAGAACTCCTGACAACTCTGTGAATTGACCAAGTGATTCTTCTTCACATGCTATCAGCTAGAGTATCGCAAGGAAGGGCAACTGAATGAGGGCCTCCATTCTCTTCCACTCGGGTTTCTCCCCATGGCTTCCTTCCCAGAGTGCAAAAGGGGAAATTTCCAGGCCTTCTTAAGTCTCACACCCAGAAGTAAACCAGTGTCACTACCATTCCATTCTGCTGGTTAAAACAAGTCTCATGTCCAACCAAGACTGAAGGGGAGGGGGTAACTGCTGGAAGACACAGTTCATCAACAGGCAACGGTAGAGCTAGGACTTCCCTGGTGGCCCAGTGGCGAAGACTCTGAGGTCCCCAGTGCAGGGGGCCCAGGTTCTAGCCCTGGTCAGGGAACTAGATCCCACATGCGGCAATCAAGGATTCCTCATACCACAACAAAGATTAAAGCTCCCATGTGCTGCAAATAAGACCCAACACAGCCAAACAAAAAGAAATAAGTAAAAATTAAAAAAAAAAAAGAAGAGTACTACTAAAAAAAAAAAAATTCAACAGAATGTATTACCACAGGGTCACATAAAGAATAATCTAGGGTTTGCTTCCTGTTTTCAGGGAGTGTATTTAGTGATCATTTGGTAGGTTTAACTGAATATTGAAGACCACGTTTATATGTTTATTGAGCGTTATCACAGCACCTGCATCTTAACTGGGCAAAAATAAACTCAGGGCAAATGTGGATGATGGGCCAACAACCCTCAATTCTTGCTAAAAATTTCTTTGGAATTCTGTCAATGGAAAGAAACAGTCTCTGCAGGAGAGGACCCCAAGGTCATTTTATGGAGGGGGCTCTGTCATTTTATGAGGGGTTTCCCTTGTGGCTCAGCTGGTAAAGAATCCGCCTGCAATGCGGGAGACCTGGGTTTGATCTCTGGGTTGGGAAGATCCCCTGGAGAAGGGAAAGGCTACCCACTCCAGCATTCTGGCCTGGAGAATTCCGTGGACTGTAGAGTCCATGTGGTCGCAAAGGGTCAGACAGGACTGAGTGCCTTTCACTTCATTGTCAGTGCAGGAAGCAGTGCCGAGCACCAGCCTCATTCAGTCCCAGTCTCTGCCAACAACAGGCCGTCCACAAGCAGCTGCTAAATGATGACTCATGCTGAGTCAGGGACAAGTGTTGGTTAAAATGTTTTATAAAGCAGGATCTTTAGGAACTGTAATTCTCAGTGACACCTTGAGCCTATAATCCTTTTGCCCAAAGGAGTTAAAGTAAGTCCCAGTCTTAGCTCAGGCTACCGTAACAAACTCATCAACTGGTTGGCTTAAGTGACAGGAATTTATTTTCTCACAGTCCTGGAGGCTGGAAGTCTTGGGTGCCAGCAGAGTTGAGTTCTGTTGAAGGTTCTCTTGCTGGTTTGCAGACTGCCACCTTCTCTCTGGGTGCTCACCACCCCTCTTTATGTGAGCAGGGCAGTAAAAGCAAACTCTGCAAGTTCTCTGGTGTCTTTTCTTATAGGGGTGCCAATCTCATCGTGAAGGTCCCACCGCCATGACCTCATCTAACCTTGATTATCTACCAAAGTTTCCACCTCCAAACACTATCCCAGTGGAACTTAAGGCTTCACCATATGAATTTTGGGAAAAAGTGAGTGTTAGTCACTCAGTCGTGTCCTACTCCTTGTGATCCCATGGACTGTAACCCAACCAGGATCCTCTGTCCATGGAATTCTCCAGGCAAGAATCCTGGAGTGGCTTGCCATTTCCTTCTCCAGGGGATCTTCCTCACCCAGGGATCAAACCTGGGTCTTCCACACTGCAGGCAGACTCTTTACTGACTGAGCCACCAGAGAAGAATTTTGGGAAAGACACAAATATTTAGTCTATACCAGTCCTCAATACACATTTGATGGAGAAAAATAAAAGAATGGTACTCACTGTGCTAATTAAAAAAATGTAAAGAAAATTTTTATATTTCAAAAGTGCCCAGTATTTAAACGATGACTAGGCAGAAACATAACTATTATGATTAGGGAACAGGAGGAAATGTATGGGTACCAAGAATGTGGATGAAATGAGATAAAATGCTGATTACACAAACTTAAGTTTCAAACTATTTTCCCAATCAAACTTTATAAGGGCTTTTCACCAGGAGTTAAGGGACATGCTCAATGGCTCAGCTATCTCAGACTCTTTGTGACCGCATGGTCTGTAGCCTGCCAGGATCCTCTTCCATGGGATTTTCCAGGCAAGAGTACTGGAGTGGAATGCCATCTCTTTCTCCAGAAGATGTTCCCGACCCAGGGATTGAACCTGCATCTCTTGCATTGGGACGTGGGTTCTTTACCACTAGTACCACCTGGGAAGCCTCAATTTTTACTTTTTTCTTCCTAACCTTGCCCACGACCAATGATAGGACCAAAGAAATCAGGAGGCAAAAATGCCAGTATTAATAATAACAACCAGGACTTCCTTGGTGATTCAGTGATTAAGAATCTGCCTGCCAGTGTGGAAAAATGGGTTCGATCCCTCGTCTGGGAAGATCCCACATGCCACCGAGCAACTAAGCTACTGCACCCTAGAACCTGTGTTCAGCAACAGAAGAAACCACTGCAATTAAAGGCTCATGCACCAAAATTAGACAAAGCCCTTGTGTGGCAATGAAGACCCAGCACAACCAAAACACAAAATAAAAAAGAAAAATAATAATAATGACAAAACAACCAGTAGCAGGGAATATAAAACGAGAGAAGCATGAGACTATAAAGGACATGGACTAGATAATTCACCATCAAAATAATAATATTTGACACATCACACTACGCTAAGCACCAACAGACAGGAGGTGCAGCTATACAGGCAATTCTTTGGAAAAACAAATTAACAAGTGAGTTAAATTGGTTAGCAAAAGGTCAAAATGAGGTCATAGTCATGAGTTCAGTTGCTTTCATTCTGTCCTAGGATCACAGACTGCTCACAGCTGCCTCTCTGACTCAGCCAGCTGTCTCTAAAACATCTGTGTTTTGGTCACAAGAGGAACTGAGAACATAAAGAAAAAAATGATTCATCACTATTGAGAGAAAATAATCAGTAAATGAAGAGCATCGTAAATGGAGACAGTTTGGTATATTAAAAAATGGGAATCTGCACAATGGTAGGTCCCAGGATATATATACCTTAAAGGTGCTAAACAAAAATACCTGTCAACCTGGAATTCTATACATAACTAAGTTATTGTTTAATAAGAACAACTTGTGGAAATAACTAAGATGACGGCAGGAGAAAGCAATGGCACCCCACTCCAGTACTCTTGCCTGGAGAATCCCATGGACAGAGGAGCCTGGTGGGCTGAAGTCCATGGGGTCGCTAAGAGTCGGACACGACTAAGCGACTTCACTTTCACTTTTCACTTTCATGCATTGGAGAAGGAAATGGCAACCCACTCCAGTGTTCTTGCCTGGAGAATCCCAGGGACAGCGGGGCCTGGTGGGCTGCCATCTTTGGGGTCGCACAGAGTCAGACACGACTGAATCGACTTAGCAGCAGTAGCAGCAAGATGATGGCATTCAAAGAAAGAGAGGAATCAAAAATATAGAAATTGAGATCCTTTGCTGAAAGGATTGGCTGCAAACAATGAATCAAGTTAAAGGCAGAACCTATGACTGAGAATTATGGCAATAGAACAGACCATAATATTAAACTTTAAGAATACAAAAATAATGTATCTTACAAAACCTGTGAGAAGGAGAGCTGAAAAAATTATGAACATTATTTTCCTTGGCTATATTAACAAGGAATCAAACAATCATCTAAAATAAAAACATGGAGTTTAAAAAAAAAAAGGAAAAAAAAACCATTTCCCAACAGCCCACAAAAGTATTCAGTCTTACAAATGAAAGGTATTTCTAGTTATAAAAGAAAAATTTCAGACTACCTGCAACGTGGCAAATAGTAGGAAGACTCTAAAATACCAATAAGGAATGTTACAAGTTGACCGTTTAGGAGGTATTATTCAATAGAAAAAGTCAAACACCGTTTAAAGGTTCTGAGCGAATATCTCACCAACAACACCGCCCCCTCATACCTTCCCAAAAGTTGTTTTAAATCATGATGTACTCTGAATTTCCTCAGATGCCCATTCTCCAATCTACAAAGCTTTGAAAAGGCTCTGTGTGCTTCCAAGCCCACTGTGTTGGGCTGTGGTCATTATTCTATTTTGCCTCCATGCCACTCATCACCCCTTTTTTTCTGGCAAGAGCTCCTCTCCCTGCACCAGGTGGCTCTGCTTGGCTTACCAAACAAACCATACACCCTCATGACCACGACAAGCCAGTCCCAGTACTGAGTCCTTGGTGGCTACGATGACGGGTCCCAAGATAGGTGCGTGACCAAAAGCAGGAACAACGGGAATTCCCTGCTGGGAATTAAGCGTGCAAACCACCAGGATGAGGTTGGAATTCTAAGCTGGGAAGACACACTCCCAGAGCTACTGGCTGCCATTTTCCCTGACCTCCTAGGGGAAGCCCATCTTATGCAGATATAATGAGGTGAACATAAAGGATAAGGATAAGCAGATAACAAGAGATCCCAACAGAGAAATTCCAGGAAGCACTGAGTTTCGGTTCCAATGTCTGAGGATCCAGTTTCTGGATGCCGTGTTAAAAATTCTGTAAGTTATCCCCACCCTAAGATTCTCTCCATCAGTAGGAAAAAATATTCTCCATGTACAAGTGGATTTCAAGCACCTGTCAATATAAACTGACTAAATTCACCCTTCTTCCTCATTTTTCTTTTCTAAGACTCAGCTAATCACTTATGAACAGGATCTCATTTCTCTCTATTTTTATTAACACTTGAGCCTAGTTTTCATATGATGGACACCTACTCTTCCTACAATTTCCTCAGCTTAGGTTCCTTCCCTTTAAAAGACAAAGCCCAACAAAAAACAAAGCCTCTCCCTTTCCCGTGAATTGCTCACAAGTTCTTTGCCTCTTGGTCTTTCCTCAAAGAGGCCACAGATGGCTGCATCACCCAGACATGTTATTCTTCCTGTAACCAACCACAATTTCACTTTCCTCCCATGCTATTCCCTCAAAACTGCTCTCCCATTTGCCAAGTTAGGAGGATGTTTTATTATAAAACAACGTCCATGATTCAGAAATGGACAAAAGAGATTATGTACTGGGTATCTCAGCAGTGAAATACAGGTGTTGTCTTCCAGAGTCTGGGAGTGCTGGGGAAACGAGATCTGATTCAATGGGGTATGTTCTTCTGACTGACTGGCTGTAGGTAAGCCTGTTGCAAAGAGCAGGACATGGGGCTGGGCAACTGGACAACAGCAACAAGGCTACCTGTAGGGGCAGATACTGATCTGATAGCAGTGCAGATGCTTCCTGCTTCATGCACTGCAGATCGGATGAGTCCTATTCACAGCCCTGGGAATGAAGTCTGTTGAAAAAGAATTTAAATCTCTTCAAGTCAAACTGGATAACACCTTAGAGGTTATCTGATTAATTAACGAATTGAGGAAAGTCTTTGATATGCATTCATTGTGCAACACAGTCATGATTTGCCTTGTCAAAAATTACACTTCAACCATTTCTGGTTTGATGCTGGGAAAGACTGAAGGCAGGAGGAGAAGGGGACGACAGAGGATGAGATGGTTGGATGGCATCACCGACTCGATGGACATGAGTTTGAGCAAGCTTTGGGAGTTGCTGATGGACAGGGAAGCCTGGCGTGCTGCAGTTCATGGGGTTGCAAAGAGTAGGACACGACTGAGCAACTGACCTGAACTGAACTTGTGGTCTTAATCCCATTTGCACCCCCATCATTTCTCTCCTTTAGATACTAACCTAGCTTGACTTCCAGCACACAATACCTCCTGGTTCTGAGCCTCAGTTTCTAGCTACTGCTTATCTTCCATTGATTTACTTTAATTCTCTTAAGGTTGCAACTCACAAGGGTTCTTTCTTAGGATTCTTCCCCAGAGGCATCATGAGGGTAAAATGAGGGCAAACACTTGGCAAGGTAGCTTAATACCTTGTTAATGCTCAATAAAAGTTAGATGGCACTAGCATCATCAACATTATCACCATGTACCAACATTATCACCATGTACCAACATCATCACCATTCAATTTTTTGTAAGCCTTTCTTGCCCCTGAGATCCTCCTTTAAGAACAGGTCCTGTGTTCTACTTGTTACTGTATCCTTGGCACCCAGAGATATATGTTCGAAGAAGGAAGAGAGAACCATTGGGCTCTAGAAAAGTATTTATATAATCATCTTGCACTGAAATATTTTTAATGAAAGATATATTTAAAAAGCCACAAACAAGCATTTGTCTCCTAACATCTGCTGCTGCGACTGCTGCTAAGTCGCTTTAGTCGTGTCCGACTCTGTGTGACCCCAAAGACAGCAGCCCACCAGGTTCCCCCGTCCCTGGGATTCTCCAGGCAAGAACACTGGAGTGGGTTGCCATGGCCTTCTCCAATGCTGAAAGTGAAAAGGGAAAGGGAAGTCGCTCAGTCGTGTTCGACTCTTCCCGACCCCATGGACTGCAGCCTACCAGGCTCCTCCGCCCTTGGGATTTTCCAGGCAAGAGGACTGGAGTGGGTTGCCATTGCCTTCTCCCTCCTAACATCTAAGCACCAGTAAAATTCCTCGGGAAAGTCTGGGATGACTCCTCACTTCTGCTCCCTTCTCCTACCTGCTAGGTCATGGGGTCTAAAACCTTGACAGCCTACAGTCACTGGTGGAATAGGGTGAGGGGGAAGAATAAGCTCCAGTTGGTCCCCAGGAAACTGAGAAATTGGATATGCAGTCAGAGTGACCAAGCAAGAGGGTGACTTTTGGAAATGCTAATGTAGTTATTCTCCTTCTTAAAAAAAAAAAAAAAAACACCTTCAGGGACACTTTTGTTGTCATAGACGTGAAAGAAGAAGTATTAAGTCACTCAGTTGTGTCCGACTCTTTGTGACCCCATGGACTATAGCCCAGCAGGCTCCTCTGTCCATGGAATTCTCCAGGCAAGAATATTGGAGTGGGTTGCCATTTCCTTCTCTAAAAGTAAAAGTTGCTCAGTTGTGTCTGACTCTTTGTGACCCCCAAGGACTATATAATCTATGGAATTCTCCAGGCCAGAATACTGGAGAGGGCAGTAGCCTTTTCCTTCTCCAGGGGTACAGTCCATGGAATTCTCCAGGCCAGAATACTGGAGTGGGTGGCCTCTCCCTTCTCCAGGGGATCTTCCCAACCCAGCGATTGAACCCAGATCTCCTGCATTGCAGGCAGATTCTTTACCAGCTGAGCCACAAGGGAAGCCTGTTGTTAACAGAAGAGACCAAATTCATTAAAAGGGCTCACAAGGCCTGATGTTTGGACCCTTTCTTACTTCTCTAGCTTAACTTTTGTCTAATCCATCTTAAGACTCTGGCCTGTATGCATCCTTGTACATGATCTCTGTGGGTGGTGAGCTGAGACAAGCAGGTAAGACCAGAATTTCAAGACGAAGGAGAAACACCCAAGGGCTCACTCTCCCTCTCCCCACCCACTCCCACCACGCTATGACCACCAACAATCTGGCAAAGTCTGGGACTGGAAAGAACAGTTCTGTGGCTTAGCTCTGGGACAAGCAGCAGACTAAAACAGGAAGCGAAGCTACCCAGGCATTAGTGGGATCTCTAAGTGGAGTGGGAATAAGGGTTGTTCTCAGGGTTATGAAGAGTGATTTTTATAGAGTCATCATGCAAGTAAAAACATCTGACTATTTATAACTGACACTGAAGAAAACCTTAGATGCTAACTATGATATGTACATCAAAAGGGTCATTCAACAGAAAATGATACAATCAATGTCATTAAATAAATGAGTTGCAGCCTTCAGAAAAATGAATTTAATATTCATTAATCTGCAGGTGTATCCAGAAAAGTAAAATAGTATCTAAAACCTATAAGCATGCATGCAGAGTCCCAATTTACCAAACTCGTAACTTACCCACAAAACTGTACTATAGGAACTCTTCAATTGAATGTGAATATTATTTCCAAAAATGTGTATTTTAGAAATGTCATAGCTAGGCAAAGTAAATTTGTTATCAGCGCTTATATAATAAATTTTTTTAGAAAAATATAAAGAATGCAAATATTAGTGATTTCTACTTAAGTACAAAGAAGTATCTTTTCACATCATGGTTCATACTCCTTCAAGACAGAAATAACTTGATATGCAATAGACTGTGATAACACCATGCCATTTTGCTTTTCAAAACACAGGAGAATTTAGAGATGGTCTTTTCTTATAGTGCTATCAATGAAAATATACATGTGGGTATATATATATTTCATTAACACACATTTTGAATCCAAAAAGGTCAAAGAAAATCTTCTTGTACATAAAAGATTATAATAAAGAAAACGTTGGTAGGTTATCTCTTGTTTATGGAAGATAAGAAATTTTGCTTTGTCAAGAGGTATAAGACTAATTCCTTGAAAAGTTCTTAAAACACAAAGAGTCACATATTGTAGGAATATATAACTATCTAGAAATGTGGGATAACATGCCTTGCTGCTGCTGCTACGTCGCTTCAGTCGTGTCTGACTCTGTGCAGCCCCAGATTTTCCAAGCTTTCCTGACTCCAGTTATTTTAAACTGAATTAATTTTAAAAAATACCCTATACAATAATGGCAAGAAAATTCGGAAAAATTACATGAAGGCTGAAGATCTCTACAAATGGCAAGGGAGTGATTTCCAGGATCTAAAAGTTATGTTAAAAAAGCAAAGCGCAGAACAGTACTTACTGTAAGCTACCTTTTTTATAAGAAAAAAAGGAAAAGTATCCATTCTTTCTTTTGCAAGAAGGATAAATCAAGAATGAAGAAAATATTTATTAATAGAGGATGGGTGGCAAGTGAGATTTCAGAGGGCAACTTCTTACTTTAGTGTTTCAATAATCTAAGTGTTTTACGTTTTCAAATAGTAACAAGAAGGAGTGAAAAACTAAAATTAAATCTAAACAGATAAATGAGCTAAAATATATCAAATTGATAACATAAAGTTAATTCTAGTCACTTTTATTTATTTCTAGAGAGTTTTTATTGGAGTATAGTTCATTTATGTTAGTTTCTGCTGTACTGCAAGATCAGTCGGTTATCTATGTTCCTTTTTAGATTATTTTCCCATGGACCATTAGTGTTGAGTAGAGTTCCCTGTGCCGTATAGTAGGTTCTTATTGGTTATATATAGTAGTGTGTATGTGTCAATCCCAATCTCCCAATTTCTAGTTACTTTTAAACACAATACCTTGACTACACAGCCATAGTGGGATACACTCTAAAGATAAACAGAAGTGCCAAGATACCTTCAAGTTTGCTCAGTTGAGTATTTCCTCTTTTTTAAAAAAATGGAAGTATATTTTACATACAAGATTATACTTCAGTTGGTTTTACTAATAGTTTAGGAAATTTAGTAAATAATTTCAAAAATATTCATGCATACTGTAGGATAAAGCCAATAAATATGGTATGGGGAATCATTAGGAACCAAGATGTTCACTGCAAATGATAAAATACAAACGTGAAAGAAGTTAAATGAACAAGAAGCACGCATGTGGCCCAGCATGAACCGCCGGCCAGCACGGAGACTCACTTCCTGGCAGTACTGCAGGATGCCCTCCTTGGTGCCGATGCAGGTTTTGGTCCCCGACGGGTCCGACTCCCACTTCCCGTTCTGCACGTTCATGTGCATGTTCAGCTTGCCGCAGAACATGGCCACCTGGGGTTCCGCAAGCAGCCCGGCATTGCCGTCAGTGGGCACCTGCAAAAGGAGCTTTTGGTTAGTTACAGAAATCCATAGCTCTGGGGTGGAGGCTGGAGGAAGGGCTATGAAGAAACATGGCATGGACATATGCAAAAAACAGCTCTATTCTTGGGAACTCTCAATTATCAGTCTCTATGGGTAAAGCTTTATGTGTGCTGGGCTTCCCCGGTGGCTCAGATGGTAAAGAATCTGCCTGCAATGCAGGAGACCTGGGCTTGATCCCTGGGTCGGGAAGATGCCCTAGAGAAGGGAATGGCTACCTACTCCAGTATTCCTGCCTGGAGAATTCCATGGACAGAGCAGCCTGGTGGGCTATAGTCCATGGGGTTGCAAAGAGTAGGACAGGACTGAGCGACTAAGCACAGCACAGCATATACATACACACATATTGGCCATGCCACACAGCTTGTGGGATCTTAGTTCTCCGAGCAGGGATTGATCCTGGGTCACAGCAGTGAAGCGCTGAGTCCTAACCACTGGACCACCAGGGAATTTCCCATATAAATATTTTTAAAAGGGGAAAATGGAAGTTCTGAAATATCCACACTACCCCACTTACGAGGTTCTGATAACTCAAAAAGGAAAAAAAAATCAGCAAGAGATGAAAAATAAATTGGCAAGAGTGAAAGTCTTATTCAAAACCAAAGTAGCAAAAGACAGGACATGGTGGCCAAGTAATTCCTCCCTGGTTAAATCCAGCTGCAGAGGAAATGTGTGAGGTCCATGCCAAGAAGAGTTAACTCCCAACAGAAGCCATTCATGTAGCTGGGAACCGGGCGATTCTAGAATAACTTGTATCATGTCTAAAAATTGCTCACAGGAGGGAAAAAAACAACAACACTAAAATTACATCAAGAGATTTCGGTTAAAGAAAGAGCTTCCTGACACTTCTTCCCACAGAAATGTAAAAATAGATCAAACATCTGTCCATTCTAGTCATCATCATATATATTTTGTCCATAAATCCCTAAGAGGATTTTTATCCTTTAAAAAAAAAAAAAAATCTTGCAGTAAACCCAACTGAGACCTCTCAGACCTGAGCAAAAGCTCCTGGGCACAATCTCTAAAACCATGTTTCAGGTAACATTTTCAACATTTCTAGTTCTGCTTTGTAAAATGTATTTAGTAAGATTCTGTTTCTCTGATGCCCGAGATAACAAACAGCAATGCAAACCATAGTACTGGATCATCAGCAGAGTAGCTGGGATCCCTCAGCTCCCCAGTTTGGGGCTTTACCCAGCATCCGTCCATGGGATTTTCCAGGCAAGAGTACTGGAGTGGGTTGTCATTTCCTTCTCCAGAGGATCTTCCCGACCCAGGGATTGAAGCCGGGTCTCCCGCATTGTAGGCAGATGCTTTACCATCTGAGCCACCAGGGAATTCCTCTGTAATTTCCAGGTCGGAAACCGAGAGGCCCATGCTCCAACAGACGCAAAGAAACCGTCTGAGCAGAACGCTCCACAAACGTTAACTTTCACAGTTTTCCTGAGGGAATAAGAGTAAATTCAATGCCTTGATCCTCAAAAAACAGCATATAAATTTTGTCCATTTTACTGAATTAAGTAGTAAGATAATAACATTGCAAGAAAGTCAAGTAGTCAGATACCTATAGACAAGGCCCCCCATATTAGATGCAATGAAGGACATAAAATATATTTATAATATAAATACATAAAATTTATGTATTAATACATTTATTTTTAAATTCCACTGTCAAGGAATTGAAAATCTAACAATGAAATCACCATTGTATTCGCCATGGTACTTTATTCTGCTCAAACTCATTCTTGTCCCAAAGACTTCCAGTCTAAGAATCTCGAGAACTTACCCCTAACTGAACAGCGAGACTAATGATCTTTTACCATGGTTGGCAATAATTTTGTTGAATAAACTCCCCCCCTCTCTATTTCAGCATTTCTCTGTACCTCAGATTCTCCACAGTGAGTTCACCACAGTTTCTATCTCCTTGTCAACACGAAAGCCCTTCATTCCAAATCCTCCCCTCAAGGAACATGAGGTATCAATTTCTCTCCCCCATGGCAGCCAGTTTCCAAGAGTCCCACTAGTCCCTACTTCCTAGATTAATGCTCTCATCACTGTCATCCATAAAATATTCAGGGTTTTTCTGCTGCAGCAAATAAAATTGGGCAAAAATGATATATGTTTTCCAAGGCAAGGCTGTAAAGGGCATTAGGGTTGCTTCGCTGCTCTCTGGGATCACTTGGTATTGGGAAGGAGCGGGTGTCCAGCTGCCACTTTGAAAGGACACTCAAGCAGCCCTTTGGAGAGGCCCATGTAATGTGGAATCGAGGTCTCCTGTTAACAGCAACATTAATGAGCCTGGAAACACCCTACAGCCTCATCAAGCCTTCATCTGCTGACATGACTGAAACCTCAAGAAAGAACTCGAGCCAGAACCACCCAGAAGACACTCCCAAATTCTCAATCCACAGAAAGTGAGATAATAAGTCTTTGTTATTCTAAACCATTAGTTTTGAGGTAACCTATTACACAACAATAAGATACCCAATAAGTTCTTCCTTTTCTCCAGCTTCACAATACATCCACAAACATGCTCGGATCTCCTCTACTGAAAAAAAAAAAAAAAGCAAATAGACAAAACATATTTCCTTCCATTCTGTTATATTCTAGAGCAGGGAGGGTCAACATATTTTCTATGTCAAAGGCCAGATAGTAAATATTTCAGGTTTTGTGAACCGTACAGTCTCTTGTACCTGCTCAACTCTGTTGTGTGTGCGCTGAGTCGCTTCAGTCATGTTGGACTCTCTGCAACACTATGGATGTCAGCCCGCCAGGCTCCTCTGTCCATGGGATTCTCCAGGCAAGAATACTGGAGTGGGTTGCCGTGCCCTCCTCCAGGGGATCTTCCTGACGCAGGGATCGAACTTGTGTCTCTTATGTCTCCTGCATTAGCAGGCAGGTTCTTAACCACTAGCGCCAACTGGGAAGCCCTTACGTCCCTTGCTGCAGTGCAAAAGCAGCCGCAGACAACATGGGTGTGGTGCTTCATAGGAACACTTTCTTCATAAAACAGGCAATAGACCAGATCTGGCCAGTGGCCCCCAGTTTACCTATCTTTGCTCCAGAAGAACTATTATTTTTTCATTTTTTCCAACAAATCCTATCAGATGGTGATTTAAATACTCAGTGATACCACCTTCTTACCTGCTTCTTAAGACTCTTATAGTGTGGTTTACATTCCCACCCTTGGAACAATTTTCTCAAAGGTTACATATAACTTCCTGAGAAAGGGAAGTATTTTTCTCCAATACCTGTTACTTTTCAGTTTCTTTGCCATACCTGAATTCTTCCTTGCAAGTCTTTCCCCTTGGCTTCTGTTGCAATGAACTAGCCTGGCTCTCTATTTTTCTGATTATCCTCTTACTAACTCAAAATCCTTCAATGCCACAAATAGGACATTCCTAAAGATTAGGCCATTGCTTCTCTTTTACCTACTTGAAGAAGTCTTTCACCTCCTTGCTGCTGAGTGGCAACTAAAATATAACAATGGCAATAATACATAAATAAAGCAACTAACATTTCTTCATTCAGTAAATGTGAGTATACAATACATGCTAGGCACTGTGTCTTTAGGGACAAAGCAGTAAGTCAGGCAAGTGCTTATCCTGATAATAACATGACCAACCAGTCTGCTTGGGACTAAGGGGTTTCCAGGATATGAGACTTTTAGCGCTAAAACTGTCAGAGGCACCGGTAAGTTGAGACAACTGGCCACTCTATCAGACAAACACATCAAATGTTTCTCCACTTTTCCTACCTTGACTTTTTACCGTCTTTCTATTTTTTCCATTCTTCATTATTCTTCTGTCTTTTTGACTTTACAGTTATTTTAATTGCCATCTGTTTGTATGTTTCTATATTCCCACTACCAAGTGGTGGTAATCATTCTCTCATTCCCCTCAAATGAACTGATTATGGCCCTATCATCTTACTGGAATACATCTTTAATTGCGTATGGTTTTCTCCTTTTGACAATGGGAGTTAAGAAGACATATGCTTCAATTCCTTTCAGATTTCTACCAGATGAGATTTAGTATTAACTTAAAAAAAAAAAAAAAGTATGGAGAGTCATGATCATTAACATGCCCACTTTCTTAGAATGGAGCTGTTTAATAGTTCAAACCTTGATTCCTGAATACTTAGGACAACTTATTATGCTGGAAATTATAAAATTGGCTGTATGTGCATATCTGTGACATCTGACATTACAAGAAGCCCTTTATAAATAAATACTTCAATCACAAAAACATATTTCTCAGGCAAAAATTCTTTTCCAAGCCAACACCAGCCATGCGCAAGATCAGAGTAAGGGAATAGTAGAGAACAAACCGAACCTGACACTTTTCTATTCTTAATGAAGTCTGCCTGCAAAGAATTTCAGGTTTTAAGTAACATATCCCTGGTTCAGTTAATTAAGACAAACAACCCAGGATCCTTACTGGTGTCAAATAACCCATCTAAGAAACAAAGCCTGGTTTCTGAGAGCAGCCCACTCACTCGCTGGCAGTCAAACAGAAGGAGACCATGACCACGCCAAGGGGGTCACACAGAAGATAATACCTAGCCTTCCAAGGGCCCAACAGGTTCACCCAAATCCCTTTCCCTGAATGAAGCCTCAAAAAATGGCTTAATACATCATACACAATGTCCTTTTCAGGGCTTGTTAAAATGAACACTCTTAAAACTGAAATCTTTCCATCCTAGAGTAAATTATTTGCAGCTAGTGACCAAGTCATCCTAAAGGTAATTATTCCTAACTTTTACAAAACATTTCTCTTTTTAATAGAAACGATAAACTCTTGAGTGGATGGGAAATATATCCACTTAAATAACTATTACTTTAATTTTGCTTTCATCTTAACACCATCTAAAGTAACAACTTAATGTTACTTGGCAGAAATCTAAGACAACACATAAAAGATTGGCACCCTGCTATAAGCGGCCATTCATAGTCTCTGCATTTCAGAGAGACTGAAGACGAAGATAATTCGTATAACTTGAATGACTTTCCACTGACATCATAAGACCAAAGATGCTTTCCCATGGGAAAACAGTGCTCAATGACAAGGAACAGAATAACCGGCCGAAACAATGGCGCATGCACATTGCCTCAGAAGCAACAGGCTATTTACAGAATGCTCTGAACTACAGAGACCCAAAGCTACACCTAAAAAATGCTGTCAATCTTTTAAAAACAACCATCTGCTGCCAGCTCCGTATTTTAGGGTCATCATATACAGATAAGCTACCCAAGTGAAAATGGACTTTCCAAAAGAAAGTTAGCTAGAGAACAGCTTTTAAAAAGCTGAAGGAGAAATTAAAACAAACAAACAAAATATATATACCTAATCTGGGCCACTCTGCTGAAGTGACCCTGGAAACCTACACCTAGCCAGAATCGGTGCAATTTACAAGCACAAAACCAACTTCTCAAACAAGTTCTCTCACTGTCTTTCAAACTGGGTGTTCCCTTTCTCCAAAAAGTTTCTCTTTATTATCATCAAGGAGATCAAAATTCCTTATAGAGCTGGCTTGGCAGCATTCCTCCCCACACAGTCCCAACTAAAAGAGAAAGGGAACAAGGAACTCTCTGTTTCACTGGCCGAGAAGTCTAACTTGGCAAGGAGAAGGCACAGATCCATAGCTTAGTGCATCCGTGGATTTATGTAATTTTAGGGTTTGTGGCTAACGAAAACCATCTGGTTTCTGCACTTAAACGAACTTCTCACTGGTCTGAATAGCTGGCCTCCTATAGCTGAGTACTGACTACTATTTAATCAGTACACAATTTCCTTGGAGTGATTAGATTTTATATAGTGAGTATCTTTTAAAAAGTACAATATGATGCTACTTCTATCACAGCCATGGTTTCCTCATATAAACAATTTTCCGTTAGCCTGGGCATAATACAATTATACCCCTTGCACACGCACAAAAATATTTTAAAACATTCAGATTTTCCATTTTCAGTGTAATTATTCGGCAGCATCACAATCAAGAAGATATGAGCATGAACTCCTTTCAAGGCCAAATAAAGTGCCTCATTTAATCCTTAACAAACAAATTTTCAGTCTCCAAAGGAAAAGAAGATCTGTAAGGCTTTCCTTCAGAGAAGGCAATGGCAACCCACTCCAGTACTCTTGCCTGGCAAATGCCATGGATGGAGGAGCCTGGTGGACTCCAGTCCATGGGGTCGCTAGGAGTCGGACACGACTGAGTGACTTCCCTTTCACTTTTCACTTTCATGCATTGGAGAAGGAAATGGCAGCCCACTCCAGTGTTCTTGCCTGGAGAATCCCAGGGACGGGGGAGCCTGGTGGGCTGCCGTCTCTGGGGTCGCACAGAGTCGGACACGACTGAATTGACTTAGCAGCAGCAGCAGCAAGGCTTTCCTTTAAATGCAAAAAAAAAAAAAAAAAACCAAAACCCAACAACAACAGTAACTTAAGCAGAAGCAGACCATCTACAATTGCCCATTTTGTCTCCAACAGAGGAGAAATGAAATTAAAATCAGGACCACAGAACTGAAACAATCTGTAAAATCATCTGTCTAAACTCTAAGCAGAAGGAAAAGGCTCTGAAGGAATTTGTTTAAGGTCACAGAAGTATGAACAGGCAGAGCTGGGAGCTGGACCTATGCCATCAAGGGTTTTGTTGATGTGACCAGGGTGACTCTCAAATTAAAATGGAAAATTGTAATTTTCCAAGGTTTGGCCCCGGTGTGTGGGTGTGTGTATTTGTAGTGAGAAAGAACAGAGGAGCTAATCAAAGCATACAGGAAACTGAAATGTGATTACCGAAACTGCACACACAGCTTCAATTTACCTGTGTGGAGAGGGGCTACACGCCTTACACTCATTAGCTGCTGTACAATTATTTCAGAGCTTGACAACATGACGTGCGTAATCAGTGGTGTCCAACTCTTTCGTGACCCCATGGGACTGTAGCCCGCCAGGCTCCTCTGTCCATGGGGATTCTCCAGGCAAGAATACTGGAGTGGGTTGTCATGCCCTCCTCCAGGGGATCTTCCTGACCCAGGGATCAAACCCGAGTCTCAAGCATTGGCAGGTGGATTCTTTACCACTGTGCTACCTAGGAAGATCAGAGCTCGAGTTTCAGGCTTAAAAATGACTTGTCACAAGTGAGTGAAGAAAGAAGGCATCCCTTTCAGAGATCTAATCCACATATTTCACTCCTTGAAATGTGTATTCTTTTGGGGACACCAGTGAACTGGCTTCAAATGACAGTTCTAGCTCCTAGATGGATCCATGGCCTCTGCTGATACTGATAAAACTAATTCTTAAACTGAGACACACAGCATGGAGGCCATCCCAGGGGTGCAGCCCACATCACAAGTCTACACCTACTTCAGCCTGCACGTGAGGGAAACACCTGTCAAGGAATCCTAACACACAATCACAGTCCTCCAGCTGAGCGTGAGTTTGATTTACCCTGAAAATAGGACCTGCTAGCCATATAAGGCGGAGAAGGCAATGGCGACCCACTCCAGTACTCTTGCCTGGAAAATCCCATGGACGGAGGAGCCTCGTAGGCTGCAGTCCATGGGGTCGCCCAGAGTTGGACACGACTGAAGCGACTTAGCAGCAGCAGCAGCCTTGTAAGGAAATTCCCTTCCCGACCTCTCTAGATAATCCATTTCCATATTGCCTCTTTTAAAGTTCTATTGATACTATGTATAAAATAGATAACTAATGAGAACCTACTGGGTTGTATTTCGCTAACAAAGGTCCATCCATATAGTCAAAGCTATGGTTTTTCCGGTAGTCACGTACAAACGTGAGAGTTGAATCATAAAGAACGCTGAGTGCCGAAGAACTGAAGCTTTCGAATTGTGATGCTGGAAAAGACTCTTTGGAGAACCCCTTGGACAGCAAGGAGATCAAACCCATTAAACCCATTGGAAATGAACCCTGAATATTCATTGGAAGGTCTGATGCTGAAGCCGAAGCTCCAATACTCTGACCACCTGATGTGAAGAGCCGACTCATTGGGAAAAAAACTCTGATGCTGGGAAAGGTTGAACTCAGGAGAAGAAGGGGGAGGTGGAGGATTAGATAGTTGGATAGCATCACTGACTCAGTGGACATGAGTTTGAGCAGACTCAGGACATAGTGAAGGACAAGGAAGCCTGGCGTGCTGCAGTCCATGGGGTGCAAAGAGTTGGACATGATTTAGTGCTTGAACAACACTGTGTAGCACAGAGAACTCTACTCAGTGCTCTGTGGTAACTTAAATGGGAAGGAAATCCAAAAAGAGGGGAAATATATATACAGATAGCCAATTCACTTTGCTGTACTGTAGAAACTAACACAAAATCACAAAGCAACTACGTGGGCATGAGTGCTGAGTCACTTCAGTGGTGGTCGCTCTTTGCGACTCTATGGACTGTGGCCCTCCAGGCTTTCTGTCCATGGGATTCTCCAGGCAAGAATACTGGAGTGGACTGCCATGCCCTCCTCCAGGGGATCTTCTTGACCCAGGGATTGAACTCATGTCTCTTATGACTCCTGCACTGGTAAGCAGGTTCTTTACCAGTAGCGCTACCTGGGAAGCCCATAAAACAACTATGCTCCAATAAAATTTAATTTAAAAAACTAAAGCTCTATAAATTCACTCTTGCACCAAATGTCTTTACAATAGTACTTATAAGACACTGTACTCCCCCAATCCATGGACTGTCTTTCTCTGAATGAAGGACATCAAACTTACTACTAAATTGTTTTAGTTTTGTTATTTGATAGTATCAAACTTTTTTTTTCTGCTTAAAGGATAGGTATTCTAAAATTGATCCCAGATTCCTTACAACAAAGGCCTGTAAATAAATTCTTGCTGCTGGTGCCCAGCAGAAAATCAAGAGTTCTCTTAACAGAAAAGTTTGCTATTCAACACTCATGGAATTAATTACCCATGTTTACAGCACAAATTTTAGGCAGGCCCAAGAAGAGTGATGCCCACTGCCTGGAATAGATATAAAACTGGAATTAAAAAAAACAAAGCCTCATGTAGGTCAACCAACCAAACTCTTAGGCCATAGTTTTCTATCCAATTAATGCCCATTTAGTCCTAAAGAGTAAATGTCCGATCTTTTAACTGAATGCATATATACATATACATCCTATACCACGTATAATTGTGTTTATTGTGCTCTGATGTAACAATCCAAATTCTTTTCAACGTCGGTCACTTTGACGTTTATCTCTTTAATTCTATCTTGTAGTTTTCCTGCCATGTTTCACATACAAAAACATACTGTATCATGATTTTTCTATTATTTTAACTGTCAATATTGTTATATCTCATTAGCCTTGATCATATGCACATGAAGATAGAAACAGAGTTAAGGGCAAAAATGGAAGCAGCTGCTTAGGCCTTTCTCATTTGACTCTCAGAAGAACCAAGATAATTCACTTCCACATCTACTTAGATAATCAGAAATGCTCAAAACCTCCCTAAGAGTCTAATTACAGCTGTTTACTCCAAAGTCCACGCTTACTCTTTTTCATAGTTAACCAGCTGGCATTCCTGCTACTAGTTCTCAAGCATTTTTATTTTCAGTTCTTGAATATTATTTTCAAATAAGTTTTTCCCTGGTGATAGTAGTATCTTGCAGTTCTTTGCTACTGGCTCTTAAAAATATTTTTAGACCAAGTAAAAGGGCAACAAATTCAGTTTTAAAAAAGATTTAAATGTTTAATCTGCATTTTCTAAATTAAACTCCTAGACGTTAACACTTAGTAACCTTTGGTAGCTTCCTCTTTAAGAAGTGAAGTCGCTCAGTCGTGTCCGACTCTTTGCAACCCCATGGACTGTAGCCCACCAGGCTCCTCTGTCCATGGGATTTTCCAGACAAGATTATTGGAGTGGGTTGCCATGTCCTTCTCCAGGGGATCTTCCCGACCCAGGGACTAAACCTGGGTCTCGCTCATTGTAGGCAGATGGTTTACGGTCTGAGTCATCAGGGAAGTTCTCCTCTTTAAGAAGCTGCCCCAGATATGAAAAGGGAAAACTTTCTCTTAAATTAGTTCTTACCTTAAATCAGAAACAGCTAATCGAATCACCAACGTAGGGGCCCAGAATTCCCAACAGTCCAAATTGTGAATGCATGTCCCTTCAAGGCTTATGTTATTTTATCTCTGTTTGCTAATTTGTCAACAATGAGCACATTCACAGGCAATGAGCATATCTATATATGCATATCCCTGTATTGTGTATGTGTGTTAGTCACTCAGTCATGTCTGACTCTTGTGACCCCATGGTCTGTATCCCACCAGGCTCCTCTGTTCATGGGATTCTCCAGACGAGAATACTAGAGTCGGTTGCCATTTCCTACTCCAGGGGATCTTCCGGACCTAGAGATTGAACCTGGGTCTCCTGCATCAGGCAGATTCTTTACCATCTGAGCTAGGGAAGCCCCATATTCCTGTATTATATCTACTATAAAGCCACCTTAAAATATGTAGTAATGTGGTGTTAATAGCAGTAATAAACAGAGTTTACAGGTAGAGAGCAAATCTCAAAGGACAGCGTTTTGCTAAAGGCACACTCTAGAGTTACTGCATTTAAGCTACATTGCTAAAAAGCTGAAGGACGTGGAAACTGAGCTCCATGGGGATGCTGGTTTGAATGGCATTCACTATAAAGGAATCTTATGGTACCAAATGAACTATTTTCCAGTATGATTTCCATTAGTTCTGACAGCTAGGGTAGATAAGCATTCAGCCCATAATGCTACAGAGAAAATTGAAACTTTATTACTTCTCACACTTTAGATACAAGAGATAATTCATTCAATTTCAATTTTGTAAGTATTACTATTTTATATCAAATTTGGCCAAGTTCAGCCAAGATCTTCTTAATCAAGGGCTTCCCTGACAGCTCAGTTGGTGAAGAATCCGCCTACAATGCAGGAGACCCCAGTTTGACTTCTGCGTTGGGAAGATCCCCTGGAGAAGGGATAGGCTACTCATTCCAGTATTCTTGGGCTTCCCTGGTGGCTCAGCTGGTAAAGAATCTGCCTGCAATGCGGAAGACCTGGGCTTAATCCCTGGGTTGGGAAGATCCCCTGGAGAAGGGAAAGGCTACCCACACCAGTATTCTGGCCTGGAGAGTTCCATGGACTGTATAGTATAGTCCATGGGGTTGCAAAGAGTCAGACACAACTGAGTCACTTTCATTTTTCAGCCAAGATCAGGTGACTCATAGGCGTGTGAGCTATAAAAACTGTTATTACTTTAAGCCACTGAACTTTGGGTTGGGTTGTGGCTTAGCAGCATTGTTGTAGCAAGAGAAATTAATACAGGCAAGTATTATATACACCAATAAATAAAGTACTGACAGAACCAGGGCCCAACGTTATTTCAGAAGGAAGACAATCAAACTGAATTTTTAAAGTATATGTGTGTTAGCCGCTCAGTCGTGTCCAACTCTTTTAGACCCCATGGACTGTAGCTCACCAGGCTCCTCTGTCCATGCGATTCTCCAGCCAAGAATACTGGAGTAGGTTGCCATTTCCTCCTACAGGGGATCTTCCCAACCCAGAGATCGGACCCGCATCTCCTGCATTGCAGGAGGATTCTTCACCGATGAGGTTGTTTCCGCAAGTTTTTAAGCACTAGGACCTTATACTGAAGTAAAATTTTGTGTGACAGCCTCACAGCTAAGTTCCCCGCTTGGAACCCGGATGTCAGCCCTACCAGACTGCTGAGGTACTGGTCCCCTAGAAACTCTGCTTTTCTATTTGCTCTATTGTTACCCGATGGGTCTTAGTGAATTCTCAAAATGGTTATAAGGTTCCTCAGTACCCACAGAGGATTTGTTCCAGGTCCTCCCCCCTGCCCTACCCTCTGTATCAAACCCGGATGTTCAAGTCCCTTATATCAAAGGACATGGTACCGTCAGCATTCCTCGGATATTGAGCCCCCAGTACCCAGGGCTAACTATACTGGGAGCACCAGCTGGTTCAACAGAGGAACTGAACTGTTCATTTGAGTTCACTGTAATTAACATAAATTTAAATTGAAAAACTGATTACTCAATCCTACTATTGAAAAATTTTAAAGCATATTTAGAAAAACTTGGATAAGCAAATCTACCCTGTGATTGTAAATTTTATATACTTTATGAAATTTTCCCAGCCAAAATTTAGTGTTCCAATTGAGATTTTGATGATAGGATTTTTCTTTTTCTTTATATGTCTGTAGCTGATAAACAGTTTGCTTAAATGCACTGGCCTTAAAAAGAAAATAAATGCATTTTGTTTTAACTCAATTGGCTTTTTTCAATTGAAAAACAGTTGCTATACAATATTATATGTTATAGGTGTACAATATAGTGAGTCACAATTTTTAAAGGTTGTACTCCATTTATAGTAATTGTAAAATACTGACTATATTGCCCATGTTGTACTGCATATCCCTATAGCTTATTTTATACATAATAGTTTGTGCTCATCCCCTATGTTGCTCTCCCCCTTTTCCTCTCCCCATTGGGAACTACTCGTTTGTTCTATATGTCTGTGTCACTCAATGTTTTTGAAAGGAAATACTTTAATAAATATGGTGTAGTGCTATTAAATAGACGATGCTTCTGCTCACATTTTGTATGTGGCTGTGTGAATACAACATCAGCTCCAATACTTTAGCCACCTGATGCAAAGAACCAACTTACTAGAAAAGACCCTGATGCTGGGGAGAAAGATTGAAGGCAGAAAGAGAAGGGGACGACAGAGGATGAGATGGGTGGATGGCATCACTGACTTGATGGACAGGAGTTTGACCAAGCTCTAGGAGATGGTGAAGGACAGGGAAGCCTGGCGTGCTGCAGTCCATGGGGTCACAAAGAGTTGGATGCGACTGAGCAACTGAACAAGACGACATTCTAATTACACTTCTTCCAGGAAAGGGCATGCAGATTTCATCATCAATTACTCATGCCACTAAGAACCCAGTCCACCAACCACTTTGTGATTGCTGAAAGCCGTGGAACACAAGCAGGGAGAGTTCTTGCCACACATAGCCCAGGCCCAGCTGTAGGAGGCAGGTGTGTGTACAGAGAAAAGGGCAGGGTGAGAAATGGGGACACAGGGAGTTCTGGAATGCTGTGGTAAGCACTTTGATACCTCACAAAGGGATCATACCACTTGGCACCAAACAAGTCTCAAAGTTAAAGTCTCAGTGTCACCTGAGTTTAGTGTACAGACATAGCCAAGAAGTGGAACAGCTATGAACTCTAGATATAATTGATTTTATTGCCTTGGGCTGATGAGATGGCTGGATGGCATCACTGACTCGATGGACGTGAGTCTCAGTGAACTCCGGGAGTTGGTGATGGACAGGGAGGCCTGGCGTGCTGCGATTCATGGGGTCGCAAAGAGTCGGACACGACTGAGCGACTGATCTGATCTGATCTGACACTATCCCTACATTATTTTCAAGCTAAATTGTTAGGACTATTCCTAAGGTGAGTCCTCCTAATATGAGACCCTGGATGTTGACAAATTTGTGGTACCTCACTCATTAACCTGGCAGATTCACAGAGCCTTTATCTTTTACTCAATATCATATGCCTCACGATCTAACACAGCTCTAAACTGGACTTTTGTCAACAGCACCTTATCTATAGCACTACAATGAATTTTCAAGAGCATAAAACTTAGGCTTAAGGTACAAAACTTAGGCTTAAGGTACAAGTTTTAATATATGTGTTGCTGAAGTGAGCATTACAAATTTTTAAAGTTTGTTAGTTCTTTTTTTCCTCTTTATTTCTTTCACTTACTGCAATGATGTAAAGCATAGAAGAAACAGAGGCCCCAGGGATTACTAGGTGGAGAGGGGAAAGACAACAGTGTTTGAACAAGTAGCAGGAGGGAACTAAGTGGAAAACAAGCTTCCAGAAGAACTCGATTTATAAACGGAGCCAGATCATTTAATGAGAACATGCACAGTAAGGTCATGTACCGTACATAGACATGGATAGTACAGAAGTAGATATATTCATAAGAGTTACCCATACTACTTGGACAAGGGGGAAAAGAACATACTTCTCTGCTCTTTGTCAGCCCAGAAATTCATCTCTATTATTCTTTATAGCCTCTACTAGGTTCCAGGTTTCAAGTCACTGTGAAACCAATGTAGGTGGAGAGACAACGAGGGCAAAAACAGGGAGAGGTAGTTAATGAGATTCCTAGTCTTTGGTTGTATGTTGTCACCCTATTTATTAAAATTATATGCAGAGTAAATACATCATGTGAAATGCCAGGATGGATAAAGCTCAAACTAGAATCAAGATTGTGGGGAGAAATATCAATAATCTCAGATATATATGTTGTCACCCTGTTTATTAAACTTATATGCAGAGTAAGTACATCATGAGAAATGTCAGGATGGATAAAGCTCAAACTGGAATTCAAGATTGTGGGGAGAAATATCAATAACCTCATATATGCAGATGACACCACACTTATGGCAGACAGTGAAGAGGAACTAAAGAGCCTCTTGATGAAAGTGAAACAGGAGAGTGAAAAAGTTGGCTTAAAACTCAACATTCAAAAAACTAAGATCATGGCATCCGGTCCCATCACTTCATGGCAAACAGATGGGGAAACCATGAAAGACTTCATTTTCTTGGGCTCCAAAATCACTGCAGATGGTGACTGCAGCCATGAAATTAAAAGATGCTTGCTCCCTGGAAGAAAAGCTATGAGAAAGCTAGACAGCATATTAAAAAGCAGAGACATTACTTTGCTGACAAAGTTCCTTCTAGTCAGAGCTATGGTTTTTCCAGTAGTCATGTATGGATGTAAGACCTGGTCCATAAAGAAGGCTGAGTGCCGAAGAACTGATGCTTTTGTACTGTGGTGTTGGAGAAGACTCTTGAGAGTCCCTTGGACTGCAAGGAGATCGAACCAGTCCATTCTAAAGGAGATCAACTCTGAATATTCATTGGAAGGACTGATGCTAAAGCTGAAGCTCCAATCCTTTGGCCACCTGATGCAAAGAGACAACTCACTGGAAAAGACCCTGATGCTGGGAAAGATAGAAGGCAGGAGAAGAAGGGATGACAATGGACGAGATGGTTGGATGGCATCACTGACTTGATGGACATGAGTTTGAGCAAACTCTGGGAGAGGGTGAAGGACAGGGAAGCCTGGCATGCTGCAGTCCACAGGGCTGCAAAAAGTTGGACACGACTGAGCAACTGAACAAGTCTTCGGCTGCAGTGAGGGAGCCAGTATCCATATCTGGACCCAGTACATTTCAGACTATCCATATCCCTTAGTATCTTTAAAGTTTCTAATACTAAAAAATAGCATGAAAATACTCCTAAGGTTGAAGATCCTTACAAAGATGCTCATTTTCCATTAAGATATAATGCTGTCCTTCAATGATAAGGATAATAAAATCTCAGAGCAGTGGTGTAAGGAGAGAATGGGACAAATTGTTGAGAGTACCACTAAAACATATACACTGCCATATGTGAAACAGATAATCAGTGGGAATTTTCTGTATGATGCAGGGCACACAAACCCGGGGCTCTGTGATAACTGAGACGGGCAGGATGGGGTGGGAGGTGGGAAAGAAAGTGAAGTCGCTCAGTCATGTTCAACTCTTTGCGACCCTATGGACTATAGCCCACCAGGCTCCTCTGTCCATGGGGAGAATACGGGAGTGAGTTGCCATTTCCTTCTCCAGGGGATCTTCCCAACCCAAGGATCGAACCCAGGTCTCCCACATTGCAGGCAGACTCTTTACCCTCTGTGCCATCAGGAAAGCCCAGGGAAGGTGAGAAGGAGGTTCAAAAGGGAGGGTACATGTGTATACCTATGGCTGATTTCTACTGATGTATGGCAGAAACCAACATAATATTGTAAAGCAATTATCCTGCAGTTAAAAATAAATTAAAAAAAATAAAGTTTTGAACACATTTCAAAAAAGAAATCTCAGAGCAGCTCACAGAGGGATGAAGGGCACTCATGTGAACCTCAGAGCCCCACTAAACCCTCCAGGAAGTCATTTCCATCAGATTTCCTACTAGCCTGGGGTGGAGCGGTTGAGACAGCTGGCATGCTGTTATACTCGCAAAATTTAAGATACTTGTATATTTCAGCATGGGCCTGACAAAAACAGGGGCTTGTGTTTTATAAGATGATACCAACCAGTCCTTGCCATTAGTATGTGACCTTCAATTAAGAGTGTGAGGAAGATCCGAAGTGGAAGTGGATAATTAACACCTTTCATGAAAAAGTTTCTGAAAAATGTTTAACACAAGTCACATTACAGGTGATGAGGTAAATAGGAAGAGGATGAAGAGGAAATAAAAGAATTTACTCTGTGAAAGCGAATTGAGACAGAGGATTTCAGATATTTATTATTTACTTCTGGTCTCTTCTCTTCATACACACACACATATGCACATACTTTCATATTCATGTTCAGAGAATAAGAAGCCACCCTGTTGGAGTAAGACAGAATGTAAATAAATACATTATATGGGATAAGAGTTCAAATATCTATGAGGTACATTAAAGAATTCATGGTCTTAGAATTTCATCTCCCTCTTTTCAGAATACTGATAGAATGATTTCAGGAAACAAAAATCATGAAATATTTTGGAGAAACACAATGGATATTTACATTCTATCCTTTGGTTTCTGTCCTTTCACCAAAGTTGCATAATATTTACCTATCTACCTTTTCTGTCTGCTTATCACTTTCATAGCACTGTGCTTTCATTCCTGGGACTTTCTGGCATAGAAGAAAACTGCTTTGCAAACATAACAGAAATCAGAGAGAATGTTAAGTTGATGTAAAAAACCTAAGATAACTTTCAAACAGCATTCTTGCTCATTGTTCCAAGTGTTTTCTGTTAACTTATCATTTTTAGTGTTAACTAAGATTATTTCTCTTCCTCCAGGGTTATAACTGAAAAATACTCAAGGCTCAAGTTTCAGCCTATTTGCTTGATAAGCATGGGTAGGTTATCCTTCTTAAATAAGGCGCCAAGGCACTTTAACGGGAAGAGAAAATAATTCAGAACAAAGGGAGCAGTGGATTTCTCTTTTCTCAGCTACAAAACAAAATCTTCGCAGAAACAACAGAAAACCAGGAGTCAAAAGAAAAAAAAAAACAAAACACACACATTGGTGTCTTACTTTTCCACTTACTTTTAATGTTAGTTTCAGTGAACACAGTCACTTAGCCTTAGTTTCTTTACCTCTAAGTGAAGACAGAACCCAGAGGGCTGTTCAGGGGTCCAGATATGACCTACATGGAAACAATCTGAAAGCAACAGTGACAGTATTATGGGATGCCATAATACTATCTATCGGAATAAAGATAATAAATACTATCTGTTGGGATAAAGATAATGTCTAAATGATTCAAGTGTGCGGGATAAGCATTCCTTTTTTTTTTCAACGTAAATACAAACAGATGAGGAACTTCACTGTCTACTGGACATCCACCTTGATCTTTAACTATTCACCCCTCTCTCTCTCTCCCCCTCATATAAAGGCATTCAATAAATATTTATGGAAAAGATTAAGGAATGTCTGACATGAAACACAACAACAATAAGAAACTCAAATGTAGAAAGTGTAATCATCAATGAGGGCGTGGAACAGTAATTCCACTTAGATGCTTGTGAGATTTTGTTTTTTTCTTGTGGCACCAGGAGAGTGAATTCCTCAGGTGGAGAAATGAAACTGCAGAACCCACACTCCTGCCTTTACCAACTCCCACGTGCCAGCGACAACTCAGCTTGTTCAGGATCCTCAGACTCCTCTTAGGGGGAAAAAAAATAGGGCACACAAAGCGAGGTGGTTCCACAAGGTTCAGTGTTAATTTTCTAACTCTTTGAGAACGCATTCCTGAAAAGAGCATGATTTTGCAATTCAGGCAGCATTTTAAAAATCAGATTATCTCACTAGACTCCAAGAATTGCATGAACAGTGTGGACAGCCAGACTCCTTCGAGATAGCATCCAATCAACTATTAAAAAAAAAAAAAAATTCTGCAGCTAAAAGCCCTCAGTGGCACAGAACTGATCCTCAGAGATTTCAGTGTAATGTAACACCTCAAGTGAAGGCTCATGTGAAAAAAAAAATACACCTGAAAATACAACAGGGAAGAGAGAGAAACTATTTGTTGAACAGTCGGGCCAAATAGCATATGCTTTTGATTATCACACAGCTGCCCTTCCCACTACAAACACACAAGCTTTCAGAGTCGTTGGACTCCTAGGTTAAGTTTCAGGAACGTGCTGGCTTGAGGCCATATATTAAGATAAACATTTCCCTGGAACCAAATTCATTCAAGGTTGGGGATGAAGGGGTGAGCTGAACACCGCTGACTTCAATGAGCATGCAATGGTGGGGATGAAAATGAAGAGGATCCACTTGCTGATACAAGATGCTGGTGTGATTAAGCATTGACTAAGGTTAGATTTGCATAGAGAGGAGAATGGAGTTTGCATAGAAGTATGCAGAACCAGAAACTGGTGCAGAAAATCTACATAGGATGAGCGGGGGAGAGGAGGTGTAAAAGCCAGGACAGTGTTGGGCCTGAACGACCTTGAATTTGTAAGCAATCTCCAAAGCCACAGGGAGCAGCAACCGCCACACTTCAAAGAGAGCAAGAACAGGATCCTATCCTTGTATGAAGGGGATGCGTGGCCCTGAGCCCCTTCCTCTCTAAAAAGTTTATTAAAAAAGCTACATTCGGTGGGAGGAGGGAGGTTCAAGACGGAGGAGATATAGATATGCTTAAGGCTAATTCAGGTTCTTTACGGCAGAAATCAACACAACATTGTAAGTCTGCTGCTGCTACTGCTAAGTCGCTTCAGTCGTGTCCGACTGTGCAACCCCAGAGACGGCAACCCACCAGGCTCCCCCGTTCCTGGGATTCTCCAGGCAAGAACACTGGAGTGGGTTGCCATTTCCTTCTCCAATGCATGAAAGTGAAAAGTGAAAGTGAAGTCGCTCAGTCGTGTCCGACTCCTAGCGACCCCATGGACTGAAGCCTACCAGGCTCCTCCATCCATGGGATTTTCCAGGCAAGAGTACTGGAGTGGGGTGCCACTGCCTTCTCCAACATTGTAAGTCAATCATCATCAATTAAAAATAATTTTTTCTTTTTAGAAAAGTTACATGTGGGAGGACTTCCCTGGCAATCCACTGGTTAAGACTTCATCTTCCGATGCAGAGGATATAGGTTAGATCCCTGGCCAGGAAGCTAAGATCCCACAGGTCTCAAGGATAAAAAACAAAGCATGAAACAGAAGAGCAAATTCAATAAAGACTTAAAAAAATTCTTTACAAAAAAAAAGTTTCATTTGGGGACTGTGTTGGTATAAAGATGAGGGTTATTCAAGCTGAGTCATGAGCATATATTCATTATTATAGCCATTTTTTTCCTTCTGATTTGAAAAGAAATGAACACTGAAACCTTTTCACCCAAAGCTTTCACTGTGCTTACTATGCACAATGGAGAGTGGGCCCTGGGATGTAGGGACAAAGGAGATGGGCACAGGCAAGACCACAGAAGTAAGGCACGAGCAGTGAGGGCAGAACATGGCAGTGGAGGCGGGGAAGCTGGGAAGACTGGTCAATTTCAGGAGCAAGCACAGGGGTGGTGGCAGGGTATGAGTCTGCAGTGCCTTCCCAGCTAACAACAACGGGCCTCAGGCTAGAGGGGTCCCCAGGGGGTGGAAGAAGTAAAGCAACACTCACACTGGTCATGGCTTTCCTGATTTATTAACAAAACAACCTATTCTGCCATACAGCTGTGCGCCCCAGACCACACCAGGAGGTCGTATACTCAATCTGGTCCCTCCACCCATCTAAATTTCCGTGCCTTGAGTGATAGGAAATTTTAATTTTCAAAACTATAGATGTTTAATGGAGCTGTGTAGAGTTGCTGTTCCGTCATGGAACACTGTGGCTATGTAACCAGGGGACAGGAGGATCCAGAATCTTGCATTGCTAACCCATTCTCTCGAACCACAGAGATGTCTTTCTGACATGTTTACAGAAAAATAAGCCCTAAGACAGAGAAAGAGTTTTCAATATAATCTGTATCCTGCTGTTAAGGGAGAAAGGCATTGTGTTGCGCTGGCAAGATTTAAGTTCCACCAAGAAAACTAAGTATGGACTGCTTACGTGGGCAAGACTTTTTAAACATATTTGTTCAAACAAACCGAGAGGCACACAGCTGTGATCTCTCTCATTCTTTCTCTCTCTCTCTCACAGACACACACGGTATATAATTCTAAGAAATAAGAATCTTAGTAACTGGAATGGAAGTACCTTTTCAGATTTGTTCAAATGTTTTACAGGCATTTTTCTAAAGAGGGAATTATGCTTGTGTGCACATAACACTAAACTCTTCTGGCCTAATGAGGGTGAACTCTCAAATATCCACAAGCATCTGCTTTCTTTTATAAAGCATGGCCAATCTTCAGTAAAGCAGTGCTTTACCCTGGCACCAGCCTTGCCCATGTTATTCAGCTGTTCTCCATCATAGAAAGCTTGTTACCTACACGGATCATAAGCCATCTTGCCTTTTGAGCCCCATGAACCGATTCCAGTGGAGGACGCTCAAGGATCTTGGGAAAGCTGGTTGTTACAACTCAGGTGGTACTGTTGGTAGGTGGAGGGGAGGGATGTTTCTAAAGGTCCCACAAGGCACAGGACAGTGCCCCATATACACACACATGAAAGGGAAAGTGAAAGTCGCACAGCCGTATCCGACCCTTTGCAATCCCATAGCCTGTAGCCTGCCCAGCTCCTCTGTCCATGGAATTCTCCAGGTAAGAGTACTGGAGTGGGTTGCCAATTCCTTCTCTAAGATCCCAGGGGATCGTCCCAACCCAGGGATCAAACCTGGGTCTCCTGCTTTGCAGGCAGATTCTTTACCAACTGAGCCACTAGAGAAGCCCTATACATACACATATACATTTTTGAAGGTACCTGAGAGATCAAAAGTAATTCACATTAAGCAGAATAACCACTCTACTCAAGAATAAGCCATAATTATTTTGTACAAATACTAAAAAATTAACTTTATTAACTGCCTATTTGTCAGTCTATTACAATTATCTCTCAAGAAGTTGTGAGGGTTAATTATTCAACCTACACACACACACACACACACACACACACACACACGGGTGGTAACTACATCTGAGCAAAATTCATGTGGAAGTAGGACCACACACTTATAACTAGGGTTTCAAGACTAAGGAATCCAGCCAGATCATCTCTCTGTGAATAGACTTTCTAATACTATCCAATAGCTTCATAATGAACGACCTGGGCAAAGAGAGAGAGGGCTAAACCACTGGCATTCCTTTAAATAAGCCATTAACTCTACTGGAATAACAAGCATACACTAACAAGGTACATACATCAATAACTGTATGACAAGTCATGAGTAAAAATTGCCTGTTTCCAGAAACTTCTTTATGTCCTGTACTCTCAACTATGAACCTGGTTTAATCCATCACTTTCTAAAAGAGCTCTTAGAGACCTCAGGGGACTTACAGGTTCAGGGTGCCTGTAGGAGGGACGGGCTGAGGGAACCCACCCCTGAAGTTACCATTATAAACCTCGGAATCAAAAGGAAAACATGCTGTGTCTAGCATGTAACTTCTGTTTGGGGGGCACTTGTTAACACTTGATTTCCTTTATCTCTAAAGTGGATATGTTAACACCTGACCTCACAGGTTATTATGAGGATTAAATTCAATAATATACATAAAGTGGATGGTAAGCAATTTGTTTTAAGAGTGAACCACAATGACTCAGCTTGTTTCTAGCAAGAAGAAAAAAAGGAAGGAATTCCAGTATGAGAAGCTTCTGGACACATCTGAAGAGACTGAATGAATGCATTTCTAGTCCTTAAAATCTCCTGAGAGTTATCTCCACAAAGCTGTCTGCTGTTTATTCAAGAATTCTGAGAGGGGATTTTCTGCTCTCAAGAAAATGCTGACTGTATAACCAGATATGACACACTAGAAAAGAATGTCTTATGCCACTTGAAACAGACAATCTTCCTCGTTTATCTGCAAGATGTCTGCCTGCCAAGCTGTTTCTATGAGACAAACCAGTAACGACAACACCCGTGTGTCCTCATTCACAGCTATGACCTACAAGCTCAGTGTGGCAGGTCTGACTCACCAGGTCTCAACAGTGTTTTCAAACCATCGAAGATATTTCATTCAGGCAGGTTAATGGCTATTTTAGCTCTTTTCAAAATGTCTAATATACGTTTCATGAAGTCTACTCAGCGTACTATCACAACAATTCTTATCAGGGTGAAAGAGCTGTGGCAAATTTCAAGATGTTAAGAATTTTTCAGTCTGTTTATTTAGCCGCAGTATTAAATTCATTTTACTAGGAAGTTTATTTTGCATTAAGACATTTTTTGTTGCAAGTTCATACCAATAAATTATTAAATATATATATATATATATATATATATATATATAGAGAGAGAGAGAGAGAGAGAGAGAGAGAGGACTTCCCAGGTGGCTCAGTGGTAAAGAATTTGCCTGCCATTGCAGGACACACAAGAGATAGGGGTTTGGTCCCTGGGTTATGAAGATCCCCTGAAGTAGGAAACGGCAACCCACTCCAGTACTCCTGCCTCGAAAATTCCATGGACAGAAGAGCCTGGCAATCTACAGTCCAGAGGGCTGCAAAGAGTCAGACACGACTGAGCATGCAAGTATGCACGTGTATATATTAATATATACACATATCTCACTAATAGTGTATACTCAAAATGGCCCGGTAGAGTTCAAGACACATTTTTCAAAGTATTTATATAAGCCTCAATTAATTTCTCAGTGTTCTCAGAAAGTTTCCAGAAGATATTTAGTTATTTCCTACTGGAGGGGGAATTTCATTGTTAAACACATATGAGAAGTGGAACCTTCAAGATGGATATTGGAGACTTTGAGAAAATCCTGTAATAATGAAGCTAGTTCAACTTTTTCTACACCAAGGTTTTGCAAACATATTTGGCCATGAAACCGTCCACTGTGGCACATTTAACATATTTGGAAGAGCTTGAAAAACACTGAAAGAGATTTGCAATGGATGATCAAGCAAAATTTAAGCAAGTCATTTTAAGTAAGACAAAATATTGATAAATAAAACCGGAAAGAAGTCTTGGAGGGAATGAGAGCAGTGAGTGTTACCAGGTGCCCACAGAACTCATTATAAAGCATGCTGTTTGGCTCTAAGCAGCATAATGATATGGCATATAGAATGCAAAGCAAGAAAAGGGATGATAGGAAAGATGTGTGCACACATGCCCCAAATACTCGAAAAGCCAATCATAAGCATTCAAAACATGCAAGAAAATGAGAATCGAGAACTATATAAAGTCCCATAAACTATACAGTTAAACTGAATTAAGGTTTGTTAAGTCAGATTTTGACTTATATCACAAATACCATATATTAATGCATATATGGGGAATCTAGAAAAATGGAACAGATGAATCTACTTGCCAAACAGAAATAGAGACAAAGGTGGGATGAGTTGGAAGATTGGGATTTATGTACATACACTACTGATACTATATATAAAACAAAAAACTAATGAGAACCTACTGTATAGCATAGGAAACTCAATGTATTGTGGCAGCTACATGGGAAGGAAATACAAAAAAGAGGGGATATATGTACACATACGGCTGATTCACTTTGCTCTGCAGTAGAAGCTAACATAACACTATAAAGCAACTATATTCCAATAAAATTTCTGTTAGATTTTCATTTAGTGAAATAAATGTGAGAGGGTTGATGATAGGTGCATGTATTTAAATCACATCCTGGGATTCCAAAATCGAATTTCTAAAATGTATTAAAGTGATGCTAAGTAAAAACAATAGGTGAATAAGGACTAAAAAAGAAAAGGCAGAAGACACGGATATCATAACTCTGAACTGAAGCATAAACCCAGAGGAGAAAGAATTACTGCTTTTGTTTCCACAATACACTGCATGAGAATTACTAGTGATGTCACAATGGAGAATACAGATTCTTTCTGACTTTCCCATTTTTATACAAGTGAGAAAGAGGTCAGCCCAGCTCCTAAATAAGGAAGATCTTATTTTTTTTACAGATGTTTAAACATGTGTTTTCTGATACTGAGGAGCTCATTAACGGTGATGAGTAAAAAGCACTAGATAAGTAAAGGGTAATTAAGATAATACCCAGAACCTCACTATTTCCTAAATGTTTTCTGTAATTATGACATGAAAAAGTTGTGCTAATTTTCACTATGGGCTTCCTTGGTAGTTCATCTGGTAAAGAATCTGCCTACAATGCAGGAGACCCCTGTTCAATTCCTGGGTAGGGGAGATCCCCTGGAGAAGGGATAGGCTACCCACTCCAGTATTCATGGGCTTCCCTGGTGGCTCAGCTGGTAAAGAATCCACCTGCAATGCGGGAGACCTGGGTTTGATCCCTGGGTTGGGAAGATCCCCTGGAGAAGGGCACCGCAACCCACTCCAGTTTCACTATAAAGAAGCTAAAAGCCTTCAACATCACACAAAAGCCAAACTACTTATGTTTCCAAACAAAAACGCACAGAATATAATTCATATGAAGGCTATATTCACAAAACTAGACAAAGAGCATTATGTAATTAATGTTTAAGACACCAGAATTTGTATTGTCATTTTTTAAACATAAATACTACAATTAGGCCCCTTATAGGTTGTCAAAGATTACATTTAGTCAAAAGTTTTATACCACCTACAAATTTTTCTTGTCTTAAATTTCTGTTTGAAGATTGCCGAGTTTCTCAGTGTTTCTCTGGATAGCAATGCATAACTTTTCAAGGGACAAGCAATTCTCTGTAAAAAGAACAAGGACTATCTTCATAAGGAAATATGCTGGTCCCTGCTAATAGCAGCTTCTAGCTGAAAAGCACACCAACTAACAATTGTCTTTGAATTTTAGGCACAGGCTCCGAGCAGCAAGTACCTCATATTTATAAAATAAATATAAAACTCATAAAAGCCTCCAGAAAAGTTGTTTTGGGTATTGAGAATTTCTATAAGACATTCTGCAACATTAAAAATACTTAGAAATGATTCAACTGTTTGATTATGTGCATAGTTGCTCAGTCATGTCTGACACTCTGTGACCCTATGGACTGTAGCCCACCAGGCTCCTCTGTTTATGGGATTTTCCAGGCAAGAATACTGGAGTGGCCTGCCATTTCCTTCTCCAGGGGCTCTTCCTGATCCAGGGATCAAACCTGCATGTTCTATTTTTTCTAAATTGGCAGGTGAATTCTTTACCCAATGAGCCAACAAGGAAGCCCTGATTATAATGATGGACAAAGGCAAATTTCTATTTCTAAATGTGTCAGCTCTGGACAGCACAAATATATGAGTTTATGGGACTTCCCTGGTGGCTGAAATGGTAAAGAATCTAACACCCCAACAAAGACTTTACTTCTATTTAGCAATTGTATTTTTATCAGTAAGTCTCCTTCCTACCTCCCTCACCACTACAGAAAAGAACAAAGCAGGAATTTTTTTTTTTTTTTTACCTTAACAGTCAACACTAACTTTTGACGGAAGTTCACTACTAAGAATAAATTTTGTTATTTTCCTTTGAGTGTACCCATTCTTCAGCAATATAAATTTATGTTATCAATAAAGTAGTGAAAAGGCCCATAAAATAAAATGCTCATGGCTGTCTAGCAAAATGTAACCTAAATTCTACAGTTTACAGTGGTTCCATGAACTTTTTTTTTCTTTAAAAACAACTGAGTCTAGAACAACATATTTAGCCAGTTAATCAAAATATTTGTTGGCTCCTTTCCCTAAGTCAAAACAAAGATTATTAAACTCTTGCAGAAGCATCAACTGTAATGGAGACATGTCTAAATAGTAAGAAAATGTCTAATGTATAACGTAAAATTTCAGCATTGATGGACAACATTTGAGAGCCAAAATGAGCTACTCAGTAAAACACCCAGTCATAACAAACTCCTCTGATTATAGATCTTAGTTTATTGACAACTGACTTGAAATAACACCTAATTCACCTCAGAAATTCAACTAATTGTTCTCATAAGTGATAACTGTATAATATAAATGTTATATATAACACAATATGGTTGAAAGTCTGGAATCTCAAACCTTCAGAATGATAAACCATGAAGTTTATCATTTCTAAATTTATACAGATGGGTATCTACTTCACAAGAGATGGTCATAGCTTATTTTCCTACTCAGATCTTATTTTCCAAAACATGGAATACTACAACAGACTCCTTATCAGATTAAACAGCTACAAAAAAAAAAAAATCCAAGCTGCCAATCTGATCTTTAGATGACAACTAATAGATCTAGCTCTGCCCCTAAATAAAGGATTAATCTTGCAAATAGGGACAATTAAAAACAAACCAACCTAAAAAACAGCCCTACTGTGGTAAGAAGGTATACATACTCTTAAATGGCATTTAACGTTCACCAGCCCTAACGTGTGGCTTCCCTGGTGGCTCAGTCAGCAAAGAGTCTGCCTGCAATGTGAGAGACCTGCATTCGATCCCTGGGTTGGGAAGATTCCCTGGAGGAGGAAATGGCAACCCACTCCAGTATTCTTGCCTGGAGAATTCCATGGACAGAGAAGCCTTGGTGGGCTACAGTCCATGGGGTCACAAAAAGTCGGACACAACTGAATGAGTAACTTTTACTTTCAGTCATAATTCACTTTAACGGGAAAGTTAAACTGATGATAGGTAAGTCATGTGCCTGAATTCTGATTTGAACTCAGACTTATAATTAAATCTGTACCTTGTACTGATTAGCTCATTCGGCAAACTAAAGCTCTTTCAAACCAAAATCTACAAAGGGAACAGGGACCCATGTGGAATGAATTAAGACTTTTACAGTCCAAGATGTAAAAGTCACTCTTATTTAAGAAACTAATTTTAGTTCTCCCATATAGTAGGAAAAAACCTCTCCTACTCCTGAATTACCCGAGGACTTCACATTTCCACTATGTAGTACATGATTATCTGCCTTAGTACCTGGCTATCTGTTTAGCATCCACAGTGTACATTTTATCTCTAAGTCCTGAATCTGCTGACATAGTGACACCTTGCTCAAAGACCATACACATATTTGGTTACTTCAACTTAGTTTTTTTTTTTTTTTAAGTTAGTTACATAGTATTTAGTTTTAAAGCCATATCTAAGGAAAATACTCTGTGCTGACTCACAACAGAATTCTCCTTGATGCCTGTGTTAAATTCTAAGTGCAAAAATCCCAAAGGTCAAAATGAATAAAGAACTGACTTGATCTGATATGAGAAAGCTAAAAAATACTTCCCTGGTAGCTCTGACGGTGAAGTGTCTGCCTACAATGCGGGAGACTCAGGTTCAATCCCTGGGTTGGGAAGATCTCCTGGAGAAGGAAATGGCAACCCACTCCAGTATTCTTGCTAGAAAATCCCATGGACAGAGGAGCCTGGTGTCTACAGTCCATAGGGTCACAAAGAGTCGGACATGACTGAGCTACTTCACTTTCACTTTCACTGAATGGTAAGTAGTCTTCTAGCTCATATATCCTATACATTGCTGCTGAAACAATGTCAAACACTAAAAATCTGATAATTCCTGAGTAATCAGAAGGAACCTATTAACATCATATATGCAATTTTTATTAATATACGGTGGTCAACACCTCGATTTTAGGACTAGCCTATATTTGTGTGATGCTAGATCCAGCGGAGAAGGCAATGGCACCCCACTCCAGTACTCTTGCCTGGAAAATCCCATGGACAGAGGAGCCTGGTGGGCTGCAGTCCATGGGGTTGCATAGAGTCGGACACAACTGAGTGACTTCACTTTCACTTTTCATTTTCATGCATTGGAGAAGGAAGTGGCAACCCACTCCAGTGTTCTTGCCTGGAGAATCCCAGGGATGGGGGAGCCTGGTGGGCTGCCGTCTATGGGGTTGCACAGAGTCGGACACAACTGAAACGACTTAGCAGCAGCAGCAGCAGATCCAGACTATGTTTGAATGTCTTAACTGTTCATTACAATGAGTAAGGAGATGAAATCACTAGACTATAGATTAGGTGCACAATCTTGTTCCTACATCTTTTTGGCTGTTAACTAATTAACAATTAGAATAAGGCTTCCCTGGTGGCTCAGTGGTGAAGAATTCGCCTACCAATGCACGAGACACAGGTTTGATCCCTCGTCCAGGAAGATTCCACATGCCACAGAGCAACTAAGCCTGATAATGGAGCCTACGCTCCAGAGCCCAGAAGTCGCAACTACTGAATCCCGTGCACCTCAGAGGCCAACAAGAGAAACCACTGCCAGCTAGAGCATAGTCTCTGCTCACCACAGCTCAAGATAAAGCCCGCATAACAGTGAAGACCCAGCATAGCTGTTAATGAAGAATTAATTACTTAAAAAATAAACAATTAGAATAAAGGAAAACCCTCCCCTTTCAACATCAAACCAATCAGAACCAGAGTAAGAAAGCTTTCCTCCATCGAAATAGGGATCTGTTTTGGATGACTAGATAATAAATCTCTCTTCCTGGCCCTGATCTAGAACTTTAACTTGATTAACCACTTCGATTTCAGACATCTAATAAAATAACATTCAATATTTTACACTGACCTCTGTGATGCTGGCATCCCTTTGCCAGAATTTTCCAAAGGTGCTAAGGCAGCACAGCATTTAGAGGAAAAGCAATGTTAGCCTGTCTACAATTATTTATATATTTGCTTCAGTATCCAGTGCATCTTTTATGTATTCTTAAAAGCATCATTCTAACATATACTCTTAAAGATAATTACTGAGAATAACAAATATGAAACCATTACTATTAGTAATATCTGTGAAAAGATAGCTGCAAATCAATTAAAAGAGCACATAATTAATTTAATTAACAGGTAAGCAACACATTTTAAATGGACAAGAAGGTCATTTTCTAAAAGCAGAATTTAAAAAAATATTCACCCATTCTTGAAATTCTTCCTATGGAAGTTTTCAACCCTTAGCAGTTAACAGGAAATATAAAAGCTTTTCATAGCAATTTTCTAAGTGTTATTCTAAGGGAAAATACAGAGTCCCTCATTTCTTCCCTTCAGTTCCTGTCCCCTGACCCAAGAACACTGATAATAATTATCCATGATTTCTTTGTAAAACTCTATTGTGAATAAATAAAAATTCAGAATGAGACTATTGTGTTTTTAACACAAGATATACAAATATTTCTCCCCCCAAAACACTGCTGACCATTTTCCTGGAGTAAAAATATTTGCTATTTCTTATAACTTAAATGTCTCCAAATATCTAAGGGGTCAGGAAGATTAAAAATAAAATTTTTACCATTCCATATTCAATAGGGGCCTCCCAGATGGCTCAGTGGTAAAGAATCTGCCTGCCAAAGCAGGAGATGCTGTTTCAATCCTTGGGTCAGGAAGATCCCCTGGAGGAGGAAATGGCAACCCACTCCAGTATTCTTGCCTGGGAAACCCCATGGACAGAGGAGCCTGGGGATCTACAGTCCATAGGGTTGCAAAGAGTCAGACACAACTGAGATTCTCCTTCAAAATGGTCCACCAATTTAACCTTTCATCACCTCTCTGTATATATGAGTGCCCAACTCCTAGTATTTTTAGAGTTTTGCACTCACACTATTGCTAGTGAAGAGGAATAGCAAGTGAATAGCAAGTGATATTATCCCTTATTATAATTATGCTCTGTGCATAATCAGATAGTAAGATGAAGATAAAGCCAGGATTAGAATGCCTTCTTAAATTCTTAACTTATCAAGAAGGTAAAGCTGGCAAATATGGATGATTACCTCTGGAGTAGCCTCAGAGTTTCTCACCCAGGAATTCAACACCCTGCCCATCTATCAGAGAGCTTACAGAGACTGAAAACAGCATGCTACATACACAATTTTCACAACTTAGGACATTCAAGTATGTATCAATATAAATCATTTAGCTGTATACACCTTCCTAACTAGTAATCATAGAACCATGAAAAAATAAGCAAAATTCAGAAGTGCTCTTTGGTTAATTTAATGCAAATTCAATCCAATTATTTCACATAGACCTACTTCATTTTAACTATCATAAATTCTCATTTTTTAAATTTCCCTATTCATGTATCAGGGCTTCCCCAGTGGCTCATCAGTAAAGAATCTGCCTGCAATGCAGGAGAAGCAAGAGACGCAGTTTTGATGGGTGGGTTGGAAAGATCCCCTGGAGGAGGGCATGGCAACCCACTCCAGTATTCCTGCCTGGAGAATCCCCATGGACAGATGAGTCTGGGGGGCTACAGTCCATGGGGTCGAAAAGAGTCGGACACAACTGAGCACAGTACACACATTCCTATATCAGGAAAAATGCAAACTAGTTAGAGAAGTGAACACACTTGGGCTATTATCTCAAACTCATTCTTAAGTAAATATTTTCATTTGCCGCATGGGGAATCCTTAAACAGAAGGTAAATGAAAGCCTCACATGGAAGATACTGGAAGTCTAAGAGCTGTATTTGCCTTTCCCTCTAGGTTAAAGTGTCTGCCTGCAATGCAGGAGACCAGGGTTCAATCCCTGGGTTGGGAAGATCCCCTGGAAAAGGAAATGGCAACCCACTCCAGTATTCTTGCCTGGAAAATCCCATGGATGGAGGAGCCTGGTAGGCTACAGTCCACAGGGTCGCAAAGAGTCGGACACACTGAGCGACTTCACTTTCACTTTCTTTCACTTCCTTATCTCAGACCTCCATCTCCCCATCTTCACCAAACTGGGGGTGTTTTGCATACATGGAACTGTCTGTTAGAAATAGTTTTGTAACATATACCTTTGTCATCCTCTCATACCGCACCCCATTGCCTCTTAATAACACTACACACATATACACACAAACGTGTTTACACAGATATATATATATACCCTCCTCACACCCTCCACATACCACACCCACACCTTGCACACAACCTCCCTACCCCTACACACACCTCCACACACACCCCTGCACACACACACACCCCACAGAACCCTCCGACATACCACACCTACATATATACCACATTCCACACCCTCTCACTTTGCACAATCCCTCCCTACCACACAAAACACACACACACACATCCTACTACACACATATATAATCACCAGACAGTCATGATAAATCTTCAAAAAAATAAATAACTTGATGTTATTTTTTAAATGGGTACAAGCTTATTTAGGCTCTTAGTTACTGCACTGTTTTATTCCCTTAGAAAAATTAAAATTTGAATTTAAGACAGAACTAGACCTTCGTTTCATCTTTGGCATCTACAGCAATTCGATTCATAAATGATTTTCTGGAACATTATTGTAGAAATTTGTGCTGATCACTTTCCTGTGTCTAAGCTTTAGGTAACTTACAAAGCAGACACTGTAACCAGAACACAGGCTGGTTGTTTTCCCAAAAAACAAAGCTGGTTTCTAAGCTCGGATCATGTCTTGGCCCTGACTCCAAGCCAAACCTGTCTTCTGCTTCTAGATCTGTAAAAGATTAGCAAGCCCCTTCCACAGAGAAGCCACACACTGGCCCCCTTAGACAACTGCTTTTCAAACTGTGCTCTCAGGAACCCTAGAGCTCCTTAAAGGTTTTTCAGTATTTGAAAGGAGGCCAAATTTAAAAAAGTTTTCAATGAAAGCAAAAAAATTTTAAACTTATTTTATAAATTGAGGTCCTACCCAATCTATATTTTTGTTTGAAAGAATTGGACGTTGCCTTTTCTTTAAAGTCCAAGTGAAAACCCATGCCCTGTACATGGACTAAGTGTGTTGTGTCAGTCGCTCAGTTGCATCCAACTCTGTGACTCCTGTATCCCACCAGGCTCCTCTGTCCACTGGGATTCTCCAGGCAAGAATACTGGAGTAGGTAGTCATTCCCTACTCCAAGGGCTCTTCCCAACCCAGGGATTGAACCCAAGTCTTCTGCATTGCTGGTGGATTCTTTACCACCTTTAGCCACCAGGGAAGCCCACATGAACTAAAAATATTACAATTAGAAGTAGGATTCTGTAACTATGTATGATGATACATGTTAACGAAATGTATTGGGATGATCACTTCCCAGTTTACACATATATTTAATCATTATGTTGTTCACCTGAAATTAGTATAAGTCACTTACATGCTTTTTTTAAATAGAAAAATCATACTCCAATAATTCTCACTGTCACAGGACAAATTAAGGGGATGGGTTGGGGTGAGAGAGGTTCCTCATCAGGAACTCTGATCAAGAAAATCAAGAAAAGAAATCAAGAAAAATCAAGAAAACTCTCCCAGCAGGACCCCCTCCCTGTGGGGAATGAGAGAACCCTGCAGAGGCTGAGAGCAGAAATCAAGACATCAAAACCAGACAAATTAGAGCAGTTACAATCGCTTATTTGAAAACTCTAGATAGAATAAAAAAGAAAAGAGTATATATTTCTAAAATTCAAATAATATGTCAAAATCAAAAAAAAATACCTAGCAATAACATAAAAATATTCTAGTCACCCATCCCGGGGATAAGTTAAGAACACAGAAGAGGGATGCTATTTCTGTTTGTTTAGTGGATATGAGTCATGGCTGTCTCTAGGACTTTACTGATGAGACAAAAGTACCTATTTGTTCTATAAACAAAGGGCTTCCCTAGGGAACTCGTCTTCTCCTGAAGTGAGAGAGGTCTGAACTTACATGGACTTTAATGTATTTTACAATGATGGTATAAATTAATATTAAAACATGCAGTATTATCTGGTGGCTTTTACCTTGTCTATACTGTTTGAATTATATCAAATACTTTTAGGAGCCTATGGGCAGAAGTATTTACAAATAAAATGATACGATGTTGTTGTCGCTTAGTAGCTCAGCTGTTTCCAACTCTTTGCGACCCCATGGACTGGAGTGAGTTGCCATTTCCTTGCAGGGGATCTTCCCAACATCCCCTTGCAGGGGATCAACCCACGTCTCCTGCCTTGGCAGGGGAATTCTTTACCACTGTGCCACCAGAGAAGACCACGATGCTTGGGACTTGCTTTAAAATACCACACAAAACAAAAAATGTGTGTGTGTTGGGGAGTGTGGTGAGCAGATCACTGAAATATAGCCAATTGCTGAAGCCAGGTGAAATTTAAGTTTGAAATTTTCCACAGGAAAATTTTTAAATACTTTTGGAAAACAATAAATTATATATAAAGTACACATAAATATTATACATATGCTAAGATCAAAACATAGCATTAAACCAAAGGATTAAAAGAATTTATAAACTATCTTCTCAATTTCACAAATAATCTGTCAGCAGAAAGTTTCCAGTGGATAGAGCTATATAGTATTAGTTACTCAATAGTTATCAATGACAAACACAAAACTGAATTCAGTGAGTCAAAAAGCAAACTCAGGTTTGTTTGCTTTGCTTACTTGGTTCATGAGAAGGAAAAGGCAGGCTTTCTTTCGCATTAGTGCTGACTTTCTTGGCAAGCACTAAGGTCTTTACAATTTTATGTAGACTGGAGGAAAAGACTGTGACGTCGTTATGTACACACACAGTCGCTCAGTTGTGTCTGACTCCTTGTGACCCCATAGACGGCAGCCCGCCAGGCTCCTCTGTCCATGGGATTTTCCAGGCAAGAATACTGGAGTGGGTTGCCATTTCTTACTCCAGGGGATCTTCCAGACCCAGGGATTGAACCTGCATCTCTTGTGTCTCCTGCACTAGCAGGCGGATTCCTTAACAGTGGGAAATACTGGATTACTCTGAATCATGATTTCAGACGCAGTCTGTATATTTTTATATCGTAGAAAAGGCTGATCAGTATCTTGAATTAGAGGGGCTAAAAGAAACACCATGATATAAGTAAGAGATGAGAAGGAAGAAAAGGTGTGTCAATGCCCAAAACCAAATAATTGGAAATACAAGGACGGAAGAGCCAAAGATGCATGCCGGAACTCAACTTGAAAAGAATGTGTTTTATCATGAGGATATACTTTAATTTCAAAAGTATCTCATTATCAAATGATTATGTAAAAAAATCATCCTTTACCTTGCCAAGGATACAAAGTATTGTTTCTTCTAGAAGCTCAATCGTCAACAGACGGGAGCTCTACATGTAAAACTACACTGTTGTTGGTTCTCAAACTTTAGCTTGGGTCCAAATCAACTGCAGTGGTCCCTAGCCTTTTTGTCACCAGGGACGGGTTTCATGGAAGACAGTTTTTCCTTGGACCAGACGCGGGGGTAGTTTTGGGATGATTCAAGCACACTACATTCAATGTGCTTTATTTCTATTATTATTACATCAGCTCCATCTCAGATCATCAGGCATTGGATCCCAGAGGCTGGGGACTCCTGAACTAGAGGGATTGTTAGATAGATGGCTGTGCCCACCCCCAGACTATACTTTGAGACCTATGGGATATTCCATGAACATTTCCTGCAAATTATCAGACTTTACAAGCAGCTGCAATTTCTTAAAAACTCAGTATATAATTTATGAGAAGCATTTTATTAACCAGAATTTTCAGGCAGAGCAAGGGTGTTTTACAAAGAGAATTATCACCTTGGTTAGAGAATTGCATTTCACAGACTAACAAATTAAACAGGTACCAAGGAATGGGTAAATGCCATCCCCATTTTGGTCATTACGTATTTTTTAAATTTTTTACTTTATGTTGGAATACAGCCGATTAAGAGTGTTGTGATAGTTTCAAGTGGACAGCAAAGGGACTCAGTCATACATATACATGTATCCATTCTCCTCTAAACTCTCCCATCCAGGCTGCCACAAAACCTTTCTATAATATTGCAATTTACAAAAAGATAGCAATTTCTGAGAACAGAGTTCTCATATACAAACCCAAACAGGGCCTTAATCCTGCCTTCACAGAACTGATTTAAACAGCTGATAAACAGAGTGCCAAGGCTTCTGATTGGTCCCTTTGAAGCCGAGAGAGGGCTGGCCCCCAACACCTTCAATTACATCAGCAGCGTGGAATGCTCCCTGTGGTCAACAAGCCCTTGCTGCAGTGACCACAGCTGACCCACCTCAGAGCTTCCCTCCTTGGCAGGGTGAGTCAACCGAGCATCAGAAATAACTAACCAACCCCATTTCCTCTTGGCACAGCACAGCGTGGATCACAAGCCCTGAGGACCAGAGATGATACAGAGTCAACGATGGACAGTGACAGCTGGGGTATCTTAAATCAATTTCCTTTTGTAAATTTCTTCACACAAAGCCCAGTGTCAGGCATGGGGGAGGAGGAACAGAATCCTAAAGAACTGTTGGTCAGAATTCTGCCTGAGGGTTTACCAGTGATTTAATTCCCACTAATTCCTAACTCTGGGCTTCCCTGGTGGCTCAGAGGGTAAAGAATCCGCCTACAATGCGGGAGACCTGGGTTCAGCCCTGGGTTGGGAAGATCCCCTGGAGGAGGGCATGGCAACCCTCTCCAGTATTCCTGCCTGGAGAATCCCCATGGACAGAGGAGGCTGTAGGTTACAGTCCACGGGGTCGCAAAGAGTTGGACATGACTGAGTGACGAAGCACAGAACACAGCACATACACAATTCCTACCTCTGACTTCCCAGACAGTTCAGTGGTTAAAGAATATGCCTGCCAGTGCAGGAGATGGAGGAGATACAAATTCAATCCCTGGGTCAGGAAGAACCCCTGGAGAAGGAAATGGCAACCCGCTCCAGTATTCTCGCCTGGGAAGTCCCATGGACAGAGGAGCCTGGTGGGCTACAGACCATGCAGTCGCAAAGAATCCCATACAACTTAGCAGCTCAGCACAGCAGCACAACTTCGACCTCTAAATCAAGCTTTTGATAAACAGTTGTTAATAATGCAAGGTTTCAACAATCCAAGATGACATTCCGATTTCAACAAGTTCAAAGTCTACTGCATCTGTATCAAAATGAGAATAGTGTATGTTAATCAATACAGGAAGACTATGAGGCAGATGACAAGTGAACGAACACCTTTAAAAATTCTGGTTTTAAAAAAGCAGCAACTTACACTACCTTCTTACCAGGTTTTCGTGCTCGTGCCAATTCACAGGCTTTCCCTTAGTTTAAACTCAAATTACCTCTTGAAAGAATGGCAACAAATACTGCAAACATTATGGGGTGTGGTGGGCTTCCCAAGTGGCACAGTGGTAAAGAATCCACTTACCAATGCAGGAGATGCAAGGTCTGATCCCTGGGTTGGGAAAAGGCAACCTACTCCAGTATTCTTGCTGGAAAATCCTATGGACAGAGGAGCCTGGAGGGCTACAGTCCATGTGGTCGCAAAGGATCGGACACCATTAAGCACGCATGCACAGGGGGTGTGGCTGTGCTAAAGGTTCTCAAGTTCCTTTCTAGCTTTATCACTGTAAGTCTAAGGAAACAATTTATTTATAGGCTTTCTAGAGTAGAAAAAAATAGGGAACTTGAAATCAGACTGCATAGGCTTACATTCTAACACCTAACTGTGATTCCTGGACAAAAGGCTATGATTTGAGCTCTTCATCTGTAAATTTGGGGATAAAACAGTACCTCCCTCATAGGAACAGAGTGAATGAGCATGTCAATTTCTTAAAAAGTAAAAACAGGCATTTGACTGAATATCTTTACTAGTAATTTATGTCATTTAGGTAGTTGAGATTACATTAAAAAATGCTTTCATAATAACATTTGTTTAATGTGCTTTCTGATTGCAAAATTCTCTATTACTATTGTATTGTTTGGATGACTAATACATTTGGTAATGAAAGATGTCCATGATCCTGTCTGACAGAAACAGTAGGTTACAAAACAGTTTGTGTAATACAAACCCATTTTATTAAAAATATGCTTATGTAAATAAGTAAATGTATTGAAAAAAATGGAAATACACCCTCTAAAATGTTTTAGAAAAAGAAGCAAAAATAGCGATACTGATGATGTCATGTAACTACGAAGTTGCAAACAACATAGTCTAATTAAAATTTTCAGAAAATTATCTGTCACTTGTCCATTACCATGAGCCTCAGAAATTTTTACAAGCCACAAATCACCCTGAATCTGACTTAAATGTTCTACACTTAGTATGAACAGCCTGACAGTATATTTTATAATTTCCTGACTTTTGCCTGCATTTTGGGAATGGTCACATTATAAGAGGAAGTAAAAGTGAAAGTATTAGTTACTCAGACATGTCTGACTCTTTGTGATGGTATGGACTGTAGCTTGCCAGGTTCCTCTGTCCATGGAATTCTCCAAGCAAGAATACTGGAGTGGGTTGCTGTTCCCTTCTCCAGGGGATCTTCCTGACCCAGGGATCAAACCAGGGTCTCCTGCATTGCAGGCAAATTCTTTACTGTCTGAGCCACCAGGGAAACCCCTTATATGAGGGAAGAAAGCAACAAAACCAAAGGAAAGATAAACTGATTTTAATTTTCTATTGAAAAATAGAACTGCAAGACAGATGGATGATTGAGACTTCCCTGGTGGCTCAGACAGTAAAAGCATCTGCCTACAATGCGGGAGACCTGGGTTCGATCCCTGGGTCAGGAAGATCCCCTGGAGAAGGAAATGGCAACCCACTCCAGTATTCTTGCCTGGAACATCCCATGCATGGAGAAGCCTGTTAGGCTACAGTCCGTGGGGTCGCAAAGTGTCGGACACGACTGAGTGACTTCACTTTCACTGTGGAGGTTAAGAGCTGATGCTGAAGGCAGAAGGTTAAAAAGCCTATTACATGCTTGTCACATACACATGTCTGTGTACCCTGGCAGAGCCAGGGAAAATGTCTGGCAAATAGAAGGTGTTATAAGCCAATCATCAAGGCTGACTGGCACAGAAGTAATTCTGAGTATATACTACGTCTTACAGGCTGTACTATTTCTTTTAATCCTCACAACAGCTCTAGAAGTTATGTACTTTTCTAATTATTCTCACTTTACAGATAAAGAAACAAAGAGGTGTAAGGTAAGTTTTCAAAAGAAATGGATAACAGTTATGACATCAAAGAGATTCACAAATAAAAAGCATTCAAGAATTCAGAAAGACTTGTGCAAGGCCCTTGACCTGCACAGATGGCCGACACCTCAAAGACAACCAATTGTGTCTGCCCAGTTAGATCACCTCTACATGGTTGGAGGAGCACATGTGAGTTGCCGAGTCATACTATGTAATCTAAGAACAAGGCTGCAAAATGAAGGAAAAGAAGTGGTACCCAGAATCCAGATGTTAGTACCCAAGGATGGGATATTACGAAAGGAGCTTCTACAACCATTAGGATGACTGTGCAGAAACAGACTCACAGACTTAGAGAAAGAACTTATGGTTGCTGGGGGAAGAGTAGGGAGAATAGGGGGAAGGGATATTAGGGAGTCTGGGATCAACATGTGCACACTGCTATATTTAAAGTGAAAAACCAACAAGTTCCTCCTGTATAGCACACGAACTTCTGTTCAATGTTATGTGGCAGCCTGGATGGGAGGAGAGTTTGGAAGAGAATGAATACACGTATATACATGGCTGAGACCCTTTGCTGTTCATCTAAAACTATCACAACGTTGTTAATCAGCAACAACAGTGTCCGGCGCTCAGTTGCTCAGTCATGTCTGACTCTGCGACCCCGTGGACTGTAGCCCACCAGGCTCCTCTGTCCATGGGATCTCCCAGACAAGAATACTGGAGTGGGTTAACAGTTCCTACTCCAACCAGTGTCTCTGCAATCTCCCGTATTGACAGATGGATTCTTTACCACTGTGCCCCCTGGGAAGCACTATATTACAATATAAAATATGAAGTTAAAAGAAGATTATGTTGGAGTTTCATTCTAACAGGTTTCTTGGTTTAAGTGGCTTGGTAAATACACATTGGGTGTTAAAGCTGGAGACCCATCCAAGACAGATGAAAAACCTTGGCAACCAAGCTGAGAGCACTGAGAAACTAGGAAAACTCAAGTTGCACCACCAGACATTCTTGGCCTGAGGTCTCTTCTTGATGAGCTTTGCCAGCAATGTCACTGCTGGTTAACTGCAGAAACTAACACTTTTCTAAGATGGGAATATCATGTGCTATTTTCATCAAGCTTCATATCTATTATTCTCCAGAACCAGTTCAATCCTATTAGATGTTTCCCCTTTCGAATTAAGGTAATGTCACTGAGCATCACTTACAAAAATTAGTGACTATAAATCCTATCTGTATTTCAGAAGCAGGCAAAACTTACAGTGAAAATAGTCAATACTAGATTTTTATTACAAGAGGATGAATTTTTTCAATCACTGACCTTACAAGAAATTTAAAAATCTTTATTCAGAGTCAAAGAAGCTTTAGAAAAACTCAGCATTACTTTACTTGCTATAACTTCCAACTTTTATAACCAATGTGAAATGGAAATGAACTCTAATAGTTCTAATCCATTCTAATAGTTCTGATCATTAAATATTTAATTTATATTTAATAAATATAAATATTTAATATTTACACCAAAGAAAATGGTAAGTAATGAAGATGCCTTCAAAAATAATGAAGTTTTGAAAAGGAAAACTTACTGGTTATTGCCCTTTTAGCCTTTACCATAGGAGTTACTGGAGAAGGAAATGGCAACCCCCATTCCATTATTCTTGCCTGCAGAATCCCATGGACAGAGGAGTCTGGCAGGCTGCACTCTATGGGGTCGGAAGAGTTGGACATGACGTAGTGACTAAACCACCACCATAGGAGTTCCATACAGGTAACCTGCTTAGGTCACTCCCATATTAAGTAATAAGAACCTGGGTTCCAACCTCAACCCAATTATCTACCACTATTTAGAGCAAATTATGCAGCCTCACTGAACCTAATTTTGTTCATATTTTATTTTGAGAGAGTTTTTGCCTTGCCTTTCTTATGTAGCTATAAAGAATATCAAATCAGTGAATCTTTATACTACAAACATCTTTGCAAATTGCAAAGAATATCCTCCATGTTTCACATTTGGTTTACATTATCCCCAATACAATCTTAATTTACAGTCTTAATTCAGCATACTACTGAAATATTTTCTATCTTACACAATGTGCATTTTATTATACTTCCCCACACCCAAAGAGTCATTAAAACATTTGTTATTACTTTAGGGGGTCTTTCTGTTCAGTACAGTTCAGTTGCTCAGTTGCGTCCAACTCTTTGTGACACCATGAACCACAGCAACGCCAGCCCTCCCTGTCCATCACCGATTCCCAGAGTCCACCCAAACCCATGTCCAGCGAGTCAGTGATGCCATCCAACCATCTCATCCTCTGTCGTCCCCTTCTCCTCCTGCCCTCAATCTTTCCCAGCATCAGGGTCTTTTCAAGTGAGTCATCTCTTCACATCAGGTGGCCAAAGTATTGGAGCTTCAGCTTCAACATCAGTCCTTCCAATGAACACCCAGGACTGATCTCCTTTAGGATGAACTGGTTGGATCTCCTTGCAGTCCAAAGGACTCTCAAGAGTCTCCTCCAACACCACAGTTCAAAAGCATCAATTCTTCTGCACTCTGCTTTATACTCCAACTCTGACATCCATACATGACTACTGGAAAAACCACAGCTTTGACTAGACGGACCTTTGTTGGCAAAGTAATGTCTCTGGTTTTGAATATGCTGTCTAGGTTGGTCATAATTTTCCTTCCAAGGAGCAAGCGTCTTTTAATTTCATGGCTGCAATCACCATTTGCAATGATTTTGGAGATCAGAAAAATAAAAGACAGCCACTGTTTCCACTGTTTCCCCATCTATTTGCCATGAAGTGATAGCAACGGATGCCATGATCTTAGTTTTCTGAATGTTGAGCTTTAAGCCAACTTTTTCACTCTCCTCTTTCACTTTCATCAAGAGGCTTTTTAGTTCCTCTTCACTTTCTGCTGTAAGGACGATGTCACCCGCATATCTGAAGTTATTGATATTTCTCCCGGCAATCTTCATTCCAGCTTGTGCTTCTTCCAGTCCAGCGTTTCTCATGATGTACTCTGCATATAAGTTAAATAAGCAGGGTGACAATACACAGCCTTGACGTACTCCTTTCCTGATTTGGAACCGTCCGTTGTTCCATGTCCAGTTCTAACTGTTGCTTCCTGACCTGCATACAGATTTCTCAGGAGGCAGGTGAGGTGGTCTGGTATTCCCATCTTTTTAAGAATTTTCCACAGTGTTCCACAGAGGGTCTCTATTCAACTTTAAATTAAAAAGTCAGTTATAACTTCCATTTGTTAAGAAAGTATAAAGTAAGGTTAAGACAAATATTTATTATGGTCAGGTCTTTTCAATAACTTTGGGGGTTAAAATGCAGAAAACATAACAAGTCTCAGAATGAAGTTCAGTGGGGAGGAAATAGTTCCACTAAATTGATGAGAGTTCTATCACTAGTATTAGTATCACTTTTAGAAAGTATATTGCAAGCACCAATGCTAAACATGGCATTGAGGGAATTACTTTGTGATATTCAATGTAGGGCAAATGAGCCTGAAGTAACTTGGCAAATTGGAAGTGGTCAAACAGGAGATGGCAAGAGTGAATGTCAACATTCTAGGAATCAGTGAACTAAAATGGACAGGAATGGGTGAATTTAACTCAGATGACCATTATCATCTACTACGGTGGGCAGGAATCCCTTAGAGGAAATAGAGTAGCCATCACAGTAAACAGAAGAGTCCGAAATGCAGCACTTGGATGCAATCTCAAAAACAACAGAATGATCTCTGTTTGTTTTCAAGGCAAACCATTCAATATTACAGTAATCCAAGTCTATGCCCCAACCAGTAACGCTGAAGAAGCTGAAGTCTGACGATTCTATGAAGACCTACAAAACCTTTTAGAATAAAACCCCAAAAAGATGTCCTTCTCATTATAGGGGACTGGAATGCAAAAGTAGGAAGTCAAGAAACACCTGGAGTAACAGGCAAATTTGGCTTTGGAGTACAGAATAAAGAAGGACAGAAGTTAATAGAGTTTTGCCAAGAGAATGCACTGGTCATAGCAAACACCCTCTTCCAACAACACAAGAGAAGACTCTACAGTGGACATCACCAGATGGCCAACACTGAAATCAGATTGATTATATTCTTTGCAGCCAAAGATGGAGAAGCTCTATACAGTCAGCAAAAACAAGACCAGGAGCTGACTGTGGCTCAGATCATGAACTCCTTACTGCCAAATTCAGACTTAAATGGAAGAAAGCAGGGAAAACCACTAGACCATTCAGGTATGATCTAAATCAAATCCCTTATGACTATACAGTGGAAGTGAGAAATAGATGTAAGGGACTAGATCTGATAAGAGTGACTGATGAACTCTGGACAGAGATTCGTGACATTATACAGGAGACAGGGATCAAGACCATCCCCAAGAAAAAGAAATGAAGAAAAGCAAAATGGCTGTCTGAGGAGGCCTTACAAATATCTGTGAAAAGAAGAGAAGTGAAAAGCAAAGGAGAAAAGGAAAGATATACCCATTTGAATGCAGAGTTCCAAAGAATAGCAAGAAGAGATAAGAAAGCCTTCCTTATTGATCAGTGCAAAGATATAGAGGAAAATAACAGAATGGGAAAGACTAGAGATCTCTTCAACAAAATTAGAGATATCAAGGCAACATTTCATGCAAAGATGGGCTCGATAAGGACAGAAATGGTATGGACCTGACAGAAGCAGAAGATATTAAGAAGTGGCAAGAATACACAGAGAACTGTACAAAAAAGATCTTCATGACCCAGATAATCTTGATGGTGTGATCACTCACCTAGAGCCAGACATCCTGGAATGTGAAGTCAAGTGGACCTTAGGAAGCATCACTACAAACAAAGCTAGTAGAGGTGACAGAATTCCAGTTGAGCTGTTTCAAATAGTAAAAGATGATGCTGTGAAAGTGCTGCACTCAATATGTCAGCAGATTTGGAAAACTCAGCAGTGGCCATGGGACAGGAAAAGGTCAGTTTTCATTCCAATCCCAAAGAAAGGCAATGCCAAAGAATGTTCAACCTACCGCACAATTTCACTCATCTTACATGCTAGCAAAGTAATCCCCAAAATTCTCCAAGCCAGGCTTCAGCAATACGTGAACCGTGAACTTCCAGATGTTCAAGCTGGTTTTAGAAAAGGCAGAGGAACCCAAGATCAAATTGCCAACATGCACTGGATCATGGAAAAAGGAAGAGTTCCAGAAAAACATCTATTTCTGCTTTATTGACTATGCCAAAGCCTTTGACTGTGTGGATCACAATAAACTGTGGAAAATTCTGAAAGAGATAGGAATACCAGACCCTTGAGAAACCTGCCTCTTGAGAAACCTATATGCAGGTCAGGAAGCAACAGTTAGAACTGGACATGGAACAACGGACTGCTTCCAAATTGGGAAAGGAGTACATCAAGGTTGTATATTGTCACCCTGCTTATTTAATTTATATGCAGAGTACATCATGAGAAACGCTGGGCGTTGGAATCAAGATTGCCGGGAGAAATATCAGTAACCTCAGATATGCAGATGACACAACCCTTATGGCAGAAAGTGAAGAAGAACTAAATAGCCTCTTGATGAAAGTGAAAGTGGAGAGTGAAAAAGTTGGCTTAAAGCTCAGCATTCAGAAAACTAAGATCATGGCATCCGTTGCTATCACTTCATGGCAAATAGATGGGGAAACAGTGGAAACAGTGACAGATTTTATTTTCTTGGGCTCCAAAATCACCGGAGATAGTGCCTGTAGCCATGAAATTAAAAGACACTTACTCCTTGGAAGGAAAGTTGTGACCAGCCTAGATAGCATATTCAAAAGCAGAGACATTACTTTGCCAACAAAGGTCCATCTAGTCAAGGCTATGGTTTTTCCTGTGGTCATGTATGGATGTGAGAGCTAGACTGTGAAGAAAGCTAAGCACTGAAGAATGGATGCTTTTGAACTGTGGTGTTGGAGAAGACTCTTGAGAGTCCCTTGGACTGCAAGGAGATCCAACCAGTCCATTCTGAAGGAGATCAGTCCTGGGTGTTCACTGGAAGGACTGATGTTGAAGCTGAAGCCCCAATACTTTGGCCACCTCATGTGAAAAGTTGACTCATTGGAAAAGACCCTGATGCTGGGAAAGATTGAGGGCAGGAGGAGAAGGGGACGGCAGAGGATGAGATAGTTGGATGGCATCACCGACTCAATGGACATGGGTTTGGGTGAACTCCAGGAGTTGGTGATGGACAGGGAGGCCTGGCATGCTGCAGTCCATGGTGTCACAAAGAGTCAGACACAACTGAGCAACTGAACTGAACTAATTTATGCTTCCAGTACTTTTAAAAGCAAGTCTCAATATATAAGTATCACTTACCTATGAAAATAGATATAATTCACTGAAATGACCTGGTTTTATGAAATAGTAATTGCATCAAAATAAAATTAGAGATATTTTTTAATGGAAAAGGATGGCTTGTCTCTGAAAGGAGGTCTTAGGAAACAACTGTTAGAAACCGGGTGATGACCTAGCAGGAATGACAGAACCAAGGAGTTATATATCCAACATGCGATCTTGGCAGGACCCCTCTAAAACATCTGCTTATAGTTAAGAAGATCCAAGTATCACAGAAGGTAAGTGATAAATAAACATGTACTACTTTCTCTTCCATTCCACTATCTCATCACCAACAGGCAAGTTTAGTTAGATTTACTTGAATATTTCAGATATGTTCTATGCAGTTAAATTTTATTTTATAAATAAAAGTTCCCTTAATTTATGATGCCTGCTTTCTGAAAATTTCTCTTCTTACCTAATACTATATTTCATTTATGGCATAATATTCCAGTTTGGTGCAACACAGTGAAAAAAACGTATGTAAGTGATAAAATAATGTTCCACTAACATCCTCAACTGTGGGCACTTATATAATATCCTATAGTTCTAATTCCTAGAATTGCTAAATCAAGGGGTGTGCATATAAAGTAGTGAATGGCTGCTCTTGTAGCATTGACAGAAGGAGAAAATATGTTTTGTCACATAGTTCCTGACTCTGGCAAGTCTTTAGCTTTCTGTCGATCAGAATGTTAAAAGAAAAAAACACACACAACTTATCTCACTGTTTTAATTTGCATTTCTTTGACTACTAATGAGATTTAGCATATCTTTATAGGTTTATTAGCTATGTCTATTTTTTTCCTAAATAATATTACTTATTAATAGTTCTTTGCTTTTTGGAGGGGAGGGTCCATTTCAATTCTTTCAGAGGTTCATAATGAAATATGTATAAATAAAATTATTTATTTATTTATACCACTGAACTTATTTCAAAATAACCCAGTGAGGAAGAAGAGGATGAGGAGGGGATGTGTTTACAAGAAAACAAGATAATAATAGATAATAAAGTTAGCAGTAAATTTGTAATTTCTGAGACTGGGTGACAGATACCTAGGGTTCATCACCCTTTTCTTTTTTGCATATGTTTTAATTTTTTCCATAATACTGACAGAAGTTCTTTCAAGTGTTTTGTTCCTTGTTCTCTTGTGAGGTTCATATGTAATACTTATCATAATTCTTTTCCATTATGGTTTATTACAGGATACTGAATATACTTCCCTGTGCTATACAGTAGGACTTTGCTATTTATCCATCCTATATATAATAGTTTGCATCTGCTAATTCAAACTCCCAATCCTTTCTTTCCCCATCCTTCAGCAACCACAGGTCTGTTCTGTGTCTGTTTTTGTTTTGTACAAAAGTTCATTTCTGTCATATTTTATATCCTACACATAAGTGATATCATATGGAATTGTCTTTCTGACTTAACTTCACTTAGCATGATAATCTCTAGGTCCATCCATGAAGCTGCAGATAGCATGATTTCCTTTATTTTATAGCTGGGTAATACTTCATTGTGGGCCTTCCCTGGTGGCTCAGTGGGAAAAAATCTACCTACAATGCAGGAGATGTGGGTTCTATCCTTGGGTCAGGAAGATCCCCTGGAGAAGAAAATGGCAACCCATTCTAGTATTCTTGCCTGGGAAATCCCATGCACAGAAGAGCCTGATGAGTTACAAGCCATGGGGTCACAAAAAGAGTCAGCCACGACTTAGCGACTAAACAACAATATTCCACTGTATACATATATACACCACATCCTCTTTACCTATTTGTTGATGGATATGTAGGTTGAGTCCATGTATTGGCCATTCTATAACAGTGCTGCTATGAACACAGATGTGCATGTATGTTTTCAAACTATAGTTGTCTGGATCATGTACAGTCATTGTAATTGATTTGTAAGAACACTTTGCAGAATATAGAAATTTACCTTTTGTTACAGAAACTGTAAATAATCTCTATGGACAGATAATCAACAACATTATTGAATAATCCATCTCTTCTCCCTCTGATGTGCAAAACCACCTTTATCTTAAATTCATTTCCAATTTACAGACAAGTTTATGTGACTTTCATTTTGTCCTTTTGATCTGTCTTTGCATATGCTATGTAGTTTTAATTTCTATATCTTTACATATTTCCTGAATTTTTCTGTCCGTTTTTACCTGGTGATTTTCTAAGTACCTATTATACTTACAAATATCCCTCCCTCTAAAACTGCTTCTCTAACACAGTATAGTTTGAGTTTCTCTTTGACATCAGTATGTTTTCATGTTTCTACCTGGAGTCTCATCTTTGCATTCAGATTCTGAATTCACTTGGCTAGCACATAAATGTTAATTCTTTTCTTAGTGCAAAAAATATTTATTTAGCTACTGTGAAAGGTTAAACAGCAGAAACAGAGTGGTATAACATTTGAACACTACCATTTATACCAGCTTTATTTTTAACAAATAAGCATCTGACTAGAAATTCAATAGAGGAGTGTGTCGTAATCAGTCAAAGACCTTAAAATACAATAAAGTAATATTCGTCTTAAGCATTTCAGTTTTAGTTGATTGCTCCACGGCTTCATAGGAAGATGTGACTTCTTAAAGAGAAAAAATATTTTTTATATGGCTTGATCCACTTATTAGAAATAAGTAGCAGAGAGCATCTGCGTTCACACACCAACTGTTAAACTAATCTACGTGAAGTCAGCCTCAAAGCACTTGACTGCGGCTACAGGATGTAGATGTAACAGGATCGCACAGACTAACATCTGATAGGGCCATACATTTGCCAGGTCAGAAGGAAGAAATGGAGAAGAGGGGATGTATATCCTTCTAGAATCAAAACATCAAATACCCCTGCAGTCTCTTGGAATTGTCCTGAAAAGCTCAATTCCTCCTCAATCCAGATTAACTCCCATTCTATAATAACCCTCCCCCAAACAAAAACAGGCTGCTTCATTCAATTCATACATTGTCAATTAATAAAATGTAAGAGTCACCTGAAACCACCAAAAGTGCGTTGTGATTTTTTCCCCTGAAACTGATGTCTGTATGACATGAGAAGTGCACTGTAAAATGTGAAGAAAAGGAGACATTTCTAATACACACTATGAGAGACGTATGAACAGGTCCCCAGGGATTTCAGTTAATTCTACCTAAAGTCTGAGCACTGCTGCTGCTGCTGCTAAGTCGCTTCAGTCGTGTCCGACTCTGTGCGACCCCATAGACGGCAGCCCACCAGGCCCCCCGTCCCTGGGATTCTCCAGGCAAGAACACTGGAGTGGGTTGCCATTTCCTTCTCCACTGCATGAAAGTGAAAAGTGAAAGTGAAGTCGCTCAGTCGTGTCCGACTCTTTGCGATCCCATGGACTGCATCCTACCAGGCTCCTCCGTCCATGGGATTTTGCAGGCAAGAGTACTTGAGTGGGGTGACACTGCCTTCTCCGAAAGTCTGAGCACTACCATTCCCAGAAGCTGCTGCAGGTGCTAGAAGCCACAGGTGCCACCAGAAAGAGCTCCCAATTATCTCCTGTCCAGTCCCCTTTGATATGTGACAATCTCTTTATTTTCAGAGGGGTTAAGAGAGATCTTTGGAAAAGACCCTGGTGCAGGGAAAGATTCAGGGCAGGAGAAGAAGGGGCGACAGACAATAAGATGGTTTGGCATCACCGACTCAATGAACATGAGTTTGAGCAAACTCCGGGAGATAGTGGACAGGGAAGCCTGGTGAGCTGCAGTTTGCAGGGCTGCAAAGAGTCGGACACGACAGAGCAACTGAACAACAGAGATCTTTGGAAGCAAGCAGCCAGGAATTTTGTGGCTGCCTCCGGCTGGTCCCAGCAGCCAAGGCTGTCACTTTTGCAAGGTCACTGCTGAATATGCCAAGGAAGGGGCAGGGCTGGGAGGGGCAGGAAAGTGGACAGGGGAGAGAGTCACATCCCGGACACGTAGCCTGACATTCCTTTCCTACTTGGTTTTCTTCTGCATTCACAAGCACTTCCAACTCGAACAATGTGATCCAAGTTTACGCAGGAGTTAAAATAGGTCATTCCTGTTTTCAGATGTCAGAAATATTATCAACGAAATGGTGACATACTACATGCAGCCTTCCAGCTATCTGATAGCACTGAAATGTGAAGCTGAACAGGGCAGTGCCATGGGCCACTGGGCCGCTTCCCCAGCCTTGGCATCGTCATGGGGTAAAGTGGGGCTGACTTGACCATCAAGGATATTTGCAAAAGATCCAAAAAGAGGAGAAGTTACAAAGAGACTTCAAATGGAAACCAGAGCCATTTATTCTTTCAGGGCTTCCTATAGGGTCAGGTCCCATGCTTCGTTCCTGATTCCTAACTGGCTTTTCCTCCTGACCAGCTCAGCAGATGTGGAAATTTAGGTTTAGGGAAGTTAAGTCATTTTCCTGCTATTGAAGGAGTTGTGACTCAAATCCAAGGTCGGAATGACTCCAATGTCTACACTCTGGACAATCTTATTTGGGGTTGAAAGGGAAGAGGTGGGATTGAGATGGAAGGGGAGGATGTAGAAGGGGAGAAGACACCATGTAGAGACAGCGGGGCTCAGAAGTTCCTGCCCGTGAGGCTGGAGGAGGAGATGCTGCCAGGAACTGAAGGTGCAACAGATGAGACATTTCCAAACAAGCAGCCACTGTAACCCTAGCCTACTTCCTCGAGGAGCTAACTGCCTAATCCAGGAGGAAACACCAGCTGAACTCCATCCGTTACTCCATTTTGCCAGAGGCAGACGAGGGAAGTGGTTAAGAATACAGACAGGGAAGGCAGAGGGCTTGAACCTCGTCCATTTCTAAGCTCCTTCCCCGCTGATACTTCATTCAAAGGGGATGACTTAGCAGTAGCTCCCTCATGGGCAGCTGCTGACTATATAAGAAGCCCTTCCAACAGTGCCCAGCTCATAGAAAGAGCTAGATAATTGTTTATTATGATTGCAAAAGCCAAGAAAGCATCTATTTTTACTTATGCCAGAAATAGAGGTGTTTATTCCAGAACTAATAAATCACAACAGTGTGACATGATTGACTGCCAAATGTCTAATGCTTGCTAGAAACAAAAACAAAAAACCTGAAATAGCTGTAGAACAGTAGTTCTCCCCGTCTTACATTTTTAAAGAGAAGCAAAGCTGAATTATTATATACTCGAAGAACTCTTTTAAAAAATGTTTAGAATACAGAACGTCTTGCATAAATCCCTCTTGATTAAAACATGCATTTTTCTCCAACACTGAGTAAATTCAATATGGAAGACACTGACCATTAGTTTCACAAATGATTCAAGAATGTGAGCCATCACTGATAAATTATAGACATAATTCATGAGATATTTGTAACAATTCACCGACTTATTCAGACACCTCATAGCCTTTGCATTTATTAATACTATTCCTCCAGTTGAATACTTGTAGGAGTGGAAAACACTTTTTTCTCTACCCTGTTAGGTTTAGTTCCTGGGTCTGTGCAAATTAAACTGACAAAAGACAGATTAATGGAGAAAAAGCATACACATTTGGTTTGGTTAACATTTTTACATGAGTTGAGGGAGACGGAGTATAAGAAGAGGTTCATAGAAGAGACAGCCCTAAAGAAATAACTAGGTCTGAGAGACTATATATCATTTTAATAAAGAGCGGTTAATTGCGAAGATATGACAAAACAAAGAAAAACAAGTTTGGGCTCGCAGGGGTAACATTTATTTATTGCCTATTTACAGTATTCAATTTCAGCCAACAACATAATCCTTACTCCAAAAACCTATGAAATGAAATATAGTATTCTGTAATTGTCGATGTGAATAGCAGATAATAATCAAAGATTAATACGGGTCTGGCTGAATGTGTTCCACAGCCCTAGGCAGGGTTCTATGGAAGTGGCACCTCACCACACACATTTTTAAATTTAAAATCAAATCTTCTTCTTTTTTGTAGCTAAAGATTCTTACCTTTGGGAACTTCATGGAATACATCTTCCCAACTTTTTTTTTTTTAAATCAGCGTGATTTTTATTCCTTTATAGATATTTTTATATTCATTTTTGGGTCTGCGGAGTCAGATAGATAGACAGAAAACATGTTTCCTATTTGCCTAACTTATTTTTCAACCACATAAAATGAGGAGCAACTTGAACACCAAGGAGATGAAAGGAGGAAACTTTATTTACATCTGTGTAAACACGTTACCTAATTAGAGCTCCTAATGAGGGGCTCTAGAAACTGAAATCACAATTTTACTGACTTCTACATTCGAGCCCTGACTACATTTGCTTGTCAGGATTAATAGCGTCTTACAAACTTCTTTCTACAAAAGTGATCATGGAACTACTAAATAAGAGGACTGCTTGTTTGAATGACGAGGTCAGGTTTCCTTTATTTCTTTATCCTTGTTAATCTCTACAGTCCTTGCTCATCTATTTTCCTTTAGGTCATTTACAGCTGAAGGACCACTGTGTTGAACACTACTCGAGGGCAGCAATTTAAATCATTCAATAAATACTTAAAATATTAACAAGTATTTGGCGCAAGCTCCCTCCCTACATCACTACTTTCATCCTAACCTCGGGTTGGAAATGCCAAATAAGAAAAGCACATGTCCACAATTACATAGCTCCTGATGCCCTAAACAGATTCATATATCCATTAGACACTACATTTACAAAGAACTTATAATGTCAGAAGATTTAATGTTAAGGAATAAAATGCAGGATATAAAATGGAACCTACAGCATGATCTGAAAAATGCTTTAAAACGTGAAATACAACAGGCATTTACAGGTGGTAGAATTAAGCATGTTTTTATATTTTCTCTAGGTTACCTACAATGGAACCTGGAAAAGGTCTTTTCATTCCAGTCCCAAAGAAGGACAATACCAAAGAATGTTCAAACTACTGGACAATTCACATGTTAGCAGGGTAATGCTCAAAATCATTCAAGCTAGGCTTCAACAGTACATGAACCAAGAACTTCCAGATGTACAAGATAGATTTAGAAAATGCAGAAGCACCGGAGACCAAACTGCCAATATCCCTTGGACCATAGAGAAAGCAAAGGAATTCCAGGAATATATCTACTTCTGCTTTATTTACTACCTTAAAGCCTTTGACTGTGCCGATCACAACAAACTGTTGGAAAATTCTTAAAGAGATGAGAATGCCAGACCACATCATCTGCCTCCTGAGAATCCTGTACGCAGGTCAAGAACAGCAGTCAGAACTGGACGTGAAATAATAGACTTGTTCAAAATTGAGAAAGCAGTTCGTCAAGGCTGTATATTGTTGCCCTGCTTATATAACTTATATGCAGAGTACATCATGAGAAATGCCAGACTGGATGAATCACAAGCTGGAATCAAGATTGCTGGGGGAAATATCAACAACCTCAAATATGCAGATGATACTACTCTGATGGAAGAAAGTGAAGAGGAACTAAAGAGCCTTTTGATGAAGGTGAAAGAGGAGAGTGAAAAAGCTGGCTTAAAACTCAACATTCAAAAAAACTCAGATCATGGCATCCGGTCCCATCACTTCATGGAAAACAGATGAGGAAAAAGTGGAAACAGTGACAGATTTTATTTTCTTGGGCTCCAAAATCACTGTGGATAGTGACTGCAGCCATGTAGTTAAAAGACACTTGCTCCTTGGAGGAAAAGCCATGACAAACCAACCAACCTAGACAGTGCATTAAAAAGCAGAGACATCACTTTGCCAACAAAGGTCTGTATAGTCAAAGCTATGGTTTTTCCAGCAGTCATGTATGGATATGAGAGTTGGACCATAAAGAAAACTGAGCGCTGAAGAATTAATGCTTTTGAACTGTGGTGTTGGAGAAGACTCTTGAGAGTCCCTTGGACTGCAAGGAGATCAAACCAGTTAATCCTAAAGGAAAGTCAACCCTGACTGATGCTGAAGCTCCAATCCTTTGGCCACCTGATTCAAAGAACTGACTCATTAGAAAAGACCCTGATGCGGGGAAAAGACTGAGGTCAAGAGGAGAAGGGGACAGCAGAAGATGAGACAGTTAGACACCATTGCTGACTCAATGGACATGAGTTTGAGCAAACTCCAGGAGACAGTGAAGCACAGGAAAGCCTGGCCTGCCTGCAATTCAAGGGGTCGTAAAGAGTCAGACATGACTGAGCGACTGAACAAGATGACAACAACCTACAATGAAAACGTACTACTTTTCTAATTCAAAACAATCTAACATATATAATTTGAAAAAATATGATTCCCCCAAACAGTTTAAAGCTTTAAACTTCTGTACCTCTTGGTTATATTTATTATGAAAAATATATGGAAAACTGGTGTTAAAAAAAAAAGTGGATCTTTTTAAGCTTAAAGACAAATTTTTTTAAGTTTAATAGTCAACCTCCAAAGGAGATTCAGATACCCTTTTACTTTTAGCTCATTCCTGCAAGCCCTGAATCCTCTAGGCATTGTCCCACAGATTAGCCTTTGCAAAGTGCAATTATTTTTGCACACAATATGAAGAAAATACATGCTTAACTTAAAGATCAATTACGCCTTGTGGGTAAAGTCTAGCCACAGACGGAAAGTCTTAAGATTTAAATAGAAAAATTGTCAAGTTAACACTATATCTAAAATCACTAAGCCTAAGTCACTGAATAAACGTGAACTCTCTTTAAAGCACTCACACCATCTACGATATCCAGGCTGATAAATATTTTACAACTACTTCCAACTTTAAAAGTTCACTCATGGAGCTTCTTCATACCATAAAATAAATACTTAACAGCAATGATCCCAGAAGTACATCAATCCCCTGTCTTTACCAACTCACAATGCTGTGGGGTAACCATTCCACAATGCTTGCATTTGGAAAACAACTATTTTATATGCCACTGGGCTTAAGTTGTCAAAAAACATCATACTTTAAATATAACTGGATAAGAATTATTGGCACACACATGGGCAGCTTTCCAAGAGAAGGGAAGAAAAAAGAAAACTTAACCCAGTGTTTCCAGGAACAGACCTCACACACACAACAAACTGTACATAATACATAATGCCTTGCTGACCTCTTTTCCTTTCAGTGGGCAGATGATATTTCAGTGAGTTCTGGGTCACATACTCTGGGTCCCAAAGGGTCCACCCAACTTGTACTCCAGCAGTGCCCACACCAAAAAAACAAAACTGAGTGCTGGACCCAGCATCACCTCACATTACTATTCCACTGAGTGATTCTCAGTATGCCTGCTAATTTTATTTACCCTGCCCCCAAAGAGTTGTCTTGATCACAAGCCTTGCCTTCCTCAAGTGGGCCAGATTTTCTTAAAGCTCCTGGCTCAGTATTTAGTTGACAGCAACCACCAAATATGAGTACATATTCAAATGGACACAGCAAAATAGAAAAGAAGAAGGAAGAAACAGGATGAAGAAGAAAGATTAGAAACCACAGGACAGGGATTAGGGCTCAGACCATTAATTTTCAAGCGATTATCAGACAACTAAGTATCATCAGATCCCAGTTTCTTCATCTAACAAGGGGGGATAGAAAGGAGGTCCTATGGATAGTATCTGCTCCATTCTTTTCCTAGACAGTCGTAAATTGAGTTGGCCCTTCTACAGCTGCACTGTCCAATATGGTAGCCACCAGCCAATGTGGCTACTGACTGCATGAAATGTGGCTGGTTGGACTTAAACTATATTCTATGGGTAAAATTTTGAAGACATAAAATGAAAAAAGAGTGTAATATATTTCATGAATAATTTTTATATTGACCATATATGGAAATGATATTTTACATTTATTAGGTACAATACACTAATTTGGGCTTCCCTTGTGGCTCAGCTGGTAAAGAATCTGCCTGTAATGTGGGAGACCTGGGCTCGATCCCTGGGTTGGGAAGATCCCCTGGAGAAGGGAAAGGCTACCCACTCCAGTATTCTGGCCTGGAGAATTCCATGGACTGTATAGTCCAAGGGGTTGCAAAGAGTTGGACACGACTGAGCGACTTTCGCTTTCTTTCAGTGTTATGCACTACTTTTGCCAGTTTCTTTTGAATTTGAGGTGGACACTAGAACATTTTAAATTATACCTGTGGTCCCGTTATACTTTTATTGAACTGCTTTGTTTTGGAGTTAGGCCTGGCAGTAAGGGAGGGCCAGAGGAATTTTGAGATGAAATGACATCAGGAAGGTATCTGAATGGAAGTTGCCATTCCCTGGTTCTTCACTATTAGGACCTGGGGCATATCATTTCCAGATAGTATTTACAAACCTCTGTTTTAAAGTTTTGCTTTTGTTTTCTTATTCTACTCACCAACAATGAATCAATAGCAAACAATATTGGGCCTGAAAATAATCAATACCACTTCATTTACTCTAAGGCTAAATCTTAATTATCAGCTATAGGATTATAGGATTGAAGCATAATCTTAAATAGATGTGTCTTCATAGAGGCACAACTGTTTTCCATTTCCTTTGAACTGAATATAAATTTAAAGTAATAATTGAGTTTCCTTCATAAAGATGATCACAATCTTCTTTTTAAAACTCATATTCAAATTTAATAGGAACAATTAAACTTGCATGGGTGAAGCATGTTTCACTGACACCTAATGAGAAACTTTTCACTGATTTTTGCAATCTGTATTAATTAATGTATTCTAAATGATCAAAGAAGCAGAGATCATTTCTATAGAGTTTGTTTACTTAGCAATACAGCAGATTATGAACCAAACCAATAAAATATTTGTAAGACTCGGGTAAGTCAAGAATGAATATTCTCAGAAAATTTTCTTGGACTTTTGCAATTAAGAGATCTTAAAGAGATGGAAATACCAGATCACCTGACCCGCCTCTCAAGAAGCCTGTATGCAGGTCAGAAAGCAACAGTTAGAACTGGACATGGAACAACAGACTGGTTCCAAATCAGGAAAGGAGTACGTCAAGGCTGTATATCATCACCCTGCTTATTTAACTTATATGCAGAGTACATCATGAGAAATGCTGGGCTGGAGGAAGCACAAGCTGGAATCAAGATTGCCAGGAGAAATATCAATAACTTCAGATATGCGGATGACACCATCCTTACAGCAGAAAGTGAAGAACTAAAAAGCCTCTTGATGAAAGTGAAAGAGGAGAGTGAAAAAGTTGGCTTAAAATTCACCATTCCAAAAACTAAGATCATGGCATCTGGTCCCATCACTTCATGGCAAATAGATGGAAACAATGGAAACAGTGACAGACTTTATTTGAGAGGGGCTCCAAAATCACTGCAGATGGTGACTGCAGCCATGAAATTAAAAGATGCTTGCTTCTTGGAAGAAAAATTATGACCAACCTAGACAGCATATTAAAAATCAGAGACATTACTTTGCCAATAAAGGTCCATCTAGTCAAAGCTATGGTTTTTCCAGGAGTCATGTATGGATGTGAGAGATGGACTATAAAGAAAGCTGAGTGCCAAAGAATTGATGCTTTTGAACTGTGCTGTTGGAGAAGACTCTTAAGAGTCCCTTGGACTGCAAGGAGATCCAACCAGTCAATCTTAAAGGAAATCAGTCTTGAATATTCATTGGAAGGACTGATGTTGGAGCCGAAACTCCAATACTTTGGCCACCTGATGCGAAGAACTGACTCACTGGAAAAACCCTGATGCTGGGAAAGATTAAAGGTGGGAGGAGAAGGGGATGACAGAGGATGAGATGATTGGATGGCATCACTGACTCCATGGACGTGAGTTTGAGTGAACTCTGGAAATTGGTGATGGACAGGGAGGCCTGGTGTGCTGCAGTCCATGGGGTCACAAAGAGTTGGACAGGACTGAGAGAATGAACTGAACTGAACTGAAACAAAAGTATCCATCTAACTGCCTATAAAATTAACTACCAATTGTTTAAAAGCAAGCAACAGTCCCTAACTCTGAAATCCAGAGCCAACTAAAGGCACAAGCTTTTCAGACTGGGCTTAAACCATGGCCAGTATTTAAGAACAATATTTGCAGATATATGAAAGCAGAACAGATTTCAGAATACTATATATCTGTTGAGGAAATTTTAAATAATAAAGTTTTAAAATAAAGTTTCTCAACTTAGATAAACTATGTGACCATTATAAAACTATTCAGAAATTAAAAAAACAAGACTTTCTTAATTTTCAAATTCCAGCTAATATAGTTGACACAAATTTTCAAACTTTCATGGTATAAATTATTACTCATTCTTTTTATGGGGGAAAAAGTATAATTTCAAGGGTGATAGGAGATTTATGTATGTATTTAAAACACATATTGGCTCCTCTTTCTGATTCTCATGATTAACCAACAACTATTTCAGATACTACAAATTGTCAACTATATTTCAGAAGGCAGTCTCTTAAGTGATGAGACAAAATATTTTCTTTGCTAGACACTCTAAAAATAAAAGGAAAACCAAGATGTAAGATGATCAAACTTGAACTAAGCTTTTAACTACTTAAAGAGAACCAAGGGTTCAGAAAGAAATAATGCAGAAAATGAAACCAAGAGTAGTTTTTGAGAAACCAGGATATTTTAGACATTTCCTTAAGACAGAACCATGTACAACATGTCAAACTATGAGGATGCAATTTAAATAAGCCTTGAAGTGCTGGTAAAATGCCTGCTGTGTGTGTGCGTGTGTGTGTGTGTGCACGCTCAGTTGTGTCTGACTCTTTGTGACTCCAGGGACTATAGTCCACCAAGCACCTCTGTCCATGGAATTTTCTAGGCAAGAATACTGGAGTGGGTTGCCATTGCCTCCTCCAGGGGATCTTCCCCATCCAGGGATCAAACTTGCATCTCTGCAGTCTTCTGCATTGGCAGGCAGGTTCTTTTCCACTAGCACCACCTGTTAAGCCCATGCCCATATCAGGCATACTTAAAAAAATAGAACAAAATACCTCACCACTTAGCTGTCATTGAAAATGGCATTGGCATGTAGATTCTTTACCATTGCACCAACTGAGAAGCCCCAAAATGTCTGAAGGTGAAGTGAAAGTCGCTCAGTTGTGTCTGACTCTTTTGCAATCCCATGGACTGTAGTCCATGGAATTCTCCAGGCCAGAATACTGGAGTGAGTAGCCCTTCCCTTCTCCAGGGGATTGGGATCTTCCTGACTCAGGAATTGAACCGGGGTCTCCTGCACTGCTGGCGGATTCTTTACCAGCTGAGCTACCAAAAGCCCAGAAGTCAATCACAAACGCCCTGAGAAAATCTGAAATAGAGACAAAACATCCTGCATTAAACTTTCCCCTCATCTGCTAACAAGAATCAATCGACTGTCTGGGTCAGCATTTCACATGTTACATTTCTGAGATGACTAAGCAAACCAGCAACGGAGGTTACGTTTTAAGGTTTCTTAAAAAGCATAAGCAATTTAACAATGGCAATAAATCCTGAGGATATTTTAAGCAAAGTCTTTTTCTCTTCTCCAGGAAAAGAAAAACAAACTTAAGCTAAAATATTTTTCTCTTCATTGGCTATTTATGAAGGCAATAAATACAACTAAGAACATACACACAAAAAATACTCCCAAGAAGCTGAATACTTCCCATCTGTATCCTTTTATAGCACCACCCAGAAAATTCACAAAGATACAAATTTGACCTTTGTCCAGGCTCATGAAAGTGAAGTGAAATATTCAAATGGCAAATACAGACATGGAAAGGAATTTCTTGGGAACTGGGTGGGTCTGCTTCCTACCTTGTTTATTTAAGAAAGTCTTCCCTATTCATTATCTTTGTCCAGGATGTCTGGAATGGCCCTGTTGACTAATTACTCAGTCCCAAGTTCCAGGGACTTGCACTGTTTAAAGGTAACTCTACCTTAAGGTAGCTTTTGCTTCTACTGTTTGAGCCATCTAGTCACATGGTCACCCTCTGAGAATTCCCTCCCCGCATACTTCACTGAACAAGTATGCAGTGATTCCAAAATTACAGTTTTGTCACAAATGTACTCTCTTGAAACTGGAGCCTTTCACAATTCCTCACACCAACAGAAATACACAAGCTGCCTTACTATTCAATCATCTTATCAATTAGCCAAGAATCTGCCCTGCACAAAACAACTACAGGGTTTTAAAATTTAGTTCACTTTTATTGGATTGAAATTTTCTGGATTCCATGGTGTAAGAGGATTTAACACCTGGACACAAAACATTAAAAACAACCCTGAGAAAACCCTGGTAAAACACAAAGTTAATCATAATGACCTCAATTAGATTTTCAGTGCCTGTCAAGTTAGTAGCATATAGTGATATTGGCTTAAAGCCCTTGAAGTTGAAAAGTACAATTCCTTGAGAGTAGAAATAATAGAATTTTAATTTTTTTCTTAAAGGGCCAATTTTGATCCTAGTTCACACTAATGTAAAAGGCAAGTATTAGCAGTAAAATGGCAAAAAAAAAAAAAAAAAAAAAGACGCAAACTGCAAAAAGCCAAATTATAATGAAATTTTCATTTTGATGGTCGCTCAATGTCACTCCAATACACAATGTCTTCTCTTCAAATTTCACTATCTTGATCAAAGAAAATCATTTCTAAGCACCTTCAACTGAAAATGTCCCAGTCAATCAGAGGATTGATGAAATATTTCAAGAACAGGCATTGTTTTCCCTGGGTCAACTAAATGTCTGAAATAGAGAGTAGCAAATGAAATTACTGACAGCATTTCATATCCTTTTCACAACAAAATGTTTTAGAAAGACTGAAAGAGTAAATCTTATTTAAAAGGCTTAATTTTTTTTTGTAGACTTGTAGTTAGGTGTTATTCACAACTTTTTTAAACATAAGAGAAGCTAGCTGTCAAGAGTCAAACATAATTATCACTACAGTATAAAATTCCCAGAGTCTTCCTTTAGAAAATTTGTCAAGTATTTAGTAAACACTAGATGTAAGGCACTGCAGTGAGTTACGAAACAAATTACAGAAATAGTTTGTGATCAAGTTTAACATTAACTTCTCTGCCCCACTATTCTATTTTTAATATCTAACCACCAAAGTACATCCTTGTTCCTGGTTATGGTTTTACACCAAAGTGAATAAATAGTTCTTTCCTCCAGATATCTAAGTTTACATTTGGGTCAGAGAACTTTCCTGATAATACCACATAAAATATCACATTCATGGCAGATTTCCACCTAGCATTCACCAATGATATCCTTGCCCAACTTAATTTTTTCCAAGTTTTCTACTACTTTTTATTCTTCCATTGCTATTTATTCTGTCTACCCCTCATTATACTGTAAACTCCCATGAGGGGAGGGACCTCAAAAATACTGGTTAAATGAAGGAGTGAATTTTCCTTTTCTGGCTGTGCTCATAAAAACCTAAGTTTCTATGTATGAAAATACACTAGTAACTTCTCTATAAAATCTGATTTTAATTTTAAGTTGCTCATTCATCTAATATGTATCAGAATAAATTATTCCTAGAATGGTTAGTCTACATATTTGCAAGTTTTTGTGGAAGTTTCTTAAAAACTCATCACTTACATCTTCAAACCAATACACTGCAATGACAAAACTATTCGCCTAAAAAAATAACAAGAAATTAAGAGTTTCAGCATGAGAAATATTAGCTCTCAAATATAGCTTTTCCTATAAGTTTTTATGTTAGTCACTGAAGAGTTAAGCAAAGATTTCAAAAAGTTTGTATCAGTTTTAAAGGCTCAATCTCCAAAGTAGATAAGGATTTTTTTTGAAAGATGAAAAAAATCAATATGTTTACTACAGCAGTTATCTATCTTTATCATGTGTGCCTATTAATTCCATTACAAAACAAAACAATAATTGTGCTTTTGAAGAGCCGTCCCATTGATAAGAACAAATACAAAAAGTCCTTTTTTGGACTAACCAAACCTCAACCAGGACTACTATTTTCTTCATTTTTGACGAAAGTAAAGACTACGTTGTCCTGTTAATTTCATCGTAATCCAGTCATATGCAGACGGGAGAAACAACAAATGAGTTAGTGGTCACTTGAGGGTAAGAGGTCAGGCCTAAAGTAGACAAATGTATCTCAAGGGTAACCTCTTGTCTGTATTCCCATAAAATGTCACTCTGGGGTCAAAATATATCAATCTTTTAAGCTTTGAAATTTAACAAATCAGCAAGAGTAACAACACATTTTCTTCACTTTATGCAAATGACTTTTCCTGATAGAATATAGATTTCTTATTCTTATAAGCATCCTTCCCAAGAATACTGGAGTAGGGGGATTTTCCCAACTCAGGAATCAAACCAGGGTCTCCTGGATTGCAGGCGGATTCTTTACCAGCTGAGCTACCAGGGAAGCAAGGATGAAAAGTAATTTACCGGTCTTGATCACCAAGGATACCTTAAACATTCTTTAGTAAGGATACAGTGTAGATTTCTATGGAAGCAAAATGAAAACATAGGAACATACTATTAGATTCTCCATGGAAGAGACTCAAGCAAAGAACAATTTCGTATCAATAAAATAAATCATTAAAAAATTTTTTTCTTGATCAAATTTCTCAGCTAAATGCCATCTCAACTAGGGAGGAAAAAATAAATCGTGAGAGAAAGACCACCTGGAAACGAGAAGATACAAACACCGGGGTTCATCACTAATAAGACCTTAAGAATTCTACTATTTGCTCATCTATAAAACAAGCTTGTTGTTCTTTTCCCTTTTCTGAAAAGTTCACCTTGCTTACTCTCTCCCCCTGCTCACAGACCCTGTTTATGTGGTTGTGGTACTTTCATTCCTTACTGTATCTACTCTTGAGAAGCATGTTTATTTCAAACATAGCTACAATAACTGCATAGTCCTACTTGAACCCACTTTTTTGATCCAGCGGGGCAGTGATAAAAGAAATACATGAATTGTAGTGACAAGAAAAAAAAACCATATAAACTCATTTGGACTTCACTTATTGATTCTTCAATACGTTGATCATACCCTAACCACAGTATCACCAATTTGGGGTATCCTTAAATATCTTCAGCCTAATTTTGAAACTGGGATTGCAAACCTTTCATTTTATAATGAGCAGAGTGTGCTGATTTAAAAAGTATGCTTTTAATTAAGCAGTAGGTCACTACTAAGTTTTATAGCAGATCACTATAGAATTTATCATCATTTAGCTATTAATATCCGGAGAAGGCAATGGCACCCCACTCCAGTACTCTTGCCTGGAAAATCCCATGGACAGGGAAGCCTGGTAGGCTGCAGTCCATGGTGTCGCTAAGAGTCGGACACGACTGGAGCGACTTCACTTTCACTTTTCACTTTCATGCACTGGAGAAGGAAATGGCACCCCACTCCAGTGGTCTTGCCTGGAGAATCCGAGGGACGGGGAGCCTGGTGGGCTGCCGTCTATGGGGTCAGACAGAGTCAGACACGACTGAAGCGACTTAGCAGGCTTCCCTGGGGGCTCAGAAAGTAAAGACTCTGCCTGCAATGCAGGCGGGTTTGACTGCCTGGGTCGGGAAGATCCCCTGGAGAAGGGAATGTCTACCCACTTCACTCTTCTTGCCAGGAGAATTGCGTGGACCAAGGAGCCTTGTGGGCTACAGTCCATGAGGTCACAAAGAGTCGGACAAGACCGAGTGACAAAGATAGAGAGATATTAACATAATTCGTTTTATTTTGAAAGTTGGTTTCTTCCAGAAGTGTTGCCATCTCAGGCAGTCTTGCTTTTAGGTTTCCTTGTCCTCTGGTGAAAATTATTTAAAGCTTCCAGTCTAGGTAGGACCAAAATTCTTTTGCTAGCATCTGATATCTTCCTTGGCCAAACTGGTTTATTCATTTTCTAGAGAAGGTTATGCTGAGAATTAAACCAAGTTATTCAAAGCTCTCTGCACACAGCGGACAGTCAACTAACAGCTGAGTTAATAATCAAGCCAGAATATAAACTCACTCAATTTCAGACATGTGTAGCTAGCTGCCAGGGTGCACACATTTAAAGTAGGTCTTACTCATATGTGTAACAACTGCTTATGTTTTTTACATATTTCTGTACTGTTCAAGTTTTTCTGTAAGCATGAATTGTTTTAGGGCTTTTCAAAAAAGCCAACTAAAACACAAAATAAATATGAATATTTAATAAGTTTGTGTATGTTTTAATTTTATTTGTGATACAAATTTTATCTCCAATGTCTTTTTTAAAATTTAAATCAAATTAATTCATTCTTCTCATGAACAAAGTGCCAAGTTCCTATACAGTCTTAACTGGTTGGTAAGTGCATTGGTCAGTAGGTGAAACATCATATAAAATTTTTTAACTTTCAACAATATATAGGACTAAATGTATTTATTTTACATCATCATCAACATCATAAACAATAATTGTAACTAACACGTGCTTATAAGATGCCATCATGTTATATATTAACTCTTTAACTATAAACATTAACGCTTTCACTGTTTCAAGCATTTTACGTACATATTAACTCAATCTTCAACAACCGTAAGTATTATCCCCATTTTGCAGAGGAACAAACTGAAGTATGAGTTAGCTCACAGTCAATAGCTTGACCAATGTGGAATGCTGCCTTCCTAGGAAACATGAAAAACTCCACTACTAAGTTTCTGACCTGACATCCTACTGGTTATCAAAATCAAGGCTATAAATGTAGGAACGATTACACTACTTTCCATAGAGCTGGCTTTTAAAAGCCTCTCATTTTGCTCATTTCAACCACTATCTTCTTCCATAAAATACTATAATCCTAGAAATGCTCAAGCTAAATCTGTATTTCATGCTTCATCCAAATGTAGCCACACAAAATAAGTCTAAGTAAAATAGCCTCTTAGTTCCCATCTCAGCTAAGAATACATACATGAAACTGAATCCTCTGTACCCCATTCTAACTATTCAGAATCCCTTTTTCATAGATCTATTAGTTCATAAACACATCCAGGCTGGTTTTTTTTCCTAATGAATTACTTTATTCCTAGAGCAGTCCATTCGAATCCAGTTTATGGTACATGTCTACTTCTAAAAAGGTAACAGTAAGCATATCTATTCACCTTTAACCTGAAGAGGAAAATTCATGAGATCTTTTTTCAAAGGAAAACATCAGTGTCTTCACGGAAATGGTTGTTTCTTAAAGCATCCACATTAAACTGAAGAAATAGTTACATAACATTTTCCCCTTCATCCTGGTTTTCATTTCCAAATTCAGTTTGAGGATTCAGGTACTATTTGCTTTCCTTTTACTAACAAATACAAGGAAAATGAAGAAATATACATTTTTCTGGCTTAAGCTTGCTACTCATTCAGGAGGGCGGGGGGTCTGTTCATTCCATCACTTTGGCCTCCTCCGCCTGCCAGCCTGTCTTCCTCCAGCCACTGAAGAGGGTGTATCTGGATACGAACCATTAAGTCACAGGGTGACAGCGTCCCCAAGGATTTGCAGAAGCTGGTGTGAGTATCAATTCCCACCCCATCCATATGGAAGAATGTATAGAGGAATACTTCCACAAGTACGTGAGGTCCTACTATGAAAAGAAAACCATTTCATAGTCAAGTGGAACATGAAGGTAGAAAAGCACCAGGAAAAGAATCAAAAAACAAAAGAAACATTTTCCCCATGCTCCTTGCTGCTGCCCAGTGAATCAGTTTTTTCATCGGGTACCCACTTCTTCAGTCAAGGTTCTAATGAAGATGCTGCATCAGAGCTCTTGGCCCCTCAATCCTTATTTGGAATTTGCTATTCCTCTCCAGGGCCTCCCTCGTGGCTCAGGAGTAAAGAATCTGCCTGCCAAGGCAGGAGACCTGGGTTCGATCCCTGGGTCAGGAAGAGCCCGGGGAGAAGGAGATGGCAACCCACTGCAGTACTCTTTCTTGCCTGGGAAATCCCCCGGACAGAGGAGCCTGGTGTGCTACAGTCCATGGGGTGGCAAAGAGTCGGACATGATTTAGCGTCTGAGCAGGCACTCCTCTCCAGAGTGTATCCTACACCTTTGCCATCCATCTCACCATCTGTCACAGTTCATGAGCACACATGTAGGATGATTTGTTTATCCTCTGTCTTGCCCACTAGACTGGAAGCTTCCTGAAGCAAGTGATGGTTTTTGTTCACCAGGCTATCTTCAGAGGTACAGACCAGAGCTTGGCCCCAAGAGACTCAACTTAAAATGGCCCTAATGAATAAATAGGGACACAAGGAAAATTAAATCCCACACTGGCTCTGCCCACATCCTCAGGGGTATGTGCTCGCGAGACAGGTATGTAAACAGATACTATAAATGCAAAGACTTAAACTCCCTTCCCCAAACCTAAGATACAAATCTGGCTGGAAAGGAATCATTAGGAAATTCTCGAGGATTATCTCATCCCATGGTTCCTTTATTCCTTATATACAGATGTTTATACTGTTAATATTTTACTCAGTATACCACTTAATCAGTACTTTCCTCTTGGTACTTAACATTTTCTGTTTTCTTTTATAATCATGTGCCTGTCTTATTTACTCTGCAAACTTCCTGGGAACAGGAGAATACAGTATGCAAGTCAAAGTAAACCTTACGTTCTAGAGCTTTATTTATAAAGTACATGTATAAGGTTTACCTTTGCATTTGTAACTGATACAACTAGGCAGAGATTAGAGAACTATAAAGTAATACATATCCCCACCTAGATCAAATGTGCAGAAAGAGACTGTAGATTTCTACTGAATTTTACCATACTCTTCAATGGTAGTTTAACAGCCACAGGAAAAGTATGTAATAGCTCTGCTTATTTCAAGAATGACTGACACCTTCATCTTCATACAAATATCTGCACAGAAGTCTCTAGTACATCATAAACATAAAACACCATAAACATAAAACAGAGGCCCTCTAGCAAAAGGGAGAAAGCCTTTTTCATGAGGATTACCTCCGCATTTTTCTTTTTTTTCTTTTCCATATGGTTTATTACAAGGTATTGAACATAATTCCCTGTGCTACACTGTAGGACCTATTATTTATCCATCCGGGTATATAAGAGGTTGCACCTGCCAGTCCCAAACTCCCAATCCAATCCCCACCTTCCCCTTAACCCTTAGCAATCACATCTGTTCTCTATGTATAGTCTGTCTTATTTTCCTTCAGACCAATGGACCACATCCTTTCTTTTCAATCATTCCTAATTTAACCTTGTGATCTATTTAGTTGTATGTTTCTCTTTATTTCCCCAGTCAGAACCAGGGATCATTATTCTGTCTCGAGTACTTCTCTGCAGTACTAATGGCCTCCCAAGTGCCCATCAGGTACCTCTGCTCAACAGGGTGACAAGACAGCTGCTTGGGTGCCCTATGGTTATCATGGCTTCCCACTGGTCAGCCAGAAACGGTGACTCCTTATAGCTCACCATCAAATCTGAGCTTCACGACTGTGACCCCAGGCATCCACCATTAGGGCTGTTCTGACCAGTGTGAATAGGTATCTATAATCTCTGAATTAGCACCACAATCAAAGCAGATACTTGTGAATTAGGTTAAACCCCACAATACTGGAAAATAAAATTTAAGAGGAAGCCAGTTGAAATAAATGTCAGGGCCTTTTTAACTCATACTCTGTCACTGTCCCAGGGAAAATCATCAGCTCCGGTAATGATGCTTTTCCCAGAGGCCGAGCCCGCCCCCCATCCCGTGATCATTGCCCTTATTCATTTCTTGTCTCAAGTCATCTGCAGCAGACCTATTTTTTAAGCCCTACAAAAGACAGTCAAGTCATAATTAACATCTTTTCAGTGGACAGTGACTTAGCTCCAGAAATCCCCTCAAACCTCATCAGAGTGAACTGCCTACCTTAACGCTTTGCAAAATGAATTAATATGCATCTCACCTCCACCCTTTGAAGGAGGTGACAGTAACCAGTGAAAATGTCCAAAAAGATGGAAGAGCAAAAACTGTAATCAAACAGGCTGAAAAAGAAATCTGAATCATATTTGCCTCTTTCACACACAAAAATATACTGCTCAAAAAACTTAAACATCTACTTTTTGACAAAAGCTTATAAAGGCTTTTAATTACTTAATTTGTGTCTTTCAACGTGTAATAAAACAATGAGAAAACAAATAACTGTAGGAGTAAATTTTAAGTAATGGAAAAAGCCTAGCTCCCTTAATTAAATGCATTTTTTAAAACCGAATAACCAAATTCTTCAACTCTTAAAACAATCTGCCTTAACGAGCCCCGAGGTGATTCTTGAGCCACTCGTAGATAAAAGAAGAGGAAAAAGTTCAATGACCTTGTAAATTAGGGACTAAAACGCTGTCCGGGTGTGAGAGTCAGTACGGTCTCAGTGGAATTACAGGAAAACATCTGTCCAGAAATTGTTTTTTGGGGGGAAATTACCATGAGGAAGGGGAAAAGTTGGAGGTAAAAACGGGGAAGGGAGGTGACGAATGGTAAAATACCGAATGGGAACCCAAACGATGCAAAATTACGACCTTTTTTGCCCCAGCTGTCAAGCAAACAACTTCTAAGCATCTTCAGATAAAAAGGAAAACAGTGATTTGGCACAGGCGTCAGCTGAATGTTGGGAGAGTTGGATGAATGGGGCAGACTTGTTATATACACCTAGTGGTGGGTGGATTTCCCAGGCTGCAGCCTCCACAGCTTTTCTTTGCTGCACTGCAGAGGCGCCATCTTCTCCGTCTTAATCTTCGCTCAATTTCCAGCCTTTTATCTGCACCCTAAAAAAAAAAATGACCCCGAGGACCCTCCCCAGCAGCCCGCGCCCCCCGGGGGGAACTAAATCACAGTGCCCAGCGCTGCCAGGGAAGTGGCCGCGCCTCGATCTGACAAACGCCTCCTTTGATGCACAGGAGGGGAGAACTCGTGCAGCCCCGCCACCCGCCCCTGCCCTTTCCAGACGCACGCCGCACTCTCCGCGTATTTTTCCCCCAAGGACTTTGCAACCGAGAAAAGAATGAGCCAGCCTGGGAGGTGATGGGGGGAAGGAGGGAAGATGAGGGGTTCTGAGACGCCGCCAGCGCGTCCCTCAGCAGCGCCCCAGCCCCCTCCGGGACGGACTCGCAGCGCGGGGAAGGGAGTCAGGCGGGACGCTCGGTGGCGCACAGACCACCGCGCCCCGGGGCTGGCGAGGGCGGAGTGTCGCGGCTTTGTTCCCGGGGATCTTCTCCCTCTCCGGGTGAATCCGAGGGTGCGCGCGAACGCCCTAGATGTCTAGGCTTGGGGAACGTGCGAGGTGGTTGTGGGTCTCCGACCCCTCCCATCTCTCGCAACTTAACACAAAAGGGAGACGCCGAGAGGCACAAAGTTTGCCCGCGGAGGGTGGTGCGCGACCCTCCTTGGGGTCGCCCTCGGGAGCCTCCGCGAAGAGGAAGGAGGAAGAGGTCTGGCGAGGAAGGGGTGGTGGGGATGCGAAAGGAAGGTGAAACAGAGCGGAAAAGGCCAAGGGAAGCGAAGGGGTGGGGTGGGGGTGCCCAGCTTCCCCGAGCCGTCCCGACTCCTCCTCCCCGGGGCCCGAGAGAAAAGAAAGGGCAGCGATTAAGAGCTGGGGACAGAATACAGGGACTCTTGCGTTTTCGGTTTTCCCCACGTGTTCTCTCGCCCCCCACCGCCCCATCTTCCATCTGGATGTCTCTTGCCTCCCCCGGCCCCCGGCCCCGAGGAAAGGAGTGAATCAGGATCTGAGCCTAAGAGAGCCTCCTCCTCGACTCGCGCCCCTCAAGACTGGCGCGGACCCCGGGGCCCGACGCCTCGCCGGATCCCTCTGCGCCGGCAGGAGCGCGCGTCTCCGGGGCAGGGCTGGGCCGGAGGCAGAGATGCGCAGGGCGCCCGCAAGCGGGGGCGTAGGGCGCAGAGCCGAGACAGGGGCCCCTCGATCGCTCCCCCCCGCAACCGCCCCGCTTCTCTGGATGAAAGAGGGAGCAGGTCCCCTCCATTCTCCACCCCCCTCCACCGTCACCCCATTCCGAGGCGCGGCACTCACCTCCAGCGCCCGAGCCGTCCCGGCGGCCAGCAGGACCAGTGCCAAGGCGGGCAGCATCGCGACCCTGCGCGGGGCACCGAGCGAGCTGCCGTGCGAGGAGGATCCGCCGCGCCCTTGCTCTGTCTGTGTCGCCGCCGCCGCCGCCGTCTCCGGTGGCCCCGCGCTCTGCTGCTCTGGGTGCTCGCTCTCCTACCGCTGCCGAGGAAACTGACGGAGCGGCGGCGCGGCGGCGGGGCTCGGAGCCCGGCGAGTCAGCTGATCCGGCCCACCCCGCTCGGCACCCGAGAGAGACCCCTAGCGGAGCCGCCGGGGAGCTGCGCCCGCTCGGCCGGGAGGGGCCCGCGCCCCACAAGGCGCCCACAGGTGCGGCTCCCCCGGCTCCCCGGTGCGCGCCTTCCCCGGCCGCCGACTGCCCGGGCCCCGGAGCAGTAGGAGGGAGAAAGCTGGGGTCGGAAGAGGGATGGTGCAAGGGCAGGGAAAGGGGAGCCCTAGAACGTCTGGGTTCCAGAAAAGTCGAGGGCGCTCTCCGCTCCTAGCCGCCAGCTTGACTCATCGGACTCCGCAGGCCTCTCAGGGGTGTAGTATAAAGGACTGCTGCTGGGTGCGTTTTAATCCGCATTTCGGATTTTTTTTTTTTTTTCCCCTCTCTGTCTCGGTTTGGAGAGGTCGGGGAGGCGTTTCTGGAAGAGAACGAAACAAGCTTAAAGGAAATAGGATTTCTTTGCAATCCTATTGCAAAGAAATCGGAGAGCAAAAGCCTCCCCCCTCCTCTGCCCCGCCCCAGTCAAAAGCAGCCACGAGGAACCTGGAATTTCTATCTTTAGACCAAACCGAAGGAGAAAGGCGCCGGACCTGGAGAAGAAGCGGCGACCTATTTAGTTCTCCTTGAGAGAAGATTTTGTTTAAAAAAAAAAAAAATTGTTTTGGTTTGAGAAAGGGAAGACCATATGGGAGGTGGTGGTGGTGTTTTTTAATCAGGCAGGGATGTAATATCTGAGATGTGGGTGAAGTGAAAGTTAAGAGGGGAAGGGTCTCGAAAGATGACTCCCGTTCGACCCCAATAGCTCAAAGTCTGTCCTTGTTCTTGCTTGTGCCTGTCCTAAATCACAGAAATGAACCTTCTGGGAAGCCACTTTCTCCTCGATTAAACACAAACCATCCAGTGTCGGGTTAGTGTCCAATGAACCTAGGATGGTCTGCTGCTGCTGCTGCTGCTAAGTCGCTTCAGTCGTGTCCGACTCTGTGCGACCCCATAAATGGCAGCCCACCAGGCTCCCCCGTCCCCGGGATTCTCCAGGCAAGAACACTGGAGTGGGTTGCCATTTCCTTCTCCAATGCATGAAAGTGAAAAGTGAAAGTGAAGTCGCTCAGTCGTGTCTGACTCTTCGCAACCCAATGGACTGCGGCCCACCAGGCTCCTCCACCCATGGGATTTTCCAGGCAGGAGTACTGGAGGGGGGTGCCATTGCCTTCTCCACTGCCCAAATGTATCCCCTGCTCTTGACCTAAAAGGGCCTCAGTCACCGAGGCAGGGTCCCCAGCCGGCCTGGAGGGAAGGGAAAGAAGCCAGGGAGTCAGAGGTGGGATCTTAGCTCAGCCAGAGGGTGCCTGCTTCCTTCCGGAGGACCCTGTTTCTCTGCCAGCTGCCTTAGACGTAGTCTTCTGTCTTCAGCCCCCTAAGTATCCAATTCAAGCCTGACTCGTGGATTACTTTTTCCCATGAATGACCTTTGAAGGTCCTCCACAAATAATAACAAATAATGTGTTGCCTCGGATTGTTTGTTTACCTCTGTTGTTATTGTTGAGTTGCGCAGACACTTCCACTCTGTGCCCCCATGGACTGTAACCCACCAGGCTCCTCCGGCAGTGGGATTTCCCAGGCAAGAATACTGGAGTGGGTTGCCATTTCCTTCTCCAGGGGATCTTCCCAACCCAGGGATTGAACCCGTGAATTATTTACCACTGAGCCACCAGGGAAGTCCATTTGTTGACAAGCTTTATGTCATTTCCTTTCCATGGAAGCTCGTGAGGCCCTTACTGTTATTCTTCTCATTTATAAATTAGGACTCTGAAGACCTCCTCCCAAATCTGACAGCAAGTAAATGACAAGTAGTTGGGACTACAGGGGGAAAAAAGCCCCAGTCACAGCAAAAACCCAGTTTCTTCCAGACATGTTGACCCACCACTACAGTTCTGTCTATCCTAGGTTTATAGGAGCAACTGAGGGCAGTTCAGTTCAGTTCAGTCGCATGAATTGTAGCATGCCAGGCCTCCCTGTCCATCACCAACTCTGGAGTTCACTCAGACTCACATCCATCCATCAGGTCATCTGCATGCAGATAGGAGTATGACTTAAAGATGGGGATGGAGCCGGGCCAGCTACACAATTTACAGGGTCCAGCACAAAACTAAACAGTGGGACCCTTTGTTCCCAAATTAAGAATTTTAAGATGGTAACAGCAGAACGTTAACCACACATGGTGCCCTGAGCACGGGACCAAGTGTGACCCAACAGACTGCATGTCCCTGGAGCTAGTCCTGGCAGGGAGGAAGCATTTTTTTAAGAGTTAAGGGACTTTTATTGGGCACAAAACTCAAACATAGAGAGGTGAGGTTATAATCTCTGAAAATACAAGTTCTTTGGTGTGGCATATGCCCTTCCCACTGTTGAGACCCACCTCACTCACCCATCCCTGAAAAAGACCTTCCCCAAGGAAAGATGATTAGCTGCTGACTGAGTCGGAATGATGGTCATTCTTCACTCTTTTTCCTGCTTCATCACCACTCAGAGATTCTGTTGGTTTTGCTTTTCAGCCAGTGTCTCTGTTCTGCTGTTAATGCCATTTCCTGCCCCGAGGTTATCTTCAGGATCCTCTGAGGAGTAAATACCAGAACTTCTCTAGTTAGAACTGTAAACCCTGGGAAAGGGACTACCGACCCATTGGCTTCGATCTCCACATTTCCAGGCCAGACCCAAAGGCCCCAGCTTAGGAGACATTCACTAGCTCTTCAGACAATGCATTGTCTTTGGACTGCTCTGGTTACTCCAAAAGTCTTAACCCCACTTAAAGCCCACATCCTTTTCCTGTAACCTCCCACTCAGATGTCCCTGTTGCAGTTCTGTGACCAAGCCAAGCCAGTCTTTTCCACACCACAGACCTCCACATCAATAAAACCAGCAGTTTCCATGTTACTCCAGGGTCCTGTCTTCAGAAAGTAACACAGCCGCTCCCTTCAACAGCTGTGCAAATGGCACAGTGGCACCTGTTTCCGGTTCCTTCCACACTCCTCTGAGTGTGGTGTGTCTCGTGTCTTTTCACAGTGCTCCAAGACTGCTGTGGTCACTGCAGTGTGAAGGAGTCCGTTGCCCACCTCAGTCTGCAGGTGAGTGTTGAATTGGATTGGGTGGCCTCACGTTGGTCACGTTTGCTACCACACCTCCCGTCTGCTTTATGTATAGTGCTGCTGAGCCGCATCTCTGTCACCTTTTTTTAGGGTGTTATCTGTGCCCTGCCAATGTCACCAAAAACAATCATTTTTTTTTCTAACTGGGGTATGTGCGTGTGTTAGTTGCTCAGTCATGTCCAACTCTTTGCAACTCCGTAGACGATCACTCGCCAGGATCCTCTGTCCATGGAATTCTCTGGTCAGGAATACTGGAGTGGATTTTCCCAACCCAGGAACTGAAGCCGGGTCTCCTGTATTGCAGTAGTCTTTACCGTCTGAGCCACCAAGGAAGCCCTTACTGGGGTATAGTTGATTTGTAATATAAGTTTCAGCATAATATTCACAGTTTGTAAAGGTTATACTCCATTTATAGTCGTTGTAAAATATTGGCCATATTCCTTGTGCTGTATAGAATATCCCTGTAGCTTTTACATAGTAGTTTGCACCTCTTAATCCCCTACCCCGGTCTTGCCCTTCCTTTCTTCCCTCTCCCTGCTTGGTAACCACTAGTTTGTTCTCTTTAGCTGCGAATCTGTTTCTTTTTTGTCACATTCACTAATTTGTTTTATTTTTTCCATTCCACATATGAGTGATCTCATACAGTATTTGTCTTTCTCTGTCTGACTTATTTCACTTACATAATACCCTCCAAGTTCATTCATGTTGTTGCAAATGGCAAAATTTCCTTCTTTTCTGTGGCTGAGTAGTACTCCACTGTGTGTGTGTTTGTGTGTGTGTGTGTACCACATCATCCGTTCACATGTTGGTGGACACTTAGGTGGCTTCCATTATCTTGTCTGTTATAAATAATGCTTATAATGCTTCTGTGAACATCGGGGTGTGTATGTCTTTTTGAATTAGTGTTTTCCCTTTTTGGATATAGACTCAAGTGTGGGATTGCTGGGTCCTATGGTACTTCTGTTTTTAGTTTTTGAGAAACCTCCTTCTGTTTACCACAGCAGCTGCACCAGTTTAGACTCCCACCGACAGTCTACCAGGCACCCTTTTCTCCATATCCTTACCAACACTTGGTATTTGTGTTCTTTTAGATTTGTATGCTTCTTTCTTGCTTTAGCTGTTCTAAAAGGTATGAGGCAATATCTCATTGCGGTTTTAAATTGCATTTCTCTAATGACTAATAATGTCTAGCATCTTTTCTTGTGAGTTTTAGCCATCTGCATGTCTTCTTTGGAAAAATGTCTATTCGGGTCTTCTGCTCATGTTTTAATCAGATTTTTTTTTTATATTGAGTGGTATGAACCGTTTATACATTTTAAATATTAAACCCTTATCAGTCATATCATTTGCAAATACTTTCTTCCATTCTGTGGGCTGTCTTTTTGTTTTGTCAATGAGTTCCTTTGCTGTGCAAAAGCTTTTAAGTTTAATTAGATCCCATTTGTTCATTTCTGCTTTTATTTCCTTTGCTTTAGGAGACAGAGCCAAAAAAATATATGGCTACAATTTATGTCAAAGAGTGCTTTGCCTATGTTTTCTTCTAGGAGTTTTATGATTTCCTTCAAAACCAATTATAGTCTGAGCCAGAAGGTGGGGGCTGTATTAGTTGGCTAGGGTTACCATAACAAAGTATCACAGTCTGGGCAGCGTCAACAGCAGCAGTTTGTTTTCTCACAGTTCTGGAAGCTAGAAGTCCATGATAAAGGTGCTCATAAGGTAGATTTCCTCTGGGGCCTCTCTCCACTTGTAGACGGCCACCTTCTTCCTCTGTCTTCATGTGGTCTTCTCTGTGTGTCTGTGTGCTGATTCTCTCTTCTAAAGACACAGGTTGTATTAGATTAGAGGCCACCCTGAAGACCTCATTTTAACTTAATTACCTCTTTAAAGACCCTATCTCTGGAGCTTCCCTGGTGGTCCAGTGGTCAAGACTCCGAACTGCCAGTGCAGAGGACTAGGGATCCATCACTTTGTTGGGGAGCTAAGATCCCGCATGCTACACAGCATGGCCAAAAGATTTTTTAAAAAAAGGCCCTGCCTCCAATTGTAGTCATATTTTGAGTTACTAGAGGTTAAGACTTCAGCATAGGAATTTGGAGCAGGGGGATGGAGATGCAATTCATTCTAGAACAGGTGCTTATTTAGAACAGCTAAGACTTGCTCTATAATCCTGCCACTGTTCTTTGACATTTAGTACCAGTGATCAGTGGTTCATCTGCCCTTTTCAGTTGGAAGATCATTCAGCTCAATAGAAGGAAATTGAGGAATTCTACTTTCCTTCCATCGTTCCTTGACGTTGCATCATGATCCCAGCAGCTAACTTATCCAAGCAACCGGCTTAACCAAGATCATCTGGTTCTGCAAGTAAAGAAAATGTTCTTTTACGTTTCTTCTTTGATCATTTTTAGCAAAGCTTAAGCTTATATTGACATTTAAAATCTGTATTAGTTTGTTAGAGCTGCCGTAACAAAATACCAGACTGGATGGCTTAAACAACATAAATTTGTTTTCTCGGTTCCAGGAGGCACAAGTCCAAGTCGGGGTGCTCGCAGGGCTGGAGGCCTCTGAGGCCTCTGTCCTTAGCTTACTGCTGGCCATGCTTGCTGTGTCCCCACTGGGCCTTTCTTCTGTGAATGCACACCCTTGGCTTCTCTTTCTACACATCCTAATCTCCTCATCTTCTACGGACCCTGCTCAGGTTGGATTAGGGTCGACTCTGATGACCTGCTTTTAACTGAAGCACCCCTTTGAAACCCCCTATCCCTCATGAAGTCACATTCTGAGGTCCCGGTAACTAGGCTGCAGCATATGAATTTTGGGGGAACATGCTTCAGTCCATGTCAGAATCCCTAAAACTATCCTCACATTTAAGCTACTCTGCTATTTATTCTTGAGGGTAGATTCTTGCCACCTTTTATTCACATCCTTTTGAAACCGGCATGCCTCCTAGGTAACCAGAGTGGTTTCTTTGGCTGCCTTTCAGTTGAATATTTAGATGTCTTGGTTACTTCAAATTTCTAATAGTGTTGTAAATTATGGTACCTTCTGTAGAGGTGCTGGCAGGCTGAGTATTAGCTGTTATGACAGATACTGTGATGTATTTGAGAGTTTCACATGCTTCTCAACCCATCTTCCTTTCTAAAAATTCATGCTGATTCCTCTTTGTGGCCCAGAAGTCAATCTTGAGTTGCATGTTTCTCTCATCTCTTTTTACCTTCTCTAAGACAGAGGGCTGGAGAAGGCAATGGCAACCCATTCCAGTACTCTTGCCTAGAGAATCCCATGGATAGAGGAGCCTGGTGGGCTGCTGTCCATAGGGTCACAGAGTCGGGCATGACTGAAGCGACTTAGCATGCATGCATGCATTGGAGAAGGAAATGGCAACCCACTCCAGTATTCTTGCCTGGAGAATCCCAGGGACAGAGGAGCCTGATGGGTTGCTGTCTATGGGGTCGCACAGAGTCGGACACAACTGAAGTGACTTAGCAGCAGCAGCAGCAGCAAGACAGAGGGCATTATATATTTCTTCATCTCCACTACAGCCTTCGGTATCTACAGAAGTCAAAACTGTACATAGCATTCAAGGTTTTCATAACAAAATTCTTTCTCTCAAGAATGGGTGCAGTTTTTCACATCGTAGGATTTTTTTTTCTTTCTTGTTAATGAGCAGCTATAAAGACATTTTAAATGAATAATTAACCCTTAACATGCCTGTATTTAACTGCACATAGCTAACAGATCTTCGTGTATATAGACGTTGCAACATTTTATTTGCCCTATTTCTTACGTTACTTCTTCATTCATGGACCTTAACTTCACTAGTGCATCTAAGAGTTCATATATCTTCAAACAATACAATACTTTACAAATTAGTCCTCTGCAATCACTACACAAAGGTGCTTCAGAGACAGCCTTCAGCTTCAGATAAGAGATAGTTTACAAATAAGCTTAATGTATTTCAGGAGTAATTCTATGCGACAATAATATTAATATTAAATGTTTAACCAGAGACCACTGCTGGCAGCTGGTTTACATGACTTGTTTGAAGAATGATGGTAATTCCAAGACTGCCACAAGGACTCAGTTAAAAGAATATTCCTATATTTTATGGAATAACAAGAGTGGAGAAAAAAATAGGCCATATATGCCAACCCCAGAGGTAAGAAGTGAGAAAAATCGATCCAGTAGCAAGAAGATTTAATGGAGACCATATGGACATTACATGGGTTTGCTTCTTTAGAGGACTTGGGTAATAGGGCACCAACGTGCATTAATCATAAAGGACTCAGACTTTGAGAAAACCTGAATACTTACATTTCACTTTTGGATATAGTTGTGGGACCTACCAGAACCTCCATTTCTGAATATTCATCAGGTGATGTGACAAATGGAAATCACCCAGCACCATGCATAGTTTGCAATAGAAACCAGTTCTCTTTTCTTGTGAGAACAGGAGTTCACATAGCTGTCACTTGGGTGACCAGGATAATAATATCCTTGGATTAATCTTACATTGATCTTCCCAGGGGCTGTCAGTGATCACAGTGACTTTTAACCTAGAGTAAGTTAGGTGGGTCCCCGAGTAATGTGTTGTTAATAAAAGTTCCAGATTTGTGAGTGATTTACTTTTTTTGACACCAAAATGAGAGCAGACTCAAGGTTACTCTTTTATCAGACTGCTCATTTGTATTCCAATAATGTAGAATTGGGCAATATGCCAAGAATTAGGGGGAACCCTCCACCACTCCCCAGGGCATGTGCCAAGTGCATGAAAGGCAGGCATCCTCTCTGTGGAGGGCACAGTGCTTGAAAAGCCTGCTTGCTGGAAGTGTTGAGAGGATTGCATGGGGCTGACCACCTCCTGCAGGATGGAGGACCAATCACATCCCATTCATGTGGTCAGGAAGAGTCTCTCCCCTAAGCTGCTGCCAGAAGTCCCAGCTCACACCAGGATTTCCGTGGCCTGGGGCCACAGCCAACACTCAACAGTGAGATGAACATTGAACCTGAGGGCTCTTGGGCTCCAAGGCAACCAGGCCTCTTTATCTCCACTCATCATGCCTTTTCGTACTGTTCACGGGGTTCCCAAGGCAAGAATACTGAAGTGGTTTGCCATTCCCTTCTCCAGTGGAAGAAAATGGCAAAGCTTTGGAAGTTGGTGATGGTCAGGGAAGCCTGGTGTGCTGCAGTCCATGGAGTCGCAGAGTCGGACACGATTGAGCGACTGAACTGACCTAGTGCCTAGGGGTTGTTGCCCATGGTCTCCTTTTTAAAGAGAGAGAAGTTCTTGAGTCTCCCATGAGTGGATTCAGCTTTCAGAATCCTAGTGAAGGCTGTAGCTAGACAAATGTTACCTATACCTAAAATGATTGGGAAGATTCCAGGCAGATAAACCTTGAGTATTCCTGAACGCATTTTGTAAATAAACTATATCCTGAATGACAGAACAAATGCACAAACCAACAACCAAATAAATAAAAGCTTCACAGTTATTTGGTATACAACTTTTGCCCCTAAGTAACTACCCCAACTTTGCTATAATCTAATTTGGCTGTATCCCTCAATTAATATTTTCTGTTTCATGTGTAACTTATTCCAAAGTAAATGTAACACTAGGCTCAAGAAGGAAAGGATATATATACACACATACATGTATACGTAATTATAATTATGGCTGATTTGAGTTGTTGTACAGCAGAAACCAGCACAATATTGTAAAGCAATTATCTTCCAATTAAAACATAAAAAAATAAATATAACTCTTAGGAATGAAAGTGTGTAGTATTGGTGTGCTTAGTTGCTTCAGTTGTGTCTGACTCTCAATGACATGGACTGTAGCCAGCCAGTATCCTCTGTCCATGGGATTCACCAGGCAATTGGATCAATCAAAAGTTTTTACACTTCCACTGTGGGCAGAGTGAAAAACTAATACATTCACTTCCCTTAAAGAGCTTATGTTTATGTGAGAAAAGTATCTGCAGGAATAAAAGCCATACTGAATGGTGATTATAGTTAACAGTACTGTAGTGTGTATTTGAAAGTTGCTATCAGAGTAGATCTTAAAAAATTCTCATCACAAGAGAAAAAAAATGTGTAACTGTGGTGGTGAAGGATATTGACTAAACTTACTGTGATGACGGGGCTTCCCTGGTGGTTCAGTCAGCAGAGAGTCTGCCTGTAATGAAGGAGATGCAGGTTCGATCCCTGGGTTGGGAAGATCCCCTGGATGAGGGCATGGCAGCCCACTCCAGTAGTCTTGCCTGGAGAATCCCCATGGACAGAGGAGCCTGGTTCGCAAAGAGGTGGACATGACTGAAGGGACTGAGCGCACACACATTGTGGTGAGCATTTCACAATATATCCATGTATCAAATCATTCCTGTATAGTTAAAACCAATACAATGCAATGTGTCAATTATCTCAATTAAAACATTTGTAAAAAGGAAGAGTGAAAGTGTGCATCAGGAAGTACAGCTTGCGAATGTATATGTGAACTCATCAGAGGAAAATTAGAATCGTAGACCTGTTTCATTGGAAATGGTTAATCAGAGACATGACGAAGAGGTGTTCAAAGAGGAAAATGTTTTAAGGAAAGGTTATATGAATACATCAAGAGTGTTCTTGGTGGAGCTGATAAGTGGGAGTTAGCGGTGGGGGAGATGTGTTAATATTTCAGGAGCTGAGGAACCTTGGTCAGATGAACTGGGGTTGGGGGTGGGCTGTTCCTCACTACAGGTTTTCGAATCATCTGACATATTCTAACATTTCTAAAGCAGGGTCTGTCAGTAGAGAAGTTGTAGGGGAATTTGGAGGATGACAAAGTTGGGATTGGGAAAAACAGAAGGGAATTCCACAGATTCCAGGTATGACTGGAAAAAGTTTGTGAAGACATCATGGGAAGGCACTTTATGACTGCTAAAGCGTCGAGATTGCTGTTGACCAAGCTGGGGACTTTAGACACAGGATCTCACAGAATACTTACTTGTCTGTGGTGTTGGGTGACCCTCCATGTCACAAATGAGGAGGTGAGAGAGGTTAAATCAACCAAAAAAGGATGGCGGAGGGAAGATTTGTACCTGCTTTGTCTTACTGGCACATCATTGATTACGATTTTTTTAATGAGGGGAATAATAAATTCAATTTTTAGTTTTTATTTAGGGGTCAGAAGTACATACAAGAGGAAGTACCTTAAGTGTGACAGAGAAAAACAAGGAAAGGCAAGTGAGAGATGAACATTGAAGATGTGACTGTGATTAATAGATAATTTACCCCCAGCCGGTGAGCTGTTGACAATTCAGATGAGGTGTTTTGTTTTTTTAAAGAAGATGTGCTTTCATGTTTACTTATAAGAACCAACTAGTCACTTGGAAATTTCCTATTTGTGAGATGAACCTTAGATACCCCTGTAAATACAGTGTGAGAAAGAAGTGAGCTGTATTTCTATCTCGAGATTATTTTCCAATAGAGGAATGCATTGGAATTATCCTTTTTGGAAGAATGAAGAGTAGGGACTTCTCTGGTGGTACAGTCGTTAAGAATCCACCTGTCAAAGCTGGGAACATGGGTTCGATTCCTCAATCGGGGAAGGTTCCACGTACCATGGTGCAACCAAACCGGCGAGCCTCAACTATCGAAGCCCGCTGGGTCTGCAGCCCACGCTCCGCAAAAAGAGAAGCCACGGCAGTGAGAAGCCCATGAGAGTAGGGCCTACTCATCATAACCAGAGAAAGCTTGCTCACAGCCTTGAAGACCCAGGGCAGCAAGCAATAAATAAATAAAAATTTTGAAAAGTGAAGAATTTTGAATTTTTGAAGGAAAAAATGGCATCATCTAGCACGGTTTCCAAACTGTGTACTGTGGAACCCTAGTATAGCAGTGTATTACCATTTGTTTGTTCATACAGGAAAAGAGTCTGTAATCAAATAAGTTTGAGAAATAAGCGGTTAAATAAAATGAAACAAATACCCTTTTCTTTAGAATGCCTACAACCCTTTACGATGCTGCCGTGCACTTTGAATTTTAAAGAGGGTAGCTTCTGAATGCTGGTTTGTCCCCCTCCCCTGTTTTTGTGTTGTTTGCCGCATCGACTCCTGGTACCAGTGTTGCCTGCTGCAAGCTTTAGGGAACTCTGCTTCAAAGGCATTTAATAGACTCTTGGATTATTTATTTATTTATTTACACCCTTGCAGAAATGAAGGTTTATAGTGTACATTTTTGCCAAAGCAGATGGGTTCTTTCCACTAAAAGGTGTTTCCACGCATGACCTTGAAGATAAATAAATAAAGGAAAAAGAGTAAAAATATTAGGTTGACAGACATTTTAAAGTAGGGCATAACAGATGCCATAAAAAGCATTCTGAAAGTTTAAAGTAGGAGTTAAAATGTGTATTATATGGAAGATACCAGATTAGAGTCTTTGAATATTTATAGTCCAAACATGCAAGTATTTGACCAGCTCCTTCCCAGTTTGGGGGAGAAATGGGACAGAATCCAATTCACAGTTGAGACTGACTCCCTTTAAGTTTTCTTATGTGAAAAGCAGGAAGTGTTGCTAAGTTTACAAAGGTAAGCCTCAGGATAAGGCTTGAGTTTCCTGTCCTGCCTTTAATGTTTTGAGATGGGGCCCTTAAGAAGCAGCCAGGACCTGATGTTGATACCTGAAGAGTTCCAGGAAGGAGACTTGAAGGAGACAACTATTGGATTAATTTTAAGATGCTTTTGCTGAAAATTTTCATAAAGAATACATAGAAAGGAGACTTGACGGTGGCTCAGTGGTAAAGAATCCGCCTGCAATGCAGGAGACACAGGAGACCCAGGTTTGATCCTTGGGTAGGGAAGATCCCTTGGAGGAGGAAATTGCAACCCACTCCAGTGTTCTTGCCTGGAGAATCCCAGGGACAGGGGACACTGGTGGGCCGCTGTCTCTGGGGTCGCACAGAGTTGAACACGACTGAAGTGACTTAGCAGCAGCAGCAGCCAGTATTCTTGCCTGGAGAATCCCATGGACAGAGAAGCCTGGCTGGGCTATAGTCCGTAGGGTTGCAAAAGAGTTGGACACAGCTGAGTGACTGAGCACGCATGGATACATAGAAAGCAAAGGCATAAGGAGAAAGAGGACTCTTTGGGTCAAAAAAATAAATCTGAACTTCTGCACTTTTTCTCTGTTAGTCCTTATTGAAAAATTCATTTACCACTAATGGTGTCAAGGGGCCCTGTCAACCTTCATTATTGTACCAAAAAGAAAAATAAGGAAAAGGCTTAGGGAGCCCTGTCAAGAAAGGAATGTTGTCATTTCTGTTTTCCAACTATCAGTAAAAACAGGTTGTGTTATCTAAACCTCATGGGACCATCCAGATAAGCACCTTGCTCTGGTGAGTTTGTGAAGCCTGGTAAGAGATACTGATGGAATAGAAAGGGGAACCAGGCAGGCCTGCTTCCTTTCTCAGAGGAAGAGTAAAATGAGATGGAAATAAACAGGGACAATGGTGAAAACACCAATCTTGGTTTCAGATAATTCTAGAGCCCAAACAGCTACCCTGGATTAAATCTTGAAGAGTATAAAATTCGCTACTAATTTTGGACCTACATACCAAAAGAGGTCCTAGATTTGCTTAAAATCAGTTATACCATTTCAATCTCAACCGCTTGGAAGCTACTGGGAATTTAACAAAATCAGATTCAACGCACATTGCTTGGTACTTTTCCACCAAAATCTCTAAACAGCCCCCAAAGCCATATGCAGGCCATACGTAGCAGAAGGGAGACCAAGATGTTAGAATTGGAGCTGGAGTAACTCAAGTCTTTACGGCTGTCTTATTAGTCTCAATTCAACGCCTAGGAAACGTCCACGAGAGGTGTTTTGCAATCAAGATGAAGAAGCTCGGGGAACTTCCCTGGTGTCAGTCAGTCAGTTCAGTCGCTCAGTCGTGTCCAACTCTTTGCGACCCCATGGACCGCAGCACGCCAGGCCTCCCTGTCCATCACCAACTCCCGGAGTTTACTCAAACTCGTGTCCATTGCATCGGTGATGCCATCCAACCATCTCATCCTCTGTCATCCCCTTCTCCTCCTGCCTTCAATCTTTCCCAGCATCAGGGTTTTTTCCAATGAGTTGGTTCTTCACATTGGGTGGCCAAAGTATTGGAGTTTCAGCTTCAACATCAGTCCTTCCAATGAGTATTCAGGACTGATTTCCTTTAGGATTGACTGGTTCCAGTGGTTAAAAATCTGCCTTGCAATGCAGGGGAAGAGCTTTTGACCCCTGGTCTGGGAACTAAGATCCCACTGAGGAGCAACTAAGCCCGTGAGCTACAACTACTGAGCCCACGTGCCCTGGAGACTGTGGGCCATAACGAAAGATCCCACAGGCTGTAACGAGGATTCTGCGTGCTGCCGCTTAGACCCGAACTAAGACCTGCAGGCAAATAAATAAGTAAATATTAAAAAAAAAAAAAAGATGCTCAGGCAGGCACAGTGGTGTGCATTCACTCACAGGCTGACTTCTTTTTGGAATTAGTCTTCAGTGATAATTATTCCGTGTATGACTGAGTCTCCAGGTTCCGCAGTATAGCCAGCTCTTTTTTCAGTCCCTTGGGAGTCAGACACATTTCTGGGTATAAGTAGCAGTTTCATCCTGGAGCTCCCTCACCTTTCACACCATTCAAAGAAAAGACATTGGATGGCTGGCCCTTAGGAACTTTTTCTCTCATTCCTAGACACCTCTGGTAGAAAATAATTTGATTTAACATGATTTTCCTTCCATGTGAACATGCCAGGGTGCCGCCTCCCTATCTCATAATACCCGGTAGCTGTCTTTCATCTCCACTCTCTTCCAGTTCCTATGAGTTGAAGAAGGACCTAGGGTTACAGTGTTTAGAACAGAAAGGTTATAGCACTCATCTGTGCCAAGCCTTTATTTATTTTGATGTGGAACTTTTGGAACTTTCTGGAACTTTTTTTCCAAATATGCCATTGGTTGAATCCATGGGTATAAGAAGGGTTGATTATATAAGTAACAAATAAAAATAGCCTATTTCTGCTGCTATGTAATAGAATATGCATTGTGAATATTGCGATAAAGCTAATGAAGCTCTATGCCATCACGTACCCTAGCTTTTCATGTAGCTGGTATTTTACAACTCTTTATTGTTTGTGAAATTGTGACACATGTTAAGATTCTCTTACGAACAGCAGAATATCAGAGAGTGCAGAATTAGTTTATTGACCCTCCCTCCTCACACTGGAGCTCCGCACACAGGCAGATTTATAAAGTAATAAAGGCAGTGAAAACCCCTGAGCCTGTTCCAAGTTGGAATTAGCATTCCAAAGAATTCCACACCATAATAGGTTACATGATTGAGAAGCCTTGGTGACGTTAGCGTGCCCACACACTCATGCCTGACCTTAAACTTCTGGCGCCCCATGCATTTTATTTGGATGAAAAGTATGCATGGAAGCAGTTTTCTGTATTCCTTCTATAAACCACATGCTGAGATATTGACCTCCTCCTGGCTTTTAGGTGATGCAGATGTTTGGTTTTTTTTTTAAATACTGAGATAATTTTAAAATCTCACTTCATGTACAATATTTGCAGTCATCCCCACATTTGATATACTTGCCTTGGGCAGCTTTATGTAAGTTTGTGAAGACAAGGCTACTAAATACCAATCAGTTATAAGGTTTTTATTAAGATTGTCCAACCAGGCATGACTATATCTAATTATGTTCTTATCTAACTCAATATAGCTTGTCCATAAAAGTGTCACGAGAGTCTTAGTCGTATGTTCGGTTAAAGTCCAAAACCGCCAGGCCAGCCATGCTTATCCAATAGAAGTGAGTCTGGCATGCATTTCCTGATGAATCTGTGCCAACTTTGGCTTCCAGAGATTCTTGCTTCTTTTTCTACCTGTTCTCATGTCAGTCTTTTAATAATCAGGTCTACATGTTTGCTGTCACTTGTGTGGAAGTGATCTTATTTTCTGAAAGCTGAAGTTCCTGACTTTAGAGGAGAAAAGAGGATGAAAAAGTGAACAACCACTTGCCATATAGGTGGTAACAAAGCTGGAGTTAATTGATTTGAACCTGAACTTAGTATTCTAGAATATTGCAAGCAAGAAGGAGCTTGCATTTCATAGAGGAGCAAATGACGGGAAATTGGCCAGTCTGCTTTCAAAATTGCCAATTGGGGGAGGTGGGGAATGCATCTAAAGATGCACCAAGGAAAAGGGGGGAAAGGTGTAATATAGAAAAAGAAGCAGCAGAAAAAGAAGCGTCCTCAAATATCCTCACACAAAAAAATAGCAAGGATGACGATTAGGGAATAAAACATGATGCCTCTGATTTCTGTGCCAATGCTCATTGTATGGGCTTCCCCAGTGGCTCAGAGGTTAAAGCGTCTGCCTCCAATGCGGGAGACCCAGGTTCGATCCCTGGGTCGGGAAGATCCCCTGGAGAAGGAAATGGTAACCCACTCCAGTATTCCTGCCTGGAGAATCCCATGGATGCAGAAGCTCAATCTATAGGATATAAGCAATTGGATATCTTAACACAGAAGGTAAATATGGCTTTAGAGTAAATTTGGCACCGAGTGTTGGTGGAATAGGGCTGACAGTGAGAACTGAGAACAAAAACGTGAGTCTTTTTCAAAAGAAATTGACCTGGGCATGTGCAAGTGCTTGCTCAGCTAGAACAAGGATTTAAAAGCTCCCTCTTCAGGCAGCCCGCCCGAGTGGTCCCAGACCTGGAAAAACTCTGTCACTGTTCAAGCCATTAGGGCAGGCTTTTAAACAGGAATTTTACAGCGCTGTTCCACGGTGGTACATCAGATCATGTTGTCTTTATCAGACAGTCCATTCTCTCCTTCTTTATTCCGTCCCTTGTGCTACATTTATGCGTTTCTGTCTGCCATGCTAGACTTTGAGGACACAAACTGGCAAATAGAGCACAGATCATGTAAATCACACACGTACCTTAAACCTCGTTCTTTCAGTTCGCACATAGTGATACCATGGCAATTAGCTAAGCTCTGTCCCATATCGTTCTCTATAAAATGAAGTGATAGGACCTGCTTCCTGGGGTTATGGTGAGGCTTAGAGATGACATATGCTAGGTGCTTGGCACATAATGGGCATGAAATACATGTGGGTTTGGAATTGAAACTATGGATGTGGCATGGACAGGAACTTTTATGTGGTTCAGCTGTTTATACACAACAGCAAAAAAAAAAAAAAGAAAAGGGCTCACAACCTAGTAGTCGGCTTAAACAGGTTGAATATTAATGAGCTCTGACTGGGGCCTTGCAAATAAGCTGGGTAGAAATGAATCTGGAATATCATCAGCAAATGCCTGAAATGAAATGAATCTTATTAACATACTGGGAGGATTGTTACGCGTGGCTTTAGTCTGAGATGCTTTCAGCATTCTCTCTCCCTCTAGTTTTTAAACAGTGATGCGGAGAGCTGACTCACTGGAAGAGACCCTGATACTGGGAAAGATTGAGGGCAGGAGGAGCAGGGGACGACAGAGGATGAGATGGTTGGATGGCATTACCGACTCGATGGACATGGGTCTTGGTGGACTTCGGGAGTTGGTGATGGACAGGGAGGCCTGGCGTGCTGTGGTTCATGGGGTCGCAGAGAGTCAGACACGACTGAGCAACTGAACTGACTGACTGATTAAGGTATAATTCATATGGCATACAGTTCACCCCAGAGCATTAGTGAAGTGTACAATTCAGTGGAAATTAGTATATTTACAGATGTGTGCATCTATCGTCACAGTCAATCCATCATCTCTAAAAGAAACCCCATCGCCTTTAGCTGTCATAACCTACTCTCCCTCACTGCACCCTAAGCTGCTGCTCATCCATTTTCTGTCTCTATGGATTTCCCTGTTCTGGATATTTCCTATGACTGGTATCATGTAATATGTGGTCTTATGTAACAAGCTTCTTGCATTTACCATGTTTTCAAGGTTTATCTATGTAGTAGCATGTATCAGTCCTTTATGGCCAAACAATATTCCTTTATATACATATATATAGGAGAAGGCAATGGCATCCCACTCCAGTACTCTTGCCTGGAAAATGCCATGGTGATGGACAGGGAAGCCTGGTGGGCTGCAGTCCATGGGGTCGCTAAGAGTCGGACAGGACTGAGCGACTTCACTTTCACTTTTCTGCATTGGAGAAGGAAATGGCAACCCACTCCAGTGTTCACACATCACAATTTGTTTATCGCTGTGTTGGTTGGCAGACATTTGGGTTGTCTCCTGTCTTCTGGCCATTATGAATACCGCTGCTATGAATGTTAATGTATATTTTGTGTGTGTTTGAGCATATATTTTTATTTCTCTTAACTGTATACTTAGGAGTAGAGCTGCTGGGTTTCAACCCTCTTTTGATACTCATAATTGGGAACATTGAGTCTGTGATTCTAGCCTAATCTCCCTAAAACACTTTCCTGTGACAATCCTAGATTTTCTGCATTTTATTCACTTAATAATTACTGAGAAATTATTGCAAATCAGGTAATGTCTTAGGCACCAGACAACTTTGGTGGGTTCTTTAGGTTTTAGACTCTTCAAGATCTAGTTGGAACCTGACAGTTGGGGTATTACATTTTTCTGTACCAAGCATAACTGGAGACCACCTTATGCAGGAAAATAAATATAACTCTTAACCTGCCTCTTTTTTTATGATCCAAATAAACTATCACCTTTTCTTAGCTCCTTTGTACACACTGTCTATAAGTTTTTATAGAAGCTTCTGGTTCACACTGCTTTTTCATATATTTGTATTCATCCATTCACTCACTACAAATTTAGTAAGCACCTACACTCTGTCAATCATTATACCAGACTTCATCAATATAAAGATAAGACACTCACTGCTCTTTGAAGAGAAACCATACATAAATAGGTATTGAGATGTTCCTAACCCATTTTGGCGTCCCTGGGAAAGTCTTCCTGAAAGGTGAAAAGGTGCAACATGGATTTAGAGACAGGCCAGGGTGAGACAGGGAACTTTCCATGAAGAGAGAACAGTGTAAGGAGATACATAAATAAGAAACATGATGGTAAAGTAGTTAAATACTGCTGGATCATAAACTGCGTCTAAGATAAAGAATTTTCAAAGGGACAATATAATTACTTAATATGTAGCCTGCCAGTGGGAATTAATGATTAAAAGAACATGGTTATCCAATAATGTACAACTGCCCACTAAATAGCTCTGTGACATCAGACAAGCCATTAACCTCTCTGTGCCTGCCTCATTTGTCATCAAATGTTAGGTGGGAAACAGATTTTATGAATATCTCCTTTCTAAAGTGACACATAGATTGCTTTTTAAAAGTCCCAAAGAGCATTCTAGTATTGTCCCAACATAGCCAAGGCTTGGACAGATAGAACTGTATGAGATGAAGAGATAAGTCATAGATAAGATTTTTGATTAAATAGATTGAAGTGAAGAACTCTGAGTAAAGGAAGCAGATGAATTTCAGACCTGGCTTGGTGCCCCAGTAGTGCTGACTGCCTATAGAAGAGAAGTCCCAACTCCTACATTCAAGTCTGCAGTTATCCTTCGCAAGCCCCACCTTCCATGATGCATGAAAAGGGCACACCTATTTTCTGACCTCAAATCGTCTCCTGATACTTGCTTTGGAATCTTGGATGTGTCTCTGCAGACTGTGGGTTGTGAACCTATCCCATTCTATTCATAGTACGCATTGCTTCACAGATCAAGTGTTTGCTCTGTTCTCTTGTAAAATTTGGATATTTCTATGTCTTCAAGATTGTATACGAGACTCTATCAGGGTCTGTATCACATTTTTTTTCTCCAACAGTTTTACTGGGGTATAGTTGAGTTATAATATTGTGTTAGTTTCTGGTGCACATTTTATACTTATTTGTATGCTTGCAGTGGTCACTGGTTCCTCTTTTCCTTTTTGAAAGCTATACATAGTTATCTTTGACCTTCATTTGCTGCCTCTAGGTCAAGGCAGTGACACAACAAGCAAATACAAAAGAAAGGGCCTGATACTGCCACCGAAACCCTTTAAGTTGGGCACATGCCAGGCTCCAGAGCCTTGGCCCTCATACTTTGGCCCATACTGATAAGCAACAGGGGACACCAGGGGTAGCCTTGGTACCCATACATAAAGTCCCCAAACACAGGCTCAGTCACAAATGTACAGAAGCACAGGAAAGGAGGAGAAGAGCTCTTGCCAGTTCTCCCACCCACTTGATATACCTAAGAGATATTCTCGTTTTGCTTCTTTAATAGTTCTTTTTATGGATGAGTAATATTCCATTCGGAGAAGGCAATGGCACCCCACTCCAGTACTCTTGCCTGGAAAACTCCATAGATGGAGGAGCCTGGTGGACTGCAGTCCATGGGGTCGCTAAGAGTCAGACACGACTGAGCAACCTCACTTTGACTTTTCACTTTCATGCATTGGAGAAGGAAATGGCAACCCACTCCAGTGTTCTTGCCTGGAGAATCCCAGTGACGGGGGAGCCTGGTGGGCTGCCGTCTATGGGATCGCACAGAGTCGGACACGACTGAAGCGACTTAGCAGCAGCAGCAGCAATATTCTATCATATACATATACCACATCTTCTTTATCCATTCTTCTGTTGATGGACATTTAGGTTGCTTCTGTGTCCTGAGTATTGTAAATAATGCAACCGTAAACATTTGGGGTGCATGTATCTTTTTGAATTATGGTTTTCTTTGGTTATTTGCCCAGGAGTGGGACTGCTGGGTGAAATGGCAGTTCTGTTTTTAGTTTTTTAATGAACATCCATATTGTTTTGCATAGTGGGTATATCAATTTACATTCCCATCAACAGTGCATGAGGGTTCCCTTTCTCTGCACCCCTTCAAGCATTTATTGTTTTGTAGATTTTTTTTTTAATAGATAACTAATGAGAACATGCTGTATGGTACAGGGAACCCTACCTAATGCACTGTGGTGACCTAAATGGGAAGGAAGTCCAAAAAGGAGGGCATATATGTATACGTATGACTGATGCATTTTGCTGCACGGCAGAAGCTAACACATTGTAAAGGAACTATATTCCAATAAAAATTAATTAAAAATAGTCCGTTTTGTAAAAGAGGAACAATCAATGGCATGCAAAATGAACAGGGAAGAAGGCATGATGAAACCTGCAAGACACTAAATATGTGTCAGTTCAGTAACTAAACTCTGTCAATCTAAGATCATATAGTGCTCTAGGATCATATAGTACCGTAAGATCATACAGTGCTCAATGGGAAGGGCCACTGGTAAAGTAAGCCCATTGCCATTAGTGAAGAGAGAATTTACCTTGGTAAAAGGAAAACTTCTACCTGTGCTGGTAAGTCTGCTGCTGACTTAAATGTGGTACAGAAGCTTCTGGAATTACTACCACTTGTGGTAGTAAAAATCTGAGAGTCATTTTATGTTTTTTTTTCTTTTATAAAATAAAAAGTTGCATTATTTACTGAAATTTGTACTCTGTACAGAACTGAATTCCTAGGATAGGCTGCATTTGGAATTTAAGGTTTTATTATAAGCACCACTTACGCTTTCTATTTTTATCTGCTTTGTAATTTTTTAGTTGTCAGTGGTGGGTTGCCAAATCACTGCCATTTTATTCAGTAAAATGTTTACATATTGAAAACATGGTTCGTGCCTGTATTACTAAGACAGCAAGACAACCATCAAGCCGTCGGAATCTCTGTTTTTTCCGGGGGAGTGTGTCAAATTAAATACCAGGAAAAAACGCTCTGGGAGGCTTGCGTACCCATCCCAGCTACTGTGTGTTAGCTGCTAAAGGCCACCGCTGCCCCATTTGCTAGAGAATTTATTATAGGGAAGAACTGATGCCATGTTGGATCTGTTTCTTTTGCTTTAACCTTTGCTTCCTATGGCTTTCGTTCAGTAAAAGCATACTGTTTATACATAATAGCCTACCTTGGGGAACTCTTCTCTTCTGCCTGAATGTTAAACCAAAATGCCTTTGTTCAGTACCCTGTCCACCTGTGGATGGCTACAGGAAGGAAGAAATTAACACATCCTCTCCCCAAGGCTGGCCATTCCAGGAGATATTTGCAAGAATAATGGCCTTTTTACTACACTTCCTCAACAACCCCCCCACCACATTCTGTAAAAGAACCTGGCATCCAGACCCAGTTAAGATGGTTATTTTGAGACATTAGTCTGCTATCTTCTCAGTCTGCTGGCTGTCCTAATGAAGTTGTGTTTCTTGGCTCAACACCTCTTCTCTTAGATTTATTGGCCTCTTGTGCAGTGAGCAGAGCAATCAGTCTTGGATTTGGTAACAAACTGACCTCACCAGAATGGCCTGGAGGAAAACACCCCTCACCCCCAACCAAGGGCAGCACGCAACCAACTTGATAAGGAAATACGAAAGTCCTCCTCCTTTGTCTCAAGGTAGGACAATGTCAAGGTATGACAATGACTCCTAGAAAAAGACCCTGATGCTGGGAAAGACTGAAGGTGGGAGGAGAAGGGGACAACAGAGGATGAGATGGTTGGATGGCATCACCAACTCAATGGGCATGAGTTTGAGTAAGCTCTGGGAGTTGGTAATGGACAGGGAGGCCTGGCGTACTACAGTCCATGGGGTTGCAAACAGTCGGACGTGACTGAGCAACTGAACTGAACCAAAGGACAGTGTCTGTGGTGTCACTCTTGTTTCAAAACTCTCTACGGGATCAAACTAAGACTACAATTCAGCTGAAACCATATCTTTTCTTTGCTTTTCCCCCTGCTATCCTTCACTTCCTTCCAAGTGAAGCTTCCTTCACTTCCTTCCTTACTACTTTCTTCTGAAATGCTTCTACAAAGAATTAGTGACTTATTTATCCTTATCTTGTGCTCAGCCTCCCAGAAACTCAAATGAAGACTGTATGTGAAAATGTTTATCAGTCCCAGGTGAGGATAACTTCTAAAAAATGTTAAAGTGATATAAACCATTTTCAGAAAAAGGACATTTACAAAGTATTATAATAAAAGATATCCATTTAAATATATAAAAAATAAGCATTTATGTTTGGAAATTTTGACATACAGTGACAGAATAATGTGAAAATTGTGTACAATTGTTGATACTCAAGTAATAGAAACATAGAAAGTCAAAGGTTAGACATAGATGACTCCTGTCAAGAACAAATGTGTTTGTCCATGAACCTATTTTTAATGGCCATGACCTTGTCAGCTACATCCTATTTGACATTTACAGAAAGATGTGTGATAATAAGATTGATGAATTTATTAGCATTATGAATCATGCAAAAACAGAATCTTCAACACATTTTATTAAGCATTGACTAAAAACTGTTGGTTGGGGGAGGACAAAGATTAGAAATGTTTTAAATTGGTTTCCCAAAGGGCAAAGAAGTTGAATAATTTCTCTAAATGATTCATAATTTTCTCTAAATGATCAGGGGATGGAAAACACATCTCCCTGCCATATTGTGCCTCTGTGGATATATGGCCAGAGGAGTTTATGTAAAGTCCAGAAGAGCATGATACTGGGGAATGAGCAGAAAGGGAAATGTCATATTGCTGAGTCAAGCACTGAACAAGGAGTTCTGTTTTGATTTTTCAAAAGAAAAGGACTATAGATTTGAGATTGAGGCTCATTCATTGATTGATTCAACCAATATTTAGAGAGCACCTCTTCTGTGCTGGAGTTCTGTGCTTGTTGCTGTGGTTACAGACATGAAAAGGCAGAAATGAGCTTCCAAGCCAAGTTTGCTGTATTGTAATCTTTCCTGGTCTGACTTCCATGCTTTTTGCAAATGATTTCTGGAGTTTAAAGGCTCTGTCTGCATTTGTGTGGTTTTCTAGGGTTTTCAAATATTTAACCATGTCTAGGCTTTCCCCAATTGCCTGAAGCTCTTCAGTTAATTCTCATTCCAATATTGTCATAGGAAAAAATTAATCTCTCTCCTACTCCCCTTAACTAGCCCAACCCTACAATTATGATAATTTAATGGTGAATAGTGTTCATTAAATATTCTGTATCTTAATTGTTTTTCCCAGAGAAAATGAAAATGCTACTTCTATTTCTGAGAGTCATGTGCTGAGTGCTGGCATCCAAGTTGTAAAACTGTTCAAGATTTTTGGACCCAAGAACTCCCACGTGTGAGAGATCAGACCATCTTGTGTCATGCTTTAGAATTTAGTGTCTCATTTTCTTTAGTCTTTTCTAGCCCTAATTCATCTGTATTTCAGTAATCACAGCGACTAGCTTTTATAGATATATTTTCATTATACCTGATTTGTCACAACTTTGATTTTATTTTAGTAAATTAAGTATCTTTACAGGGTGCATAGTTTTGCAGAGTAGAACAGTTAGGATTCTGAATATGGCATTAGAATGTAACCTTCTAAAGAATAGGAGTTTGTTTTATTGTGCTAAATAGTTTGTTACCTTTTGATGAATATTTTGACTCACTTCAGAGATGAATTAATAGGGATAAATTTCCCAAGTTCTTTAAGTAAAATCATTTATGATGGTTCTTACATCTGTTACTGGAATAATGTTATTTTTTTCTCTTAATGATTGTAAGAATTTTGTATCTTAATTTTAGAACAAAAATACGGAAATGAAATTTGGGCTTTGAGAACCAAGTACTTTGAATTTCCATAAATGACTTTCTTTTCATAAACCACACAGTATGAGACCTCGCACACTATTGTGCCTTCATTTAGTGTGCAAACAGAGTCTTTGTAAGTTATCTTTATTGATAGAACCTTGCTAGTGTGTTTGTGTCTCTGTCAACTTAATTCTTATAGAATCTCTGGGGATTTATGGGTTATTGGATTTTTAAAATCCATTTGAAGCAAGTGGATTCTCAATAGAAGAGTAGATACCTAGTTAAAAAGAAAAGCAATATTTTACCTGATGTTACAAAGAGCTCTTCATTTTTGACATTCAATCGCTGAGTAAGTTAACTTATGAGGAATAAATAGTATTATTTAGCAATCTTCATTTTACCACATCATTAAAAGGTTATATTCCGCAAATAATTCACATAATGAAACAATGGGCATAAGTCATATATGTTAAGGAAGGTTAAAAATTCAAATAGTTATAACCTGATTCAAAGGTCATTTGTTCTAAATCAGTACTTAGATTGTTAATTTCTAAGAAAATAAATTTCTAAGTAAATTGTTAACTTATAATAAAACCTTTATTAATGTTTTACTTTATTGAAGAATATCCTGAAGTAGTAAAGATATGTTTTATAGAAATTTTATATTTGATATTTTCCATTCACGAATTCTACAATACATATATTTCTACTATAATATGTTTACTGATTGATAGCCTATAAATAGCTTAAACTTTTCACATTGTTCATATTCCTGGGGTTGATCTTCAGGTGTACATATCAGAAAACAAACACAGAGATGGCTGAAATTGAGCAGGTTTTTATCACTCCCAGTGAAGAATACATTATCCTAGTGAGTGCAAAACTCAAATCACAAATTGAAACAGCACCAAAATAAGTGTGCTTATTGTGTATAATTTCTGCACTATTGTAAAAATTTTCTACAAATTTAAGACAAAGATATTGACAATTTGTTAACATGTCTGAGGCCCTATGATAAACAAAAATCTCCAAAAAACCACAACAAAAAAAAATTGTACTAGACAAGTTGAGATAATGAATAAGAAATTAAAGTTGGTCATTTACAATTTAAATAAGACAATAACTTGAATGAAAATGAAGAAGACATACGGCAAGTTCAAAGAAACACAAGAAATTGTCTTGCTTGGTACTCCAGTATTTTAGGAGTGGGAACTGAGACATACTAGGATTAAGTGATTTATCTGACATCATGGTGAGATTGTGGCAGAGTCTGCTCTGGACTCTTCCAGTCCACTTTTTCGTTGCTCACCACTATGACAGGAGGACAGGAGGACACATGCCAGATAATGGTAAGTGCTTAAGAGAAACCAGTTGGAAAAATGGCGGACTGTAATCACATATGGGTCACAATAACAGTATTTGGGAGAGGAAACACCATTCTGGAACATCCATCTCAGACTTGGCAAGCTGGAATGACAATCTGCAACATTATTGTTTACCAGTTACCAATCACTGGTATAATGAGACAAATGCTACCAGAGAAACTTAATGAACCAAATTTTAATACAAATGTTTAAATCTTTTACAAAGAAAGGAGGCTGTATTTTCTTCAGCCATAAAATTATTTCCTTCTTCCTTTTGATTTGATGTAACGCAGTCAAATCTGTATGGAAGAATCCAAAGAGGGCAAAACAAGTGCGACAAATCTTATTTTTGCAAGAGTATGAAGCTAAATAGAACTATATTCTATTGAATGATTTCCTCAACTTCTCCTTAGGTGTGGGTTAAGGGATAGGCAATAGCTGAGTCAAATTTAATTTGTTCAATTTCTCCCCATTCTCTGTATTATTTATGTCATATAGTAAACTAAGCTGTTTTTAATTTGTTTTAATCAGTTTGTTTTGATCTAAACTTTAAGGTAGGGTTTGGGTTTCCTGGTGGCTCAGTGATAGAGAATCTGTGTGCCAACGCAGGAGACACAGGTTTGATCCTTGGGTCGGGAAGGTTATCTGGGGAAGGAAATGGCAACCCGCTCCAGTAGTCTTGCCTGGAGAATCCCATGGACACAGGAGCCTGGTGGGCTACACTCCACGGGGTCGCCAAAGAATCGAACACAACTTAGTGGGTGTCACAACAACAAGGGTAGGGTTTAGAATGAGAACATCATTTAAATGAGAACCTATTTATGTAGGTTATACACATTTGTTTCGTTTTATGGGAGTTAAAGTTCATCTATTTTATGCCCTTATAAATTTATACCAAATATTTATTATAACAACTCATTAAACTTAAAAATTTTTGAAACAATCAAGAAATTATAGGAAGTTGAAAGAGTAGTACAAAGAATTTTTGACCCCCTAATCTGTTGAACGCAACTTGTCTAATATTACCTTGCACGAGAATTCATGCATCTTTGGAAGGAATATCACAAGAGTGGTACTGCTCTTTCCCAGTGCATCGTGTCTGTGGTATAGGATTGTGACTTGTCCAATTACAGGTGATGTTCACTTTGATCATTAGGTTAAAGTGATACCTACCAGGTTTCTTCACAGTAAACTTAGTCTTTTTTCATTTGTGAATAATAACTGTCTTATGGTGACAGTTTTAAAACAACACAAACATCTCAGTCATCTTCAGATTTTCAAGTTATTCCTTTATTTGTGTATCTTTTTATGAACTGTGGTCAACTATTTTATTTTATGGACTAAAATCCACTGCTGCTGCTGCTGTTGCTACAGCTGTCTCTTCAGTCGTGTCTGACTCTATGTGACCCCAGGGACTGTAGCCCGCCAAGCTCCTCTGTCCTTGAGATTCTCCAGGCAAGAATACTGGAGTAGATTGCCATGCCCTCCTCCAGGGGATCTTCCTAACCCAGGGATCAAACCCACATCTCTTATGTCTCCTGCACTGGCAGGTGGATTCTTTACCACTAGTGCCGCTTGGGAAGCCCCAAATCCACTACTGTCTTTATTTATTTTGACGCTTAAATTATTGTTATGGGAGCCACTTTGATTGTTTATACATTTTTTTTGATGCTTCTCTGTTATTCTTTGAACATTTATTTACTTTCTAGTACCACATAACATTTGAGGCCTATCTTATACATTCCCTGGTTTATCTTAGAGTTGGTCATTTTTCTAAGAAGTCTTGTTTCTTTTCAGTGACAGTAGTATTTAGAAGCCAAGAGCAGGTGTTTAATGTGCTTATTGCTACTGAGGTGTCACTGCTTTCACAGTATCTCAGAGGGCAAAACTAAGGGACTATATGATAATATGCACACATATACACATATATATTTCTTTTTACTTCAATCAATCAATTGATGTATATATTAAAATCCATGAATTCATACCAACATTTTCAGTGTCTGGCCAACACCACTGAGCTTTCCTGGTGGCTCAGAAGGTAAAGAATCTACCTGCAAGGTGGGAGACCTGGCTTCTATCCCTGGGTTGGGAAGATCCCCTGGAGGAGGGCATGGCAACCCACTCTAGTATTCTTGCCTGGAGAATCCCCATGGACAGAGGAGCCTGGCAGGCTACAGTCCATGGGGTTGCAAAAAATCGGACACAACTGAGTGACTAGGCATACATCCAACACCATTGAGTTCTTTCTGTTTTTTCCATTTCTTTGTTTGTGTCTTCCCTCTCTAACAGTGAGTAGCTCCAATTATATTGAAGGTGTGTACTTATTTGATCACCTCCCCCATATGTAACCCGGCTTCCATTGCCCCTGCTATTCCCTGCTCTGCATGGAAGCTCTCCTCACTCTGCTTGGCCTCCCATACCCTGTGCCAGATGACCCTCCTATGAGGATGCTTCTGCACTCTTTGGGTTGTGACACGATACTCTGGATAGCTTTCCCAAACATATGTCCTTCTTACTCATTTCTGTTTCTGGCACCCTGAGCTGGACCATTCAGCTCTCTACATCCCAATCCCTACTGGCCTATTTGCTTACTTTACTGCACCCTATGTCCTACTTACTGGATTTATTATTAAATTGTTGAAGAAGGAGAGGAAGAGAAAGGGAAAACAACTCATTAGATTTTAAAATTAAATGTCAAACTTATAAAATATTTAACTGACTCAGTATGTTATTAAAAAAGAAGGATGAAATGTATTCCTGGAAAGTTTTTTTTTTTTTTGTATTGGTTATAAAAAGAATGCCTGATGAAGACTAAGAAGACTAAGCTTTGCTCACAAAGTTAATTTCAACACCTGGAATAAGAAAGCCTTGATTAACAGCTTAAAGTTGGTGGAGTTGAGTGACCAATATGATTTCTGCCAAGGACAAAGCTTTAGGACCTTCTTCTCTTCCTTTGGTCAAGATTCACTTAATCATCCTTTTTTTGTTGTTGTTGCAACGATTACTTTTTCATTTGTTACTGAGAACTGGTCCTGGATTTTGTGATCACAAAAGATTTGCTTTTCTGTACCATCAACGTTAATGCTCTTAAGTAATATTTTTTGAAAGTGTAGCATATTGAAAAGCAGAGACATTATTTTGCCAACAAAGGTCCGTCTAGTCAAGGCTATAGTTTTTCCAGTGGTCGTGTATGGATGTGAGAGTTGGACTGTGAAGAAAGCTGAGTGCCGAAGAATTGATGCTTTTGAACTCTGGTGTTGGAGAAGACTCTTGAGAGTCCCTTGGACTGCAAGGAGATCCAACCAGTCCATTCTGAGGGAGATCAGCCCTAGGATTTCTTTAGAAGGAATGATGCTAACACTGAAACTCCAGTACTTTGGCCACCTCATGCTAAGAGTTGACTCACTGGAAAAGACTTTGATGCTGGGAGGGATTGGGGTCAGGAGGAGAAGGGGACGACAGAGGATGAGATGGCTGGATGGCATCACTGACTCGATGGACGTGAGTCTGAGTGAACTCCGGGAGTTGGTGATGGAGAGGGAGGCCTGGCGTGCTGCGATTCATGGGGTCGCAAAGAGTCGTACATGACTGAGCGACTGAACTGAACTGAATTCATTTAAGTGATTTTTTAAACTATTCCCGGTCACAGAGTACCAAATACATTTTATATGAGGGATGGGAATCCACTTCCAAAAAATATTAATGTAAAAGCTAGTAAGACAAAAGCATAACAAAGTGAACATAGTCAGACAGAAGCAAGTCACGGGGTGTCCAGTGGACCTACGGAGGAGCCCTAGTGTTTATACCATACCATGTACTTGATTAATGGTCACTTGTTTCCTGAGCGTCAGCATGTCTCTAAGATTTGCTCTAGTCAATCAGGCAAATGCAGAATGCCATTAAAGTGATAAATTCAAACAGCCCACACAGAATTGTTGCAGTCTGTCATGTCAGGTCCCACTTTAGAGAGATTTTTAACTTTATGGATCACTGATTTGATAAACCAAAATGAGTCCTTTAAAGCTCTCCTTTTTTATCAGGTTGTTGAACTTATCAGGATTGCATGCTCAATGAAACTCTGTTTCCTGGAGTCTGAACACCTCAGAGGTGACCAGTGTCTCTTCTTGATTGACTGAGGTATTTACTTGTTTCTGCTGTTCATTCCATGAAGGTGAGATTTCGTGTTTGTCTCTTTTTTTTGAATAACATTGCTGAGAAATGTGCTTCTACTTTACTCTGGAATTCTTGAAATGATTTTTGAGGCATTCTTCATAGAAGTGTTAATACTTATGAGACAAAAGACCTGGAGCTGGAAGACCTAGATTTGGATTCTGACATTGCTCCCTATTAGCAGTGTGGTCTCAGTTTCCTTGTTTGTGAAACTGGGTATTATCATTATCTCACAAAGTATTTTCTGAGCCTCAATTGAAAAAAAATTCAAGTTAAAGTCATTTCAGTACTTGAAAGGACCATGCAAATGTAAGGTATTGTTAGTATTTTGTGAAAAAATCATTTCTTTAAAGGTATAAGAGTTCATTAAGGAAGAGTCCAAATGAAAGCAAAGTAATAAATAAAATTACTGTAAGAACTGTTGAGAGAATTTGTGTTTTGCCAATGAAAATTTGTTTTCATATTAGTAAATGCAAATACATTTACTTTTTAAATGTTTAACTAATACTATTGTAAATTTTTAAAAGTTTCAAGAATGTTCATTCCAAAAAGTCTCTGCCTTGTTTTGAAAGATTTAATTTCAAGGACAATATACCTACTTTTTCCCCAAATCAACTCTAAGCAATAAGTCTAATAGTATTAATGAAGGGCAGGTGTTAAGTCTTAGAATGAACTGAACAGTGGATACAAGTCACCTAGCATATATTCTGCTGCTAAGTCGCTTCAGTCGTGTCCGACTCTGTGCGACCTCATAGACGGCAGCCCACCAGGCTCCCCTGTCCCTGGGATTCTCCAGGCAAGAACACTGGAGTGGGTTGCCATTTCCTTCTCCAATGCATGAAAGTGAAAAGTGAAAGTGAAGTCACTCAGTCGTGTCTGACCCTCAGCGACCCCATGGACTGCAGCCTTCCAGGCTCCTCCATCCATGGGGTTTTCCAGGCAAGAGTACTGGAGTAGGGTGCCATTGCCTTCTCTGAGCATATATTCTAAGGCAGTGAAAATGAGGAACAATGATTTAGAGATTCAAAAAAAAAAAAATGCAGTCAGATGTTACTATTTGTGGGCCAGTCATCGTAACTCTTTCAGCCAATATGTGATAAAATTCTTCATCATGGGAAAACTGTATTGGCCCCAGCAGAGTGGCAGACATATATCTCCCTAAACAAACCTGATGTTGTTAGACAAAAGGAAGAAGAGTTTTGATTGTCATCATCCTAGATAAGGGGACTATGAACTTTAGAGTGTCTCACTCATGATTTCCAGTTGTCATCAAGAAGACAGACTTAATCTGAGTCTCCCTGAAAGCAGGGCATGAGACAATACGTGGGCACACATGGTTTACTTGAGTTGATCCCAGGAAGCAGGGCTGAGGGGGTGGGGCAGTGAGACACGGTATGGGAGAAATGCCAAGTTACTGAGCTGGCTTCTTCTGTGGACAGTTGGTAATCACTTTTATTGGAGACCTTTGAGAATTCCGTTAGGGATGTTCCAGTGAAGGACAGGGAGGCTGGCTCCTTTAATTCGTGTCTCCTGTTGGTTGGATGCTTCCCAGATGGCTCAGTGGTCAAGAATCTGCCTGTCAATGCAGGAGACGCAGGTTTGATCCCTGGTTTAGGAAGATCTCCTGGAGAAGGGAATGGCAACCCACTCCAGTATTCTTGCCTGGAAAATCCCATGGACAGAGGATCCTGGTAGGCTGTAGTCCAGGGGGTCACAAAGAGTCAGACAGGACTGAGCACCTGAGCACACCTGTTGGTTGAGGGTTGCTCCTAGAGATGCATTTGCACGATCCACTTCCAAGCTGTGCCTATTTGGGGTAGTTGGGGGCTTTAGAGTGACCTTAGAGAAAGCCCCAAATCTGAGTGATGCTGCAGTGTGGCTTGAAATGGGATGCTGGTCAGTTGCACAGTATTGTTCTTCACTGCTGTGTGGAAATCTGATGGGCCAGGTGACGTGGGCAAGTGTCTGCTATAAGGAAAAGAAAGCAGACCATGTAAGAGATGTCATTATCTAATTATTTATTACAGAGGCAAGATAATCTGGTAGTTGTAGTATCACAGGCTGTTTGGAGTGGGAAGTGAGCATTAAAGTGGTTTCTCTAGATATTCATCAGAAGAGAGAATGCTGTGATTCTTATGATTAATGTTGAGCATCTAAATGGATACACTTCTGTAATGGCTGAAGTCTTAACGGAGGTGCACAACATTGTACAGGAGACAGGGATCAAGACCATCCCCAAGAAACAGAAATGCAAAAAGGCAAAGTGGCAGTCTGAGGAGGCCTTACAAATAGCTGTGAAAAAAAGAGAAGTGAAAAGCAAAGGAGAAAAGGAAAAATATACCCATTTGTGTGCAGAGTTCCAAAGAATAACAAGAAGAGATAAGAAAGCCTTCCTCAGCGATCAAAGAAATACAGGAAAGAATAGAAAAAATATTGCATATTAAAAAGCAGAGAAATATTGCAAAGGAATGCAAAGAAATAGAGGAAAACAATAGAATGGGAAAGACTAGAGATCTCTTCAAGAAAATTAGAGATACCAAGGGAACATTTCATGCAAAGATGGGCTGACAGAAGCAGAAGATATTAAGAAGAGGTGGCAAAAATACACAGAAGAACTACACAAAAAAGATCTTCATGACCCAGATAATCACAATGGTGTGACCATTCACCTAGAGCCAGACATCCTGGAATGTGCAGTCAAGTGGGCCTTAGGAAGCATCACTATGAACAAAGCTAGTGGAGGTATTGGAATTCCAGTTGAGCTATTTCAAATCCTGAAAGATGAAGCTGTGAAAGTGCTGCACTCAATATGCCAGCAGATTTGGAAAACTCTCCAGGGGCCACAGGACTGGAAAAGGTCAGTTTTCATTCCAATCCCAAAGAAAGGTAATGCCAAAGAATGTTCAAATTACCACACAAATTCCACTCATCTCACACGCTAGTAAAGTAATGCTCAAAATTCTCCAAGCCAGGCTTCAGCAATACGTGAACTTCCAGATGTTCAAGCTGGTTTTAGAAAAGGCAGAGGAACCAGAGATCAAATTGCCAACATCCCCTGGATCACGGAAAAAGCAAGAGAGTTCCAGAAAAACATCTATTTCTGCTTTATTGACTATGCCAAAGCCTTTGACTGTATGGATCACAATAAACTGTGGAAAATTCTGAAAGAGATGGGCATACCAGACCACCTGACCTGCCTCTTGAGAAACCTACATGCAGGTCAGGAAGCAACAGTTAGAACTGGCCATGGAACAACAGACTGGTTCCAAATAGGAAAAGGAGTACGTTTAGGCTGTATTTTGTCACCCTGCTTATTTAACGTATTTCAGAGTACATCATGAGAAACACTGGGCTGGAAGAAGCACAAGCTGGAATCAAGATTGCCGGGAGAAATACTAATAACCTCAGATATACAGATGACCCCACCCTTATGGGAGAAAGTGAAGAAGAACTAAAGAGCCTCTAGATGAAAGTGAAAGAGGAGAGTGAAAAAGTTGGCTTAAAGCTCAACATTCTGAAAACTAAGATCATGGCATCTGGTCCCATCACTTCATGGCGAATAGATGGGGAAACAGTGGAAACAGTGTCAGACTTGGGCTCCAAAATCACTACAGATGGTGACTACAGCCATGACATTAAAAGACACTTACTCCTTAGAAGGAAAGTTGTGACTAACTTAGACAGCATATTAAAAAGCAGAGACATTACTTTGTCAACAAAGATCCACCTAGTCAAGGCTATGGTTTTTCCAGTGGTCATGTATGGATGTGAGAGTTGGACTATAAAGAGCTGAGTGCTGAAAAATTGATGCTTTTGAACTCTGGTGTTGGAGAAGAGTCCCCTGGACTACAAGGAGATCCAACCAGTCCATCCTAAAGGAGATCAGTCCTGGGTGGTCATTGGAGGGACTGATGTTGAAGCTGAAACTCCAATACTTTGGCCACCTGATGCGAAGAGCTGACTCATTGGAAGAGACCCTGATGCTGGGAAAGATTGAGGGCAGGAAGAGAAGGGGACGACAGAGAATGAGATGGTTGGATGTCATCACCGACTCAGTGGAGATGGGTTTGAGTAAGCTCCGGGAGTTGGTGATGGACAGGGAGGCCTGGCGTGCTGCAGTTTATGGGGTTGCAGAGTCGGACACAACTGAGCGACTGAACTGAACTGAACTGAACTGAAGTCTTACAAGCTATTTTAGTTTGTAGTAAACTAGTTTTCAGAAACACAAAGTCATATGTTCTGATCTTAAGTTCATTAATGAATGTCTGATCTGTGATTTTGTTGCCAAATGTGAGTCCATGTGCCTAACACATAGTGAGGTCACAGAAGCTGAGATGTCAGAGTTCGGAGCAGAGAAAGGCTTATTGTAGGGCCATGCAAGGAGAAGAGGTAGCTCATACCCCAAACCCCCTGAACTCCCCAAAGGGTTACAGCAAAACATCTTTAAAGGCCAGGTGAGGGCCTGGTTGGTTGGTGAAACTTCATGCTGTCTAGATCATTTGTTTTTGTGGCTGCCCTGGTAGGTCAGGTCACGATGTTTCTGCAAACCTCCAACAAAGCAAATGCTGTTCTCTGTTCTGCAACTTTTTAATCTCTATATAAATGGAAAAGTATTACAGCCTTAAAAGTCAGAGCCTTGAGAATGGACTATCCTGTATATTTCAGGCTATAGCAACATTCTTAACTGAAGCAAAAGCAATAGAATTCAGAGATTAAAATCAGCAGATGCAGTAAAGGAGTCAGATTTGTTCTTCCCTGTAACAGTTTGGTGTCCCAGATGAACCTACCCTCAGACAGGGAGTCTCCTGTGCAAATGGCTGTTTTTCAGTGAAGGCTTCAGATGGAATGCCATATTGGAGATTTGGCTTAAGGCAGCCTCTTGGGGGCTTATTATCATGTTTCAAACTCTTATCATCCCAGAGAAACCCAAATCCCTGTAAATTGAAGGGTTATTAGTTTAATAAGCATTTCATTGAATCTGAGAGTTTGAGGGACCATCATCTGAGCTGCATCCTTTATCCTACAGAGGCTCACAGGAATTTCATCATTTATCTAATATCAATTGTGAGTGGACAGGCTGGGACCAGAACCTGTCCTTCCTGGAATTCAGTTCAATATTCTGCAACAGCATCTCAGATAATATGCACTTGCCAATTTGCATAATCAATCCTTTGCATCACGCAGGGTTACTGTTGAAATATGTAGTGATACACTTCCTGACCTTTAGAATTTTAAATCACTGGGCTTAGTGAAATTCCCCAGACACCTTTAAGAACTTGTGAAAAGGAAAATGAATGCAGGCTTTTAGAATGTTTTGAATACCAAAAGCCAAAGCTGCACAAGTAAATGACAAGAGTTTAAAAAGAATGCCTTAACAGCTGGCTGAATAAATCAACCAAAGTTGAAATGTTCACTTAACTTGTCTGGGAAGAAGGTAACAGGTAAGCACTTTCACCTCTTGCCTCCTCAGCAAACCCAATGCAATGCATATTTTTTCATATGCACTTGCTATGTATAACTTAACACAAAACTAAACTTTATCATCCAAGGAGACCCATGGTGTGGGATTCAGACTGCCATGTCTGGGCAGACCTAGGGCCTTGCTGTCAAAGAAACTTCTGCAACAAAATAATGTACCAGCCTCTGAAGCAGTATTTCATGAAGGTACTTCATGCCTTTGGCATATACTTTTGTTGCTGGGGATATAGGATTTCTGTTTCCTCCTGTTTAGGACCAGCCTGCCTGCCAGTGTCTCATTGTGGCTAGCCAGCCAAGGGATTTTCCTGCTCCGTTTGGGTAGGAAGAGAACTTCATTTTCCCTTATACATCTTCTGTGAATCACTTGAGTCCTTGGAATGGTCCTTCTGAAGTATGGCAAGTGAAGAATTGATCCAAACCCTGGGTAGAGGGGAAAGATACAGATGCTAAGGACTGATGTTGAAACTGAAGCTCCAATACTTTGACCACCTGATGTGAAGAGCCAATGCATTGGAAAAGACCCTGATGCTGGGAAAGATTGAAGGCGGGAGGAGAAGGGGATGACAGAAGATGAGATGGTTGGATGGCATCACCGACTCTATGGACATGAGTTTGAGCAAGCTCTGGGAGGTACTGAAGGACAAGGAGGCCTGGCGTGCTGCAGTTCATGAGATTGTGAAGAGTCAGATATGACTAAGCGACTGAACAACAAGATGCTCTGGGTATCTAGATCCAGATGTGGGTGCCCATGGCAGTGGGTGATGCCCAGGGGTAAAGGAAACCTATAGCTGTATTCAGAGCTGCCATTAGTGGCACTCAGAGTACATCCTGGCCTCCACTTGAGGGGAAGATATCATTAGGTAACAGTGCTCCATGGACTTCTTCCTTCTGCCAGAGATGCCCTTTCCTGGGCAAAGGTCCTGGAGGGAAATGAACAATGAGAGATCCAGGACTGAGAGACCATATAAACAGTGAAGACTGATATGGACTGTGCCCTGAAGACATTAACAGACACTGTAGGGCAGGATTTATTAAAACACTCAGAGTGAAAATGCTTTGTATATGGGCCTCTTATGTGTTCATTCAGTTCAGTTCAGTTCAGTCACGCAGTTGTGTCCAACTCTTTGTGACCCCAGTGTTTTAATTATAATTATTATTTTTATAATTAACGTCTGTGTCGATATTTATTGAATGAGAACAATGTATACGAATGATTAGGTAAGAGCTAGAATGAATGCTGAGTAATAAACTTAAAAAATACATTCATAATGGAAAATTTCAAGCATTTTCAAAAAGAGAGAGGAGTAGAATGAACTCCCTGTACCCATCTCTCCAACAATTATACAATTATCAGTCCTCAGCCAGTTTCATCTGACCTATGTCCACTCTCCATCCTTTTATGAATTGTTTTGAAGCAAATCCCAGATATAATAGTTCATCTCTATGAAGTTTGTCTTTAATAGTTTTGATAGATTTTTTTCAAAGACCTATGGCTGATTCTTGTTGATGTTTGACAGAAAACAACAAAAATCTATAAAGCAATTAAAAAATAAATTATTTAAAAAACCTAATTCTAATAAAATTGCTACACCTAAGATTTAATTCCTTAGCATCATAAATGTCCAGTGTGTGTTCAAAATTTACTAATTTCTCCATAATCAGTTTGTTTGAATAAAGATCCTTATGAGACTCACACACTGCAGGAGGCTGACATAGCCCTTAAGTCTTTTAATGAAAGAGACTCCTGGTCTCTTTTTCTTTTTTTCTGACCTCTTTGTTGTTATTTAAAAATCTAGTTTGGTTTTAAAGCAAAGTATTGTCATTTAAATTTATATGCCATTGTTACTGTGATTGGTTTGAGTTAAAAACTGATTAAAGACAATTTAGGTGACATAAACTTTCAAACTGTGGTGCTGCAGAAGACTTTTGAGAGTCCCTTTTATAATAAGGAGTTCAAACCAGTCCATCCTAAAGGAAATCAAACCTGAATATTCGTTGCAAGGACTGATGCTGAAGCTGAAGCTCCAATACTTTGGCCACTGATGGGAAGAGCCAACTCATTGGAAAAGGCCTTGTTGCTGGGAAAGATGAGGTCAGGAAGAGAAGGGGACGACAGAGGATGAGATGGTTGGATGGCATCATTAACTCAATGGACATGGGTTTGAGCAAACTCTGGGAGATACTGATGGACAGGGAGGCCTGATGTGCTGCAGTCGTGAGGTTGCAAAGAGTCAGACACGACTTAGCCACTAAACAACAACAGCAGGAGGAAGTGAAAAAAACAGGGCTCTGTACCCTCTGTAAGTACACTGTTTGATGTTACAGCTGATATCCATGTGGGTGTGGTGCAGTGATTCCTACAGCTGGTCTCTGACTGGCTGCAGCCTGAAAATACAGACTCCTAGAGCTATACTTGGGAATCTGTATTTTACAAGGCTCCCTGGTTTGTAATACTTAGAGCCATTCCTTTGGTAGTAAAATGAACCCTGCTTTGGCGTCAGAAAATCTGGCTTGAAGTCCTCACTCTTCATTAAAGCATCAGATTTTTTTTTAGCTCCCACTGTGTGCCAGACCGTGAACTAGATTCTGAGCTGCTATAACAAGGAAATCAACAGTCATACTTTGCACCCTAATGAGCTTGCACTCCAGAAGAGGCAGGCATGAATCAAAGAATCCTGTTTATCAGTGTTCTTCATCCACTATGCCAGGTGCTAGAAAGAGAACACAGAATGCTATGAGAAGGGTCTGACTTAGTCAGCGTGGGGTCAGTGGTTCACTTTTCCCCAAGAAAATGGCCTTCAACTGAGACGGGAGGGCAGGATGTCTGCCACTGGGGCACCCAAGGTCAATATGGTTTAGAACTCCAGGAGAGAGGGCCGAGGTTGGGGAATTAACCCCTCAGCATCTGTTCTCCTGCAAACAGCCAGAGGCTCTGGTTCTCCAGCCATCCTCCTTCCGCATTCAAATGTCTCACAAGTCTCTAAAACATCTTTTATGATTCTGTCAATTACATTGAAGCTCAAACAATCAGGCTGTTAATAGGCCTTTCTTAAAAAGTGTTAGAATTTTGTTTGTGGTTCTTAAGGTTTCTCTCCATTCTGGTGGGACTGGTTAGTTATTTACAAAATGATATGCGTAGCATGGGTTTGATCCCTGGAGAAAGAAATGACCACCCACTCCAGTATTCTTGTCTTGGAAATCCCATGGACAGAGGAGCCTAGTGGGCTACAGTCCATGGGGCTGCAAAGAGTTGGACAAGACTGAACGACTAAACAAACAACAAATGCATAGCAGAGAAAAGCATCTGATTTCATATCACGGCTCCTGAAGAACTGTGTAGTGCTGGGGCATTTGTCAAGTGTTTTTACTTGACAGGTTTCTCATTTATTTCTTCTTCACCAGAGCCTGAGAGAGATGGATTATTACCGTATCCATTGTATAGATGCAGAAGCAAAAGCTGAGACAGATGCAGAACCCCACTGTGGTCATAGTGGAAAACAGTGCAGTGGCCACCTGTAAGTCTGTGCAGCTGGAACCATTAATTGCTACCACTGCGTTAGTTCTGAGCTCCAGATATATGCTTATGTATCGAAAATACACAATTCAGACCCACCGACTTCCCAAGGCCTGTCTCAATCCTAAAAGTGAGTTTCTATAGAAGACTCCCTATGTTTCTTCTTCCACTCTCCAAAGCCAACAAGATCTCCTCAGAAACCTGCAGCTCTCAGCCCAAGGCAAAGCAAAATGAATTGTCCTAAAGGTGCAAATGATAGAAAGTTTAGGTGTTATTAAGAATTCTACACATTTGAGCTGGAATTTTGCTTTACCCCTGGATGGATCTTTTTTTCAATATGAGTAATATTTCTACTCTTTTCCTTAGAGATTGCTGCTGAAATTGGACCATGTGGGGAGCCCTATAATAAGAAAGGCTTTTTTCTATACATTAGGGACTGTAGGTGACAACGTAGCATTGTTTATTTTAAAGGTTGCAAGACTGCTTACTTCCCTCTTGATATGTTTCTTCCTATCTTACTGTATCTTACTAATTTTATAGTGCATGCTGTTTCTAAGAGTCATTCCTTGAAATTTGAAAGACCTTGTGTAATAAAAAATTCCTGCTAAAATAGCATGCCGCCTTAAAAAATTAACCCTTTAGCATCCATTAAGGCTTAAGTGTTAAATCATAACCATGAAGTGTGATGGCTAAATGCCTAAATGATTTATTACGAAGAAGCCAAAGGTTTCTAGATATGAAGGAATCCAGGGACAGAGCCAAAGTTTTTTTTTTTTTTTTTTTTTAAATTACAGGACAGAGCCATAGTGCGGCCGAGCCACGCCCAGTCCGTCAACCTCGTCCGTGGAGGACATGGCGGCCGAGCCCGGGTCTCTGCTCAGGAAGCGGAGAGACCTTGGAGGCGCGGGCGGCGGCGGCGGCAGCTACTGCACAGAGCGCGGGCTGCCCTGGTCCCTGAGGCTCCGCCCCGCGCCGCCAGCCCCACCCATGGGCCCCGCCCCAGCCAGAGCCAAAGTTTGAATGATTCTAATGGTGCAAAAATATCAATAAATTTTTGGATATCCCTCTCTTTCTCTTTATCTATCCTACTGCTAGTATTTGTTGATATATTTAAGTGTTAATCATGTCAGATACTATAAAGTCATCAAGGATAGTCTAAAATATAGTAACTCTCTTCTGCCTTTTTAGAGCTTTTGTGGAAAAACTGATTTTCTTAGTTTTTCCCTGAGAATTTTGCTTGGCTGTTGTGTCTGTTCTAATGCTGCAGTTGTTGGTCTCAAGCTGGAAGAATGCCATGGGACCTCATCTTAATCAAATAATATTTTCTTATATGATCCTTATCTTTGATTTTTGGTTATATGTTTTATTCTATTACTATTTTATATTAATAATATATAATATAACAATAATATATATATAGTGGTTCCTAAGGCTTCTCTCTATTCTGGTGGGACCGGTTAGTCATTTACAAAATGATATGCATAGCTGGGGTTTGATCCCTGATTCAGGAATATCCCCTGGAGAAAGAAATGGCCACCCACTCCAGTATTGTTGCCCGGGAAATCCCATGGACAGAGGAGCCTGGTGGTCTACTGTCCATTGGGCTGCCAAGAGCTGGACATGACTGAGTATATATGTATATAATATATGTAATAATATATAACATTAATAATATATTAAAATCTATAATATTAATTATATATATTTTATTATATTATTGATATAATAAATTATCCTGAATTTTGCCTCAAAATTTAAAACATATTGAGGGTCTAGGTTTTGCCATGTTAAATTCCAAACCCTGTTAGTTGAGTTAAGACTTTTTGTGACCTTGTTGAATTGTCAACAGAGGTTGGTGGATTTCTGATAAATTGGGTGCATTCTTATTCTCTCTAACAAAAAGTGGAGGAAGGGATATCTTTCGTTGCCCACATCAAATGGCACCATCATCCTAACTTTATTAAATTTGTTTTGCAGTGTGTGAGACCCAAGACAAAATCTGCTTCTCTTAGCTCTAGTTAAGCTTCCAAATAAAATACTAGTCTGTTAGTTCATTTCACTATATAGCATCAAATTTCTATCACTGTGCTGATGCTAGTCTGGATCCTGACCAGACAGGAAATGGACAAAGTACTTTCTGATGGAGAAAACAGAGACTTTCAGAGCAGGGGAAGGAGGGTTGGGCTGCTTCGGTTGGGTATCTCACTTGATGCTCAGGAGCCAAGAAGCTTCAGTTTCCCACGCATGGTTTGGATCTCGAAGCTACAAGTGAAGAAGGCATAGGAAGTGGGAGACAAAGCGCAGGTTCTTTCAGTTCACAGCTTCATTTTGAGAATAGCCCAGAGCAAATAAAAGGAAGCAAATTCTTATCAGAACTTCAACACTCCTGTTGTAAAGGCCCGTTTCATGCAAGCATGTCCTTGGGATTTATCATAGGAAGACTTGGCTCCATTTAAGCAATGCTCCAGCCATTTGAGAATCCAGGAAAACTTCAAACACCCTGGACCCAGCTGGAAAGCCTGTGATGGCTGCTCTGTGAGTACATGCATGATGAGCCCGAGGGCTCATCCCAAACTGGAGCAGATGATCCTCTAGTCCAGTGATTCTTTTTTCTTTTATAATTTTATTTATTTATTTTTGGCTCTGCTGGGTCCTCATTGCTGTGCAGGCTTTTCTGTAGTTTTGGCTAGCAGAGGCTACTCTCTAGTTGAGATTCATGGGCTTCTCATTGTGGTGGCTTTTCTTGTTGCAGAGCACAGGTCTCTACGGCCTGCAGGCTTCAGTGGTTGCAGCACGTGGGCTCAGTAGATGCGGTTCCCAGGCTCTAGAGCACAGGCTCAATAGTTGTGGCGCACGGCTGCTCCAGGCATGTGGGATCTTCCCAATTCAGGGATCAAACCTGTATCTCCTGGGCTGGCAGGCAGATTCTTTACCACTGAGTCACAAGGAAGCCCCTAGTCCAGTGGTTCTTAATCAGTAGCATTAGACCACCTGTGTCAGAAATTGATGTATATTAAAATGCAGATTCCTTGGCACCACCTTGGGCCAACTGGAACAAAATTCCCACAAAGTGAAGTCTGACAATTTGCATGTCCACAAACAGGCTAGAAGCTTCTTATGCATACTTAGGGCAGATATCCCTGGGGATATGTCAAACCCATATCACTTGGGAGTGAAGGCAGAACTTTGAGCCTGCAGCTCACATGGGCTGGGATATTTTTGATAAAGCTTCTGTTACAGATAAAACAGTAACAGTAGTCACATCAGTAGCAAAAGGCTTCATAAAACATTCCAGTCTCCATGGGTGGCATAATTTCTTGTTGTTTTCAAATCCTGACATGTTCTAGAGAAATTTCATTTTTTCATCAAGTTCTCTCAGCTAAATCAATGTGCTGAGGCCCTGAATATACTTCTGGTTTTTGCATTGGAATGCAGTCTCATAGAATAAAATCTTATAGAGCTGTTTGGATAACATAGTAGGATGAATGGATTTGTGTCCACGCACTTACATAACTTCACATTTTTCATATTTGTATGTTGTATTATTTAACAGATATGGGCTAGGTACTGTCCTGGTGCTTTTTAAAAAAGTTTTTTTTAACTGTTTTTTTGTATTGGGGTATAGCCACCAGGGCAAGCTTCCCTGGTAGCTCAGTTGGTAAAGTGTCTGCTTGCAATGAGAAGATCCCCTGGGGAAGGAAATGGCAACCCACTCTAGTATTTTTGCCTGGAGAATTCCATGGACAGAGGAGCCTGGTTGCGCTACAACCCATGGGGTCACAAAGAATCAGACATGACTGAGTGACTAACACATAGCCGATTAACAACGTTGTGGTAGTTTCAGGTGAACAGTGAAGGGACTCAGCCATGCACACACATGTATCCATTCTCTCCAAAACTCTCTTCCCATCCAGGTTGCCATATAACACTGAGCAGAGTTCCATGTTCTATACAGTAGGTCCTTGTTGGTTATCCATTTTAAATGTAGCAGTGTGTGTACAGGCAACCATAAGTTTGTTCTCTAAGTCTGTGAGTCTCTGTTTTGTTAGTAATTTCATTTGTATCATTTCTTTTTTGATTCCACATATAAGGGATGTCATATGATATTAATTATAATTTAATCTGATATTTCATTATAACTATAGTATTAAATTATAGTCATTTAATGTTGTTCGATCACTAAGTCATATCCACCTCTTTGTGACTCATGGACAGCAGCATGCCAGGCTTCCCTGTGCTTCACTATCTCCCAGAGTTTGCTCAAACTCATGTCCTTTGAGTCGGTGATAACGTCCAACCATCTCATCCTCTGTCATCCCCTTCTCCTCCTGCCCTCAATCTTTCCCAGCATCAGGGTCTTTTCCAATGAGTGGGCTCTTCGCATCAGGTGGCCAAAGTATTGGAGTGTCAACTTCAGCATCAGTCCTACCAATGACTATTCAGGGTTGATTTCCTTTAGGATTGACTGGTTTGATCTCCTTGCTTTTACAATTTTAATAGTATTTACTTTTGATAGAAGAGTAGGACTGAAGTAGCAAGAGCGATCTGACATGAAAGACGTTTCACCTGCCTTCTTTGGGGTGGCACTTGGCACACAGACAGGCGTTGGTCCTGGCTTTCCCGCTTGCTGGTTGTGTAACCTTCGGCAGGCTATTTAACATCTCTAAATCTCTGCTTTCTCAACTATGAAGAGAGGACAATAATATGTTATTTCTATAGTATAGAAAATTACCTTAATAACTGTGTCTGGAACATACCCAATGCTCAAGAAATATGCCTCCCCTCATTGCACTACAGGAAGGAGTCAGGTGGCACGCTGTAGCTTCTGTGCGCTCAGTGATGGTCTCTTATTGAGGAATATTTCATCTTTTTTTTATTCTTAAACTTTCCCTGTATCCATAATGCCGCTGTTCCCTTCTGCAGGAACAATGAAACACGGTACCAGCCTTGCTGCGTTATTAATTTTGCCCTGAGGGTGCTGACAGTGACATCTTCCACAGTAGCCTTCACTGCGTCGTCTTAAAAATGTCTCATAAAGGTCGTCCACTGAGTGTGAGCATTATTCTCCATCTTCCCACTGCTTCAGTGCGGCAGTCATCAGTAATATGTACATTTGCAGTTTGGCTCAGGTTTCCTTCTCTGCTTTGCTCAGAAGGTACCACTGACCTTTCTAATTAGCTGGGTTGCAGATGACCGAGCTTGTACACAGGAGAGCCAGTGAGAACATAAATCTTCCCTTTTTCTGTCTAGTCAGTCATCAAGAGTTAGGAAAAATTCCACTCAAAGTCCATAAATCTATCTTCCTTCCTGAAGGGATATGAGAGAATAGTTCTCCTGTCTTTATGCATGATAGCATTCCTGAATGCACAGGGAGGGTGTGTGATGTCAAATTTTTGTGCCATATTCACAGGTGGTAAGAGTTAGCATCCTGCAGGTAGGAGTCAAAATCGATTTGGATGGGTAAAGGACAGTGGTATGTTTTGGGCTTGTAGATCACCTGAGCTCCTCAAATGGGCTATAAGTAAGGGTATTTCTCAAGATGAAAAATCCACACTGAGCAGGAGGATCTACCTGGGCTCAGGAATAAGGTCTGGAATCCATCTAAAGCATCAGGAGAGAGGGAGGAATTGAGGTCATGGACTCCATCATCCTATTCCAGATAGAATGGACGTTTCAGCCTGTCCAAAAGCACAGAAAAGGAAGTTGAGCTGCCACCTCACTCCAGCACTCTTGCCTGGGAAATCCCATGGACAGAGGAGCCTGGTAGGCTACAGTCCATGGGGTCGCTAAGAGTCAGACACAACTGAGCGACTTCACTTTCACTTTTCACTTTCATGCATTGGAGAAGGAAATGGCAACCCACTCCAGTGTTCTTGCCTGGAGAATCCCAGGGACGGGGGAGCCTGGTGGGCTTCTGTCTATGGGGTCACACAGAGTTGGACACGACTGATGTGACTTAGCAGCAGCAGCAAGCAGTTACACCAGCTGTTACAGAGGAAGTACAGACGTTATTATAGGAAGCACCACAGGCCAGGATATACGAGGGCAATCCTAGGCTTCTGGACCACAGGGCTCTCTAGATGAGAGAAAGAGGGGTTGGCAAAGATCGGGAAAGGCTTTTCTTACCTAAGAAACCACGTCACAGACCTCTCCAGAGGGCCAGAGCATTTGCACAACTGAGATGCTGCAACCCAGAGCCAAGGGACTGCTCTCTGGGGGCCAGAGCTGGTGAAAAGCCTGAAAACTCAAACCCGAAAATTCTGCCCATCATCCCAACAGGCCAGCGTGAAATGGCTGCAGGTTCCACTGGTGAGGTGAGACAGTCAGCCTGCGAATTGCTTCTTAGGTCCTAGGTGAGTAATTCAGAGTAAACACAGAGAAAAGTGAAAGTGGCTCAGTAGTGTCCAACTCTTTGTGACCCCATGGACTATAGCCCACCAGGCTCCTCTGTCCATGGGAGTCTCCAGGCAAGAATACTGGAGTGGTATTCTCTTCTCCAGGGGATCTTTCCAACCTGAGGATCAAACCCAGGTCTCCTGCATTGCAGGCAGATTCTTTACTTTCTGAGCCACTAGGAAGCCCTAACATTGAGAGACTTGATAGCAACTTGACATTGCTATGATATCTAAGTGTGGAATAGGCAGGCGCATATTGTGTCTGGACTTTTAAGATCGTATTTCTGTTGTGTTTGATTTTTAAATATAAATTGGAAGAAAGATTGGCCCTTCCTCCAGATTGTCTTTGTGCCCACCTATTTTTATGCCCACTGTTGTCTTTTTCTTCCGGCTGTCCCACTACCCTTATATCCATCCTCCATGGCTCATCCTCACATAGACAAGCTCACGACTTTAGGTTTCAGGTTCTTCTCCCCTCAAGGCACCTCTCTGATTCTGCACCCAGTTCTCAGATGTATGTATATGGGCAAATTTCCCACACCACCAAACAAGTCTCCGACACCAGCTGGTATCTTGCAATTCAACTCAATTCTGACACTGTCTTTGTGGGGACAGCATCAGATCCCACCCGTGAAGGCTCAGTCCTATAACACTGCTCCCTCCCCCAACTTCAGATGTCAACCGCAAGTCCAGTTTATCACTTGTGCTTCTGACTGATCAGCTAAAGTGACCTCCCTAGTTCTAGTGATCTCCTCAAGTTTCACTAATTTACTACTGCAGCTCAACAAACTCAGGGAAGCATTTTACTTACTAAGTTACCTGTTTATTCTAAAAGGATATAACTCAAGAAGAGCCAGTGGAAGAGATGCACAGGGTGAGAAAAGGGGAAAGGTGAGAAGCTTCCATGCTCTCATGAGGACCACTCTCCCCAAATCCTTATGTATTCACCAACCCAGAAGCTCTCCCAATCCTGTCCTTTTGGGTTTTTATGGAGGCTTCATTACTTAAGCATGATTGATTACATCATTGGCCACTGAGGATTGAATTCAGTCTCCAGCCCCTCTCACCTCCTTGGAGGTTGAGGGTCCGTGAGACTCTAAGTTTCAACACTCTAATCCCAAGCTTGGTTTCCCTGGCCAACAGACCCCATTTTCGATACTTTGAAAAAGTCACCCCATTAATCTAACAAATCACCTTTAGGAAATTCCAAGAGATTTTAGGAGCGCTGTGCCAGAAGTGGGGACTAAGACCAAAAATACATTTATTATGAATAACAGGGTCATATCATTTACATGAATGCTGAGTGCTGACTTGACAGCAATAACATTTCTTTTGAAATTTTCAAGAATATGATCCTCAATGAAGCAATGAAACTAGTTAAAAAGTTCATACCACTGTCAGAAAAAAATGCGGCATTTTCCCATATTAGTAGTAGCATCAGGGCTTAAAAACCCAAGGAGGAACTGGTTGGCTTAAAGATGTTAGGAGATGATCTTTAATGGAGAAAACGATTTTGCAGACAGATTACTATTTAATCATTCAGATGGTTCTTTTGAGTTACTTTAAGATCTGTGAGGTTGATGCAGGCTATAAATTCAGTAGCTTGTCACTGTAAGCTGTACAGTTTTACAGAATATTGTATTAATTTTTTTTCAAAGGCAGATGCAATCGGAGTGTAATATCTTAGCCACATTCTGCAAAACAATCCAAATGTACATTTTTCAAACAGAATTGTTAATTGCGGTTGAGGTGGCAGCCCTGTAACTGAAGTGGACTGATTTTTGTATAACTGATCTCTTTGTGGCATTTAACCTGGCCAGACTTGGGTCCTGCAGCCCTAATGGATCAAGTTTCTACCTTTGCTCAGGTCCCATCATGTCCCAGGAAGTGATGTTGAGAAGAGTAAGGAATTTGATCCACCTGAGCTGGGTTGCCATGTATACTGAGCTAACAGTGGATTGACACATCCAGGGAAACTCTCCTCTCTCCAGAAAGCATTTCCCATCATGTCTCAAACTTTTCTCCAGTCTCCTGAGGGTGTGTTCCATCATTAGTTCGTATCCGACTCTTTGTGACCCCAAGGACCGTTGCCCACCTGGCTCCTCTGTCCATGGGATTTTCCAAGCAAGAATACCGGAGTAGGTCACATTTCCTACTCCAGGGGATCTTCCCGACCCAGGGATCGAAACTGTGTCTCTTGCGTCTCCTGCATTGGGGGCAGATTCTTTACCACTGAACCACCTGGGAAACCCCTCTGTTCCCCTAGTGAAGATGAAGTCTTCCCTCCTCTGTGATAGTCGAGGACAGTCACATTGCTGCCAAAAGACAGCTTTTCACACTCTCATCTTCCTTGAGAGAATGTAAAACTAATTGGTGTGCAGCATGAGAGGATGAAATTTGGCAGAATTGGCAGGTGTGAACATTCTTTCTTCACATCGTGCGGAGTCATCTGGGGGAGAACGAGGGAGGTGTCCTGATAGGAGCTGTTTCCCATTGCACAGTGCCGGCCACTGCATGACTCTGCACTAGCAGAGAAGATGCGTGCTGCCGCGAAAAGAACTGACAGATACGATTGGGTTCCGGGAACTGAGCCACGTGACACACACTGGAAATGAACTCATTAGCTGTGATCTTGTAAAGATTCTGGCATTTTGCGATAAAGTGGTTTGATCACCAGTCTGTCGCGTTGGGAGGTTTTGGAATAGCTTTAAAAGGCACTGTAGATCAGTAGGAAAATGAAATGCTTTACATCTGATGAAAGATTTTCACTCAGAGGAGAGGATATTCAACCATTTAAAGTCTATGTGTGTGCACATGCATACATACGTATGTGTGTGTTGGTGTGTGGTGTACAGCAAGAGAAAATCCACTTAGGAGAACTTGTAAAGAACCTCCGAGAAGGGACTTCCCTGGTGGTCCAGTGGTTAAGAATCTGCTTGCCAAGGCAGGGGACTTGGGTTGGCTCCCTGGTCCGGGAAGACTGCACATCCCTTGGGGCAATAAAGGCCGTGAGCCACAGCTATTGAAGCCCATGTGCCTAGAGCCCGTGCTCTGCAACAAGAGAAGCCACAGCCCTAAGAAGCCTGCACGCTGCAACTGGAGAGTAGCCTCCACTTTGCACAATAGAGAAAGCCAGCGCACAGCAACGAAGACTCAGTGCAGCCCAAAAGAAAAAGAAAGAAAAGATTTTTTTTTTCCAAAAAACAGAAGAAAGAACCTACTAAAATTGTCTGACCAAGGCATAGCCCTTAATTTTGGAACTACTGGATGTGAAAAATGAAAGGAAGTGAACATCAGTGAGTGTAAAAGATGAGAGCCAGAAAATATCAATGTGAGTTATGATATCAATTGAACAATGAATTGCCAATGACACAGAGGTGCTTTATGAGTCTTGGCAGGCAATTAGGTAAGCGTAGTTTCTCCTGGCATAGCAATTTGAAGTGGTTATTAACTATGTACACTGAAATTCGATGGGCTAAAAAAAAGTTAAAAAATAACTTTCACATTGAATTGTTCCCTCCACTATGCTTTTTAACAACAACAAAATAAAAACCAGACTCACGATGAGCTGAAGTAAGAAATTTTTTTCCCAAACAAAGATGACTAAACTGAAAGTATAAAACCTTCTATTTTTAGTGGGTCCTGATGTTCTTTTCTGCATGCATTCCTAGTTTCCAGATAATATGTTCTCCAGTTGGCTGGTTATTGTGCAGGAAGTCACATTTCACTATGTCAGCAAACAATGGCATGAACTGAAAGAGTGAAACAAAATCAACTTGGGAAAAAACTAACATAAAAACACTGACGTCTAGAAGTAGTTTAATCCCGTAGAACATAAAAGACTACAAAAGCAGAGTTAAGATAAAAGACTGTACTATAGGTTTTCCTTGGCTATATAAGTGTAAATTCTTATTTGTAGTTTTATCTACATGGTTGTGAAAAATGACCAATTGGTAATTGAATGGGTAAAAAGAAGATATAGCTGTGTGTGCACATATATATATATACATACAGTCCAATATGTATATATACAGTAAAATATATATTTTTTTACTGTTGTTGTTTAGTCAATCAGTAGTATCTGACCAACTCTTTTGTGACCCCATGGACTGTAGCCCACCAGGCTCCTCTGTCCATGGGATTTTCCAGGTAAGAATACCAAAGTAGGTTGCCATTTCCCCCTCCAGTGGATCTTCCCAACCCAGGGATCAAACCTGCGTCTCCTGCACTGGCAGGCGGATTCTTTACCACTGAACCACCAATGAAGCCACTATCTGTGTGTTGAAGTATTTAAAACAATTAAGTTACATGAAGACAGTTAATTTCCAGGTGAAGGAAACATAGATGAGATGGAAGATGATGAAAAGCTAGTGTTTTCCTGACTTCCGTTTGTGGTTCTTTTCACTCTTCTTTGCTGAATCACACTTATCGTACAATTACATTTGCAGTTAATTGAAAAATAAAATTAAATGTCTAGTTTTAGAAAGTGGAGCCCAAAGGGAAGCACTCTTCTCACAATCAACAGGAAAAGTGGACTCTTTGTCAAGGCAGTGTGGTAACATTTGTGTCATCACCAGCAATCTCTCACTATCAGCATGCAGTTTTGCCAATGGATATAAATCTGCTTCCTGCTGTCTATGTCAATCAAAAATAGCATCCTGGCATTTCATTTCATGTTTCACAGATGGGAGATTTTTGGCAACCTGAGGACATGTGGCTTGAAAACAGGAGCAGTATTGAGAACTGTATTCTCTTCCAGTCTTCATAGCTAAAGGGAGTTAGAGTTGAACAATTCCCAGCATAGCACAGAGAGCTAAAAGATATTAAATTCACAGGATATGGTTTTGCCATCGAAAACTGACTTGAGAGGTTTTTTCAAGTGAGGAGGAAAGGCAGCCAGTCTAGGGGTTTGGTGTCAGCAGAAATCTGCTGTCTTCTCTGCAGAGATTGTTCTAAGTAAAATAGTCAGTTACAATCTCTGGATCTCAGTTTCTGCATCTATTAAACAAAGCTTATGAAGAGATAAACTCTAAGATTCCTTTCAATGAAGAAATTTGATCCTTGTATGACACTATCCCTAATTATACAGATGTATAATCTAATCCCATGGAATCTATACATTCATTTTCCAAGTAAGATATTTACTAGGCCTTTGGTTGGCTGTGTGTGTTTTTATAGAAATGTGACTTTGTCATTTCTTGGTCTGTGTGACATTTGACCTATACTGCTGCGTTTTGAATCAGAGCTTTGGCTGAGCAGAAACGGCCAGGTGTAATCCTTTTGACCCAGTGTGTGTGTGCTCAGTCGCTCAAGTCATGTCTGACTTTGACCCCATGGTCTGTATGTAGCCTGCCAGGCTCCTCTGTCCATGGGATTCTCCAGGCAAGAAGACTGGAGAGGGTTGCCTTTCCCTTCTCCAGAGAATCTTCCCGACCCAGGGATTGAACTTGTGTCTCTTGTGTCTCCTGCATTGGCAGGCAGATTCTTTACCACTGCGCCACCTGGGAAGCCCAGAGAGTCTCATATCAATAATTCCCTACAGGGACATTCAAGGGACCTTGAATGATTTATGTTTGTGTTGGTAAGTTTCTCCACATGGCATCCCTGGGAGCAGTGAAGGAAATGAACATTTTGGCAGCTTCGGTTTCCTATTGCCAGCTGTTGCTCAGTATTACTGCAGTTGTAAGTGTCGGGAACTCAGAAATTACAAAGGGCGTCTCCACTTCCTATTGCTGGTCATGCTTATATGATCAGTAATCTACAGTGGGCACTTAGGATGGACTAGAACTTCGAAGGCAGAGAGTACTAGTTTCAAATCCCAGTTGCAACAGCTGGCTGTGTAACCTTGCGGAACTTGACCTCTTTCCTTCGTAAAGGGGTGTGATGGATGACATGAGGTCATATTTGTGAAACACCTCGTAGGAAGCTGAAGAATTCAAGGAGTGTTCTCTGTGTACTGCCCTTCCATTCTGTGCTTACTCTGCTGCAGATAAAATCAATTCCACCTGTTGGACTGTCAGCAGCTTCAGAACTGGCCTTCTCTTCTGGCTTGAGGCATGCCACCTGCAGTATTTTCCAGCAGAAAATAATGTACTTAAAAAAAAAAACACTTGTCCATGTAGACTCTGAGTGAATTTTTAATAAAAACAAAAACAAAACCACCAGAACAAAGAACATGGACAAGCCATTTACAATATAATAAACAAAAATGGCTAATATGTAAGGAAAAAATGTTTCAACTCTTCCATCATAGAGAAATCTACAATAAAAAAATCCAACAGATTTCTTAAGATATATTTCACATAGCATACAATTCACCTATTTATAATATATATTTCAGTGGTTTTTCATATATTCACAGAGTCACAACCTTCACCACAATTAATTTCAGAACATTTTCACAGACCCCCTCCCATTAAAAAAAAAAAACAACCCTTAACCCATTAGTAGTCCCTCCTCTTTTCATCCCACCTTATCTCCAACCTCCAGCCCTAGACAACCACCAATCTACTCTGTGTCTCTGTAGATTTGCCAATTCCAGATATTTTATATAGATTGAAATCATACAATAAATATGTTGTCTTTTGTGACCAGCCTATTTCATTTTGCAAAATGTTTTCTTTTTTTTTTTTCATTTTATTTTATTTTAACTTTACAATATTGTATTGGTTTTGCCATATATCAAAATGAATACATGTGTTCCCCATCCTGAATCCTCCTCCCTCCCTATACCATCCCTCTGGGTTATCCCAGTGCACCAGCCCCAAGCATCCAGTATCGTGCATCGAACCTGGACTGGTGACTCATTTCATATATGATATTATACATGTTTCAATGCCATTCTCCCAAATAATCCTACCCTCTCCCTCTCCCGCAGCATCCAAAAGACTGTTCTATACATCAGTGTCTCTTTTGCTGTCTCGTATACAGGGTTATTGTTACCATCTTTCTAAATTTCATATATATGCGTTAGTACACTGTATTGGTGTTTTTCTTTCTGGCTTACTTCACTCTGTATAATAGGCTCTAGTTTCATCCACCTCATTAGAACTGATTCAGATGTATTCGTTTTAATGGCTGAGTAATACTCCATTGTGTATATGTACCATAGCTTTCTTATCCATTCATCTGCTGATGGACATCTGGGTTGCTTCCATGTCCTGGCTATTGTAAACAGTGCTGCAATGAACATTGAGATACACAAAAATATGGAACGTTTCACAAATTTGCGTGTCATCCTTGCACAGGGGCCATGCTAATCTTCTCTGTATCATTCCAATTTTAGTATATGTGCTGCCGAAGTGAGCACTGCAAAATGTTTTCAAGGTTTATCCATATTACAGCATGTATCATATTGAATCCTTTTTAAAATTTAAAACTTAAACATGTTTTCATTGTGGTAAAACATATATAACATAAAATTTGCCATTTTAACCATTTTAAATGTATAATTCAGTGGAATTAATTATACTCACAATGCCATGCAATAGTCATAAGTATCTATTTCCAAAATTCTTCTTTACCACAAATAGAAATGTACCTATCAAGCAGTAATTCACTCATTTGCTGATAACCTCTAATCTCCTTTCTGTCTCTATGTATTTGTCTATTATAAATATCACATATGATTAGAGTCATGCCGTAGCTGTCATTGTGTGTCTGGCTAATTTCACTTAGCATGATGTTTCCAGGGTTCTTCCATGGTGCAGCCTCTATTAGAACTTCTTTTCATTTTATGGATGAATAATACTCAACTGTATGGATATACCACTTTTGTTTATCCATATATCTGTTGATGGAAACTTGGGTTGTTACTACTTTTTGTTACTACATTGCAAATAATGGTGCAATGAATGTTGGTGTGCAAATATCTGTTTGAGTCCTCGATTTTAATTTTTTGGAGCCAGGAGTACAGTCGCTGAGTCATCAAATAACTCTTTTTGAGAAACTGCCAGACTGTTGTCCAAAGCGGCTGCACCAGTTTCCATCCCCACCAGTAGTGTTTGAGGGCTCCAGTGTCTCCACTGCTGGTAATTATCTGTCTGGGGAACAGCCATGCTAGTGAGTATGAAGTAATATCTCACTGTGGTTTTTGACTTGCATTTCCCTGATGGCTAATCATGCTGAATATCTTTTCATATACTTATTGGCATTTGTATATACTTATTGATTTTAAAAAACCAACTTTGGATGACAGATGGCAGTTTTGTTCATTTTGAGCCAACAAATCCGCTTACTGAAATTTATCTGAAGGAGATAATTAGAGAAGTATGATGTGTACTTAAAATTCCCTGGTGGCTCAGATGGCAAGGAGTCTGCCTGAAATGTGGGACACCAGGGTTCGATCCCTGGGACAGGAAGATCCCCTGGAGAAGGAAATGGCAACCAACTCCAGTATTCTTGCATGGAAAATCCCATGGACGGAGGGCCCTGGCTGGCTACAGTCCAGGGGGTGGCAAAGAGTCAGACATGACTAACGTGTACTTGGGCTTCCTAGGTGGCACTAGTGGTTAAGAACCCGCCTGCCAATGCAGAAGACATTAGAGACTTGGGTTCAGTCCCTGGGTCTGGAAGATTCCCTGTAGGAGGGCATGGCAACTCACTCCAGATTGCCTGGAGAATCCTCATGGACAGATGAGCCTGGCGGGCTATAGTCCATAGGGTTGCAGAGTTGGATATGACTGAAGCGACTTAGCATGCACCCGTGATGTGTAGTTAAGTTACTGTAGGTATTTTTATAGTAAAGACAAATTGGGAGTACACTCAGCAAGAGAAGTATTTTTAAAATAAGTTATTGTATACATAAGATGGTATACTATGCATTTGTTAAAGCAATGATACAGAAATAATTATTTTGACAGATAAAAATACCCATGATGTAGCATAGAATGAATGAAGTGGATCACAGAGTAACGTGCAGTTTTACCATTTGTGTTAGTATTCGTCTTCTTCTCTTTGTGTTTGTGCACACAGGGAGATGTCCAGCAGGATAACTGGTAAAAGCGAATAGGGCTTACCTCTCAAATGGTGGGATTTGGGGTTACTTTTTAATTTCTCCTTTAAGATTTCCTTTACTGATAGAACTTTCAAAAAAAAAATCAGCACGTATCATAAGAACAGTAATAAAGCTACTTTGAAAGGAAAAATAATTCTGCCCTGGATTGTGCTTCTTACTTTCTTCCCTTGCTATTGGGGAACCTTCTGCTTTGACCCTGAATGCCTGCCTTCAAGCCACCAGAGAATCTCAATGAATTCTACAGAGAATCTATAGCAACATAGAGAACTGGCGGAACAGAAATGCCTGTGCCTGTCTTCACTGAATTTCCTTGTGATAATTACACAAGTTTAATTATAGCAAATAAATTAAAATCAATACACTAGAATCAATATGCACAAAACAAAATGTGCTTGTTTTACTGGTCCTAATAGGATCCCAAATAGGAATCATTCACTTGCATTTAATATTTCTAGCACATTGATCTTGGAATGGAAATTTGTGAAAGAGGATGAGGGAAAAATCGAGAACATTTCTCCGTTCTGGCATTCCTCATTAGCCAATAGTTCAGTTCATCCAGGTTTGTTCAGAATTGTTTATGCTCTGTCATACCTTTGTATATATTGTTTTATATTTTGCCAGGAGGCCCCTCATCATCTCAAATTCCAAGAAAAGTCCCACTGTTCTACCAAGATGGGCTTTGACTCACACTTGTGTCCTCACGACTGTGAGTGCTTGGAGGTCATTCTCTTATTTATCTGTCTTCACAGCTCTGGAGCACAGTGCCTTTGCTCTGTGGCAAATTTGTCATAAAGTATTGACGTTTGACAGTAACGAATTTCACTGGAAAGTTGCTTAAGCTGCGTCCATCATTAATTCTTCCATACACTTCCCCCAAGAAGTTGAAATGTCCTCTTAATCCCTTACAACACATTGAGTAACTTATTCTTTTCCTTGAAGATACCTTTCTTGCTAGAGTAGTTGCTAGAATGTATGCGTGTTCAGTAGTGTCCAACTCTCTGCAACCGCGTGGACTGTAGCCCACCAGACTCTTCTGTCCATGTCATTTCCCAGCCAAGAATACTGGAGTGGGCTGCCATTTCTTCCTCCAAAGGATCTTCCCAATCCAGGGATTGAACTTGCATCTCTTGTATCTCCTGCATTAGCAGGCAGCTTCTTTTCTACTGGCGCCACCTGGGATCCCGTTTTCGGGCTCTGGGGTGCACTGGTGATTGTCTAGACTAGCTTCAAAGCTACTGTCTTGGGATCTCCCTTCACCATCATCCTGGGAATTCTCTCTTCCCTCTTCTGGATTGGACCCAGGGCTGGTTTCATGGGGTCTGTGTCCCATGCAGTTGTACTTAGAAGGCTTCTGCCTTGCTGTCTTCATCTTGAAACCCTTAATAAATTTAGAGCAAGGATTCTGGTATTTTCATTTTATGTCTGGTTGCATCCTGCAAATTATGTTGCTGCTTCTGAAATGGACCCTGAGTTTCTGTTTTTGCTTTCTTAGTAAACTCTCTGATGAGTGATAACACTTTCTGTGATAGCTTCCTGAGGAAAGCTGAACAGGAGGTAAATGCTTTTGGAAATTTTGCATGCCTGGAAAAAAAATCTTTATTTTACTCTCATACTCAAGACTGTGGCTCAATATAGAGTTCCCAGTTGGATGTCATTTTCCCTCAGGGTAAATGAAGGCGTCGCTTTACTTTCTTCTTGGGTCCAGTGCTTCTGTTAAGAAGGCCGATGCCCTTCTAATTGCTAACCTGTATGTATGACCTGTTTCTTTCTATCTCAGTCACAACTTTGCTGTCTATTTTTTGGCATCCAGGCTTGATGGCTGTAGTCTCCTCTCCTCATCTCCTTTCTGTTCAGGTGAGTTAAAAAAAAAAAATCATCACTTTAGCAGTGTTTTGCTAGAGAACAAAAGATGTAAACACATGTTTTCAATCTGAGTCACATTTCAAGGGCTGTGTCACTTTTCAAGTTTGCCCTTTCTCTTGGAATGCAGAATTAGATGCTAGTGGTGGGGGATAATTTGCATAAGAAGCCCCTGTGCCTTCTGGAAGCGATACTGATCTTTCTTTTCAAAATTCAGTGTTAAGGAAAGCCTTTGCAGTGATCAAGGGCTGCAGACAAGAAAGAGCATCAAGAACTCCAGAGAGAAGTTCACCCTGAGAAAAGAGTAGACCGTAGACAATATCCAGTGTTGTATTTGTGCCTCTGGTATAAGAGTTGGCTACGTGAGGGCTCCCCAGATGACCCAGTGGTAAAGAATCTGCCTGTAATGCAGGAAACTCAGGTTCGATCCCTGGGTCAGGAAGATCCCCTGGGAAAAGGAATGGCAGCTCACTCTAGTATTCATGCCTGGGAAATCCCATGGACAGAGGAGCCTGGCGGGCTACAGTCCATGGGGTTGCAAAGAGTCGGACATGACCGAGTGACTTAAATAACAACAACATGAGACTGAACAAAAGAGCCATCACCTTGGCCTCCAAGATGTACTAAACCAGTTCTCTATTATTGATCACTAATGCATGTGCTTTTCGGCTATTATGAACAGTGTTATCAATATCCTTCTATGCACATTTTTGCACGTGTCATTCTTTTCCCCCGCATTTCACATGCTGCATTGTGCCAGAATACCTCCAAAAAAGTTACTCCCTGGACTCAGTGCGATTTTATTTGAAGAAAAGGTTTTTGTTATACAGACCTAGGAAAATCCTTTCTCTCTGATTTCATAAATGGAAGAAATATTAAGGTTATTTGAGCTCCTGTTTTTATTTGAGTATGAATATTTGTTTTGTTAAGGTCCAATTTCCATTTTTGATGGAAATGGAATGCATTTGTAATTTGGTTATAATACCTAATTATTAATATTCCAGAAAGAAAGATGTATTTTTTAATAACCTCTGAAATTTCACTCTCCCCTAGGTCTGTATTTGTAAGTATATATTTTACAAGCATTTCTCTAGGAATTTCAGCCATGTGAAAAATAGTCTGATGATAAAATTAAAGCAGCCTTTGTTTGCACTTTGTGTTCTTGAGGTTAATGGAAATTTTAAGTGGTCAGCTGTGGGTTTGCACCCTTGGGAATTTCCTGGGTGAAGTCTGAAATTGGTCTCCATAGCCAGAGGGCAAGGAAAAGTTGAAAAAAGAGGCTGACCCCTTGAGATTGTCAGGTGGCAGTTGTAATAAGCAAGGGAACTTACATATGAGACTTGTCAAGGACAGTCAGCAAGACAAGTAGATCTCTGAAACTACCTGCAGGAATCTTAAGAGTCTATATAGAGGCCTTAATGGTGTTCAGTCTGGTGTTCAGTCCAGATGGTCTCAGTAACACATTACTTTTTCAAGACTAAATCCTTGAAATGGTCCACCTGATGTGAAGAGCCTACTCATTAGAAAAGACCCTAATGCTAGGAAAGATTGAGGGCACGAGGAGAAGTGATGAGATAGTTGGATGGCATCACCAACTCAATGGACATGAGTTTGAGCAAACTCCAGGAGATGGTGAAGGACAGGGAAGCCTGGCGTGCTGCAGTCCATGGGGTTGCAAAGAGTTGGACGTGACTTAAGGACTGAACAACAACAACAAATGGGAATGGTGGGCAGAATGTGTATTTTAAGGATGGGGGAGGGGATGGGGGGGGGCTTCTGATCATGCAAGTCCAGCTCTTGGGTCTGGCATTCACTTCCTCTTGATGACCAGCTACAGGAGTAGCAGAGCCCTAGAGAGAAAGCAACAATAACAGGAATTCTTCCCCACCCCTGTTTTATTGAGATATAATTGACATATAACACTGTATATGTTTCAGATATACAAACATTATGATTTGATATATGTTTGCATTGTGAAATGATCACCACAGTCACTTTCCTTCCATCACCTCACCCAGGTACAGTTTTTTCCTTTGTGATAAGAACTCTTAAGATTTACCCCTTTAGCAACTTTTGATAGTCAATACAGTATTGGCTAGAGTCATTATGGTGTGCATTACATTCCCAGACTTTATTTATCGTATAACTTAGAAGTTTGAACTTTTTGACCACCCCTTCACTGAAACCCAACCCTCAACCACCAATCTGATCTCTGTTTCTATGAGTTTGGTCTTTTTAGATTCCACATATAAGTTAGACTGCTGCTGCTGCTGCGTCGCTTCAGTCATGTCCAACTCTGTGCGACCCCATAGACGGCAGCCCACCAGGCTTCCCGTCCCTGGGATTCTCCAGGCAAGAACACTGGAGTGGGTTGCCATTTCCTTCTCCAATGCATGAAAGTGAAAAGTCAAAGTGAAGTCGCTCAGTCGTGTCTGACTCTTAGTGACCCCATGGACTGCAGCCTACCAGGCTCCTCCGTCCATGGGATTTTCCAGGCAAGAGTACTGGAGTGGGGTGCCATTGACTTCTCCAAGTTAGACTACATAAGGGGAAGAACCAATCTGACTCCATATTGGATCTGTTTCTTTTACTTTAATGTTTGTAGTCTATTGTTTTTGTTATAAGTTAATCACTGAAGAGATGTTGCCTGTAGCTTAAAGTGTATATAATGGCCCATCTCCTGGAAACTTGCCTTCCATGTCTGAGCATTAAGCTAAAATACCTTTGTTTAAGCTCCTAGAAAATATGCTGACCAGACCTACCTATGAATGCCTTCAGGAAGGAAGAAATTAGTGCATCCCCTCCAGAGTCTGGCTGGAACCAGGAAATATTTGCAACAACTTAAAGCAGTCAATTGTAAAAGAAATCAATCCTGAGTATTCAGGGTTGCTGAAGCTGAAGCTGTAATACTTTGGCCACCTGATGCTAAGAGCCAACTCATTGGAAAAGACTTCAATGTTGAGAAAGACTGAAGGCAAAAAGAGAAGGGGGCAGCAAAGGATGAAATGGTTAGGTAGCATCACCAACTCAATGGATGTGAATTTGAGCAAACTCTGGGAGATAGTGGAGTACAGGGGAGCCTGGCAGGCTGCAGTCTATGGGGTCACAAAAAGCTGGACATGACTTAGTGACTAAACAACAACAATCATTTCTTTTACTTTACCTTCTCACTTTCTCCTCTCTGCTGTATAAAAGAAACTGGCATCAAAACCCAGACAGAATGGTTCTTTGGGAAGGTAGTCCACCATCTTGGTCTGCTGCCTTTCTGAATAAAGTCGTCTTTCCTTGTCCCAACACTTTGTCGCTCAGTTGATTGGTTTGCCCCACAGTGAGCAGTATGATCTTGGACATGTAACAATCACATGGTATTTGTCTGTCTTTGTCTGACTTATTTCACTTAGCATAACACCAGCTTTGTTATCGTTCATATAAATGCTAGAATATGATATGTTCTCCTCCACATTCCATTATATTTAGACTGAATGATGGATAATTTCAGACAGATAATTTCAAAATATATTGACTTCAGTGCATAAGATTGACTCCAAAGCTGTATGATCTTTTCTGCTATTCTACATGGCTTTGGGTGGCTGAACACCTTCCATGAGAGGCCCTGGCAGGTGGATCTGTGGCCATGGTGAGAGAAGTGTACCTGAGAATACCTGTGCTCAGGTGGCAGATTTTGCGTTGCAAACCGTCTTGAAGGTCGTTGTTGATTTCCTACCAAATGCGAGGGCAGGGCATTTAATAAACAGCAGCATTTTTTTTTTTTTGCCAAATTATCTTCAATTAAAAACATATCACTCACCAATATAACTTTAAAATTTTTTAAGAAACATATTTTTGAAGAGCTGGAAGTTACCTTCTACTTCATTCATATTCCTCCCCCCTCCTCAATATCTAGTTGAGCCGAGCAATTCAACTTCCAAAGTCAATTTGGACTTGAAAGTCAATTGTTCCTTTTCCATCCTGAACTACCATCATGAATTCAAGATCCCAGCAGCTTCGAATTATGAACCCCCTGCTTCCAGGGTCATCCTATCTTAATAAATCTCCACTAAAAACTCATTCAGCCATTCTCCTTCTTGAAAATCTTCATAGTTAAATTATTTACAAAGAGTTAAGATCAAGGGTTTCCCCTTGATCTGTCCATGGGGTTGCAAAGAGTCGGACATGACTGAGCAACTTCACTCACTTTTCACTTAAAATCAAGGGTTAGGATAATGCAAAGGCTGTCTGGTGGCTCAGACAGTAAAGAATCTGCCTGCAATGTGGGAGACCTGGGTTTGATCCCTGGGTCAGGAAGATCCCCTGGAGAAGGGAATGGCTATCCACCCCCAGTATTCTTGCCTGGAGAATTCCATGGACAGAGGAGCCTGGAAGAGAAGAGTCCATGAGGTTGCAAAGAGTTGGACATGACTGAGTGACTAACACTTTTACTTTAAAGATAAGACAAATATGGCAAAGCTGTTTGGAGTTAGTAAGGACAGGACTGGACTGAGGAACTGAGTAAGGGGACCATGACCCAGAGTGAACTTTGACTTTAGGGCAGGCATGCTGACTTTTGATAGAATAATATGGTCACAGTCAAACTATAATTGGTCAGGGAGGGATCTGGGAAAATAAACACCCTACGTATCTCTGCATGTCCTCTGACTTCCTGATGGAACTAGCCATTGCCCGCACCTGCCAAAAGCTGGAGGGCAAGCAAGGGAGTGTGCCATCCACAGTGACTGGTTCCCTGAGATCCAGGGCAGGTGGAGAGAGAATTTGGGGGAAAAAGGGAAATGAAGGCAATTCAGCGCAGTAGCTTTTTCTGACTCCCTCAAGTTGGACTTATTTCTCCCTCATTGATATTCTAAGAACATGCTATTCATTTCTCCACTCAGACACCTGTGATATTATATTTGCAATCTATTCCCATGTTTAGGCAATAAGCCCCTTCATTTAAAGACACTGTCTTAATTATCTTCATATCCTTAGTACTTAGCTTTGTCTCACGCACAGTGGTGCCCAGTGAATGTTTGATGAATGAAAGGACAAAAGATGGCAGGTGCATCCCTATTGGGTGTCTATCAGGACAACAGTGGCTGGAAGGAAATTGCACTCTTCCTGTTACATTTCATGTATGGTGTCTTTTGACAATTTCAAGTCAACTTGAGTCAGGGTGTAGAGAAATGCAGAATGCAGAGATGGAGTTTGCTTAATTAGAGGAGAGAGTGACTGGAAAAGCACTTTGTGAAATATGATGCCGTTCAAACATTGCTAGCATCATTTCCTTTATTATAGAGTAAAAATAAGGAGGAACGAAACAGAACCGACCAAGAGCAGTAAATGGGGAGAAGATTAAATCATTTACTAGTCACTGTTACCTGGAGAAAGTTAAAACAGACAACAAAAGGTGCTTATTCAGCTCGGGCCAGTGACCAGATCAGAGTCATTGGGGACTATTTTCTGTTATCATCCTGACTCATTTTGTAATATTCACATGACCTTTCTGCGGTGCCAGTTTTTCCAATCCATTAGGTGACTATTACGGTACATTCTGCCTGTGGATGTGCAAGGGTGTTTGGGTGGTTCATTCAATAATTGTTGTACAGCACTTTGAGTTCCTTAGAGGAAGCCAGGATCACAAGATTTATCTGGGATTATTAATTAGAAAGTCTTTTTGCATTAGTGGAGTCTCTGATTCCTTTGTAGTTCAGCTGCTTTTCTGTGGCTTTCCCAATTCCAATCAACTGAGTTCTGGCCCGGATCCCAAATAATATAGTGCTATAATCAAATTATATTAGAGTCCGACATGACATAGCGACTGAACAACGTAATGAAATTAACTTGTTGGGTAGATGTAAAAAAATTAAACAAGTTTGAGCCTCTCTTTTTTTCCATTTCATTTATTTATTTTGACTGTGCCTTGGTTCTTTGTGGATGCGTGGACTTTTCTCTAGTGGCGATGCTCGGGCTTTTCATTGCAGTGGCTTCTCTTGTTGCGGAGCACAAGCTATAGGGTGTGGGCTTCAGTGGTTGCTGTTCCCGGGCTCTAGAGCACAGGCTCAGTAGCTGTGGTGCACAGACCTAGTTGCTCTGCAGTGTGTGGGATCTTCCCGGATTAGGGATCGAACCCTTGTCTCCTGCATTGGCAGGTGGATTCTTTACTGCTGAGCCACCAGGGAAGCCCATGAGCCTTTCTTAAGGTGATTAAGGAAAATACTTAGGGTGGTTTGGGTGACCAAAATCAGTTACATAATAGAAATGTACATTTCACGGCACCTGACATATGACACATAACACATGATGTTTTCAGCCTGCCTAGGAAAAAGAACAGCTGGTTCCAGGATGGAAGAAACTTCTTAGTTCATATTGCTTGACACGTAGCATTTTGAGTCTGTTTTGATGTCAGTGACTTTTTGATGTCAGTGACTCAGGTTTACAGAATTTTCCACCAAAGGATACAAACTTTATGGAGTAACTAAGAGATTGTACCAGGGCCTCCCCCATATGCTTTTTGGAGAATGAGAAAATGTATGATTCTTTGAAATATTCAGCCTTATTTTATTCCTTCAGGTTGAGGAGTGAGAGAGGATTTTTCTCCATTACAGCTTTTTGGATTTTTTTTTTCCATTTAAAAAATCCAGAGCATATAAATATTTATCTCATGGCTTAAGCTTTCACAACTCTGAAGAGAAGTTTAAGATTGGATTGTACCTTTAGCCCTGCTCTCTCTCCCCTGAGAGCTGGCCTTATACCTTGGAGCAGTAGGTTTGCATATTGAAATGCCAGCTTGACCCAGCTGCCTGAAAGTCCTGAATGTCAGGTCCAGAATTCATTAATTTGTCTTCACGACTTGGTAATTTCCTGCTACTCTTAACTAATGCTGATTTCAGGTACACTCTTGCTTGCTATGAGTGGATTCCAGGTCCCCAGTATTTTTAGCAAAACCTGGTGTGTGCATTATCATCATAACACTGGCACATATATTGTCTTGGCTGTTCCTTTTCCAGAATCCATGGAAATGGTGGCCACGTGATGTAGACAGCTGTCCTACCAACTGAGTTCACAGTTATTGAAGCGAGCATTGAGTCAACAGAGAAAGTGCAGATAGATAAACAGTCCCGTGTTCCATTGCATGATGCTAATTTTTCCTCAAGATGTTTGACAGAGAATTAAAATGGGACAAAGGATAGGGTGTTGCAGGAACATAGGCCTGCTGGGTCCCTCTCCATTTATTTATTTATTTCCTATCTTATTTTTGTCTTTTTTATGAGTCAATGTTTGATTAATCTCAGTGGTCCCCAGTGATTAGAAACTTGGCAAAGAAATTGTTCCCAGTTAGAGGTCCTGGAGAGCCATTGATAATCAAGAGATAAAACTTGTTTCAGGCTGAGGCACTGAAGGCATTAAGTTGTTGCTCTTGATTTGACTTTGAAATAGTAGTTTAAAAATAAATGAGACAGGATAGCATGTATGTGCTTGTTGTAAAATAATTCAAACAGGAAAATTTTAAAGTAATTGTCTTTCAGTGTCATACCTGGTCTCCGCAAGGCTCCAGCCTCCTTTCCTTGGGCTAAGTCTTTTTTTTTTTATGCTTATTATTTATTTATTTGTGGCTGCTCCAGGTCTTCCTTGCTGCTCAGACTTTTCACTAGTCTGGGGGCTGGAGCAGGGGCTATTATCTAGTTGTGGGCACAGGCTTCTCATTGCAGTGGCTTCTCTTGTTGCAGGGCATGGGCCCTAGGGTGCATGGGTTTGGTGGTTGGGGCCCAAGGGCTTACTTGCCACTCAGTACGGGGGATCTTTCCGGGCCAGGGATTGAACCAGTGTCCTCTGCATTGCAAGGCAGATTCTTAACCTCTGGACCACCAGAGAAGCCCTCCCTGGGCTAAATTTCTAAGAATCTTTTCAGAAGCCTTTGCATGTACACATATGTGTGTATATGTATTAACCATATCTTTATGTATATTATATGTATCCTATGTCATATCTTCTGCTGCTGCTGTTGCTGCCAAGTCACTTCAGTCGTGTCCGACTCTGTGCAACCCCATAGACGGCAGCTCACCAGGCTCCCCCGTCCCTGGGATTCTCCAGGCAAGAACACTGGAGTGGGTTGCCATTTCCTTCTCTAATGCATGAAAGTGAAAAGTGAAAGTGAAGTTGCTCAGTCATGTCCGACTCTTTGCGACCCTATGGATTGCAGCCCACCAGGCTCCTCTGCCCGTGGGATTTTCTACGTATCCTTAAAAAAATTATTTATTTGGCTGTGCTAGTTCTTAGTTGTGGGACACAGGATCTTTTTTCAGTTGTGGCACCCAGGGTCTTTAGCTGTGGCATGTAGGACCTAGTTCCCTGACCAGGGATCGAACCCAGGCCCTCTGTGCTTAGATCACGGAGTCTTAGCCACTGGACCACCAGGGAAGTCCCAAGATATATCTATTTAACTTTGACATAAAATAGATCTCATTCCATGTACCATTCTGCGGTTTCTCTCTTGCACTTAATTAAACATTGTGGGCATTCTTCCATTTCACTATGATCAATCTACCACATTCATCCTAATGGCTGCAAAGTATTCCCGTGAGATGTACCCTAATTTATTGAAACAATTCCCAGTTGACTGACATTGAAGTTGTTTCCAGTTTTTAGGCTGTTGTCAATAGGCTACAATAAACATCTTAGTACATATCCTCTTTGTGCGTTTTGGTTGGAACATATGTGAGGGATAAATACCTAGATGTGGAATTTCTGGGCCCAGGATATATGCATGTGAATTTTGAGAAGTATTGCCAAATTGAAAACGGCTGCATATGTTTATCTTTTCACTAATACTAAGGGAAAGTATTATTATTATATTTTTATCCAAGTCTTTTCCAACTGGTAAGCTAAGCCAGACCACAAAGAGATGGTCTGGCTGTGAAGACTGGCAGGGAAGAATGGGACTCGGATTAATGTTGCTTTTATTTCAGTTTAACACTGAAATGGCAAGCAAGCAGGACAAAGGATATTTAATAGACCAGAGGTTCTCAAAGTGCAGTCCCTGGCCCAGGAGCATCAGCACCTCCTAGGAACTTGGTATAATGCAAGTTCTCACGTTCCACCCTAGACCTCCTGAATCCTAAATTCCCATGCCAGGACCCAGAAATCTGAGTTTTAGCAAGCCCTCCATGTGATTCTAATGCTCACTGAAGTCTGAGAACCACTGCAGCAGAGCTTTCCCAAAGCTTTCTTTAAGCCTCTTATAGGTGAACCTGGGGTTCTCTGGTTTAGGCCGAAGGTGCCCAGGGCTCTCTCTGCATCTCCTACCGTTTAGGTGAGGCAGGGACCATGCTAACACTCAATAGGGTAATTACTCCCATAAATGGCATCTTCTGCTGCCCCTAATTGTAAAGCTTTGTGTCCTATTTCTTACTTCATCAGGAGGCATGCAATGGACATGGCCAAATATTAACAAAATTTTGGCTTCCTATCTATGTGAAAACGGCACCTCATTCCTTATTGCTGTTGTTTTCAGTAGCCCAGTCCTGTCTGACTCTTTGTGACCCCATGGACGGCAGCACGCCAGGCATCTCTGTCCCTCACCATCTCCTGAAGTTTGCCCAAGTTCATGTCCATTGCATTGGTGATGCCGTCCAGCCATCTCATCCTCTGACACCCTCTTCTCCTTCTGCCCTCAATCCTTCCCAACATCAGGGACTTTTCCAATGAGTCATCTGTTCGCATCAGTTCATTTCAGCTTCAAATGCTCGGACCTGTCTGACTCTTTGTGACTCCATGGACAGCAGCACACCAGGCTTCCCTGTCCATCACCAACTCTCAGGGCTTGCTTAAACTCATGTCCATCAAGTCAGTGATGCCATCCAGTCATCTCATCCCTTCTCCCCCTGCCCTCAATCTTTCCCAGCATCAGGGTCTTTTCCAGTGAGTCAGTTCTTTGCATTAGATGGCGAAAGTATTGGAGCTTCAGCTTCAGCATCAGTCCTTCCAGTGAATATTCAAGACTGATTTCGTTTAGGATTGACTGGCTTGATCTCCTTACTGTCCAAGGGACTCTCGAGAGTCTTCTCCAACACCGTAGTTCAAAAGCATCAATCCTTTGATGCTCATCTGTTTGCATCAGATGACCAAAGTACTGGAGCTTCAGCTTCATCATCAGTCCTTCCTACAAATATTCAGGGTTGATTTCCCTTAAGATTGACTGGTTTGATCTCCTCGCTGTCCAAGGGACTTTCAAGGAGTCTTCTCCAGCACCACAGTTTGAAAGCATCAGTTCTTTGGCGTTCTGCCTTCTTTATAGTCCGGCTCTCTTCTTTATGTATGTGACCATTGGGAAGACCACAGGGCTTGACCATATGGGTCTTTGTCGGCAGAGTAATGTCTCTGCTGTTCAACATACTGTTTAGGTTTGTCATTGCTTTCCTTCCAAGAAGCAATCATCTTCTGATTTCATGTCTGCAATCAGCGGCCACAGTGATTTTGGAGTCCAAGAAGAGGAAATCTGTCACTACTTCCACCTTTTCTCCTATTATTTGCCATGAAGTAGTGGGGCCATATGCTATGATCTTAGATTTTTTTTTAATGTTTAGTCTTAAGCTGGCTCTCTCAACCGCCTCCTTCACTCTCATCAAGAGGCTGTTTAGTTCCTCTTCACTTTCTGTCATTACAGTGGTATCATCTGCATATCTGAGGTTGTTGATGTTTCTCCCACCTATCTTGATTTCAGCTTGTAACTCATCCAGCCCAGCATTTCTCACATTGTGCTCAGCATATAGATTAAACAAACAGCGTGACAGCAGACAGCGTGGTCATATCCTTTCTCAGTTTTGAACGAATCAGTTGTTCCATACACGGTTCTAACTGTTGCTTCTTGACCTACCTACAGGCTTATCAGGAGACAGGTAAGATGGTCTGGTAATCCCATCTCTTTAAGAGCCATCCACAGTTTGTTATGATCCACACAGTCAAAGGTTTTAGCATAGTCAATGAAACGGAGGTAGACGTTTTTCTGGAATTCCCTTGCTTCCTGTATGATCCAGCGAATGTTGGCAATTTGATATGTTCCTCTTCTTTTTCTAAACCCTGTTTGAACATCTGGAAGTTCTTGGTTCACATAATGCTGAAACCTAGCAGGCAAGATTTTAAGCATGATCTTACTAGCATGGGAGATGAGTGCAATTTTCCTATGGTTAGCACATTCTTTGGTACTACCCTTCTTGGGAATTGGGATGAGAATTGACCTTTTCCAGTCTTGTGGCCACTCCTGGGTCTGCCAGATTTGCTGACATATTGAATGCAAAACCTTGATGGCATCATTCTTTGGGGGTTTGAATAGTTCTGCTGGAATTTCATTGCAGCCACTAGCTTTATTAACAGCAGTGCTTCCTAAAGCTCACTTGACTTCGCACTCCAGAATGTCTGGCTCTGGGTGACTAACCACACCATAGTACTAATCTGGTTCATTAAGATCTCTTTTGTTTAGCTCTTCCATGTATCCTTTCCATCTCTTCTTGATCTCTTCAGTGTCTGCTAAGTCTCTATGGCTTCTGTCCTTTATTGTGCCCATCTTTGGGCAGGATGTTCCCTTGATATTTCCAATTTTCCTGAAGGGATCTCTAGCATTTCCCCTTCTGTTGTTTTCCTCTAGTGTTATGCACTGTTCACTGAAGAAGGGCTTCATGTCTCCCCTTTTCTTTGGAACTCTGAATTTAGTTGGATGTGCCTTTCCCTTTCTCCCTTTCTTTTCACTTCTCTTCTTTTTTCAGCTATTTGTAAAGCCTCCTCAGGTAACTACTTTGCCTTCTTGGTTTTCTTTTTCTTTGGGCACCTCATCACTACTGAATATTAATTTATTTATGTGTAAGTGAAGTGAGATGAACATCATCTCACTTTATACACCATTTGTACTTTTTCCTCCTTTACTATTACTTCTTTATGTTCTTTGCCATATTTTCTATTGGTTGGTTGTCTCTTCTTTATTAACTTGTAAGAGTAATTTTAATTTTCTGGAAATTCAGTTCAGTTCAGTCACTCAGTTGTGTCCGACTCTTTGCCACCCCATGAATCGCAGTATGCCAGGCCTCCCTGTCCATCATCAACTCCCGGAGTTTACTCAAACTCATGTCCATCAAGTCAGTGATGCCATCCAACCATCTCATCCTCTGTCATCCCTTTCTCCTCCTGCCCCCAATCCCTCCCAGCATCAGAGTCTTTTCCCATGAGTCAACTCTTCGCATGAGGTGGCCAAAGTATTGGAGTTTCAGCTTCAGCATCAATCCTTCCAATGAACACTCAGGACTGATCTCCTTTAGGATGGACTGGTTGGATCTCCTTGCAGTCCAAGGGACTCTCAAGAGTCTTCTCCAACACCACAGTTCAAAAGCATCAATTCTTCGGCACTCAGCCTTCTTCACAGTCCAACTTTCACATCCATACATGACCACAGGAAAAACCATAGCCTTGACTAGATGGACCTTTGTTGGCAAAGTAATGTCTCTGCTTATGAATATGCTCTCTAGGTTGGCCATAACTTTCCTTCCAAGGAGTAAGCGTCTTTTAATTTCATGGCTGCAGTCACCATCTGCAGTGATTTTGGAGCCCCCCAAAATAAAGTCTGACACTGTTTCCACTGTTTCCCCATCTATTTCTCATGAAATGATGGGACTAGATGCCATGATCTTAGTTTTCTGAGAAATTATCTCTTGGTCATTTGTTGCCAATTTTTTTTTTAACCCAGTTTGTCATTTATCATTTGAATTTAGTTATGGTAAGTTTTTGCATCACAGATAGTTAAATTTTTCATATAATCAAATTTAATAGTTCTTATCTTTCTGAATTTTGAACTTTTTGTAAACTTAAGTAGATTTTCCTAACCCTAGGTTAATAAAAAAATAATCATATTTTCCTCTAAAATTTATGATTTTATTTTTAGCATATAATGATATGAACAGAATTTATTGCTACTTAAGGATCAAAGTATATATGTAAACATATTTTCCTAAAGCTTTAAAGTTATCCCAATTACATTTATTAAATAATTTATCTTGTCTCCAATGATTTTAAGTAGCTTATTAATCACATTCAAAATGAGAAAACATATATGAGATTACTCATTGAGATTGCAGTTAAGTTGTAACTTGATTTAGGGAGAAGAAAGACTTTTAATCCAAAGTTTTGGAACCAAGAACAAGATACATTTTTTATTGTTATTCATTTTTTTAATTTTGTTCTCAGGAGTTATTTAAAACTTTATATATGGGCTGCATATTTTTTTAAAAAATATATTTGTGAATTCTTAAATGTGATGTTTCCTTCATTATAGATTTTCACTAATTATTTGTATATAAGAAAGCTCAATATATTTGTTTTAGTTTCATAGCTAGTCATGTTACTGAATTCTCATTATTTCTGTTAGTTTTGGAGGATTCTTATGGTTCTTCAAGGTTGCAATAATAATCTACAAATAATATAAAGCCTCCTATCTATGAGATTAGACTTTCATTATAAAATGTATCTTATAGTAGAATATGACCTTCTAATTTCCAACTTTTAAGAATAATTACCTTTAATGAAGTAAATATGAATATAATAATATTTTCCAATTTTAAGTTTGTAATTCTGAGTTTTGAAAATGCTTATAGTTTTATTTTATGTAGTTACACAAAAACACAATTTATAGGTTTTATTTTTGTGTAATTATACCAAAATATAGTTTATTTTACAGTTGTATAATATACAGCACAGTCATGATCTAGAACACGTCTTCCACTCCAGAACATTCCCTCTGGTTCTCTATTCAATGGCCTCTCCCTACACCTGCCCCCTGGCAACAACTACATGGCTTTTTGTCATTGTACTTTTTCACTTTCCAGAATTTTGTGTAAATGGAGTCATACAACATGCAGTTTTTTGTGTCTGGACTTATTCACTTAGTATTCCATTGCTATTATTTTTCAGTCGCTCAGCTGTGTCTGACTCTTTGCGACCCCATGAACTGCAGCATGCCGGGCTTCCCTGTCCTTCACCATCTCCCAGAGCTTGCTCAAACTCATGTCCATTGAATCAGTGATGCCATCCAACCATCTCATCCTCTGTTGTCCCCTTCTCCTCCTGCCCTCAATCTTTCCCAGCATCAGGATCTTTTCCAGTGAGTCGACCCTTTGCATCAGGTGGCCAAAGTAGTCCAGTTCATGACTATAAAACAATTTGTTTATGATAGCTCTTTCTCAATCCCATGCATGGCTGGTCTTAGTTGGTTGATGGATATTTGGGTTGTTTGCACATTTGGGGTCATTGAAAAATGTAAGTATGACATTCAAGTACATGTCTTTGTTTGGACATACACTGTTTCTTCTGAGTAACTACTTAGGAGAGAGGTCTCTAAGTTGTATGATAAGAGTATATTTCATTTTGTGGAAACTGCCAAACTGTATTTTTGTGTGTGGATGTACCACTTTGTATCTCCATCAGCAACTATGAGTGGTCCAGGTGGTCCACATTCTCACCAGCATTGGGTATTTTAAGTGTTTTGTTTTTGTTTTTAATTCTAATGAGTGTTTTGTGGTATAGCAGTGTGGTTTAACTTGCATTTCCCTAATGACTAATGATGTTGAGCATCTTTGTATATGTTCACTTACCATTCATCTATCTTATTTGATGAAGTGTCTTCTCAAAAAATTTTCCCGTTTTAAAATTTAGCTTATTTGTCTTTTTGAGTTTTGAGTTCTTTATATATTATTGAAGCAAATCCTTTGTCAGCTATATGCTTTGGAAATATTTTATCACAGTCTACAATTCATCTTTTTATTGTCTTCAGTGTGTTTTTAAGAACAAACTTAATTTTTTTATTAAAGTATATTTGATTTACAATATTAGTTTCAGGTATGAAACAGTGTCTGACTTTATTTCTTTGGTCTCCCAAATCACTGCAGATGGTGATTGCAGCCATGAAATTAAAAGACGCTTACTCCTTGGAAGGAAAGTTATGACCAACCTAGATAGCATATTCAAAAGCAGAGACATTACTTTGCCAACAAAGGTCCGTCTAGTCAAGGCTATGATTTTTCCAGTGGTCATGTATGGATGTGAAAGTTGTACTGTGAAGAAAGCTGAACGCCAAAGAATTGATGCTTTTGAACTGTGGTGTTGGAGAAGACTCTTGAGAGTCCCTTGGACTGCAAGGAGATCCAACCAGTCCATTCTGAAGGAGATCACTCCTGGGTGTTCTTTGGAAGGACTGATGCTGAAGCTGAAACTCCAATATTTTGGCCATCTCACGCAAAGAGTTGACTCATTGGAAAAGACTCTGATGCTGGGAGGGATTGGAGGCAGGAGGAGAAGGGGACGACAGAGGACGAGATGGCTGGATGGCATCACCAACTCGATGGACATGAGTTTGGGTGAACTCCGGGAGTTGGTGATGGACAGGGAGGCCTGGCGTGCTTTGATTCATGGGGTCACAAAGAGTCGGACACGACTGAGCGACTGAACTGAACTGAACTGATGCAACGTAGTGGTTCAACGTTTTTACAGACTATACTCTATTTAAAGTTATTTCAAAACAATGGCTACATTTCCTGTGCTGTACAATATAGCCTTGTAGCTTACTGATTTGTTATGTAGCAGTTTGCATCCCTTAAACCCATGCCTGTTTCTTGTCCCTCCCCCTTTATCTCTCCCACTGGTAACCACTAGTTTGTTTTCTCTGTGAGTCTGTGTTGTTGCATGCATTTAGCAAACTCTTTAATTTTTGAAGTCCGACTTATTATTTTTTCACTTTTATGGCTTATGCTTTTATAGAAATCTAGTGTAACTAAAGGTAATAACATTTCTCTCCTATGTTTTCTTCTAGATGTTTTAAAACTTTCTCTCTCACATTTAGGTCTATGATATTTTTTGAGTTAAATTTTGGATGTGGTGTGAAGATGAGTGTTGAAGTTCTTTCTTTTGTTTTCGTGTGTGAGCATCCACTTTCTAGTGCCATTTGTGAAAAAAATATCCTTTCCACACTGAACTACATTGGCTCTTATGTTGGTACTCAATGAGCTGTGTGTGTGTACGTCTACTTCTGGATTCACTGTTCTGTACACCAGACTAATTTGATTACAGTAGCTTTATTCTGAGTGTAAATTTGATACTAAGTGGGAATTTAATACTTCCAACTTTGTTTTTCTTTTTCAAAAGGCTCTCAATTTTATTTTTTCTTTACTTTTGCTTACTCTGGGCTTTCTGCATTTTTTTGTACATTTTGCAATCTGTGTGTAATTTATACAGGAAACACTTGAGATTTTGGAATTGCATCAAATCTATAGATTAATGTGAGGTTACTGATCTCATTTTAACAATTTTGCATTTTCTGATTTCTGGACACAGTATATCTCTCCTTTCATCTAGTAGTCTTTAATTCCTCTCAGTAATATTTAGTAGATTTCTAGCTTTCGGATTTTATTTATAAATGTCTTTTTGTTAGATTGAGGAGGGTCTGTTTTATTCTTAGTTTGCTACAAGAGTTTCTATCACAAATGGGTGTTGAAGTTTGTAAAATATTTTTTCTTGCATTTACTGAGATGATCATGTGATTGTTCAATTTTAATCTATTAATATATGATGACTCATATTTTCTCTAATGTTAAACCAATCTTACATCATAGCTAAAGATTTACTAAAGGAACTTTTTCAGATAGAAGGGAAATATCAGAAGGAAATTTGGAACGTCAGGAGTAAATAATATCTTTTAACTCCTGATATGAAAGTTCAAGAAATTAGCATGTTTGTAATTTTTTCTGATTGCTTTTTCCCACCATTGCCCATTTTCCTTAGCTATATTCTTACTAACACAACACATCTCAATGTTTATAACAGCTTTGTTTCTGTAATCTAATCAATTCAGTGCAAATCACAAATACTTTTATGCCATGAATTCTTCCTTCCTCAATTCTTTCCATTACAGCACTTGTTTGGTGAGAATGTCTCATCAAGTAATTTTTTTTATGCCACAAGAAGGGCTATCTAAACTTTTGTGCTCACAGTTTTCAAAGTGAAAGTCGCTCAGTTCTGACTCTTTGAAACCCCATGGACATACAATCCATGGAATTCTCCAGGCCAGAATACTGGAGTGGATAGCCTGTTCCCTTCTCCAAGGGATCTTCCCAACCCAGGAATTGAACCCAGGTCTCCCACATTGCAGGTGGATTCTTACCAGCTGAGCCACCAGAGAAACCCAAGAATACTGGAGTGAATAGCCCATCCCTTCTCTAGCAGATCTTCCCAACCTAGGAATCAAACCGAGGCCTCCTGCATTGCAGGTGGATTCTTTGCCTGCTGAGCTACGTTTGGGGATACTAAATATTGCTGTGAAGAAATCTGAGTCCACTCTGATTTTCCTCTTTGGTAGGTGAACTGCTTCTTCTGACTGAATGCTTCTTTATTTCTATGTTTCTTCTTTTTTAAATTCAAACTGGAGGATGATTTCTTTACCATGTTGTGCTTGGAGAAGTCAATGGCACCCCACTCCAGTACTCTTGTCTGGAAAACCCCATGGACCGAGGAGCCTGGTGGGCTGCAGTCCATGGGGTCGCTAAGAGTCAGACACGACTGAGCGACTTCACTTTCACTTTTCATTTTCGTACATTGGAGAAGAAAATGGCAACCCACTCCAGTGTTCTTGCCTGGAGAATCCCAGGGACGGGGAAGCCTAGTGGGCTGCCGTCTGTGGGATCACACAGAGTCGGACACGACTGAAGCGATGCAGCAGCAGCTGATTTCTACTGAACCATTCTTAAAGGCGAGCAGCCTTACCAGAATATAGCGTGTTGATTACTGGAACAAATTGCTTTCCCCTGTAACACAGTATGCCCCTTTGACCCTTAGAATCAGGTCTCTTTTTAATTCAGAAACGTGTTCTATCTCATATTTTAGTGTTATTCCAATCCCGTTTGACTTCCTTTGCTGGTCAAGCTTATGTTGACTCTGGTCTACCTCCATATATTCCTTTCTAATTACCTTTGTTTCTTTGTCTTTTGGCATTTAAAGTTTTGGATTTTTGTAAGTCTTTCTTTCATGTTCCAATTCTTTTTTAAAAATGGTATCTCTTACATTGTTTTTGTGTTTCTATATCATTTTTATTTCTGGGGTGTTTGTATTCTTAACTTTGATATCGTAAATGAACTCTTTCACTTCACATTTACCACCTTTTAATTTCTTCTTTAATTTCATATCCCTCTTCATAAAATCCTCCCTTTCAGATAGTTATTTTCTCTCTTTAATTTCCTTCTAATTGGAGGATAACTGCTTTGCAATGTTGTGTTTTTTTCTGCCATACAAACGACATGCATCAGTCATAAGTATACGTATAACCCCTCACTCCTACGTCCCCCAAGTCCCAGTCCTCTGGGTCATCATAGTCTATCTTTTGCTTGTGGAATGTAAAGAACTATTTCTCAAAGGTTTTTACCTATTTTCTGAAGTACTCAGTGAGAAATATGTATTACTTTTATTCGGTAAAAATTTAAGTATTTGTTTTTGAAATCATGCTATGAAATGCATCCAATTCTTTTATTTTCTCTCTTCCCCTAATTTTTTTTAATTGGAGTATAATTGCTTTACAGTGGTGTGTTAGCTTCTGTTGTACAACAAAGTGAATCAGCTTTACACACACATATATCCCGTCCCTCTTGAGCTCCTTCCAACCCACCCCCCATCCCACCTGTCTTGGTCATCACACAGCACCAAGCAGAGCAGCCTGTGCACTTCTTTTGATGTATATTCTTTGTAATTTTTCCTCCTTGGTTTATAAATGTTAAACAATCATACTTTTACCAGTCCTGTTACTTGAAAAGTCTTTATGCAGTATTGAGAGCAATCCCTAGATGAGAGAGCTGGACATCTGACATCAGTAATAGGAAGATTGGATCTAGATGGTAGGAAATACCCAAGGTGGAGCATCATTGTGTAAGGCAGGCAAGGAAATAGAGCCTGAGGGTGAAGAGAGGAACAAGGCCGGTCTAAATGTCGAGACCCTTACCTGATTTACCTGAATAAGCCTACCCACAGAAGGGAAAGATTGAAGGCCGGAGGAGAAGGGGATGACAGAGGATGACATGGTTGGAGGGCATCACCGACGCGATGCACATGAGTTTGAGTAAACTCCAGGAGTTGGTGATGGACAGGGATGCCTGGTGTGCTGCAGCCCATGGGGTCGCAAAGAGTCGGACACGACTGAGCAACTGAACTGAACTGACAGAAGGAAAGCTCCAGGAAACCATGATCACACTACCACCCAGTATGCCTTTGCTTTAAATGACTGAGTTATTTACTTTACCTTGGTTAAGTAAGCCCTTGTCACCACTATAAAAACTTTTCTGAGTGTACTGTTTCTGCTGGTCTTCACATGTAGTCATTTTAAAAAAGTCAAACATAAAAAATATAGATAGTAAGCGACAGTTCCAGTCCTTTGTTGTTGTTTTTAGTTGCTAAGTCATGTCCAACTCTTTGCAACCCTGGGGACTGTAGCCTGCCAGGCTCCTCCATCCATGGGATTTCCCAGGCAAGAATACTGGAGTGTCTGTATTACCATTTCCTTCTCCGGGAATCTTCCTGACCCAGGGATCGAGCCCAGGTCTCCCGCACTGCAGGCAGATGCTTTACCATCTGAGCCACCAGGGAAGCCCAACCCAATCCTTTACTCCACCATTTTGAAGAAGTTGATATTTAGTTCTAAGTCATGTCCGACTCTTTGCGAACCCATGGACTGCAGCACTCCAGGCTTCACTGTCCTTCACTGTCTCCTAAAGTTTGCTCAAACTCCTGCCTATTGAGTTAGTAATGCCATCCAACCATCTCATCCTCTGTCGTCCCCTTCTCCTCCTGTCCTCAATCTTTCCCAGCATCAGGGTTTTTTTCCAATGAGTTGGCTCTTTGCATCTGGTGGCCAAAGTAACTACTGTTTAATGCTCTTCTATGTCTACTTCTTGATCTTTTCTTGTATATATTTATATACAAAATTGTTCTACTTTACTAAAATGTATCTTGCTAATCTTTTAACACTAGTATCTATTTTTCTACCACAAAATAGCTTTCATAGCATTGCACACTATAGCTGTAATATTGTTTATTTACTCATCTACTTTGACTGTTTGGATCACAGTAAACTGTGGAAAATTCTGAAGGAGATGGGAATATCAGATCACCTGACCTGCCTCTTGAGAAACCTGTATGCAGGTCAGGAAACAACAGTTAGAACTGGACATGGAACAACGGACTGGTTCCAGATAGGAAAAGGAGTACATCAAGGCTGTATATTGTCACCCTGCTTATTTAACTTCTATGCAGAGCACATCATGAGAAATGCTGGGCTGGAAGAAGCACAATCTGGAATCAAGATTGCCGGGAGAAATATCAATAACCTCAGATATGCAGATGACACCACTCTTATGACAGAAAGTGAAGAGGAACTAAAAAGCCTCTTGATGAAAGTGAAAGAGAGTGAAAAAGTTGGCTTAAAGCTCAACATTCAGAAAACTAAGATCGTGGCATCTGGTCCCATCACTTCATGGGAAATAGATGGGGAAACAGTGTCAGACTTTATTTTTTTGGACTCCAAAATCACTGCAGATGGTGATTGCTGCAATGAAATTAAAATACTCTTACTCCTTGGAAGAAAAGTTATGACCAACCTCGACAGCACATTAAAAAGCAGAGACATTACTTTGTCAACGAAGGTCCGTCTAATCAAGGCTATGGTGTTTCCAGTGGTCATGTATGAATGTGAGATTTGGACTGTAAAGAAAGCTGAGCGCCGAAGAATTGATGCTTTTGAACTGTGGTGTTGGAGAAGACTCTTGAGAGTCCCTCGGACTGCAAGGAGATCCAACCAGTCCATCCTAAAGGAGATCAGTCCTGGGTGTTCATTGGAAGGATTGATGTTGAAGCTGAAACTCTAATACTTCAGCCACCTGATGTGAAGAACTGACTCATTTGAAAAGACCCTGATACTGGGAAAGATAGAGGGCGGGAGGAGAAGGGGATGACAGAAGATAAGATGGTTGGATGGCATCACCGACTCAATGTACATGAGTTTGGGTAAAGTCCGGGAGTTTTGATGGACAGGGAGGTCTGGCGTGCTGTGGTTCATGAGCTTGCAAAGAGTCAGAGCAACTGAACTGAACTGAACTCAGCTGTTCTTGGCCATGTGTTTACCCTCAACTGCTGCAATGAACAGTCTTCTATGTGGATATTGCAAGATGCTTATTGCATATATTCCTAAAAGTGGATTTTGTAGGTTATAATAGAGGGCACAAGTAAAATTTTGATAAGTACCAAAGCACGATACTTCAAAAAGTCTGTCCAGGTGTCTTCTTAATGACAGTCTGTTTCCCTTCACACACCCTTGTCAAAATGCAGTATTATTCTGCTTTTTCATTTCTGCAAATAAATTAAAAATATTAACTCATTATTTTTAAAAATTGCATATTCCAAATTACAATATAATTTCAGTATACTATAAAAAATACTCATTAGACATATATTTCTTTTGTGAATTCCTTTGTCTATTTTTAGAAGACTTTTTTTTTCACTTCTTACTGATTTCTAGGGGCTCTTTCATTGGTTATTAATGCTTATCTATTTGAATGTTGAAAATATTTTCCTGTAGTCAGTATCGTCTTTGAACTTTATACTCTTTAGATTATTCAAACTATTTGTATTTTTGTATAGTGAAGTCTTTTTACTTTATGGCTTTTATTGTTTCTGCTTATGAAAGTATTCCCTACTTTAAGACATCAGGTTCTCCTATATTTTTTACTAATACTTACATGATTTTTAATGCTTTTCATGTTTTATTGAGCTTAGTTTTTAATCTGTAAATGCTTGGTCTGTTGTTTCAGCATCTTTTATTGAATTATTTTCTCATCTAATTGAAATATCACAGGCTTTATGTTTTCATATTGATCTCTATCTAATTTGGGGCCAACGACACATTATTTTTCACATTTAGAATGGTTATGTAAGTCCCTCCTCATTATTCTGTTTTTCCAAATTTTACTGGCTAGTTCACTAGACATTCTTTTAGAATTTTGATTGCAAATTGTATGAAATTTATATACAAATTTGGAGAAATCTGATACTTTTAATACTGAGTCTTCCTTTCCAGAACCAGTTTGTCCTTCTATTGATTTAGAGCTTCTTTAGCTTTCTTCAGTAAAAATGTACACCATTCTACATAAATGTCCATCTCTTGTTAAACTCAGTTATAATATGCACTGTTTTTCTTTGCTGTTATGATTGAATCTTTAAATAGCTACCTTAGTTGTCTCATATCTCAGAGTTATTCGGAGGGCCTACTCATAGCTCTAACCTGGGGACGAATTCAGTAAATGAGGGAGTGGGGAGTTGCTGTCTTACCTGTGTCACTCATTAGTTAATTACCTAAAACACTGTCATATTCTCCAGATACAGAATATTTACTTGACTCATTTTAATAATGCAGTAATGAATACCTACAAGAATTTCCCAATATTTGGATCATTTACTTAGGTTATACTCCTAGAAGTGAAATAACATGGCCTCGTTTTATGAAATTTTTGGTGGACATTTTACCGAAATAGTTTCCAAAGTGTGGGTCCATACCCATTCCCACCAGGCAGTGGAGAGTGCTAACATTTTTCAGCCCTTTTTCTGTGATTCCCTTGACATGTTTTGACTAACCCCCCAGCAGGAGAGCTCCACCATTTCTTGCAGAAAGCAAACTGTGGCTCTGTCATGATGATACATACCTCCGTTCGACCATGGCTCTGTGTGCATATTTATATATGGAAAATTGCCATTTCTGCTTCCAGGTGCTTTGGAACACTCTCCACACAGGCAACCATCTCTGTGGCCTGGCAGTGGTACCACTTATTCATGCGGTGGTACCACTTCTTCCTGATGAAATCATGTCTCAGATCTTCTTTGTCTTCTTTCAAAGAGACATGCATGCTCAGTCGCTCAGTCATATCTGAGTCTTGGGACCCCATGGACTGTAGCCCACCAGACACCTCTGTCCATGGGGATTCTCCAGGCAAGAATACTGAAGTGGGTTACCATTTCCTCCTGCACCAGGGGATCCTCCCAATCCAGTATTTAACATAGTTTTTGATTGTTCTCTGCTATATTCAAGACCTTACCTCTTCTGGATTGCTTTTTGTTCCTCCATGATTTAAATTTTCAAATTTTATCTTTCCTTCAAAATCCATTTTAAATGTCATTTCTAATTAAGTGTCATTTCTTTCTTGAAATCCCCCCAGGGTGCCCCAGCAAAGTAATCTCTCTCCCTTCTGAATCATCATAGTACTTTATGATTACATTTTTGTGTATTATTTTCAGTCTGGGATTGTAACAGTTCATTGACTGTCTTAACTTTACTGTCTGAACCACCAGGGAAGCCCTCATTGATTGTCTTAACTTTTTAATTTTGATAGAAACTTCCTTGAGGGCAAGTTTCAAATTTTAAAATGGTCATACATGTTTTCCATGCCTTGCACAATATCAAAAGCTCAGTAAATAAATGTTTTATTTTCCAGTTTCATTGAAATACAATGGACAAATAAAACTGTACTATCTTTAAAGTATACAACGTGATAATCTGATATACTGTTGGAGAAGCTCATTAAGAGGGTGTGACTGACGACTGGTTTACCTGTGGGCGGAACCAGGTCAATTAGAGGCTCCTCACCTCCTCCCTGTGTCCTTAGAATGCCTTCACATGGTAGAGAGCATTTTCAAGGACACAGCCTTGAGAAAGCAAGGTGTTGTTGAGACCATGTGGATTATGTATGTGACTGAACCCTATTAAGGCCTCTATATAAACCTTTAAGATTCTGGCAAGCAGGCGTAGAGATGTACTCGTCTTTGCCCAGGGTAAGTCTTGCGTGTAAGTTCTCATGCTTATTAAACTGCCACCAGCTGTCTTTCTCTGTCTTTGGTCTCTCCTTGCCCTCTGTGTACTGGTGGAGGAAAGGGGGAAGCTCCCAAGTTTGGGAACCAATATGCACATATGCAGTGTGAAAGGATTCTCACTGCTGAGTTGATTAACACATCCAGCACCTTGCATTCTTACCTTTTTTTCTGTGTCAAGAACACTTAAGTATCTAGGTTTTACTTGCTTAGCTAATTTCAATTATACTATACAGTATTATAGTATTACAGTATTATAAATCACTGCAGATGGTGACTGCAGCCATGAAATTAAAAGATGCTTGCTCCTTGGAAAAAAAGTTATGACCAATGTAGACAGCATATTAAAAGGCAGAGACGTTACTTTGCCAACACAGGTCCGTGTAGTCAAAGCTATGGTTTTTCCAGTAGTCATGTATGGTTGAGAGTTGGACTATAAAGAAAGCTGAGCACCAAAGAATTGATGCTTTTGAGCTGTGGTGTTGGAGAAGACTCTTGAGAGTCCCTTGGACTGCAAGGAGATCCAACCAGTCCATCCTGAAGGAAATCAGTCCTGAATATTCATTGGAAGGACTGATACTGAAGCTGAAACTCCAATACTTTGGCCACCTGATGCAAAGAATTGACTCATTTGAAAATACCCTGATGCTGGGAACGATTGAAGGCGGGAGGAGAAGGGGGACAGAGGATGAGATGGTTGGATGGCATCACCGATTCAATGGACATGAGTTTGGGTAATCTCTGGGAGTTGGTGATGGACAGGGAAGCCTGGCGTGCTGCAGTCCATGGGGTCGCAGAGAGTCAGACACAACTCAACAACTGAACTGAACTGAACTGATACAATATTATCAACTATAGTCACCATGTTATATATTAGATACTCAGACCTTATCACACAATTGAAAGTTTGACTCTTTCACCCTATTTCCCCCACATCCCAGCTCCTGGCAACCACAGTTCTACTCTCTGTGAGTTCAACAAGTGACAACAGGTAGTGTCTGTCTTTTTCTGTCTGACTTAACATAGTGCTTTCTAGGTTCATTCATGTTGTCACAAATGGCAGGATTTCCTTCTTTTTTAAGGCTGAATAGCATTCCATTGTGTCTGGATCTACGTCTATTAATATCACATTTTCCTTATTCATCTGTCAAAAGATGCTTAGATTGTTTTCATGCCTTAGCTACTGTGAATAATGCTGCAATGTACACGGGAAAACAGATGTCTCTTAGAGATGTTGATTTTGTTTCCTTTGGATATACAAGAACATCTTGAAAATATTATGGGTTTGGTTTGAGATCACTGTGATAAAGTAAACATCACAATAAATAGAGTCACATAAAATGTTTTAGTTTCCCAGTGCATATAAAAGTTATGTTTACACTACCCTGTAGCTTCAGTGTGCAATAGCAATATGTCTACAAAAAGTATATACCTTAATTAAAAAATAATTTATTACTGAAAAGTGCTATCCTTCATCAGTGCCTTCAGCAAGTTGTGGCAGTAACCTCAAATATTGCTGATCACAGATGACCATAACAGATTAAATAAAAATGTTTGAAATGGGAAAAGAATTACCAGAATGTGACACAAACAAGCAAAGTGAGCACGTGCTATTGGAAGATGGTATTCATAGACTTGCTGGATACAGGAGTATCGCAAACCTTCAACTTGTGAAAAATGTACAGTAAAGAGACATGCAATGAAGGAAGATCTGCCTGTGCACCAGAAGTACCATTGATGAATCACAGGGTAGTTCTCTTTTTCATTGTTGAAAAACCTCCATGCGGTTTTCCACAGTGACCGCACCAGTTTACATTGCCACCAGCAGTACTCAAACGTTCTCCTTTCTCCAAGTCCTCACCAACGTTTGTTAATTCTTAGCGCTTTGATACCTGGAGAAGGAAATGGCAACCCACTCCAGTATTCTTGTCTGGAGAATTCCTTGGACAGAGGAGCCTGGTGGGTCACAGTTCATGGGGTTGCAAAGAGTCAGACAGGACTGAGGAGACTTAGTACTGTTTTGATAACAGAAATCTTAATATGTGTTAAGTGAAGTGAAAGTCACTCAGTTGTGTTCGAATCTTTGTGATCCCATGGAGTGTAGCCCTCCAGACTTCTCTGTACATGGAGTTCTCAGGCAAGAATATTGGAGTGGGTTGCCATTCCCTTCTCTAGGAGATCTTCCTGACTCAGGGATTGAACCTGGGTTTCCCACATTGCAGGCCCTGGGGAAGCCATGTGTGAGGTGATATCTTATTATGGTTGTGATTTGCTTTTTTCTGATGGTGCAGGTTGGTTAAAGGCTGGACCCTCAGGCTGTAACGGAGAAAGGAAGCAGTCAGTCTCCTTCCGGGGAGGAACTGGGAGATGGCCACTTTGTCCTGCTCCCTTTGCACTGAGTCCATGTGTAGAGCTGCAGGGTGTATGTGTGTGTGTGTGCACACACTCCCACACCCGTTTAACACCTGTTTCCTTGTTTGTGGTAGTCCTGCGGGACTTGCACATGCAAGCACTGTTGATGGTCAGCTGGGACGCTTGGAGAGCAGCCCCTCAAGTGGCTGCCGTAAAAGTCAGAATACTAGGTATGTAGACCAGCATCTTCCAGGGAGATACTGGGCACTTGGCTTCATTGTTGGGGTGAACCAGAGCCCCGGGGAGAGGGGAAGTACCCACTAGCCCATTCAGGCTCTGGGAAAGACCACAGTCATCACTCAGATGCCTCCTAATTAGAAGCCAGACTCTCAGACAGCAGCTCGTAAGACATGCAGTCCAGCCCCACTCAGGGAAGGACCGGGAGGTGGGCCTTTCTGTCTGCTCGCTCTGTATTGCAGTGAGTTCTCCTGTATCTTGTTGATAATTTTTCTTTGTTTGCTATATCCTTGTGGGACTTCATAGAGCAAAATCCTACTGGCTATCAGAGGTGGGGGACTTGGGGATCATTCCTCCGGGGGAGGCTTGTAAGTCTGGGATCTCAATGTGGAGTCTAAACCCTTTTCTCCTCAGGAGAAGCTGAGAGTTTGGGGTTCCCTCCCAGTTGTATGTTGCTGTGCCTGGTGAATTTACAGCAAGAATGTCTCTCAGCCCCTCCTGCCTGTTTCCATGTATTTTCTCAGTCATCTGATGTGTAGCAGTCACTTGGCTAGTTCTTGAATCTCTCTCAGAAGGGATACAGTGTGAGTAACTGTACATTTGGTGCATCCATGACTAAATTCAGGAGTCTCCCGTGTCACCATCTGAGTCTGGAAGAGTAAATGAACGTCTACTGACTATGTGAGCCATAATGCAGAGAGGGATTGGGGTTTGGAACAAAAGATATAAACTTACTTTAATTTATTGGGAAAACAACATCAATCTAGCACTTGTCCTTTTAAGAAAGGAGTTGACATTTGAGACGAATAGCAATCTGTTTAAGAAGTTCAGGAATAATACATTTCTGTGGGGCATTCTGATTTGACCTCCAAATCACCTCTCAGTCAAGACAGTGGAAATGGTTTTGAGCTTAAAATAGAAACACATGATCAGTGGAGACTTTTAGTATGATGGCAAATGTACAGGAAAATGGAATTAGCACTTGCCTTAGTATTTCAGTTCCCTATGCCTAAAAGCAAATTTTCTGTTGTTTTAACATCTTTTGACCTAAGATAACCATATTATATAAATATTTATAGCTCCATCTTCTCATCTGCTAAGATGGTAAATTTTCAAGATTGGGTCCCTTTTTAAAAATTTTAATTTTGTATTGGAATATAGTTGATTAACAATGTTATGTTAGTTTCAGGTGTACAGCAAAGTGATTCGATTGTACATATACTTGTATCCATGCACGTGTGTGTGTGTGTGTGTGTATGTGTGTGTGCTAAGTTACTCCAATTGTGTCTGACTCTTTGTGACCCTATGGACTGTAGCCTGCCAGGCTCCTCCGTCCATGGGATTCTCCAGGCATGAATTCTGAAGTGGGTTGGCATTTCCTTCTCCAGGGGATCTTCCCAATCCAGGAAGATTGGGAAGATCTGTTTTGTCTCCTGCATCGGTAGGTGGGTTCATTACCACTAGCGCCATCTGGGAAGCCCATACGTATCTATTCTTTGTCAAATTATTTTACCGTTTAGGATGTGGTTCAACATTTGCTTAATTTAGTTTTGTGTGTGTTTCACATATTATACAGTCACTTTAACAAAATTTTTTTTGGCCACGCCTAGCGTCTTTTGGGATCTTAGTTACCTGGCCAGAGATCAAACCCGGGCCCTCGGCAGTCAAATCACAGAGTCCGAATCACTGGACAGCCAGGGAATTTCCCTCAACAACACTTTTAATGTGTTTTTTGTTTATTTATTTTTAACCTTCCTTTTTATTCCCTTCTACTATCACAACTGGCTCTCCAGGTGACTCAGTGGTAAAGAATCCTCCTACCAATGCAGGAGATGCAGGTTTGATCCCTGGGTGTGGAAGATCCCCTGGAGGAGGAAAATGGCAACCCACTCCAGTATTCCTGCCTGGAAAATTCCATGAACAGAGGAGCCTGGTGGGCTACAGTACATGGGGTCTCAAAGAATTGGACAGGATTGAGCTACTGAGCACTGAGCACACGTGTACTATCAGAATTAAAATATATGAAACTCTCACTGCACAAAATATGCCCATGATGTTGCCAGCTCTTCTACGATGTTTATAGAATATGTCAACACCCTATAGTGAATTGGCATCGTTTTGCTAGCCTGTGCTGTGCTTTGTCGCTCAGTCATGTCCAAGTCTTTGCAACCCCATGGACTGTAGCCCACAAGGCTCCTTTATCCATGGTATTCTCAGGGCAAGCATACTGGGTGGGTTACCATTTGCTACTCCAGAAGATCTTCCAAACCAGGGATTGAACCCAGGTCTCCCGCATTGCGGGCTGATTCTCAACCGTCTGAGCCACCAGGGAAACCCTTTGCTATCCTCAGATCAGATCAGATCAGTCGCTCAGTCGTGTCGAACTCTTTGCGACCCCATGAATCGCAGCACGACAGGCCTCCCTGTCCATCACCAACTCCCGGAGTTCACTGAGACTCACGTCCATCGAGTCAGTGATGCCATCCAACCATCTCATCCTCTGTCGTCCCCTTCTCCTCCGGCCCCCAATCCCTCCCAGCATCAGAGTCTTTTCCAATGAGTCAACTCTTCTCATGAGGTGGCCAAAGTACTGGAGTTTCAGCTTTAGCATCATTCCTTCCAAAGAAATCCCAGGGCTGATCTCCTTCAGAATGGACTGGTTGGATCTGCTTGCAGTCCAAGGGACTCTCAAGAGTCTTCTCCAACACCACAGTTCAAAAGCATCAATTCTTCGGCGCTCAGCCTTCTTGCTATCCTACTTACCTCAAAGAAAAGAAACAAATGTCCCCAAGCAAAGAATCCAACGCCCTCCTCCCCCTCGCCCTGCCTCAGTAGCATTTCCATGATGGAGAATGTATTTGTGATAAGAGCTGGGCATAAGGGGAAGCTATGCCTGGGACCCGTGGTGGGGACAGCGGAAATGTGCTGCTCCCATCCTCTGTTCACCTCCTCAGTGTCCACCTGCACCACCCATCTGAAGGAATTAGCCTCCCAGAGAGGGAGATGCCGGCGATGAGCACACCTGCAGTGTGGTGTGACTGCATGGCTTAGTCAGGGGTTGCTAGGGAAGCAGTTTTTAAAAAGCAGGGGAGGAGAACCGTCAAGGTTTGGCTCCCCGTGAAATCTGCCTGTCAGAACAGATGATGCATTTGGGTGTAACATGCTCCGAGTATCTTCTTCCAGCACTTTGCTCTCTCATTTCAGGGCTTTTGGAATTTTGCTGCAACTTATCCCTTTAAGAAGGAGAAGGCAATGGCAGTACTCTTGCCTGGAAAATCCCATGGACAGAGCAGCCTGGTAGGCTGCAGTCCATGGGGTTGCGAAGAGTCAGATGCAACTGAGCAACTTCACTTTCACTTTTTACTTTCTTGCATTGGAGAAGGAAATGGCAACCCAGTCCAGTGTTCTTGCTTGGAGAATCCCAGGGATGGGGGAGCCTGGTGGGCTGCTGTCTGTGGAGCCACACAGAGTCGGACGTGACTGAAGTGACTTAGCAGCAGCAGCAGCATCCCTTTAAGAGGCTTTTCCTCTCCCGTGTTGTCCTCTGAACATTAGCCCTGAGAGGGGAGGGATTCTGTTTAAAATGTCCACTCAGGACTGATTCCCTAGAATCAAGTCAGCCAGGCCCTCTAGCGTCTTCCCTCCCTTTCAGGGTCACATCCCTCCAGTCCTGGTCCCTCAGCTTGTCTGAAATTAGAAGAGGGTTCAGCAGGCTTGGGTCAGAGGAGCTCAGAGGGCATTTGGCTTTCTGGAAATGGCCTGAGGAATCACATGATTTTTTTTTTAACTTTTTACTTTGTATCAAAGTATAGCCAGTTAATGATATTGTGATATTTTTGGAAGCTCCCTTCCCATCCAGGCTGCCACATAACATTGGGCAAATTTCCCTGTGCTATACAGACCTTATTGGTTATCCATTTTCAACATAGCCGTGTGTGCATCTGAAAAGAAATGATACAGATGAACTTATTTACAGAACAGAAACAGACTCATAGATTTAGATTGGGATGGACAGGGAATCATATGAATTTTGAAGGTGTAGAGAAGGCAAGAAATGGGAAGTGGATATGATCATGATGTATTGTCCCTGGAGCTACCCAGTCTTCCAGAATCGTGGGGACATTTTTGTTTTGAAAAAATGCATGAGCTTTTAAGAACACCAAGTGAAGTTTTTATTCACAGGAGTCCATTCGCAGAGGCCATCATACTGACATACCTTGTATGAGATGCTTCTTGAGGGCAGGAGGAGAAGGGGACGACAGAGGATGAGATGGCTGGATGGCATCACCAACTCAATGGACATGAGTTTGAGTAAACTCTGGGAGTTGGTGATGGACAGGGAGGCCTGGCGTGCTGAAGTTCATGGGGACGCAAAGAGTCGGACATGACTGTGTGACTGAACTGAACTGAACTGAATATTTGATTCTTACTACTGGAGGAGGTAAATATTATTATCTTTATTTTATAGCTGATGCAATGAAAGCTCAGAGAAGTTGCACATGTGGTATGCGGTAAGTAATGGTGTCTGAATGAAATCTGGAGTTCTCACTCTGGTCCATAGGTTTTTCTATTATCTAATCTCCCAAGCAGGGGGAAAAAAATCCATCTCTAAAGTACAAAGTCTTGTTTTCCTCTGAAACAGTGGATAGTAAGCAAGCAGAATGGGGGGTGGCTGGTGACAGTATTTGTACATACAGAAGGAGAAAAAATACCTCTTTAGATTTGGAGTCTCTGGTGCAAACAGAGCTGCTTCTTTGATTTTATTTCATAGCTAAATGATGCTAGTGAATGTTATAAATGTCCTAATCCAAGATCTCATCTCTAATTCCCTGCTGTAAGCTCTAAAACAAAGAGGACTTAGCATTTGCCTTAATAGACTTTGTTCTGTATGTACCCAGAGATGGCAGAATTCCAATTAAAAGGGTATTGATTGCTCATAGATTAATGCCATCCACTCAAAATCAATGGTCACTGAACTTCTCTCGGTGATTTTTATTGTGAGCATTCTTGGCCCTTATACTTTGCTTATTAAATGTTCCACTGTAATTGTATGCCCAGTTAACAGGGACGATTCCTTCACTATTAATATATCATTTTTGGATCTTAGTCTAGTTAGTGCTATTAGTCACTGCAAACAAAAGCCAGTGGAGTCTTACAAACCCAAAAGCCTTCCTTTGCCTGCTTTCAGAGATAATTTATATGCTCTCATTCCTCTGAGCTTAAAGCAGGTAAACATCTTCAGTTAAGCTGAACGGAAAAATAGAAATTCTCCGGAAAACAGAACAAAACCCCCAAACCAGGAAAATAAAGCAGTGAGCATGAACTATGTCATAGGACATTCTGACTGCATCAATAAGGGGATATAATTTTATTGCCTATGAAGCAAAATCATGACCAATTGTTCTCAGGGACACACTTTCCTAGAGCGTCCTGCTAATTAAATCTGAGACAGAGACACCTTGAGACGTGACCAGGTGTCAGGCTGAAGTCTGGCAATGGAGGAAGAGGAGCTGGCTGAGCTCAGGGAACGCATTTCGGAAGACAGATGTGATCGTTGTGTGAGGCTGGGGGAAATTGATCTTCCAGTTCGATGGCTGTTCTGGGACCGTGAAGTTACCCGTAGCCCATGAAGATATTCTTGGGACTCAGGCTCATTCTTCAGACCAAACATTGCATCCCACTTTTTCCCACTGGTGTCACAGCTAAAGTCTGTTAAGGATAAGCCATCAGGCAGATTCTGCCTACCTTGACACTTCTGTTCTGAAGAGAACTGTTCATTTATTTAACTAATGTCTGCTTTCTGCCTTACGGGGGGCTCCTTGATGGCTCCGTGGGGTGGGGTAGAGGGCAGAGTCCTTGAAGAGACGTGTATTGGGTGGAATCATCCCTTAAGGACCAGGTGCGTACTAAGTCACTTCAGTCTTGTCCGACTCTTTGCAACCCTATGGACTGTGGCCTACCAGGTTCCTCTGTCCATGGGATTTTCCAGGAAGAATATTGGAGTGGGTTGCCATTTCCTTCTCCAAGAGACAGGAGACTCAGGATCTCATCCCAGCTCTTTCACAAGCTGGTTGCTGGTTGTTTAACTTCTCTGTTGTCTTCTCTGTAAATAAAGTTGTACCATAGCCATACCCTTTCCAGATCTAATGTTCTTTGTTAGTAAGATCTAGAATACTATCCTCCAACTGTTTTCCTATTGTACTTCCTGAAAGAATTTTTAAAAGGTGTGTACCTCCTGTATTTTTAAGCTCGTGTGTCATCAGTTTAATTAGTTATCAAGGATGTAGTTTCCAACATACCACGTATTGCATAAGGGTTTACAGTGTATTTTTATCGAACTGTGGACCTGTTAGATTTAGCTTATCCAGCTTATGGTGTATGTTGCCACATCATCTAATTAACAAAGCCAGTTCTCATTGTCAAGTTATTCAGCCATATCAGACTTAGTCTTCATCAGAAAAGTCTGATCTCATTTTTTTGTTCAAATACACTTGTTAACAAGAAAGTGAAAGGAGAGTGAAAAAGTTGGCTTAAAGCTCAACATTCAGAAAACTAAGATCATGGCATCTGGTCCCATCACTTCATGGCAAATAGATGGGGAAACAGTGGAAACAGTGGCTGACTTTATTTTTCTGGGCTCCAAAATCACTGCAGATGGTGATTGCAGCCATGAAATTAAAAGACACTTCCTCCTTGGAAGGAAAGTTATGACCAACCTAGACAGCATATTAAAAAGCAAAGACATTACTTTGCCAACAAAGGTCCATCTAGTCAAGGCTATGGTTTTTCCAGTGGTCATGTGTGGATGTGAGAGTTGGACGGTGAAGAAAGCTGAGTGCCGAAGAATTGATGCTTTTGAACTGTGGTGTTGGAGAAGACTCTTGAGAGTCCCTTGGACTGCAAGGAGATCCAATCAGTCCATCCTAAAGGAGATCAGTCCTGGGTGTTCATTGGAAGGACTGCTGTTGAAGTTGAAACTCCAATAGTTTGGCCACCTGACGTGAAGAGCTGACTCATTTGAAAAGACTCTGATGCTGGGAAAGATTGAGAGCAGGAGGAGAAGGGGACCACAGAGGATGAGATGGTTGAATGGCATCACCGACTCAATGGACATGGGTTTGGGTGGCCTCCGGGAGTTGGTGATGGACAGGGAGGCCTGGCGTGCTGCGGTTCATGGGGTTGCAAAGAGTCAGACACGACTGAGCAACTGAACTGAACTGACTGAACATGCATCCTGGTTACAAGCATCTCATTTTAGAATACTAACTTTAGGATAATTAAATAATTGGATACTTAGAAAGCTTTTTAGCTAGCTAAGACCTTTGCCATGAGTGTTTCTTAATTTGTGTTTTAAGGACTGACCCTTGAGAGCAATATGTTCTCCAAATGATCTTTTGCTTGGTGTCAGGGAGACTAGTAAATGTGGGGGCAAGATACCATGGTAGGTCTTGAGATGAGTACGAGGTATGTCTTTTTTTTTTTTTTAAGTGAAAGAACAGTGATTTGAGATGAGAGGTGGTAGCTTATTATCCTCCACCATAATTAACTTGGTGCTTGAGAAATCTGCTACTGCTAAGTCACTTCAGTCGTGTCCAACTCTGTGCGACCCCATAGACGGGAGCCCACCAGGCTCCCCCATCCCTGGGATTCTCCAGGCAAGAACACTGGAGTGGGTTGCCATTTCCTTCTCCAATGCATGAAGGTAAAGTCGCTCAGTCGTGTCTGACTCTTAGCGACCCCATGGACTGCAGCCTACCAGGGTCCTCCATCCATGGGATTTTCCAGGCAAGAGTACTGGAGTGGGGTGCCATTGCCTTCTCCCAGTGATTAAATGGAGAACTCACAGAGACCAATGTCCCTGGTTTCTTTAAACTGTGAAGGTGGCAGTGCCACCTCTATGTGTTTTTGTTTTGATTTCCATCTTGGTCAAGGAACAATCAGTTTCAGACCTTTCACTTGGCCTTCTCCACTGTGATGGCTTACACCATGTATGAAGGAACCCATGTGGTATATTTGGAGTCTGGCAGAAATGATCAATGGATGGGCCCATGGATCCAGTGAATAAACTGTGAAACGGATGTAGGCTATGACTCCATTGATTATTGGCCTCTATATGTCCCAACAAGGGGACTGTGGTGATGCTTTGGATCTCTGGGTATCAATCCAGTTTATAATCTTTCAGTTCTTGAAAGATCTGGGCATCCCTTTGACCTCAATGCACAGTTACTTAAATAAATGTCATTAGCCTCTTTGAAGAAGGTCTTGGGAACTTACTACTGAATGTACTTACTGTTGTGCTTCATAATAGTCTTCAAAGGAAATTGGTCCTTTAGTCAATGTGTCCTGAGTTTGAGAACAGGCTCCTGTCTGGAAATTGACCAGTTTTTATGGAAGTGGTTGCTTTCAGCTTCCTGATTATCTTGATTATTTAGTACAGAAGGACTCTGACTTGATGCCTATCTATTTTGCCTCTAGGAACATCTCCATTGTTCTCTGAAGGTCAGGCTTCCTGGGGCTATTCCAACCTTGCTTCTTGCTGTAATCATCATGCTCATTTGCTTCTGAGGGTTAAGTGTTGCTTCTTGGTCTCTATTGTGTAAGGGTTCCATCATCCCAGTATTAAAAGGGACCCCACTTCTGTAACAACAAGCTTTCTCATAAGCCTTTCGCATGATCGACTGTGTGAACACATACCCTGTATGACTGCACCTAACCCTACTCTTGGAAGGACCCCCACACTGTTTAATGCTCTGCTGTTGCAGGCTTGAAATTGTTTTCAAGCAAGGGACTCCACATTTTCATTTTGCACTGGGCCTTGCAAATTATGTTGCCAATCCCAGCCCTGGCTTTCAGAATATGGCCAGGACTGAGGTTCTTGGTAATTCTGGAAACTTTCAGTGCATTCTCACTGTATCAGCAGAGGGAGTGTTCTATGTGCCTACTTGCAGAAAATAGTAGTTTTATGCAGTATATCAACTTTACTGTGTTCACCTTTCTGAGTCCTTTGATTCCTTATCCTTCCCACTGTTACATTGGTTCTGGCATGTCTGCTTCACTTAGTGTGGGCTGTTGCTTTGTCTCAATTTCCAAGAGCTAGCCTAGCAGTATAGAAACATTGTTTTCCAAGGTCTTAAGAGAGTATTATATCTGGATTCTGAAATAGATTTCTGATCCAACTTCACATCCCTGTCCTTTACCCCTTGATCCAACATACTTTTAAGAGTTTGTATTCGCAAGCATACTTTTTTTTCCTGCTCTTATGTTTTATATTCTTTTTATTTAAAAATTTTTGGCTACACTGGGTCTTTGTTGCAGCATGCAGGCTTCTCTTGTTGTGGAACACAGATTCAAGGATCAAACCCAAATTCTCTGCATTGGAGGGCGGTTTCTTAACCACTGGACCACCAGGGGAATCCCTTTGGTAGTATGTTTAACCAGCTCCTGTGCACCATGAGTGTATTCACTTCTGCTTTGTTTTTATTTTTTTTAATTTATTTATTTTAATTGGAGGCTAACTCACTTCTGCTCTGAAGTGAATAATCACCCTTAGTTATGAATCAATGGCACTCAGCAGCCACCCATTTTCACCCTTAGAGTTGCCTTCCCCCCCATCTCTCACAGCCTAGATACCTGACACTGGCTGGTGCTTTGCCATCCCCTGCTATCACATCTGTTGTACCACCAGTGAAAGTTGAAACAACTGCACTGCTTTAGCACACTAGTTACTCTTTACTACCTTCCACTACCTACTGCCTCATTGCCAGAGAGCTGGCAGTGATCCAACTCCCAAATCCCAACCTTGGGTCCTCTTCCTGGAGCCACTCCAGTCATCAGCTCACTTAAACTAGATTCCTTGGAAAGATTCCGAGATAAGGCACTGCAGACAGCAGTAGAAGGTTTGTAGGGAATATTTTTGGGAAGTACACCGGTAAGGAAGTCAGCATGATAAGACTGAGAAGACCAAGAAGTTGATGTCCAATACAGTTGCAAGTGAGGCTTCAGCTGATCCCAGGGGAATTTTACTTATCTATCTACCTATCATCTGTCTATTTATTTTAAAATGTTGGCCATGCCTCATGGCATGTGGGATCTTAGTTCCTTGACCAGAGATCAAACCTGTGCCCCCTATAGTGGTCCAGTCTTAACCACTGGACCACCAAGGAAATCCCCCAAGGGAAATTTTAGAGCTGGGATGGTCCTTCAGGTTCTCCTAAATAGAAGGAAAGGAAGTTTGGCCTTAAGTCCCCGTAGCAGCTCATTAGCTGTGAGACCACCTTCCCCAGGAGATGTCACCTCAGGCAAAGCAGTTCCGGACGCAGAAGTAGTTGCCAGTGTGGGAGGCAGCTGTGAGCCCTGGGCAACTGGGAGTTGGGTGTGCCACACTCAAAGAAAGATCTGGACAGAGCACCAAATCTCTGCAGGCCAATCGGAGTCCAGATAATAATATCCTACTGAGAATGCATGAGCTGAACTGGAACGGACACATCTGGATGGTAGGATTTGAACACATTTTCTTCTCTTGCTTATCAATTTTCAGTTCACAGGCTAGATATTCCCAATGTACCAGCAAAAACATTCCAGTAGTGGTCACAGCAATGGTCAAATTGGATGTTTTATTTATTTACGTAAATATGGAAAAGTTTTGACAGTTTTAGCTACCTTTAGCTTAACATTTTGTTTATGCTTATTACTTGGCACCGCTCCTGTTGTTCCTGAGAGTATTTCAGAATATGCTTATTTAATTTCCTTTCTCTGCCATTTTTACTTCATTTGTTCCACCACATTGACTTTCCTGCAGTTTAGCTGACAATATAAATAGAAGCAGAAGAGCTCAGAAATCTACCCAAACACTGCCCCAAGCATAGTTAGCTTCTGTATTACGTTTTCTTTCCCTTGTATTCCTCATGACGTTCACCTGCTTTGGTTCTCAGGAAAGAGTCTACGTGGAAAAAGGGGAATTCTTGTCCTAGTGAGTTTTGAAACAACAACTATTATCCACTGTCAAGCATGTGATTCTGTGTGTGGTAGTTGCTGAGTCATGTCCTACTCTTTGCAACTCTATGGAGTATAGCCCACCAGGCTCCTCTGTCCATGGGATTGTCCAAGCAAGAATACTGGAGTGGGTTGCCATTACCTTCTCCAGGGGATCTTCCCAACCTAGGGATCAAACCCACATCTCCTGCATTGAAGGCAGATTCTTAACCATCTGAGCTACCAGGGAAGCTGTTTAGTTCAGTTCAGTTACTCAGTCATGTCCAACTCTGCAACCCCATGGACTACAGCATGCAAGGCTTCTCTGTCCATCAACAACTCCTGGAGCTTGCTCAAACTCATGTCCATCAAGTCAGTGATGCCATCCAACCATCTCATCCTCTGTCGTCCCCTTCTCCTCCTGCCTTCAATCTTTTCCAGCATCAGAGTCTTTTCCAGTGAGTCAGTTCTTTGTATCAGGTGGCCGAAAGATTAGAGTTTCAATTTCAGTATCAGTCCTTCCAATGAATATTCAGGACTGATTTCCTTTAGGATGGACTGGTTTGATCTCCTTGCAGCCCAAGGAACTCTCAAGAGTCTTCTCCAACACCACAGTTCAAAAGTATCAATTCTTTGGTACTCCATTTTCTTTTTATTCCAGCTCTCACATCCAAACATGACTATTGGAAAAACCATAGCTTTGACTAGATGGACCTTTGTCGACAAAGTAATGTCTTTGCTTTTTAATAAGCTGTCTAGGTTGGTCATAGCTTTTCTTCCAAGGAGCAAACATCTTTTAATTTCATGGCTGCAGTCACTATCTGCAGTGATTTTGGAGCCCCCAAAAATAAAGTCTCTCACTGTTTCCATTGTTTCCCCATCTATTTGCCATGAAGTGGCTTTATCTTAGTTTTTTGAATGTTGAGTTTTAAGCCAACATTTTCACTCTCTTCTTTCACTTTCTTCAAGAGGCTCTTCAGTTCTTTGCTTTCTGCCATAAGTGTGGTGTCATCTGCATATCTGAGGTTGTTGATATTTCTCCTGGCAATCTTGATTCCAGCTTGTGCTTCATCCAGCTGACATTTTGCATGATGTACTCTGCATATAAGTTAAATAAGCAGGGTGACAATATACAGCCTTGATGTATTCCTTTCCTGATTTGAAACCAGTCTGTTATCCATGTCCAGTTCTAACTGTTGCTTCTTGACCTGCATACAGATTTCTCAGAGGCAGATAAGGTGGTCTGGTATTCCCATCTCTTTTAGAATTTTGCACAGTTTGTTGTGGTCCACACAGTCAAAGACTTTGGCATAGTCAATAAAGTGGAAGTAGATGTTTTTCTGGAATTCTCTTGCTTTTTTGATGATCCAACGGATGTTGACAATTTGATTTCTGGTTCCTCTGCCTTTCTAAATCCACCTTGAACATCTGGAAGTTCTTGGTTCTCATACTGTTGAAGCCTGACTTGGAGATATGAAAGATAAGACAGGCAAAAAGATAGAACACTGAAAGATGAACTCCCCAGGTTGGTAGGGACCTAATGCTACTGGAGAAGAGTGGAGAAATAACTCCAGAAAGAATGAAAAGACATAGCCAAAATGAAAACAACGCCCAGTTGTGGATGTGACAGGTGTTGGAAGTAAAGTCTGATGCTGTAAAGAAGAATATTGCATAGGGACCTGGAATGTTAGGTCCATGAATCAAGGTAAATTGGAAGTGGTCAGACAGGAGATGGCAAGAGTGAACATCGACATTTTAGGAATCAGTGAACTAAAATGGACTGAAATGATTGAATTTAACTCAGATGACCATTATGTCTACTACTGTGGGCAAGAATCCCTTAGAAGAAATGGAATACCAATAGTCAACAAAAGAGTCCAAAATGCAGTACTTGGGTGCAGTCTCAAATATGACAGAATGATCTCTGTTCGTTTCCAAAGCATACCACTCAGTATCACAGTAATCCAAGTCTATGCCCCGACCAGTAATGCTGAAGAAGCTGAAGTTGAACAGTTCTATGAAGGGAAGCTTTAGAAAGTCTAATAGATAAGAGAGAGAAGCAACTAAGTTTCACCTCATATGACAGCTTTAGTTGAGCTAACTTGGACTCTGCTTTGCAGATTGGTTTTGCAATTTTGATAATGTTTTCACACATTTGTCCTTCCTCAAAATTATGCTAAGGTCATCATCCCTCAATAAAAGTTTTGTTTTTCATATTCTATTTTTTTCTTCTTATGAATCAAAGGACACAATTGCCTAAAATCATTTTCTGTGGGATTGGGATTTTAAGTGGCTGATAGAAACAATTGCTTAGGATAAAAGAACGTTCTTTTCTCACTCAAAGCTGATGAGCTCAATACTGTTGATGATACAGGTCACTGTTAAACACTATTGGCTGATGACCTGTGACCCCTCACTCACTTGTCCCCTTTGGGAAGGAACAGGGTGCTCTCTCCTTACTTGAGGCTTTACTCTGCTCAGCTACATCATCCTCTGAAGCACATGCTCTGCATCCCAAATGCGTCAGCAAACAGATTCCCTATTATACAGGGCAGGTAGGTCAGAGTCATTGGCATCTACGTGAATGATGAGTTCTGTTTCATCATAAATAACCTGAATATTCATGTCCTATCTGAGATTCTTTTCATGGATGCAATCAGAACAACACATATACCTATTTTGTCATGGCGGAAAATAACCTCAAATCTCACTCTCGATATTCTGTTGCTGCAAGATGATTTCCAATGTCAGATCACTGTAGGGAAGGTAAAATGAAGTGAAGTCACTTAGTCATGTCCGACTCTTTGCTACCCCATAGACTGTAGCCTACTACGCTCCTCCGTTCATGGGATTTTCCAGGCAAGAGTACTGGAGTGGGTTGCCATTTCCTTCTCCAGAGGATCTTCCTGACCCAGGGATCAAACTTATCTAAACTTTTACACAACGTAAAATAATTTTAAAACATTTCACATAGCCACTGAAGCAAATGGTGGTGATTCAGTTGGCCTCAGAAGACACCTGTAAATTCATCTCCAGAGCAATATGGAGAAGGAAGACAGATTGTCCACATTCTAACTTTTCAATCCTAGGTGACACTATTTGCAATTACAAGCTTTAAAATCACAGACAGTGGCCACCCCCTGTTTCCTGGAGTATCTGTCTTTGCACAGGAATCCTTATATTTTAAAGTGAGCTATGTGGGGACTCTACCATAACTGCATCACCCCCATGAAACCAGAACTCTCACAGCCAGATGACATAGGCATCTATAAAACTCAGAGGGAGTGACCCAGGCACTGTTTCTGAGGCTGTTCTCAAAACACATTATTATCTGGCTTTTCTGTTTCAATAATTTGTAAGCAGGCTACCTCCTCTATGAACAGAACAGCAGGAAAGCAGAAAGGTATGTGAGTTATTGAATCTCTCCTTCCTGGGACTTGGGAAACAACCTCAATTTTAATGTGTTGAAATGTGGAACTGACCTTGAGGGAATGTCCTTTGAATCACGAACACTGGAGAAGCCTGGGCTACTTTAAGGAATGTGGAGAAACACTCATTTCATGACACTTACTTGTCTGGTATCCCCATGAGAGATGTTAGCTAATGGTTTTTAACCAATGTTTCCAGCAAGATTTGGGAAGAGATGTGAACAGAAACTCAATATAATCATTTATAGCCCTGTCCTGCTATGAGTACTACTTATTTCATATGTGATTATGATAAAGGTCCGAGGCTGAATCAGTCATCCTTATCCTTATATTCCTATGTATTTGGGTATGTCTTAAACCCCAAAGAAGCCCTTGCTGGGTAGTGGGGATCCAGAGTATATCGTGTATCAATCACTTGTACTCTGCTGCTGCTGCTAAGTCGCTTCAGTTGTGTCTGACTCTTAGCGACCCCATGGACTGCAGCCCACCAGGCTCCTCCGTCCATGGGATTCTCCAGGCAAGAGTACTGGAGTGGGGTGCCATTGCCTTCTCTGACTTGTACTCTAGATGGACCAATTGACCTCATCCCAGACCCCATGAAGAGGGATCATGGTAAAAATAGAATATGGATAAAAGAATTGTCTAAAACCTCCAGAAGGTATTTAATGCACAAAAGCTTTGCTTTGAGGCTTTTATTGCAGAGTGCAGCCTTAGAGGAGGGTGAAGAGCACTTGACTACTGAGCGTCAGTAGACACATGCGCCTAACTTAGAACAAAATGAGACAAGGTGGCTGAGCATCAGGCCAGACCTGCCTGGGCCTGGCTCTGAGGGGAAGGCCACCAGTCACGGTGTGTTGGCCCTGACACCCTTGGTGTCCACGTGAACCATGCTACGCTCCTTACACAGAGGCTTGATGGCTGCCTGGCAACTTTTCTGTGTTTTCTCTGTGACCGGTGATTCTCATCACCTGGCAATGTTTCTTTCCAGGGACACCAAGCAATGTCCAGAGACTTTTTTTTGGTTAACACAACTTGGAGGGACCTGGTGGGGGCTGCGGGCGTGTTGCTACCACTGTTTGCTGGGCAGAGGCCAGGGATGTTGCTATACATCCCGCAATACCCGGGACAGTCCCCACCTCCCCTCGAAAACAAAGAAGTGTCCAGGTCAAAATGCAGTAGCGCCAAGATCTATGACTTTATCACTGTAGTAGTTTCGAACAGGAAAGGAGAATTATGAAGGCACACTTACTCACTCAGTCGTGTCCAACTCTTGCAACCGAGTGGACTGTAGCCCACCAGGCACCTCTGTCCATGGGATTCTCCGGGCAAGAATACTGGAGGGGGTGGGTTGCCATTTCCTCCTCCAGGGGATCTTCCTAACCCAGGGGTTAAGCCCACGCATCCTGTGTCTCTTGCCTTGCAGGTGGATTCTTCACCCATTGAGTCATCAAGGAAGCCCATTATGAAGGCATTGCCATGCAAATGAGCTTCTCTATTCCACAGGCCCGTCTCAAACACCCTGATTGGGACTCCAAGCTTTGTGAGAGGATTGAAAAGGGAAGGCACTTTTGCCAAAAATGAGGGGTGTGGAGCCAGATAACTGTGATCTGGGAAAGCATGCCGTACATATAAACATTTCCTGTATGCCCAGCTTTGCTCAGATTTAAACTTTATTAGCATTTAATTTTTAGTGCAATAGTCATGGTCTCTTTGTAAGCTTTCAAATCCTTTGAAAGAACTGTACCTTATCCTTAAGGTCACAAACATCTGATGCGAGGTCTTGCCAACTGCTTGCCCTTTTTGTCCCTTTTTGAATTTGGTCAGCATTTGTTGATGGTCCATTACATGGCAGGCATTCTAGACAGAAGGCAGACAAAGATAAGACTGACTAGTTTTGGTCCTCCTGAAATTAAATTCTAGAGGAAGAAGTTGATGACAAATGAATAAATATTCAAGAAATTAATTGGTTACTATTGTTTTAATAGATCTGTAGGAAAAATACACAGTACTGTCAAAGTATATAAGGGAGAGCCTAACCTAAGTTTGGAGAAGGCAATCACAACTCACTCCAGTATTCTTATGCCTGGAGGATCCCAGGGACAGAGGAGCCTAGTGGGCTGCCATCTATGGGGTCCCACAGAGTCGGACACAACTGAAGCGACAGCGCAGTAGCAGCAACAACCCAAGTTTGGCCTTCAGAGAGGATTTTCCGTTATACCACTGCTTAGGTTTCTTGGGCTTCCTTATAGCATGGTGACTTCCCAGGCGGCTCAATGGTAAAGAATCCACCTGCCAACGTAGGAGACACGAGACGTAGATTCAGACCCTGGGTCAGAAAGATTCCTTGGAGGAGGAAATGGCAACCCACCCCAGTATTCTTGCCTGGAAAATTCCATGGACAGAGGAGCCGGGTGGGCTACAGTTTGTGGGGCCATAAAGAATTGGACACGACTAAGTGAGCATAGCTGCTGCTGCCAAGTTGCTTCAGTCGTGTCCGTCTCTGTGTGACCCCATAGACGGCAGCCTACCAGGCTCCCCCATCCCTGGGATTCTCTAGGCAAGAACACTGGAGTGGGTTGCCATTTCCTTCTCCAATGCATGAAAGTGAAAAGTGAAAGTGAAGTCGCTCAGTCGTGTCCGACTCTTCGAGACCCCATGGACTGCAGCCTACCAGGCTCCTCCGTCCATGGGATTTTCCAGGCAAGAGTACTGGAGTGGGGTGCCATTGCCTTCTCTGAGTGAGCATAGCACAACATGGCAACTGCTATGAGTGTGCCTCAAGAGACCAAAGCTGAAGCACACACATTTTGTGATCTAGCCTTGAAATTCACATGGTATTACTTCTGTCATACTCTTGGACAAGGCAGTCACAAGGTTACAATCAATTTCAAAGAAAGGCACTATAACTCCATGGGAGAGATGTCGTGGTCATATTGTAAGAAAAGCTAGAAAGATGGGAGATATCACTGCAGCTGTCTTTGGAAAATACAGTTCACTGTACGTAAAACAAGAGTAAATGAGTACAAATTTGGGTTTAAATCTCTCCTTGTTTTAGATCAGAGATAAAACTCCAAAGAAATATAGAGATCACCCCTGAAATTCTCCAGGCAAGAATATTGGAGTGGATTGCCATTTCCTCTTCCATTGCCATCCTCTTGCTGACCCAGGGATCAAACCTGGGTCTCCTGCATTGCAGGCAGATTCTTTACTGTCTGAGCCATCAGGGAAGAGATATCTCTAAATACAATGTTAAATCAATAAAAAATAATCAGCAGGTGCAAAGTTACAGATTCTAGGAAGCTTGGGTGGTGAGTACAGTAAGAATTTATTAATCCTAGTCTTACATTCCGATTTTAGATTCTTTGGAAAATTGTTTAGGTTTACATAGACCCCAAATGTATGGCTCTATTTAAGATCTCATAGTTGCCAGTACGGTGCTCTAAGACTAGAATTGTTTTGTAAAAGCAAAAGGTTTTGTTGTTAGAGAGCTGCTATTGTGTGTGTATGTACGTGTATGCCTGTTTTTAAGCTGTTGTCAAGCAGAATTTTTTTTTCTGGTTATAAAAGTCTATTTATGTTGAGAAAAGCACTGTACAAAATCTGCAAAATATATAAAGAAGATGCTTTGATATTGGTTGGTAACTGAGCAAAGCTCCGGGCTATGGAGCACACCTTGCTTTGATGTCGTCTCTCTCCATTTATTAGAATGACGATGTCTTAATCTTGAGCAAACAAAATAGCTCTGAAGAGATGCATGTATACTTGTGAAGAATTGGAGGGAAAGCAACATAGTCTAGAAGAATATGCTCCATATTTTGCCTGAGATCAGTGGTTTATGAAACTTTATGATCACTGAAATTATAATCTTCCATTGAACTGCTGGCCACTCTTAAGAGACTTAAATTTCACAGGTTGAGCCAATCGTCCAGTACAGTTATTGCTGTTTATTTTGCAGACTGTACTATCTTTTTCAATATGAAATTTTAAAGATTTCTTAGATGATGTTATGGGATTGACTCGTGTGTTGAGTTTATAATAAAGTCCTTCAATGACAGTGCTTGACTGAAGCAATTTTCATAATTATATTGACCTGAGAAAACGTCCTTGCCAGGGACACCGCCAGTATATCACAGAATACAAATACCGTTCATCATGGGAAGGCAGAAGATGAGGCCAGTGTGGTCTGCAGAAAGGAGGACATATTTGCAGCAGACAGTATGGAGACTGGGGCTTCCCAGGCGGCGCTAGTGGTAAAGAACCCGCCTGCCAGGGAGGGAGATTAGGAGTCATGGGTTTGATCCCTGACTCAGGAAGATCCCCTGGAGGAGGGTGTGGCAACCCACTTTAATATTCATTCCTGGAGAATCCCAAGGACAGAGGAACCTGGCAGGCTATGGTTCATAGGGTCACAAAGAGTCAGATATGACTGAAGTGACTTCACACACACACACACACACACACAATATGGAGTCTAATTTTGTTAAATAATCGTTTCAGGTCAGGTTCCCAGAAAGCAGATTCTGAAGCAGAGGTTTGTGGCAGATTTATCGGGGTGTTCTTATGGGATCCAAAATTCTGGGAGGATGAAGTTGGATAGGCTGAGAGTGAAGCCGAACTTGAATGTGGGTCCAGCAAAGACCTCAGCAGATCCCATGGGATGTGGAGGAGCTGGAGTGGTCCACGGAATGTTCTGAATAGAGACAAAGGGGTAAGGACTTTAGATCCCAATATTAACCATCCTTGGGTGTGGGCTGACCCAGAGGAGGGGGAATAAATTTGGGTGAAGTGATTCTATGTACAAGTAATTCCCAGAAAGAGGCTCAGCTGGAAACTCTCATCAATCATTAGAGTAAGTCCCTTACACAGCAACCTTCCAGTTGCCAACTTTCAGAGATGCTAGTGTGCATTCGCGTGACAAGTCACGTAAGTTAGTTCTTGTTTCTGGCATGTGTGTGCATCCTTTTGGCACTTTTGTGCACCCACAAAAGTGGTTGTGCTTTTGTGTGCTCCACTGTACAATACTGTGTAGAGTACAGTAAGTAGAACAGCATCTTTATTTCAAGCCCAGGATGTCCAGACACAGGAATAAAAGTGGCAGTATATAGCCGACTGTGTTAGTTGGGTATCTGGCTAACTTCGTTGGGCTTAAGAACAAATTGACTTACAAATGCACTCTCAGAATGAAACACGTTCATTTCTAGGGAACTTATTTTAGTTGCCCCAATTAGTGTTCTGGACGGAGCATGTTACAGCATCTACCATAAAAAGGTTGTTTTGAGCTACTGAGGGACACAATGTGTGTGCGTGCTAAGCTGCTCAGTCGTGTCCAACTCTGTGACCCTATAGACTGTAGCCCTCCAGGCTCTTCTGTCCATGAGGATTCTTCAGGCAAGAATACTGGAGTGGGTTGCCTTCTTCCAGGGGATCTTCCTGATTCAGGGATCGAACCTGCGTCTTTTATGTCTCCTGCATGGGCAGGCAGTTTCTTTACTATTAGTGCCTCCTGGGAAGCCCAAAAGAAACACCATGAGCACATAAAACCTAGGTCATCACATGTAGATAATGAAGGTAGCATTTAGGGAATAAATTGCCATTCAAAACCCACCATGATCCAGCTCAAGAACCAGCATACTAGTTCTCATCACCGGGTGATACTGATTAATTACATGGCAGTGAAATGTTAGATTTGTACCATTTCCAGAAGTATTTGTGTAAGATGCTTCAAATTCCTGCAGATTTTGCAACAATTCTACTTAATTGTGAGTGCCAGAGGAAAATGAATGCATTCTGTATGACTTTTTATTAACAATCGTAAATATAGTTTAAATGACCAAAGGTGTTTGTTTCCAAGGCCCTTTGTCCTGCTGCTCAAGGCCAAATTGTTAGAGGCTAGAGTTGTGTTGTATATGTACTGTTTTCTCCTCTGGACAGAAAATTGCAACTTGCCATCTCAAGAGGGGCATCACAAACATCTCCTAGAAAAGAACTGGTTCACATCCAGGAGGAACCAAATGTTTGGCATTAATGAGAGGATGGACCAATTAAGACTCTCATCCATGGGGAGATAGCATATGGCAGTTAAAACGCATAGCTTCTTCTTGGTTCAAAGCACATCTCCATTCTTCTGCTTGGTGCCCTTGGGAAAACTAAGTTCTCTCTTACTCAATGTTCTCATCTGTAAAATGAGTATAGTAATAATAGTACAAGGGTTTTAAGGATTGAATGACTAATATATATCTATGGAATATAGTAAGCACTTTATAGAAGTTTTCTATTATAATGCTTAGTTGTGGTTTTTTTTTTTTTTAAGAAAAATACAAGGGAACCAGCTTTCTCTTTATTAAATTGTTGCACCATTTTTTGATACAGGAGGTGTATCTTTTGCTGTGTGGGAAGAAAAAACAAATAATGTTGATCATAATGAGGCAGTATCTTTGAATGACATGAATGGTTGACATGTGAAATTTTTCCTTCACCCTCCCCCTATGGATCAGGAAAAGACTTAAAAACAATTTTATTCTAGATCTTTTAAAGAGAGTTAGAGTGGACATTTATTTAAAAAAAAAATCTATGTGTTTTATATTTTTAATATATTATCTCATTTAGTTTTCACACCAGTTCTGAGGTTGGTGCTATAATTTTCTCCTTTCTATAAATGGAGGAAAACAACACAAGAGATTGTGAGAAGAGACAGGAGTAGAGGTTGGGATCTGAAGACAAGTCAGTGTGATGTCATTGCAGTGCTGGCGGGGGGGTGGGGTGGGTTGGTATGGTAGCCCCCTGAGGTTCAGTTGAGGTTGGATGATGTGTGTGCAGAACACCAGTGGCCAGAGTCCTTTCCTCACTGTGACCAGCTGCAAAGCTGAATTTATAACAGAAGGACCATTAGCTTTGCCTTCTCTGGGACCTTTTGCCTTTGGGTTACTTAGTTATTGTAGTAGAGCAAAAAGCATGAAAACTCCTTTGATAATATAATTACTAAATTACTTGGCATATGTCTCCCCAAGAGTATAAGACAATGGTGTCCTTACAAAACAATGACTTTCTTTTCTTACTCTCTTCATTCCTTTTCTTTTTTCCCTCTCTCCCTTCCTATCTCCTCCCTTCCTTCCTAGTTAAAGATTCACTTATACAAGTAAGAAAAGGTGTCAGTATATCAAAGGTCATTAGGAATCAATATATTTTTGTTTCAGGACACCTTGCATTAAAGAGGAAATAGCTTTGTGAAAATTTGTCCTCTTGAGGGCCTATTTCTAATCTTTTCAGCTATATTGTTATCCTAAATCAATGTTATATTGATTTAGGAAATTAATTTTGCATTTTTAATAATTTGGAACAGAACTATAGTCATATCAAGAGTAAGATAAGTATGTGGTTTTGAAATTTCTAAAATCTTACATGTGAACAGTTCTTACAGTTGCAAAAAATAGAGAAGCAAAATTTCTTTCTGTGAATTTGTGAAGAATATTCAATTATTTAAAAATACATTGATCTAGAAATCATCAAAGAAATAACGTTTATATTGTATTTTAAGAATAAAAGACTCAGTGGATATGCATAATTCTTTGCTCTAAATTAGCTAAGGAAAATTAGGTAGAGGATGACACAGTATAATTAAAATATAGGAGGGGGATAACCATGAATCAGTCAGGATAAGAAAACAAATCAAAAGAATAAAGAACTGAAAAGATCTTTTTGGATGTATAAAACTTTTTTTTTTCTTTAAAAAGAACCATGTGAGTGGAAGAGAATAACAGTGAAACATTAAGTGGGAGTAGGTGGAAAAGAACAATTGTAGATCAAAAATAGACTATGTACACAGTGGATACGTGAACTTTCTATAGTAGATATACTAATATCAGTGGCTCTCCTCTGGTTCCTTTGAATACAAGATTAACAAAACGTATTGAAAGCAAACATTTACCCTCTTTCAAGCCAATAAAAATGGGAGACAGTTTTTCTACTAAGTCATTTAGTGCTATGACCAGATGGTTAAAGAAGATCAATTTCAAAAGTTGATTTTCAAATTTTAGAGGAAACTGCTGTTGGTTTTCCGTTTGGTGCACTTCATTTGCATATGAAAATGCTTCCATAATATTGTAGTTCATTTAGTGGGTGAACAGCTTGAATATATATTGTGGCTTTATGGTGCCAAAACAACCAGTTGATCTGATAAAATTACAAGTAAATTTGTGGGTGGAGGAGAAAGCAGTAATAAATCTGTTATATGTCAACTTGCAGAAGAAAGAAACTATTTGCCTACTCCTCAAAACTCCTCAAATTCTCGAGGGGTTGAATTTACATTATACAGAAAAAACGTAATGGTATTAGTACTTAGCTGTTGATTACTCATTAAAATGAATGTTACTTGTTGCCTTAATTAATTTTTAAAACTGCCAGTAAAATTCTTGAAAAATAATAGACCTATATAAACACAGTCTGAATATACACCCATATAAAAATTTAACCAGTCTTTGGATACTTGATCTATCAAGGTGTCTTGTTAAATAGTGAAATAATGATTCAATGCTCTAATCATTTTTTTAAATGATTGGTTGACCAAATAAGTAAATATCTTCCATCCTGCATACTTGATTACATAGTTCTGTTATTAGAATGAAGAATAAGACCTTTCCAGTTGTTGGTATCTCAATGATTATTAGGCAGGCACAGCCTCTGTTTAAATGTGACTTTGTCTGCAGTGGACACTACTGTTGCTTCTTCAGCATCAATTCCATCCCTCCTTTACAATAGAGTAACCGCTAGTCCAGATAATTGGCCTGAGCTCTTGCTTTGGGCTTCCCTGGTGGCTCAGTGGTAGAGAATCTGCCTGCAGTGCAGGAGCCGTGGGTTTGATCCCTGGGTTGCAAAGATCCCTGGGGAAGGAAATGGCAATCCACTCCAGTATTCCTGCTGGGGAAATCCCATGGACAGAGGAGCCTGACAGGCTACAGTCCATGGGGTCTCAAAAGAGTTGGACACAATGTAGCAACTGAACAACTAGCTTTAGAACTGGACTCTGATTGGCTTACGAATAGTGCAGTTTCATCCGCCTCTTCATAGTGATTGGTTCATATTGGTTCACATGATAAATGAGTTGTTGGAGTCAGAGTGAAGCCCATGGCATTTATTCAAAGCCTGAGAGAACAGTTCCCTCTCCTTCTGGATGGTGTCTCATCTTTATGTGAGGCCTGTAACTGCTATTGTTACTTTCCTGCCATGTCTAGGGATACAGCTGGCATACCTGGGTGGTAAAGCTCAGTGAATGACAGAGAATTGCAACATACCTTGGAGATATTGTGAGTTCAATTCCAGACGACCGCAATGAAGCAAACATCATGATAAAGCATTGTACATAATTTATTTGGTTCTCCATGAAATTATGTTTACACTATAGTATACTTTGTGCTTCCCTGATAGCTCAGTTGGTAAAGAATCCACGTGCAATGCAGGAAACCCTGGTTCGATTCCTGGGTTGGGAAGATCCCCTGGAGAAGGGATAGGCTACCCATTCCAGTATTCTGGGGCTCCCCTTGTGGCTCAGCTGGTAAAGAATATGCCTGTAATGTGGGAGACCTGGGTTTGATCCCTGGGTTGGGAAGATACCCTGGAGAAGGGAAAGGCTACCCACTCCAGGTTTCTGGCCTGGAGAATTCCATGGACTGTATAGTCCATGGGGTTACAAAGAGTCAGACACGACTGAGTGACTTTTACTTTCATACTATAGTCTACTAAGTGAGCAAGAGCATTATGTTTAAAAAACAATGAACATGCCTTCATTAAGAAAACAGTTTATTGCTGTTTTCTTAATTAAAGCCTTTAATAAGTTGTAATTTTTTTGCAATAGTGATCAGAGATCATGGATCACAGATTACTGTAACAAATATAACAATGAAAAAGCTTGAAATATTTAGAGAATTACCAAAATGTGATGCAGAGATACAAGGTGAGAAAATACTGTTGGAAAAATGGTGTCAGTAGATTTGCTCCATTCATGGTCGCCACAAACCTTCAGTTTCCAAAAAAAGACAGCACAGGCAAAGTGTGATAAAGTGAGGTGCATAAAAATGAGGTGTGTCTGTAGACTGGAGTTCTGTATCAAACCACACCAGAAACCTAAATGTCCTCTCTACTATGTGAGCCAGTGCATTTCAGTTAAGCCAGTTTATGTTGGCTTCTCTATTACTGCAAATACAGTTTTCCTAAGAGATCCACTAACTCAGTGGCACCAAGGCCAAGAACTCTTATTGGCCTTGGATATGCCTTTCCCCACAAACCTCCATAAGAGATTTCTTTTCTCTTCCAAAGCTGTTTCTAAGTTGTGATGTGATATTTAGAGAGGATTAATGAAAGGGCGAAGTAAGTTCTCCATACTTACATACCTTAGTTTTGGAAAGCCTTCAAATATTTGGATGTCACAAAGTTTATTTATTTTAACCTTTTATTTTGAAATGATTATAGACTTATGTGGTGGTGATGGTGATGGTTTAGGCGCTAGGTCGTGCTGACACTTGCGACCCATGGACTATAGCCTGCCAGGGTCCTCTGTCCATGGAATTTCCCAGGGAAGAATACTGAAGTAGTTGTCATTTCCTGCTCCAGGGGATCTTCCTGACCCAGGGATCTAACCTGGGTCTCCTGCATTACAGGCAAATTTCTTTACCGACCGATCCAACAGGGAAGACTTAAAAGAAGTTGCAAAAATAGTACGTAGAATCCCTTGAACCTTTCACGCAGCTTCCTATGGTAAGTGATACCTTATGTAACTGTAGTACAATATCCACACAAGAAAATTGGCATAATTTAATAGTATTTATTTATTTTCTACATTGAGCAAACATTTGAAGTTCTCTTGCCTCAGAGAAACTTTTCTGGAAAAAAAAGAGTGGGAGAGAATACTTGCAAAAGATATATCTGCACTGAGTTCCTCTGGTTTCTCCAGAGCTTCCTGAATGGTTATATTGTCAACATTTCCACAGCCAGCTATTTCTTCTGTGATTCCATGTATGTTGACTTCAAACTTCATCTCACTTCTTTATAGTACATTCTTCTTTGTTGGCCAGTTTCCTCTTTTGATTATGTATTTTAGAAAATGTCAGATGGGTTCATCACTGGAAAACAAGGATTCAACACAACTACACCTTTTGGTGTCTGTGCATGAACTAAATAATGAATTTATGGTGGCCAATTATTGATAGACTTTGAAAGAAGTAATTGGTCACTCATGATGCCCATCTGTTGTTTACACAGTGATTTGTGGACTGAAAAGCTAGAAACAAAGTTTGTGCTTTATGTGATTATTTTCAGTAAATATATACTAAAAATATAGTTTTTAGTAACTAAAATTTGAAGTGTCATTAGGGACTAATATTATTAATTAAACTGTGGTAACTGAAATTCATATAGGTTGGAACTTTTCAAAGCTAGAACTGCCTACATGAGCAATGATTGCTAGAAATTCCTCTCTGAGCACTGTTTTAGCTGTATGCTACACATTTTGATACATTGTATTTTTATTTTGTTCACTTTAAATTGCTTTATAATTTTCTTTGAGATTTCCTCTGACCTATGGATTATGTAGGAGTTTGTTGCTTAATTTCTAAGTGTGTAGAATTTTCCCTGTTACAGTTCTGTTATTGATTTCTGGATTAATTTCATTATTTTCAGAGAACATTGTTTATATGATTTAAATTCTTTAAATTTTCTCAGGTTTGTTTTCTCATCCAAGATATAGTCTATTTTTGTATCTGTTCCAGGTGCAGTTTTAAGAATGTCTATTCTGGTGTTGTTGGGTGGAATGTTTTACAAATGTCACTTAATTATAATTGATTTTGTTGGACAGTTCTTATATAACCTTTCTGACTTTCTACTATTTCTATTGATTGAGGGGAGAGTTTTTGTTTTTCCTGTCTTCATCGAGATATAACTGACATATAGCATTATGTAAGTTTAAGGTGTGTAATGTGATAATTTGATACACATATATTGTGAAATGATTACCACAATAGAGTTAGTTGACATCTCCACCACCTCACATAATTACTTTTTCCTTTTGGTGATAGAACATTTGAGACTTACTCTCTTATCAGTTTTCAAGTAAGTAGTACTGTTAACTGTAGTTACCATGCCATACCTTGGATCTCTAGAACTTATTCATCTTATAACTGGAAGTTTATACCCTTTGACTGTACTTCCCCATTTTTCCAGACTCCCAGCTCCTGGCAACCAGCATTCTGCTTAGAAAGAAGTTTTGAAGTTTTGCAATATATCTGTATATTTGTCTATTTCTTCTTTTAGTTTTGTCACTTTTTCTTTATGTATTTTGAAGCTCTGTTCTTAGGTGCATACAGATTCAGGGTTATTTTGTTCCTTTTGGTAAATTGACTCTTTTATCATCATGTGGTTTCCCCTCTGCTGCTGGTGCTGCTAAGTCGCTTCAGTCGTGTCCGACTCTGTGCGACTCCATGGACGGCAGCCCACCAGGCTCCCCCGTCCCTGGGATTCTCCAGGCAAGAACACTGGAGTGGGTTGCCATTTCCTTCTCCAATGCAGGAAAATGAAAAGTGAAAGTGAAGTCACTCAGTCGTGTCCGACTCTTAGCGACCTCATGGACTGCAGCCTACCAGGCTCCTCGGTCCATGGGGTTTTCCAGGCAAGAGTACTGGAGTGGGGTGCCATCGCCTTCTCCGGGTTTCCCCTGTAGCTTTGGCTAATTTCTTTGCTCTGAAGTCTACTTTTGTATTACGTCTACTACCCCTGTTTTACCTTGATTCGTGTTTACGTGGTATATCTTTACCTTTTTACTTTTTAAACTGCAAAGTTCATTACATTTGAATACGTATCTTATAAACAGACTATGGATAGGTCGTTAAATCCATTCTGACAATTTTTGTATATTAAATTGGGGTCCTTAGATCATTTATACTTAATATGATTATTTATAAATTTGTGTTTAATTTTAACATTTGTTATTTCTTATTTCTTCCTTTTTATTCCTCTGTTTTACTTTTCCTGCCTCCTTTTGTTTTCTTTGAATGTTTTTAGTATTTCTTTTTAGTTTGTCTATTGTATGTGAACTCCGGGAGTTGCTGATGGACAGGGATGCCTGGCGTGCTGCAATTCATGGGGTCACAAAGAGTCGGACACGACTGAGCAACTGAACGGAACTGAACTGATTGTATGTTTTACTGCATTTCTTTATATAGTTGATTTAGTGATTGCTCTAGAGGTTACACATATTTGACTTTTCATAGTCTGCTTGAAACTAATCTTTTCTACCTCAAATGGAATTTCAACACCTTACTACCATATAGGCCCTAAAAAAATTTCTTAAGAAAAACAATATTTTTGATTTAACTATGTGTTGCAGACCCATTCTTATAACTCTTCTATTTCTCAGAAAGACATTACCCAACATATAAATATTAATATCTAATAAGTTTTTAAGGAAATATATATATTTTATTTTAAAGTCTAAAATAATTATAATGTAACTATTTAAAAAATGATGAATTATATTTTAAAATAATTTCATGTGTGAAGAATAGAAATTTATTAATATTGAGCTGATTTATGAGGATAAAATTAAATTAAACATTCATTTTCAGGGTTTTTTCTTCCCTCTCAAAATAACTAAATAAATGAGTGAATTAGCAAACATTGAACATAGAAAATAAGTGACAAATCACACCTTGTTCACAAGACTTCCCTATTGGTACAGTGGATAGGAATCTGCCTGCAAATGCAGGAAACATGGTTTCGATCCCTGGTCCAGGAAGATTCCACTTGCTGTGGAGCAACTAACCCCGTGTGCCACAAATACTAAGCCCACGCTGTAGAGCCCACGACTTGCAACTACTGGAGCCCGTGTCCTAGAGCCTGTGCTCCACAGTAAGAAGCCACCTCCGTAAGAAGCCCACTCTGCAGAGTAGCCCCTGCTGGCCACAACTAGAGAGAGCCCGTGCGCAGCAACAAAGACCTATCACAGCCAAAATACATTTAGAAAAATGATAATAAAATAAAGAGCAAAAAAAAAAAAAACAAACCTTGTTCACAGAAAACCTATCACTTATGACGCTTGTAATTAGTTTCTGGAAAAAGAAAATCACCCGTTTATTGCTTTTTTTAACATAATTATGAACAAAAGTTTTGTCTACCATTTAATATCTAACAATATTTTAGAGCAGGAATGAAAGTGTTACTTTTATTACAACAATATCAGGCAATATTTATATTCTACTTTTTCCATATGTGAAGTGATACTTCTCAGCAACTGTGTGAAGTAGGTATTATCCTCATTTTAGACAAGAAAACTGAAAAATGGAGAGCATTTTTTGAAGTTCATACAATTTGAGTGGAAAAGGCAGGATTTTGAGTATTTTGGTTTCAGAACCCATCGTCTGAACTGTTGTATCATCTGGTTTCTAGGGGAGAGGGCAGTAATAGTATAGTATATTCATCCTGAGACTCTTTAGAATATAAAACTATTACATTAATAAGAAAAAAGAAAGCCAATAGATTATATGAGGTGTGTGTGTATGTGGATACACATATCTGTATATAATTTTTGCTCAAAGTAACTCCCAAATAAGGTTAAGGATTTTTTGTTGGTCGCGTAATGGGAAAAAAATCCCATTAGGCATTAGTAGATTCTAACACTTTGCGTTTACTTTCCAGCTTCACTCTGATCTCTTTAAACACAGATGCATATACAAATAGCATGAAACAACCATCAGGTGCTGAATGCCACCTCTGAGAAAGGTCACAGGACTACAGTGTTACAGCTTTAATGAGCACAGTCTAAGTTGGCAGTGTTTTGCATATCATTATGATCTCTTTGTAGAGGTGATCTTTCCTTGTACAATATTCCATTGTTTTGAGCTGAAGAATTACTGTACACCAATTATCAGAATTGTTATTTTATTATTTGATGTCTATTTCTTTTCCACTCTTCTTCAAATGTCATTTTCTGTAAAAGTGATCTGAAAAGAAGGCTAGGCAAATCACATAATTGCATGTTCCCATGTTCTGAAAATAAAAAGTGACTTTGCTGCTTACAGAATATTGAAAAGGCATTTCTCATTATAGAAGTATACTTTTCTTATTCTGCAGTAGAAAAAATTGAAATAGCTACTTACTCTTCAAATAATTTGAAAATTCATACGTGATGTGGAATGTCTTAATAGTAATTCAAACTTTGGAAGGGAAAATGCTCCGTGTGCTTTGTGATGAGAGAAGGTAGATTGTCTTTAACCATTCCTCATAGAATTCCTGTCTCTTTCTAGATACTAACAAAACAAAAAATTATAGCCTGTCCCTTTGTAGCATTTAAAAATGATTTATTAAGATTTCTGAAACAGAATTTTTTCCACCATCAAACTTATTCTTCCAGTAACTCCCTTAAATTATTTTAGTGTATTCTTTGCTGGAATTTTGAAGATTGTTTTTATCTTAAGGATGGACACAATGCTATGGAAGGAGAGTGTCCAGAAATTGGTGAACTTAAGCAGCTTACTGTTTTAACAGGCATTTAGAAAAATAAATCTTGGTACACATTCTTATGTACACAGATAGGAGTTCTAGTAGTTCTAATATGTGCTCAGTAAATATTATAGTGCTGGAAAATGCATAGCAACGGTAGCCTCAGTTAGATTGACCTTCCGTATAGTTGCACTGGCTGCAGAGACAGTCTGTTTGCGTAGCTTCACAGAACCTCACTTAGCACACACTGCTAAACCCCGAGTCCCAGTGTTTTCACCAGTCTATTATAATCCAGTGAAATCAAAGATGAAGTTATGGCCATAAAATATCACTTCTATATGTATTAATAGATCTGACTTCAACAAAAGAAGTTGAATTGCTGGCAGTTTTCTATTGTACCAGAGAGACGAAGATGGAAGAGTACTTTATGTTAGCAGATTGAGAGAGACAATTAATCTGATATATGATTTTGTTTTCATATGAATCACAGTTTGCTAATAATAGACACACCATTTCTTGGGATAGATTTCCCTCTTTCTAGAGTTTTTATCAGGGCTTTCAGCAAATATGCTCTCCTTCACTTGATTTCCCAATATACTCCTGGCTCAGTGACTTACTCATATGATATGAATTATTTAAAGTAGTAAGAATTATTAAGGAGTAAACAATCTTGATATTTCCAACTAGTCCTCAGAATAATGCATGTAAGTTTCCCTCTGCTTTAAGGAAAAGAGGGAAGATGTGGATATTCAGATGAACAACTCACCCAGTAATATTGCATAACAGTCAATGTAATATTTTTGAAATATGTAGGAGTAAGAAGTCTTCAAAAAATACATAGGAGTTCAGGTTCTATCGGTTCCTTTGATCATTATTTAAATCACCAAATATTAACAGAAGGCATTTTATGTTTTATATATACATATCTATATGTAGATCACGTATGCATATACACACACACACACACACACACACACATGTATATGTATATTGTTGTTATTCAGTCCCTCAGTCCTGTTCGACTCTTTGTGACCCCATGGACTGCAGCATGCGCACTTCCCTGTGCTTCACTGTCTCCCAGAGTTTGCTCAGACTCATGTCCATTGAATTGGTGATGCCATCCAACCATCTCATCCTCTGTTACTCACTTCTCCTCATGCCTTCAATCTTTCCCAGCATCAGGGTCTTTTCCAGTGAGTCAGCTGTTCGCATCAGGTAGACAAAATATTGGAGCTTCAGCTTCAGCATCAGTCCTTCCAATGAATATTTAGGGGTTGATTTCCTTTAGGATTCACTGGTTTAATGTCCTTGCAGTCCAAGGGACTCTCAAGTGTCTTTTCCAGCACCAGCACCACAGTTTGAAAGCATCAATTCTTCAGTGCTCAGCTGTCTTTATGGTCCGAATCTCACATCTGTACATGACTACTGGAAAAACCATAGCTTTGACTGTATGGACCTTTGTTGGCAAAGTAATGTCTCTACTTTTTAATACACTGTTTAGCTTTATCATAGCTTTACTTCCAGGAGCAAGTGTCTTAATTTCATGGCTGTAGTCACCATACACAGTGATTTTGGAGCCCAAGAAAATAAAATCTGTCACTGTTTCCACTGTTTCCTCATCTATTTGCCATGAAGTGATGGGACTGGATGTCATGATCTTAGTTTTCTGAATGCTGAGTTTTAAGACAACTTTTTTACTTTCCTCTTTCACTTTCATCAAGAGGCTCTTTAGTTCCTCTTTGCTTTATGCCATTAGAGTGATATCATCTGCATATCTGAGGTTATTGATATTTCTCTCGGCAATCTTGATTCCAGCTTGTGCTTCATCCAACCCGGCATGTCACATGATGTATTCTGCCTAGAAGCTAAATAAGCAGGGTGATGATATACAGCCTTGATGAACTCCTTTCTCAGTTTGGGACTAGTTCTTTGTTCCCTGTCTGGGTCGGACTGTTACTTCTTGACCTGCATACAGGTTTCTCAGGAGACAGGTAAGGTGGCCTGGTATTCCTATCTCTTTAAGAATTTTCCAGTTGTTGTGATCCACACACTCAAAAGTGTTTTCCTGATAGCTTATTTGGTAAAGAATCAGCCTTCAATGCAGGAGACCTCGGTTCAATTCCTGGGTTGGGAAGATCCCCTGGAGTAGGGATAGGCTACCCACTCCAGTATTTTTGGATTTCCCTTGTGGCTCAGCTGTTAAAGAATCCACCTGCCATGTGGGAGACCGGGGTTCAATCCCTGGGTTGGGAAGATCCCCTAGAGAAGGGAAAGGCTACCCACTCCAGTATTCTGGCCTGGAGAATTCCATGGACTCTATAGTCCATGGGGTCACAAAGAGTCAGACACAACTGAACGACTTTCACTTTGATTAAAATCAAAGGCTTTACCGTAATCAATAAAGCAGAAGTAGGTTTTTTTTTTTAATTCCCTGGCTTTATCTTTGATTCAGTGGATGTTGGCACTTTGATCTCTGCTTCCTCTGCCTTTTCTAAATCCAACTTGTACATCTGCAAGTTCTCGGTTCATGTACTGCTGAAGCCTAACTTGAAGGATTTTGAGCATTACCTTGCTAGCATGTGAAATGAGCACAACTGTGCAGTAGTTTAAACATTCTTTGGCATTGCCCTCCTTTGGGATTAGAATGATAACTGACCTTTTCCTGTCCTGTGGCCACTGCTGAGTTTTATAGATTTGGTGACATATTGAGTGCAGCACTTTAACAGCATCATCTTTTAGGATTTGAATAGCTCAGCTGGAATTCCATCACCTCCACTGAGTTTGTTCTTAGTAATGCTTCCTAAGGCCCACTTGACTTCACACTGGGATGTCTGGCTATAGGTGAGTGACTGTTGTGGTTATCCGGATGATTAAAACCTGTCTTGAATAGGTCTTCCATGTATCCGTGCCATCTCTTCTTAATCTCTTCTGCTTCTATTAGGTCCTTGCTATTTCTGTCCTTTACTGTGCCCATCCTTGCATGAAATTTTCCCTTGGTATCTCCAATTTTCTTCAAGCGATCTCTAGTCTTTGCCATTCTTTTGTTTTTCCTCTATTTCCTTGAATACATGTTTATATATGTATATATATAATAGCTTCTTATATAAATTTTATATTATATATAATAAATTCTTTTTCTGGCAATAGTTGGAAAAATCAAAGCAAAGCAGAAAAATATACGAGCAGATTTTAAAAACTGACAAAGCTGAGACAACAGTTGCATGTTTACATAGGCCAGAGTGTGCTCACGTGATACTCTGTACTAAGAACACCAAAATGAAGAAGGAATGATTTCTGTTCTGGAGGAGTTGAGGAGGTGGAGTGATGAGGAGACACATTTATGAACAATTAATTTGATAACTACATATATCAAGTTGAAGCACAGAGGAATTAATTGTTTATGCAGGCTGGGAAGAATAAAGAGGAAACATCATACAGAGAAGCACAGAAGTCTGAATCTTTATGTCTGTTATCTGAGGTTGGAGAATCCTCCTCAGCATGCCTGAAAAATTGAGTGTAGGAAAGAGGTGAAAGAAAACACAAGCGGTGGACTGTGAAGACCCTGGATGCCAGGCTGAAGGGTCCTTGCTTTATTGGAAAGGACGAGACATAGAAAGAAGGCTGGCTGACACTTAAAAATTGGTTCTGATAAAAATACTGAGCTTGAGTAACAAAAATATATCAAAAATATCTATATGATGTGGGATGTTTACTGATAAAGGTTTATAGGAAATCTTATTTTATATTGGACTACCTGATTTTTCAGTATCCCCCCCCACACACACTATAATTCACTTTCTACTTTCTAGCAGATCAAGGCTTATTTTAAAAATACTCACAAATTTACTTTTCCTGACTGACCCATTCTGTGACATTTATACATGAAAAGTAACACAAAATAAAGTGTTTGGCCACAACAAAATATTTTTCCACATTAGCTTTTGGCAGCAGACTGACATGGAGTATTCAACAACTATATGCAGAGTTGAGGTAAGATATTTATTTTCATGGAAAAAATTCTCTTCATCAAGAAATATTAAACTCTTAAGGGAAGTGAACATATGTTCCAAAACCATAACTTTGTCCTAAAGAGAATTTGAAGAATGCCAGTTCTCCCATGATGACATTACCCAGAATTTTAATTACCTCATTAAAAGGAGATTTGCCATGTTAGTAAATCAAAGCATTTAGAACAAGATAAATCGAAGTTTCCAAAAAGAAAAAAAAAATTACATGCTTCGATAGATACTTGAAAGCCTTTGTGTATACATGCAGAGCTTAGAGGAAAATTTATTCAAATACTTAAGATGATAAGTAACCCTTATATGTAAATATGTTTCATTTCAAAAGTATCACTGTTTTGTGGAAGTTTGAAACAGATTAAATGTATTTTAAGATGTGGAAACATTTTGAATGAACAACCAAATCCTCTCCCCCTTAAAAAAAGGGAAACGATAAAGGTTGGATTTTGGGGACAAAATAACGTCAAAGATCACAAAGATTTACATGTGTGTTAAAGGAAAACCTTTAGCATCCTTGTGCAGCTGTAAAGAGCTCTATGAATTTGGACATCAGCCAATGGGCTTCCATTGGCAAGGCTGCTCTGTGTTCAGACATCTGCACAGATAGGTAAGATTCAAACTGCTGTGTCAAGCGTCACACATCATAGACCTAGCAAGTAAATGCAAACCTAGGGCAGAAGTGACAAAAATCACACTCAGAAACTGCTGCCTGGGTATCTGGTCATTTCTTAATTTGTGTCCTTGGCAGAAAGCACCCCTACAGAACTCCTCTGTCAACCCAGACCTTGTGTTCATCCTCTTGATAGCAATTTGATGCCTTCTATGTTTTGGATGTTGAGGAGAAAGCTGTAAACACTACACCCAAGGCTCCTTTTCTCAGATAACTTATAAAAGAGGTATCGATGAAAGAGTACAGAAAGAAATGAGGTAATTACAGGTTGTGATGATTCCTGTGAAACAAAGATCAACAAGGTGATGCCTGAGAAATTAATCAGGGAGAGGTCGATTTAGAGAAAGTAATGAGTCAATAAAAAGTTACAATTGAGTCAAAGACCTAAGTATATGATTGTGCTACACGTTTAAAAAAGTCAGGGAAGAAGAATTCCAAGGGAAGGGCAACCCCCAGAAGGGGGAAAGGACCTTTTGTTTATTCAACAAATATAAACATTTCCTAGATGCCAAACTCAATATTAAGTGTAAAATTCATATCCTTGACCTAACAAGGTATTTTGGAGAAATAGGGGAGACATGTATATAAGCTCTGTTGACTTAGGTTGCTAGTGAGTCATTACTGAGCTAAGGAGATTCAGGCAAATGATCCATTTTATTTGGGTAGAGGGGAGAGATAAGAAAGGCAGCTATTAATGCCTAAGCTAAGTCTTTAGTTGTGTCCAACTCTCTGCGACCCTATGGACTGTAGCCCTCCAGGCTCCTCTGTCCATGGGATTCTCCAGGCAAGAATACTGAAGTGGGTTGCCATTTCCTTCCCCAGGGGCTCTTCCTGACCCAGGGATTGAACCTGCATCTCTTTTGTCTCCGGCATTGTCACGGGGGTTCTTTATCACTAGCACCACCTGGGAAGTATTAATAGCTAGGAAAGTGTTAAAGATATTAGTGTGCTTCCATCTAAGGCTGTTTGTTTGAATCAGCCAGCTAGCAGCAGACTAAGTAACTGTTTCCTGTAGCTTCATTAAGACCACCAAGAAGCAACATAATGACCAGCTGTACATTCAGATTATCTACAGGTATCCATGACAACCAGTACTAATCAGCTTGCCTTGGGTTCATCACTTCTTAGAGACTTGCTCAGATATGTCTTAGAAGAACTTCTAGTCCAGAAAACCTAAGTGAAATGACAGAAAAGAAAAGCTATCATGACCTGATAGCTTTTGTTCAGAAACTTTCATAGGAAATCTCTGATCCAATGAGGACTCATTATTTTGGCCATGTTCTGAGATTATGTGACACTTTGGGATGGCACTGCTGTCAAATGTGTTTTGGCTTAGCTTCTGTAGCTCACGTGTCATTTGAGACAGCTTGACCTTTGAGAATCACATGAAATTGGCTAAACGCCCCCCACCCCCCACCCCCCTGGTATTTGAAGAGCAAGAAACTTGAACAGCACAGAAGGCTCCCAGGGAGAAACATGGCTAACATTTTTCCTAATCTTTTTGTCTTAGACAGAAAAGAAATTCAGGAAATGACTCATTTAATCATTTTTGAGAGTTCTTATCCTTTTCCTCATCTAGTCGTTCCCAATGAGGACCATTAAGCACTCAGGCATTTGTGTGTTACCAACTTTACTGAGGGAGAAGGCAATGGCAACCCGCTCTAGTACTCTTGCCTGGCAAATCCCATGGACGGAGGAATCTGGTGGGCTGCAGTCTATGGGGTCACTAGGAGTCAGAAACGACTGAGCAACTTCACTTTGACTTTTCACTTTCATGCATTGGAGAAGGAAATGGCAACCCACTCCAGTGTTCTTGCCTGGAGAATCCCAGGGACGGGAGAGCCTGGTGGGCTGCGGTCTATGGGGTCACACAGAGTCGGACACGACTGAAGTGACTTAGCAGTAGCAGTAGCAGCTTTACTGAAGCCACAGGTAATGGAAAGGGCAACTCTAGATCAGATGATCTATCGAGTTGAATATTCAACTTTCTGTTTCTGTGGAGTCTCTTGGGCAATTTCGTCAACTCAAATCCTAAGCTTTTGCCCCATTTCTTGTCTCTCTTCTCTTTCCTTTTTACTGCTTCCACTAACTCCAATAAAATGCTGTGAAAAGGTTTGCTAACACTGCTCTGTCAATCAGGGCTTGGCACTACTGGGATGGGGGGCTGTTGGGAAGGTGACCCAAAAGACTTGCCTACCCCAGGGTGTTTCTCTCATCCGAGTGTCTCCAGTTCTCCCTGTAAAGCCATTCTTTGTCTTATTCATGACCTCTGGAAGGACCTTATTCATCTGTGTCTATCTCTTGAAAGAAGGAAACCCCATAACTAATTTTCATGCCTCATCAGCCATTAATTTTTTTTTAAGTACAAAGTAGTGCTCCTTATTTGCTGGAGACTGCAGATGGTGATTGCAACCATGAAATTAAAAGACACTTACTTCTTGAAAGGAAAGTTATGACCAACCTAGACAGCATTATAAAAAGCAGAGACATTACTTTGTCAACAAAGGTCCATCTAGTCCAGTGGTCATGTATGGATGTGAGAGTTGGACTATAAAGAAAGCTGAGCACCGAAGAATTGATGCTTTTGAACTGTGGTGTTGGAGAAGACTCTTGGGAGTCCCTTGGACTGCAAGGAGATCCAACCAGTCCATCCTAAAGGAGATCAGTCCCGGGTGTTCATTGGAAGGACTGATGTTGAAGCTGAAACTCCAATAGTTTGGCCACCTGATCCAAAGAGTTGACTCATTTGAAAAGACCCTGATGCTGGGAAAGATTGAGGGCAGGAGGAGAAGGGGACGATAGAGGATGAGATGGCTGGATGGCATCACTGACTCGATGGATGTGAGTCTGAGTGAACTCTGGGAGCTGGTGATGGACAGGGAGGCCTGGCATGCTGTGGTTCGTGGGGTCGAAAAGAGTTGGACATGACTGAGTGACTGAACTGAACTGAAGGGACAGACAGACAGGAGTAGGAGTGTCACATAGTCAGGCTGCTTCTAGGAAGGAAGCATCATCTATTATGGGTCAACCTTGAAAACTGGAGCGAGACTGAGGATGTGTTCAGATAAAGGACAGGGACTTTGCAGGCATAGAGTGGAAGGAGGAATTCCAAAGAAGGATACATTTCTGCACAAACCTGTGGCTCATACAGTGTCGAAGACAAACTTTGTTGGTTTTCCAGTTTTACCTGAGCCTGTCTCTTATTCTATAACTTGAACTGATTCAGTGACCCTGCCTGAACCTTAGAAGTATTTTGTGGACAAAATACCCTGTGATCTTGCTGAAGCGAAGTAGCTTGGTTAACTCTATATTATAGCCAGGGGCGAGAGTTGGTATTCAATATAAAGTTTGCTGCCTCGCTTTTCATTTGCCCTTAAGAGTTTTCACAATCAATATAATCTATAGTTCTTCCCCTAAAAGGACTCAGCAGACCACTGTACCTCCTTCACATTGATTTACTTAAAATTCTAGTTTTAGAAGAGAGAGGTTAGTCCTTAGCCTTCCCAAATACAGTTAGTTAATGAAAAATGTCAGGAGTACAAATTAAAGGAATGGGGATTATTTGGCATCTTATTCATCTTCAGAACATTTATCAATCCTCTTTCTTTAAACGAAGTATCATTGAGATTAAGAAGTAACGTATGTTTAAACTTCTGAAACTGTTTTTAGGATACGAGTCGGACACAACTGAGCGACTGAACTGAACTAAACTGATCTGAAAGTTATGGTAATTTTATCTTGATTTTCCTCTTAGGTTATACATTTTGGAAAAAAAGTGGTATTACTTCCTTTATTTATTTAAAGAAAAACACATTTCTGAATTTATATTTAAAAATTTAAGACATATTGAACAGTATAAAAGCAAAAACTAAAAGTGCCTTGAATTATCTATTACTACTTATGTAACTGGACTTCCCTGGTGGCACAGTGGTAAAGAACATGCCTGCCAATTCAGGAGACACAAGTTTGATCCCTGGGGTCAGGAAGATTCCCTGGAGAAGGAAATGTCGACCCACTCCAGTATTCTTGCCTGGGGAATCCCATGGACAGAGGAGCCTGGCGGGTGATAGTCCGTGGGGTCACAAGAAAGCTGAATATGACTTAGTAACTAAACAACAACTCAGGTAACTATGCCGGTAATTACTCAGAATTATCCATCATTAACATATTTTTCTACTTTCTCTGTTCAGATATATTAATGCATATGTAAATTTATACTACTATACTTGTATGTGGTGTATGTGAAGATGTTTACACCTAAACCAAATTTGTCATATGCTGGATAGTTCTAAATGATCCTTTGTCACTTAATTTGTCATTGACTGTTCTTCAAAAACATGAATTTTGAGAAATCCAGAAGATAAGAACATATGGATGCACCATATTTTATTTTACTATCCTATATTTGGGGGCATTTCAGATGTTTCCAATTATCTGTTACTAAAAATAAGACTACAGTGAATACTTTTGTATATCAACTTTCTACTCACCTTTGAGGATGTCTGGATCAAATGTCATGAGTGATTATTTTTACTTTTTTTTAAATGAAGTATAGTTGGTGTACAATATGGTAGTTCATAATTTTTAAAGGTTATATTCTACTTACATTTATAATAAAATATTGGCTATATTCTCCATGTTGTACAGTATAACCTTATAGCTTATTTTATACCTAATAGTTTGTTCTTTTTAATCCACTACCCCTACATCGCCCCTTCCCCTTCCATCTCCTCAAAGATGACCACTAGTTTCTCTCTATATTTGTAAGTCTGCTTCTTTTCTGTTATATTCACTACTTTGTTGTATATTTTATTTTATTTTATTATTTTTTTTTAATTTTTTTAAAATTAATTTTATTTTATTTTTAAACTTTACATAATTGTATTAGTTTTGCCAAATATCAAAATGAATCCACCACAGGTATACATGTGTTCCCCATCCTGAACCCTCCTCCCTCCTCCCTCCCCATACCATCCCTCTGGGTCGTCCCAGTGCACCAGCCCCAAGCATCCAGTATCGTGCATTGAACCTGGACTGGCATCTCGTTTCATACATGATATTTTACATGTTTCAATGCCATTCTCCCAAATCTTCCCACCCTGTCCCTCTCCCACAGAGTCCATAAGACTGTTCTATACATCAGTGTCTCTTTTGCTGTCTCGTACACAGGGTTATTGGTACCATCTTTCTAAATTCCATATATATGCGTTAGTATACTGTATTGGTATTTTTCCTTCTGGCTTACTTCACTCTGTATAATAGGCTCCAGTTTCATCCACCTCATTAGAACTGATTCAAATGTATTCTTTTTAATGGCTGAGTAATACTCCATTGTGTATATGTACCAAAGCTTTCTTATCCATTCATCTGCTGATGGACATCTAGGTTGCTTCCATGTCCTGGCTGTTATAAACAGTGCTGCGATGAACATTGGGGTACACGTGTCTCTTTCCCTTCTGGTTTCCTCAGTGTGTATGCCCAGCAGTGGGATTGCTGGATCATAAGGCAGTTCTATTTCCAGTTTTTTAAGGAATCTCCACACTGTTCTCCATAGTGGCTGTACTAGTTTGCATTCCCACCAACAGTGTAAGAGGGTTCCCTTTTCTCCACACCCTCTCCAGCATTTATTATTTGTAGACTTTTGGATCGCAGCCATTCTGACTGGTGTGAAATGGTACCTCATAGTGGTTTTGATTTGCATTTCTCTGATAATGAGTGATGTTGAGCATCTTTTCATGTGTTTGTTAGCCATCTGTATGTCTTCTTTGGAGAAATGTCTATTTAGATCTTTGGCCCATTTTTTGATTGGGTCATTTATTTTTCTGGAGTTGAGCTGTAGGAGTTGCTTGTATATTTTTGAGATTAGTTGTTTGTCAGTTGCTTCATTTGCTATTATTTTCTCCCATTCTGAAGGCTGTCTTTTCACCTTGCTAATAGTTTCCTTTGATGTGCAGAAGCTTTTAAGTTTAATTAGGTCCCATTTGTTTATTTTTGCTTTTATTTCCAATATTCTGGGAGGTGGGTCATAGAGGATCCTGCTGTGATGTATGTCAGAGAGTGTTTTGCCTATGTTCTCCTCTAGGAGTTTTATAGTTTCTGGTCTTACGTTGAGATCTTTAATCCATTTTGAGTTTATTTTTGTATATGGTGTTAGAAAGTGTTCTAGTTTCATTCTTTTACAAGTGGTTGACCAGATTTCCCAGCACCACTTGTTAAAGAGATTGTCTTTAATCCATTGTATATTCTTGCCTCCTTTGTCAAAGATAAGGTGTCCATATGTGCGTGGATTTATCTCTGGGCTTTCTATTTTGTTCCATTGATCTATATTTCTGTCTTTGTGCCAGTACCATACTGTCTTGATAACTGTGGCTTTGTAGTAGAGCCTGAAGTCAGGTAGGTTGATTCCTCCAGTTCCATTTTTCTTTCTCAAGATCGCTTTGGCTATTCGAGGTTTTTTGTATTTCCATACAAATTGTGAAATTATTTGTTCTAGCTCTGTGAAGAATACTGTTGGTAGCTTGATAGGGATTGCATTGAATCTATAAATTGCTTTGGGTAGTATACTCATTTTCACTATATTGATTCTTCCAATCCATGAACATGGTATATTTCTCCATCTATTAGTGTCCTCTCTGATTTCTTTCATCAGTGTTTTATAGTTTTCTATATATAGGTCTTTAGTTTCTTTAGGTAGATATATTCCTAAGTATTTTATTCTTTTCGTTGCAATGGTGAATGGAATTGTTTCCTTAATTTCTCTTTCTGTTTTCTCATTATTAGTGTATAGGAATGCAAGGGATTTCTGTGTGTTGATTTTATATCCTGCAACTTTACTATAATCATTGATTAGTTCTAGTAATTTTCTGGTGGAGTCTTTAGGGTTTTCTATGTAGAGGATCATGTCATCTGCAAACAGTGAGAGTTTTACTTCTTCTTTTCCAATTTGGATTCCTTTTATTTCTTTTTCTGCTCTGATTGCTGTTGTATATTTTAGAGTCCACATGAAAGTGATGTCATACTGAATTTGTCTTTTTTTGTCTGTCTTATTTCACTTAGCATAGTGAAGTGAAGTTGCTCAGTCGTGTCCAACTCTTTGCGACCCCATGGACTGTAGTCTACCAGGCTCCTCCGTCCATGGGATTTTCTAGGCAAGAGTACTGGAGTGGGTTGCCATTTCCTTCTCCAGAGAATCTTCCTGATCCAGGGATTGAAGCTGGGTCTCCTGCATTGCAGGCAGATGCTTTACTGTCTGAGCTTAGCATAATGCCCTCCAAGTTCATCCTTGTTGTTCAAGAGACAATATTTCATTCTTTTTTATGGCTGAGTAGTATTCCATATAAATAGCTATTTAAAAATAGTGTTTGGTACGTATTTTCAACTTTCCCTCTGAAAGAAGTGTATCAGCTTCTCCCTGTCACAAGGGTGCTATCTCATTGTATTCTCATGTACTCTTCAGAATATAATGCTAAAAACAATGCTGGGCAAAACTGCCTCCGATTGTTTTAATTATTTTTATCTTTGTCTCTGATAGTCAAAGATCGCTGATACATAAGATATATTTCTTATATCAGTGCTCTGTAAGACATAGTCATTTTCCTTTCCTTCCTTTAACCCTTGAAAAGTAATGGTAATAGTTACCTTGGTGGAAGTTGGGACATATAAATATGTATGAGCGTGCTATATAAATGTTAGGAATTATTATTGCTTTTAAGCCATATGTCAAGATGAAGAAATCTTCATTAAGTGAGAGTCAGTTGTAAATAGCATGCCCCTGCTGTCTCCTTTGCTGTCCTAGTCTGAAATAGAGACCCTCGGGGCCCATGTTGCATTTACTCAGGTCTCTTCTGATTTTAACCACAGCTGTGGTGGACATGGAAGAAGCTCAGATTCTTCTCTTCCTGCCAGGATTTTGCTGCAAGCCCTTGCATCGTCTCTCTGCAGTCCTCCCCAGAGCCTTATTCAATGCATGTGTCCCCCAGCTGGGTCACACTGGGGAACCCAAAGGTGCAGGGCTGAAGGAGGATGGATGTCCAACGGGAGGAGTCAGTGGAATAACGTTCCCATCTCTCATCGTTCAGATGATCGTCCCTGGGTCCAGGGAACCAAGGGAATGTGCCCCACCGAACCTGTGCTCTGTCTCTTTGGATCACAGCATCCGGGAATTCCTGCTCACATAGCACTGAGCCAGCTGCCAGGGTCTCTGCCAGCTCTCGGGTTGGATTTCTCAGGAAGCGGTTTCTGAGGAGCTTAGCACGCATCCTGTTTAGAAAGAAGTAGTCTTGAGATGGAAACCTGGAGAAGCTTAGGGAAGGAAGCGGGATTGGGCAGAGGGTGAAGTTGAGCTGTGTTGCAGAGCTTCCCAGGTGGCAGTTAGTGGAAAAGAATCTGCTTGCTGATGAAGGAGACCCAAGAGATGCAGGTTCAATCCCTGGGTCAGGAAGATCCCCTGGAGATGGGAATGGCTACCCACTCCAGTATTCTTGCCTGGAAAAATCCCAAGGAAGGAGGAGCCTGGAGGGCTGCAGTCCATGGGGTCACAAAGAGTAGGACGTGACTTAGTGACTGACCACACATGCACACAGGTCCAGCAAAAGTCTTAGCTGACTGCCTGGGAGCTCGGGACCTAGAATTGGGCCAGGTTGGGCAGGCCTGTGTAGTCTCTCATCAGTCAGTCATTGAATATGGGATGCCCCTGGAATGAGCATGACCTTGGGTGAGACAGCTGAGCAGTCCTTAATGGGGCTAATAATGAGCAATGATCTACCTGCCTGCAGTGATCCTGTAGGATTGGGCAACAAGTCTTTCATTGAAGGGGGTTAGGTGTCACATTACAGGGCTCACTTCAGCAGACCCATTCCTAAGAGTCTGTCCTCACAAGAGGATATAAGTTCTCTGGTACACACACCCTGTCACCAACTGTGGCCAAGGAGAGGCTGATGGCAGGGCGTGGGGCACTGGGGGTGAACTTCAATTCTTGAGCTGGGATTTCTACATGTGCATGTATGAAGGCCTTTGAGATGTGGGATGGAGCTGGCGTAGGAAGGAAAATGGAACAGGATCGGGCCTGAGGCTGGGGACTGGCTCTTCATGCACTTCATGCTCTAGCGAAGTACCCCCAATGGTCAGAGAATTGTACATTTGAACCAGGCCTCACAGGTTGTTCTGCAAGAGTATTTGCCCAGGCAGAAGAGTAGAGAAGCTATTTCATTTAACAGTGTATTAACTTTAAATATTTAAAAATAGAATAGGGGTTATGGTTTGTACTATTGTGTTGAGTCCTGCAAATGTGGCAGAGGACTGTAGCTGACCGTTTCCCCCTGTTGAATCATTTCTGGATAAATTCAGTAGTACAACTTTACAGGGCACAGGTTCACTTCGTAAAATTTCTCCCAACTGAAATCCTTAAATTTAATTGTTTCATATTACACTTCAGTTTACTTGCTTCAGAAAAAGATAAAGGGTCCTAGAGACTTCCTCCTTAGGAGTTATGGTCATATTCATTTCACCCACTGGAGTCAGTCATCTGATCCCCTTGCCCATGCTCTGATGCACAGGCTTTGGAGTAGCTATTTTTACTGGGTCGTTTTCCAGTATCCTGTGGGCCAGTGGGAGTCATGCTGGGAAACAATCACATTTTCATGACCAGATCGAACTCCCAGCTGCTAAACTCCTTTAGGGTAAGAGAAGAGCAGCCCTTGCTAAAGATGGAGAGACTTTCTTAGAGACATCAGGTTTTTTTTTTTTTTTTTTTTTGATGCACACAGCCCATTTCCCTTCTCAGCTGGAATCCAATCTAAAGTAGGTGGTTTATCCCTCTTTATTGTCTCACATAAGCTAGAATTCTTGCTCACTTGCTCTTTGGTTTCTAGTAGACATGTATTGTTTTTGCCTGCCCTGAAACATGTCCCCTTTACTTTAGAGATCTCCCCTCCTGCTCAGGTCATGGGTCTGGGAGAGCTGTCAGTCACAGTGGTCTGCGTTCCTTCCCCTGCTTAGGGAGTGGGTGAAGGGAGTGTCCCTAACCCTGGCACATTTGGATAATCTTTGCAAGGTCTCTAACTTTGAACAGAGTCACAGTTTAGGCTTAAAGTTGGTCGATACTGACTTGTTCTAAGGAAAACGTCCAGAAGAGAACTGTTACTGCTACTGAAGTCTGTCAGGGTACCCTTACTTATCCTAACTTAAGCTTGCAGGGTTGGCTTTCCTTCTGATTCTGCAAGCTACCTAGAAGTTTTCCAATAAGTTCTTTTGTTTACCTGAGTTAGCCAGAGAAGTGTCAGGCTGTTCTTTCCGTTTGGAATGCCTTCCTCCAACCCAACTCTTATTTCCAACTTGACTCCCTACATCTAATACATGTTACTTTCTTGACTTGATGGGATAGTCTGCTCTCCACCCTACCCCCACCCCCCACCCTAGAATTTTTTCTTGCTGGTTGCCTGTATGGCAACTCAGAAATCTCTCTGATTTACTGCAGGGAACTTTTGTTATCAGAACCACAGTTGGATTTTTCTCTCCTAGTGTCTCTATTAGCTTAGTGTGATGATTAAATCTAAGAAACTAGAACTCATAGTCCTCTATGCTAATGTAGATAGCTATGTTTAACCTTTACAAAGTTCATAAATTGGACAAAAAGCTGAAGCAAAATTAAAGCAGTGTTAAATTGTCTGTTTCAGGAAGTGTGTATATCAGAAATTGATTGTTGTAATAATTCTCTCTAATAAACAATAGCAATCTTCAGTGGGATATAGCAATATGTGTTTATTTAGCTTCTGAGTCTGCAGGTTCAACCAATCAGGACTGGATTGGGTTCATCTCAGATGTTCCCCTGGGTCAGGAAGATGTCTTAGAGAAGGAAATGGTAACCCACTCCAGTATTCTTGCCTGGAGAATTCCATAACAGAGTAGCCTGGCAGGCTGCAGTCCTTGGGGTCACAAGGAGTTGGACACGATTGAGCAAGTCATACTTTCACTTTTCATTTTCACATCTTTGCAGTCAGCTGGAGGTTGGGTAGGGGCTCTGCTGAGCTTAGCTAGGCTCTCTTCCGGGTCTGGGAGGCTTCTAGGATAGCCTTGCTAGGATGACTGGGGCAACTCAGCTCTGGTTCTTGTTATTGCTCATTCCCTGGCACAAGAGGGCTACCTGGGGCATGCCTTTCTTATGACAGTGACAGAAGCAGGCTCTCACGCAAGTACCTTCCACGTGTGTGTTTGTGTCACACTCATCACAATCTTACCAGCCTAAAATGAGTTCAGGTGTCTGAGCACAGGATGGGAGATTGCTATAGAATTGCAGACAAAGGTTATAGATACAGGGAAGAATGGCAAACTGAGGCCATTATTTATTACCTTGATCTACCACAGAGGTACTATTTTTTTCTTTCTTTTCTCCCCTTCTTTTCTACATTTTATGATCTTTCTTCAAGAAAACCTACAGCCTATTTAATAAAGCAAAATTTCTAAACTATTAATAGAACAGACTAAAATTTGTTGAAAGCTTAGAACTGTGTGTGTATATATATATAAAACATACATTTGGCTACTCCATTGGTTAAAGTACACAGTAATTTATTAACACCAAAGTAGCTAACCTTCCTTAGCATTCAGGTTATTCTCACATTCGGTAAGTACATCTTTCCCTGTTTCTATTCAGTGTGACTAGAGTTGGTAATTGAGTGCTGAAATTTATTTCTTTTGTAGACTTGAATGTACCAGGAATACCCTGGTGAGGATTAAGTGCTGTGTACTATCTTGCTATGGACTGAACGTAATGAGCTGCCTACTTCTGTAAGCTGTTTACAGCGAGTTTGGAATTTCATAAAACTAGAAGACAAATCATCGGAGTCTACTCATTATCTTCTTTTTACATCAACTTTTTGGTGTCCAAGTGATTGTCATGCTTTAAGAGGGACACGAGGCATATAATTTAGGTTTATTTTGAAGAAGTCGGTCATTTTTGCACTGTACCATAGAGCTGAAATGTTGAGATTCTGATCGTGAAACAGAATTTACCTTGACTGTGGTCCAGTTATGAAGTCTGGAAGAAAGACCACTTCTTCAGAGAGGTCTTTCCAGATTATACTCTAAAATATCTACTCTCTACTATTATTTCCCTAACCCATGCTTGTTAGTTTCTTTCACACAGCTCTCAACCATGCATAGTTTTTTGTTTTTTTTTTGCATGTTCTTAACCCTTTTAGTACTCTTGCCTGGAAAATCCCATGGACGGAGGAGCCTGGTAGGCTGCAGTCCATGGGGTCGCTAAGAGTCAGACACAACTGAGCGACTTCACTTTCACTTTTCACTTTCATGCACTGGAGAAGGAAATGGCAACCCACTCTAGTGTTCTTGCCTGGAGAATCCCAGCAATGGCGGAGCCTGTTGGGCTGCCATCTATGGGGTCTCACAGAGTTGGACACGACTGAAGCAACTTAGCAGCAGCAGCAGCAACCCTTTTATTTATTTCTTTTTAAAATTTTTATTGGAGTATAATTGTTTTACAATGTTGTGTTAATTTCTGCTGTATAGCAAAGTGAATCAGCTATATGTATACATGAATCCCCTCTTTTCTTGGATTTCTTTTCCCCCTTTAGGTTACCACAGAGCATTGAGTAGAGTTCCCTGTGCTATACAGTAGGTTCTCATTAGTCATTTTATACATAGTATCTGTGTAGTTTAATTATTTGGCATCCTCCCCCATTTTGCCAGACCATTTGGAATCCCAGCATGCCTTGAGGAAGATGCTGGCTTGATAGGATACAGCTACTGGCTTCTGTCCAAGGCCTAGCTCTCAGCCTCTGCTCTTCTGCCTTGTGTTCTTACGTCTGGTGCTACATCTTGTCCCACTGCCCATGCTTTTCATTTTCCAGGCCATCTTCTAAAACACCTATAAAATTGTCAGAGGAACTACAATGTTCATTTGCAAAATAATCAATGAGTATTTTGTGCTATAATCCAAAGTACTTCCGACAGTTCACTCTTAGGAAAATCTGCTTCTTAAATGCAGACATGGATATTTGCAGCAGACATCTACCCAATTATAATACTGGTAATACAAAAGTCTTTTTAAGTCCACACATTATGATATGCTTTGCAGGAAAATGCTTCTTAGCAGTTTTCATGGAATCATGTTTTTTGCACAATAATGAAAGGCAGTTCTCCATTTTTGTGCAGCTATTTGACAAATTGAAATCCTCTTTTTAAGACTGAGAAGATAAAACAACAGTGAAGGATATTTGGTTTGTGATCATCACTTGCCCTGTTGGTGAAAGCCAAAGGTGTTTTTTATGTGATAACTGTTGCATTTTAAATAAGTAGCAGAGATGAGTCTCTTTTTATTCAGAGATAGTAGTTGTACAGGAATCAAATTTTCATAAATGGAATTATAATATACAATACCCATAAATATACAATATACAGTATTAAATATACAATAGCCATAAATTACTTACAAGACTTTTTGTTAGTAGAATATTTGTTTTACATAAATAATTGCTCAATAATCACCAATAAAATTCAGATACTTAATTACAATAGTGGTTTGTTTTAAAAAGGAATATATATCATATACATAAAAAGTAAATATAAAGGACACAAATCAAATATACATATTTATTATAAGGTAATTTGGGAAAGAAAAGAAAAAATGCATGTTTGTGAAGGACTCAGCTATTTCTAAACTGGTAGACATAATGTTTGATACTTGGAAAGTAGTTGTATTGATTTATAAAAAATAACATATTGTTATCTCTTAAGCTGGGCAAAAGTTAGCCACCATAAAAGAAGAAAACAGAGTTTCTTAACTTTAGTTAAGGACTAATTTTATATTTTCAGTCAAACATTTCTATGTTTGTTCAACTTGTTACTTGGAAAGTTTCAACTTGTTTTTTGGGAAGTTTTACCTGAAGAATTTTGTCCTTTATCACACGCCATCATTTTACATAGGTGTTACTGTTGAAGTTATTTTGAACCCTTTCCTTTGTGAGTTAGAAGTTAAATGTCATGTTTCCTTTCTTTGAAATGGGCTTAAACTAATTCTGTATTTTGAGCTAAAACTTTCAACACTGCCTCCTCTAGTAGGGTTCCAATTGTTTAAATAAATGAATAGGTGATAAATAAATGTGGTTGGCCCTTGAACAACACAAGTTTGCACTGGCCTTTTTTCCAAACAGTAAATACTACAATACTACATGATCTGTCCTTTGTTGAAGCTGCAGATATGGAGCAATTGTGAATACAAAAGGCTGACTGTAATTTTTAAGTTAAATGGAGATTTTTGATCCTGCCTTGTTGAAGTGTCAACTGCATATTCTGGTTACCACAGCAAATCTCTTTTTTTATTATAGGGAGTCTGATTATGAAGGTCAGATCAGGTAAACAAAGCTGCTCTTACATCTGGAAAACACACAAATCAAATATACTTTTCATTGTTTTTAACTGACCAAAGAATGTACATTATATTAACTTTATTATAATAGAGAGTTGCATTCATTTTAGTCTACACACATTTTAGTGGATTGAATGGTGCCCCCTCCCCCAAAATATGTCCATATCCTAATACCAAGAACCTGTGAATGTGGCCTTATTTGGTAAAAAAAACAAAGTCTGCAGATTTAACTAAGTTAAAGGTCTTTGAAAAGTGAAAGTGTTAGTTGCTCAGTCATGTCTGACTACGTGTGACCCCATGAACTGTAGCCTACCAGGCTCCTCTGTCCATGTGATTTTCCAGGCAAGAATATTGGAGTGGGTAGCCCTTCCCCTCTCCAGTGAGTCTTCCTGACCCAGGGATCGAACCAGGGTCTCCCACATTGCAGGTGAATTCTTTACTGTCTGAGCCATCCTGTCAAAAAGATAAAAGGTCTCTGGTGAGATCACTCTGAGTCTAGATGAGATTATCTGGGTGTGCCCTAAATCCAGTGACAAGTGTTCTTGTATCAGAAGAAAAGACACAGAAACTCTGAGACTCAGAGAAGGCCATGTGAGGACAGAGGAACTTGGAGAGATACAGCTGCAACTCAGGGGCCACTTGGGGCTGCTGGAAGCTGGAAGAGGCAAGGAAGAATCCTTCTCTAGAGCTTTCTGGGGACGTACAGTCCTGTCGACATTTTGATCTTCCTTTCTCATCTCCAGAACTTGGAGAGAATAAATTTCTGTTCTTTTAAGCCATTAAATCTGCAGTAATTTACTTATGACAGTCTCAGGACATGAATATATACATCATATAGGAAGACACCAATATGTTAAAGAGAATAAAAGTGACCCCTTTTTGGTTCTTCATGCTTGACAATGAGGAAGGAGACAAACCACCAGGAAGTTCATCTCTTACTTCTCCACTGAAAAGAGAACTTGGATAAAACTTTCACCTACTTCCACTGCCAAGATGTAAAATACTTGGTTATTAATTTTTTTGTTGCAGTATATAGCATACACCCTACAAGGCATACAAGCCTCAAGTGATAAATTTGTATATGTATGTTTATGTACTAATGTGTTTTGAATTTCTACACACACACACACACACACATTGTTTAACTGTAACCACCACCAAGATGAGAATACAGAATGTTTCCAGCATACCAGAAGGAGGTCATGTTCATTTGAGGAGGCTTTATGAATACTGGAAGAACGAAGAAAAGCAAAAAGCAAGGGAGAGAGCGAAAGGTACATTCAATTCAATGCAGGTTTCAAAGGATAGCTAGAAGAGACAAGAAGGCCTTCTTCAATGAACAGTGTTTAATAATAGAAGAAAGCAACAGAAGGGGAAAGACTAGAGATCTACTCAGGAAAACCGGAAACTCAAGGGAGAATTCTGGCCAAAGAATACTCAAGGGAGTATTCTGGCCAAAGATGGACATAAAAAAGGATAAAAATGGTAGAAGCCTAGTAGATGCTGAAGAGAATGAAAGATAACATGGAAGAACTGTATTAAAAAAGATCTTAGTGAATTGGATTACCACCATGATGTGGTTAGTCACTCAGAGCCAGACATTCTGGAGTGTGAAGTTGAGTGGGCTTTAAGAAACTGTTAATAAAGCTAGTGGATGCTATGAAATTCCAGCAGAACAATTCAGATCCCTAAAGGAGGATGCCAACAGGGTTTTACATTCATTATATCAGCAAATCTGGAAGACCCAGCAGTGGTGACAGGACTGGAAAAAGTCAATCCTCATCCCAATTCCCAAGAAGGGTAGTACCAAAGAATGCGCTAAGCATTGGACAATTGCACTCATCTCCCATGCTGGGAAGATCATGCTTAAAATCTTGCCTGCTAGGCTTCAGCATTATGCGAACCAAGAACTTCCAGATGTCCACACTGGGTTTAGAAAAGGGAGAGGAACTAGAGATCAAATTGCCAACATTTGCTGGATCATAGAAAAAACAAAGGAATTTCAGAAAGATACCTATGTTTCATCAACTACACTAAAGCCTTTGAATGCGTAGATCATGACAAACTGTGGAAAGCTCCTAGAGAGATGGAGATACCAGACCATCTTACCTGTCTCCTGAGAAACCTGTAGAAGAAGGGTCAAGAAGCAACAGTTAGAACCCTGTATGGAACAACTGATTGGTTCAAGATCAAGAAAGGAGTACAACAGGGCTGTCTGCTGTCACCCTGCTTGTTTAACCTTTATGCTGAGCACATCATGAGAAATGCTGGGCTGGATGAGTTACAATCTGGATTTGAAATAGGCAAGAGAAACATCAACAACCTCAGATATGCGGATGATACCACTCTAATAGCAGAAAGTGAAGAGGAACTAAAGAGCTTTTTGATGAGGGTGAAGTAAGAGAGTGAAAGAGCCAGGTTTAAAGTAAATATTAAAAAAACTAAGATCATGGCATCTGGCCTCATTACTGCATGGCAAATAGAAGGGGAAAAGGTGGAAGTAGTGACAGATTTCCTCTTCTTAGACTTCAGAATCACTACGGATGGTGACTGCAGCCATAAGATCAGAAAAAGATTGCTTCTTGTCAGGAAAGCGATGACAAACTTAGACATTGTGTTGAACAGCAGAGACATTACTCTGCCAATAAAGGTCCATATAGTCAAGGCTATGGTCTTCCCAGTGATCATGTACGGTTGTGAGAGCTGGACTGTAAAGAAGGTAGAATGCCAAAGAATTGATGCCTTTGAACTGTGGTGCTTGAGAAGACCCCTGAAAGTCCCTTGGACAGCAAGCAGATCAAACCAGTCAATCTTAAGGGAAATCAAACCTGAATGTTCACTGGAAGGACTGATGCTGAAGCTTAAGCTCCAGTATTTTGGTCATCTGATGCGAACAGACAACTTGTTGAAAAAGTCCTTGATGCTGGGAAAGATTGAGGACAGAAGGAGAAGAGGGCATCAGAGCATGAGATGGCTGGACGGCATCACCAATGCAATGAACATGAACTTGGGCAAACTCTGAGAGGCCTGGCATGCTGCAGTCCATGAGTCGCAAAGTGTCGGACACGACTGGGTGACTGAACAACAACAACAATATGATCTAGGAGTCCCACTCCTGGGCCTCTATTTGGAGAAAACCATAGTTGGAAAGGATAATGCACCCCAATGTTCACTGCAGCACTATTTACAGTAGCCAAGAGTTGGAAGCAACCAAAATGTGCATCCACAGATGAATGGATAAAGGAGATGTGGTATATTTATATGATGGACTGTTAACTCGACCAATAAAAAAGAATGAAATAATGCCATTTGCAGCAACATGGATGGACCTGGAGACTGTCATACTAAGTGAAGTAAGCCAGGCAGACAGAGCTTTACAAGCTTTTTGCCCCTTAGATCCACCCCACTTCTTTATTTGCAATTAACCTTCTATTTGAACTTGAGGAAATTAGGGGCAGAAATAGTCATTCCTTCATGGGCAGAATTTAATTTTTGTGTGTATTGATTTATTCCCAGAGAGCTTTAAAACTTGTACTTTGTGTCTATATTCATTATGGATTTGGACTGTAGTTCTTCAGTTTTCCTATCTTTAGTCCCCCAGGTGCTATTGTTATATTGTCTGCTAACAGAATAGGCAATCTTTTGGATGGGTATATAAGTTATATATTCCTATATGTTGATTATTAATTAAATATTAACTCACTTTAATCACATTATTTAAGAATTAATATTATAGCAATAGTATTATAAAAATAGTAATTAGAGAAGAAGTGATTTACAATGTTAGATACACAAGATCAGTGTTAGAGCCGATCTTAAGTTTCCAATTACTCAACTACTCAAGTTTCCAATTTTCATTCAGCTATATTTTGTGACTTCTACTTTTAAATTGTTCTTGATTTATTTTCTTAACATATCATAAATGTTATTAGAGAACACAACCATTGTAAATAATTAAGAGAATAAACTGTTAGTGCATCACATGTGTATTTATGCCCTGGGGCCAAGACACTCATGTATTATTTTAAATAATGTGTTCAAAACATTTAGTATTATATATTATGGGAAAATAAATCCCTGAGGAATAAATAATTTGCTTTTAAGATTAAAATGCTTTATCTTCCTAATTAAACATGTTGATCCTAAGAAGCTGAAGCTAAATTTGCTTAGCTTCTGGATTTTTTTTTGTGTTGTTTTGTTGTTTTAATGGGAGAAAAAGAGAAATTGCTTAATGTTGGCTTAGGCATATGGTCTTATCTCGGGCGCAGTCATAAGGTTTTAATAGAAAGTGTAGAACATTAAAAATAGGATTTGGGTGCTACTTTCTTGAGCTTGGTTAGAGGACAGAACAATTACCCAGTGGTTTTATGAGCACTCCTGATGTGTAATATTTATTTTTATTTGCTCTTCATTTATATTTAGTACATGCTGTAAAACTGCATAAGCCTATCAAGTAACTTTAGAAGTTGTAATGGGAACCAGTTCTTAATGAAAAAAAATTTTTTAAAGATTCACTTTGAAGTGTATTAAAGACTCATTTGGCTGAGTCAAGCAGCCTGTATGCATCATAGATTTAATTCAGACACATAATAAAACCTTTCCATGTGCGTGCAGAAATAATACAAAGATCAATAACCTGAAAGGGGCAGTGGAATGAAAATACATAGTAGATGAGGCTCATTTTGTATGAGACAAGAGAAGAGAAGGAATATTTAAGGTTTAGTGACAGATTAATATGGTCTGCTTTCCATTTTGCCTGCTGTATTACCAGAGAGTTGCATCTATTTCCAGAATTTTAATCAAAACCACTGAAGGAGAAAAGTGGGCATTCAGAAAAATGAACCTAGTGTATGACTAAGGACTTTCAGCAAAATAATATGTTCTACATGGCCTGTTATCTCTCTTGATTTTATAAGGACCTCATCTTTGAGTTTTGTTGGACAATTATATACCTAGTAAGTCTGTGAAGTTATAATAAATGATGAGACTATCATGATACCAAGAAAACTTTCTTAATTTTTGCCTTTAAAAAATGTTAGGGGACTTGCCTAGTGGTCCAGTGGATAAGTCTCCAGGCTCCCAATGCAGGGGCCTGGGTTCAATCCCTGGTCAGGGAACTAGATCCCACATACTGTAAATAACAGTTTGCATGGCACAACTAAAGATCCCACATGCTGTAACTAAAAGATAACATTTAGTGCAGTCAAATAAATAAATAAATATTTTTTAAAAATTGAAAATGTTAAGATATAAAACAACAGAAAAACTGGTTCTTGATATTGTTGGGCTTCCGTGATGGCTCAGATGGTAAAGAATCTGCCTGCAATGCAGGAGATCTGGGTTTGATTACTGGGTTAGGATGATCCCCTGGAGAAGAGCATGGCAACCCACTCCAGATTGCCTGGAGAATTCCACATGCAGAGGAGCCTGGTGGGCTACAGTCCATGGGGTTACAAAGAGTCAGACATGACTGACCGACTAACAGTAACACTTTCATGCTGCTACTGCTGCTAAGTCACTTCAGTCGTGTCCGACTCTGTGCAACCCCATAGACGGCAGCCCACCAGGCTCTCCCGTCCCTGGGATTCTCCAGGCAAGAACACTGGAGTGGGTTGCCATTTCCTTCTCCAATGCAGGAAAGTGAAAAGTGAAAGTGAAGTCACTCAGTCGTGTCCGACTCTTCGGGACCCCATGGACTGCAGCCTACCAGGCTCCTCCATCCATGGGATTTTCCAGGCAAGAGTACTGGAGTGGGGTGCCATTGCCTTCATAGTTAGCATTTAAAAAATACATGGTCAATGGAAATCACTCTAATGGGGAATTTAAAAGTAGCATATTGACCCCATGGGTATTTGCATATCAGCCAGAAAGAAAGAATGATCTTAAGTATAATAGTTGTTCCCATTGATATCATGGATTGAGGCTGTTGGTCTAGTTGTCAATGAGTGACTTCTGCTTTCATTGTATTTCCATGTGTCTTTCCCCAGCTTTGCAAGAGATATGAGAGAGATGAAAAGCAGGCGAGGACATTTACCAGATAATGCAGGATCTTCTTTTGGTCAAGGCTAAAAAGCAGGGGCAAACTCAAATGCCTACAGGGATTGGGTGGGCTGAATTTAACAACTCAACCTGAGTGACATATAACAAATAGCACAGACCTCGGAGTCAAGAAGTGGCTGTAACTACAAGAAACCAGAGTACTTGTGCTTGGTTAGAGGGGTTCAGTTCAGTTCAGTCCAGTCGCTCAGTCATGTCCAACTCTTTGCAACCCCATGAACTGCAGCACGCCAGGCCTCCCTGTCCGTCACCAACTCCCAGAGTTCACTCAGACTCACGTCTATCAAGTCCGTGATGCCATCCAGCCATCTCATCCTCTGTCATCCCCTTCTCCTCCTGCCCCCAATCCCTCCCAGCATCAGAGTCTTTACCAATGAGTCAACTCTTTGCATGAGGTGGCCAAAGTACTGGAGTTTCAGCTCTAGCATCATTCCTTCCAAAGAACACCCAGGACTGATCTAGAGGGGTAGTTATTGTTAATACCTCAATTAAGTTCAGTTCAGTCCCTCGGTTGTGTCCAAATCTTTGCGACCCCATGGCCTGCAGTTGCCAGGCTTCCCAGTCTATCACCAACTTCCAGAGCTTAGTCAAACTCATGTCCATTGAGTCAGTGATGCCATCCAACCATCTCATCCTCTGTCACCCCTTTCTCCTCCCGCCTTCAATTTTTCCTAGCTTCAGGGTCTTTTCAAATGAGTCAGTTATTTGCATCAGGTGGCCAAAGCATTGGAGTTTCAGCTTCAGCATCAGTACTTCCAATGAATATTCAGGACTGATTTCCTTTATGATGGACTGGTTGGATCTCCTTGCAGTCCAAGGGACTCTCAAGTGTCTTCTCCAACACCACAATTCAAAAGCATCAATTCTTCTGCATTCAGCTTTCTTTATAGTCCACCTCTCACATCCATACATGACCACTGGAAAAACCAAAGCTTTGACTAGATGGACCTTTGTTGGAAAAATAATGTCTCTGCCTTTTAACATGCTGTCTAGGTTGGTCACAGCTTTTCTTCCAAGGAGCAAGCGTCTTTTAATTTCATGGGTGCAGTCACCATCTGCAGTGATTTTGGAGTCCAAAAAAATAAAGTCTCTCACTCTTTCCATTGTTTCCCCATCTATTTGCCATGAAGTGATGGGACTAAATGCCATGATCTTACTTTTCTAAATGTTGAGTTCTAAGCCAACTTTTTCACTCTCCTCTTTCACTTTCATCAAGAGGCTCTTTAGTTCTTCGCTTTCTACCATAAGTGTGGTGTCATCTGCATATCTGAGGTTGTTGATATTTCTTCCAGCAATCTTGATTTAAGCTTGTGCTTATCCAACTCAGAATTTCTCATGATGTACTCTGCATATAAGTTAAATAAACAGGATGACAATATACAGCCTGATGTACACTTTTCCTGATTGGGAACCAGTCTGTTGTTTCATATCCAGCTCTAACTGTTGCTTCTTGACCTGCATACAAATTTCTTAAGAAAGAGATCAGGTGGTTTGATATTCCCATATCTTTAAGAATTTTCTACAGTTTGTTGTGATCTGCGCAGCCAAAGGCTTTGGCATAGTCAATAATGCAGAAGTAGATGTTTTTCTGGAACTCTCTTGATTTTTCCATGATCCAGCGGATGTTGGCAATTTGATCTCTGGTTCCTCTGCCTTTTCTAAGTCCAGCTTGAACATCTGGAAGTTCACGGTTCATATACTGTTGAAGCCTGGCTTGGAGAATTTTGAGCATTACTTTGCTAGCATGTGAGATGAGTGCAATTGTGCGGTAGTTTGAGAATTCCTTGGCATGGCCTTTCTTTGGGATTGGAATGAAAATTGAACTTTCCCAGTCCTGTGGCCACTGGAGAGTTTTCCAAATCTGCTGGCATATTAAGTGCAGCACTTTCACAGCATCATCTTTCAGGATTTGAAATAGGAATTCCATCACCTCCACTAGCTTTGTTCATAGTGATGCTTCCTAAGACCCACTTGACTTTGCATTCCAGGATGTTTGGTTCTATGTGAGTGATGACACCATTGTGGTTATCTGGGTCATGAAGATCATTTTTGTATAGTTCTTCTGTGTATTGTTGCCACCTCTTCTTAATATCTTCTGCTTCTTTTAGGTGCATACCATTATTAATACCTAGCTCTAATAAATTGCATAAAAGCATATCATTGCAATTTAATAAATAATTGTATTTTAGAGCTATAATCACCATTACTTTCCCTATGGACAAAATTAGAACTGAATTCATGAAACCCCAGGGAGGTTTGTACTTCTTAAAATTATTTTTGCTTTATTGATCAACCATATGGGTAGAACAGCTACAGTTTCAGTACAGTTTTTTGGGGGGCTCCAAAATCACTGCAGATGGTGATTACAGCCATGAAATTAAAAGACGCTTACTCCTTGGAAGGAAAGTTATGACCAACCGAGATAGCATATAAAAAGCAGAGACATTACTTTACCAACAAAGGTCCGTCTAGTCAAGGCTGTGGTTTTTCCAGTAGTCATGTATGGATGTGAGAGTTGGACTGTGAAGAAAGCTGAGCACTGAAGAATTGATGCTTTTGAACTGTGGTGTTGGAGAAGACTCTTGAGAGTCCCTTGGACTGCAAGGAGATCCAACCAGTCCCTTCTAAAGGAGATCCGTCCTGGGTGTTCTTTGGAAGGACTGATGCTAAAGCTGAAACTCCAGTACTTTGGCCACTGGATGCGAAGAGTTGACTCATTGGAAAAGACTCTGATGCTGGGAGGGATTGGGGGCAGGAGGAGAAGGGGACGACAGAGGATGAGATGGCTGGATGGCATCACCGACTTGACGGACGTGAGTCTGAGTGAACTCTGGGAGTTGGTGATGGACAGGGAGGCCTGGCGTGCTGCAATTCATGGGGTTGCAAAGAGTCGGACATGATTGAGGGACTGAACTGAACTGGACTGAACTGAAACCTAATGTTAAAGTTGTGGTCATAAAGCTGATGTCATACCCATGGTTTGAACGTATTGCTTTCAAGATCATTAATCAAAGGAGTACCTACTATGAGTCATGAAACTGGAAGAGTTATAAAGATAAATAAAATTATTCATCTTAGTCTAACATCAATGGATACAATTAAGTGCATTCGGAAAATAAAAGTCATACAATTTAACATGTTTCATACAATGTTTATGTTATACATTTAGTAAACTGATTTCAGTACTTATTTTGGTTTCTAACTATGTGACAAATATTCTCAAAAACTGAGTATTTACTCTTGAATTTCTAATTTCTTATATACTGTTTATGGGAAATTGCAATACTGATGCCATTTATCGTCGGTGCTAGAGTGCTTATATACTGAATAGCAATCAGAATATGAGATGACATTTGTACTTCCAAGGAGAGTACAGAAGCAGTTTTAAAATGTAAGATGAAAGAATTCTCAGGAGCTAAATTTAGTCCTTTTTTGTATTTTCTCAGCCAGTGCTTTTCCCCGACTCTAGAGTGAGTAGCAAGACACACCCTTTCTGGTCTTAACACTAGTTCTGACTAGGACCGGGAGTAAATTGGGAGTTTTTAGTTCCACCAGGAAGTAGTAGGTGATACCATTTTATAGATACATTCTTGGTAATTTTTTTGCTTGGTAGGCTGGGCATTCTACTGTTGAGGTCACAGGTGGACTTGGGTCATGGACTTGGGTTACCACTGCGTCTTTAGCTCCTCTTTCCTATAGTGTTTTGCTTGTGACCCAACTGGAATTCCAGTCTATGAGGCCAAGGCCCTGGTGTTTCCCACGTGGTGCTGTATCATCCTTCCTGTACCATCAGCTACGTGGTTGGCATCCTTCTCCGAGCATCATCAGAAAATAATCAGTCTTGTCATTTTTGCTCCTGTTAGTTCATGCCACCCTTTGGATTAGACCTTCCTGAGCAGTCATGCCTGTGTGAACCAAGCTGATTTCTTGAAGTGACCTTGAACAAAATATATTAATTTGTTGGGTACTTGGTTACTCCTACACAAAGTTGAGTATTCAGTAGTCCCAAATGTGAAGTTTCCCTCTTCCCCTCTTCAAAGGAAGTCCTAGTATTTTGTGGTGGAAACTGTCTGAGCCTCAGCAATATTTTGCAGAATTTTGGAAGTTCTTTAGTATCAGAATTTGAATCCCCAAACTACCAGCTAGGTCCACCTTCCAGAACATTGTACAGTGTCACTTCCATAAGATTATATTAGAAAGACAAGCACCATCACAGGGTCAAAATTATTTATCAAGAAAAAGTACTTATTAGTCAAAGCCAGTTTTTCCTTGATTATATCAAAATGGTCTTTAGCTAGCCATGAGATATGCTCATATAGAGTTAATTTTTATTAAAAAAAGATGCATATGAATTCTGATTTTTATTGCTTCTTTGGCAATGGCAATAAAATGTTTCTGTCAGAAAAATTTGATTAAATATACAGTTTCTGCAAATATCACCATTTTGGAACTGGGTTTTATTTTGCACACTGGTGTCATCACAGTAAGGCACACATTTCTTATTCCTTTTCTGTTCCTTTTCAAACAACTTTATGTCTCATAATAAGATTGTTGTTAAGGACTTGGAAGCATGAATTGAAAGCTTTACAAATTATTATTATGCCTTTCACTGAGAAAGGAAAAAAAAAAGTAGAAAGTATGAAAAACCAGGTAACTCTTGCCTTTGAGTTAAAATTTGGGGAGCCTTAGCTTTGTATCTCTGCTCTTGGCTAATTTAAATCATCTATAGTAAGACTGAGTTAGAAAGTGAGCCCTTCTCTGGCACACAGAGGGAGTGATCATGATGATTAACTAGAGGCATTTTCCTTGGATTGTGTTCTTGGCTCCAGCACAGATTTTACTGGATCCCCTTCCTAAGCCACCATCCACTGTGTTATGAACATACATCACTTGCCATAGCCAGGCAGCTGAGAAATGCAGTGTGGTATCCACTCTGCTGAGGAAAAATTTCATTTTCAAATCTCTTATTTTATATTCTTATGACTTGTGCACAAGAACATTCTGCACCACGTGGAAGTTAGAGTTTCTCAGTTTCATCATCAGACCTGGGTGATCTATTCTTTTCACCCTCACACAATTATGTTCTACATTCTGAAGATTATTGAGTGTACTGCCAACTGGTCTTTCAAATATATTCTTCAAATCCTGCTCATGCTTGAATAATGTCATCTCTATCTTCAGCATGTGTTCATGGCTGAAATAATGAAAAATATTTGCCTAAAAATGAGTTATATATAATAATTGAATGTTACTTGAAGCAGTACATATGATATAAGCTGGCATTTAAAAAATGTAGTATATTGATATTCACATAAGTGAAATTTTGTGAAGCTAGCTATAATAAAAAAACTAAGATAAGGGCATCTGGTCCCATCACTTCATGGCAAATAGATGGGTAAAATGTGGAAACAGTGACAGATTTTATTTTATTGGGCTCCAGAATCACTGCAGATGGTGACTGCAGCCATGAAATTAAGATGCTTGCTACTTGGAAGAAAAGGTATGACAAACCTAGACAGCGTATTAAAAAGCAGAGACATTACTTTGCAGACAAAGGTACGACTAGTCAAAGCTATGGTTTTTCCAATAGTCATGTACGGATGTGAAAGTTGGAGCATAAAGAAGGCTGAGCACTGAAGACTTGATGTCTTTGAACTGTGGTGCTGGAGAAGACTCTTGAGAGCCCATGGGCAGCAAGATCAAATCAGTCAATCCTAAAGGAAATCAACCCTGAATATTCATTAGGAAGACTGATGATGAAGCTGAAGTTCCAATACTTTGGCCACCTGATGTGAAGAGCAGACTCATTGGAAAAGACCCTGATGCTGGGAAAGATTGAGGGCAGGAGGAGAAGGGGCTGACAGAGAATGTGATGGTTGGATGGCATCACTGAATCAATGAACATGACTTTGAGTAAACTCTGGGAGATAGTGAAGGACAGGGAAGCCTGGCGTGCTGCGGTCCATGGGGTCGCGAAGATTAGCGACTGATCAACAACAGTGGTGTTACTAAGGATAGGATGAATTATGCGGCAGTAACAAATTAGCTCTGAAATCTGGCTTAAAACACACAATAAAGGTTAGATACAAAAAGAGATTTACGTAATGATTACACAGACTCTTGAGGTTCAGGCAACTCTCCAGGGCAGCTTCTTTCTGTGTGATGACTCAGGAACCCAGGCTGGTTCTTCCATTTCAACACATAGCCTCCAAGGGTGCTTCTTAAACAGAAGAGAGGCCTTTGAAAGCCATAGTTTGGAGGTGACCTAAATTACTTCCCCTTCAGTTTCATTTCCTAGAACAGGGTTTATCAACCTTGGCCCTATCGGCATTGGGGCTGAATGACCCGTTGTTGTTGTCAGACTGTCTTGTACTTGGGAGGGTGTGCAGCAGCACCCCGTGCTCTTCATACTAGATGTCAGAGCACCTTCTACAGCTGTGATAACCAAACATGTCTCCAGACATTGCTAAATCCCCCCTGGTGGAGTTGGGCGGAGAGGTGAGGGGGAAAATTACTCTCGATTGAAAACCACTGAACTAGAACTAGTCATTTAGCTCTAACTGCAAGATTGTTGAAAAAAATCGTCTCCTTGTGTTCATAAGAAGGAAAGGAGAATCAGATGTGGATATGCACTGCTGCTGCTGCTGGTGCTAAGTCACTTCAGTCGTGTTCAACTCTGTGTGACCCCGTAGACGGCAGCCCACCAGGCTCCTCTGTCCATGGGCTTCTCCAGGCAAGAATATTGGAGTGGGTTGCTGTTTTCTTCTCTAGGGGAACTTCCTGGACCAGGGATTGAAAATGTGTTTCTTGCATTGGCAGGCAGATTCTTTACCTCTGAGCCACCTGGGAAGCTCATTTCTGTAATACATTAGCTAATGGAAATAGAGAAATTTCAAAATTTTACTATACTTCGTATGTCTAAACACATATGAAAATGTTAGTATGTTTTAATTTCAACATGAAACAAATAATATTCCATGTTCAAAGTAAATTTAATGACTCTTAAAAACTAAAATTTTAAAGTATAAAAAGCACTACTTCAATACAATTTATATATTTAAAAAAAGCAGTGAAAAATACATTGAAAGAATTATTAAAAGAAGTTGAAATTATAACTTTTGTATTTGATGAGAGACTTAAACATTAGCTATAATGTAAATATGAGTGTTAGACAGAACAAATTAGTGCTACTCTGAAAACTTGTTTAGCATCTCTGAGCATATGTTTAATGTTGAAGATAATTTCTTCTTTGACATTAAAATAGCCATTTCTAGGATAGACTAGTTAGATGTATACTTATTCATGCATGTTGGGACCTGGGTAAATTGCTTTGTAAACGTGTTGCTAAGTTGTATGTATTAGTCATGGAACAAGGAATATATATTAGTCACAAAATAATTAGTCAGAATGCTTCCAGTTATTCCAGAAACCTGGTGGAATCATCTTATGGGAGAGACGAGAGAGAGAGAAAGATTGATATATTAAAAGGAGTTTTTGTTGTACAGTAGCAAAGCTTTATTTCTTGTTCATGTTACATTCTGATTGTGTCTCTGGTACACATACATTCTCCTTCTGGGAACTGGGCTGAAGAAGCACCCCTGAAATAATTGTAGGACCAAGTTATGGTTCTTAATATTTTTGCTTGTATGTATCATATTCCTTTTGCATATATAGCAAGCCAAGTGGCCAAGGCTGATGACAAAGGGTGAGAGAAATATCACCTCCTACAGGGAGACAGAGCAAGTGACACGACCAAGCTAGGGATATAGAGTCCTCTTTCAGAGAGGGCCACATATCATTGTGAACAGTACTAAAATCTCAATAGATGTTGAGATGGATCATTGAAGATGGGCACACACCTAGAACCAGGGCACCACTGTAACCATCTCTGCTTCTGCCAACTATGGAAAGCAGGATGAAGTAAACAGCAGCCCTGCGTTTACATTCTCCTTGTTAGGAACAAAAAGAAGGACTTCTCTGCAGGAAGTAGTTCTGAGCATCCCTGGTGAGCTGATCTGTTAGAAGGAACTTGTACTTAACAATAACATGACTGATTGACCCTACCCAAATATCCACTCTACATGGTTAAAAGTAGGAGACTGAGATTTTAGCTTGACCATAATCATGTCTTAAGTGGGGAAAGTTTGTTTACCTCAAGGAAGGCAGGAGACAGTATTGATAGAAGTAGTTACAGGCGCAGGGAAGACCAGAAAACATGCGCACCGTGTACAGAAATGAAGTCACTGAAAGGGAGTAGGCCATGATATAAAGAAAAATTAAAAAGGTGAACTTTCCCATCTTCATTTAACTTTTCCCAAGTCCCATAGTTACACAAAAATCTTTGCCACAGTAAAGGGACTGCAGAGAGCACAGAAATAAATTTTGGGAAAAATAATTCCCTCAGTGCTTCTTATAAACCTTTGAATAGAAATCCAGAACAATAAAAGCTTATTGCTCCATTAAAGTTATATTGTTAACTTGGCAAAGAAGATAACTTAAACTTGCTTTACTCTTGTTCCCAATTAGTATTGATTATTTTTTTCAAAAATTCTTTTGATACACTGAAATTCCTTAATGTAGTGAGTTGAAAAATGACCAGTGAACCAACAATTATACATTGTAGCCATTTCTAGACATGTCTGCGATAAAGAGGAGCTCAAATTACAGTCATTGACTTTGAAGTATTTGCAGGTTAAAAGTAGAGATACACTCATTCACATGAAGAGATAATAGCAAATACCAAATGGATAGAGACAATGAGTTGTTCATAGCCAGGGCTATTAAAATAGTTGGCTGAGATATGTAAGAAAATGAGAACCCTGAGATCTCAGGGGCAAGGCAGACAATAGGGGCAAGTTTAGTACAGCACTCATTGTAGTACAGGCTCCATTCCCAAAGGAACATGTCTGTCCAGGCAGGTAGATGAACTGTAATGTCAAAAGGATTTAGCAACATGTGCTGAAAATTTAAGTTTCCATACTAGGACAGTGGTTCTCAATCCAGGGTAATTTGGCCTCCTCAGGAGGATTTGGCAATGTCAGGAAATTATTTTGGTTGTCACACCAACATGGGAGGTGGTACTGTTGGTACTTAGTAGGTAGACACCACGGGTACACACCCTACAGTGCACGGGACAGCCCCTCACGACAAAGAATGTGTCGTGCATTGTGCTAAGTCGCTTCAGTCTTGTTCAACTCTTTGTGACCCCATGGACTGTAGCCCACCAGGCTCCTCTGTCCATGGGATTCTTCAGGCAAGAACACTGGAGTGGGTAGCCGTTCCCTTCTCCAGGGGATCTTCCTAACCCAGGGATCAAGCCCAGGTCTCCTACATTGCAGACGTTGCAGACATTGGTGTCTGAGCCACCAGGGAAGCCCAAAACAATGATCCAGCTCAAATTGTCAATAGCGTTAAGTTTGAGAAACCTTGCATTGGAAAGTTCAGTGGAAATGAGGTAGATTTGGAAAGGGTGAAATGTCAATAAAAGAATCAGTATATATTAGAGTCATTGCAAACAATGAACCCATGAGAGTGTGTGCCTGGTAGAGTAGAGCCCATAAAAAGTTTGTTCTGAAATTTTTCCATTTTCATTCCTTACATTTCAATTTGGGACCAAAATTGGCAATTTTTTCTTAACTGAGGGAATACTAACAATGCTATAACAATTGGAAGGAAACTTAGAGGTAATTTAGATCTCGAGTCAAGAAAACTCATATATCTTCAATACCCAGACTAGTAATCAAATATCTGACTTAGGTCAGGTGTAAAATTAAAAGGAGGCTCTGTGAGCTGAGAGGACCCAAAAGAAACAACATCTTAGTAGCAATGAGCATACCTACCACCCAGATCTAGGTTTTTAATACCTTTCTCTAATAAAAGGAACCAAGGCTCCTGGAGAAATGGATGATTCTAGGACTGGGGAAGAAAATGTAAAACAGGAATCTTGAGCATCTTATAGTATCAGAAAGTAAGAAAGAGCTTGAAAAAAGGTTCAGACCCATGTTGGTAGGAGTGTGTCAAAGAATAGAATCCAACTGAAAAAGCTTCAGAAAGCAAACACTAGGACAGTCCACAAAGTATAAAATAAACATCCATGAGTTCATATTGGAATAAGTGATGGAATAAATATTAAAAGGAGAAAAGACACAAATCTCCCATACAGAAAAAAATCCAAGTAATTGGTAGAGATATTGCACATGAAGGGGCAAGAGCATAACTCCCCACTCCTTAAATGTGGGTTGCATATAGTTACTTCCTTCTAAAGTATATAGTGCGGAAAGGAAAAAGTACCTTTATAGTGGATAACCTAACAAACACTACTTCAGCCAGGTGATCAGATCAATATCAGCAGTCATAAATCATGTTGACAGCAGGTACTGTTGATATGATGTCATGAGAATGGTGCTTTACTTCTGTAGTCTTCTTCCCCCAAACTTACAACTCCAGTCTATTTATGAGAAAAACATCAAACAAATTTCTATAGATTATCATCCTACAAAATACCCTGCCAGAATTCCTCAAACCTGTCATGGTTATCATATGCAAAAATGTTAGAGCCCAGAGGAGCCCCAGGAGACATGATGACTAAATGAAATGTAGTATCATGGATGGGATCCCAGAACAGAAGAAGTCTTACTGAGTCTAAACTTGTACTGCTCACAGCACAACAAGCCAATACACTGAGGGATGAGTTGTTGGGGGCAGTGGGTAGTGACTTTATTTGGAAAAACAGAAGACCAAGAAAATGGTGAAGTAGTGTCCCAAAGAACTGTCTTACCTGAGTTAGAATTAAGGCTTTTTTATACTAAAAGGGGAGGGGGTGTGGCTGACTGTTGCAAATTTGTTCTTGCACCTGGTTCTTGCATCTATGTTTGGTCACAATGTACCATAAACCTCCAGCAAGACAAATGTTATTTTCCATTCTGCAGCTTTTTGCTGCTGCTGCTGCTAAGTCATTTCAGTCATGTCTGACTCTGTGCAACCCCATAGACAGCAGCCCAACAGGCTCTGCCATCCCTGGGATTCTCCAGGCAAGAACACTGGAGTGGGTTGCCATTTCCTTCTCCATTGCGTGAAAGTGAAAAGTGAAACTGAAGTTGCTCAGTCGTTTCTGAGTTTCTGACTCGTAGCGACCCCATGGACTGTAGCCTACCAGGCTCCTCCATCCGTGGGATTTTCCAGGCAAGAGTACTGGAGTGGCTTGCCATTGCCTTCTCCGCTGCAGCTTTTTATCTCTATATAAATGGAAAAGTATTATACTTTTAAAGGTCATGGCCTTGAGAATGGGCTATTCTGTATATTTCAGGCTATATATATATATATATATTAACAAAAGGTTCAGAGCCAGCATGATTAAGTACAGGCCACAGAACACAAAGATTAGACCTAAAGGAATAGATCCAATCTATTCCTGGTATCTGGTCAATTTTTCAGTAAATACAAGACTATTCAAAAATGATGTCTATGAACTTAGAAAAGATATTCTTTTCTTTTTAAAAATTTATTATTTTTATTGAAGGATAATTGCTTTACAGAATTTTGCTGTTTTCTGATGAAGGAGTAGGGCTATGATATACTAGAAAGTGAATGTTCTGCCTATCTGGCATTTTGAAGGCTGACAAAAAACAATGGATTTGGCTTGCCATGAAACCTGTCCATAGGTGTCAAATTTGTTACCCCTAATCTAGTCAGGCTCCTTCAATAATAGGCTCAGAGTCCCATCATCAGTGAAAGGTTTACCAAAATCACACAACTATCAATCGAAGAGTCCCAGAAGTCCACTTCCTTCCCTTCTGGGCAGTGTTGTTTCCTCTCTAAGCCGGTGCTGTTGAGGTGACGCTGTATCAGTGAAAGTGGCGGACATAGTGACCAGACAGTTCATCTTTGCTCTGGATTTTAGATGTGTGTGAACAGACCAACACTGAAACCTGTTGCAAGAGAAAAGCAAAATTCAGGAAACAAAATTCTAAATGGGGAACACATGTATACCCGTGGTGGATTCATTTTGATATATGGCAAAACCAATACGTTATTGTTAAGTTAAAATAAATAAATAAATAAAATGGAAAAAAAATCTAAACATATCTATGAGAAGGGCAATTTTATCCTTTGTCAAACTTTTTTTAAAAAACAAAGAATAAAAAAAATAAAAAACAAAGATAAATAATTCTTTATCTTGTCATGAAGTTCACAGTAGCTAAAATTGATGAACAAAGAATAGTAAACTTGTGGGTCTTTCTTTTCTACAATGGCAATGAGGATAGAATAAAAAAAAATCTGGGGATTTAGTAAAAATCTGTTAATTGTTTGAATGTTATACAATGAGATATTTAAGTAGGAGTCAAAACACAGCTAATTCCTAACTTGGCCAAGCTATAATTTTCATGACTATGGATATGACAGAATCTAATGATAAAGCTGGGAGAAGGCAATGGCACCCCACTCCAGTACTGTTGCCCGGAAAATACCATGGATGGAGGAGCCTGATAGGCTGCAGTCCATGGGGTCGCTAAGAGTCAGACACGACTGAGCGACTTCACTTTCACATTCCACTTTCATGCATTGGAGAAGGAAATGGCAACCCACTCCAGTGTTCTTGCCTGGAGAATCCCATGGACGGAGAAGCCTGGTGGGCTGCAGTCTGTGGGGTCGCACCGAGTCAGACACGACTGAAGTGACTTAGCAGCAGCAGCAATTATAAAGCTAGGAAAATGTTGCTGTGGTTGAATACTTTGATGTTATTAATGCACTTTAGATGAATTGATATTCTTGTAAATGAGAAATGAGCATAGCATATGAACATAAAATAGGTTTTACAGAAATGTTATTAATCTTTTAACATGAGAGTATTCTACATTAATCACCAGTTTGGAAATTGACTATTTTTATTTTGAAAAATTGGCTATAATTTTAAAGACCTCTAAAAGCCAACTATTGATTTTAAAAAAGGCATACTTAGTAGAAAGAAAATGTGTTTTTCTTTCACCATCAAATCAAACCCTTGGAGTTTGACTGATTGGTCCAAGTTCCCATCTTCTTTCTGTGGTATATTAAAACTTGGCAATAGTTCTGAGAATTTGCTATGGATTATCTCATTTAATTTTTAATATCAATACAACCCTCAGAGGCAGAATTACAGTTTTATGACTTCAAAGATGTGAACATGGAAGATGACAGCTAGTAAGTGGCAAAATTGGGACTTCTGTACTTATCGTCTATGTTCTACTGACATACTTTAGCTATTAATAAAAATGAAAAACTGATCATATCATATCTACTTAAAACCCTGCAAGGCTTCCCATTTCTTTTAGAAGCAAGACTCAGGAAAGTCTTTCCCTATAAATTCTTGCTACTCATCACCACCCCCTAGAGAAGATCAGGTGGCCTTGTTGTATGTTTACATACAACAAATATCTCTAAAATAATTATCTTGTAATTTTTATTTTACAGTGCTTATCACAAATGTAATTGTATATTTGATTATTTATTCAATAGCTTTTATCATATAGCCAGTAAACTCTTTCAGGACAGAGAACATATACTTCATCACTATTTCCCCAGTACTCGGAACAGTCCCAAGACATAACCTATGATGGAGAACATTTATTGAAGGACTAAATGGTAAAGAACAATCTATTTAAACAGGACAGCATAAGATTTAAAGAGAGTTCCTTAGACTACTTGCCTTACTCTATAATCCATGTGGAGGACTTACTAATATAGTAAGACTTTTTTTACTATCATAATAAATGTGTTTGGATTGAGTTCTAGAACTGAAATCTGTTCTTCATTCAATGATACGAAAAGGGGGCCTAAGTATATCAAAGTTTGTTTACACATTTTTCTGTTTATTATTGTTTGGCATTATCATACCAAGAAATATCAGATTGTTGTAATCATTGCCCTTACTATTGTCTAAACTGTTTTTAGTTGTTTACCTTTTTGTTTTGGGAGTTTTCAAATATATATATGTGTACATACACATATATTTTCATATATATGAATATATATATATATATATATATATATATATATAACTTTGCAGACAATGGTCCATATAGTCAAAGTTAGGGTTTTTCCAGTAGTCATGTCCGGATGTGGATGTTGGTCCATAAAGATTAATGAGTGCCACAGAATTGATGCTTTAGAATTGTGGTGCTAGAGAATCCTCTTGAGAGTCCCTTGGACCGCATGGAGATCAAACTAGTCAATCCTAAAGGAAATCAACCCTGAATATTCAGTGTAAGGACTGTTGCTGAAGCTGAAACTCCAATGTTTTGGCCCCTGCTATGAACAGCTGACTCTTGGAAAAGACCCTGATGTGGGAAAGATTGAAGGCAAAAGGTGAAGGGTGCAGCAGAGGATGAGATGGTTAGTTAGCATTGCCAACTCAATGGGCATAAATTTGAGCAAACTCTGGGAGGACAGAGGAGCCTACTGTGCTGCAGTCCATGGGGTCACAAAGAGTCGGACACAACTTAGCGACTGAACAACAACATATGTATTCAAATATATACATATACTTTCAAATATATATGTATATATATTTGAAAATTTCCATAATTTCCATAAAAATTCCATTAAAATAACTTTTTATTATGGAACTTTTCAAATATATACATACATATTTAGTATACACACACACACATATATGTTTTATTATGGGAATTTGAAAATTCCCATAATAAAAAGGTATACATATATATGTGTATTTATATATGTATATGCACATATATACATATATATCTATACAAAGAGAAAGGAGTAAAATAAACCCTATATACTAATTATATAGTTTCAGCACTTATTATAATAATATTTGGCCATTCTTGTTTCATCAATATTCCCATCCATTCCCACTTCTAAATTGTTTGAAAGCAATTCCCAGACTGATAAGTCTTATTGTAAATATTTTAGTATTTTTCTCTATAAGGAAAGGATTTTTAAATCTAGTACATGTATAATACCATTATAAACATTTGGTATTTCTTTGATATCATCAAATCTGTTTTCAGTGTTCACATTTGCTCAACTGTCTTATAGAAATTAAAAATTATTTTCCCTTTATTTTAATTGGGTCCTAAATAAGATGTGTACAGTGCCAATGGCTGGTATCTCTTTTATAATATGGATTTCCTTTCTGTCTTCTTTATTTTCTTATGACCTAGAGTCAAATAAATCACCCTCACTTGAGAAGGAGTCTAACCGATGATATTTACCCAAAGGCAATTCTATGCCTGTATCCCCTGAAGAATTATTGGTTCTATAAAATATTAATAACTGGTGTCCCTAGTTGTCACTTGCAGCATTTTAAATTAGAATCAGATAATATGATCCTTGTCAAATTCCATAAGGCACTTGTAGCCAGGATGGAAGGAGCAAGAATTTTGTGAAGAAAATAAGTTTTCCCTCTGGTAAGCTGGGTAAAACTTTTCAACCAGCTTATTGTTTTGGCTATTCCATGGTTGACAGGAAAGGCTAAAGAAAAATGTGGATTACCTAAAGGATAATCATCACTGTCTTTTAGAGTGTCACAGTTGATAAGATTTTTAATGTTTTCTCTACTATTGACTGAAGCAGAATATGAATGGGTGATGGAATAACATACAAAATGCAGGAATAAAGCCATCTAGTCCAAGAAGCTCACCAATGTGCAATATATAATCATGACTGTTTGCTCCTCTGCAGACAGAATGAAGAGTGTAATGATTGGGAGAAGGCAGAATAAGACAAATATTTTCAAGAATATTTTTAAATGAATTCACATTATAGTGATTTTGGATTTTGTGTACTCGCTTTGTCTAGATGGCTGACATCTCCCATTTTTCACAATCTGCGTATGGCTTGGTTTGTGCTAATAAATTCCCTTATCACATCTATCCATTTGTCATGTACAGGATTGTTTATCCTTAGAATTTTTGAGGGTTCCATTTACTTATCCTTGTTCCATAATGCACTGCTTTTCATAAACAGAGAAGCTACTACTGACTCATTACAAGTAGCTTTTCCAGTTGCAGTAAAGAGAGGATGCTTAAATTAAAAGCTGTTATATCCATGAGAGCTATTTAGGGTTCCAGCTATGACTTTAAAACAAAGCAAAGGGGTCTATCCTATATAAATATCTGGAACTGAACAATGAGTACCGAGTTCTAGTCAGTTCATTCATTTGTGCTTAGATATCATCCATTATGTTCTAGGTCAGTGGTTCTTTGACTTGACTGCCAATTACATTTACTTGTTAATCTTAAAACAAGGTGAAATAGTAATGCATGATTTTCTTGCTCCAGAGAGTCTGGTTTAATTGTCCTGGATTGGACCTGGGCTCCAGAATCACTACAGATGGTGACTAAAGCCATGAAATTAAAAGACGCTTACTCCTTGGAAGGAAAGTTATGACCTAGAACCTAGATAGCATATTCAAAAGCAGAGACATTACTTTGCCAGCAAAGGTTCATCTAGTCAAGGCTATGGTTTTTCCTGTGGTCATGTATGGATGTGAAAGTTGGACTGTGAAGAAGGCTGAGCGCCGAAGAATTGATGCTTTTGAACTGTGGTGTTGGAGAAGACTCTTGAGAGTCCCTTGGACTGCAAGGAGCTCCAACCAGTCCATTCTGAAGGAGATCAGCCCTGGGATTTCTATGGAAGGAATGATGCTAAAGCTGAAACTCCAGTACTTTGGCCACCTCATGCGAAGAGTTGACTCATGGGAAAGGACTCTGATGCTGGGAGGGATTGGGGTCAGGAGAAGAAGGGGACGACAGAGGATGAGATGGCTGGATGGCATCACTGACTCGATGGATGTGAGTCTGAGTGAACTCTGGGAGTTGGTGATGGACAGGGAGGCCTGGAGTGCTGTGATTCATGGGGTTGCAAAGAGTCGGACACGACTGAGCAACTGATCTGATCTGATCTACCTGTTTAAAAGCTCCCTGTGTTTCCAATGTAGAGCAAGTTTGAGCAGCATTCTTCTAGATTCCAGATACAGGGCAAACCAGGAAGATGATAAGGAAACATGTTCTGGAGTGAAAAAGGAGGACCATAAACAAATGGCTTAGACAAATTCATGACCATAAACAGATTCATTAATGCTCAATTCAACAAAAAGGTAGAAATACAGGGAAAGTGTAGAAAGGTACCAAGGGGGAGTTACTTCAGATCAAGTAGTCAAGGTAAAACTTTGGGGGTCAGGTGAGAATTGAATAGAAAGTTGATTGAGTTTATAATGCTCAAGAGGAGTGGAGACGGAAAGTTAATTCTTTAAAGATGAGTCAAAATATGTCAATGTCCATTTTAGTGTTAAGAACTTTATTTTTTCCCAGAAAGTTAAGACTCAGGACTCAATGTTTGAATAGTTTTAATTTTTTTTTTTTTGACATTTACCTTATACCAGGCACTGTGCTTGGCACTGGGGGTACAAAGATGAATAAGGCCCAATAAATTTTTAATATACTGCTTCACAAATGAACATATATGATGTAACATGAACTGTACTGACATAGAGGTAATTTCAGGAGGGAGCTTGTGACCCACCAGTGGGTTTCAGGTTCCCTTTAACATATTTAAGGGACTACTCTCTCAGCCTGTTTTCTGCTTAGCATTTCTTACCTTAATTTTGACTTTTGCCTTCATAGTTTAGAAAGCTGGCTTTAAATGAAAAAGCTACCTTTTGTTAAGCAATTGCACTGATCTTCGGATAGAATTGATCAGTTGAGTAATTTAGCATAAGACCATTTGCTTCTCTGCTAGGGACAATAGTGATTCAAAATGAATAAAGTGTAGTTAATTACTTGGATAAATTTAAGGAAAAGCCGGTAAAACAGAAAAGAACATAGTCAATCACAATGCAAAATTATAAGTGCTATACTAAGGTGTGCAAACAGTGTGTGGTTGAGCGGAGGAGCGGGTGAGGAACTTACACTGATAATAAACCTTGCTGCTGAGATCCAGGTACCTCAGGGGGCTAGTGCTGACTCTATTCGTATTTACTCTACAAGACTGGTGTGACCAAAATAAAGTGGGTTTTGATAGAACCTCACCATCAAGGTGATGAATTAGGTCATTAGTCCATTATTTAAGAACATCTTGGGAGACAGTTAAAGGAATGTTTATCCTTCTATAATCAGTGTATTCATTCTGACTTTCTTTTTCAGTGTTTTTTTTTTTTCTTTTTGCTCTACTTTACTTTCACTTCAGAAGCAATTCTAGGTGATTTTTAATGGCCCATTAACACCCCAAGGTAACATTTTGTGATTGGCTTTTACCAAAACCATGAATAGGACCTAACAGAGAAATAAGTACAGATGAAAACAGAAGCTGAATAATAATAGTAATTTCACAACACTTTTCCACCTGGTAAGTTAAAGCATCTTGTGAAATACAAATAAGGATGCTGAGAATTCCCAGTGGGAAGGTGACAAAAATCATACCTTCCCTTTAGAGAGGGAGTTTTCCCTGAGAATCTCTATGGAAGAGAAAAGTGAGGTGATATAATTGTTTTATAGTGCCCTAAAAATATCCTTGAGGAAAGAGTCTCCTTGTGCTTAACCAAATTTTATGCACAGTAACTGTTGGTTATGGTTACTATCATTACTTATAATAGTAGTAAGCCTTCAGTAAGTATCAACCTTCAGTTATTATCAACATCATTCAGGCTTTGGTTCAGTGGTAAATCTCTAGACTGGATCTCAACTGTGAATACCAAAAGGTTTCCTTGTTTTACATAGAGTTATTCTACATTTTCTATTTGATCCCATTCTTCTATAAATTGACTTTACCCTACTCAACTGTAAGATTGATGTGGGCAGGGAACTCTATCCTAACACACAGGTTGGTCTTAAGAACATGGTATTGTTTACACCTTAATTGAGGTGTCATTGAGATACAGGAGCTGTGTATTAAGGAGTACAGCTTGATATTTTAATATATGTATTCACTGTGAAATGACCACTACAACCAAGCTGTTACCATAACCTCACGTAGTTACCGTTTCCTTCCTCCTTTCCTCCCACTTTCCCTCGTGCCTCCCTCCCTCCATTTCTCTGTCTCTCTGTCTCACTCTCTCTTTCTTTTTGTGCTGAAGAAACTTAAAACCTACCCTTTTAGAAAATATCAAGAATGCCAGATGGTTGGAGCCATCAAATTTTCTGTGATCTTCTCTCATCTCCCCTAGGTAAAAGACAATGTGTTTATTCTTTCAGTGCCTCCAAGAAAAGCCATTATAGTATTCTGCAGTTTGTATGTTTGTTGTTTATATCTGCCTTCCTCATGAGATTATAAATCATGTAAAGACAGAGGCCATGCAGTTTCATATCTTTTTTCCTCCGGGCTTATGAAAATTTGTAGCCACAAAATGGAGACCCAAGAGATGCAGACTGCATGGAATTTAATCATTACATTTTCCTGTTCAGCATTCAAAATCTGTCTTCTGGGACAACAGTTTCTTGACATAGAGAACATTATGTAGTTGGTTGGCATTTTCTTCGTTTTGAGAACTAAGTGTTATTATGTACTCAGAATTTCTTTAACTTATTTTTTTCCATCTCAAGAAAATTTTCCATCTTGTTCTGATTATTACTTTAATCAAAATCTGTAATTTTTTTCTGTGAAATGAGTGAATCTCAATCTTGCTTTTTTATTTGATACATTATTAAATTACTGTTTTGTTTATTTTAAAGGAGATTAAAAGTAAGAAGCATGATGAAAGCAATGGAGATTTTGTGGCAAAATATTTTCTAGAAATGTTTCATCAGGGAGTAAAACAAGCAAATATTGTATTTCTCCCTAGACTTCAAATGCTAAAACTAATGCCTTATGTTCTAGTGATCAGTAATGTGACCATAATGTCAAGTTTTTACCTTTCACGGTAGTGAGCTGGACTCCAAGACTTTACTTTCAAACATGAATACCAGAACAAAAGTCTTAGATTCAATAAGCAATCGACATTTGCAGAAGTAGAAACAAGGCTAGAATTCATCCATTTATTTATCAAGGACACAATATGCACTAGATGAGTTTCTTAGAAACTTCCTGCCTTTGAATATCCCTGGGCTACATTTTCACTTATAATGCTTTACCACATCAGAAAGAAAAACAACAGTCACCCTGCAGGATTTTCAATTTGTTCTTTTCTCTGTTTTGACTTCCCTTCTCTCACTGCATTCTGGACTTATTTTTCAGGATTTGTTTTAAGGCTCTTTTCTTCTAGAAAGACCTTGAAGACCCTAAAGTCTAGTTTTCTGTAGCAGACACTATGGGTGCTCAACAGCACCCGCTTCCCCTACATTTCTATATATAGAGACCTCAAGGAAGAATACTTATACACCCTGTTTCCCCTGCAGCTATAAGTGATCATGTGATAGAGTGGGGACCAATGAACCGAAGAGGAAAGTACCGCTAAGAGAAGCAGTTTGCCTTCTCTTCCCCATCCTCTTCCTCCTTGGAATGTGCAAATGATATTGTAGGTCCAGAAATCACTTTGTGACCCTGAAGAATCCAGCCACACGCTAAAGATGGCAGAGCTGACATACAGAAGGAGTCTAGTTCCTTCACAACATTGTTTAACAAATACACAAGCCCCGGACCATCTCCTTCTGGATTTTTTTTTTTTTCCTGTGAGATGAAAATGAATTACTTAAACAGCAATAATTTTTCTTTTTTTGCTATTCACAGTATAATGCATTTAACCAGTATAATCTTCCATTCATCCATTCCAGACTGAGTTGAATTCAGAATTCAACTTTCTCTATGTGTAGGATTTGGAAAAAGTCCAGTAGATTAGATATTCTCCTTCTCTCCTTCCTCTTTCTTCCTTATTTCCCTACAATTCAAATTCTACTATTAGCTTTACCATTAGATTTAATGTAATACATTTCTCTGAATTTCTTCTCTTGAATATGTGTTATGTATTTGAAAGGACTAGATCTGATAGAGTGCCTGATGAACTATGGATGGAAGTTCATGACATTGTACAGGAGGCAGGAATCAAGACCATCCCCAAGAAAAAGAAATGCAAAAAAGCAAAATGGCTGTCTGAGGAGGTCTTACAAATACCTGTGAAAAGAAGAGAAGTGAAAAGCAAAGGAGAAAAGGAAAGATATACCCATTTGAATGCAGAGGTCCAAAGAATAGCAAGGAGAGATAAGAAAGCTTTCCTCCGCGATCAATGCAAAGAAATAGAGGAAAACAATAGAATGGGAAAGGCTAGAGATCTCTTCAAGAAAATTAGAGATACCAAGGGAACATTTCCTGCAAAGATGGGTCAATAAAGGACAGAAATGGTAGGGAACTAATAGAAGCAGAAGATATTAAGAAGAGGTGGCAACAATACACAGAAGAACTGTACAAAAAACATCTTCACGACCAAGATAAACAAGATGGTGTGATCACTCACCTAGAGCCAGACATCCTGGAATGTGAAGTCAAGTGGCCTTAGAAAGCATCACTATGAACAAAGCTAGTGGAGGTGATGGAATTCCAGTGGAGCTATTTCAAATCCTGGAAGATGATGCTGTGAAAGTGCTGCACTCAATATGCCAGCAAATTTGGAAAACTCAGCAGTGGCCACAGGACTGGAAAAGGTCAGTTTTCATTCCAATCTCAAAGAAAGACAATGCCAAAGAATGCTCAAACTACCACACAATTGCACTCATCTCACAAGCTGGTAAAATGATGCTTAAAATCCTCCAAGTCAGGCTTCAGCAGTATGTGAACCATGAACTTCCAGATGTTCAAGCTGGTTTTAGAAAAGGCAGAGGAATCAGAGATCAAATTGCCAACATCCGCTGGATCATGGAAAAAGCAAGAGAGTTCCAGAAAAACATCTATTTTTGCTTTATTGACTATGCCAAAGCCTTTGACTGTGTGGATCACAATAAACTGTGGAAAATTCTGAAAGAGATGGGAATACCAGACCACCTGACCTGCCTCTTGAGAAACCTCTATGCAGGTCAGGAAGCAACAGTTAGAACTGGACATGGAACAACACACTGGTTCCAAATAGGAAAAGGAGTACATCAAGGCTGTATATTGTCACCCTGCTTATTTAACTTATATGCAGAGTATATCATGAGAAACGCTGGGCTGGAAGAAGCACAAGCTGGAATCAAGACTGCCGGGAGAAATATGACTAACCTCAGATATGCAGATGACACCAACCTTATGGCAGAAAGTGAAGAAGAACTAAAGAGCCTCTGATGAAAGTGAAAAAGTTGGCTTAAAGCTCAACATTCAGAAAACTAAGATCATGACATCCGGTCCCATCACTTCATGGCAAATAGATGGGGAAACAGTGTCAGACTTTCTTTTGGGGGGCTCCAAAATCACTGCAGATGGTGATTGCAGCCACGAAATTAAAAGACGCTTGCTCCTTGAAAGGAAAGTTATGACCAACCTAGACAGCATATTAAAAAGCAGAGACATTACTTTGTCAACAAAGGTCCATCTAGTCAAGGCTATGGTTTTTCCAGTGATCATGTATGATGTGAGAGTTGGACTGTGAAGAAAACTGAGTGCCGAAGAATTGATTCATTTGAACTGTGGTGTTGGAGAAGACTCTTGAGAGTCCCTTGAATTGCAAGGAGATCCAGCCAGTCCATCCTAAAGGAAATCAGTCCTGGGTGTTCATTGGAAGGACTGTTGTTGAAGCTCAAACTCCAATACTTTGGCCACCTGACACGAAGAGCTGACTCATTTGAAAAGACCCTGATGCTGGGACATATTGAGGGCAAGAGGAGAAGGGGACGACAGAGGATGAGATAATTGGATGGCATCACCAACTCGATGGACATGGGTTTGGGTGGACTCCAAGAGTTGGTGATGGACAGGGAGGCCTGGCGTGCTGCAGTCCATGTGGTCGCAAAGAGTCGGACACAACTGAGCGACTGAACTGAAGTATTATGTATGATAATATTTTCATGAAGCCTTGTGCAATCTTCAAAAAAATGTGTGTTTACCATCTATATGGCTTGTTGGTGGGTTTTATGTCATAAGAGAAAAATGAATCTCCAAGACTTTAAACGTATCACAGAAGAATAAGTATATGAACATGCACATTTTCAAAATACTCTTTGTTTACAGCTGCTGCATATTCTTTGGTTTTCTCTGGAGATGATAAGTTAATGTAAGTTGAATATTTGAATATTTGTCCAAATAACAATGAATCTTTGTAGTGTAGAATAAATATTTCAAGAATCATGGCTCAGATTCTAGTTCTATTCTAATAAGAACTTGAATGAACTCAAATTGTTTCAACTTCTAATTTATAAACATAAATAGAAATATTTCACTTAGTTTTTTCAGTAGGTTGTAGAGAGAATCTATCAAGATATTAAATTGAAATAATACAATGTACTTGGTAAATGCAAGATATAATACTACTAATTATTAACAAAAATTCTAAAGTGTGAATACTAGAATTGTTTCAAGCCAGGAGTATTTGCTAAGTATAAAGAGACATTTAATGTTTCTCTACATCTTCTTTTTTATTTGGCTGGATCATACCAGTGAAGACATTAAAGAGTGAAGAAAAACCTACTTGTTTTCCTAACCCCATTTCCAACTCCATTTGGTGGGTGATGTGATTTTCATCCTAAAAATCAGTCTGTATACTGATGTGTGGAACTGATGAAGAATTGTGAAAACATTAGCATATTTCTTTCCAGGCTGTGATTAGGCTACTAAGAAAGCGGACTTCTTATGAATTCTCAAGCTCCCAGGAAAGTTGTTGGAAATGAAGTGTTCTGGGGAGGGAAAGTCTCTCCCAAAAGAATGCATTGAACATAATTATTCCTTTAAAAAAAGAGAAGCAAGAATATCAGTCCAAAAGCAATGGAATTGGTCATAATCATATGAAGGAGCCCAAATACCAAGACAAAAGCTTTCTACTGCCTCAATGATTCTTTCTAGCAAGAGCTATGGAAGAGAAAAACAAGTCAGGAGGTGGCACCACCCCCAGTTCAAGTTTTGCTAAGTGGACTATAAAAGAAAAATACATTCAACATGAAAGTTCTACATGTGGACCCAAATGCAGATACATATTAGTAATTCTTTGAAAATAGGGAAAGCTATCTTGTACCTGACTGAGAACACCCTTAACTCTTGGAAAGAATTTAATTTTCTCTTATAATGTATTTCAAAGTCTCATGATATGTGCCTTAAAATATCTGCTTTTATATAAAATCTGTCAGCCTGAAGTGACCCTCTTCTAGGTTATGAATAGTTATATTCTCGGTTTCAGTTTTTTTGCGTTGGTCAAGCTTATTTTTGTATTAAACATACATGAGCATTTTAGCATATGTCATACTTAGAATATCTAGCTGGGCTTTGCTGTGCTGCTGCTGCTAAGTTGCCTCAGTTGTGTCTGACTCTGTGCAACCCCATAGACGGCAGCCCAACCAGGCTCCCCCGTCCCTGGGATTCTTCAGGCAAGAACACTGGAGTGGGTTGCCGTTGCCTTTTCCAATGCATGAAAGTGAAAAGTGAAAGTAAAGTCGCTCAGTCGTGCCTGACTCTTAGCAACTCCATGGACTGCAGCCTACCTTATAGGAGAATATATTTAACTGGGTCGTCTCCATAAACAGTTACATTTTATAAATGTATCTTTTAAAATAGTAATATTCATAAAGAGTACTGTATATTTCTATTTGTAACTTAAGTATGCCATTTTTAAATTAAATTAAGCTCCACCCATTTCATAGTGTTGCACCTGATGGGAAGCCCCTGCTCATACTGATACCTCCCCAAAGCTACTTCTGCTTCTGGGGGCCAAGCCCTCAAACCTGCAAGCCCACAGCTATCAGAACCCAAACACAACAGGAGGGTGCATGACAGCCCACACGGGGGATACACCTGGAGCACCGAGCTCTCATGACCAAGCATTTACACTCCTGGGCCCCACAGAACACCATCTACATAAGGCCACTCTTTCAACACTGGGAGATGAAGCTGATATATCTAATACATGAAACAAGCACAATGTGTCAGCAAAATGAGAAGACAGAGGAACACCTTCTAAACAAAAAACCAAGACAAAACCCCAGAAAGAACTAAACAAAACAGAGATAGGCAATTTACCAGACAAAGAGTTCCAAGTGATGGTCATAAAGATCATTGTACTCAGGAGAAGAAAGAACATACTCAGTGAGAACTTCAACAAAGAGATGAGGGGGTGGGGAAATCAATCAGAACTGAAGAATACAATAATTGAAATGAAAAACACACTGGAGGTCACCTCTAGGAGATTAGAGGATGCAGAAGAACAGATCAGCGCGTTGGAAGACAGGGTAGTAGAAATCACCTAAATGGAAGAGCAACAAGGGGGGAAAAAAAAATAAAAGTACTTTAAAAGACCTCTGGTAAATTAAGCATGCTAACATTTTCATTATAGGGGTCTCAGAAGGAGAAGAGAGAGAGAAAAGGACGGAAAATCTATTTGAAGAAATAGTGGCTGAAAACTTTCCTAACTTGGTGAAGAAAACAGACGTAGAAGTCCAGAAAGTGCAGAGAGTTACAGACAACATGAACTCCAAAAGATCCACATCAAGACACATAATTAAAGTGTGAAAAGTTAGAGAGAATCTTAAACGATAAGAGGAAAAGAGATACTGTGTACAAGGGAACCTTTATAAAAGTATTAGCTAATTTCTCAGCACAAAGTGTACAGGACAGAAAAGATTGACTCAATACACTAAATGTGTTAAAAGGAAAAAAAATTACAGCCAAGAATACCCAGCAAGGTTATCATTTCAAACTGAAGGAAAAATAAAATGTTTCTCAGACAAGCAAAAACTAAAGGAGTTCATCACTACTAAACTGGTCAAGCAAGAAATATTAAAGGGATTTCTTTTAGTGGAAAAGAAAAAGATATAACTAGAAACAAAATTTTGAAAGAAAAAAATCTCACTGGTAAAGGTAAACACATAGTGAAGGTAAAGGGTCAACCACTTTAAAGCTGGTACGAAAGTTAAAGGTCAAAAGTGGTAAAATAATATATGTTTAAAACAGTTAAGTAATACACAAATAAAAAGATACAAAATATGGCATCAAAAACAAAAAGTTGGGGGGAGAAAAATGTAGTGTTTTTAGAATGTGCTCAAACTTAAGTGATTTTCAACATAAAATAGACTGCTATACACATAGACTGCTATATGTGAAACTTATGCTAACCTCAGATCAAAAAATCTGTAACAGAGCTATAAAATAGAAAGAGAAATTGTACAAATGTGACACTAAATAAAATCATCAAATCACAAGGGAAGAGAACGAAAGAAGAGGGAAAAAAACAAAAGAACTTCACAATCAGGAAACAATGAACAACATGCAGTAATTAATAATCATTAATTATTTTAATGTAAGTAGAATAAATGCTCAAATCAGAAGACATAGAATGATGGTATAGAAAAACAATCCATAAATATGCTGTCCTATGAGACTCACTTCAGATTTGTTCCCTGGTGGCTCAGATGGTGAAGAATTCACCTGCAATGCAAGAGACTTTTACACCTAAAGGGACTAGAAAAAAGATAACAAAGCCTAAAATTAGTAAGAGGAAGAAAATAACAGCCCTGACTAGAAATAAATGAAGGAGAGACTGAAAAAATAATAGAGAAGATCAATGAGAATACAAGGAGTTTCTTTGAAAGCTAAACAAAATGATAAACTTTTAGGCAGGTTCATCAAGAAAAAAAGGAGGGACCAAAGAAATAAATCAGAAACAAAAGAAATTATAATCAACACCACAGAGATGTAAAGGATCATAAGAGATTACTGCAAGCCATTATATGCCTAAAAATTGGACAATCTAGAAGAAATGGACAAATTTTTAGAAACATACAGCCTACCAAGACTGTCTAGTCAATGCTATGGTTTTCCTAGTGGTCATGTATGGATGTGAGAGTTGGACTGTGAAGAAAGCTGACCACTGAAGAACTGATGCTTTTGAACTGTGGTGTTGGAGAAGACTCTTGCCAGTCCCTTGGACAGCAGGGAGATCCAACCAGTCCATTCTAAAGGAGATAGGTCCTGGGTGTTCATTGGAAAGACTGATGCTGAGGCTGAAACTCCAATACTTTGGCCACTTCATGCGAAGAGCTGACTTATTGGAAATGACCTTGATGCTGGGAGGGATTGGAGGCAGGAGGAGAAAGGGATGACAGAGGATGAGATGGCTGGATGGCATCACCAACTCGATGCACATGAGTTTGGGTGAACTCTGGGGGTTGGTGATGGACAGGGAGGCCTGGCGTGCTGTGATTCATGGGGTCTCAAAGAGTCAGACACGACTGAGAGACTGAACTGAACTGACTGACTGACCAAGACTTAGTCAGAAGAAACAGACGATTTGAACAGACCAATCACTAGAAGTGAAGCCGAATTTGTAATAAAAAACCCCCCGAAACTCCCATCAACAAAAGTCGAGAACCAAATGCCTTTACAGAGAATTCTACCAAACATTTAAAGAGGAGTTAATACCTAATCTTTTCAAGCTACACAAGCAAACAGAAAGATATACCATCCTTATGATATGAATGGATAAAGATGTAATATATATATGTATATGATGGATAAAGATGTGATAATATATATTACTGGACAACCAATAAGTGGAATATTATTAAGCCAAAAGTGAAATCTTACCTTTTTAGATCATATGGATGGATCTAGAAGCTATTATGCTAAATGATATGTCAGACAAATGCCATATATGATCTCACTTATATGTGGAATCTACAAAGCAAAATAAAAACCAAAATGAGAACAGACTCATAGATACAAAAAACAAACAGGTGGTTGCCAGAGGAAGGGGATGGGGGGATAAAATAAGTGAATGGTACAAATCTTCAGTTATGAAATAAATAAGTAATTGGGGTATAATATACAACATAAGGAATGTATGGTCAATAATATTGCAATAATTCTGCATGGTAACATGTTTACTAGACTTTTGTTATAATCATTTCATAATGTATGCAAATATCAAATCAGTACATAATACATCTGAAAGTAGCATAATATTGAACATCAATCATATGTCACTAATAAAAAATGGAACTACATTTCATAAGGCTATGCTGCCGCTGGTAAGTTGCTTCAGTTGTGTCCGACTCTGTGCGACCCCATAGACGGCAGCCCACCAGGCTCCCCCGTCCCTGGGATTCTCCAGGCAAGAACACTGGAGTGGGTTGCCATTTCCTTCTCCAATGCATGAAAGTGAGAAGTGAAACTGAAGTCGCTTAGTCATGTCCGACTCTTCGAGACTCCATGGACTGCAGCCTACCAGGCTCCTCCGTCCATGGGATTTTCCAGGCAAGAGTACTGGAGTGGGGTGCCATTGCCTTCTCCTCATAAGGCTATAGTTGCCATAGATACTGATTGCTTTGGTGGATCTGGGAAAAATAAATTTAAAATCTTCTGGGAAGGATTTGCTATTCTAGATTTCATTAAGAACATTTTGTGATTCATGTGAAGAGGTCAAAATATCAACAATGTGAGGAGTTTGGAAGAAGTTGATTTCCCCCTCATGGATGACTTTGAGGGGCTCAAGACTTTGGTGGAGGAAGTAACTGCAGATGTGGAAACAGCAAGAGAACTAGAATTAGCAGTAGAACTGGAAAATGTGTCTGAATTGCTGCAATCTCAAAATAAAACTTAATGGATGAAGAGTTGTTTCTTATAAAAAAATGGTTTCTTGAGATGGAAACTACTGCTGGTTCATTGAAATGACAACAAAGGATTTAGACAATTACATAATGTGACTGATAAGGCAACAGCAGGGTTTGAAGAGATTTAGTTCAATTTTGAAAGAAGTTCTGTGTGTAAAATGCTGCCAAACAGCATTGCACGTTACAGAGATATTGTTCCTGAAGAGTCATCGATGCAGCAAATTTGTCTTATTTTTAAAAATGGCCACAACCACTCCAAATTTTAGCAACCACCACCCTGCTCAGTCATCAGCCATCAACATGGAGGCAGAACCCTTCACCAGCAAAAAGGTGATGACTGGCTGGTGCTCAGATAATGGTTACCATTTTTTAGCAACAAAATATTTTAAAATTAAGGTATGTACATTTTTTAGACATAATGCTATAGTAGACTCCAGTATAGTGTAAACAGGGCTTCCCTGGTGACTCAGCAGTCAGGAATCCTACAGTGTCACAGGAGATGCAAGAGACGTGGGTTCATTCCCTGGGTCGGGAAGATCCCCTTGAGGAGGGCATGGCAACTCACTCCAGTATTCTTGCCTGAGAAATCCCATGGACAGAGGATTCTGGCAGGTTGCAGTCCATGGGGTTGCAAAGAGTCTGAAATGACTGTGATATAGAGTGCATGTGCGCGCGCGCACACACACACACACACACACACACACACACACACACACTGTTATATGTGCTATGAAACCAAAGAAAAAACCTGTGTGACTGGCTTTATGTCTATATTTGCTTTATTGAAGTGATCTGGAATAGACCCTCCAATATTTCCAAGATATGCCTATAATTGATCACTGGTTCTTAACAAATTGACCAGATTCAGTTGGCTATTAAAATGGTGAGTTTTTTCACCAATGTAGTCAATTAGTTTTCTTCCCAAAGTGACTTGGGATAGTTGGGTTTAATTTTTGTAACTAGCGTGAAGGCTAGACTTGGATTTAGGATCCCGTGGATGGAGGAGCCTGGTGGGCTGCAGTCCATGGGGTCGCTGAGGGTTGGACACAACTGAGCAACTTCACTTTCACTTTTCACTTTCATGCATTGGAGAAGGAAATGGCAACCCACTCCAGTGTTCTTGCCTGGAGAATCCCAGGGACGGGGGAGCCTGATGGCTGCCATCTACGGGGTCGCACAGAGTCGGACACGACTGAAGTGATTCAGCAGCAGCAGCAGCAGCATGTGTGTGTGTAGCATATGTATGTAGCACATATATCTGTTTGGTGAACTAGAAGAGAAATGTTTTGACTTTAAGAATACTGAATCAAATATGAATTATACATTGTGCTTTTTTGGCAACTTTTGATCTCATGCTATTCTTGGTGCCAATGAAGTTTAACCAATAATGTCAAAGCCTGGCTTCTAAAGCCACTTTTAGAGTGATTGATTCACATGTTTGTGATTGCATCTGTGTTTCTGCAATGAAATATTTTTGGTTGTAAGTCTCTTTTTAAAATTTCTAAAATAGAATTTTATCCTATTTATTTACTTTCTTGAAGGTAGCCAGGAGAAATATCAGTAACCTCAGATATGCAGATGACACCACCCTTATGGCAGGAAGTGTAGAGGAACTAAAAAGCCTCTTGATGAAAGTGAAAGAGGAGAGTGAAAAAGTTGGTTTAGAGCTCAACATTCAGAAAACTAAGATCATGGCATCTGATCCCATCACTTCATGGGAAATAGATGGGGAAACAGTGGAAACAGTGTCAGACTTTATTTTTGGGGCTCCAAAATCACTGCAGATGGTGATTGCAGCCATGAAACTAAAAGACGCTTACTCCTTGGAAGGAAAGTTATGACCAACCGAGAGAGCATATTCAAAAGCAGAGACATTACTTTGCCAACAAAGGTCTGCCTAGTCAAGGCTATGGTTTTTCCAGTAGTCATGTATGGATGTGAGAGTTGGACTGTGAAGAACTCTGAGCACTGAAGAATTGATGCTTTTGAACTGTGGTGTTGGAGAAGACTCTTGAGAGTCCCTTGGACTGCAAGGAGATCCAACCAGTCCATTCTAAAGGAGATCCGTGCTGGGTGTTCTTTGGAAAGAATGATGCTAAAGCTGAAACTCCAGTACTTTGGCCACCGGATGCGAAGAGTTGACTCATTGGAAAAGACTCTGATGCTGGGAGGGATTGGGGGCAGGAGAAAAAGGGGATGACAGAGGATGAGATGGCTGGATGGCAACACCAACTGGATGGACGTGGGTTTGGGTGAACTCTGGGAGTTGGTGATGGACAGGGAGGCTTGGCGTGCTATGATTCATGGGGTCACAAAGAGTCAGACATGACTGAGTGACTGAACTGAACTGAACTGAAGGTAGAACTAAATAGGCAGGGTTGTTTTTTTTTTAACATTAGCATGCACCCAAAATTAAATAACTTCATATATTAATAGCTTTTCCACTTAAGAATTAGTTACCCAACTTATTGTAGGTGTTTGGCCCTTGGCAAGATTCTTTTTGATATAAATAAGACCTGATATTTGCTCTTGAAGAACTTGTTGTTTAGTTGAGAAACAGACACCTAAATGGTTGACCATAATATACAATAATGGGCTTCCTTGGTGGCTCAGACGGTAAAGAATCCACTTGCAATGTGGGAGATTCAATCCCTGGGTTCGGAAGATCCCCTGAAGGAGGGCATGGAAACTCACTCCAGTATTTTTGCCTGGAGAATCCCCAAGGACAGAGGAGCCTGGAGGGCTACAGTCCATGGGGTCACAAAGAGTCAGGTATAACTGAGTGACTAAACACAGTATACAATAAGAAGTGTTTTAAAGGAGAGCAGAGAAGTCTCTGTAATTTGGAAGAGATGAGGGTAAAATGAGGGTAATTAAATTGACAGAGCTTCACACAGCCATGTGGGTGAAAGCCTTCTGGTCAATGGCAGGTGAAAGAGAGTATTGATCTTGGCAGGGAAGCTGCAGTGAATTCTGATGATCTTGCTGAGAATCATAATTTCATAGCTCAGTGAGATTAGTATAACAGGGGAGTTTGAAGATACATATATAAATCTTTAGAAGAAAGAAGTTATACATATTTGAAGATAGTAGATGGGTAATAATAGGACTTCTAAGCAGATTGTAACATTTTCTGCAGACTATTGAACTTTTCCCTATCCATGCTGAGGGGATTTTTTTTTTTCCGAATATACCATCACATCTAATCTTTATAAAACATGGACAGACCTCTGCAGAAGATCAGCAGTTGCTCCACCACTTCCTTGAAGACAAGTACATATATACTCACTTTTGTTGATAACATTGCAGACAAGTCCCTGTGCCTCATTCCATCCTGCTTTCTCAGTTCACATCCTTTCAACAGTGGAGCCGGCCAGGAATGGGCTTGAGTTTACTCTCCATACTATTTACATAGGATTTACATCCTATTTACATCCTGTTTACATATAAAGGCTTTTCTCCTGCAGGGAGCCAGTTCTTCTTCTGTGAGTACGATTTCTCAACTTCAACTGCTTCAGTGCTAGCTGGGCCTTTCCTTCAAAGCTTTATCTCTTCATATGAATTCTCAGCATATTTTCCTGCTTATGTATTATTCCAGCTGCAAATTCATTCCAGCTGCAAATTCATACAGCTGTGTCCTGTGGAAACATGTGTTCACAAAATTCAAACCCAATGAGATACAAAGATAGAATACATTAAAAAAATTTTTAACTCACAGCTAATTTTCAGAAAATTGACCTTAATAGAATGTCAGGCTTCCATTGGGTATTCAAATAATTGGAGCAAAACCTAGTATTATGCAGAGGTTTATCATAAAGAATGCCAACCGTCAAGTTAAGTCCCTGAATAATAAGTGCTTCATACAAGCATACATTGTAGTGATATGATTAAATTATTGTCATTCAATGTATTTCCTGACACCAACATGAAAACAGACTATTCCTATGCAGTGGAAAACTAATTTATTTTGCTCATTGATAGGACAGACCAGTATTTATCTTCATGGATCTGTACTGAATAGTAAGTAATTGTAAAAAAAATTTTAATGCCACTAGAGCAAAGAAACACTCCAAGATAAAGAGAAAACGCCCTGCACCAAAATCATTCTATCTATGGAGCCACTGTTTGGAGAAAGACCAGGAAAGTGATCCTTAAAGTTAGGGTCCTAGTCAAGGATCACACTTGTTTTGGACTCTGTATGCCCATGAGAGCATCTTTGGGTGGATATCTCATAGTAACAAGTATAATCATAATCATTGTTAATTCTGAAAACTGATTAAAATGTGTGTGTCATATGAATCATTGTGGGGATGTCATATATTTAAACCAAATCAAATATATAAACCATATATTTTAAAGTACAAATAAAATATGTTTAAAATTAGGACATTTTTAGAATCAATAAACCACTTTAAGACTTCTAAAATGCTAAAATGATGTATGCTCATTGTGTAAATACATGCTACTATGAACTCTGTCTATAGAATAAAATTTAGTTATTTTTGAGTTTTTACCTTTTGCCTGGTGGCTTTGCTTTAATATTCTTCAAGAGGGAGATGTGAAAAATAACATAAACTAATGACCTTCTGGAGTTAGAATGGTTGAATGTTTTGACTTTGGCTTCCATTGTTATTTTAAGTAATTGGATCAAGAAGTGTCTCTTAAAACAATGTATATCAAGCAACATATAGCTTATATAGATCAAGGAATTTCATCTCTTGTGTCAATGAATAGAAGTTATTTATAAGGAATAGGATAAAAGAAAAATCTACATACCCCTAGCCACTAGTGTCCTTCCCCACTAGCCAGCCATGGGACCTAAGACGCTGTCATTGTAGATACTCCCTCTAGGTGTTGATTCCATAGGACCTGGTAGGATCATGGATGAAATGTCCCCAGAGTACAACCTGGTATCCATAAGCACCTGGAATTCAGAAATCTCATCTTACTCTTGGTGTTGTGTCGCTCAGTCCTGTCCAACTCTTTGCGGCCCCCTGGACTGTAACCCACCAGGCTCCTCTGTCCATGGAATTTTCCAGGCAAGAGTACTGGAGTGAGTTGCCATTTCCTTCTCCAGGGGATCTTCTGGACCCAGGGATCAAACCTGCATCTCTTAGGTCTCCTGCATTTACAGGAGGGTTCTTTACTGCTGTCGCCACCTGGGAAGCCCCTTATAATACCCAAACCATGTTAAGAGCACACTATGCTCAATATTGAAAAAGGCAATAATGAAAATTCTTTACAGTTATAAAGACACTAAGATGGTGGCTATGGTCTAAAAGAAAAACAATATTTTTAAGGATTGTGAGAAAGAATGAAAGGACTTCCTGCATTAGATAAAGTTCATTTATTCATTCATCAGGAATCTGTTAAGCATATGATATTTCAAATAGCAAATATCTAGTTGCTACACAAGAGGGATGGGTGCTGGTCTAGCTGCACCTCATGGAGGCTGATGTTCTGGTGGTACTCACAGGCATGCCCCAGAGGCATGAAAATACTTCTTTACCAGTAGATGGTCACGCTTGCAGTTTCCATAAATGACCCTTTACTGTCCAGACCCCTTCTTAGGATCCCTTGTGCCCCACCTTCATCCAGCAATTAAGATGATATCTGGTACATTTGGAGATCTTTTTGACCCTCTTCCCACAGACCCCACCCTCCCAGCACAACTGCCATTGCCTATTCTGAGTGGTTCATGTGAACTCATTTTAAATATCCCCTCTCCACCTGTGCAGCTGGTGCAAGTTCCATGGTTGTCAAATTTCCATTATTCTTTAGAATCAATACAGGTGACTGAGCCTGTCCTGCACGCCTGAGTACTAAGTCACTTCAGTCGTGTTTGATCCTTTGCGACTTTATGGCTCTTCTGTCTCACCAGGCTTTTCTGTCCATGGGATTCTCCAGGCAAGAATACTGGAGTGGGTTGCCATGCCCACCTCCAGGGGATCTTACCAATCCAGGGATTGAACCCACAGTTCTTATGTCTCCAGCACTGATTTGCAAGCAGGTTCTTTACCACTAGCACTACTTGGGAAGCCCGAGCCTCCACTCTCAATTTAACCGCATGGGTGGGATATAGGCAGGTCAAGAACAGTTGTGCTAGAGGAATATGGCTGAAGATATGGTGTATTCATCAGAAAGAGACTCACCAGTTAAAAAATGAAGCTCTTAGCAAACTAAGGCAGAAACTGTCAACCAGAAACTCTCAAGACTGGGTCTCAATCTTGGCACATTGGAGTCACTTGTCCATAGTACTTCCCTGCTGGCTCAGATGGTAAAGCGTCTGCCTAAAATGCGGGAGCCCTGGGTTCAGTCCCTGGGTTGGGAAGATCTCCTGGAGGAGGAAATGGCAACCCACTCCAGTATTCTTGCCTGGAAAATACCATGGATGGAGGTGCCTTGTAGGCTACAGTCCATGGGGTCAGACATGACTGAGCAACTTCACTTTCACTGTCCCTAAGGAAAAAGCCAACAAAACAAAACTCCACACTTATATCAGAGTTTTACTCCATAAATTCTAACTGAATCAGTCTAGGGTATGTCCTGGATACAAGTTTTTGTTTTTTTTGACGCTTCCCAGGGGATTTTAATGTATAGCTGCCAAAGTCAAGAGCTACTGCTTTAAGCAGAGAATAAAACAAGTTAGAACGTTTAGCCTTGGGCATAAGTTTAAAAGGCTTGAAATGGAAAAAAATAAAGATACATTGATAACGAGGTGTGTGTGTGTGTGTGTGTGTGTGTGAAAGAGAGTGAAAGCAAGGCAGCACAAACTAAGTTAAAAGGATGCGGTATAAATGGCCTCATAGCTACACTTTTAAAGAAAGGTTTTCCTAGATTCTAGCAATGGAATTATCATTATCTTTGCTTTTCTTCAATGTATCTCTGGATGGTTGACGGATTTGACAGTTCTGATTATAATGGCCCTGGTCTACAACATTTCACAGCTTTTCGAGTACACAGCTCAGCTCATTAAGTGCCTCTTCCTTCCCTCTCTGCTTCTTTTCTGAACTCCCTACTGCAGGTCCAAGTAGTGTTTCTTGTTACCCTAAAGAGCCTACTTCCAGCCAGGACTGTGACACGAGCTCTACTTTCTGGAGTGGTTTGGAATTCACCTGTGGTGAGAACGAGTTCCAAGATCCGGGGCCCTGAGGCCAACTTCAGTTGCTTGTGTAACTCCAAACGTGTTACAGCTTTAACAATGTCCATCCTCTAAATGTTGGCAGATTCCTTAGAACTGGGCTTCTGTCTTTAACCCAAATTTGCAGTGTCAATCCCTCTAGCCAGAGACCTCCAGGAGCACAGCTGTCATTGGACAAGTTGGGTTTATTACTTGTTTCGGTGAGAGGGAACACACCCCATAGGAAACCATGGGCTGTCTCTGTAAGAGGACATTAGGAAGGTCCCCTTAGAGGATCTGGGCTTTGAGTGATCTGAAGGAGGATTTAAGAAAGTAAGAGTTCACTCTAGATTGGATGCTGTCAAAAAGCAGGGCGAATTTTATAATCAGTTATCAAGAACTCTTATCCATAGAGATGGCAGAATAGTAAAGAAATGGCAGTCATTCATTTTGGCAAAGAAAGAAGGTGTTTGGTATCTTATGGGTGATAGAGTAACCTCAATTATATCTGTGCTTAGACAAGATTATGAAGTAGGTTTGTTTTGTCTCACTTGTCTTGGTCTCAGAGTAACTTTGTCTGAAATTGGTATTCTGTGAGATTGTTGATGTCCAGAAGGAAAATAACATGATCTGACTATGTGTGCAAGGTCACCCTCTGGATGTTAGGCTCTGCTTCTTATTTCTTTTTATTTTCTCAGTAGTCTGCACAGTTATTCTGCCCAGAATCTCAGTTTCTTTTTAAACCCAGGACAGGACCAAAACCCAGCTATGTTAGGGCAAATACTATCCTCATTCTAGGCACACTTTTTACAGATCTTGTGCGTGCTCAGTCATGTCTGACTTTTTGTGACCCCATGGACTGAACCACTGCAGATGGTCACTGCAGATGGTGACTGCAACCATGAAATCAAAAGATGCTTGGTCCTTGGAAGGAAAGTTATGACCAACCTAGACAGTATATTAAAAAGCAGAGACATTACTTTGTCAACAAAGGTCCGTCTAGTCAAGGCTATGGTTTTTCCAGTGGTCATGTATGGATGTGAGAGTTGGACCACAAAGAAAGCTGAGCACTGAAGAACTGATGCTTTTGAACTGTTGGAGAAGACTCTGAGAGTCCCTTGGATTGCAAGAAGATCAAACCAGTCAATCCTAAAGGAAATCAGTCCTAAATATTCATTGCAAAGACTGATGCTGAAGCTGAAGCTCCAATACTTTGGCCACCTGATGCAAAGAACTGACTCATTGGAAAAGATCCTGATGCTGGGAAAGATTGAAGGTGGGAGGAGAAGGGGACAACAGAGGATGAGATGGTTGGATGGCATCACCGACTCGATGGACATAAGTTTGAGCAAGCTCCAGGAGTTGGTGATGGACAGGGAAGCCTGGCGGGCTGCAGTCCATGGGGTTACAAAGAGTTGGACACGACTGAGTGACTGAACTGAGTTGAACTGGACTGTAGCCCATTCTCTGCCCATGGAATTTTCCAGGAAAGAATACTGGAATGTGTTGCCATTTCCTACTCCAGGGTATCTTCCTGACCCAGGGATTGAACCTGCACCTCTTGCATCTCCTGCATTGGCAGGTAGATTCCTTACCTAGGGCCACCGGGGAAGCCCTCTGTTTTACTGAGACTGAGGGCAATGGTGGCGGTGTGGTTCTCTAACCACTGCTTAGGGTGCTGCTGAGGATGGGCTAATATTCTGAGACTTTGAAATCTGACTTCACATCATAGCCCGGGAACCTCCTTCCTAATAGCTGAACAGGGCCCACTGGTATCACCTCTTGATCCTATCATTCCTGTTCTGACAATTGTATTGGAGCTGGCTCAGCCTGTGCATCTAGGGTAGCTGTATGTAGCTTGTATTTGTACCCAGAATACCTTTCCTTTTCAGCACATAGCCTTCTTCTAGCAATGCAGTGCTCTGTATCCTACACATCTCACATGTAAGCAAGTCTCCATGGGAAGAAAAACACTGATGCTGAATCAAAATTTGTCTCATTGAAACTCTCCTTTGTCCTGTATTTGTCCAACAGTCCTTCAACTCTGTTATGGATTGCATGCTTGCTAAATGAATAAATCATCTCCCATATGCCAGAACTCAGCAATAGGTAGCCCTTTCTTTTGTTTAGGAACTTTGAAATATTAAAAACAAATTTGGACTGTATCAAAGACTGGGGAAAGGGCATGGAGCAGATATGAAAAAAAGAAGTCCATGAAGAGAATATAGTCTGTGGTACATAACATTTCCATGGGAGCACCCCCGTGAGAAATCTGTGTGCAGATCAAGAAGCAACAGTTAGAACTGGACATGGAACAACAGACTGGTTCTGAATCGGGAAAGGAGTATGTCAAGGCTGCATATTATTACCCTGCTTATTTAATTTCTATGCAGAGTACATCATAAGAAACACTGGACTGGACAAAGCATAAGCTGGAATCAAGACTGCCAGGAGAAATATCAATTACTTCAGATTATGCAGATGACACCACCCTTATGGCAGAAAGCAAAGAAGAAATAAAGAGCCTCTTGATGAAAGTGAAAGAGGAGAGTGAAAAAGTTGTCTTAAAACTCAACATTCAGAAAACGAAGATCATGGCATCCGGTCCCATCACTTCATGGCAAATAGATGGAGAAACAATGGAAACAGTGACAGAATTTATTTTGGGGGGCTCCAAAATCACTGCAGAGGGTGACTGCAGCCACCAAATTAAAAGACACTTGCTCCTTGGGAGAAAAGCTATGACCAACCTAGACAGCACATTAAACAGCAGAGACATTACTTTGCCAACAAAGGTCCGTCTAGTCAAAGCTATGGTTTTTCCAGTAGTTATGTATGGAGGTGAGAGTTGAACTATAAAGAAATCTGAGTGCTGAAGAATTGATGCTTGTGAACTGTGGTGTTGGAGAAGACTCTTGAGAGTCCCTTGGACTGCAAGGAGATCCAACCAGTCCATCCTAAAGGAAATCAGTCCTGGGTGTTCATTGGAAGGACTGAAGCTGAAACTCCAGTACTTTGGCCACCTGATGCAAACAACTGACTCATTGGAAAAGACCCTGATGCTGAGAAAGATTGAAGGCAGGAGGAGAAGGGGACGACAGAGGGTGAGATGGTTGGGTGGCATCACCAGCTCAATGGACACAAGTTTGAGCAAACTCCAGGAGTTGGTTATGGACAGGGAAGCCTGGTGTACTGCAGTCCATGGGGTCACAAAGAGTCAGACATGACTGAGCAACTGAACTGAAACTGAAACATAACATTTTGGGTTTCCCTGGAGAATCATTGGCCCAGAATCTGCCTGCCAATGCAGGAGACATAAGAGACACTGTTTTAATCTCTGGATTGGGAAGATCCCCTGGAGGAGGGCATGCATGCATGCTAAGTCACTTCAGTCGTGTCCAACGCTTTGTGACCCCATTAACTATAGCCTGCCAGGCTTCTCTGTCCATGGGATTCTTCAGGCAAGAATACTGGAGTTGATTGTCACGCCCTCCTCCAGGGGATCTTCCCGACCCAGGGATCAAACCCATGTCTCCTGCGTCTCGTGCATTGGCAGGCAGATTCTTTACCACGAGCACTCCCTGGGGTGTAGTTGATTCTCTGATATAATCACATAGATACCCAGGAATGTTGGATGGTCATATCATAAGGGATTTTAAACAGGAAAACAGTAATAAAAATGTATATAATGGGAAGAAATGAAGGCCATGTTAGAATGGTCCCTGCAAAGACAGAAGATGTGAAGATTTTTCCATCATTGTGAAAAGAAACTCTGAAATGCAAAGAAAAGCCCAAATGACTTGCTCAAGGTTGCCTGGGACCTCGGGGCAGAATGAGGTGGGTGGATTCTTTTCACCCTCTATCTACCAGGCGGTGCCATCTCAGTAGCAGTCTACCTGCAGGCTAAAGTCTTCTTGTAGCAAAGTGAGCACTGTGCTACCGCAGAGACTTGAAGACAGCAGAATCATCATTTCAGGAGAAAGATTTATAGTGGTACTTAATGAATCTGAGTAGTTGTTTTTTTTATAAGTACATAAATGGCCTTAGTACAGAGGAACAGAATTCAGTTTTGATAGCCACCTTGCAAATGTTGACTGTAAATGCTTTGTTAGTGACAAGTCTAGCTAAAAGGGAAATAGAATATTTATGAACTGCCATGAAAAAAATATCTTTGCAAGATTCACATTTGGACTACAGTAAATGTGGCTGCAGTAAAAGTGATCATATAGATTATTTGAGGGAGCTTTTTAGGGACCAGCTGGTGTGGTGATTCTGAGAATTCCCTGTATAAATAAAGTCAAATTGGGAGGGTAGGCCATTGTGTGTTTACATAGGAAAAGCCACGTCAGTTTTTAGGAGATTATCTAAAATGTACTAAATGGAGATTATCACTTGCTTAATTTTCTTGAGAAATCATTGACGTAGGACAATACAACAAAACAGCTTTTGTCAATAGTTTGCTTGAAAGCCAGAGGAGTGTTTGCGAACACATACACACACACATAAAGGCTGTACAGTATATTCTTAATTATTGTCTTTATCCAGATTTGAAAGAAGGTAAGGGTAACTACTATTATAATGTAAAAGATTAGACCCATAAATGGCAAGATCATAACAATTCTAGCATTCTACAGAGTCAAAACCAAAGTACATATGAATCACGTCTTTTCCACTTTATCAGATTGTAAATCAGCAACCACCACCAATAATACACCTGATCTAATGCAGATGTTTGTTTTAACTTCTATCACATTACATTCTGTCTACCTTGAACTGATGATTGGCATTCTTTATGAAGCCAGTAGATTAAACCCAAATCACAAGCTTCTGACGACAAGTGGATGGATATTTGGGACCAGGAGGAAATAAATGATAAGAATGTTTTCTGTGCAGACATAGTTTAGGGAATGTTTTCGTGGAGAGCATTCTTCACTTCCCCTAGTGAGTCACCTGAACTGCTACTTCTTCATATAGGCAAATGCACCATGGCTCAAAATAACCGTAAGACAGCCTTTCACCCTACAATGGCCAGCCTTCTTTTCCTGCTTTCTTGTATTCTCCCAGGACAACTGCAAGAAGAGTAGAGAAGCACGTTTACTGATGCGCCATAACGTCTCCAGTTAAGGTGTGGACGAGGCGTTCCAGTGAGTAACTTGGCGCCTCACTTCTATAGATGCCGTATGTGTGACTAAGGCATTCTTGAGACAAGTCCAAAACAGAGTGGCCCTCATCAGTGTGGTATGAGCTACGCTTTGTTTGCAAACGCAGACCTTGTTGGGGCCTGCCGCTTCCCACTGGCTGTCTCCCCTAACCGTCAAGCTCCTTCTGAAGCAGGCTTTCCCCTGTCAGGAGGGCCAACTTCTCTCACCCTGGGGTCTGCCATCCTGTCCAGCCTTTATTCTTAGCAGCTGGTTTTGACTGTGGCAGAAACGTTGTTGACATAGCAGATGGTCTTGATATTTCTGCAAACCAGCAACATCTTTGCCATTTCCACCCCCACGCTCTTGGCTACTGTTTCCTCTTCAAGTGGTTTGGGTCATTTTTAGAAAACCTGTATATTCTGATGATTTAAATTTCAGAACAGGAACCCTGCACTGTATAACTACCTGTCTAGAATACAGACAGAGGCAGAATACAGGGCTCTCTCATGGGAAAACCCATAAGCTGAGATAAATTTTGTTTGGGATGATGGGTTCCTAAATGAATTAAGATGAGCAAATAGTGAGTAGATTTTAATTATTTGAGGTATGAAGTACTGGGACTTCCCGGGTGGTGCTAGTGGTAAAGAATCTGCCTGCCAATGCAGGAGATGTAAGAGATGAAAGTTTGATCCCTGGGTCGGGAAGATCCCCTAGAGGAGGGCACAGCAACCCACTCCAATATTCTTGCTGGAGAATCCCACGGAAAGAGAAGCCTGGTGGGTTATGGTCCATAGGGTTGCAAAGAGTCGGACACGACTAAAGTGACAGCATGCACACGCACGCACACACGCAAAGTACTAAGCAGTGAGATGTGACTAATGGGTCGTGCTAGTAGAAATGGAGTCTAAAGTTTGTGCTGTTTGAACCCATTTTTAAAAGTAATATGCCATTGAGTAATGTTTATCCTTATTGGACTTAAGAGGACTGGAGAGAAGGGTAATTGGGTTACAGACTGTTCCCCAGCAGTAACTGCAGAGCCAAAGCAAAATGAAGGTGCTGTAACAACTTGATGATCTGAGACCCAATCCAACCATTCTGAAAAACCAAAGCAGGCTGATTCATTCTTCCTTGCTTGCCCCATGCAAGCAGGCAATGTGAGCAGCCTCCTAAACTCACTGACTAATGGTGTAAAAACTTCTGCTGCATTCAGGCTATATCAGTACAATTTTGGAAAATGCTCCTTCTCCTGGAAAAAGACTGCACAGATGGGAAGGAGACATGAGTAATGGTGGCTCCACAAGGTTCAGCCAGCTTCTTATGAGTCAGCATCCCTCCCAGGCCTGTAGGACTCACCATTGGAGATTGTCTTTTGGGTTGGCTAATAAAGATGGGTGAGGACCCCAGAATGTCACAGTCAAAAGACAGCTTACTAGGTACCAGCCTTTTCTTCTCATGATAGTAGTAAATATCATAACAGCAGTGAGATTTTAGCTAATAAATTCCTTTGTATGCCCAAGGCAGAGTCCTAAGGATGAGCACAGAGCCATATGGATGGAGGAACTGTATAAAAGGGTGGGAGGGATTTATGAAGGTGAACATATGGGGTGTCCTAGGTAGGGCAAGATGAATGAAGAAAACCAATTTGAAGGTGAGGAATATGAAGGTGGGATGGAAAGAAGACATACACGTTTCCCACCAGAACAGACAGTGCTGGCTCCATGGCTCATCATGAGAATCTGGGGGTGGAAGAGTATTAGGTAAATGATCTAATTTCCACTTCCTCTCTGTCCTGATGATAACATTACCAGGGTCTTCAAAGTAATGCACTTCTTGGATTAAAGATTCACTTCATCATGGAAAGCAGCTCACTCAACAAAGAGTGAGATTACCCTCTGGTAACCCTACCATCAATCTGGCTCATGATATCTAAGCACATAAGAACAAATATAATTGAGAACTTAGATAATGTGAAAAATATTTACCAGCAAGATAAGTGAAAGTCACTCAGTCATGTCTGACTCTTTGCAACCCCATGGACTATACAGTCCATGAAATTCTCCAGGCCAGAATACTGGAGTGGGAAGCCATTCCCTTCTCCAGGGGATCTTCCCAACCCAGGGATCGAACCCAGGTCTCCTGCATTGCAGGCAGAGTCTTTGACCATCTGAGCCACCAGAGAAGCCCAACAGCAAGACAGGATGGCCATAAAACAACCAAAGCAGACACAGTCACAGAGTTGGAGTAGATGGGAGGTGGTGAAAGGGATGGTGGGGGAGGGGGGTTTAGAATAATTCTAAGGGTACCCAGGGTTTCTATTTTAATAACCAAATTAGCCAAATACATGCCCCAAAGACAGCCAACATTTCCATCAGTCATGCAGTGAAGTAGATTTGTCTAGAATAGTTTGGGAGTCCATTTTAGAAACAGCAATGAAGTTTATAGAGTCAGGAAAAGAGCCCACAGTGGAGATCCTTCTCACCGGTGAAGACTTGTTACTCTTTCTCAAACTGCATTTGTTAACCAAATGAGACAAATAATTAAAAAGAGATTCCCACACAGTTTTTCTCTTCAATACTAGACAGGAACTTCAAGAAAAAGTGCAGAGTCAGCAAAGAGTTCAAATACAAATCACATTAAACACAGGAACATTAAAACAGAGGTCAAATTGATCTAGTCCTTCTAGATTAGCCTCTGAATTCTTAAATACATATTCAGAGCAGATGTTGAGCCCAGCTGGGGATGCGCAATGGCCTGTGATCCAGATTCTTACTGGGAACTGCAGAGTGCTTGATGCATTTGAGAGCAGTGCTAATTCCTAGAGTGTGTTTGGGTTTCAAAGTGTTTTGGAAACACTTGGTAAATCCTTGCAAACATAGTGTATGTGTATATGGGTGACTGTCCTTGAAAACAGGTATCCAGTTGATTGCTTAGTGACTACATTACCTGGGCATTTTTTTTTTTTTTCCTCAAGAAAAAAAAGTAGTCAAATTTTAAGGAAAATGTCCTCCACACAAACTACTTAGCCTAGTACAGTGATGTGGCTATGGGTCTTAAATATTTATTGTTCTTTCCTAATTAAAATACATCTATCCATCCACTTTCCTACTTACTATAAATGGTCCTTTTTTATTGCAAGGCAAGGAGAAGTCTTAGTGATCTTGTAAAAATAATAAAAATTAGACATAAATTTTAAACATTGCTTTAGACCAACATCTCAGTTAGGAAAAAGATTTAATATATGTGTTTTTTTTATAAAGAAACTTTCTTTGTGTTTAAAATATTTGTTAAAGCATGCCACATATGAAAAATATGTATAGATGTATAGAGAGGTTGGGTCATGTTAAAAATAGAATGATGATAAATCCTGCCAACTGTAGATATATTCCAGTATTAGAAAAAATTGTTTTTCAAGCCTTCTGTGGTTGTATTTAGCAGATATCTCACCTGAGTTCTAAATTTATTTCTCAAAGCAGCTAGGCTGCTAGGGGAGAAAAATTATACTGCCAGGTAAGAGTTTATAAGGAAAAGCACACAGATGCACACCTCACAAATCACACTGAGTTCAATTCCACCACAAGCCTACCACTAGATCATCCACTAGAATTTCAGGTGAGATGAGTAAAAAATGTCGACTTAAAGTGACTCTTTCAAAATCATAAAGACTAATTAAAATACAGTTTAAAAATTCATCTTTCATGAACCTATATTTTTAGCCAACTTTAGTTATTGCAAATATCCGTCTACCATTCCCTAAAACTTCACCAAAAACACTTTGGCTTTGTTTTACAGCACACAACATTTAAGACAGTCAATCATATTTGTTGTACTTCTGCCTTTTCTTTGCTGTGTTTCAAGGCAGAATCCAGGCTTTGAAATTTGTTGCTGCATGGATGATGTTAGCCTGGCAGAAAACACAAGCCATAGTAAACCCAAAGCTTCTTTTTTGTTTTATATAAAAAATCTCAGCCTATAGAAATAATGGAGTGCCAGAGCCGGTGAGGAACGAGGGAGAGGATTGGAAGCAGGGAAACAGCTAAGTCAGAATGAGAAGGGGAGAAAGGACCACAGGCTGCTGGTGTTAAGGACTCAAGCCCTTCAGTCTGACAGCACCAGCAGAGTGAAGTGTCCTCAGAAATGAGGGGCTCTGTTTCCGCAGGCCCACCCAAATCCGTACACCCTAAGTGTGACCCAGCGCAGGTTACAAGACACAAAGGGCCATATTAAGCATCCTTGAAAGTGGACAGTAAATTGAAGGATCTTAGAAGGACCTTTCCAAAGGTGAGAACTTGGTTTTATTCTTATTTTTGCCTCATCAGAGCCTCATCTGTGTGTGTGTGTGTGTATGCACATGTGCACACATGTTCATGCACACTTGGGGGAGTGGGCACTGGAGGCTGGGGTCAAGCATGGGTGGGAATTCAAAGATGGGTCACAGTTGAACTAAGTTGATTTAAGAAAACAAAAATGTGATATTTCTCTCACTTAGTGTGGACCAAATTCATCTCTACCACAGATGGCCACTGAGGACTATGTATAAAGAATGGAACCCTTTGGGTTGGATATAAAGGGAAGCCATTGGTTTTCTAGGAAGACAAATACATCATGCCTGCTATGTTTATTTCTCACGAAGTTACTCCATGTCAAATTGTGGGCCTATCTGTTTCCTATCCTGCCAAACGAGGTCATTTATTGTTTTGACACTTTCATGCCCTGGAGAGGTGCAGTGAATGTTACTCTTTGCTAAAACTCAAAACACACTGACTCACCCCACAAATGTTTATAACCAGTGTTTATATACTGGGTCTAGTGTATACCAAACACTGACCTAGGTTTTGAACTATCAAGATAAATGGCATACAGTTCAACTCCCAAGGCACTCAGAAACCCTGTGTTGACAACCTGCTTCACTCCCAAATTTCTTATCATATGAGGGAACCCTTGTATTTGACAGTGATCAGCCAACCAACGGTGTGCCATAGTTGACTGTTTTAGCCAAAAGAGTGTTGATTAATTAGTCCCACTCTTGAAGTTCAGTTTGTATCTGGGCATGTAATGCTTTCCATTTGCCATCAATGTCTTCAGAATATATATAGCATGTGTGATGAATATGAGTGTAGACTAGAAACGACTGTATTTCACAAAAATATCAGCAAATCTTTATATTTCAACATGGACTTACATATCTACATGTAATGTAATTTCAAGTAAATTTACATGACATGGATTGGCCAGCTCTCAAATATTTGCTACACTGGTCAATATCTTTGTCAGATACCTCTTCATCTTCTTATACATAGATGGAATTATTGCCATCTACAAGTAACTTCTGTTGTTTTTAGTCATACAACAATCTGCTTGGCATGATCAAAAGTGCCAGAAACCTGATCAAATGGTAGGGGTTAAGAATGAAGGCCACCCTCCATGCTTTTGTTAAATTCAATACCTTTTCTTGATTATATCAGCATTTCTCTAGCTCTTTTCATTTAAAGAAATACATTTTGAGGGAGAAATATTTAGCTATGATTCAGCAATATAGAACATGCAGCAAAATGCAGAGATGTTTTATAAGTGATACCCTAAGCCAGGTTTTTGCCCTGAAGACTTGTTTTTGACTCTGCAGCATTTATTTCCTCTGTTTCAAGATGTCTGTAGTGGAAAGAACTCAGAGATTAAACATCAGTGTTATTCTAAAAGCAATCATCTGAAAAATTTACATCCTTTCTACAATGACTGCCTTGAAAAATGAAAACCTCACACAATTGGTTTTTTAGTCCTGAGAATATCAAACAGTTTATTTGACTGACTTTCACCAAATTGACTGTTTAGTCCCTGTTGAACGACATGCCCCTTAGGTAAGACAGCCTGGGAAATCGTTTCCAAAGCATTTGGGACTCACAGCTTTTTTTCACCCTAATTTTCAGCTCAGCTTGAAGATTATTCACTTAGCTACCAGGCATCTTCTAGGGTGCCGACTTTTCCGTACAAAAGGTTGATCACCTCTTCATCTGTTGAAACCTCTCCAGAGCGGTACTCCAGCTGCTTATTCTAAAAGCAATTGTCTTACAAATCACTTTCATTCCTTTAATCCCTGGGCTTTCTCATTTCAGTACCAAACAGGGGTCAGAATGTTTGCTTCCATTCTTTAGCATTTTCTTTCACCTACAGTCACTGTTCAAAGGTAACCTGGGCATCATTCACAGGGAGAAATTTATGATGTTGTGCATGACACTATGGTTCTGTGCCTTGCACGGTTACCATAGCTCACAGAGCATCAATCTTAGTTGGTGATCAATATCTGGTTATGGAATAAATGAAAACAGGAATGATTGAATGACTATAACCCAAAACATCAATCGGTAACAATGAGTATCGGAGTTCCTGAGTAATCAGATACCCTAGGAATGACTTAGATATTTTTACCAGATTTGTTTTTTTTTTTTTTCCTAGTAAGAAATATTTTCCATTCCGTTGTTAGCCAAGTTAGGCTATCCTATTGCTTCACCCAGTGCCCAGGCATAATATCACACTCTCAAAGGGACCACTGAAGGGAGTTTAATGAGAGCATGTACAATGAAGTGGGCAGGGTTAAGCAAGAAAGGATAGGGGCAATCCTTAGGGACAGCAAAAGCAGGGGTTTTGAGGGGTCTGGGTGGGGAGCAGTTAAGTTACTGGAACATACAATAGCTCAGTGAAAAGGGCTGCCCTTGTAGAAAGTGGGGCCTTGGGTAGAGGGTCAGAGTCTGCCTGTAATGACCTGACAGGAAGGTGGCTGTTGGAATAAAGATGCTTTTTTTCATTTTTCACTAATCCTTCGATTTCTTGATGAATGTCTTCCATTGGCTGAACTGAAAGTTGGAGGGCAAAAAAGAATGATAGTGAAGTCGTCAGAAGTTAAAGTCTTGGGGCTCACAGCAGGATGGAGAAGGGTGGAGAGTGGATGCGGGGTGCAAGCCAAAACTACCTAGATGCCTTTTCTACTAGCTGAGGTGCTAACTGTAACCTACAAAGTATTGACACTTTATGTCTGTATATGCAGGGTAATCAGAAACAGGGAAAACATGAGTTTCAGATATGAAAGTCCCACAAAAAGAAAACAAAGTATTGCAACAGAATAAAACCCAGAACTATGTTCTATTTTAAATTTGTCATAGTATAATTGGTAGAAAATCAATATTAAACATTATTAATGTCCCTCAAATTTGATAAAAGTCTAAAAATATATATATTTTTGTCATTTATATTTAGGAAAAAAGTCTTTAATTCTGCCTCCAAGAAAAAGAGTCGTATTGGGTTGTCTTAAAGTAGAGACTGACACAGGGATTCTTTCAGAGAATGATTTAGGACAAGTCTTCAAGCACACAAAGACAGCAGGGTAGTGCAGGAGAAGAAGCTAAACGAAAGTGTGGTATCTAGCTCAGCCTGATTCCATGATGGGCTCTGGAGCATAATGGCATCAGAGAATTGTCCTGCAAGGGGAGAATGTATCCTTGTGTGTGTTCAGTCACTTCAGTCGTGTCCAACTCTTTGCAACCCTCTGGACTATAGCCCACCAAGCTCCTCTGTCCATGGAATTCTCCAGGCAAGCATACTGGAATGGGTTGCCATGCCCTCTTCCAGGGAATTTTCCCAACCTGGAGTTCAAACTTGCATCTCCTGCATTGCAGGTGAATATTTTTACCTGTTGAGCCACCTGGCATGCCCAGAATCTGTCCTTGGGAGCAAGATATTCTGGTGGTGGTGGAAAAACATGTTCTAGGCATCTCCAGGCGTGGGTGTTCTCCATGGCGGACACATTACCTATAAGAGGGGGCATCTGTGAACCACTAGAAGAAACTAACACCAGCTGCTGGGGGATGGGTGCCCTGGCTCAGTAAAGGAGGTCCGGTTGGGGGACCATCTACTGAATCCATATAAGCTTGTAGGTAGAATCTTGCCCACCTACAAATATTCCCAATTTCTAACCTTGGGGACTGAATATATCTTGTGACATACTGCAGAACACAGCAAGTCATCCTATCTCTGAGAAAATCCTACAGAGCAATTAGGCAATTGGCAAAGATAAGTTGACCTGAAAGAGAATGCTAAAATAGAGATTTGCTTGCAAATACAGAAGTCTTTTTCAAGTTTTACATCAGAAATCCTTTCCCAATGCATCCTCTTTTATTCCCCCTTCATGACTTCCTCTAGCTCCTTTTTGTTTCACACACATTGGAATTGTTCTGAGACCCCTTTTCATCTGATTGTACTGGATACTAATGATAGCTGAGATGGTAAATGATAAAGTTTAATCAGGAATGACATGAAAAATACTTATTGCATATTTGCTTCTCAATCAGTAATAGCCAACCAGAATGTACCATGAATGGAGTTGCCCTACTTGGCCAGGTGTTAAACTTTAGGTGTCGGGTCATTAAGAGAAGGGACTGAGGCTGCAGAAGAGGAGTGGTAAGACCTTGGATTAGGGGATGCTTAAGGTATAAGATGGTTTTCAACCTGCTGAAAAACCTTTCATTATGATTATACCAGTTCCTACTGATTAAGTATTGACTGGGAGGATTGTTTCTGATATTATTTATTGTCACTGTTATTGTTATGTTGCTTCAAGTAAAACCTTAGTAACTGTAGCTTTGAATCTGATGACAGTCCTGCAAGTGACTGAAGAAGTCAGAAACTCCTAAGACCAATCTCTAAGACCATTATAACTGAAGTTGTAACTTAACCTTCAAATCTAGATTCCCAGGCATCTAGTATAAAACAAAAAGTTAAATGAGAACCTAGAGACATACAGTTGTAAGTCATTATTTATTCTACCTTTGGCCAGCAGGTTGGATAAGAACTTTCTAATCACAACCTTGAAGAAAATGAATAGATAGTAGGCTATCTTAGCTGATATGTAAGTGGTCAGTGCTTTTTCTATTCATAATGCTTTAAACTGAGGCACTTTAGTGCACAGTACTGCTAATTTATTTTTTTCTGGCCTCATTTGTACAGTCTCTTAAAATCCATCACAGTTAGGAACAGTGTCTAGACAGTTATTATGATACAATCAGAAGGAAAGCTGGTAAATAAAAAAAGAAAAAGAAAGTGAATAGAAGTGCTGATTAAAATAACAGTCCAGTTTATATGAGGCGCCTTTTAAATTTGTATTTTCCAGGTTTCATCTTTGGGAGGCTCAGATTACAGTAAAATATTGTAGCACTAGAAGTCAGCTTCATTTTATGTCTAAAAAAGAAAAAGTAAAGTTGAATTTATTTCTCCATAGAAAGATTTCAGGAAACTAATTAAATAAATATTATGGCAGTGCATTTGAATAGTTTTGTTATCAGTGAGGAAAGAAAATGCTCAAATATTTTATGTCACTGTTAAAGAAGGGCAAAAAAGCCATTGCTGAATAAATGGTTTCATCAAATCTATATCTGATTTGAGGAAGTCAACTTTTTTATGGGAACTAAAAAATGCAAAATACACATAACCCAGTCCCTGAACACAATCTTTCCCTTTGAGTTTTCAGAAGAACTCCCATTTCAGTTTTGGAGCCATCTGCTCTTGCCTTTTGCCACCAAGTATGTGGATAGATAATCTCTCAGGGTGCAGTTAAATGAACATGAAGAAACGAGTTCATGCTATAAAGGGATGCAAAAAAGCTAAAGCGTAAATGATCACATCTGTGCAAGGTATGGAGCAAGGGAGGAGACAGAAGCATGCAAATTAGTCACTCACTGTCAACACAGAAGTTCAAGTTCCAAGCAAATACACTGAATGGGACAATGATTTACAGCACACAAACTCATCCCCGTCAGGAGGGCAGAAAGGATGAATAATTGGTCAGAGGCATTCGTGTGGCATGGGAAAGCAAAAGCAACTGAGATCGATTCTGTAAACACAAAAGAACAGAAACAACCCAGCCTGAATGAAAGACTGATTACAACTTTCCAATCTTAGATTTGAAGGACTCAATTTGCTAACAGCAAATTTCATTAAGTCCAAAGTATCATGATGGAGATTGTCTTTCCCCACTGGGCTCATGGTTTTTGTTCTTCGGCTGCTGCATCAATTACCCCCTCCCCACCCCTCGCCAGTAAAACGTTGGCAGATGAGCACTGCGGCAACCCTTTTCCGGAAGGTGGGCTCCGATTCCCTCATACGGGAAAGTCACAAGTTTGGCGAGGTGTGAAGAGATTTAATTTCACTAAAAGCCTATAAGCCGAGGTTGCATTCCACACAAAGGATGCTTTCTGGACGATTAATGCAACTTTTACATCCTCTTCAATTTGGCTTTAAAATATCTCTTCCAATGACCATAATTCTCAGCCTGAGAACTTTTAACTTTTTTGGATAGACTGTTTTAAGTGTTTTTCACCACTTCAAATGAATGTTGAAGAACTTCTTCATTAAGTCTTTGTCATGGAAGAAAATCTAGAATAATGTGCCCTTGGTCCTAAGCATCTTGATTTTAGGGTCATGTTCACCTTAGGGCACTGCAGTGTTTAGACCTCAAGTCCTAAGCTAAGGATTAACCCAGAGGCAGGAGCTTCCACTCCTTATTTCTGTATCCCCGACTGCCTCTCCTCTTCCTCATACCACCCACCTTCTACCTCTTTCAAGGCCTCAATCCATGCTCACTTCTCTCTTTAAACCTTTCTGAGTCATGCTAGTATTTATTAGCTACACTGAATTACTCATGATTGCACTTGGGAACCTTCTCGTCTACCGTAGGGCTGTGGTTTTTAAACCCTGGCCAGCAACAGCATCACTTGGAGCGCTTGTTGAATACAGATGGCTGAGCCCTACCCCAGAGATTCTGATTTAGTCTGTGTAAGAAGGGGGGGGGTGAGAATTTGCATTTTTAACAAGTTCCCACATGAGGCTGATGCTACTGGTGTGGGGACCACACTTCCAGAGTCTCTGCCATAGGCATGCTCTTGCCTCCTTCTCTGCTGGCCACATTCTAATTCATGTTTCAAGTTGTTGTTTTCCTGTCACTAAGTCGTGTCCAACTCTTTGTGACCCCATGGACTGCAGCATGCCTGGCTTCCCTATCCTTTACTATCTCCTGGAGTTTGCTCAATTCATATCCTTTGAGTCAGTTGTGTTATCTAACCATCTCATCCTCTGCCATCTCCTTCTCCTCCTGGCCTCAATCTTTCCCAGCATTAGGGTCTTTTCCAATGAGTCAGCTCTCCGCATCAAGTAGCCAAAGTATTGAAACTTCAGCTTCAGCATCAGTCCTTCCAATGAATATTCAGGGTTAATTTCTTTTAGGATTCACTGGTTTGATCCCCTTGCAGTCCAATGAACTCTTGAGAGTCTTCCCTAGCACAATATGAAAGCATCAATTCTTTGGTGCTTAGTATTCTTAATGGTCCAACTTTCACATCCGTATCTGACTACTGGAAACACCATAGCTTTGACTATAAGGACCTTTGCTAGCAAAGTGGTATCTCTGCTTTTTGATATCCTGTCTAGATTTATCATAGCTTTTCTTCCAAGGAGCAAGACCATTCTTCATACCAGTTCCTCTAAAGCCTTCTCCTGGCAGAGTTAGTCTTCGCTCAGCCTGGATTGTCACTCACAAGATGTCTTATTTCAATGAAGGGAGGGTAACTGTATTTGTTTTCTAGGGCTTCCATAATAAAGTACCACAGACTGAAGGGCTTAAACAACAGAAATTTTTTTCTCACAGTTCTGGAGGCTGGAAGTTCAAGATCAAAGTGTTGGCAGGCTTGGTTTCTTCTGAGGCCTCTCTGCTTGGAGTGCAGATGACTATCTTCTTCCTGTGTCCTCACGAAGTCCTTCCTCTGTGTGGTCCATCAGTGATGTCTCTCTGTGTGTTCTTCTCTCCTCTTCTTATAAGGATGCGGTCAGGATGGATTAGAGTCCATCCTAATGGCCTCATTTAACATGATCACCTCTCTAAAGGCCCCATCTCCAAATACAGTCACAGTCTAACATACTTTGATTAGGGTTTCAGCATATGCATTTTGGGGGGACACAATTCTGCCCATAAGAGTAGCAAATTCAGGTATCTGAAGAAACCCAGAGTTATACAGATGTGTACATGTGGTGGTATGGAAGATATGAGAAATAAAGAAAATGACTTTGTTGCCAGCAAGGCTGTGACCTTTCTGGAGGATCATAAACCTGTTCACATAACAGATACAGTGTTCAGACAGAGCTGCACTGTGACCACATTTGGGACAAGACAGGGTCACGCTACCCATACAAGAGTGACTCAGCCTCCTCCCCTCCCCACTCCACTGTTTACCCATGACAACTCTAAACCTCAATTTAACCCTCCCGCCTCCTCGATAAAGCGTAATAAGCTAATTAGTCATGAAAATACGACCACCCGACAGCCTCCAGCCGATCCTGGCTTCCTGGTTCCAGCCTTCTCTGACTCCGCCCACACAGGCCACTTCAATAGGTAGGAAGTTCTTCCCACATGCGCTCCGTTCTGCTGCAATAATTTCCGTAACAAACTCTTTGACCCCGCTCTGTTCCCAGTGCTTGTTCATCAGTGGGCTTTACAGACAGTGGGAAGGATGTGCCTGGCTTGAACCTGGAACATGTTTAGAATGATTCGCCCCTTCTAAAGGTGTTCAGAAGAGACAGGACTAACGTCACCAAGAATACATCACAGAAGCAGCCAGTTCGCAGCCCTTGCTCGAATGTTTGACTCTCCTCTGAAATCTCTTAACTCTTCCAGCTCAGCGGTTTTTCTCTTCCTTCTCTGATACACTAAGAGTGGGGCATGAAAGGAGCAGCAAATGTCTGCATTGCCTCTCATAACTTACAAAGCATGCTTACAAACCTTTGAATTATTTAATTTTCACAACACACTGGTAAGCTAAGTACGCTAGATGGGGGTTGGGGGCGGCAGTCTAGTGGTAAGAGGAAAAGAGGTACAAGCTATTAGGTATAAAATAATCTACAAGGATATACTGTATAATATTAGGGAATATAGCCAATATTCTAAAATAACTATAATGGAGTATAACCTTTAAAAAATGTGAATCATTACATTGTACACCTGTAATTTGTACATTATGATCAACAATACTTCAATATAAAAAAGGAAACTGGTCCTTAGAGATGTAACTGCCTTGATCAATGTCACTTCAATAATGTGACCAAGTTCATACTGTAATTAAGTAAAAATTTGCTGTACCACGTTATACTATGCTCTCTCAACCTGCAAAGAGCTTGTAGTTGAGCAAAAAGATGTTCTCTATGCCCTTGTGTGTTTATGCTCTCTTCCCATATAGACCAAAACGTCCTCAAAGTTAGAGATCCTTTTGAGTGTTTCTCTGGCATCTCCCACAGCTGGATCTAGTGCAATGCTGATCACATAGCAGACCCTTAACAGGAAGTCACTGATTGAGTGAAACTTGTGAACATTTCACAGAAGGGGGACAATGGGAAGACATTCAGTTCAGTTCAGTCCAGTCACTCAGTCTTGTCTGACTCTTTGAGACCCCATGGACGACAGCAATGGGACCAGCTTCCCTGTCCATCACCAACTCTTGGAGCCTACTCAAACTCATGTCCCTCTCATCGGTGATGCCATCATTGATTTAAAGCAAAGCCACCTTTCAATCTTTGTCTCATAATTGCAACACCAGAGGCTGTTACTTTAATTCTTCAAGGTGCTTGGCATCAAAACATTTTTCGTGCTTGGCATTTTTTCTTTTCCTCCTATGGTTTCTGCTTTGAAAAAGGTTGGGGAGGTTCAAACTTCAATTCATGTTTGCTTCCTGGAGTTGTGTGGGAATTTAGGAAACATGTGGACAGCATGTGATGGACAATGTGATGTGCCATATCCAGATCTGCCTTTAAGGAACAATCTACTGCTCTAGCTGCTGGGATGCTGTCAATACCAGCCTTCAGCTGTCAGCTCCTCAGAGACTGCTGAGCCACAATAAGCTGCTCTGCCTGTTGATTGTACCCGTTCCTGGAGTAGCCCATATTCCAGTGACTAATCAGGGAGGGTTTAAAGTTCTGGCCATCTTGGCCCAGCTCAGGACAACTCTGAAGACACATCTTACATCAGAACTGCCATGACATTGACTGAGGCTGTCATAGATCTGTGTCATGACTCAACTTTGGCCGATCTTGCTTCTTTTCCGTCTTTGCCCCAGTGTTGAAACTTAAGCCTCTCCTAGGTAAACATTCTGCACATTAAACTCTTACAGCCTGCTTCCTGAGAAAGCGTACTTGAGACAGAGAAGTTTGGCTGGGGAGAGGGAGGGCTTAGCTGGTCCACATGAAGATGATGAACTTGCTGTGAACCCTCAAGAGCATAAATCAGTAGAATGTGTTTGGCTGTGGTCTGTTGAAGGTGACCACATTACAGTGAGAAGTTTGGATGATTCCTATGGCTTTGCTAAGCACAATTTATGCCTCCTACATCCTGAGGATGATGGAAGGGAAGCTTTCCATGCTGAAGGGGGCCCCTCAGGGCCTCTCAGGGTTTACTCAGCTGCTGAATATCTTCCCACATCCTCTTGCCTTAAAGCTAAGTAGACAATTTATTTGCTTTTGCAATATTTGTGTGACCTTGATCATTCTTAATCCAGTGAATGTGAAAGGAGTGCATCATTGTAGCCCTCATGTCCTCCTAATGGTGCTGGAAATCTCTGAATTTCTGATTGTGTTCAAGACATCTTCACCCAAGTTCCAGCCTGGTAATAAAGACTTTAGGTGGACATTGGACTGCTCTCTGAATCTTTCTTTCTTCCTGGAGCTAAAGGTGCAGGCTTTCTAATTAGCATCATTTTAGCTTTGTTGTCTACAGTGGCAGCTAGAAACTCCATTTTCACCTGTAAGTGTCCTGTCACTTAGATAAATTTCACAGCACTCTTTGGCTGCAGGCCTTCCTCCAGAGTCTCCTCAGCAGGACTAATTTGATATATTGGCCTAACAAATCCCATTGGCCCTGCCCGATTTGGAACCGAGGGTGAAGGTGCTTTATAGGGGCAATAGCAACAGAAATGTCCTCTCTGAGACGGGCAAGCCATTTCCTCTCTGCTTCAGTCCAATACGATTTCCCTTAATCTTCTTAACGCCTGAGAAGCTGCTGCATCCTCTGTCCTTAAAGCTCTTTTCTCCCCCGAAGGTTAATGCACCAAAGGGAGAGCCGGCCCATTATTTCTGCTCCTTTGGGCAGGCACCCTATTTTCTTCACCTCCATTTGGCATTATGTTAAAATGGCTTAGTGCTGAAGCACATGATTCATGGTCACTGGGCTAGGCTAAGGCCCCAGGTTGTCTCATCAGAGGGTCTGTTAAGACAGAATGAGCTGGCCAGCTGAACCTGACAGCACCTCTTGTCCACTGGGTAGGTCTGATCATGACCCAGTAACATAGTCACCCAATCTGTGTTCTTGATGAACTCTCTGTTGGTGCCTGCCTCAACTTTATTCCTGCATTCCTCACATTTCTGCAGAGTTCATCTCTTACCTTTCTTCCTGAGGTTCCTCTCTTTCCATCCTTCCTTAACTGCCCTGAAAAAGACCTTGTCTGAGTTTCTGGACTCCTGTCTAGTTGGTTGACATCTTCTGTCTCTGCATCCCACCCCATCTCAGGGAAGGGAACACTTCAGCAAAATCTAGCCTATTTGACTATTTAATCTGTGCCTTCATTCTTATGGTTTAACAAACATTTTCTGTCAGAACAGTTCCTGAATTTAATCAAATTCCTGGTTCTGCTGTCCCTGTCCAGCTAGTCTATATTTTGTCAGCTATCTTCTTGGGTGAAGATCTGTTGTTGTGCTCTGCTGCCAGCGCTCTTGATGGAAAAAAGACCATCAGTTGGATATTCTTTGTTAGTAACCACTCCTTCTAGGGTACTGCTATTTTTTTTTTTTCCAGAGCCATTTTTGGTCACTCTATAATAAATAGGATTCGGGGGGTAACTTTATGGTAATCATCTATGTAGTACATGGATAAATTTAACAATAGAGCATTACTTTTATGATATACAGTTTGCCCACTTCCAATTTTAACGAACTGTTTAGCTTCATTCACAAAGGGTATGTACTGTTGAGATTTTTTAATTAGTTAATCATCTTTTAGTGATCTTTTTTATGTTGGCTATTAATATGTAGATTCAAATGATATCAGGAGTTTATGAAAGTTCTTAAAAAGTCTTAGAAGGTGTGTTTCAGAAGAAATTGGTGCTGTGAGTGGAACATCTCTGATCTCCTTCTAACTGTTTGGTCAGGTCACTGTGAACAGTGGTCCTGTCTTTTTGGCTATCTGGGCCTTAGTTTACCTATGAACGAAATAAGCATTTTGTATGAAGTGGCTCCTAAATTCCTTTTCAAATCTAGCATTCTCTGTCTCTGTGATAATGGGCAAAATGTTAACTTTTCAGATTATTCCTTTCAAATCACATTTGAATATGCCATTTTGAAAAGCATTATAATTCCTTTTGTTCAGAAATATTTTTCCTACCCCTTGATTAGAGAACAGCTTAAGGACAAGTCTCTCAAATGAGACTCAGATGGGAAAAGAAAATTGGGAAGGGAGAACTGAGCCTCGAATAGCTGGATGAACCCTTCCAAGACTGTGGCTCCCCAGGTGGTGCTAGTGGGAAAGCACCTGCCTGCCAATGCAGGAGATGTAGTCACAGGTTCAATATCTAGGTTGGCAAGATCCCCTGAAGGAGGACATGGCAACCCACTCCAATATTCTTACCTGGAGAATCCCATGGACAGAGGAGCCTGGTGGGCTACAGTCCATAGGATCACAAACAGTCAGACAGGACTGAAGTGACTTAGCACACACATTCTCAGATTATAAACAGCTCTCCTTCAGCACGGCCTGAATGCTGGGAAAAGCAAAATTCTAGAACAAAGATTTAAACTATCCAATAAGTAGTTTAAATGGGTAGATTTCCTAGTTCCAAACCTGGGGTGAGTGTAAGGATTTTACTATTGACCTTTTTCTCTGCAGGGAACTCATTGTTAAAGAATTTATGCATTTCAAATGACAGCCTTGCCCCTTTGACATTGAATCCTTCCCAGGAATTCTTCCTTAATAATAATAATAATATTTATAAAGTATCACACATAAATACACGTATTTATTTATATTCATATTTTTACATTTTAATTTCACTATCAAATCAAAGAGATATCCAATATCTATCTCATGTATATATTGTATAAATGTATATACATTGGATATCTTTCTGTTTGGTGGCTGAATTTCAGTAAGTACAACATCCTGTTATTTATTCTAACTGAAAATAAAAAGCTTTCCATGAGATAGAGTTGGCTTTTATGGACATTTATTCTTTGTACCACATATTTCTTCCACGGCTGGCTTTCAGTCTGAATCCAGGCAGATGTTTCTCTTTTGAACTTCTGATAACTAAGGACATTCCTTTTTGTGTAATCCCTTCCAACCTTATAATCCAGTGGAGAATGCTCACCTGACATACTCAGCAATAACTGATTCCAGTAATAGGCATTGCCACACACCAGTCTCTCTCCTTCCCAGATACTTTTTTATATGTCTGGACGTGTTTCTTTCAGCAACTGCCTACAGCTTTTCATTTTATGCTTGATTTACCTCTGTCTGCTCTTGTGTTCTTTATGGCTGCCACTACACTTCCAGCCCTCTGTCTACTGTAATCTTATTTTCAATGTCTTGGTCTCTAGCTCAAGAATTCACATTTTACCTCTCTGATTCTTATCATTTAATCATAATTTACTATGACAAACCTGGACAGCATATTAAAAAGCAGAGATATCACTTTGCCAACAAAGGTCCGTATAGTCAAAGCTGTGTTTTTTTCCAGTAGTCATGTACAGATGTGAGAGTTGGACTGTAAAGAAGGCTGAGTGCCAAATAATTGATTCTTTTGAATTGCGGTGCTGGAGAAGGCTATTGAAAGTGCCTTGGACTGCAAGGAGATCAAACCAGGCAATCCTAAAGAAAATCAACACTGAATACTCATTGGAAGGACTGATGCTAAAGTCCTCCAATACTCTGATGCAAGGACTCTGATGCTAGGAAAGATTGAAGGCAGGAGGAGAAGGGGGTGGGGTACAAAGGATGAGATGGTTAACTCAATGGACATGAGTTTGAGCAAACTCTGGGAGATGGTGAAGGACAGGGAAGCCTGGCATATTGCAGTCCATGGGGTCACAAAGAATTGGACATGATTTAGTGACTGAACAACAAAAACAATATTTATAAATATCACAATTAATGTACTCTCACCTTAAGTTAGAATAATAGCATATGCAATAATATTTTAGACACATATGTATGCATTTTAGGAAGAGATATTTCTTCCATGGGCTCTGGAAGAATAAGCTTTTCTCCAGTGCCAAAGGACTTAATGAGATAATATTAATATCTTAATGAGATAATATTTTTAAGACACCTGGCTTAGGGTTAGACTCCTGAAATGCTCTGTAAATGGTAACTCCCTTTCACCCTTATCGTGGAATTTCATAAATCACAATTGGTGAGTTGGGGGAAGATGCTTTGCTCAAGAAGTTTCACATTCCTGAATCTATCACATTATATACCCTTAGTGCCTATTCTGCTTATTCACAATATTGGCCATGATGGAGCATGGCTTACTTTGGAATCTCCCAGTTGCATGTGATAGAAACCAAAGTCAAAGTATGTCAAGCCAAAAGGGGTATGATAAACTATTAAGGGGGCTTCCCTGTGGCTTAGTGGTAAAGAATCGACCTGCCAAAGCAGGAGACTCAGGTTCTATCCTTGGGTTGGGAAAATCCCCTGGAAAAGAAAATGGCAACCCACTCCATTATTCTTGCCTGGGAAATCCCATGGATAGAGGAGTCTGGAGGGCTATAGTCCATAGGGTGTCAAAAGAATCGGACTCAACTTAGTAACTGAACAATAACAAGAGCTATTAAGGATTCTCTTGCAATCGAAGGACTAGGATTCAGGAATGCCTAGAATTAGGGTTAACAAGGCACTGAGGATTCTCTCGCTTTGTGATTTATGCACATATGTTTTATTTTTCCCCAGCCTCACCCCCACAGATGTGCTTCTCATTTTCCCATGACATGAAATAGGATTTGCATTTCCACAAATCAAGACTTTCTAGAAGGATATGGACTCATTCATCTCCAGGGCCAAAACTCCCATGGAAGGAATCAGTATTCATCTGTCTTGTGTGAGGTCCTCATTCCTAGGCTTATCCAGAAGGTTGAGGTCTTAGAGAAGATGGAATTAACCAGATTTAGATTGAGAGCTCCCCTCTCCATCACCATCTGTAGCCATGATAAAGGCTTTCATGGATTTGATGGCGGTGGGGTGGGGGTGGTGTTCTACAGGAAACATTCCACAGAGAGGACAGTTCGGTTCAGTCGCTCAGTCGTATCCGACTCTTTGCGACCCCATGAATCGCAGCATGCCAGGCCTCTCTGTTCATCACCAGCTCCTGGAGTCCACTCAAATCCATGTCCATCGAGTCAGTGACGCCATCCAGCCATCTCATCCTCTGTCGTCCCCTTCTCCTCCTGCCCCCAATGCCTCCCAGCATCAGAGTCTTTTCCAAAGAGTCAACTCTTCGCATGAGGTGGCCAAAGTATTGAAGTTTCAGCTTTAGCATCAGTCTTTCCAATGAACACCCAGGACTGATCTCCTTTAGAAGGGACTGGTTGGATCTCCTTGCAGTCCAAGGGACTCTGAAGAGTCTTCTCCAACACCACAGTTCAAAAGCATCAATTCTTTGGCGCTCAGCTTTCTTCACAGTCCAACTCTCACATCCATACATGACCACTGGAAAAACCTTAGCCTTGACTAGACGGACCTTTGTTGGCAAAGTAATGTCTCTGCTTTTTAATATGCTATCTAGGTTGGTCATAACTTTCCTTCCAAGGAGTAAGCGTCTTTTAATTTCGTGGCTGCAATCACCATCTGCAGTGATTTTGGAGCCCCCCAAAAGAAAGTCTGACACTGTTTCCACTGTTTCCCTATCTATTTGCCATGAAGTGATGGGACCAGATGCCATGATCTTCGTTTTCTGAATGTTGAGCTTTAAGCCAACTTTTTCACTTTCAACTTTCACTTTCATCAAGAGGCTTTTTAGTTCCTCTTCACTTTCTGCCATAAGGATGGTGTCATCTGCATATCTGAGGTTATTGATATTTCTCCCAGCAATCTTGATTCCAGCTTGTGCTTCTTCCAGCCCAGCATTTCTCATGACATACTCTGCATAGAAGTTAAATAAGCAGGATGACAATATACAGCCTTGATGTACTCCTTTTCCTATTTGGAACCAGTCTGTTGTTCCATGTCCAGTTCTAACTGTTGCTTCCTGACCTGCATATAGATTTCTCAAGATGCAGGTCAGGTGGTCTGGTATTCCCATCTCTTTCACAGTTTTCCACAGTTTATTGTGATCCACACAATCAAAGGCTTTGGCATAGTCAATAAAGCAGAAATAGATGTTTTTTCTGCAACTCTCTTGCTTCTTTGATGATCCAGCAGATGTTGGCAATTTGATCTCTGGTTCCTCTGCCTTTTCTAAAACCAGCTTGAACATCTGGAAGTTCATGGTTCATGTATTGCTGAAGCCTGGCTTGGAGAATTTTGAGCATTACTTCACTAGCGTGTGAGATGAGTGCAATTGTGCAGTAGTTTGAGCATTCTTTGGCATTGCCTTTCTTTAGGATTGGAATGAAAACTGACCTTTTCCAGTCCTGTGGGCACTGCTGAGTTTTCCAAATTTGCTGGCATATACTCATTTTCACTATATTGATTCTTCTGATCCATGAACACAGTATATTTCTCCATCTATTTGTGTCCTCTTTGATTCCTTCACCAGTATTATATAGTTTTCTATATATAGGTATTTTGTTTCTTTCTTTTTTATGTTATTTTTAAACTTTACAATATTGTATTGGTTTTGCCAAATATCGAAATGAATCCTCCACAGGTATACATGTTTTCCCCATCCTGAACCCTCCTCCCTCCTCCCTCCCCATACCATCCCTCTGGGTCGTCCCATTGCACCAGCCCCAAGCATTCAGTATTGTGCATTGAACCTCGACTGGCGACTTGTTTCATACATGATATTATACATGTTTCAATGCCATTCTTCCAAATCATCCCACCCTCTCCCTCTCCCACAGAGTCCAAAAGACTGTTCTATACATCAGTGTCTCTTTTGCTGTCTCGTATACAGGGTTATTGTTACCATCTTTCTAAATCCCATATATATGCGTTAGTATACTGTATTGGCGTTTTTCTTTCTGGCTTACTTCACTCTGTATAATAGGCTCCAGTTTCATCCACCTCATGGTAGATATATTCCTAAGTATTTTATTCTTTTCGTTGCAATGGTGAATGGAATTGTTTCCTTAATTTCTCTTTCTGTTTTCTCATTGTTAGTGTAAAGGAGTGCAAGGGATTTCTGTGTGTTGATTTTGTATCCTGCAACTTTATTATATTCATTGATTAGCTCTAGTAATTTTCTGGTGGAATCTTTAGGGTTTTCTATGTAGAGGATCATGTCATCTGCAAACAATGAGAGTTTTACTTCTTTTCCAATCTGGATTCCTTTTATTTTTCTGCTCTGATTGATGTGGCCAAAACTATGTCAAATAGTAGTGGTGAGAGTAGGCACCCTTGTCTTGTTCCTGACTTTAGGGGAAATGCTTTCAATTTTTTACCATTGAAGATAATGTTTGCTGAGGGTTTGTCATATATAGCTTTTATTATGTTGAGGTATGTTCCTTCTATTCCTGCTTTCTGGAGGGTTTTTATCATAAATGGATGTTGAATTTTGTCAAAGGCTTCCTCTGTATCTATTGAGATAATCATATGGTTTTTATATTTCAATTTGTTAATGTGGTGTATTACATTGATTGATTTGTGGGTATTGAAGAATCCTTGCATCCCTGGGATAAAGTCTACTTAGTCATGATGTATGATCTTTTTAATATGCTGTTGGATTCTGTTTGCTAGAATTTTGTTAAGGATTTTTGCATCTGTGCTCATCAGTGATATTGGCCTGTGGTTTTCTTTTTTTGTGGCATCTTTGTCAGGTTTTAGTATTAGGGTGATGGTGGCCTCAAAGAATGAGTTTGGAAGTTTACCTTCCTCTGCAATTTTCTGGAAGAGTTTGAGTAGAATAAGTGTTAGCTCTTCTCTAAATTTTTGGTAGAATTCAGCTGTGAAGCTGTTTGTTCCTGGGCTTTTGTTTGTTGGAAGTTTTCTGATTACAGTTTCAATTTCCGTGCTTGTGATGGGCCTGTTAAGATTTTCTATTTCTTCCTGGTTCAGTTTTGGAAAGTTGTACTTTTCTAAGAATGTATCCATTCCTTCCAAGGATCTCATTCAAATATGAAGGAGAAATCAAAAGCTTTACAGACAAGCAAAAGCTGAGAGAATTCAGCACCACCAAACCAGCTCTCCAACAAATGCTAAAGGATCTTCTCTAAATGGGAAACACAGAAAGGGTGTATAAACTCAAACCCAAAACAATAAAGTAAATGGCAATGGGATCATACTTATCAATAATTACCTTAAATATAAATGGGTTGAATGCCCCAATCAAAAGACAAAGAGTGGCTGAATGGATACAAAAACAAGATCCCTATATATGTTGTCTACAAGAGACCCACCTCGAAATAAGGGACACATACAGACTAAAAGTGAAGGGCTGGAAAAAGATATTCCATGCAAATAGAGACCAAAAGAAATCAGGAGTAGCAATACTTATATCAGATAAAATAGACTTTAAAACAAAGGCTGTGAAAAGAGACAAAGATGGGCACTATGTAACGATCAAAGGATCAACCTAAGAAGAAGATATAACAATTATAAATATATACGTACCCAACATAGGAGCACTGCAATATGTGAGACAAATGCTAACAAATATGAAAGGGGAAATTAACAATAACACAATAATAGTGGGATACTTTAATACCCCACTCACACCTATGGATAGATCAACTAAACAGAAAATTAACAAGGAAACACAATCTTTAAGTGATACAATAGACCAGTTAGACCTAATTGATATCTATAGGACATTTCACCCCAAAACAATGAATTTCAACTTTTTCTGAAGTGCACATGGAACCTTTTCCAGGATAGATCACATCCTGGGCCATAAATCTAGCCTTGGTAAATTCAAAAAAATTGAAATCATTCCAAGCATTTTTTCTGACCACAATGCAATAAGATTAGATGTCAATTACAGGAGAAAAACTATTAAAAATTCCAACATATGGAGGCTGAACAACAGGCTGCTTAGTAACCAACAAATCACAGAAGAAATAAAAAAAAGAAATTAAAATTGCATAGAAACAAATGAAAATGAAAACACAACAACCCAAAACCTACGGGACACTGTAAAAGCAGTGCTAAGGGGAAGGTTCATACCAATACAGGCTTACCTCAAGAAACAAGAAAAAAGTCAAATAAATAACCTAACTCTACACCTAAAGCAACTAGAAAAGGAAGAAATGAAGAACCCCAGGGTTAGTAGAAGGAAATAAATCTTAAAAATTAGGGCAGAAATAAATGCAAAAGAAACAAAAGAGACCATAGCAAAAATCAACAAAGCCAAAAGCTTGTTCTTTGAGAAGATAAATAAAATTGACAAACCATTAGCCAGACTCATCAAGAAACAAAAGGAGAAAAATCAAATCAACAGGATCAGAAATGAAAATGGATAGATCACAACAGACAACACAGAAATAAAAGGATCATAAGAGACTACTATCAGCAACTATATGCAAATAAAATGGACAACTTGGAAAATATTCTTGAATCTTTTCTCTCAGTCATTTCACCTCTTTCATCAACACCAAACATCCAGATAGAATCGTGAGCAAATCCCACTAATTCTATTTACTTATCTCTTAAATCTTTCCTGCTGCCAATCCACAAATTTAATGCCCAGTTCCTGTACTCATAATCTCTTGTTAAGACTATGGTGATGATCTTCTAGCACTCTTCACCTCCAGCCTCACAGTTCTAATCCATTCTGTACACTACCAATGCAACAATCTTTCCAGTCATCGCAAATGTTTAAAACCTCCCAGTAGCTCCGAATATGTCATACTGATGTTTTGCCCACTTTTCTATAGGGCAGAGTTGCCTCAGGGTGGAATTTTGACACTGTGAATAGTGATCCAGCGATGTGTTAGAAAATCAATTTAGTCGGTCAAAACCAGCATTTTAAACAAAATAAAATATTTTGTTTTTTATTTTGTTTACAGAGAGGACAGACAATTAAAAATTGTCCCAGGAGACTAACTAGTTTATGCCTCTGCTTTCTCCCAAACCTCCACTATCTCCCCATTTCTCAGTCTCAACTTTGCTTTGTATTTCCCTGAAAAAAAAAAAAAAATCCAAAAAAGAACTTGATATGTTCCCTTAGTAAATCTAATACATCTTTTCTTTGCCTTAATGTCCAGTGACCATGGTTGATCTGTTCTCCCTCCTTTTATCTAGAGCCAATTCCTCTATTTCATCATTAGTTTCCATTTTCCCTCTACTTCTCAATGACTTCTCTCTTCCTGCACTATCCCTTCTACTCACACAGTGTCATTTCTGTTAGCTTTCAAAGGAACCATGGGATCTTCCATTTAAACAACCCACCCTTGTCCTATATGCTCTTGCAGCTATGACTCTATCTTTCTGTTCTTCTTGGAGAGAACCCTTTAGAGGAGGGGCTTATTTATATTCATATTTCCAGTTATTCTCCTTTTATCCTCTCTGAAACCTCCTCTTATCAGGCTGTCTTCCCCCCTACTTCTCAAAATCTGCTCTTGTCATGGTCACCAATGACTCTAAAATGGTCAACTTTAAAGGTAAACCTCAGCCTTTATTTTATTTTGACCAACAGTAAAATTTGCCACCGTTCATCATTTATTCCATCTTAAAACACTTTTTTATCATGTAAACAGGGGATAAATTCTATTTATTGAAATATAAGAACTCAATACATCCTACATAAAGCGCTAGAAAAATACACCCAGTGTTCCTTGGTCAAAATACAGATGATAAACTTTGAAATGCATTCTAACTCTTCTAATGTATGGACTGAAGGTTTTGCTTTTCACAGGTTTTCAACTGCAGCTAAATATTTAATAAAGCTGGACATGCAAGAAGTAAATGTCCTTGCAGAGAGGAGTTAACCATGCTCTTCTCTGCTGTTGGTGAATATTCATTTATTTCTATAACATAAGCCATTACTCATGATCTATAAGTTCTCCTGCTGTAAAGAAGCATCATATTCTTAAAGGATTGGTGGTCCTTTATCTTAATTCACGAAGAATAAAACAGTTCTTTCCTAAAATACAAAATGTTCCCGTCTTAACTCTAATACAGGAGAATGATGGCCTGAAGCCCTATTGTGATAAGTTATATCACTATTACAGTTCCACCAACACAACACATCCTTATTGAAATGTACACCGTATGTCTTTTCGTGATTACATCTCACAGTGATTATATATAAATGCTGTTATTCTTTCTAGGCATCTCAAGCATACTGCATAATGTTAAACATTTTATCATTCATCTTCCTCTAAACTTCAAACCTCAGAGGGAATAGGCAATTAAATACTCTCCCAGACAACCAGTTCGCCTCTCTTCTCCACATTTCCTCTCTATTCTTTACTCTCTGATCATAATCTTGCTTCCTGATTCACTGAAAAAAACCTACTCATCTTGCTGACTTTTCCAACTCAAGTAAAGACAGCTCTTTTTCTCTCAGATACATAATCCAAAATACCTACGTTAGGGAGACTCATGTTTCTCTTTAATAACTTGCGTTTAATCTGTCAGCATGGGAACGTCCCTGGTGGTCCAGTGGGACACGAGTTTGATCCCTGGTCAAGGAACTGAGATCTGCATGCTGTGGGGCAACCAAGCCCTCGCACGGCAATTACTGAGCTCACAAGTTTTAGAACCCATGTGCCACAACGAAGACCCAGCACAGCCAGAATTTTTTAAAATAAAAAGAAATAAAACAATCTGTCAGCAGATTCAGTTGACTCTATAGAATTTAGTAGTTTTTGTTTGTTTTTAACCACCATTACCACCCTACTCTAAGAAGTGTACAGTCACTCTTGATTGGTCAACTTTGAGTGGATAATTGATCTCCCAGTGCTCACCTTTGTTCCACTTCATTCATTTATCCTCAGAGCATCCTGAATGTTTATTGTCTGCTTTCCTTTCTAGGGTGTCACTGCCTTGAAAAGGGGGACTTTTTCTGTTGTTCACTGTTGTTTCCCCAGCAGCAAGTACAGTGCCTGATACACAGGAGGGACTCAAAACAATGTCAGCTGAAAGAATTCATTCATCTGGGAGCTCTTCCCAAACTAGGACCATCACTTATCAGCTTTTGTATTTCTTGTGCATCATGCACTATCAGACAAAGAGCAGGCGCTCAATTATCTTTGTTCAGTGTATCCCTGAGTTACTGGGAAGTAATACTAGGAAAGCACAAACTTCTCCCTCCAGCTCTTGTCACAGGCTGTCCGTTTGTTCCCATCACTGAAAGAGCACTGTAAAAAGTCAAAGGGGTAAATCTCTCCAGAATTAATAAAAGATCATTTGTTATGATGAAGATCAGCAGATCACAGTGGGTTAAAAAAAAAAAAAAAAAGGCTGGTGACAAGGATTTGGTTGAATAGAGAGTACAGAATGAAAGCCGCCTGGGAGACTGTCTGCAGGAAGACGAAGACCAGAACTGTCCATATAGGGGATTGTAACATCTCCTGATGCAGGAAAATGAAGGTCTGTGAGCTTTTGGGAGCTGAACAACTAATACCAGGGAACGCTAACATAGTAAGAAATAGAGTTGGTTTTCCCTTTTTCATCCATTAACTTTTATCTTCCTGTTTGCTCCTCTCTTACCCCTCCCTCCTTTCTTTCCTTCTATCCTTCCTTCATCTATCTGCATTGAACACTGGCTGTGTGCCAGGCATAGGAAGACATGAAGACATAGACAAGACCCTTGTCCTGATAGAAGTTATGGTACTGGATTGATGGGGTAGGTATAGAGAATCAAGTTAAGAAGCACAAATAGAACAAGATGACAAAAGCTTTGATGTCCTGACTCAAAGATGTAGGTACAATTGTGGGGAAAGAGGACATTTTCCATCCAATTCTGAGATGAGATCTGTGTTTTAAAAGATGCATAAGAATCTTCTAGCTCATAAAAAGAATAAAGGAATTCAAGAGAGATGACAGCCATGTGGATATGCTGAGGGCCTAGTATGGTATGTGCTGAAAACCACAGTTGTCCCACATGTCTAGGGAAGATGTGGCATTTGAGATGGTTAAGGAGATGAGGCTAAAAGTAGGCAGATTATAAAGTTCATAGAAACTAAACTTAGAAGTCTGAACTTATTCTGGGTGCTCTGGAATGTAATTTTAGGATTATAAACAGGAAAATAAAATAATCAGAATTTTTAATGATAAATGAACATTAATGGTTTATTTAACTGAGGACATTTTATGTGCCAAGCATTGTTCAAGAGCTACTTACATAGTATTTCACTCAATTCTCTGCACAAGCCTCCAATAAAAGTATAATTAGCCTCATCTTAGAGTTGAGGGAATGGGAATTTAGAGAACTTTTTCATAGGATTGGAACAGCCAAGGTAGAGACTGAAGGAGGTATGGGATGGTGGTTAGAGCTAGATGGGAAGGACTTGGGAGAGGGGACTGACTCCATGGAAATGATGGAACTTTTTTTTTAATTAAAATACATTTTTAATTTGGAGGTAATAGCTTTACAACTTCCCTGGTAGCTTTACAATATTGTGTTGGCTTCTGCTGTGCAACAGTGTGAATAAGCTATTTTTTGGGCTCCAAAATCACTGCAGATGGTGATGCAGCTGTGAAATTAAGATGCTTACTCCTTGGAAGGAAAGTTATGACCAACCTAGATAGCATATTAAAAAGCAGAGACATTACTTTGTCAACAAAGGTCCATCTAGTCAAGGCTATGGTTTTTCCAGTAGTTATGTATGGATGTGAGAGTTGGACTATAAAGAAAGCTGAGCACTGAAGAATTGATGTTTTTGAACTGTGGTGTTGGAGAAGACTCTTGAGAGTCCCTTGGACTGCAAGGAGATCCAACCAGTCCATTCTAAAGGAGATCAGTCCTGGGTGTTCATTGGAAGGACTGATGCTGAAACTGAAACTCCAATACTTTGGCTGCCTGATGTGAAGAGCTGACTCATTTGAAAAGACCCTGATGCTGGGAAAGGTTGAAGGTGGGAGGAGAAGGGGATGACAGAGGATGAGATAGTTGGATGGCATCACCAACTCAATGGACATGGGTTTGGGTGGACTCTGGGAGTTGGTGATGGACAAGGAGGCCTGGAGTGCTGTGGTTCATGGGGTTGCAAAGAGTCAGACATGACTGAGCGACTGAACGGAACTGAATACATATATTCTCCTTCCTCTTGAGCCTGCTTTCCACCCATCCCATCCCACCCCTCTAGATCATCACAGAGCACCGATCTGAGCTCCCTGTGGTATACAGGAGCTTCCCACTACCTACCTACTTTACATATGATAGTGGAATGATTATTCTTTAAGAATTATTCTGAGCGACTTAAGAAGTAGACTTTTGACTTCTTTCAAATATACGTGTGAGGAGAGATGCTATTTGTATATCCCCTTCTAGCCTTATTCAGACATGCAACCTACATGGATACTATTAACTCTTTTAAGTATAAAATATTTTTTCTCTTTTTATTCCCTCTTTGCCTCTTTCTACCTACTGAAGCACAGGAGCTTAGGGAACAGAAATTCTGATTTTAATTCACCACTGGTAAATGTTTTTCTTTCAGTGAGCCTGTGTGAACAGTCCCTGCCACCATGCTGACAGGGGAAGATTCTGAACTGAATTAGGGTGCCTGCTTAACACAGGGATGTATCCTGAATTCTCAACAATGTCAAACCAATTTTTCTATTTGCTGAAGTCTTGATCCTTCCCTCAGAAGCAGACTGAATCCTTGATTCCAGTTTTAGTTCCTTTTGATTGAACGATTAAACAGGGTCATATTTCAGGTGTTTCAATACAGGAAGCAGAAAACAGCTTCTTCCTTTCTTGACTAAAGTAGAGTCATGGGCACTTATAATCACAAAGAGGGACCACGGTGAACGTTCTCTTTGTCTCTGTATTCAAAATCCGTTGGAGTCCATTAATTTCAGAAGCATTTGATTGCAATGGGGGTGGGTGGGGGAGGGAGTGAAGAGGAGTCAAATGGATGTGGAAACGTCCTCAGATGGAGTTGTTTCTTATACCTCAGAGACTGAAGATGCTGGAGGATGTAGAATTCCAGGTTGGCTCTGCCCTTTGGTATTTTACGGTGGAGCTAACTTTTCCCGAGAGTCAGGAAGGCAGTCTGCACTTCCTTCACTTCTGAGTTTTAGTGACATCACTCTTAGACAGTATCAAAGGGCCTGGAAAAAATGGAATTTTCTTGTTCCTCCAGGGGATTGCCGACCCTCCCTGGAACCTCTATTTATTTCCGTGAGAAGGACTTAGACCTGCAGGGCACTGCTGAATGTCTGAGGACTCAACAAAATCTTCATTGCTGGTTGTTGCAGATACTCAGTGGTGGTTAGAAAGCTGCGGTTGACTGAAACCTGCAGATCAGCCCATCAGTGAGTAGTGTTTGGAAGCCTTGACTCAGCTTGACGAACATGTAGCAAGCTGTGATGAGTGAAGTTGCTTGTTACCTGTGAACACTGAGATTTGCCTGCCCTCGTTTCCTCAAGAAGCCCAGGGAACTGAACTTGCTGGTTACTTACACACTTGCTCCACACTCGTTAATTATTAAGAAAAACAATGAAAAAATTTATCATATCCTCTATAAGTTACTTCCCTTATTACCTTATTTGCAGCTCATAACAATTTTGAGGAGAAGGTGATTACAATTGCTAACTTAGAGAAGGGGAAAACACAGCTGAGAATGTGTTAGTGATGTAACTAGAGTTACAGAATCAGTGCAAGGCCAGGAGGCAACTTGGTTTCCTGTCTTCCATGGCATTGCTCTGCCTGTAGTTAGTCCTGCCCTGCTGTTATTAATAGGAACCTTTCAGAGTTTTAGCCCCCAGTGAAGTCAGTAGACTCTTGGAGTTAGACCAAAGAGATTCAAGACAAAGAGAGCTTGGAGATTGCTGGAGAATGGGTATCTTAGCATTGGTCAGACTTGAGGTCAAATGCAATAAAAGAAGCACTAAGTAGCTTGGCCATCCCAGGGCATCTTGTGCCTCAAGGAATTAAAATCCCATCAGTTCCAACCAGACTGGATGAAGTTCACTTTTAGATCTCCTGGTTTATGATAGGAAGGTTGTAGTGAATTTTATTTTTAGTTAAGGTATGGAAGCCTAGATATTCATTTTTACGGATTTTACACAAAAGTCTGTAAAGGAAGAAAGAAAATAATAATTGAAACAATAGTCATACGTTTTGAACAGTTTTCTTTCTAGAATTCAAGCATATACTTTTTCACAGGTCAATCTTTTAAAGGAAACATGTTTTCAAAAAAAAAAGAAGCAATCTTTTAAAATATGGTCATTAAAATAATGTATTGCTTAAGCATATAAGGACTTCCCCTGGTGGCTCAGATGGTAAAGCGTCTGCCTACAGTGCGGGAGACCCGAGTTCAATTCCTGGGTCAGGAAGACTCCCTGGAAAAGGAAATGGCAACACACTCCAGTACTCTTGCCTGGAAAATCCCATGGAAGGAGGAGCCTGGTAAGCTACAGTCCATGGGGTCGCAAAGAGTCGGACACGACTGAGCGACTTCACTTTCTTTAAGCATATAATAGTGCCTCCACACAATGAGTCACTACAGAGTTTTTAAACTTAATGGTGCTGAAAATATCTAATGAAAACAGAAACATATACATATCATTGTGTTTAAAGAGCAGTATATACAGCAGTATGAAGAGGGGGTGTGTGTGTGTGTGTGTGGTAGGGAGAAAGAAAGAGAGAGAGTGAAGGACTGGGAGGATAGATACAGAACCTTAGCAGTCACTACCTCTGATTCAGGGATGTGCTAACTGGGTTATCTGGGAAGCAGACACTGACAAAGTTGGGAGTGCAGAAGGACTATTAGGATTTAACAAATGGTGTTAGGAATACTTTATATCCACATGCAAAAGAATGAAGTTAGACCCCTATCTCATACCATACACTAAAAGGTTAAACTCAAAACGATCAAAGACCTGAATATAAGACTTAAAACTATGAAACTCTTAGAATACAAAAGAGGAAAAGCTTGATAATGTCAGATTTGACAATGATTTCCTGGATACAACACCAAAAGCACAGCCAACAAAAATGAAAATAGATTAATTGGATTGTATCAAAATTAAAAACATGTGTGCATCAAAGGACACAGTCAACAGAGCGAAAAGATAACCGATGAAGTGGGAGGAAGTATTTCCCAACTCTATATTTGAAAAGAGGTTTATATCTAGAATATATAAACAACTACAACTCAACCACAAAACCCCCCAAATAATCCAACTAAAAAAAAATGGACAAAGGACTTAAATAGACACTTCTCCAAAGAAGATGTACAAATGGTCAATAAGCATGTGAAAAGGTACTCAACATCACTAATCATTAAGGAAGTGCAAATCAAAATCACAGCATGATACTATCTTGAATCCATTAGGATGGCTGCTATCAAAAAATAAAATTAAAAGATAACAAATGTTGATGAGGATGTGGAGGAAGTACAATCTTTAACATTTGCCATGGGGAATGCAAAACAATATGGTATTTCCTCAGAAACCTACAAATATCTTTACCACGTGACCTAGCTATTCCATTTCTGGGTATATGTCCAAAAGAATTGAAAGCAATGTCTCAAAGATGTATTTACACACCCATATCCATAGCAGTGTTATTTATTTATTTTTAAAATTATATTATTTTTAAAATATTTATTTAGTAGTGGCTCATGGAATCTTTAGGTGCAGCATGTGAAATCTAGTTCCCTGATCAGGTATCAAACCCATGCCCCCTGTATTGGAAGGCGGAGTGTTAGCCACTGGACCACGGGGGGAAGTCCCTTATAGCAATCTTATTTATAATAGGCAAAAGGTGGAAGCAACCCGAGTTGGATGAACAAATGAAGGGATGAACAAAATACAGGTAATACATACAATGTAATAGTATTCAGCCTTAAGAAAGGATTGAAATTCTGACACATTCTTGAACCTTGAGGACGTTATACTCTGTATTTGTCAAAAAGACAAATATCGTGTGATTCTGTTTACATGAAGTCATCTAGAGCATGGGTCTCCAATTTCCAGAATCTAATGCCTAATGATTTGAGGTGGAGATGATGTAATCATAACAGAAATAAAATGCATAAAAATGTAACATGCATGAATCATCCCGAAACCATTGCATCCCCCTACCCCAGTCCATAGAAAAATTGTCTTCCACGAAACCAATCCCTGGCACCAAAAAGTTGGGGACACTGTTGTAAAGTTGTCAAATTCATAGAAACACAAAGCAGAAGGGTGCTTGCCAGGGTCAGGGGAGGGTCGGATGGGAAGTTGTTAAAGGGGTACAGAATTTCAGTCTCAACAATGTGAGTGATACTGAACTGTATACTTTAAAAGGGCTAATAAGGTAAATTTTATGTTATGTGTATTATTTGACCTCAATCAAAATAAAAAATGAATTATTGGGGTTAACACTGGTGGGGAAAAAAAAAGGAGGAAGGAATATTAAGCAAGGGAACTGTCAGATTGTGTTGTAGATGGTCTATCCCAGGCCAGCAGGAGTTCAGGAGCAAAGACAGCCCATTAGAAGAGGGTGCTTTGGGCAGAAATGGCTAATCCATGGCTAGTCCTTAAAATCATATTATTTTTTATTTTATTTTTTTTAAATTTTATTTTATTTTTAAACTTTACATACTTGTATTAGTTTTGCCAAATATCAAAATGAATCCATCACAGGTATTATTTTTAAAATATTTATTTAGTTGTGGCTCATGGGGTTTTCAGTTACAGCATGTGAAATCTAGTTCCCTGATCAGGTATCAAATCCATGCCCCCTGTATTGGAAGGCAGAGTGTCAACCATTTCCTTGACTTTGATTGCCATAAATTTGGCCACCATGGCCTTACTTGGTTCCTGTTTGGGGGCTGCCCTGAGATAAGCAGGACTTCATTTGGGAACCTGAGATGGATGCCTACCGAAGGAGATAACATTTGGAGGTGGTCAGCCAGGCACATTCCTGGAGTCTGGGCAATGATTCCTTCTTCGAACAGGCATCTGAGTGACACATCTCCATGACTGCCACGTGGGACTCCTTTGCATTTATATGTATTCCACATTTCTAACAATAAATAAAAGTGACTGGGATTCCCTGGTGGCTCAGTGATAAAGAATCTGCCTGCCAATGCAAGAGACATGGGTTTGAGCCCTGATCTGGGAAGATTCCACATGCCACAGAACAACTAAGCCCGTGCACCATGACTATTGAGCCGAAACTGCAGAGCCCACACATTGCAACTCCTGAAACTCAAGTGCCCTGGAGCCCGTGCTGTTAACGAGAGAAGCTTTTGCAATGCAAAGCCCGGGCACTGCAACTAGAGAGTGGCTTCTGCTCACTGCAAATAGAGAAAAGCCCATGCAGTAATGAAGATCCAGTGCAGCCAAAAATAAAAGTTATTTTTAAAAGTGACTTCTTAATCAGAAAAGAAATATAAGTTATTAGGAGGGCTTCCCTCATGGTTCAGATGGTAAAGAATCTGCCTGCAATTCAGGGGACCTGGGTTCGATCCTTGAGTTGGGAAGGCCCCCTGGAGAAGGGAATGGCACCTAATTTTACCTGTGGAGCAATTAGGTCCATATTAAATATCCATTTCAGATTGTCACATTCAGATCTCTACCAAGTAAACACATCCCATTATAATAAATTGAGGAGTTATGGATCCTCCTGTGAATTGAAAGAAAATAATTGTTCTGCCACATCAGTTTATATGTGTAAACTTGATATGGGTATGTGAAATGGGCATCGACTTTAGATACTGCCTACTTTAATTGTGTCCTACATTTCTACCAGAGTATAAAAGACATTCCAGCGGGTCAATGGAATGATATCAACCACCACCATGGAAAAACTTTACAAAGCTTCGTTTTATTTCTCTGGAAACAATGGAGTCCTCCTGGCAGGCTTAAGGCAGAGGTAGAGACTTTCAAAGCAGGCCTAGGTACCTGCAGGAAGACTGTCAGGTATCATCATCCAATAATGTTGGTAAAAAAGTGTTCAGATCCTCACATGAAAGGAAGCTTCTAAGAACAAGATTCAAGTGAAATCCTCAGAGTGACAGCTCTTTTAACTTTAAATTATTTATGGGTTATCTACCTGCATTTGGGGTAGGTTGGTGTCAAGAGGGCTTCATTCACAAAAGAATAAAATTTTCTAATTTCAATGAGGGGAAGATGAACTAAAGGAGCAAGAAAATTATAGAGCAAATTACAGATCCAAAGGCTGAGAGAAATGCAGGACTTTGGGTTTTTCCACATGCCAAGAATAAGGGCACTGACGTGCTGAGAATTCATCCATGAAAAATTACTTGAGTTAAAATTACTTTCGCCTACAAACTCACAAAATGGAGGATCAGTATACTGCCAGCAGATAGAAAACACTGACTAATCACATATCTCAGACTAAAGCTGTTTCTGCTATACATTTCTGAGATCTGGCTTTGTGTCTAATTAAGCAACTGAAATGATTTATAGACTTTATAACATTTATAACATTCACTTTAGATGTGCGATGTGAAGGCAATTCTGTCTTGCTAGACTTTACCTGTTTGAATAGGAATGTTAAGTCATCAGCGGTGAAACTCAGTTAAATCTCTAAAGATTCACTTGGGTTTGGATAAAGCTAAACAGATTGCATTACTAACACTGGGCAAGATTTTCAAGTTCTGCTAACCTTGTATTCAAAATCACTCCTCCGTAATCACTGGGACATCCTTGTTATTCCTCTTCATGTCAGCCAGGATCTGGCCTTGTAGCGCACGCCAAATGTCTTCAGTCCACTCCCACCCCAGACCCTCTCTCCCTGCTCTGAACCCAGAAACATCAGAGGCGAACTGGATGGTACTATTGGGACATGTCAAGTCCTTCGCTCTTACTGTTGGAGAGCTCTGTGTGAAAAGGTGACCAGGGCTGAGATATCCTAAAGGCACCTCTCTGGATGCTGGGCTAATTAATAATAGACTGTGGTGAGACAAGGATGGACTCGTGAGACCAGTGAGGATGCTGTTGCCTAATTCAGGCAAGAAAGATGATAGTTTATAGATGGATGCAGGGAAGGTGATAAAAAACGCTGAATTTCCAAATAAATTTGAAAAGTAGAGCAAACAGGATTTGCTGGCAGACTGAATAGGGTATGTGTGTGTGAACCAAAGAGAGAAGGCAAGGACCAAGGATGACTCCTAGCTGGAAGGACAAAGTGGCCATTGGTTGAGATGGGGAAAACTGTGGAAGGAGCAGCACGTTTGGAGGAAAGCTTAGCAATCAGTTTAGGACATGTTGAGTCTGAGGTGTCTGTTCAGTTCAGTTGAGTCTGAGGTTGAATTCACTTGAGTCTGAGGTGTCATGGTAAATAGATAGATGGCTTTATCAGTCTTGAGTTTAGAAGCAAGGTCTTACTGGGAGATAGCAATTTTGTAGATGTTAGTGTTGGATGGTCTTTAAATTTATTAAATGAGATGCGATCACCAAGGGATGAGTGTGGAGAGACAGGAGAGGGGGACCAAAGATGGGTCTGGAGACTCTAACACTAAGGAGAAATCAACAAAGGAGACAGAGAAGGAGTTGCCAGCACGACAGGGAGAAAAAAGATAAAAGAAGAGGAGATGGTTTCCTGAAAACAAAATGAAGGAAGTGTTTCCAGTGGGAGAGAAGGCTCAACAGTGTCAGCTTCTGCTGATAAATCAAGTGCAATGAGGACTGAGACTTTACCACTGGCTTGAGTAACATGGAGGTAATTATTGTCTTTGGCCAGTCCAGATTTCCCAGGATAGTGGGGAAACAAGCTGATCATACTGAGTTTAATGAGAATGGGAATGGAAAGATATGCATTGGAAATAATTAGTATAGGTGTCTCTCAATAGTGCTTTGTATCAAAAGGCATCAAAAAGATCCCATTCTAAAAAATGTTTTGCTATAAAGATAAATAGAAAAATAGGGCAGTAACTGGAGATAGAGTCAAGAGAATTTTTTTTTTTTTTAGCAAGAGGTAGAATAGAGTGTTTTAGGGAGATAAGAATGCTCTAGCAGAGGAAAAAAATCAAAGATGCAAGAGAGAGAGAGAGAAAGAAGAAGAAATTGCTGGAGAAAAGTCTTTGAGGAGGCAAGGGTGGAGGAAGCTATTGATCATATTGAAAGGTTGTCCTTAGATATGTGTGTTGACCATTGAGTCATAGCAGTGATTTTCAAAACTTCCCATTAGAATCACTTAGAGGAGTTTTTACACCTTCTGCCGTCCATCTCTTATCCCCTAAAATTTAAAAACAGTTTCTGGGGGAGGACTTTTAAGCAAAATGTTTCCCAGATGGCTCTTAAGCTTTAGCATGTGCCAAAGTCACTCCAAGGACTTGGTAGAATACAGATTGCTAGGCTCCGCCTCCAGAGTTTCTGATTCAATAGGTCTGAGTCCATCTGAGAATTTACAGTTCTAATATCCCAGGTGATACTGATGCTACTGCATTGGGGACCACTCTCTCAGGATCACTGATCATAGTAACAGGAGAAAATTATAGTGTGTGGGGGCCAATGAAGGTAGGTGGGTCAACTTGAGGAAGTTCTCATCTGATGATCTGAATACTCTTAGTGAAGTGAAAATAAAGCTTATTATTTGAGAGTGTGATGAAAGGTTGGAACGATGTCATCAAAGATTCCGGATAGAGGAAAGAAAGTGTTAGGTGCTTTAGTCATGTCCGACTCTTTGTGACCGCATGGACTGTAGCCCTCTGTCCATGGAATTCTCCAGGCAAGAATACCAGAGTAGGTTGCCATTTCCTTCTCCAGGGGATCTTCCCAACCCAGGGATCGAACCCCCATTTCCTGTATTTCTGGCAGCTTCTTTACCATCTGAATGACCAGGGAAGTCCAGGATAGAGGAGAAGGTATCTTATGGTCATTTAGTAAGTGACGGAGTAGGTGTTCTAAGGGAATGTAGCATAATTCGGGGGCAGGAACAGAGACCACTTGAAATCGGAAGCCATGAATTTAAAATGAGACCAACCAGCATGTCCTCCCCCCGCCCTGCATTTTACTCTTGCCCCATTTAGTTGCAGAGATCAAGTGTAGAGAAGGTAGAGAGATGAGCTTGACTAGGGTTCAAGTTTTGCAAAAGATGGGTTACAAAGTGATAGAGGAGCAGGAGACTGAGAGTGTTCACAGCGGAGGGTTTACAATGATTGACACGGTGTTTAAGTTTGGGTCAAAGGGGAAAGGAAGACCTGAGAAATGTGAATGGAAAGGGGGCGGAGTTAAAGGAATGAAGTTTTTTTTTTTTTTTTTTATTGGAGCAGCAGGATAGTTGTTTGTTAGAGAATAGAATTTTTGAAATTGAGGTTAAGGAGGAGTTGCATTTATTCATTTTGACAGGACCTGTGTTATGACCAGGGGAGTCTGTGATTGAGCAACTGTTCAGATGAAGATTATGGCGGAGAGGCATTTCATGAGCGAAGAGTTGGGCTACTGGGAACATCATTAATATGAATAAAGATATCACTGGGACCAGGACTTCCCTGCTGGTCCAGTGGCTAAGACTACACACTCCTAAAGCTTGGGGGCCTGGGTTTGATCCCTGGTCAGGGGACTAGATCCTATATGCCGAAACTAAAGATCCCACATGCTGTAACTAAGACCAACTCAGACAAATGAGTAAATATTTAAAAAAAGAGAAATGGAGAGGGAAAGGCAGTGAGCTGGATGCTAAGGTTTTTGAGATACAAAAGGAATGCAAAGCTAGGTCTTTAGGAAGAATAGACTGGCGTAGAAGTGAAAACCCAGGAAGACTTTTCCTAAGCTCCCTGCTCAGGGTATGAGGTGGGGGGAGAAAGTCACCACCTCTTTAGGGGATTTGAGGGGCAGCTTGCCCTTGGGGAGATCCAGTTATCTGTTGGACTAGAAAAGGCAGTCCTGGAGAAGGAAATGGCAACCCACTCCAGTGTTCTTGTCTGGAAAATCCCAGGGGTGGAGGAACCTGGTCAGCTACAGTCCATGGGGTAGCAAAGAGTCAGACAAGACTGAGCGACTTCTCTTTCTTTCTTTCTCTTTCTTTAGGAAGGGCGGTAAAGCCCTAGAGGAGAGTTGAAGTGATTGGATGTTTTGACGATGTCTGGCTCAAGTCCCAGAAGGCACAGCAGAAGAGTTTCAGGACAGAGTCAGGGACTGGAACAGAGCCAGGGATATGACAAGATGGGGGTGGTTAGAGGCAATGAAGGTCACTTAGGAGTTAGAGCTTCTTGAGTTGACCCATATAATTAGCCCATAATTCAGGGCTCCTGAATCATGTATGAAGGCCAGGGAGGGGTGGTCTCACTCTGGAGCTCTGGAGACATGAGGCTGTCTCTCCTCTCCTGAGGATGGAGTCTTGAGTGCACAGTGAGGAGATGTTTGACCCAGAGCATACAGTCAAAATCATTCTAATTAAAGGGAATGATTTTGTGAATACTGCCCAACTCAGGGGGGAAAAAATCTCTAATGATTACAGGGAGAATTAATATAACATTTTGGAAAGAGCTCAGTCCTTATTTCTGTTATATAAAACACAAGGGATAAAATAAGAATATGAGAAATTGCCCCCATCCATCACTCTTTCAGTTGGGTGATTTGGTTAATTTGTCCAGCTTTATCTAGCTTTCCCAAATTTTATTTTGATGTATCTTATCAAAATTGCCCACATAATTGCTTCAACTTTGTACCACATTTTATGAAAGTGGTCTTTAAGATTTCTTGGCAGAATCTTCATCTGCAGGCAAACTCAGTTATTTTGTTTTGGTATTTCTTTAACCCTTAATTTCTCTGGATTTGGTGGTGTCAAATTCAATCTAACTAGTATTTATTGAGTTTTGGTGTGCATGTGCATGGTTATATCCTCTGGGAAATTCAGAAGAACTCTCAGATGCTGGGTGGCTTTCAGTTCAGTTCAGTTGCTCAGTCGTGTCCAACTCTTTGTGACCCCATGGACTGCAGCACACCAGGCTTCCCTGTCCATCACCAACTCCTGGAGTTGTCTGGGTGGCTTAAATGAAACTAAATATTGCTTTACATTTCTCAGCAGTTTTTCCTGCTGAACATTTGCAGATATCAAAAGTGCATCCTGAACTCAAATTTATTTTACCATGACCAATAAGAAAATTAAAATTTATAGTTTAAGAAAAGCCCTGTGTATGTAGAAACAACATGAAATTGTTTATAGGGCAGAAACTATTTTACAGGTATAACTAGAAAATCTGACTATATGAAAGGGTTTCTCCTCTAGTTCCTACCACCGATCTCTGTTCTTGCAGTGGTCCCCAACATTTTTGGTACCAGGGCTGGTTTCATGGAAGATAATTTTTCCATGGGCCTGGGTATGGTTTGGGGATGATTCAAGAGCATTACATTTACTATGCACTCTATTTCTATTACTAATTACATCAGCTCAACCTCAGATCATCAGGCATTAGATCGTGGAGGTTGGGGACCCCTGGTTTATTGCACGTACATGCATGCATAGTTGCTTCAGTCATGTCCAACTCTTTGCAACGCAATGGACAGTAGCTCGCCAGGCTCCTCTCTCCATGAGATTCTCCAGGCAAGAGTACTGAAGTGGTTTGCCATCCCCTCCTCCAGGAGATCTTCCTGACCAGGGGTCGAACCCACATCTCTTATGTCTCTTGTATTGGCAGACAGTTCTTTACTACTGGCGCCCCCCTGAGCAACTCTTGGCAAATATTTCTACTATGTGTTGGCTACATTACCATTACCTTCCATTCCCTCTCCCACTTACTTCATTCAGGAGTCACTGCTAGTATTCATGGAGATCACTAATACCGGCTGAGTTGTCAAGGTCTTAGCCCCATCTTCATCTCCATGTGATCAGCATTTATTCCTTACCTTGTTCTCTCACCACTTTTGACTCAGTTGATCATTTTTTCCATCTTGATACATTTTCTTCTGCTGTTTTCCTGAATCCCACATTCTCCAGGTTTCCTGATTCTCCTTTGGCCATTCCTTGTCAGACTCCTCCTCTTTCAGGTCCATAAAATGTTGAGGATTCAGTCTTTGGCCCTCCTCTTTCCAATTGACACTCCTTTCTTAGTTGCTCTCATGCAATCCTGTGGTTTTAAAAATTGTCAATAGGATGGTGGTTCCTGAATCTTTATTTCTAGCTGTGAGTTCTCCCTGAACTCCAGACTCAAGTGTGGATCTATTTGACATCTCCATTTAGATGTCTAGTGGACATCTCAAACTTACCAATGCCCTTGAGGCTGGACCCTGATGTCTTCCTCTTTCCAGTTTTGCCCATTTCAGTGACAGATACCACCATTTACTCGGTTACTCAACACCAACTGTCACATTTCTTCTCCTTATACCCAGAATACTCTAGTAAATCCTTTGGCTCTACTTCCAAAATATGTCAAAAATTCAGCCATGCTTCATCATTATCAACCTTGTCCAAGCTTTCACCTGGACAGCCACCAAAAAGCCTTACAACTCATCTCCTACTCTTGTTCGCCTAGAGCCTAATTTGCATACAGAAAACAAAGCAAGCCAATCAGATTGTGCCCTTTCTTATTCCAGAACCCTCCAGAACACTCCAGAACACTCACATCACAGTGACTCTAAAATGCAAAGACAAAGGTCTACATTTCTTAGTCATTTTCTCTCACGTTCCCCCTTTCCATGAAAGCTGGCCACACTGGTCTCCTTGCTGTAACTCATCTCCTTGCTTTAATATACTAAATATGTTTCTATCACATTTTTGCCTTTGCTGTTTCCTTTGACTAAACAGCTTTCCCCCAAGATATACACAGCCTTGCTTTTATTTTATTCAGGTCTCTGTACAAATGTCATCTATTCAGAAAGGACTTTCTGGACCATCTTATTTGAATAGCAGTACCCTCCCACAAATCGCCCCCCACCCACCACCCCAGCACACCACATTCTCCCTGTCTTTCTACTACACTCATTGTTCTTCTTGAACTCTGTACTACTTGATGTTATGTTATATATTTATTTATTTTTGTTTCTTCCAATGGCATGTAAACTTACCAGAGTCAGGGATCTTATTTTATTCCTCTGCTGTGTCTGAGGCATTTAGAACACTTTGAAACTTGGAAAAATTAAATTACTGCTGGTAAGGTAAGCCAAAGTAGCAACTCCCTCCAGGAAGACTTTTGATAATGGTAGACATTTGACAGATGGCCTGGAGTTATCTTGTTCTAACAGTTGTTACTGTCTAAGTAACAATTTCTGATAAGGAAACAGAAAGAACATTTTGTATTTTTATGTTTTAAACCAAGTGGTAGAGAGACAGGCCCATAATAAGTGCTCAACAAATTTTTGTTGAATAAATGAATTAAGAAATGAAAGAATGAATACAAATATCTGTGTGTGTGTGTGATATATGAATTACATAGAGATCACATCTCAAATTACTAGATCTTCAGATAATTTATTTTGCAGTAACTATGCCTCTTTGGTTAAAAATATTATTTAATGAAGCAAAATAATTTCACTTTGCTTTAAGTAGTAAATGATTATGACATTCTTTCTCTATGTCTTCACTAGGTTTAAAGCAAAAAACTTTCTATCAGTCTAAGAAAAATGAGTGTATTTTAATTAACCAGTCCAGTAAAGAATCTGTCTGAAATGCAGGAGACTCACAGGAGACAGGGGTTCAATCCCTGGGTCAGGAAGATTCCCTGGAGGAGGAAATGGCAACCACTCCAGTATTCTTGCCTGGAAAATTTTGTGGACAGAGAAGCCTGGCAGACTACAGTCCATGGGGTCACAAAGAGTCCCACACAACTGGGCATACATGCATGTACATGTATGAACTCTTACAAATATACTTAAATTGTAGATGTAGAACCATTTAAGACAGAATTATCTGTGTTTTCCAAACCTTTACACATCAACTCCTCATGACAGAAATTTTGGGAAAAACTGCATATCCACAATAAAAACATAATAAGACAATTTATTGAATTTTGGAGTGAATTTTGTTTTTTTTTATTCTTGCATTTTTAACATACAAAGCAATTTAGTTCAGTTCAGTTGCTCAGTCGTGTCGACTCTTTGTGACCCCATGAACCACAGCACTCCAGGCCTCCCTGTTTACTCCTGGAGTTTACCCAAACTCACGTCCTTTGAGTCAATGATTCCATCCAACCATCTCATTCTCTGTCGTCCCCTTCTCCTCCTGCCTTCAGTCTTTCCCAACATCAGGGTCTTTTCAAATGAGTCAGCTCTTCACATCAGGTGGCCAAAATATTGGAACTTCAGCTTCAGCATCAGTCCTTTCAATGACTGATCTCCTTTAGGATGGACTGGTTGGATCTCCTTGCAGTCCAAGGGACTCTCAACAGTCTTCTCCAACACCACAGTTCAAAAGCATCAATTCTTTAGCACTCAGCTTTCTTTATAGTCCAACTCTCACATCCATACATGACCACTGGAAAAACCACAGCCTTGACTAGACAGACCTTTGTTGACAAAGTAGTGTCTCCTTTTTAATATGCTGTCTAGGTTGGTCATAACTATCCTTCCAAGGAGGAAGCCCCTTTTAATTTCATGGCTGCAATCACCGTCTGCAGTGATTTTGGAGCCCCCAAAAATAAAGTCAGCCACTGTTTCCCCATCTATTTGCCATGAACAAAGCAATTAGAGCTTTACTTTCTTGGACATGAAAGTTTGTCCTCCCTTTCCTGTGGTAGCTGTGTTAGACTCTTCTTTCTCTGTTTTGCATTTCACACGGAAAATAGCAAGAACTGAGCGTAGACAGAGCCGGAGCTTGGAAAGGTTCTGAGTTGAGTTTCAGGAAATGTGGTTTCTAGTCTCTAGCTGTGTGATCTTGGGCACAGCACAAACCTCTCCATGTCTCCAAAAAAGAGGGTATTCTTTTTGACCTTTATGATAGTTTTTCACTTTATAAGTCTTTGGTTTATAAAGTTGATATCAATTTATTACAGTGTGAGATTTCCTCCCATTGAAATAATATACTCTTCAACACTGCACTCCACTGATGAGACCAAAGTAACAAGTTTTAAAATCACTTGGAATCCTAAATTTTTGCCACTCTGTATTCATATCCTTGTATTTAAAAAGTCAGTTCTTCATTAAGAACTCACTTGAATTATGTAAGGTATAAGCAACATTCAGTAGGAGCTGGTTAATTTCTTGTATGAGGAAGAATGTGACAAGAGTTATCTATTTGCTGAGTTTAATATGCTGGGTTTAATATAGTTGGGGAAAATGCAGGACAAAATCAAGGTTCACCTTATACTGCACTATTGTATTCAGAGACAGAGGGCGATTTCTCTTCTCTAATATGCATTTTACATGTCAGATTTCCCCTGAGGATGCTCACAATGTGAAAACACAGGATACTGACTTCAGATAGCTGAGGTGCTTATCAAAGGAATGATTTCAGTGAGCCCAGACTTCTGCATCTTCCCATGTATAGAAAAGTGCTAAATTTCTTAGCCTGACATATCTGATCTTCTTTAATTAACAATAATCTTTTGATGTTCAGACTCTCTGCCTTTTGTTGCAAAACTCCTGTTCCCTTCGCCTCCTTGAAGCAGTCTCTCAGGGTTACATGAGATGCTGCCTCCCGGGTTTGAGGCCCTACAAATTCCCACTGAATAAAACATAACTCTCAATGACAACAACAAAAATTTTCATTGATGTCAAGCTTTTCTACAATTGACTTTATAGTATACGGCACACATTTTGAGTGCACAGTTCTATGACTTGTGACAAATGTACAAGCCATGTGCTGTGGATTAAATTGTACCCCCTAAAAAGATATGTTGAAATTTTAACCCTAGTAGTCTTTCAGAATGTGACCTTATTTGAAGACAAGGTCTTTAAAGAGGTAATAAGTTAAAATGAAGTCATTAAGGCAGCCCATAATCTAATATAATTGGTGACCTTATGAAACGGGGGGATTTGGTCCCATGCACGCAGGGAGAATGGCACATGAAGTTTGCAGTGATGCCTCCACAGGCCAAGCAACTGCCCCAAAGTAGGATTTTCTATGGGATTTTCCATGCAAGAATACTGGTCAGTTCAGTTCAGTTCCTCTGTCATGTCTGACTCTTTGAGACCCCATGGACTGCAGCATGCCAGGCTTCCCTGTCCATCACCAACTCCCAGTGCTTGATCAAACTCATGTCCATTGAGTTGGTAATGCCATCCAAACATTTCATCCTCTGTCATCCCCTTCTCCTCCCACCTTCAATCTTTCCCAGCATCAGGGTCTTTTCAATGAGTCAGTTCTTCACATCAGGTGGCCAAAGTATTGGAGTTTCAGCTTTAGCATCAGTCCTTCCAATGAATATTCAGGACTGATTTCCTTTTTGGATTGATTGGTTGGATCTCCTTGCAGCCCAAGGGACTCTCAATAGTCTTCTCCAACACCACAGTTCAAGGACATCAATTCTTCAGTGCTCAGCTTTCTTTACAGTCCAACTCTCACATCCATACTGGATACTGGAATGGGTGGAGTAGGTTTCCATTTCCTTCTCCAGGGGATCTTGCAGGGGTCAAACCTGAGTCTCCTGCACTGCAGGTAGGTTCTTTACCACTGAGCCATCAGGAAAGCTCTTAGGTGGAAAGTTAAATCACTTCAAAAAAAGGACTCAGACCTTCATCAAGGCACACAGGTACTGTATCCCTGCATCAAGGGAGCAGGTACTGCTCCCACATGGGAGTAGGAGAAGGGCATGGCAAATTGTCAAGGCTGTGGATGAGGGGTCAGATTACTATAGCAGGATTTCCCACCAATACAAGAATAAGTTCTCAGTAGGCAAGCAGCTGGCCAAGGCTCTTCCAGGCGTATTAAATGGGGCCTGAGAAACAGAACCAAGACAATTCTCAATTACAGTTCCTTATAGAAGGTTTTCTTGGTTGGGACTGAATCAGTAACTGGTTGGGACTGAATCTGACAATTGAAGAGACTGATTCTTGTAGGAGGAAGGAGCTGCAGAGGGGTTGGAAGACAAGGACTAATATAGGTTGATCATGACATAGGGTGATCTGGCTTAACTGTGCCCGAGGGGATTCCTGGGACACGGGCCTCTGAGTTGCAAAACTGAGAGTCCTGTTTTAACTGCTGGTCATCCTATGAAAAAATGTGTTTGATAGTCTTGGTCAAATGCCTCCTCAAGTGTTGCTTAGGGTTAAATATGAAAAAAAAAATCCTTATGCAAAATGTTTAATGTAGTACTTTCTGAAATGTGGTAATTTTAAAAATAATTTTGGGAAGTAACTAATATTCACTTTTTACTGACATATCTCATCATAGAATCTGAGTTTTAAAATTGAGATGGAAATTAGATGTCATTTAATTTTTCATTGTGTAAATGATAAAACTGAGAGCCAGAAAGACTTGAATAACTCAAGTTTGTATAGCTCCCAAAGGGCATGCAATTTTTTTGAGCCCAAATTCTTTGCTTGGCCTCATCAATTTTTTTCTGCATCACCGAAAGATTCTTCCCTTTTCCTCTTGTCAAGGGCCTTTAGAAAAAATCCAAAGGGCTCTCATTATGATCAAAATAACATTTTTTGCCTCTTTTTTTGTCTGTATGAAATGATGGATGTGAACTACATTTCTTGTGGACATCATTTCACAATATATGAAGGTCAAATCTTTATGCTATACACCTTAAACTTACACAGTGCTGTGTGTCAATTATATCACAATAAAATGGATTTAAAAAAGTGAGCTTTTATCACACGTAGGCTAGCGGTTCTTCTTTTAGTTAGATTTCTTCAACCTTCTTCACAAGTTTCTGGTAAAATGTACCATAGAAATCTAAGGATATCGGTGTAATGTTTCTTTGACAATTATTAATGTGGAGAACTAATGGCATGAATACCATTGCCACCACTTCTGTAGTAGAAGAGGATATGAGGCAGTGGTTTAATTCTAGTTTCTTAGGTGGGTTGAAAGGAAGAACGCCATGAGTTCAAGAAGTCCAGCAGTTCTTCTTGGCTCCTGGGTATCTCTTTAAAGTCGTACTGTAAATCTCTGAGACAGATACTTAGCTTCGGGGTCAGTCAATTTACTCTTTGCTACATGTTGTCATTTTGGTCACTGCCTGGGCTGTAAGTCATATTCAGGCCTTGCATTCCTGCAAGTAGGAAGAGAAATCGAATACTGCACATCCACCAAAGCTTCGACCCCATAAACTGTTACGAGAGAATTCCATACCTGCAGAGTGAGTGAAAATGACAAAGAACTCGTCAAACTTCAAAGTTGAAAAGAACAAATCGATTCCAACTGGAGGGTCAGTCTGACATTTTTCATTCCATGTATTGGCAGGTCCATCGTGTTGAACATGTTCAGAGTAGCTCCAGGGGGAATTGTCTGCTGCTGAGAAGCACAAGCAGAAGGATGTTTTGAACACGTTCATGGATAAGATGTGTGTATACTTTAAAAATGCTTCAGGTGAGTTTGGGAGAAAAAACAGTCCAGATTCTTCACTCCTTAAAATGGACACTAGTGGACTAGCCTTGAAATAGCCCTTTGGTATTTAATCTGGCCCTGTTCAACGTTGGATTGAGAATAAGTTAGATCTGGGTTCAAGTTGAAAATATAGATTCGTATTTTGGCACTCAAACCAGTGAAGTTATTAAATGATGGGTTAAATAATTAAATACCATCACCAAGGATTCTGTTTTTGTTTACATGTTATCATTGATTTAATTTGGGTTGAACTGGTTGATTTCTTTGCCCAAACAATGCCTTGACTACTTTGGAATTTAAAAATATATATTATTTTTTTATAAAAAACAAAAACAAAAAAATCAGTTACTGTTCCCAGGAAAACTGTGGATGTTTTGAGTGGTAAAGAAAGAAAACATTTGTTACAGGGTCCAGAAGCTACATATGTGGGACTAAAAATGTCTTCTTCCATAATAACCTCAGTTACAGGAAGGGAAATTGATGTTTCAAAATTGAATGGTTCATCTTCAAAATTCTAGGGAAGTTTTTCTGAATTACCCCAGAAGCTAATCTTAATATTAAAAATCTCTAGGGAGTTCTAAAATATCCCTTGATGATGAATAGATAATCTCTCATGAGAAGTTTTCTCTATTTAATTTGGTTAATGTCACCTCTATCAAGCCCCAAGTTCACTGTTATATAAGTAGTAATAACCAGAGTTTCAGGCTTCAGTAAATACAAGGCCTATTAAATACAAACTAAGTGAAGTTCATTGCTTTTGCTACTTAATAAGTATTTAGCTTAAAATAGTCACCTTATTTTTTTCTCTAGTATAAAACCTAGCATGTATTGTTAAAGACAATTAAAAGTTAGTTTCAAGAGAAGATCAAATTTAGATGGTTAATATGCCCACACTGGAACTGGGAGATTGCTTTCTCAGAAGGAGTAAAAGTTTTTCTCTGTAATATATTGTTTTCAATAAAGAATCAGTCGCTGTATTAACTATTCCAATATTCATTACAAAGGAAAGCATAATAAAACATATCTTGTCAGATTAAGAAGCTCCTGAATCAACCTTTGGAAGACAAAGTGGAGCTTCTGAATAAACAGATTATTATTATGTAGTGCAATGCTAGCAGGCAACCTTAATTATACTTTCTCCTAATATGTGATAGTAATTCCCATGAATTATTGTGAGTAAACATTGGGATGGCAACCAACAGAATAATTTTTAAAGTAGTCACATTGCATAGTAGTTCCTTTGCTTTGCTGTTATGCTTAAAAATACCTAGTTTTATCATTTTCCTTAGTTTGATCCAACTCATATTTGATTTTGTAATCTTATCAAGAATAAATCCCTATGTAGTCAATGAAGCACAGAAAGAAAGTAGGGAGAACACAGCTCATAGATATTCCCTGTGCAAATGAGAAGCACCGTTTCTGCATAGACAGAATAGAGATTGAGGACCTGTATGTATTTTCTTGTGCTGTCATACTGTGGGAGGAAGGCAAGCCAAATCCATCTTCTAGCCTCAGTTTTCCCATGTGTGAAAATGGAAGAATTGGAGTTAGCAAGATTATCTAAAGTAACATAAAACACTATAAGTGAGACAGGCTGGGACCTGGGACGCTTCACTGCAGTGCTGCAATGCTTGCATCTGGACAACAAAACACAGCAACAAAATACAGAGAAGCTGTATGGGACTAAAAATAACAAGCATAGTTGGGGCAGATTCTGGACCAGAAGATAATAAAAAAAAAATCCAGCTGCCATTTCTGAAGAGCCAGGAACAAAAACTGAATATAGGAGCAAAAACAGGGTACTGTGCTTGACCCCTGCACTCAGTACCACAAAGGTGTGGGCAAGCTACCTAACCACCCCTCCAGCCTGATCTTCTGGATACACCCCTCTCCTCACCTCACATAAGAAACACCAAGAGGGGAAGTAGTCAGGTACCCATGTGAGAGTTAGACCGTAAAGAAGGCTGAGTGCCGAAGATGTGGTGCTTTCAAACTGTGGTGCTGGAGAAGACTCTTGAGAGTCCCCTGGACTGCAAGGAGATCCAACCAGTCCATCCTAAAGGAAATCAACCCTGAATATTCATTGGAAGGACTGATGCTGAAGCTGAATCTCCAATACTTTGGCCACCTGATACGGAGAGCTGACTCATTGGGAAAGACCCTGATGCTGGAAAGATTGACAGCAAAAGAATAGGGAGACAGAGGATGAGATGATTAGATAGCATCACCGACTCAGTGGACATGAATTTGAGCAATCTCTGGGAGACAGGGAAGGACAGGGAAGCCTTGTGTGCTGCAGTCCACGGGGTCAGAAAAAGTTGAATACAGCTTAGCGATTAAACAACAAGGGGGAGTGAGAAGGGACCCTATTGGTTGTTTCTGCTCCCTCCTGAAGCCGGTGCAGCAGCCCCGATAATGTCTTACCTGAATTTCTTGTCTGGCCTGTAGTCAATGTCTCTTGCTTGGGGAAGACCAAGAACCCTGGTTGGTATCATAACTATGTATTATGCACAAAAATATTCCTGAAAGTTTTCATTGTAAATCCAGAATATGTGAACAGAAAATTAAATTCACTAGGTGAACTGATTATAGGAAATGTCATGGATTAATCTTCCTATAAAACAGGTTTTTTATCTCTCATGCTTGTTTCAAATGTAGCAAAAACCATCACTAAAGGAAGTCACTGTGTTTATAATAGACTTAGTGAGGGTACACAAGGTTTCCGGATTTTTTGATATGAAAATCTGTTTTGTAGCCTAAGTTTGATATAACTAGAAGCAGGTGGGGCCATTTTGAGAAATCTGACAAAATCAAGGAATTCTTCCTCTGAAATGATCTCACAGAATTTGTCTGGATTCACCTGAATGTGCTTCTAGACCAAGGTTATTGCTAAAATATCACAGAAAAGTAAAATGCCTTTGTCAGTTAGTTTAGTAGTCTGATGTATGGTACACACCTTTCCTTTACTTTTGATATATAATCAATTTAAAGTCACCAGAAGTATCTTCTAACCAGAAGTTTCATCCCAACATTTCTGACATGTACTGTCTAAAACGTGACCAACATAATATGATGATTGCTTTCTGAAGTAAAAGTGCTATTTCTTCTATAAAAGCCCCGTTTATGAGCAGATAATCTAAGACAGGCTTGACTTTTTAAGGTTATTTCTTAATGTGACAACCTTGCCACAACTAATGTATTTTTTCCCCCAATCTATAGGACTGGAATCAATCTGGATATTTAGGTCTTCTTATTCTTACATCAAATAAGATGTTCTCACATTAATGATCTTATTTAAATTTAGATTCTGTTTTATTCTTAAATAGCCACTCTGTTTGCATGATTCAAAATTCAAAAGGCATAAAAGAATGTTCACTGAAAACTCTCTCTTCACCCCATCCTTCTTCAGCCACCCAGTTTCATTTCCTGAAAACAGCAATGCCACTCGTTCTTTTATTTTTGGTTGTACCATGTGGCTTGTGAGATCTTAGTTGCCTGACCAGGGATCAAACCCAAGCCCTCAGCAGTGACGGCGGGAAGTCCTAACCGCTGTAGGAAAATCCCTGTCAGTAGTTCTTTGGGGATTCTTCCAGAGAGACTTTATGCTGCATGTACAAGGTTGCTCAGTGGTAAAGAATACACTTACCAATGCAGGAGTCATGGGTTCGATTCCTGGGCAGGGAAGATCCCCTGGAGAAGGAAATGACAACCCACTCCAGTATTCTTGCCTGGAAAATCCCATGGACAGAAAAGCCTGGTGGGCTACCGTTTATGAGGTCGCAAAAGAGTTGGACATGACTTAGTGACTAAACAACAACGTAGATATAAATAGACTGTATGCTGGGGACCTTCTAATCAGTCACGTAGAATGCGCCTTAAAGTTACCTGATTTCCCAGGTGATGTTAATGCCCTCATACTTGCACATCGTGCGTGCGTCAGAATGGCTGGGGCAGAATGGTGTCCCAGGCAGTACAGTAGCAGCAGAGAAGCCCTAGGGCAGCAAGTGACAAGTGGTGGCATGGCTACGGAGAGGGGCTGAGGGGCTACACAGAGTGGTTCCTGAGCAATAAATCACAGTAAAACAGTGGAGCCAAGAGGACAGGAAAAAAGGCTCTAGAGATGTCCAACACATTGACCATTTTGGCATGAGTATGCACAGTCCATCAGGCTTAAGGAGAGGTGGTGGTACTGAGATTCCTGCATGGATTCAGATTTTAATACATTCGCATAATTCTGGAAAGAGACGCATCTTGAGAATTTTCATTCCATGGACTTATTGTCCTACTAGACTTTCCTTGTAGGCGTTTGTGTTTGTGTGTGGCAAAATATACACAACTTACAATTTAACTTTTTTTGTTTTGTGTTGTATTTTTTTCTTTTTTGGCCATACTGTGCATCTTGTGGGATCTTAGTTCCCAGATGGTGGTGGTTTAGTTGCTAATTGTGTGACCCCGTGGACTGTAGGTCAGCAGGTTCCTCAGTCCATGGGATTTTCCAGGCAAGAATACTAGAGTGGGTTGCCGTTTCCTTCTCCAGGGGGTCTTCCAGACCCAGGGACTGAACCCGAGTCTCCTGCACTGCAGGCAGATTCTTTATCAACAGAGCTTTCTGGGAAGACCACAGTTCCTAGACTAGGGGTCAAACTTGTGCCCGCTGCATTGAAAGCACAGAATCTTAACCACTGGACTTCTAGGGAATTCTCTGAAATTAAAAAAAAAATTAAAAATTGAAGAGACACACATACACACGTATAATCACAGATGATTAGTGAATAATTTGTATAAATATGTTTCAGAAATTCAGAAGAGATATTTCTGTGGACCAGTAATAGGGGTGGTAATACAAAAAATCCCAGGAATAAGAATTCCTGAGAAAGAAGAAGAAAAGGAATGTAGGTTCTTATTCTTTCTTTCTTTTTTGATAGGTAAGAATTGGATTTACTTAGAGAGAAACACACTTTACAGATAGAGTGAGGGCTATCTCAGAAGGTGAGAGAAAGAGCCCTTTCTGAAAAAAAAAAATTAAGTATAGCTGATTAACAAGGCTGTGTTACCATTTCAGGTGTATAGCTTAGTCCTTGTTGGTTATCTATTATATATATAGTAGTATGAATATGTTAATCCCAAACACCGAATTTATCCTCCTTTTTCCCCTTTGGTAACCATACGTTTGTTTTCTATGATTTCTATTTACCACTTTCACCATTTTTAAGTGTACAATTCAATAGCATTAAGTACATTCACATTGTTGTGCGACCTTGTAAGCTTTTGTAGAAGAAATGCATGGTAGGAAGTTTCAAATTTTTGCTCATGTTGAAAGTTGCCATTTCATGCCTTATTTTTCATTTAGACCCCTGCTGTATTAAAAGACTTTGACGTCTTTCCATGAATTTGCCTTCTGCAGATCTAGAGAATGAAAATCACTAAAAGATGATGTCATGTCTGGAATTATAGAATTCCAGAAATGGCTGAAAATTTCCAGGAGCAAAAATAATTTGAAATGGCCATCATTTTACTCATCATTTTGAGAGGTGCCAAATTTTGGAAGTATCAAATCAACCCATTCAAGGAATATTATTAGAAAACTTTATTACAGCTTCTGTATACAATGCTTAAGGCAGTGTTTCTTGACTTTGGTGCTACTGACATTTCAGGTCAGATAATTGTTTATCATGGGGCTGTAGAATGGTTAGCACTGTTCCTAGTCTCTACCTGCTAAATGTGGGTAGCTCCTTCCCCAAGTTATGACAATTAAAAATGTCCCCATAAGTAGCCAAATGTCCTCGGAGCGGGCAGCAAAAATGCCCATCTTTTAAAACAGCTAGCTTAAGAGAGTGCATGTAGAGAAACCCTGATTTAGTGCATCATGTCTAGAACTAATCCCAATGTAAGCTGCTTCCAAAGATTAGAGGGGGATGCAGCATGATTGAAATATGGAAATAATTTTATACTAGTTGCTAAATAGGCATGTATCTTTCTTTTTCTCCCTTGCCTTGGCTTTTCTTCTTTCCTCAGCTATCAGAAAAGCCCCTACCCTTGCTCCTTGAAAAGAAAGCTATGACAAATCTGTACAGCATATTAAAAAACAAAGACATCACTTTCCCCACAAAGGTCTGTATAGTCAAAGCTATGGTTTTTCCAGTAGTCATGCACGGATGTGAGAGTTGGACCATAAAGAAGGCTGGGTGCAGAAGAATTGAAGCTTTTGGATCGTGGTGCTGGAGAAGATTCTTGAGAGTCTCTTGGATTGCAAAGAGATCAAACCAGTCAATCCTAAAAGAAAACAACCCTGAAAATTCATTTGAAGGACTGAGGCTAAAGCTCCAATACTTTGGCCACCTGATGCAGAGAGCTGACTCATAGGAAAAGACCATGATGCTGGAAAAGATTGAAGGCAAATGGAGAAGGGGGTGGCAGAGGATGAGACAGTTAGATGGCATCACCAACTCAATGGGTCTTCCCAGGTGGCCCTTGTAGTAAAGAATCTGCCTGCCATTGCAGGAGACTTAAGAGACACAGGTTCGATCCCTGGGTCAGGAAGATCTCCTGGAGAAGAGCATGGCAGTTCATTCCAGTATTATTGCCTGGAGAATCCCATGGACAGATGGAGCCTGGCAGACTACAGTCCATAGGGTTGCAAAGAGTTGGACATGACTAAAGTGACTTAGCAGGCATGCATGCATGCACTGACTCAGTGGATACGAATTTAAGCAAAGTCTAGAAGATAATGAAGGACTGAGGAGTCTGGCATCTTTCACAGAGTCCTTGGACAGAAGGTCAGTTTACTCCCTTTATTTTCTTGTTTTGATAGACAAATGCACATCATCCTTCCTCAAAAATGATTGATCTCCCTTTATCACTGAACATGTGTTAAACCTTATTCTGGCTAGAGTTTTGTTTTAAGATGAACTTGTTTTGAGAATCAATGGAGAGATACCCAGAGGGAAATTGCTACGTAAACTTCCAATGTAAAACTCGCTCCAACTGAGAAGATAACAAAAGCTTTGTCAACTTGCTCTTAATAGAATCAATGATAGACAGTTCTTGGAATTCACCCTCATGATACCTGAGTCATTTATTGACAAGCTGCTTTTGCTTCTCTGCAAATTTAGAGACAATGACAAACGTATTTTTTCAATAATTACCATGGATCTCAGCCTACATTCTTACTTGCAGGATTACTGAGCATTTAAATATTTTCTTGTGTTTTCCTTGGCTTTCAAAGAATTGTTTTGTTTGAATCTGAAAAAATTCACTTCTGCTTCTGCCTTACATTAAAAATTATTGACCAGTTTTCTGAAACTTCAAAAATTAAAAACCTTCCTTAAAATATGTGAAAGCAAAATTTTGTACTATCTATCAGTTCAGTTCAGTTCAGTTCAGTGGCTCAGTCATGTCTGACTCTGTGCGACCCGATGGACTGAAGCAAGCCAGGCCTCCCTGTCCATCACCCAACTCTCGGAGCTTACTCAAACTCATGTCCGTTGAGTTGGTGATGCCATCCAACCATCTCATCCTCTGTTGTCCCCTTCTCCTCCCACCTTCAATAGTTAAAATTTTAAATAACTATCTTTTTTTATTATAAAACTCATTGGGCTTTTCCTCTTGAAAGTAAAAGGAAAGAAAGAAAAATAGTACTACCCTTTCACCCAGCAATCCAGAGACAATTTTTAGTTTTTTGTATATAATATTTTAGACTTTATATACAGATAGTATTTTTGTTAAAAGCAACATGGCAGCACACTCTAAGTCTTCCTTTTACTGCCAATATAATGTAGATATAAATTAGCTCTGCATGACTCACTTGTGGTATTTGTGGAATATTTCCGTATGAATGATCATTATGTATTTAACCTTCTTGGATCATAATTATATTGATATTATGTTATCTTTATAATCAACGTTGTAATTATAGTTTTCATGTATACATCTTTGCGTGTTTATCTTATTATTTCTTTTAGATTATTTCCTCAGAGTGAAAACATAAAATCAAACCATATGTACATTTTGCTTTTTGGTGTATGTTGCCAGACTGCTTTCCGGGAAGATCTGTCCAATTTACATTCTAATAGGGTACGAGTTTACCTGTACCCTACATCTTTATTTGACACATATCTTTGGAAACAGTTTTTTTCAATGCATTTTGAAGACCACTCAGAGTTTAAAGTCTTGAACTGGCTTAGCTTGACTGTGAAAGTTTGTGATTCTGTCTACTTGAACAACAACCATAATATTCAACATCTTCCCAGAAGAAATCAGTTCAGTCCAATGTAGAAGTTAGTCTGGGAGTCCAGAGAGAGACGAAAGTGAATCATGTGTGGTTGTTGAGAGATATGACTCTATGAATTTACCTTATGAGACTAGTACCAACTTTATAACTTACTTGACTTTGGTTTAAGCTTCTGCCTTATAAATTCTGATAAAGAGCAGTGATGGTATTTAAGGTATTATATTATTTTTATCACATTCGGTGACAGAGAAAACATAGCCTCATTTCATAGTGCTTCTTCTGATGGAGTTATTTTTGAATTCTTTTTCTCCATCTGCTTTTGAGATGCCAGAGCCCAGGTGAAGCACAGTTTGGTTCTGGGTTTGAAGTGAGAGGGTTTCCAGAAATGAGGCCCACAGCTCTCATTTAAAGTGACTCCAGCTGGGCATAGAACATTCTCCTCCGGCGGAATGACACCCAGTCCGGGGCTGGAACTGGGATCTGGGCCAGGAGACAGCTAATGACACACTGGACTTGAATTTCTGGGTCCTGGGCAGTTCCATCCCTTGTGGGAAAGGCCATCCTTCTTGACTCTCTCCCTCTGCCCCCTTCCCCAATTCGCCTATAAAGCCCAGAGGACAAAGCCAAGTTGCTTTCGAACTTATGTGTGGACTTGCTGAAACTTTTTTGAGGGGAGGGGTGGGGGAGTAGTGGGGCCAGAAACCAAGATGTATTAAACACCTACAGTATTCTGGCACCATATGGAACTTCTCCTTTCATCTTTATAACAACACTGTGAGGTAGTACATTGGTCCCTGTTCTCCAGAAAACAGAACCATAGGATATACATGTATGTATATTTCACTATTGTTGTTTAGTCAATAAGTTGAGTCTGATTCTTTTGTGATGCCATGGACTGTAGCCATCCAGGCTCCTCTGTCCATGGGACTTCCCAGGCAAGAATACTGCAATGGGTTGTCATTCCCTTCTTCAGGGGGTCTTCCCAACACAGGGATTGAACCCATGTCTCCTGCATTGGCAGGCGGATTCTTTACCACTGAGCCACCAGGGAAGCCACTATATACATATATATATATATGTATACAGGTATACACATATACATAAAGGATACATACACACATATTAAAGCATTTTAGAGCTTTATAAATTCCTCATCCTCTTCCCTCTTTTCAAGGAAACTAGAATATTCTGCTTTTGATTGGCTACCTCTTAAAACATTGAGTGCTTTGGCAATTTCAATATGCAGGTCGATTCATTTTTATTCTGTATGTACCGAGAAGCTTGTGCATTCCTTCATGCCCACTCAGAAATATAAAATGGGAAATTAAGTCAGAAATCAAATGGCATTACTTCATTAGAATATAATCATTCAACCTCTAAATCGTCATGTTTTGGCTCTGAGTTAGGAAGCAGCATCATTGTTTCAGAAAAAAAAAGAGTTTTGATGGCAGAGACAGCAGTTTTCTGTAAGTGTCCATATTTATGTTCTTTCATTTGACTCATGTTATAAGGATAGCTTTCAGAGAAAACTGGAAAATGCCATGAATTATTGACTCAAGGGAAATGCTAATCTTACATTGAGAACCACTGTGGTTATTTTCAAATTTGAAGTTGTCCTTTGAATGTTTTATGTAGGTAAGGGGTTAAAATCTGGTAATTGATATAGGAAACATTTGAATGGTTTGTAAATTTTATTTTGTAATGGACTAATTTGGGGATGAAAAATGATTCATATTCATAAATATATGATGGATTCTCTGGACATCACCTCCATATCTATCTGGTATGATGAATGCTTAAGTGAACATGAGACACACACTAAATTACTCATCATTGAAAATGTAAAGACTATTAAATATTCATAGCAATAAACTAAAAGTTTACTTTCAGAAGTGTACAGCCTCCTTAAATTCATTTTAGAGGGAACTTATGGTCAAACCATATTTCTCATTTTTGCTTCCTATCTGCCCAAAACATGCACAAAAGATTTTAAATGTATTTATAAATTACAATACCTTTAGGAAGTAAAAGACCCCATGTTACATGGCAGTTCTGGCAAAAAAAAATGGTAAGGCAAAAGAACATTCATAAGAACCAAGGACTGGGCCTCCCTGGTGGCTCAGTGGTAAAGAATCTGCCTGCCAATGCAGGAGACACAAGTTCGATCCCTGGTCTGGGAAGATGCCACATGCCGTGGAACAACTAAGCCCAAGGGCCACAACTATTGAGCCTGTGCTCTAGAGCCACAACTACTGAGCCCTCACACCTCAACGACTGAAGCCCATGTGCCCTAGAGCCCAGTGGTCAGCAACAAGAGAAGCCACCGCAATGTGAAACCCGCACACTGCAACTAGGGAGTAGCCCCCGCTCGTTGCAGCCAGAGCAAAGCCTACAAAGACCCAGCACAGCCAGTAAGTAAGTGAGACTTTATAAAGATTCAAGGGCTTACTGCTTCTTGTATTTCTAATTATCTGACACAACCTTTCTTGTACATATTCACGGCCCATAAAAAGAATGAAATTGGCTGTGTATTTTAGTGTAGTATCATAGAGATGGTGAACAGTCAGAAGCATAGACAGAACCACACAAACAACCAGATTTTCCAGTCCAGGAAACTGTAAATTGGGTGATAGAACATCTCAGACTGAAGACCTAAGGGCTTCTTCAAATGAAAATGAAACTTTGACACTTAATCTTGTACTTGAAAGTTTTAATTCTGGATGTGCCTCGGGTGGGCAGGCTAGGAAGGGCTGAGTAGAGCTCGACCAGTATTCTCCAAGCATAAGGGGACATTTTAGGGATCAAAAAAACTTCAGGGAACCATTGCTCTGCACTTTGAAGTGATCCTAATTTTATTCCAGTACCATCTCTCTGTGAGCTACTCCCAACTGCTTTACCCAACAACCCAACTCTGCTCCCTGCCCCCTCAAGATCCAAAGCAGTGACCCAATTCTCAAAATTGTATTTATCTTGTTGTTGTTTAGTCATTAAGTCATGTCTGACTCTTTGTGACTCCATGGACTGTAGCCCACCAGGTTCCTCTGTCCATGGGATTTCCCAGGCAAGAACACTGGAATAGGTTGTCATTTCCTTCTCCAGGGGATCAAACTCACATCTCCTGCATTGGCAGGCAAATTCTTTACTGCTGAGCCACGAGGGAAGCCCCAAATTCCCAAGGAAGATACAAAAAGCTGTTTACACCTGTGAAGTTGTTAGGCCTTGCTAAAGCTAGCCAACCAACCAATCAACTGACAAACAAATCTAGGTATATTAAGCAAAACTAAATAAAAGCAGTAAGTGTTGGTCATATTAAAACAATAAATTAAAAAAAAAAAAGAACTCAGGTTTAGAAGACAAATGGTCTTAAGGAAGACTTTAGATGACATGAGTTATGAGCCTGACTAGAGCTAAAGTGCATATACAGCTATATTTTGCCTATTGGTGGTCTTGTTGGCCTTCTACATAGATGAAAATCACTTCTACTTCTTCTATGTTAATTGGTGTGATCCTCAGGCATGCTTCTTCCTTTGTCTAGGCTCACCTAAGCCACTTCCCCTTCCACTTCATCCTTCCCATCTTTGAGATAATGGAGTCAAGGTTAATGACTTCTAAGGTTGCATCTTGGACTGATTTGTCTTCACAGAACTTCCTATATTTGGAGTGGACAAATGCATTTTGTCATGACTGGTATTTTTCCTGTAGGGCAAATAGAGACTGCTGTAATCTCTGTGAGTCAAGAGACCTTGTCCATTTTCTTTATTGCTATCAACCCAGAATTTAGTGCCTGACATAAAATAGGTTTGCTATAAAAAAAATAATCCTATTGATTGAAAAAAAAATGCCCAAAGGGACTTCCTTGGTTGTCCAGTGGTTAAGACTCCATGCTGCCAAATGCAGTGAGCCTGGGTTCAATCCTGGGTCAGGGAACTAGATCCCACATGTGGCAACTAGCAGTTCACATGCCACAACTAAAGATCTCACATGCTGCAACTAAGACCCAGCCAGCCAAATAAATAAGTGATTATTAAAAAAAGAAAGAGAAAAATACCCAAATTCATGAATGAATGAGTGAATGAAAGTGATTTTTAAAGGTGTCCACAAATGTTCCAGGCTTTTGCTGTTCTTCAGTCGCCAAGTTGTGTTCAACTCTTTACCACCCCAAGGACTGCAGCACGCCAGGCTTCCCTGTCTTTCACGATCTCCCTGGGTTTGCTCAAACTCATGTTCACTGAGTTGGTGATGCCATCCAACCATCTCATCCTCTGTCATCCCCTTCTCCCCCCAGTCTTCAATCTTTCCCAGCATCAGGGTCTTTTCCAAGCTCTTTTCCAGGCTCTTTGTATCAGGTGGCCAAAGTACTGGAGCTTCAGCATCAGTCCTTCCAATGAATATTCAGGGTTGATTTCCTTTAGGATTGTCTGGTTTGATCTCCTTGCTGTCCAAGGGACTCTCAAGAGTCTTCTCCAGCACCACAGTTCCATGATTTTTGGTAACTTTCTGGAAAAGTATCACTCCATCCTGTGAAATCTACTGACTTTGTTTTATTTTAAACCTAGACCTGGAGATATCATTAGATCAGTGGACCCATTTTAGTAATTTTGTTTTTTCTCCTTATATAAGTAGAAAAGTGGCCTCTAACATTTTGATTTTCATCATATCTCATGGTTACAGGACCTGATTTACTTAAACCTGAGCCCAGGGTATGTAAGAAGCCAATGTTTTTGCATCCAAAGACATTACCTTAAGCCTGGTATCATAAAAACAGGGCTTCTTGATTGAATTTCCCTTAATGAATGGAGTTCATATAAAGGACTTATTTCCCACATCAATTATTCATACTCCAACAACTTATACTTCCACAAGTTCCCACTTGCCTCTTCAACAATAAAACACAGCAGCTTCCCTCTGAATAGAATGCAGTTTGCTGTCAGGTAGAAATATATCCTGCTTTGAACAGTGGATATTTGCATGCATTGCTGAGAGGCAGCAACATGTGTCGGTGACCTGAGTGAAACACAGCTGTCAAGACAAAACTGCACTCAGAGAGGCCAGAAAGCTCCTTGAAATATTCTTGGTGTTTACCACGTGCCTTTGAAGTTTGAAGTAGACAATGGAGGTAGAAGATTTATTAATACTCCCTTGTTCCTCAGACCAGCACAGTCAGTGGAGCAATTCACTGCTAATGGCATGTCTTGAGGTCATTAATTCTTGGAAACATTTCAAAATTAATGATGCAATATTTAATTGTGGATTTTTACCTTTTGGGTTGACTCTGAGGTGCTCGAGGAAAGAAAATCTGGGGTAAAACATTGGCACCTGTTGCTGTTGGGGTGGGTCAATTCTTTGTTTTGCTTTCCAATGTGATGTTAGTTTGTGATGTTAGTTTCTAGTGTACAGCAAAATGAATCAGCTATATGTATACATATATCCCCCTTTTTGGATTTCCTCCCCATTTAGGCTACCACAGAGCATTAAGTAGTGTTTCTTGTGGTACACAGTAGGTCCTCACTAGTTACCTATTTTATGCATGCATGCAGAGTCACATCCATCACTTTGAGTCTGCGACCTCAAGAACCATAGCCCACAAGGCTGCTCTGTCCATGGGATTATCCCAGCAAGAATACTGGAGTGGGTTGCCATGCCCTCTTCCAGGGGATCTTCCCATCCAAGGGATTGAACCTGGGACTCCTGAATTGGCAGGCAGACTTTTTACAGCTGAGCTACCGAAGAAGCTCCCTATCTATTTTATACATAGTATCATGCCTGGGTGCTAAGTCGCTTCAGTTGTGTCTGAGTCCCTGTGACCCCATTGACTTGCAGCCCACCAGGCTCCCTCGTCCAGGGGCTTCCCCAGGCAAGAACACTGGAGTAAGTTGCCATGTCCTCCTCTGGGATATGTAGTATCAATAATGTAAATAGGTTAATTCTAGTCTCCCAATACATCCCATCCCTCTTTCCCCTTTGGTATCAATATATTTGTTCTCTATGTCTGTGTCTTTTTTTCTGCTTTGTAAATAAGATTGTCCATACCAATTTTTTCAAAGTCCACATACATGCGTTAATATACAGGATTTGTCTTTCTGACTTACTTCACTCTGTATGACAGTCTCTTGGTCCATCCACTTCTTTACAAATGACCCAGTTTAGTTCCTTTCAGGACTGTCTTTTGTGCCACACTAAATGCCAGTAGCATCTCTGTAGGCATTGCACCAACTGATGCAATTGCAGGCATTGCATCTGCATGTTGTTCCACAGACCTCTGGTCCTGGGTGGTGAGCCTGACCTTAGATAAAGTGCAAACACAGCTATGTTTTACCCTTTAGTGGTCCTGTGATATGCCTTGATGAAGATCTCATCTACTTCATATGTGTTAACTGGTGTAAGCCTCAGGCCTGCCGCTTCCTCTTCCACTGCCCCTCATTGTTGATCATGCCCGTGAAGGCAGGGAGTATGGAAAGAGAGTAGAGCAGGTGACACACAGGAATTAGTGACTCAGAGTAATGGTAAGGGATAGTTGGAGACTTACTCAGATCAGGTTGTCAGGGAAGCCTTGGATTATGGTTTGATATTTAAACTGAGATCTGAACAATGAGAAAAATAGGATCAGCAGGTGCAAAGGCCCTGAGGTTGGAAAGAGAATGGTAATAACAACCAGAACCAACAACTGTGTAGAGAAGTGGCATGGTACACTGGGTAAGGGCAAAGACTTTGGGATCCTATGAGTTGCCACCACCAAGTTGGCTCATCACCAGTGATTTTGAACAGGTCTCTTCTCTTTTCTTTTTTTTCCCTTCTCTTTTCTATGTCTATTTCCTCACTTTAGAAATAAAGATATTACATAAAAATCTTATGGTGGCTTATAGCTCTGAGTCTATGCAATTCTTTTTATTAGCTTGTTCATCTTAAAAGCTGCCACATAGCAATTTATCAGTCCCTTATAAGACACATTAGTCTCCTATTCAGTTCAGTTCAGTCACTCAGTCATGTCCGACCCCATGGACTGCAGCACACTAGGCTTCCCTGTTCATCACCAACTCCCGGAGCTTGCTCAAACTCATGTCCATTGAGTTGATGAAGCCATCCAACCATCTCATTCTCTGTCATCCCCTTCTCCTCCTGTCTTCAATCCTTCCCAGCATCAGGGTCTTTTCCTTTGCATCAGGTGGCCAAAGTATTGGAGCTTCAGCTTCAGCATCAGTCCTTTCAGTGGCTCAGGCCTCAAGGTGTGTGTCTGTCTAAACTCTAATGGAGAGTTTGGAGCCAACAGCCTTCAACAGAGTCTGGAGGCAGACACAGCCCATGGGTTACTCTTCATGATAGCTCAGTCACTGCATTAGTGGGCAGTGACACTGTCACCTGGCAGCTCCTGAAATAATAGGAATCCTGGGGTCTGGGCATAGCAAACCAATGCACAGATCTTAACAGGGGTCTTGAACAGCATGGTAGTGCCACGTGACCTCATGAACTCTAGTGGTTGGCAAATGTCTAGCTAATAACAGCAGTAAAGGGAACCTAGAGGAAAAGAAACTGGAAGATACAGCTTAGTAACTTAAAGGCCGTAAGGCATATCCTCTGGGGACTCCCAAATATAATTATAGGCTGTACTTTGTAGGAGTATGAAAGTCCTACAGTAGCAAATGAGATCCAAGATGCAAAAATATAGTTTATTAGATTACTATGGCCTGGAGAAACACAGACTTCATAAATATTTTAATTTTGACATTCAGGCATAGATAGCAGTGTGCTGGGCAAAACTTATTTTATTTCTTGATTAATATAGAACTCTGTTTATGCAAAATTATCTGGAAGGTTATTATTATTGCTTTTTTCTCATTTAAAAATCCTTTCCTAACTATGCTAACATATTATTAATGTCATTCAATATTTTCTTGCTTATATGTATTTTTTCTCTTAAAATTCTACAGAGATCTTGAGTTTCTGAAAAAAAAAAAATAGTGTACAACAGGAAATCAAGAAGCAATTCCATAGAACATTAGATCTATACAATGTAGACACCAACTTTTACAGTTTTTGTTCATTGTTACCAATATTTATGACTATCCTTCAAAATTAATTAAAGGTTCACATCAGTTTGCAGGTGTCCCCTCCCTTAATGGGTTTCCCTGGGGTTTCAGTGGTAAAGAACCCACCAACCAATGCAGTAGATGTGAATTTGATCTCTGGGTCTGAAATCTCCTCTGAAGTAGGAAATGGCAACCCACTCCAGTATTCTTGCCTGGGAATTTCCATAAACAATGGAGCCTGGTGGGTCACAGTCCATGGGGTCTCAAAAGAGTTGGACATGACTTAGTGACTAAACAACAGCAATAATAACAACCTCCCTCAATGCCTCATTGATTCATTCCTTTGTTCTGGTCAAAAGAAAATACAGAGCATCCCCAGAAAATTCATAGTGGTTTCTGTACAGGTGAAGAGTCATGACTTATGAGAGAAATGAGTGAAGATGTCTGCTGAGACCAGGTGCCTTATCAGAAACCAAAGAATCCTGTCTCTCTCTGTCTCAGCCATGGTGTACTGTAAGGGCTGGAACTGATGGAGACTAAGTGATGAATTGCAAGAGAAGGACAACGTGAAGGATATGAGTCATCAATATTGCTCACACATGTACAGTCATCCACTTGGAACTCATGAAAAGGCAGTTTCTACCATCAGCTCCAAGATAGCCGTGGGTAGTTCTTACAAGCAAAGAATAGATATGGATATATTTTGTTGCAGCATTAAAAGTTTATCCTCACTAAAAGATATTATGAATTGCTCTATCTACAGTTTATGCAAAATGGGGATAATAATAATACTTACATTGTGGGACTGGAAGATTAAATGTAATTAAATATAAAGTGCTTACCACAGTACTTGGCACCTATACTCACCCCAAACTATCATTATTATTATGATTTAACTTAAGGTATTTCTAGGAAAGATTCCTTTGAGAAACAGTCTTTTATCATAATGGTATTATCTGGATAAACACTCTATTGCTCTCTCTATATATTAAATAGTAATAGCACAAAAGCTGATAGCCATTGTATTACCCATTTGCAGCAGTTTTGGCCTTTTTCATTTCATTTCAGAATATTCAGTGGTTTTTCAGCATACCTTGAAGGAATGGTAATGTCAAAACTATGGCATCTTGCCTTCAGTGAATCCTTGGGACACTGCTTCTGAAGTCAACATTATAATTAGGATGCATTCTATAAAAATGTGATTTATGAGACCATTCTTTTCTGATATTTGATTGGTATTCTTTTTAGGTAACAAAATGAGAAGCTCAATTTTAGTGTGAAGAATTATGAAAGTGCCTCTCCCATGTCGGCGTGTTGTCTTGTTTTGAGTCAGTGAAGATGAGCCTGTGCAATTACTTGAGCCAACATGTGTTCACTTGTGCTTAAAAACACAATCCAGCTGTTTCTGGACTGACTTGAACCATCAATTAAAAACCACAGAACTGTAGCCTTTTGTCCAGTTCCTGAGCCATATCTGGAGTTATGGACCCCTTTTAGAATATGCTCTGCTAAAGTTGCTTCAGTTGTGTCCGACTCTGTGAAATCTTATGGGCTGTAGCCCCCCAGGCTCCTCTGTCCATGAGATTCTCCAGGCAGGAATACTAGAGTGGGTTGCCATTTCCTTGTCCAGGGGATCTTCCTGACCTAGGGATTGAACCCACATCTCTTATGTCTCCTGCACTGGCAGGCAGGTTCTTTACCACCAGTGCCACCTGGGAAGCCCCTTAGAACATGTTGCTCAATATAAACTCTTGTCCTTCATTCTTAACATTATCTCAACTTTCTTTGTTGCCATGTGTTATTTGCTGACTTAATAATACTTCAGTCATTTATTTCAAATATAGAGTAATCACCAGGGGACCACAGATGTCCAAGAAACAGTTCTTGGAGTATGAAGACAGGTATAAAATGAGGCAGAGGTGGGGATCAATTAATCCTGATTTGGAGTAAAGAGCCGACCTCACCTCAAAATATATGCCCTTTGGTTACATCTGGACAGATGAGCAGGGGTTTTACCAGGCAAGGAGGTGTGAGAGTTTGCATGCTCAGGTGATGGGTCCCCAAATGTGTTTTCACATGTAAAACACAAGGAATTGAATTTCAACTATTTCAAGTTCAAATATTTCAACTGAACTGCTTTCAAGCTGTTCCCAGTCAACAGAGAAAATAATACACAAGATGTGTGAAAATGAAGACACTGACTTACAAGATGTAAAAATAGGAAAATCAGATCACTTGGTTCTCTGTGGACTTTAATCAGAAAAAAATAAATTATCCATCTTTCACTCCATGGAAACAGTATGAGATCTCCTCTTCACCTACTACTTGCTACCAGATTTCATTCAGAAAGTTACTCCTCTGTCTCTTCTTCACTAAGGAGTGGCTGGTGGTACATACTGAAAAGCTGCTCATGACTTGGGCAGCGGAGGGCGAGCAGAGGGAATTCCCTGGTGGTTCAGTGCTTAGGACTCCACACTTTTACTGCCGTGGCCCCGGGTTGAGGCTTGGCGGTGGAACAAAGCGGGCCTCCCAGGTGGCTCAGTGGGTAAAGAATCTGCCTGCAATGTAGGAGATGCAGGTTTGATCCCAGGAAGATCTCCTGGAAGAGGAAATGGCAACCCACTCCAGTGTTCTTGCCTGGAGAATCCCATGGACAAAGGAGCCTGGTGGGCTACAGTCCATGGGGTTGCAAAGAGTTGGACATGACTGAAGTGACTGAGTGCATATGGGCGGAGAACAAAGACCCCACAAGCTGCACAGTGTGGCCAAAAAAAAAAGAGGGGGTGCAGAGCTGAAATAAGAGTTGAAAAAGAGTCTGTGCTTCATTGTTGATGGTTTTAAGCCAGTGCTTCCTGAATGTACCCAGAGAAGGCAAACATTCCCAACACATGTTTCTACAGTTCCAAACATTCTTTGGGTTTGTTTTCCATTTTTAGTGAAGGTATTCAGGATTAGGTTAGGTAGCAACTTGATCCACTGTACATTCATCTGGAAACTTGTCTTGGAAGTGTTTTCTTGATGAAGATGAACTATTTTGGAACAAAGTTAAAACAGAGGTTAGAGCTGGGACCATGTTAAGACTTGTTCATAAGGTACAAGGTATGCGTTTATTTCATTCCCTGTCAGATGTGATGGGCTTTAGCGCAACTCGTAAACGAAGTCCATGGAAACACAAACGTGGTGTCTCCTTTCAGTATTCCTCAGGAATGCAGCACTTATCCAGTTAGCCTGGGCCTCTGAATGCTGCTGGCTCGATTCTACCCCTGCCGGGCCCCTAAAAGCAACTTGATCACAGCCAAGCATGGCCCTGGTATTCTTTTGCCTGTTGAGTTGGCACGTTCCTGTTAGAGGGAATATTGCCTAAACTGCAAATAATGCACTTAAAGGGAATGAGCTGAAATATCCCTTCTCTTATCTTCTTGTAATCCCCTCCTCCTCTTTTGTGCAGAGTGAACCCAGAGCATGGATTCTAAGGAATAGGACATTTCAAAAGGGATGAGATGTCACTTCTGAGATTAGGTTTTAAGTGTGTGACTTCCCTCTGGCTAGCACTATGATTTGCTAGCAGGTTCTTTCACTCCATGGCTTTTCTTGCTGGCTTGCACTGGGGAAGAAAGCTGACATATTTTGAGTTGCCCCGTGGAGAGGCCCACATGGTAAGGAACTGGGATAACCAACATCCAGTGAGTGAATGAAGCCCTCAGTCCAAAAGCCTGCAGGGAACAGACTCCTGTCAGTGACCATGTGAGTGACTGAGCTTGGAGGCAGATCTTTTTGTCTGTTGCACATTAAGATGACTGTAGCCTGCGAGAATCTCTAAGCTGGAGGACCAGCTAAACTACACCCAGATTCTGGACCTATAGAAACTGAGATAATAATTGATGCTGTTTCAAGGTACCAAATTTTGAAGTAATTTGTTACACAGAGATGGATAACTATTTCACCTGCTTATAGGAAGTAGCACCAGTAGTAAATAACCTGCTTGACAATGGAGACATTAGCAGTGTGGATTTGATCCCTGGTATGGGAAAATCCCCTGGAGGAGGGGATGGCAACTTGCTCCAGTATCCTTGCCTGGAGAATCCCATGGACAGAGGAGCCTGGCAGGCTACAGTCCTTGGAACTGCGAAGACTGGACAAAACTGAAGTGACTTAACACGTACACACAGAAGTGGTAAGGTTTGGCAGTGGGGACAAAGATTGGAAAGAGAATAGGTACATATATTTGTGTCTTTCTGAGTCACCAACCAGATCGAATATTTGTGACATAATTTATATACTGTTTTTATGTAGAGGGTATATAAAAACAACATCCTGGCAAGGGTGGCATGGGCATGTTTTGGACAAAACTTAGGTTGTGGAAACTCAATTATTTGGCTCAGACACATAGCTTAGAAGGTAACAGAGATGAGAGAAACTAAAATCTTACTCTGGAGTCTTAGTTCTTTCAAATTAGCCAGTCATAAGAGGCAGTGGTAGGGTTGGGATTAGGGTAGAAATCAGAATCACCTCTAGTTTTTTTTTCAAGCTAGTTATGTTAGTTTCCTTTCCCACACAGTTTGGGCCAGACTACACCACACTGCGGGGCTGCACCATAAGGGCACTGAACTTATACAAGTGCAGCCTCATTCTTTGTAACTTGGACTAATAAGTAGAAAATAAAACTTGTACATTTCAGGTAGGTTCTGATCGAGGATCCAGTAGTCCTTAGACGCCTCTGCGGTGATAAGTAAGGTGATCACGCAGTTTTAGCATGCTGGTATTGGGTAGTTAAGGTTAAGTTAAAAAATAAAAGAATAGCACCCGAAATTCCATTATTTGATGGTCTCAAGCTTGTCTGATATGGCAGATCCTCTCTCACCTACAGCCCCAAATTGGCAAAATGGGTTTGGCTAAACAATGACAAGTTGGGAAGAAGTGGCTGCATGGTGAGTGCAGCTTTTATTCGGTGGTGAGAAGAAGATGATGTAGTAATGAAGGAACCCACTTCAGTGCTGCATCTGCACGTGTGTGGCCCTGGAGATCCCTGTAATGGCTTCTAGAGCTGAGCAAGGCAGCTGCAGAATGGATTGGACTCCAACAGGCCATGGCCCTGAGTCATCAACTCCTGGACCAGGTCCAGGGGCTCTCCTCTACCATCAGCCCTGGTCCTGATGAGAGCATCACTGGGACTCTCATTGTTCATGGGTCTCCTGTAGATCACAGCCTTGCTTCCATAGCAACGGCCTGACACAATTGTGAAGGACAGTATAATTACCTGACAAAGACTACAGTTTCTCCTGGATAAGATGACTGTAGTAGCTTTTTCTTACTTCAGCTCCTTCCTGCTGCCTCTTTGCATTTTGCAAAAAGGATTTTCTAGAGCAGCACTGCCCAGTAAGGCAGCTGTTGGGCACATGAGACTCTGTAGCATTTGAAATGTGGCTGGTGAGACTGAGGGATTCCATTTTTCATTTAGGATTTAAGTCTTTACTGAATGTGTTACAATATTGCTTCTGTTTTATGTTTTCACTCATTGGCTGGGAGGCATGTGAGGTCCTAGCTCCTCGACAAGGGATCAAAGCTACACCCCCTGCACTGGAAGGTGAATCCTAACCACTGGGCCATCTAGGAAGACCCCCATTTAGTTTAATGTAAACATTCATTTAAACTGAAATAATCACATGTAGCTGGTGGCTAATGTGTTGGACGCACAGCTCTAGAAGCTGTTGTCCTTATGTCATTCTTTTGTTAATTTATTTTTGGGTAATATTTCTAAAACATTTTCTTTGTGCCAGGCACAATATATAGAATGTTGCGTGCATTCATCCAATTTTCACAAAACCTGATGAAGTCAATTCTATTATACATTTTCCAGAGCAGAAACTGGAATTTTAGAGAGATAAAGTGGCCTGCCCAGGTGCCGCTACTGGTGAAGAACCTGCCTGCCAGTGCAGGAGACATAAGAGACATGGGTTGATCCCTGGATCTGGAAGATCCCCTGGAGAAGGGATTGGCAACCCACTCTGGTATTCTTGCCTGGAGAATCCCAGGGACAGAAGAGCCTGGCTGGCTACAGTCCATAGCGTCGCTATGGACGTGGTTGAAGCAACTTAGCACACACGCACACCTCAAATCATTCAGGCAAGAGACAGAATTCAACATAAAGTTTATCTGGCTCCAGTCCTGTGTCTCCTGTATAGATGAATGAGGCTAAATCTGCAGAAATGGAGGCTGAAGCAGAATAAACACAAGATGATTTAAAATATAACTCTTGTTATAATGGGTTATTTCATTTTATTGCTTATTGTAAACACTTTGGCCACAGCAAATACATTAGTTTTTAAATAACTGTAATTCAAAGCTTTCACATCATATACTATTTTCCCCCAAGATGTGTCATCTATGAAAATAATCAGTGAACTCCAAAAGTCTATACTGACATTGTGCACATTTATGCTATTGTGACACTAAATACAAATAGTAAAAATACTCATCTATTGGAGGTCTATGGGTTTGTGATATGCCTTAAGGGAGGTCTTAACACATCTCAGAGAAGAGAGATGGTGTGGATTGTAATAGCTCCTATGCGAGTAATGTTGGCAGAACATACGAGGTATGCAGTAAACATTTATTGACAGCAAAGATGATGAGAATTCAATTACTGCTGGACTTGCCCTCTCTATTTTTTCTTAAGGAATATATGGTGCATTGGGAAATATCACTCTGAATGTCTCAGAGGCTCTGACACTTTGAATTGTGTAGCTACTGTGTAATTGGGTCTGATCACACTTGCAGAAGAGAGATAAATTAAAGCATATGTACTGTTAAAATTGTGCTAAAATCTCAGTTACTAGGTAGGACAGGCTGGAATGCTTGAATGGTTTCCATCTTCATAAGCAAGAAAATCACAGTGCCTGAAAATCAAGCTAGTCATTCAAAACAAATCTAGCTTTCAGATCTCACTGGCAGTTAGACTGTATTTCAGTTCAGTCAATGTCTTTGAAAGTAAAATATGCTACTTATATGAGTTACTGAGTTTCCTAACTATGATTTTTACTTTAAGACATTTCTTTTGATTGTTTTATTAAGCAAAACTCTTAGCATCATTTTGGGATTTTGAATTATGCTGATAATGTTGGCTTAAACATTTTAGATTTAATTGCAAAGTGACAGAAATTTCATTATTCTCAATATTTTCTCAATGTACAACTTTAAATACATGACAATAGAAATGTTAAGATCACCTGCAGCAATGAATATGGCATATTAGAATTATTTATTAAAAACTTTTACACCTAAAGGTAGGCACTTTATAAAATGTGGGTTTTGGCAAAAGGCAACAGTTTGACACCAATATCTTACTTTTCCATTAACTGTATAACTTTTCAAGAGACTAGATTATTAAAACATTATAAGAGACATAGAAATTTGTTCAAGTTGCATATGAGTGGAATTACACAAAACAGAATCCAAGCTTCATTTTCTCTTCTTTTTGTAAACTGCTATATAGCTTCCTGGTCAAGTTCTAAATTTTACTCCCTGATATAAAATCCCATAGGATTCTGGCTTCTCATCTTTTAATCTGAAGTGAAGTATTTGTTGCTTGTGGAACTTGTTATGAATTTCTTTTCACAGCTGGAATTACCATTATGATCATATACTACAAAAAGTCAGATGATTTTTAGGTGGCGATAGCTAGCAGTGAAGAGTGCTTGGCTTTAAGCGGCTGTTGAGTCCTTTGGATTATGTTTTAAGTCTCAAATTATATAGATTCAACTACCCCTGTTGTTTTCATTCTTGGTGATGTAGAAATTCGCCTCACTTCTATCTAAAACATGAGCAGAGCTTTGGGGCCCCACTGAACTTATCTACCATTTGACTTCATTCTCCCTTCACAAGCATGTCTCTACAGGGTAGTCAGCCAGGGTCTGTTAGGAGTCTTGGAGACAGGGAGCTTCACAAAGCAATCTAGTCAATAAGAAAACCCCAACAGCCCTTTCTTATACTGAAACCTGAGTTCTCTTCCTGCAACTTCCATCCAGTGTTTCCAACAGTGTAAGGCACAGAGTAGGCTTTCAGGCACTTGATCTGCATTTATGGATGAACAAAGAGACTGAAGAGTTCTCGTTCTGACTCGTAAAGCTGCAGAAGATAGTCGTTTCCTTATGGAGTCCAGGGTAGCCTTGAATCGCACATAAATCTTCTCTTTTTCAGGGTGAATACTGCAATTTCCTTCATCTGTTCCTTAAGCGACACGAATTTCTGATGTTTTGTCTACACGTTACTCTTTTCTGATGCGAAGAACTGACTCATTGGAAAAGATCCTGATGCTGGGAAAGATTGAGGGCAGGAGGAGAAGGGGACGACAGAGGATAAGATGGCTGGATGGACGTGGGTTTGGGTGAACTCCGAGAGTTGGTGATGGAAAGGGAGGCCTGGCGTACTGAGGTTCATGGGGTCACAAAGAGTCAGACACGGCTGAGCGACTGAACTGAACTGAACTACTCTTTTCTGAGTGTACTTCTGTATCAGTCAACCTCTTCAAATGTGGTCCCTGTGAACCCAACATAATACCCCAGATGGGATCATCTCTGAGTAGGGAAGAAATCCTATGTCTCTTTTCTTAGCCTGGACATTCCACTTGACATATTGTCCAACTTGAAAGGGTGTTCCTTAGGGCAATCCTTTCTTGTCTGTTTCTGAGTACAGGCATTTTATTCTAGGCAAGATTGCTGATTGGCACATACTCTGTTCCAGGAGAAGGATTACTTCCTCGAATTCCCAGGATATGGAGGGGGTGGAGAACGCTGTGCTGGCGTCGGGGAGTATGGAGGAGGCAAGTCTGCACAGTATTCCATCTCATGGTCATAATTATAGGGGGGTGGTGCCACTGGAAAAAAAAACAAAACAAAACAAAACGAGAAGGGCATCAGGTATTTAGCAATGATAGAGTGTCCATTATATTTGAGACACTCAGAGGGTACTTCGGGGGAGGACATAATTTTTACAAAGGTTCCTATAGTCAAAACTATGTTTTTTTTTTTTTCAGTAGTCATGTACAGAGGTGAGGGTTGGGCTATAAAGAAGGCTGGGAGCCGAAGGATTGATACTTTTGAATGTGGTGCTAGAGAAGATTCTTGAGAGTCTCTTGGACAGCAAGGAGATCAAAACAATCAATTCTAAAGGAACTCAACCTTGAATATTCATTGGAAGGACTGAGGCTGAAGCTGAAGCTCCAATACTTTGGCCTGACTCAAAGAATTGACTCACTGGAAAAGACCCTGATCCTGGGAAAGACTAAGGATGAAGGAGAAGAGGGCAGCAGAGGATATGATGGTTAGATAGCATCACCAAGTCAACAGACATGAATTTGAGCAAACTCTGGGACACAGTGAAGGACAGGAGAGCCTGGTGTGCTGCAGTCCATGAGGTCACAAAGAGTCAGACACGACTTAGGACTGAACAACAACAACAACATAATTTTTGCCTTCAATAATCAGTTTTATCAGGCTGAGGATACACAGTATGAAAAGTCAAGTGTTATAAAAAATGCTGCTATCGGCCAAAGTATTTAGAATTGGTGGCTTAAGGCAAATTTCTTGGAAAGATGATGTTGAAGTGACAGAAAGGAGTAAAGGGTAATTCAAGATGAGCAAAAGTTCTGAAAGAGGAGAAAACTTTGATTCAAAGCAAAAACTACATGGAAAAGAGAAACGGGAAAGGATACTGAGGAATCTAATTGTATCACCATCAAGGTGGGCTTAGACTATCACAAAAGGTGTGTGATATGTGGTTTTTAGAGATTTTTTGAATATGCTAGTGAGTATGCTTTAGGGAGATGACTGTCAGCAATACGCATTCAGGTGGACCAAAGAAAAGGTGAGATGATGTAGTAGCATATGTGAGGGATTCTAAAGGACTCGTGGAAGTTGGTGGTGGGGATTATTAGGAGCTCTTGAGCATTTGAGAGCTTCAGTGATGACTGGGTGTTTGGAAAAGAGGTAGAGAGCAAGAAGATATGGAGGTATTGGGTGCCTGGTACTGGGCTTCTGTAACTTGGAGGGTCATGGAGTCATTATAGAAATAAGAAACAAACAAAAGGGAAGACAAACAGGTTTGCAAATGAGGATGGAGAAACTTTTTCAAATCTCATAGACAAAGTTTCTTTAATTTACTTACTGTAATATGTCAGTGTGTTTTAAAATCACATTTACTATAACAAAATCATATTTGTTTATGATTATGTATGGACATCTATTTTGTAGTGTTCTCCATCCCAACTACAGGGTTGGAAAAGAGGTACTCCTTGAGCACTCCATGTCCTCAAGAACCGAATCACTTGCAAACATCTGAGCAACCCTTTTGGTGATTTGCCAGTAGTTTTGATTTATCATCAAGATCACGATTCTAGTTGGAAATTGACACGTCTTAATTGCTTCCTGTGAATGTGACCTAAACCACAGACTAAGCTAAGCTAAGCTAAGTCACTTCAGTCGTGTCCGACTCTGTGGGACCCCATAGATGGTAGCCCACCAGGCTCCCTCGTCCCTGGGATTCTCCAGGCAAGAACACTGGAGTGGGTTGCCATTTCCTTCTCCAATACATGAAAGTGAAAAGTCAAAGTGAAGTCGCTCAGTTGTGTCCGACTCTTCGCGACCCCATGGACTGCAGCCTACCAGGCTCCTCCACCCATGGGATTTTCCAGGCAAGAGTACTGGAGTGGGGTGCCATTGCCTTCTCCAACCACAGACTAGTGCTATAATAACGTGAATAAACAGCCAAGCTTTCACTTTTAGAATGGCAGAGAAGAACAAGCAACATTTCAACAAACCTCAACATGTCTTCTCAATTGTACTCTTACTGATGAGACTATGATAGTATTGGGATCAATATGCATGTATTAATAAACATAGGACTTCACCCTATACGCAAACACAAACTGTTTCTTCAGCATCTCTTTATTTTGTATTTGTGTTTAAAATTTTTTAAATTAGCTTCTATTGGAGTATAGTTGATTTACAATGCTGTGTTAGTTTCTGCTGTACAGCAAAGTGAATCAGTTATACACATCTTGTGTTCAGTGGCTCAGTCATGTCCAATCCTTTGCTTCTGAATGAACTTTAGCCCACCAGACTCCTCTGTCCATAAGGTTTTCCATGCAAGAAGCCTGGAGTGGGTTGCCATTCCTCTTCCAGGGGATCTTCCTGATCCAAGGATTGAACCTGCGTCTCTTGAGTCTCCTGCATTGGCAGGCAGATTCTTTACCACTGAGCCATCTGGGTAAGCCCCAGTTATCCATATACTCACTTCTTTTAACGATTCTTTTCCCATCTACATCTCTTTAACTTGGCTCGCTTTACCAGGAGCTTGGTGATTCGAACCATTTACTGATCTATCTATGCTTAGGAAAGAATTGAGTCACCGGACACAGAAAAAGATGGAGGTGCAGAACTGAGTGGGCTGTCCTCTGAGAGACACCCTGGTGAGGAAAGACTCTGAAACTCTCCTGTGGGCTGAGCAGGCCAGAGTTCACAGCAAAGGACACAGTTCTGTGGAGAAGGCTGCTTTAGGCCCTCAGAGGCTGGGCTATTTCAAGCTTTGTTTTCTACAAGCAAACAGAGTAACTCCCATTGAATCTACACACACCTTCCCTCTGCATACACCCACTCCTTTGCTTCATTATATGCAGGAGGACTGAGACAGAGAGATGTATAATAAAATTCCTCCAAGCCAAGCAATGCACCCTCCACGTAAAACAGAAAGTTGCAGCTGGATTCCCATTGAACTGTTTCATGTAAGTACGTGGTTCTAAGTTGTTTATATGTTGAAGCTTTTCCCTGCCTCCCACTTGAGGGGCACACACCAGGTGAATCTACAGATTGACTCTGCATCTTTCTTGGTCATTAAGCCATGGTGTGCCTTTATGCTTCGGTAACAAAGCATTTATATTTTGCCATCTGCATAAACACTGCTGGAGGACATTTCAGTGAGACTCCCTCTGGTTTATACAGCTTCATGTTGAACATGAAAATCTAAGATACGAAGCCATGTTCTTTCATTCATATAGGTTTTGAATTTAAGATATGAAGCCATTCATATAGGTTTTGAATTTGGTAAAGTGATAATACAATGCTGAAGAATGGTATTTTGAGGAATTTGAAGACCATATCCATCATGAAATAAGTATGGCACATCTTTTACAGTACCACCTATGGGAAGCCATTGTGAAATAATCCCGGTGTAACTGTGAACTGTGCTATCTTTCCTTCTTACAGATAAAAAGGTTTCACCAGGAAATAAACTTTTCAGGGTATCAATTTTAGAATTTCTGATTAACTCTAATGGGTTTTTTTTTCTTTCTCTTAAAGTCAAATCATCTTTAAAAGATACATGGATGTAGCTGGAAATGCACTTTTGAAATTCTTTCATAATCAATCATTCCAATTCTTTAAACAGTGAAAATACGCCATTACCATGTATGTCAGTATAGTTGTCTAGAATTTTACAAAATTCAGGGGATGCTAAGAAATTCATAGCAGAAAGTTAATCATTTTTTTTTAATCCACCCAGGACAACATCCCTAAAGCAAATGTAATGAAAGATGCATGGTGTTATCAAAATTGTACATTATTTTAGAAAATTGGAAACAGAGTAAAATCATCCATGATTTTGTCACCAAAATTTAATAAACAATCCATTGCCAATGCAAAAGATGCAGGAGACACAGGTTTGATCCCTGGGTTGGGAAGATCCCCTGGAGAAGGAAATGTCAACCCACTCCAGTATTCTTGCCTGCAAAATCCTATGGGCAAAGGAGCCTGGTGGGGTACAGTCCATGGAGTTGCAATGGACAAGAATACTGGAGTGGGTTGCCACACCCTCCTCCAGGGGATCTTCCCAAGCCAGGGATTGAACCCAAGTCTTTTGCATTGGCAGGCAGATTCTTTACCACTGAGCCACCAGGGAAGCCCGTATCAATCTTTTTAACAACCTTCTTTTTAAATTAATTTAACAGGTGACAATCATGTTGCAATATATAAATTTATCAAATCAACACATTGTATACCTTGAACTTACACAATGTTAAGTCAATTATATCTCAATTGAAAATATTAATTTTTTAAAAATAAGCAACGAAACTTCATCTATCCGACTGAGAGACTTTCACGTAGAAATTTTAATAGCAATTTCACATAGACATTTTAATCTACTTATTCTGTCTCAATGACCAAGGCATATCATTTTTTAATCACAAATACCCAATTTTAGTTATTATTGATTCTAAATGGTATTAATATCTGGTAGGATAGATGAAGTTTCATTGCTTATTTTTATATATTGCAACATGATTATCACCTGTTAAATTAATTTAAAAAGAAGGTTGTTAAAAAGATTGATACGGGCTTCCCTGGTGGCTCAGTGGCAAAGAAACTGCCTGCCAATGCAGAAGACTTGGGTTCAATCCCTGGTTTGGGAAGATCCCCTGGAGGAGGGTGTGGCAACCCACTACAGTATTCTTGCCTGCAGAATTTCGTGAACAGAGGAGCCTGGTGGGATCACAGTCCATGGGATCACAGAGTTGGACACAACTGAGCGACTGAACATGCACATGTGCAGTATATATATGTCAATCCCAACCTCCCAGTTCATCCCACCCACCTTCCCCCGTTGCTAACCATACATTTGTTCACTATGTCTGGGACTCTATTTCTGCTTTGTAAATAAGTTCATCTGTACCATTTTTCCAGACTCCACATATAAGCAATATTACATTTCTTTTTCTTTTTCTGGGTTACTTCACTCCATATGACAGCCTCTAGGTCCATCCAGGTCTCTGCAAATGGCACTATTTCATTCCTTTATATGGCTGAGTAATTATTTCATTTAAATATATACCGCATCTTAATCCATTCCTCTCAGAGCCATTTTTAAACAACTGTCTTTAAAAACCTGAGCTCTTTTGTAGCACATTCTAAGAGATTATACTCCTTTCTACTCCTCCTTGTTATCCGTATCTGTGGTCCTCTCTGCTCCACAATCTCATCTACTGAAGATTTAGTATCAGGCTCATTGCCTTTCTTTGCATCACAGCTTCTATTAATAGTATCATTCTCTCAGTGATTTCAACACCCCTTTGTTGAAATAAATTTCTAGCCCCAGAAAACACTGGGTTTCTAACCACTCCTACTCGAGCTCCCGTATCAGCAAACTTACATCCATGTCCTAGTATACATCGGTGTATCAGAAACTCAGTATATCCAGTCATAAAATCCCCAAACACCAAGCCCACTCTGGACTCTATACTCAACATTCCTGGTTCCTCTTCATCCAAACAAGGTTGACTGTGTGGCCCCAACCAATCAGACTGTTTCTACTTTTCTTTGTTCTTATTCTTCATCCTACAAAAGCTTCTTACCTTTCTTCCATTTTATTGTTCTCCTCATGAAAACCTTCCAATTTATAAAGTGTTAAATAAAGTTATCACCTAGATTATCTTCTTTAATCAGTTTTTAATATAAGGATGGAATCACCAATTCAATGGACATGAACTCGGGCAAACTCTGGGAAATGCTGAGGAACAGGGAAGCCTGGTGTACTGCAGTCTATGGGGTCATAAAGAGTCTGACATGACTTGGCCACTGAACAACAACAATCCTGCCTCTCAGTCCTTTGGGTCTTTTGTCTTCAAAGGTCTTTTTCTCACTTTTATTGTAATCAATGATGGAACCATATTGTAATCTAACCAACACTTCTTATCTTTCTAGAATATACATCCCAATATATCTTGGACTTCCCTTGTGGCTCAGCTAGTAAAGAATCTACCTGCAATGCGGGAGACCTGGGTTCAATCCTTGGGTTGGGAAGATCACTTGGAGAAGGGAAAGGCTACCCACTCCAGTATTCTGGCCTGGAGAATTCCATGGACTGTACAGTCCATGAGATTGCAAGGAGTCGGACACGACTGAGCGACTTTCACTTTCACCTGGATTTCTGATTTACTGACGGCCTTAAGCAGATTAATTTAAACTGACATCACTACCTTCCTGTCTTCATGTCTTTCTTCATTCAGCTTAGATTTATGGTCCATCAATAAAATTATCTCTGTGCATCTATCATCAAATTTATCTCCTTCTTTCCCTGCTGCTTGACAAAACTCCAACCCAACATTTTGGCTATCCTACATCTGTATCTAGGAGCTTAATATGCTTAGAGAAAAATGCACAATTGTGCCAACTGATCTCACTTTAAATGCATGACTATATTCTTAAGTGTGGAGGCCCTTGGCATTGCTCTGAAATTGTGCATTAGGCATCTCACCACCCCTCCATTCTCCGAGACTACTCTTTCATGATTTTTTTTTTTCTTTCTCCTTAATTACAAACTCCTCAAAATCACTTTCAGCATAAAACTTACTTTTTATTTCACTAGATAGATACAACTGGAAGATACAATAGATACAATTGGAAGAGACCATCCTCTATCACCAAATCCTTTGTTGAGTACATGAGTCACAGTGAAAAAAATTGTTTAATAATCTATCTACCTATCTAACTTCATCATTAGCATTATCATCCATCTGTCTATCTGCTATGTATCAATCAATCAGTGAATCAATAATCTACCTACCTAACTACCATTAAGGACTCTAAAATGTATTGATACTTCAAATCTCCATTTTCTTGATAGCATTATAATCCCTAGTTTTCCTTTCATTGGCATTTAATTTTTATATCTTTGACAAGCCTTTTTCTTATGTTTTATCCATATTATTTCCTTTCATATATGCATTATCCAAACCCATTTTTTAAAAGGAGGTTAACATAATCACTTTCTTTTGTTTATACTGAGGTTTGGAAAAGTCATGGAAATTTAAGACTTGATAAATAATTCTTATTTTCACACTGATGGTTTTTAAAATAGTTGTAATTAAACAAGGCTCAGGACATGCAAGGTGGCAGGAATACAAAACTATTTCAAAAGGTCACTGTGCAACAAAGGGTTGGATGTGGCAGATCACTTTTCCTTGGTAATCTCCTCCCAGTGCAGAATAATAATGTTCACTGCAGGGTTCCCCACTAAGTACTTTCAACAAGAGATACACTAACCTTGACTAAACTATTTTCTACTCATTTATGGGGCCTCCCAGCTGTAGGACTATGTCATAACTTGAGGGGTTATTCAATTATCACAGGGTTAGTTAATTACTGTGGGTGAAATCATTGTATACATCCACTGAATGAGAGATTTTTGAAAAGCATTCAATATTACTCTGTGTTGTTTCCTGATCCTTTAAGTGAAAGCTTAATTAGTGACTTTATGAAGGAAATGAGAAGTAATCAAGCAAATTATGTTTTTGAGGGCCTAGTCTTTTTACAGTGAAAATGCGTCCACCATAAGGCTTATTATGTTTTCTGCATTATTCAGTTCCCAGAACAACGCATTTACTGAAAAGGCAACATGGCGCTGTGATCTGCCAGTATAAATAATGCCGGTAGAATAAAGTGTTTAAAACACATTTCCATGGGTGGAAGAGAAATCTCAGACCCAAGAAGGCAAAACATCACATTAAAACATTTTACTTTTTCTAGTTTAATTTTATAAAGAATATTTTTAAATGTTTTAAAAATTAATTTTAATGATCCTTTTTTTTTTTATCAAGGAAAGTGAATCTGGAATATTATCTACAAGGTGTTTCTCCTCATCTTCTTTGGTTTAATGTCTCTGTCAGACTCTCCTCTTCTCTTGGGTTATGGGTTGATCAGTAAAAATGGGGAGATTTGAAAAATTAAAAAGAAAATCCCCCCTATTTTTTTCTTATACTGTAGTTTTAACATGGTCATATTAACCCTAACCATAATCTTAGTAAATGGGAAGTTTCAGAATTACGAATTGCTTTTGTAGTGAGTTGGAGAAGGCAATGGCACCCCACTCCAGTACTCTTGCCTGGAAAATCCCATGGGTGGAGGAGCCTGGTAGGCTGCAGTCCATGGGGTCGCTAAGAGTCGGACACAACTGGGAGACTTCACTTTCACTTTTCACTTTCATGCATTGGAGAAGGAAATGGTAACCCACTCGTGTTCTTGCCTGGAGAATCCCAGGGACGGGGAGCCTGGTGGGTTGCTGTCTATGGGGTCACACAGAGTTGGACACGACTGAAGTGACTTAGCAGTAGCAGTTTGTAGTGAGTAAAAAGTATAGTATATTCCAGGGTGGAATTTAAGGTTAATTGTCTAGGTATTAATACAATTAAATCAGATTTTGTCATGACATTCATTCATTCAGCCATATCTACTGAGTGCCTGTTACATGCCAGTTCTGGTCTTGTACGCTTGGGATTGAGACGTAAATAAAATTGACAATGCCTGCCTCATGGAGCTAATGTTCTAGAAAGAGGGGAAGAACAATAAATAATAAACATAACCATTAGGTGAACTATATGATATCTTAGAAGGTTAAATGAAGCATGCTGGACAAGGAGTAGAGCAAAAGGATGGGTTCATGTGGGAGGTGAGACGCCTTACAATCTTGAGGGTGACTGAGGAAGGCCTCATTCATAAAATGACCTTTAACAAAGACTTGAATTAAGTAAAGCATTGATGCTTTTGAACTGTGGTGTTGGAGAAGACTCTTAAGAGTCCCTGGGACAGTAAGGAGATCCAACCAGTCCATCCTAAAGGAAATCAGTCCTGAATATTCATTGGAAGGACTGATGCTGAAGGTCCAATATTTTGGCCACCTGATGCGAAGAACTGACTCATTTGAAACGACCTGATGCTGGGAAAGATTGAAGGCGGGAGGAGAAGGGGACGACAGAGGATGAGATAGTTAGATGGCATCACCGACTCAACAGACATGAGCTTGAGTAAACTCTGGGAGTTGGTGACGGACAGGGAGGCCTGGCGTGCTGTGGTCCATGGGATCGCAGATCGGACATGACTGAGGAACTGAACTGAACTAAGTAAGAGATTCAGTGTTCTAGGCAAACCCTAAGATAAGAGCGTGCCCCGTGTGTTCATAGAACAGCAAGAAAAAGTGTGAGTGGAGCCAGGTGGTGAGAGGGAGAAAGAAGTGAAGTCAGAGAAGTAAAAAACAGGAGCCAATTCAAGCACTGGCTTGAGGGCCCTGGTAAAGAATCAACTTTTTGGATAAAATGAGAAACCACTGGCTTTGACTCTTCCTCTGGGGACATGGGGAGCCACTGAAAGATTCTGAGCAGAGAAGTGATATGATCTGACATTTAATCATCTTAAATGGGTTCAGTCTGCTACTGTGTTTAGAATAGACCCCTAGGGGGCACAAGTGGATGCTGGCGGAGCAGCTAGGATATCACAGTCATGGAAATGAGAGTTGATGGTGGCTCCCACCAGAGAAGGAATGGTGAGAAGTAGTCATAAATACTGTTTACATTCTGAAGGTGGAGCTGAGAAGTTTTCCTGGTAGACTGCATGCAGATGTCAGGGAAAGAGAGGAGTCCAGGATGACGCCAAGGTTTTTGGCCTGAGCTGCTGGACAGCTGGCAATGCCATCAGTTAAGATGGTAAAGGATGAGTGGAGGAGTGTCTAGCCGGATGATCAGAAATACAGATTCAGACATGTTACGTTTGAGATCTATCTGTTAGACATCCAAGTGGATAGTTCAACAGGCAGTGGGGTCAAATGAGTGTGAAATTCAGGAAGGAGGTTTAGACTGGAGATACATAACTCTGGGAGGTATTTATCATATACATGGTCCTTAATATCATGAGGCCAATTGATACACCTAAAGAAGTAAGTCTGGATACAGGATAGAAGACACAAGAGTGAGACTTGAGGCACTCTAACACGGAGATACTGGAGAAGGGGGAGAACTAACAAAAGATTTCAGAGGAAACGATCATGCTGATGTTCATCTGAAATTTGCTCCCTCAAGGCGACTGTGATAGGTAAAAGATTAAGAAAGGAGAGACGTTGTTAGGGAATTGATACACAGGGCAGACCAGATGTAGAAACTACCTTCTTCCTTTGCTGTAAGGGGTGAGAGAGAGGACATGAGTGTATGAAAAGTGAAAGTGAAGTCACTCAGTCATGTCAGACTCTTTCGGACCTCATGGACTGTAGCCCACCTGGCGCCTCCATCCATGGGATTTTCCAGGCAAGAATACTGGAGTGGGTTGCCATTTCCTTCTCCAGGGAATCTTCCTGACCCAGGGATTGAATCCAGGTCTCCCACATTGAGGGCAGACTCTTTACCGTCTAAGCCACCAGGGAATCCCTATATGTATGTGTGTGTGTTTGTGTGTGTGTGTATACATATATATGTGTGTATATATATATATGTCTAAATATATATATATGTCTAAACATATATATGTATATATAAGTGAAAGTCACTCAGTTATGTTCTACTCTTTGCGGCCCCATGGATTGGGGCCCGTCAGTCTCCTCTGTCAATGGAATTCTCCAGGCAAGAATACTGGAGTGGGTAGCCTATCCCTTCTCCAGGGGATCTTCCCGACTCAGGGATCGAACTGGGGTCTCCTACATTGCAGGCAGATTCTTTACCAGCTGAGCTATCTACATATAGACTTAAAAATACTATATTGAAAGCGAAACAGCACTTTGTTTGTGAATTCATATGTGTACAATATATTTATATGTGGAATTTCTGGAAGATTCTCAACAAATACTTGTCAAATTACTAAAAATTATGGTTTCTCTTTGCTGATAATTTTAGTGTTATGTTAAAACCATTTTCTTGCATAAAGAGGACACATAAAAACTCTCTTCAATACTTTTTTTCTAGACACACATACCTGTTGAATCAGATGCCAGTTTAGTCAGACATGTAACTTGTTCTTTCTGGATAATTATTTGTCAAAACTCACTGGCAGATAGACACAGTAGGTGTGAATTGTCTATTTCTCTTAACTACGGCAGGTTGGCAATTGTAGTCAATAATACAACCATTGAACATATGAATATCCTCAAATAGGAGGTAGATATTATAATGCAGATCTAAGTAACCTCCACTGAAAGTTAGAGCTTCAATCTACATTAACTAAGAAGCATCCTACATACTTGGGGATTATTCCAGTGAGAATCTTTAATGATTCTTCTCTCCCAGAACCAGAGCACAACTAACACATCTGACTCCTCCTTCAGAATTAGTAAGCAGTATTGCGTACCAGGGTAAGAGGAGATGGCATTGATGTGGGTGGTCCTGATGACACCCACCCGGGTCCCACGGTTGTTTTTCATGCACATGCAGATACATATGGCAATTCCAGCAATGACCCCCATGATGAACACGATTCCAAATACTATGCCAGCAATTGCTGTGCCCCTAAAAGAGAAAAGCAAAATTACATTTATTTAAAAGACTCATAGGGATTCCTCAGCCTTTCAAATACAGTTCCATGAATATATGAAAAGTGCCCTTTTAGGAAAGTTCTTAAGAATAATGTTAAAAAAAAACCCAAAACTCAAGTTTTTCAGTTAATAATTTCCTTTCTAGCATTTTCTCTGCTTCTCTTTCTGGAAACCTATTCTGAAATAAGCCTCTTATTCTCCTGGATAACTTCTCTGATTTTTCTTATCCCTATTTTCTTGAATTACTTTGTGGGGAATTTCATTGACTTTATCTTCTAAAATTTTACTGAATTCTAGAATTTCAGCAATCATATTTTTTGCTTCCAGGTGCTCTATCTTATCCTTTATGTCACTTCCTTTTTTTCATAGTGTCCTTTTTTGCTTTTATGGATGCAATTTCTTCTATTTAATCTCTAACGTACTCATGATAATATATTTTTTGAGACTATTTTTTCCTATTTCCTCTGTCCTGCCTAGGCTCCTTTTTGTTGATTGTTTACTTTGATCTGTTTGACATTTTCCTTAAATGTCTACTGTGGTTGTTGTTCAGTCACTAAGTTGTGTCTGACTTTTTGGAACCCCATGGACTGCAGCGCTCCAGGCTCTTCTGTCCTCCAATATCTGCCAGAGCTTGCTCAATGATTCCTGAATCTAATCCTATGTTAAAATTTGTGGGTTGGTATTTCAGCGTGCAAAGTCAGTACTGGACAGATGAACCCCACAGTAGGGGATCAACTGAGGTTAGTTCTCATGTTTTGTTTTTCTTTTGGATTGTAGATTTTACTCTTTAAAAGGATCCTCCAGTTTCATACTTGGGGAACATGAGCTGGGCTGGCTGCCAGTTTTCTGGAGCCTAGAGTTTTATCCATAAGAGTATGAACTTTAAAAAAATCCTTGGGCTTTCATCTCAGAGATTCAGTCTCATTCTGCTGTGATGGGGGAGGCTTTCAGGATAAGTCTTTAGTAACAAAATCTGTGCTTTAAAAGCATGACTTCTAAAGCCAGACTGCCATGATTCCAACTGTAGCCTTGGGTAACCTTGGGCAAGCTGCTCAATGCCCCAGTTTGGTTATTAATGAAATAAAGGTCAGCTTGGTGCTTTTCTGACTCTCCTCTCGAATTCAATGTCATGAAATAACTGTGTTCCTGGATTCATTGGTCATGTCAATAAGGTCCTATTCTCAAGTGTTATATAAACAGCTATCCTGTACTTTTATAAGACAGGTCCATGATCTCCCATCCCAAGTCCTTGGGTCTAAGTGTGTTCATAAGCCAGGAGTGTTCAGATTTTGGAAAGGGAATATACATATACTGTATATTGTATGATATTCCCACAGCCAGCATCTGGGGCATAACACATGAACATTTCTGAATATTAACACTTGGATTACATGGAAGCTATAAAAAATCCCAGGTTCATTCAGGTCCAGGCTTGCCACCAATTGTACTGTATAAAACCTTTACTTTTCAGGTTCTTTTTTTTTTTTTTTCCTTAAGGATTTCAGAATTGCAGATAAGGAACTGTGGACCTATCTGTATATACGCTTTGCAGTAGAAATCTTCTCTTTATGACTTTCACCCACTCACTTAAAAAAAAACAAACAGAATACTCCATTATGCATTCCAATAGACTCCTTTAAAGTATTCCTACACAATTTTAACTTTGTTAGTAAATTATGAAAGTAGAACATGAGATATTTGGATGGGCTATTAGCAATTAAAGAATGACAGAGTCTAGCAGTTCAGTAAATAAATCCTTTCAAGGAAAAAGATTTATCAAAGGAGATAATGTGAAATTAAAAAAAAAGTGATCTGGAAACCTCTTTTTCATTGTAATTTTTAGGTCTAAATAAGATTAAATTGGAGGGCTTAATTCATGTCCCAGAAATAATCAATGGCCCAATTATTTAGGCGTAGAGTTTCCAAAGTGTGTGCTACGGAAGCTAAGACATCAAATTGAGGCATATTTATATTCATTAATTCCTCTTTAAATATAAAAAAGTAGAAAATCAGTCACATTTTATTTTCTTGTCATCAGCTCTAGCAAAAGTGTCTGCTCTTGAGGTCAATAATGAGGTTGCAATTAATGTGTTAAGAGGTTTTTTGATTAAATCATGATTTTCATGTCCTTGATACTTTGATACCCCTTAGCAATTATAAGTTAGTTATTTAAAACATGGCAAGTATAAAATTTATAGCATTATTTACTCAGTTATTAAATTAAAAAATAAACAGTAACCTTCCAGTATATAAAGTATTTGGTTTAGTCATCTGTTGGAAAGACAGTCTATTAAGTTGAGAAATTTGACATCATAAAATCCTTGAAAAAATTTAGGGAATGTATTTTTTTTGAAAGAAAGCATTACAAGGTTTGCATATTTTTTCTTTTCTAAACTTCTAATTTGAAATAATTTTAGATTCCCAGGAAGTTGCAAAAGTCGTGCAGAGAGGTCATGTGTATCCTTCACCAAGTTTTCCCCAAAGGTTACATCTTAGGTAGTCAAAGTGAAAAGTGCAAGTCGCTTAATCATGTAGCCTGCCAGGCTTTTCTATCCATGGAATTCACCAGGACAGAATACTGGAGTGGGTCACCATTCCTTTCTCCAGGGGATCTTCCCAACCCAGGGATCGAACCCAAGTCTCTGGCATTGGAGGTGGATTCTTTACCCTCTGAGCCACCAGGGAAGCCCTAGATAGCCAAGTACAACATTAAAACTAGAAACTTGCAATTGGTATAAAGTGTGTGTAGGGCTTCCTTGGTAGCTCAGCTGGTAAAGAATCTGCCTGCAATACAGGAGATCCCGGTTCAATTCCTGGCTTGGGAAGATCCCCTAGAGAAGGGATAGGCTACCCACTCCAGTACTCTTGGGCTTCCCCAGTAGCTCAGCTGGTAAAGAATCTGCCTGCAATGCAGGAGACCTGGATTAGATCCCTGGGTTGGAAAGATCCCCTGGAGAAGGGAACAGCTATCCACTCCAGTATTCTGGCCTGGAGAATTCCATGGACTGTGTAATCCATGGGGTCACAAAGAGTTGAACACAACTGAGTGACTTTCACTTTCATGATTGGTTCTATGTCATTTTAACACATGCATAGATTTATGCAACCATTTCAGTAAGCAAGGTACTCTTCAATTACCACAAAATATTTCCTTGTGCCCCTTCTTTATAGTCATACACACACCTACCACTATCAATAAACCCTACCACTAATCTGTCCTCTATTTCTATAATTTTGCCATTTCAAGAGTGTTATACAAATGGAATCACATAGCATGTGACTTTCTAAAACAGTCTTTTCTTCACTCAGCATGATGTCCTTAGAAGCCATCTTGACTTTCATGTATAGCAATATATTCCTTTTTATTACTGTGTAATATTCCATTAGATCAGATCAGATCAGTTGCCCAGTCGTGTCCGACTCCTTGTGACCCCATGAATCGCAGCACGCCAGGCCTCCCTGTCCAGCACCAACTCCTGGAGTTCACTGAGAATAGTATGGCTATAACCTAGTTTATTAAGCCGTTACTTATTATAGGACATTTTGGTTATTTCTAGTTTTGCCTTTTCCATTTGTAAAACTGCTATGAACAATTACATACTGGTTTTTTATGTGGACATAAGTATTCAGTTCTCCAGAATAAATGCTCACAAGTAGGACTGCTAGGATATACAAGCATATATTCTATTTTAAAAGAAACTGCCAACTATTTTCCAGACTGACAGTACTATTTTACATTCCCACTAGCAGTGTAGGGGAGATCCAGTTTCTATACATCCTTGCCAACATTTGACATTGCCATTATTTTTTATTTTAGCTATTTTAGTAGGTGTGCAGTGATATCTCATTGTGACCTTAATTTACATTTCCCTTTAGTTAGAGAAGCTGAACATTTTTTAATGAACAGATTTGCCATTTCTATATCTTCTTCAGTGAAATGTTTCCTATCTTTTGCTCACGTTCTTATTGGATTGTTTGTGTTTTTTCTGTTGAATTTTTGAGAGTTCTTTGGATATCCTGGATATGAGTCCCTTCTCAGATAAGTAAATTGTAAGTATTTTCTCCCAGCTTGCAGCTTGCCTTTTCATCCTCTTTATAGAGTCTTTGGCAAAAGTGAAAGTTTTTCATTTTAATGAAGTCCAATTTATCAATTTTTTTCTTTTATGAACTGTGCTTTTATTGTCATGTCTAAGAACTCTTCTCCAAGCCCTAGTTTCTGAAGATTCTCTTACGTTTCATTATAGTTTTATGTTTGATGTTTAAATCTATGATCCATTTTGACTTAATTTTGTACATGGTGTCAGATTTAGATTGAGCTTCATTTATTTTGCCCATTGATATCCAACTACTCTGGCACCATTTATTGAAGACACTATCCTTCTTCCATTGCCCTGCTTTTGCACCTTTGTCAAAAATCAGTTGGCTTGCTCTGTGGGTGTGTTTTTGGGCTCTGTATATTTTCTTGTTGCTGGATAGGGTGTTTTATAAATGTTGATTAGCTTTTGTTGGTTGATGATATTGTTCAGTTCTTCTATATCCTTGTTAATCAATTCTATATCCTTGTTTCTGTCTGGTTCTACTAATTGTTGGTGAAGGATGTTGAAGTTTCCAACTATAATTTTGGGTTTCTGTGTTTCTCTTTTATGTGTTTTGCTCCATACATTTTGCAGCTTTTCTGTTCTGTCTAGACTTCACACTTGACCTTTCTTGACAGGCACTTGGGTGGAGTGGTTTGTTTTTTTTTCCCTTATGGTGTTTGGCTATAGTTAAATTAGCTGAGTTGTTACTGTCTAAGAATTTTCTGTTTTGCTAGACTGTTTCTTTCTGGGTCCTTTGACTGAAGAGATCAGGTTTTTGTTGGGGTTTTTATTATCTGCTTCCATTGGTATCTATGGGTTGTCAGTTTCTTTACCTATAAACCTGGGAGAAATGAGGCGAAAAGAAAACCCAGGGAGCTCACTATTGTGTTGGTCTTCAGCCCATTGGGTTCCTGGCTGCTCTGCCTTCTTTTCTTCACCTTTCAGAATTTTCTTGTTTGTTTTATATGTAATATCAAGAGTTTTAAAGTACTCAGAGGGAGGAATAAGGAAATGTGCATCTACTCTAAAAAACCCAAAATATTGCAATATATGGTATTGTTTAAACTGTAAAGTGATTTTTTAAAGTACAATATAAAAACATCCTTATGGAAGAGATTAAAAATGGATGAATAACCTTAAAAACATAGTTTTCAATATTACTTGTGTTTTTAGGGAAAAACTGTGTCATTTATATACTATATATATATATATATATATATATATCTCCTGTGATTTTGAGCTTTTCTTATACATATTAAAGTGAAGTGAAATGAAGTCGCTCAGTCGTGTCCGACTCTTTGTGACCCCATGGACTGTAGCCTACTACGCTCCTCCGTCCATGGGATTTTCCAGGCAAGAGTACTGGAGTGGGTTGCCATTTCCTTCTTCAGAGGATCTTCCTGACCCAGGGATCAAACCCAGGTGTCCCGCACTGTAGGCAGACGCTTTACCGTCTGAGCCACCAGGGAAGATATACATATTAAAACTGGTCCAAAATTTTTAATACACATATTAAGCTAAACTTTTGCACTTGGTCACTCAGTCATGTTTGACTCTTTTCGACCCTTTGATTGAAGCATTCCAAGTCTCCTCTGTCCATGGGATTCTCCACGCAAGAATACTGGAATGGGTAGCCATTTCCTCCTCCAGGGGATCTTCCTGACCCAGGGATCAAACCCTTGTCTCCTGTGTCTCTTGCATTGCAGGCAGATTCTTTACCTGCTAAGCCATAAGGGAAGCCCCTAACCTTACCCACAGTTATTAAACTATTAGGGACTAATCCACAAAATTCTTTCTCTGTAATGAAAGTATTTCCTAAAGGCACCTGTTAATCCCTTATTCAGATCAAACCTGAAAGGGCATTTTTCTTGAGAAAAGAAAGAAATATAACTTCTTTTTGGTGTTGTTCTTTTTAATTGATGACTTTTTGGATTATAAAGCATAATTCATGTAAATATTTATATATGCAAAGAGAAATTTCTATTTTCAGGGGACTACTGCAACACCTTTTATGAATTCTACAGTTTCACAAGTAATTATGCTTTCGTGCTTTTCATAATTTCACACGAGCTCGGTACTAAACAAAAGCATTTAGTTCACCAGGCAAAATATCAAAGGTTTGTGAACAAATTCTTCTTTTAAACATCCATTATAGTTATTTATTATAGCGAATGACTTTTTTACTCAATTTAGTCTAAGGGAAGGTGAACTATGGCCATGAACCAAATGGGGCCCACTGGTTGTTTCAGAAAATAAAGTTTGATTGGAACAAAGCCAAATCATTTGTTTACCGGTTGTTTGACTGTTTTGATGCTAGAATGGCAAAGCAGAGCAGTTGTGACAGAGACCACGTGGGCATAAACCCTAAAATATTTACCATCCTGTGCTTTATAGAATAAGTGTACTGAGTTCTGATTTAATTCACTTGTGAATAAATTAATGCTGCCTTTCCGTAGATGATGTTTTGTGAAACATGGCAGTAACAGAATGGTAGCAAAGCAAGCACTAGCATATCCCAGGGACGGCGGAGCCTGGTGGTCTGCTGTCTATGGGGTCGCACAGACTCGGACACGACTGAAGTGACTTAGCAGCAGCAGCAGCAGCATAGGCAAGACAATTTGTACTGAAAAGTGAAAGTGTTAGACTCTGTGCAACCCCAAGTACTGTAGCCCTCCAGGCTCGTCTGTCCATGGAATTCTCCAGGCAAGAATATTGGAGTGGGTTGCCATTCCCTTCTCCAGGGGATCTTCCCAACCCAGGGACTGAACCCAAGTCTTTCCCGCTACAGGCGGATTCTTTACTGTCTGAGCCACCAGGGAAGCCTCATTTCACCACAGAGCATGAGTGGTGACGGCTAACACTGTGGTGTAATAAATAAAAAGTAAACATTTGGGCTTTGTCCCAGGCTCTTGACACACAGTTTTTAAAACCTTCAGAATCTCCGAAGTGACTGAAGTGTCTTTTGTATGCTAAAGAGATCCCTGGTGGCCCCTAGAAACCTTAAACAGGGGGTCTGGTGTCCAGAAAGACCAAAGCATAATTAGAGGGTTGGAACGTTCAGTCCCAATTCTGACCTCCAGAGAAGGGATGAGAGGCTAGAGACTGAGTTAACCATCAGTGGTAAATACTGTTTTTTTTCTTTTTGAATTAATTTTTATTGGAGCATAGCTTCTTTACAATGTTGTGTTAATTTCTTCTGTAAAGCAAAATTGGTCAGTTATACATATACATATATCCCTTGCCTTTTGGACTTACAGCCCAGGTCACCACAGTGAACTAAGTCGAGTTCCCTGTGCTACACAGTATGTTCTCATCAGTGGTCTATTTTTAATATAGTATCAATAGTGTGTATGTGTTGATCCCAGTCTCTCAATTCCTCCCACCCTCCCTTTCCCTCTTGGTACCTATATGCTTGTTCTCCAGGTCTGTGTCTTTAATTTCTCCTTTGCAAATAGGATCATCTATACCATTTCGTAGATTCCACACATATGCATTAGTACCCAACGTTTGTTTTTCTGACTTACTTCACTCTGTATGACATTCTCTAGGTCCATCCACATCTCTACGAATGACTGGAGAAGACCTTTGAGGGTCCTTGAACTTCAAGGAGATCAAACTTCAGTCCATCCTAAAGGAAAGCAGCCCTCAATATTCATTGGACGGACTGATGCTGAAGCTGAAGCTCTAATACTTTGGCCACCTGATTCGAAGAGCCGACACATTGAAAAGACCCTGATGCTGTGAAAGACTGAGGGCCAGAGGAGAAGGGGACAGAGGATGAGACAGTTGGTGGCATCATCCACTCAATGGAAATGAGTTTGAGCAAACTCCAGGAGATAGTGAAGGACAGGGAAGCCTGGCGTGCTGCATGCAGTCCATGGGATTGCAGAGTCCGACATGACTGAGTGACTGAACAACAACAACGTCATCAATCGTGCCCACAAAGGAAACCTCCATTAAAATCCCCTTTTTTATGGGGGTTCAGAGAGCTTCCATGTTGGTGAACACATCATGGTGCTGGGATGGTGGTGGGCCTGAAGAGGGCACAGCAGCTCTGCAACTCCACTTCCCCTCACCCAATGCTTTGCTCTATGCATCACATTCCTCCCCTCTGACTGTTCATGAGTTGTATCCTTTATAATCAACTGGTAATAAATGGCAAGTAAAGCATTTTCCAAATAGGAAAAGGAGTACGCCAAGGCTGGATACTGTCACCCTGCTTATTTAACTTATATGCAGAGTACATCATGAGAAATGCTGGGCTGGAAGAAGCACAAGCTGGAATCAAGATTACTGGGAGAAATATCAACAACCTCAGATATGCAGATGACACCACCCTTATGGCCAAAAGTGAAGAGGAACTAAAAAGCCTCTTGATGAAAGTGAAAGAGGAGAGTGAAAAAGTTGGCTTAAAGCTCAACATTCAGAAAACTAAGATCATGGCATCTGGTTCCATCACTTCATGGCAAATAGATAGGGAAACAGTGGAAACAGTGTCAGACTTTCTTTCTTGGGGCTCCAAAATCACTGCAGATGGTGATTGCAGCCATGAAATTAAAAGATGCTTACTCCTTGGAAGGAAAATTATGACCAACCTAGATAGCATATTCAAAAGCAGAGACATTACTTTGCCAACAAAGGTCTGTCTAGTCAAGGCTACAGTTTTTCCAGTGGTCATGTATGGATGTGAGAGTTGGACTGTGAAGAAAGCTGAGCGCCGAAGAATTGATGCTTTTGAACTGTGATGTTGGAGAAGACTCTTGAGAGTCCCTTGGACTGCAAGGAGATCCAACCAGTCCATTCTAAAGGAGATCAGTCCTGGGTGTTCTTTGGAAGGAATGATGCTAAAGCTGAAACTCCAGTACTTTGGCCACCTGATGCAAAGAGTTGACTCATTGGAAAAGACTCTGATGCTGGGAGGGATTGGGGGCAGGAGGAGAAGGGGACGACAGAGGATGAGATGGCTGGATGGCATCACTGACTCGATGGACCTGAGTTTGAGTGAATTCCTGGAGTTAGTGATGGACAGGGAGGCCTGGTATGCTGCGATTCATGGGGTCCCAAAGAGTCAGACATGACTGAGTGACTGAATTGAACTGAACTGAAAGCATTTTCCTAAGTCCTATGAGTTGTTCTAACAGTCAGACCTGAAGGAGGAGGCTGTGGGGATCCCTGACTTTGTAGTCAAGTTGGGTGGAAGTGTGAGTAAACTTGGGGACTCAATACTTTTGATTGACATCTGCAAGGAGGGCAATCTGATGAGACTGCTGGGTGATGTGTGTCAGAATTAAATAGAATTATAGGACCTCCCCAGTTAATATGAGAATTGGTTGGTGTCAAGAGGAAACACATCCCACAAGCTTTCTTCTCTGTTCTCCAAAAATCTTTGCAGATGCATATAAATATCAGTGTGTATTGTTTAGCTCCGTGGATGATTTTTGATCCTTTGCTGACAATGGAAAATTTTTGAAGAAAATTATAGATTGAAATGTGTACCAAAATGAGACTTTATAATCAAGATATTAAATGTACTTGTAGTGGCTCTGATGTACTGGGAGACGGGGGTTTATAACAAGGCTCAGAGTTAATATATTTTATTCCACAAGTAGTTTTCATAAGTAAAAAGGATACTGATAATGTTGCGATTGTTACAATAATATTTACAACACATTTAAACCTCAGTACTGCTATACACCAACTTAAAAATACATATATCTTGATGTAGTTTTACTATTAATTAATGTTTACAGTAAATAGTAAATATGAAAAGAATGCCATTAGGTTATTTCTCTTCTTTCTCTGACATACAAATTCATTTTATAAAATAGCATAATATAAAAGACTTATGAATATACCACGTGATAATTTAATTACATCAGTCCCCATTAAATAGGGGCTTCCCTGGTGACTTGGGGCTTTCCTGATAGCTCAGTTGATAAAGAATCGGCCTGCAATGCAAGAGACCCTGGTTCAATTCCTGGGTCGGGAAGATCTGCTGGAGAAGCGATAGGCTACCCATTCTAGTATTCTTGGGCTTGCCTGATGGCTCAGCTGGTAAAGAATCCACCTTCAATGAGGGAGACCTGGGTTCCATCCCTGGATTGGGCAGATCCCCTGGAGAAGGGAAAGGCTACCCACTCCAGTATTCTGGCCTGGAGAATTCCATGGACTGTAGTCCATGGGGTCACAAAAAGTCGGACAGTACCGAGCGACTTTCACCTTCACTTTCACTTCCCTGGTGGCTCAGACGGTAAAGAATCTGCTTGCAGAGCTGGAGACCCGGGTTCCACGCAATGCAGGCTACAGGACATGACTGAGCGACCAGTCTCTCAACTGTGTCCACTCTTTGGGATCCTATTGACTATAGCCCACCAGACTCCTCTGACCATGGAATTCTCCAGGCAAGGATTACTGGCGTGGGTTGCCATTCCCGTCTCCACAGGTCTTCCCAAACTAGGGATCAAATCCGGGTTTCCTGCATTGCAGGCAGATTCTTCATTGTCTGAGCCACCAGGGACACCAACTAACTCGTGTCATGTCCTATTAAATAGAAAAAAAAAAAAAAAAGCCACAGAGATATTTGATGCCTGTAAAAGATGCAGGCAGAATTTTAAAATATTTCTATTAGGAGAAACTTTTCAGATGAACATAAGAGATTTTAAGAAGTACGTTAAGTGAGAGAGAAAACTTTTAGAAGAGATTTTTCTGGAATAACTACAACTTCAAAAGAATAAACTTAAGATGAGTTAATTTCCTATTATAATGAAAAATAAGTCATAAATGCAGCAAAATCATTTTATCTTTCTGTTGAAGGAAATATTAAATAATCTTATTTATTTATAATAATCCATAGTGATTAATTTGCTTTTTGTTTTTTTTAGTTACTAAGTTGTGTTTGACTCTTTGCAACCATATGGACTATATAGCCCACAAGGCTTCCCTGTCCGTGGGATTTCCCAGGCAAGAATATTGGAGCAGGTTGCCATTCCCTTCTCTGGGGGGATCTTCCTGACCCAGGGGTCAAACCAGCATCTCCTGCAATGGCAGGCAAATTCTTTACCACTGAGCCACCAGGGAACTAATGCACAAAGTGATTAATTAAATTATGAAAAAAGAAAATCATTCCAACTCCTGGGCTGAGAGTAAAAAGCACACATGAGAAGGATAAAACTTGGTAAAATGTTTCTCCTGACTCATTTATTTGCTCGATAATTACTCTTTTGGCCAGTGCATTAAAATATGTAATACAACATTTTCATGCTCAAAATCTTCAAAACTCATATTTTATTTTACTCCTATCTGCAGTTTGTAAGGCATATAACTTCAGCAAAACTTGCTTAATTTAAAAATGTACATTTTCCTCCTTGTTGCTTTGATAAATCAATATAGAAGAGTAAGAATTGAAAACCATGCTCAGTTGAGTATGGTTTTCAATATGGAGAGTATTTAGTTCTGTCCCTTTTATTAAAAACAATAGGACTCCAGAACTAAATATATCTACATCTGTATCTATTTATCTACATATACAAAATATGTAAAATAAGATGACTATAATTTCAGTAAGTTATTGCTAAATATTATTACAATTCAACGTATAAAATGCTTATGAAGAGCAGAAACATCAATCCATATGATTTTCCCAATAAGTCCATATAACTTGCAAAAAAAATTCCTGTAAAATTCAGACATGACAAAGATATTTATGTTGCCTTTTTTTTCCCATTTAGTCCCTCTCTCTAATAACATCATTCAACCTATCCTCTTTCTTGGGATTTTACAGGTAATTTCTCTGTTGTCCTCAGAATAATAAAATTAGAAACTAATTTTTTCCCCTAAATGTTTAAATTCACTTCATTTATGTCTCAGTCCCTGTGGTAGACAATTGTCTACCTCATTATCTATTCTCTACATTTTCCTTGGTAAAAGAACTCTTGATGTAAGTTAACTGGGTACATGCTGAAATAAATACTTTTTTTTCTAGATACTCTTGAAAGTTCTCTTTTTATGTGGTAAAGTTCTGGAAAAGCGTTGTAAGTAAAATGTTTTGTGAAATCACATAAGATTTCCTTAAGTGATCCTTAAAGACGGCTAGGTTGGGGTTTTTGCCCCTTCTTCCTTATCTTACTCGCCATCTTGTTTTCTGTAATGTGGGTGTGACGGCTGAGTTCTAGTCTCCATGTAGGACCATGAGGCTAGTTCACCTAGAGATGGGGGAGGTATGAATTTGATGAAGTAGGCATCTCTAGTAACTACATGAAGATGTTATATCACTCCCACTTGCCTATCTCTAGATTTCCTTTACATGAGACAGAAGCAAACTATTTAAAAAAAAATTATTAAAATCTCTTATTTTAAAGTGTGTGTGTGTGAGAGAGAAATATACTATTTGACCTAATCTTACCTGCTGCTGCTGCTGCTAAGTCACTTCAGTCATGACTGACTCTGTGCGACCCCGTAGACGGCAGCCCCCCAGGCTCCCCCGTCCCTGGGATTCTCCAGGCAAGAACACTGGAGTGGGTTGCCATTCCTTCTCCAATGCATGAAAGTGAAAAGTGAAAGTGAAGTCGCTCAGTCGTGTCCGGCTCTTAGCGACTCCATGGATTGCAGCCTACCAGGCTCCTCTGTCCATGGGATTTGCCAGGCAAGAGTATTGGAGTGGGGTGCCATTGCCTTCTCCAAATCTTACCTAATACTACTCTTTTGCCACAATAAGCTAACTGGGTAAACAAAAAGAAATACATAATGAGCAAATAGCAGTTCCTAGGAGCATACAGGCACTCTGAGACCGCTGGGAAAATGTTTCATAAAACCATACCAGAACCAAGAATGCATGAGCCTGCATTCCCTTCTACTAAAGTGAGATTATTCATCTTCTGTGTTATGTAGAATTAAACTTTTATGATTCAGTGCGAGACCTTTGAAAGAATCCCTTCATTGACTACACGTCAAAGATATATACAAAATGAGAATAAAAAATGGTCTTGGATGTGTTGTGAATGGTAGGGTGACCTGCATGATATCTTGATTTGATTGATGAGGAAACCAAGAATAACTCAAGTCAAAAAGTACCCTTTGAGAATTGTTTGGTTTGCGTTTATCTCCACTTATCAAATTTTCTGAACAAGTGCCCAATTCCTATGTTAGATTTATAAGTGAGTTTAGTTCAGTTCAGTTCAGTTCAGTCGCTCAGTCGTGTAAGACTCTTTGCGACCCCATGAATCGCAGCATGCCAGGCCTCTCTGTCCATCACCAACTCCTGGAGTTCACTCAGACTCACGTCCATCGAGTCAGTGATGCCATCCAGCCATCTGAACAGTATGAACAGTATGAAAAAGTGAGTTCAGTGAAGACAAAATCCATATAATAAATATTAATAATATCAATTAATTGTTTGACCACATATATATGATCATATATGAACGTATTGGGCTTCCCAGGTGGCGCTAGTGGTAAAGAATCCGCCTGCCAATGCAGGAGACTCAGGTTCGATCCCTAGGTTGGAAAGATTCCTGGAGGAGGAAATGGCAAACCACTCCAGTATTCTCGCCAGGAGAATCCAAAGGACAGAGGAGACTGGTGGGCTAGAGTCCATGACTGAGCATGTGAACACATGAACATATTTAACTTTAATTTAGAGAAATAGGAATCTGAGTGAAGAACTACATTACTTGACATATTCTGTATACCGTGTACATTCCCAATGCCATGATCTGACTCATTGTCAGTCTAGCTCCGAGACAGCACAGCATAACACACTGTAAGTCAAAATTTAAACACAGTCATTCATAATTACAGAAGTTACCAGAACACTTTTGTGCAATATTCACAAATGTCATTCATTTCATTGTTTATTTAGCAATAATATTTGGAAAAATAGAATTGAAAAAAATAGAATTTCAAGTTGGTTGAAATTTCCAGTCATGGTCTTGAAATGCTTGATTTATTCCTCAGTCATTATGCCTACAATTTAATTTTATTTATAGACATGAAATGTTTTCTTTAATGTATTACTTAAAAAATGATCAATTTATTTTAATTGGAGGCTAATTACTTTACCATATTGTAGTGGTTTTTGCCATTCATTGACATGAATCAGCCATGGGTGTACATGTGTCCCCATCCTGAACCCCCTCCCATCTCCCTCGGCATCCCCTCCCTCTGTCCCAGTGCACCCACTTTGAGTGCCCTGCTTCATGCATCGAACTTGGACTAGTGATCTGTTTCACATATGGTAATATACATGTTCCAATGCTATTCTCTCAAATCAATTGATGTATTACTTTAAAATGTTTATTTATGTATTGTGGCTGCAAGGATCTTAACTGGTTTGCCTGGGCTTTCTCTAGCTGCAGTGGATGGGGGCTACTCCTTGTGGCAGGGCACAGGTTTCTCATTTTGGTGGCTTCTCCTGCTGCAGAGCACAGGCTCTAGGTGTGCAGGTTTCAGTACTTGTGGCTTTTAGGCTCTAGAGCTCAGTAGCTGTAGCACAAGGGCTTAGTTGCTCCCCTGGCATGTGGAATCTTCCCAGACCAGGGATCAAGCCCCTGTCCCCTGCATTGGCAAGCGATTATTATCCACTTTGGCACCAGGTAAGTCCCTATGTAATTTTGAAGTGCAATTGCTACATAATGAACAGTCATTGCTTTATTCAGGAAATATATATATAGGTTATCACCATGTGCTGGACTATTCTGGGTGTGAGAATGCAAAATTGAGGGATACGTGGTATCTGCCTCCAAGGATTTTAGAGGCATGTATGGGATAATAAACAAAAAGAGATTTTGATGAAAACCTACTGTATGGCTAAGGGAACTCTACTCAGTGCTCTGTGGTGATCTAAATGAAAAGGAAATAAAAAAAAGAGGGGATGTATGTACACATATAGCTGATTCACTTTGCTATATAGCAGAAACTCACACAACATTGTAAATCAATGATACTCCAATCAAAATTAATTAAAAAAAGAGCGAGATTTTGAAGGTCAACTGTCTCCAGGCATAGAAGATTAAAGACAATAAAATAATCAAAGAATTTGATCGTACTCAGCAAAAAAGAACCGTTCTTTTTTTTTTTTAATGAATACAATCAATTCAAGAGAATAGTAATGATTTTTTACTACTTCTTAGATGCATATAAGAGTTTTTTGACCTAGAGGATGTTTTTGTGAAATAAAAGCCAACTCGCTTTTTGCAGATGAAAAAAATCAAATCTTTGAGAGTCAAAAATAACTATCTTCTAGCTAGTTTTGGAGAAGGCAATGGCACCCCACTCCAGTACTTTTGCCTGGAAAATCCCATGGACAGAGGAGCCTGGTGGCCTGCAGTCCATGGGGTCGCTAAGAGTCGGACACGACTGAAGTGACTTAGCAGCAGCAGCAGCTAGTTTTGCTATAAGGAACAAAGCCAAGCAGTCCTAATTTTCATCCCAGAGCTCTTTATATGGCAGTGGACTGCCTTGCTCTTATTCTTTCAACCACTCCCCACATGTGTATGGAGTCTTCCTGCTATGCCAGATACTCGCATGAACAGATAAAGAGGAACAAAGTCTCCTTAGGAAGCAAAGAAGAGGGGAGAAGAGATTCCTGGAATATCCGGGAAATGGAAGCCCTGAGACCTGACGACTGATTGAGCATTAGTCACTCAGTCATGTCCGACTCTTTGCGACCCTTTGTGACCCGCCAGGCTCCTCTGTCCTCAGGCAAGAATACTGGAGTGGGTTGCCATTTCCTTTTCCAGGAGATCTTCCTGGATCGAACCTGGATCGAACCTGGGTCTCCTGCATTGCAGGCAGATTCTTTACCATCTGAGCCACCCGGGGAAGCCTGATGATGGATTGAATCGGGTGATACATGAGAGACAAGAGTGTGGAGCACTTCCCATGCGGATGACTGCCTCTTGCTATACCATATACAGTTCATAAAGATGTGTTAAAGTGAAGAATATATAAGACATGCAGTCATGAACCAGATTTAAGCAGACACAACCACTGCACACAGGTTTCCTTGCCTTCTGCCTTCTAAACCTAACAGACCTTGATAATGTAATGGACCACTGGGCCATGAGCCCATGTGCCACCAAATGCAGTATTTTCACAGGTGGCTCTGTCAACTGCTAGACTATACACATTACAAGGCACCCAGCCCACCCAAACACCTGTGGTCCTCTTTGCGGACCCTAGTAAGTCCCCATCCTCTGTTGAGACAAACCTGTGACTGAGCACCATCTGCTGGGGTGGTCTCCGTTCTAGGCTCACCAGGGATTTGCTCGGTTCTGACATTTATTATCTGCACACAGCTCCCGCAGCTCAGGGCTGCCCAGGCCCCAAGACAGGCTGCCTGCTCTCACCTCTCTGGAAGTCTTGTTCTCAATCTCACCTGCACCAGCCTAACGTGGTAGACCAGAGCTGTCCCACTTTGTGTCTTTATAGGATGTAGCCTCATACTCACTTAAATGATTCTTAAGATCATGCACAAACAATACATCCTCATCACAGCATCAGTGCCATTCTCTCTCAATGTAGATGGCTGCCTCTACGTAGCTCCATACAGTTTGAGTCTTATGCCATGAGAGGAAAACTGATTTCAACCACGTCTCATTATGGTAAATCCATTACATAAGAACCTTCAAGTTGTGAACTTTCAAAGATGCAGATGGGCGATGAGATGCCTAGACATGTAACTCTTCCTGCCTTGTTCATTCAATGCCAGCCCCTGTATGCGAGCTGTTGTATCGTTTGTTAGTTGCTCACTCGTGTCTGACTCTTTGCAACCCCATGGTCTGTAGCCCACCAGGCTCCTCTGTCCATGGGACTTTCCAGGCAAGAATACTGGAGTGGCTTGCCATTACTTTCTCCAGGGGATCTTCCCGACCTAGGGATTGAACCTGCATCTCCCGCATTGGAAGCCCTGTTGTACTGTTCTACTGTAATTTTCAAGGAACTGCAGTGCAAGATTATACTGTTTTCTTTATTTTGTGTGTTTGTTTTTACATATTATTTGTGTGAAAAGTATTATAAACTTAGTATAGTGCTTCATAGCCGGTTGTGTTAATTAGATACCCAGGCTAACTTTGTTGGACTTACAAACTGAACTTACGAATGCACTCTCAAAATGGAACGCATTCACATGTGGGGGACGTATTGTACAGTAGATTCAGTCCCAGAGGTGGAATGTGATTGGCTCAGGTGGTCCAAGGCCTGGAATACCACAGTTAGGCCAACTTGAGGGAAATGCCTGTCCTCAGATCTGTTCCATGTAACCAATGCAGAAACACACTGGGGAAACATCACTGCTCTTGTTTAGTCAGTCAGTCATGTCCAACTCTTTGCAACCCCATGGACTGTAGCCCATGAGGCTCCTCTGTCCACGTCAGATCTGTTCCATGTAACCAATGCAGAAACACACTGGGGAAACATCACTGCTCTTGTTTAGTCAGTCAGTCATGTCCAACTCTTTGCAACCCCATGGACTGTAGCCCATGAGGCTCCTCTGTCCACGGGGTTCTCCAGGCAAGAATACTGGAGTGGGTTGCCATTTCCTTCCCCAGGGGATCTTTCTGACCCAGGGAATGAATGCATTGCAGGCAGATTCTTTCCAGAGGTGATTAATTCCAAAGCAGTGACAGGAGTTTGGCAAACAATAACAGAGACAATTCACAGGCACAATAACTTTATATAGTTGACATTAGGATTCCAAGCGCAAGTTCAAGGAGGTAAGCTAGGATTGAAAAAAAATTGAAGGACAGACAGAGGCAAATGCCTCCAAATCTCAGTTCTGTTCATCCTTCATCTAAATATATATGTGGTACCACAAAATCAGAATAATAACCTCAGACAAATACAGAGGTGTGAGACTACAAGGCTTTCTAGTGGCCATCTGTTTTGAAAGACCATACTTCAAAGAATATTTTTAAAGCTATTTATTTATTTATTTGTCTGCATTGGGTCTTCGTTGCAGCACATAGGATCTTTTTTTTTGGTGGCATGTGGGACTAGTTCCCCAATCAAGGATCGAACCCAGGGGTCCTGCATTGGGAGCATGGAGTCTTAGCCACTGGGTCACCAGGGAGGTCCCTAAAGAATCTTAAACTATATAACTCTAATCATATTTGCACATTCCCAAAATATGTTGGGAGTTTCAAGGAAGACAGAGCCTGAGGAAGACACGTTCACACGTATGTAATTACAACACACAGCACTGAATGCACATAGGATAAGCATGGAGAAGGTTCTATGACAGCAGAGGACAAATGTGTGAGTGTGTGTGGCTGAGTGGACATGGAGTGTGTGAGAGAAGGTTTATCGTTGAAAGAAGATGGAGGTGTATATGCATGCTTTCGGAGGGCAGTCCTTGTGGATGGATAGATTCCCGAAGGAGGTAACCCCTCCTGAATCTTAAAGGAAGATGAGGAATTAATCAAAGTGGATTGAGGGGATTAGAGCAGAAGCACATTTGAGATCAGAAGAGCAAAATATAAAAGTCATAGGGATGAAGGACTGTGATGTGGTTAAAGGACCATGAAAAGTTGAGAGCTGCTGAAACAGAAAAGAGGGAGATGAGACAGAAGAATAAGCAGGGGTTTGGGGGGGATATTAGGAGGGTCTTCAATAACACTGTAAAGAACTTGACCTTTTGTATTGAGGATAATGGAAAAACAGGTGAAAAGCTATAGCATGGATTAATCTAAGAGTAATGTGAAGAGTGGATTTGATGGGTACCAGGCTGTACCCAAGTAGTCCTAATGAAAGGCCATTGTCATTCTCTGGGCAAAACATGGTGAAAGACTGAACTTGACCATGAAAATGGGGCAGAGGTGGGGAGGAGGGAGTTCAAAAACACAGACAATAGAACATAGAAAGTGAAGTTAACAGCGTCTTCAGGTCATCAAATTCTAACTCCTAGAGGACTGTTTAACTTTGTGCTATCCCTAGGCCCCCAAAGCCTTTGGACACTCCCAGCCCTTGAAAGTCACAATATCCAGAGGCATCTTTTTCATTAGTGAATAATTCCTTGTAAGTATATGACACTTCAGTAGATTTAGTTCACCAGATCTCTTATCTCTTTCTCTCTGCAGAAGGGACCTCTGCAGACAGAAAGCTCAGAGTTTTCATAGGAAAGAAGAGAAGTGTCAGAATCAGAAGATGTCAGAGATCAGGAGATAAACTGCTCACCCTTGCTGCATGCTGGTCTCATATCAACCAAGTGTGTTTTCCAGAGATGCGTATGTTTATGGAAAAGCATATGTACCCTTTAATATTGTATTACATAAACTTTTAGCATAATGAGCATACATAGATAAGAAGCTTGCTTTATTTGTATAATCAGTGAACTCTTAATTGCCCTTCTCTGAAACCAATGTTCTTAAACCTCTGTAAAACATAAATTAAAAACAGTAGCCTTTGAGTTATTCTTAGATTGTTTCTGCAGTCTGATCTTCTGATCCAAGTCTATGTGCAGTTAGAATCTAATTGGATCAGATGATGCCCCAGGTCCCCTCTAGCTCCCCAGTACCACAACTAATTAGCAGAAATTCCACTTTAATTATACAGCTGCTGCAGGTCAAGAAAGGAAAGCAGAACAGAGGTGGAAATCGCAACCTAATGAACACAGAAGAAAGATTAGAAGAGAGTTAAACTTCAGTGTGATAATTAATTACAGTCCAAGAAAATGAATATTGGCTCATTGTAATTTACGCTCTATTTAGGCACACAAATCTCTTCCAAACATCATCTCCATTTCTAAGGTGGAAAGAGACTATCTCTTCTCAGTAATCTTATCTCATTTATCGTCAATATGAGCAATAGCCTCAAGTCTGTGAAGATGTAAAAATCATCAAGGTAGTATTCAGTATTTTACATAAGTAATTATAACTGTATGTACTCATGCATAGTATCAAGACAGCTCTTTATTATTTGTACTTTGGAAAGTCATGATTTTACCTCAAAGATCTTGTCAAAAATAGCCATACTATAATACAACAGTTGGTGTGGAAGATATTTTATATGACTTTTTTTAAAAATAGAGAGAATAAAAGATTTAAAAATCAGATGGATTCAGTGCAATTTTAGGAGCAGCTATTATAATGTGCTTGGATGTCTCACTGTATTCTCTGGCATTCCAATGGGCTAGGATTCTACTCTGACAGCCATGCAATATACAGGGAGAGAATTTTGCCTGATTTGAACCACCAGAGTGGTATAACATCAGTTTTGTCTCTTATTTGTATGTCTCTTAAACTAGGCAGATTTCATCCTTTTCTATCTAGTAGCACAGTCAAATTGGAAGAGTAGCCCAAAAAAATAACAGCTCTCTTACTGGGGAAAAAGCTGTTAGCCAACATAAGCTGTGTAGTCTAGCAAGATGAGGCAAACAGTAGGTTATTTAAGTAACTTATATTGCCTGTGTGGATGGGCAGAACAGCAAGTAATGAGTCATCAGCAAAACACAAAGATTCTTCTGATCACTTCAATGCAGGTTGAGCAGAGAGGTGGGTCCAACAAGAAGAAACACAGCAATAGAGAACCCCTGGTGGCTCAGCAGTAAAGAATCCACCTGCCAATGCAGAGGTTGCCTACAATGCAGGAGGCATTGGTTCCATCCCTGGGTTGGGAAGATCCTCTGGAGGAGGAAACAGCAACCTGCTCCAGAATTCTTGCCTGGAAAATTCCATGGACAGAGAAGCCTAGAGGGCTACAGTCCATGGGGGTCTCAAGAGCCAGACAGGACTTAGCGACTAACCCACTAAACCAATCTTTAGTTCTGCAGATCCATCTAGGGCAGATGAGAGCTGGCAGCAGGTTGCTATGGCAATAGTAAGAGTTACCTGCTCCTCCTCTATATTTCCCAGCTTTCCTTGCATCTGGGAAGGGAGGGGCTATGTGACTGATTCTCCCCAACAGAATATTAAAGGAAAAGATGCATTGCTTCCTGTCAAGATCAGCTGATAGCTGGTGTTCCTTCCTTACCACCTTTCATTAATGTAACCAAGCTGGACCCTATGGGGCCTTCTGGGGTCAGGCCTTCCTCCATATCCTCTGCTTTAGCTTCTCTCTGAAGCACCTAGATAATAGTTGGTCAGTTCAGTCGCTCAATCATGTCTGACTCTTTGTGACCCCATGACCTACAGCACAACAGGCCTCCCTGTCCATCACCAACTCCCGGAGTTTACTCAAACTCATGTCCATTGAGCTGGTGATGCCACCCAACCATCTCATCCTCTGTCATCCTCTTCTCCTCCCGCCTTCAGTCATTCCCAGCATCAGGGTCTTTTCAAATGAGTCAGTTCTTCACATCAGCTGGCCAGAGTATTGGAGTTTCAGCTTCAGCATCAGTCCTTCCAATGAATATTCAGGACTGATTTCCTTTAGGATGGGCTGGTCGGCTTGCTCTTCAAGGAGTCTTCTCCAACACCACAGTTCAAAAGCATCAATTCTTCGGTGCTCAGCCTTCTTTACAGTCCAACTCTCAAATCCACACATGACTACTAGAAAAACCATAGCTTTGACTAGACGGACCAATAACAGTATTGGATGGAAATTGCCTGAGTTGTTTTGCAGACATGAAAACCCCCCACCAAATGCAATATAAGAACTTGATGACAATAAGCACATAGCCCTGGGCATCTTGGGGCCTAAGGACAGATCGTGTTAACCTCTCAGACACCAACCTGTTCCTCCTATTAATACAAAAATTGTGCAGGTCTGATCAGGTACCTATGACACCTCCTTCCCTCACCTGGATTTTAAAAATGCTGAAACTTAAGGTAGCTCAAGACATTTTAGGGCTTGAGTCACTTTGTTTCCTTGCAAGGCCTTGCCATAAACCTTCCTTTGCTCCAAACTCCATGAAGTTTCAGTTTGTTTGGCCTCCCTGTGCCCGTGAACATGAACTTTGTTAACACTAGCCCAGCCTAGGTGGATGGAAGCAAAGGATTCTGGAATGGTGAGCCCACAATATGGAAGGAGGCAGAGTCCCTGATCATGGCTTCAAGGAGAGCCACACAAGTGAGCTGCTGATATGATCAAGAAGTAATATGGCATTGGGTTGAGCCACTGAGATTTCAGGGTTTATCTGTTTCTGCAGCACAGCCTAGCTGTCCTGTCTAATGCATCAGTGCCATGACTCAGAGCACAGGATGTGGGTTCAACACACCAGTGTGTAAATCTGGTTCGCACCACTTACGTCTCTGAGTTTCAGTTTGGGGCAAGAATTCTGTTATCAGAATGAGATGTCATAAGTGGTTTCAACTCAGGAAACAGAATTTAAGCCCAGCTAGTGTGGGCTCCTGGAAATATTATATCCTAAAACTTGATGAAGCTTCCAAGATGAAACTTCTATCAGGCCCCATGGGGTGCCTGATTTGGTAAAGAATATGAGACCCAATCCCATTTTGCCTCAGAGTGAAGACTGGTCCTCAGATCTGTCTTGTTAGATTTAAATTCAGTCACACCCAGGTGGCAGTGGGAAAGAATCCACCTGCCAATGCAGGAGACTCAAGTTGATCCCTGGATTGGGAAGATTCCCTGGAGGGGGAAATGGCAACCCATTCCAGTATTCTTGTTTGGAGAATCCAGGGGACAGAGGAGCCTGGCAAGCTATAGTCCATGGGGTTGCAAAGAGTCGGACATGACTAAGCAACTGAACAAGAACAGTGATATTTCCCCCGTGTGTTACATGGAACAGATCTGAGGACAGGCATTTCACTCAAGTTGGACTAACTGTGGTTACAAATATTGATACCTGGGTCCAAACACAACTCAGTGAAGCCAGAACCTCTGGGGATGATATGCAGATATTATTATATTTTTAAAATTCCCTTGATGGTGCTAATATAGAGTGAGAGTTACGAATCAGTGAGTTGGAGTAACAAAGAGATCTAAAGCTGCCTAGAAGCTTTCAGTCTCAGTTGAAATTGGTTCAGGAGGTAAAGGATGGGGCTCAGAGAAAAGAAATACCAAGTGGACTCAGATATGTGGAAACAATTGCTCAACAACAAAAAAAATAATGATTTAAGTCAAAACATTTCTATTTACAGAAATTATAGAAATGGATAAATATTATTATGAATATTACTGTTATTTTCTGTTCAGTCCTCATTCTATTTCATATTCTTAAACTACTAAATGCATTTAAGATATGGGAAGATACCATGGTTTACACAGTGAATATTCAGCTGTGAATATTCAACATAGAAAAATGTTTCTGAGGCGTAATATAAAAAACTAGCAAACATTAACAAAATGTTACAGACATAAAGAAACTGAATAACTGATATGTTTGGCTCCATGGAAATAGGCATATTAGTATTTCTGAAATAGGGAGGAAATTTAGTTCAGCAACTATTCGTTCAGAAACTGCCAATTTGTACAGATCCCTATTCATCCAACGTACTGTTCTATTGCTGACCTAACCCACGTTCAGCAAGAAAGATCAATTACCTAGTGGATGTAAGGGACTCTTAATGGAAATGTGTATGTTCATTTCCTTTAGTCATTCTTAACTATTCCTCAAATTTCTCCTAACTGTTTTTGCACTGTTAAGGTCCAGTGGGATGACAAACTTGAAAGCATCTACTAGTAATGAAAGGCACTTACTGGACACTAACATATTAATTACTTGGTTTTGATGATGTAAGAAGGTTGCTAAAAGTACTCAATTTAGGTTCGGTAAGTGTCACTGGCATCAAGGTTTTTTTAATTTTTATTCTTTATTTGAAATCAAAGCCAACAATCTTAATCATTTTGACTGGTCCTTAAAACATTCTCACATTGGCTCAGATTTAATTTGCGAATCATGAAAGATTGAAAGCAAAAGGAGAAGGGGGTGGCAGCAGATAAGATGGTTAGGTAGCATCACTGACTCAGTGAACATGAATTTGGGCATAAATCTGGGAGACAGTGGAGGACAGGGGAGCCTGGTGTGCTGCAGTCCATGGGATCCAAAAGAGTCAGATGTGACTTAGCAACTGAACAATATCAACCACATTTTGCCAATGAGCCCTTTCCCACCAATCTACCCTTATCAGGAAATCTAAATCATAAAAATTCCAGTGAACAACACAAATAACATTTTATGTACACAGTTTGGGATTATGTCAATCAATTCAGCAGCTCATGATTTCAAAGGCTGTTTCATCAATCTTGTATTACTCAGGTCAAAGAACATAAAATAGACCCTTTAGCAAGAATTTGGATTTGATTTTATAGGAAAGACAAGGTCATTTTTTAAAACAAAATCAGCTAGCAAGAGGGCTATGAGAAGCATACCTATAAAGAAAAATGGTTGCAGAACCTTTGGGGTCTATTCTATAAATCTTGACTTTTATTTTTCCCTTCTGCTACTAATTTGCTTCTTATAATATTCCCTAAAGGAAGTTCTAGCATCACATGGGGCTAAGAAATACAATTTGGTCTTTTACTATTTTAAGCTCAAGTTATTAAAATGCCATGAACTCAGTGAAGTGTCCAACCTCAGAAAGCATCATATATCCTGTCTCTGATAATACTGCGATAATGTGAAACTAATTGCTTTTCTGGAAATCAATTTAAAATCAAGGCTCCTAAATGTTATGCTTCAAAATACCTTAGAAACACACATTTTTTTTTTCCTACACTGAAAGACAAAACATGAGTCTTTTAGGAAACCCACATGTAAATACTGATTTTATGCTGTCCACTGAATTAAAAGGGCTTCTCTGATAGCTCAGTGGTAAAGAATCCACCTGTAATTCAGGAGATATAAGAGACGTGGGTTAGATTCTTGGGTCAGGAAGATCCCTGGGAGGAGGAAATGGCAACCCACTCCAGTATTCTTGCCTGAAAAATCCCATGGACAGAAGAGCCTTTCAGGCTCTGTCCAAAGGGTCACAAAGAGTCAGACATGACTGAGTGATGGAGCACACACACCCAAATTATAATATCTAAACTGGATCTTGGGCTTCCCTGATGGCTCAATCGGTAAAGAATCCCCCTGCAATGTGGGAGACCTGGGTTTGATCCCTGGGTTGGGAAGATCCCCTGGAGGAGGGCATGGCAACCCATTCCAGCCTTCTTGCCTGGAGAATACCCATGGACAGAGGAGCCTGGTGGCCTACAGTCCATGGGGTCACAAAGAGTCAGACACAACTGAGTGACTAAGCACACACACACACACAAACTGGATCTCAAGTTGAGTTCCCACTTCATCCATATCACATATTTTCATTTGGTTTTAAGCTCCAAGCAGCCAAATTTGGCATCAGTTTGAGACAATTTCCATTTCTTATACTTGATAAGATATTGAAAAGAGAGTGAAGAACACATGTCTTCATATATTCATCAGTTGTGATGAAATACCTATTCAGGTGTTTGCTTAAGAGCTGAGGACACAACAGCGATCCAGAAAGCATCTGCCTTGGCCTCTGCTGCTGCTGCTCAGTCGCTTCAGTCGTGTCCGACTCTGTGCGACCCCATAGACGGCAGTCCACCAGGCTCCTCCTGTCCCTGGGATTCTCCAGGCGAGAACACTGGAGTGGGTTGCCATTACCTTCTCCAATGCATGAAAGTGAAAGGGAAGTCACTCAGTCGTGTCCGACTCTTCGCTACCCCATGGACTGCAGCCTACCAGGCTCGTCTGTCCATGGGCCTCTACCATGGAAGAAAGATGGATAATAAGTTAGAACATAATAGATAATATTTAGAAATATTAAGAAGTGGTGATTAAAATGAGACTTGAAAGGTGAAGTAGTCAAGGAAGGAAACAAAGGATTCAGGAAGAGAAAACAACCTATGGGAAATCGGAAGAGAGAAGGAATATTTTAAAAGAGAAAGATCAGTAAAGCAAGCGCTGTATACAGCTTTGATGGCAGAAAGGTATTTGACTAATAGTTGCAGGTGGGCTTGAGGAGCTAACTAGCAATAAGGTTGAAATGAATGAAATAAATGAAAGGTTTTCATGCCCTGAAAACCCTGGTAAAAGGGAGAGCATGAAGTAAGGGTGTAAGTAACAAGAAGACAATTGTGTTTCAGGGGGATATGGATATAATGACAAAAGAGATTGCCTGAGACAAGAGTGTAGACAGGGATACCAACTGGGAGGTAAGAAAAGGCACTGCCAAGCATAGTGGGTTCAATGGTATTCCTCCAACAGACATCTCCATGTTCTAATTCCCGGATCCTGTGGACATTACCTTATTTGGAAAGGACCTTTGCAGATGTAATGAAATTTATGTTTCCTTTGTAAATGAAATGGTCTCAAAAGATCTCTTTGATCTTGAGATCAAGAGATCATCCTAGATTACCCGGGAAAGTGTGAAAGTGAAAGTGTTAGTTGCTCAGTCATGTCTGAATCTTCCCAACCCCATGGACAGTAGCCCGCTAGCTTTGTCTGTCCCGGGGATTCTCCAGGCAAGAATATTGGAGTGGGTTGCCACTCCCTTCTCCAGGGGATCTTTCTGACCCAGGGATCAAGCCTGGGTCTTCTGCATTCCAGGCGTAGTCGTTACCATCTGAGCCCCCAAGGAAGCCCCTGGTGGACTCTAACTGGCTTAGATTACCTGGGTAGACTCTAACTGCAGTGTCAAGTATCTTATGAAGGGCACACTGGAGAGTTTGACAGAAGAGCAGATGCAATGCAATGGAGGCAGAAGTTTGAGCACAAGCCAAGGAATGTCAGCAAACACTGGACACTGGACAAGGTGAGAAAAATTTCTTCTCTAGGGCCTCCAGAGGGAACATAGCCCTGCTGACACCTCGATTTGGGACTTCTGACTGCCAGAACTATGGAACAAATTTCTATTGTTTAAACTACAGTTTTTGGTAATTTGTTATGGCAGCTACTAAAAATGAATATAGCAAAGCAAGCAACAGATACAGGAGAAGGGAGAGAACACAGGGCGTTTGGGAGCAGAAACTAAGGGCAATCATGAGTGAAACTGGAAATGAAGTTGGGCAGACAGGCAGGAGGTTGTATTAGTGAAAAACTGCTGGGTCTGGATGCACACAGAATGCCAAATATCAGTAAATGTACCAGACTGGCTGAAGGGAAGGAATTATGGTCTTGAGTAATTTGAAGGAAAACTGGAAAGGGAGGAAAAATGAACAGAAAGCAATATTTTCTGGCCAGAGGAGAGGTCTATGGCAATACAGGGAAGGAGGGTTAAAGGGATGGGTCTGGGGAACTTATATCCCAGCCAAACACAAGGCAGTGTCTTAGCTCAGGCTGCTTTAAGAAATACCATAGACTGGGGACTTAAACAGCACAGCAAACAACTCTGGAGGCTGGGAAGTCCAAGACCAAGGTGCCCTCTTCCTGTCTTCCAGATGACTACCTTTCACACAGCAGAGAGAGAAAGCTCTAGTGACTATACCTCTGGTTCTTGTCGCTAAGTCGTGTCTGACTCTTTGCAACCCGATGGACGGCAGCCCACCAAGTCCTCCGTCCATGGGATTTCCCAGGCAAGAATACTGGAGTGGGTCACCACGCCCTCCTCCAGGGGGTCTTTCTGACCCAGGGATCAAACCCAAGTATCCTGCTAGGCAGGTGGATCCTTTACCACCGAGCCACCTGGGAAACCCCAGAGAAATCCTAGTAAATGATTTTTCCCTGAGAACCAAATCAGTCAGGTGGCAAAGCCCCATTCTGAACAGATGCTACCCAATGCCTAGTGCTCAACTGAGGATCACAAACCATGGGGTGATTACTGGTTTTTCTTTAATTATGTGCTGCATGAGTACATGCTAAGTCACTTCAGTCGTGTCTGACTCTTTGTGATCCTATGGACTGCAGCTGGCCAGGTTCCTCTGTCCAAGGGATTCTCCAGGCAAGAATACTGGAGTGGGTTTGCCATGCCCTCTTGCAGGGGATCTTCCCTGCTCAGGGATTGAACCTGTGTCTCTTACATCTAACTGCATTGGCAGGTGGGTTCTTTACGTTAGCGCCACCTGGAAAGCCTTTCTTTAAAGATATCACTTAATAATTCTTAGGGAAAGTTTTATTCAGAAGTTTCTAAAGCATGCCATCCAGTTCGGTCTCTTTTTCCGCAGTCAAGAGAGAGATCTGTAAGAAGATCAAATACAAACGAGCCAGGGTTTGAGAGCTGGGATTGGAAAAGTGTTTGCACTCTGTTCACACAGCCTCTCTTTCTGTTCCCTTGCTCCACCACTTCATCTTCTGTGCTCATTTTCTTCATCTGTACAGTGGAGATAATGGGTCCCAATGTCATTTTGTTATCTTGATGGAAGGTTTCCCACAGTTAGACTGCATGAAAATCTGACGAGTGATGCTCACCTATGTGCCTCTCTGAAGTGTTGTAAGAATTAATGATGGCTGGGAAAACGTATTGAAGACGAACAGCACATCCTGAGAGAAAGCTGATGAGTACTATTAAAAGTGTCAACCAATAAGTATATTTTAATGAATGTGGGGAAAAAACCCCACCCATCAAAGGATCTTGGCTTACCAGCCCTAATACTTCAATGCCTTAGGGTAGAAAGGAATATACATAACTTCTGAGTAGAAAAGTAAAAGCAATAACAAAACCTGACATTCCAAGACCATAAACACATTCACAATAAAATGTGCTTTGCAACCTAAGAAATCCAGCTGGATTTTTAAAATATGTATGTATGCATCCAGGATATAATGAAATCAAGCAACATGTCTTGGAAATTTAGAATAGTCTGTATAGAGAGTCAAAGGACAAAGGACAGAAATGTTCAGAAATCAAGCCAAGGCAATGCGATCAAGAACACGTTCCTCCCCAATTCAAAATGCAGCATGGGAAGAATTCATTCGCTGTGTATAAATTTGATAACTGCATTGTTTTTCCAGTCTTGCTAAAAGAGATGAAAAGGATATATGAATGTGGCTTGCTTTGGAGGATATTCAGGGAGCCGATGAAAATGCATAGCAAGTTTGACAAGAAAGGTAAGAAACATTTGTAAGGCAATAAGAGAACAAGTTATTTATGAAATTAAACATTTTAAAAGAAAGTTAAAGTCACTGTTTCCTTCCTGTATACTAATTATTTCAGGCTGTAACCCTTCCAGCATATAGAGAATAGTTACATTATCTCAGGCCTTTCACTTTCTCTTGGTCTTTGTATCTACAAGGACAACGTATTATATTAGTGTCTCTTTTTTTCCTTTTAGAAGGCTCTTTTGATTCCTTGTATACATAAAACAGGTGTCTAAGTCTATTTATAATATATTTAACTTCAAATATATTTTCTATTTCATATTGTTACGTTGTAATACACCAGTGAGCTGTTGTTAATGGTAAAGCTAAGACGTTTTATTTAATTTCTTGTCTTTAAAAACATGTGTGAAACAGGTGGTGCTCTGTTCCTGTAGATGAGTATTTTTGACGATGACTTTTTTCTTTTTATTCCTTATTCCCATGTGCTTGTTTATTTTTGCCCAAATGTTGATGTTCTTCCCTAGTGATATGGTCTGAGTGTATATGCTGCAGTCAACAGCGTCTATTTTATACTTGATTCTGGAGGCAGGTGGGACAAGGAAAATAAGAGTAGGTGGAACACATAATAGTCTTTACTTTTTTCACAAAGTTCAATTTTAGAGCTGCACCAGAGTCCACAAAAAAGTCTCTATGATTTTAATTCTAATTTCAGTAGGGTAATTTCATCACCATTAAAAGTACTGGGAGGTACTATTATAATGAAAAGAATAATCAGGGGCCTCATTTATTTAGGAGATTAGTGAGATAATTTAGAGTATCTTCCTGAGTGGTGAGATACACTTTAAATATTTAAGTCCTGCTTTCCTAATCACCGATTTCATTCTTTAAAAAAGAAAATAGTAATTTGAGGTCTGTGATCAAAATTGAGCCAAAATTATTTAAGGGTATGTTAACCTTTCACTTTGGCCACCTGATGCAAAGAACTGACTTTGGAATAGGCCCTGATGCTGGCAAAGATTGAGGGTAGGAGGAGAAGGAGGTGACAGAGGATGAGATGGTTGGATGGCATCACCTACTCAATGGACATGAGTTTGAGCAAATTCTGAGAGATAGTGAAGGACAAGGAAGCCTGGCATGCTGCAGTCCATGGGGTCACAAAGAGTCAGACATGACTGAGCAGCTGAACAACAACAGCAATAAGCTTTCCATTCTATTGACAAAAATTCAAATGTTATTAAAGTCCTGAATAAATAATTTAAAAATCTCATATTCTAAGAAATTAATTATGGGTTAAAATGCCACCTTTTAACTCCTCTCTCCAAGACACTAGAATGTTCTGACATGTATCTCTCAAATGCATCTACATTTTTTGTGAATTCTTCCTTTTTCCAAACTCAGTGTCTCATCTTGTTTCTGTTCACTTTTGTGTCCTCTGAAGTATCTGCCTGGAATCCTGTTGCCTGGAGACCGCTCTTGAAGAACATTCACTGCCCTGGCCTCTTGGAGATTTAAGACTTCTAATGAGGAGCGGACAGAAATCTTTAGCTTGCTCCCCATCAACTGACATTTTTTTTAAGGTCACAATAAACATTTGTCTGGGTACTACCCATTCATGTGGTCATAAAATATAGGGTGCAAAGTGGGGGAAACAAACAAACAAAAAACCTTGAGAAAATTCTAAATTTTACAAATCCATGCCAAAGGCAGCTGGGACAAAAAAAGTAAATCTTCAATTTTCTTTTTTTTAAGAGAGCCTTTCAGGGCCCCCCATCATTGCTTATCCATTTTAATTTTCAAAATTATTCTAAAAGGCTCTAATATGTGTATTTTAAGTTTTGTTTGTCTAGTAACATTCTTTTTAGCCCAAAGGACAAAAGTCCTTTTATTGCTATTTAAAAAAAATAGCAAGTTCAATGAAATGGCATAAGGACAACTGCGAAAAAAGTTAACAATATAACAGAAACACTAAATGCAGCTATAAGAATTCCATATCAACAAAAAAATCAACAAAATGCAAAGAAAACCTATGAATCAGACAAAAATATTTGCAAATCATCTATCTGACAACAGATTAATGTCCAAAATATATAAAGTACTCAAACAACTCAATAGCTATATATATGTACATATATATGGGCTTCCCTGGGAACTCAGCTGGTAAAGAATCTGCCTGCAATGCAGGAGACCCTGATTCAATTCCTGGAATGGGAAGATCCCCTGGAGAAGAGATAGGCCACCCACTCCAGTGTTCTTGGACTTCCCTGGTGGCTCAGTTTATAAAGAACCCACCTGCAATGCGGGAGACCTGGTTTTGATACCTGGGTTGGGAAGATCCCCTGGAGAAGGGCGTGGCAACCCACTCCAGTACTCTTGCCTGGAGAATCACCATGGACCGAGGAGCCTGGCAGGCTGCATTCCATGGGGTCGCAAAAAATCAAACACGACTGAGAGGCTAAGCATAGCACAGCATATATATATATATATATAAGCATATATATATACAGGCTTCTCCAAAGCCCACGGACACAAGAGCCTGGTGGGCTATAGTCCATGGAGTCACAAGAGTCCGAACAGGACTTAATGACTAAACCACCACCACCACCACAAGAAAAGGTGTGCAACATTCCAAATCATCAAGGAAACACAAATCAAAACTCTAATGACATATCACCTTATGTCTGTTAGAATGGCTGGCATCAAAAAGAGGAGATAATAAAAGCTGATGAAAATGTAGAGGAAGGGGAACACTTGTGTGTGATTGGTAGGATTATAAATTGGTGCAGCCACTATGGAAAACAGTATGAGGCATCTCAAAAAATTAAAAATAGAACTACTGCATGTGTGTGTGTGTGTGTGTGTGTGTGTGTGTGTTAAGTCACTTCAGTCATGTCCGACTCTCTGCAACCCCTATGGACTATAGCCAGGCTCCTCTGTCGGTGAGATTCTCCAGGCAAGAATACTGGAGTGGGTTGCCATGTCCTCCTCCAGGGGATCTTCCCAACCTAGGGATTGAATCCATGTCTCTTATGTCTCCTGCACTGGCAGATGGATTCTTTATCACAAGATCACCTGGGAAGCCCTAGAACTACCTATTACCCAGAAATTCCACTTCTGGATATTTATGTGAAAAAAAAAGTTCTGAGATCTCTAGGGCTCGCTACCCAAACTCAGTGGTTGCCTATGTGCTAAAATGACCCTGGTTTCTCATTTGAGCACTTGGCCACTGGAAACTTCAAGCAAATGAAGCTCGTGATAAGCCAATGGTCAAGACTTAGAGCTGATCACAGAGAAACTAGCATCATTTCCAATATCATCCTTTTCATAACAGGAATAGTGAGCTCTGAGCTTGGATTTTTCCACTTGCTGCATGAAAATACAGAGTATAATGATGCAGCTTGGAAAAAAATATCAAATAGTAGCTATGAAAGCCTTTGGCCCACAGGTTGCTGTGATTTTTCACTTGAGTATGTTCAAGGGTTCATTTTACTTTTAGCTTTAAAACTCACACTCAATTTTGACACAAGACATATGACTCAGCTTTTTACAGTACCAATCCTATAAAAACCGATGACTCAGCTATCAGTTATAACGGCATATTATTGTGGTATTCAACCAAACATGCCTTAGGCTGACTAGAGAGGGGCTTCAAGTTGATGAAGCAAAAAAACAACAATGTCCCAACTCAGAACATATGCTGTTCTGTAATAAATAAGAAAAAATAAGAGCCAAATACAAATACTAAACAATGCTGTATCACTGAAACGTACTTTCTTTAAGAATCAGGCATCTTTAAAATTTCCATTATTTGATTAATTTTAGAATAGTTGCTCTTAAATAAAATCTATTTTTACACAAATTTCAGAATTCAGATCTGCATATGAACCAAGAAACCAGAGGCTGATTTTTCTCAACAGGTTTCCCTTTCATAGCCAAAGTATCCAGTGAACAAGAAAATGAGGTCAGCCCCAAGAAGAATGGTAATCATTTAATAACAGCAGCTGCAAGCCAAAATTTACAAAGACAAATTAGTCTGAAACAATAAAATGCTAGGGGGAAAAAAAGCCCTAAGTAAGGACAGGTTCAAATTTAAAATGTTTGTGTTCAACTTACCCAACAAACTGCTGAAAGAAATTACCATATTTTCCTCAAAGAATGTAACAACATAATGCCACTTTCTACCCATTTAAAAAGTGTCTGACTCTGTGACCCATGGACTGCAGCCCACCAACCTCCTCTGTCCATGGAATTCTCCAGGCAAGAATTTTGGAGTGGGTAGCCCATTTCCTTCTCCAGGGGATCTTCCTGACGCAGGGATGGAACCTGGGTCTCTTGCATTGCAGGTGGATTCTTTACCATCTGAGCCACCAGGGAAGCCCTTCTACCCACTGAACATTATAGGATATTGGGATAAAGACATGACATCCTCTTCATTATGTTGATGCCAGGCAGTAGAGCTGGACTGGCATTTTGGAGTATTAATTCACTCAGCTTGGACTGAGCACCTACTATATATCTACTCTGCCTCTGTCTTAGGGGCTTGGCAGGCACAGAGTTGTCTTGTAGGCGCAACAGAGGTAAGCTCAAAGTCACCACTGAGATAGTTACATATGCGAGGCCCTGGAAGGGAGATCAGGGAAGATTTCACAAATGGTATAGCATGTAAGCAGAGGCTGAAAGCAGGAGCAATTTTGCAGTTAGACAAGGTGAAGAAATATTCCAGCAGAGGGCATATGCAAAGTCACAGATGTCTGGAAAACAATAAGCAGATGTGTGTGGCTGCTGCAAAAACTGTGACAAGAGATGTAGCTAAAAATGCAGGCAGAAACTTGATGGTCAGGAATCTTTTAAGTCCAAAGGGGTTTAGCTCATTCTTTTTTTTTTTTTTTTTGATGTGGACCATTTTAAGTCTTTAACTGAATTTGTTAGAATATTGCTTCTATTTTATGTTTTGCTTTTTGGCCTCAAGACATGTGGAATCTCAACTCCCTAACCAGGGATGGAACCTGCACCTCCTGAATTGGAAGGTAAAATCCCAACCACTGGACTGTCAGGGAAATCCCAGTTTAGTTCATTCTTTACACGGAGAACGGTGTCACAACCGGATTTGTGTTTTAGAAAGATGCAGATGCTTAGCAGTGTGCAATGAGAGGATGGAGCCTGAGAGATGCATTAGGGGCTGATTCAGCAGTTCACATGAGAAGGACTGAGGGCTAGATGTGTGTCTGAGGAAGAATACCTTGGCCACCTGATGCGAAGAACTGACTCACTGGAAAAGACCCTGATTCTGGGAAAGACTGAAGGCAGGAGAAGGGGACAACAAAGAATGAGATGGTTGGATGGCATCACTGACTCGATGGACATGAGTTTGAGCAAGCTCCAGGAGCTGGTGATGGACAGGGAAGCCTGGCGTGCTGCAGTCCATGGGGTGGCAAAGAGTCGGACATGACTGAGCAACTGAACTGAACTGAACTGAGGAAGAAAGGTAAAAGGGTGGATTTGAAAGATGTATGGGAGAAAGAAGTTTTAGAAATGGTTATCAATCTTTAGGTTTCTAACTTGAGCTATGTGGCAGTAGGTTTTTGTTTTTTGGGTTTGTTTGTTTTTTTGAGCCAACGATTCCTTTTGGAGATCCAGGTGGAATTGACAAAATAGTTTGTGGGGTCAACATATTCACTATCTAGGATACTCCAAGTGCTGGTTTCATATGTTATGAAATGATATCCAACTCTTTTTGACAATTTGCAGTGGAGATTCAGGAGATTAAAGACTCTTGCAAAGATTTCTTGGATAGCTTTATGGCAGTGATTCAAATCGGGGTGCTGCAGCCTAGTATATTATTGGGACCCTAAGAGGGAAGTCTGATCGTCATCGATACAGTTTGCACTGTATGTGAACATGATTATTATTGGATTGGTGAGAATTATTCCAGGATCATAATGGCCCACGAGTGAAGCCGGGATTATATTGCAACAACAGCATCCATTGTAAATAACTTTCTAGTGTCATAAACATGCTTTTAGAAGATAATTCTTGATAAATATAAACCAAATCATGTCACTACACTGCACCACAGTTTCCAGTGGCTTCCAGTTTCACTAAGAGTAAGAACCAAAGTCTTTATAACAGCCCACGATGTCCTGTATAATGTGTTTTTCTCTCTTTTCCCCTCTAATTTCATTTCTCATTACTCTCCTCCTCTGGTCACTGTATTTCAGCTACATTGGCCTCTTTGCTTCTAAAACAGGGGTCCCCAACCCCTGGGGCTGCAGATCAGCAGGAGATGAGTAGAGGGTGAGTGAGTGAAGCTTCTCTGCTGCCTCACATCGCTTCCCACTGCTTGCATTACCATCTGCACCATTACAAACCCCATCTTTGCCCAGCCCAGGGAAAAACTGTAGTCTATGAAACCAGTCCCTGATGCCAGATAGGTTGGGGACTGTTGTCTTAAAACATCAGATGACTGAATATTCTCTTTTTGCTGAGAGTGCAATTTTCAGAAGATTTCTACATGGCTTCAAATCATTGGTCAAATTTTATCTCTTAAGTGAGTCTTTCTGTGACAACTCAGTGTAACATCTAAAGGCACTGGGGCCTGAACCAATCCCTGTCACCTTCTCTTGCCTTATTGTCTCCATAGCAACCAAGAGGAGTTTTTGTACCTTCTTTAAACATCTTAATTGGAGATCATGGCACATGGGGATGGAATGGTAAAGTGTTGCTAGGAGCTGCAGAAAAGATCTAGATGAGTTATGTTAGGATATGCTGAGCTTATGCTATTGTGACAAACAAGCCCCCAATTTCAGTGGCTTAAATGGCAAAGTTTATCTGTTCCTCAGTGGAAATCTGCTTAAGTCAGATGACTCAGCAGGACAGCTCTCCTCAATGCAGTGAGTGACTAAGTAATTCAGGCTCTCAGTATCTTATGGCACCACTGGCTCCACGTGTGGCCTCCATACTTGCCGCCAAAGGGGAGGAGAGACAGTTGGAAGGTCCTATCGAAGCTTTAATAAAGCCATACAAAAACGACACACATTTCTATTCATGGTCCAGTGAACAGAGCCGTTCCGAAGTCCACTGACTACAAGAGGGCTGTCAGGGGAGTGTAGTCTTCTAAGGGCTTTGGGAGGACAGATAAGCAGGATATTGTTGGGCACTCCTTAGAGTTGCCACCGTAGCTGATTTTGGAATGAGCTTAAGATGCAGGGTGATGTGACGGAGACAACGTGGGGGTAGGATTCATCAGGGCTGAGCAGAAGCCACGGTTGAACCATTTGGACTAAGTCAGATGTCATCTCTTGGGACTCTGTTTTCAGATCCACAAAAAGGAGGTAAATAATACATATCCTGCTTATTTCAGAGGGGTTTGTGACTCACTAACATAAACGTCTGCAAAGAGACTTGCCAAATTTAGGATACCATTCAAATGCAAGTAGTGTACATAAATAATGCAGTATGAAACTCAGAAAACCTGCCTGGGTGAGATAAAATGAATTATGCTATTTCACATCAACATTGATAAAGTTATCCCACTGTTAAAGCCATAGAGAATGGTATCATTTCCAGACCTTCTGGTTTAACAGCTGTGACATCTAAGCAGTAAAGTAAGGAGCTGTTTGTATATTAGCACTGAGGGGGTATGAAGAAAATGCCAAGGAAATTCAGATATATATCAAATATTAAAGATTACAAAAGCATGAGTTATTGGAGCCTGAAGATGCCTTTGTGTTATCACTTTTGTGTCATCAAGAGTGAATTAATCCAAATTGGCAGCTTGTGTGGTGTCTTATGCTCTGTTCCCAGAGGGTGTTCTCTTGGTTCAGTTACAGGGTGACAACATCAAGTCTAGGCTGAAAGGGTTGATGCATATTTAGGAGAAGGTGAAATACTGACTGACTATTAGCTATTTGAAAAATCTCCCTGGAATGTACTTAAGGATTTATCAAAATCTTTTAGTAGATTTTTATAGATTTGGGTACTTAATGAGTACATGTATTCTCAGACTTCAAAAAGATACTGAATTTATACACAATTATTTTGCTAGTACCTCAAGATTGTTGTTGATGATAAAATGTTCGTAATGTTAATCATGATATTCTATTTGTCCATTTCTTATATTCAAAGAAATGTTGAAAATAGCAACTGTCATCTTTTAAACACATTAAATGCAAAATACTCAAAGATGTGGGTTCTACTATTAAAATATGCTTTGGGTTCTCTGGAAAACTTAGTGGAATCCTACAACATTAGGATAGGAACAGTTCAAGTCAAGTATTTCAGTATCCTACCAAATTGTCTGTAAGGAGAATTTCTTATTAACTTAGCATCTTATTCACTTTCTATAAGAAGGTTCATTCCATTTGTATATATCTCTGATAGAAAACTATGTCCCATATTAATCAAATATTTGCTTAGATTTGACCTCCATCCATTACTGCTGTTAGTAACAGGACTGTACACACAGATACTAAACATTAGGAATATCTTTACTATTTTTTGATTATCATAGACTGCTAGTCTGAAATATTAAAGACCATAAACCAGTCAGTATTAGGGTTCAGTTCAGTTCAGTTCAGTCGTTCAGTTGTGTCTGACTCTTTGTGACCCCATGAACCGCAGTAGCCAGGCCTCCCTGCCCATCACCAACTCCTGGAGTTTACCCAAGCTTGTGTCCATCAAGTCGATGATGCCATCCAACCATCTCATCCTCTGTCGTCCCCTTCTCCTCCTTCCCTCAATCTTACCCAGCATCAGGGTCTTTTCAAATAAGTCAGCTCTCTACATCAGATGGCCAAAGTATTGGAGTTTCAGCTGCAGCATCAGTCCTTCCAATGAACACCCAGGACTGATCTCCTTTAGGATGGACTGGTTGGATCTCCTTGCAGTTCAAGGGACTCTCAAGAGTCTTCTCCAACACCACAGTTCAAAAGCATCAATTCTTCTGCACTCAGCTTTCTTTATAGTCCAACTCACATCCATACATGGCTGCTGGAAAAACCATAGCCTTGACTAGATGGACCTTTGTTGGCAAAGTAATGTCTCTGCTTTTGGATATGCTGTCTAGGTTGGTCATACCTTTCCTTCCAAGGAGTGTAAGTGTCTTTTAATTTCATGGCTGCAATCACCATCTGCAGTGATTTTTGTAACTAACATTAAAAACCATCGCTAGGACAATTTCTAATTGAACCTCATCATGGAGCTTTTCTGCCCTAGTGACTGGCCCACATAACTCTGCTGTGATAAACAACAGAAGACAGATCCAATAGGCCAGCCACAAATAGATATCCACAGCCACGTGCTAGAATGCCGACAGCACATCCACAATGAGATAAAGCTTTCTGAAGCAGAAGGTCACTGAACCAAGATTTCCGACACCTGCCCAAGTGCTGGCTTTTCAAATGGAGAGCAACAGAAAGCAGTGAATTTTGTAACATGGTTTTTGTGATGTCGTGATAAAACAGAACCAGGTTATCGTTAAAGTTGAATGCTCCTTTGTTTCTCCTGGCTGACAGCTTATACAACTGCTTTGACTCAAGGGTTTGGGTGCCCTCCTCCCCTACTGTTACAACCTTGAGAATGACTGCTTTTCTTATTCTCTTTAGACACTTCTGCTATTTTCTTTTATAAAAGACATTCAGGGAGCTTATCACAGTGTCAGGTTGATGGTCACACACTGTATAGTCATTTTGGAATAGAGAGTGAAGAAAAAGAAAGTCTAGGTCAAATGTCGCTTTCTACATGGCAGTTCAAAAAATGTGTCAAAAATAGTGCACGTGCGTGCACACACATACACACAGCTGGAATTATGACAGGAACCTCAGAACTGGCCTTCTCAAAAAAAAAAAAAAAACAGGAAGAAAAGAAAGAATTGGCCTCCTATCTCACATCTTTTTGCCACAATTCTATTTCTTATCTAGCTTTGACAATATCATCCATGTCTTTTTTTAGGGGTGGAGTATAATTGCTTATTTAACTTATATGCAGAGTACATCATGAGAAACACTGGGCTGGAAGAAGCACAAGCTGGAATGAAGATTGCCAGGAGAAATATCAATAACCTCAGATATGCAGATGACACCACCCTTATGGCAGAAAGTGAAGAGGAACTAAAAAGCCTCTTGATGAAACTGAAAGAGGAGAGTGAAAAAGTTGGCTTAAAGCCCAACATTCAAAAAACTAAGATCATGGCATCTGGTCCCTTCACTTCATGGGAAATAGATGGGGAAACAGTGGAAACAGTGTCAGACTTTATTTTGGGGGCTCCAAAATCACTGCAGATGGTGACTGCAGCCATGAAATTAAAAGATGCTTACTCCTTGGAAGGAAAGTTATGACCAACCTAGACAGCATATTCAAAAGCAGAGACATTACTTTGCCAACAAAGGTCCATCTAGTCAAGGCTATGGTTTTTCCTGTGATCATGTATGGATGTGAGAGTTGGACTGTAAAGAAAGCTGAATGCTGAAGAATTGATGCTTTTGAACTGTGGTGTTGGAGAAGACTCTTGAGAGTCCTTTGAACTGCAAGGAGATCCAACCAGTTTATCCTAAAGAAGATCAGTCCTGGGTGTTCATTGGAAGGACTGATGTTGAAGCTGAAACTCCAATACTTTGGGCCACCTCATGTGAAGAGTTGACTCATTGGAAAAGACCCTGATGATAGGAGGGATTGAAGGCAGGAGGAGAAGGGGACGACAGAGGATGAGATGGTTGGATGGCATCACTGACTCGATGGACCTGAGTTTGGGTAAACTCTGGGAGTTTGTGATGGACAGGTAGGCCTGGTGTGCTGCGATTCATGGGGTCGCAAAGAGTCGGACACGACTGAGCGACTGAACTGAACTGAACTGATAACTGCTTTACCGTGTTGTATTAGTTTCTGCTGTACAACAAAGTGAATCAGCTATTGTTGTTGTTGCTCAGTCACTATGTCATGTCTGACTCTTTGAGACCCCATGGACTGTAGCACACAAGCCTCCTCTGTCTTCCACTATCTCCTGGAGTTTGCTCAAATTCATGTCTATTGAGTCAGTGATGCTATCTAACCACCTCATCCTCTGTCATCCCCTGTCATCCCCTATTCCTCTTGCCTTCAGTCTTTCTCAGCAACAGGGTCTTTTCCAATGAGTTAACTCTGCATCAGGTGGCCAAAGTATTGAGGCTTCAGCTTCAGCATCAGTCCTTCCATTGAATATTCAGGGTTGATTTCCTTTAAGAGTGACTGGCTTGATCACCTTGAAGTCCAAGTGACTCTCCACAGTCTTCTCCAGCATCACAGTTCAAAAGCCTCAATTCTTTGGTGCTCAGCCTTCTTTATGGTCCAATTCTCACATTTGTACACTACTGTTGGAAAAACCTTAGCTTTGACTGTAGCTATGTTGGCAAAGTGATGTCTCTTCATTTTAATATGCTCTCTAGGTTTGTCATAGCTTTCCTTCCAAGGAACAAGTGTCTTTTAATTTCATGGCAGCAGTCACGGTCTGCAATGATTTTGGAGCACAAGGAAATAAAATCTGTCATTGCTTTCCCCCTTCTGTTTTCCATATGTATACATATATCCCCTCCCCCTACAGAGTCCCTCCCACTTCATATTCCACGCTTCCAAATTGTCACAGAGCACCAAGATAAGCTCCCTGTGTTATACTGCAGCTTCCCACCAGTTATGTATTTTACACATGGTAGTGTATATATGTCGGAGAAGGCGATGGCACCCCACTCCAGTACTCTTGCCTGGAAAATCCCATGGATGGAGGAGCCTGGTAGGCTGCAGTTCATGAGGTCGCTAAGAGTCGGACACAACTGAGTGATTTCACTTCACTTTTCTCTTTCATGCATTGGAGAAGGAAATGGCAACCCACTCCAGTATTCTTGCCTGGAGAATCCCAGGGACAGGGGAGCTTGGTGGGCTGCTGTCTACGCGGTCGCACAAAGTCGGACATGACTGAAACGACTTAGCAGGAGCAGCAGTGTATATATGTAAATTCTACTTTCTCAATTCATCTCACTCCCTCTTCCCCTCTGGGTCACATGTCTGTTCTCTAAGTCTGTCTCTATTCTTGACCTGCAAATAGGTTTTCTGTACCGCCTTTCTAGAACTATTGACAACTATCTGCAAACAGAAGCATGTTAATGTCCACTGATAGATGAATGGATAGAGAAGATGTGAGTGAATATATACATACATATATATATATATATATAATGGAATATTAATTACTCAGCCATAAAAAGAAATGGAATTGGATCATCTGTAGTGATGTAGACGGACTTAGAGCCTGTCATACAGAGCAAAGTAAGTCAGACAGAGAAAAATAAATATGGTATATTAAAACATACACATGGAATCTAGAAAAATATTTGTTTTACTGTCCCAGGAGTATCCTTCACATTGAATCTCAGAGTTGGCAATCTATATGCTGAGGGCCAAATCTGGTCTGCTGTCTATTTTTGTATAGCTATTAACTAAGAATTTTTTTTTTTCACATTTTGAAATGGTTGAAAAAAATAAAAAGAATAATCTTGTGAAATTCAAATTTCAATGTCCATCAATAAACTTTTATAAAAACACATCCATGCTCATTTGTTTGCATATCGTCTGTGACTTCTTGAGTTATGAAGGCAGAGTTGAGCAGTTACAGCAAAGAGTCCATGGCCTGCAAAGCCTAAAATCTTTCCTATCTGGCCAGATAAAACAGAAAACGTTTGTCAACTCGCCACACATAAGAATTGGATCTCGTGGAGTTAAGCAGTGAATAGCTGATGCGCCTCTATACTTCAGCCCTGATTTCTACTACTCATCATATTAAATGCTTTTTCCCTGACTAGGCACTCAAGCGTTTCCATAATGTAGCCTAAACCAGATTCTCTCTCACATTCACATCACTACTTATTCTTTCCTTGGTACCCTGTTTCTGTCTATGTTGCTTCTAGCTGTGTGCTCCTCTTTGTCAACTGATATCTAACACTCAATTTTTTTGTTTTGTTTTTCAGTCAATAAGTCTTGTCTGACTCTTTGCGACCTCACTGACTCTAGCCCACCAGCCTCCTCTGTCCACGGGATTCCACAAGCAAGAATATTGGAGTAGGTTGCCATTTCCTTCTCCAGGGGACTTTTCTGATCCCAGCCTTCAAATCCACATCTCCTGCATTGGCAGGCAGGGTCTTTAGTGCTGAGCCACCTGGGAAGCCCAACACTCAGAGCCCACCTCAAATGTCATTTTCAACAAGGCAGTTCAGAAATGGGTCAGCCTAATGTGATTTCTTCTAAGAATTCTTGCTTCTCTGACACGCTTACCATGTTCTAAGTATCATGTGCTTAGTCATGCACCTGCCTCATTTCCTCTGCTTTGTTATGTGATCCTTAAGTACAGGACTTGTTGTACTCATCCTTGTACCCTGAAGAACAGTGCGGATGTTAACAGGCCTGGTACAGATAGATCCCTGTAGACCGAGGGACTAGTGCCAGGAACCACACCAGGACTGAGTGCACATGCAATCACGTACTTCCTCACGGTGGCAGGGGCCCAGGGAATTCCAGTGGTGTGGCGAAAGACCCAGATCAGTGCTCTAATAAAGCTTCTGTGGGGAGAGGTGTCTCAGTTCCATAAAAAACAAACAAGCGCTTTGAAGGTCACAACCCTAGGACTCAATGCAGAACCAGATGATCTCAAGCTGAAGACCTGTCAGGCCCCAAACATGGTTGGCAAACGTTATAAGCAGCAAGATTCAGTTAATCAGAACAGGGCCCAGGGCAACAGAGCCAAGAGAAAAGGGGATACAGTGGAGGCTGTGGAATTTGGCAAGAAAATAGAGACCGGGTCTTACAAAGACTGAAGTTCTGAAGAGGAGACGGGGCCAAAGGTCAAAGACATAAAAACACTCAAGATCACAGCTGAACTCCTACCAAGAGGATGGTAGGAGTCCCAGATATTCGGCAGGGGTTCTTTCATGATTCTTGCTTAGGTTTAGAGGGCAGAAAAGCCTATACAGAAGGATTAAGTGGCCCTAGCTATGGCGGAAGACAAGAGACACAGAAAGAGAAGGATCAGAGCCCTGGAAAAGACCCAGTTGGAGAGAATGTCTCTTGAGCAGTAAGTCCACCCCTGACCCTGTGACAGTAAGTCTTTTACTTATAATACCTCATTTGACATACACTGGAGCTCTGCAAGGAAGCAGCATTATCCCCATTTTACAGATGAGGAAACTGTGGTTCAGAAAGTCAATAAGCAAGTAGTGCTCCTGAGATCTGAAGGCTGGTCTAAATGAAACCAAATCAGTTCCCCTTGGTCCCCACCACTACATCATGCCTCTCAAATAAATATTTACTAAATATACAGTAAAGATAGAAAAATTATGAAAGGACAGTCTTTTTTACAATTCAATGTAGTACGTAAGTGTGATAGTACTAATCTTTTCCCCCATTTTTTCTCGTTTTTTTTTTTTTTTTCCTTGTCGGTTAGGCAGGTTTTGTCTCTTTTATTGCTAGCCCATTGAACTCACAGCTCATGGATTCGGTGTCCCACCTACCAACAGGCACATAAACGAATTTAAGAACATATTGATTGCTCTAGGTTTCTGGTTGCTCTGGATTTCTGGCCTTCTGACTTTCACAGACTAGTATAAATTTCCTTTCCAGGATTATTATATTTTGCTCAATCTTCCTGGGCGACCTACTGCCTTCCAATCAACCATTGCACACCATGTGCCCTCTATGTTAAATGTTATCTCCCCAATAAAACCTGCCTTGATCTCTTTATTCAGAAATGGTCTCTCACACTCTCTCCCCTACTCTTAAAGCATTTCCATCCATACCATTTACATTGTTCTATATTTGATCTGAAGTAATACTTGTGTGTCTACTATAAATTCTATGAACTTCAGAGTTGATAAAATCTTTTTATCCCCCACATTGTCTGATAGTGTTAGTTATACAAAAGTGGTGATTTAAAAATATATAAGTACTAAAGAATAATGTGTAATTGAAATTTCACATTCTTAGGCTCCTCTGTGTCAGCGATATTCCTCTCAGAACTTTCCTTTGCCCCCTTATTTTTGACTTGGTTCCTTCCAGCTAGTACAATCTTTCTGGTCACTGGAATTCTGTACAATGAGCAGTTGTATGAAATGGACATAAAAGTTAGTATTGAAAGTAAACTATGGCTTTATAGTAGACTTTGTTTTATACCACTTGCAAAGTCAATGTGAGGATATGAGTCTAAAAATACTTTCTACTACCAATAGTATGTGCAGGCTTATTGGTATACAATCTGTTTTTCAAAGTCTTTAATGAAATAGATTGATTGTATCTTACAATCACATATTCTTCCAAGAAGTTCTACATAAATAACTGTGTAATTTCTTTTATTACATAATTTACATCATTGTGACATACTCATAGCTCACAAGGGCCTTTTGACAGCCAATTTGATTAGAGGGCAAAACTTATACTTAGGACATATTCATCTCATTTGATAAATATTAGTGCATTTATTTTAGGGCTTCCCCAATGACTCAGTGGTAAAGAATCTGCCTGCAATGCAAGAGACTCTGACTTCGATCCTTGGGTCGGGAAGATCCCCTGGAGGATGAAACGGCAACCCACTCCAGCATTCTTGCTGAAAAAATCCCATGGACAGAGGAGCCTGGCAGGCTACAGTCCAAGGGGTTGCAAAGAGTCAGAGACAACTGAGCGACTAAGCACGCACAGTGCATTTATTAATGGATAACCAAAAGGGTGCTAAATTATTAAGAAATAATCTTGAATTTACAGCAACTACAAGAAAATTCACCATTATTGAGGCCAAGAGTATGTAATACATTCTTCTGAAAACTGCACCTTAAAAATATTGATGGTAGAATACCAAACTAATATACAGCTAGATGATAAGTTCTCTAGTCTTTCATAGGTTTACAGAGGCTTCCTTAAGTATAATTAGTTTTAATTATCTCTGCAAATAGACAATAGGAGCTATGTATATCATATATGATAATGGTTAACTATAAAGCCACTTACTGGCCTCTAGAATATGTTATATATTCAAGGGAATATTTGCTTCAAAATGTTTTGCTTAACTTACTGTTAAAATTATTCAACAAGTAAGTAATGAAAGAATTTTAGGGAATAATAAAAGAAATGTTTAGCCAAGATTTAAGAATTCACTAGGATAATCTATCCAATTATAATTTTGACCATGATCAAGGCTAAAAATATGTACCTATCAATAAAGCGAATTACAAGGAAGAAATAGAATACCCTGTACTAGGATTATCTGAACCTATTTCTTCTAGAATCTTTTTTTTTTTTTTTTACTTTTCATGTTATTATATGCAGCTTTAATATGGTATTAGTTCTAATCTTTCAAGTACTGCTGTCAGATAAAACTAATTATTTTCCAGAAGTGGCTTGTAACTGGAAGAAAAATGTAGCAGAAAATGTATTCACCCATGAAGTATATTTAGTTTATATAAAATATTTTTCTCTTTATACTTTTGTCTTAAATAAGAAGATTCAGATGAGGAACAGGGCATATTGGCAAAGGCAGAAGGTCGGGGGTGTGGGGCAGGGGGAGTCCAGGCAATTCTTCATTAAGCATCTAAGAGACCGCAGATTTCCAAACAGTACACACAGGTATTCCTTGGGGACTGAGTGTGGACAAATATTTGTGTCCCCTTAAGATTCAGACGTTGAACCCCTAATCCCAATGTGATGCTATTCGGAGTTGGGCCCTTTGGTAAGTAATCAGGTCTAGATGAGGTCAGGAGGGTGAAGATGGGATTAGTACCCTTTTCAAAAAGAGACCAGAGAGCTGGTTTGCTCTCTGCCTCCCCCTTCATCATGCCAGCAAGAAAGCAGCTGACTGTAAGCCAGGAAGAGAGTCCTCACTAAGTGCCCAACCACGCTGACTGGTCTTTGACTTCCCAGTTTCTAGAAATGTGTGAAATAAATGGTTGCTTTAGCCGCCCAGTCTATGGCTGCTATAGCAGCCTGAACAGACCATGACTTGAAGGTGTATCAGTGTTCCTCTCACATGGCTTTGAGGTTTGGGCCAACAATATCACCGAATCTTTGTGTCTCAGTAACTACATAGCCATGATGAAGACACTGATCCTTAAAAGGGAAGGGTTGACCTCAAATGTTGGGAGGGCAATGCCAAGACAGGCTGTGGGTCATGAAAGCAGAAATCAGCACCTAAGTGCCTGCAACCACCTGAGATCCAAACTTAGACCCCTGACACAATTGTCCAGGACACTAACTTCCTGAACCTACTGCTATCATCTCTGCAGAGATTATGCTACTTTATTCCTTGTAACTCCACACTTCACAATGCTCCCAGAGGGATCGTTGGTAGGCCTAAAGCTTGGCCTACCAATACATAAACCAATGGTTCAATGTACTTCCTCACCAATCGACTAATTCAAGAAAGAGAAAGGGCCCTAGAACAGACTCACAGACAAAGAAAACAAAAGTGTGGGAAAGGGTTAAATTAGGAATATGAGATGAATAGATACACAGCACTATATATAAAATAGATAAACAACAAGAATTTACTATATAGCATGTGGAACTATTCTTTTTTTAAAAAACTTTATTTTAACTGGAGGCTATTACTTTACAATATTGTAGTGGTTTTGGAACTATTCTTAGTATCTTATAATAACCTATAATGGAAAAGAATCTGAAACTGTAGATCTGAAACTAACTATTGTAAATCAATTATAGTTTAATAAATAAAAGTGAAAAGAAAATAGGAAGCTTCCAAAAAAAAAGTCATTTGTTACATTAATAAAAAAATACAGTTGTTCCTCTTTCTCTCAGAAGTCCAGTAAACCTGTTGTTTAGAAGTTTTCTTTTTCTAACTTCCTCCAAGTACATTGATTCTACCTCTAAAACACATTCAGAATCTGCCCCCTTCTCTTTATTCCCACGTCATCAGCTGAGGAGAAGCCCCCATTCTCTCTCTCCTGAGCCCCTGAGATAGCTCCAAGTTTATGTTTCTGCTCTCTCTTGTCCTTCACAATTCTCCACACGGCAGCAAATGACCTTTAAAATAAAATACAGACCAAATCATTTAATGCCCTTGTTGAAAACGCCCACCATGCTCAGGAGTCCCATCTAAACGTCTGACTGTGATCTTCCAGGCCCTGTGTGATTGGGTCCCTGGGCTCTGCATCTCCTTCTCAGTCCCCAGGACCTGCATTGGGTAAGGATGCTGCAGCCACAGCCATGTTCTTCCCATTCCAGGACCACTCCACATTCTTCTCTGCCTGTCCTCTCCCCGAAATGCTCTGCTCCTTTCCCCCATGGCTCACTTTCCACGTTCCAGACCAAACATTCTCTTGTCAGAAAAGCCTGGCTGACTCCTCATTCTAAGGAAGCTGCCAGTCTCGTCATTGTATTCTGCCTTAAATAGATGCATTGTGCAGCCCGTTCGGGGCTTCCCAGGTGGCGCAATTGGAAAAGAATCTGCCTGCCAATGCAGGAGATGTGGGTTTGATCCCTGGGTCCGGGAAGACCCCCTGGAGTAGGAAACGGCAACCCACTCCAGGATCACTGTCTGGGAAATTCCATGGACAGAGGCGCCTGGCAGGCTACAGTCCATGGTGTTGCAAAGACTCTGACAGGACTGAGCACACACCCACGCAACAAGGAAACAATGACATATTGTTTGCATGTTTGATATCTCTACCTTTCTCCCCCTCTTGCCCCCACTCATGCATGCTCCATAACAAGCAGGGTATCTTGACTGAATTGTTTCATGTTCTGTTTCTGGCTGCACGTCTAGCACGGTGCTGTCCAATCCAGTAATCATCAGCTACCTGTGGCGGTTCAACTATGAGTTTAAATTAATTAAAATTAGACACAATTAAAAATTCCGTCCCTCATTTGCACCAGCAGCATTTCAAGTGCTCAAGAGCCACATGTGGTTATCATATTGGACAGAGCAGAGAGAGAACATTTCCACCATTGCAAAAAGAGCTGGTAAATATTTGTGGAACTAACATACTTTTGAATGGGAAATGCAAAGCACTACCACCTCCTCAACTAGACTTCATTGTAAGTGGCCACTCATTTTACAAAAACCAATTAAAACCCTGTATCTTACTCAAATAAAAAGAAAAACTCTCTAAGATTCGAGTATAATCACCTTTCACACAAAAATATCCAATCATTAGGGACTGAATGCTCATGTTCCAAAATTTATATGTTGAAACCCTAACCCCCAGTGCAATGGTATTTGGAGGAAGGACCTTTGGGAAGTAATTAGGTTTAGATGAGGTCTGGAGGGTGGGGTCTTCATGATGGAATTAGTGCTCATATAAGAAGAGGAAGAGACAACAGAGCTGCTCTCTCTGTTGTGAGGATACAGTGGGAAGGTAGCTCTCTGCAAAACAGAAAGAGTGTCCTCACCAAGAACCAAATCTGCTTAGCACCTTGATGCTGGATTTCCAACCTTCAGAACTGTGAGAAATAATGTTTGTTGTTTAAGTGACTGAGCTATGATATTTTGTTATCAAAGCTCAAGCTGATTAAGATACCAACACACAAAGTTTTCATTTCCACTTGTCGTTTTGGTTAGCAGGGACTCAAAGCAGTGAATGTTGGCGAAAACTTCTTCTGTTAGTATCTTAGGTCTAAGGTCCAGATTTGACAGGAAGACAAGTAAAAGCATACACATTTGTACTCCATTTTCAAGTTGGGGTTTCCCTTGGTGAGGCAGAAAGCTCTCAGGGCTCTGGATTCCATGGTTAAAAGGTCCCAGAGAAAGGTTATTATCAGGCCAAAGCTGCAAAGTTCCTGAGATCTTGTGTTCTGGGTGGGTGGCTGGAGCAGAGCTCCACCTGGTGTCTTCACATCCACACTCTTACCTTCTCCCACTTCCTGGTACTTCCTGTGCTTCAGTGCCCTCTACCGAGAAAGCTTAGCATCATGCTCATTATGAAAGAGCAAAGTTTAATGGAATTCCATCTGTCTTCTCAGGGAATATGCTGAAGGGTGAATCTGGAGCTGAGAGGCAATAAATTGATAACTGACATGGGAACATTTTAGAATATTCCATCTGTCATCTCCTTTCTGGTGTCCCTTATAACTTTCTCAAAATAATCTTCCAGTTAACTAAATCTCTCTTCAACCATACACAGATCTTATTCTGTGAAATTTTCCTTTAATCTCCATGCCACATTTTTAACTTGCAGGATTTCAATTATTTCTTCTTTCCCCTACCCACCAGGGTCTCTTCCTCTTTCTCCTCCCTTTTCACCTTCCTCACATTTTTTTCTCTTTGTTTATTTTTCTTTGTTGCCCTTCCAAAATTGTAAACAGCCTTCTTCCTTTATATGATTGAGACTCTAAGAAACATTTATTCTGAACTATTTTCAATGGCTCTGTCATGTTATTTTACTGCAACTATTTTAGCCTCTCTGAAAGGTGGGTAAGCCTATTTCAACCCCATAAGCCCCCGCAGGTTTAAGCAGAGAGTGGTTTCAGATCCCAGTCCTATAACCGCCACAATGAGAGCAGAATTTTAGGAAAAGAAATTCCCAGACATCCTTGCCTGCTTCTCTTCTGAAAGTTTCCAGCCCTGACTAACATCTATGTGTTTCTATTCATTTTTCATCCATAGAGCTGTTTATTCTGTTTCTGAGCCCTATAACATTTAAATTTTTAAAAAAATGTTATTCTAATGTGTATATGAACCATTTAATGAGAGAATTTATAGCAATATATTAAGTGGAAACATTTTTTTCTTAAAGAGATCTACTTATTCATTAAAGCTATTCTAGGCTGTCTGAGCCCCATTAATCTCTATAATCATTGCCTATAGTTTAAAACCACTTTACTCTGCTAATTTTATAGGTATTTTTTAGCTTGATGAAAGTTAATTATAGGCAGTAGCTAGTTTACTGGTAAACTCTTTTACAAAAGTTATATTTGAACCTCTTATTGTAATGTAGAAGCTGCTGCTGCTGCTGCTGCTGTGTTGCTTCAGTCGTGTCAGACTCTGTGTGACCCCATAGACAGCAGCCCACCAGGCTCCCCTGTCTCCAAGGATTCTCTAGGCAAGAACCCTGGAGTGGGTTGCCATTTCCTTCTCCAATGCATGAAAGTGAAAAGTGAAAGTGAAGTCGCTCAGTTGTGTCTGACTCTTCACTACCCCATGGACTGCAGCCTACCAGGCTCCTCCGTCCATGGGATTTTCCAGGCAAGAGTACTGGAATGGGTTGCCATTGCCTTCATGTTAAGATCAGGACAGTCATTTTTAATTAATAATTTATTTGATGAATATGATAATTCTGATTATATTTGAAATAATATAATTTTTATATCTCAATACAAATATCTCAAATTAAAAAAAAATTCCAGTTCCAACTTCAGGATTCCATAAACATACATTCCACCTTAGATTCCTAGTGTAAGGTTCAGAAAACTAAGTTTCCATCTCAGATCAGCAATCTAGCTATCCTTGCCTGCTCCCTTTCCAGCAGCTTTAGTCCTGACTAATACCTATGAGCATGTATCCCTTTTTTTGTGCACGGAGATATTTATCTTATTTTTGAACACTACTATAATCTCCTATTGGGCTTCCCATGTAGCTCCCCTAGTAAAGAATCTGCCTGCAATGCAGGAGATCCGAGTTCAGTTCCTGGGTCAGGAAGATCTGCTGGAGAAGGGATAGGCTACCCACTCCAGTATTCTTGGGCTTCCCTTTTGGCTCAGCTGGTAAAGAATCCGCCTTCAATGCAGGAGACCTGAGTTTGATCCCTGGGTTGGGAAGATTCCCCTGGAGAAGGGAATGGCTACCCACTCCAGTATTCTGGTCTGGAGAATTCCATGGACTGTATATTCTATGAGGTCACAAAAAGTCAGACATGACTGAGCAACTTTCACTTTCATAACTTTCTATTAGCTAAGGGACTATGTAAATCCTACATAAGGCTCTTTACCTCTTCAATTCTTGGTTTTTATTTGTTTTTATATTTGATGTAGTAGAATACTTCCAGTTCTTACTTCAAAGTTCTAGGTATTAAAGGAAACAAGAAAGGTGAACACATTTTAAAATCCAGGAACCCCACTTAAGAATATATCATGTGTTCTCCAAACACTATAGCTTTGCTAATTCTCAAAATCTGCCTGAGATAAAGCATTCTTATCCCTGAATAAAAGAAACCAAGGGTTCAGGTCAATCACTCAGAATGAATTAGACAATAAACTAAGTTGATCCTAATGGTGAAGAGGCTTTGGACTCTTCTAGTTTTTTCCTTGCAAATATACCAGGGTGTTCATAACATGAAGAATCAGTGTCAGGGCATGGCTGCTCTGAACTCTCTTCTGTCCAGGAGATGTACCATAGGACATGTGGACATCTGGAGCAAATTAGAGCCAAAGTAAAGGCCAGAAACACTGCTGGTTTTTCTCTTTTCCTTCTCCATAGGCCAAAATGCTACCATGCTAGTCCTGTCATCAAACCACAGTTTAGAATTTAGAATTAAGCAAATTTCTGAAATATTATGACTTTCTCTGTTTGATTTTGCAGGCATGAAATTCTGTAAACTCAGCATATATTTTAATTATGTAAAATAATCCAACTTACACAACCACATAAAGTCAAATCATTTTACTTTTTCTCAGTGAATGGTGTATAAACCTCGAAGTTTAGAAAGCCAACTGCAAAAGAAGATCTAATAAGTAGCTTTTTATATTCTCCCTAAATTTAGGAATCTTTCATTCTATAATAATCACTGGATTGTTGAATAGATCTGTTTTCATCATCCAGTAAAAATGGCCTATGCTGGAATGAGTATACTCTGTTTGATTACTGATTCTGTACATCTCTTTTATTTTGCATGAATATGGCCAGATGAATCATATACAAAGAAAGCTCAGCTCCTTCAGAACACTGCTATTTTACAAAGAGTTCTGCTGCCAACTTCAAAGCTAAATTCAGGTTTGAGGTATCAGAATCTTTTATAGGTCCCAGGAGAATATTTTGTTCAAATAATATAATAGCCCAGTGATCAGAAGTTCTGTTCACCTGCTGGGCCTCCAGAAATATGATACTATAAATCAGAAGTAATGAAGGTTAAGGCATTATTATCTTTTTTTAAAAAAATAAAGCTCAAATTAAAGAGTGAACTGTTTTATAAAAACAGCACATAGAATGTTCAAGAAATAAATGCTAGCAATTTTGTAAAGAAAGGATAAAGGAAAAATTCAGCAAGACTTAAAGTGAGTAAAAATCTAGAAATGCCATGTTAGAAATACAGTCAACTGTCAATCAAAAAGAAACAAATATCATTACAGAAAAAACATTTTGATATAATATAAATAGGAATATTTTATGCCAAAATACTATCATTTTGATTAATAGCTAAATTTCTGCTTTTAGAGTAAAAGGTTGACATTTAAAAACCTTTTTTTTTTCCAGACATTCTTATTAAATAATATTTTCCAAAAGTTTGTTGATGCAGTTTTGGAAAGAACTTAAAATGAGGGAAAAAGTGAAAGTAAAATCTTAAGATTCAGTTCAATCTGTTGGGATGGTATCATTATTCATATACTCAGAGAGAAGTAATTTCCTGATCGGAAACCAATTTGACCTACGGTTATTGAGGCGCTTGGTTACTGATTACATATGGCCATCGGAGGAGGAAATGTGCAAGAGAAAAAGGAACATTCAAATGAGTCTCTGATGATCTTTTTCAACAAAGGATTTCTGGAGCAGGCAGGATAACACTAGAGTTTCACTGGTTTAGTATCTATTGCACACACACCTTGTTCATCATCAAGAGCAAACACAGGCGCATAGGTGAAATTATCAAGTCTTTCTCAAAGACACCTTACAAAGACATTTCACATATATTACTCACAACAATCCAATAGATGTGTATTGTGATTGTCACTTAACCTAAAAGTAGGGCTCAGAGGGACTTATTAACTTGCCCAAAGTCATCTAGCTAATAAGTGGCAGAGGTGGCAATACTCTTTTTGCCAATTTGAATGGAAATATTCAAATTCTATTGGCTTAATCCAAAACCGATCATGTGTCTATCATATCAGATTTTCTTACATATGTTTACCTTTGCATATTTTTAACAAGATATACTGAGTTTGATGAACTAATTGAGTTTCTAATAAACTGAATGTAAACTACCTATATAAATTGAGCCATATGTTAACAAGGGTGTGTGTGTGCTCAGTCATGTCTGACTCTCTTGTGATCCCATGGACTGTGGCCAACCAGGCTCCTCTGTTATGGAATTTCCCAGGTAATAAAACAGGAGTGGGTTGCCATTTCCTTCTCCAGGGGATCTTTTTGACCCCAGGGCTGAACCTGCATCTCCTGTGTCTCCTACATTACAGGTGGACTCTTTACCTGCTGAGTCACTGGGGAAACCCATATAATAACTTATATAGGTTAAATATTCTTTGTGTTTAAAATGTGTATTTAACAATTCTCCAAGCTAGGCTTCAACAGTACATGAACTGAGAACTCCCAGATGTTCCAGCTGGATTTAGAAAAGGCAGAGATCAAACTGCCAGCATCTGTTGGATCATTGAAAAAAGGAAGAGAGTTCCAAACAAAACATCTACTTCTGCTTCACTGACTATGCCAAAGCCTTTGACTGTGTGGATCACAACAAATTGTGGAAAATTTCTTCAAAGGATGGGAGTACCAGACCACTTTACCTGCGTCCTGAAAAATCTGTCTGCAGGTCAAGAAGCAACAGTTAGAATTGGACATGGAACAATGGACTGGTTCCAAATTGGGGAAGGAGTACATCAAGGCTGTATATATTGCCACCCAGCGTATTTAACTTATATGCAGAATACAACATGCAAAATGCTGGGCTGGATGAAGCACAGGCTGGAATTAAGATTGCTGGGAGAAATGTCAATAACCTCAGATATGCAGATGACACAACCCTTACAGCAGAAAGTGAAGAAGAACTAAAGAGCCTCTTGGTGAAAGTGAAAGGGGAGAGTGAAAAATTTGGCTTAAACCTCAACATTCAGAAAACGAAGATCATGGCATCTGGTCCCATCACTTCATGGCAAATAGATGGGGGAAACAGTGGAAACAGTGGCTGACTTTATTTTGGAGGGCTCCAAAATCACTGCAGATGGTGATTGCAGCCATGAAATTAAAAGACGCTTACACCTTGGAAGGAAAGTTATGACCAACCTAGATAGATATTAAAAAGCAGAGACGTTACTTTGCCAACAAAGGTCTGTCTAGTTAAGGCTATGGTTTTTTCAGTGGTCATGTATGGATGTGAGAGTTGGACTGTAAAGAAAGCTAAGCGCCGAAGAATTGATGCTTTTGAACTGTGGTGTTGGAGAAGATTCCTGAGAGTCCCTTGGACTGCAAGGAGATCAAACCAAAGGAAATCAACCTTGAATATTCATTGGAAGGACTCATGCTGAAGCTGAAGCTCCAATCCTTTGGCCACCTGCTGTGACGAACCAACTCACTGGAAAAGACCCTGATGTTGGGAAATAGTGAAGACAGGAGGAGAAGGGGACGACAAAGGATGAGATGGTTGTATGGCATCACTGACTCAATGGACATGAGTTTGAGCAAGCTCCAGGAGATGGTAAAAGACAGGGAAGGCTGCCGTGTGCTTCAGTCCATTGGATCGCAAATGGACATGACACAAGTGTGAGGCTGAACAAAATCACAGCAAAACGTATGTTTTAAATACAAATAGTCCCTCTTGGGTTTGCCTAAAATGGACTAAATTTATATAAAACATGGTTTTGCTGGAGCTAACAGCAGCTGTTAGCATGATTAGGAAATAAGGGCACAGGATTGCAGACTTGGAGGATGGAAAGAACAGTAGTCCTGCACATACACACACAGATCCTGAAGGCACGGGGGAATGTGAGCTGCACAGTCATGAACAATATCATTAGTCTCTGTTTCACTGAATTTAAAATTCTCAACTGTAGCTGGCTTGGGAGAAGGCAATGGCACCCCACTCCAGTACTCTTGCCTGGAAAATCCCATGGGCTGAGAAGCCTGGTAGGCTGCAGTCCATGGGGTCGCTAGGAGTCAGATACGACTGAGCGACTTCACTTTCACTTTTCACTTTCGTGCATTGGAGAAGGAAATGGCAACCCACTCCAGTGTTCTTGCCTGGAGAATCCTAGGGACGGGGAAGCCTGGTGGGCTGCCTTCTATGGGGTCGCACAGAGTCGGATATGACTGAAGAGACTTAGCAGTAGCAGCAGCAGCTGGCTTGTTTTTGATAGATGTCACTGTGGTTCAACAGTATTGGATTTTATCTTACTAAGCACTTAAATTTGTTTGCTCGAATGGGTGAGGGGCAAAGTTGTATCTGGAGTAGCTTAGGAGTTAGCTGTTAGACATTTGGTAGCAGCAGATCATTAAAATGAAGGAAACAAAGGATCTTTGATAGCTTGCTAACAATTTTATATTATCATGTCACATTTTCAAGCAACACTAATATTTATCAATAGGAATGCTGACTTGTTAATGTCAGTGAGCAAGGCCATAGCTGTGGTAAGTAAATTATCAGTTCTTCCATCAGAGACTAGAGCAAACCCAAACTCTAGGATTTGGGATGGGCTGTGATGCTCAGATGTGTTAGTCACTTTGCTTCTATATGTGTGTTATGGAAGTCACTGAAGTTGGAAAACTGCTTTTGGAATCCAGCAGGTCAAAACAGCCTGCATGCTTATTTCATAAAAATTGTGTTTTCTTAATGGAGAAATTTTCCTGGTGTCTAAAAGTTGAGTGGGCTTCCCGGGTTGCACAGTGGTAAAGAATACAGCTGCCAATACAAGAAACATGGGTCTGATCCCTGGATTGAGAAGATCCCCTGGAGAATGGAATAGCTACCCACTCCAGTATTCTTGCCTAGAAAATTCCATGGACAGAAGGAGGTCCTTCTATTAAACTCTCTCCAATTTCCAATTTGAAAGTGGTGTCTGTCTCCTTCTGGGAACTTATCAGGTACCAGCTGCTTGCATAGGTCTTATGTAATTAATTTTATTCCACATACTTGCAAAGAAAGTAAGACTATTCTCATTTTACAGAATAGCTTAAAATGGATAATAGAAATAAATATATAATAAAACATTATAAAATAATGCTATAAAATAGATATATAATATATATATTATACATATATGATACATATACAATAATACAATATCATATTCCTGGCAGACTGGAGTCCATGGGATCACAAAGAGTCAGATACAACTGAGTGATTGAGCACGGACTGGACACACAAAAGATGATAGCCTCTTATTTTGGCCACACTATAGGCAGCACATTCATCACAAAGTATTGACTAGGCTGTTGCTATTACCATTATTGTTGTTTGTGGTGGTGGGGTGTGTGTGTTGTGTGTGTGTATGTGCTTGTGTTCAGTGCTTGGTTGTGGTTCTGAGAGTGAAAAGACTTGTAAAAGTGAATGTCAGGAAACCCTGCTGTACGTAACATAGCCAGCCAAGACCACTTATTCTTTCATGGCAAAAGGCCTAGAAGCTTTTGTTAAGATGTATTTGCTTTAAGGTCGATTCTAATGATATAAAATTCAGGACCAACTTCTAACTGCCATACAGGCACACATGGCATGCCCTTCACCAGTATTTCTGGCACTGTGTCAGTGTTTATTTCAAATCAGTTTAACCAACTAGTCAACCAGAATCTCAGAATAATGACTTTGAAGAAGACTTTGCAAATAATTTCACCAATATCACCATGATGTACTGTCATTTGCCCGTTTACGTATCTGATCTCTCCATTACACTCTTTCAAGGCGGAAGTGCTACTTCCTTGTATTCACAGGAATTAGAGGCATTCCTTTACATGAGGTCTTCATAAAGGGTTAATGTGATATGCGTGAATCAATTCTCACTTCTCAGCCTCAGCATCAGTGGCCATACACTGAGTCTTTACCACGTGTCAGTGTGCCAGATACTATCTTCATGTGTCTGTGAGCCATCTCGCCACCCTCTTCCACCCTGCTCAGTAATCAGGAAGGCGGACCCACAGTGACTGCCTAGGTGATCAATGCGCCCTCTGCCTTCTGTTTGGGTTTGGCCAACGGAAGCCTGATGCAGGAGCCTGGAGGCTGAGAGGAGAGTGAGGATAAGAGCCACGATGTTCTGGCTTCTCATCCAGTCAGTTACCAGTTGGTTGCCTTCCATAGACAGCCATAGCTCTGGTGGGAGCTACCTTCTCTGGATTTTGGTAACTGCTCCCTCCTCTGCCCCTTTCTGCTTAGGGATGGTACAGGCTCTCTGCTGTTGACAGTCCAGAATCCTGAACCAACTTTTCTTGGTTTTTCCAGTCCCTGGCTGCACCTTTATAGAAGATATTTTTATTAAACTCTCTTCAGTTTCCAGTTTGCATGTGCTGTTTGTCTTCTTCTGGGGACTTGTCTGGTACCAGATGCTTGCATCAGTTCAGTTCAGTCACTCAGTCATGTCCGACTCTTTGCAACCCCATGGACTGCAGCATGCCAGGCCTCACTGTCCATCACCAACTCCGAGAGCTTACTCAGATTCTTGTCCTTTGAGTCGGTGATGCCATCCAGCCATCTCATCCTCTGTCGTCCCCTTCTCCTCCTGCCTTCAACCTTTCCCAGCATCAGGGTCTTTTCCAATGAGTCAGTTCTTCGCATCAGGTGGTCAAAGTATTGGAGTTTCATCTTCAGCATCAGTCCTTCCAATGACTATTCAGGACTGATTTCCTTTAGGACAGACTGGTTGGATCTCCTTGCAGTCCAAGGGACTCTCAAGAGTCTTCTCCAACACCACAGTTCAAAATCATCAGTTCTTCAGTGCTCAGCTTTCTTTATAGTCCAACTCTCATATCCATACATGATTACTGGAAAAACCATATAGGTCTTATGTAATTAATTTTATTCCACACACTTGCAAAGAAACTGAGACTATTCCCATTTTACAAAATAGCTGTAATAGAAACACATCCTACCTGTAACTTTTATTACTTTCATCCATTCCTTTTTTGTTGCCCAATAAATTATGGGAAGTTTGTCTGCTGACAATGCAACTGCTGAGGTGTGGCGCCTGTCAGAGCAGCGGAGACCAGAGACAGCCTGGCCCAGAGGCGCTGTCTCTGCTGGATAAAAGAATAAGAAAGTTGAAAGGGGCTCTTTGCTGAGTGGGGACAAAAAGAGGGAGGAGGGAAGCTATGAGAGGAAAGGAGGCATTTCAGGTCAGAATAATTTTGCTCTAATAAAGATCAGTTCTGTTGAAGTTTTGTTTCTTCTATTCATTTGGATGGAGAGGGAACAGACTCATGAAACTTCTACAGTACCTCACTTGATGGCTGTGGAGTGAGGTCAGTGAGTTTCCAACTAGGTTTTGTTACAGCCATCTCTAAAATCCAGGAGATGCTAATAATTTCATTTGTTTTGTCCACAGTGGCTGTGTTGTGAGGGTTCTTTTCTCTGCATGTGCTGCCATGATGAGTCAGTAGCCACTCTCAGATCCTGCCCTCCAAGGGCTGCCTCAGTTTCTCCATCAGGCTTAAGAGTCAAGTGAACTCTGAGGCACCTTCACTGAGGAACTTGTTTGTAACTTGTTTATCCAATACACCACTGGTGGGTTGGTATATCTCCTTTGCCACACAAGACTTCAGTTACCAGAGAAACATGAAGAAAAAGGCAGAAGTGATATATTCTTGAAAGCACTGTGGGTGTTAAGCCCTGCTTGGCTATTATGCTTTTAACAAATGGGTATATGTATAGTCTTTGTGAATTAAGAAATTATGTACATTATCAAAAGGAGGGAATGTCAAATTATAACATTTCGAAATTGGGTATGACAGGAACTTAAGACTTTTTTTGGGAAGTGTAAGTCACCTTAGTACATTTTAAGCACCATTTTCTCCATACTTCAGAGATTCTCATTTCAGAAAAGCATGGCAGGAGTCACTCTAATGTGACTAGAAAGGGCCTGAAGCTTTGCTTTTAAAATTCAATACTTAGGTAGAAAGAAAATGATAACTTTTTCCCTTTGATTTTTTGCCACTATTTTTATAACACTAGCAGCCCTGAGACACCAGAATGGAAATGGATCTTCTTCTTGATGTCACCAGGGCACCACTAAATTGCAGGCCTTGAACTGGTTCTATTTTCATCTGCGCCTCGATCTTTATTTCTGCATTTTCCCCACACCACATCATTTCTGTATTCTACAGACTTATTCCCAGATTTCTGGATGCTACTTAAATGTGCTTCCTCATTCTGCTGAGCACCTATTATGTGCTAGACCCAGACAGAGACACTGCACTCATGAAGTCAAGCAAAAGAGCCAAGAATTTGTAAGAGCAGGGACTTCCCTGAGGGTCTAATGGTTAAGACTCTGCACTCCCAAGGCAGGGGGCCTGGGTTAGTTTCCTGGGTAGGGAACTAGATTCCACATGATGCAACCAAAGATCCCACAGGGTGCAATGAAGATCCCACATGCTGCAACTAACACCCAGCGTGGCAAAATTACAAAAAAGAAAAAAAAAAAAAAAGTAACCGTAAGCTCAGGTTCATTGTAAATATTGTGAGGCAAAAATACAATGTGTAGGAGCATAAAGCTTGGGGACCTTACATGGTATCTGGATTTGGGAAGTGATGTTGGAGAGAATTGGAATGGGTGAACACAGTTAATTAGTTAAGGGAGGAGTACAGGAAAAGGTCTAGGGAGAGTTCATCAGATAAAATGGCATGTACTTGATATAGTACTATGTGCTTCTTTATTAATGCATCATGCAAAAAGCTTTAGAGTTATGTCTAATAACTGTTGAAATAATGATGGGTGTAAATACTCTTTCAAGATATATGCAGTGAGTTATGTGATAAGAAAATAACTGTGATTCCTGTTTGTGATGAAGTCACAGGTGCTGCTAATACTCCAAGGGTTTCTTGGTCACACTCAGAAATGACAGAAATGCTAACTCTCAGAGGTTGGGGAAACCAAAAATAAATTACTGTTCTCATTCATGTTCATAGACCCTCTGGTTAAAAATTCTTACAAGAGGTTTTTATTTTGGTATCACTTTTTTTGAAGAAGAAGAAGACAGTTTACAAATCTCTAACCTCAAGTATGCAGACCTGGTAGTATGCTTTTCAGGAGCCAGGTGAAGAACAGGTCTCTGCAGTGGGAAGATTTTCCCATAATCCTTCTGTTGCAGCACAGTAACTCATCCTCCAATCTCAACTATACTGGCTGTCTCCAAACCCAGAGGCTGCAGATGAAACCTCTCCAAAAACTGACCCCAGGTTTTCTCCTGTTGAAGCAGGGGTGGAGAGGGGATATGGGGATCAACCTTCTCTTTTAAAGATATTCAGTCTACTCCCCAGTTTTGTGTCTCTCTCTTTTTTGCACACCTGCCTTTCAAGCACTAGTTGTTTCCAATCCCTGAGGATTTCTGTAGTTTTGTGTGGAAATGACTGGCTTTTGGCTTTCTGCCTCAACAGATTCAGGTCATTGCTTTCTCTAGTCTAAGCAGTTATCAGTGGTTAGACAATTCCCCAGATTTCAAAAATGTTACTTTGTTGTCTGCTGTCTTCTTTTTGTCCTTGTGAGGTTTTTTTTCCCTTCTTAATTTCTTTACTGTCATTGCTTTGTGAGGCTTCGGGAGGAAATAGACATTTGCATTCAATGCTGTATTATCAGGATCTTTGATGCATTCATAAATAGCATTTTATTATGTCTGGGATCCACATCTTTTTTTTTTCTCCTCTCATAAGAGCGTATCTCCTTCTTTCTGATTTAATATAAAAGTAAGTGAGAAAACAAGGTTGATATGCAATGCCACTTTAAGAAGGTATCTCCTCCGTGTTTTAAGAAAATCATTTCTTTAAAGACATTTTCTTAGACTCTCTCCAGATGCTCTTAGCCTTTCTGCTTAAGACACTAGAATATGAGCTCCTCAAAGTCAACAACCAGGGAGTGGAGAGTTTCTACTTCCAGTAGAACGGTCAACTGGAGTATTTCCTATGGGTCCAACCTTACCACAGATAACAGCTATGAATGCTTAACAGAATATAAAAAGCAACTTCCTGAAGTCATTAGAGAGAAACTAAACACAGGCATAAGTTGGAAGACAGTCAAAACTTGCAAGAAGGAAATGGGGTTGGGTGTTTCCTGAGGATAAGACCTTTTGTTCAAGGGCATGCCCCAATCAGATTAAGCAAACGAGCTAATTTTTAGATAGAAACCCTTGTAGTGTACCGATTTGAAGAACCAGAAGACAGAGTTTAGTACGATCAAAGTAGATGGAAAGTGAGGGAGAAATCAGGGAAAGGAGAAACTATGCAGGTAACAAAGACATTAAATTTTGCACATAAGTTGTGAGAAAATCTCAGGATCGTATCTGAATCACACACGCATGGTTCAAACTAACAGCAGCCCAGCCACCGCTAAAAGAACTGAGCAGAGATGGTAGCGGCTACCCAGCGCATTGGTGACAAAAACTGGGACTTAAGTCTTGCCACGTTAACTATCTGATAAAACAAATAAACAAAACAAACAAACAGAAATCCGCACAAGGGAATAACAGAATCCAATTTCCACCATGTATTTTTCACAATGTTCCAGATACACCTCAGATTACTAGATACATAAGTCAAGAAGAAAGACAATTCAAGACATTAATCCTCAGATGACCCAGATGGTAGAATCAGCTAAAAAGGATTTTAATGTTAACTATGACCAAGGAGGATACAAAGGAAAATATATTTGTAATGAATGAATAAACAGAAAATCTCAGCAGAGAGAGATTTTTTTATATATAAAAAAAGAACCAAATAGAAATTCTAGAAACAAACAGAAAACTACAATATCCAAAACAAAAAATTCACTGGATGAGCTTAATAGCGTATTGCAAGTGAAAGAAAAGTCAGTGACTTTAAGATAACTCGGTCAAAACTATACAGTGTGGGGAATTGAGAAAAAGAAAGTCAGGGAAAAAATAGATTCTCAGTGATCTGCAAGGCTATATCAAAAGGTCAAATATAGACAGAGTTTTAGAAAATGAGAGACAGAACTGAGTAAACCCAACATCTGAAGAGAGAATGGGCAAAATTTTACAGATTAAAAAAATTCAGGGAATTCTACATAGGATAGCTAGAAAAAAAAAATCCACCTTAGAAAGGTGAAAAACAATCTTAAAACCATCCAGAGGAGAAAAGCATACTATATACACAGAAACAAAATACAAGTTACCGGTGACATCTCAGCAGAAAGTTTGGAGGCCAGAATATAATGATATAGCATCTTTAAAGTGCCAAATGAAACAAATTGTCAACCCAGAATTCACTTTGTAGCAAAAACAACTTTGAGGGGTAAAGGTGGAATAAAGCCACTTTCAAATGAATAAAACAAAGATAATTCTCCAGCAGACCTTCCTTAAAAGAAAAGCTAAAGGAAGTTCATTAAGTCAGAGGGAAATGATTCCAGGTAAAAATTCAGATTTTAACTTCTCTAAACTATTTATGATCTTTTAAAGTGAAATGATGCATGCATTGCATCTTATGTAACAAACACGAAATCTATAGCACAAATTATAGACAGTAAAAAACCTGTAAGATTCCACTTAAAAAAACCCTAAAATATTGCAAAGTTATTATATTTAATGACATTAACTCCCAGCAGACTGAAAATCAAAGATGTACATTGTAATCTTTAGAACACCACTAAAATAATAATAAAAAGATAACAATGTAATCAAATTCTAAAAATAATTTCAATTAATTCAAAATGAAGGAGAAGAGGATAGAGGAACACAGACAAAAATGATGGACAAATAGAAAACAAAGAGAGCTGATAAACCTAAATTCAACTCCATCAATACTTAAAGTCAAATGGAGAGTAAACACTCCAATAAAAAGGCAGGGACGGTTAGAAGAGCTTAAAAGGCATGAAATATATGCTGTCTACATGGGAGATACTTTAAATACAAAAATTCAGGTAGATTCATTCCGAATTCAAAGACTCACTGAAAGGCTGTAAAGAAAATACGTAAGTTATTTCCATAATGTTAAAGGTCAATTCAACAGGAAGACTTAACATTCACAAATGCGTTTGTACTTAGGAACAAAAAGGGTTTCAAAATCCAAGAGACAAAAATTGGTAGAATTAAAGAGATGAAGTAACAAATCCACAGTTATGGTTGGAATTTTAACAACCTCTCTTGGCAATTAATATAGCAACTACATATAAAGTCAGGATAAAGACCATCTGAACAACACTGTCAACCACCTCGTCCACCTGACATATATCGAACACTACACCTAAGGAACACAGAAGGCATGTTCTTTTCAAGTGCACCCATATATTCACCAAACAGGCCATATGTTAGGCCAAACACAAATCTCATTACAGTCCAAAATTTGAAATATTCTGGAGCATGTTCTTCTACCAAAACAGAACTAAATTAGAAATCAATAATAATAAGATACTGAGTAAAACTCCAAATAGTTGAAATTTAAGAAACATACTTCTAAATAAATGAAATGATGAATCAAAAAAGGAATCATAAAGGAAATCAGAACAGATTTTCACATGAATGATTATAAAAGTTCATAGCAGTATTTGTGGGATGTAACTATATACACGGCTTACAGGAAAACTTACACCTTTAAATGATTATATTAGAGAAGAGCTGAAGTTAAATGATCTAAGCTCCTATTTTAAGAAGAAGAAAAGAAGAATAGTGCAAATATAAAATAAATAGGAGGAAATAACAAAGAACAGATAGGTATCAGTGACTTAGAAAACAAACAATAGATAACATCAACAAAGCCCAAAGTTGCTTCTTTGAAACTATTTATAAAATCAAGAAACCTCTAGATAAGGTAAACATTAAAAAAGAAAGAGAGGATGAATGAACAAGAATACAAATAAGCAATATTGCGAATAAGAGAGGATTTATCACTATAGATCCTAAGATATTAAAGAATAATAAGGGAATGTTGCGAACTTGGTAAAATTAAGTTTGAAGACATAGGTGGAATGAAAAAATTTTTTGAAAAATATAGAAGTGGGAATAGAAAATCTAAATAGTTTCATACCTATTTAAAATTGAAATCATTATCAAAAATATTTCCCTCAAAAGGACTCCAAACCCAGAAGACTTCATTGATGAATTCCAACCAGCATTTAAGGAAGAAATAAATCAATTTCACATTTTCTTTCAGAAAAGAGAGGGAAAAAGAGCACTTCATTGGCTGTTGTATGAAGTTCATGTAACAGAGAACAAAATTGAAAACATTTACAAGGAAGTAAAATTATAGACCAAGATCGCTCACAAACATAAATGTAAAAATCCATAATAAAATCTTACCAAATTAAATTCAGAAATATATTTTAGAAATTAAAACATCATTTACTAAATATGAATTCTTCCAGGACTTCAAGGGTAGCATAAAATTGGAAAATCAGTCAATATAATTCATGTTACAAGAGAATTAAACATATGATCATTTTAATAGATGTTAAAAAAAGGGTGTTTGATGAAATTCAATCCCCAATGATTAGGAACAGTGCAGAACTTTCTCATTCTGACAAACAGTGTCAACCAAAAAAATCATGTTTATGATAACTTAATGGAATATTTTTACTCCTAAGTTCCAGAATGAAGAAAGATGTCTACTTTAATTACTCATATTCAATATTTACAGGGAAATAAAGTAAGAAAAAGAAATAAAAGGCACACAGATCAGAAAGGAAGAAGTATAACTCTATTAGAAGATGACGTTGTTTTACCCAGAAAATACTAATTTATGAAATAATTAATAGGAGTACTAAGTGAATTAGCAAGATTGCACAAGGATGTATACACAATACCAATTATATTTATATACTAGCTGCAAACAGAAAACAAAATTAAAAACAATTCTTATGTATTCAAGCGTTAAGAAACAAATGACTACTTAAGAATGCATTTAACAAAGGCAAGAACTGAATCACGTTTACCTCTGTTTCCACAGCAACTAGCAGAGTTCCTGCCAAGGAACACATTTAATAAAATTTGTTGAAAAATGAAAGAACGTTTGTCTGCTATAACAGAGATTTAAACTGACATATTAAATATGAGAAGTTCTTTTCTCCCTCATCTATCTGTCATGGTATAAGTTGATCAGAGATCAAAGGATGGTACCCTCATGTCAAAGGTCACACTCCTTCCTTCCCCCTCTGGAACTAAGCTACTTATGCATCGCAGCCAGAGCATATGTACTGAGGTCATGCTTCTAGCCTGTGCTCACACACCATGAGCTGTGTTAGTCACGTGGTCACACAGCTGCAAGGCAGGCTGCCAAACGTAGCGTTTATCTTGGGCAGACATGGTGCTCCATGAAAATTAAATAATAATTTTTATTTTTATAGCAAAAGACAGATTGAATATTAGAAGACAGCTAGTGGGTTTTGATGCACCCAGTCCCAAGCTGGCAGCAATCGTCAATAATCATTGCAATTACAATATTTTACTCTTCTTTTTTTCAAGACAGATTAAACTTTTATTAAAAAGAGAAGCATTAGTATATATTTTTAAAACTTTTATTGGAGTAGAATTGCTTTACAATGTTGTGTTAGTTTCTACTGTACAGCAAAGTGAATCAACTTTACAGATACATATATTCTCTCTTTTTGTATTGCCTTCCCATTTAGGTCCCCACAGAGCACTGAATAGAGTTCCCTGTGCTATACAGTCACTTCTCACTAGTTATCTATTTGAAACCTTTTTTATATACAGTATCAGTAGTGTATATATGTCAACCCCAGGCTCCCCATTCATCCCATTATCAACCCCTTTCCACCTTGGTATTCATACATTTGTCTCTCTAAGTCCGTGTCTCTGTTTCTGCCTTCTAAATAAGATCGTGGTCCATGGCATTTTTTTCAGATTCCACATGTATGTGTTAATACGCGATATTTGCTTTTCTCTTTCTGACTTGCTTCACTCTGCATTAGATTTATAACCAGCTCATTTGTTGGTTCCCAGGATGTCTTTTTCCTTTAAAAAAAAATTTATTTACTTATGTATGTATTTGGTTGCACTGGGTCTTCGTTGCTGGGCACAGGCTTTCTCCACCCGCGGGGAGCGGGGGCTACCCCTCCCTGTGGTACGTGGGCTTCCCATTGCGGTGACGTCTCTTGTTGCGGAGTGCAGGCTGTAGCACTTGGTTGCGGTTCCCGGGGTTCCCGGGGCTCTAGCACAGGCGGCACAATAGCTATGGCGCACAGGATTAGTTGCAGAGGGTATGGTGGGGGGTCTTCCCCGGCCAGGGATTGAACCTATGTTCCCTGCATTGGCAGGTGGATTCTTTACCACTGGGCCACCAGGGAAGACCCCACCCCCACCCAGGGTGTCTTAAGAACCACATGATGTTCCCTTTGCTCGACTTCTGAACTATTTCTGTTCCCTCTGCTCTTTCTTGATGAAAGCACACCCACTCAAGTCTCTTGCCACTGGCCCCAGCTAGTCAAGCTGCCGTCCACTGCTTCTGTTCTCCCACAGCTGGTATAGTCTCCCGGCCAGCAGAGGTCCCTGTATCATGTTTGAAAGTTCCTGATGTTCACAGAACCAGCTTGGGAGATGCCCTCTTGATCTGGCCAGGGAGTACACTTTTTATACACTTGATGTTGCTTCAAATTGAGAAAAGAGTGATTCCTCCTTCAGAGGCTGCTTTTAGTCCAAGAAACCAGAGGAAAACTTTTTACTGTTCTTAAAGTTTGAAATCACCAATAAGTGTAGCGCTCACGTCTACCAATGCACCGGCTAGAGTTCAAACAAAGTTCTCCTTAGCTGCAGTTTTTAACTGAGTTATGTACAAATTATCAATCATTAATTGACATCCAAAAATATATACTTACAAGACCCACTGCTAAATGCAGAGCACTTAGAAAACTAAAAACCTACACTGACCAGGATTTATGAATTACATGTCAAAACAGAAATAAGATTTGTGCCTGATCAAACAGTAGATTTTAGCATACGGACTCATAAATCAGTCACTTGAATCCTAACGGCAATAAAAGAATTTATAAATCAAGACTTATTTAGGATTTATTAGCAAAATGTCTATCGTAAGAATGCCATGTTTATAAATCTCTTTCCCGACTTACAAAACTAAATTTTATAAACTCATCAAAGTGAAAGTTGCTCAGCCATGTCCGACTCTTTGTGATTCCCTGGACTGTAGCCTGCCAGGCTCCTCTGTCCATGGAATTCTCCAGGCCAGAATACTGGAAAGCCGTTCCCTTTTCCAGGGAATCTTCCCAAGCCAGGGATCGAACCCAGGTTCCCCACATTGCAGGTGGATTCTTTACCATCTGAGCCACCAGGGAAGCCCGTGGTCCTTCTCTAATGACAGTTTTGGTGAGTAGACATTTTGAGTTATGCTGGTGATGCTTAGGACACACTGATTAATGATAATATCAGAAAGATAATTTTATTAAAATTGTTTAACATTATTTAAATAAATTTAAAGGATACATTTATAATTAAAACACAAAATTCTATCTATATTTTTTTACTTTACAGAGATGTGAATGCTCTTGAGTTTGAATACTTAGAGAATAAGATAAACTACACTTTAAAAATTGCATAAAAAGTAGTTTAAACACCAAAATCGTTTCAGGACAGATTAAATGTCCCAGAACATGTTAAATAACAAAATTTCTCTACTATAAATCCTGGAATATTACTCAGCCATAAAAATGAATTCTGCCATTTGCAACAACATGGATGGACCTAGAGGGTATTCTGCTTAGAGAAATAAGTGAGAGAAAGGCATTGGCTTGCATTAATTTAGCTACACATGGACATGACTAGGAATCACCTAAAATATACACTAAACTTAGACTAAATGCATCCTCAGTTCCATGTCTCCAATCTGGAACCCCCAAATGGTACAGCTATTCCAAAGTCCCTGATGGTGAAGAAACTGAAGGGGAAAGAGATTGTGGTTTTAAAAGAGGCAGTCAAAATATCATACTTTGTGTTACAAACATGCAGGACCATGTGAGTGCACCTCTTAGATACAACGTAGGGGCCCTGCAAGATAAGAGTCCAGAGGAGAAAGCTTCATTAACATCACAATAGATTCTACTGTGTGTAGAGTAGTCCAGCAACAATTATGGATGAGTACTCAGAAAATAACTTGTTCAGCTCCAGGAGGAAGCTCATTGTGGCCTGAGGCTGCCTCAGAGGATATTAAAAAGGCACAAACACAATCTGGTGGAAATACCAGCTTCCCAGTGTGAAGACAAGGCAGACGGTAGGGGAACCTGCAGGTGTCAAAAGCTGAGTAAGGCTGAGGGTGCAACTTTGGGGGTTAAGGAGCCTCAAGTGTGAGCACTCATTTTTATTTTTCTTAAAATAGCACAGAAAGGACCCAGCCTGTGCAGCATCTAAACTAAGGGTCTTATCCTTTCCGGCTGAAGACTGTAATTCTATTCTGACTTTTTTTGGACTCCCTCTGCCAATGAAAAAATCATGTGTCAACCAACAGAGCTTCCCTGTTGCACTAATACCATGCCTGATTTGCCTATCACATATGAGATAACTGATGTGATGGAAGCACACACTGGAGAAGAGTAGATGGTAGCCGATAACTACTGGGGCTTCCCTTTGGCTCAGTGGAAAAGAAACTGCCCCCCTAGCAGGAGATGCCAGTTTAATCCCTGGGTGGGGAAGATTCCCCTGGAGGAGGGCATGGCAACCCACTCCAGTATTCTTGCCTGGAAAATCCCATGGCCAGAGGAGCCTGGTGGGTTACATAGGGTCGCAAAGAGTCAGACGCAAGTTAGTGACTGAGCTCGCATGCACACATGCAGTAACTACTGAGCACCAGCTATTGTTCTAAAATGGTTCCTAAGTATTAACTAATTTATTTTCTGTAGCCACTTACGGGACAGATTCTAATGGTCTCATCCTTTTACCACTCTATTTTTGGTTATGCTAAAAGCTTTGTAATTTGACTGTCCATGGCTCACTGAGAACTCATTGATCTCCCCCCATATTCAATTACTTTGATCAAACATAAATTTTATAGGACTTTAAGACTCCTGAATATATTCACCACAGTCACATGAAATAACCCTTTATATGTCTATGCATGTGTGAAAAATTTATAGTTTATGAAATTACAGTTATATCTCTTAATTTGATTACTAAACAGGATAATAGGTGAGGCTTTCCAGGTGGCACTAGCAGTAAAGAACCTGCCTGCCAATAAAGGAGACATAGCAGAGGCGGGTTCGATCAGTGGGTCAGAAAAATTCCCTGGAGAAGGTCATGGCAACCCACTCCAGTATTCTTGCCTGGAGAATCTCATGGACAGAGGAGCCTGGCGGGCTACAGTCCATAGGGTTGCAAAGTGTTGGACATGACTGAAGCAACTTAGCACACGCAAAAATAGAATAATAAGAGTTCAAAAAGGGAAAATTTGGGGGGGCATGGTTTATTTAGACTAGTGTGGTCCGTGGGCCATTTGTTCTAGAATTTCCTAGTGGGAGGTGGTTAAAAAAATATGTTTACTGCCCCTATTTGGACCAACTGTACCTGAATTTATAGATTACATTCTGAGAGAATGGATTTTTGGCAAGCACTCCTGGGTGATTATAATGCGTACAAAGTTTCGAAACCCCTAATTTAAACTAATTTAAATGCTGTGAAATCTCTACTTTCCAGTGATCAAACATAACTAATGTCTGATACTTATAATCGCAAGATATTTAAAAGTTTGAATGTGATTTAAGAAATGAATAAATGTTTTTGTTTCTTGTATGCTAATGTAGGCTTAAAAGCGGTATTTGAAATAAATGATGCAGTGCAGGAAGAAAAAAAAACTACAAGATTTGGCAGATCTTTAAATCAGATCATCGATTAATTGAAACACCTGGGAGGTTAGTCTTCTTAATAACATAATCTGAAAAGCAGAACAGATTTTACTGGCTTTGGATTAATCGTTTCAGGGTAAGCTCTTTTCCCTTGTGAACGACTTCCTGTCTGCACCCAGAAAGGAGTGAATTTTGGGGTCTTGCATTCTGACTAAGCTCTCCCTTCTCATAAATTTTTAGATTAGAAGAAAAAAACCAGGATCATTCTTTTAAAAACCTCAATGAATTTTTAAAAATGTATAAACATAGTTGGAAAAGCCTGCCAGTGATTAAAGGGTCTCAAATTTAATATTACATTCCTTTCCCTTTCCAAATTCTCTTCCACATTTCAAGAGACAATATATTTGTCTTAGTAAATCTAAGTTAAGATTAATTATTTTAGTAATTTTCATCACAATATTTAATTATCTACAAGTTTTCTGTTGCTCCTAACTTTGTCTTTATTCTCTGTCACCTACAGGGCACACTCTCCTTCCTGCAAATTAAATTAATATTTCTACCATCACTGCAGTGGCTTTTTGGTGCCATTTGTGTGGGCCATTTCCTTAAAGATCTCATTTCCTAGTTGAGGTGTTTACACATAAAAATGCCACAGACTGTCAAGTTCCAGATTGGTTTAAAATTAGAATAGAGTAAATATAAGCTTCCAAGCTATTGTCTGTAATTCACTGACATGACTCATAATGAAAAATGAAGAAAAAGAAAACGTAAATAATTTCACTTAACCATCCATGTAAATCAATGTACACATATTGTTATTCTTCCCTTTGGAGGTTAGTTTCAACAAAGAAAATTAGTTTTTTTTTATTGCTACTTATAAAAGCCAAATATCAAAATTTTAATCTCTCCTTTTGATTTTTATGCCTTCTGTGGGCTGTGGTTTCAATGCGAATTTCATTTCCAAAGCCTCTGTGGGGATGTCTGGACCTGTCCCATGTGGACACCACTCAACTATCAATCTAGGTCTTGGGTGGCTGTATATCCTGTATTCGATTCTTAAGGTCAGTGGTGTACTGTTTAGGATCAGCTCCATTCATGTGCAATCTGAGATGAGCCCAGGGGTTCACAGGCAACTTTAGGGGTCATGTCCTTGAGTTCTTCTATCTTGATGGTCTCCCTAGTACTATCTGGTTCCCTGGGGCCATATTTTGCCGTCTTCTGGTCAGAAAGATGGACTTTATTTACTCTGCTTTTTTGCATACTTACACAAATGGGCTCATTTCCAGGGTTGAACAGTAGAAAGGGAAAGAAAAAAAAAAGCAATAGGGATTCACTCTATCCTCCTGGTATTACATCATTCTGATCAGGAAGGAAGCCTTCTATTCTTAGACTTGCAGGCTCCTGTCAGGTCCTATTGCTGCCATTGCTCCAGCAACCAGAAGATCACTTAGAAACTGCTCAAGAGAACAAAGAAAAACACTGGGAGACTTCCACCACCGTCTGTGACCATAAAGAGACCTAGCTTCTTTCACTAGAACTAGAGAGATTCCTTGTATCTCTCTCTGTCCATGTCTTGCAGCCTACTTATGTACTCTGGGCTATGTTTGTGGCTGTTCTTTAGTTGTTCAGTCGTGTCCGACTCTTTGCAACCCCATAGATGGTAGCCCTCCAGGCCCCTCTGTCTATGGGATTTCCCAGGCAAGAATATTGGAGTGGGTTACCATTTCCTTCTCCAGGGGATCTTCCTGACCCAGGGGACAAACCTGTGTCCCCTGCATTGGCAGGTGGATTCTTTACTGCTAAGCCACCAGGGAAGCCAGACTAAATGAGGGGAGCGGGGGAACAACCTGGTAAACTCATAGCTAGTTTGGTATCACTTTGAACTTTGGTTTTGTTCCTTAATCTTCATATGCTATGGTTCTTCATCTACCTGAAATACCTTTTCCCTACATTATATCCAAGTTCTAGAGCTGCATTCAGTGGGAGGCAGAGAGTGGAGTGTGCTCTCTGTGTGGACCAGAACTGTAACCATTGTTCCCAGTGAAAGGTAATGAGACAAAAACAATTTTACCATGAACACAGAGCAAATGTATAATAAGCTTAAGTTGTTTAAAACCAACAAGCTGAATAAAAGGAAACTCATTTTAGAACTGATAGACCTCAGCTGATCCTTGCTATGATCAATGACTTTGTATTCAGCATGCCATCTGGCATTTATTTGCTAGCACTGAAAATACTTTCAGTCTGGCAATTGTTACAAAATGTAGGTTATGTACAATACCATCAGAGATAAGTTTTTGCCCTTTTCATTCTTATATGTTTTATAAGCACTGACATATTGACAGAATTGCTGATTAACAATTTAAAAAAATGTCTAATCAGGGCAAGTGTAAATTTTTGCATGAGATATTGTTGTTAGTTGCTCAGTCATATCCGGCTCTTTGTGACACTATGGACTGTAGCCCACCAGGCTCCTCTGTCGATGAAATTTCCCAGGCAAGATTACTGGAGCAGGTTGCCATTTCCTTCTCCATTTTACATGCAAAGGCATTCTCAAATCTAGAGACTACTGTGACCAGTCCACTGAAATGGCTGTCAGTTAGGATACTGTTTTGTGCATTAATTATTGACATGTTATCAATAGAGATGATGGGGAAAGACCCTGATGTTGAGAAAGATTGAGGGAAAGAGACAGGGATGACAGAGGATGAGATGGTTGGGTGGCATCACTGACTCAATGGACATGAGTTTGAGCAAACTCAGGGAGACAGTGAAGGACAGGGAATCTTGGCGTGCTGCAGTGCATGAGATTGCAGAGTTGAACGTGACTTAGACTGAACAACAATAGAGATGAGACAGCCACATGTGCAATATATATTCCTGAAAAGTTATGAATAAAATGGGGCTTCCCTGGTGGTTCAGATAATAAAGAATCTGCCTGCAATGCAGGGTACTCAGGTTCGATTCCTGGGTCAGGAAGATCCCCTGGAGAAGGAAATGGCTACCCACTCTCGTAGTCTTACCTGAGAAATCCCATGGGCAAAGGAATCGGGTGGGCTACAGTCCATGCGGTCGCAAAGAGTTGGACAGGACTGAGTGACTAACACTTTTCACTCACCCCAATAAAGTAAATTATGCAAAGGAAATTAACTGGAACTCTGTAACGAATCCTTTTGTAGAGCAAAATCATTGCCCTCTGATTTTGACATTACATATATGGTATTTTCATAAACCTGATTTATATATTTTTATTTAAACCTGATTACCCTGTTTTGGGTCAGCTTCTCTAATTCTCAGGTCAGCCTGGGGTAGCATGGCATATTCGCTACTTAATGCACATGACTTTGGGGCTGTCTGTTGCTTACTGCAACTGCTGGGCAGCAGAAGAGAGTACTTAATTAGCTGCCTTTGCAGTTATCAGACTGCAATCACATTTGATTAAGAAGGCTGTTTATTTCACTCAAAGCTGAGAAAGCTCTCCTGAGGAGAGACGCCCATGTTTTAGCCGAGAGGACCAGGAAGATAGCCTCACACGTGAAGGGTCCCTCTGCAACTCAGCCATGGGCTTACTGAATGACCTTGGAGAAGTCGTTTTGTTTCCCATCTTCTCCCTCTTTCCCCACACACCAAATGTTTTCAAACCACAGTGTTTTCATTAATGACAGGAGCATAATTCAAAGCTCTTCTAAGTACTTTTATGTGCAAATATGTCCTTCCATCTAATTCTGTGAGATAGGCAAGTTGCTACTATTATTCCCTCTTTACAAATTAACAGAGGTTCAATGATATTAGAAGAATAAAATTTACACAGCATGAAAGAAGAGGAGCTCCAACCCAATTTGGTGAATCCAAACTTTCTCAGCTGTTCTTCTACACCCCTTATTTTTAAAACTACTATTAATTAAGAACAGAATCATGGAGAGTTGTTTCCTGTTTAATTTCACCTGACAGAGGGCAAGAAAGTCAATTTACTTAATATAGGCTGGGTACAGCTTGAGATTGAAACTGGAAAGAAGAGTCCTCACCATGTATTTGATAATATAAATTCAAATATTTCCCTACATGCAATATGTTGGAACTTGACCTTGTATTATTCCTGGTGTTTTTAAAGGAAGTCTTGTTTCACATGTATGGTTGCTCCTTTGCAACCATGGTAGCACTTATTTTTTTGCAAAATGAAGCACAAAAAGATAGTCTGTTTACCTTTTTGACAGTATGAATTCCTACTGAGTATGTTTGAAGTAATTTGTCATGTTTTTCTCTATTTCAGTCAGATTTGTGCAAAGGCATAGATAGAAAAGCATTTTTCTTGTTACCTGTAAGACTTTCTTTTTTCTCTTTCCTTAAGAATGAATATCTAAACTACAAATTCTATTTATCCCTGAGTTACTGGGGGTTAAATACCCAAGGCTTTCACCCATGGCACCTTCTGCTGGAATCCTATTACATTTTATGAGGTTATCATCTGCCTCTGAAATTTTCATTAGTTATGGGTGTGTTCATCCTAACATTTGGCAATGGAGAGACAGCTGAAAGATAGTGTGCTCAGGCCAGCAGCTGCCTGCCAGAATTCTTCCAATATAAGGGAATAAAAATCACTGTGTATGCATAATTCTTGCCTCCTCAATTTTATCATTAAACATTCTGTCTCCAACAATTATGCAAGTGAAGAGTTGTACAGGAGCCTGTTGCCTTTAAAGTCACAGACTGACAGATCATACTGTCTCATGGATAGATAGAACACATTCAAATATGTGAATTGTGCAAAAGCAGATCTGGACGGGAGGTAGGTAGGACCAAAGCTAGACCTCTTATTATATGCTTGAGTCAGCATTTAGAGCAAAGCACCTTCTACCTTTGGGTTCCAGACATTTTGCAGTGGAGTCATTTTTCAATTTTTTCCATCGAAGCACTGAGCATTGATAGAGCACATTAAAATATGTGCTCTACAATGAAACCCAGTGGTCATGTATGGATGTGAGAGCCGGACTATAAAGAAAGCTGAGTGCTGAAGAATTGATGCTTTTGAACTGTGGTGTTGGAGAAGACTCTTGAGAGTCCCTTGGACTGCAAGGAGATCCAACCAGTCCATCCTAAAGGAGATCAGTCCTGGGTGTTCATTGGAAGGACTGATGTTAAAGCTGAAACTGCAATACTTTGACTACCTGATGCGAAGAACTGACTCATTTGAAAAGACCCTGATGCCAGGAAAGATTGAGGGCAGGAGAAGAAAGGGATGACAGAGGATGAGATGGTTGGATGGCATCACTGACTCGATGGACATGGGTTTGGGTAAACTCCGGGAGTTGGTGATGAACAGGGAGGCCTGGCGTGCTGCGGCTCATGGGGTCACAGAGTTGGACACGACTGAGCGACTGAACTGAACAATGAAACATGACAAGAAGTTAAATCACTCTAATCAAATTGGCTTTTGAGTTCTAATTCCTATCATCTGATTATAATTTATCATAAACAGTGTGATAAGGGTAATGGCCAACTCCCTAGAATCACTCCTTTTATTTTGTACTGATAGCTGATTTGTTCTCCATGAAAGAAATTCTATGAAATCAATAACATATTTGGATTATGATCTGATTCTTCTAAGAAAATATTTATCTAAACATATTTATTTAGAATTCACATAATATCAGCTTTTTCATGCTTCAGTGGAGGATAACTTGTGTCCACAATGATCCACTCCAGATCATTAGTTGGTCAGGCCCTGTACCTTCAGTGGCTAATTGGCCAACTTCCTGTCCTCTTGGAGTCTAGAGTGTGGAAGAGCAAACAGTTCATTTAGGAACTTGAATGCAGTGATAAATAATAGCAAGGTAAAGAAAGGACACAATTATGGCAGCATATTGGAGGGAATTTAATCCAGATTGAGGGTAGGAAAAGACTCCCACCAAAATATGATATTTAGATTTTCATTAGGTCTCATAGTAATAAGTAATTTTCATTTATTCCATCTTGAAATCCTCAATTCTGCACCAACCAATGGGAAGTAGTTGAAAAATGTCAGGTACAGGTAGTTCTTTTTATATATTTTTATTTGGAGGAAAATTGCTTTACAATGCTGTGATGGTTTCTTCCATCAGTTCAGTTCAGTCGCTCAGTTGTGTCTGATTCTTTGCGACCCCATGGACTGCAGCATGCCAGGCCTCCCTGTCCATCATCAATTCCGGGAGCTTACTCAAACTCATTTCCATCAAGTCGGTGATGCTGTCCAACCATCTCATCCTCTGTTGTTCCCTTCTCCTCCCGCCTTCAATCTTTCCCAGCATCAGGGTGTTTTCCAACAAGTCAGTTCTTCATATCAGGTGGCCAAAGTATTGCAGTTTCAGCTTCAGCATCAGTCCTTCCAATGAATATTCAGGATTGATTTCCTTCAGCTTTGATTGGCTTGATGTCCTTGCAGTCCAAGGGACTTTCAAGAGTCTTCTCCAACACCACAGTTCAAAAGCATCAATTTTTCAGTGCTCAGCTTCCTTTATGGTCCAACTCTCACATCTATACATGACTATTGGAAAAACCATAGCTTTAACTAGATGGACCTTTGTCTGTAAAATAATGTCTCTGCTTTTTAATATGCTCTCGAGGTTTGTCATAGCTTTTCTTCCAAGGAGCAAGCATCTGTTAATTTCATGGCTGCAGTCACCATCTGCAGTGGTTTTGGAGCCCAAGGAAATAAAGTCTCTCACTGTATCCATTGTTTCCCCATCTATTTGCCATGAAGTGATGGGACCAGATGCCATGATCTTTGTTTTTTTGAATGTTGAGTTTTAAGCCAGCTTTTTCACTCTCCTCTTTCACCTTCATCAAGAAGCTCTTCAGTTTCTCTTTGCTTTCTGCCATGAAGGTGGTCTCATCTGTGTATCTGAGGTTATTGATATTTCTCCTGGTGATTTTGATTCCAGCTTGTGCTTCATCCAGCCTGGCATTTTGCATGATGTACTCTGCATATAAGTTAAATAAGCAGGGTGACAATATACAGCCTTGAAGTGCTCCTTTCCCAATTTGGAACCAGTGCATTGTTCCATGTTCGGTTCTAACTGTTGCTTCTTGACCTGCACACAGATTTCTCAGGAGGAAGGTCAGGTGGTCTGGTATTCCAATCTCTTTAAGAAATTTTCCAGTCTGTTGTGATCCCCAAAGTCAAAGGCTTTGGCATAGTCAATAAAGCAGAAATAGATGTTTTTCTGAAACTCTCTTGCTTTTTCTACGATCCAACGGATGTTGGCAATTTGATCTCTGGTTTCTCTGCCTTTTCTAAATCCAGTTTGAACATCAGGAAGTTCTCAGTTCACATACTTTTGAAGCCCAGCTTGGAGAATTTTGAGCATTACTTTGCTAGCGTGTGAGATGAGTCAATTGTGTGGTAGTTTGAACATTCTTTAGCATTGCCTTTCTTTGGGGTTGGAATGAAAACTGACCTTTTCCAGTCCTGTGGCCACTGCTGAGTTTTCCAAATTTGCTGGCATATTGAGTGCAGCACTTCAACAGCATCTTTTATTACTTGAAATAGCTCATCTGGAATTCTATCACCTCCACTAGCTTTGTTCACAGTGATGCTTCCTAAGGCCCACTTGACTTCACATTCCAGGATGTCTGCCTCTAGGTGAGTGTGGTTATCTGGGTCATGAAGATCTTTATTGTATAGTTCTTCTGTGCATTCTTGCCGCCTCTTTTAGGTCCATACCATTTCTGTCCTTTATTGTGGTCATATTTGCATGAAATTTTCCCTTGGTATCTCTAATTTTCTTGAAGAGATCTCTAGTCTTTCCCATTCTATTGTTTTCCTCTATTTCTTTGCATTGATCTGAGGAAGGCATTCTTACCTCTCTTGCTATTCTTTGGAACTGTGCATTCAGATGGGTATATCTTTCCTTTTCTCTTTTGCCTTTAGCTTCTCTTCTTTACTCAGCTATTTGTAAAGCCTCCTCAGACAATCATTTTGTCTTTTTGCATTTCTTTTTCTTGAGAATGGTCCCCATAACTGCCTCCTGTAGAATGTCATGAACCTCTGTCCATAGTTCTTCAGGCACTCTATCAGATCTAATCCCTTAATCTATTTGTCACTTCCACTGCATAATCATAAGGGATTTGTGAATCAGTCATATTTATATGTACAAATGCCCTCCCTCCTGAGCCTCCTTTCCCTGTCCCCATTTCAGCCCTCTAGGTCATCACAGAGCGCCAGGTTGGGTTCCCTGCGTTATGCGGCGACTTCCCATCAGCTATCTAGTTTGCACATGGTAGTGAATACATGTCAATGCTACTTTCTCCATTCACTGCACCCTCTATTTCCCCTACTGTATCCCCAAGTCTGCTCTCTACATTTTCTTCTCCATTCCTTCCCTTCAAATAGGTTCATCAGTACCACTTTTCTAGATTCCACATATACATATTAATATATCATTGGAGCTGGAGGAATCAACCTTCCTGACTTCAGACTATACTTCAAAGCTACAGTCATCAAGACAAGATGGTACTGGTACACAAACATAAATAGAGACCAATGGAACAAGATAGACAGTCCAATGATAAACATACACCTATAGGAACTTAGAGGAGGCAAGAATATACAATGAAGAAAAGAGAGACTCTTCAACAAGTCATGCTGTGAAAACTGGACAACTACATGTAAAAGAATGAAACTAGAACACTTCCTAACATCATACACAAAAATAAACTCAAAATGGATTAAAGACTTAAATGCTCTCACAGGTAGTTTTAAATGCCAGCTAGCTGTGTGAAATTAGATAAACTACTTAACTCTGAGTCTCAACGCCTTCATCTGTATAGACAGGAACCCAGGTCATGAGGGCTATTCTGAAGATTAATCAACTAATATATTTTAAGCTTCTGGGACAGAGATTGCATTAAATAAATGATAGTTCCTTTCACTCTAGTAATTTCTCCCACCACAAAAGACTCTTTCTCTTATAAAATACAACTTTGATTTCTATCTAGTGAAAGTGGCCCCTACTTGGAATTTATGACCGGCTATGATTTGTTTTTGGCACATTCCCATGGACGAAAAAATAAAGATGCATCCTCACATAAACTGCTTTGTGATGGCAATATATTCAATTCAGGATGAACTGAGATATCACAAATCCTATCTTTTACATAATATAAAACACAAAAAGAACATAAAAGAAAATTAAGGTATTCACTGTCCCACTACCATGGAAGGTGAATTCAGGTTGACAAAGGACAGATCAATTTTGGTAGTGAAGGAGTTCTGAAGGGATGAAGAACAAACACTTTTAGGGAACCTGAAATAGATGCAGAATGCTTTTCAGGAGGCTAATGCAATGTAAAAGGGGAGAAATGCAGTGTATTCCTGAATTTTCATGGGTTGGTTTGCTGTTCTCTTTCTCCAGGGAGGGGAGAGGAGCTGGAGGTTGAGTTCAATCATCTATGTTCAGTGATATAATCAATCATGTCTGTCTAATGAAGCCTTCATGAAACTCCAAAAGGATAGGGTTCCGAGAGCTACCTGGGTTGAAGATTTGGGAAGAGGGACACACCTGAAGAGGGTATGGAAGCTTCTGTCCCTTTCTCTGCACCTTGTCCTATGTAGCTCTTTCATCTGACTGTTCCTGAGTTGTGCTGTGTGTGTTCAGTTGTGTTGTCATGTTCGACTCTTTGCAACTCCATGAACTATAGCCCCCAGGCTCCTCTGCCCATGAGATTTTCCAGGCAAAAACACTGGAGAGGGTTGGGTTGCCATTTCCTTCTCCAAGGGATCTTCCTAACACATGGATCAAACCAGAGTCTCCTGCATTGCAGCAGATTCTTTACTACTAAACCACCTGGGAAGCTCATTTCCCAGGAGTTACATTGTTTAATTCCAGTAAGTAAAATGTTTCTCTGAGTTCTGTGAGTACTCCAGAAAATTAATCAAACCCAAGGGTCTTTGGAACCTCTAATCTACAGTTCAGAGCCTTAGGTGACAACCTGGACTTGCAACTGGTGGCTAAAATTGGGGAATGGGGGAACAGTCATGTAGGACTGGACACTTAACCTGTGGATCTGATGCTGTCCCAAGGTCCACAGTGTCAGAACTGAGTTAACTGCTTGTGGTGTTGGAAAATCCACACCATGGAATTGGTCTTGAAATTGCAGGCAGCTACTCATTCCAGAATTCTTGGGCTTCCCTGGTGGCTCAGGTGGTAAAGAATCCGCCTGCAATGTGGGAGACTGGGTTTGATTTCTGGGTTGGGATGATCCTCTGGAGGAGGGCATGGCAACCCCCTCAGTTTTCTTCCAGGATTCTGGAGAATCCCCATGGACAGAGGAGCCTGGTGTGCTAGTCCATGGGATTGCAAAGAGTTGGACACGACTGAACAACTAAGCACAGGCAATCTCTTACTGTTCTCATCAAACTTTGTCTTTGCTTTCCTTCTTTTAATCATAAAGGTTTTTAAAAATAAAAGAATTACAGATACTAATATAAAAAACCTACATACTCTCTATATACACTTATTCCATGTTAATAATTTATAATAAATTTCAGATTTGTAATTTTTAATAAATTGCATACTTTATTAGAGTGATAAAATATTAGAGTTGAAGGCCATCCTACTCTTCTGCCTAAGGTGACCAACTTGTCCCAGGACTTTCCCAACTGTAGCACTGAAAGTCTTACACCCAGGAAACCCCTCCGTTCTGGGCAATCCCCAAAATCATCTGTACTTGTCTCAGTTAAGTTCAGTTCAGTTGCTCAGTCATGTCTGACTCTTTGTGACCCCACGGACTGCAGCATGCCAGGCTTCCCTGGCATGGTCCATCACCAAATCCCGGAGCTTGCTCAAACTCATGTCCATCAAGTCAGTGATGCCATCCAGCCATCTCATCCTCTGTTGTCCCCTTTTCCTCCTGCCCCCAATCCCTCCCAGCATCAGGGTCTTTTCAAATGAGTCAGTTCTTCATATCAAGTGGCCAAAGGATTGGAGCTTCAGCCTCAGCATCAGTCCTTCCATTGAACATTCAGGACTTAATTCCTTTAGGACTGACTGGTTTGATCTTGCAGTCCAAGGAACTCTCAAGAGTCTTCTCCAACACCACAGTTCAAAAGCATCAATTCTTTGGTGCTCAGCTTTCTTTATGGTCCAACTCTCACATCCATACACGACTACTGGAAAAACTCTGACTAGACGGACCTTTGTCAGCAAAGTAATGTCTCTGCTTTTTAATATGCTGTCTAGGTTGGTCATAACTTTTCTTCCAAGGAGCAAGAGGAAGCATCTTTTAATACTTTTCGTAACACCCCTCTGCAGGGGCTTCCCTGATAGCTCAGTTGGTAAAGAATCTGCCTGCAATGCAGGAGACCCCAGTTCGATTCCTGGATAGGGAAGATCCCCTGGAGAAGGGATAGGCTACCTACTCCAGTGCTGTTGGGCTTCACCCATATTTACACATTTACCACATATGCATGTTTCTTAATAAACAGAAGTATTCCCTGCATTTAACTTTACACAAACAGTACCATGTTTGACACATTCTTTTTCTGTTCACTGTTTTTCACACAGCATTACCATTTTGAGATTTACTATAATGATACACTAACATGCATGGATTTAATTGCTATATACCATTCTACTGTATGAATATACTCCAGTTTACTTATCCATTCTCCTCTGAAAGGAATTTATGTTGCTCTCAATGTTTTGTTATTTTAATTAATATGCCAACCAGTGTTAAAATGTCTCCTGGTATGTATTTGGGTGTATTTGGGAGTTTTCTAGGGGAGATAGGTAGGAGGGGTATTGCTGCGTCATAAAGGATGCCCACCTTCATCTTTTCTGCATGTGGTCAGATTGTTCCTCAAGTGTTGATAATGGTTTGTGTTTCCCCACCAGCAGTGTGAGTTCCCTTTCACTCTGTCAATGCTCAGTGCTATCAGAATTACAGAGTGTTGACAGCCTGACAGCTCTGGACTGTCTTGCGCTGTTTTAAACTGCACTTCCCTGCTTTGGCTAGCTAGGGGCAGCATCTCCGATATGTGTATTGCCCTTCAGGTTTTCTGCGCTATTATTCCTTTTGAGCGAACATTGTCCATTTTCCTTGTGAGGCATTCTGGACACTAATCTTTTGTGAATCATATGAATTGCAATTCTACAAGTGGGAAATTTGCCTATGGAATTATTGCCTTGCATAATTAAAAAACAGATACCCAGGTGGCACTAGTGGTAAAGACTCCATCTGCCAATGCAGAAGACACAAGGGATGCAGATTCGATCCCTGGGTCAAGAAGATCCTCTGTAGTAGGAAATGGCAACCCACTCCAGTATTCTTACTGGGAAAATTCCATAGGCAGAGGAATCTGGTGGACTACATACAGTTCATGGGGTTCAAAGAGTCGGACATGACTGAGCAACTGAGCGTGTACGCACATATTCAAAAGGACATTTTTAAAGATTGAAATATAATTCGTATACCATAAAATTCATCATTTTAAAGTACAGAGTTCAGTGATTTTGTATATCTCTTCTTTCACTATTTGTGCATTTCATCTTTTATTTTAGAAATCTTTCCTGTCCTGATATGATTGTGACATTCTACCTCTTTTTTAAATGTTGTTAATGTTTGCTTCTTGTCTTTCTGTAATTAGTCCATTTTGGGTGAAGTGTGATGGGCTAGTTTGATGTTTATCCACCTAGTTACTTTCTCAGCATTAAGTGAAGTCACTCAGTTGTGTCCGACTCTTTGTGACCCTGTGGACTGTAGCCCACCAGGCTCCTCCGTCCCTGGGATTCTCCAGGCAAGAACACTGGAGTGGGTTGCCATTTTCTTCTCCAGGGGATCTTCCTGACCCAGGGACTGAACCCAGGTCTCCCACATTGCAAGCAGAGGCTTTAACCTCTGAGCCACCAGGGAAGCATTTATTAAATAATATATCCACCTCTACTGGTTTGTAATGCCATCTCTGTCACCTAACAAGTCCCACAGACACATTAGTCAATTTCTAAGCTCTATATCCTTATCAGTTTATCTGTGAACGGTCAAACTCAACAAAAAAAATTGTCTTGTGGGTTTTGATTAGAATTTCACCAAATTTATACATAGTTCAGGAAGAACTGACATATCCGATCATTGACATCCTTGTACTCCCATCTGCAATTTGGTATATCTCAATTTCTATAGGTCTCCCTTTCATCTCTTGAAACTTTTATATATTTATATTACTCCATAAGTGCCATGCATAAATTATTGGATTTCTTAGTAGGTACTCAGTCTTTGGTGTTGTAAATGAGATTTGTGTACACACACACGCTTATCACATTTTCTGAGTGTTGTTGATGTACAGGGATGCACTAAGTTTCATATATTGATCTTACGTCCTGCCATCTTAATGAACTTTCTCATTCACTTTTATAGTCTGAGGAATATAGGTAATCACATCACTTGTAAATAATAACAGTTTAGTTCCTTCCTTTCCAATTTGTATCATCTCTTTTTCATTTGTCTTGTTGACGAAGACAGCAGGATGCTGAAAAGAGAGGTGTTAGATGCCAGCTTGGGCTTTCCCAGTAGCTCAGAGATAAAGAACCTGCCTGCCAGTGCAGGAGCTTCAGGAGACAGGAGTTTGATCAATTGGTCGCGAAGATCCCCTGGAGGAGGAAATGGCAACCCACTCCAGTATTCCTGCCTGGAGAGTCCTATGGACAGAGGAGCCTGATGGACTACAGTCCATGGGGTCTCAAAGAGTCAGACGTAAGCATGCACAAACGTAAAAAATGCATTTTCCAGTAGCTTATAAGCCATTCAGGAGCAGGAACTGTGTTTGATTCACAGCTATGTCCTCTAATACCTGGTATAGAAGACAGAATATCTCTGTACATATTATAAAAATAAATTGCTGGGAACATGTTCTAAAAACTTCATGTAGCCCTTCATAAAAACAATGTTTTTTACAATGAAGCTTAATTTACATAGGCAATTATGATTGAATAGAGTTGACTCAAAGAAGTTTTAGATATCTACATATTTATATTTGCTCTTAATAATACATAAAATGTGCTTACGTAAAACATATAACACAGGTCTTCTGAGAAACAATGGCTACCTTCTTACAGCAAACATTATTTTCTGTGTGTGTACTCAGTCTTGACTGATTCTTTGAGATCCTGTGGACTGTAGCTTGCCAGGCTCTTGATCAGAAAATCAAGGGATTTTCCAGGCAAGAACGATGGAGTGGGTTGCCATTTCCTCCCCTGGGGGATCTTCATGACCAAGAGATTGAACCTGGTTTTCCTGCATTGGCAGGCAGATTCTGTGTGACCTGGGAAGGCCAAACATAATTTGTTACTACATTAAAAAAAAAAAAATTCAATTACTTAAACTAAAAAAAAAAAGTTCTCTGAGCATGACATTCTCTGCAAATCTCCACTTGTTCACTGACCTGGGAGCTCTCCAAAGCCTGTTCTTTTGCATTTTCATGGACGTTTCATTAGAAAGGCATGATTGATTAAATCACTGGTCAATGATACTGAGCTCAGTCTCCATTCCCTCTTTCCTCCTCACAGGTTCAGGGTTTGGGAATGAAAGTTCCACCTCCCTAATCATAGGGTTGGTTTCCCTGACAACCAGCCCCCACCCTCAAGTGCTTTCCAAAAGTCACCTTGTTAACATGAAAATCAAGTTTATATTTATTTTAACATTATATTAGTTATTTAGCTTTCTATCATCATTAAAACAAAAACAAGACTCCTAGGGACTTTGATTTGCTCAGTATGTACCTTTCATAGGTGGTTTTTTCCTTTCATATCTAAGTGCTCAGAACATTTTGATTCATTTAATTCAAATGATGTTCTTGCCAATGACAAAGGGGTTTCAAGCTGTATTATGTTTCTGTCCTTATTTGAACAGCCTCAAGTTTTATTCAGAATGCTCAGCTACTCCATGAGTACAGGACCTCAAATGCCATTTGGAAATGTGAAACCTCTATCTTTTAACTCAGTTTTGCTTTCATGCATAACATGGCTATAACACCACAGATCAGATCAGATCAATTGCTCAGTCGTGTCTGACTCTTTGTGACCCCATGAATTGCAGCATGCCAGGCCTCCCTGTCCATCACCAACTCCCGAAGTCCACTCAGACTCACATCCATCGAGTTGGTGATGCCACCCACCATCTCATCCTCTGTCGTCCCCTTCTCCTCCTGCCCCCAATCCCTCCCAGCATCAGAGTCTTTTCCAATGAGTCAACTCTTCGCATCAGGTGGCCAAAGTACTGGAGTTTCAGCTTTAGCATCATTCCTTCCAAAGAAATCCCAGGGCTGATTTCCTTTATTTATTTATTTATTGATTGATTTGATTTTATTTTTAAAAATTTTTTTTCTAATTTTATTTTATTTTTAAACTTTACATAATTGTATTAGTTTTGCCAAATATCAAAATGAATCCGCCACAGGTATACAATGGACTGGTTGGATCTCCTTGCAGTCCAAGGGACTCTCAAGAGTTTTCTCCAACACCACAGTTCAAAAGCATCAATTCTTCGGCGCTCAGCCTTCTTCAAGGTCCAACTCTCACATCCATACATGACCACAGGAAAAACCAAAGTCTTGACTAGACGAACCTTTGTTGGCAAAGTAATGTCTCTGCTTTTGAATATGCTATCTAGGTTGGTCATGACCTTCCTTCCAAGGAGTAAGCGTCTTTTAATTTCATGGCTGCAGTCACCATCTGCAGTGATTTTGGAGCCCAGAAAAATAAAGTCTGACACTGTTTCCACTTTTTCCCCATCTATTTCCCATGAAGTGATGGGACCAGATGCCATGATCTTCGTTTTCTGAATGTTGAGCTTTAAGCCAACTTTTTCACTCTCCACTTTCACCTTCATCAAGAGGCTTTTGAGTTCCTCTTCACTTTCTGCCATAAGGGTGTTGTCATCTGCATATCTGAGGTTATTGATATTTCTCTCGACAATCTTGATTCTAGCTTGTGTTTCTTCCAATCCAGCATTTCTCATGATGTACTCTGCATATAAGTTAAATAAACAGGGTGACAATATACAGCCTTGACATACTCCTTTTCCTATTTGGAACCAGTCTGTTGTTCCATGTCCAGTTCTAACTGTTGCTTCCTGACCTGCATACAGATTTCTCAAGAGGCAGATCAGGTGGTCTGGTATTCCCATCTCTTTCAGAATTTTCCACAGTTTATTGTGATCCACACAGTCAAAGGCTTTGGCATAGTCAATAAAGCAGAAATAGATGTTTTTCTAGAACTCTCTTGCTTTTTCCATGATCCAGCGGATGTTGGCAATTTGATCTCTGGTTCCTCTGCCTTTTCTAAAACCACAGCTTTGATATTTATTAGCTGTCTTTGCAAAACTTGGGGCAATATATCTTTCACATTTTATTGAGAAGAAAAGAAACTGAATCCCACCAAGATCTCCATTATTAGTTCTTCCTCCATCTTCTACCACCTGGTTCACTATGTCCAACCCATTGTCTAACCCAGTCATTTGGTTTATGTTCAATATCATACAGTTATCCTCTTACTCACATAGCAGTTTTCCTTTATTTTCAATACAGTCCTGCTTTTAGTCTGCCTCATTATTAACAGTAATTAGCTACTCACTTGCATCCTCTGATCCTTCAAATTCTACTAATTTTAAGTAACACTCAATAAACCACATCTTTATGTTGGATTCTACCTCCAGGAAATGTCAGTCCAATTTCACCAGCAGCAAAATTGAAACACTGCTTTCCATATTCATCACAGAATGTTTATTTTCCATGGAGAAAAGTGGCTGGATGAAATGTTTGAGAGTCAAGTATGATGAGAAATTGTTTACTTTGAAAATTGGCCCAGTTCTCATTTTGAAACATAGTGAGGTTTCTAACTGTCAAGTACTTAACTCCCTGATCAAAAATGTCACAAATGGAGGTAGGAATGGGAGAACAAGATGTTGGAGCAGTAGGTGCATGTGGAGTACATCTCTCTCCATGGACACATCAGGCATTCACCTCAGGTACAGAAGTGCATGCAGAACACCAGCTGAGAGTGGACAGGAGTACCTGACCAGTGGAAAAGAATATATAGAACCATGCAAAAATCATCAACAGCAGTCCTTGCTCTGGGATTGCTCCACAATCCCTAAACTCCAGCTCCCAGCCATGTACTTTCCAGTGGACCAGCGTTCCTGTCCAGGAGATCAAGCCCCGAGCCTTTGGAGTGGGAGCACTGACTCCAAGACCCTAGACTACCAAAGAACTAACCCTAGAGAGTATCAAATAGTGAGAACTCACACAAAGGAAACCACCTGAATACAAGACCTGGCATCACCCAACCACCAGTAGCAGCCTGTGCAGGATGCCTCATCTAAACAACAAACAAAACAAAAATACAAGCCCAATCATCAACAGACAGGATTACCACCTCACTTGGCTTTGCCCATTAGAGGAAAAACAAACAAACAAACAAAACTCAGCATAAATCTCACCCTATAAAAAGCTTACACAAACCACTGGACCAACCTTATGAGGGCAGAAACCAAAAGGAAGAAAGAATTCAACCTTCTTCAAGGAAAGAATTCAACCTTCCTTGAAGCCTGGGAAAGGGAGACCTCAAACACAGTAAGTCAAAAAAAAAAAAAAAAAGAAAAAGCAGAGAAATATTACACAAATGAAGGAACAAACTAGAAACACAGAAGTCCAAATAAATGAAGAGGAAACAGGCAAACTATTTAAAACAGAATTCAGAATAATGATAGTAAAGATGATCAAAAGCCTTGAAAACAAAATGGAGAAAATGCAAGAATCAACTAACAATGACTTAGAAGAATGAAAGAATAAACATACAGAGACAAACAACACAATTACTGAGATTAAAAATCTAGAAGGAATCAGTAGCAGAATATCTGAAGCAGAAGAATGAATCAGTGGGCTGGAAGATAAAATAGTAGAAATAACTTCTGAAGAGCAGAATAAAGTAAAAAGAATTAAAAGAACTGAGGACAGTCTCAGAGACCTCTGGGACAATATCAAACACACGAATATTTGAATTATAGGGGTCCCAGAAAAAGAAGAGAAAAAGAAAGGGTATGAGAAAATTTTTGAAGAGATTATAGTTGAAACTTTCCCCAACATGGAAAAGGAAATAGTCAATCAAGTCCAAGAGGCACAGAGAGTCCCATTCAGGATAAAGCCAAGAAGAGACACACCAAGACACATACTAATCAAACTAACAAAGACTAAACACAAATACAAGGGAAATCCCATATGCTTAACAGCTGATCTTTCAGCAGAAACTCTGCAGGCCAGAAGGGAATGGCAGGATATATTTAAAGTACTGAAAGGGAAAAATCTACAACCAAGATTACTGTACCCAGCAAGGATCTCATTCAAAATTGTTGGAGAAATAAAAAGCTTTTCAGACAAGCAAAAGTTAAGAGAATTTAGTACCACAAAACCAGCTTTACAACAAATGTTAAAGGGACTTATATAGTCAAGAAATACAAGAGAAGAAGGATCTACAAAATCAACCCCAAACAATTAAGAAAATGGCAAAGGGAAGTTATATATATATATATATATATATCAATAATTACTTTAAATGTAAATGGATTAAATGCTCCAACCAAAAGACACAGATTGGCTGAATGGATACAAAAAGAAGACCCATATATATGTTGTCTACAAGAAACCCACTTCAGACCTAAAGACACATATAGACTGAAATTGAGAGGATGGGAAAATATATTCCATACAAATAGGAAGCAAAAGAAAACTGTAGTAGCAATCCTAGTATCAGACAAAACAGATCTTAAAATAAAGAAGATTGCAAGACATAAAGAAGCACAATACATAAAGATCAACGGATTACCAAGAGGAAGACATAACATTATAAATATCTAGACACCCAACATAGGAGCACCTCAATACATGAGACAAATACTAACAGACATAAAAGGAGAAATTGACAGTAACACAGTAATAGTAGGAGACTTTAACATCCCACTCACACCAATGGACAGATCATCAAAACAGAAAATTAATACGGAAACACAGGTCTTAAATGATACATTAGATGAGATGGATCTCATTGATATCTTCAGGACATTCCATCCAAATGAAGAATAATACACTTTCTTCTAGAGTGCACATGGAACATTCTCCAGGACAAACCACATCTTGGGTCACAAATCAAACCTCAGTAAATTTAAGAAAATTGCAATTGTTTCAAGCGTCTTCTCCGATCACAATGTTATGAGACTAGATAGCAATTACAAGAAAAAAAACTGTAAGAAACACAAACACATGGAGATTAAACAACACCTTTCCAAATAACCAACAGGTTACTGAAGAAGTCAAAAGAAAAATCAAAAAAATTCTAGAAACAAATAACAATGAAAACACAATAACTCAGAGCCTATGGGATACAGCAAAAGGACTCCTAAGAGGGAAGTTTGTAGCAATACAATCATTTATCAAGAAACAAGAAAAACATCGAATAGACAACCTAACTTTACACCTAAAACAACAGGAAAAAGGAAAAAAAAGCCCACAAAATTATTAGAAGGAAATAAATTATAAAGATCCGAGCAGAAATAAATGGAAAAGAAATGAAATAAACAATAGTAAAGATGAATAAAACTAAAAGCTTGTTCTTTGAGAAGACAAACAAAATTGACATTTAGCCAGACTCATCAAGGAAAAAAGACAGAAGAAACCAATCACCAAAATCAGAAATGAAAAAGGAGAGGTTATAATAGACAATGCATAAATACAAAGGATTATAGGAGACTATTATGAACAACTATATGGCAATAAAATAGATAGTCTGAAAGAAATGGACAGATTCTTAGAAAAGTTCAATCTTCCAAGACTGAACCAGGAAGAACTAGAAATCATAAACAACCCAATTACAAGCACTGAAATTGAAGCTGTGATCAAAAATCTCCCCAAAAACAAAACCCAGGACCAGATGGCATCACAGGAGAATTCTATCGAACATTTAGAGAAGAGCTAATGCCTATCCTTCTAAAACTCTTTCAAAAAATTGCAGAGGAAGGAACACTTTCAAACTCATTCTATAAAGCCACCGTAACCCTGATACCAAAACCAGAGAAAGACAACACACAAAAAAGAAAACTATAGGCCAACATCACTGATGAACATGGATGCAAAAATCCTCAACAAAATTTTAGCAAACAGAATTCAGCAACACATCAAAAGGCTCATACACCATGATCAAGTTGGGTTTATTCCAGGGATGCAAGAATTCTTCAATATACACAAATCAATGTGATACACCATATTAACAAATTGAAAGATAAAAACCATATGATAATCTCAATAGATGCAGAAAAAGCCTTTGACAAAATTCAGCACCCATTTATGATTAAAATGGATATCAAAGGAATCTGCCTCGACATGGCCTACAGCAAACATTACTCTCAATGGTGAAAAACTGAAAGCATTCCCCCTAAGATCAGGAACAAGACAAGGATGTCCACTCTTACCACTATTATTCAACATAGTTCTGGAAGTCCTAGCTACTGCAATCAGAGAAAAAAAAGAAATAAAATAAATCCAGATTAGAAAAGAAGTAAAGCTCTCACTGTTTGCAGATGACATGATACTGTACATAGAAAACCCTAAAGATAGTATCAGAAAGTTACTAGAGCTAATCAGTGAATTTAGCAAAGTTGCAGCATACAAAATCAATACACAGAAATCACTTGAATTTCTATGTATTAACAATGAAAAATCAGAAAGAGAAATTAAGGAATCAATCCCATTTACCATTGCAACAAAAAGAATTAAATATCTAGGAATAAACTTACCTAAGGAGGCAAAAGAACTGTACATAGAAAATTATAAGACACTAATGAAAGAAATCAAATATGATATAAACAGATGGAGAGATGCTCCATGTTCCTGGGTAGGGAGAATCAATATTGTGAAAATGACTATACTACCAAATGCAATCTACAGATTCATTGCGATCCCTATCAAATTACCAATGGCATTTTTCACAGAACCAGAACAAAAAACTCACAATTCATATGGGAAACACAAAAGACCCTGAATAGCCAAAGCAGTCTTGAGAAAGAAGAATGGAACTGGAAGAATCAACCTTCCTGACTTCAGACTATGCTACAAAGCTACAGTCATCAACAGTATCGTACTGGCACAAAAACAGAAATAAAGACTAATGGAACAAGATAGAAATCCCAGAAATAAACCCATGCCCCTATAGGTTACCTTATTTTTGACAAAGGAGGAAAGAATATACAATGCGGCAAAGACAGCCTCTTCAATAAATGGTGCTGGGAAAACTGGACAGCTACACTAAAAGGATGAAATTAGAACACTTCCTAACACCATACACAAAGATAAACTCAAAATGAATTAAAGACCTAAATGTAAGACCGGAAACTATAAAACTCTTAGAGGAAAGCATAGGCAGAATACTCAATGACATAAATCAAAGAAGATCCTCTATGACCTACCTCCTAAAGTAATGGAAATAAAAACAAAAGTAAACAAGTGGGACCTGATTAAACTTAAAGGCTTTTGCACAGCAAAGGACACTATAAGCAAGGTGAAAAGACAATCCTCAGAATGGGAGAAAATAATAGCAAATGAAACAACTGACAAAAGATTAATTTCCAAAATATACAAGCAGCTCATACAACTGAATACCAGAAAAACAAACAACCCAATCAAAAAGTGGGAAAAAGACCTAAACAGACATTTCTCCAAAGAAGACATACAGATGGCTAACAAACACATGAAAAGATGCTCAACATCACTCATTATCAGAGAAATGTAAATCAAATCTACAATGGGATATCACCTCACAGTGGTCAGAAAGGCCATCATCAAAAACTCTACAAACAATACATGCTGGAGAGGTTATGGAGAAAAAGGAATGCTTTTGCACTGTTTGTGGGAATGTAAATTGACACAGCCACTATGGAAGATGGTTATCAGTTCAGTTCAGTTCAGTCGCTCAGTCATGTCCAACTCTTTGCGACCCCATGAATCGCAGCATACCAGGCCTCCCTGTCCATCACCAACTCCCGGAGATCATGCAAACTCATGTCCATCGAGTCGGTGATGCCATCCAGCCATCTCATCCTCTGTCGTCCCCTTTTCCCCCTGCCCCCAATCCCTCCCAGCATCAGAGTCTTTTCCAATGAGTCAACTCTTCGCTTGAGGTGGCCAAAGTATTGGAGTTTCAGCTTTAGCATGATTCCTTCCAAAGAACACCCAGGGCTGATCTCCTTCAGAATAGACTGGTTGGATCTCTTTGCAGTCCAAGGGACACTCAAGAGTCTTCTCCAACACCACAGTTCAAAAGCATCAATTCTTCGGCGCTCAGCTTTCTTCACAGTCCAACTCTCACATCCATACATGACCACTGGAAAAACCATAGCCTTGACTAGACGGACCTTTGTTGGCAAAGTAATGTCTCTGCTTTTGAATATACTATCTAGGTTGGTCATAACTTTTCTTCCAAGGAGTAAGCATCTTTTAATTTCATGGCTGAAATGGCAATTCCTTAAAAAACTAGGAATAAAACCACCATATGACCCAGCAATCTGACTCCTATGCATATCCTGTGAGGAAACCAAAATTGAAAGAGACACATGTATCCCATTGTTCATTGCAGTACTATTTACAATAGCTGGAACATGGAAGCAACCTAGATGTCCATCAACAGAGGAAAGGATGAAGAAGTTGTGGTACATATACACAATGGAATATTACTCAGCCATAAAAAAGAACACATTTGAGTCAGTTCTAATGAGGTGGATGAACCCAGAACTTATTATATAGAGTGAAGTAAATTAGAAAGAGAAAGATAAACATATTATAACCCACATATACAGAATATAGAAAAATGGTACTGAAGAATTTATTTGCAGGGCAACAGTGGAGAAACAGACATAGAGAACAGACTTATGGATGGGGAGAGGGGAGGAGAGGGTGAGATGTGTGGAAAGAGTAACACGGAAACTTACATTACCATATGTAAAACAGGTAGCCAATGGGAATTTGCTGTATGGCTCAGGAAACTCAAACAGGGGCTCTGTATCAACCTAGAGGGATGGGGTTGGGGAGGGATTCGGGAGGGAGGTTCAAAAGGGAGGGGATATCTATATACCTATGGCTGATTCATGTTGAGGTCTGACATGAAACAACAAAATTCTGTAAAGCATCCTTCAATAAAAAGTAAATAAATTTTTTAAAAATGTAAAAAATGGACCAATAGTTCCCAAGTCATACTTTCTATCATAAATGGTACTAAAAAGTGTAATATCTCAAAGTGTTCATTCTAAGTTTGTTCTCTATGGAATAAATAATAATCTTCATTTGGTGGCTTCTCACCTTTGTCCCTCATGTTAGTGATATCTAAGGGGCTTCCCTGTGGCTCATATGGTAAAGAATTTGCCTGTGATGCTGGAAACCCAGTTCAATCCCTGGGTCATGAAGATCCCCTGGAGAAGGCAATGGCAACCCACTTTGGTATTCTTGCCTGGAAAACTCTGTGGACAGAGGAGCCCTGTGGGCTGCAGTCCATGGGGTCACAAAGAGTCAGACACAACTGAGCAACTAACAGTTTCACTTAGTGGGATCTAAGAATGTGTCCTTTCTACATGAAACCAGCTATCTTATTTCCAGAAAAACACCGAATTATTTTATTTTAGTTTTGTTAAACATGACCAATAAGATTATGTAATCTACCAATAAAAGTCTATAAAAGTAAGTATCTACCTTTTGTCTTACCTAAAGTTTAACCTTCCTTTTCTAGCAACACTGATCAACATGGGTTTTCCCAAACTGACCATTTCCTTTATTAAATCTCTGCATTTATAGCAGAGACTCTGTCTGGAATACACTTCCTTTTCTTCACTGTTAACTTATGTAAAAATCTACTTTCTTTAAAACTGTTCAAATTTCACATTTATGAGGCTTTTTCTAAACATCTCTTTCTAGACACACACACACATACACACACTTAATTGCTTTCTCTCTTCTCGGCCCTTCAATAACACTTCATAAGTTAATTCACTGAATTAGAATTATTTGTGTACATCTTTTTCTCTTATTAGATTGAGAGATCATAAAGGTCAGGGAACATCATTTATTCATCTTTGGATCCTATGCTGCTATGGTAACAGACATGCAATATATATCTGTAAATAATTGATTTACAGTATATGTTGACTTTTGCAAAAATTATCCTTAAATTCTAAAAACTAATATTGTTACTTTTCTATATGGAAGTGAATATCTGTGACCATAATGAGCAAAAGCAGGCATGACATTTTAAATAGATTTATGTCAAATAGACTTATTGTAGTGATCATTTTGCAGTATATACAAATATTAAATCATTATGTTGTATGTCTGAAATCAATATAATGTTACATATCAATTATATTTTGATTGTTAAAAGTATTTTTAAAGTTTAATTTTTAAATTGTTCTCACAAGATATGAATTTAAAATTTTCTAACTGAAAAAGGGGGTAGATCTGAATTTATTTGTCAAAATTAACTCATTTAGAATATAAAATATGTAAAAGGGAGAGATCTAAGTCAAATAATACTTTCAAACTAAAAGGTAAATTGAATGCTAGCTTTTGGGATGTATTTGAAAACAATTCTTAATGGTTAATTTTAAAAAGTTTAGAAAGGGTAGCTGAAATAAGCAGAATTAAGGGCTAAATATTTCTACTCTGATTATTTTGGAGAGAGGACTCAGCAAGAAGGATCAAGTGTGCCTTACCTTACCAATTTATACACAGTCTTCAATGGCCCAAATTGTAGTTTATATTCTCTTTAGCTCATTTTAAGCTAAGCCAAGACATTTTCTATTTTAAAAATAAATAAGACTAGAAACCAAATTAAAACCAATTTATAAAATTATTCATTTAGGATATATAACATTCCAGTATGTTTACTGCTTTCTTCCCTATTACCTTACTGATGACCACGAAGATTAAATTTTTTGTTAGGATGAAAAAACTGATTTTACTAAGAGTGTGCCTAGATGTTTGCAAGAGAGGAAGCAGAGTTTATGAGTTCCAAAATAGTAATATTTGAAAACATGCGCATGAAAGAACTTCTGTAAGCATTCTCGGAATTATTTGCTCTTTTTCTATTCCCCCCACCTTAATTAAAAAAAAAAAAAAGGAAAGCTTTGGGTGGAGTTAACTCTTTTCAAATCTTAAACAATAACTGGAAATCCTGAAAATGTATTCTTTATCCAGTGGGGAAAACACTTTAAAGCTCTTTTTTTCTCTAAGAATTGTTTAGCAAGGGAATTACTTGGTGGCTTCTATTTTGAAGAGAAAATTCAGTTTAACTGCCTGAAATATTATGCCATCTGTGTTTATTTCCGCTATCCACAGAACACAATTCTGTTTTTCAAACATAACAAGTACATGGCCCTAAAAACCTAGATAAATATATAACTCAATGAATTCTTTACCAAGTGATGAAATTAGTTCAAAGGACAGGTACCATTAAAAAAAAGAGAGAGAGAACAATCTGATGGTAGATATAAAGCATGTAAAGCCCAATGGTAAATTTAAAAATATTTAAGTACTTTGATTAATAAGTATTCATGTCTTCTATATGTATTGATCAGGGTGGAGGTATCTACGAGGTGAGAAACGGTAGTACAGTGCATGCTATGATGCAGTTAGTGGGCAGAGACCTGGAACAGGTGCCAGAGGACCAAAGAGTCACAGAGGCAATCTGACCCCAGGCTGCTCCAACCTATACCACCTATGAGGCCCACTCACACATCTGCCTGGAACAAGCAGCCTCTGGACTGTGAAGACCACCCAAAAATAAAATTTGAATTTAGTAATCAAGAACTTTAATTTACTTAAAAAGCACGAAATGATATACAAATGCGAAACATCATTATTTGTCTTTTTACTTAAGGTATTCTGAACTGATTCTTACCTTTCTCTAAATGTAAGGGGACTTAACGTTTTTCTACCAAGTCTTCAATGAGGAAAAATTCAAACATTTTATTTAGAATTTATACGTATCTCAAAGAATGTTTAGATTCTATTCATCAGTATTTATGACAACCTGACATTTCTTCCATCTCCATGACAATCTTCAAAAATATCCTGAACTCTGATTCATTCTTTCTGGCCTTATTCAGCGAGACATAACCTCTAAGATCAACCCCACTTTGTGTCTAGAAAGTGTATGCTACGCCAGGTTTTCTGTTCTCAGGAAACAGAGGATGATTTACAGACCTTCTCACTGGACAGCTGCCTAAAATGGACAGGCATGTATCACTCGGTGAGGAATCTTTCCTGGCTCTACTTAAGTCTTCATAGAACACAGACTAAGTCACAACAGAACAGTTTTCAAATCATCCTGATTGTCACTTGAAAAATACAAAGTAAAGAGGACAGAAGCAGACTCCTGAAAGCCTTGAGTGATGGTCACCCATGGGTGAAATTCATATGTTCTTAATTCTCTGACTTCTATTTCTCAACTTGAAGGTGTGTGTAGAAGGACAGAGTTGCACAGTTCTCAGACATATAACCCTGCAGGCAGCTTCTGCTTGTCCATTTCCCTTGCCCAGAAGCATTTCTAAAATAAATTAATTAGTTATAGACAAATGCTTAACATATTCTCTGTGTTATGTTTCACTGATTTTGTAGTTGGTTATCAGGTTACATTGTTGCCACCTAGCTTTTCTTAGGCTCTAATCTTGTTGCCTGAAGTTGCTTAGGTAAAAACTGACCTTTCATGTCTCAATTGTTTTTTATTTATAAAGTTTCTTTCCCCTGGTATCTACTGGATGAGTCTGACAAATACATGGGTGGCAAAATAAACTGGCTATCATTAAATGACAAACTTTAATCTTTTAACAAAGCAGACAAAAATATATCATTTACAATGTTAAAAAATGGATTGATACTATGAATATGATCTACTTAGGACATTATTATTACTATTATCATAGATACAAACTAAGCAATAAAAGAATATCTTTTAAACTTCTAATAAAAGCAATTTATGTTGTATATTAATTTACACATTTAGTGAAAAAAATATGACACATTAGACTGTCATGAGTGTTTAGAATCTCCAGTAAGGATTTTATATCAACAGCCAATCTTAAAAATCTTCTATTCAAAAGATAACTTAGCACTTTTTCAAAACATAACTGGGCAAAGGAAAGAGTACCAATATTGCCAAATGTGATTAATACTCACGAAAGAATATTCCCAATATAGGCATAGTAGGAGCAACAGTAAGGTGTGGTTCCATCACAGCAGTAAGATTTGCAGTCTTTGCCACACTGAGCAAGGCAATCCTCTACAAAATAAAAACCACATCCACATAGTTACTATTCTAAAATCGCAGCTTTACAAAAAAATTATTTTACATCTTAATTGATCAATGACCACTCTTTAGTGCTTTTAGATTTTCAAAGTGCTCAGAATTCTAAAACATTTGTAAACATTTAAACTAGTCTTGCTTCCTTGTTGTTCTGTAGTTGCTAAGTCATGTCTGAGTCTTTTGTGACCCCATGGACTATAGCCTGCCAGGCTCCTCTGTCCATGGGATTCCCCAGGCAAGAATACTGGAGGAGGTTGCCATTTCCTTCTCCAGAGGATCTTCCTGACTCAGGGATCGAACCTAAGTCTCCTGTACTGGTGGGTAGATTTTTTTACCACGGAGTCACCTGGGAAGCTCTCTTACTCTTTATCAAACATAAATCTAGAAAAGGCAAAGACCATTCTTGGAACCTCCTGCATCAAGCACCATAATGGGTAGTCAGAGTGAGTTGAAAGAGACAAAGAAGGGAGGAATGAGTGATCCAAACAATCAGACATTCAATTTGTCAACAGAGTTCTTATGATAAATTTTAAATGATAAAGTCTTTTGACTTCAGAGTGTTAATCCTAAATATATTTGACGGAAAGTGTTGACATGAATAATAACAACTGGAAATCATTTTAAAATAATGAATGTTTTTCATGACTGCATTATAGGCTTTTCTCTACCATTTTTGTCTTCATAACTACAGCGTGCATACATAAGGTAACACATACGAGTCTGCGCATCCTGTCAATCCATTTGGAGTCAGCTGTGGGAAAAAGTTCCTATAGATAATTAATGGGTGAATAATTAAGAGTTTATTTAATGTCAGATTTAAGAATCAATAAGATATGAAACAGCACTATGTGAAGGGAGAAAGTATTTTCTGATTAAAAAAGACATACCAGAGCTGACAAAACCAAATTATTCTTTTTTCCATGTTTTTGGCAAGGAAAAATATACCAAATGTTGAATAAAAGTTACCCTACCTGTCAAAAAAATTCTTTATTTCATCTAAATGATTTATGTTTAACAAGTGAAGGCTATCTTTTAGTTATGTGTGTGCTAAGTCACTTCAGTCATGTCCAACTCTTTGCAACTCCATGGACTGTAGCCCACCAGGCTTTTCTGCCCATGGGATTCTCCAGCCAAGAATACTGGAGTGGGTTGCCATTTCCTTCTCCAGGGGATTTCCCGACCAAGGGATCAAAACTGAGTCTCTTATGTCTCCTGCATTGGCAAGTGGGTTTTTGACCACTAGCACCACCTGGGAAGCCCCATCTTTTAGTTACAATCAGTTATAATCAGTGGTATAAATTATAATGGATATGTGAGTTTCAGGTACATGTAAGAAAACGTGTACATATAGTCTGATAATTTGAGTTACACATTGAAGAATCACAAAATAGGTCATTTCCAACTCAATCTCTGAAGGCAATAATTCTTATCAAAATTATACAAGACTTTTGTTTTCCTGTCAAAGTCATAATATAAAAGTGTAAATGTTATATTTATGCCTGCAAGTCCATGTAATTGATTTGTCTAGAGAGGAAAATATAGATTTGGCTTTTAAATCACCTCCCTGACAAAATAATTCTTTACAAATTGATGTGATCACAAAACTAGCAAAGTTCATTCACCTCTATCAATAATGCATGACCTTTGTGGAACAAGTGAAAAGTTCATGTTTTCTTTCCCTCAATTTTATTTCTACTTCATAAATGAAAAAATGTTAATGTTTTCTTCAAGGATGTGGTAAGAAGGCATGAAAAGGGAAAATAATTACTTTTGTAAGATTCAGTAACTCTACTTAAATCCACTTTAAAATTCTGAAGACAGAAACGTGATTTAATGATTTATTGACATTAATGCTTTTTGCATTAATATTCTGTGTATGCTTTTTGCAATTTATTTTACCATTTTCCCAGGGAATTTCCATAGCTCTCATTTTTAGTACTGTTTAATTCAAATATTTAGACTGCTCAGTTATCTCAAGCACTTAGCTGGGATGTTCTGCTTTGTGCACTTAAAAGCCATTCAGATAGTGGGAGAGCTGACACCCCGCCTTACTCTGGTGGAGCACGACAAGTAATGTTTCAGTAGCTTCACGGGATCCTTTTTGAACAACACCCAAGACAGTGACATCTTATTAAGCTCTCCAAGATTATCAAAGATTCAATTACTATTATTATAAGGTCACAGTGTTATCAAAATATTTTGAACCAACGTTTCAGGAAACCAAACCCCAAGTCTTGTCGCCAAGAAGCCGGATTATACCTGCAGCAAATATCTAGATCCTGTCACACACTGTTTATTATCTTTATGGCATTTTCCAGCACTTTTGTCTGCTTCCCAGAATTAAACAACTGAAAGTGTGTGTTAATCGCTCAGTTGTGTCTGACTCTTTGCGACCCCATGGACTGTAGCCCGCCAGGCTCCCCTGTCCATGGAATTCTCCAGGCAAGAATACTGGAGGGGGATGCCATTTCCTTCTCCAGGGGATCCTCCTGACCCAGGGATCTAAAATAACTAAAAAGGGAAGTTTTACTAGCATGACAAATACACTCACTATCACAACATTTCCAAATGTGGATGTCAATCACACCTCAAACTTCTCTTGAGAGGTTAGTTGCTTTCTCCGGTTCATTTGAAAATACTCCTATAAATATCACAGTTTGGACAATACGGAGATAACTTCTCACTTGCGAAAGCATGGAACATCCCAATGGCCCTCAGAAGATAAATAATATTACTACTGATACTCAAGTTAATATTCCTGAAAATTAGCCAGCTCCAATTTTCTTCAGTGACTTTAAGGCAGGATCTGGAAGAAGCCTCCCCACTCCCTTCTCAAGGAATGTGTAGAACAGGAAAGCATCTGGCTCCAAGCACTTGCTCAGAATTGGCTCTTGTAATCCACAGCTAAGGATCAGAAAGGAAGGAAAGGGAGGGGACAGAAATCACTGGCACAGGCCAGGAAGGTTAAAACCTTGGCCAAATCCTGTCTTTGTAGCCTGCAGTGGGAGTTAGATAATAATATAAACACTCCGTTGGATTTCTTTCCAAAAGTGACTCCAAAGTCAAACACAATGCTTCAGGTATAGAAACCTTGCTTTTATTTCGCTAACAAATGGATCTTGTATTAATATATTTTCTTTGGGGAAAATAATTCAGGTTATGGACTGCTTCCCAGGTGGCTCAGCAGTAAAGAATCTGTGTGCCAGTGTCAGAGACTTAAGAGACATGGGTCTGATTCCTGGGTTGGGAAAATCCCCTGGAGAAGGAAATGGCAACCCATTCCAGTTTTCTTATCTAGAAAACTCTTTGGACAGTGGAGACTGGTGGGCTACAGTCCATGGAGTCGCAAAGAGGTGGACATAACTGAGTATGTGTGCGCATGCACGCACACGCACACACACACACACACACACACACACACACACACACAGTGCATCGACAAGTTTTTGTCCCGTTAAAGCTGGCAATCCATTTAACAGGGTGTCTGGATTAATTCCGGACTTCCCTGGTGGCTCAGACGGTAAAGTGTCTGCCTACAATACAGGAGACATTGGTTCAATCCCTGGGTCGGGAAGATCTCCTGGAGAAGGAAATAGCAACCCATTCCAGTATTCTTGCCTGGAAAATGCCATGGACAGAGGAGCCTGGTAGGTTACCGTCCATGGGGTCCCAGAGTCGGACACGTCTGAGCGACTTCACTTCACTTCTGGATTAATTCTGTTTCTGTAGTGTTCCCTCATCTCATCCCCATCCTCACTTCCAGCCTTATCTCTTAGTTCCAACCCAACTATATTGTCTGTTTTTACACTTCTCATGATTTCTGCCTTTGTTTACACATTATCCTACTTCATCTTCTTATGTCCAAGGCTTCCCTATACTTCAAAGGTTTAGGTCCTAAAAACCCTCCTCAATTCAAATTCTCTGAGCAAATATTTATTGCGCTCCTCTTATGGGCCAGGCATTTTGTTAGTCTCTGAGAATATTATGCTAAATGAAACAGACATCATTTTTATGGAGCATATACTCCTAAGTCAGCAGTAAAGTCTCCTCCTTTGAATACCTAAAGTACACTGTTGTCTCTCTTCCATAATACAGCTTTTTATAACGTCGAGTAATGGGCACAGTTTATCTTCCAGACAAGACTCAAAGTATGACTTCTGTCCTAGGCATCACTCAGCATACCTCACTCAATAAACAGTAGTTGAGTAAATGCTGCAAGCATAAAGAAGCCTCTGAAATAAAGAGCTCAGGAATTAATATCAGAAATGCATTAGCTAATCATGTATCAAAGGTGATAAGCTGACCTAGCACTGGTGAGTTATGACTTTGTAATGTACTGAGGAGGGATGCAGATGGAGAAGGAATGAATGGAGTAAAAACTTCTACACTGATCAAGCTCCCTGCTGGCCAGCTGCTTGGGTTCCCTGAATCCTGGGGGTTGGCGGGGGTGGTGTACAGTTAACATTGGGGGAACAGGAAGAAGGGAAGGAAAATCAGAAGCTTCACCTCACCAAAGAGAATAAAATAGACAAAAGAACAAGAAAAAGTCATTCAATGATGTGGTTGAAGATGAGTGAAGGTATTAAAATTTCACTTGCTATATTCTATTTTCTCATTCTTGTTTTCTTTTGGTAAACAGTGGAAGTGAATTGTCATCGCTCCGAATCACTTAGTGAAAAGATTTGAATATAAAATGGATATTAATGCAATTGATTCTGTTAGACTCTCAAATTCTGCAAACTTTATAGGACTTAAGTAAAAGAAGTAAGTGCTGGAAACACATTACGACGTGGACTCTCATTAAATAGAAAGTACTTTCCCTATTTTATGCATTTTGTATTCGAAGGTCAGCATTTTCCCTACAATAAAATATCTTTGAAACAACTCACAGACGGCCACTAATTTACATTTTTAAAAATAGACTGTAAATTTATATAGGAGTTATCATTGTGACTCATTTCTCCCAAGGTGGAATGAGAAATTCAATTCTGTTGATGTTCAGGTAGGAATAGTGAAGACCATCTTCATTTCAGGTGCCATTATTTTTGCAAATATCAAAAGGTAAATCACAGTACTATATATAAATTTAGTATTGCAAGGTCATAGGTAAGCCTGTGGCTTTTATTACAGGAAGTCAGAGACATGAAAAATTTTACAAAAACTCTGCTTTTATCCTGTTTTTTAAAAATATGAAGCAGATGGAAAACTGCATGTGCAATTAACTTTATACTTGAATAACTAAGGAAAGACCATTTTGGGCTTCACATCAGTCACAAAACAAGAAAACCGCTTCGCTACATCGAATATTAGCTAGCAATTCTAGCCAAGAAAAATTAGGATGAGGGAAATGAGATACTCTTCATCTATAAACAAGGGCTTAACAAGCTCAACAAAAACAAATATGCCTCTTGAAAACTGTATATTTCAACTCAAAGCTTCCAGTTGCCCTGTTCACCACACGTGAGAATCATCTTCTAAAGAATGAAAACACCAGTCTATGGCTTTTTTGGGGTTGGTTTCTGAAAAGAAAAACCTGGAATATTCAGCATGTGAAGGTGGAATAAGGTAGCGGTAGCCTTTACTGAAAAGTCGCCAGTTTATCTGAAAATCTTAGTGATATCTCTGAACTTCAGGTGCTTAAAGAAAAAAAAAAGCTTTCCTTCCACTGCTCAGTCTCCACTCTCACCCTATCCAGAAAATAAAAAGAAAATCCCTTAAATGTGGGGTTGGGGTTATAAATATCTGTTCCACGGAGAGAAAGGAAAAGAGAGAGAGAGAGAGCGAACAGGACACGTGGAAGGAAAGGGACAAAACAGAACCGCGTGGAGGTCGAGCCCCGGGCGGGCGCGCGCGGGGTTCTCCCCTGCCGGCGGGGACCACCCGGCCTCTGACCTCCCACCGCGCCCCGCTCAACCCGCGCTGCCCGGACAGTGACCCCAGCGCCGCCCGGAGCCCTAGTCCCCCCGCTCCCGCAGCCCTAGGTCACCGACCTGCGCAGACAAAGAGTAGGACCAACTTCGGAAGCAAGACCCCTGGACACCCGGGCACCCTCCGCGCGTCCATCCAAACCGGTGGCCGGAGGTGGCGCGCCAGGACAGAAGGACAAGCAGAACCGGTCTGTAGAGAAAGCTGGGAGCCAAAGGCGACCCCAGCACCGGGAGAGGATGGGGGCGCCGGAGGGCGATCAGATGGAGCGGGTAGCGCTCTGGAAAGCGGGGTGGCGCGGTGACCAGGCCATCGCGCTGGGAGCTTTCGTGGGGAGCCCGGGCGGCCGCGCGGGGCTGCGTTGTGGCCGAGGTCTCTTTGTCTGTCCCCGGGGCGGTCTGGCGGCAGGCTGAGCAGCAGATCCAGCGTCCTCGGCCACCCGGGCTCACATTTCATCTCCGCGGGTGGCACCTACGCGAGGCTGGGGGCGGGGGTGGCCCCGACTCCTCCCCACGCTCCAGTTCTTCCTTCTATAAAGTGACTCTCAGAGCTTGGCCCTGTCCTAAAGGAACTTTTCCTAACCTTTTGTTCTGACTGTCCGCACTCCACAGTTTTTCCTTTGGAGTAATGGATGCTCCCAATACTTTGTAATTTATCTTTACACAAATGGAGGGAGTTTCCAACTTTGAAGATGTTAGACGAAAGCCAACGAGGAAAAAACCTTAGGAGAACTGGAAAATACAGAAACAGTGTATGGTTTTTTTCTGCCGAAAGCTGGTAAAACTTTTCTTATTTGTTAAACACCTAAAACATTTCCAGTAAAGTCAGAGAAAACAAAACAAGATTGCATACTGTCATCACTGTTATTTGATACTGTTCTGGAGTTACTGGCCTATGCAATTAGATAAGACAAAGAGGGAAAAAATCATAAAAATTGGAAGGAAAATTATCATTTGCAAATGATATGCTTTTATATGTGGAAAGTCAAAGACAGTCACCTATAAAGCTCTTAACTAGAGGTGACTAAACAATCAATAGTTTTTTCTCATGCAAATAAAAATCAGAAAGTTATCAATTTTATACACAAAGGAGAAGACACAAATAAGTGAATAGAGATTCTTTTGACTAAGAAAATTAAACATAATAAAGGTAAGAATTTCCTCCCAAATTAATCTATAAATCTGGAAATTAAACTGGCGGTTCAGCTGGTAAAGAATCTGCTTACAATGTGGGAGATCTGGATCAGATCCCTGGGTTGGGAAGATCCCCTGGAGAAGGAAACTGGCTACCCACTCCAGTATTCTGGCCTGGAAAATTCCATGGACTATATAGTCCGTTGGAGAAGGAAATGGCAACCCACTCTAGTATCCTTGACTGGAAAATCTCATGGACACAGAAGCCTGGTGAGCTGCAGACCATGGGGTCGCAAAGAGTCGGGCATCCCAAGGAGTCAGACAGGACTGAGCAACTTTCACTTTCACTTAATATAAATATCAAATTTTTTTTTCAAAACAGTTTAATTATAGTCTATTTAGAAAATAACCAAGTAAGACTATCAGTTAAAAAAAGAGTTCAGTTCAGTTCAGTTCAGTCGCTCAGTCCTGTCCGACTCTGTGACCCCATGAACCGCAGCATGCCAGGCCTCCCTGTCCATCACCAACTCCCGGAGTTCACTCAGACTCACATCCATAGAGTCGGTGATGCCATCCAACCATTTCATCCTCTGTCGTCCCCTCTCCTCCTGCCCCCAATCCCTCCCAGCATCAGGGTCTTTTCCAATGAGTCAACTCTTCACATGAGGTGGCCAAAGTATTGGAGTTTCAGCTTCAGCATCAGTCCTTCCAGTGAACACCCAGGACTGATCTCCTTCAGAATGGACTGGTTGGATCTCCTTGCAGTCCAAGGGACTCTCAAGAGTCTTCTCCAACACCACAGTTGAGAAGCATCAATTCTTCGACGCTCAGCTTTCTTCACAGTCCAACTCTCACATCCATACATGACTACTGGAAAAACCATGGCCTTGGCTAGACGAACCTTTGATGGCAAAGTATATCTCTGCTTTTCAATATTGCTATCTAGGTTGGTCATAACTTTCCTTCCAAGGAGTAAGTGTCTTTTAATTTCATGGCTGCAGTCACCATCTGCAGTGATTTTGGAGCCCCCCCAAAATAAAGTCTGACACTGTTTCCACTCTTTCCCCATATATTTCCCATGAAGTGATGGGACTGGATGCCATGATCTTCGTTTTCTGAATGTTGAGCTTTAAGCCAACTTTCTCACTCTCCTCTTTCACTTTCATCAAGAGGCTTTTTAGTTCCTCTTCACTTTCTGCCATAAGGGTGGTGTCATCTGCATATCTGAGGTTATTGATATTTCTCCTGGCAATCTTGATTCCAGCTTGTGCTTCTTCCAGCCCAGCGTCTCTCATGATGTACTCTGCATATAAGTTAAATAAGCAGGGTGACAATATACAGCCTTGACGAACTCCTTTTCTTATTTGGCACCAGTCTGTTGTTCCATGTCCAGTTCTAACTGTTGCTTACTGACCTGCATATAGGTTTCTCAAGAGTGGTGAATGGAATAAGCCTCAAAAGATAATAAATATAACATCACAATAACTGAAACAGTTTCGATCAACACAAAAATAGATAGGTTCAATGGATCAGAGTGGAGATTTCAAAAATAGAGATATACATGCAGAAATTTAATTCATGGCTTTAAAAAAAGTATTATTTTAAAATAGTAAAGGAGGAAATTATGGGCTATTCAGTGAATGTTTTAGGGTCATGAGTAGGAATGTGTGAAGTCTTATCTCCTTTCATCAAAATCAGTTCTATATGAATTAAATATTTAAGCTTAAAGATACAATTATGAAAATACTAGGTAAAAGAATGAGAGGATGACATTTAAATAACTATGGAATAGAGAAAGATTTTCTAAACATTATTTAAAAACTCAGAAATCACAGAAGAAAAAATTGAGCAATTTGATTACATAAGAATTAAAACATTCTGTAGATAACAAAACATTCTGTCGATAACTGATAAAAATATTTGCAATGCTTAGGCCACAGAGACCTGATGTCCTCACTAGGTGAAAAGCTTTAAAAATTATAAGGAAAAGAAAACCACCAATAGAACATTGAGCAGGGAGATTAATGGATAACTGTCTTCTAGTCTTCCAAACATTTAGAAGAGGTTCATTCTTACTCTCAAAAATTTTTTTAAAAAGTAAAAATCAAACTGACAGCAAGCCATCATTTTTCATGTGTTAGGTAACCTCCACCCCCAAATCAGTTTTTTTTTGACTTAGCAACTAAAAACCAACAACAATGATTTATGTAAACATAAATAATTTATCTAGTTGTATGATTACTCTATCAGAATTTAATAATGTTTAAAATCTTTTTTATTTTGTGATTATCTCTGTTTTATTTTTATTTTTTTAATTTAAATTTATTTATTTTAATTGGAGGTTAATTACTTTACAATATTGTATTGGTTTTGCCATACGTCAACATGAATCTGCCATTGAAACATGTATAATATTATATAAGAATCGAATCGCCAGTCCAGGTTTGATGCACGACACAGGATGCCTGGGGCTGGCGCACTGGGATGACCCAGAGGGATGAAAAGCAGATCACTGTAGCCATATGTATCAAAATTCAAATGCACACACTCTTTAGTCAGTCCTCTAGGAATTTATAAATATACTGCTACATGGGTATTAGAGCATGCAAGGATACATCATCTCCAAAATAAATATGGCCCGCTGTGTTTTATGCATCATTGCAGAGTTAAATCATCCACCAGTTTCACCAAAAAACCTGGTCAACGTCTTCTTTTCCGTCAGCCCCAATAACCAGTCTACAACCAGGTACCACTGACTGTACACCTAAATCCCCACTCAGCTGTATTTGTATTTAAGCCTCCATTTCTGCCCTAATCTAGGCTCTTATAGTCTCCATTATATCCACTCTTCCTGCCCCCAGGGATATGAACAGACTGAATAGATTATTTCTTCTTAAACTACAGATTTAATCACATTCATTCACCTGTTTAAAATTCAGTGGATTCCTCTTGCTCTTAAGTTAAAATTCAAACATTTAGTCCCTGGTTTTTGAGAAACTTCATCTCTTGGTCCAGTAGGGGTCTACATGGTCTCCACATTCTGCCAAAGAGCACAATATTTAAATAACTGTGTGAATGGTTGGAGCCTAGAGGAAATCCAGATATACAAGATGTTGAGTTCTAATAAAAGAAAATACAGGTGTATGTCAGTGCTTGCAGAGTTGGAGATGGTATGAGGATTCTTGGAATTGAAAGATGCTTAATTCTGCAGATGAGGCTGACCCAGAGCTCTGGAGTGGGAATGGGCAGCTGGTGATGGAAGATGCACCTACTCCTGCCTGGTTGCTGCATACAGCTCTGGAAGGGGCTGGTTTTGCATTGCGGCCAGAAGGTCAGAATAGCCTTTCCCAGCTTACTTTTGAGAAGAAAGAGCTTTCTCCTCATACAGTTCAACCAACTGACCAAATAATGCTTATGGCACCCCACTCCAGTACTCTTGCCTGCAAAATCCCATGGGCAGAGGAGCCTGGTAGGCTGCAGTCCATGGGATCACGAAGAGTCGGACATGACTGAGCGACTTCACTTTCACTTTTCACTTTCATGCATTGGAGAAGGAAATGGCAACCCACTCCAGTGTTCTTGCCTGGAGAATCCCAAGGACGGGGGAGCCTGGTGGGTTGCCGTCTATGGGGTCACACAGAGTCCGACAAGACTGAAGTGACTTAGCAGCAGCAGCAGCAGCAACTGGTTCACTACTGCAAAAGAAATTCTGCCTTAAAATACTCAGGTGCTTAGGAGGCTCTACTCAATTGACATTCAAAGATACAGAGTGATATCAAGCCATTTAAAGAAATATAGTAGCTTAAAAAAAGGATTTGAAGGAAAAACTTTAAAAGTAGATATATATATGTGTGTGTGTGTGTATATATATATATACACACACACATGGATACACAAATTTATATGAAATAAGAAACCTTAAGAGCATGGCGTTGGAAGGCATAGAAGAGTTCCTGGAAATTTGGCTTGAGATTTTTTTTTTAATCACATAAAAATTATAAAATGCTCACTTTCAAAAACAGCTTAGACCATTCAATCAATAGAGAACATATTGATAGTATAGAGAATGAATACAAAGATATGGAAATCATGAATAAAAATATTTTAAAATATCAATGCACATCGAGGAGGTCCAATATGAGAATAATATGCAGGCTTGAAGCAGTTTTAGAAGAAACAAACAGTAAAGAGATTTTTTTAAAAAAATTCTGAGCTATAATATTTGAATTTTCAGATTTAAATGGAGAGTGTATATATGTAGTCCTAATCTCCCAGTTCATCTCATGCTCCCCTTCCCTGACCCTATGTCCACATATCTGTTCTCTATGTCTGCATCTCTATTCCTGCCCTGTGAATTGGTTCATCTGCACCATTTTTCTAGATTTGGCATGTGTGTTAATGTATGGTATTTGTTTTTCTCTTTCTGACTTACTTTACTCTAAAGACAGACTTTACATCCATTCACATCTCTACAAATGACCCAATTTTGTTGTCTTTCACGGCTGAGTAATATTCCATTATGTATATGTACATCTTCTTTATCCATTCATCTGTTGGTGGGCGTTTAAGTTGCCGTCTTGTCCTGACTATTGTAGATAGTGCTGCAATGAACATTGGGGTACGTGTCTTTTTATATTATGATTTTCTCATGCTATATGGCCAAGGGTGGGTTTACTGGGTCATATGGTAGTTCTATTTTTGGTTTTTTAAGGAACTTCCATCCTGTGTAAAATAGGTAGCTAGTGGGAACCTACTCTACAGCACAGGGAGCTCAGCTGTGTGCTCCGTGATGACTAGATGAATAGGGTGGGGAGGGAGGGAAGTTCAAGAGGAAGGGGCTACATGTTTACATATAGCTGATTCACCTCACTGTACAGCAAAAAGTAACACAACATTATAAAGCAATTATACTCCAATAAAAAAAGTTTTAAATGGTGAGCAGGTTCCAATAACTTTTTTTAAAAAAAGAATCATGTACCATACATATCCCAGAGATGTATTTGAACTTGCATTAATTTAAAATCATATAAATTTTTATATATAATTTTAAAAAGATTTTACTTTTAAAAGAAAAAGAAGCAGGCAGACATCAAACTTCTTATTTGTACCCTTGAAATCTAAAAAAAAAGTGAAAATATTTCCAAACCATTAAAAGATTAAAAGAATCCTATCCCAGATCAGATTCTGTTAATATTTGAATTTATGAAGATATTTATAACAGTGTTTGTTATTATTTTAAAACATGGTAAAGTGCTTGCATGTCCAACAGAGGTAGAATATTTAAATAAATTAGGATATGTGCACGTTATAGCCAAACTTTAAAATGATGGGAAAAATCCATAAGATTTGTAGTTGAAAACTGGAAAAGGAAAACTGGAAGTAATCCATGGATAAACAAATTGTACTGTATCTATCCATACAATGAAATATTCCTCAGCAACAAAGGAAAGTTTGAAGTGTATGCAACAACATGGATAAATGTCTGTTAAGAATATGCTGAGCAAAGAAGCCAGGCACAAATAAATCACTGTTTTATTTTGTTTATAGGAAATTCTAGAAAGGCATGATTAATCCTAGTGACAGAAGGCAGATCAAAGATTGCCTGGGGTAGGAAGAGGAACCGAGAAGGCAATGGCACCCCACTCCAGTACTCTTGCCTGGAGAATCCCATGGACCGAGGAGCCTGGTAGGCTGAAGTCCATGGGGTCGCGAAGAGTCGGACACGACTGAGTGACTTCACTTTCACTTTTCACTTTCATGCATTGGAGAAGGCACTGGCAACCCACTCCAGTGTTCTTGCCTGGAGAATCCCAGGGACGGGGGAGCCTGGTGGGCTGCCGTCTATGGGGTCGCACAGAGTCGGACACGACTGAAGTGACTTAGCAGCGCAGGAAGAGGAAATTGGTGGCAGAAGGTTAAGAGGGAACTTTTGGGGGGTGATGGACATCTTCTATATCTTGATAATGGTTGCTCTTCTACAGGTGTACACATGTGCAGAAGTCATGGAAGTGTACACTTAATGGTACACTTAAAATGTGTATGTTTTAGTGTATGTAAATTTTACCCCAGAGAAGTTGGTTTTTCAAAAGCTTTGCTACTTCATAATGGGGGATAAGAGCATATACATGCTTTTTAAAAAGCTCCTTTTGACTACTGAAATTTTAACTACTGATTATTTCATAATTTCCCCAAACATTCACATATTGCTCTACATAGCTCTTAAAATATGATAAATGATAGTTTTAAAGCAACGGTAAGTCCATCATTTGCAGTATCATTCTGTCATTGACTCATGTCTGGAAAATATTTAAAAATACAGGAAAATGCTCTTGTTCTCTCTAAGAGGAAGTAAAATTGTATTTAAGATCCTAATTTAGTAAATACACAGTACTTCTTTATGCTTGTTTATACATTTTTCAGAAAAGCCATATTGCTTTATAATTAGAATAATGTTTTTTTAAAAAATCTTTTGGTCTGATCATGCCAATTAGAGTGGACATTTGCCAACAATTAATATGAAAACTTTTAAATACTATTGCATTTTGAAAATTGAATGGTTTCACTTTTGGAGGTATATTAATTCAGCCTAAGTTCTGAAATTTGAAGATACATGTTCATCAATGGGCATTAATGAGTACATTGTGTATAATTTGGTGTTGTGTGTATTTATAGTTCTACTTAGGATCATGTATACATCTACATTTTATTTTTAAAACATTTATTTATTTGGCTGTGTCGAATTTTAGTTGTAATCCTGATGCATGCAGGATCTTTCATTGGTGGTGCATGGGCTTAGATGACCTGCTGGGATGGAATCTAGTTCCCAGACTAGGAATCAAACTTGCATCTTCTACATTGGAAGGCAGATTCTTAACCACTGGACTACCAGGGAAGTCCCGACACCTACATTTTAAACGCCTGAAGATGATTTTTAAAAAAAAAGCAATAGGTGATATATGACAGTTGAGTAATTTTACCTTTTGGTTTTATTTAGGACCAAAGAGTTAGTATAGGACAGGACTTCATGGATTGTCTAGATCAACTTCCCAGTTTCATAGCTGAGAAAGCTAAGGCCAAATTATCAAGTCAGCTAGAGGCAAGGTAGGTTCCCATGCTGAGAGATCACATGTTAGATTTTGCTCTGATATGGTAGGAAAAAAATGAAAGTGTTAGTCTCTCAGTCATGTCCCACTCTTTGCAACTCCATGGATGGTATGTAGCCCACTAGGCTTCTCTGTCCATGGAATTCTGGAATGGGTAGCTTTTTCCTTCTCCAGGGGATCTTCCTAACCCAGGGATTGAACCTGGGTCTCCTGCACTGCAGGTAGATTCTTTACTGTCTGAGGCACCAGGGAAGCCCTGAAATGGTAGAGTAGGCCTGAATTTGAGGATGATTACCTTGGAGTTCTCCTGATCCACACTTTCTTAAAATAATTTATTTCACTATGTGGTCAAGCAGAACAGTATAATGAATCTCAAATAGTTACTCATTCATAAATAAAAAACATTTACGATGTCTATTGATATATGTGCCTGTCTTCATCTTCATTAGAAAATGTGCAGATACCAAGAAGAGAAAGTGTTCAGGCAGTGGGGCATAAAACTCCGAAGAAAGCGAGTTGGGAAAAAATGAATTTAGAAAGATGATAACAATAACCCTGTATACAAGACAGCAAAAGAGACACTGATGTATGGAACAGTCTTATGGACTCTGTGGGAGAGGGAGAGGGTGGGAAGATTTGGGAGAATGGCATTGAAACATGTAAAATATCATGTATGAAATGAGATGCCAGTCCAGGTTCAATGCACGATACTGGATGCTTGGGGCTAGTGCACTGGGACGACCCAGAGGGATGGTATGGGGAGGGAGGAGGGAGGAGGGTTCAGGATGGGGAGCACATGTATACCTGTGATGGATTCATTTTGATATTTGGCAAAACTAATACAATTATGTAAAGTTTAAAAATAAAATTAAATTAAAAAAAAGAAAAAAGAAAAAATGAAATAAAAAGGGAATGAAGTAAGTATGGCATTCAGGGTACAGGAAGAATCTTTAATGTTGTGTACTAGGCCATTTTTAAGTTCTTTAAAATTTTAATTAAGACTCTTAAAGTCCCAATGAGAGGAATATTATTATTATCACTCTTGTCCTATGAGCAAAGTCAGGAGGCCCGGTGTGAGTAAATAGCTTTGCCAAAGTCACACAGCACTGAGTGGTACCCAATAGCATAACTCCAAAGACAGCATGTGCTTCTAAACACAGAAGCTAAATTTTTTCAAAATTAATAACTTGGTTGATTTGGTTAAGTTTAAAATTCCCAGTTTGACCATGTCAAAAACAAGAGATTAAATTCTTGCCAATGACCTTTTTCAACTGGACTTACTTCAGTTAGCATCAATAAAGCTTAATGAGCAATCGTCTGTGCAAGACCTAGCACCAAGTGTAGGAAGTTTTAGGGATTAAGCTTTTTTGAAGCTTTGTAAAAGGGCAGTTTGATAAAAGCCCCCAATACTATTGGTTTTAAGATTTTTCTCCCACAATTTTATGTCACACAGTAATAATCTGCCATTAATGATGAGAGTTTTTGTAACAGTTTAGAAATCACTTCCTCATGGGTAATATGTCATCTAATCATCATCATAATCCCAGGATGGACTCTATTACTATTGTTGGTTTTTTATTACTATGATTTCATTGTAGTTTACACTTATGGTTCTGAAAAGTTTAGTATCAGAAAAACTTGCAGGGCCTTTTAAAAACACAGGTCAGTAGATATACCTCAACTCCATAGGCTGTGGGTGGTACCTGAGAATTTGCATTTATAACAAGTTCCTGGTTAATGAGGATGGTATTGGTCAGGTACCACAATGAGAACCAAACCACTGATTTAGAAAATCCTAACTTAGAGAATTTCGCCCCTTGCCAATGACCTTTTTCAACTGGACTTATTTCAGTTAGCATCAATAAAGCTTAATGACTTCTAAGAGGAAGAAGCAGGCTTTAAATCCAGGTTTCTGTTTTCTAGCTCTCATGCCCATTTTAAGATACTATTCTTTCTCATCTTCTCCTTTTCACCATGGTTGATTATTAGCAGCCCTACAAATCACCTTTTAAACATTCTCATTTTCTTGCCTCACAAGAATTTCTGATTAAAAGTGAGATTTGAGTTTGATGAATTTTTCCCCTCTCAATATGACCATACCAGCTTTTCAAAAGAAATTTGGGAGAAATTCATGTAATAGCCATATGCTTTGAAATATCAATTTAGTCTTAAAAGTGTATCCATTAGGAAGTAATTTTATTCTTATAATCTATCTTGTGTGGCATTAAATGCTTGGTTCTTAAAAGACTGCATTGTAAGAAATTCACATTTTAGAGGAAATATACTAGTATTGCTACTAAGTACATAATGTACCTATTTTATTTAACTATTTAAATAAGATGTTTCATCGTTTCTTTAAGTTTGTGTAAAATACCCAACAATCTGCCCCCAATTCAAAGAAAGATGGAAACGTTGCTGTTTGGATATTTTTCTGTTAATCATTTGTGGCACTTGCATTTACTCAGAGGATGGTGGAAAAGTGACATTTGTGTACAATTTAGTTTTTGTTTTGTTTTCTATTTGGAAATAATGTCAAACAGAAAATCTGTAAGAGTAGCACAAAAACATCCATGTACCCTTTACCCAGATTCACCCATTGTTAACATTTTGCCCCATTTATCATTTGCTCTTTTCCTATATACGTGTGTGCATTATTGTTTTTCTGAACCATTGAAATTTGCACATACCATATCTCTCTCTCCCTAAAGACTTCATTGTGTAGGTCCATTTATTGGAAATTTCTATTATACAGTTGCTGTTTTTTCCTTCCCTAGAAATATGCAATCTGTGGGAATATGTCAAATCTCACAAACATCCTGCTTTTCAGCAGAATCGGACACAACTGAAGTGACTTTGCACGCAATATACTTGAATTAGTCAAACTTTCCCTCTCCAGCCCCAACTTTAATTGTGTAGTTGGATTCATTTATTGTCACTTGTTCCAGTGTTAGTTTTTTGAGGTTGTTACTGTTGTCCCTGTTGTTTTGGGTTCCCCTCCCCCATCTTTGTTGATTTAATTTTGTTTTTTGAATATGTAGAGCTTCTCGAAGTCAAAAACAAACAGAAAGATATATTCAGAGAAGGTTGATCCTTCCCATATGCCTTTCATCCCAGTCTCCCCATGTCTTGAATGGAACCAGCTTCATTTTTCCCTAGGTTGTCTCTTGAGTGTTTCTTTTTGTTTGCAAAGAGGAGCAGTTTCTTTTTTGTAGTGGGCAAAGAAATTTTAAATGTATTATAGGACTGTTGAATTGGATATGGAAAGGGAGAAATCTGGGGTGATAGATTGAGAATATGTATTGTTGGCACTGTATTTTCAGGGTAAATTAGAAGAAGTGAAATTGCTAGGTTGTTAAATACTGTCAAATTCTCTTATAAAGGGAATATACCACTGTGTACTCCCACCAGAAGTGCATGTTAATGCCTGTTTCCCACATCTCTACCAACAAAACATATTGTCAAGTATTTGATTTTTATCAGTTTTGTCAATTAGATGGTGGTAGTTTAGTTACTAAGCCGTGAGAGTCAGCTCTTGAGACCTCATGGACTGTAGCCTGCCAGGCTCCTCTGTCCATGGGGTTCTCAGACAAGAATACTGGAATGGGTTGCCATTTCCTTCTCCAGGGGATCGTCCCAACCGAGGGATTGAACCCAGGTCTCTTGCATTGCAGGCAGATTTTTTTACCAACAGCTACGAGGGAAGCCCCTGTCAAATTTGATGGGACAGGAAGTATCTCTTGCATTTCTCTTATCATGAAATTGAGCATCTACTCATAAGCTATAATTTTTCATCTTTCTGTGAATTGTATGTTCAAATCTGTAGGATTTTGGTGGTTTTGTTTTTAAAATTAAAGGTTTTTGTGTATAATATATGAGATCTTTTAAAGTTATATTGCTGTTTTTCAGTCACTAAGTCATGTCTGTCTCTTTGCAACCCCACAGACTGCAGCACTCCAGGCTCCTCTGTGAAGGAGTTCTTGGGCCTAGAAAAGAAAACAATGGTGTCAAAGGCCCTTGCTGAATCATCTAACTTCGGGAAAATAAAACCGAACTTTAAGTTCTGCCCTGATGCTCCGGGCCGGTTGCATCTACCTGGGACTTATCACCCCCTGCCCAGAAACCTCTCACCCCCTACATCTGCCCAGGACTTATCGCCCTGGGTTCAACGACAAATGCCATCTCAACTAAAGATTACCCAAAACGTTCCGCCTGACTAACGTTTCCCTTATCGCTTCCACAAACCTCCCTTTCAATATGAAGCCTCCTGTAGAGCTCAGCCTGGCCGTTAGGCTGACTGTCGCCACTCCTTGCCTAAATAAAGGTGACCCACCTCCGTTGAGGTCGTCTCTCCTGCATTTCTGCCTAGGCCTGAACTATACCTTACATTCTTGGTGCTGAAACCTGGGAGAGGGCGAGGCACTCGTGTCTCTCGCTCTCGCTCTCGCTTTTTCTCCCTCTCATTATTTTCCCTTTGCCTGGAATCTGGGAACGTGAACTCCTGAACACCCGCCGAGCTCCCTTTCTGCCAGGGCTCATACGCTCCCCTTGGGCATGCCTAGTGCCTTTGTGAGCGGTGCAAGCCTTGTGCTAAGGCTTTATTGGTGCTTTGTGTACCCCCAGGCCTCCGGCTGTACCCCCTTTCCCTCTTTCTCTCTGACGACCTCCGGAATAGAGAACTCTTGCCATTCGACCACTCTATGTGCAACACTCCACTCAAGCTGGCCCCTAGATTAAGGTAAGATCCAGACGGTGTTCTAGAGATGCCCTAAAACAGTCCTCTCCAGATCCCAGGAACCCCCGGCCTAAGGCCACCCTGTAAGCGATGGTGGGGGACACTTCACCTCGACACAGAGCTCTCTTCTCATAACCCCTATTGTGAGTACGGGTGATGACTCGAACTCCCAATAAGAGCCTCTGTTGCCTTTTCATTATTGGGTCTGGCCAATCTGTCCCAAAGGATTCCCCTCTGGCCTGTGATCTCAAAAATCTCAACCCACTCTTACTCACTGAACTCAAAGTTAACTGCTTAAAACAACTGTGTGTACAGATCTGGCCTCAATACCAATTGGACAATCAAGACCGCTGACCTGAGTTCAGCACATTTGACTTGAACATTCTTCAAAATCTCACTGACTTCCTTAAATGGAATGGCAAATGGTCGGAGGTCCCATATGCCCAAGCCTTTGGGGCCCTTTGGAGCAGGCCCTCCCAATGCAAGGCCTGCTCCACCCACGAGGTCCTTTTATGTACCTTGCCTCCCAAGCAAAAGGGCTCTTCTTGTTCAACTAACCGCAGACCGCGACCTTCCACATCCCTAAAGTTCAACCCTACTCGCCACCCCACCAACCCTCTCCTTCCCCCTCATCCAACTCACCTCCTGGCCCTGAAACCTCTCTTGACTCCCCCGCCACCCCTGCCACACAATCATCTACCCAACACATGTTTCCCCTGAGAGAGGTGGCAGGATCAGAGGGCCCCACCCGAGTCCACGTGCCATTTTCATTGTCAGACATGAGCCAGATAGACGAAAAGTTAGGATCATTTTCTGAAAATCCTACCAGATAGAGAAAAGAATTCCTGAGACTCTCCCAGGACTGTAACCTCTCATGGAGTCACGTATAGTATATCCTAAATGCCACTCTCATCCCAGATGAAGAAGACCGTATCTGGCAAGCGGCAAAAGCGCACGCCGATCACTTGCATAACCAAGAGCGGGATAGCCCATTTACTGATGAGGCGGTGCCTCGGTTAGATCCCCGCTGGACATACCAGCCTGGTGACCCAGGTATCAGGAGACTCAATCATATGATTACCTGCATTCTAGAAGGAATGCAGAAAAATACTCATATCCATGTCAATTATGATAAAGTCAGAGAAATCACCCAAGGGGAGGATGAAAATCCAGCCTTATTCTTGGCACGCCCCACAGAGGCAGCCCAGAAGTAGACCAACCTAGATATCACCACCCCTGCTGGGTTACTCTACCTTCATGTTCAGTTCATCAGCCAGTCTGCCCCTGACATTAGACGCAAGCTTCGACAACTAGAGAAAGGCCCTGAGACCCCCCAAAGAGGCCTTCAAGAAGTAGCCTTCAAAGTGTTCAATAATAGAGAGGAGGAGGCTAAGAGAGAAAAAGACTGTGAGAGGGAAGCTAAATATGCCTTTTTGGTGGCAGCGATTAAGGGAAGAGATCAGCCCGGCCCAAGTCATCCCAGACCGGGGCTTAAGACTGCTCCCCTACCCCCTGGACCCTGCTTCCAATGCAACCAATCAGGACACTGGGCAAAGGAGTCCCTGAACCCACAGCCCGCCACAAAAGCATGTCCAATCTATGGTCAATGGGGACACCGGAAGATGGACTGTCCCCAGGGATGCCCTGGCACCCCTGGGGAGGTCCCCACCTCCCAGACCTGGAGAGTGGAATGTCCACAGGGATGCCCTGGCACTCTTGGAGAGATCCTCACTTCTCCCCAGAACCCCAGCCCAACCCTATGAGAGTTGTTCTAATGATGGCACCCGGGTTCCAGCCCCCCGGCCCGTGTCCTGGACATGAGCTCAGAACTTAGGGGTAGACTGGGTAGCGGCCGGGAAAAAGACCTCCTTTATAGTAGACACTGGAGACACTTTCTCTCTCTTAACTTCCTGCTCTGGCCCAACTCAAGAGTCAGAACTCACAATCAAGGGGGGTCTCTAGAGTTCCCTTAAGGCCAAAATTCAGCCCTCCATTACTCTGTCAATTTGGAAAATCAACCCTCATACACTCATTCCTCATAATCCCTCAGTGCCCAATGGCACTCCTAGGGAGAGATTTGTTATCCAATTTGGGGGCCTTTATTACCATACCTTCTCTCAATACACTCTCTATATTCTGCATGCAGATGGCCCCTGGACTGTCCCTCTCCCTCCACCCCTGGCCTTCCCTTGGATCTACCTGCCTTAGACTCCCACGTCTGGGACACTGATCACCCATTCATAGCCAAACATCATCCCCCAGTCCACATTACCCTAAAAGACCCCTCGACTGTAATCACCCAACAATAGTACTCTCTCACCCCGGAGGCCCACAAGGGACTTAAGCCTATCATAGACCATCTTCTTCAAGCCTCCATCTTAATTCCTACCCATTCACCACACAACATGCCTATTCTGGCAGTAAGGAAGGGACCAAACTCTTGGAGACTGGTCCAGGATCTGCGAAAAATCAATGAGGACATCATGTCGACATTCCCAGTAGTCCCTAACACTTACACCCTTCTGTCTGCCATACCCGTGACTGCAACCCACTTCACCATATTAGATCTCAAAGACGCCTTTTTCACCATCCCCCTCAACCCCCTCTCCCAACCCCTTTTCACCTTCACCTGGCAAGACCCAGAGACTCATGTTTGCCAACAACTAACATGGACAGTTCTCCCCCAGGGGTTCAGAGACAGCCCCCACTTTTTTGGACAGGCTTTACAAAAGGACCTACAGACACTCAATCTAGCCTCGAGTCATCTCCTCCAATACATAGATGACCTCCTCCTTTGTAGCCCAACCCAAAAACTCTGCCTCCAACATACTGCCAAACTCCCCAGGGCCCTGGGATCCTGTGGTTATCTAGCATCCCAATCTAAGGCCCAAATAGCCCAGACAAATGTCACCTTCCTGGGGCTCTCCATATCCCACCAACAAAGAACTATTGCCCCAGATAGAATCCAGGCCTTAATTAACTGTCCACTTACAAAAATGAAAAGGGAGCTCCTGTCTATCCTTGGCCTCCTCAACTTTTTCCGTATCTGGATTCCTAATGCAAAGCCGCTCTATGAGGCAACTAAAAGATGTCTGGATGAGCTCCTTTTTAACCCCTCCTCGCTGGCCAATCTTCTTTGCCAGCTCACCCAGAGCCTCCTCCGAGTGCCAACTCCCTACCTGACAGATCACACCAGACCATTCTTTCTCTTTGCCCATTCCAACCAAGGACAGGCCCTGGGACTTCTCTGTCAGCGGGCCGGGGACACCTGGGGTCCTGTAGCCTATCTGTCAAAACAGCTTGACATGGTGACCAAAGGGTGGCCTCCCTGCATACAGGCCATGGCTGCGATCGCAGCCTTCATACCTGAAGCAAATAAACTCTCTAGGCGTGCCCCTTTAACAGTCTGTTCTCCACACACCTTCCGAGACTTACTATCACATCAGGCTTTCCTTTCTCGTCCCCCTTCCAGGGTACAGGTCCCACATGCCTTTCTTCTCGACCCTCTGCTCTCATTCTCCCCCTGCTCTCTTCTTAACCCCGCCAGCTTATTACCCATGTCCTCTACAACAGACCCCCTCTTACATAGCTGCAGCCTAACAGTAGATCTTACCCAAACCCCTTCCAACATTTAACAGATCAGCCCATCCTAGTCCCAGACAGCCCACACTGGTTCACTAATGGCAGCTCTCAAAAATCCCCACCCTTTATGGCAGGATATACCATCATCCAGGGGGACCTTCGTCACAATCAAAAGCTTCATCTTTGCCACCTCACACCACCTTCCAACAGGCAGAACTGATAGCTCTCACTAGAGCTTTGACTCTGGCTAAAAATCTAAGGGTTAATATCCACACAGACTCCATATATGCCTATAACATACTTCACTCAAACACCCTAATATGGAGAGAAAGAGGTTTCCTAACCCAAAAGGGATCCCCATTATTAATTCAGACCTGATCCACAAACTTCTAGAGGCAGCACTCTTACCAAACAAAGCCACCATCTTCCACTGAAGGGGACATCAAAAGGGAAGTCTCATACCAACCTATATAACAATGCTGCAGACCAGAAGGCAAAGGAGATAGCCCTGTCCCTTCCCTTCCTCCAGTCCCCTGTCATCTTAGCCCTGACTCCATCCAACCCTCCCACCACCAGAGAAATTCTCTCTTATCTACACTCACTCTTTTATCCCTCATCCTGGGGCTGAGCCCCTTTGGCATGATGTACAGAAGGCCCATGCTCCCTCCTGGACTCCCCGTGAGTCTCCTCCCATACCAAGCTTCCTACATGCCTCTCTGCTGACGGAACTCCACAATGCCCTCTGGAAACACGTCAACCACAACTTGCCCACCCCTGACCCCCAAGCCCCCTTGCCCCCTTTACAAATTTGGTACATGCTCTACCTGTCTGATAATCCCCAGGGTAACTTAAATGGCAGGGACCATTCAAAATCATCCTCCTTACCCCGACTGCACCTAAACTCAAGAAGGTCACCTCCTGGGTACACCTCTCTCGGCTAAAACGGGTCACCTAGGATCCTGGGCTGCCCTCCTTAACTGACACCGATCAGGTCTCCCTCTCAAGGACCACCTCCTTAAAAATCACCCGGTGACATCTCCTGTCAACCATCTGAGAGGACACTGAATGACCTGGACACTCCTCAACCTACAACTCTTCCTGCCCCAACTACTACAAGACCTCTGGACCAGCGCCCCAGTAGGAACCTCCTTCAAAGATCTGACCATGCTGGTGTCTCATCTGTGGCTCCTCTATAACCTAAGTCCAGACGAAATTGATTTCTTTACTCTCATTCTCTACATCATTCTACATCCTAATGAACACTGTTGCTCCTCAGATTCAAGCAACCACCAACTTGGGGCCCTCCACCCCTCTCCCTGACTGGCACCTGCCCATCTCTCTAACTATAACTGTACTCTTAACCTTAGTCCTTGCTATAGGGCTAGTAACTGTCTCCCCTCAGGACTGGTCACCTCTCCTTCGTCTCTTCATCGGTATCACCTACGCTGTTAGCTGTGTTCTACTCCTAGGGTGCTATTTCCTCTGCACTAACGGACAGATCCATGACTCCCCTGTTCCTAGTCCTTGCTGAATTCCCCTGCCTTCTGGCTAGTCCCTGCCCCTGCTCAGACATTTATTCCTATGTTCATTCCTCATGTTACAACACGGCTCCAAGACCATGGACCATGAACCTTGGGGCGGGGTGGGGGTGGTGGAGTCTAAATCCCTACTCTGTTAAAGTACAAAAGAGAAGGAGTTTTGTGAGCATCTGCCATAAGCCAAATGGAAGAAACATGTTTCCATCCTATTACTCACTGTGGGTACTCAGATGGGGCGGTGGGTACTAGATCAATATAGGGAAAAGAAACAAGAACAAGTCATAAAGAACATAATTTCCCAGTTACAGGCAACCTTGAGCCTTATAGACCTCTTTTCCCAATTACAGCCTCTCCTAAAACCTCCCTCTGACAACCAACACCTTATCCGCCTTCTCAACTCTCCTTCCAATTCTTCCAGTACACGCAACACATCCCAGTGTTGGATACGCGTGTCGCTGTCTCCCTCACCACACATAGCAATTCCCTTACCCTCAACCTGGTTGTCACAGGGCAACTATACCTCCCCTCCCCTACAAAAACCTCCCCTCCCCGACACAACTCACTGGGCCAGTCTCTGACAGTGTCCTTCTCTCAGCCTTTTCAAACCTAACCTGTATCAACTACTCTATTTGTGTTGTTCACAACACAAATAATTGCACCAACCTGGGAATCTTCATTCTCTGCAGGACCTACGCATATTCATGTCTCCCCTTTGACCCCCCTGGACCTTGCATCTTGGTCTTCCTGACCCCAGGTCTAACATTCCTCAAAGAAGAAGAGATAGAACAAATAGTCTATCCACAAAGGGAACTTTCCCACCAAAAAAAAAAAAAAAAAAAACGAGCTGTCGTAGCTGCACTCCTGATTGGGACGAGCATAGCAGCAGCCCTAGGCACCAGGACTGGGGGCATCTCGACCTCGGCTTATTTCTACTACAAGCTGTCCCAAGAATTTCATGAGGATATGGAGCAGGTAGTGGAGTCCTTCGTTTCGGTTCAAAGACAAAGTAACTCATTAGCTTCTGTAGCCCTACAAAGTAGGCGAGCCCTGGACCTTCTCACCGTGGAAAAAGGAGGGACCTGCCTTTTCCTAGGAGAGGACTGCTGCTCTTTTGTTAATGAAACAGGCATAGTCCAGGGCAGAGTCAAAGAACTTAGAGACAGAATTGAACTCCGTAGAAAAGAGTTACCAAAAAAAAAAAAAAGAGTTACAAAACCTTTACAGTCCCCAAAACCTGTTCCAACAGGCCCTCCCTTGGTTGCTCTCTTTCTTGGGACCGTTGGTACTTATCACTTTATTTCTCTTATTTGGACCCTGTCTCTTCACTCTCTTTTAAAGGTTTCTCCAAGAACGGATTTGGGCCATCTCTTGAGACCAGGTCAAGACCATTATTCTTGAGAGCCTCACCCCAACCTCAGGAAAAGGAGACCCTGGGCCCTAGGATGATCCTCTGTTCCAGACCCAGAATGTTGCCCCTATCCAGCAGGAAGTAGCCAGAGAGATACGGTGCCCTTTTCCCCATTTTTTATGATTTCAGGGTCTGGAATGAAGGAGTCCTGGGGCCTAGAAAAGAAAACAATGGTCTCAAAGGCCCTTACTGAATCATCTAACTTCAGGGAAAACAAAACCGAACTTTAAGTCCTGTCCTGATGCTCTGGACCAGTTGCATCTACCTGGGACTTATCACCCCCTGCCCAGAAACCTCCCATCCACTGTTCAACTACAAATGCCGTCTCAACTAAAGATTACCCAAAACATTCCACCTGACTAAAGTTTCCTTATCGCTTCCACAAACCTCCCTTTCAATATGAAGCCTCCCTGATCCCTCTTACGTTCAGCCTGGTTAGGCTGACTGTCGCCTCTCCTTGGCTAAACAAAGGTAACCTACCTCTGTGGAGGTCGTCTCTCCTTTTCTGCCTCAGCCCAAAATGTATCTTACACTCTGTCCTTCACTGTCTCCCAGAGTTTGCTCAAAATCGTGTACATTGAATCAGTGATGCTATATAACCATCTCATCCTCTGTTGCCCCCTTCTCCTCCTGCCCTCAGTCTTTCCCAGCATCAGGGTCTTTTTCAGTGAATCGGCTCTTCACATTAGGTGGTCAAAGTTTTGGAGCTTCAGTTTCAGCATCAGTCCTTCCAATGAGTATTCGAGGTTGATTTCCTTTGGGATTAACTGGTGTGATCTCCTTGCAGTCCACAGGACTCTCAAGAGTCTTCTCCAGCACCACAATGCAAAAACATCAATTCTTTGGCATTCAGCCGTCTTCTTTATTTATGGTCCAACTCTCACATCCATACGTGACTCCTGGAAAAAACACTGGGCTTCAGACACTGGGTGGTTCAGACAGTAAAGAATTCTCCTGCAATGCAGGAGACCTGGGTTTATTCCCTGGGTCAGGGAGATTCCCTGGAGAAGGGAATGGCTACACCCCAGTAATCTTGCCTGGAGAATTCCATGAACAGAGGAGCCTGGTGTGCTACAATCGATGGGGTCACAAAAAGTTGGACACTGCTGAGCAACTTACACTTTCACGTTTCACTGGAAAAACCATAGTTTTGACTATACGACCTTTGTCAGCAAAGTGATGTCTCTGCTTTCTAATATGCTGTCTAGGTTTGTAATAGCTTTCCTTCCAAGGATCAAGCATCTTTTAATTTCATGGCTGCAGTCATCATCTGCAGTGACTTTGAAGACCAAGAAAAAACATATCACTGCTTCCACTTTTTCCCCATCTATTTGCAATGAAATGATGGGCTCAGATGCCATGATATAGGTTTTTTGAATGTTGAGATTAAAGCTGGCTTTTTCAAAAAAGTGTTATATATTTCAACTATTTTCTCCCAGTTTTTCATTTCCCTTCTGACTTTGCTATGTGCTTATGCTGTGCAAATGATTTTAATTTGTCAGAAGTCAGATTTTTAAATTTTATTTTTTGGTAATTGGATTTTTTTCCCTTTCCTCATCAGACATTTATTGAACATCTACTATAAACCAATAGTTAATAATGAAGAAAACGAATGAGAGGCCAGCTGATCTTATGGAGTTTACCTTCTAGTTGAGGGAGAGAGACAAAAAAAATCAGTGAAGATGATAGATTTCAGATAGATTTCAGATCCGGATTTGGGAGTCATCATTAGAAAGCCTTTTTCCTATTCCAAGGTTATAGAGAAATTCACTTTTAATAATAATACTTGTATAGTTTCTATACATTTAGAGCTCGTTTTGTAGGATAAAAGGTAACAGGATATAGATTTAGCATGCAAAAATCATTAAGCATTTAACTATTTAACGATTGTTAACATTTAACGATTTGGAAGATATGTTTTTTGTTGTTGTTGCTGAGATATTATATGGGGAGGTTTGAAATCAGATAGCCACCATTGTTTTCCAGTTGGAGATCTGATGCATTTATTTTAACATAATTAGAAATTCTTCAAGCAGATATCTTTTTTGTGCTTGCAATGCAAAGAATGATATAGGAAAACTAATAGAATGCCTCTTTGTATTAAAAAAAAACTGAAACTCACTCTTCAGTGATAAACACAAATGCAAATGTGACTTATATTGTCAACAATTTTATCTTCTGGGCTGATAAAAATATGTCACCCTACTAAGAGAAAAAGCAAGAGAAATCTTTCAATTAACTAAATAAAATTTCCCAATTTATGTTGTAAAATAATATTACATTATTTTAAAATTTTGGAGGAAAATATCAATAAAAAAGAAAAAATATCCATATTTCCACTGTTTATTTTTCTTTTTTGAGGTAGTTGGGGTGTAATCTCATTTAAGTCTTTGTATGCATACAAAACCTCACATAGGTGAATCATAATATCTGTTCAATGTTATATTCTTCTCTTTTCAGTTAACATTGTATCCTAAACTTTTTTTTAGTATTTGTACAGTCTTCATCATCATTGTTGTCAGTAACCATTTAGAATTCCATTAGCTGAGTTTAGCATATTTTACTTAGACCTCGCCGTATTGTTCTCATAGCCCTCGTACTGGTCTCTTCATTTCCACTTGACTCATATACAATCAGTTTTTCGGACACTGGCCTGAGTAATCTTTTAGAAATTGTATCAGATCCCCCTGAAAGTATTTCATCTGTTTCCTTTGCACTTTGAATAAAATTCAGATTCCTTACCAACACCTGCAGAACCACACACCTGTTTTTCTCACTTCTTACCACCTTTTCATTCTTTCTCACTGTGATTTGCGGAAGAGCCTCTTGGATCTTCCCAGAAGTACCAGTCAGTTTCCTGAGTCAGAATCCTAGCTCATGCTAGTCCCTCACTCTGTAGCAGGTTTCTCCCCACACCTTCACCTTCAGACCTCACCTGAAAAGTTATTTCTTCAGACTCCTTCCTTGATTCACCCTCTGTTCCTGTCAATTAAAACACTAATTAACATGCCTTTGAGTTAATTTGTATGTATATTAAAATTTGAGGACCACTGGTCTAGAAAATTGCTGTCCAAAAAAATATAACATGAGCCACATATGTAAAATTTTCCATAGCCACGTTTAGAAAGTACAATGAAAGAAGTGGAATTAATTTAAGGATATATTGTATTTACCTTGATCACTCAAAAATATAACTAGAACATGTAATGAAGATATCATTAATGAGATATTTTACATTACTTTTTATTTGAGGTCTTCAAAATCTTGTGCGTATTTTATATAGCAATCCATCTCAATTTGTGTACTAAATTTCCATCAGAAAACCTGATCTGATTTTTGACTTCATAAAATTTCCAGCTGAAAAAGTAAATATACGTAACAAAGTTGTTCCAAATGTACTTAAAAGTTTTCCAATAAGTGAATGAAACAGCTGTTTTGAAATTTTAATTTAAAAAGGTAGTTTATCAGTTGCACTAGCCACAGTACAAAGATCCGATAGATACAGATGGCTATTGGCTACCATATTGGATCTCACAAATGTAGAAAATACCTGAATGATAACATGAGGCTGGTTAACTGACTCTACACCTTGGGCACCAAATATTATATTAATGATCCTTTTCTGGCCTGGATGACTTTGCAATGTATATGCCACCCTCAGAAAAAGTAAGTTCTGTGTCTGACTTTATCTTCATGGCATTTTCTTTTGTATTTAATATCAACTGTGTATGTGATCAGTAGAGCTATAGTCATAGGCCTGTGATTTCATTGCAAGAGAGACTAGCATATTGAGTTTGGGGGATCTTCCTTGAGGAGGTAGGTGTGCTTAGGTGGAAAATTTGCAAACACTGGAGAAGCACTAAGAGGGTGCTGGGCAGTCAGAGAGGTATGGTAAATAGCCGCTGCATGGCCCCACTAGAATGTAAGCTCTCAAAGGTAGGAGCAGCATCTATTCCATTCATGGCTATTTTATCCAAAGCTTTAAACACGATTTGGCTCACATGGCTGTTCAATCATTTGATTCATATCAGCAAATGTCAATTAAGGAATGTAAAACACAAGTTCATTTCTGTGTCTGGGGAAAATCAGTTTTAATGTTACACTCTTGTGAGGGAGATATATACTTATGTATTTGCTTTTAACCTCTGTTACTGCTAGGATCATTTTTCTGATATCTTCCAGGGATTTCTCCAGATGATAAATTATAAATGGAACATGGATGATAGCAGAGCTGAAGGGCAGAATGACCTTGAGTACACACCAAAGAGTGATTTACCTGGTGATTTGGGAAGATATGTCCGTCAGGAAGCTTGCCAGCCCACAGACTTTTTAAAGAGAAACTGACTTGACTGCAATACTGCTCAAGGGAAACTGCAGGCAAGTATTTTAGTACTCACTGACATTTTCCCACCATAGACTTTTTGATTGATTAAGAAAGGGCATCTAAACCAAAAGTAGTGAGTCCTTATATTAGCAAGCAGTGTATGGCATTACTTGGAACCAAAAGGTAATTTTAGCCCACTAGATGAATTCAAATTAGGAAATTCCAAAATAATGAGACAGGTAATAGTGGGAGCTGAAAATGGAGGAGGGTGATGCTAGGAGATAGCAGCAGCAGCAGCAGAATGAACCATTTACTGGCCTAAGTAAGAAACAATTATGAATAAATAATTATGAATCAACAGGAGGAAGGAGGTAGAGAAAAACTGAACTTAATTGTACAGGTGTGTACATATGTCTTAGTCTGTGCAGATTGCTATAACAAAAATATGATACTGAGTGGTTTCTAAAAAAAACAAATTTATTTCTCAGGGTCCTGGAGGCTGGGAAGTCAAAGACAGCCCTACATATACATATATTCGTTCTATCCCAAACTCCCCTCCCATCCAGACTGCCTCATAACATTGAGCAGAGTTCCATGTGCTATACAGTAGGTCGTTGCTGGTTATCCATTTTAAATACAGCAGTATGCACATGCCCATCCCAAACTCCCTAACTATCCCCTCCCCTCATCCTTCACCTTGGCAACCATAAGTTTGTTCTCTAAGTCTGTGAGTCTCTGTTTTGTAAAAAGTTCACTTGTATCATTTCTTTTTAGATTCTGCATATAAGGTGAGACTATTTATAATAGCCAAGGCATGGATAAATATCATATGGCATTCCTTATACATGGAGTCTCTTTTATGAGGGCATTAATACCAGTCATGAAGGCTCCATCCAGATGACCTAATCACCCCAAGAGACCCCACCTCTTAATACCATTTCTTTTAGGGATTAGGATTTCAACATAGGTAGTTTGGGGGAACACAATCATTTAGACCATAGCACAGAGAAACACAGACCTTTCCTGGTGGCTCAGTGGTAAAGAGTCACTCCACCTGCCGGTGCAGGAGAATGCCAGAGATGCAGGCTTTATCCCTGAGGTGGGAAAATCTCCTGGAGAAAGAGTTGGCAACCCACTCCAGTATTCTTACCTGGGCAATCCCAGGGACAGAGGAGCCTGGTGAACTATATAGTTCATGGGAGTGCAAAGAGTCAGACACAACTGAGCATGCACACACACCCACACACACACACACACACACACACATATATATATATGGTGCTGGCTCTTTTCTTCTCCATGAGTCATCCTTTCAGAACTTCATAAGAGAAACCGTTAACCTTAACTTAGGTTTAATGTCTAATTATCTTTTGGGTTTTGAGTGAGGGTCATCTCTACAGTGGAATTTCCCTGACTTGCCAGTGAAATCTTGCCTTCTGTGCTTCTTCCCCCCACCCCACCATTCATTTCTAACACATTTCACCACCAAAGTTAACTTATTCATTGATTGGTTTACTGTTTTCTGTCAACTACTCCATGTGAATACAAATGCCATGACGGTAAAGACCCTAAATATCACATACGCTATTGTATGCACCATGTCCCCAGTGACTCCTCACATGTTGTGGGTGAGATATAGATATTTGTCAAAAAAATGCAGTAAGTATAAATTGATAATAACATGTAATAATAATGTGATTGCTGGAGAGAGAGTGAATGCTGTAAATAGTGAAATACTTGTGTGAAGATCAAGGGCTTTTACCACTGAGTTCCTCACAGCCTCCTTGGCTCCTTCCATTTCTCACCTCTCCTGAAGTCTGATTTGTTTCTCCTGAGACCATAGTGTAATTTAGGGTCAGAAGTATTTTTTTTAATTGGAGTATAATTGCTTTACAATGTTATGTTAGTTTCTGCTGCATAATTGCATGAATCAGCTACATGTATACGTATGTCCCCTACCCTTTGAGTCTCACTCCCTCCCCCATCCCACCCACCTAGGTCAGCACAGAGCACTGAGCTGAGCTCCCTGTGTTATGCAGTAGCTTCCCACTAGCTATCTATTTTACACATGGTATATATGTCAGTGCTACTCTCTCAATTCATTCTACCCTTCCCTTCCCCACCTCTGGGTCCACATGTCCATTCTCTGTGTCTGTGTCTCTATTCCTGCCCTGCAAATCTAGAAAAATGGTACTGAAAAGTATTTTTTAAATTGAGGTGTGATTGACACGTAACATCATGTTAGTTTCAGGTGTATAGCATAATAATTCAGTGTTTGTGTATATTGGAAAATGATCACCACAATAAATCAAGTGATGTCTGTCACCCTACATAAATACAAACATGTTTTGCTTGTGATGGGAACTTTTAAGATTCACTTTAATAGCAACTTTCAGATATGCAATAAGTATTATTAACTGTAGTCATCATTCTTTAGGTGGCATTGTTGTTTAGTCCCTAAGTCATGTCCGACTCTTTGCAACCCCACAGACTGTAGCCTGGCAGGCTTCTCTGTCCATGGGATTTCACAGGCAGGAATACTGGAATGGCTTGCTGTTTCCTTCTCCAGGGGATCTTTCCAACCCAGAGATTGAACCCATGTCTCCTGTACTGGCAGGTGGGTTCTTTACCAATGAGCCACCAGGGAAGCTCCTGTATATGGCATCAGCAAGGCTTATTTATTTTATAGCTGAAAGTTTGTAATTTTTGGCAGGGTCAAAATATTGGGATATGTCTTTCTGTAACATTTTCCAAGTTTTTTGTGTTTTAGATTAAAGAATAGGGTATCTTTCTTGTACTTAACCCCCTCTTCCTTACCCTGGTAATAGAAGTTTAATTTATCTCTAAATAAGAGGTCCTCAACCAGGAGAAATCTCCCCTATTTCCTTCCACCACAGAAGACATCTGATAACCTCTGGAGACATTTTGTTGTCATGACTGGGAGGGTCAGTAGCCACCAGGGATACTGTAAATATCCTACCAATGCACAGGACAGCTCCCCACAAGTAAGAGTTATCTATTCCCAAACTAGAACAGTGCTGAGGTTGAGAAACATTGCTGTAAATGATCATCCCATTCATTTATCTTATATAGATGATATAGTGTTTACATGTTTACTTTGTCCCAAATTGAAGAGTTTTCTGTCACTTAATAGAAGAGTTGAAATAGAGAAATCACCATTAAGGATACTTCCCATTAACCAGGTAGATCGATTACACACATGTATGTACCCTCTCTCTCAAACTTCACGAAAGAAGAATTAAAAGTGTAGCAGTTGATAAGGTCAAAGAGAATAAGAGACAAGACCCACGTGGGCAAGAGATGGCTATGAATTTTGGAAGCCAGAAAGTCAGTTGAGGAGAAGTACCTGGCCTAGTAAAGGGAAAAGGTACCTCAGCTTTAGTATCAGCAACAGATAATCCAATTGCAATACTCAGAAGTTGGAAGTATCAGGTAACTTGGAAAGTACCAGTAGGGAGAAGAATGAGACCAGAAGGACTGGTTTAAAGTTTAAAACTGGTTAGACTTCATGTCTTTTCTGCAACCATGAAATGCCAGTTACTACACTTTCCTTTTCCTCTCCCTTCTGCTTCACTCCCTCCAACCACCGTGCCCATCCTCATTCCTGTCTACCCATATTTGGACCCTGGACAATCTGAACAAGAGAGTTTCTGGAATCAATGTCCCCCAAGCAAGTGGGTAGTGGTATGAGAATATGGTGTTGGACTCAAGTCTTTTTAGTCCTGGTAGACCGTAGCAAGTTCAAAGTATTTCTAAATATGGCAGGAAGACTTGGAGAATTTCAAGTCGAGAGTTGTCATGATTTGATTTACCTTTTAAGAAAATTACTCTGATTGCTAGTATGGGAAATGGCTTCTAGAAAAACAATGATATAAGGAAATAATTTTGGAGAATAGATTTGTATTTCATGGTGATTTGGACCTGTGTGGTAGCAGAATAGATTAGAGAAGTGGATGACCCTACTTTCACCATGGAGGTTAAAGAGTGAGAAAGAACTGTTGATAGAATACATGTAAGAGATAAGGATAAGGAAGGAACAAGAGATGACTTTTAGATTTTTATGTTGAACAATGAGGTAGATGTTAGCCCCATTCACTGAGATGAAGAAGGCTGAGAAAGGAAAGGTTTAGGGCTGGGACAGGGGGCATTGGGACAGGGGGCATTGGGACAGTTGATAAGGTTCGCCTATGTTAGATGCCTATTTAGATATCCAAATGGAAATACCAAGTAGGCAACTGAGAGATTGCTCAGGGTCAATATTAAAGCAATGAATTTGGGAATCACTTGTACATTAGTGGTGTTATAGGTTGAACTGTGCCCTTTAAAAAAGATAATTTGATGTTTTAACCTTCAGTACCTTAGAATGTAAACTTTTTTTGGAAATATGGTCATTGGAGAAGGAAATGGCAACCCACTCCAGTGTTCTTGCCTGGAGAATTCCAGGGACGGGGAAGCCTGGTGGGCTGCCATCTATGGGGTCGCACAGTCGGACACGACTGAAGAGACTTAGCAGCAGCAGCAGCAGCAGGTATAATTAGTCAAGTTAAGATGAGATCATAATGAAGTGGGTGGCGCCCTAAATCCAACAAGAGACTCAGAGATACAGGCACACAAGAAGAGAGGACCGTGGGAGGACAAAGGCAGAGACTGGAGTGATGCAGCTGTAAACCAAGGAAAGCCAAGAATGGCCAGCAAACCATCAGAAGCTGGGGAGAGGCAGGGAAGCATTCCCCTACAGGATTCAGGGGGAACGTGGCCCTGCTGACACCCTGACTTTGAACTTCTAGCCTCCAGAACTGTGAGACAACAAACTGCTGTTAAGTTGCCTAGCTGGTGGTACTTGGCTATTGTAGCCCCAGGAAACTAATAAGATGGAATTTTAAGTCAAGGACTTAAATAAAAACATTCAGGGAGAAAAAAATACATAGACTAGAGGGCGAAGAACTGAGTCATGAGGCACTCCAAGTGAGAGGTTCTATGTCATCGTCCCAGTTTCTGACTGATTTCTAATTCCAGTGGTAACCAAGTGCTTCCTCCCACGTAGACAAGCTTAAGATATCCTATCTAGGCCCTCCAGACATTTTGATCATGGTTTCCCTTGATTTTGTGGTTCTGTCTTTTAGAGTGACTCATACCAGTGCTGCCTTACTAAGACAAGAGACAGAAAAGCTGGCAACCTTGTAAAGTGCCACATTTATTACCATATGTTAAAGGAGTTTATGGATGTGTCGAATTCACTGCTAATAAGCAAAGGATCCAGAATACTAGGCTCCGAAGATTTCAGAACTGATTCTCTTTTCATTATCACCTGTTATCTCAATCCTGAGAGCAGGCAGCCTTGACATTATGGACATGGTGATGCTCTCCTTCAGTGGATGCACAGACCCTCCTACACTACATCTGAATGTTCCATATCATAGACCAGATGAGACATTAAACCTGATGAGGAGGAAGTCCTACCTTCTGTCTACTGGAATGAATGACCCAATATTTTTATAATTAGGATCTATAATTATCCAGCTATCATAGCAGGTTTCTTATATATATTCCCTCTTGATTATGAACAAGATATTATATACTTTACTGAAGGTCTGCCATTTTCCCTTTCTCTATGATCACAGATTTTCTATTTGTTTCTTAATTTGAGAAGTAAGCAGGGGTACAACAATATCTCTCTTTTATAAGGTTAATTCAAACTTAGGAAACTAAAGAAGTTTCTTTATTAACTGCTTAAGAGCTAAAGATGAATTAAATAAATCTAGTGTTTTAGCCTATCCATCACAAGATCATATTAGAGGCTTCATTTTTTGGTTTCGAGTCTTTCCCCAGACCTCTATTCCCAAGGCTTAACCAGCATCTCTTCCTATCTGAGGTTATTCCATCGACTTGTGTTCTGACTTCCATCTCCTAGTTATAGTCCTAAGAGAATATTTTCCTGCTTGGGTCTCTTATTCTGCATTTTAGCATCTCTTTCTTTCTTCCTAGTTCTTTTCCTCAGTGTGTAAACATAACTGCAGATGTTATAAACTGAGAAGCTCTGTAGTCTCTTTGGTGATTTTAACTGGCGTGCATAAGTTTTTGGCAAACCCGTGTCTCTACAGATTTTGCTGCTTCTTTGAGAGATGTGCTTCTGCTTTATGAATATATTTATAAAGTAGTCTGCTTGTATACTGTAATTTATTCCCTGAGATTGTGTATATTCCTGCTTGAGCAGCTGCTTTCTGGAATGAGGATCTCAGATGTAAAGGATTTCAGGAAAGACACAGACATAATTTTAGACATACTGGAAAGAAATTAGAAAAAGGAAAGACATTTGTTTCTGAGTGTAAACGTCTTTGATTTCTAATCAGTGGTGTTGTCTAAGTGAATGACAAGGCTGCTGAGAAATGACTTGATACAGAATTACTGTGTTCAGATAAGATGTTTCTCTGGGGATCAGTGGAAAAGGCTACATCTCTGTGAGGGTGGGGAGGGGGTTTCTCTTTAAGGGAGAAGATAGTCCCTCAGTGAATCTGATTAAGTATCTAGAAGAGTATATACAGGCTCAGAGTCATGGCACTTTGGGGGCATTCATGGAAAAGTGACCTTCAAGACTAGATAATAAAACATTATCTTCATATTTCTTCACTTCCCCTCCTCCACTGCAAAAACAAATGTCTTTCCTCTAATCCTGAGAATATGCAATGAAACATAATGGTTGTGCTCTTAGTGACCCATGGGGAATGATGAATTTACCAGAGAAAAGATGAAGAAATATAGCATTTAATTAATGAATAACTCCAGAGACTATAAATTGGATGTCTATACTTAACTATATTTGGAAAATAATTTTAGGTAAATATTTTTGTTAGAAATAAAGCAGAGTGAAATGAAAGTCAGTAGGTTGTGGTAGGAAAAACAGCAGAGTATACAAAAACAGCAACAGTATTCTAATTCTGAATAATGTCACTTGCAGTGAGTCCTTGTAGCTAAGCCTTTATCACTCTGAGCTCTCATTTTCTGGACAATGCAGTAGGAGCACTCTTACCTTCTCTGATTACTTATACGATAGTAGGAGTAAAATAAAATGACATATATAAGACATAGAAACATACACTCCTAAGTTATTATTTGTACCATGTGATGAACTCTTGCAAGTGTGTGTGTGTGTTTACGGACTCTAATCTGCCCACCAGGCTCCTCTGTCCATGGGATTCTGCAGGCAAGAATCCTGGAGTGGGTTGCCATTTCCTTCTCCAGGGGATCTTCCTGAAGCAGGGATCAAACGCACAACTCCTGCATTGGCAAGTGAATTCTTTACCACTGAGCCACCTGGGAAGCCCAGGAAGTGCTTTTAAGTGCATAAAAATAGTTCTTTGTATTAGTCTTCCTGGGCTGCTGTACCAAAATACCACAGACTGGGCAGCTTACACAACAAAATGTTATTTTCTCACTCTTCTGGATGTCAGAAATCCAAGATCAAAGTGTTGGCAGAGTTGGTTTCTCCTGTGGCCTTTCTCCTTGACTTTCAGACAGCCACCTTCCTGCTGTGAGTGTCCTCACATGGCCTTTGCACTGAACACACATCTCTGGTGACTCTTCCTTTTCTTACAAGGACACCAGTTGTTTTGGGATTACGGCCCCACCCTTATGACCTCATAGAACCTTGCTGCTGCTGCTGCTAAGTCGCTTCAGTTATGTCCGACTCTGTGTGACCCCATAGACGGCAACCCACCAAGCTCCCCCTTCCTGGGATTCTCCAGGCAAGAACACTGGAGTGGGTTGCCATTTCCTTCTCCAGGGGATCTTCCCGACCCAGGGAACCTTAATTACCTCCATAAAGGCCTTATCTCCATACACAGTCATGTTGTGGGATATGGTTTCAACATCTGAACTTTGAGGGTATACAATTCAGACCACAACACTATCATAAGACATTTTCCTAAAACTAATGAAAATCAGCAAAATCTAAAGTATATTAGCAGTATATAGTGGCAAATTAAAATCCCAGTCCAGGCTAATGACAATAAAAAGATTAGTTAACTGGTTCATTTATTTTCTTTCTGGATGTGGCTTAATTACAGAAAATTATTGATTTATAAAAAATACTCTGTGTTTCAATCCCAGATATAAAAGTGTGGACTGTGATTAATTACCTAGAATAAAACCATAAGTCATATTATTAAACATTGCCTCATTTATTTTTATCAAGGTTCAAGATTTTATATGAACCCATATAAACAGAGGTCATGTAAGGAATTTTCTTTTGTAAAAATATTATTTTATTGATTTATTTTTGGCTGTAGTGGGTCCTTTGCTGTGCAGCTTTTCTCTAATTGTGGCAAGCAGGAGCTACTATCCATTTGCTGTACATGGGCTTCTCATTGTGGGGGATCTCTCTTACTGTGGCACGCAGGCTCCAGGCACACGGGCCTCAGTAGCCGTGGTCTCTGGGCTCTAGAGTACAGGCTCAGTCGTTGTGGTACATGGGCTTAGTTGCTCCACAGCATGTGGTACCTTCCCAGATCAGGGATCGAACTCATGTCTCCTGCACTGGCAGGTGGATTCTTTACCACTGAGCCACCAGGGAAGCCTCAAGGGATTCTCTAATTGGGATACAAAGAATAATACAGACAGCTACCTCAGTGTTAATAAGCAAAGGTGATATCGGCAGCAAACTGCTGGTTGGGGAGGTTGCTTTGTCTATTTGACCCTCAGCATCCACAGTGGCAAAATGAAGGAGTTACATTAGCAAAGACCAAATTCCTTTCTATCTTTAAAGCATAAATGGTTCTCTGCTGGCTGCTGGTTCAGGATGAGAGGGTGAGTGGTTTGGTGAAGTTGAGGGTGTTGGGGATAGGATGGAAAGAAAGCTCTTAAAGACACTCTCCTTCCCTGCTCAAGGAAGATGGGTTATTCATGTGATTGGTCAGATTATATGACCATAACTGAGACACTCTTTGGAGTGGGCAGGTGAAATTGCATTTAGTGGCTACACAAAGGAATACGGCTCTCTCATCTGCCCCTTGTTCCCAGTGGCAGAAAGAGGTGTGTTGAAGCAGATCCATGCCCCCAGAAAGAGTGTCTTCATCCTGCTCTATTCTTTTTCTTCTTCTCCCCTGAGATATATAGATATGGTGGTGGTGGTTTAGTCACTCAGTCGTGTCCGACTCCTGCAACTCCATGGACTGTAGCCCACCAGGCTCCTCTGTCCATGGGATTCTCCACGCAAGAACACTGGAGTGGGTTGCCATTTCCTTCTCCAGGGGATCTTCCCGATCCAGGAATCGAACCCAGTTCTCCTGCATTGCAGGTAGATTCTTTACCCACTGAGCTATGAGGGAAGCCCTATATAGATACATAATATTAATCCAACTATATCAACAATCAATAATAGATATGTATATGTACACACACATACACACACACATACATAATAGAGGGCTTACCAAGTGGCACAGTGATAAAGAATTCACCTGCCAATACAGGAGACATGGGTTCAATCCCTGTGTCAGGAAGATTCCCTGGCACAGGAAACGGCAAACCCACTTCAGTATTCTTGCCTGGAGAATCCCATGGACAGAGGAGCCTGGCGGGTTACAGTCCATGGGATCACAAAGAGTCAAAACAACTGAGCACACATAATATGCATTTTATGGCCACACGACAGGTAGGAGTTTTAGTGTTCCAGTCCTGACCAGGGAACTAAATGGAAGCTTGAAATCTTAACCACTGGACCACCTTTGAGATAAACTGAGAAAGTCCCTTGGCACCTTTTCTACTTAGGGATGGGTCTAACCATCTCCATGAAAGCCTGGACTAGTGCCCTTTGGGTCTCTTTTTTTCCAGTGGTAAGATTCAGATTCAGATCTCTAAGCCTAACTAGAGGCTTATTGACTTTTTTAATTGCAGTATTTCAAATGACCAGCTTTTGATTTCATTGGTTTTCTTTATTGATTTCTTCTATTCAGTTTCATTGATTTCTGCTCTAATTCTCATTATTACTTTCCTTCTGCTTACTTTGGGCTTAATTAGCTCTTTTTTTCCTTTCTAATTTCCTAAGGTGGAAACTTAGATGATTGATTTTGCATCTTTTTTTCTCTTCTCTGCATTGAATTTTATATTTTCTCTCTAAGCACTGCTCTATTTATACTCTCCAACTATTGATACATGGATTTTTATGTTCACTTAGTTTAAAATATTTTAAAACTTCCCTGAGCATTCTTATTTGACCCACGTGTTATTCAGCAGTGTGCTGCTTATTGCCCATGTATGTTGGGATTTTGCAGTTGTCTTTCTGTTACTGACTTCTGGTTTAATTCCACTGTGCTCCGAAAGCAGATACGTATGTTTTCTAATTTTTAAATTTAAGAAGGTGTGTTTTATGGCCAGGCATGTGGTCTGTCTTGGAGAATATTCCACATGAGCTTGAGAGGAATGAGTATTCTGCTGTTTTAAAGTAGCCTATAGATATCAATTGTATTTAATTGATTGATGATGCTGTTGCTTAATTCAACTATGTTATTCCTAATTTTCTGCCTGCTACTGTCTGTTTCCAATAGAGGAGTTTTGAAGTTTCCAACTGTGAAAGTACATGCATCTATCTATTTCTCCTTGCAGTTCTATCAATTTCAGCTTCTTGGAGTTTGACACCCTGTTGTTAGGCACATACACAATAAAGATTGTTAGGTCTTCTTAGAGAACTGACTTCCTTAACAGTTCAGTTCAGTTCAGTCTCTCAGTCGTGTCCAACTCTTTGCGACCCCATGAATCACAGCACGCCAGGCCTCCCTGTACATCATCAACTATCAGAATTCACTCAAACTCAGGTGCATTGAGTCGGTGATGCCATCCAGCCATCTCATCCTCTGTCATCCCCTTCTCCTCCTGCCCCCAATCCCTCCCAGGATCAGGGTCTTTTCCAATGAGTCAATTCTTTGCATGAGGTGGCCAAAGTACTGGAGTTTCAGCTTTAGCATCATTCCTTCCAAAGAAATCCCAGGGCTGATTTCTGTCAGAATGGACTGGTTGGATCTCCTTGGACTGGGTTGGAGAGTCCCTTGGACTCTCAAGAGTCTTCTCTAACACCACAGTTCAAAAGCATCAATTTTTCGGTGCTCAGCCTTCTTCACAGTCCAACTCTCACATCCATACATGACCACAGGAAAAACCATCTTGACTAGATGAACCTTTGTTGGCAAAGTAATGTCTCTGCTTTTGAATATGCTATCTAGGTCGGTCATAACTTTCCTTCCAAGGAGTAAGCGTCTTTTAATTTCATGGCTGCAGTCGCCATCTGCAGTGATTTTGGAGCCCCCCAAAATAAAGTCTGACACTGTTTCCACTGTTTCCCCATCTATTTCCCATGAAGTGATGGGACCGGATGCCATGATCTTCGTTTTCTGAATGTTGAGCTTTAAGCCAACTTTTCCACTCTTCTCTTTCACTTTTATCAAGAGGCTTTTTAGTTCCTCTTCACTTTCTGCCATAAGGGTGGTGTCATCTGCATATCTGAGGTTATTGATATTTCTCCCGGCAATCTTGATTCCAGCTTGTGCTTCTTCCAGCCCAGCATTTCTCATGATATACTCTGCATATAAGTTAAATAAGCAGGGTGACAATAGACAGCCTTGACGAACTCCTTTTCCTATTTGGAACTAGTCTGTTGTTCCATGTCCAGTTCTAACTGTTGCTTCCTGACCTGCATATAGATTTTTCAAGAGGCAGGTCAGGTAGTCTGGTATTCCCATTTCTTTCAGAATTTTCCATAGTTTATTGTGATCCACACAATCAAAGGCTTTGGCATAGTCAATAAAGCAGAAATAGATGTTTTTCTGGAACTCTCTTGCTTCTTTGATGATCCAGCAGATGTTGGCAATTTGATCTCTGGTTCGTCTGCCTTTTCTAAAACCAGCTTGAATATCTGGAAGTTCATGGTTCATGTCTTGCTGAAGCCTGTTTTGGAGAATTTTGAGCATTACTTTGTTAGCATGTGAGATGAGTGCAATTGGGTAGTAGTTTGAGCATTCTTTGGCATTGCCTTTCTTTGAGATTGGAATGAGAACTGACCTTTTCCAGTCCTGCAGCCACTGTTGAGTTTTCCAAATTTTCTGGCATATTGAGTGCAGCACTTTCACAGCATCATCTTTCAGGATTTGAAATAGCTCCACTGGAATTCCATCACCTCCACTAGCTTTTTTGTAGTGATGTTTCTAAGGCCCACTTGACTTGACATTCCAGGCTGTCTGGCTCTAGGTGAGTGATCACATCATCATGATTATCTTGGTCGTGAAGCTCTTTTTTGTATAGTTCTTCTGTGTATTCTTGCCACCTCTTCTTGATACCTTCTGCTTCTGTTAGGTCCATACCATTTCTGTCCTTTATTGAGCCAATCTTTGCATGAAATGTTCCCTTGGTATCTCTAATTTTCTTGAAGAGATCTCTAGTCTTTCCATTCTGTTGTTTTCCTCTGTTTCTTTGCATTGATCGCTGAGGAAGGCTTTCTTATCTCTCCTTGTTATTCTTTGGAACTCTGCATTCAGATGCTTATATCTTTCCTTTTCTCCTTTGCTTTTCACTTCTTTCCTTTTTGCAGCTATTTGTAAGGCCTCCCCAGAAAGCCATTTTGCTTCTTTGCATTTCTTTTCCATGCGGATGGTCTTGATCCTTGTCTCCTGTATAATGTCACGAGCCTCATTCCATAGCTCATCAGGCACTCTGTGTATCAGATCTAGTCCCTTAAATCTATTTCTCACTTCCACTGTATAATCATAAGGGATTTGATTTAGGTCATACCTGAATGGTCTAGTGGTTTTCCCTACTTTCTTCAATTTCAGCCTGAATTTGGCAATAAGGAGTTCATGATCTGAGTCACAGTCAGCTCCTGGTCTTGTTTTTGCTGACTGTATAGAGCTTCTCCATCTTTGGTTGCAAAGAATATAATCAATCTGATTTCAGTGTTGACCATCTGGTGATGTCCATATGTAGAGTCTTCTCTTGTGTTGTTGGCAGAGGGTGTTTGCTACGACCAGTGTGTTCTCTTGGCAAAACTCTATTAGCCTTTGCCCTGCTTAATTCCGTACTCCAAGGCTAAATTTGCCTGTTACTCCAGGTGTTTCTTGACTTCCTACTTTTGCATTCCAGTCCCATATAATGAAACGGACATCTATTTTGGATGTTAGTTTTAAAAGGTCTTGTAGGTCTTCATAGAACCGTTCAACTTCAGCTTCTTCACTGTTACTAGTTGGGGCATAGATTTGGATTACTGTGATATTGAATGGTTTGCCTTGGAAACGAACAGAGATCATTCTGTCGTTTTTGAGATTGCATCCAAGTACTGCATTTCGGACTCTTTTGTTGACCATGATGGCTACTCCATTTCTCCTAAGGGATTGCTGCCCACAGTAGTAGATATAATAGTCATCTGAGTTAAATTCACCCCTTTCAGTCCATGTTAGTTGGCTGATTCCTAGAATGTCGACATTCACTCTTGCCATCTCCTGTTTGACCGCTTCCAATTTGCCTTGATTCATGGACCTGACATTCCAAGTTTCTATGCAGTATTGCTCTTTACTTATATCTAAAGGGGATTCCGTGGTGGCTCAGATGGTAAAGAATCTCCCCACGATGCGGGAGACCTGGGTTCAGTCCCTGGGTCAGGAAGAGCCTCTGGAGAAGGGAATGACAATCCATTCCAGTATCCAGTATGGACAGAGGAGCCTGACAGGCTACAGTCCATGGGATTGGAAAGAGTCAGACATGATTGAGTGACTAATGCACGCATGCACACTAGGAACATCTAAGACACACACAGAGAGAAAGGTGTTTGAGAGGGGGATAAATGATTTCTCTCTTGAAATAAGCTGGTTTGGGATAAAATTATTTTTGAAATCATACATTTTAGAAATCTTTGTGAGAAAGAGCTCATGGAAACATGCAAATGGCCAACCACATCTGGCAGTTCACAGTAACAGATGAAAATCCACTTGGGACAGATAACCATTACAGATAATTTTGTAAAATTTGGCAGCCTGCTTTTTTGTTTGTTTGCTTTTTAATAATGAAAAATCACATCAGACCTATGGAGCCATATGTGTGGGGATGTGCATCTTTTAATCTGTCAAGTGATGAGACTAGGGATAAAGAATTTAGTACATTTTGTATATATTGCTGATTAAACTCCTGAGTTTTGCCACTAATCGAGGCAAAGAAGCTGGTTTAGATGACATCATTCCTTGCATTTAAGTTTGTCTGTGACTATTTTCCTGTGGACTCAATTCAAGTGGTTTTATTCACTTGGAATAAATATACCCTAAGTGACCATCTTGATTCCTAGAACTACTGCTGTTTGTTATTGATTCTTAAGATGGCTGGGATTTTATTAGTTAGTCTTCAATATCCAGTATAAATTGAGAGTAACTGGCTTTTTTGGGAAGGAAATGTGCTTACCAGGTAACCATTTCTGTGCCTGCACATTTTTAAGCATCCATTCCACTTTCAGACTGTTTATCTCCCCACTCTCTGCTGGAAAATCAGTAGGAAATTAAAACTAATTTTAATATTGCACAAAGCAAACATAATTAAGAAAATGTATAAAAAATTAAAAAGCTGCTATCCTCATAATGCAGTTCAAAGCTAAAGAGAAATGATGTTTTAATGATGGGCTCATCTGAGTTATGTGCCATTGCTTCCCAAGAGAGATGTCTGTTTCAATCCAAGTGCAGGGCTCAGTACTTCATCATTACACCTTGTGTGGGTGTAAAAGGAAGTAAAATTGTTTTGCCTACTCTCCTTCCTTCTTTCTTGTCTGGGTGTGAGGATGGATTATGGTAAGAAGCGGACACGACTGAGTGACTGAACTGAACTGAACTGGGGATGGGTTATGGTAAGAATTCTCAATCCAACATTCATTCTCAATCCAACATTCATTCTCAATCCAATACTTTTGTTATTCAGCTGCTCAGTCATGTCTGACTCTTTGTAACCCCATGGACTACAGTACACCAGGCTTCCCTGTTCTCCACTGTGTCCTGGAGTTTGCTCAAACTCATGTCCATTGAGTCAGTGATGACATCCAACCATCTCACCCTCTGTCATCCCCTTCTCCTCTTGCCCTCAATCCTTCCCAGCATCAGGGTCTTTTCCAGTGAGTCAATTCTTCACATCGGGTGGCCAAAGGATTGGAACTTCAGCTTCAGCATCAGTCTTGCAATGAATATTCAAGCTTGATTTCCTTTAGGATTGACTGGTTTGATCTCCTTGCTGTCCAAGGGACTCTCAAGAGTCTTCTCCAGCAGCACAATTCAAAAGAATCATTAGTTCTTCAGCACTCAGCCGTCTTTATGGTCCAGCTCTCACATCCACCCATGACTACTGGAAAAACCATAGCTTTGACTATATGGGCCTTTGTCAATGAAGTGATGTCTTTGCTTTTTAATACACTGTCTAGGTTTGTCTAGCTGCAGGGTAGGAGAAGGAGCTATTATTGAACAGCTTCTTCTAGGGAATGTCAGTTATCCCTTTTGTTTCAATCACACTCAATTCCTCAAGCATTTTTTTTAAAAATTATAATTGATTTACAATGTTGTGTTAGCTTCAGGTGTACAGCAAAAATGTATGTATTCTTTTTTAGATTCTTTTCCATTATAGATTATTACAAGATATTGAATCAGCCTATTTGTTTTGTAGAGCCAACAGATTTGCTTTTTGGGAAGGGAGGTGACTTTCAGCTGTCCCCAACCAGCTAAATCCTTTATCACTCATCTGTCCGTTTTTCCATTTTTTTCAAGATTTTTTGGACCTATTCACTCTTTCTTCTTCTACAACTCTTTTTATCCTTATGGGATAATGACTTTTACCTTTTTTCTCTCTTTACTGTCATTTTGGTTAGATTCTTGAAGGCAGCATGAGAAAATGTATCTGAAATAGATGTCCCTGAGACAGTGTTTTGAGTGAAGTGCTCTCTGCCTTTCTCCCTACAATCTTCCTCCTTTATTTCTATCTCACTTATGCCTTGAAAGGTACCTATAAAGTTCTCAACCAGCTGTAAATTTACCACCATCAAGATATTAGCTGACAGTAGCTTAAAGTTTAGCCTAGGTGGGAACATTATATATATATTTCCTGTTCCAGAAACAACATGTTCTCTTTGCATTGAGAAAAACAATACAAAAGGATACAAAGAACAAAATTTCTTTTAAATGAGGGTCTGAAAGACCAAAACCTCCCCCTTTAGACTACCGCAGAATAAATAAATCTTGATGGAAGGTTTAGGCTGATCCAGTTGCTTTGGGAGAAACTATCTCCATCTGTCTAATTAACCTGGGTCAATTCAGACAACTGGTCCTCTTTGAGATTCAAGTAGCTGTTATGATATTAATCAAAATTTCCCATTGCAGATAAACTACTGAGTGAATCAAAAAAGGATCATTTAAAGGAGTGCTTTTTTTTTTTTTAAGTCAGTAATTTTTACACTGGGGCTACTTTTTAGTTGATTAGTCTTGATGACATTTCAAGTAGTGTTTCCACACCAAAAGATATGGGGGGAACGCTTCTCTTTTTTTTCCCAAAATTTTAGGCATCTGTTCAAATTTATGAAAAAAAAAATGCATTCTTAAACATATTTCAGTTGAAGGCATTAAGACAGATTAAGAAAATAACCCAACACTCAACTGTGAAAAATGACTAAAGTAGATCTCTTTTGAATTACTATTTGTGTTATGCACTCCTTCAATAAAGCCTTGATAGCTGGAGAGACCTTCCCGTAAACACAAGAAACAAGTTCTTGAATGCTTTCACAAATCCTTGAAAAAATAAATTCTTGAATATATTATTTTTTGTAAAGTAGACAGAAAATGAAACAAACCTCCCAATTCCCAAGGAAAACAAGCAGTAATTAAAAATCTATTATTAAACAGTGAGAAGAGCAAAATTTATTTTTATGGCTCTCTGGAAATAATGGAAGTGCTTTTAAAAATCCGTATGTGTAACAATATTTACTTTAAGTCAGTTCCACCTACAGAACATTCCCAACTGAAAATTTTAGAAATTTTATCTGATGTTAAATCTTTAACCAAGTAGCTGGTATAGTCATATTCTTCAGTCCCTCTAGGAAAATCACATTGTTCAGGCTTTCATCCTGTTTCATTTTTAAAAAAAGAAACTTTTGAGATTCGATCATCTTTCTAGTTTTAGTCGAGGGTTAAAGAAAAAACTGCATATTGAATCATTTAATGACTTAATCATTTAAGGTGTCTAATGTGCTGAGCTGAAGGTATTGAAGGCCAAAGAACATAGGATTTAATCACAGAATTTCCTGCATTATTTGAGATTTTAATTTTATCACAAAGTACTTCTTAATCTGCCTCCAGGAGTGAACCTCTGGGAGGCCTGACGTCTGGATGGGCTTAGGGAATAGCCTGGAAAACTGACTTCTGCTTCTCAGAAAGTGTTTAGAACATGCTGGGGCTTGCCTTGCAGGTAACTCACACACCTGTTAAGGAGGTGCAGTTGTAGTCGGATTCTTTACCACAGTCTAGTGGTGAGAAGCAGGGCACGAGGACCTAAAATCAGTCAGTGAGTACACCAGAAGCTTCTCTCGCCTGCTTTTATTCTTTCTCCTCCTGGATGGAATCACACACAGCTGTACATACTACCTCCTTCCACCATAGTTCTGGGAATTGACAAACTGTGTAATCTCTTTATGTAACTAAGTCCACACATTTTGATATCTTTTCTCCTCAGCTGAGCTCTTGTACTTGCTCTTGTTGACTAGTTTTTCCATCACTGCTGTTGCTGCTGCTAAGTTGCTTCAGTCATGTCTGACTCTGTGCGACCCCACAGACGGCAGCCCACCAGGCTCCCCCATCCCTGGGATTCTCCAGACAAGAACGCTGGAGTGGGTTGCCATTTCCTTCTCCAATGCATGAAAGTGAAAAGTGAAAGTGAAGTCACTCAGTCGTGTTCAACTCTAGCGACTCCATGGACTGCAGCCTACCAGGCTTCTCCGTCCATGGGATTTTCCAGGCAAGAGTACTGGGGTGGGGTGCCGTTGCCTTCTCCAAAACTCAGACACCATCATTTCATTGTGGTATCAATGCACTACCACCAACTCAGAGTATTCAAGACATTGGAGTATTTTATTAGAAATAGATCTGCTTTCCAGAAGATTAAGACTTAGCCTCTGAAATGTAGCAAAGGTTGCAAATTTTTACTTTTAGGTTCACGTGAGAAATACTGTTTACTTTTCCTAATAAGTTCTCTTTTCCACTTTTACTCTTTCTTCAATGTATTTTTGGATCACTTAGCATTAGTTTGATCATTGGGAAAATCCCAGTGTCATTTAAGTCAGGGGTGGTAACTCCCAATGTGTTATTGTCAATATTGCCAAATTGCTCTCCAGAGTAATATATATGAGTTCTCCCATCTCAGAGGAAGTCTTCTCTGACACCTGTCTCCCACCATGAAGTGCCAGGGCTAGCTCATACCAGTTGATGTGCATATCTCTTCCCAACTTTGCATTCATCATAGGCAAGTTGGTAGTGTAAATCAACAATGGTGGGAATGTTTACAGCTTTGGGACTAACCACTGCTACAAATCAGCCCTCTTTTCTCTAAGCTGGTGGTTCAACATTTACCAGCATACCACTGTTCCCAAATTATCTATATGTGCAGATATATTCTGCTATGCTTTAGAATAGATAGCAAAAAGCATCCATCTGAAAATGTCTTTTCAAAGCACCCTTCAAATCCTGAGAAGATACCAGATCGTCTTCAGTAGCTACCAACACCTTATGTTGGACTGTTTTCAATGCTGATTTGAAGAATCAGTACCAAGGAAGTTCAGCCCCTTCAGTGTTTCCCAAAGATTCTTGCATAAACTCTTTAACATACTTTCTGAAAGGTCCTCTTAAGAATGTGTTGAATCATGTGTTCACTTCTGAGTGGTTCAGTATCATAAAAGAAAATCTGTTATTACTTAAATATTTTAAACCTTATAGAAGATACGAGGAATATTATAGTGACCAGGTATCCACAGTCAAGCTTAAATGAAATTAGTTGAAGCTTCCTGTCTTTTTCTTATACATAATCAGTATATTGTTTTTTCTTTTTTGAACTTTATACAAATATTAGACTGTATATAATACTCTGGGATTTGCTTTTTTTACTCTACATTATGTTTGTAAATGCCGCGTATTATTCTGTTTGGCTATAGTTCATTCTTTTGCACTGCTATATAATATTCCTTTGTAGAATAAGAAGTTTCCTGTCTCTTATCTCACTCTAGTTTCTGCAGAGGTAACTGCTATTGTCTGTATGATGATCAACATTTTTACATATTTCTTGATAAATTTTATACATATGTGCTATTTTATTGTTTTAAATATATATTTAAGGTATCATAACATTCTTTGAAACTTTTTTTGCTCAATATTATATTTGTGAGAATTGTCCAAGTTATTTTAGTTATTTTCATTGCCAATAGTATTTGGTTTAAGGATATATATATATGTATATATATAAATTAAAATCTATCCATTCTGCTGACAACACATCTATGCTGTTTTGACATTATGGGTTTTATAAAAAATGCTGCTGTGAACATTTTTGTCAGTGTCTACTTATGCACATATCTGAGAGTTTCTTTATTTTTTATTTTTTAATTTTTTTTTGAGAGTTTCTTTAGAACATGTAAGTATAAGTGGAATTACTGGATAATGGAAAATGCATCTCTATAACTTTCTTAAATATTGCCAAATTGCTCTCCAAAGTAATTATAATAATTTACATTTCATCCAGCAGAATATATGAGTTCTAGCTACTCCATAATCTCCCATAAATGTGTTCTTGTTAGATTTCAATGTTGGCTAGTATGATGGATGGGAAGTTAACAAACTGGTTTTAAGTAGATACGTATTAGATCTGTATATTACTAAACACAGTATAGCAGTAAAGACAAAAACCAGAATAACCAAATATACCTCAAAAAGAGAATGGATAAAAAAACAATAAAAAGGAATGCAGTACAGCTACATCAAAAATATGCATAAATCACAAAACAAAAATAGAAATTATCATATTGGATAGCTCTATTAATTACAGGGAAATTATTTGTTCACAAGAGTGCAAAGGAACTTTCTGGGCTAATGGAGATGTTCCATATAGTTTGAGCATTGAGTATTGGTTACACAAGTGTATATATTTGTCAAAATTCATCCAACTGTACATTTAAGATATGTACATTTTATAGAATGTAAATTGTCCATCATTTTTAAGAATACTGGAAGAAAACAGAAGTTTCAGGATAAAAGAAAAAATATTGACTTTGAGAATTCACAGCCTTTTCCCCATCTCCACATTGAGAGAAAGACTCCTTTGCTGCTTGAGCAGCATTCAGGGTTGCCTTCTTGTTTTATTATTATTTTAAATCTATAACTTAATCAGGACAATGGAAGCAACTGCAGAGATTTAGGGAGAAAAATTTGAGGGTGTGGGTTGGAAGGAGAAGGAGACTGGGAGCAACTACCTTGCCACATTTTGAAAGATAATGAAAGAGATTCTTGATAAAGAGATTTTAACACATTTTGCTCAGAGTTCAAAATATAGTCTCTCTTTGTTTTCCCAAAGCAGCAATAAAAATTTAAATTGCCTTCCAATTTCTCTTCGATATCACACTGGTGCTTCATCTAAATTTCTTCTCTTTGCTGAGATATACCAGCTAACAGTGTCTCCTGAGACACACAGGCATAATAGGTCAAATTTTAGTACACTTTTATGACTATTCTTAAGACACAGAAGAAAGTTTTAGCTTTTTTTTCAAGTGATAAGTGACATTCACTGGTTAATTTATTTTAAATTGATTACATAGGAAAAATGTGATTTAAAAATAAATAATAAAAGAGATGTAATTTATATTTGAAGTCAAATACATGTGGAGCATTAAGAACTATGGTACTGAAAACATATAAAAGCAGGTTTTATTATCTGCTGCTGGGAAATCTTGCTATTTGTAATTTTTTTTTTTTTTGTAATTTTGTGTTTGTTTTTAGATGAACACATAGGAGCTGCCATTTAAAATTATTGAATTATGCATGGTCAATACACTTTGCTAGTTTAAGGAACCTATTTCCAAACAACTGAGAGTCAAAATAGAGAGATTCCATTTCTGTGTTCTGTCTTTGGGCGTTGATTTTTAACTTCAAAAAATCGCTTTAAGATGTTAGTTAAGAATTTTGACCTAGTAAAGATTACCCTGAAGTGAAAGCTTAGACTTCATCCTTTGTATGCCTCTTGTGTGCTTTGGTGCTCAGGTGTGTTGGACTCTTTGCAGCCCCATGGACTGTAGCCCACCAGGCTCCTCTGTCCATAGAAATTTCCAGACAAGAATACCGAGTGGATTGCCATTTCCACACCAGGAGATCTTCCTAGCCGAAAGATTAAATCCAGGTCTCTTGCATCTCTTGCATCATCAAAATCGAAAGGGACATTCTTTATCACTATTATCTTCAATTCAAAATGGTTATTTCTTATGCTTCTTCCTTTAATGAATGGCCTAATATGAGTATACATTACACGGGGTATGACCAAAATTGAAAGCAGTAAAAAAGGCAATGGCACCCCACTCCAGTACTGTTGCCCAGAAAATCCCATGGATGGAGGAGCCTGGTAGGCTGCAGTCCATGGGGTCGCTAAGAGTCAGACACGACAGCGACTTCACTTTCACTTTCCACTTTCATGTATTGGAGAAGGAAATGGCAACCCACTCCAGTGTTCTTACCTGGAGAATCCCATGGACGGAGAAGCCTGGTGGGCTGCAGTCCATGGGGTCGCACAGAGTCGGACACGACTGAAGTGACTTAGCAGCAGCAGCAGCCCCTCAAAACTACCATGGGGTCCAGTCGGATCCAACTGAAGCAAAAATCTACGAGTGATACTCAAGAGGCAAAACAGGCCACTCCCTTAAAGGGGTTGTGACTTACATCAAGGTGGCTCTCTTCTGTAGAGGGTAATCACCTAGAGGGATGGGGGAAGGAAAGCTCAGTATTGGGAAAGGAGCACATCAATCCAGGAGAGGGATCCATGACCCAAACCAGAGCGCCCACTAGAGGGAGACAGTTAGGTCAAGACAGGCTGTGCATGCGTGCTAAGTCTCTTCAGTCATGTCGGGCTCTGCGAGACATTACGGGCTAAAGCCCTCCAGGCTCCTCTGTCAGTGGGATTCTCCAAGCAAGAATACTGGAGTGGGTTGCCATGCCCTCCTTCAGATCTTCCTTACCCAGGAATTGAACCCAAGTCTCTTATGTCTCCTCCATTGACAGGTGGGTTCTTTAGTACTAGCGCCACCTGGGAAGCCCTATCCGGGGATCAAAGGGATGCAGGAAGTGAGATAGGAAATTAGATGAAGCAGAGGTAGGTAGGTATGCTCTTTCACAGAACATAAGTGGGTTGGAATCTGGCACTGTATTTCTATGTTTGACAAGTTTTCCCCAATGAGAGTTCATATGCATGGCCTTATTTCAAATTGTGGTGTTAGTCTAAGATCTTTGTTTCACCTGTGTGGTTCAATATATGTTATGAACACAACTTATCACTGTTTTTGAAACAAATGCCATTTTATATAAAATCTATTACTTTAATGTAACTTTCAGCTTTTATACTTGTAGCTATTATTATGATAATTATCTATACTTCCAAGGCATGTTTTATTTGTGTATCACGGATTCTTAATGAAAAATTTTCTTTACCCTCTATTCTCCTCTTGGAGGTTATGTGGCAATTATACATCCTTTTTGCTCATGCATAATGCATGAATAATACAGAACTAGGTTATTGAAGTATTTCACTTATCTCCTGCCATCACTTTTGCAGCTGATGTGTATTGAGTAGAGATTTAATATACAGGTGTTTCTTCCCATCTTTTATGCCCCAATTGCAAATCTAGGTTTGTGTACAGAAAAGAGAGTTTAAGGGAGTTGGCTAATTTTTGAAATAAACAATAAACTAAATTGGATTCTGGTGTTTGTTCTGCTATTAACTATGTGTGGGACGTGATCCACACAGTTTTATCTCTCTTGATCTCATTTAGTATTTGCAAAGGACAGTTTCAGATTGCATTATTTTTATTTATTTTTTCCGTTGTTTTTTGCTTTTATTTGTTTCTTTCTATCTTTTATTTAACTATTTAAAATTTTTTTACAGTGCTGTGTTGGTTTCTGCCATACAACAATGCAATTTAGCCATAATTATACATACATCCCCTCCCTCCCTAGACTCCCTCCCCTCCCTGCTTCCCATCTCTCCAGGTCATCATAGAGCTCCAGACTGGGCTCCCTGTATTACACAGCAACTTCTCACCAATATCCAACTTACCCCTGATAGTGTACATATGTTGATGCTACCTTCTCCATCTGTCCCACTCTCTGCCTCCCCCACCATGTCCACAAGTCCATTATCTAAATCTGCATCCTCATTCTTCAGCACCCCCCCATCGCAAGTGGGTTCATCAATATTTTTCTAGATTCCATATATATGTGTCAATATACTATATTTTTTTCCCTTTCTGACTTACTTCACTCAGTATAACACACTCTAGGTTCATCCATCTCACTAGAACTGAGTCAAATTCATTCATTTTATGGCTGAGTAATATTCCATTGTATATATGTAGCACATCTTCTTTATCCGCTCCTTTGTCGATGGACATCTAGGTTGCTTCCATGTCCTATCTATTGTAAACAGTCTGCTGTGAAGATTGAGGTAGATATGTCATTTTCAATTACGATTTTCTCAGAGTAATTACTTTACAATGTGTGGTGGTCTCTGTCACACATCAGTACAACTCAGTCATGGTTATATATATATATATATATATATAAAAATATTTATTTATATATATATATATATCCCTTCCCTCTTAAGCCTTGTTCTCCCACCCATTCAACTGTCTCTGTCACACATCAGTGCAACTCAGTCATAGTTTTTTATATATATATATAAATATTTACTTATATATATATATATATATATATATATATATATATCCCTTCCCTCTGAAGCCTTGTTCTCCCACCCATTCAATTGTTTTTAATGACACTGCTCACTCTCATTTCACTGTCCGTTTAATGGATAGACAGAATTTTTCTATCTATTCACAATGTTCAATTTTTTCTCAAAGAAAATGAATCTTGCCATATTCACTATAGCTCTAGTTCCACAGATCATTTTGGTGCACAATTAAATTCCAAACATACTTTCACTTGGTTTTCTAAACTCAAATCTATCCAAAGCTGTAGTAGGTTCAATCTATAGCTATAAACTCCTATGGTATAAAAGATGCAATAGCTTCATTATTTTAATAACTGATAAAAAATTCGTAACAACCTTCCATTGTCCCTGAGTATGAGAAAAATTCAAATACCCTTTCAGAACTGTTTCTCTGTTCCCCATCTTAGGTTGCGAGTGAGAAGATAGTTCACATGTTTCCATGAGGAAGGGGGCGGGTCCCAGACCCACGTGTGGATTGCTGTGTGTCGTCAGAACTCTCATGGGTCTCTCGTCTAGCTGGGTACCTACTCTGTGTCTGCGACAGTCCAGCTGGTTTCTCTGGTTATGTGGTGAACTGTGTTTTCTCCTCTGCTGATGTCTGCCATGGGGAAGTTTCTCTGTGGGCTCCATCCATCCTTCTGGTTTCTGCACTATGACTTCTGGTCGCTGGTCCCTTGTGAGGTGTAACTTCAGGCTTTTTCTTCAGGACAGTCTTCAGGCTTTTTCTCTGCAGCATCTTGAAGCTGAGGATGCAGTGGAGTGTGATTTCTACCTGTTCTTCCCAATCATTTGAAAGTGAATCAAAAATTGCCCCTCTGTGGCATTCTTTGGCTTTCCTGGGGGATTTTTTTTGAGAGTCCGGAGAGTTAGCCTCTTTGTGAGCAATCCCTTGCTTCCTTCTCTGCTGCTAAGTCACTTCAGTCGTGTCCGACTCTGTGTGACCCCATAGACGTCAGCCCACCAGGCTCTCCTGCCCCTGGGATTCTCCAGGCAAGAACATTGGAGTGGGCTGCCATCTCCTTCTCCAGGCCCATGTAACACCAGCAATTTCTGCCACTCTGATCTCAAATCTAAGAGGAATCAGTTTGATGATTTTTATCTTCTTCCAGCTCATTATTCCAATCAGCCATTTTCAGCCTGGAAGGCACACTGACATATATGGCCCTCATCTTAAGTTACCTTGAAAATATCCCGGGACCCACTGGGGGCAAAATCACACTGCTCTAGGGTTCCTCAACTTATCTGGATGCTTTTAGCAAATTTTAGCAAATCTATTACATAAGCCTGAACATGAACGTCTGACCTTCTGTACATTTTTTCCCCCCTCCTCTTTCCTAGGCCCTTCCCGGGACCTAGAAAGTTTGTCTCACTTCCTTTTTTTGTCTGGTAGCAACTTCTCTTGTGTCAGTTCTGTCCTCTAACTATCCAAAGTGGGATTCATTTCCCATCTGCCCTGGAGGTAAGATGGTTACCAATAGGAATGGTACTTTAGGTAGTATTGAAAACAAACATATCATTCTCACTGCATGAAGTTAAATCCCCTCAAAACGGAAAGACCAGTTGCTGCATCTTGTATTAAGGAGAAGAAAAAATGCTTCATGGGCCCCTTTAGTGTTGATGGCAATGGATATCACTCTGGGGTACTGCTCTGATCCACTTACTGGGTGACCCTGTGGGCTACTGGGCTTCCCTGTGGTCCAGGGAAGCTTCTTCAGTAGGGCAAGCAACTCTGCTGTTTGGGCATTTTGAATCAGCAGAATCAATCTTATTTGAACTTCTTTTAGCTGATTGCTTTGTTCTGTGGTTCCTATAACAGATCCCAGGAGGGGGATAACTGAGCCCTCTAAGGCAGCATGTTTCACACTGTGTGTTGTGACCCTTTAGTGAGTTATGCAAGATCCGTTCAACAGGTCTTGAGCAGCGTTTGAAAAGATATGAAAGAGGGTAGAATAGAAAGGAAAATATCAGAGTACATAGCCTATAGTAAGGCAACATTTATTGAAACTTCTTTATTTTTGTTCAGGGTCTTCTGAGTGCATTGTTCAGTTCAGTTCAGTTGCTCAGTCATGTCCGACTCTTTGCAACCCCATGGACTGCAGCATGCCAGGCCTCCTTGTCCATCACCAACTCCAAGAGCATGCTGAAACTCATGTCCATTGAGTCAGTGATGCCATCTAACCATCTCATCCTCTGTCCTCCCCTTCTCCTCATGCCTTCAATCTTCTTTCCCAGCATCCGGGTCTCTTCAAATGAGTCAGCTCTTCGCATCAGGTGGCCAAAGGACTGGAGTTTCAGCTTCAACATCAGTCCTTCCAATTAATATTCAAGACTGATTTCCTTTAGGATAGACTGGCTGGATCACCTTGCAGTCCAAGGGACTCTCAAGAGTCTTCTCCAACATCGCAGTTCAAAAGCATCAATTCTTCGGCACTTAGCTTTCTTTATAGTCCAACTCTCACATCCATACATGATTACTGAAAAAACCATACCTTTGACTAGATGGACCTTTGTTGGTAATGTCTCTGCTTTTTAATATGCTGGCTTGGTTGGTCATAGCTTTTCTTCCAAGGAGCAAGCGTCTTTTAATTTGAGTGCATTGTACTGGATTACAAATTAAAATGCATTTCTTACTGAATCATATGGCCACAGTTTTTGGAGGCTGCTTCTCTAAATATTTGAGCAAAGTCATGCCTGCTTGGTTAGATAACTTGTTTCAAGAAACAGCTTTTGGCTTGGTACTGGAACGGAAAGTGGTGACAAGGTCCCTGATGGTTAATACCAGAGGACCATTTTGCTCTTCATGAGCTGGGTTTTATCTGATCCACATATCTAAAAAGTAAGACCTGCCCAGCACCACTGTGCCATCAAATGGAAGTGGCATATATGGAGTCAGGTACTAATTGATCCAGGCTTCTCTGGTGGCTGAGGGGTAAAGAATCTGCCTTCCTGCAATGCAGAAGACCTGGGTTTGATCCCTGGGTCGGGAAGATCCCCTGGAGGAGAACATGGCAGCTCACTCCAGTATTCTTGCCTGGAGAATCCCATGGACAGAGAGGAGCTTGGGGGGCTGTAGTACCTGGAGTCACAGAGTTGGACATGACTGAGCAGCTAACACTTTCACTTTCATGGACTTTATGTCCCTTCCAAACTTTAATGTTGAAATACTAAGGTAATTTTGTTTGGTGGTAAGGCTTTTTGGGGGTAATTAGTTCACAGAAGTGGAGCCTTCATGATGAAAATAGTGTCCTTATAAAAAGAGAAAAGGGAGTTCCTTGGTGGTCGAGTGGTTAAGACTCCAGGCTTCTACTGCAGGGTGCACGAATTTAATCCCTGGTTGGGGAACTAAAATCCTGCACGCTGCTTAACAAAGCAAAGAAAGTGAAGTCGCTCATGTGTCTGACTCTTTGAGACCCCATGGACTGTAGCCTATCAGGCTCCTCCATCCATGGGATTTTCCAGGCAAGAGTGCTGGAGTGGATTGCCATTTCCTTCTCTAGGGGATCTTCCTGACCCAGGAATTGAACCCGGGTCTCCCACTTTGCAGGCAGATGCTTTACCTTCTGAGCCACCAGGGAAGCCCTTGGGGTGGCAAAAAAATAAAAATTAAAAAATAGAAAATATCAGAATAGAATCCTGACAGAGCTGGAGAAAAATAGCAATCTTGCAGATGACTGGGTTTGGTGCCAATAATAACTGTGACACATTTACAGTCTTGGCTGATAAGTTCAAAGGACAGATTTGAAGCAAAGCATAAAAGTGGCTGTTGGGCTGGAGATGCTTGGTGATCAGGGCCTCTTGAGCCTTCCCTGATCTTCATTTGAGAAGAGCTGGTTACAACATTCTGTCTGACCACAGTGAATTTCTGCCAGATTGCCAGAGGTTGAGTTGGGGCCTACCAAGCCGCTCATCACCCTCACCAAGTCACATTTAAATAACTAGCTTAATATGGATGCAAACCTGCATTTACTAAGCCAGGTTGCTGGGCTCTAGCAGTCAGGTTCCAAGTATGATCTCTAACTATGCCTCCAGTGCCATCTGCTCCATTATCTACAAGTTGTGTTGTGATGACCAGGCATCACCTATTTACATTTTATAACTACATAACCATTGGTGTCTCCTGGACAAGACTGTGGAGGCTCTTTGCCTGGTCTCCTGTACACTGTGTTCTGCTCAGAACACCACATCTAGTGTAGGGCATATTCTCATTGTATCCTGTTCACTCTCACGGAAGCATCAGAATCACTTCATCACAAAAAGACTTCACCTAAATAGATTGAGTGGGCTTCGGAAAGAACACAGGGAAGTGAATGTCCCTGAGTGTATGTCACAGTTTGATTCTTTCATGCTCATGTAACCGACTATAAGGCAGGCTTCTGCATATTAGGTTGAATTCAGGGGCCCTCGGCCTTTCGTAGGCCATGAACATCTTTGACTCTCTGGTGAAACCTATGAAACCCTGCTCAGTATTTTTTCAAACTTCACAAAATAAAAATAAATAGAATCACAAAGAGGATCAACCACTTACAATGCAATTATCAAAATAATCAGCTTTTAGTATTTTGAGATAGTGATATTTGTGCTTTCTGAAAGTGAAAGTCGCTCAGTCATGTCCGACTCTTTGTAACCCCATGGACCATACAGTCCATGGAATTCTCCAGGCCCAGAATGCTGGAGTGGGTAGCCGTTCCCTTCTCCAGGGGATCTTCCCAAACAGGGATCAAACCCAGGTCTCTCCCATTGCACGTGGATTCTTTATCAACTGAACTCTCAGGGAAGCCCAATGTGCTTCCAAACGCATAAAATATATGTTCTAGCGGTGTGTTGCTTGCTGTAATCTGAAGTTACTTTTAAGCAACTGTAAACAGTTGTAGTATAAAAAAATATCAGTAATTTCTTGGTGACACAAGCATAAGTATTGATAAAACTATTGTGGTTTGTTAACTATATTCATAATCAAAAGGAATGCTAATTTGTATAGTTAGAAGTTAGTGAAAATAAAAATTTATTTTTACCCTTCCAAAGTCAATGACCTCTGAATTCTATACACAAATCCCTCGGTTAAGTAATCCTAGATAAATTCTGAAGATTCAGTTGGATATCTGAAGACAATTCTTCACAAGAGGACTACCATGATAGCAAATATTAAATGTTTTATCACTTAGTGATTAATATCACTAATTTAAGAAAGATATATTCATATTTCTTTTAGACATGCATCTAACTATTTATCTACATTGTTTCATCAAAAAATACTTTCTATTTTGGGCTATCCTAAGAATTTTTTGTTCCTGAACTTCCTTTTTTCAGCTATATACAACATCAGTAGAGTTTTCTTTCTCTCTTTTGTCCCTGTTTTTTACATCATTTCCAGTCTAATAAAGTTGTTTTTATTTTTTCTCCTTTTCATCTGTGTGGAAAAATGGGTAAGAGAACTTATCTTTGGGATATACAAGCAACAAAAGATTTTGATTCATAATTCATGTGCCAGTCAAACATAAGCTTGAGCTTTCACCAGTGATAATTTTTGCCTATTCACATTGTTCATTGAATATAACCTCTAGGTAAAATTGATTTATAAAATTATATAGAATATAAATCATAGTAATCAGCCTTTTGCAGGAAATTTAGAAATACTTTATAAATTAGTAATTTCCATGGTGATTTAAATACATTAAATTTGTCAGAGGTCATATCCTGTCCAAGATAGATTTATTCTCCCTGTCCTCAAGAATTAGCAATATTAAAGGAAGGAGAAGGCGTGTATGAAGGCTTAAGAAATACAGATGAACAAAAATTACAAGAGTCCCATAGATGGATGCTCTGCTGCTAGATTTAAGAATGAGTAAGGTTATTTGGGAAAAGTTTTTCAGAAGACATAGATGTACATTACTGTTGAAAGGAAGAGAGGGATGTTAATGACAGGATGAAAAATACTGTTTCAAGTCATATGGGGCTCAGAGGGACACAGAAGCTGATAAGTGGAGGACAGAGAAATGTGTGCAGAGGACCCACAGCAAACTGGGCTGGTACTGACGGTGTCTGGGGGTTAGAAAATGATAGATGTTGGAACAGACAGATAAGGTGAGAAATACCAGCAGAGAAAAGTAAATGCAATAAAAAGTTTCTCTTTGATACAAAAAAGGTTTTTCTTTGATTCCTTGCCAAGAAAGATAAGAAAGTGCTTAGAGGGTTTTAAATAGCAAACACGTATAAAGGCATAAGAAAAATTAGAATTTTTAGGCTACACTGGTAAAATTATACTACAATGATATAAGCAGTACACAGATCACACTCATTCAATGGATACATTAAGATAGATAATAGTTGATTACTTTTGATCCTTTAATAACATAACAAGTGTTGCTATATATGAATACTCCATATTCAAATAAGGATAGCACTCAAATTAGTTGTTAATATGCTAGTGTAAAATATTTTCACGAGCATCACTGTGGTTTGCCTGATGCAAGGCGTGAATAGCTTAAAAACCAGAAAACTTTCACCTAATTATGCATTTAGTCAGTGGACCATGAAAGCTCCAAAGAGACTCATTCTAGTTTATTGAGTAAATAGGTATTTATTCATGATGGAGTTATTCCTGTCTCTTGAGTGAAAGTTTGTTTTAGAATTGTCCAAAAAACAGTTTTGAAATGTACTTGTAAAATTGTAATACAGTTGTAATCTTATAATGCAGTTTCGCATTGAAACTAAAGAGATGTTAGCTGTTTAGTGTTTGAATACTATAAAGAGACCATCTTAAATTAATAAAGAATTGTATTTTTTTCTAGAAATAATCCCTTAAAGAGCCTGCAAATGAATTTCGCCAAATATTCTCTCCATTTTTTTCTTCCTCCATTATCTTCCATGAAGAAAAAAAAAAAAAGATATGCACTCTAAAAGCAACAATACTGGGAAGGATAATATAAATACGTTTTTATTAATGAAAATTATTAAAGCCACAATCATTCTCCTTCTAAACTTAATCCTCAAAGTAAGTGGAACAACAAAAAGAGCCAAATGTTTCTCTAAGCTGTTTAGTCATACGCGTTGGATTTTATTTGACTCAAAGCAGTTCCTTTGTCGGGTTGACAAAGTCAGATTTAAATAACCAGCTCCCAAGCTCTTAGAGTCAGAGTCAAGAAATATGTTCTTAATTTCAGGAGTAGTTCCCTTCATATGTATCCCCAATCCTCTAATACTATATTTCTATAAGAAATTCTGTTAGGCGTATTATTCCACTTATATATGGAGCCATCTTTTATGTCCATAAAGCTCATTTTGAATGCAGCCGTACCTGTTTGAGGGTAGAGGATAAATGGGATATGAAAAAAAAATGATAATCTGACCTTCGGCTTTTCCATTAAAAAATAAAATAAAATGCAGCATTTCTGCGCCTTGTGAAACTGATGTTGCTATGGAGACTGGCTTTATGCATCCCGATGAAACTGATGTTAGCTACGTTCTGGTTCTGACTGCCCATGAGTTAAGGCTGTTTCTTGTTCTTTAAACCTTTTTGTTCCTTGTTGAATATGCATCTCTAGGGCAGCAGAACAAGGCATGTAAATCTGTAGGGCAGTCATCTTTTTTCATAGCAAAGTAGAAATATGGAGATAAGACATCGGCATTTTCAAGGAAAAGAATGTATTTACACACTGAATGGAGAATATTCATAAAAATAACTTTTCGTGCTTGCTGTGCACATGAAGTAAAAGGAGAAAAAGCATAAGAAGTTTGAAAATTATTTTTCTGCTTTTTAACAGCATTTATGTGAAAACACTGCATAAATAATATTCAAACATGTTAATTTGATGTTAGTTTACAAAAATTATAGCATACACTGAATTAAATTTTCTCAATAACATTTTTTTCTTTAAATTTTACAGCAATAACAGATGTCCTGTTATTTGCTTCCATAAACAAACACCAACTTTTCTTTGTTTTGTACCCCAGGTTGTATCACTTAGGAAAATGAGATCAAAACTCAGAACCAAACCTACCCAAATGAAACCTCTTTCTTCCATTATGAAGACACTGATGACCAATTTGAGAGAGAGAAAAATACCTTTCCTTGATTGTTTTCATACAGCATTCTACTTTAATTTATGAAATGTTAACTTTTACCATGTTGTCCCTTTTGATTAATATAAAAATATTACCAAGGGATGTCCCTGTGGTCCAGTGGTTAAGAATCCACCTTGCAATGCGGGAAACTCAGCCCCAACTGTGTGCCACAATAGACCTGATGCAGCCAAATAAAGAAAATAAGTAAATATTTCAAAAGAAAAATATCACTGAGCATTTTCTCCCTCATAGTGTCTTGTACACGTCTTAGCCCACTGGCCCATGATGGTAATGACTGGCTTCCTTATTTATGTGTCCTCCTTCCTGTGAGATGTTGGGCCTGTGTTCTCACTGACCTTCTGTCCCCAGAACACTTGCACAGTACCCGGAAAATGGACGGTGGGGGTAGGGGCTCTCAGTCTTTATTGGATGAACATGAATCAAGTCATGTACTGAAGATTCGGTGAATTCTTACTTTCTGATTTTTTTGAAAGCTCTTTTTAAAATGCTTGTTTCTGGTGTTCAGTTGAATGTGCACCTTGAACTCCCAGTTTCTTTCCTTATTTACAGAATGAATTTACCTGCCAAGTGAGACTGCCTATAATTCCTACAATATTTCAGGGATTGGAAAGGTAATAAAGAGAACATTTCATTTAAGTTTTACTTCTGTAAGAAATTTAAAGCTAGTAAAAAGAAATCAAAAGCAAAAAGCTATCTTGGGAGTACAGAAAATATCCTTTACACTTTTATTTTTGTCATTTAGTCACAAAGTTATGTCTGACTCTTTGCAACCCGTTGGACTGCAGCACGCCAGGCTCACTCTCTTCCATTATCTCCTGGAGTTTGCTCAAATTTACGTCTACTGAGTCGGTGATGCTAGTCAGTGACCTAGGCCCTTCCCATCTCTAACTATGTTATTGTCTGCTGCCCCTTTCTCCTTTTGCCTTCAATCTTTCCCAGCATCAGGATCTTTTCCAATGAGTCCACTCTTCCTCAGGTGGCCAGAGTATTGGAGCTTCAGCTTCAGCATCAGTCCTTCCAATGCATATTCAGGGTTGATTTCCTGCAGAATTAACTAGTTTGATCTCCTCACACTTTTAATATGGCACTATATATGCGGTGGGAGAGATGCATTAAAGGACAACTAAGTACAGTTTGTCTTCAGGTAAATTAAAATGACTTTAGAAAATCTTAAAGAAAAAGTATATGGTAGGAGTGCTGTACTTAATCACTCAGTCATGTCTGACTCTTTTTGATGGCATGGACTATCGCCCGCCAGGCTCCTCTGTTCATGAAGATTCTCCAGGCTAAAATAGTGGAGTGGTTTGCTATGCCGTCCTCCTGGGGATCTCCCCAACCCAGGGATGGAACCCAGGTCTCCCGCACTGCCAGTAGATTCTTTACCGTCTGAGCCACCAGGGAAGCCCAGTGGTAGGGCGTGGATGTTAATTGCTTTAGGGTGAAATTAACATACGGCTGTTGCGTTCTTAAAATTCTTCTTCCTCAGAATTTATAAGAGAACTTCTTGTTTTGTCTTCATCCATTTTCATGTTTTATCTCTTCTCAGCACAGACAGAGAGTTCTGTTCAAAATTGTTTCTTTTCTAACTCTGAGCTCTTTTTGTAAGTACTGCATCCATTTTTCTTTCTTTGTTTTTCTTCAGACTCTGCCATCTGATTCTCTGCAGGCTCCTAAAACTTCATCATCATCTCTGCCCAAATCAACCCCTTATCTCTCTCTCTCTCATCTGCGCTCCAGATCTATGCTTAAGAAATCTCCAGCCACCAAGCATGAAATCTGAGAGTCATTTTAGATTTATTTTCTCTTTTAATCCACTCATCCAAGTCCTCCCAATTTGACTTCCTAAAGATTTCTAAACTCTTGTTCTTCCTGAACATCTCTTTGGAACTCTCATTGTCCCTCTCACCTGAACTTTCATGATAACTCCTTGACTGGTCCCCCATTTTTCAGGATTGGGCTTTTTGAAATCTGTCCACCCACCAGAAAAAGCTCTCCCAAATAAATCTGACCTTTAAAAATTATTTTCTAAGAATGTTCTTTTTCTACCCCTATCACGTAAGGTCACTTTGACCTGGTCCTTGCCCATCTCAACAGATTTGATCCCTTTATCTATACCTGAGGTTTTACTATTTGCACTTGTTACCCAACAAAAGAATTTATACTTCTCAAACATGTATGTTCAACCTGTTTTCTCTGCCTGGAATATCTTTCTCAATTTAAAAAATATCTGGCGTATTTTAATTTATCCCTCAATACTCAGCAAAGTATTACTTTCTGAAATCTTCAATGTATCACTTTGTTAGATAAAGTACAAAAAAGTTCTTCACAACCCAGATAATCACAATGTTTGTTTGTTTGTTTGTTTTTTTAAATCACGATGGTTTGATCACTTACCTAGAGCCAGACATCCTGGAATGTGAAGTCAAGTAGGCCTTAGGAAGCATTACTAGGAACAAAGTTAGTGGTGGTGATGGAATTTCAGTTGAGCTATTTCAAATTGTAAGAGATGATACTGTGAAAGTGCTACACTCAATATGTCAACAAACTTGGAAAATGCAGCAGTGGCCACAGGACTGGAAAAGGTCAATTTTCATTCCAGTCCCAAAGAAAGACAGTGCCAAAGAATGTTCAAACTACCACACAGTTGCACTTATCTCACACACTAGTAAGTAATGCTCAAAATTCTCCAAGCCAGGCTTCAACAGTACATGAACCGTGAACTTCCAAATGTTCAAGCTGGTTTTAGAAAAGGCAGAGGAACCAGAGGTCAAATTGCCATCATCTGCTGGATGGTGGAAAAAGCAAGAGAGTTCCAGAAAAACATCTATTTCTGCTTTATTGACTATGCCAAAGCCTTTGATTGTGTGGATCACAATAAACTGTGGAAAATTCTGAAAAAGATGGGAATACCAGACCACCTGACCTGCCTCTTGAGAAACCTGTATGCAGGCCAGGAAGCAACAGTTAGAACTGGACGTGGAACAACAGACTGGTTCCAAATAGGAAAAGGAGTATGTCAAAGCTGTATATTGTTTAAATAACCCTACTTATTTAACTTATATGCAGAGTACATCATGAGAAATGGTGGGCTGGATGAAGCACAAGCTGGAATCAAGATTGCCGGGAGAAATATCAATAACCTAAGATATGCAGATGACACCACCCTTATGGCAGAAAATGAAGAACTAAAGAGCCTCTTGATGAAAGTGAAAGAAGAGAGTGAAAAAGTTGGCTTAAAGCTCAACATTCAGAAAACTAAGATCACGGAATCTGGTCCCATCACTTCATGGGAAATAGATGGGGAAACAGTGCAAACAGTGTCAGAGTTTATTTTTGGGAATCCAAAATCACTGCAGATGGTGACTGCAGCCATGAAATTAAAAGATGCTTACTCCTTGGAAGGAAAGTTATGACCAACCTAGATAGCATATTGAAAAGCAGAGACATTACTTTGCCAACAAAGGTCCATCTAGTCAAGGCTATGGTTTTTCCAGTAGTCATATATGGATGTGAGAGTTGGACTGTGAAGAAAGCTAACTGATGCTTTTGAACTGTGGTGTTGGAGAAGACTCTTGAGAGTCCCTTGGACTGCAAGGAGATCTAACCAGTCCATTCTAAAGGAAATCAGTCCTGGGTGTTCTTTGGAAGGAATGATGCTAAAGCTGAAACTCCAGTACTTTGGCCATCTCATGAGAAGAGTTGACTCATTGGAAAAGACTCTGATGCTGGGAGGGATTGGGGGCAGGAGGAGAAGGGGACGACAGAGGATGAGATGGCTGGATAGCATCACCGACTTGATGGACGTGAGTTTTAGTGAACTCCGGGAGTTGGTGATGGACAGGGAGGCCTGGCATGCTGCAATTCATGGGGTCGCAAAGAGTTGGACACAACTGAGCAACTGAACTGAACTGAATAAGGGACAATTTTAAAATATATACAGAGCCAAATTCTCCACAATATAACACTAAATGGAGTAAAACAATCTCAAGCTTAAGCTTTTTAAACTAAGGGAGGCTCACAACTTTCAGGAGTTGTGTGTGGCTAGCGATAATCTTGGTGATTCCCTCATTATTGTTTTTACCTAACAAGAGTTTGAAAAATAAAATATTTCTCCCTTCCTCCAAAGGTGAACTTTCTGAAAATATTGCTGTCATGTGTAGAAAAGTGGTCAACAGGGATCATGCAAAACACCAAGCTAAATTGGCGTGTGCTTCTGTGGTCATTTAAATAATTTCTACATGACTGATTATTCTCCCATGGAAGTTTGCTATTATGACCTTGGATTAATGACCTTTCATGCTTGTTAAAGCTCCAAGCTAAAAGTACATCTGGCAGTAGAAACCCCTAGAAGGAAGACGCTGTGCCAATTATCCTGCTTTTTCCATCTTAAATAATCATTTTAGTTTTTCATTGTTTCTGAATATGATATTGTATAACAGAAAAGAAAAATCATTACTTTATATGCTACATTTTTAATAAGTGTGTTTTCAGCTTGAAAAATAACCATAGTCTTGTTCATTGGAAATAGCAGACTTTTTCTATAGTGCATTTCCTTATCAATTTGTATTTATAGTCTATGCAATTGCGCTACTGCACATAAAATTATGCAGAATCATTACAGAAGCAAAGAGAATGCTAATGACATGGAAGTAATTCAGATCATCTCCTGTTAAAATTTTATCAGTAAGCATTCAACTGCATGCCAAAGTTTTAGTAATGCTCTGTTAGGGGACTTTGATATTTAAGACTTCAAAATAAAATTGAAAAGTAGAACGTATGCATGTGGAATTTTCCTTTCTGCCTCATTCTTAGAGGTAAATCACCAGTTCAATATATTTGGCTGATACCAACCCACGTTGTTATTAGGTTCAGAAGTGGTGAAATAATATCTCACAAAATACTAACCTTGAAATAATGATTATTAACTTTGCTGCTGTTGCTGCTAAGTCGCTTCAGTCATGTCCAACTCTGTGCGACCCCATAGATGGCAGCCCACCAGGCTCCTCCGTCCCTGGGATTCTCCAGGCAAGAATACTGGAGTGGGTTGCCATTTCCTTCTCCAATCCATGAAAGAGAAGTCACTCAGTCGTGTCCGACTCCTAGGGACCCCATGGACTGGGGCTTACCAGGCTCCTCCGTCCATGGGATTTTCCAGGCAAGAGTACTGGAGTGGGGTGCCATTGCCTTCTCCCTAGGAGGGTGTGATTACCTTTTGACAGTGACCTGCATCAGTAGTTATCATTACAGTTCATGTGTTTTTAATTGCTATTTTACTTTATTTTATTGTGTGAACACATCCTATTTATTAATTTATCTGCTGGTGAAATATTGAGTTCTAGTTTCTGTTTGCTTGCTAGAAACGGTGACACAATGAACAATTTCATAATCCTTATGCATAGGTGTCACACTTTCTCTAGGTCATATAACCTAAGGTAGAATTGCTAGACTATAGGGCAGGGTATATACATGTTTCATATTATAAAATATTGCCAAAATGCTTGCCAAGCTGTCTGAGGCTATTTGGTCTCCCATCAAGAGTGTATGAGGATCCCAGTTTCTCCACAGTCTGGCATAGCTGCAATGATTACATTTTTTTTCTTTTTATTTTCTTTAACATTTAAAAAATTAAGGTATAATTGACATACAACAGCTTATGAATTTGGGGTGTAAAAAATAATGATTCAATATTTGTGTGTATTGTAAAATGATTACCACAATAAGTCGTTAGTTTCCATCATCTGTGTACTTACATAACTTCTTTTCTTATGATGAGAATTTTTAAATTTGCTCTCTTAGCAAATTTCAAAGATTCAATACAGTATTGTATTAGTATTATTATCAGCTACTATGCTGCATACTAGATTTCCATAACTTATTTATTTTATAACTGGAAATATTTAACTTTGATTACCTTCACCAATTTCACCCACACCCTACTACCAGTCTCTGTCAACCACCAATCTATTCTATCAATGAGCTTTTTTCTTTTTTCTAAAATTTTTAGATTCTACATGTAAGTGAGCTCACAAGGTATTTGTAATTATTTTTCTTTTTTCAAGTTTGCTTATCTGATCAGCACACATGTTATCTCAATCTTGCTCAAATTTGTTTTTCAAAGTTTTGTAAAATTAAGCGTAATTTCAAGCACATACTTCAGAATATTCTTTTCACATGCTTAGCTATTTTTTTCTGATGGGTTGTTTGTACTTTTCTTACTAATTTTTCAATTTTTGATACACTATATTTAAATACTTTTGTCATTTATATGCATTGCAAATATGTCGTGGGCTTGCAGGTTTGCTTTTTAAATGGCATCTTTTGATATATAGAAGATTTTAATTTTAATGTAGTCTAATTTATCCCTTACAGTTCACAATTTGTCTTTTCACATTTTTAAAAATAATCCACTCATATCTTGGCTTCTTTTATATTTTAAGACATTTTCATACCTTGGTTTTTCACTTTAAATCTTAATCCATCTGGAAGGGCATTGTGAATATTCATGCATGTGTGTGTTAGTTGTTCAGTTATGTCCAACTCTTTGCAACCCCATGGACGGCAGCCCGCCAGACTCCTCTGTCCATGGAATTCTTCAGGCAAGAATACTGAAATGGGTAGCCATTCCCTTCTCCAGGGGATCTTCCCCACCCAGGGATCAAACCCAGGTCTGCCACATTGCAGGCAGATTCTTTACCTTCTGAGCCATTAGGGAAGCATGCATATCCATGCATGCATTTGTGTAAACTATTATAGGAATTTATTTTGCTCCATTTCAATAATCTGTTGTCCAGACACCATATATTGAATGGTCACATTACATCCTCTTCATTTCTCATTTTAATATCATCTCTGGCTTACATTAAATATTAATATTTATGTGAGTCTCAATTTTTTTCATTTTGTACAATCAGTCTATTTGTTTATTATTATATCAATACTATACTAGTAACTACAGTTTCACTGTGAGCCTTGCTATTCAGTAGGGAATCACCTCTCGACCAGTCAAAATTAGTATTTCTTCAGTATCATATGGTATAAATTTGACCTGATTAAAAAATCATATAAAATCCTATTATAATTTTTATTGTAACTATATTACAATAGTAATTGTACAATATTTATTGTAACTGTATTCAATTTATCCAATATTGCATCTTATTTCCACAACTGTATGTTTCCGTTTAATCTACAAGGTTTTAAAAATGTTTTCAATAAAATTTTGTAGTATTTTCTATATTGCTCTACTCAAGAGTTTGTTACACTTATTCCCAGAAAACTTATATTATTTGTTACAAATATGAGAAGTATTTTTTTCATGTGTATTGGTTATTAACTGAGAGGCAAGTAATTTTTGTTAGATTTTTTATTTTCAGCAAACTCACTGATTCTTATTATTTCTAACAATTTTTCTATTTGTCTTATATTTTTCTATGTAGCTATTCATATCTTTGTGAGATTTGATTTTTTCTCATTTAATCATTATTTCTTCATCTTGTCTTACTACTCAAGCTGACAGTGATAAGATATAATTTATTTAAGTGATCAACCAGATTTGACAGGTTTTATTTTTTAGGAAATATTACAATTCACTTAAATTTTCAATATATTAGTATAAAATTGCTGAATGTATTATTTTTTCAATGTTTTATTTTTAGTCCTCATTGTTTATTTGTGTCTTTGTTTTTGTTTTCTTAGGAAGTTTTGTTAGAAGTATATTTATTAAAATAGCTGTTTCAAACAAACAGTGTTTGGGAATGTTTACTGAATTGATCTTATTTTCCTTCTGTATTTTTTAAGAAATTATGCTCTTACACTTATTTAAGTTTTCCATGTTCTTCTTTTTCTAATCTCTTCAATTGTTTTGTTGATAATTTTCTGTATTTTTATAAAAACTTATTATTATACATTTCTAAGACCTGAGTTACCTAAATTCCACAAATTTTGTTGAGAATACTTTCACTTTTTTCATTATGAAGTATTTTATAAATGCTACTATGACTCTCCTCAACTCAAAATTTGTGTAATTATGTTTTGTAATTTCAAAATGTTTTACATTTTCTCACATTATTTTTTGTTATGAATTTTAAATTCAATATCATGTTCTACATTATGGCAATGATTTTTCTTTGCTTAAATATGCTTTGAATTCTAAATTGTCTGTCCAGTTTTAAAATTTCATGCACATTCTGTAATTATAAGATGCAACTTCTTATATGACGTAATTTGTTAATTATGCTGTTCTGTATCTTTACCAGTATTTTTTTTCTTGAGTTATTAATTGCTAGGAGACCTGTGTAAAATCCCTATTATGTGGATTGACATATTCTTGCTAATTTTGTAAAAGTTTATTTGCTGCATTTTAAAGGTTTTAGTATATGTGCATGTTTATAGCTGCAATTTGGTCTTTATTAATTTTACAACTGTGAGTTAGCTTTATTTACTCGCTTTATTTTTATCAGATATTATAGGTGAATCATTTCTTTTAACCTTTCTGTGTCATTAAATTCTAAATGTGAGTTTCATAGTGTACAGTTAGATTTTTAAATTATACTTAAAATATCTCAGAAAGACAATTATCATATGATATCACCTGTATGTGTAATTTATGATACAAATGAATTTGTTTACAAAATAGAAGTAGACTCACAGACATAGAAAAAAAACTTTTCACAAGTTACCAAAGGGGAAAGGTGGGAGAGAGGGATAAACTGGGAGTTTTCAATGAACAGATACAAAATACTATATATAAAATAAAAAAAAGAACCTACTATATAACACAGGAAGCTATATTCAATATCTTGTAATAGTTCACAGGGAAAAGAAGATGAAAAAGAATATATATAAATACATATATACATATGTACTACATTGTGCATCATCTATACTTCAATATAAATGAGTAAATAATAAAATATCTAGCTTTTAAAAGCCATTTAGTCCATATGTATTATTATAATTATTTATATATTTGCACTTATTTTTACCATCTTACCTTTTTTTTTCTTTACTTTGATTTTCCATGCATTTATTATTCTTTTTCTAGCCCTCGATTGGGTTAGTAAAATTTTTTTATTCTATTCTTTTCTTATTTTTATAATCTGAAGTATATGCATTTTTAAATTTTAGGAAATAAGTCTTGAAATTGTATATTGGCTTAAAATTTATAATATTTATCATCTTTACCTTTTTTTCTGAACAATTGAAGTACCTTAAAATGCTTTCACTCTGGGGAACTGCCCCCACTTTTATGGGGTCATTTATTTCTCTAGTTTAGAGGTCCATTTTCACCCCTAACTTTTGGAACTTTCATTTCATATATGTGGGGATGCAAAATGGTGGTATTGTATTTCAGTTATATTCAGATAAGATATGAGAGTAAATAAACACACACATTAAAACACACATAAAATATAACATTATACATTAAAATAAAGTAAGACAAAGCTGTGAAAACAAATTTAAAATATATGAAATATGTTTTTTTCAGAAAAATCCAAATTATTGATATTGAGATCAGATAGGAGTAAAAATAACTTAGAAATAAAAGAAAATGAGATACTTGTCAAACAGCTAATATACACAATGAGAAAATAATGACTAGATATTTTTATAAGAGAATTATTTCTCAGTATTGAAGAATTTTAAAGGAAAAATTTTTCTCAGCATTAAAGAGAAGATCTTTCTGAATCTATATAAACTATTCCAGAACCTAGAGAAAGATGGAAAGTTTTCCAGTTATTTCATGTAATTAGCATAACCCTGATTTCTTCTTTTCTTGGAACCTGCATTATAGCCATTCTCCTGATAACTTATGGTGAACAGTGTTGGATTCATGATCTCTGAAAGAGAGAATTTCATTTTGGGACCCAAGACATGGCTTCAGTCACTCAGAGCTTCATGTGGCAAAAGATTTATTACAGTGAAAAAGGGATAAAGAAAGCTTCTGACATAGACATCAGAAGGGGTCAGAGACTGCCCCACTCACTAGTCTTATCAAGGCCTTATATAATTTTTCAGTTGGTTACTAACAGCAGAAAGGTCTTACCAGACCCACTTCCACAGCATAAATATTAAGATAACAGGATAAATCGGAAAGTTTCTGTTAAGAAGGAAAAGCAAGCCCTCAAGCAAGATGCATTGTTGTTAGATAATCATTAGTACAGAGCTTAAGGAAAAACATACCCTTGACCACAATGAGTTGTTTAGTTGTGTGATCATTAGAGCTGGGCTTTAAAAAAGTTAGTCTTAGAAGAAACAGATTGTTGCTATTACAACTCAGAGCATAAGAAAAATGGTCTTATGTGACTAAGACTAAGGGATGTAGAAAAAAACACCTTTCTCTCCTCCTGAAGGGCTCCAGACTCCTCATCAACCTATCTAAGAATTAAGTCTCTCTCACTATCTGCTTCCTATATACACTGGATTGAGAACCACTTCTATAAATTAATGATTAATAAATTTGATGACATGAAACTATTTTTATGGAAACAACAAACAAAAAATCATTTGAGTGTAAACGCACACACAAAGAGGAAAATTATTTGTATCTGACATGATATAAAAATAGTGACATTGATTAACTGACAAGAAATTCATAGAAATAAAAAATCTGACAACTCCATAAGTTCTGGCAGACTATTAAAAAGCAGTTCAAAAAAGTCATTTAATGACCTATTGATATTAGCAAAGATACTCAAATTTCCTCATGATATTTAAAATGGAAACTTAAAGACGACATGCCAGTCCTTTCCCATTAGAGAGATTAAATTAAATTAGTTTATATTAACCATTGTTGTCAAGGTGGAAGGTAGAAAATAGGCGTAAATTGGTGCAGGTTGTTTAAAAGATGAATTAGGTGATATTTTTCAAAATAAACATAAGCATGGCATTCGATTAAAGTATTTCACTTTGAGAAAATTTCTCTACAAATAATTTTACACTGATGCATTTAAGATATAGATACTAAGATACTCAATCTGCTGCTGCTGCTAGGTCACTTCAGTCATGTCCGACTCTGTGCGACCACATAGACGGCAGCCCACCAGGCTCCCCCGTCCCTGGGATTCTCCAGGCAAGAACACTGGAGTGGGTTGCCATTTCCTTCTCCAATGCATGAAAGTGAAAAGTGAAAGTGAAGTCGATCAGTCGTGTCCGACTCCTAGAGACCCCATGGACTGCAGCCTACCAGGCTCCTCCGCCCATGGGATTTTCCAGGCAAGAGTACTGGAGTGGGTTGCCATTGCCTTCTCCAAAGATACTCAATCTAGTATTGTATTAAAGTGTTAAAAATGGAAGCAGTCCAAATGTTCACTAACAAAACCAATTAAATTATGCCATAATCTATTAATAGAATAAAGACAATCGTGAAAAGAATAAGGTATATCACAAGTGATTGAACAAGTATTTATGTAACAAATTTATATGGGAAAATGGGAAAGTTCCCAAATGTAAATCTACGTTTATATTTTAATCCCTATACAATATTCTGGTATTATTTTGTTTATGAAAATGTGGAATAATACATACTGAAGTGTTAACAGCAGCTAATCACTTAACCTTGGACGGCAAGGAGATCCAACCACTCAATCCTCGAGGAAATCAAACTGAATATTCACTGAAAGGACTGACACTGAAGCTAAAGCTCCAATACTTTGGCCACCTGATGCAAAAAGCTGACTCATGGGAAAATATCCTGATGCTGAGAAAGATTGAGGACAGGAGAAGAAGGGGGAGACAGAGGATGAGATGGTTGGATGGCATCACTGACTCAATGGACATGAGTGTGTGAGTGATAGTTACTCAGTTGTGTTTGACTCCTTATGACCCCATGGACTGTAGCCTGTCAGACTTCTTTGTCCACAAAATTCTCCAGGCAAGAATACTGGAGTGGGTTCCCATTTCTTTCTCCAGGGGATCTTCCTGACCCAGGGATCAAAACACAGGTCTCCTGCATTGCAGGCAGATTCTTTACCATCTGAGCCACCCAGGGAAGCCTACTATTAAGAGATATTTCTGAATATAAAGACAGATCAACTTAAAAAGTATCAATAGATACATGCTTGACTTTATCTTATAATCTATAGACAATGTATTAGAATATGTAATGAATCCATGTAGCTTTTTCAAAGGAATACCTGAGACATAAATAGCAATTAAGTCATAAATGACAATCATCAATTAGATGAAATAATTTAGATGATGCTTATCTCTCTCAAAGAGATGGGGACTGGGCAAGTGGCCAGGGTGAACTATAATGCGCTTTTTAACTTTGTATGAAAAACAATTATTGTACTTCATACAAATAACTTTATATGAAACTATGTTGCTGAATTAGTTGTTTTTGCCAAAGAAATCCTCTACTTCAAATTACTGTCCAGCATGAATTTGATTAAACTCCCCGAGATAGTGAAGGACAGGGAAGCCTGTTGTGTGGCAGTCCATGTGGTCACAAAGAGTCAGACACGAAGTCGTGACAACCACAGCCACTTTAAACGGGTGAAAGAGAGGGGAAAACCACTCACTCTATCATGTCTCTTCACATAGCTCTGTACTTTGACTTTTTAATGGCCAGAATAGATTACTTTTCTAATTACGAGTTTTAAGGTTTTGGATGTGTGGAGGTGGTTGGGTAAATTTGGGCCAATTGCGCTTCTGTCGTAGGAGACTAGATGAAGTTTGTTGACCAGTAGAGGAACTTCTGAAGATTTTTAAGCAGGAAAATGAGTTCAGTGCTGGCCTGTCGATGTGCTCCAGATTGAAGATTTGCGTCTCTCCCAAACTAATGTGTTGGAATATTGGAGGTAGGACCTTTGGGAGGGGATTCGATTATGAACAAAGAGCCCTCAGAATGGCGTTGGTGTCCATATAAGAGATCCTAATGATTCCTCACCCCTTTCACTAGGTAGAGATTCAGCAAAAAGGTGGCTGCCGCCCTCCGTGAGCCAAGAAGTGGGACCTCACCAGACAGCGGATCTTCTGGCAGCCAGATTTTGACTTTCCAGCCTCCATAACTGTGCGAAAGAAATTCCTGTTGTCTATAAGCCACCCAGTCTGTGTTCTTTTATCTCAGCCCGAATGGACTAAGACATAGGGTTTAGCAAATTAGCGCTGTAGCCCTAAGAGAATTAGAACTGCGGAGACCAACTAGGAAGTTTTAAATTAATCTCAGGGAGAAGGAAAGTGGACCTGAACTAGGTGACAACTTTGGGGATGGACAGAGGGGGTGAATACTGGAAGGTATCAAAAATATGTTTATAGGAAATAGCAATTGATTGAATGTTGGGGCGACAGAGAGGGACGAGTCAGTACTAACTGTACCTTTCACTTTATAGAGATTTTAGAAATGGACCCAGAAAAACTAAATAAAGGTTAGAAAAACTTTCATGGTATTGTTTAGTCTTACGATATTAGATCTTTTAGGCAATTTTTGCTGACATATTTTCCTTAAAACCTAAAAATTCAATAAGTATGATTCATATCTCTTCTTTCCATAAATTTTTTTCTCTTTATATCTACTTTTAGAAGATGTGTATCTTGCAGGATTTGTTACCAGAGTGATATCAAGATGGGCAAAACTTTTAATATGATAAAATGAGAGCAAGAAATAAAGAACTTTTTTCTTCATTTATCTTGAGGTTGATAGGATTGAAATTATTACTTTGCTCTTTTCTTTAGGGTGAAGTCACCATATAAGTGGGTCTCTTAGAATGCCAAGAATAAGATAATAATAAGATAAAATAGAGATTCTTTTTCTTCCTAAGTTTATTAAAAATTCATTTCATGAAAATTCACTGAAGCAGTTAAATTAATAATTCTTATCTTGCGATTTTAGTCTAGCCCAAAGGAAGCAGCCTTGTTTTAGATAGGTGCAGTCAACAAAAAAGCCACTTTTGTTCATTTGGTAATTTCCCTGTAGTGTGTTTCTAACTCAGATTAAAGGATAAAAGAGTTGCTTTTGGAAAAACAAAAGGGAAAAGAGTCTGTTATCATAAAATGGATCCAGAATCATCCCTTTAGTTCTACACACACCAGAATAAAATAAAGAAGAAATTTATCCAATAAAAATAAGGATATGAGATCAGTAAGGTAAACTTAAGCACACAGTAAAATACATGCTATTTAATAAATATCATTTTACTAGAGGGTTGCCACACATGGATTTTTAAAGCAATGAAAGGTATAAAATTGAGTTATCGTATTTAGGTAATTTTTTTTAATTGAGGTGAAATTTACATATTGTGAAATGCACATATATTAAGGATTAAATTCAATGAATTTTGACAAATGGACCTACCCTTGTAAATAGCATGACATAACACATTACTGTCACCTCCCAAATTCTCTCATACTCCTATTCAGGCGATTCCCCATAGACAATCATTGTTCTGATATCTATCACCCTCGGTTAGTTTTTCTTGCCCTTGAACCTCATAAAAATGGATATTCTCATAAAAATGCATCCTTTGGCTTGTACATTTTTGTAAGATAAAGCTTATATTTTCATTTATGCTTCCATGCTGGATGTGTTCATATTTTTCTTCTCAATATTCATTCAATGAACTTCATTTTATTGGATGAATATAACACATTTCTTTATCTATTTTCATTTGATGAGCACTTAAGGCTGTTTCCTGTTGGGGACTGTTATGAATAACATTGCTGTATTCTGGTGTCAGTCTTTTTGTGAACACCCATTAATGTAAATTTATATGACCAATTCTGTGAGTCTATTACTTGAAATAGAGAGGAAGCTGGAAGCTTGAGCAGTTAGGGCATCTGGCACAAGGCCAGGGAACATTTTTATTTTATACTGAGGTTCTGTCTTCTTCCCTCCTGGGGCAATCAATGGTGACCTTTGTTGTCAGATGAGGTTCTACCATATCAGGAAACAGTCTTGTTGCCACTGACTGTGATTGCCACGGCCACAGTTGACCTCACATGACATCCCTTTCTGATTGTTTGGATCCACGATGAGGAAAAGATCCACTACATTTTCCTCCACTACATTGTCAGCCACTCTCATCTCCAGCCTTCTCTCCATGTTTTAGGAAGTGCCGCAGTTCTGACCAGATATCCCACTGGTCTTTTCACTCCTTTGCTTTCTTGGGAGAGAGAGTTAGGAATTGGCTTTAAGGCAAATCTTTTAATCTAGTCCCAATTGGATTACATCGACTAGATATACCTCTCATTTCATTGCATGTCACTGGGATGCTTCCGTCATTTCCTATGCCAATGTAGATTTTCCATTTCTTTAACTTTTTTTTTTTTTCCTATTCATTTAGTCCTGGGAGGGAAATTTTAGATGCCAATATTATACCTCTGGTCTTACCCAGATGTACACTTTACTCAAAATTTTGTTTTCTTTTATATTTCTTTGTAAATTTAGAATGCAAAACTAGGAAGTCAAGAGATACCTGGAATAACAGGCAAGTTTGGCCTCAGAGTACAGAATGAAGCAGGGCAAAGGCTAACAGAGTTTTGCCAAGAAAAAACACTGGTCATAGCAAACACCCTTTTCCAACAACACAAGAGACTTTATACGTGGACATCACCAGATGGTCAACACTGAAATCAGATTGCTTATATTCTTTGCAGCCAAAGATGGAGTCAGCAAAAACAAGACCAGGAGCTGACTGTGGCTCAGATCACGAAACCCTTATGGCCAAATTCAGACTTAAATTGAAGAAAGTAGGGAAAACCACTAGACCATTCAGGTATGACGTAAATCAAATCCCTTAAGATTATACAGTGGAAGTGACAAACAGAATCAAAGGGATTAGATCTGATAGACAGAATGCCTGAAGAACTACGGACAGAGGTTTGTGACATTATACAGGAGTCAGTGACCAACACCATTCCCAAGGAAAAGAAATGCAAAAAGGCAACATGTTTGCCTGAGAAGGCCATACAAACAGCTGAGAAAAGAAGAAAAGCTAAAGGCAAAGGAGGAAGGAAAGATATAAGCATCTGAATGCAGAGTTCCAAAGAAAAGCAAGGAGAGATAAGAAAGGCTTCCTCAGTGATCAATGCAAAGATATAGAGGAAAACAATAGAATGGGAAAGACTAGAGAACTCTTTAAGAAAATTAGAAACACCAAGGGAACATTTCATGCAAAGATGGGCACAATAAAGGACAGAAATGGTATGGACCTAAGAGAAGCAGAAAATATTAAGAAGAGGTGGCAAGAATACACAGAAGAACCAACAAAAAAGATTTTTACGACCCAGATAATCATGATGGTGTGATCACTCACCTAGAGCCAGACATCCTGGAATGAGAATTCAAGTGGGGCTTAGGAAGCACCACTGTGAACTGTGGAGGTGATGGAATTCCAGTGGAGCTATTCCAAATCCTGAAAGATGATGCCGTGAAAGTGCTGCACTCAATATGCCAGCAAATTTGGAAAACTCAGCAGTGGCCACAAGACTGGAAAAGGTCGGCTTTCATTCCAATCCCAAAGGAAGGCAATGTCAAAGAAAGCTCAAAGTACTACACAGTTGCACTCATCTCACATACTAGCAAAGTAACGCTCAAAATTTTCCAAGCCAGGCTTCAATAGTACATGAACCAAGAACTTCCAAATGGTCCAGCTGGATTTATAAAAGACAGAGGAACCAGAGATCAAATTGCCAACATCCACTGGCTCAGAGAAAAAACAAGAGAATTCCAGGAAAACATCTGCTTTATTGATTACGCCAAAGCCTTTGACTGTATCAGTTCAGTTCAGTCTCTCAGTTGTGTCCGACTCTTTGCGACCCCATGAATCGCAGCACGCCAGGCCTCCCTGTCCATCACCAACTCCCAGAGTTCACCCAGATTCACGTGCATTGAGTCAGTGATGCCATCCAGCCATCTCATCCTCTGTTGTCCCCTTCATTGACTGTATAGATCACAACAAACTGTGGAAATTCTTCAAGAGATGGGAATACTGGATCACTTTACCTGCCTCCTGAGAAATCTGTATACAGGTCAAGAAGCAACAGCTGAAACGACATGGAACAGACTGGTTCCAAGTAGGGAAAGGAGTACATCAAGGCTGTATATTGTCACCCTGCTTATTTAACTTCTATGCAGAGTACATCATGCGAAATGCCAGGCTGGATGAAGTACAAACTGGAATCAGTATTGCCAGGAGAAATTTCAGTAACCTCAGATAAGCAGATGACCCCACCCTTATGGCAGAAAGCAAAAAGGAACTAAATAGCCTCTTGATGAAAGTGAAAAAGGAGAGTGAAAAAGTTGGCTTAAAACTCAGCTTTCAAAAAACTAAGATCATGGCATCCGGTCCCATCACTTCATGGCAAATAGATGGGGAAACACTGGGGGGCTCCAAAATCACTGCAGATGGTGACTGCAGCCATGAAATTAAAAGACACTTACTCCTTGAAAGAAAAGCTATGACCAACCTAGACAGCATATTAAGAAGCAGAGACATTACTTTGCCAACAAAGGTCTGTCTAGTCAAAGCTATGGTTTTTCCAGTGATCATGTATAGATGTGAGAGTTGGTCTATAAAGAAAGCTGAGTGCCAAAGAATTGATGCTTTTGAACTGTGGTGTTGGAGAAGACTCTTGAGAGTCCCTTGGACTGCAAGGAGATCCAACCAGTCCATCCTAAAGGGGATCAATGCCAAATATTCATTGGAAGGACTGATGCTGAAGCTGAAACTCCAATCCTTTGGCCACCTGATGTGAAGAGTTGACTCATTGGAAAAGACCTTGATGCTGGGAAAGACTGAAGGTGAGAGAAGGGGGCGACAGAGGATGATATGGTTGGATGGCATCACTAACTCTATTGCCATGAGATTTAGCAAGCTCTGGGAGTTGGTGATAGACAAGGAGGCCTGGCAAGCTGCAGACCATGTGTCGCAAAGAGTTAGACATGACTGAGTGACCACTGAACTGTAAATTTAGAGTTTAGGCACCTCTATTTCTGGTGCCTCAGTGGTAAAAACTCTGCCAAGACTGGGTTAGATCCCTTGTTCTGGAAGATCCCCTGGAGAAAGGAATGGCAACCCACTCCAGTATTCTTGCCTGGAGAATTCCATGGACAGAGGAGCTTAGCAGCTACAGTCCATGGGGTTGCAAAGAGTCGGACATGATTGAAGCAACTGAGCATGCAGAGCTCCTCAAAGATGGGACTGCCTACTCAGCAATAAAAAGAGAAAAGATTTCCAAGTTAGCAAAAACAAAAGCAAAAGAATCAAGACATCAATTAGATTTTATGTGTTTTCAAATTCTGGAGTAATAGCTTATTCCAAGGTTCCACTATATCACAGATTACTGACTCTAGTTGGATCTGAACAGTACATTTGAGAAGGGATTACACAGTCTCTTCCTTTGCTCTCGAATGCTGTGCATGTGACATTTGATATTATTTTGTGCTGTTAAGCTTTAAAAAGTTGACAAGAATTTCAATGAAGAAAGGTCTAAAAAGCTTCAGCTTAAGAATTCTACTATATTGGGAGTAATATCTAAGAGAAAGATGAGAGAAAATGTATATTTATATGATTAGAAAATAGGCAAAGTTGAGACAACAGGGAAAATCTATAAAATCAAATCGCTCATTTTCATTAGTAACATAATCTTTTTTCTCCTATTAGCCTTTAGTTCAGTTCAGTGCAGTTGCTAAGTCATGTCCGACTCTTTGCGACCTCATGGACTGGAGCACACCAGGCTTCCCTGTTCATCTCTAACTCCTCGAGTTTACCCAAATTAATGTCCATTGAGTCGGTGATGCCATCCTACCATCTCATCCTCTGTCATCCCCTTCTTCTCCCGCCTTCAATCTTTCCCAGAATCAGGGTCTTTTCAAGTGAGTCAGTTCTTCGAATCAGGTGACCAAGGTATTGGTGTTTCAGCTTCAACATCAGTCCCTCCAATGAACATCCAGGACTGATCTCCTTTAGGATGGACTGGTTGGATCTCCTTGCAGTCCAAGGGACTCTCAAGAGTCTTCTCCAACACCACAGTTCAAAAGCATCAATTCTTCGGCGCTCAGCCTTTTTCACAGTCCAACTCTCACATTTACGTGACTACTGGAAAAACCATAGCTTTGACTAAATGGACCTTTGTGGACTAAGTAATCTCTCTGCTTTTTAATATGCTGTCTAGGTTGGTCATAACTTTCCTTCCAAGGAGTAAGCGTCTTTTAATTTCATGGCTGCATTCACCATCTGCAGTGGTTTTCTAGCCCCCCAAAATAAAGTCTGCCACCATTAGGATTCAATAAGGTTAAATTAATATTAACAATCTTCTTTCCAGCTATCCACAGTTAGGGAATCTCCAAAATCTTCTCTGTCATTTCAGCGTCCCCTACCTATTTCTAAGAGACTTTAGAGTTACTTTCATAAAATGATTTCTTTCCATTTTTTTTTTCTTTTTCAAAGTGACCCATCATCATACATGAGCTTCATATACTCAAGTCCTCTCAGCCTCTATAAAAATGGCATGCATCACTTGCAGTTAGTCAAAATGTACAAGGAACCCTGGTTGGGTCTCTTCCTGTGGCCTCTGCTGTCTCTGGAGGCTGAAGTACTGACAGCAGTACTGTCTCTGATGGAGGCTGAAGCTCTGCCCACCTCTATGTTTAACCAAGACTTCCAACCACAGTGGTGTTCAGCCTTCCCCGGTGCTGTCAGCTTTAGCTGCTAGTGCTAATAATGGGCCATCAGCAATGCTTGTCATACTGCTGCTTCCTCTGTCTTCATCTGACAGAGTTTCAGCACGCCAGTGTCTCTGTTTCAAAGAAGGAGAAATTTCTTCCCACCAATCTCATTTGAAAAGACCCTGATGCTGGACAAGAGTGAAGGCAGGAGAAGAAGGGGACGACAGAGGATGAGATGGTTGGATGACATCACCGACTTAATGGACATGGGTTTGGGTAAACTCCAGGAGTTGGTGATGGACAGGGAGGCCTGGCGTGCTGCAGTCCATGGGGTCGCAAAGAGTCTGACAGACTGAACTGAAATGAACTGAATATCATGCATGCATGCTGTCAGTTCAGTCGTGACTCCTTGTGATCCTATGGACCATAGGCTACTCTGTCCATGGGATTCTCCAGGCAAGAATACTAGAGTATGTTGCCGTGCCTTCCTCCCGGGATCTTCTCAACCCAGGGATCAAATTTATGTCTCTTATGTCCCCTGCATTGGCAGGCTGGTTCTTTACCTCTGGCACCACCTGGGAAGCCCCCACCAACAACATAGAGTCACTGTTCTGAAAAGAGAGCAATTTTGGGTCTCTGTTACAGCATGTTTGTGTATGGATGTTTACTCAGCTTTTGTTCTTATAGCTTGGCTAGTCATCTGAGAAATGAGGGACACTGGGCCAGGAGAAAATGTGAATCTGAATAACCTGTGTTAATGATCTTTTTAGTTAGATTGTTATTCCCTGGGCAACATCTCTGACCCTCTGCTGGCCTCACTCACCAGTATTCCAGGCAGACCAAGATACATTAAACTACAATTTAGACTTTAGCCATTAATTATCCCTATCCAGCTACATACACATTGTTTGAAAAATTAAGATTCCGTTCCTTCTTTCAGAGTCACAGACAACAAAACTTATTTTCAAGCCACTGAAATGTAAATAGTTCAATTTCTTGGGCTCAAATTTCATCTCTGATTTCAGATGCCACAGATTACCACATCATATCACACCTTCAGTATTATTTGCATAAAGATGCATATATTTTCTGATACAGAATCTCATTCTATTGCTATATTTAAAGTTAGCCTAGCAAAGATAGTATTTAATATTGATTGTGTGGTTGACATCTTCTTCACTATCAACATGAAAAACAGGACTAAGGTGGTATTATTGTTTCCAAGCAGTTTAAAAATATGAAATATAACACTCAGTTGTGTCCAATTCTCTGTGACTCCATGGACTGTACCCTGCCAGGCTCCCCTGCCCATGGAATTCTCTTGGCAAGAATACTGGAGCGGGTAGCCATTCCCTTCTCCAGGGGATCTTCCTGACCCAGGGATCTAACCTTAATCTCTTGCATTGCAGGTGGATTCGTTATTGTCTGAGCCACCAGGGAAGCCCAAAATATAAAACTCACAAAAAATTCCCCAAATTCATGTATATCTTAATTATTAATATGTGTTTTAATAGAAATAGATATAAAATATCACAAATCACAGAGACAACACTAAAGTAAACATGATTCAGGTCCTGAAACAGAACATTAATCCATTCTAGATGCCTCCTGCAGACTTGCTCCTCAGTAGTGCCTAGATCCCCCAACAAAGATCATTGGTTTTTTGGTTTTTAGTACCATTGATTAATTTTGCATGTTTAACAATGTTGTTGAATAAATTTTCATTTAAGACATATTCAGTAAGGTGCACAGACTAAAAACTTTCATAAAGTGACCAAATCTATGAAAAAAAAATATTCCAGAAGCCCTCTCATAACTCCTTCCAGAAATACTGCCCCCAAGAAGAAGATACCTATTATTCTTACTTCTTTCACCATAGTTTAATATTATTAAATTTTGAATTCAAAAAAATTGAATTCAACATTCAGAAAACTAAGATCATGGCATCCAGTCCCATCACTTCATGGTAAATAGATGGGGAAACAATGGAAACAGTGACAGACTTTATTTTTTTGGACTCCCAAATCACTGCAAATGGTGACTGCAGCCATGAAATTAAAAGACACTTACTCCTTGGAAGAAAAATTATGACCAACCTAGGCAGCAAATTAAAAGCAGAGACATTTCTTTGCCAACAAAGGCCTGTCTAGTCAAAACTATGGTTTTTCCAGTAGTCCTGTATGGATGTGAGAGTTGAACTATAGAGAAAGCCGAAGGCCAAAGAATTGATGCCTTTGAACTGTGGTGTTGGAGAAGACTCTTGAGAGTCCTTTAGACTGCAAGGATATCTAACCAGTCCATCCTAAAGGAGATCAGTCCACAATATTAATTGGAAGGACTGATGCTGAAGCTGAAGTTCCAGTATTTTGGCCACCTCATGTGAAGAGCTGACTCACTAGAAAAGACCCTGATGCTGGGAAAAATGGAAGGCAGGAGGAGAAGGGGATGACAGAGGATGAGATGGTTGGATGGCATCACCGACTCAATGGACATGAGTCTGAGTAAGCTCCAGGAGTTGGTGATGGACAGGTAAGCCTGACATGCTGCAGTCCATGGGGTCTCAAAGAGTTGGACATGACTGAACGTCTGAACTGAATTTTGAATTATATAAAAATGGAATCATATGCTATGTCATATTTTATATTTGGCTTATTTTACTTAACATCATGTTTAATGTTGACTATTGAACGTTATCTGAGCTTCCCTGATAGGTTGGCTGGTAAAGAATCTGCCTGCAAAGCAGGAGACCCAGGTTCAATTCCTGGGATGGGAAGTTCTTCTGAAGAAGTGATAGGCTACCCACTCCAGTATTTTTGGGCTTCCCTGGTGGCTCAGATGGTAAAGAATCCCAACTCAATGCAGGAGACCTGGGTTCAATCCCTGATTTGGGAAAATTCCCTGGAGGAGGGCATGGCAACCCACTCTAGTGCTCTTGCCTGGAGAATTCCATGGACAGAGGAGCCTGGTGGGCTACAGTCAGGGGTCACAAAGAGTCAGACATGACAGCGACTAACACTTTCACTTTCATTGAGCATTAAGGTTCTAACAACATTCATCAACAAGGATGATTGGAGAACGTGGTGATCAATTATTTTTCATTGCTGAAGTGTATTGCATTCTATGAATATATGAAAATTCATAGACATTTGGGTTGATGAATATTTGCATTGTTTCTAGTCTGTGGTTATGGGAATAGCATTGCTGCGACGATTGGGAGTGACAGCAGCTTTAACAGTGCTTTGCTGAATATTCTTGTACTGGTCTTTTGATGTACATACATACAGAAATCTGTTGGTTATATACTCAGGTGGATAATTGCCATGACATAAATCATGCATTTGTTGAACTGTCAGTTTTTCAAAATAGTTATATAAGCTATTATTTCCATCTGCAGAATATGATGATTGCTGTTGCTTCACATCCTAGCAAACAGTTGGTATTGCCGGTCTTTTAAATTTTGTGTTGTTGTTTTGTTTAGTTGCTAAATTGTGTCCAACTCTTTGCAACCCCATGGACCATAGTCCTCCAGGCTCTATTCATGAGATTTCCCAGGCAAGAATACTAGAGTGGGTACCTATTTCCTTCTCCAGAGGATTTTCCATACCCAATTGTAGAATCCATGTCACTTTCTTAGCAGGCAGATTCTTTACCACTGAGCCACCTAGGAAGCCCTTTGGTAAGGGTTCGGTTCAGTTGCTCAGTTGTGTCTGACTCTATGTGACCCCATGGACTGCAGTATATCAGGCCTCCCTGTCCATCATCAACTTCCAGAGCTTGCTAAAACTCATCTCCATCAAATCGGTGATACAATCCAACCATCTCATCCTCTGTCATCCCCTTCTCCTCCTGCCCTCAATCTTTCCCAGCATCAGGGTCTTTTCAAATGAGTCAGTTCTTTGCATCAGGTGGCCAAAGGATTGGAATTTCAGCTTCAGCATCAGTCCTTCCAATGAATAACCAGGACTTATTTCCTTCCTTTAGGATTGACTGATTTGATTTCCTTGCAGTCCAAGGTACTCTCAAGAATCTTCTCAAACACCATAGTTCAAAAGCATTAATTCTTTGGATCTCAGCTTTCTTTATAGTCCAACTCTCACATCCATACATGACTACTGAAAAAAACCATAGCTTTGACTAGATGGACCTTTGATGGTGAAGTAATGTCTCTGCTTCTTAATAAGCTGACTAGGTTGGTCATAGCTTTTCTTCTAAGGAACAAGCATCTTTTAATTTCATGGCTGCAGTCACTGTCTGCAGTGATTTTGGAGCCCAAGAAAATAAAATCTGCCACTGACTTTTTCCATTGTTTCTCCATCTATTTACCATTAAGGGATGGGAACAGATGCCATGATCTTTGTATTCTGAAGGTTGAGCTTTAAGCCAGCTTTTTCACTCTCTCTTTCACTTTCATCAAGAGGCCCTTCAGTTCCTCTTCACTTTCTGCCATAAGGGTGGTGTCATCTGCATATCTGAGGTTACTGATATTTCTCCCGGCAATCTTGATTCTAGCTTGTGCTTCCTCCAGCCCAGCATTTCTCATGATCTACTCTGCATATAGGTTAAATAAGCAGGGTGACAATATACAGCCTTGACGTACTCCTTTTCCTATTTGGAACCAGTCTGTTGTTCCATGTCCAGTTCTAACTGTTGCTTCCTGACCTGCATACAAATTTCTCAAGAGGCAGGTAAGGTGGTCTGGTATTCCCATCTCTTTCAGAATTTTCCACAGTTTATTGTGATCTACACAGTCAAAGATTTTGGCATCATCAATAAAACAGAAGTAGATGTTTTTTTGGAATTCTCTTGCTTTTTCTATGAGCCACCAGATGTTGGCCATTTGATCGCTGGTTCCTCTGTCTTTTCTAAATCCAGCTTGAACATCAGGAAGTTCATGGTTCATGTACTGTTGAAGCAAGCCTGGCTTGGAGAATTTTGAGCATTACTTTGCTAGTATGTGAGATGAGTGCAATTGTGTGGTAGTTTGAACATTCTTTGGATTGCCCTTTTTTGTCATTGGAATGAAAGCTGACTTTTTCCAGTGCTGTGGCCACTGAAGAGTTTTCCAAGTTTGCTGGCATATTGAGTGCAGCCCGTCCACAGCATCATCTTTTAGTATTTGAAATAGCTCATCTGGAATTCCATCACCTCCACTACCTTTGTTCACAGTGATGCTTCTTCCTAAGCCCCACTTTTCATTTCAGGATAATTGGCTCTAGGTGAGTGATCACACCATTGTGGTTATCTGGGTCATGAAGATCTTCTTTGCATAGCTCTTCTGTGTATTCTTGCCACCTCTTCTTAATATCTTCTGTTTCTGTTAGGTCCATACCATTTCTGTCCTTTATTGTGCCCATGTTTGCATGAAATGTTCCCGTGGTATCTCTAATTTTCTTGAAGAGATCTCTAGTCTTTCTCATTCTGCTGTTTTCCTCTACTTCTTTGCACTGGTCACCAAGGAAGGCTTTCTTGTCTCTACTTGCTATTCTTTGGATCTTGCATTCAGATGGGTATATCTTTCCTTTTCTCCTTTGCCTTTAGCTTCTCTTCTTTTCACAGCTATTTGTAAGGCCTCCTCAGACAACCATTTTGTCTTTTTGCATTTCTTTCCCTTGGAGATGCTCTTGATCCATGCCTCTGTACAATATCACGAACCTCCATCCATAGTTCTTCAGGCACTCTGTCTATCAGATCTAATCCCTTGAATCTATTATCACTTCCATTGTGTAATCATAAGGGATTTGATTTAGGTCATACCTGAATGGTCTAGTGGTTTTCCCTACTTTCTTCCGTTTAAGTCTGAATTTGGCAATAAGGAGTTCATGATCTGAGCCACAGTCAGCTCTCGGTCTTGTTTTGCTGGCTGTATATAGCTTCTCCAGCTTTGGCTGCAAAGAATATAATCATTCTGATTTCATTATTGACTATCTGGTGATGTCCCTGTGTACAGTCGTCTCTTGTGTTGTTGGAAGTGGGTTTTTGCTATGACCAGTGTGTTCTCTTGGCAAAACTCTTTTAGCCTTTGCCCTGCTTCATTTTGTACTCCAAAGCTAAATTTGCCTGCTACTCCAGGTGTCTCTTGACTTCCCTGTTTTGCACTGGTAAGACGAGCATTTAGTTAATATTTATTTCATTGGTATTGGTGAGACCAAAATAGTTTTTTAAAAAGTTTATTTTAGTCAAGCATAGTTGATTTAAAATGTTGTGTTAATTTCTGCTATAGAGAAAAGTGATTCAGCTATATGAATATATACAATCTTTTTGATATTCTTTTCTTTTATGATTTATCACAGGATCTTGAATATATTTCCCTGTGCTAATACAGTAGGATCTTGTGGTTTATCTATTCTATCTACAATTGTATCTGCTAATCCCAAACTCTCTCTAAACTCTCTCTGCTAATCCCATCCCTCTCCTATCCCCTCCCCCTTGACAACCACAAGGTTGTTCTCTATGAGTTTGTTTCATGGATAAAGTCATTTATGTCATATTTTAGATTCCACATGTAAGTGATATCATCTGGTATTTGTCTTTCTCTTTTGACTTATTTCACTTAGTGTGATAATCTACCTCCATCTATGTTGCTGGAAATTTTTTTCCCCATTCTTTTTATGGCTGAGGGATACTTGATTGTACTTATGTACCACATCTTCCTTATCTATTCATCTGTTGATGGACATTTAAGTTGTTTCCATGGCTTGGTTACTGTGAATAGTACTGCTAGGAACACAAGGGTGCATGTATCTTTTTGCATCGTGGTTATGCCCAGGAGTGGGATTGCTGGGTCATATGGCAAGCTATTTTTAGTTTTATTGAGGAGCCCGCATACTGTTTTCCATTGTGGCTGTACCAGTTTACATTCCTACTAGCAGGATAGGAGATTTCTCTTTTCTCCACACCCTCTCCAGCATTTGTTGCCTGTGGACTTTCTAATGATAGCCATTCTGACTGGTGCAAGCCCAGTGTTCACACCTTTTTTATCTGCTTACTGGTCATTTGAGAAATCTCTGTTCAAGTGCTTCACTCATTTATTTTTTATTGTATTCTTAATCTTTTTCTTCCAGCAAGGAGATCCAACCAGTCTATCCTAAAGGAAATCAGTCTTGAATATTCCCTAGAAGCTGGATGCTGAAGCTGAAACTGCAATACTTGGGCCACCTGATGTGAAGAACTGACTCATTTGGAAAGACCCTGATGCTGGGAAAGACTGAAGGTGGGAGGAGAAAGGGACGACAGAGGATGAGATGGTTGGATGGCATCACCGATCCAATGGACATGAGTTTGAGTGAACACCAGGAGTTGGTGATGGACAGGGAAGCCTGGCATGCTGCAGTCCGTGGGGTCGCAGAGTCGGACACGACTGAGTCACTGGACTGAACTGAATCTTTTTCTTAATGAACATGTCAACAATAGTTTTTCTAATCAGATTCCTACCAGAATGAAAGAAGTGGAGGGCATCCAGCCTGCTGTAGAAGCTGTGGTTTACAGATGGGCAGCTGGCTACTGTGTTTTGGTGCCACATTTTTCAAACATATTGCAGGAATCTGATTGCCTCATTCAAGCACTTGCCTACTTGTTATTTCTTTTGCTTTTCAGACTGATGTTATCATCGACTAGATGGTACTTAGGTCCACTGCATTCTTATGCCTGTCCCTTTTTGTATAGGCAAATTCTAAGTAACAATGTATTGCTCTGGAGAATAGGACCAGTGACTTTATAATTCTAGAAACTCCATCAGCTATAACGGGGACTGGATAAATTGCATCTGGTGGGTTATTTGACAGCACAAAGACTTTGATTTGATTTGCACAAAGAATGCCACGGGCTATGGTGAAATAATGTGTGCTACTTGTGGCAGGCATGCTTGAAATAAAAACACACTCAACTGTATTCTCAATAGGGCAATGTAGAGACTGGGCTCCCCTGGTGGCTCAGCAGCAAAGAATCTGCCTGCAATTCAGGAGGTGCTGGAGATGCAGGTTTGATCCTTGGGTGGGGAAGAGTCCCTGGAGGAGCAAGCAGCAACCCACTCCAGTATTCTTGCTTGGAGAATCCCATGGACAGAGGAGCCTGGCAAGCTACAGTTCATGGGGTCACAGAGAATTGGACTGAAGTGACTGAGTACACAATGTAGGAAATAAGACAGAAATTAAATAGAATATCTTTCTTGGCTTTTTAGCATACATTCAGTAAAGCATGTTAAAGAATTGCTTTATACAGAGAACTCTACCGAGTACTTTCTAATGATATATATATATATATCAGAAAAGAATCTAAAAAAGAATGGATATATGCATGTACATATAACAAATTCACTTTGCTATACAGCAGAAAGTAACCCAACTTTGCAAATCAACTATATTTCAATAAAAATTAATTAAAAAATAGTAAGTCACTTCCCTAAAAAAAAAATTTGCTTTGTATTGAGGAAAGCTTCTTTTTAAAATGGCTTTAGAGACTTTTATGAAATAATATGGAAAGGTTGTATTTGTGTCTAACTACAACAAAATACATTATTATAAGACCTATTTTTCTTCTTATTAAAGCAAGGCATATTTAAGAAAGATATAAAGGAATCAGAAAGAAGAAAAAAAATAATCTAACTTTTCAGAAATTAGTTAATATAGCCTTTCCACATTACTATATACAAGATTTTTATATACAGTTTTTGTGTATACATTATTTTTAATGAGAATATGTGGTACTGGAGTCTGCTTTATTGTTGTTCATTTAACAATGTATTGTTTTTTTTGTTTGTTTGTTTTGTTTTTATTCAGTTTTTTTTTAATTTTATTTTTATTTTTTAATTTTTTTTAAATTTTATTTTATTTTTAAATTTTACAATATTGTATTAGTTTTGCCAAATATCGAAATGAATCCACCACAGGTATACATGTGTTCCCCATCCTGAACCCTCCTCCCTCCTCCCTCCCCATACCATCCCTCTGGGTCGTCCCAGTGCACTAGCCCCAAGCATCCAGTATCGTGCATCGAACCTGGACTGGCATATCGTTTCATACATGATATTTTACATGTTTCAATGCCATTCTCCCAAATCTTCCCACCCTCTCCCTCTCCCATAGAGTCCATAAGACTGTTCTATACATTAGTGTCTCTTTTGCTGTCTCGTACACAGGGTTTAACAATGTATTGTTAATGTTAGTGAAAACATTCAATAATAATTATTTGAGCAGTTGCTGAGAATTATTTAGTTTTACTGATGGATCCCAATTCTTTCTTTCTCACCTCTCCCACCTAATCTCATTTCTTACTTATTTTTGGTATGTCATGTTACAATGAAATATGTGGTCCATACATGTCTGTCCTTTTATACCAAATAATTAGGAATATAACTAATGGATCAAAGGATAGGTGCCATGGTGTAGACATCAGCTCAACTCAGGGCACGCCAAATAATAGCTTCATTCTTTCCACCACTATCCCTTTAAACTTCCATTGTGAATCAGTTTTTTTGTTAGACAACTGGATGAAATCTTAGGCAGATTTCATAGCTGTTCATGACCCTCTTAGTTAATAAACAGATCTTTTGTTTGACATTTAAAAGAATTGTCCAAAACTTGGAAGAATTTTATGGTCTAATGTGATTAAGCATTCCTTCTGGAAGTAATTAACATTACTGATAAAATTCACCAGCAATTCTCTGATAGACATTAATAAACATAAGAGCCCCTCCTAAAATTCCAACAGTGTTCAATCTTAGGAAGAGCCTAATGTCATTTAATTAGCTGTCACATTACATTTTACTGAAACTAACAACTATTATACAACCATTTTCTTGATAAGATATACCTCCCAGAGGAACTGTATAAATTGATATGTTCATAAGCTCCTTTCTTTGTAGCAAATTTCAAGACAAATTCCAACATAATCAATTTGAGAAGAATTTTTAACAAACATTAGAACATTCTATTTCAAGGCTGACTGGGGTTAATTCCAGGCAGATAAATACATATTTTTTTTAAAAAATTGATAAACATATTAAATGAAACTATATAATTGAATACAAACTAAAGGTCATATAATCAATCATATTGAAAGATAAAGAAAAGACATTTCATTAAATTCAACACTTATTTATGATAAAAACAAGCAAACAAATAAAAAACCTCTTATAAATTAGAAGAAATACAAAGGAATTTTCTTGATCAGAAAAAGAGTATCGATGAGTAATGTATCAGAAGAAACATACATTGTGGTGAAATAATGATAACATACCCTAAAGATTAAAAACCGGAAGATGACACCTCTTTTACTCAATATTTTAATTTAGTCTCTATCTGATAAGACAAGAAAAATGTAAATATAGTTAAGAGGGGAATAAAGATGCCATTATGTAGAACAGAATGATTATATACATAGAAATTTCAATAAAACTATTGAATTCATAGTAAATTGAACAATGTGATTATACTGATGATTATAAACAAAAAATCAGCAACACATGTATAGGGAAAAACCTTGTACAAAATGTATTAGTTATAATAATATAAAAAAATCAGATACATCAGAATATATAAAAATGATTTGTAAAATCTTTTTCCTAAAATGCAAGAACCAATGAGAAATGAAAGGACGCCTATATAATTTTAAAATATTTTATGAGGTTTTAGAAGTCTCATTATGGTAAAGATTTAAATTATCCTCACACACATCTAAGATCCAATAAGATCACAATAAAAAATAACATCAGGATTTATCTATTTGTTTCAGAAATTACTGTAATGAATTTAAAAATGCATTGGGAATTGCCAACTTGTAGAAAAACAAAACTGAAAAACTTACACTATATATCTAGATTATTATAGAGCGTAGTAATTTGTAGTGTGGTGGTGACACACAGGCAAATCTATGGAATAAAGTTCCAAATATCTGTTTTATATATATATATATATATATAGTTATGTTATTTGTGAACGCAGACATGAAAGTGAAAGTCAGTCAGTCGTGTCAGACTCTTTGCAACTCCACTGAGTGTAGCCCGCCAGCCTCCTCTGTCCATGGAATTTTTCAGGCAAGAATACTGGAGTGTGTAGCTCTTCCCTTCTCCAGGGAATTTTCCCAACCCAGGGATCGAACCTAGGTCTCCTGCACTGCAGGCAGATTCTTCACCATCTGAACCACCAGGGCAGACAAGTGGTAAGTGTTTTTTACAAATATCCCATTTGATACTCAAGTGGGAAAAAGAAGATCTTGACCCTAACTCACCTAACTCACCCAATTCTGATAAAAGAATTATCAGATGAATTGCAGCTCTAATTGTTAAGAGTAAAACAATAAAGATATTAGAGGAAAACATGATTACCTTCATCATTTTGATAAATAGGATGGAAGCACATGTTGGTTCAGAGGGTAAAGAATCCGTCTGCAATGTGAGAGACCTAGGTTTGAGCCCTGGGTTGGGAAGATCCTCTGGAGGAGAGCATGGCAACTCACTCCATTATTCTTGCCTGGAGAATCCCCATGAACAGAGGAGCTTGGTGGGCTACACCCATGGGATCGCAAAGAGTCGGACAAGACTGAGCAACAAAACACACACACATTAAAGAAATTCCATCAAAGATATTGTTTATGGAGACACATATTAAGTCTTCTGCTATGTTCATAATGCAGCAACTCGATCCAGATTTTTTTTTCTCCTGCCATATAAAATTAGAATAATAGCAAAAAATTGTAATAGTTTCAGAACTCAAAACACAAGAGCTGTGGTCCCTGAGACAAGGGAAACCAAAGAAGGGAGTTGGAAGAATACACTGGTTTTCTGGGTGAAAGCACTTTCTGGAGCATGGTGAAGGGAGTAAAATCATAAGGAGAGCACGGTGGTCCCCAGGACTTGAGGAGATGGAGTCCAGTTTTGAAAGAATAAAGTAGCTGTAACATGTGAGGAAGAGTACTAGGGAGGATAGTACTAGGGAGAAAGCTCTAGAAATCCACATAGGGTGTCCTTGATTGTGTTGATGAATGCTGGGCTGTGCTTTGCTTAGTTGCTCAGTCCTTTCCAACTCTTTGCAACCCCATGGACTCTAGCCTGTCAGGCTCCTCTTTCCGTGGGGATTCTCTAGGCAGGAATACTAGAGTGGGTTGCCATGCCCTCCTCCAGGGGATCTTCCCAACCCAGGGATCAAACCCAGGTCTCCTGCATTGCAGGCGGATTCTTTATGGCCTGAGCCACCAGGGAAGCCCAAGAATACTGGAGTAGTTAGCCTATCCCTTCTACAGGGGTATGTCCCAAGCCAGGAATTGAACAGGGTGTCCTGTAATACAGGTGGATTCTTTATCAGCTGAACCACCCTGGAAGTCCATGGTTGATGAATATCAAGACTCATATATGCACGATGAAATGTCATGAGGTTGGGAGAAGAATAGCCAGGAAGATGTAATCTGAGCAGTCCTCAGACCACAAATGAGGCTGGAAGACATTTTATATTCTAAATGGAAAGAGTGAATGTGGTCATTCCACATCCAGGGCATCACATGAGGATGGTGGAAGGGCCATGCCTCTGTGATATGGCTATACCCCAGAATAATGTTTTTTCTAGACAAGCTATGAAAAGATCAAGCAGCTCTGCAATTAATTTTAAAACCTGACAGAACAAACTTTAAGACTCTTGAAAGGAAGACTATAAAATCCAGTCCTCAGCATTATAAATTTGCCATGTCCAAAATTACTAGATATGCAAAGACCAATGAAGAGGAAGAAGAAGAATATAATCCATTAATAGGAGAAAAGTTAGGCAAAAGGAAAACACATAAATGGCAAAAAGATGGAATCAGTAGTTAAAGACATTAAGAAAACTTCCATAATTGTTCTTCTATAAAGTGTTCAAGTATTTAAAGGGAAATGAACATAATGAGAAAAGAAAGAAGATAAAGCAAAGAACATATAGAGATAAGAACATGTAATACAAAGAACAAGAATCAACTCAGTTCACTTCAGTTCAGCTCAGTTGATCGCCGAGTCTGACTCTTTGCGACCCCATGGACTGCAGCATGCCAGGCCTCCCTGTCCATCACCAACTCCCGGAGTAATGTGATGCCATCCAACCATGTCCATTGTGTCAGTGATGCCATCCAACCATCTCATCCTCTGTTGTCCCTTTCTCCTCCTGCCGTCAATCTTTCCCAGAATCAGGGTCTTTTCAAATGTGTCAGCTCTTCGCATGAGGTGGCCAAAGCACTGGAGTTTCAGCTTCAACATCAGTCCTTCCAATGAACACCCAGGACTGATCTCCTTTAGGATGGGCCGGTTGGGTCTCCTTGCAGTCCAAGGGACTCTCAAGAGTCTTCTCCAACACCACAGTTCAAAAGCATCAATTCTTCTGTGCCCAGCTTTCTTCACAGTCCAACTCTCACATCCATACATGACTACAGGAAAAACCACAGCCTTGACTAGATGGACCTTTGTTGGCAAAGTAATGTTTCTGCTTTTGAATATGCTGTCTAGGTTGGTCATAACTTTCCTTCCAAGCATCTTTTAATTTCATGGCTGCAATCACCATCTGTAGTGATTTTGGAGCCCAGAAAAATAAAGTCTGACACTGTTTCTACTGTTTCCCCATCTATTTCCCATGAAGTGATGGGACCGGATGCTATGATCTTAGTTTTCTGAATGTTGAGCTTTAAGCCTTTAAGCCAACTTTTTCACTCTCCTCTTTCAGTTTCATCAAGAGGCTCTTTAGTTCCTCTTCACTTTCTGCCATAAGGGTGGTGTCATCTGCATATCTGAAGTTATTGATATTTCTCCCGGCAATCTTGATTCCAGCTTGTGCTTCTTCCAGCCCAGCGTTTCTCATGATGTACTCTGCATATACGTTAAATAAGCAGGGTGACAATATACAACCTTGACATACTCCTCCTATTTGGAACCAGTCTGTTGTTCTATGTCTAGTTCTAACTATTGCTTCCTGACCTGTTTCTCAAGAGGCAGGTTTCTCAAGATGCAGGTTTCTCAAGAGGCAGGTCAGGTGGTCTGGTATTCCCATCTCTTTCAGAATTTTCCACAGTTTATTGTGACCCACACAATCAAATGCTTTGGCATAGTCAATAAAGCAGAAATAGATGTTTTTCTGGAACTCTCTCGCTTTTCGATGATCAATTCAGTGAATGGGCTTAACAGTGGACAACATTGTAGAGATTCACTAGTAAACTGGAAAGTAAAGCAATTAAAAGTATATGGACTTAGGCAAAAAAAGAAAAAAAAGACAGAAATTGATGATCAGACATTCTGTCAGAGGATGAACTGTGCTCTGCCCACCTCAAATCACCGGTTTCTCTGGTGGCTCAGATGGCAAAGAATCTGCCTGCAATGCAAGAGACTTGGGCTTGATTCCTGGGTTGGGAAGATCCCCTGGAGAAGGGAATGGCAACCCACCCAAATTCTTGCCTGGAGAATTCCATGGCCAGAGAAGCCTGGTGGGCTGTAGTCCATGGGGTCGCAAAGAATTGGATGTGAAAAAAGTGAGTGACTAACACTTTTTTCACTTTCACTCCAAATAATCACATGTTGAAGTATTAACTCCCACAATCTCAGATTGTGACTTTATTTGGAAATTAGAATCATTGCAGAGATAATTAAGTTGAAAAGAGGTCACCTTGGTTTTAGAGTGGGTCTCCAATTTCATATGATTGATGTCCTTATAAAAGAGAGAAATTTGGACACAGACACCTAGGGATTATGCCCTATGAAGGCATTTTTAACTCAAACTTCTAGCCTGTGGAATTTATGGGCAGGCAATAAGTCTCTATTGGTTAAGCCTCTGATTATTAGTTTGTGGTACTTTGTTATGAAGTCCTGGGAAATTAGCATATATGTGAACCCCCAAAATATGAAAAAGCAAAAAATAAACCTATAATTTGAAAAAGTGTTCAGAAACAAATGAATTCATTCACAGGTCATGCTAGTGCTGTGTATGTAGCACAGTTAGTTCAGTTGCTCAGTCATGTCCGACTCTTTGTGACCCCACTGACTGCAGCACGCCAGGCTTGCCAGTCCATCACCAACTCCCGGAGCTTTCTCAAATTCATGAAATGTAGCATAGATGGAACAAAAATGTAGGCTAAAGGAGATAGTGAAAAAAAGACTGAAGTTGATGCAATTAAAAAAAACTTATTAAAAATATCTATTCTTATGATAATATCACTGTTTTGAGTACTGTAGCTTTATAATGTCTTGAAGTATGCTGGTGTGAGTCTATCAGTTTTTTAGATGCTTATGCTTAGTTTGTGTTTCCATATAAATTTTGTAATAAGCTTGTGAGTTTTTGTTTAAAAGTTTCTGAAATTTGTATTGAGACTGTAATGAATCTATAGCTCAACTAGGTGAAGAGTAATATCTAAGTGAATATTGAATATTCTAAACTATGAATGTGACATACCTCTCCATACCGACAAAAAGACCTTTCTTTTAGGTCTTCTTTAATTCTTTTAGCAATATGTTTTAGTTTTTGACTCACTAGACTGGAATATTTGAATATCTTTTGTTAAATTTATCCCCATTCATTGCTTTTTTCTTTTGGATGCTATTGAAAATAAACATAAAATTGCAGATTATATTATACCTTGAGGTTTTAAAAAATTGTTACTTTTTTATAGAAATACTATCAATTTTTCTAAGTTGGCCTCATGTACTGTTACTTTATTGAATTAACTTGTTAGCTCAACAGTTGTTATTTTTGTTTTTTGAAGATTACTTAATGTTTTCTATGTATGTGATCAAGTATATTTCTTGCAAATAAAAATGATTTTTATTTCTTCAAAAAAATAGCTGTCATCATTGTATCATAAAACTAGTATAAATTATCTTTGCTTGGTGTGTTTGCTTAAATGAAGAAAGTTTGTAAAATTTAGTGTTGAGATATAAATGACATTTACCAGGAGCAAAATGTGAAGTATGGAAATATACTTTATCATTAATTGGGTTTTATTATTAGTATCTTGTATTTGCTGGCTCAAAAACAGCATGGTATCACATCCAAGAGGCTTAAATTTAGCTTGAAATATCTTTAAATTACAGCAAGAGAAGCCGTGTAATTCAAATTTTCTCTTTGTGCTTCTCTAGTCTTTAATGGAATCAGTTGGTGATTATTATTAAAATGTCTTTCAAGTTTGAGGCATTTCCCAGCAAGTTATTCCAAGTGCACACTGTTATCCTTTTAACCAGCTCTCATTTGTACTTTCCGGGTCAGTGACTAAAATGTATGATGCTCTGTGAGTCAGAGTGACTTCAATATAAAAGATGTTAAGGAAGCAAAATTGCATGCCAAGCAAATCTTTATCTTAATTAGCTGCTACAACTTAAAAGAGTTTGCTTCTGTGTCTCAGAAGTAATACAGCTGCATACTTATCTGTAGCCTCTATTGCACTATTCAATACGGATATTTTTTTCCCCATAGATCACCAGAGATACCAAAACTCTGGGCTTTCTTGGTGGCTCAGCAGTAAAGAATCCACATGCAATGCAAAAGATGCGGGTTGGATCCCTGGGTTGGGAAGATCCGCTGGAGGAGGGCATGGCAACACATTCCAGTATTCTTGCCTGGAGAATCCCATGGAAAGAGGAGCCTGGAGGGCTACAGTGCATAGCGTCACAAAGAGTAGGACATGACTGAGGTGACTTAGCACGCAGGCACTGAAATTTTAGAGAAGAAAAATAAGGTCTTTTCTTGGATGTAATATATTTTGTAGAAGGGTGAAGCATGTGCATTTCCTTCAGAACAGGAGTTACCTGCCTTCTAAAATGCCACATGGATGCTTAATATTTGAGGTCACAATTTTCAAACAGCAATTGTTGTAGGTAATTCATCTTTGTGTAGCAGAAAAAGATGTTCTTGCATCTATATCCTCCTGAAACTGGCAGGCAATACTACCTTTTTCTTTAAATTTTTTCATAGAGAAATTGAGAAGGAAAGCTACTGAAATTCTCCTGAACATTTCCATCTATATCATTTTAGCTTCCAGACAGTGCCAGAATAAAACTGCAAACTATTCCAAAAGGCTTTTCTAAATGAATTCATTTGACAGAGGTGATTTGCTGCCAACCTCACTTCTCTTGGATCTAATGGCAAGCGCGCTGCCTGATCACAACTGTTAAAGTACAGCACTCTGTATTATTTGGTCAAGTTTGGCATACCACTGCAGGTGGATGCATGATTGTGGTTTGGAATTTTGAAACATTACCCACAGAAACTCATGCAAGGTGAGAGGCGAGCAGCAATGGGAGGGAACAAGAGAGGAAAGCTTTTCAGTGACTGAATGAGAGTTCAGTGAGAATTTACTATGCATGTGACTCTATGTGGAGATACAAAGACAGGTCACTTTTGGAAACTGATATAAAGGTGTCATGATAGATTTTGCAAGTTGAATCCGAAAGAGACTGCTCACAGCCTTGAACTTCTAGAATGCCATTTTAGAGCTCAAAAATTTCTGTTTTGGCCCAGAGAGTGTGTCTTCTGGTGCTGCCATGTTGCCTCATATGAGCACCATGGTCGAGGGTAGAGACTGTGCTGAATACTTGCCATTTATTCCATCTAGTACCACTTTCCAGCCTCTTTTCAACCTACTCTATGCCCCTGGATGCTGGTTATAGACCAGAGAAGCCCTGTCCTCTGAATTCAGATTATGTTCAACCAATGAGAAACAGCTGCGAGAGTGAGATTAGGCGATATATTTCTTAGACTTCCTTCCTGAGTTTTGGCTTCTTCCCTCTACTGGAGCCCAAAATTGCTCTCAGCAGTCCTTCTCCAGACCATGGCCTTTTAAAGTTCCAGGTTCAAGTCTCTGCTTCCTTCTGACCTAGGGATAGCAGCTCTTTGTTGTTAGCCTCAGGTTAAGGCACAATAATCACTCCTTTATTAGTCTCTCTTAAATTGCTCAACTTCAACGTGGCGTCTTTTCTTACCAGGAAAAGATGTAGGGTTGTAGTATTACAATCCAAGGGTCTTATGATAAAAAAAAAAAAAAAAAGCACAAATGTTACTGTGATTTTAGATACTTGGTTCACGACTTTTCGAATACTTAGTGATTGCAGAAAGGAGCCAGGATGACATTGTTCACATTTTTCCTGACTAGCAGAGATTCATTGAAAAAGATTCAGATGACAGACTGACTTTATGCTTCCATTTCTGGGAATGCTTCCTGGCTTCTGCAATCACGGTAGGATAAGTGTTTAAAATAGGCAGTTTTCCATATACATTTGTAATAATTTTCTGGGTTTTTAAAAATAAGTGATAAGATGTGTGTATGTGTGTGTGTGGGTGTATACAAAGGATAGGCAAAGAGAATTATAGTTTATCTGAGTTCCAGTAGTTAGTATGGAACATGCAGATATGTGCTGTGTTATTTGACACCTTGACCAAAATATTTTCCAATTACTGGTGTTATGAGAACAGATGGGATAATCTCTTTAAGCACCAGGTGAAAGAGTGTAAGAATCACCTCTCTTCTTTCTATTTCCTTAGTAAGAATAATAAAGTGCCAGATAGAAAGAAAAAAATAACCCAAGAAGGATGCCAAAAAGAGGAAATTTTTGAAGAAGGGAAGCTGTATCAAGACCATCACTGAGAGGTTAGTAAATAAAAAGTATTTTAAATTCTTAAAAGAAAAACTATTTTTTAAGTTCTATACTATTCTAAGTAATGTGTGCGTGGTAAGTCGCTTCAGTCGTGTCTGACTCTGTACCACCTCGTGAACTATGGCCTGCCAGGCTCCTCTGTTCATGGGATTCTCCAGGGAAGAATACTGGAGTTGATTGCCATGCCCTTCTCCAGGGGACTTTCCCAACCCAGGGACTGAACCCTCATCTTTGAAGTCTGCACTGGCAGGCAGATTCTTTACCACTAGTGCCCCTCCCACCCTGGGAAGCAATGTTTTAAGGGACATAATTCCAAAGCTGCTTTAGTAGTAGTCCCCAAAGCTGCAGGGAGCAAAGAGGACAACTTGATAGGTGGAGTAAGGATAATTCTGATTTCTCAAGAAACAGACGACTATGGTTACTGATCATTTTTTGAGGTGGGGAAGTGGTAAAGAACATTTCACAGATTGCCTGTCTCTCACTATAAGTGTCTGATATGCAGTAAAGAGGACTTCCCTGATGGCTCAGTGGTAAAGAATCTGCCTGCAATGTAGGAGACCGGGTTTTGATTGCTGGGTCGGGAAGATCCTCTGGAGAAGGGAATGACAACCCACTCCAGTATACTTGCCTGGGAAATCTCACGGACAGAGGAGCCTGGTGAGCTACAGTCCATGGGGTGGCAAAAAGTAGGACATGACTTAGCAACTAAACAACAATGCTGTAAAGAAACTCTTGAGAATTAACCAGCTCATTGAAACTCCCATGTCTACTGATTGACATAGAAACAAGTTCTAGCATCAGAATGAACTGGAAATTTTAAGGAAATTGGAATCTTGGGAAGACCACTGTGGCAGACGCCACAAGGAAATCATTTACTTTTATCTCTCATGAAAAATGAATAATCTCCTACAAGGTCAATGTGAAAATAGAATTTGACTTCTCGATTTATGATTTATGATTCCTACATGAGTACCTTTTGAATGCAGTAGTCCATCTCATAAGTTCTGAGAGAATGTGTTTGACAGAAAATTTGCTTAGCTGACCGAAAGGACCATTGAAATGAAATATGAGACAAAATAAACTTAAAAAACTCAAACATGAATCTAGATCCTAGGGAAAGCCACAGCTAATATATAACAGAATGACAACATGGCTGATTTGAATCAATCTCTTGGCGGAACAATAATGTTGAGTTTCTGAGCAATCAAAGCTAAAGGCTCTTTGCTTTCATAAAACAGTGCTGTTTTCACAATAAATAATGAGGCAATCTCCTCTCCTTATATGTAACATTAGTGAGCTTGACCAAGATATGGTACAGATTTAATTGGAGCTATATTTCTTTTTTCTATAAATTTCTTAATGATTTTCAGAGGTATAATTATATTAAAAGAATCATTAAAGAAGCTAGGCAGAATTTTATGAATAATTTAGGCTTATTTTTAAAATGTATAATCTTTAGATGACTATTCTCTGTGACTACAGACTTCACCAGTGATCTTTGGGACTGTTGATGTTCCTTACTCCTTAATATCCGAAATACTTTCGAATTCTCATTGTAAAAAGGCAGAGTTTCAAACTTTAGTAGGCAAATGATATCATGGGCCAGAAATTTTACTGCCTACTGTGACTTTACACAAAACTATTCTTAAATATGCTGGTATAGACATAGTAAGTGGAAGCAGTGACAGAGTTTATTTTCTTGAGCTGCAAAATCACTTTGATGGTGACTGAAGCTGTGAAACTAAAATACACTTGCTCCTTAGAAGAAAAGCTATGACAAAACTAGACAGCATATTAAAAAGCAGAGACATCACTTTGCCAACAAAGCTCCATAGAGTCAAACCTATGGTTTTTCAAGTAGTCATGTATGGATGTCAAAGTTGAACCATAAAGAAGGCTGAGGGTCAAAGAATTGATTTTTTCAAATTGTGCTGGAGAAGACTCTTGGACAGCAAGGAGATCAAACCAATCAATCCTAAGGGAAATCAACTCTGAATATTCATTGGAAGGACTGATGATGAAACTGAAGCTCTAATGTTTCACCACCTGATACGAAGAGTCAACTCATTGGAAAAGAACCTGATGTTGGGAAAGATTGAAGGCAAAAAGGAGATGGGGGTTGCAGAGGATGAGATGGTTAGATAACATCACCAACTCCATGGACATGAATTTGAGCAAACTCTGGGAGATGGTGGAGGACAGGGGAGCCTGGTGTGCAGCAGTCCATGAAGTCACAAGAGTTGGACATGACTTTGCTACTGAACAACAACAAGTCATAGTAAGGTGGAGTTTAATTATATTTGCATTTTAAGTTAGAATATTACAAAAGATCTGTTTATAATTTTGCAAAGCTATAATGAAAACAATTGTCCTACTTAGTTTTCTTTTAGATTCTGCCAGAATTCATGGTCAGAAAAGAACAATGGCACCACGATGATTTTACTTGCAATTTACTTCTTTGTACAGGTGTCATTTTCCTCAAGAAAACAGTTTAGCAATTGTGTCAGAAAGTATTGACTGTTCTCTTAAGCACCTGGCTTATTCTTGTTTTGTGGTCCCTGTGATCAGTTGCAACCAATCCTCCAGCTGCACTGATGTGCTCATGTGATCTGTGTTTCTTTCTTTGCAGACTAGAAATCTCAGATCCTAATGAACACCTTACCTTCCATCAGTGAAAAAGTCTCACAACATGTATTTTGTCCATTACCTTGAGTCATGACTTTAGCTTATTTTTTCCAAATTAATGTTTCTTCCATTTCATATATGTCTCAAATCTTTCTATGTTGTGTCTTTTGTGGTGAGCCGACTTGAACCCTTTCTGAAGCAAGCCAGTGTGTAAATAAATCAGACAGATAAACGATAGATAGGCAAATAGATAATAGACCATCTCAAATTTTGTCTGTAATAAATAGAATTATAAAGAGGTGTAGCAGAGTGGAAAGACTAATAAACTACTTCACAGGAGAACTCATGCTTGGTCCCCATTCCAACCTTAAGTAGCATTAATAATTTGGAAAACTCATTACATTTCTATAAACCTTAATGTTCTTATTTGTCAACAGGGAGAGTGGTTGGATAATATGCAGATCCATTCCAAATTGTATATTATGGGACTGAAAAACACCACCAGCAATGCTTGTAGAAAGTTCTTATGCAAAAGTACACCATTGATAATTACTACCATGTAAAAATTATTGCTATTTTTATTGCAATGAAGAAGATTTTTTAAGGTGGAGAATGGGAGCTATCAGATGAGCAGTAAGAGTACCTCATGGTAGAACAGCAGAATTTTCATTAGTCTGAATGGCCTTACCGAAATCATGGGACAAAAGGTAGAATTGAGTCCTCAGTCTGATTTTAAACTCCTCCAGATATAAAAAGGCAGATGACAAATCAGTGGTGAAATCCAACAGAAATAATAGGAAAAACCTTAGAAGAAACTATCTCTAAAGATTACTGCTTCAAAAGTGAGAGTTTGGGTTGGTTTTCTAAATTATAAGAAATCCACCTTTAATTTTAGGTATTTAATGTTAATTTTCATATTTAAAACTTACTTAAAATTTGGTGGATTTTTTTCACCCATTTATAAGATTCCAAACTTTAAGGGATTCACTGATGTCAGCAGGTGCCCTTATCTAATATATTTCTCCCATCTGTAAATTCTAAGGCCAAAGCTTCCAAGGCCACTTTAGGATAGGACTGTAACAGGTAAGTTTTGTTTAAAGGGTTCAGTATGGACTTGCCTGGTGATTCAGTGGCTAACAAGCTTCATTCCCAATGTAGAGGCCCAGGTTCAATTCTTGGTCGGGGAACTAGATCCTACATGCAGCAACTAAAGATGGCTCATGCCACACCTAAGACCCAGCACAGCCAAATAAATAAATATTTAAAAAATATAAAGAAAAAATCCATGAAATTATAAAGGAGCCAGTGCACCCATATCCCATTTGTTCGTGTTGGCTACTAACAGCTCTCAGCTACACTCTTTTGAGATTTGCTCTAGGTTACTCCTCTATCTAGAATATATCTTGGAGGTTACTCTCTAGGTCAAGAGAGAGAAGTCAGTAATGACGGAAAGATAATAGGGACAAACAAGATCAGACTCCAGAGATGAGGAAATTGAGGCATGAAGAAATTAGATAATGGCCTAAGGTCAGTTCAGTTCACTACAGTTCAGTCACTCAGTCATATCCGACCCTTTGCGACCCCATGGACTGCAGCACGCCAGGCTTCCCTGTCCATCACCAACTCCTGGAGTTCACCCACACTCATGTCCATTGAGTCGGTGATGCCATCCACCCACCTCATCCTCTGTTATTCCCTTCTCCTCTTTTCAGTATGAAAAGGCCTAAGGTCACATTGGTAGTAAGTGGCAAGCTGAACTTGGAACTTAGGCAGTTGGGTATCAGAACTCACACTATCCTATGTGTCAGGGCACATGGTATTCTTATTGAGTGTCAGTTTTCTGGTATCCATCTGTTACAGACTGAAGGTTATATTCTCTCAAAATCTGTGTTGAAATCCTGACCCTCAATGTGATGGTATTAAGAAGTGGGGCCTTGGAGGAGTATTAAGTCATGGGATGGAATCCTCATGAATGAGATTAATGTCCTTATAAAAGGGACCTCAGAGAGCTCCTTTGCCCTTCTGCCATATAAGGACACAGGGAGAAGATTGCAGTCTGCAACTGGATGCACTCATGTTGGCACACTGATGTTTGATTTCCAGCTTCCTGAACTATGAGAAATAAACTTCTGTTGTATAAGACTCTTGAGAATCCCTTTGACAGCAGTGAGATCAAACCAATCACTACTAAAGTAAATCAACCTTGTGTATTCATTGGAAAGACTGATGCTGAAACTCCAATATTTTGGCCACCTGATGCAAACAGCTGACTCATTGGAAAAAACCATGAGGCTGGGGAAGATTGAGAGTTCCCAAGTGGTGCTAGTGGTAAAGAACCTGCCTGCCAATGCAGGAGATGTAAGAGACCAGGGTTCAATCCCTGGGTTGGGAAGATCCCCTGGAGAAGGTAATGACAATTCACTCCAATATTCTTGCCAGGAGAAGCCCATGGATAGGGGAGCCTGGTGGGCTACAGTTTGTGGTGTTGCAAAGAGTCAGACATGACTGGAAGTGACTTAGCACAGCACAGGAGGAGAAGGGGGTGACAGAGGAGATGGTTGGATAACATCACCAACTCAATGGACATGAGTTTGAGCAAATACTGGGAGATAATGAAGGACAGGGAAGCCTGGTGTGCTGCAGTCCATGGGGTCACAATGAGTTGGACATGACTTACCAACTGAACGGCAACAACATAAGCCATGCAACTGGTAGTACTTTGCTGTAACAGTCCAGATAGACTACAAGAATTTATAACTTTTCTTCAGTACTTTTAAGTATGTGAAAATCATAGGATGTAAGTCTTTTGCGTGGATTTATGTACGGACTTTCACGCATTCAGCTTCATTTGAAATCCCAAAGAGTGTGGTGCTCACTTAGCAATAATAAAAGTCTTCATTCTCAGGTTCTGTGGGCTGACATAAGTCCTCTTCATAAATGTTGATGCAGTAAAGAGAAATAGTATTGAAAATCTTAAGGGAATACGTGTAAAATTATTTCTTTTGGTGTCAGTTCTTTCTAGAGACTGATATGTTAAGTTAAATTTCGTTAAATTTCTTTATTTAAGTTAAATAAAGGATTAAATATTAAACTACAGCAGTATTGATAGTTAATGTCATCAGTCTGTCTGTCAATTTTATCAACTTTTGGATCCATTTATCCATCAGAGATAACTTAATCCATCAGAGATCCATTAATCATCAGAGAAGGCAATGGCACCCCACTCCAGTACTCTTGCCTGGAAAATCCCATGGACGGAGGAGCCTGGTAGGCTGCAGACCATGCGGTCGAGAAGAGTCGGACACGACTGAGCGACTTCACTTTCACTTTTCCCTTTCATGCATTGGAGAAGGAAATGGCAACCCACTCCAGTGTTCTTGCCTGGAGAATCCCAGGAACGGGGGAGCCTGGTGGGCCACCGTCTATGGTGTCGCACAGAGTCGGACATGACTGGAGCAACTTAGCAGCATCCACAATCACATTTTTTTTCTGAAATGCAATATATGTTTATGTCACCAAAGACCTTATTCTCTGAAACAATAATGAGAAGAGGAGAGGGGTTCAGTTTATCAAGGTTTAGTTAATACTAATACTCCCTTTAGTCAATATTAAGCCGTGTTTACCTATGGCAGTGATAAATACAAGATAAGCATTGCACATTCTTTAATCAAGTAAAATGGATCTAATGTGACTTACTAGCTAGAAAAAATTTTTAAACTTGCTGTTCCTCAGTTTTTCCATCAGAAAAAAGATGAGACCATCTCCTAGGGTTGCTCCAATGATTAATTAAGATAAAATATATAAAACCCTTGCCTGGCAAGGGTTAACTATTATGTCTTTCAATTTTCCCTCCCTCTCATCCTCTGTTCCTCCCTCCATTTCTCCCTTCCTTCTTTTCATTCTTCTCTCTTTCTTCCTCCAAGTATAGGAATAGCCAATTAAAATTACAAACATTTCCCCCAATTATGATGAAAGCATACCTAACAAGAATGCTGTCTTATAAAGATTCCAACATTACATTGAATTGAATAATTCCAGTTAAATTATAATAAGTGCTCAGCATTCTAAGTATCAACAAAAATTATAACTAGGAAGATCCTATTGCTTATTCCATCAAAGAAGCTACATTTTCACCCTTTATTCTCAGGAGCCTCTTCTAAGATTCCTACCAATTTAAATTAGTGGGAGCTATAATCTATTGGGTGTAGACAGGCTACAATGATGTATTGTACAACACAAGGAAAGTAGTAATTATTTTTTAATAGCTATAAATGGAGTTCAACCTTTAAAATTGTATTAAAATTAATTAAAAAATAAAAGATTTCATTTAAGTAGTGCACTTGTAAATAAAGTAAAAAAAAAAGATTGGAGGGATTCTGAAAAAAAATTAAGAGCCTTAGACATTCTTTGTTCTTAAGATATTTAGTTCATGAATAATAAGTATTCCAAGAAGTTAAAAAAAATATTATAAAACTGTTGCCTATTAAAATCCATTAAAATGTGTTAGGGAGTTTGCTCCATTGACAGAGTAAACAGCATATGAAATTTCCTCTACATTTTAAGATTTTTCTTCTTTGTTTTTTACTTCTATCCTATTCTCTGATGTGCTATATTCTGCTTTTTGCTATGTTAAAAAAAATAAGTGAATTGTTAACAATGAATAGTATTTTTATGTCACTAGAAAAAAACTAGCATCTTCAAAACTGTAAAACCCTGTCAAGGACACTTCCCTCCTGTTTTGTTTCTTTTTTCTGTTTGAAATAAAATTACCAGTTGTATAAAAGCATGATAAGTAATCATATTTGTTGTAATTAAATAGACTTCTCAAAACAGTTCCCAGAAGTCCTGTTACCTTTGATTGGATGACCTCATTTCCAACAAGAAATAACAAGAAAAGAATTATCATCAGTTTCCCCAAGTTTCTGTGGAAAACTGCTCAAAGAAACCAGGAAAATAGAACCTCACCTACAAAGATACCACTTCAAAAATCTAATGAGAATTTCCTAATTTAGTAGAATAGAAAACTACCGAGTAACTTAGATACAGGGACTGTGGACTCATCACTGACCTTTGAAGAATAGGTTGCAGGAAGACACAGATGTGTGTGTGTATGTGTGCACGCACGAGCACAGTATGTTTAGGAACAAGTCAGATTCCCTGGTGGCTCAGACGGTGAAGCGTCTGCCTGCAATGCGGGAGACCCGGGTTCAATCCCTGCGTCGGGAAGATCCCTTGAAGAAAGAAATGGCAACCCACTCCAGTATTCTTGCCTGGAAAATCCCATAGGCAGAGGAGCCTGGTGGGCTATGGTCCACGGGGTCGCAAGAGTCAGACATGACTAAACACGCACACTGTAGCAATAACTGTAACAGAGGAATCTAAGTCCATCATCACCCTCACAGAGGTCACAGACCACCATTTTAAACTTTTCTTCAACCTGATGTTCTCAGGGTAGGGCATTTTAAGCCCCTGCTGCTGCTAAGTCCCTTCAGTCCTGTCCGACTCTGTGCGACCCCATAGACGGCAACCCACCGGGCTCCCACGTCCCTGGGATTCTCCAGTCAAGAACACGGGAGTGGGTTGCCATTTCCTTCTCCGGTTAAGCCCCTATCAGATTCCATCTAGAAAACACCCTCAGTAATTAATGACCTAACAACTATGGCACTTCTGTTCCAGACTTCGGTTTGTAAGACCCAAATGCCCAGGAAGCTTGGCTATCTTACATTGCTGTTGATCTCATTGTTTGCTATTTCAACACTCCTGTTTGCCAACAAATACCATAGGAACATTCTTACTGTCACAGTTGGGCAATCAGAGGATGATGGAATGTTATCCCTCTAAGTTACAGGATGGCTCAAGTAAAGACTATTCTAAGTACACAAGCTCTGAACAGTGTTTTGTTAGTGGATTACCTGGATGAGTGGAAGGTTATCTGATCCTTAAGCCTATTTCTGCTTATATTTCTAAGAAATACAGGATTTCCCCCTCAGCTTAAAAGAGGACACTGAGAATTCTATTATTTCTACATGTTAAAAGTGGCATCAATGAAAACAGGTTCAAGCAGTTTAAAAACTACCACAAAAAGAAAATGAAAGTATGGAGGAATCATTCAACCTGAAATTGTAAGAACTTCATATTTTAAAGCATTGATGATAAAGTTGGGTGTATGTTCTCTTAGAGGAAAAAAGCCCAGTGACACTCATATCAGGATCAAAATTATACTTCTTTGCTTAGCTCTCATAAACATATTTGACTGATAATTGGAACTAAGAGGCAGCAGGGAAGCTTCACTTTGTGTTGCAAATGGAGCAGAGAAACATGTGACTCAGTAGGAAAATGAATTTGTTAGCTGTGAACATAAACCATATCATGATAAAGGTCAGAATAATGTTTTTACTTCTTGTACCAAATAGAACTAAAGTATCAATAAAGGTATCCTTTTGAAATATCTAAATCATACCATAATGAGGAAGAAACTTTGGTAATAAATATTATCTTTTAAAAAACCCATTCCCTTTCCTGACTGTAGAACTAAAAAAGGGCTAATGTTACTTATGCTATGCTATGCTATGCTAAGTCACTTCAGTCGTGTCCGACTCTGTGTGACCCCATAGACGGCAGCCCACCAGGCTCCCCATCCCTGGGATTCTCCAGGCAAGAACACTGGAGTGGGTTTCCATTTCCTTCTCCAATGCATGAAAGTGAAAAGTGAAAGTGAAGTCGTTCAGTCATGTCCGACTCTTAGCGACCCCATGGATTGCAGCCTAACAGGCTCCTCCGTCCATGGGATTTTCCAAGCAAGAGTACTGGAGTGGGGTGCCATTGCCTTCTCCGAATGTTACTTATATAGATACCAAATTTACATGCAAAGGGAACTTTAGGCAAGAGAACACTTCTCTACAACATTGTCAAGCATATATTACATGAAAACAATGTAAAACTTGAAAACACCTTCAGATTTGTTCTGGTTTATCTGCTAAGTATTTCTAAACTTTCTCTGTTGAATGTGTTATACAGAGAAGTCTTCAGAACCTAGAAGGTTGGGATGACTCAAAATAAAACTAGGATCTATAGAACTCCGGTAATTAGCATACTTTGTGCTTAGCAAGAATCTGAAATAATTTGAAACATCATTTAAAGATTGTCTTAATAACTTGAAAAGTGAAACAGAAAGGTTTAGCCATATTATGCTAAAAAAATAAGCTGTTTTAAAACTCTTCTTTGCATAATATAAAATCACACATCCAATTAAGTTAAATAAAAAGAAAGGAAAGTGAGCTAGGAGTCTGCTTCACTAATCTTAGAAGTCAGCCACTTGAGCATAACCAGGCTTAGAGCTTTAATCAGCACATATGCTTGATTGGGTTCCCCTGACCTGAAGACCAATGTAATTAAGCAAGTATGAAATGCATCTCAATATTTCTTCTTCTATATTATCAGCTTCAATGAAAAAGATGAAACCTGAAGAAAGATGAGGCAAACTTCTCATCTGGTTTTGAAAAATGAGCTATTATTCCCATCAAAATGTAGTCTTTGTTTTAAGTACCTGAAGATATTTCAGAAAATAATTATCAAACATCAGCTAAGTGGAATGCAACCATTAACAGAAAACAGTTGATCGTGACTAGTAAAAAAAAAAAAAAAAAGGGCAGGAATGCATCAACATTCCATTTTATTAATATGATATGAGCCGTGTTCTTTCTTTTTATTTTAACATCCCTGCCATACCTCCAAAGAGAACTTCAAAGTGCCCTATATTAACATTTAGAAATGGTAAACATCATCCTTTCTGAATCATTTCATGTCACTTTATTTCATGGAGAATCCCCTCCAGATTTTTGTCTTTCTTATAGTCTTTCATGTTCTCTCAAGGGATTCCAGTTTTTGCTTTATTCTCCCTTCTTTTTTACCCTTCCCATTTTAAATTCTGCTCTCCCTTAGGTCATATTCAAAATAAATTTTTCTGTTTTCATCTATTTCTTTCCCACTCAAGTCAACACAAGTCTATCAACCACAGGCAAACGATGTAAATAGTGTAAGAAAGGCTTTTATTGTTCCTCTCAAAGTGACAGCAATCCAATCTTTCTATTTATGGGATAATTGCAAGCAACTATTGAAATTCACATTAACTAGGTCCCTGGAAGAAGCATGAGAACATTAGTGTGTAAGTCAGCAAAGATGAACACAGCCTGGGATGTTACTCCCCTGACTCTTTGACCCTGAGTTACTTCAGGATATCTATACCTTCCAGCTAAGGTAGTTTGGAGCGTTGACTGAAATAAGTCATGGAAAAGTATTCTGTTAATCATAAACACCATACAAATGCAAGTTATTATGCTTATTGTACTATTATTTGCTTTTTCTTTAAATTGCAAGCTCAAACGCAGCAGGGACCTTCTTCTTTTAGCTCTTGAATAGCCCCTAGCAGATTCAGAGACAGAATTCAATCAATACACAGCCAGGAAAGTTAGTGGATGTTAAAGAAAATCATTTAAATGGTTCCCTGCATTATGAAAATACACATTTCTGTAAAATTACAGTGGCAAGGGTTATGGAACAACAAAGCTTGGCTTGATGTATCTGTGTTTAGAAAACAAGGCTGAGAAGACTTATCAGGGGGTAGCAGAGTGCTAGTGAGTCTGATGCAAGAGGGAGAAGCAATGATGTTTTCATTCACTTCTGGCCTCATTACTCCAGAGAACTTTCTTCTCCTTAATGCATGTATGTAAATCCCTGAGTGTTAATGAAAGTGGTATGTGCCCAATGAGGGGAGAAGAGAGCTAAGATTAAAAACCAACACCAATGATGTACATTTAATGAACTGGTCTTACAGTTTCATGCACTACTTCTTTAAAATTCTGACTTTTTTTTTTAAGTACATTAGCTATGTCTATTTAGGGCCTAGAAGAAGTTCAAGGGGAAGAAATCACTTGTCTGAAAACTAAAGAGTGAGTCTTTTCCACTGCAAACAAAAGCTTCTGGTCTTGGAGACAATTTTTGAAAATTTAAAACTTTGATGATTGTTGAAAAAATGTAGGGGTATGAGAGTAATTAATGGTTCTTCTGAGACATTGCCATGTGCACCAAGCATTTGATGATTCTTTAAGATACTTTTTCTTAAAGTGTGGCCTTGGACCACTGACATCACACTTATCTGAGTGCTCTGCAGAAGATGTTGTTTTGTGGTTACCAATTCTGAAATTCTATTAAGTAGACAAGGATGGTGTTTAAATACTTTACTTTTGGTCTTGCTGTAACTGGCAAGTAGCCATATAAAGAAATGTTTGTGAAATATATGAACATTGATGGGTACCAAAACGTGTTAATTTGTATTTTATGTATGTATTAGAAAGACTATTGACTATGATGAAATTTAGACCTGTGCTTTTGCCTTACAGGTTGCCACATATATAGTGAACATTAAATTTTAAACAGTTACATAAACAATTTTTTCATTGAAATGGTTCCAGGAAACACATAATTTAACATCACATTTGAAAAGATTACTCCTCTGTATGGAGTAAATGCCATAAAAATAACAGCATTATCTCCTGAGCACTTTGTACATTAATTCTGTTAAAATCCTATTAATTATTTTTCTAGCATGACATGTTCTTCCAAGCCCATGCTGTTTTTCACATCCAAATTCTTGCAATTTCACTCTTAAATGAGTAGCCTTTGAATTTGAACTCTTGGTATTAAATCTTCTAATTCTTTGGCCTCTTGTATTGATCAGTCATAAAGTCTTTGGTTTCAAGAAATGTTTTTTAGCAGCTACAATTTTATCTTACATTCAGAAAATTACTCCAAAGTATTGCTCTTATTTTCATAAGAAGTGTTATAGTGCTCCTAGTGTGAATTTCTGTAATTTCACAGAAGATAACAGGAAATCAAATGATTCTAGCTTTCAGTACTTCAAATTGTATTGTTTGTTTGGTTTTTGACAGAATTTATTTTCATTACCCATAATAAGGACAAAGAGGAGTTGGAAGAGAGCTCAGGAAGAAAATGAGATAATTTTTAAAAATTGAGTATAAGTGTTGGTTCTACTTTAACTGTAAGCCTTTATGGTGTTTAGACAACTTGATTAGGCGACTAAGGACAAATGGAAATGTGAAAATGAAGCTCTTCATTAGCCTGATGCATTCATTAGATGATTATCAAGTTCATTCAGCCTTAAGTGCAAAGTCATCATCATCTTATTTTTTTCTAACCATCTACTTTTAATTTATGAAGCAAACAATTCAACTCTACCTAATCTTATGTGCTTCCACTGGAAAGATATGAAATGCACATACCTCACATGAAACTTTTACAATAGAGAAAGAGATTTTAATTTAAAAAATTGTTTCCTTACTAGAGCTGGCACTGTGTTCATTTTCAGCAGTTGTTAACAAGACGACACAAGTATCACATAAAATAGCTATGGTACATGTCATTTCACTTTATATTCAGATCAGATTTTCTGTTTCTGTTTGGAAATATTTGAACCATTCAAGATCTGATTATGGGGCATTTTTCTCTGACAGTTTCAAATAGAGACTGTAATAGTATAACCAAGGACTTACAATTGCTTCATGCTAATATTTTAACCTTGTGGAATTATACTTTCTCTTACCAAATGCATAACCTCATAGACAGGCTTCCTAGGTGGTGCTAGTGATAAAGAACCCACCTGCCAATGAAGGAGATTTGGGTTCAACCCCTGGACTATGGTCCAAAGGGTCGCAAAGAGTCAGACATGACTGAAGTGACTTAGCCCCAGCATGAGCCACATAGACATGTGTGACTTTTGTCTACTCCTTCTTAGCCAAAGAGAATGAGATTTCCACTGGGGGTTGGGGAGCTCTTAGTAAACTAAGGAATTCAGGGAATAGTAGTTTCTTTAACAAACACTGGAATGGAACCACTCTTATCCCCTCCTCCAGAAAATTTCCTCCATTGATGTTTTGTAAGTGGTTTGCTTCACAGTACAGATGTTTTTATAGATCAGCACCTGCATATTTATGCTCATTTTAATCTATATTTACATGACAGCTATCACTCTGAAATCAAAGCTTTGGAATCATAAATTGGGATAATCTCAATAAGCAACATCAAGAAAGTTTCATAGCAAAAGTGTTTCAGAAACTCTGAGACACAGAGACTTGGGAAGGAAGAAGTGAGTTTTTATTTATAATTCCTGCCTCTCAAGAAACACTTACCAGTTTTTAAACAAAAAGTAGTAGACGGTGCAGAAATTGTTTTAAATAAAAGATTAATGCAGAGTCCCTGTCCTAGACAGTTTTGTAAACCAATCAGAAATTCAAAGTCCACCTGACGCATTCTCTGTCTTTTTATTCCTAAAAAGAATTTATTAGGAGAGTTATAAACCAATCACAACACTTGGGTCTTTTTTCTTTTTAAAATATTTTTAATTAGAGGATAATTACTTTACAATATTGTGATGGTTCCTGGCATACATCAACATGAATTGGCCACAGGTATACATATGTCGCCTCCCTCCTGAAACCCCATCCACTTCCCTCCCCTTCCCACCCCTCTAGGTTGTCATAGAGCACAAACTTTGGGTTCCCTTTTCCATACAGCAAACTCCCACTGGCTATCTATTTTACATATGGTAATGTATATGTTTCAATGCTATTCTCTCAAACCATTCTCCCCTCTTATTCCCCCTCTTTGTCCAAAAGTCTGTTCTTTATGTTTGTGTCTCCTTTGCTGCCCTGTACGTAGGATCTTCAGCACTTTCTAGATTCCATATATATGTGTTAATATATGATATTTTTCTTTCTCTTTCTGACTTCACTCTATATAATAGGCTCTATGTTCATCCATCTGATTAGAAATGACTCAAACGAGTTACTTTTTGTAGCTGAGTAATATTCCATTGTGTATATGTACTATGACTTTCCTATCCATTCATCTGTCAATGGACATCTGGATTGCTTCCACATCCCAGCTACTGTAAATAGTGCTGCAATGAATATCAGAGTCTTGCTGTTAGTTGATGCAGTTGTGAAAGGCTTCTGCAGGAGTAGAGAGAATTCAAGACTGCTGAAAGAAAAAGTATTATAGTTAAGTTCATAGAAAAATAAAAAGAAAGGTTATTTTAGACTGTAAACTCCATGAGAGTAGAAAGTATATTCATTCACTATTATGTGCCAAGTAACTACTACACAGCTTGGCTGAATTGTTTGGAAGCAAGTTGAATAGAGCTATCAGGGAAGCCAAAGACACTTGCTTCTTGGAAAAAAAGCTATGACCAACCTAGACAGAACATTAAAAAGTAGAGAAATTAATTGGCCAAAAAAAGGTCCATTTAGTCAAAGCTGTAATTTTTCCAGTAGTCATGTATGGACGTGAGAGCTGGAAAATAAAGAAGGTTGAGCACCAAATAATTGATGCTTTTGAACTGTAGTGTTGAAGAAGACTCTTGAGAGTCCCTTGGATTGCAAGGAGATCAAACAAGTCAGTCCTAGAGAAAATCATTGAATATTGAATATTCATTGAATATTCAAAATATTGAATATTCATTGGAAGGACTGATGCTGAAGCTGAAGCTCCAATACTTTGATCACCTGGTGCAAAGAATTGACTCATTGGAAAAGACCCTGATGCTAGAAAAGACTAAAGGTGGGAGAAGAAGGGGATGATAGAAGATGAGATGATTGGATGGCATCACCGACTCAATGGACATGAGTTTGAGCAAGCTACAAGAGTTGGTGATGGACAGGGAGGCCTGGCATGCTTCAGCCCATGACATAATTGAGTGACTGAACTGAGCTGAACTGGAAGAGCAGAAAGAAACTTCTGCAGGAAATGGTAAAAATTGACCTACACTGAACAAAGGGTGTATTCTGGGGTGAATAATTTGGACTCAGGAAGAAAGGTATGACATAGACTATATTACTGATGCCTGTGCCTGTGCTGTGCTTTATCACCCAGTCCTGTCTGACTCTTTGCAACCTCATAGACTGTAGCCCACCAGGCTCCTCTGTCCATTGGGATTCTTTAGGCAAGAATGCTGCAGTGGGTTGCCAAACCTTCCTCCAGGGCATCTTCTCAACCCAGGGATAGAACTCAGGTCTCTCAAACTGCAGGCAGATTCTTTACCATCTGAGCCACCAAAGAAGCTTGCAAATACTGGAGCAGATAGCTTAGCCCTTCTCCAGGGGATCTTCCCAACCCAGGAATTGATCTGGGGTCTCCTGCATTGCAGGCGAATTCTTTACCAGCTGAGTTGGAAGCCCATATTATTGATACAAATACTCAAACAGCTATAAAGACAAATTATAAGTGATTTGATGCAGAAGTGATTACTGGGTGTTTTTTTTTTTTTTCCAGTGAAATGCTGGGTTTATCTAGTTCTTCAGAAATGTGCATCTTTGATTGCTTTTATATTGACTAAGCTGCATCATAACTCAGGAGAGGTAGAAGTTAGGTTGTAAAAACTGATGGTGATGCAAATAAATTCTTATAAAATTGATTTCTATTCTGTAGAAAATATAAGCCCAAACATTAGATTTTATTGTCTTATAAAATATTGACCATTTTTGCAACTTAGCATTCTTAGTTTTATATAATGTTGTTGCTTACTTGATAAGTCATGTCTAACTCTTTGTGATCCCATGGACTGTAGCCTTCCAGGCTCTTCTGTCCATGGGATTTCCCAGGCAAGAATACTGGAGTGGGTTGCCATTTCCTCCACCGGGGTATCTTCTCGATACAGGGACAGAACCCACATCTCCTGCATAACAGGTGTATTCTTCACCACTGAGCCACTAGGGAAGCCAGTTTTATATATGCACATATAAATATATGTATGTGTGTTCAGTTACTGAGTCATGTCCAGCTCTTTGCAACTGCGTGGACTGTAGCCCACCAGGCTCCTCTGTCTGTGGTATTCTCCAGGCAAAAAATACTGAAGTGGGCTGCCATCGCCTTGTCCAAGATACACGTATACAGATATATAAATATATGTATATACTGTACCTATATTTGTACATATATACATATGTATGAATACATATATATGTATATACTGTTCATACTGTTCATGGGGTTCTCAAGGCAAGAATACTGAAGTGGTTTGCCATTCCCTTCTCCAGTGGACCACATTCTGTCAGACCTCTCAACCATGACCCACCCGTCTTGGGTGGCCCCACACGGCATGGCTTAGGTTCATTGAGTTAGACAAGGCTGTGGTCCGTGTGATCAGATTGACTAGTTTTTTGTGATTATGGTTTCAGTGTGTCTGCCCTCTGATGCCCTCTCGCAACACCTATCATCTTACTTGGGTTTCTTTTACCTTGGATGTGGGGTATGTCTTCACGGCTGCTCCAGTAAAGTGCAGCCGCTGCTCCTTACCTTGGATGATGCTATCTCCTCATGGCCGCCCCTCCTGACCTTGAATGTGGAGTAGCTTCTCTCTGCCCTCCTGCACCCGTACAGCTGCCACTCCTTGGACGTGGGGTTACTCCTCTTGGCCGACACCCAGACCTTGGGAGTGAGGCATCTCGTCTTGGCCACCACCCCTGAACTTCGGCGAGGGGTAGCTCCTCTGGGCCGCCGCCCCTGACCTTGGGTGGGGGGTAGCTCCTCTTGGCTTCCCTTCTGCGTGGTCCATCCCAGCCAGCTGAAAAGGCAAAATGACAGGATACTGAAAGAGGAACTCCCCAGATCGGTAGGTGCCCAATATGCTACTGGAGATCAGTGGAGAAATAACTCCGGAAAGAATGAAGGGATGGAGCCAAAGCAAAAACAATACCCAGCTATGGATTCGACTGGTGATGGAGGTAAACTACAATGCTGTAAAGAGCAATATTGCATAGGAACCTGGAATGTTAGGTCAATGAATCAAGGCAAATTGGAAGTGGTCAAACAGGAGATGACGAGAGTGAACATCGACATTCTAGGATTCAGCGAATTAAAATGGACTGGAATGGGTGAATTTAACTCAGATGACCATTATATCTACTACTGTGGGCAGGAATCCCTTAGAAGAAATGGAGTAGCCATCATAGTCAACAAAAGAGTCCAAAATGCAGTACTTGGATGCAATCTCAAAAACGATAGAGTGATCTCTGTTTGTTTCCAAGGCAAACCATTCAATATCATGCCCCAACCAGTAATGCTGAAGAAGCTGAAGTTGAACGGTTCTATGAAGACCTACAAGACCTTTTAGAACCAACACCCCCAAGAGATGTCCTTTTCATTATAGGGGACTGGAATGCAAAAGTAGGAAGTTAAGAAACACCTAGGGTAACAGGTAAATTTGGCCTTGGAATATGGAATGAAGCAGGGCAAAGGCTAGTAGAGTTTTGCCAAGAGAACGCACTGGTCGTGGCAAACATCCTCTTCCAACAACACCAGAGAAGAATCTACACATAGACATCACCAGATGATCAACACCGAAATCAGATTGATTATATTCTTTGCAGCCAAAGATGGAGCTCTGCTACTGCTACTGCTAAGTCACTTCAGTCGTGTCTGACTCTGTGCGATCCCAAAGACGGCAGTGCATCAGGCTCCCCCATCCCTGGGATTCTCCAGGCAAGAACACTGGAGTGGGTTGCCATTTCCTTCTCCAATGCAGGAAAGTGAAATGTGAAAGTGAAGTCGCTCAGTCGTGTCTGACTCTTAGCGACCCCATGAACTATAGCCTACCAGGCTCCTTGGTCCATGGGATTTTCCAGGCAAGAGTACTGGAGTGGCTCTATACAGTCAGCAAAAACAAGACCGGGAGCTGACTGTGGCTCAGATTATGAACTCTTTATTGCCAAATTCAGAGTTAAACTGAAGAAAGTAGGGGAAAACCACTGGACCATTCAGGTATGACCTAAATCAAATACCTTATGATTATACAGTAGAAGTGAGAAATAGATTTAAGGGACTAGATCTGATACATAGAGTGCCTGATGAACTATGGACGGTGGTTCGTGACATTGCACAGGAGACAGGGATCAAGACCATCCCCATGGAAAAGAAATGCAAAAAAGCAAAATGGCTGTCTGGGGAGGCCTTACAAATAGCTGTGAAAAGAAGAGAAGCAAAAAGAAAAGATATAAGCATCTGAATGCAGAGTTCCAAAGAATAGCAAGGAGAGATAAGAAAGCCTTCTTCAGCAATCAATGCAAAGAAATAGAGGAAAACAACAGAATGGGAAAGACTAGAGATGTCTTCAAGAAAATTAGAGATATCAAGGGAACATTTCATGCAAAGATGGGCTCAATAAAGGACAGAAATGGTATGGACCTAACAGAAGCAGAAGATTAAGAAGAGATGGCAACAATACACAGAAGAACTCTACAAAAAAGATCTTCACGACCAAGATAATCATGATGGTGTGATCACTCACCTAGAGCCAGACATCCTGGAATGTGAAGGCAAGTGGGCCTTAGAAAGCATCACTATGAACAAAGCTAGTGGAGGTGGTGGAATTCCAGTGGAGCTATTTCAAATCCTGAAAGAGGATGCTGTGAAAGTGCTGCACTCAATATGCCAGAAAATTTGGAAAACTCAGCAGTGGCCACAGGACTAGAAAAGGTCAGTTTTCATTCCAATCTCAAAGAAAGGCAATACCAAAGAATGCTCAAACTACTGCACAATTGCACTCATCTCACACGCTAGTAAAGTAATGCTCAAAATTCTCCAAGCCAGGCTTCAGCAGTATGTGAACCGTGAACTTCCAGACGTTCAAGCTGGTTTTAGAAAAGGCAGAGGAACCAGAGATCAAATTGCCATCATCCGCTGGATCATGGAAAAAGCAAGAGAGTTCCAGAAAAAACATCTATTTCTACTTTATTGACTATGCCAAAGCCTTTGACTGTGTGGATCACAATAAAGTGTGGAAAATTCTGAAAGAGAAGGGAATTCCAGACCACCTGACCTGCCTCTTGAGAAATCTGTATGCAGGTCAGGAAGCAACAGTTAGAACTGGACATGGAACAACAGACTGGTTCCAAATAGGAAAAGGAGTATGTCAAGGCTGTATATTGTCACCCTGTTTATTTAACTTCTATACAGAGTACATCACGAGAAACGCTGGGCTGGAAGAAACACAAGCTGGAATCAAGATTGCCGGGAGAAACATCACTAACCTCAGATATGCAGATGACACCACCCTTATGACAGAAAGTGAAGAGGAACTCAAAAGCCTCTTGATCAAAGTGAAAGAGGAGAGTGAAAAAGTTGGCTTAAAGCTCAACATTCAGGAAACGAAGATCATGGCATCCTGTGCCATCACTTCATGGGAAATAGATGGGGAAACAGTGGAAACAGTGTCAGACTTTATTTTTGGGGGCTCCAAAATCACTGCAGATGGTGATTGCAGCCATGAAATTAAAAGACGCTTACTCCTTGGAAGGAAAGTTATGACCAACCTAGATAGCATGTTCAAAAGCAGAAACATTACTTTGCCAACAAAGGTCCATCTAGTCAAGGCTATGGTTTTTCCAGTGATCATGTATGGATGTGAGAGTTGGACTGTGAAGAAAGCTGAATGCCAAAGAATTGATGCTTTTGAACTGTGGTGTTGGAGAAGACTCTTGAGAGTCCCTTGGACTGCAAGGAGATCCAACCAGTCCATCCTAAAGGAGATCAGTCCTGGGTGTTCTTTGGAAGGAATGATGCTAAAGCTGAAACTGCAGTACTTTGGCCACCTCATGCGAAGAGTTGACTCACGGACAGGGAAGCCTAGCATACTGGGATTCATGGGGTTGCAAAGAGTCGGACACGACTGAGAGACTGAACTGAACTGATATATGTACATATAAGTATAATATATATATGTATAATGTGCAGATATATCAGTTTCTCAGGTGGTGCTACTCATAAAGAATCCGTCTCCCACTGCAGGGTGCAGATATATATATCTTCCTTGAACTATTTTTAACTTCTTACTGATTTCCTCAGTCATTAATTCTCTCACTTTCATGCTTCCTTGTTTTATATTTAAATGAGTCCTGATTTTGCATTTTTGAAAATTTTGCATTAGTAGCATAATGTATTATTTCGGGTAGACATGTGAAGTCCAGACTCCATTCAAGACACTTACAAGGAATTTATAAGGAATTAATTTTCTCAATACTTATGCTAGGAGGTTTCAATTCTAAATTTGGTGTGTGTGCTTAGTCACTCAGTCATGTCTGGCTCTTTTTTAGCCTAAGCACTGTTCCTCCTTTAGGCTCCTCTGTCCATGGGGATTCTCCAGGCAAGAATACTGGAATGGGTTGTCATGCCCTCCTCCAGGGATCTTCCCAACCCAGGGATTGAACCTAAGTCTTTCCCATTGTAGGTGTATACTTTACTGTCTGAGCCACTAGGGAAGGCCAAGAATACTGGAGTGGGTAGACTGTACTCTCTCCAGGGGATTCTCCAAACCCAGGAATCAAACTGGGGCTTCTGCATTGCCAGAGGATTCTTTACCAGCTGAGCTACCAGGGAAGCCCTCTATATTTGGCAACCACTATATTTTGGAAAAGAGTGAAAAATGTGAAACATTGTGAAAGCAAAACAAGAGTAGTGATATATTTATAGGGGTATGGTAGTAAAGAATCTGCCTGCAATGCAGGAGCTGCTAGTTTGATCCCTGGGTCCAGGAAGATCCCCTGGAGAAGTAAATGGCAACTCACTCCAGTATTATTGCCTGGGAAATCCCATGGACAAAGGATCATAGCAGGCTACAGTCCATAAGGTCACAAAGAGTTAGACAAGACTGAGCATGCAACCAAAGCATCCTGTAAAATGAAGGTCTAAATAACTAAATAACTAATCAATCACTCTAGTCTCTTTCCTCTTGAAACATCTTTCCCACCACGCTGTGCTGGGGAGAAATCTAGCCCAGATCTTGACAGCCACTTTGATAGTTTACAGATGAGAAATAGATATTGATAAACAAACCTGGAAGAAAATTGAGGAAAAGCCAACCAGAGTTTTAAAAAAAAAGGGCAACAAAATGTATTTTAAAAAGCTCTACTTACCTCTTATCAAAAAATGCACCTTTCCCCCCCTCTATGGCTTCTTTTCCCTCTTTTTTTTTTTTTTTTTTGTTGAAGATAATTGCTTTACAATATTGTGTTGGCCTCTGCAATACATCAACATGAATCAGCCACAGGTATACAAATGTCCTCTTCCTCCTGAACCCCTCTCCCATCTCCCACCACACTCAGCTATAAAAAAGAATGCATCCGAGTCAGTCCTAATGAGGTGGATGAACCTAGAATCTATTATACAGAGTGAAGTAAGCCACAAAGAGAAAGACAAATATTGTATATTAATGCATATGTAAGGACTCTAGAAAGATAGCACTGATGGATGTATTTGCAAGGCAGCAATGGAGACACAGAGATAGAGAACAGACTTGCGGATAAATACACTTTTAAATATACAAACTAACTTTTAAATATAAGAATATATTTATGCCAAATATATAGAAAGAATGCAATCAACCTAAGTGCTCAATGAAAATAAAAACTAATGTATATTATGGCATATTCACTCAATAGAGCATCATGTATTCATGAAAAAATATGCTTGTAAAATTGATATTTTTATCATCTCTTATGATTTAATCTATACAGTGGTTTATTAAATTGACGATAAAATTTGACCTCATCTAAGTGAAACAAGGAAACAAAAAATACAAAACAAAAGTATGAATCTACTGATTGAGATTCTTCTGTGTCAGGCCCACGTATTTGTGTTTATAAATTTTATTCAGATAATTCCACTCAGCAGTTGGATTTTGGAACCATTAGTCAAATTCAACAGTTGCTGAATTATAAGAATTTATTTAGAAAACTGCTGTCTTCCTGCTTAGTGGAATATTTGTTATTTCAGTGCCAGACAGCAACCTGGATGCTTTTAATATTCTAAGATATTTGTTATTGTCATTGTTCAGTCGCTCAGTCATGTCTGATTCTCTGTGACCCCATGGACTGCAGCACCAATCTTTCTTGTCCTTCTCCATCTCCCAGAGCTTGCTCAAACTCATGTCCATTGAGTCAGTGGTACCATCCAACCATCTCATCTTCTGTCATCCCCTGCTTCTCCTGCCTTAAATCTTTCCCAGCATCAGGGTCTTTTCTAAAGAGTCAGCTCTTCACATCAGGTGGCCAAAGTATTGGAGCTTCAGTTTCAGCATCAGTCCTTCCAATGAATATCCAGGACTGATTTCCTGTAGGATTGACTTTGTTTGATCTCCTTGCAGTCCAAGGAACTCTCAAGAGTCTTTTCCAACACCACAGTTCAAAAGCATCAATCTCCAGCATTCAGCCTTCTTTATAGTCCAACTCTCACATCCATACATGAAAACTGGGGGAAAAAAAAAACATAGGCTTGACTAGATGGATCTTTGTTGGCAAAGTAATGTCTCTGCTTTTTAATATGCTGTCTAGGTTGGTCATAGCTTTTCTTCCAAGGAGCAAGCATCTTTTAATTTCATGGCTGTGGTCACCATCTGTAGTGATTTTGGAGCCCAAGAAAATTAGACATTTATTCAGTAAATATTGTTGAGCATCCTTGTGTCAAACATGGTGATAAGCTCTGGGGGAACATTAAAAAACTAGACAAACAAGTAACATTGATTTCTTCATTTAAACTGGGTATGCATGCATGCTAAGTCACTTCAGTCGTGTCCAACTCTTTGTGACCCCATGGACTGTAACCTACCAGGCTCCCCTGTCCAAGGGATTCTCCAGGCAAGAGTACTGGAGTGGGTTGCCATACCTTCCTCCAGGGGATCTTCCAGATCCAGAGACCAAACCCATGTCTCTTACGTCTCCTGCATTGGCAGGTGGTTTTTTTTTTTTTTTTTTTTACCTCTGGCACTATCAGGGAAACCCTTACATTGGGTCATTAGAATGTAAATTACTATAATGTAGGAACATTCTTGAGGCTTCCCTGGTGGCTCAGATGGTAAAGAATGTTCTAGTAGCTTAAATCCCAATGACTCAGTGTGAATGAATAAACTGATCACTTTACATATTCATGGCCCTTAACTAAAGGAATAATTTGTATGGTGGAGTAGTTTTCTACATCCTCCTCAAGTATAGCCGTTTTCAGTTCAGTTCAGTCACTCAGTCGTGTCCAACTCTTTGCGACCCCATGAATCGCAGCACGCCAGGCCTCCCTGTCCATCACCAACTCCCGGAGTTCACTCAGACTCACGTCCATTGAGTCGATGATGCCATCCAGCCATCTCATCCTCTGTCGTCCCCTTCACCTCCTGCCCCCGTCCCTCCCAGCATCGGTCTTTTCCAATGAGCCGTTTTACTTAAATAACACTATGTGCCTGGCATTATTCTAAATATACATTTTACACACATCAGGGTATTGAGAGACATCACATGATCAGAGATTCAAAAATTACAGGGTTGTATAATCTGTCTTCACCAGGCCGATCACCCATATCTCAGCTTCTTACTCATATATTGGAATGCTCTCAGAAGGCCTGGTTCTTGGACTTGTCCTCTCCTTTGGCTGTGCTGGGAAGACTTGACCTGTTTTTCACCATCCATACTCCCTCTTTCCTTCAGATTCTCTTCCAATCCGTAGCCCCTACATGAAACTCTCAGCAGTGGCTTTCACCTTCACTCTTGCACTGTGCAGTCTTCTGCAGATCTTGAGGGAGGAATTAATATAATGTTTTACAGAAACAGGCTTAGAATGTTTAAAGGAACCAACCCCAAAGTCTGAATCATGAGTTAACCTCTATGTGTGATCTACAAGTAGCATTAACATATTTTTGCAACTCTGGGCTGGTGATGATGCCAAAAGCTTGGCCTCTCTGCACCCGTGCAGAATCAACTCTTGGGGACAGAACTGTGGGTGAGGTAGATAAAGAAAAGTTTTATTGCCTTGCCAGGCAAAGTGGGATATAACAGACTCCTGCCTTCAAAAACTATGTGTTCCCAATGCAGGAGAATTTGATGAGGAATTTTATAGCAGGGGTTCAAGTGTAGGGGTGCTGATAAGATTAGAGTGTGTGCTGGGCCTGCATTTCTTTAAATCAGGAGGTCTGTCTCCTAAATATGATGAGATTCTCTGGTCCCTTTAACCTTGTCTCAGGTGGTTTCTTGGCTGCTCCTTCCTTGATTAGTAACTGTTAGAATCCTCTCTTTAGATCTCAGGGAAGATCATGGAAGCTGGATAGAGTCTTGCCCATAAGAAGATGGGGACAAAAGGCTTTTGTGCTCAGGAACCACTAGGTCCTTCTTGGTTTCACTGATAGAGGTATTAGATGATCAGAAACATATAAGAAGATGCAAGTTATTAGTAAGATTCTAGTTACTCCTGCTGCTGCTGCTAAGTCACTTCAGTCGTGTTTGACTCTGTGATGCCATAAATGGCAGCCCACCAGGCTCCTCCATCCCTGGGATCCTCCAGGCAAGATCTTGGAGTGGATTGCCAGTTCCTAGCTTGGATGAAATGCTCATGAGTGTTCATGGTTTTTTTTTAAAAGGTAAAGAGAATTTTATTTAAAAATTGTTTTTGTTCATGATCTTTTTAAACTTTATAACAATATATATTATTTATACTACATGTATCAAATTAAAATAGACAAAAGAAAGCCAACCAAAAAACTGCAAAATGCCTGTTGATAAATCTGGATAGAATACCGTTGGATTTTGAGATAGAATATAATTTAATACAATTGGATGATAACCTTAGCATATATTTGAAAATATATAAATCCCAAGGTATAAATTACTTTCCCCCCAATTCTTGAAATTATTATGTTGTTGGAGCAACAGTTTTTCAGTAGACCTTCTAGTTTGATCATCATAAATTTTGGTTGTACCAGATTATTAATAGTTAAACAGTTTTCTTTACAGCTTAATATATTATTTAAGACACAGGCTAACCTGCAAAACTAAACAAGATATGCATGATTTCTCTCTCATATTTTGTTTGTATTGGGCAGAAGATCCTGGGATGGTAGGAGGCTCTGGGTTTCATCTCCGAGTCTAGATAAGCTGCTCAATATTTCCTCCTCTCTAGAAGGGAAGCAGCATCTTTTCTTTTTTTTTTTCCTTCTTTTTTTAAAAATTAATTTCCTATAGGGGTATAGTTGTTTACAATACTGTGTAAATATAGTTTCTATTGTACTACAAAGAGAACCAGCCATATGTATACACATAGCCCCTCTCTCTTGAAACTCCCCCCACCCCACCCCATCTGTTGAGGTCATCACAGAGCTGAGATCCCTATGGTTTCCCACTAGTTACGTATTTTACACTCACTATTTCACATACATCAATCCCAATCTCCCAATTCATTCCCCCACCTCACTGTGTCCACATGTCTGTTCCCTGTGTCTGTGTCTCTATTCCTCTCCTGCAAGGATGTGGAGAAAAGGAAACCCTCTTGCACTGTTGGTGGGTACATAAATCAAGAACAATATGGAGGTTCCTTAAAAAAAAACTAGAGCTAGAACCACCATATGACCCAGCAATTCAATGGAGAAAACCATAATCCAAAAAGAGACATGCACTCCACTGTTCATTGCAGCACTATTTACAATATACAGGACATGGAAGCAGCTTGCTTTCTAAAGAAGTGATTCAGAAGGTGCACACATCCTTTCCCTTCATATCTCATTAGTCACATGACTACAACCAGATTCAAGGGATGCTGGGAATTGTAGTTTTGAGATGAAGCTGTTGAAGGAAAAAGGCACTCAGGAAAGGTCAGTGACAGTGGACTCAATAATTACAATGAGGGAGAAGAAAATGGATACTGGAAGATCATTAATCATTTTCCCCCAAATGTCTAAAAGCCTTAATATACTGATTTGTATGGTGAGTATCCTGGCTAGATGGTAGACTTGAGGTGGCCATGGAATGGGATTTGACATTCACAATTTCTTAGACCGATTTATGAATAAATTGCTTCTTTGTAGTATTTAGTTGTGGTGAGCCCATGACATAGCTTGGGACACCAACCGCACTTTAGCAGTGACTTCAGCATGACAGCCCTCCATATGCAAGAACCCACCCGGATAGAATGGCTTCCTAAGAATGTAAAAGGACAAAAGCCATTACCCATTGTGGCAAGGGATCATATGGCCCTCAGCCTTCTAGGCCAGATCTAGTTCTGCTCTGAGGTTGCTTTTATATGTATGAAGTAACAAGGATTGGATAGGAAGGGTTTGTCCCAGTCCTTTCCAACTCATGCACATGGACAGATGAAATTGAATCCTTGAAATCAAGCTCTTAAAAATGGAAAAAAGAGTTGGTTTACCTTGTGAAGTGAACAAACTAAGAATCAGTGTTGCCAAATGTCCATTCTTCCCATATTCATGTTGGCCAATCTTCATTCCAGGACACTGTGATATTTGTAGGGTCTCCATCAAAGACAACATGACTGGTAAAAATGATAATATCTCATTTAAGACGGTGACAAGGTTGGATTGGGTTTATGCCAAACATCCCATTAAAAAGAATAAAGTCTCAAGATATCATCTGAAAAGAGCAATATGGTTCTGCAAACCTGAGGAGCCCCATGCTGTGACTATATCTCAAGTCTCTTTTTGATGCAAACTCCAGGTTCTGTAATGAAAAGTAGGCTCTTCAATAGTCTTCAACAGTCTTAATAAAGCAAGTTTTTATCCTCAGTGTTCTTTTTATTCATAAGAAATTGTGTATCTGTGTGTGCATTCTCAATAGGTTTATCTTGCTTGAATACAAAAGTAAATAAAACTAGGGATTGAAATACTTTTTTTGTTTCAAAGTATACTTTTAAAAATTGAAGTTAGGTTGATTTACAATGTTGTGTTAATTTCAGGTATGCAGCAAAGTGATTCAGATATATATTTTTCAGATTCTTTTCCCTTATAGGCTACTACAAAATACTGAGTGTAGTTACCTGTGTTAATACAACAGGCCCTTGTTGGTTATGTATTTTATATATGGTAATGTGAACATGTTAGTACCAACTCCTAATTCGTCTCTCCCCCAACCCCCAACTCCACCCCACTATCCCCTTGGTAACCATAAGTTTGCTTTCTATGACTGAGAGTTAATTTCTGTTCTGTAAATAACTTCATTTGTATCACTTTTTAAAATTTCACATATAAGCAATATCATGTGATATTTGTCTTTTTCTGTCTGGCTTACTTCACTTAGTATGATAATCTCTAGGTCTGTTTATCCTGCCGCAAATGGCATTATTCACCTGGACACGACTGAGCAACTTTCACTTCACTTCATTTTACATACATTACTCAGCCATGAAATATTTTTGAGATCAACTATGATCCTTAGGCTGCAAGGAGATCAAACCAGTCAATCCTAAAGGAAATCAGTCCTGAATATTCTTTGGAAGACTGATGCTGAAACATACTCCAATACTTTGGCCACCTGATGCAAAGAACTGATTTATTTGAAAAGACCCTGATGCTGGGAAAAATTGAAAGCAGGAAGAGAAGGGGACAACAGAGGATGAGATAACCATCACCGACTCAATGGACATAAGTTTGAGTGAACTCTAGGAGATGGCGAAGGATAGGGAATCCTGGTGTGCTGCAGTCCATGGGGTCACAAAGAGTTGGACATGACTGAGCAACTGAACTGAACTGAAGCTCACCACTTTGGCTATCTTATCAGATTCATACCACAGGCATATAATCAATGCAATGCTTATTTCCCTTCCACAGTGACCAAGGTACAATAATTACAAACATAAGTTAAATGTATTGGGGCTTCCCTGATGGCTCAGTGGTAAAGCATCCACCCACCAGTGCAGAGGACATGGGTTTGATCCCTGACCTTGGAAGATTGCATATGACACAAAGCAATGAAACCCGTGAGCTACAACTATTGAACCTGTGCTCTAGAAGCTGGGATCTGCAATTGCTGAGCCCACAAGCCACAGTTACTGAAGCCACATGCTCTAGAGCCCAACTAAAAAACAAGAGAAAACACTGCAGTGAAAAGCCCGTGCGCCAAGCTAGAGAGTAGCTCCCACTAGAGAAAAGTCTGTAAACAGTGAAGACCCAGCACAACCAAAAGTAAAAATGAATAAATTTAAAAAAAAAGAAATGCCTTATACTAAGCTCCAAGAAATATCGGGGGGTCGGGTTATGAGTGGTGCTCTAAGAGTTGGCGTATAGATTTAATACAAGGCAGGTGGACTCATGCCAGTGTCCTCTTGAGGCCTGCTTTTGGAGGTAGGTTGTTACCAGGGGATCTTTCTGACCCAGGGATAGAACTCACATCTCCTACATTGGTAGGCAGTTTCTTTACTGCTGTGCCACCTGGTAGCCCAGAACATCTTTATTCCAGTATAGTTCCTTGTTTGTAAAAAATCCATCCAACCTTAAGAGACTTCTCTCCACCATATGGTCTTTACTGTTTGTCTTCCTTTTAGAAAGAATCAATCCTCTACTTATTTGTTCTCAAATCAGTACTTTATTAAATAAAAACTACTTTCTTATTACCCTCCTAATAATGAGTCACTTTTATAAACTACAGTTGATGCTAACTCAATGAGCCAGTTGTATATCTTACCAATGAAAATTTCATTTTGAGTATTAAAAAAATCAAGTTTTAGAGAGATTTAAGATATTAGTGTAACTGTTCACATTGCATGTTTTCTTGATAGTTATCATCTTATTCCTGAGAATTAATAACCTGTTTCTCAATAGTGACACTGTTAGAATAGAATAAATAGTGAAAGTATTAGTTACTCAGTCGTGTCTGACTCTTTGCGACCCCACGGACTACAGCCCTCCAGGCTCCACTGTCCAGGGAATTCTCTAGGCAAGAACCCTGGAGTGGGTAGCCATTCCCTTCTCCAAGGGATCTTCCAGGCCAAGGATCGAACACAGGAACACGGGTCTCGTACATGGCAGACAGATGCTTTTAACTTTGTGATAAAGCATGGTGGGTACAGGTTGCGTATACATTGCTTGATTTATAATGCAAAACCAACAAAGACCTACTGTACAGCACATGGAATTCTGCTCAATGTTATGTGCCAGCCTGGATGGGAGCAGGGCTTTGTATGGCTATATATTCACTGTTCATCTGAAACTACCACAACATTATTAATCAGCTATACCCCAATACAAAATATTTACAAGCTAAAATAAATAAATAAAAGAAAAAAGAATAAAAAGAAATAAACACACAAAAGCATGGTGGGATATTTTTCAGAATCAGAGTGCTGCTATTCTGTTGGGGTTAATAATCTCATTTATTCAAAAGCATTATGACTTGTTCCATTAAGCAGTTAGTACAATTTGTAAAAAAAAAAAAAAAAATGAAAGATCTACTTGATAGAGCATTATGCTCTTTTATGTGCTTTGCTAAAATGGCTTTGCCAGCAAGTTAACATGACATGTATTTTTATGTAAAAATGAGAAAGCTTATAGAAAACATTCTATGTTTGTGGTGTACTTAATATTATAATGTTGCTTCTTAAGCATGAAAAACTATTGATAAACTATTATAGCATATAAATTAATATGTTTGAGTGAAAACCAGTTTATAAACCTAATTATATCTCTGTGCAAACTCATCTTCCTTTCCTCAAAGCTAATTGGTGATTTAAAAATGCTCCCAAACACCATCTGATCTTGTATAAGGTATCCAAAGTTAGAGGGCCAGCTTAAAATCAGTTTGGGTTAATCCAAGTTATGTTTTAGGAACTAGAGAGCTAAAATAATTTTTTAGAAAAGAACTTTTTATAGCCATAACATTTTTTGAGTAAGAATTTTTAATTTTTTCCCCCCATTTATTTATGGTCCTTGGAAGTCATTTGAGTTCTTGCTAAAAGCTTTCACTTTCATTTCTATGGCTTAATCACCTACACTTTTATGATTCATAACATTTTAGAACATTCACTTAAGTAGTTTGGCATATACTGCTCTTGGAATTATGCTTATAAAATTAAGGGCACATTGAAAGGCTTGTAGAATCGGATATAGGCAAGTTTGTTCTTTGTCATGCAACAACCGCCTGTGATGCTGAGAGTTATATTGGGTTAGGTTGCACGCATGCTCGGTCGTGTCACTCTTTGTGACCCCATGGACTGTAGCCCATCAGGCTCCTCCATCCATGGAATTTTTCAGGCAAGGATATTGGAGTTGGTTGCCATTTCCTACTCCAGGGGATCTTCTTGACCCAGGGGTTGAACCCATGTCTCTTGCATCTCTTGCATTAGGAGGCAGAGCCTTTACACAGAGCCACCAGGGAAGCAGAGAGTTACATCATATCAACTCTAAAATTGTCATTCTAAGCTGAAATTGCATGTGCTTTCCCCTAACGATCTCATGCTTCTAGCCTGTGAAATGGAGTCTTATAAATTATTCTTTTTAAGTCAGTATGTTAAATCTTTTCCTTTGCTAAGCAAATCCGAAAGGAACAGTCTTATGAAAATGTAATTGCATAATAGTGAGCCATCTCATTGTTTGTCCCAGATTTCCTCATATCTACTTATGTAAATTTTTGAAACAAGTTATTGAAAGGCCTTACTCAATGGTTTGTCAGTGTGTTTTACTGCTTTTTAAACCACACTCATAAAGTACTCTTCAAGGAAGGGTCCCGGAGCCTTCTCAAGTGTTTTGCTGAGACAGGAGAGTAATTGAATTATAGATTAAAAGAGCTATCAGGTTTCACTTAGCAAATGCTGTCTTAAAGTTCCTGGACGTGCCAATCTTTCCTTTCTCCAATGAGATGTTTCACTCAACTAGCTGCAGCAAAGCAGTCATTTGTTGTTATAAATAAATTACTTTAAAATGAGCTCCTGACATTGCTCTAGAAAATAAAGATTTCCTCCAAACACATACACACAAAGTAAGCTAGGTCTCAAATTATTTGCTCAGTAGAGGAAAAAAAGATTTGCTTTTTGTCATGTAATTCGGTTCCTGTTCAGAACTGGGGATGGGAGAATAAAAGCAAGAGAAACTGGGGAAAAAATAAAAAGAGGAACCAAATAAAAGATTTGGGGTAGAAATAGCTGAAGTTGACTTAAGGGACTGAGGATAGAAACTTGCCAATGAGATTTTAGTTGTAGAAAACTACATATTGTAGAAGCTTTACGATTGACTTGTGTGTTCAAAAACTGAATAAATAGTGAAACTACAGGGATTTACAGAGTCAAACCCTAAAAACAGGAAATAAAACAGAAATTTTACATTTAATGTGTTGCTCAATCAAAGAACAAGGCAGCGACAATAGTTTTGAAAGGGTATTTTACATGACACTGTCTACGTTTAGTTCCTGCCTCTGTTATTTTTGTTTCGTTGTTTTAATCTATAAAATGAGAGTAAGACTAGTATCTAGTGTAAAATACTGTCATAAGACTTAAATGAGATAATCCATATACAATTCCTAAAACAGTGCCAGGCACGTAGTAAATTCTCTGTAAACGTTACTAGCTCTATCTTCATAAACACGTCACCTTCAACTTTGAAATTTTTGAATTATAAAATGGGAAGGTATTCTTTCACTATTTATTCAGTAAAGATGTATTCTGTGCCTTCAAAAATAAGACCATAAAGAATGGTGAATGAGAAATAAAATACAGAAAAAGAAGACTTAAAAAAAGTCCCTAACGTAATGTGCTAGACTGTGGTGCACCAAAAAATAAATTCAATCTCTCTAAATCAGCTGGCTGTTTCATAACGGAATCTGAATTCATACAAGTTTATGATCTTCATCCATTCATTTATCCCCCCACCACCACTTTATTTGTACCTACCACAACTCAGACCAATGTGAAGAGCTGAGAAAATAAAGGACTAAATCATAGAGCCTTGACTTCAGGAAACTAGAGAACTCATGATGTGAAAAGATATGTCACGGTTGCTGTTGCTAAGTCGTGTCCAACTCTTTGCAACCTCATGGACTATAGCCCGCCAGGCTCCTCTGTCCATGGGATTTCCCAGGCAAGAATACTGGAGTGGGTTGGCCATTTCCTTCTCCAAGGGATCTTCCTAGATCAGGGATCGAACCCTGGTCTCCACAAATCTTTTGCCACTGAGCCTGATGTGTGCTTAGTCACTCAGTCATATCTGACTCTTTGCCACCCTTTGGATTGTAGCCTGCCAGCTCTTCTGTCTGCAGGATTTTTCAGGCAAAAAAACTGAAGTGCATTGCCGTTTTCTTCCTCCAGGATATCGTCTCAATCCAGGTGTCTAATCCAAGTCTCCTGTGTCTCCTGCATTGTAGGAGGATTCTTTACCACTGAGTCTAAATTACAATTACTTGATGCAACCCATGTGCTTCATTGTGGGCGCTTCCCTGGTGGCTCGGCGGTGAAGAGTCCACCTGCAGTACAGGAGTTCCAGATTAGATCCCTGAGTAGAGAAGATCCCCTGGAGGAGGCCATGGCAACGAATTCCAGTATTCTTACCTGGAGACTCTCAAGGACAGAGGAGCCTGGCGGGCTACAGTCCATAGGGTCACAAAGAGCCAGACACCACCAAAGTGACTGAGCATGCATACATGCGCATGCTCCATTGGAGGAGTAAGCCCAGTGCTGGATTTAAATTCAGAATTTGGATTTGGACAGGTGGACAAACAAGGAAAGGCCTCCTGGAGTGCCAACACATGACCCAGAAAAGAAGGCGAGTATGGAGGTACCAGGGCTATCCAGGCAACACAGTGGTAAAGAATCCACTTGCCAACGCAGGAGATGCAATAGATGTGAGTTTGATCCCTGGGTCAGAAAGATTCCCTGGAGTAGGAAATGGCAACCCACTCCAGTATACTTGCCTGGGAAATCCCATGGATAAAGTCAGGTGGGCTACAGTCCATGGGGTCACAAAGCGTCAGACATGACTGAGCAACTGAGCATGCACACAAGGAGGTGACAATCTGGAAAATAGAGAAGCTGAATGCAGCCAAACTGGGACCATATCAGGAAGGTGTTTCAGGGCCAAGAGAAGAAACTTGGACTTCTCAAAACTGGTCATAACCAAAGGGGGATTTTGAGTGGGGAGTGACTCTTCTCAGTGAGGAGAATGAGCTAGGGTAGGAAGAAAATTGGAAATACCTATGATATACTTCTGCTGAAGAGATCAACCAGAAGATGGTTGCAGTATTCCAGGTGATGGATAACTGAGTTCCAAATCCTGGAGGGGATAAAACCACCAGGAAAAAAGTCCTTGAAAGTGAGTAGAATCTTCAGGAACAAAGATCCACACATATTTCACTGGAAGAGGCTATGTCTGGTGATTTACTAATTACTGTGTTCTAAAGTTGAGGTTTCTATAATCTGATATAAAACTATCAGTGCAAAAGTTTGATATTGATATTTAGAATTTGATTGATTTGTAAACTAGCCTATAATTAATGGATTTCTCTTAGGAACAAAAATGGCTTTTTGCTTTTAGTCAGGGATTTTTGAACTCATAGATGAAAGACGCCTTGATATAAAATCTGCACTTTTTCACTTTATGCTCAGCTTTGCAGGGATATATCTAAAATGGGAAACAAAGTGGTCACACTGCAATGTATTCTCCCCTACATCTTATGGAAAATGACCCATGATCTATTTGGGCTTATGTGATTTTTACCTATAAATATAAATGAGGATAATGCCTCAAAGTTCCTATTTAATGCATTTATGAAAACATGTTCACTTTCTGGGAAGCCATTCATTCAGGGCAGCTGTCTGAAAATACTTATGATCTCTGAGGAAAAGCTTTGAACATGCTTAGGTGTGTGTTATGAAATGGTGCCTTGTCGGACAGCTGAAAATCCAACGTTCAACACAGAGGCATCATCCAGTCAGAGGTCACTGGCTCTGCTACATTCAGGCTATAGAACTTGGGAAAATTCTTTTATCTTTCTGGACACTTATTTCCTCATCCGTGAAATGGGAGCGCCATTCCTATTTTGTTAAGTTGTGAAAGAAAAGCACCGACTAGGAAAATAGTCAGTTATAGGGCATTTCTTGCCCTCCACTCTCTTCTACACTGAAGTAGCATATTAACCAGCAAGGTGACTCTTGGTAGAATACCAGTTTATTAGGATACTGGTTTCCATTTATTTTAGAACTATAGTAAAGTGTCACCAATGCCCAACTTGAACTTACATCTGAATTGACTTTTTAAACATATAAACTTATATTCTTCGTATATCACAAAGACTACTTGATGGAAGAACCTCAAGTCTTATTTCAGACCATAGCTGAATATTGTCTATTCTCTTGGGATTCAATTGGTTATGGCAGATTATTCATACCAACTCTGAGTGTGTGATGGGCAACAATGGGATGAAATGAGCTAGAGTTTTCCAAGTGCAACTGCTCTGGCTGTGGCCACTCTAACTGATGGATGTATATAGGGTGCAAGGACTTCAAGCATTTCTATGTGCAGTCCATTGCGAGAAGGCAAGGTTCTCGCAGATTAACATACAGATATTTGAATGAAGCACAATTTCAAAAGAGTTGACTACGGAGAAGTCATTAAGCCAGATTCTCAACATCTGGAAGCACTTTCTTGAGACAGGCCACTCTAGACCTCAGACTAACGCTTATGAAAATCTCTCACTATCTCTAGGGGCAGCACGTGATGTTTTGTTTTGGGCACTGCCAATCTTAAGCACCCCAGGCCCTTGGGTACCACCACCCAGATGCTCTGAGCTCAAAGTGTCAAGGTGTCCTCTTATCTGTGTAGTTCTCAGGGATTAGAAGTCACACTCTGTAAGGATTGTCTCTCTCGCAGCATCAAACTTGGCCTCATCAGCATTCAGCCTCAAATTTCTTCTCCATGGGGACTTGTCAGAATATTCCTGCCTTCAGAAAGCTACCTATTCTCTGATGTTGTATTTTATATCAAATATGTGTCATTTTTGAACTTTCTTGTATTGTTCTACAGTTTTCCTAAGTGTTACTCTTGTCTCCATAAGCACATTGTACCTGCCTTAGAGGTAGTGATGTGTTTTATATTTCCAGGGCTTCACACATTTGAACACACACCTAACCAAGCACTAAAGAGATACTTAGAGATTCATTTGTTGAACTGGAAATCTGAAACTACTCATTCTGGACTTGTTATACATTTTTTACTCTTAGGTTTTTTTTTTTTTTTTGCATTAAAAACACTGTAGGTCACAGTGTTCTTTTATATTATTTTCATTTTCTCCCATGAACTATAAAAGTTTATGTTTCTAGTATTTGGTTCTGACTGATATTGAGTTCACCATTTATTATAGGAAGAAAGACCTTGGAGGGAGAAAATTGTCTTCTTTACTCCATTCTCCTGTCTTAAATATTGGGATTTGTCCATTTCCAAAGCAGGTGGTATACCGTGTGTGTGTGTATGCATGCATGCTCTGTCATGTTCCACTCTTCGGGACCCCATGGACTATAGTCTGCCAGGATCCTCTGTCTATGTCAAGAATACTGGAGTGGGTCACCATTTCCTTCTCCAGAGGCTCTTCCTCCAGGTAAAAGGAAGAGCAACGACCTAACATTTGTATTACTCCCTAGAACTGGGCAGGTTTGGGGTATAGATTAGTCCATCAGATAGAGCTATGTCAGCATTTTAATTAAAACCAATATCCAAGGTTATAGCTATGACTAGTGTTTCCTTAAGACAAAGATTAATTCAAGATCAAATGGAAAATCTCCTCATCAACCGACTCCAGTATTCTTGCCTGGGAAATCTCGTTGACAGAGGAGCTTTGTGGGCTATAGTCCATGGGGTCGCAAAGTGCTCACACAACTGAGCACACATTCATGCGTGCACACACACATTGGTGCTTCAGCTATACCTCATGGACAAGCCCCAGTATACAAGACAGGAGAACAGAGTAACGAAGCCAATTTTCTCTCTCCAAGACCTTTTTTTTTTCATATAATAAATAGTGAATTCACTATTGGACAGAACTAAATACTTGAGAGTATATTAGAGAGGCATTATTCAAAATTACAATGTAAGTTACAACTAGAACGTTTCTCATCTAACTGGATGCCAATCTGTAGATTTGGGGATGGTCTGGAAAGATAAATGATGAGTGTCAGGCTTCTTGAGGCGAACTGAGACTAGACATTACTGGAGAAGGGATTTGGGATGAAGATTCAGCAAGAAGCTTAGGCCTCTACAGTGGAACATATGAAGAGTCCAGGGGACCGAGTGTGTTTAGGCTGGGGTGGGGGAGATAGTCTATTTCTACATAGCGTCTTGCCATCAGGATGACATTGAGGAGGGATCTGAGGTTGAGGGCACAATTCTAGGGTCACAGCATTCAGAACCAAGGCCGCCTATCAAGGAGAGTGACACCTGACACTCGATGTCAAGATGAGGGCATTGGTTGAGTTCAAATATCTCAGGCTTTTATTTTGTCTTGATTTATAAGAGTGGGGTGGTGGGGAGGAAGCTTTGAGCTTGCAGATAGAATTTTCATGGACCAGTTGGGAAGATAGGGCAGCAAGGGAAGGGAGATAAGATTCCTGCCCTCTATTCAACCTGAAATGAAAAACAACCCGGTCCCAGTGTATTTTCTGGTCTGATCAGATGAAATGCATGGGTGATGATGGCCAGAAAATGAGCAACAGCACTAGGTTACAGGATGTCTTATTGGGGTTTTATGAGGAGGAGAAACAAAGGAAGGATTAAAGGTACAAAGAATGTATTTAAAAAAAAGATGCCTATGGGAGCAGAGGAGGAGGCAACTGGAGAGGTTAGGAGAGCTGTCAAATTATGGTGGAAGTCTGACCACTGTTGAAGGAGAGAGGAAAGGAAAAAAAGAAAGAAAGTGGGATTGAAGCATCTGAGACTGTAGCCCATTTCTGCAGAGTCCTGGAGCCAAACTCACTGTTAGAAGAGTCTCCTGCCTACCAGGAATGGCGGGTGAAGGGAGGCACCAAGGCTGCTGCTTATGTAGCGGATATGTTTGTTGTCATTGTTCAGTTATTAAGTCATGTCTGACTCTTTGCAACCCCGTGGACTGTAGCATGCCAGGCTCCTCTGTCCTTCACTATGACTCTAGGGGATCTTTCCAACCCAAGGACCGAATCTGAGTCTCTTGTGTCTCCTGTACTGGCAGGCAGATTCTTTACCACTGCACCATCTGGGAAGCCCTACAACCATGGTGAGCCATAGGCAAGTCCCTTGGGCTTCTCTAGTGGCTCAGACGGTAAAGAATCTGCCTGCCAATACAGGAGCCCTGGGTTCGATCCCTGGAGCAGGAAGATCCCCTGGAAAAGAGAATGGCAACCCACTCCAGTGTTTTTGCCTGGAGAATTCCATGGACACAGGAGCCCAGCCAGACTATAATCTATAGGGTCGCAAAGAGTTGGACCATGACTGAGCAACTAACACTTTCACTTTTCAGCTGATAAAGGGAGAGGGTTTATTTGAGTAACAGCAGAAGGTTCAGGGGGAAAAGTTGGAAGTCAAATGCAGGTCTCTGGAGTTATTTGGTTCTTCATCATGGTGCAAACCTGATTTGACAAAAGTCACCACAACTAACTAGACAATTTGATGACATGTCAGGTTCATCATTTGGACTAAAACATATATGAATGTAATATATTGCTACACTTGAGGAAATAGTTGCCTACAAACCAGGAAGCAGTTTCTCCAGGAATCAAATATGCCAGCACTTTGATCTTGGACTTTACAGACTCTAGAACTGTGAGAAATAAATGTCTATTATTTGGTCTATGGCATCTTGTTATAATCAGACAAATTACAAGTATTCAATAGAGAAAGCTCAAAGCCAAAATGAATGTACGTTTTTAGTTTTTACAGTGAAATTCTTCTGAGAAATCAACATGCTGTAGGCTGCTAAGACTCTTAAGTTTTGATATGTTCCTTGTTCTTATTGTTGCTTCTCCTGATGGCTGGATGGCTCTGAAGCTTATCTGCCAATCATGGCTGTTTGTTGCAAGCAACAGAAGCATACTGGGACAGAAGAAGCATACAAAGATTTGGGATAGCTCATTGTATCATTGAATAAGTTGGAAAGTTAGGCTCAAGGCCTGAAATATTCCTTAAACTCTATTACTCTGCTGAAACCACTCAAGCTGCCACTGGACACTAGATGCTAAGTTAAGCAGACTTAACCTATCCATGGTGTTCAATTCCAAAATCATTGCTACTGCCATCATTTAGAGAAAAATGGTGACCTCCCTCTTCTCCCTTTTTATATAACTAGCTTCAACTGGCAGAGCCTAACTTACATACTTAAGGCTAGCTGCAAGGGAGGCTGGAAAAGTACTGAACATTTTCAGCACTCCTGGAGGAGAAAGTGTGTGTGCCCTACCCAGGCTCAAAAACTGGAAAATTCTTCAAAATGCAAGACAAATGTCCACTAGAGTTGGGTGCCATTTCTATTCTTCTCAACACTGCATCCCCAGTGACAAAAAAAAAAGTGTGGCTTCAATAAGTATTTATTGAACAAATTAATATTTATAGAGAAAGCACACCAATTCTAACAATCTTAAATAATAATTCAAATAATGGAATGTTTCACACCAACTTAGATGTTCCATTCTTTTATGATATGAGATTTTGGGTGGAAATTAAAAATGACAACTTTATGGGACCATTGTTAGCCAAAACTCTCACTGGACAAATTCCTCTTATGGGACATTCCTCAATGTCCCAGAGACATTGAGTTTTCCAAATATCTTTATTATTGGCTGTGGTGGATCTGCTTTGTTAATTCTTGTGTATCCTTTCAGCTTCTGAGTTACTTGTTTTCATCCAGCAAGGCTCTATGCCTCATTGCTATCCTACCCTTGACTGTATTTATGTCCCAGTAGACTGTAATCTCTTTGAGGTCAGGTATTGTGTGTCTGGTTTGCTGTTGTCTGCAGCATCTGACTCAGTTCCTGGTGCTTATTATTCACTCAGGGCATGTTTGCTGAACAAATGCATAAAATCATTGTCTACAGGCCCTATGGGCTTCCCCTGTAGCTCAGATGGTAAAGAATCTGCCTGCAATGCAGGAGACCTAGGTTTGATCCTGGGGTTTAAAGATCCCCTGGAGAAGGGAAAGGCTACCCACTCTAGTATTCTGGCCTGGAGAATTCCATGGACTATAGAGTCCATGGGATCATAAAGAGTTGTACATGACTGAGTGAATTTCACTTTCATAAGCATTATGCTATATTTAACAAATTGAAGAAAATAATGAAATATAGTTATTGCAGACATTCATGTGGTATAGAGCAGATCTAATTTTACATTATATGGTTTGGTTCCTGAAATTTTATTTTTTTTAATCTTCTTCTGAAATAGATTCACATGTACACCTATTAACATGAATATATTTGTATCATCTTACAAAGACATAGGATGACAAAGAACGTATAATGGTTGTCAGTGTTGTTATGGGTGCCTAATCAGATGAATACAAGCATTTAACAGAGAAAGCTGAAAGCCAAAGATTGACTGTAAGCAACTATTTTTCACGTTGTTCATTTTATAAACCCTGAAGGAACTCTGATTTTAAATTAAAAAATCAAGTAAATTTTAACATCTGAACCTAAGAAAGTATTGAAGATGCTTCTTTATTCCTATATGCCACTTACAGCCTCCAACTCAAGGTTGCCAGGACTTTATTAACTTGGCTTGGATTTGTTTGGATGACTTAGGGGGAAAAGATAGATTCAAATTCAACATCAATTCAAATTAACCACATTGTTCAACTTTTTCTTCTGTCATAGTCCTTGCCCCATGTCTGTGACATCATGATGTTTTCCTCTTTACTCATTTCTTGGCTTGTGGCACCAAGATCCCGTGTTATGGCATCAGCACTGGGACTAAATTTGAAGTGTATGATATCTGCTGATGGGATGCGTTCATGCTGACCCTTGCCCTCTACTCTTTTTGATCTTTCTCATCTTTATCTTACTGTTCCAAACACTATCCATACACCACTGCCTTATGGATATGAATATCCATACGCACTGCTATGAGAAACCTTATGTTGGCCTCTCTTTAACACTAGACATCCACAGATAGAGCTTTTATGCTGAATGTTTCTAGCTGCTCTCCAGAGCCCCCATTCTACAGGGAGCTTCTCTCAGCAAGTTGTCAAACTAGAAAGAAAACAATGAATCATTAGCTGAAAAAATAAAAACTGATAAAGTCTAATGGGGAAGTAGTGTGTGCATTTTCTTCTGGGAATGCTTATTTGAAAAAATATGAATGGTCATATTTAAGATCTCAGGTGCAGGTAGTAAAGATTTGGGGAACAAACACAGCTTCCTGGTATCAAGAAGGCCATATCTAAGTTGCTTTATGTTTTAGAATCAGTTATGAATTTTTATGATGATCCAGTCAAAAAATAAAATGTAATAAAAATGAGTGAACATTTCAAAAGATTACTTGATTCAATTTTTTTTAAGTAACTGGACGGCCATAGTTACATTAGTTGTACATGCAGATACAACTTTAGCTGTTTCTTGGGAGTTTCAAATTTAATTAAACATGCATACAATTAAGCAAAAGGCTTTTATTTTATAAGGAACTTTTTATTATCATCATAATCAAATGACTAAAAAATTTTTGATTAAAGGACACAAATCCAATTTCCAAACTTCTTAAATTAGCATTAAAATATTCATTCTTTTCTCCTTCATTCCCTGCTGCAAGGAGTTATTTAAAACCAAACACAAAATATCCACCCCCACAGCTCATATAACCTGCATATAAATAGAGAAAGTATGTCAACTTTTGACTTATAGATTCACCAAGTAAATGATAAACTTTTAACGATTTCAACACTTGGGAGGAAATGTCTTTACCACTATAAATTGGTATCATTGGAAACACAATCTACTTTACATCTCAATATTAGTAGTATTGTTTGCACTAATGTTATACTTTTTTATAAACTGAAGAAGTAGCTTGCCTTGAACTTATTATCATATGCAAATAAATGTTTTTAACCCAGAATATTGTTTAGTGTGCAACGTGCATCCAGAATGAAGCCTAGAAAAGAAAATCACTCATTAAAAGTGTCACTTGCTACTGCAGCAATAATCAATAGAGCCTTAAACGGCACATTTTATTGCAATGAATGGGAAATAAACATGAAGACCACAGTGCATGCTTGTAAACGGTATGACTTGTAAATGTCAACGAGGACTTATTCAACACTAAAAGGCTGTAAGAATTTGCAAAGGGAATTTAAAAATTCTTCTAAGACAGTTGAAGTTTACATGAGAAAAGGGTAGCTATATATAGCATGCACACATACAGGTAATGTGAAATATGAATGGATAAAAAAGAATCAAACTCAGTTCTAATTGGAGTGTTCATTATATTTGGCATTCTAGAAAGGGCATGTACAGAAGTTTGGTGTTATGACTATTTTATTGCAAACCTTGTTTTATATTCACAGAAAGTAGGCTTTCTCTTCTCCAACATAAGTTTTATATATATATATATATATATATATATATATATATATATATATATATATGTATAGGTACAGAGCAAAGAGCAGCCTAATAGATAAATGCAACCGAGAATACATCATTCAAAAAGACTTCAATCTCTTTCTGGGAAATTGTCTAAAAGTTTATCATAATGCAAAATTTAGCTGTGCCAAGTTTTCATCTCTCTACCTAAATAAGTTAAACTTGGCTTGATGATTCTGGGAGTTGCTTTACAAACTTGATCATCAATAGAGAAGATTCTTAGGAATTCTCCAAACCCCACACTTTTGTATTTGCAGAGCTTTATGTAGGACAGTCAGGACGTTCTGACATGGGAGGAGAAACAGTATTTTATGATAATAGGAGCCCCCTGAACCTTAAATCAATGGGGAAATGAATAGTATGAGTTACAGAACAAACAAACAAAAAATCTGAGAAACGGCTGGGTCATTCTCAAAGTAAAATTCTGTTTTAAGGGAAGACTTTCAATTTCTTCTCAAGGATTTACTTTGAATGGAAAACAATAGACAGACTCCGCAGAAAAGATAAGTATTATGTTCTGAATCGTCTGTAGCAATTAAATATGCAATATTATAATTTTTACAATGCAAGTTTGTTAGCATTCTTCAGAAGGAAGATCATGAAATAAAGTCAGTGAAATAAATACTGAAGAATGCTAACCTGTATTGCTTCTACTTCAAAGTGAAAAATTTTATTATAGTATTCAGGTATTTTGAGAGGTCAAAAGAAAAGGAAGGAACTTCCCTGGTGGTCCAGTGGTTAAGAACCCACCTGCCAATTCAGGGGACAAGGTTTGATCCTTGATCCAGGAAGATTCCACATGCCCCTAGGCCGCCGAGCCCTGTGCTACAACCAAGGAGTCTGCAGAACCCATACTCCACAGTAAGAAAAGCCCCTGCAATGAGAATCCTGTGTCACACAACAAAAGTAGCCTCCATGCATCGCAACTAGAGAAAGCCCTGACATAGCAACGAGGACCCAGCACAGCCAAAAATACTTTAAAAATAATTACATTTAAATTAAATTTTAAAATTTTTGTGTGAAATTTAAAAAATGGAAAAGGAAGGGGGAAATCATAAGCATGTCATCAGCTCAGTCCCTGAGAAGTACAACATTTTGTGAACTTCAAAACACAAATTAGCAGCCCAACTTTCTTTAGGAGTAGATACAATTAAGAATTTCTTTTTAGTTGGTCAGTGAAAACTCTCCCTTCCACCACAAAGACAGTTGTCCAAGCAGTCCTGTTGTTGTCATCTTCTAGTAATTTACAAAATGGAGTAGATTTCTCTGTTTCCCACCCTGCCCCCGCCCAGATTCCATAACTGAAAATAGTAACATTAAAATAGAAAGTTATATTCACACATGCCTAGAATTCTACAATGTGAAGTTAACAAAATAGGCAAAGCAAAGAAAAGGAAGATATAAGAAAAATATTTGATAACAGTAATGAAAATAATGCTACGTGGTAGGCATGGTGTCACAGTCTTTATACATGTTTTATTAGTTTTCCTTGCTGCTGTAACAAATTACCACAGAAATATGGCTCTTTCAAGAGTCTTCTCCAGCACCACAGTTTAAAAGCATCAATTCTTTGGCTTTCAGCTTTCTTTATAGTCCAACTCTCACATCCATACATGACCACTGGAAAAACCATAGCTTCGACTAGATGGACCTTCATTGGCAAAGTAATGTCTCTGCTTTTTAATACGCTGCCTAGGTTGGTCATAGCTTTTCTTTCAAGGAGCAAGTGTCTTTTAATTTCATGGCTGCAGTCACCATCTGCAGTGATTTTGGAGCCCAAGAAAATAAAGTCTGACACTGTTTCTATTGTTTTCCCATAAATTTGCCATGAAGTGATGGGACCAGATGCCATGATCTTTGTGTTTTGAATGTTGAGTTTTAAGCCAGGTTTTACACTCTCCTCCTTCACATGTCAAAAACTAGACACTTAGCCCTTATAACATGCTTTTCTTTCTGTTTGTCAAGTCTTAAGTCAATATCACCACAGTCCACTTAATTGTTTAAGCCAGAAACTCATGTGTTTTTCTTGATACACATCTCTGCTTATCTCTACACTTAATCTAGGACAGTTGTTCCAGATTCTATCTTTAAAGCATGCATACTGGTTCCTGGACTGTGTTTCTTTCCATGGTTCTGTACTCCATAGAAGGTGGCTGATTCCCACAGTCTGAATTTTCCAGGCTTCAGTGTTAACTGGCTTCTTGTTGGACTTTGTCTGGGAAGCAATGATATTAAAAAACCAAACTGTGGAGTGAGTGACAGTGGGAGAGACCAATCAACCTCTTGCCTGGTCTTCATCTCTCGTAATAGCTTCAGCTCTTCCCTGGCTTCAACTCCTTCTGAAACGGCCCACTGTGGTTCCCACTTTCACCACATAATCCAGCATTATGTTCCCAAATCCAGGTCTGGCTGCTCACAGCTCCCAAATTAATACCCGAGAGAGGTTAATATTGGTAGAAAGTTACTCTTAACCTATATGCCGGCAATGGGGATGTTAACGAGTCCAAGCTCCCTCTGTTAACTGCACTACGGGCCAGTAACACTGACAGACGATGTGTAGAGGCAAGGAATACCGCTGTATTTGAAAAGCCAGCTGACCGAGAAGATGGCAGACTAATGTCTCAAGATAACCATCGTATCGGGGTCTGGATGCCAGGTTCTAATATAGATCAGAGATGAGGGGAGGGGAGGAAACAAGGTAAAAAAGCCATTAATCTTGCAAATATCTCCTAGAATGGCAAGCCTCAGGCAGATTAGTATGTTAGTCACTCAGTCGTGTCTGACTCTTTACGACCCCATGGACTGTAGCCTGCCAGGCTCCCCTGTCCATGGAATTCTCCAGGCAAAAATACTATAGCGGGATGCCATTTGTTTCTCCAAGGGATCCTTCCCACCCAGGGATCAAACCCAGGTCCCCCGTGTTGCAGACGCTCTTTACCATCTAAGCTACCAGGGAAGCCTCAGGCAGAGGACGTGCAAATGTCTCCCTTCCTTCCATCTATAGGTGGATGGGGTTCTGAACAACAGCACCTTAACAGTCAGGAAGAGGGGCAGTATTCTCTGAGGTAGGCCATTATGTATGATTATAATAACAAAAGCAATGAAAAGCAATTTAAAGAAACAGTTTCAACATGGAGTCAAAATTGCAACATGGAGAGATGGTGGACTCAGTGTCTGCAAAAAAACTTGCTCTAGATTCAACGTGGTCATAAACACTTTTAAAGGGAAAAGGAGAAATAATTTCAGTTACTTGTTGAGATAGAGATCAACCCTATTTGTCATTTAATGTACAGCCATCTGTCTCAAAAACATATAAATGTGCCTTTATTTCTAAGAGGAGGAACAGTTCTTAGAGCTTTCTGAGAGGCTGTTACTGGGTTATAATCCCCAATTTGGCTCAGATAAAAATTTCCATTTCTTTCTTAGATTAATTTTTCATGGACATGTGAATACATGTTAAAATTTATTTTTCAACTAAATTAATAATGAATATGGATTTGAATTGAACACACTCAAGAATAGCTCATGATTTTACCCATATTTTCTGGCATTTCTCTCACAGGATTTCATTTGTCATTGGATTGCCTAAGCTATGGGCTGTGTTTTTGCCTCAGCGCTTCTCTGAACTGTTGCATTTGCCACCTGTAGAAAGCAAAAAAAAAAAAAAACAGACAAAAGCTGGAACTTATTCTCTTTGAATAGAAAAACATTTTCTGGATTGACAAAAGAGAACTCATTTCAATAATTACTAGGAAAGCATATTGTCGTTATCCATTTTGGAAACTAAGCAGGACACCGTGAGGCTCCTAGCCATGGAAGCCTTTCTCTGTCACCCATTTCTTGTTTGTAGGGAATAGACTTCAGCTTCCATGGCTTTCCCTGAGGTCCAAAGGGCAGGTTCAAACACTTGCTAATCAGGGAAGGGAGGAGATAGAGAGAGAAGGGAGGAATGGCCAAGAAACCATGGTGCAGCCTAGGGGCAGGGTCCTAGTTCCAACTCAAGGGATACACACAGCAATATTCTTCCTCAAAACTAAAACCACCGCAAAATGGAAAATGTTAACTACTTGATTAGGCATTGTTCATCATAGGGGACGGGAATGAAAACATTGAAAGTCAAGGGATATCTGGAGCAACAGGCAAATTTGGACTTGTACAAAATGAAGCAGGGCAAAGGCTAACAGAGTCTTGTCAAGAGAACATACTGGTCATAGCAAACACTCTCTTCCAACAACGCAAGAGACACTCTACACATGGACATCACCAGATGGTCAATAATGAAATTAGATTGATTATATTTTTTGTAGCCGAAGATAGAGACACTCTATACAGTCAGCAAAAACAAGACAGGGAGCTGACTGTGGCTCAGATCAGGAGCTCCTTATTTCCAAATTCAGACTTAAATTGAAGAAAGTATGAAAACCCATTAATCATTCAGATATGATCTAAATGAAACCCTTGCTATTATACAATGGAAATGACAAAAAGATTCAAGGGATTAGATCTGATAGAATGCCTGAGGAACTATGAAAGGAGGTTCATGAAATTGTACAGAAGGCAGTGATCAAGACCAACCCCAAGAAAAAGAAAGGCAAAATGGTTGTCTGAGGAGGCCTTACAAATAGCTGAGAAAAGAAGAGAAGTTAAATGCAAAGGAGAAAAAGAAAGATATATCCATCTGAATGCAAGTTTGAAAGAATAGCAAGGAGAGATAAGAAAAGCTTCCTCAGTGATCAATGCAAAGAAATAGAGGAAAACAGTAGAATGGGAAAGACTAGAGATCTCTTCAAGAACATTAGAGATACCGAGGGAACATTTCATACAAAGATGGGCACAATAACTAACAGAAACAGTATGGAACATAGAGAAACAGAAGATAATAAGAGATGGCAAGAATACACAGAAGAATCATACAAAAAAGATCTTAAGGACCCAGATAATCACGGTGATGTGATCACTCACCGAGAGCCAGACATCCTGGAATGGGAAGTCAACTGGGCCTTAGGAAGCATCTCCATGATCAAAGCTAGTGGAGGTGATGGATTCCAGTTGTGCTATTTCAAATCCTAAAAGATGATGCTGTTGAGGTGCTGCACTCAGTATGCCCACAAATTTGTAAAACTCAACAGTGGCCACAGGACAGGAAAAGGTCAGTGTTTATCCTAATCCCAAAGAAAGGCAATGCCAAAGAATGTGAAACTACTGCACAACTGCACTCATCTCACACGCTAGCAAAGTAATACTTAAAATTCTCCAAGCTAGGCCAAAACAGTACATGAACTGAGAACTTCCAGATATTCAAGCTGAATTTAGAAAAAGCAGAGGAACCAGAGAGCAATTGCCAGTATCTTGTGGATCATCAAAAAAGCAAGAGAGTTCCAGAAAAACATCTACTTCTGCTTTATTGACTACGCCAAAGCCTTTGACTGTATGTATCACAACAAACTGTGGAAAATTCTACAATAGATGGAAATATCAGACCACCCTATGTGCCTCCTGAGAAATCTCTATGAGGGTCAAAAAGCAACAGGTAGAATGGCTGGAATCAAAATTGATGGGAGAAATATCAATAACCTCAGATACGCAGATGACAATACACTTATGGCAGAAAGCAAAGAGGAACTAAAGAGCCTCTTGATGAAAGGGAAAGAAGAGAGTGAAAAAGGTGGGTTAAAACTCACCATTCAAAAAGTGAAGATCATGGTGTCTGGTCCCATCACTTCATGGCAAATAGGTGGGGAAATGGTGGAAACACTGAGAGACTTTATTTTCTTGGGCTCCACAATCACTGCAGATGGTGACCGCAGCCATGAAATTAAAAGATGCTTGTTCCTTGTAAGGAAAGCAATGATAAACCTCAGTTCAGTTCAGTTCATTGGCTCAGTCATGTATAACTCTTGAGACCCCATGGACTACAGCATGCCAGGCCTCCCTGTCCATCACTAACTACTGGAGTTTATTCAAACTCATGTCCATTGAGTCAGTGATGCCATCCCATCATCTCATTCTCTCTCGTCCCCTTCTCCTCCTGCCTTCAGTCTTTCCATCATCATTAAGGTCTTTTCAAATGAGTCAGTTCTTTGTATCAGGTGGCCAAAGTATTGGAACTTTAGCTTTGACATCAGTCCTTCCAATGAACATTCACGACTGATTTCCTTTAGGATGGATGGGTTGAATCTCCTGCAGTCCAAGGGACTTTCAAGAGTCTTCTCCAATACCACAGTTCAAAAGCATCAATTTTTCAGCACTTGGCTTTCTTTATAGTCCAACTCTCACATCCATACATGACTACTGGAAAAACCATAACTTTGACTAGACAGACCTTTGTTGGTGAAGTAATGTCTCTGCTTTTCAATATGCTGTCTAGGTTAGTCATATCTTTCCTTCCAAGGAACAAGCGTCTTTTAATTTCATGGCCGCAGTCACCATCTGCAGTGATTCTGGAGCCCAAGAAAATAAAGTCTCTCACTGTTTTCACTGTTTCCCCATCTATTTGCCATGAAGTGATGGGACCAGATGCAATGAACTTAGTTTTCTGAATGTTGAACATTAAGCCAAATTTTTCACTCTCCTCTTTCACTTTCATCAAGAGGCTCTTTAGTTCTTTACTTTCTGCCATAAGGGTGGTGTCATCTCCATATCTGAGGTCATTGATATTTCTCCCGGCAATCCTTGATTCCAGCTTGTGCTTCTTCCAGCCCAGCGTTTCTCATGATGTACTCTGCATATAAGTTCAATAAGCAGGGTGACAATAGACAGCCTTGACGAACTCCTTTTCCTATTTGGAACCAGTCTGTTCTTCCATGTCCAGTTCTAACTGTTGCTTCCTGAGCTGCATACAGATTTCTCAAGAGGCAGGTCAGGTGGTCTGGTATTGCCATCTCTTTCAGAGTTTCCCACAGTTTGTTGTGATCCACACAGTCAAAGGCTTTGGCATAGTCAATAAAGCAGAAATAGATGTTTTTCTGGAACTCTCTTGCTTTTTTGATGATCCAGGGGATGTTAGCAATTGAACTCTGATTCCTATGCCTTTTCTAAATCCAACTTGAACATCTGGAAGTTAATGGTTCACGTATTGTTGAAGCCTGGCTTGAGAATTTTGAGCATTACTTTATTAGAGTATGAGATGAGAGCAATTGTGTAATAGTTTGAGCAATTTCCTTATGATTATACAGTGGAAGTGAGAACTAGATTTAAGGGACTAGATCTGATAGATAGAGTGCCTGATGAACTATGGACAGAGGTTCGTGACATTGTACAGGAGACAGGGATCAAGACCATCTCCATGGAAAAGAAATGCAAAAAGCAAATTGGCTGTCTGGGGAAGCCTTACAAACAGCTGTGAAATGAAGAGAAGTGAAAAGCAAAGGAGAAAAGGAAAGATATAAGCATCTGAATGCAGAGTTCCAAAGAATAGCAAGAAGAGATAAGAAAGCCTTCCTCAGCGATCAATGCAAAGAATAGAGGAAAATAACAGAATGGGAAAGACTAGAGATCTCTTCAAGAAACTTAGACATACCAAGGGAATATTTCATGCAAAGATGGGCTCGATAAAGGACAGAAATGGTATGGACCTAACAGAAGTAGAAGATATTAAGAAGAGGTGACAAGAATACACAAAAGAACTGTACAAAAAAGATCTTCAGGACTCAGATAATCATGAGGGTGTGATCACTCACCTAGAGCCAGACATCCTGGAATGTGAAGTCAAGTGGGCCTTAGAAAGCATCACTACGAACAAAGCTAGTGGAGGAGATGGAATTCCAGTGGAGCTATTTCAAATCCTGAAAGATGATGCTGTGAAAGTGCTGCACTCAGTATGCCAGCAAATTTGGAAAACTCAGCAGTGGCCACAGGACTGGAAAAGATCAGTTTTCATTCCAATCCCAAAGAAAGGCAATGCCAAAGAATGCTCAAACTACTGCACAATTGCACTCATCTCACATGCTAGTAAAGTAATGCTCAAAATTCTCCAAGCCAGGCTTCAGCAATATGTGAACCATGAACTTCCAGATGTTCAAGCTTGTTTTGGAAAAGGCAGAGGAACCAGAAATCAAATTGCCAACATCCACTGGATCATCGAAAAAGCAAGAAAGTTCCAGAAAAACATCTATTTCTGCTTTATTGACTATGCCAAAGCCTTTGACTGTGTGGATCACAATAAACTGTGGAAAATTCTTCAAGAGCTGGGAATACCAGACCACCTGACCTGCCTCTTGAGAAATCTGTATGCAGGTCAGTAAGCAACAATCAGAACTGGACATGGAACAACAGACTGGTTCCAAATAGGAAAAGGAGTACGTCAAGGCTCTATATTGTCACCCTGCTTATTGAACTTCTATGCAGAGTACATCATGAGAAACACTGGGCTGGAAGAAGCACAAACTAGAATCAAGATTGCCGAGAGAAATATCAGTGACCTCAGATATGGAGATGACACCACCCTTATGGCAGAAAATGAAGAGGAACTAAAAAGCCTCTTGATGAAAGTGAAACAAGAGAGTGCAAAAGTTGGCTTAAGCTCAACATTCAGAAAACTAAGATCATGGCATCCGGTCCCATCACTTCATGAGAAATAGATGGGAAAACAGTGGAAACAGTGTCAGACCTTATTTTTCAGGGCTCCAAAAGCACTGTCGATGGTGATTGCAGCCATGAAATTAAAAGACGCTTACTCCTTGGAAGGAAAGTTATGTCCAACCTAGATAGCTATTGAAAAGCAGAGACATTACTTTGCCAAGAAAGGTCCATCTAGTCAAGGCTATGGTTTTTCCAGTAGTCATGTATGGATGTGAGAGTTGGACTATGAAGAAAGCTGAGCACTTTTGAACTGTGGTGTTGGAGAAGACCTTGAGAGTCCCATGGACTGCAAGGAGATCCAACCAGTCCATTCTAAAGGAGATCAGTCCTGGGTGTCCTTTGGAAGGAATGAGGCTAAAGCTGAAACTCCAGTCCTTTGGCCACCTCATGCAAAGTGTTGATTCATTGGAAAAGACTCTGATCCTGGGAGGGATTGGGGGCAAGAGGAAAAGGGGACAACAGAGCATGAGATGGCTGTATGGCATCACCAACTCGATGGTCGTGAGTTTGGGTGAACTCCAGGAGTTGGTGATGGACAGGGAGGCCTGGTGTGCTCTGATTCATGGGGTCGCAAAGAGTCGGACACGACTGTGCCACTGAACTGAACTGAATGGTATAGTGATTTTCCCTACTTCCTTCAATTTATGTCTGAATTTGGCCATAAGGAGTTTATGATATGAGCCACAGTCAGCTCCTGGTCTTATTTTTGCTAACTGTATAGAGCTTTTCCTTCTTTGGCTGCAAAGAATATAATCAATCTAATTTCAATACTGACCATCTGGTGATGTCCAAGTGTAGAGTCTTCTCTTGTGTTTTTGGAAGAGGGTGTTTGCTATGACCATTATGTTCTCTTGGCAAAATTCTATTAGGCTTTGCAGGCTTCATTCTGTACTCCAAGGCCAAATTTGCCTGTTACTCCAGATATTTCTTGACTTCCTACTTTGGATTCCAGTCCCCTATAAAGAAAAGGATATCTTTTGTTGATGTTAGTTCTAGAAGGTCTTGTAACTCTTCATAGAACCATTCAACCAGCTTCTTCAGTATTACTGTTTGGGGCATAAACTTGGATTACCATGATATTGAATGGTTTGCCTTTGAAACAAACAGATATCATTCTGTCGTTTTTGAGATAGCATCCAAGTACTGCATTTCGGACTCTTTTGTTGACTATGATGGCTATTCCATTTCTTCTAAGGGATTCCTGCCCACAGCAGTAGATATAATTGTCATCTGAGTTAAATTCACCCATTCCAGTCCATTTAGTTCGCTGATTTCTAAAATGTTGACGTGCTCTCTTGCCATCTCCTGTTTGACCTCTTCTAATTTGCCTTGATTCATGTACCTAACATTGCAGTTTCCTATGCAATATTGCTCTTTACAGCATTGTAGTTTACCTCCATCACCAGTCACATCCTCAACTGGGTGTTGTTTTTGCTTTGGCTCTGCCTCTTCAGTTTTTCTGGAATTATTTCTCCACTGATCTCTAGTAGCATATTGGACATCTACTGAGTTGGGGAGTTCATCTTTCAGTGTCCTGTCTTTTTGCCTTTTCATACTGTTCATGGGGTTCTTAAGGCAAAAATACTGAAGTGGTTTGCCACTCCCTTCTCCAGTAGACCACGTTTTGTCAGAACTCTCCACCATGACCCATCTGTCTTGGGTGGCCCTACATGGCATGGATCATAGTTTCATTGAGTTAGACAAGGCTGTGGTCCATGTGATCCTATTGGTTAGTATTCTGTGATTGTGGTTTTCATTCTGTCTGCCCTCTGATGGAGAGGGATTAGAGGCTTATGGAAGCTTCCTGATGGGAGAGACTGACTGAGGGGGAAATTGGATCTTGTTTTGATGAATGAAGCCTTGCTCAGTAAATCTTTAATCAATTTTCTGTTGATGAGTGGAGCTGTGGTCCCTCCCTGTTGTTTACCTGAGGCCAGAATATGGTGGAGGCAATGAAGATACTGGTGACCTCCTTCTAAAGGTCCCATGCAAACACTGCTTCACTAAGTGCCCCTTGACCCTGCAGCAGGCCACTGCTGACCCATGCCTCCACCAGATACTCCTGGACACTCATGGGCAAGTCCAGGTCAGTTTCTTGTGAGGTCACTGCTCCTTTCTCCTGGGTCCACCCCTACATCCAAAGGCAGAGAATCCCCAGCAAGCCAGTAGGCGCTGGAGCAGCTGCTGCATGGCACTGACGTGACTGTGAGGAGATACCCCATGTCCAAGGGCAAAGGAGAAGCCCCAGAGAGATGGTTCAGTTCAGTTCAGTTCAGTCGCTCAGTCATGTCCAACTCTTTGCAACCCCATGAATTGCAGCACGCCAGGCCTCCCTGTCCATCACCAACTCCTGGAGTTCACTCAGATTCACGTCCACTGAGTCAGTGATGCCATCCAGCCATCTCATCCTCTGTCATCCCCTTCTCCTCCTGCCCCCAATCCCTCCCAGCATCAGAGTCTTTTCCAATGAGTCAACTCTTCGCATGAGGTGGCCAAAGTACTGGAGTTTCAGCTTTAGCTTCATTCCTTCCAAAGAAATCCCAGGGCTGATCTCCTTCAGAATGGACTGGTTGGATCAAGTCCAAGGGACTCTCAACAGTCTTCTCCAACACCACAGTTCAAAAGTATCAATTCTTCGGCACTCAGCTTTCTTCATAGTCCAACTCTCACATCCATACATGACTACTGGAAAAACCATAGCCTTGACTAGATGGACCTTTCTTGGCAAAGTAATGTCTCTGCTTTTCAATAACTATCTAGGTTGGACATAACTTTCCTTCCAAGGAGTAAGCGTCTTTTAATTTCATGGCTGCAATCACCATCGACAGTGCTTTTGGAGCCCTGAAAAATAAAGTCTGACACTGTTTCCACTGTTTCCCCATCTATTTCCCATGAAGTGATGGGACCGGATGACACGATCTTAGTTTTCTGAATGTTGAGCTTTAAGCCAACTTTTTCACTCTCTTGTTTCACTTTCATCAAGAGGCTTTTTAGTTCCTCTTCATTTTCTGCCATAAGGGTGGTGTCATCTCCATATCTGAGGTTATTGATATTTCTCCCGGCAATCCTTGATTTCAGCTTGTGTTTCTTCCAGTCCAGGGTTTCTCATGATGTACTCTGCATTTAAGTTCAATAAGCAGGGTGACAATATAGAGCCTTGACGTACTCCTTTTCCTATTTGGAACCAGTCTACTGTTCCATGTCCAGTTCTAACTGTTGCTTCCTGAGCTGCATACAGATTTCTCAAGAGGCAGGTCAGGTGGTCTGGTATTGCCATCTCTTTCAGAATTTCCCACAGTTTATTGTGATCAACACAGTCAAAGGCTTTGGCATAGTCAATAAAGCAGAAATAGATGTTTTTCTGGAACTCTCTTGCTTTTTCGATGATCCAGTGGATGTTGGCAATTTGATCTCTGGTTCCTCTGCCTTTTCTAAAACCAGCTTGACCATCTGGAAGTTCACGGTTCACATATTGGTGAAGCCTGGTTTGGAGAATTTTGAGCATTACTTTACTAGCGTGTGTGAAGAGTGCAATTGTGCAGTAGTTTGAGCATTCTTTGGCATTGCCTTTCTTTGGGATAGGAATGAAAACTGAAAGATGGTAGGAGGGGCAAAATCGCGTTTAGAATCAACTGTGTTTGAGTGTCTTCTGAAGAGGTGCAGGTCACCAGTGGACTGCTAAAGGAGCAGGGGCTCTGAGTGCAGTAGACCTGGGTGTGGCATTACCCCTCTTGGAGGAGGTCGCCATTAAGCCACCACAGAGCTGTTAGAACTTACACAGGACTGGGCAAACAGACTCTTGGAGGGCACAAACAGAACCTCGTGTGCACCAGGACCCAGAGACTCCACAGAGACTGAGATAGAACTGTGTTGTAGTGTCTCCTGAGGAGGTATGTGTCAGCAGTAGACTGCCACAGAGGCAGGGTCTCTGGGTGCAGCAGACCTGGGTATGGCATAACCCCTCTTGGAGGAGGTCACCATTAACCCCCCATAGAGCCACCAAAACTTACACAGGACTGGGGAAATAGACTCTTGGAGGGCAAAAACAGAATGTCATGATAAACCTAGACAGCATATTAAAAAGCTTAGAGACATTACTTTTCCAACAAAGATTCGTCTAGTCAAAGGTATGGTTTTTCCAGTAGTCATATGTGGATGTGAGAGTTGGACCGTAAAGAAAGCTGAGCACCGAAGAACGGATGCTGTTAAACTGTGGTGTTGAAGAAGATTCTTGAGAGTCCCTTGGACTGCAAGGAGATCAAACCAGTCCATCATAAAGAAAATCACTCCTGAATATTCATTGCAAGGACTGATGCTGAAGCTGAAGTTCCAATCCTTTGGCCACATGATGCAAAGAACTGACTCATTGGAAAAGACCCTGATGCTGGGAAAGATTGAAGGCAGGAGGAGAAGGGGACGAGAGAGGATGAGATGGTTGGATGACATCACTGACTCAATGGACATGAGTTTGAGTAAGCTCTGGGAGATAGTGATGGACAGAGAAGTCTGGCTTGCTTCATCCATGGGGTTGCAAAGAGTTAGAAACGACTTAGCCACTGAACTGAACTGCACATTACAGAGAGAATGTCACAGTTTGATAACTCCTGAGAACCATAGAACTCATCAGGAGGCCTATTGAGGCCTGATTGAAAAAATGAAGCCCTGCACACCCCCTGATCATTATCAGCAATCCCCACTCTTGAACATTGCTATAAAACTCTCATCAAATCCCCCCAGGGTTGAGACACACCATTTTGAGGGCAGGAGCTGGCTATGTCCCCCTTTGCTTGGCAAAGCAATAAAGCTTTTCTTTTCTATGTCACCCCAAACTCTGTCTCTGAGATTTACTCGGCACCGATGCAAGAAGGCTGAGTTTTCAGCATCAGTTCCATGATCATCCTCTTCTCAACAGTCTCTCCTAAAAATAGTTGCCTATTGTGGCTGATTGTGAGCACAGCAGAGCAGAGACCACTGATGTGGATGTGCAAGGGGAAGTGTGTGTGTACAGGTCTGGCTCAGATGAAGAAACCATCAGTGGACTGTACATCAAAGAAAAGACGCTGTGATTCAGTCAAGAAATTTCATTTCAAATTAGACACATGAAGTGACACCTTTAGGATTCACGTATGGCTTTATTTCCTGCAGGTATCCTTCCTTAAGCCAGAAAGACCAAATATACCATTGTCTATAATTATCTATCTTTCTTTCTGTTTGAACAATGCCTGTTGCCTAGGAACTGGCATGACAGGTGTGCCATAAATACATCTTCAAATCATCTTTTATTTTCTGGATCAATTTTTTCCCCCACATTGTTGCTATTGTTATGAAAGTTCATTAAAATACATGCCCTATTGTGCATTCATTTGTTTGGAATATGTATAAACTATGTATGACCAATTGAGAATGAATAAAATATTCTAGTTACCATTTGTTTTTCAATTTATTGTTTGACATAAGCGGGCTTCTGTGAAAAGCAGTTATTTATGTATCAAGAAAAAATATGTAGTTAAAAGATGGTTTATCTAGCATGCTATCAGCCAGAGCTTTTCTAACTGATAATTTCTCCCACACACAGTGCGATGAAAACTAATGTTTATGATAATTATATTGAACAAATAATAACCCTGAAATATCACAGAATTAACCAATTAATCCAATCCCATAAGTTTATGCAACAGGAAAGAGAGTCTCTGAAAAATTATCTGCTCCCAACCTATGGTAAGCGTTGGGCCTAGGATTGGAGTTCTGACAACCCTTGGAAAGTAATCAGTATCTCATTCTTGGCCTAGAATTGTCTTCCCTCCACAAGTATTGTCTCTTCTCAATCATCCTCAATTGTGAATTGCTCAATTAGGACCAGAAGTTATCTCTGTGGTTTTTGAATGTCAAAAACATTTTCCTATCTATATCTTTTATTTTAATACATAGTCCAATGGTAACTCATTTAATAGATAACATTTCTTTTAATACCTTCTGTATCTTCAGAATCCTCTGTATTGAATATAATTTTTCTTTTGTTAAACCTTTTATTATGCTATTTTTGCCTGCAACAGGATATATAGAAGCATATGTAAGTTAGGTAGGGAATATACAAACATTTATGCATTCACTGTATAATATGAACGAGCATCTACTTGCTTTCGTTGAAGCTACCTGTGGATTTGTTTCTTTGTGTTCCTCATCTTTCTTAGTATTAAATGTCTTGGGCATTCTTGGGTCTTCAAAAATTCCTAATCTGTACAGGGTACATAATAACTCTGTCCAGTGAAATTAAATGGGAAAAATTTCCTTTATTATCCTGTATTCATGGATTAATTTATTCATTGAAACTATCATTCATTCAACGTTCAATGAATACTGATGCTCTTCCAGGTCCTGTGCCAGGAGATAAGAAATGATATCATATCACATTAAGTAATGTAATTTTATGGATTCTAGAATAGATGACACATACAATTAATTTCTCTATTTTTCTCAAGATATTTTAACTACTAGCAAAGCCATAAAGTGCAATAGTACATTGTACATTTATTTTGCCTTTAAATGCTAATGTGCTTAGTCACTCAGTCGTGTCCACCTCTTTGCAACCCAACGGACTGTAACCCGTTAGGCTCCTCTGTCCATGGAATTCTCCAGGCAAGAATACTGGAGCTGTTGCCATTCCCTTCTCCAGGGGATCTTCCTGAACCAGGAACTGAATCCAGGTCTCCCACATTGCAGGTGGATTCTTTATTGTCTAAGTCACCAGGGAAGCCTCTTAAATATTCATCAATTATTGAATATTTACTACATGCTAGACACTCCATGATTGCCATATCTTTTAATTTTTATGTCAATTATGTAATACACATTTTGTGTTACATGGGGTATGTAAATTGCTGTACCAAGCACACAAATCTCAGGGAAAACAACAACAACAAAAAAGGTTTATTTCTTGCTTATTTCCCTGTCTTAGAGCAGTCTGAAACCTAATGTTTCCAGGCTTCTTCAAGCTATTGTCTCTACCATTTCTACCTTTAGCCTTCACTTCCTTCCTGGGTCGTTTGCTTGCAGCTGGCTAACCAGAGAAGAAAACACGTGGACAGGATCCTAGGATATTTCAGGAGCCAGAACTCGGAAACAGCATACCCTGTTCTGCTCACATACCACTGGCCAGAATGAATAATAGCATGGATTTAATTCAAAGGGAGCTGGAAAGTAGAGTTTATTTGTGGCCCCACAGGAAACGAAAGTATTTGGAAAAGTGGTATTCTCTGCCCTAGTTAGGTGCTACTGTTATTTGCAGTGCATACTTGAGAAAAGCAAGGAGTAGAAAGATAAAATGACTTGGTCATGGTACTCTAACTCAGACGCGACTCCTTTACTCGCTACGCAATACTACCTCTTAGTGAGCTAGACCTTGGACAAATCAGTGTTCATTACACTGGCATGTAACACAGTCCAACCAACAGAGAAAACATGAATGGATTTCTTTTAGAAATTGAATGACTGCTTGCCTATTTTTCTAAAAATAAAGCAGCATACCTACCTCTCTTTTTTTTCTTTTCTTCCTTATTGACTTCCAAGCAAATGATTTTAAATCGAATGAAAACTAATTATTTGTTTTAACTACATCAGTTATAATTAATTATTGGGCAATTTGAACTTTTTCTGATTTTGTTTGGTGGAATTTAGAGTCAGAGTTAAATATAACCTCTTTGGTTGATGACTAAATTAAAAGAAATTATGGCTGGCTCAACTCCATGGGTAATTAGGCCATCAATATGAGGTGCCTCCAACTTTGAATTAATTTAATGCTCTCTTTGTAAACTCTATTGATGCTTTGCAATGACTAAGGACTAACTAAAATGATAATGGAACAAAATCTAATTCTTCATTTTCATGATAGTGCCAGACACTTCATTTCAATTTTGGTGCAAAGCTCATTTCTCATACTTAGTTGAATATATTTCAAAAGTAATCCTTAACCTATAAGTATTATATGAGATTATCCTTTTTCACCTTGGAATTGTATAAAATATTCTAGTTTCTTAATTTTTAATATTAAGAGTATTTAATATTCTTAACTAGAATATTTAATATTCCAGAATTTTAGCACCAGAAAAGGACAGTCTGAAACTGAAGTGTTAAGGTAGAATTCAAGTGAGTCCTATATGCTCTCTTTTTAGCAGAATTATTTAATGTATCACTTTGATAAGCTCAAATTCATGTTAGGACTTTTGAAATATCTGGCAGCATTATTTATTGTTGTTTGATTCACAGAGCTGTTCTGAAGTTTGTTTTTTCTTTTAGAGTTGGAGAGGAGTGTGATAAAGACAGGGGTTCCCAGGTGGCGCTAGTGGTAAAGAACCCACCTGCCAATGCAGGGGACATAAAAGATACAGGTTCAGTCCCTGGGTTGGGAAGATCCCCTGGAGGACGGCATGACAACCCACTCCAATATTCTTGTCCGGAGAATTCCATGGACAGAGGAGCCTGGCGGGCTACAGTCCATGGGGTCGCAAAGCGTCAGACATGACTGAACGTGACTTAGCATGCACACATACACGATAAACAGAGCAAATTTACACCTAACTTGATACAGAGTCTTTGAAAAATTGCTAAATGTCTCATAGGCTCCTTTGTTGGCAGGTATAGCATAATTATATTGGCTTCTGTGTCACAAAGAATAAGATTAGTTAACTGATGATATATATATTATATGTATATATGATTTTATTCTGGGTACCCCTCAGCCAAAATGCAAGGATGATCTTGTGGGTTGAATTGAGACTCCTAAAAAGATATACTGAAGTTCTAGTCATATGGACTATGACTTTATTTGGAATAGGTTTTTGCAGATGTAAGCAAATAAACATATGGTGAGCCCTAACCCAATATGCAGCCATGAAATTAAAAGATGCTTACTCCTTGGAAGAAAAGTTATGACCAACCTAGATAGCATATTGAAAAGCAGAGACATTACTTTGCCAACAAAGGTCCATCTAGTCAAGGTTATGGTTTTTCCAGTGGTCATGTATGGATGTGAGAGTTGGACTGTGAAGAAAGCTGAACGCCGAAGAATTGATGCTTTTGAACTGTGGTGTTGGAGAAGACTCTTGAGAGTCCCTTGAACTGCAAGGAGATCCAACCAGTCCATTCTGAAGGAGATCAGCCCTGGGTATTCTTTGGAAGGAATGATGCTAAAGCTGAAACTCCAGTTCTTTGGCCACCTTATGTGAAGAATTGACTCATTGGAAAAGACCCTGATGCTGGGAGGGATTGAGGGCAGGAGGAGAAGGGGACGACAGAGGATGAGGTGGCTGGATGGCATCACCAACTCGATGGACATGAGTTTGAGTGAATTCCGGGAGTTGTTGATGGACAGGGAGGCCTGGTGTGCTGCGATTCATGGGGTCGCAAAGAGTCAGACACGACTGAGCGACTGAACTGAACTGAACTAAACTGAACCCAATATGACTGGTGACTGCTAGGAGGAGGGAAGATTGATACAAAGACAGAGAGAACACCTTATGATGCCAGAGGTAGAGATGGGAGTGATGAAGTTACAAGCCACGACAGCCTGAACCAGAAGCTAGGAAGAGGCAGGAAAGGATTCTACTCAGGATTCCCATGGAGCCAATAACTCGAAGTCCATCCAATGTGGGTTTTAGACCCTTGCATTGGTTCTACCAGGTAACTCCCAGGAAGGTCTGCAATCAACATCGGCTTTAAAAGCAATACACACACACACACACACACACACACACATACATACATACACAAATACAGTGAATTAAAGACCCAAGGGTTGTTCCCCTCCTTCTCTTTTTATTCTGATAATGGGCAGGGTGCTGGAATTAGTATCAAAGTTGGCTGCTTTACAAAGACTTACTGGGAGGTTAAAAGTTCAAGAAACTAAGCAAGGCATCTGCCTCCTTCTCGCACAAGCCTCGTCTTACTTTCCTGTTAGGTATCTGTAGTTTCCTTGACTTCCCAGGAAGCTAAGTCAACTTCCTTTCTGAGATCCAAGGTTTGGGAGAGGTGAGAGAGGTTGGAATCCCTGGGACCAGCACCTGAGCGGTCAGCGTCGGAACCAGTACGACCAAGAGACTGCAGTAACACTTGTCAGCACTAGATGGCGCCATAGAAGAGCCTGCAGATGGCCCATCCCTGTATCAAGGAGTCATATGAGCTTATCATCTGTGGGCTGCCCAGGTGGTGCAGTGGTCAAGAATCTGCCTGCCAATGCAGGAGACGCAAAAGACTCGGGTTTGATCCCTGAGTCGGGAAGATCCCCTGGAGTAGGAAATAGCAACCCACTCAGGTATTCTTGCCTGGAAAATGCACCACTTGCTCTCAGTAGCCAGCACTTGTCCATAAAGCAAAACTGTTGTTTTGTCTGTTTGAGGTCTGGGGCAGTGTTCAGCCCTAGCCACTGAGATCATGGGTCCAAGAGAATCCATAATCCCGCCGAAGCAGAAAGGTTTAGGCAACAATACCTGGATGGTACGCTGATGCTGAAGAAAAGAAAATCCCAGAACAAGTCACTTTGGGATGTCCACCCCCATCCCTTCCCAGCTAAGATAGTAATGTTACTCCTGCTGCTGCTGCTGCTAAGTCGCTTCAGTCGTGTCCAACTCTGTGCAACCCCATAGATGGCAGCCCACCAGGTGCCTCCGTCCCTGGGATTCTCCAGACAAGAATACTGGAGTGGGCTGCCATTTCCGTCTCCAATGCATGCATGCGTGCTAAGTCGTGTCAGTCGTGTCTGATTCTGTGCGACCCTTTGGACAGCAGCCCACCAGGCTCCTCTGTCCACAGGCATCTCTAGGCAAGAATACTGGAGTGGGTTGCCATTTCCTTCTCCAGTTACTCCTTCTATCCACTCTATACACCCAGGAGAGCCTTCCCCTAAAGTCCCTTTAGAGTATCTGTTGCCTTTTCTGAGGATGCTTTTGATATTCTCTTTGGTTAATCCAGGGACAGAGGAGCCTGGCAGACTATGGTCCATAGAGTTGCAAAGAGTCAGACATGACAGAAGCAACTTAGCAAGCACACACACCAGGAGATGCCCAGTGTGATTTGCTCCAGCTCACAAAATGGGGCATCTGCAGCCTCCATCCTGCCTTGTGTTGCTGGGAACATGCAGACCATGTGTTGGGATTGACGTGGGCCTTCTTGTAACAGTGCTGGCCACATTATCAAAGCCCAGAGATAGGTTTCAAGGAAGAAGCCAACATCTCGTGAGTTCATCATTTCCATTAAAAGGCAAGTTCAAGATACATTATGATTTGTTTTCATAGAATCAACATCAACTCAGCTGAAATCAGTCTTTTTTAAAGACCTTTGGTTTCAAAGAGGCTTTCTCATTTGTCTTGAATATAACATCTTGACTTTAAAAGGCAGTCTTCAAATAGAATAATGAAAATCAGTATGATTGTGAAAATTTAGGTTTAAGGAGACATGTGTATTAGGTTCCTTAGGAGTCAAGTGCCACAGAAAATCCAGGGCTATTATTTTGTTTACAGTTCCTTTGTTCTGTAAATCTATCCATCTCAAGATGTAGGTTTACTAAATCTAACACTTAGTTCATTAAGTTGTCTAGGATTACTTTCTGTTTGGTCATTAAGACTTTTAAAAAATGCAGCTCATGTTTCAGGGAGTTGTACGCCAGTATAGCTCACAGAATTTTGTTTAAAATTCACATTTTTAAGACATGATATTCTTTTTTATTATTTCAGCTTCAGATTCCTTTCCAGAACAGTAAAAATGCCTGCATAAAAAATAAAATATTGGCTTACGAATTTAGAAGCTGATTCTGGAGTAAAGGCGCCACCGTGTGGTTAAATTAGGAAGTTTACCTTTTTAACTTGCAATTTAAAGATAACACAAAATTTGCCTTCTCCAGCTCAGTTGGTAGAATGAAGTAAGCCAGAAAGAAAACCACCAATACAGTATACTAACGCATATATATGGAATTTAGAAAGATGGTAACAATAACCCTGTATACGAGACAGCAAAAGAGACACTGATGTATAGAACAGTCTTTTGGACTCTGTGGGAGAGGGAGAGGGTGGGATGATTTGGGAGAATGGCATTGAAATACATATAATATCATATACGAAACGAGTCGCCAGTCCGGGTTCCATACACAATACTGGATGCTTGGGGCTGGTGCACTGGGACGACCCAGAGGGATGGTATGGGGAGGGAGGAGGGAGGAGGGTTCAGGATGGGGAACGCATGTATACCTGTGGCAGATTCATCTCGATATATGGCAAAACCAATACAATATTGTAAAGTTTAAAAATAAAATAAAAAAAAGAATCCGCCTGCAATGCAGGAGACCCCAGTTCGATTCCTCGGTTGGGAAGATCCGTTGGAGAAGGGATAGGCTACCCACTCCAGTATTCTTGGGCTTCCCTTGTGGCTCAGCTGGTAAAGAATCCACCCACAATGCGGGAGACCTGGCTTCGATCCCTGGGTTGGGACGATCCCTTGGAGAAGGGAAAGGCTACCCACTCCAGTATTCTGGCAAGGAGAATTCCATGGACTGTATAGTCTATGGGGTTGCAAAGAGCTGGACTCCACTGAGCGACTTTCACTTTCACTTTGTCCTTATCCATCATGCGTATATAGATCCAAGATGATTCCGAGATATGGCGATTGAAGAAGCCATACTTTGAGGTATGTGGGGGGCTCAGCCAATGACACTGCATGCCACCCGGTGAAATATGACCAAATTGAACACCAGGTTAGTAGCCTGAAGTGTTTAGCTATGTTCAGAAACCTTTCCTATGTCACTCTGTATAGTAAATTCTACGTGGTTATTTTACATACTACACAACCAAGCAGGGCATACAGTCTAGAAATAAGATGGATAGGGGAGTGTGTGTGTGTATGTATGTGCTCGTAGATGAGGCTGGAGGACAAGAAGTTACAATCCTGAGGGTAAAACTAATTTAGTTAAAAAGAAATAAGTAATCCGTGGCCTCTACTCTCAGAAAGCACGTCCACCTGCCCTTGGACCACGTTCTCTTGGAGAACGCCAGAAGGAGGTGGGTCGCATTAACACCTGAGAACGCGTATTAGCGCTTACTGTGGAGCGTGGCGAGATGACCAAGTTCCAGCCTCTTCAGCTTCTTGCAAGTCCTGGAGCTATGTCAGTCTGCCAGGGTTCTTCCAACAGGGTCTTCCCTACAGACGCTTTTTTTTTTTTTTCCCCTTGCTTTGTGTGTGTGTGTGTGTGTGTGTGATGATAAAGCAATCACCCGCCTCCATATCCAACTATCAGGAGCTTCTCCTTTGTCCCAAATATTTCAGAGGTAACTTCTTGGAGGCATATTCAGTTTCAGCTAATATTTATTGCCTTTGACATTATTAATGTGTTTCTGCAGCCTACTTCGTTTTCTACCTTTGGTGAAATATCTTCGGACCACAAGGTGAGTCTCAATGGGCTTCCCTAGTTTAAAGCGCAGGGGTACAGTTTGTTTGTATTTGTGGATCTGAACTCTGAGTGTCTTTCCTTTATAATGTAAGACTTAGAAGGAAGACCCACCCATCCCAGCCTCTCCCCTGCTGTCTCTGCTGGGAGCACTGAGGATGCTGAAGCCTTGTTCCCTGTGTGAGAAAGTCATTCCCACAGTCCATTAACACCTTCAGCACAGGGGAAGAAAGAAATATTTCTGCTGAAATTAATTTGCCTGTGATATTTGGAAAGCGGTGTGTCACATAATGTCATGTTTGTGGAACATCAGACTGAGAAAGTGAGGATGGTCGGCAGTCTGGTTGGGCCATGGCAGGTGACACGTGATGAGGGTGATAAGTATAGCCCCTTTGGAGCCTTAACTGTGTGCCCAGTGATTTGTGAAGAGTTATTTGGGCTTCCCTTGTGGCTCACCCGGTAAAGAATCTGCCTGCAATGTGGAAGACCCGGGTTCAATCCCTGGGTTGGGAAGATCCCTTGGAGAAGGGAAAGGCTACCCACTCCAGGATTCTGGCCTGGAGAATTTAATGGACTGTATAGTCCATGGGGTCACAAAAAGTTGGACACAACTGAGCAACTGTCACCTCACATACCTCACGTTCAAGTATAAGCTTTTCTAGACTCATAGACTTAGGGAAAAAACTTATGGTTACCCACCGGGAATGAGGGAGCAGGGATAAATTAGGAGGTTAAGATTAACATATACACACTATTGTATATAAAATAGATAATCAACATAGGACTTTACACAATATTTTGTAATAGCCTTTAGGGAAAAGAAGCTATATATATATATATATATATATATATATATATATATATATATAAAGTGTTAGTCGCTCAGTTGTGTCTGAAACTTTTTTTTTGACCCTATGGACTGTAGCCCACCAGGCTCCTCTGTCCATGGAACTCTCCAGGCAAGAATACTGGAGTGGTTGCTGTTCCCTTCTCCAGGGGATCTTCCTGACCCAGGGATTGAACCCAGGTCTCCTGTATGGCAGATAGATTCTTTACCATCTGAGTCATCATGTATATATATATACTTCCCAAGTAGTTCAGTGGTAAAGAATCAGCCTGCCAATACAGGAGACACAAGAGACATGGATTCAATCCCTGGGTAGGGAAGATCCCCTGGAGTAGGAAACAGCAGCCCACTCCAGTATTCTTGCCTGGAAAATTTAATGGACAGAGGAGTCTCATGGGCTACATCCACAGGGTTGCAAAGAGTTGGACACAGCTGAGAGGCTGAGTATACAGCATGCGCGCGCACACACACACACACACACATCTGAATCACTGGGCTGTACACTTGAAACTAACACAATATTGAAAATCAACTATACTTCATTTTTTTTTTTAAAGTATCATCTCTTCTAATAACTGTGATCTTATTAGATGGGCTAACTGTTGTCTCCATTTAACAAGTCAGGAAACTGAGGCACAGGGTGGGTATAAATCTTGCCTAATATTATCTGGCAAGAAAGTGGTGGAGTCAGGATTTGAACCCAAAGTCCTTCTGCCTTCGCCATCCATACCCTTCATCTCAAGGCTATCCTAGATTTTGTGGTAACAGCAGAAAATCAGTTTGGCTCCAAAAATCTATTAATGCGACAAACATTTGTGAATGTGAAGTGTCCGGTCCCACGATGAGCACTGAGGGCGCAGAGGTGGACGGCCCAGTCCAGCTGTCAAGCCTCTGATGAGTAAGCTTTGAGCACAGCTGTGAGAAACTTCGAGCACCAGAGCTTTCGCCCACCAAGCAGTTCCAACAAATGGTGTCTAGACACCACATACCATCGAGCTGCAGCTTTGCCAGCAATGAGGTCAGGCACAGCAGCCAGCCAGCAGCACGAAATCTCAAGCCCGCTAATTGGGACAGGTGCAGAGGGTGATGACAGCAAGCCACCCATGGAGCTCTGGCATGGAAGACAAAGGCATGAGGGGCAGGGGGAAGAAATAAGATGAAGCCGGAACCGCAGCTCAGGAAATGATAGCTCCTGAACACATCAATGAAAGACCATCCTGGAATGTACCAAGAAGTTAGCCATTTTTTTAGAATGGGAATTCCCTAATCTCTAAAGCAAACATTAGAACTTCAGGAAATACAAGCACATATACAGTCACAAATTTGCCAAAACAAAAAGATAATTCACACACACACACACACACACCCTAATCATGGTAGAAGTTCTGGCTCTTTCCAGGGAGTAGAGGTAGATGCCATTTCAGCAAAGGCTGTTTTGATAGTGGCACTTCAAACGGATAGGCAAGGATAAAGAATGAAAATATAAAAATGCCATCTAGATTTAATTTAATTTAATTAAGAGCTGGCAAAAAAAGATCCATGAAGATGTTAAAGGGATAGTGGCAGATTCGGGGAGCTCACTGAAAAAAAGTGAAAGTGTAGTCACTTAGTCGTGTCCGACCCTTTCTGAGCCCATGGACCCTAGCACACCAGGTTCCTCTGTTCATGGGATTCTCCAGGCAAGAATATTGGAGTGGATTGCTATTTCCTTCTCCAAGGGATCTTCCCGACCCAGGGATTGAACCTGGGTCTTCTGCATTGCAGGCAGATTCTTTACCTTCTGAGCCACAAGGGAAGCCCTTTGGGGTATTCACTAAGAGAAGCAAATAAAGAAATAAATTTGACCTTCCTGAATTCTGAAAGTATCAACTTCATCAGTAGAATTTATCTAACATTGTAAACATTGGCAGGAATGTTCTAGAATACCAAGAGGAATGAGAGGAAATTGCTTCATCCTGGGAATTTGCAGTATATTGAAACAGGGCAAATAAGTGAGAAGTTGAGAAATGGCCAAAAGTTTTAGGGGAGAGAAGTGTATTTTTATGTGAACTTATAGATGTTAATTTGTTTTGACATGGATAATAACTGACATTGAGTTTAAATTCTATAATTGCATGTAACATGAATGATGTGATCTATTTTGATTTGAATGGAATTTTTAAAAATAGAGAAACATGAATCTTAATGAGATGCTAATATGAAAATAGTGTATATGTCTTATATTATGCAACTGTTTTTTAGTTAGGAGCCAATAACAATTGTTTAGCTAATCCAGGTTTTTGCAATTAAACCATGAGTTGAACATCAGATACCTATTTCCTTTTGCATAAAGGTTATCAGTAAATCTGAGATACTTAGAAGGTTTTAACAAGTCTATTCTTTATTCTTTAACAAGAATAAAGTTTCTTCCTTTATTTGAAAAGCTTGCATGTTGCAATGTATTTGTTATCATAAAATACCTGACAATTACGCTGTCTCATTTGGATGTTACAGGAATAAAATTAAGATAATATTCATGAAGTCTTTTGAGACCCTTGTTACTGAGATTTTAGATAAATGTTTCATTGTAATTAGGAAAAGTGAAAGCAATCTGCTAAAACTCCACAACATTTATTTTTTAATTGTGAAAATTTGAAAGCTATATGCTTTCTGTTATAGTTGTAATACTTATATTAAAACACAAAAGTCGGAGACAAAGCAAAGTTAAACTTGTTTACTAGTTTTTATACTCATTTATGTATGTGTGTGTAGGATGAATAATGTTCCACAAAGACATCTAGGTCTTAATCTTTGTGGAAAAAGGGATTTTGCATATGTAATTAAAGACTTTAAGATAAGGAAATTAGGCTGGATTATCTGGGCAGGACCAATGTAATTATAACAGGCCTTGTATTCAAATATATAAGAATTGACTCATGTGATTATAAAGCCTGAGCAGTATCAGCCCAGGAGAGTAGTTCTAATAATAATCCAAAACCTGAGAACATGGAAGGCTGTAATTTCCAGTCCAAATCTAAGTCCAAAGTTGGGAGATGGTCTAGTTTGAACAGATACAGAGAGAGAAAATACTTTCTTAGATTTTTATCTAGTCAGGCCTTCAACTGATTGGATGAGGCCCACCCACTTGGGGGAGGGCAATCTGTTTTACTCAGTCCACTGATTCAAAAGTTATCTCATCCAAAATCACTCCTGTAGACACACTCAGAAATCATGTTTAACCAAATATCTCGGCAACCTGTGGCCACATCAATATGACACATCACAGTCTCATAAAAGGGAGGTAGTAGGATAAGAGTCAGTAGTAGATATGATGGTGGAAGCAGGAGATTGAATGATGTGCAGAAGGATGTAGGAGCCAAGGAATGCAGGCTGTGACTGGACACTGAGAAGGATTGTGGAAGGGGTTCTCCACTAGCGCTTCCATGAGGAACCAGAAATCCTGGCCCCTACAAGACTGATTTTGGAGGTCAAAGCTTCAGAAGCATGATATATTCAATTAGTATGATTTTAAGGTAGCAAATACTGGCAGTATTTTTTAATAGCAACCACAGAAAACTAAAATTGTGTGTATAACATATATAATATAATTATATTGTGTGTATATATATATATATATATAATTCCTGTTTTTAAGACAATTTTGGACAGCATAGTGTGGTTTCTATAAAAAACAAACAAACAAAGGTCAGCTCTCCTCTTCAAAGGCATTATTATTTGTTGCAATTTATATCATTAATATTTTCTAGAGACCATCTGGTGGAGAAAGAAATGGCAATCAACTCCAGTATTCTTGCCTAGAAAATCCCGTAGACGGAGGAGCCTGGTAGGCTGCTGTCTATAGGGTCACACAGAGTCAGACACAACTGAAGTGACTTAGCATGCTTGCATGCATTGGAGAAGGAACTGGCAACCCACTCCAGTATTCTTGCCTGGAGAATCCCAGGGACAGAGGAGACTGGTGGGCTGCCGTCTATGGGGTCACACAGAGTCAGACACGACTGAAGCAACTTAGCAGGAGCAGCAGCAGCAGGAGGAGAGACCATCTGGAAATATTCTTCACTGGGAAAAATAAGGTTTAGATATTTGGGGTAATGTATTGGTGTAGGAGATCTGAGATAAAAGTGCAATAATTACTCAAACCGCAACTACAAAGAAGGCTGCAACTGTTAAACATAAAGTGGCCTCATCCCTGGGTTCCCTGAGCCTATGCAGAAAGCAAGGACAAGCAGCTCTCAAGAGAAACTGCAGATTCAACCTCAGGGTCTTCCCAGATGTTTTTTCCTATGGATGCTTTCAGAAAGCAAGGCTAGGAAGGGTCTGGGTTCTATATCCAGCTCCTATTAAAATGAAAAGAATATGATGATAGAGTTACTTCTAGACTAGTTGATTATAACGAAAGAATTTGTTCTTTTTCAGTTGCTCAGTCATGTCCAACTCTTTGGGATCCCATGGACTGCAGCACACCAGGCTTCCCTGTCCTTCACTGTCTCCTGGAGTTTGCTCAAACTCATGTCCATTGAGTCAGTGATACTATCCAACCATCTCATCCTCTGTTGTCCCCTTCTCCTATTTTCAAAGTTTCCCAGCATCAGGGAGAAATAGCTCAGCTGGGATTCCATCACCCCCACTAGCTTTGTTTGTAGTGATGCTTCCTAAGGCCCACTTGACTTCACACTCCAGGATGTCTGGCTCTAGGTGAGTGATCATACCATCACAGTTATCTGGGTCATGAAGATCTTTTTTGTATATTTCTGTGTATTCTTGGGAGAAGGCAATGGCACCCCAGTCCAGTACTCTTGCCTGGAAAATCCCATGGATGGAGGAGCCTGGTAGGCTGCAGTCCATGGGGTCGCTAAGAGTCAGATACGACTGAGCGACTTCACTTTCACTTTTCACTTTCATGCACTGGAGAAGGAAATGGCAACCCACTCCAGTGTTCTTGCCTGGAGAATCCCAGGGATGGGGAAGCCTGGTGGGCTGCTGTCTATGGGGTCACACAGAGTCGGACACGACTGAAGTGATCTCTTTTTAATATCTTCTGCTTCTATTAGGTCCATACAGTTTCTGTCTTCTATTGTGTCCATCTTTACATGAAATGTTCCCTTGGTATCTCTGATTTTCTTGAAAAAATCTCTAGTCTTTCCCATTCTATTGTTTTCCTCTGGTTCTTTGCACTGTTCACTTAGGAAGGCTTTCTTATCTCTCCTAGCTATTCTTTGAAACTCTGAATTCAGATGGGTATATCTTTCCTTTTCTCCTTTGCCTTTCATTTCTCTTCTTTTCTGAGCTATTTGTAAGGCCTCCAGAGACAACCAGTTTGCCTTTTTGCATTTCTTTTTCTTGGGGATGGTTTTGATCACTGCCTTCTGTACAATGTTATGAACCTTTGTCCATAGTTCTTCAGGCACTCTGTCTAGATCTAATCCCTTGAATCTATTTGTCACTTTCACTATATAATCATAAGAGATTTGATTTAGGTTTTACCTGAATGGTGTAGTGATTTTCTGAAGTTTCTTCAATTTAAAAACAATAGGTTAGGGCTGAATTTGAATTTTTAGATCACCCTAATTTGGGAGTGATTTTTAGACTATTGTTAGCAAGCTCAGTAGTTGTGGTACATGGGCTTCATTGCTCTATGACATGTGGTATCTTCCCTGACCAGGGATCGAACCCATGTCCCTTGCATTGGCAGGTGGGTTCTCAACCACTAGACTACTGGGGAAGCCCTCATCTCTCTTTATGTCTTTTCTTGTCTTAAAAGCAATCTTTCTTCTGTTCTCCCTGAGCAATAAGATGTTTTCATCTGGGACTTTGGGTCTTCTCTCACTGTACTTGTTTCTCTGATCACTGCTATTTCCTCTGACTTACCCAATAGGTAGAATAGACACAGTGCTGAGGGCCCATGACACTTTCAGGGAATGTTTACTTTGTTTTGAGTCAGATGAAAAATCTACGTATACTAATACATACAATAATGAATTCAGCCTGGGTTAAATATAGTCATAAAATATAATTTTTTATATTCTTTTATGGAGAAAAGGGACCACAAAGGCAAAGGTTCCTGGGACTTAAAAATGTCATAATGCAGCCTTTCCCCCAGGCCCTCTCCAGCCTCATGGCCCAGAGTTGATGTGAACATAAATCTGTTTTTTCAGTCACCCTCTTTTTCAACCCTAAAGGAAATTAACCCTCAATATTCATTGGTAGGGCTGATGCTGAAGCTCCAATATTTTGGCCACCTGATGCAAAGAACTTACTCATTTGTAAAAGATCCTGGTGATGGGGAAGACTGAGGGCAGGAGAAGGGGGCAACAAAGGATGAGACAGTTGGATGGCATCATTGACTCAATGGACATGAGTTGGAGCAAGCTCTGGGAGATGGTGAAGGACAGGGAAGCCCGGCATGCTGCAGTCCACGGGGTTGCAAAGAATGGGACATGACTGAGCCACTGAATAGCAAATTTTAAAGTGATCACCAACATGATACAATGTATGTTGGTGGAACCACTTCACATGCCAGTGGGATGGACACTACATTACCCAAGAAGCCTGAGTTAACTCCGTATTTGCATGTGTTTCTCCCGGAGTCTGTTTTTGACTAGTGTAGACTCACCATCTTAGATTTTGATTCTTTCAGAAAGATGTAAAGAGCATGAAAACCAATATTTAGATTCCCATGAATAGAATATCTGCTGCCTTTGTCTTGCATTTCATGATCATGCTGTTTTTCTTTTTTTCTTGCAATCATTCAAACCAATAGCAAGAGTTTCAATGAAACTTCCTACTTCTTTTGATATTTTCTGGTTTATTCCTAAATAAAATGTCCCATAGGACTTATATTTTTTAAAAATAGAATTCTGTCTCTACTAAACTCTTGACACTTGAACATATATTAGAGGTGCCAATTAGAGCTGATAACTTCGAGGTGGGTTTCAAAGGATATTGTAGAATCTGCCTTTCTCAATAATATCTCACTCAGACTAGTAAAGCACTTGAAATAAGTCCATAAGAATCAGTCTTTCTGGCCATAGTCTTTATTTTCTATTCAAATCCCTTTTCTCTCTCCTGACTCACTACTCTTTCATTCCCCCATCCTTTTATCCCATACAGGGGCTACATCTCAAATTTTAATGTACAAACAATCACTCGAGGAGATTTTTTAAAATGCAAATATTGGTGGCTCACTTTTTGGTGGAGACAAAAGCTCCACACTATCCATCCTCCAGTTTTCTCTTGTTTTTGGAGAAAAAGAAGTTGGTTATCTCAATTAAAGATAGTATAAGTGGCTCTCCAGAGAAACATAAATATACATACATGATAACGAATATGAATATCTCTTTATTAAGAAAATTTCTATCATTTATCAAGATGGCAAATTGAATAAAACATGTATTTTTTTTTTAACATACTGACTGATTAGTTATTTCTTAAAGGTATAGTCAAATGATTTAAATGTTTCACTTATTTGTACATTTATACACCTAATATATGCCTGAAGTTGAACAGTTCTATGAAGACCTACAAGACCTTCTAGAACTAACACCCACAAAAGATGTTCTTTTCATCATAGGGGACTGGAATGCAAAAGTAGGAAGTCAAGAGATGACAGGATTAACAGGCAAATTAGGCCTTGGAGTATAAAATGAAGCAGGGCGAAGGCTAACAGAGTTTTGCCAAGAGAACATATTGGTCATAGCAACACCCTCTTCCAAAAACACAAGAGAAGATTCTACACGTGCACATCACCAGATGGTCAATACTGAAATTAGATTGATTATATTCTTTGCAGCCAAAGATGGAGAAGCTCTATACAGTCAGCAAAAACAAGACTGGGACCTGACTGTGGCTCAGATCAGGAGCTCTTTATTGCCAAATTCAGACTCATACAAAGAAAATAGGGAAAACCACTATACCATTCAGGTATAACCTAAATCAAGTCCCTTACGGTTACACAGTGGAAGTGAGAAATAGATTCAAGGGATTAGATCTGATAGACAGAGTGCCTGAAGAACTATGGACAGAGGTTAGTGACATTGTCCAGGAGGCAGTGATCAAGACCATACCCCAAAAAAGAAAAGCAAAAAGGCAAAACATTTGTCTGAGGAGGTCTTACAAATAGCTAAGAAAAGAAGAGAAGCTAAAGGCAAAGGAGAAAAGGAAAGATATACCCATTAGAGTTCCAAAGAATAGCAAGGAGAGATAAGCAAGCCTTCCTCAGTGATCAATGCAAAGAAATATAGGAAAATAATAGAATGGGAAACACTAGAGATCTCTTCAAGAAAATTAGAGATACCAAGGGAATATTTCATGCAAACATGGGCAGAATAAAGGACAGAAAATGTATGGATCTAACAGGAGCAGAAGATATTAAGAAAAGGTGGCAAGAATACACAAAAGAATTGTACAAAGAAGATCTTCATGATCCAGATAACCATGATGGTGTTATCACTCACCTAGAGCCAGACATCCTGAAGTACAAAGTCAAGTGGGTCTTAGGAAGCATCACTAAGAACAAAGGTAGTGCAGGTGATGGAATTCCAGTTGAGCTATTTCAAATCTCAAAAGATGATGCTATCAAAGGGCTGCACTCAAAATGCCAGCAAATTTGGAAAACTCAGCAGTGGCCACAGGACAGGAAAAGGTCATTTTTCATTTTAATCCCAAAGAAAGGCAATGCCAAATAATGTTTAAAGTACCACACAATTGTACTCATTTCACATGATAGCAAAGTAATGCTCAAAATTCTCCAAGTCAGGCTTCAACAGTATGTAAACCATGAACTTCCAGATGTTCAAGCTGGTTTTAGTAAAGGCAGAGGAACAAGAGATCAAATTGCCAACATTCACTGGATCATTGAAAAAGCGAGAAATTTCTAGAAAAATATCTTCTTCTGCTTTATTAACCATGCTAAAGCCTTTGGCTGCATGGATCACAACAAACTGAGGAAAATTCTTCAAGAGACGAGAATACCAGACCACCTTACCTGCCTCCTGAGAAATCTCTATGTAAGTCAAGAAACAATAGTTAGGATTGGATATGGAACAACAGACTGGTTCCCAATTGGGAAAGGAGTACCTCAAGGCTGTATATTGTCACCCTGCTTATTTAACTTCTGTGCAGAGTATGTCATGCAAAATGCCGGGTTGGATGAAGCACAAGCTGGAATCAAGATTGCCGGGAGAAACATCAATAACCTCAGATACACAAATGACACCACCCTTATGGAAGAAAGTGAAGAAGAACTAAAGAGCCTTTTGGTGAAAGTGAAAGAGAAGAGTGGAAAAAGTTGGCTTAAAGCTCAACATTCAGAAAACTAAGATCATGGCATCCGGTCCCATCACTTCATGGCAAATAGATGGGGAAACAATGGAAACCATGAGAGACTATATTTTGGAGCTCCAAAATCACTGCAGATGATGACTGCAGCCATGAAATTAAAAGATGCTTACTCCTTCGAAGAAAAGTTATGACCAACCTAGACAGCATATTAAAAAGCAGAGACATTACTTTGCCAACAAAGGTTCATCTAGTCAAAGCTATGACTTTTCCAGTAGTCATGAATGGATGTGAGAATTGGACCATAAAGAAAGCTGAGCATCAAAGAATTGATGCTTTTGAACTGTGGTGTTGGAGAAGACTCTTGAGAGTCCCTTGGACTGCAAGGAGATCCAACCAGTCCATCCTAAAGGAAATCAGCCCTGAATATTCATTGGAAGGACTGATGCTGAAGCTGAAGTTCCAATACTTTGGCCACCTGATGCAAAGAACTGACTCATCTGAAAAGACCCTGATACTGGGAAAAATTGAAGGCAGGAGGAGAAGGCAGAAGGAGAAGGCAGAGGATGACAGAGGATGAGATGGTTGAATGGCATCACCGACTTGATGGACATGACTTTGAGAAAGATCCGTGAGTTGGTGATGGACAGGGAAGCCTGGCAGGCTACAGTCCATAGTGTCACAAAGTCAGACAGGACTGAAGTGACTTAACACACACACACACACACACACACACACATTCAATCCATCCAAGAGCTATAGAAGCAGAGGCAAATTTTTGAAAGCAACTGATTTAGTTCTAGGGTCTTCATTAAAATTATTTCCTATGGAGACTCTTCTGACAGACCATACCTGGCATTTCTCTGCTATTTACCTTCTTTCCTTTTACACATCACTACCGATTGTTGCAACACCTTAAGTGTGGGAGACGGAGAATGCCACGATTGTTCACCTCTCTGAGGAAACTCTCCCAGGTCCTGTGGAGACTCATTAGGGGCTCTCTTGAGTGTCTCTAAGTTAACTTTGTGGATGACTTGACTTCAAAAGAAAAACTGAAAATTGCCAAGCAGGTTATGTTACAGCAGATCTGAGTTACTGATATAGAAGCCACTCCCAGAAGTTAAATCATTTCAAATTGTGAATTTAATTGTCCTTGCACAGATCTGCCAGCTAGCAAAAGAGATAGAAGAGCAAATGTTTATACTATAAGTGAGCATGATTTGGGGCTAGTCCATGACTTCAAATACTATAGTATTTCCTATACAGAAAGTCTTATGAAAACAAATTAAAATTTTTTACAAGCATTTCTATTGCTACAGAAGATAAATATAATAATTATGGCATTTAACAAATACACTTTTCAGTATAGTATCTATGGGCTCTCCTAGGTGGTGCAAGTGGTAAAGAATTTGCCTGCCAGGGAAGGAGATGCAAGAGACACAGATTTGATTCCTGGGTTGGGAAGATCCTCTGGAGGAGAAAATGGCAACCCATGCCAGTACTCTTGCCTGGAGATTCCCATGGACAGAGAAGCCTGGTGGGCTACAGTCCACAGGGTCCCTAACAGTCGAACACGACTGAGCACAGCACAGCAGCTTAGTGTCTATAACAGAAAAGATAAATTGGCAGTGATATTGACTCAACACTAGCGAGATAATTTTGAGTATTTACAAAGATGTTTGTGATGCATGTCCTACCTAACAGCACCATAATTTTGGGAAGGTTGTAGCAATAAGAAAGGAATAGGAGTTATGGGAGCTATGAATATGTTCTGATAACTGTTTATTCTCAGAATGGATTGAGATCTTTCTGGAGGCATGGATATAATTGATAGGCTCTGTCCTAAAGGATGCAGCCCATTATTGAGAGTGATTTCTCAGAGCTGGAGGTTCATTTTTAGGTTATTCTGGTGTTCTGTGAGGCCACCTGCCTCTGGATGGCATGGGGGACGTTGATTGTTGTGGGTTGCTTCCATGATCTGGTTGTTAGTTATGTCAACTGAGATTCCATGGTTGTGAAGCAGGCTTCCAATAAGCCCCGAGATAGGAGTCCTAGCTGAAGTTCTGCTCAGGAGAGGCAAACCAATATCTGATAGGTGTCTGTCCTGTGAGAACACACACCTCCTCTAAGTGTATGTTGGTTGTTCAGTCATATTCAACTCTTTGTTTGCGACCCCTTGGACTGTAGCCCACCAGGCTCCTCTGTCCATGGATTTCTCCCAGAAAGACTACTGGACTGGGTAGCTATTTCCTTTTCCAGGGGATCTTCACAACCCAGGACTCGAACCCAGGGCTCCTGCACTGCAGGCAGATTCTTTACCATTTGAGCCACCAGGGAAGCCCTGTCCTCCTCTAAATGACTTTATGTTTTCCTTTCCCAGCATACTGTCACCGAGGAGGCGAACATAGGTCCCCTGAGGCTAAGACTTAGGGGAATAGTTATGGTATATGCTCACCATGGTGGTCCAGGGCTCTTCTGCCTCTTCAATCTGTGAATTGTGACATCTTTACACATAGTCGATGTTTTGGGAAACAATGATTAGCTTCCTGTTCTTCAGAGCTTCCTTTGGTTTTAGATCACAATCAACATCTTGTTGACTGCCTGTCTACTTTACCCCTAGAAGCACAAATATGCTGGTTGAACAGCTCCAAAACTTTCAGTGGGTTATGATCCCTTGTCTGTCCTCTACTCTGGGGCTCATTCTGATAATTATGGCCTCCTGGCTTGTAGCTATCAGGTGTTGCCATCTGTCTCTGCTTCTTCAGAGCCTGTCCTCTCCATGGATGCTAATTACCCTAGTGTGACTGCATCTTTTACTACCATCCCTGACCTGCAGGGAAGTTCAAAAAGGTCTTTGGGGAATTGAGAAAAGGCACCAAATGGCAGAGTTCCCTGCATCCTAGGATTTGCACTGTCTCAGTATCACTGAAGTGCTTACTCACTGGCTGGCCACAACCTAGGAAAGCATGGTGTGGACTCAAGCATGGCAATGGGTTTCAGAGAGCAGCCTCAAGGGTCCTATGTCAATTGCACTGTCTTTAGCTAGAGTTCCGCAAAGTGCTTTCTCATGGCCACCAAAATGTGTTTCTATAGGTTCCTCCTGGTGAATACCTCATGCATTGAATTCAGATTTCAGTCCTATAAACATTGGACCTTGACTCAATGTCAACAAAATATTTCTACCAAAGTTATTGCAACCATTCACTGATACAGGATTTGTGCAATCTCATCTAGTCCTGCCCTTAGAATTTCAGGATGGTTTAATGCTCTACTATTGCCATCTTGAATTTCTTAATAACTTTTGAACAAATGGGCTGTGATTTCGCTTTGCACTGAGTCTTTCAAATTACAGAGCCAGACTCGTCAACCTTACCAGCACAGTTTAGCCCATTGGGAATAAGAATAAATACTAAGGCGATCTTGGCTAAAATATTCAGTTTGTTTTCTTCAGAGACACTCCAGCCAACTTTTCAGCAGCTGTTTAACTCTACTATGAAAAGTTTCCCATTTTAAGAGTGCAATAATCAGTTCACTTCAGCTGAGATTTTCAATATTTATATTTCCACTGGATTCTGCACCGCCTTTAAATCATTATTGTTTATGAGAACACAACTTCTGCCAAGGAAGTCCAACAAAACAGTTTGAATTAGTTAGCCAGGGTTATCATGGCCATTTCATAGCATTTGATTTCCTTTCAGGTAGCCAAAAAGGCAGTTTATGTTTATGATAAACATGTCTGGCTGCACTTATATAAATAATATGCTGCTGCTGCTGCTAAGTCGCTTCAGTCGTGTCTGACTCTGTGTGACCCCACAGATGCCAGCCTGCCAGGCTCCCCCGTCCCCGGGATTCTCCAAGCAAGAACACTGGAATGGGTTGCCATTTCCTTCTCCAATGCATGAAAGTGAAAAGTGAAAGTTAAATTGCTCAGTTGTGTCCGACTCCTAGTGACCCCATGGACTGCAGCCTACTAGGCTCCTCCATCCATGAGATTTTCCAGGCAAGAGTACTGGAGTGGGGTGCCATCGCCTTCTCCGATATAAATACTATAGATCAAGTTAAATAAAAGAAAAATCCAAGACTAGTGGGAAAAAAGCAAACCAAGTCCATAGAAAAGACCCAGACGAATGTTGGGACAAGTTTTCATTGGCTGCGTTTGGAAATTTACCTGTTGTTTCGTGTTGTCTTAAAAGGACTAGTCACCAGTTTTTCCCCTGGTCATTGGCTGAGTTGCAAGTGGCCAGTGGATCTTTTCCAAAATCTTGTGTTATTGCATAGCCATTGTCACATGAGATGGTTCATTGACTCCTCATCTAACAAAAGGAGCAAGAAAGAATAACCCAAGTCCAACCAAGACAACCTTCTCCAGACCGACATGCAAAATCATGGTAATGATAATGACCTGAATATTGCATATTCATGTCTTACAGGCCAATTTTGTCCACCCATGGCCAAAAGAGGGTATTGAGAAATACAAGAGTACATTTGGTGGGTGTCAGCTGACCTGGCCTGGCTCTAACAGCTGGGCCATGGTGTTCTGCTAGACACAGGAGTGTCACAGGTCACATCAGACAAGACCACACTGCCTGAGATGGAAGAAAACAAGAGCACTTCTTAATCATGTTGGCTTGAACACAGCCAAAATGAAGAACACAGTCCATATATAAATAGACAGATAGTGGGAATTTACTGTATGATGCAGGGAGCTCAAATGTGGGGCTCTGTGACAATCTAGAGGGGTGGAATGGAGTGGGAGGTGGGAGGGAGGTTCAAGAGGGGACATATGTATATCTATGGCTGATTCATGTTGACGTATGGCAGAAACCAACACAATATTGTAGAGCAATTATCCTCCAATTAAATCCAATTAAAAATAAATGAATTTTAAGAAAAGGACACAGCCCAAATTATAAAAACAATCAGACACATCCCTCAGCTATGAAAGTGACTGGTTCTACTTTACCTGGTATTGCTTCACCCAGCCACATTCCTCCAGTCTCTAGATAAAAAATTTTGTTGAGGTATCCCCATCATAGAGTTGCTGTAATTTTCTGACAGCATTCAATTCAGAGCAAAACTATGCTTTCTTGAACTGTCTCCAAAATCATGTAATGTAAGCCCAAGTTCTACAATTCCTACCTCCAACACACTCACTGAGATGCTCTATGGCTCCACCTGGTGTGTGTTCTCCTTCATAAGAACAACAAACCCAGTTTTGTTTGACTGCAGCTATCTCCAGTACAGGAGACAGGGATCAAGACCATTCCTATGGAAAAGAAATGCAAAAAAAGCAAAATGGCTGTCTGGGGAGGCCTCACAAACAGCTGTGAAAAGAAGAGAAGCAAAAAGCAAAGGAGAAAAGGAAAGATATAAACATCTGAATGCAGAGTTCCAAAAATAGCAAGAAGAGATAAGAAAGCCTTCTTCAGCGATCAATGCAAAGAAATAGAGGAAAACAACAGAATGGAAAAGACTAGGGATCTCTTCAAGAAAATCAGAGATACCAAAGGAACATTTCATGCAAAGATGGGCTCCATAAAGGACAGAAATGGTATGGACCTAACAGAAGCAAAAGATATTAAGAAGAGATGGCAAGAATACACATAAGAACTGTACAAAAAAGATCTTCACGACCCAGATAATCACGATGGTGTGATCACTGACCTAGAGCCAGACATCCTGGAATGTGAAGTCAAGTGGGCCTTAGAAAGCATCACTACAAACAAAGCTAGTGGAGGTGATGAAATTCCAGTGGAGCTATTCCAAATCCTGAAAGATGATGCCATGAAAGTGCTGCACACAATATGCCAGCAAATTTGGAAAACTCAGCAGTGGCCACAGGACTGGAAAAGGTGAGTTTTCATTCCAATCCCAAAGAAAGGCAATGCCAAAGAATGCTCAAACTACCACACAATTGCACTCATCTCACATGCTAGTAAAGTAATGCTCAAAATTCTCCAAGCCAGGCTTCAGCAATACGTGAACCGTGAACTTCCTGATGTTCAAGCTGGTTTTAGAAAAGGCAGAGGAACCAGAGATCAAATTGCCAACATCCGCTGGATCATGGAAAAAGCAAGAGAGTTCCAGAAAAACATCTATTTCTGCTTTATTGACTATGCCAAAGCCTTTGACTGTGTGGATCACAATAAACTGTGGAAAATTCTGAAAGAGATAGGAATACCAGACCACCTGATCTGCCTCTTGAGAAATTTGTATGCAGGTCAGGAAGCAACACTTAGAACTGGACATGGAACAACAGACTGGTTCCAAATAGGAAAAGGAGTTCCTCAAGGCTGTATATTGTCACCCTGTTTATTTAACTTATATGCAGAGTACATCATGAGAAATGCTGGACTGGAAGACACAAGCTGGAATCAAGATTGCTGGGAGAAATATCAATAACCTCAGATGTGCAGATGACACCACCCTTATGGCAGAAAGTGAAGAGGAACTAAAAAGCCTCTTGATGAAAGTGAAACAAGAGAGTGAAAATGTTGTCTTAAAGCTCAACATTCAGAAAACGAAGATCATGGCATCTGGTCCCATCACTTCATGGGAAATAGATGGGGAAACAGTGGAAACAGTGTCAGACTTTATTTTTCAGGGCTCCAAAATCACTACAGATGGTGACTGCATCACTGACTCGATGGACCTGAGTCTCAGTGAACTCCAGGAGTTGTTGATGGACAGGGAGGCCTGGCGTGCTGCGATTCATGGGGTCGCAAAGAGTCGGACACGACTGAGCGACTGATCTGATCTGATCTCCAGTACTCTTGCCTGGAAAATCCCATGGACGGAGGAGCCTGGTAGGCTCCAGTCCATGGGGTCGCTAAGAGTCGGACACGACTGAGCGACTTCACTTTCACTTTTCACTATCATGCATTGGAGAAGGAAATGGCAACCCACTCCAGTATTCTTGTCTGGAGAATCCCAGGGACAGAGGAGCCTAGTGGGCTGCTGTCTATGGGGTCGCACAGAGTCGGACATGACTGAAGCGACTTAGCAGGAGCAGCAGCATCAGCATGGCCAGTACTTTTGCCTGAAAAATACCATCGATGGAGACGCCTGGTAGGCTGAAGTCCACGGGGTCGCGAAGAGTCGGACACGACTGAGCGACTTCACTTTCACTTTTCCTTTCATGCATTGGAGAAGGAAATGGCAACCCACTCAAGTATTCTTGCCTGGAGAATCCCAGGGACGGGGAGCCTGGTGGGCTGCCATCTATGGGGTCGCACAGAGTCAAACACGACTGAAGGGACTTAGCAGCAGCAGCAGCAGCAGCAGCAGCATGGCCCCTGATGGGCTTCCCTTGTGGCTCAGCTGGTAAATAATCCACCTGCAATGTGGAAAACCTGGGTTTGATCCCTGAGTTGGGAAGATCCCCTGGAGAAGGGAAAGGCTACCCACTCCAGTATTCTGGCCTGGAGAATTCCTTGGACTGTACAGTCCATGAGATCGCAAAGAGTGGGACACAACTGAGTGAGTTTCCCTTTCACTTTGACTTTCATGGTCCTGATGAAGCCTTCCTTGGTGGTTTAGACAGTAAATAATCTGCCGGCAATGCAAGAGACGTGGGGCAGGCAGGAGACCTGGGTTTGAACCCTGGGTGGGGAAGATCCTCTGGAGAAAGGAATGGTTCCCCACTCTAGCATTCTTCTCTGGAGAACCCATGGACAGAGGAGCCTGGTAGTCTGCAGTCCATGGGGTTGCAAAGAATTGCAAACAACTGAGTGACTTTCACTTCACAGGGTCCTGTAAACTGCGGCTGAAGTTGGTGCTCCTTCTTATCTCAGTTTAAATTTTGAGTCTATCTTTGTTTGGAGGTCTATCTGTTACAGCTGGGCTCCTCACAGGATTGTAAAGGCAGCAGCTGTGTCAGTTTTGTTTGCATTGTTTTCACAAAGTTTGTACAAAGCCTGATATTTTATACTCTGTAAGTAAATACCTTGCTGAATGAATGGGGAAGAAAGGAGATCTAAAAATAGAAAAAAAAATCAATGTATCTTACTTTAAAGTTTAAACAAGTGATCCTTTTCACTGCGTAAAACTCCATAAACAAATTGTGACAAGCCTAGAATCAATATCCTTGTTTTATGAAGACTTACCTTAAAAACATAGCCACTACAATGGGATATTGTTTGGCCATAAAAAGGAATGAAGTGCTAATACACACTACAAACTGGATGAATATTGAACACAGTATGAAAGCTGAAGGAAGCCAGTTAGAAAGATCACACAATATGGTTCTATTTATAAAAAAATATCCAAGAGACGTATCTATACACAAAGCAGGTCAATGGTTATCTAGGACGGGAGAGCTAGGGGAATTGGAGGCTATAACTAAAAGGTATTTTTTCTTTTGATGGAGTAGTGAAACTATTCTAGAATTAGTTGTGGTCATGGTTGCACAACTCTGTAACCACACTAAAAACCATTAAATTGTATAATTTAAATGGGTGAATTATATGAATATAAGTATTTAAAATATATCTCAATAAAACTGCTATCAAAGAAAATGACCATCAATGTAGCATTGTACATTCTTTAGAGACGATACTTTTGATGATTTTAATGATATGTAAACACTATTAATATAAGGCTATGCAAAATGGCAAAACAGAGAAGTGAATGCACAAGTGAGGTAAGCTATATTTATACACACAGAGAGAGACTGAAAGGAAATTCCCTGAAATGTCAATGCTATTTATAACTAAGTTCAAGTGATTTTTATTTTCCATTGCATAGTTTTCATATTTTCCAAATATTCCATAATGAGAAGATATAGCTTATAATCAGAAAAATATTACAGAAATATTTAGCTAAAATACCGTGATTTTGTCCCAGCACAGCTCAACTGCAAATAGAAAGAAAGCTTTGGTTTCTTTCAAGGTAAGCATGTCTCACAGAAGACACAGAAAAAAAAAAATATGTATATATATATATAAAATATATGAAGTGTGTCTTTCTTTTAATACATAATGATCATTTTCTCAAGAGAAGAGCCTGCCAGGAATTAACACTATATGATGGCATTTCATGATGGAATCTGAGGCAAAATTGCCCACATAGTCAAAGGCAAAATCTTAATTTTTCATAATGCTTCTTAAGAATATTATGTCCTTGAAGAAAGCAACATAAAATGCTTGTTATTCCACTTATGACTTCCCAGAAATTAAAACAAAACAAAACAAAACAAAACAGATCCTAAGAAATCCAAATTCCCCTTTAAAACATAGTTTAAGAAAACCTCAAGTGGTGTATAAAAACTCTAAATGTAAAATATATAAAATTTGAGCGAAGAAATTTTGAAAGCTACAATGACATGGTTAGAAGAAGAAAAGATCGATTTATAGAGGTTGAAGCTAGAGAAAATGTGAGATCTAGTGTGAGAAAGGTATAAGAGGAAAGGAAAAATTTCGGTAAATAACTGAAATATTACCATGATATCACAGTATGCCATTGGTTGCTAATGTCATGTAAGAAATAAGTTCTTGTCCTTAAGAAGCTTCATGCCAGATGGGGACATAAACAAAGACTCATCCAAAAAATTCCTAAAGGTGCCTCTGAAATGTGATGTGATCATTAGCAAATTCACATTATTAATATGAACAAACATTAAGAATATGCAGCAAAAGAGAGGGAAATAGTAATCCACCTCCTGAAAACCAGGTAATCAGTCAGATTAGGAACAGACCCTAAAGTAAGATATAATGGTTCCTCAGGACCCAGAAATATGTTTCATTCTCCTCTGAAAGTAGATTTAATTGACCCAGATACCTTAATTAATAGGTTTTCTTGTCACACACATTTTCATTCTGTCTGTTCACATTTGCTTCTATGTTTCTGCTTGTTATTGTTCTTCTTCAGTTGCTAAGTCATGTCTGACTCCTTTCGACCCCATGGACTGCAGCATGCCAGGCTTCCTTGTCCTTCACCATCTCCAGGAGTTTGCTCAAATGCATGTCCGTTGAGTCAGTGATGGCATTCGACCATCTCATCTTCTGTCACCCCCTTCTCCTCCTGCTCTCAATCTTTCCCAACATCAGGGTCTTTTCCAATGAGTCAATTCTTTGCATCAGGTGGCCAAAGTATTGGAGCTTCAGCTTCAGCATCAGTCCTTGCAATGAATATTCAGGACTGATTTCCTTTAGGATTAACTGGTTTGATCTCCTTGTAGTCCAAGGGACTCTCAAGAGTCTTCTCCAATGCCACAGTTGAAAAGCACCAATTCTTTGGTGCTCAGCCTTCTTTATGGTCCAGCTTTCACATCCATACATGACTACTGGAAAAACCATAGCTTTGACTGTATGGACCTTTGTTGACAAAGTGATGTCTCTGTTTTTTAATACACTGCCTAGATTTTTCATAGCTTCCAAGGAGAAAGCGTCTTTCAATTTCCTTTCTCTAGTCACCTTCTGCAGTGATTTTGGAGCCCAACAAAATAAAGTCTGTTACTGTTTCCATTTTTTCCCTATCTATTTACCATGAGTTGATGGGATTGAATGCCATGATCTTAGTTTTTTGAATGATGAGTTTGAAGTCGGGTCTTTCATTCTCTTCTTTCACCTTCATCAAGAGACTCTTTAGTTCCCCTGCTTGTTATTACTTGGTTTTAACTCTGGTTTTACCTTGCCTAGATTCTCAGTTTGGTAACTGTTATGGACTGCATGTTCGTGTCTCCCTCAAATTCATATGCTGAAGCCCTAACCTCCAGTGTGATAATAATTGTACATGGGGTCTTTGGAAGATAATTAGTTGAGAAGGTTATGGGGTGGGACACTCATGATGGAATTAGTGCCCTTATAAGAAGAGACACCAACTTGCTTGCTTGCTGTCTATTTCCAGTCACTTTCTAGATGATTTATTTGATCAGTTTCATAAAATTGCCTTTTGCAGTGCAAAAGTTTTGCAGGCATGTGGCGAGATCACGTTCTTAGAACTTGGTACTTGTTCTATTGTATGACTGAGGTTTTTGAAGTGTCTTGTGTGCAACTGGCAGCAGATGCTTTGCTACTTTTTCAGACTGAAACCATGTTTGTCATGCCCCAAGGTGAAGAACTTTGAGTCTTCATTTAAACGGGAATGCAGGAGCTGGAGAAGATATAATTTATTTCCTAAGAGGCTGATTGTGTTCACCTGTCCTGGGATTTCACACAGTGCTTGCTTTCCAAATTTAAAACTTCAACTATTGTCCCTGGTAAACAAGTTCAGTTCAGTTCAGTCTCTCAGTCATGTCCGACTCTTTGCGACCCCATGAATCACAGCATGCCAGGCCTCCCTGTCCATCACCAACTCCCGGAGTTCACTCAGACTCATGTCCCTTGAGTCAGTGATGCCATTCAGCTATCTCATCCTGTGTCGTCCCCTTCTCCTCCTGCCCCCAATCCCTCCCAGCATCAGAGTCTTTTCCAATGAGTCAACTCTTCGCATGAGGTGGCCAAAGTACTGGAGTTTCAGCTTTAGCATCATTCCTTCAAAAGAAATCCCAGGGCTGATCTCCTTCAGAATGGACTGGTTGGATCTCCTTGCAGTCTAAGGGACTCTCAAGAGTCTTCTCCAACATCACAGTTCAAAAGCATCAATTCTTCAGCGTTCAGCTTTCTTCACAGTCCAATTTTCACATCCATACATGACCACAGGAAAAACCATAGCCTTGACTAGACGGACCTTTGCTGGCAAAGTAATGTCCCTGCTTTTGAATATGCTATCTAGGTTGGTCATAACTTTTCTTCCAAGGAGTAAGCATCTTTTAATTTCATGGCTGCAGTCACCATCTGCAGTGATTTTGGAGCCCCCAAAAATAAAGTCTGACACTGTTTCCACTGTTTCCCCATCTATTTCCCATGAAGTGATGGGACCAGATGCCATGATCTTGGTTTTCTGAATGTTGAGCTTTAAGCCAACATTTTCACTCTCCACTTTCACTTTCATCAAGAGGCTTTTTAGGTCCTCTTCACTTTCTGTCATAAGGGTGGTATCATCTGCATATCTGAGGTTATTGATACTTCTCTCGGCAGTCTTGATTTCAGCTTGTGCTTCTTCCAGCCCAGCGTTTCTCATGATATACTCTGCATAGAAGTTAAATAAGCAGGGTGACAATATACAGCCTTGATGTACTCCTTTTCCTATTTGGCACCAGTCTGTTGTTCCATGTCCAGTTCTAACTGTTGCTTCCTGACCTGCATGTAGGTTTCTCAAGAGGTAGGTCAGCATGGCCCCTGCGCAAGGATGACATGCAAATTCGTGAAGCATTCCATATTTTTGTTTAATGTCTTATGAGATTTTCATGAACAATCCAAGCATAATTGTTAAGAACACGTGTATTAAGTTCATGTAAGTGGAATAAAAGTTTTATGAATGGAAAAAAAAAAAAAAGAGGTAGGTCAGGCAGTCTGGTATTCATCTCTTTCAGAATTTTCAACAGTTTATTGTGATCCACACAGTCAAAGGCTTTGGCATAGTCAATAAAGCAGAAATAGATGTTTTTTCTGGAACTCTCTTGCTTTTTCCATGATCCAGCAGATGTTGGCAATTTGATCTCTGGTTCCTCTGCCTTTTCTAAAACCAGCTTGAACATCTGGTTGTTCACGGTTCAAGTATTGCTGAAGCCTGGCTTGGAGAATTTTGAGCATTATTTTACTAGCATGCGAGATGAGTGCAATTGTGCGGTAGTTTGAGCATTCTTTGGCATTGCCTTTCTTTGGGATTGGAATGAAAACTCACCTTTTCCAGTCCTGTGGCCACTGCTGAGTTTTCCAAATTTGCTGAAATGTTGAGTGCAGCATTTTCACAGCATCATCTTTCAGGATTTGAAATAGCTCCACTGGAATTCCATCACCTCCACTAGCTTTGTTCATAGTGATGCTCTCTAAGGCCCATTTGACTTCACATTCCAGGATGTCTGGCTCTAGGTCAGTGATCACACCATCATGATTATCTTGGTCTTGAAGATCTTTTTTGTACAGTTCTTTTGTGTATTCTTGCCACCTCTTCTTAATATCTTCTGTTTCTGTTAGGTCCATAACATTTCTGTCCTTTATCAAGCCCATCTTTGCATGAAATGTTCCTTTGGTATCTCTGATTTTCTTGAAGAGATCTCTAGTCTTTCCCATTCTCTTGTTTCCCTGTATTTCTTTGCATTGATAGCAGAGGAAGGCTTTCTTATCTCTCCTTGTTATTCTTTGGAACTCTGCATTCAGATGCTTATATCTTTCCTTTTCTTCTTTGCTTTTCACTTCTCTTCTTTTCACAGCTATTTGTGAGGCCGCCCCAGACAGCCATTTTGCTTTTTTGAATTTCTTTTCCATGGGGCTGGTCTTGATCCCTGTCTCCTGTACAATGTCACGAACCTCTGTCCATAGTTCGTCAGGCACTCTATCTATCAGATCTAGTCCCTTAAATCTGTTTCTCACTTCCACTGTATAATCATAAGGGATTTAACAAGAGATGGGCAAGAGTGAACATTGACATTCTAGGAATCAGTGAACTAAAATGAACTGGAATGGGTGAATTTAACCCAGATGACCATTACATTTACTACTGCGGGCAGGAATCCCTTAGAAGAAATGGAGTAGCCATCATGGTCAGCAAAAGAGTCCGAAATGCAGTACTTGGATGCAATCTCAAAAACGACAGAATGATCTCTGTGCATTTCCAAGGCAAACCATTCAATATTACAGTAATCCAAGTCTATGCCCCAACAAGTAATGCTGAAGAAGCTGAAGTTGAACGGTTCTATGAAGACCTACAAGACCTTTTAGAACTAACACTCAAAAAAGATGTCCTTTTCATTATAGGGGACTGGAATGCAAAAGTAGGAAGTCAAGAAACACCTGGAGTAGCAGGCAAATTTGGCCTTGGAATATGGAATGAAGCAGGGCAAAGACTGTTAAGAGTTTTGCCAAGAAAATGCACTGGTCAAATAAACACCCTCTTCCAACAACACAAGAGAAGACTCTATACGTGGACATCACCAGATGGTCAACACTGAAATCAGATTGATTATATTCTTTGCCGCCAAAGATGGAGAAGCTCTATATAGTCAGCAAAAACAAGACCAGGAGCTGACTGTGGCTCAGACCATCAACTCCTTATTGCCAAATTAAGACTTAAATCAAAGAAAGTAGGGAAAACCACTAGACTATTCATGTATGACCTAAATCAAATCCCTTATGATTATGGTAAACAAGAGAACATAGCAATTAATCCAGTCCTAGATAATAATTAATCTCTTAATCTGTCTGGCATATAGCTTCTACCAAAATCCTGGTGAAAAAAGAGGACATTTTCAGAAGCTAATTTAGGACATAAATTATATGGTCACCTTTCTAAGTAATTTACATGCAACATTTGGATCAAATTCTGATATGAAGGCTACATATTTCAGTTTCAGTTCTTGAGTATATAATAGATTCACCTTCACTGGACTGTATTCTAATACACAGCTTTGGACTTCCCAGCCAAGCCACTTAGAACCAGAGCTGGATGTGTTGTAACACTGCTTTCTTGAACATTCTGCATTGTTTCATTCTATAGCTTCAACTTCATATCGCAGGAGAGAATGCACATAAGCATTAAGGATACCTGAAGCCTTAGTATGATTGAGGAATGAATATACTTCTCTCTCTCTCATGTAAAGAAATTTATGATATAACAGATTTGCCTGTTCACTCTAAGAGGCATTGTTGTTTAGTTGCTAAGTCGTGTCTGACTCTTTTTGTGGCCCCGTGGACTGTCGCCCACCAGGCTCCTCTGTCCATGGAAGTTTCCAGGCAAGAATACCGAAGTGGGTTGTCATTTCCTCCTACAGGGGATCTTCCCAACCCAGGGACTGAATTCACATCTCCTGAATTGGCAGGCGAATTCTTTACCACTGAGCTATCTAGGAAGCCCATAGTTAGGCTTATATCAATGCTAAGTTAATATCATATATGAAACGAGTCGCCAGTCCAGGTTCGATGCACGATACTGGATGCTTGGGGCTGGTGCACTGGGACGCCCCAGAGGGATGGTACAGGGAGGTAGGAGGGAGGAGGGTTCAGGATGGGGAACACGTGTATACCTGTGGCGGATTCAGGTTGATACATGGCAAAACCAATACAATATTGTAAAGTTAAAAAATAAAATAAAAAATAAAAAAATAAAATTTAAAGAGTAGTGTAATTGCTTTTCTTCTTTTATTTCTGTTTTCTCTTTTTTCAATGTTTTTATTTGTATTATGCTATTCTTTCCCAATAACTTTCTTCAAATGTTTTATTAATAGTGAGAAAACAGAAACATATGAAAAATAATTTGGTTTTTAAAATTTACATCAAAACTGAGAACTGTATGAAGTTAATTTGCTATCTCCTAAAGGTTCAATCCCATATATGCCTCCAAAGAAAGAGAAGGTTGCACCCATCTGACCTGGAAGTATGTAGTGGCTACCCTAATTCTAATCACAGCCATTATCAAATGCTGAAAAATCTTGCTTGTAAGAGACAAAAAATGATTAAGGACTTGTTTCTCTGAATAGTATGTGAGATTTTGGGAAATCTAAAGGCAGTTACAATTGTCAAATAACTGCACACATAAGGGCTTATGAAATTGTATTCAAGTCTACCCAAAGTTTTAACATATACCTTGACACTATTTCTGTGGACTTAGGAGTAGGGTAAGGAAAATTCTGGTTTGTTATTTTGTCTAAGTTTTATGTACAAAGGGAGATGAAAAATGGCTTGGTTCACATACTCTTGTCCATTGTTTTTTCTAAATTCTAATATATTTTATATGCTTCATTTGTGATAAAAGAACAAAAGGAAAGCTTTAGTTTCATGCTAAAAAAGGGAATTAGACTTGGATTAGTTTGTAAATAGAGACTTTTTCCTTTAAAATTTTTAACCAGTATACAATGACTTGCTTCATCCCGTAGAGCTGGTCTAATAATGATACATTTTTAAAAATCGTCTTTACAACTTGTCATCTTTACATCTTGTCAATTGTAAGATTGTTCATTTTACAATTTCTGATGAAGTTAAATAACTGAAGGAAAGAGCACACGGACAGTTGATCTGACTGCCTTTCTAGAGTCAGGGTCTTTCACTGTGGGGCTTTCCCATATTGGCATATTCATTAGGACTGAGACTTGTAGAAAGCACAGCATAGAGCAAAAAACCTGGGATTATTTGACCACAGGCTGATATAACCAAGAGACAAGCCCTTAGCTTGCAACTTCAGCTCTTGGCTTGACACCTTCCTTCTGCCTTTACTTTATGCTATTCCTGTATGCTTATTCTTTGTGACAAATCCTGTCCTTGCAAATGAGTGCTGAGAACTTTACAAGAGGAGCCAGCAACCAGCTAGTGAAGTGATTTTTAAATACAAAGCCTGACAATTTATTTTCAGAACCATCAACTAAGCCCCACTCTATATGACAAAATAACCCTAAGAGAAACTTTTTTCATTATCATTGTCAGACCTTGAAGCTAAGTGTTTAGATTTCTTACAAATGGTAGTCTGTAAAGCTTAAGGCCATATTTAATTTTATTTAGGAAAAATTAATGTGCCATTTCTGGCTCCTAATTATTGAATTTAGACATACGGTTTTAAACTTTGAGACACATCTGAATTTAATTCCTTTAATAGTGTATGTGTGTGCACACAAGCATAAGACAACTTGGGTGCATTCTCAATAATACAGTAAGACATACAAAAATAGTAAGTTGACTGAAATGAGTGGGGGAGCTGTGGGTCCTGATTGCTCTCAAGCTTATCACTGAACAAACCTGAAGAGTTTGTAGAAAGATTCTCACTTAGATGCATAGCTTCCTGTGTTCTTCCTGACATAATTATGCCAATTTATCAAGAAGTCTATCTTCTTCTACTGAGCAATCAATTTCTGGAGCATGTAAAGTGTTCAAAGAGGAAGTGGGAAACCTCCTTCAGTCCCACCCAGCAGTTGGAAATTGTAATCAGAAGACACTAAGAAATTAGGCAACACAGAGAAAGAGTTTTTACACAGAATGATTGTTTTTAGGAATTTATATAAAGATTATAAACAAAAAGGATGATTGGAGAATTTTTAGTATTTGTCAACAATTAAAAACCACATCATATCCAATGATAAGGAACCAGCACATGTATCAATAGGGAAACTCCATTCCCTGCTTTTCTGTGTAAGATTATCTATTTCCTGAATCTCATATTCTTCTCTTTTCTAGTTTTACTGGATCCAATCTTTCAGAAGCTTCTTGAGAAAAAATGTAGCTCAGTCGCTTTAGTTGTGTCTGACTCGTTTGTGACCCATTGGAATGTAGCCCGACAGGTTCCTCTGTCCATGGGATTTTCCAGGCAAGAATACTGAAGTGGGTTGCTGTTTCCTCCTTGAGGGTATCTTCCCAACCTGGAAGATCTTCTTCCTGACCTCTCCTGTGTCTCCTGCATTGCAGGTGGATTCTTTATGTACTGAGCCACCTGAAAAGCCCCAAAAGATGCAGAGATGGGAGCAAATAAAATGATTTTAAAATAGGTTTTGTGCTTCTGAAAACAAGCAGCTTAGAATCTACCCATATAGCTGCCTAATGGTTTGGCTATTGAGTTTAGTTTGAAAGACATTTTCTGTAGAGTTTAGAAGGTATCATGCTATCATCAATGTTGCTATTGAAAGGTACGATGCCATTAGGATTTCTCATCCTTTGCATATAAACTTCATCTCCAGTGTTCTGAAATTTCACAATTTTATGCCTTGGTGAGATTACGCTTTATGCACGGAGCTTGGCTTTTTGATGAACTCTTTAAATCTGGAGTTACAGGTCCTTCAGTTCTGCAGTTTTCTCATATTGCTTTCTAAGATCTTGTTTTCCCTCTTCTCTCTGTGTTAAACTGGACGTTTGACTTCTTGGACTGATTTTGCTTTATAGTTTTGCACCTCTTTAGGTTTTATCTCATGAAAAATTATCTTAACTTGGGCTGCTATAAAAAATATAGATTTGGAGATTTAAAGCACAGACATTTATTTCTCACAGTTCTGGAGGTTGTGAAGTCCAAGATCAAGGTTCTGGCCAATTCAATTCCTATAAAAGCCTACTTCTTGGTTTTCAGATGGCCATTTCTTATTGTGTGTCCTCATATGGCTGCTGAGGAGAGGTTGCGGAAGATGCGGGGGTGGGCACCCTCTGATCTTTTCTTTTAATGACCTAATCCTATCGTGAAGACACCACCCCAATGACCTCATCTAAACACAATTACTTTCCAGAGGTCCCACTTCTCAATACTGTCATTTTGGGGCTTAGGGCTTCAATATAAGAATTTTGGGGGTGCATGTATATCTAGGCCATAACACTTGTCCATCTGATTATAATGTTTATATGCACATTCAAAGGTCTATGAATAGCCACAACAATCTTGACGTAAATGATAAATGATCTGGAGAGCAAACATGGGCTTTGTGAGATGCTTCAGTGGACTCCATTCCTCGGGTCTGGGAAAAATAAGGTGTAATTTTTAATTAGCAGGTTAATTTGCTTACAAGTGTAGCTGCTGGTTGCTTAACTGATTCTATAGGCACCGCTGTGGCATGAATTTGACGGTACATAAAAAAAAACTCTATGAGCTTTTAGTCATTATTACACAGACTAATAAAATGTATGGATCTTTAAAATTTTAAGGCACACAATTTCAATGTGCTATAGCATTCTGTAAATGTGTTAGCTCTTTGTGTTGTTAGGCCAAGCCTGGGTAGGCAGTAGTCCATTCGGTGCTCCAAATTCTGAATCTCTGTTAATAACCAAGGAGGAAACTGTGGAGGAGCTAGCCTTGAATTTGTCTGACTTGTCCACAACTCTAGTCTCCCACTTCATGGTTTGGATGAACTTGGGGTTAACCAATGCACATGAGAAAGAAGCTTTCCTTTAGGAATCATATTTCTCAGACCCATGCAATTCCTTCTAAAGAGGCAGTAAAATCATACATGGGACCCAGCACTAAAATGCATGCTCAAGAGAAAGGATGGAACTGGTAACACAGGTGCCTACTATGACAAATCTCTATTCTTAGCCAAAAGGAAACAATCATCAAGGTTGACTCTGAAAGAGGTGTAACACACAGAAGGAGTTTTTCCTCTAAATATGGCAAATGCACACGAAACTACACAAAACTGACCAATGGGATCTTGTTGTGGCTTTAGTTAATATGGTTCTCTTCTTCTTTGACATTTCGTACGTCTGCTATGGCTTTTGACAACACTAAGTACTGGATCCTAGGAAGGTGAGTTTGGCTAGGATGAAAACTGAGGGACTAGTGATGACTTCTAAACATTGTTGGTGTAGAATTAGTGCTGAGATTATCTTGTGTCCCTTATTAGTTCTTTAAGCCCTTTGTAATGGAGGTTCATGCAGTACGTGGCATTAATCCAAGCTGTGAGGCTCTGGAAAAGATCACACACAGACACATACACACACACCAATGAGAAAGAGACCACTCTGCAAAGGTACTTCACCACCACTCAGGCTAAAGGAACCACTTTCCCTGAAACTGAGGAAAATAAGAAATTTGAGAGGATGATCATTAGTTTCTAAATTGAAAATTTTGAATTCTGAAATTTCACCTGTGAGACCAAGATGACTTAATTTTTGATTTTGATTCTTTGGGGTTTTAACTTCTTTGTGCTTTAATTTACAGAGTAAGATTTTAATTTTTAAATTTCTATTATGGAGCTTGAAAATGGGAGGACATTGGCATGTCAAGGGGCTAGAATTTCACTAGAGTGACTTTACATACTTTAAAATTTTGAGTATTATAATGTCATTCAGTCTCCCTCCAGATAGGTGCTTCTGGGAGATGGGTATGTACATCTCACAAGCGTAAGTTCATTGACTTGGTCCATTTGCTGTAAAAAAGGATGTTGATCAGAAGCATTGTTAGGTGCGCTGAGCCAATATGATGATAAATGAGGCACTGACTAAGTCAACAGATGGTGGCAATGAAAGAAGCATAGCGAGTGGGAAAGGCAAACCCTCATCCTGGATGAGTCTCTGTTAATGTGAGAACAAATGGAAGCTCTTCCCACAATGGGAGAGATCCAATATAATTAAATTTCCACCAATCAACTAACTGATCTCATTTTGTTATGGTGCCAATTTTGAAAATCAGTCTTGATCTCTATTACTGGCCATTGGGATGGTCGAAACTGGTGGTAGTTATATCTGCTTTTTCAAGGAGAAATTCATGATTCTTCTGCCCTTGTATAACCTCTGACTCCATTGCTACTTTTCCAGGAGGCCAGCAGACAGGCACTGGCTGGCTCGGGAAAGGAGTTAATGACTTCAACAGAACAGATTACCTTGTGCAACACTTCACTGAGAAGGTCTTAAGCAGTCAGTGCCCTTTGGGGAGCATTCAGATGAGACACAATTATTCTCCTTTGGGCGTATTCTTTTTTTTTCCTACTTTTTGACCACATGGTGCTCGGCATGCAGGATCTTAGTTCCATGGCTAGGGATCAAACCTGTGCCCCCTGGAATGGAAGCACTGTGTCTTAACCATTGGAATGCCAGGGAAGTCCCAGGGCAAATTCTTCAAAGTTCATCTCCAACTATGACTCAGATTTGTTTGCAAGAAATATAATCATTCTTTCCTTCCAAGTCCCTAACTATCCAGGTCATCCATTAATACTGCCCATGAACTACTATAACGTAGAGCTGACCACCCTTCCTTTCATGGGAAGTACACAACCAGATGAAAGTTTTGTGCTGTCCACTCTTCCTCCTCAAGGGTACCTGTGTTCCCACAGCGCTCTATGTCTTCCTTAGTTTCAAACTGTTTACAAACCACACTCAATTAGTTTTTCTTCCTCCATCAGTTGGTCATGGGGAGCTCACCACTGAGCCATAAATGTGGAATAAAAGAGACATGGTGTAGCAGTAGATATAAGAGCTCTGAAAGTATGAGCCAGCTGCTCATAAAAAGTACTCATGCCTTCAGAACTGGCTTTATCCTGAACTTGTTATTAACTATTACTCTTCTTGATGATGGAAATGAAGTGAAGTAAAAGTCACTCAGTTGGTCTGACTCTTTGAGACCCCATGGACTGTACAGTCCATGGAATTCTCCAGTCCAGAATACTGGAGTGGATAGCATTTCCCTTCTCCAGGGGATCTTCCCAACCCAGGGATCGAACCCAGGTCTCACCACATTGCAGGTGGATTCTTTATCAGCTGAACCACAAGGGAAGCCCAAGAATACTGGGTAGTCTATCCCTTCTCCAGCAGATCTTTCCAATCCAGGAATCGAACCAGGGTCTCCTGCATTGCCAGTGGATTCTTTACCAACTGAGCTATCAGGGAAGCCCTTTGATGATGGAGTACTGATTTATTCATACTTAATTTTACAACTTGGAGGATCATATAGGAGCCAGTTCATGATGGGCAGCACAGGTCACATGGTCAGGTAACATCTCATTTTCAGGAATTCAGTCTCTCAAGGACTTAGTAGCGAGCCAGGAGCTATTTTTAAGTTTAAATAGAGGGAAAAAGAAAGGGAAGGAAAGAATATATTTGTTTGCAGAGAAAAAACATGGGTTTTCCATGGTGGAATGCCATTGACCCTACTCATCCACAGTAGATTGAATCCATGGACGCAGAACCTGGGGATGCAGACGAGCAACTGTGCTACTCAAGGAAACACTACTGATTGATCACATGTCAAGGATGAGTTCCTAAAACATTGTTGAATCAAAAGGGTCAAACACAAAGGAGTACATAATGTACTACTGTGTGATTGCATTTATATACATGAAGCTAAAGAATAAGCAGAAATAATTTATTGTGATCAAAATCAATAGTGGTTGTCTAAATTGTCAGGACTTGACTGGAAAGGGGCAAGAAAGAACTTGCTGGAGTGAAAGAAATGATATTTATCTTTACAAGATGGTTGCATAGGTGTATATATTTCTCAGAATTAATGGGTAATACATTTAATACTTACAGTTTTACTGTATGTAAATTATATTGCAATAAAGTATTTTTAGCATTGGTAGAAAAAAAATGAACATGGATTTTCCAAAATCTCTAGGGTTCTTCGTCCTGTGCCCTATGATTCTCCTATCCAGGTTTGTCACAAGTTCCACTGAGCATCTTAGCTGTCACAGTTACTTCTAACACTGTTTCATCAGCTTGGTTATGAAACCCAAATGACAGAAGAGCTTGCACTCTAGCCTGGCCCAGATGGAGAGTCTTTTCTTGGTCTGTCCCCACATTCAAAGCTGCCATTATTACAGGATGTTTGGTAAATGGGTCAAAACAGCTCATCCAAAACTATTTGCCTCTGAAATCTAAAGAAGTGTAAAAATTGCTATGCCTCTTTCTTACAGAAAAGGGGTGTAAGATACAATAAATTCTATTTCACATTGTATTGGTATATTTTTATCTTCCTTAGCTCCCTGAACATTTTAAAACTTCCCTGAAGTTACAGACATCTGACTTTTTGTGAAATTCTATGCTACCTTATATTTGTCTTATCAGAGTCAAGTGCCTGCTACTTATTGCTCATCAGGTACTATTGGCCCTCTTTCATCATTAGAGGAAACCAGCCTATTTTCTGTGGGATGATGAGACAATCAAGGCACTTGTGAAGTAAATAGTAACAGAGTCAGAAAAATGATGGAGTCCTACCAGAATAGTGAAGACACAGGAAGACAAATGAAAAGAAATTGCTTGGGTGGCCTTTACTGATCAATATAGAGAAACAATAATAGCATAGCAGCTGTGTTGATTTATTACAGTCAAAGGAATAAATCTGGGCTCTGATTGCAATTTAAGTCACCATCCCTTCCTATTTAAGGTAAATCTACTTTTATGACCCAAGTCATAACTGCCAACTGCATATGACACCAGGCAAGTTAAATGAGAATGTGGTATAGAAGTGACCACAGTTTCATCTCTTAAGCCTCTAAAGAATAAGGTGGTGTTTTGTGTTTATGTAACAGAATTCTGGGGGCTTTCCCATAATGAATAGGTCTTAATCCATATTTCAGAGAGCCAATAGTGTCTAGGGATTTTATTTTTAACTAGGCATTTAGGATCTGTGTTCTTTTCCTGTGGGATGCAACAAATAAATTCATGGAATTGCTAGCCCCACTGTAAAGATGGACTTGGGTCAAAATACCCATAAACTTCAATTCTAATTGGTGGTCTATTGTGGTGTCTGGGTCTATTGAGATTGGCGTTATTTTAGGTCTAATAATCACTGAGAGGTATGTGCATTCCATTTACCAATGTGTATTCATACTAATACATAGCTGTAAGTCTCCTTGGGAGAGGCCAAGAGGAAAAACAGTAGTACATACTATGCAGAGTCACAGGATTATTCAGAGTATTTGAATTCCTCTTTACTCAAGGGTCTCAACTTCGTTTATACAGTATAAATCTAGAAATTGGGTAAGGAGCTGGGCCTCTTTATCATTAGGATTTTAATCTGATTTCCATTCAGTAGATCTAGAGAATATATACTTTCAGGTATTTAGATAAAGCAAGGCCTTACTTTATTATACGTTCAAACTAAGTTTTAAGAATTCATAACTAATTTAACCACTGCCACAGATCTTTGAGTTTAAAACCTTGTGGTTCCCAGGAAGGTCTTCCTACAAACCACAGTAACTACATCCACTTTGTCTCAAATGGCTGCATTTTGTCCCAAGGCCTCACTCACTGCTAGACCAATTTTCACCAGGAACGTGGAACCCAATTCAAAGACAACATTCCTTGCAGAAGGAGATGCTGCCAGTGGTTCAGTTGTATTCTTGCAGATCTCTGATCTTGAAGAGCAAATGTGTGCATGATTTGGATAAAGTGAGCAGGTCCCTCAGTGATGGCTTTGAAAGTGTTGGAGTGCCCATAGCCTGTTTTTATTTGCTTCCTAGTACACAAAAGAGTCAGCATGGTTGAAGACACTGGAGAAAATCGACCTACTCCTATTTGGGCAATTATTTAAGGTAGAACTCACAGACGAGTTCTATTTCAAAAGCAATGGAACCAACCTGTGGACTGAATGTATAAACAAGATCCTAGACTAGACTTACCTACAATAATGAAAGTTAGCAGGTGATTATGCAGATATGTGCCCAGGACTTTAGAATCATAACAGCTCAAGAAGATCCATGTATTTTATCATCAGATGTTAGTTTTTGGCAAGCTTGATTAAACTGAAAGTGGAGAGTGAAAAAGTTGGCTTAAAGCTCAACATTCAGAAAACGAAGATCATGGCATCCGGTCCCATCACTTCATGGGAAATAGATGGGGAAACAGTGGAAACAGTGTCAGACTTTATTTTTCTGGGCTCCAAAATCACTACAGATGGTGACTGCAGCCATGAAATTAAAAGACGCTTACTCCTTGGAAGGAAAGTTATGACCAACCTAGATAGCATATTCAAAAGCAGAGACATTATTTTGCCAACAAAGGTCCATCTAGTCAAGGTTATGGTTTTTCCTGTGGTCACGTATGGATGTGAGAGTTGGACTATGAAGAAGGCTGAGCACCGAAGAATTGATGCTTTTGAACTGTGGTGTTAGAGAAGACTCTTGAGAGTGCCTTGGACTGCAAGGACATCCAACCAGTCCATTCTGAAGGAGATCAGCCCTGGGTGTTCTTTGGAAGGAATGATGCTAAAGCTGAAACTCCAGTACTTTGGCCACCTCATGTAAAGAATTGACTCATTGGAAAAGACTCTGATGCTGGGAGGGATTGGGGGCAAAAGGAGAAGGGGACGCCAGAGGATGAGATGGCTGGATGGCATCATTGACTCAATGGACGTGAGTCTGAGTGAACTCCGGGAGTTGGTGATGGACAGGGAGGCCTGGCGTGCTGCGATTCATGGGGTCGCAAAGAGTCGGACATGACTGAGCGACTGATCTGATCTGATCTGGCATAGAGTGCAATGACATAAGACTTCAAGATACCTCAAGGAACTCTGTTGAGCCATGGTAATAAAGAATATTTCCCAAGAGTGGTGGTATGTCTCTATATAATATTGTCTCAAGTTTCTACAGTACCCCTGGGTCTAATCCTACCTTTTGGACACAGAGAGAATGTGAAGAACTGTATATTGTACTTGCCTGGGATTGACTTTCAGAATTAATTAATTTTCTTGGGTGCAAGATGATATAAAGTCCAATGCTTTGTCCAAGGAATCATAGAATCCTCGGGAATTGATATATAGGCCCCATCTGGTTCAGGTCTCTGATTATAGGAACAGAGATGAGAAAGCTTTTTCCAATCATCAGGTTGAATGCTTGAATTCTATCCCTTGTGGCTCACCTGGTAAAGAATCTGCCTGCAATGCAGGAGACGTGGGTTCGATCCTTGGGTTGGGAAGATCCCCTGGAGAAGGGAACAGCTACCCACTCCAGTATTCTGGCCTGGAGAATTTCATGGACTGTATAATCCATGGGGTTGCAAAGAGTCAGACACAACTGACCAACTTAAAAGAAAGAAACAAGTGATATATGTATTTCCCCCATGTTTTGCTCCATGTTGTAGTTTAGAAAAACAAGAAAAGCATAATTAAGCACTAATGCATGGATCTTGTTAGTGTTACATAGAACCATATGAGAACATTATGAGTATATTTTAGGACCAGCAAAACTGCTAAAGCAATTACACTGGTTGTATTAATAGTAATGATATACTACAGGTGGTATGAGACCAATAAACATACAATTTTGAAAAACAGAATATTATGATCATTGCTAGAATGGAGAGGGAGGATATTTTATAGACAGTAAGCTTATAATAAATTATATTATTCATTGTTTTCTGTGTTGTGTAATGATTTACCACAAATTTAGTTGCTTAAAAGAATGCTAAGTCGCTTCAGTCGTGTCCGACTCTGTGCGACCCCATAGACGGCAGCCCACCAGGCTCCCCCGTCCCTGGGATTCTCCAGGCAAGAACACAGGAGTGGGTTGCCATTTCCTTCTCCAATGCATGAAAGTGAAAAGTGAAAATGAAGTCGCTCAGTCGTGTCCAACCCTCAGCGACCCCATGGACTGCAGCCCACCAGGCTCCTCCATCCATGGGATTTTCCGGGCAAGAGTACTGGAGTACGGTGCCATTGTCTTCTCCTGCTTAAAAGAATATACATCTATTATTTCAGAGTTTCCATGGGCCAGGAGTGAAGGCATGGCTTATCCAGGCACTCTTCAAGGCTATAATCAAGGTGTTGACTAAGGCTGAATTTCTATCTGGAGGCTCCACTGGGGAAGGGTCCACTTGGGGTTCACTCAGATTGTTGACAGAATTAATTTCTTTATGGCAGTAAGAACTCATAGCAACTTGATTCTTCAAAGTGAGCATAGAAGAGTAGGGTGGAAAGGGTGGATAAACTGGAAGACTGAGATTGGCATATACACACTACTATACATAAAATAACTAACTAACAAGGACCTACTGAATAGCATAGGGAACTCAACTCAGTACTCTGTAATGACGTACATGGGAAAAGAATCTAAAAAAGAGAGGATGTATGTATATGTATAGCTTATCACTTTGCTGTACAGCAGAAACTAACAGGACATTGTAAATCAACTATACTTCAATGAATATTTTAAAAAAGAAGAGTATGATGATTCATTGTATGTTTCTACTTGAGAATGTTTTTAGTTGAAATTAATATTTAAATTCATGATCTTTGGGTAAACCAGATGGTCCTCCATATGTGAGCTCAATTCAGTCTCTCAGTCATGTCCAATTCTTTGTGACCCATGGACTGCAACATGCCAGTCTTCCCTCTCCATCACCAATCCTGAAGCTTGCTCAAACTCATATCCATCGAGTTAGTGATGCCATCCAACCTTCTCTCATCATCCCCTTCTCTCCTGCCTTCAGTCTTGCCCAGCATCAGGGTCTTTTCCAGTGAGTCAGTTCTTTGCATCAGGTGGCCAAAGTATTGGAATTTCAGCTTCAGCATCAGTCCTTCCAATGAATATCCAAGACTGAGTTCCTTTAGGATTGACTGGTTGGATCTCCTTCAGTCAAAGGAACTCCCAAGAGTCTTCTCCAACACCACAGTTCAAAAGCATCAATTCTTTAATGCTCAGCTTTCTTTATGGTCCAACTCTCACATCCATTCATAACTACTGGAAAAACCATAGCTTTGACTTGACGGATATTTGTTGGTAAAGTAATGTCTCTGCTTTTTAATATATTGTCTATGTTTGTCATAGCTTTCCTTCCAAGGAGCAAGCGTCTTTTAATTTCATGGCTGCAGTCATCATCTGCAATGATCTTGGAGTCCAAGAAAATAAAATCTGTCACTGTTTCCATTATTTCTCTGGTGTAGCCACACGTTCCAGGAAACAAACTCACTCAGAAAGACAATGCAGAGAGTGGAGTGCAGTTTATTCCACCAGCTGGCCCAAGGCAGAGTCTCCTCTTAGCCAAGGACCCCAACCAGCATTTGTGAAAATCTTTTATACCCCATGTGTACGTGTCTGAACCCACCACTCCAAATTCCTTGAGACTTACATAAACCAAGGAAGGGTAAATACAATCCCAATAACCCCATCATTCACATGTTATGTGCTCAAACAGTTAAACAATTGGCCAATAATCAATAAGCCCGAGGTCACGCTCCGATAGGTATGGAAAAATTTATGGCCTGTCAGAAGGGGTCTATCTTTATGTTGTTTCCATAGGCACTAAACACAGAATTCAGAGTCCATTGGAGAGATGGCCAAGCATAATCAGCATGAACAGACCTAAGATGAAGTCCAGGCCCTGTGAATTCCCTCTTCATTCCCCCCTCTTAATGCTCCTAGTTTCCGTAACCAGCATCATTCATTGAGATGTATTGTACCCTAGCCCTCCGGCCACCCACATGAGAGAGAACGCTATCAACCTCTGGGTTACAAAATTCACAAGATGTTGTAAGAAGCAGGGCCCACAAAGACGTATGATTAGAACGATTATGACAACAGTAACAATAGTTTTCCACCAGTCTCCCTTTACCCAGGACAGGACTGAAGTCCAAAAGGAAGATCATCATCAGACATAGCTTTTACTGGACCTTCCATGTCATCTAGGGTGGCTGATATATAGCCAGATAAATCAGGAATATATACACAACATTCAATTTTGATTATAGCACAGGTCCCTCTTTGTACTGAAACTACGGTTAGTCTCAAGATGATACCAGCAAGTCCGTGTAGCAGCAGTTGATTGTAGTTTCATCTCTGTTTCTTCTTTAAGATGATCTTGGTTTCACGGGGATCAGTGGAGTCCTTTTGTGTATCCACTCGGCATCCTCCGGATCTACGTGGTATGCCCTCTTCACCCTCATGAGGTGGACCCAGGGAGTGATACCTGCAACTTTAACTGCAGAAGGGCTGGTTAGAACAGCAGTATACGGACCCTTCCAATGTGGGGCCAAGGAGTCGTGTTTCCAGTGCTTGACCACACCTGATCCCTGGGTACAAATTCGTGAATCTGTTCCCCAAGGGGGAACAGCACCCTTTCTTGTACAAACTTAGTTACCTGATTTATTACCTTATCCAGTTCCATCTGCTGTGAAATCCTATCCCCCTTACCTGAGGCAAATTTGTTGACATCTGTTTTATTATGGGAGGGGGCCTCCCATACACAATTTCGTATGGAGAATAGCTTTGGGACCGTGGGGTCATCCTGGGCCTGAGCAGAGCCGTCGGAAGCAAGTCCACCCATGGACAGTCAGTCTCTAAGATCTACTTGGAGAGTGTCTCTTCAAGTGTCCGGTTGGTTCATTCCACCATCTCAGAACTCTGGGCCTATATGCAGTGTGTAGTTTCTATTTGATGTTTAAAGTTTTGCTTACTTGCTGTACTAGATCAGCTACGAAAGTCGGGCCATTGTCCAATCCAGTGCTGGTAGGAAATCCAAATCTGGGAACTATTTCCCTAAGCAGGCACTGGGTTGCTTCTGATGCTCTTTCAGTCCAGGTAGGAAAAGCTTCTACCCACCCAAGAACGTACATACCATGACCAGCAAGTAACGGTAGTGTCGGTGAGGTTTCATCTCAGTGAAGTCCACTCCCAGGTGTTCACAGAGCAGCATGCCTTTCAGTTGAATCTCTGGAGGTTTTTGTCTGTGCCAAGAGGCAGCATTAACCTGTGAGCAGGCAGCATGGCCTAGGTGGGTCGCTTGATGTGTTTGGCTTATCAGAGTGTGTGCCAGCTCCTCCAGTACCAATAAGTCCGCTTTGGCTAACCTGACAGCCATTGTCCTTGTTTTATCAGGCTAGTGCCATCATTATATAGGACCCAACTAGGGTCTGGAAACTTGTGTCCCTCTTTGAAACAAACCCTAAATAACTTACCTCCTCTCTGTGCCTTCTTCTTCGACACCCGGTAACCTGCTTCCATCAGCAGCTGGAGCAGTGCTTTTGTCCCTTCCCAGCATTTTTTCTTGGTCTTGGCAGCCAGCAGCAGGTCATCCACATATTGTAGGAGCCAACATCTGTACTTTTCTGGGTGGAATGAGTCCAGGTCAGAAGCCAAGGCTTCCCTAAAGATGGTTGGGGAATTCTTAAACCCTTGTGGGGGAGTCCAGGTGAGCTGTTGTTTGGTGCCCCTGATTGGATCTTCCCATTCAAAGACAAAGATGGGCTGTGATGCTGGGGCAAGGCATATGCAGAAAAAGGCATCCTTGGGATCTCAGTTCAGTTCAGTTCGGTTCAGTCGCTCAGTTGTGTCCGACTCTTTGTGACCCCATGAATTGCAGCACGCCAGGCCTCCCTGTCCATCACCAACTCCCAGAGTTCACTCAGACTCACGTCCATTGGGTCAGTGATGCCATCCAGCCATCTCATCCTCTGTCGTCCCCTTCTCCTACTGTCCTCAATCCCTCCCAGCATCACAGTCTTTTCTAATGAGTCAACTCTTCACATGAGGTGGCCAAAGTACTGGAGTTTCAGCTTTAGCATCATGCCTTCCAAAGAAATCCCAGGGCTGATCTCCTTCAGAATGGACTGGTTGGATCTCCTTGCAGTCCATGGGACTCTCAAGAGTCTTCTCCAACACCACAGTTCAAAAGCATCAATTCTTCGGCACTCAGCCTTCTTCGTAGTCCAACTCTCACATCCATACATGACCACAGGAAAAACCATAGCCTTGACTAGACGAACCTTTGCTGGCAAAGTAATGTCTCTGCTTTTGAACATGCTATCTAGGTTGGTCATAACTTTCCTTCCAAGGAGTAAGCGTCTTTTAATTTTATGGCTGCAGTCACCATCTGCAGTGATTTTGGAGCCCCCCAAAATAAAGTCTGACACTGTTTCCACTGTTTCCCCATCTATTTCCCATGAAGTGATGGGACCAGATGCCATGATCTTGGTTTTCTGAATGTTGAGCTTTAAACCAACTTTTTCACTCTCCACTTTCACTTTCATCAAGAGGCTTTTTAGGTCCTCTTCACTTTCTGCCATAAGAGTGCTGTCATCTGCATATCTGAGGTTATTGATATTTCTCTCGGCAATCTTGATTCTAGCTTGTGCTTCTTCCAGCCCAGTATTTCTCATGATGTACTCTGCATAGAAGTTCAATAAGCAGGGTGACAATATAGAGCCTTGATGTACTCCTTTTCCTATTTGGAACCACTCTGTTGTTCCATGTCCAGTTCTGATTGTTGCTTACTGACCTGCATACAGATTTCTCAAGAGGCAGGTCAGGTGGTCTGGTATTCCCATCTCTTTCAGAATTTTCCACAGTTTATTGTGATCCACACAGTCAAAGGCTTTGGCATAGTCAATAAAGCAGAAATAGATGTTTTTCTGGCACTCTCTTGCTTTTTCCATGATCTGGTGGATGTTGGCAATTTGATCTCTGGTTCCTCTGCCTTTTCTAAAACCAGCTTGAACATCAGGAAGTTCACGGTTCACATATTGCTGAAGCCTGGCTTGGAGAATGTTGAGCATTACTTTACTAGCATGTGAGATGAGTGCAATTGTGCGGTAGTTTGAGCATTCTTTGGCATTGCCTTTCATATAGGGGAGTACAAACTTTATTTCTCGGTGGGAGGAGGCTAAGTAAGCTATAGGGATCTGGAACAGTGAGGTATAAAGTCACAGTAGCCTGGTTGACTAGCCTGAGATCCTGTACAGGCCTGACTGGCAGGATCGACATATTCCAAGCCGACTGGCACTCTACTAGAATGCCCACTTATTTCAATCTCTTGATGTGGGGTAGTATGCTGGCCCAGGCCACTATTTAGTCAGCCTGGTTGGGGGGAAGGGGGGTTTGTCTTCCGCCCAGACCTCAGGGAATAATTGAGTTAGCTCTCTCTTATACTCTTCTGGCCGACCTGGTTCTTCCTTCAGAGGCTCATGCAACCTCCACTCATCTTGGGGGGTTGTTGAGAGAGAGAGAGCAAATAAGTCACAGTCCATCCGGAAGGTGGGCCTCTCCTCCAGGGAGAAAGTCACTTGTGCTTCCAGTATGGAGAGCAAGTCTCTTCCCAACAGGGGTGCTAGGCACTCAGGAATGTTTGGTCCCCCACTTTTAAGGTTACCATGTGCTCTCGGGGACCTGATATCTCTGAGCTCCGGCAGCCCTATTTAATTTCCAAGTCAGCAAGCCCCACAACTGAGGAGTTTCCTCTTCCTTCCTTGCCTTACGGCATTCATTCTTCCAGTGGCCAAATGCTTGGCACCAGGCACACTGGTTTGGCTGTAACAGGGCCCGGGGCCTCCACTGGGACCGGTTGAAGGACTGTCCTGTCCCTGGGGCAGATGAGGTTTTCTGGAGGGCCTGAGATAGACTTTCCCAGAGCAGCAGCTAGCATTGTAAATCTCCTGTCTGTTCTTCGTTCCCTCTGGCTCTCTGGCAGAGCGCAGCCTCTGCTTAATTCCAACGTCTCCCTCCCCTTCTTGTCAGTACTCACAGGGAGAGCCGGGTATAGCTTGGGCGGTTCTGCTGGAGCCAGATCCTGGAAGTGTTGGCCAGAGGCTTCTGTCACCGGGATTGGAGCCTGCCGAGGTGGTGACTCTACGACCTCGGGGAGAGCTGGCGGAGGAGCAGTGGCTGCTGAGGGACTTCACCTGGCCCTGGATGGGGCATTAAGGTGGCCTCCGGTCCTGGTGGAGCACTGGGCCGGTGGGCACATTGACATCCAGTATGGGGGAGGGGGTCAGATCATCCCCATCCAAAACCTGTAGAATTTCCTTTTTTATCATCAGTCAATTTTTGTGCCATTAATATTTTTCCCTTTCCCTTTTGGATACAGAACCTTGTCCAAGTAGGAGGGTCTTGAGCTAACCCTAGCCATGAGTCAACATATGGGTATTGATCCAGGTATCCTGGCTCTCCTGTGACTACTGTATAGACTGCTTCCACTATTTGTAAGTTCATGGTGTCCTCTGGTGGCCATCCTACTCCCGTAGGGGCCATTCGACCTCACAGAGTATGTGGAGGCAGTTAGGCTTCATCTTCCCCCCATGCTGCTGCTGCTGCTAAGTTGCTTCAGTCGTGTCCAACTCTGTGCGACCCCAGAGATGGCAGCCCACCAGGCTCCCCCGTCCCTGGGATTCTCCAGGCAAAAACACTGGAATGGGTTGCCATTGCTTTCTCTGCTTCACCCCATAGTCTCCTCCAAATTTCTTCTTTAAATTCTTAATCATGCACTCCAATACAGTTGCCTTAGACTCACTTCCCCCCATCTTGTTTACCTTCTCAGACCTTCTTCTGCTTTTCCTTTTCGTTCTGTCTACAAAGTTCTTGGTACCCTATGTACTTCTGATATTTCCACTCAATGAAACATTTACATTGCCATTCCACCTCCTTCCTAATTGGGGTGAGAAGAACCTTACCTGCCAGATCCCAGAGGAAGAAGGGGGACAGGAGTGTTCTCACCTGCCAGTTGGAACAGCGGAACCAGAACACCATGTGGTCCAAGACTGTTTCTCCCTTAACTTTCAAAGTCCATTCTTGCCTTGGTGGGTTTGATCAGATGCGGATGAAAACACAGATGGGTTAAATATCCCACATCCTGGGCCATCTTCAGAAAAGCCAATTCGTATTCACTTATGTATCCCCCGCCTTCTAGCCTGACAATTCTCAGGGGGTCAAGAGTTTCACAGCAGATGGGACACCTCCTTGGGGAGGGCAGAATACAAGTACACAAAGACCAAGTTTCTTCTCCTAACAATCACCTGGAGATTGCTTGGTGATAATTTTCCCTAAGACGGCATGAACACCACCTCCTAAATGACATTCACTAATTTCCTTCCTAAGCCCTAACACGCTCGTCAACCTGTGTACCAAGTAATTGCCGCCTGCCTTTCCCAGGCTCCTGTGGGTCCCCGCTCCTTCTAGTCCCTCCTGGGGGGTGATCAGGCCCTCTCTTCCACCCCGACGGGTGGGCTCCTCCTCACCTGAGCACTCAGTTCCCCTGCTGCCATTCACTACCTGCCAAAGCGAAGAAACTGGGCGTTGAAAGGCTGAATTCTTCCAGAGGGGCAAGGCACCTTCCCCCCTCCAGGAGATTCAAGCCACAAAGCCTCGGGGTGGCCTCAAATGAGACCTGTCTCCTCAAAGTGAGGAGTTTCCCGGCCCATGCACCAAATGTTGTAGCCACGCAGTCCGGGAAACAAACTCACTCGGAAGGACAATGCAGAGAGTGGAGTGCAGTTTATTACATTGGCGGGCCCAAGGCAGAGTCTCCTCTTAGCCAAGGACCCCAGCCAGCGTTTGTGAAAATCTTTTATATCCCATGTGTACGTGTCTGAACCCACCACTCCAAATTCCTTGAGACTTACATAAATGAAGGAAGGGTAAATACAATCTCAATAACCCCATCATTCACATGTTATGTGCTCAAACAGTTAAACAATTGGCCAATAATCAATAAGCCCGAGGTTACACTCCGATAGGTACAGAAAAATTTATGGCCTGTCCAGAAGGGGTCTTATCCTTCTGTTGTCACTTCCATAGGCACTAAACACAGAATTCAGAGTCCATTGGAGAGGTGGCTGAGCATGATCAGTATGAACAGGCCTAAGATGGAGTCCAGGCCCTGTGAATTCCCTCTTCATCCCCATCCATTTGCCATGTGATGGGACTGCATGCCATGAGCACAGTTATCTGACTGTTGAGTTTTAAGCCAGCTTTCTTACTCTCCTCTTTCACTTTCATCAAGAGATTTTTTAGTTCCTCTTTGCTTTCTGCCGTAAGGGTGGTGTTATCTGCATATCTGAGGTTATTGATATTTCCTCCTGGAAATCTTGATTCCAGCTTATGCTTCCTCCAGCCCAGCGTTTCTCATGATGTACTCTGCATATAAGTTAAATAAGCAGGATGAAAATATACAGCCTTGATGTACTCCTTTCCTAATTTGGAACCAGTCTGTTGTTCCATGTCCAGTTCTAACTGTTGCTTCTTGACCTGTATTCAGATTTTCAGAAGGCAGGTAATGTGGGCTGGTATTCTCATCTCTTGAAGAATTTTCTGCAGTTCGTTGTGATCCACACAGTCAAAGGTTTTAGTGTAGTCAATGAAGCAGAAGTAGATGTTTTTTTGGAACTCTCTTGCTTTTTCTGTGATCCAACCGATGTTGGCAATTTGATTTCTGGTTCCTCTGCCTTTTCTAAATCCAGCTTGAACATCTGGAAGTTCATGATTCATGTACTATTGAAGCCTAGCTTGGAGATGTTTTAAACATTACTTTGCTAGCATGTGAGATGAGTGCAATTGTGCAGTAAATTGAACATTCTTTGGCTTTGCCCTTCTTTAGGATTGAAATGCACACTGATATTTTCCAGTCCTGTGGCCACTGCTGAGTTTTCCAAATTTGCTGGCATATTGAGTGCAGCATTTTTACAGCATCATTTTTTTAGGATTTGAAATAGCTCATCTGGAATTCCATCACCTCCACTAGCTTTGTGATAGTGATGCTTTGTCATATCACTTTATCATAGCAATGCTTCCTAAGGCCCACTTGACTTCGCATTTCAGGTTATCTGGCTCTAGGTGAGTGATCACACTGTCATGCTAATCTGGGTCGTGATGATCTTTTTTGTACAGTTCTTCTGTGTATTCTTGCCACCTCTTCTTTACATCTTCTGTTTCTGTTAGGTCCATACCATTTCTGTCCTTTATTGTGCTCATCTTTGCATGAAATATTCCCTTGGTAGCTCTAATTTTCTTAAAGAGATCTCTAGTCTTTCCCATTCTATTGTTTTCCTCTATTTCTTTGCATTGACCACCTACGAAGGCTTTCTTATCTCTCCTTGTTCTTCTTTGGAACTCTGCATTCATATGGATATATCTTTTCCCTATTTCCTTTGCATTTCGCTTCTCTTCTTTCTCAGCTATTTGTAAGCCTCCTCAGACAACCATTTTGCCTTTTTGCATTTCTTTTTCTTGGGGATGGTTTAGATCACCACCTGCTGTACAACATAGTTCTTCAGGCACTCTATCTGATCTAATCCCTTGAATCTATTTGTTACTTCCACTGTATAATCATAAGGGATTTGACTTAGGTCATACCTGAATTGTCTAGCAGTTTTCCCTACTTTCTTCAATTTAAGTCTGAATTTTGTAGTAAGGAGTATAATGTAAGTGGGCCTCCTCTATTCAAATGAAGTCTTTTTGTTCTCCAAAGTCTTTGAGACTTATTTGACAAAAGACTTATTTGATCTCCCCAAATAAGAGGGAATTCTCCAACCAACTGCCCTCTAATTTTCATCTGTATCAAAGACTCTCTCAAGGATCCAGCCTACAAGCTGCGTATTTGTACTTGCCAGGCTTCAAAACTTCATGATGTAATTCCTTATGATAAATCTCTATCTATCCATCTATTTCACTATCCATTTATCCAATCATACCCCCCTCCAACTCTATATGTGTATCTACAGGGTATATATACATATACTATTGATTATTTTTCTCTGGAGAAGCCTAACAGAGAGCAACTCTAGAGCCAGCCATCCACTAGGATGAAGTCTTATATGATGCATGATAGTCAAGAGAGTGACATCCATCAGTTTTGCCAGAAAACATAAACTAGTCAAGAGAGTGATTTTTTATCACTTTGATATACTCTGTTACAGCAAGTCCCAGGGTTCACCCACACTCTGGAGGAGGAAGTTATACAAGGGAATTATCACCAGACCATGGGGATTTTGGGGTTTACCTTAAAGTCTGTCTGTCACGTCCTTTCTACTCTTAAGGAACAAAGTGTGGAGCAATAGAAAAGTTTGGACATTGGACACAGCCACCAACTTATATTTTGGGCCCTGAGTTTAATGTCTATATCACTTTGAGCATCTGTAGCATGACAAAGAGATCTCCAAAAAAGGAGAACCAGACCTGCAGCCTTTCTGGGTATGACCTGGTAATTATCTATGGGAAGGGAAGAATTTATAGTTGAAGATAAGAGCAATACTGTGGGGATATGGAGTGAATTTCCCACCATGGAAAGGTAGAGAGGAACAAGATAGGAAGAGAAACCCCCTTTCTACTGGAAAGTGCTGGTAGTACTATCAGCCCTCAGAATACAGAGATTCTAAGAGGTTAAAGGAATCTGAGCTGTAGGGTAAGGAGGAGAGTGTGTCCTACCATATATTCCCAGTCCTTAAGGATCATGGAACTTGCTTCCTACCCAGCTTGATCAGTAAGGTGGTTTGCCCCTGGCAATGCAGTTTCAGAGTCTCAGTCTCGCAGTCATGTCTGACTCTTTGCCACCACATGGGCTGTAGCCCACCAGGTTCCTCTGTCTATGGACTTTCCCAGACAAGAATACTGGAGTGGGTTGCCATTACCCTCTCCAGGGGATCTTCCTGACCCAGGGATCAAACCTGCATCTCCTGCATTGGCAGGTGGATTCTTTATCACTGAGTCACCTGGGAAGCCCCAGTTTCAAAGCAGATCAGATTATATTGTGAAGTTGCCCATCTCAGGGCACCACAGCTGGCGCATGGAAGTCAAAATAGCAAGAACAGAAGGTGTTGACAATGACAAAGTGAACACCAAACCTGGTGACACTGGCAGTGGTGGCCAAATTTCCATCACTGAGGAGGGAGGGGGCTTAGAAGTCACCTCTAGCCATTTATCCAACATTTTCCAATAGGGGCTGTCCAAGAAATTTAGTTTTATTGCCAACAGTGGAATTATCCATAAACTCTGTATTATACTCCTCCAGGCTGATGGAAAATATGAAAAGTTATCTCACAGGATTGTTAGGGATGCAACAGGATGAAGTGTAAAAGTTTCTAGCATATATTAAGTACTTGGTAGATAAATATAATTTTCATTTCCAATTTGTTAAAAAAAAAATCCAAATTGTATCTATTCTGTGGACTTGAAAAAAAAAGTCATAATCTAAAACTGGAGTGTTATGTTGTAGTTGGCAGAAATTTTTAGAACTTTAAGCCTGGGAGGCAGCCTCTCAAAGTGACTTTCAGAGAACTGCTCCCAGGAGACAAGGGGAGGAGTCAGGTTATATAGAAGTTTTGCAAAAAAGGTTAAGTAGCCTGAACATCAAAATATTATTGTCAATTAAAGAAAACCAGATATCTCAATTTAAGGAATTTAGCACTTTTCTATGTATGGAAGGAACCCCCAATCAATGTGTGTTCAGTCCTGCCCAGCTCTTTGTGACTCCATGGACTGTAGCACACCAGGCTCCTCTGTCCATGGAATTTTCCAGGCAGGAATATGGGATCGGGTTACCCCTTCTCTAGGGAATCTTCTCCACCCTAAGATCAAATCCGGGTCTCCTACATTAGCAGGCAGATTATTTATCCCTAGCACCTCCTGGGAAGACCAAATGCAAGAGTCTGGGCTTACTGAAATCATTCCTTTGATATTCACGGCAGTTATCTGGGGGCTAGTACCTGATATTTTCATGTCCAGAGTTTCCTCAGGGCTCACCTCAGGAAGTGGCTACGGTCTGATGGCTGCTAGACGGCAGGTATTATTTTCCTTCTTGAGTGTCCTTAGGGCTCATGGGCTTAGACTGGAGGACTGCAGTCACTGGCGATTACGACACCCTTTGTTTACTGGTATGGCAGGAAATGCTCCATTTCTCAGTTTGATAACTCTGTTTTTCAATTGGAGATTATTTGAACTGACTAAAACTTTTCAATTATTAATAAAATAAGATTCAGGAAAATTCCAACAGCCAAAGCAATCTGCACAGTTTTTTTTTTTTTTTTTAATTCCAATCTAATATCTTCTGTTTCCTTCATGAATTGCATGTGGCTGGAAGTTGATTAACAGATACGGTAAACCTATGCCAAAATGTCTGTTTTGTCTTGTTCTTATTAGAGGAAGCACTAAGTTCCTTAGTTTGAGATGTGTGGTTTTCCTTATACTTTGACGTTCAGACTACCTGCCCCTTGTTTGCAAACTTCTGTATAACCTGACTCCTTCCCCTTCTTGCTCCCCCTCAGAATAGCTCTCTCAAGATCATTTGAGATGCTGTCTCTGGGCTTAAAGTTCTAAAAATTCCCACCGAATACAAAATAATTCTCAACTTCAAGATTCTGACTACTTTTTAAGTTGACAGTGTTCAGAGTCCAGAGTTTACCAGTTGGAAACTTTTCAGAGTCAAAACATTATACCTGTACTTTTGGGGTTTTATTGTTGCTACTATTAAGTCGGATAGTTCTTTAAAATGTTTTTTAATGATCCGCCTTCTCTGATCTCCCAGAAATCATTTGTGACTCTATTTATTCATCTCCTTATTAAGCTACCAGATTGATTAAGTGACAAGAAACAGCCATCAACATTTTAGAGGGGGGATCAGTTTTAAACAAGCACACACATACTGTGTCGATACCTTGGAAACAGAATTATGTTACTTTCCATGCAACACACAAATTGAAGGCTTATTAACATATAGCACATCACTCTGTGATTTGTCCAGTGCTTCGTAAAACCAAAATTTGTTTCAGCTCAGTTCAGTTCAGTCGCTCAGTCATGTCCGACTCTTTGCGACCCCGTGCACTGCAGCAGGCCAGGCCTCCCTGTATTTTTAGACGTGATTTCCAAAGGTATTGACGTTGTTTAGAAAAGACTGAAAACAATATCCAGGCAGCAAGAATAAAAGAAAATGAAATCTTAATAAGTGGGTTTATTTATTCATTCATTTACTAGAGGAACAGTTTCAGATGGCAGTTCAGTTACATACAGTCTATTTTAAAAAGTCAAAAACAATGCTGTCACTCTTCTGACAAGATCATTCTGTCTCTCTTTCTCTCTCTCACATACACACTCATTCCCACCCACCACACACACCAACTCTCATGGCTTCTGAAATGAAATATTTCCTGCTACGTCTGTGGGCAAGAATGTCACACCCATCTGCGACTTCGGGCTTCTGAACGTGAATGAGAGCTCCCCAGACACAATCAATGCCTGTGATACAGCACCTGCCACTGCCCCCCACAGTGATTGCAGAGGAGCTCATGGGCAGGGGAGAAAGCAAGAAGCAGTCACCCACCACACATCTGCCACTCCTGAAGGAACTGAGGATGTAAACAAGAAACAGGATTTGACCCCAGATAGCTGAGGTGCATATGAAAGGAGTGAATTCAGTAAACCCAGAGGCTTGCATCTTCCCAAACACAGAAAAACATTAAATTCCTTCGCTTGATATCTCATTTTCCTTACTTAACAAAAACTTTTGATGTTCAAATGGCCTGCCCGCTTTGTTGCAAACTTGTATATAACCTGAATCCCTCTCCTGCCTCCTGGGAGCTGTTTCCTCAGAGCTACTGAGATGCTGCCTCCCCAGCTTGGAGTCCTTAACATTCCCAGCAAATAAAACAACTCTGTGCTCTCAGGTTGTGACTAATATTTTAGTTGATACCTCACACACACACTCTCTCTTTTACAGTTCATTTCTCTTCTCCCATCATCCCTATTCACTAACCTGAGCCAGCAATGAAAAAATGAAAAGGGAAAGTGGCTTTTCAGTAGGAACCCATTAAGATGAGCTTACATTTTGTATCTGGGGCCAGGAAATAGTGAAAGACTTACAGGCTATGCTGACAATAGCAAATTCCCTGGGGGATGCTCTCATCATCACAGGCTGGGGGGATGGTGGGGTAAGAGGTGGGTTGTTTGGAATGTACCAAATCACTTCTACCTCTGATGATCCCACCCAGTGAGGTGACCTGAATTAGCCTCGTGGGACCTGGGACAGAGCAAGAGTGCATTATCTCTGTGGTCGTATTTCATTCCTTGATAAGTACAAGCTTCATGAGTCTCATGACCTCATCTAATTATTTTGTAAATCAACAAATACATATTTTACCTATTACGCTATCTAGCAGAAAAGAGACAAAGGGTTCATTCAGGCTAGGTTTAAAACAAAAGTCCATCACAACCACCAACACAAAATAAAAGCAACATGCCTCAACCAGAAACACAATGAAACACATGGCAGTTATTTCTGTCCGAAAGATACAGAGGTCGTGCCCTGAGCCCTCTAGAGAATGTAGGGACACTTTCCCACTCTGCAGCCAGCCAAGGGCGGGGCCCGTCACCCTGCAGGTGTTCCTAGTCATCAGAGCATCAGAAAGCACACAAAACTACAGTTGGTTAAGATGAGACTTTTTTTTTGTTTTGTTTTTAATTTTTTATTCCTTTATTTCTCATGTGTTCCCCATCCTGAACCCTCCTCCCTCCTCCCTCCCCATACCATCTCTCTGGGTCGTCCCAGTGCACCAGCCCCAAGCATCCAGCATCGTGCATTGAACCTGGACTGGCATCTCGTTTCATACATGACATTTCACATGTTTCAATGCCTTTCTCCCAAATCTTCCCACCCTCTCCCTCTCCCACAGAGTCCATAAGCCTGTTCTATACATCAGTGTCTCTTTTGCTGTCTCGTATACAGGGTTATCGTTACCATCTTTCTAAATTCCATATATATGCATTAGTATACTGTATTGATGTTTTTCCTTCTGGCTTACTTCACTCTGTATAATAGGCTCCAGTTTCATCCACCTCATTAGAACTGATTCAAATGTATTCTTTTTAATGGCTGAGTAATACTCCATTGTGTATATGTACCACAGCTTTCTTATCCATTCATCTGCTGATGGACATCTAGGTTGCTTCCATGTCCTGGCTATTATAAACAGTGCTGCGATGAACACTGGGGTACACGTGTCTCTTTCCCTTCTGGTTTCCTCAGTGTGTATGCCCAGCAGTGGGATTGCTGGATCATAAGGCAGTTCTATTTCCAGTTTTTTAAGGAATCTCCACACTGTTCTCCATAGTGGCTGTACTAGTTTGCATTGCTCTAAAGAATCTGTTAAGAATGTTTCCAATGAGGTGGAATCTGTTGGGTCAACATGGCAAAGAACATAGATACTTCCTTCCAAATGGTAAGGTAGGAACTTTTCATAAGATATCAAATCTCACCTCACCACAGCCAGCAACACTTTTCTCTTCCCTTTCTGTCTGCAGATTCTTTTCCATGTTCTTCCCTCATGTCTAACCACTTTGGTCATAAACTCAGAAGCTGGATGATCTATTGACCAGATCTATTATTCTAGAATCACAAAAGACATCATATTAATACAATCAAAAGATTATCCATTTCATAGGAATATGGAGCATGGACATTATGGAATGACTTCATGGACTTTAAGTGTTGTAGCCACCCGTTCCGGGAAACAAACTCACTCAGAAGGACAGTGCAGATAGTGGAGTGCAGTTTATTACGCCCGCGGGCCCAAGGCAGAGTCTCCTCTTAGCCAAGGACCCCGACCAGCATTTGTGAAAATCTTTTATACCCTATGCGTACGTGTCTGAACCCACCACTCCAAATTCCTTGAGACTTACATAAACCAAGGAAAATACAATCCCAATAACCCCATCATTCACGTGCTATGTGCTCATGTGCTCAAACAGTCAAACAATTAGCCAATAATCAATAAAGCCGAGGTTACACTCCGATTGATACAGAAAAATTTATGGCTTCTCTGGAGGAAGGGGTGATTAGTGTATGTTTTCTCTTAGGTGATGAGTAACCTAGATACTATCTTCAAGGTTCCCCTGTCTGGAGGGGATCTGTTGTTGTTTTCATAGGCACTAAACACAAGAGTTCAGAGTCCATTGGAAAGCTGGCCAAGCATGATCAGCATGAACAGGCCTAAGATGGAGTCCAGGCCCTATGAATTCCTTCTTCATAAGAACATCCATTTCAGTGTTTAAAACAATTTTGGAAACAGTTTGGTGAATTACAAACTTTCTTTCATTTCCCAAAGCAAATCAGATTGACAATTTTAGTACGTAGCCATGAGCAATATGACTTCATGACTATCCCTCTTTTTTTGTAAACTTCCTAGCATTTACTAGAATAGGAAGATATCAGAAGTTGATATCTGAGTTGAACATGTTTCTTATTTTGAGAAGACTGAAATAGCCAAGCTTTTGTTGTATTTAGCTATATTTGAACATTAAATATTTTGACTCCTTTGAAAAAGAATGCTGCTGCTGCTGCTGCTAAGTCGCTTCAGTCGTGTCCGACTCTGTGCGACCCCATAGAGGGCAGCCCACTAGGCTCCTCTGTCCCTGGGATTCTCCAGGCAAGAGTACTGGAGTGGGTTGCCGTTTCCTTCTCCAATGCATGAAAGTGAAAAGTGAAAGTGAAGTTGCTCAGTCGTGCCCGACTCTTAGCGATCCCATGGACTGGAGCCTACCAGGCTCCTCTGTCCATGGGATTTTCCAGGCAAGAGTACTGGAGTGGGGTGCCATTGCCTTCTCCGTTGAAAAAGAATAGGTACATGTATATGTATATCTGAATAACTTTGCAGTACACCTGAAACTAATACAACGTTGTTAATCAATGAAACTCCAATATAAAATAATAAGTTAAAAAAACTATATGATAAAAAAATTTTGAAACTTTTTCCTTACCAGAATTGCCTTTGTAAAAACCTGACAATTTCAATTTGAATAAACACTAGCTTATAGAGATAAAACAATACATACACACTTAGGCTCACACATACACACGTGTGTATATTGTGATATATACAAGAAGGTGTGTGTGTGTGTGTGCTCAGTTGGGTCCGACTCTTTTTGACTCCATGGACTGCAGCCCGCCAGGCTCCTCTGTCCATGAGATTCTCCACGCAAGAAAATTGGAGTGGATTGTCATTTCCTTCTCCAAGGAATCTTCCCTATCCAGGGATCAAACTTGTGTCTCCTGCACTGGCAGGGGGATTCTTCATCACTGAGCCACCTGAAAAGCCTGTAAATATATGACACATATTTTGTATATAATGTCTAAGTTTTTTTAAGTTGCTTCAAATTTCTAGTGTTCTGTTCTGTAGAGAAAGATCAAGTGTTCAGACTGTGAGTCACAAAAATTGTTTCAGAAAACCGCCAAGTCTCATGGGTCAAACCTAGCCTTTAGTGTATGAAGACCTGGGACCAGGGTTCAGGTTCAAGAAGGAACTTGTAGTCTGGTTCCAAGCTGTTGCTGAGGTCCAAGGCTTCAATTTTTACATCTCAAAAATGGGGATGTGCACTTAACTTACACACTTCACAGGATTATTTTGAGAAACAAGGGAAATGTTTTGCATGAAAACACTTTGGAATCTATAAAATATCTTGCAAGGACAGGTTTATTTGTCCACATGGCCTCTATTATTTTGGGTAAAAGAAAGAGGATAAATTCAAATATTAACTGTTCAATGGAATATTTGTTTTCACAACGTTAAAGTAAAGTCAAAGCAAAGAGAAAAAAGTAAAACAAAGAAATTCTAATCATAGGAAAATGATTTCTTAGAAAACAAATACTGTATTTTAAACCTACAATAATAGCTTGCAGACATCTAATAAGTGGTAAGCAATCTTTTTCAGTTTTCATAGAATAAGAGCCTAACAGAAAATAGATTAAGAAGTGAAGACAGTTTTCTTAAACATACTTTACCATAGAAAAACCAAACACAAGAGGGCATCTCCTACATTTGTTTTAAAAGCTTCCCTAATGGATTTCATACATGAAGTATGTTTGTCATTTGATCTAATAGCTCAGTTATATGAACGATTATATACATGTGCCATTATACACAGTTTCACAACTCTGAAACTTGATTAGTCCCAGATATCACTGTTTTTCTGTATTTCACATTATGATCTTCACATTCTATGTATAAACTGCTCTCCCTAGTGAGTCTGTAACTCCTTTTTTGGCTTAAAAACAGTTTATCATACTTAGTAACTTAAAGTTTTTTACCTCTTTAGTCTGTTAATATGGTTAATACACGATTTGTTTTTTCTTATGGATGTTGCTAGATTTATTGGGGTGATCATGTCACAAATATATACACATATTGGATCAATGTGTTGCACACCTGAAACTACTATAACATTATATATTAAAAGCAGTAATTAGAATTAAAGAAAGTAAATTGGTAGAGTGCTAGTACTAGGGCTTTTCATGGCTGTTGATAGAAAATGCCCATGTGTATTGCCAAAAAACTTACTAGATTGAAAGTGAAAGGGAAAGTAGCTCAGTCATGTCCGATTCTTTGTGACCCCATGGACTTTATACTCCATGGAATTCTCCAGACCAGAATACTGGAGTGGGTAGCCTTCCCCTTCTCCAGGGGATCTTCCCAACTCAGGGATCGAACCCAGGTCTCCAGCATTGCAGGCAGATTCTTTACCAGCTGAGCCACACGGGAAGCCCAAGAATACTGGAGTGGGTAGCCTATCCCTCCTCCAGCGGATCTTCCTGACCCAGGAATCAGACCAGGGTCTCTTGCATTGCAGGCAGATTCTTTACCAACTGAGCTATCAGGGAAGCCCCTTTACCAGGTTAGTAAGATAATTTAATAAATATGATGGAGAAGATAACAAATTAATGCTGTTATTTAATAGTTAGGAAATAAAAATATAAAGGTTAAAGCTACTATTTCCACCATATCTATACCTTTGTGTATAAAACTGTGTATATCTGTGTGCTAGTCACTCAGTCATGTCCAGCTCTGCAACCCCATTGACCATAGCCCACCAGGCTCCTCTGTTCATGGAATTCTCCATGAAGAATACTGAAGTGGATTGCTATTCCCTTCTCTAGGGGATCCTCCCGACCCAGGGACCGAATCCAGGTCTCCTGCATTGCAGGCGGATTCTTTACCATCTAAGCCACCAGGAATATGGAAAACTATGTATATCTAGATCTATTAGTATTTGTTTTATTTTCTTGTTTTGTTCTTCTTCAGAGACTGATATATGTGTTTTAATCTTCTTTGTCTACATTCATTATTTTTTTAGTTATTTCTTCATTTATTTTTGATTTTTAAATTTTCTTCAATACCTTCTCTCTCTATTGACTCATTAACAGCTTCATTTGTTCATCCTTATAATTCCCCAAAGGTTTTCAAACTTTGTCTTAAATAATTTTGTCTCATATTTCTAATATCTTCCTGAGTCCTGTCTGATTTATGTTGTTCTTCATACCTGAATTAGTTTCTTCAAGTTTTCTAGCTTATTTTGAAAGAGTAAGCTATGATTTTGATCAATTTTTGAATGTGTCTCTCAAATATGCTAACATGCATACGCTGTAAGGATGTCGCACACAGGCTAAGTCGCTGCAGTTATGTTCAATTCTTTGTGATCCCATGGCCAGTAGCCTTCCAGGCTCCTTTGTCGGTGAGATTCTCCAGACGAGAATACTGGAGTGAGTTGCCATTTCCTTCTCCAGGGGATCTTCCCAACCCAGGGATTGAACTCGCAGCTCTTAAGTCTCCTGTTTTGGCGGGCAAGTGCTTTACCACTAGGGAGGCGCCATTTGGGATGCTAAAAGTGAAAATGTTACTCTTTCAGTCGTGTCTGATTCTTTGTGACCCCATGAACTGTAGCCCACCAGGCTCCTCTGTCCATGGGATTCTCTAGGCAAGAATACTAGAGTGGGTCACCATTCCCTTCTCCAGGGGATCTTCCTGACTGAGGGATCAAACCTGGGTCTCCTGTATTGCAAGCAGATTCTTTACCATCTGAGCCACCAGGGAAGCAATGTTACACAGTTTTATTTCCTTTTTCTCAAACATCTTTATAAAATATTTGACTTTACTAGCTTTCTTTTATTTTTATGTGAAATGCTTTTTTCCCTAAACTTTTTAAAGGAGATGGAATTAAGATAACATTTTAAACTTCCCAAGCTCCTTCATTTGATATTGCCTTATTCAGGCACTTACCTTCTGTAAACTCGTGTCTCTGTCCCTCTCTCTGTTTTATCTGGACCTTGCGACTCCTTCCCAACTCTCAGAACGCTACTCAGTTATTATTCTGTTCTCATCAGCTTCTCTTCAGGGGAGAATCCTATCCTGAAAGGAGCCCTGATGGTGCAATTCAATGGTTCTCAGAGGCCAGGTCACTGCACTCCTTCATTTTTTCATGACAGGCCCTTGCACTCATGACTACCACTACTGATTAAAAAAAAAAAAAAAATTCCTTCTGCCATTTCACTTGGCATAATACCCTCCAAGTCCATCCATATTGCCACAATTGGCAAAATTTTGTTCTTTTTTATGGATGAATAGCATTCTATTTTATACACACACACACACACACACACATATATGGTGGTTTAGTTAATAAGTCATGTCCAACTTTTGCAACCCTGTGGACTATAGCCCGCCAAGCTCTTCTGTGAGCCTGGGATTCTCATGATAAGAACATTGGAGTGGGTTGCCATTTTCTTCTCCATGATCTATTTATATATCACATCTCTATCCATTCATTTGTGATTAATATTTAGCTGGCTTCCATAGCTTGGCAATTGCAAAAAATGCTGCTGTGAATGTTGGACATGTGTGTATCTTTTCAAATTAGTGTTTTATATATACATACATATACCCAAAGGTAGAATTGCTGGACACATGGTAACCCTATTTTAGTTTTTTGAGAAACAGTCATACTGTTTTCCAAAGTGGCTACACCAATTTACGTTCCCACCAACAGTGTATGAGAGTTCCATTTTCTCCACATCCTGGTCAACATTTGTTTTTATGTTCTTTTTGATGATAGCCATCTGACAGGTGCAATGAGTGGGAGAGAGAAGGGAAGAGCAAAATAGGTGTAGGGGAGAAAGAGGTATAAACTATTAGGTACTAAATAAGCTGTAAGGATACATTGTTTAGGTTTCCCTGGAGGCTCAGTGGTAAGAATCCCCTGCCAATGCAGGTGACACAGAAGCCCTGGGTTTGATCCCTGGGTCAGGAAGACTCCCTGGAGAAGGAAATAGCAACTCTCTTCAGTATTCTTGCCCCTAGAATCCCATGGACAGAGAAACTTGATAGGCTATGGAGTCTCAAAGTATTGCACATGACTTAGTGACTACACACACATACACATATATTATTCATCATGAGGAATATAGCCAATATTTTATAATAACTGTAAATGGAACCTTTACAGTTCCATATGGAACTGTAAATATAACCTTTCAAAATTGACACATAAAATTATCTATCACAATTACCTTGGGCTATGTATCCTCTAGTTACCTAATTAGAAAATTAACAAACAAAGCAAATAAAACTTCATGATTCTGAGTTGAGGGCTCCCCTGGTGGCTCAGATGGTAAAGAATCTGCCTGAAATGTAGGAGACTTGGGTTCGATCCCTGAGTTAGGAAGATCTGCTGTAGAAAGGGAATGGCTACCAACAGAAGAGTGATTTTTCTTTCATTTTACAATTGAATTTCTTCTATAGGGAATCAGGAGAGAATGAAGCAGGAATGATTCTCAAATTGCCATCTTCTCTGTAATTCCCATTTAATCTATTATAATTGTGCATTTATCCTGGGCTAATGATACAAAATTATCCAGTTACAGGTTTATAAAATAGTAATTACAGATATCTGCTTCTTAGAGAATTAACTCTAATAAGTAATAGTATTATGTCTTAAATATACCTCCCTTTCATGTCTTTTAAAAGAGTTATATAGTCACGTACTTCTTCACTAAATTTGCATAAGTTTGTATACTTGCATTGATTGTTAGAGAAAATTTAAATCTCTGCTTTTTAAGATTCTCCAAAATTCAGTTCAGTTCAGCTTAGTTCAGTCACTCAGTCATGTCTGACTCCTTGCAACCCCATGGACTGCAGCACACCAGGCTTCCTTGTCCATCAACAACTCCCGGAGTTTACTCAAACTCATGCCATCCAATCATCTCATCCTCTGTTGTTCCCTTCTCGTCCCACCTTCAATCTTCCCCAGCATCAGGATCTTTTCCAATGAGTCAGTTCTTCGCATCAGGTGGCCCAAGTATTGGAGTTTCAGCTTTAGCATCAGTCCTTCCAATGAATATTCAGGACTGATTTCCAAAGGATGGACTGGTTGGATCTCCTTGCAGTCCAAGGGACTCTCAAGAGTCTTCTCCAACACCACAGTTTGAAAGCATTAAATCTTTGGTGCTCAGCTTTCTTTATAGTCCAGCTCTCACATCCATACATGACTACTGGAAAAACCATAGCTTTGACTAGATGGACATTTGTTGGCAAAGTAATGTCTCTGCTTTTTAATATGCTGTCTAGATTGGTCTTAACTTTTCTTCCAAGGAGTAAGCATCTTTTAATTTCATGGCTGCAGTCACCATCTGCAGTGATTTGGGAGCCCCCAAAAATAAAGTCTGTCACTGTTTCCAATGTTTCCCCATCTATTTGCCATGAAGTGATGGGACTGGATGCCATGATCTTCATTTTCTGAATGTTGAGTTTTAAGCTAACTTTTTCACTCTCCTCTTTCACTTTCATCAAGAGGCTCTTTAGTTCTTCTTTGCTTTCTCCCATAAGGGTGGTGTCATCTGCATATCTGAGGTTATTTGTATTTCTCCCGGCAATCTTGATTCCAGCTTGTGCTTCATCCAGCCTGGCACTTCTCATGATGTACTCTGCATATAAGTTAAATAAGCAGGGTGACAATATACAGCCTTGACTACTCCTTTCCCTATTTGGAACCAGTCTGTTGTTCCAAAATTACAGTCTGTTGTCTCCAAAATTACATACAGGTATATCTTTTTCTTCTTTAATTCTTATATATTATTGTCCTGTAATGAAAAAGAGAAACACTGTGAGATCAAGGAAGAAATACTAATTCAAGAACGAGCGTGCATGCACGAGAAGTTGCTTAAGTCGTGGCTGACTCTTTGCGACCCTATGGATTATAATCTGCCAGGCTCCTCTATCCAAGGGATTCTCCAATGCAGTGTATTGCCATATCCTCCTCCAGGGGATCTTCCAGATTCAAGGAATGAACTGATGTTTCTTTCCATCTCCTGCATTGACAGGCAGTTTCCTTACCACTAATGCCTGCAATGCAGGAGACCCTGGTTTGATTACTGGGTCAAGAATATCTGCTGGTGAAGGGATAGGCTACCCACTCTAGTATTCTTGGATTTCCCTTGTGGCTCAGCTGGTAAAGAATCTGCCTGCAATGTGGAAGACCTGGGTTCGATCCCTTGGTTAGGAAGATCCTCTGGAGAAGGGAAAGGCTACCCACTCCCATATTCTGGCCTGGAGAATTCCATGGACTGTGTAGTCCATGGGGTTGCAAGTCAGACACTACTGAGCAACTTTCACTTTCAACACCACTTGGGAAGCCCAACAAGGAGCATTCTGTACCAACTTAACCATTTGTTAGATTCGAAGAGTTGACTCATTGGAAAAGATTCTGATGCTGGGAGGGATTGGGGGCAGGAGGAGAAGGAGACGACAGAGGATGAGATGGCTGGATGGCATCACTGACTCGATGGACCTGAGTCTGGGTGAACTCCGGGAGTTGGTGATGGACAGGGAGGCCTGGCGTGCTGCAAATCATGAGGTCGCAAAGAGTCGGACACGACTGAGTGACTGAACTGAACCATCCTCATGCCCACTATTTCCATTCATTTTCAGCATGAATGAAAGCCTAAACTGCATGAGCTGATGGAACAGAGGACTTGGGGTAACAGTAACTTGAGGTTTACTTTGAAGTTTGTCTTAATTGTGTGCTGTACTTAGTCACTCGGTCCTGTCTGACTCTTTACAACCCCATGGACTGCAGCCCGCCAGGCTCCTCTGTCCATAGGGATTCTCCAGGCAAAAATACTGCAGTGGGTTGCCATGCCGTCCTCCAGTGAAGTGGTCCCTATCCACCTGATACTACCTGTCGTCACCAATGTGATGGCACCTGATTGCACCTTGACAAAAAAAGGACAGACTATACACGTATTTCTTGTTCTGCTGTGCTGGCTCCTCAGCTGCCTCTGTGAAGAGATTCTTCCTGGTTACTTGACTTTAAAGGAATAAATTCTTGTCATTGGCACTGATATTAGCACACTTTACTAACTAGCTGAGCTAACAAGCCACAGATTTGATGCCAAACTAAATATCCAGTTTGACTGCTGGGGAAAGCGGTCTCAAATAACTTAATTTATTAGGAAAATAATAAGTAGAATAAACAGCAATAACAAAAAATTCAGTTAAATTTTATCTGGTTCCTGTGATAACAGACCCAGGGGGAAAAATCATCCACTAAAATACAGAAAATTGTATATACTTGGAGGCCATAATTATTTAAGATTTCTACTGCATTAATTTGAAATGTAGGTTTTCTAAGTGGCTCGGTGGTTAAAAAAAATAAAAAACAAAATCTGCCTGCAATCCAGGGAGACATGGGTTAGATCCCTAGGTCAGGAAAATCCCTTGGAGAAGGAAATGCCAACCCTCTTGAGTATTCTTGCTTGAAAAATCCCATGGACAGAGGAGCTTGGAGAGCTTTGGAGAGACCACAAAAGAGTCAGGCACGACTGGGTAAATAAACAACAATTTGAAATGTGCTCTCTAACAGACTTACCAGTATGCTTTTCAGTTCAGTTCAGTTGCTCAGTCGTGTCCGACTCTTTGTGACCCCATGAATCACAGCACGCCAGGCCTCCCTGTCCATCACCAACTCCCGGAGTTCACTCAGACTCACGTCCATCGAGTCAGTGATGCCATCCAGCCATCTCATCCTCTGTTGTCCCCTTCTCCTCCTGCCCCCAATCCCTCCCAGTATCAGAGTCTTTTCTGATGAGTCAACTCTTTGCATGAGGTGGCCAAAGTACTGGAGTTTCAGCTTTAGTATCATTCCTTCCAAAGAAATCCCAGGGCTGATCTCCTTCAGAATGGACTGGTTGGATCTCCTTTTCAGTGTTTGCTAATTCATCTCTTAAATCTCTGTTGGGGGAAATTTATGTTTAATGTGCTGGGTCAAAATAAACTGTTGAGATTAATGAAGTTAAGTATAATTAATCTACATGAAATAATTCAATTATGAGAAAATACATTTAGGTGAATCCAGGAAGATTACTATTTATTTTTCTTAATCAATTTAGTGTCAAGAGTACTTCTTATAAAATTTATGAGATACTGTGAATTTAATAGCTTTTCCAAGATTTCATAAATGTACAGTAAATGTATTTTCCATGAAAAAACCTCAAATTGTTTTCCTCATTTTGATTTGCAGCAGTGATATTTATCAAGCTCTGTTTTAAAATTCTCACAGTATACTTTTATTTCACAAGTGCCTTTATTGATAATGATTAGCCACTTTCTTCCCACTTTAAAGTGACTTTAAAATGATATATTGATACAATACACATTTTTGGTCCACTTGAAAATAACAAATGAGAGAACATTACTATTCTTTTCATTTAGTCTAAATTTTGGTAAAATGGTTTCACAAGAATGCAAACACTTTATCTTCAAAGTAACATTAGAAATTACTAAAGGGTGAGCATCACCAGGGGCATCCCTGATGGCTCAGTGGCAAAGAATCTGCCTGTGAGGCAGAAGGTGCAGGAGACTCTGGTTCGATCCCTGGGTCAAGGAAGATCCCCTGGAGGAGGGCATGGCAACCCACTCCAGTATTCTTGCCTGGAGAATCCCATGGACAGAGGAGTCTGGTGGGCTACAGTCCGTGGGGTCACAAAGAGCTGGATATGACTAAAGCAACTGTGCACGAGCATCAATTCTTTCCTATTATATAAATCCAATGCTACCAAAGGAAGAAGCTTAGTTTGGGTTTCTTTTAATCCAATGCTTCAATAAAACAGAGCCAAAGATAATTGATAGATGTTAGTACTTATTAAAGTCGCTGAAGATTCTACATAGAAGGAATATGGTATGACATTCCCTATCCACAGAGTCTAAAAAGAAATGATACAAATGAACTTATTTACACACACAAACTTAGAGAATGAACCTATGGTTACAAGGGGAAAGGATGGGGGGAAGGATTAGTGAGGAAGTTTGGGATCGACATTGTACACACTGATATATTTAAAATAAGTAACCAACAAGGACTGACTATATAGCACAGGGATCTGTGCTCAGTATTATGTGGCAGCCTGGATGGGAGGGGAGTTTGGAGGAGAATGGATACATGTATATGTATGGCAGAGTCCCTTTGCTGTTCACCTGAAACTATTTCAACATAGTTAATCAGCTAAAACTCCGATATAAAATAAAAGTTTAAAAAATTAACAAATAAAGATGCAAAGAACTTATAATACAGAATAAAAAATAATTTTTTTAAAGTCACCCAAGAAGCACTGCACAGTCTTTAGGGATAATTATCTTTAAAGCCAGGCTTCATGGTCAAAGCTGGAGGCAATACGAAATTAAAGAGTTCATCAAGGAAGGTCTTATTTGCACCTATACCCTGATTAAAAGTGAATTGAAATTTGCCATGCCAACTTATCAGGAACATTTTTTTGTAATATTGAAAACCCATTCTATTCCTTTGGCTTCATACGTCTCTATTAGTTGACCTACTGAAAGGATTTAGTTTTTTTCTGACCAAGAACCCTTCCATTGTTTCCCTTGCCAACCAAGTTTTAATCTCTGTTCTGAAGACTTGCAGTTATCTTCTACTTAATTCCTAGGATTCTTGTATCAGTTCATTATTGCTAAATTACATGCAATCCTGAAACTTTTTTTTTTTTTAAACCTTATGTCTTAAGATAACAATCATTTATTACTCTCACAAGTTTTCAGGTTGGCTGATGAAGTCTACTGATCTTTTCCTGGGTGTGGCTGGCCAACAGTAAACAAATTCAAGATTGTTCCTACCTCTGAGTGTCCATCTGAGATTCACTCACATATCTGGCAGTCAGTTGACTGTTAGCCTACTGAGGAGTGAAAGACCCCATGAAACAGAGAAGATGTTTCCATCTGAGGTCATCTTCAATTAGCTCTCTGTATCAGTGGTTCCCAGGACCACTCCCCAGATTCAGTGATTCTCTAGGAGACTCAGCATATGGTGACACTCATGGCTATATATATATATTAATTATATATTAATATTTATATATATAAATTTATAGCAAAAGGATACAAAGAAAAATCAGTGAAAGCGGAGGCACATGAGGCAAAGCCCTGAGGAAACGAGGCGCAAGTCACCGGGAGTCCTCCCTGAATAGAGTCACATAGGCTGTGCCTGATTGCTCCGGCAATGAATTGCGAACACACCTGAAATGCTGTCTTCCAGGGAATTTCATCAGAGATTCAACACCTAGGGTTTATACGAGAGTCTGGTTATGTAAGCACTGTCTGCCTGGCATAGACCAAAATTCTAGACTCAGAACAAAACCAGATGTTCAGCACAAACCATATCGTTTGCCCAGATATTTTAGGCACAGTGAGGCACTCTTATCAGTTAGGGTGGTAGGGACATTCGAGAAATCCAAGTTCTCAGATGCCAGCTCAAGGCTTATCTTGCAAGCAGGTCTTTCCAAAGATAGCAGTCTCAAGCCTTCTATGTTTAACTTCTTCTGGATACTGTCCCAGGCATGTTCTCCAGCTAAGGCTTGAGTTCCAAGAAGACAAGTAGAAATTCAAAAGGCCTCTTGAGGTCTAGACTAGGAATTGGCACACACTAGCTTCTGACATAATGTACTGACCAGAGAAAATACCAAGATTCAAGAGGTGAGAATATGGGTTCCATTTCTTTATGGAGCTCTCATTACCAAGGACATAGAGATTGATTGGGACCATGAAAACAATCAATCTATCACATCCCCCAAACTTCTATACTCTGTCTTAGCAAGTTGTGAGAAGCTTATGACTGGCTCCCCCGCCTACCCAGGCAGCTCTGTTCCATTCCACAATGAGCTTCCATCACAAACACCTTCCACTATCACCTCTGGAGAGAATTCTTGTTATTTTTCCCAAAGCTAATTCTCAGCCTCAATTGAGAAACAATTATGGTGTCGCTCCACAAACATGAATGCATTGGGCCCACTGTTCAGGCTCTTTAATTTCTTTCTTCACCATTAATGCACAGGGATTTGCAATAGGACAGCTGCTATTTCTCAGGCATTTAGCAGATTGTGCCTTAGGCACTCCAGAAAGGATCTCCATCAACTCTATGAGTGTCTATATCCCACTGATGAAGTACAGTCACTGTTACACCCAAGAGGTTTCAAACTCAACTGGGCTTAGTTCACTAAAGAACAGCCAAACCCAAGACTGATCCCATCTATGGGAGTCCAACTCTGTAACTTTCCAAGAGCTTGTCCAGGGCTCCTTGGGCAGCTGGTAAGAATACTTCAGAGAAAAGTTTAGAATAGTGCAGTACAGAACCCACATTCTGGGTCTGGGGGAGAGTAATGACATGGAAATTAGAAATAACTGATGTCTAATACTATTTCCTTTTGATATTTTCAGACTAACAATGAGCAGAGTGTGTCGTTAGTGGAAAGATTTTATGACTTTTATTGGTAAAATGGCACAGCTGTAACGGTTTCACTTTAGTGGACTACACAGTCTTAATACCCAAAATAGCAGATCTTAGCATGGACTTTAAAGGAACATTCCTCCTAGGATGCTTTCCCGGACAATATAATTCCTCCCCACGACATTTCCTTGGCAGGACAATCTGACCAACTTTGTCTCAGCCCAGACATGACAACACTAACTGTTCTTTCTCATGAGCTAATGAACTGTTCTCTCTGATTACCTTCTTCCCACATTCATTTGGCCTGACTTTTAAAGCTAATTCAACAGTTTCATGCCTGATAGAATGATTTTGAGTAGAGCATCATTCCTTTAAATAAATAAGTGCTTATAATATTTTAAAGCTTGAAATTTGACGGTGAATTTTTGACAGAAAGTCTATCATGCTGTTCAGAAACACTATATATGTATACTTTAATATCCAAAGTAAAAAATGCACAATTGAAAAAATATTTGCATTTAATCAAAACCGGTATATTTACAGTTAAGTCTTCAAGAAGTTTAAAGGGTGGAATACTTTTGTGTCATCTATAATGACAATTTTTTGTGCAATATTCTTTGTGAAGTTTGTCCAAAAGAAAGTATTTTGTCTGATTTTGTTTGAAGTAATTAATTAAAAATAAATAGCTGGCTTACATTGAGTACTTAGTATAGGAAAGACATCATATAGAAGACTTTATATATTTTATCATTTACATCAACCACAAATAAAAACAGCTTTGTTTAGAGGTGCTATTTTACAGATGGAAAAACTAACACGAAAGTGTAGTGGCTTAAGCAAGAATTCATTAATAATGAGCAACAAGGTCAGCACTGAAATTCAACCAGTCTGACTCAAAAGATCAAATCTGACTTAAAATAGTTAGTATACTTAGATACATATCAAATACCAACATGGGTGCACACGTACCCACCCCCATACATATATTTAGAGTGTAATTGGATCTTTTCAAACCTAAAAAATTCTACCCCCAAAATGACTATAAGCTTCAAAGCGATATTAGTTTAATTATATGCCATAAGTAGAATGAAACCACTTGCATATGTTATACTGACTAGAAGATATACTAGAATGTCCCTTCAGATTCTAAGGCTTAAAAAAAGATTGTTGCTAAGATTTTATTTATTTATTTTCCAAAATGATGATTCTTGGCAGACAGCATATGATTTTACTCACAGAAACATTGTCTTAGGGAACTTTCTCTGTAGGAAAATTTTGAAGAGAATTTATAGAAAACACTGCTCAAGAAACTTCCTTTTCGAGGCAGGCTGTTAGGAAGACTGGCTGTGTCAGAAAAAAAATGCCTAAGAAAATGTTTCAGAATGAATCATGTAGACTTTCTCCAAAAGATTCTAATAAATATAAAGAACATACACCCTAATTTAGAGATGAATTTAACTTTATCCAATTGAATTTTAGTTAAAGGATTATCAGTTCAGTTCAGTCACTCAGTTGTGCCCGAATCTTTGCAACCCCATGGACTGCAGCAGGCCAGGCCTCCCTGTCCGTCACCAACTCCCAGAGTTTACTCAAACTCATGTCCATTGAGTTGGTGATGCAATCCAACATCTTATAGTGGTTTCTATGTCTCTTAACTAAATCTGTCAGGTCTTATCCAAGGAGTTTGGTAGTGGATGGCCTGAGTAGGGGCAATCCATTTTGATTAAACCAGAATAATCATGGGTAGGTTGGTCATAACCTGAAACACTACCAATCAAATTTTATTTTGAAAGTTAAAATATCTCTTTGGAGATGAGGGCAAAGTTAAAGTGCATCTAGACCCTATGTTTGTTTTACTCATTTGTTGTAAAATCGTCTTCCTAGTTCAGATCCCTGGAAGAAATAGAAGCAGTAACCCTCAAGAAAGCACTTTGATTTGGAATTTCATCCATTCCCTACCCTACAGAATGGCCAAGACTCGAGCCATTGTTAAAGGAAGACTTTCTAGTGTACAGGGCTCATGACTGAACATGAGCAGGGCTCCTGGGGCCAGGTGAGTGTTTATTTCCAGAGAGAGAAAGTAGCCTTCTTTCCACCTGGTGAGGGTAAGATTATTAGCTGGCACACATTTGAAACATGTTATAATCCAAGGTCTGGGGTAAGCACATGGCATGGATTAACTTAATAAATCATTGGAGTACTGTTATTCTCTTTTTGCAGATTAAAAAATTGAAAACAGAGTTTGGGTAACCTATTCACATGAACAGAGTCACCTTAATCTAGCCACTTGGACATGAGCATTATTTCTTCAAATCTTTGCCTCCCATCCACTACAAACTCTTGCTCCCCAAATATAACCAGAACTGATAGGTGGGGCAGGGTCCTTGAGATCACTGCTCATCATTAGAGGCCCAAAGGACTCTGCATAGTACCATGGAGCCATTCATAATTCTAGACATGTGTCAGGGTCAAGAAGAGAGGAAAAATTTAGGAAAAATCTGACATTCTTGCAAAGCCCAAATTGGTGTCATTGTATCAACAATCTATGTAATATTGACTTAGCGCAGAATGAGTAGGCCCTTGAGAAGTGACCTATTGTACCCAAAACCTTTACCAAAACTTGCCCGAACTTCTCAATGTCACCAGCAAGAAGCCAGAAAGAAAATTCCAAATTCAGATTAGGGCTCTTCATGCCATATCCATTTTTCTTACTCCACTTTTTATCATTCTTTTCTGTTCCCCTCCTTTGTCCTCTTCCTAGGATGATTTGTGTTTTTCTAATTCTGTCTCTTTCCAAAGTCCTTCTCTCCTAACATTTATTGCCAAAAAGTATCATTAAATGTGCTTTTCCACATTGGAACTGTGGGGGATACAAATCAGAAAAAAAAAAAAAAAAGAGTTCTTAGCATGTTTTTCTCCTGGTATTTTCCTTTGCCCTTACGATGACTATTTTCAACCCTAATCTTTCCATGACTACTTCCTGGGCCAATTCCTCACTTCTGCCCATGTCCCACCTTCAGAACTTAGAATTTGGAATCTGTGCTTAGGAGGATTCTGCAAAATAGTTTATCTGTCAACATCCAGGTCAGAATTCAATAGTCAGAAAGCAAGCATAAATAAACTCAGCTTCTTAGAGATAACCTTATACTAGGAAAGTCCAAGGCAAAGCACACACAGCTTGGTTGCCCTCATTTATTGTTGCTCAGTTGCTAAGTCATGTCCAACTCTTTGCAACCCCATGGACTGCAGCACGCCAGGTTTCCCTGTCCTTCGCTATCTCCTGGAGTTTGCTCAAATTCATGTCCATCGAGTCAATGATGCTATCTAACCATTTCATTCTCTGCTGCTCCCTTCTTCTTTTGCCTTCAATCTTTCCCAGCATCAGAGTCTTTTCAAGTTGACTCTTCACATCAGATGGCCAAGGACTGACTGGTCAATCAACCGGACCCTCATTAATCACAGCATTTTGATGCACATTTAGGGGATACTTTGAAAGAATAATTCTTTAGACAACAAGAATAAATGGGATGAGTGTGCAGAAAACTCTTGAAGAACTACGAGCTGAACCCTTTGCTGCTCTAATCCTCAATGCATCTATTTAGATTTCTTTCCTAGGAACTTTGTCCTTGTCTACACAGAGGTTTTTTTTCTCTGACTTCTAGAAATGTCAGTTTATAATTCTAAAGGACCAAATGTTTGAAAACTGTGCTTGGAAAAATCTCCTTAGCTTTTGAGCTTTCCACTTTCCTAATTTGCAAAATGAGTAGCTTAAGTTAGACCATTCTAGTTTATCAGCTTAGTCCACATCCAGGGTTTATTAGATGTTGAAGTGCTAACATTGATCTTATATTTGAGGATATGTCCATGAAAAGAAAAAAATCCACTTATTTAGACGAATCATGTGTGCAATTATAGCCACTCAGCAACTCAGACACCTAAGTAACTGTCAATTTTTTATGACTTTATGAACATTTTCTTATGAAAACATAGTTACAAAATTCTACTTTATATGCAGAACAATAAACACATTTAGAATTTTGTTATCAATACACAGGAAGCTTAAAGGTGGATGGAGTTCAGTTTCTTCAAGTTCTTTTTATAGGAAGATATAATTAAACTACATAAATTAGGCTCTTCCCATCACATATCAATTTCTTTCATTTGCCTACACATTATGAGATCTTGGCTTAAAATTTAAAAATGTTTTCCATCTCTAGTCCTGTCTGAAATCACTACATATTTTTTTACAATTTCAATAATTAAATTTCATATAATTTCTCTTAATTTTTCCCCTTATAAGCATAATTCACTTTTTGCTGACTTATTAGATATCAATTCAGAATCAAATCACTATAATAAATATTTTAGTAGTAATTTTCCTCTTTGAACACACTGACCAGTCAATTGCTACAATGCATGTCAATATTTTCAATATAGTAGGTTACTTTAATAAAATGAATACAGGGATTATGAAACAAAGAATTCCAGTGTTTGAAGAAATATTTAAAAGATAAATTATTGTAGAAATCACCTCATCAGCATTTTGACCAATGACCACAGGGCTTCATCTATTACACTTCCAGATCCTCACAACTTCACTAAATAGCTCTGGTTGGTATGACTTTTTGCTGGACTGATAATTACATTTCTCTTTTTCATTTAAATGTTGCTCTCTGGGATAATCTTATCAACCCAGAATAACCTTAGCAATTTTTATTCAAAATAATTCCTCATGTATACCTATAGCGATAGCTATTCTCTATAACATTCCCCTTTGCAGAATGTTTATAGAAGTACCCATTAAAAAAAAAAAACAAGAAAACTAAACACAAATGATTTTTTTACATACATGTGTGTCTAAATTGTATTTCACATATTGAGAAGAAACATTAAACTTAAGGTCAGGACTAGGAAAACATTAGTAGAAAACAAAACACACATTTGTTTTTAAGGGTAAATTTCTCAAGTAAATATTCTATCACATATCTAAGTCCAGTATTTTAGAACTTGAAAGCTTACCTTATAATATTAATATAATCTAGATTGTTTTTAATATTTCCTACTAGAAAAATCAGTAATAAGCTTCATTGAGTATAAAACATTTACCATGTTATTTTATCTTTATGAGACATGGATGGCTAATCCATTGTTTTGCAAAAAGGATTTCTTTTTGAGATGTGAGTGCTTGTTTAGTTTAGTCTAAAAATAACAAAGCTAATCTTAAAAAGTATAATAGACTATTCCATTGGCTTTGCTACAACAAATGCAACAATAAATGACTTAGGATGTATTTGTTATTACAGGACAAAACATAAAGTTAATGGGATGTGTTCTTAAGAGATAAGTATGACTCTTGTGACATTAATAAATACAGAGTTTAGTCTCTCTGTGTGGCAGGCTCTCATACCTTTGTTTTGATTTTGTCATTGCTTTCTAATTAATTTTTCTGTTTGACAGGTAAATATTCTAGAAATGTGATTTTTATGCCTTTTATTTTTAAAAAGTGTGCCTCTTAGATCATTTCCTTGGGATGAAGTAATATGAGAAAAATAGGTGTTCCTTCCTGGCCTTCAAATTTACTGGTCTTCTACTAAAGCTAATTTAAGTCATTAATGTATTATTTATATTTTTATGCTGAATTTATCTACAGTTTTGAACCATCACCCCCCACCCCAAAGCTTCTATTATGCCTTTGCTCTCCCCCTTGAAAATCCTCTTCTATCCTGCAGAAATTCACTTCGTATCTCTTTTGCCGTGGTTCACATGGCCCCTAACGTGGACTGCTAAGGCTCATGGTCTGAGTAGCTATGTTTGTTTATATTTTGTTTCCCGTTTGTATTTGGTCCATGATTTACATAATTGTTCCTAACCTGAATTGCCTTGGCGTTAGCAGTCAAATTGGCGAAGGATATTATCAACAAATTTCTCTGCTGACAGTAGATGTACTCAATTTGAGCCAAATTTTGGCAGTCAGTTACTGCTGCACACAACCTTGGGGTCAGTCCCTGCCCTCATGTTCTTACGCAGGATTGCTGTGGAACTCAGCTTTGATGCAACTGTAGCTGAGCATGATCTCTGTGGAGGCTTTGGCATGGAAATCACTGACAGCAGAACTTGGCTCAGGATTTGTTTAATCAGAGCACCTCTCATTGGACCACAGGAAAGAGGGAGGGAGAAAATAAAGAACGGAGCCGTCTGCCTATTTTGGGGTTGCCTGGCAGGACAAAAAGCTTGGAGTCCTATGAACAAAACAGTGTATTAAAGGAGATGTTAGGACTTGACATTAAAACACAGAAAATCTATATGACAAATTTAATTCCTGACCATAACAGCAAAAAGTATGTAGGGCAACAAATCAGTAATTTTATTCATTTCTTGTGTATTTCTAAAGCTTTGACAAACCTAGAGTGTGTATTTAAAAGCTGAGATATCACTTTGCCGACAAAGGTCCATATATTCAAAGCTTTGGTTTTTTCCAGTAGTCATGTATAGATGTGAAAGTTGGACCATCAAGAAGGCTGAGCGCCCTAAGAATTGATGCTTCTGAATGGTGGTGCTGGAGAAGACTCTTGAGAGTCCCTTGGACTGCAAAGAGATGAAACAAGTCAATCCTAAAGGAAATCAACCCTGAATATTCATTGGAAGGACTGATGCTGAAGTTGAAGATCCAATACTTTGGCCCCCTGATATGAGGAGCTGACTCATTGGAAAAGACCCTGAAGCTGGGAAAGATTGAAAGCAAAAGGAGAAAGGGTTGGTAGAGGATGAGATGGTTAGACAGCATCACTGACTCAATTCAGTTCAGTTCAGTCTCTCAGTTGTGTCTGACTCTTTGAGACCCCATGAACCGCAGCACACCAGACCTCCCTGTCCATCACCAGCTCCCGGAGTTTACCCAAACTCATGTTCATTGAGTTGGTGATGTCATTCAACCATCTCATCCTCTGTTGTCCCCTTCTCCTCCTGCCTTCAATCTTTCCCAACATCAGGATCTTTCAAATGAGTCAGCTCTTCACATCAGGTAGCCAAAATACCGGAGTTTTAGCTTCAGCATCAATCCTTCCAATGAACACCCAGGATGGATTTCCTTTAGGATGGACTGGTTGGATCTCCTTGCACTTACTCAATGGACATGAATTTTAGCAAACTTCAGAAGATAGTGAAGAACAGGGAAACCTGGCATGCTGCAGTCCATGGATGGAAAACGTCAGACATGATTTAGCAATTGAACAGTATGTATTTCTAGAATATAATTTATCCCTAGGTTCCCTTCTCAACACTAATGTCAACAAATGACTGATTTATTTCATCCAGTGGAAAGTCTCTCATATCCTTTACTTTTGCACTCAAACTGTCCTTAGCTTTACATTTGATTTGTTTTCCTTCTTATTGCAGATGTAAAGATGCTTTTCTCTTAAATGCGAGCTTGTTCTTTCCCAAATCTTCCAGGGTATAAATGTCTCAGTCATTGTCTCTTTCATTTTTCCTCTTCCTTTTTCTTTGAAATTTTAATTAGGATTTTGATTGCTAGAAACAGAGCGTTACTGTGTTGGCCAAAAAACTCGTTCGGGTTTTCCTATAATACCATATGGGAAGAACTGAACGAACTTTTTTGCCAACCCAACACAAAGGATAGCTCATGAGAAGGTAAGGCAGTCCATAGCATTATGAAAGCAGGGTAAGTGAAAGGATATATGAGGAGCTATGAGCCTTGACCTCAGAAGGCAAGTCCTGAATCTTCACTGGTGGTTCCCCTATCAGCTTGCTTTGCCCACTCTATCTGTGCTTCTTTTTTTTTTTTTTAAATCATTTTCTTCAGCTTTTTCTACCAACTGGCTCTTTCACTGTGGACCATGAGCATTTTTTTTTTTTTTTCTTCTCAAAGCTTCTAATTACTTGTATTTATGGCTTATTCACTTTCACGCATTGGAAAAGGCAGTGGCAACCCACTCCAGTACTCTTGCCTGGAGAATCCCAGAGACAGGGGATCCTGGTGGGCTGCCATCTATGGGGTTGCACAGAGTCGGACACGACTGAGGCGACTTCGCAGCAGCAGCAGCAGCATGGCTTATTCACAGTCTTTTCTTTTCAACCATGGCTCATTTTTATGGATTTGTTCAACCTGTAATCCCATTGCCAACTTCAGGATTCTCTGTGTGATTTTACTTCAGATTTTGAAGAATTAGAATCTATCTGATGGAACTCATACCTACCAGCTTTTTCACTCACCTCTTTCACCTTCTTTAAGAAGCTCTTTAGTTCCTCTTCATTTTCTACCATTAGAGTGGTGTCACCTACATGTCTGAGGTTGTTGGTATTTCTCCAGGCAATCTTGATTCCAGCTCGTGCTTCATCCATCACATGCATGGAAAATTCATCCATGTATTTCACATGATGTACTCTGCATAGAAGTTAAACAAGCAGGGTGACAATATCTATACTCATTTCCCTATTTTGAACTAGTCCTTTGCTCCATGTCCGATTCTAACTGTTGCTTCTTGACCTGCATACAGGTTTCTCAGGAGGCAGTAAGGTAGTCTAGAATTCCCATCCCTTGAAATTTTCCACAGTTTGTTGTGATCCACACAGTCAAAGGCTTTAACATAGTCAGTGAAGCAAAAGTAGATGTTTTTTCTGGAATTCCCTTGCTTTCTCTGTGATCCAGTGAATGTTGGCAATTTGATCTCTGCTTCCTCTAAATCCAGAGGAATCTAAATCTTCCTCTAAACCTACCTTTTCTAAATCCAGCTTGTACATCTGAAAGTTCTCAGTTCCCGTACTGGTCTAGCTTGAAGGGTTTTGAGCATTACCTTGCTAGCATGTGAAATAAGAGCAACTACATGGTAGTCTGAACATTATTTGGCTTTGCCCTTCTTTGGGATTGAAATGAACACTGACCTTTTCCAGTCCTGTGGCTGCTGCTGAGTTTTCCAAATTTGCTGGCATATTGAGTGTGGCACTTTAAGAGCATCATTTTTAAAAACAATTTAATTTTTTTTACTTTACAATATTGTATTAGTTTTGCTTCTCAGCTGGAATTCCATTACTCCCACTAGCTTTGTTTGTAGTAATGTTTCTTAAGCCCCACTTGATTTCACACTCCAGGATTTCTGGCTCTAGGTGTGTGATTACACTATCGTGGTTATCTGGGTCATTAAGACCTTTTTTGTATATGTATAGTTCTTCTCTGTGTGCTTGCTTCTTCTTAATCTCTTCTGCTTCTGTTTGGTCCTTGCCGTTTCTGCCGTTTATCATGCCTATCCTTGCATGAAATATTCCCTTGATATCTTTAATATTGATACCTAAGGCCATGGAGAAGATCAACTAGTTTCATTTATTTCCATTTGTGAATATTTTCAGGCTGGTTTTTGAGTGTATGTTTGTTTTCTCCTCTGCTATCAAATTTGCACTTTCCTAACCACAGTCTAATTCATCTTGAGACCAACATTTAAGGGACATCATGATATTCAGTGGGCTTACCTGGTGGCTCAGTAGTAAAGAACCCACCTGCCAATGCAGGAGACATATTTACCTTGGGTCAGGAAAATCTCCTGGAGAGGGAAAGGAAATGACAGCCCACTGCAGTATTCTTGCCTGAGAAACCCCATAGACAGAAGATCCTGGGAGGTTACATTCCATGGAGTCAAAAAGGAGTTGGACACAACTTGGTGACTAAAGATATTCAGTAATCAAAATAAATTATATTTTCATGCACTATTTTTTAATATCAAAATTTACACACAAATTCATGGTGAACAAAATGTCAAAAAATTTTCCTGGTTTTTCCTTCTGTCTCAGGCTCCCTCATGGCTTGACCTGGCACTGATTGCAACTACTCCAACTAAAAGAAAATACAATTTTACCCTCTTTAATTATAGCTTTATTTCTTCAGTCTTTTTTTTTTGAAACGAAATCTATTTGCTTATAGTCTATTTCTCAGGAATTTTTTTGGAACAGTAATACTTGGAAATTTATTTCCACATGATCACTGGTGACTTCCTCATTCAGAGCGACCTCAGTGATCATATACAGGTGAAAAAGTTGTCACTAGGTAGACTGGTGCGTATTGCCAAAGCTGGGAATGCAATTGAAAGGGGAATGATTCAAGCCACAGGAAAAATTTTTAAATTTTGGAACAATTGTGTGAAATAGGGTTTAGGTCATCAGAATAGAGTTCAGGGCTATAAGAAAACTTAAGTTTTCTCTTGTAATTGCCACACACACCCCGCCCCCCTCGCTGATCATCACTCTTGACCTCTGTAGGACTCAGTGATTTAGACTGGTCTCTACGTATTGGAAATTTCTCCCGGGATACCAAGGTTGCCATCACTGTTCCCTCCTACCTCTCAGTGACTGCCCTTTATCCCTTTTATTGACACTGTGTCTTTCTTGCACTTCCTCAAGGAAAGAGGATGGTAAGTTTCAGTCCTTGGCTGTCTTTTTCATCATCATCACAGTCCCATTCACCCCCACAGTGCAATCTTCATCCCTCTAGTGAAAGTGAAAGAAAGTGAAAGTTGTTCAGTCGTGTCCAAGTCTTTGTGACCCCATGGACTATACAGTCCATGGAATTCTCCAGGCCAGAATACTGGAGTGGGTAGCCTTTCCCTTCTCCAAGGGATCTTCCCAACCCAGGGATCGAACCCAGGTCTCCTGCATTATAGGCAGATTCTTTACAAGCTGAGCCACAAGGGATGCCCAAGAATTCTGGAGTGGGTAGCCTATCCCTTCTCCAGTGCATCTTCCTGACCCAGGAATAGAAGTGGGGTCTCCTGCATTGCAGGTGGATTCTTTATCAACTGAGCTATCAGAGTAGCCCTCTAGAGACCCCTCTAGAGAGGGAGATTCCTCCAGAAAACACACAGCCAATTCTGAACTCCCCTAACAGCTCTTATATTTGTCTCTTTCTCACTGTTTCACTATTACACCCTCATACACATCTATCTCCCCAAACACCTAGGCCATCTATTTAGCATGTAAGAATGTTTGAGTGTTTAGCTCCAAAACCATTCTTTCTTTTTTGTTTCATTGAAAGGTATTGATGTTTTTATTTGCTTGAGAGGAGTGAATTACTATAAAATTTCATTTGCATATATTTTTTATCAGGAAGTAGTAGCTTCACTGGATTGTTTTCTAAAGGTTCTGAAATATCATAAACAAACAGACCATAATTGAAAACTCTACTTTCTAACAGACCATGCTATCTAGTGGAGTAATACAAATTACAAGCCTATAGTACCTTGAAGAAAGTAATGGTCACTAACAGTCACTTCCGTTACAGTTTACGGAAAAACTCAAAAGAACATCTTGGCCTACCCAAATGATGAAGAAGGTGATTGCTTATATGAACCAAAGATCACATGGAGATAAAGGGAGGCGATGCTCAGAGTTGGGTGACAGTACTGAGCTTAGAGTGCTAAGTTGGAAGGGCAGGCAAGATGAAGGTGTGTTCCTCCTCAGCTCGGTTCTGTGGCTGCCCTGGTTTGGTGGAGCTGTGTTTGCCCTGGGTGCAAAAGGATTCTTGTCTTTAGTGGTGTTTAGGGCACAGTGGGAACTGGGGTAGAGACCACAAGAACTGGTTATTCATGTCTGATTACCATCTTGCCTTCTCAAGCACAAGTGGATCTCAGGACTTTGGGGAGACAAAAACTTTATCATTAGAAAAAGGATTATATTTCAACTGTCACGAAACTATTGCTAAGCATTCAAAAAGTGGTTAGAAAGGAATTTGAAATTGCAAACCACCTCTTTAGGAAGGATGAGCAAAAAGACTATGGCAATTACTTAATTAACAAAATGACTGCCACAGTATTTGAAGAGAACAAAGCTGGCCATGAATATAAAGAGGCAGCTGTTTTTTTATTTCTTTGTGGGATTTTTTTTTTAATTTGCTTAACATATAGCACTGTTTAAATTTGGATGGGCATGAGTTTCAGCAAACTCCAGAAGATAGTGAAGGACAGGGAAGTCTGGTGTGCTGCAGTCCATGGGGTCGCAAAGAGTTGGACATGACTGAGTGACTGAACAACGACCAAGTCTAAGGTGTACACATGTTGATTTGTTACATTTACTATTGTAACATGATTGCTATTGGAGCCATAGCTATCACCTCTATGGTGTCACATGATTGTCCTTTTTGTGGCAGGAATAATTAAGCTCTAGTCTCCTGGCACCTTTGATGCTTGTAACACAACAGTGTTGTCTGTAATCATTATACTGTGTATTAGACCTCCAGAACTTTTAACTACTAGTTGTAAGTTTCTGCCTTTTAGCCACATCTGTTTTATTCCCGCACCCTTGGTAACTGTCATGCTACTCTGCTTTTACAAGTTCTCCTTTTTTTAGATTCCACATGTGAGTGATATCATACAATATTTGTCTTTTTCTGGCTTACCACCCTCAGCATAACATCCTCATGTGTGCTAGTGTGCACGGGGGGAGGAACTTGGTGGAGAGGGAATGTGAGGCAGTAGTGGGAAGGTTGCCAAGAGAATTCTTTCTCTAGAGATAGCTAGAAAGAACATAAATAAATAACACAGTGATTCATTCTTGGTGATGCTATAAACCTTGTCCAGCAAGACTTATTTACGTAGGAGAGAGGCTTGTGGTGACCCAGTTGTTTCTGAGAAAGTATAAAAACTCTTGGATTGAGCCCTAATTTGACTCATGTTATCGGTCCCTAAGATTCTCGGGGTTTTTTTTTTTTTCCTTTTGTAAACTTAAAAGAGAAAGCCACATAAACTAAAGAGGGTCAGGAACTGATATGAGATGATGGTCAGTATCCAGAAATTGGTTTTTAACTTTTCAAGGAACTGTTTAGCACACTAATTTCTCAATCTTTGAAACACGTGGTGTTTCTAATTGAAGATTTCTGAACAGAGACATATGTTTCTCATTCACTCAGATAAATCATATGCAAGCCATATCCTGAAGGACATTGTGTTTTTAATAAAATAATCTACAACATATTCTCTCTCTCCCTTTCTTTCTGTATCTATGGAGAGTATATGTCCAAGGTTCCAGAATATTTTGACGTTTTCTTGTATAAGTAAATACAGCATATATTTCCATTTGTTTCAGAGTATTCCCATGAAATTATGTCAGAATTAGATTTCAGAGTTTGAGCACATAAGAAATAATGTCATGATTGCACATGTTTTCTTCTATTGACATTTATTTGATGCTTTCTTATGATAACATTTAAAAATGACAGTTTCCTGTTGCCAAGCTGATCAAAAGATGTCCTTTCTTTGACCTAAGTCCTTCCTTAAAATGATTCCAAATTTTAAGAAGAAAAGAGTCACAAATGTGCCCTGATGTGTCTTTATCAATTCACTGGTTTGGGGGCTGATGGTGGCAGGGCTTTCCTTCCTTTGACCTAGATTGGAAACGTGAAATTACATAGCACATTGAGAAAGGATTCCAGTGGTTGGAGGCAAAGGTCTTTTCCAGGAAAGGAGTATGGCAGCTACTCATGATGCCTTTCTTTTTGCTGAGAGCTAAAATTTAAGTTGACATACATAGTGTGACTTCTATGGTCTCCACCTACTCCAAATTATAAACTTATGTTTGAAACACCATCTTAGAGATCCTGTTAAAAAATACAATAGCAAGAGGAGGGGCAGTTTTAAATCCTAAAAAGTCTGACGGTTTCCTTTTTTCTTGATTATTTTTTGCTATTATAGAGCCGTTGCTACTAAGATGTACTATCTCCAGTGCCTCAAAGATGTGGTAGGCTTCCCTGGTGGCTCAAATGGTAAGGAACCAGCCTGCAGTGTGGGAGACCCAGGTTTGAACCCTGGGTAGGGAAGATACTCTGGAGAAGGGAATGGCAACCCACTCCAGTATTCTTGCCTGGAGAGTCCCGTGGACAGAGAAGCCTAGTGGGCTACAGTCCATGGGGTCGCAGAGAGTCAGATATGACTGAGCAACTAACACTACTATTCTAGTTTAAGAAATAGTGACCTGGAAATCTATAACCATGTCCTTAAGCATTATAAACTGACATTTTTTTTTTTTTTATGTATTAGCATCAAGCCTAAGATGCCTCAGACCTACCCAAAGATGCCTAGACAGCTACACAGGTAAACATACTGTTTACACACACACAGAAGCACAAACCCACTTAAACATGCTCATAAACACACCTTCCACAAGAAAGTTTAAAAATCTCCAGTCCATGCCCTTTTCTCATGTCTATGAGCTATAGGGCCTAAGCCATCATCTTCCCTGAAGTAATCCTTTGGTGAAGAGCTTGATACCCAGAGTCAGACAGGATGACTCTGGATGACCTTGGGCAAGTCACTTCCATTTGCTCATCTGTTAAGTACTGTTAATATTAAGACCTGCCTGAAAGGTTAGTCACAATCAATTATTCCATGCAAAGTACTTAGAACAATGCCAGTGCTCAAGAAATACCACCTGCCCATACTGGGGACTCTGTTGGTTTCCTACTGCTTCTGTAACAAATTATTACTAACTTAGTTGCTTAAAGCAACATTTTTATAGGTCAGAAGTCTGACATGGATCTCACCGGGCTAAGGTCACGGTATTAGCAGAACTGCATTTCCTTCCCTTAGGGAGAAATCTATTTCCTTGCTTTTTTCTGCTCTAGAGACCATCCACACACCTTAGCCCAAGGCTCCCTTGTTCCATCTTCAAAGCCAGCAATGTTGAATCTCTCTCACCCTCCTTCCATCCTCACATCTTTATTTGACCACAGCTGGCGGAGGTTCTCTGCTTTTCAAGAACTTGTGTGATTATCCTGGGTCCATGCAGTTCATCCAGGACACTCCCAAGGTCTGTGACCTTAATCACTTCAGCAAAGTCCCTTTCTGCTTTTAAGGTAACATATTCACAGCTTCCAGGTTTGGGATATGCGCATCTTTGGGAGGGAGACCATTGTTCTCCTTACCCCCATGGGAAATGTTAATGATGATAAATCCGAATGAAAAATGTAAATGTATTCTTACCACATTAAGTATCCTTTATGTTTTCATTCATCCATTCATTTAATGCCATAATAGGCCAGGCTTGGTGAGTAAGTCTGTGCCCTCACAGAGTCGGCAGCCTTAAAGATCTGTGCTAATATCCAGGTTCAAAATGTACGGCTAATTAGATAGCCTTTGCTATAGTGTGTGTGTGTGTGTGTATTAGTTGCTCAGTTGTGTCCTATTCTTTGCAACCTCATGGACTGTAGCCTGCCAAGCTCCTCTGCCCATGGGATTCTCCAGGCAAGAATACTGGAGTGGGTAGCTATTCCCTTCTCCAGCAGATCTTCCTGACTCAGGGACTGAACCCAGGTTTCCTGCATTGCAGGCAGATTCTTTACTGCCAGAACCACCAGGGAAGCCCTTGATATAGAGTAGATATACACAGGTTAGGAGATCTAGATATTGCACACTCACTGATTTGTTTTTTCAGTCACTCAACAAATATCTATCAAGTGCTTAGCCTGTAAAGGCCACTCCACAAAAGGAAATCTCGATCTCTGACAAGTGTTCAAAGCTAAAAGCTGTGACATCATCCTCTTTCAAACAAACCAACTCTTATAAACATCCCAGAAGAGGCTTCAAGAAGACTTCTCAAGAGAAGGGTTGTTAACCTAGGGCATGTGTGGTGGCTCCAAGAGTCTGGGGCTTCCTGGCAAGTACATGCAAAATTGTGCTCGTGTGTGTGTTTGCGGGGGAGGGGAGCTGCTTCACTGCTTTTATCGAGTTCAACAAGGAGTCAATGTTCCATCGAGGATGAAGCGTGTAAACCCCAAGGCATTGTGGTTTGTGATGCCAAAGATCTTCCTGCTTTGTTTCTGTGTGTGGCACAGGTGGCTTTAACATGGGGCTGAGTGAATGACGCTGTCAGTTACTTGGATTCATTTCTCGAGCTGGTGTCACAGCATCACTCTTGCTTACCGTCATGATGAATTCTCTTCTGTCCACTCAGTTCTTATGCTGTGTAGGATCACAACTGTCTGTACTTAACCCACGTACCATGTGACAAAGGGAGATTCAGAGACAGACACGGCAGAGCTTGAAGTTAAGCTCTGAAGGCTCCTTTGCCTTTCTGATTCTGGCAAATCGCCTTTTTGAGAGTCCTACTCCATCAGTTATCTCCTTTGAGTTGTATACTATGAATCATGTGTGAGAAAAGGTATCAGAAAGGGGTGGAATGAGGACCATATTTAAAGCAAGGAACTATACGGCAGAGGATGAGATGGTTGGATGGCAATATTGACTCAATGGACATGAATCTGAGAAACCCGGAGACAGTGAAAGACAGGGAAGTCTGGAGTGTTGTAGTCTATAGGGTCACAAAGAGTCAGACACGACTTAGCAACTGAACAACAAGAAGCTTCTTACAGTAAAAAAAAAAAAATCATCTATCAGGTGGAAGAGAAGTAGATGAAATGATGTTCTTCTAGATGGATTGAATAAAGACGCACCCCCTTTTTCCATTCCTTTTTTAAAAAGCTGCATATTAGAAATAAGCATTGCTTCTTTCAAAGAATATACTTGATTCTTGCAGGTCAAGGCCAACTGTGGGTGGTTTGTTCTGTGCTCACATTTAGGAATGCCTCCAATTCAGACGCCCCAGACCCACCTCCTTAACTGTTTACTCTTCCCTCCTTGCCTCTGTTTCTGAGAAAAGCTTGATGATAGGATGTGCAGTTCTCTTTCTGGATATTTCAATTGTCCTGGGTGGAAGGTGCTATTGCCCACTCCAGCAGCCCTTTCCCCATCAGACCCCAGAGCAGAAGGAGCCAGACTGCTTTTTAAGAGCCCCTACCAAGCTCTTGGATGCCCCAGGCTATAGAAGTCTAAAAGTGGGCGGCAGGGGGGTGATGGGCTATACGGAGTTATGCAGGCACGTGGGCTTATAGGCTCTGGTACCTGGGTTGTGAGCCGAGATAAGTCATGGCTTTGGTATGTACTTTTTGCTGCTTTGCTTAAAAGAGTTCCCTTGTCTCTCCTTCCCAGTCTCAAGCTTCACTCCGTTGCTCACTGCATTCCCCTGCTTCCACCCAACACCATCTACTTAAATTCTCTGAAATTGGCAAGGCAAGAAGCTATGACTTTGTTCATTCATTTCGTGACTTAAAATCCATCTTCTTTCACTGGAGCTGATGGTATCAGAGAGAGGCAGACAGAGGTTAGATGACCATTAACTATCATCTTCAAACTTGCTTTCTGAGTGACCTGGTTGAAGAGGGTGAATACAATTTGTAGATTAGCCATGATTTTATAGTAGTTGAGGATTATGAAGATAAAAGGGCAGCATATATCCTGCATTTTAAATTAGGAATTGACTGTACATACTGGATGAATTTATTTTTATAGAGGACTTTGGATTTACTCTATGTTCCTTCCTTAATATCGTCCTCTGTCTTCACCATCACGTGATCATGCCTGTTGTTACTTTCGTTTTAATCCATCCGGAAAGTTTCTAGGAGACAGAAAAAGGGAAGATGCAAATATGGGAGCTCACTGACTATCATCTAGTTACATAACCTGTAGAAAATAGATCTGTGCAAATAAAGACACAGATAAGTACACAACTAGGTCAGGGTCCCATGCTCTGTTTGAATTCTGTTTTCTCATTAGTGACCTTCTCATGACAGAGCCCTGGAGAAGGACTGTGGGTCTCAAAAATCTCAACATCGGTTGAGAGCCAGAGCAAAGGTTCGGGAGAAAACTACTGTGAAACAAGGATGCAATTATTTCAAATTAAAAGCAGTTACACGATTAACTTTGTATCCCTATCACCAAAGCCTCGGGACATGTTGGAAAACTCCAGTGATTCACTGCCGTTCATATATTCTGTTTGGTAACAAAACTTTTAAAAAGAAAATGTCATGGTCCTAAATTTCCCTACGTGTATGGTTTGTAATTTGAACAGTACAAGGGGAAAAAAAAAATCTCATGGAAATTGGATGCGCTGGCAACCTAGAGATTATCAAAAGAGAAAGAAAATGATGGGAATATTTTACAGCTGCTGGTGGGGAGAATTATGCAGCTTTCCACTATGCAAAGTTTTGTAATTGTAACTTCTTGATACCTTTTAAGGAGAAAATACTGCTGGCTGCAACTTGAGAGCTTTTATGAGAACCATGAAAGAGTTTTTCCTTCACTCACATCTGTCTTCATTTGCTGGGTGTATGCTGTAGGTTTCATGCCTGTTAGCTAAATCTAAGACATTAAAGACTTGCTTAAATCAAGCAAACGAATGTATCCTTAAACCATAATGTTTTTGTAAAGTTAGGGAAGAAGAGACTTACACTGAACTAGTTAGTCTTTATTATTTGCTTCTGTTGTTTCCAATCGTAAATGAGCAGAAATATCAATATATGCAAAATCATAGACTTTAAACCAAGCTTAAAGTCTTCAAGATTATTTGAGTGAGAAAAAGAATCATATTTCAAGTGACATTTCAGATATCTTCACTATGTTTACCTATCTAAGTAGCTGGACAATTACTTCAAAGCGTGTTTCTGTTTTTTAATTTTTTTTGGGGTTCTTTTCATGCTCAGGCAGTTAGTATCATGGAATCATAGAAATTTTGGTTTATGACATTTTCATCAGGATTTCAAACATGTTTTTGATAATCACCTCTTTCCACACCACAATCTTTGCTATTGCATTTTAGTTGCTCATCAATATTTTCTCACCAGCTGAATTTTCTAAAATACCAATATTTTCTATAAAAATTCATCCATTAACACCAGATGCATGGCAGATTAAGTCAGAACCATGTGGTGGATACATGCTGATTTACCTTTGGTGAGTATCCCATAGTTTTTAATTTCTCAGACATATGTGTTATTAGATCAGACTTAACATACTAACTAATAGAATGAAAACTGAAAAACTGAATCAGTTACCAGTCAGCCAGATCTTGGGTGCTATAAATTCTCAGTCACAAATCCTTATGTATTGAAAACATGGTTCTATGAGAAACTAGTCTAGAGATTTGTGGTTATTCAGGCATTGAGGATAAAGATTTTTCTTGCTGCTGCTGCTGCTGCTAAGTCGCTTCAGTTGTGTCCGACCCTGTGCAACCCCGTAGACAGCAGCCCACTAGACTCCTCTGTCCCTGGGATTTTCCAGTCAAGAACACTGGAGTGGGTTGCCATTGCCTTCTCCAATGCACAAAAGTGAAAAGTGAAAGTGAAGTTGCTCAGTTGTGCCCGACTCTTAGCCACTCCATGGACTGCAGCCCACCAGGCCCCTCTATCGATGGGATTTTCCAGGCAGGAGTACTGGAGTGGGTTGCCATTGCCTTCTCAGAAAGATTCTTCTTGAGGGGATAGCATTTCTTTGCTGAAATGACAGCAATGACAATATAATTGACAGTGTAATTTGAGTTTTGATATTCTGATTTTCCATTGCACCATGCAGTATGTGGGATTTTAGTTCCCCTACCAGGAATTGAACTCATGCCCCAGGCATTGGAAGCACAGAGTCTTAACCCCTGCACCATCAGGGAAGTCCCTGATTTTTGTTTTCATATTGGGTAGTGTTTACACTGTTATTCATGTTTGAATCTAACAAATATGCCCAATTGCAGAATATCTTATACAGTTCCCTGGTATAGGACAACTTTAACTCTGGAATTCAAAAACTGTCTTAGAATATTTGTAAAACTCAGCAATTATATCTCAACAATAATACAATTCAGACACCTATCCCTAAGTTCCTCCTCACTCTTCCCACTCTTCCTTCTGTTATTCTTGTCTTGCTTCCATATTCTTCCCTTCCTCCTTCCCCTTCCAGCTTTAGCATACCTCGCTCCCTAGTTGCTTTGTGAATTCAGAAAAACTTGTTTTCTTTTGAAGCCAAGTAACATTTCTTAGTTTGACAAGGTGCAGTTAGGCTCAGCAGCTGCAGAAAGTATTGTGCACCTGCCTTTATTCATCTTTGAACGTACTTTCAAAGTTGCTTTGTAATCTTGCGTGGCCGCCCTTTCATTTCCTTTCCTGCTTCACTTTATCTCTCTTTTTCACACTTTCCCACAGATGCCTTCCTCTGACTTAGCAAAGAATATTTCGTAAAAACAAACCATAAATGCAAAGATGAAAAATGATTTTTGGAGCATTATATTCTGTCCAATTTTTAAAATCACCTGTAAATATAGTGTCTCAGATTCCTCCACCTTTCTATTTTTAGAATTGCTTCTTGTTTTTTATATTCCCTGATAGCTCAGTTGGAAAAGAATTTGCCAGCAATGCAGGAGACCCCAGTTCGATTCCTGGGTTGGGAAGATCCCCTGGAGAAGGGAAAGGCTACCCACTCCAGTATTCTGGTCCGGAGAATTCCATGGACTATAGACCATGGGGTCACAAAGAGTTGGACATGACAGAGTGACTTTCACTTTCACTTTTTTGGCATCTATTGCACTTTTTCTCCAAAGCAACCACATTAAGAGTATCCTTTAGAGCGTGCCCAAAGTCTCTTCAAAGATTCTCATGTGGAAAATTGTGCCTATCTATAACCCTTTGGTTTTCTCCTTCTTGATAGGAGACTAAAAACTCCTGAGACACACACCTAAGATGCCTATTTAGTTAAGCAAATTTTTGCTGAATATTCTAAAATGTCATAGCTTAAAGCAGCAGTCCCCAACTTTTTTGGCACCAGGGACCAGTTTCATGGAAGAGAATTTTTCCAGAGACTTGGGGGGTGGGGTGGGGTGTTTTGGGGTGATTCAAGAGCATTGCATTTATTATGATGCTGCTGATCTGAACTCCGGTGGTAATGTGAGTGGTGGGGAGCAGCTGTAAATACAGATGAAGCTTTGCCTTGCTCAGCCACCACTGCTGTGTGGCCCAGTTCCTTATAGGCCATGGATCAGTACCAGTCTGTGGCCCAGGGTGTTGGGGACTCCTGGTTAAAAAGAATTAATGCAACCAGTCATGGTATAACTAATTCATTGAACTCTAGTCCCTGGTTGACTGTCAGACAATCAAGAAGGGCTCAATACATAAATACCAAGTATATGAACTGATTTAGGTTCATTCAGAGAAATAATTTCAGAGTGCATCTGAGTGGTTCTGGCATCAGTGAGCTCAAGGTCTTGAGTCAAACAAAATGAGGTATTATTGAGCAAATACCTAGCCTCCCGCCATAGAGCTGAGTGCACAGCAAACGTTCCTTGAGCATTTGATGAATGAAACTCATTTCCCATTCTGACTCTGTCTTAGATGTCTTTAGTCTATTGACTCAACCTTTTGCCTGTCAAGGGATTCTAATTAATGCCAACAACTGCTGCCAAAAAAGCAGGGGTGATATTTAAAATATTTATCAATTGGTAAGCAATGTGCCTCAACCAGTCAGGATCAGCGATGTCTATAAACAACCCAGACAGCTGTATCAGGGCTTGCTGCTGCTGCTGCTAAGTCGCTTCAGTCGTGTCCGACTCTGTGCGACCCCATAGACAGCAGCCCACCAGGCTCCCCCGTCCCTGGGATTCTCCAGGCAAGAACACTGGAGTGGGTTGTCATTTCCTTCTTCAACGCATGAAAGTGAAAAGTGAAAGTGAAGTCGTTCAGTCGTGTCTGACTCTTAGCGACCCCATGGACTGCAGCCTACCAGGCTCCTCCATCCATGGGATTTTCCAGGCAAGAGTACTGGAGTGGGGTGCCATTGCTTACCTTCTAAAAATCAGCACTGCTCATGAGCCCTGCCCTATCAAACCCTCCTGGATTGTCCATGGATCTCTAAGAGGCTACTCTTTCTGGCTATGCAAGGATCTAGCCCCTACACAATTTTCTTTTTTTTTTGCCAGCCATCTTAGAAGAATTCCTGGGAGATTTGTCAGAATCTATGTAATCATCATTAATTTAGCAATTCTCAAAGGTAACCTAGAGTTCATCCAGCTGCAGTTTATTCCATTGATCGCAATAATCCACCCCACCCAGAACGTTCCTCATGAAAGGAATCTTCCTGGAGCGGCCATCTGGATCGTATTATCCTAATCAGAGTGTGTGGCTCATACAAGGTGCAGACACTCTTTCCACTGCAGAGTCAGGCTCCCTCACTCCTGGATGTGCTTTCTCCTTTCCTTTCACCTCCCTCTTTTATCTGTGTTGAATGGATACTTGATGGCGTTCCTGAAATTAAAAAATAGAACTGCAATAAGTTCTATTTTTTCTGCCTAATACACTTGTCTGAATGTTGCTACTCTGTTTTATACCCAGTGGGCTGGGAGAGGGGCTAAAGTGAAAAAACAGAACCCTTCCTACTTGGAGATAATTATATAATCTGGAAAACCTGCAACTCCAGATTGTTGTTCAGTTGCTAAGTTGTGTCTGACTCTTTGTGATGCCATGGACTTCTCCAATGCTGGGCTTCCCTCTCCCCCGCTATCTCCCAGAGTTTGCCCAAGTTCATATCCAGCCCCAGTTTAGATGTGGCCTATTTGCCAAGTTGCAGGCTACTGGCCCCCAATTTAGCTTACACATTTTCTCTACGCTTAATTTCCAGGGCTTTTTACACAGATACCTACATATTTTCATGGGTACATGTAAATAAACACCTTTGATGATCAATAGCAAATAATGAATGTAAAACTAAAAAGTTACTGACCAACATGAACTGACAACTGGGGTATTCAAAGATCTCTATTTTTGATGCTTCTAATTTAATATCACTACTGCCATGGGATTTTGATTCCCTTATTCCTATTTATAACTTAGATAAGGGATAAAACATAACATTTACCAAATGCCCATCAGTTAATATGTTAGGATATTTTTATCCCCGTGTCTATTGCCATGCTATAAAAAGAAACAAAAAAAGGCAATAAATGCTAATATGGTGTTCTGTCTTTCAAATTAACATGTTCCCTTCCAGGATTCCAAGTAATTGATGAGCATTTCATCTTTGTTCTGTGCCAACAGGATGATCAAGCAAATATTGGGGGCTATTTTTTAGGTCATTTTTGTCTAATTGAAAAAGAGTAAATTTAGATTTATATTAGTTATGGAAGAGGAGACAGTTTATTTATAATAGCAGAGTATGTTCCAAAGCATACTTGTTTAGAATCCAATAAACTACAAATGGACAAAAACCCAAACAAATAGTAAAAGATTTTCCCATATGCCCCTACCTAAGTCCAGAAACTGACAGTCCAGTGTTTCTGTAGGTGTCCATGATGCCTGTAAGGAACCAGGCTTTTTTGATTATCTGGTATTGCATTTGACCTCATGGTCACAAAATAACTTCAACAACTCCAGCCATTACATCCTCATTCCAAACAGAAAGAGGAGAGCAAGTATAAAAGAACAAACCTTTCTTCTCACAAAGTTTGTCATTCTCACTTGAAAAGAATTTTGTGAGTCTCATTCAGAAAGTCACCTTCCAAAAGCAAATGAGAATGCAGATTTTATCTTAAAATTTGGTTAAGCAGGAATGAAAGTTAGAAACAGGAGTTAAATGAACCGGCTCATAACATTTGCTACGTATGCATCCTACCAACAATAGGTGGCCCTTTGTAGATATAACATGTGTTTTCTACCACGCAGGTTTTAGAGCAAAACTATGTGTCACTAGTAAGTCTCCCTGAGTATTTCTCTGACGTTCCCCCCCCCCATTATATTCCAGACCTACAGGAACCTTCATTGTCCCTCCTAAATATTTCTGCAAGTCTCCAAAGGATGACTTGTGAGTACTCAAAAGCTCAGCGCCAATATTTATCATGCATGTCCATCTCCTCTTTTCCTTCAGTGACTTCAAATGGTCATCAAAGGTCAAGATTTCTGATGTATCTGAAAGCGCTACTGTCAATGCCTCTATAACCTGTCATTTCTTATTCCTTCTGCAGTTGGCAAGATTGTCCCACACAGCTTTTCTGTAGAAGTGATCCCAAAGCATCCAAAACATGGTCCAGCTAATGGTCAGTTTTCCTTTGAAGTCCATGTGGTGAAGACACAGCCCAGAAGTGACGAATTTCCCTCTCTTCAACTTTGATTTCCATGGGTCATGTCATCCTTTTTTGTACTCTCCATGCAGAGGTTTGGTAAGAAAATTTCTTTCCTAGGAAAATTTCTTTCCATTTCTAGTTTGGGTCACTCCATCAGACTCCAGTAAGATTGCCTAAGACTTGGTCATGGAGCATACAAGTAGCAGAGATCCTGCCATATTTTATTTTACCTGCTCTTCTTGGGACAATTTTCTTGAACCAACTTCAAATCCTTTAACTTTCCTCTGTGGGTGAATTTTCATCATCAGCAGCTCTCCTAAGCCTCCTAAGCCTTCTGTTAACCTCCCACAGATATACTGGACTCCCTCTGATTCATCCACATCAAGGGGCAAATTCAGTTTAGACTGGGATTATTAGACCCAAAGTAATAAATGCTAAGTGCAATGCATCTTTATCTTAACTCCTTTGTGCCCAGTCACCCACACCTATTCATAGTTCAAGTTTTCAGATAATTTCGCTATTCTAACTTCAGCTTCCACACACATTTGCATTTAAGCTTTCCACTTCTTAGGTCAAATCCATATAGTTATACTTTTGAAATGATGAGCCTAACAGATCCAGAACCTTCACTTACACCGAAAGTCACAGTTTTACTGTTTCGATCTGTTTATTCCTCACTTCATGGAGAAAGAGTTTGATGTGCTACTTAGATGTTCATCTACGACATCTCTGTTTTTGAACACCTCCTTTAAGCCAGTTCAAGATGCTCTTATTGGGGAATGTTTGGCAAAGTGATGAAGAAAAACTGCACCCCTGCTTCTCCTCTTAACTCCCCAAATCTAGAATTTGAAGTCCTAGATGAAATATCTGCTCATGTTGTAGAACCAAGGTTTAAGGATCAGAGATGAGTATAAAAGGGAAGAAAAAGCCAGAGCTTCAATGTACCTGATGCCACCAGTAGCACAGCTGTAAAACAGCTGGTGCAGATCAGTGCTGCTCACACATGCTTCATAGCTATCGTTAAACCCAGACGTGAGAATCTAAACTGAAGCTAAAATACGCATGGGGAGCGGCGTATTGAGTACAAGCACCGTACTCAGGAAGCACCCACCTCCAGGTAGAAATTAGAGTTTCAGATTTCCTGACTCAAGGGTAGTTACTTCGGAGAACCTATGCCTAGAATGAGAACTAAATGAGACAAAGTTTTAAACTTGCCATATTAGTGAATATCCCTAAACAAGCTGCATCTCATCTCTGTGTCTGAATGCCTCCAGAAAGATCAGAAATGTAGGTAAACAGGTAAAATGTGCCCATACTGAGTGTTGGGAGGGTGTGGTAACATCACCTACCTCCCAGTTCAAAAATGAAATCCTTATTCTCTGGTGTGAGAGTAAATGGCTGTTAGGATAACACCTTTTAAATAGCCCTTTTACAACCAGAAAAGCCTTAAAATGGAATACTAAGTATAATACAATGTCTCTAGACCTTACACTTAGGTTTCAGTATTGGACTATATGTATATCTGTAGTGTTAGTGCTCAGTCACGTCCAACTCTTTGCAACCCCATGGACTGTAGCCTGCCAGGCTCCTCTGTCCATGGAATTCTCCAGGCAAGAATACTTGAGTAGATAGCCAATTTTCTTCAGGGGATCTTTCTGACCCAAGAATCGAACCTGGGTCTCCTGCATTGCAGGCGGATTCTTTACCATCTGAGAAACCAGGGAAGCCCCATTGGACCCGTGGGATCTATGGAATAACTCAGTTCCCAAACCTTCCTTAGAGATTTTGCAAGGTCAAGGGCCATACCTTTGCTCTTTTTCCACCTGAGGTAAATTATTTCTTCCAAGAAATGACTTTTGTTTTTTTGGCATATAACCTCCTGAGATGCTTAAAAACACACACACACACAATAACTGGAACTTAGAAATAGATAATTTGCCTCAGATGGGCTACGCTATTTATTTCCAGAAACCAGTTGAAATTTTTTTTTTTACTCCAACTATTGAGACAAAACCTTATTAATAAAATGTGTGCTACTGGAAAGGAAAGACACCTTTGTTACTTAATACATGCGTGGTCATTTATATTTGGCAAACATAAATGTCATGAAGAACAGGAAAAAATATAATTCATGAACAAAACTCATTTTTATGCTACTGTCCCCTAGCCAAATTAAGTATCTCAGACGGAAATTTAGGGTGGAGGCTCACTTTGGAAAAAAGAAATCAAATTGTATTGAGTTTGCTTTTATCATCAAAGGATTTTTGTGCATTTGGATGGATCATCAATTCCTTATTTGGCAGTAAAGAATATTCTTACTTTGCACAACTACTACATAATTGGTTAAAACTCCCTGACTAGAAACTTTGTTCACATTTTTTTTTTCAATATTCAATTTTGAGGCAGTCAAAATAGAATGGAAAAATCCACCATTGACATCAGAAACAAAGCTTTCTTGAACTTACCTGAATGGTGCTCTCTTGATGGGCTTTTCCTGTCCAAATCTATTTATGAAGATTCATTAATCTTCAGATTTTAAGACAGAGAGGAAAATTACAGTATTTGATTTTTTTAAGTGATGAAAAAAAATGCCTGATATTTATTTGTCATCAGCCTTGTTACAAGGACAGTGTCATTCTACCATAGGCATTTAGGATGTGAAAATATATAGATATCAAGAGCCCAGAGTGCAGTGGTTAGGAATCCACCTGCCAAAGCAAGAGACAGAAGAGATGCGGGTTCGATCCTTGAGTCAGGAAGATCCCCTGGCTGGGGAAATGCCAACCCACTCCAGTGTTCTTGCCTGGGAAATCTCATGGTCAGAGGAACATGGTGGTTACAGTCCATGGGGTGGCAAAAGAGTCAGACGTGACTGAGCACACACGCATTGCAGAGTACTGCCTTGTTGGAGAGTCTCGCTTCATTTAAGGGACAAACCAAAACCAACTTTTATTTCACAACTTTTTTTTTTTTTCCTGAATGTATTACATATTAAAGTTTTTTTTTTTTTTTTTACTTTGGAAGAAAACCAAAAGACACTTGACTTTATTTCTATACATGTATTCTGTGGTAACGAAGTTTGATATAGGTCAATAAGAAATATTTATTAGATTTAGAAATTGACTTATGTCTAAGTCAATAGCCTCTATTGATGGTGTTTTGCTTAGAGGGGGCATAACGAATTTTCTATGACAATAAGTCAACATGAAAGTATTTCCTTCAACTTCTTAGATTCTTATTCTAAGAGTGCTCTCATCATAGCATGACTTATTTTTGGTTCACTGAAGTGCCATATAGCAAAGTCATTATTGAGGAAGACTTCCAATATGGTCAGTATTGATCATACAGTTGGTGTGACTGAAGAGACTAATACTCCATTCCCAATAGTGTATCTTTATTATTGTTCTGCAAAAAAGGAATGTATTTCCTTCACTTCTCACATGCATTCTTCAGATATTCACAGAACTCTCTTCCATTTTAAAAGCTCTTTAAAGGGCAACTATGGTGGGAAATCAACAAATTCATCCCTCTTTATGCTGTAGAAGTTGCCTTTCATCTCCACTTATTTTTATGTCCAAGGTCAAACCGCTCCCATTGAAAATCCCAAACTACACACACACACAAAAGCCCAAACCAAACCAAACCCAAACAAACCGTTTTAAGACATGAAATGTATGCTAAAACATCTGGGAGACACTATCTCTTTTCCCCAGCTGTGCTCTAAACCTGCCACTTAGTAGTCATAGAATCTATGAGCAAGTTTTTGTGTCTAAATATTTATTTCTAGTCCCTGTGATGTGTACATATGATTTTTGCGTAAGCATTCATTGTCACAATGCTGTATGATAAGAAAAATAAATTTAAAGTTGCTATGCCTCAGTTTCATTTTCAATTATACAAGATGATAGTACCTATTTTAATTATCTTAGGGTTCATTATGAGGATAAAACAAATTACAAAAAAGCATGTAAAGAAAACAAAGACCAATGCATTAACAAAATTTTATGCATGACTCGCAAAACTGTATCTAATGAGTTTGGGGACTGAATGTGATCATGTTTTTACCACCAGAACTCTCATTGTCATGGGTAATGTAATCCAAATATTTTAGTTCTCAGAGAGAGTCAGGAATAAATAGGACAAATGCTGCATGTTAATTCTGGCCATGGAGTCTAAAGCATAACAGAGATTTGAATGAGGAAATCTGGTTTGGTGTCAAGTCCAATAAAATGAAGAGATGTTTGTTGATGGGATGTGTTCCCTGCTGAGAGAGTAGTTTGACTTTAGACAAAATAATATTCAGCTTTAGTTACTCTTTGGATTTGTTACTGCTCCAGGATTCACTCTAATTTGAACCTTGTAGAGGTCATTTGTGTCTCTGTCATCTCTAATGCTCTGCACTTCAGTGAATCATACGGTCATGCCGCCAGGATGACCACCCAGAAGTCCTGTTTATGTAGGACTTGGCTTTTGCAGAGAAGTTCATCTTAAGTCCTGAACAGTTGAGTTGGGAGTTCCCACAATGGTCTCCTGTTTGTTTCTGGGCATGGGTGGAAAATGGTCATCTACAAGGACTGATAACCACCTGGAAGTTCATCTGTTGGAATTCTGCTCTTCTCACTGCATACACTGGACTGTGCTGTCCTGGGCATGCATTTTCGAGAGTACTGTCTTGGTGGGAAACGATATACGTCAGGCAAGCCCCCCTGCTTTTGAATAAAGAAGCTGAAATGTAAAGATTCCATTTTGATGAAAAAAATCCATCAGCCAATTTACACCTTTAATTTACACTTTGTTGCTTGCTCCGTCTACTCCTTCTATCTGATTTTATAGTCTTACTATTTCAACCACTAAAATATCAAAAAAACCAATGGGCCCTGATTGGTCAAGTCAATCATGATGATACTTTCAGAGATGGGGAAGACTGTAGAAAACTTTGAAATGGATAGAAGAGATTACTGAATAGCCTTTCAGTGAAATACAAGAGCCTTTGGAGATTATGTAATCCTACAGGGGAAGTATGTCTTTATTGTTGATTATGTTTTTTTTTATAACTCAGTAGAGACAGAAGCTAACTGGGAGAACTTGATAGAAATGGAAATAGATTCTGGCTATGAAAATGCAATTATGTTCCTTGGAACGCAGTTGATGACCCTATGGATATTGAGAAGTTTTGCAATTTGCATCCATTTCTAAATTTGTTTCAGCATTTCTACCATAAATGTGGGTTCCTTTGAATTCTTTGAATCTGTTATAACATTGCATTGGTTCTTTTGTTATTTTAATGAGTTAAATAAGAACTTTGACACATTTTATGTGTCCATTTTATGTTTGTGTGGGAATTATAAATTAGTATTCTTTTAAAATTAATTATTTAAAATCTATATCTCAAGCTCTCCCTCAGTTTTCTGTAATAGATATTAATTTATTTTAATAGTTACTTGATAGATTCAAGATGAGGTTCAAGTTAAGAATCAAGGAGATAAAGATGAGGGAAGGAAAACATGACACTATAAGCCATGATTGTTAGAAGGCCACCTTGAGGGGCAGAGACAAAGAAGCTTCTGTAATTGATATTAAGAAGATCTGAGACCCTTAGGGAAATGGAGTAGAAGAAGGAACTGGTAAATTGATAAGGTACCCAAAGTAGAATTAATAACACCATATCACTTTTAGCAGACCACATGTATTCAAGCATGATATTCATCTTAAATTTAAACAAACTTAACTTTAAAAAATTTGTATTTAGCTGTATTTCTCCTTTATATATCCAATGACTGCAACAATATCTCCTATTTCATATGCTCTGCTCACAATATGATGTTGACAACTGTTCCATTGAGAGGTGAGGAATCCATGTCCCTTTCCTTCTTTTGAATCTGATCTAGGTAAACCTATGACTAAGACTTCCAAAGCTATGTCATAAAATGCATTTACTTGGGAGTATTGCTCCTGAAATCCCACTACCATGTTGTGAGGAAGCCCAAGAGGCTAGAGAGAGGCCCAGCTGAAGATATCTATGTGTAGAAGAATAACCCACAACCTCAGATAAGTTTCCAGCCAAGAGCCAGCATCAGGTCCCAGTCATCTGGGAAAGCCATCTTGGAAGTAGAGAGTATTAGCTGACACCTCATACAGAAGGGGCTTCCCAGGTGGCGCCAGTGGTAAAGAACCCACCTGCCAATGCAGGAGACATAAGAGATGCGGCCTCAGCCCCTGGTTTGGGATGATCCCCTGGTGGAAGAAATGGCAACCCACTCCAGTATTCTTGCCTGGACAGAGTAGCCTGGTGGACTATGGTCCATGGTGTTGCAAAGAGTCGGACATGACTGTAGTGACTTAGCACATACCTGAGACGAGCCTGTCTTAGGAAGATTTTGAACCAACTGCAGGTTTATAAGCTAAGTAATAAATAATCATTGTTTTAAGTCACTACATTTTTAGGTGGTTTATTTGTAGCAACAAACAATCAACATATTTTACTGTATCACATGTTTCTCAAAATTTACATTTTGAATATTTCTAATCCCATCACTTCATGGCAAATAGATGGGGAAACAGTGGAAACAGTGCCAGAGTTAATTTGTTTGGGCTCCAAAATCACTGCAGATGGTGATTGCAGCCACGAAATTAAAAGATTCTTACTACTTGGAAGGAAAGTTATGATTAAACTAGACAGCATATTCAAAAGCAGAGACATTACTTTGTCAACAAAGGTCCATTTAGTCAAGGCTATGGTTTTTCCAGTAGTCATATATGGATGTGAGAGTTGGACTATAAAAAAGCTGAGCACAGAAGAATTGATGCTTTCAAACTGTGGTGTTGGAGAAGACTCTTGAGAGTCCCTTGGACTGAAAGGAGATCCAACCAGTCCATCCTAAAGGAAATCAGTCCTGGGTGTTCATTGGAAGGACTGATGTTGAAGCTGAAATTGCATTACTTTGGCCACCTCATGCAAAGAGCTGACTCATTTGAAAAGATCCTGATGCTGGGAAAGACTGAGGGCAGGACGAGAAGGGGACAACAGGGGATGAGATGGTTTTAGATGGCATCACTGACTCAATGGACATGAGTTTGGGTAAATTCTGGGAGTTGGTGATGGACAGGGAGGCCTGGTGTGCTGCAGTTCATGGGGTCACAAAGAGTTGGACATGACTGAGTGACTGAACTGAACTGGATGAATTAAAACTTCTCTAGTAAAGAAGTATTAGGAAATGACTCGATGTTTTGTTGTTGTTTAGTCTCTAAGTCATATCCAATGCTTTGTGACCTCAGACTGTAGCCCGCCAGGCTCCTCTGTCCATGGAATTTCCCAGGCAAGGATACTAGAGTGGGTTTCCATCTCCTTCTCTAGGGGATCTTCCCTACTCAGAGATGAAACCTGTGCCTCCTGTATTGGCAGGTGAATTCTTTACCACTGAGCCATCAGGGAAGCCCTTAGGAAATGACTCTAATGTATCAAATGTATCCCTAAGAGCTGAGAAAGGGTACACTTCTGGGTTCAGTTGGAGTTCAATAAATATTTTTTTGACAATAATCATGCAACCATTTTAAGAGAAAATTTGGAAGGATTGTTTGCAATCACCGCTATTATTCATGAATAAATATTTAGTGGAAAATTCTTGTGTGTGTTTTTGTGTGGGGGTGTATCCTCTGAGGGGCTTATGCTACTCACTACAATGTGTAATTTGGCTCATCCTGTTCTCACTGGATCAGCAGACAAGACAGCATCATTGTCCTGAGATCCTCAAGGTTTTCATCCAGCGAATTTCTTTTTCTCCTTCCACTATCAGCCCTCGTCTAACCATCTTTCTCTTCCTAAAATCAGGATGTCTTTGCCAAACTCCAATAGCTACTAATTTTCCTCAACCCCCATCACAAACTCACTTACCTGCCCAGAAAAGTGGTACTTTTCACTGTGGTAAAGTATGGCACACAAAATTTGCATTTTAATCATTTTTCAGTGACATTAAGTATATTCACATTATCGTACAACCATTCATCTCTAGAACTTTTTAATCATCTCAAACAGAAACTCTGTACTGACCAAGCAATAACTCCTTATTCCCTCCTTTCCCCAATCCTTAGTAACCAGCATTCTACCGTCTGGCTCTATGAATTTTTCTATTCAAAATACCTCAATATTTGGCCTTTTGTGCCAGACAGATGTTCCTAAGTTTCATCCACATTGTAGCATCTGTCAGAATTCCATCCCTTTTTGTGGTTGAACAATATTCCATCACATGTATACACCATGTTTTTTTAATTCATTCATCCACTGGGGGACATTGGGGTTTTTCCTACTTTTTGGCTCTTGTGAATAATGCTGTTATGAATGCTAATGTTCAAGTATCTGTTCAAGTCCTTTCCTTTGATTCTTTTTTGGTTATATAACCAGAAGTGGAATTGCTGAATCATGTGGCAATTTTATGTTTAGTTTTTTTGGGAACCATCATGCTGGAAAAGAGATACCTTGAAGGAGGAGCAGTCTCCTAGTGAATATATTATTTTGTTAACACAAAAACAGTGCTAGCTTCCTTTTTCTGTAATGGTTGCATTTCTTCCATCTTATGTTAATGTCTAACATGAATTGTTTGACCAATCCATCAGTACTTAAATTAGAGTTGAAGGCTATTTTCTCACTGGTTTCCAACTTCAATTAATTTTATTTCTGATTGTGGTTTGAATTTTAAATTCCTAAGAAAGTAAGACAAAACAAAAACCAGCCAGCCAAACACATCTGAACATCTGATGAAATTCTCCACGTGCAAGTATTTGTTTATTTTTTTCATCTATCACAACAACCTATGTATCAACCTAGTTCATAATTACATTAGTCAGGGCTTCCAGAGAAGCAGAACCTGTAGGATGTGTGTGTGTGTGTGTGTGTGTGTGTGTGTGTGTGTGTGTGTGTGTTGTGTATATAGAGAGAGTCAGAGTTGGAAAGACAGCAACAGATATTTATTTTAAGAAATTGGCCCATGTGATTACGGAGGATGGCACCTCCAAGATCTGCAGGGCAGGCCAGCAGGCTGGAGGCCCGTGGAAGTATCCAAGTCTGAAAGCAATCTGTAGACAGACTTCCTTCATCCTTGGGGGACACCAGTCTTCTTCATAAGGTCTTCAACTGATTGGATGAGGCCCACTAATTCAAATGTTACTCTCATCTAAAAAACAGCTCCCAGAAGCACCCAAGTGTGCATGATCAAATCTTTGAGTACTCTGGCCTCGCCAAGTTGACACATAAAACTAACCATCATAATAAAGCACTTCCTTTAAAAAGGGATGAATTTATAGAAAAATTAAATTCTATGACTTTGTTATTTCCTAGTCTCTGATTTATATTAGTCATTAATCAGGTTTCATATTACTACTGAGACTTTTGTATGTGTTTCCCAATATTTCTGAGCCTAAATTTTATCTGATAGTTGAATTATACTTTCTTTCAAGCTTAGGTCAAGATTTTTTTCTTAATATCCTACCAATACCACCTTACAGCTTGCAGGGGGCTCAGTGCTAAAGAATCTGCCTACAATGCAGACAATAGTCAGTGCTCAACAAATACTGATATGCAGCCCTTGAAGTTTTAAGTTAATGCTGACTCCCTTCCTCTTGTTCCCAGTCTACCTCCAATGAAATCCATCAGGTTTTCATGCAATCCTTACAGCTTCCACTTACTACCTCCATTCTACCCCAAGCCCCAAGTGGTTTAATGAGCTACTTTTTACCTTTTCTCTTCATGACTTCCCTAAAAGAAACTCCTGTCCTAAACTCATTTCTGTCTCCAAAAGTTTGCTTCTGTTTCTGCCATACCTCAAGGAATGCCTTTCTAGGCCTCTCCCAATCCCACCCATAGTTTAGGGCATACTTCAAATTCTTTTTCTTCCTCAAAGCTTTTCTCAAGCACCCCACTCTATATTACTCTATTCTCTCCAATGACCATTTTATCTGTTCACTCTAATGCCCGTTTTATCACTAACTCTCACTGTTGTAGCAAAGCATAATCTACATTTTATTGCTCAGCAGTTCTGTCTGAAGTTGACTTCCCAAAGGAGAGTAGAAGGGTGGAGGAAGTCACTCCTTTGTCGGTCTCATCTATCCCTCAAAAGTTGTCTATTTTGTACGTAATATCAATAGTGTCTATTTGTCAGTCCCAACAGATAACTAATGAGAAGTGACTGTAGGGCACAGGGAACTCCAGTCATTGCTCTCTGGAGACCTAAATGAGAAGAAAATCCAAAAAAGAGAGGATATAAATATGTGTGTGTATATATATATATCTACATACACAGCGGATTCACTTTACTATACAGCAGAAACTAACTTGGGCTTCCCTGGTGGCTCAGTGGTAAGGACTCCACCTGTCAATACAGGAGACAAGAGTTCCATCCTTGGGTCGGGACAATCTCCTGGAGAAGAAAACGGCAACCCACTCCAGTGTTCTTGCCTGGAGAATTCCATGGACAGAGAAGCCTGGCAGGCAACAGTCCATGGAGTTGCAAAAGAATTCAGATACAGCTTAATGACTAAATAACAGCAGAAACTAACATAACATTGTAAAGCAATCATAGTCTAGTAAAAAAAAAGAAAGAAAGAAAAAAGTAAATCAAAGTCTCTATAAAGAGATATAATTAGTAAATATTTTCAAAAGGATGAATCAAATAAGACATATTGTGACCTTGCTCAGTCTAAGATCCATCCCATATATTACTGAACTTTACTTTGAGTTTGTAGTAAAATGTATGTTTTAGACTTTATGTTTCTGTGTCTTTGGGAACAAATTTTTCTCACTTTGAATTACTGGCATTTTCATGACCTTGAAGCTTTATCTTTGGTGGACTTTCTTCCCCACTTGAATTCAGAGCTTTGTTATTTCAATACAGTGTTTACTGAGCTGAAGAGTTCACGTCCTCTTGGGCAATCTCCAACCAGAGTTATCTATAAGTGATAGCTTAGGGATCCTCTTTACAGACTCAGTCTGGTTTTTGTTCTACAGCGCAAATAAATAAAGCCATAAATTAAAGTATGTGGAAAAACATATGATCTAAAGTATTTCTGCAGGGAACTCATGTGCAGCTGCAGACCTTAAATCTCTGCAGACTTTTAGGTTCCGTTTACTGTCTCGTTATTAATATTTGGTGTAACCTCTCTTCAGACATTTCTCCTTTGCAAGTTGGCCTCATATTTCAGGCAGTACATTGTGGTGTTTATCATTTTGTTTGTGGCTGGGTTAGGGATATAGCACTTCAACATGGCTTTCATGTCCCAGATGTCAAACAATGTATAAATGTCAAATATTTTTAGTCTCTGCATCATCCAGGATTCCAGACTCCCAGTGTGCATTTCATTCCCAGGATACAAAATCACAGTGAGTCATTTTATTAGGGAGTGAAAGTGCTTTCCATCCAAATGATGTTTTAGTTTTCAAACTGTATGTTAAATTTCCTAACCCATTTACAGTTAGAACAGTTGGTTTTTCAAATTATATATATATATATATATACACACACACACACACACATATATATATTCATTTTATTGTTAAGTATTTAATCTAAAGAGATAGTAAAAAGTTGCTAAGTGTACAAAAGGTAAATATGCAGGTTTTTAAAGGTATTGAGCTGAAGAGGATGTGGAGAAAAGGGAGTCCTCCTGCACTGTTGGTGGAAATGTAAATTGGCACAGTCACTATGGAGAAGGGTATGGAGATTCTTTAATAAACTAGAAATAAAACTACCATATGAGCCAGCAATCCCACGACTGGGCATATGCGAAAACCATAATTCAAACAGACACATGTAACCCAAAATTCATTGCAGTACTATTTACAGTTGCCAGGACATGGAAGCAACCTAGATGTCTATCAGTGGATGAATGGATAAAGAAGTTTTGGTACATATACACAGTGGAATATTCAGTTCAGTTCAGTCACCCAGTCATGTCCGACTCTTTGCGACCCCATGAATTGCAGCACTCCAGGCCTCCCTGTCCATCACCAACTCCCGGAGTTCACTCAAATTCATGTCTATCGAGTCAGTGATGCCATCCAGCCATCTCATCTTCTGTCGTCCCCTTCTCCTCCTGCCCCCAATCCCTCCCAGCATCAGAGTCTTTTCCAGTGAGTCAACTCTTCGCATGAGGTGGCCAAAGTGAACACCCAGGACTGATCTCCTTCAGAATGGACTGGTTGGATCTCCTTGTAATCCAAGGGACTCTCAAGAGTCTTCTCCAAAACCACAGTTCAAAAGCATCAATTCTTCTGTGCTCAGCTTTCTTCACAGTCCAACTCTCACATCCATACATGACCACTGGAAAAACCATAGCCTTGACTAGACAGACCTTTGTGGGCAAAGTAATGTCTTTGCTTTTTAATATGCTGTATAGGTTGGTCGGGCACGACGGAGTGACTTTACTTTCACTTTTCACTTTCATGCATTGGAGAAGGAAATGGCAATCCACTCCAGTGTTCTTGCCTGGAGAATCCCAGGGACAGGGGAGCCTGGTGGGCTGCCGTCTCTGGGGTCGCACAGAGTCGGACATGACTGAAGCTATTTAGCAGCAGCAGTAGCAGCTAGGTTGGTCATAACTTTCCTTCCAAGGAGTAAGCGTCTTTTAATTTCATGGCTGCAATCACCATCTGCAGTGATTTTGGAGCCCCAAAAATAAAGTCTGACACTGTTTCCACTGTTTCCCCATCTATTTCCCATGAAGTGATAGGACCAGATGCCATGATCTTAGTTTTCTGAATGTTGAGCTATAAGCTTTACTCAGTCATAAAAAGGAACTAATTTGAATCAGTGGTAGTGAAGTGGGTGAACCTAGAGTATAAGAGGAAAGAAAGCCAGAAAGAGGAAAACAAATACATATTAACATATGCATATGGAATCTAGAAAAATAGTATTGATGAACCTCTTTACAGAAAAGAAATGGAGACACAGGCATAGAGATGGACTGGTGGACACAGTGGGGAAAGGGGAGCGTAAGACAAATTGAGAAAGTTGCACTGACATATATACTCTAACGTGTCAAATTGATAGCTAGTGGGAAGCTGCTATCTTCCCAGCAGTGCACTCCGTGACGAATTAGAGGGGTGGATGAGGATGAGAGGATCAGACGGTTGGATGGCATCACCGACTCGATGGACATAAGTTTAAGTAAACTCCAGGAGTTGGTGATGGACAAGGAAGCCTGGTGTGCTGCAGTCCATGGAGTCACAAAGAGCTGGACACGACTGAGCGACTGCACTGAACTGAACTGAACAGAGAAGAGTAGAGTAGGGGGAGGGGGGAGGCTCAAGGAGAGGTTTCATATATAATTAGGACTGCTTTGTGTTGATATAGAGCAGAGACCACCACGACATAGCAAAGCAATTATCCTCCAATAAAACATGTCTATAAAAGTTATTGAAAACCCTTACATTTTCTAGGAAAAAATTTGTTAGTGTGATGAGGTTAAAAGAAGCTGTCAATGGGACAGTTCCCACTTTCCTCCACTAGAGGTCTCAGTTTATACTATTTTTTTTTCCCAGGGAAAGTTAAACCTCTGCTATTGTGGATGATTTGATAACAAAATATTTCTAAAATATTCCTAAAATTGCCATAGAAATGTACTGTTAGAATCCATTATAAATAAAAACAAGTTCTAGTACCTTTCTTTTTCCATCGTTTAAATTCTTGCTGTACATTTCCCCTTACAATTATAAAATCATTAAAACAGAAGTACTTTTAAAAAGTCACAATGATTTTGTGTATACAAACAAATAGAGATAACATTGCTTTCCTTTATGTGAAATAAATTCACAATAAGTGAGGAATGTATTTTAGGTCATTTCTAGCAAACTAAAAATACATATATATATACATATGTATATATGTATATATATATATATATGATATATATATATATCATCAGGTTTACTTCTTCTTATGACCATGATTTGATATTTCTAGAAGCTCTGACTTTCTGTCATTAATCTGATTAAGAGTGTGTGCTATTTTATCATTTACAGTAAGTCACCTACATACAGATGAGTTCCGTTCTGAGAGCAGGTTTGCAAGTCCAATTTGTTTGTAAGCCGGACAAAGTTAGTCTAAGTACCCACCTAACACAATCAGCTATATAGTATGTTGCTGTGATAGCTTTACAATACTTTTCACACAAATAATGCATTAAAAGACACAAACAATAAAGAAAACATTTTTAATCTTACAGTACGGTACCTTGAAAAGCACAGCAGTGCAGTGCAACAGCTGGCATACATGGGGCTGGCATCGAGTGAACAGGCAAGAAGAGTTACCGACTAGAGGTGGTAGAGCTGAAGGATCGTCAACAGTAGGAGTCGGAGGGCAAGATGCAGTTTCACTAAAGCCTGATATTGATGGCACAGTTTCGGATTCCTTGCTGGATTCAATGCTACCAACCCCCTTGGAAAAATGATCCAGTGATGCTTGTGTAGTAGCTGTTTTTTTGTCTCATCATAGATGACATGGTAACACTGGATTTCATTCTGAAAGGCTGCTACGACCTTCGTGTACCATTTTGCATTTGGGTCCTCTGCCTGAAAAGCTAACAGTGCCCCCTTAAATAAAGAAAGCCCCCTGGCCATATCCAGCATCGTGAATCACTTGGGTTCTTCAGTTACCTCTTTTTCCTCTTGTCTCTCTTCATCCTTTCTCCGGGTCTCCAATTCCATCAGGTCTTCATTAGTTAGCTCCTCACGGTGCACAGCAAGGAGTTCAATGAAGTTGTCCTTTTGCAGACATAGCTTAAAATAAAGATCCTGTACTAGTGTGCTCTATAAAGTATGTACAGTGACGTACACAAACGCACAACCGCTTGTAGAGGGTGCACACACGACCATGTACACCAGACACGTGAACTAACTTAGGTGATTAGACATGAGAACATCCACTTGCCTCTTTCAAAGTTTGTGACTTGAAGATTCATATGTAAAGGACATATTAAATGCTGAAGTATGAACCAAGAAAAGGGGGAACATGGAAATTTTATTTCAAGCACTTAGTATAAATCATAGTTCAGGACCTGGGTCATCTATAATAACCATCACTATCACCTAAACAGTCCCAATTATAATGAAAGTAAAATTCCACAGATTGATGTTTATGAAGTTGGGAATTGGTGAAGTTTAATAGTAAAAGAAACAATATTTTTACTCTTAACTTAATACTTAGAAAAAGAGATTTACCCTGTATCACAGAATTTTCCACTCATAACTTGTTTCTAATGCATTGATAACTTCTGTTGTCTATGCTTCAGGTGGGGTTGATAAGCTTCTTAGCTTCTTGAAGCTTCTGAAGGCCAATTTGAGTCAGATTGGTTCTTATTACAAAGAAAGCTTCTGAAATAGCTGAACTGTGTCCAACAATCAGGTTAGGGTTGGGGTCCAAAAACTAATTGATACTAATATCAATATTAATCAATTAATATCAATATCATTAGTGTAAGAATAGCAGTATGTCTTAGTGTGCTAGAAGCTTTACATATAAAATTTCATTTCAATCATAGACCCATCCTTAAGGTAGATCTACATTTACAAATAAGGAAACTTAAACTCAAAGAGATTAAGTAATTTTCAAGCTTGCAAGGAAATTTAGAACCTCAAGTATATTCACTTCAATAGCAGCAAGGGGGCAGGGTCCCCTGAAGGCCACTTCAGCCATACTGATACAAGTGTACTCAGTCTCTCAGTCATATCCAACTCCTGGCAATGTGGCCCACCAGGCTCTTCTGTACAGCGATTCTCCAGGCAGGAATACTGGAGTGGGATGCCATTTCCTTCTCCAGGGTGTCTTCCCAACCCAGGGCTTGAACCCATGTCTCCTGTGTCTCCTACATTGACAGGCAGATTCTTTACCCACTGAGCCACCTGAATGGACGTATTCCCATTCCTTTTTCTTTGCTCTTAAAATCGGGAAGCCCGTACATGCTATAAATATCTGAAACCATGATTGCTCTTTGCAGGAAGCCCATCTGTTTGTCAATAAGTAAAACTGTTACTGAGTTTCTATTATGTTTGGAGTACAATTCTAGGAACTCTATGGAGGCAGAGCTATAAAAGAAAAAAATGAGGTTATATTATTAAGAAACATAAAATCCACTTATAGAGAGATAAGAAAAAAGCATAAAATCCAGATGAAAATTATTATGGGGAATTCGTGCCTGCTAGAGGGCTTAGCCCCATGAGAAATGACATAGCTGAAAGTGAAAATCTTCAAGTCATCTTGTGCTAAGGTTATTTAAACCAAATCTGATATTTCTATGTCAGTATACAATTAAAATGACAGTATAATAGGGGGAAATTGGATTGAAAAAAAAAGACATTTTAAAGGAAATTGCCTGGGCCATCACGATGATATCTGCCTCTGTGTTCATCTTTCTGAGTTGAAGTTTAATATCAGGATATAATTAATTACAGATGGCCTTTGGCTTTCCAAGTTGTCCTCCAGTGACATGGGATATTAAGAAAGATAAAGATCTTAGACCACAAAGGGAAGTTAATCCAGTGTTCTAACCTTGCTAAAGAAATACCTCAGATATGGAGAAATTAAGCCACTTGTTCAAGGTCCTATGTTTAGTGAGTAAGAGAGCCAGGATTTCAAAACCACTGACTGCAAGCAGAAAGGACTGAAGAGGGCTTGTTTTTAACATGTTAGATTCTAGCATGAAAGCGTGGCAAGATCTCCATGCTGGGAAACTACTGGCAGACAAAGTAAACCCGTACATATGAGAACTGACTGCTTCTTTCTGAACGAAGACTTTTTGAGGGGATTCTGTGTGCTCTATGAAGAGCCTTAATAAGCACCCGATTAAAGGCGAAAACAGATGATTTAACGCATACATCTAAGGGCCTCTGGATTCTTCACAGCTTCACTCACCTTATGACATGTAACAAGTAGCTACAGCCATCTCCTCTGAGTGCAGACACAGTGATACGCATGTATATTATGAGTGCTCTAAATATTCTCTGCTCAGTTGCCTCAGTCATGTCCGACTCTTTGCAACCCTAAGGACCATAGCTTGCCAAGCTCTTCTCTCTATGGGATTCTCCAGGCAGGAATACTGGAGTGGGTTGCCATTTCCTCCACCAGGGAAAAATACTCTCTCTGTCCACAAATCTACACTCTTATTTGGTCTCATCAAAAACAAAACAAAACAAAAAACGTGTTTTATGGTGTAGATTTTGTTGTCACATTGAAATGCATCAGTCAGTATGGAGAGCATAGTCTAGAAATGCGGATGGTTCCTTGAGAGAAAGCAGTCAATCATAGCGAAGAAAGTTGTATATAGCTAGTAATAAAGCTGGCATCAAAGGTCTTTGTCAACAGGGCAGAGTATATACACCATTGAGTATCCCACGGCCTGCACATCCACCTTTTTTGGAAACAGTGTCTGATGCCCTAACTGTTACTTTAGTATCTACCCCCACGAGTGGTGGTGGCCTTTAGGACTGTTTACTGTGCTTGTGTGCTGAGTCGCTTCAGGCATGTCTGACTCTTTGTGACCCCATGGACTTTAGCCTGCCAGGCTCCTCTGTCCATGGGATTCGCCAGGCAAAAATACTGCAGTGGATTGCTATCCGCTCCTCTAGGGGATCTTCCTGATCCAGGGATCAAATCCACGTCTCCTGCGGCTCCTGCCTTGCAGGGCACATTCTTCGTCACTGTGCAACCAGGGAAGCCATTATTTACCAAGTACCAGGTATCTGGCAACCCACTCCAGTGTTCTTGCCTGGAGAATCCCAGGGACGGGGGAGCATGGTGGGCTGCTGTCTATGGGGTCGCACAGAGTCAGACACAACTGAAGTGACTTAGCAGTAGCAGGTATCCAATGGGAGAAAGAAATGGCAACCCACTCCAGTATCCTTGCCTAGAAAATCCCGTGGACAGAGGAGCCTGGTGGGCTGCTGTCCGTGGGGTTGCACAGAGTCAGACATGACTGAAGCGACTTAGCATGCATGCATGCATTGGAGAAGGAAATGGCAACCCACTCGACTTAGCAGCAGCAGCAGCAGCAGCAGGTATCCAGTTCTGTAATTTTGCAGGTATTACAGAACTGGATTCTTATACCAAACATATTAAGTTAGTTATTACCATTTTACAGAGCACTGAGGTATAGCAGTTAAGGGTAAGACAAGTAAACAGAAGAGATTCAAAGCCAAGCATTCTGATTCCAGACTTTACATGTTCTGCCACAATGTCAAACAGCCTCTTAATATGACTGGATCTTTTTCAACAGGCAAAACAAAATGCTCACTCCAAAGACTCTGGCTCTTTAAGGCTGTCATTTGGGAAGTATGTACTCCTTGCCTAGCTATGCTGCTACAACTTGAATATTTCTGGAATGGATCCTTTGGAATTACCTTTATAGCCTGCAGCTCATTCTTTGAATAACTTCTGTGGAAGCAAATCTTGCTTTGAAGGAGGATTTTATTTTGGATACAACCAAAGTCCTTTGCGGCCAAGTACAATGACTCAGGTGGGTGTCTAAGCTGGGTGATGCCATTTTTGGTCAAAAGTGAAACATGGCTGGGAGGCAACAAGCTAGGTTGCGCCTCTGAATTCTCTGTGAGGACTGTTCCAAACAGGAACTCTAGTCACTCAGTTGTATCTGACTCCTCGCAACTCCATGGACTGTAGTCTGGCAGGTTTCTCTGTCCATGGGATTTTCTAGGTAAGAATACTGGAGTAGGTTGCCATTTCCTTCTCCAGGGGATCTTCCTGACCCAGGGATTGAGCTGGAGTCTTCAACATCTCTTGCACTACAGGAAGAGTCTTTACTGCTGAGCCACAGGGGTTTTGGCATATGTATCTTCAAAGGTCACATTACTTGCCTCTGTAACTTTGTTTGTTTGTTTGTTTGTTTTTGTAACTTTGATTTATTTATTTTTAATTTATATTATTCAATAATTTCTCTAGGTAACTTTTTAGTAAGTTAAGTTGACCTATCTAGTTGAGTGAATTGGGATGAAGCTACAAGGCAGGAAGTAGCTTTTGCGGCCTCTTACACACAGTTTTTATTCTTTAATCCACTCTGAAATCCACTCTACCTAATCCAAGTGGTGGTATTATGTATGCATGCTACTTGCTGTTATGAGAAGCTAGAACAGAAGAGATCACATGGATCAGCCACTTTGGTTACTGCCTCCCTGGTGGATCAAATGGTAAAAGATCTGCCTGCAATGCAGGAGACCTAGTTCTATCCTTGTGTCAGGAAGATACCCTGGAGAAGGGAATGGCAAGTCATTTCAGTATTCTTGCCTGGAGAATTCCATGGACAGAGGAGCCTAGCTGGCTACAGTCCATGGGGTCGCAAAGATTTGGATACGAATGAGCGACTAACACACACACACACACACACACACACACACACGCACACTCTTTCTCCAGTATCTGGAGCATATCTGCAATGGTATGAACGTTTTTTTCCACCCAAGTTAAAATCCCAACCCTCAATGTGATGAAGCCTTTGAGAAGTACTTAGGTCATGAGGGTAGAGCCCTTAGTAGGGGATTAGTGCCCTTATAAAAAGGATTGCCATGTACACCCTGCTATATTTAAAATGGATAACCAACAAGGACCTACTGTATGGCACAGGGAATTCTACTCAATGTTATGTGGCAGCCTGGATGGGAGGGGCGTTTGGGGGAGAATGGATACATGTATATGTATGGCTGAGTCCCTTTGCTGTCCACCTGAGACTATCATAATGCTGTCAATTGTCTATACTGCAAAATAAAATAAAAAGTTTTTTAAAAAGGGATCCTTTAGTGTATTCTTGCCCTATTGCTGCCGTGTGAAAAGACAACAGGAAGTTGGCAGTCTACAACCCAGAAGAGAGCTCTCACAGAATCCAGTGGTACTGGAGCTCTGATCTCAGATGGCCAACTTTCAGAACTGCAAGAAATAAACGTGTGTTCTTTACAAGCTGTGCAGTCTGTGTATTTTGTCAGAGCAGCCCAAACTAAGAAAACATCCCCTACCTGTTTCAATTCCATTCAGTCTCAAGTGTCATATGTCTATTTCTCCACTCCTTCCCTGAATTCTTCCTTGACACTTTGACCTGCAGTAACCTCTCTCTTGTGTATTTCTGAACCCAGATCATGCACACAATTCACTGGACTCCCTTCCTTGTCTTGTTAATTAACTTTTCACGTGTAGACATTTTATTTCTCCAACTATATTGTCAGACTGCAGGGAAGGTTGTCTTTTTTCCTATCCTTCCTTTCTCCCTCCTGCCCTTCCTTCCTTCCTTTTATCTTTTCTTTCTTTCTCTTTTTCTCTTTCTGTGGTGCCTTCTCAACCTCAAAGACAAAATAAGGGCTCGAGGATACTTACTCATCCTTTTTCTTTTTGGTCCCTTGGGGTCTTGGTTGCTGTGGTGCGGACTTTAGTTGTGGGTGTTTCTCCAGTTTCTCTTTATTGCGGTACTTGGGCTTATCACTGTACAGCTTCTCTTGTTGTTCTAGGGCAAAGGGCTCAGTAGTTGCTCAGGGGCTTAGTTGTTCTGCAGCCTGTGGGATCTTCCCTGACCAGGGATCAACCTCGTGTCCCCTGCATTAGCAGGCAGATTCCTATCCATTGTTCCACCAGAGAAGTCCACATTCTTACTGATTCTTACCTGTATTTGTTATATCAGCAGAACGAAGATCAAATCACCCACCTGGCAGATTTATCTTCTTTATTATAATTTTCTTAAGTAAATACTGTTCTTTTTTTGTTTTTGTTTTTTGAGCATATCCTTCTTAAAGGGTATGTAATCACATTTCAGGAAAAGACAGCCCGAGTTAAGCATTTTTATTATTTGTTCAAAGTGATCAAGGCCCAATGAATTGCCAAGAATCAACTCTATATTCTCAGTGATGATTTTCTTAAAGATATGTTGTTAAAATTCAACAGCTCCTTCTTGCTCCATAAAACCTTTGGAGTTGACATTTTGATTCTTCAAAATATTACTTAAAAGTAAACATTTGTTTTAACAGTATTAGTTTCCCTTCTCCTTTGGGTTCTGAATATGAATAAGTATAATATCCAGCAATCTGAAGACAAACTATATCATTATTAATGCTCTGCAATTAACAATTTTCACATTTTGATTGCATCTTTCTTGTGGTTATAGATAATTTAAATCAGGTATGTTCGAAAGCATTAATGGTATGGTATTTTTCTCCCCTAAATTCCCACAGTTGTGGATGGCAAAATCCCTCATAGAAATTCCCTAATACTGGACTCTCAACAATATCTTTTTTTCCTTTTGTAAGCTTGCTCCTTTTGCCTTCTCCCAGTCATGCTAAGAAATGAATATTACTGTGTTACACCATGCCTGTAATTTTTAGTGTAGCCCATGGTGAGATTTTTAGTCTGTTTACAGCTATATGGGATCAAAAGCTTTTCCAGGTGTTCAGCTCTTCTTACAGTTTAATCTTTTAAATGTTTCACAAGAACATGGTTCTTAAAGAAAAAAAAAATAGAATGCTCTTATGACTTTTGGTAGAAAAGTCAATTGCTTTTTTCTTAAGAAAGGTAAAAGAGCATAGACCAAAAATAAACAGAATATTTCTTGAGCAATCTTGCATGATTATATCTTAAATACAGAGCTCCTACCTAAAGTTAGGCTGAAAGTCTGTACAAAGGAATTCTATTATGACTATTGCCTTCTTATAGGATGTTAGCAATCCAGACTATTAGCATATTAGCGCTAATGTAAGAGCATTTTCATTGGGAAAGCACATGATCTAACTAAAATCCAACTTCTAAAAGAAACTGTCCTAATGTCATGGAGAACGTTCCAGAATATCTTGTACTTCGGTAATTAGATATCACTTCTGTAGATCTTTAGAAGCAAAAGGCCCTGCCCGATACTTGGAGATCTAGCTTTTGAGATTGTGTGTCTGTATTATTTGAGATGAAGGCCTCCAGCCAACTTCCACTTATTCAGGGTTTGTTTATCCAGCAGATGGATGGTGTATGCTCCTTTCCCCTCAAGGATCCTTTGGAATGAATCCTATTGTTATCATTACCGCTGGCAAGCTCTGAGAAGACAGAAGATGAAAACTAAGCCTGATTAGTCTACTCTTGTTAACAACTCTGGTGAAAATTTTGAAGGTTAAAGGTTCTGGAACATTCTGAACTGAGTCAACCCACTTAATGGACGTGAGAAAGCAGAAGACTATTAGAAATGCCCTCGCTGCAGGCAGCCGCTCGGCTCCTGTGTTCTTTGTTTGGTCCACTTCTTTGCTTTTATGCAAGATGTAGCGGGGACCTGATAAATTCTTAGCTCTCTTTGAAGGAGAAAAAAGGAGACATACTGTACTTGGCCAGTCTAATACATCTAGTGAAGAGCTTCAGCTAGAAATCAAAAATCTTTGATCCTTGGTTATTGATCTAATCCCTCACCTCCAACTTCAAGGTTGCCAAATGTGGCCTCTATCTGGGCCCATCACCGTGTTCCTGCTTCACCAATGGTCCTGCCTCACTCAGTCTGAGGAACTGAGAATCCTTCTGAGTGTCTTCATATTAATTCTTTTCTTTTCACTCAGTTTTTCTATCAAATATACTATATATGTGTAAATAGACTTTACATGCTTTACGTATGTATATATACATCATATATTTTAAATCCCTTGGTATGTACTTCATTAGCCATAAAAATTTTTAATCCTTAATATTGAGTTCTGAATATCTGCAAGCAAAAGTGACTTTCCATTTTCCTTCTCTTTGATTAGTTGTCTTCATCTTGGTTGCAAAATAGAAGTTCTAGGAGTCTATACTATAAAGTTGCAAAATTTATATAGGTTATCATAATGTTTAAATCAAGGCCTTTTAAGAAAAAGTGATAAGTTCACAATCTATTACAACAGAAAATTCATTTAATAGCCCTGTTTTATAGTGCTGCATATGGAGAAGGAAATGGCAACCCACTCCAGTGTTCTTGCCTGGAGAATCCCAGGGATGGGGGGTGCCTGGTGGGCTGCCGTCTATGGGGTCACACAGAGTCGGACACGACTGAAGTGACTTAGCAGCAGCATAGCGGTGCATATAAAAAGACTGTGTTTCTCCCTTCTTCCCCTCTTCACTCCTTCCCTCTTTTTTCTTTCCTTCCTTCTATTGCATAATTTCCTCTTACATTCTGTATCAAGCTGTTTTAGAGTGCTTCTGTGTTTTTGAGCATGGTTAGTTGACATACGTTTATTCTGCCCTGCCTCCAAACAAGTGGAAAAGTAGAAAAGGATATAAACGTATGTTATATCTTAAATTATTTCAAATACTGACTTGATTTGTAAGTTGGACAAAAAAAATACAACTTCTCTTTAGTTTTCTGGTTATGTTTTAATTTATACCAAAGAGAGAAGAAAGTATAATGAATCTTTATCCATCACTCAGCTTTTCATAATTTTCCTGATCTACTTTCATCAATCCTTACCTTTTCTATTTGCTTGAAAAATTTTCAATTCCAGACATATCATTTTACTTCAGTACCCAGCTTGACTTTTTGAAACAAGAGGCAATTTCAGAAATATATCCCCAGGTTATGAGGTGATAGTACTTTTTCACTGATGAGTTGTTCAAGGAAATAAATACCACTGCATTAATAAGAAATTATTCCATCCTAACCTGTGACTAAGTTAGTGCTTATTAGATATTCTTTTTTTCTATTTAAAGGAAAATAAATGTCTGCCCTTTTGGCAGTTTCCATTAGTAAAATGGCATGTGTGCGTGTTCAGTTGCGTCTGACTCTTTGCGATCCCATGGACTGTGTCAACCAGACTCCTCTGTCCGTGGGATTCTCCAGGCAAGAATCCTGGAGTGGGTTGCCATTTCCTCCTCCAGGGGATCTCCCCGAACCAGGGGCGGACCTCGAGTCTCCTGCATTGGCAGGTGGGTTCTTTACTGCTGAGCTACCTGGGAACTTAAAAGAATAGCTAAAGCAATTTAAAAAGTCATTTTCATCAAATGACTTCTTTCTGTAGTAAAGAAGATTAACATGGTCACAACTTGGCTTTAATCGTTATATGTTTATCTGCCAGGAATATTGTAGTTTATTATTTGGTGAGTCCTCTTGTTTCATAAATAATATCAGATAACTGAGAATGTGTGGAGCTTGTGTTCAGTCTTTCCTCAATGGTGACATTTGGCTACTTTTGCACCCTAGACAGTGATGAATTATAAGACTTATAACAGCTCTCTGTGGATTTTATGCTAATAGGAATTTTTGAGTTTGATTCTCTTGGTTCTCCTCTGGTTGCTAGGTACACACTTAAAAAAAAAAAGTGTCAGTAACTGTAAATTCTTGAAGATTTACTGTTCATTTACCGTCTTCACTGAGAATAGAAACAGAGAGGCAGAAAAGTATAAAATGGTAGAAAACTCAGATTTGAATTTGAAATGTGACTTTTGGGTTTTTCTGGTGGCTCAGATGGTAAAGAATCTGCCTGCAATGCAGGAGACTCTGGTTCAGTCTGTGGATTGGAAAGATCCCCTGGAGAAGGGAATGGCTCCACTCCAGTATTCTTGCCTGGAGAATTCCATGGACAGAGGAGCCTGGAGGGCTACAGTCCAGAGTCAGACACGACTGAACGACTGAGCACACAGGCAGTGCTCGATGTACTCCTTTGGTGGCTGCTTTCATATTTGTGTAACATTCATATACAAATCTTTGTGAATCTTTTGAATTATTTATTTAGTATCAAGTCTTAGGAGTATAAATATCTATATACAATAGTTTGACTTTTTGAGCCTTTTGAGGGCTGTTCATTAAATAAAGTAACCTTTGCACAGGCACAGTTTTAGACACTGGGAAAATAATATCAAGCAAAACAAATATAAAGCTAAAAAGAGTATATAATTTCTGTGAAAAGTGGTAAGACAGGAAAATGCAGAGTGTTTTGAAAGCTAATCTAGCCTGAGGGTTTTAGGAAGGGTTTCCCTGGAACTGTGGCCATTTAGTTTGAGATCCAAAGGAGATTACCACTGGCAAACTGGGTGGCCATTTGAAATCCTGGAATGAACCTGAGGCAGGAAGTAGATGGGACCCCCCAGGGTAAAGCAATTGGAGATTTATTCCCTGTGGACTGAAGCTCCAAGACAAGACTAGCAGGGCAAGACTTGACTAGACTTAAGGCGGGGAGACTGGGCCCTGCCCAGACCACATATTTCTTTTTAAGAGTCAGGATACCTCCCCAGCCACACATGTACAGAAAAGGCCCCTTGGAGGCCAAAGTGGAGTTACATCAAGGGATGTTCACTATGCATACGTCTTTTTAGTAAAATCTACCTTGGCTAAGAGATGCGTGTGCACACATGGGAGGATCCTGAGATATACCAAATAAGAACTGTGAATCAGGCAAATCAAAGTGATTGGTCAAAGGAACCTCGGAAGAAATGCCTTATAAAAGTAATTCAAAGTGCAATGAAGGTGCAACTCAGCGACTCTACCTGTCCCTGAGACCACCATGTGTCTGTCCACACGTAATATACTCTTTGTCCTCTGAATGAATATTCTACTTGCTACAGTACTTTTAATCTTTGCGGAGATTCTTTTCTGCAAAGCTGAAGGGCCAGGGTCCTTGTCGCTGACCACCAGACTAGTGACTAGGATCTGGTGCGCTCACAGCTGTGACCCAGCCTCAGTCTCTGACTGGGAACCCAAGCCCTGCTCCAAGCCATTGCAGGCCGACCCCCTGATCTTCTTTCCCCCACCCCCTTCCCCACCCGGGATCAAAACCAATGGTCTTTGGGAAAGTTCTGAAGCAAGTTTTGTTGTCTTTTGTGTTTCATGAAACAACTTTCTTCCCCGCCCCCCCCATATCGTAAAAAGAATTCTTCTGAAACACTGAAATTCGAAGCTTTGGAGCCAGCCAAATCAATCCCTTTGTATGTGTCTGTCTTGGCTATGTAATACCTTTCACTGTTTCTGTGTTCAGATTTCCTTGCCTACTCAGGGATCAGACAAATATTTCTCTACATCTGCTAACACTTTTTAATGTTTCATTGAAATGTTTTAACTTTTTATATATCTGGCATTTACATTCACAAATGGTCTGAAAGAAGGCTCTAAAATTTTTTTTTCCAAGTAAATTTCTACTTTTGAATTTGAGGCTATGTTTGGAATGATTCTTTTTTGCTTACAGATTTATGTTGCCAATTTCATCATATTCTAATGTTTTGTGGCTATGGTTACCAAGGTTTATTTCTGGGCTATCTTTTTCACACATAGATACACTTGTCAATAATTCTACAGCTACTACTTTTTTAAATTGTTATTTTATGGTACATTTTCAAATCTTCGTGAACAGATATCTGACCTCACACTGCGTTTTCCCGTTGAATTGCTTTTCCTTTTATCTCCACTGAATTTATTTCTCTAGATGAACTTCAGAATTAAGTTACAAACTTCCCTGAATTTATGAATGGCTAACGATTAGAACTTCATCAAATCTACTAATTGTTTTAGGACAAAATAAAAGCTTTATGACTTATTGTAAAAGAAAAAAAATCATATTCTCCTGCTTTATTCAAGTCTTCTTTTATATCTTTGTAAAGTTATACCTAGTTTTTTTCTTACAGTTTTGGTCTGCCTGGACCTAGAGAGAGATTTTAAAGACAAATAGAATAATCCTTATCAGTTGATCATTCTTTGTATTTTTAACAATTTAAGGTTGATATATAGGTGTTCTGTTATCTGGAACCTGTATTTCTTATTGTAGATTCTACGTTTAATATACAAGAAATGTTATTTTTTCTTTTGCTTAGTTATTTTCCATCTTAAATACCATTTTGGCTGATTTCATATTCTATTCCTACTTTTTTCCTACTCTTTGCCTGATAAATCTTCAGACTTCTTTGAAGAAATGTCATTTTGATTTAGATAGTTCCTTTTTATCTATCATGTCACTGGATTTTATTTTTAAACACATCCTGAAGATATTTGTCTTTTAATAGGAAAGTTGAAACAATGCGTTGCCATGATAACGCCGTTGGAATTCTGCTACCTTATTTTTTTGCTTTCCATTCTTTTCTTTATGAGCTATATTTTACACATATTCTCTCTCCATGAAGAAATATTTTTTGGGGGTATTTGTTTTCAAGAAATATTACTCTCCTATATTTACCTGCTTACTTAATTCAAGAATAAAATGATGTCTTTTGATAACTCCTAACATGAATTCTGACTTCCCTGGTGGCTCAGGCGGTAAAGCGTCTGCCTACAATGCGGGAGACCCAGGTTCAATTCCTGGGTTGGGAAGATTTCCTGGAGATGGAAATGGCAGTCCACTCCAGTATTCTTGCCTGGAAAATCCCATGGATGGTAGAACCTGGTAGGCTACTGTCCATGGGGTCACAAAGAGTCGGACATGACTAGTCGGACATATGATTTTGTCAATATGACATATGGTTTTAGACTTGAATTATTATTGTTATGAAAATATTTTACATTATATATCTTCTTTAACTACTATTTTTATAATTTTATAATTTATAAATTATATAATTATATATATAATTATATAAAAATTATATATAATTTTATAAAATTATAATTTATAATTAATTTTGATTAATTTTGAAACCATATTTTCAAAAAATTACTTGTATTTATCTCCAAGTTTAACTGGTTTTGATATTTACTAAAATTCTTATATTTTTGATTTATGTTGGTATTTAAGTAGAGTGCAATATTCATCAATGTTGCTTGGAACACTCTTTTCCTTGCAAAAATCAGAAAAAAACAAACAAAAAATCCCTGGACTCATTCATGATATATCTTCCCCATTCACATCTATTTTGTTGTTTTTTAGTTGCTAAGTCTTGTCAGACTCTTTCGTGATCCCATGGACTTTAGCCCACGAGGCTCCCATCTGTATCCATCTCCAAACCTCAGAGTCTTGAAGTGCACCAGTTGATCTCTTTAACCACCTGCATGGCTATCACTCAAGTTCAGACCATCATTATTGGTCATTGTAATTATTGCAACAGTTTCCTATCTTACTCCAGTCTGGTCTCCTTGCAGGTTAAAATGTTAAGTCAGACCGTGTTTTTCCCTTGCTCAGATCCTTCCACTGGCTCTTCGTCTCACTCAGAGCAAAACCCAAACTTACTTCCAACTTTGCAGAACAAACTTGCTGCCCTCCACTGACCTCTTGTCTTTCCCCTCTCTCCTTAGTGCTTCAGCCACACTGACCTCTTGCTGTCCCTTCCAAGAAGTTGAACTTACTCTCATTTGTGCAAACACATGTCTATTTTAAGCTCATCTTTTTGGAGAGCTGTCCCCCTCCATCCTTGTGATTTCCTCTCAAATATCTCATTGAAAAAGCCCTCCTGCATTATTCTACATAAAATTGCCCATAACTTCCTTCCAACCTCAGCAAGTATATGGTTTATAGTTCCTTTTAAGAACAATAGAACATAAAACAATAATAAATCCTAAAGGAAAAGAAATCATGATCGCCCACAAAACAGACTAAATTACAAATAGTTGTTTGTAATCATACAAACTTAGCCTAAAACAAAGGCAGTATGATTAATAGAAGGGGCTATAAGGAAAGGTTCAAACTTTTGAATTATGGATGCAAGAGCAAATTAAATACAGACCACTAAGGAACTTCCAAGATGGAGACCTCAGGGAGTCCAGTGGTTTGAGCGGGCCTTCTGTATAGCTCTGCATTCCTCTGTGATTTGCCGTGTTCCTGAATTAGGATATTTTCTCTTCAGCTGCTCTTAACGGAAGGCACAAAACATTTATTGGTTGGGAAAATTTGTTGCCAAGCCAAAGCGTCTTCCGCATTGTACTCTTTCCATTCTGCCAATGTCTTAAGAGCTCATTTCTGTCACAGAAGTTTGCATATGACAGAACAGACTACACTTTTATGCTGGAGGGGCTTTGGACCAATTTTCTGGATAGGTCTAGCACTCCCAACCTTCATATCAATCACTTTTGTTTATCTTTCTTTTGGAAAACCAAGGAGATCCGCAGATTGCGTCTGTTGTACTTGTTCCCTAGATCACATGAAGATCTATAGTACCCTCTTCTAGAAGACAAAAAGCAAACGATGGAAACAATTTTGCCGATTTTTGTGTGAAATCTCTGATACAAAAGTTGTGCTTGTATGAAATGCTAGAAAAGAAAGTGGCTATTGAATGCATTGAAAATTAGGTGCTTGAATTGGTCATCAGCATCGTGCCAGCTTATCATTTGTATCCACAACACAAAGTGAAAGTGAGTGTCACTCAGTCCTGTCCGACTCTTTGAGACCCCACGGGCTATGCAGTCCATGGAATTCTCCAGGCCAGAATACTGGAGTGGATAGCCTTTCCCTTCTCCAGGGGATCTTCCCAAACCAGGGATCGAGCCCAGGTCTCCCGCATTGCAGGTAGATTCTTTACCAGCTAAGCCACAGGCGAAGCCCAAGAATACTGGAGTGGCTAGCCTATTCCCTTTTCCAGGGGATCTTCCCAACCCAGGAATCAAACTGGGGTCTCCTGCATGGCAGGCAGATTCTTTACCAACTGAGCTATCGGGGAACCCACAACAGACATAAGCACAAATTTTTCCTCTTTTTAAGCAGCTGACCTATCAAGCCCACAGAACCACATGTGTGTTTTAAACTAAACTCCTTGCTGCCAAAACTAGAGTATTTTAAAGAGCTCAGTTGGTTGATAAAAGGGAAATCTCACTAGCAGAAGGCTGAAGAAAGCAATGTGGCAACTTGGGAAGTTAGTTGGCATTATCTTGGATGGAGAATTAAAGACAACAGTGGAAAATCTTGTGGCTGTTTTTATGACTTTGTGTCCTGAATTTCATTAGGCACGATTTGAAAATGACTTTTTTTTTTTTTTTATCATGAGTTACCATTCTAGTTGTATTTATTTGGTTTTATTAATATCAAACAGCTTGTATAGTAATTAAAGGTAAGGACATTGTGCATGTGTGTGTGTGTGTCCTCCGTTTCACTTACTATGGGGATTTGTACCATGATAATATAGGCATATTAAAAAGCAGAAACATTACTTTGCCAACAAAGGTCTGTCTAGTCGAGGCTATGATTTTTCCAGTAGTCATGTTTGGATGTGAGAGTTGGACTGTGAAGAAGGCTGAGCGCCAAAAAATTGATGCTTTTGAGCTGTGGTGTTGGAGAAGACTCTTGAGAGTCCATTGGACTGCAAGGAGATCCAACCAGTCCATTCTGAAGGAGATCAGTCCTGGGTGCTCTTTGGAAGGAATGATGCTAAAGCTGAAACTCCAGTACTTTGGCCACCTCATTCAAAGAGTTGACTCATTGGAAAAGACTCTGATGCTGGGAGGGATTGGGGGCAGGAGGAGAAGGGGACGACAGAGGATGAGATGGCTGGATGGCATCACCGACTCGATGGACGTGAGTCTGAGTGAACTCCGGGAGTTGGTGATGGACAAGGAGGCCTGGCGTGCTGCAATTCATGGGGTTGCAAAGAGTCGGTCACGACTGAGCAAATGAAATGAACTGAATGGAGGCAAATAATGTGGTAGAGGTTGTTGGTGCTAAAAGCATGTTAGGTCATCAAATTGCATGGCCAAATTCTATCTTTAACTGAGTTGTATGGGACCAGTGCTCACAGTGTGAGATTTGATTTTCCTCTTTCAGCCTGGTGGGCAGTAGGTAGGAAAAACCTTAACCAGAGATTAGCACACCTCTTCCCTCCTCTGCCCCATGCACCTGGCTCCTGAAAATCTTAAATTCAACTGCTCAGGGGAAGAACACCTTGAGTTATTCTGAGGGCAAGCTAGAATTATCACAGGAATCTGCAATTAGCAGGTTATATAGAAGTACTTGAGAAAGGAGGGTGAAAAAGAGGATGAAAATGTAAAGTTGGAAATGTCTGTGGTTAACCACATAATCCGAGTCTTCTAGTAAATATGCTATTTCCTGAGCAAAATGTAGTTACTTTGGAAGCGACCTGAACTTTTAAAGTCACCCATGTACCATTTAGTATTTAAAATATAGTGACTTACAAAAGGTACCGAGAGAGAGTGGCTTGGGTGTTTCACGGTTTCTTCAGAACATCCAGTGTACTCCTAAAGAGCAAATGAAACATGTGGGGAGCTTGGCTCACTGAGCATGCCTATCCTAAATGTAATTATGAAGCATCGTTTTCTATACATTAGCTTAAATGCACGTGTGCGTGTTGTTTCAGTCGTGTCTGACTCTTTGCGACCCTATGGACTTTAGCCCACCAGGCTCCTCTGTCCATGGGATTCTCCAGACAAGGATGCTGGAGTGGATTGCCATGCCCTTCTCCAGGGGATCTTCCTTACCCAGGGATTGAACCTGCGTCTCCCACATTGCAGGCTGATTCTTCACTGCTGAGCCATCAGGAAAGCCCACTGACGTAAACAATTTCACATAATTTTATATACTGGGTTGGCTCAAAAGTTTGTTCATGTTTTTCTGTAACAGTTTACAGAATGAATGAACTTTTGGGGCAACTCAATACATGATGTCGTTGAGGAAAAGATACAAATTCAAATGCATCCTGAACCCGATCGGTTTTCATTTAATATATTACACATAATGCTCACAGAACAAATTTGGCCCACTGTTTCAGGAATAAAGCTTTATTAATACACCACCATGCCCATTCACTTGTGCACTGTCTGTCACTTACATGTTACAACTGCACGGCTGAGTAGTTGTGACAGAGATGGTATGACCTACAAAATCTATTTACCATATGGCTCGCAACAGAAAAAGCTGGCCAGCACTGGTGTATATTATTACTCTAGTAACAAACCTATCACCAAAGATATAATAGATATCTTTCTCTGTAGCAATCACATTACACCAAAGATACAAAAAATACATTTCATTAGAAAAAATCTTACTTCCAAGACACTTAAGAAAATATTCTGTCTTCAAATTCACTACCTATGTCTCAGATTTCCTTCGCAGGAGTTAATTTTCATTAAAACAAGACACGCGTTCAAAAAGTGTCCTTTTATTATTTCTAGTAACATATATCGTATAAATACTCTATTTTTATATGACCTTTTACAAACGCGATATAACTTAAAAGTTTTATCATTAGAAAGAAATGTATAAAAATAAATACGTCATTATAGGCATTTATTACAAACTATAGTCCTTCTTAGAAGGAACACACAAACCAATACTTATAAAGTACATAGAATTTATAGTAATGTATTTTACTATATACATATGGAAAAAAAAAGTTATTTTCTTTCATAGTAGAAGAGCTGAACAGACATTCACCAGGATATGACTGTTGGACCAGCTGCTGGGGGGTGGACCAGCCGCTACCCCTCAGTAGCCTCCCCACCACGAGACATCTGATCTCAAGGTCCCCAGCACTGGGGACCCTGTTGTATACACCCCATTCTCGTTCTGGCATTACATTCTTTTTTTTTTTTTTTTTTGGTGTCTTACCGACTCTCTTCAGACACAAACTGTTTTTTTTTTTTTTTTTCCCCTACATCCACATTCCTTAAGTTGGCTTACATTAGGAGGAAAGAAATACAGGAGGTCCCCAGGTCATCAGGCCTCCTCTAGCTTTTACCAGCATCTTATACATCACTGCTGTTTTTTATTTTTTCCCCTTGTAGAATTTATGGTGTGTTTACAAATACATGCAATTGTTTCTTCGTCAAAAGGAATTCACAAAGAAAGACACAATAACGACACAAGAGAGGAAAGATGGGAGTCATGGGAGTCATGGACATTGCGAAGCATTTCTCGTGCTGGGCAGTCCTGAATTCTTAACTCTAAGATGGCATAAACATTCTCTGAAAACATAGCAGCGGGTAAAGTGATGGTCAAAGATCCCATGTGCATTCCTTTCTCCCTCCATTGATAGTGAGGTAAAGTAAGCCATGTCTTAAAGCAAAAATCTCACCTTCCTCCTGCATTTCATTTCTCAACCTCCGTGATACACAGTATTTCATCAGCATCAGGAAGCAGGGATTGTTCATATTTCTTAAACTTACTTTTGACCATTACTTCTATTTTCATAAGAACTTGTCCAGAACCTCACCAAAGAAATGATAATGCCCTGGGGCTTTCTTGTGCTACCTCATTGGTCAGATATGAATAGTCCTCATAAACTACCCTATCAGATTTGTAACTGGCAGGAAATTCTGATGATCTAACTTCTTTCCGACCTACCTCTATCTACCTCTCAACTCATCGCCACCCCTGGTTGATCACCAGGGCAAGGCGCCCTGGACTCCTCCAGTCTTCTTGATTTCAGTGCATCAGCCCTTCCCCACTGCCCCCTGTCCCTCAACACCACTCGTACTTAACTGCACTCCGCCACTGTGCAGAAGTCTATGTAGTGTTTAGGTTTCTTTAAAGGATCACAGCTCTCATGAGACAACACCCCCCCATCCTGGGACAGACACTGCAAGGTTCTCTTTTTGTAACCCTTCCCGCAAGTCTTGGAACACGGCGACCAGTCCCCCAGCTGCCAGCGGGGGCAAGGCAGGTCCGCACAAGGTCTGGTGCTGGCCGGCTTCACTTCCTTGGCGCACTCTGAAGCGGGCTGTCCGTTGATGTCCCGGCACTCCACGAGCCTTCTCTGCACACCCAGCCCACACGACTTGGAACACTCGCCCCACTCTTCGATGACCCACTCTGAGAAAGTAGGGATGGCGTTGAAAGATTCCTTCTTCTTCTTCACGAAATAGGTGTATTTAATTTTGGGCCGGAAGGCATTGCCCACCGTCAGGACTTGGATGGTTAAGGGCTCCTTGAGAGGGCTGAAGCTTCGAATTCTTTCCAGCGCCGCCGAGGAGCCGCTGTACCTCAGGACACTACCTTTGTGTGTGATGTCTTGCTCCAAAGTGGACAGGGTGAAGTCGCCATTCAGGATATACGTGCCATCGGCAGCTTTGATGGCCAGGAAGCTCCCGTTATTCCTGGATCCTCTATGATTCCGTTGCTTCACTTCAATGTTTGTGGCTCCGGTTGGAATTGTGACGATATCGTGATAGCCAGGTCTGCAAGCAAGAAAAATAGAGAGAAAAATCTCTCAGTCACTGGCTCATTATGTTACTTAGCTTGAAACACCAGGGAATCATGTAAGAAAGTAATTTTTAACCAGACCTGTAAGAAGTTAGTTACATGGAAATGATAAGAACCTTCAGGAGTAAAGCAGTTTAACACTTACTTTGCAGTGGTAACTGATCCAGATACTTTCTTGCATGTAGATCCATTTCCTCCACAGATGCCACATTTATCGAACTTATTTTTGGAGTCTATGATGTGATCACAGCCAGCTTTTACGCACTGTCCTTGCACACAGACGGAGGTGGAATCTGGGCTACATGGGGTGCCATCCACCACCTGAAAAAGGAAGAACAGGTACCTGCTGTCACATGTTAATTAACAAGGCCAAGAGATGATGCTAGGATAAGTCTGAAAATCTTCCTCATTAACATTACATTTCTATCAAGATTAAAATAGTACTCTGCACACTATCCTTCTCTGGCTTCTCTTTTTTTTCCATAGACATCTGAAATATTATAAATTTTTAGATTATCTGTGTCCTATCTTACTTACAGCTAAGGTCAACGAAAGCAGAGCTTTTAGTCAATTTGTTTACTGCTGTATCCTCAGTGTCTAGAATACTACCTGGCAAGGGCTGCTGCTGATAAATCACTCGTATGTTGAATCTGCAACTGGGGACTATTTTCCTAGCCTACAGTGATCATGACTCATGATTATCTCAACCAAATTCAATTCCATTTTCTATCTCAGAGCCAGATTTATCCCCTCAACAAAACAGCAAAGCTATGCTTCTACTAGTTCAATATATGTTCTTAAACACAAGAGTTCTCAATGCTCAGGCTTTCAGTAAAAGTCTATTTGCACATGCTGCTGCTATTCACCCAGTAACAAGTACTTTTGACTATCTTAAACTATTTTCCAAAACCAAGGGATGGTTTTCGTGTTAATATATGATTTACCTATCCATGCATTAAGGGCTTTTCTTCATATATAAGAGTAATAATAAGCCATTGCAGGAATCATTAAGCATTGGATTCAAGCTTCATCCATAACCCCAAACAGCACAAGACTCAAAGCAGGCAGTTACCAATGTATCCAGAAGCAAAGTTGTCCTAACTTGAAACTGAATGTGCTGATATATAAATTTAATATATATAATTTTGACTTAATATATACTTAATACATTAAGTATAATATATTTATAATAATTAAATATTATACATAAACATGTCAATATAAAAATATAAAACAACAAAGGATGCATGAAAAGGTAGCAAGCCAGGGCTTGGGTTCTTAGACCAACAGTCCAAAGAAAAGTGACTACCTTGGGCTGCAAAACGAAGAAGTAGCCAGTGCCTTTGGCTTGACAGATAAGCTTGCACCTGTCCTTGGGCGAGACTCCCGCGTACTTGGGTATCCACTCCACTGCAGGCCCGCTGCCAAAGGAAGCTTTGGAGAATTCATTGTGTGCCTCACACTGTTCCATTCTAAAGGTTTTTCCTGGAAAGAGAAGGAGATGATGACGTTATCCCTTTCCAATCTTCAAGTGCCCGTTTGCGGAGCGTGCTTTTCGCCTTCTCTCTGCTCACCGTTATTCTCCGGGCAGTCCTCGATGTTGCAGGACCTGTAGCGCACGCGCTTGCCCTCACAGTATTTTCCTCCGTTCTTCGGCACGGGGTTGTCACACTCCCTCATCGTATACTGAACTCCACCACCACACGTTCTGGAGCAGTCTCCCCAGGGCCCCCAGGGTCCCCAGCTTCCGTGAACAGGGGTCTAAACAGAGACACAAATCATTAGTGTTAGAATCCTCTATGACAACCCTTTCAGGAAATATAAGAGAAAGATATGGGACACAGAATCAATGATGCGAATCTTTCCTGTATCCCTGTCAGAGGCTACAGGTCAGGTTGCTCCTATGGCATCAAATGTCTGAGCATCTCTTGGTCATTTTCCCTTCTGAATGTCAAAGGAGAATGCATTGTGGTGGATAACTCACATCAAAGTGCTCCTTGTCGGTCTGGTCCAGGCACTGGCCATTGACACACCATTTCCCCTCTCCGCAGCTGGTGCCGTCCGCCCAGGGGAAGTGTTTGGTCTGGCACACCGGCAATCCTCCAGAGGTGCCCGTGCACCAGAGGATCATGCAGGTGCTGGCCGCGTCCGGGCAGTGTCTGGACTCCTCTCCAAATGTGAGCTGGCACTGTCGGCTGGCATCGTACAAGGTCCCCGGGAGATCGGAGGGGAGCTGTATGACGAGCTGGGGCTCGTCCATCAAACATTCACCTGCAAAGAGAAATACCAATGAATGTTAACAAATAGTAACTAAAGGCACGCAGGGGACAGATCAGTTTCAGAAAAGATTTATCATAAGAGATAATACATAGCAAAGTGATTTGAAAGCTGAAGGGTTTGGGAGAGATGCGCCAGAGAGATTTAAATTATTGTTAAGATGTTATTCTTAATGAGTTATTTCTGCTTTAACAATGTCAGGAAATCATCGTTCTGCTAAACACTCAAGTTCATGTACTCCGGGAGCTTCTTGGACAGAAGCACTGTCTTTTATTGGAAATTCAGGTTTAAAAATGTATGCTCTTGACAATGAAAGTCATTTTGAAAGGAGAAAGGGAAAAGAAGAGAAAAGAAAAAAAGAGCTCGTTTAACAAGTACTGTATGAACACGAGGATGGTTGGATAACATCTAGAAAGAGTAGCTGGAGTGTCTTACCATGACCATTATCCAGAAATGTTGTAATCGCGGAGGCACTGCAGGGAGACCAGGGCTGGTTGTGGTCCAGATTGGTAAGCATTGACGCCATCATGTGGGAATCCCGGTTGAGACCATTAATGCCGGCACATTGCTTGGCATCATCATGGGGCATGTTAAACACGTGACCTAAGTAGAAATCCAAGACTCACATTAAAACATATCATTTGCAGCATTTTTTTTCCCCAACAGAGATTCATCTATCTCAAAGTGATATTTCTGAAGAAGAAATGTATCCGGATACCATCTATTTTAGAGACAGTATCTACTTTTCACAGGGTGTGAACCAATGTGTGAATTTCCAAATGTGTCCCTAGCTTCAACTCTCTGATTCTGAATTCTAATAAAGATAACCATGCTGAGAATCGTGTAAAAGCATTTTCTGCAGATTTTAGGGAGCTCTGGCACCTAAAATGGCAATATAATCTGCAGATGCTCCCTTTAACAGTAATACCTAGTTTATCAGCTTGAATTCATGAATTGCGCTTAACTCGCACTCTGGAACAGACTTACCTAATTCGTGAGCAGTAGTGAAGGCGGCCTGTAAGCCATCATCCTCTATGACCGAGCAGCTTCTGCTGGGATCACATATAGTTCCAACATCCGCCATGCCAAGAGTATCACACGTCTGGGTACCACACAGGTCCTACAAGAAGCAGAGATTTGCCCTTATTAATACACACACAGGATGAACTTCGGGATCAAACTGCTTGGTAGGGTGTAGCCTCACATGTGCTTTGGAGCATCTACATTCTTTGTTGCTGAGTAGCCCTTTTAGGAGTATTTTGTGTGACTTTAAGATTTTCCCCTAAGGCATTCACCTAGGACTGTGACACTTGAGATGTTAAAGCTATGGAAGAATTCCCTGGTGGTCCATGGTTAAGACTTTAAGTTCCCAATGCAGGAGGCCCAGGTTTAATCCCTGGTCAGGGAACTAGATCCCATATGCTGTAGCTAAAGACCTTGCATGCTGCAAGTAAGATGCAGGACAGCCAAATAAATAATAAAATAAATATTTTAAAAATTAGGAAAGATTAATCATGCTAGCCAATGAAAAAATACTTCAGTGTGAAAATATTGGTAAAATGCCTTATATACATTTGTTACAAACTGAGTCCCCAGGGAGTCCTGTCATGACTGGTGATGTCTTCCTCTCACCTGTCTGGTGAATAGAATCGCGGTGTCATAGTGCTCTGCATCCCGGTCACTGGGCGGGTTGTGCTGTTTCTGCCAGCTGCAGAAGTTCCGCAGTGTGAGGGCAGCGTTGGAAGTCACTTCTGGGCCCTTCTTTTCCTCGTAGATGACCAGGATCTTTACCACCACTAGGCTCACTGAATTCCGAATGCTGGGGTGTTTGTATAACCGGGCCGCCACGGAGAACAAGGTCAGAAGGTAGTGCTTTAGGTCACTGCCGTGGAACTCGGCCATGGACTGGTCAGCCACAAGCATCGTTTCCACATAGCGGGGGCTGGACACAAATCGCTTCTTTCTTAGGCTTCCAGTTCCTGTAAAGACACAAGGAAAGATCATTTGCTTGGGGACAGTCTCGCCAAGAATAGTTTACCTTCCTAGAGTATATAAGGAAAGCCTAACCAGTCAAAGCAAATAATACAAAAATACACCCGGGGGGCAAACAATAACAAAAATATTTGCATCTCTGTTCACTGCAAATGTTATTTTTAAAGTTTTCTCCTTACTGTAAATGTAAAGGCCATGTGCTCCTCTGAGGGGATCAGCTTTTTTTTAAGTAGCATTTTTTTTAATCCTCTTTGAAATCATGCAATCTGAAAAAGGCAGGATGCACACCCCTCTTTCCAGTCGTAGTAAAATCTTGGAGCAAGGGGAGCAGGCAGAGCCCCTGAGTCACTCTTTCACAGGCCAGGACTCAGATCCTGAATGAGATCATCAGGCTCCACGTGGAAGGCCCCGGGCAGGGCTGGGGCCTCTGCCAAGGGGCCGGGCCTGAAGGAATCTCAGCCCGCACGGCTCGGCTCTCTCATTCCAGGGGTTCCTGGGGGTGCTCGGCTCAGGCCAAATCCGGCACGAGGACCACCCAGTCTGCCCCGGCGCCTACGGCCAGGACTCCTACCGCCCCACGGAAAGAAAGTTGGTGCTGCAGATTCCGGGGTGGGGGTGGGGGCACGATTAATTATTTAGAAAAGAGTTCTCTGACTCCTGACCGTGAACCAGCCCCCTGCCCAGGGAAGTCCTACCCTGGGCTCTGATCACGTAACTGCTTCCAGGAGCAGACGGACAGGGGGAGAAGAATTACATTCTGCAAGCCCGGGGCAGAAAGTGAAGAAAGCGACAAGGCACCAAAGTGACAGGAGGAAAAGAACTACAGCAGAAGCAAGGCACAACAGAGTCCGAGGAAGGCGTGGCAGGAAGGATCGCGGTGACTAACTTTTCAACAGTGTTTCGGAGCATAGGGGTGGCTGCGAGAGGGAGCGCACGCGGGGAGGCGGGCGGGAGGCGCGGAGGCGGGGCGAGCCGCGCGGAGAGACCTCCCAGGCAGGTCCAGTCGAGGGGCCCCGCCGCCGCCAGCCGGTCGGGGTCAGCCTGGTAAGCCGGGAAGGAGACACCGGCCAGCAGAACAGAGGTCCTAACGCAGCTGTCCAGGCTCCAGGGCTGCGCATTCCGAGGGTCTCTCTCCCCCGCCCTCCATCTCCGCCCTCCTGCGGTCTCTGGGTGCGCGAACAGGCAGCGGTTACAAAACTAAGCGGCCAGTTATAACTCGACCGAACGACACATGGACAATCGTTCGCAAGAAATTAACAAGGCAGAAAGAAGTCGCAAAAGCTCACTGTCGACTCAAGTGGAGGGGCTGAGTTACCAGCTCTCCCTTCCAGATCCAAACGCTTCTCCTTAGCAGAAAAAAGAAAAGAAAAGAAAACAAAAAACAACCCACTGATCACTTATGTCCTCTCTTGATCATTCGTGATTGGGGCAAATGGTGAGTTCACCAACCCAGATCTTAAAACACAAATCAGCACCACCACGTCTCGGTCCTGTCCGCAGACACAGTCTTCCGTCTGCCAACAGGACTTTACCCTCAAGTCGTGCAGCCCAGAGAAGGAAGGGAGGGGGAGATGAATGGAGAGGTAAATGGGAGCCGCTCTTCTGGACTGATACCTGTTCGGTGTCCCGGGCGCTGGGGCGCTCGGTCCCGCGGCGCCCACTGCACAGTGGCGTCCTCGCCCTCTGGCCCCGCGCCCCCCGCCAGCTGGGTCTCGTCATCCAAGACCCCGCACTTGGCGCCGCCGTCGCCCCGCCGCCTCCGCCGCAGGAGATGGAACTGCGGCCGCGCCTGCTGCTGCTCCCCAGCTGCGGCGGCGGCGGCGGCGGGGGCCAGGCTCAAGGTGGCGGCGGCGGGCGCGGGTTGGATGAAGTACTCCTCGCCCTGCAGGTAGAAGGCGCCGCGCACGCCGTCGCACAGGCTGAGCGCCGCGGCGGAGCTGGGGTCGCCGTTGACCGTGCCAGAGTAGAAGCAGTGCGCCAGGTCGCCCACCGGATCAGAACGCTGCACGTCCGGCTCGGGTCTGCGTCCCACGGTCTGGAGCGTGAAGCCGGGTGCCAGGAAGCCGCGGTCCAGGTGCAGCTCCAGGCTCAGCTGCCGACCGAAGGCGTCCAGGCGGAGGTGCGCGGTCCTGAGTCCCGGGTCGCGCTCCAGGGCCGGCAGCACCAGCTCCTCGTCCTCCTCGGCTGGGCGCCCGTGCGCGCCCGGCACGACCAGCAGCGCGGCGGCCGCGGCGAGGAGCAGCAGCGGTGAGGGAACAGGCTGCAAGCCCCGAGCCCTCGGCGCCTTGTGCCCCATGTCGCCTCCTGCCGTGCGCTTTCGGAACCCCGCGGGAACCGCGCGCTGCATTCGGGAGGAACCGCGCGCCTCCGAGCGCTGAGCGCACTGGCTATTGTTCGGGTCCGGAGCGCGGAGCCTCGCCAGCTTGGCTCGGGACTGTTAACAAGTTACTCTGATTCTTGCAAAAGGGCGCGCAGAGCCCAGCCGCCGATAGGGCTCCCGGAGTCACTAAAGAGCAGGCGCTGTAGTTCTGTCGGCGCGCGGGAAGTTCTTCTGGGGAAGAGTTGGAGGCACCGCGCAGCAGGCGTTGGCGGGGTGGCTGCTGCGGGGAGGCGCAGCGCCCCGGGACGCCTCTGGGGCCGGGGCGACGGGCCACACGAGGATCGGCGTCCAGAGACCCCCTTCGGTCTCCGCCTCGGTTGCGGTGCACCTCGCTCTCCGCAGGGCTCAGTCCTCTCGGCCCTTCTGCGCGCCCTGGCAATGAGAGACCCCAGGCTCTGAGCCGCTTTCCAGCGAGTGCAAGGACAGAGCAGCCCCGACCGCCTTTTTATATCTTAGACTGAGTCTCCGCCCCTCCCTGACCCCCCTTCCCTCCTCCCTCTTGGCCGCCTTTCTATCCCCGGGACCCCGCCCCCTAAACTCAGTCTGGGCTAAACAGAGCGGTGCGCGAACCCGGGCGGGGGAAGGGGTTGGCTCGGCGCCACGCGCTCGTCAATCTGGGGGCGGAAGACGCAGGAGGGGCCCTGTGACCAGCCCTTTGCACGTCTGGGGCTGCTGCTGGGAGAAGTCCTCTCTCCCACCGCCCCTTCCACCCGCCGTCTTCTGCCCGGACAGCCGGGACATGGTCCCTCTCCCGGGCGGGAGGGAGCGCGAGGATGCCAGTTGCGGGATGGACAGCGGAGTCCCTTCTCCGAGGTTTCCCCGCCCGGGAGCTGTCCCTGCGCCGCCTTCTTCTCTCAGCTCACCCCGTCCCCACCCCCCTTCCCCCACCCCCCGCCGCCAGCCTCCTCCTCTTCAAGCCGGGAGATGAGCCAGGGCTCCCCTTTCTAGCAAAACACCCCACTCCAGCTCTCCATCTCCCGGGCCTGCCTCAGGCCCGTTTGCAGCGTGCTCTCTCTTTGCCCCAACTGTTCTCTGGCAAGCTGGGTAGGGCCAGCGCGTCCCCTAGAAAGCGTGCCTGGGTGAGGAGGCCAGGAGACACTTTCCAGGGGCCTTGATTTGAAAACGCGTTTGGCATCGACCTTCACGCCGGTCATCTGCCCTCCCATCCCGAAACTCCCATCCCGTCCCCCTCCGCCCCGGGCCTTAAAGACTTCTCGGTTGAGACCCGGGTTCACACTTCCGGAAGAGGTGATCTGGAACGCGTTCCATTCCCCGGAGCCTGGGGAGGGAAGTGCGCATTCTCTTCTTTGGGGGAAATACTCCACTCTCGCCCAGTCGGCCTTCTTCCACCTACTAGCAGCTGCGGGGCAGAGGCCAGCTGGACACAAACGTCCAGGAACCCTACTTTTCCACCCAGAGAGTGGCGGCATCGCTGGGGCTAGAAAGGATGCGGTGGGGAAATTAGGGGTCCCCGACCCCTCCCGGCTTTCCCTGGAGGAAGCGGAAAGGCAGTCGGAAACCCAGAAAAGCTGAGCCTTTGCACCTCTATCTAGGTCTCTAAGCAAAAGCCCCAGCAGCTCTTCCATCGAAAAAGAGGGAGGGGCCCGGTGACACAGAGGAAGGAAATGTTTCATAACGTTTTCCCAGGCGGAAAACCACGGGGACAATGGTGAGAACGACCGCCCCAAGCCGGGGCCGACCGAGTCCCTCACCCTCGCGCGCTCCCACTTCCTCGCCTGGCCGCGTCTCTTCTGTCTCGCCGCCCCCGCCCGCCCCCTTAGTTTTCATCAAGTTTGATCTCGGCCTTTTTCCTCCCTCCACCCTAGATCGTCCCAAATCCATTCTGTTCCAGTCCTCTGCAAGTTCTCCCACGCGTCCCCTTTCCAGTGTTTGCATACAGAGAAACAAAACAAAACAAAACTTTCCAACGTCGTCTTTTCTCTTGAAGTTCTAGATCACCTACTTGAAAAATAAAAACCAAAAACCTCTGCTTCCCACTCTTTAGGAAAGATCGGATCGGAAAGAATGGCACAGAGAAAGCCAAAAAAGCCGCTTCACCCTTGAAAGGGTTTAAGATAACCCCTGGTCCATACACTTAGTCAGCATGGAGTTTTCTTAAATGTGATTTTCCTTTCCTGAGGTCATTGTCATAGATGAATGCAGAAGCCAGGAATTATGTATATTTTAACAATAGAAATTGCATACATTTTAGCAGCAGATTAAGGTATCTCAATGACTAGTTTTATCGTCCCTCCTCCACTCTAACACTGTCTAATATTTTGATCCTGTTTCTGCCCTCCCCCTTTCATCCAATCTCTCATCCCATTTTCCTTCAGATTTAATATTGATATACACTCATGAGTGGCCCCATTCATTTCTACACTATCTCGCCTAACTCATTCTGTTCATCTTTGAACTAAAATTTATTTCTCTCTGTAGAGTTTCATTTCCCAGATTACCCCTACTTTTCAGTTTGTGAACCCTTCCCTCCCCTGTTACAGTAGCTATTTAATGTTCTGCTTTTCATTTCATGTGTTCTTTCTCTCCAGCTAGTTCAAAGATGAGATATACTTAGGAAAACATTTGGGAGGAAAAAAAAAAGTCATTTTAGCACTTTAAAGATCTTGACTGTGGAATCATGAAAACGTGATAGCAAAGTCATCAATACGTTTTCATATCTCATGCTCAGAACAGGGCTCTGGAAACATGATGACCTGCAGCTGGGCCCCACACTGACTCTGAGATGGAGATTTCAAACACTTGTGGTGGCCCAGGGACTGAGAGATCCACAAGGGATCTTAACAGATTCATAAGGGAAAGTGTGATTCTTATGAATTGGGACAAGATGGCAGATTCAGAAGACCCGCAGAAAATGTGTAGTTTTCTAAAAACTCGTGTAATGCATTCTAATCTGTCAACTCCCCTACGTACACTTTAGCTTTTAAAATGTAATAATGCAAGTTTGGCCTTTTGGTCGTTTCTGCCTCCAGTGCATTCTTATGGGACTTTGTTTAATTCAAGGCATACATTTCTAATCTTGAATGGTTTACCTCAAATCTATTATAATTTTTGCATATTTCACGTTGGCTATCCAAATAGAGCTGAAAAAACAAAGCGCTAAAGGCGAAAGTGGCCAGGAACATGACTTTTTTATTCACTGGGTTTCTCTCCAGAGTTCTGTTCTTTTGCGTAATGATTCCAGTGTGTTGTACACCTGCAGTTCTGGGAAATGATTCTTTTTTAATAGCTTCAACAGAGGCATGGGTGTAAGAGCTGCCAGTTATTAAGCTTGAAAAACTTCATCCACACTCAGAAGAACATTTAATCTACTTATGATTTTGCTTTTTTCTAGATCAGCACTCTTTGGGCATTTGTGGTAACACAGAGACATACGCACATAACATAGATGTATATTGGTAAAGAAAATTGTGAATTGAAAAAATAATTCTCTGTTAGGAACAAGACCAACAGAGCAGAATTTGTGCATGGTACTAGTAAAAGTGGTATGTAATATCACATGCATGCGTTGTCCCTACTTCATGTCCAACTCTTTGCAACCCCATGCACCATAGCCAGCCAAACTCTTCTGTCCATGAGATTTCCCAGGCAAGAATACTGGAGTGGGTTTGCCGTTTTCTTCTCTAGGGTATCTTCCTGACATGGGGACTGAATTGGCAACTCGCGCATTGGCAGGTGGGTTCTTTACCACTGAGCCACCAGGAAAGCCCTGACATGTAATATTGGGTCAGTACTAAGTATGTTAATAAGTATCACATTCTCACCCTTATAAAATGTTTGCTGTTTAATTTAAACACGCATCCAAAAAAATCTCATGTTGTCCTAAACTCTGCCGTATTTCTGATTTTCCTTGCATAGACTACACAAATGCTTATGTAAAATAAATCTTGATATATTCTAATTTATCAATCTTAATCGATTTTTATTATTTATAGAGATGACTTAGTAAAATTTAAAGTATTTGACATAAAAATATTCTTACAATGAACAATTTGACCTTTTAAAAAACTTTCTTGTCCTTTGTTAACAGAGAAAAGAAAAAGTTTCACGCATTTCAAAGACACAATACTGGAATAATAGTTCTTGAGAATTGTTTTTCAAATTAGGTATTCAGCAAGTAACCATGAAAGGAGAGAATCTGGTCATATATGTGAGCTATTAACACTGTTTTAGTGTAAACACATACAGAAACATTAATGTACCTATATCATAAACATGTAATGCTATTTATTCGTATTTTCAATACGAATAAATATTGGATTTTTCATTTACCTAATTAGGCATAGGAAAACTGTTTAGCATTAGTTCTTCTTCTGGGAACCTATGGTCTAAAATAATATCAGACAAATGAATCATTTTTTTTGGTTGTAAGTAAGAAAATAGAAAACATTTCTTTTAAACAGGTTGTATAGCCAGAAATATAACAAATATTGAAAACAGAGAAATGGATGTATATTGCATTTGGATTTACAACTGCTGTGATACAAAGCCCCACATTTGCAAGATTCTTTCCAATCTACTTCCTTTGTTTGGCAGATGTGAAACTGAACCTCAAAACGGTTGTTATTACCTAGGATGACAGTGTAGCCAAATTGGGGGCTAAGAAATGACTCTGACTTATATTTTTAATCAAATTCCTTATGATATTTTAGCTGTCTAATTGTTTGGTAGGTAAGTGTGTTGTCAGACTTGTTATTGCTTGTTATCATTGTTTCCAATGATTACATGTAATTTAAAATCTGAATAGGAGTTTTCTATCACAATAAGAAAAAATTCCACCTTAACAGATTCACAGCCTGTAGTACTTCTTTCTCAGTCCACAAGGTGGCGATGGTCTACAACAAATGATGTGTGGCTCCGTTTTTTATTGTTCTTTCCCCTGACAGTTTTTCCAGAATTTGTAAAGGTTTTACACTTTTTCAATCGTTATTTCATAAATGTTCACCAAATTTTAACTTTGGGTTAACATATTGGTTAAACTGTAACTTTAAATGTATTTTCATTTTTAAAATAATAAAATGCCTTAGTCAACTAGTTTCAATCATGTAGCTCTATTAACTTAAACCAAAAATCAATTAAACTTAAGAAAACTACCTTTGAGATAATACTATGGATCACTTTTATTCATCACATGACAGCTTTATGTAATTCAAATGATAAAAATGTAGACATTACAGTTCACTAAAGCAAATTAAAATTCATTCATTAAATATATTTACTAACCTACAGTATGCTGAGTGTACATCAGTGACTTTAGCATTGACTTCAGTGCTAAAGGTAACTCATTTTCTTGGTTAGAGATTTTCCTTACCAGCAACGAAGAAGAACTTTAAGTGCAAAAATGAAATGTGAGAAAATCTTCTACCTCTAGGTGGTGACAAAAGATAAAATTTCAAATGTCTCTTCTGTCCACATACTTCTTGCTCCCAATACAAGTGACTTCCTAGTGTCATATGAACTTAAAGTTGTATTCTGGGGATTTTGTTCTTACCCAAAAATGAATTAATATTAACACAAGATCCCTAGTTAAATAAACTCTAAAATTGAAAGTGGATAATTTTAGTCAGCAGGAGGCACATGAGACTGTAGAACAAGAAATCTGACACAAAATCTCCCCCACTCAGCTCAAAACATATTGATTAGCTGATTGAGATAGGAATAGTCCACCCTACTCCTCCCAACCCCTATAGTTCAGCTGTCTGAATGGAGATTAGCAGTCAGTTGTCCAGATGTGTGGGAAGTGATTATTGCCAATGGCAAAGAGCAGCATTTACGATGATTTCTAAGCTTCCTTCCCACAGGAAGGATTTAAGACTTCACAAATCTCCTCTGTATCTTAGGGAGAGGCAGTGACTGAATTATGACGTCTTGCGGTTGACTGATAACCCACCAGGACAATTACAATGGATAGTTCAGAATCTCTTGACATTTGCCTATCTTCAGAATCCTAGGACATGCTTCTCAGTCTTTCTCTACCACAGAAAACTATACTTGCACCTCCCAATGGATAATGATGCTGGCTGATTAGAACCCTGGCTCAGGGAGATTTCTCTTCCCAGAAGGCTCTTGGGCCATCCTAACCAGTTGAGAAGATTGCTGTCTCGGCATACCTGTATCCTGTAGCCAGTTGATGGTGTATATTCAGCAACTAGTATATTCATGCAGATCTGTTGGAAAGCTGGGACCTAGATAGTCTGAGGAATAGGCTGTTGAGAACGTGAGGCCTGGAAGTTCTAGAGAAGCATGATGCCCACGTGTGGGATGTCTTCCCATCTCCTGCACTTAATGCACTGAGAGCTGGAAGGCAAATCCACGCTGAAAATCTGCATTCTCACGTGGCCACATCCTTATCTTGTGGCTTCAGGGAGTAGATTTCCCCTGAACTTCAGGGTCCTCATGTGTAAAAACATCCCAAATCATAGCAGCACTATCTACGATAGCCAAGACATGGAAACAACTCAAGTGCTCATCAACAGATGATTGACTTAGGAAGATGTAGTATATATATGTATATATATATACATATATATACAATGGAATGTTACTTAGTCAAAAAAAGAATGAAATATTGCCATTCGCAGCAACACAAATGGACCAGAGAATTTTATACTTAGTGAACTAAGTGAGACAGAGAAAGCCAAATGTTATATGGTATCCTTTATACATAGAATCTAAAAAATAATACAAATGAATTTATATATGAAATAGAAACAGACTCACAGACACACAGAAAGCAAACTTAAGGTTACTAAAGGGGAAAGGGATAATGGGAGAATGAATTAGGAATATCGGATTAACAGACACAAAGGACTCTACAATAAGCAACAAGGTTTTACTCTACAACACAGGTGGAGAAGGCAATGGCACCCCACTCCAGTACTCTTGCCTGGAAAATCCCATGGATGGAGGAGCCTGGTAGGCTGCAGTCCATGGGGTCGCTAAGAGCAGGACACGACTGAGCGATTTCACTTTGACTTTTCACTTTCACGCATTGGAGAAGGAAATGGCAACCCACTCCAGTATTCTTGCCTGGAGAATCCCAGGGAGGGGGAGCCTGGTGGGCTGCCATCTATGGGGTCGCACAGAGTTGGACACGACTGAAGCGACTTAGCAGCAGCAGCAGCAGCAGCTTACAACACAGGAAACTATATTCAATATCTTGTAATAACTTACAATGGAAAAGAATCTGAAAATAAAATATATGGAATTACTTTACTATACACCTGAAACTTACCCAATATTATAAATCAAAGATATTTCAATAAAGAATAGAGATAATAATAATCCTTGACTTGAAGCATCATTGCAAGAATTAAGAGACCTGATTGGCATAGAGCTGTCAGGAAATAGGATTGATGATTATGGGAGACTTTAAAAGTGGTGGGGAAAGAATGTCACAAAGATCAGTGAGACTGCACGTACTGAACTCTAACCAGGAGTTTTGTCTCACTGCTGTAGAACTCAGTGTGGAAATGAGCAGGATGTGGGCACCCATTTTTAAATGAATGCAACTGATTGATCTTTTCCATTTAGTAATATCACCTTGATTGGTGAGTGGGACACAAAAGCAGAAAACGACAGTTGGAGGCAATTGGAGGATGTTTGTGGTGGAGAGGTGTAGAACAATAAAGAGAAGTCATTGATTGATCTCAGGGGCTATAGGAGAAAAAGCAGGATAAGAAGGACTGAGGACTTCCCTAGTGGTAGAGTGGATAAGAATCCTCCTGCCAAGTCTGGGACATGGGTTCCATCCCTGGTCCGGGAAGATTCCACTTGCCTGGGAAAAACTAAGCCCACATACCATACCTACTGAATCTGTGCTCTACAGCCTGTGAGCCACAACTATTGAATCTGCATGCTGCAACTACTGAAGCCCGTGTGCCTAGAACCTGTGCTCTGCATCAAGAGAAGCCGCTGCAATGAGAAGTCTGCACACCAAAATGAAGAGTAGCCCCTGCTTTGCTCACCACAAGAAGAGAAAGCCTGAGCACAGCAACCAAGACCCAGTGCAATGAAAATAATAATAATAATAATAATTAATTAAAAAAAAAAACTGAGGCAAATAGTTTCAAAAGTGCAGGCCAGCAGCTTGAAAAAAGAATATGTAAGATGCCTTTCCAGAGTTATCAGTTAATGAGTTGCCTCAGAGTTAAAGTTGCCAAGAGTTCTCTGTAGGTTTTGCCTTTTTGCCATTGTTTTTAGATCGATAAGTCTGTAAGCTGACTTACTCCAGTGGGTGGGCCATTCTGAATCCCTGTGTCAACTCTTAGTTACCTTCTCCATGTTTGCTCTGGGCATTGCTGTTCTGACCACGTTCAGGCAGATGTTAGAAACCTCATAGTAATTTCCTTCAGGCACACCCTGTATTTTGAATGCTTTCTTACCTGGGGCTCCTTGAAGCTGCAGAATGACAACTGTTCAAATGCAAATAGGAAGCCCAACAGCGTTGATTAATAGCCACTTAACCAGAATAGTAGTCAGTGATTAAACGGGTCTTTTTCTGTCCCTTGGGGAAAGAGAGGAATGAGACATAGGTCTCTTCCAAGAATGTTGATAAAATCAAGCCCCACTTGTCCCCAGGATGGTCCAGAAAAACATCTTCTTCTGCTTTATTGACTCTGTCAAAGCCTTTGACTGTGTGGATCACAATAAACTGTGGAAAATTCTGAAAGAGATGGGAATACCAGACCACCTGACCTGCCTCCTGAGAAATCCATATGCAGGTCAGGAAGCAACAGTTAGAACTGGACATGGAACAACAGACTGATTCCAAATCGGGAAAGGAGTGTGTCAAGGCTGTATATTGTCACCCTGCTTATTTAACTTACATGCAAATTACTTCATGCAAAATACTGATATGGGTGAAGCATAAGCTGGGTTCAAGATTGCCAGGAGAAATATCAATAACCTCAGATATGCAGATAACACTACCCTTATGGCAGAAAGCGAAGAAGAACTAAAGAACCTCTTGAAAGCGAAAGAGGAGACTGAAAAATTTGGCTTAAAACTCAACATTCAGAAAACTAAAATCATGGTATCCAGTCCCATCACTTCATGGCAAATAGATGGAGAAACAATGGAAACAGTGAGAGACTTTATTTTTTTGGCTCCAGAATCATTGCAGATGGTGACTGCCGCCATGAAATTAAAAGATGCTTGCTCCTTGGAAGAAAAGCTATGACCAACTTAAACAGTATATTAAAATGCAGAGACATTACTTTGCCAACAAAGGTCTGTCTAGTCAAGGATATGGTTTTTCCAGGAATCATGTATGGATGTGAATGATGCAGTATAAAGAAAGCTGAGCACCGAAGAATTGATGTTTTTGAACTGTAGTGTTGGAGAAGACTCTTGAGAGTCCCTTGGCAGCAAGGAGATCAAACCTGTCAATCCTAAAGGAAATCAGTCCTGAATATTCGTTGGAAGGACTGATGCTGAAGCTGAAATTGTAATACTTTGGCGACCTGATGTGAAGAAATGGCTCATTGGAAAAGACCCTGATGCTGGGGAAGATTGAAGGCAGGAGGAGAATGGGACGACAGAGGATGAGATGGTTGGATGGCATCATCTACGCAAAGGACATGAGTTTGAGCAAGCTCTGGGAGTTGGTGAAGGACCGGGAAGCCTGGTGTGCTGCAGTCCAGGGGGGTCACAAAGAGTCGGATACAACTGAGGGACTGCACTGAACTGAACTGAAGGACCAGCTTGAAAAAGCACGCTGGCATTGCCTCCCTCTTTTCCTGTCTTATTCTTGCCAGGCCTCCTCTCTTGTTCCTTAAATTTACTTCTCTGCTCCTTCCGCTGCCTAAAACCTCCAGAGCTGTCTGTCTGCACACAAGTTCCCCCCGTCCCCCTCTTCCCCAACTCAAGCTCTGCTTCCTAGGCTCAACTCAGTCTAAAGTACTGAATATCAGAGCACCCTTTGGATGGGCCCACTCACTGATCACATACACCTATGAGGGACCCTTTGCGGGTAATCAGTGGGTGAAACAGCCCATGGCAGGCATCGGCAATATAACTTAGCACACTTTTGCTATGGGATGAGGTTCAGGTTTCGGTAACAACAGTGGCACTTAAAAAGCCTGAGGAAAAGAGCAATTTAACAAATGTGTAGTTGGATGGCTTTTGATAGTCACTTCAGATCAGGAGTTGGTGAACCATGGCCTAAAGGCTTGACCATCTGTTTTTGTGAAGAAAGTTTAACTGGAACGTTTGTTTATGTATTGAGTATCATTGGTTTTGTGCTACTGGGCAGAGTTGAGCACACAAGTCCAAAATATTTATTATCTGGCCCTTTACAGAAAAGTTTGTTGACCTTGGCCTCGGAAATCGTGAAAGAAATTTTAGAAGAGAAACTATATATTTTTCTAACTCAATTTCAAGACCTGTTATGAAACTCCAATACTTTGGCCACCTGATGTGAAGAACTGACTCATTGGAAAAGACCCTGATGTTGGCAAAGATTGAAGGCAGGAGGAGAAAGGGACGACAGAGGATGAGAGGGTTGGATGCCATCACCAACTCGATGCATGTGAGTTTGAGTAAACTCCGGGAGATAGTGAAGTACAGGGAAGCCTGGCGTGCTGCAATCCATGGGGTCGCAAAGAGTTGGACATAACTGAAAAACAACGTGAAAGTTACCTTTATCTCCTGTAGTCAGAGAGCAGACTATACTGAAAAATCTGAAAATGCTTTATCTTACAGTTGTCTTATCCCAAATTAGGGTCTTCGTACAAAAAGTATGGAAACTGCAAAATGAGATGAAGCCATTTGGGTGGATGAACCTGAGAGGCTTGAAGTTTCACATTCTCCTGGACCCTCCAGGCAGTCAGAGATAGATGTCACTCCCTTGCCACAGGGAGGAAGCCTTTTTTTGCCTCTACAGTTCTCAGCAGAGTCGAGAGTTTCTCAAAAGTAATCTTGCTTCCTCGACATCTTCCCTGTCTCCTTTATTCCCAGCGTCTTACGCAAAGCTCACAATTATTCTTGAAGAAATCTTTAAAAATTATGTATCTATCCCACCCTGCCATTCTACCCCTCTAGGTCATAACAGAGCAGCAAGCTGAACTCCTTGCACTGAGCAGGAGCTTCCCACTAGCTATCTGTTTCATAAATGGTGCTGCGTATGTTTCAGTGCTACTTTCTTAGTTCGTCCCACCCTCTCCTTCCCCACCTGTGTCCACAAGTCTGTACTCTACATCTGTGCCTCTAGTTTTGGCCTGAAAATAGGTTCATCAGTATCATTTTTCTAGATTCCACATATGTGTGTGTGTGTGTTTGTGTGCATATGTGTGTTTGTGTATGCTAATAAATCAGAAAGAGAAAAAACAAATATCGTATATTAGCAGGTATATCTTCAGGAAATTTTCAAAGAAACAATATGGATGCAAATTATGGCCTCCAAATACTTTCTAAGTTAAAAAAAACAGAAACCTTTATAGCCAAACACATTGTACTAATAACAGCAGTATTGTCAAATTATATTTGGTTAAGATAGACTTATGACAGTATAAAACAGTTTAATATACTGTCGTGAAAGTTTTGCTGTCACACAAAAACTCCATTGTGAAAATGCAGAATTGCATTGCTTTAAGGTTAAAGATATGGCCTGTTGGAGAATGTGCAGTTAGCTAAGAGGAAATTCTGGGGGTCTGGAAGTGATAAGAAATATAGAACAGTCCCAGCTGCCCTATGCGAGGACTTGGAGGTGCTTGTCCATTACGAATGAATGTCAGTGGGATGATTCTTATCAGCTTCCCAAGCTGGCAGTAACAATTCCAGGAAACTTTCTATTTGTCCATCTGACCTCGGGAGATTGGGCTGGGAGAATGCTGAGGGTGTGTGTGTGTGTGTGTGTGTGTGTGCGCGCGCGCAAGGTAACTCACTTTGTAGACTCAATTCCCAATTTTCTGAGCAGTGGTTTCCTGCTCTCCCCTGCTAGACTGTGCCTTCTCTTTCATGCTGCTTCTAAATTAAGAATTCAGTGCGCTCCAGAGAACTGGGCCACGGAAGGCAGCCAGGTGTGAATGAGATTACATCTGAATTCATATTTTTCTAGAAATTTATCATGACAATAATAATATCCATTTATTGTGTGTATGACCTTAGGTGGTGCAGTTTAAAGAATCTGTCTGCCAATGTTGAAGATGTAAGAGATGCAGGTTTGATCCCTGGGATGGGAAGATCCCTTGGAAGGAGGTGGCAACCCACTCCAGTATTCTTGCCAGGAAAATCCCATGGACAGAGGAGCCTGATGGGCTACAGTCCATGGGGTCACAAAGAGCTGGACATGACTAGGCACACACGCACATTTTGTGTTTACTCTATTCCATATACACCTTACATATATAAACTGATTCATCCTAATGTAGTTTTATTATTTACATATCTGTATCACAGATGAAGCAATTGAAGCACAGAAGTTAAGAGATTTGGCCAAGCCCACACAGCTTCATGGAGTCAGGTAATCTGATCTTTCAACCTTTAATGCAATATATATATATTCATATAATCATATATATATATGATTATAGAACATACAAACATATAGAAGAAAGAGAACTGGGTTAAGAGTCAGGGACAATAATTTCAGATGGGCAATCATCTGGTAGTGACCTGAATCACAAACTCTATGGACTTGAGTTCCTAAATGTATAAAATGAGCAGGTTGGATAGCTCCAGCTCAAATTTTCTATCAATTTTAAGATGATTTTAGCACTTTAATTAATTACATATTAATTAACTGTAGGTGTACAAATTGCTGTTTATTTCTGTTAATGTTGTATCTCTGCTGAATAATCAATTTATCATATGTTGAGTTGTTGGTGAGGTAGTTATTTCTCAGTGAAACTTTTCCTTAACTAGAAAATAATTTATATTAGAAAATCAGACACATTGTTTTTTCCTGTTTCTAGAAACCTACCATGGCTGATGGTATTATTGTCACCAGTGTCAGAAAACAATGAGGTAAAAAAAAAATATCAAATAAGGCTATTTTATGTAATTTATGTTTTTTGTAATTCAGCTTAGAAAAGAGCTGGAGAATATAATGGTATAAAGGGTTTTAGTTTGCAAAAGGATTTAGTGCTACATTTTGTGGATTCTAGTACTGAAAAAGTCATGTATATCTGCATATATATGTCATATATATCATATATATATATATATAGAAAAAATGGATTAAAAAATTTCCATATTGTATCACTGAGGCAGGAAATATAAAGATTTCATTTTTATGACTTTTTAGTCATAAAAAGTGTGTCTGATTCTGAGTAGGTATATATAACGCTTTCTGGAATTCATCAACACCATCCAAACCCTAATATTTATCAAGCCCTTATGAACAAACAGTGACCTACACATTTCCCATGTACTGCAGTTTTATCAAAAACAAACAAACAAAAAACCCTCCTAAACTTACAAGAGAAAGTTTCAACTAAGAATGGATAAATATAGGGCAAACTTCACACTGGAATAAATCGACTTCTCTACCTTAAAGAAAAATGTGATGCTTGTCAAACTTGCTGAGCAGCTGACATTCATTCAAACCCAAGGCAACTGTACAGGCTATATATACTTCTCACCAGAAATTAGAGAAGAAATAAAAGGAAGCAAGTGAAGCCAAAGGAGCATTACACGAGATCTGTGGAAAAGCACGTGTTAACCACAGAGCTCTGTCTGAACACCTGTGCAGCAACTGAAGCTTCTAGAGAACACATGGGGCATAAAGAAGAGAAATACTATAGGGAGACAGAAGGCGCAAGTAAAGCATCATTTATTTATTTATCTTGCACATTTAGGAACTAAAATCAAGGGGAATTAGTGACATTATACAGAATAAGCCAAAAGTAAGCAAATCCATGTAGTAATCTTTTAAAAGAATAGGAAAGAATTTTAATGAATTAGCTTTGTAATTCAGATGTCATTTTTGAGTAGCTGGGATTCAAGGACATCGTTTTTGAGAGAAAACTCAGTCTGTGAGTCACCCATTCCCTGTCTTAAGTGCAGATGCCATGATGGAAAGTAGCTCATTAAGAACAGATTTGATGATTTTAGCGATAATGGAAAACTCAGATCATGAGAACCAGAAAGACAGAGAAAGATTAAAATTTTGCCATCAGCTCTTGTCAAATCCCGTCTCTCTGTTCAGTTAATTTGCACATAGAAAATGAGTGCCCATAAGAAAAAGATTTTATTATGTATTTTTTCCTTTCTTTCTTGAAATTATCCACCTGACGCTGTTAGTTAGAGCAAGTACAGCAATCTTGCTCTTTTGCAGGACAGTTATTTACCGTGGATGGCTGTTGAAAGCTTCAAGTAATTCGCAATAGGCATATAATAGGTTAAAAAAAAATGAGAGGAGAAGAAACTTTCCTACCAACTGAAATGACTTTTTAGCAATTGTATCAGGTTTTTCCTCTGGGGCTTTTTGTCAATCTTCTTTCTCCTTCCCTCCTTCCTGTCTTTCATTCTTTTGCTCCTCCTGTTTAATTTTTAGTGTTTGTTAGGTGTGCATCGTGTCGGGTGCTGCACTGGGCCTGGTGGTGTCCACACTGTGCTCTGAAATTTCAGTCTTAGGAAAGCTTGTTTAAATAATTGCTCTTGAGTGTCTTCTACAAATTTAAATTTATTTGTATTTCATTACTTTGCCAACAAAGGTCCATCTAGTCAAGGCTATGGTCTTTCCAGTGGTTATCTATGGATGTGAGAGTTGGACTGTGAAGAAAGCTGATCGCCAAAGAATTGATGCTTTTGAACTGTGGTGTTGGAGAAGACTCTTGAGAGTCCCTTGGACTGCAAGGAGATCCAACCAGTCCATTTTGAAGGAGATCAGCCCTGGGATTTCTTTGCAGGGAATGACGCTGAAGCTGAAACTCCAGTACTTTGGCCACCTCATGCGACGAGTTGACTCATTGGAAAAGACTCTGATGCTGGGAGGGATTGGGGGCAGGAGGAGAAAGGGGACGACAGAGGATGAGATGGCTGGATGGCATCACCGACTCGATGGACGTGAGTCTGATGAACCCCGAGAGCTGGTGATGGACAGGGAGGCCTGGCGTGCTGCGATTCATGGGGTCGCAGAGAGTCGGACACGACTGAGCGACTGAAATGAACTGAACTGAACTGAATTTCTCCTGAGTGTACTTAGGAGTATACAGGGAATATGGTCAAATAATAGAAGATGGATCCATTGACCTGTCCAAGGGAAGGGCTCCCTAGGTGGCACTAGTGGTAAAGAACCCACCTGCCAATTCAGGAGACTCAAGAGACTTATGTTTGATCCCTGGATGGGAAAGATCTCTTGGAGGAGGGCATGGCAACCCACTCCAGTATTCTTCCCTGGAGAATTCCATGAAAGGGGAGCCTGGCAGGCACACAAAATTATGGAAAAATCCTCTTTTCTGCAAAGGGCCATTTGCTTCAGAAAAGATTTCTCAGTTCAATTTTTGTCATTTGGTTTATTCTGTACAGCTTTTGTACAGTCTACTAAATTATCATTATTCTGTGATAGAAGCAATATAGGATCTATATGATAACTCACAGATGTTTACAGACTTAGTTACTGAGAAATAGTTTCGATTCATTTTGTACTTTTAGGAAATGAGAAAAAATATGCTAAAATCTAATTTCAAAAGTGTAATGAATAGTTTTTACAGTTTAATTCATTCTTCTGCATTTCTATAAAAACTTTAACATCATTTAAGAATTTTATCAATGTTTCCTTGTTTTTGTAAACAATAAAAATTAGAGATGCCTATAAAACTGAAACACTAAAATGTTATTATTTGGTGTAAGGAATGACTCTGAGGCATTGTAAAAACAAAGCAAAAAATACCTTAAGCTTTCAATTTAATATTAAAATATTTAGCATTTCTTTTTAATATATGATTGATTTTTTCTTTTTAAAGGGATTGAAATAAGAGAAGAAATAAAATAAAAGAAATAAGATGTTTTCTTGCTTTTCTTGTTAATGGTGGTTCAAAATAGTGCAGCTATGAGGAGAATCTTATCTTCCTAAGAAAAATAGATTCCTTTGCATTCTGTTCCCAGATTAGAAGGAGCTGCTTATGTGAAAACTGAAGTGCCTGGTGAAAAACAATTTAATTGTTCTGCGATTTCTGGTAGGATATTATACACATATATATTAGAGAAATCAACATATACCTTAAATGATATTTTTACAAATTGTGACAATACTGCTATTTTAAGTATATTATCTGAATTGGCACTTTGAGTAATATATTTTTAATGTGCAGTTTTTTTTTAAGGATTGAAAAGTCCCATTTAAATGAAACAGTTATTCAACATGACTTTTCTTCCTCAATCACTCTCTGGCAGAAGCTAAAGAAGACATTAACATATAGACGCCAAAAGGTCCTGAAGTAGCCAGAAAGAATTGAAACAATAATTATAGTCAAATCTGTATGCTTCTGATGAATGACAGAGTCAAATACATGAATAATTTAAAATACAAGACATACACACACACACATTTAGAAATAGTTGAATGAAATTGATTTGGAGGTAAACAATGATGATGGTGATGATAATAATGATAGCTCACATTTATTGACAGCATTTTGATTGCACTGCACTGGAGACTTTCCATATATTAGCTTAGTTACCCTCAAAACAGCCTTGTTAAGTAGATCCTATTATCATCATATGCTTATAATTGAGCTGTCCAAGGTCTCATAGTAAAGAGAGAATTTAGTCATTAGTGTCGTTCACCAAATATTTCTGGTTCTCATTTTTTTAAGTTTTATTCAGATTTATTTGCTTTACAATGTTGTGTTAGTTTCTGCTGTATAGTGAAATGAATTAAGTGTATGTATACATATATACTCTCTTGCTTTGGATTTCCTTTCCATCTGGGTCACCACAGAGCACCGAGTAGAATTCCCTGTGCTCTACAGTTGGTTCCTGATAGGTTCCTGTCTGTTACCCATTTCATACGTAGCAGTGGATATATGTCAGTACCAGTCTCCCAATTCGTCCCACTTCCCTGTCCCCCCTTGGTGTTCACACATTTGTTCTCTTTGTCTGTGTTTCTATTTCTGCTTTGCAAATAGGTTCCTCTGTACCATTTTCCTAAATTCCACATGTATGCATTAATATACAATATTTGTTTTCTCTTTCTGATTGACTTCACTGTGTATGACAGTCTTTAGGTCCATCTACATCTCTGCTCTTTCTAAGAACATATTAACATCGTCTTTCCTAACCACTCTAACTGTAGAAAATTCTGAAAGAGATGGCAATACCAGACCACCTGACCTGCCTCTTGAGAAACCTGTATGCAGGCCAGGAAGCAACAGTTAGAACTGGACATGGAACAATAGACTGGTTCTAAATAGGAAAAGGAGTATGTCAAGGCTGTATATTGTCACCCTGCTTAATTAACTTGTATGCAGAGTACATCATGAGAAATGCTGGGCTGGAGGAAGCATAAGCTGGAATCAAGATTGCCAGGAGAAATATCAATAACCTCAGATATGCAGATGACACCACCCTTATGGCAGAAAGTGAAGAGGAACTCAAAAGCCTCTTGATGAAAGTGAAAGAGGAGAGTGAAAAAGTTTGCTTAAAGTTCAACATTCAGAAAACCAAGATCATGGCATCTGGTCCCATCACTTCATGGCAAATAGATGGGGAAACAGTGGAAACACTGGCTGACTTTATTTTTCTGGGCTCCAAAATCACTGTAGATGGTGATTGCAGCCATGAAATTAAAATATGCTTGCTCCTTGGAAGGAAAGTTATGACCAACCTAGATAGCATATTCAAAAGCAGAGACATTACTTTGTCCACAAAGATCCGTCTAGTCAAGGCTATGGTTTTTCCAGTGGTCATGTATGGATGTGAGAGTTGGACTGTGAAGAAAGCTGAGTGCCAAAGAATTGATGCTTTTGAACTGTGGTGTTGGAGAAGACTGTTGAGAGTCCCTTGGACTGCAAGGAGATCCAACCAGTCCATCCTAAAGGAGATCAGGCCTGGGTGCTCACTGGAAAGACTGATGTTGAAGCTCAAACTCCAATACTTTGGCCCCTGATGTGAAGAGCTGACTCATTTGAAAACACCCTGATGCTGGGAAAGACTGAGGGCAGGAGGAGAAGGGGATGACAGAGGATAAGATGGTTGGATGGCATCACCGACTCAATGGACATGAGTTTGGGTAAACTCCGGGAGTTGGTAATGGACAGGGAAGCCTGGTGTGCTGCAGTCCATGGGGTCACAAAGAGTCAGAGATGACTGAGCAACTGAACTGAACTGAACCACTCTAAGTTAAGTGTGTCTTTCTTTAATACACTCTGAGCAGAGTGACTTGTTCTGGTCAGAACTGCTTGGGGGAGAAATAGAGGATAAAAAGAGACAACCCTCTGTGGTGTAGACATGTGGAGACTACTGAACTTCAAAGATCGAGCAGGAATTGAGAAAACTCATTGGCATCCCAGACATCACATGGAGTGCAAGGCATGTGGTGCTCTGAAGTATTAATAACAAACACTAACCTAGCTTGACTCATTCCCCCATAAAATGGACCAGATAAAAGAAGTGTACTCATTTCTGAGAATACATTTTAATTACCACAGTTTCTATTCTTCTTCACACAATGGTCATAGGTCAACAAAAATTTAAAATGCCCCCCCTAAAGCCAGGGACAAAACATCAGGAGGTAAAGGCAGTCAACAGAACCAAAACTTTTGAAAATGGTATTCCTGTTGTACAAATTTGTTTTGTCCCTTTGCAGCTTAAAACAATGCTTCTGAGTCATCTGGAGACAGAATTCCATCTCCTTTCCCATAGCCCATGACAATGTGGGTAGCCTCAGTTCTCACAAGACCTTCTTGCCATTTATATCCTCATGGCACCAGACTATTTGTTGTTTCATGAACGCACAATGATGCTTTATACCTCTGTACCTTCACCTACTCTATTTTGCCCTCCTGAATCCCAGAACATCCATTACTTTCTTGCGTGCCTGAGAAGCTGTTTACTCTCAATACTCCGCTCCTATGACGACTCCATGGTGAAAAAATGCCAGATGATGCCAGCTCTTCCCCCACATACAAAGAGACAGGCTGAGGTTTTAACAAGTGCCTTTCTTCTATTTTTGTTGCTGTATCCATAGTTTTTTTGTGTGTGTGTGTGTGACCTATCAAACAGTGGTAATTGTTTGGTTACTTATATAATTTTCCCACTGGAGTGTAAACTTCTCTAGGGTAAGGGTTCTCTTATCTCCACTTGCCACTTGAAAAAGAAATTCTAGACAACCAAATGTTTACTTCAAATCAATTGAACTGAAACTTATTAAGACTAATGTGGAAATGATGCTTGCCCATAATGAGATTCAAATGAGAGTATAATTCTTTAAGTGAATTTTTATGATGGAGAAATTATTTGGAGGCAGATTTTTTAGAAGTGTCTTCCTTTATGGTTCAAAATTTAAAATAATTGATAAGTTATGGTTTAATTTTTATAGCTGAGAACTCTTTAATATAAGACTGAGAGCTGTTATTTAATTTATAAAAAAGGATTTAAAAATGAGTAGGCTTTTATTCCTATTTCAGGTAGTACTATTGAACTAGATTGTCTTAAGAATCCTCCTGATGAAAGCAATTTAAAAAACTGGAGGAAATATTAAAAATAAAATCTTTATGAATGCATCTATGAACAGACAGGGAAATAAGGAATTAGAAGCCAAGGAATCAATGAAGAAAACACAACTTAAGTTTGTTCCTTTTGAACGAATTTTCTGTATGGATGAAGTTTGTTTTCACAGACTGTCTGGAAGTGTGGAAGCCAGATAAACCTCTGGTCTATACACAATGAGATGTTCACAGGGAATCATCTTTCCACATCCCATACATTCACCTCTCAAGAAAGGAAGAAAAAAATAGTCTCTCTTGAATTTGATACTGTATGGAGGAGAATGAAAAGCTTTCTTTTAGACTTTAAGACCACAAGCCATCTGATTTCAGTTCTATGGACTGAATTCATATTTCCTGGGTGGTCTTAATATTCAGCATACAAGTATTCAGGGCAAACTGGTCCTTGGTTAGTAGTGCCCTTGGGACCTAGCAGGACTGGACAAAAGCCCTCTCTCATAAAAATCACTGCAGTTCAGGGCTCAGATAATATCTACAGTAATACGAGCTCATAGTAAAACAAAAATAAAGAAAAAACAGAACAAAATAAGCAAGCCATGTTGAGTAAGAGCCAGCAGGAAAAAAAATAAATAAAGCCAGAATCAAATCTGCAAAAATATTAATTATTGGAATAAGACACAGAATCTAAAATAATGGTTTGAAAATAAATTTAAAAAATGAGTCTATAAAAATAACCAAACACAAAATCTGAACAACATGGGTTTATTAGTAGATTAGACAAAGGTAAAGAGCAAATTTGTGAACTGGAGAGAGATAAGGGAGAAATTTTCAGAATATAACAGAGATCATAGTATGAAAGGGCTTCCCAGGTGGCACAGCGGTAAAGAATCTGCGTGACAATGCAGGAACGCAAGAGATGCGAGTTCAGTCCCCAGGTGGGAAGATCCTTCGGAGAAGGACATGGCTGCACACTCCAGTATTCTTGCCTGGAAAATTCTATGGACAGAGGAGCCTTGTGGGCTTCAGTATATAGGGTCACAAAGAGTTGGACACAACTGAGCAAACACACACACACACACACACACACAAAATGGAAACTAGAGAAAGTAGGTTAAAGAAAAATGGAAGGTGGCTTAAGCTTAAAAGGAAGAAATTCCTGCCCAAACATAACAGTAAAATTTCAGATGACCAAGATAAATAGAAAATTTAAAACCCCAGAAAGCAGTATACAGAGTTACATTTAGGGAATGACAACAGTTGGTGAGAGATGATGGCTCCACATTAACAATAAAGGCTTGAAGAAAGTGAAATGATATGTTTAATACACATACTGAGAGAAAATTCCTGACAGTGAAGAATTGTATGCTAGAAAACAACAAAAATGGAAGCAACATAATAACCTGATAAAGATAAAGAAAACCTGAAATAGTTTGCCTACAATAGACACTAAGGAAAACTGAAAATATATATTTTGGGAAGAAGGAACATAGTCTCAAATAGAAGTTTTTCCTATGGAATCAACAATTTCAAAATCAACATCAATGATTCTGAAGTATATACAAAAAGGGAGAACATTCCAGCTTCTTACATGAGAATAGCATAAATTTGATACCAAAAGCCCCCAAATAGAGTGAATGAGGAAGATCTCAGGCCATCTTAGGCATGACATTGGTGCAAAACTTTTTAGTCAAATAATGAACCTAACTGAGCAATGTATTAAAAAGAAGATAAATACCTCCTGGTCAGGTGAAAGTGAAAGTGAAGTCGCTCAGTCGTGTCAACTCTTTGCGACCCCATGGACTGTAGCCTACCAGGCTCCTCTGTCCATGGGATTTTCCAGGCAAGAGTACTGGAGTGGATTGCCATTTCCTTCTCCAGGGGATCTTCTCAACCCAGGGATGGAACCGCAGTCTCCCACATTGTAGACAGATGCTTTACTGTCTGAGCCACCTGGAAGGTAGTTTAACTCAGAAATGCAAGGGGTTTAATACAAGAGGTATTAATATAAGAGGTTTAATACAAGAAAACCAATGAATATAATTTACTGCATGAAGAATTTTAAGGAGAAAATTTGACAATTGTATCAAAGATATAGAAAGATAGTAAGTAAAATTTAGCATTCATTCATTGTAAATATATTCTTAGGACACCAAAGACAGAAGAAACTTGTGATCTGATTAAAGATTTCTATGAAAATTCTACAGCAAAATTATACTTAGTGAAGAAATTTGGAAATATTCCATATCTGAACTAACAGATATCCCCACTTTTAAAAAAACTTTCTTTGGGGACTATAAAAAGAATACAATTATATGCAAATTATATGATCATCATTAGAGAAAACAAATTAATTTATAAGTCATTAGGATTAATAGGAAAATATAACACATTTCTGCACATAAAATTAATACACAAACTCATCTGTATTTCTATATTCTACTAATAAACATTTAGAAAATGAAGTCAAATAAAATATGCCATTTATAAATATATTGGAAACAAAATATTTGTAGGAATAAGTCTCATAACAGATACACATGAGTCTTCTAAAGATGTAAAACTTTGGTAAAAGTGAAAGTGAAGTCGCTCAGTTGTGTCTGACTCTGCAACCCCATGAACTGTACCCTACCAGGCTCCCCTGTCCATGGGATTTTCCCGGCAAGAATACTGGAGTGGGTTGCCATTGCCTTCTCCAGGAGACCTTCCTGACCCAGAGATTGAACCTAGGTCTCTCACATTGTAGGCAGCTACCAGGGAAGTCCTGGTTAAAGGACTTTGGTTAAAGACATTAAAGAAGATGTCAGTAAATGAAGAGATTATAATACATTCGTAGACTTAAAGACATATTTTAAAAAAGCAGTTAGTAAAATTGAATTGATCTATTAATATAAACAAAAAGCAACTAAAATAAAAATAAAATAAAGACTTGACAAATTGATTCTAGATTTGTGTGGAAGAAAAGAGGGACACATTGACATCCTGGTAAAAGGAGAACTTATCTGATAACAAAAATTAATATGGAGAACTTCTGATAGGATACAGGAAGTAGAAGCAGACCATTTCTTCCATTATACCAGATTCAGTTCAGTTCAGTTCAGTCACTCAGTCATGTCTGACTCTTTGCGACCCCATGAATTGCAGCATGCCAGGCCTCCCTGTCCATCACCAACTCCCGGAGTTCACTCAAACTCATGTCCATCGAGTCGGTGATGCCATCCAGCCATCTCATCCTCTGTCATCCCCTTCTCCTCCTGCCCCCAATCCCTCCCAGCATCAGAGTCTTTTCCAATGAGTCAACTCGTCGCATGAGGTGGCCAAAGTACTGGAATTTCAGCTTTAGCATCATTCCTTCCAAAGAACACCCAGGACTGATCTCCTTCAGAATGGACTGGTTGGATCTCCTTGCAGTCCAAGGGACTCTCAAGAGTCTTCTCCAAAACCACAGTTCAAAAGCATCAATTCTTCTGTGCTCAGCTTTCTTCACAGTCCAACTCTCACATCCATACATAACCACTGGAAATACCATAGCCTTGACTAGATGGACATTTGTTGGCCAAGTAATGTCTCTGCTTTTGAATAGGCTATCTAGGTTGGTCATAACTTTCCTTCCAAGGAGTAAGCGTCTTTTAATTTCATGTCTGCAATCACCATCTGCAGTGATTTTGGAGCCCCCCAAAATTAAGTCTGACACTGTTTCCACTGTTTCCCCATCTATTTCCCATGAAGTGGTGGGACCAGATGCCATGATCTCAGTTTCTGAATGTTGAGTTTTAAGCCAACTTTTTGACTCTCCTCTTTCACTTTCATCAAGAGGCTTTTGAGTTCCTCTTCACTTTCTGCCATAAGGGTGGTGTCATCTGCATATCTGAGGTTATTGATACTTTTCCTGGCAATCTTGATTCCAGCTTGTGTTTCTTTCAGCCCAGCGTTTCTCATGATGTACTCGGCATATAAGTTAAATAAGCAGGGTGACAATATACAGCCTTGACATACTCCTTTCCCAATTTGGAACCAGTCTGTTGTTCCATGTCCAGTTCTAACTGTTGCTTCCTGACCTGCATACAGATTTCTCAAGAGGCAGGTCAGGTGGTCTGGTATTCCCATCTCTTGAAGAATTTCCCACAGTTTACAAAGGCTTTGGTATAGTCAATAAAGCAGAAATAGATGTTTTTCTGGAACTGTCTTGCTTTTTGATGATCCAGCAGATGTTGGCAATTTGATCTCTGGTTCCTCTGCCTTTTCTAAAAGGCAGCTTAAACATCTGGAAGTTCACGGTTCATATATTGCTGAAGCCTGGCTTGGAGAATTTTGAGCATTACTTTACTAGCATCATCTACATAATCTTTACATGTGTGCTCAGTCACTCAGTCGTGTCTGACTGTTTGCAAAGTTATGGACTATAGCCTGCCAGGCTGCTCTGTCCAAGGGATTCTCCAGCCAAGAATACTGGGGTGGGTTGCCATTTCCTCCTCCAGGGAATCTTCCCAACCCAGGGATCGACCCACGTCTCCTCCATCTCCTGCATTGGCAGGCAGACTCATTACCAGTGAGCCACCTGGGAAACCTAATATTTACATGAGACACCCCTTAATTAAGAAGTATAAAATATAGAGAGAGGTTGAAAATAAAAACTGGAAAAAGATATACAACAAAAAGTCTGAATATATGTATTGTGAATATCTTATCCCATCTGTAGCAAACCATTTAAAATTATAAATCCAGTGTCTTTAAAAAAACAGAAGTTTTTAATTTAATGAAGTATCATTTACCAACTTTTCATTTTATGCTAGGTGTTTTCTGAATCTCATTTAAGGAATTTTGCCTAATCTCAGGTTGTAAAGATTTTCTCTGGTGTTTTTCCTAGATTGTTATATAATTTTACCTTTAACATTTAGAGTTGTAATCCATTTCCAGTGAAAGTTTGGATAGGTGAAGTGTATTAGAGACTACATTTTATTTTTTTCCATCGTGATTATTTGGGTCAGGAAGTCGGGAAGGGTTTGGAAATGTAGTTCATTTCCAGTCTATGCTATCAGTTAGGGCCCCTGGGACTGAAGGATCCACTTGCAAAATGGCTTCTTCACTCCTACGTATAATGCTCAGGTTCTTTAACTTCTCTCCCTTCTTTATTTCTACCTGATATCTTGCTTTCTGGGACTTCTTAATGTGGCTTGAGATTCTCATAGAATGAGCATACCTCAGTGTAGCCAAAGTTCTTACACAGCAGCAGGTCACAGTTACAACAGATCTCAACCCACTATGGCTAAATCTAGAACCTGTCATAATGTCACTTCCTTCATACTGTACTGGAGAAAGTGGCTACGGGAAAGCTCAGATTCAAGGGAAGGGATCACATCTTGATGGAAGAAGTGCCGGTAAATTTGTGGCCATCTTTAATCCACCAGAGTCATATTGTAAAGATCATTCTTTCCCCATTAAATTAATTAGCACAGGATTTGAGTTTCCTACATCGTACAGGTGATTCACGCTGATGTATAGCAGAAAACAGAATACTGTAATTGTTATCCAATTAAAAATAAAGAAATTTAAAGAAATAAATTGACTGGCACAGTTATGATAATTTAAGTGAACATTTGTATGTGAATCTATTTCAGAAAGCTCTATTCTGTTATATTCTTATAAAGTTAAATATATACTTATCATATGACCCAGAAAAACTATTCCTCAGTATTTTCACAAAATAAATGGAAAACCATACCAATATAAAAGTCTTGCCATGAATGTTTATAGCAACTTCCTTCATAATTTCCTAAACTAGAAACAACTCAGATGTCCTTTAATAGGTCAATGGATAAAAAGATCGAAGTACAGCCATAAAATGAAATATTTGTTTAGCAATATAAAGGAAAGGACTATTGATGTATACAACAGAGATAAATATTATATACATTTTGCTAAAAAGAAGAAGCCAAACTCAAAATATAACATATTGCTTGATCTCATTTATAAGATGTTATTGAAAAATGAATGAGAGGACCTGCAGTTGCCAGGGTTAAGAAATGAGGGGAATGTTGACAACAAAGGGGCAGCCTGGGAGGATTTGAGGCTGATAAACCTGTTTGTATCACAGCTGTAATGGTGCATTCACGACTCTGCATTTTTCAAGAGCCTTTGAACTGTATACCACAAAGAGTGATACTTAAAAGTCAAACACAAAAGAGCAATATGCAGAATATTTCATTGTGATTACTAAGTTAGTTTCTTATAGAGGTATGCATTAGGAATTCTGGAACTACTTTCTGTGTCTTCTATGACTGATCAAGTAAGTAAATATCTTGTAGAAAATGAAAGCAGCTTCTTTTTTATTGTCTGAGAAAAAGGTTACAAATGAGTGAAACTTGTGGTATTGGGTTGCAGTTGGAGACATTTGTACGAACTTATATGTATACATGCTTGGTTTTCAATTTGTACAGCGTATTTATGTTTTCTATATATATGTGCACACAGATAAATAAATATAGAAATAAATGTAATGTGTATGTATGCGTGGGTTAGTGTACATGCACACGTGTTCGTACTACATATACTGAGATTTCTCACCACATATGGTTGCATCCTTTAGCAATATGTTCACTTCTGTATGTTTCTAAACTTCTTATAAATAGAATGATATTGCATATGTTCTGCAATGCACTTTTGTTTGTTCAATATTATATTTATGTAATAATCCATGTTAGTATTTTTCTGAAGACTTATTTTCTGGCATCATAAATTGTTCTAAGCACATCACAAAATTTCTCCGCCCAGTCAGCTATACTCCACCATGGAGCTTTGGTTCCTTTCACTGCAGAATGGTATTTAGAAATCAAGACCCGGGCTCCATGTGTCCGTATCACTACTGGGCTGCCATCATCTAAAGAAAATCTAAGCTATGAAAAACCTGTTCTTTTGCATGGTATTTTCTTACTTGCTAAAAACAAAAGCACCATTGAACTTTCAACAGCTGGAAGACTTTTTAAAATCTCAAATACATCTTTCCATTGATACAATTAATTCTGTCTGTCTGGGTCCAGTTGATAGGGTGATTACATCCTCTGGGTGGTAGCCAAGCTGAAAATCGAAGACTGATTTTAGCTCTTTTTCTCGAGTAGATAATTAATAATTCCATGTCTTAAAAGTCATGTTCTCAAGTCATTTAGTCACATTTGCATCGTTCCTCTGATTTTCTCTGAATTTCTCTTCTCTTTTGGCTTGAAAACCTTGTTCTATAGAGTGTTGAGAAATTGACTATTCTTGAATATCATGAGTTGGTGAACTCAATGTCTACGTGCTATACCCTCTATGGTATCAGTTTGCAACCCATGTATATTGGTTCCAAATTCAATTTCCAAAAACATTGTTAACAAGGTAACTCTCTATTCCACAATTCCCCAGATATACCCAAGCCTTGTACAGTTGTAATTTCTCACTCTCTCTCCATTTACTCAAATATTTCAGAGTATCATCTCTAACTACGCAGATAGTCTTTTTATTTGAACTCAGTTTGTAGTCATGGAAATATCTTTCTATAAAATATGCAAATAATAATGCAATGAATATATAGAAATATAAATTCTCCTTTTTCTCAGAGCATGTATAAATTCATTATTTCAGTATTTCCTTGTGATTTTGTGCCTATATAATAAACCAAACGCAAATTAATAGATACTGAGAGCAAGATGAAAATAATAATTACACTGGAGGTAGAAAAGTTACTGAAGTCATAGACATATTTAAAATTTTTCTCTAAGTTTTATAGAGTCTGATGGCAGTTGTGTATTAGATGTATACTTATACTACATATTTTGATAGTAATCACAGAATACTTATTATATTACTGATATTTATTTTCTTTATTAAAAAGAAATATAAATATATTTTTACTCAATGTAATGAGATGTAATGAGGTATCCTGGATTGGATCTTCAGATAGAAAAAGATTAGTGGGAAAATTGGTGGAATTTGAATGAAGCTTTTAGTTAAATGAATCAATGTCTCAAAATTAATTCATTAGCATAAGAATTAAGCCTGGAGGGATGGTATGTGGAGGGAGGTGGGAGGGGGTGCAGGATGGGGAACACATGTACACCCGTGGCGGATTCATGTTGATGTATGGCAAAACCAATACAATATTGTAAAGTAATTAGCCTCCAATTAAATACATTTATATTAAAAAAAAGAACTACACTGGGAGAAGGGATAGGCTACTCTCTCCAGTATTCTTGGTCTTCCCTTGTGGCTCAGCTGGTAAAGAATCCACCTGCAATGTGGGAGACCTGGGTTCCATCCCTGGTTGGGAAGAGCCTCTGGAGAAGGGAAAGGCTATCCACTCCAGTGTTCTGGCCTGAAGAATTCAGGGTGGTGAAGAGTTGGACACAACTGAGTGACTTCCACTTTCACTTTTCAAGAATTAAACCATGGTTGTGTAAGAGGGTAACATTAGGGAAACTAAATGAAGAGTATATGGGAACTCTGTGTTTTCTTTGCAACTCTTCTGCAAAACTTTTATAAAATCTGGAACTATTTAAAATGATAAGTTTATTTGAAAATAATGTTATATTATTGTTAACTAAAAGCTTCATTCCATTTAAATGTTGAATTTTATTAGGTTTTTTTTTTTTTTTTTTTTTTTACTTAAAAGGAGAAATCCCATACATTTCAAGAAATTCAATCTCTAGGTGAATTATTTAATATCACTTAATGGTAACCTTCAACTAGAGTTTTTTCTATTGCATAAACTTATCCTGCATAGTATACAATAACGAATATGCATTTTTAGTTTAGTTTTGAACTAAGACTTAAAGGGAATTCCCTGGACTTAAAGAATCTGCCTGCAGGGCAGGAGACCCGAGTTTGATCCCTGGGTCAGGAAGATCCCCTGGAGAAGGAAATGGCAACCCACTCCAGTATTCTTCACTGGAAAATCCCATGGACACAGGAGCCTGGTGGACTACAGTCCATGGGGTCACAAGAATTGGACACTACTTAGTGATTAAACCACATCAAGACTTAAAAAATGTTTTTCCTGGAAAACGGTTGACATTTAATGTAACTTTGTAATTAGATGTCACATAACATAAATGTTTAAGTAATACAGAGTATATAATTGAATATGGACGATATAAATCTATCTTTGATGGATAATATTTTAGGTGAGCCCAGTTATATAGTCAGGATAAAGTTCCCTAAGTGTCAACTAGGTCCTCTATTTGGGTTCAAATGAGTGGTACAGGTAACTTTTGGTATTTTTAGGGTTTTAACAAAGATATATGTAAAATATAAAAACAGCATATAATTTAGCATGATTTCTTAAAGTTTAACAAGCAAGTCAGATTTAAATGAACTTGGGAAAAATCAAGTAACTTCTGAGGCTACATTTCCCTGTTTGTGAAAGATCAAACAAACATAATAAATTTCTCTGATATGCTATGAAGACAAGTGCATAAGGGTGTTTAAAAACTGCATAAAGATTCTATTTAAGTATAAACAATAAATTGATTTGTAGCATTTGCAAATAGGAAAGAAAAATAATAATTTTATCACAGATGTATTTTTGTTCTACTATTGGTATTAATTGGAGAAGGCACTGGCACCTCACTCCAGTATTCTTACCTGGAAGATCCCATGGACGGAGGAGTCTAGTTGGCTGCAGTCCATGGGGTCACTAAGAGTCGTGTCACTTTCCCTTTTCCCTTTCATTCCTTGGAGAAGGAAATGGCAACCACTCCAGTGTTCTTGCCTGGAGAATCCCAGGGACGGGGAGCCTGGTGGGCTGCCGTCTATGGGGTCGCACAGAGTCGGACACGACTGAAGTGACTTAGCATTGGTATTAATAATTTCTTTATGTACCAAAAAATAGAGGGTAGTTAGATTTGTGTGATTTAAATGTGTGTTTATTTTCAAGATTAATACTACACTGAACTTAAAGCAAACAACTCTGAAAAACTGTGAAGCTTTTCCTACGTTTTGGACTTTTATATTGATTCACAAGCAGAGTTCTTGCCCATCCTACGGAGTGAAATGTTAGTACATCACTGATTGTCTCTAATTTTTGTCAATGTACAATCCTGAAGTAGACAACTACACTTCCAGAAGACAAAACTTTTGAAACAAATTTGTGTTCATTGCACCATGTGGCTCAAGTAAAAATAATCCTAAAGGCAAGAGAATCTTAATAAACATGATGTAATTCTGTTCTTTTGCATGGAATGTATTCCTTTATGTAATTAATTAAAGATTCATGGGCTTCTCTGGTGGCTCAGATGGTAAAGAATCTGCCTGTAATGCAGGAGACCAGGGTTCAGTCCCTGAGTTGGGAATATTCCCTGGAGAAGCCCATGGCAACCCACTCCAGTATTCTTGCCTGGAGAACTCTATGGACAGAGGAGCCTGGTGAACTAAGTCCATGGAGTTGCAAACAGTTGGACACAGCTGAGAAGGCGATGGACGGAGGAGCCTGGTAGGCTTCAGTCCATGAGGTCGTGAAGAATCGGACACGACTGAGCGACTTCACTTTCACTTTTCACTTTCATGCATTGGAGAAGGAGATGGCACCCCACTCCAGTGTTCTTGCCTGGAGAATCCCAGGGACGGCGGAGCCTGGTGGGCTGCCGTCTATGGGGTCGCACAGAGTTGGACACGACTGAAGCGACTTAGCAGCAGCAGAGTGACTAACACACACAGACAGAAATTCATACTATTCCTTTACTTCAATTACTCCTTTCTCATACTGAAGCAGTGTTCTCAGAAGGGCTATCCATTCAGAAGGGAAGCACTGGGCTCTATCAAACACTCTCTCCCCCTCTGATGGGCCAAGTCTATAGTTCAGTGTAATGAATCCTAAGTACATGACCATTTCCAATAAGACACACTATTTTGCTTTGATAAACTCCTGCTAATCCAGCTTTTCAGGAAGTTTCATAAGCTTTCTCTTAAGAACATTTAGCTCTGGTCATTATTTTACTGCAAGTATTCCTGCCTATTATATCAGCATATTGTGTGCATTTGTGCTCAGTCATGTCTGATTCTGTGACCTTATGGACTATAGCCCATCAGGCTCCTTTAGCCACAGGACTTCCCATGCAAGAATACTGGAGTGGGTTGCCATTTCTTTCTCCAGGGGATCTTCCTGGCCCAGGGATCAAACTCATGTCTGCCTCATTGACAAGCAGATTCTTTCCCACTATGTCACTTGGGAAGCTATATCAGCATATTAAACATTGTTTTAACTTAACTATAGTTGATTTACAATATTGTGTTAGTTTCAGGTGTATAGGAAAGTGATTCAGTTATACATATACATATATGTATACATTTTTCCATATTCTTTTCCATCATAGATTATTACAAGGTATTGAATGTCATTTTCTGTGTTATAGAGGAAATCCTTGTTGTTTATCTATTTTATACATAGTGGTTGTTTTGTTGTTATCTAGTCACTAAGTTCTGTCTGACTCTTGAGACCCCATCGGCTGTTACTCACCAGGCTCCTTTCCTTGGGATTTCTCAGGCGAGAATACTGGAGTGGGTTGTCATGTCTCCTGCATTGGCAGGTGGGTTCTTTATCACTGAGCCACCAGGGAAGCCCATACATAGTGGCAAGTTTATGCTAATCCCAAGCTCCTAATTTATCACTGCCTCCCCCACCTTTCCCCCTTGCAACCATGCATTTGTTTTCTATGTCTGTGAGTCTGTTTCTGTTTTATAAACAAGTTCACTTGTATCATTCTTTTAGGTTTCACATATAAGTCATATCATATAGTATTTGTCTCTGTACGGCTTACTTCAGTTAATATGATAGTCTCTGGATTTATCCACGTTGCTATAAATGGCAGTGTCCCATCCTTTTTATGGCTGAGTAATATTCCATTGTATATATGTATACCATATCTGCTTTATCCGTTCATCTGTTGATGAACACTTATGTTGTTTCCATGTCTTGGCTATTGTGAATAGTATTTCAACATGTTTGATGCATATGTTTTTTTCAGCACCTCTCCTGGGCTATGATTATCAATGGCCTCAGCTAAGACCTGTGAAGTCTTGGAAGTCTCATGAACAGCTAACTCTTCCACACTGCTCCTGTCTGATACTAGGTCCAGCAACCACAACCTCCTTGCTGGAATTCCTGAATTAACTCCTACATTTTGGTGCTTGAGCTATATCCAACAAGATTTAAGACAATTTGTAAAAGAACATATAACATAAAGAAGAATAATTTGGAATAAAATCAGAATGGAACAGAAGTCAACAGCAAAGAGCAGAAAGAGTAAACGTGACTGGTACATGAGATGATCTGATTATCATAGTTGGGCACAGAGTTTAATTTGCCTGGAAACAAAGAGGTTTAAGCTAATTTTGTTTTTATAGTCATAATAATTTAAATGATACAAATTCACTTGTAGCAGAGTGTTTTTAGGGATCAAATGTAAAAGAGGGGCTTGCATAAGGAATGTGGTGGTTAAATTTCAGTGGTGAACTACTATGGTTTTACAAAAAATCTCTAAAGTCATGCTTAAAGAAATGATGTTTTTATTGGCCTGAAGGCTGAAAATTATGTTATAAATTTGTTAAATATTTTTATGTCAACTAAATTAATATTTTAAGTCTCTTATTTTTCAATGATCTAATTAGTTATAGGAACAGGATTTGGAAATCTAGATGAATGGGTGGATGACATGCTAAGTAGACTCTAATGAATGACTTGTGTGAGTAATGGCATGTGCTGGGTCCCAGTAGATGATGTTTTCTGGTTCTAACCTAAAGCAGAGAGATCTTTGCTATTGGTCACATTCAGAACTGTAACTTTAAAAATAACCAGATGTGAGTGAGCAATTCTGTTATTTTGTTGTGAAATTTTGAGGGCAGATTTCTTAGCTCACCTGGAGTTCAACCCACTTAATCAAGATAGGAGTAGCAGAGGACTTTTGTTAGAGCCAGAATTTCTTTGAATTGGGTAAATGTAATTGATGGAATTTAGAAGTATGAGACCTGCGTTTGATTTTAGTTCCATACTTGCAAATCATGAAGCCTCAGAAAAGCTGCTATCTCTGGCTGTGTCAATGAATGGTTTAGCTTCTATAAGCATCTTTCCTAAAAAGGAAAGAGCAGACATACTTTAGATCAAACTTTATACGAATGTGAGTGCTGAGAGACAAGAATATAGTGAATGGGAGTGACAGGGGTTGAATCTCATGATTCCAAAAACTGTAATAAGGAAACATTACAACTCCTATTTTATTACAGAACATAAGTGATAAAAGTTTCTATTCAATTCTAACACTCTACAGTTAGGGTAAAAAACTAAGAGTGTACACTTAATATGTTACTGATTAATGGATATACACACACACTTAATTTCCAAAGTTTTTCAATTTTGATGTTATGTAATAACAAGACCACCCAAAAGGTGGCACTAAAAAACAGATAGTCATTATGTGACCTTCAAGTAAATGTAATTTAATGAGGAAAAAAAGAAAAAAAAGAGAGATGGTAGATAAACTTCAGTCTTGTTTTCTAAGTGCATAAATTGTCTTAACAATTTATAGATAATAAGCAGTAAAGGTGCTAAAGAATGGTTTCTATTTCCAGTCCAACATAAAACATTTCAAATCTATTTGCATTGTAGCTGTATATATTTAATTCATTATTTTCCAGCTTTTAAGTCTAGTGTTTTTTATTTTTATCATCAGTAGGCTAATTTGATTTTCTTTGGAGTCATACATTTACTCTAAACTCCAAATGGACAGATCTTATCCAAATCGCAGTTTATACATTACTGCATGTCTATGAGTTATAGAAAATGTTATCTTCAGGATGATTTTCCTTTTTTTTTTTTGCTTTTTTATTGTTGTTTTTGCCTCTGTACAATCAAGTCTTAGCACAAGAATATTAAGCATATCATGCATGTATATTGACACTTTTATTTCATATTGCTAATACAATTTTCTGTGAGGGACTTCCCTGGTGGCCCAGTAGTTAAGGATCCACCTTCCAGTGCAGGGGACATGGATTCGATCCCTAGTTGAGAAACTAAGATCTCAAGTGGCGCTGGGCAATTAAGCCTGCATGCACACCGCAACTAGAGAGAAACCTGCATGTCACAACCAGAGAAACTCATTCACTGCAACAAGGAACCTGCGCACCACAACTGAGACTCGAAGCAGCCAAATAAATAAAATGAAAAAAATATATACAATTTTTTCTATGACAAAACTGCAGTGGTTACACATCCTAATAACTGACAAAAATGTTTTACTATCACTGCATATGAAAGCAGTAGTTGTAGTATAACAACAGTACAAAAATGCCCATCATCAATGTTGATGACAAGTACATTTAAGTAAATAATGTAGAACTATATGCTATCTTTTGAGGTGATTTGGGGAATGTCATAAATTGTACCTACCCATTCAGATTCTTCATCAGTTAAAAAATACAATAAATGAGTCAATAGGTAGAGAACCAAAAAAAAAAAAAAAAATCACCCTTATTACAGGTAAAACTGAGATGAAAGAATGTGCTTTGTGTCTGGGAGAATGCGGGTTTCTTAACAACGAGCCCCAGATGTATACAAACTCACTTAACTTGTCTCCCGTGCTTGACTGGGCAGGTTCTCCCTGTGAGAACAGAGCCGGCCCACAGAGAAGTAAAGCAGAACATGTGGGCAGCTATTTCTCAAGGGAAAAAGAGAAGGAAGATGCTGGCTCTGCTTGCCTGGGTCTTCTTTCCAAACTTGCCGGTTAGATAGGCTGTTCCTAATTAGATAAGCTGTGTGGGAATGAGTGAGCGGGCGAGGGAAGCTGGGAGTAGGTAACACTGAAGCACTCACCATGTAGAAGGAAACACCAGGAGTAAAGAAGAGCTTCCCACCCCTCTACAGATGGCCTCTTTTTCTTTTGCTTATTTCTATGGAACCAGAGTTGATTTACAATGTTACGTTAGTTTCCACTGAACAGCAAAGTTAGTCAGCTATACATATACGTGTATCCCCTCTTTTTTGGACTTCCTTCCCATTTAGATCACCGCGGAGCTTTGAGTAGAGTTCCCTGTCCTTTACAGCAGGTTCTCACTAGGTATCTATTTGATGTCAATATGTATCAGTCCCAAGCTTCCAATTCATCCCATCATCTGCTTTCTCCCTTAGTGTCCAAGGTTTTTTTTCCTCTACATCTGTGTCTGTATTTTTGCTTTTTAAATAAGATCATCTATACTTTTTTTTTTTTTTTTCAGATTTCACATATGTTCCTATTGTTTAGTTGCTCAGTTGTGTCTGACTCTTTGCAACCCCATGGACTATAGCACACCAGGCTTTCCTGTCCTTCACCATCTCCTGGAGTTTGCTCAAACTCATGTCTATTGAGTCGATGATGCCATCCAACCATCTCATCTTCTTCGCCCCTTTTTCTTCATGCCCTTGATCTTTTCCAACATCAGGCTCTTTTCCAGTGAGATGACATTAATACATAGTATTTGCTTTTCTTTCCCTGACTTTCTATCACAGTCTCTAGGTCCATCCACATCTTTACAAATTACTCAGTTTTGCTCTTTTTTATGGCTGAGTAATATTACATTGTATGTCGGGACCGTATCTTTGTTCATTCCTTTGTTGATGAACAACAAATGGTCTTTCTAATGAAGAGGTTCTTGTCAACTATAAAATAGCCTTGAGTATTCCCTGATAATAAGGTCTTGGAGGAGAGGGGACATTTATCTTGTTAAATGCCTGTACTCATGGAATTCTCTCTAATTAAGGAGAACATCTGAAGCAATAAAATAACAAAACAGGATAACTGCTAGTTCCCATCTCTGTTTTCTTCTGGAGACTCGAGGGAACCTGGCTATAACAGATCAGATACCTTCTAGGTCATTTTAATTGATCAGCTTAGCTCAACATCAGTAAGTGGTAGCCTTTCATCCATGCTGAGTAGGGAGCTCCTGATGCACCCAGGCTCTTGACCTTAAGATTCTAATATTGTGTTTCTGTCCTTGCTATTTTCCATCTGGTCTCTGACAGCAGGAGACATAAGTGGATCTACTCAGAAAGGCAGTCACAATTCTCACCTTTTACCTATAGGTAGTCATGTTTCAGTATGCTGGTCAAGAAGCAACAGTTAAACCGGACATGGAACAATGGACTGGTTCCAAATTGGGAAAGGAGTACATCAAGGAGTATGTTGTCACCCTGCTTATTTAACTTCTATGCAGAGTACATCATATGAAATGCCAGACTGGATGAAACACAAGCTGGAATCAAGATTGCTGGGAGAAATATCAATAACCTCAGATATTCAAATGACACCACCCTTATGTCAGAAAGCAAAGAAGAACTGAAAAGCCTCTTGATGAAAATGAAAGAGGAGAGTGAAAAGGCTGGCTTAAAACTCAACATTCAGAAAACTAAGATCATGGCATCTGGTCCCATCACTTCATGGCAAATAGATGGGGAAACAATGGAAACAGGGAGATACTTTATTTATTTATTTATTTTTATTCCAAAGTCATTGGAGTGATGGCAGCCATGAAATTAAAAGATACTTGCTCATTGGAAGAAAAGCTATGACCAACCTAGACAGCATATCAAAAAGCAGAGACATTACTTTGCTGACAAAGGTCCATGTAGTCAAAGCTATGGTTTTTCCAGTAGTCATGTATGGATGTGAGAGTTAAACCAAAAAGAAAACTGAGTGCTGAAGAACTGATGCTTTTGAACTGTGGTGTTGGAGAAGACTCTTGAGAGTCCCTTGGACAGCAAGGAGATCAAACCAGTCAATCCTAAAGGAAATTAGTTCTGAATATTCATTGGAAGGACTGATGCTGAAGCTGAAGCTCCAGTACTTTGGCCACCTGATGCGAAGAACTGACTCATTTGAAAAGACCCTGATGTTGGGAAAGATCAAGGGTGTGAGGAGAAAGGGGCAACAGAGGATGAGATGGTTGGATGGCATCATCAACTCAATGGACGTGAGTTTGAGCAAGCTCCAGGAGTTGGTGATTGGACAGGGAAGCCGGGCTTGCTGCAGTCCATGGGGTCACAAAGAGTTGGACATGACTGAGCGACTGAACTGAACTGAGTAAAGTTTCAATGTGAAATATTGCAATGCTTGTGTTGAGAATTTCTCTTTCTACACCAGCTAAGCTGAGAATATTGATACAAATTTATTGTGATAGAAACTGTAAAGCTCTGTAAATACTGTGTTGATTCTCTATATTTTATGGCCCATTTTCAGTTATAATCAGAGGCAATAAAAATCCTGTGTACAGTTTTCTAGTTTCTCTCTTTGCCTGTCACAGCAGTGAAGGATAATGTGGTAACAAACACTAGAGCGCTTGTTTGCTGTGTACTTGAGAGACTGTTCAGTAGAGCTACCTGATGAGCCATATGGGAGTGAGAAACAGACTTCTGTTAAGTCTCTGAGATTCAGGGATCATTTATTACTGTAGTACAAATTAGCTGATCTTGACTAATACAGTTATCTGGAACTTTTGTATATAAGAATAATCCAAGTTAGTTGGTAAATTTCACTGGAGGTACAAGTATTCCAGCAGAAAGGATTCAATGGAATCATTTTTTTAAAATGATGAAATTGTTCAAGTCTTTACAAATCTCACAAATAATTGTGAGATGTTAGCTCTTAAAAGGAAGGTAGACTTTGGAATAAGTTGAGAAAGTCATGAAGACATATTGAACAGGTGACACTGAGAAAAGGTGTGATATCGTAAAACTGGTTTGAATGTAGCGAGGAGTTCTAGTTATAGCTATACAAGATAAACTTATAAGTATGATGGGTCTAGGGTCAGGAATCTATATGATGTCCTTGAGGAAGATGGGGAGTGGAAGTGGGAAGATGAAAGCAGCTGGCAATATGTCAGGAAGGTGATGTTGACAATGATATGATGTCTTGATAAGATGATATTGTGCCTAATTAGGTGGTATCAGAAAAATTGGGTATGTGATGGGTATTTTATAGCTACACTACTTGATTTCCTGGAGCATTTGGTGATGGGAGAGTGAGAGAAAGGCCAGATATAAAGTACTGAAAAAAAATGTTGACATGATTTTGCAAGATCAGCATTTATTTCTACATAAATAGATGATGGAACGAAGAACTAGTATTAGGTTGAAGATTGATTTACTCTCAAATTTTGCTTGAGAAAATGGCACAGAGGACAGTTGTATATATACAAAAAAACCTAAAATTTAATTAGAAGTGATAACAGGAGCTACAGATTTGGGATTAATGCTGAGTTGTGGTAATTAATGCCCTAAGACTGTGATTACAGAAAGGGGAATCATCTTACTGAGGTCATGATATAGCGAGGAGTAAAGGGCTGATGACTGAGGACTGCTCATGGTAGAAGAAGGAAGACAAGTTCTTAAAGGATTGTATTGTGTCTTTTGTGACCAGCATATCTTGTGCTTTATATTATGCATGATGCCTTTTTTCATTATAAACACCTATGAAACCATGTGTGTTTGCAGCATTTATTCCATTTCACTCCATCCTAGGAGAATACCTGCCATAATAGGCCTATTATCCTCCCATTTCTTGTACAACTTTCATTATATTTGTCTGAATTCATTTACTTATAGAATATTGTCCAAAATGTATGTTTCTTCTTTGATGCAATCTTCTTCTTCTTCTATAAAATCAATTCTGTTGGACTAGCTTACACTCCAGTGTGCTTGACGCATCACTATATGAAGTGTTTCACTGCAAAATCCAGAGGTTTATGGACATCTTCTGTTTTCAGTGTTTCTGTGAGACTTTACAAATTGAATCAAGAGAAACTTTACATGAATCTGGAAAGTTTCATCTGATTGTTGTTGACATACAGAACTGGCATCTTTAGATACTCTTGAAACTCTACAACATCTTGGTAGAAAGATGGTTCTTGTGTTTACAAATAGACTGTATGGAAACATATTCCATCCAAGTCTTCTCTGTTACTCAGGTCTGTGTAAAAGGCTCGAGTATGCAAACACTGGATGCATTATTTGTGAAAATATTTTCTGTGTATTCAGTCAGTCAATAAAACATTTATTGAATGTTTTCACGTGCTTGGTGTTCTCCTTAGTACAGTGAAAACATAGATGAATCAGAGTTTCAAACTCAAGGAATGTAACCTGCCTTCTAGAAGGGAAAACATACAAAGGAACAGAAAATGATATTATAGAGTGATGCATTTTGTGTAGGAGGGATGCATAGAGTGACTACTGTGCTGGTGCGAAAGAAGATCAGCATCACTTGGCCAAGAGGGTTGGAGTGTAGGAGTAGCTCAGATGAAATGAGGGCAGGGAGCAGGAAGGGCATTTCAGGCAGAGGAGCAGCTGGTTGCTTGGCCAGGAGATGAGATGATGGTGCTGGAAGCAGCTGCAAGGAGCCCAATATGCTTGTAGCACAGGGTGGTGAGAGATGGATCTGGGGAGATAAGCAAGAGCCAGACCATGAGAGGATTTGCCTTTTCAATTGTTCATTTAGTTACAGTTCACTTTGTTCCAGAAGAGTTTTCAAGTGCCTTGAAGCGCTGTGAATACCATGCTAAGACATTTGGAACTCTCCCAAACACGATGGCAAACTTCAGGTGGAGCACACAATGATAGGATTTGCACTTTAGGAAATAATCTGTCATCTTTGGAGAGGATGAATCACAAGAACCAAGTCAGAGGCAGAGGGGCCAGTTGGTCATTTGCTGCAGTGTGAGGGGTTGAAATAAGGGAGAGGCTTTGGTGATGGGAAGAAGCAGGAGATTTAAAATAAACACAATCAACATGATGTGCTAGTGAATATTTTCTCAGTGAATGAAGTGTGACTAATTAGATGTGTGGGGTGAGGAAGGGGGAGAAGTTGAGGATGAATTACAGGCTGAGGCTTGGGAAACTAGGTGGGTGACAAGAAAAGTCATTGCTTGGATAGTGAATGCATTCCCTCGGCATTTGTTGTGTGCCTGGGAATTGTAATCATTGCATCTGGATTAATCTTAACTATAGAATAAACACGCTAAGAGTAAGTCATCATCTTTCTTTTTTATCTTTCAGTTTTCCAGCACCAACAACAGGATTTATCATGCAAGTGTGATGTTACCATCCATGAATTGATTACAATTTAATGAATCCAGCACATGGTGTTATTTTTCAAAGAATGACTGACTGGTCTCAGTTGAGTATCAGTTGAGATTTTTGCTTGCATGCAATAGAAACTGACCTTGACTAACATGAACCAAAGATGATTGTGGTGGGTTATTAAGTTCTCAGTTTAACATAAAGTCTGGAGAAACAGGCTCAGAAATCAGAGCAAGAACTACAGAAGAAACCACGAATTTCGGTCTCTTTGTCTGTTCAAAATTTACATTCCAGAGAGCTCTGAATTATTGGCAATCTTGAGTAACATCTCCACTGCTTACCTAGAAGGTTGAGCCCCTAATTGTAGTCCCACAACAAGAGAAGGGGTAATTTCTCAAAGCATTTTTAAAAATTAATTAATTTATTCAGGCTGCATTGGGCCTTCGCTGCAGCATGCAGGGGTCTTTGCTGAGTCCCATGGGATCTTTCACTGCGGTGCATGGACTCTCTAGTTGCAGTGTGCAGGCTTGGTTGCTCCATGGCATGTGGAATCTTAGTTCCCTGACCTGGATCAAACCTCCGTGCCCTGTTTTGTGAAGTGATTCTTAACCACTGGACCACCAAGAAAGCCCCTGATTCAAGCTTTTATTGTTTTCTGTTTACAAAAATTCTTAAAACAAAAGGAAGCTTTGTGAAGTATGGGCATGAGAAATTCATTTTCTGGCTAAAAGGAACTTGGGTCTTTTTCGAGTTAGCTATGCTCTTTGACAAAGTATTAAGTCTATTATTTAGCTTCTATTTCTAGAAACAGATATTTTAAAAACAGTAGGTCATAAACACTGAACTAATGAGACAATTCTAGAATTGGAGGGCAATATTACATAGATTTTGTAGGAGAAATTTGAATAGATGGGGGGGGTGGAGTGAGAAAGAAAAACATATGAGAAAAGGGAAGAACACACACAGAAGAAAAATCCAGTCTTATTTGGATACACTTCAGAACAACATTCAAACCGAATCTCTAACTCTTGAGTGTCTGGAGGGAACACCCGCCACTAATTACAGGACTAAGATATGGAAGAAGCCACTTCAGGCTGTGGAACCCGAATCAGTCATCCTGATGGTGGCTTTTAAGATGTGGCTGTGGTTGTTTGTTTGGTGGTAGAAGAGAGTTTAAAGTTATTTTCACTGGCCTTGGTAGATGTTGATATTTCCTCCATCTCTAATCTCATTCCAGAGCTAGGGAGATAGCTATGCCAACTATGGCTTTGTTTGCTATGCCGGACAGTCCTAGTACTCAAAGTTAAATCACCCTGAAGGATGTTTAGGTAAATGTGGAGAGAAGTTTTGCTTAGAGATCACTGTGATGATTCCCTAAACTATCCTTTAGGAGAAAATGAGTTAAAGGAGCTGGTATTATGATTGATTCTGAAAACTCTGTAAATGTCTTAAGTTGGTCTATATTTTAAATACAATTTTGATGATGTTTCTGTTTTCTTTCAGTTCTAATAATTTTTTGAAGAGTATAACAATATTTTTCTGCAAACCATGATGAGCTCAATCTTGAGAAAGCTGACATTCTTTGGTAGGGTAAAATAAAAATGAAACTTTAGACATGATTTTGAAAACCTAACTAGCATTTTTTGTGAGAAAAGTGGTTATTGCATTAGACATGTTGTAACTGGTTTAATATCAATCTATGCAGTTGATATTATAATTTTCTCTGAAAAAAATTTTCAGTTTCTTTTATTTTCCCAAGCTAGAGAGATGTCCTAGAAAATAATGATTTATAGTTCACTTATTTACTTTTATTATTTTGCTTCTTGTGGATGTAATCCTTTTTCTTATTTCTTTTCATTCTCTTGGTAGAAAAGAGGATTATGTAATCGCAAATGAAAGGAGCAATTCTTCAAACTTGGAAATCATATAGCAGAGCTAAGGAGTAAATTTAAAGTATTTTAATTTGTCACACAGGAAAAAGACCGGAAATATTCCTTCTGCTTCTGAAATATTTCCGTGTCCTTAATTCTAGGAGATATAATACACTGTCGGGGTGAAATTGAGCATATTAAACATCTATTTGTGCATTGGACTAGACAATCTCTTAAATTCATTCCCAAAATGAATACAATCTTTCCCAAATGTACGTAGAAGATTTGGCCCAGGATCCCAAAGGATACCAAAATCCATGGATGTTCAGATCCCTTTTAAAATGGCATAGTTCAGAGAGGCGGTCCTAAGATAGTGGAGGAATAGGACGGGGAGACCACTTTCTCCCCCACAAATTCATCAAAAGAACATTTAAACGCTGAGTAAATTCCACAAAACAACTTCTGAATGCCGGCAGAGGACATCAGGCACCCAGAAAAGCAGCCCATTGTCTTTGAAAGGAGGTAGGAAAAAATATAAAAGATAAAAAGAGAGACAAAAGAGGTAGGGACGGAAATCCGTCCCGGGAAAGGAGTCTTAAAAAAGAGAGAAGTTTCCAAATACCAGGAAACACTCTCACTGGCGAGTCTGTGGCGAGCCTTAGAACCTCAGAGGGCAAAACTGGGAGGGAAATTAAATAAATAATTAAAGCCCACATATTATGTGCCCAACAGTAACTCCAGTGGAGAAGCAGTGCAGACGCCTGCATCCGCCACTAGCAAGTGGGGGCTGGGCAGGGAGGGGCGGGCTGCATTGCGTAGAGTAAGGACTGGGCCTGAATGCCCCCAGGGCAATCTGAGCGAACTAACTTGAGATAGCAAAGCAGACTACCCCGCGGAAAAGCCCTAACTAAGACACTGCCAGGCCTGCTCACAGAACAAAGGACTGAGCAGAGCTAGCTGGCTGCAGGCTGGCCCATCCCCCTCCGGAGACAGGCAGGGAGGGCAGCCAGAACTGGAAGGGGGCAATTGCGGCCCCAGAGAGGCATCATCTACCAAACTGCAACCAGGCTTTGTTGCTAAACAAGACTTATTGGGATTCTGGATGGTCAACATCCACCTGAGAAGGTGTGCTGGTTGTACACCAAGAAATACAGAGCTGCAGGGACTGGGGAGGCAATAAGTTGCAGTGACTACGCTTGCCAAACACCTGGTCATCTGAGCTGCTCAGACCTGGGAAGGGCACGCAGGTCCAACCGAGTCTGCACCTCTGAGGACTACCCAAGTGCCTGAACCTGAGTGGCTTAGACCTGGGAAGTGCATAGAACCCAGGGGCTGGCCTCAGACAGTTCCTGGCAGAGCAACCTAGAGCCTAAGCAGGGTAGACAGGGAAAGCACACATGCCGTGAGCGGGGGCAAACCCAGTGTGGCCGAGACACTGTGAGCACACACCAGTGTTATCTGTTTGCAGGGTTCCTCCCTCCCCACAGCGCAACTGAACAAGTTAAGCCTAAAAAAGTGTCCACCACCGCCCCCTTGTGTCAGGGCGGAAATTAGACATTGAAGAGACCAACAGGCAGAAGAAGCTAAAACAGAGGGAACCGCCTTGAAAGTGACAGGTACAGTAGATTAAAACCCTGTAGTTAGCACCGACTACATAGGAAGGGGCCTATAGATCTTGAAAGTATAAGCTGGATCAAGGAACTATCTGAAAATGAACTGACCCTACACTGTCCACAACAACATCAGAGAAAGTCCTAGATATATTTTTACTATTATCATTCTTTAAATTAAAAAAAAAAATTTTTTTTTAAGTTTTAAGTCCTCTATTACTCCTTTAATTTTCATTTTTATAACCTACTATTATTTCGCAAAAAAAAGAACTTATTTTTTAAAGCAAACTTCATATATATATATTTTATAATTTTTGTGACTTTTTTTTCTTTAATATTGTATTTTTGAGAATCCAACCTCTATTCCAGATTTTTAATCTTTGCTTTTTGGTATTTGTTATCAATTTTGTACCTTTAAGAACCCAATCTTCAGTACCCATTTTTACTTGGGAGCAAGATTACTGGCTTTACTGCTCTCTCCCGCTTTGGGCTCTCCTTTTTCTCCACCAGGTCGCCCTCCCCCTTCTCTTCTCTACCGAACTCTGTGAATCTCTTTGTGTGTTCCGGACTGTGGAGAACACTTAGGAAACTGATTACTGGCTGGATCTGTCTCTCTCCTTTTAATTTTCCCTTTTATCCTCCTGGCCACCTCTGTCTCCTTCCTCCCTCTTCTTTTTTCTGTGTAACTCCGTGAACATCTCTGAGCAGTCCAGACTGTGGAGAGCACTTAAGGAAGTGATTACTGGCTAGCTTGCTCTCTCCCCTTTTGGTTCCCCCTCTTCTCCTCCTGGTCACCTCTATCTCCCTCCACCATCTTCTCTTCTTCATGTAACTCTGTGAACCTCTCTGGTTGTCCCTCACTGTGGGGAAACTTTTCATCTTTAACCTAGATGTTTTATCATTGGTGCTGTATAGATGGAGAAGTCTTGAGGCTACTGTAAGAATAAGACTGAAAACCAGAGGCAGGAGGCTTAAGTCCAAATCCTGAGAACACTGGAGAACTCCTGACTTCAGGGAACATTACTCGATAGGAGCTCATAAAATGCCTCCATATCTACACTGAAACCAAGCACCACCCAAAGGGCAACAAGTTCCAGAGCAAGACATACCACGCAAATTCTCCAGCATCACAGGAACATAGCCCTGAGCTTCAATATACAGGCTGCCCAAAGTCACTCCAAACCCATTGACAACTCATAACTCATTACTGGACACTTCATTGCACTCCAGAGAGAAAAAATCCAGCTCCACCCACCAGAACACCGACACCAGCTTCCCTAAGCAGGAAACCTTGACACGCCACCTGTCCAACCCCACCCACAGCGAGGAAACTCCACAATAAAGAGAACTCCACAAACTGCCAGAATACGGAAAGGCCACCCCAAACACAGCAATATAAGCAAGGTGAAGAGGCAGAGAAATACCCAGCAGGTAAAGGAACAGGATAAATGCCCACCAAGCCAAACAAAAGAGGAAGAGATAGGGAATCTATCTGATAAAGAATTCCGAATAATGATAGTGAAAATGATCCAAAATCTTGAAAACAAAATGTAGTTACAGATAAATAGCTTGGAGACAAGGATTGAGAAGATGCAAGACAGGTTTAATAAGGACCTAGAAGAAATTAAAAAAGTCAATATATAATGAATAATGCAATAAATGAGATCAAAAACACTCTGGAGGGAACCAACAGTAGAATAACAGAGGCAGAAGATAGGATAAGTGAGGTAGAAGATAGAATGGTAGAAATAAATGAAACAGAGAAGGAAAAAGAAAAACAAATTAAAAGAAATGAGGACAATCTCAGAAACCTCTGGAACAATGTTAAATGCCCCAACATTCGAATCAAAGGAGTCCCAGAAGAAGAAGACAACAAGAAAGATGATGAGAAAATACTTGAGGAGATAATAGTTGAAAACTTCCTTAAAATGGGAAAAGAAATAATCACCCAAGTCCAAGAAACCCAGAGAGTCCCAAACAGGATAAACTCAAGGCAAAACACCCCAAGACACATATTAATCAAATTAATAAAATCAAATACAAAGAACAAATATTTAAAACAGCAAGGGAAAAACAAAAATAACACACAAGGGGATTCTCATAAGGATAACAGTCGATCTTTCAATAGAAACTCTTCAGGCCAGGAGGGAATAGCAGGACATACTTAAAGTGATGAAAGAAAATAAACTACAGCCTAGATTACTGTACGCAGCAAGGATCTCATTCAAATACAAAGGAGAAATGAAAAGCTTTACAGACAAGCAAAAGCTGAGGGAATTAAGCATCACCAAATCAGCTCTCCAACAAATGCTAAAGGATCTTCTGTAGATAAGAAACACAGAAAGGGTGTGTAAAATGGAACCCAAAACAATAAAGTAAATGGCAATGGAATCATACTTATCAATAATTACCTTAAATGTAAATGGGTTGAATGCCCCAACCAAAAGACAAAGACTGGCTGAATGGATACAAAAACAAGACCCCTATATATGTTGTCTACAAGAGACCCACCGCCTAACAAGGGACACATACAGACTGAAAGTGAAGGGCTGGAAAAAGATATTCCGTGCAAATAGAGATCAAAAGAAAGCAGGAGTAGCAATACTCATATCAGATAAAATAGACTTTAAAACGAAGGCTGTGAAAAGAGGCAAAGAAGGACACTACATAATGATCAAAGGATCAATCCAAGAAGAAGATAAAACGATTATAGATATATATGCACCCAACATAGGAGGACTGCAATATGTAAGACAAATGCTAACAAGTATGAAAGGGGAAATTAACAATAATACAATAATAGTGGGAGACTTTAATACCCCACTCACACCTATGGTTAAATCAACTAAACATAAAATTAACAAGGAAACACAAACTTTAAATGATACAATAGATCAGTTAGACCTAATTGATATCTATAGGACATTTCACCCCAAAACAATGAATTTCACCTTTTTTCTCAAGCACACACAGAACCTTCTTCAGGATAGATCACATCCTGGGCCATAAATATAGCCTTGGTAAATTCAAAAAAATTGAAATATTCCAAGCATCTTTTCTGACCACAATGCAGTAAGATTAGATCTCAATTACAGGTGAAAAACTATTAAAAATTCCAACATATGGAGGCTGAACAACACGCTGCTGAATAACCAACAAATCACAGAAGAAATCAAAAAAGAAATCAAAATTTGCATAGAAATGAATGAAAATGAAAACACAACACCCAAAACCTGTGGGACGCTCGCTGTAAAAGCAGTGCTAAGGGGAAGGTTCATAGCAATAAAGGCATACCTCAAGAAACAAGAAAAAAGTCAAATAAATAACCTAACTCTACACCTAAAGCAACTAGAAAAGGAAGAAATGAAGAACCCAGGGTTAGTAGAAGGAAAGAAATCTTAAAAACTAGGGCAGAAATAAATGCAAAAGAAACAAAAGAGACCATAGCAAAAATCAACAAAGCCAAAAGCTGGTTCTCGGAGAGGATAAATAAAATTGACAAACCATTAGCCAGACTCATCAAGAAACAAAGGGAGAAAAATCAAATCAATAAAATTAGAAATGAAAATGGAGAGATCACAACAGACAACACAGAAATACAAAGGATCATAAGAGACTACTATCAGCAATTATATGGCAATAAAATGGACAACGTGAGAGAAATGGACAAATTCTTAGAAAAGTACAACTTTCCAAAACTGAACCAGGAAGAAATAGAAAATCTTAACAGACCCATCACAAGCACAGAAATTGAAACTAATCAGAAATCTTCCAGCAAACAAAAGCCCAGGTCCAGACGGCTTCACAGCTGAATTCTACCAAAAATTTAGAGAAGAGCTAACACCTATCCTGGAGAAAGCAATGACAACCCACTCCAGTACTCTTGCCCAGAGAACCCCATGGATGGAGGAGCTTGGTAGACTACAGTCCGTGGGGTCGCTAAGAGTCGGACACGACTGACGCAACTTAGCCAACAGCAGCAGCAACACCTATCCTACTCAAACTCTTCCAGAAAATTGCAAAGGGAGGCAAACTTCCAAACTCATTTTATGAGGCCACCATCACCCTAATACCAAAACCTGACAAAGATGCCACAAAAAAAGAAAACTACAGGCCAATATCACTTGTGAACCTAGATGCAAAAATCCTTAACAAAATTCTAGCAATTAGAATCCAACAACACATTAAAAAGATCATACATATGACCAAGTGGGCTTTATCCCAGGGATGCAAGGGTTCTTCAATATCCACAAATCAATCAATGTAATACACCACATTTACAAATTGAAAAAAAGAACCATATGATTATCTCAATAGATGCAGAGAAAGCCTTTGGCAAAATTCAACATCCATTTATGATAAAAATCCTCCAGAAAGTAGGAATAGAAGGAACATACCTCAACATAATAAAAGCTATATATGACAAACCCACAGCAAACATTATCCTCAATGGTGAAAAATTGAAAGCATTTCCCCTAAAGTCAGGAACAAGACAAGGGTGCCCACTCTCACCACTACTATTCAACATAGTTTTGGAAGTTTTGGCCACAGCAATCAGAGCAGAAAAAGAAATAAAAGAAATCCAAATTGGAAAAGAAGTAAAACTCTCACTGTTTGCAGATGACATGATCCTCTCCATAGAAAAGCCTAAAGACTCCAACAGAAAATTACAAGAGCTTATCAATGAATATAGTAAAGTTGCAGGATATGAAATCAACACACAGAAATCCCTTGCATTCCTATACACTAATAATGAGAAAACAGAAAGAGAAATTCGGAGAAGGCAAAGCAAACCCACTCCAGTACTCTTGCCTGGAAAATTCCATGGATGGAGGAGCCTGGTGGGCTGCAGTCCATGGGGTTGCTAAGAGTCAGACATGACTGAGCGACTTCACTTTCACTTTTCACTTTCATGCATTGGAGAAGGAAAAGGCAACCCACTCCAGTGTTCTTGCCTGGAGAATCCCAGGCACGGGGGAGCCTGGTGGGCTGCCATCTATGGGGTTGTACAGAGTTGGACATGACTGAAGCGACTTAACAGCAGCAGCAGAAAGAGAAATTAAGGAAACAATTCCATTCACCATTGCAACAAAAAGAATACTTAGGAATCAGTTCAGTTCAGTTCAGTTCAATTGCTCAGTCATGTCTGACTCTTCGAGACCCCATGAATTGCAGCAGGCCAGGCCTCCCTGTCTATCACCAACTCCCGGAGTTCACTCAGACTCACGTCCATCAAGTTGGTGATGCTATCCAGCCATCTCATCCTCTTTTGTCCCCTTCTCCTGCCCCAAATCCCTCCCAGCATCAGAGTCTTTTCCAATGAATCAACTCATCGCATGAGGTGGCCAAAGTACTGGAGTTTCAGCTTTAGCATCATTCCTTCCAAAGAAATCCCAGGACTGATCTCCTTCAGAATGAACTGGTTGGATCTCCTTGCAGTCCAAGGGACTCTCAAGAGTCTTCTCCAACACCACAGTTCAAAAGCATCAATTCTTCTGTGCTCAGCCTTCTTCACAGTCCAACTCTCACATCCATACATGACTACTGGAAAAACCATAGCCTTGACTAGACAGACCTTTGTTGGCAAAGTATTGTCTCTGCTTTTTAATATGCTATCTAGGTTGGTCATAACTTTTCTTCCAAGGAGTAAGTGTCCTTTAATTTCATGGCTGCAATCACCATCTGTACCTAAAAAAACAAAAGACCTATATACAGAAAACTATAAAACACTGGTGAAAGAAATCAAAGAGGACGTTAATAGATAGAGAAATATACCGTGTTCATGGATCGGAAGAATCAATATAGTGAAAATGAGTATACTACCCAAAGCAATCTATAGATTCTAGGGATTGCATCCCTATCAAGCTACCAAAGGTATTTTTCACAGAGCTAGAACAAATAATTTCACAATTTGTATGGAAATACAAAAAACCTCGAATAGCCAAAGCAATCTTGAGAAAGAAGAATGGAACTGGAGGAATCAACCTGCATGACTTCAGACTCTACTACAAAGCCATAGTCATCAAGATAGTATGGTACTGGCACAAAAGAAATATAGATCAATGAAACAAAATAGAAAGCTCAGAGATAAATACACACACCTATGGACACCTTATCTTTGACAAAGGAGGCAAGAATATACAATGGAGAAAAGACAATCTCTTTAACAAGTGGTGCTGGGAAAACTGGTCAACCACTTGTAAAAGAATGAAACTAGAACACTTTCTTACACCATACACAAAAATAAACTCAAAATGGATTAAAGATCTAAACGTAAGACCAGAAACTATAAAACTCCTAGAGGAGAACATAGGCAAAACTGTCTCCAACATAAATCACAGCAGGATCCTCTATGACCCACCACCCAGAATATTGGAAATAAAAGCAAAAATAAACAAATGGGACCTAATTGAAATTAAAAGCTTCTGCAAAACTAATACAATTATGTAAAGTTTAAAAATAAAATAAAATTTAAAAAAAACACACAAAAAAACCCCCCAAAATCTCAATACTGACATCTAGTAAATATTATGAATGAAACAGATCTATAATTAAACTCTTAATTACCTGTTAAAAAAATTAAAAAAAATAAAAGCTTCTGCACAAGAAGGAAACTATAAGCAAGGTGAAAAGACAGCCTTCAGAATGGGAGAAAATAATAGCAAATGAAGCAACTGACAAAGGATTAATGTCAAAAATACACAAGCAAGTCCTGCAGCTCAATTCCAGAAAAATAAACAACCCAATCAAAAAATGGGCCAAAGAACTAAACAGACATTTCTCCAAAGAAGACATACAGATGGCTAACAAACACATGAAAAGATGCTCAACATCACTCATTATCAGAGAAGTGCAAATCAAAACCACTCTGAGGTACCATTTCACACCAGTCAGAATGGCTGCGATCCAAAAGTCTACAAGCAATAAATGCTGGAGAGGGTGTGGAGAAAAGGGAACCCTCTTACACTGTTGGTGGGAATGTAAACTAGTACAGCCACTATGGAGAACAGTATGGAGATTCCTTAAAAAATTGGAAATAGAACTGCCATATGACCCAGCAATCCCACTGCTGGGCATACACATCAAGGAAACCAGAATTGAAAGAGACACATGTACCCCAATGTTCATCACAGCACTGTTTATAATAGCCAGGACATGGAAGCAACCTAGATGTCCATCAGCAGACAATAAGAAAGCTGTGGTACATATACACAAAGGAATATTACTCAGCCATTAAAAAGAATACATTTGAATCAGTTCTAATGAAGTGGATGAAACTGGAGCCTATTATACACAGTGAATTAAGCCAGAAAGATTAAACACCAATACAGTATAATAATGCATATATATGGAATTTAGAAAGGTGGTAATGATAAGCCTGTATGTGAGACAGCAAAAAAGACAGATGTATAGAACCATCTTTTGGACTCTGTGGGAGAGGGCGAAGGTGGGATGATTTCAGAGAGTGGCATTGAAACATGTGCATTATCATATGTGAAATGAATCACCAGTCTAGTTTTGATGCATGATACAGGATGCTCGGGGCTGGTGCACTGGGATGACCCAGAGGGATGGTATGGGGAGGGAGGTGAGAGGGGGGTTCAGGATTGGGAACACATGTACACCCGTGCCGGATTCATGTCAATGTATGGCAAAACCAATACAATATTGTAAAGTAATAATAAAAAATAACATGGCATAGTTCGGTTATCTCTCCCTATCTGAGGCTCTGAATCTGTGAATACTGAGGGCTGACTGTATCTATGTTACTACTGCTGTCAGGGATGTGGTCAAGGATATGAGCCAGACTGACTAGATTCGTTTTTTTGTTTGTTGGTTGGTTGGTCGGTTTTCAATTTTTTTTCTTTGTTTTACCTTTTAAAAATTTATTTTTATTAATTTTTAAAAACACTTTGTATTAGAGTATAGTTTGACTGATGGGCTTCCCAGGTGGTGCAGTGGTAAAGAATCTGCCTGCCAACTCAGGAGATGCAAGAGACCAAGAGGTGCGGGTTTGATCCCTGGATTGGGAAGAGCCCCTGGAGGAGGAAATGGCAACTCACTCCAGTATTCTTGCCTAGAGAATCCCAGGACAGAGGAGCCTAGTCCATGAGGCTGCAGAGAGTCAGACATGACTGAGCACACGTGCATGGACACATGTGTAGTTGATCGACAGTATTGTGTTAGTTTCAGGTGTACAGAAAAGTGATTCAGTTATACATATACATATATCATTTTCCAAATTCTTTTCCCATTTAGGTTATTAAAGAGTATTGAATAGAGTTTCTTGTACCATATGGTAGGTCTTTGTTTGTTATCTGCTGCAAACACAGCAGTGTGTACATGCCAATCCCAAATTCCCAAGGCTGCCTAGATTTGTATGTAGAATTAGCTACAAGTTGCAAACAAGTGGCTTTCTGCAGATCTATAACACTAATTGATAGAGAAAAATCTCAAAATTTCACTTTATTAGTTGGCTTTTGATTCCATGGTTCTGGAGAGTGTTAGAAGAGTTTGTTTATGTCTTGATACTATCAAACTAAGAGAAAAAATAGTTGATATTTATAAAGCTGCTATTTCAATCCATTTCACTTTGAATACAGTTGCATCAGTGTTAAATGATTTTGTGCTAGCTTCTTTGTATAGCACAGTCCACTTCTTTGTAGTACAGATGAGATGAGCAGGTGTGTGGAGATCAAACAGAATCCAAGATAGAACCTCGTTTGTCTTGTGAGTTTTTATCTCAATCTGCGATAGAGAGTGTGAGTGAAGTGGATGCTGAGATATTAACCCATAAATGGCAATCAAGATATTTATATAAGAGCTTATAGAAAAAACCAAATGAACTTCTTGGCCAACTCAATACTTTGATATCGAATGTAGAATGGCATGTTGGTGATGAAAACTTGGTAATTTTTCTTGGTCAAATTTTTACAAAGATTTCTTTTAACATTTTCTTAGTCAACTTTACCCTCCTTTCAGGCTGTCATTAATTGAAGGTAATGAAATGTATGTGATAATTTGGAGAAATTCCTTGAACCAAACTAATTCAGACCACAACTGGCAACAAAATTGTGTGACTTTCTGTGCATTGGGGAATTATTTCAGGAGAGGTTTAGCTACTGATCCTGAAACCATTTTTAGCTTGCCACCAAAATAAAAACTAATTCCCTGAGAAAAGCCTACATAATTTTGATTGATTCAATTATATTTCCTGATAATTTTTCATAGATAATAGGAATCCTTGATCTTGTAATAGAGGAATAGATTTCTAACTACAAAAAAGGTTGTCAGGTACAGCTTTATTCCAGTATGCAACAAGTTGACTTTGTATAATTCTTTTTTTTCCCACCAAGGGTAAGAGAAGGAAAAGAGAAGTAATCATAATAAGTTACCATAAGAAAAATTTAAAGTATTGCCTTATTTTTAGAATTTACGTTTCTGTGTTGCTGTGTCTTGATTTGGGCTAGATAAGAGCAATGAGACTTATTTGGAATCTGAGAAGTATTCACTCTGATATACATTTAAAAACAATTTCAGAACTCTCTAAAATTTTCTCATGGGTTCATCTCTTCATGCCACAGTAAGAACATCATTACTATATGGCAGCACATCTGGAAAATGAGTGGCAAGATCAGGCTGAAGTCATGGAACCCTCCAGAGAGGCCAACATTCTAAATAAAAGCAGCTTAACTCAGAATGCTGTATAGTAAAGGGTGATTGCTTTGGCTTCTGCAGTAGCCTCATCGATGATCTGGCATTAAGAAGCTTTCAACAAGTACAATTTAAAAGATGTGCCCATTGGAAAGAAGATGAAAAATTATATCAGTGGTAAGCATTAGATCCAGTCCATCCTAAAGGAGATCAGTCCTGGGTGTTCATTGGAAAGACTGGTGCTGAAGCTGAAACTCCAGTACTTGGGCCACCTCATGCGAAGAGTTGACTCATTGGAAAAGATTCTGATGCTGGGAGGGATTAGGGGCAGGAGAAGAAGGGGACAACAGAGGATGAGATGGCTGGATGGCATCACCGACTCGATGGACATGAATTTGAGTGAACTCCGGGAGTTGGTGATGGACAGGGAGGCCTGGCGTCCTGTGATTCATGAGGTTACAAAGAGTCGGACACGACTGAGCGACTGAACTGAACTGAAGCATTAAATATAGATATTCATTTAATTCAGAGTATTTTTCATATAGTCTCACATTGTCATAGTCTTTGCTTCTAGTACTATTGATATATTGTCCCATATATTAGTCAAGGGTCACGGGTGACCATTGAGCACCTGAAATGTAGTTTGTGAGACAGAAAAATGGAATTTTCAGTTTAATTTCAATTCCTTTAAATTTACAAATTGAACACCAAATATCAAATGAATATTTTTATATTAATGATATGTTAAGAAGGAAATATTTTAAATACATTGGTTTAAATAAAGCATATTATTCATAAAAATTTCACCTGTTGCTTCATACTTTTTTGTTGATGTGACTGCCAAAATGCTTGAAATTACACATGTAGCTTGCATTGTATTTCTACTGGACAGTCCAGTTCTACTTTGTACTCATTAGAGGCTCAAAAATGTCTAAATTACCTAGATGCACAATCTCCTCATTTTCTGTCCCATAGAGTGATGATTATATATGTTTTTCAAACTGACTTATAGTTCTATTCTGATTCTGCCATGTAACTTCACAGTTCCTTGGAGAATACCTTGTTTTTTCTGAGAACAAGTTATCAAATAGTTATTATCAAATAGTTAATTATCAATAGTCAAAGTCACTGGATGTTCTCCCATGTCTTTCTTTTCTTTTTTTTAAATAAAAGTAGTTATTTTTTAAAAGAAAGATAATTGCTTTACAGAATTTTTTGTTTGTTTGTTTTCTGTCAAACTTCAACATGAATCAGCCATAGGTATACATATATCCTACCCTTTTGAAGCTCCTATGTCTGTCTTCCTTGGCTGTCTTTAATTCTCCAGACTAACCCATGCCAAAAATTACAAGCATGATGTTAGAAAATTTTTTGCTTATATATATATATATAAGCTTGTATATTTGTATGTATATTTATATATATAAGCTTGTATATTTGCTTATATAACATATATATTTGCTTATATAATACATTGCTAATATAATATATATAATTAATTTATATTGAAGTATAGTTGCTTTAAGTGAATCAGCTATATGCATATATCGCTCTTTTGTGGACTTCCTTCCCATTTAGGTCACCACAGAGCACTGAGTAGGGTTCCCTGTGCTATACGGTAGATTCTCATTAGTTACCTATTTTACACATAGTATCAATAATGTGTATAAATCACTCCCAATCTCCTAATTCATCCCACCTTCTCCCTTTCCCCTCCCTGTTGTCCATATGTTTGTTCTCTACATGCTTGTATTTTTGATTGAACAATGTCTCTAAGATCTCTTAATTTAATCTGCTTCCATCCAGCTAGTGTATGGACTCCTTTAGATTTCTGAACTTGGCCTTAAACCTCTGCTGTCTGCTTATCACATCCTAGATGCATTTGTCGATCCTTATTTAAATTACTTCCCACAGTTTCCTCACAATACTGCTTCTTAAGGAAAATCTTCACGATTTCAGACTCCAGTTCTTGGGACGCAGGATAGTTCTGATTGAATGCAAAAGCGCTGTTGCCATCTTGCACGGTTCTTGGTCCTCCACACAGTGCTGCAGAGGCTGACTTGGCTTCTGACCTCATGTGACCCACAGACTAGTGGGAGAGGCTCGAAACAAACAGCTGTGCTTCTGCTGGGCTCCTGGAACCTGCCTTGTCTGCAAGCACAGAGAGGGGAAATGCCTGAGAATTTAGCTCTCCCTGAGAACAGCTCATAGCCAGTGACTGATATGTGGGTGAGTATAAACACTCCATCCCTTAATCAGGGCAGTTCTTCCATGAGACTTCACAGAACACAGAATGCCTTTGAGTTATTGCATTTAAATTGCGCTCTGTGGAACTTTTGTTGCTACCACACCCTTCATTGTGCTACTTCCTGTTCTGATCTCATATTATTACTCCTACGCTTGTGTCCTGGAAATATTCCCAATAGATCGCTTTCTGAAAATGCCTCATCATTGCATTTGCTTCTGGGGAATCCAGTCCAATGTCACTGATCTTAGGTACTAGAATGGGTTCTAGGAAGCAGACCCTCAGGAAGTCATTCTAGAATTGGATCACACAGTGAACAGATGACACGGAGGTCCTGTTGTTTGTGGAAAGTGAAGGGATGACAACCTCTTACCTGCTGTGGCACAACTTTGCTGATACGTTTACCTTCTGGGAACTGGGAAGGGATGCAAGCGAAAAAGGATTCATTGGATTACACAAAGCTAAAGAATTGGATGGTTATTAAAATTGTAAGAATGATGGATGGATGAGCAAAAAGATTTTACTGTATGTCACAGAGAACTATGTTCAATACTGTACGATAACCCATAATGGAACAGACTATTTAAAAAATAATATACATATGTATATGTATGTGTATGTATATATATATAAAACTGAGTCACTTTGCTATATAGCAGAAATTAACACTGTAAATCAACTATACCTCAATGAAAATTATTAAAACTGAAAAAAATGCAAAAAGAAAGATGGAGTTGTTTGGTCCCTGCTAACTGATGTACTGGAGAGAGAAAATACTAAGCCTTGATGGCCGATTACCACTTTGTGGGGGAAGAAGTGGTCAAGAATTCTATTTTGTAGATGCTTAGTTTTATTCAAGAAAAATTTCAAGGGGAGGGTGCTTATCTGACTGTTTTTGTTGTTATTCAGTTGCTCACTCATGTCCGACCCTTTGCAACCCCATGGACAGCAGCACAACAGGCTTCCCTGACCTTCACCAATCTCCTGGAGCTTGCTCAAACTCACGTCCATTGAGTCAGTGATTCCATCCAACCATCTCGTCCTCTGTCGTCCTGTTCTCCTGCCTTCAATCTTTCCCAGCATCAGGGTCTTTTCGAATGAGTCAGCTCTTGGCATCAGGTGGCCAGAGTTTTGGAGCATCAGCTTCAGCGTCAGTCCTTCCAGTGAATATTCAGGACTGATTTTCTTGAGGATGGACTGGTTGGATCTCCTTGCAGTCCAAGGGACTCTCAAGAGTCTTCTCCAACACCACAGTTCAAAAGCATCAATTCTTCAGCACTCTACTTTCTTTATGGTCCAACTCTCACACCCATATATGACTACTGGAAAAACCATAGCTTTGACTCTATGGACATTTGTCAGCAAAGTAATGTCTCTGCTTTTGAATATGTTGTCTAGGTTTATCATAGCTTTTCTTCCAAGGAGCAAGCGTCTTTCAATTTCATGGCTGCAGTTACCATCTGCAATGATTTTGGAGCCCAAGAAAATAAAGTCTGTCACGGTTTCTTTTGTTTCCCCATCTATTTGCCAGGAGGTGATGGATACCATGATCTTCATTTTTTTGAAAGTTGAGTTTTAAGCCAACTTTTTCACTCTCCTCTTTCACTTTCATCAAGAGGTTCTTTCGTTCCTCTTTACTTTCTGCCATAAGGATGGCATCATCTGCATATCTTAGGTTATGACATTTCTCCTGGTGCTTCATCCAGCCCAGTATTTTGCATGATGTACTCTGCATATAAGTTAAATAAGCTGGGTGAAAATATACAGCCTTGGCATACTCCTTTCCCAATTTGGAACCAGTCTGTTATTCTATGTCTGGTTCTAACTGTTGCTTCTTGACCTGCATGTATGTTTCTCTGGCTGCAGGTAAGGTGGTCTGGTATTCCCATTTCTTTAAGAATTTCCCACAGTTTGTTGTGATCCACACAGTCAAAGGCTTTAGTATGATCAATGAAGCAGAAGTAGATCCGCTTCTAGAATTCTCTTGCTTTTTCTATCATCTAACAGATGTTGACAATTTGATCCCTGGTTCCTCTGCCTTTTCTAAATCCAGCTTAAACATATGGAAGTACTGTTGAAGCCTGGGTTAGAGAATTTTGAGCATTACCTTGCTAGTATGTGAGATGAGTGCAATTGTGCGGTAGTTTGAGCATTCTTTGGCATTGCCTTTCTTTGGGATTAGAATGAACACTGATCTTTTCTAGTCCTGCAGCCACTGCTGAGTTTTCTAAATTTGCTGGCATACTGAGTGCAACACTGTCACAGCATCATCTTTTAGGATTTGAAATAGCTCAACTGAAATTCCATTACCTCCAGTAGCTTTGTTCATAGTGATGCTTCCTAAGGCCCTCTTGACTTCGGATTCCAGGATCTACGTGAGTGATCACACCATTGTGGTTATCTGGGTCATAAAGATCTTTTTTGTTTAGTTCTGTGTATTCTTGCTACCTCCTCTTAATATCTTCTGTTAGTTTCATACTGCTTCTGTCCTTTATTATGCCCATCTTTACATGAAATCTGCCCTTGGTATCTCTAATTTTCTTGAAGAGATTGCTAGTCTTTACCATTCTATTGTTTTCCTCTATTTCTTTTCATTGATCCCTGAGGAAGGCTCTCTTATCTCTCCTTGCTATTCTTTGGAACTGTGCATTCAGATGGGTATTTTTTTCCTTTTCGCCTTTGCCTTTTGCTTCTCTTTTTTTTCTCAGCTTTTTGTAAGGCCTCCTCAGACAACCATTTTGTCTTTTTGCATTTTTTTCCCCTTGGGGATGGTTTTGATTACCACATTTTACAATGTGTGACTGTAGATAAGGTCAAACCTAGAGATATAACTTTTCAAATCATCATTACACACATGGTTGATGCAATTTATATTAGAGTTCTCAGTAACAATGAACAGCCAGCAGAAACCGTTTCAAGAAAAGAACATTGAATGGATGTTAACTAACTCACAAACTTGCCAAAAAGCCGGAGAACAAGGCTCAGGGAATTGTTATGAACAAAGGAGGCTGGAAGCTAGCCAGAACTGCACAGACATTGATAAAGCCACAGATTCTTTATAGAGAGGACACTGATGCTACCTCCACTGTACAAATTGTTGTCTCAGATTATATAGCCTCCACTTCTAGCTCCAATTCCTGGATGCCACTGGAGGCACCACTGCTACTGATGCCCTGGAAAACGGATGTGGTGCAGCTGGTTTTTTTTTTTTTTTTTTTTTTCACTTTTGAAAATAAATCTTTTATTTTAGAATAGTTTCAGATATACAGAAAAACTGAGGAGGTAATACAGACAGTTCCTGTGTACCCCTCACTCCATTTTGCCTGTTACATCTTACGTTACCATGGTATATTTGTCACTTCTTGTTTTTGGTTGTGCTGGGTCTTCCTTGCGGCTCATGGGCTTATCTTAGTATGGAGTGTGGGGTCTAGAGAACCTAGGCTCAGTGGTTGTAATGCACAGGCTCTCTAATTGTGCCTCGTGGGCTCAATTGCCCTTTGGCATATGGCATCGCAGTTCCCTAATCAGGGATCAAATCCACGTCCTCTGCTTTGGAAGGCAGATTCTTAACCACCAGACCACCAGGGAAGCCCCAACATGCTATATTTATCACTTCTAAAATACCAACATGGGCAAAACCAACACAATATTGTAAAGCAATTGTCCTTCAATTAAAAATAAATTAAAAAAACACAAAAATCAACATGGGCAAATTACTATTAAACAAAGTTCACAGTTTATTCAGATTTTATTTTATTTTTTCTTTTCTTTTCTTTTTTAACTTTACAATATTGTATTGGTTTTGCCATATATCAAAATGAATCTGCCACAGGTATACATGTGTTCCCCATCCTAAACCCTCCTCCCTCCTCCCTGCCCACACCATCCCTCTGGGTCGTCCCAGTGCACCAGCCCCAAGTATCCAGTATCATGCATCGAACCTGGACTGGCGACTCGTTTCATATATGATATTATACATGTTTCAATGCCATTCTTCCAAATCATCCCACCCTCTCCCTCTCCCACAGAGTCCAAAAGACTGTTCTATACATCTGTGTCTCTTTTGCTGTCTCGTATACAGGGTTATTGTTACGGTCTTTCTAAATCCCATATATATGCGTTAGTATACTGTAGTGGTGTTTTTCTTTGCAGCTGGTTTTGGAACAGATTTCCTAGTGTCTCTGTTTCTATGTCTCACAAGCTCCAGTTCTGAAGAGTGATGGATGCTTCTGACTGGACAAGCCTTGGCCTTGTGCCTGTGTGTCCTCCCCAGCCACCAGTGCATTTCATCAAGTGTGTGCCTTCTGAACCTTAGGAGAGTGTTTTGGAAAGTTCTCGTTTGGTCATGCAAATTCCTTCCTTTCTATTACTGAGTAGTATTCATACACTATTTGGGCATGAACAACTTGTTTATATCTTAAAATATCAATGTCTTCCTTAAGTCCTCAAAGGTTATTTTTCTGTGTTTTCTTTTGGAAGCTTTGCAGCTTTAGCTTTTATATTTAGATTTAGAATTCATTTTTGAGAAAATTATCTGTATGTTATGATACGTGTTGAAGTGAATTTTTTCCCCACATATATATTCAGTTGTTCCACCATCATTTATTGTATTTTGACCTTGTATTTCCTTAGTATGTTTATTGAAAATCAAATGACTGTATATGTGTGGATATATTTTTAAAATTTCTATTATATTTCACTGAGCAATATGTTTATACATTTGAAAATACTACCCTGTCTGATTACTGAAGCTTTATAATAAGTCTTTAATTCAGTACAGTTTCTCCAGGTTTGTTCTCAAGTATTTTTGGTTTTGCTATCATCTTTGAAATTTCAACCAGATTTTTGAATCAGTTTGTGAGTTTTTATTTTTTAAAAATCCTTGTTGAAATTTTGATTGCAATTATCAGTACATTGATTTGGGAGTACTGATATTTTAGTATTATCTTCTAATCCATGAACATAGTGTACCTCTCCATTTATTTTTCTTAATTTCTCTCAGTGATGTTTTATAATTTTCACTATAGAAGTCTTACAGGCCTATATTTATATACATAACTGAGTATTTTATGTTTTTATGCTACTGGAAATGGTATTTAAATACTTTATTTTTCTATTGTTGCTGCTAGTATATAGAATTAGAATAAATTTTATATTAAATTTTAATATTGATCTTCAGTATTTCATCCTGAGATGTTACATTATTGTAAATTTATCAGGATGTTCTAGGTAGGTTTTTTTGATAGACTGGTTTTTTTTAATGTGTTCTATCATATTAACTGCAAATAAAGACAGTCTCCTTTTATTCTGTTTAAGAGCATTTATGATGAGTAGATGTTGAATACTGTCAAATGCTTTTTCTGCCTGTTTATTGAGATAATACATTGTTTTCCCCTTTTTATTTTAGTATGATGAGTAACCTGGATTGCTATTGAATTATTAACCAGTCTTGCATTCCTGTGATAAACCAATCAGTTATTCTGTGTTAGCCTAGGTTTGGTACAACAATTAAAAAGCTAACACAATAACTGATCGGTTTATCACAGGAATGCAAGATTGGTTAATAACCACTTGGGAAGATCCTCTGGAGAAAGGAATAGGCTACCCACTCCAGTATTCTTGGGCTTCCTTTGTGGCTCAGCTGGTAAAGAACCCATCTGCAGTGCAGGAGACCTGGGTTTGATTCCTGGGTTGGGAAGATCCCCTGGAGAAGAGAAAGGCTACCCACTCTAGTATTCTGGCCTGGAGAATTTCATGGACTATACAGTCCCTGGGGTCGTGAAGAGTCCGATGCGACTTTCACTTTCACTTTCACTTAGGTTTGCTAATCTTTGGTGTTTTTGTGTAGGTTTCTTAAGAAAGATTAGTAGAAATGTTTCTACCTTTACATAAGAAACCTTGGTAGGTTTCTTATAATATCTCTGCCCTGGGAATCTGAGCAAAACAATTGTAAGTAAGTTGGGAATTGTTTCCTTCTCTTCTAATTCCTGGGTTTATGTAAGATTATTTTTTCTTCCTTCAGTGTTCCATAGAATTCACCATTAAAACCATTTGAGCCAAAGTCAGGTTTTTTTCTGGATGCTTCTCTTTTTCACTGGTTTTTAATATGTGACTTGCTAAAGCTGAAACTCTAGTACTTTGGCCACCTCATGTGAAGAGTTGACTCACTGGAAAAGACTCTGATGCTGTGAGGGATTGGGGGCAGGAGGAAAAGGAGACGACAGAGGATGAAATGGCTGGATGGCATCACCGACTCGATGGATATGAGTTTGAGTGAACTCCTGGAGATGGTGATGGACAGGGAGGCCTGGCGTGCTGCAATTCATGGGGTTGAAAAGAATCGGACATGACTGAGCAACTGAACTGAACTAACTGAACTGAAGATATGCCTTCTTGTGGTTTTCTTTGCCTTTATCCTGTTTTTTTAATTTCCTGGTTCTGTGGATTAATAGAAGTATTACTCAAAGAATACAAAGTTTGAGCTACATAAGTCCTAGAAATCTGCTGGATAGCATAGTGCCTATAGTTAATAATATAAAACTTATTGGAAACTAAAAATTTCTAAGACTCTAAAACTTTTGGTCTTATCACAAAAATAAGAATAAATAAAGACAATGGGGGAACATTTTGGAGGTGATAGGCATATTTAAGGCATAGATTGTGGTGACAATTTCATGGATACATACTTATCTCCAAACTCATTAGGTCCGTTCTCCACTATGGTTCTGTTGCTCAGTTGTGTCTGACTCTGAGACCCTGTAGACTGCATCATGCCAGGCTTCCCCATCCTTCACTACCTCCTGGAGTTTCTTGAAACTCATTTCCACTAAGTCAGTGATGCCACCCAACCATTTAATCCTCTTTTAATCCCCTTCTCCTCCTGCCTTCAATCTTTCCCAGCATCAGGGTCTTTTCTAATGAGTCAGCTCTTTGCAGCAGTTGGCCAAAGTGTTGGAGTTTCAGCTTCACCATCAGTCTTTCCAATGAGTATTCAGGGTTGGATTTCCTTTAGGATGGACTGGTCAAAATAGAATTCGATCTTGCAGTCCAAGGACTCTCGAAAGTCTTCTCCAATACCACAGTTCAAGAGCATCAATTCTTTGGCTCTCAGCCTTCTTTGTAGTCCAATTCTCACATTGGTGTGGTACTTGATTACTGGAAAAGCCATAGCTTTGACTATACAGACCTTTACATTAAATATGTATTGCTTTGGGTTGGTCAATCATACCTCTATAAAGTGGTTTTAAAGACATTTTGAAATTTTGCCTGTTTTCTCTCTCTCTTTTTTTCCCTTTTAATCTGTCTTTTCTCTTCTTTTTATGGAATCCCTGTTGTTCTGCAGGTAAGTGAGGTTCTGTTTATTTACTTTTCAAACATTTTCTTCTCAGGACTTTAGTTTCCACTTTTATTGTGTCTTCAAGTTTACTAAAGCTTTTATCCCCTCTCTCTAATCTGTGATTAAGTCCTTTCTGTTAAATTTTCCTCTCAGATATTGTTTGTCAGCCTTATGAACCATATTTGCTTTTTTTAATCTTTCATTTCTCTCCTCATTAGATTCTTATTTTCATTTAAATCCTTAAGAATATTTATAACATTGTTTTACTGTATTTGTCTGCTAGCTGCATTGCTTCTGCCATTTCTCAGTTCATTGCTATTAACAAGCATTTCTCCTGACAATGGGCTTCAACAATGAGCTTCATTTTCCTGCTTCATGTTTAAAGAAAATTTTAAATGATTATAGTCATTGTGAATATTGTTCTGATAAGTGTATAGAATTTTCTGTCTTCATTTAGAGAGGACTGAAGTATATTTTGACAGGAAACTTAATTGCTTATGAATTAGTTTGAACTTACCTTTCAGCTTTCTAAGAGTAACACAGGGTAGATCTACCATGAAGACTTCTGGGGTCTCTATCGAATATCTCAGGTGTTCAATACCTTCAGTTTGGGTAGCCAATGCAAAATAGTCTCCCATCTCTGAGTGAGGGTTTTTGTTTTTTTTTTAATTTATTCAGTTTACAATTCTCTTGTAGCTTATCATTTTTGCCCAGCTTCTTAGGCATTTCCCCCACACACTGCTTAGTTTTACCCCTCATGTGTTGCTTAGTATTAAGCAAAAATCTCAGGAGGCCAAAGCCTGTTCCTGGAGCTATTTCTCTGGGAGCTTTCTCATCTTTTGTATTCTGCCCTGCAAATCCAGCTTTCTCAGCCTCTGAGAACTTTAATCTCTACCCCAACAGCTCAGCAGGACTGCTATGCTTTGCCTGGATTCCTCTTCCCTGCTTTGAAATTTAGAAAATGGAAAGTTGCAGTGTATAGTTCATTTTTTTCCTCCTCTCTTAGGTAACACAGTCCTGGACTGCCGGTTGCCCAATGCCTAAAAATAGCAGTTTTGCATATATTTTCAGTTTCTAATCATTGTTTGTAATGAGCAGGCAAGTCCAGTCACTGTAACTGTCACAGGCAGAAGTGACTGTCCTTTGTTCAGGTTTTAATCTCTCTTTTGAAATTTAAATGTGTCAAAACAATAATTTGGGGTGGTTTATTTCCAAAATCCACATGTTCCTCATATCTACTGACCTTAAGTGGAATTAGTAAGAGAAGCTTTTATTTTGGAAATCCTTAGATCTCTCTGGTCTCAATTTTGATGATGAAAAAAAGAAGAATGAAACATTTAAGCAAACAAATATCCAAAAGCAGCCTCAAAACAGCTAATTGTGTTTTGCTTATTTCAGCTTTTCATTTATGGTTTTAAGAGTGAAATTCATATTCCTAAGAATAAATTAGTACTGTTGGAAGATTTTTTTATGCCTCTATCCTGTTTTTATATACTAAAATAATATTCTTGAATCAAATTTCAACACTAATAACAAGGCAAGAAAAAATGAGAACATCAGCAAAAAAATATCCTGCATTGCAGCTAAACTTTGCTCTCTGTTAGTGAATATTTTGCCATGCAGGTAAATAACACAAAAGGAACAACCAAGCATTAGCTGTCTCCTGGCATATAATGTGTAAAGATGAATTTCAATGTTACACTTCGGAAGCTTTAAATAGTGTTCTGTTCCCAAACTGAACTTTAAAGAGTTCCCTTCTGGTTCAAAGTGAGGTTTAATCAGTGTTTCTAACACTTGACATGATCCACTCTTACTTCTTATGTTCTATCTGTTCTTGCTCCAAATCAGACCAGCACATCACAAAGGCAGCCCAAGACTTTGTGGCTGGGAAATACCAGGTTTCCTAGTGAGGACCTGAAGTTCTGTGTACTTGGTGAGTCCCTGAAGCTCAAAGTGGTGTTTGTTTTGGTCAGTGTTTGTGGCAGGAGGGGAAACCAAGAGCAAGGTTGGGCACAGTACCTTGCTTGCCATGGTAGAGCATGCTGAAGTGACATGGAAATGGGAAGTGTTCTGAGGATGTAAGCACTTGATCCCTTTGAATCAGTAGATGAAACGATGCTGTTAACAGCACTGGCAGGTCGTTTTACTTCTACTCATAAATTATTGGGGACTGTTCTGGTAAAGATGGTAAAGAATCCACCTGCAATGCAGGAGAAGGGATTCGATCCCTCAGTTGGGAAGATCCTCTAGAGAAGGGACTGGGTATCCACTCTAGTATTCTTTCCTGGAAAATTCCATGAACAGAGGAGCCTGGTGGGCTACAGTCCACAGGGTGGCAAAGAGTCAGACACGACTGAGTGACTAACACATGCGCGTTCGCACGCGCACACACACACACACACACATGAATTTTTGATCTCTTCCTCTAAAAATGCAACAGGGCAGGTGAACACACATTTTCTAATTAGTTTTGCCATCATCAGGTTTTGATCACCTTCCTGTGGACGTGTTTTCTTCTATGGGTAAGTAAATTAACTCCAGCTGTTCTGGTGTGTCAATTCTTTCAACAAGCTTGGTCCTTATCTCTGATTTGACTGCATGAATTCCAACCACTGTCTCTAATCTAATATTTAGTTTGACTTCTTATTTCCTAGGTCCCTAGTACATCTTTAGGACAAAAATCGGTGAAGTTAACAATAAATGATTATAGGTTGAGGCAAGATGTAAAACTAATTTAAAGAATGGAGATGTGACCATTTTCCAGCTATTTTTGCTTTGAAGTCATTATTTTTGTCTGGTCACTTTTCTTCCCTCTAATTTTCCTATTACTATTAACACATTTATTGACCAGAGACATATTAATACGCTTTTTGTTACCCAAACATTATCACTTACATAATAAATTGCCAGGTGAAGGTGCTAATTTCTGCAACAATCCCACTGTCAATAATGATTCCAGATACTTATCTTAGTTCAGAGTAATACTTCAGTACTTTTTGAAAAGGTAATAAGAAAGGTACAGAGATATTAAAAAAGTAATAAATGAAAGGAAATGATCTGGGCCCAAAAGCTAAAAATGTGAATATAATGGAAGCCTGGAGACTTTTCAGAAGAAAGGAAGCCTGCATCGCATTTTGTTTGATGTTTGGGTAAGATTGTCCTTGTGTACTTCTTAATTTGCCTGGATATATCTAGTTAGTATTTGAATTCAGGTAATTGTGATCTCATGTTCATTTTGTGACTTTTAACACTTACATTAATGAGAGATTTGTCAGTGTTTTGGTGTCTTTGCTGCTGCTGCTGCTGCTGCTGCTGCTAAGTCACTTCAGTCGTGTCCGACTCTGTGCGACCCTATGGACAGCAGCCCACCAGGCTCCTCTGCCCACAGGATTCTCTAGGCAAGAACACTGGAGTGGGTTGCCATTTCCTTCTTCATTTGGTGTCTTTAGGAGATACCAATTTTATGGAATGATTTGCTGCTTCAGTCATGTCCAACTCTGTGCAACCCCAAAGATGGCAGCCCACCAGGCTCCCCTGTCCCTGGGATTCTCCAGGCAAGAACACTGGAGTGTGTTGTCATTTCCTTCTCCAACGCATGAAAGTGAAAAGTGAAAGTGAAGCTGCTCAGTCGTGCCCGACTGTGTCCAACCACATAGATGGCAACCCACCAGGCTCCTCCATCCATGGGATTTTTCAGGCAAGAGTACTGGAGTGGGGTGTCATTGCCTTCTCCATGGAATGATTTACATGGAAATAAATATGACTTTAACTTCTCAAATCCTTAATTCTCTCAGATATATGCATATTTATAATCAATTTCAGGGAAATTATATATTTTATTTTTATTTATTTTCTAATTGGTGAAAAATTGGCTTAAAAGTTTGCATTGGCTTCTGCTGTACAACAACACAAATCAGTCATAATTATATATGTATCTCTTCTCTTCTGAGCTTCCCTCCCCTCATCCTATCCCACACCTCTACTTCATCACAGAGCACCAGGCTGGGCTCGCTGTGTTATTTAACAACTTCTTACTATCTAGTTTACATCTGATAGTGTAATATATAAATATTTACATATTTATATGAAGTCTTCCCTAGTAGCTCAGATGGTAAAGAATCTGCCTGCAATGCAGAAGACCCAGGTTCGATCCCTGGGTTGGAAAGATCCCCTGGAAAAAGGAATGGTTACCCACTCCAGCATTCTTGCCTAGAGAGTTGCATGGACAGAAAGTCTGGCAGTTTACAGTCCGTCCCATTTGAATGCAGAGTTCCAAAGAATAGCAAGGAGAGATAAGAAAGCCTTCCTCAGTGATTAATGCAAAGAAATAGAGGAAAACAATAGAATGGGAAAGACTAGAGATCTCTTCAAGAAAATTAGAGATACCAGGGGAACATTTCATGAAAAGATGGGCTCATTATAGGACAGAAATGGTAGGGACCTAAGAGGAGCAGAAGATATTAAGAAGAGGTGGCAAGAATACACAGAAGAACTATACAAAAAAGATCTTCATGACCCAGATAATCATGATGGTGTGATCACTGACCTAGAGCCAGACATCCTGGAATGTGAAGTCAAGTGGGCCTTAGGAAGAATCACTATGAACAAAGCTAGTGGAGGTGATGGAATTCCAGTTGAGCTATTTCAAATCCTGAAAGATGATGCTGTGAAAGTGCTGCACTTAGTATGCCAGCAAATTTGGAAAACTCAGCAGTGGCCACAGGACTGGAAAAGGTCAGTTTTCATTCTAATCCCAAAGAAAGGCAATGCCAAAGAATGCTCAAACTACTGCACACTTGCATTCATTTCACACACTAGTAAAGTGATGCTTAAAATTCTCCAAGCCAGGCTTCAGCAATATGTGAACCGTGAACTTCCAGATGTTCAAGCTGGTTTTAGAAAAGGCAGAGGAACCAGAGATCAAATTGCCAACATCTGCTGGATCATGGAAAAAGCAAGAGAGTTCCAGAAAAAACATCTATTTCTGCTTTATTGACTATGCCAAAGCCTTTGACTGTGTGGATCACAATAAACTGTGGAAAATTCTGAAAGAGATGGGAATACCAGACCACCTGACCTGCCTCTTGAGAAATCTTTATGCAGGTCAGGAAGCAACAGTTAGAACTAAACATGGAAAAACAGACTGGTTCCAAATAGGAAAAGGAGTATGTCAAGGCTGTATATTGTCACCCTGCTTATTTAACTTCTATGCAGAGTGCATCATAAGAAACTGGGCTGGAGGAAGCACAAGCTGGAATCAAGATTGCCGGGAGAAATATCAATAACCTCAGATATGCAGATGAAACCATCCTTGTGGCAGAAAATTAAGAAGAACTAAAAAGCCTCTTGATGAAAATGAAAGAGGAGAGTGAAAAAGTTGGCTTAAAGCTCAACATTCAGAAAACTAAGATCATGGCATCTGGTCCCATCACTTTATGGCAAATAGATAGGGAAACAGTTGAAACGGTGGGTGACTTTGTTTTTCTGGGCTCCAAAATCACTGCAGATGGTGATTGCAGCCATGAAATTAAAAGATGCTTACTCCTTGGGAGGAAAGTTATGACCAACCTAGACAGTATATTAAAAAGCAGACATTACTTTGTCAACAAAGTTCCGTCTAGTCAAGGCTATGGTTTTTCCAGTAGTCATGTATGGATGTGAGAGTTAGACTATAAAGAAAGCTGAGCACGGAAGAATTTATGCTTTTGAACTGTGGTGTTGGAGAAGACTCTTGAGAGTCCCTTGGACTGCAAGGAGACCCAGCCAGTACATTTTAAAGGAGATCGGTCCTGGGTGTTCATTGGAAGGACTGATGTTGAAGACTGATGTTGAAGCTGAAACTCCAATATTTTGGCCACCTGGTGTGAAGAGCTGACTCATTTGAAAAGACCCTGATGTTGGAAAAGATTAAGGGCAGGAGGAGAAGCGGACGACAGTGGATGAGATGGTTGGATGGCATCACTGACTCAATGGACATGGATTTGGGTGGACTCTGGGAGTTGGTGATGGACAGGGAGGCCTGGTGTGCTGCGGTTCATGGGGTCCAAAGAGTCGGACATGACTGAGCAACTGAACTGAACTGAACTGATGGGGTCGCATTTAACAGACGCACACAGTGTATATATGTCCATACTACTTTCTCAATTCGTCCCACCCTCAACTTCCTCCAGAAATCTGTATTTTTTAAGTTTTTGTTACAAGAATCACAGAAGTTAAGCATTTATTCCCTTTCCCAATTTTTCCTCCTCAAATTCTTTGTTTTACTCAGTGTGTCTCTGTCTCCCTCTATTTTTACTCACGAGTTGACTTTGTTGGTATATTCAGTTTGTCATTCATTAAATGTAACTGGAAGCGAAGTTCCATTAGAAGTTTAGCACAAACATGACTGGTTTATTTCAGTGTAAGCCCATCGACCAAAGGTGGAAAAAGTTCAAAAAAATTCTATTTGCTGGAAAATTTGCTAATAAACTTTTGGTGGCTCAAAGGCTTGCTCACAATGTGGGATTTGAGGGTGGGGGCCCGGGTGGAAAGAAGACAAAATATAATAAACACAGCAGAAACTCACTGGCATCAAACTGATTGGAGTGTGTTAGGAAAACAACTTATGAGAGAACTATGAAAACAGGCTTTGTACTTTGTAAAGTGGAACGTTTCAGAGATGCCGATTATAAAGATTGGAAGTAATAGCAGTGCCCCAAGGCAAGGTTTCTGTTTCAGGCCTGCCTATGCACATTTTATTCTTCATTCATAAAGAAATCTTAGTTTGCAAACAGGATGTATACCAGACCCCTCGAGGATCTAAGAATTTCGTCTACACAGAGAATTAATGTAAACACATGCCCTTCTTTTAGAGTGAGAAAAGGTTAAGCTAAAAGGAAACAAATGACATTTAGCTTATCTGATATTTCAAAATTAGAAAAAAAAATGTATGAATGGAGAATCAGATTTGTTTTTATTAAAAACATATTTTAGAATATTTTCTTTTGTGGGGGGCCAAATTTATTTTCTTCTTCCATTTGTTGACTCCACTGTGAATTTCAATAAGTTCTTGGTGTGTTCTTGGTTTATTTGACTTTTGATTTTAAAAGGCAAGGGATGAATTTCAGCCTCTAAATGTGGAAGAATGCTTTTGGAGTGAAGTCCTCCCAGTTTCCTGGAGGAAGTGGCAATTAACTTGGCCCTTAGAGAAGGGCATGACTTTAATAATAAAAGGATGGGGTAGAGTCCTTCCAGACGGAGAGGATGGGATTCATAAGTGATAGAAGACCAAATAGCTTTAGATGAGTGCTTGCGTGTGCATGCTCAGTAGCTCAGTCTTGTCTGACCCTTTGAAACCCTATGGACTGTAGCCCACCAGGCTCCTCTGCCCATGGGATTCTCCAGGAAAGAATACTGGAGTGGCTTGCTATGCCCTCCTCCATGGGATCTTCCTGACCCAGGGATGGAACCCATGTTTGCTGGCATCTCCTGCATTGCAGGCAGATTCTTTAGCCACTGAGCCACCTGCGAATCTCAGGTGAGTGATGAGTGAGGTGGCCTTATAATGCACGACAAAGGCAAAGGAGGAGAAAAGATGTGAAAATTAGACTCATACCTGCCCCGGAATGCCAGGACTAAGAGTTTTATTTGGAGATTTTGTTCTTGAGAGATGTAGACAGTTTTAAGTATATAGTGAAGAGGCAAGCTAGGAAAAAAAAAAAAGACGTTTATGGAGCTATTCCTCTGTGCTATGTATTATATAGGGGTGCCAGGTTTCCCATTATGCAAAAAAGGAAAACTAAGACTCAGGGATGTTGGGAACTTGCTGAAATCTGTAGGTTGAGCATTTGGATCCAGTGCTGTTGAAATGACATCAAAGCTTCATCAGTGACAAGATGTAAGAGATGCTTCAGATCCAAGAGTTGCTTCAGATCCAGCGATCTGGCATTAGACAGAGAGGGGGCAAGAATGCAAGATGGGAAACTCTAGACTGATGCGACTTAGCAGCAGCAGCAGCAGCCTGCTTCTGGGTGCCTGTGTATGCTATGCGTGCATGCTAAGTAGCTTCAGTCATGTCCCACTCTTTGTAACCCTATGGACCCCTATCCAAGGGATTTTCCAGGCAAAAATACTGGAATGGGTTGTCATTTTATACTCCAGGGGATCTTCCCAAGCCAGGGATCAAACCCGCATCTCTTACATCTCCTGCGTTAGCAGGTGGGTTCTTTACCACTGGGGCTTCCCTGGTAGCTCAGCTGGTAAAGAATCCACCTGCAATGCAGGAGACCTGGATTCGATCCCTGGGTTGGGAGGATCCCGTGGAGTAGGGAAAGGCTACCCACTCTAGTATTCTGGCCTGGAGAATTCCATGGACTGTATAATCCATGGGGTCGCAAAGAGTCGAGCCCAACTGAGTGACTTTCACTCACTCACCTCTAGTGCCCCCTGGGAAACCAAGTAGACCTCATAAACTAAATCTAATGATACAGAATGGAGGGCAGACACCAGAATTCTAGTTTTGTCCTATTATTTTTTGTGATTATCAAAGTTAATAGGATTTCAGGGTTAGCATGCTAGACATGCTTAATTACTTTACCAACAAAGGTCCGTCTGGTAAAAGCTATTGTTTTTCCAGTAGTCATGTATGGATGTGAGAATCAGACTATAAAGAAAGCTGAGTGCTGAAGAATCGATGCTTTTGAATGTGGTGTTGGAGGAGACTCTTGAGAGTCCCTTGGACTGCAAAGAGATCAAACCAGTCCATCCTAAAGGAAATAAGTCCTTAGTATTCATTGGAAGTACTGATGCTGAAGCTGAAACTCCAGTACTTTGGCCACCTGATGAGAAGAACTGACTCATTTGAAAAGACCCTGATGCTGGGAAAGATTGAGGGTGGGAGGAGAAGGGGAGGACAGAGTATGAGAGTTGGATGGCATCATGGACTCAATGGACATGAGTTTGAGTAAACTCCAAGCATTGGTGTTGGACAGGGAGGCCTGGCGTGCTGTAGTCCATGGGGTCACAAAGCATCAGACTCGACTGAGTGACTGAACTAAACTGACCATGCTTAATATTATACTTTATCTTAGCTTCCCTTGAAAATGCCCATAGTGATACCCAGCGTGGCAGCTGCACTATAAATTAAACACAAGAGGAGAACAAGGGCAGAATTTTCTTGAATTTCATCTCAGGCATAGTGGAGTTGAAAATCTCAGTCTTAGGTGACATATGCTAAGTTCCAGTCTCTGAACTCAGACAAGAAAGAAGCCAGCAGAGCAAGTAGGCACATTAATTTCTAAGTTGTAAGTGTATTCAGATCCAAACTCATTAAATGCAGAGCCCAGGTCTTTTCTCATTTCTTCTATATGTTTGTCATCCATTTCTCTCTTGACATTCATTCAGAGACCACACATGTCAGCACACAAAAGGCCAGGAGGTAGTGGAAATAAGAGGTGGGCAGAGATGACAAATGAAACACCCGAAGATTAGATGAAGAGCTGTGAACTGCATCTGATTCTCATGTTGTCATAGCAACTACCGTTATGGCTGATGAAGACGCAAACTCACTAGGCACCCCTTAGATAAATTCCTCCCATGTGCCACAAGAAGAGCAATGCGTTGTTGTATCTTCTCTTGGATTTTGGATTCATTGAGACAAACTCCTCAAATTCAAGTGGTTTATGGCTGGAGGTGGGAGTGTGTGTGGATGTTGGTTGCCGTCTTCACTGCAAAAATCACGTATGGATAGACTCGAAAGCTGAGTAGCTAACAAGAAAACTAACCAAAGCATGTGGTCTATTATAAAAAAAAATACAGAATTAGGACTAAAAACACTGCTACCACAAAGATGTGCAGAAATGCTTTGTTTTTCCGGATGCATGATGAATCTCCCAAGGAGATTTTCTACAAATATCAACACCTGGACCTCAATTTTAGAACTTCTAGTGTGACTGATGTGGAGCTAGGCCTGGGCATTGGTCTTTTTTATTTTATTTTTTTTAATTTATTTATTTTAATTGAAGGCTAATTACTTTACAATATTGTATTGTTTTTGCCATACATCAACATGAATCCGCCATAGCAAGGACATCTTTCCACACATACTTTCCTCTCACTTTGTCTCAGTTTCCTTGTCTGGTAGAAGAGAAACATTCAATAAAGCATTGAATCATTGTGTTCTCTCTCCTTCTTGGAAACGCTATTACTTTCCAATATTGTTTATATTCTAAAATCCTCCAAGGAAATGCATATCCACCTGAGAGTCAAACAGCACATGAGATAAACCAAAACTACATCTAGTTGAAGATTACTTCTTTGTGTCTTTTTAAATTTTAGAATGAATTGTCCTTCCAAGATTGTCTGAGTGCAGACTGATAAAAAGCATTACTAATAAGGACAAGGATTTTTTTTTTTTTTAAGAAAACATTTTTATTCCTTGGTATTAAGAGAAAATTTCTTTATTAAGACTATTATGTCTTTTGCATGCTCAGTTGTGTCTGACTCTTTGTGACCCCAGGGACTGTAGCCTACCAGGCTCCTCTGTTTGTGGAATTTTCCAGGCAAGAATACTGGAGTGGGTAGCCATTTACCCTTTAGGGGATCTTCCTGATCCAGGGATTTATACTGCGTTTCCTGCGTCTCCTGCATTGGCAGGTGGATTCTTCACCACTGATGCCACTGGAAAGTATAAAGACTAGAAATACAGAGAATCTAAAACCGTCTAGTAAAAGTAGCTGTATTTGACTATATGAAAGCAGAAAATAAAAGGATTCAAGATACCGCGAAGTTTCAAAACAAGCATGACAGACTGGGAAAAAGTAAATACTTTACAAAACATGTAATAAAAGGGACCCTTGTCTTTTTTTTGTAGGAATTGATTTGAAAATCTTATTGAACTAATAATAAAAACTATGAATAGCATTTCATCGGAAAGGAAACAAAAGCTGCCAATATATGAAAAAAAAAAAAGGATCAACTTGATTAATAGTCTAGAACTTTAAAATAAAAACATCCTATTTTTTGGTTCACCACTTCGCAAAACTTCAAAAGTGTTCCAGTATCTAGTTCTGGTGAAAATCCAGAAAAGGGACAGATATATATTATTCGTGGGGAGTAGATTTTTGCTAGTAATCTGGAAAGTAATTTTGCAATTTCTTTTGAAAGTTAATTATATTTATTTTTAAAGTTAATTTTTATTGGAGTTTAGCTGCTTTTCAATGTTGTATTCGTTTCTACTGTAAAGTGAATCAGCAAATATACACACGTATCTCCTCTTTTTTTGATTTCCTTCCCATTTAGGTCACCACAAAGCACTGAATAGAGAGTTCCCTGTGCTATGCAGTGGGCTCCCGTTAGTTATCTGTTTTACACATAGTTGTGTATGCATATGTATATGTCAGTGCCAATCTCTCAGTTCATCCGACCTTTCTTCCTCCTTTGGTTTCCATACATTTGTTCTCTATGTCTCTATTTCTGCTTTGCAAGTAAGTTCATCTGTATCACTTTTCTAGATTCTACATATAAGTGACAATATGCGATTTTTGTTTTTATCTTTTTGACTCACTTCACTCTGTATGAAGTCTCTATGTCAAGTCTATGTCTCTGCAAACACCACAATTTCGCTCCTTTTAAAGCTGAGTAATATTCCACTGTATACATGTACTACAATTTCTTTATCCATTCTTCTGTTGATGGACATTTAGGTTGCTTCCAAAGACAAGGACTTTGAACCTTGTCTAATGTAAAAAGAAGCCTACTGAACTTTGTTCATATCCACAGACCCCCAATAACTGCCTGAAGCCCTAGTATAACCAACACAAAAGAAGTAGGAATGTAAGCTTGGGCCACTTTCTCCTAAATTCCCTGGCCCTCAGATGCTTTATCTATATGATGAAGAGGGTGAGTGACATGATTTAAGGTTCCACTAGTTCTCTAATCTATACTGGGTGTTCTTTGGAAGGAATGATGCTAAAGCGGAAACTCCAGTACTGTGGCCACCTCATGCGAAGAGTTGACTCATTGGAAAAGACTCTGATGCTGGAAGGGATTGGGGCCAGGAGGAGAAGGGAACGGCAGAGGATGAGATGGCTGGATGGCATCACCGACTTGATGGACATGAGTTTGAGTGAACTTCGGGAGATGGTGATGGACAGGGAGGCCTGGCGTACTGTGATTTATGGAGTCGCAAAGAGTCGGACAAGACTGAGTGACTGAACTGATACATTATATTATTATTACTCTTATTCAGTATCAGGACTTCATTAGCATTGAGAACAACAAATACAACTAAAAACATATTTTGCTAACTTTTCAGCAGTTATTTTAGATGTCATGGAGATTCCATCTCAGCAACAGGTCTCTGATGAGGTGAGTGAAGAATTTCATGCAATCCCAAATTTAAGAAGGAGGCTGGGGTGTCATAAAAACTCATAATCAAGAAGAATAATATCTAGTTTTGCATTTAAAAAAATAAAAATGAATGCAAAAAATCCATAAGACCAAAATACAGCAATCTATGTAAGGACATTACATTAAAAATTTAGATTGACTTAGTATTAGAAAATGTCTAGTGTTTGTCCAAGGTAATGTTCAAATATGTTCTCATGCCATCATTCATACAATAAATTGGCAGTGATTGAAAATATAAGGATATTGAAGACATGGGCTTTGCCTTCAAAAGATTTATATTTCAATAGGGGTTGGTGAAGTCAGTGAGGTAGGGAAGGAAGCAGAAATAGAAGATTATAATAATGTAGAGACCCATAATGTGGGCATTTAGATGATATGGTAATTGATTTTGACTGGGAGTGTGTGTGTGTGTGTGTGTGTAGTAGTAGATCTGTACAGTCTTCATAAAAAATGTGACTTTTTAACCTGTCAAGGATGTCATTGAGAGACATGATACAAAAGGCAAGTGGGCTGAAGGAACAACATGGAAAAAGTACAGATACTCAGGTACACAGAGAAAATAAGAAAAATAGTGGGCTTTGGGGCAGAACTATAAGTGTGTCTGATCAGATATGATAGTTTGACATGTGGCTGGAAACTTGGTTGGATTTGGAATGCTATGAGTAGCCATCTCCTGCTGGATCCCAGAGTCGGGCCCTCTACAGTGAAGAACTGAACTGTAAATACTCTTCAAAGAACGGCATCCCCACAAATGAGAACCCACTGCGTTTCTAAATGCAACAGTGCTTTGGAAGCATGTAGCTCTGACCTAGTAAACAAACCAAGAAGATTTAGTTGGGCATCCGGGAAAACATGTTGCCTCCAGAAGTTAGCTTTGGACTGACAAAAGGGATTATTCACTCTCTCATCTCCATCACCTGCCCAGGGAGTCAGAAGCAGGGTAACACGTTTTTAGAGATGGCTGTTGATTTTGATGAGTTGTGTGTGTTAACATACCAGTCATCGTGTATCAGGTTTTGCATTGAGCCAAGACTGACTCTTACAATTGAAAGTCATTTCTGTGTGAGAAAAACAAAGACATCAAAGTGCAACCATTTTTCAAATTGTACACTCGCTTCTAACGATGGAGCACTTTTGGCTTTGACTTGAAAGCTGTGGTGTTGAGTCTTTTAGGAGGTGGAAGGTAATGAGTTGGAACAGCAGAAATAAACAAGAACCTCAGGAATCCTTCTGGTTTGGCAGGAGGGAGCCCAGTGGCAACTACACTGTATATATCTAAAAATGAATAATAACCTCATGAAAATGTAAGCAGAATTTCACTGTGTCCTCCCCTGATCTTACCTGCTCTTAACTAAAATGCTTGTGAATCTCGCTCTCTCTAAAATCTTTTTAAAATGTTTATTTTATATTAGAGGCTTCCTTGGTGGCTCACTGGTAAAGAACCTGACTGCCAATGCAGGAGACATAGGTTTGATTCCTGGGTTGGGAAGGTCCCCTGGAGAAGAAAATGACAACCCACTCTAGTATTCTTGACTGGGAAATCCCATGAACAGAGGAGCCTGGGGGGTAACTGTTCACACAGTTGTGAAAGAGTTGGGCATGACTTAACAACTGCGCTACTAAACAACAATAGCAACATAGTTGATTTCCAATATTGTGTTAGTTCCAAGTGTACAGCAAGGAGATTCAGTTATACACACATCCATTCTTTTACCACTGGCTTCTCCAGTGGCTCAGCGGTACAGAATCTATCTGCAATGCAGGAGTAGCAGAAAGTGCTGGTTCAATCCCTGGGTGGGAAGATCTCCTGGAGGAGGGCATGGCAACCCACTCCAGAATTCTTGCCTGAGAATCCTATGGAAAGAGAACCCTGGCAGGCTACAGTCCACGGGGAAGCAAAGAGTTGGACATGACAGAAACGACAGCACACATTCTCTTTTAGATTCTTTTCCCATATAAGTTATTATATAGTATAATAGAATTCCTTCTGCTATACTGTAGGTCCTTGTTGATTACCTATGGACTGTAGCCCACCAGGCTCCTCTGTCTATGGAATTCTCCAGGCAAGAATACTGCAGTGGGTTGCCATTCCCTTCTCCAGAGGATCTTCCCGACTCAGGGATGGAACCCAGGTTTCCTGCATTGGAAACAAATTCTTTACCACTGAGCCACCAGGGAAGCCCTTATTTTATACATAGTAAAGTGTATATGTTAATCCCAAATTCTTAGTTTATCCCTCCTCCCACCTTGCCCTTTTTTTAACCATATATTTGTTTTTGAAGTCTGTAAGTCTGTTTTTTTTTGTAGATAGGTTCACCATATCATTTTTTTTAGATTCCACATAAAAGTGATGTCACATGATATTTGTCTCTTTCTCTGTCTGACTTACTTCACTTAGTATGATTAAGAAAAAAACAAAAAACAAAAAAACTTCTCTCCCTCAGTATTCAATTAGAATATCATTTAGGCTCTCCTGAAGAGCCAAGTTTGAGAATGTATAGTTTGGCATGAAACTTCATATATAAACCTTTATATAACTCTTATTCTTAAACAAAAAAACCCATATCTATTACTAGTGACTCGTGGAAAACTGAATTCAGATTTTCTGTTGTACGAGGGTTTCCCTGGTGGCTCAGACGGTAGAGAGTCTGCCTGCAATGCAGGAGACCCAGATTCCATCCCTGGATTGGGAAGAGCCCTTGGAGAAGAGAATGGCTACCCACCCCAGTATTCTTGCCTGGAGAATTCCATGGACAGAGGAGCCTGGCGGGCTACAGTCCACGGGGTTGAAGAGTTGAACACAAATGAGCTACTAACACTTTTACTTTCACCTGGTTTTTGTATTTCCTAGAGTTTTTGTGTTTCTAGAATTCCCTAGAAAGGAATACATACTCATTTATAGCAGTTATTATTTAAAATACATGCTATTGCATCTAAAATAAACTATTGTTTAAATGTACACTTGAAGGAACAAAACTTTCATTCTTCTCAATTCTTTTCACTTGCCTATTTGGGAAATATTCCACTTAGCTCATTCAGAAAATGTGCATACCTGGCTTTGGGCACAATGCTAATATTCTGAAATGTATGGACCAGGGCTAGTTTCCACACATTTTTTGCAATCGGTTGCATGTGGCTGGAAGTCAGACTAACGGGGATTTATAGTAATTGCCTATCATCAGTCTATGTCATGCTCACCTGCATAATCCATCAATTGTCCCCCATATGCCCAGGACTCATAACCTACCTGAGGTTATTTGATTCTTGTATGAAGAAACACAGCAAGTGCCAATGATGCAAAATGAAGCATGGCCCCCAGCTCCTACTGCTCCAACTATCACAGCACGGAGGAGAAGAGCGTCACAGGCCTGTTGACTCCCATCTCGTTAGAAGGTAAAAAGTAGTTTCCTGAGAATGTGTATTCCACAGGCAGAGCAGTGCAGGAGTCATCTACTAAGGTGGTATCTCTTAGCCTCAACACTGACGTTTTGGGTGAGATAATGCCTGGTCTGTGCATTGCAGAATCTCTCGATTCTTTCCATTACATACTAGTAGTGTCTTGACCCTTGCATTCTGGCAATCAACAACATTCCCAAACAGTGTCAAATATCCCCCTGGGGAAACGGGGGGATTTGCTCTGAATGAGAACTACTGTACCGGGGAAAAGTAAAACTAGGCTCTTATAATTGGCCAGCATTGTGCACTGAATTCCTGAAGTATACAGCAGACTATAAGATAAAAGGAAATAATTAGACAAATATTTATGAAACGTGTGCACAGATGATCAGTCGTGTCTGACTCTTTGAGACCCCCTGGACTATAGCCCACCAGGCCCCTCTGTCCACAGAATTCTCCTGGCAAGAGTACTGGAGTGAGTTGCCATTTCCTCCTCCAGGGGATCTTCCCTTATTAAACATGCTTACAGGTAATATATATATTATACCCATATCTATGTATGTACGTATTGTTGTTGCTGTTGTTCAGTTGCTAAGTCAAGTTTGACTCTTTGTGACCCTGTGGACTGCAGCAGGCCAGGCTCCGCTGTCTTCCACTATCTCCCGGAGTTAGCTCAAATTCATGTCCATTGAATTGGTGATGCTATCTAACCATCTCATTCTCTGCTGCCCCCTTCTACTTTTGTCTTCAATCTTCCCCAGCATCAGGGTCTTTTCCAATGAGTCAGCTCTTTGCATTAGGTGGCCAAAGTATTGGACTTCAGGTTTCAGGGTCAGCATCATGTGTGTGTGTGTGTGTTATATATATATATATATATATATATATCTCACATATCTCCAAAAGTACACTGATGGTTTTGGAAAACTTCATTGGGGGAGGGGAGTGGTAAAAATAAACCAGTTATAGTACTTCTAGAGCACTTGATTTTGGAACAAAAGTTGCAATGTGAGAATGGTAGACTCTTTCGCCTACATTGGTCTTTACTTTGACCAATTCATTGGTTTTAATTTTACCCTTTCTTGTTATGCAAAACAATTATAATTTTTCTTCCCCTTGATAACCCATCAACTATATGAATACATATACTATATATATTATTCTAAAGTCCCATTCCAACTCTTTTAAAAACCATACAAAATAGGACATTGTTGTAAGTTATTCAGTTTTCCAACTTCTTTCTTTCCCCAAAGGAACTTCAGTCTGTTTATATTATTTTTAAATTATGGTTCCCAGAATTGAAATGGGAACTTGAGTCAATGAGAAGTGCTTTTGTCTTAACAAAGAGAAAATTCAACAAGGATTTAAACCTTAAAAAATTTTTTTTTCGTAGAACAAGTATTCCAAAGATAGTTGACTCTTGGCACTGGTTCAGCTTTGCAATGACAGTCTCTTCTGCCCTACTATTATTAATATAGAGCAAGGAGGAAGGTGAAATATGTTAACATTAACAGTGTCTGCAGTATGGAGAATAGGAACACAATCACAGCATGCAACTGTATCAATACACTTCAAGAGTCTAAATGCTTCTTTGGCAGCTGTATCACATGACTGACTCTGTATTTAACTATCAGAGAAACTGTCACACTGCAATATAATTTTTTTGTCACCTATATGCATCTCCTTGAGGAATTATAACTATTTATTATTGCAATGATATTATTAACATCATTTCAGGCTATATTCTTTAAGTGAACAGTAAATTTTTTTAAACTTATCAATGTATACCAAATATATTCTAATCTAAAACTTTTCACTTGCAAAAGTTGTTTATTAGAATATTTCCATTTAAAATATATTTATTTTTCTTTCTGTTGCATTATAATTTCTTGTTTAGCTTCGAAGTTCTGTGAATTCTCTAGTAATTGTGTATAATATATGTGTGCGCCTCTACTTATGAAGCAAACCACAGTTTTAATCACGTTCTTGATCTTTGGCTTAAGAAGTTTAAACTTCTTATAGAATATAGATTTTTTTAAAAGATGAGAAATTAAAAGAAAATTTCTCTGAGAGAATTGTTTTCAGGAAAATGAAAACAACCAGTAAGGGCCTATTTTGGAGAGATCTCTGTCTTCCTATGACCCTGAAGTAGTACCAAAAGAAGAAAAAACAGAAAGAAAAAGAGAAAGAGAAGAAAGAAAATAGCATCTTCTATGACACTTCTGGATTTCATGTCAAACTCTGTCTCTGAGCTCATATACTGGTGTCTTGCCAATGTCAAAATCCAAAGAAGGTTCAGGACTCTACTGGATTATAAAAACAAAAATAGTGGGCTCCAGAAATACTCCACAAGTACTGAAACAGTTTTATTATTTCACTAAGAGAAAAATGCAACAGACAGGTTGTCCTTTCTACAAATCCCTGCCCATTTTCAGAAGTAGATGCCTTTAAAAGTCTGTGTTGATAGATTTATATTAATTCAACCATAGTCTCTGACTTCCCTGGTGGCTCAGAAGGTAAAGAATGCCCCTGCAATGCGGGAGACTCCAGTTCGATCCCCGGGTTGGGAAGATCCTTTGGAGAGTGGCGTGGCAACCCACTCCAGTATTCTTGCCTGGAAATGTCCATGGACAGAGGAACTTGGTGGGCTACCGTCCAGGGGATCGCAAAGAGTCAGACACAACTGAGTGATTAACACACACGAACTTCCTGTAGAACCAATGACATAGGAACTAATAAAATTAGGAGTGAGGACTATCACTGTAAAGGAACTTGAGGTTGTCTGTACTAAATAGAGACAAATTAAGGTACTATTCACATTCCCTAAACAGCCCATTTCCTAAGTCTTCATCCTCCTAATTAGAGTGGCTTCCCTAGTGGCTCAGATGGTAAAGAATTTGTCTGCCATACAGGAGACCTGGGATCACTCCCTGATATGGGAAGATTCCCTGGAAAAGCGAATAGCTTATTCACTCCAGTATTCCTGCCTGGAGAGTTTCATGGACTGAGGGGCCTGGGGGCTATGATCCATGGGGTTGCTTTACTAGCTTATGAAATGACCTGCAGATGATTGAACAATTTTATTGTGTACATGTGGCTTAATATATTTTAGAAAATAAATATTTATTTATTATTTGCTTAATTCCTCATGTACAGCTGATACCCTAAAATTCCTTTGCAATATTAAGTTTGAGACCTGCTTAAGTCAGACATTCCTGGTCCACAGACCTTCAACAACTTTTCAGACACATTGAAATGTTTTTCCAGGGAAAATCATGTATAGTGGGAAAACTACAATAACAAAACTGAAACAGAGCAAAACAATAAAAATCAATTCATATTTCCCACCCAACCAGAAAGATTCCCTAGAGTCTGGGCTGGTATACCAAGTTAATTACAAGACTGTGTGACTTCTTGTCTGTAGCCCACTGGTTTTGTACTCACACGAATATAAAGGGTAATGATTTCCACTTAATTGTTAACTATTATGTCTTTGTAATTCTAAACATTGCTTTTTTCTGAAATGAAAGCCTCCATTTATTTGTGTGGAAATGACATGGTTGCAAAGAAAAGTTAACTTTAAAAGGTTGATAACTACAAAGAATAGAGTATCGTATAATCTTTCAACTTTAGAAGAATCAAGGAAGGATCTATGAATGTTGTTGATTCCTGTATTGTGAAATTTTTAATTAGTTGTGCTAAAAAAGAGTGTTCTGGGACTTCAGAGTCTTGGCCTCCAGAAACCATGTAGGTTCCACTTGGTTCTCTAGAAACACCTACTCTTGGCCTTCTGAGCCACCTTGTAAGAAGACTGACCACAACCTGCTGAAAAGATCTTTCCTCAGGGCAAGCCCTGAGATATATAAAAAGGAAGGCTCCAGCTGAACCTGACCTTCTCGTTGTCCTTGCAAGATGCCAAACTTGTGAGTGAACCTGTCTTGGACTCTCCAGTCCCGTCCAGCTACAGATGAATCTCATCGAATAACTCCAGTTCATATGTGAGGCAGGCACATCACTTAACTGAGGCCTGACTCACAGTGTCATGAGGCTCAATACGCTGTAGTCTTAAACCACAAAATGTGGGGATGGTTCATTAATAACAATTTATACTCAGAACATCCTTATTAAAACTTTGACTTATTTGATTAAAACTTTTATTCACTGATTTATTGCCAACAAAAGATTTCTTAGCTGCATGTTGGAGAACAAAGTTCCAGGCAATAGATTTCTCTATTTCATGAACTCCTATCCCTTCTGCCCCTATTTTCAATCTGTTTTTGCTTGTTCTAATCTGTAGCTGCAGATTCTCACTTCCCCTCAAGTTTTTTGCTCATCCTGTATTTGAGTCAAGGTATATATATGGACCACTTTTCCAGCAGCCCAAGTGACTCCATGTCAAAGTGAGCTTAGATAAGGGTCTGATCTCAAGCCTTTGTGCCTGTTTAAGCAAGTCAGAGTCTGTGTTTTTCTGTGTTTCCCCTTCTTATACTATAACCCCAAGAACTAGTTCCTAACCTTGATCATTGTTCATTTGGCTTAATGGTCTAAACCAGTTCAGTTCAGTCGCTCAGTCGTGTCCGACTCTTTGCAAACCCATGAACCGCAGCATGCCAGGCCTCCCTGTCCATCACCAACTTCCAGATTCCACCCAAACCCATGTCCATTGGTTCAATGATGCCATCCAACCATCCCACCTAGAGCCAGACATCCTGGAATGTGAAGTCAAATGGGCCTTAGAAAGCATCACTATAAACAAAGCTAGTGCAGGTGATGGAATTCCAGATGAGCTATTTCAAATCCTAAAAGATGATGCTGTGAAAGTGCTGCACTCAATATGCCAGCAAATTTGGAAAACTCAGCAGTGGCCACAGGACTGGAAAAGGTCAGTTTTCATTCCAATCCCAAAGAAAGGCAATGCCAAAGAATGCTCAAACTACTGCACAATTGAACTCATCTCACACGCTAGTAAAGTAATGCTCATCAACTGTTGTCCCCTTCTCCTCCTGCCCTCAATCTTTCTCAGCATCAGGGTCTTTTCAAATGAGTCAGCTCTTTGAATCAGGTGGCCAAAGTATTGGAGTTTCAGCTTGATTCAACCCTGAATGTTCATTTGAAGGACTGACGTTGGAGCTGAAGCTTCAATCCTTTAGCCACCTGATGCCAAGAGCTGACTCATTGAAAAGACCCTGATGCTGAGAAGGATTGAGGGCAGGTTGAGAAGGGAATGACAGAGAATGAGAGGGTTGGATGGCATCACCAACTCAATGGACATGAGCTTGAGCAAACTCAGGGATATAGTGAAGGACAAGGAAGCCTGGTGTGCTGTAGTGCATGGGATCCCAAAGAGCCAGACATAACTTACCAACTGAAAAACATCAGGCTTAGCTTGGCTCAGTTGGGTCTTTGGTTTGGGTATAACCAGGTTGAAATCAAGGTGTCAACAGAGTTGCCTTCCTTTCTGGAGGCTCTGAGGATGACTCTGATTCTGAACTTCATGCTGTTGCCAGAATCCAGTGTCTTGTAGGTGTAGAGCTGAGGTCCCTGTTTTCTTCCTGGCTGTCAACTGGGGGGTTGTTCTCAGCTTCTAGACTCTTTCTATGTTCCTTGGCTTCTGACTCCCTCTCCATCTTCAGAGTCAGCAGTCATGCATGGAATCCTTCTCATTCTTGGAATTTCTCTGACTTGCCCTTCTGCCTTTCTTTCCTGCCTTTAAGAGTTCATATGATTACTTTGAACCCTCCACCCCACTCCCGGTTAGCCCAAGATAACCAACCTAGATAGCATCTTCAAAAGCAGAGACATTACTTTGCCAACAAAGGTTCGTCTAGTCAAGGCTATGGTTTTTCCTGTGGTCATGCATGTATGGATGTGATAGTTGGACTGTGAACTTCTTCACTTCTTCAGCTGAGAGCCGAAGAATTGATGCTTTTGAACTGTGGTGTTGGAGAAGACTCTTGAGAGTCCATTGGACTGCAAGGAGATCCAACCAGTCCATTCTGAAGGAGATCAGTCCTGGGTGTTCTTTGGAAGGAATGATGCTAAAGCTGAAACTCCAGTACTTTGGCCACCTCATGCGAAGAGTTGACTCATTGGAAAAGACTCTGATGCTGGGAGGGATTGGGGGCAGGAGGAGAAGGGGATGACAGAGGATGAGATGGCTGGATGGCATCACTGACTCGATGGACGTGAGTCTGAGTGAACTCTGGGAGTTGGTGGTGGAGAGGGAGGCCTGGCATGCTGCAGTTCATGGGGTCTCAAAGAGGTGGACACGACTGAGCGACTGAGCTGAACTGAACTGAACCTTCCTTTCTTGAGTTAGAGAGGGTAGTAGCATTAATTCCATCTGCAAAATGCCTTTACAGCAGTATCTGGATTAGCATTTGATTGAATGATCAAGGGATGGGAATTATGGAGGGACATCTTTAGAATTCTTTTACAACATGTCATTCTAGGAACTAAAGATCTGTCTTGGAACTAAGGAGCTACCATCCATCTGCTTTGGTTTCCCTACATCCTTGATCTTTTGTCTAAAATGTCAGAGCTCCCTGTTTAAAATATTTTCATTACCTGTTTTTCCTCACTTGCTAAGATATCTTTGACCATTTTCTGAATCCCTTTAGTGACGATTATCTACTTGGTTGCTATCCATTCCTTCCCTCTTTCCTTCATTTGGCAAGGACTTATTGAGTATTTATTTTTGCCAGGTACTTTCAGGGTAGCTGAGGAAATGGCAGTGAAGAAACAAACAAAAGACTGTGCTCTCAAGATATGTTGTCAGTTGGCCAAAAAGTTCATAACAACTTGCAAAAAAACCTGAAAGAACTTTTTGGTCAGCCCAATATATCAAGAAAGACCCCAGAGAATCTAGGAATTAAAGATGGTTTGGACTTTTCACATGCCTATAGTTCCGTTTTGAACCATCTTCTTTGTTCATTTTACTCCTGATCTAAAAACTAGCCTCCGGACCACTTTTATACTTTCTACTTTGCCTGAACTAGCTCAATATTAACGTGAAGGAGTTTGTACGATTAAATACCAAGGTGCTTTTTCCCCTTCCAGCCATTTACTGGTTTTCTAAATCAAATTCTCTCTCCTTAAACAACAGTTCTTTGTACACTCTAAGCTCTTGTCTTTTTTCTCACCGTTTGCCCAATTCTCCACAGTTTCCATGCCATTTTAATTGGAATTTTAGGATCGCTCTTGTTTTTACTCAAAGGCCCACACATTAGGTCATTTAAATTCTCCCCCTAATCCCCCCAATTGCACGCATTCTTCCATGCACCCTGCAACCTCTCCCTCAGACTCCTAGTACTTTAAGAAGCCAATAATTGATGACAATTATCTAAGGTTATTATACTAGTGCTTGGTCCTTGTCGGCAGCTAGATGACCACTGACAATTATTATGATTTGAGGGCCATCTGCAGTGTTGGGATCTTAAGACCAATGTGCTAAGGGTCATGGAGTGGAAAACCTGGGAGACAGTTTGTGAGGTATTTACTATTGAGCCTGACACTAAGAGGTGTTCAATAATCTTAAATTATAATATACCAGACTTTTAAATGTTTAAGTGTTTTTAATTATTTCTTTCAACATTATACATCCTACCAAGAAGAAAATTTAAAGTACAATTCTGAAGTACTGTTTGATAAGAAAGAGAAATTCAGGGTTTGCAATGTATACTAACTAGTAATGATTTCAGTTTTAGAAGGAATTTATGTCCTTCAGAATCTTAATGCTATAAATTTGATACCAAATAAATAGCCTTTTGCTAGTGAATGTTAATGCCTTTTAAATTTCCGTGCATGCATTATTTTTTTGGCTTTTTAGTTTTATAGCTAGAATACATTTATCTTTATAAAAGTAAGGATAAAGTAGGTAGGTTATGTTGCTTGTGGTTCCAATTTAACATCAGAAGTTTGATACTAGACAGATGTAGGGGCTGATGGTCTGGTAAGAAGAACTTGAAGCAAAAGTTCATTATAGTTTAAGATAGACAAAGTATTAAAGGCCTGTGCCAAAGTGGATGAGAGATGGTAGAGATTATAGAGAACCTGGGGCTTCATTAAGACCTAGCTTGGTCGTATTGCTGTTATGAGAACAGACAGTAGTTTCTACCTCTAAAACATATTATATGCCGTACATACTTTAACCTATTTTACAATTTACATTTATTATGCCCACTGAAACCACAAAACCAATGTTTAATTTTACAGTTTAAAGTCACACATAAGGAAATGCTTTACAAAATAGGATATTGTTCCTTAATGAAAAATATTACAGTAAAGGTCCCAAACATCTTATTTCAAGTGGTTTACCTGAATAATAGAGCTGTTGTGGAATGTAGGCTACAAAACACAGTAATGCTTTCAATAGTTGTTTCAGGTTTGAAATATGCCAAAGCTGAAGAGACATTTTAAACAAGACCCGTCTTCGTTTTCCAAGATCTTTTTTTTTAAATTTTCCAACAGCATTGTACTCACTGAAAAAATGCCATCACTTCTGGAGAACTGAGAGTAAAAAGCAGCTTACATTTTACTGCTTGTATACAGCATGTAAATCTTCAATATTTTACTCTGCCTTGAAAGCATCTTTCAAGACTTAAAAATATCAGTTCTATACCTATTTTGGTTTATTACCTGACTTGACTCACAGACACTAATATAGAAGTCAAATATCTGTGGCCACTGCCCAAATCAAATCCAACATATTCCTGCAATCTGTTTAGTTATCCACAGTCTATTTACAAAGCACATGCATGATTTCCTCTGATGAATGATCTTATTAAAATGTAAGCAGTATTTGTCAACTCCTACATTTATGTTATGCTGGAGTGTGCAATGCAAAAATACCATCCAGAGACAATATACATTTCTTAATCCAAAGTCTAGTTTCACAAAGTCACACAGTATGATACTCTATCTTAGATATACTCAGCATGGGGTGAAATGTTTCTAATATGTTGTGAATTGTTACAGAAAAGATGGAGATAGAGTAGCCAAGTGTACAGACATAAAATACTGCAAAACTTGAAATCCAGCCAAATATACACAAAAGGTCCTTTGTGTATAAGAAACTTGAAACAAGTTTGTTTGAAAGGAATGCAGATGCCTTAGTACATGATGGAATGTGACTCATCTAAAACTGGGCTACAGCGACCTGATGCTTTTCAAGTTTGGATGTCACCTTAAATATCCTCAATATACATGGAGCTTCTGTCACTAAACCCTGCCAATCTGAATGACCATTAGGTACAATTTCCCAAACTTTGATTATCAAGTTGTGCCCAGCCTTGACAAAAAGACTTAAAGAGCTCTTTCTTGCAAACCAAGAAATCATGTAGAATAAAATAGTAACTCAGTAATACTGCATTTGGCAGTTGGGTCACTGAAAATGCTAGCACCTTGATAAAGATTACAATTGTTCACTGGATGTGCCAAAGGAAAAGTAAAAAAAAAAAAAAAAATCCCTGTTTTATTTGTAAATCACAGTTGTCCTCACAGTGTTAGACTTGGATCATTCTGCTGTGGCAGTGCCTTATAGGAAGATGTGTGCATGTGTGCTCAGTCATGCCCGACTCTCTGGCAACCCCTGGACCGTAGCCCACCAGGCTGCTTTGCCCATGGGATTTTCCAGGCAAGAATACTGGAGTGGGTTGCCATTTACCTACTCCAGGGGATCTTCCCAACCCAAGGATTGAACCCGCAATAGGATGATGGGCCATTATTTATTTTTTTCACTTGACCTCTGGCAGTGCACATGGGCCAGTTGGTGGAGATGTGAGATATGGACCACAGACAGCAAACTTACTTTTAGTGTGAGAACATTAAGAGAGTGTAAGTTAATGAATATATATATATATATATATTTCAGTCCTATTCCATTTTAAAACCAACATTTTCTAACAGCACATTCCTTTATCTTTTCTACAAAATCTGCATTGACAACTATGATATCATGGCAACAGGATAGCCAGATGGAATACTTTCCTGATCTGAACACTATGTATATTTTCATTTTCTGAATCACTGATGCATGGGTTGGTGTTTCAATATGTTCTCATATATTAATTGAATAGAACATTCAGTATGTAGTATAGACTGATGTGTTTTAAGAGCTGTAACTTGAAAAGTCATTTCTGTAGTTCATGCTAGTGAAAGTGAAAGTGAAACTCACTGTCATGTCTGACTCTTTGCAACTCCATGGACTATTCAGTCTATGGAATTCTCCAGTCCAGAATACTGGACTGGGTATTTCCCTTCTCCAGGGGATCTTCCTATCCTTGGGATCAAACCCCAGATCTCTGGCATTGCAGGCAGATTCTTTACCAGCTGAGCTACAAAGGAAGCCCTGTAGTTCATGCTAACAGGGAGCTATTAGAAAGACTGTATTTTTCAGTGGGCTAGTCGATCTACCCACTTAGTTGGTCTACCTGTTTGACAACCTAAAACTACAGGTTGTTGTCAAATTAGAAAAATAATAGAGAAAACATACAAGTTCCTTTTCTGTGTGTCTATATGATAGATCACCTTGACCCTGCACTTGAATGGCCATTTGTGTTCTCAAGGTCATTCATGTAGAATAAAATAGTAACTCAGAGGTTTCTTTGTAACTTTGAAATGTTAAAAAATATATATAAGGTGTTTCTATGACTTCAAGTTTGACTATTAATAGATTAATAATAGTCACTGATCATGCAGATAAGATTTCATACTCAGCCACAAACTATTAGCAAAATCCAGCGGTTGTTAAGTTCAGTCTTATTTCACAGTAAACTCTAAGTTATAGCACAAGTCCTGAACTTCTTTGGATCTGGCTGCTGTCTCTCCTAAACCATTAAAATGACTTTGTTAAAAAAGGAGCCAAGGGGAGAAACATCAGAACCAAAGACTGATCTGGTCAACTGTGTGTTCAAAAGCGCTTTGCCTTACTATGACCAGATTGTGAAATTATAGTCTGGGGCAAGCTGGTGTGATCAAAGGTGTCCCTGCTTGTCCCAAATCCTATTATCCCTCCAAAAGATTAACTTGTAATAGTAAAACATCATATCATATCAATGGAGATCCAGAAACAGTTGTGACTACAGAAAGTTATGCAGAAACAGCTATGACTACAAACATCTAAATCATTTAAATTCGATTTGTTTACTCTCATTTATAAATTCCTAAAGATGCTGAGAGGAAATGATACTAATGTTAAGAGGGGTTTCTAAAGCAGCAGAAGACATTATTTTGCTTTATTATCATTGATATCATTTGGAGGTTGTGATATATCAATAACTCCTTGCCAAGTTTGTCAGTGAAAGTGTATGGACCTGATTCTGAATTGTCTTAGCTTCTACTGGAAGCTTCCAGGCTACCTATATACTCTAGTTTTAAACTTAGACCTTAGTTCCTTGAATAAATGTGTTTCTTAGCTGAGGTTTGGGAAGATTAGGAACCCAAAGACCTGTTAACATAACTACAAGTGATGAACACTACTAGCCACGGAAGATTAAATTTAAAATGTCCTTAGAAAGGAAAGGGACAGTATCAGAATAAGAATACATGAGGAATATACACATATACACCTGTTTCACACAGAAAGCTTTCAGTAAAAAAAAAAAATACAAAAGCAACCAGTGCCATATATTATGTAAACTCACAAAGTGTACTTTATACACAAACATGAAGCATAAATTAAAAAGTAGGTCAACAGCAAAACATCTTAAATATAGAAGAATTTGCACATATTTTTGTTAAATAAGAATAAATAATTTTATCACACAAATTCACATACCAGTTGCAAAAACAATAAATTACTTTTTTTATCAGTGCTGCATTTTTTTTTTGTCTGTGATTAATCCCTTCATTCTTAATGTGCTAAAACTGTTTCCACAGGAAGGCAGAGGAAATTGAATTGGTTGAATAAATTAAAACAATGTCCTTAAGCCTCTAAACAACAAGGTAGGGCTTCATTTGACATTTTCTGTTCCAGAAGAAATAAATGTTGTATTGTTCAGGGATCCCTTTTATCTACTGAAACAATCTGGAGTGTTTAGTTTTGTGAGTGTGATTAGATTCTTACTAACCTGAGCATTTTCATACAAACTCTTTTAAACTCTTTTCTTTTTAGGAAGTGGCTTCCAGCATCCTGAATTTTACACTCTTAATTCAAGATGCAACTATGGAAAGAGAAAAGGCATAACACAACTTGAAACTGAACTAAATTACTTTGCATATAGTGAGGATTTTCCCTTTGCTCATCATTCTCTGTGTCTACCGAACACTCCATTTCTTTAAATTTCAGTTTCCAGTCTATATATTTTCTCAGGAGTTTAGACATACATTCCTTAGTCAATCTACTGATACCCATACAAAAAAAAGAAAAAAAAAAAAGCCCCTTAGATAGAAGCATGGAATAGTGGTTTATTTATTTTAAACTCTCTAGGATTGCTCCTATGAGAAGTGTAAAACTTCGGTATTTGGGGAAAATTGGAATCATTGATAAATCATATTTTACAAATCTATGAATACAGTATGGAGAAGCAGAATAGGAGACAATCACGTTTGCTCTTCAATTATTTTTTAATGTTACTGCCAATACAACCACAAAAGATTAAAAAATTGCCATAGCTGAATTACTTGATTCAAGTTATTTTGAATATTGGAAAAAGTAAAGCTGGTCTGTTAATTCTCTCAGCATAGTCAAATGATCAGTGTTATTTTTCTTTTTTCTACTGATGGGAACAGCTTTGCTCTCAGTGCCTCGTATCTGGTACCTTCATCAAATGGAGGTTAGCAGTCTTGTACAGGCCTCCATTCTCTAACTGATACTTGACTAAGAAAAAGGACCATGTCTAAAGCAAAGTCAGCCTACAAAAACCCAAAGGATGATTAACACTTTTGATTTCTTGAGAAAATACTTGAAACACAGAGACATCCATTCCCTTGGTTTACTGAAATGAATGTGCTATATCAAGATCAATTACATAATTCTTTTATATTAAAAATATGTTATGACAAAAATAAATTCTCATGAGCTTAAGGAAACTCAAATAGTAGTTCCCTAATATCCTTATAAGCAAATCTCTAATAATAGGGCACATTTGGTAGGATTATTAGAAAATTTCATAAAAGCAAATTGTTTGTGCTATTTCACAAAGAAAAATCAAATAAAATGAAATATTTTAGTTTTTCTGAACCATGTCATAGAGGGATGTAGTTTATTGCCTATAAAGTTTCTATGCAGGTGACTGGAAAAATTTTCCATGTCTAACTATTCCAACTCACAATCTACCTAAAAAGGCTATGGAAATAAGAGCAAACTTTGCAAAGGTCATCACATTTCATTACTCACTGGTACTACCAAATGCTTTCTAACTGGGAACACTCTTAACAGTATCAGTATACTTGGATTAAAAAAAAATGCAAAGAATTATTGCCCATGGTGTGGAAACAGTCTTGTTAATATTCACTTTTTTTTTTTTTTTGCACTAGCCACATTAACGATAACCACTTCTACATGCGTCTGACTACCAAGTCAACAAGTCCAAAACATCATAGGTTCAGAACCCTTGAACAAAGCAAACAAATGAGCAAAAACAAAACGCACTATAAAGGCTTGCTGGTAAGAGGTATACCAGTGTTGAATGTGTTGAAGACTTTGCTGTGTGTTCTGTATGGCTACGACACATTGTGAGATATCAGACAGAAGCCACAGAGAGAGAAAGCAGTTGTGAAAATATAACTTGAAAATATGGTGAAGCAGGTATTTTTTTGTTTGTTTTTACTTTTAAATTCTAACAGGAGGAAATTAATTTTCAGACCTTTGAATACTGATACACACACAAACACTTCTACCTCCTCATGATACATTAATTTGTCTGGCTGCCTGAAAAAATACAGGCAGTTAGTGATTTAAATAAATGGACCCCTGCATATATTTAAATGACTAGATACATTGAGACCCTTTTTTCTTTTCAGAATTTCTCAGAAGATGCTTGCTGTCAAAATGGTTTTTGACAAAAATTATATCTCCCGTAGTCTGAACATATAACTAACTCTTTTTAAAGCAGCAGCAAGTTCTTAATTTCCAGTAAAACATCCACAGCTCTTTCTGGAAACTGGAAAGAGTGGAAATAGCTGCAGACCTACTTTGGTCAAATACTTTTTTTTAATAGAAATATATATATATATATTTTGATAGAACCAAGTGATATAAAGTGACATACCAAGGAAGAATGTATTTACAAACAATAAAAATAAGCTGCTGTGTAAATAATATGCATGAAAATGATTATGATGCCTTTGAAGACATTCTATAAGAGGTAGGTGAGGAGGGAGAGCCTGCTCGGCCATCTTCGAATGTCCCCTGATTCTACATTCATCCGTGTTTCTGCAATCTCCTCGGCCCAAGGGATGTTCAATAACTCGCAAGTGTTTCCACGTTTCAAGGTCACCACTGTCCCACGAAGCAGTGCACACCTTCATTTTGGTCGCTGAGGGCAGATTCTGCCCATAATTGGACTCCTCGTTGAAGATGACACGGCAGGGTGTGACTTTCTGCGTTTTAGGTGGACCCTGTGTTCACCACGCCTGCATCCGCGAGCCATCCTTTCAGCCGTCCCGGGAGACGGTCGTAACCACAGGGCTAACACTTCTTCTGAAAACACTGCTTAAACGCGGAAGGCCTCTGGGAGAGGAGACATCCCTTTGCCAGCTTCCGATTCCCGTCCTGGCACTGCACCGTCCTGGTGTGCCAGCCCGTGTCACAGGTTCTCGAACAGGCAAGCCAGGGGCCCGTCACCCACTGCAGCTGCGGGGTGGGCGAACCCACTTTATTGCTGCCCTGGCTGGTGACAGAGTTTGCTTTTGGAGCCGACTTCTTGGGAACGAAGAAGCTGTAGCGGACATCAAGGGCTTTCGTGGGGTCTGTGGCAAGAATCTGCACGATGAGAATTTCCTTGGTGGCTGAGTAGCCCATCCCGTGCAAGAAGTCGTCCCTGTGGCTCCAACCGCTGTAGTTCATGACGGTCCCGTTGATGTCGATGATGGTTTCTGAAGTGGAGATCATGTACTTGCCATTGATCAAGTACTCACCGTTTTTCTTCTTCAGGGCTAAGTAGGCAGTGAATCTGGTCTGGTCCTTGGCCTTGAACTGGCGGACTTTTATGTGAGTCGCCCCTTCGGGGATCCTCACGACGTCAGTGTAACCCTTACTGGAAAGCAAGGATGTCCGGCAGGGGAGAGAGAAGGAATGGGGGGCGGGGTGGGGGAGGGAGGAGGAAGGAAAAAAAAAATAAGTAAGACGCTTAACAAATAGATGCACAAATAGAATTTCTCTAAAAGTGTGGAAGACCCGGGTTTCATCCCTGGGTGGGTATCAAAGGGAATGGAGAGAAGGGAATGGATACACACTCCAATATTCTTGCCTGGAGAATTCCATGGACAGAGGAGCCTGGTGGGTTACAGTCCATAGGGTCACAAAGAGTCGGACACTAACTGAATGATTAACACTCATACATTACCTTATCTTAGTGCAGTTTTAATGTATTAAAATTTAAAATTTTCAATTTATTAAAGCTTAAAATTGTTTTCAAATGTTGGTTTTCTTATAACAAGATAAAATTATAGTTAGACTATCATATGGTATACATTTCTTTAAACAACAGGATTTTTTAATTTTCTCTTATTATTTTTGGCCACACCATGAGTCATGAGGGATTGTAGTTCCCTGATCAGGGATTGAACCTATGCCCCCTGCAGTGACAGCACAGTCTTAACCACTGAACCACGAAGGGATGTCCTGTATACATTTTTATTATGTTCAAAATTTACAAAGCTACTCTATGTTCTTTTTGGCACAAAATGGGATACACATAAACTGAAACCAACAAAAATCTACCCTCAATTAATCTCACAGAAATCTTTCAATTAACATTCCTCAAGCTTGTATGCACATTAAGATCACATGGGGATCTTTGAAAAAGTTCAAAGCCTGCAAATCTGAATCCAGGGCAGTTAAATCCTCATCTTTCAGGATGGGTCAGAGGCAGCAGTACTTTTGGAGTTTCTCCCACCATTCCAATGCGCATACTAGTTGAGAAACCATGGGCTTAATTATTTGTTAGACCAGAGACAGCATAGAGGCTCTGATTCTGTTTCTACCTTACACTCTGGATTTGCTGGGGCAGGACAGAAAATACAACATAAAATTCTGTAACTGGGTAACCACAGCTTAGTGGTATCAAAAGGGGGGGAAAAAAAAAGAAACATTAATGCCTTAGCAAGTTTCCCAGAATTATTAGGGTCTGCAAAACTTTATGGTGGACTGACTGAGGCTTTTATAATGAGCAACAAATGAGATAGATTTCTAATGATCCATCTTCTGCTCAGGAAAGTGGGCAAAGGTATAAGTAGCTCTGATATTCATAAGTTTGCAGAAAAGGTTAGGATGAAAGTTAACTGAGCACCAAGGCATTACACCCGTGCAGAGGAGGCATCTTTTGCCAAAATCTTTGTCTAAGTAATTAATGTCTCCATATGTTTTAGCTTCCTAGCTATTTAAATATAAACAAATACTTTGCTTGTGCAGTTTGACTAATGTGTGTGAAATTTACTTATTTACTTTCAAATTCTTACTCAAGTTTAGAGGATATGGGGCAACTGATCCATATATGGAAAATCCAAGTGTGTTTCTCACTCAAGCATTTCCTCTGAGTTGGAGAGAAGGCTTATTCCCAGGGAAGGCCCCTTTGTACTGGGCATCTGATCTACAGTGATGGCCAGGCAGGTGGCAGAACGTCTTACTGTCTTGAAGAGAGAAGATGCAATGTTGACTATATGGCTTACCTATTCAATTTGATTTATTAACTTTATTTATGTAGTACATTTTGGATTAAATTCTGTCACAGGATCTTTTTTTTTAAGTGTCTCATAGTAAGAAATGAGATGTTTCTACAATGGCTTCAAACAAAGCCAGGAGAAAAATATTCCATCTTACCTAAAAAGCCTTTCACCTTGATGAGGGTGAAAGAGGAGAGTGAAAAAGCTGGCTTAAAACTCAACATTAAAAAAATGAAGATCATGGCATCTGGTCTCATAATTTCATGGAAAATAGAAGGGGAAAAAGTGGAAGCAGTGACAGAATTTACTTTGGGGGGCACCAAATCACTGTCGACAGTGACTGCAGCCATGAAATGAAAAGATGCCTGCTCCTTGGAAGAAAAGCTATGACAAACCTAGACAACATATTAAAAAGCAGAGACATCACTTTGCCGTCAAAGGTCCATCTAGTCAAAGCTATGGCTTTTCCAGTAGTCATGTATGGATGAGAGCTGGACCGTAAAGAAGGCTGAGCGCCAAAGAACTGATGCTTTCGAACTGCAGTGCTGAAGAAGACTCTTGAATCCCTTGGACTGAAAGGAGATCTAACCAGTCAATCTGAAAGGAAATCAACCCTGAATACTCACTGGAAGAACTGATGGTGAAGCTGAAGCTTTAATACTTTGGTTGCCAGATGAGAAGAGCCGACTCATTGGAAAAGACTCTGATGCTGAGAAAGATTGAAGGCGAAAGGAGAAGGGGGTGGCAGAGGATGAGATGGTTAGAATCACCAACTCAGTGGGCATGAATCTGAGCAAACTCCGGGAGATAATGAAGGAAAGGGGAGCTTGGTGTGCTACAGTCCATGGGGCCGCAAAGAGTTGGACATGACTTAGTGACCGAACAACAACAACAAAATCATACATTACCATGTGTAAAATAGATAGTCAATGGGAATTTGCTACATGACTCAGGGAACTCCAACTTGGGCTCTGTAACAACCTAGACGGGTGGGATGGTGAGGGAGGTTCAAGAGAGGGGACATATTTCTACTCATGGCTGATTTATGTTGATATTTGGCAGAAACCAACATAATACTACAAAGCAAGTATCCTTCAATTAAAAACAAATAAATTTAAAAAAAGAGAAAGCAGAAAAATTCAATGTGTAAATGAATTACACTGCAAATCTAAACAAAACTCAAATACATGTTTGGAAAAAAAAAAGCCTATCGGGGAAGATATATTAAAGTAATTTGCCCAAGTTCACTAGAGTTAACCAGTGGCAGTGCTAGGAGATTTGACTCCCAATTTCTGCTCCTTTTACCAGGTGTCTGTGCATGGAACCCTTAGCTCAATCAGCTGAACTTACTAACAGTTAAATGAAAATATGTTCTGGTAATGTTCAGAGTTTAAGTGATACCAAACAGAGTGTCAAGAAAGTAAAGAATGTCGGTTGAGAGAATCAGGCAGCACAGATTTTTTTTTTAATCCTTGTTCTTGGTGTCTGACTCATACTCATGAGAATCACTGGGAACTCAGCCCATGCAGGTCTCCAGACTGAGCAGCTCAAGGCACTGGGCAGTATGAAGATTTGTGCGCTGATTTCTTGATGCTTCAGTAAAATAGGATTTCCTTTTATTCCTTATTTGTTTTCTTTCACCCTGCTTGGTATCATTTGAACTCTGGGCATTAACCAGTTTCCTTGGTCACCATGAATGAACGCAGATGTTTTCATGTAAGTATGAAGTATGAAGTGTGGATGGCAGGGCAAGGAATCTTCTTTTTTCTTTATGCAAATATCCCCTTTTTTTGGATTTCTTTCCCATTTTGGACATGGAAGCAATGTAAATGTCCAGAGGAATGGATCAAGAAGATGTGGTACATACATGTAAACAAATATTACTCAGCCATATAAAGGGACAAAATTGTGCCATTTGCAGAGACGTGGATGGACCTAGTGAGTCTAATACAGAATGGAGTCAGAAAGAGAAAAACAAATACTATATTAACACATATATGTGGAATCTAGAAAAATGGTACAGATGAACCTATTTACAAAAGGAATCTTGTGTCCAGGGCTTTCTCCATAGTACTAAGAACAGCACCTGCCATGAAGGAATACATGCATTCTTACATATTACACATGCTGTCATGGAAGTGACATTCTAGCAGGAGTGGGGGAGTTAGACCCCCAAATAAAATTATGTGACTATATCTGTTGATAAGAGCTGTGGAGAAGAGAGGAGAGTAAGAAGACAGCGGAACAAGGAGGAAGGGGGAGAGACCCTCCAATTAATTTAAGGAAGTCACTGCCTGGGAGCAATGGGGGTTATATTTAGCAGACATTTAAAGGAATTTTAGAGGAAACACTGATTATATTCATTGTCAAAAACTGTTCCAGGCAGAGGAAATAGCACCCGTGCTCCTGCTTGCCTTGTTTGAAGAGCGTTGGGAAGTTGGGAAGTCCAGGATGTTAGAGCAGAACAAGAGAAGAGGCCAAGGAAGAAGAGACTCAGAGCAGGGCAGGGACCAAAGCTTTTGGCATCACCCAGGTTACAAAACAGCCTTGTACACTGACTCTAAATGAGCTGGCAGCCACTGAAGAGTTGAGCCCAAGAATGCCACCATCTGACTCAGGTAAGAAGAGACCATGAAGACCCATGGGCTGGGAAGCCACCCTTAGGAAGACTGCGGGATTGATACAGCCAAAGAGGATGACCACCGGATGGTGGTGCTTGCCCTCCTGGTGGTGAGGGGCAACCAGGTTCTGGGACACACCTGGGAAGTAGGACTGAGCGGATTTGCAGATGAATGGATGTGGGGTGTGACAGAACATGAGGTGTGAAAGACGGCTCAAAGTTTTAGACCTAGGCAGTAGAAGGACTGACTTGCCCTTTAGTGACATGAAGAAACTTGAGAGAGGAGTGAATTAAAATTAGGATCATGTTCCTGAAGAGTTTTGAACTTGGTGAAATATTTTAATATGCATAATCTCATTTGATCCTCATGAAAACATTTGCAAGATAATTACTATTATTTGCATTCTACTTTCAAGGATGTTACTAGGAAAAAAGTTGAGTGATTCCTCAAGACCACGTGGCTAGGGAATTATTAAGTCAGAGCTGGATTGCAAATATTCCAGGAACATTGGAATTGGAACTGGAACTGGAATATATGCAATCCAGCTCCAATATCAATGTTCCTTTTTCTCAGTCAACTATGTCAAGGTAATTTATTCAGGATACTCAAACAGATCATTTGCATCACAAACTCTAATCTTGGTCAAATCAGTTTGCAAGGATTTATGGTGCATCCTGCTTGTTGCTATCATGAATACCTTCATCTTTTTGTGTGACAGCAAATACGTGTTTATTTGCTGTAAATACATAAAAAACCTAAAAGCTAAATCTAGCATTGTAAGAGTCTTATAAGTTGATGTGGGAAGAATACATAGCATATAGTACGTAAGCTATTTTTTAAAAAATAATTTTCTTTCTTTTTTTGGTTCTGAATTTTTTCCCTTCCTTCTTTCTCTCTCTCTCTCTCTCTTTTTTTTTTTTTTTAACAAATAGCCTGTGCATCCTATTTTTATGACCTAAACTATAGCCTTTACTTTGGCATTCCCCAGTCATGGAAAACTGCGTAAATCTAAAGTTTCAGAGTCCCAGATCCCTCATTTATAAAGCAAAACATTAGATGGGATCTTTTCTAAGGTGCTGGCAGCTTTGAAATATACTGAAATGCAGAATATAATTGGACTTGCAGGCTTTTTGACCTAGATGGTCCAACACCATTAGATGAATAATTATAATATCACTAGCAACAAGATTATGAATGGATATTTTAATACAGAATAAATTCTCCAGCCATATATTTTTTATCATATCAAAAATCACGTTTAGTTTTTTTTACATTACCATGGCATGCGATTTGTTTTAAGAAATGCTTCTTGTTGACTTGGCTTGTATATTCCTCTCCAGTTACAGACAACACAGCACATACATCAGGAATACAGATGCACCTGATTGATGTATGTGTGTGAGTGTGTGTGCACACTCAGTCGTGTCTGATTCTTTGTGACTTCATGGATTGTAGCTCACCATGGAACTGTAACCCTCCTCTGTCCATGGCATTTTTCAGGCAAGAATATTGGAGTGTGTTGCCATTTCCTGCTCCAGGGGATATTCCTGACCCGGGGATCAAACCCGTGTCTCTGGCATCTCCTGCATTGGTAGGCAGGTTCTTTACGACTGTGGCACCTGGAAGCCCCATCAAACCAATACCACATAGCATAAGGGTAGTCTGGGGAAGAGGAAAAACAATTCTGCATTCATGCAGACTCTTTAGCTGACTCAGTCATCCTAGCCGAGCGTATAATATTTCATGCCAGAAACTGGTTACTTTCTAAACTTACATTTTTAAAGCAAGAGTGTAATCAAGGACCATGAGAGGGAGCAGGAAACAGATATTATGCTTCATAGAGTAGATAGAAACCAGGGTAGTGCACTCAAAAACAGGCTTGCCCTCTACACCACTGCAGATCACTTACATTTTGGTTTGAGAAATGTTTTCTCAGGAAAAATATAGCCCAAAGAGAATTTATTTGTTTAAAAAAAAAGTAGTTAAGATGGAAACCAGTCATCTCTTCCTAAATTGCGTTTCAGGAATAACAGATCTGCAAGGTATGGCTCAAGTGGAATGTCACAGATTTTTGTCTTTGCCTTTTTCACACTCTAAAAAACCTGGGGCCATGGCCATTGTGATTCCATCTGCTTTGAGAGGTGCCACAAGTTTCCAGTTGGCAGCCAGGGCTCATTTCACATCCTTGCCTTCCTTTCTCATATTCATAAAGCATTAATAAGGGGAGGCTGGCTAAACCTCCTCTGAGACAGGCCTGGGATCTGGGACGCTTTGCTGCAGTGCTGCAATGCTTGCACCTGGACACACCTCTCCTCCAGCAACAAAACTCAAGGAAACTGTATGGGACTAAAAATTACTGCATGTGTGATCGACTGTGTGTAGCTGGGGCAAATTCTGGGCCCCCAAAATACGAAGAGATTAAAAAACCCAACCGCCACTTTTGAAGAGCATGGAGCAAAAAACAGGGTACTGTGCCTGCCCCCCTTCACTCTACACCACCAGAAAGTGAAAGTGTTAGTTGCTCAGTTGCGTCCGACTCTTTGCAACTCTATGGACTGTAGCCCACCAGCCTCCTCTGTCCATGGAATTCTCCAGGCAAGAATACTGGAGTGGGTAACCATTCTCCCTTCTCCAGGGCATCTTCCCGACCCAGGGATAGAACCTGTGGTCTCCCGAATTGCAAACGGATTCTTTACCCTCTGAGTCATTCCACCAGAAGGGTGGGCAAAATACCTAGGTCCCCCTCTGGCCAACCCATGGACACATTCCTACTCATCCCATATAAAGAATGAGCTCTCTCTCCTCAGGGGAGTGAGCAAGCAAGGGGACCTGTTGCTTGTTGTTTTGCTTCCCTTTGTATGGGCCCCAGTAAAGCTTTTCTTGAATTTCTTGTATGCCTTCTAGTCAATTTCTATTGCTTAGAGGAGGCCAAGAACCCTGGTGGGTAACATGCCCACAGATAGCTTAGGATGTAATGAGTCCTCCTTTATCAATTTTGTAAGAGTCTAAAGTCACATGATGCGAAGAACTGACTCATTTGAAAAGATCCTGATGCTGAGAAAGATTGAAGGCAGGAGGAGAAGGGGACGACAGAGGATGAGATGGTTGGATGGCATCACCGACTCAATGGACATGAGTTTGAGTAAACTCCGGGAGTTGGTGATGGACAGAGAGGCCTAGTGTGTTGCAGTCCATGGGATCGCAAAGAGTTGGACACAACTGAGTGACTGAACTGAAAGTCTTGTTCAGGTCAGTTAAAGGTGGTTCTCTCACATTACCTTTTTTTATTGAAGGTTCCGACCACCTTTGTGCAACTGGAGTTGTCTCCTCCACAGACGCCACACTTGTCATACTGCAGCTTCGAGCCAATGATGCCGTCACAGCCTGTCCGCACACACTTCCCCCGGACACACACGGAATTGCTGTATGGCCTGCACTCTGTTCCATCGGTCACCTGAATAATGAGAAACACCTTAGCGATGGGAAATACTGGGTCTGCATATGTGGTTTCTTTGATTAAATCAAGTTTTAATTTGGGACTTTTAAGTTTGATTGGAATAGATTTTATATCAGAAACTAAACAACCCAAAGAAGAAAAACAAACACCACCCCCACCCCCCCAAAAAAAGCCATGGTTTCCAGGAGTATTGAGTAGAAAATCTTTGACATATTGGCAGGAAGATGAACTGGGATAAATCAGGGTTATGCCCTTTCTTTCTTCTTTCTCTCTTGAGCTTAATCTGAATGTGTTAGGAGATCCAAAGTCCTCATCTCCATTTCTGTGTCTGTGATAAGTCCCCATGGTATAGTCTTGTCTTTCTATTGCAGAATATTTCACCCAGTATGTGGGACTGTTTGTCACTTGTGTGGAGAGAGGGAGAGCAGGATTTGAGCAGGCTCAAGAATGTGGGCATCCTTTCTGGTTGCATACTTGTTATTACTGTCATAAAATTGAAAATCTACGCCAGACACGCACAGCCTTGTCATGTTGGAAAGCATTCCCTATTGTGTGAAATGGTGAGATGCTGAAATAGAGATGTGTACATGTATGCTCAGTTGCTTCAGTCATGTCCAGCTCTTTGCAAACCCACAGTCCATGGCCCAGCAGGCTCCTCTGTCCATGGTATGGTCCTGGCAAGAATACTGGAGTTGGTTGCCATGCCCTCCTCCAGGGATCGAACCCGAGTCTCCTGTGTCTCCTGCACTGCAGGTAGATTCTTCACACTGAGCCACCAGGGAAGCCCCAAATAGAAACAAACGTGTAAAAAAAGGAGTCTGGGGAAGTCTGAGAAAAGTACTTACTGGAAGAGACTGCATATTTTTGAAAAAAAGAATTAGTGTATATTGAAAAAGGTAGTTATAAAATAGTATATATATGACCTCTTAGTGGTTTGTGTGTGTAACACACATAGTCATACAAATAAATGTACATATTTTGTATTTGTGTATAAACAAAACTCTTGTCATATATGTCTGTGAGTATATGAACACATGGATGTGTGTTAATTGGGGTGGGATATTCTTCAACAGGTTAACAACTCTCTGAATGATTATATTTCCAGATAATGGTTTTTGCTTTTATTTTTTATATAATATTTTTAAAAGAAAATGTTTTATTTTGCAATAAAAGATGAAATGTTTTAAAATGTACATAACTGGGACATTAACTTATTTTTCAATAATATGTCATAAATATCTGAAGATCTGTTACAGAGGTGGTTTTAAATATCACATCTATTTACAAATTAGATAAACCGTATTTTAAGCCATAGCATAATGTTGATTGTGAGAAGTGAAACTTCAGTAATTTAGAAAATGCTCTTCTGTGGAAAATAAAGGATGTATATATTATGATGTGTATATCTAGAGGGACATTGATTCATATTAAAAATGCAGGACATTTTAAAGTCTCAGTCAGGGATAATGATGTTGACATCCTGCTTCATGAATCACCAATGGAATTCTTCAATAAAACATAGAAAAAATAGACAACTTTCTTGTTTTATAGTCCCCTTTACAAATATAATTTGTGCTAAAAATATGAAAAAGTATTCTTTTGAGAAGTAGTCGTTCCATCTAGGAGGGAATACAAACTTTAAGTATCCTTTATATTTATCTTTGCTTCCCAGGTGCCTCAGTGGTAGAGAACCTGCCTGCCAGTGCAGGAGATGCAGGTTTGAACCCTGGGTCGGGAAGATCCTCTGGAGGAGGACATGGCAACCCACTCTAGTATACTTGGGAATCCCATGGACAGAGGAGCCTGATGGGCTACAGTCCATGGGGTTTCAAAGAGTCAGACATGACAAATTACAAATGTACCTAGGGAATACTATTTTGAAGTTAAGGTCACAACTCATCTTCTTGACAGAGTTACGCTTTTTCAAAAAATAGCTTTTAAAACATTTACTTGTTCTGTTTACAAAATCCTTTTGATTCATTGTAGCAAGTTTGAAAATACAGAAATTACAGAGGTGAAAATAAAACCTTCCAAAATCTAGCCACCCCTCAAATAATGACTGTTTACATTTGGTATGTGCAGCCTCCATCCTACCAAGTACTTCCCACCAAGGACGCCCACTGTTTCTGGACAGTCTGAGCAGTTACCTTTGGAGAGAACACCACGTAGTAGCCAGTGCCCTTAGCTCTGCAGGTCAGTTTGCACACGTCTCCGGGCAGGACACCAGCATATTTGGGAACCCATTCCACAAACGTTTTGACTCCTTTTGCATCAGACTGATATCCATTTTTGGCCTCACACTGCTCATGACGAAAAGATTTACCTAAAAATAAAAAAAGCACATTATTACTCTGTTCTGAAACTCAGATACATTCTTATTCATGTAAATACTTTTAAGGAGAAGATGCTGTTTTTTTTTCTACAGTCTCTTGACACACCAGTGTTGAAGGATTTTTATCCACAGAGTTGAAAATAGCAATTATTTTTTCCTACTCCCAGAATACTCAACTGTTTATGATAATAATTTAAAAACCACTCATGTATTTGTTACTGATTTGCACACTGGTGGAACAGTGTGGTACAAGATTAACAGAATATTTCTTCAGCCTCTCCTATTGATGACGGCTAGAATAAAATTGTTGTTGTCTAGTTGCTAAGTCCTGCCTGACTCTTTTGCAACCCCATGAACTGTAGCTCACCAGGCTCCTCTGTCAGAGGATTTCCCAGGCAAGAATACTGGAGCCATTCCCTTCTCCAGGGGATCTTTCTGACCCAGGAATTGAACCCATGTTTCCTGGATAGGCAGGCAGACTCTTTACCACTGAGCCACCAAAGAAGCCCCAGAATACACATTACGCTTGACATATGGTGGCTGCTGACACTTGGGAGCCGCGTACCGTTAGCTGGGCAGGGCGTGACGCTGCAGGAGCGGTAGATAGCCCTCTTCCCTGTGCAGTAGCGGCCGTTGTTCCTGGGCGCTGGGTTATTGCAGTGGCGGTAGGCAAACTGCACTCCGCCCCCACACGAGCGAGAACACTGGCCCCAGGACCCCCAGGACCCCCAGTTGCCGTGGCTTGATGTCTAAAATAGAAAACAGGAGATATTTTACTCAGAAGAGTGGACAATTTTCAAAATGTACATTCAGAAATCACTTGCATGCAATGACTCGATGGAAATGTCATTGCAGATAAAACATGATCATCTCTGAGTTTAACACGGTCACAGATGTTGAACACTCTGAAGTTGCAATGCGATTCCAATTCTAAACAATCCACCTTTTCTGCCCCCTGCGCCCCCAGCACTAGAGGATCTGAACGGGTGTGTACTTGGTCACTCATTCTTGTTCAACTCTTTGTGACCCCATGGACTGTAGCCCACCATGGGCTCCTCTGTCCATGGGATTATTCAGGCAAGAATACTGGGGTGGGTCGCCGTTTCCTCCTGCAGGGCATCTTCCTGACTCAGGGATCAAACCTGTGTCATCTGCATCTCCTGCACTGGCAGGTGCATTCTTCACCCCTGAGCCACCTGAGAAGCCCAGAGGGTTTGAATATTCACCTGAAGTACTGGGCACGCTGCAAGGACCTTCTGATAACTGTGTGTATCTGTCAATTACCACTGAATCATGGTTCACCTTGTGTCCACTCTGACTTTGCATCTTTAAAGAACTGTGTGATGCTAAAGAAGCTGCATGATCCCAGGCTGATTATGCTTCCATCTTTTCTCCCTCTTGAGCACTCAAGTTCTGCAGTCCCTTTGCAGATATCACACAGCCCATCTGTCACATGTAAACGTATCTGACCTGAGCTTGGCTTCATAACACCCAGTAGAAAGGAAACAAGACAGATACTAACAGCACCCAATCACATGGACCAACACCACAGGGAATGAAGAGCCCTGTTATGACATCCCAGGTTGATTCCTCTGGAAACGCTGCAGCAGGAAGCCGAGAGACGCCAAAAGGAAGATATTAGAAACTCCTTTGTCAAGGACATTCCTGAACAACCTCCTCTGGCTGCATGGTTCAGGGTGTCTGTGTCAGGGTATCTGAGACTAGTAGCTTGGGTGGTAAGCCTTGAAAGGAACAAGCAATGAGCCGATGGCAAAGGTCTTCCAGGGACTCTGAAAATGTTGCAAGTGAGAAGGAACCAATGCTTTGCTTGACAATGAAGGTGGTGGGAGCTGACGTGAAGCTGGACTGGGTATACAGGGAGGGAGGTCGGGTGCCTTCCTACAGCAGATGTGGCTACTTTAGTTCCTGAAGTTGGATGACTTGCCGTTGCCTCAGATGGTTAAAGGATCCGTCTGCAAGGTGGGAGGCCCAGGTTTGATCCCTGGGTTGGGAAGATAGCCTGAGGAACGAGATGGCAACCCACTCCAGTATTCTTGCCTGGAGAATCCCACAGACAGAGGAGCCTAGCGGGTTGTAGTCCATGGGTTTGCAAAGAGTCGGACAGGACTGAGCAACTAAGCATGTAGCAGGCACACCATGAGGGGGACCAGGAACATTTTGGAGCTGACCAAGTATTCCTGAGGATCATCTGTCAGCTCTACTGTGATTCCCTTCCTGAATTTAAACAAATGTATTCCGATAACTTGAAGAGCAGTTTGAAAGCAAACTCCCAAGTGGTGACTTGGGGGCCCTACTTGTGGTCTCAATGAGACAGAATCTGGGCTCTCTACTTATTTATTACTGGTATAACCCGAGACTGGCATTTTCTCCAGTAATTAACAGCTGAGGATGACTCCTGCAGGTAAAAGAGGAAGCAGTAAATAGATCCCTCAAGGAAAAATATTTTAACTAGGAAACAGAGCCTTCTGGGGACAGTCCCCTCCACATGTCACAGGAATGTACTTCAGCCCTTGAGGCTCCAGGCCTTGCGTGACAAGAAAAGCACTTACCGAATAATATTTTTTCTTGGTTTTGTCCACACACTTGCCCTGCAGGCAGATCCTCCCTTTCCCACATGGTGTTCCTTCCACGGCCGGCAGCTTCTTGGTCAGACACACCATCTGGCCCTGGCGCACCACGGCACACCAGAGGCGGGCACACACATCCATGCCGGGACACACCGAGTACTCTGGCCCGAAGGTCAGGTTGCACTGCTGGCTGGCATCGTAGGTCTGGCCTGGGAGCTCCTCGGGCCCGGGAATCTGTTTTCGTGGTAGGTCCAGCAAACAGTTACCTACAAGAACAACCCAGATTGGCCACTGTTCTGCATTTCTGTTTCCAACTTTGAAAATGATGGATCTAAAGAGGCAAGACTCCAGCTGGTGTGGAGACACATTGCATCCACAGATCCCCGGTGAGGGGACTCTCTGGACAAGGCTGGGCACCTCCATGAACTTGCCAACACCCACCAGGATTTCTGATGGATGATGTGCCCTGGGGTATCCATAATGATGGTATCATAATGACGGCAGTGAATTTTGTTTGATTAAATAAAATTTTGCAATAATTAGCTGTGAAAATAACCATCGTGCTGAGGGACTAAAAGAAACTGGGATGGACCTAGCAGAAATCAGAAAGTGGGTATAATAACAATGTGTGTGCTGTGTGCTAAGTCACTTCAATCATGTCTCACTCTTTGCGACCCCATGGACGGTAGCCCGCCAAGCTCCTCTGTCCATGGGATTCTCCAGGCAAGAATACTGGAGTGGGTTGCCATGTCCTCCTCCAGGGGAGCTTCCTGACCCAGGGATCCAACCGTGTCTCTTATGTCTCCTGCACTGGCAGGTGGCTTCTTTTCCACTGGTGCCGCCTGGGTGTTACAACAACGAGAACAACAACAATAAAGTTGCGTTTACAACTTTGAGAAACAGAGTTTGTCCTTGCGCCCTTTCTATGCCCCTTTGTCCACTACCAACCCCAATTCTTGCCTCTTTTTCACGCACTCATCCCCCATCCATGTCACCTTTCCATTAATTCCATAAATAAAGAACAATGGTCATTGCTGCACTTGGTCATTGCTGCACTCAATAAGCATCTGCTTAGCAGGTACCGTGTTCTACCAAACACACCAGATATTTGGGAATACAGAAAAATGACCCAGATTCACCCCTCAAGGGCTCCTGATAAACTGAAGGAAGCAAAGTAAGTCAAGTCTTTCTCTTAGACTGAAAAATTTTAATGAGCTTTCAGGCACCATGCATTACAGCAGTGGGAAAAGAAAGGAAAATATCTCTGATAACTTGGGACTGAGCCCATTTTGTCTCTCTTCACCTCCTTTTCTCCCCTTTGTGTCGGTTGTTGAGTACAATTGGTATTTGTTGGGTCTTTGGAGGGTGTCTGAGTACACAGTGGTGGGGGGGATCAGAAAGGGAGTGGGGACTCAGTAGAAGCTGACACAAAGACAGTGCAAACTCAGAAGCTAAAATACACCTCTCATTTCCCAGAAAGCTTCCCTAAGAAATTCCTTCTGAGTGAGTTAACTCCATTAATTTCCTCAGTTTGTATAGGAGCTTACATATTGTCTATCAGTTTCAGTATTTTTCTGTTTACTTGATTTTAGGATTTACACACTGATTGCTACTGCTATGTCACTTCAGGCATGTCCAACTCTGTGTGACCCCATAGACAGCAGCCCACCAGGCTCCCCCGTCCCTGGGATTCTCCAGGCAACAACACTGGAGTGGGTTGCCATTTCCTTCTCCAATGTGTGAAAGTGAAGTCACTTAGTCGTGTCCAACCCTCAGCGACCCCATGGCCTGCAGCCTACCAGGCTCCTCCATCCATGGGATATTCCAGGCAAGAGTACTGGAGTGGGGTGCCATTGCTTTCTCCGACACACTGATTATTTACACACTAACAATGATGAATATTTGTTACACGCTGACACTGGTTTTGGGCTTCCCTGGTGGCTCAAAAGTTTAAAGAATTCACCTGCAATGCAGCAGACCCAGTTTTGGTCCCTGGGTTGGGAAGATCCCCTACAGATGGGAACGGCAACCCACTCCAGTATTCTTGCCTGTAGAATTCCATGGACAGAGGAGCCTGGTGAGCTACAGTCCACAGGGTCACAAAGAGTCAGACAGGAATGAAGCGACTTAGCACAACACTCTTTTCAGTTCTTTAAATGTATCAGTTTATTCAATCTTTACGAGAATTCTACGTAGCAGATTCTGTTGTGTTGGCCAAGAAGTTCATTTGTTTTTTTTCCCATAGATGTTATGGAAAGACTGGAACAGAATTTTTGGTCAACTCGAGCATTATTTTCTTTATTTTGCAGATAAGGAAACCAAGGAACCTGAAGACCTAAGGATCAGTTACCTAAGGTCTCATAGCTATCAGGGCTTTATGCTCAGACCCTGCTCTTCTCATCATATACAAACCTGACTCTGCTTACCCATGTGGACAGGCTGCTTATTTTATTGCTAAAGGGCAGGCATGTGTACGAATCCTTTAAACGGTAACACCAGGCCTAATGGTAGAAACACCCGGTCTAAAGTTTAATTCTGGCAAAACACTAAATGGCTGAGTGTTCTTGGCCAAATTAGTTCACCGTCCCTAATTTATTTTCAAGATCTATGAAATGTTGCTTTTCTCACTGTGACACTGGAGGGGCAAAATTAGCTCACAGAGCTATTAAGGAGTGACCAGAAAAACATAAAACAATCATACTGGTACTATGCCCAACATATTTAACAACATTTCAGATTTATTTCGAGTTATTCTTTTTATCCAACAAAAGAAAACCATGTTTAAATCCTATTTTCCACTGAGAAATGGAATATTCAGCACATTTTAAGTACACTGCAAATGTTTTTACAACTACGCTCAAGTTTCTTCAAAGCGAATACCTTGAAATTTGTCAATCTGTGATGGAGGCATTATATGAAAATGAATAAAGAGCAAAGTTCCTATTTAACTTCTAAGCCAGACCTTTTGAGGAGGTAAAGCTTCTTAAGGCAGGCCAGAAAAAGCATTAAAATGTACTATCCAGCCAAATAGAACTTTGGGAGGAAAACATCAAGTTAAAAGAAAAACATCAACAGCAAGTCAATAGGAAGGAATGGTAGTAAAACCTCACTAAGCTTTGTTTAGAAGATAAAGTGAGATGAGGCCCTTTGGACTCCAGGAAGAGCATTATCTTCCTTGCTGCATAGAAAAGAGCCTTGTGTAAAGCAAAGAGTGCTTAGTGGGTTGATGATGGTAGAAGACTGTCAACAGATTTCTGAAGCATCAAGAATGCTTTCCAGATCTTCAAAAGTACTGTTCGACGAATCTTTTTTTTTTCACTGAAAATCACAGACTGTAACACTGTAACTAAACATCAGCTGGAAAGTATTTAATATGCGTGGGTGCCTGTGGCATGGGTCGACATTGCTTTTCCTCAAGTCAAAACAACTCATCACCTCCCCACGGATATGTCACTGACACCCTTTCAACCTCCCCGGCAGATGACTTGTGAAAAGAAATGGACAAGGTAATTGGAAATTGACTTACAACAAAGGAGGCTTCAGGAGGTGGGCCCTCTTTATTTAAGCTCACGTATGTCTCGTGCTCAGTCATGTCTGACTGCTTGCCACCCTTTGAGCTATAGCTTGCCAGGCTCCTCTGTCTGCGGGATTTTTCAGGCAAGAATACTGGAGTGGGTTGCCAATTCCTTCTCCAGGGGATCTTGCTGACCCAGGGATCGAACCTGTGTCTCCTGTGTCTCCTGCACTGCAGGTGGATTCTTTACCCACTGAACCATAACATATTTGCTTGACTATTAAAAAGAAAAAACATATTTAGTTCTGTGGTTTTCCGTTAGAGGTCAGTTGGAGACGAGCTGTTCTTGCTTAAAAAAAAAAAAAAAAGCTTTATTCAGATTTGCCTTTACTTATGACTTTAATGTTCTCAACATCAGGATTTGTTGCTGCATTAGTTGCTGATAACACTGAAATCTACAGTCAATCGATTTCATCTATATGTTGACGTGTCGTTTGGCGATAAAATAGATATAGACAGCACTACCAAATGGCAGACTGGTGCCAGGGAACAAGAATAAAAAAATCAAAATACAGTTTGATCCTGAGTCTTACGATATGAAATATTTAAGATCTGAGTAACAGTGGATTGGATATACATCTTTCATCTAAAAAATGTGTACAAGGTTAGCAAGGAAATTGATCAGTCTTTTAATACCATTTATATTGACCTCTAAAAGTGTTCAGTCTATTGCTGACTTTTCTTAATCTCTATTACTTTTATTCTCAACCATCTCTTTACATATTTTAAAATTTATCTTAGCCTGAAATCCTATCTGGACTTCACTGCCAACATTTTGTCTATTTATTTTGCTCCATAAAATTGCCAAGTTCTTTTTCCCTTTTCTTTCCCCATCTCTTTTCCTTCCTTCTTTCCTTTTGTCTTAACATTCTGTGTAAAGACAATGAAAATGTGTGCATATTGCAAATTTGTTTTCACTATCCATGTTAAATTAAATGCTTTCAGTAAGGTGAAAAGTTTAAAAAGTAAGACTCAGTGATTTGTGATGAACAAATAAAAGGAATAATGTGGTCATATCCCATGGCCATAAAGTACACTTTTGGGTGATGGAAGGTATGCCAAGTCTCTGAGAAATGGAGCAGAAAAATTTTTCTTTTTTATATCTGACTGGTGCCACTGTCTATCTTTCATATTAATGATTAATGAAAATTATCAGATGAAGGTAGGTTGTTCTTTTTCTCCCCGCTCCCCCCCTATTTCTAACACTGTAGTTATTTCTGTTTTCTCTTCCTTTTTAATACACATGATGAAATTAAGAATTGACCCAAATAGAGAATTCCCTGGCAGCCCAGTGGTTAGGATTTCATGCTTCCACTGCCAGGGGCCTGGATTGCATCCCTGGTCAGTGAACCAAGATCCTGCAAACCGAGTAGAGCGTACACACACACACACACACACACACACACAATGGCCCAAATATTCTTGGCCTAGGAGAAATAAATTAATATTCTTAATGAAACTCATTCAAAGAACTCTCATAACACTACAAACTCATTTCTTTATCATCATCCCTCTGTGGTCTTGCAACTCTTCTTTGAGGTCTTTATTTGAATGTCTAACATTAAAAGAGACACTGATGCATCATGGGTTCAATGATGGATAAACTAACTTGTTGCTTGTTGTTTAGTCCCTAAGTCATTTCTGACCCATTTGTGACCCTGTGAACTGTAGCCTGCCAGGCTCCTCTGTCTAGAGGATTTCTCAGGCAAGAGTACTGGAGTGGGGTGTCATTTCCTTCTCCAGGGAATCTTCCTGACCCAGGGATCAAACCTACATCTCTTGCATTGGCAGGAGGATTCTTTACCACTGAGTCAGTGACTCAGTAGTTAGTTGCTCAGCCTATAGCTCTCTAGACTCCTCTGTCCATGGGATTCTCCAGGCAAGAATATTGGAGTGGATTGCCATTCCCTTCTCCAGCAGACCTTCCTGGCCCAGGGATCGAATCCCGGTCTCCTGCATCGCAGGCAGATTCTTTACCGTCTGAGCTAAAGGGAAATCACTAGGGAGGCCCTTAAACTAACGGGCGATGACAAAGGCACAGTCATTACTGTGCCAAAGTAATTCAAAGTAATTCACGAGATCTGCTTGTGAAAGTGTGAGAAGCATTAGTACACTGTTTAGCAGATGTTATGCCAGGGAAATTTCGATTAAAAATTCTCTGTATTTGAGGATGAAGATTAGCTTTTTAAACAGGTCACTGTGGACTTAAAATTCATGTCTTACTTGCAAACTCTGTTAAAGAACATATTTACTGTGAAAAATCAAGAGGCTACCATAGTGGGCTTTGAATTTCGTAAGACCTTAAAAACCAAATGTTAACATCGTATTACGACCTCTATTGTCTATACTTCCAAAGGATTAAGAGAATGGCTTTTAATACCAGTTTTCCTCCAAAGTTGTGTGTTCAGTAAGTGGCTGCAAATTAGTTCTTTAAATATGAATTTTTTAAAGATGTCTATAGCTTTTCCTTAGCAGCCTGTGTCTTGGGTGTGCTTGAGTTGTATCTGCTTTGGCAGTGGCCCTTTCTCATCACCTGGCACTGGGGACTCAGGGATCCAGAGGACACGGCTATTATTTTTGGCTTCAAGATTATTAAGCATTTGAGAAAGGAAATTTAATAACTTGCTTTTGCTAAGCAATTTCTCTGCCAGTGCTTACCTTTATTTTTGAGGATCATACTCCTAAGCCAATTTGCCTAGAGCTAGGCTGTATAAACACTACAGAAAGTTACAAGTATCTTGGCCAGGCTGGGGTTGTGGGTCTCCCATAAGACATGACTTCTTCCTTTCTGAATCACAAATTTGCAGGCCCAGTTACTTTACAGTGTGCAAACTGAATTGTCAGTCATAACCTAATTGCTGTGCATTTCTTGTTGGAACTAAATCAGAAAGCACTCAATATTAATAAATTTAAATTTGGCAGTGGTAGAGTGCTACACATGTCTAGTTACTTATGGCTAATAATTTTAAAAACAAATGATACAAATTAAATTGTACTCTAAGAACTCATTTCTCCAGCATTGCTGGAGGTGGGAAGGAGACAGGTAAGCAATTATATAAATGAATTTTCTAGGTACTGTGCATGCGTGCATGCTCAGTCGCTTAGTTGTGTTCGACTCTTTGTGACCCCATGGACTGTAGCCCACCAGGCTCCTCTGTCCATGGGATTTTCCAGGCAAGAATACTGAACTGGGTTGCCATTTCTTCCTCCAGGAGATCTTCCCAACCCAAGAATCGAACCCGGGCCTCCTGCATTGCAGGCAGATTCTTTACCGACTGAGCTATGAGGGAAGCCCTAAATTGTTAGCGGCCTAGAAAATCAAAACAGAAAAACAGAACCCTTTCATTCCTACTGCATGTGAACGAATGGGCTCTGCATGCAAGTAGTAGATGGAAAAGGAAGGTTTGATGATATGGTTTCGTGACATCAGCTTAATCTTCTAACAAAGATGTGCGTTTGTTTGCTTTTGTTTGTCTTTCCATTGCCTTAGGCTTGAATGGTCCCCTTGATTCTCTCCTAAGCTCTGAAGTTGAAATGTCAGAACCACCACTATCTCAAAATCCCGCTGACTAATTCCTATCACCACATTCTCAGTTGAATTGACCTAAGTCAGTTTTTGGTTGCACTCTAAAAGTTATTAAGGTATTTAAAGTGACGCTTAAATGACAGTGCTACATAGAGTACTGCAGCTTCGATTCTGTATCTGTTTTTCAATGAATGCTTCCCTGGTGGTTCAGTGGTAAAGAATCCGCATGTGACACAGGAGACTCGGGTTTGACCCCTGGATTGGGAAGATCCCCTGGAGAAGGGAATTGCTATCCATTTCAGTATTGTTGCTGGGATAATCCAATGGACAGAGGAACCTGGTGGGCTACAGTCCACGAGGTTGCAGAGTCGGACATGACTGAGCATGCTTAGGTTAGGTTTGAAATGAATATAACTAATCTTGCCACTGTGTCACAGCTACGGTGCCTTTCTTTGACCCTCATCATAAAATCAGTTTTCTTTTGGAGGGCGGAGCTGGGTTGAAGGGTTAGCTAAAACACAAAACTGCTTACTCAACATTCAAAGGTGAAAGAGTCTAGGTTTTGATGAAATGAATGAATTAATGACTATATTATGAGAATTTCCTGTCCAACAAATATTGGTAATGAAATTTATTTATTTACTTAACATATAGATAGGAAAGTTAGATAAGATTTTCTCAGTGCAAATGAATGAGATCTATTTCTAGTAAAAGTATGGTTTGGTGGTTATCTACCAGGAGATCCTTTGGAGCAGATGCAGAAAGATGTATAAAATTTGTTGTAAAAATTTTTTAAATCTGAGTGTAGACTCTTTTAAATACAGAAATGAGATTTAGAAAGTGAAAACAATACTGGAAGCATCTTTACTGCATGGAAAGTAAAATCATGAATTCCACAAACATGAAATAAATGAATCATTCCAGAAATATGGCAATAAGGAACAAGATTTTGCACAGCATTGTAATTAGCTGACCTAATACTTATACAGGAAAAAAAAATGTTGGTCCCATTTTAGCCATAAGTATTTGCTGCCTTAGCAACTAAATCTGTTCATTTAGTGATTCAAAGTTTAGCTCAACCTTTTGGAATGTGTAATGTGGGATGCTAAAATAAAATATTAATGTTATTCCATATTCACAAAAGCTGAAAAAACAAAACAAAACAGTAAAAGTAGCATTAAGAGTTGAAACTAAGATTTCACCTAAGAAGAAATGTTATTAGATATGGACTTGATCAATGTAGGTAGGCAGATAATTAGGTAAGCATCCATCTCAGGACTCTGCATTTACTCAGCATTTTAAACTGAGCTAACTAAAAAGAAAATTACCACTTTATTATTAGTCTAGGATAAACCTAATACATCGATTCTTGAAATTGTTTCTAAATCTTTGAGATATTAGGCCATCTTTTCAACTAACAAAGAACAGTTATTTTGTGTTAAGGGAAATTTTAAAGCAAGCTAGGTAGGTATTGTTTTCAGGAACAGGAAATTTAAATAGTCGAAAGTAGCTAAAGCATTATCAATCCACCATTGACAGAGCAAAAATGAGTTTGTGAACATTTTGGCTATAAGACAACAAAAGTCTATATAGTAGAATTTCCTTTTGTCTGAAAATAACTGAATTTACTAATTGTCTTGTAATTATGTAGCCAAAGCTTAAGATGGCAAATTCACTAAGAAATTACAAAAATATCAGACTATAACTGCTGTGGAACTAGGGAAAAACAGTTACCCCAGATTCTCTTTATCCAGCTTTGAACCATATCCTGAGATAAATTTGTGAACAATTATCATGATCAAGAATATCTGTCCCATTTACTTCAATCATCAGTTTTAGAAAGAAACAAATTTTAAGAGGAAAGAAAAGGGAAGGGGAATGTGTCCATTCAGGTGGCACAGAGGGTAAAGAATCTGCCTGCAACTGAGGAGATGCAGGAGAGGTGGGTTCAGTCCCTGGGTTGTGAAGATCCCCTGGAGAAGGAAATAGCAACCTACTCCAATATTCTTGCCTGGAGAATCCCATGGACAGAGAACCCTGGTGGGTGACAGTCCAAAGGGTCGCAAAAAAGTCCATGGTGTCAAAGAGTAGGAACGGACTGAAGTGACCGAGCACGCACACATGTGATACAAGAAACTTGAACTCTGTGGTCTCTGAAAATCTCTTCCAAATTTATCTCATCTATTTGCCTGTGTTTCCAGTATTTTAAAGTAACAGGGATGCTAGGAAATTAGCAATAGCTTGTTTCAAAGATTACTTTAGGGTCAGAATTTATTATTTCTAAAAACTGTGGCTTCCTTGGTATTTTGATATAATTTACAGCACTAATCCTAGATTTAATAGACCTTAATAAAGTATGCTGTGCTCTTGAACTCCATTTAGAGGATAAAGCCAAAGATTTTCTTTTGAAGTTCTTAAACTGTTTTCTCATGGTTCAGATTGATTTTCTATTTCTGTTTCTGCAGCTTTTACCCCACTTTCATGAAAACAGGCTGCCAGGGTGAAGCCAAGTCTTGTAGTGAATGTAGATCTATGGAGCTTCCTTTCTTGGTTTTATGCTACCATAAAGAGAATCTGACAGAATTGTTACTTATATTCTAACCATATCTTTATAATAAGCATGTAACAAATAATTCTGAGAGTCCTATTAATAACAGGGAAATGAGATATATGCCAACATTCTCACAGGAGGCTGGTGTGGTGAAAGAGGGAATAAAAGCCAGGCTTTCAGGGCACTAGCGAGGCCTTCTGTGTGGTCTCCCACACTGCTTCTCTTTGAACTTGGCAATTCAAAAGCAAAAAATACCATAGCTATAATGCCACCAAGGATGTTGGCATTCCATACCAGTAGACAGACCCCCTTGTTCCTTTTTCTGACACTGTCTCAGCAACCATTGTCTTAGAGGACAAGGTGAACACCAGGAGGATACAATGAGGTGTTGTTTCTGAGCCTGTGGAGCTGTACCTACCGTGACCATCATCCAGAAATTCTGTGATGGTGGCTGAGGTGCATTTGGACCAGGGTTTGGATGCGTCAATGCTGGTTAGGATGGAAGACATTAAGCGCTTATCTTCCGTGGAGCCGAAATTTTCTTCACAGAACTTGGAATCGTCATGGGAGAGGCCAAGCAGATGTCCTGAAAGACAGGATAGATGAAGTGCAAATAATGAGCGATTTTTGCACATCTACTTTTCTGTGGCAATTAAACTAGCACTTGACTCTTCTCTTCCCAGTTGTACATGAGTTCATTTTAACTGCTTTTTCACACAGAGACTGGATGCCCCCTAGGGAAATTAAAGCTGGATGTCATCAGAGCGGTCACTTTTGGTGAACATTCTGGGGAAAACTGAAAAATTACACGAGACGAGATGTTCCCATAATCCATCTGGATCACACATGCTCAAGAATATGTAGAAACAGACCTTATTTAGAATCTAGAATTTGCAAGGCAACTGTGGGATTATGTCATAGTCCTCACAACATATTATTTTGAATGCTTGTTAATTTTCCATCTTCTGTGCTCAACTATAAGCCCCATGAGATCAGAGAGCATTCCCCACCCCCCTACTCCCCACCAGCCACTGCTGGAAAATCTATATTTAACTCTATGTTCTGCAAGTTACAAACACTTAATACTGGTATTTGAAGGTCAGGGACTTCCATTTTCTTGGCCACGTAAATAGGTAGCCATATAAGAGATGACTAGAAGAGAAAAGAAAGAAGTGAACTTAGCAACTTCCTGGTTTCATGCAAATGTTAGCTTGCGTCACTCTTTCATTTCTTTCCGTTATTCAGTAAGTTGTGAATGTTCACTAGTTCTGCAAGTAAATGGTATATATTGAGGATATACCCATTTGCATTTAAGAAATACCTAAAGCACCAATATGACTCTCACCAAGTGTTAGCCGTTGGAGGGAAAACAAATACTAAGAAGGGAAGTGATTGTCCAGAACCACTCAGGTGGTGTTTGTGCTTAAGTCTACCAAACATACTGTCTGTGACCCCACACTGGTGCTCCCGTTCTACCGTGCTATTATTCCACAGAGTACATAAGCCCATTTTTACAATCTGACTAAAATTTTTTTATTACATAGGATTAATTTTTCACATAGTCTAAAGGTATAATACATTCTACAATACATTTAAAGTACTGGGGTTGTTTTTTTTTTTTTAGTTTTTAGCTTTTTAATTGGGGGATAATTGCTTTACAATAGTTGGTTGCTTTACAATCTGTTGGTTTCCGCCATACAGCAATGTGAATCAGCTATAAGTACACATATATCCACTCCCTCTTGAGCCTCCCTCTCACTCTCCTATTTATACACTCCTCTAGGTCATCACAGAGCACCAGCCTGAGCTCCCTGTAGTTATACAACAACTTCCCACTAGCTATCTAGTTTGCACATGGTGGTGCATATACTTCAGTGGTAAAATTCAGATTGGAGAGATTCTAAACAGTAAACAAGACATCCTAGTAGTGTAGTGTTTTTTGCAAAGCTTTTAAAACCCTACACAAACCACCAAAAAGAAAAAAAGTGGAAAATACCATAGAAAAGCGATTACTGCATTCTCCTTGAGTTCCTGAATACCAAAGGCAGGAACTTTGACCATTCTGCCAAGAAAAAGTCCAGTGTGCAGCAGTAAAACCCAACAGAGATGAAATTTTTCACGCCAAATTCCAACTACTTGGGGCCAACTTGTTAAATCACTAACACCTCATAACAAAATTGTCCACTGAGCAGCTGGTTGCTGTTGTGGTTGAAATTAAGTGGCCAGGGCTCAGTGACCTTCTAAGCTTCGCATTTTGATGCTATTTATACAGTTATTTACTTCAATAGCATTTACTCAGCTAGTCAGTTCTCTGTGGGAAACCCTCTTACCACCACTCACGTTCTATTTGGTCAGCAGCATAAACTCACAGTGTAGTTCATAAAATACCTTCCAAATAATATGCAAAAGAAGATTGGCAGGAGCTCGTCCAAGTTTTGGGTGGTATGTTGAGTTTCACCGCACCCACAGAAAAATAGTACCTTTCATTCACATCCTATTCAAAACTGCTAAAAGTTACTTAGTACATCAAATACTTGTTGAGAATGTAGAAAGTTTATCAGTGGGATAGTGGGATTAATGTGGAGGTTTCACACTTGAGTTTTTCCCACCCTGGCATAGTAGAGAAAGTGGCCCAAGGGAACCTCTGTATTATGAATCTAGGTTTTATACTTCAAAAAATGTGATTTTTGCACTCTGTTTCCTAAGACATTTATATTTATTTAATGGAGAAATGGTGGCTTAGACAGTAAAGAATTTGCCTGCAGTGCAGGAGACCCGGATTGGATCCCTGGGTTGGGAAGATCCCCTGGAGAAGGGAATGGCTACCCACTCCTGTATTTTTGCCTGGAAGTTCCATGAACAGACGAGCCTGGTGGGCTACAGTCCATTAGGTCACAGAGAGTCAGACACGACTAAGTGACTAGCACTTTCAATGGAATAATAGTCTTTTCCTCCCAATGTATCTAGATAAAAGCACTATTCATAGGCATGTGTATTATTGCCTCAAGAGATACTCACTTCATCTGGATGCTAAATTTTAGATATTTCATTTAAATACAAGCCACATGGTAAACACCAAATTCACTTTGAGGGGGTCAAGGAAACTACCTCTATTTTTTTCTTTTATACATAATGGCGATGCCTATGTGTTAAATATCAATTATGAAAGCAAAGCAATTTATTTTAAGATAAAGATGCTCTGGTCTTTTTAAATGAATCTTTTGGCAGACTCTTTGGCCTCTGAATTTCTAATTTATCCATGTGATAACTTGTTGCTGAAAATATAGGTATATGGTTATTAGAAAAGACAGCCACTCTGGGCATGAACAAATTGGAGGTCCACTTTGGCAAGAGCTGAAAGGAAAAATGAATTTTATAAGATCTCCCAGAGTCAGTCAGAAAGGACTGCTTGCGGGTCAACTGAGAGAGACAGACTCCTTGGAGTGAGGATGAATGCTCTGTTCTCCATGAAGAAAGCCTGTCAGCTGGCTGGGAGAGGAATGCTCTCCCCAGGACAAGGAGAATCATGGGCAATGTGAAGACCGTTTCAGCACCAGAGGAACAGGCAGCCAGTGCCACAGGAGCTGGATCCAGGGCACAGTGAGAGACCCATGTGACTTCCCTTCAGAAGCTGGAGAGGGATTGAAATGGAAGAACAATGTGCGGGATGTCCGGACACTCTTCAGGAGAGACGTGACGGGCATACTAAAGGCTGCGGACAGCTCAAGAAACGGCATTCTCAAATGTGATTCCTCTCATCATTAAGCTAGGACACCTTACGTCAGCCTGAAATCATCCCGTATCTTTGAGCCTTAGAATGGCAAGATACAGATAAAAGCATAAGTTATTTTCAAGGGACACTCACATTAGAGACCACATGCTTATTAACAGAGAAAAGCCTGGAACCTAGGAAATTTCGAATGTTCTGTAGCAACTGACAACAACACATTTTAAATGGATGTTGTGAAGGGCTTGACCAGAATTTATCATGATGTCACTGATGGCCTTTTCCAGTGAGAATCTGTTCCTAAATCATCCAGTGAGATGTGCAAAATGACAGGCATGGATTAGAGATTAATCGCTTCTCCCACAAGCAGCCTTGAGCAGGATTAATGAAGCTGAGATTTAAACACATGTGTTCCAGAGGATAAAACAGTGTCAGAGAAAATGTTGACATCTCCTAAAATAATGTACTGTTTTCATCAAAAGGCTTTTTTATGATGGGTTTTTGAGCAATGCAAACCAGAGTTAGCTGAAGGGTGGGCTTCCCAGGCGGTGCTGGTGGTAAAGAACCTGCCTGCCAATGCAGGAGATGGGAGACACACGTTCAATGCCTGCATCAGGAAGATCCCCTGGAATAGGAAACGGCAACCCACTCCAGTAATCTTGCTTGGGAAAATCCATGGATGGAGGAGCCTGGCAGGCTACAGTCCATAGAGTCTCACAGAGTTGGCCACGACTGAAGTGACTTAGCGCAAGATCGAGAAAGAGTCAGGGAGATAGGATCCAGAAAGTCATAGAGAAAGGCAATTATTTCCCTTGGAAAGACAGAGACATTTCTTTCTCTAGGCCAAGTATGGGAAAAAAGTGAATTTAAGATTCAAGGCAGTTTTGAAAGGTAAGGGAAGAGATTTGAGGAAGTTCTACCAAGCTCCCTTACTAAAACAGGATGTGAAAAATCCTAGTGAGGGGGCAAGGCTGATATGGATTAACGACCACAATTCAAGATCTGGGTTTAAAGGAGAGGTTCCAAAGTCTTGCTTCAAGGAAGCATTAGCAGTTATATATGGAACCATTTGTAATCAGTAGACGTGCAAAAGGTTGAAGAGCGGTTTGTTTGCCTTAACTAAGTTAAGCAACCTTATTTACAATGCTATCTTTCTTGGTGAACCTTTAATTCTTGAGTGATGTAATTGGGAGCCACTTCTCACGTAAAATCCCAACACAGTTACAGACCAAACACTGTTAGGCAGTGGGTGAGTTTGTTAACGGCATTCATACACTAAATTTCTTTAAAAAGTATTACAGAAGTCAGAGTGAAATTTACAGTGATGTGGGGGTCCAATTCATTATGTCCCAAGTGATGTAGCCCTTACAACTGTATCTTGATGTTTGAAATTAGTAAAAATCCAGGTGTAGATTATAAGGGCTTCTGTAGAAAATACCCATCTATTCTTAATAGATATTAAACCGTGTCGTAAACATGACAGTCCTGCTAATGAGTGCCCATCACACAAAATAACCTCAGGAAAGAGTTTATTTGAATTATGCGGAGGAAATGAGTTTCGGGTAAATTATGTCAAAGCAAAGTCTGTAGGCTAAGAGTCTAAGTGTTAGTTCAGAAACAGCAAACTATTAGTCACCTGGTAATTTTTTTGGACAAGAATCATTTTTTAAAATTGGTAAATAGGCAGAATTTCATTAAATCAATTTCATCTTGGATATTCACAATGTAGATTTTAAAAAGCATCTTGCCTCCTTAAATTCACACATGAATTTGGTGTCAGAAAATCTGAAATAATGGACACCCTGGTGAAGACACATTACAGGAAAATGTTGGTTTAGTTTCTTATTCAACTCAGGTATTACTGTACAACTAGGGCTGATTTATAATATTAACCTCAGGAAGGAAATTGGGTTATTTTTCTAAACTTTGGTCTGTAAATTAAACAGAACTTCAAGCTCTTGTGTCCTGACCCCAAACTGGCCAATAGGCAAGGGGCCGCAGCATCACATCCTAAAAAAATGTCACAAAGAGCTCTGTCATGTGTTTTCTTAAGAAAGCCCAGCTCATGAAGCATCTGTTTCTTAATGAGGTCATGTTTTTATTTTTACCTAATTTTCCAGCTGGGATTATTAAGGTTCAGGAAGGTCTTGCCAGGGGTTGAAAAGGGAGTCAAAAACGCACAGGGGATCAGGACGTAGAATCCTTGGTGAAGGAAACCAGGATCCCCAAGAATTGGATCCTACATATCTATTCAAATGCAAATCCTTAAGAGAAGTGATACAACTCTTAAACTCCCATTTAAAACATTTGTGTTAGTTACCCAGTCCTGTCTGACTCTTTGTGACCCCATGGATTGTAGCCTGCCAAGGTCCTCTGTCCATGGAATTCTCCAGGCAAGAATACTGGAGTGGGTAGCCATTCCCTTCTCCAGGGGGTCTTCCTGACCCAGGGATTGAACCTGGGTCTCCTGCATTGGCAGGCAGATTTTTTACCATCTAAGCCACTAGGGAAGCCCTAAACACAAATGCTAAATGTTATATCAGTGATGTAATTTAGAAGGAAGAAAATAAATTTTTTTCACCTTATAAGTAGCTGTGTCAATATCCTTTTGATTCAAATTCAAGACTATCTTTGAAAAGGGACCCTAACAAGCCATTCTAGCATAGTGTCCAAATTTTGGGCTCTGGAGCCAGATAAATTGGATTTAACTTTTCCCCAAGCAGTATACCTAGTTGTTGACCTTAGATCAGTTTAGAGACTTCTCTGTGTGTCAGCATCCTCCTTTCTTGGGTGACTCATTAATAGTACTCACTTCATGGGATTTGGTGAGGCTTAAAGGATATAAAAGTTGCAAAGTGCTTGGAAAATGTACCTGAGAAATATAAAGGCCCAGTGATTGTTACTGAACTTTATTGTTCTCACTGATATCTTGGGTTTGTTATAATTTTAACTTACGAGTAGTTTAATTTTACATAGTTTTTGATAAATTCCGATTACCAGATGCTAGATTACTTGTGTCTGATTAGTAGACACTTGATTACTAGTGTCTGATAATCAGACACTCAATTTGGGAGACAAGGGGACATTTTCTAATCCTAAGAAGGAAAAAAAAATTACATGTTGTGTGTGATATATTTATTTTCTGTCACCTTCAACTTGTTGGCTTTCCATACCCATGGCAGACAACCCATAGGCTTTCCCTAGAGAAATACGAATTGGGGTTTGATTTAAAAACAAACCAACTGATACTAAAACTACATCTTTCAATGCTGCCTCTGGACACGGAGCAAAGACCTATTCCCACCTTTCATCTGGGGGCCAAGAAAGACACTGTATGGCACTGCTCCAAACCGGACAGAAAAAAAAAAAGCTCAGTTCATGTTGATTACAGCTATGGGTTTTGAGGGTAAATACCAAATTTAATCCTGGCTTCCTTTCACCTCACATCTCACAGCCAGTCCTGACATCTGATTCTGTGTACTTGGCTTTGGTCTATGGTGTTTCCAAGGCCTCTGCAGCCTTTCAAAACATGGCCTCGTTTAATCTAATCGATGGCGGGGGCAGAGTCCCACGCAGATCAGCAGAACCAGAGCACTCCCTCCAACCGCAGCAAAACACAGGCAGCCATACGGTTGTGTCTCCACCACTTCCTAAGTTTCCAGCTGACTATCTGGCCCTGACTCTTTGAGCGGCCCGATTTTAGCTTAGGAAGCATTTTTGGAGTCTTTCATGATGGAGAGATTCACTTAGCACATTTTATAATTAACCACTCTAAGGCAGAGCTTCAGCCTGTTTGCAAACTACAGATATCATGAGTCTAAATAAAATCAGATGGCTCCCCTAGCACATTAGAGGCTAGCCCAACATCAATAAAATTATTATGTTGGAGAACTATGTGTGCAGCAGGTGAAATCATTATTACAAGCCCATAATAAAAGTTTGACAAGTTAAAAACATAAACTCTAAATGTAAACTTACATTCGCTTGAAACTTGCTACAGCTCACATTTGGATTGTAAACAGCTATAGTCACATTCTTACCTGCATCCATAGTCCAGGGATAGGAACCACGCTCTTGGTAGTTTAAAAAACTTTCTCAAAGATCCTAACACTTTACCCAATGTTGACCTGTCCATAAGATAGCAAGAAGGCAGGCAGTAAGGCAATTCTTTACTGCCTGGGCAGTGTCTAGACACATCAAAATCTATTTTCCAGAAAGCTGTATTGACACCCGTGGACTGCGTCTCCAAAATCTAGCTTTCTGTTAAGAAGGAACAGGAAAGCAGGAAAAGAGAAGTATTCCCATTCACACATGGCACAAGAAGCATCACTTCTCAGAACTGTTCATTTAAGTCACTTCATTATGACTTTAACATCATGGACAGAAAAGGTACAAGATAAAGGCTTAAGGCTTGCCTCTGTCTTACATGATAATTCTCAATGTAGGGACATGTTTCAATGGACCGAGTGAAAGAGCAAGTAAAAGTGAGTAAAAGAATAAAAAAAAACTTTGGGGGACTTTCCTGATGACCCAGTGGTTAAAGAATCCACCTTACAATGCAAGGGATGCAGGTTGGATTCCTGGTCTGGGAACTATGATCCCACATGTCTGTAGAGCTACTGAGCCTGCACACTTCACAGCCTGTGGACCCCGATGAAAGATCCTGCACAAATAAACCAAGACCCAAGTGAATAAATTATTAAAAAAGAACAAAAAATTTTATATTCAACTCTCAAGACTGTGTGTTTTAAATGCTTATTGTATAGAAAGAGGAAGTAGTGACTAGAGCATGCCATGAGAAGCTAAACCAGTTAATAAAGGTGAACTTACATGCAGAGTACATCATGCGAAATGCCAGGCTGGATGAAGCACAAGCTGGAATCAAGGTTGCTGGGAGAAACATCAATAACCTCAGATATGCAGATGACACCACCCTTATGGCAGAAAGTAAAGAGGAACTAAAAAAACCTCTTGATGAAAGTGAAAGAGGAAAGTGAAAAAGCTGGCTTAAAACTCAACATTCAAAAAACGAAGATAGTGGCATCCAGTCCCATCACTTCATGGCAAATAGATGGGAAAACAGTGGAAACTGTGACAGACTTTATTTTCTTGGGCTCCAAAATCACTGCAGATGGTGACTGAAGTCATGAAATTAAATGACACTTGCTCCTTGGAAGAAAAACTATGACCAACCTAGAGAGCATATTAAAAAGCAGAGACATTACTTTGCCAACAAAGGTCTGTCTAGTCAAAGCTATGGTTTTTCCAGTGGTCATGTATGGATGTAAGAGTTGGACCATAAAGAAAGCTGAGTGCCGACGAATTTATGCTTTTAAACTTTGGTGCTGGAGAAGATTCTTGAGAGTCCCTTGGACTGCAAGGAGATCAAGCCAGTCAATTCTAAAGGAAATCGGTCCTGATTATTCACTGGAAGGACTGATGCTGAAGCTAAAGCTCCAATACTTTGGCCACCTGATGTGAAGAACTAACTGATTCATTGGAAAAGACCCTGACTCTGGGCAAGATTGAAAGCAGGAGGAGAAGGGGATGACAGAAGATGAGATGGTTGGATGGCATCACCGACTTGATGGACATTCATTTGAGCAAGCTCCGGGAGTTGATGATGGACAGGGAGGCCTGGCGTGCTGCAGTCTATGGGGTCACAAAGAGTTGGACACGACTGAGCGACTGAACTGAACTGATTCTTAATTATACCTTTCATTGCTGACAGATGAAATAAAGTAGAAAAATCATGGGAATATCCTGGAAATTTTCTCCACATCTTATGTTTTGAGCACAGAAACGTATTTACCATACACATGAAGCAAATTGCTCATTTTGGAATAGACTCAAGTGAATTCAAAACACTCTGGCAAAACTGAGGTTTCACAGCAGCACTTTATCACCGTATAACCTGTCACCATATCACCATATAGCCTGGATATAACCTCCAGATCTGGAAAGTAGTAAATGTCTAATAAAAAGGGAGGAAATTACATAGAAGAACAGAGTAGAATTAGAATCCAGAGCATAATAAACTCAGGCTGATGGCTACAAGCAACAATCTAAAAATAAAGCCCTGGAAACAGAACAGGGAACTCCATGACCCAAGAGCACACTGGCTGCAGAGGCAAAGCTCTGTAATCGTATACAGATGATTAGGAAATATTTTGTAAGGTTATCTTTGCTACAATTTTTAAGGCTCATACTTTATAACACGTGTTTGCAATATTTAGGTGAAAAGTGAAATTAAAGAATAATAAAGCAATTAGAAAACAAAATGAATGAAAGCCAGATTCCTTTATGAAAGGGAAATTAAACCCATATTCCCCTATATCCAGAACTTACATTTCTCAGATTAGGCCATATGTGACACATAAAGAGAAATGAAATAGGCACTGTTTTATTGGAGAATAAATTACACAGAATTCTAAAGTACATACAAATGATCCAATCAAGAAATTAAAAGGAACATGGAGTGTAGTCAGACAGCAAAGATTTAGGTTTGATTTTTTTGCAGAGAAACCCACATTTCTCCCACATTATTCTCTTGTAGAACCATGTCTACTTAAGAAAAGAAAACTTCTTATTGTACATAAATAGTTTTAATAAAACACCTGTTCTCATTAGCATCTGGCTTCCTACCTCTTTACTGTATCTGCCTGTGTAATCCCTTGTAATTCCCTAGGAATTCAGGAGGGCTGAGAAAGGTGGTGCTAGAAGGTTCTTCATTCCAATTCGGTTGATTTGAGGGTCCATGAAACCTCAAAGAAGCTGCATTTACTGCCACTGTGGTTCCCTTACAAAGAAACCTCCCAGATGCTGTCAGTGTGTGAAAATAGATAACTAGTTGGACCACAAAGAAGGCTGAGCGCCAAAGAATTGATGCTTTCAAACTGTGGTGTTGGAGAAGACTCTTGAGAGGCCCTAGGACAGCAAGGAGATCTAACCAGTCAATCTGAAAGGAAATCTACCCTGAATATTCATTGGAAGGACTGATGCTGAAGCTGAAATTCCAATACTTGGCCACCTGATGCAAAGACCTGACTCACTGGAAAAGATCCCGATGCTGGGAAAGATTGAAGGCAAGAGGAGAAGGGGGCGACAGAGGATGAGATGCCTGGATGGCAACACTGACTCAATGGCCATGAGTTTGTGCAAACTCTGGGAGATACTGAAGGACAGGGAAGCCTGGTGTGCTGCAGTTCATGGGGTCCAAAGAGTTGGACACAACTTAGCCACTGAACAACAACAACAAGAGGATTGAAGGAAGAAAGCCCGTCCTTCATGGAATCTGAACTCTCTTTTTTAGAAGGTCAATATTAGGGCTCATGAGCTTATGGTGGTTGATGCCACAGTTCCACTTTGTTGCTTATCCCTCATCATTCCTTAACCAGCCTCTGCCTACCAGGGCTTAGAACTTTCCTTATGGAACTTCTCCCATTCTGAATAATGGTGATTAAATACTGGTGTACTTTGAAAATCATCTCTGGGTAGTTACAATGCTTTTGAGTATTTGAATTTATTCTTCTTAGCTTTGCTGAAAAATCAGAATATTGCCTTGCGTGGCTCTTGCGTTTCTCCCACTTACTCACTTGTGCATATATAGATATATGTAACAAATATTGATGAAAGACCAGTGCTAGGCTGTATTTTTATCAATCAGTTTAATAGGCAAGAGTAAGAGATAGGTGAAGGCATAATCCCAGCCCTGAAGTTTAAATGGCAGCTGTGTTTTAAAAATATTTGCAGCCATATGAGGTCTTCTGGTGCAGTCACCAGAGGGCCGTCTCATTCATTATTGGTCTACCTTCTAGGGAAAAAAATGGGGACTCATTGTCTGAATCTCTTGCCTGAGATAAAACAGAGAACATGGATACGGAGCTGGCAGTCCATCTCAAAGCTAAAGAGGCTCAAAAGTGTTAAATTGGATTGTGATCAGTGGTGCTCTTGGACAGTTATTTACATTAAGATGTTATGTTTGTGCCTTTTTTTTTTTTTTTGCTTAGGTGGTAAGAAGAGTGTCAGTTAAGAAAATTAAGATCATGATTAATACATATTAATTGGAATTTAACTACTGATTTCTATTTTACTGCTCTAATATACGGACTTCTGCAATTGCACTTTTGATGTGAAGTTAAGTCCCCAAAGAAAATATAGCGGCCAAAAATCAACACATTGTGAAATGTTCTTTGCCTACTAACGTGGAAGAAAAGTTTTAATTTCTATTTTAAAATTACTGTGTTAGCTTAAGAAAACTACATCTGTTTAATAAAATACAGCAAAAGGCGCAATAATTTGCACCATACTTTGCCCCCAAAAAGACTGCTAAAAGGTGATATTTAATAAGTAAATTAACTAGTTAATTAAAAAGCAAAACAGAAGTGATATGAATATAAATAACAGCTGGTATCTATAATTTACTCAACTTGGCCCCTGAAATAATTCAATGAAATAGGCACTATTATTTCTATATTTCAGATATGAAAACTGAAGCTCAGAGAGTTTAAATCATCAGACCAACAAGACACAGGCAGAAAGTACTCTAGCAAGAACTGAGCCCAGATGTATCTAATTCTAAAACCTAATCCTAAATAGTAAATTAACTTCTCATATGTCTAGTAGCCTCGGTCAGTGATTACAAAACACATATTCCTAATTGCTGGGATATTTGTCATATTTAGTCTAAAATTTCCAGTTTCAGGGTTGAAATGAGTTTCTTAATGTCACCAGGTAAGGAACACTTTACAATCAACCCTGGTGACAGATTTTGTTTCATTTGCTTCGCTTCTTAAAAACAAGACTGGAATGGTGACCTTAAGCTATTGATTACCTTTGCCAGGAGTCGATGTATCACTGACAGTAGAATAAAACCTGATGAATTTCTGTGTAAATTGATTTGCCCTGGATGAGTCCACAGAGTGATTTCTAAGACAAACATCTCTGCATTCCATTGTCAACTGTGACAGATTTTATCTCATCAGGTCCTGGGTGGATACTTTACAATGGCAGTAGTAACTTTCTCTGAAACTTTTAAATGGTACCAACAGAAAGGAAGTCTCTACCACGTGTGCCTAACTTTGGTTTCCATCCCTCTTAGGAGTTAACCCTAAAAGTGCAAATATAAACAAATATAATCCCCAAGGGTTATCTGAACCAGGAGAAATCTGGAATTAATTGACAAGTATGCTGGTTCCTGTTGCAGCTGTTACAAGTGTTTGATTTGGCCAGGAAAGAGAAAAGACGCTGCATACCAATTTCGTGAGCCACGGTGAAGGCTGCATGGAGGCCATCGTCTTCAATCACCGCACAGCTGCGCTCAGGAGAGCATATGGTCCCAACGTCTGCCATTCCCAGGGTGTCGCAGGAATGATGCCCACATAAATCCTGCCCAGGAGAAAGAAAGAAATCATTAGAGTCAATTTACATCCAGAAGGAGCCACCTTGTAGAACCACTTGCTCACTCCGAATGTCAACACTGGGATTTGTTGATGGTATCACCTGCTCAGCTCTGGAAATGCTCCAAAGACAGACTGACGGCATTGTCTCGGCTGAGCTTCTCCAGGCCCCAGAAGCCCAGAAGGATGATGGGACTCAATTACATTTTAAAAGATGTCCAGGATTGTGGCTTGTCCTGTACAAAAGTAGCCACAGTCTTAACAAAGCTGTATCATGTAAATGTAGGCACGTATCTCATTTTCACATAGGGTCATGCTTAAGAAAGTCTTAATATTCTGACCTAAATTCATGTTAAATGTATCAGAAGTCAAACGTAATAATTTATTTTCCATCACAGGGGCAAAACTGCAATTCTGCCACATATTCATGGCAGAATATAAATTTCTCAGTCATTTGGATAGGAAACTAAGTTTTAATGTATGAGGGTAATTCCTCAAAAGATCATCTCAATTTCCAAATCCAGTGGTAATGTCATAGATTGTTTCTTCAGAAATGTAAACAATCTTTCCCAAAGTGTTTAATGTAGTGTTTCTTAATTTGATCAATCCTCAGAAAATATAGGTAACATATTGTGGGTGCTCAGTCACTCAGTCATGCCTGACTCTTTGTGGCCCCATGGACTGTAGCCCACCAGGCTCCTCTGTCCATGGAATTTTCCAGACAAGAAACTGGAGTGGGTTACCATTTCCTCCTCCAGGGGATCTTGCCAACCCAGGGATTGAACCCAAGTCTTCTGAGTCTCCTGAATTGGCAGGCAGAATTTTACCACTAGTGCCACCTGGGAAACCCCTGTAATATATTGTATTTATATAAATGAGTGTATGCATTTGTCTGGTGAGAAGTTGTATAGCTTATAAGAGTTTCTCAAAGGACAACATGATCACACCTCACTAATGGTTGTGAAAAGTGGCTCAGTCGTGTCCGACTCCTTGCGACCCCATGAACTGTCTCTAGGCCAGAATACTGGAGTGGGTAGCCCTTCCCTTCTCCAGAGGGTCTTTCCAAGCCAGATCTCCCACATTGCAGGATTCTTTACCAGCTGAGCCAAAAGGGAAGCTTGTTACTCATGGTTAAGATGATCAAATTAGATGAAAGAGACATCAACAAGACAAATTTAAATTATGAAGCATAAAGAGAAAATAGACGCCAAAATTTATGATATAGATTTGTAACTATAAACTTTCCACTAAATGTTATTTGAATATTAATGGACATTAGCTTTTCTTGTATTTGACTCCTGTTTTCAATGAAAATGAATTGAGAGTGTGTATATTTCTATCAAAGAAACCGTAAGTGAATAACGGCAGAAGAGTTTTATAAAATATTGATTACTATGAAAGATGACTGTTTACTAATTAAAATTGTTATTTCTATTGCAGTTATTATCTTTGTGTCTCCAACTACCACAATGTCTGACTTTCAACAGGAACTCAACAAACATTTGCTTAATTGAAGGTGAGTTCTCAGATGCAATGTAGACCTCACACGCCTTTATTTTTTGTTCATTTATATTTTGATGACATAAGCTAATATTTTTATCCTACCAGGATGAAGAGAAAAGATGTTTATCTTATGTGGACTTTTGCCTTACTGAACATTGTCACACATGTTTAATATGCTGTATGCTAACAAGACTGCAATAGACTCCAGGAAGCCAACACGAGATGTTACTACTATATAACCAATGCCGCCTAGTCAATGTCTACATACTCTTCTAACTCTGCTCTATTTTGCTGCATGGAAGTCCAGCCAAGGTGAATAATATTTAAAAGATATATGCTACAATTTCCCTACTTTTTCAGATCCTTACTGTGTTCCATATGAGATCCCAGCTGTGATGAACTGTACTGTGGCCGCCATGTCATTACAACTTCAGACAGTGGAAATCTCAGCCAAGTACCTTTGGTGAATCGAGTCACCAAACCAACAATAGCCTCCCAAAGTCTCCTGGGTATCCTCATATGCCATCTTGTGGGATGTCAAATTACTACTGTTGAGAACAAATTAGTAGTTTTTAAAATTGAAATTAGAACACACGTTTGCATAACAATCGGTCTTTGAGATAATTGTATAGTTGAATGCATGTTTTAATCCATTTTTTTCCTCCAGTCATTTTAGTAGCTTTAAGACCAAAGACCGGGGTCATGGTTTAAGTGAATTGCTGGACACTGTAGGTTATTTCTGCACATGCAAATTTTTTTTTTTAAAACCAAGATTTATGTTTACCTTCACAGTTTGGGGTTATTATCTTCAAATGACAAAATCTAAGAAATGTTTCCCCTTCTTACGCTTTACTTCATTAATAAGCTTGGATGAAGAGTCACAGCTAATGGAAATGACCTCTTGTTCTACACAGAGTTTAATGTGGATTCTTCATCTCTCTCTGTTTACTGATAATCAATTGCTCATTAGAGCCCATCAACCCTCCTTGTCATCCTTGAATTGCATTAAATGCATTTGGCCCTTTGCCATGGAAATTTGTACATGTGACAAAATTATGAACAAAAGCAGTTTTTTTTTTTTTTTAAATCACATTGATTAAACCCCTTGACTGCATAGCCACAGTCTTTATTTCTGTAACTGTAATTATGTGAACTGGCAACCTTTCCATTTTACTTATGCAGTTTCAAATCATGGCAGCCCAGTAATGGTGTCTTCCTCAAGACTGACAATGAATGCCTGTGCTTCTCTGTGATCCAACGTTCACTCTAATCCACTAAAACTGAACTTGTGCATCAAATTGTTAACACATCAAACTCATCTCTATTTTCTGATGATGATTTATAACAACATTTACAGGTGCAAAGCTTATTTGAAGTTTATAGGTGTTTTTGTTTTTTTAATTCAGAGCAGGATTAAGCATCCTAGTGAGACAATAGCATATCTACGTATCTACCTGTCTGTCCATCCATTCATCTATCTTCCAAAACTGGAGGTAGGAGATACTGCTGCTGCTGCTGCGTCGCTTCAGTCGTGTCCGACTCTGTGCGACCCCATAGACGGCAGCCAACCAGGCTTCCCTTCCCTGGGATCCTCCAGGCAAGAACACTGGAGTGGGTTGCCATTTCCTTCTCCAATGCGTGAAAGTGAAAAGTGAAAGTGAAGTCGCTCAGTCGTGTCCAACTCTAGCGACCCCATGAACTGCAGCCTACCAGGCTCCTCCATCCATGGGATTTTCTAGGCAAAAGTACTGGAGTACTAAAGGAATGAAAACCACAAAAGGTATCCACATAAGAGTCAAACGAATTAAGAGTGCTGACAAGGATTCTTCTGCTTAGTCAGTGTAAATCTGAAGGTTAATTTATATCTGTTATGTTAAAGATGGTTCTTTTTAAGCAGGATTGATTTCATGATATTGATATGTATAGACAATGATGCAATGGAAAATTGAATACAATGTAAGGGTTTCGAGAGCAGCAGAGATTTAACCAGTGGGCTTTGGGGTGTTCCTGGCTGGAGGACAGGACTGGGACACTGTATCTAAAATAGAGCTGAAAGGGTCAGCAAGACCAGGGAAAGCTTGACAAAGAGGTCATTGACATGGTGACTAGGGGTGGCCATTTACAATGTCATGAATATGGCAGTATCTGTGATTCATCATGGAGTTTAGAAGGACTCACAGTGTACCAGACCTATTCTTGTAGATGGAGCGGGGAGTAGGGAGCCAGCAAAGCATGCTACCTTGAAATGCAGGTGCCTAGAAGCTAATACAACTTGGAAAATCAAAGTGATTGGTACTGGGTGGAGAAAAGGAACTAAGTAGACACGAATGTACAAACTGGAAGTAACAGAAAGAGATGTAAGGGAGATTGGTCTCTCAGGCAGCACAAACGCGCTGGGGGAAGGAAGGAAACACGGAGGCTGATAAGAGCAGATTTGATCACATCTGCAGAACAGTAGCCAGAATGAAGGCAGAGTGCTTTGTAAGGGGGAATCTGAGTTAACTAACACTTCAGTTCAGTTCAGTTCAGTCGCTCTGTCCTGTCCGACTCTTTGCGACCCCATGGACTGCAGCACACCAGACCTCCCTGTCCATCACCAACTCCCAGAGTTTATGAAAACTCATGTCTATCGAGTCGGTGATGCCATCCAACCATCTCATCCTCTGTCACCCTCTTCTCCTCCTGCCCTCAATCTTTCCCAGCATCAAGGTCTTTCCAAATGAGTCAGTTCTTCACATAAAGTGGCCAAAGTATTGAAGTTTCAGCGTCAGTATCAGTCCTTCCGATGAATATTCAGGACTGATCTCCTTTAGGATGGACTGGTTGGATCTCCTTGCTGTCCAAGGGACTTTCAAGAGCCTTCTCCAACATCACAGTTTAAAAGCATCAATTCTTCAGCACTCAGCTTTCTTTATAGTCCAACTCTCACATCCATACATGGCTACTGGAAAGACCGGCAGAGTTATGTCTCTGCTTTGTAATGTGCTATCTGGGTTTCTCATGGCTTTTCAGCTAGACCCCTACCTATTGTTGATCAGCTGGTCGCTGCTGTTGAGGTGCTCGACAGTTGTGGCAAAGTGATGCTCAGCCTTGCTTCTCCCAGTGTTTGTAACAGTACTTTCTATTAAATATTTATACAGATATTACCACTCATAAGGACAAGCTTGGGCTTCCCTGGGGGCTCAGTGGTAAAGAATCCGCCTGCCAGTGCAGGAGATGAGGGTTTGATACCTGGGTCAGGAAGATCCTCTGGAGGAGGGAATGGCAACCCACTCTAGTATTCTTGCCTGTAGAATGCCATAGACAGAGGAGCCTGACCAGCTGTAGTCCATGGGGTTGCAAAGAGTTGGACACGACTGAGCCACTGAGCACATACATGAGGACAAGCCTGGCGCTCAAGGGAAGGGCAGAGAAGAGGGTTTACGTAGCCTTGCGTGTCTGCCTATCTGTCTGCCCAGTTCTTAATGAAGAAGAATTATTGATAGGAGAAAGGGATGTGGTACATATTATGGCCATCAGTATAACTCAGATATACACTTATTCATCATAATTCATATTTTTCCTGTGGGATCCTATTAAGATTTTTTTGATGTGGAGCATTTTTAAAGTCTTTATTGAATTTGTTATAATACTGCTTCTGTTTCATGTTTTGGTATTTTGGCCTCTATGAATGTGGGATCTTAGTTCCCTGGCCAGGGATCAAACGGACACCCCCTGCCTTGGAAGGTGAGGTCTTAACCACTAGACCGCCAGGGAAGTTCCCCTGGATCTGATTCTTGAGGTGTCATTTCCCTCTCTGGCTATCTAAATGGCATCCCCCCAATAACAGAGGGTCTTATGTGGGCCTCAGCAGAGACTACAATATTTGGGTCTGTTTAGCTGAAAAAGACGATGTCCCATGTTATGCAATCTCCATCTGTGCTTCTGGATATAGCTAGGTAACACAAAACACAGAGAGCCCTGCTGGATTAGGGACCACGGGACCTGGGTACACTTACTCCTAAAACAATTACTGTGTGGTCACAACCTGCCAGACACTGTACTAAGTGCTGCCAGTGTAGTGAATAAATAAAACAAGATCTGATCTCAACGTGACATGACATGATTTAGACACGTCCAGAGGGAGGCAGACTGAACAGGCTATTGAGGGATTTCAGAAGAGGATGACACACGCTCCTTGGGGAAATCAACAAAGGTGTCTCAAAGGAGGTCACTGGATCTTAAGGGATGAAAAGATGTTTGACAATGTTAAAAAAAAAAAGTGGAAGTGTTAGTCTCTTGGTCATGTCTGACTCTTTGTGACCTCATGGACTATAGCCCACCAGGCTACTGTGTTCTGGAATTTTCCTGGCAAGAATACTGGAGTGGGTTACTATTTCCTCTTCCAGGGGATCTTTCCAACTCAGGGATCAACTCATGTCTCCTGCAGTCCCTGTATTGGCAGGTGGATCCTTTACCACTGAGCCACCTGGGAAGCATAATCTTTATCTCTATGGTACGTCTGGTGAAATTCAATAATCTACAGGCTCAGTACAATACATACGAAATGCACTGAGAAAGATATTCCAGAAAAGAAGCTGAAAGTGATGGATAAGACACCTGGTGACCTCATTAACTTGCCTGCCTCTCCTGGCCACATCAGATCGGTCACTGTGAGTCACAGATGTCTCAGGTAGCTGTCCTCTATTTCTCGTTCATTTCATTGTTCCTTCCTGTCTATCACTTAAGGCTTTTAAAGGGTCCTTTGTCTCCTGTGAGATCTCTACTGCTACTGCTGCTAAGTCACTTCAGTCGTGTCCAACTCTGTGTGACTCCATAGATGGCAGCCCACCAGGCTCCCCCGTCCCTGGGATTCTCCAGGCAAGAACACTGGAGTGGGTTGCCATTTCCTTCTCCAATGCATGAAAGTGAAAAGTGAAAGTGAAGTCGCTCAGTCGTGTCCGATTCTTTACGACCCCATGGACTGCAGCCTTCCAGGCTCCTCCGTCCATAGGATTTTCCAGGCAAGAGTATTGGAGTGGGGTTCCATTGTGAGATCTCTACCTATATGCTACAGTAAGTTACCTTTCAGCATCCTGATGTTGTGCTGGGTGCTAAGTAGCTTCAGTCGTGTCCAACTCTCTGTGATCCTATGGACTGTAGCCAGCCAAGCTCCTCTGTCCATGGGATTTTTCAGGCAAGAATGCTGGAGTGGGTTGCCACTCCCTCCTCCAAGGCATCTTCCTGACTCAGGGATCAAACCTGAGTCTCTTGTGTCTCCTGTGTCTCTTGAATTGGCAGTGTCTTTACCACTAGCGCCACCTGGGAAGCCCCTGTCCTTTCATACCTAAAGCTTATTATATTTCCCAGGATTGCCATGCTGCCTCTGGGCAACTCCAAGAATTAATTTGGTGTTTCTACAATGCCTATATCCTCCTTATGGATCTGGTTAATTCTCCTCTTTCTTCCAAACTGAACTCAGATGGGTTAGGCTACCTTCTAATGTACTCCCATGACATTTAATGACCACATTTCTTAAAACATCATCACACTGTAGAACAATCATCTACTTCTTTTCTGTTTCCTACATTAGGATTCTTAGGAAAAGGGCCACTTTTCAAACCTCTGAATCCCTCTTTGCCTATTAGAAATATATTGAATGTTTTCATAAATTCATTGTAATATTTTTATCTTAGAGACCACTTAATAGGACAGCTTCCCTCTCAGCCATTTGTCAGCTGTTACTGGGAGAAGTTTATCTCTGTTTCTCTTTGTATGCATGTCCTTATCTGTCAAATGATAATAGGATCAGATGCATGCACATTGTTGAAAGAATTAACTCTTAAATGATTTATGACTATGAATGGCATCTTATGAAATGCTCAACAAAAGCTGGTTGAATCCAAATAAAATCTATCCATCCTTTGAGGACCAATTCAATTCTCCATTTACAATAAAGCCTGTATAAAGATCCAGAGGCAGAATTAATTGTTCCCTTCTTTTTCCTTTCTCAGCTTTTGTTTATAGCTCATTTGCAGCAATTATCAGAGCTTTCCTAATATTAGAGTAATATATGCATATATGTGAGCCTCCCAGGGAGTAACTAGTGGTACTTGTACTAGTACAACCAGCTTGCCAGTGTAGGAGAGGTGGATTTGATCCCTGGATTGAAAAGATCCCCTGGAGGAGGGTGAGGTAACTCACTCCAACACTCTTGCTTGGAGAATCCCATGGACAGGCTATTATCCACTGCATCAACTCAAACAACTTAGCTTGCAGGCACAACACATATACATACGTAAGCGGACAAAGGTCCGTATAGTCATAGCAGTGGTTTTTCCAGTAGTCATGTACAGAAGTGGGATGTGGACCATGAAGAAGGCTGAGCACTGGAAGAATTGATGCTTTTGAATTATGGTACTGGAGAAGACTCTTAAGAGTTCCCTGGACTGCAAGGAGATCCAACCAGTCCATCCTAAAGGAAATCAGTCCTGAATATTCATTGGAAGCACTGATGCTGAAGCTGAAGCTCCAGTACTTTGGCCACCTAATGCGAAGAGCCGACTCATTGGAAAAGACCCTGATGTTGGGAACGATAGAAGGCAGGAGGAAAAGAGGGAAGCAGAGAATGAGAGGGTTAGACACCATCACTGATTCAGTGGATATGAATTTGAGCAAACTCAAATGGTGGATGATGGGAGATGGTGGAGGACAGGGGAGCCTGGCATGCTGCAGTCCATGGGGTCACAAAGAGTTGGACATGACTTAGTGACTAAACGACAACAACATGCATATATCTGCTTCCTCTCCCCTGGTGACAAGCCGGAGTGGGCAGGGATGAGATACTTTCTTACTCCCTTCAACTCCCTAAATGAGTGTCTCACAAAAAGGAGGTGCTCAGATGCATGAGCTGAATATAAGAGAGACGACAGTGAAATATATCCTCTGTGTCATGGTTTATTGTCTCTGATCTAATGGCTTTTGATTTTGTGGAATATTCTTCATGACTACTTAATTTAGACATAATTTATTTACAACATTATGTTAGTTTCAGATGTGCAAACTAATGATTCAATAGACACATATATTGCAAACTGATCGCCATAGTAAGTCTACTTAACATCCATCACAAAGTTTTACCCTCGTGATGTAGAACTTTTAAGACCTACTCTCAGCAATTTTCAATTCATAACTTATTATTTAAATGTCAACTTGAACGGCTGAAAATTCCCCCTGTCTTCCCAATTCTGAGTTATTTAGCTTTTTACCAGTTAGAATTGACCTATTGGCTATGATTCTTTGAGAAGGCTTTCCTTGTGAGTTTAAATGGGATTTGAACTCAAATGCGTGATAAAATCAGTTAATCTAGCCTACAAGCAAATAATAAAGAGCTCATCCTTTTCCCTCTTCCAAGCTCCCAATCTTCTTCTAGGGCGCCCTATTATGATAGCTAGCTAGTAATTCTGAGTGGAGTCCCTGTTACAATGTAAGAGTTCCCCTTATAATGCCTTACAGCATTATAAAGCAGAACGTAGATTGGCAATTTGGGATTGACATGTACATACTGCTATGTTTGAAACAGATAACCAACAAGGACCCACTGTGTAGCACAGGGAACTCTGTTCAACACTCTGTAATAGACTGAATGGGAAAAGAATTTGAAAAAGAATAGATACATGGATTTGCATAATTGAATCACTTTGCTGTATACCTGAAACTAACACCAATATAAAAAATACTTTAAAAATAAGACCAATTATAGGAGCAAGGTGTTAACTGACAATTACCTGTTAACTGGCACACTGATGATTCATGAAAATGAATGAACTGTTTCTATTGTATAGTTTGATAGCTGGTTCAGTTTCGATCCAACCCTTCCAATCCGTGAAAAAGTCAAGCTTTCACTGATGTGGTGCAGAGGGCAGAAAATATTAAACAAACAATTTCCCACTGTGTTCTCAAGCAGGCAGGTGTTTTACCTCTAAAAAAAATTGCATGGCCCCCAAAGTGGGTTTAGGAGTTTGTCTTTAAAGAAACTATCTTAAAAAAAAAAAAAAAAAAGAGGAAGCCAAGAACCAGAAAAGGATTCTGGAAGGCAAAAATAAATCCTAGGGTGATCGGATTTCTACTGTTTGATGGAAGAAGTGGTGTGAATTCCAGTGTAAGTGCCACTCCGGGATGAAAACTGCTCCTCTTGCAAAAAAAAAGTGACTGCTGCTAAGTTTCTCTAATTAGGACAGCACCAAGTGCTGGGGTACAGTGCTAACAGTGAAGTCTGTTAGTTTGATAAATGAATTACCAGCAATATTCTGCTGACTCCTACACACAGCAATCAAGGTGGCCTCGGCTAGTCAACAGGGGTGGAAAACATATCCTCACACATTTGCTTCATGCCTGAAAAACAAGCAATTTAGGAGAAGACATCTGGACACAGAATTTGAACAGTGCTCAGAGCCCATCAAAACATGGATTTCATGGCTTGGCGTCTGGCTGCTAAGCAACGTACTTCTTACATTCAAAACAGAGTTGTAAAAGTGGGATTCTGATGCCAACTCCGGGTATTTCTCATTGAAAAAAAAACAGCCATGAAAGTTTTTCTTTAGATCCCAGATATCTGATTTCCATGAAACTGAAGATCTCAGATCATTTCTCCTTTAGTTCCCCTTGGTTTCCATACTCTGAAGTATTAACGAGAGACTGACATTGTATTTTAAAGTACTCCCCAGTGAATGCTATGTGAGAATCTTGCTATATTCTTCTCAGCCCCTAATTAATTGTGCTTTTTAAATTAGATGCATATAATCATGATAATATGCTTTTCAAATATTTGGTTCTCATCAAGTTAGATGTATATACCAGAGAGCCAGCCACCAGCTAAATGAGATTTACTTTACTGCTTCTGCTTGGCAAGGAGGCCAGGGAGGGCCCATGTAAAATATTTTCATGTGTAGACTAGCTTGAAAAATGAATGTCCTTATAGTACTTATTAAAATGAAGATAGATGTTAATTTATTCCTTCCTTATCTAATAAAAGGTACTGATATATTCCAAAGCTTGGAAAATAGGGATTGTTAACTACTCAAATGAAATCCAGAAAAGGCAACAGGCAAATCATTTAGAATCACTGACTAGTTTTACTTTTTTCCTTTTTATTCTAAGACGCAATTAGGAAAATTATAGGGCGGGAACTAGAGAGTCATGGGGTCTTCTATTTATGTTTATTTTAAAAATTATGGAATCTGCATTTGTATTAAAAATGAGAGTGCACCATGACAATGTTCAAAGGGAACACTTTGGAGTAGTATGCCTACAAAAGTATTTTTTCTTCTGTCTTTGGAGAACTTCCTTCCATAAACTCTCTGAAGCCTCCTTCTTGGCAGCCTCTAGTGATGTAGCAAAGCAAGAAATCCAGACACGGAAAGTTGCTTACCAAAAAAAAAAAAAAAGACCTGGAAACCAAATAAGAAAGGGATAGTTTTACAGGAGAACTTCACTTCATATGGAAGGCCACAAAAGTGAATGCTCTTCCGTTTTAAAGATTAATGTTGTGCAGAAAAATTAAAGGATGGTGTCCAGGAGATCATTTAATGAAGAGAAAGATTTTCCATCTTGCAAAGCACCCTGTACTGTCGGCATCTCCCTAACTGCTGCCCTCCAGCATCTTTATTTACATGTGGTTTGCATTTATGTCCACCCCATGAACCACAAGTGTTTCTTCACTCCAAATTTATCAACACTTTTCCTTCATACCAGGAGTGCCTTAGTAAAAATAGGAGAATTAGGTGGTGGAGCTGTGTGATTCTGAAACCTCCTGCAAGCCGTCATTGAATTTCCTGTCCTATTTCTGTTCGTTCCCTTTTGTACCATGAATTTGCATAATATTCCAAAGTTTCTAATCCCTCCTCTATCCTGGATGGATCTCAAGCACTTAAAGAATGTGCTATCAAGGTCCATTCTTACCAGACATCTGAGAGCATGACTCAAAACTGCCAATCAGAGGACAGCTGTGAAAACCGAGGCTCAGAGCTCCCAGCAAAACCAGCACAAAACCATCTCAGACTCTGTATCCGAATGTCATACTTTGGTGGTGGTCTACATAGGTACTGGGTTACTCCCAGAACCTCTGAGTCTATAAAGATCATTTTTTCCCCCTCCCATTACCTCCGTCCTTAAAAGAGGGAAATCCTGGAAAAACATTCCTTCATGTCTTGACTCTCTGCCCAGATCTTTCCGCTCTGGGACTTCAGAAACATTCATCCAAAACCCAAACATGCGAGTTGGATGTGACCCTTGACAGGCAGCTGTGGACAACCTAGCAGTGCTTGCTGTGCACTGAAGAACCAGGCAAAGGCGTTGCTAAGGAACCTCACAAGACTGGTTTCTATATCCTGCTGGCCCTCCCGCATCTCTTCCATCCAAGGAACCAAGTTTCCACCAAGGTGGATATGTAAGAACGCCATTAGAAAGCCAGATGAGAAAATGAATCCTTCCTTTAGAAAGTCTTCTTTTGACTTATGTCCCGAAAGAGGTTCAAGGAAGAAGGTTGGGCATTTACAGAGGAAGATGGTAGATAAGGGTGACTACCGTGAATCACCCATCACAGCCCTCTACATCAGGTTAGCCAAGGTTCTACCTTTGGGTTCATTGGAAAGTAGATGACCCCTGATTCCAAAAACAGACTCAGCTTTCCCCTTCTCCCCACGGAACCGTGCACATTTCCCCAAGAATGCTAGCCCAGCCCATTTTATCCTATTTGCACCTCTATGGTATCAGATCTCAGACTGGAGACATCCAACCTGATGGATTGATGTCTAAGCCCGACTTGGTCATTTAAGGTTTGATTTGCTGCTGACTCTATACTCTGAAAACATGAGCACAGTGGGAGGCTGTCATGGGTTTCCTGCAAGGAGCAGATCAGTAAACCCATGGGGCCAGGCGGTTCGTGGGAGAAAGAAGGCTGTCAACAAGGCCATCCCTTTGACCTACCTCCTTACTGCAGGGCTTGAACCACTCACCCAGGCGGGACCTACCTCCCGAGTAAACAGGATGGCCGCGTCATAGTGCTCCTCGTGATCATCCCCTAGCTGGTTGTGCTGGTGCTGCCACTTGCAGAAGTTCTTGAGCGTGGTGGCCGCGTTCTTGCTCACCTCCAGGCTCTTGTCCTTATCGCCCAGCACCACCACCTTCACCACGACCAGGCGGATGTGGTTCTCGATGCTGGCGTGGCTGTACAGCTTGTTGGCGATGGAGGCCAGGGTCAGTAGGTAATGCTGGAGGCCCCGGCCGTACATCCGCGCCATGGATGCGTCGGCCACCAGGAGCAGCTCCACCTGGCGGGCCCGGGAGATTGAGCGGCGCCGCCGCCGCCACCACGTCCGTGGTCCCTGACTCCCGTCGGACGAGGGAGCCGACTGGCCCGGGAGCTGCTGCGGGGCTGGAGCCCAGCGTCCGTCCGGGCGGCTGGGCGCCGGGGGGCGCTCGCGGGCGCCTGGCGGGGACGCGTGGGTCTCGCAGCTGGTGCGAGGAGGCAGAGCCTCAAAGCTGAAACCCTCGCGGGTATAGACGTGCAGGATTCGCGCGGACTCGTCCCCGTAGACGCGCGCATTGCCCTCCGCCTCTGCCCAGGGACCGCGCAGCAGCGGCTGCAGGGTGTAGCGCGCGCGCTTGACCGCGAAAAAGCCGTCGAGGCCGCCGCAGAGGTCAAAGACGGCCAGCGAGCGCGGGCTGCCGTCCACCGTGCCCCGATAGAAGCAGTGGCCCCGGTGGCGCCGGGTCGCGTTCGGCCCGCCTCCTGCGGGCACCAAGCCAGCGGCGCCCACCGAATCGTCCCTTTCCAAGTCCAAGAGGAACCGCCGACCTCCCGCGTAGACGAGGTAGCCCACCTTGCCGCCGCCGGAGTAGAGCTGGTCGATGTTCTGCACGAGCCCGCGGCTCCCGCGCTGCGGCGCCAGGGGGTGCGGGTGGCCCGGAGGCTCGGCCGGCTCCTGCGCCTCCTCCCCCCGCCGCCCGCGGGGCTGGGCGGCCGCAGCCACAGCAGCAGCCCGAGGCTGCCCGGCTTTATCCTGGGCAGGTGCCGCGGTGGGGCCGGCGGCCACCGGGGGCAGGCGGAGCGCGCACAGCATCAGGGCCGCCCACCCGAGCAGCATAGTGCGCTGCCCGCGGGGAGGGGCTGCGCGCCGGGGGGCACTTGGTGGGTTATTTGTTATTAGCTCTGGAAGTTACCGGGGCGGGAGGTGGGGATACACATACACTTGCTTGCAAGGTTGAGTCTAGTGTCGGAGGGAGGGGGAACCCGGTAGCAGCGCCAGCCTGTCCCGGCCGCGATGCCAGCGTGCGAACTTTTCTTTGTTGCTTTGGAAAATGTTTGGATTCGGGCTCCGGAAAGAAGAGGAAAGAAAGAAAAGGAAAAAAAAAAAAAAAAACCGGGTTGCGGATATTCAGCAAGTACTAGAAAAGGGGGGAAAACCCAAACACGGCCAGGATCGGGGCACCAAGAAAAGTCAGGAAGGTGCCGCGCACCAGGCGGGAGACTGGTGCATGCTTTCCTCCAGGCTCCTTGCTGCTCCCGACCCGCCGGCCGCGGGGTTCCCAGCTCCGGAGCCGGCTTCTTTTCTTATTTGGGGGGTCTCCTTGACTCTACTGGAACAGGCCAGAAGGGAAGAAGAAGAGGGAAAAAAGGCAGAAAAATTAAAACAAAAATGCCAGGGGCGGCCTGGGGCAAGCCAGCGAAGCGGCGCGTCTGGGTCCCTTCGGATGCGGTGTCTTCCTGCCCGCCGTCATCCCCAGTCTGCCGCTGCGAGCGCCGAGAGCAGCGCGAGCGCTGTGAAGATGCGAGGAGGTGGAACAATGAATTTATAGCGGCATGCCATCCTGCAATGGCAATTTCAACAATTCGTCACTGCAAGCTGCCTCTTAAAGGGAGAGCTTCCCCCAACACTCCCACCCTTCCTGGTCCGCGCCTAATCAGATGGGGGAGGGCGGGCCTGGGATGGGGTGGGGGGGTTGATCGAGGAAAGGGCGACCGCGGAGGAGGAAGGGACCCGGCGAGGTGGAAGGAGGGAGGAGGGAGAGAGCAAGGGCGAAGGGGGAGAAAAAAGTATTTGAGGAAGCAAAACAGATTTCCTTGGCCTCATTTAAAGCCACAGCGGCTCGGGGTTTGTCTGATATTTCACAACCAATGGGGTTGGCTAACCTCGGCTTACCTCATCTCCAGAAGGGGTGTTTTTGGTGTGCTTTTCAAGTTACTGAGACGTTTCAAGTCTCTCCCTGCCTCCTTCTCGCCTGCTTTTCTTTCCCTCGGTAGGAAGTTCCTGCCGCAAGTTTTTCCCCCTCTCTCTTTGCAGGCCGGTGCGCGCCGGCCTCGCAGACCTTGCAGCAGCGCATCCACCAGCCAAGGGCTTTCGGCTTCCCGTGCACCCCCTCGCCCTGCGCTCCCGGTACCAATCTCCTCCCTCCACATTCCCCAGACTCTTCGCTGTCGCTTTCGGATGCCCGCTAGGCTAGGGTTTCGGGTGACTAACTTCTCCCAGCCTCCAGCAGAGGGGCCGGGCAGCTGGCGCGCCGCTGCGGTGTCCCCGGGCAGGGCCGCGGGAGGCCTGGGAACTCCTCGCCTTTGTGTGCGAGCCGCGCGCTCCCCCCTTTCTCCAGCGCGCGTTTCATCCGCGCCCGCAATCTGTCACTCAATCCCAGATGACTGGAACTTCCTTTGCTTTGCTTGCTGACGGCCAGGTTGAAAGCGTTAACTCATTCCACCCCCCCCCCCATAAGATTAAAAAAATAATGTACCCACACTTCACTTCTTCCTTCAGCTAAAATAATACTTACACGATAAATACCCATGAGTGAAGTGAAGTGAAAGTTGCTCAATTGTGTCCGACTCTTTGCGACCCCAGGGACTTCTTCCATGCAGTTCTCCAGGCCAGAATACTGGAATGGGTAGCCTTCCCCTTCTCCAGGGGATCTTTCCAACCCAGGGATCGAACCCAGGTCTCCCACCTTGCAGGTGGATTCTTTACCAGCTGAACCACCAGGGAAGCCCATAAATACCCATATTTATATTTATTTCTCTTAAAACAACCACTCACCATCCTTGGTCCTAACATACTATCATTCTCAGAAATTCCTTGTAGGTGAAAAAGAAGACTGTTTTTTGGAAGGAAGGGTGCCAATTGGTGTTAGTATGTGAGCAGCATTGTGACTACAACTGTATTTGTCCCTCCTCTTTCTTTCCTCAAATTATAAAAGCTAGCAGAAAAAAAGAAAAAAGAAAGAAAAGAAAAAAAGGAAAATCCAACGACTTTCTAACCACTCAGTTCAGTTCAGTTCAGTCACTCAGTCGTATCTGACTCTTTGCCACCCCATGGACTGCAGCACGCCAGGCCTCCCTGGTCATCACCAGCTCCTGGAGTTTACTCAAACTCACGTCCATTGAGTTGGTGATGCCATCTAACCATCTCATCCTCTGTCATTCCCTTCTCCTCCTGCCTTCAATCTTTCCCAGCATCAGAATCTTTCCAAATGAGTTAGTTCTTCACATCAGGTGGCCAAAGTACTGGAGTTTCAGCTTCAACATCAGTCGTTGCAATGAACATTCAGTACTGATCTCCTTTAGGTTGGACTGGTTGGGTCTCCTTGCAGTTCAAGGGACTCTTAAGAGTCTTCTCCAACACCATAGTTCAAAAGTTATCTATTCTTCGGCATTCAGCTTTCTTTACAGTCCAACTCTCACATCCATACATGAGTACTGGAAAAATATTTTAACCACTACTGATAATGATTAAAAGGTCTACTGTAGGGACAAGAGCATCTTCCTTCCCCATTATTCCTAGGCGAATTAATGAATACATCAGTGAAAAATGAATCTACTTTCTACCTTAAATTCACAGGCGATGCATGCCAAGGATAGCAGGGGCACCTCTGTGTACGCCAAGCTGCTGATGGTTTCTTGTATCCTTGCCAAGAGATTTAATCACTTTTTCAGGGAATCAGGAGGGTCCTGAATTGGATTCAGGTCCTCGGAGGAGCAATGAAGCTGAGAATGCCAGAATCGCCCAGCAGTGATGCCCACTGCCTTGCGCCTGGAGCACCCTCTGGAGTCATAGGAGAGGAGGGGTGAAACACCTCTGAGTTAGCTCTCACTTACCATTGTAATGATTATAATGATCCTTGGGATTTCTGGACCACTCTATAACCCCTAGTGGATTCTGAAATACCACAACATCTGGGAAGAAGTTACTATTGCTGAAGGTCATTGCCTTTAAATTTTTATTTTTAAAATTTTATATTGGAGTATAGTTGAATCCCAGCTGGCGAGCACTAAAGAATCTGCCTGTTAATACAGGAGATGAAAGAGATGTAGGTTGGGAAGATCCCTTGGAGAAGGAAATGACAACCCACCTCAGAATTCTTGCCTAGAAAATTTCATGGAGAGAGAAGCCTGGCAAGCTACAATCTATGGGTCAAAAAGAGTAGGATGTGACTGAGCACACACATACGCACATAGACACATACATAGTTGATTAAAAATGTGTTAGTTTCAGGTGTACAGCAAAGTGATTCAGTTATACTTACACATGTATTTATTCTTGTTCAAATTATTTTCCTATTTAGGTTATTACAGAGTATCGAGCAGAGATCCTACAGAGTAGATCTTTGTTGGTTATCTATTTTAAATGTAGCAATGTATACATGTCAATCTCCCAGGCTAACCCTCCTCCAGCTGTTATCCCCTACTAACCATAAATTCATTCTCTAAGTCTGAATCTAGTAAATAAGTTCTTGTGACTTTTTTTTAAAGGTTCTTCATAAAAGTGATTGGAGAAGGCAATGGCACCCCACTCCAGTACTCTTGCCTGGAAAATCCCATGGACAGAGGAGCCTGGTGGGCTGCAGTCCATGGCGTTGCTAAGAGCCAGACATGACTGAGCGACTTCACTTTCACTTTCCACTTTCATGCATTGGAAAAGGAAATGGCAACCCACTCCAGTGTTCTTGCCTGGAGAATCCCAGGGACAGGGGAGCCTGGTGGGCTGCCGTCTATGGAGTCACACAGTCAGACACGACTGAAGCGACTTAGCAGCAGCAGCATGAAAGCGATATCTATGATATTTGTCTTTATCTCTCTGACTTACTTCGTTAAGTATGATAACCTCCGGGTTCATCCATGTGGCCTCAAATGGCATTATTTCATTCTTTTTATCCATTCATCTGTTGATGGACCATTAGGTTTCTTCCATGTCTTCACTGTTTTAAATAGTGCTGTGAGGAACATTGGGGTGCATATGTCCTTTAGAATCTTGCTTTTCTGTGGATATATGCCCAGCAATGGGATTAGTTGATCATATAGTAGCTCTATTTTTAGATTCTTAGGGACTCTCCATACTGTTCTCCACAATAGCTGTGAAATTCAAATCAAAACAACAATGAGATATCACCTCACACCAGTCAGAATAAGTAAATAAGTATTAGTCACTCAGTCATGTCCAACTCTTTGCCATCCCATACACTGTAGCCCACCAGGCTCCTCTGTCCATGGAATTCTCCAGGCAAGAATACTGGACTGGCTTGCCATTTCCTTCTCCAGAGGATCTTCCCAACCTCGGGACTGAACTCTGGTCTCCTGCATTACAAGCAGATTCTTTCCCATCTGAACCAAAAGAGAAGCTCCTTCACCACTCCCCCACCCTCTGTCACTCCACTCAGAATGGCCACCATCAGAAGTGTACAAACATTAAATGCTGGAGAGGGTGTGGAGAAAGGGGAACCCTCCTACACTGTTAGTGGAAATTTATATTGGGCCATTGCTTTTTAATTCCACAATCCCTCAGGCTCTCAGTCTAAGACCAATACTACCAGTTGAATAGTTTGAGGACCTACAGACTTTCAAGATCAGGAAATAAAGGGGACAACCTAGTTTTCTTGCAGTTTTCCTCTTCCTCCAATAGTCTTCAAGTTTGTGCTGGCCATTCTCTCTTCAATGGTCATTGTCTTGTGCCTTTAGATAATATTTGTTATTATTACTGTTGCTATTACCAATTTCAGTAAAAAACAGTTCAATATATGTCACTAAATACCATCTCTAAAACAATTTGGATTCAATAATTTTAACCTTTTCATCATGGTTAATCTCAAAGGATCATTTTGATAGAGAGGCATGTTAGATGACAGTGGTGTACTTTAATTAACTATAATGATTTCCATTCACAGATTTCTTATTTCGCATTTAAGGAAATTCCAAATGAATTTTCTTCTTAGTGAATGTTTTTCTCCTCTTTCCAAAGCTCTGCATTTCTCCCATGAATCATGTCTCTGAATTTTAGGCCTTCAGTTTTAATTACATAATGATATTTGTACTCGGGTTGTTGTTCAGCTGCTAAGTCATGTCTGATTCTTTGCAACCCCCTGGACTGTAGCATGCCAGGCTTCCCTGTCCTTCACTATCTCTCAGCATTTGCTCAAACTCACGTCCATTGAGTCAGTGATGCAATCCAACCATCTCGTCATCAGTCAACCCTTTCTTTTTTTGCTTTCAGTCCTTCTCAGCATCAGTGTCTTTTCCAGTCAATCGACTCTTCATATCAGGTGGTCACAGTATTGGAGTTTCACCTTCAGCAACAGTCCTTCCAGTGAATATTCAGGGTTGATTTCCTTTAGGATTGACTGGTTTGATAGATGCTTTAAATGTTTAGAGATACGTTGAATAACAGAATGGAAACAGATAAAGCTCCAAACATAAATATCAAGTAATAAATATAAATATAACCACATATTTACAAGGGCAGAAATTAATTCAGCTTATAAATACAATGAATAAATTCTTACACATTCAGAAAACTTCTACTTGGATATATTTTTTTTTCTGTGAAAGTAACTTGGGCACTTTAGGAAGTTCCTCTCATAACACTTCTAAATGTTACTCTTGTGGATTAGGATGAAAATTCCAGAAATGTTCCAGAAAAATTAATGTCTGTCCCTCCAAGGAAATAATTTGCACTGGATGGAAGTAGTCTGGGTTTTCATTTTCATTTTTTAAAGTAGAAAGAGAAAATATATGAGGCATCACGTTTAGGGGGATTAATTGTTTCTTTATTCTTTCATTATTCTAACAGTTTTATTTGTGCATATTTAATGGGAGGTGTCTACTGCATTTCTATAGAGTACATGAACACCCCTGATGGGTAATTTCACATTTCCCCAAAGGAAAACAAATGTTCGACTCCAGAAGGTTATCAGTTGGAAACTAGAGATTTTATAAAAGTCAAGACCAAAATGAGCTGCCGGTAAGCCAAAAGTTCACTAGTGGCCAGCTATCCTGAAGCTAAAATCCCTTCCCTCGTAATTTGATGCTCAATCCACGTCTCTTAAAATCCACCCAGTGTAACAAATACCTGCCAAGCACCCACTGGAGGTTCTCTGGAGACATATAAAGATGAATAAGCCATGATTAATATTCAGAGATGCTAACCATTCAGAGAAATAGCCAAATGTACCAAGGAATACTTGGAGTGCAAACTGGAAAATGCAACCAGAGAGGGGGAAAAAAAAGCAAGAGAACAACTTCTGCAGGTGCTCTCAGCTGTGTATTTCCAGCACAGCTTTCCTGCAAAGGATGTGTATGTTCTTGTAAGTAATATTTTCTCAGATTTCCATTCGCTAAAGTGTTATTTCCTCCCCTTCCCCCATCTATGATTTTAATGCTAAGAGTGAGGAAATAACGGACAATAAAATATTCTCCTCCAGCCAAACACCTGCTCCTTACCTCCCAAGTTGGAGAATCTCAGTCCCTCAACTCTGTAATAGTTTTTCCCCTATTATGGCCCCTACCTTATAGGTCTTGCTGTATTTTGAGGTCCCCAAGTGTCATGTCCCCGAGTGGCCGGATGCTAGATGCAGCGAGTAGACCAGCTCCACTGCTGCTTGAGGCCCTGTATGCACATTTTAAAGATTCTAGGTCACCCTTCCCTGCAAGTGCCCCTCACCGTTGCAAATTCTCAGAAGATCTGTCTCAAAAGCAAAGATTATTTTAGATGTCTATATAAGTGCTATCATGCAGCATCTGTTCTATGACTGGTTGACTTCATTTTTACCTCATGTCCTTTAGAGCTTCCCTAGTGGCTCAGGTGGGAAAGAATCTGCCTGCAAATGCAGGAGACCCGGGTTCAATCCCTGGGTTGGGAAGATCCCCTGGAGAAGGGAATGATAACCCACTCCAGTATTCTTGCCTGGGAAATTCCATGGACGGAGGAACTTGTTGCGCTACAGTCCACGTGGTTACAAAGAGTTGGACATGACTGAGTGACTAACACACACAGACAGTGTCCTTCAGGTTCACCTGTGTCGTGCACACACAAGAGTCAAATTTCTAAAATTGGAGAGAAGAATGATGATGCTAGGGTCTGGCAGGACGGGGAAATGGAGAGTTCCTCTTTAAGAGTGTAAAGTTTCAGAGAATACTAAAATCTAGAGATCTGCTGTAAAACGTTGTGCTTACAGTTAACAATAGGGGCTTCCCAGGTGACTCAGTGGTAAAGAATCCGACGTGGGTTCCATCCCTGGGTTGGGAAGATCCCCTGGATTAGGAAATGGTAATGCACTCCAGTATTCTCCCCTGGGAAATCCCATGGACAGAAGAGATTGGTGGACTATAGTCCACGTGGTCACAAAGAGTCAGATGCAACTGAGCACATAGTTAACAATACTACACTGTACTCTTGAAGTTTATTCATGGTAGATTTCATTAAATATTCTTAACATGAAACAAGGTGAAAACCTATTTAGAAATAGGGAAGGGAGTGTATATATTATGCTAGCTTTGATATTAACCCTAATTTTTTTAAAGGGGAAACTATTACTTAAACTATCTTCTCTTTTTTCCTAGCCCTTTACCTCCCTGTCCATTTTCCTCCCACAATCCCCAATGACACGCCAGTGCACATGCACGAAACTGCACAAATGAGACACACAACACACATCAGCTTGTGCACCCTCTGCTCGAACTCAGTTTTGCATGTGGGCTGTACTGCCGTGATGAGAGTATAGCAAGTCCTGAGAAAATGGGAGGAGGTATTATGTCAACTCCTCCTTTCCCCTTGCAGAGAAAACAAACCTTCTTGAGACCTGCATTGCAGATTTTTTTTTTTTTTAGGGAAATATGCCACATTCCTGATAAAAGTCAAAATCATTTTCTTTTGTCTCTGCCTAGGACAGATTACAGAACAGTCTATCTGCTGTGATGGATAGCATATGCTTCAGAATCAGTGTTACTTAATTTGATAAAAAAAATGTTGGGGAAAGCTAGATTTTCATCTTTCTCACACACAGAAATTTTATACAGTATGAAAGTCTTCACGTGAATAATGTACATGTGTATTATTTAAGACATACAGGTGCTATCTGTAAAATAAAACCGACAAGTCAGTTTTATACTGACCAGCTGTGAAATGTTGTTTTAGCTTTTCTCACACAATTATGTGCATATTACTTGCTTTTATGAATTACTCAAGTTCTTTTTTTTTTTTCTTTTCTTTATTTTCTGGAAATCATCTCAAAGTCAAACATTACTGGAAACACATGGAAAATCAGGAATTTCCAGCCTAGAGTAATTTGAAACATTTGAGGTTTTAACTTTTTCCTTCATGATGACAAATATAAGCAGAAATTTCAAATTACTTAATGAGTAGTAGTTGCCATTGTAATTGTAGTAGCTAGGAATTGTTTTCCATAAGCCTACAATTAGTTTTTATTTTTTTTTAAGCTTACATGGTAACAACACCTTGTTCAAACTCTCCGGTTTCGTGATCTCCCTAGAAACAAGTCAGGCCTGATTAAGCTCATTTGCCTTATTCTGGTCAGTCAGGTAAGAAGCAGAGGTTAGTCCAGCAAAGCTATTTTTTCCTGCCTCATTCACCCCTGGCTAGTAAGGAAATGAACACAGTAGCTATCTAATCAGTAAGCGTACCTTACACCCATGCTATTGGGATCACTGAAAGTTGCTTAGATTGTTTAAGAAGAGATACATGGTATCATTTTTTTCATGACTGTCCGTGGACTAACACAAACCTGTCCAACACATACCGTTCCTAGGCAGGTACTAGCAGATGGGTGGAGCAGTTATCCTGGATATGACCCTACATGAGGATGGGAGTGCAAGTGAAAAGCTTGCAGTGTTTACTTATTTTCTCTAATTTCGCATGTGTCAGTCTTCCTATACTCCTCTTCCCAAGCCCTGAATCATGGAGTTAACAGGAAGTAACAATGTCACCATTATTCGCTGCCTGTCTGACTGAATAAAAATTTTAGTCTATCAATAAGTTCCAGGAAGGAAGCCTTTACATGAAAATCACCATCAACTCTCCCTCTTTTTTCCTTCCAGTTGGCCCATCCTGGACATGTTGGAAATTCCCCTTTCACCATTACTGACATGCCCCAGGGTCCCAATAAGGTTCAATCGCTCATCTTTGAAAATAAGAGCAGATGTGCTTGAGACAGCAGGATGAGAAGAGGAAGTGAAATTTGATTGAGTTTCAGTTGAGGGACCCACTCTTTACCCGAATTTTCCTGTATTTGTCCCCAAAGTCAGAGTCTTCCCTTTGCTCATCTATTTTTTTTTTCTTTTTTCTTTTTGGGATTCTCTTCCAATCCATCTACTCTCTTTTCAGTTTAGGTTAGTGATGAAGTAAGATTCCCCCTGAACTTCAGGCATGTGGGTCATCACATTTTCTTGAAAACAGAACTGGATGATTAAGACTGAGGCAGTGATGCTGTCCTTCAGGAAACTTAAACCTATGTTCAAATCATCCTCTAAATGGAGTCCTCACCATATTTGCTCACAAACAAACATTATCAAAGTCTTGATGGTCCACCGCAGTTTGGGCCCAAGTGTTTTAGGTGACTCGAGTTATACCTGAAAGAGTTCTTTTGACTCATGACTTTAGAACTAATTACCAGTAGGTGGTTGTGAATTGCTAAACACATATTTACAATGAGCTATATATAATCTCTCTAACCTATTTTTCTGCATCTCAGATCCTCACTTATTTCTGCCAAAGCAGTAATCATATAGGTCATTATTTTATCCATCTATTTGCCATGGACACAGAGCCAGGTGGGCTACAGTCCATGGGGTTGCAAAGAGTCAGACGTTACTGAGCCACTAACATTCTACTCACTCTTTGCTTGATATATCTTTTAGAAAAGTGGGTTGAGAAAAATGAGGCAGAGAGAACGTGAATAAGATAGAGGCCTTCATAGCAACAAGCTGTAAAGTATGACATAAAGAAAGCTTCTCACATGGGTCAGACTGGCCATTATCAAAAAGTCTACAAAAAAAGAATGCTGGAGAGGGTGTGGAGAGAAGGGAACGCTCTTGCACTGTTGGTGGGAATGTAAATTGACACAGCCGCTATGGAAGATGGTATGGAGATTCCTTAAAAAACTAGGAATAAAACTGCCACATGACCCAGCAATCCTAGTCTTAGGCATACACCCTGTGGAAACAAAAATTGAAAAAGACGTATGAACCCCAATGTTCATTGCAGCACTATTTACAATAGCTAGTACATGGGAGCAACCTAGATGACCATGGACAGATAAACGGGTAAAGAAATTGTGGTACACATACACAATGAAATATTAGTCATAAAAAAGAATGTATTTGAGTCAGTTCTAATGAGGTGGATGAACCTAGAGTCTATAATACACAGTGAGGTAAGTCAGAAAGAGAAAGATGAATATCATATACTAACACAGGCAATGGCACCCCACTCCAATACTTTTGCCTGGAAAATCCCATGGACCGAGGAGCCTGGTGGGCTGCAGTTCATGGGGTTGCTAGGGTCGGACACGACTGAACGACTTCACTTTCACTTTTCACTTTCATGCATTGGAGAGCGAAATGGCAACCCACTCCAGTGTTCTTGCCTGGAGAACCCCAGGGACGGGGGAGCCTGGTGGGCTGCCGTCTACGGGGTCGCACAGAGTCAGACACGACTGAAGTGACTTAGTAGCAGCAGCAACACATATATATGGAATCTAGAATGATGGTACCAATGTGTTTATTTGCAGGGCAGCAATGGAGAAACAGACATAAGAGAACAGGCTTATGGACACGGGGGAGAGGGAAGAAGAGGGTGAGATACATGGAGAGAGTAACAGGGAAACTCACAATCAGTTTGGTTCAGTTCAGTCGTTCAGTCATGTCCGACTCTGAGACCCCGTGAATTGCAGCATGCCAGGCCTTCGGGTCCATCACCAACTCCTGGAGTTCACTCAGACGCATGTCCATTAGAGTCTGTGATGCCATCCAGCCATCTCATCCTCTGTCGTCCCCTTATCCTCATGCCCGCAATCCCTCCCAGCATCAGAGTCTTTTCCAATGAGTCAGCTCTTCACATGAGGTGGCCAAAGTACTGGAGTTTCAGCTTTAGCATCATTCCTTCCAAAGAACAGCCAGGACTGATGTCCTTTAGAATGGACTGGTTGAATCTTCTTGCAGTCCAAGGGACTCCGAAAAGTCTTCTCCAACACCACAGTTCAAAAGCATCAATTCTTCGGTGCTCAGATTTCTTCATAGTCCAACTCTCACATCCATACATGACCACTGGAAAAACCATAACCTTGACTAGATGGACCTTTGTTGGCAAAGTAATGTCTCTGCTTTTGAATATGCTATCTAGGTTGGTCATAACTTTCCTTCCAAGGAGTAAGCGTCTTTTAATTTCATGGCTGCAGTCACCATCTGCAGTGATTTTGGAGCCCAAAAAAATAAAGTCTGACACTGTTTCCCCATCTATTTCCCATGAAGTGATGGGACCAGATGCCATGATCTTCGTTTTCTAAATGTTGAGCTTTAAGCCAAGTTTTTCACAATCCTCTTTCACTTTCATCAAGAGGCTTTTTAGTTCCTCTTCACTTTTTTCCATAAGGGTGGTGTCATCTGCATATCTGAGGTTATTGATATTTCTCCTGGCAATCTTGATTCCAGCTTGTGCTTCTTCCAGCCCAGCATTTCTCATGATGTACTCTGCATATAAGTTAAATAAGCAGGGTGACAATATACAGCCTTGACATACTCCTTTTCCTATTTGGAACCAGTCTGTTGTTCCATGTCCAGTTCTAACTGTTGCTTCCTGACCTACATACAGGTTTCTCAAGAGGCAGGTTAGGTGGTCTGGTATTCCCATCTCTTTCAGAATTTTCCACAGTTTATTGTGATCCACACAGTCAAAGGCTTTGGCATAGTCAATAAAGCAGAAATAGATGTTTTTTCTGGAACTCTCTTGCTTTTTCCATGATCCAGCAGATGTTGGCAATTTGATCTCTTGTTCCTCTGCCTTTTCTAAAACCAGCTTGAACATCTGGAAGTTCATGGTTCACCTATTGCTGAAGCCTGGCTTGGAGAATTTTGAGCATTACTTTACTAGCGTGTGAGATGAGCGCAACTGTGTGGTAGTTTGAGCATTCTTTGGCATTGTCTTTCTTTGGGATTGGAATGAAAACTGATCTTTTCCAGTCCTGTGGCCACTGCTGAGTTTTCCAAATTTGCTGGCATATTGAGTGCAGCACTTTCCCAGCATCATCTTTCAGGATTTGAAAGAGCTCAACTGGAATTCCATCACCTCCACTAGCTTTGTTCGTAGTGATGCTTTCTAAGGCCCACTTGACTTCACATTCCGGGATGTCTGGCTCTAGGTCAGTGATCACACCATCATGATTATCGTGATCATGAAGATCTTTTTTGTACAGTTCTTCTGTGTATTCTTGCCACCTCTTCTTAATATCTTCTGCTTCTGTTAGGTCCATACCATTTCTGTCCTTTATCAAGCCCATCTTTGCATGAAATATTCCCTTGGTATCTCTAATTTACTTGAAGAGATCTCTAGTCTTTCCCATTCTGTTGTTTTCCTCTATTTCTTTGCATTGATTGCTGAGGAAAGCTTTCTTATCTCTCCTTGCTATTCTTTGGAACTCTGCATTCAGATGCTTATATCTTTCCTTTTCTCCTTTGCTTTTTGCTTCTCTTCTTTTCACAGCTATTTGTAAGGCCTCCCCAGACAGCCATTTTGCTTTTTTGCATTTCTTTTCCATGGGGATGGTCTTGATCCCTGTCTCCTGTACAATGTCACGAACCTCAGTCCATAGTTCATCAGGCACTCTATCTATCAGATCTTGTCCCTTAAATCTATTTCTCACTTCCAATGTATAATCATAAGGGATTTGATTTAGGTCATATCTGAATGGTGTAGTGGTTTTCCCTACTTTCTTCAATTTCAGTCTGAATTTGGCAATAAGACGTTCATATTCTGAGCCACAGTCAGCTCCTGGTCTTGTTTTTGCTGACTGTATAGAGCTTCTCCATCTTTGGCTGCAAAGAATATAATCAATCTGATTTTGGTGTTGACCATCTGGTGATGTCCATGTGTAGAGTCTTATCTTGTGTTGTTGGAAGAGGGTGTTTGCTATGACCAGTATGTTCTCTTGGCAAAACTCTATTAGCCTTTGCCCTGGTTCATTCCATATTCCAAGGCCAAATTTGCCTGTTATTCTAGGTGTTTCTTGACTTCCTACTTTTGCATTCTAGTCCCCTATAATGAAAAGGGCATTTTTTTTTGGGTGTTAGTTCTAAAAGGTCTTGTAGGTCTTCATAGAACTGTTCAACTTCAGCTTCTTCAGCATTATTGGTTGGGGCATAGACTTGGATTACTGTGATATTGAGTGGTTTGCCTTGGAAATGAACAGAGATTATTCTGTCGTTTTTGAGATTGCATCCAAGTACTGCATTTCAGACTCTTTTGTTGACCATGATGGCTACTCCATTTCTTCTGAGGGATTCCTGCCCACAGTAGTAGATATAATGGTCATCTGAGTTAAATTCACCCATTCCAGTCCGTTTTAGTTCGCTGATTCCTAGAATGTCGACGTTCACTCTTGCCATCTCCTGTTTGACCACTTCCAATTTGCCTTGATTTATGGACCTGACATTCCAGGTTCGTATGCAATATTTCTCTTTACAGCATCGGACCTTGCTTCTATCACCAGTCACATCCACAACTGGGTATTGTTTTTGCTTTGGCTCCATCCCTTCATTCTTTCTGGAGTTATTTCTCTGCTGATCTCCAGTAGCATATTGGGCACCTACTGACCTGGGGAGTTCCTCTTTCAGTATCCTATCATTTTGCCTTTTCATACTGCTCATGGGGTTCTCAAGGCAAGAATACTGAAGTAGTTTGCCATTCCCTTCTCCAATGGACAACAATCAGTCAGACCTCTTCACCATGATCCGCCCATCTTGGGTGGCCCCACGGGCATGGCTTAGTTTCATTGAGTTAAACAAGGCTGTGGTCTGTATGATTAGATTGACTAGTTTTCTGTGAGTATGGTTTCAGTGTGTCTGCTCTCTGATGCCCTTTTGCAACACCTGCCGTCTTACTTGGGTTTCTCTAATATGGTATGTAAAATAGATAGCCAATGGGAATTTGCTTTATGACTCAGGGAACTCAAACCAGGGCTCTGAATCAGCCTAGAGGGGTGGGATGGGGAGGGAAATGGGAGGGAGTTTTCGGAGGGAAGGGACATATGTATACCTGTGGCTGATTCATGTTGATGTTTGACAAAAAAACAACAACATTCTGTAAAGCAATTGTCCTTCAATTTAAAATTAAATTAAAAAAGAAAGTCTTTCACGTATATTCCATAGCTAAACTCTACAGAATTTTCAGAAAATCTGAGTATAGTTTCTTAAAATACTGGTATTCAGAGGATTAAAAGGGAAACTATCCAGACTGATTCTCTGCTAGCTTTGAGCCAAACCATTTATTCCCTAAAAATGCAAAACAGTGTCTTGAGCCTATGAGGCATTTTTGTCTTCATTTCCCTCCCCCTCCCTCTTTATCATGACCCTTGTTTTGTTTTTGCCTTGGATCATTGACGAGTCTAATGGTTGGGTTCCTCCTACACCAGTCAACTTTATGCAAGCTGAAGATAACTCCATGTCTCAGAATTACTCTTGGCCTTTTCCTCTTCCTTCTTCCGCCGTTTCCCTCCCTCTTTCTCCCTTCCTTACTTTTTAAAGTTTATTTATTTCCTTTTGGTGGCACTGGGTCTTCGCTGCTGTGTGAGGGCTTTTCTCTAGTTGTGGTGCCCGGGCTTCTCATTGCAGTGGCGTCTTCTGTTTCCTGGAGCACAGACTCTCGGGCTTCAGTAGTTGTGGCTGGCCAGCCCTAGAATGTGGGCTCAGTAGTTCCGGTGCATGGGCTTTAGTTGTTCTGTTGCATGTGGACTCTGTCTGGACCAGTGATCAAACTGGTGTCCCCTGCAGTGGCAGGGGGACTCTTAACCACTGTTCAACCAGAGAAGTCCCCTCCCTATTTCTTTATGTATGTCTTCTCCACTAGAATGCATGTACCATGAAGACAGGAAGCATGCCCATCTTTATCACCTCATAACTGCAGTTTCAATCTTGGTAGTTGGCAAATGGGAGACATGAGTAGGTTTATGCTAACTATACAAAACATCTATGTTATTTTTTTTTAAGTATTTGTGCATGTGTTTTTTTGATATTTGTGTCATCTTTCTTAGCCATTCTTTCTCTAACAATAAAACCACATCTTTTCAGGGAAACCCAATTGATGCTTTGTGTAAAACTGATCCCATTACTACTCCTTTCCCATAGGTGTTGGCATTTGATACCAAACCTGGAAGCTCAGAACACCCCATTGACCTGGCCACAGAAATTGGTGGGTTCCAGAAAGAGCTCTGCCCTCTGGATTCCCACTTGGGACATTTGCCCAGATCATTAGCCATCTAACTTTTTTCTCCATGATTAGGTCTTGGTAATGAGAGAAAACCTCCAGAGTTGAACATCATAAGAAAATTCTTCTACCAAATTGTGAGGCACAGGAGTGGCAGAAAGTCTACTCTGTGCCAACTGGCTCTCCGGTTCAGCCAGTCCCTCCAAACAGCAGCAACGTGACAAAAGCCCATATTTCTATCTCAGGCCAGGAACTGTCTGTGATCCTTGTAACTTAGAAATCATTTAGACCCTTTGTTGCACCTATTCCTTCATTTGCAAAAAAAGTGACAATAGTAACACATATCTTCCTGGGTTCTTAGAAAGTTTAAGGGTTTAAATATATATGAAGTGCCTGGTAAACAGCAAATAAATAATAACAGTAATAATTATTATAATTATTATTGTATTATTATATTGTAGTTGTAATTGGACTTCCCAGGTGACGATAGCGGTGAAAAATCTGCCCACCAATGCAGAAGACACGAAAAGATGAGAGTTCAATCCCTGGGTCTCGAAGATCCCCTGGAGAAAGAAATGGCAACCCACCCCATTATTCTTGCCTGGAAAATTCCATGGGCAGAGGAGCCTGGCGGGCTGCCGTCCATGGGGCAACAAAGAGTCGAACACGACTGAGCACATACATATAATTATAATGATTCTCATCCCAGTACAGCAGTTGTGGATTTTACCTTAACTCTTTCATGTCCATTTGTATGTTGGTTCAGAGTCTCTCTAACTTTGTCGTTATAGAAGGTTTTGAAAGAACATCACTAAGGCTGTGAAGAATAAAATATTTAAAGCATTCCAGGTGATAAATTTGGAGAATAGCCCAATGCAAAGTGGAAACCCCTAAAGGGCCTAGAGAGATGCTTCTTCTCATGGTAATTACCTTTGATGTCTGATTAAAGTTGTAAAAAGGAATTTAAAAAAAGCATTTTACTTTTTCTGTTCATGTCTTCTTGTGTGTATACTCCCTGATAATGTTGAAGTCATTTATGTGCTTCTTTTTCTATCCCTTCTGCCACATTCTAGAGTGCCATCCCAGAGTATGAGCACAGTCACACCCATCTCCACACACCTCCAGTGCATACAGCATCAGACCTCATAAACTCTTAACAAACATTGGCTTTAATTTATTTCAATTAAATTCATCTCCTTTAATCCCACAGGGTTTAAGTGAGAGATAAAGCACAAACTATTTAATTCCTGTTCCTTTTTTTTTTTCGATGTTGATCTGAGTTTAAGGAAAATGGAAATGATTACAGCTTATGAAAGTAATCCTGACCATCTGTAACTCTGTTTAATAGTAACATTTGCCTTCTAGACTCCAATGTTGAGAGTAGAGATGGTAACAATACAGTGTGGGTTGTTGATAGTTGAGGGAAGACTTATTGACCGTTATCTTTCTCATCACATGATATAATATATGGGAGCCTTAGGATTAGTGGACATCATATTCACATTTTTAGTTTCTCAGTGGTTCCTGGAAGAACTTAGATACATAGTACACAGAAATTCATAGTTTGGAATGTGGTCAGCCTAGGCACTTGCTTGACACTTTTGGTTCTGGGTTTTGTTAGTTTGTTTTGTTTTGTAAAGTATTTGACACACAATAAAAAGGTAAAGAGATTAAGCAAAAAATGAAAACCCCAAGTATTTGTTTCTTTAAAAGAAGCCACCCTAAACCACAGAATGTGACCTTATTTGGAATGAGGATTGTTGCAGATGTAATTAGTTATGATGAGGTCATAGGGGATCAGGGTGGGTCCCAAATTCAAAAACCGGTGTCCTTATAAGACACAGATACAGAATAGACAAACAGAGGGAAGATGGTTATAAGAAGATGGAGCAAAGATTGAACTGATTCAGCAGCTATAAGCCGAAGAATGCCCAGGTTTGCGGGCACCTACCAGGAGTCAGGAAGATACAAGAAAGGTTTCTGCCCTAGCGCCTTCACAGAGCATGTGACCCAGCTGACACTAACTTTGGACTTCTATCCTCCAGGATGTGAGAAAATTAATTTCTGAGCCAAGTGTTATAGGCCAAAAAAATCCCAGAAAACTGAGATTAAAACTTCCTGTTTTGTTTAAATGGACATTTCTTCAAAGGAGGTCACTATTTTTATTGGTGGTAGAAGTGAATACAAATAAGAGTAAAGCAGCTGTTCTCTAAGTTAGAAAATAAATGGATAGATTTGAAAAGGGAATTCAGTAAAGGCTCAGATTACTGTGTAAACAGTTTCACTTGGGCTGTTAAGAGGTATAAGAAAAGGAAATAGATGGGACAGTGACTCCATGTGTCTCATGCATTGCAGAGTTTACTCACCAGTGAGATAAACATGTGGAAAAAGTTGCAAGATGGCAACATGTGTTATATACAAAAAGCACACAATTTGAGGATCTCCATTAAAATAAAGCTGAAGAAGAAGTCAAGCGTGCAAACAGAGCTACAGATGGTGAAGGCAAGACAGTAGCAATTGGACTGAGTGAATGTTGGTTTGAAGCTTCCCAAAGCATTTTATTTTTTGACAAATGTGAAATCAACAAATACGTTTCCTTGACTCATTGCCCCAGAAATGTTCTCTTGAAGTGGAGAAGCTCATAGTGGAGAAATAACATGTTCAGTAAAGAAAATTTCTTCCCAAAGATTCATTCATCCGTGAGATGGGTAAGAAAACACAAGGATTTAAGGAGACCAAGGACAAACTGACTCATCTACTTTTGTGGCAGTGTGGCATATTTTGGGATTACGACTCACTTGTTTTCCTGTTCTGTCATTTCCCAACATTAAGGGACTCGAATAAGAACTGCCTTAATGTTTATTGACAATCCATTAAAAACAGTATGAAGCATGGCCAAATCTTATTTTTTCTTTCAAAAATGTCCACAAGTACCTGTGTTAAGATGGAATTTTAAAATGGGTGGGTTCTCAGTATTTTCTTGGCATATCTAGAGAGTAGAATACTATGTCTATACTTTTTTCCCTTCATGTTTCTCTTGAGACAAGGAAAAAGCTTCCATTCTCTAGAAAGCAGTGAATTGCAAATGTTTTAGAGTCCCTTTAAAAATGATTGAGGATTCCCCAAACTTTGGTTTGTACGGGGTTTTCAGTATGTTATTATATTTCATAGTTACCATAATATAAAATAGAATTGAAAAAAAATAGATATTTATTGATTCATTTATAATAACAAACCTATTTTATGCTAATATAGGCAAGATTTTTAAAGAAATTATATTTTTTAGAAATTATAAATATTGAAAATAAAAATGTAGCTTTAAAATATGAAAATATTTAAATTAATTTTATTGTTCTAGGCCCAGGTCTTCATTTACACATATGACTGGAGACAACACAGAAAGGCAATGTCATTGAAAACAAAAAAAAGTTTAAATTACTCATTATTTCTTAGAAATGACAAGCACAACTTGTATCATAAGGCCACTGGAGAAACACCAGGCTTTAGTCGGGAAGCAGAAGCAGGAGCTGGGAAGTGCCTAAGCTATGACCCATTGTGGGATTTTCATGGGAAGGGGGAAAGACAGTGCTGTGTCAATGGGCACCATTGTCTCTGCTAGTTTCCATGGGCTTCCCAGGTGGCTCAGTGGTAAAGAAACCACAGGAGACCACAGTTCAATCTCTGGGTTCAGAAGATTCCCTGAAGAAGAACATGACAACCCACTCTAGTATTCTTTCCTGGAAAATCCCATGGACATAAGAGCCTAGTGGGCTACAGTCCATGGGGCTGCAAAGTGTTAGACATGTCTGAAATGACTGAGCATAGCACCTTATCTAGTTTGCATAACTTCCGTGGCTTCACTTGTCTGATATTTGGCCCTGGTATGATTAAAGCAGAAGGAAATTGTCATCTGTAGTAAGAAGGTCTTTTCATACTGTTCAAGCTGGATGTAGAAAAGGCAGAGGAACCAGAGACCAAATTGTCATCATTTCTTGGATCATAAAAAAGCCAAGAAAGTTCCAGAAAAACATCTACTTCTGCTTTATTGACTATGCCAAAGCCTTTGACTGTGTGGATCATGACAAACTATAGAAAATTCTTAAAGAGATGGGAATACCAGACCACTTTACCTGCCTCCTGAGAAATCTGTATGCAGGTCAAGAAGCAACAGTTAGAATTGTTTCTAACTGTTCATACTCCTTTCCCAATTTGAAACCAGTCCATAGAACAATGGACTGGTTCCAAATTGGGAAAGGAGTATGCCCAGGCTGTATATTATCACTCCACTTATTTAATGTATATGCAGAGTATATCATGAGAAATGCCAGGCTGGGTGAAGCACAAACTGGAATTAATATTGCTGGGAGAAATATGAACAACCACAGATATGCAGATGACACCACCCTTATGGAAGAAAGTGAAGAAGAACTAAAGAGCCTCTTAATGAAAGTGAAAGAGGAGAGTGAAAAAGTTGGCTTAAAATTCAACATTCAAAAAATGAAGATCATGGCATCTGGTCCCGTCACTTTATGGCAAATAGATGGGGAAACAATGGAAACAGTGATAGACTTTATTTCTGGGGGCTCCAAAATCACTGCAGATGGAGACTGTAGCAATGAAATTAAAAAGACACTTGCTCCTTGGAAGAAAAGCTATGACCAACCTAGACAGCATATTAAGAAGCAGAGACATTACTTTATCAACAAAGGTCCATCTAGTCAAAGCTATGGTTTTTCCAGTAGTCATGTGTGGATGTAAGAGTTGGACTATAAAGAAAACTGAGGGCCGAATAATTGAGGCCTTTGAAGTATGGTGTTAGAGAAGACTCTTGAGAGTCCCTCAGACAGCAGAGAGATCAAACCAGTCAATTCTAAAGGAAATCGGTCTTGAATATTCACTGGAAGGACTGATGCTGAAGCTGAAGCTCCAATACTTTGGTCACCTGATGTGAAGAATTATCTGACTCTTCGGAAAAAACCCTGATTCTGGCCAAAATTTAAGGCAGGAGGAAAAGGGGATGACAGAGGATGAAATGACTGGATGGCATCACTGACTCAATGGACATGAGTTTGCACAAGCTCTGAGTGTTGGTGATAAACAGGGAAGCCTGGTGTGCTGCAGTCCATGGGGTTGCAAGAGTTGAACAGGACTGAGTGACTGTACCGAACTGAACTGATGTGAGTAAAAGGCCAAGTAGAGGAACTTCTATCCCTAGTACCCTGTGGTACTAGCATCACCGTATAGAGATGGTGCAACTTTGCATTGGTTGGTTTGCATATCAAAGGTATGTTCCCTAGCTGAATCCCTGCATCTCCTTCTACCTCTAAGAGTTGGCATCAGCCACTGCAGCCAGCAATGATGCATTCTGAGGGGAATTCAGGGTGGAGAAAAACAGGATACTGGTCTTACATAGTTAAGATGCATATCAGAGAAATCATTATTAATTTGAGATGTCTGTTTTCATTTTACGACTAGCAGTAATCTTTTGGTGTTTGACTACATGTTTTATTTTGTTCCCAATAAAAACTCCTGTGTAAAATGGAGAAAAAAAAAAAAAAAGAGTTGGCTAACCCTGTGAGGTATAATCTCTGCCTAACCAGAAAGGTTTTTTAAGGTTTTAAAATATCATTATGTATATATATGTATACACACACATATACACACACACATACATACTCACACACACAATACATCTGTAAGCTCTTCATGCAGTTGAAGATAGTAATTTGGAAGACAGTATTAAAGAATTCATCAGAGTGCATCTATCTTAATCTGTTAAGGTGGCTATATAGGAAACAATACCATAAACTGAGTGGCTTATAAACAACAAACATTTATTTTTCACAGTTCTGGAGGCTGGATGTTTAAGATCAACATGCTGTCATGATCAAATGAAAAGAAAGACTGAGTCACATTAAATAACATTCTAAAGGTCAGGCATCCCACTCCAATACTCTTGCCTGGAAAATCCCATGGATGGAGGAGCCTGGCGGGCTGCAGTCCATGGGGTCCTAGGAGTAGGACACGACTGAGAGACTTCACTTTCACTTTTCACTTTCATGCATTGGAGAAGGAAATGGCAACCTACTCCAGTGTTCTTGCCTGGAGAATCCCAGGGACGGGGGAGCCTGGTGGGCTGCAGTCTCTGGGGTCCCACAGAGTTGGACATGACTGAAGGGACTTAGCAGCAGCAGCAAAGGTCACATACAGCTAGTAAAGTGGCAGAGTTGTTTTTTGAACAGAATTTATTTTATTCCAAATCTTGCGGTTCTAACCACTGCGCTATACTGTATAATGTGTAATATGTTAAAAATAAAGATGAAAGAAAATCCCTTTCCTTATTAGGCTCTAGATAGAAGCTTGTTAAATATATTTCTAAATGTTAGATTTTAATAATGCTGCTGCTGCTGCTGCGGCTAAGTCGCTTCAGTCGTGTCCGACTCTGTGCAACGCCATACCCTGATTTGTTTTCTTTCTTTTCACTATTCAGTCTGTGGTCAAATGGGCCACAGGCTTCTTGTTGCATTGTCGTGTGGAAGTGTCTAGGGAGTTCTATGGCTTCTTTTATAAGAACACAAACCTGTTCATTAGGATTCCACCCTAATGACCTAACCCATTTCCAAAAACCTCACCCCCTAATACCATCACACTGGGTATTAAAACATCAGCATATGAATTTAAGGGAAATCAGAGTCGGACACGACTGAAGCGACTTAGCAGCAGCAGACCACAGTAGCATGGTATAAGAGTAAAAGAACATGTAAAAGATGTATTAATCAGGAAGGATCCAACAAGCTCAGGGAACAGAGAGAATAGTAGAGAAGAAGCATATGAAGAGAAAATATTTGATGTTTCCAGAATTCATTAGGTTTAAATTTTATTCCAAGTATCAAAATGAATTAATAAAAATAATTTGCTTGACTTATTATACTGAATCTTCCTAACACAAAGGATTATATATTAATGGTTACCAGAGGGGCCACTAAGTCGCTAAGTCCTGTCCCACTCTCTTGCAGCCCCATGGACTATACCCCTCCAGCCTCCTCTGTCCAGGGGATTTGCCAGGTTAGAATACTGGAGTGGGTTGCCATTTTCTTCTCTAGGGGATCTTCCTGACCCAGGGATTGAACCCTCATCTCCTGCATTGGCAGGCAGATTCTTTACCACTGAGCCACAAGAGAAACCCTAAAGTGAAGGGAAACTCAAATAAATATTTACCAAACTTTTGGTCAGCAAAAAGTAGGTAACAGAAAACAGTGGATTAAGATCTTAAAAAGACTAAAGGGAAAACATTGTAAGCCTAGAATTTTATACCCAGCCATATTTTCCAAGAATGGGAGCAAAATAGACATAATTTTTTTTTCCCCAAGACTATGAAATTTTTCCATTAACCAATAAGCCCTTATGTAACAATGTTAAAATAGAAAAACTAGCAGGAAGAAAGGTCAGCACAGAAAGAAGGCATAGAATACAAGGCAAAATGCTAAACACAAAATTGATATAATATATTGATTAATATCTGGAGGAGATAGCAATCCACTCCAGTATTCTTGCCTGAAGAATCCCATGGACAGAGGAGCCTGGCAGGCTATAGTCCCAGGGTCACAAAGAGTCAGACACGACTGAAGGGACTTAGCATGCGTTGATTAATATATTGAATTTTTGACATAAATACAAAAATAATACATTTTCTACATTTTTCTTAAATAATAAAAATAATTAATAAAATGGGGAAATAAATAATAAAAATGGGGAAATTACTATGAGCTAAGCTGAAAGTGCTCTCAGCGGCTAAACACGGGGCAATTTCAGCAAAAAAAAAAAAAAAAAAAAAATTAAGTATTATTTGATTATAGCCCAAAGTGTATAATTAATATACATGAGTTAATATTGATACAAATGTGGTGGTGGAATTTTATTTGCTGTCATTTCCAACTCTTGTGACCCAATGGATTGTAGCCCATCAGCCCAACTTGAGTTTCTTGCATGGGCAGATGATTCTTTACTGCTAATCCACCAGAGATTCCCGATACAAATATGCTATTGAATATATAAAAAGAAAAGAGACAAATTTCCTACACAATATATGAATACAGTGCCCCTTAAGTTGATAGAACTTAGTTTTCCATCCCTTGAGTATGCGTTACGACTTAGTTGACCAGCATCCGATGAATAGAGGATGGATATGGGGAAATATATCTTTACAGTGGAGAAATTCTGCAAACTCTGCCATACCAAGTGATCTGGGTCAACAATGCCAGTGATAAGTAACACTGATAGTAAGTATCCTTGGTGGGATGTGATGAAAATGACATTTCATCTTTTATCTCTATAATCTTTCTTCCAAAAATCTATAACCTCAATGTGGTCATGAGGAAAATATACTGAGAAAAGGGGAGGTATTGATATTGCTAAGAGCATAGAAAGAAGAAGAAAGGAAGGGGTGTAATAAAAAGCAGAGAAAAGCTTTTCAGTGAAACATAAATATAACTATAGAATAAAAATTAGAGAGGGAAGGTGAAAGTGATCCTGGCCCATTTGGAGGTACAGATGGAACTAGTGAGCTTGTAAAGCTTTAACAGTGAAGAGGGAAGAGTCAGAAAATGGCCAAGCAATGTGTGGCAATATCCAAACTGGATTTAACTTTAATATTAAAAATAAAAAATTACCTTGGCCAAGCTGAAGGGATAGTGAAAATAAACAGATTTTGTGAATGGTGATAGTGTTTTGGTTGAGGAAATTGAATTAGAGTGCCTGTCCATGGAACAGAGCTTAGACTAAATTGGTAAGACAGGACTTTTTAGTATGGTTTATATATGAAGCTAAAGGGAAATAACTCCCTTTTTGATTTTTTAGAGTAACCCACAATGTTATAAAGAAGGATGAGCCTGGGTATAGAGTCACCATAGACAGCCCCAGGTCCAGAGTTCAGTTTCTTTCAAAGAGGAAACTTAGAAGAGAAACTTTGACTGTAGAGATGTGGCAAGAGAGAATTCCTAGAAAGAACTGCAGGTCAGAGCTGAGGGCTCTTTTGCATCAAAGAAATCAATCTTTTCTCAAGTTTTCTCTTGCTCTGAAACATTCAGTGAGGAACTAGTTTTAACGATAGGTGGTTTGTCACTTACAGCAATTTGACTTATAATGAGTCACATGCTCAGCACCCAGAGCCCTGGCAGAAGGCTACACAGAGCTACATCACTGGCAGTGTCTGCTTTCTGACCTGCATCAATACGTAAGACCCTGTGGCCTGGGTTGTCGACCTCAGATGGCTTTCTGAGTGCCTCTGCAGGACCATCTACCTGGGTTCATTTTGGCTCTTGGTCTCAAAAACTCTCTGTCAATAATTAATAACAATAATGTAGGATCAAGTTCATAATACTTTGTTCTCTACCTTCGTGTACATGTTCTTCCATTTGTTAACTTAGTTGTTGCTGTTCAGTCTCCAAGTTGTGTCTGACTCTTTGTGACTCCTTGGACTGCAGCACACCAGGCCTCCCAAACTCTGGGAGATGGCAAATCATCCCCTGGAGTTTGCCCAATTTCTTGTCCATTGAATCGGTGGCCAAAGTATTGTAGCTTCAGTTTCAGCATCAGTGAATATGCAGAGTTGGTTTCCTTTAGGATTGACTGGTTTGATCTTGCTGTCCAAGAGACTCTCTTCTGGTACCACAATTTGAAAGCATCAATTCTTCAGTGTTCAGCCTTATTTACAGTCTAATACTCACATACCTATATGACTACTGGAAAAAACCATAGCTTTGACTATATGGACTTTATTGGCAAAGTGATGTCTTTGCTTTTTAACACGCTGTCTAGGTTTGTCATAGCCTTCTTTCCAAGAAATAAGTGTATTCCAATTTCATGGCTGCAGTCACATCTGCAGTGATTTTGAAGACCAAGAAGAGAAATCTGCCACTGCTTCCACTTCTCCAATTCCTTCCTTTCCTTTTCTCCTTTCCCCAGTTGGTACCAATAATCAAATATTTACTGAGCACTTAAGAAGTGACAGTCACTGTAGTAGTCACTTGGATGGATGAGTGTATTAACCCTTTAAGAAATCTATGACAAAGAAGCTACAAATTGTATTTTGCTTAGAGATATATTAAGATTTTAAATCAATGTGTAACTTGGACAAAGCCAGAGCTGGTCCATGGCAGAGCCAGAACTAATCCAAGTTTCCTGACTCTAAGCCTTATTTCCTTATTCCTTATTATACATATATTTTGGGCTTCCCTGATAGCTCAGATGGTAAAGAATCAACCTGAAATGAGGGAGACCTGGGTTCAATCCCAGGGTTGGGAAGATCCTCTGGAGGATGGCATAACAACCCACTCCAGTATTCTTGCCTGGAGAATCCCCATGGACAGAAGAGCCTGGTGGGCTATAGTCCATGGGGTCGCAAAGAGCCGGACATGACTGAGCAATGAAGCACAGTTCAGTTCAGTTCAGTTCAGTCACTCAGTCGTGTCTGACTCTTTGTGACCCGATGAATTGCAGCACACCAGGCCTCCCTGTCCATCACCAACTCCCGGAGTATACTCAAACTCACGTCCATTGAGTCGGTGATGCCATCCAGCCATCTCAACCTCTGTGGTCCCCTTCTCCTCCTACCCCCAATTCCTCCCAACATCAGAGTCTTTTCCAATGAGTCAACTCTTTGCATGAGGTGGCCAAAGTATTGGAGTTTCAGCTTTAGCATTAGCCCTTCCAATGAATACCCAGGACTGATCTCCTTTAGAATGGACTGGTTGGATCTCCTTGCAGTCCAAGGGACTCTCAAGAGTCTTCTCCAACACCACAGTTCAAAAGCATCAATTCTTCGGTGCTCAGCTTTCTTCACAGTCCAACTCTTACATCCATACATCACCACTGGAAAAACCATAGCCTTGACTAGACGGACTTTTTTTTGGCAAAGTAATGTCTCTGCTTTTTAATATGCTATCTGAGCAATGAAGCACAGCACATACATATATTTTCCCTCCTTAGGAGGGCCCTAATTTTTTACTTTTATCCTTAAAATATTTCTACCAATTATAATTTCAGTAAAGACCAAGTATTCTTATGTGTCTAGTCAACCATATTTTTCACATATACTGACTCTATACAGTGTTAAAATTTTATACTATGAACTGTATGCCTTTATGAGTTAGTGACAAGTAATTATTTTTTTAAATAGAAATGGCCACTTTTTAAGAAAATTAAGCATTAGATTGTTGATTAGGAAACATCCCCGTTTTAATATTTTATCTGAGAGAAAACCAAAGTCAACTGGTTCAGTTCAGTTCAGTCACTCAGTCGTGTCTGACTCTTCATGAATGCATGGACTGCAACATGCCAGGCCTCCCTGTCCATCACTAACTCCTGGAGTTTACTCAAACTCATATCCATTGAGTCGGTGATGCCATCCAACCATTTCATCCTCTGTCATCCCCTTCTCCTCCCGCCTTCAATCTTTCCCAGCATCAGGGTCTTTTCAAATAAGTCAGCTCTTCACATCAGGTGGCCAAAGTATTGGGGTTTCAGCTTCAGCATCAGTCCTTCCAATGAATATTCAGGACTGATTTCCTTTAGGATGGACTGGTTGGATCTCCTTGCTCTCCAAGGGACTCTCAAGAGTCTTCTCCAACACTGCAGTTCAAAAGCATCTTCGGTGCTCAGCTTTCTTTATAGTCCAACCCTCACATCCATACATGACTACTAGAAAAACCATAGCTTTGACTATACGGATCTTTGTTGGCCTTTTAATATGCTGTCATAAGTTGGTTATAACTTTTTTCAAGGAGCAAGAGTCTTACTTTCATGACTGTAGTCACCATGTGCAGTGGTTTCGGAGCCCCCCAAAATAAAGTCTGTCACTGTTTCCATTGTTTTCCCATCTATTTGCCATCAAATGGTGGGACCAGATGCCATGATCTTAGTTTTTTGAATGTTGAGTTTTTAGCCAACTTTTTCATTCTCCGTTTCACTTTCATCAAGAGGCTCTTTAGTTCTTCTTTGCTTTCTGCCATAAGGGTGGTGTCATCTGCATATCTGAAGTTATTGATATTTTTCTAAGTCAACTGGCATCATTTAATTAACAGCCCAAGTAATGAGCTGTAAATTTAAGGACTGTCTTATATTGGTCTAGGAAAGAATAGAGTAGAAGACAAGTCTTTGAAAGAGAAATTTCATTTTCATTTTTGATTCCTGAGTATAGTTAGTATAAAGTTAACCTAAGATCAGAGATTCAGAAATCTAGCCATCTCAATCAAGGACAACTCTTGTTGGGATTCTGATGGTTAATTATTCAGAGGTGTAAATGGACTGTCTTCTGAGGTCTGCTTGCTGTCTAACAAAAGAGCCTCAGAGAAAACAAACCTGGTGAATTTTCGTAGTCTAAGATTGGATAATTAAATCTGCAGATAAGAAACTGGGCCTTTCATTTCCCTAGCCCACCTACTTTTCAGTACTGACAATCCTCTTTGAGACATACTTTCCTTGGGGTTTTAAATTTACTGATAAAACTAGCAGCTCCTTTAGTCTTGGAAAACACTTTTTCCCCTCTCTTCATGTGTTGATGGACCCAGTAGAGTGTCATCTCTTGTCCTGTATACGGTAGTAAGATTTAAGATGTACAAACATGGAAATGTATTAATGTACTTTCCCTTCTCCATGGCCGCATGCATGCTAAGTTCACATCATTTGTGTCTATCTCTTTGGGACCCCATGAACTATAGCCAGCTAGGCTTCTCTGTCTATGGAATTCTCTAGGCAAGAATACTGGAAGTGAATTGTCATGCCTTCCTCCAGGGGATCTTCCTGGGCTGGGGGATCAACCCTGCATCTCTTATGCCTCCTGCTTTACTGGCAGGTTTTTGACCACTAGCTCACCTGGAAAGCCCCTCCCTTCTCCATACTACCAAGTTATTTCTTTTGAAGAACACGTACAATGTTTTCTAAAATAGAGTAAAAATATGAAAAATTATTCTTCATGATGATTTATTAGTAATCTATATAAATTATGTAACATTTAAAATTGTTGAGAAAAACGATAAAATTTTCACTTAGAACATCTTAATAGCAAAGAATTTATAATTTTGTGTATTTTATTCCAGCCTTTAATTTTACAATTCTATCAAATTGTATTTGGTCGTATCGATTTTTTTAAATGCTAAAAACCTTAGAGTTAAAAATTAGTATTCTCAAGCCTTTAGATCAAATAGTCCTACTCCCCAGAAGCAACTGTTACAAAATATTTAGCTGTTTCTTTAGGTATTTCCTTCTGTATTTCTAGGTGGTATGTTAATAAATTTTCTTTCTTAATTGTTTTTATTGACGTATAGTTGATTTACAATGTTTTGCTAGTTTCAGGTGTACCACAGAGTGATTTAGTTGTATATATGCGTGTATATATATATGTATGTATACATATATACATACATATGTATATGTTAGTTGCTCGGTTGTGTCTAACTCTTTGTGGCCCCTTGGACTGTGGTCCTCCAGGCTCCTCTGTCCATGATATTTTCTAGATAAGAATGCTGGAATGGGTTGTCATTTCCTCCTCCAGGGGATCTTCTTGACCCAGGGATTGAACCTGTGTCTCTTGTGTCTCTTGCATTGGTAGGTGGGTTCTTTACCACTAGCACCACCTGGGAAGCTCATAACACACAGAGCTAGTTGCTCAGTCATGTCTGACTCTTTGCAATCCCACGGACTGTAGCCCCCAGGCTCCTCTGTCTATGGAATTCTCCAGGCGAGGATATTGGAGTGGGTTGCCAGACGTCTATGGGGTCACACAGAGTTGGACACAACTGAAGCGACTTGGCAGCAGCAGCAGCAGCCCTTTCTTTCTCCAATATATGTATGTGTGTATGCATATGTTCTTTTTCATTTTCTTTTCCATTGTGGTTTGAATCGTCATCAAATATCTTCTTGCAGTAGCTAAAATTTGATCTCTTCCTTATAGTCCATGGAGTCAAAAAGAGTCGGACACGACTGAAGGACTTTCACTTTAGTGCTCCTGTCCATTTCTCCTACCTACACAATAGAGTTAAAGAAAATTTTTAAATGAACTCAGTAGTTTGTGAAAATACTCAAAGTAGGAAGCAAGATTGTTGACTGAGAGTGAAGAAAAGAAGAAAAATGTTGTAGGTTTGAGGAGAGATGAAAACAGGAGACCTATAAAAGCAGGAGAATACATTGGTTAGTCATTTTATTTCAGTATATTCTTGTGAAGGTATAGGAGTGAATGTAAATACATGGAGCCTATTTAGCATACTTAAAGAACCACAAAAATCATTTCTAAATTAAAAATGTATCTAAAATGAGTTTTTATTTAGCTTAAATTTTATAGTAAATTGTAAGCTTGGCTAAAAATAAACAAAAGATTTTTGGATTCCAAAGTTGTGGCATTTCCAGTTGAAGTAAACATGTATGCCTTTACTTATCCTTTAAACTAGCAAAAAGTAGACTAAATATGCTAAAGTTTGATATAATAGAATAATTGTATTTTTCCCCAAAAGCTAAGTCTGGGTACAGGCATGCATGATATTGCTTCAGTTGTGCCCAACTCTTTGTGACTCTATGGACCATAGCCCACCAGGATCTTCTGTCCATGGGATTCTCCAAGCAAGAATACTGGAGAGGGTTTCCATTTCCTCCTTCAGGGGATCTTCCCAGGGATTGAACTCATGTCTCTTAAGTCTCCTGCAATGGCAGGTGGGTTCTTTACCACAAGCGCCACCTGAGAAGACCCAAGTCCAGGTGAAATCCACCCCAATAAGTATTTTGATGATTTGGGGTTGTTATGAGGTAGCTTGCTGTGCTAGGAATAGCTTGGCTTGGGGGTTGACAAATCACGTGTTTGGGTTGAATCTCAACTCTGCCAGGTAAATTTCCTCTTCTATTAAAATGTTCAAAAATATTTTCCTCATCTATTAAAATAAGAAAATTGCTAGTTTCCATATCTATTACAATAACATTTCCCTTTCAGCAATGTTGGGTGGAGCAGAATTCATTTTTACATAGTGGAAGATACTTTGGAGGACTTTAGTAATTAGAAATTGCTTTGCTACAGAATTACCGAATAGCTCTTCTATGATTTGTCTCCCTGGAGGATATGGTGAAATTTAAACAGTGCTCAGGATCAGGATGGACCATTTTTACATCCATGAAAAGAAACCATTCACAGAGAAAGAAGGATGCCAAATACTGTGCACATAATTCTTGCTACAGAAAGCTTTTTCATTTTTTCAGTTTATCTTCTTTTGAACCAAGACATCACACATGTGAGGTATTTGCATATAATCATTACTTTCATTGATCTGTGAGGCATTGGACATTTATAGATAATTAAAATAATAGAATCACCATGCCCATGGACTAAAAATGATGCTGGCTTTCATACAAAAAAAAAGTCGTTGTTAATAGTATATAGCTTTTTGTAATTCTGTATTATTGCATCATGGGTGGGGATAAAAAGAGGAATATTCTGTCTTATTTCTTAGACTGTTATTTTTTTTAAAAAGTGTGTTTGGACAGCATATAAATGTAGTGAGTATCTCATTGTATATAAAGATATAAAGATTTGTCCTGTATAAGAATTACTTAATTAGAAATTCAGTTTCATTTAACTTCTAGGTTAAGTTTGAGTTTGAAGTTTTCATGAAGTGCAACAGACACTGACTGTGTACCTCATTATCTTGTAAACTTATTGGAATACACATGTCAATAAACCATTGTACATTTTTATACAGCGACAAAGCCTCCAGAAAACACATCTAAGGGGAGGAGATGTATATGGTATGCTATTTATACTTAAAGCCAAAACATTTCAACATCAATCAATCATTACAATGTTATCAAGTTTCATTTGTGCTCCAGGGAGATAGAAAGTTCTTCTTGATGGCTGATTTATCCCTGGTTTTAAAACAACTCTTCTCACTTTTCCTGTCTACTTTGTTGAAATTGCTCCTTCTTCACCTACTATCTCTCCTTCCCATCCTTCCAACCCACACAAAATATCAAATGAAAAAAAAAAACAAACAAATACAAAACATTAAACACTCACTAAGTGATTTGTTTCCTTCCTCACCGTTTTTGTATTTCATGACCTTCTTAAGGTCCTGGAATCTCCCCAAGCTGAACATCACTAGTCCAGAGCTTGGACAAAGTAGGTGGACAGTAAATATTTATTAAGTGAATGAATGAATTATGTCAACAGCCCCACAAGCTACCCCTATCATTCTGTTTTCAGTTAATGGCATTGGCATCCATTCATCTGCTGCAGAAAACAAAACACAAGGATTTATCCTTATTCCTGACATTTATTTGATCAGCCAGTCCTGGCAATTTGACCTTAAAAATAACTCTAAATGCATCTTCTTTTCTCTGTCACTTTTGTCATATTATCTCACCTGAGATGTTGGGGTGAGACTAACCTTATCTCTGTCTGACCCTACCCTAGTTTCTTTTCTTCACATGGTAAACACATTAAAATATATAATAAAGATCATAGTTTGTAAACTCCTTTACTAATGATGGGAATTTTCCAAATTTGCTGGCATATTGAGTGCAGCATTTTCACAGCATCATCTTTCAGAATTTGAAATAGCTCAACTGGAATTCTATCACCTCCACTAGCTTTGTTCATAGTGATGTTTCCTAAGGCCCAATTGACTTTGCATTCCAAGATGTCTGGTTCTAGGTGAGTGATCACACCATTGTGGTTATCTGGGTCATGAAGATCTTTTTTGTATAGTTCTTCTGTGTATTCTTGCCACTTCTTCTTAATATCTTCTGCTTCTGTTAGGTCCATATTGTTTCTGTCCTTTATTGTGCCCATCTTTACATGAAATGTTTCCTTGGTATCTCTAATTTTCTTGAAGGGATCTCTAGTCTTTCCTGTTCTGTTGTTTTCCTCTATTTCTTTGCATTGATTACTGAGGTAGGCTTTCTTATCCCTCCTTTCTATTCTTTGGAACTCTGAATTCTTTTCTCCTTTGCCTTTTGCTTCTCTTCTTTTCTCAGCTATTTATAAGGCCTCCTCAGACAACCATTTTGCCTTTTTGCTTTTCTTTTTCTTGGGGATGGTCTTGATCACTACCTCCTGTACAATGTCATGAAACTCTGTCCATAGTTCTTCAGGCACTCTGTCTATCAGATCTAATCCCTTGAATCTATTTGTCACTTCCATTGTATAATCGTAAGGGATTTGATTTAGGTCATACCTGAAGGTCTGGTGGCATTAGTTTGCCAACAAAGGTCCGTATAGTCAAATCTATGGTTTTTTCAGTAGTCATGTATGGATGTGAGAGTTGGACTATAAAGAAAGCTGAGCGCTGAAGAATTGATGCTTTTGAGCTGCGGTGTTGAAGAAGATTCTTGAGAGTCCCTTGGACTGCAAGGAGATCCAACCATCAATCCTAAAGGAAATCAGTGCTGAATATTCATTGGAAGGACTGATGCTGAAGCTGAAACTCCAATACTTTGGCCACCCAATGTGAAGAACTGACTCATAGAAAAGTCCCTGATGCTGGACAAGATTGAAGGTAGGAGGAGAAGGGGATGGCAGAGGATGAGATGGTTGTATCATTGACTCGATGGTAGAGTTGGATATGACAGAGCGACTGAACTGAACTGAACTGAATGATGGGAAAGATTGAAGGCAAAAGGAGAGAAATGCAGCAGAGGAAAAGATGGTTAGATAGCATCACAGACTCAATGAACATGAATCTGAGCAAACTCTGGGAGACGGGAGAACAGAGAATCCTGGTGTACTTCCGTGGGTCACAAGGAGTCAGACACAATTTAGCAACTGAACAACAACAACAAATTGACTTGTTGCATTAAACATCTTGAAAGTTCCCCCATTTCTTATATGAGTGAGTCCAAAATCTTTTGTATCATATAAAAATCCATCAACAAGGCCCCAGATTACCTCTTATACTTCATTGCTAGTCTTTCATTCATCCCATATTGTAGTCAAACAGGATTCCTTTCTTTTTAAAACACTCTTTATGCTTTCATTGCCCTTGTAGTTTTTTCTTTACTTCCTGTTCCTACAACTTTAATAACCTTCTTTCTCTTATTTATCTGGATAAGATGTGTTTAAATTGCCATTAGAGCTGACACATTTTGTGATATGCACTTTACTCAAGAAGAAATGAGTCCTTCCTCTTTTGTATGCTAATGGTTATTTTACAGATTGTAGTTACTCTTGACCTGCCTCTGACCCCCACGAGACTGTTCACTTCTGTGGGAGAATCCACATCCTCCTCTTCTTTGTACCTGTATTAGCTTCCTGTGGTTTCTTTAACAAATGATCACGGACTTGGTGGCTTAAAGCAACGGAAAGTTATTTTCTCACAGTTCCAAAGGTCAGAAGTCCAAAATTAGTATCACTAGGCCAAATACAGTGTTAGTAGGGCTGTGCTTCCTCTGGAGGCCTTAAAGGAGAATATCTGTTTCTCTGCCTCTGATGTGGTGGTTTGGTCACTAAGCCATGTCCGACTCTCATGACCCCATGGACTGTAGCCCTCCAGGCTTCTCTGTCCATGGGATTCTCCAGGCAAGAATACTGTAGTGGGCTGCCATTTCCTTCTCCAGGGGATCTTCCCGACCCAGGGATCAAACCCAGGTCTCCTGCATTACAGGCAGATTCTTTATCAACTGAGCTATGAGGGAAGCCCCATCAGAGGGAAGCTACCTCTGATGACTGTCAGTGTTTTGCCTTGTAGCCATGTCACCCCAATCTCTTGGTCACATTGCCTTCTCCTGCTGCTGCTGCTGCTGCTGCTAAGTCGCTTCAGTCGTGTCTGACTCTTTGCGACCCCATTACGGCAGCCCACCAGGCTCCTCCATCCCTGGGATTCTTGTGTCAAATCTCTCTATGTCTTCCTCATATCAGGATAAACTGATGGAATTCAGGGCCCACTCGATAATCCAGGATAATCTTCCCAAAATTCTTAACTTAATCACACCTGCAAATAACTTAAAAAATAAAATAGCACTTATGGATTCTACGAACTAAGACCTGATATTTTTGGGTATCATTCAATCATTATCATCTACTCTGATCTCCAAAATTTCATGTCTGTCCCATAGACAAAAGGTACTCCCACCATCTCAGCATTTCCAAATGTCTAACCCATACAGCATCAGTTCAAATCTCATCCCCTACATCATGTAAATCAGGCATATATAAGATTCTAGGTAGGATCTATCTTGAGGCAAAACCCTTCTCCATCTCTGCACCCCTGAAACTAGGAAACAAATTATCTATTCCCAAAATGTAAGGATAGGGTAGACATAACATAACGGTTATAAAAATTTCCATCCTCAAAGGGAGAAAATGAGAGAAGAAAAGGGTCTTTGGTCTCAGTTTCTTTTTTTTTTAATTTATTTTATTTTATTTTTTAACTTTACAATATTGTATTGGTTTTGCCATATATCAACATGAATCTGCCACAGGTATACACGTGTTCCCCATCCTGAACCCTCCTCCCTCCCTGTACCATCCCTCTGTTGTCCCAGTGCACCAGCCCCAAGCATCCAGTATCGTGCATCGAACCTGGACTGGCCACTCATTTCATATATGATATTATACATGTTTCAATACCATTCTCCCAAATCATCCCACCCTCTCCCTCTCCCACAGAGTCCAAAAGACTATTTAATTTTATTTGGAGGATAATCGCTTTACGATGTTACGTCAATATGAACCAGCCATAGTAGACCTATGTTCCTCTGTCTTGAACCTCCCTCCCACCTCTGACCCCATCCCACCGCTCTAGGTTGTCACAAAGCACCGGGTTTTTTTCATATAGCAAATTCCCACTAGCTATCTATTTTACATATGGTAATATATATGTTTCAAATCTAGCAAATGCGATTAGATTTCAAGGCCTGGAAATATTTCTTTGAGAAGATTAGAGGCTCCACCCTCTATGCCTATAGTTCTCTTCTCTGTCGACTGCTCTAACATCTACACACATGGCCCTGGCCTCTGGATCAAGGCCACAGTTTTGGAGTTACATTTCCTTTTTCCTGAATGGTAGCATGTGTGTGCATCTGAGTAATGTTATCAGTCTGTTGCCTGCTTCTAGAATTTTGGGAGTCTGACAACTCTCCTTTTGTCCTGCCTGTTTCTCTGTCAATGCAAGTTGATAGCTTTTTGCTGATATAACTTTCTTAAAAAATGCTGTGATTCTCCAGTGTACATCATGAGGATTCACTCCATTAGAACAAAGTGTTCTCCAGATATCTTTCCTGTGTAATACCATTTCTAGTTCACTTTCTGTTCAGATGGCCAAGGAGATCCATGAGTCTAATCTCTTCCGCACCAGCAAAAAGTTGTCAAGCCACACTTTTGACCTTCTCTCCAGAACACACTTCCTAACAGTGAATCTCCTAATGTTAGCATCTTTTTACAATCTGGATGAGCTGAGAATGTTCCCAGTTATCAAGTACTGGTTAGTTTTTGTTTTAGAGTTCCTTTCTCAATTTACCTCTTTCCACTCATGTTTTACTGTAAGCAGAAAGAAAAAACAAGTTACATCTTCAACATTTTGCTTGAAATCTCATCAGCTAAATATCCGAGTTGATCATTTACAAGTTCTGCTTTCCATACAACTGTAGGACACAATTCAGCTACATTTACTATCATTATATAGCTGATTCATGTGAATAGATGGGAAAAGCCACCACAATATTGTAATTAGCCTCCTATTAAAATTTTATATGTTTACCAGAAGTGTCTTTTAACATCCATATTTCTCCCATCCATTTAAACTGCCATTAGAACTGACAAATTCTGTGATATGCACTTTGACTCGAGAAGAAACCAGTCTTTCCTCTTGTTTGTTTAAGTCAATCTAGCTTTTTTCTATCATGTGTCTCAAAATGTCTCCACCATCCACTGCCCAACTCCAAAGCCACTTCAACATATTTACTTTGTTACTGTGTTACTGAATGTCCTGGTGCTAAAATCTGTATCAGTTAAGCTTCCACCAGAGAAACACAATAGCAGGCTATATACACAGTAATATATTTATTGTAGGGAACTATCTAATGCAACTGTGGGAGCTGGCTATGGCAATCCAAAATCCATAAAGCAGGCTTTCAGGAAGGGCAGGGTGAAACTCTCAAGCATAGACTGCAGCTGCAGACCCCAGGCAGAATTTACTCTTCTACAGGAATTCCTCTGTTTATTCTAAGAGTAAAGTGATTAAATGAGCTGAAAACTGATCTGTTCAATCAGGTCCACCCAGTTTATCAAGGGTAAACTCTTTTGCTTAGAGTTAGATAAATATAAACTTTAATAACCAGTTATTAAAGAAGGTAACACAAAGACCTACATAGTAATATCTAGATCCCTGTTTGGTTGAAGAACTGGGACTATAGCCTAGTCAGGTTAATGCATAAAGCTGACTATCACTGTACTCTATAGAGTTAGGACAGCTTCCAACATGCAGTGGGCTCTCATTTTACTTATTCTAAATAAATAAATGGATGATGCCTCACTCTATGAGCTATACTTCTGCTCTACATGACTTTCTATAGAGCTGCTTGGATTCTATGGTTGGTTTCTTAAATAATCACTAACATAGTTCTGTCTTATGACCATGCCATTTCCCAATCTTAGATAAGCCCCACTACACAATTTTTTTGTTGTTGTTCCTCATCTTAATTTACCATCATGATGTCTTGAGCACTGACACAGAAAATCTGGCTAAGAAGTGACATTAGTGAGTCCCAAGTGTTTAATAGATATAAAGTCATGAAAATTTCAGATTCATTTTATTTTTGCTCATCAAAAATGTGGTTATTTGAATAATCACATTTCATTTTATTTGAAATTAGTCTATTCCTCCTATTAATTACTATTTCACATCTTTTCTACATTTTAATTTCCTCCCAATATCATGAATCTGAGTAGCTATCTAGTGATTGGCACTTTCTTCACACAGTTTCCTGGGTTCTCCTAGAAAACATCCAATAAATCAAACAAGTTAAATCCTTAAATTCCTTAAGCTATGAACAATTCTTAAACAATATTCTAAAATATTGCAAATATTCCATGTAAATTTACCACACCCTCAAAGTTAAAACCCCTACTCTACAGTCTTTGAAATCACTTCAAAAATGAAAATAATATGTTATTCTCTTTTAGTTCTCTTATTTCTCATAAATCACCAAAGATAACCACTGGAGATTTGGTTTGTCCTTTGCAATTTTGCTCAAGTTCCTGCAAACCAACTCATTGGGCCTAGACATCGTTACACATTGAGAAATTAATGTCCTTTGCTTTTTTCCCCACTAATTTTAGGCATCAGTTTTAACTAAAAGACTTCTATTAAATTTGAACATTTTCAACTTTGACAAAGAAAATAATGTATAATATGAGTAGTTCATTCTACTTTTTGAATCCCAGCTCTTAAATTTATACTTATTGATTATGTATCTCATCTTTGTGATTCTTAGAGTATAAACAATTGTTGGATGAATGAAATGTTTCTATTGTTTTAGCATTTCTCAAAATCTTGTTTTGCACTCAGTTTTCCCAGTCGTTTTTATCAACTGTAATTCGTCCCTAATAACTAGCACTTGTCTCTTGTATGTTTTTGCTTGCAAATATTCAACTGCCCAAGAATTAATCAACCTTTTCATCTCCATGGGCATCATTTTTAATTACTTACTTAGAATTTAACTTCTATCTATTACCTGTTCTCTTAATAGTTTCACGTGGTCATTTTTACACTTTTTTTTCTGAACTTTTAAAATTCCTGTCACTAAATCTATAATTTATGGGTAGAATATCCAGCAATATGGATACACTAAGCTGTGAAAACTTCTAATTTCAAATTGGGTCAACTACCCAGGGAATTCTTGATCTTGTTGGGTGTGAACATTTGAGTCAGGTACATTATGGGGAGTATTTTAATCTGAGTTTCTGTTAAATTGACTGGAAAGATGCCAAACCATGTGTTGCTCATAATTTGCTTTTCCACCCTGCCTCCTCCACTGTTACCCGCATTTATCTGACCGTAAAAGGCCTTCTAACTAGGGCAGACCCATCCATGTTTGGGTTCCTCAAATGTTTCAAGCTATTTTTCCAACTGTTGGGGTTTGGCAAAGTCTTGTCAGGTTTTTGCCAAGGCAGTTATTTTTTCTTTTTAATTTTCAAACCCAAGTGTATTTCCAGGGAAATGCAGTCCATATGTTTCTTATTTATTTATACATAACTCATAACATAGTTTCTAATAATTATCTTACACTCACAGTATCTATATGCTAGTCCATGCTTGTACCTTGGTCAATCCAGAAATGTTTCCCCTTTTGTATTTTAATTTAAATGAAAAATTTTGAACCCCATTTGAAACTAAGATGGGTCAGAAAATTGAAAGTTTGGCAAATGTATTTTTCATTTCTCTTATTACCCTTAATAGAAATGAACATTGCTCTTTTTTCCTAATTCAACAAAAAGTTAGGTCTATTCAAATAACTAACAAATAGCACATGCAGACAGCATGTGAGTAATTAATGGGGAACAAATTCTTTATATTGTGTCCTTAATTGCTAGCCCCATTTATTTTGGAATTCTTCTCCTTTTCCACTCCCTGAAGAGAGACTTTTTCCAGAAACAAACACAATGCTAGTCCCTAAGTAGAATTCACTGGAATTCCTTTCATTGTTTTCACCTAAATTAGTTTTCACTTGAACTTAAATCTTACTTTTAAGTCATTTGTACTGAATTTTGACTTTTTTCTCTCTCTCTTGTTTTATTTTATTCTATCACCATTCAACTTAATGTCTGTCCAAAGTGTGTTTCCTCTGAGTGTACCTCTATTCTGCCACCATACTGCTGCTGGTTTTCACCATCAGGGCTATTTGTACAGGACTCTGTGTCCATTGCTCTGTCCCATATCCGGCCTCCGCACTGCTACCTGAATGATTGCAGGATTGTGTTGAGTGCTTTGTATGAGCCTCAGTTAATTAGTCTTAATCCCAGAGGGATGGTATGGGGAGGGAGGTGGGAGGGGGTTCAGGATGGGGAACACGTGTACACCCGTGGTGGATTCATGTTGATGTATGGCAAAGCCAATACAATATTGTAAAGTAATTAGCCTCCAATTAAAATAAATAAATTTATATTAGAAAAAAAAGACAGAAATTTAGGTTTAACTCCTACAAGGTTAGCAAGCTAACTGGTATCCAGTGATCACTGCTCAATGTTGGCTTGTCTATATGCTCAAGTTTCTAATGACCAAAAATACTATTCATGCATAGAAAATAAAGAAATAATGCCAATTGCAGTAACATGGATACATCTGGATGCTATCATACTAAGTGAAGTAAGTCAGAAAAAGAAAGACAAATACCACACTATATCACTTATGTGTAGAATCTAAAATATGATACAAATGGATTTACCTATGAAACAGAAACAGAATCATGGAGAAGAGAGAACAGACTGATGGCTGCAGTGAGGAGGGCGTTGGGGCAGGGATGGAATGGAGGTTGGGGTTCTCAAATGTAAGCTTTTGTGGATAAATAACAAAGTCCTACTGAATAGCACAGAGAACTATAGTCAATACTGTATGATAAGCCATAATGGAAAAAAATATTTAAAGAAGAATATATATATATACACATGTATGTACAGCTGAATCCTTTGGCTGTTCAGCAGTAATCAACACGACATTGTAAATCAACAATCAACTATTCTTCAATAAAAAGAAAATCAAATCCACTTAACTGTGATGAGATACGAATATAACCCTAGAAGCTAAGCTCAGGTTCAAATAAAAAAGAAAACAAATTCAAATCCACCTAACTGTGACAAGATACAAATATAACCCTAGAAGCTAAGCTCAGGGATAAGCTTCAGCTACTTTTCAAAATGCCATTGAAAGTGAGCATGGTACTGTTTATCTGTCATCCAGCCAGGAACGAATAACACATTTTGATGATGATTATTCCAGGAAGCTTTACTAAAAGGATTGTTTGCAAATAAGTAGCCAAGGTGTGGGCAATCGAGGGAGAGTTCATAGTAACTTAGGATAATAACAGTAGCAAGCAATTGCACCTTGGGCTTGTGTGACAGAAAAAAAGGTGGGATCCATTTCCATGACCTGGGAAAGAAAGACTCTGAGGAGAGGGCCACCTGGAGGAGAGGAGCAGTAGCATTTGGTTAAGGAATGCAACCAGACTGAGGCAACCCTGTAAGAGGGGAGATCAGAGAGGGCTTCCCAGGTGATGAAGTGGTAAAGAATCCACCTGCCAATATAAGAAATGCAAGAGACACAGGTTCAATCCCTGGGTTGGGAAGATCCTCTGGAGAAGAAAATGGCAACCCACTCCAGTATTATTGTCTGGAAAATTCCAGACTAAGCACACACATACACATCTAAAATTTACTTTCCTCCCCTTTTTCGAACAAATTCAGCAGAAGCCAGTGGGCTATGGTGCCTGTTAATATAGTCCATACAGATAAGCCTCCCCAAAAAGAAAGCAGAGTCAAAAGGATAATAAATAGATTTGGAAGGACAGTCAGAAAATCATCTGAAACAAATGTGAGGGGCTGTCAAAAGCCCCTGCTTAGCAAAGATACAAAGAAGGCACAGCATTGACCAAACTTACTGGGCTGGATGGTTCTGGGTAACTTCCGCATCTAAGCAACTCAGTTACTTGGGATATCTCTCTTAGGACTTGCTGGTTGACATCTATTTGTTCATTTTTCAGCCACTGAGTTGTATTCATGGGCAATGAACATGTACAATGAATTGTTGTGGACAATGAACATGTGTAACATCAAGGTAATCTCAGGTTTGTAATTAAGAGAAGAGAATGGAATGCTTGTGTGAATATGAGTCTAAGAAGGACGGTTCTGATTGAGGACACAGCCTCTCCATAATACATTCCGTTTTCTACTCAGCTCAGTCGCTCAGTCGTGTCCGACTCTTTGTGACCCCATGAATCGCAGCACACCAGGCCTCCCTGTCCATCACCAACTCCTGGAGTTCACTGAGACTCGTGTCTATCGTGTCAGTGATGCCATCCAGCCATCTCATCCTCTGTTGTCTCCTTCTCCTTCTGCCCCCAATCCTTCCCAGCATCAGAGTCTTTTCCAGTTAGTCAACTCTTCGCATCAGGTGGCCAAAGTACTGGAGTTTCAGCCTTAGCCTCATTCCTTCCAAAGAAATCCTAGGGCTGATCTTCAGAATGGACTGGTTGGAGCTCCTTGCAGTCCAAGGGACTCTCAAGAGCCTTCTCCAACACCACAGTTCAAAAGCATCAATTCTTCGGCGCTCAGCCTTCTTCACAGTCCAACTCTCACATCCATACATGACCACAGGAAAAACCATAGCCTTGACTAGATGAACCTTTGTTGGCAAAGTAATGTCTCTGCTTTTGAATATGCTATCTAGGTTGGTCATAACTTTCCTTTCAAGGAGTAAGCGTCTTTTAATTTCATGGCTGCAGTCACCATCTGCAGTGATTTTGGAGCCCCCAAAAATAAAGTCTGACATTGTTTCCCCATCTATTTCCCATGAAGTGATGGGACCGGATGCCATGATCTTCGTTTTCGAATGTTGAGCTTTAGCCAACTTTTTGACTCTCCTCTTTCACTTTCATCAAGAGGCTTTTTAGTTCCTCTTCACTTTCTGACATAAGGGTGGTGTCATCAGCATATCTGAGGTTATTGATATTTCTCCCGGCAATCTTGATTCCAGCTTGTGTTTCTTCCAGCCCAGTGTTTCTTATGATGTACTCTGCATATAAGTTAAATAAGCAGGGTGACAATATACAGCCTTGACATACTCCTTTTCCTATTTGGAACCAGTCTGTTGTTCCATGTCCAGTTCTAACTGTTGCTTCCTGACCTGCATACAAATTTCTCAAGAGGCAGATCAGGTGGTCTGGTATTCCCATCTCTTTCAGAATTTTCCACAGTTTATTGTGATCCACACAGTCAAAGGCTTTGGCATAGTCAATAAAGCAGAAATAGATGTTTTTCTGGAACTCCCTTGCTTTTTCCATGATCCAGCGGATGTTGGCAATTTGATCTCTGGTTCCTCTGGCTTTTCTAAAACCAGCTTCAACATCAGGAATTTCATGGTTCATGTATTGCTGAAGACTGGCTTGGAGAATTTTGAGCATTACTTTACTAGCATGTGAGATGAGTGCAATTGTGCGGTAGTTTGAGCATTCTTTGGCATTGTCTTTCTTTGGGATTGGAATGAAAACTGACATTTTCCAGTCCTGTGGCCACTGCTGAGTTTTCCAAATTTGTTGGCATATTGAGTGCAGCACTTTCACAGCATCATCTTTCAGGTTATGTTGTATCAAATTTCTTTGGACCACAATTGCCAGGTCCAGTTCTTGCAGGTATCACTCACCCGTTGATCTTGCATGATACTTAAGAGAGCATCTTCTGATGGAAACAGCACGGGATGAAAAGTTACAGCGCTCAAGTGCAAATTTGGGTTTGGTTCCCAGAAAACCCATTCAACTTAGGAGATGTTAATGCTGTAAGTGTTACTTTGTCATTCACCCCTTTATTTTCATTTATTTATCTTTATTACTCAAAGTCTATACATTTTTATTTTTAATTATTGACAAAATTCAACATCAAGCAGGAATAGAAGGAACATACCTCAACATAATAAAAGCTATATATGACAAACCCACAGCAAACATTATCCTCAATGGTGAAAAATTGAAAGCATTTTCTCTAAAGACAGGAACAAGACAAGGGTGCCCACTTTCACCATTACTATTCAACATAGTTTTGGAAGTTTTGGCCACAGCAATCAGAGCAGAAAAAGAAATAAAAGGAATCCAAATTGGAAAAGAAGAAGTAAAACTCTCACTGTTTGCAGATGACATGATCCTCTACATAGAAAACCCTAAAGAGTCCACCAGAAAATTACCAGAACTAATCAATGACTATAGTAAAGTTGCAGGATATAAAATCAACACACAGAAATCCCTTGCATTCCTATACACTAATAATGAGAAAACAGAAAGAGAAATTAAGGAAACAATTTCATTCACCATTGCAACAGAAAGAATAAAATACTTAGGAATATATCTACCTAAAGAAACTAAAGACCTATACATAGAAAACTATAAAACACTGGTGAAAGAAATCAAAGAGGACACTAATAGATGGAGAAATATACCATGTTCATGGATTGGAAGAATCAATATAGTGAAAATGAGTATACTACGCAAAGCAATTTATAGATTCAATGCAATCCCTATCAAGCTACCAACAGTATTCTTCACAGAGCTAGAACAAATAATTTCACAATTTGTATGGAAATACAAAAAACCTCAAACAGCCAAAGCGATCTTGAGAAAGAAGAATGGAACTGGAGGAATCAACCTACCTGACTTCAGGCTCTACTACAAAGCCACAGTTATCAAGACAGTATGGTACTGGCACAAAGACAGAAATATAGACCAATGGAACAAAATAGAAAGCCCAGAGATAAATCCACACATATATGGACACCTTATCTTTGACAAAGGAGGTAAGAATATACAATGGATTAAAGACAATCTCTTTAACAAGTGGTGCTGGGAAAACTGGTCAACCACTTGTAAAAGAATGAAACTAGAACACTTTCTAACACCATACACAAAAATAAACTCAAAATGGATTAAAGATCTAAATGTAAGACCAGAAACTATGAAACTCCTAGAGGAGAACATAGGCAAAACATTCTCTGACATACATCACAGCAGGATCCTCTATGACCCACCTCCCAGAATATTGGAAATAAAAGCAAAAATAAACAAATGGGACCTAATTAACCTTAAAAGCTTCTGCACATCAAAGGAAACTATCAGCAAGGTGAAAAGACAGCCTTCAGAATGGGAGAAAATAATAGCAAATGAAGCAACCGACAAACAGCTAATCTCAAAAATATACAAGCAACTCCTACAGCTCAATTCTAGAAAAATAAACGACCCAATCAAAAAATGGGCCAAAGAACTAAATAGACATTTCTCCAAAGAAGACATACAGATGGCTAACAAACACATGAAAAGATGCTCAACATCACTCATTATCAGAGAAGTGCAAATCAAAACCACTATGAGGTACCATTTCACACCAGTCAGAATGGCTGCGATCCAAAAGTCTACAAATAATAAATGCTGGAGAGGGTGTGGAGAAAAGGTAACCCTCTTACACTGTTGGTGGGAATGCAAACTAGTACAGCCACTATGGAGAACAGTGTGGAGATTCCTTAAGAAACTGGAAATAGAACTGCCTTATGATCCAGCAATCCCACTGCTGGGCATACACACTGAGGAAACCAGAAGGGAAAGAGACACGTGTACCCCAGTGTTCATCGCAGCACTGTTTATAATAGCCAGGACATGGAAGCATCCTAGATGTCCATCAGCAGATGAATGGATAAGAAGGCTGTGGTACATATACACAATGGAGTATTACTCAGCCATTAAAAAGAATACATTTGAATCAGTTCTAATGAGGTGGATGAAACTGGAGCCTATTATACAGAGTGAAGTAAGCCTGAAGGAAAAACACCAATACAGTATACTAACGCATATATATGGAATTTTGAAAGATGGTAACAATAACCCTGTGTACGAGACAGCAAAAGAGACACTGATGTATAGAACAGTCTTATGGACTCTGTGGGAGAGGGAGAGGGTGGGAAGATTTGGGAGAATGGCATTGAAACATGTAAAATATCATGTATGAAATGAGTTGCCAGTCCAGGTTCGATGCACGATACTGGATGCTTGGGGCTAGTGCACTGGGACGACCCAGAGGGATGGTATGGGGAGGGAGGAGGGAGGAGGGTTCAGGATGGGGAACACATGTATACCTGTGGCGGATTCATTATGATATTTGGCAAAACTAATACAATTATGTAAAGTTTAAAAATAAAATAAAATAAAAAAAAACCTGCAAAAAAAAATTATTGAAATTAAAGTATGACACAGGTAAAAACACCTTGAAAACAGCAAAGCTGTTTGCCAATACTTCCCAGTCCTGGCCTATCATAATCATTCATGCGGTTTATTTAGGGACTCATTTGTTTTTATTAAAGTATATTTTACTTCCCAGGTGGCACTAGTTGTAAAGAACCTGCCTGCCAATTCAGGAAACATAAGAGATGCCGGTTGGATCCCTAGGGTGGGAAAATCCGTTGGAGAAGGGAATGGCAACCCACTCCAGTATTCTTGCCTGGAAAATCCCATGAACAGAAGAGCCTGGAAGGCTAGAGTTCATGGGGTTGCAAAGAGTTGGACATGACCAAAGCGACTTAGCACACACATAGATGACTTAAAATATTGTATCAGTTTCAAGTATATAACATAGTGATTTGATATTTTTATAGATTATACTCCACATAAAGTTATTACAAAATACTGACTATATTCCCTGTGTTGTAACTTGCATCCTTATAATTTATTTTATGCCTAGTGGTTTTCACCTCTTAATCCCCTTCACCTATCTTGTCCCTCCCCTGACACCTCTCCCCTTCAGTAACCATTAGTTTGTTCTCTGTGTCTATCAGTCTGTTTCTGTTTTGTTATATTCATTCATGTGCTTTATTTTTTAGATTCCACATATAAGCGAAAACCTATAGTGCTTATCTTTGACTCATTTCACCAAACATAATACCTTCTGGGTTCATCCATGTTGTTGCAAATGGCAAAATTATTCTGTTTTATTGCTAACATTCCAATAGGTATACCACATCCTCTTTATCCATTCATCTGTTGATGAACATTTAGGATGCTTCCATATCTTGTCTACTGGAAAAAAGCTGCTATGAACATTGGGGTGCATGGATCTTTGGATTAATGTTTCCATTTGCTTCAAATACACTCTCAGGAGTGGAATTACTGGATCTTATGGTAGTTCTATTTTTAATTTTTTGAGGAAGCTCCATATGTTTTCCATAGTGACTGTACAAATTTACATTCCCACCAACAGTGTACCAAGAGTCTCTTTTCTCTACACTCTCATCAATAGAAGCTATGTGCAGTCTTACTGACAATACCTCTTCTTGAAGTTGGGAGGTGATATCTCATTGTGGTTAGATTTACATTTTTCTGATGATTAGTGATATTGAGCATCCTTTCATGCACCTGCTGGACTTTTGTATGTGTTCTTTGTAAAAATGCTCATTCAAGTCTTCTACCCATTTTTAATTTTTTTAAATTTTTGATGTTGGGTTGTATGAGTTCTTTATATATTTTTGATTATTAACCCCTTATCAGACACATCATTTGAAAGTATCTTCTCCCACTCAGTAGATTGCCTTTCCTTTTCTTGATGGTTTCCTTGCCTGAGAAGACAGAGCCAAAACACATTGCTAAGGCCTCTGTCAATGTTCTGCCTATGTTGCCTTCAAAGAATTTTATGATATCTGGTCTTATTAGATCTTTAATCCATTTTGAGTTTCTTTCTTTTGTAATATGGTGTGAGAAAATGTTCTAATTTCATTCTTTTATACTTAGTGGCATTTCAGACAGTAAAGAATCTGCCTGCAATGTGGGAGATCTAGGTTTGATCCCTGGCTTGGGAAGATCCTCTGGAGGAGTGCATGCATGGCAACCCTCTCCAGTATTCTTGCCTGGAGAATCCCCATAGACAGAGGAGCTTGGTGGGCTACAGTCCTTGGAGTTGCAAAGAGTCAGACATGACTGAGTGACTAAGCACAGTGAGCACAGATCAGTTTCCCAAACTGCTTATCGAAGAGACTATCTTTTCCCCATTGTGTATTCTTGTCTCCATTCCATGAACATTTAAAAACAAGTTAGAAATCTGGGTTCCAGCCATTGAAATTCCAACTTGTTTGATATGGAATGTGTTGGCTCACTTGCATCCAACTCTTTGTGACCCTATGGACCCTGTGGACCATCGCTGGCCAGACTCCTCTGTCCATGGGATTTTCCAGGCAAGAATATTGGAGTGGGTCGCCATCTCCTCCTCCAGGGGATCTTCCCAATCTAGGGATTGAACCCATGTCTCCCACGTCTCCTGCATTGGCAGGCAGATTCTCTACTGCTGAGTTACTGGGAAAGTCCTTTGCTATGGGATGTTTCCTGGTAATATGTCTTTTTATAAAGTTCCATAGGTGATTCTGAAGTGTGATGGGAGTGGTTGAAAAACAGAGTTCTGTATGTTTAAACTGACTTCTTCAAGAGCTGCATAATACACACCACTCCCTGCCTCTTACACTGCTGCTTTGTCTCTAAATACGATATGCCCTCACTGACCTTTGTGCATTTTTGTTAAAACAAGACACTGTTGAAGAAATAAGGAAGGCAAAGAGCATTGGACAGAAGACTTAAACATCGGATTGCTCTTTCTTCTACATGATTTTCAAAATGTGTTCTGTAAAACTCGAGATTTCAATAGAGCTGCTTCTGATTGTCTATCAATGTTTGATTTAACTTTCATTTACATGTTTTAAATGCTTCAAAGGCCCTCGGACTCTGGTGTCTACCAATATTGCTTTGAAATTCACTAAAGCTATCTTGAACACTGCATTGTATCTTTTTTTCAGGAGTGGGTAAGGGAGGGTCAATCTTAGAAGAAGCCTTTTTCTATAATATATTTATACATATTTTAATGTCTTATCAATATATTATTAAGAAGCCTTAGTTTTGCACTAATTTTTTAATAAATCAGCCTAATGTATATCTTCTAAAGTAAAATAATATTAGAAAAAATATTCCAACACTTGTGGTCAGATGAAAGATCAAAGGCATTTACAAAGTAGATGAATAGATCATAGTTTAGTTTCACTTGTCATGAAATAACAATCCCACAAAGTTTCCTTGTGACAATTTTATAGCAGTTAGAAGATTTTATTACAGCTAAAGCATGACAGAATTAGACTTTAAGTGCTTCAGCTCTCAAACAGAAATTTCTCAGTATGACTTTTTTCAAGAATTTAAATTGGTTTAGTGTCATGAGATTTCAATGCGAGGCTCTAAAATGTGTTGTCTTTACAACTGCTTATTTGTGTATGTTTCAGTTCAGTTTAGTTCAACTGATCAGTTGTGTCCCAACTCTTTGTGACCCCATGAACCATAGCATGCCAGGCCTCCCTGTCCATCACCAACTGCTGGGGTCTACCCAAACCCATGTCCATTGAGTCGGTGATGCCATCCAACCATCTCATCCTCTGTCGTTCCCTTCTCCTCCTGCCCTCAATCTTTCCCAGCATTAGGGTCTTTTCAAATGAGTCAGCTCTTCACATCAGGTGGCCAAAGTATTGGAGTTTCAGCTTCAACATCAGTCCTTCCAATGAATATTCAGGACTGATATTTAGGATGGACTGGTTGGATCTCCTTGCAGTCCAAGGGACTCTCAAGAGTCTTCTCCAACACCACAGTTCAAAAGCATCAATTGTTCAGTGCTCAGCTTTCTTTATAGTCCAACTCTCACATCCATACATGACTACTGGAAAAAACATAGCCTTGACTAGATGGACCTTTGTTGGCAAAGTAATGTCTCTGCTTTTTAATATGCTATCTAGGTTGGTCATAACTTTCCTTCCAAGGAGTAAGCGTCTTTTAATTTCATGGATGCAATCACCATCTGCAGTGATTTTGGAGCCCAGGAAAATAAAGTCAGCTGTTTCTACTGTTTCCCCATCTATTTGCCATGAAGTGATGGGACCAGATGCCATGATCTTAGTTTTCTGCGTATAATTATATTTTATCAAAAGCAGTATAGTGAGGCAAAATACTTACTGAGGTTCATGTAAGATGAAAACACAATCCACACTTGAACATTTTTCAGTGACTCAACACATCTTCATTTTCTTATTGGTTGACTCTGCCATAAATTTTGACTTATCAAGCTAATGCAAATAAATACTGCTTTTATATGTTTATGAATACTACTAAATGTGTGAGTGAGATCTTTTTTAGTAAACAGTTTCCCATGCTAAAAACTAAAATATTTGCTAACTATAGATCTTAGTCCTTGGAGAGCTATGTTGTTAACAAACCCAGAAAGGATAAATGTACATCATAAGTTGGCTGGTTGAGCTTTCATGACCATAATTGCATTCTTCTCTTCCAAAATAAATTCTCTACTTTCCCATTTCTGTCTCAGGTCTGTCTAGCTTCTATCTATTTTATTTCATATGTTTCCCCATTTGTGATACTGGTTCTCTGCACACCCCTTCAGGCAATCAAATTTCCCTTTATAAATGATGGATGTCTAGTTCACTAGTTGATTAATTTTTTCATTTAGTATGTATTTGATCCAGGTTCTTTTCTAGGCTTTGGACATAAAATGATGAAAAAAAAATTAAAGAATCTTGTTGTACCCAACCTTTCAACTTTAGTAGTTAATATCCTTTTCTTCCTTTTAGATTTATGTTGTTAGCATTCCTATTTTACTGTTCTTTTTTTTCTCTCTCTCAGTATCCCTTCAAGATATCCAGTCCACATTACCTTCCTAAATCACCTAATAGTATTCCTTTTGAGAGAGAACTGAGACCTGAGACTAGGATTCCTGTTCAAGTAATTTATTAATGGAATGGTCTTAGGAAAAACTTTTAAGGGGATGAGGAAAATAGGATGTGTCAAGCGGAAGCCAGGCAAACATATTGTTCAGAAGTCTAGAGTGACCCATAGGAAACTCTGGAACATGAATCACATCACAGACTTTGTCCTACCCAGAGGCAAGGGGGATAGACTGTGAGACTCCAGTTCTACTTGTCACTGCCTATAAAGCAGCACCACAGGTGTGTGTGGGGGCACGTTTAACCTCCTGAGTACCTCCAGGTGAGTCAGATCCCAGCTTCTAATGGTGATCTTCTGGAGAAGGCAGCTGATGTGAGCTGTTAGCAGTCAATCCCTATAGCTTCTGAGGGGTGAATACAGTGGCTCAGTAAAAGGAGTCTGGTTTAGGACATCAAGAATTTATGTCATAAACAGTTTGAAAGTGGATAAATTTCACTCAGGAATAAAAATATGCTTGAGAATGGCAGATAACCAGTAGAGGCCAAAATACATTTGTCATTTAACAGAGATCTTGGTCCTGAGCACCCAGATAATTTCTTTCCATTGGAAAAGCATCACTGCCTATGATCAGTTTCCTCCTAAAAACTTCACCATCTATGTAAAATAAAGCCAGTGCTGTGAAATTGTACAATTACTGCACCAAGATGATTCCTGTGTCCAGACCTATGAATATATTTGACTGCCCAACCTACAAGCTCTATCATTACTCCATCCCCACGGGAACATGGGCGTGTAATCACTGGTATGCCATGGCCAGGCCCCAAATGCAGCAGCCACAGTACTCTACCATCAGCCACCACTAATGGTCAGAGAACAATGCAGTCACCATAGCAAATCATATGTTGCCACAGCCTCTGAAGGAACTCAAGCCCTAAAACTGGTGATGGTCTTTGGCGTGTCGCCCCACATTCCAGACACAAGTCTACATGTGCAGGCAGTAGTAGATGTTGAGAATTCTCTAGGAATTGACAGCTTTCTTATGACTCCATAGGCTTCATCAATAGGCTTGAAGATCTTCTCAATTTATCTCTCCATTGTCTTATTACCAAACTGGAGTTTCATAAAGTATAGGCCTTAAAATTTGAGGTTTCATTAGACTTTGGGTCCTGGGTCCTGGATTCCACTAGGCATTTCCTATGAGAAAGAAGAGCTCATAAATTGAGTATTGGATATGAGCTATAGTAAAAACTGACCAGAATACTAAGGTTTCCCCTTTCCCTTCCCCTACACAAAGAAATCATATTACAGATTTTTTTTTCTAAATCTTACTTGTTGGCCCAAATCAACTGTCTAAATATATCAAAGCTGGATACTAGAACAAGTTTCACTTAGATCCTCACAAGCCACTACCATGGTCTGATTAGATAGCTAAAACTTCATCAAGACTAAATGACAAAGGAAAAATGTTACCAGGTTGCAAGTACTGCTAAGACACCACCAACTCTTACCTCTAGAATAGCATACTACAGAGAGTAACCAAAGTGTCCAGATGAATTATAGTGGTCCAAGATAAGCTTTTGGACCCACATGCCCCTGAGGCTAAGCCACAGTCTGTAGCATCCACCATGTCATTCTTATGCCAGCCAGGTAACAAACAGATGTCAGGTTTGACTAGTTGCTAAACAGCAACACTAGATTCCATCAACCTTTAGTAAATGAGTAAGGAATAAGTAAGTTCTGACCACAAAGACTAACCCACAAGCCTTTGTTATTGGCAACACATAAAAGAGACTTGTATCACCTTTGCCCAACAACAGACCTTTAGACTCAACAGATGCACTTCGCCTTGCAATGATCTCTGTATCACCTTCCCCTCAGTCTAGCTCAGATTCATGTTTGGCAGGTAACCCAAGATCTTTGATCAATTTCTTCTTGCCAAATTCCTGTCCAAGGAAACTCTGCTTACACTTGCCCTGAAGAGAGTCAAGATATTAGAACTGTAGTTTTCTTAATAATGGCTTTCTTTCCAAGGACTTAATTTTGGATTCACTGTTTCTGCAAATTATGGTATCACAAGTCTCAGATCAGAGTAAAAAGGTATCTGGTATATGTGGTTTTTCACTGTATTTCTTTTGACAGGGATGGGATCTGGAAAAATACCTGCTTGGCAGGCTTCTCAAATTATCTGTTTAGGGTTGTTAATAACAGTTCTGCAAGAAGTTACTCTCTAGTAAATGAAAATTTTATTGATTCAAATCCCCAGCAGTAAAGAATCTACCTGCAATGCAGGAGCCTCAGAATATGCAGGTTAGATCCCTTGGTCAGGAAGATCCCCTAGAGCAGGCCATGGCCACACACTCCAGTATCCTTGCCTGGAAAACTCCATGGACAGAGGAGCCTGGTGGGCTACAGTCTACAGGTTTGCAAAGAGTCAGACACAAGTGAAGCAAGTTAGCACACAAGCCAGTTTTGTGCTGCATGTAATGGGGAGTAGGAATAAAACATTGAATCCACTGTGGATCTCATCCATAACGAGTCCACAGTCATGCTCAGAGAGAGAAAAGGCACATAAATAAACATGCCTCACAGAGCAATCGCGGTGTCAATTGGAGGTGAACATCCAATGGGAAATGAGAGAAAGATGATTGCTTTCAGCTGGTAGAATCAGGAAAAGGCTTTATAGAGAAAATGTCAAATGTTTTTCAAAAGAATTTTGGTTTAATTCTCCTCCAAGTGCTTCCTATGAACACCAAAATTTTCCTCTAGGACAGTTTTCATTAAAAAGGCAGCAATTCCTAAAGAGAGAAAAATGGAGAAGACCGCAAACCCAAAATTGACCCTGAGCACACCACTACCTGATAATGCCCAAGGATGTGGGATGGTCTGCACAGGGCAGCTGGTTGTGTGATCAACTAGGCCTTCACTCTCTGTGGACAGGACTTCCCTGTGATGTCCTTGGAAACTGGTATTTGAGGCCCCTGCCTTTGCTCACTGTCTTGTACTGGGTTTCCTTAGCAGATGGCTTGATTTAAGCCATTATAAACAGTTTATTAAGTCCTGTAAATAATATTTCCATAAGGGAGACCAACACTCCAGGAAACTTCAGGCCACAATTATTCCTCAAGCCTGTCCTTAATCAGTTTAACATTTGTGGGCCACGAAGCTCATTGGGCTAGTGTTTCTCAAAGACAGACTCTGAGTCATTTGCCATGAAAACAGTTGAGGTATTGTTAAAAATGAAGATTCTAGAGCCTTAGCCCAGCAATAGGAATCTCTACTGTTGTACCTAGAAATCTGAATTGAAAAAAATCCACTGTTGGGCTTCCCTGGTGCCTTAATGGGAAGGAAACTGCTGGCCAATGCAGGAGAGGCCGGGTAGATCCCTGGTCTGGGAAGATCCCCCATCCTGCAGAGCAACTAAGCCTGTGTGCTCTAGAGCCCAGGAGCCACAAATCCTGAAGCCCTCACACCCTAGAGACTGCTCCGCAACAAGAGAAGCCACAGCAGTGAGAAGCCTGGGCACTGCAACTGTAGAGTAGCTTCCAATCTCTGAAATTAGAGAAAAGTCAGTGTAGCAACACAGACCCAAAGACCCAGCACAGCCAAAAATAAATAAATGAATGAATAAAATGATTTAAAAAAAAAAAAGAAAAAGAAATCTGCTGTTATTTTGTTCAGACTAGAAGTTTGAGAACTTCTATCTTATTTTATTAAAATTATTGAATGGCAATGTAATCTGGGGTAAGCCAATTGATTTATTCATATCTGATATTGTCATGTCACACACACGTTCTTTTTCTATCTGCATTCCAGGATGACTATGTGGGCATACATGGAGAAATTGCTGCTGCTGCTGCTAAGTCGCTTCAGTCGTGTCTGACTCTGTTCAACCCCATAGATGGCAGCCCATCAGGCTCCCCCGTCTCTGGGATTCTCCAGGCAAGAACACTGGAGTGGGTTGCCATTTCCTTCTCCAATGCCTGAAAGTGAAAAGTGAAAGTGAAGTCACTCAGTTGTGCCCAACTCTTAGCGACCCCATGGACTGCAGCCTACCAGGCTTCTCTGTCCATGGGATTTTCCAGGCAAGAGTACTGGAGTGGGGTGCCATTGCCTTCTCCATGGAGAGATTCAGTCAGTTCAGTCGCTCAGTCATGTCCAACTCTTTGCGACCCCATGAATCGCAGCATGCCAGGCCTCCCTGTCCATCACCAACTCCCGGAGTTCATTCAGATTCACGTCCATCGAGTCAGTGATGCCATCCAGCCATCTCATCCTCTGTCGTCCCCATTTCCTCCTGCCCCCAATCCCTCCCAGCATCAGAGTCTTTTCCAATGAGTCAACTCTTTGCATGAGGTGGCCAAGGTACTGGAGTTTCAGCTTTAGCATCATTCCTTCCAAAGAAATCCCAGGGCTGATCTCCTTCAGAATGGACTGGTTGGATCTCCTTGCAGTCCAAGGGACTCAAGAGTCTTCTCCAACACCACAGTTCAAAAGCATCAATTCTTCGGCGCTCAGCTGTCTTCACAGTCCAACTCTCACATCCATACATGACCACTGGAAAAACCATAGCCTTGACTAGAGGGACCTTTGTCTCTGCTTTTCAATATGCTATGCAAATAAAACTATACATAGTTGTTGAAAAAAAAATTGTCATCTATCCATTAGGTTTACCATATTTCTTCTAAGCACTGACACTCACAACAAAGTCTCTACTAAAACTAAGCAAATGTATGTGTTAGAATATGGTATTTATCTTTCTCTTTCTGACTCACTTCAGTCTGTATAATAGGTTTTATGTTCATCCACCTCATTAGAACTGACTTAAATGTGTTCATTTTTGTGGCTGAGTAATATTCCATTGCATATCACAACTTCTTTATCCATTCATCTATCGATGGACATCTAGGTTGCTTCCATATTCTTCCTATTGTAAATAGAGCTGCAATGAACAATGGGATATACAGGTAATTTCTCTCAGTTCTGGTTTCCTCAGGGTATATACAGAATCTAGAAAAATGGTTCTGAAGAATTTATTTGCAGGGCGACAATGGAGAAACAGACATAGAGAACAGACTTATGGACATGGGGAGAGGGGAGGAGAGGGTGAGATGTATGCAAAGAGTAACATGGAAACTTACATTACCATATATAAAATAGATAGCCAATGGAGTTTGCTGTATGGCTCAGGAAACTCTAACAGGAGCTCTGTATCAACCTAGAGGAGTGGGATTTGGGGGAGATGGGAGGGAGGTTCAAAAGGGAGGGGATATATGTATACCTATGGCTGATTCATGCTGAGGTTTGACAGGAAACAACAAAATTCTGTAAAGCAATTATCCTTCAATTAAAAAAAAAAAAAAACCCTAAGTGTACATAATAGTTCACACAAACTATAGTCTCATCAGGGTTTCAGTTGTGAATAGAGATGATCCTAATGAAAACATGAAGGGGCTAATGTTTGCTTGTATTATCTTTTGTTTCTATTGCCATAGTGCCTAATCCTCCACTCTACTTTTTTAGGTATGTTCCTTCGGGGCAGGATGAAAAGCCTTATTAGTGCTACCTTTTCCTGGCTAGACATATTTTGCTAACAACAGAATCCTTCCCCATGATGCCAACTAGTTAATCTGATTAAGGAATGTGCACCAGAACTATTTAGAAGGTGGCTTTATTTTATCATTTGGATAATGCCTTTACCTTGTTTTCTAACTTTCTGGTAGTTTTCCCATGTGAAGCCGTGGCAGGATTTTCTGAGAATTATTCAAAGGTCAAATAATTTTTGGCACTTCTACCATAATTGAGGTTGATGACTCTACCACTAGCTTGCAGAGAAGTGAGAGCACTGCTAAAAGCATATCTGAAAATGAATGGAATCTACGGGGCAAACACTCATGACTGTCAGAGGAATTGAGAATGGAAGCTTTGGAATCAGATTAATTGGGTCCTGGCAGGACCCTTGTGATGTTGGAATAATGAAGCTTTTTCATCTCTAAAAACAATCAATTTTTTCTTTTTTAAAAGTGAGGGTAGTAATACTTATCATACAGATTGTTCTAAGGATTAAATGCGGTGCTTAGAACGTTATCTAGTACAGAAAAAAATTGAAATGGTAACTGTATTTTTTCTTGCTGAACACTCACAAAAAATCAGCTCACAGAAATTATACCGAGCTGACTTCAGAATCTTTAAAGTAGGGCTTACTTGTGTGTGTGTGTGTGTGTGTGCGCACTCAGTCATGTCCAACTCTTTGTGACCTCATGCACTGTAGCCTGCCAGACTCTTCTGTCCATGGAATTCTCCAGGCAAGAATACTGGAGTGGGTTGCCATTTCCTCCTCCAGGGGATCTTCCTGACCCTAGGATTGAACATGCATCTCTTGCATTGGAAGGCAGATTCGTTATCCCTTGTGCCACCTGGAAAGCAGGACTTACTTAGGAAAACAAAACAAAACAAAGTTTTGATATCAATAAATATTAGTTTCTTCATAGTTTGGAAGCATAATTCAAAAACTATCTAAAGTGTTAGTCATTTAATTTTGTCCAACTCTCTGTGACCCCATGGACTGTAGCCTGCCAGGCTCCTCTGTCCGTGGAATTCTCTAGGAAACTTGGCTCATATTCTGATATAGTAAGATAGCCATAGTTTATGGATAAATGGTTTATAGAAAATTTCTGTGATCTTATCCTCTCTCAAAATAAGGTTAGGATTAGGGTTAGGGTTAGGGGGTGTGTGACAATGCTACTCAACTAATCTCAAAAATATACAAGCAACTCCTACAGCTCAACTCCAGAAAAATAAACGACCCAATCAAAAAATGGGCCAAAGAACTAAATAGACATTTCTCCAAAGAAGACATACAGATGGCTAACAAACACATGAAAAGATGCTCAACATCACTCATTATCAGAGAAATGCAAATCAAAACCACTATGAGGTACCATTTCACACCAGTCAGAATGGCTGCGATCCAAAAGTCTACAAATAATAAATGCTGGAGAGGGTGTGGAGAAAAGGGAACCCTCTTACACTGTTGGTGGGAATGCAAACTAGTACAGCCACTATGGAGAACAGTGTGGAGATTCCTTAAAAAACTGGAAATAGAACTGCCTTATGACCCAGCAATCCCACTGCTAGGCATACACACTGAGGAAACCAGAAGGGAAAGAGACACGTGTACCCCAATGTTCATCGCAGCACTGTTTATAATAGCCAGGACATGGAAGCATCCTAGATGTCCATCAGCAGATGAATGGATAAGAAGGCTGTGGTACATATACACAATGGAGTATTACTCAGCCATTAAAAAGAATACATTTGAATCAGTTCTAATGAGGTGGATGAAACTGGAGCCTATTATACAGAGTGAAGTAAGCCAGAAGGAAAAACATAAATACAGTATACTAACGCATATATATGGAATTTAGAAAGATGGTAACAATAACTCTATATACGAGACAGCAAAAGAGACACTGATGTATAGAACAGTCTTATGGACTCTGTGGGAGAGGGAGAGGGTGGGAAGATTTGGGAGAATGGCATTGAAACATGTAAAATATCATGTAGGAAACGAGTTGCCAGTCCAGGTTCGATGCACGATGCTGGATGCTTGGGGCTGGTGCACTGGACGGCCCAGAGGGATGGTATGGGGAGGGAGGAGGGAGGAGGGTTCGGGATGGGGAACACATGTATACCTGTGGCGGATTCATTATGATATTTGGCAAAACTAATACAATTATGTAAAGTTTAAAAATAAAATAAAATTAGAAAAAAAAATAAATAAAAGAATTTTAAAATCAAAACTGTTTTTCCTTTTCATCTTCTCCCTGTTTTTGACTTTCTAGTTATACAAATAAAGTGTTGTTAAGGAACTAGATTGGTTTATGGAATAGAGGCAAAATTTAATGATGTTGAACTCATTGACAACATAAAATCCTATCTATAGTCATTCCTTCTTTCATTTTCTTCTCAGATTAGACATAAAAAATGGAAATTTGGAACCATGTAGAATTCTCATTGGAGAAGGTGATGTCACCCCACTCCAGTACTCTTGCCTGGAAAATCCCATGGACAGAGGAGCCTGGTAGGCTGCAGTCCATGGAAGTGACTGAAGCGACTTAGCAGCAGCAGAATTCTCGTATCACCTATGTGTGTGTGTGTGTTTGTTTGTGTGTGTGTATGTGTGCTCAGTTGCTAAGTCATGTTTGACTTTTTGTGACCCTATGCAGTGTAGCCCTCCAGGCTCCTCTGTCCATGGAATTCTCCAGGCAAGAATACTGGATGGGTTGCCATTTCCTTCTCCAGGGGATCTCTCCAACTCAGGGATCAAACCCATATCTCCTGTGTCTCTTGCACTGCAGGTGGATTCTTTACCCACTGAGCCACCTGGCAAATCAATATCATCTATACTAAAATACAAATGCTGCCTCCAAGTAGAAATGGAAAGCACTTAATAATAAACATGTTTTTACTACTGAGAAAAATTTCCAATCAACAAAGCAACAAGAAGTTTCCAGTTAAGTTCACTTCAAATTTATGAATACCTCATTTTCTAAAGAGTTGAATATTATGCTGTCCTTGTAACTGACAAGAACAAATTTGACTCCATATTAGATCTATCCTTTAGCTCTAACCTTTGTACTCTGTTGCCTATGCTTAAGCATGCTGGCTCTGAACCTTTTATAAAAGGATGTAGTCTATAGCCTGAAATATCCAAGACAGCCCCTTCTCAAGGCTCTGTCTCCCATGCTTGACCTTTAAAGGTATAAGACTTATTGTTCATATAGAGATAAAAGTTGCAGAACATAGAATATTTGTCTTGTAGGAAAGCTACTAGACTATTCAGGTATGACCTGAATCAAATTCCTTACGATTATACAGTGAAAGTGACAAATAGATTCAAGGGATTAGACCTAATGGATAGAGTGCCAGAAGAACTATAGATGGAGGTTTGTAATATTGTTCAGGCAGCGGTGATAAAAACCATCCCTAAGAAAATAAAAAGCAAAAAGGCCAACTGGTTGTCTGAGGAGGCCTTATAAATAGCTGAGAAAAGAAGAGAAGTGAAAGGCAAAGGAGAAAAGGAAAGATATATCCATCTGAATGCATAGTTCCAAAGAATAGCAAGGACAGATTAGAAAGCCTTCCTCAGTGATCAGTGCAAAGAAATAGAGAAAAACAATAGAATGGGAAAGACTAGAGATCTCTTTGATAGCTTACGGTGAACAGTGTTGGATTCGTGATCTCCGAAGAAGATTAAACTTCGGGACCAGAGACCAGGCTTGATCCCATGAGAGCTTTTGTATAGCAGAGTTTTATTTAAGTATAAGAAGGGACAAAGAAAGCTTCTGACATAGGCATCAGAAGGGGGATGGAGAGTGCCCCCACTTGCTAGTTTTAGCAAGCTGTTTTACGTCTGTTAGAAAGTTATTAATCAGATAAGAGAGACACCTCAAGTCTGACGGAGTTTCACCAGGTCCCTCTCCCACAATATGCATTTTTGAGATAGAATGGCATGAGATATGTCATCCCCCAGCCATAAAACAATTGATATGACTACTGGTTTATTGAGCTATTATCAGCCCAAGGTTTGAGAAAAGAAGAAAAGTTAGTCTTAGGTGGAACTATTTTGAGGAAAGGCAAATTCCAAAGCTAATACATAGTCTCATTAGCATAACTTAAGAAAAAAACATTTCTATAGAGAGTTTGTTTCTTCCTGCCGCTTAAGGGAGAGAAAAAAGATGTCTGACCCTTGCCCCTATTTCCTCCTTTGGAGACCCCTGGCCTTCCTGCCTGTTACCCTCTCATCTTCAAGAAAATTAGAGATACCAAGGGAATAATTCTTACATAGATGGCACAATAAAGGACAGAAATGGTATGGACCTAACAGAAGCAGAAGATATTAGGAAGAGGTGGCAAGAATACACAGAAGAACTATACAAAAAAGATTTTCTTGACCCAGATAACCACAATGGTGTGACCATTCACCTAGAGCCAGACATCTTGGAGTATGAAGTCAAATGGGCCTTAGGAAGCATCACTACTAACAAAGGAAGTGGAGGTGATGGAATTCCAACTCAACAATTTCAAATTCTAAAAGATGATGCTGTGAAAGTGCCACATTCAATATGCCAGCAAATTTGGAAAACTCAACAATGGCCACAGGACTGGAAAAAGTCAGTTTTCATTTCAATCTCAAAGAAAGGCAATGCCAAAGAATGTTTAAACTACTGAACAATTGCACTCATTGCACATGGTAGCAAATTAATGCTCAAAATTCTCCAAGCCAGGCTTCAACAATACGTGAACTGTGAACGTCCAGATGTTCAAGCTGGATTTAGAAAAGGCAGAGGAACCAGAGGTCAAATTTCCAACATCTGTTGGATCATAGAAAAAACAAGAGAATTCCAGGAAAACATCTACTTGTGCTTTATTGACTATGCCAAAGCCTTTGACCATGTGGATCACAATAAACTGGAAAATACTTGAAGAGGTGGGAATTCCAGACCACCTTACCTGCCTCCTGAGAAAGCTGTATGTGGGTCAAGAAGCAACAGTTAGAATCAGACATGGAACATTGGACTGGTTCCAAATTGGGAAAGGAGTACTTCAAGGCTGTATAGTGTTACCCTGCTTATTTAACTTCTATGCAGAGTACATCATGCAAAAATGCCAGACTGGATGAAGCACAAGCTATAGTCAAGATTGCTGGGAGAAATATCAACAGCCTCATATATGCAGATGACACCACCCTTATAGCAGAAAGTGAAGAGGAACTGAAGAGCCTCTTGGATGAAAGTGAAAGAGGAGAGTGAAAAAGCTGGCTTAAAACTCAACATTCAAAAAACTAAGATCATGGCATCCAGTCCCATAACTTGATGGCAAATAGGTGGGGGAAGCAATGGAAACAGTGACAGATATTTTCTTGGGTTTCAAAATCACTGCAGATTGTGACTACGGCCATGAAATTAAAAGATGCTTGCTCCTTGGAAGAAAAGCTATGACAAACATCAGTTCAGTTCAGTCACTCAGTCGTGTCCGATTCTTTGTGACCCCATGGATTGCAGCACGCCAGGCCTGAACTGAACTGAACTGAGGCCTCCCTGTCCATCACCAACTCCTGGAGTTCACTCAGACTCACGTCCATCGAGTCGGTGATGCCATCCAGCCATCTCATCCTCTGTCGTCCCCTTCTCCTCCTGCCCCCAATCCCTCCCAGCATCAGAGTCTTTTCCAGTGAGTCACCTCTTAGAATGAGGTGGTCAAAGTACTGGAGTTTCAGCTTTAGCATCATTCCTTCCAAGAACACCCAGGGCTGATCTCCTTCAGAATGGACTGGTTGGATCTCCTTGCAGTCCAAGGGACTCCCAAGAGTCTTCTCCAACACCACAGTTCAAAAGCATCAATTCTTCGGTACTCAGCTTTTTTCAGAGTCCAACTCTCACATCCATACATGACCACTGAAAAAACCATGGCCTTGACTAGATGGACCTTTGTGGACAAAGTAATGTCTCTGCTTTTGAATATGCTATGTAGGTTGGTCATAACTTTCCTTCCAAGGAGTAAGCGTCTTTTAATTTCATGGCTGCAATCACCAACTGCAGTGATTTTGGAGCCCCCCAAAATAAAGTCTGACACTGTTTCCACTGTTTCCCCATCTATTTCCCATGAAGTGATGGGACCAGATGCCATGATCTTAGTTTTCTGAATGTTGAGCTTTAAGCCAACCTTTTCACTTTCCTCTTTCACTTTCATCAAGAGGCTTTTTAGTTCCTCTTCACTTTCTGCCATAAGGGTGGTATCATCTGCATATCTGAGGTTATTGATATTTCTCCCAGCAATCTTGATTCCAGCTTGTGATTCTTCCAGCCCAGCATTTCTCATGATGTACTCTGCATATAAGTTAAATAAGCAGGGTGACAATATACAGCCTTGACGTACTCCTTTTCCTATTTGGAACCAGTCTGACAGCATATTAACAAGCAGAGACATTACTTTATCAACAAAGGTCTGTAAAATCAAAGCTATGGTTTTCCAGTAGTCATTTATGGATGTGAGAGTTGGACTATAAAGAAAGCTGAGCACTGAAGAATTGATGCTTTTGAACTGTGGTGCTGGAGAAGACTCTTGAGATTCCCTTGGTCAGCAAGAAGATAAAAGCTGTCAATCATAAAGGAAATCAGACCTGAATATTTATTGCAAGGACTGATGCTGAAACTGAAGCTCCAATAATTTGCCCACCTGATGGGATGAACTGACTAATCGGAAAAGACCATCATCCTGGAAAAGACTGAAGGCAGAAGGAGAAGGGCTCGACAGAGGATGAGATGGTTGCATGGTATCACCAACTCGATGGACATGAGTTTGAGCAAGCTCCAGGAATTGGTGATGGAAAGAGAGGCCTGGTATGCTGCAGTCCATGGGGTTGCAAAAGAGTTGGACACGACTGAGCAACTGAGCTGAAATGAACTGAGGGACATCATGACCAGACTTACATGGACAGCTGCAAGAACAAAGAATTATCACATCCCCTCTAGTATCTGGCCAGCACCAAGTAGTGTGCACCAACCCCTCCCCTTTTAGTGTAGCAGAAAGCTGAATCTAGCTCTGGTAAAATGGTTCACTGGGGCACTCATTCACTATCTTCTTGGTCTGCTGGATTTCTGAAGAAAGTTGCTGTTCCTTGCCCCAGTATCTCCTCTATTGGTTTATTGGCCTGTGGTGTGGTAAACAATATGAACTGGGATTAGGTAACATAGTCATAAAGTTGTTGAGAGAATACAAATTATGACAATTCAGATCACACTTTTACTCTTTAATACGAAAAGGCAAATGGGAACACTGTGTTTAACAATGATCAATTATAAAAATATACCCCTTTTTAAAACGGAAAATTTTATTAAGTTTTAAAGATTTTTATTGGAACCTAGTTGATTTTCACTGTTATGCTGGTTTAAGGTTTACAACTATACATCTACATATCTCTACTCTTTTTCAGTTCTTTTCCTGCATAATCCATAAGAGAGCAGTGAGTAGAGTTCCCTGTGCTATACAGTAGGTCCTTATTAGATATCTATTATATATATAGTAGTGTGTGTATGTCAATCCTAATCTCCCAGTTTATCCCCCCCACCTTTATACTTAGTAACCATATCCTCTTATCCTTGGTAGCCTCTTATCCTCATTATGCTTTGAACTAAACTAATGATCAGAATGGTTTCATCATTTGTCCTTGGTCATATTTGTAGTCAACACCCTAATTCCTTCTGATGCTAAAACAGGGCTCTTTCTCCACAGCCATACTACCCCTAGATTAGTGACTGGAGTCAAGCAGGAGGATATTCTCAGTGTGATTTCTGGGAAGGTTCCTGCTCCAAGTATTCTTTCACCAAATAATTAGGGTGCTTGACATTTCTGCAAAGTATATTTATTTGTCTAAGTCTCAGGGGTTGTAATTTATTTAGAAGCTCATGCTAAAACCCAACTGTCCTTGAGTGTAAAATAAACGTTTTTAGCTAACATCCTAACAATTATGAATGATGGGCTGGCTGGAGCTGTTGTGAAGTAAGAGAAAAAATATGCTACATGGGCGAACTAGAGCAATAATAAAAACCTGTTTCTTTTGCTTCTTAGCAATTGCACCTTTTTGGTTCTTGTTTCTGCCCTTGCTATACAGCATTTAATACATGAAATCTGAAGAATAAAATGTCTCGCTAAAGTAGAATGATTTGTAATATTTACAGTTTAGAAGGACAGTTGGATATTCCCTTTGATGGAGTGTCTTAAAAGTGGTGGGAAGTCAGCCTTAGGAAATGTTCAATGGTAAACAGATGGCACTAGCTTGTAAAACCACAGGGATCTGGGAATCTGCTCATCCCTAACTCAAGCACAAGCATATTAGTGGTCTGGTGGGTTACAGTAAAGACCGCTATCATTTTGAAAGGCATAGTCCTATTACAATTGCAGGACTAATGGAAATATATAAATGTGTGTATTGTGTGTGTATGTCAATGCGCATTTGAAAAACGTGGTTTTATTTACAGATTTTCTGGATACAGTGATCAAATAGAAGAGAAGTGGAAACGATTATGATGATTCTACATAAAGTGATACTTTTACTTCTAACATACAGTTATTTCAAAGTAAAGAGGCCGCTGCCTAATCCCCAGATTATTTCCTATATAAACCTTCACAATACATGGATTCAATTAATTGCTTTTCAAGTGAATTATTAGCTCCATAATGATGAATGGGATGGTGGATGGTGATGGAAACATTTACTCATATCAAAACATTTTGAGAGAGAATCAGATTTTAAAATTAAGCTTCTTTAATAATAATGTCTTGGTTTGGGGTTGAAAGAATTCCCAATTGATAAGCATCAGTGAGCCAACTCATTGGAAAAGGCCCTAATCCGGGAAAGATTGAAGGCAAAAGGAAAAGGGGGAAGCAGCGGATGAGATGGTTAGGTATCACCACTGACCCAATGGATGTGAATCTGTGCAAACTCTCAGAGATAGTGAAGAACAGGGAAAGGAACTGGCATGCTGCAGTCCATGGGGTCACAAAGAGTAGGACACAAGTTAGCAACTGAACAGCAAAGATAAAAATATTCACAGATATGGCTGATTTGAAAACATTGTGATTTGGCTAAAATTCTTAAAAATAATTTTTATTTTGAAATACTTTTAAACTTTCAGCAGTGTTGCAAGAATAAAACAGAATTTTTTTAACCCTTAACTCTTTCCCAATAAATTGCTATTTGATACCCCATCAACTCTGAATATTTTAGTGTATAATTTCAGCAAAGAAGCTGTTGTACATAACCACCATGTAGTCATCAAAGTCAGGGAATTAATACTGATACATCAGTTCAGTTCAGTTGATCAGTCGTGTCCAACTCTGTGATTCCATGGACTGCAGCATGCCAGGCCTCCCTATCCATGACCAACTATATCCATTGAGTCAGTGATGCCATCCAACCATCTCATCCTCTGTTGTCTCCTTTTCCTCCCATCCTCAATCTTTCCCAGCATCAGGGTCTTTTCAAATGAGTCAGTTCTTTGCATCAGGTGGCCAGAGTATTGGAGTTTCAGCTTCAACGTCAATCCTTCCAATGAATATTCAGGACTGATTTCCTTTAGGATGAACTGGTTGAAATCTCCTTGCAGTCCAAGGGACTCTCAAGAGTCTTATTCAACAGCACAGTTCAAAAGTATCAATTCTTCAGCCCTCAGGTTTCTTTATATTCCAACTTTCACATCCATACATGACTACTGGAAAAACCACAGCTTTGACTAGATGGACCTATGTTCGCAAAGTTAACATCTCTGCTTTTTAATATGTTGTCTAGGTTGGTCATAACTTTTCTCCCAAGGAGTAAGTGTCTTTTAATTTCATGGCTGCAGTCACCATCTGCAGTGATTTTGAGCCCCCCAAAATAAACTCTGTCACTGTTTCCCCATCTATTTGCCATGAAGTGATGGGACCAGATGCCATGATCTTAGTTTTCTGAATGTTGAGCTTTAAGCCAACTTTTTCACTCTCCTCTTTCACTTTCATCAAGAGGCTCTTTAGTTGTTCTTCACTTTCTGCCATAGGGTGGTGTCATCTGCGTATCTGAGGTTATTGATATTTCTCCTGGCAATCATGATGCATAATTACTGTCAAATTCTCAAATGTCTTCAGGTTTCTTCAGTTGCTCAATAATGTCCCTCAAAGCAGAAGGAACCATTCAAGGATCAGGCATTACCTTTACTGATCATGTCTTTTTAATTTCCTTCAGTTTGGATGAGTAGTTTAATCTTTTCTTGACTTCAGGCCTTGGCATATTTAAAAATTACAGAATATATTTTTTTGTTTTGCTCCTATACCCCAATTTCTTTTCTTATTTTTTCATTATTAGACTCAGATTTTCCATTTTTTGGGAAGAATTTCACAGAAAGTGTTAATCTTACCTTATCAGAAGGTGAAGTGAAAGTATAATTAGCTCAGTCTTGTCTGATTTTTAGCAACCTCATGTATTTTAGCCTGCCAGGCTCCTCTGTGCATGGAATTCTACAGACAAGAATACTGGAGTGGGTAGCTATTTCCTTCTCCAGGGGATCTGAGTGATCCAGGAATTGAACCCAGATCTCCTGCATTGCAGGCAGATTCTTTACTATCTGAGCTATCAGGAAAGCCCTAATTATTTGTTATTCTTATGGTTGCCAGATAGTGACTTTCAAATCACACCATTCTTTCTAAATTTATTAGCTGTTACTCTACTGAGAAAAAGTGTTTTCTTTCTTGCCATTCTAAATTTTCCAAATTAAAGAAGGTAGTTTCCCCCCCCCACCCAAACTATGTGGTAGTTTCCTATTAAGAAGCTAGGGACCTTGTTCTTAGTTGTAGTAGAGTTCTCTGAGGCTCTGATGTATCTGCTGTTGCTCTTTAAGAGATATGGGAATGACAAGACTTCTCAGAGAATGGGAATAAGAATAATTCCATAAGGACACCGTGGGCTTTATTGTTACTTCCATTGCTACATTTATCTCCATTTCCCATGTAAAAGCACAAATCATACACATGTAGAGTAAAAAAGTACATTAGTTTTCTTTAGTGTATAACAAATTATGACACTCTTAAAACAACTCATGTTTATTTCTCACAGTTTCTGTGGGTCTGGAGTCCCACACTGTCTTGCTGGGCTCTCTGATTCAGACTAACCAGGCTGCAGTCCAGGTGTTGGCTCGGGTTGTGGTCTCATCAGAGGCTGGACTGCTGGGAAAGAATGTGCATCTCAGCTCCCTCAGTTTTCTGGCAGAATTTATTTCTTTGTAGTTATAGGATTAATGGTAGCCAGCTTCTTCAAAGCCAGCTTGAAGGAGGAGGGGGAAAAGGAATGGAGAAAGAAGAAATGGAGAGATGGAGAGGGAAAGAATCTCTAGACTGAGTCAGCTAGCAAAGAGTGGTATGCAGTGTAAAATAATCACAGTATGAGCACCCCATCACATTTGCCTTATTTTATTCACTAAAAGCAAGTAAAAGTTCCAGCTCATATTAGGAGTGAGGCTATGAACAAGAAGAAATGAGAATCATGGGGACCACTTAAATCTCTACTTCCCCAAATCTTCAAACCTTCTTGTCCGCCTGGTGACAACCATTGTCAGTAATTTCCCCAGATTTACTTTGTATCTTTTATCTAGATATCCATACCCACAAATGCATTTTGTCTACACTTGACCATAGCCTAATGTATTAACCTTAATCATAACATGGGCTTCTAGTAGATGTCTATCAGATAAGTCTAGGCTGCTAAGAACACTATTTTATTTTTTGATCATCAGGAATAGATATTTAAATTAGTAAATGATTTCTATTGAATTGATAATATATCATTTTCCTCAGTATTTTTATATTGTAACTTAAATTTGTATACTTTTTAAAATAAAATAATTCTTACATTTTTTATTCTTGGAATAAATTGTATATAGCTATAATGTATACTGTAAATAGACATATTTTAGAGCCACAACAATGTGGAACACAAGGTACAAATTTCTACATTATCCATATCCCCCAGAGAGTGGTACCTTTGTTACAAATGATCAGTGTACTTTGACACATCATTATCACCTGAAGCCCATTATGGTCTAGTGGTTTTTCCCTACTCTCTTCAATTTAAGTCTGAATTTGGCAATAAGGAGTTTATGGTCTGAGCCACAGTCAGCTCCTGGTCTTGTTTTTGCTGACTGTATAGAGCTTCTCCATCTTTGGCTGCAAAGAATATAATCAATCTGATTATATCATTATTATATATTATTTATTATTATAAACCCCAGTGAACACTAGGGTTCACTCTTGGTGTTGGGCCTTCTGTGGGTCTGAACATACATACGTGTTTTATTGCCACACAAAGTATGTTCACTGCTCTATAAACCTACTGTGTTCCACGTATTCATCCTTTACTCTCCTCTAACCACTGGCAACCACTGCAGTCTCCACAGTTTTGCCTTTTCCAGAATATCATATAAATGGAATCATTCCATATGTAACCTTTTCAGATAGGATATTTTCACTTAGTAATATGCGTTTAGAGTCCCTCCATATCTTTCAAAGGCTTGATAGTTCATTCCTTTTAAGTGCTGAATAGCATTCCACTGTTTCCTTGTATCAGAGTTTGTTTATCCTTTCACTTCCTGAAGGCCTCTTGCTTCATTTCAAGTTTTTGACATTATGAATAAGCATCTATGTGCAGGTGTTAGTGCGAACATAAATTTCTCAACTCTTACGGGTAAATACCAAGGAACATGATGCTGGGTCCCAGGTAAGGGTATGTTATAGGAAAATATACATAAATGTCTTTTAGGTTGATGATGACCTTTTAGATACAACACCAAAGGCATGATACATGAAATAAAGATTTAATAAGCTGACCTTTTTAAAGTTTCTGCTCTATGAAAGACACTGTTAAGAGAATGAAAAGACAAGCCACACACTGGGAGAAAATTGAACATAGAAAACTATGTCCCAAAGATGGTAAAGAACCATGTCCAAAATATATAAAGAACTATTAAAAGTCAATGAGAAAACAATGAAATTTAAAAAAGAAATGTACCCAATGCCTTACGGAACTTTTTACCAAAAGGCAAATATGCGTACAAAGAGATGATCTACATCAAATATAGTCATTTACATGCAAATTAAAACAATAATTAGAATGGCTAAGATCCAGAATACCGAAAATATCAAATGCTGGTGAGACTGTGGAATTATAGGAGATCTCATTCATTGCGGCTGGGAATGTAAAACGGTACAGCCAACTTGGAAGATGTTTGGTGGTTTCTCATAATATATTTGTACTCTACAGATGGATTAAATCTGCTAATATTTTCATAGGATTTTCATGATTTATTTATAGATGAGAGAGTCCTACACTTGACTGTATGTATATATGAGTGTGTCTGTGTGAGGGACTGTGTACTCTGTTCTCATTTATTAGTGGAAACATTTATTGTGAAGCTAATGAAGCTTGACTTTCAGAGCTTCCCTTACATTGCTGTTTTTACTTGCCAAGTCGTGTCTGACTGTTCTGTGACCCCATGGACTGTAGCCTGCCGGTCTCCTCTTTCCATGGGATTTCCAAGGCAAGAATACTGGAGTGGGTTGCCACTTCCTTCTCCATGGAAGAAGTATCAGTTTATGAGAGCTGTTTAAGATAGTGATTTAAGATAGCAGTTTATGAAATAGAAAGTGGTTGTGCCATGGATAAGTTCTTGATCACTGTAAGATTAAGCAATGGTTTTTCCAGTAGTCATTTATGGATGTGAGAACTGGACCATAAAGAAGGCTGAGTGCTGAAGAATTGATACTTTTGAATTGAAGATCTCTGTGGGATCTTTGATGTATCAAATCTGTGTCTCCTGTGTTAGGCAGGGTGATTCTAGCATCTTTGAAATTCCTCTTTTTAATTTTGTTTAAAAAATGTGTAGTCTTTATTTTTTTGAAAGAAGACCCTCATAAATAAGCTATAGACTCCCAAAATTTGGATCACCCCTTGAGATGAGCATATTAATATTTATCAAGTCAAGGAAATTCTCACCGTAAAACCTGGAATATTGATTGCAACCCTAGCTACATGGAAGATACAGTCATGATGCTGCTGTAGTGCCTCTAAACTCTAACACCCAGTACCTATTCATTCAACAGACAGTACACAAAGCACGAGTTAGCTATAAGACAGCAGTTTATGAAATAGAAAGTGGTTATGCCATGGATAAGTTCTTGATCACTGTAAGATTAAGCAATGATTTTTCCAGTAGTCATGTATGGACGTGAGAATTGGACTGTAAAGAAGGCTGAGTGCTGAAGAATTGATGCTTTCAAACTGAGGTGCTGAAGAAGACTCTTGAGGGTCCCTTGGACAGCAAGGAGATCCTAAAGGAAATCAACTCTGACTATTCATTGGAAGGACTGATGCTGAAGCTGAAACTCCAATACTTTGGCCACCTGATGCAAAGAGTTGACTCATTAGGAAAGACCCTGATGCTGGGAAAGATTGAGGGCAGGAGGAGAAGGGGAAGACAGAGGATGAGATTGTTGAATGGCATCACTGACTCAATGCACATGAGTTTGAACAATCTCCAGGAGACAGTGAAGGACAAGGAAGCCTGTTTTGCAGTTCATGGGGTCACAAAGAGCTGGACACAATTGAGTGACTGAACAGCAATAAGATTCTTATGTCTTATTTTGATAGATCCTTCATGTTATCATAATGAATTACTGTGGCTCAGCTAATGCGGGAGACCTGGGTTCAATCCCTGGGTTGGGAAAATCCCCTGGAGAAGGGAAAGGCTACCCACTCCAGTATTCTGGCCTGGAGAATTCCATGGACTGTATAGTCCATGAGGTGGAAAAGAGTCAGACATGACTGAGTGACTTTCACTTTCAAATGAAAACTAGAAATTAATTATACTGCATGAACTTAATTTTTATTGATCATAGAAAACGAGTTAAGTATTTGACCAACTTCCTGCCCTGTGCTGTAATTTCACAATGGACAGGACTTTACCTTTTTGTTCACTGTGCCTCTAAGAATGTGAAACACAGTTTTAGTAACCAATGACTGTTTGTAAAATACATGAGCGATCTTTAGATTCGGCTTTCCTAGAACAAATAATATTGCCTGTTCAGGATATATTTTTTTTATACATAGTGAGGTGTCAGACTAAGGAAAATTTAATTTCTTCCAAGCTGATGACTGAATAGTTTTGCTGTTAAAATTTGGATTAATTTGTTTAGATAATGGCTATTTCAATTTATTTAACAATTGTAGGGTGAGTTTTACTAATGATCAAATTATCACATGTTACCAACTCTGATTCAGAGATAGCAAGCAACCAGGAAGTATTATTTTTAATTTTATTATTATATAAGTTTCAGATGAAAAGGATTATAATTTAACATCTGTATGCAGTACAAATTGATCATTACCACAAATCTAGTTGCCATCCATCACTATAGAGTTGACCTCTATCCATTTCACGCATCCTCCAATCTCCCTCCCTTCTGCCAGTCACTAATCTGTTCTCTGTGTCTGTGAGTTTGTTTTTATTTTATTTTGTTTTGCTCATTTGATCTGGTTTTTTTTTTTTTTTTTTTTTAATGCAGGCTCCACTTATAAGTGAAATCATGCAGCATTTATTTTTCTCTATCTTGACATTTCACTTAGCATAATCTCTTCAAGGTCCATCCAGGCTGTCACATACATATTTTATAATTATTTATTCTAGTTCTATGAAATATGCCATTGGAATTTTGATAGGGTTTGCATGGAGTCTGTAGATCACTTATCTTCATTTCATTTAGTTCTTTTTCTAAGGTTTGTGTTGTTCTTTCAATTGGAATATGTCCCCCTGTGTCATTTTGCTTAATCCTCATGCTTGGTTCTGGGTATTCCATATATCCGATACTTTCTCCCAACTTTGAAAGAGTCCCTTATTTAGGGACTCAGACTTGTAATTCTGCCTGACCAACATAGCAAGGTGAGCTGCATGTGCTTTCCTGAAGCTGTGACTTCCATGGGCGGTGATGGGTGGAGCTGACCCCAGACTGGTCATGGGGCCCAGCGGAGGCCACAGGGCACTGGTGGGCAGAGCTGTTCCTTGGTTGCCTATGAGGTCTGGCCAAGGTGCAGAGGCAGCCAGTGTTTTTGGTTGGGCACACCCACTAGTGCTAAAAGGTTTTATGGAGATTTCCAGAATAATGCCTGCCAGGTCCAATATTAGCCAGGTACCGCTGAACCACATAAATGGCTCCCAGCACTGATTCAGTCCCCAGGAAGGATCCCAGCTTGTTCCTACATCTCTGGCAGAGGCTTCATTAGTAAGCTTGTTCTCTTCACCTGTAGTCCATGTACTTTTCACTCTGAAGATTTTGCATTGGTTTTCAGGTTGAGTGAGTCTGTGTATAAGTCCTTTAAGGATGAATTTTCTATTTGTTGAAACTCTATAGCTTTCCTGGATGTATTCCCTGTTGATTTTCAAAGGCAGACACTTTAGGGACTTGTCTTTCTTGTGCAAGATTTGGGGGTTTGGATGCCTAATCTGGAGCTTGAATCCCTTACTTCTCATGGAAAAGATCTTTACTTTTGTGGTTCCTCTCAACTGTGGATTACTACAGCTAGAGTGTGGCATTTTCCTTGATGAGCCCAGCTCTCTGCCTCTCTTCCTTGTTTCTAGGTGTTGTTCTTTTACCCCTTGCTGAGGAGGGTCTGTTTATCAGTTTTCTTGTGTCTTCTGGGAAGAGTTATTCCAAAATATTGTTGCAGATTTGTTGTGTCCATGGGAGGAAGTGAGTTCAGGATCTTCCTACATTACCATTCTGAGTCCTCTCTCCAAGCAAAACAGTTTTGACATAAGAAAAAAAAATACCACAAAATCATTTGAATATAGAATAAAGTAACCCCAAAGCATAAAAAATAACATATAATACACATCTCCAGAATAATATCCACTTGAGTTTCAGTGAATTCCCCTCTTATCTAATTTAGATATCTAAAACAAAAATGTAAATGATATTTTTTAGTTTGAGTAATAAAATTTAATTTTATTACATTACCTTTTTTTTAGTGGGAAAAAAGCAAATAAACTGGAGGAGCTTTAACTGCTACTAAAAGATGCCATCAGAAAATTATAGACAAGCTTAAGATGGGTTAGAAGGATTTGGTTCCTACCCCATAAAATGATGACCTTTTCCTTTTGGCACAAGTCTTTGGCATAGCTACAGCCTTCTGCAACGTAAGCAGATGAGGCTAAGCTTTTCTTTAATGGCCCTGTCAGCATTCTGTCCTTGAATTTCAGGGAGCATTTAACATGAAATAAAGACTTTGCATTAAGCAATGCTTATGGTAGATTTGTGTTTATTATTTCACCTCTCCTTAGCCAAACATTCTGTAGCTCTCTTAATTACTTATGAATGAAATTTTTGGAGAGAGATATCAAGTACCTATGTTTCTTTTCTTCTTCTTTCTCAGAAAATCTCATTCTTAGAATCTGTAGTCTTACCACCACTGTTTACTGGTCTATAGAAACATCTCTTCTAAGTTTCCAAAACATATCTGAGCACATCTGACTCACTGTGGTTTTATATGTGTGTGTGTCCAGGTGTGTGTGCATGGACCTGTGTTTCTTGATGACAAAGATGACATCTTTTAGGTCTTCATATATTTGCCAGACCCTACTGGGCATCCTAGGTGGTTCAGTGGTAAAGTATCTGCCTTCCCAGGTCAGAAAGATCCCCTGGAGTAAGGAAATGGAAACCCACTACAGTATTTTTGCCTGAGAAATCCCATGGACAGAGAAGCCTGGAGGGCTACAGTCCATGGGTTTGCAAAGAGTCAGACACGACTGAAGTGACTTAACAAGCAGCAGAATATGCCTTAAAATAGTAGGTAAGAGCAACATATAGGAAATATTAGTCATTTAATTGACTATCACTACCACTTACTTCCTGAGAACAGATTATTCTTCAATATATTCTTCTAGCTGACAAATTTCATGGCATACTTTTCTTTTGCTGCCTCATTAGTAAAAATCACTCAGAGAGATTCTTTGTGGTAATTATCACACAAATATCTCATTTTTGTTAAGTGCTATTTCATGCCTCACTTGGCAGAAATATTTGTGGAGCAAATATCCAGAAACTAATGATCAATTACAATCAACATAAGGAACTTCTATGAGATTTCCTATCCAGGCTATATTTTAAATTTACAGTGTCCCATAATTCACTTGGAAATACAGTCTTGAAACATGGCTTATTGGAAAGAATATGAATGTTACATTAATATTAGAGTTAGCAGTCCTGAATTTAGCTAGTACATTTTGCAATTACTAGTCTTCTTTGCGGAGAAGGCGATGGCACCCCATTCCAGTACTCTTGCCTGGAAAATCCTATGGATGGAGGAGCCTGGTAGGCTGCAGTCCATGGGGTCGCTAAGAGTCAGACACGACTAAGCCACTTCACTTCCACTTTTCTCTTTAATGCATTGGAGAAGGAAATGGCAACCCACTCCAGTGTTCTTGCCTGGAGAATCCCAGGGATGGGGGAGCCTGGTGGGCTGCCGTCTATGGGGTCGCATGACTGAAGTGACTTAGCAGCAGCAGCATTCTTCTTTGATTCTGAGACAACTACCTAGATCTTTAAATTTTTTGGTTAAAGTCTAATACATTTTTTTGATGATGAAATAAGATACTCTATTTTAAAATATCTTGGTTACACACACATTCACACATAAAGACAAAAAAATAAAGATATATCACATCACCAGTGATGTCATTATATGGTAGTCTGGATTGGAGACCATGTCATATGAGTGTAGCAAATATATGAAATATTGGCAACTAAAATCACTTTTTGTAGGAAAACTTTTTTAATCTATGAAATTTTGTAGTATTTCATGTTAAAAGTTCTTTTTAATGACTAAAAATAATGCATGTCTCCTTTTATTATTTTTAAAATAATAGAATATCATATATGAAATGAGTCACCAGTCCAGGTTCAATGCACGATACTGGATGCTTGGGGCTGGAGCACTGGGACCACCCAGAGGGATGGTATGGGAGGGAGGAGGGAGGAGGGTTCAGGATGGGGAACACATGTATACCTGTGGCAGATTCATTTTGATATATGGCAAAACCAATACAATATTGTAAAGTTAAATAAAATAAAATTAAAAAAAAAAGGAAAAAAAATAGAATCTAGAGAAGAATTTCAGAACCTACCTTTCATCCAAGGGAAATAATACAAGTAGAGGACTGACAAAACTGTCTAACATGGGCTATTTTGCAACGAGTTTGGTAGCAGGTCCAAAATAGAATATGAAGCTACATAAACAAGATAGTCTGCCACACTATCTTATTCTTTTTAAGAAAGAGCAGTGGATTACTCTAAGTAAACACTAGAGTGCAGAAAAATAGGATTCTCAAAACACTAGCATCTGTCAATATGTTTAAATTAGAAAAGTTAAAAATCAAGATTTGATACAAGATTTTTTAAGGACAGAGTGTAGCAAATATCCTCTCAGGGCAGAGCTTTGCAAGATTATTTTCATTGTGGGCAGTATGAGGAAATAATAAGAGAGAACATTAAATAGAGATGCACTCACTGCTTGCATAAGGTTTCCTGTTTATGTCATTACATTTCAATCGTAAAATAATTCAACATTTGGGTTTCACCTTTTACCTATTTGTTTCTTTCAATTTGTACAAACAAATCATTTTCATGACAGACATGCCTGTATTTTTTTCCCACAGACCATTTTGCAAAAGTAATGGGAGAATCCAGGCAAATGGTGAAAATACGTCTCAATATTCCAATGACCTGATTTCCTGAAAAAAGTAGTAAAAAATCAAACCTGGCTCTGAAATTCTGGGAAATTTCCCCAATGCCCCTATATGTTAGTCTTTCATATGTAAAAGAGGAATATGAATAGTACCCGCTTAGTAGAGTTTTTATCAGGATTCCAGAAGTGTTGATTTGTTAATCAAGCTTCAAAAGCTTTGCTCTAAGTTTCTATATTTCCCTTTCTACTGCTGCTGCTGCTGCTAAGTCACTTCAGTCGTGTCCGACTCTGTGCGACCCCATAGACGGCAGCCCACCAGGCTCCCCCATCCCTGGGATCCTCCAGGCAAGAACACTAGAGTGGGAGTGGTTGCCATTTCCTAAACAGGGCCATTCAGTAATGATCTGCATTCACCATGAGAGCAGTCACCATTGATGGTCCACCAGGTTCCCATCATCTTTTCTTCTCAGTTCCTAACGTGTCCCTGCCTCCTACCAACTGCCAGCATCCATGCCTAAGAGCTTTTTGCTAATTCTGGAGCTCCTTTTCTGCCTACTGAAGACTAGGAATACAGCTCTAAAACAATGATTATTGTTTAGAAACACCCCAGATTTTTCACCCCTCATGTATGGTAGCTATAAAACTTGTGTTCTACATTCAGTTGCAGAATTTCCTCAGTGGACTTAAGCTCTATGGCCCACAGTGGTAACTACCTTTAGTAACTACCGTCTCTGTTTGTCTCACTTTCCTACTTTCCTACCAGGGCTCTTTTACCTCCAAAAATTAAAGGACTTGTGTGCAAACTCTTGTCTTGAGGTCTTCTTTTAAGGAAGCTAAAGCAATACCCTTAGGATATTTTAATCTTTACCATTCCCTAACATAGGATATCAGAGAAGGCAATGGCACCCAACTTCAGTACTCTTGCCTGGAAAATCCCATGGACGGAGAAGCCTGGTAGGCTGCAGTCCATGGGGTCGCTAAGAGTCAGGCATGACTGAGCGACTTCACTTTCACTTTTCACTTTCATGCATTGGAGAAGGAAATGGCAACCCACTCAGTATTCTTGCCTAGAGAATCCCAGGGAGAGAGGAGCCTAGTGGGCTGCCGTCTATGGGGTCGCACAGAGTCGGACACGACTGAAGCAACTTAGCAGCAGCAGCAGTAGCAACTATAGGATATAAGATTCAGGCAGTGTTGGTATTTAGCTGATTTATTTAACCTAATATGAATTGGTATCAACAAGTGCTCTTGGTTATGCATGATAAAAGTGTTGCAGGTATTCATTTGCATATCTCTCATTTCTTGTAGGTAGGAACTGACAGTCACAAAATGCAAAACAAAAAAGGAGATGCCTTTGCCAAATGAGAGCCCAAGGGGAAACATTTAACAAATTTTAGTCAATAACCGTATTGCAAATATATGAGAAGTTAGTATACAAGTAATCTGACTCAGTGGTAAAGAATCCATGGTGGCTCAATTGTAAAAAATCCACCTGCAGTGCAGGAAATGTAGGAAACTAGGATTCAGTCCCTGTCTCTGGAAGACCCCCTGGAGTAAGAAATGACAACCCACTCCAGTACTTTCACTTTTCACTTACATGCATTGGAGAAGGAAATGGCAACCCACTCCAGTGTTCTTGCCTGGAGAATCCCAGGGACAGGGGAGCCTGGTGGGCTGCCGTCTATGGGGTCGCACAGAGTCGGACATGACTGAAGAGACTTAGCAGCAGCAGCAGCCAGTATTCTTGCCTGGAGAATGCCATAGACAGAGGAGATGGCAGGCTATAGTCAATGGGGTCACAAAAGAGTTGGACACAGCTCAGTGACTAAACAACAACAACTACTATCTGGCTCTACAGATCATTTGTAAAGGACAGATTGTTTAACACATGGTGCGGAGAACATTACATCCCCCATGGAAGAAAATGAAATTTTTGACTAATAAAGAACTACATATGAGAAGAAAAAAACTATAATGTTATTAGAAGCTTACCAGTTGGAAAGGATGAAAGATCATTTGGTAAAGAATCTGCCTGAAATGCAGGAGACCCCAGTTTGATTCCTGGGTCAGGAAGATCCACTGGAGAAGGGATAGGCTACCCACTCCAGTATTCTTGGGCTTCCCTTGTGGCTCAGCTGGTAAGGAATCTGCCTGTAGTGCAGGAGACCTGGGTTCGATCCCTGGGTTGGGAAGATCACTTGGAGAAGGGAAAGGCTACCCAACTCCAGTATTCTGGCCTGGATAATTCCATGGACTCTATAGTCCATGGGGTTGCAAAGAGTTGGACAGGACTGAGTGACTTTCAGTTCACTTTCTTTCTTAAGTAAAACATCAATGGCAAAATCACAGATGAAGTTGAGGATTAACTGCCAGAGTGGAAGAAAATATTTGCAATGGCTGAAACTGAAAAGGGGTTAACAAAAAACTTGAAGAACTCATGAAATATAAAATGGCAGTATCCATCAACAGGAAAGTTGTAGAGGAAACACAAAATCTTACAGTTGTATGAGAGACACAGAGTATTAGAATATTTGATATCAGAGAAAAGCACATTAGGATAATATTGGAATATACATTTATATATCTAAAACTGGGAAACTTTACAGATCCAGCTAATGTCAAATATTGGGATGGTTTTGGAATCTGTCTGGGTAAACTAGTAAAAGCTATGAAGATGAATCACACCAAAGTCCTGGTGGCTAAAAACACAAAAGTTTATTTATTGCTCAGGACGCACAAGTGTGTACAGCGTGGAAGGTATCCCTCTGTCCCCTAGACTCAGAAACCCAGGCTGTCAGAGCACAACCCATTAACTATTGCTGATCACCAGGCACACGGGAAAAGAGCTCTCTGGGTAGAGATTGGGGAGAGATGGAGTTGGGATGAAGGAATGGGCTTTGCAAAGGCAAGTAAATGGTATAGCGCTTCTACTCATGTTTGGTGGGTCAGAAGTATCCATCTGTCCTCACCCACATGGAATTAAGGGAACTTTCATGTATTTCTAGTGGAAGTGAAGACTGCTGTACCCATTCTGCAGAGCAACATGACAATACCTAGTCAAGTTAAGCTATGGTTATATTATCTTCCCAATGTTAGGCACTTTCTCTCCCTTTCAGACTGATGATTAATGTATCTTAATTGCTCTCAGCCTCAGTTGCTGTAGACTCTCAGCTTTGTGTCTTGGACTACCATTCATTGCATCAGACCTTCTTAAAAAATAGGAAGATACCTTTGCATTGGTACTACCAATATCACTGATGTGAGATATTTGGGCCCTCCTAAATCTTAAAGAATGAAACTTGTTTCTTTTGCAGTTACTCTTAAAGATAATAGCTTTTTTTAAAATTGTAAACAACAACAAACAATTCAAAGGCAGCACATCTTTCATATGTGTGTGTGTTTAGTTGATTCAGTCATGCCTGACTCTTTGTGACCCCATGGACCGTAGGCCCCCTAGGCTTTTCATGGGATTGTCCAGGTAAGAATAATGGAGTGAATTGCCATGCCCTCCTCTAGGGGATCTTCCCCACCCAGAGACAGAACCTGTGCCTCCTGAATATCTCCTGTATTGTAGGGAGATTCTTTACTGCTGAGCCACTGGGGAAGCCTGCTGCTTCATACAGATGTTTCCTAATAATACACAACAGGCAGTGATATTAAGCTACCTACTCTTGTTTAATAATTGGATCTTGTTCATCTGGGTCATGGTCACCCTGAAACCAGAGAATCCAGTCTTGCCTAGCTTCTCTGTATCCTTGTTATTGTTTTGGTACTTAATGGGTTCCTCCTCTTTCTCCTCATTTGCATGAGTCTCATCCATGCTGTGGTTCATTTGGATTTCATCCCAGTGTGACTTTAAGAATGGTTTGCTTAAATTGCATGTGGCGAAGAACAAAGCATAAAAGGAAATTATTTCTAGAGTGAATCTTTTCTGTTCATATTACTGAGCAGTATTTGCTTCAAGCCTTAAGGACAGGAAAAAAATCCTGTGACTGGTGACCCACAGATGCTCAGTGATCCCTTGAAATATATTATTGTGGAGTCTGTTTCCTCTTGCTAGGAACTAATCCTTTTGGAATGTTGATTGTCCCCTAGACTGATAACTAAATATAAAAATTAGGCTTTGGGAAAGTCATGAAAAGAAAAGTAAGCAAGTTCTTGACCTCTTCCTTAGTGTTCTGTACCTAGAAAAAGCATAGTGCATTTCTTTTACTATCTAAAATTTCTTGATTCTAAGCTTTTCTATTCTCTTTTGACTATTTCAAATTCTCTAATTTGACCATTAAGTCTATCAGAGCTGGGTACAGAGTTTGTTTTACACTATGTAACTTGTACCTAGAAGATATACATATATGTTCACTGAATGATTAAATAAAGGACAGTTCTGGTTTCAAAAAGAAAATGAAAATGCATTGGAGTTCTGTGTATTCAAGAATGTAAATAAGCAATAGCTGGAACAACTGGAATTTGGGAGACTAGAAACAATATTAAATAATAAATCAAGAAGTTGCTACTTCCAAGGACATAGTTACCAGTTTATGGGCTGAATTTTGTCTTCCCCAAATTTATATGCTGAAGTTCTAACCTCCCAGATTTCAGAATGTCCACTTGTTTGGGAACAGGGCTATTGCAGATGAGCGTATTTTAAATGAGGCTTTATTAGAATACAGTAAATCCCTAATCCAATATGATGGGTGACCTTATAAAAAGGAGTAATTTGAACAGTCAGGCATGTAGGGAGTACTTCATGAGAAGACTGGAGATATGTTACCACAGGTCAAGGAAGGACAAATGTTGCAAATCCCCAGAACCTAAGGGAAAGGTAAGGAATTTATTCTTCCTCACAGCTTTTAGAAGGAACCAATCCTGCCAACATTTTGATTTGGGGATTGTAGATTCTGGAAAATTTCTAGTGTTTAAGTTATCTCGTTTGTGGTACTTGTTATAGCAGTCCTAGTCAACCAATATATTCAGTTGCAGTCACCTTATTTTTAAAGCTGTTAGAAAAGTTTGAGCCAAATGCAGTAGCTCAGACAACACTTCCTCTTTATACTCTGATTCAACTAATTCAGGAAAGAAACTCTCTTTTGATATATGCAATTAGAAACATTTAAGCAAGGTCTGGAACATTTACTAGTGAAATACAAGGTGTGTGTGAGTGAGTGTGTATATGCAAGTGTGTAGGGGAGGACCTAACAGGTCCTATTCAAAGGTTTTGCATGATTAAGTTATAGGTAACAATTTGAGAGTTGGCTGAGCGCCGAAGAATTAGCACTTTCGAACTGTGGTGCTGGAGAAGACTCTTGAGAGTCCCTTGGACAGTAAGGAGATCAAACCAGTCCATCCTAAGGAAATCAGTCCTGAATATTCATTGAAAGGACTGGTGCTGAAGCAAAACACCGAATACTTTGGCCACCTGATGCGAAGAGCCAACTCATTGCAAAAGACCCTGATGCTGGGAAAGATCGAGGGCAGGAGAAGGGGACGACAGAGGATGAGATGGTTGCATGGCATCACTGATGCAATGGACATGAGTTTGAGCAAACTCTGGGAGACTGTGAAGGACAGGGAAGCCTGGCATGCTGCAATCCATGGGGTCGCAAAGAGTCAGACACAACTGAGTGACTGAACACAACAACAAGTTTTACCAGTGACTTATCCACTTAACTAGTTTTAGATAAAATCTGTAAATTCAATGGCGACCCAGGGACATTCATATCTAATGAAAGACTGCTGCTGCTGCTGCTAAGTTGCTTCTGTGTCTGACTCTGTGCGACCCCATAGATGGCAGCCCACCAGGCTCCCCCGTCCCTGGGATTCTCCAGGCAAGAACACTGGAGTGGGTTGCCATTTCCTTCTCCAATGCATGAAATTGAAAAGTGAAAGTGAAGTCGTTTAGTTGTATCCGACTCTTAGTGACCCCATGGACTTCAGCCTACCAGGCTCCTCCATCCATAGGATTTTCCAGGCAAGAGTACTGGAGTGGGTTGCCATTGCCTTCTCCTAAAGAAAGACTAGGAGTCTGAAAACCTTAAAAAATGGGAAAGAATTTAGCTGCTAATTTTGCCTAAAAGACAAAATCTATGCTAACTGTTGGAAATACATATTCTCTTGGCATGGAGTGAGTGCTCACTCATGGCTGACTCTTTGTGACCCCATGGACTGTAGCCTGCCCGGCTCCTCTGTCCATGGGAATTCTCCAGGCAAGAATATTGGAGTGAGTTGCCGTGTCCTACTCCAACATATTCCCTTAGCTTCATGCTTTTAACAGGGAAGGAATCATAAGATAGGATGTGGGACTATTCTATCCATAGGATAGATTCCCTCAGCAGACTTAGTCCAGCAGAATCACCATCCCACACAACAACTGAAAGATAAAGGGTGAACTGTCAATAAATTTTAGATGGCTTCCATAATGAATGTCTAAAACAAAATTTACTTCCTCTGATACAGACGGATCTCTGATGCCATTTCTATGTGTGCCTGCTCAGTTGTGTCTGAGTCTTTGAGACCCCATGGACTGTAACCCACCAGGCTCCTCTGTCCATGGGATTCTCCAGACAAGAATACTGGAGTGGGCTGCTATTTCCTTCTCTGCCATTTCTATAAAATATGCATAAAGCAATAACATACATGTCAGATCTGAAGTGGTAGAGGAGGGAAGTTTTCTTTTTTATAATTCATTGAAAGAACTCCATTGATGGTCAGTTTTTATTCTCTTCATTGAAGATTAGAAAAGAAGCAGTGAACCAAAGCTCAGCATTTGAGATGAGACAGAGAGTGGAAGCTGTTTACATGACTTCTTTTTCTTTTGGTACTGTTTCCTTCCCACATCCTACTCTGACTCTTTTTAAATTTCATGTTGGTCACTCAGGACAAGGGAACATTTTTAGGGACGCGTTAACCTGTTATGGAGACAGCTGCCTTTTGGGGCTTGTGTGGGAAGGAATGCCTGAGCCACAAGCAATTCCTGTTGGCAGTCATACTTAGACAGCCTCTAAGATCCTCCTACTCTTCAAAGTGTAATAAAACACATATTTTAAAAGGAGAGTCCTCACTCATGAATACCTTGGAATAACCCTCCACTTCACTAGTTAGGGCAGGGAGTTTGTACTTTACAAGGCAGCAGGAAGACATGTGTATTTGTGAACAATCCATATTCACCTTCATTTTTTGTTGAAACAGGTATGACACTACCAACCCTAATTTTGTAACTATGTGCTGGCTGAACAATTCTCAAATTTTTAGCAAGATCTGTGAAAATAGTAAAGGTAAGAAAAGTATGATGTATGTAGAATCAAGAGTAAACAATGTCAAATGGAAAAACCACAGGGACACAGAATGGTTTCAGTCACTGACCAGAGAGGAGACTGCCCAAACAAATGTACAGATTCATTTATTCTTCTTTTATGAAACTGTGTAAACTTTATTTTGCTTTGTTAATTGACACATTTGGAATTCTTTTTTGTTTTTTTCCCCATCAAGAGATTAAAAAAAAAAAAAGGCAGTTATTCTGAAGAGTAACTAGAAATGAGTTAATAACCATACATTTACACAGACTGAAATTTATTTTTGTATTTCTGTTTTCTAAATAAATAAAAAAAACAGAGGTATCCAAACCGAATTTTTCCTTTGCTGTTATTAGTCATCCAAATATTTGCGTTCTTGTTGAGTTAGGGCTTTAGTCTAAATAGCTTTGGGCTAAAATAAGTAACAAACTATTAAGTCCTGGCAGAGCTCTTTAATTAAGGAATTTATCATTCAGGGATATATGTTAATTAGTTATTATTCAAATACAGATTAATTGAGATGTTTTCCCAGTAGGATTACATTTACTGAATTATTTCAATAGATAACAATGCTGCCCCAAACAGAAAACTTCTCGTTATTAATTTGCATTAATTTCTTACTTAGGGATTTTGCATAGGAAGTTCCTGCCCCTCAGGTTTATTCCGCTTCTTCTCACATGCCATAGGACTTAACTCACAAGGACACCTTCCTTGTGAAGCTGCTCTAGTTCACTTTTCTTAAAATGGAAGTCCCCATCCCAAGCCATCTCCCAATTCCTTGCCTTGTTTTTCTCCTTAGGATCTATTCTCTCTTCCCTTTCATAATTATTTCTCTTACTTAGATGATTAGTAGTTACACATTTTATGTGTATTTATATTCTTTATTTATGGAATTCACTGATGACATTTTGTTAATGGAGGGACTAAAGAACATTATTTTTATCAACACAAAATCTGACAGTATGAGGTGAGGGATATGGCCAGAAAACTCCCTTCCTACATACTCATCTTGAAAATCCTTAGAAAAATTTTGCAACTTCTCTGATGTTCAGTTTCTGTATCTGTCTTAGGGGGAAAAGCTAACACTATTTTTCCTGTATTATCTGTAGATTAAGTACAAATATATATATATATATATAATATTTTCATAAAACTTTGTAGAAATTAGATTAATCATAAATGTATTTTCATTAGTTAATCTTTATTATTAAAATTATTTTAGCTATTGGTAAGATGAGGAATATATTATCCCTATATTTCTAACTTCATCATACCCCTACATCATTTCTGTGGCATCATTGGATTATGATTACAATGGATAAATCTAAAATTGGTAGAAAATAAAAGTTTAGCAAATTTAAAATTTTTCTTTTATTTTAGGCAATGTATAAGTACAAAATTTCAATTGGTTTGATGTCTGAAGAACACACTGGGAGAAAAGAAATACATTCCTTGTATAACTAATTCAAATAGTTTTATTTCAAGTGTAAATAAATCAGCAACAACAAGAAGTTCAGATGAACAGATTAGAGCACCAATATTGCTGGTATTTTACTTTATCTGAATTTTCTTGAAGAGGAGGTGAAGATGAAAGTAAGTAAATCTTCAACAGAGAAAGAGTAGTTAAATCCATCTTGAGTTTTTATAAACCTAGATTCCAAAAGAATGGTAAAAATCTGATTCTTTTTGGTTGTTCTAGATAAGTGGTTTAATTTAAGAAAATGACATTATCACCACATCAAGCCTTAAAAAAGTCTAATTAATAGTTTCATTTCTAGTAATTGAGGAATGGGCAAGATCTGAAATTCTTGGAAATAAGACTCCTATAATGGTGTAAGAATGTTTGTAGGTCACTAAATTTCTCTGGCAGAGAAACGTGAATAATAAAGAGTTTAAAATATCCTCCATTGTATAAGTACAGAGTCAAAACTAAGATTTCCCCCCAGATTGCAGGGTAAAATCTTTCAGTGCATTGGTATGTAGAACAACAGATATAACTATGTATTTTTACACATGTAAAGAAATATCTGTTATAAATGTAACCTTCAAGATATCCTTTGTTAGGATTTGAGAAATGGAAAAAAAGCACACACACAAAAGACAATGGTGATGGACTACTTTTAAAAGAAAACATTCTTGCTGATGAAAAGCATTCTAAAGAGGAAGTCATCGACCTTATCTTTGAAAAGATCTATTCCCCAGCACCTAATTACTCCTCAATATAGCTCGGAATTTGAAACAGCCTCCCACTCCTACCTTCTAAATACCAGTACACTGTAAATCCACCACTCTGCCAGAACTTATTGTTGCAAGGAATAATTTGAACCAGAAATACTTAAGTAGGGAGAATGTGTATCCATCGGGCCTTCCTTGCAAATTGCTTAGGATTCTTGGCAGAATAACCCACAAAAGTTGTCTTTACGGCAAGGATCAGTATCAGCCAATAATTCTTCTTAATTTCTCCAGAGTATCCAAAGGGTGGAACATTGGGAAGATAGGTCAACACCCTTCTTATAGATTTCACATTGCTGGCTGTTAATATTTTGTGAAATGCCTGCTTTTAATTATCCATATATGTATTGGCTAGTTAGCAGGTGAAATGACTTAACTCCTCAAGGAATACATGTGGACTCAAATCAACAGTTTTCATTAATAACCTCTCCTTACAGAAAACTTTTATCATATCAAGTGAACCCTCCCGGCTGCCCCCATATTACCAACGGAATGAATTGTTCTCATTCCTTGCAACCAGTTGAAAGGCTACAATAGTGAAACCATGCGTGACACCATGATAACGCTGGTCTGATAAGTTGAAGGCTATGCCGAACTACTACTTGAAGACAGCCTGCTCAGGACTCTTTTTTCCCAAAAGACAAGGAATTTTTCATCCCCGGGTCCATGAGCAGTACCAACTTGACAGAGATTAGGAAACATAATCTCACCAAAAAATATCTACAGGGTAATGAAACAGGCAACCATGAGTTCACAAGCATTGAAAAGTGCAGGAGCAAATCACACAGGGAAACAGAGATCTTAGAAAAAATTCTGAAACTGAGGCAGTCCTGCTATTTTGCCAGCATCTTCCCACTCCCCACCCCCACCCGACCTACTGCTGTGATTAAAGTCAGATTCTCTGCTCATTGCAAATTCATTCAAACTAGGGGTAAGCCATCCTTTCAAATTACATCTAATTCTGGGAAGGGTTTACCAAGCTATGAATAGCATTTATATACGTATATACATATCACTGAATATATATATGCTATATTTGAATTTAATCAAATTGCTTTCCTCCTAATATCTGCTTGATATGTGCAGAAATTAGATAGGAATTTTTTTTTTTTTTGGATCATTCCTTGCAGCATGTGGGGTCTTAGTTCTCTGATCAATGATCGAACTTGTGCCCCCCAACACTGGAAACATGAAGTCTTGATCACTGGACTGCCAGGGAAGTTTCAGGAAGTTTTAATGGAAGAAAAATAAAGAAAAGATGGTTTCTAACCGTGCAAACTTGGAGAAGGACAGCTTTGGTGCCTCTTCACAGTGTATGGGCCTTGTAAATCTAAAAAGAAAAAGCAGAACGATAGGTTTTAGACCCTGAAAGGTTGGGTACAGAAATGCAAAGCAGTAAGGATGGGCATTAAGGATTTTGCTCTGGGTTGGACAATTTCATTTTTCCATACCTTATATTTGATGCTGATATTATGAGAAAAAATGTGCCAAATAATTCAGTTTATTAATGCAATAGTAAAATTTAATAAAAACTTATGGCATTTTAGATTGGTCTAGATTTGCCAATGTCTATTTTGAGATCTGGTGTCATTTATACTGTTCTTTAGACTTCTTAAAATTACCCCCAATCCACAGACACACTCTGATTTGATCAAACTAATGATGTAGGAAATAGGTTGTCATTCTTTGTTTCTAAAACCCAGATGCATGTAGGCTCTGGAAGACACATTAGTTTGCCAAGGATAAAAAAATCTGAACTCTGTGTCTACAATATTGTATTAACTGTCTTTAATTCTGCCTGGATTTTCTTTCTTTTTTACTGGTAATACAGTAAAGTATATAAAACATTTTCGCATTGAAAAAAAGATATATTTCACATTGGCTGAAAAATTCACACAGCTCTAGAAACCTCCAAGAAACGCTCTGCTTCTTGTGAATAAATCGCTACCGCTTATAAGTCCAGACCTTCAGGGTGTCTGTTTCATCTGTTTTTTGTTTTTTAATTTTTATTGAAGCATAGTTGATTTTCAATTATTATATTAGTTTCAGAGGGATCTTAAAGTGACTCAACATTCTTTACAGATTATACTCCATTTAAAGTTATTACAAAATCATGGCTATATTTTTCTATGCTCTACAGTATATCCTTGTTGCTTATTTGGTTTACATATAGCAGTTTGTATCACTTGGTCCCCTACCCCTATCTTGCCCCTTTCGCCTTCCCTGTGCCCACTGATAACCACTAGTTCCCTCATCTATTAAGTCTTTTTCTATTCTGTTCTGTCCATGCATTCATCCATGTTCACATTTGTGCTCCTTTCCAGACTCCATATGTAAGTGACAACATAGAGTGTTTTTCTGTGTCTGGCCTTTTTCAATAGGCGTTGAAAGCATATACTCCTTAGGTCCGTTTACACTGCTTCAAATGGCAGAAATTTCATTCTTTTCTATGGCTAATATTTCATTGTATATATAATGGAATATTATATATCTTTATGTATAATTTATCCACATCTTCTTTATTTATTCATCTGTTGATGGTCCCTTGGGTTGTTTCCATATCTTGGCTATTGAAAATAATGCTATCGTGACCACTGGAGTACATATATCTTTTCTAGTTAATGTATTTAATTTTTTGGTTGTATACCCAGGGATGGAACTGTTCGATCATACAGTATTTCTTTTCTTTATTTTTAATTGATGGATAGTTGCTTTACAATATTGTGTCGGTTTCTGCCATGCATCAACATGAATTAACAATAGATATACATATGTCCCCTCTCTATTGAACTTCCCTCTTGAACCTCCCTGCCATCCTTCTAGCTTGTCACAGAGCCCAAGTTTAAGTTTCCGAGTTATACAGCAAATTCCCACTGGCTCTCTATTTTACATGATGGAGTCTGTGTTTCCAAGCTACTTTCTCCATTCGTCCCACCTTGTCCCTTTCAGTGGTTCTGTTTTTAGTTTTTTGTAGACCCTCCATACTGCTTTCCTTAATGGCTGCTCCAACTTACATTTCTACCAACAGTGTGCATGTGTTCCCTTTTCTCTGAATTTTCGCCAACATTTGTTATTTGTGATGCTTTTGATGATAGCCATTCTAACCAGTGTGAGGTGATATTGTGGTTTTAGTTTGCATTTCTTAATTGTAGTGATGTTGAGCATCTTTTTATGTGCCTATTTGTTATGTTTGTCTTCTTTGGAAAAATGCCTATTCATGTTTACTACTCATTTTTTAATTGGGTTTTTTAATTTTTGAAATTGAGCTATAGAGCTGTTGATTTATTTTGGATGTCTGTGTGTGTGTGCTTATTTGCTCAGTCGTGTCTGACTCTTTGTGACTCTGTGGACTGTAGCCTACCAGGCTCCTCTGTCCATGGGATTTTTCAGAGAATAATACTGGAGTGAGTTGCAGTTTTCCTCCTCCAGGGGATCTTCGCTGACCCAAAGATCAAACCCACAACTCCTGTGTCTCCTGTGTTGCAGGCAGATTCTTTACCAGTTGAGCCATCCAGGAAGCCATAACATCCCTTATCAATCTGTCATTTGTAAATATTTTCTCCCATTCTGTAGGTTTCTGTTTTGTTAATAGTTTTCAACTTTGTGCAAAAGTTTTTAAGTTTAAATAGATTGCATTTATTTATTTTTGTTCTTATTTCTTTTTTTGCCTTAGGAAGAAGATCCAAAAAATATTGTAAAAATTTAGGTCAAAGAATGTTCTGCCTATGTTCTCTTTTAGGAGTTTTATGGTTTCAGGTCTTACATTTAGGTCTTTAATTCATTTTTTCCTTATTTTTATATATGATGTGAAGAAATGTTTTAATCTCATTCATTTACATGTAGCCGTCCAGTTTTCCCAGCACCATTTCTTGAAAAAATAAATAATGGATCAGAAATAATGTGAATGCTTGTACTTTTGATGTTATCCCAGAAAATTTAAGTGTTGCTATTCTGATTGAATTGCTTTCATTATTCTATCTTCCAGGTTATTTATGCATTCTTCTGTATCACATAGGCTGCTATTCATTGCTTCCAGGGTGTTTTTCATTTCAATTATTATATTTTCAGTTATCTTTCCTTTTTATACTTTCTGATTCCTTATTAAAATTCTTATTGTGTTTATCTATTCTTTCCCCTAATTCATTTAGCATTCTTATTACAAATGTTTTGAATTCTTTATCTGGTAAACTGTTTATTTCTGTTGCACTATTTATTTTTTCAGGAGTTTTCTCTTGCTCTTATACATGAGACTAGTTCTTCTGTCTTTTTACCTTGTCTAACTTTCTCAATCTCTACGTATTTAGATGAAACCATTGTCTACTGCAGTCTTGAAAGGGTATCGTTTTGGAGGAGTGTCCACAGTCTTCATAGGCCCCAAATATTTGGTGGCAGAACTGGATTTGACCTGAAAAGAAGACGTCTTTCCTCAGGGTGTACTGTCAGCTGTCACCTTGGTAGAAGGTGGGGCTGGAGATAGAGGAGCTAGAGCCAGAAGCAAGTGTGAGGTAGGACTTTCTCTCTGCTCAGTGGCTGTTACCACCCTCTTGGGTGTGGGGTCAGATCCCAAGTTGAAGCAGCAGAAGTTCTGAGGGTCAGGTCTGAGCTGACTCTCTTATCACCAAGTGTGTGATCTCTCATCTCCTAGCACCAGCATCTTTGCTGTGGAGGGAAGCCGTGCCAGGGCAAGAGGGGCCCATGAGGGCTTTCAGCTGATGAGGAGGCGTGGGCTGTGGTGGGTCAACCACAGACAGCCATCCAGGCTGGGTTCGATGCACTCTCTGTGCAGTCACCGGCAATGGCAACCACACTGCCTCTGAGTCTCCTTTGTCCCTCCACCCTGTGATTCCTGCCAGTCTACTTGGCCTCTGCCCTGTTGGGAGACACTCTACAGGGCCAAGTGGGACTCAGTTGGCCCGTCAGAATTTATCACGGGGTGAACTGTGGTAGTCTGACTACCGTCAGAGATCAGGACTGCTTCTGCTGGGCCGCCTGAGTAAGCACCAGCATTGGCCATCCCCATGGCATCAGGTGCCACTGCAGTTCCAAGCTGTATTTGCGTTCCATGGCCAAGCCCTCTCCCTGTGCTGGTAGCCCTGGCTCTTTTGTGAGGTGAAGTGAGTGGGGCGAAGCCTTTGCTCATTTCAGACGGGGAGATGCTCTAAGACAGCTATGGAAAACCAGGCAGCCACCAGAGAAGGTCTCAGTCTAGCTTCTCCGCTCTGCTTGGGGAGCAAGCCAGCCCTCTCATGCTCCTGCTCTCATGTGGAGTCTAGTCTCCCCTTAGCCCTCCTGCTAGTTTTCGTGGCCCTCCAGTCAGTCAAGGGGGTTTTTCTTCCCTGTCTTGGACTCTAGGACTGGGGCATCCAATATGTGACTCAAACTACTCACTCTCCTGGGCAGCTCTCCTCTGGTGTGTTTTCCCTTTTCCTCTGAGTTCCCTGCCAGGGGCACAGATCTCCACCTCATTGCTTCAGTTCCCTTCCTTTCCAGTGCTCTGTGGATCTTTGTTACAGCCTTGCTGGTACAGGAACCTTTCTGCCAGTTTCCAGTTACTTTTCAGTGAGAATTGTTCCATAGGCGGATGTATTTTTGATGTGTCTATGGAGAGAGGTGAGTTCCACATCCTACTCTACCATACCATCTTGATCCAAAGTCCCATTTCTTTTCTAAATGTGTATCTGTGGGAAAGATTTGGAAACTAATGAGCAGCATTTTTGTTTTTTTTTGACTAGTTCTGCTACAAACTGTTTGTTTAAACCTAAGGCATATCTTCACTTCTCTAAATTTGTTCCTTCATGTGGAATTTTAAAGGGATTGAAATAATACTCTTTCAGTTCCCTTGTGGGGACACAATTGTAATATTGTATGACAAGTTTGCATCATCAGTTTTGATTGAAAGAGTTGGAGCTTTCAAGGCCACATTTCGTGACCATGTTTGACAAAAACTTTGTTAATAGATGTGAAGAGGGACAGCTTAAGGGAATTCCTTGAGGCAATGCTAGTTTATATCAAAAATACCTTTCAGGGTTTTACAGAAATGCCAGACATTTTAGTAGAGCATTTGAAATTCCTGATGAAATATTTCATCTCGGAGCTGTCATTTTTAATGCATAAATTTTGTTGTGATTTCATCATGGAACATTTTATCCTTTCAAATATATTCTTACAATGCAACCTTGAGAAATATAGTTTTCCAGAAGGTAAAGAATCCTCATTATCTAGTGTAGAAAATTTCTTTTTTTTTAATTTAAATTTATTTATTTTAATTAGAGGCTAATTACTTTACAATATTGTATTGGTTTTGTCATACATCAACACGAATCCGCCATGGGTGTACAAGTGTTCCCAATCCTGAACGCCCCTGCCACTTCCCTCCCCATACCATCCCTCTGGGTCATCCCAGTGCACCAGCCCCAAGCTTCCTGTCTCCTGCATCGAACCTGGACTGGCGATTCATTTCTTATATGATATTATACATGTTTCAATGCCATTCTCCCAAATCATCCCCCCATCCCTCTCCCACAGAGTCCAAAAGACTGTTCTATACATCTGTGTCTCTTTTGCTGTCTCATATACAGAAATTTTCTTAATTTCAATTGAAGAATAATATCCTAATGCTTAAATTTATAGATAATAGCTATCATAATTGTATTATAAAATTTTCTTAATTTCAATAGACAAATACTATTTTATTTATTTATTTTTTGTTCTGTTTTTGTTTTTTGGACAAATACTATTTTAAAGTTAACTATATATTATATGAGCTTCCCTGGTGGCTCAGATAATAAAGAATCTGCCTGAAATGCAAGAGATCTGCGTTCGATTGCTGGGTTGGGAAGATATCCTGGAGAAGAGAATGGCAACCCACTCCAGTATTCTTGCCTGGAGAATTCCATGGACAGAAGAGCCTGGCAGGCTACAGTCCATGGGGTCACAAAGAGTCAGACATGACTGAGGGACTAACAGGCCATACATTATAGGAAAATTTTATGGTAAATTTGTCATTTTCTTTTTATAAAATATACATTGTAAAATTATTTTATAAAATTTCATTAAAATTTTATATAAAATATATAATACTTTTAAATTTAAAAACAAGTAATTTATAAAGCTATTTCACCTAATTTAAATTAAATTCACTTTATTTGGCTCTTTCACTAAGGCAACATAATCTTAGCATCATACACTATTACTATAGTGTTACTTTATTTGTTGTTAGTTTTTGGGATATTTGGCTAAATCTTTTTATTTAATAAGATCTTTGAAAATAGATTTTTTAGAGTTTGTCTTGCAGAGAAACCCAAATACTTCCCTAAGATGACATGAAGCCTTGTGTCCAAACAGAAATAGTAGCAATCAATATAATCTGTTTAATCTGGACACCCCATGACTCTTAAACTAATAAACTAGAGTGTTAATGATGTCATAGTCAAACATTCTTCTCTACTCTAAATGGGTCAGTTAGCAGCCCACAGGCACACCCTACCCCAGGACCAGATGCAATCTTATAAATGATGTAATATACTTATTTATATATAAGTAAATAATTAATTTATATAACATTATATATAAATAAATTACATATATAAATTATATAAATAAATAAATATATAGTAGATATCAGAGCTGACATCTTGCTCTCCATCCACAATGAGTCATGGATAGACAACTAAAAAAACAAATAATTTTATACACAGGGTTATACTTTTCAGATCCAATTCTTGTCAAATAAACAATACTTGGTAATTATACTTCAAATTTTGCCATGAAGTGATGGGACCGGATGCCATGATCTTGGTTTTCTGAATGTTGAGCTTTAAGCCAACTTTTTCACTCTCCTCTTTCACTTTCATCAAGAGGCTCTTCAGTTCTTCTTCACTTTCTGCCATAAGGGTAGTGTCATCTGCATAACTGAGGTTATTGATATTTCTCCCAGCAATCTTGATTCCAGCTTGTGCTTCCTCCAGCCCAGTGTTTCTCATGATGTACTCTGCATATATGTTAAATAAGCAGGGTGACAATATACAGCCTTGCCATACTCCTTTTTCTGTTTGGAACCAGTCTGTCATGGCAAATAGATGGGGAAACAGTGGAAACAGTGGCTGACTTTATTTTTTGGGGCTCTAAAATCACTGCAGATGATGATTACAGCCATAAAATTAAAAGACATTTACTCCTTGGAAGGAAAGTTATGACCAAACCTAGACAGCATGTTAAAAAGCAGAGACATTACTTTGTCAACAAAGGTCCATCTAGTCAAGGCTATGGTTTTTCCAGTAGTAATGTATGGATGTGAGAGTTGGACTATAAAAAATGCTGAGCACTGAAGAATTGATGCTTTCGAATTGTGGTGTTGGAGAAGACTCTTGAGAGTCCCTTGGACTGCAAGGAGATCCTACCAGTCCATCCTCAAGGAGATCAGTTCTGGGTGTTCATTGGAAGGACTGATGTTGAAGCTGAAATTCCAATACTTTGGTCACCTGATACAAAGAGCTGACTCATTTGAAAAGACCCTAATGCTGGGAAAGATTGAGGGCAGGAGGAGAAGGGGACGACAGAAGATGAGATGGTTGGATGGCATTACCTACTCAATGGACATGGTTTTGGGTGGACTCCAGGAGTTGGTGATGGACAGGGAGGCCTGGCATGCTGCAGTCCATGGGGTCTCAAAGAGTTGGACATGACTGAGCGACTGAACTGAACTGAACTGATACTTCAAATTTTAAGAGACACGTGTACCCCAATGTTCATTGCAGCACTGTTTATAATAGCCTGGACATGGAAGCAACCCTAGATGTCCATCAGCAGATGAATGGATAAGAAAGCTGTGGTACATATACACAATGGAGTATTACTCAGCCATTAAAAAGAATACATTTGAATCAGTTCTAATGAGGTGGATGAAACTGGAGCCTATTATACAGAGTGAAGTAAGCCAGAAGGAAAAACACCAATACAGTATACTAACGCATATATATGGAATTTAGAAAGATGGTAATGATAACCCTGTATACGAGACAGCAAAAGAGACACTGATGTATAGAACAGGATTATGGACTCTGTGGGAGAGGGAGAGGGTGGGAAGATTTGGGAGAATGGCATTGAAACATGTGAAATGTCATGTATGAAACGAGATGCCAGTCCAAGTTCAATGCACGATGCTGGATGCTTGGGGCTGGTGCACTGGGACGACCCAGAGGGATGGTATGGGGAGGGAGGAGGGAGGAGGGTTCAGGATGGGGAACACATGAGAAATAAAGGAATAAAAAATTAAAAAAAAAAAAGTTTTTTAAAGTTAAAACCCAAAATGCAGCCTTTGGTGTGGTATTAATTTTATATATCAACTTGATTGGGTCACAGGAGCCCAGATATTTGGATAAATGTTATTTTTGGGTAAGTCTATGAAGGCATTTATCTGCTGAGGGCTTGAATAGAAGAAAATAGTGAGAAATAGTTCATTCTTTTTTCTGGACTGTTTTGAGTTGAGCCATTGGTCTTCTCCTGCCTCTGCAATAAACTCAGACTGGAACTTAAAACACTGACTCTTCTGGTTCTCAGTTCTTCTAACTTGGACTAGACCTATACTATTGACTTTCTTGTGCTTCTAGCTTAGTGACTGAGGCTCTTGAACTTCTCAGCCTCCATGATCATGTAAGCCAAATCCTAATAGTAAATTTCTTTGCATGAGAAATCACTTCAGTTGTGTCCACCTCTGTGACCCCATGTGTCCCCATGTGTAGCCTGCCAGGCTCCTCTGTCCATGGGATTCTCCTGGCAGGAATACTGGAGTGGGTTGCTATGTACTCCTCCATGTATCTTTCTGACCCAGGGATCTAACGCACATTACTTAGGTCTTCCATATTGGCAGATGGGTTCTTTACCACTAGTGCTACCTAGGAAGCTCAGTAAATTCCTTTAGATAGACAGATAGATAAATAGACTTCTGAAAATGTTACTTATTTCTCACCAGGATAAGATTAAGTGTAAGTTTAGTAACTTTGTTAATCTTATAGTTTCCCTTAGCTTCATTTTTTTGAATACTTGTGAATTTTGGTTGTTTGTTTTTTAGTTTTGAGCCATTCTTTGGAAATCCATACTTTCTTTCAAAAATTATTCACAACTACATATTATATATCATTCGTTCCCAAATATATTGCTGATTTTGAAGGGGAGGAGATAAGAGAAATGTGGGAATCAAAGCAGACAATAAGCACAGATCATACAGCTAGGGCTATAGAATTATCATACCTGGAAATAAAAAGGTACATTACCAAAACATTAAAAAAACAGAGTAAAAGATGGGGAATATCATCAGAGAATTGAATCAATTGAGAAGTATCAAACAGAAATTCTATAATTGAAAACAAAATAAATGCTATGAAAAGAATAAAACAAAAATGTGGATTAAAATGAAAAGTTTTAATGTACATACAATTGGAGTCACTTACAGAAGAGAAAAAAAAAAAACATTTTAAGAAATAATGGCATAGAATTTTCCAACACTGATTATAGACCTTGACTCATGGGTTTAGAGACTTTTGTGAACCTCAAACCAATTAAAAACACAGACATATTTCTTCACATGATAGCAAAATTACTGAAAGCCATTAAAAAAGAAAGTTTAAAAGCAACCAAAGGGAAAAAATACATTACTTTTAAAGGAACAAAAATAAAATTGATATCTAGCTCTTCAACAAAATAAATGAAAGAGAAAACATTAAGATGCCCTTTAGGAAGGATTGGAAACACTAAAATACTACATTTTTAGGCAGAATTAAATTATCCCAGATGGAAGCATAGTAAATCAGCCATAAGTGAAAAACATGAGAATTCATAGCTAAGTAGGTAGATCTAAATTAAAATTCACTGTTTAATGTAATAATAATTAATATCAATAATAATATCTATATGTTTTCTTAAATCATACAAATGCAGAATTAAAAGTCATAATAAAATAGTATAAAAATTAAAGAGAGTAAATGCCATCAGGTCATTACATTGACTAGAAAGTGGTGAAGTATGAATTTAATGTGAAATCCAGTAAGTCATGGATACATATCATAGATTCTAACATAACAATAAAAAGAACAACAATACAATTCAACAATTAAAAAAAAGAGCCTAATTAGAAAATGGTTAATGCACTTGAGTGGATATTTCTTCAAAGAGGACATACAAATAATCAGTGAGCACATGAAAAGATGCTGAACACCACTAATCATTGTGGAAATGTAAATCAAAACCATAATTATATACCACTTCACATCCATTAGAATGGCTATTTATCAAAAAAGCAGAAATAAACAATGTTGATGAGGATGTGAAGAAACTGGAATCTTGTATATTGCTGGTGGGAATGTAAGATGGTGCAGATGCTGTGAAAAATGGTATGCTGCTTCCTCAAAAAATTGAAGGTAATTATATCTGTAACCTATTAGTTCCATTTCTGGGTATGTATCCAAAAGAACTGAAAGCTGTGACTTATAGATATCTGTACTCTCATGTTCATAATAGCATTATCCGCAAAGGTCAAAAAGTGGCTGCAATTCAAGTGCCCACTGATGGACGAATGGGTAAACAAATGTAATGTATGCATACAATGAAACATCATTTAGCCTTAAAAAGTAAAAGAATTTTCACATGTACAGCATGGATGGACCCTGATGACATTATACTGAGATAAGTTAGTTACTTATATGAGGTAACCAGGGGGGTCAAATTGATAGAGACAAAATGTTGAATGGTAGTTGTCAGGAACTGGGTGAAGGAGGGAATGATGATTTATTATTTAATGACTATGGGATGAGATCAAAGAAGTTCTGGAAGTGAGTGGTTGTACAACACTGTGAATGTAATTAATGCCAATGAAATGTACACTTAAAAATGGTAAATTTTATGTTGTGTATGTTTTACCACAATTAAAAAAAGAATCTTAATAACAATAAAAAATAATAGAATGTATTACTAACAAGGTAATAGAGGATAAGGAGTGAAAAAGTAAAAATAGTTTATCCAGAAAGGGCAAGAAAAAAAAAAAAAAGAGAACAGTGAACTGATAGGACAAATTAGAAAACAAATAGCAAGCTGATAGAGATATATCCAAATGCAATAAAAAATGGGCTTCCCAGGTGGCTCAGTAGTAAAGAATCCACTTGCCAATGCAGGAGATGCAGGTTTGACCCGAGTCCCCAGGGGTCCTCCTGGGGAGGAAACGGCAGATCCTCCAAGATCCCCTGGAGGAGGAAACGGCAACCCACTCCTGTATTCTTGCCTGGAGAATCCCATGGACAGAGACTTGTGGGCTAAAGCCCATGGGATCCTGTCAAAAAGTCAGACACGACCTTGCATATGCAAAGTAATAAACAGTATTAATCAGAAAATTGAATTAAGAAATGAAAAAACTATACATTTGTTGTTTTGCAGCTTGAGGAGTTCCTGGGTGAAATTTGAACCGATTCTCATGCAGCAAGCAAAGAGAAACCAAAGAAAGAGGCCTTTCCAGATTGGTAGGTGGCAGCTTTAATAAGCAAGAGAAATACATGAGGAAAGACTGAGCGCAGGAGGAGAAGGAGGCGACAGAGGATGAGATGGTTGATTGACATCATCGACTCAATGGCCATGAGTCTGATTAAACTTCAGGAGATGGTGAAGGACAGGGAAGCCTGGAGTACTGCAGTTCTTCGGTGCTGTTCTGTGCTTAGTTGCTCAGCCATGTCCAATTCTTTGCAACCTCATGGACTCTAGCCTGCCAAGCTCGTCTGTCCATGGGGATTCTCCAGGCAAGAATACTGAAGTGGGTTGCCATGCTCTCCTCCAGGGATCTTCCCAACCCATGGCTTGAACCCAGGTCTCCAGCCTTGCAAGCAGACTCTTTTACCAATTGAGCCACCAGGGAAGCCCAAGAATACTGGAGTAGGTAGCCTATATCTTCTCCAGGAGATCTTCCTGACTCAGGAATCAAACCAGGGTTTCCTGCGTTGCAGGCAGATTCTTTACCAACTGAGCTACCGTGGAAGCTGGTGCTGCAGTTCATGGGGTCTCAAAGAGTGGGACAGGCTGGAGCGACTGAAAAGCAACATATGAGGCTCATCCTGTGTGGCCACAGGATGAGTAGATCTTTGCGCCAGCCTGCCAGAATCTTAAAAGATTATAGAGACTATGATGAGGGTCGGTGGTGTACTAGTCCAGATGATCTCAACACCTAGCTTTCTTAAGGCTGCATCCTTGGAACACTTCTAGTGTGCTAACTGGGAGCAGAATGTACAGTCAAAGGAGAGGAGACAAGGAGGAGCCTCTGGTTGCCCGGGTCCAGCTGGCAGATCAACCAGAGGTCATGACCCCTCAATTACCTCCTCCGACAGTATTGCTTACATATGTTACATCTTTAATATGAGGACACAGAAGAGCTGAAAGAAAAAGAGGAAAAGATGGAAAGGTCGCTTCAGTTGTGTCCGACTATTTGCCACCCTATGGACTGTAGCCCACCAAACTCCTCTGTCCATGGGCTTCTCCAGGCAAGAATACTGGAGTGGGTTGTCATGCCCTCCTCCAGGGGATTTTCCCAACCCAGGGATTAAATCTGTATCTTTTATGTCTCCTGCATTGGTAGGCAGGTTCTTTACCATTAGTGCTGCCCAGGTAACCTGAATACTGCAAATGTAACCAAAATAAAGCTGTAGAACTATATTAATATCAAATGTTGAAGGAAGTGTTAGTAATCACAGAGATATTCAAAAGATGTTTCTTTTCTATGGAAAAGTATGCAAGGCCTAAATTTGTATACCACTAAATCTATGTTCTCAAAATTGCTAAAAAGGGACAGAGACAAATTCACAGTCATAATTTGATATTTATGTATACCTCCTTCAGTGACTAATTTCAGTGTGGGTATTTTAGCTACATAAACAACATTAAACAACTTGATATTATATATATGCATTATATGAACTATATATATATCATATGTAATATATGTAATTCTCTTTCTCCACACACACACACATACACACGCACACACACTGTATTCAAATTACTGCAAAATGCATTCTTTTCAAGTGTGCATAGAACATTTACCAAAATAGGTCATCACATACTGGGCTACAATGCAAGTCCTAACAAATATTAAAGAATTTAAAATGAAATTTATTTCATTTTCTGGAAAATATGTAATTAGCATATTCTGACAAATAGCATTTTCTGACAAAAATGCAATTGTTGTCATTCAGTGGCTCAGTCGTGTTCAACTCTTGGCAACCTCATGAACTGCAGCACGTCAGACTTCCCTGTTTTTCAACATCTCCCGCAACTTGCTCAAACTCATGTCCATTGAGTCAGTGATGCCATCCAAACATCTCATCCTCTGTTGTCCCCTGCCTTCAATCTTTCCCAGCATCAGAGTCTTTTCTAATGAGTCACCTCTTTGCATCAGGTGGTCGAAGTTTTGGAGCTTCAGCTTCAGCATCCGTCCTTCCATAAATATTTAGGACTGATTTGCTTTAGGATTGACTGGTTATATCTCCTTGCAGTTCAAGGGACTCTCAAGAGTCTTTTCCAATACCACAGTTGTAAAACATCAATGCTTCGGTGCTCAGCTTTCTTTATGGTTCAACTCTTACACCCATACATGACTACTAGAAAAACCATAGCTTTGACTACAGGGAACTTTGTTGGCTAAGTAATGTCTCTGATTTTTAATATGCTGTCTAGATTGGTCATAGCTTTTCTTCCAAGGAGCAAGTGTGTTTTCATGGCTGCAGTCACCATCCACAGTGATTTTGGAGCCCAAGAAAATAAAGTCTCTCATTGTTTCCATTGTTTCCCCATCTATTTGCCATGAAGGGATAGGACCGGAGGCCATGATCTTAGCTTTTTGAATTTTGAGTTTTAAGCCAGCTTTTTCACTCTCCTTTTTCAGTTTCATCAAGAGGTTCTTCAGTTCCTCTTTGCTTTCTGCTGTAAGGGTGGTGTCATGGGCATATCTGAGGTTATTGATATTTCAATAAAATAGAATTAGATGTAGCAAATACTAGGAATAAAATATATGAAAAACCTCTACACTGAAAATTACAAAACATACATTACTGAAAAAAAGGAAAAAGAGCAAATAAAGGCAATAATGTTATGTTTATATACTGGCGACTCATCATTTATAGAAATTGACTATCTACTACTTTCTACCCAAATGGTACATACAACATAATAGCAATCAAAATCCCTGCATTTGTGTGTGTGTGTGTATTAAAAATGAATGAAAATTCAAAAAGGAAAGAGTAGCAAAGACAATCCTAAACCAGCAAACTGTATGCCTTCTTTGTAGCTATACTAAGACTGTGTGGCATTGCACAATCAGATAAATTGCCCAGAAGGACCACAGAAAGAATACAGAATGGTAAATATTCACACCATTTATAACAGAAGTGCCACTGAAATGTAATGAAGAAAAGTTCATATTTTCAATATATGATGTTGGATAAATTGGATATTTCTATGGACTGGAATGCAAAAGTAGGAAGTCAAGAAACACCTGGAGTAATAGGCAAATTTGGCCTTGGAATACGGGATGAAGCTGGGCAAAGACTAATAGAGTTTTGCCAAGAAAATGCACTGGTCATAACAAACACCCTCTTCCAACAACACAAGAGAAGACTCTATACATGGACATCACCAGATGGTCAACACCGAAATCAGACTGATTATATTCTTTGCAGCCAAAGATGGAGAAGCTCTATACAGTCAGCAAAAACAAGACCAGGAGCTGACTGTGGCTCAGACCATGAACTCCTTATTGCCAAATTCAGACTGAAATTGAAGAAAGTAGGGAAAATCACTAGACCATTCAGGTATGACCTAAATCAAATCCCTTATGATTATACAGTGGAAGTGAGAAATAGATTTAAGGGCCTAGATCTGATAGATAGAGTGCCTGATGAACTATGGAATGAGGTTTGTGACATTGTACAGGAGACAGGGATCAAGACCATCCCCATGGAAAAGAAATGCAAAAAGCAAAATGGCTGTCTGGGGAGGCCTTACAAATAGCTGTGAAAAGAAGAGAAGCGAAAAGCAAAGGAGAAAAGGGAAGATATAAACATCTGAATGCAGAGTTCCAAAGAATAGCAAGAATACATAAGAAAGCCTTCTTCAGTGATCAATGCAAAGAAATAGAGGAAAACAACAGAATGGGGAACACTAGAGATCTCTTCAAGAAAATCAGAGATACCAAGGGAACATTTCATGCAAAGATGGGCTCGATAAAGGACAGAAATGGTATGGACCTAACAGAAGCAGAAGATATTAAGAAGAGATGGCAGGAATACACAGAAGAACTGTACAAAAAAGATCTTCACGACCCAAATAATCAGGATGGTGTGATCACTGACCTAGAGCCAGACATCCTGGAATGTGAAGTCAAGTGGGCCTTAGAAAGCATCACTACGAACAAAACTAGTGGAGGGGTTAGAATTCCAGTTGAGCTATTCCAAATCCTGAAAGATGATGCTGTGAAAGTGCTGCACTCAATATGCCAGCAAATTTGGAAAACTCAGCAGCGGCCACAGGACTGGAAAAGGTCAGTTTTCACTCCAATCCCAAAGAAAGGAAATGCCAAAGAATGCTCAAACTACCGCACAATTGCACTCATCTCACACTTTAGTAAAGTAATGCTCAAAATTCTCCAAGCCAGGCTTCAGCAATATGTGAACCGTGAACTTCCTGATGTTCAAGTTGGTTTTAGAAAAGGCAGAGGAACCAGAGATCAAATTGCCAACATCCGCTGGATCATGGAAAAAGCAAGAGAGTTCCAGAAAAACATCTATTTCTGCTTTATTGACTATGCCAAAGCCTTTGACTGTGTGGATCACAATAAACTATGGAAAATTCTGAAAGAGATGGGAATACCAGACCACCTGACCTACCTCTTGAGAAATTTGTATGCAGGTCAGGAAGCAACAGTTAGAACTGGACATGGAACAACAGACTGATTCCAAATAGGAAAAAGAGTTTGTCAAGGCTGTATATTGTCATCCTGTTTATTTAACTTATATGCAGAGTACATCATGAGAAACGCTGGACTGGAAGAAACACAAGCTGGAATCAAGATTGCCGGGAGAAATATCAATAACCTCAGATATGCAGATGACACCACCCTCATGGCAGAAAGTGAAGAAGAACTAAAAAGCCTCTTGATGAAAGTGAAAGTGGAGAGTGAAAAAGTTGGCTTAAAGCTCAACATTCAGAAAATGAAGATCATGGCATCTGGTCCCATCACTTCATGGGAAATAGATGGGGAAACAGTGGAAACAGTGTCAGACTTTATATTTTTGGGCTCCAAAATCACTACAGATGGTGGCTGCAGCCATGAAATTAAAAGACGCTTACTCCTTGGAAGGAAAGTTATGACCAACTTAGATAGCATATTCAAAAGCAGAGACATTACTTTGCCAACAAAGGTTCATCTAGTCAAGGCTAAGGTTTTTCCTGTGGTCATGTATGGATGTGAAGTTGGACTGTGAAGAAGGCTGAGAGCCGAAGAATTGATGCTTTTGAACTGTGGTGTTGGAGAAGACTCTTGAGAGTCCTTTGGACTGCAAGGAGATCCAACCAGTCCATTCTGAAGGAGATCATCCCTGGGATTTCTTTGGAAGGAATGATGCTAAAGCTGAAACTCCAGTACTTTGGCCACCTCATGTGAAGAGTTGACTCATTGGAAAAGACTCTGATGCTGGGAGGGATTGGGGGCAGGAGGAGAAGGGAACAACAGAGGATGAGATGGCTAGATGGCATCACTGACTCCATGGACATGAGTCTGAGTGAACTCTGGGAGTTGGTGATGGACAGGGAGGCCTGGCGAGCTGCGATTCATGGGGTCGCAAAGAATCGGACACAACTGAGCGACTGATCTGATCTGATCTGATGGAAAAAAAGTGAAACTTCACGCTTTTAGTAGATGATGCTAGGTCAGTTGAAAATCCAAATAAAAGAAAACTGAATTAAACTTTTTCTCACATCTCATGTCATATATAAAAATTAACTCCAGATGGAATGAAGATTCCAGGATGAAGTGAAGATCTAAATGTGAGAGTTACATTAATAAAACTTCCCTCCAAAATTGAAGACTATTTGCATGGCTACAATAAAGGTGAGTAGGTTTATAAACTTGACTGTGAAAAATAAGCTTGTATACCATACTTTATGATCTCATTTATATAGAATTTCAAAAAATAAAAATAAAGCCAATCTGTGATGTTAGAAGTCACAATTGTGGTTACCTTGATGGTTTAATTCCTGCAAATTTGTACCAGGAGTCTTTTGGAATGTTGGTTATGTGTATAATACTATTTATCTATTTATAGTAGTATCAAAAGGAATCAGAAAACTATGAATAAATCAAAGATGTAGGAAAAAAACTCCTCTACAGATACTTACAATATAAAAAATTATTGAGAGAAATGAAAATAATATATAAATAGAGAAGACATTTTCATGAGCTAGAAGACATTATAAACATGTCCACTATGCCTTAAAAAATAAAGTCAAAGTGATCACAATCAAGGATATTTTGTTATATGTCAATATCAAAGTGCACATGACATGATTCAACCAAAGGCACAATAAAAGAAATAAGACAAAATGAATTGAAATTGTTTAAAAGGAAGGAAAGAAAGAAGGGACAAGAAATATGTTGTAGCTGCCACATATTCCTATTTTTTTTCCCACATTTAGGAGATGAGGATGTATGAGCATCTAGATATGGCGCTAATACATTGCATTCCTCGTGTCAAATTTCTCACCTTCTCAAATTGCAGAAGTGCAGACATTTTGGACCTTTATACCTGTGACATAATGGGAAATGGCCTTACCATTCCTCAGTAATATTTTAGAAGTGAAGTTGATGTGGAAAGGATCACTGGCCTGAAATGTATTGGCTCAATAGTAGAACTTTTGGATAGTAGTCCTCTCAGTGACTATGGAGCTCTGTGAGATGCATGTGTACATATTCTGTGCGACTCATAGCAATGCACTTCACTGGCACGTGAGATGAAGCATAAAGGAAGTTAGACTGAAAGTGCTTTGTTGTTCTACTGCTGCATTTACAATCAAAATCTATGGCTGAGCATAGCCTATGACAGGTCCATGTGTAAAGAATTCATGAATGTGATATTACTTAAGCAAAATAAAAGACATTCTATTTATACAATAACTTTATGTAATTCTGCACAATATGTTATGGAATTATTGAACAGAATGTTTGGGAATCTTTTAAAATAAGTTAATTCAGCTTTAATTGTACATAGAATTGCCAATGGTTTTCTAAATGCTCTTTTAACACCTCTAAAGATGTGAAATTCATTATTTTATGGGGCACTTTATTACATTTTTATAGACTTCTATTAAGTTATTAGAAGACTGTTATACTAATCTAAAACCTGTTTTGCTGTAAGTTATATTTATTGTTTTTAATTCTCCCCTGGGGTGCCACATAGAATAAAAGTTTAATTTCAAAAAAGCCACATATATTTTTAACTGTTTGCAATATTTTTGGTCTTCTAGATAAATTCAAATTGAAAAACAATTGAGTACATGATAAACTATCCAATATATTGTGTTCAGTGAACATTTCTGAAACATATATTTTGATTTTTCATACATTTCCAATTAATTTCTATCTAGACTTGAAGTTTGTCTTCTCCATCCCAAGTATGACACCATCATTAAGTCATTTCCCAAAGCCAGGAGCTCTTTGAATCCTCTCTTGCACTAACTCTGCACATCTAAGACATCTGAAAATACTGTAGGCTTATTCTTAAATAGTCTGCCTGATTCCCCTTTTGATGCCTATGGCTCATTCCTCACACTGAACTAGTAATCTCTCTAAATTATAAAATGATATTTTGCAGTAGGCAGCCTGCTAAGTAAGATAACCCATGATGACCTCCAACTCTTAATATCCATGCAGTTGTGCCATTCTGTCCCCTGAGAGTTGGGTGGACATATTGGCATCTAATGAATAGACTATAGTAAGAGTAATAGGATGTCACTTCTGAGCTTAGGTTACAGAAGGCTATGACTTCTATCTTGTTTTTTCTCTCTCAAGCTCTTCTCAATTACACCATCTAACAAAGCAAGCTGCCATGCTGTGAATTGCCTTATGGAGAGGCCCATGGGAAAAGGAAGCAAGGGTGGCCTTCAGCCAACTGCCAGTAAGGAACTGAGGCCTTCAGTTCAACAGTCTACATGAAACTGAATTCTGCCAACAATCACATAAGTGAGCTTGGAAATGGATCTTTCCCCGGTTGAGCCTCAAAAGGTTTGTATTCCCAGCCAGCACTTTGATTATAGCCTCATGAGAGACCGTGAACCGAAGGTCCTGGGTAAACTCTGCCTGGACTCTGAAAACTATAGAAATTGTGGGGGTGATACATATTGTTTGAGCCTCTAAATTTTGGGGGTTGCATATTAGATAGAAATAGATAGTCAACACATACTCCTATGTTAAAACTCTTCAATCTTTTTCAATACAAAAATCCCTCTGGCTAATAATACAATCAACAGCCCTCTGCTTACTTCTTAATTCTGCCCTTGTGCTTCACCGCTGTTGAAAGAGCTCTAACTTTTGAACTAAGTGAAGCTCTTGTTGACTTGAGGCTTTTGTTCATGCTGATCTCTCTGCTGGCACGTTCTCATGCCCTCCCCTCTCATGGCTGGCCTCATGTCATACTTTTGACTTTCTTGAACCTCTATCTAATAATAAAGTTCTTCCCTAACTCCTAATTAGATACCTTAACCTTATGTTATGTTCAGAGCACTTTTGTAAATTCATATCATTTGAATTATTGGGCTGCTACATAAAAAATAAAAATCTACCTCTCTTATTGACCTGGTTGTGCCAGGATTCCAACACGGAGCCCAGGGATTCCCACTGTACCACATAACCAACCATGGTGAACTATCCTTGTTTGTAACATTCTATAAGTTAATGCATTTTTTATCAAAATCTTTTTGTAGTTCTAGAGGATGCAATCTAAATTTTTACAAAACTCAAGTAGTATTTAGAAGAAAGAAAAAAGGAATTACAGCAAAGAGCAAGTCAAAATTGATGTCATATATAGAACTTTAGTACTGCTTATCTGCTGTTCTTAGTATAGTTTTATTTTTATTCCTTCAGTTTTATATTGTGAAGACATAATTTAGGAATTAATTTTTGTAATGTGAAATGTACATCACAGTTAAAATTTAAATATGCTTCAAAAGATTGAGTTGGATTCTTGGCTGATAAAAGAACGCAGCATAATTTTCTCCTTCACCAGGCATCACGTCCAGCCTGAAGGACACTTGAAATTATTTCAAATATTTTGGCATGGACTGTTTATTTCAAACATATATCAAAAAGAGTCATATATGAAAAAGAGAGTCATCTGGGATGAATGACTAGTGAGGAAAGAAAGATCAGCAGTGGTCATATTTCAGGATTATCTTACTATCTTTTCTTTAACAGTTGCAAAGACTCCACAGACTGAGTAAATATCATCCCTAAAACATTAAAAAACTGAGAATCTGGAAGGCTTTAATACAGCCACTCCCAGAAATCCGTAAAATTAGAGCCATGCATTGGTGCTCATGTCAATGAAACTGTTTCTTAGCATTCAAGATGAGAGTCTATTACTTAGTTTTTACCATATTGGGCAACCAAAAGCCTAGTACCACATTCAATGTGATTTATTAACATGATTCAGGCAATAAAATGAATTCATTCTCAGTTGGTCAACTTTATTTGGCCAATTTATTAAATGGCTCCCCAATCTACAAAGAAGGACAGTCAGTCCTTTATTCCCTTTGAAAATATCTAAGCTTCCCTTTTTTTCCTTGTGCTGCTTGCCTCAGGGACATTTCCTGCTTAACAGCCTCAGATTGATTTCTGTGCCCATTGGTGCTTCCATTTGCCATCTGTTAGCTGAAGCAGTTATATATTTAGAAACACAGGAAAGAGCCAACACGAGAAATTGAAGAAGTTTGAATAGATAGCACAGAACAACTATCAAACTCTTTGTATGAACCGTTATTGATTCATAATATGTGGATAGTTGGAATAAGATATGAGATTTCAAGGGTATTGAACTGCTAGATACTGAAGTATTGAAGCAAAGGGAAAAATAGAGTTTTGGTGACAGTGGTTGTAGGAATGTATAAAGAGTGTTAATAAATATTGGTATTTTTAAAAGTAGAGAGAAAAAAACAACTTAACTCATAATCTTAAAAAAAAATTAACGTATCAAAGATGCTATTGTTGGAGGAGGGAGAAAGCAAACTTTAAGCTTGAGTGAAAAAAACTGTAAGCCTTTTCAGCATCTTGATCAGTTTATTGCAGCTTTGAGATCAAAGGAAACTCTTGAATGGGGTACACAAATTCACATATACTAAGAAAAGGCAAGAGATTGGCTTGGTTAAAATGTTGTGATTCAATTGTGTAAATGAGTTTGTAATTTGTAAATTGTGTTAATTAATCCTTTTTAAAAGAGTATTGAGAACAAGCATCTTAAAATAGTATGAAAATTTCTTCTCTCAAAACGAACAATTTGTGAATATTTTGTTGCATAAATTGCTCTCCGAACTTTTAACACACACACACACACACACACGCACACACACACATTTGAACAACCAATGAAAAGCATTACTCATTTGTTTATGTGTCTGGATTTCTTGGCGTTCTCTCTCCCTTCTCCTCCTCTCACTGCTTCATATGTTTTGCCTTATTTTCTGCACTTCCCCTTTGGTCCTCCTGCGACTCTGCACCGCCTTATGGTGGAGCCTGGCCAATGTCAACCATCGTTCCCATGATGTTTACTACCTCAATTAAATCAGGCTGCAACTGGAATGTGCTTCCAAGATTTCCCTTCCCACAGCAGTTGCTGCTCCCACAAAGGATGCATTTGCCTAACATGTTAACATTTGGAAAATCTGTGGCAGTTGCAGTTTATGTTTGACAGTCAAAGGCCTGACATCAGCAAATGCATGAGGCAATGAAGAGGAAGGAACTCAGGACATTAAAAACAATAGCCAACCTGCCCCTGTGTCCCCTACAGGGATTTAGAAAAGATTTTCCTTCTTGAAGACTGATCTTCATAAGAGAAGGATCATAACAGAATTAAGAGAATTTAGAACCATAGGAACCTTTGAGATAAAATAGTTTATGTGCCCAATACCCTAGAATGGTAGACCAGATAACCAGGACAAAAAACCCCCAAACTTGATGACTTTTAATTACCTGGAATTTTTATATAGAGTTTAAAACTTGAATTAGATTTTTTAAACTAGATCACTAGTTAAAAAAACCTGGAAAATTATATGTGGTGTGTGTGTCTATGTGTTTGTACACATGAATATTTTTGATAGTATTGCTTTAAAAAACCCATTTTAATCAACCTGCACAACAGAATCAGGATTGCTTTATATTGGATTGTAGGCCTGATTCTATGTGACAATAAATAGGTAAAATTTAAAAAAATTTACATGACTATGCAAAATTGTAACTCTTGCTGTAACTAGTATTTGACCTAAATTAATGCCGTGTAGTTATTTAATAATATATTTATGGATTTCAGGCTTGCATTTTTCTTAAATGTTTTTAAGTCAACAATATCCCCACTCCAGTCTCAAACATTCTTACATGTCTTTCGAAAACTAGCAGGGCTCAGAAAATGTGTCCATATTGCCTAGTAAATAAAGTAGTTGAGTTGATGGATAGGTAAGAGATTTGAACTAAGAAAAAGAATTGGGTTCATCTTTTATCACTAACTAGATATATAACCTTTGGCAAGTCCATTTTCCTCCCTGGACTTCATTTGAAAATTATGGGATTAGACCAGTTATCTTTATGTTAGTTCGAGCTCTAGGAACTATGATGAACTCAAAATTTAAATCAAGGAAAGGAGGTGAAACATCAGTCATGCAATAAATGTTGTTTGTGTTGGAGTGCAGTTAAAGTGATCATCAAAATTTGCAGGAAATATTTACTCCCTGAATAAAAACATTTCTTCTCTCAAAAAACGTCTCCATGGGCGTCAGATAAGGAAAGAAATCTATTTAGATTTCTATAAAGAACATGACTTTATTAAAGTCTCATGTTTTCAAGGACATGCATACTTGATAAGTTTACATGAGACAGAATATTGAATCTGAATAGAAATTAGGATTCTCTTTTCTATTCAGAAATCAACAATTTAACTCTCCATCTTTTTTTGATTTATGATTTTTATGCCCCCAATAAAAACTTTAGAAACTCTCTAAAGAACAGTTAACTTTCATTTGCTTTTGAGATTTTTCTAAGATGATTGATAAATATCTTTATTGGTTGCTCAGATGGTAAAGAATCTTCCTGCAATGAGGGACACCTGGGTTCAATCCCTGGGTCAGGAAGATCCCCTGGAGAAGGAAACGGCTACATACTCAATCATTCTTGCTTGGAGAATTCCACGAATAGAGGAGCCTAGAGGGCTACAGTCCATGGGGTGGCAAAGAGTCTGACATGACTGAGTGACTAACACAAAAATTCAAAATATGTGTCTTTTTTGAGCACTTAGGTGGTCTTATCATTATTGTTAAGGTTATGCCTCTCCAGTCCTCTGTCCTCACTGTTCTCCCTGCTAAGTATCTTTCCTAGGGTTGGATATACTCCATGTTAGACTATGTCTCAGATTCTTTAATATATATGTGCTGTGCTAAGTTGCTTCTGCTGCTGCTGCTAAGTCGCTTCAGTCATGTCCGACTCTGTGTGACCCTATGGACAGCAGCCCACCAGGCTCTTCTGTCCATGGGATTCTTTAGGCAAGAATACTGGAGTGGGTTGTCATCCCCTTCTCCCCTAAGTTGCTTCAGTCGTGTCCAGCTCTTTGTGACCCTATGAACTGTAGCCCACCAGTCTCCTCTGTCCATGGGATTCTCCAAGCAAGAATACTGAAGTGGGTTGCTGTGCCTTTCTCCAGGGGATCTTCCCAACCCAGGAACTGAACCTGTGTATTATGGTTTCTCCAGTGGTCATGTATGGATGTGAGAGTTTGACTATAAAGAAAGCTGAGTGCAGAAGAATGGATGCTTTTTAACTGTGGTGTTGGAGAAGACTCTTGGGAGTCCCTGGGACTGCGAGAAGATCCAACCAGTCCATCCTCAAGAAGATCAGTCCTGAATGTTCATTGGAAGGACTGATGTTGAAACTGAAACTCCAATATTTTGGCCACCTGATGTGAAGAGCTCACTCATTTGAAAAGACCCTGATGCTGGGAAAGATTGAAGGCAGGAGGAAAAGGGGATGACAGAGGATGAGATGGTTGGATGGCATCACCAACTCGATGGACATGGTTTTGGGCGGACTCTGGGAGTTGGTGATGAACAGGGAGGCCTGGCGTGCTGTGGTTCATGGGGTTGCAAAGAGTTGGACATGACTGAGCGACTGCACTGAATTGAACTCTTATGTATCCTGCACTGGCAGGCAAGTTCTTTACTACTAGTACTAGTGGGACATATATAGTACCCCTTATATATATTTATATAAAAGAATATTATATATAAACATTTTAAATCTTTTAATCCATATATATATAATATAGAAAAATGATACAGATGAACAGGAATAGAGATGTAGTTTGTTCAGAATGGATATGTGAACATGAGGGGAAGGGGAGACGGGAAGAATTGGGAGAATGGGATTGACAGATATACACTACTGTGTATAAAACAGATGGCTAGTGGGAAGTTGCTATATAGCAGAGTTCAGCTTGGTGCTCTGTGATGACCTGGAGGGGTGGGATGTGAGCCCAAGAGGGAGGGGATATATGTATACCTATGGCTGATTCACTTCATTGTACAGCGGAAACTAACACAATATTAGAATGCAAGTATACCTCCATAAGGGCTTCCCTGGTGGCTCAGATAGTAAAGAATCCACCTGCAGTGTGGAAGACTTGGGTTCAGTCCGTGGGTTGGGAAGATCCCCTGGAGGATGGCATGGCAACCCATTCCAGTATTCTTGCCTGGATAATCCCTATGGACAGAGGAGCCTGACAGGCTGCAGGCTGCAGTCCATGGGATCTCAAAGAATTGGACATGAACGAGCAACTAAGCACATATCCCAATTAAAAAAAAAAAAAAAAGATTTAAACAGTCTATTTTTTTTTCAATCAAAATCAAAATGTGCTTTGTGTCAAATGTCTAATTGTTTTCTAGAGTTTATAACTAAACTAAATTTGAATGTTACGAGAAAAAGGAGCATCTCTGCTGCAAACTTCATTCCTATTCCACAGATGTGGTCATTTTCCAGTCCTTCAGCTGTTTCTCCTAATACTGTCCTCCATGTTCCATCTAACACCTTTATGTGCTATTCCTTAATTTTTCATTAAGGTACTATTCATGACTTTCTAATTTGAAAAGTGGCTTTCATAAACCTACTTTGTCCTCCAAACACACACATCTACACCCAACCCCCATCACAGTTGTATCATAATTTGAAATTCCAAAATTAACAGTTATAATGTATGCTTATATAATTTTGCTTTTCAGGTGAGTCATGGTTATATTTTCTTTCTTTAGTATATTTTCTTTAATTTTCTTTATTTTTAAACTTTGGTCTTGAATGTGATTGCCAGTAATGTAGTCCCTTGTACTAAAAGTCCACATCTCCAAATAATGTGCACAAAAATATCCAAGAATCTTTTTCAACACAAACTTTTTATTTAATGATTAGTCTTCTGGAGCCTACTGCCTTCCTGCTCCAACCTGTGTGGTCTGCACTTGGGCCCATTGGCCAGTTGTCATTTGGGGTTTGCCTTCACGAAGTCTTTCATGCTGCCCCTCTCCTTTATTTTCTTAATTGCATCTTCTGCTTCCTGATTCAAGTCTTTCTCTTCTAAGTTTCCTTCCCTGAATAGTGGAATGTATACTCTTAGACTTGTGAAAAGTGTGCATAGGGAAGGGAATTAATTTGATTGTTTTGGTGATCTTTTTTCAAAATTGTCTTTGTTGTACCTTCATTCTTTTTCTTGGAGCATCTCTGTCTTTTTTAATTTTAATTTTATTGGAGTATTATTGATTTACAATGTTGTTTTGGTTCAGATGTATAATAAAGTGATTCAGTTATACATATACATATACATATATTTATTCTCTTTTTAGATTCTTTTCTCATATAGGTTATCAGAGAATATTGAGTAGAGTTCCCTGTGTTATTTATCAAAATAGGTAAGTTCTATATAAATCACTCATTTTGGAGAACAAGTGGAGGTCAACTAGAAGCAACTTCAGGCAAATTATTTGTGCATTTTACGGCAGGTCTGTGGTATCATCTTGGGCATTTAATTTTGCAAAGCTTCAGTTTCTTCATCATGCTGCATCTGGCTTCTTCATCTCTTCATCACACTCGTTTTCTGTCATGTGTACACACATAATCACACAAAACACAGTATCATCATCCCCTTTCACTCTCCAGTGATCATACTGGGTTACTGGCATATTCGCTGTTCTACCAATTGTTAATTGCTATTAGATCCATTCTTTAATGAGAATTAAGTTGGCTAGATAATTCTCAATAACAAATAATTTTCTCTTAAACTTTATCTGTAACTCTTCAGATGTTTGTTTCTGCTTTCATATTTTAATTTCCAGAACTATTTGTTGTTGTTGCTAAATGTTTCCATTATTTTTATGGCCTCCTCTTCTAAGTATCTTTCTGTGAAACTCCACCATTTTTTTTTTTCATGAAAGTTCTTTTCTGCTCCATGAATTGTTTCTGTTTCTAAAATAATTAAACAAATATTTAAGAGTGACGATGTGACAATATTTTTGTAAACAGTGCCCACTGATGAATTTCCCTATTGGAAAGTCTGAATTGGCTATTTTCTTAGGTGATGTATTTCTCAGGAAAGGAATGGTCTCGTTTCCTTGCTTCAAGTTATAATCCAGGTTGCTCACTTGGGGAGCTATTTGTAAAAAGATCTAGTGTTGTCTTACCCTTCAACCTTCCAAAAAATAGCAAGCAGAGATAAGAAAGCCTTCCTCAGTGATCAATGCAAAGAAATAGAGGAAAAAAAAAAAAACAGAATGGGAAAGACTAGAGATCTCTTCAAGAAAATTAGAGATACCAAGGGAACATTTCAAGCAAAGATGGGCACAATAAAGGACAGAAATGGTATGGACCTAACAGAAGCAGAAGATATTAAGAAAAAGGGGTAAGATCACACAGAAGAACTATACAAAAAGATTTTAATGACCCAGATAATTACGATGGTGTGATCACTCACCTAGAGCCAACATCCAGGAATGTGAAGTCAAGTGGGCCTTAGCAAACATCACTATGAACAAAGCTAGTGGAGATGATAGAATTCCAGCTGAACAATGTCAAATCCTAAAAGACGATGCTGTGAAAGTGCTGCACTCAATATACCAGCAAATTTGGAAAACTCAGCAGTGGCCACAGGACTGGAAAAGATCAGTTTTCATTCCAATCCCTAAGAAAGGCAGTGCCAAAGAAAGTTCAAACTACTGCACAATTGCACTCATCTCACACACTAGCAAAGTAATGCTCAAAATTCTGCAAGCCAGGCTTCAACAGTATGTGAACTGAGAACTTTCAGATGTTCAAGCTGGATTTAGAAAGGGCAGAGGAATCAGAGATCAAATTGCCAACATCCACTGGATCATAGAAAAAGCAAGAGAGTTCCAGAAAAACATCATCTACTTCTGCTTTATTGACTATGCCAAAGCCACTGTGTGGATCACAATAAACTGTGGAAAATTCTTAAAGAGATTTAACTACCAGACTGCCTTACCTGCCTCCAGAGAAATGTGTATACAGGTCAAGAAGCAACAGTTTGAACTGGACTTGAAACAACAGACTTGTTTCAAATTGGGAAAGGAGTACGTTAAGGCTGTATATTGTCACCCTGCTTATTTAAATTATATCCAGAGTATATCATGAGAAATGCCAGGCTGGATAAACTACAAGCTGGAATCAAGATTGCCAGGAGAAATATCAATAACCTCAGATATGCAGATGACACCACCCTTATGGCAGAAAGTGAAGAGGAACTGAAGAGCCTCTTGATGAAAGTGAAAGAGGAGAGTGAAAATGCTGACTTAAAACTCAACATTCAAAAAAACTAAGGTCATGGCATCCGGGCCCATCAGTTCATGGCAAATAGATGGAGAAACAATGGAAACATTGAGAGACTTTATATTCTTGGGCTTAAAAATCACTGCAGATGGTGACTGAAGCCATGAAATTAAAAGATGCTTGCTCCTTGGAAGAAAAGCTACGATCAACCTAGGCAGCATATTAAAACGCAGAGATATTACTTTCCTTTCAAAGTTCTGTCTAGTCAAAGCTATGGTTTTTCCAGTAATCATGTGTGGATGTGAGAGTTGGACCATAAAGAAAGCTGAATGCCAAAGAATTGATGCTTTTGAACAGTATTGTTGCAGGAGACTCTTGAGAGTCCCTTGGAAGGCAAGGAGATCAAACCAGTCAATCCTAAAGGAAATCAGTCCTGAATATTCATTGGAAGGACAGATGCTGAAGCTGAAGATGTGAAGAACTGACTCATTTGAAACGACCCTGATGCTGGAGAAGATTGAAGGCAGGATGAGAAGGGGATGACAGAGAATGAGATGGTTGGATGGCATCACTGACTAGATGGACATGAGTTTGAGCAAGCTCCAGGAGTTGGTGAAGGACAGGGAAGACTGGCGTGCTGCAGTCTGTGGGCTGCAAACAGTCAGACACAACTGTGTGACTGAACTACCTTTCAGTGTGCAGACTTAATTTTATTTAATGGCTCTCAGCATGTTATCGTACCTTCAATTTTGACTAGTTGTCATGAGTGCCAAATTTCTCTTATATTCTTCCATATAAAAGCATATTCTTTGACAGGGCTGGGGAATGTTAAATGATTAGAATCCAATGGTTTCAGGGGCTAGTGGGTGGTGGAAATGGGGATACTTTGGTCAAAAGGGGTAAATTTTCAACTATAAGATATACTCTGGGCCTCTAATGTATAGCATAGTGACTATAGTTAATACTATTGTATTACATATTTTAAATTTGCTAAAAGAATAGGTCTTAAGTATTCTTACCCTTCACACACACATGTGCAAGTAAGTGGCTATGTGGAGTGATGAATGTGTTAATTAACTTGATTATGTCAATAATTTCACCAGGTATACTAAATCATCATGTTGCATACACTAAAGATACATCACTTTTATTAATGAATTATACCTCAATAAAGCTGGAAAATCACTTAAAACAACAAAAAAATGTTGCTCATTCATCCTGCATCATCAGTGAGGTTCCCATTTTCACTCAGTCTTGACTCCACTATCTAGAGCATTTCTGGTTGTGGTAGGAAAAAAGCAAATGTCTACTGGATCTTGTTTTATGTGTCACTTCCATCCATGTACCCTGAACACTACTTGTTATATGACCCCTTCTGTCTTTAAAGTGGCAGTCAATTGATCCCCTTCATCCTACCTAAAAATAGCTGTAAACCTGACATCAGTGCTCACTTGTCATGCCTACTGTCTGACGGATTCCTCTTAATGAGAGTTCAGAATATACTGCCATACATAAGGCAAGCACCTCTTGTGTACACTGGCCTCAAAATCCAATCTAACAATCCCAAACACTATCCTCAAGCAATGAACTATGTTTACCTGTCTTTGTGGGATAGAAACTGGAAACCACACTGAGAAAGGGATGCTGGGAAAAGTAGTCCCAGCCCTCTTTTCTGTGATCCATGGGAGATGGAACAGATGGAGACTGAAGCCTTTTTATCTGTAGACAATCTGAGAACATTCAAGAAAGTTAGGTAACTCCTTTGACGTTCAAACAGCAAACACAAACCAGTCCTTTATGCACCAATGTCCTGTGACTCCAACTTCAATATAATTTTTATCATGATGGTCTGTTCCAGACTTCACACAACTATAATTTGTATCTGCAAACAGTGACAGAGTTTATTTTCTTGGGCTCCAAAATCACTGCCAATGGTGACTGCAGCCATGAAATTAAAAAACACTTGTTCCTTGGAAGAAACCCTATGACAAACCTAGACAGCATATTAAAAAACAGAGACATTACTTTGCCAAAATATGTACAGTCAAAGATATAGTTTTTCCAGTAGGCATGTATGGATGTGAGAGTTGGACTATAAAGAAAGCTGAGCACCAAATAATTGATGCTTTTGAACTGTGGTGTTTGAGAAGACTCTTGAGAGTCCCTTGGACTGCAAGGAGATCAAACCAGTCAATCCTAAAGGGGATCGACTCTGAATATGCATTGGAAGGACTGATGCTGAAGCTGAAGCTCCAATAGTTTGGCCACCTGATGCGAAGACTTGACTCATTAGAAAAGACCCTGATGCTGGAAAAGATTGAAGGCAGTAGGAGAAGGGGATGACAGAGGATGGCAGAGACTCTTGGATGGCATCACTGACTTAATGGACAAGAGTTTAAGCAAGCACTGGGAGATGGTGAAGGACAGAGAAGCCTGTGTGCTGTAGTCCATGGAGTCACAAAGAGTTGGACATGACTGAGTGACTGAACAACGATGACAATCTTGTCTTTAAAGAATTTGCCAACAAAGGTCTGTCTAGTCAAAACTATGGTTATTCCAGTAGTCATGTATGGATGTGAGAGTTGGACTATAAAGAAAGCTGAGCACAAAAGAATTGATGCTTTTGAACTTTGGTGTTGGAGAAGACTCTTGAGAGTCCCTTGGACTGCAAGGAGATCCAACCAGTCCATCCTAAAGTCCATCCAACCAGTCCTGAACATTCAATGGAAGCACTGATGCTGAAGCTGAAGCTGCAATACTTTAGCCACCTGATGTAAAGAGTCGACTCATTAGAAAAGACCCTGATGCTGGGAAAGATTGAGGGTGGGAGGAGAAGGGGACAGCAGAGGATGAGATGGTTGGATGGCATCACCGACTCAATGGACATGAATTTGAGTGAACTCCGGGAGTTGGTGATGGACAGGGAGGCCTGGCGTGCTACAGTCCTTGGGGTCGCAAAGAGTCAGACAAGACTGAGCGACTGAACTGAACTGAACTTAAACTACATATTTTGGCTTGGAGGAAATCACAGCAGGACAGAGCTATGGCCCTAGTCCTAAGGGGCTGAAAGGATGCACAAGTAGGACTTGGGAATAAACGGGTAAAAAGCAGACAGCCATGAGGTTCTTGCAATCTTTCAAGAAACGGGAGGGCTTGAAGAATGAGAAAGTTCTGTCAGGGATGGAAATGGAAATGAGTTACTCAAGTTTGAAACTGAGTGTCTGAGGCAGTTATGGGCCTATGAGAGAGAGTCTGTCTGAGAAAGGAGTGTTGTTGGTGAAAGGATAGATCTTGGGAAGGGGGAAAGAGATGAGATTAAGGGAGAGATTTGGAGCTGGAAGTTCAAGTTACCATGCAAAATAGTTCAGAGAAAGTTGGCTAAGTAGGAGTGAATGGTTTGCATTGTATGAGTCTTAGGTTCGTTTTAGGAGAGGGAGGCAAAAAATAATACTCAGATGGAAAGATAAGGGATGGCTTTGTGACTGGGATGGGGCAATGGAGACCAAGGATGCTGACAGGGACTGGAGAGAAAGTCATGAATCATATCAAAGGAGTCATGGGTTGTAAGACTCCACTGAAGCAGACAGCTCTGCTTTTCTGAGATAGGACTTTGGATGAACCATCTTCTGTTAGAAGTGGGCAAAGGAAATTGGCAAGAATACCATGTTTCCTCTTTAATTTTTTCTTAATGCTCCATGGTTCTCTTCCAAATCTACTCCAGGCAAGGCAATAAACAGTGGAGAGAGAATGTCTTTTGATATGTATTAATTTAATAACATGTGCTTCCTGATATGAAAGAAAAAATCCTTTAACATTTTTGTGGTTGCAATAAATATATGGGAAAAGTATTGAGGAGGTTCTAAATTGCCCACATTTTTTCACTTTTGTTAGATTTTACTACACAATTTAAACTGATGAAAATAATCAAGAGCTGAATCAGTGGAGTGTAAATATGAAGATTAGTCAATTTATTTGATGCAAAATATTTTCAGAGTTTTTCTAGTATGTAAATGGTAAAGAAATCCATTGCATTTTAAATTAGAGAAACTTGCTATTGATAGCATTGCTTTTTCTTGGGAGGAGGCAGGGAGGCATAAGAAGATTTTTTTCTTTTCTCTCTCTCTTTTTTATTTTTGCAAGAAGAAAGATTGAAATTAGCACTAACATCTGTGGTAAAACAGTTTACAAGCTTGCTTAGCTTTATGAAGTTTGTAAATACCTAGGCCTTGGGATCCAGTGCTTTAAGAAATCTTGTTTTACCTGCAAGGCACCTCCTTTGTTTGAAAGCTTGTCCTTTCAAAAAAGGAAAATCACTGGCTGATAGTCTAATCTTTGAGAAAGAACTTGGATTTTCTGGCAGCTAAAAAGAAAAAACAAAAACAAAACAGTATTGGAAAGAAATTACACTGAAAACTTAAAGCTTGAGAGGAAGAGGAAAGGAACTCCTTGAAAATGATTACTACTCAGGCTGTTTCATCTATTAAAACGCGTGGTCCTGGGTGAAAGGGCTTGAGTATTGTGGTCTCCTATCACCAGCTCCAGCTAGGGACCAGTCCAGCGTTCACTAGTGGGAGGAGGTGACTCAACGAAAGATAATTTTTTTTATTTAAGGATGTTCCCACTCTTTTAATGATGAAAGAATGAGCTTCTTTGCCCTGTCTCCCACACTGCTATATTTTTGGAAGAAAGAATGACAATACAACAACCACATTTTTGATAGCTCTAGAATAAAGCATGCTGAGTTTTTCTGCTAAATGTACCATGATGCTAAGAATCTGATTGGACTGTGTGATCTTTGCTATTATCATACTGAGTGTCATATTTGTTGTTATTGTTGTTCAGTCACTAAGTCACGTTCAACTCTTTGAGACCCCATGGACTGCAGCATGTCAGACTTCCCCATCCTTTATTATTTCCCAGAGTTTGCTCAAATTCATGTCCATTGAGTCAGTAATGCTATCTAACCCTCTCATCCTCTGCCACTCCCTTCTTTTGCCTTCAATCTTTCCCAACATCAGGGTCTTTTCCAATGAGTCAGCTCTTCATCATGTTGGTAAACTCTAAAACCCAGATGTATCAGGAAGTGATATGGAAAGGACATGTACAGCTGACCTTTTAGATATTTCCAAATTCTTTTCAGCAGAGGTTTGGATTTTCCAATCGATCAATTTTTCAATCTATCAAAAATGTAATTCTTAAGTTACATTTTTCTGTAGATTCCTTTGAAGTAGCATATTAGTCCTCTTAGTCTGTTAAAGCAAAATTACACAGAGTGAATGGTTTAAACAATTTATTTTCTCACAGTACTGGAGGCTAGAAATCAAAGATCAAGTTCCGTGGATTCAGTTTCTTATGAGAACTCCCTTCCTGGCTTGCACATGGCTGCCAACTTGTCTCATCCTCATGTTCCTTTCATTGTGTCTGAGTGTGGAGAGAGAGAGAGAGAGAGAATTAGAGAGGGAGAGGTTGTTTTGCTTCTCATAAGGCCACTAGATCTATTGGATTAGGGCCCGACCCATATGACTTTGTTTAATCTTCATTCCTTCCTAAAGACCCCGTCTCCAAATACAATCATATTGGGGGTTAGGACTTCAGTATATAAATGATGGGAGGCACAACCCACAATTCAGTTCACAGCAATTCCATATATATAAGGAATATATGTGGAATACATGCATTATAGATTCCTCTCAATGATGGAAACGTGAAAGATGATCTGTTTCTTAACAACAACATATTATTATAAAAATGTGAAAGTAACTCTTAAGTGAGCACTTAATCTTGCATTTTGTAGCCATTACTAAGTTTGAGACATGTAACAGCTTCCATCCGGATTACACTTAATGTTCTTTCGATAGACTTCCAGGTCAAATATTTTGTGTGATAGGAAACCTGTCATTAAGCCTTGGCTGAGGAAACTGGCTCATGGCATAGTGGACAGACTGTAAACACACTGTGAAATTAGCAGATCGGGAGAGAAGTGCCCGTGCTTTCCCTGTGGGAGGCTGAATTCGCATTTTGGGATAAGGGACTCTGAGCTGTGTTTTGCATGAAACCCTAAAGTTCCTCCTGGCATTCAAGGTCTGTGTTTGTAAGGAGCACGAGGGAAATGAAGAGATTTGCTGTCAGCCACACAGCATATTAATAAAAGTTGTGGGTTCAGGACCCTGTTTTCCTGACTTGCAGTTGATGGAAATTTCCAGAAATATTAAAGGTCTAGTGTCAAGTGCCTTATCCTAATTCTCTTGACAGCTTTGGAGGCTTATGTTTTACTTAGTTCAGCAGTAAAAAACACAGAAAGAACATCTCCTTTTCAGGTTTAATAGGAGAAAATACCTGCTTTATGTCCTATAGAGAGAGTTGTGATTTTCTTAGGAAAAAAGAGAAAAAAAAATGATGACTGCAGATGTTTAAGAGGATGGCTATAAATTCAGTGAGCTATAAACAAGAATTGTGACTGGAATAAAACCCAATGCCCTTATAGGGAAACCCAGACATGCAAAGATTTGTACATGCGCCTTGCGTTAGGGTTTGGTTTTTTAAAGAAGCTTGCGGTGGTACTAAGGGTTTGCCTGTAAAATGAGACATGAATGATGTCTGGCAGAACTGAAGCACAAAGAAGGATCTGAGAGCTCTTGTGTTTACACTTGTACAATGACGGTTGTAAGCAGATCTTCTAAACAAGACAGAGCAATTTAGAAGGATTAAGAGATCTGAACTTAGCAGAGTATGTGCTACAATTTTCCTCCTCTCTAAAACGTCATGAAATTAAGCTCCCGGTGCTGATAAACCTAGAACAAAGGGATTTTGAAAGCTCCTTTTAAGGAATTACTGTCTATGGGATCTCGTTACTCATCACTTGTTTTCGTAACGTGGCTTCTTTTGTTCCCTGAGGCTAATTTGTTTTGTTTATTTTCTATGTAGTAGCAAACCATTTCAATGAAAAAGCTCCCTAAGTCTAGGCAAGAAGGCACATAGATTTTTCAGTCTCATTCCAAAGAGAATTGCTTACATATATTCAGAGTATAATGGAAAATGTCCTTCAGTTCCTAAGTCATCCTTGTTTTGTCTCCATTCCAAAATAAATTTAGTTTCAGGGGAATTGCAATACAATGCTCAGTCACTTGATTTATGTTAGAATAAAAGGAAAGTCAAACCCTGGAGTCTTTTTCTTATCCTGTCTTGGGAGTTCACTTCTGAAATCACAACGCGATTAGTTCCATGGCTACTGCATTAAACTAACACTTTCAGATTCTCACATTGGCCCCTTGTTGGGGGGAAATTTCAGCTGTATGGGAAGGGCACATATGTTTTGATACCTTAAATTAGAAGTAACCCAGAGAAAAGTCATAAGTTCAAGACTAAGATATATATCCAGACAGTTATATCACTGACTACTTCACATTAAGTAAGAATGCTGCTCAAAACATTACTGTGTATGAAGAGATAAGACAGAACAGTAGACTTCTTCCGACAGGAAATTTTGCATAGAGTTATATACCTAAAATATGCATTATATGTCAACATTGTTCTATTCATAGAATGCATCGGATACATGAGTAAATATTAATTTTATAATATATTAATCATAAAATTGCACTAATCTTATGACTTTTATATGCATCTTATTCAATGAAGTGTTTTTTTGAACAATTTTTGTGAATTCAGCACTCTTGATGGTACTGCTGAAGATACACAAGAAGAATAAGACAGTCTCCTAAGTGTTCAGAGAACTTTCTGAAAGTTCTTCCTTACTGCGCTTCCTAAAATGGATGCTCAGCTTTTGGAATCTAGGTAGTAAAGTTACCTCATTCTAGCAAAACTTCTGGGACTAGATTTCCCAGTCTTTTGTGGAAAACCAGTCTTTTCCTTTTTTCAGTGAAAACATGAACTGCATTCCCTATGTATAAAGAGACTTTTAGGAGATGTATGACTTGTTTTGGTTTGAGGAGAAAGAAAACCTAATCTTAATAAAAGTAAATTTTACTTACTGTAAAGTAGCATCAGTATTTTGTATCAGTTTTAAGTCTAAAGACAAAGTGTACTGAGACAATGCTCTGAGGACTTGTGGTCAACCATGACATTGACTCTACCTTCGTTGGGATGTGAAAGAACTGGAGGATGTGTGGAGTGAGCCACTGGACTTCCCATCCCACTCCTGCTGGGAGAGTGGTCCCACAGATATTATTCCCAATAATTTGAAATTATTCATACACTGCAATTTTCTTCCATATTTAAGGTAAGATGCATGATTTTGTCAAAGGAATATATGTGATCACAATCATCATTTCTCTCTTCTTTCACAGGAGAACATTTCAATGAGAAAATGGGTTGGCTAGAGTTTTGGTTAGAAACAGCAGGGAATATGGAAACAATATAATATTTTTCTAGAAAACACACTTTGATACTAAAAAAAAGAGAAATATCCTGTTGGTAGATCAGGATTTAGCAGCAAATCTTGGAGCTGTGTTTGTTAGTTCTTTAAGACAGATATGGCCTTGGTTTTCCTCTGGTAAGTCCCAATTCCCCACCTCCATCAGGCCCATCATCCTGCAGTTTGTCAGTATTTCCAGAAGATGAAAAATGCAGATTTGTGTCATCAATGATTTCAGCATGTTCCATATCTCCATGTGCTTCCAGTTATCTCCAGAATTTGATTAAATGACTCCAAAAAGCTGTACTCAACTTTAAGTTAAATCCAAAGATATGGTATTATTAGAGTGATGCATTTAATGAATACATATTCATATGAATGAATAATACTGTTTTATGAAATCTACTATTAGATTTTTCATTTTTGCCTAATATACTTGAATTAATTTTTACATAATAATAATGTAACAAGTATAACTCTCATTGAGTAAGTTGCTCTATTTTATTTTTTTATTTTTAGTGGTTTACCTCTAAAATGATGAAATTTTGCTCATTTGTTTAGATTACTGTATGCATTTGTAATCACAAAAGAAAATAATCTCCATCCATTCAGCAAGCATTTATGTCTGTTTTCTAAAGGTTATGCTTTATCAAATTAATACATATGCATAAGCCATTCCATAATGTAGAGGGGTATGAATCACAGTACCAGCCTCCTTCCTCCCTACACCAATTGGAAGTTTATCCAAACAAAATCTCATGGGTTGCAGTATGAATGATGATGATTTAGTTCAAAACCTTACTCATCTTGTGTTTTTTCCTTCAGATATTGAGAGCTGTATTATTATTATTTTGTGTTTCTCCAGTGGTTAGCTTTGTACTATTATGTCTCCAGTTTTTGTTTCTGTTTTAATTGGAGTATAGCTGCTTTACAGTGTTGTGTTAGTTTCCGTATATGACAAAGTATATCAGCTACAGGTATACGTATCCCCTCTCTCTTGGACTTCTACCCCACCCAATACCCCATCCTACCCATCTAGGTCATCACAGAGGACCGAGCTGAGATCCCTGTGCTGTACAGCAGGTTCCCACTAGCTATCTATTTCACACATGGTGGTGCATATCTGTTAGCTTTCTACATCTCATTTTAAGACGAGAATATCATTTCCCCTATTCTTTTCTGCATGCTGTCTCTCTTCTTCATCATACCATTATTCCATTTACTAAAGCTTTACTTTCATGTCCTCAAGATTGTTAATATTTACAATATGTCTAGTAACCAAAATCAATTAACTCCCCAAATTCTTGGTGTGAAAAGATTCTGATTTCTTGACTTTAAGGATAGATTTTGTAAGGAGGGTTTGTTGAAAAGGCCGTGGGAGAGCTGAGTCCCACCTGATTCACAAAACTGAAAGTCCGGGCCTTTACCACTGAAGTAAAGTGTAATGTGAATGGCTTCAGTAGCATTGTTCAGAGATCCTGATGGGTATAAAGCTGGAGGACTTGGCACATTTGTGCCTGATATTTTCCTGAGAATATCAGGGATCCTGTAATAGACTCAGTGGGAAACTTCACTGTCTGCTGGGAGCAGGGCTAAGGGTTAGTGCGTGTTTTCCATTAATTAAGTGTGGTCCAAGTGGGACAGCAAACCAGTCCCAAAGTAGCTGTCTCTCCTAAAGAGAATCTCCTCCAATAGAAAATTCTGTGTTAAGTATGTTGCGGTTAAACTAGAGCTGAGATCCCATCAGCCCTGCTTATACCAGAGAAGTTATAATTGGATGTCCATGGGGTCGCTAAGAGTCGGGCACGACTGAGAGACTTCACTTTCACTTTTCACTTTCCTGCATCGGAGAAGGAAATGACAACCCACTCCAGTGGTCTTGCCTGGAGAATCCCAGGGACGGCGGAGCCTGGTGGGCTGCCATCTATGGGGTTGCACAGAGTCGGACACGACTGAAGTGACTTAGCAGCAGCAGCAGCAGCAGCAGCAGCAGCAAAGGAGTCTCCAAAGAATTTGCAGATGTTTCTATGAGATAAAGAGTAATCTTCAAACATCTGTCAAGCCTGGAGAGCATGCCATACCAGCCAAAGAATTTTCTGAACTCTCCCCTTTATCCTTAGACGTTCTGATGCTATAGAGAAAGAATAATCCATGTGAAATTTTAAATACAAAATATTTATATGTATAATATCTAAGAATTATATTACATTTATTTATCATTTATACCCTGTGTCAATTAAGAATATTTTCAGATTCAAAGTAAAACAGATAAAAGTAAAATTATTATCTGCTTAATAAAGAGTCCAGAGGTGGCAGGTCTAGGATTATTTTGAAAGTTCAGCCATATCATCTAGAAGCACAGCACTTTATAGCCTTCTTTCACCATCTTTAAAAGGTTTATTTTTACAGTGGATATGAATCACATTATAATACTGTTACTTATATAGATGGTAGCCACTAGGTAACTTAAGAAAAAATGGCTAATACATGTTTCAGAAGTCAAGGTTGTAAACTTACAGTTAGGATTATCAACAAACAGAAAAATGGGTTCATTTTACTGGACCATGTTTTGTTAAAGATGAACTGAATCTCAACTGGATGTAATGCTCCATACATGGGCTTCCCCAGTGGCTTAGTGGTAAAGAATCTGCCTGCAATGCAGGAGATGCAGGAGATGTGGGTTTGATGCCTGGGTTGGGAAGATCCCCTGGAGGAGAGAATGGCAACCCACTCCAGTATTCTTGCCTGGAGAATCCCATGGACAGAGGAGCCTGGTGAGCTACAGGTCACAAAGAGTCCAGATATTACTGAAGCGATTGAGCACACACACATATGTGTCAGGTCTGAGATATATGAGGGCAATTTCTTCCCCTCCTATTCCAGTGACTGTTGTCAGGACTTCTTCAGGAATAATATCATTTATCCCCTTGAGACTCAATGGTTTGGATAAATGCTAACCCCAAGGTGTTAGAGTCTATTCTCAATGTCAGATATCTTGAGAAAGGTTTAGTTTCACTCTATTCCAAGAATCAGTGCCAGGAACAGGAGCCAAGTACAGTTGGACTGACATGAAGAAAATTATATTCTTTGGGCAACCTAGCAGCAATCAAGGTCCATGCAGCCTGGGATGGAATAAAGTGCTAGAGATATGGTGGCAAAATTTACAGAATGAATTTGCCAAGGAATTGTAAGACCGTCTTTTGTAATGAACCATTTCCTCCCTTTTGCTCCTATTTATTTAAGAACCAAATGAAGAGGGATGGTACAGGGAGGGAGGAGGGAGGAGGGTTCAGGATGGGGAACACGTGTATACCTGTGGTGGATTCACGTTGATATATGGCAAAACCAATACAATATTGTAAAGTTAAAAAAAATGAAGTTAATTATTATTTTGCCCTTAATTTTAGAACAAGATTAGGTGAAACTAGATTAATAAGCACAACAGCAAGAAGGGATAATCACCAGATTGAACAAGTGTGATCTTTACATTTAAGGTGCTGTTTTGTTCTGTTACTGTATGTATACCCACCTTATTCCAGAAGCCATTGGATTTTGACCATTTCCCTCTCCTTGGAAGGGAAATTATGACCAACCTAGATAGCATATTAAAAAGCAGAGACATTAGTTTGCCAACAAAGGTCCGTGTAGTCAAGGCTATGGTTTTTTCTGGAAAATCCTGTGATCAGAGGAGCCTAGCAGTCTACAGTCCATGGGGTTGCAAAGAGTCGGACACGACTGAGCAACTTCACTATCTATCACTATAGTTTTTCCAGTAGTCATGTATGGGTGTGAGAGTTGGACTATAAGGAAAGTTGAGCACCGAAGAATTGATGCTTTTGAACTGTGGTGTTGAAGAAGACTCTTGAGAGTCCCTTGGACTGCAAGGAGATCCAACCAGTCCATTCTAAGGGAGATCATTTCTGGGTGTTCATTGGAAGGACTGATGCTAAAGCTGAATCTCCAGTACTTTGGCCACCTGATGCAAAGAGCTGACTCATTGGAAAAGACCCTAATGTTGGGAGGTATTGGAGGCAGGAGGAGAAGGGGAAGACAGAGGATGAAATGGCTGGATGGCATCACTGATTCGATGGACATGAGTTTGAGTAAACTCCGGGAGTTGGTGATGGACAGGGAGGCCTGGCATGCTGCAATTCATGGGGTTGCAGAGCCGGACAGGACTGAGCGACTGAACTGAACTGAACTTTCACCAGGTACATGCATGGACTTTTTGGGTGGTATTTCCAGATATTAGTTTATAAATAAAATCAGTTGAGATGCTGGAAGATTTATTTTTTACATACGGGAAACCTATTTCAGGAAAGAAAGGAGCCAAAGGAGTAATAAGATTAAGGACACCAGGTCTTTTTCCTGCCTCTGTCATGAACTGACTATGTAAATTTTGGCAAGAACCCAAGTTCTGTAGACCTCGGTTGTAATGTGGTGTCTTTGGACCAAATGGTTCTGAAGTCTTTCCAGCTTCAATAGCATGTGATGTCAAGACAATGGATGCTCTCAGGGTTCCCTTTGTCATTCAGTTCAGTTCAGTCACTCAGTCCTGTCCAGCTCTTTGTGACCCCATGGACTGCAGCATGCCAGGCCTCCTTGTCCATCACCAATTCTCAGAGCTTATATCATATGCATTGAGTCGGTGATGCCATCCTGCCATCTCATCCTCTGTTGTCCCCTTCTCCTCCCACCTTCAATCTTTCCCAGCATCAGGGTGTTTTCAAATGAGTTAGTTCTTCACATCAGGTTGGTAAAGTATTGGAGTTTCAGCTTCAACATCAATCCTTCCAATGAACACCCAGAATTGATCTCCTTTAGGATGAACTGGTTGGATCTCCTTGCAGTCCAAGGGACTCGCAAGAGTCTTCTCCAACACCACAGTTCAAAAGCATCAATTCTTTGGTGCTCAGCTTTATTTAGAGTCTAACTCTCTCATCCATACATGACTACTGGAAAAACCACATTTTTGACTAGACAGACTTTGGTGGCAAAGTAATGTCTCTGCTTTATAATATGCTGTCTAGGTTGGTCATAGCTTTTCTTCCAAGGAGGAAGCGTCTTTTAAATTCATGGCTGCAGTCACCATCTGCAGTAATTTTGGGGACCCAAAAAATAAAGTCTGCCACTGTTTCCACTGTTTCCCTATCTATTTACCATAAAGTGATAGGATCATTTGCCATGATCTTAGTTTTCTGGATGTTGAGCTTTAAGCCAACTTTTTCACTCTCCACTTTTACTTTCATCAAGAGGCTCTTAAGATCTTCTTCACTTTCTGCCATAAGTGTGGTGTGATCTGCATATCTGAGGTTATTGATATTTCTCCCGGCAATCTTGATTCCAGCTTGTGCTTCTTCCAGCCCAGTGTGTCTCATGATGTACTGTGCGTTTAAGTTAAAAGTAAAGTAATTAGCCTCTAGTTAAAATAAATAAATTAAAAAAAATTTATTTGTAGATTTTTTTGTATTGTGTGAGTGGGGTTCAATGCCCGTAACTTGCATTTTGTTCAAGGATCAACTGCACATGCCAACAAACTGAATCTGAAAGAAATGTATAAATTCCTCGTAACATACAATCAACCAAGACTGGATCATGAAAAAAAAAAATAAGCAGGGTGATGATATAGAGCCTTGAAATACTCCTTTTCCTATTTGGAACCAGTCTGTTGTTCCATGTCCAGTACTAACTGTTGCTTCTTGACCTGCATACACATTTCTCAGAAGGCAGGTCAGGTGGTCTGGTATTCCCATCTCTTTCAGAATTTTCCACAGTTTGTTGTGATCCACACAGTCAAAGGCTTTGGCATAGTCAATAAAGCAGAAATAGATGTTTTTCTGGAACTCTCTTGCTTTTTCGATGATCAGTGCATGTTGGCAATTTGATCTCTGGTTCCTCTGCCTTTTCTAAAACCAGCTTGAACATCTGGAAGTTCACGGTTCACGTATTGCTGAAGCCTGGCTTGGAGAATTTTGAGCATTACTTTACTAGCGTGTGAGATGAGTTTAATAGTGCAGTAGTTTGAGCATTCTTTGGCATTTCCTTTCTTTGGGATTGGAATGAAAACTGACCTTTTCCAGTCCTGTGGCCACTGCAGAGCTTTCCAAATTTGCTGGCATATTGAGTGTAGCACTTTTACAGGATCATCTTTTAGTCCATCCCATGAAATAATCCGGAAGCACAGGACACAGAACTCTCCTCCTCAGCTTGGCATAACCCATAGCTTTGGGGGAATAAAGGAGGTAGCTAGCTTTTACTCTGCTTTTCCCCTCTTTCTTTGCAAGGTGTTATTTCTAGGCTAATTTCATGCTTTAGTAAGTTCTGCATGAAAGTTCTGAAAATTTCCAAGCAGGTCACTGGCTCAACTGTTCAGTTTGGGGGTCTAAAACCCAGCTCCCTTTGCTTTCTTTTGTTTTTCTTCCCCATAATGGTTTAGATGATCATATGCTGTCATATTGTTTTCTAATTCCTCTTCAGTGTGACAAGCCTATTGTATACATTTAATTGCACACAAAAGAAATGTGAATATGGATTTCTCAACTACAGGCTTATTTCATCATGCCCCAAGTGACCTCTTTGCTTGAAGCATTAACAAACTGGACTGTGCTTGGAAGAGCTCAACCAAATTGTTTTCTAATATCTCATGTATGTGGTGTTTGGAGGAAAAGAACGCTTTTATTTGGTGTTGAATTGTCAAGTGTAAACACAGCACAGAGACACACATGCTAACATGAGGTGACTAGCGGAGACAAATCTTCCCCTTGCTCAGCTATATAATCTTGCTCTGAACACAAGTTGGTAAACTATACAAATAGCTTTTAAATCATCTTTTGAGAAAATTTAATAGTAGGACTTTGGCTGTCTGTTTGGTTTATTTAACAAACTTATCTGCTATATTGTTAACATGGAAAATTTAATGTCTTGCCAAGTAAAATACACATGCAAGTCATTGGGAAAATGTTTCATGTCTTTTTGCATATTGAGTCTAATGTTTGCGTTGAAGACTCTTATATGGTGTCCTTTGATTTCAATTCACTTTTCATCTTTTTGAAAATATCCATATTGTATCTGAGACCCTAGCTTATTTTAGGCCACTGAAAATTCTTGTTTGTGTGTACTGGCTACTGACACGTTTATCTTTCTGTATGTCTGCCTAATTCAGGATCCACTTTTAGTTAGTAAATGGGCATTTCTACTGGATTTTCCAACAGGCAATCACTGTCCAAAGACAACACATCATTGGAAACTTCAAGTCCTTTTTTCTCTCTTGTAATTCATGTGTTGATGTATGAAACTGTCCTCCTCCCTCCCAAAGCAGACATGAAGTGTGATAATAATGTCCTTCACTCACTCTTCCAACCCCATTCAAACAGTTACTAAATTATGAGTCTATGTTGTTCAAAGATCCCCAGTCCGCTTCACCTTCCACTGGTACAATCATTATTGCAATTCAGTCTCATGCAATCTCTTGCTTGCCTACCAGCCAAGATTCTTATCTGATTTCCTGCCTTCCAATCCTGCCCTTTTCTCATCTGGTTTTGTACTGCACAATTGGAATATTTTCACAAGCATACATTTAATCATAAATTTCCCACTTTTAAAAGTATTTATTCCCTATGACTTCAAGCTAAATTTCAAACTATTACGTTAGCATGCAACGCTGATGAAATCTGTCATTGATTAACTCTCCCACATCATGTCCTTCAGGTACCCTTTACTATTATAATAATATAAACTTAGTTTTAGCACACATAGGAAGCATCCCTTCTTCAAGAATGCTTTTCCTGCAATTACAATCTTATTTAGATGTTTTTCTTTTTTTTCTGAACAAGTCCCTAACACTGCAACTATTACACAGTGTTTTCCTTGTTTTTTCTTGTGTATCTGACTTATTTGACTGAGGTTATTTGGTGTAGGTATCATGATTTATTAAATTTTGTACTGCAAGTGCCTAGAACTATGCTGTCCAATGTAGTAGACATTCAGTTCCGTTCAGTTCAGTTCAGTCGCTCAGTCGTGTCCGACTCTTTACGACCCCATGAATCGCAGCACACCAGGCCTCCCTCTCTATAACCAACTCCCGAAGTTCACTCAGACTTGTGTCCATCGAGTCAGTGATGCCATCCAGCCATCTCATCCTCTATTGTCCCCTTCTCTTCCTGCCCCCAATCCCTCCCAGCATCAAAGTCTTTTCCAGTGAGTCAACTCTTTGCATCAGGTGGCCAAAGTACTGGAGTTTCAGCTTTAGCATCATTCCTTCCAAAGAAATCCCAGGTATGATCTCCTTCAGAATGGACTGGTTGGATCTCCTTGAAGTCCAAGGGACTCTCAAGAGTCTTCTCCAACACCACAGTTCAAAAGCATCAATTCTTCGGTGCTCAGCCTTCTTCACAGTCCAACTCTCACATCCATACGTGACCACAGGAAAAACCATAGCCTTGACTAGATGGACCTTTGTTGGCAAAGTAATGTCTCTGCTTCTGAATATGCTATCTAAGTTGGTCATAACTTTCCTTCTAAGGAGTAAGCGTCTTTTAATTTCATGGCTGCAGTCACCATCTGCAGTGCTTTTGGAGCCCCCAAAAATAAAGTCTGATACTGTTTCCATTGTTTCCCCATCTATTTCCCATGAAGCGATGGGACCAGATGCCATGATCTGAGTTTTCTGAATGTTGAGCTTTAAGCCAACTTTTTCACTTTCCTCTTTCACTTTCATCAAGAGACTTTTTAGTTCCTCTTCACTTTCTGCCATAAGGGTGGTGTCATCTGCATATCTGAGGTTATTGATATTTCTCCCGGCAATCTTGATTCCAGCTTGTGTTTCTTCCAGCCCAGCGTTTCTCATGATGTACTCTGCATGTAAGTTAAATAAGCAGGGTGACAATATACAGCCTTGATGTACTCCTTTTCCTATTTGGAACCAGTCTGTTGTTCCATGTCCAGTACTAACTGTTGCTTCCTGACCTGCATACAGATTTCTCAAGAGGCAGACCAGGTGGTCTGGTATTCCCATCTCTTTCAGAATTTTCCAGTTTGCTGTGATCCACACAGTCAAAGGCTTTGGCATAGTCAATAAAGCAGAAATAGATGTTTTTCTGGAACTCTCTTGCTTTTTCCATGATCCAGCGGATGTTGGTAATTTGATCTCTGGTTCTTCTGCCTTCTCTAAAACCAGCTTGAACATTGGGAAGTTCATGGTTTACGTATTGCTGAAGCCTGGCTTGGAGAATTTTGAGCATTACTTTACTAGCATGTGAGATGAGTGCAATTGTGCGGTAGTTTGAGCATTCTTTGGCATTGCCTTTCTTTGGGATTGGAATGAAAACTGACCTTTTCTAGTCCTGTGGCCACTGTTGAGTTTTCCAAATCTGCTGGTATATTGAGTGCAGCACTTTCACAGCATCATCTTTCAGGATTTGAAATAGCTCAACTAGAATTCCATCACCTCCACTAGCTTTGTTCGTAGTGATGCTTTCTAAGGCCCACTTGACTTCACATTCCAGGAGAGTCATGTGTTTATTGAGGATTACATGACTGAGTGACTGAACTGAACTGAACTGAAAATGCAGTTGGCCAAAGTTGAAGGGCACAATACATGTAAAATACACATTTGATTTTGAAGACTCAACACACACAAAAAGAATGCAAAATATCTCATTAATCATTTTAATTTTGATTACATGTTTAAAGTTCAGGGTATATTTAATTAAATAAATTTCATTGCTAAAATTAATTTTATCTGTTCTTTTTAGTATCTTTTATGTGGTTTCTAAAATTTTTAAGTTATAAATGTGGCTCACATTTGTGGCTCACATTAAGTTTCTAGTAGACAGCCCTGGCATAATATATATAATGGGGAAACAAGGAACATTATCATATGGAAACATACCTTTGAAAGGGCACTCTGAAGAAAGTCTAGATATTTGAATGTACAAACTGAACAAGAAAAGAGAAAGAAAAATAGATCATGCACTCAGCTATGTAGTGGGGATTCAGTACCTGAAGAAAGAGGAACAGGAGTCCCAAATACATTGCTTTAACCTAATTATGCTGGAGATGAATATGAATTTAAATTCTGAACCATGAGAGTTGAGAAGGGTTTTTGAGACAAATGTATAAGAGTTAGGGATGATTTGGGAGAATGGCATTGAAACATGAATACTATCATATATGAAACGAGTTGCCAGTCCAGGTTCGATGCACGATACTGGAAGCTTGGGGCTGGTGCACTGGGATGACCCAGAGGGATGGTACGGGGATGGGGGAGGGAGGAGGGTTCAGGATGGGGAACATGTGTATACCTGTGGCAGATGCATATTGATATATGGCAAAACCAATACAATATTGTAAAGTTAAAAAATAAAATAAAATATAAAAAAAAGAGAGTGAAAACTGGAGGATTGGATGTGTAAATTGGCCTGTAGTACTTTACAAATCTTAACAAAATCACAGTCAAATAATTTGTTGTAAAACAATGGACTGGCAAAGACACATAGAAACGGATATCAGTCAATAGGGATGCACTTCTGGAAAAAGGAATAAGGAGGACAAACAGTTAATGAGCTGTATAGTAGAATAAAACCTCAGAAATATGATTAGCATTCCAAGAGAGATCACCAAACACAGGTCAGGAAGCATACAATGTGAAGCTTTCCAGACATGACGGTAGAAATGAAAAGCCTGGTAGATGAGTTGGAAGATAACATTGAGGCTATCTAGAAATATGAGCAAAATGACCAATAGAAATTAGGATTGAAAAGGATAGGAAAATTATATGATCAGTTTAGGATGTCCAACATCCAAATAATAGAAGTTTCAGAATGATAAATTGGAGAAAATAGGAGAAAATTATCAAAGAAACATATTTCAAAGATAATTTCAGCACAAAAGAACAGAGATTTCCTAATCACAAGGGCTCACCAAGTGTCCCACACAGTAAACATAAACCCAGACCAAGAACCACAATTGTGAAACTTTAGAGCAGTTGAGGCAAAGAAAATTCTCTAGAAGCTTCCAGAAAGAACATTTTATGCAACAGATGAAGTATCAGAAGGTTATCAAAGTTCTTAATAAAAAGTTGGGAATCAGAAGACACTGGAGAAATACTTTCAAAACTCCTTGCCAAAATGATGTACAGTGAAACATTTATACCAGTTAAACTAAATATCCAGGGTAAGCTTAGGGACAAGATAATTTAAAATATGCAAGAACTCAAAAACAGTCTTCCACAGCCATGCAAACCTTTCAAGACATGGTGTTCTGCTAAAGTGGGGAGGGGGGGGCGGCGCGGGGAAACCAAGAAACAGGAAGTCGTAGTCTAACACAAGAGGGCGGCGGTGGGAATTCCCAGGAAGAAGTCCCAAGACTACAGCTTTACACAGCCCTACAATCAACCACTTTCTATTTGGAGCACATCAGAATGAAATGAGAAAGATTTTTTTAAGATTAAATTTTTAGGATGCTTAATGTGTTTAAATGAACCATACTGAGAGATTTATGTTTGGGACAGCATCTAGAAATAAATCAAAGATAGGAAGGGAATAAACTAAACAAAGAAAAAGAATGCAAATATAAACTTCAGGGAAAGAAAAATGTTTTTCAGAAAGAAAAAATAATTACTGTCTACATTGCTCAGCTTAAGATAGACAATATAGTGTTTATCGATCTAAACTACAATACAATTCTTATGGATTGATGGGGCAAAGTGTTTGTGCAGTGGGTTTATGGGATGAATGAATGTGAACAAAGTCAATCTTTATTTTTAATGGAAAGGCAACTAGTTGAAAACATCTAAAGCTTAGCATTTAAACATGCTATTTAGAGGCACAGATGTGCTATTAGTCAGGGTTCCCTAGAGAAACAGAACCATTAGGATTATATATATATATATATATAAAGAGATTTATTGTAAGGAATTGGCTTACATAGTTAGGGAGGCTGAAAAGTCCCACAGTCTCACATCTCCATGCTAGAGACTCAAGATAGCTCGTGGTGTTCCAGTCCCAGTCTGCAGGCCTGAGAACCAGGAGTGCTGATGGTATAAGTCCCAGTTTGAAGACAGGAGAAGACTGATGTCCCATCTCATCAGTCAGGCAGAGAATGGATTCTCATTTTCTTTACCTTTTTGTTCTATTCAGGCTTCACTCACTTTGAGAAGGAAGTCTGCTTTACCCAGCCTTCCAATTTAAATGCTAATCTTATCCAGAAACAGCCTCACAGATGCATGCAGAAATAATTCTTAGCTAAACATCTGAGCACTCCTATGATCTAGTCACATTAACACATAACATTAGCCACCACTGATATAAATATAAAATTTATTTATTAAAGGGTATTTTCCATATTCTCTGGAAAACATTAATCTTCTACTCTTTCTCAAAACCAATCTTATAGAATTCTTAGAACTTTAAAATGACTCAATGTGCGTGTGTGTGTGTGTGTGGGCATGCCTGCCCACGTGCCCTTACATGCTCAGTTGTCCAACTCTTTGCCACCACATGGACTGTAGCCTGCCAGGCTCCTCTGTCCATGGGACTTTCCAGGCAAGAGTACTGCAGTGGGTTGCCATTTCCTCCTCCAAAGGATCTTCCTGACCCAGGGATGGAACCCATATCTCCTGCGTTGGCAGGCAGATTTACCACTGAGCCACCTGGGAAGCAAGACAATGTACATGAATAAATACATTAATTAACAAAGTGTTTGGGCTCGCATGATTGGGATCACTACACAGTTAGAACATACAGACACAGTTACATCAGGACAAACTCTATAGACAAAGTTCAACTCAGAGTCTGTGCTAGTGAATGCCAGAACAAAGTCCCAACCTGGTGATAAGCCCCAGTCTCATATTTTAGGGAGAACCATGGTTTAACTCTAAAACTTCCACTTATGGGGACCAAAACATTTTGCTCAGTTTTTAAAATATTTTAAAATAACTGAATGTGCCTTATACGGGCTTATTTCAGAGTTTCAAATTTGTACAAATTTTGATATCTAAGCTATGGGAAAGTGAAAGTCAGTTGTGTCTGACTCTTTGCGACCCCATGGAATAAAGAGTCCGTGGAATTCTCTAGGCCAGAATACTGGAGTGGGTAGCCTTTCCCTTCTCCAGGGTATCTTCCCAACCCAGGGATTGAACCCAGATCTCCTACATTGCAGGCGGATTCTTTACCAGCTGAGTCACCAGGGAATCTATGGGAAGTATGACTATAAAGCGGGGCTTTCCTGGTGGTGCTAGTGATAAAGAACTCACTTGCTAACATAGGAGATGTAAGAAATGTGGGTTCGATCCCTGAGTTGGGAAGATCCCCTGAAGGAGGCCATGGCAACCCACTCTAGTATTCTTGCCTGGAAAGTCACAAGAGGAGCATGGTGGGCTGCAGTCCACAGGGTCACAAAGAATCAGACACGACTGAAGCGACTTAGTGCACACGCATGCATGACTATAAAGTAACAGGGTAGGCTTGAAAATAAGCCTGCTGCAAGGCACCTATTATCAAATGATAGTAAAGAGCACTGCTGAATACTTTGTAGGTGTGAGGCATTGTCATAAACCACTAATATCCTCATTCAATACTCACATGAGATCAAATGAGAGGTAAGTGCAACGATTTCCACTTTACTGATGAAGAAATTAAGGCTCAGGATAGAAAAGAAATTGAAGTTCTACATGTGCTTTAAATCCCTGAACTATAATAAGTGATAATTTTTTTCAGAGTACTAATTTTGAGAGATGTTACATTTCTTTCATTGATGCTTCTGCCATTTGCTAAAAAAATTAAACTGTGTACAAATTCCCACTTCAGATTTGCCTTTCATATCACTCTTGGATATTCTCAACAAGAAGGTATTTTGTTCTTCAAGAGTGGAGTCGATTTTCCTTTAATGTAGAAAAGTCGATTGGAACCAAGCTTGATAAACTAAATTGCCAATTCATTTTGGATAATGCTATTGTTTTTGGTCAAAACCTACATTTGTGAATAGAAGGCATGCTTTGTGACTAATAAATTTGTTTGGGAGGCAATTCCCCAAGAAGAGTTCCCAATGTGTGGTGAGTAGACACTATCATAAAAATACATACAATCTCAAGTGGCAATATTTTGAATGACAATATACATTTGAATACATATCTATCTATCTATCTCCCTGTCTATCTACCTATCCACCCATGTGAATTCAAAGTTCTTAACGGGAAACTAAGGAGCAAGTATTTAGGAACAGATACCCCATCACACTTGTCAAAGTTTTGACCTAGCGACTTGTCAAATTTTGACCTAGCGTCTAATTCTGGAGGACGCATCTTTTCTGCCCAGTGTCCTGGGAGGAAGGTCGTGGGCGCCCTTACTTCGCCTTGCATTCCCTAGCATTTATATAGAACCAAGTCATTGATCAATCAATACTTGCTATGACAGGCATGAAAAATATTCAATGCTTTTAAACTAAAAATACCCTGAAACATTTGGAAATGCATCGTTGTTGCTCTTTGGTAGTTAACATACCTAAAAAGGAGCGGAGTTGCAGCCCAGAGGGCATTTCCCAGCATCTGGGCCTCCCTGCTTACAGTTTCCAAGTTCTCCTTAAAGAGAAGTAACAGCTGCCTCCCCTCATTCTAAAGTAGAATCTTATTTTTGAAATCTCTTAGTCATTTTGTTTTCCGAGTTTACTCTCTGAACCTGTAGAGTTCCTATAGATTGTATCTTTTATTTTATGCTTGTCAATGAATATCACAAACTAGTTTCCATAGATGCTTATTTTAAAGAGCAAAACTGGATGAGTTATTTAAACCCTAAAATCCTTATTCTCTGAACACAATAACTATTTTACATAGTTGATTGAATGAGATCCTGCTAAAGCTTTCTGTACAACTACTGAGAGAGGGCTTCCCAGGTGGCGCTAGTGGTAAAGAACCTGCCTGCCAGTGCAGGAGATGTAAGAGACACAGGTTTGATCCCAGGGTCCGCAAGGTCTCTTGGAGAAGGGCATGACAATCCACTCCAGTATTCTTGCCTGGAGAATCCCATGGACAGAGGAGCCTGGTGGGCTGCAGCCCATATGGTCGCATGGAGTCGGATACAACTGAAGCTACTTAGCATGCATGCACTGAGAGAAGTGAGGTACCTCCAGGAAGTGAGACTTTCTAGAACTTGCTTCCCTGTTCATTTTGCTGTTTTATCTGTGTGACAGGCTCCTGGGTCTATCACTATGCCACCATGATTGGAAGTTGCCAGGTACACTTGTTCACTGTCATAAGCATCATATGCTGCTTAATGAAGCCAATATCCTCATTCTAATGAAATGCTAACACTTAACTAATTATTTCAGTGGTGATACAGAACCTGACTACTCATCTCCTGGGTGGCCCATCTCATTCTGGTTTACCTTGTCCACTGTGATGTAAATAGGCTTTTTAAAGTTTCTGAGAAAAAAATCTTAGGTTTATATCCCTCCAACTCTCAGCATAAATTTCCAAATTGTGGCTAAAAGTTGCTGAGGACAGCTAAATGCTTACTGTGTATTTTTTATTATTCTCATCTGGACCTACATGTTTCATTTTGCTATCTCTAGTATTAATCAGATGCTGAGAGGCTGAGAAACAATCCTAACTATAGAGTTCATTAATAGCAAGACAGAAGGTCTTGCAAGAAAGACTAATATTTTAATAAAGGTAGTTGTCTCTGGTTCTCTGTTAGCTTCAGTGGGCTGAATTCTTGTTTGCATCTCATTGCTTAAACCTAACACAATCCCTCCTCCAAATCAACAAAGAGATGAACAATTTTGAAGAGGACATTCATCTGGCTAGTGTATCAAGGATAAAATAGTACAAGGAAAGAGACAAGAATGTCTTGGGTAGAGGTGAATTATCCTATTTGAAGTGAAAGTCACTCAATAGTGTCTGACTCTTTGTGACCCCATGGACTATACAGTCCATGGAATTCTCTAGGTCAGAATACTGGAATGGGTAGCCTTTCCCTTCTCCAGGGGTTCTTCCCAACCCAGGGATCAAGCCCAGGTCTCACACATTGCAGGTGGATTATTTACAAGCTGAGCCACAAGGGAAGCCCATCCTGTGTAAGAGGTAAGTCAAAACATTCTCTTCCAACTCTTGTTTCCAAATCATATAGAAGCCCTGGCACAGACAGAAATATTTGACTTGGTTGAAAGGCAGATTGACTTAGGGAATAAACTGTGCTTTGCACAGTGTGGTTTAAAGCCATTATTAAAAGTTGTTGTTGTTCAGCTGCTAAGTCGTGTCTGACTCTGTGACTCCATGGACTGTGGCACACCAGGCTTCCCTGCCCTTCATTATCTCCCACAGTGTCCACTGAGTTGATGATGCCATCCAGCTATCTCATCCTCTGTCGCCCTTCCTCTTCCTGCCCTTAATCTTTCCCAACATCAGGGTTTTTCCAACGAGTCAGCTCTTTGCATCAGGTGACCAAAGTATTGGAGCTTCAGCTTCAGATCAATCCTTCCAAAAATATTGAGAGTTGATTTCCTTTAGGGTTTACTGCTTTGATCTTGCTGTCCAAGGGACTCTACCACCACAGTTCAAAAGCATCAATTCTTTAGCACTCAGCCTTCTTTATGGTCCAACTCTCACATCCATACATGACTACTGGAGAGCCACAGTTTTGATTCTATGGATCTTTGTAGGCAAAATGATGTTCTCTGCTTTTTAATATGCTGTCTAGCTTTGTCATAGCTTTCCTTTCAAGGAGTAAATGTCTTTTAATTTTCATGGCTGCAGTCATGTTCCACAGTGATTTGGACCCCCCCAAAATAAAATATGCCACTGTTTCCCCTTTTCCCCCATCTATTTGCCATGGACATACCAGAAATAGCTTGCTCTTTGTGGTTATTCATTTAGGAACAAAGAAAATACAAAAAGACTCAAACTCATGTCTCTTTATTTTCAGAAAGCTACTTGCGAATGTTTATTTCCTTCTATTTTTCTCTCTCAAGAGTTTATAGTCACTGGAGAGTTTCAGTGTGGTTTAATGGCAGTGACTCGGTTTAATAATCAGGGAGATGAGAGACTGAATTGCAGCTTTGTTGCTAACTAGCTTTGTAATCACTCTTAGCTTGAATACTCTCATCTGTGAGGAGAAAGCCGTGGAACTCTCCTAATAGAGTCCCTCTGATCATCTGCCAGTAGACAGTCTTTTGACTTGAACTGCAGTGTGGGCACTTCCCTGGGTTTCAAGCTTGCCAGGTTACCACACAGATTTTGGACTTACCAGCCTCCATAATTGCATGAGCCAATTCCTTGAAACAAATGATCAAGTCATTTTCTCCCTCTCTGTATATAAAAATATGTATGTTTATATTTATCTCCTATTGATTTTGTTTCTTTGGAGAATCTTGACTAATAATTATTTTGTAAGTAAGACTCCTAACATTTGGTGTGTCTTCTTTAAATCCTCATCTTGTCACCAATATTTCTACTTGAGGAAAGGATGATGGTTATCCAATTTCTATTGCACATTTTCAAGTTCCTAGTTTAAGTTAGAGAGGCAGGAAAACTGATAAATGCTAAAATTTTAAATAAATGTTAACAGTCAATAGCGAAGTACATGAAAGATTTCTTGGGCATGGACCAAATATTTGATTTCTGCTTACTGACTTAAAATTGTGGTTGATTCAATTATCAGTTATCTCTTTCATATACTCAATAAACATAATGAATTGAAATCATGTGGCAGAGTGTGTTTAAACTGCACAGAATACACAAATAATCCTCTGGTGGAAAGATGCATATGCAAGCCATTATGGTATTCATCATAATTAACAATATGGTGAGTTATTTAAAGTGCTACATACTGTGCTACTCCTTTAATATGAGTTATGCTATTTACACCTCAGAGCAACTTTATGAAGTAGATGGTATAATTATAGTAATTCTACAAACGAGGACTAAGAAACAGAGATTAAAACTAACGTGTTTAAGGTCAAATAGCTGGAATGATTAGAGCCAAGATTCTGAAGGCTCTTAGCCATGTCAGTCTCAGCTGGGGGATATGGGACATCTGAGCAGTTCTAAGCCTATCAAGGGCTTCGCAGGTGGCACAGTGGTAAAGAATTCTCTTGCCAATGTGGGAGACACAGGAGACATGGGTTAGATCCCTAGGTTGGGAAGATCTCCTGGAGAAGGAAATGGCAACCCAATCCAGTATTCTTGCATGGGAAATCCCATGGACAGAGAAGCCTGGTGGGTTATGCTCCATGGGGTCGCAAAGAGTCAGACACAACTGAGTGCAAGCCTATAAAGATGAATCAAGCGTCACAGATGAGATCATCTTTGAACTGAGAGGTTGCAAGGAATAAGGGAGGACACATTAACAAAGCCCAGGCCAGGGCTTTATGTGCTATACTGCCGTGGAATGAGAAGATATCTAACAATATTTATTAATAATTAGGTGTCAAATCAAATTCTGTGATCTGATTTGGGTTTTAAGAAAGTAACTCTGGCAGCAAGAGAGAAGGAGAGCCATTGGAATTCAGATCAGAGATGGGGAGACAGGTGAGGGAACTCCCATTTGTCTGGATAAAGATGAAAGGCTGAATTCAGGCAGCAGGATGGGGAGGAGGATTGAGCTGTCAAAGGGATGACAGATGACTGGGGTAATTTATGGGTTTGGGGGCTTGCTGGCGAGAGAGGAATCCTGGATGACTGTTACTCCTCCAGACCATCTTTCTAGTTGGAGTGACCAGAGGAATGATCATGGCTTTCTCTGTAATGGTGACTGGGGACAATGTGTTATATTTTATTAGGCAGAGGGTTAGGAGGATTTGTAAGGAACTCATGGACAATGAGGTGAAGATTCCATTGGTCTGTTGTATATGTAGAACCAGACCTCAGAAGAAAAACTAAGGCAGGGATATTAATTGCAGAATCATCAGTATTGAGGAAGTAGTTGAAGTCTATGGACTAAATGGGGCCAGGGAGAGTATGGAGAGTGGAAAGGAAATACTCAGGGTCAGAGGCCTGGCAATCCTAATATTTTAAGAGTGAGCAAAAGGAGGTGACAAAGGAGACGATAAAGCAGGAAATAAAGCAGGAAGGTTACTGTCCTAGAACTCGAGGAACAAGCGTGTTTCAAAAGTAATAATTATTAGTAATCTATTAATTCCAGTAATAGGATTAACAAAACCATCAGTAATCATTGCAATTATATGCCATGACTGGGACGATTGTTTTGCTCACACTGACTTGTTGAATCTGCATAACCATCCTAGTTGTTTATTATTATCACCTTTAAATGGAGGCTCTAAGAAATTACATAATTTGTTTACCATCACACAGAAAGCAAGTATCGGAGCCAAGTTTGAAATCTAGGGGACCACAGCTAAAGTCTTTACAACTGGCCACTGATCAGAAACTCTATAAATAATACAAAATTGTTGAGAACTAGAAAGAATTTGATACATATGAAATGATACTATTATGTAAAGTTTAAAAATAAAATAAAATAAAAAAAATGATGGAGACAAATACCAGATTTCAATTGGTTGAGGAGAAAATGGGTATAAAAGTGATAATACACATTTTCTTTGTAGAAATTTGATTGTGAAAGTATGAAGGGAAGAAAAGAAAGAGTTTTTTATTTTGTATTTACTTTTTTAGAGTGGTTGAGCTATGTAAACTAAAATGCAGTTAATAAGCTGAAGAAATGGGAAATTGGCTCAAAAGAAGATATTAACAATTTCAACAATTTCTGAAAAAGAGAAGTTGATAAAACTCATAGAAAAATGAATGGCCAAAAACACCTACCATGAGAGTAATACTGAAGTTTTTTTTCTGTATTTAAACTCTATATGAATACTTAAAATGTTAATAAATGGCTTTTGATCACTTTATCTTTTTCCTTTTTTCTTTCTCATGATTTTTGGTCCTGTGAATAATAATATATAAGACCACATTTTTATTATTTACAAAAATTTATCCAGAACCCATCTTATAGTCCTTGCTCAGCTATCTCCCAACTTTCATTTCTGTATATATACAACTCTGGATTTTGCCACAGTGGTGAGATCCATGGATGGACATCTTTCCATCCAGTGTTTATAGACAATCCTCATATTTTAGCCATTTCAATTGACAAAAGAATTTCTTTTCCTCTTAGATTTTTCCTAGCTTCTCAAGACTTTGGAATGGCTATATGCACGAAACAAATGACTCTTCTGACGTTGAATGTTGAATGGCGTTACTTTCTCACACATTCCTGAACCATGGAGTGTTTTTCCCATGCAGGGCCTGTGACCTACAGATGGCTGTGGCAGATTCAATACATTGAGAAAAATACAAAGATGTTCATTATGATATTATTCTACATTTTTCCTTCTTTTCTCGTGGGATCATTTCACAATGGCTAAATTTAGTGATCAACATTTACTGCAAAAGACTGGTGGCATAGGGGTTTAGGGTACAGAAATTTATTTCAACAGATCAGATTTCTAAAATGCCAGTCACCTATAAACAAGGAAACCAAATTTTAGTATAAAGTTAATTCATGTATGTCTCAGAAGGAAAAATGCTTCATTAACAGTGTAAAACTTTTGAGATAAAATTATAAAGAAAAGTTCTGGATAGGAGTGTAAAAATATAGGATAATACTTAAGAACAAGTACATAGGAAATTATATCTTAGAAACTGTGATTACTGTAGTACAAAAATGAAATCAAATACATTTCACTTTTAAAATTATTTTTATATTTCTGAGTGAGCTGATAATAACATAGACTTGGAAAGCAACTATTAATGTTGATCCATTGTGGAACAGAAGCAAAGTTTTGTGTTAAAGAGTGCTGATATCTTCAAAAAAGCCAGTTTGGGATTACTCAGCTTTGTTTCCTATTTTGACAAGTGTGATAAAATATTAAAACATCAGTGTCAGACTTGCCTGATACTATAGTTTCTTTCTGTTGAATAATCATTACTAATACTAAGCCAAATTTTTTCTGATAGTCTCCCTTTGGTTTTGACACACATCTTCACAACTAACAGATAGGAGGAATCATAATAAAACATACTCAGTAATCAGGAGAAAGGTTAAGGGGAAGTAAGACAGTGGTTAAGTTCAAGGTTTGGAGTTAAGTAAACATGACTTCAAATCCTATGCTTTACTGTGTGATCTTAGGCAAGCTTTAGTTTTCCTGTTAAACTGTGCAAATCCTTGGTTTCTTCACCTGCAAAATGCCGATATAATAGTATTTCAAGACTGAGGTTAATAAAATAAAATTAGAAAAAAAAAAAAAAAGCAGACTGACAAGAGGAAAAAAAAAAAAAACTTCAGAAAGAACAAGTGGCTGCTTTTGGTCAAAACAAAATAGTCACCATCATGGAATTGTGTTCATCAAGCTTATTGGGTCAGTCATTTTGGAGTCCTCGGGGGCAGGGCTGTGGTAGGGATGTAGAGATGAGCATAGCGTTTTGTGGGAGGTGGGTGGACATGGAGTGAAGATAAGAAGTTGCCCAAGACAGCCTGACTCTTTGGTATTGGGTGGAGAGTTGGCCGTGGAGTGATGGTTGAAGGAGAACTAGTCGTTAGGTTGAACGCTCTTGTCTGGTTCCAGTAACCACATAAATGAAGAAATGGGAGGAAGAGTAAAGAGGTTAGTACCTGGGAAGGTGGTAAACAGTATGAATGTGGACATTAAGGTAGTGGAGTGAAGGTGGTGGTGAAAAAAGCTATCTAATATTATACATATTAATACAAAGGAGAAGCATGTGGAAAAAAACTGTGAGCCAGGTCTCCATAAGTTACAACTATACAGATGATTATAAGCATTGGGATCTCAAGGAACAGGGTGGAATAATGTAGCATCAGAGCCAGTTTCATGAGTTTATGACTTATGTAAGACCTTGTGCTTAGAAAGATCCAATGCTTAGTTGAAAGCTTTGCTGTGGCCATGTTAGAATTCTTAATGTTTTTGAGAAAGGGGCCCAGATGTTTGTTTTCCATTGGGTCCCAGACAGTATGTAGACATTCCTGTGTAGTAAGCCTATTTTATATGAATGGGCTTTTAACATGTTTTGGGGGATTTTTTTTAAAAGTATAGTTCATTTTTTGCTATCTACAATGCAGGAGACCCAGGTTCAATCCCTGGGTCAGGAAGAAACTTGGAGAAGGAAATGGCAACCCACTTCAGTATTCTTGCCTGGAGAATCCCATGGACAGAGGGGCCTGGCAGGCTGCAGTCCATAGGGTCACGAAGAGTCGGACATGATTTAGTGACTATGTAAGTTGATTTATAATATTGTTAGTTTCAGGTACACAGCACAGAGATTCAGTTTTATAAATGAATATTTTATATATATATATATATATATATATATATATGTAAAATACATACATATTCTTTTTCAGTTTCTTTTCACTTGTAGGCTATTAGTGCAGTTTCTTGTGCTGTACAGTACATCCTTGTTGGTGATCTATATATAACTGTGTGAATATGCTAATCCCAACCTCATAATTAGATAAATAATTTTGAACCAGAGTGGTTTTCCCTCCTACCCCCTGCCCCTCGAGTCACTTAGCAATATCTGGAATAATGTTTTATTTCTCAGTTGGAAGCACAAGACTTGCATCTGTTGGCTAGATAGAGACCAGTGGGTGCATGTGTAGTCCTCAGTCGTGTCCAGCTCTTTGTGATCCCGTGGACTATAGCCTACCAGGCTCTGCGGTCCATGGGATTTTCCAAGCAAGAATACTGGATTGGGTTGCCATTTTTCTCCTCCGGGGATCTTCCCAATCCAGGGATCAAACCTGCATCGCCTGTTTCTCCTGCATTGCAGGCAGATTCTTTACCCTCTGAACCATTGGAAGCCCCAGATAGAGTCCAGGGACACTGCTAAATATCTTTTAATGAGCAGTGGAGTGCTTTACAACAAAGAGTTATCTGGACCATAAATGTCAAGAGTGATGAGGTTGAGAAACCCTCATTTAGTCTGATGGCAGTTTTATGAAGGTGGATTTATCTGTAGATCTCTGGACAATGTTATTGTTACCTAATTGGGAAGGTGCAAAGTTGACTGGTAAACTTCAGGTGAATTAAACTCCATACAGCACGGAGCTGCACATTCTGTGTAACATTCTTGCTCATGGAAGGGTTATTTTTATAACTGAGTCAAGGCATCATAAAATTGAAGCAGCTTGATGCCAAGGAAGACTCACTTGACTTGGCACCTGTAATTAGTCTACCAGAAGCACCTGTGCAACTTTTAGGATCCTTTTTTTAAAATCTGGCAATGAAAGGATGGATTCTGGCTGAGTGGTCAGAAAATTTCTTTTCTATGTGCCAAATCAAGTTCTTGCTATAGTTCACTGCTGGGTCAATTTCCTATTAGCTCAAAGAAAACATCTCACTCTATATTCGTTGGTTAAAACAATGCCCTGCAGAAAGACGATTTTCTTAAAGAAGTTTTTGGAATAAATACTGCAGCATATAAGGTGAGCCTTGTCAACTACTGCTCTGTTGTTTTTGTTTAGTTGTTCTCATGGATTATAGAGATTGAGCCAAATAAGCCTTGCACATTAGGGATTATTTTACATGGAATTTAAAATTCTGCCTTTACTCCCTATGTAAGCAGGATTGTTTCAGCCACAGGGAAATTATTTTATGGCCACAGATCTGACACCTACACCTAAGGGTCAGCTCAGAAATGTGGATATGTATGGCCAGGGAGGTAAAACGGAAACAGATGATGGGAAGTGGGTAGACTTATTAAGAAGACTGGGGGAAAAAAAAAAACAAAGTAAGATGCATGCTCTCATTACTGTGAGACAATTACAGTGGATTTTTGTAAGAGTCAGCAGGCTTGTTCTTACAATTTAATTTTAGACTGTAGAGTTTTCTCTACATTTCTTTCCCAGATATTTTTTCCCACTTGGCATGAGAGTTCTTTATCATTCTTCTGGAAAGACTTAAGGATTAATTGCAATTAAATTGCATTATATCTGAGGGAACTTCGAATGTAGTCATGGATTCTAAGTCTGATTTCTCTGCTTTCAAATTGTTTACACAATTGTTGTATGGTTGTATGGACTTTGTAATCCTATTTAAGTTTTAAAAAGTGATTTTTGTATAATTATTATAATGACTGTATTTAATAGCTATCCTGGAACTCAAGACCACAAAAAGTTCACACAATCTGGACCCTCTCAGGCCCTTCCATATCTGAAATGTTTAACACAAGGAGATATTTAACGTGAAGAGATATTCTACTCATTAGAAGTACTTATTCATGATAAAGCCTTAGAAAGTCTGCTCTTTACATAAACTACAAATTAAAAGAAATAAAATTAGTCCTGTTAAACAAAGTAACTTTAGTATATTATTTATTGCATTTTTTCTATATTGAAAAGTCAAACTTTGTTCTTTGACATTGCACTGTTTTAACAGTGTTTTTTTTTTTTTTTTTAAATCCTTAAAGGTACAGGGACAGTAACTTACATTATTGTTGGTTTTATTTGTTTTCTCTAAGTTAACTGTAGTTTAATTATTCTTATCTAGGAATATTATTCCTCTCTTCTCTAAGAAAATTTTTTCCTCTGATTAAAAAGATAACTTCAGAAGTGTATTAGTTAGGGATCTGTGGAGAAACAGAAGGCCCGAGAAGTTGGATGGATATCTGAGCTCAAGCAGAAAGGTCTTTTCTAGAGACCCCTCACAGACACTCCCAGAAATCTTGTTTTACCAACTCTCTGAGCAGCCCTTAGCCCGGTTAAGTTAACACATAAAGTTAACCATCACAGGATGTTGAACTTGGAGGCATAATTCTTATAAGTCATTCCATGTAGGAAAAGGAATAAAAAAATAAAGTAATGAAATATATTTTCTAAGACGTGTGTTTCCTCCCAAAGTATGTTGAATTCCTGATACTGTGTACCTCAGAATGTTACTGTATTTGGAGACAGAGTCTTTAAAGGGCCTGAAGAGTGGGCCACAAGCCAAATATGACTGATAGGCTTTCAAGAAGAGGGAATTAGAACATGTACACAGAAGAAAGACCAGTGAAGACACATGGAGAAGATGGCCGTCTGCAAGGCAAGGAGAGAGTCCTGGAAAAGATCCTTCTCCCACGGACCTCAGAAGAAACTAACCTTGGACACCTTGATCTTGGGCTTCTAGCTTCCAGAACTGTAAGAAAATAAATTTCTGTTGATTAAGCCACCCAGTCTGTGGTATTTTTGTAGTGGTACCAGAAAACTAACACAGCATATAACTAGTGTCCAGCATGGACCATCGATTTTGTTTTTCTTTGATTTTTTTTTTTTTTTTTTTTAGCATTCACTGCAGTACTTTGCAAGTAACAGGCATTTAATAGATGTTTCCATTGTGTGTGACTGTTTGGGATGAGATGGGAAGTTGCATTTGTAGCATAAATGACCAGGTATCCATCAAAATTTCATATCTCCACTCCCAGTTGCCTAATCAGTGTCTACATGTCTCAGTCCTCTTGCATCTAAGCAGGGCATTTGGTTATTTCTCCTTGTCACAGTATGCTAGTGTGCTTTTTCCTGATCAACGATGGAAAAAGCACATGTACCTTCTCCTTTGGGTCTTCCTTTCTGCATCTTGGGTGCCAAAGCCCAAGCCAACATCTTACTGAAGATCATGTATCTTTGTCTACCTGAAACGCTTACTGAGTGAATGGAGCAGAGGTTCAGTTCAATTTAGTCACTCAGTTATGTCTGACTCTTTGCAACCCCATGGACTGCAGCACACCAGGCTTCCCTGTCCATCACCAACTCCTGGAGCTTGCTCAAACTCATGTTCATCAAGCTGGTGATGCCATCCAACCATCTCATCCTCTGTCATCCCCTTCAATCCGGCCTTCAATCTTTCCCAGTATCAGGGGCTTTTTTCAGTGAGTCAGTTCTTCGCATCAGGGGGCCAAAGTATTGGAGTTTTAGCTTCAGCACCAGTCCTTCCAATGAGTATTCAGGACTGATTTCCTTTAGGATGGACTGGTTGGATCTCCTTGCAGTCCAAGGGACTCTCAAGAGTCTTCTCCAACACCACAGTTCAAAAGCATCAATTCTTAGGCAGAGGTACTTTCCTCATAGTCCTCTTGATAAAGCATCTTTAGGGGACTGTTACTTAATTGAGAAATAGCTTCTCCTGGGTCAAACCACTGAGATTGTATGGTTCATTTGTAAAGCAGCTGACATTACTCTTAACGTATATAGACATTGTTATATTTGGTGGGTGTTGCTTTAATAAAAGCCTAAAATATGGTACTGACTTAGCAATCAGGCAACAATCAAAGAGAGAACTTATGTTGCCAAAGGAACCATATCTCGTAACGGGAAAACACTGAAAACATTGTGTAAAATTTTGCCTGTAATACATTGAAACACCAACTACTTGTTGACTAAGCCTGTAGGGGAGAAAATGGGAAAGTCGGAGGTTAACAGCTTATGTTGGCTGTAATTTGCTGAGTTTAGCAGTTTAGAAGGAGGTGAGCTCAAGCTATAATTGATTTGACTGAATATACTTAGAAGAGACTAAAAATTGAGCAAGAATATAGGGTCTCTCTATATGGGTTCAGAAGCCTCCATTGCCCAATGTTTACAGACATAAACATCTTTTAGTTTTAAGGACCCATTAAGACTCAGCAGTGCATCAAAAATCATTATGAATTGTGGATCTTCTCTTCCATCCTATTGGTACAGTGGTAATATGGCCCCCGCAGACTTGAAGGAAGAACTCTTGGGTCTAAGAAACCAATGAATGAGTCAGGTTTTGGGGTAGTATCTAGAAAGACTGTTGGGACTTATTATTGAAACATGAACATGAAGAATTCAGGATAGAGTTGCCAGATTTAAAAATGAAAATGTAAAATACCCAGCTAAATTAGAATTTCAGATAAATAGCAAATAATATTTAAAACAAGTATACTTCAAATTCATATTATATTTATTATAGAAAATACTACAGGGACTACACTTATGTTAGGTTGTTTATCTGAAATTCTAATTTCACTGGGCATCCTGTATTTTATCTGGCAACCTTAATTCAGAGACTTTCAGTCTTTTGAAAGGAACTATAATACGAAGAAGCCATGAGCCCAAACGAAAGAAATCATTGAGTATTAGAGCTTTTAAACCAAGACTTAGGCTTCAAAATTGCATCAGAAGGGTGTGAGTTGGGAAATCTGAGAAGCCCTCTAGAAAGGCACTGCTTCCTAATACCTACTTCAGATGTGGCCATGGAGAATAATGCTTAGGAAGAATCTTCCAGAAGTCAGAGCTAAGAGCTGTGAGAACAATGGACAGGGCATTCCTCAGGGTCTACTTAAGGAAATGCTTCCAGCACTAGGACATTAATACCTACAGGAGACTTTTCATTATTTCTCTGTATGTTGCTGTTAAGTCTCCTGCTCTTCCTTGTCATAGATGATAATTGTGCTAATCTCTCATCATCATTTTATGTTGGTCATGAAGAAAGGAGGAGAGGTGAGATAATAACTTGCCCTTTATGATTCTGTAGATCAGAAGCAACCCTGTGTGGACCAGAAGGTCTTACCTACCTTGAGCTGGATGCCATATCTGGATCACACATAGTGTGGTTCCCTGAGAGAGAATGCAAAGCTTCTCTGTGTGGGAAAGGTCTACATATAGGAATTTGGAGGCTAGAAGGACTAAACACCCAAGTCAGGGTTATTTTTTTTCCTGTAGTGTAAGAAAGAGTCAGCAAATTTTCCTGTCAAGATCCAACTGGTAAATATTTGATGCTTTGCAGTCCAAGGGGCAAAAGACAGAACACAGTGTAGGAACTTATACAACAACTATTTAAAAATGCAAAACACATTCTTAACTTTCAGGACATATTAAAAAAAGATAATAAAGCAGCAGGTTGGGTGTGGCCCAACACTGTAAGTTTCCAGCCCCTGATATAGAGCTGATAGTAGGGAACAGCTTCCTGCCCAAGGACTTTATTCCCTAGGCGCCCTTGCACTTTGGCAGGGTCATGGGTGGAATGTGAGCAGAAGAAAGCATAGGTGATTTTTAGTGTGAGGGTCCACATTTTCTTTCTTACTCGTCAGCTGCTTTTCATGCACAGGACAATTTGAGAAGTCAATCATTGAAAAAGCAGATTGAAAATCAGCTAGCACCCTAAAAAGAAGATGGAGCAGAAGTGTACAACCGAGGAATACTTAATGTGAAGTCGCTCAGTTGTGTTCTTCTCTTTGTGACCCCGTGGACTGTAGCCTACCAGGCTCCTCCGTCCATGGGATTCTTCAAGCAAGAATACTGGAGTGGGTTGCCATTTCCTTCTTCGGGGGATCTTCCGGGCCCTGGGATCGAACCTGGGCTTCCTGCATTGCAGGCAGACTCTTTACCCCCTGAACCACCAGGGAAGCCCAACCCAGGGATCAAACCCAGATCTCCTGCATTGCAGGCAGATTCTTTACCAGCTGAGCCACAAGGGAAGCCCTAGGAATACATGCATTGGTATATTATGTGAAACAATAATGTTTGATTGACCAAAAAAGGTGGTTTAGGTTTTCTGAAAGATGTTATGGAAAAATACAAATGAACATTGGAGCCAACCCATTACATTTCCATTATGTTAAGCCATTGAAATGCTGTGTTTTATTTCTTACTGCTGCTGGTGTTGTACTAATTGGAAGACTGCTCATTTCACAGATATGTTTCAAGACTGGGACTTTACTTAAATGTTGCATCCTCCAAGAAATCTGGAATTCCTGCCCATTAAACAATTTTCTTCTCCATAGTAATCATGAGAGATCCTGAATTGTGTTCTCTCTCTTTTTTTTTTTTTAACTAATATCAATATATTGGATCCCTTCTTAGTCAAATCAGTTCATGTCACATTTTAACTGGCCTTTGACTTATTTATCCAGAGATTTTTTTTCCAAATCAACACAAAACTTATAAAGTTGTGTCTTTAAAAATATATTTAAACTACCAGGGAAGCCCCTAAAGATATAATAATTAGCTGTAAAAGGAGGAGTTGATGAATATTCAGTAGAAAATTCTGTAGTAGAATTCTGTAGAAAATTCTTCAGTAGAAAATTCTGAAGCTGTATCTGGTATCTTGTTTTGTATATGTTTCCCTTATCACTATATCTATGAGAAAATGGTCACCCTACAGTATTACTCATGGTCTTAATAAAAAGTACAGACTTACATGAACAGCAGTTATTTTCCTTTAACTTTCTAATATAAACCCTTGTATGATCATTACCTTTAAGGATTGTGAGAAAACTCTTAGTGAAGTATCTTTTCTTTCTAGCTCTCCACTCCTCTATCAACTTTATGAATGTGAAGTAAAATTTTATATCTGTTTCATAAAATTTAAATGCTAAAATATTAATCGAACTGATCAGAAAACAAGAAGGGGTGCAGACCAAATACAGAAGTAACTAGAACGATGAAGTTAAGGAACTGGAGATGCTTCTGAAGTAACTCAACATGTTTTTTGTGTCTCCAACGAAGACAGACAGAAATTAAGGATGTCTTAAGACTCATTCAGTGGATATGGGAATTAAATACAGAGTCTATATTTTCAGAAGCAGACAGCATATTAAAAAGTAGAGACATCATTTTGCTGACAAAGGTCCATATAGTCAAAACTATGGTTTATCCAGTAGTCACATATGGATGTGAGAGTTGGACCATGAAGAAGGCTGAACACTGAAGAATTGATTGTTTAAAACTGTAGTGTTGGCGAAAACTCTTAAGAGCCTCTTGGACAGCAAGGAGATCAAACCAGTCAATCCTAAAGGAAATCAACCTGAATGTCCATTGGAAGGACTGTTGCTGATGGTGAAGTTCCAATACTTTGGCCACCTTATGCAAAGAGCTGACTCATTGGAAAAGACCCTGATGCAAAAAAAAACAACCTGGCAGAGGATGAAATGGTTAGATAGAATCACAGACTCAATGGACATAAATTTGTGCAAATTCGGGAGATAGTGAAGGACAGAAGAGACTGGCATGCTATGACTATAGCATGGGTTTACAAAGAATTGGATACAGCTTAAGTGATTGAACAACAACATTTTCAGAATCATCTCTAAGCAAGAAGCAGTTTCCTAGTATTCTTCCACTGCTAAATATCACGTTCCCTTTGCAATATCAGACAATTTGATATACACATTATATTTTATGTTGATTTTTTTGCAGTATAATTAGTTTACAATATTAAATTTGAACATACAGCATACTGATTCAACATTTTTGCAGACAATGCTTCATTTAAACTATGACAAATTAATTTCTGTATTTCCCTTGCTGAACAATGTATCTTTGTTGTGTATTTATTTTATAAAGAGTAGTTTGTACCTCTTAATCCTCTGCCCCTAACTTGATCCTGTCCCTTTCCCTACTGGTAATCACTAGTTTGTTACCTGTATTTGTGGGTCTACTCATTTTTTATTGCTACAAATAAGTATATATATAATTATACACATGCAGCAACTTCTTTACCCATTCATCTGTTGATGAACATTTACCTAGGTTGATTCCATAGCCAAGTTATTGTAAATAATCCTACTGTGAGTACTGGGGTACATGCATCTTTTCTAATTAGTTTTTTTTTTCTTTCCTTCTGATGTTTACCGAGGAGTGGAACTGCTGGATCACATGGTATGCTGGATCATGTGATAGTATCACCGATTCAGTGAATATGAGCTTAAGCAAACTCCAGGAGATGGTGAGGGACAGGGAGGCCTGGTGTGCTGCAGTCCATGGGGTTGCAAAAAGTCAGACATGACTTAGCAACTGAACAATAATGGCAACAATGGTAGTTCTATATTTAGTTTCTTCAGGAACCTCCACACTGTTTTCTGTAGTAGCTGAACCAATTTACATTCCCACCAACAGTGTACTAGGATTCCTTTTCTCTGTCTCTTTGCTAATGTTTGTTATTTGTAGACTCTTTGATGATAACCATTCTGACAGGTGTGAGACGATATTCTTTTGGATCTGTCTCCTATGGCAACAGAAATAAAAACAAAAAGAAACAGATGAGACCTATTTAAACTGAAAAGCTTTTGCACAGCAAAGGAAGTCATCAACAAAACCAAAAGACAACCTACTGATTGGGAGAAACTATTGGCAAATGATATGACCTAAAAGGAGTTAATTTTCAAAACATATAAACAGCTAATACAGTCCAATATATATATTAAAAAAAAAAAAACAAAAGAGATAACTAGATTAAAAATGGGCAGAAGACTTGAATAGACATTTTTCCAAAGAACGTATACAGATGATCAACAGGCACATAAAAAAGATGCTTAATCTCATCAGAAAACCTAATAGAAAACCTCATAGAAAACCTAATCTTTTCTCTGATGAGAAAAAGCAAACAGAAGACTTAAAATACAATTATGTTTTAAAATACAATTTGAAGATATGGATTTTTAAAAATGCATAATATATTTGAATTATCACACTGTGTAGTCCCTGAATTTCAGTGGGAAGTTATTTTTCTGATGAAATATGTATGTCATTATCTGTAAAAGTTATAAAAGGATAGACGTAGAAATAAACTTCAGAAATATGGTTAGATATGTCTTGCATGATCATGTGAATATCTTTAGATGTAACTAGTGGTCCACAGACTAACATATATTATATATTTCAAAAGAAATAATAGATACTATGCTCCTAGGATAGTAGGAAATTTCAAATAAAATTCTAACTTGTAGCTATCCTCCTGAGCTTTTGCACCCATCTGGTGTCTTCAGCTTCTGAGGCTTTCTGGAACTGGGCTTGCTGACAGTTCACATAACTGTCTTAGGTGTCCACCTTCTGTGGCCTATTAATTCTGTTAGGATTTGCCCATGAGTTTTCCCACTTCTCAAATTTTGCTGGTGTTTAATCATTTTATCTTTGCCATTACTTTTTATTTTTGTGGGTGCATGATCTTTTTGGGGGAAAAACAACACAATCTTTGTTGACATATTTATAAGGTCTCAGGAGAATGTGGAAGCAGATATCTATCAAATCCAGCATGCCTATTTGTAAGTTCTGAGCATTCTTTAATAGAGGATAAACACAGTTTAATGATAGTGGAAACTGCATTTTTATACAGGCAGAGTAGTTTCTACAGTGGGAAATGTCTATTTTTTATCAAAATATCAACAGTCCTCTTAGGAATGAATAGGACCTGACCACCAAGTGTTGGTCCCTAAATTACTTATGTCATGAAAATAGAACAGGGCATGGTTAATAGAATCCACCCAGGTTTGTTATAAATAGCCAGGATCTTGCATGGGGAATTTAATCTCATTCTCCTGGAATCCAAATCTTGTATCAGTGTACTCTCGGTTAGGAATGTACTTTTGTTTTTCTCTTAAGAGGAAAAACTATGAAAATGTAATTAGAGAGCTTGTTCTTGAATATGTTAGATTTGGTGGAGTCAGTAAGCTTTTTCTCCAGAGAGCCAGATAATAAACATATTTGACTTTGTGGGTCAAATTGTCTCTATCTGTCATTCAAAAGCAGCCCAGACAAGAGGCAGACAACTGGTACTTCTGGGATGTATTGTTTTAGCCTCATGGCTACGCAAGACCAGTGATTCATTTTAAATGAAGAATTTCAGAAGCCACATAACTATATAAGAAGATGGATTGTTATCATCTTGATCACCACTGCCATTTAACAAACAAACATTGTTTCCTGAAAAACAATTTTCAGCGAATTGGGAATTTCCTGTTATCAAGAGATTACCACACAGCTGCTAAAACACAGGTATTTATACAAGCCATCTGTAATAAGAGAGAACTTAAAGGCATGGTTGGATAAAGTGAAAAATAATATTAGAAGATGGTTTATATTGCTAGTTCTTTTGTTTTCATTATTTCATCTTTCTAACTTCACATAGCTCTAAGAATTGTGGGCTTCCCTGGTGGCTCAGACAGTAAAGAAGCTACCTGTAATGCAGGAGACTTGAGTTTGATCCCTCGATTGGGAAGATCCCCTGGAAAAGGGAATGGCTACCCATTCCAGTATTCTTGCCTGGAGAATCCCATGGACAGAGGAACCTGGCAGAATACAACTCATTGGGTCTCAAAGAGTTGGACATGACTGAGTGACTTTTTCCAGTAGTCATGTATGGATGTGAGAATTGGACTATAAAGAAAACTGAGCACCGAAGAATTGATGCTTTTGAACTGTGATGTTGGAGAAGACTCTTGAGAGTCCCTTGGACTGAAAGGGGTTCCAACCAGTCTGCCTTAAAGGAAATCAGTCCTGGGTGTTGATTGGAAGGACTGATGTTGAAGCTGAAACTCCAATACTTTGGCCACCTGATGTGAAGAGCTGACTAATTTGAAAAGACCCTGATGCTGGGAAAGATTGAAGGCAGGAGGAGAAGGGGACAACAGAGGATGAGATGGTTGGATGGCATCACTGACTCAATGGACATGGGTTTGGGTAAACTTCAGGAGTTGGTGATGGACAGGGAGGCCTGGCATGCTGCAGTCCATGGGATCACAAATAGTCGGAAATGACTGAGCAACTGAACTGAACTGAACTGAGTAACTAACACACACACACACACACACACACACACACACACTCACAAGAATCACAGGGAAGGTTTGTTAATATACAAATTTCTGGATTCTACTACAAGAGATTCTGACTTTGTAGGCCTGGCATGCTGTCTGGGAATTTGCATTTCCAATTTTTCAGGTGCTGCTAAAATCAGTAGAATCACACTGGAAAGTCTTCATTCAACACCTTCTCAACTAAACTCTCTAGGGTTGGAAACTGGGCCAATGAATTCTTAAAAATTCACTGGATTTGAAATGAGTGGTTACAGTTTACAAATAGGTGTTTTCCTTGGTGCTTTTTTTTTTTTTTTTTGAATCTTGCTTCTATCTGGCTATCAGCAAACTTGATTACTACTATTTAGAAATGGATTTCAGAAAGGAAAATATCTCCATTTGAGAAAGTCACAAACATGGGCAATAGCTTTTGATCTCAGAAGATTTTAAGCCTCCACCATTCTTCTGTCTTTCATGGGTAAAGACCATTGGTGAGGAAGTTGATTTTCCAAGTTCCTTCTTGAAGAATGGTATGATAATAAAAATTTAACAAATAAACTAAATACTGCAGTGGGTAGCCTTTCCCTTCTCCAGGAGATCTTCCTAACCCAGGGATCGAACCCAGGTCTCCCACATTGCAGGTGGATTCTTTGCCAGCTGAGCCATAAGGGAAGCCCAAGAACACTGGAGTGGGTAGCCTATCCCTTCTCCAGCAGATCTTCCCAACATAGGAATCAAACCAGGGTCTCCTGCCTTGCAGGTGGATTCTTTACCAACTGTGCTATACGGTTGGTCCTTAACAAATAAACAATTAATACAAAGACAATTTATATTTACTAATACTCTCTCAGCCTGGATAAGTAAATTTATCTAGTGAAGCACTGAGTTCATTTTATAATGTCCCATATTGGATTTAATATTGATGCTTTGAATTAGATTTTTAGGCATGGTATGTTTTTTCTTTTGCTGCTAATGGAACTGGGAAGATCAACTGTGATTTCAAAAGAGTCACGTTAAAACACCATGTGCATTGTAATAACCTGTGGATTTATGAGAAATGGTAAAACCAGATAAAAGATTGCCTAAGACTGGACTATGTGATTGCATAATTTTCCTTAGTAAACAGCTGTAATTCTTATTTTTTTATTGTAAATATCATGTGATGGAGGGGGGATTCAGAGCTGTAAATTATTTGCAGTATTTCTTTATAAATACCATTTTAAAAATAAAAATTTATTGTCTTCAATGAGCATATTCACTTTTTTTTTTCCTTCTTCTTAATCATTCTCTTTAATAAGTTAGGCTGCTAAATCTGTATTCTTTGGAGTCCAGAGTTTATTCTTCAAATGTTTAAGACTTACTTTTTTGTCTTTTTTTTTTTTTTTTCTGTCTGCTTACTTCTGCTAGGATTCAAAGATGAGTGGAAAACTACTGGACTTTCCTTGTGGGAGGTTTCTGTTTATAGGCCATCCCGCGCTCCCCCACACCCCATCTATCTGACTTTACTCTGACATTCCAGAGTTATGAAAAAGCATGAGGATCCTCTGGACTTCCCTTCCAGAGGCTCTGTTGCTTTTTGATAACTCTGATTCTTTTAGTTCAACTGATAATAGAAAAGGACAATAACAAAATACTGCAAGCAAATTATTTCTTTATTACTTTCAATGATGACAATACAGTATTCTTTAAACATCATCTGAGGGAATACAGGGAGCCAACTCTTGCCCACTTTGCTGTTTTTCTTACTGGAATTATGGAATTATCTAGATAGCAGTTAGGGCAGTCCTTCAGAATTACTGTAAGTTGAATAGTACACAATGGTTACTTTTGGATAAATATAATTTTCAAAACCATATTTTAATTTTAATTCCTTATTCTAACCTCCCCAAAATCATTTGGCCTGCAGACAATAGAACTGTTAATAAGCAAAAATATGAAATCCATATAGAAAAGGAAAAATATAATGCTTTTATAGAAAATACAAGGCAATTTATTCCTCTGTTTTAGAAAAGAAATTGATATTGAAAATGCTACAACATTGTGGTTGTAGGTTATACCACCAATTGTTATCCCAAGAGATGGAATCCAATTAGGAGAGAAAAATCCAAGTTCACTAATATCTTATGTGTCACTTTTTCTGTCTTGATCAAAGGTCCCTGGTTTAATGACTGCTTAATTGCTATGAATTTTACTGACCTTTCCCAACTTTCCTATTTGCTTTGCAAAGCCATACAAATTCCCCTTCTCACTGGCAGTTTCTTTATGTAGCATTTATTTCACTTTATCCAAATATTTGCTATTTTCTTTCCCTGTTCTCACTTCTCTTTTTTTTCACCATCTTTCCAAGGAAGTAATATTACTTACTTGTCCACCACTCAGGCCATATATTTTCTACTCTGCTCTCATTTTTGGCTGACGTGTGCTCTCAAAGATAGATCCTAGGTCACCAGGTTCACTAAAGGTTTCTATTCTGGGTATCTGGTTCTTTTGATGACTGACTTCTTAGATTCATTGACTAGTAGGGTTAAGAGTCCTTCACTGGACAGATGACAAACCTGGGAAATAAGTATTGTTTAAAGGGGAGAAAATTGGACTTAGAACCAGATAAGTTGTCAGAGTCCCAACCAGTAATTACAAGGTTGTTACATCAGTTTCCTACTTTCAAATGATTATAAAATCTTGTTTGTATGGTTGTGAAGGCTAAATGAAATAATGTGTGTAAAATGCTTAGCACAGATTTTCAATCACTATAGAGGATAAGTATCTCAAAAATGGGAAGATCGCATTTTACTGAGGACCACAGGCTGAAGATGATCCAGGGTCTAAGGAGATTTCATCTAAGGCCTGTTTATCCAAGAGGATTTGTCTTTTCCGATCACTCCTGCAAAGAATCTGCCTGCTGATGCAGGAAATGCAAGAGACGCAGGTTTGATCTCTGGGTCAGGAAGATCCTCTGGAGGAAGAAACGGCAACCCACTCCAGGATTCTTGCCTGGAAACTTCCATGGACAGAGGAGCTTGGCAGGATGCAGTCCATGGGGTTGCAAAGAGTCAAACATAACGAAGCACATACACGCATACACACACACATACACACACCCACCTGTATAGAATCACATAAAACATAGAAATTAAAGAAAAATAAAGTGTGATATGTCCAGACAAAAAGGAGAGAGAAAGAGAAAAGATGTAAGACTTCACTTTGGATTTCTAGCCAACTAAAAGAAATGAAGGAGACATTACTGCATATAAAGTGAATTAGAATTCTTAAAAAGGAGCCTCAGCTAAGCTTATTTGCACAAATCTCTTGCCACTAAATGCAAAGAGGTTGAAAACTTCTTCACTTTTTCCAATCCTGTTTGAAAAAACCAGAAAAAATTAGAATAATTACATCAATTTATACGATTCTCATCAACAGGAAGTAACAAATTAGTTCCTGGTTGGAAAAATATGAACTTGGGGAGAAGACACCTTGCCATTTTATTTTATTTACTTTATTTTTTAATCTATGCTACTGCTATCGCATTTTATTTTTTATTTGTTTATTGTCACACTATGAGGCATATGGGATCTTAGTTCCCAGCCCAGGGATCAAACCTGTGTGCCCTGTATTGGAAACAGAGTCTTAACCGCTGGACCACCAGGGAAGTCCCATCATTTTACTTTACTGTTTGTAATAGCAAAGGGCTGGAAGGAAGAGTCCAATGTGAGCTGCTCTCTTTAGGAAGACAGGTTTTAAAGTGTTTAGAATAAATTAATTTCATAGCTTGAAATTCTGAAAGAGAAAATGTTTCAAGAGAAGAGATAAACTTTAAAATGCTCTAAGTCTAATTCTAATAACAGATATTATCAATTCTAAAATAAAGGGAGATGAATATTTACAAATGGTATCTCTATAATGAAGTTACAGAAATAAAATAACATAATATGTTTAGACTTTGGAACCAGGCTGTCTAAGTTTAAATGATAATTATTGCATTCACTCATGGAGAGATATTGTCAAGTTAAACCTCTCAATGTCTGTGGGAGAAAGTGAAAGTATTAGTCACTCAATGATGTCTGACTCTTTGTGATCCCAAGATCTATAGCCCACCAGGCTCCCCTGTCCACGGAATTCTCCAGGCAAGAATACTGGAATGGGTAGCCATTCCCTATCTTTCTAAGAAGGAAAAGATATACTTTTATCTACATTTTAGGGTTTAGTGAGAATAAAACGAGTAAAGAACTTACCAGAATACCTGTTTCATATGTAGAAAAAAATAAATTATAGGCATTACTATTAGTTTTCAGCTTCATTTCTATGTCTCTCTATTCATGACACTGACCAGGCAGAGGACCTGGTTTTTGGAATAGATTTATTCTGCCTTCTCTTTCTGTACAGTCATTGTAAGCAAACAGCCTGTGGTAAACTCTGGGAAGCCTCAAGGTATTACTTAAAAGAAAAAGTAGTAGGATACAAATACCAAATAACGTTATAAAATTACTAAATATACACTAAGATGGTCAAAAGCAGGACATAACCCAATAGAGCAGGGTCATACAGACCGTATTTTTTCCATTACAACAATATGATGAACTGGAAAAGGATAAACATTATATTCAGTAATGTAACACTGAGGGATAAAAAGAAGGGCTGATTTATTCTCATTTTTCTTGTGAATTATTTGATAAGAATAATCTGCAGAAGGAAATAGATAGGAATGAGCATAAACTCAAGATAAAGAAACATTGAATAAGCAAGTATCTCCGATGCTTTAAACAGATAAAAGTCTTAGGTTTAGAATAAATAATATATGACTTGATCAAGTTTTTTTACAAAAATGCGGACATTGAAAAGGTTTTGGAAAACTGGAAAAACAATTCCTAAATATCCTCCAGCATTCCAAAAGGAAAAAGTGAGTCCCACACTTGCCAGTATCGTGTTTGTGTGTTAAGTCATTTCAGTTATGTTTGACTCTTTGTGATCCCATGGACTGCAGCCCTTCAATCTCCTCTGTCCATGGGATTCTTCAGGCAAGAATACTGGAGTGGGTTGCCATGCCCTTCTCCAGGTACCAGTATTAATAGTGGTGATAACAGTAATTGTGGTGACTGAGTGAATGAGTGAGTGAAAATCACTCGGTTGTGTCTGACTCTTTGTGACCCCATGGACTATACAGTCCATGGAATTCTCCCAGCCAGAATACTGGAATGGGTAGACTTTCCCTCTCCAGGGGATCTTCCCAACTCAGGGATCAAAGCCAGGTCTCCCACATTACAGGCAGATTCTTTACCAGCTGAGCCACAAGGGAAGCCCAAGGATACTGGAGTGGGTAGCCTATCCCTTCTCCAGTGGATCTTCCAGACCCAGGAATTGAACCGGGGTCTCCTGCATTGCAGGCAGATTCTTTACCAACTGAACTAGGAGGGAAGCCCAGCAATTGTGGTAGTAGCACCAATAGCAGCAGTAATAGTAGTTGTTGTTCAGTCACTGAGTCATGTTCGACTCTTTGAGAACCTATCCACTGCAGCATGACAGGCTTCCCTGTCCTTCACTGTCTCCCTGAGCTTGCTCAAACTCATGTCCATTGAGTCAGTGATGCCATCAAACCATCTCATCCTCTGTCACCCCCTTTTCCTCTTGCTCTCAATCTTTCCTAGCATCAGGGTCTTTCCAGTGAGTTGGCTCTTTGCATCAGGTGGCCAAATTATTGGAGCTTCAGCTTCAGTATCAGTCCTTCCAATAAATATTCAGGGTTGATTTCCTTTAGGATTGACTGGTTTGTTATCCTTGCTGTCCAAGGAACTCTCAAGAGTAATAGTAGTAGTTAATATTAATTGCATACTTGCTATGGACTAACTATGTACATGAAATACTTATATCAATTTTAACTTCAAAAATGATATATGTATGTGTTATTATTATTAATACTTTACATATAAGAAAAGGCTCAAAGAAGTTAGGTAACTTGGCAAGGTCATGGAGCTATGTAACTGTGGAACAGAAATGGAACACAAGCAATCTGACTCAGGCATTCTTGTTTTATTCTAGTCCTCCTCAGTACTGAACACAGCACATTTATAAGTGTGTGTATCTTTTGTTTCCAGAAGCATTGTTATAGGTACCTAATATAAATAATAAGTAGGCTTTACTTTAAACATAGTTTTGAGAGAAATAGGATATATAGTAACTTTTCAAGCTGTCTGATCTGTTTCTTGCTAAGAAATAATAATAACAATCTGATATTTGGTAAAGGTTTGACGTGCATGACCAAGCATTAGCCTGGTGTCTTTATTGAATTATATGTTGTTTTGTTTTACAACTAGTTGCTTTATGACTCCTTGGCATTTTTCTAACAAAAACTGATGGTGAAATAGTGATAAATTGGGATGATCTAGCATTTACCAAAGTTGATGCTTCAGCTTATTTGTTGCTCATATAAAGACTATAGTTGTAATAAAAGAGCTCCACACACTTCTTAGGTAAATTAGTTGATGATACAGAGACTCAGTTCAGTTCAGTTCAGTTGCTCAGTCGTGTCTGATGCTTTGTGATCCCATGAATCGCAGCACACCAGGCCTCCCTGTCCATCACCAACTCCTGGAGTTCACCCAGACTCACGTCCATCGAGTCAGTGATGCCATCCAGCCATCTCATCCTCTGTTGTCCCCTTCTCCTCCTGCCCCCAATCCCTCCCAGCATCAGAGTCTTTTCCAATGAGTCAACTCTTCACATGAAGTGGCCAAAATACTGGTGTTTCAGCTTTAGCATCATTCCCTCCAAAGAAATCCCAGGGCTGACCTCCTTCAGAATGGACTGGTTGGATCTCCTTGCAGTCCAAAGGACTCTCAAGAGTCTTCTCCAACACCACAGTTCAAAAGTATCAATTCTTCGGCCCTCAGCCTTCTTCACAGTCCAACTCTCACATCCATACATGACCACAGGAAAAACCATAGCCTTGTCTAGCTGGACCTTTGTTGGCAAAGTAATGTCTCTGCTTTTGAATATGCTATGTAGGTTGGATATAACTTTCCTTCCAAGGAGTAAGCATCTTTTAATTTCATGGCTGCAGTCACCATCTGTGGTGATTTTGGAGTCCCAAAAAATAAAGTCTGACACTGTTTCCACTGTTTCCCCATCTATTTCCCATGAGTGATACAGAGACTAGGGAACTACTATTATATTAGTGAAAATGTTAGTTTCTCAGTTGTGTCCGACTCTTTGCTATCCCATGGGTTCTCCAGGCAAGAATACTGGAGTAGGTAGCCATTCCTTTCTCCAGGGGATATTCGTGACCCAGGGATGGAACCTGAGCCGCCTGCATTGCAGGCAGATTCTCTACCATCAGAGCCACCAGGGAAGCCCAACTATTTAGTTGTCTATTTGCCTTCTTGTTTTTAAAAACTGTTTTCCTTCTTTCTTTTTCTACTTACCTTGAAGTCAAAGGATCTCTTCCAGGTAAGTTTTAGGAGGCCTGACTTTTCTATGAGTGTGGGAAATTGGATATAGAATTCTAAGCTGGCACGGTTTTAAATTATCGATGTTAAAAATGCAACTCTTAGCTTCATTAATATCTGTTGAGAAGAATGCAATTATTTTCATGCTTATTCATGTGAAGGTAATGTGTCCTTTCTCTCTGAATTCTTTTAAAATTTATTCTTTATAATTGTTCTTAGTAATTTGATAATAAGGCTCAATGGTTTTCCCTTCCTTTCTACCTTTCTCCCTTCTCCCTTTCTTTCTCTGTGCAGGATGCATTTTGTGCACTGAACACAGAAAAAAGTCTTCAGGCTTGCATAGCAGTTTCTTCTTTCCTTTTTCTGTGTGTGTATGTTTACCCTGCTTAGTGTTTGTTGACGTTCTTGGAAATGTGGGTTGTTAGTTTTCAGCAAATTTAGAAAAAAAAAAAGGCTATTATTTCTTTAAATATTTTTCTGGCTCTCTTCTCTTTGAGGCACTTTTATTACACAGATGTTAAATCACTTAATATTGTTCCAAAAGTCCTTAAGTCATTCATTTTTATTAGCCTTTTCTCTCTGCATTTCATCTTGGATGGATTTTATTACTATTTCCACCTTTTAAGTCTCAGCTTTTCTCCTCTTTTCTTCTCATCATGTTTTTTTTTTTTTATTTAAATAGTGGAGTACTTGAATATCATTATAAAAGGTTTTTGGACGTGCTTGACTGCTAAATACATTATCTCTGACGTTTTAAAATTCAAATTCTTTTTTTTTAATTGTAGTATAATTGCTTCACAATGTTGTGTTGGTTTCTGCTGTATAGCAACATGAATCAGCCTGAAGTATACATCAGTCCCCTCCCTGTGGAGCCTTCCTCGCATCCTGCCATCCCACCCATCTCGGGTATCACAGAGCACCAGGCTGAGCTCCCTGTGTTATACAGCAGCTTCCCACTAGCTAGCTATTTCACATATGCCATGTATGTGCTTTAACACTGCTCTCTCAATCTGTCCCACCTTCTTCCCCCCAGCCCCATGTCCACAAGTCTGTTCTCTGTCTACATCTCTAGTCCTGTCTTGAAAATAGGCTCATTGGTACCTCTTTTCTAGATTCCACACACATGGGTTTAATATAATTTTACAGTTATGACAAGGCCATTGGATCAGAAGACAGCTGTCATTGAAAAGAGAGTTTGCTGTATTCACAGTCTCAAGAGGAAGAGGCACATCCCATTCCATGAGGGGCCTCACAGGGTCAGTCACAGGGCACAGAGAATGAGGGGAAAACGTGGGCTCTTTTATTGTGGTTTCTGTAGGAAAGCACAGTGGAGGAGGTGTAAGAAGGCTTGAGGATGGCTAGTTTGAATAATTTAAGCTAGTTTTGGTACATACCTGGCCCTGGGTTTTTTATTAGGGCAGTGAGATAGTGGCCCTGAGAGAGCCTTTTGCCAACAAAGGTCCGTCTAGTCAAAACTATGGTTTTTCCAGTAGTCATGTATGGATGTGAGAGTTGGACTGTGAAGAAAGCTGAGCACCGAAGAATTGATGCTTTTGAACTGTGGTGTTGGATAAGACTCTTGAGAGTCCCTTGGACTGCAAGGAGATCCAACCAGTCCATCCTAATTGAAATCAGTCCTGAATATTCATTGGAAGGACTGATGCTGAAGCTGAAACTCCAATACTTTGGCCACCTGATGCAAAGAACTGACTCATTAGAAAAGACCCTGATGCTGGGAAAGATTGAAGGCAGGAGGAGAAGGGGATGACAGAGGACAAGATGGTTGGATGGCATCACCGACTCAATGGACATGAGTTTGAGCAAGCTGTGGGTGTTGGTGATGGACAGAGAGGTATGGTGTGCTGTAGCCCATGGGGTCACAAAGAGTCGAACATGACTGAACGACTGAACTGCACTGAAATGAGAGAGCCTGAGAAAGAAGCTGGTTGGGGTGTGAACTCAGGATTTGCTAGTTTGTATGTGAAATGTGTGTTTCAAGATGAGTCTTTTACTATCGTCAGGAATTGGCTGACTCCCAGAGGGGGAGTCCCTCCAGGGTCAGCAAGGCCCCAGGACATTAAAGCACCAAATACAGAAACTAGAAAATGTGGTTGTTAAGATATCTCTGCATCCACATTTATATGGATTGATTTTTCTCCTAGCTGTGGGAGTATCTCCCTGCTTCTTGGAATGTTTAGTGCTTTTTGATTAGATGTTGACTATTGTGAAATCGGATGGTTGAGTGTCTGGAATTTTTTTAATGTTTCTTTAAGAGTGTGACTTCTGTTTTGGTAGGCAGTTCAAGTACTTGCAGATTTGTTTTATCCCTTTGATGTGTGTTTTTAAGTTTTGCTAGAATGGGTCTAAACAGATGTCATTCCAAGGTGCTTTCAGCTCTAATACCAAGACAGAAACTTACTTTTCTTTATGCGATCATTTTGTCTGTCTTTATTAATGAGTATCTTGAATATTTACAATATATTAAGAACTGTGCAACAAAATATGGAAAAGGTGAGACACTATTTTCTCATAAAACTGTTAAGTAGAGTTACGCAGGTGAACTAAATGTTTGACTAAATGGTATATGAAAAGTGAGATACTTTACAAGTCTTTGACCAAGTACACAAATATAATAATACTTAAATTACAATGGATTCAGAATAGTAAAACCTGGAATAATTTGGCAACGTTTTACAAAGGTGTACTGACTTTAGAAACTGTCTATATGTGCTGCTAGCCTAATATTATTTTAGATCACAGAAATAACATGACAGAACACATTCCTAGCTACAAGGAGGTTTACATCTTTTGAGAGACAAAAACAAGGAAACAGTGTTACCCTGAGAGTCCCTTGGACTGCAAGGAGATCCAACCAGTCCATTCTGAAGGAGATCAGCCCTGGGATTTCTTTGGAAGGAATGATGCTAAAGCTGAAACTCCAGTACTTTGGCCACCTCATGCGAAGAGGTGACTCATTGGAAAAGACTCTGATGCTGGGAGGGATTGGGGGCAGGAGGAGAAGGGGACGACAGAGGATGAGATGGTTGGATGACATCACTGACTCGATGGACATGAGTCTGAGTGAACTCTGGGAGTTGGTGATGGACAGGGAGGCCTGGCGTGCTGTGATTCATGGGGTCGCAGAGAGTTGGACACAACTGAGTGACTAAACTGAACTGAACTGACTGAAAGATAATTTTTTTGTGCTTTGGTAACAGTAGATATGGAAGCTAGTCATTGCTGGAGAAGGAAATGGCAACCCACTCCAGTATTCTTGCCTGAAAAATCCCATGGACAGAGGAGCCTTGTGGGCTGCAGTCCATGAGGTCACAATTAGACATCAAAGAAAATTTCCAAGCAGAAGTTGTATAAGCTGAGATCAAATGATTATTAAAATTCAGTTAGAGAAAGGAGCAAGAGGATAAGGAGAGGGACTAGAAGTGATTCATAGCAGAGGAAAGGGCATAAGTGAAAACTTGGAGGCACAAGAGTAGTGACCGTTTGTGGAATGAAAAGTATAGTAGTTTGGTACAGCTGGAACATGGTAGTGAGAAAGAATGGAATGTGGCACATAGCAGACTAAACAGGTCCACAGGGGCCAGATGACGGAGTAGTTACATAGAACGTGAAAGGTTTGTGTCTTGACCTGAGAGCACAGGTAGGAAATTAAAGCTATGAATGTGATGCTTAGGATGAAGAGCTGAGATGGTATTTTCCTTGATGGTCCAGTGGTTAAGACTCTGCACTCCCAGTGTAGGGATCTCAGCACGACAATTCCAGCACATTGTGCAGTGCTGCCAAAATTTAGGGCTTCCATGGTGGCTCAGGTGGTAAAGAATCCGCTTGCAATGCAGGCAATCCAGGTTCGATCCCTGGGTCAACAAGATCCCCTGGAGAAGAGAATGGTTACCCACTCTAGTATTCCCGCCTGGGAAATCCCATGGACAGAGGAGCCTGACAGGTTATACGCAGGATATAGTCCGTGGAATCACAGTCAGACAAACTGAGCTATGAACACTTCCTTTTACTTGAAGGATAAGAAAATTAATCATATGTATTACTTTATTAGTGCTGCCATAGTGAAGTGCACAAACTAAGTGGCTTAAGCAATAGAAATAGTTATGGAGGCTAGTGGTCTGTGATCAGGGGAATTGGTAGGTTTGGTTCCTTTTGAGAGCTTTGAAAGGGAATCTATTCCATGCCTCTCTCCTTGGCTTGTAGATGGCTATCTTCTCTGTGTATCTTTACATTGTCTTCCCTCTCTACATTTCTATATCTAAATTTCCCTTTCTTTTTTCTTTAACCTTTTTGGCCATGGTGCCCAGCATGTAGGTCTTAGTTCACTGACCAGGGATTGAACCCACACCCTCTGCATCAGCAGCACAGAATCTTAACCACTGGACCACCAGGGAAATCCCCAAATTTCCTTGTCTTATAAGGATGTTAATTATATTGGATGAAGACCCAACTTAATGCCCTTATTTTAAATTAATTACGTCTATAAAGACCTTATATCCAAATAAGGTCACACTCTGGTGTCCTAGAAGCTAGGACTTCAAGGGATAAAGATTTAAAGAACATTGTCAACTCACGTTTGTTGTTGTTTTTGAGTCGCCAAGTCAGGTCCAGCTCTTTTGTAATCTCATGGAGTGTAGCTCCCAAGCTCCTCTGTCCATGGGATGTCCCAGGCAAGAATACTGGAATGGGTTGCCATTGCCTTCTTCAGGGGATCTTCCCACCCCAAGGATCAAACCTGTGTCTCCTGCTTGTCAGGTGGGTTTTTTACCACTGAGCCACCAGGAAAGCCCCATTAAACTCTTAAGACCTTGCATAGAGGAGTTGAAAAGGGAGAGCAACTAAGCTCTTCAAACATACATAATGGTTGGAGATAATTAACTCTTGTTCATATAGATTCAACACCTATGAAGGGAAATAAAACAGTAAAAATAGAAAGAATATAATTCTGGCAGTGGTTATGACACAGTGGATTGGCTCTGACAAAGTTATGAAATGGAAAAATTTTACATCGAGACATCTTTCTCTGCTGTTAAGAATGATTTTTTTTTTTTTTAATTCTACTGCCCATTTTGACATTTTAAAGTAAGTTACAGTTTAATTTCTCCAGGAGTTGGATACTAGGCTATGGGACCACTGATACTATTATTGTTTTGTTCCAAATAAGGATAATGGTCATTTTTATCCACTCTTTAGGCCGTTAAGTCAGGATATGATTGCATAAAATTCCATGAATAACTTGATCACTATGAAATGAAATGTGCCTCACTATGTTTGCATTTAGTTAGTTACATCAGCTGCTGTTCTTTTCTCAACAACAATAAAATACTCAGCCTTGATATTCCCATAGAGAATAGAACTAATTCTTTTGACCTGGAGCTGTAACTAATGGTGAAGTTGTAGAAAAATCACACCCATGTTAAAACAGATGCATTGCTCTTACCTCTAAAGAGACAAATGCTGGAAGCATTATTAAAAATGAAGTCATGGTTTAATATTTTTCAGCTCAAGAATTAAGTGCTAATTTATTTCTTCCCTGAATTTGTTGAAAACTGTTTTTATTGCTTGAGGAACTACTCAGGAAATCAGGATTCTGGATTTTGACTTAAGAGTCCACCATTTTGTATTATGGTCTTTAGATTTTAGCTTCATTGTGTTTTCCCACAACTGTCTATCTTTCTGAATAAAATAAGCCATCAACAGGAGCCTTAACCATCTAAACTTTAACCACATAAGGAAAAACAGACTCAACTTGCTACTGTTCCTTATAATTCTAACATAGGACAGATACTCATTTCTAATCAATCAACTATGTCCAGGTGTGGAATCTTGGAGAAAGAGACTGACCATCTTGGGTCAGACAATGATCGCTGTGCGTATGTGCTAAGTTGCTTCAGCCGTGTTTGACTCTTTGTAACCCCTGACTGTAGCCCGCCAGGCCTCTCTGTCCATGGGATTCTCCAGGCAAGAACACTGGAGTGGGTTGCCATTTCCTTCTCCAAGGCAGGAAAGTAAAAAGTGAAAGTGAAGTCGCTCAGTTGTGTCCGACTCTTAGCGACCCTATGGACTGCAACCTACCAGGCTCCTCCATCCATGGGATTTTCCAGGCAAGAGTACCAGAGTGGGGTGCCATTGCCTTCTCCAGACAAGAGCTAGGGAACTAATTACACATGTGAGTACTGGTAAGAAATGTAGGGTGGTGGTTTAGTCATTCAGTCGTGTCCAACTCTCACGGCCCCATGGACTGTAGCCCACCAGGCTCCTCTGTCCATGGGATTTCCTAGGCAAAAATACTGGAGTGGGTTGCCATTTCCTTCTCCTGGATCTCCTGACCCAGGACTCAAACCGGGGTCTCCTGCATGGCAGATAGATTCTTTATGGAATGAGCTGTGAGGGAATCCCCAAGGAAACATAAGGATAGATTCAAAGAGAGGTGAAATATGAAGGAGCAAAACAGTTTTCAGAAAAATGAAAGTTCTGAGTAGATATCCCCTTAAATAAGTATACTACAATTTTGTTTCTTTAACTCTTGCTTAAATTATATAAAAGAAAATAGGCTTCCCTGGTGGCTTAGATGGTAACGAATCTGCCTGCAAGGCAGAAGACCCAGGTTTGATCTCTGGGTCAAGAAGATGCCCTGGAGAATGGAATGGCTACCCACTCCCTTAAATCTTGCTTAAACTATATGTTCATTCCTAATTTATTTTCAATAAAATCTTTCTGTATATTCCTGTGCCTGGCACTGCTCTAAGGTTTGATATAAAATAAAATCCATGCTATCATGATGTTTACTCTCTTTTGTGGAGTTAGATGATAGGCATTAAATGGATAAGGACATGAATAAGTGTCTGTCCAGTGATGTAAGAAACAGAGAGAAAAGTAAAACAGGTAAATGGGAAGAGGGAAAGCTAAATTGACAGTTCAAATTCTGGGTTATTATTGTGATTAGCAAGATCTCTCTGATACGGGCTCTCTGAAAAAGAATATTCCAGGTACAGGAAATGGCTTATTAAAATCACCTAAAGTGACCACAATTTTATTTTGATCTTCATTTTTACTCTCTCATTTTATTTTTTGATGTCATATTTTACATTAAAATTGTTTTGGTGTTCCTTAATTATTACGGCTTTCCTGCTGGCTGAGCACACACACACCCTGGTGGCTCAATGGTAAAGAATCCACCTGCAATGCAGGAGACTTGAGTTCAGTCCCTGGGTTGGGAAGATCCCCTGGAGAAGGAAATGGCAATCCACTCCAGTATTCTTGCCTGGAGAATCCCATGGATGGAGGAGCCTGGCAGGCTACCGTTCATGGGATCAAAAAGAGTCGGATATGACTTAGTGAATAAACAGCAACATAACTAATTATTATAATTATAGTTGATTTTACTACTTTTATCCTTCGTTAAGTAGTGTTTAAAGTGTTTGGACCACTACGCTTACTATATATTTGCCTTTTGCTGCTACTGCTAAGTCAATTCAGTCGTTTCTGACTCTGTGCGACCCCATAGACGGCAGCCCACCAGGCTCCTCTGTCCCTGGGATTCTCCAGGCAAGAACACTGGAGTGGGTTGCCATTTCCTTCTCCAATGCATGAAAGAGAAAAGTGAAAGTGAAGTCGCTCAGTTGTGTCTGACTCTTAGCGACCCCATGGACTGCAGCCTACCAGGCTCCTCCGTCCATGGAATTTTCCAGGCAAGAGTACTGGAGTGGGGTGCCATTGCCTCCTCCGATTTGCCTTTTGCAGCGAGACTTTTTCTTTTACATATCTTTTTATTTCTAAAAATAAATAAATATTTTCAGCTGAAAAGAAATCCCTTTAAAATTTCTTATAAGGCTGGTTTGGTGGAGATTAACTCCTTAAGCTTTTGATTTCTGGGAAGCTCTTTTATCTCCCCTTCAAATCTGAGAGATAATCTTGCCAGGTAGAGTACTCCTTGTTGGCAGTTTTCTCCTTTCAACACTTTGAATATATCACTCCAGTCCTGCAAAGTTGCAGCTGAAGAGTCAGGAGATGATTTTTTGGGGGTTCCTTTGAACACAGCTAGTTGTTTTTCTTTTGGTTCTTTTAAGATTCTCTCCTTATTTTTAAAATTCGACATCTTAATGATAATGGGCTTTGATCTGGATTTATCTTGTGTGGGACACAAGAAGGCAATGGCACCCCACTCCAGTACTCTTGCCTGGAAAATCCCATGGACAGAGGAGCCTGGTAGGCTGCAGTCCATGGGGTCGCTAAGAGTCGGACACAACTGAATGACTTCACTTTCACTTTTCACTTTCATGCATTGGAGAAGGAAATGGCAACCCGCTCCAGTGTTCTTGCCTGGAGACTCCCAGGGATGGGGCAGCCTGGTGGGCTGCCGTCTATGGGGTCGCACAGAGTTGGACACGACTGAAGCAATGCAGCAGCAGCAGCAGTAGAACCCTTGTATTGAGAAGGTTAGTATACTTGATGTTCCAAAGCTCTCTTCAACTGCCCTCACTTTTAAGAATTCTTTTTTTCCTTTTTGCTGTTCTCTTTGGGTGATATCCACTACCTTGTCTTCCAAGTGACTGATCCATGTTTCTGCATTATCTAGTTTGCTATAAATGTCTTTTAGTGTATTTTTCAGTTCAGTTATTGTATTCTTTAGCTCTGTGAGTTCTGTTTGGAACTTTCTTATATTTTCTACTTCTTTGTTGTATTTCTCATTGTATGCCTCCATTATTCTCTTTGATTCCATGAGCGTTATGACCAACATTTTGAAGTCCTTATCAGGTAAATTATTTATATCCATTTCATTGTTTCTTTTTCCCTTGTGGTCTTATCTTATTTCTTCATTTGGGACATTTTCTTCTGTTTTCCTATTTTGTTTGACTCTCTGTGGTTGTGTGTGTGTGTATTTATTATGGACAACAGTCCTCCAGTCCTCTTTCCCTGTCTTGGAGGGGTAGCCCTTTGTAGGAATGAGCTTTATTGTTTATCCTTGCCACGGTTTTGGTTGTCTCTCAAACCATCTCTCCACTTCTTTCAGCCCCATGGGATCCAGAATTTTTCTCCTGCTATTGACCTGAGCATGGCGCTCAAGTGCGCCCCCTGTGTGTGCCTGTTGGGTTTGACAGGGTTTTGTGCGTGGCATGGGGCAGGTCAAACCTCTTTGCCCACCGGTTCTGGTGGCATGGTGGGGGCAGGCTGCCGTCCGTCTGCGTCTATGAGTGTCAGGAGCCAGTGGTGTGGGCAGGGGGCAGGGGATGCTCGCTCACCACTGGAATCAAGTCAGAGTGAGAAGGAAAAGATGGCCTCCGCCAGCCTCAGTGCCAGCAATGCTGAGGGAGCCCATACTAATGGCTTCTGTCAGTGTTGTTTCTGGAGAGTGATCCAGGAGATTTCTGACCCTCTGGCAGATGCTTTGTTAGTAAGTGACTCTCCTTCACATAAAGTCTAGGCTCTTTTCAAACTGCTCCTTTTTATACTGGGTCCCAGGGCAAATGAGTCTCTATATGAGCCCTTTAAATGCAAAATCTTCATTCCTGATAACCTTATATTTCTTCTGAACAGCAGATCTGTTGTTTTTTTCAAAGCCAGACACTTTGAGGGCTCATCTCTCAGGCACAGGTCCCAGGGATTCAGGTGGGTGGTGTGTGAGAAGCTCCATTTTATGCATGTACGTACTTGTTTATTTTTGACATCCCTTAAGACTGTGAGTTGCTACTCTGGGGTTGGGGGAGGCAGGTTGATAAGTATGTGTCTCTGCCTCTCCTACACATCTCCATGTGGCTCTTTTATCCTTAATTTTATAGCAAGTGCTAGATGCTCAGGGTTTTTTTCAGAGGGATTTGTTTCATGCATAACTATATTTGTTTTATCTGTAAAAGGAGGTGAATTCAGAATCTTTCCATACAGCCATCTTGAAGTGCCTCATGATCTTAGTTTTGAAGATTGGAAAATGAAAAGATCACTTACTGAGGAAATTGGAGACTGTAGGTATGGATTGTTATAATCATTACTTGAGTTTTGTGACTCCTGGCTAAATGGCTTACCAGGCAATGCAAAAAGGATCTCTTAAGTTTCCCCCAGACTACCATGGACACAGTCTCAGAGTCATGCTGAATAAATATGGTTTAAAAAAGACTGACAATAAAAAGCACCAGTCATTAAAAAGAGTGTGATTAAGATATCTTGGGAAATAAACATTTGGCAGCTGCTGGCAGTAATGCCTTTGTTACTATTTTTTCATGTCTTCTTAAGAATGAGATGTCAATGTGTTTGACAGCTTCCTCTAGTAATTAACTGCTCAGGGAACTATGTAGACTGGGGGAGACAGACAGTCAGAGACCTCCCCTCCTTTCATTCCATTCATTCCTCCCTCCCACCTTTCTTGTTGGAATTCCACCAAGGCTCCGCTTTGATATTGTTAAACTGAAATGTCTGTCATCCATCTCTGTTAGTTCCAAAGAACTTTGACTTTAGATTCAGAACACAATTAGTGTGCCTGATGAACTATGGATGGAGGTTCGTGACATTGTACAGAAGACAGGGATCAAGACCATCCCCATGGAAAAGAAATGCAAAAAAGCAAAATGGCTGTCTGGGGAGGCCTTAAAATAGCTGTGAAAAGAAGAGAAGCAAAAAGCAAAGGAGAAAAGGAAAGATATAAGCATCTGAATGCAGAGTTCCAAAGAATAGCAAGGAAAGATAAGAAAGCCTTCCTCAGCAATCAATGCAAAGCAATAGAGGAAAACAATAGAATGGGAAAGACTAGAGATCTCTTCAAGAAAATTAGAGATACCAAGGGAACATTTCATGCAAAGATGGGCTTGATAAAGGACAGAAATGGTATGGACCTAACAGAAGCAGAAGATATTAAGAAGAGGTGGCAAGAATACACAGAAGAACTGTACAAAAAGATCTTCATGACCCAGATAATCACCATGGTGTGATCACTCACGTAGAGCCAGACATCCTGGAATGTGCAGTCAAGTGGGCCTTAGAAAGCATCACTATGAACAAAGCTAGTGGAGGTGATGGAATTCCAGTTGAGCTATTTCAAATCCTGAAAGGTGATGTGTGAAAGTACTACACTCAATATGCCAGCAAATTTGGAAAACTCAGCAGTGGCCACAGGACTGGAAAAGGTCAGTTTTCATTCCAATCCCAAAGAAAGGCAATGCCAAAGAATGCTCAAACTACCACACAATTGCACTCATCTCACAGTGTAGTAAAGTAATGCTCAAAATTCTCCCAGCCAGGTTTCAGGAATAGGTGAACCGTGAACTCTCAGATGTTCAAGTTGGTTTTAGAAAAGGCAGAGGAACCAGAGATCAAATTGCCAACATCAGCTGGATCATGGAAAAGGCAAGAGAGTTCCAGAAACACATCTATTTCTGCTTTATTGACTATGCTAAAGCCTTTGACTGTGTGGATCAAAATTAACTGTGGAAAATTCTGAAAGAGATGAAAATACCAGACCACCTGATCTGCCTCCTGAGAAACCTATATGCAGATCAGGAAGCAACAGTTAGAACTGGACATGGAACAACAGACTGGTTCCAAATAGGAAAAGGAGTACATCAAGGCTGTATATTGTCACCCTGCTTATTTAACTTATATGCAGAGTACATCATGAGACACCCTGGGCTGGAAGAAGCACAAGCTGGAATCAAGATTACTGGGAGAAATATCAATAACCTCAGATATGCTGATGACACCACCCTTATGGCAGAAAGTGAAGAGGAACTAAAAAGCCTCTTGATGAAAGTGAAAGAGGAGAGTGAAAAAGTTGGCTTAAAGCTCAATATTCAGAAAACTAAGATCATGGCATCTCGTCCCATCCCTTCATGGGAAATAGATGGGGAAACAGTGGAAACAGTGTCAGACTTTATTTTTTTGGGCTCCAAAAATCACTGCAGATGGTGCTTGCAGCCATGAAATTAAAAGACTCCTTGGAAGCAAAGTTATGACCGACCTAGATAGCATGTTCAAAAGCAGAGACATTACTTTGCCAACAAAGGTTCATCTAGTCAAGGCTATGGTTTTTCCTGTGGTCATGTATGAATGTGAGAGTTGGACTGTGAAGAAAGCTGAGTGCAGAAGAATTGATGCTTTTGAACTGTGGTGTTGAAGAAGACTCTTGAGAGTCCCTTGGACTGCAAGGAGATCCAACCAGTCCATTCTAAAGGAAATCAGTCCTGGGTGTTTATTGGAAGGACTGATGCTAAAGCTGAAACTCCAATACTTTGGCCACCTCATGTGAAGAGTTGACTCATTGGAAAAGACTCTGATGCTGGGAGGGATTGGGGGCAGGAGGAGAAGGGGACAACAGAGGATGAGATGGCTGGATGGCATTACTGACTCGATGGACATGAATTGAGTGAACTCCGGGAGTTGGTGATGGACAGGGAGGCCTGGCGAGCTGTGATTCATGGGGTTGCAAACAGTTGGACACGACTGAGCGACTGAACTGAACTGAAGGCTAAATTAGTGTTTGGTTATAAGACACACACACATATTATGTGTGTGTATATATACATGTTGTTTTACCAAACTCTCTCTCCATGTCTCTCTCTCTATATATATATATATATATATATACACACATATAATTTGTTTGACCAAATAAATATTTGTTTTACCATGTGCAGTGATAGCTTATCAATTTGTTTTATAAACAAATATAATTTGAAGAAGGACTTTTAGTATATAAAATTATACTTTCAAAGTATATTTAAGTTATTTATCAGTTATCAAAAATAGCTTAAAGTCATATAATTAGAATGCAGAAAGAAAATAATGCAACTTGAAATTTATACATTGATTTACTAGATGATAACACATTCTTTACATACCCATTTGTTCTTATATCAGATATATCCTTGTATGTTACAAGATTTAGGCTGATTAATTTTCTAATAGTAATCTTCTATTTACTATTAAGTTTAGTTTGCTGCATACACAGTAGATTTGCACTATACCTGAAGAACTCTAAGTCTGGAATACCCAAATCTTTTGTAATGTGCTGAAAGCAAACCTATCTGAACTTTGCCACAGTGGGAGACATTATCTTTATTATATTGGGAAGCAAACAAACCTGTCTTCTGCTCCACACTGTATCCCTCAATGTTATTTGTATAATTATCTCTTGGAGAGAACAGAGGTAGCAGTGTTAGTCACTCAGTCATGTCTGACTCTTTGTGACTCCATGTACTGTAGCTTACCAGGCTCCTCTGTTCATGGGATCCTCCAGGCAAGAAAACTGGAGTGGGCTGCCATTCCCTTCTCCAGGGGATCGTCCCAACCTGGGGCTCGAACCTGGGTCTCCTGCATTGCAGGCAGATTCTTTACCATCTGAGCTACAGGGATGGTCTGGAACAAAAGCAACCAGTGTCCAGGAGACACGGAGAAAAGTCAGAGACCCACGGTAGATTGTCTCCCAGCGTGTTAATTCTTTTCCTTTGTTTGATCTTTCAAAATGCACCCCACTTTCTACTGCTTCATTCTTTCTTGATTCCACCAAATAAGTCTATTTTTCTCCTTTTAACTCTGTTGTATTTTGTGTTTCTCTTTTAACACACATATTGATTTGTAATTTTCCTTTGTATCTGTAATTCTTTATCACACTATACTCTATGGCTTGAACTTCTCTTAGGGGTTATATTTTATTTATCTGTATATCTCTTACATGAGATAATGCATACTTTACTTATTTCTTATTTCTTTTGGAAACTGTTTTTCTAACAGGGTATGGCAGAGAATTCTTTCTTATGAATCAGAAAAGCAGTAAGCTTATAGTGAGACATGGTCAACAGACCAGGATACCTGATTCCTGGAAGAAGTCCTAACCCTGAGATAATAAATAGCATGTAGTTTGAGTAGGTTTTTTCCAAATGTCAATCAATGTAGTGATAATTTTAAGATCTTGACACTTGAAGTCAGACTTTGGATTCAAAACAACTTAAAAATGATTTCTGAATTATCACCTGTTGCTCCTGGGAAAGGATGATGGAGAACATCACTGGAGACTGTATTTTGGTGAGTGCTGTCTGGCACCTTAACTAGTGCTCTGATTTATATCATCATTGTTATGGCATCCTAAACCAAACCTTTTAGTTACATTACCATTCACTGAACCATCATAAATGGAGATAACATTTTTTAATGAAAGAAATTGTGGCCCCTCTCTCGGCAAGACATTCTTTTATTCTATTTAGATCTGGGTGATTTTAAAAGTATGAGACAGGTTTTCATCGGATTTGGCTTCGGTTGCTTTTTTTCCTTAATTCAGACTCTTCCACACTGCCAAGTTTTGAAGTTCGCATGTTCAGGTTATTGAGAGTGTTGTTCTTCTGAGTGCAAATAGAGTTCAGGTTTCTTAAAATAGGGAAAATTATTGCTCCCTTCCCCCTCTCTCTTAAAATGCTATGGTTCAACATTATTTGATTTAGGTCAAAACTAAAAATAAAGTTCTTCCAAGTTGTGACTAAACAAGGAAAACTTCTCCTCAAAGTACTTTTAAAAAGTTGCAATTGAGCGTAAAGGAGGTAGATGAAGAATGGTTTTTACTTTGAAAATTTAACGCTGACCAAGTATCTTCTTTTGGAAAATAACTCCAAGCCCAAACTGCTAAATCCTTCTAGATCTATGAGCCTCAGTGAAAACCTGATTTTGGTGATTTGCGAACCTCAGTCAGCACATCAAATTTTTAGTTTTCCAGTCTTCAGAATAGGATATTGCTTGCTTTGCACGGATCTTAAGAAAGTAAATTACCAGCACTCTTAGAATGAGAGAGTATTTTGGGAATACTTTCTCATACATTTTGTCAGCTTATTTGGAGGGCGCATGTCATGTGGCTTGTGGGATCTTAATTCACAGACCAGAGACTGAACCCCTACCCCTGCAGTGGACGCGAGGACTCCTAACCACCGCATAGCCAGAGAAATCCCAATATTGTCAGATTTTAATAAAACTATACTCACAAAACTATTGTTAGGGGGATCAAGCATTTTCATTCCCTCTCAATTTCCTTTTCTGCTGTTCCTTCTTTCCTGAGAATCTAGCATCTGCCTGCTCCCCATTCCTGCATCAGGACCTTCTTATGGTTCATCCTCAAATAATTATATGTAGTTTCAGGATGTCTCCTTCCCTCTAGATTTTCTATCCATGATTTCCTGTCCCCTATCTTCTTTCTCTAACACCCTTCCCGAGATCCACTCAAATATACTTCTTGTATATTTCACTCAGTACTTGTCGCTATATATTTATTATGTGCTCTGAGTCAGACACTGTTATAGGCATTAAGGATTTAGAGATATACAAGACAGTGGGTCCTTGCCTTAAAGAAGTTTATATACTAGAGACGATAAACAACCTAAATAAATAGCTAAGTAAAAATGAGAGAGGGTCACTGATGGCAGTGATTACCAAAAAGGAGGCTGCTGTGGAGCTGATGGAGGGTGATGAGGGTTGGTCCCTATGGTGGGATATTAGTATTAGCATATTAGAAAGAAAAGTTGAAGGGAGGCCTGTCTCAGAAATTTTTCTGTTTCGGTTTGAAGGTCAAATAAAAGTCATTGGGTGAAAAGTCAGGGAGAACAAGGCTCCACCTGTTCCAGGACAGTGTGTCCAGAGAACGATCTGCAAGTGGTAGAATGATGTGAAATGGGATGGAAAGGTAGGGAGGAACGTATTTTTTAAAAATGTCCTGGAAACATCATAAGATATTTGGATTTTGCTCCAAGGGTAAAAAGACGTTATTGTGAAATCTGCAGTTTGCTCAATTCTGGAGTAATGTTTTGCCCTGACACAGGATGAAGTCAAGAGCATGTGTTTGTTGACAGTGTAAGGCCTCAATCAAGTTAGTGGCTCTACAAGGAAAGAAATTTCAGGCAATATGCAAAGCTATGTCTCTAACATGAAAGGAAGACTCTGAGACATGTTCCTGTAAACCCCATTAAGTAGGCAAATACCTACTTTGCCTAAATCTGAGGTGGTCACTTGACATTGTTTTCTTCCCAGAAGCTATACTTGGGGAATAATTTAGGAAATCTGGAAGATGCATTGACTCCATCAGTGATGTGTACAGTATCCATGTCACTTGAAAGAGTTTGTATAAGCTTCCAAAATGCTTAATTTATTCATTTGGAAGATGTGGTTATCAAATGTCATTCTCAGTATAATGCATTATAGATTAATATCAATCATGTCCCAGAAGTAATTAAGAGTAAGAAAGTTCTTGTCCTTACGAAACTTTCAACTTAAGATCATCCACATGTAAATATAACTAAGAGCAAAGTCTTATTGGAAGTAAATGTTAAGATGAATTATAGGACTTGTTTAATGTTCTATTCTATTTTTGGAATCCTTTTCAAGCTTCAAAAAACCCATTCACATATCCCATAGTATGAAAGTGAAAGAATGTGAAAGTCGCTCAGTAGTGTCTGACTCTTTATGACCCCATGGACTATACTGTTTATGGAATTCTCCAGGTCAGGATACTGGAGTGGGTAGTGTTCCCTTCTCCAGGGGATCTTCCTAACCCAGGGATCAAACCCAGGTCTCCCACATTATAGGCAGATTCTTTACCAGCTGAGCCATCAAGGAAGCCCATTCATAGTATAAAACTTATCTATTCTAGCTTATCTTCCTACAACCTGTCTTTAAGTAAGGATAAGTGTTAGTCACTCAGCTGTGTTCAACTCTTTGCAACCCCATGGACTGTAGCCCTCCAGGCTCCTCTGTCCATGGAATTCTCAAGGCAAGAATACTGGAGTGGTTTGCCATTCCCCAGGGGATCTTCCTGACCCAGAGTTTGAACTCGGGTCTCCTGCTTTGCAAGCAGATTCTTAACCACCTGAGCCAATTTTGCCTATTAATAGTTTTTGGTAAAATAGAAAAATAGTATCCACAGGGGAAAAAAAAAGAAATAGCATTGGATCCAGGAGTGATTCCATAGGTGCACCATTTGTGTTGTCACACAGCTCCCATGACCAGTAGAACTCTATTCTACTGTTACCATCTTGAAATTCTTAATAATTATTTTCTTAAACTTGTGTCTTTTATGTGAACTTTGCTTGGGCTATGGAGAACACAGCTGTTTTTCTTTTTTCCCAATTTTCCACTGCCTTTAAAACATTATACAGCCCATCCTGGTTGGACCAACTGCACACATACCTATAGTCATTGATCCCTGGGAGACATAACTTCCTCTATTTCTTTATCATCATCAGACCAGGCAACCAGTTTAAATATCAGTTGAGCATCTACAACTCCAAAAGTTTTGAGGTAAGAGATGGACTTCCAGGGTGGGTACCAGGATGGTAAACTGCAAGGAAAATATTTTTCTTCATGTAAATTGTGATAAACCTGCTTTACAATTGTAAACTTTTTCTAAAATTGTGTTGCTAAATACTTACGTCTTTAAAACCAAGGCTGCCAACTAAGGGTCAGTGGGTCAAATTCAGCCTACAATTATGTTTGACCAGCAAACATAATTTGTTTGACCATAATAGAGATTTACAAAATATGAATGTGAGTGCTTTTAACTGGGGCCCAGATTCCAGGAAGCCAATGGCTTAAACCATTTAATTGTCTTTTGCAAGCCAGTTACACAAAGCGGTTTACCCCTTCTGGTTTTTGAGAGCACTAACCGTGGTTTTCAAACTTTAGCATACCCCAGTCGAGACCACCTAATAGGGCTCGTTCAAGCAGATTGCTAACCCCGTCCCCAGAGTTTCTGAAACAGAAGGCCTTGGTTAGGACCTGCTGCGTTTTTGTTTAGTTGTTAAGTCATGTCCGACTCTTTTGAGACCCCATGGTCTACAGCCCCCTGGGCTTCTCTGTCCATGGGACTTCCCAGGCAAGAATACTGGAGTGGATTGCCATTCCTGCTCCAGGGCATCTTCCTGACCCAGGGAACCAACCCACGTCTTCTGTATCCGCAGGTGGATTCTTTACAGCTGAGCCATCATGGGAGCCAGGTATTAATTTCTCACAAATTTCCAGGGGCCGCTGAGGCCCCTAACCCAGAAAACAGACTGAGAACCACTATTTTAAAATAGCAATTCCATTTCTGCTACTTGCTCTTAACTATAATGAACTTCAGCTGACTCAGTCATGAATGAAAATGTAAATAAAGCATATATACTTTAATTATTCAAGCTAATTGCATAAAAAGTATAGCTATGAGAGCATACACTAGCTGAAGCAATTAAAGAGTTTGCCATTTTTTTTTTTTCTCTCCTAAAGGGAAAATGATCTTGCTGTTGCCTAGTCATATCACAATCTCATTTCCACGTTCTCCAATTTTTTTTTTTACCAACATAAGCTGCTGCTTTCTCCCAAATAGTCAAACAGTTTTTAAAATCACTCAGTTCAAAATGCTGTAAAGTTTGGTCACCCTCTGTAAATATCAAAAGCAATGAGCAAGTGCAACAAGATGGTTGGGACTCCTGATGATCCATTCACATTGGACAGACTCTTATCCAACTGTCAAGGAGTTATACATGCCCTGAGCCCACAATGCCAAGATTTTCCCAGATATTTAAGAAAGTAGCAATATCCTACAGATAGATGCAGTTCTAAGCTGGGAGCCGTGTGACTCTAAATGTTCTAATGGAATGTAGAGTTCACCCTGAATTCATTTTCCTCCTTGGTCTCCTCTTTGAGACTTGAATGTCATGTCATTCAAACAAGGTTGCTCTGTGATCATGATCAGCCATCAGCTTCAAACCTACACCTTTTAGAGGATACATGATATGGCGGTGTGGTGACTGAACTGGTTTTTCTGAAGCTAATACCTTCCAAAACCCTCTTTATGTCAGCTTTCCATTTGTTTAATAACTTTGCTTGGGTAATGGAATGGGAGATTACTGAAAAAAAATTAGCATCTCAATTTTACTTTTTGTTTCCATTTCTTTTTTTGTGTGTGTGGTGAGTCAAGGGGAATTATTAATATGCTTTTATTTGATGCACCAGTGGAATTTTCTCAAAGACTTGTTTTTAATGGGTTCATTAATTTTATTTATTCTTTTAACCATCATCAGCCATAACTACAGTTCATTTAGTTTCTATATATTGGATCATCCATTTTCCATAATAAAGGGAGATTTTGAGAATATGAATAAGTTACATCCACAATCCTTTAATTATGTACATGCCTCTCTAATCCCCTAGATGGCAAATATCTTGAGCTGGGGACTATGTCTCATTTATCTTTGTTCCCTACAGCAATAAACATATAGTTGCTGTGTATTATGGTAGATATTCAATACAGGTAGGTTAAATATTAATAGAAATGACTCTTCCAACCCCCTGCCCTATGTCCCCACCATACACATGCACAGCTTTTTGCTTTCATGTCTCATTTATTAAGAAGGGATGATAGTTTCTACCTCACCATTTTCTCAAAAAAGACTGAATAAAACAATATATGTGAGCACTTAGATCCATGCCATGTAATAAAAGACCACTTGATTTATTTTGGCTTTTAGCCTTCCCGATTATTATTGGTATTAATGGTTTCAAGCTCTCCTAAGGTAAATGCTTTAATGAAAGGGTCATTTTACTGATTAAATTGAACTGAATTACCTTCTATCTTTCTTTCTTCTGCTCTTTGTTTTGTTAATTCTTTCATATTTCTAAAATTCAGATTGACTGTAAATTCTGACATTAACAAACAACTGTCTAATCTGCAGTATAGTCTCAAGGATATAAAATTAATATAGACCGAAAGGATAGCTGAACAATAAATACAGAATACACCCTCTTCTTGAAAGAAAACTTTCTCTCTGAAGTGAAGGAGCCTTGTTTGTCCGTAATGGTAGCTGGACTGAGCCTATACTGTAGCCTGAAAGAGGACAACTTGCTGTCTAAAGCCATATTTTAGTCAGTATTTGTGTTCATCTCTACTGCATATCATATTAATACATGCTATTACACTAAGCTTCCTTTTCTCTGAGGGTTTAGTCACAAGATAATACTAGAACAGGAATCAGAAGACAGGCTATTTTCTACTCTCCCTTTTTAATGAACAAATCATTCAGTATTTTTCTAGCTACCAATCACCTCACTTGCAGAGTGATCTCTATCACAGACCTAATGTTGGCCCCAGGGACTGACACATTTCTTTGTAAGACTGCCCAAAATGCTACCTATGTTGTGCACTGCACATCTTGGAGGTGCAATTCACAGACATCAACAACAGGGCTATTTCTTCCATCCCTTTTCATCCAGGAAGAGCTGAGTGAAGCAAACAGATACAGGAGCCTTTGGTAGTCATGCTTTCCTCTCCCTGACATGCAGAAGCATAGACTATTACATCAATTATTTCTGCACACTACCAAAAGCAACCAAGGGAACAAGGAGGGCATTAACCATATCTACTCAATGTATTTCTATTCTCCCCACTTAATCTTTAAATAGACTTGCTTTCTAAAAGTCCTTAGAACTGAGCATTTGCATATAGCCATTAAAGACTGTTTAGGACAAGATTATAAAACTAAAAATATTATCAAAAGTTCTCAAGCTCTCATTCATTTAAACACAGTACTTTTTTTTTTTTTTTTTTTTTTGCAGAAGGAGTGCAATCAGTCACCTTTTCATGAAAAATACATTGAGCAGATCCAAGAAAGTCATTTCTATGTGTTAGCTACTTCACATATAGGAAAATGTGGGGCTGCTGTGTAAATCCAAACCAGCACAGCTGTTAGCAATAAGGGGCTGTCTATGGAATTCAGGACTGAGGCCAGATTTGCCTCTGTAGCACATGTTTTTTTAAAGCACACGATTCCATATTTCACCTCTTGATTTCGTGGAGCTCAGACATTACTACAGAAAAAAAAAAAAAAGAAAGCATCACAAACTCTTGCTATTCACTGGAATGTTTCCAATGGAAATTAATGGGCTATTCTGTAATTATGGAATCCTCTCAATTAATTATTGGGTGCTCTGGGATTTCATACCAGAGACCCATATGGCTATAGAATCCTAAAATTGGTAAAAGCCGTAGACATCATTTCATCTGTATCTGACCCAGTGTAAGCCAGCTCCCAGCTTCTCATGGCCCCTGTCATGACCAAGACATCTATTATCAGTGTCTGCCTTCTAATTCTGTGCCTGACTTCTTATGCCCGGAAGTGAGACTGTTCTTTGCTGTTCACACTGTTCTTAACGACACGGAAGCCACACTGAGGCTGGGACCCGAGTCTGACCCCACTGCACCACGCTGGCTGCGCTACTTTTACATTTCTAGGCTCAGAAAAACCCATGGAGTGTGAGATCTGACTTCCCTAGTGGCAGCTAAAAGAGGCTGGGATTGAGAACCTAACAGTGTGAGAGACATTAGCAGCCTTCGGTGTAAACTTTCACTAGTTTGGAAAAAATTGGAACGAGCCAGCTGATATGTTCTTCTTCTTTTTAAAAAAATATTTTTTTATTTCTGGCTGTGCTGGGTCTTTGTTGCTGTGCACGGGCTTCCTCAAGTGTGCGGACTTCTCGTTGTGGTGGCTTCTCTTGCTGTGGAGCACAGACTCCAGGGCTCAGGGGTTTAGTAGTTGTGTTTCATGAGCTTCAGAGCACAGGCTCAGTGGTTGTGGTGCGTGGGCTTAGTCATCCCATGGATGCGGAATCTTCCCAGACCAGGAATTTAACCAGTGTCCCATACATTTCAAAACAGATTCTTAACCACTGGACCACAGGGAAGCCCTGGCCCCCTTTTTTAACCACATTGTGTTTTGAAAACCAGAGATATGACCCTCCTGGAGATACACTTCACGTCTTGTTCTTGTTGTTTGCTTGGTCCTGTCCGACTCTTTGCCATCCCATGGACCACAGCAAACCAGACTTCACTATTTCCTTCACTGTTTCCCGGAGCTTGTTCAAACTCATGTCCATTGAGTTGGTGATGCTATCCAAAAATCTCGTCCTCTGTTGTCCCCTTCTCCTCCTGCCTTCCATCTTTCCCAGCATCAAAGTCTTTTCCAATGAGTCAGCTGCTTGCATTAGGTAGCCAAAGTATTGAAGTTTCAGCTTCAGCATCAGTCCTTCTAATGAATAATAGTCAGGGTTGATTTCCTTTAGGATTGACTGGTTTGAACTTCTTGCAGTCCAAAGGATTCTCAAGAGTCTTCTCCAATATCACAGTTCAAAAGCATCAATTCTTTGGTGCTTAGCCTTATTTAGGATCCAACTCTCATATCCATATATGACTACTGGAAAGGCCATAGCTTTGATTATATGAACCTTTGTCAGCAACGTAATGTCTCTAGTTTTTAATACATAGTATAGGTTTGTCATGGCTTTTCTTCCAAGGAGCAAGTGCCTTTTCATTTTATGGCTGCAGTCACCATCTGCAATGATTTTGGAGCCTAAGAAAATAAAGACTGTCATTGCTTCCATTGTTTCCCAGCTATTTGCCATGAAGTGATGCAACCAATGCCAAGATCTTAGTTTTCTTAATGTTGAATTTTAAGCCAGTTTTTTTTCACTCTCCTATTTCACCTTTATCAAGAGACCCTTTAATTCCTCTTCACTTTATGCCATAAGGGTGGTGTCATCTGCATATCTGAGGTTATTGATATTTTTCATGTCTAAGCCACAAATATTTCTCTTTTAAAGCTTTGGCCAATTCAACAATTTTATAGATTTCCTTCCTTTTCTGCCATGTCTTTCTTCATCCCTTACTCCTGCGATTCTCACATGGCATATCCCACCCCTCATCCCAGACCCCAAAACATTAGTGTGTAATCTTCATATTAGGCTCTGTTTTTGGAACCTGAGTTAAGCCATGTGTCAAACTCTTTGTTCACAGAAGAGGAAATGGAGACTTGAAGCAATTAAATTATTTTTCCATGGTCAAAGAGTGTAAAGCACATTTTTTAAGCTTCATTTCCTTTGCTCTCCCTTATCAAATGTCGATGATAAAACTAATGTATCTACATCCAACTTAAGCAATCCTCCCCTCCCCCACTGCCTTCCTGCCCCTTATGATTCACGCTGATCATTCTCTCTGTTAAATAAAACACACACTTTATTTTGCTGCTATTTGCATACTTTCATCTCATAATTTCTGATGGAATATGCTTTATCTCCTTGTGAACTAGTCAGTTCCCTGAGAGCAGGAGGCTCATTTTGATTTTATTATTCCACAGAGTTCTGCATATACCAATGACTTTCTAGGAGGTTTTATGAAGAGCTCTGCCACAGCTAAAGAGGAATGCTTCTTTCTGCTGGGAACTTTTACAATCACAGCCAGACTCCCGAGAAACCCTCCACTACAACCTGTTAAAAATACTATTGACAAATCCATCTTATAGTCTTCTATTCCCTGCTTTCCCTCCTTATGCTATCCCTACCCCATCATTCATCCTACCTCATGTTTCTCACAACTAGAATGATAACTACCATTGCGATTTAATTAAGTAGTATCCCAAATCAATGTTTTGTGTCAGCTGCAGTATCTTTACTAAAGCAGATTCACACAGCTTCTGGTGTGGCTATTGATACAATGAATGCATTCTTTTCAAAGTCACTGGGACACAGATTAGAAATAATTCACAAATAATAATTAATGATGTTTATCCACTGTCTTGGGCTTCCCTAGTTGTTCAGATGGTAAATAATCCACCTGCAATGCAGGAGATGCAGCTTTGATCCCTGGGTTGGGAAGATCCCTGGAGGACAAAACTGCAACCCACTCCAGTGTTCTTGCCAAGAAAATCCCAAGGACAGAGGAGCCTGACAGACTACAGTCCATGGGATTGAAAAGAGTTTGACAGGACTGTAGCAACTTAGCAATCAGGCACACATCCACTGTCTTACTCCAGTGCTGTTAAATCTCCCAGTCTTGGTCACAATATCGAGTCCTAAAATGCTTTGGTCCATCTAGATATTCTGGAGAACCCTCATTGGTCCACAGTATTGATGAAGTCATGTTGATTGGAACTGATAGGAGGTAATAACAATTCTGGTTGCTTTGGAAGGAAATGTGCACTCCAGAGGATGAAAAACAAATTCTAAAGCAGTCAGCCTACTATATTGGTGTTATTTTAGACTCCTGTTGTTTGGAAATCAGACTTTGAAGACAGTGAAACACCTTCTAACATCAAGGACAAGTTACTGAACTTTGCATCTTCTTCCACTAAAACAGAAGTGCAAAGTTGACAGACTTCAAGTCCACATTTAGGGTCATTACTCCAACCCATTTATCAAGTGATGTGGAAGGTCTCTAGTTGTAAGTGGCAGCCCGGGGAAAGATATGGCTTGGTGGCCACTATAAGGAGCTCTGCCTATAAGATCATATGATCCAGTAGACCCCATGCTTCTAGAGGTTTCTGTAATTTCAGACAAAAAGATGTCATGTAAAGTCTCTGGCAAATTCCAAAAGGAGCCCTGTAATGAAAGTTCCCAGGCACCTGGAGCAAGTTCCTTGATGGCTCAGCAGGCAAAGTGTGTGCCTACGATGTAGGAGATATCGATATAGGAGACACAGGTTTGATCCCTGGGTTGGGAAAATCAGCCGGAGGAGAAAATGGCAACCCACTTCGATATCCCTGTATGAAAAATCCCGTGGACAGGGAACCCTGGCTACAGTCCAAAGGGTAGCAAAGGATAGGACGTGTCTGAGAAAGAGCACTCCAGAGCAAGTTTGTGACGTCTGCAGTGGGGAAGGACACATATTTTATAAAGCGTTTCGGATATACTACCGAGCACTGATAAAGACAGTACATACAACGCTGAGATGCCAAGTGACTTTGGGACCAAACTATCCAACAGGACTTGCATACTTTCAGAGGCCTCAAGTCATTAGTTTGGGCAACATAGAGAGCCGATGATTACTGGTGATTATTTGTTGGTAATTGGAAAAAAAAAACAAACAGAAAACTACAAATGAGAATTAATGAATTTTTTCCTCTTCATGTCTGGGAAAAAAAAACAAGATTTCTTATACATATTTGAAATTTGAAGCTCTAGTGAGAGATATGAGGCAGCTAGACTTTTCTTTTTTTTTTTTTACACTTTTTTTTAAATTTTATTTTTTAACTTTACAATATTGTATTGGTTTTGCCATATATCAACATGAACCCGCCACAGGTATACACGTGTTCCCCACCCTGAACCCTCTTCCCTCCTCTCTCCCCATACCATCCCTCTGGGTCATCCCAGTGCACCAGCCCCAAGCATCCAGTATCGTGCATCGAACCTGGACTGGCGACTCATTTCATATATGATATTATATGTGTTTCAATGCCATTCTCCCAAATCTTCCCACCCTTTCCCTCTCCCACAGAGTCCAAAAGACTGTTCTATACATCAGTGTCTCTTTTGCTGTCTCTTCTTTATGAAAATATAATGTGCTAAAATAAAAGGACATCCTTCCCACATTGTTGGTGGAAATGTAAATTGGTGCAGCCACCATGAAGAACAATATGGAAGTTCCTTAAAAGACTGAAAATAGAGTTACCATATGATCCAGCAATCTTGATCTTGGGTATATATTTGGAAAAAACCCCTCTAATTCAAAATTATATATATATATAGATAGATAGATACCCCTCAATATTCATAACTGCACTATTTACAATAGCTGAGTCATGGAAACTACCTAAATGTTTATTGACAGATGAATAGATAAAGAAGGACATATACACAATGGAATATTACTCAGGAAAAAAAAGAATGAAATACTTCCATTTGCAGCAACATAAATCGGCCTAGAAATTACATGTCAAATCAGTCCATCAAACCCAGACAATCTTTTGTTGTTATTGTTCAGTCACTCAATTTTATCTGACTCTCTGCCACCCCATGGACTGCATCACACCAGGCTTGCCTGTGTTTCACTATCACCCAGAGTTTGCTCAAACTCACGTCGATTGATTCTATGATGCCATCCAACCATCTCATACTCTGTCATCCCCTTCTCCTTCTGACTGAAATCCTTCCCAGCATCCAGGTCTTTTCCAATGAGTCAGTTCTTCGCATCAGGTAGCCAAAGGATTGGAGCTTCAGCTTCAGCATCAGTACTTCCAATGAATACTCAGGGTTGATTTCCTTTAGGATGGACTGGTTTGATCTCCTTGCTGTCCTAGGGACTCTCAAGAGTCTTCTCCAGCCCCACAGTTCAAAAGTATCAATTCTTCAGCACTCTGCCTTCTCTAAAGGTCCAACTCTCACATCTGTACATGACTACTGGGAAAACCATAGCTTTGACTATATGAACATTTGTCAGCAAAGTGATGTCTCTGCTTTTTAATATGCTGTCTAGGTTTGTCATAGCTTTCCTTCCAAGGAACAAGCATCTTTTAATTTCATGGCTGCAGTCACTATCTGAAGTGATTTTGGAGCCCAAGAAAATAAAGTCTGTTTCTGTTTCCAGTTTTTTTCCCCCATCTATTTGCCATGAAGTACATTGACAGGCAGGTTTTTTTTACCACTAGTGCCACCTAAGAAGTCCATATGTATCACATCTGTTTGATATCCTGGAAAACTTAATGTTTTCATGATCTATGAGCTGAATGCTTATACATTCTTAAGGAGTCAATTTCTTTCATTTAATACTTTGGGAGTGAATGCTTGAGGTTTTGCATATATAATCTTACTTCAGGTTGTTTGAGAGACACCTCAGGGGTCCTAAGGAAGACAAACAATTGAATGAATGTGCCATAAAAACTGAGGACTATTGAGTAACAGGGGCTTCCCTGGTGGCTCAGAAGGTAAAAGCATCTGCTTGCAACGCTGGAGACCGGGGTTCGATCCCTGGGTGGGGAAGATCCCCCGGGGAAGGAAATGGCAACCCACTCCAGTATTTTTGCCTGGAAAATCCAAGGATGGAGGAGTCTGGTGGGCTACAGTCCGTGGGGGTAGCAAAGAGTCAGACACAACTGAACAACTTCACTATTGAGCAACAAAAGTGAAACTGCAAGTTGTGTTGGTAATTCAATTGTATTGTGTGATGATCACAGATGCTTTTCTTGTTAACGTTCAGTCCATTGAACTCTGCTTAATTAATTTATTCTGCTTAAAATGGAGAAAAGCAAATGCAGATAAGAAATAGACCATTAAAAACTAAAAATGCCTCTAATTGTCATCCACTTAATTTGGTAATTAAATCACATAGGTAATTTAAATGTTAAAGAAAAGAAACAAGTGAAATTGTGCACTGCTCTTCAATAAAACAGCACATTTATTTGTTTATTAACTAACTTACTTTGAAAGAACTTGCTTTGGATTTAATCAACTCTGCTGCTGCTGCTGCTGCTTGGAGAAGGCAATGGCACCCCACTCCAGTTTTATTGGCTGGAAAATCCCATGGATGGAGGAGCCTGGTGGGCAGCTCCTGCTGCTGCTGCTAAGTCGCTTCAGTCATGTCTGACTCTGTGCGACCCCAAAGACGGCTGCCTACCAGGCTCCCAGTCCCTGGGATTCTCCAGGCAAGAACACTGGAGTGGGTTGCCATTTCCTTCTCCAATGCATGAAAGCGAAAAGTGAAAGTGAAGTCACTCAGTCGTATCTGACTGTTAGCGACCCCATGGACTGCAGCCTACCAGGCTCCTCCATCCATGGGATTTTTCCAGGCAAGAGTACTGGAGTGGGGTTCCATTACCTTCTCCATTAATCAACTCTACCACTGAGGAAACAGCCAAAACTCAAAGAGTACATAGCACTGACCAGTCAGAATTGTTTCCTGAAACAGGATAATCCCCATTCCTTCTAAGCTAATTATACATGATTCAGTATATCTATTTTACATGATGTTTCCTGTGAAAATATTTATTATATCATATGTCAAATGATGTATTTCACAATATAATCAAATGATTTTACAGTCTGTACCGGGAATTGGCAAACTATGTCCCATGAACTGGCCAATTCTCTTTTGTAAATAAAGTTTTATTGGAACACTGCCACTTTCATTTGCTTACATATTGTCCATGGTTACTCTCATGTTACAACAGCATAGTTGATTAGTTGCATAGTTGATTGCAACCAGTATGACCAACCCATGAAGTCTAAAATATTTACCATCTGTCCTTTCACAGAAAAACTTGCAGTCTCCTATTCTAGTAAATAAAATACAAAGTAACATATGGTATGATTTATGACTTGCTTTATATACATAACCACGTCATATTTTAAACTACCAAGTAGTACCTGCTTTAGAAATCTTTCTATCCTCCTAATAGATTTGGAACCATTTCTTGTTTTCATTTAAACCATCAGTAGAAAGCAACTGTGGAAAATTCTGAAAGAGATGGAAATACCTCCTGAGAAATCTGTATGCAGGTCAAGAAGACAGTTAAAACTGGACATGGAACAACAGACTGGTTCCAAATCTGGAAAGGAGTATGTCAAGGTTGCATATGGTCATCCTGCTTATTTAACTTAAATGCAGAGTACATCATGAGAAATGCCATGATGAATTTAGGCATAGGCTAGATGAAGCACAAGCTGGAATCAAGATTGTTGGGGGAAATATCAATAACCTCAGATATGCAGATGACACCACCCTTATGGCAGAAAGCGAAGAACTAAAGAGCCTCTTGATGGAAGTGAAAGAGGAGAGTGAAAAAGCTGATTTAAACTCAACATTCACAAAACTAAGATCATGGCATCCAGTCCCATCACTTCATGGCAAATAGATGGGGAAACAATGGAAACAGTGACAGACTTTATTTTTTGAGGCTCCCAAATCACTGCAGATGGTGACTGCTGCCATGAAATAAAAAGACACTTCCTCCTTGGAAGAAAAGCTATGACCAACCTAGACATCATATTCAAAAGCAGAGACATTACTTTACCAACAAAGGTCTATCTCTAGTAAGAGCTATGGCTTTTCCAGTACTCATGTATGGATGTGAGTAAAGAAAGCTGAGTGCTGAAAAATTGATGCTTTTGAATTGTGATGTTGAAGAAAACTCTTAAGAGTTCTTTGGACTGCAAGGAGATCCAACCAGTCAATCCTAAAGTAAATCAGTCCTGAATATCCACTGGACGGATTGATGTTGAAGCGGAAACTCCAATACTTTGGCCACCTGATCCAAAAATGGACTCAATTGAAAAGGCCCTGAAGCTGGGAAAGATTGAAGGCAAAGGAGAAAAGGATAGAGGATGAGATGCTTGGATGGCATCACTGACTCGATGGAAATGAGTTTGAGTAAGCCCTGGGAGTTGGTGATGGACAGGGAAGCGTGGCATGCTGCAGGCCATGGGGTCGCAAAGAGTTGGACATGAATGAGTGACTGAACTGAACTAAGAAAGCCATATTGTCTTTCATTTTTTTCTTTCCTTCCTTCTCTCTCTTAGTTTCTTTTTTTTTTTTTTTTTTTATTCTTCCAATTTTATTTTATTTTTAAACTTTACATAATTGTATTAGTTTTGCCAAATATCAAAATGAATCCGCCACAGGTATACATGTGTTCCCCATCCCGAACCCTCCTCCCTCCTCCCTCCCCATACCATCCCTCTGGGCCGTCCCAGTGCACCAGCCCCAAGCATCCAGCATCATGCATCGAACCTGGACTGGCAACTCGTTTCCTACATGATATTTTACATGTTTCATTGCCATTCTCCCACATCTTCCCACCCTCTCCCTCTCCCACAGAGTCCATAAGACTGTTCTATACATCAGTGTCTCTTTTGCTGTCTCGTACACCGGGTTATTGTTACCATCTTTCTAAATTCCATATATATGCGTTAGTATACTGTATTTATGTTTTTCCTTCTGGCTTACTTCACTCTGTATAATAGGCTCCAGTTTCATCCACCTCATTAGAACTGATTCAAATGTATTCTTTTTAATGGCTGAGTAATACTCCATTGTGTATATGTACCACAGCTTTCTTATCCATTCATCTGCTGATGGACATCTAGGTTGCTTCCACGTCTTGGCTATTATAAACAGTGCTGCGATGAACATTGGAGTACACGTGTCTCTTTCCCTTCTGGTTTCCTCAGTGTGTATGCCCAGCAGTGGGATTGCTGGGTCATAAGGCAGTTCTATTTCCAGTTTTTTAAGGAATCTCCACACTGTTCTCCATAGTGGCTGTACTAGTTTGCATTCCCACCAACAGTGTAAGAGGGTTCCCTTTTCTCCACACCCTCTCCAGCATTTATTATTTGTAGACTTTTGGATCGCAGCCATTCTGACTGGTGTGAAATGGTACCTCATAGTGGTTTTGATTTGCATTTCTCTGATAATGAGTGATGTTGAGCATCTTTTCATGTGTTTGTTAGCCATCTGTATGTCTTTTTTGGAGAAATGTCTATTTAGTTCTTTGGCCCATTTTTTGATTGGGTCGTTTATTTTTCTGGAGTTGAGCTGTAGGAGTTGCTTGTATATTTTTGAGATTAGTTGTTTGTCGGTTGCTTCATTTGCTATTATTTTCTCCCATTCTGAAGGCTGTCTTTTCACCTTGCTAATAGTTTCCTTTGATGTGCAGAAGCTTTTAAGGTTAATTAGGTCCCATTTGTTTATTTTTGCTTTTATTTCCAATATTCTGGGAGGTGGGTCATAGAGGATCCTGCTGTGATGTATGTCGGAGAGTGTTTTGCCTATGTTCTCCTCTAGGAGTTTTATAGTTTCTGGTCTTACGTTTAGATCTTTAATCCATTTTGAGTTTATTTTTGTGTATGGTGTTAGAAAGTGGTCCAGTTTCATTCTTTTACAAGTGGTTGACCAGATTTCCCAGCACCACTTGTTAAAGAGATTGTCTTTAATCCATTGTATATTCTTGCCTCCTTTGTCGAAGATAAGGTGTCCATATGTGCGTGGATTTATCTCTGGGCTTTCTATTTTATTCCATTGATCAATATTTCTGTCTTTGTGCCAGTACCATACTGTCTTGATAACTGTGGCTTTGTAGTAGAGCCTGAAGTCAGGTAAGTTGATTCCTCCAGTTCCATTCTTCTTTCTCAAGATCGCTTTGGCTATTCGAGGTTTTTTGTATTTCCATACAAATTGTGAAATTATTTGTTCTAGCTCTGTGAAGAATACTGTTGGTAGCTTGATAGGGATTGCGTTGAATCTATAAATTGCTTTGGGTAGTATACTCATTTTCACTATATTGATTCTTCCAATCCATGAACATGGTATATTTCTCCATCTATTAGTGTCCTCTTTGATTTCTTTCACCAGTGTTTTATAGTTTTCTATATATAGGTCTTTAGTTTCTTTAGGTAGATATATTCCTAAGTATTTTATTCTTTCCGTTGCAATGGTGAATGGAATTGTTTCCTTAATTTCTCTTTCTGTTTTCTCATTATTAGTGTATAGGAATGCAAGGGATTTCTGTGTGTTGATTTTATATCCTGCAACTTTACTGTAGTCATTGATTATTTCTAGTAATTTTCTGGTGGACTCTTTAGGGTTTTCTATGTAGAGGATCATGTCATCTGCAAATAGTGAGAGTTTTACTTCTTCTTTTCCAATTTGGATTCCTTTTATTTCTTTTTCTGCTCTGATTGCTGTGGCCAAAACTTCCAAAACTATGTTGAATAGTAATGGTGAAAGTGGGCACCCTTGTCTTGTTCCTGACTTTAGAGGAAATGCTTTCAATTTTTCACCATTGAGGATAATGTTTGCAGTGGGTTTGTCATATATAGCTTTTATTATGTTGAGGTATGTTCCTTCTATTCCTGCTTTCTGGAGAGTTTTTATCATAAATGGATGTTGAATTTTGTCAAAGGCTTTCTCTGCATCTATTGAGATAATCATATGGTTTTTATTTTTCAATTTGTTAATGTGGTGTATTACATTGATTGATTTGCGGATATTGAAGAATCCTTGCATCCCTGGGATAAAGCCCACTTGATCATGGTGTATGATCTTTTTAATGTGTTGTTGGATTCTGATTGCTAGAATTTTGTTAAGGATTTTTGCATCTATGTTCATCAGTGATATTGGCCTGTAGTTTTCTTTTTTTGTGGGATCTTTGTCAGGTTTTGGTATTAGGGTGATGGTGGCCTCATAGAATGAGTTTGGAAGTTTACCTTCCTCTGCAATTTTCTGGAAGAGTTTGAGCAGGATAGGTGTTAGCTCTTCTCTAAATTTTTGGTAGAATTCAGCTGTGAAGCCGTCTGGACCGGGGCTTTTGTTTGCTGGAAGATTTTTGATTACAGTTTCAATTTCCATGCTTGTGATGGGTCTGTTAAGATTTTCTATTTCTTCCTGGTCCAGTTTTGGAAAGTTGTACTTTTCTAAGAATTTGTCCATTTCTTCCACGTTGTCCATTTTATTGGCATATAATTGTTGATAGTAGTCTCTTATGATCCTTTGTATTTCTGTGTTGTCTGTTGTGATCTCTCCATTTTCGTTTCTAATTTTGTTGATTTGATTTTTCTCCCTTTGTTTCTTGATGAGTCTGGCTAATGGTTTGTCAATTTTATTTATCCTTTCAAAGAACCAGCTTTTGGTTTTGTTGATTTTTGCTATGGTCTCTTTTGTTTCTTTTGCATTTATTTCTGCTCTAATTTTTAAGATTTCTTTCCTTCTACTAACCCTGGGGTTCTTCATTTCTTCCTTTTCTAGTTGCTTTAGGTGTAGAGTTAGGTTATTTATTTGACTTTTTTCTTGTTTCTTGAGGTGTGCCTGTATTGCTATGAACTTTCCCCTTAGGACTGCTTTTACCGTGTCCCACAGGTTTTGGGTTGTTGTGTTTTCATTTTCATTCGTTTCTATGCAAATTTTGATTTCTTTTTTGATTTCTTCTGTGATTTGTTGGTTATTCAGCAGCGTGTTGTTCAGCCTCCATATGTTGGAATTTTTAATAGTTTTTCTCCTGTAATTGAGATCTAATCTTACTGCATTGTGGTCAGAAAAAATGCTTGGAATGATTTCTATTTTTTTGAATTTACCAAGGCTAGCTTTATGGCCCAGGATGTGATCTATCCTGGAGAAGGTTCCATGTGCGCTTGAGAAAAAGGTGAAATTCATTGTTTTGGGATGAAATGACCTATAGATATCAATTAGGTCTAACTGGTCTATTGTATCGTTTAAAGTTTGTGTTTCCTTGTTAATTTTCTGTTTAGTTGATCTATCCATAGGTGTAAGTGGGGTATTAAAGTCTCCCACTATTATTGTGTTATTGTTAATTTCTCCTTTCATACTTGTTAGCATTTGTCTTACGTACTGTGGTGCTCCCGTGTTGGGTGCATATATGTTTATAATTGTTATATCTTCTTCTTGGATTGATCCTTTGATCATTATGTAGTGACCTTCTTTGTCTCTTTTCACCGCCTTTGTTTTAAAGTCTATTTTATCTGATATGAGTATTGCTACTCCTGCTTTCTTTTGGTCCCTATTTGCATGGAAAATCTTTTTCCAGCCCTTCACTTTCAGTCTGTATGTGTCCCCTGTTTTGAGGTGGGTCTCTTGTAGACAACATATGTAGGGGTCTTGTTTTTGTATCCATTCAGCCAGTCTTTGTCTTTTGGTTGGGGCATTCAACCCATTTACATTTAAGGTAATTACTGATAAGTATGTTCCCGTTGCCATTTACTTTATTGTTTTGGGTTCGAGTTTATACACCGTTTTTGTGTTTCCTGTCTAGAGAATATCCTTTAGTATTTGTTGGAGAGCTGGTTTGGTGGTGCAGAATTCTCTCAGCTTTTGCTTGTCTGAAAAGCTTTTGATTTCTCCTTCATACTTGAATGAGATCCTTGCTGGGTACAATAATCTGGGCTGTAGGTTATTTTCTTTCATCATTTTAAGTATGTCTTGCCATTCCCTCCTGGCTTGAAGAGTTTCTATTGAAAGATCAGCTGTTATCCTTATGGGAATTCCCTTGTGTGTTATTTGTTGTTTTTCCCTTGCTGCTTTTAATATTTGCTCTTTGTGTTTGATCTTTGTTAATTTGATTAATATGTGTCTTGGGGTGTTTCTCCTTGGGTTTATCCTGTTTGGTACTCTCTGGGTTTCTTGGACTTGGGTGATTATTTCCTTCCCCATTTTAGGGAAGTTTTCCACTATTATCTCCTCAAGTATTTTCTCATGGTCTTTCTTTTTGTCTTCTTCTTCTGGAACCCCTATGATTCGAATGTTGTAGCGTTTAATATTGTCCTGGAGGTCTCTGAGATTGTCCTCATTTCTTTTAATTCGTTTTTCTTTTATCCTCTCTGATTCATTTATTTCTACCATTCTATCTTCTAATTCACTAATCCTGTCTTCTGCCTCTGTTATTCTACTATTTGTTGCCTCCAGAGTGTTTTTAATTTCACTTATTGCATTATTCATTATATATTGACTCTTTTTTATTTCTTCTAGGTCCTTGTTAAACCTTTCTTGCATCTTCTCAATCCTTGTCTCCAGGCTATTTATCTGTGATTCCATTTTAGTTTCAAGATTTTGGATCAATTTCACTATCATTATTCGGAATTCTTTATCAGGTAGATTCCCTATCTCTTCCTCTTTTGTTTGGTTTGGTGGGCATTTATCCTGTTCCTTTATCTGCTGAGTATTCCTCTGTCTCTTCATCTTGTTTAAATTGCTGAGTTTGGGGTGTCCTTTCTGTATTCTGGCAGTTTGTGGAGTTCTCTTTATTATGGCGTTTCCTCACTGTGTGTGGGTTTGTACAGGTGGCTTGTCAAGGTTTCCTGGTTAGGGAAGCTTGTGTCGGTGTTCTGGTGGGTGGAGCTGTATTTCTTCTCTCTGGAGTGCAATGAAATGTCCAGTAATGAGTTATGAGATGTCTATAGTTTTGGGGTGACTTTGGGCAGCCTGTATCTTGAAGCTCAGGACTGTGTTCCTTTGTTGCTGGAGAATTTGCTTGGTATGTCTTGCCCTGGAACTTATTGGCCCTTGTGTGGTGCTTGGTTTCAGTGTCGGTATGGAGGCATTTGATGAGCTCCTGTGAATGAATGTTCCTTGGAGTCAGGAGTTCCCTGGAGTCAGGGTTTGGACTTAAGTCTCCTGCTTCCGATTATCGGTCTTATTTTTACAGTAGTTTCAAAACTTCTCCTTCTATACAGCACCATTGATAAAACATCTACATTAAAGATGATAAGTTTCTCTACAGTGAGGGTCACTCAGAGAGGTTCACAGGGTTACATGGAGAAGAGAAGAGGGAGGAGGGAGTTAGAGGTGACCCAAATGAGATGAGGTGAATCAATAGTGGAGAGAGTGGGCTAGCCAGTAGTCACTTCCTTATGTGCACTCCACAACTGGACCACTCAGAGATGTTCACGGGGTTATACAGAGAAGAGAAGAAGGAGGAAGGTAACAAAGGTGGCCAGAAGGATAAAAGGGGGAATGAAAAGGAGGGAGACAGATCCAGCCAGTAATCAGTTCCCTAAGTGTTCTCCACCGTCTGGAACACTCAGAAATTCACAGAGTTGGGTAGAGTAGAGAGAGGTTAGGGAGGAGACACAGGCGACCTGGTGGAGAAAAAGGAGGGTCCAAAGGGAGAGAGAGCAGTCAAGCCAGTAATCTCACTCCCTAGTGAAAAATGGGTCCTGAAGATTGGGTCCTTAAAGGTACAAAATTGGTAACAAATACATAAAAGCAAAAATTAAAAATCTAGAGTAGAGTTTGGAATTTCAAAAATACGATGTTAAAGAAAAGAAGAAGGAAAAGAAAGAGAGAAAGAACGAACAAACAAAAACAAACAAGGTCGCAAAAATTATAAAGAAAGTACAGGTACAAAATTGATAACTAATACCAGAGAGCGAAAATTAAAAATCTAGAGTATAGTTTGGAATTTCAAAAATACGATGTTAAAGAAAAGAAGAAGGAAAAGAAAGAGAGAAAAAATGAACAAACAAAAACAAACAAGGTCGTGAAAATTATAAAGAAAGTACAGGTACAAAATTGATAACTAATACCAGAAAGCAAAAATTAAAAATCTAGAGTAGAGTTTGGTATTTCAAAAATACAATGTTAAAAAAAAAAAAAAAAGAAGAAGAAAAATAAAGAGAGAAAACAAACAAACAAATACGAACAATGTCACAAAAATTATAAAGAAAATACAGGTACAAAATTGATATCAAATACCAAAAAGCATAAATTGAAAATTTAGAGTAAAGTTTGGAATTTCAGATATACAATGTTATATAAAAGAAGAAGAGAAAGAAACAGAGAAGAAGAAGAAAAAAAAAAATCACAGAAATTATATAAAAAAAAACTATAGGTACAAAATTGATAACATATACCAAAAAGCGAAAATTAAAAATCTAGAGTAGAGTTTGGAATTTCAAAAATACAATGTTAAAGAAAAGAAGAAAAAAACAAAAACCAACAACAAAAAAAACAAGGTCAAAAAATTATAAAATATATATATATGAAGTTTGCTGAAGAAGAAAAAAATAGGGTCTTTTTTTTTTTTTTTTGCAAAGTAATAGGTTATAAAAGTGAAAATTAAAGGAACAATAGAGGACTTAAAATTTTTTTTTTCTCTTAAAAAAAAAAAAAAAGAAAGAATGATCGTAAAAATAATAAAAATATATCTAGGACTTTTTTGTTTCTTTTTTTGTGGGTGTTGTGGGTTCAGTTCATTTTTGGCTAGTTCCTTGGTCAGATTTATATTTCTCAAGATCTATAGGCCCCTTCCTATGTAGTCCGTAGTAACCACAGGGTTTTGATCTATTGCCTGTAGCTTCCAAGGCGTTTCCCTCTGTTATATCTTCTTCTGTTTGCTAGTCTCTTCAGTATCTGGTTTCCGCCCTGACTCAAAGGGCACGGTGGAGGACACTTTTTTTTTTTTTTTTTTTTAGGCTTACTTGTTCAGTCGCGCTGTGGGGAGGGAGGGAGGGAGGGTGCAAACAAATAACACTGGCGTGGGCTCGCAGTGCCTCAGCCACCCTGGGTCTGCCCCCGCTCACGGCGCGTGTAGCCTCCCTGTCCACACTGCTCGGACTCTAGGTTGTTCCGCCGGGAACAATCCGAGGCTGGCCCTGGGCTGCATGCACCTCCCAGGTCCAAGCCGCTCAGGTTCAGGCACTCGGGTAGTCCTCAGAGGCGCAGACTCAGTTGGGCCTGCGTTTTGTACTCTTCCCAGGTCCGAGCGCCAATTTGCTCTTCCCAGGCGAGCGCCAATGCTGCGACTTATTGCCTCCCCGCCACTCGGTTATCTGGATGTAAAACCGGCGCACCTTCTCAGGCAGATGTTGACCGTCCAGACCCCCAAGAAGTTTTAGTTAGCAAAGAAGCCTGCTTACAATTTTATAGATAATGTCTCTCTGGGGCTGCGATTGCCCCCTTCCGGCTCTGGCTGCCTGTCACCGGAGGGGAAGATCTGCAGCCGGCTATCTCTGTTCAGTCCTTTGTTCCGTGCGCGGGCCTGGCGGTCTTAGGTTAGGGCTGGCTTTTCGCGTGGTAGGTATCCCACAGTCTGGTTTGCTAGCCCAAATTATTTCGCTCAGATAGCGCTCAGGGTATTCAGGCCAGATTCTTACTCTCAGCGATGCAGCCCACGCCGCGCCTCCCTGCCCAGCCCCGATTCGCTAATGGCGGATGCAGGCGTCTGCGCTGCTTCTCTGCTGGGGGAGTTACCGTAGGGCTCGCAATCTGCGAGTTTTAAATTGTTTATTTATTTTTTCTCCCTGTTATGTTGCCCTCTGTGCTTCCAAAGCTCGGCACAGATTCGGCAGTGAGAAGGTTTCCTGATGTTTGGAAACTTCTCTCTTTTTAAGATTCCCTTCCCGGGACGGAACTCCGTCCCTCCCTCTTTTGTCTCTTTTTTTTGTTTTTAATATTTTTTCCTACCTCCTTTCGAAGAGTTGGGTTGCTTTTCTGGGTGCCTGATGTCCTCTGCCGGCATTCAGAAGTTGTTTTGTGGAATTTACTCGACGTTTAAATGCTCTTTTGATGAATTTGTGGGGGAGAAAGTGTTCTCCCCGTCCTACTCCTCCGCCATCTTGGCTCCTCCCCCCTCTTAGTTTCTTTTTTAACTTTCTTTCACTTTCAATACCTCTTTGGCAACTGTGGAGAAGATTCTAATAGTAGCTAAGATTGCCCAGTTCCTGCTAAATTGAGATCTGCTCTGTGTTCCTGAGAAGTGTTCAGAAGGATTTTGAAGGAGACCCTACCTGGTGATGCAGAATCTTCTTGTTGTGACTTTGAATCTTCTCCGGATAAATTTCAAAGGAGATTAATGCAAATAGTTTCCATACTTTAAAATGAAGTGAAAATTTAACCTATTAGAATAATTTACCTAAATTATTTGAAATAAATGCATTTGTATTTATTAAGTCTATAATATAAACATACAAGATAAATTATATAGTATATAATTTATATAATAAGTTATAAAATAGCTATTTTAATTTTAATGAACAGATAAGGCATTTCTGTAGAAATGATCATTTAGTACTCTTGGCCCAAGACAATGTGTTATAAATACAACCCAAAGAAGCTGTCTCTATGATTGTGTTGTTATTTTGTTTTCCCTCTTTATCTTTGTCTCTAAGCATGAATTAGAGCCTTTGCATTTGGATAAAATTTTTTAAAGTCAATTGGCTAGTGGAAGTTGTGGGGGTTGGAAAATTTGGTCTTGCCAAAGACAGCTGCTCAGAAAAAAAGAGAATCGCAGTGGGGGTCCATTTTAAGAGGTGGTACAAAGGTTTCAGAGTTAATTCCGGGAACAGTCAGAATGGGGTAGGTCAACCAGTTCTGCGGGTGGGTCATTATACACAGGAATTCAGTCAGTTTGCATGAGGTCAGAATTCTGGGAGGTCTGTCCAGGCAGGGAAAAAAAAAATGCCAACAAGTAGGTTTGAATAGGCAGGATCTGGGTCCCTGGGTGGCACTTGGAAAGAAGAGCAAAATTATATATTTAGGAACTGGTTTTCCCATCACATGGATGGAGCCCCAGCGCAGGAGTTCAGCTTACAGAGGAAATGGGATACTACTGGGTGGAGTGGCAACTTTTTGTATTACTGAAGGAACATTAAGTCATTGTTCTGAGCCATCAAGAAGTTAATAAATGATGGTAAATTGAGGACTGACCACTGGCAAAGGTACCTTGAGCATGAAGGACAGATATATATTGGGGCAATTGAGCCAGGTGGCTCAGTGGTAAAGAATCCACCTGTCAATGCAAGAGATGTGGTTGAATCCCTGAGTCAGGAAGATCCCCTGGAGGAGGAAATGGCAACCCACTCCAGTGTTCTTGCCTGGGAAATACCATGGACAGAGGAGCCTGGCAGGCATGGTCCATGGGATCACAGAGTTGGACATGACTGAAGTGACTGAGCACCCACTAGGTCCTAGAGCTTGAACTATTTGAACTCCCCTGCCTCTTGCAGTGGATGATAAAATGCTTCTCCCAGAACAGGGCTTACAACTGTGGCTGATCTAAGCTTTGGAATCAGTCCCAAGACAGAAAACAAGGCAGGGTCTGATATATTCATTGGCACTTCCTTTGGAGCTGTCAAACACATCTGAATAACACAGTCTAAACTGCACAACCTGGGAATGGAAGAGTAGTGGGGAGAGTTTGCTGATAGACTTTAAAATATACTTGTTGAACCAAGATATAGTACCTAAAAGGCCCTGTCATGAGATTTATTTTTGGTGAGGGTAGGGGTCATTCTCAGGTCAGAGTCACGTACTGTGAAAACCACCTAATGACTTTGATTTGGCTATCCAATTCCTAACTCTGTGTTTTAGCTTTTAATTCCCAATTACTGAATCGATTTCATATCAGATGCTCATTTCAGAGTTTCTAACACTAGCCTAGTGATCCTTGTTTCTGCCCAGGAATTGACGGTTCTCTACCTATGGTATACTCTGCCTCCATGAACCTACTTTAATGACTCAGCAGGAACGGCTCAAATCCCTTCCACATGCAGAATGACTTTGTTGTTTTGCATACTAGCTTGTTCTGCTTTTCCAAAATCTATCTACCTGGATTGTTGCCTGAAAGCATGTCAATACCACATTACACAGGGATTTTCTCAGAGTAAGTGCTCCAAGAGTATTTGTCTATTGAATTATGATGACAGTCAAAGGCTTTTAGTAATTATTAGATGAACTTGTATCATTACAGGAAATAACAAGAGAACTCCATGAACTGCAGCTTTCAAATCTGTAGTTTAAATGTGTATGTTCATTTACATATACAAGCTTCTGAGAATTTACACGTCTACCACTGACTCTCTAAATTATTAAAATATTTAAGATAGCTATATAAAGTATGGAAACTTGATCACAAATGCTTAAAATGAGAAATTAGCAAGGGTGATATTAGTGCTGAGCCCATATTTCAAATTGAAAAGAAAGTTATTGAACATAGTAGATTTATATCACTTCTCATAGCCTTGAGAAATATATATTTTATTTTTAATTCTGGGGAAACATAAACTTGCTTTATTTTAGGTTTATGTCTACTTTGTAAAAGCAGAAGCTAAATAACTATTTAATTCAGTTATACGTAGAATCATATTGTTTTTAATAACTCAGATTGACAGGTGAAGAATCACAGGGAAATTAAAGATAGTGTAGAATGTAGCAAATCAAATGGCCATTACTAGTGAAAATTTAAAAAGTTGCTAGGTTGTGAAGATAGGTAAGAAGGAAAATAAGATTGCTTGGTGTTTCCCAGTATTATAGACAGTGAAAGACATTTTTCAAAGCCCAAATAGAAAAATCAAGTCAATAAAAGTGAGAAAAGAGAGATAAAGTGGAGGAAAAAAACTTTAGGCTTGACCATAGTAAGAGTCTGCCTCTAAACTTTGCAGTGGCATAAATTAAATTTGAATTAAAAATTCAGGTTTTTTAGGTTTTTGGTAATTCTAATTTACCAAACCGTTGTTGTTAGGACACTTATTCAATACACATGGATTAAAGATAAATTTATAGACCTTAGCTGCATTTACAATGTGTGTGTTGCAGCCAACTTGTAGCTCCTGGGATGATTTTATTAATAAATGTTATATTAATGAACATTAAAGATAATTTTTATTTAGGTAATAAATATGAATTTGGAAATGTAAGTGGCACATAATAACCATGATTTAGGTAGTTGTCCAAAGTTTTTTGTTGTTGTTTTTCCCATAAATTATGTAACTTAATGTGAGATAGAATGTAAAATGAAATATTTAATATATAATAAAATGTGACATACAGATTTGGCAAAATGTATGAAGGTGCTGCAAAATTAATTGATGTTCTAGAATTTTGGGAACTGACGCACTCCCATTTACTACTGGGCTACTTTCCTTCTCGTTAAGGTTTCTGTGAAGTCAAATTGCAGATCAGAAAGATGATTGGTAAGCCCAGACTCAACAACAAAGGCCTTTGTCTAGTTTTAATAACTATATTGGCAAAGTCCTGAAAATTCTGGAATCCACTTTAGAACAATGTAGTCTTATCATAGCCTATGATACTAGAGTTGCTGTAATTATTTATTTTTTACAATGTGCAAGAGTGCCCCCTATTACTAAGGGATAGTCTTTATAGAATCATTTTGTAGGAGAGCTCAGTGAGACTCCTAACATATTAAAATGAACAAAGTTGAAGAAAAGAGTATGTGTCAATTTATAAGATGGATAGGAGCCCTAAGAAGGCAGGTCCTCCCTGAGGGAAGCAGCGGCTGAAAAATGTCATCCCAGCAGGAAATACCAGGCTTCAGTCAATAGAGAGGTGCTTCAGTTGAGTCTGGAATTAAGTTCCTTTCCATTTCTGTCCTTATTTCTTAACCCTCTGTTTCTAGTCTGTAAAGTAACTTACAGAGTAGCTGAGAAGATTAAGGGAAATAATATCACATGGCCAGCACTCAATAACAATATTATGACTTTTTGCCCTGAGAAGCTGGTCATGTTTTTTTCTTTCGTTTTTTTTTTTTTTTTGATGAGTGTGGTGATTGTGAAATTGAAGAAACCCTATTACTTGGAGGGACATGTGGGGATTGTGGGCAGTCTTAAGTATAGACCAGAATTCACTCAGAGGGAAAACATTCTTTCCACCCTGAGGTTCAGTACCAGCTGCTGGGGTGGCGGCAGCAGCTGTGGTAATAACACCAGCCGCGGAAGCAACAAGGTCGACCTGGCAGCGTCAGTGGGGAGTTGACAGCGGCCTGAGTGAAGGAACACCTTGAACTTCCAGGGAGTATCTGGGGAAAGAAACGATACGCAGTGTTGAGTTCCAACACAAGCCAGATCTTGGGAACAGCGTGACATGGTGATAAACTGATGGGTTGTGAACTTGAATAAGGGCGGGACCAGTTACGTGCCTTTGAACATATTCCTTAGCCTCCTGAACTCTGTTCTCATCTGTAGTAAGGATAGTGACATTGATACCTAGCTTAGTAATGCTGGGAGAATTTAGTGAGAAATCCAGGTCAAGTGCCCAGGGCAGGGAAAGCACTCAGTAGGCACTGGCTCCCAAGGAAAAATCAAACAAATAATGACAATAATAGAAAAACAAAGCCAAGCATTACTATCTCCCACAAAAGAACGGAATTTTGTAGCTGAATATATTTAATCTGAGCCTTGACACCATGCACATAGTGAATGTATGATCACATATGAAATATGTATGTGTTTCTTTTTTCATGCTGAGGCAATAGGTTTCATACTAAATCTCTTCTCTTTGTTTTTTCTTTTTTTTTTTACATTAATTTATTGTTTATTGAAGGATAATTGCTTAACAGAATTTTGCTGTTTTCTGTCGAACCTCAACATGAATCAGCCATAGGTATACATATATCCCCTCCCTTTTCATACTAAATCTTTTGAACATTTACTGTGAAAGCTGAAACAGCAGCTATTTCTTCTCCACATTTAAGACAATTAAATTTTCTCTTCAGAGTGTTCTTTGTCAGAATGCCAGTAAGTTCCATCTCTGGACATACTTTTGGAATAAAGATGAGCAGCTTTTCTTCTCAACATTTAAAATAAAGTGTGCTTGATTTCCTGGAAATTAGTGAGAAGCTACGATTTTTGAAAATATCTGCCCTAGCCTATTTGAGAACACGTTTCATAGAAATAGGAAGGCATCAAATTAAGGAGAGTGAGCATCAATTGCTTTAAAAAAAAAAGCCACAGTCTGAAGCTATGTGACCCTGGGGAGACCCCACTCCCACCCCTGAGAAATTGCTGAGCAGACCAAAGCCTTCACTTGGAGCAGGATACCAGGTGATACCAAGGCTCCCTATGGGTTTAACTGGGAAGATTCATGGAATGGACCACCCTTCACCAGAAGGGAGGATATACCCTCTTCCTTTACTGGGGTCCTCAGAAGACAAAGAAATGACCTTGAAGTGTTAACACATCAGGCTTGGATACAATAATTTGCTCTTTTTCTGTTTCTTGAATGTTTAGCCATGGTTATTCCCCCCTCCCCCCCAAAATGAATGCTTAGGCTATGAATAAGTAACTTGTCTACAACACTGCAAAGCCATCCAGAAAAAGCCATGTTAAGTTACATACAAGAGGGCTGTTACCTAAACGTATTGTTCGTTTTGTCCGTGCAGCAGAGGAAATAGTTAAGGAAATTGAAGAACCATTCACAGGTCCTTTCTGCATGCGTTCGTCAGCTCCGCTGCCTCTCTGACCTCACTATGCAGAAATACCCCTCTACACGTTGAGAGGATGAAGGAGTGCTTTCTAGTTCTGATAATTATCTCATGGATTTCGTGAGGGATTAAATGAAAGGTAATGCCAAGCCTGTGTGGTGTGTGTGTGTTTGTGCTCAGTCGTGTCCAACTCTGAGACCCCGTAGACTGTAGCCTGCCAGGCTCCTCTGTCCATGGGATTTCCCAGGCAAGAATGTTGGAGTGGGTAACCATTTCCTAATGCCAAGGCTAAATACTTCCAAATAAACTGGTCAGTCTCTCCAAAAAATACAGTTACAACTGAGACAGAAAGGGAGGGAGAGAGGGAGAGAAATATCTATTTGAATCTTGAAAAGGAAGAGAGTAATACTATCTGGAATGGCATGAATTAGCTTCCTGAAGTTGGCTTGGATGAGAGCGGAGTCTAGCTTCAAATGGCCTCTGTTCAAACTAGAATCTACTACTGGAGCCTTCGTCAAGTTACTTAAAATTTGGTACCTTCTTTTTTCTTTTTCTTTTTTTTATTTTTAACCTCTCAAACAGCAACAATAATGGAACCTACCTCATGCCTTGGAGATATTCAATAAATTGCTAAATGGAAAGCACTTATAATACTACATGACATCCAGTCTACTCTACATGAGTGTTAGTTGTCATTATTATGGAAAAATATGCATGTAAGTTAGGCATTTGTGCTCATGTACGTTCTACCATGAACTTGTTTCCTGACACTATATTTCTAAGATTACAACATGAACTATCATCTCCTTCCCATCTTGTATACATTTGTAAAGATGCGTATTAGTTTTGGCTGCCAGCCAAGCATCTGACTCTAATGGTTAAGGAAATAGAGATGTAATTTTGAGGAGATGACTTTTTTTTTAAATCTTCATGAATTAGGCATAAATGGACTAATGACTTCTGAATCAAATTATGAAAGTCAATGTTTGGAATAAAAATAGCTAAAGATGTTTAAATATGGACATTTCTGAGGTAATCCTTTTAACTGTGTCCTTCACTTTACAGAGAGAAATATTGAGACTAATTTAATTTTGATAGCTTGAATTTCTGTAGCATTTTAAATATAGTTTAATCATAGCTTGTTTAGGACATCTGTGGAGTAATGGAGAGTTGATTGGATTTGGAATTAGGATAATGCTTTCTAAACTCTTATTTGTAGGAAATAGGTCCTGTCAGTGTTTACAAGTGCTCTGTGAAGGGAGGTTTCTTTGGCCAAATAAGTGGGAAAATGCTGAATTAGCAGATCTGAGTTCAGAATCCAGCTCTTCTATTCACAGGATATATTTTAGAAGAAGTCACAAGTGTTTTGAATCCCACTTGAAAGAAACCAAAAATGCTCTCTCACAAGTTTTGTTTACTTGATGGAACAAATACCATAATTATACATGAAAAGATCCAAAATGCATTTTTGATGTATGTTGATGAACTCAGCTTTAGAGTTTACAAGTGGGCCTGAAATTGGGCATTTTTTTTATGTATTTGAAATTCAAGTTCAGAGATAAAGTAACTCCCATTGAAAATGGATAGATCTTCTACTTATTAGGAAGAGTTCCATCTGCAATTTCAGACTTAGATGTGAATACAGAAATTGACACTGCTGATGATTTTAAAAGTATGGTTTCTTGTATAACTATGTTTTCGTTTTGATGTTTATATATTTTATATAACATTTTATGTATTTATTTAATATGTTTTGAACTCTGGGTTGGGAAGATCCCCTGGGAAGAGGACATGGCAACCCACTCCAGTATTCTTGTCTGGAGAATGCCACGGACAGAGAAGCCTGGTAGGCTACAGTCCATAGGGTTGCAAAGAGTAGGACAGAAGCGACTTACATGCACGCATGCACACCATCAGGGAAAACAACAACAAAAAAATGTGGAGTAAGAGTCAGTATCAAAATGGGATTTGAATGGGAATCAGAAAAGAGTTTAAAACCTTACCATGCTAAACCCATCAGTTAAAATGGATACGATTATAAAAACAGTTTAGTGTGTATATGTTTATAAAATCTATGAAAAATAATATTTGGAAAGCTATTATGTCTCAAAAAGAAAAGCATAGACACTAACATGTATTAGACAGAAAGTAAAACAACCAGAAATCTTACACAATACGGGTGGGAACGTAAAATGTACATCCTGGCACATGGAAAATGATTTGGGAGTATCTATCAAAGTTGGACAAAGCCAAATCCAATGACTTGCAACTCCAGAAACAGCTTCTTCCCAAAAGACATGCACTAGTATCTTAATAGCAGCATTGTCTGAAATAGCCCCAAAGCAGAAACTCCAAATGATCATCAACAGCAGCATGGACAAGCAATCCATAGTCTGGTCACACAATAGAATCTACAAAGCAAGAGAAAGAACTGCCTAGAATTTAAGCAGTAATGCAAATTTGCGTGACAAAATCCAGACACGAAAAGTACACACTCTATGGTTCTACTTATGCAAAATAGGCAAAAGTCTTTATTAGAAGTTAGAATAGTGATTACTTTGGAGAGGTAATGACTGGAACAGAATTCAATGGGCCTGCCTAGGACTTGGATTGCCTAGGACTTTCTTCATCTGGTGCTGGTTTCAGGGATGTGGTCAGTTTGTAAAATATATTAAATATTGAGCCTTATATTTAGGTTATGTGTACTTTTCTGTGGCATATTTTACTTCAGTAGAAATGTAAACAAGAGTGTATAATCTATTTTTTAAAATTTGATTTAAAAATTAAAAAAACAATTATAGTCCCCAGAGAGACCCAATCCAACTTCAAAGCAGAATTACCTGTAGGTGTTACATGAGAGGCCTAGTAAGGCTTCTGCTTTGTATAAGATGTCTGGTTTTTTTTTTCTTTTTATATATGATGTTAGGGTTAACCTGCTGTGGAATAATGTTCTTTGTTATTGACTAATGAATGCGTCTATCTTTAAGGATAGACGCATCCTGTTTCAAGGATGCTTCAAACACCAACCAATAAAAGCCTTAGGAACAGGTTGTGTAAAAGGCCATTTTTAAGTCAAGTAGCTGTCTTTTCTCTGTGACTTAGCCCAGCCTGTCCTATCTCCTATCACTACAAAAGACAATGAACAAATATAGCAATTATTACTCCACCAAATGCTGTTAAGTCAAATTCAGAGAGTTTTCCTTATACAAATAATCTTGAATCTTTGCAGCTGGTACTGACCAGAGACTTCAGCAAGTAGAAAAGAATTCTAAACATTCATGTTATGGATATTTTGTTACTAATTCTCAAAGTGTCTAAGGAAACTTTAAAATATTATTAGGTAGGAAGTGAGTTGATTACCATATGAAGAAAATTAAATCTATAGAACATCCTTGTAATATGCAAGATCAAACTGGTTGTGTCTGATACTTTAGACACCAGTAATTTAATAAACAGTGATTTTTAAAGTTTAAGATCATGAAAAGACTTTTGAAATACCAAATGCCATAAATTTTTCTTCAGTTCATCATGGTGCCATGGTGAGTCTTTACACTTAGGTTTATTTTTGAAATAAAACTTTAATCAATGAAAATACACAAAAAAGAAAACACATTATAAAATGTAAAAATATATGATAACAATAAATAACTTGGCTCATAGCACAATTTATATAAGAGAGCACCACTTCAGTTCAGTTCAGTTCAGTCGCTCTGTCATGGCTGAATATTTGCAACTCCGTGGACCGCAGCACACCAGACTTACCAACTCCTGGAGCCTGCTCAAGTCGGTGATGCCATCCAACCATCTCAGCCTCTGTTGTCCCCTTCTCCTTGTGCTTTCAATCTTTCCCAGCATCAGGGTCCTTTCCAGTAAGTCAGTTCTTCGCATCAGGTGGCCAAAGTATTGAAGTTGCAGTTTCAGCATCAGTTCTTCCAATGAACAGTCAGGTCTGATTTCCTTCAGGATTGACTGGTTTGATCTCCTTGCAGTCCAAGGGACTCTCAAGAGTCTTCTCCAACACCACAGTTCAAAAGCATCAATTCTTTGGTGCTCAGCTTTCTTTATAATCCAACTTTCACATCCATACATGACTACTGGAAAAGCCATAGCTTCACTTAAGTTATGAGTGAATAAATATTTCACTTTGAGTTGCACTCAAACTCACAAGCTGTTGTTGTTAAATTATACTTTGAGTAGTAAGTTATACCAGCTTTATCTTATTACATTTGTTCATTCAAGTGATGCTTTTTTCTGGTGAAAACGTTAGTCACTCAATCATGTCTGACTGTTCGCAACCCCATGGACTGTAGGCCCATGGACTGTATTCCACCCCTCTGTCAGTGGAATTCTCCAGGCAAGATTACTGTAGTGGATTGCCATGTTGCCATTCCTTTCTCCAGCGGATCTTCCAGACCCAAGGATTAAACTCAGGTCTCCTGCATTGCAGGCAGATTCTTTACCATCTGAGCCACCAGGGACTCCCTTTACTGGTGATTCTGCTGTTAAATTTAATAATAACAAAAATCACAAATAAAAACCCTTAATTTATGTTACAAACCAATTTAAGATAAACCCACAAATCACTCTCAATGAGCAGGAATGAATTCTACCTACTGGGCTCAAAATAAAAGATTCCACATTCTTTTCCTATAATGACTTATGGTAAATGTAAGTAAGTGAGTTTTAACAATGAGTTACTCAGTGACTTATCAACACTCTTCTCAATGATTAAATATTAACTTAACTATTAACCAACAAACTGAGAAAGAATATGCTAGAATAACAAATGATTCTCTATACCATTTGAGCATATACCACTCTTCCTATTTAATCTATTTTAGAGAATAGAACTTGCCTGTTACTGAATCCAAAATAGTTCATTAAATCAAAGTCATTTTTTTGATTATTTGATATTTTGAATAGATCTATCAAATTTTTTTTAAAGTTCTCTTTTGAGTTCTACATGAATGGATAACTTTGGAAGCTTATTTAGAAACTCTATACCTTTTAAAATTGTTTACATGGTAAGTTGAAATAGTGAGTTGCTTATGAAATTTTCAATGTCTTTTAGCTGATAGACTAAAATTTTAAGATCTGGTTCAGAGGATCAAAGCTTTTTATTTTAAGGAACTCTTGTCTATCAGGCTTTATCCATTTAAGACTTTGAAAAGATATAAACATGAAAGAATTTGACATGATTTTGATAGATTTTATTTTCCATATTATGTTTCTCAAATCCAGAGCTCATAAATAATCATAGATACTTTCCAAACAATGCCATCATGAAAGTATATTCTGATTATTACAGAAGTAAGTGTATAATAAAATTGTTTCCCAATGTCATATAAGATTGACTATCCTGAGTACATAAGGCTTTGCTATATCAAAGTTTTCATTTGAATGCCCATTTTGCTATGATGTATTTCATATGCATTGATTGATAGAGGCTTTAAAACCTCTCAGACTGTCTTGATGACTCCAGTTATGCATAAGGTCTGCAGGCCAAGATTTGCAGACATGAACTAAATTCTTGAGGTCACCTAATCTAGTTAGTCATTTGATGCAGGTTTCTTATCAGCTGTTTCCTCCAAAATATAAATGAATAGCCTGACCAAGTAGCCTGTGTACTAGGCTTGAATTTCAGATCTGGCTGTTTAATTTCCGCTGCTATTTTGGGTAAAGCACATGGTCTCCCTGCACTTCATATCCCGATATATAAAATATAAGTAATATTTACTAGGATCGGTATAACATTTCAAAACAATGTAATATGATGAAGCATAGTAAACAAAGGTTATATTATGTGGAAACTTATAAAAAAATGAAGGGCAAGAATGTCTTTGCTTGTCTCCCAATATCTGAATTACAGATACAGAGGTAGATACAGATATATTTAATATGAAACATAAATTATATGCCAATTGTGACTTGAGGTATTTAAATCTCTGCATGTGAATTTGCTTTTAAAAATTACGTATGCATAGTCTTTTTACATTTCTTGAAGCCAATCACTTTTTATTTAGATGAAATTTCTTCTCTGCTATTCTTGGAATTAAATTCAGTTTACTGAAACATGTCAGAAATGTTGTAGGGCTACACTTCACATTACATTTTCAGAAGCCACTTTTATTTTGACAAACAAGATTGGGAAAATGATAAAATGACTTCTTTGTGCAGTTAGGGTTACTGTGAGAGACTACTGGCCCATCTTTGCTTTTACTTTACTTTGAGGTCTTGAAAAGCTACTGTATTGTTCTGGGTCTCAGACCCCATCTGTGAAATGGGCCAATAACCCAAAATAATCATTCAGTTCAGTTCAGTCTCTCAGTTGTGTCTGCCTCTTTGTGACCCCATGGACTGCAGCATGCCAGGCTTCCCTGTCCATCACCAACACCCAGAGCTTGCTCAAACTCATGTCCATTGAGTCAGTGATACCATCCAACCATCTCAACCTCTGTCGTCCCCTTCTCCTCCTGCCTTCAATCTTTCCCAGTATCAGGGTATTTTCCAATGAGTCAGTCTTTGCATCAGGGGGGGCAAAGTATTGGAACTTCAGCATCATTCCTGTCAGTGAATATCCAGGGTTGATTTTGCTTATGATTAACTGGTTTGATGTCTAGCTCTAGATGAGTGATCACACCATCATGATTATCTGGGTCCTGAAGATCTTTTTTGTACAGTGATAGTTGGACTGTGAAGAAGGCTGAGCACCAAAGAATTGATGATTTTGAACTGTGGTGTTGGAGAAGACTCTTGAGAGTCCCTTGGACTGCAAGGAGATCCAACCAGTCCATTCTGAAGGAGATCGGCCCTGGGATTTCTTTGGAAGGAATGATGCTAAAGCTGAAACTCCAGTACTTTGGCCACCTCATGTGAAGAGTTGACTCATTGGAAAAGACTCTGATGCTGGGAGGGATTGGGGGCAGGAGGATAAGGGGACAATAGAGGATGAGATGGCTGGATGGCATCACTGACTCAATGGACGTGAGTCTGAGTGAACTCCGGGAGTTGGTGATGGACAGGGAGGCCTGGCATGCTGCGATTCATGGGGTCGCAAAGAGTCAGACACGATTGAGCGACTGAACTGAACTGAACTGAACTGGTTTGATCTCCTTGCAGTCCAAGGGACTCTCAAAACTCTTCTCCAACAACACAGTTCAAAAACACCAATTCTTCAGCACTCAGTTTTCTTTATGTTCCAACTCTCATATCCATGCATGACTACTGGAAAAACCATAGCTTTGACTAGACAGACCTTTGTCGCCAAAGTAATGTCTCTGCTTTTAATATACTGTCTAGGTTGGTCATAGCCCTTCTTCCAAGGAGCAAGCATCTTTTAATTTCATGGCTACAGTGACCATCTGCAGTGATTTTGGAGCCTAAGAAAATAAAATATGTCACATGTCAAAATAATCATATCTGAGATTATATACATTACATGCACACATGCTCAGTTGCATCACATTCTTTGTGACTTCATGGACTGTGGCTTACCTGCCAGGCTTTTCTTTCCATGAAATTTTCCAGGGAAGAATACTGGAGTGGGTTGTCATTTCCTTTTCCAGGGGCTCTTTTCAACCCGGGGATCGAACCTGCATCTCCTGTGTCTCCAGCATTGGCAGGCAGATTCTTTACCACTGCACTGCCTGGGAAGCCCACATGCTCTTTATTGAAGTTCAAATAAAAATTTCCAACATCCTCTTCTGTGGAATTTCTTCAAACTATAGAAATTCCATATCCAATATTAAGTTCTCACAGTTATAGCATCTGAAGCTATTCATAGAGCAAAAAATGCCAATAAAACTAAATATTACTAGGTTTTTATTTGAGAAATAAAATTTATAGATTTTCAATAAATTATGATGGAAGACACTGTTAGCTATCAACTTTAGAGCATTTTACCACTCTCCTTCTTTCCTTTTTAAAATAAACCCTTGGTTTTATCAAGAATCTAATCTGTTACATATATTTCAGGAAAATCTGGCTTCTCCAACTTTTGCTAACAATCTTAACTAGTTTATTTAGATATTGATTCTATATTCTTTGACTGGAATTGATTTAGACAGGTCCTTGTGACATAATTCTTGCCAATGACACATTAGAAGATTTGTGCATGGTGGCCTCTGGAAAAGAATTCTTCTTTTTTTCAAAAGAACTGAGAAAGAGAACTCCTTCCTGGTCATAGGGTTTTGTTGTGTAAAGAAGTGAAACTGGATTTGAGGCAGCCATCGTCACCATGAAGTTAGTATCAGATAGGATCCAGTAAGGAATCAGAAATCACAATGATCATTTCAATATAGAGGACTTAGTGTACGGAGAATAATTAATCATGAATTTGGGAACTGAAAAGGCCAGAAAAAAAAAAAATCTAAGGAAAGAACGTGAAGGTGTCGTGAGAGTGCTAACTGTTGGGAAATATCTGCTACTCTTATAGTTGAGGGGACAGAGGGAAAGGTCCAACAAATATTATTCTGCCTCCTGAGGAGGGAATGCCAGCTGATGGGCTCTCCGCCTCAGAGGGTGAAAGGAGACTGGCTGAGGGACTGAAGGAGCACATCCAAGCTGCAGTCATCTGGGGGTACTAGGAGGAAGGGCTGTTGCTTGTGGGAAGAGTTACTGTGTGGATGGGCTTCCCTTGTGGCTCAGCTGGTAAAGAATCTGCCTGCAACGCAGGAGACCTGGGTTTGATCCGTGGGTTGGGAAGATCCCCTGGAGAAGGGAACAGCTACCCACTCCAGTATTGTGGTCTAGAGAATTCATGTACTGTATAGCCCATGAGGGTCACAAAGAGTTGGACAGGACTGAGCGACTTTCACTTTCACTTACCTGACAAGACAGGAAACTGAGAGGAGCCATCCACTTCTCTGCCTCTGTTCAGCCTCCCTCTTATGCTCCCTACCGGCAGAGCCTAACAGGGAGCCACCAAGCACTGGGAAATGGGCTCTGCAGATCGCAGCCCCAGCATCACAGGGTACAAGCATGTATGCATCTTCAGCATATGCATCTGAAGCTGATAGACTACTGCCCAGTGGCCAGCACCTGTTCAAGTCTGTGGACAAAATCATCATTATGATGGTAGGAGAGTGGGAAAAGACAACACCAAGCTCCTAAATTAGCCAACTCTGAAAACCCTTGATAGGGTGCTTTATTCATGTATCATAAACTCATTATTGTTTAAGCCCACTGAATCAGAGCTTTTTTTCCTCATACTTAAAGTATCCAAATTGGCAAATATATAGGTCCACAGTCACTCTGAAACACTGACCATAGCAGTAAAAATCACATAATCAGTGACGACAGTTCTAAAGTTAACCAATGTTTTAATGTGTCTGGATTTATGTGTTATTTACGTGTATCATTATTTATATGATAGTTTTATTTAAAAAAGAAGTATTTGCAAGAATATATGCACAATTATATTCTCAGTATCATTTTAACAACATAATATGAAAAGTCTTAAAAATTGTTTTTGAAGACTATTTACATAAAAATGGGATCCACATTGTTGAAACTGAGTTGTATTTTAGTTCTCTAAATAACGGTCTCTCTCTATCACACACAAACACACACACACACGTTAAACCCAGCCACCCCTAAAGAACTACTAGGATCAATCTACATCATCTTTTAAGTAGAGATTAATTGTGAATGACAGAATTGCAGATGGTTATTTCAATTTTCTCTCAGATTCTGAATTGTCTTTTTCCCCCTTCAGGGAACACATATTCCTTTTGTAACTATGACAAAAGGTTTTGTAATACTTGTTCCTTTAGAACATTTTTTAAGTGGTATCTTCTCGTATGGATTTTCCCTGATATATTACCTAAAATTGCAATCTAGAGATATTAAACTTCCATTTTCTACTGTTCATTTAGCACTTAACATTATCTACCATATTATACATCATATTTATTTAACATATTTATTGTTTGTTTCCCTTACGCTTCATGAGAGGCAGGATTATTTCCTGTTTTGTTCATCATTGTGTTTCCAGCACCTACAATGGTTCTGATATGTACTGTAGCATAAGCTCAATAAATATGTGTTGAAAAAGGAATTAATTTGCTAAATAAATATCTGTGGTATATGAGTAACTTTAAGGCTACTATGCTAAGGCTATTATGCTAAGTGAGCAAACAGTAAAGGAAATAAAGTGTCATTCTCATGCGTAAGAGATTAAAAGTCAGAACTTTCTCATGAGATTAGCAAAATCAAATAAAATACTACACTCGGAGGCTTCTTTCTAGTCAATCTGATAGCCATCTAGAAAAACCAATGTCTTTGTTAATGACTCTCAGGTTACAGTTTTTTGCAAAAGCTGAGAACCTTCATGATTTTGGGTAACGGTTTGAGGGTGGTCACCTTTTGAAGGGAGGCTTAATATTCAGTGCAGAGGGAGACAATTTATCTTTACAGAGAAGACAAATATGCTTTTTTTTTCTTGATGCTGTGGAAAACCAAGTCTAAGAAAAGCCAGCTTTTAAATGTTTGGCCAGTTCTTGCATTTCTGGTTATGCTTGCATAGAGACTAAAGGGTGGTTGCCTTGTAGCAATTCCTACAAAAACTGGCTGGGCCCCAGCTGCTGCTGAGGTCCACTGCCACCCGCCAGGAGAGCGAAACGGCAGTTCTTTCATCCCCTTTCTTCTGCTGCGTGTTTGCTTTGGACTTTTGGACCACGCTCATTAATGAGTGTTAACAAGGCCTTTTAAAAGGAGCAAGTAGTAAGGGGAAAAATAACAAGAGAACGAAGACGTCAAACCCAAAACAGGAATGGAGTAGAAAGCAAAACAGAAAGGAGCAATTCAAAGGTTTTCAAGTGATTATATTTAAATATGGAAGTATATCATGATCTGGTTCCTTACCAAACCATGGAAATAGCATCTTCCAAAAGGCCATCATTTCCTTTAAGCTAAATTTCTCCAGAGAGCAAGTTACTGCAAGTGAAGTCACATCAAAATAAACATCATTCTAAACCAGATTCAATTACTGTGTATTAGATTTATCCCAGGTTTTAGGATCATTGAGATGTCTGGACCACCAAAATCCTTGTTAATTTTACTCCCTTAAAAATAGCAGTTTTTATGTCTGAAGTACTTGATGCTGATGAATAAAAAATTAGATGTAACCAAGCACTTGGTTTCTGTAGATTTCATTTGAATAAACTTACTTAAAAAAAAACACAAGTGTTCTTTTAGTTTATTGGAATACTACCTAGTATCCTGAATAATTATTTACTCAATGATAGTTGAGTGCTTTGAAAGAATTTATACAGCTCTGTAAGTACCTAAATTTAACCTAGAAAGAAATTGGTATGCCAAACGCAATGATGGCAATGATGAAATTGTTTTACTTTTATTTAATACTCTCTTATTGGGGTAAAGAGAAAAGTTAGAAAACATGCAGTGTTTTTTGGTTAAGAGGGTATCTATTAGCTAAGATGTCTCAGATTGCCAATAAAAATCTGTATTTCTTCTTGACATTAAGCATATCACCAACTTTTTAAAGTAGTAGGACCTAGTTTTAGTGGTAGAATTTCACAACTTTTGAATAATGAACTACCAAATACCCACCAAGAACCGGAAAGAAAAATGTAATCCCACACCATTTTACTCAGTAATAACATTTTAAATAATTTGAGCAATACAATTTTTTGTAAAATATTTTCTTATGCTTTCATTTCTATTTCCACTTGTCCTGTAGATTTTAAAAATTATATATCTAGTAAGTTCTAGGTGTTGTCATAGGCAACAGGACAAGAGATAAATAGAACATGACCCTTCCCATTAGTGAAAATCAATCTATTGGAGGAGATATATCAAATTATTAGATTTTGCATAGAAGTTGTGTATGTTTATTTTTTTAATTTAAATTTATTTATTTTAATTAAAGGCTAATTACTTTACAATATTGTATTGGTTTTACCATACATCAACATGAATCCGCCACAGGTGTACATGTGTTCCCAATCCTGAACCCCCTCTCACCTCCCTCCCCGTACCATCCCTCTGGGTCATCCCAGTGCACCAGCCCCCAGCTTCCTGTATCCTGCATCGAACCTGGACTGGCGATTCGTTTCTTATATGATATTATACATGTTTCAATGCCATTCTCCCAAATCATCCCACCACTCCCTCTCCCACAGAGTCCAAAAGACTGTTCTATACATCTGTGTCTCTTTTGCTGTCTCGCATACAGGGTTGTCATTACCATCTTTCTAAATTCCATATATATACATTAGTATACTGTATTGGTGTTTTTCTTTCTGTCTTACTTCACTCTGTATAATAGGCTCCAGTTTCATCCACCTCATTAGAACTGATTCAAATGTATTCTTTTTAATGGCTGAGTAATATTCCATTGTGTATATGTACCACGGCTTTCTTATCCATTCATCTGCTGATGGACATCTAGGTTGTTTCCATGTCCTGGCTATTATAAACAGTGCTGTGATGAATATTGGGGTACATGTGTCTCTTTCAATTCTGGTTTCCTCTGTGTGTATGCCCAGCAGTGGGATTGCTGGGTCATATGTGTAGAAGTTTAATGATTGAGATAGACAAGCTCTAGAGTAGTAACACTCAATAGAATGTTGATCTACATATGTAAGTTTAATTTTCTATTAGCCATGTGAAAAGGTGAGAATGAACATTTGAAATTGATTTTAATGAGATATATCATATAACCTAACACATGCAAAATATTTTCATTTCTATATATAATCAATACACAAAAAGATTAATAAGGTATTTTAAGTTCCTTTTCTCTATTAAATCTTTGAAGTCTGGCATGTGTTTTACACTTCTGCAGTTCATCTCAATTTGGACCAGCCAAAATTCAAGTGCTTTTTAGCAGTGTGTCACTAGGGGCTACCATATTGGACTGAGCAGGTCTAGATTAATAAAAGGACTGATTATTCATACTAGAGAAAATCAGGGATACCTCACTGAGCAGACTTCAGAAGCCAAGCCTTGAGAAGCGGAATAGTGTGAAGAGGTTCAAATCATACCTTATAGGTAGAGTGAAGGGCTAGCTAGAGAAGTGGACGGAGAGACCAACCAAGGACCAGACTTTTGAAAAGTTCTCCTACATAACTCCCCTCCAATAACTTCTCTGCCCTATAAAAATCTCAGTGACTTGATCGTATTAGAAAAAACACTTAATTAAATTTCTTTTTTGGGCCAGAAAAAAAAAAAAAGTCATCAATGAGTAAACATCAGTCTTAAGAAAAAAGCTCATATGTCTTCATCCTGAGCCTGTTGCTGAAAACACCAGCTCAGTCTTTCACCTTCCTGGATGTTTCTTACTGTGAAAGGCTATTTTGCAAATGACTGGGAAACCTACAGGATTAGCTCATGCTTTTCTTGGCCTCTTGAGATTTTGCTCTTCAGATGCTCACAGTGCATGTTTGAATCCTAAGCTGGCAGAAGATGGTAAAATATTTGGATTCAACCAAAGGAACAGGAGAAAAAGTGTTGAGAAATGTTTTGTGTCTTTAGTTTCTTTTCACATGACGCTCTTTCACACATTCACTTGTTAGGGCCAGCGATTCCTAACATTGCAGCCACAACCACAGACTTCTGACCTTTACTTAACAGAGAATATTTATTTAAATATAGACTCTTGGGCAGGGACAGAATGCCCTAGAGGGAAGTCATTCATTTTTCCTTGGGGTAACCTACCCCTTGTACTTTTCCAATTGAGGAAACACAGCTCAATAGTCTATGATCCCTTAAGCTGTATCCAGGAATATTTGCTGAGTTTGTTTTGTGGTTATTTTTTTGGTTTTGTTTCCGTTTAATTTAAAAAGAAAAAATGAGTGTCAAATCAAGTAATTCCTCCTTTAAGAAAAACAATTTCCCCCCATTAAATGAACGTGAGGAAATATCACATGAAAAGTAACCTACATCTTTTATGTTCATTTTATTTCTTTCTATCCTTTCTTTGCATTTTGGATCTAAGTTTGAAATATGTGTGTGTGCTTATGTATACAAAATATGTTAGCCCTGACGGTAAAGAATCTGCCTGTAATGCTGGAGACCGGGTTCAATCCCTGGGTTGGGAAGATCCCCCGGAGAAGGAAATGGTAACCCACCCCAGTATTCTTGTCTGGAGAATTCCATGGATAGAGGAGTCTGGCAGGCTACAGTCTATGGTATTGAAAAGAATCTGACACTCCAGTTCAGTTCAGTTCAGTCGCTCAGTGGTGTCTGACTCTGCGACCTCATGGACTGCAGCATGCCAGACCTCCCTGTCCATCACCAACTCCCAGAGCTTGCTCATGTCCTTCACTTCAGTGATGCCATCCAACCATCTCATTCTCTGTTGTCCCCCCTTCTCCTCCTGCCTTCAGTCTTTCCCAGCATCAGGGTCTTTTCCAGTGAGTCATCTCCTTGCATCAGGTAGCCAAAGTATTGGAGCTTCACCTTCAGCATCAGTCCTTCCAATGAATAGTCAGGACTGATTTCCTTTAGGATTGTCAGGTTTGATCTCTTTGCAGTACAAATTCAGGTATTATTTATTCTCACTTGAGCTGCTGCGGTGGCCTCTGTTCTCTGCTCCCAAATACATTCCCTGGGGTTCCATGCAAAGTGAAAAATACAGTTCCTACTGTTAAGCTTTTTAATGCCTCCCTATTGCCTATGAGCACAAATTCTTTCACGTTTCATATGACCTTATCTCTATTTCTTTAGCCATGCATTTTACAGCTTCCCGTTACACATCACAGGACTCAGTTTCTTGCTTGTGGTTAACTTGTTCTCATTCACATTCCATGAGCTTTGTTGTTTCTCCTAACATAACCCTGGCCAGCCTTGGCTCTGTAACAACATCTATTGCACTGTGTTGTCATCATCTGTGTATGTGTTTTTCGAAAGCGTAAGTTTCTTGAAGACATGTCTTATTTGATTTTATGTCTCCAGCACTTAACTGAGTCCTTAGCACAAACTGCGTTTTGAATAATAAAGCCTCGTATTCTGGGTTGGTAAATTCATGAGCAAGTGGCTTTTGAAACCCTTTCAAATTATAAAAAGGGATTAGTTTAAATGTTCTGGGGGATTTAATAATTCATGAGAACTTTGGCCTAATGCATTGCTTGGGGGATATGGGAAAATTAAATAGAAGTATTAGGTTTTATGATAAAGCAGGAAGTTGCCCTGACTACCTGGAAAGCATGTGAGCTTTTGGTGAAAGAAATACATAAACATTTTTTCAATAACATATGCTTGCCCAGAACTTCTGTGTCTTTGAATTATACAGGCTGTGTTCTTTTCTCTTTGTCCTTAATTCTCTTTTTTCTTTCTTCCTTCTTTCTCCATGGCCCCTTCTCTCTCTGTCACTCTCTTTCTTTTTTCCTTCTAAAATAATATGGTTAAAAGTTACCATAAGTCACTGTTGTCAGCAGCTTGTTTTGGGTGATTTCAGGCATAGGAATCTGTTTTTAAAAGATCCACTTACACTCTTTCTCTCCCTTCCCTTGGCCTCACCCCTGATTTAACCTAACTGTGACCTGAACAGTTCTCAGCTACAGCTCTGCCTGCATCCTCTGCTTATGCTATTTTTGCTGATATGTGTTAGTTTGGCAAGTAAGACTCAATGCTGCTAGTTCATTTGGAGAGGTCTAAGATGTCCTACCGTCTATGGGGTCGCACAGAGTCGGACACGACTGAAGCGACTTAGCAGCAGCAGCAAGGTGACCTAGCAACTTTAACCACTTACATACAATTCCTGAAGCAATTTATTCCTGATGATGAGTTTTCTTCAACATTAGTTTACATAGAGAAGAAAGAACAAGAGATTGGTCACTAGCTGAAATTTTGTACAAGAATCACTGTCTCTTACTTACTGCCCATGTGGGAAGGGTGAGTACTAAGAGCTTACACAGAAAGAACTAATACTGTGATGGCTTTTGTGATGAGTCAACTTGACTGGGCTCCAGTTCCCAGTTATTCCATCAAACACGAATCTAGGTATTGCAGTGAAGGTAATTTGAGCATGCAATTAAAGCTTCTAATAAAGTGTCTATAAGTAAACAGAATTATCCTGGATAATCTGAATGGGACTGAGTCAATCAGCTGTAAAACCTTAAAAAAGGTGGCTGAAATTTCTCCAAGACACACAGAAGAAATTCTTGTATGCAACAACTTAGACCTCTTCCCATGGAGTTCCATGCTGCTTGCTATCTTCCTTCATATGGATGAAAATTTCAGCCTGTACCATGGTTCCAAAGCTTCCTAACCACCTGTTCTAAGGATTTCAGATTTTGCTCGTCAGTTCCCACACCATCTATCTGTCTGTTTATCTATCATCACCTATTTCTTGCATGCACACATATATCCTCTACAGATTCTATGTCTTTGCTTATATTCTGACTTGTTTAGACAATTTTGGTAGTTGGCAGTGGTTGCTGCCATAACAAATAACTAAAAATGTGAGGGGGGCTTTGGAGTCAAATGGGCAGAGTCTGGAATACATTTGAGGAAAATTATGAAAGCATGGTGGAGCGTGCCTAAATTGTCTATCAAGAAAATGGGGATGTCAGTCCTACACTTGCAAGGAACTAGAAGAGTGTTAGTTACTCAGTTGTGTCTGACTCTTTGCAACCCCATGGACTGTAGCCTGCCAAGCTCCAGGCAATAATACTGGAGTGGGTTGCCATTCCCTTCTCCAGGGAATCTTTCCAACCTAGGGATAAAACTTGCATCTCCTGCATTGCAGGCAAATTCTTTACCATCTGAGCCACTGGGGAAGCAAAGAACTAGATGCTGCCACAAAAACCTAGATAAGCTCAGAAGCTCAGAAGACATTTTTCCACCAGAACCTCCAAATAAACGACCAAGTTGGCCAACACTTAAATTTTGATAGCCTTCCTTGAGTTCTGACATACAGGATTGTGAGAGTTTTTAGTAGTGGCCAGTCACATCGAAAGCCTTGCAAAAGAAAGATTGAATAAAATAAACTATACTTCCCACTACTGCAGTTGACCCAAACATCATGATTTTTCTCTTCTTACTATCCGTTCTAGATTTTGTTATCCTCTGACAGCACTTCCGTTTGTCCAATTTGCTTGCCTATATCATTGACCAGGGAATCTAGGTAAGATCAGACAAATACAGAGGGCATGATCTCCATGCTGTGTACCTATATTGTACTTTTTTACATTTTTTTTCTTTGAGTTATATGGAGGGACTTTACAATGACCCAACAGAGAAAGAAAATACTTGCCTCATGAGCCAGCTGAACATGTGGGTAAAAGCTACAAATGAATGGCTGTCACACTATTATGCAATGAATGTTTGTGTCATCCCCATCACCCTCAGTTCATATATTAAAGTTCTAATCCCCAAGTTGGTGATATTAGGAGGTGTGGCCTTTGACAGGTAATTAGGTTTAGATGAAGTCATGAGAGTAGAGCCCCGTCATGGGATTAATGCCCTTATAAGAAGAGGAAGTAATAAGGATCTTACTCTCTGCCACATGAGTGAAAAGTGAAAAGATGGCCATCTGGAAGACACGAAGGGGACTGTCACCATAAACCAAGTCTTCTGACACCTTGATCTTAGACTCCCCAGTTTCCATAGCTATAAGAAATGAATGTCTGTTGTTTAAGGCACCCAGGAAATGGTATTTTGTTATAGAGGCTTGAGCTGACTAAGACACATGCGTTAGGTTCATTGAACACAGGCTTCAGAGACAGTGATGTGGTGAAATCTTTCAATGGGCAGATCTTCATCCTTGGGTGAATTCCTGGTTACTGATTTCTTGTAGAACTGGGCTTTCCACCTTGCCCAAGTGGAGTTGTCAATGCATTAAAGTGTATCTACACATGCCCTGGTGAATCCCTTGATATTTATACCTCTATTTTTTTTTTAACAGCAGTCTAAGTTTCTCACAATAATTGTGTTGATGATAACTGCAAGTACAATAATTCCTCCCCCCATGAAGAGCCCAAAATCCTCAAGTAGAATCAGTAATTTGAAAGTTTAAACCTTATTACTTTAAGCTGAATTCTTACTATTTCTCTTGGTGAAAGAGTCCCAAAAGTTTCTCCCATCCTTCACCTGGGATCTGTACTTCTAGTTCAGCAGAATCTAAAGCCACTGAGAAAAGAAAAGTAATTTTTTTCAATGAGTCCCTGAGAATGATGGTGTGAGGAGCCACAGTTCTTTTCACCTCTTGATTTCCAAGCCTATGTGCTCTATCTGGGTTATTGCACTGTGCCATGGCTGTGGACTTGAAGTACACACATTGTCTTGAATAAAAATGTCCCAACCCTATAGACTGCCATATGTAATCAAAATTTAGCTGTGCCTTTCAAATCCATTTCAATGCTCATCAGGTAAACAACTAGATGGTGATGAAGTATAAGCTACAAATTTTCAGTCTTGTGGTTGTGTGCTCAGGGTCACAGGTCTTTCCTGTAAATTTTATCCCTTGGTTCAAGATAATATTTGCTGTTACTCAGAATTCATGTTTGCTTTTTTGTGCAGGCACTGTGAGCCTGATGCACAAGTCCATGTGTACAAAATATACCAATCCCTGTAAGGAAAATATCTTTCCTAAGTTCAGTGTTAAAGTACACAAATCTTTTGTGTCTCATGTCAATGCTTATAAAAGAGGGCTGCTTGGTCTCAGAGGTTTGTTTCAGTCTTCTCTTAACAGGCTGAACATTTAGCAGCAGTGAAGCTTGATCAAGTTTGGTGAAAAGGATTCTATTCCTGGGCCCATGTATACCCCTTCTATCACAGCTCCTTAGGGATGGGCCCATTGTGCAGATATTGCAGTGGCAGATGACAAAGGTTTTCTTCTACTGGGTGACTCATCCTGTGTACAGGTTTATTGAGTGCCTTCCAGATTTTGCTGCCAAGCCATTAGGCACTGCTCAGGATTCCATTAACTTTGGCCACTTCTCTTTCAACACAAGCTTTATGACCATGAAAACTACTCAAACTTCTGACCATTGACATTTTCCCCTCTAATCAGTGTCTTTTATGGTCGTTTCTAAATAAAGTTATATTTACTATAACAACAGTGCATTTTGACTCACAGCAACATGTTAAACCAATCCATCCATAAATGAGAACCAGATTTTCTACTCTATCATCTAGTTGTAGGGAATTCTTCGCAAAGTCATAGATTTGACCAAAAGGACAAGAGTCAGGGAAAGAGACATAGGTGACTTGAGATCTTGGTCATCTATTTTGAATAATTTGTCCAAGCCCTTCAGAATTGGTTGGGCTAAATACCAAATTCATTATTTTGATAGATATTAACATGCTCAATCTAACATGATTTGGTGAATCAGACAATGACCAGCTCTTGATGGATGTCTCGTATCACATCACCACTTGATATCACCTGTTCTGTTGCTCAGTATCTTGTTGGGTCTTGTATGACATAAGAAGCTGTTTTTCAAATGGTGACTTGTTCTTTGCTAAAGATGGTATGGTCTTGCTCTAATCCCTAGAGCAAGGTCGTTTTCTCTGTGGCTTGCCAGAGATGAGACCTCTTGTCCTAACTATCAAAACCCCCCTTGCCTCATGAAACTGGCTAAGTCATTTGAGTTAAGTAGAAGGGTTACTTGTAGCACAGCCTGAAACTACTGCAGAATCATCTTTCTCTGGGGCACACTCAGGACTGTGATCCCTCCGAGTCCTTCAAATACACTGATAAAATGATATTCTCAAGTACAGTATGCATTATTTCCAAAATCCAAAGAGGCCAGTTGATCTTATTGGTATCCCATTTTTCACCACCTGTGGTGGATTGAAGTACAACTGAAGAGCTAATGATTGGTTTTGTAGCTCTTCACAGGAAATTCATGAGATAAATATTAATTATAAGGATTAGTTTTTTTTTTTTTTAGTTTTTTTTTGGTTTGCTTTTTAAATTAAATTCATTTATTTTAATTAGAGGCTAATTACTTTACAATATTGTATTGGTTTTGCCATACATCAACATGAATCCACCACGGGTGTACACGTTTCCAATCCTGAATCCCCTCTCACCTCCCTCCCCACACCATCCCTCTCGGTCATCCCAGTGCACCAGCCCAAAGCTTCCTGTATCCTGCATCGAACATGGACTGACGATTCGTTTCTTATATGCTATTATACATGTTTCAATGCCATTCTCCCAAATCATCCCACCCTCCCTCTCCCACAGAGTCCAAAAGACTGTTCTATACATCAGTGTCTCTTTGCTCTCTCGCATACAGGGTTATTGTTACCATCTTTCTAAATTCCATATATATGCATTAGCATACTGTATTGGTGTTTTTCTTTCTAGCTTACTTCACTCTGTATAATAAGCTCCAGTTTCATCCACCTCATTAGAACTGATTCAAATGTATTCTTTTTCATGGCTGAGTAATATTGCATTGTGTATATGTACCACAGCTTTCTTATCCATTCATCTGTTGATGGACATCTAGGTTGTTTCCATATCCTGGTTATTATAAACAGTGCTGCCATGAACATTGGGGTACACGTGTCTCTTTCAATTCTGGTTTCCTTGGTGTGTATGCCCAGCAGTTGGATTGCTGGGTCATATGGCAGTTCTATTCCAGTTTTTAAAGGAATCTCCACACTGTTCTCCATATTGGCTGTACTAGTTTGCATTCCCACCAACAGTGTAAGAGGGTTCCCTTTGCTCCACACCCTCTCCAGCATTTATTGCTTGTAGACTTTTGGATCTCAGCCATTCTGACTGGCGTGAAATGGTACCTCATTGTGGTTTTGATTTGCATTTCTCTGATAATGAGTGATGTTGAGCATCTTTTCATGTGTTTGTTAGCCATCTGTATGTCTTCTTTGGAGAAATGTCTATTTAGTTCTTTGGCCCATTTTTTGATTGGGTCATTTATTTTTCTGGGTTGGCCCATTTATTTATTGGGTCTTTTATTTTTCCGGAATTGAGCTGCAGGAGTTGCTTGTATATTTTTGAGATTAATTCTTTGTCAGTTGCTTTATTTGCTATTATTTTCCCCCATTCTGAAGGCTGTCTTTCACCTTGCTTATAGTTTCCTTCGTTGTGCAGAAGCTTTTAATTTTAATTAGATCCCATTTGTTTATTTTTGCTTTTATTTCCAATATTCTGGGAGGTGGGTTTAGAGGTTCCTTCTGTGATTTATGTTGGAGAGTGTTTTGCCTATGTTCTCCTCTAAGAGTTTTATAGTTTCTGGTCTTATGTTTAGATCTTTAATCCATTTTGAGTTTATTTTTGTGTATGATGTTAGAAAGTGTTCTAGTTTTATTCTTTTACAAGTGGTTGACCAGTTTTCCCAGCACCACTTGTTAAGGAGATTGTCTTTTCTCCATTGTATATTCTTGCCACCTTTGTCAAAGATAAGGTATCCATAGGTGCGTGGGTTTACCTCTGGGCTTTCTATTTTGTTCCACTGATCTATATTTCTGTCTTTGTGCCAGTACCATACTGTCTTGATGACTGTGGCTTTTAGTAGAGCCTGAAGCCAGGCAGGTTGATTTCTCCAGTTCCATTCTTCTTTCTCAAGATTTCTTTGGATATTTGAGGTTTTTTGTATTTCCATAGAAATTGTGAAATTATTTTTTCTAGCTCTGTGAAAAATACCATTGGTAGCTTGATAGGTTGCATTGAATCTATAGATTGCTTTGGGTAGTATACTCATTTTCACTATATTGATTCTTCAGATCCATGAACATGATGTATTTCTCCATTTGTTAGTGTCTTCTTTGATTTATTTCACCAGTGTTTTATAGTTTTCTATATATAGGTCTTTAGTTTCTTTATGGTGAACTGCTTTACTGGCCATATATGCTCTGAAAGAAGAAAATAGGTTATCAAATGAAGTCACAGTATGAAAGCCACAACCTATCCTTTGTAGCATTTAAAAAGACTTACATCTTTAGCTGAAGAGCAGAGTGCATGGAAAACAAGGCTTGGGATTTAATTGTGTCAACTAAAAAAAGATGCACAACTTGAGAGTTCCGAATTAAGTTTCATTTGGGGCAAAATGAGGACTGCAGCCTGGGGAGCAGCAACTTAGACAGCTCTGAGAGATTGCTCCAAAGAGACAGTGGGGGAAAGTCAACATGTAAGGTTTTGGAGAAGACGGAGGATCTGATGTCACCATGAAGGGATTCATGCTTTGCTAGATATGAGAAGACACAAGGATTGAGATCATAAAGACTGTTCCTAAAAACATCCAACTATCTAAAGACCTGTCCCACAAGATTCTCTTCACAGAGTGCCTCGCTCCACCCTGTACTCTCCCAGAGGGTTTTGAAGGTCAACAGCTACGGTAGCAGAGGGCTCAATCTCCACAGAGACAGATGGAAAATACCCTTGATGTTCAGTCATTGGCAATGCTCTTGGCAAGTGCCAATTTTTAGTTGATAATAGTAAGAGTTAGAGTTAACTCTTTAGGAGAATTATTAGGAATTATTAGAGTTATTTAGGTAGAGAATGCAATGGCACCCCACTCCAGTACTATTGCATGGAAAATCCCATGGATGGAGGAGCCTGGTAGGCTGCAGTCCATGGGGTCGCGAAGAGTCGGACATGACTAAGCCACTTCACTTTCACTTTTCATTTTCATGCATTGGAGAAGGAAATGGTAACCCACTCCAGTGTTCTTGCCTGGAGAATTCCAGGGATGGGGAACCTGGTGGGCTGCCATCTATGGGGTCGCACAAAGTCGGACACGACTGAAGCGACTTAGCAGCAGCAGCAGAGTTATTTAGGAGGCTAAATTCATATTCCCTGGAAAACTCTTCTATATTGAATTCTGGGCCCTGATAGCCGAGTACTAGAATACTGAGCCTGGGTGAACACATTTGGGAGAATGTACTTGAACCCTATGAGCCAGCAAGGGATATAACCCCTCCTCCCATCTTGATAGCCCTCCACTGACTATAACTATGCAAGGGATTCTCCCTAGATAGATGCTTCTCAAGATGACATTATTGACTGCTTCTTCTCATTGCTTGTAAACCAGTCATACAGATTAAGGTTTAACCTGTTTGATTTATGTGTGCATATGCTCAGTCAGGTCCAACTCTTGCAACCCCAGGGACTGTAGCCCACCAGGCTCCTCCTGTCTGTGGAATTTTCCAGGCATGGATACTTGAGTGGGTTGCATTTCCTACTCCAGGAGATCTTCCCGACCCTGGGATCGAGTCCTCATCTCTTATGTCTTCTACATTGGCAAGCAGGTTCTTTACCACTAGCCCTACCTGGGAAGTCCTAACTTGGCATGACCATGAAAATCTTGTTTCTTCTAAGGGAAGAAAGGGACTGTTCAGCATATAACTGCAGACCAAGTTAATATGTACCAGCAAGAAATGGGTAAACCTGCCTGGATGTGGATCTAGAAAGTGCTAGATTAGGGAGAACAGAATATAAGTGTGTGGAAAGGTAACTCCATTCATATGGCCATAATCAGGAAAAAAATAGCATTCATCCCACCATATCTACAGAAATGTATTGCATATTATGTGTGTGTATTGAAAAAGTTGTCTTAAAGCTCAACATTCAGAAAACTAAGATGATGGCATCTGGTCCCATCACTTCATAGGAAATAGATGGGGAAACAGTGGAAAGAGTGGCTGACTTTATTTTTCTGGGCTCCAAAATCACTGCGGATAGTGATTGCAGCCATGAAATTAAAAGATGCTTATTCCTTGGAAAGAAAGTTATGACCAACCTAGATAGCATATTAAAAAGCAGAGACATTACTTTGCCAGCAAAGATCCATCTAGCCAAGGCTATGGTTTTTCCAGTAGTCATGTACGGGTGTGAGAGTTGGACTATAAAGAAAGCTGAGTGCCAAAGAATTGATGCTTTTGAACTGTGGTGTTGGGAAAGACTCTTGAGAGTCCCTTGGACTGCAAGGAGATCCAACCAGTCCATCCTAAAGGAGATCAGTCCTGGGTGTTTATTGGAAGGACTGATGTTGAAGGGGAAACTCCAATACTTTGGCTACCTGATGTGAGCTGACTCATTTGAAAAGACCCTGAATCTGGGAAAGATTGAAGGCATGAGGAGAAGGGGATGACAGAGGATGAGATGGTTGGATGGCATCACTGACTCAATGGACATGAGTTTGGGTAGGCTCCAGGAATTGGTGATGGACAGGGAGGCCTGGCATGCTGTAGTTCATGGGATCACAAAGAGTCGGACATGACTGAGCAACTGAACTGAACTGATCTATCTTTTCCCCCATAATTTGCCTTCCTAGAAGGCCCAGGAAGGATCCAGGACAAAGTCTTTGTGACCCAGGACACCATCATGGTTTATCTGCCCCTTAATTTCTACTTGGGCTTCCCTGGTGGCTCAGATGGCAAGGAGTCTGCCTCAATGCTGGAAACCTGGGTTCTATCTCTGGGTTGGGGAGATCCCCTGGGGAAGGAAATGGAAACCCACTCCAGTATTCTTGCCTGGAAAATCACATGGACAGAGGCGACTGGCAGGCTACAATCCATGGGGTCACAAAGAGTTAGGCACGACTGTTGGACTTCACTTTCTTGCTTTCTACAATTTCGGTATACATGAGCTGAATAAATGATGTAGGAATGATACAGGAAGAAAGGAGTAAACTGCTGGAAGGTGTTATGATAGGTCTGTCATTGATTCTGATTCTGATGCCTGAAAGTAGACCCTTTACGATATAAGGTTGTCCTAAGAAAGCAGCATTCATGAGATTCTTCAAGAGAAAATTGCACTTAACTGGGTTTATAATTTTGACAGGCAGCTACAAGGTTTTCGTAAAAGTAAATTTCTACTTGTAGAGACATCAGATGATAAAAAAGAGGGAGTGCAAACTGAATTCTATGCAAGCAAAGTGTCAATATTAAAAAGAGAGAGAAAAAAAAAGAAAATACTTCTAAATTCCAGAAATAATTGACAGCTTGGAAAAATCCACCTGGCCAGTAAGCTTTCCTCATTCTGCAAACACTGAGTAGCATATTTTCATTATAAACTCATGGCCAAAGTGTAAGACTAAACTCTGAAATGCCTGTGATTACTCGAGTGGGCAGGGACTGTTATGATTGGCTGGGTTTCAGGCTTGCATGTCTGTAGACAGAGTAGTGCCAAAAGGTATTAGATCAGAGCCAATATCTTCCAAACATCTCAGAGGGGGACAGAACTAGGGCCTCCAGTATTCTTCATTTGGCTTCACAATTGAACACACTTCCTTGTCTTGTGCTTGGCCTTCTAAAATCTCCCTGCCCACTAAAATAGAACTCAGTGATCAGAAAATCAGGCCCTTCCCAAAAGTCTCACGGAAAAAAAGAAATTGAATTGCAGCTATGGAACAAAGCATACAGAGTGGTCACTGGGAACAGTAACTATTTTTCAGGAAAGTTTATTTCCTTTATTCTCAGAATTTCCCATTTTTCTTCTGCTAAACAGTCTCTTTAGAAACCCATAATTTAGTTCTGGTGTCCATCTGGAGATATAAATATATATATATAATATATACTTATATATCTATCTACACACTCACACACACACACACACAGTCTTCCCAGGTGGCTCAGTGGTAAAGAATTCACCTGCCAAGCAGGAGATGCAGGAGACACGAGTTTGATCCCTGACTCAGAAAGATCCCCTGGAGAAGGAAATGGAAACCCACTCTAGTATTCTTGCTGGGAAATCCCATGAGCAGAGGAGCCTGGTGGGCTATAGTCCACGGGGTCACAAAGAGTCAGATACAACTTAGTGACTAACAAGAACAACAAAGACAACATATATATTGTATGTATATATATATATATATATATATATATATAATTATACATAATATATAACATACTGTCAATTATATATATATATATATATATATACACAAATATATATATATATATATATTTGTATACTTGGGCTTAAAAAATATTTACAACCTAATAGCTGAATTTTTAATATTTCAAGCCCAGGAGACAGCATCCCAAATAATCCTGAGAGAACTGTTCTGAGAAGGTGAGGGGAGGAGCAAGGTTATATAAAAGTTTTACAACAAAAAACAGATTGTCTGAACATCAAAAGATTATTGTTAATTAAGGAAAACTAGAGACCCCAAGTTAAGGAATTTAACACTTTCTTATGTTTGGGAAGATACAACAGTCTGAGCTCACTAAAATAATTCCTTTTATATGCATCTCAGCTACTGGGGCCAGCATCCTGTTTTGGGGTTTCCAGGTGGTACTAGTGGCAAAGAATCCACCTGCTAATGGAGGAGACTCAGGTTTGATACCTGGGTCGGGAAAATGCCCTGAGGAGGGCGTGGTAACCCACTCCACTATCTTGCCTAGAGAATCCCATGGACAGAAGAGCCTGGTGGGCTATAGTCCATGGGTTTGCGGAGTTGGTCATGACTGAAGTGACTTAGAATGCACACATACATCCTGTGGTTTTACATCCTGAACTCCCTTGGGGCTCACCCTAGGGAGTGGCTTCAGTCTAATGGCTGCTAGATCACAGGTATTCTTCTCTTTCTTGAGTGCCCTTAAGGCTGACCAGCTCATGTTGGAGAGCTGCAATCTCTGATGACTGTGACATCCTTATTTACTGATATGGCAGGAAATATTCCATTTCTCATATACATAAAATTTTTCCTAATAATACTTCTTCTGCAAACCTAATTTAACAAACGGAAGGAAGTAAAGTATACTGTTTTTCTGGCTTTGGTAATTTCTTAGTTTATTTACACATCTGAATCTAAACTGGATTAGCATAGTATTAGCTGAGAAAACAGAATTATCCTTTAGCCAGTGAGAGGAAAATTAGAAAACATACTTGATTTTAATAGGTTTCCTTTATTTAATACATTATAGTCACAGACTGAAGTATAAAAATAGCACTATAATATTGTGATTTATAATAAGAAGTATTTATTTGCTCTTTGACCCTACTGTTGGCACAGAGCTCCAAAATCTCCTGGAGTTTCCTAAGTGCTGAGAGCCAGAAAGGTGTCTCTAGTTATGTTAATGAAATGACTTGGGGGTAGGGGGGCTATTTGAAACTTTCTCACCCCACCTCTTCACCTAGCCCACCTTTTGGGGAGGGAAAATGGGAAAATCTCCAGCAACCAATGATTTAATCAATCATTTCTATGTAATAAATCTTAAAAAAAAAACCCTGAGGGACAGGATTTTGAGAGCTTCTGGACTGGCGAACATGTGAAGGTGGTGAAACTGTGATGCTCTGAGAGGCATAGAAACGCCTGGCTCTTTCCCTATGCCTTGCCTTGTGCACTTCTTCCATCAGGCTGTTCCTGAATTATATCTTTTTATAATCAACTGGTAATCTACTCATTAAATGTTTCTGCGTTCTGTGAGCTGCTATAACAAAATAATCTAACCCATGGATAACGTTATGGGCTTCTCTGATTTATAGCCAGTTGGTCAGCAATGTCTGCAATAATTCTGGGCTTGCAGTTGGTGACTGGTGACTGAAGTGGGGGAGACGGGGAGAAGAGAGCACTCTCATGGGGTCTGAGCTCTCAATCTGTGAAATGTCATCTTATCTTTGAGTAAATAGTGTCAGAATTGAGTTGAATTGTAGGACACTTAAGGGGAGTCTAGAGAATTGCCTGGGATTATAGGGACCCCATCCCCATTCACCTCACACTATACACATTGACCTTTGGGTGCAGAACACACACACACACACACACACACAGACTGATTACCTTCAATTTCTATTTTTAAAAAGTTAGAGATTTTACCTAGTCTGAATTCTTTTTCCATTACTTTCCTCCTAGTCCTTGCCCAACCAAGCCTGGCCCCTACTCCCAGGACTTCAAGGTAATTTTACAAAAGAAAAACTTATTTGTGAATTTTTGAAATGTTCATTAAAGCAATTTCTTGATTATAGGCTTCTAGCCCTTTTGAATGTTTTGTGGCAAGCTTCTTGTCTTAAAAAAATAAAAAGTAAAATAACAGTATGAAATCAAAATCTCTCAAATCTGCTGTAAAGCTTGTGATATCATGAAAACCCATTCAATTTTCATGTCCCTGTAACTTATTTAAAATACTTCAAAATAAATATTTCTCTAGTATAATGCAAAACTTCTTTCATATATAGAAAACTTAACTATGGATTTTCTCTGTTAAGTAACCCAAATGAATGTTTGGAAACTTTGGTGTACTATTTATCATTAAAATATTGAAACTCTTAAAATAAAAGTTTAATTAAAAAAGAAAGGAAGCTCATCTTCTTTAATCAAGAGTGACAGGAATTGTTATTGTTAAAGATGATGTAAAATTGAATGAGAAATTTCAAAGATTAGAATTAGAAGGAATACATTATATATAATATAAATTTGATAGATTTGATTTTTATTCCTCTTACATTTCAAAATGTTATAAAAGTAAACTAAACTATCTCAACTGGTTGTTTTTCTACACCTTTCTGCCATGAACCAAAGTCAGACACTAGCATTTTATTAAAATTAATGCTACAGTAGAGCTTTGATCCTCCAAGTTCCATACTAATGGTACCATGATATCTCTAATTAACTTAAAAGAAACAAAAGTGATTTAAAAGTAATAGGTGGATTGATTATATTTTTCTACAAATAAAGTATGAGTTTAAATATAAATGAGGAAACTGAAATTAAATAACTCACTAGTCTCATGTACAAATGTATTATGTTTTACAGCATTATTGCAGAATAATCAATACTGTATATCCTTAAATTGCATAACCTTGTGACTTGATGTACATAAACACTGTAACACAATGTTAACTTGATTTACACAATCAAGTTAACTAAGACATCCATCAGCTCATATACTTATCTCAATTTTTTTGTGTGTGTTGAGAACACATGATTTACTCTTTAAATTTCAATGACAGAATACTGCATTATTCACTAGAGTTACTATGCTGTAGAATGTATCCACAGAGCTTACTCATCTAAGAACTTACTCATAACTTTGTACCCTTTGACCTGCATCTCCCCATCCCCTCCACCCCTTACCCCTGGCAATCACCATTCTACCATTTCACGTGTTTTCTCCATGATATCATTATTTTTTGGTATTATTTTTTTAAAGATTCCACACAAAAATGTCTCTGTGAGGCTTCAGGTTGAATATATTTGGGGACCTTTATTCTTCATGTACTTGGATGTTCATCTCTCCTCCCAAATTTGGGAAGTTTTCAGCCATATGTCTTTAAATAAACTTCCTTCTCCACCCTTCTCCCTCTGGGATGCCTATAATTTGTGTATTAGATTGTTAAATGGCATTCCACCAATGGCATAGACTTTTTTCACTCTTTTACTTTCATTTCTTTTTCTTCCTATTCATAATGTGAAGCACTCTCTCTTCAAGTTTTTAAATTTTTTTCCTTCTGCTTAATCAAGTGTGCTGTTGAAGCTTCCATGGTATTTTTCATCTCATTCATTGTATTCGTCTGCTCCAGAATTTATACTTGATTCCTTTATTATTATTATTATTTCTATCTCTTTAATGAACTTCCTGTTTTGCTCATTTATTGTTTACTCGAGTCCACTGAGTTATCTATCTGTGCTCTCTTGAGTTTCCCTGAGCTTCATTAAGTCATTATTTTGAATTCTTTTTCATGTAATTTATAGATCTTTATTTCTTTGGAGTTACTTACCAAAAAAGTCATTGTGTTTCTTTGGTGGTGTCATGTTCTTGCATTTTTCATGTTTCTCGTGACTTTGCTTTGATGTTTACACATTTGAGAGAGGACTTATCTCTTCCAGCCTTTTGGATACCTTTGAGGAAACTTTAACCCTGCATGTGGCTGTAAAGGCACCAGCTGGGTAGGGTGCAGAATCTCCAGTTGTGGGGAGGGTACACGAGCATAGTGTCATGCTTTCTTCTCATCTGAAGTAAACTTTGGCTAAGACTATGGGGTCCTCAGTGACCAAGTCAGGCTGCGAGTATCTGTGGTAACAGTGACAGCTTGGGCTCTTGGGGTCCTAGGTGGTGGAGACTGCTATGGCCCTTTTATTCTCCTTTTTGTCCATTGGGGAAGTTCTAGCTGAGGAGAACCATCTTGGTGTTGGGTCAGGTGCACAGGCAGTCAGAGTGGCAGCAGTCAGCTGGGTAGAGCAGTGGTGAAAACTGCAGGCTCTCTACAAAGGCTGTAGAAGGCCACCAATGTCAAAGACTGATGGGCTCCCTCGTCTCTTGTTTCTTCTGCATTGGCAGGTGGATTCTTTACCACCGGGCCACCTGCAAAGCCTGCTGCTAAGCTGCTAAGTTGCTTCAGTCGTGTCCGACTCTGTGCGACCCCATAGACGGCAGCCCACCAGGCTTTCCCGTCCCTGGGATTCTCCAGGCAAGAACACTGGAGTGGGTTGCCATTTCCTTCTCCAATGCATGAAAGTGAAAAGTGAAAATGAAGTCGCTCAGTCACGTCCGACTCTTCGAGACCCCATGGACTGCAGCCTACCAGGCTCCTCCGTCCATGGGATTTTCTAGGCAAAAGTCCCGGAGTGGGGTGCCATTGCCTTCTCCCCTGCGAAGCCTACAGTTGATCATATAGTAATCTTTTATAGTTGATATTCTGAGAGTAGAAATGTTTTTAAAAACTTTTCCAATTATTCTTTTGGTTTATAAATTTAAAATGTTATTATAATAGCTAAATCATGGTAGATTTTAGGAAATGTTCTTAATCTCTTTCAAAGAAAGCTTTGGAGACAATATGGAGACAGTATTTCATGTTAATTTTCAACTCCCTGAAATCTCACAGTTCAAACATATCATTCCTATAGTTTGCACTGAAAGTTAGAAGCATGTCTTTCTAACTTTGGCTTGGGATGGTTTACTTTTTACTCAAAATCCTCATTGATTTCTAAAGAACAACATTTCAAGGAGAAGAGTTAATTTTTAAAATGAAGTAAATTTGAAAGAGTTGACGTTTATCAGCTGATTAAATTGAACATTTCAATATAAATATGTTCACTTAAGATTCTCTAAAATGAGATGTTAGATCTCATTTCTGGAAACTAGATTTTCTCAGTGTTTTTCCTTAATTTTTTTGTCTCTTTGACATGGTCTTTTGTTGTCTGTACCTTCATGGAACAGAGTTAGATGATAGGCCACATTTCCTGTACCTTCCTGAAATTATCTCCAGGTCCCCTCAACCTTCCACATGCAAGTCTCCCTCTTCACCTTTCCATAGGACAAGGAGTCAGTATGGTGACAGACTGTTATCATGAATGTATTGAAGAGATCTATGTAGTTTCTTTTTTTGTCATTCAAATCAGCATCTGTTTACTATTATTATTGTTTGGTTGTTATTGTTCTTATGCTTTACTTTTTAGTTTCTTCCTTTTTTTTGCTGTTTTTGGTATTTTTATCTTTAAAAGCTATTTTTAGTTAATTAATCAATTTGGTTGCCTCAGGTCTTGGTTGCAGCGCATGGATCTTTGTTGGGTCATGCAGCATCTTTCATTGTGAACTCTCTCTAGCTGAAGCTTGGGCTTAGCTGCTCTGAGCCATGTGAGATCTTAGTTCCTCCTCCAGGGATTGAACTGCATCCCAGGCACTGCAAGGCAGATTCTAACCACAGGACCACCAGGGAGGTCTCCTGAGTGCTTTTCTGTAGATGGGGAGGAAAACGAACTCTCAAATTGTGCTGAAATCAGTACCTTCAGGTTCACCACACAGTCCCAGTGACTTAATTACTACTACTCAGTAGACGGTTTTGTCGATAAAGGTCTGGTACTGAGACTGTTAGGTGTCATTTCTAGGGCTGTAGAGAGATCTGGCATCACAGTCCTTCATGGCTCAGTGCAGAATCAAATTCAGAGAGAGGCAATGTGATAGAGAAAGTGATGTTAGAATAGAGACTTGTGATGTTCACAAGCAGGCAGGCAAGCATTGCACTGCTGTGACTACTCAATGGGCCACATTTCTATGATCAGAGGAAGAGAGAGGAGGGGGAGAAGCTCATCTTTGTCTTTCTTGAGTATATGTCATGTTCCCATCATCAGGTCCTCCCTAAGGTAGGGCAGGGAAATTTACTTGTCCCTCCTGATATAGTCAGGCCAGGACTGTCATGGAACTTTGGAATATATTTTCAGTTCTCAGTACAATGACTGAGTCATTTCCAGAGTCACTAATTATATTTTGCACACTGTATAATGTTAGTTATGCTAGATACATATTTGTCATGAGGCAGGAATATCTTAGCTGTCACCATCAGAATTACTTTTAGAAAAAGCAAATGTATTTATTCAGAGAAAAGCAAAACAAAACAACACTCTCAACAAGTGATTGCGAGAAGGTGAGATCTTCAGGGACCTATAAATTGATTAAGATGTTTTAAGTAAGATTTAAAATAATAATAATAATGTACCTGTCAATCTAAGAGACAGAGAGACAAAGAAGGGCGTGGAGCTGTGGTGGAAAGTTGTGTGGAATTTAAAGTCACCCCACCCATTATTTCCCAGATGTTGAGTGAAGTTGCCAAACTCAGAAATGTTTATTGTGAGTAGGTGTGTGTATATGTGCTGCGTGTCTGTGTATATAAACCAAAGAAGGGGCTGGGTACTGTTCTGACACAGGACAAGTCCACACGGACAGGAACATACTTAGTTAGAGGAAACCCTAAAGACTTCAGTCTTTAGTAGCTTCCACAAACTGTAAGGAGATCTCTGGACAATCACGTACTATGAAATTATGTTTCAGGCCGTGTTTAACTAGATCTCCAAGGATCAGAAGGACTCAAAGATAACATATGTTTCATTTGAGACTGATACATACATGAGGAATGATTCCTTGGATGGAGAACAGAACTGGGAGTCAACCCTCAGTTCTGGCTTTTCTCCTGATTAAGGAGAAATAAACATCATTTAAGTTGTAAAATGAGAACAGTTTTTGGACTAGATTAAGCCAAAAGATTCCTCTCCCACTCTGACTCCATAGAGATCTCCTCTTATATTTTCTCCCATTAGCTATGGAATTTTCTTTTTCACATGGAGATATTTATTCCATCTGAAGGGTATTTGGGGATGTCATGTGAATGGACCTAAATATATTTTTTGTTCTTATAATGAGCTGATCTTGCCAATATCATTTAAAAATAATGTATTTTCCCCAATGGTCTGTTATGATCCCCTCATGCTTTTCATCCAACCATAAATTAGTTGAAATCCATTAGCTGATAGCCCCTCTCATGATCTCATTGTAGATTTATAGCTTTCCTTGAAAAAATTAGTACAGAATAAATTTCAGGGGAGTTAAAAAGGTACTACATGTGATTCATGTAACATCTTTGACAGCTTATGAAATAAAAATACCAAAGATATTAAAGCTAAACTCAAAGCTACAATGTCTTATTAGGATTAACTCACAGAAAAGCATTTAAGTTCATGTATTAAGTCTTTACTACGAGAGACATTTGGGCTTCCCCGGTGGTGCTAGTGGTAAAGAACCTGCCTGCCACTGCAGGAGAGATAAGAGATGTGGATTCGATCCCTGGCTTGGGAAGATCTCCTGGAAGAGAGCATGGCAACCCACTCCAGCATTCTCACCTACAGAATCCCATGAACACAGAAGCCCGGAGTGCTATGGTCCATAGGATCACAAAGAGTTGGAAACAACTGAAGAGACTTAGCACACACACTCACACAAGAGACATTTACTGAAGGCCTATGTCAACTGAAAAAAAAAAGCATAACCTAAATGTTGAGGGGTTTTAGAAGTTCAAGTCCAGGAGGCAGTATCTTAAGTAACCCTGAGAGAACTGGTTTGAGGAGATGAGGAGGAAACTAGAATATTGTAACAAAGGGCAGCCAGTAGGAACAAAAGATTACTGTTAGTAAAAAAAAAAAAAAAAAATCTCAAGAAATTTAGCACTTTTCTATACATGGGAAGATGCAACAGTGTGGGCTCACTGAAATCATTCTTTTGATATGAACCTCAGCTATCTGGGGCCTATATCCTGTGTTTTCACATCCTGAGATTTCTCAGGGTTCACTGTGGGGAGTGGCTGCAGTCTGATGGCTGTTAGAGGGCAGGCATTCTTTCCTTCTTGAGTTCCCTCAGGACTCTCCAGCTCATCATCTGATGTTGGCTGCAATTGCAAATGACTCTGATATGTTTTGTTTACTTACATGGCAGGTAACGTTTCACTTATCACCTACCATATGCCAGAGACTGACTGAAACTCTAGGAATAGAGAAATAAATGAAGATTGAGAGCTGTAATTTGTGTTACTTTATTTACCTTTTTTGGTTCATTGTCTTCTATAAAATGGTTTTCACATATAAAATCTGTGCTAAGCAATCACTGTTATTAGATGTTAGCTGGATCTTAGAGTTTAGAGAAAACAAAAAAAATAAAATTTACTTGTTCGACCCACTACAGATAAGAAGCAGAAATTAGAAGTGTGAGGCTGTAAAGCAGTGGTAGCAGCTAGAGGAAGACAACTGATATCAGAATTATAGTGTGAAAGTTGACCTGGGAGTCAGAAATTCAGAACACAAAATAGCACAGGACTTCCCAAGTGGTACCAGTAGTAAAGAATCTGCCTCCTAATGCAGGAGACACAAGAGACACGGGGTTTGATCTGTGAGTCTGAAAGATCCCCTGGGGTAGGAAATGGCAAGCTCCCTGGGGTAGGAAATGGCAACCCACTCCAGTATTCTTGCCTGAAAAAATTCCATGGATAGAGGAGTCTGGCAGGCTGTAGTCCATGGAGTCGCAAAGAACTGGACATGACTGAATGCACATGCACACAGAAAAGAGGACAGAAAAGTAAAACTCTGTGCTTAGTTCAGTTCAGTTCAGTTCAGTCGCTCAGTCGTGTCCGATTCTTTGCGACCCCATGAATCACAGCACGCCAGGCCTCCCTGTCCATCACCAACTCCCGGAGTTCACTCAGACTCACATCCATCAAGTCAGTGATGCCATCCAGCCATCTCATCCTCTGTTGTCCCCTTCTCCTCCTGCCCCCAGTCCCTCCCAGCATCAGAGTCTTTTCCAATGAGTCAGCTCTTTGCGTGAGATGGCCAAAGTACTGGAGTTAAAACTCTGTGCTTAGCATGATGGCAAATGTTCCTATACTCCTCCTTCATTTGGCATAATAATAGTATGTGTCCTTACACTTGAAGAAAAGGTAAATTTACACTAAATATCTTTGGTTAAAGACAGATACACTTGATTTTTTCTTTATAATAATTTTTTTTCCTGAAAATTAGTTAAGTTTTATAAAGAGAGGAGATATGCAGATATATTAAAATTCAACTCTGCTGTCAGACACTGTTATGGATTTTTTTCAAAATATAACTTTATTTTATTTTTTGGTCACACCATTCGACATGGGGGATCTTAGTTCCCCGACCAGGGATTGAACCTATGTCCCCTGCAATGGAAGCGCAGGGTCTTAACCACTGGACTGCCAGGGAAGTCCCTTGTGATGGATTTTTCACAAATGTTATTTCCTTTAGTTTGATGCATACATGATAAAAAGTTTGAATTATTATTCATACTTTTACAAATTGAAAAACTTACCCTGAATTGGTTCAGTAACTCACTCCACACCACACCACTAATTGGTGACTGTCTTGGAGCAGGTCTGCTATTTTGACTTCATGTGATACAGTATAAAATGATGCTTATGACACCATCTGGTCAGGGATCCCTAAGTTTGAATTTCAGTTTTGACATTAGCCACTGGCTGTAAGAAACAATTTGGTCTTTCTAAAACAGAGCTTCCTCATACGTAACATGGAAATAGTGATATAGTTAAATAGTCATGATGATTTGATGAGATAAAATATGCAAAATACTATACACGGTGCTAAGTACTTTGTAATCACTCATAAAGTAGAGATATTCTTTGCCTCTTGTTTGGGAAACTTCTGTTATCTGAGAGGGCAGATTGAAAAGGTAACTTCAGTTAGTTCAGTTCAGTCCCTCAGTCGTGTCCGACTCTTTGAGACCCCATGAATCGCAGCACGCCAGGCCTCCCTGTCCATTACCAACTTCCGGAGTTCACTCAGACTCATGTCCATAGAGTCCCTTGGAATTCAAGAATTCAAAATAAATTATATTTAGATTAGATTTAATATATGACAAATAGTGCTCACTTTGTTCTAGTAATTGGCCAATGAATGTACTTGGGATATTTTTGTCTGAGAGTCATCTGTTTTCCTACTCTTTAACTTTGTAATCCCTGTATTTCTAAATCCTCAAAGTCATATTTCAAGGTCTTGCTATTTGGCATCAAAAGAAGTAGTTGAATGTGTGTTGAGAAATTAGTATAAAGCTAATCCAAATAGTCTGAGGAGAAAAATAAAATTATCTATTATATATGAAATTATGTAAATATGCTAACTAGAAAGAATTAGCTTTAAAATAATGGAATACATGATGCTTGGCAGAAACCAACACAATTCTATAAAACAATTATGCTTCAATTAAAAAAAATTTAAAACTAAAAAAAAATCCTCCAGGTGATAGAATAATGGGATTCATATAAAATTTACATCATATCTCTTGTCCCAAATAGACACCAGCAAGACAATCTGACTTGTGAACAACTGATATAATATAAATTCCCAATATGTTTTGTTTCTTCCACATTGTTTTCTATTCTCCACAAAAAATCTAGAGTGATCTTTCAAGTACCTTCATGTGACCATCTATTAAAATTACCTAAAGTCTTTGACTGTGTGGATCACAATAAACTGTGGAAAATTCTGAAAGAGATGGGAATATCAGACCACCTGACTTGCTTCTTGAGGAATCTGTATGCAGGTCAGGAAGCAACAGTTAGACCTGGACATGGAACAACAGACTGGTTCCAAATAGGAAAAGGAGTACGTCAAGGCTGTATAATGTCACCCTGCTTATTTAACTTATATGCAGAGTACATCATGAGAAACGCTGGACTGGAAGAAGCACAAGCTGGAGTCAAGATTGCTGGGAGAAATATCAGTAACCTCAGATATGCAGATGACACCACCCTTATGGCAGAAAGTGAAGAGGAACGAAAAAGCCTCTTGATGAAAGTGAAAGAGGAGAGTGAAAACGTTGCCTTAAAGCTCAACATTCAGAAAACGAAGTTCATGGCATCCGGTCCCATCACTTCATGGGAAATAGATGGGGAAACAGTGGAAACAGTGTCAGACTTTATTTTTGGGGGCTCCAAAATCACTGCAGATGGTGACTACAGCCATGAAAGTAAAAGATGCTTACTCCTTGGAAGCAAAGTTATGACCAACCTAGATAGCATATTCAAAAGCAGAGACATTACTTTGTCAACAAGGGTCCATCTAGTCAAGGATATGGTTTTTCCTGTGGTCATGTATGGATGTGAGAGTTGGACTGTGAAGAAGGCTGAGCGCCTAAGAATTGATGCCTTTGAACTGTGGTGTTGGAGAAGACTCTTGAGAGTCCCTTGGACTGCAAGGAGAATCAACCAGTCCATTCTGAATGAGATCAGCCCTGGGATTTCTTTGGAAGGAATGATGCTGAAGCTAAAACTCCAGTACTTTGACCACCTCATGCGAAGAGTTGACTCATTGGAAAAGACTCTGATGCTGGGAGGGATTGGGGGCAGGAGGAGAAGGGGATGACAGAGGATGAGATGGTTGGATGGCATCACTGACTCCATGGACTTGAGCCTGAGTGAACTCTGGGAGTTGGTGATGGACAGGGAGGCCTGGTGTGCTGCGATTCATGGGGTCACAAAGAGTCGGACACGACTGAGTGACTGAACTGAACTGAACTGAATTGAATAAGCTAATATCAACTTTTGATAGCTACTATCCATGGCATCTCCAGACCACTAATTCTTACATCATCTATAACCATTATATTATTTGTCTCATATATCAGTTTTTTTCTCAACAGCTGTATTTATCCTGGTACATGTGGCACTAGTGGTAAAGAACTGGCCTACCAATGCAGGAGACTTAACAACTTTGGGTTTGATACCTGGGTTGGGAAGATCCCCTGGAGGAGGGCATGGCAGCCCACTCCAATATTCTTGCCTGAAAAATCTCATGGACAGAAGAGCCTGGCAGGGTACAGTCCATGTGGTCACAAAGAGCTGGACATGACTGAAGCGACTTACCACCACCACATATTTATCTCTAATATCTCTAAAAGGTTAATCTTTGTGGCAACTTGTTTTCTGCTATTGTTTCACAGATGCAACTTTGATCTTTATTAATTAGACTTGTTTTAAAGTCTTTTTTTGATTGATTTAGTACTACTATTTCATATGTTTGAGTATTTTGGTTTGTTATCTGGTTTTATGGTCTTCATGCTTTTCAGATAACTTGAGGTGTTTGACAGTTTCAAATTCAAAATTTCTTAACAATTTCACTGTGCCTCTTGCAGCAAAATGAGAGGTAGGAACTGCCAGAGTTCATGTTCCTTACTTTGTCAACAAGATGAGAAAATGATGAGACAGTGGCTTTGCATCTAATCTCCTGTATCCTTTCTCAACTTTGGGTGGTCCCTTGTCAGTTGCCTTTCCCTCACCCTGAACATCTATCATCTTTAGGCACAGAAATCCTTGTGACTGTTCCCACTTTATTTGCTATTCTCATCCACAGGCTCTTACTAGTGTCCTAAGATATCCTTTTCCTCTTAGTTTGAAACTTATCTGCTTTATGTTTTTCAAATATTCTTGAAAGTAAATTCTCTTTTGTGTTTCTGAGAGAATCCATGCATTCACTCTATTTAAAAATATATTTCCAATATGTTTATGATCTGATCAAAAGATAGAGACTGTAGAATTCACTTACAATATGACTTATAAGCATAATGAAGGGCATAATTTAATTTAGAATAGAAATTTTAATTAAATATAAAATTGCAACATTTCTTTAAATGATTTAGAGATGTCTCTGAAAGCCCTTGATTATGTATCTTTTCTAATAAAATTCTGGAAGAGTTCTTGAAAAACTTATTCTTAGCCTAATATCTCTTGTGCCAAGTAAGTCCTCTGCATGATGTTCATAATTTGCAAAGATATTATTATTGGCTAGTCATGGTACTGATTGGTTCTATATTTATAATATCATGTAGTACTCATATTTTATTGATATTCATACTATACTGCTAATAACCTATATAATTTTAAGAATCCATATTTATTTTGGTATGGATAAGAAAAATCAATATTGAGAAATTAGGAAATTTAGCCAGAGCTATACATATGTCTGAACCAGAAGTAAGTTGCTGACCATTTTAAGACTGAGAAAATACACTGCTTTTGTCCTTGAAAAAGTTTGCTATAGTGACATGAATGCATGCTGGACTTACTCTCTATTTCCTAAAGTACATAGAAGTCAATCAGTGTTTATTGGAAGACTCTGATCAAAATACTGTCATACCAGGAAAACGATATCTCTTATCTGAACTTACAGATAGGAAGAACAATAGGTATTTAAAGAACTGGTTTGGAAATTCCTGGTGTCTCCTAAGTAAAGAATCCGCCTGCAAGGCAGGAGACCACTTGCAATACAGGAGATGTGGATTTGATCTTTGGGTTGGGAAGATCCCTGGAGAAGGAAATGGCAGCCCACTCCAATATTTTTGCCTAGGGAATCCCATGGACAAAGGAGCCTGGCAGGCTACAGTGCATGGGGTCACAAAAGTCAAACACAACTAAATAGCACTACCACACAAGCATATTCTATCTGAAAGAAAAAAAGATGTCAGTGGTTTCATCTACAAAGTTTAGCTTCAGTCCCATCTTTATATGGCTCAGGGGAGTAGATGATGTTAAGATGGAGAGAGGTTATTCGTTAGGTTCTATTAGGGCAAAAACTGATGGAAAAGATTTAAATAAACAGAAAACTACTTGACTGTTAGTATGAGTTAGTATACTTTCAAGAGGACTTATTTTTAAAGACCACTGAGTAGCAAAATATAGCCTTATAATTTAAAAGTTCTCTGCTATTCCTATCAGGAAAGAAAGCTTACCTTGGTCTCTAAATTTCAGTACTTAAGCAGAGTTAATAAAATAATGACTTGCTCCACCCTAAATTTGTGTTTATGAACCCAACCAGTGTAGAAGTTTCCATTGAAATTGCTAGATTTCTTTCTTTCTTCTCTTTTTTTTTTTTTTAAGTTCTTTGGATATGATTTTTGGCTTGGTTTTGATGTTACTCATTTGTTTTTGGATCAGGTTTTACCATGTGGCTGAGATTTTTTGTGTTGTTGTAATACTAAGTTGCACCATTGCTATTCTAAAAAAAGTGGAACTGAATTTGAAATTAAACCTCAAAAAAACCCACCATGTTAAAGCAGTGTTGAACATCTGACTTGAACTCACTAGGGCAGGGAAGGGCAGGGCAAGGCAGGGGCATTTATTGTTGTATCAGATGCTTTGTGTTAGAAGAACCAAGTGAGGAAGTAGCGGGTAGGTAGTGGGTATACATATTAGCACCAAAAAAAAAATATGATAGAAGTCCTGAGTTGATCTGGTTTTTTAAATAAATATCAGCTGTAAAATGCAGCCTTATTATGAAAATGCAGTTTATTTTATTTTAATGGATAGCTAGAAGTAAAAAATGTTTATTTAGGCAAATAAGATTTTTATCTTCTTAGAGGAACATTCTGCATTCAGTATGATGTTGAATCTTCTTATCCAAATATTCTGCACTTAATTAGCCTTTGGAAAAATTTGTGTGCTATCATTTTCCTTGAAAATATTTAACTCTATGAGGCACTCTTATTTAAAATTGCAAATGAATTCCTAGCATGTATGTGACAACTTTGCTTTATATAGGAAGTTTGAATATTTAAGGATATTGGCATTGAAAGGGTATTAATGTTGCAAAAATAGAGCTTCCCATAATACGAATGCAAGAAATGATTTCTGCTTCCCCCTAAACCCATAGAGTGGAAAATCGTTCATTTTGCTAACACTATATAAATTTTAATCGGTACCCTGTTAGCATTGAATGGAATTCACATTAAAAATAACCTGAGTTTTATTATCGCTTAAAACTTTTTTTCTCGGCATTAAAGCAAAATAGCATTTTCAAGTTAAAAGGATTTGGAAAAAGAGTTCTATTATTTATCTGCAATGTATTCATTTTCCTTTAAAATCTTTTATAGGTGCCTACTAGGTAAAGTAAGTAAAAGAAATACTGTGTGCTAGATGGCCTCAAAACCAAAGGAAATTTCAAACTGATCATACAGATCTTTTTTTGGTAAAAATATCAATAGTTTGATGGTCTTCCCAAAATACATGATTACCTAGGAGGCCAGATTATTCAGTGGAACTATCACTGGATTTTGAAACCCACAAAAAAATGACCTGTGAAAATAACCAAGCCAAAAAAATTGATGTTGAAGTAGTTTTCTCATGGTTCACACCCATGAAATAGCTTTGTCATGATTTTATATTGGCAACCCATTTTATCAAGATAATAATGAGGTAAGGAGATAGGCATTGTGAGCTACCCTAACCTTATTAACCAACGTTTTTCTTTTAAATGATTCAGTGTAACATTCTTAGTAAATACATGCCATTTACAAAATTTTAGGTAGGGAAAAAAGCTTGAAAGGATTTTGATTTCTTTATGTATGCAAATTACTGTTTTTCAGTAATGGTAAAAGAGCTCTCCTCAGTGCTTTACATGCATTATGACATTTAGTTCTCATGTCAACCTTATGAGAAGGGCAATTTTACTATCTGTATTTACAGATGCAGAAACCAAAGCTTAGCAGAGTCAATCTTTGTTACCATGTATACACTGCCCTTCTGTGCCGGGGCTCATGGCAGCAGTAAGAGGGAAGGAAAGATGGGTCGTTAGTGCTGTGTGTGGGGAGGGGAGGGCTGTTTGATCTTGTATCAAATAGACATAGTTTGGTATGGAGTGAGTAGAATGCCTACGGCAGGAATTTTAAATTTAATTTTATAAAGAAAGAAACTTCCCTGATGCCTCAGACCATAAAGAATCTGCCTGCCAATGCAGGAGACACCAGAGATGCAAGTTCAAACCCTGGGTTGTGAAGATCCCTTGGAGAAGGAAATGGCAACCCACTCCAGTATTCTTGTCTGGAAAATCCTATGGACAGAGGAGTCTGGCAGGCTACAGTCCATGGAGTCGTAACGAGTCAGTCACAACTAAGTGACTAACATTTTCACTTTCAAAGAAAGAAAAGGAAGTCTAAGGCTATCTTTGAGTCCAGAGGGTGACTTTATTCTAGATCTGGGACAAAGTCTTCAGCAGATGAAAGCAAATTAAAATTTATCAGTAGAGACTTTAGCTAGAAATCTGCAATCATTTGTTTATTTAGCAGATATTCATTGGAAGGAAATCAACCCTGGATATTCGTTGGAAGAACTGATGCTGAAGCTGAGGCTCCAATACTTTGGCCACCTGATGTGAAGAGACAGCTCACTTGAAAAGACCCTGATGCTGGGAAAGATTAAAGGCAAAAGGAGAAAGGGGTGGCAGAGGATGAGATGGTTGGATAGCATCACTGACTCAATGGACATGAATTTGAGCAGAATCCAAGAGATAGTGGAGGACTGGGGATTCTGGCATGCTGCAGTCCCCAGGGCTGCAAAGAGTCAGACTTGACTTAGCTACTGAAGAATGACAATTCATTGAGCTCCTCTTGGCTGCCAGCCATTTTTTTAAGTGTTGGGATGCAATGGTGGGCAAAGACAGTGAAGTCTCTGAGCACATAGAACTTGTAGTACTGGAAAGTAACCATTGAGAGTCAAAACAATGAGTAAAAAATGTATGTCTAGATAGTGATAAACTATGAAGAAAGGGAAAACAGGATGAGGGGATGGATGGGGAAGGGGAAGAAAGACATTTATTAATGATGGTCAAAGGTGTCTTATCAAGAAGGTGATAACTGTACTGAGACCAGAACTTTAGACCAGTCCATCCACGTGAAGAGCTGAAGTAGTTGTTTACTAGGAAGAGGAATGCACACATATAGAGTTCTGTTCTAAACGTTTTCAGGAACAAATAGAAGCTGGATGTGAGTAAAGGAATAGTTGGTCAGGGTAAGTGTGATGGGATGTGAAGTCAATTAAATAGAATGCTGTTTATGATTATATATTATTTTTATAATATAATAAAGATATTTCAATTTTTAGATATTTGAAAATTTGAATAAGTGTGTTCAGTTCAGTTCAGTCACTCAGTCATGTCAGGCTCATTGTGACCCCATGGACTGCAGTACATCAGGTTTCCCTGTCCATCACCAACTCCTGGAGCTTGCTCAAACTCATGTCCATCAAGTTGGTGATGTCATCCAACCATCTCATCCTCTGTCATCCCCTTCTCCTCCCGCCTTCAATCTTTCCCAGCCCCAGGGTCTTTTCTGATGAGTTGGCTCATTAATCAGGTGGCTAAAATATTGGAGCTTCAGCTTCAGCATCAGTTCTTCCATCAATATTCAGACTGATCTCCTTTAGAATGGACTGGTTTGATCTTCTTGCAGTCCAAGGGACTCTCAAAAGTCTTCTCTAACAAACACCACAGTTCAAAAGCTTTGATTTTTCAGCACTCAGCTTTCTTTATGGTCCAACTCTCACATTCATACATGACTACTGGAAAAACCTGGGAGAGGGGAAAAAATAACTTCATATTGGAATATGAACAAAAAATGATTATAACGAACTTCAACATGTCAAAAGTTTCTGTAAAGAAATGTTTGCACATTATCTGAGTTCTTGACACTTATCCTGAAACTGGGTCTTCTTTTGACTTTAAGAACACCTTGGTTTTCTTATTTTTCTATAACTATAATAGATAAATTGGCTTATCTTCTCTTTCTGATCTCTATATTTTGGATTTTGATAGTATAATTGATCTATCAACTATAGATATATAGATTGATATTTAACCAATTTTAATGCACCTGTTCAATTATTATTTAAGATAAATATCCAAAATGAAAGTGCTGGGTCAAGTAGGATACACATTTGAATAATATGTTAGAATACACAAATGAATAGGATACATTTGAATAGTAAGATATCTAACATTTACAGATGTGTAAAGAATTCAAAGGACTTCCCTTGCATTTTTGCAATCTCACATATAGTTAAAGTATTCCAATAAACACTTAGAATTGGGGTCTTTGAAATTAATAATTCTGTATTTATTTGTAGCATTAACTTTGTTCCAGTTATAGTCTTCACATTCTTCTTGCTGTTTTTATTATTTATTTTATTGCTTATTTTTATTACAATTCCAGTAAATAAAAGACTTCCTCCCACCAATTCTATGATTGTGGTCTCCTGGATGGAAAAAAAAATTCAAAATTATTAAAAAAATTTTCAGAACTCTTCAAATCAAGGTCATGTTCACAGATGGCTTAAAATCTGACAAATTTGTTTCAAAAATGTAAGCAATTTTGAATATTCTTCTATGTGATTTTGCCACAGACACATTTCGTAATACTGTACTAAGTTCAAATGTTATTTATTAGATTTCAGTGTTTCAAAGTCTCCCTTTGCAGCTGCAGATGATAACCTCTCAACTACACTGATGAATTTATGGGAGTTGTACATGAGGAGGTGCTGCCAGCTGGTCAGATCACAGTTCAGTTTGGATAAAAACAAGGTCTGAGAAAAAACGATACAAATGAACTTATTTACAAAACAGAAATTGACTCACAGAAGTAGAAAACAACAGTGTTATCAAAGGGGAAAGGGTTGGGGGAGGGATAAATTAGAAGTTTGGGATTAATACACAAACACTACTATACATAAAATAGATAACCAACAAGGACTCACTACATAGGACAGAAGTGAAGTGAAAGTGAAGTAGCCCAGTCGTGTCCGACCCTCAGCGACCCCATGGACTGCAGTCTTCCAGGCTCCTCCATCCATGGGATTTTCCAGGCAAGAGTACTGGAGTGGGGTACCATTGCCTTCTCTGCATAGGACAGAAAGCTGTACTAAATATCTTTCAATTATTTTGTCCCATCCTATACATGTATACTCACTTAACACTTGGTGAAGGAAAAAAGCATTAGCTCTTGTTTCAGACATAAGATACTAAAAGATTAATCAGCCAGTAGTTATGTCTCTCTTGAAAGGTTTTCCTATTTCACCTGAATTTCCTCATTTGCAAAAGACAGGTCAAAGCTACTTCCTAATAACACTTTACATGTATTTACCATTTAACTGTTTGGATTTGAGGGTAAAAGCATTTTACCTTAATTAGTTATCACACAAACACTGTCATTTTATACTCTTTAAAATCATTGAAGATGTTATAATACTTTTATTTATTTCTATCAGTGTTCTCTGCATTAGAAATAGGAAATGAAAAGTTTAACTTATACATTCTTGTACATCAATTTTATTTCAATAAAACTAGAATAAGAGAAAAGAAAGTAAAATGTGAAAAGCTTAAAAAATACCTTTAAATTATTTAAAAACAGTAATTTTAATGAATCTATTGTATATTAAATTAAATTATGTTTTTTCATGAAAAATACTTATTATTCTTCAAAAAAGTAAATAATGAGAAGACCGACATATTACATACTTGCAAATCTGTCTAATGTATTCAATAGGAGAGGACAGAAATCTTCTGTTTTTGTATTCATTTGTCAATATATTGCTTTTATTAAAATATATGAAGAAAATTCAACCTCACGCAGATACGTAGTTGGAAAGCAAAGCAGTATTTCAGTTGTATATTCTTATAATTGTGAACATTCTGCCTTGATATTAAAAAGACAAGATAAATGTCAATTTCTGTTTCATCATACAGAAAATTAAAAAGATATGTGCATGATTTAGTAATCTAATTCATCATAGTTTTAAGTGAATAAAATATTTTATGTATATATCCTGTCTTTGCCAACAAACATCCATATAGTTAAAGCTATGCTTTTTCCAGTAGTCATATGTGAATGTGAAAGTTGGACCATAAAGAAGGCTGAGCACAGAAGAATAGATGCTTTTGAACTACAGTGTTGGAGAAGACTCTTGAGTCCCTTGGACAGCAAGGAGATCAATGCAGTCAATCCTAAAGGAAATAAACCCTGAACATTCATTAGGAGGACTGTTGCTGAAGGTGAAGCTCCAATACTTTGGCCAACTGATGAGAAGAGCCAACTCATTAGAAAAGACCCTGATGCAGGGAAAGACTGAAGGCAAAAGGAGAAAGGGGAAGTGGAGGATGAGATGGTTGGATTGCATCACCCACGCAATGGATATGAATATGAGCAAACTCTGGGTGATAGTGAAGGGCAGGGGAGGCTGGAGTGCTGCATGCTGCAGTCCATGCAGTTGCAAAGAGTTGGACACAACTTAGCGACTGAACAACAACAAAAGTCCTGTCTTATGCCCTGTTATTTTTCAATAATGCAACATATAACAGCAGAGTCTTTCTAGTGAATCAGATTAATCCTAGCTCTTGAGCTTTCTAGTTGTGTGAAATTCTTAAAATTTCTGACTCTCAGTTTTGTCAGAGTTGTTTAATATGTATGGGTGTGCATGCTAAGTCACTTCAGCCATGTCAGACTCTTTGTAACTGTATGGAGTGTAGCCTGCCAGGCTTCTATGACCATGCAATTCTCCAGGCAAGAATACTGAGGTGGGTTTCCATTCCTTCTCCAAGGGAATTTTCCAGATCAGGGATTGAACCCATGTCTTTTATGACTCCTGCACTGGCAGGCTGGTTCTTTGCCACTAGTGCCATCTGGAAAGCCATGTGTGTGTGTGTGTGTGTGTGTGTGTGTGTGTGTGTGTGTATATACACACATATATAAAGCATAATATATAATGACAATTAAAGATTATTCTCCCTATATAAAAGGATTAAATTATAAATTATTGTGAGGGTTCAATTATTTCAGTTTGGTTAATACTTTTCACTTTATCAATTTAAAAAATAAAGCATAGCTCATAATAGAAACCATTTTTGAGTGTGAAAGTAGATCTTTCCTTATCATTTTGATCATCAGGTTGCATTTTGGATAAGAGAGAAAAGCACTTTCCTATGCCTTTTTAAACATAATTAAATGTTATTTGAGTCCATTAGACATGACACCTGTCAGGTAAGCTTTTAACAAATACCTTATTCAAGATATCTGCAAAATAATCTCCCAGGTGAGATACTTTTTCTTGGCTTGTTTTTTTTTTTCCCTTCTCAATGAATAGTTTCTGTACTCTTTCTTATTGCTTTGAAGTTAAAAAGTCAATTATCTTTATAAAATTTTAGAAACCCAAAGTTGTTTCAAATTATATATAGTTGGAGCAATATAGACCTTTTAATAGTAAGTAGATGGAGTGTTTTCAATAGATGTAATAATAACAGCTGATTTTATTTCTCATCCTATGTAGAACTGACAAATATTTAACTTTCTGTTATTTAGCATAATATATTTAAAATAATGATGACAATAGCACTAAATAAGAACTAACACAATTCCTGATGCAGATAATCATGTCAGGAACTCAGGATGGTGTGATCACTCACCTAGAGCCAGACATCCCAGAATGTGAAGTCAAGGGGGGCTTAGGAAGCATCAATATGAACAAAGCTAGTGGAGGTGATGGAGTTCCAATTGAGCTATTTCAAATCCTGAAAGATGATGCTGTGAAAGTGTCAGCAAATATAGAAAACTCAGAGGTGGCCAAAGGACTGGAAAAGGTCAGTTTTCATTCCAATCCCAAAGAAAGGAAATGCCAAAGAATGCTCAAACTACCACACAATTGCATTTATCTCTTATGCTAGTAAAGTAATGCTCAAAATTCTCCAAGCCAGGCTTCAGCAATACATGAACCATGAACTTTCAGATGTTCAAGCTGGTTTTAGAAAAGGCAGAGGAACCAGTGATCAAATTGCCAACATCCACTGGATCATCAAAAAAGCAAGAGAGTTCCAGAAAAACATCTATTTCTGCTTCATTGACTATGCCAAAGCCTTGACTGTGTGGATCACAGTAAACTCTGGAAAATTCTGAAAGAGATGGGAATACCAGACCACCTGACCTGCCTCTTGAGAAGCCTGTATGCAGGTCAGGAAGCAACAGTTAGAACTGGACATAGAACAACAGACTCGTTCCAAATAGGAAATGGAGTATGTCAAGGCTGTATATTGTCACCCTGTTTATTTAACTTATATGCAGAGTACATCATGAGAAATGCTGGGCTGGAAGAAGCACAAGCTGGAATCAAGATTGCCGGGAGAAATATCAATAACCTCAGATATGCAGATGACACCACCCTTATGGCAGAAAGTGAAGAGGAACTAAAAAGCCTCTTGATGAAAATGAAAGAGGAGAGTGAAAAAGTTGGCTTAAAGCTTAACATTCAGAAAACAAAGAAATAATTTAACCCTCAAAATAATTTATAATTTAATCATTTTATACAGGGAGAATAATCTTTAATTGTCATTATATATTATGCATTTTATATGCATTATATATATATGCATTTATATATATATGTATATATACATCTTGTCCTATCACTTCATGGCAAATAGATGCGAAAACAGTGGAAACACTGGCTGACTTTATTTTTCGGGGCTCCAAAATCACTGCAGATGTGACTGCAGCCATGAAATTAAAAGATGCTTACTCCTTGGAAGGAAAGTTATGACCAACCTGGACAGCATATTAAAAAGCAGAGACATTACTTTGCCAACAAAGGTCTGTCTAGTCAAGGCTATGGTTTTTCCAATAGTCATGTATAGATATGAGAGTTGGTCTATAAAGAAAGCTGAGCACCAAAGAATTGATGGTTTGAACTGTGGTTTGAAGAAGACTCTTGAGAGTCCCTTGGACTGTAAGGAGATCCAATCAGTCCATCCTAAAGGAGATCAGTCCTGGGTGTTCACTGGAAGGACTGATGTTGAAGCTGGAACTCCAGTACGTTGGCTACCTGATGTGAAGATCTGACTCATTTGAAAAGACCCTGATGCTGAGAAAGATTGAGGGCATGAGGAGAAGGGGACGACGGAGGATGAGATAGTTAGATGGTATCACTGACTCAATGGACATGAATTTGAGTGGACTCTTGGAGTTGGTGATGGACAGGGAGGCCTGGGTGTGCAGTTCATGGGGTCGCAAAGAGTCAGACATGACTGAGTGAACTGAACTGAACTGAAAACAATTCCTGATTTTTTGTCTCTTCAATGTACTCACTCAGAATATTTACTTAAAAGTAGAATGGTGTAGAAAAGGAGCCTTGACACATATGTTATTAATAAGATTGCCAAATTATGTTCATTTTGAATTAATAATTATGATGAATAATTTTAATTGTTTTCAGTTTCAGCCTTTATCTTTGCAAATTGTGTGTCAAAACTTGCTCAAAATGATTAAAATATGAATATGCTATTTGTAACCAGGAACACAGTGAGGTAGAAAAGTGGACATCTGCTCAATAAGTATTTTTTAAATCAACATGTCTGAATATTCTCCACAATGTCAGTTGCTCCCCACCTCCTGTATTTGTCTTGTCTTGGAAAATAAATTTTGAATGTGTTTCATGAGTTCGTTTTTATGTAAGAGATGGAATCTATAAAGTCTAGACAAAAGTAAATTAGTCAACCATGTAATGTTGGCCTGAAATGGGATAGATTTACAGTAGATAATCCTGTAAAGACAAAAACACCTTGCACCGTTGAGTCAATAGGTACTCTTAAAGATCCCACACAGATTGTTGTGCTGAACTTCTGCATTGTCGGTTTCTTTTACCATGATGATTTCTCTTGCACTTTGTCATGTCTGATCTTTTGTCTCTCCAGACATTTGCTTTGTTTTGGTATAATTCTGGCTGGAAAAAGTGAAAAATAGTTTGAGTGAAGTTTTCTTTAATACCAAAATTGTTACTCCATTTCTGTGCGTAACCTTTATTTTTTTAAAATTTTATTTTGTTTTTAAACTTTACAATATTGTATTGGTTCTGCCATATATCGAAATGAATCCACCACAGGCATACATGTGTTCCCCATCCTGAACCCTCCTCCCTCCTCCCTCCCCATACCATCCCTCTGGGTTGTCCCAAGTGCACCAGCCCCAAGCATCCAATATCGTGCTTCAAATCTGGACTGGCAACTCGTGCATAACCTTTAAAAATAAACCATAACAACAAAGACAAGGAAATGTGTGGTTTAAACAAACAAACAAACAAAACTCTGTTAAACCTTTTATCACTGAGAAAGACACTTTTACAGTTTCTAGAATAGCAGTTAAAAGACGATAGAAGGGTAATGGAGCATTTATTTAACTATTCTTATATTAGATTGATATTTTTATGTAAATATGATTGTTGGGCTTAGGCTGAGCACAGAAGAATTGATGCTTTTGAACTGTGGTGTTGGAGAAGACACTTGAGAGTCCCTTAAACTGTGTGGATCACAAAAAACTGGAAAATTCTTCAAGAGATGGGAATACCAGACCTCCTGACCTGCCTCTTAGGTCTGTATGCACGTCAAGAAGAAACAGTTAAAACTGGACATAGAACAACAGACTGGTTCCAAATTGGGGAATGAGTACACCAAGGCTGTATATTATAATCCTGCTTATTTAACTTATATGAAGAGTATATCATAAGAAATGCTGGGCTAGATGAAGCACAAGCTGGAATCAAGATTGCTGGGGGAAATATAAATAACCTCAGAAACACAGATGACATCACCCTTATAGCAGAAAGTAAAGAAAAACTAAAGAACCTCTTGATGAAAGTGAAAGAGGAGAGTGAAAAACCTGGCTTAAAACTTCAAAAAAAGAAGATCATGGCATTTGGTCCCATCACATTGTGGCAAATAGATGGCAAAACAATGGAAACAGTGACAGACTTGATTTTCTTGGCCTCCAAAATCACTGCAGATGGTGACTGCAGCCATGAAATTAAAAGACACTTGCTTCTTTAAAGAAAAGCTATGAAAAACCTAGACAGCATATTAAAAAGCAGAGACATTACTTTGCCAACAAAGTCCATCTAGTCAAAGCTATGGTTTTTCCAGGAGTCATGTATGGATGTGACAGTTGAACTATAAAGAAAGCTGAGAGCCAAAGAATTGATGCTTTTGAACTGTGGTGTTGGAGAAGACTCTTGAGAGTTCCTTGGACGGCAAGGAGAGCCAACCAGTCCATCCTAAAGGAAGGGAATCAATCCTGAATATTCATTGAAGGACTGATGCTGAAGCTGAAACTTCAATATTTTAGCCATCTGATGTGAAGAACTGACTCATCGGAAAAGACCCTGATGCTGGGAATGATTGAAGGCAGGAGGAGAAGGGGACGACAGAGGATGAGATGGTTGGATGGCATCACCGACTTGATGGACATGAGTTTGAGCAAGCTCTGGGAGTTGGTATTGGACAGGGAAGCCTGGCGTGCTGCAGTCCATGCGGTCACAAACAGTCGGATACAACTGAGAGACTGTACTTTATTTGGACTGTAAGGAGATAAAAAAAAGTCAATCCTAAAGGAAATCAACCCTGAATATTCTTTGGAAGGACTGATGCTGAAGCTAAAGCTCCAATACTTTGGCCACCTGAGGCAAAGAGCCGACTCATTGGAAAAGACCTTGATACTGGGATAGATTGAAGGCAGGAGGAGACGAGCACAACAGAGATTGAGATGGCTGGATGGCATCGCTGACTCAATGGACATGAGTTTTAGCAAACTCCAGGAGATGGTGTGGGAAGGGAAACCTAGTGTGCTGCAGTCTGTGGGGTCGCAAAGAGTCGGACATGACTTAGTAACTGAACAACAACAACAATGATTGCTATAGTAAAATTTAGTATGATATTTTATGAAAACATGTATGCATAGATGAAGAGAAAATAAGCAGCAGCATACAGGATTGTTGACATTTTGATAGATATATTTAGAGGAAGTTATGCCAACAGCGCAATGTAGAATGAATAGTAAGGTCAGTTGAATAAAGTGAAATAAGTATGGAGATTTGGTAGTAAATAGGGCACAGGTTATCCAGCTATTATTCCCCATTTCCCTTTGCTAGACGGTCCTCTTTAGCCAGTCCTTTTTTATGATTTTATTCATGCTCATGAATTTAAAACTTAAACATTCTGATTATTCACAATTTTTATGTCCAGTTCATATAATCCAATTTACTACTAGACTTGACTATTTGGCTATCTAAAAGTCACTATAAACTCATAAGTCCAAAATTGAAATTAGTGCCATTATTCCTAAACCCAGACTCCCTACAGGACAGAGTTTCCTGTCTTCATGAATAGTATGATGTGGAGATAAAAGTCAGGCAAAATGAAGAGTTTAAAGATTTCTTGATTAGAAAACTACTCATTGGTCTTTGTTGGAGATGATACATTTGGAAGATACTTTTGACTTAGGAAAGAAAAGCTAAGATGAAATTGATTTGGAGCTTTCTGATTTCGACATGACGATGAGAAATCCAAACTGAAGTATGTGAATGACTTCTGAATCTGTGGAGTGAAATGGTGAGAAAAGCTGATAGCCAAGAACATTGAGATTCAATTGAGGTAACTTGAATTTGTGTTGTGGTGGCAACTCCCAGCTGTCCATGGAAGTTCTTGCCTCTTTTCTTCCTTGGTAATATAATGGGAACTGCCCACATGGTTGCCTAGCTAGACTCCATTTTTTTACCCTTCATTTAATTTACCATTCTATCAGAAAAAAACATATTAATATGACTCCTCCGTGTTCTCCCTTCTTGCATCTTGCTGATAGTTCCTGCTGATGACCTAACTTACACTGTACACCAGGGCCTTAAAAATGGCAGAACCATAAGACCGATCCATACATCAGTGTCTCTTTTGCTGTCTCATACACAGGGTTATTGTTACCATCTTTCTAAATTCCATATATATGTGTTAGTATACTGTATTGGTGTTTTTCTTTCTGGCTTACTTCACTCTGTATAATAGGTTCCAGTTTCATCCATCTCATTAGAACTGATTCAAATGTATTCTTTTTAATGGCTGAGTAATACTCCATTGTGTATATGTACCACAGCTTTCTTATCCATTCATCTGCTGATGGGCATCTAGGTTGCTTCCATGTCCTGGCTATTATAAACAGTGCTGCGATGAACATTGGGGTACATGTGTCTCTTTCCCTTCTGGTTTCCTCAGTGTGTATGCCCAGCAGTGGGATTGCTGGATCATAAGGCAGTTCTATTTCCAGTTTTTTAAGGAATTTCCACACTGTTCTCCATAGTGGCTGTACTAGTTTGCATTCCCACCAACAGTGTAAGAGGGTTCCCTTTTCTCCACACCTTCTCCAGCATTTATTGCTTGTAGACTTATGGATCGCAGCCACTGATGTATAGATCAGTCTTATGGACTCTGTGGGAGAGGAAGAGGGTGGGGAGATTTGGGAGAATAGCATTGAAACATGTGTAATATCATGTATGAAACGAGTCGCCAGTCCAGGTTCGATACACGATACTGGATGCTTGGGGCTGGTGCACTGGGATGACCCAGAGGGATGGTATGGGGAGGGAGGAGGGAGGAGGGTTCAGGATGGGGAACACAGGTATACCTGTGGCGGACTCATTTTGATATTTGGCAAAACTAATACAATATTGTAAAGTTTAAAAATAAAATAAAATTAAAAAAAATAAAAAGCCAAAAAAAAAAAAAAAAGGCAGAACCACAAAATGAAGGAGATAGACATTCATGATTGATGAACTATCTGACCATCCACCATGCTTTTCTTATTAGAAAGAGAAGTAAAGTTTCATTTTTTCTTTAAGTTGTTGAATTTGAAACCTCTTTGTTATAGCAGATTAATCTCTCCTACCAATGCTAAGGGGAGAGTGGATATAAAGAAAAAGTGTTTTGTGGCTCTAAGATTTACTGATTATGTGGCCTGGGATAAATGATGTAAACTCTTTTGATTATACTTACTATAAATAGAAACAGTTGATAAATCAACAATTTGTTTAGTGACAATGCAGGTCACTCACTGAATTGCCTAACCTTGGCTAAGTGAGCACTAAATTATAGCTGTTATTATTGTGTTTCCATTTCTACTTCTTTTCTTCTTTCTTAAAGGAAATATAAAGTGCATATGTTAATTACAGACCTTCTAATTCCTTTGATCATTATATGGCTTACTATTTGTTTTTCAACCAAGGCTTGCCAAAGATATAGTGTATTAAGGAAATGTTAATAAATTAAATAAATGTTAATGTGATATAGAAAGTTCATTTTCCTGCTAAGTTCAACATTCTAGTTCCTATACTTTACACTGGAGTGGAGTTTTTATTAAAAAACTAAAACTCAAGAATGCCATAGATGGTATTTATCTTTAACTAGTGTAATTTTCTAGTAAAAGACTAAGAAAATGAATAGTATTAACAAGTAGCTTGCCTTTGCAAACTAATGAGGGTAAAATTCAGTTACCTTGATTCTTTATTTACCACAAAAATTATATTTAATTTTCATGTGGAATACATGAATTGCATTGTAAATATTTTTTATGAGTATATGCCATAAAAAACAGGTAGTAGTAAAACTTTTTGAGTTGTGCTATGTACTTTTTATACAGTTTTTAAATCATCAAGAGTAGTTTATTCATCTTGAATAAAAAGAATAGCATATTTCATTCGAATGTATTTGAAATATAAATTTATTGAAACAGTGACAATATATTCATATGACCTTTTGGTTTTTATTTTTGGGACTAATATACAGCCTCATTTTTCCCCAGAGGAGAATTTGTTTTCTTCTGACTAAAGGAGCACCATGTTAAAGAATGAATCTAGTATTATAGACCCATGGGATTTTCTAAAGTGGCTAGAAAATAATTAGAAATTTGAAGGTTTCACTTTCAAATTGTTTAAACACACTATCTCTATCATGAATGGGACTAATTTTCTAAACCATTCACTGTGATACTCAGAAGACTGCGAAGAAGGTAGGGAATGGTTTGGTTCTTAGTTACCTTAGTTTAAATCATGATTGAAACATTGATGGGAGACCTGAAGCAGTGACACCTCAGGCTTAATTTTGGCCCCACAGAGCAAGAGGGACACAACTTTCTCACCCTCAGACTCCCCTGAGGGGAGGATGGACTTGTGGTGGACAGAAACATAATAGAGAGCAAAGGCATACGCCCCTGACTATGAATAAAAGCTTTCTAAACCAGTGAAAAGAAACACAACTTCTCCATGATATAAGGAGCATTTTCATATTGCAAAGAACCTGAAGAAGTTTCTATCAATCACTAAAAAGTATCCAATCAATTAAAAAAAACAAACAGAAAAGCAACAATGACAAAAAGCCCACACAACATTTATGATGATTTAGGGAAACATTTAGAAGATGAACTCATATTTTGTTGGCATTTCCAGGGAAATTGACTCACATAGCTGTGAAGAATAAAATGAAAGCCATCTCTCCAACCAGAAAATCATACTGATCTTTAGAGGATTGAAGAACATTTTTAAACATAAAAAGGAGAAAACCATTCAAATATGAAGCATCAAATGTATGCAAGTTTGGGTAAAATTGGAGACTGAATTTAATCAAATTCCTTGGGGTTATAAAAAAATTGAACAGATATACACTAGGAGTTGTCTAAGTTTGGTGATGCTTATAAACATTTGGCATTACTGAAAAGATAAAATATGAAAAAATGTAGAACCTGCAACTTCTGGTTCAACAACTTGGAAGTCCCCACTCCATCCTAATAACAAGAGAAAACCTGGACAGAGTAAAAAAGTCAGCAACTCTGCTCGTATCTATAATAGAGGGAGGCCACAAGTCAAGACACTGCTCCCTAAAATGAAAGACAGGTGAATAAACATCATGACTTCCCCAAACAAGGACTCATGAGCAAAATCTACCTTGGAATTGGTGCCAGGGAAGATTGACAGGTTGTTGGAGACTCAGTGTAGATAACCAGGAGAGTTAAAAACTCCAGGGAGATTGTCAGAACTACACCCAGGAGCTCAGCCAGGTTCTGACAATAAATACTGGAGAAAATTTATTTTCTGAGCATAGTTATTCTTTACAAGACCTGTCCTTAGGGACAATGAGTTAAGTGGTGCCTGTGGAAAATTCTTCAAGAGATGGAAACACCAGACCACCCTCACCTTCTTCCTGAGAAATCTGTATGCAGGTCAAGAAGCAACAGTTAGAACCTGACATGGAACAACAGACTGAATCCATATTGGGAAGAGTACATCAGGCTGTATATTGTCATCCTGCTTATTTAATTTATATGCAGTGTACATCATGAAAAATGCTGGGCTGGATGAAACACAAGCTGGAATCAAGATTGCTGGGAGAAATATCAATAACCTCAGATATGCAGATGACACCACCCTTATGGCAGAAAGTGAAGAGGAACTAAAATCCTCTTGTTGAAAGTGAAAGAGAAGAGTGAAAAAACTGGCTTAAAACTCAACATTCAAAAAGTGAAGATCATGGTATCTGGTCCCATATTTATCACTTCATGGGAAATAGATGGGGAAACATTGGAAACAGTGACAGACTTTATTTTCTTGGGCTCCAAAATCACTGCAGCCATGAAATCAAAAGAAATCCTTGGAAGAAAGCTGTGACCAACCTAGACTGTGTATTAAAAAACAGAGACAATACTTTGCCAACAAAAGTCCGTCTAGTCAAAGCTATGGTTTTCCCAGTAGTTATGTATGGATGTGAGAGTTGAACTATAAAGAAAGCTGAGCACCAAAGAATTGATACTTTTGAACCGTGGTTTTGGAGAAGACTCTTGAGAGTCCCTTGGACTGCAAGGAGATCCAAGCAGTCCAGCCTACAGGAAATCAGTCCTGAATATTCATTGGAAGGACTGATGCTAAAGTTAAAACTTCAATACTTTGGCCACCTGATGTGAAGAACAGAGTCATTAGAAATGACCCTGATGCTCAGAAAGATTGAAGGCAGGAGGAGAACGGGATGACAGAGGATGAGATGGTTGGATGGCATCACCGACTCAATGGACATGAGTTTGAGCAAGCATCAGGAGTTGGTGATGGACAGGGAAGCATGGCGTGCTGCAGTCCACGGTTTCACAAAGAGACACATGAGACTGAGTGACTGAACTGACTGTGAAAAGGCCTACCCACTCTAGCTCTTGTGTCTTACTCATGGGAGTGGGAGAAAACCCTGAGAAATTTTTGTTAAGTTCACAGTCCAGGAACATACATAAGCAAGGAGGCAATTGTTTCAATGCCACTTTGGCCACTAAAAGCTGGTGAAATGTTGGAAAAGTCACTTATCCTTTCTGAATTACAGCTTCTTCATTTGTGAGGGGAGATATTTATATTTTATATCACTAAGATCTTTCTGGCTCTGAAATTTTATTTTTCACAGTGTGAAATCTATCTGCTAAATGCATTCACTTAGAAAGGAAACTCAAACTATTGTTATTTTCCTCTGTGCTCTGTGAAAGAAGTATAATTTTAAGGTTAAAATAACAGATGTTTTGTAGCTTTTAAGCAATGTGATTAAATACACTGAAGATTAACATATGCTTTATGATTTGTTGAAATATAACAAGGCAAACTCAGTAAACTTGCCTCAGTCTTTTCTGAAACCTCTTATTTTACATTTTTATAGGAACCCTCGAGTAAGACAGGTACCCCTCTGGTTGGGGAGCCAGGAATTTGGGGGGCAATTATTGACGATGGTGCTAGGACTGCCAGGAATTCAATCATGACTTGCATCTAAGCCACCTCTTTTGATTCACTTTTTATTAGTAGGAATTGTGATGCTCAACTCCTTCATATGTCTGCTGATTCTTGTGGCTTTTCAGCTGTTCCTACATTTAAGAAAAACATGGCTATTGATTGGGCACTTAAAATCAAAACAGATACTCTGTTGTTAATTCTCTTTTTCTGTTCAGGATTTCAAAAGTCATTAATAGCACAATCTGTGAATATTGTGCAGCAGTGTTTACAGAAATTTATAGAAATATCTGAAATAACAATCTGAAATTTTACATTTGCTTGTTCTTACACTAATATGAAAGTTATTTGGCTATAGTCAGTTCTGTTCTAATTTACTTTTGAATGTGAGCTAAATGAATATAAAATTGTTCCTGTTACAGTTTTATGAGTTGTTGATCATCATGACTAGTCATTGATGTAATTTCAAGATAAAGCCAGACAGCAAGGGCTGGTTACTACATTATTTGTGTGTGTGTGTGATTTTTCTTTCTTTTATTGTCAGGAAAATGACTCTTCCCCTAATATATAATAAATTGGCTGGCCAATATTTGGCAGGATTAAAAACCTTAAAATCTGAAAGAGTTTGGTCTGGTGGTCTTAGAGAATGGCTCTAACTTCCCATAAATAAGTTTTATTATTGATATTTTCTGATAAAGTCAATATATAAATTAACAGCTATATAAAACAGAAAACATTGAAAAATATGTTTTATAAACTTGCAAGACTTTTCACATTGGTGTTACATGTTTTTACAAGACCAGTGTCTGTGCAGTAAAATATATAAAATGATGGATTCCTTGTGTTCTGTCCTATTTTGCAGTAGATTTCAGTAACTGCCAAGACCACATTGGTGGGCTTATAAACGGTGATATCCACACTCCCCACCCATGGTGAATCATTTCATGGTGAGACTCATGAAGGGTGGAGAAAGTTTCAGTGTCTTGAGGCCTCTTGAAGAAAAACATACTGTGAAAGTGCAAGTTTCTTGTCCTAAAGACAATAGAAAATTTGCAAGGATTCAGTGACATGTGGTTAGTCCATCTTGAACTCATTATTAGGAACTTGAAAAAAATTAGTATGGTTTCTGCTACAGTGTTTTTTTTTTTTTTTTTAAAATCATTATGATTAAATGTATGGTTGTTTGTTTTTGTACACCCTTTTGAGTTGGTAATCTTTATAAGTAGCCTAAAAGAGAAACCTACATTCTATTTTACAGTAGAAATGTAAAATTCCTAAGGGCTCCATGCCTTATGAACTTTATATGCACTGAAATCCTAGATAGAAAAATAGTATTTAGAGAAAATTGTCAAGTGCACATAGCCTTTCATTTTGTATTTCTTTTATTCTCTTTCATTTTGTGCCCTCTCTCTGTATATATAGATACACACACATACACATGTATATATATATACACATCTATATAAATTTATAGGCTTCCCTGGTGGCTCAGATGGTAAAGAATCTGCCTGCAGTCCCTGCATCAGGAAGATCCCTTGGAGAAAGGAATGGCAATCCACTCCAGTATCCTTGTCTGGAGAATTCTATGGACAGAGGAGCCAGGAGGGCTTCAGTAATGGGGTTGCATACAGTGGAATGCAACTGAGGGACTAATACACTCATACACACACACACACACACACACTAGCATGCATGCTAAGTTGCTTCAGTCGTGTCCAACTCTTTGGGACTGTATGGACCGTAACTTGCCAGGCTCCTCTGTCCATGGGATTCACTAGGCAAGAACACTGGAGTGGATTGCCATGCCTTCTTTAAGGGGATCTTCCCCACCTAGGGATCAAACCTGCATCACCTGCATTGGCAGGTGGATTCTTTACAACTAGTGCAGAAGATCTAAATGAATTAGAAGTTATACTTGTTTTTCATGTTTCAGAAGACTCAATATGGTTAAGATATCAAATCTTCTGAAAATGGCCTATAAATGCATTTCATTCTCAATTAAAACCTTAGAAGGAATTTCTGAACAATTTGATTCTGAACGGAAATGTAAATGACCAATAATAATCAAAGCAACTTAGGAAAAAACAAAAATAGAGGTTGAACAGTACCTGATTTCAAGACAACATAAATCTGCATTAATCGAGAAAATTTAGTACTTAAAAGTAAATATCTAAATCAGTTGAAGAGTATAGAAAGTTTATAAATAAACCCACAAATACGGACAGAGACATACATACATACATACATAGACAATTCAGAGGAGAAAGATTTACTTTTTTCAACAAATGTTAAGGGAACAAATTGATCTCAGTGTGTTAGTTTGCTAGGGCTGTCATATAAAATTTTATGAACCAAGAGACAATAGAAATTTATTTCTCACAGGTTGGAGCATAAAAGTCTAAGGTCAAGTTGTTAGGAGGGTTAGTTCCTTCTGAAGTCTCTCTCCTTAACTTGTGGATGGCTGTCTTTTTCTGCTCTCTTCACAAGGTCTTCCCACTATGTTTGTGGTGTCCTAGTCGGGAAGATCCTCTGGAGAAGGAAATGGCAACCCACTCCAGTATTCTTGCCTGGAAAATCTCATGGATGGAGTCTGGTAGGCTACAGTCCATGGGGTCACAAAGAGTCGGACACGACTGAGTGACTTCTCTTCACTTCAATCTCTTTTCATTAGAGCACGCCCTTATCACCCCCTTTTTTTAACCTTAATTACCTCTTTAAGGACACAGTCTCCAAGTACAGTCACATTCCGAGGTTCTGGGGGGTTAAAACTTCAACATATGGATTTTGGGAGCATTCACTTCAGTCCATGACAATATCCATTTGCAAACAAGTGAATTTCAATCTATACCAAAATATCTGCCCACAGAAAGATTTGCAGGTTATATGTTTATAGCAGCATTATTCATAATTGCCCCAAACTGGAAACAACCTAAATCCCCCTCAGTAGGTGAATGGATAAAAATTTTGTTATATTCTTACAATGGATTACTATTCAGCAATAAAACAAATGAACAACTGATACATGCTACATCATGGCTGACCCTCAAAACCGCTGTGCCAAGTGAACAAAGCTAGGCATAAGAGAACACATATTTTATGATTCTATTTATACTAAATGTCTATAAAAAGCAAATTTATAGACCAGAAACTAAATGAGTAGTCGCCTGAGGCTGAGGGTGGGAATAGGGATTAACTGTAAATGGCTACGAGAGATCTTGTTAGAGGAGACTGTAAAAATGTTCTAAAACTGATTTATGGTGATAATTGCATCAGTTGATAATGTTCCGAATAAGATATATTGATGGCAAATATATAATAACTAAGTGTATTAGTCATTAGGCAAATGAAAAGTAAACCTTAATAAGATATCACTACACACCTATTGAAATGGCTATATTTAGAATGACTGGACATGTTAATCATTGGCAGTGATGCGGAGGAATTGGAACACTGACACTCTGCTGGTGGAAACAGAAAATGCTACAATTGCATTGGAAAAAAGTTTGGCAGTTTCCTTTAAAAATAGATGTGTAGCTTTTACAAGATCCAGCTATCCACTCCCAGGTGCTTGTCCCAAGGAAATGAAAACTTACATCCATACAAAAAAAAACTGTATACAAGTGTTTGAGTAGCTTTATTTGTAATAACTAAAAACTGAAAATAATCCATCACATGGATTAACAAATGGTGATATAACCTAATAATGGAAGAACACACTGAATGAAAAAAAAATCATCTATTGATAAATTTAACAACATGGTGAAAGTCACTCAAGCAGTGTCCAGCTGTTTGCAACCACGTGGACTAGGCCGTCCATGGAATTCTCCAGGCCAGAACACTGAGTGAGTAGCCTTTTCCTTCTCCAGGGGATCTTCCCAACCCAGGGATTGAACCCAGGTATCCCACAGTGCAGGTGGATTTTTTTATCAGCTGAGCCACAAAGGAAGCTCTTAACAATGTAGGCGGATCACAAAATAATTATACTGAGTGAAAGGAGCCACATACATAGCAACAACATCAAGCAATTTGTTGCTATTCTGTCGCCTAGCCATGCCTGACTCTTTGTGACCCCATGGACTGCAGCACGCCAGGCTTCCCTGTCCATCACCATCTCCTGGAGCTTCCTCAAACTCATGTCCATTGAATCGGTGATGCCATCCAAACATCTCATCCAGACATCTCATCCAGACATCTCATCCTCCTCCCCTTTTCCTCCTGCCCTCAATTTTTCCCAGCATCAGGGTCTTTTCTAATGAGTTGGCTCTTTGCATCAGGTGGCTAAACTATTGCAGCTTCAGCTTCAGCATTGGTCCTTCCAATGAATATTCAGGATTGATTTCCTTTAGGATTGACTGGTTTGATCACCTTCCAGTTCAAGAGACTCTCAACAGTCTTCTCCAACACCTCAGTTCAAAAGAATCTATTCTTCTGTGCTCAGCCTTCTATATGGTCCAACTCTCACATCCATACTGAGTACTGGAAAAACCATAGCTTTGACTATACAGACCTTTGTTGGCAAAGTAACATCTCTTCTTTACTACACGGACAAACTTGCTGCTGTTGCTGCTGCTGCTGCTGCTGCTGCTAAGTCGCTTCAGTCGTGTCTGTCTCTGTGCGACCCCATAGACGGCAGCCCACCAGGCTCCCCCGTCCCTGGGATTCTCCAGGCAAGAACACTGGAATGGGTTGCCATTTCCTTCTCCAATGCATGAAAGTGAAAAGTGAAAGTGAAGTCGCTCAGTCGTGTTCGACTCTTATCGACCCCATGGACTGCAGCCTACCAGGCTCCTCCATCCATGGGATTTTCCAGGCAAGAGTACTGGAGTGGGGTGCCATTGCCTTCTCCGACAAACCTAGACAGTGTATTAAAAAGTAGAGACATTACTTTGCCTGCAAAGTTCGGTATAGTCACAGTCTAATCAAGAGTGACAGAAATTATGTAAGGGAATTCCTGGTTTGGGAAGGGTGAAAGCAAGATTGATGAGGTAACTTATAAGTGATGAATATATTAACCATCTTAATACTGGATAGTGTATTAGTCAGGGTTCTTCATCGAAACAAAACTAGTAGAATGTGTGTTTGTGTTGTGTGTGCATAAAGAAAACTTATTATAGGAATTGGCTGAGACAGTTATGGGAGCTAAATTCCACAGTTTTCAAGCTGGAGACCCAGGAAAGCTGATAGTGTAATTTAGCCCAAATTGTAATGTCTGATGATTGGGAACATCCTTGTCCAAACACAGGAGAAGATGAATGTCTCAGCTCTAATAGACCAAACCATCCTTCCTCTTCCAGGCCCTCAGGGTTTGCCAGTGCCCACCAGCATTGGTGAGATTAAATCTTCTTTCTTCAGTCTACCAACAATGTATTGCGTAACAATGCAAGGACACCCAGACCTAAACCTAAACAAAATATTCATTTCAGTTTTTGTTTGTTTTTATACAAACTCATTCTGTGCCAGTGGCCATACTAAGGGTAGAGAAAATATACCCTTCAGTTCAGTTGCTCAGTCATGTCTGACTCCTTGTGACTCCATGAATTGCAGCACGCCAGGCTTCCCTGTCCATCACCAACTCCTGGAGTTCACTCAAACTCACTTCCATCGAGTCGGTGATGCCATCCAGCCATCTCATCCTCTGTCGTCCCCTTCTCCTCCTGCCCCCAATTCCTCCCAGCATCAGAGTCTTTTCCAATGAGTCAACTCTTCACATGAGTCGGCCAAAGGATTGGAGTTTCAGCTTTAGCATCAGTCCTTCCAATGAACACCCAGGACTGATCTCCTTGAGGATGGACTGGTTGGATCTCCTTGCAGTCCAAAGGACTCTTAAGAGTCTTCTCCAACACAAGGATCAATTCTTTGGTGCTCAGCTTTCTTTATAGTCCAACTCTCACATGAATATATGACCACTGGAAAAACCATAGCCTTGACTAGACAGACCTTTGTTGGTGAAGTAATGTCTCTGCTTTTCAATATGCTGTCCAGGTTGGTCATAACTTTCCTTCCAAACAGTAACCGTATTTTAACTTCATGGCTGCAATCACCATCTGCAGTGATTTTGTAGTCCCCCCAAAATAAGATCTGTCACTGTTTCCATTGTTTCCCCATCTATTTGGTGTGAACACATGGGACTGGATGCCATGATCTTCATTTTTTGAATGTTGAGTTTTAAGCCAACTTTTTCATTCTCCTCTTTCACTTTCATCAAGAGGCTCTTCAGTTCTTCACTTTCTGCTGCAAGGGTGGGTGGTGTCTTCTGCATATCTGAGGTTATTGATATTTCTCCCAGCAATCTTGATTCCAGCTTGTGCTTCCTCCAGCCCAACATTTCTCATGATGTACTCTGCATATAAGTTAAATAAACAGAGTGACAATATACAGCCTTGATGTACTCCTTTTCCTATTTGGAACTAGTCTGTTGTTCCATGTTCAGTTCTAACTGTTGCTTCCTGACCCGCATACAGGTTTCTTAAGAGGCAGGTCAGGTGGTCTGGTATTCCCATCTCTTGAAGAATTTTCCACAGTTGATTGTGATCCACACAGTCAAAGGCTTTGGCATCATCACTAAAGCAGAAATAGGTATTTTTCTGGAACTCTCTTGCTTTTTCAATGATCCAGTGGATGTTGGCAATTTGATCTCTGGTTCCTCTGCCTTTTCTAAAACCAGCTTGAACATCTGGAAGTTCACAGTTCACTTATTGCTGAAGCCTGGCTTGGAAAATTTTGAGCATTACTTCATTAGCGTGTGAGATGAGAGCAATTGTGCAGTAGTTTGAACATTCTTTGTCATTTCTTTTCTTTGGGATTGGAATTAAAACTGACCTTTTCCAGTCCTGTGGTCACTGCTGAGTTTTCCAAATTTGCTGGCATATTGAGTGCAGCACTTTCACAGCATCATCTTTCAGGATTTGAAAAAGCTCAATTGGAATTCCATCACCTCCATTAGCTTTGTTCATAGCGATGCTTCCTAAGGCCCACTTGACTTCACACTCCAGGATGTCTGGCTCTACGTGAGTGATCACACCATCATGATTATCTGGGTCGTGAAGATCTTTTTTGTATAGTTCTTCTGTGTATTCTTGCCACCTCTTCTTAATGTCTTCTGCTTCTGTTAGGTCCATACCATTTCTGTCCTTTATTGAGTCCATCTTTGCATGAAATGTTCTCTTGGTATCTCTAATTTTCTTAAAGAGATCTCTTGTCTTTGTCATTCTATTGTTTATCTCTTTGCATTGATTGCTGAGGAAGGCATTCTTGAGTTGGCTTTCTCAAAAATAGATACACAAAAGGCCATCAGGTCCATGAAGACAGGCTCAAGATTACTAGGTAATGCAAATTAAAACATCAATGAGATATCATTTCATTCCTGAGAAAATGCCCATCACCAAAAAAGAAGAGATCACGAATGCTGATGTGTATGTGGAGGAGAGGAACCCGGGCATTGTTGGCACCATTATTGGTACAGCTTTTATAAAAGCAGTATGGAATTTCCTCAAATAATTAAAAATAAGTGAAGTATCTCAGTTATGTCCTACTGTTTGTGACTTCATGGACTGTAGCCCACTATGCTCCCCCATCCATGGAACTTTTTATAATTAAAAATAGAACTATGACAAAAGCCAGCAACTCCATTTATGGGAATATATGCAAAATAATTGAAAACACTAATTCAAAAAGGTATCTGCATTCCCACGCTCATAGCAGTATTATCTACAATAGCCAAGACATGGAAACAATGTAAGTGTCTCTTGATGGATGAATAGATAAAGAAATTGTGATTATATGTACAATGGAACATTATTCAGCCATAAGAAGGTAAGGAATCCTTCCATTTGCAACAACATGGTTGGATCTTGAAGGCATTATGTTAAGGGAAATAAGTCAGACAAAGAGAGACAAATACTGTATGATTTCACTTATATCTGAAATTTAAATACAAACATAAAACAAACAAACAAAGCACTCATAGCAAAAGAGATTAGATTAGTTATCAGAAGTGGCAAGTGACTGAAGGGGAATTGAAGGAAGGTGGTCAAAAGATACAAACTTCTAGCTGTAAGATAATTAAGGATGTACTGTACAATACCATGATTATAGCCAACTATGCTTCAGGATATATAGAAAAGAGAATAAATCCTAAAACTTCTCATCACAAGAATTCCCCCCCACCTTTGCTCTTTCTTTCTTTCTTTTCTTTTTATTGTATCTGTATGAGAAGATGAATATTAGCTGACCTACTTCAATCATTTCACAAAATATGCATATCAAACTATCATGCTGTATGCCTTAAACTTGTAGAGTCAATTATTTCTCTAAAACAGGAGAAAAGAAAAATCTCAGTTTCATCACTTGAAAATATTCATGTTTCTTTAGTCCTGTATATAGTTTGTATCCTGCTCTCTTTTGGGTGAACTATGCTATTCCAAATCCTGAAAGATGATGCTGTGAAAGTGCTGCACTCAATATGCCAGCAAATTTGGAAAACTCAGCAGTGGCCACAGGACTGGAAAAGGTCAGTTTTCATTCCAATCCCAAAGAAAGGCAATGCCAAAGAATGCTCAAACTACCACACAATTGCACTCATCTCACACGCTAGTAAAGTAATGCTCAAAATTCTCCAAGCCAGGCTTCAGCAATATGTGAACTGTGAACTTCCTGATATTCAAGCTGGTTTTAGAAAAGGCAGAGGAACCAGAGATCAAATTGCCAACATCCGCTGGATCATGAAAAAAGCAAGAGAGTTCCAGAGAAACATCTATTTCTGCTTTAGTGATGATGCCAAAGCCTTTGACTGTGTGGATCACAATAAACTGTGGAAAATTCTGAAAGAGATGGGAATACCAGACCACCTGATCTGCCTCTTGAGAAATTTGTATGCAGGTAAGGAAGCAACAGTTAGAACTGGATATGGAACAACAGACTGGTTCCAAATAGGAAAAGGAGTACATCGAGGCTGTATATTGTCACCCTGTTTATTTAACTTATATGCAGAGTACATCATGAGAAATGTTGGGCTGGAGGAAGCACAAGCTGGAATCAAGATTGCTGGGAGAAATATCAATAACCTCAGATATGCAGATGACACCACCCTTATGGCAGAAAGTGAAGAGGAACGAAAAAGCCTCTTGATGAAAGTGAAAGTGGAGAGTGAAAAAGTTGGCTTAAAGCTCAACATTCAGAAAATGAAGATCATGGCATCCAGTCTCACCTCTTCATGGGAAATAGATGGGGAAACAGTGGAAACAGTGTCAGACTTTATTTTTCTGGGCTCCAAAATCACTACAGATGGTGACTGCAGCCATGAAATTAAAAGACGCTTACTCCTTGGAAGGAAAGTTATGACCAACCTAGATAGCATATTCAAAAGCAGAGACATTACTTCACCAACAAAGGTTCGTCTAGTCAAGGCTATGGTTTTTCCTGTGGTCATGTATGGATGTGAGAGTTGGACTGTGAAGAAGGCTGAGCGCCAAAGAATTGATGCTTTTGAACTGTGGTGTTGGAGAAGACTCTTGAGAGTCCCTTGGACTGCAAGGAGATCTGACCAGTCCATTCTGAAGGAGATCAGCCCTGGGATTTCTTTGGAAGGAATGATGCTGAAGCTGAAACTCCAGTACTTTGGCCACCTCATGTGAAGAGTTGACTCATTGGAAAAGACTCTGATGCTGGGAGGGATTGGGGGCAGGAGGAGAAGGGGACGACAGAGGATGAGATGGCTGGATGGCATCACTGAGTCGATGGACGTGAGTCTGAGTGAACTTCTGGAGTTGGTGATGGACAGGGAGGCCTGGCGTGCTGCGATTCATGGGGTCGCAAAGAGTCGGACACGACTGAGTGACTGATCTGATCTGATTTGATATTAAAAAAGAAGTGGATTTTATATTTATGTGTTCACTGATTTTCTTTTTAAATATATAAGAGCTGAAAATCATATATATCAGGTTTTTTTGCACAAGACACGGGGAAAAGAGTTGTGAATTCAACAGCTTATGTTCCTAAGGAGTTTGATGGCTAATGGTTTAGACAAATATTTAGATTGTTGTTGCTCAGTCATCATGCTGTGTCCAAGTCTTTGCAGCCTCGTGGACTGTAGCATGCCAGGCTCCTCTGTCTTTCACTGTCTCCTGGAGTTTGCGCAAATTCATGTAATTGAATCCATCCTATCAAAGGATTCAATTCATGTCCATTGAATCCTTAGTTACCTGTAATAAAGTTTCAGAGTGACTACTATGGAGCACAGAAGAGGAAGTAGCTAACTCTCCACTGAAGAGTATGTTAGAGAGTAGGTCTTGCTTAGAAAGGTTTGAGGAGAAGCAGATTGTTGAACTGAGTCTTGAACACTGAGTTTTTACCAGATGGATAAAGGTTGAAGGGGATTAGCCACCGAGGAAGAAAAGCATTACAAAAAATAGATGTATGATGGTGACTGAGATGTTTCAGGGACCAGACGGCAGAGTATTATATGGGACTGTGGTGTTTATTAGAGGCCCCTAAAGCAGTAAAAGAATAGATATGAAATGGCCCTGTCTGTGACACTAAAGCATTTGGAATTTGTGTGGTGCACTCTATGCTTGGATAGCCACTGGAGACTCTAATTAAAGAAAGAAGAATGGGTTTCAGAATGAGATCTGTGTGACATGTGAAGATAAATACAGAGCATGGACCAAAAGAAGGCAGAAAATACACACATAATGACTATTTTGTTAATCTAAGGAAAATTAAGATAGTGACAGTGAGAATGGAGAGCAGGGGCTGTCTCTGAGGTATTTTAAGAGCATAGAATTAGTAGGTTGGCTTGGTGGGGCAATGGGGGTATCGAGAAGCTGGTAAGGAACAGAAGGGAGTCATTATAACTCCTGGATTCCTGATCTTTGAAAAGCAGGTATAGCTGAAATATGTAAGATATGAAAATTCCTTTGTTTTATGTCATTTTATTGAAGAGTTCTTGGTTTTCTTAGCCCATTCTTCACACCAATCTATTCAATTCACTGATCAAAATCTAAAGCAGAAGAAATATATACAGGTTTCCCAAAAGTAAGGCGATTAAATTGCAACTGGCCTCTGACTATAACAATATCCCATTATGTTCATTATCTTATCTTAAGGTGGAGTCATTCTTTATGTAAATTCCCAAATACTAACTTTTCTTATTTACTTTATATACTATTACTGTATGGGCTTCCCATGTAGCTCAGTGGTAAAGAATCTGCCTGACAATGCAGGAGACTTAAACGTTCAGTCCCTGGATCAGGAAGATCTCCTAGAAAAGGAAATAACAATCCATTCCCATGTTCTTGCCTGGAAAATTCCATAGACAGAAGAGTAAGTAATGGGCTACAGTGCAAGGGATCACAAAGACAACAATTTAGTTACTGAACACTCATGCACTATGACTATATGTGTTAAGAGTCTTAACTTTAGGATGAGTGGATAGAAATTACCCTCAAATATAAATTGCATGAGCTTGAGGACTATATTCCAGCATTAAGCACAAGGCTTCACATAAACAGTCTTGTTGATTGAATGAATGAACAAATAAGTTAAAGAAAGAATTATACAATAATAAACTCATTGTTTCATAATGCCAATAGGTTGCTCAGTCTGTTGGGATTTATTTAGAAATGAAATTTCTTTACAATACTATAATAGCAAAAACATTCAGTTCAATTTGGTTTTCCAGCTACCAATCCTCTGCTCTCTAAATGCAATCTATATTATGTCTGTAGCCTGGTATTCTTTATTCACCAAATATAAATAATGTTTTCAGAAATTGTTTGGAAGCTGACCCAGTGGGCAAGCACTCTGAATTACTTTAGATAGAACCTCATTTTAAGAAATGCACATATTAACTTAGATAGCACATTTCCTCCTTTATTTTGTCCCGTCACCCCATGGGCTATTGCCTGGAAGGATTCCAAAGCAATTCCGAATACTAACATGCAGAATTTTATGTGAAACTTACCTAGGACAAAGGCTTCTTGTATTTTTTTCAATGATCACTTTCTTTCATAGCCTGGCACATAAAAGATGGAGACTTTTCTGCCTCTATTCCTGAATAATGGATTTTAGAAACATATTAGACATCTCCAACATAATATAAACCAAGGGAGTATGTGGTAGAATATCTTAGAAAGGCCCTGCCAATAAACACAAAGAATTAATCAGCCCACACTTTTGTTTTATTAGCCTACCCTCTCCCATGAGATATAGTGGTAGTAAACTTAATTCATCCAACATTCTTTAATACTTGCCAGATAAGAAGGGCTCCTTGCCTCTACTTTGGTGACAGGTTGATAGTTGCATTCTGGAAACATTTGTCCAGATCCAAGAGCTTGGGTTCAATGCAATTTATTTACTTGGGAGTCTTTTGGCAGGAAGTGCTATACCCTTACCTGGCAGAAGGGGAGAGGGTGGGGGACTTTTCTTCATTTTAAATTGTGCTTCATTTTAAATTCACTCTGAAGGAGAATAACTACAGAGCATAACTAAGAAGGATTATTTACAGACCTTACAAAGTAGGGTTAAAAATAGCCTCACCCTAGCATCTGAGATGGAATTTGATTATCCTACATGTCTTAAGGATTTTTTTCCCCAACTTTTAGCTACTTTTGGGGGGCCCTCCATTTTTATTTGAATTTTTATTGTAAGCCAGACACAGAATCATAACTCCAGCTTTGGATGCTCTTTTGATGCTATGAAGCTTACATTCATATTTCAGGCCCATAGAGCTATAATTATATATCTTCTCTGTTTCACATCAGAGATGTTCTCTAGGCATGGATGGAGAAAACTTAACCACGTCCCTCTTGCACTGGGGTGCATATTCCTTTATTAGGAGGCCTTGGAGCTCCAATTTAGAGACATTTCTACACCTACTGTGCATTTCTGACAAAAGGAATCATAGATGGCTCTTTCTGCTTCTTGTTTTGTATTGTCTGCTCTCAGTTCAGTTCAGTTCAGGCACTCAATCATGTCTGACTCTTTGCAAAACCCATGGGCTACAGGCTACAGAATGCCAGGCTTCCATGTTCATCAACAACTCCCAGAGCTTGCTCAAACTCATGTCCATCAAGTCGGTGATGCCATCCAACCATCTCACCCTCTGTCATCTCCTTCTCCTCCTGCCTTCAATCATTCCCAGCATTAGGGGCTTTTTCAATGAATCAGTTCTTTGCATCAGGTGGCGAAAGTTTGCAACTTCAGCTTCAGCAGCAGTCCTTCCAGTGAATATTCAGGACTGATTTCCTTTAGGATTGACTTGTTGGATCTCCTTGCAGTCCAGGGGACTCACAAGGGTCTTCTCCAACATCACAGTTCAAAAGCATCTATTCTTTGGCACTCAGCTTTCCTCGTGGTCCAACTCTCACATCCATATATGACTACTGGAAAAACCATAGCTTTGACTAGACAGACCTTTGTCGGCAAAGTAATGTCTCTACCTTTTAATATGCTATCTAGGTTGGTCATAACTTTTCTTCCAAGGAGAAAACATCTTTTAATTTCATGGCTGCAGTCACCATCTGCAGTGATTTTGGAGTCCCCCCAAAAAAGTCTGTCACTGTTTCCCTTGTTTCCTTATCTATTTGGTGTGAAGGCATGGGAGAGGATGCCATGATCTTCATTTTGTGAATGTTGAGTTTTAAGCCAACTTTTTCACTCTCCTCTTTCACTTTCATCAAGAGGCTCTTTAGTTCTTCTTCACTTTCTGCCACAAGAGTGGTGTCTTCTGCATATCTGAGGTTATTGATATTTCTCCCGGCAATCTTGATTCCAGCTTGTGCTTCCTTCAGCCCAGCGTTTCTCATGATGTACTCTGCATATAAGTTAAATAAGCAGGATGACAATATACAGCCTTGACGTACTCCTTTTCCTATTTGGAATCAGTGTATTGTTCCATGTTCAGTTCTAACTGTTGCTTCCTGACCCGCATACAGGTTTCTTAAGAGGCAGGTCAGGTGGTCTGGTATTCCCATCCCTTTCAGAATTTTCCACAGTTAATTGTGATCCCTACAGTCAAAGGCTTTGGCATCGTCACTAAAGCAGAAATAGATGTTTTTCTGGAACTCTCTTGCTTTTTCGATGATCCAGTGGATGTTGGCAATTTGATCTCTGGTTCCTCTATCTTTTCTAAAACCAGCTTGAACATCTGGAAGTTCACAGTTTATGTATTATTGAAGCCTGGCTTGGAGAATTTTGAGCATTACTTTACTAGTGTGTGAGATGAGTGCAATTGTGTGGTAGTTTGAACATTCTTTGGCATTTCCTTTCTTTGAGATTGGAATGAAAACTGACCTTTTCCAGTCCTGTGGCCACTGCTGAGTTTTCCAAATTTGCTGACATATTGAGTGCAGCACTTTCATAGCATTGTCTTTTAGAATTTGAAATAGCTCAACTGGAGTCCCATCACCTCTACTAGCTTTGTTCGTAGTGATGCTTCCTAAGGCCCACTTGACTTCACATTCCAGGATGTCTGGCTCTAGGTGAGTGCGAATGATCACACCATCATGATTATCTGGGTCATGAAGATCTTTTTTGTACATATATGTTCAAATTTTATATTTTTGAAAATATGTAATCTTCATAAAACCCTTGCTTGATTTTTCATATTCTATATCAAAGTTTAGCAAAATATAGTCCTAGGGTCAAATCTTGGCCTACTGCTAATTTTTGTGTAGCTTTTGGGTTAGTAGTATTTTTAAATAACTTTAAATATTTACATTTTTATTGGATATATACATATATATATATAATCCAAAATCTTTACTATATCGTCTTTTCTGAAAATACTTTCTGTTCTCTGTTTAGACATTGGACTAAAGGACAAATATCCAGCCCAGTACAGCCAATACACAATAATAAATTATTTTCTACAATATGTGGTTTTAATAGGGTTGTTTGTTGGTTCCCTTAGGGTAAGGATCTTGCGTGAATTTTTTCCTGTATCATCTCTGTGAGGGTGCCTGTTCTTTCCTTCCTTATGTGGTCTTATAAGTCCACACACATTGAGGTCACGAGTGTTCTCCCTCGTATTAAATCTAAAAACGTCTCTCATGTTTTCAAGAGCTCATCTTATTTGCTTCTTTAATAAAATTTGCTGTTCTGATGGTATTACTATCTCTCTTTCTGTGTCTGAGAGAAATGAAGAGAAAGAATATGTGACTGTTTTTCAGGGATTGGCCCATCATCCTTAAGACAGTGTCAAAATTATAGGTCATGACTTAGCCATAAAAAAAAATAGTAAAATAATGCCATTTGCAGCAACATGGATGATATAGAGATGATCATAGTAAGTGAAATATATCAAAGACAAATAGCATATGATATCATTTGTATATGGAACCTAATAAAAATGATGGACAAAACAGAGACACACAGATTTCAAAATCTAATTTATGGTTACCAAAGGGGAAACATGGGGGAAAGTGATAAATTGGGAGATGGAGATTAACATATACATACTATTTACAATATATAGAATAGATAGCTACTAAGGACCTACTGTATAACAAGAGAAGTCTACTGTAATAATCTATATGAGGAAAAGAAAGAGAATGGATATGACTCACATTGCTGTACACCTGAAACTTAACGCAACATTGTAAGTCAACTTTATTCCAATAAATTAAAAAAAAAAAGGATCCTTAGAAGCTAATGCTTAAGTTAATACCCATATAATGCCTATTTTTTTACTCACTGAATCTGAATCTGAATCTCAGTTTCCTGATGGGAAAAGTGGGAATTACAATATTTACTGTTCAAGTTTATGTATTTTTGCTTTACGTTTTCTTTTAATGACTATATTAGAAATGTACTTTTTTTCCTGTTATCACCCCTGGGAAGTTTGGCATTCATTCACATTGACTGGTGACTTGTAGTATTGTAGTCTAATTCTAACAATTCACTAGTTTGAGAAGAAAACTTTTTCCCCACCTCTGATTTCTTATATCCTTATTAAGAAAGTGTGTTTGTGTAAAACCTATCATTTTAAAATTGAAAATAATGCTTTTTACAAAATTGCCTTACTCCCAGTCACTTCTAAAACAAGTTTAATCTTTCAGGGCTAAAAATCTTATTTTCTTTTGTTGCTTAAGTGCCGGAGGAGCCATGAAGAGCTAGGTCATGAATACTTTCTTCAGTCATATCATTTTGGAATATTTTAAAAAGATGGGCACATATAATACATTTTCAGAGTTGTTATTTATTTTAAATCTTGAATAAATTTTTACCCCATGAAAAATTAGTTAGATCATCTGCTTTAAGGGGCAGTATCTTTTATAGTCAGTAAACCAAAGCAAAACAAATTTGTTGTACATGTAAAAATACATGAGAGAAAAGATATTTTAAAAGATTTGCTCTGATAAACTCAGAAAATTTTAAATATGATAGAGATGGCCATTTACTGCTTTTCTAATAATTTCATCCAATTTATTTTCTATTTTATGTCATTATAATGATCTCCTTTTCAATCTTATAATACAATCTTATTTTCCTATTGTGTGATTTTTTTTTCAAATTATACATGAGTAGAACTGTCACAGAATTAGAAAACTTGGAAAAGTTATGTATCTTAATCCAGGAAGTCTTCTATTAATTGGATTTTTTAGATATTTTTAAGTAAGTATAAGGTTGACACTTATTTTTATAATTTATGAATATCTTTACTATTCTATTTACTATTCTGATTTATTATGTATCAATCATAATATTATAATTTTCTCTTTTGAAAAACTACTGTTGTTAATTATATTTTCAAAACCTTCTATTAGAATTTTTTTTTTGCTTTTCTGAAATTACTGCTACTTGATTTAAAAAAAAAAATTATTGTTAAATTTCATTGTTGATAATTGACCTAGGATTTTTACACTGGTATCTTTACAGGTTTCTCTGGTGACTCAGATGGTAAAGAATCCACCTGCAATGTAGGAGAGCCAGGTTTGATCCCTGAGTCAGGAAGATCTCTTGGAAAAGGGAATGGCAACCCACCCCAGTATTCTTGCCTGGAGAATTCCATGGACAGAGCCTGGTGGGCTACAGTCTACGGGGTCGCAAAGAGTCAGACACGACAGCAACTAACACTAACTAAACCAGATATGAGACGGTCCTTCTCTTTTTGAAGCTCTGTTAAATCAATGGAGGTGTTAAGTTGAGATTCGTGGTAGCCAACCAAGGGATTTATTATTTTTTAAATCAATTTATTTTGGTTGTGCTGGGTCTTTGCTACTGCACCCAGGCTTTCCCTAGTTGTGGCAGCCGGGGGCCTACTCTTCTGTGTGGTGCACAGGCTCTCGGCTCATGGGCTTCAGTAGTTGCCACACACATGCTCAGTACTTGTGACTCTCAGCCTCTAGAGCACAGGCTCATGTTACGGTGCATGTAGTACCAAATAACAGTAGTTAATTGCTCCATGGCATGTGAAATCTTCCTGGCTCAGGGATCTAACCTGTGTCTCCTGCACTGGCAGGCAGATTCTTATCCACTCACAATCAGGGAAGTCCCAGGAGGTTTACTTATATTTATATGCAAATGCTCACAGTAGAATCCCTTGTGGAGTCAGGGAAGAAGAAGAAATTGAGCAAAGAAATTGATCAAAATCTTAGCTTTCGTCCAATCCCACCAAGAGCTCCTAGTGTATGTGACAACAGCACTTGACTTTCCTCAGGGAAAGGGGGTCTCCTTTTCTTCCAGGATCAGTCAGTTATTGGTCCTGGGGCTACCTAGAGGGAACTCAGGGAAAGTAAATTTCCAGGCACTTCTGGCTCTAAGAGATCCTTTATCCCAGGGAAAGTTTTCCAAAGAATGTCACAAAAGCCCAGTCTTAGAGCAAAACACTCCAAGACTGGAATACTGACCATCCAATTCAGGGATAAATCCTGAAAGAAATGCTACATGTGTTTTCAAATTGGCCAGTCTAAAATATGCTTCTTAAATCACAAGAAATAAATTTGGTCCATGCAAATAAATTTGATTACTAAATAGCCTGGGTCCACTTTTGAGTCAACCCCTAAGATTAAGTGTATTATTCTTTCTGAATTTAGCAAAACTGCTTTTCCCCACCCACAGACTTTATGCTCAGAATTGTGTGAGAAGATTCCAAACATGAAAGAGATGCTAAAATAAGACTATATAAAGCTATCTGTCTCACATGTGAAAATGACATTTTGAGAGGTAATTTTAAAATAATATGAATTAGCTCAGATTGTTTTAAATGTGCTCATTATTAGCTGAAATATTTTGGCACAAATGCAGCATGGAATTTCTGTGATGTCTTATTGAAGGAACTAAACTTATTTAGGCATAGGCATTTTAAGGTCTCTAAAAGTAGAAGGAGGAAGACAATTTTTAAAACACTATGCAAGTGTGGCCAAATGTCAATGTGTAACAGACAAACATAATTTCTATTTTATACCTAGTATTTTGTACAGAGGTTTAGAGTTAAGCCTGCAGTTTCCTAAAGATGATGCCAAGAAGCAGATATAAAAAATGGCAAATATTCAATATATATTGGGGGTCATTGTCTTAAATACATTTAAGTATATAAAAGATTTAGTAGAATATTGGCCAGAGTTTCATCTCATTTTGTAGGACATTCCTTTATTCTGGTCTTCCTATATTAATTATATTAGCAGTATTTACTAGGAGCTATTTTGTTAAGAATATCTGTTAGCATTGTTCAATTAAGGAAAGTCCTTTCCCCTAACTCTGTCTCAAAGATCTTTTATTATATGTGCAATAACAGAAATTACCTAAAATCTTCTGATGCATAGAATAGGGTCATAAATTTGACAATAACATAACAAATTTTAGCCAGAGGGCTAAAATTCTTCAAGTGATTATATAGTTCAAAGACGGTGAAAGTGTTAGTCACTCAGTCATGTCTGACTCTTTGCCACCCCATAGACTGTAGTCTGCCAGGCTCTTCTGTCCATAGAATCTCCAGGTAAGAATACTGGAGTGGGTAGCCATTCCTTTCTCCAGGGGTCTTCCTGACGCAGGGATTGAATCCTGGTCTCCTGCATTGCAGGTGAATTATTTATCATCTGAGCCACCGGGGAGAATGTCTTTATTTGTCAATTAAAGTTCTTCTGAAATTTTGAGCTGATGTTCCAGAGTTGCTCCTGGCTATTGCTCTGATCTGTGACTTGCATCTTCTGGAGGACCAGCTCCTCCTGGGTCACCAACACCTCATCTTTCCTCTGTAACCTTCCTACACCAGGATCATCCTCTGCCTGACACCTGCTCTGCACACCTAGATGTGACACAAGGAGACTAAAAGTTTTCTGATGCTGGTTCTATGTTCCTCTTTCATCCTTATCTCACTCAGTTGTTCACAGCCTTTTAGGATCACTTTGAGTGTTCTCTTTCCAACATTCAGGTAGAGTTAATTCTCCATGAATATACACATCAAGCTTCTTTGTCCTTTGCTATTGCCCAGAGTTTGCTCAAACTCATGTCCATTACGTCAGTGATGCCATCCCACCATCTCATCCTCTGTCACTTCCTTCTCCAGCCCTCAAACTTTCCCAGCATCATGGTCTTTTACAATGAGACAGCTCTTCACATTAGGGCTAAAGTATCGGAGCTTAGCTTCAGCATCAGTCCATCCAATGTATATTTACGATTTACTTATTTTAGGATTGACTGGTTTGATCACCTAACTGTGCAAGTGACTGTCAAGACCATGGGCTTGCTTCTATCCAAATATCAGGGGCTTTCCCATGGCACTCTGTACTCAGAGACATTCTTTAGAAGAAAAGGGGGGATCTGCTACTTTGTAGATGTGTCAGCATTCTCCTGACAGATATTTTCTAAATTATTTATTTTAGACTAAGAAGCTTTTAATTTTGATCTCTGTTATTCAGTAAGAGAGCTTCCCTGGTGGCTCAGATAGAGAATCTATCCCTTAGGATTATCCTTTTCCTAGAATTGATTCCCTAGCATTCTTCAAAGTTCTTGATTGTGGGGCATAGTGCAGGGGTCCTATAGACACTTACCTCTTAGATACAGACAAGCATAGTGGAATGGCCAATCCTGAAGAGCCAAGGGGAGAGGCTGAGGACACAGATGTCCATTCCATTAAAGGACCCTTTACTTTTTTCCTGTTGGAAAGCTGTTATATAGAAGGAGGAGTGTGGGAAACAAAACAAAATCTGGATTGAAAGGAATTGGTTTTCTGCTTGTCATTTAAAGAGAAAATAACACTTGGTTAATTGCTAATGATTCAGGGCACTATTTTATGGGCTTCCCTGGCTTCTCTGGTGGCTTAGTGGTAAAGAATCTGCCTGCCAATGCAGGAAACACCAGTTTGATCTCTGGGTTGAGAAGATCCCTTGGAGTAGGGAATATACAACCCACTCCAGTTTTCTTGCCTGGAGAATCCCATGGACAGGGGAGCCTGGTGGACTATGGTCAGTGGGTTCCCAAAAGACTCAGACATGACTTAGCGACAAGAACAACAACAAATAACAAATACATATCTGTGTGTGTGTGTGTGTGTGTGTGTGTGTGTGTGTGTGTGGACTGCATTATGTGCTGGCCATGCTAAGGACAGTTGCTTTTGCTTAACTGCATTGTTTAGCTGAATTCAATTGTAGATTTTGGGGATGATTTAAAGTGATTCCTAGAATAGTTTCAGGATAGTCCCAAGCACATGCTTAACAGTTCCATGAATGCATCTGATTAGATGAGGCTTTGTAAGGCTTTCTGAGTCATTTTTAAAGCTCTCTGGATTATCATCTTTATTTTAAATTACCATGCCAAGGGCCTTGGTTCAGCTGTCCCTTATTCTGTCTAAAGGCATATGAGATACAAATTTTTCCCACATGTAGCTATAGATGTTTGGGGAATAACATTTTTAAAAGTTAGGTGTGTCAATAAAAGCAGATTTTATTTTTTGACTGTATGCAGTTTTTTGTTCCTTTGAGGAATTCATAGCTACTCTTTGCTATATACTTGGCTTAAGGATCTCTACTTCTGAAGAATTGCTTGCAATATACAAAATCAATTTCTGCTTGAATATATGATCAGATTTTTAAAAGAATACTGACAACAAACTCACAACCAACACAGGCCTAAACAGACATGGCAAATAATGTTAATGTGATATCTTGGATAGAACTCAAGAACAGAAAAAAAGACACTAGGTAAAAATTAAGGAATTGAATAAAGCATGACTTTATTATAATAAAGGAGAAGGGTATGGCAACCCACCCCAGTATTCTTGCCTGGGAAATCTCATAGATAGAGGAGCCTGGTAGGCTACAGCCCATGGGGTATCAAAGAGCTGGACATGAACCTGAGTGACTTTCACTTCATTTCACTTATGACAATAAATGTTTATTATAATTAAATGTGGATAATAATGTTTCAATATTGTTTGACTAATTGTCACAAATGTACCATACTAATATAAGATGTTAATAAGGAAGCTAGGTATGAGAGGTAATGGAATTCTCTATACTACATTTGTAATTTTTTGGTAACTTTAAAACTATTCAAAAATAAAAAAGGTATGGAAAAGTGTTTCATAGCCAAAGTCGCTTTGAGATATGCGAGTGGTAAAAGCCATTTGTGGTAGATAGATTGCAAAAAAGATCCTAAATTCTTGACCCCATCTGTGTCTGCATACTTTGCAATGTATCTTTACAGTTCTTCTCATCATGAGGAATAGTTTTCTCCATGTCTAAAAGCTGCATTGACCTTGTGACTTGCTTTGGACAGTAGAATGGGAGAGGAGCAGTGGGGCGCGAGTTTCTAGTCTAGGTCCATAGAGCCCATGTGCTTCCCTTTTCTCTTTGACCCTTGTCTTCACTATGGTGGAGGTTGAGACCATGAGTAGCAGGCTGTGTCAGCTTAGTCTTGCAGCCAAGGCCCTGGGCACTTGAAAGCCTAGCCAAGGTCAGCCAAGCCATGTAACTGACAGCTCAATGCAGGTGACTCAGTGACTACTGAGGGGAGGTGAGGCCAGAACTCCCAACTGATTCACTGTCACAAAAACAGAGTTAAACTGAGTTCAGATAACTGAATTTGGTGGTATTTGTTAATGCACATTCCTTATACGCCATCAATTCTGTACACACAATGAATTGAGTTAATTTCACATTTACCTTACATATAGTAAACAAACAAACAAAAAACCTCAAATGAAATTGCTTTGTGTTGTTAACTTGGTAACCTTGAAATAAATAATAATTTTCCTATTATATCCTATCCTACCTTGTTCTACGAAGAAGGCAATGGCACCCCACTCCAGTACTCTTGCCTGGAAAATCCCATGGATGGAGGAGCCTGGTAGGCTGCAGTCCATGGGGTTGCGAAGAGTCAGACACGACTGAGCGACTTCACTTTCACTTTTCACTTTCATGTATTGGAGAAGGAAATGGCAACCCACTCCAGTATTCTTGCCTGGAGAATCCCAGGGATGGGGGAGCCTGGTGGGCTTCTGTCTATGGCGTCTCACAGAGTCCGACATGACTTAAGTGACTTAGCAGCAACAGTAGCAGCTTTTTCTAATCAGTCTTTCATTAAAAAATTATGTCATGGATTGGGTTTATTGAAGAATGCAATCCTATATTTTGTTTTCTCCCTATGATTAAAGTTTATGCCAGTGTTGTTGGTTTTCTTTTTGATACAAGAAAAGATATCAGAAGCCCTCTTGCCATTAATGATCATCTCCTTTGAGTCTCCTTTCTGGACACCCGTCTCCATAGTTAACAGGAACAGTTCTTTGTGAAGTGCCTGCCAATAGCTTGAACCTACCTTGTCAAAGTTCCACTGAACATTATAACTGCGAAAATTGCATAGTTGGATGATCAGAGTTCAAATCCTATCCGGGAAAAATTGGCAGTATGTGCTTTTGGTACCTTATTATACTGTTTCCATGAGACTTCAGGGTCCTCAGCTGTACAATGAGGACTACAGTAACTACTTGTTTTCATTCAGTCACCCAGTTGTGTGAGACTCTTCCCGACGCCATGGACTGCAACACACCAGGCCTCCCTGTCCCTGTCCAACTCCTGAAGTTTGCCCATTTCTGTCCATTGAATCAGTGATGCCATCCAGCCATCTTATCCTCTGATACCCTCTTCTCCATCTGCCCTCAATCTTTTCCAGCATCAGAGATTTTTCCAATGAGTTGGCTGTCCACATCAGATGACCAAAATACTTCAGCTTCAGCAGCAGTACTTCCAAAGAGTATTCAGGGTTTATCTTCCTTAAGATTGACTGGTTTGATGTCCAGTCAATCTTTGGTGTCCAAGGGACCAGTAGGAGACTTCTCTAGCACCACAATTCGAAAGTATCAATTCTTTGGCATTCTGCCTCCTTTATGGTCCAGCTCTCACAACCGTACATGACCACTGGGAAGACCATAGCCTTGATTATTATGGATTTTTGTTGTCTCTGCTTTTCAACACACTGTCTAAGTTTGTCATTGCTTTCCTGTCAAGAAGCAATTGTCTTCTGATTTCACAGTTGCAGTCACCATCCATAGTGATTTTACAGCCCAAGAAGAGGAAATCTGTCACTCAGTAAGTTCAGTTGCTCAGTCATGTCTGACTCTTTGTGATCCCATGGACGGTAGCATGCCAGGCCTCCCTGTGCATCACAACTCCTGAATCTTGCTCAGACTCAAGTCCATCAAGTCGATAATGCCATCCAACCATCTCATCCTCAATTTATCACTACTTCCGTGTTTCCCCCTTCTATTTGCCATGAAGTAATGGTGGCTTCCCTGGTGGCTTAGCTATAAAGAATCTGCCTGCAATGCTAGAGACACAGGATATGCTGGTTCCATCCCTGGGTTGAGAAAATCCCCTAGGAGGGCATGGCAACCCACTCCAGTATTTTTGCCTGGACAGTCCCATGGACAGAGAAGCTAGGTGGTCTACAATCAATTGGGTCACAAAGAATCAGACATGACTGAAGTGACAGCGCTAATGTGGCCAGATGCCATAATCTTAGTTTTTTTTTTTTAATATATAGTTTTAAGCCACTCTCCTCCTTCACTCTCATCAAGAGGCTATATAGTTCCTCTTCGCTTTCTGCCATTAGAGTGGTATCATCCACATATCTGAGGTGGTTGTTTCTTGATCCAGCTTGTAACTCATCCAGCCTGGCATTTCTCATGATGTGCTCAGCAAATAGATTAAAAAACAGGGAGACAGCAGACAGACACGCTGTATTCCTACTTCTACCTCATCGATATTACATGGAGATTAAATGACATGACATTTAGGGCTTAGCAAGTAACATGGATCATGGCAATCACTCAGTAAAGACTGCTACTGTTTCTCCTATTATAAGTCAGAATTTAGAAACTCTTGCCATGATCTCTGCTAATATTTAATTTTAGCATGCTTTTGCTATAGAATTTACCAAAAAATAAGCATACTTTCATTTAGAAAGTTTATTTTTTTAAATCAGTTCATGTATTGATAAATAGGGCAAAAGAATAATAAATAAAAAGAGAGAAAGAAAAAAAAGCACTTAGAAAAAAAATATCAATATAAAAGTTTATTTTTTAATTGAAGTATAGTTGACTTACAATGTTGTGTTAGTTTCTGGTGTACAGCAAAGAGTCAATGGCTGCCCTAGGACCTAGCCTAACTAAATTGATCCACCTCTCTTCAGTAGATAACCAGGCTTTCCAAGCTGCCTAGGAGCATGTTACTCTGCCAATGAAAACCGACCTTTCTCCCCATGCTGCTGCTGCTGCTGCTGCGTCGCTTCAGTTGTGTCCGACTCTGTGCAACCCCACAGACGGCAGCCCACCAGGCTCCCCCGTCTCTGGGATTCTCCAGGCAAGAACACTGGAGTGAGTTGCCATTTCCTTCTCCAATGCGTGAAAGTGAAAAGTGAAAGTGAAGTCACTCAGTCGTGTCGGACTGTTAGCAACCCCATGGACTGCAGCCTACCAGGCTCATCCGCCCATGAGATTTTCCAGGCAAGAGTACTGGAGTGGGGTGCCATCGCCTGCTCCGCTTTCTCCCCATGCTGCTGCTGCTGCTAAGTCGCTTCAGTTGTGTCCGACTCTGTGTGACCTCAGAGACCTTCAAAAAGCATACTCATTTTACTCAGATATATCATGATGGTCCATAACTGGAGTGATTTTTTTTTATATTCAAATATGTTTGTTAAACAGATGAAACAGATGTTTAAATGCTGATGGCTGCCCCCTACTTAGCTGTTCACTGAATCCTAGCCTTGTTATTCCTGGGTTATACAAAGCATCTTGCTCTTTCACTTTCCTTTTTGCTACTGGATTTTTAAGCAAAAAGTGAAATTTATTAGGAATATTTTAATATTTTTTAATATTTTTTGTCCCCTTATTAAAACATCTACAGCTTTGATTCCATCTTTAAAATGTGTAGTTAAAAAAAACAAAACAAAACAAAAAAAACCAGGGTTTTTGTAACAAAATCCCCTGATATGCTCATGCTGTATTTAATTATTGATATGTGCATCATAATGTGTCACAAACTTTCTGATTCTCCATGTCTTTCTTCCTGAGGAAGACAGACAATCTCCTTTTTCAACCATTTTGAATGCAAGTGTAGATATTGAAGAATAGTACATCTTTTTCAAGCACCAGAAAACTTCTATCAGGCCTATGAATAAGATCTCCACCAGTTCTATCAAGTCCTGAACTATGAATGGGCCTCTTTATGTCAAGTATAAAGGAAATAACATTTCTATGGGTGTGTTAGGGAGGGTTGGTAGTTTTAGAGAAGGAATTGCTAGTAAATTTCCTATCTGTGCCATCGACTCTTATTTATTTATTTTTGTTTGTTTGAAACAAAACACGAATCAAAAGTTAGAATCTCTAACTTCCTTGAAACTGTTTATAACAGGATAGAATTAGTAGCTTATATTGGAATAGGAGTATGTGTAAATATATGTGCTTTATTATAAAATTAATTTATAGCAAAAGAAGTTTAAATGATTTAATAAGTTTGGAGACCAATACAGATGTCTTCTTAGACATAGAAATCTTGCTGGATTTCTTGAAATATTTCTAAATGATTTTTGACTAAAAATTTTAGAAATTTCCTGAAAAAATAATTCATAAACTAGAATAAAGCACATAGAATGAGTTTTCATATATTTGTTTCTTTATATTTTGTCCCTTTTTTCTTTATATTTTAATGAACCTATATGGTCAAAAATCAGAATTCAAAATACTTTGATAAGAATCAAGATTCATGTTTTGTTAACTATAATAGTAAAATTTTCATCATAACCTATGAATGAATAAATAGTATTGAAGTTTAAAAAAGTGGAAAATGTGGAAGCAGTTACAGATTTTATTTTCTTGGACTCCAAAATCACTGCAGATGGTGACTGCAGTCATGAAATTAAAAGACACTTGCTCCTTGGAAGGACAGCTATGACAAATCCTGACAATGCATTAAAAAGAAGAGCCATCACTTTGCCAACAAAAGTCTGTATAGTCAAAGCTATGGTTTCTCCAGGGACTTCCCTGGTGGCTCAGACATTAAGGAGTCTGCCTGTAATGCGGGAGATCCCGGTTCAATCTCTGGCTCAGGAAGATCCCCTGGAGAAGGAAACAGCAATCCACTCCATTGTTCTTGCCTGGAAAATACAAATGATGGAGGAGCCTGGCAGGCTACAGTCCATGGGGTCGCAAAGAGTTGGGCATGACTGAGTGACTTTGCTTCACTTCTTCATGGTTTCTCCAGTAGTCATGTACTGATGTTGGAGTTGGAAGATAAGAAGGCTGAATGCTGAAGAATGCTGAAGAATTAATGCTTTTGAATCACAATGCTGGGAGAAGACTCTTGAGCATCCTTTGGATAGCAAGGAGATAGAACCAGTCCATTCTAAAGGAAATCAACCCTGAATATTCTTTGGAAGGACTGATGCTGAAGCAGAGGCTCCAGTACTTTGGCCACCTGATATGAAGAGTCAACTTATTGGAAAAAACCCTTGATGCTGGGAAAGATTGAAGGCAAAAGGAGAAGAGGGGTAGCAGGGGATGAGATGGTTAGATAGCATCACCAACTCAGTGGACATTAATTTGAGCAAATTCCAGGATATAGTGAAGGATAGTGGAGCTTGGCATGCTGCAATCCAAGGGGTTGCAAAGAGTTGCAAAGAGTTGGACTTAGTGCATGAACAACAACAACAATCAAAGTTAAAATGTAAACTTGGAAATTATTATTAGGATTTGGATAACATTTCCTGCATTGCTGACATAATAAGCATATTTGTGTGAGAAAATTCAGAACTCATCAGCTCCATCAAAGATAAAGTCATATTTAGTTTCTCCACACGTCAACAAAATAGAGATACAGCTTCCTAATGATTCCAATCTATTATTTGTTATCACTAGATTCATGCTTTAAAAATGAGAAATGTTGACTTCAGGATTCCAATTTCCCAAAAAAGCTGCAGTAAGGAGGCTGCTTCTTTAGTTTATTGTTACTTGAGGCCACTGGAGCTTGCTATAACCCGCTTATGAGCACTGAGGTTGGTACACAGGCATGCATGCTCAGCTGTGGCCGACTGCGACCCCATGGGCAGTAGCCCACCAGGCTCCTCTGTCCGTGAAGTTTTCCAGGGAAGAATCCTGGAGTGGGTTTCTATTTCCTTCTCCAGGGGATCTATCTGACCCAGGGATTGTACCTGTGTCTCTTGCATTTCCTGCATTGATGGTGAGTTCCTTATCACTGTGCCACCTGGGAAGCTATACAGAGCTAGAGCTATGGATTCTTTAATAGGCATACAAATTTTGTCATCTGCCTAAATGCTTCTTGCATAGAGAGAAGACAGGATGTGTTTTCCATAAAATATGTTCAGTTCACACCTACCCTTTACTATTATACATTTGATTAAAGACTTAATATTATTTTATATATAAAACATACTTGGCATCACTGATTGGAAGAATTTTTCCATTCTTGAGAACCTTTGAATCTGCATGGGGTCAAATAATTCTCTTGTAATACCATTTAAGCTTTGAGAGAACACTTCATGGTGATTCAAATCAAATAATATTCAAACTGACAAGTTAAATTTTAATTCTGGAATCACAGTATGTAAAGATATCCAAACATTGTTTGCATCAAATATATTTGACTTTTTTCTTATGCACTGTAATTACTAACACTTTCATTATAAAAATAAGTCTATAAATGATAAAGCCACTAAATATCTAGTGACTAAACATGACTAAAGTTGAAATGATTCTGAGCATTTGGAAGATGATGGGGAGAAAAATGCAGCCATATGTCCAAAATAAACATATCCATTTTTTGCTGTGAATACCATGGGTTTGCACTAAATTCATTATTTCCAAAAGAATAAGGCAAACCTCTGGTTCTTTTATTGATACTGAGTTATATTTAAGTCAATTATTAGTTAAGGATCAGTTCCTCAGATACCCTCAGATATAGAGGGCTTGAAGGAATCAGGAGAAATATCAGGATTTAAAGAATATGTCCAAATTCCATTAAATGTCACTCCCTTGAATAATTCTTATAGGTCATAAACATAATTCCCTTCACATATGGTGTGTTTTTTCTGTGGTGAATTTTTAGTGCACAGATACAAATGGAGCTAGCTTGCATTAACATGACTCCTGAAAGATTAGTATTCAACGTTACCCTGTGAGAAAAACTAAATCTTCCATTTTACTGAGCATGTTGGCATTATTCTATGGAAAGCAGCTGTGGCTAATTCAGTCATATCTAAGAGTAACTCCCACCTGTCAAATGTATTTGGCTCCATCTATTCCTCCATAATTAGAACATTCTATTGGTTGATTTTTTTTTGTTTTTTGCTATTTAAAGCAAGCCATAGTTCTTCCTTTATGAAATCTATTATTAAAATTACAGTTTTAAAGTGTTATCATTATTGCAATTTTGTGTCCACCAGATGCTTTTTCAAGAGAAATAATTGCTACGTATTTTATAGAAACATGAGTAAGTGAATGTATGTGTGTGCAGGCATATATGTTCATATTTTAAAATAAGCATGCAAATGAATTACATTAAAAATTACTAAAACCCATCTGTTACCATTGCTATGATACATTCAAAGGCAATAAATAAGTAATAAGACATTTGGAGCATAGGCTCTAAAAAGAAAGAAATCCATATACATATGAAATCTCTTATCTTTCTTACTTTGATGAGCCTTCTCAACCAGCCCTCTCAGAACTCTGTAACTTTTCCTGCTCTTGAGATAGGTGAAAGTAGGAAAGACATGAGAAAATGGTAAAACAATATGGGACCCTAGAAGTATGGTTGGGGTAGGTGAAGGAATATGTTTTGGGGTGTCCCTATAGAAGAGGACAAGCTTCAGATTCTTCCTACCTAACCAGGGGAGCTCAGTCGAACCTGACCACTACCTCTACAACCATTGCTGCATTGGGACATCTCCTCATTATAATCTGTCGTGCGATTACGTATTTGCAAATTCTCCAAAATAGACGTCATTCAAGGGTGGGGCTACCAAAAACTGATCACGTCCTGCACTGTGATCTTAGTTCAGTTTCTTAAACCCTTCATCAGAGAAAGTCATTAATCCTATGACCAATAAACAATCTGTGGACATTTACTGGCTATGTGTTGAATGAGTGATTCCCACATATACAAATTATCTGACAATCTTTCTCAGAGCTTTAGAGTTTATTTAGAGCTTTGGTGGGCTTCCCAGGTAGCTCAGTGGTAAATAATCTGCCTACCAATGCAGGAGATCCAGAAGATACCGTTTTGATCCCTGGGTCAGGAAGATCCCCTGAAGAAGCAAATGGCAACCAACTCCAGTATTCTTACCTGGGAAATCCCATAGACAGAAGAGACTGAGGGCCATGGTCCATGGATTCACAAAGAGCTGGACACGACTGAATAGCTGAGCACACACATAGACCTTTTGCAAATCCTGTGGAGAACATAAATGAAAGAGGACAAGCCTTGACTATCCCCACATAATCTGACTCACAAACATTGTGGCTGAAAATAGTTATTTCTGTCTTCAGTGGGGTGAAAATAATCCCATGTAATCTTCCTTTTACTTTCTTTTGGAAAAAGAACAACTTGTAACTAAGAAATAGAAATAATCTATTTTTAAAGATAGTAATAAACTATTTCTTAACATGTATGTAAATAATTGATCATTTTTTAAAGAAAGATAAGTTTAAGCAGCTTTGTTTTCATTTTAAAATGATGCCTTGTAAACTTTACAATAACCAGTAATTTTCATACATGCCTTTACAAGGTCCTGCAAGTTTGTCTAAATAATTGGCATTCATAGACAACTCAACATCATATACATATCATATAGGCTTTAAAACATTAACTGTATATCACCTTTAACAATATGGATGAGGCTGATTCAATTTTGATCCCTAATGCAAACATATTTTCAAGTCTATGTATTTTAAGTTTATAGGTCAAAAATTCTGTTGATAGAAGTATACGGTATTATACAATATAGGTTTTCAGATTGACCAAACGACCCACAAAAAGCAAAATTGGTACTGGTGAAAATAAAGTAATTCTGATTTATAATTCAAAAGCAAAATATTGTTGCAACTGATAATCACAATCAACTCAAGTAACACGAAGAATGGGCTTCCATAGTAGCTCAGTGGTGAAGAATCCGCTTGCCAACTGAACAGTAACAATAATCAAAGCACAGTGTATTTCTTTTAGCCATCTTTTTAGAAAGCATGGCTTAAAAAACCATAATAGAACTAAAAGAAAAGAAAAAAACAAGGAAAGGACATTCAGGCTTTCTTTTAGTAGCCAGACATGGAGAAGCTAAGGAAGGGTGCCTCCCTGGGTGGAGCCTAGTAAGCACCAGCTCATAGTGGGACATGGAGCCATCAGCAGTTGGCTGAGGAACAAGGGAGGGCTTAACACTGGGAAGGGAACAAAGGTCCTTACTTATAAGGAAACAAAAAAAGTTAAGTGATTTGAAGCCTAAATTTCAAAGCAATATCTTTGAACTATTCCCTAAAGAAATTAGACAATCTCTGAATAAAGTGACTCATTTATTTCCTGATCTTACATTAGTGATTGCCAAGCTTCCATTGTGTTTAAGTACCATTTGATGTAGCTAATTAAATTGAAGGACTGGCATTTCGTTAATTCTTGCAGAGCTCTTAGAGTCAGCATCCTAACTGAGTCTAAGTGTGGATGACTACAATTTGAGAAGCGTTTACTGCTTCTACAGTAAACATGAGTTTGGGTGAACTCCGGGAGTTGATGATGGACAGGGAGGCCTGGCTTGCTGGTCCATGGGATCGATCGCAAAGAGTCGGACACAACTGAGCAACTGAACTGAACTGAATTGAACTACTGTTTCTACTCTCTCACCTTTTAAAGATGTCACCTCTTTCCTATATCATAGGAAAAACTGAAGCAATCACAGTTAAGTTGCCCAAACTTCTCAGTCGACCACTTTTCCTCTTTCTATGGTGGCTTATTTGATGCTTTGATTGTTTTACACACTGGTAAGTGATGGTATTTCATATTAAAGAGTCTTAAAGTTTGTAAGGGAAAACCATGACCTTGCTCGGCTTGACCACTCGTCCCAGTGGATGAGTCAGGGAACTGAGTGGTTTGGCCACCCTTTCCAAAGTGCAGATGCCTCACAAAGAATGAGGCAGGTGACATTTAAGTAGTGGGTTCTGAAGAGGGTCAATACTGCAAAGTTCTGAGGTTCTGAATCAAAGTGGGTATCTTTAATCAACACTCAAAAACTACATACTGTGTTGATTGAGGCCAAAGGTCAATGCTGCATGTGTGCTTGCTAAGTCACTTCAGTTGTGTTTGACTCTTTGAGACCCTATAGACTGTAACCCGCCAGGCTCCTCTGTCCACAGGATTCTCCAGGCATGAATACTGGAGTGGGTTGCCATGCTGTCCTCCAGGGTATCTTCCCAACTGAGGGATTCAAACTGCATCTCTTGTCTCCTTCATTGGCACCTCCTCTTAGCACGAGCACCACCTGGGAGCCCAAAGGTTAATGTTACTACACTGTTATTGGAGGGAGAGGAGTGCAGAGTCACCCATCCCCATGTTGTGAGCAGATCCTCACATGTGTAAAGTTCTAAGACGCACAAAAACAGGCTTTGGTACTGAAATTGAAGACCTAGTGTACTCAAGAATCTTCACAGCTTCTAATGAACATATTTTCTTTTTAGGAATGAAGGAAAAGTCTCCCATTTTGAGCTACTCTTTTATGTCACTTCTACAAAATGGCATGCAACTCTATAAATATTTTTTTTAAAGATACAGTTTTGTAAGTATTTAATATATTGCTAATTTGATTTTGAATTGTAAATGTCAAGTATTCTGTTTGGAGGTTTTTATGTTTTATTATAATGTGTTAAAAAGGAAAACTACATTTTTAGAAAGTTTTATGAGTAAATTTAATGTACTAAAAACAAAAAATTAAAAAAGTTTGCATGTGCAGCCATCCGTTTTTGGTTTTAATGGGTGCATTGTACCCTTTGATGATCTAAGTTTGATGCTTTTCCTTTTCTCCTATGCCCTCTCATTTCCATGGAGTCATTAAGGTATGTCTGTATGTTTGCCCCATCTTTCTCTAGCGCTTACTGGTTTTCCAGTATTTAAATATCCAACATCCTCCATTTTAACATTCCATTCCTTCCTTCTCCTTCTATCCTTTTGTCAACAACAACAACAACAACAATTAATCAGTCAATCTAAGAAAGAAACGGAAAGTTTTATTGGAAACAATTGAAGATTACTACCTGGGAAAAGCCACTCTGAGAACTGTTCCACCCATTAAAGTTCAAAGCACAGTAATACAAGTTTTTGAGGCAGAGGGCTGTGCCTCTGTCCATGATGGATTATTGACAGCTTAGACAATCTAGTGAGTAGTGGATCAGGGGTCATCGTGGCCTCTTACAAGATCAAGAAGGAATGTTATTTTTTAGGGAGTTGCTGGTCCCAGTAGAATGCCTTTTTTTTTTTAATGGTTGAGCAGGTATTTCTGCAGTGGGGAGGATGAGGAGGTTTTGTAGATGCATAATGCAGATACACAATGAACAGTGGGGGTGGGGAAGGGCAAGACAAACGGCAGAGGAAGTTTTTTTCATGTTTAAATTTTTCTTGCTATAAAATATAAATTTTATTTTTAACTATTTCTTCCCCCACCTTTCTTTTTATTTGTCCCTTTTAAAAATATTTATTTATGCTCATTGCCTCTACTTCTTTGCCAACTTAGACCCCTCATCCTTCTCTATCTGGTTTATGCCAGTTAATCTCCTGTATCACTTCTGTCATTAACAGGATCTGTTAGACCCATGCTAACACTCCATTGGATACTTTTTGGGCCCAGTTTATTGGATTTTTTATATGTCTCTTCCTTATTCTGAAATAATAATACTTGCCTTCCTTGGCATTTTTAAAATCGTTTGCAATGGCAACCCACTCCAGTATTCTTGCCCAGGAAATCCCATGGACAGAGGAGCCTGGTGAGCTACAATCCATGAGGTTGCAAAGAGTGGGGGATGACTGAGCGACTAACACTTTCTTTCAGAGGAAAAGTTTTTCATTCTTTTTTAAGTCTCTTAAGCTAATCTGCTTCCCTATCACACAATTATTCAATATTTAATATCTTAATTTTGTTCCTATTCTAATTTAAACTCTATTTCTATGTGGTTTCATCCTTTTACATAAGTATGACTATGATGTACATTCCAACCAGTCCCAATATACGTCTATCAGACTAACTTCTTTTCTTAGCTCCAAGCCCACTTTCTTATCTCCATCACTATACAAATATATTACAGATACTCAAAGGTTAATATATACAAAACTACACCTGTGATCTCCTCCCTGCTTCATAACTGTCAGTAGTTCGTATTTTGTTTCTCATTATATGACCAGCAGGTACCAGTGGTTCAAACTAGATTTTGGGGAGCCATTCTTTACTTCTCTATTCAAATCATGCACTGTAAAAAGTTAACAAATGCTGCTAACTTACAGTGTAAATATCTTTGTATTTCACCCATTTTTCTATCCTCACTCATACCATCCTCAGATATACCAATTTCATTCATTTCCAAGACCATTGAAATAATATTTTCATAACTGTTTATCTTGCAGCAATTCTTATACTTTGGCCAATGATGTACAAACATGAAACTTGCTATTGTTTTAAAAAGGCTTCCCTGGTGGCTCACATGGCAAAGAATATGCCTGCAAAGCAAGAGACACAGGTAAAGGAGTCATGAAACCAAGTGTGGCATGACCCAGACTGACATAGGAATGTGTTATGGACTAGAAACATGTGCTACTCTCTTTAAAGGGGGAAGCCACCATTGGTTTTAGCTGATTGTTCCACAAGAGAATATAGACTTGGTGTTTCTTGACCATAAAATTTTTTAAGGAAAGCTGTGCTTACTTGTCTTTTTCTATGAACAGCAGACATGCAATCTTTTGCTTAACACCTGCATTCCTCGATGGATTCTAAGCCACCAATTTTATTGTCCAGCACCTAGCAAGTGCTCAGAAATTGTTTTTGCATAAATGAATACATGAATGAAAACAGGAGAACAGAGGAGGAAGTGAATTATTCTTCTTACATTATTGTTGTTTAGTTGCTAAGTCATATTCAACTCTTTGCAACCCTGTGAACTGCAGCACACCAGGCTTCCCTGTTCTTTCTTATATAGGGCAGGGGGAAAAAGACTGAGAGTGAGAAAAATTAGAACATTTAACATAGCTTAATCTTAAAGAATGAGTAGGATTATCCCAGTCAGCAAGCGTGTTTCAGGCTAAAAAGCAGCATGTGCAAATATACAGTTGTGTGAAATTGTGTGACTCATTAAGAAAACCCTAAGTCCCTTAACATTGTTATTGTGTGGTCCACAGGGATGGATATAGATGATGAATTCTCCAAAAGAATGCTATCATCGGGCATGCTTTGCCCCAGTATTTGTACTTTACTTGATGTGAGTTAGGGAGACAAAGATTTGTGTTTCAGAAATATAATTGAAGCAACATTATGAAGAATGAATTCTAGGGGAAAGAAGATAGGAATCCTGGCAAAGTAGTTACTATAATAACTCAGGTACAAGATGCTTAAGTTACAAATTGAAGAAAAGATACAGGGTAGATGGAAATCAATTTAAAAGATATTTAGAAGTAGAAGGAACAATTCTACATCCTATCTCCTTAGGACAACAGCCATACTAGATATTTGTTCTTTTGGGGAAAAAAAAAATATATATATATATATATATATTTCCTCTGTGTATTTCCCTTAACTTCTCTGGTGGCTCAGATGGTAAAGAATCCACCTGCAATGCAGGAGACCTGGGTTCTATCCCTGGGTTGGAAAGATTCCCCTGGAGAAGGGAATGGCTACCCTGTTCAGTATTCTTACCTGGACAATTCCACGGCCGGTGGAGGAGCCTCGCAGGCTGTAGTCCATGGTGTTGCAAAGAGTCAGACGCAACTGAGGGACTAACACTGTCACTTTTCACATGTTCCCAAATGACTCTCTATGCCGGGACTGCATTCATCTTTACTGATGACTCAGTGAGTAACGGAGAAGGCAATGGCACCCCACTCCAGTACTCTTGCCTGGAAAATCCCATGGACGGAGGAGCCTGGTAGGCTCCAGTCCATGGGACCGCTAAGAGTCAGACATGACTGAACGACTTCACTTTCACTTTTCACTTTCATGCATTGGAGAAGGAAATGGCAACCCACTCCAGTGTTCTTGCCTGGAGAATCCCAGGGATGGGGGAACCTGGTGGGCTGCCATCTATGGGGTCACACAGAGTCGGACAGGACTGAAGCGACTTAGCAGCAGCAGCAGCAGCAGTGAGTAAAGAACCCTCCCGCCAGTGCAGAGACACAGGAGATGTGGGTTCAAACCCTGGGTCAGGAAGATTCCCTGGTAACCCATTCCAGGATTCTTGCCTGGGAATCCCACAAACAGAAGAGCCTCCAAAGGGTCACAAAGAATCGGACATGACTGAGCAACTAAGCATGCATACCTACCCAAGGAAGGTAATACTTATAATCTTATTTGTCCTTTAAAACCTTGCTCCTCAAAATGTGGTCTCAGAACCAATAGCAATGACTTCACTTGGGAGCTTGCTGGAAATGTAGAATCTTAGGGACATCTAGATCTAGTGGACTAGAATCTGCTTATTCACAAGATTCTCAAGGGACTTATAAACACACTAGCTTTTGACAAGAGCTATTTAAATCCCAGCTCAAACTTCATCTCATCCAAGAAAACTTTCTGGGCTTTTCCAGTCTTTCTAATCCAGCAAAATAAATAAAGCTGACTCCTATTATGTTTACAAGTTTCCATGTATCAGTTTATTTGTATCATAGTTATTTATACACAAGTATTTTGCCTCTCCCTAAATTGTCAGGGACAGGTTCTGGTCATTTTATAACAGCCCTGCCCATAGCTCCTCTGCAGAACTTGGCTCACTACAGGTTTTTCCTGAGAGACAGTGAAAGCAACTTCTTTTGATTCCATTGGCAGCCAGGTTGTACCTCCATGTCTTATGATGAAGCATATTGTTGCTTTCATCTCACAATAATAATTACTTGGTTCCAGTATCACTACAGATGGTGACTGCAGTCATGAAATTAAAAGACGCTTACTCCTTGGAAGGAAAGTTATGAACAACCTAGAGAGCATATTCAAAAGCAGAGACATTACTTTGCCAACAAAGGTTTGTCTAGTCAAGGCTATGGTTTTTCCTGTGGTCATGTATGGATGTGAGAGTTGAACTGTGAAGAAACCTGAGCGCCAAAGAATTGATGCTTTTGAACTGTGGTGTTGGAGAAGACTCCTGAGAGTCCCTTGGACTGCAAGGAGATCCAAGCAGTCCATTCTGAAGGAGATCAGCCCTGGGATTTCTTTGGAAGGAATGATGCTGAAGCTGAAACTCCAGTACTTTGGCCACTTCATGCGAAGAATTGACTCATTGGAAAAGACTCTGATGCTGGGAGGGATTGGGGGCAAGAGGAGAAGGGGACGACAGAGGATGAGATGGCTGGATGGCATCACTGACTCGATGGACGTAAGTCTGGGTGAATTCCCGGAGTTGGTGATGGATAGGGAGGCCTGGCGTGCTGCGATTCATGGGGTCGAGAAGAGTCGGACATGACTGAGCGACTGATCTGATCTGATCTGATCATTAACTAGCATTACATTTTTTCATTTATATTTGGTAGCAACATTAAAGATGCCACATCTGTTCATTTAAAAACCACAGAATCGATATGACCAGATGATGGACTTCTTATCGGTCGCCATCTTAATGTAACATTTTCTGAATTCTGGTCATATCAACTTGAAAGTGATCTCCTTCAGAGCTCATCATAAATTGATTTGTCCATCAAAAAAATCACTGAATTTCCTGAGATCTATGTTATTATATAGCTCTTGCTGCTGCTGCTAAGTTGCTTCAGTCGTGTCCAACTCTGTGCAACCCCATAGACAGCAGCCCACCAGGCTCCCCTGTCCCTGGGATTCTTCAGGCAAGAACACTGGAGTGGGTTGCCATTTCCTTCTCCAATGCATGAAAGTGAAAAGTCAAAGTGAAGTCACTCAGTCATGTCTGACTCTTAGCGACACCATGGACTGCAGCCTACCAGGCTCCTCCTTCCATGGGATTTTCCAGGCAAGAGTACTGGAGTGGGGTGCCATTGTCTTTTCTGTATATAGCTCTTACATATTTATAAAACACAACCTTTCTTAATTTTTGCCTATTGATTTTATGCTTGGGCTTTTAGGAAAAAAAGAAAATTCTACACTAGACTATTTAGGTATTATCTGACAAAAATTTTCCATTTTTGGATGGTAAATTGAGTTAAGGTTCTTTAAAAAAAATGGGTCACTCAAAACATCATTTTCCCTTAAGCAGCAGAGTGTACTTGAATGGTTTGGACTAAATGTTTCAGATAAAGGAAGCACTCTTTCAAAAATAACATGCAGTTAACAGCTGGAAAAGAAGTAGTGAAGCGTTAAACTGTCCATTATGCTTAAAGAATAACTTGGCTAAAATCCTTCCTAGCCATTAAAAGCACTGAGTGTACTTTCGGACTTTATGTAACTATACTTAGCATGCCTGTTAAAGCCATTTATCAATATTTTTTATTTATCATTTAGACTAAATAATTAATTCATATCAATTTGGAATGTCTCCCTCTTTTTAAAAAATAATACAGGTTATTTTTAGTTTCCATGAGATGTGCTATAAATATTTCAGAAATTAATAATAATGAGACTCTTTGCAAGGAAGCAGTAGGCATTTTAAAGGTTAGCAAGGAGTGTCTTCAATTTAAAATTATTCCACTGGCTTTGTTGGACATACCTGTGTGCTCAGTGGCTCAGCGGTGTTTGACTTTTTTGCGATCCCATGAACTGTAGCCCGCCAGGCTCTTGTGTCCGTGGGATTTTTGCAAGCAAGAGTACTGAAGTGGGTTGCCATTTCCTCCTCCAGAAGATTTTTCCAACTCAGAGACCTAACCTGTGTCTCTTGAGTCTCCTGAATTGGCAAGTGGATTCTTTACTGCTGAGCCACCTGGGGAGCTCTGTTTTGGTTGTCAGGCTTCTTTAAATAATTCAGACAGAAAATTAGGTAACACTTGAAGTTGAGTGAGGGGGTGGGCAGAGACAAAGAGGCAACAGCATTATGGTGTGTGTCAGTGCCAACTGTTCATAAGGTAATTTTCTTGTCCTTGTTACTGATCTGAGGGATTGAAAGCAAAGGACTGTACACTTAGTTGACTGAATGCCTGTCAGTTTAAAAAATAAACTTTCAGACTTTCTTTCTTTTCACCTTTTTTTTTTCTTTGAATAGAGGAAAGGATATTAGCATTTCTTGAATGTCTTTGGTGGTTTAGAATACTTAATGTGTTGTAATAAATTTGATACGTGATTAGCGCAATAATTGGGCTCTGGTGGGATGAAGAAATTTAGGCTTAGAAGGAACATGGGCAACCCACTTCACTATTCTTGCCTGGAGAATCCTAATGGACAGAGGAGCCTGGCAGGCTACAGTCCATGGATTCACAAGAGTTGGACACAATTTAGCAACTAAACTGCCAACGACATGGTAGTAGTTTAGTTGCTAAGTTGAGTCCGACTCTTATGAACCTATGGACTGTGGTCCACCAGGCTCCTCTGTCCATGGGATTCTCCAGATAAGAATATTGTAGTGGGTTTCCATTTCCTCCTCCAAGAAGGAATATTAATCTGCTCTAAATTACAGTGATAGTTTCAGAGTGGGATTTAAACTCAGGCTAGCTTAGAGTCATCAGTAGATCAACCATTATCAGTGGCATCCATCATTTCTGCTAACCTATCACCTGTCTTCTCTTTGAAGAGACTGTGCATTTTCCCCTGTGTCTCCTACTTTTTGTTTGCCTTCCATATTTCCCATCCTTCTTCACCTTTTTTCTTTTTCTTCCTTTAGGTTCCCTGAATTTTTGTAATTTGGAATTTAGGAAACTATTAGCTGCTATTTGCTTCTGCCACGTTATCTGTCATTTCAAATTCTGGCACTCAGACTATATGTATGTTAGTCATTTTCAATTGATATTTTATGTTCCGTTCTCTTTCATTTTTTCCCAGTTTCTTTTCCTGTGTGTGATTCTCCTTATTTTATATGGATATGTCTTTTAGGTCAAAACTATATTCTACTATATCCAGTCTGTTTTTAAAACTATTCACGGAGTTTTTAATTTTTAGATATTTCATTCTTAGTTTTAAAGTCTGAATAATTTTTAATTGAGTCCAAATTTTGGTCAAAATTATCCATCTTTTAATATTGGTGTGCTGTGGTTCATGGGGTCACAAAGAGTCGGACATGACTGAGCGACTGAACTGAACTGAATATATTTTTTCACTGTTTTTCTAAATTTTCTTGTTCATGTGATTTTCACAGCTATCATCTCCATTACTTTCATGGCATTAAGCAAAATCAACATTTTATTATTCTAATAATTGGTTCTTCCACTTGTATTGACTGAAATATGTTTAGTCATGTGTCTGTTCTTCTTTTGCCTGGAACAATACAATACAAGATGCAGTGTATAAAAAATCTAGTGTCTCTGGATACTGTTGTCTTCTACAGAAGGCTGATCCTAAATGCTGGCAAGCAGCCTGATTGGGAGCAAGTCTCCTTAATCCAGTCGGGAATTCAGCAGAGTCAAGATTTGCTTGCAGTTTTCATAAAGCTCATTCTATTTCTGTTTCAACACTGTTCTAAATATTTAGGTCTCCATGGGCTCCAACTGAGATCTCAGAGTGTTTACTAAAGCCCTTGTTCCTTGGTCAGATCTGAACTCCAGTTTTGGCTTCTTAGTACATAAGTTTACCAAAACTTCACTCTGAATTTCAGTAGCTTTTGGCTTATTTTCTAAAATTGCTGCTCCATTAAGCTTAACAATTTGGCACATGTCTCACAATGAGAAACCTCCTACTGTCACACCCATTTCTCTCCACCTTTTCTTCTTTATATGGTCTAAGCACATCAATTCTTGATGACCTTGCCAGCTCCAAACTCTCCAATGTTGACTTTCCAGACCTGTGCTATTATTTAAAGTTCTTCTGTCTTAGACTTGGACTTTAGATGAATTTGCCACTTTTCTCTTGTATTGGAATTTAGAGTGTTAAATAGTTGGATAAATGGGTTTTAATATGTGTTCACTTATACTGTGTATGGGCACTTGAAAAAGTACTTAATTTCATTAATTTCAATGAGGAATTAGCTTTCTCATGTATAATATGAAGATAATGCTATTTAGCTTACAGTGTTACTGTGAAGATTAGGCAGTGTATGTGGAATATTTTGAGTAGACTCAGTACACTGAACTGTACTTAAAAAGTGCTTTGTAGACAATGTGTTTTTTCACGACATTCAAAACAAAAACGTTATCATTGTTAAAGACAAAAGCCATAAAATTTCCCACATTAATTAGATTTTTTATATCTATGAAATTTGTATGTATTACACAATAGAAGAATAAGATTAACACCATTAAAGATAGTATAATAAATGTCTTCAAGTTGAACTCTAAGTATTACATTAAAAATTAAGACTCTGGGTACCAATATATTATCACTTCCATAGTTAAAAGTGACACATTTTAAATGATGCAGTTATTCTCAAGTAGAAGAAGCCAAATGCAGAGATTGGAAGTGCATTTGATTTGTGTTGAGGAGCATAAATATAGTCCAAGACTGAAAAAATAAATTTTGAACTTCAACATATTCCTAGAATAAAATAGTATTAAATATATATGTTAGGATAACAATGTTCCTACATACCTCCTTCAGAGGCATTAGTCATGTCTGGCTCTTTGTGACCCCATGGACAAGTCCATGAAATTCCCCAGGCCACAATACTGGAGTGGGTGGCCTTTCCCCTCTCCACAGGATCTTCCCAACCCAGGGATGGAACCCAGGTCTCCCACATTGCAGGCAGATTCTTTACCAAGTGAGCCACAAGGGAAGTCCCAGGATACTGGAATGGGTAGCTCATCCCTTCTCCAGTGGATCTTCCCAACCCAGGATTTGTCTTCTGCATTGCAAGTGGGTCCTTTACCAACTAACCTATCAGGGAAGCCCAAAATATAAAAGTATTAAAGATATATGTTAGGATAACAACATTCCTACACACCTCCTTCAAAGACATTGCTGCTGCTGCTGCTAAGTCACTTCAGTTGTGTCTGACTCTGTGCAACCCCATAGACCGCAGCCCACCAGGCTCCCCTGTCCCTGGGATTCTCCAGGCAAGAACACTGGAGTGGGTTGCCATTTCCTCCTCCAATGAATAAAAGTGAAAAGTGAAAGTGAAGTCGCTCAGTCGTGTCTGACTCTTAGCGACCCCATGGACTGCAGCCTACTAGGCTCCTCCGTCCATGGGATTTTCCAGGCAAGAGTACTGGAGTGGGGTGCCAAAAGACATTACTATTTATCAAATTTTTTATCTTGAATTATGACTACCAAATCCTAAAAATATAATAATGTATAGAATTTGTTACTTATTTTTATAGCAGTATATTTGTAAAGAAAATTATGATTCCTAAGAAATTATTTCATTTCTATCAATTTGATTTTATTTAAAATAATGAAAAGTATTGTAACATAAAATGAGCCAAAATGATATGAACAAGTACTCGAGTGCTTACAATTTTAAATGATTAAAATATTTAATCAGTGTATGAAGTGTCAATATTTCATTTGGAAAGTTTTGAGTAATTTTTAATAGTTCTACCTAGGGAATAGAGTTGTACAGACAGTATTTGTTTTAATGATTTCTGAAATGGACTTGAAAAAAACATTCAAAATCATTTGAAAAGCAGCATATAGTAGTTTTATGACAATATTGTATGCCTTTTGAAATTATATAGCAATTTTCCATTTTAACAGTTTTAAAAAGTAAGTTTCTTAAGTCCCAAAAAGGTAGAGTAGAATCATATTAGGCAAGAAGGTTATATGTGTGTGTGTGTGTGTGTGTGTATTTATTTATTTATGGGTGACCAGCACCCGTGATGGATGCATGTTGATGTATGGCAAAACCAATACAATATTGTAAAGTAAAAAATAATAATAATAATAAAAAAAAAGGAAAGTATTGGCTTCACCTTTGTAAAATAAATTAAGTAAAAGCATAGCTTGAATTAAAATTCACTTTAGACACATGATATCCATTTCAGCTGGAATAAGTTATTACTTGATAAATTGTTTCATCATTTTTTCTTATTATTAGTAATTACTTTTGCACAAAATATATGCAATAAAATTGAAATTACTGAATTAAAATTCACTTTAGACACATGATATCCATTTCAGTTGGAATAAGTTATTACTTGATAAATTGTTTCATTTTTTCTTATTAATAATAATTACTTTTGCACAAAATATATGCAATAAAATTGAAATTACTTATTATTATAATTATTTTACATTTTGAAATCTACAAATGGTCAGTTTTGAGATACTTAGATTGTGATATATTTTACTGGCATTTAGTTTAACTTTTGTTGTTTTAATTCTTATACATTAAATAAAACAACTTGCTTTTTGAAGTTCTGCTTTAAATTTGTACTCATAGCTAAGATGTGAGTAATTCAACAATTTTCTCTTTTTCACATTTTTTTCACTGAATTGAATCTCTTTAAGTCTCCAACCAGAGGAAAAATCAAGTAATTACAGAATTTTTAAAATTTGCTTATATATGGCAATGGCAACCCACTCCAGTACTCGTGCCTGGAAAATCCCATGGGCGGAGGAGCCTGGTAGGTTGCAGTTCATCCAAGAGTCGGACACGACTGAGTGACTTCACTTTCACTTTTCACTTCCATGCATTGGAGAAGGAAATGGCAACCTACTCCAGTGTTCTTGCCTGGAAAATCCCAGGGACGGGGGAGCCTGGTGGGCTGCCGTCTATGGGGTCGCACAGAGTCGGACACGACTGAAGTGACTTAGCAGCAGCAGTGAGCAAAATAAATATCACAGTTGGCAGATTTGATTTTCTTGGGCTCCAAAATCAATGTGGATGGTGACTGCAGCCATGAAATTAAAGGACGTTTGCTCCTTGGAAGAAAGCTGCGACAAACCAAGACAGTGTATTAAAAAGAAGAGACATCACTTTGCCGACGAAAGTCTGTATAGTCAAAGCTACGGTTTGTCATATATCTTTTTCTTTGTATTTCTAAATCCAAATGCTTCATGTTATCTTATTTTAAGACTCATTTCAGTAGAAATCATTAAACCTCACATAGTGATAATCTTTTGTTTTGTTATCTTTTATGTTCCCCTGCTCCTGGGGAAAATTTTAATTCCTGATAGAATTTTACTTGTGATATTTATTTCATGGTAGAGTACAGATCCGGAGAAGGCAATGGCACCCCACTCCAGTACTCTTGCCTGGAAAATCCCATGGACGGAGCAGCCTTGTAGGCTGCAGTCCATGGGGTTGCAAAGAGTCAGACGCGACTGAGCGCCTTCACTTTCACTTTTCACTTTCATGCATTGGAGAAGGAAATGGCAACCCACTCCAGTGTTCTTGCCTGGAGAATCCCAGGGATAGGGGAGCCTGATGGTCTGCCGTCTGTGGGGTTGTACAGAGTCGGACACGACTGAAGTGACTTAGCAGCAGTAGCAGCAAGGTTCCCTCTGCCTTAACAATAACATATTTGGATGTGAAGGAGGCTAAAAGATAATTTACTTCCAGTACTTAGGCTACAACTAAGAGCTATAAAGCTAATGTAGCTTGATCAAATTTGTAGAGCAAATGAGTGGTAGGAATAGAAACAGGAGGAAGTAAATGCAAAATGGAGTGACTTTCAGCTGCTGAGTCTTCTATAAGTGCCTTAAAAGTATTATTTCTTTAAATCTAATATTCCTTTAAGATAGATTTTTCCCCTTTTGTAGGTAAGGAAGCTAGATCTTGGGTAGAGTAAGATGACTATGAAAATGACATACTGTTTTCCCCAAGTAAAACATGTGAAGATGTTTAAGTACCCATGGGGAGATAGACAATAAACCTTAGTGCAAATAATTGCCTCCATCTCCCATCTTGATGATACTATATTTATTAGTGGTCAGACAGACACAGTCGCTGTGGTGTATTAGCAAACAGAGCTTTCTAGACTAATGTACAAGGAGAGTTTTATCCAGTCATAAGGTTCCATATTTCTTTAACCTTCCAGTACCAATAATTCACCCTCATTTTCTGCCCCTCTGTGGGAAGTCTAATCTTTCTCTATGTCTTCCTCCTCATGTATATCTGTGGAAAGCTCAGGGAGGGCCACAAGTGGTCTCTTTGCCCTCTGGGCCATCTCCTTGGCTCGTCTTCTCTGCTCTAATTCTTTACTTTTCATCTGTAGACCAGTATTCTTAGGGTATGGTGTTCCTGCCACTGCACTATTGTTATCTACGTTGTAGACACAGTCCTTCAGTTTTTCACAGTTAAAGATCAGGCCATAAAATTCAATAAGGTTGTGTTGCAGCAGTGAGAATTCTAAATTGGCTGCTGAGCATACCCTAAGCCCCCTGCAGCTGATCTCTACATCTAAGCCCCCTGCATCTCTACATTTCAAGGAGGGTGGCCAGGTAAACCACAGGATGCCTGATTCAGTTTGAATTTCAGAAACTAACAAAATAACATTTTAGTGTAAAATTGATCAAAATATCAGGACACAGCACTAAACGGAAAAAAAAAATGTGATCTCTATCTGAAATTTCAATTGAACTGGATGTCTGTACATTTTTATTTTCTAAGTTTGGCAACACTAATTTTAGGACCCAGGTTTCCTTAACCCCATGAGAGTTCTTCCCAGAGTTCAGTTGTCTAATTTCACATGTCCTTCCTTTTAACCCTTAGATATATCATTTACCATATCAAATTTTAAAAGTACAATTAAAATATGTAAGTTGTGCTTTTCTTTGATAGTTAACATCAGAAGCCCTGACCCATTTACAGGCTGTGGACATAAGCATGATTACTTAATCCTTCTGAATCTACTTTTACCTTTTGCTGTGACCTAAATTTTATCTGTTGCTATGGCCTCCTAAAATTCATCTGTTAAATTTTAATACCCAGTGTGACAGCATTTGGAGGCCGGGCCATGAAGAGAGAGGCCTCATGAATGAGATTTATCCCCATTGTAAAAAAGACTCCTGCTCTTTATCCCATGGAAGACACAGTGAGAAGATCTGTTCAGTTCAGTCGTGTAGTCATGTTCAACTCTTCGTGACCCCATGGACTGAAACATATTAGGCTTACTGGTCCATCACCAGCTCCCAGAGCTTGCTCAAATTCATGTCCATTGAGTCAGTGATGCCATCCAACCATGTCATCCTCTGTCATCCCATTCTCCTCCTGCATTCAATCTTTCCAGCATCAGGATATTTTCTAATGAGTCGGTTCTTCACATCAGGTGGCCAAAGTATTGCAGCTTCAGCTTCAGCATCAGTCCTTCTTATGAATATTCAGGACTTATTTCCTTTAGGATTGACTGGTTTGATCTCCTTGCTATTCAAGGGACTCTCAAGAGTCTGCTCCAACACCACAGTTCAAAAGCATCAATTCTTCAGCACTCAGCTTTCTTTATGGTCCAACTCTCACATCCATACTTGACTACTGGAAAAACAATAGCTTTGACCAGACAGACATTTATTGGCAGTGATACCTCTGCTTTTTAATATGCTGTCTAGGTTTGTCATAGATTTTCTTCCAAGGAACAAATGTCTTTTAATTTCATGGCTGAAGTCACCATCTACAGAGCCCAAGAAAATAAAGTCTGTCACTGTTTCCATTGTTTCCCCATCTATTTGCCATGAAGTGATGGGATAGGATTCCATGATCTTAATTTCTTGAATGTTGAGCTTTAAGCCAGCTTTTTTGTTCTCCCCTTTCACTTTCATCAAGAGGCTCTTTAGTTCCTTTTCACTTTCTGCCATAAGGTTGGTGTCATCATATCTGAGGTTATTGATATTTCTCCAAGCAATCTTGATTCCAGCTTGTGCTTCATCCAGTCAGGCATTTCACATGATGTACTCTGCATATAAGCATCTGCCTGCAATGCAGGAGACCTGGGTTCGATCCCTGGGTCAGGAAGATCCCCTGGAGAAGGAAGTGGCAACCCACTCCAGTACTCTTGCCTGGAAAATCCCATGGACAGAGAAGCCTGGTAGACTACAGTCCATGGGATCACAAAGAGTTGGACACGACTGAGCGACTTTACTTTTCACTCTGCATATAAGTTAAATAAGCAAGGTGACAACATATAGCTTTGACATACTCCTTTCCCAATTTGGAACTGGTCCATTGTTTCATGTCCAGTTCTGACTGTTGCTTCTTGACCTGCATACAGGTTTTTCAGGAGGCAGGTCAGATGGTCTGTTATTACTGTCTGTTGAAGAATTTTCCACAGTTTGTTGTGATCCACACAGTCAAAGGCTTTAGCATGGTCAATGAAGCAGAAGGAGAGGTTTTTCTGGAATTCTTTTGTTTTTTTCTATGAGTCAACAGATGGAACACTTAATCTCTGGTTCCTCTGCCTTTTCTAAGATGGCCACTATAAACCTGACCTTGGGCTCTGGCTAGATACCGAATCATCCAGCACCTTGCTCTTGGACTTCCCAGCATTCACAACTGTGAGAAATATATGGAATCTGTTATGGCAACAGACATCCATATTTTGGCTCAGCTCAAACTTATAAATCTTGCCTTTCATGGTGGCTATGAGAATTAGGGGAGATAACAAAGGAAAAGGCACTAAGAAAACACATTCAGATTCAACTATAAAGAAATACGTATGTTTCATGTTGTCTTGGCGGTTATATCTTACATGGCTTCATTTCATGGGATAATAATGGGGAGAATTTGGAAGTCACACTCATATGGTAGAAGAGAAATCAACAAAAAGGTCAAAATATCCAGTTTTTGGTCCCCTTTCTCTCTGGATGTCTTCCTATGTCAGTGTGTCAGCCTGGACCATAGTGTGTTTCCTGATTCGAATCTCAAATATTTCTGATTGAAGTTCTCCAAACTGCCTCTGCCCTTTTATGTTTCTGCTGTTATTGTTCAGCCACTAAGTTCAAGTCTTTGCAATCCATGGACTATAGTAACCAGGTTCCTCTGTCCTCCACTATATCCCAAAATTTGCTCAGATTTATGTCCATTGGGTCTGCTATCTAACCATCTCAAAACTTTGGCATCCACTTCTCCTTTTGCCTTCAATCTTGCAGAGTATCAAGGACTTTTCCAGGGAGTCAACTCTTTGCATCAGGTGGCCAAATTATTGGAGAGTCATCTTCAGCACCAGTCCTTCCAGTGAATATTCAGGGTTGATTTCCTTTAGGATTTACTGGCTTGATCTCCTTTCAGTCCAAGAGACTCTCAAGAGTCTTCTCCAGTACCACAATTCAAAAGCATCAGTTCTTTGGTGATCAGTCTTTATGGATCAAGTCTCACATTCATGTATGACTACTGAAAAAGCCACAGCATTGACTATATGGATCTTTATCGACAAAGTGATGTCTCTGATGCATACTGTAAACCTCACGCTTCACTGAAGTTGGCCATGTATGGTAAGTCCCTCAGCCCTTAATCTTAGTATTTTGTGTGACCTGACCTTAATTTTTGATGTTCAGTCTCATGGTGGTTTGGTTTACTTCTGTTCCTCAATGGATATATGTAAGCTCTCTTTTAATATGGACTGTTTTCATTTCATTTGGAATCCTCAAGAGTTTTAAAAGGAGGAGTTCTGTCTCCTCTCTTGATATTTAAAAAGTTCTTTCCAAATTATTTCTCAAAAATTTTGCTTTCTCCAATTAGTTTTAAACTCTTTTTTTTTTTTCCTTTCTGACATGTTAATGTATTCCTGGAGTTAAATGGTATCAAAGACTCTGGAAAATTAACTGAAACATTTCTAAGATTCCCACATGACATGCTTTTGGAATCCAAGAGTCAGTGAGCTTTTGTTCCTAACTTAACAATTCATTTGAGCCTAAAAATATGTTTTCTTTTAGTGTGACTATTGCAAAAAGAAAAAAAAAAGTCAAAAAAATCAAGGTAGCAAAGCAAAATAAATTAACAGGTATACACTACATATAAAAGAATAGATAAGAAATAAGGATTTAGTGTATAGCACAGGAAACTATATTCAATATTTTATAATAAACTAATGAAAAATAACCTGAAATATACATATATATGAATAACTGAATCACTTTGCTGTACACCTGAAACTAACACAATATTGTAAATCAAGTATATTTTAATAAAATTTGAAAAAAAAACTGAGCAAAGCATTCATTTGAGTACTGCTCTAAGGGCACACCAAGATATATAACTTTTATGTGATTTTCCCCTTTTCCTAGAAGGGTAATATCCTTCAAGATTTACTAATTCCACTTCTACCTTCCAAGGTAGTTATCTAGTAATAAACATATTTTGTTTATAACATTAAATAACTAATAAAACTCTGTGAATAGTTTAATTGTTGACCTGAGATCTATGGAGATAATTCCTGTATGTTGCTGCTTTTAAGACACATAAAATTCCAAAATGGAGCTATTTTTTAGAAAAAACAGTACTAAATGCCGTGAGAAATGTTACTTCTTTGGCAGGACTGCTTCTCTGTTGTTGACTTGTTGGCACATTCATTGTGCTATCAAATCCTATCATTTATCCATGCTCAAAAATTACTCAGACATTAAATAAAATAATTTGGCAAACCAAATTTATGTGTTCTGTGAAAAGGGAAACAGTTTTCATGATCAATTATTTGAAAGTTCACTTAAAAATATTTTGTGTTCATTAACATTTTAAAGTATTTCCTTTTTGCTACGGAGAGGAAAGGAGGAATCATATTCTTTGTACACTTTGATAAATAAAATTTTACTATATGAAGTTTAAAGTCATTTTTATAAAATATAGTGTTTTTATGTAACATTTGACTTTATAACAGTAGAATTTTCTATATTATTTGATTTCAAATTTAAAAAATAATAAGCCCCAAATTTCTAATTATTCTTGTTTGGAATAGTTAGAAAAAGAATGGAGAATTGCCAAATAAAATACAAAGTGCTCAGTTAAATTGAATTTCAAATAATTTTTTTAAAACATAAGTATGTCTCATGCAATATTTGGGATATGATACCATAAAAATATTATTTATATGAAATTCAAATTTAATTGAGTATCCTGTATTTATATTAGCTAAATGTGCTAAAACTAGAAGGAAACTCAAGCAGATGATACAGAAAAAAACTGTGGTATTTATCAATGAAGTTTGGGTTGGAAGTATACTTGTATCTTGGAATACAGCTCTAATTTTATTAGCAGTGAAGTGAGAAAGTTAGTTACTGCACCTTCTTAGAGGAAGTCATTGCACTCCATGGGTGGGGCCAAAGTCCCCTTGGATTTTAGAGATAAAAGAGACACACAGAGACTGAGGGATTTGCCTAAGCTAGCAAATGGTACAGTTAAGACTACTCTACATGGCAACAGTCCATTTGTATCCAAAGACACCCCAACCCCCATCCATCACTTAAATGCTCCACTTCTATGAGGGCATTGCCACATACCAGACAGTTGCTCATCTGCAAAGTTCTTAATTTGCATGATAAGACCTGTCTTTCAGGGTTGTAAAGGCTTGCTAAAACATAGTTGTAACATAATATACATGGTACTCACTTAACCTAAATATTTATTTTTCCTTGTTAAACCCTTACATTTCTTTGAATCTCTGGGATCATGACAAGCATCAGAAAAAAGGACTTGGGAATGAAACTGATGGGCTAGGGAGATTATTTTGAATAATTTATTTGGAAAGATAAATGAAAAAAAAAAAAAAACGGGGAAGAAATGCCTTTTTATATCAGTGCCTATTTTATCCACTACCAGGCATAATAAGTTTTCAGATATTGTATGGAAAGTTGTAGAGATGGAGATCCTGAAATATATTTAGTAAGGAAGGGAGATAGAGAATTTATGCTAATAGGCCTAGTGTTACTCACTTTACGTATGCATATTCATATTAGAATTAATGTTACTTGTGTTTATTGTGCCTTGCTCATTATTCTATTTCAAGTAATTACAGCTCTCAAAGCTTAATCTCTAATTTTGTTTCATAAGTATTTTTCAGTCAGTTAAGTTGCTCAGTGGTATCCAACTCTTTGTGACCCCATCGACTGAGGCACTCCAGGCCTCCCTATCCATTACCAGCTCTAGAGCTTGCTCAAACTCATGTCCTTCGAGTTGGTGATGCCATCCAACCATCTCATCCTCTGTCGCCCACTTTTGCTCCTGCCTTCAATCATTCCCAGCATCAGGGGCTTGTCTAATGAGTCAGTTCTTCACATCAGGTGGCCAAAGTATTGGAGCTTCAGCTTCAGCATCAGTCCTTCCAATGAATATTCAGAACTAATTTCCTTTAGGATGGACTGGTTTGATCTCCTTGCAGTCCAAGAGGCTCTCAAGAGTCTTCTGGAACACTTCTTCAACAATTGAAGCTTCTCCAACAATTGGTGCTTCAAAAGCATCAATTCTTTGGTGCTCAGCCTTCTTTATGGTCCAACTCTAACATCCATATCTGACTACTGGAAAAACCATAGCTTTGACTAGATAGACCTTTGTTGGCAAAGTAATGTCTCTGCTTTTTAATATGCTGTTTACGTTTGTCATAGCTTTTCTTCCAAGGAGCAAGCGTCTTTTAATTTCATGGGTGTAGTCACCATCTGAAGTGATTTTGGAGCCCAAGAAAATAAAATCCGTCAATGTTTCCATTGTTTTCCCATCTATTTACCATGAAGTGATGGGACTGGATGCCATGAACTTAGTTTTTTGAATGCTGAATTTTAAGCCAGCTTTTCCACTCTCCTCTTTTATTTTCATCATGAGGTTATTTAGTTCGTCTTCACTTTCTGCCATAAGGGTGGTGTCATCAGCATATCTGAGGTTATTGATATTTCTCCCCGCAATCTTGATTCCAGCTTGTGCTTTATCCAGTTTGGTATTTCTCATGATGTACTCTGCAAAGAAGTTAAATAAGCAGGGTGGTACTACATAGCTTTAATGTACCCATTTCCCAATTTGGAACCAATTCATTGTTTCATATCTGGTTATAACTGTTGCTTCTTGACCTACATAACCGTTTCTGAGGAGACAGGTAAGATGGTCTGTTATTCCCATCTCTTGAAGAATTTTCCACAGTTTGTTGTGATCCACAAAGTCAAAGGTTTTAGCATAGTCAATGAAGCAGAAGGAGATGTTTTTCTGGAATTCTCTTGATTCTCTATGATCCAATGGATGTTGGCAATTTGATTTCTGCTTCCACTGCCTTTTCTAAATCCAGCCTGAACATCTGGAAGTTCTCAGTTCACAAACTGTTGAAGCCTAGCTTGGAGAATTTTCAGTGTTACTTTGCTAGTGTGTGAGATGAGTGCAATTGTGTGGTAGTTTGAGCAGTTTTTGGCATTGACTTTCTTTGGGATTGGAAGAAGACTGACATTTTCTAGTCCTGTGGCCACTGTTGATTTTTCCAAATTTGCTGGCATACTGAATGTAGCAGTTTCACAGCATCATCTTTTAGCATCTGAAATAGCTTAGCTGGAATTCCATCACCTCCACTATCTGTATTCATCCTGATACTTCCTAAGGTCCACTTGTCTTTGCACTACAGGATTTCTGGCTCTAGTTGAGTGATCATATCATCATGGTTATCTGGGTCATTAAGATCTTTTCTGTATAGCTCTTCTGTGTATTCTTGCCACCTCTTCTTAATATTTTCTGCTTCTGTTAATTCCATACTGTTTCTGTCCTTCAATGTTCCCTTGGTATCTCTAATTTTCTTGAAGAGATCTCTAGTCTTTCCCATTCTATTGTTTTCCTCTATTCCTTTGCATTGATTACTGAAGAAGGCTTTATTTATTTATTTATTATTATTATTATTATTTACTTTACAATATTGTATTTGTTTTGCTGTGCATCAACATGAATGCACCATGGGTGAGTTTGAGTGAACTCAAAGTTTGAGTGAACTCAAGTTTGAGTGAACGTGTTCCCCATCCTGGACCCTCCTCCCACCTCCCTCCCTGTACCATCCCTCTGGGTCATCCTAGTATGCCAGCCCCAAGCATCCTGTATCCTGCACCGAACTTGGACTGGCGATTCATTTCTTATATGATATTATACATGTTTCAATGCCATTCTCCCAAATCATCACACCCTTTCCCTCTCCCACAGTGGAGACAGTGTGAATAGCAAGACAGTGTCATGAACAGGATCAGCAAGACAGCTCATGCTATTTTTGAGGACAGATTAACAGAATCCTGAAAAGATAAATAAAAAGGCCCTCATTTTGGAGTATCAGTAGAGTGCAAGCTAAGAGGTGCATCTGGATTTGGTGCATAATCTTTGAGCCACACAGATGTACATAGGTCAGCTCTTGGCCATGACATTACCAGTATGTGCTCTGAAATCAGCTGCTTAGCATGACTCCACTACAGCTTCCTCATTTGCAAAGTGAGTATGATAAGGCCATTTTTTGTAACACTGTTGTAAAGGCTTACTAAGGCATATTTATAGCATGATATAAATGGTTGATGGAGAAGGCAATGGCACCCCACTCCAGTGCTCTTGCCAGGAAAATCCCATGGAAGGAGGAGCCTGGTAGGCTGCAGTCCATGGGGTCGCTAAGAGTCGGACACAACTGAGCGACTTCACTTTGACTTTTCACTTTCATGCATTGGAGGAGGAAATGGCAACCCACTCCAGTGTTTTTGCCTGGAGAATCCCATGGACAGAGGAGCCTGGTGGGCTGCCATCTATGGGGTCGCACAGAGTTGGACACGACTGAAGTGACTTAGCAGCAGCAGCAGCATAAATGGTTGGCACTTAATGAGTGGTAGTTATTTTTATTAATATGCTTGAAGCCAAGACCATTGAATTAATTTTCCACAGAGATAAGAAATAAGCTTTTTGACAATATTTTTTCCCTGCTATGAGATTAATAGCTAGATGATCACCAGTGAGCCCATTCAGCTATTGTGACAAATAATCTATAGTGCCTGGACAATAAAATCTTTAGTGATACCATTTATGCTTATTGTGGTTTCAGCTTTAAGATACTATGTGTACCAATTTGCTTGTTTTGCTTTTCAGTGATGAGACAAGTTATTTTATACAATTTACATTTTTATGACTGCTAATTTCATCACTGGAATTGAAATAAATGGCAGTTCCAGAGATAGGCTTCTAGCCAAGCTCTAGTATTCAACAATGCTACTCTCCAATTCTCACTCCTCATTAGATGTACTATGTATATGCAAGATTGTTGAACCTGGAAAATACGTTTTCATTTAAGATACTAAATATATTGAGTAGTTAAATGGTGTGGACATCACAAAGTTTTAGAACATTCAGTTCAGTTCAGTTCATTTGCTCAGTCCTGTCCAACTCTTTGTGACCCCATGAACCGCAGCATGCCAGGCCTCCCTGTCCATCACCAACTCCCGGAGTTCACTCAGACTCACGTCCATTGAATCAGTGATGCCATCCAGCCATCTCATCCTCTGTCGTCCCCTTCTCCTCCTGCCCCAGTTCCTTAGGTGAACTCAAATTGGTGCTAGAAAATCCCTTTACAGTATTTGAAACTATTGACTTGTTTGTTGATTAAAAAATATACAGTGAAGAACTCTATCCAAAGTATATGCTAATTTTTTTTTCATTAAAGACCAAGAAATAAACAGAAAATCCACTGTAAGAGCACAGATGAGCATTTTTCAAAAATTTTTGAGAATCTCTGAGGAAAATAAATTAAGAAGAAGCATGGGAAAAGTCATTTTGCCTCCAGTCTTTATACAGCTTTGTGAAAAGTCACTAAAGTAATCCCGTCAGAGTCAAAGTAACTAATTTAAATTTATGGAGCTTTCCTGAAAATAACTCAATTAAAAATATCACAAAAAATATTTTAAAATATCTTTTTTAATAAGAAAAAACAAGTCAAATTATTATTATACTTACAATGTATTATAATTAAACAGTATTTTGCATCATTTCTCAGAAATGTGCAGTTTCCTTAATGCCATTAGACTTTAAACTGTTTTAGCACATTAACTGTGTTTTATCCTTTGCTTTTCTGACAAGTCATCTAAAATGTGGTACATTTGCTGTCACTACAATTTCAACAGTAACTCACTGAGGGATAGAATGTAGTTTTCCAGAGTATTATTGTACTTTTAAATACTGTGTTTTGGTTATCTCTTTGGTCCTTAGTTCCTACATGAATCTGCACTACCAAAGCCTGTCTTGAATGTGACATCTTCAGCAGACCGTAAAACAGGTGCCTACTGGTCTCATCCCCAATGTCAAAAGCCACTGCAATTACTTAAAGTCTGCCAAAACCTTTTTGCCTTTTCCAGCAATTGACATTATTGGTCTTTATTAGTTTTTAAATAGCCTGAGAATCTTTTATGCAGTCAAGAAACAACAGTTAGAGCCAGACATGGAACAACTGATGGGTACCAAGTTGGGAAAGGAGTATAACAATGCTATATACTGTCACCTTTCTTATTTAACTTATATGCAGGGTACATCATGCAAAATTCATATGCAATGTTTGGATGAATCACAAGCTGGAGTCAAGATTGACAGAAGAAATATCAACAACCTCAGATATGCCAATGATACCACTCTAATGGCAGAAAGTGAAGAGGAACTAAAGAGCTTTTTGATAAGTGAAAGAGGAGAGTGAAAAAATTGGCTTGAAACTCACTATTCAAAAAATGAAGATCTTGACATCTGCTCTCATCACTTCAGGGCAAATAGATGGGAAAACAATGGAAACAGTGACAGACTTTATTTTCTTGGGCTCCAAAACCACTGTGGATAGTGACTGCAGCCATGAAATTAAAAGACACATGCTTCTTGAAAGAAAAGCTATGATAAAACTATACAGTATATTAAAAAAGCAGAGATATTACTTTGCTGACAAAGGTCTGTCTAGTCAAAAATATGGTTTTTCCAGTAGTCATGTATGGATGTGAGAGTTGGACCATAAGGAAGGCTGAGGGCTGAAGAATTGATGCTTTTGAACTGTGGTGTTGAAGAATCTTGAGAGTCCCTTGGACTGCAAGAAGATCAAACCAGTTAATCCTAAAGGAAATCAGTCTTGATTATTCTTTGGAAGGACTGATGCTGAAGCTGGAATGCGAATGTTTTGGCTACCTGATGTGAAGAACTGACTCATCAGAAAAACCCCTGATGCTGGGAAAGATTGAAGGCAGGAAAAGAAGGGGACAACAGAGGATGAGATGGTTGGTGGCATCACTCACTCGATGGACATGAGTTTGAGCAAGTTCTGGGAGTTGGTGATGGACAAGGAAGCCTGGCATGCTGCAGTCCATGGGGTCACAAAGAGTTGGATATGACTGAGAAATTGAACAACATGGTTTTTCTAGTAGTTATATAGAGATGTGAGTGTTAGACAATAAAGAAGACTGAGCACTGAAGAACTGATGTTTTTGAATTGTGGTGCTGGAGATGACTCTTGAGAGTCAATCCCAGAGGAAATCAACCTTGAATGTTCATTGAAAGGACTAATGCTAAAGATGAAACTCAACATTTTGGCCACCTTATGCAAAGAACCGACTCATCGGAAAAGACCTTGATGCTGGGAAAGATTGAAGACAAAAGAAGGAGGCAGCAGAGGATGAGATGGTTAGATAGCATCACCAACTCAATGGACATGAATTTGAGAAAACTCTGGGAGATAGTGGAGGACAGAGGATCCTGGAAGGCTGCAGCCCATGGGGTCACAAACAGCTGAACATGACTTAGCAACTGAACAGCCATGTTTTTAAATCTATACTCAAGGGTACTAGAAATTGCCAAAATATCAACCATGTCTTTCTTGAGAGACATATTTATAGTTATATAAATTATAGAGTCATAAAATTGAGTTTATTCATTTAATTACATATATATATAATTGGTTATCTATTTTAAATATACCAGTGAGTTCATGTCAATCTCAAACTCCCAATATATCTTTTAGTTGCAGGTAATTGTAAGACATTGTTTTCATGAATTTTGTTGTTTGTTTATTGGTGGGAGCCTATAACCTTAATTTCTGTTTAAGTTCAGTTCAGTTCAGTCACTCAGTCGTGTCCGACTCTTTGCGACCCCATGAATCGCAACATGCCAGGCCTCCCTGTCCATCACCAACTCCTGGAGTTCACTCAGACTCACATCCATCAAGTCAGTGATGCCATCCAGCCATCTCATCCTCTGTCGTCCCCTTCTCCTCCTGCCCCCAATCCCTCCCAGCATCAGAGTCTTTTCCAATGAGTCAACTCTTTTTTTTTTTTTTTTTTTTTACCAATGAGTCAACTCTTTGCATGAGGTGGCCAAAGTACTGGAGTTTCAGCTTTAGCATCATTCCCTCCAAAGAAATCCCAGGGCTGATCTCCTTCAGAATGGACTGGTTGGATCTCCTTGCAGTCCAAGGGACTCTCAAGAGTCTTCTCCAACACCACAGTTCAAAAGCATCAATTCTTCGGCGCTCAGCTTTCTTCACAGTCCAACTCTCACATCCATACATGACCACAGGAAAAACCATAGCCTTGACTAGACAGACCTTTGTTGGCAAAGTAATGTTTAGCTTATGTCAGTAATAAAGTAATAAGATTCTTAAGACAGTTAAGAAATATGCTTTAAATCTTTGCTAGAGTTGTTGGATTTCCACTGAACATCTATTTCCAGGGGATGGAAAGTTAACACTTACATATCCCAAGTACCCAAGCAGCTAGGGTTCTAGAAATGAATTGCATTCTCTGCCTAGATTTGGAACATTTCCATGGTTCCAGGTCCCAGGTCCCTGGACTGAGACTATGATAGTATGTTATTCAACATATTAAACATGCTGTTTGGTGGGGTCCAGACTGGCCAAGTGATTGGTACGTGTAGGGTGGATTCCGTGCACTGAGACTTGCTCCTGGGGCTCTGATTAAGACAGGATGTTCCAGACTTTCCAATGAACACGAAATTTACTTTGTTACTTGAAACACATAGGAGGCTTGTTTTTCAACACCAAGCCCCAAATAATTCAAATGAATTGCTTTTGCACTTATTCTTTTGGCTTCATAATTTGTAAAAACAATTATAAATAGGTAGATTGCATTGTTAAATGGCAAAAGCCTTCGAAAATGAGAGGCTACTCATTAGTATTTATTATACCTGTGTGTACGACTATAATTCAGTTTTTGTTTTGCAGTGTAAATCCTAAAATGTGTTATATTGTTTCTGTCAACTTTGGTTGCCAACATAAAGTCAATATAAGTTGGTTTTGCAGGAGTTTACATATAATCTTTAACAGCTGGACTCGAAAATAGTTCAGGTTTTAAAGTTGGAAATAACTTCAATTTTACTAGGTAAAGAAATACAAATCTGAGAGGAAGGATTAGGTGATGTAATTTCTTCTGTTTGATACTAAAATTCCATAAGAATATATATTCGAGAAATGTAAAAATATGGCTGAGTTGCACTTTTCTCTGACTTTGAGAAGTGTGGGCAACCGAATGTATTTTATGAACATTTTTTATGCCTTGTAAAAAGAGCATTACACATATATTTTTAATTCTATGTAACAATGAGCTTACTTTCTCTCTGCTTTTATACTCCTTTCTGGTTTACTACCTTAGGCACTAAATCAAGAATCTAATATGTTGAGGGAAAGGGGTTGCATATCAAAAGCTTCTTTCTTCAAGCAAGTATTTGGTGGATTCCCACATGTCTACTGAAATAGAAACTAGTGAATACTATGTATGCATATCACAATATTCTTTTCAAGACTTTGGCAGCAAAATTATTTAAGTATGACTTTCTATCTTGAAAGCCAAACATGGGTTTATGAGGAAGGGAATATAACTAGAAATTACTTCTTACAAGGTTAAGGAGCTTTTGGATTAAAGATCTAGTAGTACTAATTAAAATATTGTGGTTTTCAAGGGAAGTGGTGAGTTGCATTTGATTTATTCTGCATTAAAGTAACATCATCTCTCAACTCATCTAATGTTACCAATGGAGTCAAGCCATTTTGACATAGGTGGATTTGATGTTTTAAATTTGGTGTAAATACACAATTAACTGCAATTTATACCTAATCACAATTTATGCAGTGTGCACTGGGCACTCTCTTAAGAGATCGGGTCAGCATAGTGCACAGCAGAATTAGTTTAATCTTCGTGGGTTCTGCATCCCCAGTATCTGGATCCAAATTCTGACTCTCATATACAGTCTCTGTGATTCGGAGACTATCATTGAACACTCAGCTGCATTTTTATTTTTTATTTAAAAGGAGGATTATAACTGTATCTACTTCATGCCATGGATATGAGCATCTAATGGAATTATTCATGATTTTTAATAGAAATTCTCTCAAATAAATAACTTTGTACTGCTAATTGATTTCAAAGGCAAGGAAAAAAAGAATTATTCTGCTTATATATAAATTGACTCAGCTGATAACTTGCTGAAAAAATACTGGATATATCGTACAAAAATGTAAGAGTAATTTTTAAAAAAGTATGAAGCAGCCTTCTGAAATGTGGCTTCCACTCAGGGTAGCTTTGCTGGTGGACAGTGAATGTGGGTGGCTGCTGGGTGCAGGCAAATTACACACTCTGGATCCCTCCCACGTGCTCTCCTACATACAACTAGGACTGTGCACACATCCTGCCACCTCCACACCTGTCTTCCATGTGGGATGACCCAGTCAATTTGTCTTCAGGTTCATGCAGCAGGGATACTAGAGAAGGGATCTCAGAGGGTGCTGGGAGTAAGGTCAGCAAGCAGCCTTTGACTCTACTGTAGGCCTGCAGGTTCCCTGTATGTCTGTATGGTCAGATGTGTGCCTTGGGGACTTATGAAGGAGGGCTCTGCTTTGCTAACCAGGGGGTTAGCCAGCCAACTTGGAATCTCTGCCTCTGACCTCACATTTTTTCAGAGTAGAAATAAATCTTTCATGTGAATGGCAACCCATTAGATATGGTACTTTATGCAGAATATGATCCAAGCACCTGGATATGATACTGATGACCAGAGTCTCACTAATTACTCCAAAAATGAGTGATGCTGTTTTGAAATGGACCGGTTGATGGTCCAGTTATTTTAGGTGATTAGAAGTAAATTGTATTGATGTTGACTCCATAGCTTCATCCAAAATGCCCATTTACACTAATAAAAGTTGATGAAAAAGACAAAGACAAAAAATTTCATTATACAATGAACTAAAATCATACATCAGCTGCTAGACATTTTCCAAATTGATTGATGATATTAGCATCACTTCTCATGGCTTTATTCTGCCATCAACTTGAGATACTTTAAAATTCATTATTTCTCTTTACTTTAAAACTTCTTAACCTGCTGCCATCATTTGATTTCCCTCAAGGCACAGCTCAGACTATATTATTTTATAGCTTAGAACTCCCCCATTTAATTATTTGAATAGTGAATTATGTTATGGATTTACATAAAAATGCTATCTCCCTTGCTTTCTTTAGATCTTAGTTCAAATTTTTCTTCAACATTCTTTGACCATGTTGCATGAAGAAATAGCTCCCCACTCAGAAAGTTCTCTAAACTTCATACCTGCTGTATTTTTCTCTAAAACACTTATTGCCCACTTTCATCACATGTCTTGGTTGTTTTGTGCTTCTCCTCACTCAAAATATAAGCTCATTGAGGAAGGAGACATTGCTTGTTTGCTTTTTTAAAATGGTGTATCCATAAGTACCCAGTACCAAGAACAGTGTGTGCTTGCTAAGTCCCTTCAGTCAGATCTGATACTTTGTGATCCCATGGACTGGAGCCCACCAAGCTCCTCTGTCCATGGAATTCTCCAGGCAAGAATACTGGAGTAGGTTGCCATTTTCTCTTCCAAGGGATTTTTCCTGACCCAAGAACTGAATCCAGATCTCTTACATCTTCTGAACCGGTAGGTGGGTTTTTGCTTTTTTTTTTTTTTTACCACTAGCACCACTTGGAAAGTCCCACAAGAGCATAGTAGGTGCTCAATTAATATTTTCCATAATGAAATGGTATTACTTTGGCCTACACAGTACACTCAGATATCTAGGAAATGAGGAGAAAGAGGTGGGTAATATAAAGAATAAAACTTAGAAAAATAAACTAAAGAGAGGAGCCAAAATCCTTAAATTCCCCCAGGGAAGAGCTTAGTATACAAAGGATTAAGTCTAGAAGAATTGGATCAACTCTTTTTATATTTGGTTGTGGTTCATATCTAAGGCATCTGATGTGAAGATTTCCCAGTAAAGATTGATGGTGGATATCAAAGATTAACAAAGTAAAATCTACATTTTAGTTGGTAATCAGGGAGTTTATGTACACTGTGATGGAAAGGGAATTGAAGTCGGTCTTCCCTTGGAAGGTGATTAGGAGTGAATTAGGTGGTGGTTCAGGGCTCAGTTCCTCCAGAGACTGACTATAATGGGAACAAAGGACATAGGTTGAAAGCTAGTTGGGCAGAAGAGGTCACAGATGGTTGAGGTTCAATAGGGGTGCTCTAGGCTAATGCTTTCTTAGATCCCCAGAAGATCCAGTTAACTTCTATAACATATAACACAACATTTGGGAATACCATTCTATTGTCTAGTTGGAAAAGAGGTCCTGGTATACTTCTGAATTTGGCTCATTTGATGCAGAACCTGGATGAAGTTGTACCTACTTGATGTATGTTAACATTTCCAGCTGCTGGTGGGTCTTAGCCAACACTCAAGAGACAAACTCCCTTTTTTAATGACAACCTCTCATCTTTTCACCTCTCCCACTTCCCCACTCTTGGTGAACCTACTTTTGTTCCATCAAAGCCTTCTGTACTTCAACCACTCCCTCCATCTCTTCATTCTGTCCTGTCCAGCCTCCTGAAGCAAAGTCACCATACTAATAAACTTTTCCAAGCCCTTTAAAGTAATTTCATGGTTTGTCCTTCTACTGTAACTTTCTTAGATGTCTTCATTCCTGGCCCTTGAACACAAAAGCAGAGACAGCAGTACAATTACTGAGATGATCAAATAATTCCATTACCCTTGGGTTTACTGTTCAGAGTCAACTGTGCTCCTCAATGCTGAACAAACTTCAAATATTCTCTTCTTTCTGGAAGCTGTGACCTTCTGCAATTCAGCACCTCTCAGCAGCCTGTGACCTTTTACAAATAAAATCAACGGCAAAAAGAGGACTGCCTTCACTCCACTTCAAAATTTTCCATATCTTCTCTTCTGTGTCTCAGTAAATAGTGACTCTTCTCTTTACTGTATCATCCTAATCCACCTACATCTACTTCCATCAGGCATTTAGAATGCCTATGCTTCTTCACTTTCTCTCTTAACAAAGTTCAAAACTAGAGACTCTGGTTTCAACTGGTTTTCAATAAACACATTTGATTGGACTACTATTTTGTTCCTAGGTTTTTCTTTTATCACATATATTGTCAACTTTCCTTTCTAGCCCACCTTGCTTTTTATTCAAGTCATCTGTAGAATATTTCATCTTCCCTGAAGATAAAATTACTTCCAACCACTATTGAAATCACAACTTATTATTAGGCCAGTCCCTAGATGTATGGATGCAATCAATGGATCAAGAACAAAGCTTGGAAATAGATAACAAGTCCTTCCCCAGTTGAGGTAAGTAATTCTTGGGCAAGTTTTGGGGAAAAGAAAAAATGAGTGACAAGGATATACTTTATGCTTCTTTTTTTTTTTTTTTGACTTCTGTGATGAAGTTTTTCTTTAAAAACTTAAAGAAATTTAAAAATTTCTTTAAACTTTCTCTGCTTTGTTTGATAGCTCGACACAAATTGCTCTCAAATATTTATTTTTAAATGCCATTTTTCTTTGGATATTCATATAATGCTAGAAATATTTGGTTGGCTATCCTCATAAAAATCTGCTTATATATTCTTAAAATTAATGAATTTTATTCTTTATGCCTACACAACATATTAAAAATCAGAGACAACACTTAACTGAAAAAGGTTCATCCAATCAAAGCTGTGGTTTTACCAGTAATCAAGTATTGTGTTAGAGTTGGACTATACAGAAGGCTGAATGCTGAAGTATTGACGCTGTCAAACTGTGGTTCTGAAGAAGACTTTTGAGAGTCCCTTGGGCAGCAAGGAGATGAAACCAGCCAATTCTAAAGGATATCAACCCTGAATATTGATTGGAAGTACTGATGCTGAAGCTGAAGCTCCAATACTTTGGCCACCTGATGTGAAGAGCCAGCTCATTGGAAAAGACCCTGATGCTGGGAAAGATTGAAGGCAGGAGGAGAAGGAGATAACAGAGGATGAGACAGTTAGATGGCATCACTGACTCAATGGACATGAGTTTGAGCAAACTCACGGAATTGGTGTTGGACAGGGAAGCCTGGTGTGCTAACAGTTCATGGGGTGGCAAAGAGTTGGACACAACTGAGTGACTGAACAACAACAACAGCATTCTTTAAAACAGTCTCAAATTTGTAGAAAAACTGAGCAGCTGGTATAGAGGTTTCTCATGTAACCTCACTCCTAACAGTTTTCTCTATAACATACAGTATATTTGTTGTATTTAAGCAACCAATATTGCTTGTTAATCATTGTTAATCAAAGTCCAATGTCTCTACTTTTATTAAGGTTCACTCTTTCAAAAAAAATTTAATTAGTTGCAGCAAGTGGGATCTTTAAGTTGAAGAATGTGAGCTCTTAGTTGTAGCATATAGGATCTAGTTCCTTAACCAGGGTTTGAACCTTAGGTCAATTCAGTTCAGTTCAGTCGCTCACTCGTGTCCAGCTCTTTGTGACCCCATGAATCGCAGCACACCAGGCCTCCCTACCCATCACCAACCCCCGGAGTTCACCCAGACCCATGTCCATCGAGTCAGTGATGCCATCCAGCCATCTCATCCTCTGTTGTCCCCTTCTCCTCTGCCCCCAATCCCTCCCAGCATCAGAGTCTTTTCCAATGAGTCAACTCTTCGCATGAGGTGGTCAAAGTACTGGAGTTTCAGCTTCAGCATCATTTCCTCCAAAGAAATCCCAGGACTGATCTCCTTCAGAATGGACTGGTTTGATCTCCTTGCAGTCCAAGGGACTCTCAAGAGTCTTCTCCAACACCACAGTTCAAAAGCATCAATTCTTTGACACTCAGCCTTCTTCACAGTCCAAATCTCACATCCATACATGACCACAGGAAAAACCATAGCCTTGACTAGATGGACCTTTGTTGGCAAAGTAATGTCTCTGCTTTTGAATATGCTATCTAGGTTGGTCATAACTTTTCTTCCAAGGAGTAAGCGTCTTTTAATTTCATGGCTGCAGTCACCATCTGCAGTGATTTTGGAGCCCAGAAAAATAAAGTCTGACACTGTTTCCACTGTTTCCCCATCTATTTCCCATGGAGTGATGGGACCGGATGCCATGATCTTCATTTTCTGAATGTTGAGCTTTAAGCCAGCTTTATTAGGAGCATGTAGTCTTAGCTACTGGACCACCAGGAAACTCCCAAAGCTTACTCTTTACAATTCATCATTCTATGGGTGTTTATAGCTGTTTAATTCCCTGCAATTCCCACCAATGCAGTGTCATACAGAATAGTTTTAGCGTCCTAAGAATCTCCTGGCTTTAATTATCCTTTCCTTTTTCCTTTCCCTGAAGCTCTAGAAACCATCATTCTTTTTACTTTCTCCATTTCTTTGCCTTTTCCAGAATATCATACTATTGGAATTATAGAGTATGCATTGTTTTCAGACTGGCTTTTTGCACTTAGCCATATGCATTTAAGTTTCCTCCATGTATTTTCATGTCTAGATATCTCCTTTTCATCACTGAACAGTACTCTACTGCAAAACATACAAAAAAAATGTTTATTCACTTAATCTGTGAAAGGCATGCTGATTGTTTCCAGTTTTTGGCAATGATGAATAAAGTTGCTATAAACATTTGTGTTTGGGATTTGGGGTGGACATGAGTTTACTACTCAGTTTAGTAAAAATACAGAAGCAGAAAGGCTGAATATTATTATAAGACTACATTTGGTTTGTTAAGAATTGTCTTCCAAAGTGGGTATACAATTTTTGTGTTCCCAGCAGAAATGATTGAAAATTCTTGTTGCTCTTCATTCTTGCCAGCATTTGATGCTGTCAGTTCTAAAAATTTTTAGTGATTCTAATAGATATGTAATAATATCTCACTGTCGTTTTAATTTGCAATTCTCTAATGACATATGATGTTGACTTAGTACAAAGCAAATCCAAGATATCACACCAACACTGATAGAATCCAAATTCTGTTTTGAATTTGGTTGAATGGCACATTGCTTTAATTTGCAATTAATTCCCTAGTGACATTGTTGATAATCTTTTCATATGCTTATGGGCCATCTGTATCTCCTTTGTGAGGTGTTCAAATCTTTCTGGTTTGTTTGCCAGGTGATTGCTGAATGTAAAGAGTTCTTTGTATATATTGGATGCAAGTCTTTTATCAGATATGTGTTCTGGAAATATATTCTCCCAGTCTGTGATTTGTCTTTATAGTCCCGTAAAATAAATCTGCTTATCTCTTCATTCACCATCCTTGTGCCTATTAAATTAAGTCAGCTCCTCATTTTAGTAATCAGTAGGTTGATTGTCTTAGCTCTGAACAAATGCCATTGATTTTTATTATATTGCTATGCCCTCGGGCCCACAAATCTCTGCCCTCCAACCATTCTTTTTTTAACCTTAAAAAGTGCTTTAATAAAAAAAAATGACTGTTTTTTTACAATTGTTTAGGCAAAATCTAAGTCACCCTTGGCTCCTCTTTCTCTCATACTTCCTATTGAATCAATAAACTCTGCTGGCTCCCTTTTCAAAACTTTTCTATAATTCAAGTAATTCTCAGCTAACATTCTGATCCAAGCCATCTTCAGTCATATCCTGAATTATTGAAATAGCCTCAACTAGTCTCCCTGCTTCCTCTCTTTTCCAAGGAGAGTACATTTCATTCTGACCAGAGCAATAAAGTGGCTCAAAGATAAGGGGCTTCCTCTAACACTCCATTGAGCATTCTAACCCACTTCACCTTCACTCCCTTAAGTTTTTAGTTATCTTAACACATATCTATAACACTTATAGTTATCATATAATATACCATGTGTTTTCTTTATATACTTTGTTTATTTTCTGGTTCTTCCAACAAAAACCTCATTCCATTAATAGGAATTTTGACTGCTTCTTCATTATTGTAAACATAGTGTACATAATTTTGCCTATCACAGTGTAGGTGTTCAATAACATAAAGAAGGGTAAATATAGTATTTATAAATTGATTTTATAGCTATTTGGACACATATTTTCTCTTGGACCCTAAACAGTGGGTCTGTGTCTAAATGTTACTTGGATTCTCAAACCTTCCCAAAACTGTATCTTGTTTATAACAATGTGTTCAATAAATATTTGTCAAATGAATAGAATAAATGTACCTATAAAATACCATTCTATGATCAAATTCAAAACATAATTTAGATTTTATTATTGTTAGCATGACATCTCAGGTATCTGTCCATATTGAGTAAGTCAATGTTTGGCATACATATATTGCTTTAAAAGGAAGAGGATATTAAGTTTTGGTTTATCTCATGAGATTACATTGTTGGACAGGCATACTTAAAAAATACTGTCATAAAATACTGCTTAAAAGAGAGGAGAAATTTTACACATAAATATATTAAAGATTTTTAAGCGTTTATAAGTTAAATAGGATGCTGTTGCTGTTTACTCTCCAAGTCATGTCTGACTCTTTGTGACCCCACGGATTGCAGCAGGCCAGGCTCTTCTGTCCTCCACTGTCTGGAGTTTGCTCAGATTCATGTCCATTGATTTGGTGATTTCCCACCATCTCATTCTCTGCCACCCCCTTCTCTTTTTGCCCTCAATCATTCCCAGGATCAGGGTCTTTTGCAATGAGTTGGCTCTTTGCATCAGGTGGCCAAAGTGTTGGACTTTCACCTTCACCTTCACCATCAGACCTTCCAATGAATGTTCAGGATTGATTTCCTTTAGGATTGACTGGTTTGGTCGCCTTGTAGTCCAAGGGACTTTCAAGAGTCTTCTTTTGTACCACAATTCAAAAGCATCAGTTCTTCCAAACTAAATGGATACAAAATATATTTTAAAGTAGTATTCATATATAAAGCCTAATAAAAATAAAAAACATATATACAATAAGTGAAAATTGACTTTATAGACATATTTAGTATTTCTAATTCATATAAAATTTTATACATATAAAACTAATATGTGTATATATTTCTCTACATTTTTGATTTATATCTTTATTTCTAGTTGTATCTATAATATGATCACAGAAGTCACACCCACTTGCCAAAGTCTTTGATGAAATTTCTCCCCCCAGCAGAATCAAGTGACTAATATTACACCCTTTTCAAATTGAATTCTTAACTAATAAGATGATGGATATATAGCTAAAAGTAGACAAATGCTATCATGACCTATTTTGATTTACCACATTAACTTTTGTTGGTAGGGCTTACTGGATTAAACGTTTTCCGTTTTTCAAAGTTGTTTTTTCCCCAAACAATGATTTTATTCTTTATCTGAAGCATCTCTTTATTGTTATACTGCTTGTTAATAAGACACAACTCATTTGAAAGGAAGAATTTATTTATTCTGTCATTTTACCTGAATATTTCTCACCACACACTTCCAGGAGACTGATAGAGAGGGACTTTACCTAGTTTGCTTATTATAGATTTGCTTATAGCTGAAACTTACATTGGGCAGTTCTCTTAATGTTCAGTTGTAGTAGCACAGCCAAATCCTCATTATATAATGTATATACGGAACATCAGAATGTATTGTATCAGTAAGACCAGGCACCAATGTGTGTTTCAGTCTTATATTAAATAACAGTTTAAGAGAGAAGACATGTTATAAATTCCCATAACATAGTGGTAAAATTACTTTGAATTCTTGCGTAGTGTAACCAAGTGCTGATATGGAACATGTAAATATAGACGTATAGGTTGAGATAGTGATCAAAATGTCAGCAATCTTCTTGGCATCTCTATCTCTCATGCTATTTTCACGATTCCATTACCTCTCACTCTTTTTTGCATGTATGGATCTTGTGGACGATTCAAAGAACTGTTGTTATTTTAAAAGAGTGGCTACGTGGCCATTGCTTCTCTTTAGTTCCTTTTCTCTGTGTATCTGCTGCATGGTCACTGGATTTTGACTCTGCATTTACATTTCTTTTATTCTGGCAAGGATTTTAGTTACATGAAGAGAAAACATATTTCAGTCATTAAGAACTTAAACACAGAGCTGAACAACTTGGGTATGAATCCTAAAGAGCTCCTGAACTTACTGAGTGTGTAACATTGGGGAGTTATTTGACTACTCTTTGTCTTAGTTTTACAACCCTCTTAGGGCATTAAAGAAGATTCACTGAGCTGATTTTTGCAAAGTCCTTAGAGTACTGACTTATATAATATACAGTATATGAGGATTTGTGACTATTACTCTATTGTAAAAAGTGTAGAATAGGGCAAGGGGAAGAAGCATGCTGAGAGGATGGAGAGAGAGGCTTTGAGTGTTGTCTTCTGCCCATCTCCAGGAAGATCTCACTATCACAGACCACGGTGAATGGCATTTGGGTGTAGTCATACCTGACTTTGGTGTCCTGGGTTTTATGTACTTCATCCTCAGAAGTTGCTTTCAAAAGTGTTTTGTGTGACTATGTACATATGCTCATGGGAATCAAAAGGGAATTTTTTTTTAAATGGGACATGGCAAAAATGGTTAAAGAGAATACATTAGCTGTTGTGAAAACATACGAGGCACTCTATAAATATAATCTGAATTGTTAGTTGCTCAAATCTCCTTGTCTTCAGGGAATCAAACAGAAACAACAACAAAACAAGAAAAACTCAGAGCAACTGTGATGTCGAAAGCTTTGTGGAAAAAAGGCTTCGGTGTTTTTCAATAGCTCACATCTTTCTGAAACTCTGTGCATGATTTATGTAAAAGATAAAGCATAAACTAGAGTTAGGTGGATTTGAATTGCAGTAGGAATTTCTGCCAAGCCAAGCAGCAAAGAAATTTCATAACCCTTCAATGTTCTGGCTTTATTCCATTTGAAAATATTGAAAAATAACAGATAGCCTTCACTCTTAGAAAACAGTCACTCGGACATAAATTTTCTTGATTGTTTAGAATGGAGTAGATTTAGGAAGTTTAAATGTTCCTTCTGAATTTTCATTTAAATATTTAAATTAACAAATTTAACTTTATTAATTTTTTTATTATTATTACTATTACAGTGCTGGCAAAGTAATTATGTTTTTATTTTTCCCCTTTTGGATATTGCAAGTTGCCATCCTATTAACATGTTTTAATTAATTCCATAGTGGCTTTTTTTTCCCTGGATTTCCTCCATTCTACTGGCTCCAAAGGGCCTAAAATAAAGATTTGAATCAAGTAGGTGTTTTTTTTTCTTTTTAATTTTTTTGGCCTGTGACTGGGAAAAGTGAAAGGAGAGGAGCAATGAAAGCCAGTCCAGGAGACATTCTTGAGCTGAACTGGTACCACCACATTCAACTGGGCTTGGATCCTGCCAGATACTTCTGAAGTGCTCTTTAGAATGTGCCTCAGAATTATCCAGTCAAGGAATTGCCCTTTTATTTGCCCTAATGCAGCAAAAAAATATTAAGGCATCTGATTTATCCCAGGATGCCTTGCAGGGCATTAGCTCTCTGGTAATCCCACACTGCAACAAAAATCAAAGGAGAATGGCATGAATGCAGTCAGATGAACTGCTGCTAGATTACACTGATGCAAAACTGGGCATGCAGCAAGGACCAGAGAAAAAGTGACTCATACAGATATGCATAGAGTCCAACCTGTTTTCCAGGAAGAAAGCAGGAAAAGCATCATCTCGAATCATTTCATTTCTGCTTTATTATGACTAAACTTGCTTACTAAAGATGATGAGTGAAACCCTGGCTAAATTGTGTAGACCATCTTCATGCTTGACTACAAGGGGATACAAGGTTGAAATTCATTGACTATTCCATTATAAAATGAGAGCTTAATAAATAGGCTGTTTTTTTATTTTTTCAAGTTTTCACAAAATTCCACTGGGGTAGTTATTGTCTGGGCTTCCCCGGTGGCGCTAGTGGTAAAGAACCCACCTGCTAATGCAGGAGATACACATGATGCGGATTCTGTCCCTGGGTCAGGAAGGTACACTGGAGAAGGGCATGGTAACCCACTCCAGTATTACTGCCTGGGAAATCCCATGGATAGAGGAGCCTGGTGGGATCCTTGGAGTCCCACAGTCGGACACGACTGAAGCGACTTAGCGCACACACACAGTTATCATTTATTTCTTTATTAAAAGTAGTAACCTGAGATTCAGTGAATCCAAATAACTTTTCAAAGTCCCTTTGTCACTTTGCTCCTAAGTCATGGAGTACGCTCTCCTTTTTTTTTGGTTGTTGTTGTCACACCACATCACCTCCTACACAGCAGTGTTACAATGGAGAAGGATATGTTACAATACCTCCCACAGAAGAAAAATACCATGGATTATAATAAAAGTATTGTAATGCTCATGAGTAGTTCTTTGAATGTTATTCCTTTTGCCTTGGGCGATAGTTTCTCATAAGCTTCAGCTCTACCAATCTGTTCCTATCTATGGAGAAATGTCCAGACCTCTTGGATTTAAACATTATGGTTCTCTTAAATATGCAATCTTTTCATAACTTTCATTTATGAACTATCATTAGCTATAAGAAAAGCAAGTTTTTTTTTTCAAATAGTCATCACATAGAATATAATTTACTTGTCTAAATTTCAAGGGAAAGACTCTACAATTCTATTAAAGCTACAAAATAGAATGTGAGTACATATAATTACTTTTCAGCCAAATATTTTCTTCTTTATACTACTTTTTTATAAAACATGTCTCTTTATTTTCCCAGCTGATTTTATTTAGGCCTTTTTTTTTTTTTTTTTATAAAACATGTCTCTTTATTTTCCCAGCTGATTTTATTTAGGCTTTAAATTAAGAATAATACACATTTTATAAGCATTGTAAAAATAGTGAATCACTCTACTTTTGTTAAAAAACAAAGGGAAATTCTGTTTGAAAACTACTTATTAATGTTATCTTACATTGCCAAGGTTTTATAAGCTTATCAATTCTGGACTGTTTAGGTTACCCAAGTGGGAAAACAACAACAACAACAAATGTTATTTTAGTTTTCTTCTAAACAAAGAACAAAAAAACTAGAAGCATTTCTCAGCCACCAAACATAGCAGTACATATTTGTTAACAGTCCATAAGAGTACATATTTGACAACCTAGCTCATAAAAAATTATTTTAATAATTTAACCACTTCATGTCATTTATAATGAAGATTTTGAGTTTTCACACTCTCAGCTTACTTTAATTATATTACTTGGTTCTGTGTTATGACAAAGGATACTGAATTCATCAAAGAAGTATGACAGTGACTTGGACAGCAAAGTCGTGAAGGTATAATTTAACTGAAGTAGGATTTTGCTGAGAATGCTATCTCCGGTTTAACTAAGATATTTTTTATAGCTCACTGTTAATCCCTATTTTTTTTTTTTTAAGAAAGCTTAGCCTGAGGCATAAATTTATGTGCTACAGTTTTATTAGAGACTGCCGTCCAAGGGAAGTGGAAGTGAGAGGAGAGGAAAAAGAAGGCACTCAAGGAGGGAGAATCCCCTGGAGAAGGAAATGGTACCCTGCTCCAGTAGTCTTGCCTGGAAAACATCATGGACAGAGGAGCCTGTCTGGCTACAGTCCATGGAGTCCCAAAGAATTGTACATGACTTAGTTACTGAGAACACAAAGTGGAGAGAACAAACAAGAGTATGCTACCAGCTGGCCCCTGCTTCAATTAGGGATGGCTTCCTTTGTATATCTGCCAAGAAACCATATGAAACTCTATCTCTCAGGACAGCCTGTGGTGGGACGGGGAATATTGTGGAGTGAATGCATTCTTCCAAAATTCATATGTTTAAACTGTACTCCCCAGTGTGAAGTCATTAGAAAAAGGGATTTTAGGAGATGATTAAGACCAGAGGAGGTCATAAAAGTGAAGTCTCCATGATGGGATTAGTACCCTTATAAGAGAGTTTTCTTTCCAATCTAAGCACTCTGTCACGTGAGGACACAGGGAGAAGTCAGCAGACTGACTCTGGCTCTCATCAGAACGCAACCACACTGGAATCCTGCTCTTAGGCTTCCAGCCTCCAGAATTCAGAGAAATATACTGTTGTTGTTTATAAGCCACTCAGGCGATGGCATTTCTATCACAGGCCAACTAGGCAAAAAGAAGGACATAGTTCATGGGTTCCCATATTTTGTTGGTCAGATTACCCCTCTGGGAGTTACTTCCCCAGCACTTCTCCCAGAAGGAAAAGCGGGAATTTGCAATCAATCCTACATGAAAGCAACCCTGAATATTCATTGGAACAGCTAATGCTGAAACTGAAGCTCTAATACATTGGGCACCTGAAGCGAAGAGCCACATTAGAAAAGATCCTGACGCTGGGAAAGATTAAAGACAAAAGGAGAAGAGGGTGGCAGAGGATGTGATAGTTGGATGGCATCACCGACTCAATGGACATGAGTTTCAGCAACCTCTGGGAGATAGTGAAGGACGCAGAAGCCTGGCAGCTCCTCCACGGGGTCACAAAGAATTGGACATGACTTAGTGACTGAAAAACAACAGCAGGGTAAGGAGCTGAAGGGTTGTGCCCTGGTCAAATTATTAGTCAGTCCCTGTGGAAGAGCTGAAGTAGTACCCCAGACTTGGTCTCCACTGTAGAAGTTTAGAGAAAACAAGTGAGTAAAAGAGACGGCTGAGTGGGTCTAGGTTTTCAATAAGAAGCCATGGATATGGTCAGTAAAGCACTGCATTGCAAATCATTGTCCTAACGGAAATGGATCACACCCATCTGGTTATTTCTAGAAAAATTTCCATTTTATAGAAGTTTAATAATATGTGTAAACTTTAAAGGACCCTGATTCTTTGATGTAAACAATAATAACTTCACCCTCTCCCAAGATAAATAGATAATTCTCCCTCTCCCCCACAAAAGACATAATTTCATCAAAAAGTCAAGCCACTACAATGCCTGTTAGTTTTATGTATACTACATAGAGCGGTCTTTTGGAAAAATAGGAAATGATTTGAAAATAGTTTAGAGGTATTTATAAAGATAATTAATGACCTAGAAAAGATATGAAAGATTAAAGCAATGCCTTTTTACTAAGAAATATAACCACTTAAAATGAAAATAGTCACATATCTCAAGTAACATTATTTAGAAGGAAAAAAAATGTTTGCAACAGATATGTGGGGTGACCTTAATTATTTGTAATACACAAATAACTCCTTCAATCAAAATGGAAAAAATTTTCTTTAAAGAAAAAGTAAAGTCTATTAAAAATGGCTAATAATAGCTAACCTTTATTGATCTTTTAGTAAGTGCCCTTTCATGTTCTAAGTATTTTATGTGTATCAAAGCTTTTGATCATCTCAACAACCCCACAAAGTAGATTTAGTATTTTCTCCTAGTATTATAAGACTAACAAGAATAGCAAAACAAACCTCAGACAAAAAGAGGCTAACTTGCTAAAAGTTACAGAACCAGTTACTTACAAGGCAAGGATTTGAGCTATGACATCTGAGTCCCCAGTCAAAACCTGTAATGAATGTGTTACAATTTGCCTTTGGGCAGTTTACGAAGAAGATGCGTTAAGGTTAATAGCAACAACCAAAAAAGTTTAGCCTTTATCAATGTAAATTTTAGCAAAACAATGCTATTTTATATTTATCAAATTGACATTTTTTTTCATTACTTCATTAAGCATAGTAATATGTAATGGTAAGTAAGATTCACTAAAATGTTCATATTCTAACATCTAATTTACTATTAGGAAACAAGAATGAGAAACTTGTCAGGTAGGGGCAGACATTTATATACCAAGATGATCTTCATGGCATTATAGAAATAGTCTGCAACCAACAACCTAAATGTCAGAAAACAGAGAGATGATTAAATAAGCTTCAATATAATAAATTATGCTATCATCCCAAGTTAAACTTTTGGATTCTGCATAGCAAAGGAAACCATAAACACAATAAAAAGACAACCCTCAGAATGGAAGAAAATATTTGCAAATGATGCAACTAACAAGGGATTAAACTCTAAAATATACAAGCAACTCATGCAGTTCTAGTTCAAAAAAAACCCCAAAAAATACAATTACAAAGTGGGCAGAAGATCTAAATAAACACTTTTCTGAGGAAGACATACAGATGGACAAAGAGCACATGAAAAGATGCTCAACATCACTACTTATCAGAGAATGAAAATAAATACTACAGTGAGATATCATCATATCATACTGGTCAGAGTGGCCATCATAAAAAAATCTATGCACAATCAGTGCTGGAGAGAGTATGGAGAAAAGGGAACACCCCTACACTGTTGGTGGGCATGTAAATTGGTGCAAATACTATGGTGAAGCATTTAGAGGTTCCTTTAAAAACTAAAAATAGAACTACCATGTGATCCAGCAATGCCACTCTTGAGCACCTATCCAGAGAAAACCATAGTCTGAAAGGATACATACACCTCAGTATTTATTACAGCACCATTTACAATAGACAGGACATTTAAGCAACCTAAATATCCACTTATAGAAGAATGAATAAAGAAGATGTCACACACACACACACACACACACACACACACATATATAGTGGAATATTACTCAGCCATAAAAAGATGTGAAACAACACCATTTGCAGCAATCTAGTTGGACTTTGAGATTATCATAGTAAACGAAGCAAGTTGGATAACAATAGACAAACATCATATGGTATCCCTTACATGTGGAATTTAATTAAAAAAATAAACAAATGAACTTATTTACAAAACATAAATGGACTTATAGCTATTGAGAGCAACTTACGGTTACAAAAGGGGAAATGTGGGGGATAAATCAGAAGTCTGGAATGAACACACACACACATACACACACATTACTATATATAAGATAGATAATCAACAAGGACCCACTGTATAGCACAGGGAAATCTACTCAGTATTCTGTGATAACCTATACAAGAAAAGAGTCTTAAAAAGAATGAATATAGGTAAGGATATAACTAAATCACTTTACTGTACACTTGAAACTAACACAAAATTGTAAATGAAATATATGTTAATAAAATTTTTAAAGAAGTTAAACTGTCGAGGAAAAACATTCAAATGTAAGGAAGTCAAAAGAAGACATACAGATGGCTAACAAACACATGAAAAGATGCTCAACATCACTCATTATCAGAGAAATGCAAATCAAAACCACAATGAGGTACCATTTCATGCCAGTCAGAATGGCTGTGATCCAAAAGTCTACAAGCAATAAATGCTGGAGAGGGTGTGGAGAAAAGGGAACCCTCTTACACTGTTGGTGGGAATGCAAACTAGTACAGCCACTATGGAGAACAGTGTGGAGATTCCTTAAAAAACTGGAAATAGAACTGCCTTATGATCCAGCAACCCCACTGCTGGGCATACACACCGAGGAAACCAGAAGGGGAAGAGACACGTGTACCCCAATAGTCATTGCAGCACTATTTATAAAAGCCATGACATGGAAGCAAGCTAGATGTCCATCAGCAGATGAATGGATAAGAAAGCTGTGGTACATATACACAATGGAGTATTACTCAGCCATTAAAAATGATACATTTGAATCAGTTCTAATAAGGTGGATGAAACTGGAGCCTATTATACAGAGTGAAGTAAGCCAGAAAGAAAAACACCAAAGTGGTATACTAATGCATATATATGGAATTTAGAAAGATGGTAATGATCACTCTGTATGCAAGACAGCAAAAGAGACACAGATGTGTAGAACAGTCTTTTGGACTCTGTGGGAGAGGGAGAGGGTGGGATGATTTTGGAGAATTGCACTGAAACATGTATAATATCATATATGAAATGAGTTGCCAGTCCAGGTTCAATGCAGGATACAGGATGCTTGGGGCTGGTGCACTGGGATGACCCAGAGGGATGGTATGGGGAGGGAGCAGGGAGGGGGATTCAGGATGGGGAACACGTGTATACCTGTGGTGAATTCATGTTGATGTATGGCCAAACCAATACAGTATTGTAAAGTAATTAGCGTCGAATTAAAATAAATAAATTTATATTAAAAAAGAAAGTTGTATTCATATTATGACCCCAACTTAATTAAAAATGCATATGTATTACTTAGCCATTTTTAGAGCATGCTCTTTTACAGACTTTATATTTTAGTATTAGTCTTTCTTTAAAATTACAGGTATTATCAAGCAATTTAAAATATATGCTATTGAACTAACTTTTAGAAAACCTAATTCCAGTGGTCATGTATGGATGTGAGAGTTGGACTGTGAAGAAAGTTGAGTGCCAAAGAATTGATGCTTTTGAACTGTAGTGTTAGGGAAGACTCTTGAGAGTCCCTTGGACTGCAAGGAGATCCAATCAGTCCATTCTAAAGGATATCAGTCCTGGGTGTTCTTTGGAAGGACTGATGCTAAAGCTGAAACTCCAGTACTTTGGCCACCTCATGCGAAGAGTTGACTCATTGGAAAAGATCCTGATGCTGGAAGGAATTGAGGGCAGGAGGAGAAGGAAACGACAGAGGATGAGATGGCTGAATGGCACCACCGACTCGAGGGACATGAGTTAGGGTGAACTCCCTGAGTTGGTGATGGACAGGGAGGCCTGGCATGGGGTCGCAAAGAGTCGGACACAACTGAGCAACTGAACTGAACTGAACTGAATACCTTTAAAACAACCATATAAAGAAAGTATTAAAAACAATAAAATAAATACCCAGAGAAGTAGATTCCAAAGGCTGAGGTTATTATCAATACAATGATGTCTAATATCAAATTACTTTCTCTTTGTTAACCATTAAGAAATTCATGGTTTAAAAAAATAACTCACCCCTGATTCTGCTCTTCCTCTGAACTCATATATATATATGGAGAGAGAGAGATGTATATGCATGAACACATGGATAAACACTCACAAATCACATTATGATTTATATCCTCTACTCTTTCCTTGCAGTTCTCCCACAAAGTGATTACCTTTGAAATAAAATCTTAGCTCTTAGCTCCAGGCTCATCTCTCCACGTCTCCCTCCCTGATTCCCTTAACTCCACCTACGAACTTTCTGCTCTTCCTCTGAACTCATCAGATCTATCTGGGAAAGTAGTCCTCCTTCTGCTTTCTTCTGAATTACTCCTAAATATCATTTAAGGCTTGGCTCAAGGATGAATGCATTTCTTCCTCTAGAAAACAATAGTCTTCTATCCAGCCCTGGACATTTCTATCTCTAACCTACCAGTATTCTGCACATTGCACTCGGCATTGCAAATATTCATTCACATTTTCTGACTAACTCATCAGAGTGTGTCTGCCTTCTTGTTAGTGTCTCGAATGGAACCTGGCATACAAAAGGCATTTAGTAAATACAGTAGGCATTCAATAAGTACTTGCTGACTGAATGAACTAATAAATCTAGCTAAAGTTCATTATGGAGAAACCATTGAAAATGTGACCACTGATAGAAGGAAGATTAAAGAATGTTACTTTGAAAATAATACTTCTGTGTTTGCATTATTAAGATTAGACACTTCTGCTGTTACACTACAATGCCATCTGTCAATTTGGCATGAAAATGTATTTTTGTTGTTGTATGTTGTTCGTGGGTTCCGTTGCTCAATCACGTCTGACTCTTTGTAGCCCCATGGGCTGTAGCCCACCAGACTCCTCTATCCATGGAATTTTTCCAGTCAAGAATACTGGAACATGTTGCCATTTTCTATACCAAGGGGATCCTCTGGATCCAAGGATCGAATCCATACATCTTATGTCTCCTTGACAGACAGATTCTTTACCATTAGCGCCAATGTTGATTTGGCATGAAAACATATTTTTGTTGTTGTATGTTGTCCCTGAACAACATACCACATTATTGTTTGTGAAATAATTCCATGTACGAGAAAATGTTGTCTGTATTCCAAGCTCATGATTTATATTTTCCTCTTAAAAGCACAGCTGATCTAAAATTAGGTTTGTGGAACACAATTGTGATATATTTGACTGATGGTAAACTGAGAAAAAGAAGTTTTCATTTTCTTGGATAATGTTCATTTTCTTCATTTTCCATGTTTACAATCACTGATGCTTGTCACAATCACAGGCAAAAACTCACAACTTACTATTAGGAATGAAAGTAAAACTGCCTATATTTTAATAAAATACTTGCTTAAGTTAGTTCCTTACCATAAGCAAGTGTTCAGTCACATGTTAGTAGCCATTCCCTTGATTCCCATACTTCTGATTGATCTTTTGAACTATTTCTTTTTAAATCTTCCTTTCATTGTCCACTTCAAGGGCTGCCTTTTCTCACCTAAACTATTGTAGATATTTTTGGACTTGTCTCCATGTCCTCAATATCTTCTGTTCTTTGCAACTTTCCTTCATTTCTCCCCCAATATATACCAATTTCCCATAGAATATTGCTCTGGACTCAATAGCTCATTATGTTACATCCTACTCCTATCAGACTATAAGCCTATGATAATTTTTTTGTGCGTTCTATTCAATAAAGTTCAGATTCAACACTATGGTCAATTTCTTCTAGAACCCAAGCCCAACCTTTGTAGTTGCATCTCTACCCACTCTTCTCACATATTTTCGTTCGGTCTCTGATCATTCTTAGTTACAAAATACTTTGTCATGATTTTGTTCACATTGTTCTATTTTCTTTTTCTTGCTGGCTGCCATGATTATATTCTTGTTCTAAAATCTGATTCAAATGTTAATTTGTCTATAAATCATTTCTATATTCCACAAATCAAAATTATTCTTTGTGTATATTTTCATTGTATGCATTTCTATTACAGATTATCTTTAAATTGTTTGCTTATCTTTCCCCAATCTGGAATTGTGAATTCTTAGAAAACAGAGTTTATACAGCTTTCATTTATTTTATCTAAGTTCTATATAACTTAACAGATGTGTGTTATGTGTATGCATTTATTTAATCAGTAAATACATATTTACTGATTGGACAGAATGTTCTTCACAAATGCTCAAAACAGTATGTCTGCAACTAGTCCTCATGAAGCAATAGATTAGGGGTGTGGGGTAATCTACTTTCAGTGCACTAGGGCCTGTTTTCTCCAGGTTAACAAGCAACCTGTGAATGGTGGTGCTAGGGATCATGCATGGAGGGTCAGGCTTATTTATGATGAACTAGGTGTTTCTATAACACCCAGTATACAGAAGAAGAAACTGAGGCTTGTATGGATGAGTCTTTAAGCCAAGAGTTTTGCTAAAGAGCTCTTTGATCAGTAATGAGAAGGAGCTGGAGGAAGATTTCTTCAACAGTAGGCTAAAAGTGGGGGAGCCAATTACAAAACCCAGATGAGGTAGCTCCAGTTGTCTCCTGGCCCCTTGCCAAAGTCATCTGTCTGCTCACTGATAGAGGGGACCGCAGCTCCGGCTACTAGTGCACTAGCCCACCAATCAGAAGAGATGCACTGAGAGACGGCACCCTTCTCCTTGTCTGTTACCTAACTGGTCTCCCTTACTTTTTCTCCTATACCTTGCTATGTCCTATCCAAAAAAGTTCATGGAACATCTTTCATCTTTTTTTTTTTCTTTCCTCTTTTCTTGTTATAAACAACAACAACAACAAACTCTGGACACATTTCTTCTTCCTAATAAAAATTACCTGTTTCTTGAAGCCTTTCGCTCAAGTTCTTCCACTGTTATTTGTAAAATACTCAAGCAGTATTCATTGGATAATTTGTTTATGAAGCCAAGAGATTTTAAGCATTTGGAAAATTTCCAAAGAAATAAATATGTTTGATGAAAACAGTTTTAAATATATATGTGTAATATATGTGTATATAAATATTGGGCTTTCCTGTGGCTCAGCTGGTAAAGAATCTGCCTGCAACACAGGAGACCTGGGTTTCATCTTTGGGTTGGGAAGATCCCCTGGAGAGGGGAAAGGCAACCCACTCCAGTGCTCTGGCCTAGAGAATTCCATGGACTGTATAGTCCATGGGGTAACACAGAGTCAGACATGACTGAGAGACTTTCACTTTCATTTATATATATAAAAAACACATATAGTAAAATGTTTGGTTCAAAAGAAACGAACTCTGTATCCCTGTAGAGTAGTAAGTAAATTTTGTTTTTATGGTTATTTTTTACTAAAATAACAGTAGATGCTAAAATATATTAACCCTGAAAAAATACTGGATAAGAAAAATAACAACCAAATAACCCATTAAGCCTACAGATGCTGTCAGGGTATATTATTACTTTTACTCCCAAAACAAGATGTAATTTATCTTTAAATATAGTTGATAATGCATGTCTTATCTATTTGGCTGTTTATATCACTTGTCCAGCTCATTAAAGTAACTATCTCATAAATGAATGCACTTCTTTGTCCCCAATTTATTTTAATTTTTGTTTTCGTTATTGTTTAGCTTTAAAATTGAATGCCTACACAAGTTCATATATGCATTTAGGAAAGATAAATTTGCTGTTAATTGCATATTTTCATTGGCTCTCTTTTATCATAAAGAGAATATTAGTTGCTCAATCATATTCAACTCTTTTGTGACCCCATGGACTGTAGCCTACCAGGCTCCTCTGTCCATGGGATTTTCTGGGCAAGAATACAGGAGTGGGTTGCCATTCCCTCCTCCACAGGACATTCCCCATCCAGGGATCAAACCCAGGTCTCTTGCACTGCAGGCAGATTATTTACCATCTGATTACCCTGTAAAATGTTATTAAATATTCAACAACATTTAAAACTTTACCTTGTTTCCCAAGAAAGAATAATTGATTTTTTTCTGATCTATAATAAAGATGACCGTAACAATGAAGGCCTAAGAACATTTTGAAATACCTATATTTCAAAGACTTTTAAAGTTATTGCATTTATTTTATATTACAAAGCAAAATACATTAAGTGAGCAAAACCCAATTTAAATAAGTTGTTTTAGTACAAGTGCTTCTTGACTCAGCCACGTTAATTTCTTTAGCATCCCAAGTGACCTTCCAGTGTAAACATCTAACTCTTTGCAGAGGCTGTAACGCATGGAGACACTAATGGCGGGCTCTACCTTACAGAGGCTAGTAATTTAATTGGTGAAATTATCAAGTAACTGCTACTAGATTTATGGCTATTTTGACCAAAATCATCCAAAGCCAGGCTTTAAGTGGCTGCATAAATTTCACCATATTTACCATCAAAAGTATAAGCTACTATATAGCACCTAAAGATCAGACCATTCTACTGATGGGAAGAAGTACTATCATCACCTCTAGCTGGTTAAGGAAGTAATGTTTTCAGTTGCTGAATGTTAACAATAAAATTTAGTCAATAATATTTTGATTTATACGTATACTAATTTCCACAAGAATTTCCGCAAGGATTCATAAGAAAATGCTTATTAATTTATCAGAGAAATACCTTCATCAAGATATTCTATGGAGTGGTCTATGTAACAATTTGGTACAAAGTATAAATTTAAGCTTCTTAAGATGACTCTACTCTCAAATAATTTTGTTTTCAAAGGTCACATCTCTTGAGTAATGACTAATTTTCTCCTGGATATTAGTAATCAAAATTGTGTGAAATGGTGGTTCTCCATGCCTTGTTCTTTCACTGAACGACACAACATATTTCAAAATTGGGACTCTGGGACATTTGGTTCTTCTAAATCACATTTTTTCCTAGTAAATAAAGCAGCTGATTCATGGACTCATATATTATCATATTTCTGTATAAGGTCATGTAATATATTTTTAAGAAGAAAATGATAAACCATCAACAAGATATCATTTGTTTATTAGTATTTTCTTTGAAAGTCCAGATGGATAAACTTGAAAAATTGCTTTTCAATAGTTTTGGCTGTGTACGCATTAATCATTTGGGCATCTGTATCACACATCTGGACATTTTACTCAATTGTTTTCTTCCTTAATCCAGCTTTTATCCAGCTTTTTGGTGCAGTAAAGATGTTATCTGTCAAGCACATCATCTGCGTTCTTATCACCCTCTGCACATCTGTTCCTGACATGACCTTTAACTAACTTCTATGTAAGCAGCAGCCAGTTTCTGGCCCTAGTTTGAAAACTTGAGTTAGTTTCTAGTTAAGAAAGAAGTACAGAAAGAAATTTACTGGACAAGGAAATAGTAGTGCACTTATAATGTATTGCTTTCTTACTATACCCCAGGGTTTACATCATATAAGTTTGGTTATGTACTGTGTGCTGTTATCTTGGCTTTGTGATCCATTAAGTGCTTGGAAAAGTCTCTTAACTATTCTGGATCTTACTTCCCAAGTTTACAAAATTTAACAGTAACATAGTTCAGTATGTTTTGTGTTTAAAAAATAACACCAGATTTATCCTCTAAAGGAATTTCTAAGTATATGGTACAGTTTTGTATTATAAGCACAACTATAAGCAGAGTAGATCTCTAAAATGTTTTTATCTTGCATACCCTTTGTAAAGCAACTCTCAGTTGGAAGTGAAGTCATGTCCGACTCTTTGCAACCCCATGGACTGTAGCCTACCAGGCTCTGAGGAGCCTCTCAGTCCATGGAATTTTCCAGGCAAGAGTACTGGAGTGGGTTGCCATTTCCTTCTCCAGGGGATCTTCCCAATCCAGGGATCAAACCTGGATCTCCTGCACTGCAGGCAGACTCCTTACCGTTTGAGCCACCAGGGAAGCCTCGATTGGAAAGGAACCCTCTATTTCCCACCATTCAACTGTAAGGTCTCTTCTACATGTGAATTTTATGTCTGACAATTTAGTATAAATATTTTAAGTCAACATTATAATAAAATAATACTTATTTTATAACATATATGATCAAATCAGTCAATCCTAAAGGAAATCAACCCTGAATATCCACTGGAAAGACTGATGCTGAAGTTAGAGTTCTAATACTTTGGCCACCTGGTGTGATGTGAGGAACTGACTTGTTGGAAAAGACCTTGATGCTGGGAAAGATTGAAGTCAAAAGGAGAACTGGGTAACAGAGGATGAGATGATTAGATAGCATCATCAACTCAATGGACATACATTTGAACAAACTCTGGGAGATAGTGGAGGACACAGGAGCCTGGCAAGCTGCAGTCCATGGGGACTCAAGAGTAAGACATGACTTAGTGACTGAACAACAGCAATAATATATCTATCTCTATATATGGTGCCATTCAAAGCAAATTAAGAACCAAAACCTTTTAGAATTGGAGAGTTCTTAAATCTCCAACAGCTGACTTTTATTTGAGCAAACTTAGGAAAATGTACAAATACAGGCAGACATGTACAGTTATATCAACCTGGAGATGATGTGATTTCTAAATCTATAATGTATACAGCTTGTGAAGTTTGGGTGTCTGAACATTCTGCTTGCAAAATTTATTAAAAAAATTTTTTTTTTGCTTACAAAGTTGGAGAGGGAGATTTTTATCCCAAGCATACTTAGTCTTGGTGGGAAAAACATGAGATTAGAATTTAAGAAATAAAATTACAGTACATTTTCTATATAAGTAAGAAGTTGCTCTAATGTGCACCTTTAAATTTGTGAGTACATCATGATTGTTAACTTAGGAAAAGATGATGAATACCTTCAGATACTTGTAACTGTTTTGTTAAATTAAAGAAAAACCATACACACTCAATTGGAACACAAGTGAGCATTTATTTTCTATTTCTATACTCTTTTATAACTTTTCCTCTGCTTTCTCAGGATTCTTCACTTTAGCAAATGACATCTTTGCAGCAAGACAAATCAGGTAAGAAAAATAACAGTGGACATGAGAGGCAGTGTGCTATAATTGGCTAGAAATATACACCCTACTGCTCAACAGTTAAGATTTGAATTCTGAATATCTATTTCCTAACTACATGATCACCATAAAAGTCATTTAATCTCCCTGTCTCTCAGTTTCCTTATGTATAAAATGTGGATAATGATAATAAAGGGGTTTTTACAAAGCTAATTAATTTAACAAATACGTCATTGCTGGGAACAGTGTTAACTCTCAGTACAAAATCAATAAATGTCAGTTTTTAAATATGGTGTTAGACATACTCAGTAGAATGGAACAAACAGTGGGAGAGGAAGGAAAATTGTATTCTGTTATAATTAGTATTGATAAGAATAGAAAAATGTACTATTATGGCAGTCTTTGGATGATATGAGTTACTCACAGGGTTTATACGTTTGGGAACTGAGATACAAAAAGACACATCATTTTCTGTTATTAAATGCCTATTTAGTGCCAAAGCTAAAATAAGAGCCTCAGTTCAGTTCAGTTCAGTCGCTCAGTCATGTCCGACCATTTTATCAAAAGAGCCTAATATGATAAATGTCTGAATTTTAAGACATATTAAAGAATGGAGCAGTTGAAGCTACAAGAAAAATAGAAAGTTGGGTCTGAGGTCTACTTTGAAGTTTGAGGCTGTATCTTAATACTCTACAACATGTAAAAGGGTGGGATATACACAATTCTGATTAAATAAGTTTTAATCTTTGAAAAAACAAAGGGCAAATTAATGCAAACTTTCAATCCACATATTCCAAAGGAGGTAGATAGGTGTTTAGATGCAAAATGAAAGACAACAAAGGAGATATTCAGTCTTATATGTATAGTTAAGGCTTCCCTGGTGTCTTAGACAGTAAAGAACCCACCTGCAATGTAGGAGATCTGGGTTCAATCCCTGGGTCAGGAAGATCTCATGAAGGAGGGCATGGGAAGCCACTCCTGTATTCTAGCCTGGAGAATCCCTGTGAACAGAGTAGCCTGGTGGGCTAGAGCCAACGGGGTCACAAAGAGTTGGACACGATTGGGCGACTAAGCACAGCACACAGTATATGATTGGGTTCCCAAAGGGGAAAACTAAAAGAGGGCTTCAGAGGAGAGGTCAATAGAGTCATCTAGTCCTATACATTGTTTTGAATCAAATGATAAATTTAACTCTACTAGTTCAGGGTGGGATTGCAGATAGAGGACAAAAGTTCTTTAATATTTCCTATATCAATTCCACATTGTTATATAGCAGGTCCCTTCAGAGGAGATTGGAAAATCTAGTGAAGGGCAAGAAGATGATCATTCATGTCTATCCAACAGCTAACTAATCGGTGTCATCCTAGACTCTTTCTTGACCTGAAACATCCTTCTTGATTCGTCTCCGCATTGTAACCTGAATTCATCTCAAATGCTTCAGTTCAGTTCAGTCACTCAGTCATGTCTGACTCTTTGCAACGCCACAGACTGAAGCATGCCAGGTCTCCCTGTCCATTACCAATTCCCGGAGTTTACCCAAACTCATGTCCATTGAATCAATGATGCCGTCCAACCATTTCACCCTCTCTTGTCCCCTTCTCCTCCTGCCCTCAATCTTTCCCAGCATCAGGGTCTTTTCAAATGAGTCAGTTCTTCACATCAGGTGGCCAAAGTGTTGGAGTTTCAGCTTCAACATCGGTCTTTCCGATGAGCACCCAGGACTGATCTCCTTTAGGATGGACTGGTTGGATCTCCTTGCAGTCCAAGGGACTCTCAAAGGTCTTCTCCAACACCACAGTTCAAAAGCATCAATTCTTCAACACTCAGCTTTCTTTATAGTCCAACTCTCACATCCATACATGATTACTGGAAAACCATCCCTTGACTAGATGGACCTTTGTTGGCAAACTAATGTCTCTGCTTTTTAATATGCTGTCTAGGTTGGTTATAACTTTCCTTCCAAGGAGCAAGAGTCTTTTAATTTCATGGCTGCAGTCACCATCTGCAGTGATTTTGGACCCCCCAAAAATAAAGTCTGACACTGTTTCTGCTATTCTCCCATCTATTTGCCATGAAGTGATAGGACCAGATACCATTACCTTAGTTTTCTGAATGTTGAGCTTTAAGCCAACTTTTTCACTCTCCTCTTTCACTTTCATCAAGAGGCTCTTTAGTTCTTCTTCACTTTCTGCCATAAGGGTGGTGTCATCTGCAAATCTGAGGTTATTGATATTTCTCCTGGCAATCTTGATTCCAGCTTGTGCTTCATCCAGCCCAGGATTTCTCATGATGTACACTGCATATAAGTTAAATAAGCAGGGTGACAATATACAGCCTTGCCATACTCCTTTTCCTATTTGGAACCAGTCTGTTGTTCCATGTCCACTTCTAACTGTTTCTTCCTGATCTACATACAGATTTCTTACGAAGCAGGTCAGGTGGTCTGGTATTCCCATCTCTTTTAGAATTTTCCACAGTTTATTGTGATCCACACAGTGAAAGGTTTTGTCATAGTCAATAAAGCAGAAATATATGTTTTTCTGGAACTCTCTTGCTTTTTCGATGATCCAGTGGATATTGGCAATTTGATCTCTGGTTCCTCTGCCTTTTTTAAAACCAGCTTGAACATCTGGAAGTTCACAGTTTATGTATTATTGAAGCCTGGCTTGGAGAATTTTGAGCATTACTTTACTAGCATGTGAGATGAGTGCAATTGTGCAGTAGTTTGAGCATTCTACTGAGCATTTAAAAGCTATCACAATTCTAAGTAGCTATATTGGTCAGTTTGATAAATAACGAATTACTATCAGCTGGTTGGCTTAAACAACAAACATTCATTTTTCAGTTTTGAAGACTGGGAAATCCAAGATCAAGGTACCCAGATTCCACATCTGGTAAGGGCCCTGGTCCTGACTTGCAGATGACTCCCTTATTTCTATATTCTCACATGATGGAGAGAGATTATCATTCTTGTGTCTCTTCTTATAAAAGCATTAATCTTATTCAAGAACTCCACCTTTATAACCTAATTACCTCCTAAAGGGCTCGTCTCCAAAGAGCATCACAGTCAGAATTTGGGTTTCAACCTATGCATGCTAGACAGACATAAGCATTGAGTCCATAGCAACACCCTGCTGCTGCTGCTAAGTCGCTTCAGTCGTGTCCGACTCTGTGCGACCCCATAGACGGCAGCCCACCAGGCTCCCCCGTCCCTGGGATTCTCCAGGCAAGGACACTGGAGTAGGCTGCCATTTCCTTCTCCAATGCATGAAAGTGAAAAGTGAAAGTGAAGTCGCTCAGTCGTGTCCAACTCTTAGCAACCCCATGGACTGCAGCCTACCAGGCTCCCCCAACCCTGGGATTCTCCAGGCAAGAACACTGGAATGGGTTGCTATTTCCTTCTTCAATGCATGAAAGTGAAAAGTGAAAGTGAAGTCACTCAGTCGTGTCCGACTCTTAGCGACCCCATAGACTACAGCCCACCAGGCTGCCCCGTCCATGGGATTTTCCAGGCAAGAGTACTGGAGTGGGGTGTCATTGCCTTCTCCGAGCAACACCCTATTTGTCTCTAATTCTTTGAGACTGTTTAGTTTCTTGGTGCTTCTTCCTTACATGACTCAGTATCATTTCATGATGCTCTCTTCAACCCAGATTGTGGGTTCATCTACACATGAATCCTGGTGGCTCAGATGGTAAAGAATCTACCTGCAATGCGAGAGACCCAGGTTTCATCCCTGCGTCATGAATATCCACTATTGTAGGAAATGACAACCCACTTAAGTATTCTTGCCTGGAGAATTCTATGGATAGAGGAGCCTGGTGGGCTACAGTGCATGGGGTTACAGAGTTGGATGCTACAAACAGTTTCACGTATGACTTAGCATGACTGAACTAAAAAGATCTACTGTCACAAATAATACACTCCAGACTTTCTGTTCAAAGCTGATTCTTTCAGACCACATGCCCACCCCATTAACCATCACAAAGATCGATCTCATAGTATATATGGCTGCAAGAATGAAGCCCTCAGGGCTGGCGACTATTTTCAGAAGTGTGCATAGAGAGAACCTCAAATTAAATTCATCATATATTATCTCTTCTATCTACTGACCATCAGTGAAATAGTCAGCAGGTGAGATCTTAACTGTTTGGTTCCCATAGTAATGCATTTTATGTTGTTATTCTTATCATGGCATTAACCCCATGTAGTATTCTTTCAGCTTCCCTTATGGCTCAGGCGGTAAAGACTCCGCCTGCAATGTGGGAGACCCAGATTTGATCCCTGGGTCAGGAAGATCCCCTGGAGAAGGGAATGGCAACACACTCCAGTATTCTTGTAGGGGAAATCCCCTGGACAGAGGAGCCTGGTGGGCTGCAGTCCTTGGGAACCCAAAGAGTCAGACACAATTAAGTGACTAATACACTTGATCATTCTTTTATCTTTTTTATCAGGCTGTCATTACAAGCAATTTGTGAACACCTCAGTACCGAAGACTGATTGCAATTATTCTTATAGTCCTGGCACATCTCATAGAATTTTTCACACATTAGATCCTCAAAATGTGATGTTGACCAAATTTTCCATAGTGAGTCACTGAATAAATTATAACACTCAGTAAGATGTTTAGATGGAAAGAACTTCCTTGTGATTTAAGGGGTCAATTATATGTAGGTAGAGAATCAGCAGATTATTTATAGAATCACATCTGATGCAGCTTAGCTGAGACATGAGTTTTCACTTTATCATCAGTCATTCTGCTGGGAAGACAAGACGTGGCCAGGATGAAGAGTTTTCTAAGATGATAATCAACAAGGGCTTTACAAGATGTGCAGAATTTGGAGAAATGTTACCATCCTTATAATCTTCTACAAGATATGCAATTCTGTATTAAAGACATTGAGATAAGGGGCACACCTTTAATTTGTATATATCAAAAATTTCTTTTTTTTTTTTTTAACCTAGAATATCACCTCACCTCAAACACTATCTGTCACCATCCTGAGATGGTGGTTCTAAGGCAGTGGTCAAATCCATATTGGCATATGGGGATCAGAAGAATGCAGTGCCAAAGAACGAAGAAGGAACTAGAAATGCAACAAAGAATCAAGAACCACAAATCCATGGCATTGAGAGTGAAAGATTGTGGACGAGAAAATCAAATTAAGGATCATGAACAGTCTCAGCTTTTGGTGGGGAATGTTGCAATTCTGTAAATGCAGAAATCAACTCCCAGGGAGCTGTAGATGAACTTTGGTAGGATCAACTCAATGGCAACTTAGAGGCAAAAAGAACATTTTCTGACACTCTAGACAGCTGTGTGATTCTCTTATTTATAGTTCTGTGGGACACCAATTGCTTCATATTAGAACTAGATATATAGATGGGCATCTTATTAGAAATGTATTACATGCAAAATACCATACAAGGCATTTAGATAAATGCAAAAGATTTTCTTACAGGTCAGTTTGGTAGATCAAAGACATGTTTTTAGTGGGGAGAAAACAGATAATTAATCTCAGTGTATGGCAAGTGACAAATTACAGTAAAATATACAGGGGCATTAAAAGTTCAGAGAAGGGAGGACGAAATCAGTGAGGTCCATGACTGTCTGAGAAAGATTTATCAGAGAGGATGGGTTTTATTTAAAATCCGAAGTCTAGATAAGATTTAGGTAATTGGGGAAGCAGGAGGAGGGCATTTCAGGGTGGTGATAAATATGAATGAAGTGTGGATGCTAGTCGTGTAAGGCATGTTTATGATCAAGAAGATGGAAATAAAAAATGTTCCACTGTGTAATAAAACTTAAGATGGAAAGGGAGGTAAAGGCCAGACTGCTGTAGGTGAAACCTTGGTTCTATCCTAACCTTCCAGAAGAGGATTTATGAACAAGAAAAATATAACAGGACAAAGAGGGTAGATCCATGTGTGGTAGTGTGGGTCACAGATTATATAAAAGAGAGATCTTAAATGGAGAGTTTTAAAAAATAAACAGCTCCCTGTGCCTTGGTAGACCAAATCAAAATCTTCAGAGGAAAGACCAGTGGAGAAGGACAAATCTGTAAATAATTAGTTGAAATGCACTTAGTAGAAGAATAGCAAAATTCAACAAAAAGATGGAGGGAAAAAATTTGTGGTCTGATTAGCCTTAGAGGATATGGATGAATGAGTCTCTAACATCCAACTAACAAAACTTGCCCTCAAAAAAACTTGAAAGTGATTTGAATTTCCCAGGTAGATTTAGAGAAGAGAAAGTAAACAGAGACTGACCCATATGGAGAACAGACATTTCAGAGGTAGGAATTCATATCAAACCATGTATCCCACAATGACTGGGACTGTTACCCGAATTCCTCATTGTTTGATTTCTCAACCCCAACTCTCATTACTATTTTATTTTCCTGTAATTTCATATCTTTTCTGACAGGATATCACATTCTCTTTTTCTCCTAAGTGGGCTTTTCCCCATTCATCCCTGAGTTGGTCTTTTTGCTAATTTGGCTTCTTCGTTGCTTGTAGCAAGGAAACTGTTGTTGTTGTTGAGTTGCTAAGTCATGTCTGACTCTTTGTAACCCCATGGATTGCAGCAACCCCAGGCTCCTCTGTCCTCCACTATCTCCCAGAGTTTGCTCAAATTCATGTCCATTTAGTTGGTGATACTATCCAACCATCTCATCTTCTGCCTCTCCCCTTTTCCTTTTGCCTTCAATCTTTGCCTGCACCAGAGTGTTTTCCAAGGAGTCAGCTCTTCACATTAGGTGGCCGAAGTATTGGAACTTTAACTTCAGTAACAGACCTTCCAATGAATATTCAGGGTTGATTTCCTTTAGGAATGACTAGTTAACTGTAGGCATAGTCATATTCCAAGATCACTCTTGTTTCAGCCAGGTAGCATATAATTGCACTATATCTAAAACTGGAAAAGAATTATTTCATCTCAAGAACAAACAATGTAAGTTATTTTAACTGCCATCTTTTCTGTTTTTATCCTTTAAAGAGGTAATTTTGTTCTCCTTACATTAATTGGTTATTTTAATACTGTTCCTTGGAAAGCACAGCAGATTGGAATTCCTTCATTTCCAGAACACAAGTTGAAATGTCATTCCACTAATAGAAAAAAAGGCACTATATAAGGGGTATTTTTTTTTTTTTGTAAAGGGTATTGAGGTAGTATATGCTAGCTGTTTTATAAAACTCATTGTCATGTGGATAATACTAGTCCCACTATACAGTTGAAGAAATGAAGGCAAAGAGACAAACTTCTGTAGTTATTGGTTTTAAAACTGGGATTCAAAACACTTGTGTTCTTTTAAAAATATAGTTATTGAATATTGTATACTATAATTGATTGCTATTCATTTTGAGACCCTCCTAGGGTCTCTGCCTTATCCATTCTCTTTCTCCTTTATTCAGAAAATTTCAGAGGTAAGCCCAATTCTAAACACTGCATTCATTATGTCTTGCCCTTTGTTTTTTGATTCTATCACATATGTTAGATTCCCCAAACTACATATTATTTAGGTTTTCAAAGTCTGTACTTTACATAGGAAAAATTTTTTATGTTGGGTTGGCCAAGAAATTCGTTCAGGTTTTTGGTACCATCTTAGAGAAAAAAACTAAATGAGTTTTTGGCCAACTCAATATATTATCCTTTATTTATTTATTTATTTATTTTAGCCTTATGATCCTATAATTTACTGATGCAATTCTGCATATCCTTCATTAATTTTTCAGGTTGGATTATATTTCATTCCATACATATACATTAAGATATATCTACTCTTCTGTGAATGGGTTTTATTCCTCAAGAGTTTACTTTTAAAATCAATGGAATTAAGGCTTTTATACATGCTTTTTGGTGCACAGGTATACAGGTTCTGTAGGACACTGACTTTCATATTTTTCACTCAAGTGAATGTGATTGATTCAGTGATCCTATAAAAACCTATTTTGAAGTGTATCTGCATATGCCTTTATGACTGTTCTTGTAAAACTAAAACAAAAAAAAATCATAAAATGTACCTTTAAAAATATATATTCTATATAATCCACTTGAAAGTGAAAGTGAAAGTAGCTCAGTTGTGTCTGACTCTGCGACCCTATGGGCTGTATCCTTGGAATTCTCCAGGCCATAATACTGGGTATTATGACTACCCACTGGAGTGGGTAGTCATTCCCTTTGCCGTGGGATCTTCTCAACTTATGGATCAAGCCCAGGTCTCTTGTGTTGTGGGTGGATTCTTTACCAGCTGAGTCACCAGGGAAGCCCAAGAATACTGGAGTGGATAGACTATCTCTTCTCCAGTAGATATTCCCCACCCAGGAATTGAAGTGGGGTCTCCTGCATTGCAGGCGGATTCTTTACCAGCTGAACTACCAGGGAAGCCCAATAATTAACTTCTAATTACTTTTTAAAAAATGCTCAGTTTGCTCATTTTGGCACAACAGATCTTTGACTAAATATCAAGTTGCCATCTTGATTTCAAGCATTGCTCTCAAGTATATTGAGAAGAAGAATTAGTAAGCTTTGGGTATTTTAATCAATGCCAAGTGATTTATGCTGTGGTCCAACTATTGCCCCAACATATAAGAGTCTTAACACTAGTAAGTTTTACATTTCACTCACAGTAAACTCTGCTGTGGAAAAGGAATGGTGTTGAGGTCCACATAGGCAAAGACCTACCTAGACTCGTCAAGACTTCTTCCAAGAGAAGACAGAGATAATGTGTTATGTATTTTCTATGGTTTATGATTCGTTTGCCCACAGTTCACTAGAAAATTAAACAGCAGGAAATTTGGTGACACTGATAAATATTTGGTGAATACCCTCATCTTTGCCACAGAGGGCATCTGTTTCTTCAGTGTTACTCAAAAGTACTAATTTTTTCTTTCTCATCAGAAGTATATAATTATACTGGTTTCTCCATGTTGTCATGCAAACTTACTTTCACAGAATATTTAGTGTCTGATGGGCACAAAATCATAACTCATTGTGATACTAATTTGTATTTACCTCATCACAAGTGTCTTTGCAAATATTTATGGGTGAATTCCATTTCTTCTTCAGTTACATATCTGTTCAAATATTTTACTATCTTTTGCTTTAGTAATTTTTAAATATTCCTATTATTCTGTTAGGGTTATTACACTTTTTTATTCTTTATCTGTTTTTTATGTGCTCTCAATTTTTGTTTTGCAAATAGCTCCTTTCCCTTTTAAATTGTCTTTCACTTTCTATGGTAATTTTGACAAAATGCATGTAGTTGAATTGATTAGTCTTTTACTTTATGGTATGCTTTCTGTGCCCTGTTTAAAGATGCCTCTATTCTTACATCATAGAGTGACTTTGCTATAATTTTCCTTAAGATTGTCTTTCTCCATAAATCTGCAAAATTGCCAATTTCATAGCCAGACATTTATATATTCAGTGACTATTAGCTATAGATATCAAACCAGTCAATCTTAAAGGAAATCAACTCTGAATATTCATTGGAAGGACTGATGCTGAAGCTGAAGCTGCAATACTTTGGCCACCTGATGCAAAGAGCCAACTCACTGGAAAAAAAACAAAAACAAAAACCCAGATGCTGGGAAAGATGGAGGGCAGGAGAAGAGAGTGGCAGAGGATGAGATGGTGGGATGGCATCACTGACTCAATGGACATGAACTTGAGCAAACTGCAGGAGATACTGATGAACAGGGAAACCTGGTGAGCGCACTCCATGGGGTCACAAGGAGTTGGACATGACTTAGTGACTGAACACACATACTATTGTCCAAATACTCTACTAAGTGCTAGAAGAGAAATGATGCTGAAGACATGTCTTCCTCTTTACTCTCACTGATTATCATTAAACCTTCAAAATGACAAGCAGTAGATTGTGCTGTTATCTTCTAAGACTAGAAAGATAATAACTTTATCTTGAATACAAACTTAGTAAGCAGATGATCTCAATTTGTGTCTCCAATAACCATGCATTTAAACTCTTTGTTACTCTGGCAACTCTAATTCAAGACATAAGTTCATTCTAGAATGAAACCAGTGAGGACTAGTGCTCTTTCCATTAAACTATATTCCCATCTAGTCTCTTCTAAGAAGCAGTCTTGGATGTAATATCCAGATGTTTTCTTAGCTTTACTGTTTAAAGCCGCAGAATTAACCTACTAATGACTACATTAAAGATATTCAATTTGGTGATTAATGTTCAATTTTCTAAAAAGCTAAACTGATTACCTAAATTTCTTTCTTTTTCTATTTCTCTGGATAATACAAAGTAATCCTAAGATATAACCTGTCCTCTGCAAAAGTATAATTCAGTTGACAGGTGAATTTTGTGTCACAAAGGAATTAAAACAATACAATGACTATTAATAGATTTTATCACATTATTAACATTTCAAGCTATTTTATATTATGGATAACTTATTCATCATTTAATACATATAGATAATAAATCTATATCAGATAATATTTATATTTTTATTAGGCAAACACTCATTTATTAATGTCAAGAAGAAGAAGCTGCTATTCAACCAAGGTTATAATTACAATTTTACGACAGCTATGTGTTCATATTGTGTAAGATTTGACTGTTGCTTCCAATCTGTCACTCTTCCCACTATCATTCTCTGTGCTGCATGACCTCACATTTTCACCAGTAATAAACCATATTTCTCTGCCCCGTTATGTTGGATTCTGCCCAGTGTCTTGCTTTGTTCAATGTAATAGGAGTAAAAGCAACTGCAGCAGTTCCAAATCGAGGCTTTAGTGGCATTACACATTGATGCCTCCTCTTTCATTTCTGCCATTGCAATTAGAAGAACATACCCTGGCTGACCCATTGATCCAAGGAGAATTAGAAACACATGGAACAGAGTTCCAATCTGCAGCCTGGTTCCAAGTTTAACCAAATCCAGCTGCTTAGTCAGCCAACTTCCCGCAGACCAGCAGGCACAAGAGTGTGAGTAAGTGATTGTTGCAAGTCACTGATTTTTTTAGGATAGTTTGATGCATGACACTATGGTGGCAATAGATGGCTTATCTACATGCATTCAGGAAATTTGTTTAGGACGTATATGTCAGATCTGGAGCTAGAGGGTGATAAAAGACAAGAGAACAGTGAAACATGACCTCATAAACTGCAGTCTAGAGAGTGAGACAAGTAAGTGGATAATATCAAGGTAATATGCATAAGTCTTTTCATCAGAAAATGGTGCTATGGAAACGCATGATATTGGTGCCTCATTGATATTTGCAGATTTGGTGTAAACTCTCCATAAGAAGTGTTGACTACATAAACAGTACAAGGTTGTCTTGCAAAAAGTATGTGGAGGAGTGGCATGTACCCTGAGTTAACAGGATAAGTGATCAGAGAGCACTGGATACTTGAGGGGCAAAAAGAAGATGAAAATGACAGTGTGTGTGTGCATGCTGCTGCTGCTGCTGCTAAGTCGCTTCAGTCGTGTCCGACTCTGTGCGACCCCATAGATGGCAACCCACCAGGCTCCCCCATCCCTGGGATTCTCCAGGCAAGAACACCGGAGTGGGTTGCCATTTCCTTCTCCAATGTATGGAAGTGAAAAGTGAAAGTGAAATCGCTCAGTCGTGTCCGACTCTAGTGACCCCATGGACTGCAGCCTAGCAGGCTTCTCCATCCATGGGATTTTCTAGGCAAAAGTACTGGAGTGGGGTGCCATTGCCTTCTCTGTGTGCATGCTAAGTCGTTTCAAATTCTTTGTGACCCCGTGGACTGTAACCCACCAGGCTCCTCTATCCATGGAATTTTCCAGCAAGAATACCAGAATGGGTTGCCATGCTCTCCTCCAGGGGATCTTTCTGACCCAAGAGTCGAACCCACATCTCTTATATCTCCTACACTTGCAGGTGGGTTCTTTACAACTAGCTTCTCTTAGGAAGTCCCGAGAATGACAACAGCGAATGTCAAAGAAAAATGAAGGTGGGAGCTTTTGACATCTGTGAATGTTAGGCAATGTGGCATCTCATTAACCACATTAAGGTGTTTGGACCTGACTCAGAACACTATGGTAGTATTGTAGGAGGGAATTCTGGCTTTCCTTTGCTACATCTTTTATTATTTAGTTTGCTCTGCCATGAGGGTGAAGATGTCTGTGCCTCAGTGCCTGATAAAATCCTCTTCCTGGAGCACACACTTAATGCATTCCATGTGTTAAGTAGTTTTACACATTTATATTTGCCAGTTTCAGTTTTGGGGAGGCAAATGAGAATATGAACAAAACAAGTGGTTAGTCATATTTAATATCAGTTTAGGGCTACATGGTGGATCAATGTATTAGATCATCTCGCCTGCCTTTCCTGGCCACATCAGGATGGAGTAAACCTCAGACCAGTTGTTTCCCAGTGGTTTGTCTAGTCTCATTTTAAAATAATCAGATGAAGGGACTTCTATTCTCTGGAGACGTTATTTCAGGCTTAATAAAGTTTGCTGCTAGGAAATGTTTTTCTGATAGTCTGGACAAACTTTCCTTGTACAATTTAATCACACCACTTTTAGTTTGGTTTCAAAGCCATCTGAATACTCTTTTTTCCTTTTAGTCACACAATCATTTAATGTTAAGATCATTTTTTCCCACTTTCCAGATCCTGATTTTCACACATATTTGAGTTTGAATCTTTTTCTTTAGATTTATTAGCTCATATATTTAGGTCCATTTCACTCTATTTTTCATCTAGTTTTAAGCACTTCTATTTCCCTTTTTATTATCATCTCCCCTAGCACTGTTTGCATCATGCTTCTGACGAAGGTAATTAGTGAGCTGTTTGTTCCCCTTTCATGGCCATGGGTGAAGATGTTATGCGAAATAAAGCTCTCCTGCTGATCCTGGCTGGGTCCTCTGGGAGACTTCCTCACAGTTCTACACTCTGCCATTATCATGAGTTACTTTTTCCCTTAATTTCCATCTGTAGAATATGTTAACAGCAAGCCATGCAAACCAACTGAAAATGTTCAAACCTTTGTTTCTGACATATTCAAAAAAGAAAACTAGTTGAGTGGGTTGTCTGTTTAGACATCATAACATCTTAGTTCTTCTCTCTTTTTCTTCTTCTAGTAAGGGGCACCTGGATATAACGAGTCTTAGTTCTTAAGAGTCTTTTCCAACAGACTATATCTGCATTACAATTTACACACTCAGCAAACCTTTGAGAATGGGCTTTGGCCATCCTTGTGAATAGTAGAGAATTGTTTGTAGAGATTGGACTTTCTCCAGTCTATGGGGCATTGCAATAAGTACTGAGGTAGGAGATTTTTATGGAAGTATTTTTGTATATGCCTGGTTCCTCTTGATTCAGAAGGGGCATTTATTCTAGGGTGAAGAGCACCTTTGCTGTGCCTAAGGACAGTATTGTTAGCCATTCTTTGGTTCCAAAGAACATTTTCCAAAATAATGTTCCTTGTGTGCTTTTGTTTGAAAAGAAGTGTTATGGAGAAGAATGCAGATGGGGTGGGATGGAGGCATTAGGGAGGGAAGTCCAGAATATGAGCAAGTATTTAACTATTATGAATATCATTATATATATATATATGTATATATATACATATATATGTATATACATATTTTAAATATACCCTCTAATGTTAAATGGGTGAAAACGTCTAGTTCTGAATGAGGCAATTGTATTAAATAAACTGCTTTCTGTCCAAAAGAACATATAGTCTAGGTGGAGGGCCTAGATCCACACCCCATTTTAAAGGCTACAGGTAGCTGGATTTAGGACAATCCAGTGTGGACAGGTCAAGTGATCCTCCCAATTTTTAATTTATGAAAACAAGGATTCAAGACTTTTCATTGTTGAAGGACTCCTTATGTGTAAATGCTAAAGTTGAATTCAAATTCAAATTTGTCCAATAGCCAAGTCATATTTGAACCATTATATACATTGTGTTTAAATGAGGTAATGCATGTAAAAAGTCACGCTTGGCCCATCAGTTCAGTTCAGTTCAGTTCAGTCATGTCCGACTCTCCGACCCCATGAATCACAGCATGCCAGGCCTCCCTGTCCATCATAGTCAGAGCTTATTCTAGATTAACTATTACTAATCAGGAAGTATGGCATGACTACTTATTTCTAAACAAAATTCAAGATTAAAAAAAAAAAAAAACAGTAAATGCTCCAAAAATACTGATGAGAAATTCTTCTAGGATGTCACTGTAGATGTCCAGATATGAAAAAAGAAATGCAAAAATAAGTTGATTTGTTTAAGTTAAACAAAAATGAAAACTTTAAAAATTATTTTTACAGCATCTTTATGGTAATCTTTCTTTGAAATTCATTAAGTAGGTTTGTGTGCGTGTTAAGTCACTTCAGTTGTGTTTGGCTCTTTGTGACCCTATGAAACCTACCAAATCAGGTTCAGCTGCTTATCACTCCAAAAGTTAATGCTCGAGAGGTAAATGTTGGTAGAAAGGACAGGTGCTTTTAATCAGAATGTCAGCAATCTGGGGGAAACTGTGAACTCTGTGTCCCCAAAAATCACCTCTGAAGATTCTGCTCAGCCGTGAAAGCTTTTAAAGGGAAATAGGGAAGTCATCTCTATCATTGAGATGGGGGTGGTGCAGTCAAAGCATCACTGTCCCCAACTATCTGTGGGTTTCTGTGTAGGCTTGTCATGGGGTGATTTTTCTTTGGGTGTTATTTTGTTCATATGATGTGTTCAAGAGATAACTGAAGGGGAAGATATTGAAGAGATCTAGTCAGCTCTTAATGACTTATTCTTCATTTCTATGTCTTTGATAGATGTGCTAGGGCCAGAGATGAGTAGATCTTGGGGGTGCCTGGTTTAAGGTTAATAATGAGTAAAAGGGGTCTCCTGCAGAGAGCACTTTTGTGCAAAGAGCTCATTCTTGCCTAAAGCTACTTGTGTATCCACATTCCAATCCCTGGGACTCAAGACTATCACCTCATTAGGAAAAAGGGGTTTTGCAGATGTAACTAAGTTAAGGATTTTGATGAAAGATTATCCTGCATTACCTGGATAGACCCTAAATTCAATGAAAAGTTAAGAGACATATAGAGAAGACACACAGAGGAGGTGATGTGAAGAAAAGTGTGTAACTTGGAGTGATGTGGTCATGAGTCCAGGAAAGTCAGCAGCCAGAAGTTGGCTACTCAGCTGAGTCAGTGGTAAAGAATCTGCCTGCGCATGCAGGAGGCACAGGAGACATGGGCTCAGTCCCTGGGTTAGGAAAATCTCTTAGAGTAGGAAATAGCAACCCACTCCAGTATTCTTGCCTGGAAAATTTCATGGACAGAGGAGCCTGATGGAGTCACAAAAAAATGACTTAGAGACTAAACAACAACAATATACCATCTAAAGTCATTCTAGGAACTATCAGTTGGCTGCAACATACACATTACAAAATACAGTGAAAGGTTTATAAATTAGTCATTAATACATTGTGTATTGAATAAGTGTCATTAAAAATTAATAGTTTGGTAAGTTAGAATTACCAGACATATCTTCTTCAGGGCCACCAATCAGTGGACTACAGGCCTGGATGAGAAGTTTAGAGTAGTAAGAGTAATAATAATATTCCTACACATCCCTGCATTCCTATGCAGAGAAATTTTATTATTCTCAAAGTGTTTTCACGTATATCCTCTCATGTTATCACTAATTCAGCTCCCTCATTTTACAATGAGACAACTGAAGTTGTAACAGCTAATTAGAGGGTTCACAAAGCTAATTAATGAATGACAATTACCACAAAGACACTGTAAAACTAATTTTTTTAAGAATAAAGTAAATTCAGTGGCCTACCCTTAAAGTATGGTTTTAGAATGCTATTAGCTTGTTAAATTTCTGTACATGTAGCCATGTTTATTACATAAGTAACATCTCCTGCTTTTGAACTCTACAAACAATGGAGAATAGAACTCTTCTAGAGAGTTATTTCGATTATTTTGATTACTGATTTGTTAGGGGAAGCACACTGATTGAAACAGCCTACCCTGGCCAGGCACCATAGTAACCATCTGCATGCGTTGTTTTACGACAGGAGGTCCCTGTAAGGAACACAGAACTAATAAGCCGCCACCAACAGGAAGAGTTCAGGAAAGGTCAAAAGGAGACAGCACATGTCCGACCGCCTCCCAGAATCCTTCTCTCTGGCATCCATCTTGGCTGAACAAGGCTGCACCACCAGGAAGGGCTCTGAGTCAGAATGATTGGCTAAAGACAACCTGGAAACAAATCCCATCACCATAAAACCATGACTGCAAGCCATGTGGCAGAGCTGCTCTCCTGGGCTCCCTTACCCTACTGCTCTCCTCCTGGGTGCCCTTTCCCAGTAAAATCTCTTGCTTTGTCAGCACATGTGTCTCCTCAGACAATTCATTTCTGAGTGTTAGACACGAGCCCAGTTTCGGGCCCTGGAAGGGGTCCCCCTTCCTGCAACAGATTGATAGAAAGATATGTGGATCAATTTATTTGTTTACATGTGTATAGTTTTTGAACATTTGTTATGTATGTACTAGACATGTGATTACTTGCTTATGTCTTGTTGCATGATCACATCGCCTGCAGTGAAAGCCCCTTAAAAAATTTTATCTGTTTTTCTCAGTATTATAATTCATAGACTCTACAGTGGTACCATGGTATCTATGAATTACAATACTGAGGAAAACAGACAAAATTTTTCAAGGAGCTTCCACGGTAGGTGATGTGATCATGCAGAAAGACATAAGCAAATAATCATGAGTTCAAGGACAGATAAAGTGACTCCAAGTGTGTCTGGATGGCCATAAGGCAAGGGAGCATAGCAGTGGAGGTGGTGGTGGGAGGTGGACAAAGTTTCCAGGGGTCCTTGGAGCAGGGCCTCTGGGTCAGGGTAACTCAAGTTGAGAACTTATACTAAATGTATGGCGACAACAGTGGCAAGACCCTGAAGTCTAAACAGAAACCATAAGTTTAAATATAAGCTGCCATTTTTTGTAATTTTATGTTCATTAAATCACCCCAGTGCATCTATGGTCAGCACCACAGCAAAACAATGATCTCGATTCCAAGTATTGATGGGAACTAAATGTTAGAAGAGAGGAAATGGAAGAAGACCACACATCACTAATCTTTGACCGGGATTTGTTTCTTACATTTATTGTCTCTGTAGGATAAACGTAATATAATTTGAAATTATGTAATTTCGTCTTTCAATTATGTCTGGTGAGAGCTTAGCACTTCTCTCCCCAGCCCTGTCATTGATTTTCTGTGCTTAAGTGGCCTTCTGTTACAGAAACTGTGTTAACTCGCCAGACAGAATGCCTTCCAAATTCCATTCTTTGAAACTGGGGCTGACTCTTGAACTGGGGCTCTTTGAAACTGTTTTGCTGACTCTTGGTTTATTAAAGAAGATTCAGCTATTTTCATGTGAATTTGAGATCATATTATGGAAAGCATCTAAATAGCAATTTGTCAGAAAATCAGTGTTTTCTAGAGGGAAAAATAATGACAGCAGTCAGAGACCAACCTAATTCAGGGAAATGAGGAAGGGATAGAAAACTTTTTTTTCATTAAGTTTAAAGAGAAGTCATAAACAGATTAGGCTTGTGTGTCATCTGTAGATCCAAGAGTACTTAAATACTGTTAATAAAAGTTTCATCATTCAATTTCTTCCTCTCATTTTTTCCTTCCTTCCTTCCTTTCTCCTTCCCTCCCTCCATCTTACTTGCTTTCTTTTTTCTTCTTAACATTCATTCACTGAGACATTCTATTACTAGGGGCACACTGTTGGAATATTAAATCTCATACAAGGCCCATTAAAAACAATTGGTTCACCAGGATATGTTTGAAATATAAATAACTGTTGGGTTAATGCTTTATGGTTAAAATGGTTCCAAGACTAGACTCACGTCTAGTTTGGTTTTCCACATTGGTATTTAAAACATATCAGTCAGGCAGTTCAGGCCCTCAGTCATGTCCGACTTTTTGTGACATCATGGAGTACAGTATGCCAGGCTTCCCTGTCCTTCACCATCTCCTGGAGCTTGCTCAAACTCATGTGCATTGAGTCGGTGATGCCATCCAACAACCATCTCATCCTCTGTCGTCCCCTTTTCCTCCTGCCTTCAAACTTTTTCAGAATCAGGATCTTTTCTAATGAGTTGGCTCTTCACAACAAGTGGCCAAAGTATTGTAGCTTTAGTTTCAGCATCAGTCCTTCCAATGAGTATTCAGGGATGCTTTACTTTAGGATCGACAGGCTTGATTTCCTTGTAGTCCAAGGGATTCTCAAGAGTCTTCTCCAGCACCACGTTTGAAAGCATTAATTCTTTGTTCCTCAGCCTTCTTTATGGTTCAGCTCTCACATCCATACATGACTACTGGAAAAGCCATAGCCTTGACTGTACAAATCTTTGTTGGAAAAATAATATCTCTGATTTTGAATATACTGTCTAGGTTCGTCATAGCTTTTCTTCCAAGGAGGAAGCGTCTTTTTAATTTCATAGCTGTAGTCACCATCTGCAGTGATTTTGGAGCCCCCCAAAATAAAGTCTGCCATTGATTCCACTGTTTCTCCCTCTATTTGCCATGAAGTAATATGCCATGATCTTAGTTTATTGAATGTTGAGTTTTAAGCCACTTTTCCAATCTCCTCTTTCATCTTCATGAAGAAGCTTTTCAGTTCCTCTTCACTTTCTGCCATAAGGATGGTGTCATCTGCATATCTAAGGTTATTGATATTTCTCCTGGCTACTTTGGTTCCAGCTTGTGCTTCGTCCAGCCCAGCATTTGGCATGCTGTAATCTGCATATAAGTTAAACAAGCAAGGTGACAGTATACAGTCTTGTTGAACTCCTTTCCAAATTTTGAACCAGCCCATTGCTCCATATCTGGTTCTTTTTTTTTTTTTTAATTTTATTTTATTTTTAAACTTTACATAATTGTATTAGTTTTGCCAAATATCAAAATGAATCTGCCACAGGTATACATGTGTTCCCCATCCTGAACCCTCCTCCCTCCTCCCTCCCCATACCATCCCTCTGGGTCGTCCCAGTGCACTAGCCCCAAGCATCCAGTATCGTGCATCGAACCTGGACTGGCATCTCGTTTCCTACATGATATTTTACATGTTTCAATGCCATTCTCCCAAATCTTACCACCCTCTCCCTCTCCCACAGAGTCCATAAGACTGTTCTATACATCAGTGTCTCTTCTGCTGTCTCGTTGCTTCTTGACCTGCATAAAGGTTTCTCACGGGGCAGGTAAGGTTGTCTGGTATACCCATCTCTTTGAGAATTTTCCATAGTTGCTGTGATCCACACAAGTTAAAGGCTTTAGTGTAATGAAGAAGTAGTTGTTTTTTTCTGGAATTCTCCCACTTTTTCCATGATCCAACAGATGGTGGCAATTTGATTTCTGGTTCCTGTGCCTTTTCTAAATCCAACTTGAACATCTGGAAGTTCTCGATTCATGTAAACAAAACTTTATTTTCATCACTCTGGAGGCCAGTAATCCAAGAACAAGGTGCCACCAAGGCAAAGTTCCTTCTAAGGCATCTTCTCTTGGCTTGTATCTGGCTTACATTTCACTGTCAAGCTCACATGACCTCTTCTTTGTGTGCATTCTGGGGAAAAAAGTGTAAGCATGCTCTTTGGTGTACTCTTTTCATAGGATATTGCATCACAAGTTTTAACATCTAACACTGATTACTCCCCAAAGGCCTCATCTCCCAATATTATCACATTGGTGTTATGGTTTCAACATATGAATTCTGAAGAGGGACACACTTTTAGTTCTTCACACACTAGATATTTTCATAACAGTCTATAAATTTGAGAACAGTATTCTTTGGCCACCTGATGTGATGAGCTGACTTGTTGGAAAAGACCTTGAGGCTGGGAAAGATTGAAGACAAAAGAAGGGGGTTGCAGAGGATGAGACAGTTTAGATAGCATCACCGACTCAATGGACATGAATTTGAGCAAACTGTGGGAGATAGTGAAGGACAGAGATGCCTGGCACGCTGCAGTCCATGAGGTCACAAAGAATTGGACATGACTTAACGAGTGAAAACAGCAACAAAATTCTCAGTGAGGAGGTTGAGACAAAGATTTACTTCATTTCAACTCTAGAATAAGCTGTTAATAATGACACCACTGAAACACAAAAGCACTTACAGCTTTTTATTGTAATACTGATCAAACCAATGCATATGTCTATATCCTTGGGCCTCTGTGTGAATAGGTAGAAGACAGACCTTTCTAAAGAATTTGTTGTCAAACCTCCAGTAATTAATAAATACTTAATAGTGCACATGCAGCTTTTATTTAAATGAATCAAAATACTTTATTCTTAACTCAAGTCCCCATTTTGTTCAGATTTCCTTAGCTTTTATCTAATAATCTTTTGTTCCACGACATCATCCAAGACATTACATTATTTTTACATTTTATATCATTCTTGACAGACAGTCTCTCAGACTTTCTTAGTTTTCTGATGCCCCTGATGGTTTTGAGGACTAGCCTGGAATGCCGCTCCATTTGGATATGTCTGATGTTTTTCCTTTATGATGAGTTGGGCGTATGCAAGGTTTTGGTGAAAAAGACCTCTGAGAGGGTGCACCCCGCCCATCACAGTACTTCAGGGCTCACATGTCGAGGTGACTTATCACTACTGGTAGGGCCCTGTCACACACAGCTATAAAGGGATTCAGGACGAATTTGCTCTGTCACATCACTTAGTACCATTCCTCTCTTGGGGGAAATATGACTTTGAATTGGGCCTCTGGAAGAACCAACCTACAAAGGAAAGATGTCAAAGCATTCATAGCATCTGCAGAAACAGCGGGTGAGAAAGTGAATGGTGTGTGATAGGCAGCTTCTGAGATGGCTCTCAGAGGTCCCAGTCTCTTAGTGTTTATGTCCCTTGAGAGTGAACAGGACCCAGAGACTTGTTTTTAAGGACTAGGATATAACAAAAGTGGTGAGAAGTCACTTCAGGGGTTAGGTTAGGGTAAAGCCCATGAGCATTTATAACTTATTAATAATTTATCTGATTTTGTCCTGGCTCACATCAAGATGAATCAGTTCAGGAGGAGGGTAAGCATTCTTCAGGATGTAGGAAAGCTTTATTTCTCTATCTCTGTGAGTATAGAAATGGTTAGGTCACACTCATTACTCTCCATCTGCTGCTGCTGCTGCTGCTAAGTCGCTTCGGTCGTGTCCGACTCTGTGCAACCCCATAGACGGCAGCCCACCAGGCTCCCCGTCCCTGGGATTCTCCAGGCAAGAACACTGGAGTGGGTTGCCATTTCCTTCTCCAATGCATGAAAGTGAAAAGTGAAAATGAAGTCGCTCAGCCGTGTCCGACTCTTAGCGACCCCATGGACTGCAGCCCACCAGGCTCCTCCGTCCGTGGGATTTTCCAGGCAAGAGTACTGGAGTGGGGTGCCATTGCCTTCTCCGTACTCTCCACCTACTGATGTGGCTTTAGTCACGTGCACATGTATGCACACGGGTGCACACACACACCCACACCTCTTACTATAATGAAAGTTGAAAATTCTCAGAATATTCGAGCAATGTTCTGCTCACCAGCATATATATCTACCATATTCTAAGAGGAAGTGGGTAGAAGTAGTCAACTGCCATCTCCATTATATAAGGGCAGCAACAGGCATGTAAGGCCTCCAGTGGAAAAGACTAGTAGAAAGTGATCTAAGCAGAAAATAATATCTGTGGCTTTTCTTCCCAGGCAGCTCAGTGGTACAGAATCCACCTGCCAATGCAGGAGACAGGTTCAATCCCTGGTTCAGGAAGATCCCCTGGAGAAGGGGATGACAACCCACTCCAATATTTGTGCCTGGAAAATCTCATGGACAAAAGAGCCTGGTGGGCTACAGTCCATGGGGTTGCAAAGAATTGGACATGACTGAACAACTGAGCATGCACGCACATTTTGTTAATAGCACCAGAAAATAAAGCATGGAAATTGTCCTTAATGACATAAAGTGTTATGTTTCAATATTAAAAGTAGAAGCAGTACCGTTCCTACTCTGTGGCACCTGAAAAGTTATTCAACTTCCATAGTGTTGCATTGGAGAAAAGCAATCATACTTCAAAACGGCTGATGTTCTTACTTCTGGGATTCACAGCAACCTGAACTGAAATTATTTAGAGACACTATAGAAATCAAAGTTGGGCCTCTGTTTATGTCGTATCTAAAGTTACTCTATATTCTGCAACTTCTTTTTTTTTGATTATAAAATTTATCAATATGATATATGATATTTGGAGTTTCTCAGTGAATGATCCAAAGAAGAAAATTTCATAGACAAAACTCTTAATCTGGACTTTCCTTCCTTCCTGTTTCCATTTCTTCTTTTTTCTTCCTTCTGTCTTTCTTTTAGTGGAACTGTAATCATACTTTTTATTTCTGGATATTTTTTACATTAAGGCTTTTACATGCAGGGCATAAAATGTCACTAAAAGGCAATTTAATTTAGTAAGCAGGCATAAAAGAGCATGTTGTTGGCATTATTCAAGATGGAAAGATGTACAATCATTCTCAGGATGACTACCATTTAAGTGGAGAGAAAAAGTAGGAGTGTGTACAATAATAAGTATATGACTTAGTGCCAAAATAGAGCTCCTGAGCATTTACAGAAAGTTGGTATTTTTCCCAGTAGTGGAAATCAGGAAAGGATTAGTATTTTATGTGCTGCAATTTGAGATGGGTAAACTAAATGAAGAGCATTTACTATTCCAACAGCTTTGAAGGAGGGGACACTCTTAGTCAAAGCTAAAAGTGTGCACTGAAGCATACAGGATTGGAAAGTCACTTAACGTTAGATAGGAATCTGTCTGAATGGTAGGTGCCAGGCCAAGAAAGATTATGTGTGCCACATGCAGTGTGTAGAATCTATCTGAGAGTAAGCCAGGTTACAGAAAGATAACAGTGGTAGCAATGTTAAAGATGGATCAAAGGATGAAAGGTCAGAAATCAGTTAATAGCTTATTGTCGTGTGTGTGTGTGTGTGTGTGTGTGCACGCACACACATGCGGGGGCGTGCACACTCAGTCACTCAGTCGCATCCTACTCTTTGTAGCCCCGTGGACTGTAGCCAGCCAGGCTCCTCTGCCCATGGAATTTTCCAGGCAAGAATACTGGAGTGGGTTGCCATTTCCTCCTCCAGGGGATCTTCCCAATCCAGGAATCAAACCTGCGTCTTTTGCATCTCCTGTATTGGCAGGCTCATTCTTTACCACTAGTGCCACTTGGGAAACCCTTATTGTGATATACCTTTCAAGAACTGATAAAAGAAAACCTAGAGTAAAGCAATGAATGGAGAAATAGAGAATAGAATAGTGGATTTGGGAGACAATGAGGAAATAGAATAACAATGATTATGTGTCATATCTAAATTGAAAAAATTTTGGATATGTTGAAGCACCTATGGAATTTTCGTATGGGATTATTGCAGTGGATTTATTCCTTTTTGCCTCTGAAATTATAGAAAGAAATATAGGCTAAAACATATGAATGTGGTTGTCATCATCATATCACCTGGGTAGTAGATCACTAATGGGTAGTCATAGAAGGTGACTGGAAATGGAGCCTTAGAGAAGAATTGGAAAAAACAGGAAAAATCTGCTATGTGGCAGATTTTGTTTTAATTAATTGGGCTCAGGAGCAGAGGGACAGAAGAGCCAGAATCATACAATATCATGTAATTCAGAAAAAAAAAATAATGTTTTAAGACAGAAAAAGGAATCAGTAACATAAAATGCTGTAGAAAGAACAAGAAGGAGCATAACTGACTAAACAGTGTTAAGTTAGATCAGAGGTAACTTTCAAGTCATTACTTTCAGTGGGTGAGACAGTAGTGAGAAAGGTGCAAAGGAGAATCAAATGACAAGAGCTTACAAAGAGTATACTTGGTTAAAATTGAAGCAGGAATACAGGCTTATTTCACCAAGCTTACAAGTGAAAAAAAAAGGCAAAAGAGAAGAAGGATATGAACATTTTAGCATGCTAATAGGTAAAGAGTATAAATCCAGCCAGAAGACTGGCAGAATGTATGTCTGATAAAGCAATACATTGTTCTAGGCAGGAGGGTGTTAAATAGAAATTTATAGATGTTTTAACCTCAGCATTTATGAAAGGGATAGTCTTCCTCTGAGGAAGTTAGAATGAAGAAGGAAAAGCATGCAAAAATATAAAGACACTCTTAGGAGAACAAGGAAGTTGAGAGATCACATGCCAGGTGGTCTTGATCATTTCAGTGACTTGTCAATGAGATCATCTGTTCATCAGTTAAAATTTATGATTCCAGGGAGTGTTAGGGACTTCAAGATGTTGAAGAAGGTTTGGATCTGTTGCTATAGGGAATGAAATACAGAGTGAAAAGCAGTTTGAATCACTTGCATTTCTAATGAAATCAGTAAGTTGAAAGATTTTTTCCCCCCCTCTAGCCAGACACTTCTGCACAGACAAGAGTGAAGAAAACTTAATGAGGATTTTCCAGGGCTAGGATGGGGAAAATAAGTGTGAACCCTGCAGGAAGCATTGCAGATGACACTGCAAGAACCTTCTCAAACTGTTTTAACAAGAAGTCACCAACTGGGTTGAAAGAAAATTGAAATTAGAGGGGAATGATGAACTACTATAGCATGGAGAGATGTGTACAGTCAAGATACAAATTGGATTCTGTGTGCATTGTGGGTAGCATGTGCATTAGGGTGAAGCAGTGGTCAGAATCTGAGAGCTTGAGTAGAAGCAGTTAAAGGGATGACACAACTGGGGTGTGGTTTGCCAAAAAATGGTTGTGTTGGCACAGAGGTGGAGGTCACTGGGGTTCGACAATTTTAAGACGTGTGAGGCCACAGGGTGAGAATGATGACAGGGAAAGGGAGGGAATGAGGTTGTGAACCAGGTGATGAAGCCAATGGAAAAAAGATTTCATGAGAATTCGCCATGCCCCCTGCAAAAGAGGAGATTACTTATTTAATTATTAGGTTAGCTATTTCATTATTTTTGTTTAAGTGGTGATGACTTTGTGGGAATTATTAATGAAAAGTCAGGGCCAGTTTTGGTCAGAGTCCACAAGTTTTATAGAAACTTAGACACAGTCAGTGTATCTTATGGAAACATAAGATCATAAATAGAAGCATAATGACCATCAGTACAATCTGGACTGGAGTCCTGGGTCCATGGGACCTCACTTTTAGATGGACATGATCCTTGAAACATATCCAGTACAGAACAGATAAAATGGCAGAGAGGACTTAAAACCCTTATTGTATCAGAGATGTCATCTTCTCGGAAGAAAGAGGATCAAGGGGGGATATAATTTAATCTTCATGTAAAAAAGAAATTAGATTTAGTAATTTAATTATGATTCTGGAGGCTGGAATCAGGATCAATGGATGGAAGATATGGAAAGGCAAAGCTTGACTTAATTAAAGGAAAAAGAGTTTGATGGCCTCCAAATGAAAAGTGCTTTTTTTTATTCTTCCAATTTTATTTTATTTTTAAACTTTACATAATTGTATTAGTTTTGCCAAATATCAAAATGAATCCGCCACAGGTATACATGTGTTCCCCATCCCGAACCCTCCTCCCTCCTCCCTCCCCATACCATCCCTCTGGGCCGTCCCAGTGCACCAGCCCCAAGCATCCAGCATCATGCATCGAACCTGGACTGGCAACTCGTTTCCTACATGATATTTTACATGTTTCATTGCCATTCTCCCACATCTTCCCACCCTCTCCCACAGAGTCCATAAGACTGTTCTATACATCAGTGTCTCTTTTGCTGTCTCGTACACCGGGTTATTGTTACCATCTTTCTAAATTCCATATATATGCGTTAGTATACTGTATTTATTTTTCCTTCTGGCTTACTTCACTCTGTATAATAGGCTCCAGTTTCATCCACCTCATTAGAACTGATTCAAATGTATTCTTTTTAATGGCTGAGTAATACTCCATTGTGTATATGTACCACAGCTTTCTTATCCATTCATCTGCTGATGGACATCTAGGTTGCTTCCACGTCTTGGCTATTATAAACAGTGCTGCGATGAACATTGGGGTACACGTGTCAGTGTGTATGCCCAGCAGTGGGGTTGCTGGATCATAAGGCAGTTCTATTTCCAGTTTTTTAAGCAATCTCCACACTGTTCTCCATAGTGGCTGTACTAGTTTGCATTCCCACCAACAGTGTAAGAGGGTTCCCTTTTCTCCACACCCTCTCCAGCATTTATTATTTGTAGACTTTTGGATCGCAGCCATTCTGACTGGTGTGAAATGGTACCTCATAGTGGTTTTGATTTGCATTTCTCTGATAATGAGTGATGTTGAGCATCTTTTCATGTGTTTGTTAGCCATCTGTATGTCTTTTGGAGAAATGTCTATTTAGTTCTTTGGCCCATTTTTTGATTGGGTCGTTTATTTTTCTGGAGTTGAGCTGTAGGAGTTGCTTGTATATTTTTGAGATTAGTTGTTTGTCGGTTGCTTCATTTGCTATTATTTTCTCCCATTCTGAAGGCTGTCTTTTCACCTTGCTAATAGTTTCCTTTGATGTGCAGAAGCTTTTAAGGTTAATTAGGTCCCATTTGCTCATTTTTGCTTTTATTTCCAATATTCTGGGAGGTGGGTCATAGAGGATCCTGCTGTGATGTATGTCGGAGAGTGTTTTGCCTATGTTCTCCTCTAGGAGTTTTATAGTTTCTGGTCTTACGTTTAGATCTTTAATCCATTTTGAGTTTATTTTTGTGTATGGTGTTAGAAAGTGGTCCAGTTTCATTCTTTTACAAGTGGTTGACCAGATTTCCCAGCACCACTTGTTAAAGAGATTGTCTTTAATCCATTGTATATTCTTGCCTCCTTTGTCGAAGATAAGGTGTCCATATGTGCGTGGATTTATCTCTGGGCTTTCTATTTTATTCCATTGATCAATATTTCTGTCTTTGTGCCAGTACCATACTGTCTTGATAACTGTGGCTTTGTAGTAGAGCCTGAAGTCAGGTAAGTTGATTCCTCCAGTTCCATTCTTCTTTCTCAAGATCGCTTTGGCTATTCGAGGTTTTTTGTATTTCCATACAAATTGTGAAATTATTTGTTCTAGCTCTGTGAAGAATACTGTTGGTAGCTTGATAGGGATTGCGTTGAATCTATAAATTGCTTTGGGTAGTATACTCAAATTGGAAAAGAAGAAGTAAAACTCTCACTATTTGCAGACGACATGATCCTCTACATAGAAAACCCTAAAGAGTCCACCAGAAAATTACTAGAAATAATCAATGACTACAGTAAAGTTGCAGGATATAAAATCAACACACAGAAATCCCTTGCATTCCTATACACTAATAATGAGAAAACAGAAAGAGAAATTAAGGAAACAATTCCATTCACCATTGCAACGGAAAGAATAAAATACTTAGGAATATATCTACCTAAAGAAACTAAAGGAAAACTATAAAACACTGGTGAAAGAAATCAAAGAGGACACTAATAGATGGAGAAATATACCATGTTCATGGATTGGAAGAATCAATATAGTGAAAAGTGCTTATTCTTGAAGTCATTGAGGCCATGCTATGGAACATACAATGGAATGGTTAGAGAATTCTTGCATATACTGAGGCCCACAAAAGACCATAGTTGGTATGACCTAGAAGCATATTAGAAACGCAGACTCTCAGGCCCTATCCCAAACCTGCATTTTCACATCTACATTTTAAAAACATCCTCAAATGATGGTTGTGTATATTGAAGCATTGATCTAGAGCACTGGTCCCCAGCCTTTTTGGCAGCAGGAACTGGATTCATGGAAGACAATTTTTCCGTGATGAAGGTGGCAGGGGGATAGTTCAGGTAGTAATGAGAGCCAGGAGGAATGATGGGGAGAGGCAGAAATAGCCCACCGCTCACCTCCTAACAGGCCAAGGATTGGTACAGGTTCAGAGCCCTGGAATTGGAGACCCCTGATCCAGAGGACATTCCTACATTAGATACACAGTTGAGCTGCTCAAGCTGTAGTCCCTTTCTGTACTAAGACTTTTGTCATATTTTCTGGTTCTAAAAGGAATTCTGTCCTTCACGGGTTTACATTTATCTTTTAAAAATTTTAGTCATCCCTCCCTGCAAATGAAAAAGTCCATTGGATTTTTATTCTTCTTATGAAGTTTAGTTTTGTAATATTGTTTTGATATAGCATCACACCAAGTTTCATTTACATAGTTTCGACTTCAGAAGTAGTCACAACCTAGAAGTTGTTCTGTTCAGTTCACTCACTCACTCGTTTCTAACACTTTGTGACCCCATGAACCCCAGCACGCCAGGCCTCCCTGTCCATCACCAACTCCCGGAGTTCACCCAAACCCATGTCCATCGAGTCGGTGATGCCATCCAACCATTTCATCCTCTGTCATCCCCTTCTCCTCCTGCTCTCAATCTTTCCCAGCATCAGGGTCTTTTCCAGTGAGTCAGCTCTTCGCATCAGATGGCCAAAGTATTGGAATTTCAGCTTCAGCATCAGTCCTTCCAGTGAACACCCAGGACTGATCGCCTATAGGATGGACTGGTTGGATCTCCTTGCAGTCCAAGGGACTCTCAAGAGTCTTATCCAACACTGCAGTTCAAAAGCATCAATTCTTCGGCACTCAGCTTTCTTTATAGTCCAACTCTCACATCCATACATGACCAATCAAAAAACCATAGCCTTGACTAGACGGACCTTTGTTGGCAAAGTAATGTCTCTGTTTTTAATATGCTGTCTAGGTTGGTCATAACTTTCCTTCCAAGGAGTAAGTGTTTTTCAATTTCATGGCTGCAATCACCATCCAGTGATTTTGCAGCCTCCTCAAAAATAAAGCCTGCCTCTGTTTCCCCATCTATTAGCCATGAATTGATGGGACAGGATGCCATGATCTTCATTTTCTGAATGTTGAGCTTTAAGCCAACTTTTTCACTCTTCTCTTTCACTTTCATCAGGAGGCTCTTTAGTTCTTCTTCACTTTATGCCATAAGGGGGGTGTCATCTGCATATCTGAGGTTATTGATATTTCTCCTGGCAATCTTGATTCCAGTTCTGCTTCTTCCAGCCCAGAGTTTCTCATGATGTACTCTGCATAGAAGTTAAATAATCAAGGTGACAATATACAGCCTTGACGTACTCCTTTTCCTATTTGGAACCAGTCTGTTCCATGTCCAATTCTAACTGTTGCTTCCTGATCTGTATACAGGTTTCTCAAGAGACAGGTCAGATGGTCTGGTATTCCCATCCCTTTCAGAATTTTCCACAGTTTATTGCGATCCACACAATCAAAGGCTTTGGCATAGTCAGTAAAGCAGAAATAGATGTTTTTCCGGAACTCTTTTGTTTTTTTTGATGATCCAGTAGATGTTGGTGATTTGATCTCTGGTTCCTCTGCCTTTTCTGAAACCAGCTTGAACATCTGGAAGTTCACAGTTCACATATTGTTGAAGCCTGGCTTGGGGAATTTTGAGCATTACTTTACTAGCGTGTGAGATGAGTGCAATTGTGTGTTAGTGTGAGCATTCTTTGGCATTTCCTTTCTTTGGGATTGGAATGAAAACTGACCTTTTCCAGTCCTGTGGCCACTGCTGAGTTTTCCAAATTTGCTGCCATACTGAGTGCAGCACTTTCACAGCATCATCTTTCAGGATTTGAAATAGCTCAACTGGAATTCCATCACCTCCACTAGCTTTGGTTGTAGTGATGCTTCCTAAGGCCCACTTGACTTCACGTTCCAGGATGTCTGGCTCTAGGTGAGTGATCACACCATCATGATTATCTGGGTCGTGAAGATCTTTTTTGTACAGTTTTTCTTAATATCTTCTTAATATCTTCTGCTTCTGTTAGGTCCCTACCATTTCTGTCCTTTTTTGAGCCCATCTTTGCATGAAATGTTCCCTTGGTATCTCTAGTTTTCTTGAAGAGATCTCTAGTCTTTCCCATTCTATTGTTTTCCTCTATTTCTTTCCATTGATCACTGAGGAAGGCTTTCTTAGCTCTCCTTGCTATTCTTTGGAACTCTACATTCAAATGGGTATATCTTTTCTTTTCTCCTTTGCTTTTTGGCTTCTCTTCTTTTCACAGCCTTTTGTAAAGCCTCCTCAGACAGCCATTTTGCTTTTTCGCATTTCTTTTTCATGAGGATGATCTTGATCCCTGTATCCTGAAAGTTATGTTTTGTTTCATTAGAAGTTTTTAGAAATTCAAGCCAAGGAGATAGCATCTCAAGTAACAGGAAGAGAACTGTCCCATAGGTGGGGGAGGGATGTGAGGAGTCAGGTTATACACAAGTTTGCAACAAGGAGCAGGTAGTCTGAACATCAAAAGACAATTGTTAATTAAGGAAAAGTAGATATCTCAAGGTAAGGAATTTAGCATTTTTCTATTTATGGGGAGATGGAAGTCTGGGTTTACTGAAAACATTTTTTTTTTTTATAAGCATCTCAGCTATCTGGAGCCAGTGCTCACTGTGGGGAGTGGTTGGTTTCTGCCAGATAGTCCTCATTGTTCTTCCTGGGTACCTCCTGGGGTCAGAAATTCACATTCAGAGGGCCAGAATCATGGACTGCTGTGACATCCTTATTTATTGATATAGAAATACTCCATTTTACAACAGTAAGAAATTTGAAATGTTACTGTTTTGAAAATAAATTTTTGAGTCTGGGACTCTTCTGTGAGATGTCTTTTTTTCCTATTTACTAAGGATTTTTACCAAGGATTTTTTACTAAAGATTAATTTTAATTGGCCAGTAAGATATTTCTTTGTGATGAGTGGCATAGAGAAAGAATTCTTGCAATCTTGCTTTTGTATTGCTTTTGTTTTAAACCCTCCATTTTTCAGGCAAAGTTACTGTCTCTTTTTTTTATTACTTAGCTTTGTCTAAGGTCATGGAATTTTTCCTTTTCAGACAACTCAAGCTTTAATTCACTTTTAGATGCTTGCTGAGAGTAAAAGACAGTGAATCATTTATCAACAGAGAAAAGAAATTGATAAACTATGGTAATAATTATTTGCATGTTTACTGTGTTCAGAAAGCACATTCTTTGACCCTTTTTTCTCTCTCCAAATGGAAAGAATTTTTAATTAGCATAAATATGACACAGATCCCATGGAAATGAATAGAGCTTTGAGTGTACAAGTCTCTCTCATGCCCTGATATTGTTTTGTGTATGTACAATAACTGGGCTTTATAAAAATCTCTCCTGTCAGCAATGGTACATCACAATTTACAATGTCTCCATTCCCAAGGGATTTTTTTCACTACTTAGAAAAGTAGCTGATTTACAGCAAGTGGTGACAAGCAAGAAATCATGATTTTTATAGTAGAAAAAAAAATGGTAGTTTATTGTCTCCCCTTTTATTTTTTTTTTATTTTTTTTGTCTCCCCTTTTAAACTGGGGGGGGGGATGTGCTATTTGTGATGAATAATATACTTGGCAACCCAACTGAAGCCTTGTACCTCAAGTTGCCTTTTGTCTACTGGCAACTGTATTATGGACAAAAGCAAATGAAGAAAATTCTTAAAGATTGTTTCTCCTAGATTTGCAAATACTTTTCTGTATGAAGCTCAGTTATAACAGTGATGCAGAACAGTTCTACTTTTGTGTGTTTAATAACCTCAGTCTCCGCTCATCACTTTTTAAACTTACCACTTGTCCCATTGGCTGTCATTACACGTGCCATTCCATGTCTCTACATTTTATACCTGTTCTTTTATCAAATGAGCCTAATCTCCACTTCCAACTATGAAAAAAATATCAGTATAAATCTGTCAGTAGCATGGAAAACTTTTTTAAGTTTTGAAAAAGAACATTAATTTTAAAAAGTTGCTGCCTCTACTAACACTCATAAGGGTCCTTCAAAATTTAAGCCATTTTCTAGTTTGTTTATAAATTATATTTTCGTGAAACATCTTCTTGTGATTTCTGTTTTTCTTATGCGACTTTTTGGATATGTAACAGGATTGGCTCCTTTCACTAATTCACTTTTCCAGACTTCCCCTTTTCTATCCTTCCCTTGGGTCCTTTGAACTCCAGTTTCTTGGGGCTCCTGACTTTCCATCTACTGGTTGGCTGTCTTCACCTAGGTGTCTTTCTTCCAGAATCCTTTTTCATCAGCATCTTTTCCTTAAATGTACTTTCCCATAGCATATTCAGCCTTTAAGAGCTATCTATGTTCAATACATGTTATCTCTTTTGTAATGCTATTTTAGCTAGAGATCCTCTTCTGCACCCATGGTTTACGACACTCTCACTAATAAGACTTTAAAACATGAAAATGTGGGTGATCCTTTCCAACCTCCCACAGCTGTGTTTCTTTTCACTTATTTGTTAATTCTTGTCTGCATTATAAAGCAATTATCATATCCATTATTGTATAAATGCTGAAAACTTTGTGGAGGTCACTGCCTGAAAGGGAGGAAAGACTTTTTATGGTCAATCCCTATATGGTAGGAGACATATGAGCAATCCTGCCTAGTGAGTTTTGCAGATGTACTGCAAAGAATAACATGGAAATGTATTGCTTTTTCATTGATGAGATGTGTTTCATTATTATTTGAAGGCTAATGAAATCATATGTGTGTGTTTGTTCAGTCACTTAGTCATGTCCAACTCTGTGACCCCATGGACTGTGGAGTGCCAGATTCCTTTGTCCACGGGATTTTCCATCCGAGAATATTAGAGTGGCTTGCTGTTTTCTTCTCTGGTGGATCTTCCTGACCCAGGAATCGTACTAGCCTATCTTGAGTCTCCTGCATTGGCAGGCAGAATCTTTACCAATGTGCCATCTGGAAAATGAAACCATGCAAAACAAAAAAATTATGAAGTTGGCCTATTGTATTTTTCTCTATTAATAACACTTTTTTTTTTCCTTTTAGTAAAGTAATGCTTAAAATTCTCCAAGCCAGGCTTCAGCAATACGTGAACCATGAACTTCCTGATGTTCAAGCTGGTTTTAGAAAAGGCAGAGGAACCAGAGATCAAATTGCCAACATCCGCTGGATCATGGAAAAAGCAAGAGAGTTCCAGAAACACATCTATTTCTGCTTTATTGACCACGCCAAAGCCTTTGACTGTGTGGATCGCAATAAACTGTGGAAAATTCTGAAAGAGATGGGAATACCAGACCACCTGACCTGCTTCTTGAGAAATTTGTATGCAGGTCAGGAAACAACAGTTAGAACTGGACATGGAACAACAGACTGCTTCCAAATAGGAAAAGGAGTACATCAAGGCTGTATATTGTCACCCTGCTTATTTAACTTATATGCAGAGTACATCATGGGAAACGCTGGGCTGGAAGAAACACAAGTTGGAATCAAGGTTGCCGGGAGAAATATCAATAACCTCAGATATGCAGATGACACCACCCTTATGGCAGAAAATGAAGAGGAACTAAAAAGCCTCTCAATGAAAGTGAAAGTGGGGAGTGGAAAAAGTTGGCTTAAAGCTCAACATTCAGAAAATGAAGATCATGGCATCTGGTCCCATCACTTCATGGGAAATAGATGGGGGAACAGTGTCAGACTTTATTTTTCTGGGCTCCAAAATCACTGCAGATGGTGACTGCAGCCATGAAATTAAAAAATGCTTGCTTACTCCTTGGAAGGAAAGTTATGACTAACCTAGGTAGCATATTGAAAAGCAGAGACATTACTTTGCCAACAAAGGTCCGTCTAGTCAAGGCTATGGTTTTTCCTGTGGTCATGTATGGATGTGAGAGTTGGACTGTGAAGAAGGCTGAGTGCCAAAGAATTGATGCTTTTGAACTGTGGTGTTGGAGAAGACTCTTGAGAGTCCCTTGGACTGCAAGGAAATCCAACCAGTCCATTCTGAAGGAGATCAGCCCTGGGATTTCTTTTGAAGGAATGATGCTAAAGCTGAAACTCCAGTACTTTGGCCACCTCATGCGAAGAGTTGACTCATTGGAAAAGACTCTGATGCTGGGAGGAATTGGGGGAAGGAGGAGAAGGGGATGGCAGAGGATGAGATGGCTGGATGGCATCACTGACTCGATGGACATGAGTCTAAGTGAACTGCGGGAGTTGGTGATGGACAGGGAGTCCTGGCGTGCTGCAATTCATGGGGTCACAAAGAGTCAGACACGACTGAGCGACTGAACTGAACTGAGGGAGAGAAATGATTGAGAATAAACCACTTCATGATACAATAGGCAAAAAGTAAACTAAAATTAAAGGAAATGTGCTTTGTGCCAGTCTCAGCCTATTAGTAACCAAGGTCATGTTCGATTGGCCCTTGTGGTTCTTATTATGATTGCAGCATCCCCTTTAGCAAAGACCACCAGGAAACTTTGCAAAGATAAAGTTTTATTACTCACAGGACCTGGGGGCTTCCCTGATAGCTCAGTTGGTAAAGAATCTGCCTGCAAAGCAGGAGACCCCAGTTTGATTCCTGGGTCAGGAAGATCCACTGGAGAAGGGATGAGCTACCTATTCCAGTGTTCTTGATCTTCCCTTGCTACATCAGGAAGTTGTTTTTTGAGGAAATTGAAGGTTAGGAACTTAGGGTTTCTTGACTCATTCTTTACTGGCTAATTTAAAACATAAGAGCTGGCATAAAATTTGGGAAGAGGTAAAAACCAATAGCCCAAATCAATCTAGATCTCTAAAACAAAGCCTGGGTTTGGGAGGCAGCCTAATTCTTTATCTAGTCAAGTTCCTGGAAAAATTACTTGAGCTAACCATCTTTGAACTGGATGCTTCTCTGAAATGGATGCTTCTCTGAATTGGATGCTTCAGCAATCAAAGCTTAAGTCAGGCACTTGAATTATGAGAAGGGGGGGAAAAAGACACTGTAAGCTATTATATTATCTACTTGCACTGTTCTACTTCTGTCTAATCTTGTCAGAGTTCTAGAAACATCATACATGTGGCCATGAGCAAAGTTGAAAGGAGGTTTAATTTGTTTTGCTGATCAAGGGCTTTGTGAGAGAAAACAGAGATGCCTCCATTCAAGGCGGAATTGATATGAGCCAACTTATAGTATTGACATGTCCTTCTGTCATGCTAAAACTTACCAGTTATTGCCCTGACACGGAAATTAAAATTTTAAAATTCTTTGATGCATGTTAGGTTGTTAAAGTTGATCTCCTCTTCAATAGCTGTGCGAATAGTTTAATACCATCATGCTTTTCAACTACAGAGGGGATAACCATAAAAATATTACCATTTTTTGAGTTCTATATGTATCTCCCAACTTTTATTCCTCTTTCACTTTTGCACCAACTCTGAAAAAAAAGGCACTGTTGTCTCCCTTTGTAGCTAAAAAAATAATCAAGGCTTAGGGTGGATATATAACATGCCCAAGACTACATGGTTAGAAAGTGACAGAGGCAGAGTGAAAACCCAGGAATGTCTAATTTCCAATCATAGGCTTGGTATGTTCATTTGCACCACAGTACCTCTCATAGGAAACATATCTTCTCAATGTCCTGAAACTTGAGCTAATCTTGTAGGAGAATATAGGTCAAGTGCAGTTTACTCAGCAAAGTAAATATTTGTTTTCCCCTAATCAAGCTCCCAAGGCTTGTCAGTAAAACAGGACATTCCCTTAGACCTGTTATACAGGTCTATGTAGTAGAATGTATCCTGGATCTAGTACGATCTTGTTTTCTTTTAACTTGAGGATAACCATGTTACAAGTTTAAACCAGATTCTTTAAATTTTGCCTGGTAGGTATTTTGATTTCTAGTAAGAGAGAGTAGAGCTCATGTTATGATCACACTACCGACTTGTAACAATTTGGACAGACAATCTTTATATTAGCTTACAATGTACTTGTCACTTTTCAAATTTCTAAGTGGTGCTACATAAAAAGCTTTGGTCTAAGTTGGATATAAAGTTATTTGAAAATAAACTTCTTAATATAATTTTTTAAAATTTAAGTATAAACACATACAATACATACATCAAAAATTCGTGGGTAGGACAAAGAAATATTTAAGCTCACACTGAAATTTTTTAATAAAATGATCTAACTTGAATATGAAGAATGTTAAAATAAAAAAGTATAAACTTTTATTTATTACAGTAACTGTCACTACTCATAGACTTTTAAACAATCTGATATTGGGGGACTTCTTGAGAAAAAATGGTAAGATATTTCAAATGCTATATCAATGACTTATTAACATTGAAAAGAAAATATTAAAATCTTAGAATCTGACATTGATGCCTTTATGATCATCTAAAGGAAAATTCATGCCAGCAGTAAGATGCTTCTTCATTAGGAATTCAGAATATATTTTCCCTATGGAATTTTTTATTTCTTATTTTCCACATCTAGAATCATAACTTTAAAAATCTCTCAATTTTGCATTTAGTAAACAATTGAAGCAGCTTATCTTTTCTACATGTTTTTCAGTCCAATATTCAACCTCATTGTAACCTGGCACATTACTAAAATATTAAAAATATCAAATCTATAGAATAATGTGTTACATGTTTGATACTAATCTGTTTCCTGCTTATTTCCTACTAATTATTTGCCACATTTTATGTCATTTTATTCATGTGATTAAATTGCTGGTGTGTTTTACCAGAAAATGACTCAGGATGCAGTCAAAGGATTTGGTGTATAATCCCAGTTCACTTACTAATTTATCTAACTAATGCAGGCTTTGACATTCTGATACAAAAATGAGGAGGTTGCAGCAAATGACTGCTATGCTCCGTTTGAGTTTTAAAGCTTTTGACTCTGAAGTCATATGATAATGATAAATAAAAATTCAGGGAATTTGGTTGGGTGTGGTTGGATAACATTACATTTTGGCATCTTCCATAATGTATCAGGGTGTTTCATTTTTGTTAACATCTTAATAGGGAAAACATAATTTATTTGTGAACATAAGCATTACTAATAAATGATACTTTTAAAATGCTGGCATAAGCACTGAGAAATTAGTCAAAGGACTTTGAAATTAGGAGAAGAAACAAATGTTGGCTTTTTAAAAGAGATAAATAAACTTTTGTGCATTTAAAGAACAAAAATAATAATCCAAACCAGATCATAGGAGAAGATCTGGAAAACATTATTGGATATAGGAGCGTAAAAGTAAAAAGAAAGAACGGAGTGCTTATGAACTGTGGTCAAATATTCTAAGACAAAGTTACCATGATTTTAGATCAGAAAGACAGCTAGTTAATAAACCTGCCAGATCTTATAACCTATAACCTCTGTGATTCAAAGTCCTTGGAAGACAGATATAAGATATATAAACAGATAATATAAAATGCTGACTTTTAAATAGTAGGATTCTCAGATACCTGCATACATTTTTCCTAACACATGGTTATAGCAGCTAAACATTCCTGAGAGGTTGAAGAAGCACTATGTGCCAAGCTCATTATGTGTATTCACTCATCCAGTTCTGCAAAACTTCACATGAGAGTTTTGCTATTATTGACATTTTACAGATGAAGTAACTGAAGCTATGCAGTCACTAAGTGCTGGAGACAGGATTTGAACCCAGACCAGCTTACTCCAGAGCCCTTACTTTGTCTATGATACTTTGCTTGTTGTGTTTGTATTTTATGATTATCCTACATGGGTGAATAGAACCAGAGTTGGTTAGCTTTGAACAAATTTGGCAAAGCAGGGCTTTCTTCTAGAGTGACTTTGATGGACCACTCAGAGATAACACATTTCCATTTGAGTTTTATACTAAGGATCCAGAAATCAATGAAGGTGAATGGTGTTTCTCATGAGTGGGTCAAAAGTTTTGTACTCTGTGTTGATGTTTTCTATTTCTGATCAAGATGGACAATCTAGTTAATTTTTCAGTTTTTAACAGCTGGATACAGAATACTGTCTCACCCAATGGCTTAACAGTCCCAGAAGATCTGGCACCAGTAAGCAAGCAGTTCTGTGAGAATTTGTTCATCTTCTTCTATATCATTTAGTATTATCTTTAAATATCTTCTCTCATATTCATTTTAAGGCACTTGGCTAGTTCATTCCAAGCTTTCTGGATTCATTTTTTAGCATGAAGTGATTTAAACTAACAACAATAGTTATTGAAATAAATCCTTTTAGTCCAACAGAGTATTAAATGTATTACTTTAACTTGTTCAATTTTCAAGGTAACTCAAAACTATTATAATCATCACCTATTGTTGTATTGCCCTAACTAGTAAATGACATTCTCCTTTCTCTATATTTAATTCTAGCCATAAATGAATTAGATGAATTTAGAATATTACATATGCAGAGACTTCTTAAAACTAATTTGTTTCAAACTCTTATTTTCAAAGATACCAAGCAGTGTAAATTATTGGACTGGCTGAACAATTTATTTAGGCTTTCCATACCATCTTATTTAACTTGTGGCATCAATATTTGCTCAAGTTATAATGGTAATTACTTTTATTGCAATTATAATAGTAACAATATGACTATAGAAAACGAGTATTTACTGTTTCAACCAACAGAGGACTTCACATACCTAATTTTATTGATCTTATTGAAAATTGTTCCAATAGGCAATGTAGATATAAGCATTATCAAAGTATATCAATGGGAAGAGACAGACATACAGAAGTTAGGTGATTTTTCTCAAGTTCATATCAGGTATAAGTAAGGATCAGGATTCAGATTTAAAACTTAGGTTCCTTTTTATATAACACTAACCCTCTGTTTTTAATTTGTCCAATCCCAATGAAAGGCAATGCCAAAAATGCTCAAACTACCACACAACTGAACTTATCTAACATGCTAGCATAGTAATGCTCAAAATTCTCCAAGCCAGCCTTCAACTGTACGTGAAGTATGAACTTCCAGATGTTCAAGCTGGTTTTAGAAAAAGCAGAGGAAACCTGAGACCAAATTGCCAGCCTCTGCTGGATCATTGAAAAAGCAATAGAGTTCCAGAAAAGCATCTACTTCTGCTTTGTTGACTACACCAAAGCCTTTGACTATGTGGATCACAGCAAACTGTGGAAAATTCTGAAAGAGATGGGAATACCAGACCACCTGACCTGCCTTCTGAGAAATCTGTATGCAGGTCAAGAAGCAACAGTTAGAACTGGACATGGAACAGCAGACTGGTTCCAAATCAGGAAAGGAGTACATCAAGGTTGTATATTGTCACCCTGGTTCTTTAACTTAAATGCAGAGTACATCATGAGAAATGCTGGGCTGGATGAAGCACAAGCTGGAATCAAGATTGCTGGGAGAAATATCAACAACCTCAGATACGCAGATGACACTACCCTTATGGCAGAAAGCAAAGAACTAAAGAGCCTCTTGATGAAAATCAAAGAGGAGAGTGAAAAAATTGGCTTAAAACTCAATATTCAGAAAACTAACATCATGGCATCTGATCCCATCCCTTCATGGCAAATAGAAGGGAAGACAGTGGAAATGGTGACAGATTTTATTTTGGGGGGCTCCAAAATCACTGCAGATGGTGATTGCAGCCATGAAACTAAAAGATGCCAGCTCCTTGGAAGAAAACTTATGACCAACCTAGATAGCATATTAAAAAGCGGAGACATTACTTTGCCAACAAAGGTTTGTCTAGTCAAAGCAATGGTTTTTCTAGTAGTCATGTATGGATGTGAGAGTTGGACTATAAAGAAATCTTAGTGCCAAAGAATTGATGCTTTTGAACTGTGGTGTTGGAGAAGACTCCTGAGAGTCCCTTGGACTGCAAGGAGATCAAACCAATCAATCCTAAGAGAAATCAGTCCTGAATAGTCATTGGAAGGACTGATGCTGAAGCTGAAACTCCAATACTTTGGCCACCTGATGTGAGGAGCTAACTCATTTGAAAAGACCCTGATGCTGGGAAAGATTGAAGGTGGGAGGAGAAGGGGATGACAGAGGATGAGATGGTTGGATGGCATCACTGACTCAATGGACATGAGTTTGAGTAAACTCTGCCAGTTGGTGATGGACAGGGAGGCCTGGCATTCTGCAGTCCATGGGGTCACAAAGAGTTGGACACGACTGAGCTACTGAACTGAACTGACTGATATTCTTTAAGTACTATCTTCAAAATATATTCCCAATATAAACTGAGGAACTCCCCTCTCTTACTTGGATCAGAATAATTGAGACTATCAACAAGATCCTCTTGATGAGAATGAAAGAAGAGAATGAAAAAGCTGGTGCGAAATGCAACACTCTAAAAACTAAGATCATGGCATCTGGTATGAGCACTTCATGGGAAATAGATGGGGAAAAAGTGGCAACAGTGACAGATTTTATTTTCTTGGGATCCAAAATCACTGCATATGGTGACTTCATCCATAAAATTAAAAGACAGCTGCTCCTTGGAAGAAAAGCTATGAGAAACCTAGATGGCATATCCAAAAGCAGAGACATCATTTTGCCAACAAAGGTCCATATAGTCCAAGCTATGTTTTTTCCAGTAGTCATGTATGTGTGTTAGAGTTGAATCATAAAGCAGGGTGAGCACTGAAGCAGTTGATGCTTTTAAACTGTGGTTTCTGGAGAAGACTCTTGAGAGTCCCTTGGATTGCAAGATCAAATCACTCAATCCTAAAGTAAATCAACTCTGAATATTCATTGGAAGAACTGATGGTGAGATTGAAGCTCCAATACTTACCTGATGTGAAGAGCCAACTCATTGGAAAATACCTCAATACTGGGAAAGATTGAATGCAAAAGGAGAAGGGATTGGCAAAGGATGAGATGGTTAGATAGCATCACTGACTCAATGGACATGAATTAAAGCAAACTCCAGGAGACAGTGAAGGACAGGGAAGCCCGGTGTGCTGCAGTCCATGGGGTCACAAACAGTCAGACATGACTGAGCAACTGAACAACAGCTAGTCTCTGCATTTTTCACTCTCATCACAACCCGTCCAGTCATTTGCTCATTCAGCAGACACAAATAGAACTTGAAAAACGGGTCAGGTTGGTTTCCTTACTACAATTCTCCTGTGTGTTTCAGTGTACTTGGTTTAAAACCTAAGTCTGTTTGGTCTGTAATCCAGTGTGACTGAGCTACTGCCTTCCTTTCAGAATTTTTATCTCTGCAAAATCCTTCTTTCTGTCTTTGTGCTTCCTGAGTCCTTCCTCATCACAGGGCGTTTGCATAGACTACCCTCCCTGCCCCGAGCACTCCTACCCTTTCTTCCCATGTGCTCATCCTCATTCTTCAGGGTTAAGCCTAGATTTCACCTCTGCTGAAAAGTTTTCTCTGACTATGCTGTTTACATTAGGTTCTACAATAAAAGAAATCCTTGCTTTTATTTTTTTTTCTTTAAAATTTAAGCAATGTTTAGTTATTTACTATTCATTCATTTATAATTTTGTTTTCTCATCTAAATGGTAAACTCCGTGAAGGAACTTTGTTCACCATTTTTTCAGCTTTGCATTCCTAAACTCCAGTATAATGTTGGCTCTCAATCATCATATATTATTGAATAAATTAATACAACATATGTAGGCTTTTATAGTTATACCACTGTGTACCAATACACTGTTTTAAATATTTTACCTTTAAATATGCTACAGTTAAAAATATTTGTAAATATATATATATATAAGAAATAATTGTCTTTTACTTACTCTTCATATAGAGTAAGTGAAAGAACTTCATCAAGCAAATATGATAGGAATTGCTCTACAAATATTAGGGTACACTGAAAGTCAATATTAAAAATTGTCACTGACACATTTACTTTGATTTAATTATTTAAAAACTAAAAGCAGAAATAACTATACAGCAGTTTCCTTAGTGTGGATTTCCATGCTTAGTAAAATAATAAGATTCCAGTATACTTGTAGTTACATAAAACCTTCACATAATGGAGAATTAAAAAAAAAAAAAAAAAGCACATGTCCTCATTATATGCAGCTACTTCCATGACTAAAATTGTTTTAGGGGTCTTATTCTGTTAGAATATTCCTGAATATCCAATGGAAGGACTGATGCTAAAGCTGAAACTCCAATACTTTGGCCACCTGATGTGAAGAGCTGACTTATTTGAAAAGACCCTGATGCTGGGAAAGATTGAAGACGGGAGGAGAAGGGGACGACAGATGACGAGATGCTTAGATGGCATCACTGACTCAATGGACATGAGTTTTAGTAAACTCTGGGTATTGGTAACAGACAGGAAGGCCTGGCATGCTGCAGTATATGGGGTCACAGATAGTCAGACACAACTGAGCAACTGAACTGAATTGATTCTATTAGATATTACACTCAGAGCTCTATGTGCATTATTTTATTTAAAGCTCCCATCAATCCCATGAATTAAACACTGTTATTATCCCTGTTTTACATGTAAGTAAAGCAAATCTTGGGAGGTTTAATAACTTGTCTAAAGCCACATGAGCAGAAATGACAGAGCTAGGGTGGGAGGTTGGAGCTGTCTTATTCTGAAGTGTATACTGTGAAATGTTGTGCTTGTCAAGGGCCTTCTTTAATTAGTAATTTGAGGTATCAAAACCATGCTGTTATTTGAGACTACTAGGCACTTGTTTCCTTTCAACTTTCTTCCTACAGACTATGCTGATGATAATATTTCTTACAGTAGGAAATTGGATAGTAAGCTCAGTTCAGTTCAGTTCAGTCATCCAGTCATGTCCGACTCTTTGTGACCCCGTGAATCGCAGCACGCCAGGCCTCCCTGTCCATCACCAACTCCCGGAGTTCACTCAGACTCACGTCCATTGAGTCAGTGATGCCATCCAGCCATCTCATCTTCTGTTGTCCCCTTCTCCTCCTGCCCCCAATCCCTCCCAGCATCAGAGTCTTTTCCAATGAGTCAACTCTTCGCATGAGGTGGCCAAAGTACTGGAGTTTCAGCTTTAGCATCATTCCTTCCAAAGAAATCCCAGGGCTGATCTCCTTCAGAATGGACTGGTTGGATCTCCTTGCAGTCCAGGGACTCTCAAGAGTCTTCTCACCACAGTTCAAAAGCACCAGTTCAGTTCACCCAACTCTTCGCATGAGGTGGCCAAAGTACAGCTTTAGCATCATTCAAAGAAATCCCAGGGCTGATCTCCTTCAGAATGGACTGGTTGGATCTCCTTGCAGTCCAAGGGACTCTCAAGAGTCTTCTCCATCACCACAGTTCAAAAGCACCAATTCTTCGGTGCTCAGCTTTCTTCACAGCCCAACTCTCACATCCATACATGATGTGTATGGATAGTAAGAGTACCCCCAAAATAGAGTTATGCTAAATGTATCAAGGCTATGGTTTTTCCTGTGGTCATGTATGGAAAGCTCTATTAACTGTCAATTATTTTAGAAGGAGCAAATTGTCCTGAATAAATTAATACCTCTAATGTCATAACTATGGCCTGGAAAAAATAATAATTTATGTCTATTGTAATACTCAAATTATGAAGAACAATAAGTTATATGTAATATATTTTAATAGATTACAATGCATTTCTTTAAAATTGAATGTGTCTTTGAAAGGATAAACTTGACTACTTGGAAATTAACTATAACTGAAATAACTTGTAGGGAATAATGACAAAAAGTAATATGATGCTATGACAAGTAGTAGAAAAATAATGTTTACTTTTACAACATTGCTCTTTGTTCTAGAGAGTAAGCTAGACATGCATTACATTCTCATTTAAGTACCTACACTGTCAAGTACACAAACAAACAAAAAATTAACAAATTTTTTTTAACAAACAATTTTAGTTCATTATTCCAGTTCAGTTCAATCACTTAGTTGTGCCTGACTCTTTGTGACTCCATGGACTGCAGCACACCAGGCTTCCCTGTGTATCACCAACTCCCAGAGTTTAATCAAACCCATGTCCATTGAGTTGGTGATGCCATCCAACCACCTCATCCTCTGTCATCCCCTTCTCCTTCTGCCTTCAATCTTTCCACCTTCAGGGTCTTTTCAAATGAGTTGGTTCTTTGCATCAGGTGGCCAAAGTATTGGAGTTTCAGCTTCAGTATCAGTCCTGCCAATGAATATTCAGGACTGATCTCCTTTAGAAGGGACTGGTTGGATCTCCTTGCAGTCCAAGGGACTCTCAAGAGTCTTCTCTAACACCACAGTTCAAAAGCATCAATTCTTTGGCCCTCAGCTTTCTTTATAGTCCAAGTCTCACATCCATACATGAATACTGGAGAAACCAACCATAGCTTTGACTAGACAGACCTTTGTTGGTGAAGTAATGTTTCTGCTTTTTAATATGCTGCCTAGGTTGGTCATAACTTTTCTTCCAAGGAGTAAGCATCTTTTAATTTCATGGCTGCAGTCATCATCTGCAGTGATTTTGGAGCCCCAAAAGATAAAGTCTCTCACCATTTACATTATTTTCCCACCTATTTGCCATGAAGTGATGGGACCACATGCAATGATCTTAGTTTTCTGAATATTAAGTTTTAAGCTAACTGTTTCAGTCTCCTCTTTCACTTTCATCAAGAGCTTTTTAGCTCTTCTTTGCGTTCTGCCATGAGGGTGGTGTCATCTGCCTATCTGAGGTTATTGATATTTCTCCTGGCAATCTTGATTCTAGTTTGTGCTTCATCCAACCCGGTATTTCTCATGATATACTATGCATATACATTAAATAAACAGGGTGACAATATACAGCCTTGACTTACTCCTTTCCCCGTATGGAACCAGTCTGTTGTTTCATGTACAGTTCTAACTGTTCCTTCTTGACCTATTCCATGTTGACCTAATTCCATGTTCCTACCAACACTCAATTTGAATCATCTCTTTGAAGCCTGAACTAATAATTCTCTTCTGTCAGAGTCATATGCTTACAAGTGCTGGAGTCTGTACTTCTCTCTGGCTGCCCATCTTCTTGTAATAAGGTTTATCTTGGCCATAATTGCTTTGAGAGGGTTGAGTTCATATGGAGTTTCTCTTTGCTTTTGATGTTATGTTTTTCTGAAATCTTCTTTCTCGTTCTTTGATGGTGTTAGTTGTGACAAACTAATTTTCCTACCACATGTGGCCAGTAAAGCAGACTTATGCTAACAGTGCAACTTTCTATCAACCTGCCAGGCTAGACATAATGTCCACCTTGGATACAGCCCTAACCATGATCCAAACCACAGGCATGATCTATCAGTTGAGCCAGCCAGAAATCTCTCTCCAGCAAGCCAGAGGCAGGGCTAAGCTGTTATCAACCCACAGATGCTTTTAGGAAAGCAAACAAAATTTGGACAGAGTTTCTACAGGCTTTAAAATATGTACTGGAATGGTTTATAAGAGGTGAAGAGCATCTAGCAAAATGGTACTGGGCTCTCCACTCCACTTTTCTGCATCTGTCCTCTTTTCCCCATCCCCAGAATAGATGCATTTCCCTTTTTTCTTGATTTCCCCAGATTACCAGATTTGGAGAGAGAATAAACCTAAATCGGTTTGCTTATTTAAGTTTGTTTCAGAATGCATAGGGACCAGTGTGTGTGTACATCAAGTGGAAAAGGAAATCCGTTTTAGAGTTCACTTTTTTTTTAAGTTAGAGAAGGAGTGAGTGAGTGAAAGTTGCTCAATCATTTCTGGCTCTTTGAGACCCCATGGACTGTAGCCTGCGAGCCTCCTCTGTCCCTGGAATTCTCCAGGCCAGAATACTGGAGTGAGTAGGTGTTACCTTCTCTAGGGGATCTTCCCACCCAGGTATCAAATCTAGGTCTCCCACATTGCAGGCAGATTCCTAACCCTCTGAGCCACCAGGGAAGCCCAAGAACACTGGAGTTGGTGGCCTGTCCCTTTTCCAGTGGATCTTTCTGATGCAGGAATCCAACCGGAGTCTCCTACATTGCAGGCCAATTCTTTACCAGGAGAGCAACCAGGCATCTTCCCTTGGTAAAGGAGAATAGTATTCAATTATAAAAAAATTAGTGAAGAGAGTTTATTGGGATATTCTGTCTATGCTGCTGCTGCTGCTAAGTTACTTCAGTCGTGTCCGACTCTGTGCAACCCCATAGATGACAGCCCACCAGGCTCCCCCATCCCTGGGGTTCTCCAGGCAAGAACACTGGGGTGGGTTGTCATTTTTTTCTCCAATGCGTGAAAGTGAAAAGGGAAAGTGAAGTCGCGCAGTCGTGTCCAACTCTTTGTGACCCCATGGACTGCAGCCTACCAGGCTCCTCCGTCCATGGGATTTTCCAGGCAAGAGTACTGGAGTGGGGTGCCATTGCCTTCTCCAGTATTCTGTCTATATTAAAGCCTAAAAAAGGAAAGAACAAAGTAAAACAAGAAAGTGAAGGAAGAAGGAAAAAAGGAAGAGAAAATGGAAGAGAAAGAAGGAAAGAAAGTTGGAATTATAAGTATTATTTTGATTCTTATTAAAAATTAGTTTATCCAGTTGTCAAAGACTAGCCATTTTCTGATAAAGTATTAGAAAGGAAGTATATATAGTAGAAGCATCATACAATTTTGAGTGAGATACACCTGAATTTGCTTATAAATGATATGGTCTTGAACAAATTGCTGAACTTTTCTGATTTTCATTTTCTTATTTGAAAATGGGCATTAAAAAGAAACAGTTTATGAAGGTTCATGAAAAAATAAAATAGGTAGCATATATATGTCTGTCAGCACATTATACATGCTCAACAAATTTCTCTTCCTTATTCTTTGCTCACTCCTCAGTGCATGCACATATGTGTTTTGTGGGTTATGAATGCTGCTAAGTCACCCCAGTCATGGCTGACTCTGTGTGACCCCATAGATGGCAGCCAACCAGGATCCTCTATCCATGGGATTTTTCCAGGCAAGAGTATTGGAGTGGGGTGCCATGAATAGTCTGTGTTTATTTCTTTTACCTTCCATCTGAGCTTTCGTCCCTTCCCTGATTTGCTTTTCTACTTAAAAGTCCTTAAACCAAGGACTCTCACTTAGTTTTATTTTATATAATATGTTTAAACTTTTTTTTGCATTTTTGCTATCTAATTTGTTTTTTTTTTATTTTTATTTATTTATTTTTTTAAAATTTTATTTTATTTAACTTTACAATATTGTATTGGTTTTGCCATATATCAAAATGAATCTGCCACAGGTATACATGTGTTCCCCATCCTGAACCCTCCTCCCTCCCCATACCATCCCTCTGGGTCATCCCAGTGCACCAGCCCCAAGCATCCAGTATCGTGCATCGAACCTGGACTGGCGACCCATTTCATATATGATATTATACATATTTCAATGCCATTCTCCCAAATCATCCCACCCTCTCCCTTTCCCACAGAGTCCAAAAGACTGTTCTATACATCAATGTCTCTTTTGCTGTCTCGTACACAGGGTTATTGTTTCCATCTTTCTAAATTCCATATATATGCGTTAGTATACTGTATTGGTGTTTTTCTTTCTGGCTTACTTCACTTTGTATAATAGGCTCCAGTTTCATCCACCTCATTAGAACTGATTCAAATGTATTCTTTTTAATGGCTGAGTAATACTCCATTGTGTATATTCAATATTAATTGCTACAATGTTTCCCAAATCAGGAAAAATATGTTTGATAGTCCCAAAGTGCCTATAGGTTTTTAGGTGAGTGAACTAATTGTTTTATGATTGAAGCCTTGCAGTACTTTGTTTTTAATGTTTTAGCTCTTAGATTGTTAATGATTGAGCTAAGTGATGAGAAAAATTCAGCTTGACACAGCTTTGCAACAAGCAAAATCCCATTTTAATAGCTTTCAAAGAATTGTTAACATATCGTAAATGTACATACTCCTAAGAAGTGTGTAATATTGAAAGTAGAATTTTTATAAAAATTCATCAAAACATAAATTTACCCTGTGACATAGTTCCTTTAGTATACTTATAAAAAAGTAGAGTGAATTTTCACTTTATTTCAAATGAATTTAACCCATAATATCAGACCACATATAAAATACACATGAGACATAATAATTTAATTAGGTGGCTCAGTTTTGCTTTTAGAATTATTTTGAGTAATGATGTAATTCTAACAGTGAAGAAAGTTAAGGGAATATATGTGGGTAATTCTGGAGGGAAAAAGCCTAGTTCTATAAAAGATCAGAATGAACAGGCTGAAAATAATTATAGAGAATTATATTGTAGCTTGATGTTTCCTTGCTAATGTAACCGATGGAAATATGCTTTAAAGGGCCATGTCTGGCTAAAACAACTTGTTCCTCATGATTAGTTTTATATTTTGCTACCTCTCATGAAATAAAGGAATTTATTCCTACCAGTTTAATAGAATCGCCCAACTCAGTTTTACATACTTTAAAAGCTTTGGAAATTTGTGTTTCATCACATTTGTAAGATGATGGAAGAGTCTCAGTTTTCACTTATTTTGTTTTCCATTTATTTGTAATTAAAGTTAATATCATGTGATAGAATTTATATCTCCTTGGAGGACTTTTCAAATCCTAACACCTCCTTGATCTGCCTGAATCAATCTTTATAAAAAATAATACCAATCTTGTAGAATTCTGTAAAAGACAGTGAATCCAGAAGTCAGCTTCATAAAGTACTACAACGTCCTAAAAATAGAAGTTAAGCCAATTTTGAAACAAAACTGTCAGTGCTCCTATTCTTATTTTATTTGTTTGGCCTGAGTCCAGACCCTATATATAAGGTGTTATATATGCCTTAAGTTATGTTACAGTAAAAAAAAATCTTAGGAATTTCCTTTTCTGCCACTAAGATGCTGCAATGCTTTATTGGAAAACATGTATTATTACTGTCATAGCTACTAACAATGGTAAACTTAAAGAGAAATATTTTCACTTTCTTGCAAACTCTAATTATATAAGAAATTATTTTATACTGAATGATATTTATGAAGAATTGAGGCTAAAAGACTATGTGTAGGGACAGATGTTAACTAGTCCTATTGTGTTGATTATTTTGTAATATATACGAATATTGAATCATTATGTCATATACCTTAAACTAATATAACATTATATGTCAGTTACACTTCAATTAAAAAAAAATTAAGCCTACAGTGCTATTGATATCTAGATTTCTGCAATGAGTGACTACTGATTATATAACATTTTAATATTTTATCAACATATATAGATAAGAGATAATCCTCCCAAATCTATTATTAATAAAATTTGAACATTCAAATGAGCCTTTATATATTATTTTCAAAATAAAACAAAACAAAAATCACACTTCTGCTTTAAAAAGTGTACAGATATGTTTAGATTTTTGAGTTTTACTTAGGTTACTATTTAGGTGACTAAACAACAGTGAATAGGGAACTTTAACTTTTTTTTAATATGCATCTCTTATATATTCATGTATTCACTTAAAGCAGAAAGCTCTGTTTATCCTTAAAACTTATGAACTGGAAACGAGAGTTGTGAAATATGATCCCTGTTTATGTATTTTTTTTTAAATTTTATTTTATTTTTAAACTTTACATAATTATATTAGTTTTGCCAAATATCAAAATGCATCCATCACAGGTATACATGTGCTCCCCATCCTGAAACCTCCTCCCTCCTCCCTCCTCCCTCCCCAAACCATCTCTCTGGGTCCCAAGCGTATTTTAAAAAAATTTTGTTTCTTTTCTCCTTCCTGCTAGACTTCCTTCTCCATTTCTTTATTTCTCTTCTCCCTTCTTTCCCCTCCTCTGCCTCTCTCATTTATTCATTCCTTCAATTTTTTTAAGTATATCAAAATTTTTTAATATAAATTTATTTATTTTAATTGGAGGTTAATTGCTTTACAATATTGTTTTGGTTTTGCTGTCAACAAGGTATGATGTTAATGAGCATATCCTTCTATGCAATGAAAGGATGCTTTTTGTTTACGCTCTAAACGAGCAAATATACATCTCTGGCAACAATCAAGAACATTCTTTTGTTACTTAAATATTCCCAAAATATTTTTCTACAGGACAACAATAGGAAATTATTACTCTTATTACAAAGATCTAAAAGTACACTTGTTCTGTTAGAACAGTAGTGCCCTTGTCAAAAATATAAGCAACAGTTTCTTTTTTTTCCCCTGCTTTCTTTTCTGTTCCCACTGATTAATCACCATTTCATCCTAAGAGGAAAATAATTTTCTTAAGATTCTGTTTAAGTAACATATTTTACTCCACAGAATGCCAGCACTTATGCTTGAGAGATTTTTGTATCCAAAGAAAATAGAGGTGCTGTCATCACTTGAACTTAATGGAATTTGGATACTTTTTCCTTTGATAGGATTTTTTAAGAATCCAGTCAATGTGACAAATCACATGCCATCCATTATCTATGCTATGCTCCAAGAAGATGTAAAACATTTCTAAATGTGGTAAATTAATTTATTACTTAAAAAAAAAAAAACTTAAACTCCTCTAACACCTGGAAAATGTATGTGTGTGTGAGTGTATCAGTGTGCAGTTCTTTTCATATCACCAATGAATGAGTTTATATGAGTTTTTAGGCTTAAGCTAGCTTTCTTGATTATTTTTGAATGAGTTGCTAAAATATTTCTTTTGGAACATTGACATTCTTTAATTTTATGGTGTAACTATACATGTACTCTTCATGGTAAATTTTTATATTTTTGTCAAGTTTTTATTCATTTTACTTGTTGTGTAAATTTATAATCATTAAAATGTAAACTAGCCATGTTCTTTGGTTTTTATCAGTATCTTTCCATTTATTTGAGTGATTTTTTAAAAGCTTTATTTATTTTATTTTAGATTATTATCACTTTACAGTTGAAGAACCTAAGTCTCAGAGAAATTAACTTTCAGTGCCTTTGGAAATATTCACTAGAGGGAAAAGGCTGGAACCTCATTTGGTGTTTCTTCTCTATTGTATCACAGTTTCAGCACTTCATAGAGGCATGGTGAATGTGTCTAGTTTGTCTCTTCTTGTCTTTGTTCAATCTGGACTCCATACACAGTACTTAACAAGTACAAGTCTGATCCTATTCCTTCTTTTACAGCCTGTCTTTACGTTTCCATTACTCTCAAGATCAAGGCCAGTCACTTCCATGGCCCATAAGTTACTGCAATATTTTTCCCTGCCTACCAAATCAACCTCATTTGACTTTCCCTAATGTGAGAGTTGGACTGTGAAGAAGGCTGAGCACCGAAGAATTGATGCCTTTGAACTGTGGTGTTGGAGAAGACTCTTGAGAGTCCCTTGGACTGCAAGGAGATCCAACCAGTCCATTCTGAAGGAGATCAGCCCTGGGATTTCTTTGGAAGGAATGATGCTAAAGCTGAAACTCCAGTACTTTGGCCACCTCATGCGAAGAGTTGACTCATTGGAAAAGACTCTGATGCTGGGAGGGATTGGGGGCAGGAGGAGAAGGGGAAGACAGAGGATGAGATGGCTGGATGGCATCACTGACTCAATGGATGTGAGTCTGAGTGAACTCCGGGAGTTGGTGATGGACAGGGAGGCCTGGCGTGCTGCGATTCATGGGGTGACAAAGAGTCGGACACGACTGAGCGACTGATCTGATCTGATCTGATCTGAATGTGGTATGTACTTTAGTCACATTGGCTTTTGTTCAGATTATGTACATTCTACCATAAGGATTTCCGATACTGAGGTCATTTTCTAGAAAGTGATGGGCTTCCCTAATAGCTCAGTTGGTTAAAGAATCCACCTGCAATGCAGGAGACCCCGATTCGATTTCTGGGTTGGGAAGATCCACTGGAGAAGGGAAAGTCTACCCACTCCAGTATTCTTGGGCTTCCCTTGTGTCTCAGGTGGTAAAGAATCCGCCTGCAATGCACGAGACCTGGGTTTGATCCCTGGGTTGGGAAGATCCCTTGCAGAAAGGAAAGGTTACCCACTCTAGTATTCTGTCCTGGAGAATTCCAAGGACTATAAGGTCTATGGGATTGCAAAGAGTCGGACATGACTGAGCAACTTTCACTTTCTAGAAAGTTTCATCCATACCATTCTCACATTCTCAACACAGTCTTTCTGACTATGTTCTGTATTCCAGCTAACTCCATTTCCCTGCACCACTAAAATTTCCATTATATTATATAATATCTCTAGAATTCTAGTGTAAGTGGGCTTCTGTACCCATGTACAGAAGCTACTTGGCTTATTGTTTCTATAAAGTGAGTTTTGTAGAGATGACATCGTCTAATTGCATCTTCATGTTTGATCACTTTGAGTTTTGGTCCACCTCCTAGCCTCCTCTGCCTGCTACCAGTCTCTCTCTTGGTAAAACATAATTGAATGCAGGTTACAGAGGATTCTCTTACAGGGTACAGTGGGACACTTTGCTTTGTAGGTGAACAGGCTATCCTATTTCTTTACTCTATACTTTCCTTTCATTAAGGTGATATCATCTCCCTGGTTGGGTTTCCCAGGTTGCTCAGTGGTAAAGAATCTGCCTGCCAATGCAGGAAATGTAGGAGACATCGGTTTGATCCCTGGGTTGGGAAGATCCCTTGGAGGAGGAAATGGCAACTCATTCCAGTATTCTTGCATGGAAACTACCATTGACTGAGGAGCCTGGAAGGCTACAGTCCATGGGGGTCACAAAGAGTTGGACACTACTGAGTGACTGAGCATACATGCAATCTCTCTGGTAACTTGTATGCTAAATAGTTTTTAAAAGTACTGAAAAACTTGATAAATGCTCTGTTTTTAATAGGTACCATAAGTTGTAGTACCTACTGAAAACTTTTCCACTCTATAAACAACCACTTTGATTGGCTACCTATTTCAAATGGCAATTGATTCATGGAATGGATTTATGCAAGGTTTTGTGTTCCACTTACAATCCCCTGTTTTGTTGACTCTCAGAACTGTCTTCAGGACCCAGCAGACATTGTGTTAGAGTTTCCAACTGAGTTTCCAAAGTCTGTTGACTTTCACAATAAATCTTGCTAGTAACTATTTTCTGGAAAGAATATTTTCTTTACCATTAAAAAAAAAAATAGTATATATGTGCTGTTTTCAGCTTGGCAGACTCCACATGCATTATTCTCCATTTTGTGTTTCATACAAATTCAAATGTAGCCAAGTATAAAAATGAGCTCTGGCTGAGTTGATCAGCCAAAATATAACTTCATTTACCAAGTTAAATCTTCACAGGGATTTTACCAACTTTTTGTACTGGTTTTTGATTTTTCATTTAGTATGAATTATGAATAGTCACTAATGATCATTAGTAATGGGGATATAGGTTACAGATGTAAGAGGAGCAACTAGAGCTGTAGCAGGCACATAGTAAGTAGTCAGTTAAGATTTGCTGAGGGGAATACACAGGATGATATAGAAGAATCCCACAAACATAATGGTGAGCAGAATGAAGTTAGGTGAAGAAAAGTGATTTTATACGATTTACATACATTAGAAAAATAGGCAAACTTACTAATCTGTATGTTAGGAGCTTCCTGCATGACACAATGATAAAGAATCTGCCTGCCAAGCAGGAGACGTGGGTTCAGTGCCTGAGTTGGGAAGATCCCCTGGAGGAGGGCATGGCAATCCACTCCAGTATTCTTGCCTAGGAAATCACATGGTCAGTCAGAGTGTGACATGACTTAGGGATTAAACAACAACAAATATATGTGGTTAGAATCCAGGATAGCAGTGAACTACTGGAAGAGGCAAAGTCCAAAGGGAGTTTTCAGAGCTGCGAGGTATGGGGTTGGCTACTGATACTCTGATTTTGATCTGCATGCTGGTTATAAAGATGTGCTTAGTCTGTTAAAATTCAAACAGCTTACTATACATACACACACACTTACAATACATATATAGATATATACACTTACAATATGTATAAGAATGTAGATAATAACTTAATAAGTACTGAAAAGTATTTGATAAATGTAAGTGTGGTATTTTCTACAACTGTGATATCAATGAAGAAACATATGTTAAACTTATACAAGGAACTAAATTAGTATCTTTTTTACAGTTATACAATGCACTGAAATCTTGCATGTTGTCAACTCTCTAAAATCAAATATAAAAATAAGTTGCTAATTGAGTCTCCCAACATTTGACAAATGTTACTGATTTAGTTGCAAGATAGTTTTTGGACAGTGTGTGTATGTGCGTGCTCAGTCACTCAGTTGTGTTAGACTCTTTGAGACCCCATGGACGGTAGCCTGACAGGCTCCCCTGTCCATGGAATCTCCCAGGCAAGAATACTGGAGTGGGTTGCCATTGTTTACTAAAGGGAATCTTCCCAACTCAGGGATTAAACCTTCATCTCTTGCACCTTCTGTATTGGCAGGCAGATTCTTTTCCACTGCACCCTGACAAGTAGCAAGTGGTAAACTAGTTTTTGAATAAGCAAGCATATCCATTCATGAGACTCTATTTTCCATCCCATCTCCAAATATCTATTAGAACTTAGTCATTAGTAGTCCTGGCCCTTCATTTCCTTGATGCCAATAAATTGCAGATAACATAATTGATCATCAGTTCCTTGGAAAATTATATACATTATTTTGTATTTATTTTTCAGTGTCTTGTTTGCTCCATCCTTCTCTATGCCAATGGGTGAATTAGATTGCTCTTACTTCCTTCTACTAGGAGAGGGTTGAAAGATCAGCCACCTGTTCTGCCCTTTGGATAACATCCAGCTGGTAAATGGAAGTTGCCCTGTCTCAACAAGGCCAGGAATGGAAGATTTGTTATTTGCTCAGGCCTACTGATACCAGGGAAGGGGGAAATTGGAGCCCTGCTACCTGCTTCTGCAAGACAGCAGCATGGGATTTAAGTCAACTCCCCACTCAGGCCTGCTTAACATGTGGATGGGGAGAGGATATGTTGCAGTTTTTCCTGTTGGTATTTGACAGAAATAGAGGGGCAGTTAACTTCTAACTACAATGCGGGAGACCCAGGTTCAATCCCTGGGTTGGGAAGATCCCCTGGAGAAGGAAATGGCACCCCACTCCAGTACTCTTGCCTGGAAACTCCCATGGATGGAGGAGCCTGGTAGGCTGCAGTCCATGGGGTCTCGAAGAGTCAGACACGACTGAGCTACTTCACTTTCACTTTTCACTTTCATGCACTGGAGAAGGAAATGGCAACCCACTCCAGTGTTCTTGCCTGGAGAATCCCAAGGACGAAGGAGCCTGGTAAGCTGCCGTCTACTGGGTCACACAGAGTCGGACACGACTGAAGTGACTTAGCAAGGGAAAAAGGCTTTTCTCTGAATTTTTTTTTTTTTTTTTGACATAGAGGCGAGAGAGGACTGGCTGTTCGGTGGCTCCTGCAGCACCCTGCCTGGGATGCTGTGTGTTACGTCACTCTGTCATGTCTGACTCTTTGACCCCATGAACCATAGCCCTCTAGGCTCCTCTGTCCATGGAATTCTCCAGGCAAGAATACTGGAGTGGGTAGCCATTCCCTTCTCCAGGGAATCTTTCTGACCCAGAGATTGAACCTTAATCTCCCTTGATTCAGAACCTTGATCTGAAACACAGATTCCTTACCATCTGAGCTACCATGAAAGCTCCCTGTCCAGGAGATATGTGAAGTAATAATGAAACCTGGGGCTTCCTTGTTGGCTCAGTAGTGAAGAATCCACCTGTAATACAGGAGACTGGGTGTCAATATCTGGTATTTCTGAAGAGACAAACTCATATTCTATTCTATCTTTATTTACTTCCTGAAGTCTACTTAGTCATTGTTTCTGCTCATGTATCATTTCTGCCACTTTTTTGCTTGTTTATTGACTTCTACTGCAAACTGCTAGGAACCTCAGTATCTGGCAGTTAAAATCTTTGTGAAATTTTTGATAAAATTCAGTCAGGCTCTTCTAACTCAAGCTTTCGTAGCAATCTATCTCACAGAATTCTGATTCAACTAAGTTTGTCACTTCTAGATTTGGGTGCTCAGTACTTTCCTGGCCCAATTACAGATGAGTTGTGAGGCTAAGAAATGTGATATCAGCTTTTTCAAATTCCCTCAGCAGGATTCTGGGTTTGAAAGCTGTTAGAGTGGCACTGTGGGTGTAACGTATCTTCCTTTCTTCCCTTTTCAGTATGAGTTCTGTTTTGGCCGCTGCCTGTCTGCATCTCTGCATCTTATATGCTCTATTCTTCCTCCAACATCTGGCACCGGGCTTGTTTTTCTCTCCTGGGTGGCATCATTTCCTCCACCCACACTATTTCCATATGCTAGTGTACCCAGTGGCTGGAAGGACTACAGGGAACTTCCCAGTAAATTAGCTTAAGATATGCTAATTGAACCACCATTGCATTTGCAAAGAATAATCAGAGATCTCTAAGTCACTTTGAAACTGAAGATTTTTCACAATTATGACTACAACAAAAATGTCAAACCATGCAGTTTGTGCCTGCATGCGAGCTTAGTCACTTCCAACTCTGCGACCACATGCATTGTAGCCCACCAGCCTCCTCTGTTCATGGGATTTCCCTGGCAAGAATACTGGAGTGGGTTGCCATACCCTCCTCCAGGGGATCTTCCCAATGCAGGGATGAATCCGTGTTTCCTGCATTGCAGGCAGATTCTTACCACTGATCCATGGGGATGAAGCCCCCCTGCAGCTTATACCTATCTATTAAACTCTTGGAGTTTGTATTTAACAGATTTGCTCTAGTCCGAATGCAGAATATACAAAAAATCAAAAGTCAGTGAGAAAAGGAAATCACCATTCAGTGTCTTCGGCTATTGGATACAAAAATTAACTCTTTCACCCTATTCTTTGTGAGAAAGGGGTTTGCATTTTCCAGCTAGGATACGGACAACAGGTCTTTTCCAAACATCTGGATGCGTGACAATCTCACTGCATCATGATATACTTTCTGATTCTGTCTTAGTCTTTCTTCCCCATACCTAAAAAAAAAAAAAAAAAAAAAAATTAGAAAGAAAGAAAATCTTTATTTATTTGGTGGTGCCAGGTTTTAAGGACCCTCTATTTGTGGCACAGTAGTTGCTGTGTACGGCTTGGTTGCCCAAAGGCATGTAAAATCTTACATTTTTGACTAGGGATTGAACTCATGTCCCCTGCATTGGAGCCACTGGCTCATCAGGGAAGTCCCTTCCCACACATTTTTGGTGTGCCTTCTGCCTCCTTTATCTTTCATCCACAGGTTTTCCTTAACCTATGTTACTGTTGTTTAGTCACTGAGTAGGGTCCAACTCTTTTGCAACCCAATGGACTGTAACCAGCCAGGTTCTTCTGCCCACAGGATTTCCCAGGCAAAAATATTAAGGTGGGTTGCCGTTTCCTTCTCCAGGGCAGCTTCTGCACTCAGAGATCAAACCTGCATCTCTTTCATTGGCAGGTGGATTCTGTACCACTGAGTCTTTGATGTTTTCTTGATTTGTGTATGCAGAGTTTCACAGTCTCAACTGCATTTCCTGAACAAAGGAAGACTGTTACTATGATAGCATTATCAGAAAAATTGAACCAAAACTTTTTGATACCAGTATATATTGTTTCTTTTGTAGTCAAATTAACAAGACTGTAGCCAGATAAATTCATAATTTATACCCAGGTAAGTAAGGACGTTGGCACGTGTTACTCAAAAACTACACAAAAAACCCTTTCAAAATTGGGAAACATTAATAATGCTCTTTCAGTACCATAACTCTACCACACTTTTTCTCTTTAAAAGTGTAGCTACCTATAACTCCAGGGAAAGAAATGTATGCAGAGAGAGAGGAATATATCAAGATGAAGCTCCAGTAAATGCTGTACTCTATAACAGTGATGCAAGACACTACCTCCCAGTTTATTCAAAAAATACTGAGCTTTGTCTTAGAAATGGTTTGGCTTCCAGTACTGGCTTCCATGCATCAAACAGTGTAGGGAACAAAAAGCTGACTGTCCCAAGAGAGTTTCAGCAGCGTGAGAAACTCAATACATTCTTCATCCAGAAGTTGTAGGAAACTATCATTTTTTTTTTCTTAGTAGATTTTAAAATCAGAAAACCAAGACTTCCCAAATGAGTCACACCTCAATAACTAAGTATTTTCCCATGTAACTTTTGAACCTAGAGATTGCACTTCAAGCTCATAAAAGTAATTTCCATGTAAACTGTGCCATTGATTTGGGGGTGATGGCGTCAAGACTAAAAGTAAGGTTTAGGAATAACATATTTTGCAAGTTGAAAATGTTGCTTTTGAATAAAATAAGTCATAAAACATCAGTCTCATTTATTGAATAATGTTTATTCAGATTAAAGTATAGCAAGGACAGCATGAACCTGAATGACTATTGATGTCCATTGAAAACATGTATCAAAATTTAATATTTTAAAAGTCAGAGCTCAACATTTCAAATCTAAATATACTATTAAAGCACTTTTGGGATGGATTTGTCAAGATCCACAACCCAAGATCACTCATAAGCTTTTCTGGAAATGATTTAAATTTACATTCAGGAAGCTCTGATTTTTAGAACTGCCACTTACTACATGGGTGATTATGTCAGGTTACTTAGCCTTTAATGATGTTATCTTCTAACCTAAAAATGTCCTTTTCCAAAAGACATAGCTCTCCAGTTTTGATTCACTTTCTAGCTCCATTTCTTTGGTAGAGGTAGCTGTATCCAATATGAAGAAAACTTACCTAACAAGCAAGGTCTCAAAGTAGTTAGTTAGCCATTTTTGTTTTGAGTATGGGGACTTAACAACACAAATGCCCAGCTTACTGATAATGTTGTATTTCAAGAAGTTTTGAATACTAAATAAGAAAAAATTGTTGTGAAATACAGTGAGCAGATATGAATAGAGGGGGAAGAAGTATTTCTTCAGTAGAGTGATAGAGAACAATGGGAGTAAACAGTGTTTGATTATCCTTTCTTTCATGGCAATATGAGAAACTACATCTCTATCAGGTTATAGGGTGATGACCAGTAAAAATCAAAGAGGTGCTGGGTGTCACTCCTGGGCTGCAGTAATGAGAGTCCCAGGTAGCAATTCTTCTGCCTATCCCATCCTCCAAGATACTAAATGTAGAGGCCATTGTTAAGGCCATTGTTAAGGTGATAAAAAAAGTGAAGCACCCCGATGCATCGAGTAGATAAGTCACCCAAATGCGTGGTGGTCTTTACAAACAAAAGAAAAAAAAAAATTACGTATCTTGAGTTACTGAGATTTTGGGGTTAAAGCAAAGCCTGATCTATCCTGATTTACATGGAAATGATTAAATAAAAACTCATGCCTACATCTTTAAATTTAAATGAATTTTAAAAGTATCATTTGCTGATAGAATTAAAAAGAAACCCTAAGGTCACACTCCATCTTTAATTGAATTTAATGCCAAATAAACTAGGTCACTATAATGCTATCATATAAGACACTTTTACGTGAAGAGTGGTAGCAGTCTGGTTTTTGTCCATTGCCTTCCCATATGAGTTATTTTTCCTCCATATTTCCCTGAACACATTTACTTAGTTTGTGGGGGAAAAAAAAAATCCCCTCTCTACAGGACTTCCATAGTAATTCCCAAATAATTTCAGACTTCTGGGAAGGAGACTGGTTTGAAAATCCATTGCTTGTGAATATTTTAATGGCTAGACCATATTTTTTTTTCAGCCCTAAGTAACTCTAACTAGGTGCATAAAGCATGAAATAGATTTTGTTTTTATTCCCACTATAAAGAATCACACTCTGTGAAGAGATGAAAGTCAAGCTAAAGCAATTAATTCTTTTTTAAAAGGTGCTCAAACCCCATATTAAATTATTCTTTAATTTATGAATTGATTAAATTGTGTCACATTCTCTGTCATCATATGAAAAATTTTATGTATTATCATTATTAGAAGCAATCATTTGCTTCTAAGGCTAAAGGTTAATGTCTGGAATGACACATACTAGATTTTCTCATTAATTAAAAAAAAAAAATCCCAAGCTATATAACTTAGATGATTATTTCAGCTTCAACAGAGCATAAATTATAAGTCATTGCCTTAAAATGTTTCTACTTTACAACCAGATAAGATAAGCTTAAAACAAAGAAGCCAAGAATATCCATCATAAAACAAGCCCAGAAGTAAGGAAAGATAATTTCATGCAGGATTAACCATGAGCCCAGTGTATGTGTGTGTGTGTGTGTTACTTGTCCAGTCGTGTCCGACTCTGTGACCCCATGGACTGTAGCCCACCAGGCTCCTTTGTCCATGGACTCCTTCAGGCAGAAATAGTGGAGTGGATAGTACCCACTAGAGAAGGGTAGGATTCCCTTCTCTAGGGGATTTTCTCAACCCAGGGGTTGAACCTGGTTCTTCCTCATTGCAGGCAGGTTCTTTACCATCTGAGCTACAAGGGATGTGTCCAGTATTGATGTGAAACACATATTACTATTTCTTTCATATTTTGCAATAATTCAGTCATAGTCCAAAACAGGAAATAGGGCAACAGCTCCTATAATATAACCTTTTTCATGTATTTAACATTTATAGATTTGAATTTGAACTTGGGAGGGTATATATGGATGAAGGATACTTTCTTCTCATCTTTCTACTTTCTTCCTACTTCTAGAATCTTCTGTGAATTACAAGGACTTTCCTTTCTTTACTTTCTTGTCTAACTGGATATTTTGGTCATTTCCTTCTCTTTCAGGATGTTTCAGTCGTCCTTGTGACCATACTAAAAACTGACTGTAGGCCGACAAGTTTCAGAGGAAGTGGAAGACTGATTGATTTAATATTTTCAAAATATTTTTCTATTTGCATAAGTATTAAAAGTGTTACAAAACATGTTATAAAAGTTTTAAAACTTTTTCACTGCAGAGAAAGTTGCAAAAACACATTAAAATATAAACCTAAATTCAGAAATAAAACAATTAAATTTTCATCATTCTAAAATAACCACTGGTAACATTTTGATGTATATTTTCCTAGAATTTTTCTGAATTATATATATAAATAAGAACAAGACCCAATTTTCCCCCGAGTTAGTCTCTCCCATCGGGAAATTCCCATAAGCTTCTTACCCTTTTCCATCAGAGGGCAGACAGACTGAAAACCACAATCACAGAAAATGAATCAAACCGATCACATGGACCACAGCCTTGTCTAACTCAATGAAACTTTTAGCCATGCCATGTTGAGCCACCCAAGATGGACAGGTCATGGTGGAGAGTTCTGACAAATTGTGGTCCACCAGAGAGGGGAATGGCAAGCCACTTCAGTATTCTGGCCTTGAGAACCCCACGAGCAGTATGAAAGGGCAAAAAAAAATGACACTGAAAGATGAACTGGAGAAGAGTAGAGAAATAACTCCAAAAAGAATGAAAAGATGGAGTCAATGCAAAAACAATGCCCAGTTGTGGATGTGACTGGTGATGGAAGTAAAGTCCAATGCTGTAAAGAACAATATTGCATAAGAACCTGGAATGTTAGATCCATGAATCAAGGTAAATTGGAAGTGGTCAAACAGGAGATGGTAAGAGTGAAAATCGACTTTTTAGAAATCAGCAAACTGAAATGGATTGGAATGGGTGAATTTAACTCAGATGACCATTATATCTACTACTGTGGGCAAGAATCTCTTAAAAGAAATGGAGTAGCCCTCAAAGTTTCATTGAGTTAGACAAGGCTATGGTCCATGTGATCAGTTTGATTAGTTTTCTGTGATTGTGGTTTTCATTCTATCTGCCATCTGACTGATAAGGATAAGAGGCTTATGGAAGCTTCTTGATAGGAGAAACTCACTGTGGAGGAAACTGGATCTTGTTCTGATGGGTAGGGTCATGCTCAGTAAATCTTTAATCCAATTTTCTGTTGATAGACAGGGCTGTGTTCCCTTCCTGTTATTTGACATGAGACCAAACTATGGTGGAGGTAATGAAGATAATGGTGACCTCTTTCAAAAGGTCCCATGCACACACCACACTCAGTGCCCCTGACTCTGTAGCAGGCCACTGCCAACCCACGCTTCCACCAGAGACTCCTGGACCCTCAGGAAGTCTGGAACAGTCTCTTGTGGGGTCACTGCTCCTTTCTTTTGGGTCGTGGTCCACACAATGTTTTGTTTGTACCCTCCAAAATCTGTTTCACCAGTCCTATGGCAGTTCTGTAATCAAATCCCATTGGCCTCCAAGGTCAAATTCCCTGGGGGTTCTCAGTCCCTTTGCCAGATCCCCAGGTTGGGAAATCTGTTGTGGGTCGCAGAACAGTGCGATAATTTGTTTGGTGTAATTGTTCTGCAGTTTGTGGGTCATCTGCTCGGCAGCTTTATTGTGGGTAATGGCAACCTGCTCCAAGAGGGCTTGTGCCACACCCAGGACTGTGGCACCCAGAGCCCCTTCCCCTGAAGCAGGCCACTGCTGACCTGTACCTCTGCAGGTGACACTCAAAAACTCAAAGGCAGGTCTGTCTCAGTCTCTGTGAGGTCTCCTTGTGTGCACAAGGTTTTGTTTCTCTGAGAGTCTTTGGTGGGTATGGGGTTTGATGCTCAATGTGATTTTGCCTCCCTACCATCTTGCTGGGGCTTTCCTTTGCCCATGGATGTGGGTTTTTGTGTTTGTGTGTGTGTGTGTGTGTGTGTGTGTGTGTGTGATGCAACATTCTCCTGTGGATGATTTTTCTGCAGTGAATTTTAATTTTGGAGTTCTCACAGAAGAAAATGAGTGCACATAACTCTACCATTTTGTCACTTGAAAATATTGGGCCTTTCCTTCCTGGCTCAGCTTGCAAAGTGAAAAAACCTGGGTTTGATCCCTGGTTAGGGAAGATCCTCTAGAGAAAAGAAAGGCTACCCACTCCAGTATCCTGGCTTAGAGAATTCCGTGGGCTGTATAGTCCAAGGGATGGCAAAGAGTCGGAAACAACTGAATGACTTTCAGTTTTACAATTATACAGTGGAAGTGACAAATAGATTCCCGAGATTAGATCTGAGAGAGTGCCTGAAGAACTATGGATGGAGATTCATGACATTGTACAGAAGGCAGTGATCAAGACCATCCCCAAGAAAAAGAAACAGAAAAAGGCAAAATGGTTGTCTGAAAAGGCCTTACAAATAGCTGTGAAAAGAAAACAAGTGAAAAGCAAAGGAGAAAAGGAAAGATATATACCCATTTGAATGCAGAGTTCCAAAGAATGGCATGGAGAGAAAAGAAAGACTTCCTCAGTGATCTATGCAAAAAAATGGGAGAAACAATAGAATGGGAAAGACTACAGATCTCTTCAAGAAAATTAGTGATACCAAGGAAACATTTCATGCTAAGACGGGCACAATAAAGGACAGAAATGATATGGACCAAAGAAAAGCAGGAGATACTAAGAAGAGGCGGCAAGAATACACAGAACTATATAAAAAAGGTTTCATGACCCAGACAACTATGATGGTGTCATCACTCACCTAGATCCAGACATTCTGGAATGTGAAGTCAAGTGGGCCTTAGGAAGCATCACTATGAACAAAGCTAGTGGAGGTGATGGGATTCCAGTTGAGCTATCTCAAATCTTGAAAGATGATGCTGTGAAAGTGCTGCACTCAATAGGCCAGTAAATTTGGAAAACTCAGCAGTGGCCATAGGACTGGAAAAGATCAGTTTTCATCATTCCAATCCCAAAGAAAGACAATGCCAAAGAATGTTCGAACTATCACACAATTGCACTCATCTCACACACTAGTTAAGTAATGCTCAAAATTCTCCAAACCAGGCTCCAACAGTACGTGAACCATGAGCTTCCAGATGTTCAAGCTGGATTTAGAAAAGGCAGAGGAACCAGAGATCAAATTGCCAACATCCACTGGATCATCAAAAAAGCAAAAGAATTCCAGAAAAACATCTACTTCTGCTTTATTGACTGCACCAAATCCTTTGACTGTGTGGATCACATTAAACTGGAAAATTCTTAAAGAGATGGGAATATCACACCACCTGACCTGCTAAGATCTGTATGCACATCAAAAAAGCAATAGTTAGAATTCGACTTGGAACTGGACTGGTTCCAAATAGGGAAGTGAGTATGTCAAGGTTGTATATTGTCATCCTGCTTATTTAACTTGTATGCAGCATACATTATGAGAAATGCTAGGTTGGGTGAAGCAAAAGCTGGAATCAAGATTGCTGTGAGAAATATCAATAACCTCAGATGTGCAGATGACACCACGCTTATGGCAGAAAGTGAAGAACTAAAGAGCATCTTGATGAAAGTGAAAGAGAAGAGTGAAAAAGTTGCCTTAAAATTCAACATTCAAAAAACTAAGATCATGGCATCTTGTCCCATCTCTTCATGGCAAATAGATGGGGAAACAATGGAAACATGAGAGTTTATCTTTGGGGGCTCCAAAGTCACTGCAGATGGTGACTGTAGCCATGAAATTAAAAGATGCTTGCTCCTTGGAAGAAAAGTTATGGCCAGCCTAGACAGCATATTAAAAAGCAGAGACATTACTTTGCCAGCAAAGATCTAGTGAAAGCTATGGTTTTTCCAGTAGTCGTGTATGGATGTGTGACTTGGACTATAAAGAAAGCTGAGTCCTGATTAATTGATGCTTTGAACTGTGGTGTTAGAGAAGACTCTTGAGAGTCCCTTGGACTGCAAGAAGATCAAACCAGTCAATCCTAAGGGAAATCAGTCCTGAATATTCATTGGAAGGAGTGATGCTAATAAGCTGAAACTCCAAATCTTTGGCCACCTGATGCAAAGAACTGACTCACTGGAGAAGACCCTGATGCTGGGAAAGATTGGTGGGAGGAGGAGAAGGAGATGACAGGGGATGAGATGGTTGGATGGCATCACTGACTCAATGGACATGAGTTTGAGCAATCTTCATGAATTGATGATGGACAGGGAAGCCTGGCATGCTGCAGTGCATGGGGTTGCAAAGAGCTGGACATGGCTGAGTGACTACTGAAATGAACTGAGCACAGAATGGCTCATAGTTTCACTGAATTAGACAAGCCTGTGATCTATGTGATCAGCTTGGTTAGGTTTCTGTGACTGTGGTTTTCATTCTGTCTGCCCCCTCATGGATAAGAGGCTTGTGGAATCTTCCTGATGGGAGGGACTGACTGTGGGGAATCTGGATCTTGTTTTGATGGGTAGGCCATGCTCAGTAAGTCTTTAATACAGTTTTCTGTTGATGGGTGGGGCTATATTCCCTCCCTTTTGTTTGGCCTGAGGCCAGACTATGGTAAGGGTAACAAAGACCTCCTTCAAAAGGACTTATGTCAGAACACCAGGACTATTATACTCAGGGCCCCTGACCCTACAGCAGACCACTGTTGACCCATGCCTCCACTGGAGACTCCCAGACACTCACAGGCAAGTCTGACTCAGTCTCTTGTGGGGATGGTTCTCCTTTCTCCTGGCTCCTGGTTCACACAAGATTTTGTTTGTGCCTTCCAAGAGTCTGTTTCCCAAGTCCTGTGGAAGTTCTGTAATCAAATCCCATTGGCCTTGAAAGACAAATTCCCTGGGAGTTCTCAGTCCCTTTGCCAGATCCCCAGGTTGGGAAATCTGTTGTGGGTCCCAGAACTTTCTTAACAGTGCAAGAATTTCTTTGGTATAATTGTTCTGCAGTTTATGAGTAATGGCAACCTCCTACAAGAGGGCTTATGACACATGCTGCATGTCCTAGGTCTGTACAGCCAGAGTCCCTATCCATCTGCAGGAGAGACTCAAACACTCAAAGGCAGGTCTGGCTCAATCTCTGTGGGGTGTCTGGATTCTGGTGTGCACAAGGTTTTGTTTGAACCCTCTGAGTGTCTCTGGTGGGTTTGGAATTTGATTCTAAATGTGACTTCACCCCTCCTCCTATCTTGTTTGGGCTTCTCCTTTGCCCTTGGATGTGGGGTATCTTTTTTTGGTGGGATCCAACATTCTCCTGTCTCAGGTTGTTCAGCAGTGAGTTGCAATTTTGCAGTTCTTACAGGAGAAGATAAGCACATGCCTTTCTACTCTGCCATCTTCAATTTTTGTTTGCTCCTTGGAATAAAAAAAGATACTTGCTCCTTGGAAGAAAGACTATAACCAACCTAGACAGCATATTAAAAAGCAGAAACATTACTTTGCCAACAAAGGTCCATATAGTCAAAACTATGGTTTTTCCAGTAATCATGCATGGATACAAGAGTTAGAGCCTAAAGAAAGCTGATCACTGAAGAATTGATGCTTTGTCCTGTGGTGTTGGAGAAGACTCTGAGAGTCCCTTGGACTGCAAGGAGATCCAACCAGTCAATCCTAAAGGAAATCAGTCCTGAATATTCATTAGAAAGACTGATGTTGAAGCTGAAGTTCCAATACTTTGGCCACTTGATGTGAAATATTGGCTCATTTGAAAAGACCCTGATGCTTGGAAAGATTGAAGCAGTAGGAGAATTGGACGACAGAGGATGAGATGGTTGGATGGCATCACCAACTCAATGGACATGAGTTTGAGCAATCTTTAGGAGTTGGTGATGGACAGGGAAGCCTGGCATGCTGCAATCCATGGAGTCACAAAGAAACAGACATGACTGAGCGACTGAACTGGACTGAACATTATACTAAGAAATTTCTATGTCTAATGGAAAATAAATATGCATCAATATTTCAGTATCTGTATAATACTCCATTTTAAAAGTATAATTTATTTAAACAGATTCCTATTTTACTTTCCCTGAGATGAATGCCTGTCAAGTATTTAATCATTTCCTAGAATGAATTCTTTGAATTATGAAAGTTAAAGGAAATGCATATTTTGACAAGTTTATATTTCCCTTTTAAATCTGGCAGCAAGCCACCAAAGGTCTAGGAAGCTAACTTTGTCCAACAAGGATAAACAAACCACCCTGATCCCCAGGTTGAGACTCAGTGGACTTCTTGCCTTTATAGCCATCCCTTAATCCACTTTTGAGAAACTAATCTTGAATTATATTCTATCATCTATAAGAAACGTTTCTTCCAACCAACCTCATTGCTGATTGATTATGTAGAGTTCTTTTTAAAAATTTTTATTGGTGTACAGTTGATTTATAATGTTGTGTTAGTTTCTATGGTACAGCAAATTAAGTCAGTTATACGTATACATATAAACCCTCTTTTTTAGGTTTCCTTCCTTTTTATATCACCACAGAGCACTGAGTAGGGTTTTCTGTGTTATGCAATGGGTTCTCATTAGTCATCTATTTTATACATAGTAGTCTATAAATGTTAATACCAATCTCCTGAATCATCCCACTCATTCCTTCCCCTGCTTGGTGTCCATAAGGATGTTTTCTACATTTGTGTCTCTATTGAAACTTTGCAAGTAAGTTCATCTGTATTATTTTTCTAGATTCCACATATAAGCTATATCATATGATATTTGTTTTTCTCTTTCTGACTTACTTCAATCTGTATGACAGTCTCTAGGTCTGTCCCCATCTATGCAGATGGCACTCTCATTCATTTTGGCGGCTGAGTAATATTGCATTGTGTATATATACCACATCTTCTTTATCCATTCTTCTGCTGATGGACATTTAGGTTGCTTTCATGTCCTGGCTGTTGTAAACAGTGTTGCAGTAAACATGGGGTGCATGTATCTTTTGGAATTATGGGTTTCTCTGGGTATATGCCCAGAGTGGGATTGTTGGGTCATATGGTATTTCTATTTTTAGCTTTTTGAGGAACCTTTATACTGTTCTCCACAGGTAAAGTGTCCGTCGCTCAGTCATGTTTGACTCTTTGTGACCCGATGGACTGTAGCCCACCAGACTCTTCTGTCCATGGAATTCTCTTGGCAAGAATACTGGAGTGGGTAACCATTTCCTTCTCAAGGAGATCTTCCCAACTCAGGGACTGAACCCAGATTTTTTCTAGAGGAGATCAGCCTTGGGTGTTTTTTGGAAGGAATGATGCTAAAGCTGAAACTCCAGTACTTTGGCCACCTCATGCGAAGAGTTGACTCATTGGAAAAGACTCTGATGCTGGGAGGGATTAAGAGCAGGAGGGAAAGGGGACGACAAAGGATGAGACGGCTGGATGGCATCACCGACTCGATGGACGTGAGTTTGAGTGAACTCCGGGAGTTGGTGATGGACAGAGAAACCTGGCATACTGCGATTCATGGGGTTGCAAAGAGTCGGACAAGACAGAGCGACTGAACTAACTAACTGACTCCTGCACTAAAGGCAGGTTCTTTCCATCTGAGCCACCAGGGAAGCCCATATTGTTCTCCTCAGTGACTGACTGTACCAATTTACAGTCCCACCAACAGTATAAGAGGGCTCCCTTTTCTCCACTCCCTCTCCAGTATTATCATTTGTAGATTTTTTGATGATGACCATTCTCACCAATATGAGGTAGTACCTCATTGTAGTTTTGAATTGCACTTCTCTAATAATGAGTGTAGTTTTGAATTGCACTTCCATAATAATAATCTATTTCGGCTTTATTGACTATGCCAAAGGCTTTGACTGTGTAGATCATAATAAAATGTGGAAAATTCTGAAAGAGATGGGAATACCAGACCACCTGATCTGCTTCTTGAGAAATTTGTATGCAGGTCAGGAAGCAACAGTTAGAACTGGACATGGAACAACAGACTGGTTCCAAATAGAAGGAGTATGTCAAGGCTGTATATTATCATCCTGCTTATGAAAAACGCTGGACTGGAAGAAACACAAGCTGGAATTAAGATTGCCAGGAGAAATATCAATAACCTCAGATATGCAGATGACACCACCCTTATGGCAGAAAGTGAAGAGGAACTAAAAAGCCTCTTGATGAAAGTGAAAGAGGAGAGTGAAAAAGTTGGCTTAAAGCTCAACATTCAGAAAACGAAGATCATGGCATGTGGTCCCATCACTTCATGGAAAATAGATGGGGAAACAGTGGAAACAGTGTCAGACTTTGTTTTTTGGGGCTCCAAAATCACTGCAGATGGTGACTGCAACCATGAAATTAAAAGAGGCTTACTCCTTGGAAGGAAAGTTATGACCAACCTAGATAGCATATTGAAAAGCAGAGACATTACTTTGCCAACAAAGGTCCGTCTAGTCAAGGCTATTGTTTTTCCTGTGGTCATGTATGGATGTGAGAATTGGACTGTGAAGAAGGCTGAGCACTGAAGAATTGATGCTTTTGAACTGTGGTGTTGGAGAAGACTCTTGAGAGTCCCTTGGACTGCAAGGAGATCCAACCAGTCCATTCTGAAGGAGATCAGCCCTGGGATTTCTTTGGAAGGAATGATGCTAAAGCGGAAACTCCAGTACTTTGGCCACCTCATGCAAAGAGTTGACTCATTGGAAAAGACTCTGATGCTGGGAGGGATTGGGGACAAGAGGAGAAGGGGACGACAGAGGATGAGATGGCTGGATGGCATCACTGACTTGATGGACGTGAGTCTGAGTGAACTCCGGGAGTTGGTGATGGACAGGGAGGCCTGGCATGCTGCGATTCATGGGGTCGCAAAGAGTCGGACACGACTGAGTGACTGATCTGATCTGATATATATCTGAGAGTTTTATATATATATATATATATATATATATATATATGTTTTCCCAGCACTACTTATTGAAGAGCCTGTTTTTTCCCCATTGTGTATTCTTGCCTTTTTCATCATAGATTAGGTGGCCATAGGTGCATAGGTTTACCTCTGGGCTTTCTATCTTCTTCCATTTATTTATACTTTGGTTTTTGTGCCACTAGCATACTGTCTTGATTACTGTAGCTTTTTCGTGTAGTCTGAAGTCAGAGAGCATGATTCCTCCAGTTTAATTTTTCTTTCCCAAGGCTGCTTTGACTATTTGAGGTCTTTTGTGTCTCAATACAAATTTTAAGACTTTTTGTTGTTGTTGTTCTAGTTCTGTGACAAATTGCATTGGTAATTTGATAGGGATTGTATTGCATCTTTAGATTGCTTTAGGTAGTTTAGTCATTTTCAAAATATTGATTCTTCCAATCCAAGAACATGGTATGTCTCTCCATCTGTTTGTGTTGTCTGATTTCTTTCATCAGTATCCTTTAGTTTTCTGAGTACAGGTCTTTTGCCTCCTTTGGTAGGTTTATTCCTAGATATTTTATTCTTTTTCTTGCAATGGTAAATGTGATTGTTTCCTTAATATCTCTTCTGATCTTCCATTGTTAGTATACAGGAATGTAAGAAATTTCCATGTATTAATTTTGTATCCCACAACTTTACTAAATTCATTAGTTAGCCCTAGTAGTTTTCTGGTGGCATCTTTAGGATTTTCTGTGTATAGTGTCATGTCATCTGCAAACAGTGACAGTTTTACTTCTCCTTTTCCAATTTGAATTCCTTATATTTCTTTATCTTCTTTGATTGCTGTGGCCAGAACTTCCAAACTATGTTGAATAATAGTGTTGTGTATATGCTGTCTATAAGAAACCCACTTCAAACCTAGGGACACATACAGACTGAAAGTGAGAAGTTGGCAAAAGATATTCCATGTGAATGGAAATCAAAACAAAGCTGGACTAGCAACACTCATATCAGATAAAATAGACTTTTAAAATAAAAGGCTATTATAAGAGACAGTGAAAGACACTACATAATGATCAAAGGATCAATCCAAGAAGATATAGCAATTGTAAATATTTATGCACCCAACACAGGAGCACCGCAGTACATAAAGCAAATGCTAAAAGCCATAATAGGGAAAATCAACAATAACACAGTATTAGTGGGGGACTTTAACACCCCACATACACCAATAGACAGACCCTTCAGAGAGAAAATTAATAAGGAAACATAAGCTTTAAATGATACATTAGACCAAATAGACTTAATTGACATTTATAGGACATTCCATCCAAAAGCAGCAGAATATACTTTCTTCTCAAGTGTACACAGAACATTCTCCAGGATAGATCACATCACGGGTCACAAATCAAACCTCAGTAAATTTAAGAAAATTGAAATTTTCTTATGTCATCATATCATATCAGTGCTATGATATTGAAATCGATTTTAAGAAAAAAACTACCTGTGGCTGATTTCATGTCAATGTATGCCAAAACCCACCATGATATTGTAAAGTAATTAGTCTCCAGTTAAAGTAATTAGCCTTCAAGTAAAATAAATAAATTTATATTGAAAAAAATTAATAAAAAATAAATAAATTTTAGAAAAAGATTTTTTAAAAAAACTAAAAAGAGCCAGACACATGGAGGTTAAACAATATGTACTAAAAGCCAATGGATCACTGAAGAAATCAAAGAGTAAATCACAAAATACCTAGAAACAAGTGACAAGGAAACCATGATGACCTAAAACCTATGGGATGCAACAAAAGCAGTTCTAAGAGGAAAGTTTATAGCAATACAATCCCACCTCAAGAGGCAAGAAACCTTATACCTAAAGCAACTAGGGAAAGAAGAATAAACAAAACCCAAAGTTAGTTGAAGGAAAGAAATCATAAAGATCTGAGCAGAAACAAGTGAAATGGAAATGAAGAAAGCAATAGCAAAGATCAGTAAAACTGAAAGATGGTTCTTTGAGAAGATACACAAAATTGATAAACCTTTAGCAAGACTTACCAAGAAAAAAAGAGAGGACTCAAGTCGATGAATTTAGAGAAGGAAAAGTTGCAACTGACACTGTAGAAATACAGCGGATTATAAGAGAGTACTACACACAACTCTATGACAGTAAAATGGACAATATGGAAGAAATGGACAACTATTTAGAAAAGTACAACCTTTTAAGACTGAACCAGAAAGAAATAGAAAATATAAATAGACCAAGCACAAGTAATGAAAGTGCAACCGTGATCAAAATTTTTCCACCAAACCAAAGTCCAGGACCAGATGGCTTCACGGGTGATTTCTATTTAGAGAAGAACTAGCATCTATCCTTCTCAAATTCTTCCATAAAATTGCAGAGGGAGGAAAACTCTCAAACTAACTCTATAAGGCCACCATCACCCTGATGCCAAAACCAAAGAAAGATATCACTAAAAAGAAAATTGGAGACCAAGATTATTGATAAACATAGGCACCAAAATCCTCAGCAAAATACTATCAAAGAGAATCCATCGACACATCAAAAGGATCATACACCATGATTGAGAGGTATTTAGCCCAGGGTTGCCAGATTCAATATACGCAAATCAATCAATGTAATACATCATAATAGCAAATTGAAGAATAAAAACCATATGATCATCTCAAAAGATGCAGGAAAAAAAAACTTTTGACAAAATTCAACACCCGGTTTTTATAAACTCTCCAGAAAGAGAGCATAGAGGGAATCTTGTTTAGTCGAGAAGTCATGTCAAACTTTTTGCTACCCCATGGGCTGCTGTACAACAGGCTTCCCTGTGTTTCACTATCTCCCAGAGCTTGCTCAGACTCATGTCCATTGAATCAGTGATGTTATCCAACCATCTCATCCTCTGTTGAACTTATCTCAATGTGATAAAGCCACATACAACAAACCCACAGCAAATATCATTCTCAATGGTGAGAAACTGAAAGCGTTTCCTCTAAAATCAGGAACAAGATAAGGATGGCCACTCTTATGACTACCATTGGTTATGTAGACTTCTTAAACAGTGACTGAAAACCCAACAAGAGTGCTCATTAACTATTGTTGGAAAGTTTTACCCGCATCACAAAAAGTAGTGAGCCCCATAAATGCAATGAAAAGTCAATAGCTTAGTTCTGTGTTAATAATGGAGGTGTCCACATTACTCTTCAGACTACTCTTCAAGGTACACAGGTGTGGTTTGGTAGCAAATTGTATCTCTACAAAAGAAAAGACCCTGATTTTTAGTATTTCACAATTTCTGCGATTTATGGGGTCTCAAAGAGTCAGACACGACTGAGCGACTGAACTGAACTGAACTGAACTGATAGTATAAATACATCTACCATGGCCTATTTCAAGCTACCAACTGACTTGAAAAATTCCACAGTATTTAATTTTCACAAGCCATTTAAGACTGTTAGAGCACATCACTGGCCTGATCAGGGGTCCAAAGAGTTGTTGGAGGATTATAAGCTGTCTTTCATTCCAAGTCAGGAAATTTTCAGCGGCTAAGCACTGTTAAAAGTCATTGCCACATTCCTCCTGTTTCTGTCTGTTTTTCTGACTCTGTCTGGGAATTTAAAAATATACATGAACTTGTTGGATGTAAAAACTAGAGCATCCTATCTAATAACCCCATTTTTCTCCCAGGTTTGAAACATCATTTAGTGAAAATCATAATACTGATTTCATCTGGAGCCTCTTTCTCCATCCTGCCACAAGAAGTATTAACACATCCAGTCACCAAGACTTGGTGAAGTTGTTCAGTTCAGTCACTCAGTCATGTCTAACTCTTTGTGACCCCATGGACTGTAGCATGTCAGGCTTCCCTGTCCATCACCAACTTTAGCATCTCTAATGAACTTGTTCTTTTTCTCTTGAGATATTTAACAACTTATTAAAAGTATTTAGTATTTATTTAGTATCTGAAGTAGGGAACAATATGAATTTTTATTTATGCTCAAAAATTGAGACTTTGCTCACAAAAAAATACTTTGTAAACAGTAAATGGGAAATGTACCACTGATTTTTATTGTTTTCCTGTAGTCTTGATTCTCTTTTTGATTATCTTTGTGAAAGTTTAGGTTCCTCTTTTGTTCTGTCATTTGCTAATGGTCAATTACCCATCAGAGACTGCCAAACTTTTCTTTCATACATTGTATGTTGGAGAAAATGACTTGAATCATTCATGTTCCTGATTTTACAGCTATTAGTTAATAATTGTAATAGCTGTTATTCACATGAGCTGAGAATTATAAAATAGTTGGATGTATTTAACCTCCATGTCTAAAATGTCTTCCAATCATTGCCTTTGTGCTTAATTAAATTCAGTTGTATTTCAGTTTTTTAGCCAACTATATTGAAGTTCAGATTGAAATCTGTTTCTATTTTTATTTGATGCCGAGAGAGCAAGCTATCAGCATATGGCAAATTTAAAGCCAAATATGTCTACCAATACACATACGTGGTTTTGCAAGATGTACCAAACTGTGCACATTCCTCCAGAGGAGAGGAAAGAGAGTTCACAAAAGTGACTTTTATTGCAAGAGGAATACAAGTGAGTTGAAATCCTTTCATGATAACAAAAGCCTCACAAAGAAGGACTGGACTTGGTCCATGTTTTAGGAATTTGCACATATAAAGAGTTAGTTATCTTCTCCTCTGGCTCTTTAACGTGTAGTGCAAAAATATTTGCTGTCAGGAAAAAAAAAAAATGTTGGAATGCATAGATTTCACTGACAGAAAGAGCTCAAGAAACCCCTCTCCTCTTTGTCTTTATATTTCTGACTTTTATTCAGTATTTTCAATATAACAAAGTCATTGGTTTTTATTCCCTAGTCCACCCTGCCCCTCACCATATTGTTTGAATCCAGCAAGTATTTTGTTCCTTTGGGATGCAATTCACTCTTAAGACATGCTGTGAGAGTTCTTCTTGCCTAAATTCATAACACTAAGCAGTTTGCTTTTACATAGCTGATAGGCTACTCTTTCCTATTTTTCCCCCTGAAAATGTCATGAAGTTTTAGGCAAAAAAGCATATGAGGTAATAGGACACATATGCCAATAAGATATTAATTTCTAAAAAATGCATCCCAAACATTTGAGAGTGTTACAGGAACACTTTCTCAGTTAACTCCCCAAAGGGTGTAACAAAAACTAAATGTGTCTGTAAAAAGTCGTTTACAAAGCATGTATTACATTATGTTCTGGTGAATGTGGTTTTAGGAGTGTTCTTTAGCACATTATGCAAATACAAGGATATCAATCTTAACATCTGTGATGCATGTCCACTCCTCAAAAGAAAACATTTCAAACACTTACAGTTGTGTCTTTAAGTATTTAGATAATTGGAGCTTTTTAAAGCTGTCAACATAAAAATGCTTCAGCCCCATTTCTTAGCTTTAATGAATGCAACTATCCCAATATTCTTATTAATTCATACTATGTGGACACAGGAACTTAAGCAAAACTTGGATACAGAAAGAATTGAAAACTCTGACTGCATTAGAAGAAACAATTTGATCAGTAGTTTTGTGCCTAGTTGCTTTGTAAATTTATTGTACAGCATATATTTAAGTAATTCTGAAACTTGGGTGGGTTGTTGAAATCTTTGTCCAGTGAGAAAAATACAAAGTGGTGATGAGGAGGTGGAGACAAAAAGTCCCAGAATTATCCACTGCTTTTGGCACAAATGAGCAGCAGGAGAAATTTGATGCCCTAAATTACCCACTAGCAGAGTCTAGGGGTAAATTATTTTTTCATTGAGACCTCTTTTGAAGTCCTAATCTAATTTGATGTTCTCTGTTTTACTCTTAAACATCCCTTGGAAAGCAAGGAGATCAAACCAGTTAATCTTAAAGGAAATCACTAAATGCTATTTGGAAGGACTAATGCTGAAGCTCCAATACTTTGAGCATCTGATGTGAACAGCTGACTCTGGAAAAGACACTGATGCTGGGAAAGAACAGGGTGACAGAATGAGATAGTTGGATGACATCACAGATTCAATGGACATGAACTTGAGAAAACTCCAGGAAATGGTGAGGGACAGGGAAGCTTGGCATGCCGCAGTCCATGGGATCATGAAGAGTCAGACAACTTGGTGATTGAAAAACAGCAGCAACAGAAAATTTTACTCTTTTATAAAAGCTTCAATTTTCTCTCATCTCTCTGAACACTACCTGTGTTTATGTAGTTAGTATTTTAAATGATTATGCTTTCCATGTTGAAACTATAAGCTCCCCATGTAAGGGCTGGCTGTTCACTGCCATGGACTGTCCTTGGATTTTTCTTTACCTTAAATCTACCCCCATGGTAATGCATTCTCTTCTGCTGTTTTGTCATGGTTTCCAACAAAATTTACCAGAGAAAAGGCTGACTACTACCTCTTCTCTTCCATTGCCATCCAAGCTTCATGACTGGCCTATGAATTGGCTGTTGCTGAGGCAGATAGTATAGTCCTGGTCCAAAAACCTACAGATAGAACTCACGTTATTGTTCTTGATATTGTAGATATAAAAAGCACACCATTCAGATAAACTTCATATAAACCCAACTTATCCTAAAAATGTTTTGCCACATGGATTCTTATTGATACAAAGAATTTTCTTCCTTTGAAGCAACTGAATTACAATCATTAATGTTCTCTATAGATTACAGAAGTACTGCTTTTCTAATGTTTTATTGTGAAAGTGGTCAAACATAGAAAAACTGGAAAACATTTATAGCAATCTCACAGGTAACAATATGCAGTCTACATTCTACAATGAATATTTTACTATAGATGGCACTTTGGTAATAAACTCACCTGCCAGTTCAGGAGGCATAACAGACGCGGGTTTGATCCCTGCATTGGGAAGATTTTCTGGAGGAATCCACATGGCAACCCATTCCAGTATTCTTGCCAGGAGAATCCCATTGTCAGAGGAACTTGGCAGGTTATGGTCCATAAGGTTACAAAAAGGTGGACATGACTGAAGTGACTTAGCATGTAAATACTGGCTTTATCATATTATTATTCATGTATTTGTCCCTCTTTCAGTTCAGTTCAGTTCAGTTGCTCAGTCATGTCCAACTCTTTGTGACCCCATGGACTGCAGCATACCAGGCCTCCCAGTCCATCACCAACTCCCAGCGTTTACTCAGACTTGTGTCCATTGAGTTGGTGATGCCATCCAACCATCTCATCCTCTGTTGTCCCCTTGTCCTCTCACCTTCAATCTTTCCCAGCATCAGGGCCTTTTCCAATGAGTCAGTTCTTCACATCAGGTGGCCGAAGTATTAAAGTTTCAGCTTCAGCATCAGTCCTTCCAGTGAACATTCAGGACTTATTTCCTTTAGGATGGACTAGTTGGATCTCCTTGCTGTCCAAGGGACTCTCAAGAGTCTTATCCAACACCACAGTTCCAAAGCATCAATTCTTTGGTGCTCAGCTTTCTTTACATTCCAACTCTCTCATCCATACATGAGTACTGGAAAAACCGTAGCTTTGACTAGACGGACCTTTGTTGGCAAAGTAATGTCTCCTCTTTTTAATATACTGTCTAGGTTGGTCATAACTTTTCTTCCCAGGAGCAAGCATCTTTTAATTTCATGGCTGCTGTATATCCATCAAATTGTCTTACTTTGAAATGCATAAAAATGTGGAGCTATACTTTATCGATAAAGTTTTCAGCATGCACATATTATTAAAACTTTTAAAATATTGATAATTTCTGATTAACTTTGATGATGCAATCTTTTACAATCTTTAATCACTTATAGATTAATTATATGATTTACAGAGGCCTCATATGCATATGTTTGTTTATATCACCAAAACCATCACAGTTTTTTGGATACCATTCATGATGGTACAAAAATCAAACAAACATACTTTCACTTGTTGTAAATAATAATCTTCAGTGTAATCAATTACAATGAGAACTACAAACAGCTATACAGGTTTTTCCTGATATCAGTGACTTGGATATTATACAATTAGAGGAATGTTTTAAGAATTTGATTTGAATATCAGTGGCTTCCCTGATAACTCAGTTGGTAAAGAAACTGCCTGCAATGTAGGAGACCCCAGTTAGATTCCTTGGTCTTGAAGATCCACTGGAGAATGGATAGGTTACCCACGCCAGTATTCTTGGGCTTCCTTTGTGGCTCAGCTGGTAAAGAATCCACATGCAATGGGGGAGACCTCAGTTCTATCCTTGGGTTGGGAAAATCCCCTGGAGAAGGAAAAGGCTATTTACTTCAATATTCTGGCCTGGAGAACTTCATGGACTGTAGAGTCCATGGGGTTGTGAAGAAAGTCGGACGTGACTGAACAACTTTCACTTTCATACAGGTTTTATATCGTTATCATTATTGGCCTATTGAATTCTCCACTCATTTGCGATTTTTATTTAAAATACTTTAAATTTACATTCAGGAACGCACTTTTTTGAACTGTGCTTTTGAACTGTGGTGTTGGAGAAGACTCTTGTGAGTCCCTTGGACTGCAATGAGATCCAACCAGTCCTAAAGGAGATTAGTCCTGGCTGTTCATTGGAGGGACCGATGTTGAAGCTGAAACTCTAATACTTTGACCACCTGATGCAGAGAGCTGACTCATTTGAAAAGACACTGATGCTGGGAAAGATTGAGGGCAGGAGAAGGGGACAACAGAGGATGAGATGGTTGGATGGCATCACTGACACAATAGACATGGGTTTGGGTGGACTCCGGGAGTTGGTAATGGACAGGGAGGCCTGGCGTGCTGCAGTTCATGAGGTCCCAAAAAGTTGGACACGACTGAGCGACTGAGCTGAAATGAACTGAATGCACTTTTTATCATCAAAATCTAAAAGTGTGTATGCACATAAGCATGAATTAATTTATTTATGATACATATGATTAAGAAAGTAGAGAAGCTTACAATGACATATTAATTTAATGAAATGAGTACTTGAATCTGCCATATGTACTTGACCCCAGGAGAGTTGGAAGGATAACTATAGCTAATCCTTGTAAACTCAGATGAAGGATTTTGGAGTCCCATCAGTAGTCAATGTGAAAATTGTGAAAAAAATTAAAGAAAAATTATATAATTAGAGACATGTTTTAGGAATTTGATTTGGAAAATTGCATGTTAAGTTCAAAGTGAAAAATAAAAAAAAACTAAAGTTCAATTAATCTGTTAAGATGTCACTATAACTAACTTTTTAAAAGTTTTACTCTACTTCACTCATTGGCTTAAATTATTTATTTATATATTAATATATTTAATCCTCAAACATGATATTGGTTTTGTTGCCATAGGCATTTTAGAAGCATTAGCACAGATGCAGTTAGGTTTAAACATCAGATCAGGATCACAGAATTAAGAAACTATCATGGGCTCAAAACAAAGGAGTCTAGTTATAGAGCATATGCATTGAACCACAATTAAGAATTACTCAAGATCAAAGAAATAACATCTTGGTAGTGAGATAAAAAGAAATGATCAACTGAATTAAAATGAGCTTTACCATTTTTGTATAATGTCAGTTGGCAAGAAGAAGGGGTTTGAAGAGTAAAAGTTAATATAAGTTTTGAGTTGTGTGAGTGAGAAATTAATTTTCTATAGAAATGAGAAGGAACTTGTCTTGGGGAAAAGATTATAATTTTTGACTTAGCAACTTGTGAAGTATCCACGGTGCAATAAGTTAAACACTTAAGAGGAAATTTTGGAGATTTTTGAATCCCAAGAGGCATTGGTTAAAGATCTGGAATAAAAATTAATCAGGATGCATACAGAACAGTACTAAACACAAGTTTTATACTTAACCAGCAGGTTAGCGCATAATCAGAGTAACTAGAATATTTGCATAATAGGGTAGGAGGTGAGACAATCAGAATAGAACAACTGTTTCTAACTCTATTCAAATTCTTATAGGAGGTAGTTTCATTAAGGGTTTTGCACGAGTGAATCTTGGAAACTGGGGCAAGGCTGAGGCATACCTCTATCAGGAGAAAGCATTCCATGTTGTCACCTAATCTGCATAATTGTTTTATTAAGTTTCCATGTAGTTTCCCATAAAACGCATATCTTGTCCTTCTTTTGAATTTTGCCAATAACTTCATCACTCCTTAAAAGCCCAACAAATTGGTGAAGAGGTCTCTAAAGAAAATGCAAATGTACCCTACAGGGCAAAATTCAACTTTGACAAAATTGAGAACAGCAGCTAACTTAATAGAAAACAAACAAATGAAACAGGCCTCAGTAAACGGGAAAAGATGGGCAACTTATTGTATGGTTTCTTAGTGCTGTAGTGAAGCATGTCTATAACAACTTAAGGATGCTGTGTAAGACAGACCTGTTCAAACCTAGGGTTTGCCATTTACAAATGTCAGTCATGAAAGATTTGGATATTGATTAAAATAGCCATCAATCAAGTTTTTTTTTTTTTTTTTTTTTTTTAGAAAAATAAAGAGAACCTAGTTCAGGAGGAAGTGCTAGGATTAGAAGCCTTATCTCAAGTACCTGATGTACAACAGTACCCAGTATGGCACACGTTAAGTGCTCAATAAATACTAGTTGCCTAAACAACAAACCAAATGAATAAATGAAGAATGGATGGTTGGATCATTTGGAAGTTTAGAGTAGAGAAGCATGCTAGTAAAAAGAAGTAATTTGACCAAGTAAGTATATATAAGTACAGTGCAAACTGCAAACCTCAATTTCAAAGAAAAACATTGGAAAAATATAGGATCAATTTGTTTTCAAGTTTAGTAACAGGTTTTTCAATGCAATATTTCTTAAATTTAATCATTTCATTATGTTAAATTAATGGAAGTACATTAGGAAATAATTAGTCATAGGTTTAGCGTCTTATTTATTTATCCTCCCTTAATTATTTCTCAGAGGGCCTGAAATAATTATATTTCTACTCTACTGCTGCCTCTCTTCGTAATGTTTAACTTTAAATATTATTAACCATCTAGTGTAATTAAAAAATATTTTTTATAAACATAATACATGTTTGTTGTTGAAAATTCATTTATTTTAATAACCACATATTACAGAAAAAGGAAACTTAAAGCAAGATAAAGCCAAAGCTGAAATATTTCTGTTATTAAAATCTGCAATAGTTCAACTCCAATGAACAAGCCAAACACAATTAACTTTGATTTGGTTTGAGAGTTTGATCTCTATTAGGAATAAGATCCTGGTTTTCATGCAAAAGTACTGTGCTCACATTGTATGTCTTAGTCAATTTCAGCTGCTATAAGAAACTACCATAAACTGGGTGATTTTTACAAATAGTTGTTTATTTCTCACATTTCTGGAGGAAGAGAGTTGAGGGGGCTCTTTAGAATCTGCTTTATAAGGGTACTAATTCTATGTATGAGCACTCTGACCTCATGACTTTATGACTTCCCCAAATCCCCCAGTTTCAAATACTATCATGTTAGGATTTACCTTGTGAATTTTGGGAGTACATACACATTTAGTCTATAGTAGCATTGTGACAAACTATTGTAGATTATAATTTAAAAAAAAATTTGTGTGTGTCCCTAATAGGAAAAAAAAATCCTGTTTTTCTCTTTTAGAAGAAGAAAGAGATTGTGATGTTATAGTGGAAATAAGATTGATTTCACAAAGGAAAAGAAGACCTCTTTCAAGATTTCACATGATATACTTCCACCTCTTAATTCAATTTACCAAATATTGATTGAATGTTGACTATGAGCTAAGCAACTCAGTTAACTAAAAGAGTTCCTATTTTTATTTATTGACTCATCTAAATTCAAACCATTAATAAATTATGCTAGCTATAATTGAGGTGATTGTTGTTTACCATCAATATAATCATAACTTATTTCCTGAGAGAATCCCTTAAGAATGAAATAGAAAATATGTGTTCCACATATATTTTCCTATTTATATATCTATATCTATTTACCTATCTATTGGTCTTGATTTTGAATCCTCATTTACAATATAGTAGCATTTTCTTGTTTTCAGAGAAAAAGTGTCAGTTAATAAAAAGATACTGGATGTGCCTTTCTTATTTCTTTCTTGGTAACTGATATGAATCGGAGAAAATTTGGTTAAAAATAGTAGCTACAGGAAACTTTAAATAATGCAAAGACTAGACAAATGTTTAAAATATCTTTCGTATTAGAAAAAGCCACTGTCTCCAAAAATATCTAAAATTCCTGGAGAAGCTGAAGCTCAGGAAAGATATAAACCAAAGTTCTTTTCCATTAGAGAAGCTATCTTTAATTTAATACATCTAATAGTGCTTATGGGGCTTCCCGGGTGTCTCATTGGTGAAAAATACACCTGCCAATGTAAGAGATACGGGTCTGATCCCTGAGGCAAGAAGATCCCCTGGAGAAGGAAATAGCAATCTACTCCAGCCTTCTTGCCTGGGAAATCCCACAGACAGAGGAGCCTGGCAGGGTCACAGGTGAGTTGGACGTGACTTAGCGACTAAACAACAACAGTTTCAAATGCATGTCCAAAGCCCATACAACAATTAAAAATTAGAGGATAATATTCCAATGGCACAAAGTTGTCCTTATTAAGGGAAGAATCAAAAAGTGATATCAAGTTCTCAGGTGCCAAGAATACTCTTTCAAGTAGGTTACTTCTTTCCCCTGGGACAGTCTCTGGTTTTCACAAAAGTTTGCCTTTTATTTTATTTATTTATTTTTTATTTCTTTTTTTTTTTTTTCAAACTTTATTTTATTTTATTTTTAAAAAAAATTTTTTATTCCTTTATTTCTCATGTGTTCCCCATTCTGAACCCTCCTCCCTCCTCCCTCCCCATACCATCCCTCTGGGTCGTCCCAGTGCACCAGCCCCAAGCATCCAGTATCGTGCATTGAACCTGGACTGGCATCTCGTTTCATACATGACATTTCACATGTTTCAATGCCATTCTCCCAAATCTTCCCACCCTCTCCCTCTCCCACAGAGTCCATAAGACTGTTCTATACATCAGTGTCTCTTTTGCTGTCTCGTATACAGGGTTATCGTTACCATCTTTCTAAATTCCATATATATGCGTTAGTATACTGTATTGGTGTTTTTCCTTCAGGCTTACTTCACTCTGTATAATAGGCTCCAGTTTCATCCACCTCATTAGAACTGATTCAAATGTATTCTTTTTAATGGCTGAGTAATACTCCATTGTGTATATGTACCATGGCTTTCTTATCCATTCATCTGCTGATGGACATCTAGGTTGCTTCCATGTCCTGGCTATTATAAACAGTACTGCGATGAACATTGGGGTACACGTGTCTCTTTCCTTCTGGTTTCCTCAGTGTGTATGCCCAGCAGTGGGATTGCTGGATCATAAGGCAGTTCTATTTCCAGTTTTTTAAGGAATCTCCACACTGTTCTCCATAGTGGCTGTACTAGTTTGCATTCCCACCAACAGTGTAAGAGGGTTCCCTTTTCTCCACACCCTCTCCAGCATTTATTATTTGTAGACTTTTGGATCACAGCCATTCTGACTGGTGTGAAATGGTATCTCATAGTGGTTTTGATTTGCATTTCTCTGACAATGAGTGATGTTGAGCATCTTTTCATGTGTTTGTTAGCCATCTGTATGTCTTCTTTGGAGAAATGTCTATTTAGATCTTTGGCCCATTTTTTGATTGGGTCATTTATTTTTCTGGAGTTGAGCTGTAGGAGTTGCTTGTATATTTTTGAGATTAGTTGTTTGTTGGTTGCTTCATTTGCTATTATTTTCTCCCATTCTGAAGGCTGTCTTTTCACCTTGCTAATAGTTTCCTTTGATGTGCAGAAGCTTTCAAGTCTAATTAGGTCCCATTTGTTTATTTTTGCTTTTATTTCCAATATTCTGGGAGGTGGGTCATAGAGGATTCTGCTGTGATGTATGTCAGAGAGTGTTTTGCCTATGTTCTCCTCTAGGAGTTTTATACTTTCTGGTCTTACGTTTAGATCTTTAATCCATTTTGAGTTTATTTTTGTATATGGTGTTAGAAAGTGTTCTAGTTTCATTCTTTTACAAGTGGTTGACCAGATTTCTCAGCACCACTTGTTAAAGAGATTGTCTTTAATCCATTGCATATTCTTGCCTCCTTTGTCAAAGATAAGGTGTCCATATGTGCATGGATTTATCTCTGGGCTTTCTATTTTGTTCCATTGATCTATATTTCTGTCTTTGTGCCAGTACCATACTGTCTTGATAACTGTGGCTTTGTAGTAGAGCCTGAAGTCAGGTAGGTTGATTCCTCCAGTTCCATTTTTCTTTCTCAAGATCGCTTTGGCTATTCGAGGTTTTTTGTATTTCCATACAAATTGTGAAATTATTTGTTCTAGCTCTGTGAAGAATACTGTTGGTAGCTTGATAGGGATTGCATTGAATCTATAAATTGCTTTGGGTAGTATACTCATTTTCACTATATTGATTCTTCCAATCCATGAACATGGTATATTTCTCCATCTATTAGTGTCCTCTTTGATTTCTTTCACCAGTGTTTTATAGTTTTTTATATATACGTCTTTAGTTTCTTTAGGTAGATATATTCCTAAGTATTTTATTCTTTCCGTTGCAATGGTGAATGGAATTGTTTCCTTAATTTCTCTTTCTGTTTTCTCATTATTAGTGTATAGGAATGCAAGGGATTTCTGTGTGTTGATTTTATATCCTGCAACTTTACTATAATCATTGATTAGTTCTAGTAATTTTCTGGTGGAGTCTTTAGGGTTTTCTATGTAGAGGATCATGTCATCTGCAAATAGTGAGAGTTTTACTTCTTCTTTTCCAATTTGGATTCCTTTTATTTCTTTTTCTGCTCTGATTGCTGTGGCCAAAACTTCCAAAACTATGTTGAATAGTAATGGTGAAAGTGGGCACCCTTGTCTTGTTCCGAAATGCTTTCAATTTTTCACCATTGAGGATAATGTTTGCTGTGGGTTTGTCATATATAGCTTTTATTATGTTGAGGTATGTTCCTTCTATTCCTGCTTTCTGGAGAGTTTTTATCATAAATGGGTGTTGAATTTTGTCAAAGGCTTTCTCTGCATCTATTGAGATAATCATATGGTTTTTGTTTTTCAATTTGTTAATGTGGTGTATTACATTGATTGATTTGCGGATATTGAAGAATCCTTGCATCCCTGGGATAAAGCCCACTTGGTCATGGTGTATGATCTTTTTAATGTGTTGTTGGATTCTGATTGCTAGAATTTTGTTAAGGATTTTTGCATCTATGTTCATCAGTGATATTGGCCTGTAGTTTTCTTTTTTTGTGGCATCTTTGTCAGGTTTTGGTATTAGGGTGATGGTGGCCTCATAGAATGAGTTTGGAAGTTTACCTTCCTCTGCAATTTTTTGGAAGAGTTTGAGCAGGATAGGTGTCAGCTCTTCTCTAAATTTTTGGTAGAATTCAGCTGTGAAGCTGTCTGGACAGGGGCTTTTGTTTGCTGGAAGATTTTTGATTACAGTTTCAATTTCCGTGCTTGTGATTGGTCTGTTAAGATTTTCTATTTCTTCCTGGTCGAGTTTTGGAAAGTTGTACTTTTCTAAGAATTTGTCCATTTCTTCCACGTTGTCCATTTTATTGGCATATAATTGTTGATAGTAGTCTCTTATGATCCTTTGTATTTCTGTGTTGTCTGTTGTGATCTCTCCATTTTCGTTTCTAATATTGTTGATTTGATTTTTCTCCCTTTGTTTCTTGATGAGTCTGGCTAATGGTTTGTCAATTTTATTTATCCTTTCAAAGAACCAGCTTTTGGTTTTGTTGATTTTTGCTATGGTCTCTTTTGTTTCTTTTGCATTTATTTCTGCTCTAATTTTTAAGATTTCTTTCCTTCTACTAACCCTGGGGTTCTTCATTTCTTCCTTTTCTAGTTGCTTTAGGTGTAGAGTTAGGTTATTTATTTGACTTTTTTCTTGTTTCTTGAGGTATGCCTGTATTGCTATGAACTTTCCCCTTAGGACTGCTTTTACTGTGTCCCACAGGTTTTGGGTTGTTGTGTTTTCATTTTCATTCATTTCTATGCAAATTTTGATTTCTTTTTTGATTTCTTCTGTGATTTGTTGGTTATTCAGCAGGGTGTTGTTCATCCTCCATATGTTGGAATTTTTAATAGTTTTTCTCCTGTAATTGAGATCTAATCTTACTGCATTGTGGTCAGAAAAGATGCTTGGAATGATTTCAATTTTTTTGAATTTACCAAGGCTAGCTTTATGGCCCAGGATGTGATCTATCCTGGAGAAGGTTCCATGTGTGCTTGAGAAAAAGGTGAAATTCATTGTTTTGGGATGAAATGTCCTATAGATATCAATTAGGTCTAACTGGTCTATTGTATGGTTTAAAGTTTGTGTTTCCTTGTTAATTTTCTGTTTAGTTGATCTATCCATAGGTGTGAGTGGGGTATTAAAGTCTCCCACTATTATTGTGTTATTGTTAATTTCTCCTTTCATACTTGTTAGCATTTGTCTTACATACTGCGGTGCTCCCATGTTGGGTGCATATATATTTATAATTGTTATATCTTCTTCTTGGATTGATCCTTTGATCATTATGTAGTGACCTTCTTTGTCTCTTTTCACAGCCTTTGTTTTAAAGTCTATTTTATCTGATATGAGTATTGCTACTCCTGCTTTCTTTTGGTCCCTATTTGCATGGAAAATCTTTTTCCAGCCCTTCACTTTCAGTCTGTATGTGTCCCCTGTTTTGAGGTGGGTCTCCTGTAGACAACATATGTAGGGGTCTTGTTTTTGTATCCATTCAGTCAGTCTTTGTCTTTTGGTTGGGGCATTCAACCCATTTACGTTTAAGGTAATTACTGATAAGTATGATCCCGTTGCCATTTACTTTATTGTTTGGGTTCGAATTTATACACCATTTTTGTGTTTCCTGTCTAGAGAATATCCTTTAGTATTTGTTGGAGAGCTGGTTTGGTGGTGCAGAATTCTCTCAGCTTTTGCTTGTCTGAGAAGCTTTTGATTTCTCCTTCATACTTGAATGAAATCCTTGCTGGGTACAATAATCTGGGCTGTAGGTTATTTTCTTTCATCATTTTAAGTATGTCTTGCCATTCCCTCCTGGCTTGAAGAGTTTCTATTGAAAGATCAGCTGTTATCCTTATGGGAATTCCCTTGTGTGTTATTTGTTGTTTTTCCCTTGCTGCTTTTAATATTTGTTCTTTGTGTTTGATCTTTGTTAATTTGATTAATATGTGTCTTGGGGTGTTTCACCTTGGGTTTATCCTGTTTGGGATTCTCTGGGTTTCTTGGACTTGGGTGATTATTTCCTTCCCCAGTTTAGGGAAGTTTTCAACTATTATCTCCTCAAGTATTTTCTCATGGTCTTTCTTTTTGTCTTCTTCTTCTGGAACCCCTATGATTCGAATGTTGTAGCGTTTAATATTGTCCTGGAGGTCTCTGAGATTGTCTTCATTTCTTTTAATTCTTTTTTCTTTTATTCTCTGATTCATTTATTTCTACCATTCTATCTTCTAATTCACTAATCCTATCTTCTGCCTCTGTTATTCTACTATTTGTTGCCTCCAGAGTGTTTTTAATTTCATTTATTGCATTATTCATTATATATTGACTCTTTTTATTTCTTCTAGGTCCTTGTTAAACCTTTCTTGCATTTTCTCAATCCTTGTCTCCAAGCTATTTATCTGTGATTCCATTTTAATTTCAAGATTTTGGATCAATTTCACTATCATTATTCGGAATTCTTTATCAGGTAGATTCCCTATCTCTTCCTCTTTTGTTTGGTTTGGTGGGCATTTATCCTGTTCCTTTATCTGCTGGCTATTCCTCTGTCTCTTCATCTAGTTTAAATTGCTGAGTTTGGGGTGTCCTTTCTGTATTCTGGCAGTTTGTGGAGTTCTCTTTATTGTGGCTTTTCCTCGCTGTGTGTAGGTTTGTACAGTTGGCTTGTCAAGGTTTCCTGGTTAGGGAAGCTTGTGTCGGTGTTCTGATGGGTGGAGCTGTATTTCTTCTCTTTGTTCAGTCGCGCTGTGGGGATGGAGGGAGGGATGCTGCAAACAAATAACACTGGCGTGCGCTTGCAGTGCCTCAGCCACACTGGGTCTGCCCCCGCTCACGGCGCATGTAGCCTCCCTGCCCACACTGCTCGGGCTCTAGGTTGTTCCGCCAGGAACAATCCGAGGCTGGCCCTGGGTTGCATGTACCTCCCATGTCCAAGCCGCTCAGGTTCAGGCACTTGGGTAGTCCTCAGAGGCGCAGACTCAGTTGGGCCTGAGTTTTGTGCTCTTCCCAGGTCCGAGCAGCTCAAGTGATGAGGTGTTTGGCGAGCGCCAATGCTGCGACTTATCGCCTCCCCGCCACTCAGTTATCTGGGTGTAAAACCGGCGCACCTTCTCAGGCAGATGTTAACCGTCCAAACCCCCCCAAAAGTTTTCTTTAGCAAAGAAGCCTGCTTACAGTTTTATAGATAATGTCTCTCTGGGGCTGCGATTGCCCCTTCTGGCTCTGGCTGCCTGTCACCGGAGGGGGAAGGTCTGCAGCCGGCTATCTCTGTTCAATTCTTTGTTCTGTGTGCGGGCCTGGCGGTCTTAGGTTAGGGCTGGCTTTTCGCGTGGTAGATATCCCACAGTCTGGTTTGCTAGCCCAAATTATTTCGCTCAGATAGTGCTCAGGGTATTCAGGCCAGATTCTTACTCTAAGCGATGCAGCCCGTGCTGCGCCTCCCTGCCCAGCCCCCGCTTGCTAATCAAAAGTTTGCCTTTTAGATTTGGGAAAAAGTCACTTCTCCTTTCTGTTTGTAGTTAGAAATAGAACTTATAGCCTGGTGGATTTTTCTCTTCTTGCTTATTTGCATGTATAAAATAGTATGAAATGCAACTAATCGCATGTTGAAGAGCATTTGTAAAATAATGGTGTGGTGGAAAGTTGAACATCAAATGTAGAGGGAAAAGTTTAGAGATGTTTGTTATGTTTGTTCTCTAAACCAAACAAAACAACATCAAGCTCTTGCCAACATTTGCTATCCATGTTCATTTTGATAGTAGCTATTCTGACAGGTATGAGATAATATCTCATTATGGTTTTAAATTGCATTTCTCTGATTATCAATGCTGAACATCTTCTCTGTGCCTGTTGGCCATCCTTACATCTTCTTTGGGAAAATGTCTATTCAGGCCTTCAGCCTAGTTTTTAATTAGGTTTGTTGTTTTATGTGTGTGCATTTTTGTTTTTGAGTTGTATGAACTATTTATATATTTTGGATATTAACTCCTAATCAGTCATTTCATATGCAAATATTTTCTCCCATTTAGTAGGTTGTCTTTTTGCTTTGTTATTGATTTCCTTTGTGATGCAAGACATTTTAAGTTTGATTAGGTCTTATTTGTTTATGTTTGCTTCTTTTTCCTTGCCTGAGATAGCAGATTCAAAAAATATTGTTGCAATATATTTTAAAGAGTGTTCTGCCTATGTTTTTCTCTAGGAGTTTTATAGTATTCTGTCTTACATATAATTCTTCAACCCATTTTGATTTATTTTTTATATGATGTTAGAGAATGTACTAACATTCTTTTACATGTAGCTATCTAGTTTTCGCAGTACCAGTTATTGAAGATACTCTCTTTACTGCATTGTATAGTCTGGACTTCTTTGTCAAATTAATTGACCATAAGTGTTATGGTCTATAGCCCATAAGGGCTATCTATTCAGTTGCATTCACCTATGCATGTGCATTTGTGACAGAACCATACTGTTCTAATTACTGTAACTTTGTAGTATAGTGTGAAGTCAGGAAGTGTGATTCTTTCAGCTCTGTTCTTTCTCAAGATGATTTTTGCTATTTGATGTCTTTTGTGTTTCCATACACATTTGGAAATTATTTGTTCTAGTTCTGCAAATATTCCATCAACATTTTGATAGGGATTGCATCTAATCTGTAATTCCCTTGGCTGGTATTATTATTTTAACAATACCAATTCTTTCAATCCAAGAACATGGTATATCTTTCCATCTGTTTGTTTCATCTTCAATTTCTTTCATCAGTGTCTTATAGTTTTGATTATAGATATAGTTTCCTTTTTTAATCCTCATAGGTGTATTCCTTAGTATCTTATTCTTTTTGATGCAATTATAAATTGAATTGTTTCCTTGATTTTTCTTTCCAATAGTTTATTGTTAATGTATAGAAAATAATGTTTTCCTTTATTAATTTTGTATCTTGCAACTTTACTGATTTAATTGATGAGCTTTAGTAGTCTTTAGGTTTTCTCTTTTCTCTTCTTGTTAAAGGGGTTGATTTCCATATTGAAGTTGATACTATTATGAGGGAGTGATATAGGATTGAACTTCTCTATTGATATTCACATAATACTTGTTCCATTACTGCTATGCTTTTCAATTTTGAAAATTCATCTGTTCATGTAAGTTTTTCCATATTTTCATTACCTTGTTTACCCCAAAATCTGTACATCTCACACTTGGTAGAAAAGTGATTGCAAGCATGCTCAGTGGATTTGTGTTTGTGTGTGTATGTGTATGGGGGAGATATATAACCACATTTTTTACTATGTGGTTTCTGGCAAAGTTTTTAAACCTCATTTTTTCCCCAGCTACTATATTTTAGAGTTCTGTAGCAATATTTGCTTAAATCAGGTTATATGAACTTATATAGTGCTTTCAAGGAAAATAAAAACATTGTAAGAATTTAAATATGTGAATGTGGATGTGGTGGATACCAATAAGTAAAGTAAGTGATAGGGTAGCCTTGACTTATTGAAAGTTAATTTTTTGAAAATTTAAATAAAATAAAAAACCAATGGGAATGAGAAATAACCAAGAAACCAATAAAATAAAAATTTACTTTGAAAATAGTAAGAATAAAGAGAAAAAATAAATCTTATTTAAACAGGCTACTATGACTAGCACCAAGTATACACAACCTTTCCTTCAAATATCTTATATGCCTCCACTTTGCTGACATTGTATGCTGACTGTATGTTCTAAAATGTCATCACAAGACTTTTTTTGACCTGAGTTTACTAAGTTCTCATTGTTAAAAGGGGGTATATTGACAAATATTCTAATGTGTTTTTTTTACTAGAATAAAGATAGCCTTGGTAGTGTTCACAATGTATTTTGTTTAAAGTTTTGCTGAAGGTATTTATCTAATAGTTTATGTTGAGTTAGAAACAACTTGATGAATTAGCCAAAAGTGTAATTCTTCCCTGGGCAATAATTACATGATTGAGTCAAGTCTTAGGGCTTTTCTTATTCTTTCAGATCATGATTCCCTAAAAGAAAATGCTTGTTCTGTTGTTGAAATTTTGAGAGAATTCAGTTTGGCAGCAATATTTTATTACTCTTGCTTAACTTGGGAGCCAGAAAGCTCAGAAATGAGGATATGTTTCTTTTAAAATGATACTTGGAAACTAAATATTAAATGCATTAAAGAATCTCTGCCTATTTTTTGGAAATGGTTGATACAATGAGGTCATTTGAAATCCCATTTAATAGAACCCTGACAGAGTATTGGAAAATCAGTGCAGTTCTGTTTTCACATTGCCCTTACATTAATAACAGATTTAACATTGACCTTTAACATAGTTCTTGAAACTGCAACTATTAAAACAGTAAAGATATGCATTTTTTCCCGTAGCGGCAATATTTTATTTCCTACTGATCATATCCTAATAAATCATACTTATTATAATCACATAATGAAATTAAGCCATATGTTAGGGACAACGTATTTTGTGTTTAAAAAAACAATGTTATCACATAATGTACTTAGGAATATCACTCAGAGAAACAAATCGTTGATGAAAATGCTGAATACAACAGGAGGAAAAAAAGGCTTGCAAAAAGTAATCTGTTTCATTAATAACAGACTGCACAGCATCTGTGAGGAAATTGTCTTCAACAAAAATGATTAATTGGACTAGCACTACTGGTAAGCAATCCTAGGTTATCAGAGGAAAGAGATCCTTGAATTAACATATGATGAAACTTCACTAATATTTCTTAACAAAGTTATTTATAATAACTCAATAAAAATTATGGATGAAGATCATAACCCAATCCCATGGACTGTAGCTTGCCAGGCTCTTCTGTCCATGGGATTATCCCAGCAAGAATACTGGAGCAGGGTGCTGTTTTCTACTTCAGGGGACCTTCCCCACCAGGACCTAATCTGTGCCTCTTGAATCTCCTGCATTGACAGGTGGATTCTTTACCACTAGTGCCACGTGGGAAGCCCATCTTTTCTAAATGGCACGTGAAAAAGTAAAAAACAATTTAAATAATATACTTAATTTGTGTAATATTTCCAAGAATTTTTTTCTTTTTAAAGTTTATTATTTTAATTGAGGCTAATTACTTTATAATGTTGTGGCAGCTTTTGCCATACATTGACATGAATCAGCCATGGGTGTACATGTGTCCCACCATCCTGAAGCCCTCTTCCACCTCCCTCCCCACCCCATCCCTTCAGGTTGTTACAGAGCACCAGCTTTGAGTGCCCTACTTTATGTATCAAATTTGCACTGGTCATCTATTTTACATATGGTAATATACATGTTTCAATGCTATTTTCTCATATTGTCCTGCCCTTGCCTTCTCCTACATAGTCCAAAAGTCTGTTCTTTACATTTGTGTCTCTTTTGCTGTCTTGCATATAGGGTGGTTGTTACTGTCTTTCTAAATTCCATATATATTTATTAATATACTCTATTGGTATTTCTCTTTCTGGCTTACTTCACTTTGTATAATAGGCTCCAGTTTTATCCACCTCATTAGAACTGACTCAAATACGTTCTTTTTTATAGCCAAGAAATTTTTATTTGAACAATATTTTTAAACAATATTAACAATGTAGAAGGACTTCCTAGGTGACACAGTGGTAAAGAATCCACTGCTAATTCAGGAAATGAAAGAGACATGGCTTCAGTCCCTGAATCGGAGAGATCCCCTGGGGTAGGAAGTGGCAATCTGGTACAGTATTCTTTGCCAGGAAGATTCCATGAACTGAGGAGCCTTGTGGGCTATAGTCATTGGGTCACAAAGAGTCAGACATGGCTGAGCATGCACACACACACAAACAATGTTAAAATTATTACTAAGATATTTTGCATTTATGTGTGCATTCTAAGTCTTCATAATCAGTGTTTGTTTTATGCCTACAACACATTTCAATTTGAAATATCTGTATTTCAAGTACTCAGCTCTACCACCTATATATTGTACTATATCAACTACCACAACAATCAACGTGGAATATGGCTCTATGTCTCCCAAAGATAATTTTAGTTGAATGAAATATAAAATTAAGGACTTCTAAAATATTTAAAATAGTTTAGCAACAAGAAAGTCAAATTGATACAAATAAGATTAATGGCATCAACTTTAAAGGAGAAGGAGGCTCAATCTAACTTCAAAACAATTTTGGAAAACACAGTTGATGACAATGAATAGCTCCCATATGCTGTGAGAATATGTAGTTATGTGGTTCTGATAATCATTTTAGATTATTATGTAAATAGCTAGTTTTCCTTGTAATTCTTCAAATAATTGGAAATCTATCATCAGTTTGGCCATAGAAATAGTAAATGGTAAATAAGCAATGGTTCTGCCCTCCAGACACATAAAGTCAAATGAGGAATTAAGGTATTAGGTTAGTGAAAAAAATATACTGTATTTTTGAGATTGATTGAATTTATTTACAGAATATTAAAAGATACAGCAAAGTAAATCTAGTAATATGTGAGGAAGAGCAGATTTTCTTAAGCAAATCTATATTGCAAGCAGAATTATTCAGAAATGAATTTTGTCACCTTACCATCACAATGAAATCCTTCCTGGATGAAGTATTGAAAAGGACTTTGGGACTTCTCTAGCCATCCAGAGATTAAGATTCCTCACTTTCAGTGCAGAAGGTGCAGGTTCAGTCTCTGGTCAGGGAACTAAGATCCTTCATGCTGCAAGGCACAATGGAAAAGAGAAAGAAAGGACCTGTATGATCCCATAATAGATTCTCAAGTTGAGGGAAAAAGTGCTTTGTATGATATCCAATATTCTTTCCAACCATAAAGTAGCATAATTATATACCTATTATGAGGGAATTTCCTATTTTAATTTTTCTTACTGTAAATATATGATGATTTCAAATTATTTGAATACCATCAAATATATATAACATTGATTAATCATTTGAATTAAAGAGGATATATCCTAAAGCATTAAAAAGTTAATAAAACTTTTTCCTTTCTCCAAAGCACTTTCACCTTGATTCCATTCATTGGATTGACTGTTCTCTTCTCTCACAAACATCTTAGTATTTTCATACCAATCCCAAGTTTTGGCAAGTGAATGGGATGGGTAAAAAAGCAGTCCCCCTTCTCAAACAAGGCAAAATATGAGGGTGAGAAAGAATTTTCTACTTCTTCACAAAGTAAAAAACAAAATGAAACAAAAAAATAAAGCAAATTATTACTTTGTTTAGATATCATTTAACCCCCCAAAATCAGGCAATTGATACATTCATGCAAATTATATTAATATCAAGAGTCCTTAAATATTTACCTTCAGTTCAGTTCAGTTCAGTCACTCAGTCGTGTCCAACTCTGTGACCCCATGAATCCCAGCACGCCAGGCCTCCCTGTCCATCACCAACTCCCGGAGTTCACCCAGACTCACATCCATCGAGTCAGTGCTGCCATCCAGCCATCTCATCCTCTGTCCTGCCCCCAATCCCTCCCAGCATCAGAGTCTTTTCCAATGAGTCAACTCTTCACATGAGATGGCCAAAGTACTGGAGTTTGAGCCTCAGCATCGGTCCTTCCAAAGAAATCCCAGGGCTGATATCCTTCAGAATGGACTAGTTGGATCTCCTTGCAGTCCAAGGGACTCTCAAGACTCTTCTCCAACACCACAGTTCAAAAGCATCAATCCTTTGGCACTCAGCCTTCTTCACAGTCCAACTCTCACATCCATACATGACCACAGGAAAAACCATAGCCTTGACTAGACGGACCTTTGTTGGCAAAGTAATGTCTCTGCTTTTCAATATGCTATCTAGGTTGGTCATAGCTTTCCTTCCAAGGAGTAAGCCTCTTTTAATTTCATGGCTGCAGTCACCATCTGCAGTGATTTTGGAGCCCAGAAAAATAAAGTCTGACACTGTTTCCACTGTTTCCCCATCTATTTTCCATGAAGTGATGGGACCACATGCCATGATCTTCGTTTTCTGAATGTTGAGCCTTAAGCCAACTTTTTCACTCTCCTCTTTCACTTTCATCAAGAGGCTTTTTAGTTCCTCTTCACTTTCTGCCATAAGGGTGGTGTCATCTGCATATCTGAGGTTATAGATAATTCTCCCGGCAATCTTGATTCCAGCTTGTGCTTCTTTCCATCAGTTTCTATTTGATCTATCAGACTGTGATTCCAACTATAAATGTAACCTTTCATTGCTACACTTCCTCAGGTTTTTCTTGTTGAAAAATGATTTGTGTTTCCTCTTTCTTATATGAAACTAAACTTATATATTGTTGTTTAGTCTTATAATAGTTCTGTAATCTAATACTCCTTCTTTCAAACTTTGATATATTTAAAATTATGTGAGTCTAGTAAATAGAGCTAATGGAATATAATAATCACTTAAAAGTTAAAGTATTTACATAATTTTAATAGTCTGTTTATATGAATAGGAAAAAAAATGTGATCAGTTGCCTACACGCAGCTGGAAATCCAAACAACAGACAGCAAATGTTCTAAGAACTGATGGAACATATTATTATATACATATTTTAGGGATTTATTATTGTAATACAAGCTTCACAAATATTATAAATAACAATATCAAAATTTAGGCAGGTTGTGGAAATTAAAGTTTTATACCCAATGTCGTTGGAGAGTAAAATTGTTTTGTCTAACATAGTTATGTGGACCAAGCTAAACACTTATGCAGAGAAAAATAAAGATCATCAAAGGGTAGAGCACTGAAAAGTATAAATAGAAGTGAAAGCATTGAGAGACATACTCTAATCTAATGTGTCATAAATTAAATTCTTTAAAAATCACTGGGAGTCATACTTACAGTCAATCATATAAAAGCAAAATATTTTTGTTTCATTTATAAAAAAAGAAAATAGGGTAACAATTGCTGCTTTGATATGCTTTGTTTAGATTCTTTAACACTAAATAATATTTACAAATGCCTTCAAATAATGGTTTCTTTTATGAAGCATTTTTGGAACTATGTAAATGTAAATCAACTGTTATAACAAGATTTATTTTCCAATTAGCATACTTACATATAATAAACATAAAGTAAATTATGCCTTGAGCTTCCGTGGTGGCTCAGTGGTAAAGAAGCCTCTTTACCAATGCAGGAGACATGAGTTCGATTGCTGAGTCAGGAAGATCCCCTGGAGAAGGAAATGGCTACCCACTCCAGAATCCTTGCTCGGGAAATCCCACGGGCAGAGGAGCCTAGTGGGTTACAGTCCATGGGGTCGCAAAGAGTCGGATATGACTTAGCATCTAAATGACAACAACAATAAAATATGCCTTAAAAAGTCTAAATTATATTCTTTCAAATCTTTCAAGAATTTCTGACTAATTTTTTTAATTATTAAGAAAATATCAATTAGTTTTCTCACTTTGGAAATACGGTTTAGAGAAACTGTTAATTCTGAAATAAGAAGAAGGGAGTCTGATACTGTCTAGCACCGTCAGTGGTACTCGCTGGTTCTGTCCACCATTCATATCTTATGGTGCAGTAGGATTTCACTTTCATCTGGTGGCAAGATGGTTGCTTTACTTTGACATTATGTTTGAATTCTGTCAGGGGTTTAATTCTATCAGGGGTTAAATTGTGTCCCAGAAAAATATGTATGTTAGAGTCCTTACCACAATCATTTCTAAATGTGATATTTTGGGGGCAAGATCTTTACTGATAGATGACTAATCCAAAGTATTCTTATACTAAGGGGTGATGTGGACATACAAACATGCATGGAGGGAAGATTAGATGAAGAGACACAGGGAGAAGAATGCAAATTTCTACAAGCCCCGGAGAGAGGTCTGGAACAAATCCTTCCCTCATGAACTTCAGAGAAAACACACTCTGTGATTACTTAATGTTTGACTTCTAAGCAGTCAGAAGAACCATGAGACAATTTCTATTGCTCAAGCCACAGTTTTTGGTACTTTGTTATGGCAGCCCTAGCAAACTAATATATATTCAAAGCCAAAAGATGGGGGAAAGTAAAGTACTCTTGGCTGAACTCTGAAGAATTGATGTTTTTGAATTGTGGTGCTAGAGAAGACTCTTGAGAGTTGCTTGGATGGCAAGGAGATCAAACCAGTCAATTCTAAAGGAAGTCAGTCCTGAATATTCATTGGAAGGACTGATGCTGAAGCTCCAATACTTTGGCCACCTGATGTGAAGAATCCACTTACTGGAAAAGACCCCAATGCTGGGAATGATTGAAGGCAAAAGAAGAGGGCATGGACATGTGTTTGAGCAAACTCCAGGAGATAGTGGAGGATAGAGAGATCTGGGGTGCTGCAGTCCACGGGGTTGCAAAGACTCAGACATGACGTAACAACTGAACAACAACAACTCTTGGCTTTTTGTAGCTGTACCTGTGTTGTTATCAAGGATGTGCCTGTTTTAGAAAACTCCCAGCTGACTTCTACTCAGGTCTCATTGCTCAGGATAAGGTTGTATGCTCATTACAAGCTGCAGTGAGGGGCAGCTGTAGAAAGAGTGGAGAACAATAGCCAACCCATTATGATTTTTGCCTTTTTAATTCAAATCAGTCTAGGAGCATTTAGTCTTTGGAAAAAAAAAGTGTTGTATTAGTGCATACGAAATGAAATGATAGCAGTGTCTACAAAAACAGAGATTTAATTCATTTTACTGCTTATACATACCTTCATTTCGTGTGGATTTCGAGCTCTTCTATGATAATTTGGCTAGCTATGTTTATAAAGATGAATGCGATTTTAAAATGTATGGAAATTTAAAATAAAGGTGGGATGTCAGAGAGGTGCATTTATTATAGATTTCAGGAAGTTGAGTAAGTAAACTATGAAGTAATTCTAGATGTGTTATTTACCCTGTGTAATTTGGTCTTCTCAACCATCTTACACTTTATCTCACAGTTTTGTGGGTTTTTTTTTTAATCATTGAATTATAATGTAGTATGACAATTATAATCTAGAGACATCTAATACCAAGTACTTTTGATTTTTTTACCATTTTTTATAGTATAGTTAATGTACAATGCTGTGTTAGTTTCAGATGTACAGCAGTGACTCAGTTATGCATACACATATTTGTATATATACATACATGTATATGTGTACACATATACATATATATTCTTTTCAAATGTTTTCCATTATGATTTATTAGAAGACATTGACTACAGTTCCTTGTGCTATATGGTAGGTCATTGTTGTCTACTTCTTTTATATATCATAGTGTGTATGTGTTAGTCACAAACTCATAATTTATCTACACTCCCCCCTCAGCCTTGCTATCCCTTTCAGTAATCATGTTTGTTTTCTGTGTCTGTGAGTCTATTTCTCTTTTGTAAAGAAGTTGACTTGTACAATATAGTACGACAGTGATAACCTAGAGACATCTAATACTAGGTACTTGTGATTTTAAAGATATTCTTGTTATTAACAAATTAAAGAATTCTAAAATTACAAAAAAGACTGCTTGACTTCTGCTCATGTTAATACAATAATTCTAGGTCACTTCAAAATTCATTTCTTGAATAGTCAGTTATCCTAATGCTGAAATTATCTCTGAAGAAGGCAAAGAGTACCCCAATTTCCAAATGAGATATTTACCAAAGGAAATATACTTTATGATGTCTATGTATTTTTATTGGAGTATAATTGATTTACAGTGTTGTCAGTTTTGCTGTGTAGCAAAATAAATCAGTTATATATACATAAGAAGTGAAATGAAGTATTAGTTGCTCACTCATGTCCAACTCATTGCAACCTCATGGAATGCAGTTCACCAGGCACCTCTGTCCATGGAATTCTCAGTGCAACAATACTGGAGTGGGTAGTCATTCCCTTCTCCAGGGGATCTTCCCAACCAAGGAATTGAACCCATGTCTTCCTGGATTGCAGGCAGATTCTTTACTCTCTGAGCCACCAGAGAAGCTCATATATATACATATATCCACTTTTTTAGATTCTTTTCCCATATAGGTCATTACAGAGTATATGGAAGAGTTTCCTGTGCTACACAATAAGTACTTCTTAGTTACCTATTTATGTATAGTAGTGTGCATGTGTCAAAACCTGGTTGGAAAAAAAAATTGCTATGTAAAACAATTAACAACATTTTTGTATATCAGATATTTTGAAAGTTTTAAGCTAACATTTGCATTATTAAAACCTTCAGTTCAGTTCAGTTCAGTTCAGTTCAGTTGCTCAGTCATGTCCGACTCTTTGTGACCCCATGAATTGCAGCACGCCAGGCCTCCCTGTCCATCATCAACTCCCGGAGTTCACTCAGACTCACGTCCATCGAGTCAGTGATGCTATCCAGCCATCTCATCCTCTGTCATCCCCTTCTCCTCCTGCCCCAAATCCCTCCCAGATCAGAGTCTTTTCCAATGAGTCAACTCTTCGCCAAAGAGTTGACTTTGGCCAAGTCAACTCTTGGCCAAAGTACTGTAGTTTCAGCTTCAGCATCATTCCTTCCAAAGAAATCCCAGGGCTGATCTTCATAATGGACTGATTGGATCTCCTTGCAGTCCAAAGGACTCTCAAGACTCTTCTCCAACACCACAGTTACAAAGCATCAATTTTTCGGCGCTCAGCATTCTTCACAGTCCAACTCTCACATCCATACATGACCACTGGAAAAACCATAACTAAAGGCCTGGATATGATATGCTTGCTTCTAAGTGATCCTTTCTGTTTTGTTCTTAGTGCAGTCTGACTGTTATCAAAATCTGGTCTCTTCATTCATACTTATAAAGTTGTATCTGGAAGGCAGCTGCCAAATCAATTATTACATTTTCTACCTCTACATGCACCCCCTCCCTACCTCCCCATTATTCACACCTTTGTTACTATCTGTAGGAGCCATTATACCAGTTATCACCCAGCTGAATGAGAGTAGAAGTGGAATGTGCCTCTTTGGGACCAAGGCTTCAGGACATGAATCTGCTTTCTGTGTGGTCTATCCTCTTCTTTTTTAAAAAATTAACTTTTAGTGAAAGCTATGGCTTCTCCAGTAATCATGTATGTATGTGAAAGTTGGACCCTAAAGAAGGCTGAATACTGAAGAACTGATGCTTTTGAATCACGGTGCTTGAAAAGATTTTGAGAGTCCCTTGGACAGCAAGGAGATGAAATTAGTCAATCTTAAAGGATATCAACCCTGAATATTCACTGGAAAGAATGATACTGAAGCTGAAGCTCCACTACTTTGGCCACCCAATGAGAAGAACTAACTCATTGGAAAAGACCCGGATGCTGGGAAAGATTGAGGGCAGGAGGAGAAGGGGGCAACAGAGGAAGAAGTTGGATGGCATCACTGAAACAATGGACATGAGTTTGAGCAAACTTTGGAAGATAGTGAAGGACAGGGAAGTCTTGTGTGTTGCAGTCCATGAAGTCTCAGAGTCGAACATGATTTAGCAACTGAACAACATTGGAGTATAGTTGATTTACAATCTTGTATTAGTGTCTTCTGTACAGCAAAGTGAATCTGTTATATATAAACATATATCCACTCTTTTTTAGATTCTATTCTTATGTAAGCTGTTACAAAGAATTGAGTAATGTTCATTGTGCTATGCAGTAAATTCTTATTAATTACTATTTTATATATAGTTGTGTGTACATGTCAATCTCGATCTCCCAACTTATTTCTGCTCTACCCCTTCTCCTTTGGTAGCCATAAGTTTGTTTTCTAAATCTGTGACTATATCTCTTTTGCAAATATGTTTATTTGTACCATTTTTTAAGATTCCATGTATAAATGATGTCATAAGATATTTGCCTGTCTGTATCTGACTTCACTCAGTACGACAATCTCTAGGCTCATCCATGTTGCTGTAACTGGAATTATTTTGTTCTTTTTTTTTTTTTTTTTTGCAGCTGAGTAATATTCCATTGCTTACCTATAACCACATCTTCATTATACATTCCTCTGTTGATGAACATTTAAGTTGCTACCATGTCCTGGCTATTGTAAATAGTGCTGAAATAAACATTGGGATGCATGTATCTTTTTGAATTATGGTTTTATCCAAATATATGCCCAGGAGTGGGATTGTTGGATTATGTGTTAGCTTTATTTTTAGTTTTTTAAGGAAACCCCATAGTGTTCTCCATAGTGACTCTACTAATTTATGTTCCAACAGTGTAGGAGCGTTCCCTTTTCTCCAAACACTCTCCAGCATGTATTGTTTATAGGATTTTTGATGATGGCCATCAAAAAAATTGGTGGAAGGTCTAAATAGACATTTCTCCAAAGAAGGTATACAGATAGGCAAGAGGGACATGAAATGATGCTCAAAATCACTAAATATTAGAGAAATACAAATCAAAACTACAATGAGATATCTCTCCTTCTTACTAGTCCTTGATGAGGAGGAGGACTTATGGGAAGGTGGAATAGCAGAATCAAAGGGGCCATGGTACATGAGTGGCAGCAGTGCAAAAAAATCCCTCAGCCCAGACCTCTCACCCAAAACAGAAATATTAATGAGATCTAAGCTTCCATTAAGTTGAGCCTCTATCTCTTTAGATCTCTCTATTTATTTTAATTGGATTTTTTTTAACTTTTTTAAATTTATTTATTTTTTTATGGTGTTTTGTGACATGTGGGAAGTTAGTTCCTCCACCAGGGATTAAACTCAGGACCCCTGCGTTAGAAGTGTGGAGATTTAGCCACTGGACCACCAGGGAAGTCCTTCTTTAGATCTCTTTTTACAGCAGTTAGCTTTCCTTAACCAATGAGGCCTTTTATTTATGCCATTATTCTAGAAAATTTTAAATGATCAATTCAATGCTTCCTGGATTTCAATTTCTGTAACAGCAGGATTGGTATGTTACTTACCTGCCAGAATCTGTAGAGTTTGTCACTTTGCAAGTACTTAATTAAGGTTTGATGAATTAAAAAAACACACATTTTAGAATACACTAAAAAATATTTGGTTTTGTCTGACTCATGAGTAAACATATGACTTTTATGTTCTTAGCAAATATCTAATGTTATATTTTAACCCAAGTAAAATGTTTCTCCCCATGCTTTCTTGACAACATTCCCAGCTGTTTCAATGCTGCATAGCAAAGCTCTGACAGCTTTTAGAGCAAGAGTCATTATTAGGTAATAATCCATCTGCAATTGCAACTATTTTATTTCATCATACTGCTAGCTTATATTCGTTCTGCTACTATCTCCTTAGGGATTTGTATTGCTGAACCTTAATCACAGCTAGTCTCAGAGTTGTGACTATAAATCCCTTTGAGTTATTTATTCATTCTTATTCAACATATTCTAATCGACCAATAATAAATCTTCCAAAAATACTGCATGCCTTACATGTTTCATTAGGATCCAGTAAGAAAGAAGTTGTACCACTTTTCTTTCTATTAACAATCATCTTTCTCCATCAAATGTGTTTGATGCATTTTAGGTTGACACATCCATTATTCAGCTTCATCAATGATCCAAATTATATTCTTCATTCTATAAGAGAGTATGTTTGGAAGTGATGAAACTTTAAGACAGGGATGACTGCACACACAAATATGACTACAGTATGACTCTGGAGGTCTTTGGCATTAGTGTATGGTATTATGTCATTGTTATTTAGTTGCTAAGTTGTGTCCAATTCTTTGCGACCTTATAGACTATAGCCTGGCATGTTCCTCTGTCCATGGGATTCTCCAGGCAGGAATATTGGAGTGGGTTGCCACGCCGGCCTCCAGGAGATCTTCCCAACTCAGGGACTGGACATGAATTTCCTGTGTTAGCAGGCGAATTCTTCATTACTGAGCTACCTGGGAAAACCCCATGGTGTATGTATGTGTATAATAATGTACAGCCTATTTTAATGTTCTGTGTTCCAAATTATCCTGGTTTCTTAATAAATCCTCCTGTTTTTAATGTTTTTTATTTTGGATTTGTTTGAAGGAATTCTAGTACTTTTGTTTGTTTTCTGGAAAGAACCTTACTTTTGCTGTAGTTGAAGTAGCATGTTATAAATGAAGAATTTGTATGCTTTTTAGTTTTACGTGGTATGTGTGTGTGTGTGTGGTCCTTCGGCATTGCTAGAATTTAAAAAATAATCAGAGAACCAAAGAATCTAGAGGTAGAAGAAATTTATTGTCTCAATAATTGAAGCATACATCATCTATTGGAGGTTCTTGCACAGTGGTAAACAAAACAAACTCCAAACGTATTTGGCAGATGAAAATCACCATTGTTAGTCTGTCTTTGGGCTTCTCTAGTGGCTCAGATGGTAAAGAATCTGCCTGCAATATAGCAGACCTGGGTTTGATCCCTGGGTTGGGATGATCCCCTGGAGAAGGGCATAGCAACCCACTCCAATATTCTTGCCTGGAGAATCCCCATGAACAGAGGAGCCTGGTGGGCTACAGTCCATGTGGTCACAAAAAGTCAGACACAGCTGAGCTACTAAGCACTATAAAATGACATAAATTACTTATTTAATTAGGTATTTTTCCCAAGTAGCTTTGATTAATGATTGATTTATGGTATCGTAATATACATAGCCCAAAAGCAAAGGTTTCTCAGATGATAGTAGCAGCTTTACATTGATCTCGGCCAGCCAAAGCTGATAGGTTTTTTGGTTCTGATTAAACTTACTTTGAAGTCCTTTGCTCACATGCTCAGTCATGTTCAACCTTTTGTGACCCTATGGTCTGAAGTCTGCCAGGCTCCCCTGTCCATGGGATTTTCCAGCAAGAATACTGGTGTGGGTAGCCATTCCTTTCTCCAGGGGATCTTTCCTACCTAGGGATGAAGCCCGAGTCTCTGATGTCTCCTGCTATGCAGGCAGATTCTTTACTGTGGAGCAACCAGGGAAACCTTTGAAGTCCTTTAGATAAGGACTATTTCATATTTTTTAATTTGTATGCAAAGAAAAAATTATAATGATGAATTCTGTGTCATAGTATAAAGTTCTAAAAATATCAAAACAAAATTGAATATCAAATTCTAAATTCATTTTAAAACATTCATTCATTTTAAAACAAAATGCTTTTAAGTCTTTCAAAATAAATGAAATAACAATATTTTACTCCAGATTATCTCAGTTACTAGGATTATCATAAGTGATATCAGTTTGCCCTTAATAGATGATTAGATTTGAATTATATGAGAGGTAAGACATGAGATTTCAGGTGATGAAAAACACCTTGGAAAGGAGTAAAATGGGAGTAAATTGTGACATTTTGTGTGCATTTTAAAGATATAATCAAATATAAAGTGATAATCTAGACTACAGAGATAAAGAGAATGCAGAAGAAATGAACTCTCAAATCTGGAACACTGACAGGACTGAAGGCTGGGTGGATGTGAGGAAATAAAGAAAGGTGATGAATTGAAGATGAGAAAAATTTAATTTAGAAATTGAAGAGTGAGACTATCCCAAAGGTTACAAGGGAATGTGAGAAGATGCAGATTTAAACTTTAAGCAAGCAAACCATAGCAATTTGGACAGCATATGTCTAGATGACAGCTGTCTCTTATGTAATGTTGTGGAGATAAAGGAGAATTGCTCATCTTTCAACTTCAAAGTAAAATAAACACATTTTCTACAAAATTATGAAAAATAACACTATTTTCAACATGCTATTAAGTGAGTTTGGAAAATTTCTCCCACTTGGGTGGATTTGCTACTCTGAACTGCAGAGAACATTATATGGCAAGTATGATTTGAATCTTAGTGATTACCCTTGCAAATAAAAAAAAGTTAAAATTGAATATTATAATTTCAATAGCATGAATCTAAAATTTAAATTCTGTATAATTCTACTTCCTGAAAATACTTTGAGTTCAAGTGACTAAATCCAGGAACAAAGATTGGGGGTTAAAAATAAGTCATAATTCTTATCTAGCTCATCCCTGCCTTTAGTGTATATTAAAAAACAAAGAAAAACCAAGCAAATGAACACCTAATTGACTGAATAATCTACTGAAAGTGGGTGTCAGCTTTCTCAATTTCTTAAGAGCTTTTAGAATATCATTCTTTAACTCACTGTTCAATTAAGTAAAAAAAAAAAATATATATATATATATATATATGGTAGCAGGAGAAACTGCAAAGTGTTATTATGTCTAGTAGATTCTGTTTACCACTGTGGCAAAAAGAAATGTGTACTTGTACAGAAACCCTACGACTTAGGCCAACTGTACACTTAGGAGGAGCACCTTCTGTTGTATTTGGAGTTTGTCTAAATGCTCAGTCATTTTTCATATGTTTTGGGTCTTTTTTTTAAAAGAGGCTTTTCTCATTATTTCAAAACCTAATAGGATTGTAATGGAATTGGGAAATGTAGTCCATATGTCTTGGAACTTTTTAGAATTCAATAATCAAATTACTGTTCAAACTGTTTTGATTACTTAAAATACAAGGTCTTTTAATTATATATATATATATATATATATATATATACACACACCCACATAGGGCTTCCCTGGTGGTTCAGCTGGTAAATAATCTGCCTGAAAGCCGGGAGACCTGGGTTTGATCCCTGGGTTGGGAAGATCCCCTAGAGAAGGAAACAGCTATCCACTGCAGTATTCTGGTCTGGAGAATTCCAGGGGTCACAGAGTCAGACACAACTGAGAGACTTTCACTTTCTTTCATGTACCCACATAAAAGAATAATGCAAAATTCTTAGAGTGGCTTTTTGGTTAAATATTTCATTTCCAAATATTTATTTTCTCTTTATTGTTGAATGCCATATGACTCAAGTACATGATTCTATGATGGTAGTAGTATTGTATTATTTAAAAATAATCAAGTGCAATTTGTTATTAAATTGACAAACACTTTTGTTCAGTGTTCATGTATCTATTGTCAATTCATTACCCAAATGTGTAAACATTTCTGTAAACAAATCAGACAAAGGGTAAAAAAGTTTAGATGCACTCAAACCCATTACTATTCTGCTTACGTCCTCGAAAAAAAAAAAAAAAGGAAACTTTTTCTGCTAAATTATATGAGGGCTTGCTGTTTCATCTTAATTAAAATGGCTATTGGATAAATTCTTCATTCCATCACATTTGGCATAGAAATATAATCTTTCATACTGTCACAAATATTATTTTAAAGAAAAGTTGATTTTTCTGTTTCATTGGCAAAGAGCATCTATTCCCACATCCATGACTTGTCTATGGCATTAAACAGGAAATTTCAAAAGACAAAGTATATTGTTGGAAGACTCACTTACTCTGCAATTTACATTCATCACAGACACTGCTGGTATGAGTTATCATTTCTCTTTTGCAGGTGAGGTCAGTTACGCGTCATTCACTGAGTGAGTCATACCACGGGTTGGGTCTTTCCAGGGAGTCCTCTTCTAAGTATACTTGTGGGTATTGAACTTCCCTTTGCTTCTTCTTAGAAGAGCTTTTCCTTTACTTAGCTAAGATTGAAGGAATTTTAACAAATATTTTTGACATTAGAGATTATTTATCCAAGCAATGTTAAATTTGAATGCTGCAGTAAATTACGAAAGAGTGTAACATTTGTTTTTCCTAAAGAAGCCTATTTAGCTACTGCAACAGTAGAGACATTTTGGCTGAGCATTTAATAAAATATAAATTACAGGCTGTTGCTAAGGAAACATTCTTAAACATAGTGTATTTATTCATTTTTATGAAAACATTGGTATAAAATGTATTATTATGAAAACATCTTGTGTTGGAAATAATTTTTAATTCCTAAGGAAACCATATTTTTATAATTCTACTTCTTTTATATTAATATGCTTCTCTGGTGGCCTAGATGGTAAAAGTGTCTGCCTACAGTGAGGGAGACCCGGGTTCGATACCTGGGTTGGGAAGATCCCTGGAGAAGGAAATGGCAACCCACTCCAGTACTCTTGCCTGGAAAATCCCATGGACGGAGGAGCCTGATAGGCTACAGTCCGTGGGGTCGCAAAGAGTCGGAAATGACTGAGCAACTTCACTCACTCACTCACTCACTTGTATATTATAAGCAAAAAATACAAAAGTTTATCACATATGATTTCTAAATAACTATAATGTTATGGTTTTCTTTGTGGAGGGCAAGGATTCCTGCTGTAATAACTGAATATGCAATTACATATGTACTGCTACTGTTGTGTGGAGATAGCATGATATGTTTGTGCAAACATAGAATACAGTCATATGGTTTAGATTCTGTAATTGTGTATTATGAAATCATTTGCAGCCCTACCCTGAACTTACACAGAGAAAAAATCTCACATATGGGATAGACCCAAGGGCATTATAGTTTACAAGCTCTTTCTGGAAAATAAGCTGAGATAAGATAATAAAGCAGAAATCTCCTTCCCTCATAATTGTGAATATTGTGTCCTAGAAAAGGCATGGACTCAGAGACAGACAGATGGAGTTGTGGTGTTTCAACTTGGGCAAATTATTAAATCATTCTTTCTCTAAGTGTCTTAATTTCTAAAAGAAAAATCAGACTACTGAACTTTTGTGTATATTTGTATGAAAAATATTAGAAAATATAAGATATAAAGTAAAAAAGAGAAAATAATATGAGAACAATAGGCATTCATTATTATTGTATGCTTGTATTTTCCCATCCAATTGTACTAACATATGAAATGTCACTTTATTAAGCTTTTTCTACACAAGGTTAATTAAAACCGAAGACCATTTGTATTATCTATAATGTTACATTTCTGATTTGACAATTTGCTATTTATTAGAAGATTCAGGTAATTGCCAAATGAGTCTATTAGCTAAAGTTCTATATGTAGGAAAATTAAGAGAATACTAAGACTTTTTTGATATGATAGTAAAATATAGATTGTTATTCAACAACTTTGGTCCTTGACATTTACCTAAAAAGTTTCTTTTTGTCCATATAAGATCCTGCACATAAATATTTATAGCAGCTTTATTCATAATTGCCAAAAAATGAAACAAACCAACATGTCCTTCAATTGTTGCTATGCTAAGTCACTTCAGTCGTGTCTGACTCTGTGCGACCCCACAGACGGCAGCCCACCAGGCTCCCCCGTCCCTGGGATTCTCCAGGCAAGAACACTGGAGTGGGTCGCCATTTCCTTCTCCAAAGCATGAAAGTGAAAAGTGAAAGTGAAAAGTGAAAGTGAAGTTGCTCGGTCACGTCAATTCTTCGCGACCCCATGGACTGCAGCCTTCCAGGCTCCTCCATCCATGGGATTTTCCAGGCAAGAGTACTGGAGTGGGGTGCCATTGCCTTCTCCATGTCCTTCCTTCAATAAGTGAATAATAAATAAACTGTGTTATATCCAAACACTGGAATGTTATTTTGCACTAAAAAAAAAAAAAGTATTAATAGATATCAGGACCTGGGAAGACATAAAAGAAGCTTACATACATATTACCAAGTAAAAAAAATTGGTCTAAAAAGATTGCTTACTCTATGACTTCAATTATATGGCCTTGTCAAAACAGTAAAATTATGGAGACAGTAAAAATCAATAGCTGCCAAAAAATTAGGGAGAATGGGAAATGAATGAGGGCTTCTCAGGTGGTACGAGTAAAAATCAATAGCTGCCAAAAAATTAGGGAGAATGGGAAATGAATGAGGGCTTCTCAGGTGGTACGAGTAAAAATCAATAGCTGCCAAAAATTTAGGGAGAATGGGAAATTAATGAGGGCTTCTCAGGTGGTACGGATTTTTAGGGAGTGAAACTATTTTGTATGATACTATGGTGGTGGTCACATGTCTTTTTGTATTTGTACAAACCCATAGAATGTACAACAGCAAGCATGAACCCTAATGTAAACTATGGACTTTGGGTGATAATGATGTGTCAATTCAATGCAGGTTCATCAGTTTAACAAATACACCACTATTGTGTGTGATGTGGATAGTATGGGAGGCTGTGTGTGGGCTGGGGGGCAGGAGGGTATGGTAATTCTCTGTACTTTCTACTCAGTTTTGCTGTGAACCTAAAACTTCTCAAAAAATAAAGTGTATTTTAAAATGTAGATGGTGGACATTAAGTTGAAAATTAGTAATTTAATAGGGAGAATATATTCACTTAGCCCTTATTTAAATAAAATAAGCTTAACATTAAAAAAAAAAAGAAGATTCACTGTGTATACGCTATTTAGCTGAAAATACATAGAACATAATAGTCATCACAGTAACAACAAATGATGGAGCAAGTTGAGCAAAGAGGCCAGAGAGCACACACCCAGCTTCATGCACACGGGGAAGATGCTAGAGACATACCGTTCACTATTAAAATGAGTTTCAGTTCACTTCAGTTCAGTTGCTCAGTCGTGTCCGACTCTTCACGACCCCATGAACCGCAGCACGCCAGGCCTCCCTGTCCATCACCAACTCCCGGAGTTCACCCAGACTCACGTCCATAGAGTCAGTGATACCATCCAGCCATCTCATCCTCTGTCGTCCCCTTCTCCTCCTGCCCTCAATCCCTCCCAGCTTCAGGGTCTTTTCCAGTGAGTCAACTCTTCGCATGAGGTGGCCAAAGTACTGGAGTTTCAGCTTCAGCATCATTCCCTCCAAAGAAATCCCAGGGCTGATCTCCTTCAGAATGGACTGCTTGGATCTCCTTGCAGTCCAAGTGACTCTCAAGAGTCTTCTCCAACACCACAGTTCAAAAGCATCAATTCTTCGGTGCTCGGCCTTCTTCACAGTCCAACTCTCACATCCATACATGAACACTGAAAAGTTTGCCTAGGGGGAAAAAACCTATGAGCAGAAATATACCAAGGATCACATAAGTTGCTGACTTGCAATGCCCTGCATATTCTTAGGGCCACAGAAGAGAAAGCCTGTTGGAGGAAGCTTGACCCTCTGTCTCTGTATCCATAAAGTGAGAGTTTAAGAACCTGAATAGACTGTGCACCAAAAGGGAAGCTTCCTAATTGGAGAAAGTGCCTTGTCAGAAAGGGGAACTGGAATCAGTCTTTTTTTCTGCTGAGGATTTCAGCTCCACTGAGCCAATTCTTCGGTCTTACCATAGGAATGGATGAAATGAGCCCCTGGAGGCCATCTCTCCTTATTGACCTCAGAGAAAAAATAAAATGGCACTAATTGGGAGCCCACAATGAATCAAAGTCTTGTAGATATTTCCTTTTTTCTCAGAACTCTGCCAGGTAATGAACTATGCAAAGGGAATAAGTGAGTCCCCCAAGATTGCCCAGCCATAAAAGACTGCAGCCTTGTGATTGAAACTCAGTTTTATTGGCTCCAAAACTATGACCTTAACATATTTTAGCTCCTCAATAATTTAAAAGTTCTAATACTGCAGTGTGTGTGTGTGTGTGTGTGTGTGTGTGTGCACGTGCGTGCGCTCAGTTGTGCCTGACTCTTTGTGACCCCATGGACTGTATAGCCCACCAGGCTCCTCTGTCCATAGGATTCTCCAGACAAGAATGCTGGAATGGATTGTCAGCCTTCCTCCAGGGATCTTCTGTTGCAATTTAAAGCAAAGCAAAAATATGATTTCCATGGAAGCTGATCCAATAATAATTTACTTAAAAAGGGAAATCTGACTATACCAATCCAATGGCTTAAAGACAGTAATGATAAGTAACTGGTGCTTGCATGTGTGAAGGGCTTCCCTTGTGGCTCAGCTGGTAAAGTATCCACCTGCAACGCAGGAGACCTGAGTTTGATCCCTGGTTTGGAAAGAGCCCCTGGAGAAGGGAAAGGCTATGTGTGCTTACTAAGGGTTAAACATGTAAAGGCATGTGTTAATCTCCCTAAAGGCACTGGGAACCAGGAATTGATGAAGCTGAAGCTGAGCATTTTGTTAGAGTAAGGCTAGGGAGACCCCAAGAAGGTTTCTGCTATAACAAAACAGAAAATATAAGACCTTCCTTGTCCCAGCCTTCAAGTGTCCAATAAATAGAGGGTTACAGAACTCTCTGGTACCCTGAGGATATCCCTACTTTCTATTGCTCCTGGTCTCACAGCCATGAATGTAGGCCTTGAGACCATCAAACTGCTTGAGTCTGTCCCTGACCCTCCTCTTATAAATTTTTTTTCTATTCTGCCACCATAATCTTTTGTCCTGATTATTGCGGTATTGTCTAATTAGTGTTTCTGATACTCTTCCTTCTTCCTACAATGTCTTTATGATTTAACAACTCAGTTAGGCTAAACTATATTCCCTAGAATTCTCTTTCTAGAACGCTTCTGGAGAGGGTAATCTAAAAGAATAGTCTCATATAGGAGGTGGAAAATCAAAGAAAAGCATAAACACAGTTTAGAGCATTAACATATAACATATAAAACTTCTCCAGTTTTATAGCATAAACCAGAGAAGGTGATGGCACTCCACTCCAGTACCCTTGCTTGGAAAATCCCACGGACGGAGGAGCCTGGTGGGCTGCAGTCCCTGGGGTCGCAAAGAGTTGGACACGACTGAGCGACTTCACTTTCACTTGTCACTTTCATACATTGGTGAAGGAAATGGCAACCCACTCCAGTGTTCTTGCCTGGAGAATCCCAGGGACGGGGGAGCCTGATGGGCTGCCATCTACGGGGTCACACAGAGTCGGACACGACTGAAGCGACTTAGCAGCAGCAGCAGCATAGCATAAACACATGCTTTGTGCTATCCTCAGTCGTGTCCAGCTCTTTGTGATTCCATGGACTCTAGCCCACCAGGTTCCTCTGTCCTTAGAATTTTCCAGGCAAGAATACTGGAGCAGGTTGCCATTTCCTTCTCCAGGGGATCTTATCAACCTTGGGATCAAACCCAAATCTCCTGTGTCTCCTGCACTGGCAAACACATTCTTTACCAGTATGCCACCTGGGAAGCCCAGCATAAAAATGAAAAAAGTGAAAATGAAAATCACTCAGTCAGGTCCGACTCTTTGGAACTCCGTGGACTGTAGTCTGCCAGGCTCCTTGGTCCATAGAATTCTCCAGGCCACAATACTGCAGTGGGTAGCCATAGTTCCTCCCAATTATTCAATAAAACACTAATCTTGGTGATTGTTCTTGTTGTTCAGTTGCTCAGTCATGTCAAACTCTTTGCGATCCTGTAGACTGCAGCATGCCAGGCTTCCTTGTTCTTCACCAGCTCCTAGAGATTGCTCAAACTCAGTCCCATTGAATCGGTGATGCCATTCAAGCATCTCATCCCTGTCTTTCCCATCTCCTCCTGCCTTCAGTAATTCCCAGCATCGGGGTCTTTCCCAACAAGTCAGCTCTTTGCATCCGGTGACCAAAGTATTGGAGCTTCAGCATCAGTCCTTCCTATAAATATTCAAAGTTGATTTCCTTTAGGATTGACTGGTTTGATCTCTTTGCTGTCCAAGGGCCTCTCAAGAGTCTTTTCTAGCACCACAGTTCCAAGGCATCAGTTCTTCAGCCCTTAGTCTTTTTTATTGTTCAGCTCTCACACGACTACTGGAAAAACCATAACTTTGACTATAGGGACCTTTCTTGGCAAAGTAATGTCTCTGCTTTTTTTTTTTTTATTGAAGGATAATTGCTTTACAGAATTTTGTTGCTTTCTGTCAAACCTCAACATGAATCAACCATAGGTATACATATATCTCGTCCCTTTTGAACCTCCCTCCCATCTCCCACTCCATCCCACCACTCTAGATTGATACAGAGCTCCTGTTTGATTTTCGTGAGCCATACAGCAAATTCACTGTATTCACTGTAGCAAATTCACTGTAAAATAGATAGCCATTCATTAGCTATCTATTTTACATATGGTAATGTATGTTTCCATGTTACTCTTTCTATACATCTCACCCGCTCCTCCCCTTTCCCCTTGACCATAAGTCTATTCCCTGGGTCTATTTCTTCATTGCTGCCCTATGCATAAATTGTTCAGTACCAATTTTCTATATTCCATATATATGTGTTAGAATATATTTATCTTTCTCTTTCTGACTCACTTCACTCTGTACAATAGGTTCTAGGATCATCCACCTCATCAGAACTGACTCAAATGCATTCCTTTTTATGGTTGAGTAATATTCTATTGTATATATGTACCACAACTTCTTTATCCATTCATCTGTTGATGGACATCTAGGTTGCTTCCATGTTCTAGCTATTGTAAATAGTGCTGCAATGAACCATGGGATACACGTGTATTTTTCAATTTTGGTTTCCTCAGGGTATATGCCTAGAACTGGGATTGCTGGGTCATATGGTAGTTTTATTCCTAGTTTTTTTGTAAGGAATCTCCATACCATCATCCATAGTGGCTGTATCAATTTACATTCCCACCAACATTGCAAGACGGTTTCCTTTCCTCCACACTCTCTCCAACATTTATTGTCACCAGTCTGAGGTGATGTCTCACTGTGGTTTTTATTTGCATTTTTCTAGTAATGAGTGATGTTGAGCATCTTTTCATGTGTCTGTTAGCCATCTATGTGTTTTCTCTAGAGAAATGTTGGTTTAGGTCTTTCCCCACTTTTGAATTGGGTAGTTTTATTCTTCTGGCACTGAGCTGTGTGAGCTGCTTGTATATTTTGGAAATTAATCCTTTGTCAGCTGTTTCAGTTACTATTATTTTCTCCCGTTCTGAGGCTTGTCTTTTCACCTTGCTTATAGTTTCCTTTGCTGTGTAAAAGCTTTTAAGTTTAAACAGGTCCCACTTCTTTACTTTTGTTTTTATTTCTGTAACTCTAGGACTTGAGTCATAGAGGATCTTGCTTTGATTTATATCATTGAATGTTCTGCCTGTGTTTTCCTCTAAGAGTTTTATAGTTTCTGGTCTTACACTTAGGTCTTTAATCCATTTTGACTTTATTTTTGTGTATGGTGTTAGGAAGTGTTCTAATTTCATTTTACATGTAGCTGTGTATGGTGTTAGGAAGTGTTCTAATTTCATTTTACATGTAGCTGTCCAGTTTTCCCAGCACCATTTATTGAAGAGGCTGTCTTTGCCTCTTTTTATATTCTTGCCTCCTTTGTCAAAAATAAGGTACCCCTAGATTTATGGGTTTATTTCTGGACTTTCTCTTTTGTTCCATTGGTCTATATTTCTGTTTTTGTGCCAGTACCATAATGTCTAGTCAGGGCTATGGTTTTTCCTGTGGTCATGTATGGATGTGAGAGTTGGACTGTGAAGAAGGCTGAGCGCCGAAGAATTGATGCTTTTGAACTGTGGTGTTGGAGAAGACTCTTGAGAGTCCCTTGGACTGCAAGGAGATCCAACCAGTCCATTTTGAAGGAGATCAGCCCTGGGATTTCTTTGGAAGGAATCATGCTAAAGCTGAAACTCCAGTACTTTGGCCACCTCATGCGAAGAGTTGACTCATTGGAAAAGATTCTGATGCTGGGAGGGATTGGGGGCAGGAGAAGAAGGGGACGACAGAGGATGAGATGGCTGGATGGCATCACTGACTCGATGGACGTGAGTCTGAGTGAACTCCGGGAGTTGGTGATGGACAGGGAGGCCTGGCGTGCTGTGATTCATGGGGTTGCAAAGAGTCAGACACAACTGAGCGACTGATCTGATCTGATCTGATGAATTGTGAAATTTCTTGTTCTAATTCTGTGAAACATGCCATCGGTAATTTGATATATATCACATTGAATCTGTAGATTGTGTTTGGTAGTATAGTTATTTTCACAATATTGATTCTTCCTACCTAGGAACTTGGAATATCTCTCCATCTGTTTATGTCATCTTTGAATTCTTTCACTAGTGTCTTATGATTTTCAATGTACAGTTCCTTTGTCTCCTTAAGTAAGTTTATTCCTAGATATTTAAATCATTTTGTTGCAGTGGTGAATAGGATTGCTTCCTTAATTTCTCTTTCTGATTTTTCATTGTTAGTATACAGAAATTCAAGTGATTTCTGTGTATTGATTTTGTATCCTGCAAGTTTGCTAAATTCACTGATTGGCTCTAGTAATTTTCTGATATTATCTTTAGGGTTTTCTATGTATAGCATCATGTCATCTGCAAATAGTGAGACCTTTGCTTCTTTTCTGATCTGGATTCCTTTTATTTCTTTTTCTTCTCTGATTGCTGTAGCTAGGACTTTCAGAACTATGTTGAATAATAGTGGTGAAAGTGGACACCCTTGCTTGTGCCTGATCTTAGGGGGAATGCTTTCAGTTTTTTACAATTGAGAAAAATATTTGTTGTATGCTTATCATATATTGCCTTTACTATGTTGAGGTAGGTTCCAATGTCCACTTTTTGAAGAGAGTTGGACCATAAAGAAAGCTGAGCACCGAAGAATTGATGCTTTTGAACTGTGGTGTTGGAGAAGACTCTTGAGAGTCCCTTGGACTTCAAGGAGATGCAACCAGTCCATCCTAAAGGATATCAGTCCTTGATGTTCATTTGTAGGACTGATGTTGAAGCTGAAGCTCCAATACTTTGACCACCTGATGTGAAGAGCTAACTCATTTGAAAAGACCCTAATGCTGGGTAAGATTGATTGCAGGAGGAGAAGGGGACAACAGAGGATGAGATGGTTGGATGGCATCACCAACTCAATGGACATGGGTTTGGGTGGACTACAGGAGTTGGTGATGGACAGGGAGGTGTGGTATGCTGCAGTTCATGGGGTCACAAAGAGTCAGACATGACTGAGTGACTGAACTGAACTGAAGGTTGGTCCAGTGGTTTGTGTAAGAGTCCTACAGTGTGAGATTTGTGCTGAATTTTTGTTTGCTTGTTTTCCCTCTGATGGGCAAAGCTGAGTGAGGTGGTAATCCTGTCTGCTGATGATTTGGTTTGCATTTTTTTTTCTTTATTTTTTAGATGAGGGATCCTACACAGGGTGCTACTGGTGGTTGGGTGATGCCAGGTCTTGTATTCAAGTGGTTTCCTTTGTGTGAGTTCTCACTATTTGATACTCCCTTCACTTAGTTCTCTGGTAGTCTAGGGTCTTAGAGTCAGTGCTCCCACTCCAAAGGCTCAGGGTTGATCTCTGGTTAGGAACAAAGATTCCACAAGTGGTTTGTTATGGCATTAAGTGAGATTAAAACAATTATCCAAAAATGAGAAACCAGAATGAACCCCAGACAAATGGAAGTTATAAAATCAAGCAAATAATAATTAAAATAATGAAATATACACATATACATATACACCATGAGCAAAGTCAAAACAGCCCAACAAAAATAGAGTAGATTTACCTGGTGAAGAAAGGAAATCAAGAATTACATTTACCAGTTAAGAACAAAACTAACTAAAGCACAGACTGGAAAACAAAACTAAAGCCCAGGTGCCAATTGAAGAATAAAGTAATGAAACAAATAACAAATATGTTGAGAGGAAAGGAAAGAAAGAAAGAATAGATATGCAAAGTTAAATAGAGGTAAAGAAAGAAGATTCATAAAAGTTGAAGATTAACTGCAATGGGAAAAGAACAGTAGGAAAAGCAAACAAAGGAATAAGTGCAGAAAAATAATAATAGGTTTAAAAAAAAAAACACAGAAAGAGAAAAAAAAAAGGAAATCTCCACAGAACTGCAAAAACCCAATGTAGAAGCAGAGGTTTATAATAATAATAAAAAATGTGACTGAGCAAAAAAAATCTCAAAAGCTTAATTAGATTTCATAGTGCCAATAAAATTGACAACTACCACATAGGGGGGAAATAGGAAAAAAAAATCCAGAAGAATCTACAGAACAAGTCAAAAGAAGACTAATAAATGTTTTTCTCTTCTCTGCTGTCAGAGTCCTTTCCCTCGCTGGGAGTCACAGCGCCCTCACCTCCCTAGGATGTCCTCCCTCATTGTGCTGATCTCTGGACCTGCTGTGGGGGCAGCTCAGCTTCTAATCTGGTCCTGCTCCTCTGTGTTGTTGCCTCCAATGTCCACAGCTATCAGAACTAGTGTGTTTTCTTTTGTGGGAGCTCTCAATGACCTTTTATATGTTCCATAGTCACAGAGTCTGCCTAGTTGATCGTGTGGATTTAATCTACAGCTTGTAAAGCTGGTGGAAAGGTTTTGAATCTTATTCCTTAGCCACACTGCCCTGGGTTTCAATTGTGGTTTTATTTCCACCTCTGCATGTGGGTCATCCACTGGGGTTTGCTCCTGGGGCTGTCCTGGAAGACTTGTGTTTGTCCCCGTGAGGGCCGGGTGTGGAGGTGGTGCAGCTGCTTGGCTCACAGGGGTTCTGGCAGCACCAGGTACTCAGGGGGATTGGCAGCTAGGGTAGTCAGACATATGATGCTCTAGAAGGGTATGACAACCAGTATTGGCCAGTACACTCCAGTATTCTTGCCTGGAGAATCCCCCTGACAGAGAACCTGACAGGCCACAGTCTGCAGGATCGCAAAAAGTTGGACAGGACCAAAGCGACCCTGCACACATAGATGCAAGTTTGTTTGTTTGTTTGTTTTTGCCTGTGACAGCTCTGCCTCAGTGTGAAGGTGGCACAGCTGCTTAGCTTGCAGGGACCCTGGAAGTGCAGGTGTGTGGGGACACAGACTGCCTCCATCCCTGGAGTTATGGCCCTATCAAAAAAATTTTTTTTTTTTTTTTTTTAGCCTCTTGTAGCTGGTGATCAGAGGGCCTGTTTGGCCAGTCTTTCTCTATAGCTCAGCCTTCTCAGGCAATTAGAGGGCTCCCTTGCCTGGGGTCCTTCTCTGTTATTCAGTGCATCAGGCACATAGAGGGATGCCCCTAGTTGGGGTCCTATTCTGTAGTTAGGGGCATCAGTCACTTAAAGTAGCACCCTGGGTGGGGTCCTGCTCTGTAGTTCAGGGCAGCAGGCATTTGATGGGCCAGGCTCTCTGTTATTCAGCTGCCGATGCTGGAGTGTGGGGAGAGAGAGACTATGGTGATGACTCCATCCCTTATGTATAACTCAGCAGCACTGACTTGCTTCCATGGCTGCCCTCTTTCCTCCTCCACAGGCATTTCCCACCACAATCTCCTCCCGCACATCCCCCCAGTCAGTCTCTCTGCAGTTAACAGCAGCCCTCACCTGGGGATTGCTCCACAATCCCTAGACTCTGGCTCCCAGCTGCTGTGCCTTTCAGCATCCTTCTTCAGGGTATGTATGGCTGTGGCAAGGACTTTCTGATTCTCATTCCATTTAGGCTGACGCAGATCAGCTGTTTCCCTCTCACCCTTAAATGTTTCTCCTCTGACTCAGACAATTGCCCTGGTGTGGGAATTGGTCCCCTGCTTCAGTTCCCGTATCTGCCAAGGGCGGGTCCAGTCCCTCTAACACTCTTGAAGGAACACCCTAGTTCCTTCATCCTAGAGAGTTTTGTGTGGTTCTATATATTCTTTTCCACTGGTCAGGTACTTCTGGTCGCTCTCAGCTGGTGTTCTGCATGCGTTTCTGTGTCTGAAGGTGTATTCTTGATGTATCTGTGGAGAGAGATGTATTCCATGTCCTCCTCCACCATCTTGCTCTCTCTCTATTTTTTAATATGCTTTTTAGGTTTGTCAATGCTTTTCTTCCAAGGAGCAAGTGTCTTTTAATTTCGTATTTGCAGTCACTATCCACAGTGATTCTGGAGCCCAAGAAACTAAAGTCTTTCACTGCTTTCATTGTTTCTCCATCTATTTGCTGTGAAGTGATGGGACCAGATGCCATGATCTTCATTTTTTGAATTTTGAGTTTTAACCCAGCTTTTTCAATGTCCTCTTTCACTTTCATCAAGAGGCTCTTTTAGCTCCTCTTTGCTTTCTGCCATAAAGGTGGTGTCATCTGCATATCTGAATTTATTAATGTTTCTCCTGGGAATCCTGATTCCAGCTTGTGCTTCATCTAGCCTGACATTTCACATGATGTACTCTGCATATAAGTTAAATAAGCATGTTGACAATATACAAACGTGACGTACTCCTTACCCAATTTGGAACCAGTCCATTGTTCCACATCTGGTTCTGTTGCTTCTTGACCTGCATAGGTTTCTCAGGAGGCAGGTAAGGTGGTCTGGTATTCCCATCTCTTTAAGAATTTTCCACAGTTTGTTGTGATCTACACAGTTAAAGACTTTAGTATAGTCAATGAAGCAGAGGTAGATGGTTTTCTGGAATTCTCTGGCTTTCTATATGATCCAAAGGATGTTGGTAATTTGACCTCTGGTTCCTTTGCCTTCTTTTTCAGAATAAGTGCCTTCATTTTGTAGATTAAATCAGATTAACTGATTTAAACTGAGAATATTAGCTTTGGGGCATTTAACCTAGTCACTTGGGAAACCTTTAAAAGAGGGCTTAGGTCTTCTGTGGGAGAGAAAGACTCCACCTTGTGGAAGAATTCTGGCTCACGCTTGTTAAGTTCCAGCCTTTCCTGGTCTTTTCTTCCTAACATCCTCTGGACAAGTTTTGGTTTGTGCCCATGGGCTATAAGCTTCTCATGGTCTTCTTCTGACTCTTTGCCCTAAGAACTTCACGCATTCTTAGGCCCCAAATTGTATAAAATTGTTCCTTCTAAGAAATCCTTTACTATGAGAATATATATATATTTTAATGCAAAGATTTATTGGGTTACAGAATTTTGTTGGTTTCTGCCAAACATCAGCATGAATCTGCCATAAGTATACATATGTTTGGTTCTGAACACAGTAGCCAGGATAATCCACGTGAACCAAAGTTAGAACATGTCATTCCTCTACCTACCAAACCTACCAAAGTCTTCCCATCTCATTCACCTAAAAGTCAAAAGCTCAACAATCTTTAGCATGATTTTGTCCCTCATTGCCTTTGTGATCTATTTTCCCATCACTCCCTCTTGCTCACTCTTGTCTAGATACACTGCCCACTTAGCTCTTTTTTGGACATATCAGACTCACTCCCATTTCAGGGCCTTTCAACTTGCTTTCTCTCAGCCTGGAACTATCTTATTATTATCTGCAAAGATTATCCTATCTTTTCCTTTACAACTTAAAAATATTATCTATTCTTCATCCCCTATTTGAAATTTAAAACTTGATTCCTAGAAAACTCTATTCTTATTCCTGCTTCATTTTCAATCTAAGAAGTTTAGTATTATGTATTATCATGTAACATGTTTCCTTATTTATTTCCTTCTATTTAGAGATGGATAGTGTGTTTGTGAGAAAGAGAGATTTATTTATTTTAAGGAATTTGTTTATGTGATTATGGAAGCTGCCAAGTCCAAACTTTACAAGGTAGGTCAATAAGCTGAATATAAGTGAATATATTTTCAACCTGGAATTGCAAAAGCAGACTAAAACTATCTCAGTGACAAAAAAAATTTTTTTTCTCTTGTTGTATATACTTTGGCAGTTAAGCTGTAGTAAGAGAAGTACACATTTATCTCCTGAATAAATAACCTGCATTTTTGCCTATTCCTGTTTTTTAAAATGTTCAAATATTTGAAATAGACCACTATGTAAACCAACTCTTTTTCATTGCTTTTAAAATGAAAGTTACTTTACTTCTCTCTGATTTGATTTCTTCATTTGCAACATTAGGAGAATAATCATAATTATCTTGTAGGTAATTATAATGCTTGAATTATAATATGTTTAGACCTGTAACTGGTGAAATGTAAGGACCTAAAACTTCTAATTTTATCTATTCCTCACATTAAATTATACTTAAACTTGAGAAACAAAGTTTCCAGCCATAACACACTTCCCTGGTATCTTTGGATTTCTTCTAGATCAAAAATTAGGAAGCAACTAAGATTTAGTGCTCACCAGAAAAAAACTCAGCAAAACAAACAAAACACCCCAATATTCAACATAAAACTCAGTGAAGATTCAGTTTATTCAGCTTATTGTATACTTGAATTAAAAAATTACTTTTAGTCCAACTTTCCAGTTATAAAATAAATAATCATGGGCAAACAATGTACAACATGGTGGCTATAGTTAATAATATCAAGATACGTGTTTGAAACTTGCTAAAAGAGTAACTTTTTAAAATACTCATAACAGGAAAGAAATTCATTTGTCACTATATATGGAGAATGATGCTAACCACACTTATATAATGATGATCATTTTGCAATATGTACAAATATCATATCATTACATTGTACATCTGAAGTGAATATAATTTTAAATCAATCATACCCCAATTAAAAATAAAACTTTATTCCAGTTTGTTCAGTTGTTTTTCTATTATACAGGCCTTCGGAAAAAAACACAGCAAAGCCAAAAGATTTACCAAAGAAAAAAATTCAGAGTAAATAATGAAAATCTGGAAAATCTGTTACATTTTATAAAATAGTTATATTGTCACTACATAAACATCTTTTTTTCTAAGATCAATGAGGAGTGACTGGAATTTAGAGGTGGAAAACAACTCAACCCCTACAAAGAATGTGGCTGAACTTTCACTGGAGCTAATGAAAACAGTTCTCTCATTCATTCCTTGATGTCTTATCATTGGCCAAATAGCCCAATTTGCAAACAAATAAATCTCACAGAGGGTGAACTGAACGTGTCTAAAGGAAATTCATTTTAATGAATTCCGAACCACTTTCATATGAATCAAAGTCCAGAATGATATGTTTTGTGATCGCATAGTCTCAGTTATTTTTTTTTTCTTGTGACTGAATTTGGCATTTTATTATAAATGGTGATAATGTAAACTTACTGGGTGACAGTTTCAGTTCATAAATCTTGCATAAAGAAAGAAACCTAACATTCAGTAATTTCATCTTTTTGACTCATTTTGAATTGCACAGAAAAGAATCAAGGCATATTACTACTTAGTGAAAATATATTTTTCTCAAAATACAGTTTGCCTATTATTGCAGAATCACTACAGAGGCACATGTACACTTGTAATAGTGAAGCACTAATATTTCAATTTTAATCAGTTCTTAACATCATTTTAACTGCATGCTGCAGTCCATGGGGTCTCAAAGAGCTGGACACGGCTGAGCGACTGAACTGAACTAACATCATTTTAAAGATCAGAATTGGATACAACAAATTTCCTATTGCAAAATACAGTCTCTGATAGTTAAAAAGCAAATTGAATCAATGGGTCACCATATTTGCAGGTGAAATAGTGTTATTTAAAAATCACCTGGCCTATGGGATGAGAAACCTAAATCAGATATTACCAGGAGATGAGTGAAATCCTCAAACTTTGCATAGTTTTGGGTGTAAATTCAATGAATGTGGCTCTAATTAGTTGGCTTTCAAATTCATAATGGAAAATAGATTAAGGAAGGAAAAGAATGGAATGGATTCCTCATTTTTCTCCTTTTCTTTGACAGTCCTGAGCAGTTCATGGCTAAAGATGGAAAGATTTATACCAAGGTTCCTGCCAACTCTGTTTATATAATAGGTTCTTTGCCAGCCCTGTGTAGGAGGGATCTGCATATATGGTTGTGCCTAAAAGAATGACAAACATCCCAAATAACTTTTCCCCAGTTAATTGCAATGCTTCTGAGTTTGTTGGAATTAGACATGTAGTAAGAGCTCCATTTGAGTTGGATTAAGAGACTGGTATCTGGAGGCTATAAGACAAGGTTTAGTTCATATTGAAAAGAAAATTTTATTCAATTAAACACTTTACTATCTATCTCTAAGCAATATTTCAAGGAATTAAGTATGTTTTGATGGAAGAGGTGTAAAGAAAAAATAAGTCTATCCAATCACAACTTAAATTCATTGAAGGATATTTAAAGTCAAACTATTTTTATTTCATATGTCATAGTATCCTGAAGATTACCTCTAAAATTGCCATAAAAGGAAAAGGAAGGAAAAAAAAAGTAGCAGACACATGACCAGAATGTTATATCTGAAATTCTTTAAGACCTTATCTGTTTTATATACAGGGATGACTAGAACTGATATCATCTCATAAATTAAATAATTAGATATTTTCTTATATATTATATGCTGTACAGTCAACTAGAAATTCGAACAGCAATTCTAGTATAATTTTACTTTTCAATTGTGAAGTACATTAATGCTGGAGAGAATATATATGAATTACATGTTTTAAAGAATATTAGTAAAATAAATATCTATGTAACTACAGTTCAGTTCAGTCGCTTAGTCATGTCCAACTCTTTGTGACCCATGAATCACAGCACGCCAGGCCTCCCTGTCCATCACCATCTCCCGGACTTCACTCAAACTCACGTCCATCGAGTCAGTGATGCCATCCAGCCATCTCATCCTCTGTCGTCCCTTTCTCCTCCTGCCCCCAATCCCTAACAGCATCAGAGTCTTTTCCAATGAGTCAATTCTTCGCATGAGGTGGCCAAAGTACTGGAGTTTCAGCTTCAGCATCATTCCTTCCAAAGAAATCCCAGGGCTGATCCCCTTCAGAATGGACTGCTTGGATCTCCTTGCAGTCCAAGGGACTCTCAAGAGTCTTCTCCAACACCACAGTTCAAAAGCATCAATTCTTCAGCACTCAGCTTTCTTCACAGTCCAACTCTCACATCCATACATGACCACTGGAAAAACCATAGCCTTGACTAGATGGACCTTTGTTGGCAAAGTAATGTCTCTGCTTTTCAATATGCTATCTAGGTTGGTCATAACTTTTCTTCCAAGGAGTAAACGTCTTTTAATTTCATGGCTGCAATCACCATCTGCAGTGATTTTGGAGCCCCCCAAAATAAAGTCTGACACTGTTTCCACTGTTTCCCCATCTATTTCCCATGAAGTGATGGGACCAGATGCCATGATCTTCATTTTCTGAATGTTGAGCTTTAAGCCAACTTTTTCACCCTCCACTTTCACTTTCATCAAGAGGCTTTTTGTTCCTCTTCACATAGAGTGCCTGATGAACTATGGTTGGAGGTTTGTGACATTGTATAGGAGACAGGGATCAAGACCATTCCCATGGAAAAGCAATGCAAAGAAGCAAAATGGCTGTCTGAGGAGGCCTTACAAATAGCTGTGAAAAGAAGACAAGGGAAAAGCAAAGGAGAAAAAGAAAGATACAAGCATCTGAATGCAGAGTTCCAAAGGATAGCAAGAAGAGATAAGAAAGCCTTCCTCAGTGATCAATGCAAAGAAATAGAGGAAAACAACAGAATGGGAAAGACTAGAGATCTCTTCAAGAAAATCAGAGATACCAAGGGAACATTTCATGTGAAGATGGTAAAAAATTGAATATTGCCTGTGGCTTGAAAGCCCTGTAAGTTCCTTCCAAACTGCCTCTCGTGCCTATTTGCAAACCAAGTGTATTAATCAGGACTCTCCTGAAAAACAGTAGGATATAAGATGTGTGTACATGTATTAAGGAATTTTATATATATTCCTAAATATCATTTTAAGGAATTAGCTCTTTCAATGTGGAGACTGGCAAATCTGAAATCTACAAATTTGATAAGCAAACTGGATATTAGAAGGGTTGGTGTTACAGTGTTTCAGGAAACTTCAGTCTTTTGTCTTAAAGTTTTCAAAAAAGTGAATGTGGTCCACTCATATTATGAAGAGAAATCTACTCAAACTTGATGCTTTTGAACTGTGGTGTTGGAGAAGACTCTTGAGAGTCCCTTGGACTGCAAGGAGATCCAACCAGTCCATCCCAAAGGAGATCAGTCCTGGGTGCTCATTGGAAGGACTGATGTTGAAGCTGAAACTCCAATACTTTGGCCACCTGATGCGAAGAGCTGACTCATTTGAAAAGACCATGATGCTGGGAACGATTGAGGGTAGGAGGAGAAGGGGACGACAGAGGATGAGATGGTTGGATGGCATCACTGATTCAATGGACATGAGTTTGGGTAAACTCTGGGAGTTGGTGATAGACAGGGAGGCCTGGTGTGCTGCAATTCATGGGGTCCCAAAGAGTCAGACACGATTGAGTGACTGAACTGAACTGAACTCAAACTTTACTGATTTAAATGTTAGTCACCTCTAAAAATTACCTCCACAGCATCTAGACTGGTACCATAGCCTAATTCAAGTTGACACATAAAGCATCACACCCAGAAAAAATCTCAAGTATGTTAATTTGGTTGTCTATTCCCAGATGATGAGAGACACATGGAATAAACTATTTTACTCTATACACCATATTTTAATTATTTTTTTACATTTTACATTTGGGAATGTATCAGCTGCCTATATAACTGGCTTATAGAATGGCAGTCTGTATATTAAACCCATAAATAATCCTTGACAGTCTATAAAACATTTACTTATGTAAATTGGAAGACCTTGTCTTCAGTATCAAGTTGGGGACAAAATTACCCAAAGTGTGTGCCAAAAGTGTAGTATTTATTCTTCTAACATAGTACTTACCTCTTAAAGATACATTAATATTATAGCTTTTGTTTTGTGCTTCTGATCACTCAAACGTGAAATGTACCTGAATCTAAACATATTCACTTTCTCCTCAAGCCGCCAACCTATCTCATCATAAACTTCAGCAAGTTTGTCCATTTTAACTTGTTTAGTATCCTCATCAATTGTTAATTCCTCATATTATCTCTACTTAGATTTTTACCTCTATCATTTCACCAAAACAACTCTTTGGTAGCTAAATTCAATGGGTACGGTTCAATTCTCATTTTATGGAAACTTTCAAAAGCACTCCATAACTCTGACTTTGCTCCTTGTCTTGGAAAAATCTACTTGCAGATGTCAAAATCAGGCTTGGTCGTATGAGGCTAAAGCTCCACTTAGAGGTGAATATTAGAGATGTAACTGTATCAGTTATCCCTGAGTAGGTAAGTAACTGAAGCTGTGATTATGGATAAAGTCATTCAGGAAGTTCAGTATGGAGTGTGAAGATGTGAGTAATGTCAGCACTTAATGTCTGAAAAAGGGCAGTTAGTAGAAAACCACTAGAGTGTGGCTTTTTAAAAGGGAGAAGGTGTCTCAAAAAATCGTGATTGGTAAGCATATTCGAAATGTCAAGATGAAACCTTAAATATTTGCATTGGGAGGACATGGGGGGACTAGTAGAGGGAAACAACAAATTAGAATGAGTTAAGGGATAACTAAAACTCTAAAATAATTATGGTTTTGTACAGCATAAAAGATGACTAATTTGCTATTCCTGGCTTTCCTTGATGTGACCCCATTTTACATCTGACCTTATTTTCTATTTCTTCCTGATTTTCAAAACATGCCAATAATAAGATGACTATCTTCTTACTTATCACTCAATTCACTGTTCCATTAAGTCTTCTAAAAGTTTTTATTGAGTTCTAATTATATGTCCAAACATTGAAAACTCAACAAATAGTGATGGGTATCTGCCATACAGAGTAAGATCAGTTAGCCAAACTGTAACAGTAGAGATGGTTTTAACTGATTTTCTAAGGAAACTAACAACCATAAAATTGCAGTGAGTTTGAGTGAACTCCAGGAGTTGGTGATGGACAGGGAGCCTGGCGTGCTGCAATTCATGGTGGCAAAGAGTCGGAAATGACTGAGTGACTGACCTGAACTGAACAACAATGTAGCAACATTATTTCTTGTTCATGCTATATGTAGGCTGCAGTCACATGCAATCCTTATGCATATATTTCCATTCCAGACCCAAACAGGAAATAGAAACAAATGAGCTGGCAAAATTTATTAGTACCTCTTCAATGTTCTTTTCCAGTGCAATATACATCATATCCATTCATATTTTATTGGTCCAGGGACGTCACATTGTAGGGCAAATGTCAATAAAGCAGGGAGTCCTTTCATAAAGAGCCCCTTGAACTCTATGGCAATAAGTTATTATTGTTTAGTCCTAGTGAAAGTGAAGTCATTCAGTCGTGTACCACTCTTTGGGACCCCATGGACTGTAGCCTGCCAGGCTCCTCTGTCCATGGGATTTTCCCAGCAAGGATACTGTAGTGGGTTGCCATTTCCTTCTCCAGGGGACATTCCCAACCCAGCTATTGAACAGGGGTGTCCCGCACTGCAGGCAGACTCTTAACCATCTGAGCCACCGGGGAAGACCAAGTCGAGTCCAACTCTTTTGTGACCACATGTGCTGTAGTCCCCAAGGCTCCTCTGTCCATGGAATTCTTCAGGCAAGAATACCAGACTGGGTAGCCTATCCCTTCTCCAGGGTATCTGGATTCGACCCACAGATCTAACCTACATCTCCTGCATTGGCAGGTGGGCTTTTTTCCACTGAGCCACCAGGGAGGCTCACTGCTGACACATTTGGGATCGCTTTTGGGGGCAGTGAAAATGATCTGGAATTAAAGTAGAAATGGAGCCACAAATCTGTGAATATATTAAAAGCCACTGAATTCTAAATCTTAAAAGGGTAAACTTTATGTGAATTTTATCTCAATAAGACTCTCTTATGTTAATTTAAAAAAAAGTGGATAAGATTTTGCAACATTCTTTCATTTTTCTGGTGAATATGGACATGTAACCCTTCCACAACTACTGCTTACATAAGCTGGCTTATTTATTTGCTAATTTTGTATCTATTTTATCTTTCCAACTAGACTTCACGTTTCTTGATGATATGAAATCATCAGGAAGCTATTCAGAATTTTCCTCCCCTCTGTTTTTGGAATAATGCTTAAGCCCTCAACAAATTTTATTAAACTAAATGGAAATGTCAGGAAAAATCTGGAATATGGAATTTGAATAAAATAAATCCCTTCAAATTTTAACTTTTTTAGGAAACATGACTATCCATATATGAAAATAAATAAATCCCAGAATATTTTCTCCTGGAAATATCTTTAACCAAATGAATAGCAGCATGCAATTCCCTTATAGGAAAGGAGGAATGGATAACTCTTCAATGAAACACTCTAGCACAAATATTTACTCCTATATTTTACCTATAAAGTCATCCTATAAATATCTAAGAAAAGCTGGTTCAGTTTTTAAGTATCAACAGTAATGCTATCACATTTGTGAGATATTCTTAAAAGTGACCTGAGGATGAGCATCACCTTCAGAACACGGGTTTATAATTTTTTCGATGCAATTACGTTTATCCTTTCTCAGGAACACTATGAATTATTGATATTAATAGTTCTATTAGGAAATTCTATATTTGATCCTATATTATATTAAGATAATAAGTCATACTTTTTGGACAGCATGTGGAATAAATTTATGAATTCATTAAAAGATATTTATTGAGTTCCTACAATATGCTACAAAGACAAATGAAAACACATACATAGCAAGCAAATTACTAAAGATGAAAATGCTTCTATCTTTGACCTCTTTCTCAATCTTACCCTTTCTACCCAGACTAATATTGGATTCCAGGTTTCTTCTAACAAAGGTGTTTCCAGTTTGTCCCAGGTTCTGCAGATCTGTATGTATGTAACATATATTATAATATCATGCCCCACAATCACAAACTATTTATCTTGTTCTTTTTTGATGATATTTTATAGCTTTTGGGAAAAATTCAAGCTTATTTACCCAGGTTGCAGTGCCTGCAGGCTCTGGCGTTCCTTCTTTCTATTGCTTATTTCCTAGGACTTACTGCAGTCTCACAACCCACGGCCACTCTGCCCTCTTTTCATTCCCCAGATTCTATGCAATTTGATTACTTCTTATTTTGTACCTAGAAGTCTTCCCTCATTCATTCATCCTTCTTGAAAGGACTTTCCTCATTCTTTGATGTAAATAGCATTCTTATTTTCTTTGCTCATATCACCCTATAGCTTTCCTTTATAGCCGTGTCATAATCTGTATCTATAATACATTGGCATCATTATTATTATTTTATCTTCTTTTGCCTTTTAGACTTGGGCACTCAAAGTGTGAACCCTGTGAACTAGAGCCAGTGGAGAGCTCTGTTACTAGTTTGGACAAGATAAGTATAAGCCTTGAGATAAGGATAAGAATAAAGATAGGGATAAGCATTGAGATAGGGATAAGTATTAAAAAAATATTTGCCACAATTTGACATGGCCAGGCCATCCAAGTTTCTAATAAGTGAAATGTTTCTAGCCAGCATATAAAACAGAGTGTTGTGAGTCAGACATGCTATAAACTTGATGCTAGTCACATGCAGTGGAACTACACTGCAACATGTGACATTTTAATATTAGTTTGTGCCCTATGTGTAGCATTTTGAGATAATGTAAGCTTTTATATATATATATATTTTTTTTTTGCAGTTTTGTTGTGTTTTTTTTTTTAATTTTATTTTATTTTTAAACTTTACAATGTTGTATTAGTCTTGCCAAATATCGAAATGAATCTGCCACAGGTATACCTGTGTTCCCCATCCTGAACCCTCCTCCCTCCTCCCTCCGCATACCCTCCCTCTGGATCATCCCAGACCCAAGCATCCAGTATTGTGCATCGAACCTGGACTGGTGACTCGTTTCATACATGATATTATACATGTTTCAATGCCATTCTCCCAAATCTCCCCACCCTCTCCCTTTCCTACAGAGTCCATAAGACTGATCTATATATTTTTATAATTTGTTAGAAGCATGTATATTTTTATAATTTGTTGGTGTTATAAGCCTGTGCATTTTTACTGATACACTCTTTTCAAATTTTAGTTTAATAATATTAGTTATCATAAGGAAATTCAATTTGCATTATTTTTAAAGCTAATTTACATAGGGAGAATTTACTGCATGGGGCTGGTAAAGAGGCAATATATATTCTGTGAAGCTACAGCAACATAGGCCAAGTGATGTTGATGGAACTCATTATAAAGAGCTGAAACCCAAGAGTTCATCCTTATTTACTCAGAAATGAAATTCTTAGCATATTGCAATCATTCTCTTAAACCATAATTGATGATAGTGTACTAAAACCACAGTGCATTATTTATGGAGATATATGGGATAATTAAGGGATCAAACCAACAAAATGTAAGTGATATTTACATAAAACATGTAAATAAATATGTTCAAAACCAAGAGTTCTTTGTAAAAAAGACTATCACATTAAAAAACTGACAGAAACAGATGTTTATCATTTCACATATAAATATTGGTGCTATGTGGGCTTCCTGTAAAGTAACATTTTGAGTTGCTGAGACTAAATAAAACATATACACAATTGCTGACTCTTTAGTGAAATATGGCGTTAAAAATATTTGGAAAAAAAAGACATTTGTTTGGAAGAATCTGTGGTATGAGTTCAATCAGATAGCATTTTCAAATGATACTTTGTATTCAGGATCTAGTGATTAGATAGAATAATAAAGCTTATGCTGCTGCTGCTGCTGTCGCTTCAGTCATGTCCGACTCTGTGCGACCCCATAGATGGCAGCCCACTAGGCTAAGCTAGCAGACTGTTTTTAATTGAAACTTTCAAAATTGAAACTAGGCTAATGCACAGATACTGCTCACATGGCAATTATCTTACCATATTGCATTTTCAATTTGATGGGTGGAACTTTTTTACTTTATCACTGACTTAAAATGTCTAGATCTGAACTGTATGGAACTAGGAATCGTTAACCAAAGTAGTCTGGAAATTAAGCTTTGTGTAAGAGTACGTTCTGATAACATAATATTTATGACAGAAAACATTCTGGAGTAGTTTCTCAGATACGGAGCTGAGCTCGCACCAAAATGCAGATCAACACACTGCTTTGTTTCTCAAAAGTCTTGCTCTGCACAAATGTCAGCTTAAATAAACATAGTGCTTAGGAGCATAGCAACATGTGTGAATAAACACTAATAAATTGAATTTGAGATTATTTTCTTTATCAAATGATAATATGGAAGCTGATTATAAATTCACATTGTTACATGAAGAGGCGTGCTGTTTACAAAGAAAAACTTTGTTAAACATTTGAAGTTCTTAAAGAAAATGGTATTTCAGTAAAACAAGAAACTAATTTGGTTCCAACTTTTTGAAAATAATAATGACAGGATTTCTTGTTCATATGATGTTTCATGTATACTTAATGATATTAGTATTCCTAGGAATGGTAAAACTGACATAAGTTTTTCAATGGCAGATAAGATTGGAGGGCAAAAACCAAACTTAGGAGCTTGGTAAAAGCAGTTTTTACAGATATTATGAAGTTAAAACAATTGTCAAAAAGTAAACCTTAATGTTACTATTTTATATGTGCAAAAATGTTATCATCAAAAATTTAATGAAAGATGTGCTGGTTTCTACATGTCAGTTTGACTGGGTTAAGGGCATTTGAGAGTGCCTGTGAAGGTGCTTCTGAAAGGTCAGTGTTTGAATCCAGAAACTGAATAAAGAAGAGCTCCTTTACAGATGTGGGTTGGTATCATCTAATCCATTGAGGGTCTGAATAGAACAAAAGGCAGAGGAGACGTGATTTCATTCTCTCTAGTTGAATTGGACCACCCATTTTCTCCTAGCCTTTGACATCAGCACTCCTGGTTCTTGGGTGTTTGGACTTGGACTGACCAGGACTTTGACATCTGTTCCCTTGGTTCTCCAGCCTTAGAGTTTGGACTGAAACAACACCATCAGCTTTCCTGGGACTCTAGCTTACAGGTTGAGACTGTGGGACTTCTCAGCATCCATAATTGTGTCAGCCAATACTTCATTGCAGCCATTCTTTTAAATATCCAAATGTATTCTACTTGTTCTTTTTCTCTGGCAAATATTTTGGTTCCTAAGTGGTTTTAGAGGGTCAGAATTTTAAAAATGAGTTTTCTGAAACTCATTCTTTGTTATAAAGTTTCTAAAATTGACCCTCTAATCTAATTTTATTTAAATATGCACTAACACCTTTATATCCAGTAGTAAAGAGAACACTGATATTGCATGGTGTGAACTGTTTAAAGAGATACACAAAATACTGCATTGTATATTTCTAATCAACAGTCACTCATCAGAAGCACACAGCTAAGTTACTCTCTGTCTGATACTTTGGAAAGTTTTAAGAAAACTAAGGAATATGAACTAAAACTAAGAAATATGAATTAAACTAAGGAATATGAATTAGAACTAAGGAAGAGTTTAAGAAAACTAAGGAATCTGCAAGAAAATCCAACCAGTCCATCCTAAAGGAAATCAATCCTGAATATTCATTGGAAGCACTGATGCTGAAACTCCAATACTTTGGCCACCTGATACAAATAACTGACTCATTGAAAAAGACCCTAATTCTGGGAAAGATTGAGGGCAGGAGGAGAAGGGAATGACAGAGGATGAGATGGTCGGATGGCATCACCCGCTCTATGGACATGAGTTTGTGTAAGCTCTGAGAGTTGGTAATGGACAGGGAAGCCTTGCATTCTGCAGTCCATGGGGTTGCAAAGAGTCGGACACAACTGAACGACTGAACTCAACTGAACTGAGCTGAAGGAATATGAAGAAAAGGATTGGTTCCTCCTACTGTTACTGGACAGAGTGATGAAAGGAAAACATGAACTCAGGGGTCTGAATCCCCAGCTGAAGTGCTGCATAAATGATCTAAGAGCTTCTTTGTGTGCCGTCAAGGAGACCCTTATCTCCTATAGCCACAGGGCTTAAATTGCTGGAAAATAAATGCAGAACTTCATCCTGCAACTGGAGGAATTACAAATTGAACTCTCAGCCCCACAGGTTGTCTATTGTTAAAGTGAGGACCTTGATAAGGAAAGAATAGGATTCTGTAAATTGGGAAGGGGGCTTGTGGGAAGACCCAGGTGAAGTGGAGATGTTGGGCTTCTAAATTTTGATGAGCCATTTTGCCAGTTACAGAGGTCTCTTAACCCCCAGTGGAATCAGCTTCCCCACCCCAAGTGGCAACGCTGGGAAAGATTGAAGGCAGGAGAAGAAGACGACAGAGGACGAGATGGTTGGATGGCATCACCAACTCAATGAACATGAGTTTGAGCAAGCTCTGAGAGATGGCAAAGGACAGCGAAGCCTGGCGTGCTGCAGTCCAAGAGGCCGCAAAGAATGGAACACACCGAGCAACTGAATAACAGCAAAACTCCAGCGGGAGGACCATCTTCACACTCAGTGGTATGGGCTTTCCACTTAGATCTGAAGGGATTATCCCTACATTGACTGACAAAATAGCCATGGCCTCCCCTGAGGCAGCTGTTTTGTAAGACAATGCTGATTCTCCTCCAGGACCCACTCCACCACCCTTCTTTGCCTCAGTACCTGTGTGTATTTGTGTGTGTGTGCTCAGTCCTGTCTAACTCTTTTTGACTCCAGGGACTGTAGCCTGCCAGAGGCTCCTCTGTCCATGGAGTTTTCCAGGCAAGAATACTGGAGTGGGTTGCCATTTTCCACTCTAGGGGATCTTCCGAAGCCAGAGATTGAGCTTGTGTCTCTTGTGTCTCCTGCACTGGCAGGTGGATTCTTTACCACTCTGCCATCTAGGCTTAGTTCCCAAGAGGCCCCTAAAGAAGGGGTAAAAAGTGTGACCCATGAGGAGTTTGTGCTACACTTCAAAAACATACCTTGAATTTTCTCAGTTATACAAGCAGAAGTCTAGGGAATGTTGTATGGGAATGGACACTAAGGGTGTTAGATAAATTTGGATCAGGCAAAATTTATTGATATGGACCGTCTAGGCAGAGATTCTGCCTTTAATGTTGCAGTTTGAGAGGTTGTACAGGGCTCTAACAGTTTGATTGATTGGCTGAAACATGGACCAAGAAGATGACCCACCTTAGTGAACTGGAAATTCCCCACCTACTTTGGTTTCATGGAGAGGAAGGGATTGAAAGGTTTAGGTCAATTAGACTGTTAGAATAGATATGTTGGTTAATACCTACTCACTCCTTTCACCAATATTTTGAGAAATAAATTTATGAGGGGAACCCCAACATCCTTGAAAGTCTCCATATCTACTCTTTCCTATAGTTCAGGCCTTACAGTAGGAACTGCAGCCATGAATTGGGAAAATAAAAGCAATGAAAGTAATTGGATTCAGAGGTGACAGGGGTGAAATGGCAACTTTCCATCCCAAAAGGCCAGGTGGGTGTGGCTACCATAACATACAGCAGAGTCAAAGCAGTGATCAAAATAGTTTGACTCATGCAGATTTAAGGCATTTGCTGGATAATCATGGGTTTCTAGAACTGACATAAATAGGAAACCTATTAAATTCTTACTTGATCTGTATAAACAGAAAAGTTCTAGGTCAAATGAATTTGAATCATAAAATGGGATCACAATCTTTCAATCAAATCCTAGAGTTGAGCCAATGCATAAACTCAGAACTCCTGAATGAAGAAGCGGTCAGGTCTCTTTGAGGAAGATTTACTTAAAGTACTGTAGATTTATGCTATGTATCATCCTCCTAGACTTTCCTCAAAAGACCTATGGCATTTTCCCAGGGTAAAACAAATACATTGGGAAAGCAAATCATCAGATACCTAAGGGACTTCTGTCTTTAAACTGACACTAATTTCAGGAGACCCAAAGTGTCATCATCATCCCCCGAGTAGGGGTGTACAGAAGTAACATGATCAATGGAGTTTTGCTCAAGTCCTTCTCTCAGTGAGTCAAATGGATCCCAAACCCATTCTTTTATTTTCCAAGTTCCCAAATACATACTTTAAATAGACACACTTCATAGCTTCCACAGTCCCCACATTTGCCCTTTGACCTGTGCAACAAGGGCTGTTATTATTGTGTTGGGAAAGGCCAAGTAGAAACCATTAGAAGTGCTTCTGTATAACCTACCAAAGGCTCCAAACATAATAGAAGTATAAATTGATAGAACCAGATACTGATGATCTTTTGCAGGTGAGTTTTGAAAACACGCTATCACTTGCTTTATTTTTGGATGCAAGTTAAAAATAAGCTGAGTTTGCTGAACATACTTTAAAGGCTCTTGTCCCATTCTTCTTTACATTTATGAGATTGGTTTCTGTAGTTGGATTGCATGCATGCTCAGTCACGTCCAACTCTTTGCATCTCCATGGACTGTAGCCCACCAGGCTCCTCTGTCCATAGAATTTTCCAGGCAAGAATACTGAAGCAAGTTTCCATATCCTACTGCAGAAGATCTTCCCAACACATGGATTGAACTTGCATCTTTTGGGTCTCCTGCACTGGTAGGCAGATTTGTTACCACTGTGCCACCTGGGAAGCATTTCTATACAATGAGTGTAATTAAAACAAAATCTAGAAATAGTACAGACAGCCATCATGCATGCATGGTTGTCAGAAAGCTTAGACATGTTAACAAGGGAGGAAAAATAATTTGAATTTATCATTTATTTGTATGACAAATTCTTTAACTATCTTTAAATACTTACATGCAAAGTATTTTTAATGCATATGTTTGTGTTTATTATATGAAAGTGAGGTGAAGTTGCTCAGTCGTGTCCGACTCTTAGTGACCCCATGGACTGCAGCCTACCAGGCTCCTCCATCCATGGGATTTTCCAGGCAAGAGTACTGGAGTGGGGTGCCATTGCCTTCTCCCAATTATATGAAACCACATTTCTATTCTAAATTTTCTCTATTTGGGATTGTAGAGAGATAAATAGTATAATAACAATTCTCCAAATTAATGGCCTATACACATTCTTTTAATAATCAGTGCATATTGCATTTGAAATTATTTTCTTTTTTTACATATTACATTTGTTCCAATTATACTTATAAAGCTTGAATATTTTCCTGACTCTACAAATGAATATGTATATCTATACTTTGTTTTCTAATAATATTATTATATTTCTCCAAAGCATTCTTCCATGATAAATTAAAAAAAATAAACTAGTTCTTCATTATAAATATTAATTTTAAAATAATTATAGAATCACAAGAAACAGACTCACAGATACAGAAAGCAAATCTAGGGTTAACAGAGTAGAAAGGGAAGGTGGGAAGGGCAAGTTAGGGTTATGTCATGAACAGAAACAAATTCAGTTCAGTTCAGTTCAGTCTCTAGGTCATGTCTGACTCATTGCAACCCCATGAACCACAGCACACCAGGCCTCCCACTCCACCACCAACTGCCGGAGTCCACCCAAACCCATGTCCATTGAGTCAGTGATGCCATCCAACCATCTCATCCTCTGCCGTCCTCTTCTCCTCCTGCCCTCAATCTTTCCCAGCATCATGTTCTTTTCAAATGAGTCAGCTCTTCACATCAGGTGGCCAAAGTATTGGAGTTTCAGTTTCAACATCAGTACTTCCAATGAGCACCCAGGATGGGTGGGTTGGATGGACTGGTTGGATCTCCTTGCAGTCCAAGGGACTCTCAAGAGTCTTCTCCAACACCACAGTTCAAAAGCATCAATTCTTCAGCACTCAGCTTTCTTTATAGTCCAACTCTCACATCCATACATGACTACTGGAAAAACCATAGCCTTGACTAGATGGACCTTTGTTGACAAAGTAATGTCTCTGCTTTTTAATATGCTGTCTAGGTTGGTCATAACTTTCCTTCCAAGGAGTAAGCGTCTTTTAATTTCATGGCTGCAGTCATGAAATTACTGTATAGCATAGTGAATTATAGCCATTATCTGGTAATAACTTTAATGGACTACAGTCAGTGAAAATACTGAATCACTATGCTGTACACCAGAAACTTCTATAATATTGTAAATCAAATACACTTCAATGAAAGTGCATAAAACATAAATCCAATGTTGCTGGAGATACATTAAAATAAAGAAAGAGAGTAATAAGAAATGATACTGGGTAAGTACTTGTGGCCAAGGGATAGGGATGTCTAAAAGTCATGAGATCTTACATTTTCCTAAATGAAATAAAAACTTATTGAAGTACTTTAAGCAAAAGAGAACAATGATCAAATCATTTTTCATGTTACTCAGGCTTCAATGTATAGGAAATATTGGTAAGAAGCAAGATTGGAATCAGGGGGATGAGTTGAGTCTGATCTAATTATCTATAAAAAACATTTGACTAGGATGTAACAGTGGAGTTGTAGAAAAGAAGATGGACATGTCTACCAAAATGACTTAACCTCATGATTAATTGGGCTTCCCAGGTGGTATTAGTGTAAAAAATCTGCCTGGCAATGCAGGAGACATGAGATGCCAGTTCGCTCCCTGGGTCAGGAAGATCCTCTGGAGGAGGGCATGGCAACCCACTCTAGTATTCTTGCCTGAGAAATCCTGTGAACAGAGGAGCCTGGTGGCTATAGTCCATAGTGCCACGAAGAGTCTGATATGACTGAATCGGCTGAGCACACATGCACACATGATGAACTGGAATTGTCAAGTAAAGGAAAAGGCAGTCACCTAAAATCTATGGGTGTCACCTAGATTTCTGGCTTTGATAACTAGATAGATGTGTTCAATATACAGTGGAATGAGAAAAAGAAAGAGAAATTCAATTCACAGGAGAGTGTTATTTTTGGATAACAAGATAAACTTGAGGGGATACTTGGCTTCCAAGCAGAAAAACAGTGAAGCACTGTCAGCCTTGGGACTTCCCTGGTGGCTCAGATGGTAAAGCACCTGCCTACACTGCAGGAGATCTGGGTTCTATCCCTGGGTTGGGAAGATCCCCTGAAGAATGAAAAGTCAATCCACTCCAGTATTCTTGCCTGGAAACAGGAGCCTGACAGGCTACAGTCCATACAGTCCATGAGGTCACAAAGAGTCGGACACTACTGAGTGACTAACACTTTCATTTTCACTGTCAGCCTCTCTGAACTTTATCAAGGTTAAAGTTGGTGACCTCATACTGGTACCAACACGCAATGTTTAACTTTACATATGTAAGCAAAGTGAGAATGATTATTTGGGTCTGAACTGATAAAGGTTTTGCCAGACTTGTGGAAGTGGGAAAATTCAAAGAGATTGAGTATTACTACAAAATTAATTGAAAGGTTGGATTGTGAAATCTAGGTTTGATAGATGTAAAACATAGAGGAAGGGTACAGTTGGGTAAAGGTCAGTTGGGTAATGGTAAAACTAAGAGATTAAATGGTACTTAAGTTCAAGGGAAGTTGATAAAGTGTTCAGGTGGGCAGAGATTAATACAGAGATTGATTTGAAAGAGAGAAAGGTATAATGGAAATGGGATGTACATGTCTGAAACTTATGACACTATCCTGGTGATAGAATTTTGAGCTAAGAAATAAAGAGACAAATATACAGAGGGATGAGAGAAACGTGAGCCTTAAGTGATCTAAGTGCTCTGAGGACTTCCTACAGTGCCTTCGTAACTGGACTCCTGTGTCATCTCCTCTATGAGATTGCAAGTTCTTTCGTGTCCAGTTTGTAATTCTTCTCCCCCCACCAAACACACAAATCTGCTAGCATGTGATTCTGTAAAGAAAAGACAAAAAACAAATAAAGGCTCGATAACTAAATCTTGCAACAATAAAGGAGTGAAAATAGTACATAGTGGGGGGATTTGTCCCAGAATCAGATTATAAAATTACTCAATACCAAGCACAGGGCAAAATATTTCCAAAATGATATCACACTCAGCAGTTCATAGAGCCTCATTGATTATGTCACAGCCATAAAAATTCCAATTCTTTTGACCCCCTGCTATCATCTTGACTTGCTTACTAAATCCCATTAACATGGTTATGAGAAATAAGTTCTTCTATGATGGCATGATTATCAGTTAGAATGGTCTTAACAGAAGAAAGAGGTCTCCTGCAGTAGCAGATTTATATGGAAAAGTTTAGAATGACCCAGTAGATACAGCATAACTGCAGACCTGGGATAATGTTAAGCAGTAATGTGAAATAGATCTTATATTTTTATTTTCATGGTGAATAAGACAAATGAGACTCCTTGTTCTCAGGAACTAGCTTCAAAGTGTAAGCAATACTGTTTACTTAAACATTTTTTTTTTTTTTGAAAACGGCTGTGAAAGTATCATGCAAACTGATTTTTAAAGGGTTTTGGGCAACGTATTTAAATTTCAAACTTTTGAGTTGCATTTTCCTCTTTTTATGCTGAATCTGTCAACTGGTTGGAAATTTGTAATTTATGGCTCTGCAGCAATCCAATATTCTTATCCTCAAGTGATCCTGTTCTATGAAAGTTTATGTTACACTGATGAAAACCATTTTACAAGTAACAATTATTTCCTGGGGTCATTATATGATACTTCTAAATGTATGATATCCTTGCACAATTTTTCTGAAAGATTTGTGACAGTGCAAGATATTTTTTTTGTAATGTTGAAGAATTAACGAAAATGTCAATTTCTTAGGATACCTCCCATAATACTTCCTTTTTCAGTTACTTATTTTCAGCCTCAGATGTTTACCTTTCTTCTTAAATTAGCTTAATTCATCTTTATTGACCATCTACTAATTATCAGATACTTCATATAATGTTAATACTTGAAAAAAAAATTTATAAATAACATTTTCTAACTTTAAGTGCTTATGATCAGTCCCAAAGGGAAAGCAAACTTCTAAACAGATAGTTTAATCTGAGGTTGGTGCACATTTTTGTGAATAGGTATCAGCCAAAATTCTAATGAGGTTGATGTAGAAAGAACACATACATGACTACCCTGATCATCAGTCAGCTGTATTTGATTTGCACAGGCCAGAATGCTTTACTTTTGTCCAACACACGCACGCACACACACACACACACACACACACACACAATTAATGTTCTATCATGCAACAGCTTCTCTATAATTATGACTTCCCTAGGCAACGATTCATTTCTTAAACCTTCCATGGTTAAATCAAAAGTGGTTTTGAAGTTATAATGGTCATTTAAAAGCACAGAAGCAAAATATTTACCAGAGGTATAAAACTCCACCTCCCCTCTTCAGTTTAAAACTTTTTACATCATCTTAAGTGTCAAAGTGTTTATTTACCAGAAAATCAGCCTTTATGTACTGAGAAATTTTGTATGTTAGCATCACATCTTCAACTTAACCTATTTACATACAAGAAAATGTGGGTGTTATTTGCTTGATTTGTGTGAACTCTTCTTCATATTTGGATATCTAAGGTCTTATTGACAAGAAAATCCTACATCCTGTTTTTCATGGGTCATGGTGTGCCCTGTGAAGCATTGCCTGGCTCATTCCTCTGAGCTGTGTAATTTGTCTCTTCTGGGCAACCGGAAAAGCCAGAAACACCCTCCAGGTCCAGTCTAGCCAGTGTAATGGTAGAACAGTCTTTCTTCATTGGTCAGTGCAGAGCATCAGGGTTGCCCCAATCTCCAGAGGTGATAGAACAATGAAAGTTTCTAGATATGACAGTCCACGAGATATAACTCTTCCATAGGAAATAGGCTCAAGCCCTGGAGAAAGTCTGTGCAGATGAGCTGGTGGTCCTGAGAGGACCTTATGGGTACAAAAACTAGGTATACTACATAACCATTCTATTTATTTTTTTTAAATCTTCATATCCTTCCTCACATGTAATTAACAATGTTTTTCTTGAGCTACTTGTGTTGAAACTATGGATAACAAACCTCAAACCTCACATCTGTCTGTCCCACAGTACTAACAGTATTGACCAGGTAGGTTAACTGATGTAAAACACAACCCCCCAGATTTCAACAGAGGATAAAATTATCCTTGCTCCACCAAGTTCAATGTAGATATTCATTGAAAAACCTCTGTAAATTTCTTCCTAGTGGTGATTCAAGGGTCAAAATTCTTTCTATCTAGTACTCTCCATTGATATCAAATGTTTCAAAGTCCTCTGGAGTCTTAAAGTCAGCTGCTGATCCCTGCATCTGGACATCGAATGAGAGAAGAAAGTCCTTTAATAAAATGACTTACATTATTTTCATCTGCATTCTATCAGTCAGAGCTACTTATATTTTTCTCTTCTGTCATTCTGGAATATAAAACAGATTTGGTGAGTAGCAAGGATTCTTACTAAGACCATCTTCTACTTATGATTTTCAAAGAAGGAGGAGACTGGCTACAGGAGAGGATACTGGAGAAAAAAACATTTGGCATTCTTATGTTATTGTCATGATTAGTTGAATTTTGCCTATGTTGGGGAAGAGAATATCTATCTTCACTCAGAGGATATTGCGCTCAGAGATATGTAATTCTCTTGTGCAAGCTTTCTAACTTCCGATTTGTGTAGGTTACATTTATTGGTTATTATAAACTGATAATCTGTGATTTTAAATTCCATCTCGTAGAATGACGTCAGGGAAACAATAACAGTAAGAAATACATTGAGTTCCTCATTTCAGCCCATTCCCCAAAAGGCATATTAGTTCAGTTGAACTTCCTTAGTAGTAATCAAATTGACAAACATCCAGCCAACATTTGTAGGCTGAGAAAAAAACTCTTCTGTAGTAGTAAAATACATGACATTATAAGGAAAAAAATACTCAGAATTGGCAAAGTATTTAGTATTATAGTTTTATATGGAAAACATGAAGTATTACTAGTGCTGAGGACATAATAAACATTTGATACATTTTGTGAATACATTTCTGCCAAATAGTGCATTTCTGGCTAGCTATAAATAATGACTCTTGCTTCTATAACATACATATCAATAGAAAACTGGCCTATACAATGGAAATAATTTAAGAGATTCTTAATTGCACTGAGAATCTATTGATAAATATTTAAGGTCAAATATGTGATGCTCACTAATTCTGGTGCCAGTTGCTATATTTCCAAGTGAGCAATTGTCAAATCGCTAATTATACCAATATTTGTGTAATTCCATGGCAAACTTTCACCTTTTGTAGAAGGTTGCATTTCCCAAAACAGCCCATCCTTCATACTCTTCTTAATGTTTCTTTGATATTGCTTCCATTGTATGTCGTGATGTAAAGTGTGCCTTGCTCACCTTCTGCCCTGCAATTGTATAGACCTTTATGACTATTTCAACCAGGAGAATATGGCTGAAATGATGCCATAATGCCATAGAATTCCCAAGTTGATTATAAAAATGAGATCTATTTTCACCTTGGTCTCTTGTGATATTTGATTCTCATCACCATGCTGAAAAGTCCAAACGTGACTTCTTATACATTAATTAGACATAAAGAGGCCCTTGATATGTGTCTAATCACCAGGCTTCCCCAGGGGCTCAGAGAGTAAAGAATCTGCCTGCAATGCAGGAGACCTGGGTTCGATTTCTTGGTTGGGAAGATCCCCTGGAGGAGGAAATGGCAACTCACTCCAGTATTCTTGCCTGGAAAAGCCCATGGACAGAGGAGCCTGGCAGGCTACAGTCCATGGGCAAAGAGTCGGACGTGACTGAGCGACTAACACACAGACAATCAACAACTTGACTCAAGTCCGTCTCAGTCAAAAAGCAGTAAAGACACCACTAGATGATTTCAGCCTCCAGTTAGCAGGTCTTCCCAGGTGTAGTCCTAAAAAACTGTGGAGCTAAGATAATGCCAACCTGAACCCCAGTCTACAACATTACTAAAATAGTGTGTGTGTGTGTATTTACACAAGTTTTGAGATAATTTGTTATGCAGCAATAGTAGCTAGACCATCTCCCATTCAAACGTAATTTTATATCACAACTTCCCATTAAATGTTCTTTTGTTAATTTTTTCCGAATGTTAACTTTACATAATAGTTTACATACATACATCATCATCAATTGCTCTATTTGACTTGATTTCTACCAACCATGTGGCACAGAAACATTCTTCTTTGAAGATTATACAAATATATCTCTATTCAATCTTTAGCTTGATATATTTCCTAAAGTATTTCCTAAGTATTTTGACTTTAGTATTATTACATGATTTGATTATGCAGTGCACTAGATTAGGTAAGGATAAAGATTATTAGTGATCTTTCTAACCAATAGATTCCCAATATATAGCAAAAAACAAAAAACAAAACTGATGCATGGTAAATAATCAGTAAATACAGCAAGATCAAATACATACATAGACACTTTATTTTAGAAATTTTGATAGAATGTTGTAAAAGCAAAATGTTTAATGCTTGACTCATTTCTAATGCAAATTTACTATTTAGTTTACTTGGACTTTTATAGAATTATTTAGTTGACTTTCAATATTTGGTAATGAATTTGTGTGAAATCACATCATCTTTTTATCCTATATTGTAAAAATTTTTATCCTATATTATATATTATAATATATATTATATATCCTCTATTATACAATTTATCCTGTTATAGTATATTTTATATTATAGTTATTCATTTGCTGAAAATATGTTTGTCTTTGCAGTAATAATGACAGTGGTGATGATGGTAACAATAGCAGCTAGCATTTTCTATATGCTTACTATGCAATAGAAAATTTTCTAAGTTCTGCTTGGGTTACTGAATTATTTTTTCTTAAGTTTCGAGATATAATATGCGCACAGTCAAATTCACCCCTTTAAGTTATACAGTTCTATGAAAGACAAATGCATATAGTTAAGAAACCATCACCACAATCAGGACATAGAACAATTTCATCATCCTAAAAAATTCTCTCGGGCCACTTTGTGGTCAAACCTGTCTCTCATATACAACCCTTAATGGTCATTGACTGTCCACATAGTTTTGTCATTTCTAAAATTTCATGCAAATTGACTCATACTGAATATAGCCATTTGAATTTAATTTATTTCAATAAGGATAATAGATTTTCAACTCAGTAATTCTGTTTCATTATTTTTGTATGCCATTATATATCATACTTTGTATACGTTTTCCCATCTGATGGATAGGTTGTTTTTGTTTGTTTATTTCAGGTGGTTATGAATAAAACTTCTATTAACATCTGTGTATAGATATTTGTACAAGCACATTTTCAATTTTCTTTCAGATCTGCCTAGAAGTGGGATTTCTGAGTGTTTGGTAAATGCATATTAACTTTATAAGAAAGTATAATCTATTCTGCTACTATCCACCTCAGGTTTTTTTTGTTGTTGTTGTTGTTGGGAAATCAGCATGAATGATTTTTTTTTCTTTTTTTTTTCTAATTTTATTTTATTTTTAATCTTTACATAATTGTATTAGTTTTGCCAAATATCAAAATGAATCCGCCACAGGTATACATGTGTTCCCCATCCTGAACCCTCCTCCCTCCTCCCTCCCCATACCAACCCTCTGGGCCGTCCAGTGCACCAGCCCCAAGCATCCAGCATCGTGCATCGAACCTGGACTGGCAACTCGTTTCCTACATGATATTTTACATGTTTCAATGCCATTCTCCCAAATCTTCCCACCCTCTCCCTCTCCCACAGAGTCCATAAGACTGTTCTATACATCAGTGTCTCTTTTGCTGTCTCGTATACAGAGTTATTGTTACCATCTTTCTAAATTCCATATATATGCGTTAGTATACTGTATTTATGTTTTTCCTTCTGGCTTACTTCACTCTGTATAATAGGCTCCAGTTTCATCCACCTCATTAGAACTGATTCAAATGTATTCTTTTTAATGGCTGAGCACCTCAGGTTTTATATCAGACTTAATTTTTTAGCAAGTCAATGTACATTTTGTTTATTTATTTATTTTTTTTGCTATATTTCAGTACAAGTTGACTTTGAGAGTAATGTCACCAACTTATTATTAGGTGTTACATAACTTATTATTATGTGTAACTGGATATAGTTTTAAAGAACTTGAGTTCTTATTTGAGTCAAATCAATTGGTAGTGACAAGACAGACATTCCAAAGATAGAATTTTTAGTACTAAAAAAAAAAAAACACACACACACACACACAAAAACTAAGCTTTCTTGCTCTCTGAAAGGAATATGGCTTCTTCTAAAGAAACTGATTTACGGATGAATTTGTAGAATCAAATCACCAAAGATGTAAAGGGGAATGTTTCCTTAATTTTCAAACTCATTAATTTCCTATATATATAGAAGATCTCCATTTTCCCATTATTATTTGTATTTTTTGGTATTCTTCCTTTAATAGGCCCTCAAGTACAGAGTCCATTATAAGATAGGATTTCATTTTTATCATGTATAACAGTCTACAGAAAAATAGCTAGTGTTTAAATAAAAAGAGAGCTCACCAAAATCCTTCAAGTGCAGGAAGGAGAGAAAACACAGCAAAACAAACCCTTGATGTCAAATTCTATTTCCAACAAACATATCCTTTTAACAAGTAAAAACAAAAATTCATTGCCAAGAAAATTTCCCTAGGAGATTAATCTTAACATTCTTCTGGTGAAAAAAAAACAACAAAACACAATTATTCAAAACAGAGCTAGAAATGGTAAATAAATAGAAAAGACTTAATTTTTAAAAAATGTTTTCTTAAGAACTTGTTTTATAAAACATAAATATTTAATAGTGCATTGTGAGGAGTTTATAACATATACAGAGGTAAAATATGCAAAAGTAATGATGCAAAGTACAAAGGGGAGAAATAGAAATATATTATAAAGCTGTTCATCATATGTGAAGCGACATAACATTACATAAAGGTAGTTAATGATATTTTAAGATGCATGTCACAAATTCTGCAACAACCACTAGAAATAAACTTAAGATACATACATCTATATCAATATATATATCTATACATATGTATACATACATATATGCCTAGAGTAAATAAAATGGAAATATAAATAATCTTAGTAAATACTAAAGGCTGAACATGAGTTAAAGGCATGAGATTATTATGCAGGATGAAAAAGAAAATCTTTTTTCCCTGGTGGCTCAGTAGGGGGGAGTCCACCTACCAGTGCAAGGAACTCAAGTTCGATCCCTGATGTGGGAAGATCCCACATGCCAATTGGCCTGTGCACCCAATTCTGAGCCGGTGCTCTGGAGCACTGGAGCACTGGAGCACAACTACTGAGCTCATGCACTGCAACTACTGAAGCCAGGGTGCTTAGAGCCTGTGTTCTGCAACAGGAGAGACCACGGTGAATGAGAAACATGCGTATCACGGTTGGGGAGTGGCCCTTGCTTGCTGCAACTAGAGAAAACCCATGTGCAGCAATGAAGACCCAGCACAGCCATAAATACATAAATTCAGTACAGTTCAGCTCAGTTCAGTCGCTCAGTCATGTCCAACTCTTTGTGACCCCATGAACCGCAGCACGCCAGGCCTCCCTGTCCATCACCAACTCCCGGAGTTCACTCAGACTCACATCCATCGAGTCAGTGATGCCATCCAGCCATCTCATCCTCTGTCGTCCCCTTCTCCTCCTGCCCCCAATCCCTCCCAGCATCAGAGCGTTTTCCAATGAGTCAACTCTTCGCATGAGGTGGCCAAAGTACTGGAGTTTCAGCTTCAGCATCATTCCCTCCAAAGAAATCCCAGGGCTGATCTCCTTCAGAATGGACTGCTTGGATCTCCTTGCAGTCCAAGGGACTCTCAAGAGTCTTCTCCAACACCACAGTTCAAAAGCATCAATTCTTTGGCGCTCAGCCTTCTTCACAGTCCAACTCTCACATCCATACATGACCACAGGAAAAACCATAGCGTTGACTAGACGGACCTTTGTTGGCAAACTAATGTTTCTGCTTTTGAATACGCTATCTAGATTGGACAAAACTCTCCTTCCAAGGAGTAAGCGTCTTTTAATTTCATGGCTGCAGGCACCATCTGCAGTGATTTTGGAGCCCAGAAAAATAAAGTCTGACACTGTTTCCACTGTTTCCCCATCTATTTCCCATGAGGTGATGGGACCGGATGCCATGATCTTCATTTTCTGAATGTTGAGCTTTAAACCAACTTTTTCACTCTCCACTTTCACTTTCATCAAGAGGCTTTTGAGTTCCTCTTCACTTTCTGCCATAAGGGTGGTGTCATCTGCATATCTGAGGTTATTGATATTTCTCCCAGCAATCTTGATTCCAGCTTGTGTTTCTTCCAGTCCAGAGTTTCTCATGATGTACTCTGCATATAAGTTAAATAAGCAGAGTGACAATATACAGCCTTGATGTACTCCTTCTCAGCTATACATTGCTTATGAAAAGACAGAAAAGTCAAAGTAAAATGATAGGAAAAAATCATAGAAACCCTAACCATGAAAAAGCTTGAGTTTTGTTAATATTAGAAAACTTAGACTTCAGGGCAAAGAGTATTAATGAATATTAATAGAATAATATTTCATAGTAATGAAAGAGTCAATTTATCAAATAATCATAATAGTTTTAAATGTGTATTCACAAAAAAGCATAGCTTCAAAAATACTAGAAGTAAAAACTGAAAGCTGTAATAGAATAATTTCCATTGAGAGCTGGACATTTTTATACTCACTCTAGTATTAATAGAAAAAGTAGAAAATCACTAAGGAAGTAACATAACTGAGCAACATTCTCCACTAACTTGACCTAGTACATTTATAGAATATAGCTATTACATGCATATTAAACAAATGCAAAAAAAATACATTATTTCAAAGTACATATAGAACATTCAGAAGATTGATCATGTACCAGTCATAAGTAATCTTACATTTCATAGAATTTGAATTTTCAGATGACATTTTGATCAAATATAACTGAGTTAGATATCAATATAAATTTTTATAAAAAATTATCTTGTACATGCAAAAAGTATATGTGATATACATATAAAGTTTAAAATATAATAACATCCATCAGAAGTATTAAAAAATAGAATGATTGAATCTCCTATGTATACTTCTGCCAAGAGTACCCATATTCTCCTCAGGATATTATAAGTGGATTACTGTGGTTGCTAGACCATTGTTTGGCACAGGAATCTGATATTTTGTTTACTGGTGAGATTAGATTTGATCAAGCATAATTACCTTACTTTAGGTAACAGACAAAGAAGCTAGTACAGTAGAATACACTAGAATAGAATAGTGACTGAATTAGTCTTCAGAGAATCCCCTTCGAATCAATCACTGACTCTACAGGTTTGTCTTCCCATTTAGAAAGAGAGAAATGAAAGAAATTAGGAAGTAGGGGATTCTCCATAATCAATACTTTAGAAGAAAGAACATAAAGTGTAAGAATGTAGACTGCAAAGTAAATAGCACATGATGTAAAAATATAGTTGCTTTCATTCAAGCAGTGTTTTGAGAAGTGCAGGAGACAAATATGATAGATGAACTTCAAGCCATTTGTTTTTCAGGAAAAAAAATTGTTTATGCTTTCTTCTTATTTTTGAAAACAGGGATAGCTAATGTCAGAGAGTAGGCTTAAGTCATAATATCAACATGATTGTTAGATGCACCCAGGCATAAAACTTCAAATGTTCAGGTGTTTATGTTCTTTATATTGATGCTATAGAAGGAAAGTTATGACCAACCTAGATAGCGTATTGAAAACCAGTGATATTACTTTGCCAGCAAAGGTCTGTCTAGTCAAGGTTATGGTTTTTCCAGTGGTCATGTATGGATGTGAGAGTTGGACTGTGAAGAAAGCTGAGTGCTGAAGAATTGATGCTTTTGAACTGTGGTGCTGTCACCTTCTTCTCCTTTTGCCTTCAACCTTTCCCAGAACCAGGATCCTTTCTAATAAGTCATCCCTTATTATGTTATCACATCAGGTGGCCAAAGTATTAAAGCCTCAACTTCAGCATCAATCCTCCCAATGAATATGCAGGGTTGATTTCCTTTAAGGTTGACTGGTCTGTTCTCTATGTAGTCCAAGGGACTCTCAAGAGTCTTCTCCAACACCTCAATTTGAAAGCATCAATCCTTTGATGCTCACCCTTATGATTCAATGCTCACATCCATACATGACTACTGGAAAAACCATAGCTTTGACTATACGAACATTTGTCAGCAGAGTTATGTCTCTGGATTTTAATACACTATCTTGATTTGTCTTAGCTTTCCTTCCAAAAAGCAGGTGCCTTTTAATTTCATGGTTGCAGTCACTGTCCCCAGTTATTTTGGAGCCCAGAAAGATAAAATCTGCCACTGTTTCCACTTTTTTCCCATATCGTTGCTATGAAGTAATGAGATCAGATGCCATGATCTTAGTTTTTTGAATGTTGAGTTTTAAGCCAGTTTTTTCATTCTCCTCTTTCACACTCATCAAGAGGCTCTTTAGTTCATCTTCACTTTCTGCCATTAGAGTGGTATCATCTGCATAACTGAGGCTGCTGATATTTCTCACAGCAATCTTGATTCCAGCTTGTGCTTCATCCAGCCCAGCATTTCACATGATGTATTCTGCATATAAGTTAAATAAGCAAGGTGACAGTATACAGCCTTGATGTACTACTTTCCAAATTTTGAACCAGTCCTTTGTTCCGTGTCCAGTGCTAACTGTTGCTTTTTGACCTGCATACAGGTTTCTCAGGAAATAGGTAAGGTGATTTGGTATTCACATCTCTTTAAGAATTTCCACAGTTTGCTGTGATCCACACAGTCAAAGGCTTTCGCACAGTCAATGAAGCAGAAGTAGATGCTTTTCTGTAATGCCATTGCTTTTTCTATATCTGACAGATGTTGGCAATTTTATTTCTGATTCTTCTGTCTTTTATAAAACCATATTGTACATCTGGAGGTTCTCAGTTTAAGTACTATAGAAGCCTAGCTTGAAGGATTTTGAATATTAATTTGCTAGCATGTGAAATATGCATAATTGTATAGTAGTTTAAACACTCTTTGCCTTTGCCCTTCTTTGGGATTGGAATGAACACTGAACTTTCCAGTCCTGTTGCCATTTGCTGGCATATTGAGTGCAGCACTTTAACAGCATCATCTTTTAGAATTTGAAATAGCTCAGCTGGAATTTCATCACCTCCAGTAGCTTTGTTCATAGTAATGCTTCCTAAAGCCCTCTTGACTTCACACCTTAGAATGTCTGATTCTAGTTCAGCGTCCACACCATCATGGTATCTGGTTCACTAAGATCTTTTTTTCTGTAGTTTTTCTGGGTATTCTTGATACCTCTTCTTAATGTCTTCTATTTCTGTTAGGTTCTTGCCATTTCTGTCCTTTGTTGTGCCCATCTTTGCATGAAATATTCCTTTGGTATATGTAATTTTCTTGAAGAGATCTCTAGTCTTTCCCATTCTATTATTTTCCTCTATTTCTTAGCATTGGTCCCTTAAGAAGGCTTTCTTATCTCTCCTTGCTATTATCTGGAACTTTGAATTCAATTTGGTATATCTTTCCCTTTCTTCTTTGCCTTTCACTTCTCTTCTTTTCTCAGCTATTTATAAGAAAACCACTTTGCCTTCTTGCATTTCTTCTTGGTGTGGTTTTTGTCACCACCTCCTGTGCAATGTTATGAACCTCCATCCATAGTTCTTCAGGTACTCTGTCTACCAGATCTAATCCCTTGAATCCATATGTCACTTCCACTGTATAACCATAAGGGATTTGATTTAGGTGATACCTGAATGACCTAGTGGTTTTCCTTACTTTCTTCAATTTAAGTCTGAATTTGGCAATAAGGAGTTCATTATTTGAACCACAGTCAGCTCCTGGTCTTGCTTTTGCTGACCGTATAGAGCATCTCTATCTTCAGCTGCAAAGAATATAATCAGTCTTTGGTATTGACCAAAGATTGTTGGTACTGACTTCAGTATTGGCCATCTGGTGATGTCCATTTTACGAGTTGTCTCTTCCTCTCTTCTGTAGTTGGAAAAAGTTATTTGCTATGACCAGAGCATTCTCTTAGCAAAACTCTGTTAGCCTTTACCCTGCTTCATTTTGTACTTCAAGGTAAACTTGTTTGTTACTCCAGGTGTCTCTTGGCTTCCTACTTTTGCATTCCAGTTCCCTATGATGAAAAGGACATCTTTTTTGTTGTTAGTTTTAGAGGATTTTGTAGGTCTTCATATAACCATTGGACTTTAGTTTCTTTGGCATTAGCAGTTGGGGTATAGACTTGGATTACTGTAATGTTGATGGTTTGCTTTGGAAACAAATCAAGATCATTCTGTCATTTTTGAGATTGCACCCAATTACGGCACTTTGAACTCTTTTGTTGACTCTAAGGGTTACTGTATTTCACCTAAGGGATTCTCACCCATAGTAGTAGACATAATAATCTTCTGAATTAAATTCGCCCGTTCTCATCCATTTTAGTTCACTGATACCTAAAAGGTCGATGCTCACTATTGCCATCTCCTGTTTAACCACCTCCAGTTTACCATGATTCATGGACCTAACATTCCAAGTTCCTATGCAATATTGTTCTTTACGTCATTGGACTTTATTTTCACCACCAGACACATCAACAACTGAGCATCATTTCTGCTTTGGGCTAGCCTCTTCATTCTTTCTGAAACTCTTTCTCCATTCTTCTCCAGTAGCATGTTGGACACTTACAGACCTGGGGGGCTAGTCTTCCAGTGTCTTGTCTTTCTGCCTAATCATACTGTTCATGGGGTTCTCAAGGCAAGAATACTGAAATGATTTGCCATTCTCTTCTGCAATGGACCATATTTTGTCAGAACTCTCCACCATGACCCTGTCCATCTTGGGGGGCCCTGCATGGCATGGCTCATAGCTTCATTGAGTTATATAAAGCTGTAATCCATGTGATCATTTTGGTTAGATTTCTGTGATTGTAATTTTCATTCTGGAGGCTGTGGGATTGCAGTTATTGCCTCTTTTGTCTGCTCTTTGGTGAGTTCTTTTGAAAACAGATTCTGAGACTGAGACTTGCAGGGATTGAATAGTTCCCTCAGAACTATCTCAGGGATAGTATCTGTAAATAAGTAAACCAAGGAGAATTGGCCAGAGGAAGAAACTTGGGTGAAGAGTTCTTTTACTAAATGAAATTCCTAGGAAGAAAATTATCTATGAGCCATAATTAGATAGCACATCAAGCAGTTGGTGGAGTGAGTGGGCATCTGGGTGAAACCTTAAGTACCTACTTCAGTTCACACTATTGCCAAATTATACTTGATTTTATGATAATTTTAGCTCATCTGAAAAGAGCTGCCTCAAGATTCCAAGTGACCTGGAAAATAAAGCAAACAACAAGCCTTACCACTTATTGGAGGGCAATACTCCAAGGGTTTTTTGCACTCCTATACATCTTGCCATGTATATCAGGAATGGAAGAAGAAGTATCCTTTACACAAAGCTTAAGACTGAGTTTTCACCAAATAACTTTTAAGGAGTAAATAATAGCAGAGACATTAGTTTGCCAACAAAGGTCCGTCTAGTCAAGGCTATGGTTTTTCCTGTGGTCATGTATGGATGTGAGAGTTGGACTGTGAAGAAGGCTGAGCGCCAAAGAATTGATGCTTTTGAACTGTGGTGTTGGAGAAGACTTTTGAGAGTCCCTTGGACTGCAAAGAGATCCAACCAGTCCATTTTGAAGGAGATCAGCCCTGGGATTTCTTTGGAAGGAGTGATGCTAAAGCTGAAACTCCAGTACTTCGGCCACCTCATATGAAGAGTTGACTCATTGGAAAAGACTCTGATGCTGGGAGGGATTGCGGGCAAGAGGAGAAGGGGACGACAGAGGATGAGATGGCTGGATGGCATCACTGACTCGATGGACATGAGTCTGAGTGAACTCCGGGAGTTGGTGATGGACAGGGAGGTCTGGGGTGCTGCGATTCATGGGGTCGCAAAGAGTCGGACACGACTGAGCGACTGATCTGATCTGAATATTCCTCTGAGACAAAGACCTGATTCACTCATCACTTATTATAAAAAAGGTATACCCCAACAAACTCAGTGATCTTCTCCTTCACATGCCCCAATACATCTAAAACTGCCATTTGATTGTCCATTTTGCCTTGTGAACATAGCAGCTCAGATGTTTGGCCAAAAATATGCTGATCCTTTGGATAAAGATTTTTATTTGAGCAAAAAATACTCTGTCTCTGGTGAGAAGTGATTTGTCTGCTGTCAACTTCCATGAATCTATAGCAAGATGACATTATTTTGTATGTCTGATAAAATTTCAGAGTCTTCACTGTTTATGACAGCTCTGGTCTCAGAATTAGAAACTGATATCCTTCATTCCCCTCCTTTACTCCTCATTCTAGATTTCCTTATCCTCAGCTCATATCTCAGTTTACCTTATCTAGTTGACTTGATGACTTATCTAGTTGGGTTGCCTAGACTCTTAATCTTAAGAGGTCCTTAAGCCCCATGACCATACCTTTCTGTGAGTATAACTGCTGATATTCTTCACTTGCTATCAAATATGAGTAGAGGGTTAACAAGAGGTGCTCCTGGGGATCCTCTGGCTGCCAAATATTTTCTTCTCTGATGTCATTGTACCAAGATAATATTTCCTTTACTACTTTGCAGATTTCTTGGCTCAAGGATTATGAACGGAAAAGTGATGAGTCTAAAATTTAATAGCACTCCTTTTGCCCACTGGTGGAACTGTTTACCCACTGAAAATCCGTACTTCTAGACTCTTAAAACATAGTGATGAGGACCCAAATTTTAAATTTCCCAAGTGGATCACCAAGAGTAAGGTTAAGTGAGTCAGCTTCTTTTTATTTATTTATTTATTTATTTTTAAACTAAACGTTTCAAGCTAGATGCTTTGCTCAACCACCAAAACCGTAAAGGGTACGGCCCTGACGTTTGAGCGCGTAGACCACATCCATGGCGGTAACAGTCTTGCGCTTAGCGTGCTCCTTATAGGTGACCGCGTCTCGGATCACATTTTCCAGAAACAGTTTCAGCACCCCACAAGTCTCTTCATAGATAAGACCAGAGATATGTTTGATGCCTCCACGACGAGCCAGACGCCGGATACCTGGCTTAATAATACCCTGAATGTTGTCCCGCAAGACTTTGCGATGGCGCTTAGCACCTCCCTTGCCGAGGCCTTTGCCACCCTTCCCATGACCAGACATGGTTGCTGTCGCAATCGTGAGTCAGCTTCTATTTCAACCATTTGATTTCCAGAGCCCTGTTCTCTCCATTGGAGATATGGTACCATAAAATAGCTGTTGCTTTCGGGTGTGTACTTCACCCTGGAAGATGGTGCTTCATACCTGTGGAGTGTATCTCTAGCATGTCTACAGCGTGGTGCCTTAGCTGTGCCTTAAGAAGATCATTCCATTGTTCCATCAGCTGACAGCGTCTGGCATATCATACAATGCAGCTTGTGATGTCACCAATGAGTTCCAGGGTTGTGTTCCCACTCTCCTAACCCAATTTGTGTAAAATAAATCCCTTTATCCAATGAGATTCTATGCAGAATCCTAGGTTGATGTTGATGGGGCAACTTTTTGCAAAGCCTTTGGGATCTTGCAGTTTTGTGAGTATAACATACCCAGTGCAATGTGAGCAGTTATGATCACATGATCACTTGGCATCCCTTGATCAGATATTCTGCCTCCAGCCCAGTGACAGACTAGGAGATGCTTTTTTTTTTTTAATTTTTATTCATTCTTTTTAAAAAAATAAATGAATCCACCACAGGTATACCCGCGTTCCCCATCCTGAACCCTCCACCCTCCTCCCTCCCCTCCTCTCCCTCTGGGTCGTCCCAGTGCACCAGCCCCAAGCATCCAGTACTGTGCATCGAACCTGGACTGGCGACTCATTTCATACATGATATTATACATGTTTCAATGCTAGTTTCCCAAATCTCCCCACCCTCTCCCTCTCCCACAGGGTCCATAAGACTGATCTATACATCGGTGTCTCTTTTGCTGTCTCGTACACAGGGTTATTGTTTCCATCTTTCTAAATTCCATATATATGCATTAGTATACCGTATTGGTGTTTTTCCTTCTGGCTTATTTCACTCTGTATAATAGGTTCCAGTTTCATCCACCTCATTAGAACTGATTCAAATGTATTCTTTTTAATGGCTGAGTAATACTCCATTGTGTATCTGTACCACCGCTTTCTTATCCATTCATCTGCTGATGGGCATCTAGGTTGCTTCCATGTCCTGGCTATTATAAACAGTGCTGCGATGAACATTGGGGTACACGTGTCTCTTTCCCTTCTGGTTTCCTCAGTGTGTATGCCCAGCAGTGGGATTGCTGGATCATAAGGCAGTTCTATTTCCAGTTTTTTAAGGAATCTCCACACTGTTCTCCATAGTGGCTGTACTAGTTTGCATTCCCACCAACAGTGTAAGAGAGTTCCCTTCTCTCCACACCCTCTCCAGCATTTATTGCTTGTAGACTTATGGATTGCAGCCATTCTGACTGGCGTGAAATGGTACCTCATAGTGGTTTTGATTTGCATTTCTCTGATAATGAATGATGTTGAGCATCTTTTCATGTGTTTGTTAAGGAGATGCTTTTTAAATACGTGGATTCATATGATGTGGTTTTGATCCAGAATCCCAGAGTTCTCTGTTGCAATTGTGAGCTAGAACTTGTCACACAACTGCCCACTAAGATCCTTCAAATGTATACAGTCCACAACATATGACTCAGTGTCAGCAGCGCTTTCATCACAGCCAGGACCTGATGGTGAACAGTTCTTTCTCTGGGTCCTATTCAAAGTTGCAAAAATTGCATGACACTCAGTGAACAGGTTGGATTATTTTCCCAAGTGTAGAACATGTTGCCTTTGAAGCCCAAAGAAGGTTTTGTGTTTTCTTAATTGTGAAAAGTTAGAAACACAGTATTGATACATTATTTTGACACATATATTCTAGCATCCCTCAGATCATTGGTTCCTTAAATGTTCACTGACATAGTGAGATTTTTTATCATTGTAGTTTACATCTTCCACCTTCTGGAGCACTTTCATCTTATCAAGGCTTCTATATGGGAAATGGCTGGATGGCATCACTGACTCGATGGATGTGAGTCTGAGTGAACTCCTGGAGTTGGTGATGGACAGGGAGGCCTGGCGTGCTGCGATTCATGGGGTCGCAAAGAGTCGGATACAACTGAGTGACTGAACCGAACTGATATGGTGCCATAGATATAGTAGACTTATGTGATATTCTTTGGAGTGTCCTGATATTCCAAACGGTTTCAGATTCAATTATGATAGCAGGTGGAGTTGTAAACTGAACTCAAGAAGGAAAACTGTAAACAATCTTTCCCATATGAATGTGTCTGTGTCTTGTTCTATTCCTTGATGGAAACCAAAAAACTCATTCACTATACTTCAAGTGTATGATATATCTGAGACCATACATATCTACTGTGGCCAAGAAAATATGTCCCTCAGCACAGCTGCAATCAGGACTGTGACCACCTTGAATTTATAGTAGTCCACTCATATTTTAAAAGATGTTTCCAAATTTCATAGAGAACTAGTTGATGATATGGATATATTGAGGAAAAATACTTGAGTAATAACTGCTGTTTGCCCTTGAGAAGTGATGTTTTGATTTACTCTTTTGACCAGACTGGAGTAGTATAGCAACCTCAAAGTTTTCCACTTGAGTCCCCTTACTTTGATAGCTCTTATCCTACAGGAGAAGTAGCGTTGTAGGATTCTCCCAAATATCAAAGTGATAATTTCAATTACACATCTTGAGACCACAGAAATTACCACTGGATGAGCCACTCCTGGGCCTGGACTGCCGGAGTCCAGCCCCGGTGGATCCAGGGAATTCGAAGGGGAGACGGCATCGGCAAGGATCAGGAAACAATTGCTTAATTAAATGTTAATTAAGGATATAAAGAGTGGTTAAATAAGGATAGCTCAGTGAGGAAATTCAGTGGAGAAAAGAGGCTGAATAATTCAGCCAGAAGGTGAGAGAAAGAACGTGGGGAGACCAAGCTTCGGTGAACAAGGCCCGCACTTTATTTTCCAAAGTAGTTTTTATACCTTAAGTTATGCATAGAGGATAATGGGGGAAGGGGTAGAGTCATGCAGTAAGCCAGGCTGTCTTCCTGCAAACTTATCATATGCAAAAGTTTAAGTGATTTGCATCATCTTCTGGCCCAGAGGCCTGTTAACATTTTAAGACCCTTTCTTCAGAAAACGTATTTTTCTCTAAAGGTGATCAGTCAGGTGCCACCCTCCAAAAGCATTAAAGTTGCATTCCTGTAGGGCAAAGGTGTGGTGGGCTATAACAAGAAAAAGAATTAACTCAAGGGTCCAAGGTTATAGCCACTACTTACACCAATTATATTAATCAATACACTGCCAGGGACACAGCAGGTAAGGGATATGGAAACTTGGCAGCAAACATTGGCCCAATAAGTGAAAAACCCTTCACCAATACAATTTCTAATCAATCTTTTAACTGCTCAAAGGAATCTGTGTTTAGACAGTTTAGAACATCTCATGCCTCTCACAGTTGGGAGGCTCTGAGCAATCACATATGGCCGGAAAAACCTATTCAGGCAGGCTAGAGGACCTCCAAAGGAGTTTGTAGGTTGAAACACCATCACACCCAGGAACTTTATTAACTGGAGCTGTAAGTTAACTTTTTTTTCAGAGAGAGGTAGGGGGGGACAGCCCCCTGCAAAGTCAGAGGTGTAGGTGAGAGCACAAAGCAGAAAGTAGGCAGACTCTGGTTTTGGGGTAGATGCTCGAGAACTTCCAGGGGGATTCCTGAGGCTCGATCCCGCCTTTGCGTATGCTGAGCCTCCTTCCTCATGACCTTTGCCACAGGCGGAGTTCCTCACACTGGCTCCTGGCAGTGATAAAATTCCAGTTGAGCTATTCCAGATACTGAAAGATGATGCTGTGAAAGTGCTGCCCTCAATATGCAATATGCCGGGAGATGGCTCCTGGCTCTGGACTTCATTGTCCTTCATTGTATAGGAGGGTGTTACAGAATTGGAGTGTCAAAGTCCTCTAGATCAGGGATTGGGAGACTTGTTCTTAAAAGGACTTATAGTTAACATTTTCAGTTTTAAGGGTCATGGAGTTTCTTTCTCAGTTACTCAATTTTACTGCTGTGGTCTGAAAGAAGACAGACAATATGTGTGCAAAGGACTATTCTGTGTTCCCATTGCAAGGGGGTTGGCTAAACATTAATTAGAAAGAGTGTGGCATTTATGCAGGTCCAGTGTTCAGAATCGGAGAAGGCAATGGCACCCCACTCCAGTACTCTTGCCTGGAAACTCCCATGGATGGAGGAGCCTGGTGGGCTGCAGTCCATGGGGTTACTAAGAGTCAGACATGACTGAGTGACTTCACTTTCACTTTTCACTTTCATGCATTGGAGAAGGAAATGGCAACCCACTCCAGTGTTCTTGCCTGGAGAATCCCAGGGACAGGGGAGCCTGGTGGGCTGCCATCTGTGGGGTTGCACAGAGTCAGACACGACTGAAGCGACTTAGCAGCAGCAGCAGCAGCAGTGTTCAGAATAATCTGTGAATCAAGATTTTTAAGGCATTGTCCACATATCCCCAACCTGATATGGGGATATCAAGTTGCAGGATTTCACTCTTGAATAAGAACTTGGACATGCTTTCACAGACTTGCTAATTTTAAAAATTTCAACCTGCATTATTAGAGCTCTGCTTCTATTTTTATAATCAGGTTCCAGACTGGATATTCAACTTTTTTTCTGTCTTCTGGCTATAAGAGATGACCTCTGACTTTCACATGTGGCCTGAAATCAATGATCAATGACCCTCAGCCTTTCATTAGCATTTTCTAAAACTGAGACCCCCAGCAAAAGCCGGCCAATTCTTTGATCCCTATAATGACTATTTCCAATGAACTCTCAAATGCATGATATGCTGCATGAACCAGAATGTACCAAACTGTGTTGCATTTTCTTCCATCAAGAAAAGTTTAATATTACACTACTGTTGCCTACTAGTTTGAGTGAACTCCGGGAGATGGTGATAGACAGGGAGGCCTGGCATGCTGCAATTCATGGGGTCGGAAAGAGTTGGACATGACTAAGTGACTGAACTGAACTGAACTGAACTGATTGCCTACTAGAGGTTCTCTATGCCCCAACTACTAGTCATCTAGCCAATGACACAGCTACACGATTCCCATGTAGATTCTTTTCTAAGTCTGCTCTTAGCACTGAAAGTTTTCTTTATCATGTTCTAGGAACCACATATAAGAGGGAGTTGTGTCTGCATTTGGCTTATGTGGAATACATTCAGAAACAACACCTTAAAGGAAGCACAGGTAGCAGGATTAAGCAGAGCCAAACTGTGATTGCAGCTGCAACAAAATCTTGGCTAAATCCATGGGGAATTCTAAGCCCTGCCATGACCTTTCAGAGATATACTTAATAGAGGCAAAGGGATCAAGCCTTTGTACTCTGCACTGACTTGTGAGTGAATATGTGCCACCTAATGTGGAGACCTGACTCATTGGAAAAGACTTGATGCTGGCAAAGATTGAGGCAGGTCGAGAAGGGGACGACAGGATGAGATGGTTGCATGTCATTGTTGGCACGATGAAAATGAGTTTGAGCAAACTCTGGGAGATAGTGAAGGACAGGGAGGCCTGGTGTGCTACAGTCTATAGGGGTCATAAAGAGTCTGACATGACTTAGCAACTGAACAATGAACAACAATCTTCAGACTGAGTGAAAGCAAAGAGGCTCTACTTAGCTGTAGGCAGTTCCTGAAGAAAGCCTCAACTTTGAACTGACTGTAGACAAAGCTCTAAGCTATAAGCAGATGAGGTATTTCAGTTTTAAAAGGGGAAATCTGTGAGCCACACCATGGGTTCCAATAATACGGTTGTTTGTTTTGCCTCTTGCTCCTCAATGAAACCAAGAGCTGATATTTAGCAGACATAGCTGGACTCTAAAGGAGAATTTTAAGCAGAAGCTGATCCACAGAAAAGACACGCATGAATCTTGCCTCCTTGTTTCCGTGTTCCTTCCCTTTTCCTCCAGTTCTCTTTTCCCCCAAGTTTAAAATTCTTACTATGCTTATAAGCACCTCCAATACTGCTGTTTACTGTTCTTGGTTTAGAGCTTATCTTTGCATGAAGGCTCTGGCTTCCCTCATCTCTTAGGGCCTTGAGATACCCTTTTGTAGTTTAAAAGTAGTTGTTTGGCAAATGCAAATCGTTCATGCCTCTTTCCTTAAAGTAGATAGGAATTTGATGAATTCCAGCTGTTTGAATACACTTTAGATTATTTGGACATTGCTTAGAAACTATTAATTAGTAAACGCAATAGATATTAATTAGTTTGTGGAGGATAATTGTTTTATACTATTGTACTGGTTTCTGCCATACAGCAACATAAATCAGCCATAAGTATACATTTGTCCCCTCCCTCATGAACCTCCCTCTCATCCCCCACTCCCCATCCCACCCCTCTAGGTTGTCACAGAGCACTGGGTCTGGTCCCCTGTGTTATCTTTCCACTAGCTATCTATTTTATATAAATAATATAAAATTTGTATGTTTTGTTATGTATATGTTTCAATGCTACTCTATTAATTCATCACCCCCCTCCTTCCCTCACTGTGTCCATAAATCTGTTCTCTATGTCTGTGTCTCTATTCCTGTCCTGCAAATAGGTTCATCAATGTCATTTTTCTAGATTCCATAGGTGTGTGTGTTAGTCTCTCAGTTGTGTCTGACTCTTTGCGACCCCATGGATTGTATCCTACCAGGCTCCTCTATCCATGGAATTCTCCAGGTGAAAATATTGGAGTGGGTAACCATTCCTGTCTCCATAGGATCTTCCTGATCCAGGGATTAAAATGGGCTCTCCTACATTGCAGGTGGATTCTTTACCATCTGAGCCACTGGTGAAGCCCAGATTCCATATATATGCATTAGTATATGATATTTATTTTTATCTTTCTAACTTATTTCACTCTGTATAACAGTCTCTAGTTTCAACCATCTCACTAAAAATGACTCAAATCTAGTTTTTATAGCGGTCATATTCCATTGTATATATGTACCACAACTTCTTTATTCATCCATCCATCAATGGATATCTAGGTTGCTTCCATGTCCTAGCTATTATCAGATCAGATCAGATCAGATCAGACGCTCAGTCATGTCCGACTCTTTGTGACCCCATGAATTGCAGCCCACCAGGCCTCCCTGTCCATCACCAACTCCCAGAGTTCACTGAGACTCGTGTCCATCGAGTCACTGATGCCATCCAACCACCTCATCCTCTGTCGTCCCCTTCTCCTCTTGCCCCCAATCCCTCCCAGCATCAGAGTCTTTTCCAATGAGTCAACCCTTCGCATGAGGTGGCCAAAGTACTGGAGTTTCAGCCTTAGCATCATTCTTTCCAAAGAAATCCCAGGGCTGATCTCCTTCAGAATGGACTGCTTGGATCTCCTTGCAGTCCAAGGGACTCTCAAGACTCTTCTCCAACACCACAGTTCAAAAGCATCAATTTTTTGGCGCTCAGCTTTCTTGAAAGTCCAACTGTCACATCTATACATGACCACTGGAAAAACCATAGCCTTGACTAGATGGACCTTTGTTGGCAAAGTAATGTCTCTGCTTTTCAGTATGCTATCTAGGTTGGTCATAACTTTTCTTCCAAGGAGTAAGTGTCTTTTAATTTCATGGCTGCAGGCACCATCTGCAGTGATTTTGGAGCCCAAAAAAGAAAGTCTGACACTGTTTCCACTGTTTCCCCATCTATTTCCCATGAAGTGATGGGACCGGATGCCATGATCTTCGTTTTCTGAATGTTGAGCTTTAAGCCAACTTTTTCACTCTCCACTTCCACTTTCATCAAGAGGCTTTTGAGTTCCTCTTCACTTTCTGCCATAAGGGTGGTGTCATCTGCATATCTGAGGTTATTGATATTTCTCCTGGCAATCTTGATTCCAGCTTGTGCTTCTTCCAGTCCAGCATGTCTCATGATGTACTCTGCATATAAGTTAAATAAACAGGGTGACAATATACAGCCTTGACGAACTCCTTTTCCTATTTGGAACCAGTCTGTTCCATGTCCAGTTCTAACTGTTGCTTTCTGACCTGCATACAGATTTCTCAAGAGGCAGATCAGGTGATCTGGTATTCCCATCTCTTTCAGAATTTCCCACAGTTTATTGTGATCCACACAGTCAAAGGCTTTGGCATAGTCAATAAAGCAGAAATAGATGCTTTTCTGGAACTCTCTTGCTTTTTCCATGATCCAGTGGATGTTGGCAATTTGATCTCTGGTTCCTCTTCCTTTTCTAAAACCAGCTTGAACATCAGGAAGTTCACGGTTCACATATTGCTGAAGCCTGGCTTGGAGAATTTTGAGCAATACTTTACTAGCGTGTGAGATGAGTGAAATTGGGCAGTAGTTTGAACATTCTTTGGCATTGCCTTTTATAGGTAGTGCTTAATGAATATTGGGGTGCATGTGTTTTTTTGGATTATTGTTTTCTCAGGGTATATGTCCACTAGTAGGATTGCTGGGTCATATGGAAGTTTTATTCTTAGTTTTTAAAGGAATCTCCATACTATTCTCATAGTGGCTCTATCAATTTACATTCCCACCAAGCATGCAAGAGGATTTCCTTCTCTTCACATCCTCTTCAGAATTTACTATTTGTAGATTTTTTGATGATGTCCATTCTGACCAGTGTAAGGTGATAACTCATTGTAGCTTTGCATTTCTCTAATAATGAGTGATGTTGAGCATTTTTTCTGGTGTTTATTTAAAAATCACTTTGTATTTTTTGTTAATTCCATTTGATTGCTGACCACTGAAATTAACACTGGCACAACTGTGGTATTTTCAGTTCTTTCAAATAGGAGCTGGAAGTAGCAGAAATAGAATCAGGAAGATGCAAGGTCAGCATGTGATATGTGTTTATAATGTTGCTCTGCTTACTGTCCCTGCTGATTTATACTTGTCACATGTTAAGGGCTCAGCTCAGCTGCACTGTGGCGCCAACTTTCTTTTGTTATTAGTTTTACATTAAAGTGATTTGTGCAGCAGAGAAAAAAATGAATTGCAGGAAGTTAAATATTCAGAGTAATCTTGGTATAATTTTGGAAACTAATATGAAGACTATAGAAAGAAAGACTTTTGGCACTTCACTTCTAAGTATGTTAGATAAGATAATCCAAACAAAAAGATACTTAATGTGCTTACAAAATAATCTGTCAAGGGCTTATAAATTAATATTTTTTCCTTGAATGCAGATGTCATTAGCTAAAATATCTCTGAGATCATTTATAGCCACAAGGTTGAGTATTGTGATTAGTGACTATTTTTATTCTCTGTATCTTATTCTTCGATTTATCTAATACATTTCAATATTCACACTCTTGGTAATGGCAGCTCATGTTTTTTTGGGGGCTGACATCTTTTAGCTTTACAGACTCTAGATTTATCTGTACTAATAGCAGCTGGTTAACATTCTTGGAATTCTTACTTATGAAGATCAATATGAAGAATCAATCTAGAGTGTGCTAAAATTATTCAATCTCTACTAGAATGGGAGACATCTGAAAAAAATTGACCCTTTAATTGCCCAGATTTCATTTTAGAAATCAGTACAACAGAGCTGTTTTCTGCTCACACAATAGTTTTATTATTTGTGCTGGTGGAAGCCAACTCAGAGTGCTTGAAAACCTAGAAAGAAAGCCAGTGAGGCTTCCTACAGAGAGCAAAGTCTAACTGGTACCCTGGGTAACCAGAGAGTGAAGCAGGGACCGGATCCTGTGACTGGTCATTGTGAAAGGTGTGGATTTTGCTATAAGTGAAATGGAAAACAGTCAGGTGGTTTTAGCAGTTTTAGGCATAGCAATTTGAACTTTCAGAAGGTCATGACGTTTGCTTCAGAAACAGATGAATTTTAAAGCAAGAAGTCTACTAGTGGATGGTGGTCATCCAAGTACACAATACAAGTGAAGTTAAAAGAAGCGAATTTTAAAGCAGGAAGTCTAGTGGTTCATGGTGGTCATCCAAGTAAGCAATATGGAGGACTGGAGTCTTGCGAAGACAGTAGAGTAGTAAAGGGAGAGCAGATAAATTTAGTAAAAGTATCTGAAGATTTGCTTATCGATTAAAAGTGAGAATGAAGAACGGATTCCTAAAAGTTTGGATAAATAACTGGGCAGATGATGATACCAAGTATCACAGCAGGGGTATTAGATAAGGAATTGATATGGTGGAGTTGATCTGCTTGTTAAGATTAAGTTAGATTGTCCCATAGGGAGGTGATATGCTGTTCTAAATTTCAGAGAAAAGAAGCATGTTGCTATTATTAAAGTGAGCCTGAGCAACTGAACTGAACTGATTGATAGAATGCATATAAAGCCAGGAGACTAGATGAGATCCAGAGAGTTTAGATAGAGAAGAAAGACCAGGACAATTGAGCACATCAACAATTAGAGTTTTAACAGAAATACTTTGAGAAACTATTTATTTTTATTTATTATTATAAATAATATATAATGATTTATAATATATACTTATTTCACTATATATATGTATATATAGTGAATATATATATATATATATGTAGTGAATAGTGCTGGAGAAGACTCTTTAGAGTGCCTTGGACAGCAAGATCAAACCCGTCAATACTAAAGAAAATCAACCCTGAATATTCATTGGAAGGACTGGTGCTGAAGCTGAAGCTCCAATGTTTTGGTCACCTGATGTGAAGACCCCACTCATTGGAAAAGACCCTGATGTTGGTAAAGATTGAAAGCAGGAGGAGAAGGGAGCGGTAGAGAATGAGATGGTTGGATAGCATTACTGACTCAATGGACATGAGTTTGAGCAAACTCAGGAAGAGAGTGAAGGACAGGGAATCTGGGCATGCTGCAGTCCATAGAGTCTCAAAGAGTCAGACATGACTTGGTGACTGAACAATAGTACAAATATAGAACCCAAATTAATAATATTTGAAATTTTTTATTAGATGCCCATTCTTATCTCTTAGTTTCACATTTATTTTATTTTTTTCATGGCAAAGTATTTTATCCTTGACCATGAATGGCAAAACTAGTGGAATTTATCATAACATGGTGCTTGGCACCAAATTCTCATTTATTTTGTTTGTTTGTTTAGTGATGTATTCCCAACAGACACATTTCCCAACAGAAACAAAATCCTAGTTATGGTGTGAAAACATGCTAACATATTCTTTTTCCAGTGGTTCAGTAAAAAAATATAATAATAATAATAATTTTTAGTTAAAATGGAATAACTCCCAGGTAAAGTTATAAATCATAAAAACAATTATGATTACCAGAATGGAAGCTTTATAAATATATGTTATTTCAAATTGCTCCAGTGTGTGTAGTAACTAACATATCTTTTTCTCTTCAGGATTAAAAAACTTTACTCTCAAAACCAAACCAAAATCTCTCTCTCATAAACAGAACATCAATGAAAACAACAACACGTGCATGAAGCACAGACTTTTCAAATAAACAAAAAGGAAAGAGAACAGAACTGTTAACCAAAGTTTCAGGAGTTAACATGCTGCAAGTGTCTGAAATTATTCTTGTTTGGGTACATAAACAATCAATCAATGGATTAGGTAGATAGAAAATTTCATAAGGGGAAATATAGTCCTTTTGTGGAGATACAAAATCTTTATGGGGCTTATTTCCAAACTAAGAAATATTTCAAACTAGATGTGGAACATATTTGTATTGATTGTATTTGATTGAAAGGATTTAGTTACAGTCCCCTTTGGAGATATAAGAATATGTAAGATGGAAAAAGAATGAGGAAGTATACATCAAAATGATCAAAGTCAATGCAATTTCTTTGATATTAGCACAGGATCTTAATTCAGAAATTTTGGAATGCATATTAAAGTCCACTAAGTCTATGAAGGAAAAAACTAATTATTAAAGTGTTTAATGACGAATTTCACTTGGAAATAACTACTTTATTGATCTTTTCTATCCAAAAAGTCTTTCTTCATCCTTTCTTACCCAAATATCCAGTTCTTAAGCTCTCTTTCCTCATGTTGTGATAGAACAAGGACTTAATAAATCCAGTCCCACATAGGTTGTGACGCAGGGCAGTTTAGGAGGTGGCAATACCATGACTTTGAATTTATAACCCTTGGAAAAGCCTCTACACTGTAGCGATGCATTAATGGCGATGGTTCAGGACCTCAATTTATTGTGAGAAGGCCAAGCCAGAGCTTAGGGCGAGGCTTCTTTTGCCTGGAACTGAACCTCTAACAAACTCAAATTCCTCAAATTGTGAAGGATGAGAATAAATCCAGTTCATTTGTAAGTCTTAGAATCTTGCCACAAAATTTTGAGGTTGACTTGAAATTGCACAAGGTTAGCAATTTTCAGAAAGTTTACTTTTTCCTTCTGTTTTCTTCAGCACTTGCTATATAGTGAGACTACCTCCTGGGAACAGAGTGTTCTCCAAAGTCAAAGAGCCAGCCTCACTAGGCAAATACTCCTGTCATCAATTACCATTTTAAAATGTCTCAAAAAACATTCTTTAAAGTAATCCTTCCTCAAATCCTGTTTTAAAGTAGATTTAAATAATGGGTAAGTGGATAAACATCTTGTGGAATTAAATGGATAAAGGGAAAAATGAATTTTGTCATGCACAAAGTTGTTATCTTTAATGGAATGACTAAGGAATTCCTCTTCATAATGCCTGTACATACAGATGGAGGATTGTTAAACTAAGTAATTCCTAACTCGTGGCAGAAAAGAGGGTGGGGATTTACAAGAAGCAAGTTTAAATGAAGAAGGGCGCTGAAGTTGCCCAGTGGAGACGGAAATGTGCTGTTTATGTGTTAGATTTTCCATCTTTTCTAGTCCATGGTTCTATCTTTATCCTTACTTTGCCTAGCTTCCTTCATCATGAAGACTATGTAATACACTCATTTTGAGTTCTATTAAGCAGCTTGATAGCAATTGAGTTTTCCTTTTTGAATAAAGTATAAATATAATTATGAATTACATACAAATTACTTCCAATATTACATGGAGCATGGCTTCCCCAGTGGTTCAGTGGTAAAGAATATGCCTGCAATGCAGGAAAAGTGGCATAGCTTTGATCACTGGGTTGGGAAGATTGCCTAGAGGGGGAAATGGCAATCCACTCCAGTACTCTTTCCTGGAAAATCCCATAGATAGAGAAGCCTGGTGGGCTACAGTCTATAGGGTCACAAAAAGTCAGACATGACTGAGCATGGGAGCATTAGCACTACATAAAACATATTCATATTATCAATTAAAATAGTACTAATCTAAATATTGCAATACTGATTAAATATTCTAATAATATTGTAAATATTCTAAATAATCTAAATATTCACATCATTTCAAATTGATAAAGAAACAATACTATGACAAATAATTTTTTTGTCTTAAATGTCCATAAAATTAAAGGTAAGCATACTTGAAAACAATGAGCAAAGACTCTGCTTTAATAATACAAGTCACTTGAAAGATCCTATTTACTCAAATAATGCTGCTCTTGAGACAGATGATGTAAAAATAAATATAAAATGATTGGTACAGAGAAAAATTAAACCTATTAAGACATAATCTATGATCATTACCATACAATGGTACATGTTAGGACCTCAACAACTGATATCTAGCAAAAGAATTCCACTTAAATGAATTTAAATGGGCTTCCCAGGTGATGCTAGTGGTAGGTGAAGCTAGTAGTAAAGAACCAGCCTGCCAGTGCAGGAGACATAAGATCCATGGGATTGATCCCTGGGTCTGGAAGATCCCCTGGAGGAAGGCTTGGCAACCCACTCCAGTAATATAGCCTGGAGAATCCCATGAACAGAGGAACCTGAAGGGCTATAGTCCATAGGGTCACAAAGAGCAAGACATGACTCAAGTGACTTAGCACACACACATGTAAATTAACTTAGGGCTCTAAATGCATGAAATATTAAAGTATATATATATATATATACACACACATGTATATATGTATATGTACAAAGTAGTACATATATTAAACCTAAATTAATATATGTACTACTTTGTAGCCTATTAAAATTTCAGAGAGGTGTGTAGAAGTTGGAGGCAACATCATTCCTCATGGATCCATTCCAGGTTGAGCTTACCTAATACTAAACACAGATTCCCAGAGAGTGTAACATAAGGGATACATTAAACATGCATCCCTTAAGCTGATCTTAACTCTTAGACAAAAAAACCCTCAATATCTCCTCTTTGTTTATTGATTTTTTGCATGATTCATTTCTCTTTTCCTTCATTTCTTCCTTCTTTCCTCCCCTGTTATGAAACAATTGAGAAATACTGAATGTGAATTAATTATTAGATAATTTACAAGATTATTGTTAATTCATTTCAGAGAGGGGGATAATGTAATTGTGGTTATGTACAGAAGAAGAATATCATTCTTAGGAGATACAGGCTGAAGTTCTTAGATCTGTAGCATGGTGATGTTTGCAATGTATTTTCAAATAATTTCAAAAATGTGTACACACATACAGACATATAACAGCAGATTTGCTAAAATGTTAACACATTTTAAATCTAGATAGGGAGTATGTGGGTGTTTCTTATAAATTTATTTCCACTTTTCTGATGGTTTAAAAAATTTTATTATGAAATTAGGAAAAAAGAAGTAGACCCTGTGTTGGCCCATTTTTTTGTCAACGGTTAAGCTATAGTACCCAACTATTTAATTAAACACTAATCTAGCTGTTGCTGTGAAGATATTTTGCAAATATGACTAATGTCTATGATCTGGGTAGACCCGATTCAGTCAGTTGAAAGGCATCAATTAGAAAGAAACTGAAGAAGAAATTCTGCTTTTGTCTGAAATACCAGCTTCTTATCCTAGAGTTCTGGCTTACCTTTCCTGTCTATGGACTTTGGATTTGCCTTGTGGCTTAGTTGTTAAGTCCTGTCTGACTCATTTGTAACCCCATGGACTGTAGCCCAGCAGGCTCCTCTGTTCATGGAATTCCGCAAGCAAGAATACTAGAATGGGTTTCCATTTCCTTCTCCAGGGGATCTTCCTGACTCGGGGATTGAACCTGCATCCCCTGTGTTGGCAGGCAGGTTCTTTACCACTGATCCACCAGGGAAGTCTTTGGACTTGTTCAATTTTCACTTTCATGCATTGGAGAAGGCAATGGCACCCCACTCCAGTGTTCTTGCCTGGAAAATCCCAGGGACAGGGTAGCCTGGTGGGCTGCCATCTATGGGGTCGCACAGAGACGGACATGACTGAAGAGACTTAGCAGCAGCAGCAGCAGCAGACTCCAGAATCAAGTAATCTAATTACTTGCCATAAACCTTTTAACATATAGCTCCTACTGGTTCTGGTATGCTGGTTGAAATTTGACTGATATAGACCCTTTCCTCCAGGAGCATAGTGTATAGCTGTGAGACATATGAATAAAATATAGAAAGAGAGGCAACTTCTGTATTACAGATTTCCACAGATTTTTATAAGTCGTATGAAGGAAATTTAGCATAAATGAAGAGTAATTTCAGAGAAGACTGTAAGTTCAGAGAATCCCCCAAGGAGGAGATTCATGATTCAAGATCTGAAAAATGTTACATAAATGATAAAAAATAAAGAGTTATTTTCAGCCATAAAACTGCTAGCTCATTAATATAAGAAAGCTATCTTAAGACTTAGATACAAACATTGGAAACATTATTTGAGTAAGGTTGTATGACTTCACTGAATATCATTTTTCAAGGAAATTTTCTAACAGTCAATTAAAAGATGTGAGTTACGGGTAAGAAATTGTTTTGGCACTTTTTGGGGAAAATACATCTTCTAATTTTTGTATTTCATGAGTATAGTGTTCAATTAAAGATAAATATAAAGAATATTTAAAGTCTGTTTTCCATACATAGATGGAATGATCTATTATTTGATCTACTTCTCAAATAAGATTATTTTTTCATATTTTAACACAAATTAAATTTTCTTAGCATGACAAATTATCTCTTAAATCTAATTTACTGATCTACACTTAAATTATCTATAGAAATTGTAAATTTACAGGTAGACAATAAATTGCCTAAAATCTAAAGATAGACAATTCTTGGTGAAAACTAAGTTGTTATACTCCCAGATTTCTTTGTTTACTCCAAATAATCAAAATAGCAAGACTGGAATGACAGTGTGGAGGTATACAGATGGGAAGAAATAAAGAGACAAAGACTTTTGGCTTCATCCTGAAGAGTGGCAACATGGTTTTCTTTCATGTTCCAAATAAATGATTTAATTTTTGACATTATTAATTTTTGTTAATCTAAGTCATTTTATCTTACTACTTCCTTTTTTATCCATTTGAGTTTCAATATATGGCCTTCTACTTCTGCTTTGAAACAGCTGTTACTGTGAATATAAAACTTTTTCCCAAAATTTTGTTTTCTTGTGATGAGAACTTTCCAGATCCATTTCATCAAAATTTTAATCAAAGCATAGTTAGTTTGCTTCAATGATACAAATATGAGCTGTGTTTATAAAGGAAGCCTAAACATTCAGATGTTTTTAGTCTAGAAACTAAACGAAAATTGAGCGATTTTATTGGTAAAAGTTTATTTTGTCTAACCTATATGCAAAACAACCCACAACTTTGTTTTTATTCACCCATTGTTTAATCATAGGAAATTTTCATGGTAACCTAAAGCAAAAAATGCTGCAATCAAATATATATTTGAAAGAATCAGCTGTACATGAATATGGCATGCCAAAAGCAATTAAAATGGTTTTATGAATACTCTTTACAAGCAGAAGAATTTCTAAAGGGAAGACAATGCAGAAGAGTATCACACACAGAAAAGTAAGACCAACACAGGACAGATTTAGCAATGTGGTAGAACATGACACATCTCAAATCGATTTTGGAAGTCTACTCAAGCTTATTTCAGTTCAGTCGCTCAAGTCGTGTCTGACTCTTTGTGACCCCATGAATCACAGCACGCCAGGCCTCCCTGTCCATCACCAACTCCCAGAGTTTACCCAAACTCATGTCCATTGAGTTGATGATGCCATCCAGCCATCTCATCCTCTGTCGTTTCCTTCTCCTCTTGCCCTCAATCCCTCCCAGCATCAGAGTCTTTTCCAATGAGTCAACTCTTCGCATGAGGTGGCCAAAGTACTGGAGTTTCAGCTTTAGCATCATTCCCTCCAAAGAAATCCCTGGGCTGATCGCCTTCAGAATGGACTGGTTGGATCTCCTTGCAGTCCAAGGGACTCTCAGGAGTCTTCTCCAACACCACAGTTCAAAAGCATCAATTCTTCGACGCTCAGCCTTCTTCACAGTCCAACTCTCACATCCATACATGACCACAGGAAAAACCATAGCCTAAGCCTGGCTAAATCCATCCTGTTTTTTACAATTTCAGATACTTAGAAAAGGCATTTTCAAGACAGTATGCTGAGGTTACAAGAGAGAATAATGCACTCAGAATGTCAACAGGCCAAGCAGATAATTGTTTTAATAATAACCTGCATTTGAAATGAATAGTAACAACAGAAATGATGACAAAACATTTTCAAAGCTAATAAAGACCTAAAATCTTTTCCATAAAGACTATGAGCATTCAGCATGTCAAGGGATTTCTTGGACTGTAAAAACAACAACAATCAACAACACTTTTGGTTTCTGCTTAGTTTTAAAAATGAATGCTAAATCATGAGGGTTTTTTTTTTTTTTTCAGTTTATGAAAATCCAGTGCAGATTTAGTTTTTGAAAAGGGTTATAATGAACCAGCAATTCCAAGCATATCCCTCCTCTGCCGTTTCTTCTCCCTGGGTTGGTCAGGAGGCACATTCAATGTGCTACACATCATCACTTTATCTATAAAGATGTGTCCCATGAGTGTAAGGCAGAAGGAATCATTGTTGAAGTCAGAAGTGGCCTGTATCCCCACCCTTGTGATTAACTCAGACAAGAAGGGATGTGGCAACAGCAAATCCTGGAAAACTTACAGTTGAGATAGAAACCGTGTTCTTGTTTTTTTCAACAGACTATGCTAAAACAGTGCTAAATGATCCTGCAGTTTGGTAAAGCAGACTAGGAAGGCAGAGTAGGAAACAGCAAAAAGGAGAAACATCTACATTTCTCAAATATTTTTTCTATAATTTACAGTAGTGTCTGAAATAAACTTTAGAATGTCAGAATAAACTTTTGTTTACGTTTTTGCTTAATTTATGTTCTGTCTGCTAATGTTTAATTTTTCTAGAGAAATAAAATATATTATATCAGTTCAGTTCAATTCAGTCGCTCAGTCATGTCTGACTCTCGGTGACCCCATGAATCGCAGCACGCCAGGCCTTCCTGTCCATCACTAACTCCTGGAATTCACTCAGACTCATGTCCATCGAGTCAGTGATGCCATCCAGCCATCTCATCCTCTGTCGTCCCCCTTCTCCTCTTGCCCCCAATCCCTCCCAGCTTCAGAGTCTTTTCCAATGAGTCAACTCTTCACATGAGGTGGCCAAAGTACTGGAGTTTCAGCCTTAACATCATTCCTTCCAAAGAAATCCCAGGGCTGATCTCCTTCAGAATGGACTGCTTGGATCTCCTTGCAGTCCAAGGGACTCTCAAGAGTCTTCTCCAACACCACAGTTCAAAAGCATCAATTTTTTGGCACTCAGCTTTCTTGACAGTCCAACTGTCACATCTATACATGACCACTGGAAAAACCATAGCCTTGAATAGATGGACCTTTGTTGGCAAAGTAATGTCTCTGCTTTTCAGTATGCTATCTAGGTTGGTCATAACTTTTCTTCCAAGGAGTAAGCGTCTTTTAATTTCATGGCTGCAGGCACCATCTGCAGTGATTTTGGAGCCCAAAAAAGAAAGTCTGACACTGTTTCCACTGTTTCCCCATCTATTTCCCATGAAGTTATGGGACCAGATGGCAAGATCTTTGTTTTCTGAATGTTGAGCTTTAAGCCAACTTTTTCACTCTCCACTTTCACTTTCATCAAGAGGCTTTTTAGTTCCTCTTCACTTTCTGCCGTAAGGGTGGTGTCATCTGCATATCTGAGGTTATTGATATTTTTCCTGGCAATCTTGATTCCAGCTTGTGCGTCTTTCAGCCCAGCGTTTCTCATGATGTACTCTACATATAAGTTAAATAAGCAGGGTGACAATAGACAGCCTTGATGTATTCCTTTTCCTATTTGGAATGAGTCTGTTGTTCCATGTGCAGTTCTAACTGTTGCTTCCTGACCTGCATACAGGCTTCTCAATATATTTATTATATATTTATAATTAAATAAACAGAACTTAAGTGACAATTTTAATGACTTAAAAGTTAAGAGGTTAGGTGGGAAATTAGAAATATCTGAAAAGACTGAAATTCAAAAGTATTTTCTTTATAGCAATGATCATATTAACTTGAGATAAAAAAAAACATACGTATCACAAGATACTTTTTCATGCTTAAATATGATATTTATAAATGTGCCATAGTAATTCAAAAGAAATTTCTGCCATTTTGTTTTTATTGCTAGTATTATTTTTTGATAGAAATAGCTAATTTTTTGTGCTCCATATTGCTTTCATTGAAATATGAGAAAGAAAATAGATGCACACACACATATGTGCAGAAAATATCTATTTTCACCCATTACTACTAATATATAGCTGTCATCACTGCAACAGTGAATTCAAACGTGCATATAAGCCCTTAAAGTTTTAACAACTTAAAAATATAGTGCTTCATATATTACAAAATATCTTCCTCTCCATTTATTCAAATCTTGACATCAAACTTTGTAAGATCTAGCAGATGAGAAACTAAAGTTTAGAGAAATCAAATAACTTGGTCAAGGTGAATTGGCCAAGCAAGCAAATGGACCCTAAACCATGTTGCATCCCTTTGAGTCCATTGCTTTTGACATTATATCATGATTCACTTCTAATCGTTTGGTGGAGACTGACACCACCCTTATGGCAGAAAGTGAAGAGGAACTAAAAAAACCTGTTGATGAAAGTGAGAGAGTGAAAAAGTTGGCTTAAAGTTCAACATTCAGAAAACTAAGATCATGGCACCTGGTCCCATCACTTTATGGCAGATAGATGGGAAAACAGTGGAAACAGTGTCAGACTTCATTTTGGGGGGCTCAAAAATCACTGCAAATAGTGATTGCAGCTATGAAATTAAAAGACACTTACTCCTTGGAAGAAAAGTTATGACCAACCTAGATAGCATACTGAAAAGCAGAGACATTACTTTGCCAACAAAGGTCCATCTAGTCAAGGCTATGGTTTTTCCAGTGGTCATGTATGGATGTGAGAGTTGGACTGTGAAGAAAGCTGAGCGCCAAAGAATTGATGCTTTTGAACTGTGGTTTTGGAGAAGACTCTTGAGAGTCCCTTGGACTGCAAGGAGATCCAACCAGTCCATTCTAAAGGAGATGAGCCCTGGGTGTTCATTGGAAGGACTGATGCTGAGGCTGAAACTCCAGTACTTTGGCCACCTCATGTGAAGAGTTGACTCATTGGAAAAGACCCTGATGTTGGGAGGGATTAGGAGTAGGAGGAGAAGGGGATGACAGAAGATGAGATGGCTGGATGGCATCACTGACTCAATGGACATGAGTCTGAGTGAACTCCGGGAGTTGGTGATGGACAGGGAGGCCTGGCGTGCTGCAATTCATGGGGTCACCAAGAGTCGGACACGACTGAGCAACTAAACGAACTGAACTGAATCAACTAATAGGTTAGTATTTAGCTTCTGTTCATCTACTTCTGATAACAGGATGATTGCTAACTCACACATACTGATCATTTTCACTTTTGAATAGCTTAAACAGGAGTAATTTATTCTTTAAAATGCTGATTTTACTTCTGTATTCTGATGTTACACAGAATAAGTCAAAACACATCATCTCTTCAAGTATTTCACAAGAGTCGATAAAATCCAAGGGAGGGACCATGATGAATGATACTACAAAATTGCAGAAGAAATGAACACACAGACACAAAGTGAACCATAGTGACCTTTCAGAGCTCTGTGGAAATGACTCTGAAACCACATGTCAAACACATCAAAAGGAAGGACACAGTGAGGGTAGGACTAGTGCCCATGGATATATTCAGTAAATTTTTTTCAACCTGCTGAACACTCAATAACCTCAGATATGCAGATGACACCACCCTTATGGCAGAAAGTGAAGAGGAACTAAAAAGCCTCTTGATGAAAGTGAAAGTGGAGAGTGAAAAAGTTGGCTTAAAGCTCAACATTCAGAAAACGAAGATCATGGCATCCGGTCCCACCACTTCATGGGAAATAGATGGGGAAACAGTGGAAACAGTGTCAGACTTTCTTTTTTGGGCTCCAAAATCACTGCAGATGGTGCCTGCAGCCATGAAATTAAAAGATGCTTACTCCTTGGAAGGAAGGTTATGACCAACATAGATAGCATATTCAAAAGCAGAGACATTACTTTGCCAACAAAGTCCGTCTAGTCAAGGTTATGGTTTTTCCTGTGGTCATGTATGGATGTGAGAGTTGGACTGTGAAGAAGGCTGAGCACCGAAGAATTGATGCTTTTGAAGTGTGGTGTTGGAGAAGACTCTTGAGAGTCCCTTGGACTGCAAGGAGATCCAAGCAGTCCATCCTAAAGGAGACCAGTCCTGGGTGTTCATTGGAAGGACTGATGTTGAAGCTGAAACTCCAATGTTTTGGCCACCGATGCAAAGAGCTGACTCATTGGAAAAGACCCTGATGCTGGGAGGGATTGAGGGCAGGAGGAGAAGGGGATGACCGAGGATGAGATGGTTAGATGGCATCACCGGCTCAATGGACATGAGTTTGGGTAAACTCCAGGAGTTGGTGATGGACAGGGAGGCCTGGAGTGCTGTGGTTCATAGGGTCGCAAAGAATCGGACAGGATTCAGTGACTGAACTGAACTGAACTGAACCCGTAATTGAAAAGCACCATTTTGAGGAAATAAAGCAGTGGCAGTAAGAGTAGGAGAAAATAAAACACAACAGTAGAATATGATGTAACTTATGGAGAAATTGCATGGAGGTAGTCAATCTTAAAAGGTAATAAAGAGAAGGATGACAAAAGGAAGGATAAGTGAAGATAAGGGTTTTGTGACAGTGTCCTAGTAACTGTTTTTTAACCAGGGAAGTAAAAGTAAAACAGCGATTAAAAATGAGGCCGTTTGATGTTAGTGAACTTTTAGTGGTTTGATAAAGAATATGATTAAGGATTTCCAAAAATAACTTGCCAAGACTGAGAGAGCGGCTGGGGTTGAATAATAACCTGAAAAAAGTGCCAATCAGCAAACTGATGAAATATTCCCAAGCAGTGTTCAGCCTCTAGGGGGTCAATGAATAGAAAACAAATGTGAGATTGATTAGTGTTTGCGAGCTTAAAGGGGCAGGTGTGGCTCTGTGATAAGCTGGACAGAATTTAGATCCCAGAACAGAGTGGAGGTAAAATGATTGATTAGGTCCAAGTTCAAGAATCAAGAAGAGTAAAATTGAGGGGTGGAAAACTAGGGAATAAACAATGGAATATTAATGGATTCAAGGTTTTGATCTATTTCAAAGGTATGCCTCATGTAGCAAAGTGGGACGAGTGAAATTCTAAAGTGAAATGTAGTTATTCAAAAGACTGCTATTGTTGTTTACTCACTAAGTCATGTCCAGCTCTTTTGTGACCCCATGGACAGTAGCTCACCAGGCTCCTCTGTCCATAGCACTTCCCAGGTAAGAATACTGGAGAGGGTTGCATTTCCTTCTCTAGGGGATCTTCCCTACCCAGGGATCGAACCCATATATATCCATATTGGCAGGCGAATTCTTTATCACTAAGACACCAGGGAAAATTCAGTTCAGTTCAGTTGCTCAGTCATTGTCCGACTCTTTGTGACCCCATGGACTGCAGCAGCCAGGCTTCCCTGTCTATCACTGACTCCTGGAGTTTACTCAAACTCCTGTCCATTGAGTCAGTGATGCCATCCAACCATCTCATCCTCTGTCATCCCCTTCTCCTCATGCCCTCAATCTTTCCCAGCATCAGTGTCTTTCAAATGAGTCAGCTCTTCACATCAGGTGGCCAAAGTATTGAGATTTCAGCTTCAGCATCAGTCCTTCCAATGAACATTCAGGACTGATCTCCTTTAGGATGGACTGGTTGGATCTCCTTGCAGTCCAAGGGACTCTCAAGAGTCTTCTCCAACACCATAGTTCAAAAGCATCAATTCTTCTGCCCTCAGCTTTCTTTATAGTCCAACTCTCACATCCATACATCACTGCTGGAAAAACAGTAGCCTAGACTAAACAGCGGAGAAGGCAATGGCACCCTACTCCAGTACTCTTGCCTGGAAAATCCCATGGACGGAGGAGCCTGGTAGGCTGCAGTCCATGGGGTCGCTAAGAGTTGGAGATGACTGAGCGACTTCACTTTCACTTTTCACTTTCATGCATTGGAGGAGGAAATGGCACCCCACTCCAGTATTCTTGCCTGGAGAATCCCAGAGATGGGGGAGCCTGGTGGGCTGCCGTCCCTGGGGTCACACAGAGTCGGACAAGACTGAAGTGACTTAGCAGCAGCAGTAGCAGCAGACTAGACAGACCTGTATTGGCAAAGTGATGTCCTCTCTAGCTTGGTCATAATTTTCTTCCAAGGAATATTCCAGGGAATATTGGATGTATATAAATCCATGGAAGGAATAGAGCCCTTCTGATTCAGAAGCACAAACAGGTTCTGAGCATCAGCTATATATTATCTTGAATGTTTAGGTCCTCCTCTTGTTTAGTACATACATGTATAGTATGTGACACAGACACAGAGAACAAATATATGGAAACCAAGGGAGGACGTGGGATGTGGGATGGGTTGGGAGAGATTCGGATTGACATATATACATTGTTGGTGTTTTTCAGAAGCCAAGTTGTGTCCGACTCTTCATGACCCCATGGAATGCATCACTCCAGGTTTCCGTGTCCCTCACTATCTCCCAGAGTTTACCCAAGTTTATGTCCATTGCATCGATGACACCATCTAACCATCTCATCCTGTTGCCCTCTTCTCTTTCTGCTTTTTAATATAAAATGGATAACTAATGAAAACCTACTGTATATCACAGGGAACTCTTCTCAGTGGTCTGTGGTGACCTAAATGGTAAGAAAATTAAAAAAAGAGTGGAGACAAACAAAAATATATGTAAAGCTGATTCACTTTGCTGTACAATGGAAACTAACACAACATTTTAAAGCAACTATACTCTAATAAAATAAAAAATTAATATAAATGAAATAAATATAAATAAATATATCCCATTATCTAAGGAAATACATTCTAAGACTTCCATTCTAAGACTTCCAGTGGATTTCTGAAACCCACATGATTACTTACTCAGTAGTATATGACTCATGAAACTGCATGGACTGTAATGCATCATTCTCCTCTGTTCATGGGATTCTCCAGGCAAGAATACTGGAGTAGGTAGCCGTTCTCTTCTCCAGGGATCTTCCCAACCTAGAGATTGAACCAGATATCCTGCATTGCAGAAAGATTCTTTGCAGTCCAGGGAAGCCCTCCTGGGGCTTAGCACCAAATCCTATATTGGTATATTATGACTTTTATCTATTGTTTAGTGGCTAACTTGTGTTCAAAGCTTTTGGGACTCCATGAACTGTAGTTGGCCAGTCTCCTCTTTTCATGGGATTTCCCAGGCAAGAATACTGGAATGGGTTGCCATTTCCTTCTCCAGGGAATTTTTCCAACCCAGGGGTTGAACCTATGTCTCTTATATTGTCAAGCAGATTCTTGAGTCATCAGGGAAGGCCCTGAGCCATCAGGGAAGCCCATTTTACCCATATATATGTGTATACATGTATGTATGATAAAATTTAATTTATAATTTGGGCACAGTAAGAGATTAGCAATACTAACAATAAAGAACAATATATTGTAATGGAATATATAGAACAATATATTGTAATAAAAATTATGTGAATGTGGTCTCTCTCAAAATATCTTATTTTAAAATTTAATGCTTTTTCTATCTTAACTAAGCACTTAAATACTGCAACCATAACTTTTGCATAAGCAAAAATAGCACAAATTTTCCTTCTTCACAATTTCCTGAGTAAACAATTCCTTCCTACTGTAGATCTTAGCAATCTCAGCATATGATTTGTTTTCTTTTTTAAGTCAAGAACTTTTACCTTTTCACTTAAAGGAAAGACTTACAGTTTTCTTTGGCATATCTCAATGGCCAGCATCACAACTCATGTACTGTGGGACCATTAATAAGTAAAATAATTGGTACTTGGACACAAGGACCACAGTCTTGTGACTGTACCTATGATCACCAAGACGGCTACTGGGTGACTAATGGGTGGGATGCCCTGGACAAAGGGATGATTCACATCCTGGGCAGGACTGTGAGAAATTTCATTATACTACTCAGAGCAGCATGCAACTTAAACTTACGCATTGTTTTATTTTTGGAATTTTTTATTTAACATTTTTGGAACTTGGTTGACTGCAGTAACTGAAACTTCAGAAAACACACTTTGGATAAGTGAAGACACCTGCATATGGATATACATACTTTATCTATCTATCTGTCATCTATCTACCATTGTCATCTCTCTTTCTTTCTACTTGTTTAACATTTTAGAGTTTTGTTTTAGAAAATCATTGACTTCTCATATCATAGTGAAGGAGAGTGAATGTACGTGTATAATTTATGTGTTAATCAAGCAGGACTCATTAGATATAATAAAGAACTAATTTATTTTTTCCTTCCACTGTCCCTTTAAACCTTTACAGAGAGGAGCATTTTTCTTCTGCAGCTGGATGAAAGCTTTATGAGGACCCCAATTGTTTCTAATTGCTATTAGATAAGGCAGCATCCTTTGTCACTTTAAGTTGCAACACAATCTCATTATTTCAGTAAATTCAAGTGTCCATTGACATATATTAATTGACGTTTTTACCTTTAGTCAGTATAATTTGCCTTCCCTTTTCTCTGCCAATTAGGGGCAGCCTCAGAAGGACTTCTAGCTACCAGAAAAAAAAAAAGAGGAATCTTCCTAGACTTCACTCTCCTAGTCATTCAAATCTACTTCCATTACTAGATGTTATTTCTAATTCTTCTGAAGGGGAGGGAAGATGAAAAAGGAGGCTAAGAAAGTTCCTCCATAACTGGTACTAGTACTACATGCAAGGTTCATGCATTCTTTGCCTAAAAGGTATTTAAAGCTGTGGTTTCTTGATCTTTTGGGTTCTTTGAAGGTAACTTAGTAATTTAGTGGTATTCATGGACTATAGTTCCCATGAAGGGAGCAATGAGAGCCTCGTGCTGCTTGGCCTTTAGCCTTCACCTCCAGGAACCACTTATTGTTGTAATCTTCTGGTTATAGGAGACGTCTCTTTGGAGAAGCACCATATTGAATGACCCCCAGGAAACTGTTCCTTCTGCATGTGTCACACATAGTCTTTGGGATTCATGCACTTTGACCTCCTGTTCTCGACTGCAAGTTCAGTTACTTTGCAGATGCAATAACCTGCTTGGTGCCAAGAATGTGTTGTCTTCAGGCATGGGTCCACTCAGTGTCTCCCACTTGTGGGAATGCGTATCAAGATTACTTAGCACACCTGCTAAAACTCTTTTCACGAGGCATGGGGTGATTTCTCAATTGTCCCACCTCCAACCATTGCCTTTGTGAGAAGGAATAGTGAGTGTCCCACACCAGCAGTCTTACTTACAAAATCTCCACTCTAATGACCCTTAAACTATCCTCACTCTATTGATATTTTATTATCTCTGATCTGAGTAAGAAGTTTCTGAGTGAGGAGACCCACTGTTGTGTAATTAGAGTTTCACTGAAAACTTATAGTTCAATGAATCATAAATCACACTTTTATGAGTTTACTTCTATAACCAATACTTCAGTTGAAAGGTTAGCATGCTTCTTTTTTGAGGTTAATTTGTGCTTTTATTTGCTGGTATAATTAACTACAGTGGGCTATAAAATTTTTTATCTAAAAAATACATTTTAGTATTTTTTAGATCACAATCCAACACACACACACACACATATCATATATATATATATATATATATATATATATATATATATATATGAAAGTGAAACAAAAGTTTTGCCAAAAACATCTACCCTGAATTTTAATTTTTTAAGACTTTTTGTTAAAGCGGTTTTAGGTTTACAACAAAATCAACAACGTTCTAAATTCCCCATAGCCCCCTTCCCCTCACATGTATAACCATTATCAACAGTGGTACTTTTCTTTTCTTTTTTAAACCAAGGAGTAACCAAGGATTATAGGAAAAGCTATGGCTTTTCCAGCACTCATGTCTGGATGAGAGAGTTGGACCATAAAGAAGACTGAGTGCCAAAGAATTGATGCTTTGAACTGTGCTGTTGGAAAAGACTTAAGAGTCCCTTGGACTGCAAGGAGATCAAACTAGTCAATCCTAAAGGAAATCAATTCTGAATATTCATTGGAAGGACTGACCTTGAAGTTGAAGTTCCAGTATTTGGCCACCTGATGCGAACTGCAAACTCATTAGAAAAGACCTTGATGCTGGGAAAGATTGAAGGCAGAATGAGAAGGGGATGACAGAGGATGAGATGGTTGGATGACATCAGCAACTCAATGGGCCTGAGTTTGAGCATACCTCGGGAGACAGTGAAGGACAGGGAAGCCTGGAGTGCTGCAGTCCAAGTCGCAAAGAGTCGGACTTGACAGCAACTGAACAACAGTGACTGCTACTGCTGCTGCTGCTAAGTCGCTTCAGTCATGTCTGACTCTGTGCAACCCCACAGATGGCAGCCCACCAGGCTCCCCTGTCCCTGGGATTCTCCAGGCAAGAACACTGGAGTGGGTTGCCATTTCCTTCTCCAATGCATGAAAGTGAAAAGTGAAAGTGAATTCACTCAGTCGTGTCCGACTCTTAGCGACCCCATGGACTGCAGCCTACCAGGCCCCTCCATTCACTGGATTTTCCAGGCAAGAGTACTGGAGTGGGGTGCCATTGCCTTCTCTGGAACAACAGTGAAAGATACATCAAATAAAGTTTCTATGCTTTGCATCTTATATGTTGTCTGTATAATTTTATTTTCAGAGGACAAGATATTTGGATGGCATCACTGACTCAATGGACATGAGTTTGAGCAAGCTCCAGGAGATGGCAAAGGACAGAGAAACCTGGCAAGCTGCAGTTCATGGGGTCTCACAGTCAGACACGACTTAGTGACTGAACTGAAATAACTGAAGATGAACTGGGGATCTTGGTAATTATGAAGTGTCAAAGCGTTACTCCTTTCTTGTTGTCCAGTCCCTCAGTTATGTTCAACTCTTTGGAAAACCATAGATTTAACTATACGGACCTTTGTTGGCAAAGTAATGTCTCTGTTTTTTAATAAGCTATCTAGGTTGGTCATAACTTACCTTCCAAGGAGTAAGCGTCTTTTAATTTCTTGACAGCAATCACCATTTGCAGTGCTTTTGGAGTCCAAGAAAATAAAGTCTCTCACTGCTTCCATTGTTTCTCCATCTATTTGCCATGAAGAGATGGGATCTGATGCCATGATCTTAGTTTCTTCAATGTTGAGTTTTAAGACAGCTTTTTCACTCTCCTTTTTCACTTTGATCAAGAAGCTTTTAAGTTCTTCTTCACTCTCTGCCATAAGGGTGGTGTCATCTGCATATCTGAAGTTATTGATATTTCTCCCGGCAATCTTGATACCATCTTATTGCTTATTCTAGCCCAGCATTTCTCATGATGTACTCTGCATATATAAGTTAAATAAGCAGGGTGACAATATACAGCCTTGATGTACTCCTTTCCCGATTTGGAACCAGTCTGTTTTTCCATGTCCAGTTCTAACTGTTGCTTCCTGGCTTGCATACAAGCTTCTCAAGAGGCAGGGCAGGTGGTTTGGTATTCCCATCTCTTTCAGAATTTTCCATAGTTTTTTGTGATCCACAGTCAAAGGTTTTACTGTAGTTAGTGAAGCAGAAGTAGAGGTTTTTTCTGGTATTCACTTGATTTTTCTATGATCCAATGCATGTTGGCAATTTGATCTCTGGTTCCTCTGCATTTCCTAAATGCAGCTTGAATGTCTTAAAGTTCTCAGTTCATGTACTGTTGAAGCCTAGCTTGGAGAATTCTCAACATTACTTTGCTAGCGGGTGAGATGAGTGCAGTTGTGCGATAGTTTGAAGATTCTTTGGCGTTGCCTTTTTGGAATTGAAAGGAAAACTGACCTTTTCCAGTCCTTTGGCTACTGCTGAGTTTTCCAAATTTGCTGGCATATTGAGTGCAGCACTTTCACAGCACCATCTTTCAGGATTTGAAATAGCTCAACTGGAATTCCATCACCTCCACTATCTTTGTTCATAGTCATGTTTCCTAAGGCCCACTTGACTTCATACTCCAGGATGTCTGGCTCTGGGTGAGTCATCACACCATTGTGGTTATCTGGGTCATTAAAATCTTTTTCATATAGTTCATCTGCATATTCTTGCCACTTCTTCTTATCTTCTGTTAAGTCCATACCATTTCTGTCCTTTATTTTGCCCATCTTTGCATAAAATATTCCCTTGGTATCTCCAATTTAAGATATAAGATTAAGAGTTTGAAAACTTGAGAAATAAAGTCAAGCTCTTTCATTTCCAATACTGTGCTCTTTCCCCTCTCCCATACTGCTTTCTGAAAAAGAGGTATTCTTATAGGCACCAGCCTAAACATAACTGATCTCCAAGCTGGTAATATTTAAATCACAGGCTTAGTGTAACTCAATAGGGACAATTTTTTTGCAGGACTTCTGGCAGTTGATCTTGGGGAGATTTATCAATTCTAAATTTAACATTTTTCATGGTTATGTGTCTATGTGTTGAGAGATATGATGAATACAGAGATCCTAATGTGAGACAAAATATACAGGGATTTGACTTTACAACTGGTTTTAGTTTTATTGCATTAATGGACATTTACCTTTTTCTCTCCTGCAGAACAAGATATTATCACCATCAATAAATAGTTCTCCTTTTTTATGTGTTACTTTTTGTGGGTATACTTGGGATGAAAACACTCTCACTTCCTATAAGTCAAGAAGAATTTCAGAACTGTGCAAGACTAAAAAGAATAATTGTATTTTTAAAGAATATGAAATGGAAGACACTGTCTCCACAAACGTTTATGATATGTCAAACCAGTTGAGAGGTGTGACATTTACTCCATGAATTCTTTGAATGCCAGATTCATTGGCTTCAGCAGCTCAGTCTTCTTATTCTGCCTGTAATGTACAGTTACACTCAGATTAAAATCCTTCATTCAATGCTCTCTGAAATCTAAGTTCAATTTATGTCCTTTTCCACAGCCATTTTTCTCTTCTGAATTGCTTTTTAAATAAGAAATATTTCCCATTTATTTCCTTCAATGCAAAATGAAGAACTGTCTGGAAAAACAACCAACCTGGGAATTGTTTTACAAGTATGTACTAACCTTCCATTGGTCCTTCAGGAGATGTGGGAATTGTAAACTTGACATGTTTATATCTCTATGAAAACTAAATTTTTAAAAGGGCATAATGTATTCAATCTTACATGAGAAATTACATTTTTATAGATTGTCCCTGGATAGAGAAACTCTGTATAAAGTTTGCTTTAGTCTGAAATTGCATTTTTACCTAGTTGCAATTAAAGGTGCTTTGGTCTTTCTTTTTATTAGTTCCTCCTTTTTGATAATTTTAAAGACTGTATTATTTTAAAGAGGCAAATTCATTATAAATTTTATGCTTGATATTTGGGGAATATTGATGTCATTTTGTAACAGTGTCCTAAGAGTTCACCACTTAATAGAAGAGTTTAAAAACTTAGGGTTATAAGAGATGGTTTTAAGAAATAAACCAGAGCAAACTCTTCAATAATAGCTTAAAAATATATTATTGAATGAGTTTTATATACTCAAAATTGTATCCCTCAGAATCTACCTTACAGAGATTAGAGCAACTCTCTGAAAGGATACATGTGGAAGAATATTTATTATAGTATTGTTCATTGCAGAAAAAAATAAATAAAATAAATTGTCACTCATTTGAAAGACAAAAGTCAAATAAACTACAGTGCATTCATACTGTGAAGCCATTTATAAAGAATTAATTATAATTATAGCAGTTGAATTGAAAGCATATCTATAACATAATGTTGAATGATAAAGGCAATTTTCATAAAAAGTTGAGTTTGCCAATTGAGTTTGGCAAATTGAGTTCAGTTTTTTAAGTAAAGATAAAAGACACATTTTTTGTTTTCACCAAGAACTATACTGAATAATAATGCATTCACCATTTTACCCCACTACCTTCTGCCATTTTCAGACAACTTCATAATTCCATCTTTGCAAAACCTTTTGTCTTTTTGAGCAAAGAACTGTTCCAGGTGCCTTTTACAGTCTTCCAGGAAATTGAATTTTTTTTTTCATTAACAGAATTTTGTAAAGATCTAAATAAATGGAAACCCCAAGGTGCAATGTCTAGTGAAAATAATGGATGAATCAGAACTTACAGCCTAAGTCTAACAGTTTTTGCCCAATTATCAAAGAAACATGTGATCTTTCATTATTGTGATGGAAGATTATTCATTTTCTGTTGACTAATTCTGGATGCTTTTTGTGGAGTGTTGCCTTAGGTTGATCTAATTGGGAGCGGTTTTTGTTGTTGTTTAGTCACTAAGTTGTGTCTGACTCTTTCTGAGACCCCATGGACTGTAGCCCACCAGTTTCCTCTGTTCATGGAATTTCCCAGGTAAGAATACTGCAGTGGGTTGCCATTTCCATTTCCAGGGGATCTTCCCAACCCATGGATTGAAACCATGTCTCCTGCACTGGCAGATGGATTCTTTACCACCCCTGAGCCACCAGGGATGCCCAACTGGGAGCAGTACTTGCTGGAATTAATCATTTGGTTTTCCAGAAAAACTCATAATAGAGGACTCCCTTCCAATCCCACCATATACACACATCACCTTCTTTGGATGAAGACTGGACTTTGGTGTAATTGGCAGTGGTTCATTTTGCTTGCCCAAGGATGTCTTCCACTCACATTATTTTACAGAATGTACTTTTCATTATCATCACATTTATTTTAAAAACAGAACATTTTTGTTAACATATAGGGAGAGAATCATATTCAGAAATACAGCCAAGAAGATTTTTTTCTCTCAACTTATGTGGAACCCAAACACAAAGTGATTAACATAGCCAAGGTGGTACAAATATTTTTCAAAGCTTGATTTGGATATTTTAAGTGGACTATCTCCCGTGTGTATAACGTTGATTGCTCTCAATTAATGTCTTGATTTGATCACTAGAACCTCAGCTGGTTTACTTGATTGCAGAACATCATCCACCAAGAAATCTCTATCATGAAACTTCACAAACCACTTTTGACTCATTCGGTCAGTCACAGCACCTCTCCATATGTTGCACAAAACTTTTTTTTTTCTTGCATTTCAGTTGCATTGGTACCTTTGTCGAAATAATAAAGCATAATATGCTGAAAATATTGCTTTTTCTTCCATCTTTAATATTGAAATTGCTACTAAAAATTTACCAATTTTGATCAGCTTTTTTTTTTTTTTCAAATGTATACTGACAGCTGTTGCAATGCAATCTAACCAAACTTTTTTGAATAAAGTTAAAGACAACTAATCCTGAGCAGAGTCATCTTATGGAAAAAAAACAAATGAACATTTTGGCCAACCCAGTAATTTTATTTTGGCTCAATACTTAAAAATGTCTTTTTTAATATGTTCTTTGGGCTTTGGGGGAAAGAAAAAAAAGAAAAAAGCTGTTTGAAGATGCTAAAAAAAAATAGAAGTGTGCTTGCAAGGGCATTTATATAGTATATAATTTGTCATTTTCCTTGTCAAGTAACATTTCTCAGTTTGATTTCTACACAATTATTTGCTATATCTTTGTGTCACACCTGGTTTGGATTAGAGAGTAGTCATTAGTAATTTCATGATGATCCTTTTGAGTGTGATAGTGTAATCTTCTAATGCAGAGATATTGAAATTCTCTTTGCTTTGAAGTCTGCTTAGTTTGATGTAAATAGCTAGTTCAGCTTTCTTTTGATTATTGCTTTCATATGCATGATGTACCATTTTCCATATGATAATCTGTCTTTGAATTGATATGTTTAACCATTTATATTTAATATAATTGTTAAAATGTTTGGATTTAAATCTACCATTATATTACTTATTTTCTGCATACTTCATTTGTTCATTTTTATTGTCATTTGAGCTTTATTTTCTTATTTATTTTAATTTAACATTGTGTTTTTAACTGTATTTTTTTTTTTTTGGTCTTTTAAATGCTTGCTCTAAGGTTATAATATACATACTTAGCTTTTGATACTCAATTACAATCAATATTTTGCCACTTTACATGGAATGCAGAATGATAGCCATCAAGAGCCCTTTAATTTGCTACATTTATTTTGAATTGTCTTATGTATTATATCTACATACAATGAAAATCCCATAACAATGTCCATTTCTTTCACTATAAAACACATTTCAAAAGTCAAGGGGAAGATATTTGTCTTTCACATTCACTCAGTATTAATTATTGCTCTTGCTTTTCTTTTATTACTGATGTTCCATATTTCCCTCTAGTATAATTTCACTTCTGCTTAAGAATCGTCCTTCAATAATTCTCTGAGTGGATCACTGAAATCAGTTAATTTTCTTACTTTATAAAAATATGTCTTGGTTTGACCTTCATTCTTCATTTTCACCAGAAAATATATTTTCACCAGATATAAAATTCTGAGTTGAAAGTCTTTTCTTTCAGCATTTAAAGATACTGTTATATTTCCTCGGGCCACTATATTTTCTGATGAGAAACTGGATGCCTTTCAAATTTCTATTGTGTAGAATACAATCCAAAATTACTCACTGTGTGAAAAACCAGGAAAATCTCAGTTTGGTTGAGAAAATAACAATTGATTTATATCCTTTATTGTACAAAATCTAGATAAGAAGCAAGGAAACAAAAAATGATTTAAACAGAGTTCATAGGGTGACGGAATGGAATGAATCTGTTTAGATATTTCTGAAATGAATTCACAAATATATAAACAAAGTAGTGACTAATGGTGTGAGTGAGTGTGAGAGTTCCCGTATAGTGATAAAGTAGTCATCATTTATAAATAGAATAACTCTTTTCTGCTTGAACATTTTTTCTTTCTATTAAATTATCTGGAAAGTTTACATTCTATTAAAATCTATGCTGTAATTACGTCTCATCAGAAAGTTGCCAACTATCCAAATTAGCTGGAATCTAGTCAAGGTTATGGTTTTTCCAGTAGTCATGTATGGATGTGAGAGTTGGACTATAAAGAAAGCTGAGCACCGAAGAATTGATGCTTTTGAACTGTGGTGTTGAAGACTCTTGAGAGTCCCTTGGCCTGCAAGGAGATCCAACCAGTCCATCCTAAAGGAGATCAGTCCTGAATGTTCACTGGGAAGACTGACGTTGGAGCTGAAACTCCAGTACTTTGGCCACCTCATGCGAAGAGCTGACTCATTGGAAAAGACCCTGATGCTGGGAAAGACTGAGGGCAGGAGGAGAAGGGGATGACAGAGGATGAGATGGCTGGATGGTATCACCGACTCAATGGACATGGGTTTGAGTGGACTATGGGAATTAGTGATGGACAGGGAGGCCTGGCATGCTGCAGTCCACGGGGTAGCAAAGAGTCGGACAGGACTGAGAGACTGAACTGAACTGAATAATCACATGATGTTCTGATTATCAAGCCATCATTTTTATTTGTCATTGGCAAAGATTCTCATTTCATATGTCTATCTATCTATATATATTGCCATAGGAAAATAAAAATATTTTTCAGAAATGTAAAAATATTTTCTCTGTTACTCTGTTTTAAAACAAAATATGAAGACAAACCCATATAATATATTATAAAAATAGAATTTTAAAGTTTGAAGTACATTACAGTTTATTTAATTTTGTCAACTCCTTTGGTGATAAACAAATGGGATCTTGATTAAATATGCAGTATGTCCAGAATTGTATAGTAATTTAATAAGAGAGTCAGACTAGAACTGTTTTTTTTTTTTTTCCCTAGTATTAGCTCAATAGAGTACTTTAAGGGTTTCAGAAGAGGAATATTTTGTCAGCATACAGACTAAAACTTAGCATCTGATAGGTATGAAATTAATTTTAAAAAATGGCCCACTTTTACAATAACTTCAGTTGCTGCATTTTGTTAATACTAGACATTGTAAATAAAGAGAGCAGGGCATAATGGAAAATACATATATTTGGGCCCACACCTCTGAGTTCAAAACAATTTTCTGTCTCAATAAATATAAGATACTTTTTGTGAACTTTTAATAAAAGGGTAAATAAAACTTATTCAAATGAAGAAGTGAGTTTGGAAGCTAGTGGCAAGTGTGACCCATTTAGTAACTATTTGTTCTCTACCTTTTTTTTGCTGCAATATCATTTAATGAGATGCTCTTGCAATTTAATAATCATGTAGTCTAATTAGCCAGTTATATAAAAGAATTACAAATATCTACACAAAAATTAAATAATTTATGTTTTATTCAAAATTCACATGTTACTACCAATGTTCATAGCATTTACCACTTTTTTTGTTATCATATCTTAAAAACTGATAAGCTGGTGTACCAAGTATTAAGACTGATGACACAGAATAACCATGATTTCCAGGCATTATCTCCAAAGGCGTGTCTTCATTAAGCAGGATGTGGAAATGTTTACTTTAAGGTGAGAAGAAGGTCTTAAAACAATAAAGCAGAAATAGGAAAAGCTAAAATTCCTGACACAGCTCTTGGGAAGGGGATGGTAAGATCTGAGTGTGAGATCGGAAGGACCAGGTGAATCCACTGACTTCTCATGTGTGAGAAAATGTGCCTCCCCAGATTCTCTTGCTGATTCACACATTCTGGATTAACAATATTTTTCTAATTCTGTGCACCACACCAAAAGAAATAGAGTAGTACAGATGGATGAAATCAGCAACTGCTCAATGATGTGTTGTGATGATTGAAATGTATTTTCCCATTAGTCTGCTCTTTAGGATCCAAGAGGAAAGTGCATGCTTTATTGTGCACAGCCAATATACCTTTAGGCCTTCGGCAACTGAAGGGAAAGAAGAGGAAGGGAGGAGAAAGGAAACCCTGAAAACAGGGCTCTTCCATTTGGGGGTAAAGGAAGGACCAGGTCAAGCAGAGGAAGCCTCCCTTTGCTTCAGGACTTAGCTACAACTGCAAGACAGGAATTTGCTCATCCGCATTCATTTTCTCATCCCATTCAACTTCTCACACATTCTAAGAGCAGGAAAGCAGCCAGGTTGTGTGTGTTCTTCTCTTCCTCCATCTTTGCTAATGGATCACTAAGGCCTATTTACAATCAGGGCATGCATGCTCAGTCACTTCAGCCATATCCCACTCTTTGCAGCCCAATGGACTGTAGCCTGCCAGGCTCCTCTGTCCATGGGATTCTTCAGGCAAGAATACTGGAATGGGTTGCCATGCCCTCCTCCAGGGGATCATCCCGACCCAAGGATTGAACCCGTGTTTCCTGCTTCTCCTGCATTGCATGTGAGTTCTTTACTGCTGACCCACCAAGGAAGCCCCATTTACTATCTGAAGTTCATAAAAATCTGATCTATATTATTTCCACCCATGGAATTTCAGGGACATTGAGAAGACAAGGCTTGTCTTAGGCAAACCTATTGTATAGAATGCAACTCCTGGGATGGTGAGCATCTTGCTAAAATTTCTTGCCCTGATTATGTCCCTTCCTCTGGCAGAGGCCACATGCCTCAAACCCAACTTCATCTCTTTCTCCTAACCAGTCTGACATGGAAAATAGTTCTTTCACTGATTCTGTTGATCTCTGTTGGATATTTGTAAGATAACTAAGTGTGATCATGTTCAGGAAGTCCTTATATTATACATAACATAACCACCAGGTTGAGGTCACTCTTAGAGATATACCTGACATTTGATGTACCTCTTTCTCTCTGTGCATGCCAAAGAATCTTGACATTTTGGACTTGCTACACTCACCACCTAACCTGTCCCTAGAAGCTCACGTGCAAAAACTCATAATGAATTGTAATGAGGATGTTCTATCCTTGCCAGTTTGTAAGTAAAAATGAAGTGACATTTTCACCAAAATACAACAAATTTAACCCTCCTTTTATTCCTTAAACAGAAATTCCAGACTTTCCCACATGGTCTTCTACCAAATATTGAACAAAATGTGCCCAAACTATTTGTCCTGGTTGGCGATCCATCTTTCCTTAATTCATGCTACTCTCACTTATTAGAGAACAAGGAGGATTGTGTCTGAGGCAAATATTTCACATGTTCAGACAACAACGGATATCAGGCCTTTGGCTGGAACAAAGTTTGCAATAAGCTCTCCTTTCAGGGACAGAAGAGGAGTCCAGATTCCCAGCTCTTCTCAGACTTTTCCTACACTGGTCTGATTACCACCCAAAGCGCACTTCTGTACCCTGTTAGAAATCTCTGTCTGAGTAGTGTGACTGCATGTTCTTTTTTGCTCAGGAAAGCCTCCATGTACTTTTGTTGCTCTCTCAAAATTGTCTCTGTATATATGACAAGTTATGTTGTTACGCTACGTGGTGTCTGACTCTTTTGCCACCCCATTGACTGTAGCCCGCCAGGCTCCATGGGCTTTGCCAAGCAAGAATACTGGAGTGGGTTGTGATTTCCTTCTCTAGGGGATCTTCCCGATCCAGAGACTGAACCTGTGTTTCCTGTGTTGGCAGGTGGAATCTTCACCACTGAACCACCAGGGAAGCCCCACAAGAAATTACAGCTCAGAGATTAAAGTCTCTTGAAATCCACATGGAAGCAAGAAGACCAGTATCAATGCACTGGTTTCCCACTTCTGTCCAAGCTGCTTTTTTCCTCTGCTTTGGTTTGTCCATCCAAAAGATATCAACTACTCTCCATATTCCAAACCTGCAGTAAAGAGACACAGATGTATAGAATAGTCTTTTGGACTCTGTGGGAGAGGGAGAGGGTGGGATGATTTGGGAGAATGGCATTTAAACATGTATAATATCATATAAGAAATGAATCACCAGTCCAGGTTCGATGCAGGATACAGGATACTTCGGGCTGGTGCACTGGGATGACCCAGAGGGATGGTACGGGGAGGGAGGTGGGAGGGGGTTCAGGATGGGGAACACGTGTACACCGGTGGCGGATTCATGTTGATGTATGGCAAAACCAGTACAATATTGTGAAGTAATTAGCCTCCAATTAAAATAAATAAAGTCATAATAATTAGAAAAATATCTGATTCATTAATGATAATCCCTCTGGTTGTGTCTAGGTTTAAAATGTTTTTTTTTTTTTTTTTCTCAAATCGTTACTTTCTTCAAAGGGCCTATGGATAAAACACACTTGTTATAAAATATGAAACATTTTCACCAAAATGAGTTATAGTATAGGTTCCACTCTGTGCCCAGAACCAGGGTCACTTCAAAAAAGCTTGTTCTAGAACATGGCACACTGTAGTCTTTTCGTATACCATAGCTTCAATAAAAGCCTTTCTTTTCTCAAAATTTGTTTCAATACATTAGAATTTCCATATATATATATATATATATATATATATATATATATATATATATATTTGTTCTTGTTTAGTTGCTAAGTTGTGTCCGACTCGTTGAAATTCCATGGACTGTAGCCCGCCAGGCTCCTTTATCCATGGGATTTCCCAGGCAAGAATACTGGAGTGAGTTGCCATTCCCTTCTCTGGGGTATCTTCCTGAACCAGGAATCGCACCTGCATCTTTTGCATCAGCTGGCAGATTTTTACTGCTGAGCCACAGTGTAGATATTGGGTTAGCCAAAAAGTTTGTTCAGGTTTTCCATAAAAGTTATGTTTTTGACCAACTTGATGCATATATTTGTTATATCATTCTCTTTTCTGGCAGGAGCCTCCTTTGACTTTCTATGTATTTATGTGTGTCAATAGATACATGGGAAGGAATGGGGCTCAGCGCCGCTTAAAAAACATTCAGTTTTCAAAATCCAGTGTATGTTGAGAGAAGAAAGGCTGCTACCAAAATACTTTCTTGTCTAACACATGGTTGTTTCAATTAAAAATATAGAAAGAGGTATACTTAAGAGAAAACTTAAACCAGTCTGTATCTGGAAATAGCATAAGTCTCCTCTTATAAGCTTCATGAAAGTAGATAACAGTCATTGCAAATTATCGTTAAAAGGATCTCAGGTACTTTCCTGGTGGTCCAGTGGTTAAGAATCTGCATTTCCAATTCAGGGGGCATGGATTCAATCCCTGATCCAGGAAATAAGATCCCACACGTCACGCAACCTAAATAAATAAATAAGAAGGATGTCAGAAGAAAAACTAACCACATCAAGGGCCAAAGTCTTTACGACCCTCTTGCTCCATTCCAGTTTCCTTTACACTCTGATTAGAAACCTCTTGGCACTTTTGTCTGAGGAGAAATGATATTAAAGGTGCTGTATCCTGCCCCTGTGGCTCAGCTGGTAAAGAAACTGCCTGCAAAATGGGAGACCTGGGTTCGATCCCTGGGTTGGGAGGATCCCCTGGAGAAGAGCATGGCAACCCACTCCAGTATCCTGGCCTGGAGAACTCCATGGACTGTATCTAGTTCATGGGGTTGCAAAGAGGCAGATGCAACTGAGCGACTTTCACGTCACATCCTGCCCCTCTGTTGGTAATCTTCCTTTTCCTGACTCCCCCCAACCCCATTTCTAGAAAATAACAGCAGTAAACAGTGAACAGGTTCAAAACAGGATTCACACTCCTATTAGTATCTCACAATCAGGCTTATTCTCCTACCAGTTGTAGTCAAATACACAGCCCCTGAATTATACTTCTATTCTGATTTATGCTAAATGTGGCTCATGTATAAATACTAGATGCCTTTTTTAATATGCACAAGGATTTAAAAAAATACTTTTTAATTGAGATTAATTTTTCTTTTGTGATATTATTGGCATGAGAAACAATGTGAGTGATTTTTTTTTTTTTTTTTAACCTGGGAGTGTTTTCTGTTTGGCCAATGGGAGAGCCAAGAACATTGGGCTGCCTTGGTAAGAGTCCAGGGGTTTCAGAGTCCCTTAGGAGGAAATTGAAAAAGAAAAAAAAAAAAAATCTCTCATACTTACTCTTGCTGCTGCTGCTGCTAAGTCGCTTCAGTCATGTCTGACCCTGTGAGACCCCATAAATGGCAGCCCACCAGTCTCCCCCGTCCCTGGGATTCTCCAGGCAAGAATACTGGAGTGGGTTGCCATTTCCTTAGTTCCTATAGCCCTTTATTTTTTTCTTCTTTCAAGATTTGATTACCCTGAAGTCAGGTGATGAGATTCAAAATGAATCCAGCACAGAGTTTACACCCACTGTGCCAATATAATCAGTCAGAAGTCCCTTTTGGTAAGCTGCAAACGTGGACACAATCTTTTGCTCTTTTCGGTTTCCATTCCACATGCAATATGACTTAAGCTTTTACTCTCAAGAACTGGAGTCTATTGTCCCTCAGTTGATCTTATGAGTTGCTTTGGCCAATGCAATGAAATAGAAAGATATCAACATGAAGTTCCCAAATCTAGGTTGTGAGACACTTTCAACAATCCCACTATTTCTCCTGGGATTTATCTGTCTTCCCTAAGTAAACAGCCTGGGCCAATCCAATGAAGGATCAGATTTCATGTGACTCCTAATCACACTAGTCTTTTGTTTACCCGGAAATACTGCAGCCACATGGATGAGCCAGTAGAGATCAGACAAGCCACCACCTTGAACCTGGTCCCTGTTGCTGACTCATAGAATTATTAACTGTATAAATGGTGTTACTTTAAGCCACTATGTTGTGTAACAGACTGGTCTGCAGTATAAAGTAACTCAATGTATATTTTATAATCCATAGGTAGATTTCACAAATTGTAACATTATAGTCAAATATTTTGCAATTCTCTCTAAGCCTCCATTTCAATCTCAGTCCTGCTACTTCTCTCCAGACAATCCAGTCTCAATTCTTATACTATACAAGTTTTCTTAATCAATTAATACTTTCTGTGACTCTATTTCCATTTTTTTGGTGTAAGCTATGCTCTCTGTATGGTCTCACCTATCTATTCTCCTTGTGAACTCACACTTTTCTTCCATAGTTCTCGTATTATTGACTCCATAAAGATTTTCCAGACTTTCCCAAAAGAATATAAGTAATGTCTGACTTTCTGATTCCATATTTTCTATATAACATCAATCATCTACATTTACCACCCAACACTGTGTTGTTTATATCTCTTTTCCCTAGCATCATGGTAAACACAGCTGCAGTACATTCATTATTGTTGGTGCTATTTTTTAGTCACCTGAGTGACTGACTCTTTTAGACTGACTCTTTTTCGACCCCATGGACTGTGGACTGACAGGCTCCTCTGTTCATAGCATTTCTCAGGCAAGAATACTGGAATGGGTTGTGTTTCCTTCTCCAGAGGATCTTCTTGACCTAGGGATAGAACCCTATCCCTAGGGTTCTGTATTGACAGGTGGATTCTTTACCACTGAGACACCGGGGGAGCCCACATTCATTGTTACTTACTAAAAGTTTCTCCTTGTGCTACAACCCCACCTCCATAAGAGGGATACACTTCTCTACTGTAGCTGGTACCAGTGTATTCTAACTGAGGTCTCAATGAGCATCTGGCTCCCCACATTTTTGGAAGCTTCCAACCACTCCTACTGGGTTCATTCTGGGCTTCCCTCGTTGCTCTGTTGATAAAGAATCATGGGAAGGGGGTTCAGGATTGGGAACACGTGTACACCCGTGGCAGATTCATGCTGATGTATGGCAAAACAAATACAATATTGTAAATTAAAAAAATAAAATAAAAGTATATGAAAACATAAAAAAAAAAAGAATCCACCAGCAGTGCAGCAGACCCTGGTTCAATTCCTGGGTCAGGAAGATCCACTGGAGAAGAGATAGGCCACCCACTCCAGTATTCTTGGGCTTCCCTTGTGGCTCAGCTGGTAAAGAATATGCCCACAATGTGAGAGACCTGAGTTTAATCCCTGGATTGGGAAGATCCCCTGGAGAAGGGAACAGCTACCCACTCCAGTACTCTGGCCTGGAGAATTCCATGGACTGTATAGTGGGGTCGGAAAGAGTCAGGACATGACTGAGCAACTTTCACTTTCAAGTGGACTTCTCGTTTCAAATAAAGAAAGCAAAAAGGAGGAGAGCCTCTCAAGCTTACCTGATAACATGGGAGCAAGACATTAATATCAGATATTTTTTCTCATTTACATTGTTACATAAAATTGAGTGAAGTTCCCCATGCTACATAGTAGGATCTTTATGGCTATCCATTTTAAATATAGCAGTGTTTGAAAAAGAATAGATACACATATATGCATAACCAAATCATTTTGCTGTACACCCAAAGCTAACACAATATGGTTAACTATATGCCAATATAAAATAAAATTTAAGAAGAGAATAAAGCATGAGAGGGAGAGAGCAAAAAAGACATCAATATCAGGCACTTGGTTCCACAGTACTATAGCATTGGCTAACTAAGGTAATAATAGCACAGGCATTAAATTAAGACCTTGGAGGTTTTGGTTGGAAATAATTTATAGTTGCTTTAAACAATTGTTAAACAGTGTATATGTCATTAGCTCTTTAAACTTAAACACATTTTCATTAGTTTTTAGCAGAGATTTGTTATTTGATCACATCTAGCTTGATTGAAAATTCTTTGTTAATAAACTGATTTTTTTTTTCATGGTTTAAACGGACACTCAGATCAAATCAGATCAGTTGCTCAGTTGTGTCCGACTCTTTGCGACCCCATGAATCACAGCACGCCAGGCCTCCCTGTCCATCACCAACTCCTGGAGTTCACTCAGACTTACGTCCATCGAGTCAGTGATTCCATCCAGCCATCTCATCCTCTGTCGTCCCCTTCTCCTCCTGCCCCCAATCCCTCCCAGCATCAGAGTCTTTTCCAATGAGTCAACTCTTTGCATGAGGTGGCCAAAGTACTGGAGTTTCAGCTTTAGCATCATTCCTTCCAAAGAAATCCTAGGGCTGATCTCCTTCAGAATGGACTGGTTGGAGCTCCTTGCAGTCCAATGGACTCTCAAGAGTCTTCTCCAACACCACAGTTCAAAAGCATCAATTCTTCGGCACTCAGCCTTCTTCACAGTCCAACTCTCACATCCATACATGACCACAGGAAAAACCATAGCCTTGACTAGACGAACCTTTGTTGGCAAAGTAATGTCTCTGCTTTTCAATGTGCTATGTAGGTTGGTTATAACTTTCCTTCCGAGGAGTAAGTGTCTTTTAATTTCGTGGCTGCAGTCACCATCTGCAGTGATTTTGGAGCCCAAAAAAGAAAGTCTGACACTGTTTCCACTGTTTCCCCATCTATTTCCCATGAAGTGATGGGACCAGATGCCATGATCTTCGTTTTCTGAATGTTGAGCTTTAAGCCAACTTTTTCACTCTCCACTTTCACTTTCATCAAGAGGCTTTTTAATTCCTCTTCACTTTCTGCCATAAGGGTGGTGTCATCTGCATATCTGAGGTTATTGATGTTTCTCCCGGCAATCTTGATTCCAGCTTGTGCTTCTTCCAGTCCAGCGTTTCTCATGATGTACTCTGCATATAAGTTAAATAAACAGGGTGACAGTATACAGCCTTGATGAACTCCTTTTCCTATTTGGAACCAGTCTGTTGTTCCATGTCCAGTTCTAACTGTTGCTTTCTGACTTGCATACAAATTTCTCAAGAGGCAGATCAGGTGGTCTGGTATTCCCATCTCTTTTAGAATTTCCCACAGTTTATTGTGATCCACACAGTCAAAGGCTTTGGCATCATCACTAAAGCAGAAATAGATGTTTTTCTGGAACTCTCTTGCTTTTTCCATGATCCAGCGGATGTTGGCAATTTGATCTCTGGTTCCTCTGCCTTTTCTAAAATCAGCTTGAACATCAGTAAGTATTCTGAAATGTTAAACTTATGTCCTTAGACACACAAAGCCAAAGATTAAGTGAGAGAATAAAATACATTTAAAAAGGAGTGGTATTGCATCCCCTGCTACACCAATTTCTAAAATTATCTGTGTTCAATTAAAAAAAAAAAACAAAACACCTTAAAGGTACTGAAATGCATAAGCTATAAGGTAAAATCCCATGATTGTATTCTTTTAAGCACCAATACCATTTTGGTATATCATCTTTCAGGTTCAGTTTTTCTGTGTATATAACAATCTTTCTCTTATTTAATGTCATATTGGGAAAAGAGTTGCTAGATATTTATCATTATTGCTTCTCAGCCTTTTGGCTAAGATCAAATGTAGTATCCATTCTAAGAGTAGTAAGCATATCATTATTATTGAAATAAAGTTCAAATATGGAGTGATTACTAGATTTCTAACAGAAAACTTACATTTTATGCCTTGTTTTTGATTTAATAAGGTCTATAAGGGAAGATGTCCACATTTTCCCTACCGAAAGTATGTCCAATATACAGAATTATATGATGTGAGGTAATAATTTGTGAATTAAAATATGTAAGTCTAAGCAGCTGGCTGGTTTCAGAAATACAAGAGAGATTTTCCATTAGCCTTTTCACTTTATGAATTGTGGTTTAACATTCTTTCCACACCATAAACATATGAGCTTACAAAATGTGTGTTGGCATATTACATGAAAATGCTGCCACCCTACAGAATTTTTGTAAAACTTTCTTGAGGAAGATATTTTTGTTGGAAAAAAATTGTTTTCTTTTTTTAATGAATTGCAGTAATAAGAATGAAAACTGTTAAATATCCTTTATATACTCACAGTTTACACAGTCCTAAATGAAATGTCATTTTTATGTAGCTCTAAATTTATATGACAGTACAAATTGAGTACTTTAAAATATAAATTTTCTGAGCCATCCCAGAAAAATCTGAACCTGAATTATATGGCTTTGCCACAGAGTTCCTAACTTGCACAACCATACTTGTTTTTCGCTATGCAAAACTATAACTTACCTTTTGCTTCTAACTTATTCAAAATTTATTATGATCTGCATGAAGCATGCAGAAAATGCCATCTTCAGCCATTCAGACCATTCACTCATTTCAGCAAGTGGGATAAGCAAGGATAAATAAATAAATAAATAGGTGTAAATGTATAGGTAATATATGCTAATATAATTTAACAGATTTAAATAAAATTAGCATTTCATTTATTGAATGAAAGGGAACAGGCTGTAAGATTGTCTGCAGAATGTAAGAAAAATCTAATTTTACCGAGAGACAGGGAATCTTTATTTAGTCATTGCTCTAAATGTGTCAATTAATTCTTAGGAGGCAAGAACTAAGAAAAGCTCAGAACTAATTATAGCTTCACATATCTATATATTGAATAAGAAAAATCTTGACAATAAGTCTAGTGAATAGGAACTTGAAATATGAATATAATAAAAGTAGTTTGAATGTATTAAATGATTATTATAAATCAAAGTGTAAGTGCTGCTTATCTATTTAATATCAAAAATCTGTTAGGCAAAACATATGGTGACACAGAGAAGTTGTTTTGCAGAGAGAGCTTAAGTTGGCTAGAGGCAGAGTTGGGATATGAATTCTGGCCAACTGGCTTCTTAGACTCATCCTTCCAAACTTCCCTCTACTGTCAACTTACTCTTTCTAGGAGATGACTAGATCTTGTATGAGCATCTAGAATATCTTGGTGATCCTAATCCACAAAATATGAAATCTCTAGAGCTTCCACCCTGTTCGATTGGCTCATACACGCACTCTGTTTACCTCATGTTCAGAGAAAAAAAATGCTACACATGAAAGGTGTTGGCAAGAGAGAAGAATAAACATAAAGAGATTCGTAGGCAGCCTGTAATTTAGAGATTGAATTCTAGGTTTGACATTTATCCAGGCAGATGATTTTGTTTACTTGAAAAATGTCCATCCTTGTCATTGAAACCGCAAAGAAAGCTTATAATTATGGATTCTTTCAATTTCAGAAGCTGAAGATGGAACTTACAAGTGGAATATGAAAGTGTTCAGCTTCCTGTATGTTCAAAAGAAGGAAATCTAACTGAAAGGAGAAAGGTTAGTATTTTATTTTAAAAATACTTGGGGAAGCTAGAATATAAGCACAGAAGAAAAATAAGTGTGCATTTATGGCTGACTCATATTGATGTATGGCAAAAATCACCACAATATTGTAAAGTAATTATCCTTCAATTAAAATAAATTAATTAATTTAAAAAAGAATGAAAGAACTTGATATTTAATTATTTTTAATTTTTAAATATGCTAAACATTAAATTTTTTCTTTTAGAATTTTTTTAAAAATTTGAGAAATTATGCAGAGTTCTGGTATAAACTTCACAGAAGTTTCATTAAATGTTAATATCTTTTACAATTTTAGCATAGTATAATCATCATAAACATAAAATTTACATTAATACTATATAGTTAACTATCTCACAGAACTAAGTTGAATGTCACCAATTGTCCAAGTAGACATTTGGGAATTTAGAAATAGTCCGTATCTTCTATTTAGCTAATATATAATAGTCTTGAAGAGGATCTCATCTTTTAAGACCCATCATACTTAGAGCAACAATACATCTGTACCATGTTTCCATCTGCTGTCTTTCCTTCCCCTGACCTTTCTTTGTATTTATTTTTTTAATGTATTCTGACTTTATCATGTTACAGACTTTGTCCTTCACTATACATTGAGCTCCTCAACAGTAGAAAAGTTATGTTATAATTATGTTCTTCTTTAATTTTTTTAATTGAAGTGTAGTTGACTTAAAATGTGTTAGTTTCAGGTGTACAGCAAGGGGATTCAGATGCATATTATATGTGTATATATATGTATAACATATGAGTGACTTCTATACATATAACTGTATGTGCTGTGCTTAATCACTCAGGCATGTCCAACACTTTGTGACCCCATGGACTGTAGCTTGCTAGGCTTCTCTGATCATGGAATTCTCCAGGCAAGAATACTGGAGAGGGTAGCTACCCCTTCAACAAGGGCTCTTCTTGACCCAGGAATCAAACTGGGGTCTCCTGCATTGCAGGCGGATGCTTTGCCAGCTGAGCTACCAGGGAAGCCCATATAACTATATAAAAGCATATATATATATATATATTCTTTTCCAGATTCTTTTACTATATAGGTTATGAATTATATATACATATAATTATTCTCTTAATACACAGTGCCTGGCATTCAACAAATTTTTAAAGAGGTTGCATTAAGTATAAACAGTAGATTGATCCCCATATGTTTGCTAATGATGAAACTGTATACTTTTAGCTGAACACCACTTTAAAATGTTTACATACTTTACTTGTATGGTAATGATTATTCATTTTCTATCATTTGGATGGTACATGTTCTTCTGTGGAGATACAGGAATGATGCACGCATAGCCTCTGAGTCACTTATTATCTAGTAGGAAGCAAAAGACAGATAATCACATGGTTATGAAACAAGGCACAGAATGGGAAGTGCTCTAAGAGAATCAAGAGGATATACTTTAGGGCAGTCATTACTGCAGTAGCATCAGAAAGATATGAGGTAGGATATTATAGGAAAACAAGGCATCCTCATGAGGCAGTTCTACTAATCCTGATTTGAGAACTTAAGTGACTAAGTTTAAACAAGGAAAAACGAAACCAGATCTCAGAAGTAGAGAAGATAAAAGGATTAAATAAGACATGCTGATAGATGATTTTTAAGAATAGAATTCTAAGGCTTACATATATGTTTGGAAGGTTTTTCAAGCACTTCAAAAACATTTAAGAATATCTGGAATTGCATTTTTTCTCCATGTGTATGTCCACAAAAGGGAAAAAAAAAAACTAGCAGGGTATAACCTGTTTATACTACATACACTAAGTTGACCTTAAAAATGTATTCTAAACACATTCAGTTCAGTTCAGAACAGTTCAGTCGCTCAGTTGAGTTCAGTTCTTTGAGACCTTGGACTGCAGCACACCAGGCTTCCCTGTCCATCACCAACTCCTGGAGTTTACTCAAACTCATGTCCATTATGTTGGTGATGCCATCCAACAACCTCATCCTCTGTTGCCCCCTTCTCCTCCTGCATTCAATCTTTCCTAGAATCAGGGTCTTTTCAAATGAGTCAATTCTTCCCATAAGGTGGCCAAATATTGGAGTTTCAGCTTCAGCATCAGTCCTTCCAATGAATATTCAGAACTGATTTCCTCCAGGATGGACTGGTTGGATCTCCTTGCAGTCCAAGGGACTCTCAAGAGTCTTCTCCAACACCACAGATCAAAAGCATCAATTCTTTGGTGCTCAGCATTTTTTATAGTCCAACTCTCACATCCAAACAAGACTACTGGAAAACCAAAGCTTTGACTAGACAGACATTGGTTGCCAAGGTAATGTCTCTGCATTTTAATATGATATCCAGGTTCATCATAACTTTTCTTCCAAGGAGCAAGTGTCTTTTAATTTCATGGCTACAGTCACCATCTACAGTGATTTTTGAAGCCCAAGAAAATAAAGTCTGTTACTGTTTCCACTGTTTCCCCATCTATTTTCCATGAAGTGATGGGACCAGACGCCATGATCTTAGTTTTCTGAATGTTGAGTTTTAAGTCAACTTTTTCACTCGCCTCTTTTACTTTCATCAAGAAGCTCTATAGTTCTTCGCTTTCTGCCATATGATGGTGTCATCTGATATCTGAGTTTATTGATATTTCTCCCGTCAATCTTGATTCCAGCTTGTGCTTCTTCCAGCCCAACGTTTCTCATGATGTACTCTGCATATAAGTTAAATAAGCAGAGTGACAATACACAGCCTTGAGATACTCCTTTCCCTATTTGCAACCAGTCTGTTGTTCCACGTACAGTTCTAACTGTTGCTTCTTGACCTGCATACAGATTTCTCAGAAGGCAGGAAAGGTGGTCTGGTATTCGCATCTCTTTCAAAATTGTCCACAGTTTGTTGTGATCCACACAGTCAAAGGCTTTGGCATAGTCAATAAAGCAGAAATAGATATTTTTGGGAATGTTCTTGCTTTCTCGATGATCCAACAGATGTTGGCAATTTGATCTCTGGTTCCTCTGCCTTTTCTAAAACCAGCTTGAACATCTGGAAGTGCACGATTCACATACTGTTGAAGCCTGGCTTGGAGAATTTTGAGCATTACTTTTCTAGTGTGTGAGATGAGTGCAATTGTGCGGTAGTTTGAGCATTCTTTGGCATTGCCTTTCTTTGGGATTGAAATGAAAACTGATCTTTTCCAGTCCTGTGGCCACTGCTGAGTTTTCCAAATTTGCTAGCATATTGAGTGTAGCACTTTCACAGCATCATCGTTTAGGATTTCAAATAGCCAACTGGAATTCCATCACCTCCATTAGCTTTGTTTGTAGTGATGTTTCCTAAGGCCCACTTGACTTTGGATTCCAGGATGTCCGGCTCTAGGTGAGTGATCATGCCATTGTGATTATCTGGGTTGTGAAGATTTTTTTTGTTCAGTTCTTCTTTTATTTTTGCCACCTCTTCTTAATATCTTCTGCTTTTGTTAGATACACACCATTTCTGTCCTTTATTGTGCCCATCTTTGCATGAAATGTTCCCTTGGTATCTCTAATTTTCTTGAAGAGATCTCTAGTCTTTCCCATTCTATTGTTTTCCTCTATTTCTTTGCATTGATTGCTAAGGAAGGCTTTCTTATCTCTCCTTGCTATTCTTTAGAACTTTGCATTCAAATGGGTATATCTTTCCTTTTCTCCTTTGCTTTTCACTTCTCTTCTTTTCACAGCTATTTGTAAGGTCTTCTCAGACAGCCATTTTGCCTTATCTCACTTCTTTTTCTTGGGGACAGTCTTGATCCCTGCCCCCTGTATTATGTCATCAACCTCCTTCCATAATTCTTCAGGTACTCTATCAGATCTAATCTTTTGAATCTATTTCTCACTTTCATTGTATAATTGTTAGGGGTTTGATTTAGGTCATACGTGAATGGTCTAGTGGTTTTCCCTACTTTCTTCAATTTCAGTCTGAATTTGGCAATAAGGATTTCATGATCTGAGCCACAGTCAGCTCCCTCTCTTGTTTTTGCTGACTATATAGAGCTTCTTCATCTTTGGTGAAAAGAATATGTTTGGTGGTGTTCAGGTGTAGAGTCTTCTCTTGTGTTGTTGGAAGAGGGTGTTTGTTATAACCAGTGCATTCTCTTGGCAAAACTCTGTTAGCCTTTGCCTTCCTTCATTCTGTACTCCAAGGCCAAATTTGTCTGTTACTTCAGGTATTTCTTGACTTCCTACTTTTGCATTCCAGTCCCCTATAATGAAAAGGACATCTTTTTTGGGTGTTAGTTCTTGAAGGTATGTAGGTCTTCCTAGAACTGTTAAACTTCAGCTTCTTCAGCGTTACTCTAAGGGAATAGGCTTGGATTACTGTGATATTGAATGGTTTGCCTTGGGAAGGAACAGAGATCATTCTGTCGTTTTTGAGACTGCATCCAAGTACTGCATTTTGGACTCTTTTGTTGACCATGATGGCTGCTCCATTTCTTCTAAGGGATTCCTGCCCACAGTAGTAGTTATAATGGTCATTTGAGTTAAATTAACCCATTCCAATCCATTTTAATTTGCTGATTCCTAAAATATTGATGTTCAGTCTTGCCAGCTCCTGTTTGACCATTTCCAATTTGCTTTGATTCATGGACCTAACATTTCAGGTTCCTATGCAATATTGCTGTTTACAGCATCGGATGTTACTTCTATCACAAATCACATTCATAACTGGGTGCTTTGGCTTTGTCTTTTCATTCTTTCTGGAGTTATTTCTCCACTGATCTCCAGTAGCATATTGGGCACCTACCGACCTGGGGAGTTCATCTTTAAGTGTCCTGTCTTTTTGACTTTTCATATTGTTCATGGGGTTCTCAGGGCAAGAATACTGAAGTGGCTTGCCATTCCCTTCTCCAATGGACCACGTTTTGTCAGAACTCTCCACTATGACCCACCCATCTTTGATGGCCCTTTATGGAATGGCTCATAGTTTCATTGAGTTAGACAAGGCTGTGGTCCATGTGATCAGTTTGGTCAGTTTTCTGTGACTGTGGTTTTCATTCTGTCTGCCTTATGATGGAGAAAGATAAGAGGTTTATGGAGGCTTTCTGATGGGAGACACTAACTGAGGGGGAAACTGGGTCTTCTTCTGATGAGGGGGCATGCTCAGTAAATCTTCAAACCTTTTTTCTGTTGATGGGTGGAGCTGCATTCTCTCCCTGTTATTTACCTGGGGACAAACTATGGTGGAAGTAATGAAGATAATGATGACCTCTTTCAAAAGGTCCCATGCATGCACTTCTGCACTCAGTACCCAAACCCTACAGCAGGCCACCATTGATTCACGCCTCTGCTGGAGACTCCTGGACACTCACGGGCAACTCTGGGTCAGTCTTTTGTGGGGTCACTTCTCCTGGGTCCTGGTTCACACAAGGTTTTGTTTGTGCAAATATATTAGATGCAGACAAATATGGTTTGATTATACTTATTACCTTGAAAAATCAAATTCATAGAGCTAAAATACATAGGTAGATGTCAAGGGCCCAGAGAATAAGATGGGGAGAGGACTAGGGAGTTAGTGTTTAATGGGGACAGAATTTCAGCTTAAGAAGGTGAAAAATTTGGGAGCTGGAAGATGGTGAGAATTGCACAATAATGTGAATGTACTTACTGCCACTGAAATGTACAGTTAAATATGGTTAAAGTAGTATGTTTTATATTATGTGACTTTTACCATAATTTAAAAAAAAAGTAAAAAATATCCATAACCAAAGATATTTACTGAACAGGTAAGAGACCACTATGTCTGTCACTCTTACTATGAACAGCTTTGTAAATGATATAGTTTTAGACACAGAAATTAAACAATATAACAAATTTCAGGAAAAAACAGATATTGAATATAAGGAAGCCAGAGGTGATGGTTTCTGGAAAAAACTGAAAGGACCTGGACTTTGGTTTTAGCAATTGTAATTACAATGAAGTATGAGATAATTGATGTTATGTGGGGATAATACAAAGTACATCTTATGAAGTTCATATAAATACTTAGCCTGGAAGATACTGTAATAGAAATAGCATACAAAGAATGCACATGGTACAAAATTTTATATTTTTCATCAGAAAAAATATAAAAATAGCCAAACTATTAAGAAAAAAGCTACTTAAAAAGGCTATACAAACAGTGAAAATCAAGCTGGGATAAGAAGGAAACACAAAAATAAATAGGTTGATAGACTATGTGGAAGAATTTCCATGGAAGGAGTCAAAGCATGAGCCAATAGTCCAGAAATAACAGTCAACTGCCCTGGTTTGGGGAGGTGTGGTAGAACCCCCAGAGATCAAATTGCCAGCATCCATTGGATCATAGAAAAAGCAAGAAAGTTCTGGAAGAACACCTACTTCTGCTTTATTTACTACACCAAAGACTTTGACTGTGTGGATCACAGCAAACTGTGGAAAATTCTTCAAGAGATAGGAATATCAGACCACCTTACCTGCATGCTGAGGAATCTGTATGCCGGTCAAGAAGCAGCAGTTAGAACTGGACATGGAACAACAGACTGGTTCCAAATGGGGAAAAGAGTACGTCAAGGCTGTATATTGTCAACCTGCTTATTTAACTTAAATGCAGAGTACATCATGATAAATACTGGGCTGGATGAAGCACAAGCTGGAATCAAGATTGCCAGGAGAAATATCAATAAACTCATATATGCAGATGACACCACCCTTATGGGAGAAAGCAAAGAAGAACTAAAGAGCCTCTTGATGAGAGCAGAAGAGGAGAGTTAAAAAGCTGGCTTAAAGCTCAACATTCAAAAAACAAAGATCATGGCATCCAGTCCCATCACTTCATGGCAAATAGATGGGGAAAGAGCAGAAACACTGACAGACTTTATTTTGGGGGCTCAAAAATCACTGAAGATGGTGACTGTAGCCATGAAATTAAAAGATATTTGCTGCTTGGAGGAAGAGTTATGACCAACCTAGATAGCATATTAAAAAGCAGAGACATTACCTTGCCAACAAAGGTCTGTCTAGTCAAAGCTATAGTTTTTCAAGTAGTCATATGTGAATGTGAGAGTTAGACCATAAAGAAAGCTGAACATCAGAGATTGATGTTTTTAAACTAAGGTGTAGTGGAAGACTCTTGAGAGTCCCTTGGACTGCAAGGAGATCAAATCAGTCAATCATAAATGAAATCAATCCTGAATATTCATTGGAAAGACTAATTCTGAAGCTGAAGCTCCAACAATTTGGCCACTTGATATGAAGAATTGACTTCTTGGAAAAGACCCTGGTGCTGGGAAAGATTGAAGGCAGGAGGGGAAGAGGATGCCAGGGGATGAGATTGTTGGATGGCATTACCAGCTCGATGGATGTGAGTCTGAGCAAGCTCCGGGAGTTGGTAATGGACAGGGAAGCATGGCTGCTGCAGTCCATAGGGTCACAAAGAGTTGGACATGAATGAGCAGCTCAACTGAACTTATGGTAGAACCCAGATTGGTTGAAACTAAATGGTCATACAGAGTAGTTTTAGGGGAAATGATTGTGGATAAATACAAGTTGCAGACATTATTAACAACAAAATTGTAGATAAACTTTAATGTAATATGGATGGTGTTAAAGTATCTTTGTAAGCTCTGAAACAATTAAACAAAAACATATCAGATATTCAAATAGCTCCAAGCTCTATGATGACCTAGATGGGTGGGATGGGGTTGTGAGGGAGGTCCAGGAGGGAGGTTGTGTATGTGTACATATAACTAATTCACTCCATTGTACAGCAGAAACTAATACAACATTGTAAAGCAATCATACTAAAAAAAAGAAAAAAATCATTCTTATAGAAATGCACCCTGTAGAATTGGGCCTGGTGGGATAGAAGAGCAATGGGAAAGATTCTCCTGGAAGGGAACATTGTAAAGTAACTAGCCTCCAATTAAAATAAATAAGTTAAATTAAAAAAAAAAAGCAATCCAGTCAGTCAGTTCAGTCACTCAGTCGTGTTCAACTGTTTGTGACCCCATTGACTTCAGCACTCTAGGCTTGCCTTTCCATCACCAACTCTTGGAGCTTGCTCAGACTCATGTCCATCAAGTTGGTGATGCCATCCAAGTATCTCATCCTCTGTTGTCCCCTTCTCCTCCTGCCTTCAATCTTTTCCAATGAGTCAGGGTCTTTTCCAGCATCAGGGTCTTTTCCAATGAGTCAGTTCTTCCCATCATGTGGCCAAAGTATTGGAGTTTCAGCTTCAGCATCAGCCCTTCAAATGAATATGTAGAACTGATTTCCTTTAGGGTTGACTGGTTTGATCTCCTTGCAGTGCAAGGGACTCTCAAGAGTCTTCTCCAACACCACAGTTCAAAAGCATCAATTCTTTGGCGCTCAGCTTTCTTTATAGTCCAAATCTCACCTCCATATGTAACTACTGGAAAAACTATAGCTTTTGACTAGACAGACCTTTGTTGGCAAAGTAATGTCTCTGCTTTTTAATATGCTGTCTATGTTGGTCATATCTTTTCTTCCAAGGAGAAAGCATCTTTTAATTTCATGGCTGCAGTCACCATCTGTGGTGATTTTGGAGCCCAAGAAAATAAAGGCAATTGAATTGATTTAATGATAAAGTTTTGAGTGTCCTCACAGGAAGCATATCCCTAGAAATGACAAAAAGACAAATCCAAGAAATATGAGGACTTGGTGTCTTTTGAAAGAGAAATGAGAGGGATGGGCTAAAGATAGCCAAGTTGGTGATGGGTTGGGAAGAAAGCAAATGGAAGAGCTTGGAAGAGAATCAAAGTCAGTGTGTATTTGTTCAATTGTAGATGATACCAGGATATTTTATTTGAGTTAAGATCTTGAATGTGGATAGAAATATGAAACTGATGCTTTAGTAAGTACCTAGGGCTAAAGAGTTATATATTAATATCATTCAAAAATAAGATCAAGTAAGTGGCTGATTTTCTTAAGAAGAATGTAGGGAGAGAAGACTAAAGACAATAAACTGATAACAGAGAGACCATTGTTTATTTGACTTATGTTTATTTGACATATATTATACTTATATGACTTACATATAAGTCAGCAAAGAGAAAGGGCAGGAAAGTAGTCAATGATAATGATAATGATATAATTAATATAAGTCAATTATAGAGGGTATTCAGAGGCTGGACAATAAGAATTTTACATTTACTGAGACTATCACCATCTTTAGACAAAGAGGTAAATTTGTTAGAAGCCAGTAAAACATAAGAGCAGTGTCTCAATTATCAAGAGACATGAAGATCGTGATCAAATGTCATTTTCAAGACAAGATATGAATTAAGCCAACTCTGAGGATGTGCCTAAACCAAGTACCACGAATTGGAAAGCTTGCTAAGAAAGGGCAAAGAGTTGGAAAGACAGCTTGAACCTCTCTCTGCTGTTGAATTACAGTGAGAGCCAAAAGAGGCCCAAGAACTCGTGGGAAAATGATGCCTTTCTACTGAAATAGATATGGTATTACTATGACTGTTTAGGAGATTACAGAGGATGCCCAAGAGATATTACAGATGATTTATAAATACAATTATGTATGTAATTCTAGTCATGAATGTTTTATGGTGGTTTGCACAAAAATCAATTAACTATATAGATTTTTCCATAAAATAAATAATACTAAGAATAATAATCATCTATCACACAGACTTATAATTATTAAAGGATTATATTAACCCTGATACTTACAACCAACCTTTAAGATAGATCTCATGATGTAATTTTATTGACAATATTGAGATCTGGACTGTTTAAATAATTTTTCCAGTTCACCCTATGTAAGAGCCAGAGACAGGCATTTGAACCAGAGTAATGTTCTTTCCCACAGTTCATGCTGCCTTCTGCAGGATTTTATCAACCTCTCTGCTCCTGAACATAGAAATAACAGGTATATAATTTACACCAACAAAGGCATTGCATGTGATTCCCTTTTAACAGTTTTTTTATTAGTCTGGTATCTTGGAGAACTGGTCTTAAAATATTTGGTGGCTTTATGGTTTTGATCCCTGAAAGGTTGTCCACATTATAAAACTGGCAAAGACACTCACGGTTAATACCAGTTTCTTTATGGTGCCCCTGGTTCCATAGACAATAAACAAAGAATGTCACAAATGTGAGTTATGCTCCAGAATGATAGGAAGGGATCAGTTTAAGATGTGAAGAATGAGAGGTTCACCATTAGAGTAAACTCTGTGATGACAGATGAATTGTTTTCATGTTTTTATAACATCCACACAATTTCCATCTGAGGTCATTTTTAATTTATACCACACTTTATCTCTCTTGATCCACCTTTTTCTCAAGGTATGCCGTGCTGAGGTTTTGTTTTTATTATCCCACCCACATGTGGTTGGCCTATACTAACATACACACACCCTGCTTGGGTTATTTCCAACACAAATACCAATGGTATTCACACTATGGGAAAGAGAGTTAGAAGTTGATGTGGAGGTTAATGTCCAAGCCCACACTTACATTGTAAGGCAAAATGCTGGAAAAATGACAATGCTGTAGAAACAGAGTACTCAGAATCTTAGAGACAAATGTATATTTTCAATTTTTCCACCTAAGAAATATAATTATTACTGTTTTTCAACATTAGCATAGGAAGCAGAGAGAGGCACGGCATCATTTAAGAAAGGTCAAAAATGCAGAGGCCCCTAGTTTCTTCTCCAGCAGTGTGTTCTTCTGCCTGAAAATGCCATGCAATCATTTGTATTCTTTTAGTAGGTGGTTTGGAGAAAGCAATGGCACCCCACTCCAGTACTCTTACTTGGAAAATCCCATGGACGGAGGAGCCTGGTGGGCTACAGTCCATGGGGTCGCGAAGAGTCGGACACAACTGAGCAACTTCACTTTCCCTTTTCACTTTCATGTATTGGAGAAGGAGATGGCAACCCACTCCAGTGCTCTTGCCTGGAGAATCCCAGGGACGGGGAAGCCTGGTGGGCTTCCGTCTATGGGGTTGCACAGAGGCGGACACATCTGAAGTGACTTAGCAGCAGCAGTAGGTGGATTTCACCCATGGAGACACACTTGTACACACCAAACACAGCTGATGAGAAGAAGTTAACTGTGAGTGAATTCAGACTTAGTAATGCCCCAGGGATGTGTTTATCCAATTTAGTTTAAAAATATACACGGAACCATTAAACATAAAACTTAACCAAGGAGTAACCAGACAGGCAGAAGGGTGGATTTCACACTTACAGAACACTTAGGTGAATTCGCACTTCAAATTCAAAACCAAGGAGAAGCCTGGGAAAGGAACACAGAGAAATTAGAGAAGAGCTGAGAAGGTGGGTGATTCATGCATGGGCTGATGGATGGTGAAGACAATTAAAAAAGGATAAACAATCTTAAGAACAAAGTGGCACATTGATCCACAAGCAACTTTGAAGGCATTTTTCCATGTCTTCCAACCTAGCTGTGTTATCATGTATGTTTTAGATCAGTAGCATCTCCCCAGCCTCAAGTTACTGTTACATGACATTTTAAAACATGCACATTAACTCCTGAATTCTTTGTCCCTGAGCTCAAGAATTTCACTTTAGTTGTATGTGGACTTGGGGTCATTCTGATAATTGGAAAAAGATGGAACCAGGAGATGGGAAGGGGAAAGGAGACAAAACAGTAGGACAAAAGATTTTGCCAAAGCAGCTGTGGAGAGAGAAAGGAAGCCCTGTACTCAGAATCTTTTCACAGAAGTGAGCTAAGACATTTATTAAAGGGATTGAGAGCCAGGTTGCAGCATTCCCCTGGCATGAGGCACCTTACTTAATCTGGCAAGTTAAGACCCCGGGCCCTTGTTATTAGCCAAGGATGGTTGACAAAACACCTACTTTACTGTAGCAAACTAAATGGGTTAAAATGGTTACAGGAAACATTTTTTTTTTCACCTTGCTGTGCTTAATCAGGCTTTCCTCGAGGCTCAGATGGTAAAGAATCCCCCTGCAATGCTGGAGACCTCGGTTTGATCCCTGGGTTAGGATAATCCCCTGGAGGAGGGCATGGAACTCACACCAATATTCTTGCCTAAAGAATCCCCATGGACAGAGGAACCTGGTGGGTACAGTCCGTGAAGTCACAAAGAGTCCGACACAATTGACTGGCTAAGCACAGTATGGGTTAATATGGTTACAGGAAACTTTTTCACCTTGAGTGTTCAAATTACATATTTCCCTTAATAGAATCAAACTTTGAAGTCATCTTTAGGAAGACATTAAATATTTTCATGGAAAGCCAGACCCTGCAGAGAAGGAAGCTTCTTAGGTTCATTCATGTACACTATCTGCAACAGACAGAATCTTTAAGCCTCTCATTCCAACCACATGAGGAAGAAAAGAATGGTGAAATGAAGTTAATCCTAGACTATTAATTATTGTCTATGCAAGACTCTTGAGAGTCCCTTGGACAGAAAGATCAAGCTAGTCAATCCTAAAGGAAAATAACCCTGAATATATATTGGAAGGACTGATGCTGAAACTGAAGCTCTAATACTTTGGCTACTTAATGTGAAGAGCTGACTCATTAGAAAAGACTCTGATGCTGGGAAAGATTGAAGGCAGGAGGAGAAGGGGATGACAGAGGATGAGATGGTTGGATGACATCACTGACTCAAGAGGCATGAGTTTGAGCATACCTCGGGAGACAGTGAAGGACAGGGAAGCCTGGAGTGCTGCAGTCCAAATTGCAAAGAGTCCGACATGACTGAGCAACTGAACAGTGAAAGATAACATAAAATAAAGTTTCTATGCTTTGCATCTTATATGTTGTCTGTATAATTTTATTTTCATGAATTATAAACATTTTAAAATAAACCATTTAAAAATATTTACTTATTTGGCTGCATCAGATCTTAGTTGTTGCACACAGGGATCTTTGTTTGGTCATGCAGAATCTTTCATTGGTGTGCATGGACTCTCTAGCTGGGTGCATGGGCTCAGTCATTGCAACCCTTGGGCTTAGTTGCTCCTTGGCATGTGGGATATTCTCCAACCAGGGATCAAAGTCCTATCCCCTGCATTGGCAGGCACGTTCTTAACCACTGGGCAGCCTTAAAGAGATTAACCAGGAACCTCTCTCCCAACCACTCTTAGGGCAAGGGTTACAAACTTGAACACCTTCTGCTGTAACCAGAGAAACCAAGTAAAGGATGCCTCTTACTCTTAGTTGGAGTGTGACTAGAGAGTGATGGAGATTTTGATAAGCTTCAGAGCTCATACCCCATTTAAAATATTTTCAGTTGTCTTAAAACCACATTGTAAACCAAAGAAATATGTCTGTGAGCCACAGAGAGATTTCTATCTTCCAGTTTCAACCTCATAATGTCTTAAATTCTATAACGGCAAAGTATCCTACCATAGGGGCTTCCAAGATTCTTGTGAGTGGGAAAAGGATGCCAAAATGAAAGTGCAAACAAACCAAAACCTGAATTTAAGAAAATATGTCTTTTCTTGTACTTGTGCTTTTCAAACTTCAATGTATGCTGTTATTTCTTCTTTTAAAGTACTTCATGCTGGTATTTTCATTGCATTTGATAAATGTCAAGAGTTTGAGAGGAAGCTCATGATGATGGTAGACACCTTGGTGTGGTTTAATCAAAATGAATCCTGGGAACTAGAGTGCTGGACTTATAAATTAAAAACACGACCATATAGACCCACGAATACATAATAAACACTCAAACAGACGTCTACTACCATACACACACAGAAGTAGGAACTCATGCTTACTTAATTACACACGACTCAGATGGTAAAGAATCCACCTGCAATATAGGAGACCTGGGTCAGCCAGATGCCCTGGAGAAGGAAAGGGCAACCCAGTCCAGTGCTCTTGCCTGGAGAATTCCATGGCCAGAGGAGCCTTGTGGGCTTCAGTCCATGAGGTTGCAAAGAGTCGGACACACCTGAGCCACTATCATACATATATGTACATACAAAGACATAAGCATGCACACACATGCAAACACACAGAAATTCACCAACACGTACACATGTGGGTACATGGAAATGCAGAAACACATTTGGGCCTTTGTCACATCTTCTTAAAGGAGTAGAGTCTCATGTGAGAGAATATTTGGGCTTTCTACTAAGGATAAACCAAAATTTGTTCTAATATGAATCAGAGCCTGCCAAGACCTCACTCCACATTACTTCTTAGGTAATTTGTACCAATTGCCCTGTACCTTATTTTGACTTTACCTGCAGCTGAAAAACATAAGCTTATACTCCAACTTTTTAAATTGAAATATAGTTATTTATAATGTGTTAGTTTCATTTATACAGCAAAGTGATTCACACACACACACACACATATATATATGTTTATATAAAAAAATATACATGTTATTTTCCAGATTATTTTCCCTCATAGTTATTGAAACATATTAAGTATAGTTACCTGTGCTATAGTGCTTCAGTAGATTCTTGTTGGTTTTTATTTTATATGTAGTAGTGAGTATATGTTAATCCCTTCCCCTCGGGGATATGGGTCCTGCCTCTGTTCTTTTTTTTTGGCTTTCATTTTGCACTTTTCGTCTTTAATCCATCTGGATTTCTCTTTTAAATAACAAAAATTCCATTTTAAGTAAAAACAAAATTTCACCAGTCCTCTTTTAAAATATGTGGGCAGACAGACAGACAACACACAAATACCTTTTGTAAGAGTTCATTTATAGGAAATAACCAGAATAGGTAAAGAAGCAGAAATAAAGAGGCTTAGGAGTTGTCAGAGGCTAAAAGAGGGAAAAATTAGGAGTGCATGCTTTGAATACAAGATTTTATTTTGCAGGAATGAAGTAGTCTGAAGCTAGGCTGTAGTGATGTTTGCACGGTGCTTTGAATGTACTTACTGTTCCTGAAAGGCACAATTTAAAATTTTTTAAAGTTTATAAATTTTATTATTTTGCATGTAAAGCATAGGGTATAGGATGCTATAAATAATATGAAAAAAGAAGAACGCAAAGGCTGTGTATAGGTGCATGTGTGTGTATGTATGTCAGAGAAAGAGATGGATTGAGTTGTGTGGGTAAGATGGTAAAATCTTAAGAACTGGGGGATCTGGGTGAAGGAGATGAGAGATATTTTTGTTTCTCTTGCGAATTTTTTTTTTAAACTTTACATAATTGTATTAGTTTTTCCAAATATCAAAATGAATCCATCACAGGTATACATGACGTTTCATCTCTCAAAAAGAATATGAGAGAAGTAGCAACCTAAGCAAAAGTTCACCCACATGTGTAAAGTCTATTATGCTTATTGTAATGTGGCCTGAATAGATTATTTGAAAGGCTGAAATATTAATGAGGAAGAACCTAACAGTAAACACATATCATTTTGCACCAGACTGCAAGTTTCTCCCAAATTGTGGCCAACTTGACACTGTAAAAGAAGAAAATTATGTGGAATATGTATTTGGTTTGTACCAGCTAGGTTAGCTTAGATACTTTCTATTATCAAATTACTACAATAATTTGCCATTTTCTCTCTAAATGGAAAAATAACAACTTTGTATAGCCATGTTTTCTAAACTTTAGGACACACTGTGGGTGTTTCTGCTGAGCAGATGTTTTCTTGTTTGCATGTAAAATGGATCTGCCAAAACTTTATAATATGCAGCATTTCATGTTTTCCAAATAGACTTGTTTCAGTGATTTGACAAAAACTTGCTAATTTGCCAGAAGTATTTTGCTAAGTGCCAACAATTTCCATCTCTCTGTGACTGATTCTTCCTGTCCTTCCTTCAGTTTTTGCACGAATGGCAGGGCCCCTGTGCTGTTCGCAAGCTTTGTCAGATGGTCCCTCATTAAAGCTTTAGTCCAGAGTTGAATGTGATCCTTTCAATCATTTTTCCATTTCCCAAAGAGACTATTATTCTCATAAAATGCTTACTAGGGAAGGCATTAGGAATTCAGAACAATTTTATTTTTTGCTTATCTTCCAAGGACCATGAGATCAGGACCCAGATGTTCCAACTTAGCCAAGGGCAGAATTATTCCCTGGCAAAGCCAAAGTGAGGTTCTGCATGTACGAGAGAAAAAGAGATGGAGAGATACATGCCTGAAAGATAGTCTCAGATATATGTGCTTGGCCATTTTTAACATATTTATTGAGAAAGTAAGCATGAAGAAATGCTTAGAGGTCCTTTGACTCTGACCACTGTGAATGCAGCTGAAAAATAAATGAGAATTGCTTTACAAATTAAAATAAATGTAGCTGAATCATTAATAAAATAAGTTATCATATTTCATGCACTTAAGAAGGTTCAAGTCAGAGTAGTAGCAGAGAAAGGTGTTGAGTGACATTCCCCTCTCTGAGTCATCCTGGCCTCCCTTCTTGCACATTTTTGTGTTCTAAAGGCTTCCTGTTCTTATTTCTAACTTTTTCCTGTCTTTGCACAAATGAAATACTATTAGAAAACAGCCTCGTTTCTTTCTTTCTTTACTTCTCTTGTTTCCACACCTCCTAAATATATTTAGCTTCAGTTGAAAAAATATTATAAGAAAGAAAATTAAAATCAGGCTCCAGTAAAACTTTTGAAGAATTAATATAATTATTACTAAAATATTCACAACGCTTTCTAATCAAGATGCTTAATGTCCCCGTCTTTGCTCACACAGCTCTTGTATACATTGTTCATCAACCCGTCAGGTTTGGATCCAGTGCCTTGTTAGGAAGGTAACCCTGCTTGGCATATTACCTGAGCATATTATAATTCCAATTAAGTTTTTTGATAGAAAAATACTCCATTAAATTTCAAAACATAAAGATTAAAAATGGTATGATTTCAGTGGCTTATGGGAAAATAATTTTATACATGCATATATAAATGTCTACTATTTTAAACACAGTCTATAACATACTTTAATATATTCTTAGATATGAGAAGGTTCTACCTTTAAATGAGACTGAGGCTAGGCCAAAGTGACTTTCTATTGGTGCAATGGTCAGCTTGTACGGAGCCTTGTCAATCAACTCTGGAAAGGCCAAATGGTGCATCCTCATTAATGTGGGTACCTTTGTGTCCTCTTGTCAATTCATAGTGGAGGAAATGGTTTATTGATTATAAGTCTTTCTTCAATTATTATGTGTGAAGATGTCAAAGCTATAAACCATGATGCCCAGGAAGTAAAGTTCAGCCGGCTTTTCCATTTGAAAGAAAAGTTTCCTTTGAAGAATGTTAACCCCTATCAAAGTTATTCTGACCATGCTAGGTGGGATAGCCTTGGCAAGATCTCCTTCTCTCTTTCTGTATCTCTATGTAGGTATATCTCACAAGATATTATGCAATGTAAGTGATATGCTGTATTTAATACTGGTGGTATTATACTCGATAGTTTATATATTTTACCAGTAATATTATTAACCAGTCCTGGGGCTAGTTAAAAGTTGTTGTTGTTAAGTCAGTAACATATGTCTTATTCTTGCAACCCCATGGACTGCAGCACACCAGGCTTCCCTGTCCTTCAGTATCTCCTGGAGTTTTCTCAAATTCATGCCCACTGAGTAGACTTTGAAAAAATTTGCATATTGGCCTGAAATAAAGCTTAAACCTGTGCTTCTTCCCAAATCATAGTATTTCAGAGTTTGAAAAAACAATATCAATTCCATGATCTACTTATCACCAACTGGGGAAAGAATCTCCTTTATGATGTTTCTGACATCATCGACTCAATGGACATGAGTTTGAATAAACTCCGGGAGCTGTTGATGGACATGGAGGCCTGGCGTGCTGCAGTCCATGGGGTTGCAAGAATCAGACACAACTTAGTACATCTTGACTACACTTGTCCCCAGTGTTTTGGTGAAGAATAGCCTCCTGAGTATCTTTTCCTCATCTAAACGAGGGAACTATTAGCCTCGGGATTGTGTTTGTGAAAAGGGTGATGATGTAGTATTATCCAGATTATGAAGATCAGCAGAAGTTGATTAATTAATACAAATTTATTTGTTCCTTCCACTTCTGGGAAAACCCATTAACTTTCAAATCAGCAGGTTCCATTTCTGAACTGGTATATAGTTAGTGTGTGTTAATTGCTCAGTCATGCTTGACTCTTGGCAACCCTAAACTGTAGCCTGCCAGGTTCCTCTGTCCATGGAACTCTCTAGTCAAGAATACTGGAGTGGGTTGTCATACCCTCCTCCAGGGGATCTTCCGGATCCAGGGATCAAATCTCCTGTATTGCAGGCAGATTCTTTACCATCTGAGCTTCAGTCTTTATTTATTTATTTATTTTTACAGTATTCCATACTTTCTTATCTGGGCTTCTCAGTGTGATCTTGAGCTTCCCAGAAGTAGTCTCTGCCTACTCCTATAGGTCAGTAGAGGTTAGATAGGAAAATAGCTCTGTTATTTTCCAGGTTATATATTCTCAGTTCCTTGAACTACTTTTGAATGGTGATAGCTTCTGCATATTTTTATGTATACAGTACTCCCTTGCTGGACAGGATTAAATGGGGGAAACTTCTTCTTTCCCAAAGCATCCATATTCAGCACTCAGAATTATTTATGCTACATTACTATTCATGTATACTTTATTAAATATTTTACCTTGTACTGAATTTTCAATCACTTAAAATAATAGTCAGTTTCATGGAAGATCTCACTGGAATTGCATTACACATCTTTCTTTTCAGAGGTACCCAGAGCCAAGCACACATTCTCCATCTAGCAGATGTTGGCCACCTATGTAACTGAAACATCTTCTTGGGCAATATGATGGACTATTTAGACTAATTAATGAAATGTATGATTATATACATTTTATCATTCTATAGATTAAAATGGGCTTCCCAGGTGACCCAGTGGTAAAGAATCCACCTGCAATGCAGGAGACGTGGGTTCAATTCCTGGGATGGGAAGATTCCCTGGAGAAGGGGACCAACTTCCCTGGAGAAGCAACCAACTCCAGTATTCTTGCCTAGGAAATCCTATGGACAGAGGAGCCTGTGGGACAAAAGAGTCAAATACGACTTAGCAATTAAAACAATATCAGTATAAGATAAAAATGTGTTTTCATCACATACCTGTTTTTAGTCAGTAAGCAACTATCTTCTCTTTTTTCTGTTTGGTGTGAAAGGAGCCGGATTGACAGCTAATTCACTCAGATGGTAAAGCGTCTGCCTGCAATGTGGGAGACCTGGGTTCGATCCCTGGGTCAGGAAGATCCCCTGGAGAAGGAAATGGCAACCCACTCCAGTACTCTTGCCTGGAGAATCCAATGGACAGAGGAGCCTAGTAGGCTACAGTTCATGGGGTAGCAAAGAGTCAGTACAACTGAGTGACTTCACTTTCACTTTATACTAAAGAAAAAACTAACAAAGTTGAAGGGCAACTATATCGTTTTATGTAAATTTGCATTCGGTCTTGTTAAATAGTAATTCCACTGATTCTACTCTTCTGCTAATAACAACTCTGCCTGGTTCTGGACAAGGCATCAGTTATGATCTGGTTTTGATTATGACAGGAAGAATAATGTTCAAACTGGAGTACACTCTTAAACAATATATATGCTACATTATTATAAATAAAATCCTAATGATTGCTTTAAAATTAGAACATTAAAACTCTAATAGTGTATTCAATAATTAAATATAATACAAATGAAAAAAGTTACGAAAGGAAAAAGTGTATATATTTTAAAACATAACTAATAAAAATAGCAGTGCTGAAAGTACAATTTGTTAAAACAAGTGGGCTTGTGCTAAGGTATGCTTTACCTACTTTTTACAATTAGCACTCAAGAGCTCAAGTGCAGTACTTTCTAAACTTGGAAATGAAGATTAAGATACGTAAAACCATAAAGAAAAATATTTTTACATCTATTGAGTAAAAGCATCCTAAATAAATCATACTCCAGGAAACTGAAAAAAAAAAGGGGGAGAAAAAACATATTTGTCTATCTGATCCCAAAATAGTTAACTCTCTTTTTAAAAATTTATAAATAACAGAAGCTATTTTCAACAGTGCCTTGTTGTCTCACCCTTTTGCTTCATCAACTTGATTCTTTGATGTTCCTCACGAGGAAATTTAGTGTCATTCCATTCTCTGTTCCAGTTGCATGTGAGAAAGGAAGCATATTTGAAAAATATGTGCTCACCCTGTTTTGCTTGCCCTTCTGGACATGGTGTCCTGATTTTCCTCCAGTGCTCAGCATGCTCAGTCCACAGGGCGTGGATGCCGCTGATTCCACAAGGGTATCCCTTTGGCAGAACGTGACCCTGACACTGACATCGGAACTTTACAGCCCCATCATCACTGTGATTGTTCTGAGAGGGACATGGTACTCAACCCAATGCAAGGAGACTCGGTTGGTAGTCTTTAGAGAACTGGTAGAAAAAGAATGGAGAAGGCAATGGCAACCCACTCCAGTACTCTTGCCTGGCAAATCCCATGGAAGAAGGAGCCTGGTAGGCTGCAGTCCATGGGGTCGCTAGGAGTTGGACACAACTGAGCGACTTCACTTTCACTTTTCACTTTCATACACTGGAGAAGGAAATGGCAACCCACTCCAGTGTTCTTGCCTGGAGAATCCCAGGGACGGGGGAGCCTGGTGGGCTGCCATCTATGGGCTCGCACAGAGTCGGACACGACTGGAGCGAGTTGGCAGCAGCAGCAGCAGCAGAAAAAGAATATTGTTCTTTCTACTGAAAAATGTTAGAAAGGTAAGGAGCATTTCTGGATCATTGTGCAGGAATCTCACCAGGAATGGAAAGTGTGCAGCAAAATGGAGCAGATAGGAAAAAGTTCGCAATGTATAACCAAGACATAGAATGAAACTGAAGCTTGAAAACCCTAACTCCCGCCCCGCCCCCCATCCCCGCCCCCTGGCTCCGACTGCCTGCTCCAGCTGTCCTGAGAAATCCTGATTTTAATTTGTTGATGTTTTCTTAAGATGATTCGAATTGAATTTTCTATTAGTTGTAATGGAAGGAAGCCTAACATACAAATTAATTAACCTTGGAAAACTTGAAACCACTTGTCCCAGTTACATGGCAGTATTGTTCTAGCTCTAATTCGTGACAAAAGGCCTGATGCCCTTAGGTATGATACCAGCTCCTCATAGTGATAGTTCATTACACTACAGATTTTGCTTTTTTGTAGGACCCCATCCATACACAGAAATTTCTCCTAAGTATGAATGCTTATTTTTCTTTAAGGCTGGAGCACTGCACAAATTCTAGAACTAGAACTAAATCAATGGAAATATCATCCTGCTAGGCATTTAACTTTATCCTTGGAACATTTCTTAAAGGAAAAGTGTTCATATTCAGCCTATAATTTTTTAACTGACTGATCAAGCTGATGATGTTTACTGTAACTGCTTAATACCTTCCTATATATTAAAAATTCATTAGAAAACTTTTATGCCACAACTTCTTAAAACTGATGAAGACTGGATTACCTCCTTCTGTGTTATATCCCTTTAAAGATGCAATCTTACTTGGAAATCAGGTCCACTTTATCTGTTTCTAAATCATGATGTAAGTTGCTAGATTTCAAAATCAAATTATAAAAAGATATTGCAACACAAATCTTGTCTACCACATTTTTAAATAAAATAATAATGAATGGTACAAGTCATCCCACCATTGAAAATATTTTTCTATTTCTTCTAGCATGCCATTAAATTAAAATTTAATGATTGTACTACACATATTGTTTTGTAACCTGCCTTTTTACATGTAATATATTTTGAAGATATTTTTATGTCAATACAAATAATTTCCCATTATCATTCAAACACTTGCATTGTAATTCCTTAAAGAATGTATTTTTTCAATTAACCAGTTTCCCATTATTTAGCATATCTGATAACAATGATAAATCTAATATTGATTGCAAGCTACTGTTAATATTTGTAGTAAACACTGCTGGTGCTCCACACTGGATGTCTCTGATTGCTCTCCTGGGAACATATGTCCATGAACTCTCCTGTATGATTTTGATCTCATGTCTTATGATCATACACTTCTTCAAAGGATAGTTTTTAGGCTCCTGGAACCCAGAACTCACTGGAAGAGTGACTTGAAGTACCTAAGTGTTCGTATTGGGTTGGCCAAAAAGTTAATTTGAAGTTTTCCACGTCTTATAGAAAAACCCAAATGAACTTTTTGGCCAACTCCATACAATCAGGGACTGGTGCAGAAATGGACAAAGTCCACATTCATGACTTGGGATAGACCTGAGGTACAGTGTGTGCCCTAGGGCTCCTCTGTAGATCAAGCTTAGACTGAGACTGGGAACTTTTCTGAAAACATACACTTGCTTGGGATACTTCTGCTTCTGTGTACCATTTCTTCTGCTCCTTTCAAATACCCGTTAGGAGCATGTTCTGAATAAATTCCTTAAGACTGAACCTTCATCTTTACAACTACTTCGAATGAAGCTGACCCAAGACACCAATATAGATTTTTCAATTGCATTTTGCCTTTTTAGGAAGGAATATGATGATTTGAAAAGGATTAGAGAAAAAATTAAAATATGTTGAAACTAATTGTAGCAAATATATTTTTTTTAATTTAGTATTTTATCTAGAAGACATATCTGTTTTGCCTCTCAAAAGAAAGTACATAAAGTAAGTGAATTCTGGAGTGAATAACATATAAATGTTTTAATCAAAATATTAAGGTTATCATATATTTCAGTAAGGTAATTATGTTTACTTTATTATAGAGTGATATGGTTACTAATAACCTCTCTCTGGCATTTTGGCAGTGAGAATATTCCATAGCTAGACAGAATCTGAAGAACTGAGTAGATTCTCATTCATTCATTCATTCATGTATTCATCCATCAATCCATCCTTCTTTTTAATTTTAATAGATTATGTAATATATGAGTGCTGAGCATAAAGGACAGAAATGGTATGGACCTAACAGAAGCAGAAGATATTAAGAAAAGGTGACAAGAATACACAGAAGAACTGTACAAAAAAGATCTTCATGACCCAGATAATCACGATGGTGTGATCACTCACCTACAGCCAGACATCCTGGAATGAGAAGTCAAGTGGGCCTTAGGAAGCATCATTACGAACAAAGCTAGTGGAGGTGATGGAATTCCAGTTGAGCTCTCTCAAATCCTGAAAGATGATGTTGTGAAAGTGCTGCACTCAATATGTCAACAAATTTGGAAAACTCAGCAGTGGCCACAGGACTGGAAAATGTCAGTTTTCATTCCAATCCCAAAGAAAGGCAATGCCAAAGAATGTTCAAACTACCACACAATTGCATTAATCTCACACACTAGTAAAGTAATGCTCAAAATTCTCCAAGCCAGGCTTCAGCAATATGTGAACTGTGAACTTCCAGATGTTCAAGCTGGTTTTAGAAAAGGCAGAGGAACCAGAGATCAAATTGCCAACATCTGCTGGATCAACGAAAAAGTAAAAGAGTTCCATAAAAACATCTATTTATGCTTTATTGACTATACCAAAGCCTTTGACTGTGTGGATCACAATAAACTGTGGAAAATTCTGAAAGAGATGGGAATACCAGACCACCTGACCTGCCTCTTGAGAAGCCTGTATGCAGGTCAGGAGGCAACAGTTAGAACTGGACATGAAACAACAAACTGGTTCCAAATAGGAAAAGGAGTACATCAAGGCTGTATATTGTCACCCTGTTTATTTAACTTATATGCAGAGTACATCATGAGAAACACTGGTCTGGAGGAAGCACAAGCTGGAATCAAGATTGCCAGGGGAAATATCAATAACCTCAGATATGCAGATGACACCACCCTTATGGCAGGAAGTGAAGAAGAACTAAAGAGCCACTAGATGAAAGAGAATGAGGAGAGTGAAAAAGTTGGCTTAAAGCTCAACATTCAGAAAACTAAGATAATGGCATCCAGTCCCATCACTTCATGGCAAATAGATGGGGAAACAGTGGAAACAGTGTCAGACTTTATTTTGGGGGACTCCAAAATCACTGCAAATGGTGACTGCAGCCATGAAATTAAAAGACGCTTACTCCTTGGAAAGAAACTTATGACCAACCTAGACAGCATATTGAAAATCAGAGGCATTACTTTGTCAACAAAGGTCTGTCTAGTCAAGGCTATGGTTTTTCCAGTGGTCATGTATGGATGTGGGAGTTGGACTATAAAGAAAGCTGAGCGCCAAGGAATTGATGCTTTTGAACTGTGGTGTTGAAGACTCTTGAGAGTCCCTTGGACTGCAAGGAGATCCAACCAGTCCATCCTAAAGGAGATCAGTCCTGGGTGTTCGTTTGAAGGACTGATGTTGAAGCTGAAACTCCAGTACATTGGCTACCTAATGCGAAGAGCTGACTCATTTGAAAAGACCCTGATGTTGGGAAAGATTGAGGGCAGGAAGAGAAGGGGAAGACAGAGGATGAGATGCTTGGATCGTATCACTGACTCAATAGACAGGGTTTGGGTGAACTTTGGTAGTTGGTGATGTACAGGAAGGCCTTGTGTACTGCGGTTTATGGGGTCGCAAAGAGACGGACATGACTGAGTGACTGAACTGAACATAAAATTATCATCAAAAACTGTAAACTGACTTCATAGTTTTCAGTCTTTAGAGGTTGTTGATCATATATTAATAATTAGATGACTATATCCCACTGGGAAAATATAATCATTAGAAATTGTAAGAAGTTACTGTACTGTGCTTAGTCGCTTTGTCGTATCCAACTCTTATGACCCCATGGACTGTAGCCCACCAAGCTCCTCTTTCCATGGAGATTCTCCAGATAAGAATACTGGAGTGGGTTGCCATGCCCTCCTCCAGGGGATCTTCCCAACCCAGGGATCAAATGCAGATCTCCCGCATTGCAAGCGGATTCTTTACTGTGTGAGCCACCGGGGAAGTCCCCCTCCCCTCCAAAAGTTACTATCATTTGTTTATGAAGATATACATAAATATGAATGAAGCAAGCAAGGAGAATATGAAAGACTTCAGTATCAATATTTGCAATAGTATCAAGAAGAGAGGCCAAAATATTAATATTTAATAAATAACTTTTTCTAAATAATGAATATTCAGGGCATTATTGGATTGACTTTGCTCTTTGAATGATTTCTGTCTTAATGTCCTAAGATACCTTCTATGAAAGACAATTAATTTTTCTGAAATGGGAATTTGTTAGTGCTCAATTAGTTGTCAAGAAGCTTTCAAGTCAAATACATATGTGCAACATTCTATGGGGACAGTTAGCATGAGCAGGGACACGGATTTTGCATTTGTTAGCTGGATGGTGGGTAATTTGATATAACAGGGATCAGATGGTTAAAATTAAGCTGTAATAATGAAAACATAGCAATATCTTGCACAAAAGAGATGAAAAATCTGATGACTACAACAAAAATCTAACATAATGTTCTTATTACTGTTTGTGGCAGATTCTCTGAGATAATGACAGTTACATGATGAGAACATACATTGTAAAGCATGGAATAAAGTGTTTAACTATGAGATGGGTCATATTTTCGTCTATCTGTGGTCTTACGATATTATTGTGTATGGTTGTTTTCTTAAACCTGGAATACCGTGATTATATTTGAAAATGCAGATAGCTTATTTTTTCATGTATTTTGCAACTTTATCATTGCTAACAATTACCAAAATTACTTTTCATTTGGAATTTGGGAAAAGAACTTTTCACCCCTTCCCGATGCTCCAACCTATGTTAATGTTAAATTTGTAGGGTTCCTAGAACTCCAGGATTACTGGATAAACTGTGGTCATATTTGGAATTATCTTTGCTGTAGGAGGAATTTTTTTATCAGATTTATCCTTAAGTTAACAATGTATCTTATTTTAAAATATGTTAAATTTACTCAATCTCTATATATCATATTTTATAATTAAATAATTATCTGTTAATATGATAAATACTGAAAGATTGTTATGATATGGTTTGGCATATTTTCCATTGAAGTCAATACTGTTTATTCATAATAACTTACAAAGAAAAAGTACTTTAAGAATTATGACCTTACTTTAATAGTACAGTGTATGCATCTATTTATTTTTAAATAATAGATTTCAGAAAGGGGCAGGCATCCCATCTCTTATTTTACCAAAAAGGAAATGGATATCCAAATTGGTTAAGTGGTTTGCCCTAATTCAGCAAAAATGTTGCAGTTCAGTACTCTTTAATCTTTGCTAGACTGACCCAACCCTCAAAAAATATTTATCAAACTTTGATCCAAAACATCTTTGGCAAGCCTTCTAAGAACAAGCTTTGGAAAATAGTAAAAGTTTGCTGGAATAATGAAGTACTCGGCTTTTACTTTTTCCAGAAATATTAGTATGCAAAGGAAATGAGTTCTAATATTAGAATTGTAATTTTTACTTGAGTTTTAACTTGATTATGTGTTTCTTGAATTTTAATCTATGGTAGCTGTGATGACTCCAACATATAAACACAAGCATTCATGTGTTTATATGCTTGAGTCAGTTCTTTAAACACAGTACAACATGGAAAACTTAAGAAGGGCAGTAACATGTATATTCTGTGAAAGACAAAAAACAAACACATACACACAAAATGAAAAGCAATAAAATCAAAGTCAAGCAACCAAAAGGAAAGGCAGTTAATGAAGGACTTGGAAACATTTTACCAGAGAACAATTCTTTTTCAGTTTAATATTTTGGAATGTACCATAAATAGTAACTTAAAAGTCCAAAAAAAGATATATTTCAAGTACTATATGATAAACTTTCAAATCTTAAGATGAAGCAATTGACAAACCCTGGGTCAGGTGCAATCAAGGGGTGAAAAGAGAGTCAACTTCTGTCTTCAATGAGGTAAATAACTTCCTGGAGCAAAGAAATAGTGAGAATCTATTTCAGAGTAACTGGAATTATTTTTTGGCAATAGCCACAAAAATTTTTCTCTGTCTCAGGGTAAGGATATTTTGACATAATAATGAAATTCTGACCATGTCATAATATATATTTCTCATGTAGAAATAGGATAAGTAACTATTTTTTTTAAGAACTTGGGGCAGTTTTTAAACAATCCCTACAAAATGACAGGAAAAACTATGTCATTGAAGATGTAGCATACTTAGGGAGAAAATATGAATACAGGGCAAGCCCAGATCAGAGCTTGCACATCATGCGGACCTGTGCTGTGAGTCACATGTTTCAGTAAATAGTCTAGCATATTTGTTTTCCACTGGAAGTTTAGTGATAAAAAGTAATTTTGAGGGAAGGTTATAATAAGTACTATGGATATTAATTTGAGAAGTATGAGGTCATCTCTTTCATGTATAACTAACCTGAGACCATAATGATCCTTTTAAAAGGAAGTATCTCCTTATGGGAATTCCCTTGTGTGTTATTTGTTGTTTTTCCCTTGCTGCTTTTAATATTTGTTCTTTGTGTTTGATCTTTGTTAATTTGATTAATATGTGTCTTGGGGTGTTTCTCCTTGGGTTTATCCTGTTTGGGACTCTCTGGGTTTCTTGGACTTGGGTGATTATTTCCTTCCCCATTTTAGGGAAGGATAACAGCTGATCTTTCAGCTGATCTTTCAGCTGATCTTTCAATAGAAACTCTTCAAGCCAGGAGGGAATGGCAAGACATACTTAAAATGATGAAAGAAAATAACCTACAGCCCAGATTATTGTACCCAGCAAGGATCTCATTCAAGTATGAAGGAGAAATCAAAAGCTTTTCAGACAAGCAAAAGCTGAGAGAATTCTGCACCACCAAACCAGCTCTCCAACAAATACTAAAGGATATTCTCTAGACAGGAAACACAAAAATGGTGTATAAACTCGAACCCAAAACAATAAAGTAAATGGCAATGGGATCATACTTATTAGTAATTACCTTAAACGTAAATGGGTTGAATGCCCCAACCAAAAGACAAAGACTGGCTGAATGGATACAAAAACAAGACCCCTACATATGTTGTCTACAAGAGACCCACCTCAAAACAGGGGACACACACAGACTGAAAGTGAAGGGCTGGAAAAAGATTTTCCATGCAAATTGGGACCAAAAGAAAGCAGGAGTCACAATACTCGTATCAGATAAATTAGACTTTAAAACAAAGGCTGTGAAAAGAGACAAAGAAGGTCACTACATAATGATCAAAGGATCAATCCAAGAAGAAGATATAACAATTATAAATATATATCCACCCAACATGGGAGCACCGCAGTATGTAAGACAAATCCTAACAAGTATGAAAGGAGAAATTAACAATAACACAATAATAGTGGGAGACTTTAATACCCCACTCACACTTATGGATAGATCAACTAAACAGAAAATTAACAAGGAAAAAAAAAAACATGTATCTATAAAGCTCACTAAAGCAAAGCACAGTAAAATGAGGTATGGCAATAAAAGGCGTTAAATTTATCAAATTAAAAAAAAAATAAAGTGCTGAAAAATTAAAGCTGTCAATTCTGTAATAGATATTCATTGAAAGTATCTTTTGAAATGGGGGTGAAAACACCTTCAGAGAAATGAAAGCTAAGGAAGCATGCACGAGCTATAAAAAATGATAAAGTCCTTTATGAATGATGATAATATCAAAACAAAACTGGGAAATACAGGAAGGAGTAAAGAGCACTACGAACAGTCAATACATGGATAAACATTAGAAACTATTCTCTTTTCTTAATTTCTTCATGGTAAACTATCAACATTGTGAAATTTTTCAGAAAAAAAAAAGAATATGGTATGACATAGTTCTGTCTTAGATATTATGCAAGGGGGATGAATACTGAAAATAACTAAAGTACCTCATGGTACATATAAAAAAAAAAAAACAATTACAGAAAAATAGGGGAGATTTTGCAGTCTATTTTTCAGAATATTGACTATGCCTGCATTGCTGGAAATGCATTAGTAAGAGGCTTAATTTCTATATACACTTTTTAATTAATAGAGGATGAGTTTTCGCCTCCATCTTCCAGTAAATAAAAAAATAAAAAATAAAAAAAAATAAAAGGAAGTATCTCTTATGGGGGAAGGGATAGTTGGGGAGTTTGGGGTGAGCATGTACACACTGCTATATTTAAAATGGATAATCAGCAAGGACCTGCATAGCTCAGGGAACTCTGTTCAATGTTATGTGGCAGCCTGCATAGAAGGGAGTTTGGGAGAGAATGGCTATATGCATATGTATGGCTGAATACCATTGCTGTTCACATGAAAATATCACAACATTGTTATCTGGTTCAGTTCAGTTCAGTTCAGTTGCTCAGTCGTGTCTGACTCTTTGCAACCCCATGAATCACAGCACGCCAGGCCTCCCTGTCCATCACCAACTCCCGGAGTTCACTCAGACTCACGTCCATCGAGTCAGTGATGCCATCCAGCCATCTCATCCTCTGTTGTCCCCTCTCCTCCTGCCCCCAATCCATCCCAGCATCAGAGTCTTTTCCAATGAGTCAACTCTTCGATACCCCAATAAAAATATTGACTTATAAAAAATATTAAAAAATAAAAACCAAAAGAAACTATCCTTTACCTTTGATAAAAGAGGGATGACTCTCAGCTTCCACTTTGTGAAGTCCTGATACTCTTTCTCTCTCTCATCTGGTGGAAGAGTTGGAAGAAAAGACCTTAAAGGAAGGTTATGAATTTGTGGCAACTTTATCAAATAAAAGTGTCTAACTTGAAAAATCACTAGGGCAATTTTTTTTTATTTATCAACATTTTCTGTCTTGACTAAAATTTCATTTTTCAGCTTTAGGGTCATTGGTATATTAATTAGATGCTTCACGATATGTTCACTGCTTGTAGTCATTCATGTTTTCATTGACTGATTGTATAATCTTCTCTTCCTCAGAACAGCAACACACTGTGGATGGATGTGGGTTCCCTTGGTGCTCAGTTCAGTTCAGTTCAGTTCAGTCGCTCAGTCATGTCCGACTCTTTGTGACCCCACAGCCTGCAGCATGCCGGGCCTCCCTGTCCATCACCAACTCCTGGAGTTTACTTTAACTCATGTCCATTGAGTTGGTGATGCCATCCAACCATTTAATGCTCTGTCATCCCCTTCTCTTCCCTTGATGTAATACTGAGCTAAACTGAAAATAACATTCTTAGATACTTGCTGTACACTTGCTTTGTATTAGCAAAGCCCCTTTGGCTAATGACTATTATGCAAATAGGACATATACTATAAAACAGCATAAAGTGTCAACTAAAGAAACTCAAAGCAGTCAAAACATTGAGATTGCTAAGTAAACGTACAAACATTTTTTATGTACTCCCATATAAACATTTATATACATAAAATAAATTTCTTTTCTATCCCTGGGTTGGGAAGATCCCCTGGGGAAGGAAATGCAACCCACTCCAGTATCCTTGCCTGGAAAATCTCTCATGGACCAAGGAGCCTGGTGGGCTGCAGTCCATGAGGTCACAAAGAGTTGGGCATGACTGAGCGACTAACACTAACACTAATCTTCTATCTTTACTTGGAGGCCGAAAACCTTTTTTTTCCCTTAAATTTTAAATAATGTGTGGCATGCTAATTTGAGAATCATTTGGTAAATTCTTGCAAACAGATTACCCAAGACAACAAACACCGTGTTCCCTAGTGGCTTATGTCATAACCAGTGGAATTGTACTCGGGAAAAGAAAGAAGAGATAAAAACATGTGTTTGGACCTGTGGTTGAGTCTCTGTGGTGAAAACCCACCATTGGGTTTGGTTTTCCACCATAAATGGGTCTATCCTTTTGTTTGCTGAGGAAATTATAGAAAATCAGAATAAAAATTTCACATCAGCAGATCCTGCACTCCTCCTGAAGGATGAGGGATTTTGCATTGGAACAGAATGAGGAGGGAGATGAATCGCTCTGCCATCCAGTTTTGGGGGAAATGTTGAAGCACTCCCTTTCCAGTGACATGTGATCTCTTTCTCTCTTTCTCAGCAGTAGCTTGCTAACGACTTTGATGCCAATTGACAGGGTTGGCTTTCAGCTTGTCTGGAAATACCAAAAGAGTGTTCTCCAAATGTTTATGGCACAATGAATCAGCTTTTCCTCAAAATGCATCCTGGCTTACCCATGCTACATGCTGAGTGCTCACGGATGTGTCTCCACACAGTGTCCCAGTCTCAAAAGCAATGCATTATGTTTGCATTTTTTGGACTATCTCAGAAATCTTAAGAGTTAGAAGGGCCTGATTATATCCTCTAAAGCGCTCTTTAATGGAAGGACAAAGTGCTAATGCTTTGTGTACCTTTTTGAGGTAGTTTTAACTTTGAAATGACTTAGATTCTTATACTTATTTATCTTAAACTTAGTTAGGTGTACAGTTACATATTATAATTTTTATTACTTAATGTTCTCATGTCCCTTCCCATAAATTAGTCCTTTCAAGCATTTATTGATAATTTTTATATTCTCATTTCATGTTTGTAGAGCCAAATAACTCCTATATTATTGCTTTATTCCTTCTAAAATGCTCCATAGTCTTAACTGTTCTGAGTGATGCATTTTGAACTTCTTGAGCCTCATTTGGTAGAATGTTGGCAAGAGAGCTGCTCTAGATCGTCAGTAGCAAAGTGTTTGCCACGCCATTACCCTTGCCAACAGCAGGACTCCTCCAGGCTACAGAACAGCCGCAGTGCTCTCTTCCTTGCTTTCCACCAGCCTGCAAATTCCAGCTGAGGCCAGCTGATGAGCACCGAGCTGCAGGGACAGTTTGGCACAAGTTTTGAATCTGATTCAGGTCTCCTGTAATGTTAGGACAGTGAATTCTCAGATGGAACCCAACAATACCCCTGGCTGTGCTCACTCTCTAGTCAGAACATTTCAACTTACCTCAATCATCTTAAAATCAATGATGGTGGCTGGAAAAATTCTTTGTGGGAGCTACTATGTAAAAGCAGTTCAAAGGTATTTTATTTTCCATTTCGTGGTCCCAGAGCTCTGATTTCCCTGATAAAATGCTCCTTGTGTGTGCTATGTTTCCAGATTTACCTAGATTAGAGGAACATATCTACTCAGAGGCTGCTGCTGCTGCTGCTAAGTTGCTTCAGTCATGTCTGACTCTGTGTGACCCCATAGATGGCAGCCCACCAGTCTCCTCTGTCCCTAGGATTCTCCAGGCAAGGATATTGGAGTGGGTTGCTATTTCCTTCTCCAATACATGCACACATGCTAAGTCGCTTCAGTCGTGTCCGATTCTGTGCGCCCCATGGACAGCAGCCCACCAGGCTCCTCTGTCCGTGGGATTCTCTAGGCAAGAGTACTGGAGCGGGTTGCCATTTCCTTCTTCACTAATCAGAGGAGGAAGGGCCAAATGCACTAAGGTAATTTCATATCATGATGCTATTGTTGATGCTTTCAGAGAAGATGATGCTAAAGTTATTAAGTTGGTGCAAACATAATTTGGCCACCTGATGAGAAGAACTGACTCATTAGAAAAGACTCTGATGCTAGGAAAGATTGAAGGCAGGAAGAGAAGAAGATTATGGAGAATGAGACGGTTGGATGGCATCACCGACTCGATGGACATGAGTTTGAGCAAGCTCTGGGAGTTGGTGATCGACAGGGAAGCCTGGCATGCTGTAATTCATGGGGTTGCAAAGAGTGGGACATGATTAAACAACTGAACTGAACTGCAAACATAATTGTGGTTTTAGACCATGAATTTTAAATCATTATACTTAGGCTCAAACACATCGTTATTAGTCAAAATATGAATAATTACAATCAACAAGTTTTTGCCAATGAGCAATAAGTTTGTTTATTCCTGTAGCATGAAAATCTGTGCTTCAGAACTTGACAGACTCTTGGAAAGCATTTTCTGCCTCCTGCTGGTTGTGGAAGTGTTTTCTCTGCAAAAAGTTGTCAAGATGTTTGAAGAAGTGGTAGCTGGTTGGCTAGAGGTCAGGTGAATATGGCAAATGAGGCAAAACTTCACAGCTCAATTCATTCAACTTTTGAGGCCGTGGTTGTGCAATGTGCACTTGGGTATTGTCATGGAGAAGAACTGGACCCTTTCTGTTGACCAATGTCAGCTGCAGTGTTGCAGTGTTTAGTGCATCTCACCAATTTGCTGAGCATACTTCTCAGATGTAATGTTTTCACTGGGATTCAGAAAGCTGTAGTAAATCACACTGAGAGTAGACCACCAAACAGTGACCATGACCTTTCTGTGGTGTAAGTTTGGCTTTGGGAAGTACTTTGGAGCTTCTTCTTGGTCCAACCACTGAACTGATCATCACAGGCTATTGTATAAAATCCACTTTTGAATGCAGGTCATGATCCAATGGAGAAATGATTAATTGTTGTTGCATAGACTTAGAGAAGATGACACTTCAAAATGATAATTTTTTAAAATTTGTGGTCAGTTCATGAGGCACCCATTTATTGAGCTTTTTCATCTTTCCAATTTGTTTAAGGGCATTCCTGATAGTTCAGGTAGTAAAAAATCTGCCTGTAATGCAGGAGATCCTGGTTCAATTCCTGGGTCAGGAAGATCTGTTGGAGAAGTGATAGGTTACCCACTCCAGTATTCTTGGGCTTCCCTTGTGGCTCAGCTGGTAAAGAATCCACCTGCAATGCGGGAAAGCTGGGTTTGATCCATTGGTTGGGAAGATCCCCTGGAGAAGGGAAAGGCTACCCATTCTAGTATTCTGGCCTGGAGAATTCCGTGGACTGTATAGTCCATGGGGTCACAAAGAGTTGGGCACGACAGAATGACTTTCACTCACTCACTCAATTTGCTTCAAAAGCTGAATGACTATAGAAGGTCAGCATTGAATTCTTGAGCAAATCCTCATGTAGTTATGAGAAGATCAGCTTCAATGATTGCTCTCAATTGGTCCTTGTCAACTTCTGATGACTGGTCACTACACTTTTCACCATTAGTCAAAAAACATAAAGCAAGAAATACATATTAAAATGATGTATAACACAACCACATTTATTAAGAATGTATTCCCATATTAAAGGCAAATTTCAACAAACCACAAATATTTTCACACCAAAATAATATTTATTTGTATAACTTTTTTTTTGCTTCCCTTTCTTTTAAATGTAAGAGAGGAGAAATGGTATGAATTTCTTAATTGACTAATAAGAAATTAGTCAATAATTCTAATTGACTAACCCTTTTAGCCAAAGGATTATTATAATGTGGGTTTTTGTGAGTGAAAACAGAAAGAACACACAATGTTAAGAAGTATATTTTAAATATTTCTTTTTAAGTTTTAGGTGTGGGTGTGTCTGATTTGATAGACAAAATTCAAATACCTGCTACAATCCTGCATCATTATTCCTTAGGTTAAGAGGCTAACAGGTGAAAAGCATGATATCAGGATTTCTAGGTTCTTTACCTGAAGCAGTTGGAAAGAATTCATTTCCAAGCTCATTTAGACTATTGACTGAACATAGGTCTGAAGTTCGCATTTCCTTCTTTGTCATCTGAGGACTGGCCATTCTTTTAGAGTCCTCCTGCTGGTCCTCCAAAATGGCCACCTACATCTCAGAGCCAGCAAAGGCATGTTTGAGTTGGGTCATTTTCACATTTGAAAATTCTCTTTCTCTGCTGTCTCCCTCTTTCATTGCATCTCTACAACATCAGCCAGAGATAATTCTCTGCTTTTAGGACCCATTTGATCAGATTGGACCTATTAATATAATTCAGGATAATTTCCCTAATTTTAACATCTGTAGTCTTAAATTATACCTGCAAACCCCTTTTAGCCACATACCATAACCGAGAGCTTCCCAGGTGGCACTAGTGGTAAAGAACCCATTGCCAATACAAGTAAAGTAAGAGATGGAGATTTGATACCTGGGTCAGGAAGTTTCCCCGGAGCAGGAAACAGCAACGCGTTCCAGTATTCTTGCCTGGATAATTCCATGGACAGAGGATCCTGGAGGCCTACAGTCTATGGGGCTGCAAAGAATCGGACACAACTGAGTGCATGCGTACACATGCACACACCATAAGCTATTCACAGGATCTATATAACAGGATTATAGGCAATTTTGGTGGGGCAGAGGTGAGTGGGAGGGGGGGTTTGCAATTATTCAACATAACACATTCTCTTTTAAAAGCAAACATATTGGGATTTCCAAATGAACGCTTTGGCCAACCCAATGTATACATATATGTATGCGCATGTTGCTCAGTCATGTTGGATTGTTTGCAACCCCATAGACTGCAGTCCACCAGGCTAATCTGTCCATGAAATTTTCCAGGCAAGATTACTGGAAAGGGTTGACATTTCCTACTCCAGGAGATCTTCCTGACCCAGAGATCAAACCTGCAGCTCTTACTTCTTCTGCATTTGCAGGCAGATTTTTTAACCACTGAACCATCTGGGGAGTCCATATATACATATGCATACGAATATATGCATATATACATATATTTATAATCATCTTTATTCTTTTTTTTTCTATCTATCTATCTAATATCTATCTAACAAGGGATGTTGGGAACTGAAAAAATATGATATTGGTGAAAAAAAAAAAACTGACTTAAAAATTCCTTCCTCTCCCAGATGTTTACTATTGTGATCCCTCTGGGAATTTGATCATGGGATTTTCTTTCTTTTTCAAAGTTGTGTTTTTTGCTTGTTGATACAGTTCTCTAGACAGGTAATTGGGAAATGGATGAGACGGTCACCAGCCTGAATTAGTCCTATCCCTGGTGTATGAGAGGGGACAGTATATTTTGAATCCAGTTGTGTTTTATGGGAAACATCACACATCCTGCCTCTTATCAAAACCTGCTTCATGGCAGTTACCCCAGCCCAGACCAAGGCAGGGCCTGTCATTGTGGGAATGTGTGGAGGGGGTGGGGAGGAGATAAGAACCCAGGGGCAGGATCAGCAGGGGAAGGAAGTTGAATACTGTCCTCTCTAAGCCCAGCATGTGGGAAACAGCTGGATGTGTTAATTTAACCTTTGTCATTCTTGGCACTGAAAAAGCACATCCAGTTTACATAAAAATAATTCCCAAATGGAACTTTCACAGAGTTATGGTGAAAAACATTAAGGAAGTGCTTTGAATTGAAAGCATTGCATTGATTTTTACCTGGATTACTGCTAAGTCACTTCAGTCGTGTCTGACTCTGTGCGACCCCATAGACGGCAGCCTGCCAGGCTCCCCGTCCCTGGGATTCTCCAGGCAAGAACACTGGAGTGGGTTGCCATCTCCTTCTCCAACGCATCAAAGTGAAAAGTGAAAGTGAAGTCGCTCAGTCGTGTCCGACCCTCAGTGACCCCATGGACTGCAGCCTTCCAGACTCCTCCGTCCATGGGATTTTCCAGGCAAGAGTACTGGAGTGGGGTGCCATTGCCTTCTCTGACCTGGATTACTAGCTTCGCTAAAAGTCATTCCATTTTCAAGTACCCATTAAAAGGTCGTTGGAAGCATTAGGTATTTCCTAGGGAAAAGCAAAAATAAAGAGCAAACAGAATACAATAGCCAGAAAAAGAAAAAGAAGGGGGAAGGAACTGCATTAAACCAGGAGGGGAATCTCATTTTCTTCTAATATTGCTTATTGGTGAAAGAGAAAACCTCATTCCTAAGAAATCAATAGAAAATGTGGACATTCTCTGAAAACCAGTTGCTCACCTTTTTGTTTGACTGTGACTCACAAAATTTACCCAATTGAAAATATCCTACCCTCTGGCTAGAATGTGGTATTTACATTGTTATAAATGAACCAAGACTGACCTGTCGACAGTTCTGGTGAAGTATCTTGTGGGCTGTGGCTGGACATGGTTCTTGAGTTTGTCTCATCTATTCTCCTGCAGCATCAGTCAGAGATGAATATTCATGTAATTAGGAAAATTTATCTTGCTTTAAAAATCTTGGCAACAATAAATAAGGAGCTCCTATGCTTAGCAGCATATTATAAAAAAAAATTCTAAAATTGTCAGTTTTCCTGAGAAAGATTTCAGTTTTCTTCAATAAAGTTTCTTAACTTAGATTAAATAGGTTTACCCTGAAATCCTGATGCTTTTCCTAGGTGGCACAGCAGTAAGGAATCTGCTTGCCAACGCAGGAGGCACAAGAGACATGGGTTTGATCCCTGGGTCAGTAATTTCCACTGGAGTAGTAAAAAGCAACCCACTCCAGTGTTCTTGCCTGGAATACTCCATGGACAGAGGAGCCTCATGGGCTACAGTTCATAGAGTCAGACATGACTGAGCACACACACATGCCTAACAGCAAATTCCTGATAATGAAAGTACTGTGTTTTGATTACAGGAAAATTAAAATGAAAACAATACAAAAGAAAGTAAATATGTTGCCCTTATTTCACAAGTAATTGGAAAACAGTGTGTGTGTGTTTAGCATGATCATGTGATATTATAGCACATTTAGGCTACTTTTTTTTTTTTTTGGTAACATGTTGGCAAAGATTTTTAATCGAATGAAATTACTTCTATTGAAACATGATAGACATAAATATTTATCACCAGTTCTGTCTAAACCTATAAAAATGTTTAATTTTTTATTCCATAACATTCTATTGTGGAATGTTTAAGTTCAATGATACTATTCCATTTTGTTAGCTTTTTATAAGTGTTTTGAAGGCTAATTCGATTTTAACAACTGTCTTAGCCACATTACACAGTTTTTGAAAATATAATATATTCAATTCTAAATGATGTTTCTATAACAGTACTTATAGTATTAATTTTATCTTTATCCCATGTGTTAATTGGAATAGTGTGTGGTGGCACAGTGGCAAAGAATCCATCTGCCGATACAGGAGACACAGGACACTCAGGTTCAATCCCTGGGTTGGGAACTTCCTCCAGACAAGGAAATGGCAACCCTTTCCAGTATTCTTGCCCGGGAAATCCCTGCACAGAGGAGGGTCACCAGTTGTTGCACATGACTAAGTGAAGAGTGCATTCACGTATTTTGTTTAAAAAGCAAACTGAGAGAAATTGTAACTGTTTATCTATTGATCTATCTATCCCTCCATTTATTCATCCATCCACCCACCCATTCACTCATCTAACTATTCAGCCATCAATGAATCTTTTATCAGTCCTACTCATCTCTATTATGGTCTCCCATATTTTGTAGGCAACTTCTAATTTAAATATGTTATACTCTGAGAATATTAAATTCACTGATATTGAGTATTGTCACCCTGCTTATTTAACTTATATGCAGAGTACATCATGAGAAACGCTGGACTGGAAGAAACACAAACTGGAATCAAGATTGCTGGGAGAAATATCAATAACTTCAGATATGCAGATGACACCACCCTTATGGCAGAAAGTGAAGAGGAACTAAAAAGCCTCTTGATGAAAGTGAAAGAGGGAGTGAAAAAGTTGGCCTAAAGCTCAACATTCAGAAAACGAAGATCCTGGCATCTGACCCCATCACTTCATGCGAAATAGATGGGGAAACAGTGGAAACAGTGTCAGACTTTATTTTGGGGGGCTCCAAAATCATTGCAGATGGTGACTGCAGCCATGAAATTAAAAGACGCTTACTCCTTGGAAGCAAAGTTATGACCAACCTAGATAGCATATTCAAAAGCAGAGACATTACTTTGCCAACAAAGGTCCATCTAGTCAAGACTATGGTTTTTCCAGTGGTCAGGTATGGATGTGAGAGTTGGACTGTGAAGAAAGCTGAGTGCCGAATAATTATGCTTTTGAACTGTGGTGTTGGAGAAGACTCTTGAGAGTTCCTTGGACTTCAAGGAGATCCAACCAGTCCATTCTAAAGGAGATCAGTCCTCGCTGTTCTTCGGAAGGACTGATGCTAAAGCTGAAACTCCAATACTTTGGCCACCTCATGCGAAGAGTTGACTCATTGGAAAAGACCCTGATGCTGGGAGGGTTTTGGGGCAGGAGGAGAAGGTGACGACAGAGGATGAGATGGCTGGATGGCATCACTGACTCAATGGACGTGAGTCTGAGTGAACTCCAGGAGTAGGTGATGGACAGGGAGGCCTGGCATACTGCGATTCATGGGGTTGCAAAGAGTTGGACACGACTGAGCGACTGAACTGAACTGAACTTCCAGCATTGTGTCCATAAGTTTGTTTTCTATGCCTGCATCTCCATTGCTTCCCTGCAAATAGATTCATTAGTACATTCTTTCTAGATTTCATATGCATGTGCTAATATACAATGTTTGTCTTTCTAGTTTTGACTTAGTTCAGTCTGTATAATGGGCTCTAGGTTCATCCACCTCATTAGGATGAATTCAAATGTTTTCTTTTATAGCTGAGTACTATTCCATTGTATATATGTACAACAATTTCTGTATCCATTCATCTGTCAATGGACATCTAGGTTACTTCCATGTCCTACCTTAAAAAACTAGAAATAGAACTACTACGTGACCCCACAACCCCACTACTGTACCTATACCTAAGAAAACTATAATCAAAAGAGATACAGTTTTTCAAACTAATTTTATTTATGCTTCAGATATTTTAAGCTTGACTATTCAACTCACTGCTTTTTATGCTTTTTATATCTTCTATAGTGATTTCTACATTTTACCATTATAAAGTATCTATCATAGTTTCTTGAAAAGCTTTTGGCCTACATGCCATTTTGTTAGGTATGTAATACTACTCTACTTCTTATATTTGCATTTACATTTGCTCTTTTCAATTCAGACTACCCTTCGATATTGAGCCTTTTTAATATTATTCTAAGTGGGCTTTTTTGAGACTTTTAAAAGTGGACTTTCTAAATCTGACTTGAATGTTCCTGAAGCTGTAGAATCTACTGCGTTCATGTTAATGGTGAAAATATTTCTTGGATTTTTCCTTTTCTGTTATTTTATACCCACATACATCTTTGTATTTTCTCTTTTGTTACTTGTTCATGCTGGAGAAGGGAAATGGCTACCCACTCCAGCATTCTTGCCCGGAGAATTCCATGGACAGAGGAACCTGGTAGTCTAGAGTCCATGGGGTCACAAAGAGTCAGACCCAACTGAGCAACTAGTACTTTCACTTTTAATGATGGTAGAACTTTTAAAATCTGACCAAGTTCCTCAGTCACTTGAGAAGCAACTTTACTACTTTGTACATCATTTTTTAAGTTATATTTAATGTTTCTTCTTTGGTATTATAAAAATAAGGGCCTCCCTGGTGGCCTAGTGAAAAGAATCCACCTGCCAGTGCAAGAGACATAAGTTTGATCCCTGGAATAAGAAGATCCCATGGAGAAGGAAACGGCAACCCACTCCAGTATTCTTGCCTGGAATTCCATGGACAGAGGAGCCTGGCAGGCTACAGTCCATATGGTCACAGAGAGTCGGACACAACTAATGAGCAACTGCAAAAGTGTCAATAATTATAAAAATTCAGAATTTTATTCCCAGTCAATGAAAAAGCTACAAATAACCATTCCTTTCATTCTGGTATTTAAGTACCAAGAATGCTATCTTATTTGTTTTATAGTTTATAATCATTTTGTAATGATTCATAAATATTCATCTATACATTCTTCTGATGAATATTTCTACCACAACTTATTTTTCTCCATCTTGAAGTTGCTAAATGATTTAATTTTATTTTCATTGAGATACTTCTGTAAATAAGATACTCAGAAATTACTTGTACTTTTCCTTTTATCTGAAAGTAATTTGAGGATTTCTGCCTTGGTCAGTCAAAATACTGCAAATGCTTTGCCACTGAATTTTGGCTTCTATGTGGCTAGAAAAGGAAGCTTTCTGTTAAACTAATTCTCTTTCCCTATTGAATAAACTGTTGTGTGTTAGTTGCTCAGTGGTGTTCAGCTCTTTGGTACACCACATACTGTAGCCCGCCAGGCTCTTCAGGCAAGAATACTAGAATGCATTGCCATTTCCCTCTCCAGGAGAACCAAGTTCATTTCCTGGGTTGGGAAGATCGATCCCCTGGAGAAGGAAATGGCAACCCATTTTAGTAATCTATACCACCTGAGCCATCAGGGAAGCCTCCCAAAAATAAATAAATAAATAAACTTTTAAGTAATCCTAAAAACCTGAAAATATGTTCTTGATATTTACAGATCATAATGTTACCAGTCTAAAAATGCCTGTCACTTTTATTAGTTATATCTGGACTTTAGTGATTTTTTTTGTTCTAAAATCTCCATCTGTCCTCAGTTTGAGAAATTAAGATGTGTATTTGATTATTATTTTTTATTCCTTTACTCATTTTGCTTTTCCTGGATCTCCAAGTATTTCTGCATGAAGTCTCTTAGAAATTTCCTGTACTTCATACCTTGTTGCTTATAACATCAGTTTTATTGTTTTTGTATTGTGACTTTGTGTTTTGAGGTAATACTGAAATTTAATATTCTAAATCACTCATTGAGTTTTCAGAAATGTCCATTCTTTCATTTTATTTCCTGTATTCACTTATTTATTTCCAAATCAGGAAACTAACACAATTCCTTTTGTTATTGACACGAAAATTAGTACAGAGCCAAAGAAAATGTGTATATATATCTATATCTATATAGATAGATATATAATTGTATATGATACAAATATATGATATATATATGTATATATAAATAAAAATATATTTTAATATATTACATTATTACACACTATTATATTTTTACTTGTTACACATAAGTATGTTGTAATATAAGGTATACATATTATATAATGTGTACATATGATGTGTAAGTGATATATATGATGTATATGCCTATACATATAAGTGTGTATAATCTCTTTATACATAATATATGCACATCATTTTTAGTATTTTTTAAAAATATTCATCCATTTTAGGAAATAAAACTCAGAGAAGTAAAAGAAAAGTTTCAGACAGATTCCCAAATTTAACTTTGTGCCTTTATGGTAGTGACTAGACAACTTGCTTCACAACTTTCCAGCCTTAGTAAGAAAGAGCTCATTAAACCCAAATCTAAATTCAAATTTCTTATCACAGTGTGTGGAAGAAAACAGAATAAAGATGGCTCTATTTTCTTCTTCATAACAACTTAATACAGAAAATTGTACATGATATGTGTAATACCCATCAGGCAATTGAATTCTTTCTACCAAATCCCATGCATGAATTTAGATTCTATTTGCCCTTAAGTTTATCTTTTAATAATTAGGTAATTCTGTTTGCTGTTCTGTTGTTAATTTGCCCAGTCATGTCAGACTCTTTGTGACCCCATGGTATGCAGCACAGCAGGCCTCTGCATCCCTCACCATCTCCTGGAGTTTGCCCAAGTTCATGCCCATTGTATCAGTGATGACATCCACCCATTTCATCCTCTGACACTCTCTTATCCTTATGACCTCAATCTTTTCTAGCATCAAGGTCTTTTCCAATGAGTTGGCTGCTATCATCAGGTGACCAAAATATTGCAACTTCAGCTTCAGCATCAGTTCTTCCAATGAGTATGCAGGGTTGACTTCTTTTAAGATTGATTGGTTTGGTCTCCTTGCTTTCCAAAGGATTCTCAAGAATCTTCTCCAGTACCACATTTCAAAGGCATCAAATTCTTTGGAGTTCTGCCTTCTTTATGATCCAGCTCTCACAACCATATGTGACCACTGGAAAGACCATAGCCTTGAATATACAGACCTTTGTCAGAAAAATGATGTCTTTGCTTTTCAGCATACTGTCTGATTTTGGCATAGCTTCCCTGCCAAGAAGCAATCGTCTTCTGATTTCATGGCTGCAGTCACCATCTGCAGTGATTTCAGCACCCAAGAAGAGGAAATATGTCATTCCTTTGACCTTTTCCCCTTCTCTTTGCCATGAAGGGATGGGGCCAGATGCCATGATCTTAGTTTTTTTATGTTTAGTTTTAAGCCAGCTTTTTCATTCTTCACTTTCACACTCTGTTTAGAATGTTTTATTTGTTGTTGTTGTTATCTTTATGGAATACAGTCAGCCAGGCTCCTCTGTCCTTGGGATTTCCCAGGCAAGAATACTGGGGTAGGTTGCTATTTCCTACTCCAGGGGATCTTCTTGACTCAGGTATCAAATCCATTATCTCCTGCATTAGCAAGTAGATTCTTTACAGCTGAGCTACCAGGCCAGTCCCAAGAATGTTTAATGCCTTTTACCAATGTGTGTGTATACAGCGGAAGTGAGAAATAGATTTAAGGGACTAGATCTGATAGACAGAGTGCTGATGAACTATGGAAGGAGATTTGTGACACTGTAGAGCAGACAGGAATCAAGACCATCCTCATGGAAAAGAAATTCAAAAAAGCAACATGGCTGCCTGAGGAGGCCTTACAAATAGCTGTGAAAAGAAGAGAAGCCAAAAGCAAAGGAGAAAATGAAAGATATACCCATTTGAATGCAGAGTTCCAAAGAATAGCAAGGAGAGATAAGAAAGCCTTCCTCACTGATCAATGCAAAGAAGTAGAGAAAAACAAAAGAATGGGAATGACTAGAGATCTCTTCAAGAAAATTAGCGATATCAAGGGAAACATTTCATGCAAAAATGGGCTCAATAAAGGACAGAAGTGGTAGGGACCTAACAGAAGCAGAAGATATTAAGAAGAGGTGGCAAGAATACACAGAAGAACTGTACAAAAAAAGATCTTCACGACCCAGATAATCATGATGGTGTGATCACTCACCTACAGCCAGACATCCTGGAATGAGAAGTCAAGTGGGCCTTAGGAAGCATCATTACGAACAAAGCTAGTGGAGGTGATGGAATTCCAGTTGAGCTCTCTCAAATCCTGAAAGATGATGTTGTGTAAGTGCTGCACTCAGTATGCCAGCAAATTTGGAAAACTCAGCAGTGGCCACAGGACTGGAAAAGGTCAGTTTTCATTCCAATCCCAAAGAAAGGCAATGCCAATGAATGCTCAGACTACCACACAATTGCACTCATCTCATACACTAGTAAAGTAATGCTCAAAATTCTCCAAGCCAGGCTTCAGCAATATGTGAACCGTGAACTTCCGGATGTTCAAGCTGGTTTTAGAAAAGGCAGAGGAACCAGAGATCAAATTGCCAACATCCGCTGGATCATTGAAAAAGCAAGAGAGTTCCAGAAAAACATCTATTTCTGCTTTATTGACTATGCCAAAGCCTTTGACTGTGTGGATCACAATAAACTGTGGAAAATTCTGAAAGAGATGGGAATACCAAACCACCTGATCTGCCTCATGAGAAACCTGTATGCAGGTGAGGAAGCAACAGTTAGAGCTGTACATGAACAACAGACTGGGTCCATTAGGAAAAGGAGTATGTCAAGGCTGTATATTGTCACCCTACTTACTTAACTTATATGCAGAGTACATCATGAGAAACACTGGTCTGGAGGAAGCACAAGCTGGAATCAAGATTGTCAGGAGAAATATCAATAACCTCAGATATGCAGATGACACCACCCTTATGGCAGAAAGTGAAGAACTAAAGAGCCTCTTGATGAAAGTGAAAGAGGAGAGTGAAAAAGTTGGCTTAAAGCTCAACATTCAGAAAACTAAAGTCATGGCATCTGGCCCCATCAATTCATGGCAAATAGATGGGGAAATAGTGACTGACTTTATTTTGTGGGGGGTCTCCAAAATCACTGCAGATGGTGATTGCAGCCATGAAATTAAAAGACACTTTTGGAAGGAAAGTTATGATCAACCTAGACAGCATATTAAAAAGCAGAGACATTACTTTGGCAACAAAAATCCATCTAGTCAAAGCTATGGTTTTTCCAGTAGTCACATATAGATGTGAGAGTTGGACTATAAAGAAAGCCGAACGCTGAAGAATTGATGATTTTGAACTGTGGTGTTGGAGAAGACTCTTGAGAGCCCCTTTGGACTGCAAGGATATCCAACCAGTCCATTCCAAAGGAGATCAGTCCTGTGTATTCATTGGAAGGACTGATGCTTAAGCTGAAACTCCAATACTTTGGCCACCTGATGGGAAGAGCTGACTCACTTGAAAAGACCCTGATGCTGGGAAAGATTGAGGGCAGAAGGAGAAGGGGATGACAGAGGATGAGATGGTTGGATAGCATCACCAACTCAATGGACACGAGTTTGGGTAAACTCTACAGTTGGTGATGAATAGGGAGGCGTTGCGTGCTGCGATTCATGGGGTCACAAAGAGTTGGACACGGCTGAGCAACTAAACCATACTGAATGCGTGTGCTTATATCTCTTCACTCACTCAACAAATGTCTAAGTGCCTATGACTTGTTGATGTTATGTGTAGTTTCCTTTAAAATATTTCAGTATAACCTGCCATTTAAAATAACATCATGTCGACTTTGGAGGGAGCTTTTCTTACAAGCCATTCATAGAAGAATCAAGATCAGAGCGCAAAGCTGTAGACGGGTGTTTCACCTGCTGGCCGGTTTACATATCTCTAGTTGCTGAGAGTTCAGATTACTTCCCCAAAGAAGGTGAATGAACATCTTGGTTTAGGTTAATTTTGCTACAGCCAGAGACTATGGATGCTAAAACATGTTAAGTGCAATGATATTTTAATGAACCTATTAATTCAAACTGGCATTTACTAACTTGAAATAGATTTCTTATTCATCTTCACCTTCTGAGGGAGGATTTCACTCAACAAATTGTAAATGAAGGAGCTCTTAGAATTAGACATGGGGTAATAGGGATGCCTACTATGGGTTTCATTGATATAGGCTTGAGTGCAGCCACTCTCACAAAGGTGACCTTAGGCTGAATCTTATCCTGTGGCCCTAGATTGACTCTTATCCTATAGTCTCCCTCCCAAAGACTTCTGATAATTCCCTGAGACCTGTTAGGAGAAGGGAAAAAATAAACATATTTTTCTTAACTTGCTACACATGACCTCTTGTTTCTCTTACTTTCCACATCTATCATTTTTTCAGGCAGATGTAACAAATTACTTGCCAAAAATAGTCAGCAGTGCTGACTTAAAGGGTTCATATTTAGGGTTCAGATACGAGTTGAGATTTCCTTTGTTATCAGCGTTCTAGCACTAAAGTTAGTTGAATTGCCAGATAGTTGAATTGGAGACAGTTCCCTGGGGATGAAAATACATGGAAAAAATAAACAGTGTCCCTATTTCAGTGAAAACTGGCCAGGAACACAAAGCAAGGGCCAATACACAAAAGCAAGTTGACTTAAAGGAGGGTTTTCATTAGTAAATGAACTAGAAATCACATTACCTGATTTTACTGTTCTTCCCTCTGTGGATACAGGGGGAAAATCCATTTATTTTAGAGTGTGTATCACAAGCTTACTCGACACTTACTCACTTTGCATTGCTCATACTAAACAGAGTCTCTTTACTCTCAAGTGGAAGGATTTCAGGGAACTTAGTGATTTACAAAAATACATTGTGCTGACATTACAGTGACCCAAATTCTACCCAGTTCTCATAGATTCAAGGCCAAGAAAATCTCACTGGCGTGATTAGAAATGAAAGGAAGTTCTTAGGATCACTGAACAGTTTAAGAACTATAGGCCTGCTGTATTGCCATTGCTCTTGCTAGTCATATTTCTATAACTAGGTCAATATGCACTTCTGAAAAATGGAAGCAAGTCAAATGAAATAAAATAATGGCTTTAAGGAAATTGGCTCGTGGTCAACAACAACACACATAATTTTAATGTTAGTACAATAATGAAAATCAATGTTTAAACAAGTTATAGGAAATATTGTCAAGTAATGCCTCTAAAAAAGGAAATCTAGACATAAAATTATGAGATACCCCCCTTGCACGGTAAGTGAGAACCCTGTCAGGGGTCTCAGAGAGGGGTGAGGAGCTTAGAATTTCCTAATAGTCAATCTCACATAATGAAAAATACAGTTCCTGTTTGTATTAGTTACAATGTTTTTGGTTGTAAGTAACAGACAGTCCCTAGAGCTTATGTCATATTCACAAAAGGGAACATGGCATAAAACATGGGGTACCAACCAGGGCTCAGAATGTGGCTAGGGCTCAGGAACAAACTAGAATAGGGAATCGAGGCAGCGGGGAATTCAAAATGTCTCTCTTTCCATCTCTCTTTTTCTCAGTCTCTGCTTTATTCTTTCTGTGGAGCAGACTCTTTCTGTGTCCATAATTTTGAAAATTAGATTGCCAACTTTGATTACTTATGTATTTTTATTCCGGCATTCATAGCCTTTCCTCTTTTTAAAATAGAATAAATTTGATGTCCTAATCTCAGGCCAACTACTCTCTTCTCTTTTGTTTTCTTGCATCTCATAACTTATCAACTGTTCAAGAATTTTACACCTACAGTGATTATCTTCTCTTCCTTCATCAAGTCTTTCTTTATATTGCATGATTTCTAATAGCACACAGTCCTTAATTTCTCCCATATTAAAAATAAAAATAACAGGCAAAAAACTGCAACCATCTCAAACAACAGCAAATATATACACCTCTACTACCCCATTCTCCTGCTTATCTTAGAAGTAAAAATCTTCAAAAGAAATTAGCAATATTTGAAATATTTTCCTCATAGCTCAGTCAGTAAAGAATCTGCTTGTGATGCAGGAGACCCCGGCTTGATTCCTGGGTCAGGAATATCCCCTGGAGAAGGAAATGGCAACCTACGCTGGTGTTCTTGCCTGGAGAATCCCAAGGACAGAGGAGCCTGGCGGGCTACAGTCCATGGGATGCAAAGAGTCTGACATGAATGAGTGACTGAGCACACAGCATCATTTTCTTTAGAGTTCTCAATAAGACTTTCAATCCCACTATGCTACTGAAAGTGTTGACAAAAACTTCCATTCTTCCACAAAGCTCTTAATTCTCATTTCATTCCATTTCTCAACAGTATTTCAAAACATTCATCACTTCCTTCTTAAAAACTTTTTACATTTGATTTCCAAAATGTCTCAACTTCCTGGCTCTCCTTTGTGAGATTTCCTTCTTCTGAACCTCAAAAGATGAAGCGCCTTAGCACAGAGCTGTGCCACTTTTATTCCCCAGCTAAAAGCTCTCCACAGGTAATTTCATGGCTTTTGTTATTGTTCAGTCACTAAGTCATGTCCAACTCTTTGCGGTCCCATGGACTGCAGCCCTCCAGGCTTCCTTGTCTTTCACTATATCCCAGAGTTTGCTCAAATTCATACCCATTGAGTCGGTGATGCTATCTAACCATCTCATTCTCTATCACCCCCTTCTCATTTTGTCTTCAATCTTTTCCAGTATCAGAGTCTTTTCCAGAGCCTCTTCACATCAGGTGGCCAAATTATTGGAGTTTCGGCTTCATGGTTTTAAGGTTTCCCAGATTTCTACTTTTCACTTAACAACCACAAAACTTATATATCCATCTGTATATTTAGAAGTGCACTTACATGTTTATTTGACATTTTAATCATAACATGTTTAAAAGATAATTCTTCTTTTCCCTTCCTGAATCTGCTGATCCTTGTTCATTTCCATTTCAATGAAGAATTATGCTATTCACTGAATTATTTAAGCCATAAAATTATATTCAACCTTTCCTTAACTCCATGCATATGATCCCTTAGCATATCTTATTTGAATGACCTTTAAAATATCTCAAACGTCTGCAATTCTCATCACTTTCTCAGTTAGCTTCTAGTCTTAGAAAACAATATGTTTAACCTGAATCACTTTAGGATCTTGATAACTTGCATGATTTGACTCTTACCCTTTTACAAGTTTATGGGTCAGCAGTGCATGTGAAATATTATTTGAAAATTTTGATTCAGATCAGATAACTCCAAAGTTCAAAACTTTGTAATGATTTCAAATCAAATTTTGAACAAATCCCAAACCCCTTAGCCTGGTCTCAAAGCCTGGCAAGATAGGGTCATCATCCATGTTTGTAAATTAACTTTTTACCATGCTCCTTTGATCACTCATCTCAGTCATGTTGATTTTCCCGAGATACTCTAACATATCAGAATTTCTGCCCCTGGAGTTTTGCAAGTGCTATTTCTTCCAACTGGCAGTTTTTATGATTACTTCCTTTACATTCTTTATGTCTCAATTTAAATAACATCTAGTATGGAAGCTTATCTAGGCCAAGTTTCCACAGTATCCTTCTTCTCCTAGTCATCTGCTATCTTATCACTCTCTTTTATTGCCTTCATAGTTCTCATTACATTCTACACTTATTGTGTTTATTCATTTAATTCCTCATTTCCTGGAGCCTCTGAGCTTCCCTGGTGGCTCAGATAGAAAAGAATCTGCCCGCAGTGCAAGAGACCCAGGTTCAACGCCTTGGTTGAGAAGATCCCCTGGAGAAGGGAATGGCTACTCACTCCAGTATACTTGACTGGAGAATTCCATAGTCCATGGGTCACAAAGAGTCAGACACAATCGAGTGACTAACACTTTTTTCTGGACTTTGTATGGTTCTGTAAATTCTGTGAGGCTAAAGACTTCTCTTTTTACAAGAGCTTCTCAATCTGACATAAATACTCAGAAATACTGCTTGAAAAATGGGTGGATGGAAAGGAAAAAGATGGAGGAAAGAAAGGAAAGAGAGAAAAGTTTAGTTTGAATATTTTCCATGGTGATATTATTTTTTTTAACTGGAACCTTGAAGACCCAATTCACTTGGAATTTTTAATGTATATAAACTTTATCATCATGCTGGATAGGTGAAAAATTAAGGTGAAAATGATATTTATTGTGATTACTAAAAATTTTAAAGAATTTCTCTTCAATTATTACAAACTGAAGTGTATTTAAGAAATACACTTCAGTTTGTATCTTCCTTTAATAAATTCACTGTTTCTTGCAAAAAAACAAGTAATTTCATATTGAAAGTGTTTCTGTAGTCAATACATACGTAGATATATGATGCAATGTAATAAAAGTAATTTGACTCATGGGTGGCTCAGAGTGGTAAAGAATCTGCCTGCCAATGCAGGAGACACAAAAGACAGAGGTACGATCCCTGGGTCAGGAAGATTCTCTAGAGGAGGAAATGACAACCATATCCAGTATTCTTACCTGGAAAATCCCATGGACAGAGGAGCCAGGTGAGCTACAGTCCATGGCTCACAAAGTGTGGGATGTGACTGAGCACACACACACTTACATTCTTAAATTCTTTCAGTATCTGCAAAACTATCAGACACATAAAACTCCACCTATAATATAAAGTTGTTGATGGTCTATCTCCTGCTTACCTCTCCTGCTTTAAGTATACATACTTTGCATTTTGTGATAAAATCATGGAAAATTAAGTCCCTTTCTGCCTGCCACTTTCTCACTCCCAACCCTCAAATGCTTCATCAAAGCTTATTTTTACCCCAAACTTGATTCATATATCACTTCTTTTCTATCACTTCTAACATCCACTATCCACTCTCCCTTCCAGCCTAGATATGTTAGGTTCATCTTCCAGTTGGCTCTCAAGGAGTGTTAGCAAAAACACCCTCAGTCAGGGGACTTTCCTTCTCCCCCTCCCTCCCCGTTCTCAGTCCCTCTTTCTCTAGAGTAGAGATTCCTATAAGGTTGTTCAGACTCCAGGACATGGATGTGCGGTCCTTGTCTATTCCAGACAAGCCAGCATCTCTCTCCCAAGAAAATCATCTTCCTTTATCTCACTTTCCAAATGTCCTACTCCATTCATGGGAGATTGCAAATGGTAGCATTGTGACTATGAATAAGGAGGAAAGAGGCACTACTAGAGTCTTAGGATTAAGTCATGTGCTGCTATATGGTTATTAGTATTGTTTTAGCCAGGATACTTTTTGTGACATTTAGCATGGTATCACTTGCTAATGTTCCTATAAATGTACATCCTTAAGATTTCAGGGAAGTAGAGAAGGAAGTTATGGTTATCAGGGCATGTTTGGGGAATTTCCTAGGTTCTCGACTAATATTATTTAAATCTGTTTACTACACTGTATCAATACTCCCTTGAGGGCCATATTTTTTCTTACATCATTTATAAAAATTTACAAACCATCACTCTAAACTTCTAAGATCTAGCACTGAAACAAGTGCTCAGGAAGTGCTCAATAATGGTGTTTGAAAAATACATTAATTGAATAAATGACAATATTCTATGAATGTAGAGATTTTTGAATAGTGCAATTATTTCTTGTCTCTTTCTCTTTTTTTTTTCTTTTGATGACTTCCTCTTTAACTAGAATCCATTGAGGAAAATTTCCACTTTTAGGCTTCAAAGTTACATTAGAATAAACAGGTACTCTTATAGCAAAGGTAACCATTAGTACAAGTAAAGTAACATATGTTCTACATTTGCTAACATTTCATAATTTCAAATATGCAAATTATTGTTTTAAATGACTCCAAAGTAAAGCTGAATAAATGAAGTATTCAAACATTTTGTAGTTCTAATAATGAGTTATAGAACTTGCAAGTTATTTATCTTTGTTCATAATTTTAAGTATGATTTTTAAACATGTTTAAAGCAATTGAAGAGAAGGCAATGACAACCCACTCTGGTACTCTTGCCTGGAGATTCCCATGGATGGAGGAGCCTGGTAGGCTACAGTCCATGGGGTCGTGAAGAGTTGGACACAACTGAACGACTTCACTTTCACTTTTCACTTTGATGCATTGGGGAAGGAAATGGCAACCCACTCCAGTATTCTTGCCTGGATAATCCCAGGGACAGGGGAGCCTGGTGGGCTGACATCTATGGAGTCACACAGAGTCGGCCACAACTGATGCGACTTAGCAGCAGAAAAGCAATTGAAAATTGTTTGCAAGTTACATGTCTCTTGCTTGGTTTGGGAGGCATAAGGCTTTTGTTAAAATTTAAAACTAAAGGCAGAATTATTTTGATTGATTTGGATAAATCTCAGCTCTGTCTAATTTTGCCATGTACATGCTGGACTAATGATATAATTTACTTCATAGAATGATTTTAAGAATTAAGTTATATTACTAATTAAAGTTTTTATCATGGGCTTCCTTGATAGCTCAGTTGATAAAGAATATGCCTGCAATGCAGGAGACCCTGGTTTGATTCCTGGGTTGGGAAGATTCTCTGGAAATTGGATAGTCTACCCACTCCATTATTCTTGGTCTTCCCTGTGGCTCAGCTGGTAAAGAATCTGCCCTCAATGCAGGAGACCTGGGTTTGATCCATGGGTTGGGAAGATCCCCTGGAGAAGAGAAGTCTAGGTGGGAGGAGAATGGGATAACAGATGATGAGATGGTTGGATGGCATCACCAACTCAATGCACATGAGTTTGAGTAAACTCCAGCAGTTGATGATGGACAGGAAGACCTGGTGTGCTGCAGTCCATGGGGTCACAAAGAATCAGACATGACTGAGCAACTGAACTGAAATGAACCCTATTCAGGCCTGGAGAATTCCATGGACTATATAGTCCATGGGATAGCAAAGAGTTAGACAATAAGAAAGTTCTTGTCATAATTTTCTAAATATAGTAAATATTTAGTGTGTGTACTTGCACAATTACTAAACTGGTAAATTAGTAATTTTGTTATTGAGTAGCAGAAGAAGATTTTTTTTTAATTTAAATTATGATGCAAATATAGATTTTGCAATTTTTATTGTAATGATTCAAATACAGTAAATGAATTGAGGCTGAAATGCTTAAGGGAAAAAGTCTCCTCTAACTAGAATCTGAATTCTATCTCTATCTTCTGAAATGCAAATTAAATACAAAAATACTACAGCTCTGAATTTTTCTTTTCTGTCTTCCAACGTGACCTTTAGAAACACATCTTAATGTTTAAACTCAACAAAGGAATCTAATTCATTCATTTTAAATGAATGAATTTTATGAATAAAACTTAAAATACCTGCCCAATATGTCACTTAAGAGTCATATAAATAAACCTGTGTTGCCTTTATAGAGAATATCTATATGAGATGAGAGTAAAGGAACAATGAAACTTACTGCCAATCCTACCCACTGTCTTCCAATAGCAATGGCTTCTTATAAGCTGAGGTCAGTTAATGAAATGAATTAGAACCGATCACATAAATATGTTAGGTAAGTTGTTTTGTTGTTGTTGTTGTTGTTGTTGTTGTTGTTTTGCCTTTACCTAGTCTAGCTATGACTGTGTCATTATAAACGGTGTTTGCATAGAGCATATCCAACTTCCAACCCTTTTGTGTAAAGTATCCCTCTGTAAGTATAGCTCTCCTCTTATGTTTTCCTGATAAATGACCCTCCTAAAACACCTGTGCTGTGTCTACTTATTTATATTCCATTTGGTAGTAAGAACTCCCTTAAGAATATTCCTGACTTATCTTGTCTATAGTCCTATTGAATTTTTCCTCCAATTTTCTTTGGGTCTTCCTGGTGACTCAGACAATAAAGAATCTGCCTGCAATGCAGGAGACTCTGGTTTGATCCCCAGGTGGGGAAGATCCCATGGAAAAGGGAATGGCAACCCACTCCAATATTCTTGCCTGAAGAATTCCATGGACAGAGGAGCCTGGCGGGCTACAGTCCATGGGGTCGCAAAGAATCGGACATGAATGAGAGACTTTAACTTCCTTTCACTTTGCTGATTTTATCAACTGTCCTCCACAAGAACAATGAATACTTTGAAATAGTCTCTTCTTTTTAATCAATCAAGAATCTAATGTTGACTGGCTCTTTTTATAACCTAAATCTCAACTGTAACTCAAGCTCAAAATCATAGCTGCAAAGTCAAAATGACAGTGAAAATCATTTAGTCATGTCTGACTATTTTCAACCCTATGGACTGCAGCCCACCAGGCTCCTCTGTCCATGGCATTCTGCAGGTAAGTATACTTGAGTGGTATCTGTTGCCTTCTCCAAGGGATCTTCCCAACCCAGGGACTGAACCCAGTTCTCTCACATTGCAGGTGGATTCTTTACCCTCTGAGCCACCAGGGAAGCCACAATAGAAAACATATTGTTGAGTCCTGTTGTACTAACTTTGGATACATAGTAAAGTAATAGTTTCCAATGTTTAATATAAAAGTTTAGAACTTCCACCCTGCTATTCTCAAGAAACATAATAATTTCCTCCCAACCTCAAATCTAAGAACTTTAGGGATATTTGTTTCTTTCAAAGGATCAGTACTAGTGACTTACTCTATTACAGACAAATCAAGTGGAATGCCTATTAAGTCTATTTAAGAGCCTTGTTTTTCTTGTGTGTGTGTGCGTGAGTCACAGAAATAAAATCAAATTTCCTGCTGAAACTCAGAAATATAGCAGTTGTGGGCCATACCTGCTGTCTCTGCTGAAGATATATATATTCCTCTTAGATGAATTCTTTTCTGTGTGTTTGTTTAATCGTAAAATGATGTTCTTGCCACATAGTCTAAGATTACTTTTATTCACATTCACATCTCTAGGAACAGAAAAGACAAAATAGGAAACAAAGAACAAAGTCCCCTCCCTTGAAGGATATGGTACTAAAATTGCACATCTAAAATTCAACTGCCAATAACTTAGTTCCAAAGGAACTTAGGGAATTTGGGGCTCTCTTCTGTGTGGTCAAGGACCAAGTTAACAATAAATAATATATTTATACTGGAAAAAAGACAATTAGCTATTGGAGGCTGTTTCTGCCATTGTCCCCTTTGTGGCTATCCCAGAGATTCTTTACACCCTTGTTTCAATTATGAATTACACACCCCTTCTGTCATGAGGGACTGCTCATTCGTTCTAGGCAGCCACTCAACCAGAATGAGGTCCAGCATTTCATGGTGATGTCAGTTAGAATTGGGGTTGGATTGGTTATTCATGGCCAGCAACTTGGAATCTGAAATACAAGCTGTTTCCAAGTCCCCTCTTCTGCCACCTGGACAGCTAAAGGAGCCTGAGCCTCTTTTTGTACTCTTTGCACAAACTCCATGAAAACACCTGCAATCTCCATCTTGAAGGTAAGTCCATAGTCCAACCACTTTTATCAGTTTCCACTATTATTATCCCAGTCTAAACTAAGACCATCTCTCATCTCAGCAGCTGAAACAGCATTCTAACTGGGCTTGCTGCTTCATTTCTTGTCCCTCTAGAACTATTTATGTGATAACCAGCATTCTCCTAAAATGCAAATCAGATTGCTTCACTTCTAGGGATATTATTCTTAATTGGTCTCCCATAATGTTAGGAAGAAAATGGAAAACTTGCATAAAAGGGTTTCCAAAATCTAACCACTAGCTACTGATCTGATCTCATTCCTAGCTACCATTTCCTCTGCTTACTGTATTCTAGATGAATTTCTCTCTTTCTTGAGGAGTTCTTTCTCTGTTATCATTTTACCTGAGCCCTTCAAATGGCAGCTTCCATTTCATTCATTCAGCTTTCTCTCCAAATGTCACTTTCTCAAAGACGAATTTCCTGGCCATCTAACTAATGTATACGCCCATCACTCTCTGTATTTGCCCTGCTTTGTATTTCTTCAGAACACTTAACAACATTGGATTTTTTATTGTTGTGTATTAGTCACTCAGTTGAGTCCAGCTCGTTGTGAACCCATGGACTGTAGTCTGCCAGGCTTCTCTGTCCATGGAATTCTCCAGGCAAGAATACTGGAGTGGGCTGCTGTTCCCTTCTCCAGGGGATTTTCCCTATCCAGGGATCAAACCTGGGTCCTGCATTGCAGGCAAATTCTTTACCATCTGCGCCAAGAGAGAAGCCCTTACACAATTATTATTTCTTAGTCATTGTCAAACTCAATTATTAGAATATAAAGACAAAGAACAAATCAACCACTGTTACCAATGACTAAACTATCTCCCTGTGTGTGTTTGTGTATATGTATGAGTATGTGTGTTTGTGTATACACATAAACATATACAGTGAACCTATATATAGTATTCAGTGTATGCATTATAAGAGTGGGGAATGGCTGGGATGTGTATAACCAGAGGTAACTACACCCAGTTTTCCTAGAGGAAAAACAAATGGGCAAAAAGCTGGCACCACTAATTTATCAATAAAGTTGTTTCTGTCTGACCCATATATGCACACAAAATACCTCCAGAGCGCTACAAATGACTGAATCAGGAGACATTTAAAAATCAGCATTACTTGGTGCCAAGCAAACTATCTGCTTTTGACTCATACTGGTACAGGAAGTAACCCATTGTTCCTTTCCCTTTCCCATTCTTCCCTCTTGGAGTGTGAAGTGTGGGGGATATGTGCGTGTGTGTGTGTGTGTTAGGACTCAGTGGCTTTATTTTTCTTCCCTTCTATTTGTTTTAGGTCAGAACTACACCAGTCATCTTCACAAACTTTAATAACTACACAACACAAAGTCTGGGAAACACAATACATTAAGATCCAGATGACTCATTGAGACTTATACAACTGTGAAAATAGCACAACTTCATCTGCACTAAGTCTGGCCCTTAATAAATGTCTTGTCTTGTCACCAATTCTTTAGGAATTTACAAAGATATTTGTCTTATAGCTAGTGGTTTTATCATGATCTTTTCAGTAACTTCCTAAACAGCTGCAAGAAAGCTACTGCATGATGACAATGTCTTCACCAGTACAATTTTTCATAGTAACTATCAGTGGACAACTCTCTCACAGGATAAAAAAGTAAAAGCACTGTTCCCATTCCAGCATTCAGTACATCTAACACCTTAAAAATAAACTTTTCCCAAATTTTATTAAATGTCATCCCAATGATAACATCAGTATGAGTCCAGTTTCAGACTGTGCATGACTATAAACACGATAGTAGCCATTACACATTTCCTTTGTCCTCTCCTGTAGGCCCAGCTCTTAACACAATATTCACACATAGTAGGAACCCCAAGATTGAAGATACTTCTCTCTTTCCTATTCAGCTGAAAAGAAGAAGAAGAAAGTGTTGATTGCTCAGTTGTGTCTGACTCTTTGTGAACACGTGGACTGTAACCCACCATGCTCCTCTGTCCATGGTATTTTCCCAGCAAGAATACTGGACTGGGGTGCCATTCTCCAGGCAATTTTCCCAATTATCTATCCGTGGCGCTCAAAAGTGAGAGAATTAAACAGGAGGCTAAAGTGTGGTGCGCCTTCTCACTTCCTCTTCTTGGTGGTATACAGCTTTTCTTCAAGCCAGGGAATGAACTTGGGTCTCCTGCATTGCACGCAGATTCTTTACTGTCTGAGTCACCAGGAAGCTTCCCGCTGCAAAGGGGGCATCTTAAATCTTTCTCCAACCAGAATTTTTGAAGTCATCAAGAACTTATTAAAAATCTGAGGGTAAAACAGGACTAATAATTGTAAGGGCAAAGTGTAGAACTTTGAAAAAAGTGGCTTCCAGAACTTAAGCACTAAGATGTGTTGCTGTGTGTGAGTGGGCCAGAGACAACCAATAAAAATCACACACATTGAAATTAACTGCAGGAGGCTGCATATTCCAGGCCTTGAGGCTGTGTCTACTAATTTCTGAGGATGACTTTGTTATTCCCAGGGGGAGGTGGCATGTTAAATTTGAACAAAAGTCCAAGGATAAGTCTGCCCAATCTTTTACCATTAGGAAAAATAACATGGACAAGTAAAAGCGATAAACACCAGTGTATTTGGTAGAGAGTCTTCTGCCCTCAATATTTTTTACTACAGGTTCTTTTAAATACTTTAAAATGCATTCTTTTTCTAGTTTTAATATCTAAAGGTATTGTATTTACTAATTTTACCATTACCAAATCTTCCATGCCTTCCATCTCCAGGCTCCCATCACATTAAGGAGTATCTGTGTTCCCACCCTTCACCCCAGAAGTGAAGGTTAGAGAATAGCAAGGGGTAATAGCTGATCTAAAGGAAACACTTAGCCACTTCCTATGTCACCATTAAATCAACAGGGAACGGTCAGCTTTAACGTCATCTTTGTGCCTTGACCCAGTGACTGACCATTAAGCAGAGGAAGGGCAAAGCCTATCAGTAGCTTAGCAACAGCACATTTTCCTTCCCGCTGGAGCTGAGTAGCTTTTCAGCAACAATTCCGGCGCAATTGACGTCCATCTGGCTGAGCAGTTTCCTTCCTCTACTGAAATCGGAAGATCCTACAATTATATGCTTACCCGTGGTCTAGATGTCAGGGTTTAGACTCATAAGGGAAATCTTAACCAGTTGGATAAATTTCAAGAATAGAGCACGATTCCTGAATTAGAACGCCTATAAAATGCTATTTCATATGTTCACTAGATTTTTTTTTTCTTCCTTTATGCTTATAGTCTGCTAGCCTTTTTTCTACAAGCTGCCTCATCTTAAATTTTCTGGTTGGAGTGAGGTGAACAGAGCAAAGAGAAGCAATAAAAAGGCATGAATTTAAATCTCACAAAACAGGGTGTTTTGTCCTTCAGAGCAGTGTAAGATAAGCTGAGGGACAGTCTTTTCTACAATGCCACAGATGAATAAAATTTCAAGGCAATATTTGACGGTAAATGAACTGTCCCAAATGAGTTATCGTCTTCTGTAGACATTATCCTAGAAAAAATGTTTGAAATAACACAAGTTTCAAAGAAGTTTTAAAACAAGTTAAACCGAATATATTGAGCTAATTTTCACTTTGATAAAGGAATACTTTCTGAGAAGCACTAATGTGATTTGGTTTTGGAAAAAATGCTCTATTATGACTGAGTTTTTTTTTCCTTGTGGGCAGTAAAATGCTATTCTCCTAAACCAATGGAAAATATGCTTTTTATTAGATAACAGACTTCAAAAGCAACATAATTTATTATAAGATTGTGTTATTTTAAACATATTCTAAATTTTGGCAAAAATAAACGTGATTTTTTAAATAACTGACAAAAAAGATGAAATTTTTCTGTTGAATGATGATTTTCATGCATACAAATGGAGGTAAATTTGATTAAATTCCTATGCTATAATATTGACAAACTCTTCTAAAGCTTCTAATCTTTGTAGATTCTTATTTTAGGAACTAGACAGTTGCCTCTTTACCTAAAAATAAGATATTTACAGTATATAAACATTAGTTAGCTTGCTTGTGAATTACGGTGGTTGTTCAAATGGTGGGATCTTACAAGTAAATTAATGGAGAAATGTTTTATTAGAATAAAATTTGTAGATATTTTGCTCTTATTCCTAGAGAGATGTTTCCTTAGTTTATAATTTTTTTTCTCCCACAAAAAGCATACAGAGTGTAGCACACAGATTGTTTAATCTCATTTCCTGCTTCTCTGGTTTCTGTTGAGACCCCGAAGAACAGAAGTTGGAGATGAGGAAAGTGAAACAGGAAATGAGGTAAAAGTTCATCATCACTTCAGTCATCAGGGGCTTCACCCACTGGCACCTTAACAGTGTGTGCCTGTGGGAAGGAAAAGAAAAGCTTTACCCGTGGGCTTCCATCTCCCACTGGTCAAGGATAGAGCCAAAGGGTGTTAACCTCCGTAAACGTATAGCACCCGGACCAGTTTCTCCTCACCCCATCAAAGAAGACAGGCAGAGAAACTAAGAGATTCTTGCTAGGTGCTAAATTCTTAGCACCTAGGTGCTAAAGCAAGATGCTTTCGGGCACACCCCTGTGAAACTGATTGCTACCGTTACAGCGAAGGTGAGCCTTTATGGTAAACACGAGAGGTGTCCTTAATGAGCTCCATTGAATTAAAAAAATCCTGAGTATCATACACACACAGAAAGTCAAATTCATCCTACAACCCTCGAGGAAGAGACCAGTCTGTCTTAAAGCCCCAACACTGAAGAGTTAGTTGAATACCATCTGTTTAGAGCTCAGTCACTTTACATTTGTTGAACTGGGGTTGCTACAATGGTCCACTTACAAATAGCATTGGAAATGAAAACACTAAGCAACAGCCTAGTGAATACCTTGGGTTCAAAATGCAATCCTCCTTTCCCCTATTTGTAGCAATAACCCTAGCTCCTTTTGGTGCTCTTGCTGTATTATCTCCCAATGAGACAAACTCTTCCATATGTCTGTCTGTTCACAGGAATGAAAACACAAAGTGACCAGGTTCTACCTTCTTGATCAGTGGATCCCATTCTGTGTGGGACCTGGACTCTTCAACAGGACAGGTTGGTCTTTCCTATGTGTCAGGGTGGTTAGACTGCAGTTCCCAATTATTCAAATACGAACGCAGGTAGTTTTATGAATGTAGCTCATAGATATAATTCAAATCCATAAATAGTTGATTTTTAGTGAAAGTGTTAATCGCTCAGTCATGTCCAACTGTTTGTGACCCCACAGACTGTAACACACCAGGCTCCTCTGTCCATGGAATTCTCCAGGCAAGAATACTGGAGTGGCTTGCCATTCTCTTCTCCAAGGAATCTTCCTGACCCAGGGATCGAACCCAGGCAGATTCTTTACAATTGGATCCACCAGGGAGTCCCTAAGAATAGTGGAATGGGTAGCCATGCCCTCCTCCAGGGGATCTTCCTGACTCAGGGATGGAACCCGTGTCTCTTACGTCTCCTGCACTGGCAGGCAGGCTCTTGACTACTAGCACCGTCTAAGTAAGAGAGATTACCCAAGAATATCTGCGTAGGTCTGTTTCAGTCACTTGAAAGACCTTAAAAGCACAGCTGAGGGGCTTCATGGTGGCTCAGCAGTGAAGAATCTGCCTGCCAGTGGAGCAGACACAGGTTTGATCTGGGAAGATCCTACATGCCACGGGGCAACAAGCCCGTGTGCCACAACTAATGAGCCTGTGCTGTAGAGCCCGAGAAATGCAATTACTGACCTGAGCGCTCTAGAGCTTGTGCCCCGCAAAAGAGAAGCCACTGCAATGAGAAGCCTGTGCGCCACGACTAGAGACTAGCTCTCTCTCTCCACAATGAGAGAAAAGCCCATGCAGCAAAGAAGACCCAGGAGAGCCTAAATAAACAAATACATACAATTATATATATATATATATATATAATTTTATCTACATACACACACACACACAAAGAGCTGAGCTGAGGTTTCCTTGAGGAAAAATAATCTCTGGGTGGTAGCTACAGACTGTGCCTCATCATCCGAGTCTGCCTTTCCTGATAGTCTGCCCTAGAGATTTTTGACTTTTAGACTTACTTTGCCAGCCCCTGCAATCCCTCAAGTGATCAATTGTAAAAACTTCCTTTCTTTCTCTCTTTCTCTCTCTCTCTTCCCCCTCTGCCCTCTCCCTGTCTCACACACAGACACACGTTCTGTTTATTCTATTAGTTCTGCTTCTTTGGTTGAATCCTGACCAAGCCAGGCTCCATCTCTTCCTGTCTCTGAATTGTTTATTGCCTGACACATTATTTTAAAGAATGTTAAGTTTAGGCAAATCTGTGATTTGGCACAATTTGCGTTTGGAGCTCTTTCACGTGCTTTATCAATTTCATCAACTCTATTCCCTTTTATTCCCCATGCTTTGACTTAGAGTGTAACAAATTTCCATAAATTCTTGCTAAAATATTAGGTGGACATGTGTAACAGACACAGTGTTAACTCAGACAATTTAAGTGCAATGAATAAACAGGAGTCAAGTTTCTCAGGAATGAAACTGAAATGATAGGATGACAGGTTACAGGTTTGATTTTTTTTTTAATGTCAGCCATTTCTTTTGCATAGATGCAATAAGGAATTAATTAAAGATCCCTTTGCAGCCAAAGCCACTTCAGTGAGTAATGGCTCTTCAAAATAAATTGAGCATTTTTATATTGAAACATCCCATGAGTTAAATGTTCTCTACTGAAATATGATCAGTGAATATGAAAGCATAACTACATCTCTCCCAAGATCCATAATTAAATAATAGGTCTCAAGTTAGTAGTATTGACATAAACAATATATTGATGAATTATATGGACATTTAAAGTCACTGAACAATAGAAGATGGAGTTCTTTAACTTATCTAATTGATTTAGCATGACCAAGTTATTTATAAGTTGAAATCAATATGAATGAATATATTTTATTAAGTCCTAGTGCTTTTTTATTTAATATATATTATATATTGGGTTGGCTTCCCCAGTGGCTCAGTGGTAAAGAGTTCACCTACTAATGCCGAGATGCAGGTTCAATCACTGGTCAGAAAAGATTCTCTGGAAAAGGAAATGGCAACCCATTCCAGTATTCTTGCTGGGAAATCTCATGGACAGAAGAGTCTGGTGGGCTGTAGTCCATGGTGTTGCAAAAGAGTCGGACATGACTTAGGAACTAAACAGCAACAGCAATGACAATATATTGGGTTGGCCAAAAGGTTTGCTTATTATTATTTTTTTCCCCATAAGTTGGCTCTAGTAGTGCTTGATAATCTTTCAGTTCAGTTCAGTTCAGTTCAGTTGCTCAGTCATGTCCAACTCTTTGCAACCCCATGGACTGCAGCATGCCAGGCCTCCCTGTCCAAAACCAACTCCTGGAGTTTACTCAGACTCATGTCCATTGAGTCCATGATGCCATCCAAACATCTCATCCTCTGTCATCCCTTTCTCCTCCCACCTACAATCTTTCCAGCATTAGGGTCCTTTCCACTGAGTCCATTCTTCACATCAGGAGGCCAAAATATTGAAGTTTCAGTTTCAGCATCAGTCCTTACAATGAATATTCAGGACTGATTTCCTTTAGGATTAACTGTTGGATCTCCTTGCAGTCCAAGGGACTCTCAAGAGTCTTCTCCAACACATCAGTTCAAAAGCATCAGTTCTTCTATGCTCAGCTTTCTTTATAGTCCAACTCTCACATCCACACACGACTACTGGAAAAACCATAGCTTTGACTAGATGGACCTTTGTTGGCAAAGTAATGTCTCTGCTTTTTGATATGCTGAGTTGGTTGGTCATAACTTTTCTTCCAAGGAGCAAGCGATGGTGATTTCATGGCTGCAGTCACCATCTGCAGTGATTTTTAGTTATCTTTAACATCATTCAAAACAATTTTGATAGATTATGTTGTGTCAGCTGTCTTATCAGTGTGTATGGTTAAAAAAATCAAAATTAATGAATTTTTGTATAGCTATTTTAATATTGAAGATAGAAGGAAATAAGCAACATTTGGGACATTATGCTTTACTATTTCAAGAAAGGTAAACATGCAACTGAAATGCAAAAAAAAATGATTATTGCAAGAAAGGGAAAAATGCAAATGAAGTGCAAAAAAGATTTGTGCAAAGTATGGAAAAGGTACTGACTGATCGAAGTCATTTGCAAAGTTTCTTACTGAACGATGCTCCACAGTTTAGTAGACCAGCTGAAGTTGATAGGTATCAAATCAAAACACTAATTGAGGACAATTAACATTATACTACACAGGAGAAAACTGACGTACTCCAAATATCCAAATCAAGCTTTGAAAATTATTCTTTGATTAAAAAATATACAAAGTTTGGGAAAGATGGAATTTTGAAGTTGCTTGAAAAATGGCAGAAGGTAGTGGAACGAAACAATATATTGTTCAATAAAATTCTTGATGAAAATAAAATTATGTCTTTTATTTTTACTTAAAAATCAAAGCAACTTTTTGGCCACCCAAAACATATATTTTGTATTTTTACCTGCCACCTATATATCTTCTTTGGTGAATGTCTCTTAAGGTGTTTTTATTCTGCAGTACATTCTTATGGTACCCTAGTTTCCTTTGCTTTCTATTCTTACATGTGAAACTCATTTAACTTCTCCCTAGAAAGTATGTTCCAAGGTCTCACCAGTTATTATTCCCTGCTCCAAAAATTAGATTGCTAGGTGATGTGTGGTGGATTACTAAGTAGATGAAAATATGGCGTCAGATGGGCCAAATAATTATTCACAATATTTTGCTGTTTCCAAAAAAAAAAAAAGTATGATAGCTGTAAGAATCCAAGTTAGTTCATGACTACCTGAAGATATTTGTAGATTTATACAGCTTTCAGTAAACAAGTATGAAAATTATCAATTAGAAGACTTTCAAAATTATTCTTTAGAATGTTAAAGTTAACGAACAATGAAAAACATTAATAATGTAAAGAAGAGATATGAATGAAATATTCATAAATAGAGGGAGATAGAAAAAAGAAATAAGCTGGTATACATAGGAAACCTCTCCAAATTTCTTAACACTGATAAATTAATAATTAGCCTGTAGGATGATATATGAATTAGTTTATTTTATTTTCCTTTCTTTTATTTCATGATGACATTCATGAAATATAAAGTTGCTAGTATAATAGGATTCTTTCTGGTACTTTAAGCTTTTCGTTCATTTGTTTTGTTATTTTTACAGCTGAAATGGAATGAATGCCTAAATTAAATATTGTTTCTCATATACTTGCTGAAATACATGAGCTGTTCAACAATAATTTTTGCCTCTAGGATTTCTTTAAAATTGAAGGTGGAGATGAATAGCAGGATAACTAATGAGTAAGATTCTAAATTAGTACAATACACACAGTTAATACTGATTCATCTGTGACTTCTATCAATCCTAGCTGGAAACAATGAGATGTAATGGAAAATGTACATGACAACTGCTTTAATTTCTTCTTTAAAATGAGAAAGGATTAAATTAATTCATCAATAAACAGAAATGATCAATTCACCCCAATTATTGAATAAAATGCACATGTAAGATAAATTACTATTTCAAGCTCTTAAGCATCAATGTATAAGAATAGAATATTTTAAAAAGTAGTTTATGCATATTCCAATCAAAAGTAAGCAGATTTGTTAATTATCACAGATAACTATGAGGGATGCAAACATATTTACTATCTGGGGGTAAGGCTATGGTATTTCCAGTGGTCGTGTATGGATGTGAGAGTTGGACTATAAAGAAAACTGAGCGCAGAAGAATTGATGCATTTGAACTGTGGTGTTGGAGAAGACTCTTGAGAGTCCCTTGGACTTCAAGGAGATCCAAGGACTGCAAGGAGTCCATCCTAAAGGAGATCAGTCCTGGATGTTCATTGGAAGGACTGATGTTAAAGTTGAAACTCCAGTACTTTGGCCACCCCATGCGAAGAGCTGACTCATTGGAAAAGACCCTGATGCTGGGAAAGATTGAGGGCAGGAGGAGAAGGGGATAACAGAGGATGAGATGGTTAGATGGCATCACTGACTCAGTAGACATGGGTTTGGCTGAACTCCGGGAGTTGGTGATGGACAGGGAGGCCTGGAGTGCTGCATTTCATGGGGTCACAGAGTCAGACACGACTGAGCGACTCAACTGAACTGAACTAGAGGTAACACATAGCCAGAATGAGAATTCATTGAACATTGAATTTGAATATATTGTCTCCATCTGGAAGCTATATTAAATTTCCCCAGCCCAGTTTTCATCTCTGTACTATATGTCTCATGAAGACAAATTTACTTAAGACAGTCTATATTCTTACTGTGAATATCACTATTAATTATGTCTTTTGCTAAATGTATTGGAATTAAAGTTTAGAACAAATTCTCTGAGACCCAGTTAAGTCCAATGCCTGCTCATGGAAATGGCCTTCTTGCTAGGATATGACAAATGAATGCCGGTGGCCCAAGGGTTCAAGAATAAAATGAATACTACAAGACAGAATTAAGCCTCAGAATGAAATTCTGCCAAAAGAGAATATGCTGACCTGATTTTAGGCCTTAGAGGCATCAAAAGTTGAAATGTAGCAATTTCGTAAGGCTTGTTTTTGTTTATGTATGCCTTTATATATTATACAGGGGCAAAGTGTTTCTTAATATGGGAATTTATGAATATGGTTTCCCTGGTAGCTCAGCTGGTAAAGAATCCACCTGCAATGCAGGATACACCAGTTCAGTTCCTGGGTCAGGAAGATCCTCTGGCAAAAGGATAGGCTACCCACTCCAGTATTCATGGGCTTCCCTGGTGACTCAGATGGTAAAGAATCCACCTTCAATGCGAGAGACCTATGTTTAATCCCTGAGTTGGGAAGATTCCCTGGAGGAGGGCATGGCAACCCACTCCAGTATTCTTGCCTGGAGAATCCCCATGGGCAGAGGAGAATGGCGGGCTACAGTCTATGAGGTCGCAAAGAGTTGGACACGACTGAGAGACCAAATGTATACACACACACACACACACAAGAATTCTCTGTCAAAAAACAAAGATAGATCTCTAAGATGGATCAAATATATACAGATACATGCAGTATACATAAACACACATATACATAGACACATATACACACATGAAGGCTCAATGCGTTTATCTTATAGGACTATAGTTTCTTATTATGTCATTTGTTGTTTAATCACTAAGTTGTATCTGACTCTCTGCGATTCCATGGACTTGTAGCCTTCCAGGATCCTCTGTTCATGGGATTTCCCAGGCAAGAATACTGAGTTGGGTTGCTATTTTCCTCTCCAGGGGATCTTCTCAACCCAGGGATCGAACCCAGGTCTCCTGTATTGCAGGCAGACTCTTTATTGTCTGAGCCACCAGGGAAGTCTTGATGTAGAATAGTCTACATGTCTGACTGGTCTGGATTATCTTTTGTGCGTTTTAGTCTGTTCTTGTTGCAGGAGATCTGTACTGACTGACATGAGCACTTTTTCTTTCTTTCTTTCTCTCTTTTAATCAGAACATCATCATTAAGATATTATCATTACATGTGTTTGTTCAGAGCTCAGACCTGAAGTATCCATCTGAGAGAGTCAGTTCCTAGGTAGGTTGCTAAGAAGTGCAGGGTCCTCAAAGAGGAGAAAGGGGTCTGGGGCTCTTAAGGATAAAATGACAAACTTTTTTTTTCCTACATTGCTTTGTCTTAGTCAATATAACAATATGTCTTGCTCTAGGACACGTTTTTCCTTAACAAGAACCTTCTAACTAATCTTGTTATCTTAAGAAGTTTGTTGTGGGAGTGGGTCCGGTAAGACCTTTCTATTGTTAGTTCTGAGTGAGTGAAGTTGCTTAGTCCTGTCCGACTCTTTGCGACCCCATGGACTGTAACCCAGCAGGTTCTTCCATCCATGGGATCTCCAGGCAAGAATACTGGAGAGGGTTTCCATTTCCTTCTCCAGGGGATCTTCCCGACCCAGGGATCGAACCCGGGTCTTCCGCATGGCAGGCAGATGCTTTAACCTCTGAGCCACCAGGGAAGCCCTAATAGTTAGTTCTAATCTTGTTAATTTACGATGCATGTTGTGCTAGTGGGTCTGGCAATAGTGTATAAGGCCTTGATAAGACTGGTGAGTGGGGGCACTCTCCAGCCCCCTTCTGATGTCTGTGTCAGAAGCTTTCTATGTCCCCTTTAATACTTTAATAAAACTCTGCTATCACTCTTGAGTAATAAAGCCTGGTCCCTGGTCCCAAAGCTAAATCTTCTTCAGAGATCATGAATCCGACATCATTCACTGTAAGCTATCACATCCTTTATGAACCCGATGATTGCAAGCCCTTCCAAGTCTGGCTGAAGCAAATCTTCACTCTTACAAGCAGATGCTCTCTGAGTTTATCTTTTGCTCTGAAAGGTGTATTATGCTCTGATAGTTATACACTCTTTTTTTTTTTTTTTTTAGGATATCTTATAAAAAGACCCTTGCTGCCTATTCTATCTAAAGCAATTCTCGTTCTATTAGTAACTTAGTCCCTGTTACTTTCCTTCATGTCACAACCAAATGGGGATTCATTGTGTTTGTCTCTATGTTTTTGTCTGTTTCACTCCATAGAATTTAAACTTCACAAAGGCAGGGGTCTTTTGTTTAATTGTACCATTCTCCCCAACACCTTATACTGTCAGACACACAATGAGGGCTCAAGGAATCTTCTGATGATTAATGGATTAATATCATTGTTTAGAGGCTTACCAGGTAGCTCAGAAGTAAAGAAACCACCTGCCAATGCAGGAGACTCTAGTTCAGTCCCTGGGTTGGGAAGATCCCCTGAAGAAGGAAATGGCAACTCATGCCAGTGTTCTTGCCTGGGAAATCCCGTGGACAGAGGAGCCTGGCTGGCTACATTCCATGGAGTCCCAAAGGAGTCAGACATGAGTTAGCAACTAAACAACAATGTTGTTAATAAAACTTTAGGCAGAGATACTCAGTGAGGTAGTCAACTTAGTGAGTCTCTCATGTTTGTAAGTCATACCCAATCTTCTTTAGGACTTTAGTAGAGTATAAATCACAGAGAAATTTTCAAGGGTGCAGAGGTTTGGCACCACTGTATCAATGGTGGCTTCTAGTAAGGGCCAATGTACCTCCCAGGAAAATGGACATTACTTAAGGCAATTCTCTCAAGAAGTCAAGGTGTACTGCAAAACATTTCCAGCTCTCAGACTGGCCCAGCAGTAATGGGCATCTGGAAAGGACAGTAAGAATGCTGATTATCATCCATTGGGTTGAACCAGTCAGATAGTTCAAAAGCAGTATTTTGAGCATCTTTTCATGTGTTTGTTAGCCATCTGTATGTCTCCTTTGGAGAAATGTCTATTTAGTTCTTTGGCCCATTTTTTGATTGGGTCATTTATTTTTCTGGAATTGAGCTGCAGGAGTTGCTTGCATATTTTTGAGATTAGTTGTTTGTCAGTTCTTCATTTGCTATTATTTTCTCCCATTCTCATTATCAGAGAAATGCAAATCAAAACCACAATGAGGTACCATTTCACACCAGTCAGAATGGCTGTGATCCAAAAGTCTACAAGCAATAAATGCTGGAGAGGATGTGGAGAAAAGGGAACCCTCTTACACTGTTGGTGGGAATGCAAACTAGTACAGCCACTATGGAGAACAGTATGGCGATTCCTTAAAAAACTGGAAATACAACTGCCTTACAACCCTGCAATCCCACTGCTGGGCATACACACCGAGGAAACCAGAATTGAAAGAGACACATGTACCCCAATGTTCATTGCAGCACTGTTTATAATAGCCAGGACATGGAACCAACCTAGATGTCCATCAGCAGATGAATGGATAAGAAAGCGGTGGTACATATACACAATGGAGTATTACTCAGCCGTTAAAAAGGATACATTTGAATCAGTTCTAATGAGGTAGATGAAACTGGAGCCTATTATACAGAGTGAAGTAAGCCAGAAGGAAAAACACCAATACAGTATACTAACGCATATATATGGAATTTAGAAAGATGGTAACAATAACCCTGTATGTGAGACAGCAAAAGAGACACAGATGTATAGAACAGTCTTTTGGATTCTGTGGGAGAGGAAGAGGGTGGGATGATTTGGGAGAATGGCATTGAAACATGTATAATATCATATATGAAACGAATCACCAGTCCAAGTTTGGTGCATGATACTGGTTGCTTGGGGCTGGTGCACTGGGACGAACCAGAGGGATGGTTTGGGGAGGGTGGAGGGATAGGGGTTCGGGATGGGGAACATGTGTATACCTGTGGCAGATTCATGTTGATGTATGCAAAACCAGTACAATATTGTAAAGTAATTAGCCTCCAATTAAAATAAATAAATTTATATTTTAAAAAAAAGCAATATTTTTAGCAATGTTTTGTAATTGTATATCCTCAGAGTACTTTTGTATTGTGATGTGCTACTTTGTATCACTTTTTTGTATTTTTTATTATTTTATATTTTGTATTATTTTTGTATTATGTTTTCACTACTTTGGCCATCTGATGCAAAGCCAACTCATTGGAAAAGACCCTGATTCTGGGAAAGATTGAGAGCAGGAGATGATAGGGGGTGACAGAGGATGAGATGGTTGGATGACACCGCTGACTCAATGGACATAGGTTTGAGAAAACTCCAGCAGACAGTGAAGGACACGGAAGTCTAGCATGCTGCAGTCCATGGGGTTACAAAGAGCTGAACATGACTCGGTGACTAAACCACAAGAGTACTTTTGAGACTGAAAACTTATAAAGACTTTAATCAAAGCAGTGGTAGCCACAAAATTAAAAGAAATAATAATAAGCTTTGACTGTTAGTAATAAAAGTGAGTGTTGTTTCATTTTCTTTGATAGTAATTTCTCAAACCATTTGGAGAAAGAAAATATGATGCCTGTTTATTAGGCAATAAATATAACTCTGAAAACCTGAAAGGGTACCCAAGCATGTTCATCTGTCTGTAAGTGATTTTCCTGTCAAAAATTCATGATATGATACTTGGAACACTCAAGTTTGGCCAATAGCAAGGGATCTGCTTCTTTGATGAAGTAATACAGATCTGGATATTGTCACCATGGAAAAAAGTAATCCCTCCAAGTTTTCGCTATGAGGAAGCAAGTGCTTCGGACATGATGTTCCCTTCTCCTGAAGGAACATATTTTAAGTAGTGGAAAAGAAACTGCTGTTCCAGATTTGTTTTTAAAATAAATTAATATTTTACTTAAATTTCTGTATGACACATCCATGGTTAAACGAATATTGGGTCTGGGGTAAGGGATAAAACTTCTATTGGTTTGGGATTGACAAGATGACAAATTTGTCTTTCATCTATTTGAGAACAAAAGATGAGCCATTGAAATTAAAAAAATTTTAATCTGTACTAAATATAAGAAAAATAATTTTCCCTTAGTACATGAATTTCTCTTTTGGCAAACAAATTTTTATCAAGCATGTCTACCGTTTTGATTAAAATCATCTGTGAACTCTCAGTTATTCTCAAAAGCACCTTTTTTGATTTTGGAAGACCAGGATCATGCATCTTAAGAAGTAAGAAGTAAATATCAAGTAACATAGTTGTATTAACTTCCTATTATAGTATCTCTCACTGAATGCTATCCACGGTAGTAGGTTTTTATGCCTTTTGTTCTGAAGACCCCTTTATACTCTTGATAGTTTTAAAATACAAAAATACACAATTATTACCATCCATTATCAGCCAAATGGATGTCATCATCATGTGTCACAACTTCTGGAAAATTTCACTATACTTTTTTAAGAAGATGAGCATGAAAGAGACACAAAAGAGACCAATTATGTCTTAGCATTATTTTAACAAAGAATTGTGTCCACATAGATCTACAGAAAGACTCACAGTGGTTCCAGGACCAGACACTGAAAACAGTGTCATTAATTTGTTAAAGAAAGTCTAAGGAATTGACCAGAAGGCAGGAATTGAAGATTTATGAAAATTATTCCTTCTTTATTTCAATGCAGTAAATAAACTACAATTAACGTAGAACTAACTAAGAAGTATTATATGGCAAATAATTCAATATGGTATATTTATTCACCTCTCTCAATATTAGTAAATATATTTCTTGTTAAATAATTTCTATTATCCTTTGTCACTTATAGCAAGCGTAAATGCTTAATTGGATAAAAGTTCACTTATTTAAATTATTAATAAGTTAATTATCTTTGCTGTTTGAATATTACAATTAGCTCATAATTAGTTTCCTAATCACAAATATTATTTAAATACATTCTTTGTAGCACTCTAAATTGAGACATACACTTAATTTGTTTTCAAAGATTTTCATATCTGTTAGGGAAATAGATCAATACATAACAGTCATGACACAAGACACACTTATCAGATTATCTACAACAAATATCTACTTGTACTATCAGGAAAACCATCTGGAGGGAGTAAACTGGTTACTCACACAATAAAATGGGTGCAACTTAGTATTACTAGTTCTGGTAATGAATTTGCATTCTCCTTAATGATCTTTGTGACTCAGACTTTTTACACCCTAAAAGACTCGGTTTCACAAGTGAGACTGGAAACAGACAATGAGTTTTTTATTTAAATTTTATTTCTTTAGATTATTATAGGAAAAGATAGAGCTATTTTGAAATGTCTTTATCTTAGGTACAAGAGACTGATTTAATTTAGGGCTGGGACTGAAAGTCTGAACTCAGACAATACACATTCTTAATCATTATATTACTCAGATGATTCAGGTGATAGAAAATAAAGTTCACTTGGCAGAGATTTCAAAGGATGTTTAAGCCACACCAAAATGATGTAATAAATAATTTCTAAAGAAATTTATCATGAGAAGAAATGTATCTGGCATTTATAACAAAGATGTGAACTAAAGTATTTCCTTAAGGTGTATGCACAAATTATTATAGATTGAATTTCAATCACAGTCAGGTTAGAAGATGAGAATTTAGAGGTTCAACAGTTACCCATCTTTAAGTGTGTTTGTTTTAAATGAAATACTATCCATTTAGGAAACTATCTAAAAAAGTCTATTCTTTGATGAATGTTTCCTAAGCAGATCAATTTAAATTAATCAAAATGTAACACAGTTGAATTTTCAATGAAACATAGCATATTATAAATATTCTAAAAGAAATTGAACATATCCTATTATTTTAATATACATATAATGGACATCAGTTGATCTAGATTTCAGTCACATTGAAGATATATATATCTTCATTATACATTTTTATTGAACCTTCACAACTTTAATGAAATGGAGGTATTATTACTACCAGTCCTAATTTAATTTTAAAGAGATTCATGGTAAATTACTCAATTTTCCTGAGCCTAAGTCACAGAGAAATAGGACTTAGATCTTCCAGCTTCATCGTTAGTATAATCTTCCCTATCACACCACAAATTTGTCTAGACTGAGCGATCAATAAACCATGCTTTCTGGTTCTTTTATGTGTTTGGAAAGAAAGCATTCCATGTTGCTTAACTTCCTCGGTAGCCTTGCCCAAACCTATAACCTTAGCAGCCAAAGAAGAAGATTTAATCAATCTCTCCCCTGGATTTTTTTTTTTTTTAATTTGCTAGTACCTAATCTTGTATGTGTATGTGGTATATGTGTGTGTGTGAATAGCAAAGTTTTGTTTTCCATAACTAGACATAAAAAATGTAAAATGGAAATGGAAAACATAGTTAAGTCAATTCATATCATGATTAAAAATAAACAGCAAATAAATCAACCAGAATAAATCCATGACAGGGCAATAATAGATCTGCAATTTCAGCCATGGACCATGTTCTTCCAGTATTCCAAATATTCCAGGAGGAATTAAGAGTGTCTCTCTTCCCTTAGTGAGAACTTGCCTGAACTAGCCTGAGATTTTTTATCATCCAAGAAAATTCCATTCTAAGAGTGAGACAGACTAGATAACTCTGAATTACCCATTGTAAATTATCTTAGAGTGTAGATAGCCTTTCAAGACATTACTGACTATTCTGTTTATACCATCTGATTTATACCATATGAAATTGTCATTATTTTTAGGTCAACATTAATTTGACAATTTCATATGGTTCAACTTAATACCTTCCTTGTATGATATGAACTTTGGGGTTCAAAGACCTTTACTCATATGTAAGCAATTGCCCTTGCTGACTAGGGCAAGTTAATTAACCCTCAAATGGACATGATTATAAGAGATAGGCCTTATAAAATTGTTGAAGATTGACTAAAACTATAGATATCTTTATATTTAGCACAGTGCTAGATAAAGTAGTACCCAATAAGTAATAGGTTTTGCTGTTGTTCACTGTTCAGTTACTAGGTTGTGTCTAGCTCTTTGCAACCCCAAGGACTACAGCATGCCAGGCTCCCCTGTCCTTCACTATCTCCCCAAATTTGCTCAAAGTCATGTCCACTGAACTGGTGATGCTATCTAACCATCTCATCTTCTGATATCGTAGGGCTAATATTATTGCTAAACTCCTACATTCTAACTTTGAAATTTACCTTCAATCTTCTCACTCAGTAAGACTTACTAATTACGCACCTCCATTTTTCACCTTCTGTCATGATTAGTTATGCAGTGCAGTCATGGTGTTCTGAAAATACCTACCCGAATAAGCTTAGTTAGTACTAATATTCAATATTAGAATTTGGTCCTTAAGCCAATAATTCTTAATGTTGATGTCATATGTGACTTAGACGATAGAGTACATTTACACCTGGATTCATACATACAAATTTTTGAGGCATTTATAAATGACTTTGCTTTTGATTTCCTCACAGAGAATGTTTTCAGCATTCCATAACAAAGTTAGATATAAGATATGTGATATTCTCCTAACTTCACTGCTACTTCCTCTTGGCCCTAGACAATTGAGAGTCTACACTTGTTCCTCTACTAGTTTCCCAGACAATATTTCAGAATTGTTCCTTCAAATTCACAAGCAGTCTAGTGTGCCTTTTCCCAGATATTGGTCTCTTTACATTTTTTCTCGGACTGCTATGTGACCCATAGTGTAAATTCCTTGAGGTCGGGCTTTGTATTATTCATCTTTGTATTTGATTAGCACATCAGTTCAGTTCAGTTCAGCCACTCAGTCATATCCGACTCTTTGCTACCCCATGGACTGCAGCACACCAGGCCTCCCTGTCCATCACCAATTCCTGGAGTTTACTCAAACTCATGTCCATCGAGTCAGTGATGTCCTCCAACCATCTCATCTTCTATTGTCCCCTTCTCTTCCTGCTGTCAATCTTTCCCAGCATCAGGGTCTTTTCCGATGAGTCAGTTCTTTTCATCAGGTGGCCAAAATATTGGAGTTTCAGTTTCAGCATCAGATTTTCCAGTGAATATTCAAGACTGATTTCCTTTAGGATTGACTGGTTGAATCTCTTTGCTGTCCAGGGGACTCTCAAGAGTCTTATCCAACACCACAGTTCAAAAGCATCAATTCTTCAGCACTCACTGAAGAAACAGTGACAGATTTTATTTTGGGGGGCTCCAAAACCACTGCAGAAGGTGACAGCATGAAATTAAAAGACACTTGCTCCTTGGAAGAAAAGTTATGACCAACCTAGACAGCATATTAAAATGCAGAGACATTACTTTGCCAATAAAGGTCTGTCTAGTCAAAGCTATTGTTTTTCCAGTAGTCATGTATGGATGTGAAAGTTGGACTATAAAGAAAGCTGAGCACCGAAGAATTGATGCTTTTGAACTGTGGTGTTGGATAAGACTCTTGAGAGTCCCTTGGAGACTGCAAGGAGATCCAACAAGTCTATCCTAAAGGAGATCACTCCTGGGTGTTCACTGGAAGGACTAAGGTTGAAGCTGAAACTCCAGTACTTTGGCCACCTGATGTGAAGAGCTGACTCATTTGAAAAGACCCTGATGCTGGGAAAGATTGAGGGCAGGAGGAGAAGGGGATGACAAAGGATGAGATGGTTGGATGGCATCACCGACTCAATGGGCATGAGTTTGGGTGGACTCCGGGAATTGGTTTTGGACAGGGAGGCCTGGCGTGCTGCAATTCATGGGGTTGCAAAGAGTCGGACATGACAGAGCAAATGAACTGAACTGAACTGAACTGAATGGCTTATTGACAATGTCAACATTTTTACCTGAAACCAGAATATTCATCTGGCATTTAGTCTAGAACATGTATCTTGTTCTTTGCCTAGATTTCTGTTTTAAACAGCTGCCCCAGTCTTATTCCTGGTTCATTAGAGTGCATCTTCTTGTTACAACTTGGGGTAACATTCCTTCTTAGAACTCTTATCTTTCAATTTCTGTGCTTTGATTATCAAAGAAATATTAATACAGCAATGTTAAATTCAACTGACAGTGCAGTCATCAGAAAGAAAAGAAAGCACTTAAAGAGACGAATAACTGAGCCAAATAATCAAAGGCTACATACTCAGCCAGTTTGTTGTTCTTGGTTGTGGAGATATTATTTATATATATATCCTGATTGATTCAACAATGGTGGCACATACTCTTGACCCTGTATAACATATCTTGGAAATTCAATTCGCTTAAAATTTCTGCCTTCAAAGCCAGCAAAGTAATATTTTTCTAAATTTTACTACTTCTATTTGTTGTTCAGTCACCCAGTCATGTCTGACTCTTTGCGAACCCAGGGATGGCAGCACACCAGGCCTCCCTGTCCCTCACCATCTCCCAAAGTTTGCCCAAGTTCATATCCATTGCTTTGATAATGCCATCCAGACATCTCATCCTCTGATGCCCTCTTCTCTTTGTGCACTAAATCTTTCCCAGCCTCAGGGACTTTTCCAATGAGTTGACTGTTTGCATCAGATGACCAAAGTACTGGAGTTTCAGCTTCAGCATTAGTCCTTCCAATGAGCATTCAGCATTGATTTCCCTTAAGGCTGATTCATTTGATCTCTTTACTGTCCAATGGACTTTCAGGAATCTTCTCCAACACCACAGTTTGAAGGCATCAATTCTTCGAAATGTTAATACTTACTATTAGTAAAATTTCCTTAAGTTTGTCTAGGTTAAACCACCTAGACATTTAGAGGGCAAAAAAAAAAAAAAATTCTTTGATCGACTACAAAAATTCTTCAGACTTTTAGAGTACTACAAATCATATAAGATATTCAGCTTTAAAAGAGCATTATAAATTTCTTTGTTTTAATCCCACAGGAGTCTTTACCTTATGTAACAGTCAATTAACAGACTTTTAATGTTTAAATGAATTGGGTCATTTCAGAAGCTCCGTCACCTTACAGCATGATGCATTTCCTTCCTTGCTTCCTTCCTTTCTCTCCTCCTTCCTCCCTTCCTTCATCTTCTTTTCTTTTTTTCCCACAGATCATATACATAGAATTTAGGATCTCTCACATTTTATAACATCAAAAAGTGTTTATAGCTAAATTCATTTATTAGTTCTAAATTATTCTTCTAGAACTAAGCAGAAAAGACCTAATTCTTTTTCAATGTGATAATTCTTCAATAAATAAATCCAAAACAATTAAAATGTTTATATATATTTACATATATCTTATATCTTGTTCTCCTTTTTTCTTGCTAAATACCACACTTCACCTTATTAATTTAAAAGATCATCATCAACCTACCATTGTCCCATGTGCCACCAGAGGAAAGGAGTTCCCCATGCTTGAATATTAAATTTGAACAAATCTGAACCTTAAAAAGTTAAATTCTCACATTACTTTTCAAGAATATGAGCTTTATATTTTATTTAAATTCTAATTTTCTACTATTATATAATGTCATAAAAGAATTATACTCTCCCTCACCAATAACTAAATAGCATTTATATAATTACCAGATGTAAATATGTTTTACATATTTACATATCATAAAGCTATTTTCAGTGATACATGAAATAATCTATATAAAGCATTTAGCACATTACCTGATATATAAAAAGTGCTCAATAAATATTAGCTATTAATATAGTATTTACTAATTATTCTAAAGTTATTTTGTAGAAGTTAAACATGAAGGGGTAGTTATATGAAACACTCTAATTTATTGATGTTTCTGAAAGGCACGTGATAGTTGATTCCTGGCTAATGCATTTATCCTTAGCTGTGATTGACTGAAAGGTGTACAGAAGCAGAGAAATCTCATGGTACAGAGAAAATAATTCTGATTTCAATGTTAAATAGCAAGTGAATCAGCTAGTTAATGGCATGATCAAACAGACCTGGAAATACCAGTCACTCCTATCACAGCATGAAGACTGATCTGTTTACAGCTGGAAATAATGCACACATTGTTCTTGAAACCACTCCATTGCCACAAAATATCACTAAGGACTAGACAGTTTAATCCTCCTCATCACGTATGCTTTGTCTGGTACTATGGGGAAAATAATACAAAGTTTAATAAGTAGTTAATATTAAGTCAAAAGATCAGACAAAGAATGCTTTTCATGGTGTTATCTGCTTAATTTTAAATGTTGGTGTGATCTCTTTTTACAGAGATAGGTTGTTTGTTTAGCTTGTACTCTTTACTTATATATTTTAAAACATGTAGACCATTTTAGAAATATAGTATTTGAGATTATATTTTAACCTTTTAATCATGTGAATAAATTTGAATCAGTTCAGTTCAGTCACTCAGTTGTGCCCAAGTCTTTGAGACACCATGGACTGCAGCATGGCAGGCCTCCCTGTCCATAACAATCTCCTGGAGTTTACAGAGAAATCTTCTGGACCTGATAGAAGCAGAAGGTATTAAGAGAAGGTGGCAAAGCTCTTCATGACCCAGATAACCACGATGGTGTGATCACTCACCTAAAGCCAAAATGCAAAGTCAAGAGGGCCTTAGGAAGCATCATGATGAACGAAGCTAGTGCAGGTGATGGAATTCCAGTTGAGCTATTTCAAATCCTGAAAGATGATGCTCTGAAAGTGTTGCAGTCAATATGCCAGAAAATTTGTAAAACTCAGCAGTGGCCATAGGACTGGAAAAGGTCAGTTTTCATCCCAATCCCAAAGAAAGGCAATGCCAAAGAATATTCAAACTACTGCACAATTGCACTCATCTCACATGCTAGCAAAGCAATGCTCAAAATTCTCCAAGCCAGGCTTCAATAGTATGTGAACTGTGAAATTCCAGATGTTGAAGCTGGATTTAGAAAAGGCATAGGAACCAGGGATCAAATTGCCAACATTTTCTGGACAATTGAAAAAGCAAGTGAATTCCAGGAAAACATCTATTTCTGCTTTATTGACTATGCCAAAGCCTTTGACTGTGTGGATCACAACAAACTGTGGAAAATTCTTAAAGAGGTGGTAATACCAGACCATCTGACCTGCCTCCTGAGAAATCTATATACAGGTCAAGAAGGAACAGTTAGAACTGGTCATGGAACAACAGACTGGTTCCAAGTCAGGAAAGGAGTACGTCAAGACTGTATATTGCCACCATGCTTATTTAACTTATATGCAGAATATATCATGTGAAATGCTGGGCTTCATGAAGCACAAGCTGGAATCAAGATTGCTGGGAGAAATATCAGTAACCTCTGATATGCTGATGACACCACCCTTATGGCATAAAGCAAAGAGGAGGTAAAGAGCCTCTTGATGAAAGTGAAAGAGGAAAGTGAAAAAGTTGGCTTAAAACTCAACATTCAGAAACTAAGATCATGGCCGTTTGGTCTCATCACTTCATGGGAAATAGATGGGGAAACAGTGACAGACTCAATTTGGGGGGGGGGGCTCCAAAATCACTGTAGATGGTAACTGCAGCTACAAAATTAAAAGACATGGAAGAAAAGCTATGACCAACCTAGACAGCGTATTAAAAAGCAAAGACATTACTTTGCCAACAAAAGTCCGTCTAGTCAAAGCTATGGTTTTTCCAGTAGTCATGTATGGATGTGAAAGTTGGACTATAAAGAAAGCTGAGTTGAAGAATTGATGCTTTTGTACTGTGGTGTTGGAGAGGACTCTTGTGACTCCCTTGGACTGCAAGGAGATCCAACCAGTCCATCCTAAAGGAAATCTATCCTGAATATTCATTGGAAGGACTTATGCTGAAGCTGAAACTCATCCACCTGATGAGAAGAACTGACTCTTTGGAAAAGACCCTGATGTTGGAAAAGATTGTAGGTGGGAGGAGAAGGGGATGACAGAGGATGAGATGGTTGGATGTCATCACCAACTAGATGGACATGAGTTTGATTAAACTCCAGGAGTTGGTGATGGACAGGGAAGCCTGGCGTGCTGCAGTCCACGGGGTCACAAATAGTCGGACACGACTGTGCGACTGAACTGAACGACTGAGTTAATAAAAAGTATAGTAACAGCCAATATTTTTGAGCAGTTACTAAATGTTAGGGAATGTGTCAAGTGCTTTACACAAATTATATCCTATATCCCTGAAAATATGTCTGTAATGCAAATTGCACTATTACTTTGACAGTAACATATAAATTCCTATTTATTGAGGAGCTCATTCTCTTAATTGACAATTATAGCATTAGGGAAAATTAGGATTTAAAATTAGGATTTTTTTTTTTAATTAGGATATAAAGGTAATCTACTTGTAACCCTATTGTGGGGTTTAAACCTTTTGTACACCGTCCCTTCTAAATGTTGTTCAAGTTTAGTATTTCAGGTATGAGAAACTAACTGCCTCTTTATAGGGCTCACCCTATCTCAGAACAGTTTTAGCTGTTACAGAACTATTTTAAGTTCACCCAAATTCTGCTTTTCTTTAATTTCCTTAGTTGTCTGTTTTCTAGAAGCAAGACAGGACTTGTTAGATCAAGTCTTAAGAAATGTACACTGTGCCCTGTACTGATGTCTAAGACATTTCTTTCCCAGACACAACTTCCCAAGTTCTATTCATTGTTCTGTATGTGACCTATGCCACCACTTCACTCTTCTAGAAGCTCTTCTGTGAGTCATCTCTAGATTTGTTTCTCCTTATCTTAAAGACTGCTTAGTAGAGTAGCTGCTGGTGAGATCAGCAACACAGATTTTTGTTGTCTCTTGTTGTCTCTCTCTTACCCTCTATGAGTTTAACAACTTATCTAAATTTCTCTTTGTTATAAAGTAAGGATGAAATTAGTCTCTCTCTCATAGACTTGCTGTCATGTTTCAAGGAGATATTTCACATAATGTCCTCAGAATAGTTCTTGGAACATGGAAAATATTCAGCAAATGTTTTGTATGAATTTTAATACTATTAGCATGAAAACTCTCATCATAAATACTATTTTCAAGGTTTGGTCTTCCCATAGCATAGTGGCAATTTCATATAGTTTGTCTAATGTATCTAAAATGGAGTTTGTTTTTGACAACTATGGAGATTAAATTTATAGATTGTATATATTAATTAATACATATATGTGTATTTATATATGCAATTGTATGCATATATAATCTATGTGTATTAGGATCGAACCCAAGTCTCCTGTCTTGCAGGTGGATTCTTTACTATCTAAGCTCCCAGGGAAGCCCTATGTATATACGATCTGTGGGTATATATATTAAACATGTTATATATATGAAATTTGTTCCCAAATAGCCAAAGCACCAGTAGTTAAGAAACCATTTAAAAAATGTTACTTATCATGTCTACCTTAATTAGATTTCTAATGAAGTTACAAATTAACTTATGTAGTTGATAAATATTTATTGAAAGGATTAATTGTCAAGTAACATATATCTTTATTCAGATAATGCTTTTTTCCCCTTTTTATATATTCAATCAAATTGACAAGGGACCTGGATTCTACTTCTTCAAAGTCTCTTGAATGTATTTCTACCTTTATTTTACCACAACTTTTGCAAGCTCAACTTCATTATATCTTACTGGTAACCTGGGAAAATCTGATCATTGGTCACTCTCCAATTTTCTTCTCCCACCAGTATCATTTTTCTTAAATGCAGATTCGATGACTTGTCATTCTGATTGATAAGAATTTGCAGTTTATTGCCTAGCCCAGTTACCCTTCATCTGGCCTTCCTCATAGAGTCCAGTTTATCTTTGCAGTGTTTATTTCTCCTGTTTTTTAAATGTATACCCAAGTGACTAGCCACCACATTCTACTTATTACTATTTAAAAGCTATGTGAAGTTGGTACTCTCATTGCATTTTAATTTGCTCGCATAGGCAATTGTTTTCCTTCCAGCTAATTTTCATTGATTGCAGTCCTTTCACATCACATGGCAAACACCACTTTCACATCACATGTTAAACATCCATAGTCTTTCCAATTCTCCAGTTCAACACAATCTCTTGGGACAATGCTCTTTGTTTGAATGTATCTTAGGGCACTTATAGTATATCAGTCATTTTTGTATTTGCCTTATGCCCTTAATCAATGTTAATCCCTTGAATATAGAAATTGCACCCTAATTTTTATAGTAGCTCCTCACAATATTTAATCAAATTCTTTGGAAATCATATAAGCTCAGTAAATGTTTGTTGAGATGGCAGTATTCCTTAAAATAGGCATATTATTAAGTTTTTAATTTTTTTAATGCAACTATTTTTCCTCTTTTATAAAGACATTCTGCGATACTGTTTGGATTCTCAAACACTGTTGAACAATAGCTTTGCAGAACTAACCTAAATCCCCATAATTGTAAACTGGTGAACATAAATGATCTTGAAACATTTTACTTTTTATACTTTATTTGTATACTGAAAGAGTGAAAATATCATTTACCCCACTTGCTTCTACATAAATTCACAAAATATAAGAGAAAGAAAACTCACAAAAAAAGTTTAAATTACTGGTTTGGTGGTATTACTCTGCTTGAAATGACAGCCAAGAGTTTTCTTGATTTTTATTTATGTAGAGTTATGTTCACCAGCCACAAAACTGTCAACTTAAACACATGATAAATACAACCAACACATGGGCTGGCTGAGGAAACTGTGACTCAAACACAGATAATTACTGTGCTAGAGTTAAGTCAGCTGACTAGGGGTCTGGCGTGAATTACTGGTTATCACTCATCCAATAATCCTCTCTCACCTGGCCTTCCAAATAAGGATTAGCTTGTCTTTCCATGGTTGAGAAGACAACAGTGAAATTATAGTTTTGTCAAAGTGAGATGATGATTTGTTATTCCATTATTAATTTTTTACGCAAGTGAGTTATAGTCTTTGTTTATTGTGGACTCAGTCAGGTTTGGCAACTCAACACATAAATTCTGTAATATACATCAACTTTTATTATTTAGGCCACTACTATTATTATGCAGGTAGCCAGTAGCATTGATTCCCTGGCTAGGAAAGGGGAAAACTACCTCCCTTTGCTGTCCCCTGACATACATACACAGGGGAGATATGTGGCAATGTCTGGAGACATTTTTAGTTGCTACAAATGGGCAAAGCTAAAGGCACCTCAGAGGTAGAAGCCAGAGATACTAAGATGCATCTTAGATGCACAGAAGAGTCCCTCACCAGGAAAAAAAAAAAAAACTTTCAAGCTCAAAATATCAATAATGCCAAACAAAATAGTAGCAAAGGCCAAGGATTTTGGAGTCAGAATACCTAAGTACCCAATCCATCAGTTCAGTTCAGTTGCTCAGTTGTTTCTGACTCTTTGCAACCCCATGGACTGCAGCATGCCAGGCCTCCCTGTCCATCACCAACTCCCGGAGTCCACCCAAACCCATGTCCATTGAGTCGGTGATGCCATCCAACCATCTCATCCTCTGTTGTCCCCTTCTCCTCCTGCCCTAATCTTTCCCAGCGTCGGGGTCTTTTCAAATGAGTCAGTTCTTCCCATCAGGTGGTCAAAGTATTGGAGTTTCAGCTTCAGCATCAGTCCTTCCAATGAATATTCAGGACTGATTTCCTTTAGGATTCACACCTCTATAGACACCTCTAGCTTGGCCACATTACACCTGTATGACTTTGGACAGTTTGTTTAATCTCCATAAGCTTCACTTTCAATATCTATAAGATGAAGGTAATAATAGCCAAAGATTTGTTTTGTTAACATACAAGTTGTTAAACTACATAATTAATTTAGTACTTAGAGCACAGAGTACAGTTCCTGGAACATAGTAAATGCTCAGCAATGCCATTTTAAAGTTAGTGTAATTTAGAAAAGAAAGAAAGTGTTAGTTGCTCAGCTGTGTCTGACTTTGAGACCCCATGGACTGTAGTTCACCAGGCTCCTCTGTCCCTGAGATTTCCCAGGCAAGAATACTGGAGTGGGTTGCCATTTCCTTCTCCAGGGGATCTTCCCAACCCAAGGATTGAGCCTAAGTCTCAGGAATTTCAGGCAGATTCTTTACCATATGAGCCACCCAGGAAGCCCAGTAAGATAAGATAATCTTAATAATTATGATGGGAATCCTAAAAATCCCCAATTTGATATTGTACTTCTCAATTAATTATTCATAACATAAAATTTAAAGTACTATCACTATACTACTAGTGATAAATTGACTTGAATATTGAAAAATATATGTTAGACCAAAAGAGGCTCTATCTTGATCTATTGTTCTATGAGACAGATTTCAATTATATCTCTGCTATTGATAATTGATTTTCAATCAACTTTGTGACTGATAGTGGAATCAGGCATCACCAATAATATAATGACAAGGTGATACCCATAATGATATAGCCTTCATGGCCCTCACTAGAGATAATTGTACTGGGCTTTTGATTTTTTCTTTCCAAAAATCAGATTTTCCCTTTCCAAAAATCAGATTGTCCTTCCTAGTCTTAAATTCAAGAGAGTGTTGATTTCTGAATTAACTCAACATATATAAATGCATCTCAACACTTACAAAGACTGCTTTAGATACATGAGACTTAGTCTTAATTTAGTCCACTCTGACTCCTAAATTATCTGGTTCTTGATTCTCACATAAGAATTCGAAGAGAGTTGGATGTGTCTTCATAATTCTTTTAAGTGTATTTATAAAATATAAATTTTAACTTTCAAGATAAATAAATATACCTGAAATTTAAAAGAACAAAATTGGTGTAAATACATGTAGTAGTATACTTGCACCTATCCAACAATCCCAAATAAAAATATCGATTCTCTAAAACTGCACATTTTTCAGATTTCCTTTTTCTCTACTTCAGATCAGATCAGATCAGTCGCTCAGTCATGTCTGACTCTTTGCGACCCCATGAATTGCAGCATGCCAGGCCTCCCTGTCCATCACCAACTCCCGGAGTTCACTCAGACTCACATCCATCGAGTCAGTGATGCCATCCAGCCATCTCATCCTCTGTCATCCCCTTCTCCTCTTGCCCCCAATCCCTCCCAGCATCAGAGTCTTTTCCAATGAGTCAACTCTTCACAGGAGGTGGCCAAAGTACTGGAGTTTCAGCTTTAGCATCATTCCTTCCAAAGAAATCCTAGGGCTGATCTCCTTCAGAATGGACTGGTTGGATCTCCTTGCAGTCCAAGGGACTCTCAAGAGTCTTCTCCAACACCACAGTTCAAAAGCATCAATTCTTCGGTGCTCAGCCTTTTTCACAGTCCAACTCTCACATCCATACATGACCACAGGAAAAACCATAGCCTGGACTAGAAGAACCTTTGTTGGCAAAGTAATGTCTCTGCTTTTGAATATGCTATCTAGGTTGGTCATAACTTTCCTTCCAAGGAGTAAGTGTCTTTTAATTTCATGGCGGCAGTCACCATCTGTAGTGATTTTGGAGCCCAGAAAAATAAAGTCTGACACTGTTTCCACTGTTTCTCCATCTATTTCCCATGAAGCGGTGGGACCGGATGCCATGATCTTCGTTTTCTGAATATTGAGCTTTAAGCCAACGTTTTCACTCTCCACTTTCACTTTCATCAAGAGGCTTTTTAGTTCCTCTTCACTTTCTGCCATAAGGGTGGTGTCATCTGCATATCTGAGGTTATTTATATTTCTCCCGTCAATCTTGATTCCAGCTTGTGTTTCTTCCAGTCCAGCGTTTCTCATGACGTACTCTGCATATAAGTTAAATAAACAGGGTGACAGTATATAAAATTCCACTTAACAAAGGTGTATTGATAGAAAAATGTCACTACTGTTGTCAAAGTCCTTTATTTCCCGGGACAGAACCAACAGTACACTTCTAAAGTCTCCACACATCAAACTTCATCTTTGTCTCCTTGAGCTGTCTAGGTTGTGTTCATCTGAACTATTTTGTAGTTGAATTGTCTCATAATGGCTAACTCACATAACTACTGTTCACCTATCCTGAGCTCTTTCTGGATTTGCTGTTAACACAAGAGATACTACTCCTTAACCCAAAGTTTTATTACATTCCTCAGCTATTATTACTAATCCTCCTCTCTTTGGGTTATCAATAGATATTTAATCTTGACATAAATATATATATATATAATCCCCTATTATTTGAAATCATTCTTAGAAATAAATTTTCAACACTTCTCGCTGATACCCACAATGTATGTAGAACACTCCATCTGAGTTGGGAGTGGAGGTTAAGAAGTAGGATGGAATTCTGGGCTTTGCTTTTGAGACACAAAAATTTCAATTAAAGAGACAGGAATGCAAACTAATTTAAACTGAACACAGAGATTGTCTGGTTGACTTCTTGTGATAAGGAGAAGGTAGTTTCAAAACTGGGAGCTGCTCTCATGGCATTAGTATAATAGAGAAAATGATATGAGAAGTCAAAATATGAAACCATATTTTTGTATGTGCATTAGAGCAAAAATACACAGGGACCAAGGTAGTTAGGGTTGCCAGTGCTCAGAGATTAATCAGAGAAGGATTCAAAAAGGATGTTGGCACTGATAGAGGTATTTATATGTATGGTGATGTTACCAAATTGATTGACCTGACTTCCTCTGGGGTCCCAGTCCAGGCTGAGACCCCCCCCAAGTGTTTTGGTTATGGAGATTCTACTCCCAATCAGATTCTCAACACCAATTTGGAAACCAATGCTGAAAATGGAACAGTATAAACTTTATTCAGTGGTAAAAAAACAAAACAAAACAAAAAAACAGAGAAGCAGGGATCTACTTCAAAAATCAACTTTGCAATCCATTTTAGGTAGAGAGACACCAAATATGTGGGAGAGTTGAAGTAAATCTGAGGGATTTGGAGAGTGGGAGTACTAGTTATGAGTTATTCAAGAATGGGGGTGTGATTTAAACCTGAAACTGATACAATTCTCCTTTACAGTTCCAATGTAGGCTTTCCCAATTATTGTCATGGCAATTGGCAATTGTCACAGAGCTGGTGGGTGTGTCACTTAACATGTTAATGCATTATCATCATAATGAGGATCCAGATATAGTGGAAGTCAAATTTTCCACCAACTTGGGCCTAGCTGGTTCTAATTGGTTCTTTTGTTGTCATTGCAGCTTCCTCCTGAAACTTAGATAGGAAATTAGTTTTTATTTGAGGGGGGGTGGGATATGTTTCTAGAGCAACAGACTTGGTAACAGTGGCGGACTTGGGGGGGTAAGTTTGGTGCTTTCAGGGTTCCTGCCCATGGTTGGGTTACTGTTTGCCATCTTCATCCACCATCTGCTTGGGTTAGTAGAATAAGCAAAGATGGAGAAACAGGAAACTATGTAGTGTTTGAAACCCAGAGTATGGATTGAAGTAGAACAGAAACTAAAGGATGTTAGTAGTTGATGAGCAAAGAAGCAGACTATTGAAGATGTAATGATTGGGGATTTTTTTTTCCATTATGTTCTTATGAAGTCTTTATGCTTATACTGTGCCTGATATAATCAAAATGTTTGGAGGGAGACCTCTAGATTGTATGGGTTGAAGCTATGACTTCCACTGCCATTAAAAATATCTATTCCAACTTACAAATCAAGGTGAAAGAAGAAAACAGCTTGGAGTATTTTAGAGTCTCTACATAAATGAAGACAATACTGATTAAGTTTGTTTTATCTTCATTGTATGACATTTTATAGAAGGAACTGAAACACTAGAACCAAACATAGGCAAGAGTGGGAAGAAGAAAAACATGCAGTCAAAGAAAATTCTTGAAGAATAATGTGGAGAGGGATGGTGGTGATAATAACACTGAATTTTGTTGTATTTTTATAGCATGTAATGTGTCAGTTCACTCTTCTTAAATTCAGTTGAACTTTCTGTGTGTGTGTCTAATCCAGATAAATCAATGCATATGAACAAACCTCACAGATTCTCTGGTTCAGTGGAAACTATGAGCAATAACTTCTTTTCATACCTCTGAGGTTAAAGACTCCTTATTCATTCAACAGAAGGCCTATTATGTGTCAGGCACTATTTTAGGCACTTAGGATGCATGGAAAACAGAACAAAATTAACTTGACTTTATAAAGCTTTCATGCTAGTGAGGGGTGTGTGTGTGTGTGTGGTGGGGGTGGATTGGGGTGTGTGTTAGACTCTTTGCAACCCCATGGACCGCAATCTGCCAGGCTCCTCTGTCCATGGACTTTTCCAGGCAAGAATACTGGAGTGGGTTGCCATTCCCTTCTCCAGGGGATCTTCCCAAAACAGAGATTGAACCCAGGTCTCCTGCATTGCAGGCAGATTCTTTACCATCTGAGCCACCAGGGAAGCCCAGTGAGAGGTGGTCACAGTACATTAAAAACATACAAAAGTATATTATGTAGTAACTTATAAAAACTTACCCATACCAGGGAAGCTTTGAGGTAGATGGTAAGTAGAGACACACAGAGCACAGACTTGAGGCTCTGGACTGTATCCCTGTGTGGGTGGGAGGAAAACCCATGAGGTCAGTGGCATCAATAGTGGCTGGGGTAATATGTAGCCTGGGTTCCTACAGACAATTAAAGCTGAGAGGAACTAACACACAAGAGAAGAGTACTGATCTTACTCCAAGAGCACACATAGTTTTTAATAAATGGTGGAAAAATAAAAATGACCAAGGTTATTGGGTAGAAGGCAGAGGGGCAGAGAGTGGATTGCAATTTCAAATGGAAAGGTCTGGGTAGGTCTCACAGAAGTGACTTTCATGCAAAACTTAACACATCAATTGCTAAATGAACAAAAGGATTGTCTATTCTAGTGGGAATAGACACTCCATATTCTAGCGGGAGGAGACAGGCAATTGCAACAGAGCATTATATAATATATGCAGTGACAGGAACAAGTGGGTAGTCATCAGAAGGGGTGCACTTTTGGATAATGCAGACAGTGAGATTCTTCATTGGGTAGAATTTAAGCTGTTTCCATTGCTTCCCCATCTACTTGCCATGAAGTGATGGGACAAGATGCCATGATCTGTTTTCTGAATGTTGAGTTTTAAGACAACTTTTTCACTTTCCTCTTTTACTTTCATCAAGAGGCTCTTTAGTTCTTCTTTGCTTTCTTCCATAAGTGTGATGTCATCTAAATATGTGACACTATTGCTATTTCTCCCAGAAATCTTGATTCCAGCTTGTGCTTCATCCAGTCCAGCATTTCACATGATGTACTCTACATGTAAGTTAAACAAGCAGGGTGACAATATACAGCCTAGACTTACTCCTTTCTTGATTTGAAACCAGTCTGGTGTTCCATGTCCAGTTCTGACTGTTGCTTTTTGACCTGTATACAGATTTGTCAGGAGGCAGGTCAGGTGGTCTGGTATTCCCATGGAAACAGTGACAGACTTTATTTTCTTGGGCTCCAAAATCACTGCAGATGGTGGCTGCAACCATGAAATTAAAAGACACTTGCTCCTTGGAAGAAAAGCTATGACCAGGCTAGATAGCATATTAAAAAGCAGAGACATTACTTTGCCAACAAAGGTCTGTCTAGTCACAGCTTTGATTTTTCCCGTAGTCATGTATGGATGTGAGAGTTGGACTAAAAAGAAAACTAAGTGCCAAAGAATTGATGCTTTTGAACTGTGGTGTTGGAGAAGACTCTTGAGAGTCCCTTGGACTGCAAGGAGATTCAATCAGTCAATCCTAAAAGAAATCAGTTCTGCATATGCATTGGAATGCTGAAGCTGAAATTCTAATACTTTGGCCACTTGATGTGAAGAACTGACTCATTGGAAAAGCCCCTGATGCTGGGAAAGATTGAAGGCAGAAGGAGAAGGGGACAACAGAGGATGACTTAGTTGGATGGCATCACTGAGTGGAAGGTCATGAGTTTGAGCAAGCTGAGGGGGTTTGTGATGGACAGGGAAGCCTGGCATACTACAGTCCATGGGGTTGCAAAGAGTCAGACACAACTAAGTGACTGAACTGAACTGAGAATTTAAGCTACAGACCCTAATTCATATAATTCCTCAGCATGGAATTGAAGAAAGTAGGTCTCTGGCAAATCATACTTTCTAACACTTTATTAGGGAGAATAATTCCAGGAAAGGATGTTTAATGAGAAGGAGAGTGAAGCAGGGAAGGAGGGCAAGTGAATAAAAAGGCTCATTTTGATCTGGGTACCATTTGTGATCAGACCAACATGAAAATACTCGGTCTCCCAGCACCATTCTCTGAGAGACTAGAGCACAGGGGCATCATTGAAAGACAAAGGGAAAGTATTCCTCTGTTAGTAGAGCATCTCATTTGTGAAAGTTATACCCTATGGTGCTTTAATAGGGTAGCTTTAAAGGTACACCTGGACTGCTCCTGTGTAGGATCTTAAATGTTCCAGGGTATCTCATACCTTTTTTGAGTTGTATGCTCCATCGTGTCTGACTCTTTGTGACCCCTTGGACTGTAGCTCTCCAGGCTCCTCTGTCCGTGGAATTTCAGAGGTAAGGCTACTGGAGTGGGTTGCCATTCCCTTCTCCAGGGGATCTTCCAGACCCAGGGATGGAACGCATGTCTCCTGCATCTTCTGCATTGTCAGGCAGATTCTTTACCACTGAGTCACCTGGGAAGCCATCTCATACCACACACATATAAAAACTTTACCTGCACCAGGGAACCTTTGTGGGAGATAATGAATAGAGATACATAGAGCACAGGCAGGAGCAGCTCAATGGGACATGTGTCTCTGTGAAGTCAGGAAGATAAGAAGGAGGTCATGGGTCAATGGTGGCTCAGGTACCACATGACAAAGGTCCCTGTACACAAGCAAAACTAAGAGGATCTGATGCAGTACAGAAGCAAGGAGAATGGCTCTTAGGTCATGAACACAAAGTGTTTCTAATTAATGTTAGGAAGCTTCTCTTACATTACTTAATAGCTGTGAATAGAAATTAGGATTTCCAATATTTCTCCATTTATCAGAATACTAGGCAATCTTAACTAATTCCAAATTAATGGTCTTTAATAGTGGTGGAAAAAACCATTGGGAAAGTTAAAAGGAGTGGAAGAGAAAAAGTGTGTAGGCAAGCATATTTTTATTTCATTTTACATATTCTTTGAAAAGAAAGAAAACTTTTACCTAAATTCATTTTCTTATACATCATTTTGTCTTCATCTGATGAAGAAAACTGAATTTAAAGTTTTGAGCTACTAACATGGCACATCATTATATCACAGTTGAAAATATTTATTTCAAACTGTATATTCAGATAAGAGAAGGACATAGTATACAAGAGGTTTGAATATCTTTATTGTGTTTTTTAAACAATTTGAATTCCACGTGCTTTGGGTATTTCAGTTCTAAACACCAGTTATCTAAAGCAAGAGAGAACAGTCTTTCATTCAGCATATCGCTTTGAAACTTCACAGCCCTGGTAGAGGTGATAGAAGAACAATTAATATTATGCTTTCTTATCTTCTTTTCAGTCTCTGTTCTGAAGTCACTGAAGTCATTCCAAAGCACTAAGTCAAATGTCTCCAATTTCACTCAGTGTTTTAGGGCAATTTCATTAGCATTTAAGATATGCATATATGTGTATGTGCATTATAAAGAGAAAGAGAGTGCTCTCAATCCACATTTCTCTTTAGAAGTCAGGTTTTTCTTCCAACATTAGGCTAGACTGTAGAGCCAGTAGTTTTTTTTTTTTTTCTCCTTGAGATTTGAAAGCCATAATTTAAAAGTGCTTTTTCATAATGAAGAACTGAGTCAGAGAAACTCATTGCAAGCAAGACTTTCAATTTTTCTTGATGAAATGTCAAGGAAAGTACAAGCTAAACTTGTCTCTTTGACTTAGTCTTAAAGTGGTTTATCCTCTTGTTTGCCCTCATCACCTTCTGCATTCCAAAGTGAAATCAACACCTTTGCCAAAGCAACAGAAAGGGGTGGTGACAATATTTGGGCTTTCATTTTTGTTGGTGGTTAAATATGATTATGACTTCTTTCCTAGTCAAGAAAACATAAATTCTGTCTCCCAAAGAGGACAATAAAAGAACATTATTTAGACAATCTATTCCATCCAGAGAAACCAGAGGTAAAATTTCACCTAAACATTTCTGATTTTCATCCTCTGTAACAATATTTTATCAAGGTAGTCATGTAGCTGACAAGGGCAATTTTTATAAGATTTTTTAAAATAATAATATTCTTAAAGATCTATATTTAATTCTGCTTTTAAAACTATTAGTTGAGATCAAGATGCTGGTCTTTTATCAGACCATCTCAATGAAATCAGCAATATTCACACAATAGAATTGTAGAAAAAATGGAGTAAAATTTTAGGAGGACATTGTACTTATATTGATAACTGTTGTTGTATCCAATTCAGTAAGTTACCAGTAATGTAAGCAAAAAGTGTCTTAGAGCCAAAAAACATTGGAAGATTTATTCAACTTTAACTATTGAACTCTCTTTTATTTTAATGTTAGTCATAATGAATTTCTTAAAATTTCCAACTTTATTGTAGCAATTATTAGTATTTTTCATCAATATTGACATCAATTACACTTGCTGTATCACCACAACAGTCATCATGTCTGATAGATTCTGTTTCATAAATATCTCTCAATGCTGTCCTTCTTGTCCCTTCTATGACACCCCCCCCCTTATATAACTGATGACCATTTATCTTCACACTTTTTCCTATAACCTTCTTAATAGACAATCTATTCTCTACAGTATCACCATGGTTCATTTATCTAGGAACATATTTGTTGAATTCAGTGTCTTACTATTCATACGGTAGAGGCCAGATGCCTAGTAGGGTTTTTACTCATCTTAACTTTTCTTGTGTCCACATGTGTCAGGCAACACACACAGACTCAACGTTTCCTGAACACCCAAAGCTCTTTATCCTCTTGCCTTAGCTCTTATCTCCTTTCTGTTGGGAATACTATTTCTCTGATCTTTCTGTCTCCCAGACTTCTTGCCCTTCATAGTATAAATCACATATTCCTAGGAAAGTCATCTGACCTTCCTAAAGAGTTAGTCATGTCCTTCTACGTGCATCTATAAAATGTGATCTGCTCTCTGTGGTGTGTGGGTTATATAAACTAGTGAGACTTGAGGCTGTCAGCAACTCATTCATTCACCTAACTCACAACTAACAAGAGCCCACTTTGTGCCAGGTACTTTACTTCATGCTGAGGATACAAGAGTATATGAAACAGAACATGGTCTCTCCATTTTTGCTCTTCAGGTGCTAAGTTTTGTCCAACTCTTTGCAACCCCATGGACTGCAGCACGCCAGGCTTCCTTGTCCTTCACTGTCTCCCAGAGTCTGCTCAAATTCATGTCTATTGAGTCAGTGATGCTATCTAACCATCACATCCTCTGCCACTTCCTTCTCCTTTAGCCTTCAATCTTTCCCAGCATCAGGGTCTTTTCTAATGAATCAGCTCTTCACATCAGGTGGCCAAAGTCCTGGAGCTTCAGCTTCAGCATCAGTCCTTCCTGTGACTATTCAGGGTTGATTTCCTTTAGGATTGACTGGTTTGATCTCCTTGCTGTCCAAAGGAAAGTTGTCCAAGGGATCTCTAGCCTCAGCATGCATAATGACCATTTGGGGCACTTTACAAAGATGTCGATTTCTGAGATATACTATCAGATAATCTGACCTAAAAGCTTGGGATAATGTTGGGGAGTCATCCAGAAAGGTGTCTTCTTATTAACTACTCCAGGAGATGCTGGTGCCTGTGACTCATTTATACAATGGGAGAGATACTGCATTAGTCCTTTATGCTCTATTAAACAGGATAAATATATGCTTTAATTTAATTTAATTATTCTATTTCTATTTTTATATTCCCAGCACCTAGGCTGGTAACTGGAACTTTGAATATGCGCTATAAACATTTTTGACTGACTGATGCTCTCTTGAAATTTACAATCTACTGGAAAGCTCTAAAAGATTACACAGGCCATCATAATATCATATGCCATGATTCAGACACGAGGGTGTGATCATATAAGAGGAATTTTAACTAAGCTTGCTGCATAAAGGATGTTTTCTTAGAAGAGATACTGAAATTTTAACCCAAAGAATAAATGAGTTACCATTCAATCAAAGTGATTGAAGGGAGGAGGATCATGTTAGGCAAAACAAAAAAAATCACCTGCTCAATACCTAGTAATTAGGAAAAGTGTTTCCACTGGCAGAGAACAATTGCAGTATCCAGTACACAATATAGTCATAATAAATGTGTGAACAAATAAAGCTTGAATATTCTTGGACCAGATTTCAACATTTAATATCATGGCTGGTATGTAGGAGGCTCTAAATGTCACTAAATAAGTTTTTATTAGTGAATAAACATAGTTTCCATTTACTCATGACAGCCCATTAAAGACTGTATGCGACTATCATTTAATAAATAATTAAAGTTTAGCTTGTAGTATGATTCTCATTCTGTAAATAAAGACAAGCACACATGAGAAGCACGCGTTTCTTCAGTTCCTCTTAGTTTGCAGCAGTCTAAAGTCTGTATGTCCTGATGCATATTTAAATGGTTTCAGGTAAGTATAATTAGTGAGTGTCATCACTCAGTCATGTCTAACTCTTTGTCGACTGTAGCCCATGAGGCTCCTCTGTCCAGGGAATTCTCCAGGCAAAAATAGTGGAGGGGATAGCCATTCCCTTCTCCAGATGATCTTCCTGACTCAGAGTTTGAACCTAGGTCTCCTGCATTGCAGATGAATTCTTTACCATCTGATCTACCAGGGAAGGCTTAAATAAATAGACTTAGTACTTCAATTCCTGGCAACATATTTATGTTACTTTTGTAGTGAAAGCAATTTTTCTCATTGTTAGTTCTTCATACAATTCCATTTTAATTGTCTTATATTTTAATAGGCATAAGGGGCCTCCGGCACCCAGGACACCTAAGTATTTCTTGTCCCAGACTCCCTTGCAGCCTCTTGTAGAGCTCCCAAGAAGAAAATGTAAAAAGTCACCATTTTTCATTGTGTTTGGTCAAAAGACTGATTGTCATTTGCCTGACAGGTGTCAACTCTTCTAAGCTAATATAATTGCTTCTTTCTCAATTTTTTTTTCCTTTTTTTAGGTTTTGAATTTGAAGAAATGCTCTAGAAGACCTTCTTTTAAGGAACTGTAAAAATTTTTGCTACCAAAATCTTCAGTACTGTGTTGTTAAGTTAATGGTAACTTCTCAGGTTTGAGATTTGGTAGCTTTGTTTCCTTTCCCTTCCTTTTCCATCTATTCTTCCTTTCTTTCTTTTTATGTTATTTGCTGTAGATGCTACAAGACATCCAGATTGAATATCAGAAGGACATTGGTTGTTTTTCTGCTTCCTTGGTTAACACTGTTTTCTGAGTAGTGAGGCTGTGACCCCACTGTTCATTCTCTTGCAAATCAACTACTTCTAAGTTTCATTTAAGCAAATTACTTTGAGTTTTGTTTTTGTCTTCTTAGTAATTATAGTCATCCTATAGTATTTTTAGTATTTTACCTATAGTAATTATAGGTAGAAAAATCCAATTAAAAACATTACATTTTGTTGATAGGAAAATAGTTTTGAATGCTTTTTATGAATTAAATAATTGAACGTGTGTGATCTTGTCAAGAAGACAAGATGTTTGTTCCTTTCACATACTATGAGGGACTTTCTGATAACTGCCTTGAGTCTAATGTAGTTATTTTAAAACATGTTTTAAAACATATACTTACTTACTTACCAAATTATGGTTCAGAATCCATTTTCTAGAGCTTCTGGACATTCCTCAAGGCGGAAAGGAATCTTTTTTTTTTTTAATTTTATTTTATTTTTAAACTTATGTAATTGTATTAGTTTTGCCAAATATCAAAATGAATCCGCCATAGGTATACACATGCTCCCCGTCCTGAACCCTCCTTCCTCCTCCCTCCCCACACCATCCCTCTGGGTCGTCCCAGTGCACCAGCCCCAAGCATCCAGTATCATGCATCGAACCTGGACTGGCATCTCGTTTCATACATGGAAAGGAATCTAGACAGTGACTTTCTTTCATAAATCAGTTACTGTGTTCCTGCCCAGAACTGCAAAGCACTTACTTCCTCTAGTGGCTGATCTTGTTGCTTACAAAAGACAGCTTATTTTACTCTTAGGTCATTAGGTATTAGCTAAGGAAAAAAGCAATAAGTGATACTTTGTTTTTAACAAGAAGGACTCTCTTATTGAAGGAATCTTTTAAAACCTGTAGAAGGGTCTATAAAATTATTAAAAAGAAACTGTTTATGTTATTCTTAAACGTAGTAGAAAGATATGATAGTCCACCATACATGTGTAAAATCTAACAGGGAAAAACTTTGTGAAGTGTACACAATCCTTAATACACAGTAGCCATGTAAAATTTATTCCCTATCGTAATGGCTTGTATAGAGATGGGTTTCAAATATTTATTAAAACTGTGTCTGCTAATGCGGTAGATTTCTTACCAGATCCAATGGAAATACTGAACACAATGTGGCATTGAGACACAAATGAATAATAGCTCAAAATAATTCAATTAAGGATTCAGAAAAGCACAACTCCATAGATCTGAATAAATGAATTATTCAAGTGGCATTTCAAAAATGAGGAGAACATGGATTACTAATTGAGAAACTTAGCTGTACACTTGGAACAAAACAGCAGGAAGTTCTAGCCCTAAGTGAGAAATAGTCCAAAATGTAGAAGACTAGTAAAGAGACAGGGGAAAAAAAGTGAAATAATGCCATTTGCGGCAACATTGATGGGCCTGGAAATAATCATGCTAAGTGAAGCAAATCAGACAGAGAAAGACAAATATCACATAATATCACTTACATGCAGACTCTAAAAAAAAAAAAAAAATGTGCAAATGAACTTTGTTACAAAACAGAAACAGACTCCTAGACAAAAAATGCATTTATGGTTGTCAAGGGGAAGAGTGAGGGAGAGGGAAAGATTGGGAGTTGGGGGTGGACATGTACACATTGCAATATTTAAAATAAATGACCGAAAAAAGGCTTACTGTATAGCACAGGGAACTCTACTAAATATTCTGTAATAACCTAAAAGGGAATAAATTTGAAAAATAATAGATAGATGTGTCTGTACAACTGAATAACTTTGCTGTAACCTGAACTAACACAACATTGTTAATCAACTATGCTCCATTATTAAAAAAAAAAAAAAAGCCTTCTGCTTTTAAAGCATATTAAATCAAATAAGGCAAAAGTCAAGAATGGGAAAGATTTTGCAAGGTATACAAATAAATGCTTAGTATCTTTAACATACAAAATGCATTTATATATTATTAATTAAAGTGAAAATAATCCAATAAAATGAGTAATACCCATGAAGCAGTAATTGCAGAGGAAACAAGAGAAATATTCAAGATATTCTTATAGTTCATCAACATTGCTAATATCACAAGGATTTCATGTGATGAATTGCTTTTCAACAATGAGATCAAGAGGATTAAAAGGGGGAATTTTCTGTTGTTAAGAGTGAAGAATAAGTTGTACTCAAGATTAAGGCTCAGTTCATTTGTTCAGTAGTGTCTGACTCTGTGATCTCATGGACTGCAGCACGCCAGGCCTCCCTGTCCATTACCAACTCCCGGAGCTTGCCCAAACTCATGTCCATTGAGTTGGTGATGCCATCCAACTGTCTCATCCTCTGTCATCCCCTTCTCCTCCTGCCTTCAATCTTTCCCAGCATCAGGGTCTTTTCCAATGAGTTAGTTCTTCTCATCAGGTGACCAAAGTATTGGAGCTTCAGCGTCAACATCAGTCCTTCTAATGAATATGCAGAACCAATTTCCTTTAGGATGGACTGGTTGGATCTCCTTGCAGTCCAAGGGACTCTCAAGAGTCTTCTCCAACACCACAGTTCAAAAGCATCAATTTTTTGGCACTCAGCTTTCTTTATAATCCATTTATCACATTCATACATGACTACTGGAAAAACCATGTCTTTGACTAGATGGACCTTTGTTGGCAAAGTAATGTCTCTGCTTTTTAATATGCTGTCGAGGTTGGTGATAGCTCTTCTTCCAAGTAGTATGTGTCTTAATTTCATGGCTGTAGTCACCATCTGCAGTGATTTTGGAGCCCAAGAAAATAAAGTCTGTCATTGTTTCCATTGTTTACCATCTATTAGTCATGAAGTGATGGGACCAGATGTCCTGATTTTAATTTTTTGAATGTTGAGTTTTAAGCCAACTTTTTTACTCTCCTATTTCACTCTCATCAAGAAGCTCTTTAGTTCCTCTTTGCTTTCTTCCATAAGGGTGGTGTCATCTGCATATCTGAGATTATTGATATTTCTCCCCGCAGTCTTTACTTCAGTTTGTGCTTCCTCCAGCCTGGCATTCGCATGATGTACTCTGCATGTAAGTTAAATAAGCAGGGTGACAATATACAGCCTCGATGTATCCCTTTCCCTATTTGGAATCAGTCTATTGTTCCATATCCAGTTCTAACTGTTGCTACTTGACCTGCATATAGACTTCTCAGGAGGCAGGTCAGGTGGTCTGGTATTTCCACCTCTTTTAAGAATGTTCCACAGTTTGTCACGATCCACACAGTCAAAGGCTTTGGCATAGTCAGTAAAGCAGAAGCAGGTGTTTTTCTGGAACTCTCTTGATTTTTTGATGATCCAATGGATGTTGGCAATTGGATCTCTGATTTCTCTGTTTTTTCTAAATCCAACTTGAACATCTGAAAATTTATGGTTCGCATACTGCTGAAGACTTGCTTGGAGAATTTTGAGCATTAACTTTGCTAGTGTGTGAGATTAATGTTAATAAGGGAATAAACTATTTTCATTTTCCAATTCAGTTCAATTCAGTCGCTCAGTCGTGTCTGACTCTTTGCGAACCCATGAATCACAGCACGCCAGGCCTCCCTGTCCATCACTAGCTCCCAGAGTTCACTCAAACTCATGTGCATCGAGTCGGTGAAGCCATCCAGCCATCTCATCCTCTGTCATCCCCTTCTCCTCCTGCCCCTAGTCCCTTCCAGCATCAGGATCTTTTCCAAAGAGTCAACTCTTCACATGAGGTGTCCAAAGTATTGGAGTTTCAACATCAGCATCAGTTGTTGATGCTCCTTTAGGATGGGCTGGTTGGATCTCCTTGCAGTTCAAGGGACTCACAAGGGTCTTCTCCAACACCACAGTTCAAAAGCATCAATTCTTCAGCACTCAGCGTTCTTTGCAGTCCAACTCTCACATCCATACATGACCACTGGAAAAACTAAGGCCTTGATTAGACAGACCTTTGTTGACAAAGTAATGTCTCTTTTTTAATATGCTATCTAGGTTGGTCATAACTTTCCTTCCAAGGAGTAAGCGTCTTTTAATTTCATGGCTGCAATCACCACCTGCAGTGCTTTTGGAGCCCAGAAAAATAAAGTCTGACACTGTTTCCACTGTTTCCCCAGCTATTTACCATGAAGTGATGGGACCAGATGCCATGATCTTCGTTTTCTGAATGTTGAGTTTTAAGCCAACTTTTTCACTCTCCACTTTCACTTTCATCAAGAGGCTTTTTAGTTCCTCTTCACTTTCTGCCATAAGGTGTATTCTGTGTATTCTGACAAAAATACACAGAAGAACTGTACAAAAGATCTTCACAACCCAGATAATCACATTAATGAGATCACTCATGTAGAGCCAGACATCCTGGAATGTGAAGTCAAGTGGGCCTTAGGAAGCATCACTATGAACAAAGCTAGTGGAGGTGATGGAATTCTAGTTGGGCTATTTCAAATCCTGAAAGATGATGCTGTGAAAGTGCTGCATTCAATATGCCAGCAGATTTGGAATACTCAGCAGTGGCCACAGGACTGGAAAAGGTCAGTTTTTATTCCAGTCCCAAAGAAAGGCAATGCCAAAGAATGCTCAAACTACCTCACAATTGCACTCATCTCACACACTAGTAATGCTCAAAATTCTCCAAGCCAGGCTTCAGCAATACATGAACCATGAACTTCCAGATGTTAAAGCTGGTTTTAGAAAAGGTAGAGGAACGAGAGATCAAATTGCCAACACCAACATCGAAAGAGCAAGAGAACTCCAGAAAAACATCTATTTCTGCTTTATTGACTATGCCAAAGCCTTTGACTGGGTGGATCACAATAAACTGTGGAAAATTCTGAAAGAGATGGGAATACCAGACCACCTGACCTGCCTCTTGAGAAACCTATATGCAGGTCAGGAAGCAACAGATAGAACTGGACATGGAACAACAAACTGGTTCCAAACAGGAGAAGGAGTATGCCAAGGCTGTATATTGTCACCCTGTTTATTTAACTTCTATGCAGAGTACATCATGAGACACGCTGGACTGGAAGAAGCACAAGCTGGAATCAAGACTGCCGTGAGAAATATCAATAACCTCAGATATGCAGATGACACCACCCTTATGGTATTTTCCAGTAGAGCCGGTCAATAATTAAATTTTAAATTTATCTATGCATCTTTTTTTCAACAATTTCAATTTGAGGAATTTTCCAAAGGAAAAGTTGGATGCACATGCAAAGATATATTTATGTATCTTTATTTGAAACATTGTTTAAACCAGTGACTATTTTTAGGAAAAGAAACACAACTAAGTGCTCCTTAATAGAGTATTCATATAATTTGTTATTTCTAAACATTTTGAAAGAATATTGTTGAAGTGCTTAAAAATTTTTCTGTTTACCTGGCACTGCTTTTCTTTCACCAATTATGGCAGGAATTTGGTCATTTACTCCAACGGAAGAGTGCTAGACATGAAATGAAAGAATCCTGATTTTGCTCCATTTAAGTGTTAAAAATGCACTCCTTTTTATTTAAAATATTGCAAACAGATTTCTGTTTTATGCAATTAAATCACACAGTACTACATTCAGTAAAACACCATAAGTATTTTAGATATTGACATGTAATAATACCCAGGGTATATTTCAAGATAATTCAATTATAAGGTAACTGCATAGTTCTATTTATACCTTTATATAGACTATGTAAGTCTTTATATAGATAATAGAAGGAATAGAAATATATAATACACTGTCCATGGAATTGTGCACACTAGAATATTGAAGTGAAGCCTTTCCCTTGTCCAGGGTATCTTCCCGACCCAGGTATCCTACCCAGGTCTCCTGCATTGCAGACGGATTCCTTACCAGCTGAGCCACAATTGAAGCCCATGTTGAAACACATAGATTAAATAAATATCCATGTAAATATATAGATAAAACTCAGAACACAATCAGTTTACTCTTGCAGCAGTAACACCATTCCCCAGAGGAGCTGAAATCTCAGAGTGAGATGATATGAAATGTAGAAGCGGATTCAGGGAAAGTCATCATTATTAAAGATCTGTCTCTGAACCTGTTGATGCAGTGGTCCTGCCCTAACATAAGCAGAGGCTACCAGAAACATTTACTCCTGGGCAATTTTCCCATTAAATTAATAATAATAACACTAGCAGTAGCAGCAGCAGCAGTAGCAGTCAGAAACAATAATAATAATAGAAAGATCATCTCTGGGGAGAACCTAGTATGGATGAAGGGCCATGAAAAATAAGCAAAGGAAGACATAAGGTAGTGATGAATCCCTCAAAATGGCTGGAGTGATAAAACTGAATTATCTAACTTGGAATGAAAATCTAAAGAATTCATGCCCAGAATAAAGGATTGCTCTACTTCTATCCCAACACTGGGTGTCTACTCACTTGCTACTCCTCACTGTCACCCCTAAAATCATTCTGTGGCTTCATGTTTCTGTCCACTTAAGAGTAAATAGACCTGCACTAATGGGAAAACAAAACAAAAAAAATACAGCATTTGCGATAATGACCAGCCTGGATGTTCATTCATAATTAGGAACTATCAAAGAGTGCATGTCTTCAGAAGAAAATTAATAGAAGAAAAGAAAAATCAAGAATAAACAATCATCTAATTATGTAATAAATTAATGCTCTGGAAGATAAATCTTAGGATACTTTTCTGTATACAAAGTTGGAGAACTGAAATATAGAAGAAAAAATACACTTAGAGATTCATGGCATAAACATTTAGTAGTAGAATATTGTCAAGAAAAATACTTGGAAAAAAAAACAATGACAATATAGAAGTGAATAAAACCTAATATTACTGATTTCCATTCACATAAAGAGTCAACTATCTGTTGGAAAGAACCCATCATGTAAAAAACACAAATTTTAAAGGTATCTTCAATAAAGCTAAATACAACCTAATGTAATTTCTGAGCTCTACTAGTTTCTAGAAAGCTGTAAAAATTAGTGGAGGGCATGAAGATGGAATGGGCTGCCCTGGTGGCTCACATGGTAAAGAATCCACCTGCAATGCAGGAAACCTGGGTTTTATCCGTGGGCTGGGAAGAACCCCTGGAGGAAGGCATGGCAAGCCACTCCAGTATTCTTGCCTGGAGAATCCCCATGGACAGAGGAACCTGGTTGGCTACAGTCCATTGGGTAGCAAGGAGTCAGACATGACTGAGCAACCAAACACGCACGTATGAAGATGGGATTGACCAACCAGTTATCTGAATGAAAGGTGGACTAGCATCAGTGATGCCATTAACAAATATGAACCAAAAGTTAAAGAAATAACTGATTTTTAATATTATTTTCAATTGGATGTTTCAGTTTATAGGTTGGAGAAGGCAATGGCACCCCACTCCAGTACTCTTGCCTGGAAAATCCCATGGGCGGAGGAGCCTGGTGGGCTGCAGTCCATGGGGTCGCACAGAGTTGGACACGACTGAGCGACTTCACTTTCACTTTTCACTTTCATCATTGGAGAAGGAAATGGCAACCCACTCCAGTGTTCTTGCCTGGAGAATCCCAGGGACGGGGAGCCTGGTGGGCTGCCGTCTATGGGGTCGCACAGAGTCGGACACGACTGAAGCGACTTAGCAACAGCAGCAGCAGTTTATAGATATATCTGCCAACAGACAAGGTGCAGAATACATCATTTTTCACTGTTAAATAAAATTACTCAAATCTTATTCATCATTCCTTACAATTCTGTGTGTAAATTGATAAATCCATGTATTCTTTTTTTTTTTTTGCTAGACCTTACTTAGTTTGAGCATATGTTTTTCAATCATGGTTTTCTCCAATGTCTGGAATCCATCTGGAAAACTGAAAAACAAAACAAAACACAGACTTCTGGGTACTTTTTGGTTTCTGAAATTAAGAATGTCTACAGAGAAAAATTTTAAGTCAATTTTTCTAGTCAAAATTTCAACTCTGGCAATTTGCTTAACTTTTATCCATTTGCAAGCCAACTATCCATTATGTATATTGCTCATTACAATTACCTACCTGTGTTAGAAAAATTGATATAGTAGAGAAGACATATCATAAATGTGAAAATAAGTTATTGATATAATTAATAAATTATTGATATAAAGTAGTGTTTAATTTTTTCATAAACAGTGATCAGGTAACCAACAACTCTGAGATTTTTTTAACACTATGGCAAAACTGAATTTCTCACCTTTCCACTCATACAATTGCTTTCTCCAATATTATTACATTCCAGGACTTCTTAAATGGCTCAATGGTAAAATAATTCACCTGCCAATCCCTGAGACATAAGATACATGGGTTAGATCCCTTGGTTGGAAAGATCCCCTGGAGAAGTAAACAGCAACCCACTCCAGAGTTCTTGACTGGGAAATCCCATTGACAGAGGAGCCTGGGAGGCTATGGCCCTTGGGGCCGCAAATAGCTGGACACTACTGAGCACACACTTGTGTTATTATGTTTTCTCCTTGACAGGATGTCTGACTTTTCCTTTTATTATTCTTGCCCTCTAAATCTAAACATTAGTTAGGTCCCATTATATCTGTGTTCAAACATTCAAATAATTGTTACATTTCTCCTGCTGTCACCATTTAATCTTAAATATCCATGGGTCACAACCTGTCATTTATAAAGGTGAACTTCAGTCTCCCCTCTCTGACATGCCTTACCCTGGCAAGTCATCCTCTCCCCAGACCACTGTTCATCCCAACAAATACCTTCAATGGCAAGCAGGAGCCAGACTTTCAAGTAACCTGTGTATATATAATTAAGTAGGACATTTTGAGGTAGCCTAAGGCACTAGACTTACCATACAAATTTCATTCAGACAAATTGGTTCACTTTTCCTGGCATCAGTCTTCAAATTCTGTCATATCTCTTTTTGAGTCATAATTAGTAACACTGGATTTATCTTAAATTTAGTTGTGGAGTTTTTGAAAACATATGTGCCTATATCAAGCCCCACATATTATGGATCTGTCATTCTTGGATGAGTTCAGATTTGAGTATTTCTGATCAAACATCACAAATTTCCATGTTACTTTTTTACATTGAATCTTCTCCTTATTACCAAATGTTCAAATTCCCCTACCCCTTTAGACATATCTCAAATGTTAAATGTTATAATTTCTATGAAGTCTTTCCTTATAAATCTTCTACCCCAATTTCAAGAGGACTTTTCAGTCCCCTCATACGTGACTGCGTTTGATATGGTATGAACATATCATTCAATCCATCAGTTCAGTTCAGTTCAGTCACTCAGTCTTTTTTTTGCTAGACCTTACTTAGTTTGGGCATATGTTTTTCAATCATGGTTTTCTCCAATGTCTGGAATCCATCTGGAAAAATGAAAAACTATTTTCTTCCACTAGCATGCTGGTGGAATGCTGTGGTCTTTTTATGGCTGAATAATAAAATATTCCATCCAAAAGGAGATCAGTCCTGGGTGTTCATTGGAAGGACCAATGCTGAAGATGAAACTCCAATACTTTGGCCACCTCTTCCGAAGAGTTGACTCATTGGAAAAGACCCTGATGCTGGGAGGGATTGGGGGAAGGAGGAGAAGGGGACGATGTAGGATGAGATGGCATCACCAACTCAATGCACGTGAGTTTGAGTGAACTCCGGGATTTGGTGATGGACAAGGAGGCCTGGTGTGCTGTGATTCATGGGGTTGCAAAGAGTCGGACATGACTGAGTGACTGAACTGAACTGACTGAATATTCCATTGTGTATATGTACCACAGCTTAAAAATTAGTTTTGATTGGAAGATGGTTGCTTTACAATATTGTGTTGGCTTCTTTCATATAGCAACATGAATCAGCCCTAGGCATATATATAGTCTCCCCCTCCTGAGCCTCTCTTCCACCTCCCACTCCATCTCACCCCTCAAGGTTATCACAGAGTGCCAGAGTCCCTGAGTCATGCAGTAAATTTCCACTAGCTCTTATGGTAATGTAACCCACTCTCTCCTTTCTCCCTTGTGTCCACAAGCCTGTTTTTTATGTCTGCATCTCTGTTGCTGCCCTGAAAATAGGTTAATTAGTATCATTTTTCTAGATTCCATATATATGTACTAATATATGATACTTGTCTTTCTCTTTCTGACTTACTTCATGCTGTATAATAGTCTCTAGGTTTATCTACCTTAGAACTGAGTCAAATGTGGTCTTTTTTATGGCTGAGTAATATTCCATTGTATATATGTACCACAGTTTCTTTATCCATTCATCTGTCAGTGGACATCTAGTTTGCTTCCATGTCCTAGCTATTGTAAATAGTGCTGCAATGAACAATTACATGCACTTTTCAATTATGCTTTCCTCAGGGAATATTCCCAGCAGTGGGATTGTTGGGTCATATAATAGTTTTATTCCTAGTTTTTTTTTTTTTTTTAAGGAATCTAATCTCCATACTATTCTCAACAATGGCTGTATCAGTTTCCATTCTCACCAACAGTGCAAGAAGTTTCCATTTTCTCCATACCCTCTCCAGCATTTATTGTTTATGGATTTTTTATGGTGGCCATTCAGACTGGTGTGAAGCAATACCTCATTGTAATTTTGATCTGCATTTCGCTACTAATGAGCAATGTTGAGCATTTTTAATGTGCTTGTTAGCCATGTATATATCGTCTTTGAAGAAAGTTCTGTTTGGGTCTTCTCACTTTTTGACTGGGTTGCTTCTCTGGTATTGAGCTGAATGAGCTTCTTGTATATTTTGGAGATTAATCTTTTGTCAGTTGTTTCATTTGCTATTATATCTCCCATTCTGAGGGTTGTTTTTTTTTTTCACTTTGTTTATAGCTTCCTTCACTGTGCAAAAGCTTTTAAATTTAATTAGGTCCCATTTGTTTATTTTTGTTCTTATTTTGATTATTATAGAAGGTGGATCATAGAGGATCTTGCTGTGATTTACTTAGAGGAGTGTTCTGCCTATGTTTTCTTCTAGGAGTTTTATAGTTTCTGGTCTTACATTTAGGATTATAATACATCTTGAGTTTATCTTTGTGTATTTTTCGCAAAACTAAAACAAAGTTTCACAAATAGTATGCAAACACAGAAGACCCCAAATAGCCAAAGCAATATTGAGAAAGAAGAATGAAGTTGGAGGAATCAACCTGACTTCAGACTATACACAAAGCTATAGTCACCAAGATAGTATGGTACTGGCATAAAAACAGAAATACAGACCAACGGAACAAGACAGAAAGCCTAGAGATAAACCCACACATGTATGGGCATGTTATCTTCGACAAAGGAGGCAGGAATATACAAAGGCCGAAAGACAGCCTCTTCAATAATTAGTGCTGGGAAAACTGGACAGCCACATGTAAGAGAATGAAATCAGAACACTTCCTAACACCATGAAACTTTCTTAAGAAGTAAAATGATGGTCTTGGGGGGAAGTTTAAACAAATATCCAGGGCTTCCCATCTGGGGCTAGTGGTAAAGAAGCACCTTCCAATGCAGGAGCCTCAAGAGACAAGGATTCCATCCCTGGGTCAGAAAGATCCCCTGGAGTTGAAAATGACAACTTACTCCAATATTCTTGCCTGGGAAATGCCATGGACAGAGGAGCCTGGTGGTTGACTCTTATTGTAGCCACATGGTGGGAAACGACTGAGAACACACACATACACACAGAGGACGTCTTGGTAAACGAAGGCAGAGTTCCATACCTGAAGAGGCAGATGACAAATGGTAAAACTGAACATTGGCTTCCCATAGCTCAGGCAAAATCATGTCGTTTGATGTACAGGAACAGCTAGTACTACAATGCTCCTAAAACTGGTATGGTGGTTCTGTGATTTTAGAAAATGGTTGATAATTCCATAGGGGAAATTTACAGTCATTTCCAAACTTTAGCCCAGGCCAGAAACATGTGGAGTTCTTACTAAAAGGCCTATTTCTGAGCTCTAACTCAAAAGTTTCTGATCTAGTAGGTTCGAGTGTTCCTCATGTGCAGGTCTTACCAGAGCCTTTAGAGGCAAATGGCTGAGGGAAAGGGAACTCTTAGCTCTTTCTCTATGATTGAGAGAAGCTTTGCTGTCATGCTGAGAATGTGTTTTTCTCTAGAGTTTGAGTCCCAAAGTCTATGAACTCATGCAAAATCCACTCTTACGTATGTTCATACACCTGTTTCCTTTTCTTCTCTTTCAGTTAAGTTAGAATCAAGCAATGTCTATGAGATGGCAATTTTCAGTGAGGGCATGTAGACTCTATAGCTGTGGACATAAATGGTGAAGAGGATAGAATTCATGTAAAGCGAACATGATTGGCAAAGAGCCATCACCAAAATGTGTGTGTGCATATATTAACTTCATTGTAGTTAATTGGAAAACTTGATTTTCCATTCAAAAGGTCCACGTGGGTCCAAACTCTAAAAGATTTTTACCCATAGGGTAAGTTTATGACTCTAAACTATTTGAATTGAGCAATGAAGTATAATTTAGAAAGAGCAGAGAGTGCACTGGTGTTTATTTTCATTGGGAAATGACCATCAGGTCCCAAGTTTTAATATATGTCCTCTAATCTATTACTGTCCACACATAGTTTTTCTTAATCATCTATATAGTATCATCTGGCTCCCATTCAGCTAAAGATGACTTGAAATATGTCACAACTATGGTAGAACTGCCAATGAAAAATTATACTTAATCTTTGACTTTTAACTCTGATGTATGTACTGGCTTAAGTTGTGTTTACAAATATTTTGGAAGGCAGCTTTCATACTTTACTTCTTGAGCAGATAGTTATGTATGGTATTTTATTTCCTGATGTTTATCAACAGCATTCCATTATATCCTTTACTGGCATACTTAGGAACTAAATGATTGACCTATTGGATTTACACTAGCATCAGTGAAAGAGGGAAAGTCAAAAAACCTTAGCTTGTTTCATGTGAATTCCTACAGTAAAAATACAGTCTCTTAGCAAATCTTCCAGTTTGCTCTTTTGAAATAATTCAGAGCTCCTTTCTTTACCCTAGTCTGCAGGAGGATACTACTAAATCCCTGATACAAGCATATCTGTATATATTTGTTCTGGCAGTAATAGTCATAGCATAGTCAAGAAAATATTCAATTTAATTTCTCATAAACCTTTTCTCAACATCAGAAGGGCTGATGCTGAAGCTGAAACTCTAATACTTTGGTCACCCGATGTGAGGAACTGACTCAGTTGAGAAGACCCTGAAGCTGGGAAAGATTGAAGGCAGGAGGAAAAGGGGACGACAGAGGATGAGATGGTTGGATGGCATCATTGACTCAATGGACATGAGTTTGTGTAGGCTCCAGAGTTGGTGATGGACAGGGAAGCCTGGCATGCTGCAGTCCATGGTGTCGCAAATAGTCAGACATAAGTGAGCAACTGAACTGAACTGAACTGAAACCTTACCTCAGAACTCATTTGCTTTTATCCTTCCAATGAGTGACGTTCAAGCCCTGTTAAAAGAAAGCAGGGATTTTTGTTGTTGTTGTTGTTGTTTTTTGCTTGTGACAACCATGATTAGTACAGAGTGAATATGTATAACATATATATATATATATATATATGGGATTAATATACATGTATATTAAAGCTGAGCACTGAAAAATTGATGCTTTTGAATTGTGGTGTTGGACACGATTTCTTGAGAGTCCCTTGGACTGCAAGGAGATCCAACCAGTCCCTCCTAAAGGAAATCAGTCCTGAATATTCATTGGAAGGACTGATGCTGAAGCTTAAGCTCCAGTACTTTGGCCACCTGATGAGAAGAACTGATTCACTGGAAAAGACCCTGATTCTTTGAAAGATTGAAGGTGGGATGAGAATGGGATGACAGAGGATGAGATGGTTGGATGGCATCACTAACTCGATGGACGTGAGTCTGAGTGAACTCCAGGAGTTGGTGATGGACAGGGAGGCCTGATGAGCTACAGTTCATGGGGTCACAAAGAGTCAGACATGACTGAGCAACTGAACTGAGCTGATATGTATATATATACATACACATTTTTTTTTGTATTTTTCAAACAAGAAAGAAAGAGCCTAGATAAAATTGTAAGAAATATATGTACACTTGTACAAACATCCGTTATATATGTTCAATGATATTACATGTGTTTAAAAGTTCCATATTTTCAAAGCAAGCATAAGTAAGAAGTGAGGAAGTAAATAAATTTAAAATGGCTTTTTAAAGTGCTTTAGGTACATTTCATTTACTGTACTGTTTGTATAAAAGCCATTTAAGATGTTTATTTGTCTTTTCTGATGTTATTTTTGGCAAAAAGATCCTGTGTTGAATTACTTTGTTTACATACAGACAAGAAATAGTGAAAGACTGATTTCTTGATACTATAAATTGTTTTATAGCTGCTATAGGTTTCATTTACGTTTCTTTAAATGTATTATATTTGCAATAGAGGAGGAAAATGTTATTCTCCTCCTTCTCTGAAAGCAAACTATCTTTTCTTACTCATAAAAAATAAACAAGAAAATATGTAGCTTCCAGTTCTGAAATGGAATATTCCATTAATATAAATTGAAGAGTAGCTTGGTAAACATTTATTCTTAATATGTATTGACTTAAAGCTTTTTTGCTTGATGTTTGATGTAAAATTCATTTGCCAATTTAAATTTTTGAACCACTTAGCTACTGAACATGTGAAGTGGGTGGAGGCACATGAGTATACATGAACAACCAATAGCACTGAGCTTTTTTTCTACTCAGTTTTAATTTTATAAAATTAATGACAATATGCATTTGCAATCAACTTTGCTTTCCATCCTTCAACCTTAGTAGTAAATATATCCATGAGTATTGTTTACTTTTTTTTTTTTTTTTTTTTTTACTACTGTAGCTTACTACTTTATATGATGGATCTTATTTTAAAGATGTGTTCTGGTGAGAATATACAAAAATTTCTCTGTGGCATGCTCACACAATCAGAATTCTAGGCATTTTCATCTTCATTAAAAGTGGCTGAATGACTGTTTCACGTGGCTTTATAAATTTACACTTTTACTCCGTTTCCAAGTTCATTCTTTCCCTGCTTCCTCTCAATCTGTGATATTAACAGATTGCAGCAATGCAAAAAATAAAACAGATCAATATACTATTATGACTTAGGAAAATGCCCAGGATATACTTTATTTAAAAAATGATAGAAAAAATGTCAAATTAGAATGTGTGATGTGATCTGATTTTGGTCAATCTATATAATAAATGTGAACTAATGAATTGCAAGATCTAAGATGATGCACAGCAAATGTTTAGAATCATTACCTCTGGAACATGAACTTGAAGTGCAAGAATGAAAGACTAAATTTTTCCTCGTGATTTTTGTATTATGTGAATTGTTTTAATCAGCAAATAATACTTAGTCATTACAAACTAACTGATTATTGTAAGTTAAAAGACGAAAGAGAACACGAAGAACACTAATATCCTTACACATGACATATGCAAAGGGACAGCCACTGAATTTCAAGAATAATCATGTCTTTAAGAGAAGGCTCAGAGGGTAAAGCATCTGCCTGCAATGCAGGAGATCTGGGTTTGATTCCTGGGTCAGGAAGATACCCTGGAGAAGGAAATGGCAACCCACTACAGTACTCTTGCCTGGAAAATCCCATGGACAGAGAAGCCTGGTAGACTATAGTCCATGGGCTCGCAAAGAATCAGACATGACTGAGCGACTTCATTTTCACTTTCACTTTCAAGAGAATAGTGAGGGTTGCCAGAGCCATAATGTAGAGGTGTGTAAGTTGTGCACTTCACAATTCTTGGGACAGGATTCAAATAGGCTACTCTTTGAATGAGCTGCCCTGATGGTTCAGCAGTACAGAATCTGCCTGCAATGCAGGAGATGCAGGAGACCATGGGTTCGATTTCAGGATCAGGAAGAAAATTCGGAAGAGGGCATGACAACCCACTGCAGTGTTCTTGCCAGGAGAATCCCATGGACAGAGGAGCCTGGTGGGTTACAGTCCATGGGGTCGTAAAGAGTCAGACAAGACTGAAGCAAGTCAGCATGCACAAGCGCCCTCCTTGAATGAACTTCCTAGAGCTGTGTTGTGCATAACCAGTCTAGTTTCTTGTCTTTACAAATGGTAATGCAATATTAACACAAGCTGTCTTATCAGCACTGACATTTAGGAAATTTTACTGACTATAAAAACTTAAGAAAATCAGTTTTAAAAATTGATAAATATAAAAAAATTGATATATATGTTATTTGCTTTTAAAATTTCTGTGAATGTTTTATCAACTGCGAGTATCTTAAGTCTTGCTAATTTTTAGACCTTGAGTGATTTCACAAATACATCCTCAAATATATGATAGCATGTCATTTATTTTAATTTGAATTTGAATAATTGTATTGGCCTTAAATTGACAGAAATAATTAGTGAATAGTTAACAATGGGGCTTTCAGGTGGTACAGTGGAAAAGAATCCACGCTGACAATGCATAGACTCAAGAGACGCAGGTTTGATCCCTGAGTTGGGAAGATACCCTGGAGAAGCAAATGGCAACCCACTCCAGTTCTTCCCTGGGAAATCCCATGGACAGAGAAGCCTGGTGGGCTATAGTCCATGGGGTCGCAAAGAGTCAGACATGACTAAGCATGCACACACCTGTCTAATTATTGCTAACAGTAAGCATTGAACTGCATATGCATATAGTTGTAATATATATGGATTTTATGTATGGAGAATAGAGAAATCACACATGAATATGCCTTTATTACATGTGTTTCATTTGCATAATTAAAACATAATGCTACTTGCCAGAATCACATTGTTCATAGGCAAATAAAACTTTCTTCATATTAAATTTATGACAACACAAGGTATATGATTTTTTGCCTGGGAAACTATTACCAAAGAGAAGAAGAAGAAAAAAAAAAGGTTTTCATTAAATTTTTTAAACAGAGAGTTCAAGAATCTAGAAGGAAAAAAAAAAAAAACATTTCCAGCGATATATGAACTTCTAAATCTATTATATCCTTTGATTATATCCTTTGCAGCCAAAGACAGAGAAGTTCTATACAGTCAGCAACAACAAGACTGGGAGCTGACTGTGGCTCAGATCATGAACTCCTTATTGCCAAATTCAGACTGAAATTGAAGAAAGTGGGGAAAACCACTAGACCATTCAGGTGTGAGCTAAATCAAATCCCTTATGATTATACAGTGAAATTGAGAAAGAGATTTAAGGGACTAGATCTGATAGGCAGAGTGCCTGATGTACTATGGATGGAGGTTTGTGACATTGTACAAGAGACAGGGATCAAAAACATCCCCAAGAAAAAGAAATGCAAAAAAGCAAAATGGCTGTCTGAAGAGGGCTTACAAATAGCTGTGAGAAGAAGAGAAGCGAAAAGCAAAGAAGAAAAGGAAAGATATACGCATTTGAATGCAGAGTTCCAAAAAATAACAAGGATAGATAAGAAAGCCTTCCTCAGCAATCAATGCAAAGAAATAGAGGAAAACAGTACAATGGGAAAGACTAGAGATCTCTTCAAGAAAATTAGAGATACCAAGGGAACATTTCATGCAAAGATGGGCTCGATAAAGAAAGCTGAGTGCCAAAGAATTAATGCTTTTGAACTGTGATGTTGGAGAAGACTCCTGAGAGTCCCTTGGACTGCAAAGAGATCCAACCAGTCCATTCTAAAGAAGATCAGCCCTGGGTGTTCTTTGGAAGGAATGATGCTAAAGCTGAAACTCCAGTACTTTGGCCACCTCATGCGAAGAGTTGACTCATTGGAAAAGACTCTGATGCTGGGAGGGATTGGGGGCAGGAGGAGAAGGGGACAAAAGAGGATGAGATGGCTGGATGGCATCACCTACTCGATGGAGATGAGTCTGAGTGAACTCCGGGAGTAGGTGATGGACAGGGAGGCCTGGCATGCTGCAATTCATGGGGTCGCAAAGAGTCAGACATGACTAAGCGACTGAACTGAAATGAACTGACAGCTACAGATGGTGACTGCAGCCATGAAATTAAAGACGCTTATTCCTTGGAAGGAAAGTTATGACCAACCTAGACAGCATATTAAAAAGTAGAGACATTACTTTGTCAACAAAATCAGTCAAGTCAAGGCTATGGTTTTTCCAATGGTCATGTATGGATGTGAGAGTTGGACTATAAAGAAGGCTGAGCACAGAAGAATTGATACTTTAGAACTGTGGTGTTAGAGAACACTCTTGAGAGTCCCTTGGACTGTAAGGAGATCCAACCAGTCCATCCTAAGAGATCAGTCTTGGGTGTTCGAAAGACTGATGCTGAAGCTGAAATTCTAATACTTTGGCCACCTGATGGGAAGAGCTGACTCATTTGAAAAGACCCTGATGCTGGGAAAGATTGAGGGCAGGAGGAGAAGAGGATGACAGAGGATGAGATGGTTGGATGGCATCACTGACTCAATGGACATAAGTTTGGGTGGACTCCAGGAGTTGGTGATAGAAAGGGAGGCCTGGTGTGCTGTGGTTCATGGGGTCGCAAAGAGTCGGACACAACTGAGTGACTGAACTAAACTGAACTGAAATCTATTACTGTCATTTTTATGATAATAGGTGCGTAATGATGGCACCCCACTCCAGTACTCCTGCCTGGAAAATCCCGTGGATGGAGGAGCCTGGTGGGCTGCAGTCCATGGAGTCGCTAGGAGTCGGACACGACTGAGCGACTTCACTTTCACTTTTCACTTTCATGCAGTGGAGAAGGAAATGGCAACCCACTCCAGTGTTCTTGCCTGGAGAATCCCAGGGACAGTGGGGCCTGGTGGGCTGCCGTCTATGGGGTCGCATAGAGTCAGACACGACCAAAGCGACTTAGCAGCAGCAGCAATACCAGTGTATGGGGGTAAATGTAGTAGGCATTTATGTTTATACATATTCAGTAAATTATGATCCATTTTCTTATTCATGCATTTTTTCCTGAGTTTGAAAATTGAAAATGAAATGTAAGCATATACATTCATATCTACATATATATTGTCTTATATATTTCGTCATGATTAGTAGTTTTTTCATCCACTTTAATGTGATTTTAGGGTTTTAAACAAGATTACAGCTGTTAGCTGCTTACTATTTGTAAAATACTGACCTACTGACATGGATAGTTAATACATCTTCACATAGCATATGAAAAAAATATTTTTTAAAAGTTTACAAAGAAAAAATTTGAGTTGGTCTTGCCTGGTACTCTGAATGCATGATAGAAGAAAGAAGTATATTCGATAGTGAGAAAAAAGAAGGTGGGTTGATAGAAATATAGAACCTAATCTTATCAAGAAAAAGGGAGTGGGTCTTAAATTTGACATCAAAGGGATTTGATATGTCCTGGAAAGGAAGCCAAAACCACTGATGTGACACTGAGATGATAAAGTGTGGGAAAAGGAAATGCTTTCCTTAGAGTCCTACAAATGAGTTTTAAGTGGGTCATTAAATTGGGATTGGCCTTTCACAAATCAGTTTTTATTAGTGCCCACTCTATCTGATCCTGTCCTTGGCATCCCCATCCCTAAATTTCAAAACATATATTTGACATGCTTAGAATCTTCCCAATAAATGCAGATTTCCATGAAAAGTAACTCAGGAGAATTAAAGAGAAAGCTCAGTCACATCTTCACAAAACCAGTTGCTTGATTGTTAAACCCATCCAGGTTATTCTTAGATCCTGGGAAGAAGGAGTGTTGCTTATTTTCATGGATACAGTACATTGTACTTTGTGTCCATCACATACCTCTCCTTGATTAAGAACGGTTACATTCATTTGGAAAATGTGAGCTTGAAATTGACCGCACAGTCCCTTTGGCTTCCTAATTTCTCTCAGCTTGTATATAGTATGGTAGTCCAATTTCCTTTCATCTAGGTCAATTTATCTTCCTATAACACCAAAATAAATGGTTTTCTACTAAAGTCTCAAAAGTGCTAATGTGTTCATTTTCTGCTTTGCAGCTGTAATTAATTTAAGCCAGAGAGAACTGTTATAGTGTTTATATTAGAAATGATGTTTCTCATGTGCTGTCTCCATTTTTTAAAGAAAGGAGATTAAATCAATTTTATCTCATCTGAAAATGTTCTTGTTCTAAACCTCTGAAGCTCATGATGAATCACTACTCAAATTATACTTTATAAATTAAATCAATTCAATCCAAATTTTGCTCCCCTATATACTTTATCCAATTTGGTATTAAGTTGAATTTTGCTATTTTTCCTATTTAAGCTCATAAAGTTAGGATATAATTTATGAACTTTTAAATTTATATTAATTAATACAATGTGTTACTTAATTCTATGTGGATGTCCATAATCTATTTCTAAACACATTTCTTAATATTGTTGGAAATACTGAGTCCCACATTGTTTTTCCTGCTGAAAACATTGTCTTCTGGGAGATTTTAATTGCTTTGAGAAATCTTTTAGATATTTAAAATGTTGCAAACTCAAAGTAATCTCTGCTCTGATTGGAAATAGTCTTGGTCACTCAAAATAACTCATATGTAGAAAAAGTATCCGGAGAAGGCAATGGCAACCCACTCCAGTACTCTTGCCTGGAAAATCCCATGGATGGAGGAGTCTGGTGTCGCTAAGAGTCGGATATGACTAAGAGTCTTCACTTTCACTTTCATGCATTGGATAAGGAAATGGCAACCCCCTCTAGCGTTCTTGCCTGGAGAATCCCAGGGATGGAGGAGCCTGGTGGGCTACCATCTATGGGGTCGCACAGAGTTGGACACTACTGAAGCGACTTAGCAGCAGCAGAAAGAGTATTAGTAGCTATGCTTTGAAAGTAAGTTAAAATGAAAAAGTTTGTATTTAGATTTTGTTCATTATCAGCAGCCACATCTGTTTTTCTGTATCATTAGGTAGAGCTGTCTCTTCACCATATTACTTATGCCAGAGGATCTCAGATATTGTGATTCTGCACATTGTTACTTATTTGCTAAGTCATGTCTGACTCTTTATGACCCCATGGACTGTAGCCTACCAGGCTTCTCTCTCTATAGGATTTTCCAGGCAATAATACTGGAGTCGGTTGTCATTTCCTTCTCCAGGTCAGAATTCTATGAGAACTTGCAAAATGCATATTTCTAGGCCCACTCTGTGAAACTGGAAATCAGAAGCTTTAGAGTATGGTTTGGAAATATGTCATTTTAATGAACACTGTGGTTGATTTTAATGCAAATTGTCTGCAAATTATCCGTGAAGATACACTAACAAAGCCAACATGCTCTGGAGTATCCCAGCATGCCAGATTTTTTTTTTTTTTTTTTTTTTGCAGCATGTAGGATCTAATTTCCTGACCAGGGATGGAACCTGCGCCCCCTGCACAAGGAGCAGAGTCTTAGCCACTGGACTACCAGAGAAGTCCTGTGAAGTACTTTTCACTTTTCACTTTGATGCATTGGAGAAGGAAATGGCAACGCACTCCAGTGTTCTTGCCTGGAGAATCCCAGGGACGGGGGAGCCTGGTGGGCTGCCGTCTATGGGGTCGCACAGAGTCGGACATGACTGAAGTGACTTAGCAGCAGCAGCAGCAGCAGCATCTTGCTCTTTCATCATAATTTTTATAATAGATCAAAGAGAATCTTCACCCAAGAGGTGGGTATAGGATCTTCAGTTTTAACAAAATGAAGATTAAGTGGCTAGTTTCGGTTTTGCAAACTTAAGACCATTCTGCACATCTGATGTTCACTCCTGTATTAGGTCTTGCTTAATGAGATGCATTATAATCAGAGGAGCAAAAAACAAACAAAACTAGCAAGATAAATATTTACTCAATAAGAGCATGCATAAATATGGTGAAACTCACTTAATCTCTCATTATTTTCATGGAAGTCTACCTATTATACATATTGATCATTGTTTTTACAGAATTTGGATCAGGATTAAGGATTTTCAACATTGTGCTGCTTTTCCACATAAGTGGCTGTAATCAAAATATTATGAAAATTTTGTCTTCTAGATTTGTAACTAGATTTTAGTGACACTATTTATGAAATTTACAATAACGGTGTTGATTGAAAATTCTAAAGAGCGTAACTTTCAAACAATTTGTGTGCCTCCAGATGGAGGCCTTAGGCTTCAAGGAGTCTAAGTGAAGACTAACACTGAGACATTTTTGATAAAGTTGTTAAAGACTCTGAAGTAGTTATATTTATATGGATTTATTTTCTTCATGGTTACTTGGAGTTCAAGATGTAGCAATTATTTGAACTCATTTTAAGTAATGAAAGTACCTATTTTCACTTGTCTTACTCCAGACAACTAAACCTATTATTACAGCCTCAAGGAACTGAAGTGTGCTATTAAATTTTCAAAATGAATAAATCCACGCACATATGGACACCTTATCTTCGACAAAGGAGGCAAGAATATACAATGGATTAAAGACAATCTCTTTAACAAGTGGTGCTGGGAAATCTGGTCAACCACTTGTAAAAGAATGAAACTGGACCACTTTCTAACACCATACACAAAAATAAACTCAAAATGGATTAAAGATCTAAACGTAAGACCAGAAACTATAAAACTCCTAGAGGAGAACATAGGCAAAACACTCTCCGACATACATCACAGCAGGATCCTCTATGACCCACCTCCCAGAATATTGGAAACAAAAGCAAAAATAAACAAATGGGACCTAATTAACCTTAAAAGCTTCTGCACATCAAAGGAAACTATTAGCAAGGTGAAAAGACAGCCTTCAGAATGGGAGAAAATAATAGCAAATGAAGCAACAGACAAACAACTAATCTCAAAAATATACAAGCAACTCCTACAGCTCAACTCCAGAAAAATAAACGACCCAATCAAAAAATGGGCCAAAGAACTAAATAGACATTTCTCCAAAGAAGACATACAGATGGCTAACAAACACATGAAAAGATGCTCAACATCACTCATTATCAGAGAAATGCAAATCAAAACCACTATGAGGTACCATTTCACACCAGTCAGAATGGCCGCGATCCAAAAGTCTACAAATAATAAATGCTGGAGAGGGTGTGGAGAAAAGGGAACCCTCTTACACTGTTGGTGGGAATGCAAACTAGTACAGCCACTATGGAGAACAGTGTGGAGATTCCTTAAAAAACTGGAAATAGAACTGCCTTATGATCCAGCAACCCCACTGCTGGGCATACACACTGAGGAAACCAGAAGGGAAAGAGACACGTGTACCCCAATGTTCATCGCAGCACTGTTTATAATAGCCAAGACATGGAAGCAACCTAGATGTCCATCAGCAGATGAATGGGTAAGAAAGCTGTGGTACATATACACAATAGAGTATTACTCAGCCATTAAAAAGAATACATTTGAATCAGTTCTAATGAGGTGGATGAAACTGGAGCCTATTATACAGAGTGAAGTAAGCCAGAAGGAAAAACATAAATACAGTATACTAACGCATATATATGGAATTTAGAAAGATGGTAACAATAACCCGGTGTACGAGACAGCAAAAGAGACACTGATGTATAGAACAGTCTTATGGACTCTGTGGGAGAGGGAGAGGGTGGGAAGATGTGGGAGAATGGCAATGAAACATGTAAAATATCATGTAAGAAACGAGTTGCCAGTCCAGGTTCGATGCATGATGCTGGATGCTTGGGGCTAGTGCACTGGGACAACCCAGAGGGATGGTATGGGGAGGGAAGAGGGAGGAGGGTTCAGGATGGGGAACACATGTATACCTGTGGCGGATTCATTTTGATATTTGGCAAAACTAATACAATTATGTAAAGTTTAAAAATAAAATAAAATTGGAAGAATAAAAAAAAAATAAAGTATGATATTCAATTCAAAATGAATTTCGAAGAATATTAGTCTTTCACTATAAAAATGCTTCTGAATGCAGAAAAAGAAATTGGGACAGCAAAATATAGTTCACTTGATATACCTTGACCACTTAAACTGAACTAGACATCTATTTTTTTTGTTAACTTATGGCTAAAAAACAAAACAAAAAAACCTGTATCATCTCATTAAGTGATACAACTTTAAAGGCAGCTCAGCACAAATTCTGCAGCAAAAATTACAGTTTTTGGCATCAAAATCCCTCTCCTACACTTATCAGTACTGTAATTTGGTGATATTACTTAACATGTCTAAGCTTCAATTTCTTCAACTATAAATCTGCAGTAGTTACTTCACTGAGTTATTAGAATATAAAATAAGTTAATGCATGTAAAGTACTCACCACTGCTTGGCATTAGTTAGTGTTCAAAAAGAATATGTAACATGATTAGGAGAATTTAAGGAAAATGACAAAATTGAAAAATAGAAAAAAAAAGAGTATAAATATGAAGGGAATATGTCTGATTTTTACATTTAGAAAGATTTGCCTTTTTTCCCTTCACTTGGCCTAGGGAATAGTCATTTTAGTTTTGATTCATTAGTAGAAACACTTCTGTAACTGGTCAAGAGATAGGATCCTTGTGGGAAGCCCATTTTGGGTCTAGAAATAGGAAAAGAGGCAGGTGGTAATTTAGTGGCTAAGTTGTATCCAACTCTTGTGATCTCCATTGACTGTATCCTACCAGGCTTCTCTGTCTGTGGGATTTCCCAGGCAAGATTACTGGAATGGGTTGTCATTTCCTTCTCTAGGGAATCTTCCCAACCCAGGCAGAAGCATATGTTGAGGAAAAGGTATAAAAATATTCAGTGAAGTTTAACATTGAAACCCTAAGGACATATTTTCACTTTTAATTCTTTACAATGAAGCTACAGAGTTAACTGCAGTGTTATTCACATGTGCTAGAGTCAGTTCCATTCGTTAAACATAAACTTGTTAATTTGTGACCCCCTGATAGACTCTTTACTATAGATTTGTTTAAGCGGGATCATTTTGAATGGACTGAAAATTATGTTCTTTTTATTACTGATCACGCTGAATAAAACCCCTTTTAAAATCTGGAATCCTTTCCTTCCTGACAAAGACTGCCAACTTTAGGTAGAACCACCTACACACAGAATCATTAGCCAGCTATGCAGAACACTTTGCCCTTAGCCACCAAAAAGACCAAGCCTCTGAACAAATGAGTGCGGGACTTACCTTAAGAGCCAGCTATTGAAACTTGGATGTACACCAAACCCCAAGTATGCTAGCTATGGACTCTGCTTTATTTACCAAGAATGCATCATCTTGTTCCAATCACTTTCCAAAGGGATTTTGAGGTGAAACTCAGAGGCAGGGAAATGTTTTTGTCCCAAAATAAACAGAGTGACGCTGGAGAAGAAATATTGTAAGTTTAAGCCTTTCCCAAGTAAGACAGCATAAATTCAGAGAATATGATTTGCTATCCGTTTTGACTGTGCTATGTAAACTAGAAGGCGACCCAGTGACTTATTTTTGTTCCTGCCTTCTCAAAGTTTAGAAAGCTATTGTTAAGAGGAGCACTTGAACCTCTGTCATTGTGCCATCTGTGGAATAATTAACCCACTGATTCTCATTCTAACAATGAATTGGTACGGACTCCACATATTTTGAGATGTGAAATATAAATAAACTGCCACTCTTCTTGCCTGGGAAATCCCGTGGACGGAGGAGTCTGGTAGGCTACAGTCCAAGTGGTTACAAAGAGTTGGGCATCGCTTAGCAACTAAACAACATACACACATGTAACATGCCTGCTAAGAAACAGAATTATTTCCTTCTGAAGCATTTTCAATTTCTTCCCATTTGACATAGTATATCTAAACCTTAGAAAACCTCTGATGTTGTAAACTAGATAGCTTAATTATGTGCATCAATGGGCAATAAGGAATGAATAGAGATTGGCTGGAAGCAAAAATACTTTTGAGGTTTAAAAGAAAAATGTGTGCTTCAAGGAGAGAAAGAGGGGAAGAAGAAGATGAGACTGGAAATTAGCCAATAAACAAAGTGCTAGTTGGAAATCACTTTGAGTTTTAGGATTTGGCAAGAAATGTAAGCAGTGGCAGCTGGAATCAGAAATACAACTAAAACATTTTAGCTAAACTAGTGCAAGTTCATAAACAACAAAATTAGTCATTCAGTGTACATATATTATATATAGATATACGTGTGTGTGTATGTGTGTGTGTGTGTGTTTGTGTGTATGTGTATGATGAGCTTCCCAGGTGGCATTAGTAGTAAAAAAAAAAAAAAAAAAAAAAACCTGCCTGCCAAGGCAGGAGACCTACGAGACATGACTTCTATCCCTGGGTTGGAAAGATTCCATAGAGGAGGCCATGGCAACCCACTCTAGGATTCTTGCCTGGAGAATCCCATGGACAGAGAAGTCTAGTGGGTTACAGTCTATAGGGTTGCAAAGAGTCAGACAGTACTGAAGTGACTTAGCATGCATACTTGTGTGTACACACATATATATATATACACACACACACATATATATTAATATATATATGTAAAATAAGGAATAAGTATATTTTGGTAAAGCTGCTTTGAGTTATGTATTTAACATTTTAATACTGATATATTTTCAGTAAAAAATGAATAAATAAACATACATATTGAAAAATGCAATCATTATTTTCAAAGAATTTGTTTATCTAGGTTTAAGATTAGTGGCGTAGGAAGACTGCATTCACCTCCTCCCATGGACAAACCAAATCTAGAGCTACATATAGAATAAGTCTCTCTACAAAAGACCTGAAAACTAGCTGAGTAGCTTCTCCACAGCAAAAAAACCAAAAAGGTCACATCAAATGGGTAAGAGAGGCAGAGAGGTGGTCTTGCCAAAATCTCCAGCTCAGCAACTCACAAACAAGAGGAATGTTACAAAGTGTATCTCTGTGGAGCAGGGAGTTTGAACCCCATGCCAGGCATATCAACCCTTGGGATGAGCCCCCAAGTACCCAGATTTGAAAACTGAAAGTGCCTATGTCCAGGAGACCCAAAAGTCTACAGGAAATTAAGATACTGGACTTACAACACTTGTATATAGAGTCAGTCACCTGACAATTTGATAACGAAAGCAGCAGATTGGACAATATATGAAAGAGATTCATTGTGTGTGTGTCCAGTCTCACAATCATGCCTTACTCTTTGCAACCCAGTAGACTTTATCCTGACAGACTCCTCTGTCCATAGGATTCTCCAGGCAAGAATACTGGAGCATGTTGCCATTTTCTCCTCCAGGAGAATCTTCCTGACTCAGGGATCAAACCTGTGTATCCTGTGTCTTCTGCATTGGCAGGCTGATTCTTTACCACTGTGCTACCCATTTTAAAGCATCTGCCAGAGGGTCAGGTGTCTGTTGCAACTCTCTCTGGGGATGGAGGCATAAGTGGTTTACATTTTGGGGCCTTTTTGCTACCTTGCTAGTGTTGCTGCTGGCAGGCACCATTTTTGCTTTCTTCTTTGTTAATGCCACTCTCCTTCCTGGTGCCCTCTTGAGCATCCTTGCCCCACTGAATCCAGCTATAAGGCCTGCCTCAGCTGGTGCATCCCTATACCCCACAAAAACCTATGGATGAAGATAGTCCACCCAAAGTTCTCCATCGGATCCAACTCTTTGTTATCCCATGGACTATAGCTTGCTAGACTTCTCTATCCTTGGGATTATCCTGGTAAGAATGCTGGCATGAGCCTCCATTTCCTCCTTCAGGGGATGATCCCAACCCAGGGACTGAACCGACATCTCCCGCAGCTCCTGCACTGGCAGGTAGGTTCTTTACCATGTAAGCCACCTGGGAAGCCCAGTCCACCCATGGGAGGCTCCATAAATGCTTGGCTCTGATGGTCAGAAGGACTTACATTTTGAACTGTGGTGTTGGAGAAGACTCTTGAGAGTCCCTTGCACTGCAAGGAGATCCAACCAGTCCATTCTGAAGGAGATCAGCCCTGGGATTTCTTTGGAAGGAATGATGCTAAAGCTGAAACTCCAGTACTTTGGCCACCTCATGCAAAGAGTTGACTCATTGGAAAAGACTCTGATGCTGGGAGGGATTGGGGGCAGGAGGAGAAGGGGATGACAGAGGATGAGATGGCTGGATGGCATCACTGACTCGATGGATGTGAGTCTGAGTGAACTCCGGGAGTTGGTGATGGACAGGGAGGCCTGGCATGCTGCAATTCATGGGGTCGCAAAGAGTCAGACATGACTGAGCGACTGATCTAATCTGATGCCACTTAAAAAATAAGAGAGTCCTTGGAAGGCTACCACTCTCTGAACACTGCATAGACAGCAGACAAATACTGACCCATCCCCCTGCCCCAGCACCCCACTTCAAAATCAGAATAGACTGTTGTCTTGCCTAATATGTAGAAAACAACATAAAATCAATCAAAACGAAGAAATAAAGGAATGTGTTACAAATGAAAGAACATGATAAAATATGCTGCCTTCAAAAACACTGAATTAAACAGAGATTAGTAATTTACCTGACAGAGTTCAAAGTAATGATCATAAAGATGCTCACTGAAGATGCTCAAGAGAAGAATGGATCATCATAGAGAGAACTTCAGCAAAGAGATTAGATAATATAAGGGCCAAACAGAAGTTAAACAGTTGAAGAATTCAATAACTGAGCTGAAGAAATGCACTAGAAGAGTTCATCAGCAGACTACATGAAGCAACAGAAAGGATCAGTGATGGAAGAGTGAGCAGTGGAATGCACCCAGACAAAGTGTCGGACATAATTTTTTTTTTCTTTTGAATTTTTTAATTTTGCCTTGGGGTATCGTCAATTATCAGTGTTGCAATAGTTCCAGGTGAACAGCAAAGGAACTCAGCCGTATGTATACATGCATCCATTCTCCCCCAAATCCCCTCCCATTTAGGCTGCCACATAACATTGAACAGACTTTCATGTGCTATAAAACAGCCCTTGACAGCTATCCATTTTAAATATAGCATGTGTACATGACCATCCCCCGCCCCAAAAAGTATTTTTAAAGAATGAAGATAACTTAAGAGACCTATGAGACATCAAGTGTAACAATATTTGAATAATAGGAGTCCCAGAAGAAAAAGGGAGCCCCTGGTGGCTCAGACGGTAGAGTTTGTCTGCAGTGTGGGAGACCCTGGTTCTATCCCTGTGTCGGGAAGATCCCCTGGAGAAGGAAATGGCAACTCAGTCCAGTATTCTTGCCTGGAGAATCCCATGGATGGAGCCTAGCAGGCTACAGTCCATGGGGTTGCAAAGAGCTGGACAGGACTGAGCGACTTCACCTTCAATTTCTTTCAGAAGAAAAGAGAGACAAAGGGACAAAAGTTTATTTCAAAAAGTAATGGCTGAAAACTTTCCTAACCTGGGGAAGGAAACAAACATCAAGATCCAGGAAGCTCAGAGAGTTCCAAACAAAAACTCCAGACATGAATCCAAAAAGATCCAAGCCAAGTCTCCACCCCTATCCTTGAACCTGGGAAGCTCCCTAACAGAATATGGGGGAGGGAAGCTGTGCCAGTCTGGCAGCTTCTAGCAGGAGGCTCTGACTGTTGGAATACGAGTTCTTGGAAAACAATCATCATACTGTGAGAAGTCCACGTGATGTGGAGAAAGCACGTGTAGACAGCCTGGTCAGTAGTCTGAGTTAGCTCCCAGGAAAAGTCAACATCATCCAGCAGGCAGTCAGGTGAGTATGCCATCTTGACAACCAGACCAATTCCAAATGCCATCTGATCTCAGCCACATGAAGAATCCAAGAGCAAATACTCATTTGAGTCCACTCAGCCCACAGGTTGTGTGAGAAACAAATAAGTCATTGTATTAAGTTAGATTATGAGGGCAAAAAACCAATACTGTATTAATAATTCTACATATTTAATATTTGGAAGAGAATTCCATGAACTGTATAGTCCATGGGATCACAGAGTCAAACATGACTGGGTGACTTTCACTTTATTGATAGTCAAAATTTTAAAATTCTGATTATGATTAATATTCTTATGTTACTCTTGTTGTAGCAGTTTTATATAATTTTTAAGGAGTACACCCCATTTACAGTTATTACAAAATATTGGCTATATTACCAAGGTTGCACAGGACATCCTTATAGCCTATCTTACACTGAATAATCTGTACTTTCCACCTCTCCACCCACCTATTGTCCCGCCCCCTCCCCACTGGTAACCACTAGGTTGTTCTCTATATCTGTGAATTTGCTTCTTTATGGTATAATCACTAATTTGTTGTGTGTTTTAGATTCCGTGTACGTAATAATCATAATGTGAAGTCGCTCAGTTGTGTCCAACTCTTTGTGACCCCATGGACTGTAGCCTGCTAGGCTCCATCCCTGGGATTCTCCAGGCAAGAATACTGGACTGGGTTGCCATTTCTTTCTCCAGGGGATCTTCCTGACCCAGGGATCGAACCCGGGTCTCCCCCATTGTAGGCAGATGCTTAACCATGTGAGTCACCAGGGAAGTATGTAATAATCATACATACATGTATTTATCTGTCTGATTTGTTTCACTTAGCATAATGCCCTCCAAATCCATCCATGTTGCTGCAACAGCATTTTTTATGACTGAGTAGTATTCCATTGTGTGTGTGGTGTACATATAGATGTACATGCACATATATCTGTGACATTCCATTGTGTGTGTGGTATATATATATCTCACAACTTCTTAATCCCTTAGTCCACTGATCAACACTTAGGGTGCTTCCATATCTTAGCAATTGTAAATCGTACTGTTGAAGCTTGTTTCGAGAGAAATGCCGATGTATTCTGAGATGTTGATGACAGCAATTTTGCCTACTCTCTTCCTTCCTTTGTAGGTCCCCATTGCCTCTCACCAATATTGACACATATTAGACATTTAAGGTGCATTACTTAAGCACTACAAAAGTTCATTACAGCGTATTGGTGCTCTAAGTCAAAGTGCAAAAAACTAGTAAATAGGACAACCATGGAAAAATACAAACTGTATCTATCCAAACCACTTATAATAAATTGGTGAGCTTTTTCTCTTAAATTTTTCTGATTTGAACTAGTCTTTGTAATTTCCTGATCTTAATCAGTAATTAAAAGTCTACTCAGTGAATTACAGATTGTTCAGGAAAACTATTTGACTTGCCCACATTTCTTTAAACAATACTAAATTAGGGGGCATTCCCATTGCAGACCAGCTTTACTCAGACTACCTATAATATGATCATTGTTTTGCTGGTGGCTGTAACAATAAGTTGCATTATACAAATATTTTTATGATGCAACCCATTATGATTGCTTTGAGCTACATTTAAATAAAGTGGGTAAGTAAGTAAGATATGGTCTACTCAATGACCTGAGGCATTCTGTGAGAGTTACAATTGTTGTAAATTAATATTGCTTTCCAAACTGAGCAAGAAAATATCTGTGAGATTCTTACCATTTTCCTGAATGAGCTTCTGATTCCTCTGAGTTTTATACTTAGATGCATGCTTCTATTTTGTTAAATGTTTGCATTTTGTTATTATTAAGGGCTGCCTAGTTGGCACAGTGGTAAAGAATCTGTCCACCAGTGTAAGAGATGCAAGAGACCTGGGTTTGATCCCTGGGTATAGAAGATTCCCTGGGGCAAGGAATGACAACCTGCTCCAGTATTCTTGCATGGAAAATTCCATGGATCGAGGAACCTGACAAGTTATAGTCCATGGGGTAGCAAAGAGTTGGACATGACTGACCACGTACAAGATCTAAGACAAGATTATTAAGTGGACCATATTTTTATTTTATATTTAGGGATGACAAACAAAGGGAATTATCATATTACATAAATATAATCATAGTTTACCAGTTTTTTCTACAGAAAGAAATGAGTACCATCTTCACACCAAAGCTCTCCATAAAATCATTTCTATTTTAGAAATTATAGGAATGGGGAATGTATCATCTTTTTAAAGGAGAAAAAGACACATTGCAGGATGTGCATTAGTATGACATTAACTCATTATCTACCTGGCTTCCCTGATAGCTCAGATGGTAAAGAATCTGCCTGCAATGCAGAAGACTTGTGTTCGATCCCTGGGTCAGGGATGTAGATGGACCAATGGGAATTGTCTTCTACTTTAGGAATCAAGGTCTCTTTCCTGTTTGTCCTTCTCTTCTCAGTATCTTAGCACCTGGGGAATCAAGGTTTCTCAGAGCATTTATGCCCCCTGCAGCAAACTCCTCTGCTAGATGACCAATGCCTATTGTTAGAGAGGTTATGCTAGTGCTACCTCAGAGCCTATTATCAGTAGATAAAATAGGCAGTTATAAAATAAAATCAGGAAATAATTGTCATAGTGTAATTTGTTGAATTTTGCAAGTTGTATTATTTGATAATATTTTGATATTATGATGTAGTTAGACTAGAAGTCTCATTTTTCAAGAATATTTTGCTGCAGCATTTCACTGAGAAAAAGAGAAATAAAGGGAAGATAATAGTTATTAAGAAAAGAAACTCTGTAGAAATGGATCTAGGCATAATTGAGAATTATAATCATAAGGAACATACCCCTAGCCTTTTAGCAGAAATTAAATGCTATACATGTTTGAGAAAAATATCTTTGCTCATTATAATACCTGGTACATCATGTTATAATTAAGGTTGTGTCACTTTTTCCATTATAAATTGCTATTTTAAAGACTCATAAAACAGCTGTAAAAATGAGCCTTGGGCTCTACTTGGCATGTAAAATATTAGCTCAAGAGAATTCATGTTATTTTATTTTTATTTTATTTTTTTTTTACAAAACCTTCTTTCAGGTCTTTTTAAAAAGAAACAAAATTTCAAGTAGATATTTTTTTCAGGTTCTCTTTTTGCACTTCATAAATCAAAACCAGTCTTGCTTGTTAAAAACCTAATCTTGCAAGTACTTGGTGAATTAGGAGAGGTAACCATTTGGAGTGCTTCAAATAGCTCCTTTAAATGTGCCTTAAATATTTTAAACATTACATGTGATCACTAAATATCTTAAGAGTTTTATAAGCCACCTACTAGGAAACCTTTTGCTCCTTTCCTTTCCAGATGGCATTAAAGACTTTAATGATGCCAAACTATAGTGTAAGGCACTTGCCGATTACAGATGTGATTCACTATTTCAAAAATTTGGGTTCCATAAGGCAGCTCCATATGGCAAGCTTTGCTGGCAAGCTTAGGAGCTGCCTTGCTGCTGCTGCTGCTAAGTCGCTTCAGTTGTGTCCGACTCTGTGCGATCCCATAGACGGAAGCCCACCAGGCTGCCCCGTCCCTGGGATTCTCTAGGCAAGAACACTGGAGTGGGCCGCCATTTCCTTCTCCAATGCATGAAAGTGAAAAATGAAAGTAAAGTCACTCAGTCGTGTCCGACTCTTCCCGACCCCATGGATTGCAGCCTACCAGGCTCCGCCATCCATGGGATTTTCCAGGCAAGAGTACTGGAGTGGGGTGCCATTGCCTTCTCCAAGGAGCTGCCTTATGGAACCCACATTTTTGAGTCTTGGAGTCTTTTCTACCTGTACCCACCAGGTATGCAGTCTCAATCAGGCTGATCTACATTTGCTAAATTCACCCTGTAAACTTCAACCAACTGAATATTTGGAGTGAAACATTATAATAGTCTAACTTTATAAAGAAAATGCTTAGCCATTGACTTCTGTAGATCAAATGAAAATTCAGAGCCTATTTGGCCCAGCCCGACTCAACCATAGAGACAAATAGAGAGTAAACACGTAGGAATCAGAGCCAATCGCTAAGATAGTCTATGAACCCAGCCTTTGTTCTCAGTGATATTGGGGTTCGTTTTGCTTCAAATAAGTCTAGCCAAAGATAGGGTGAGAAAATTGTTTTCAGTAGGCTCTTGTTTGTATAGATGCCTTTCTTTCAAATCTGAAGAATGTGCAAAATTGGCTGAATCCTTGTCATTATCTGTGCTCTTTAATAGAATTCCTCTTGCTAAAGAAATCGTATTGCTGACCCAGGAAATGATCCTGCTGGCTGTGCTCTTTCCAAGTACAAGGCTGTGTGCTAAGTGCCTATAGTTATGCTGCCTCATTTAATCCTCACAGAAACCCCAGGTTTAGTATTAATTTGGCCTCCAGCATAATGATGAGGAAATTGGAAAACAAAGAAATTAATTCTTCCAAGTTATTTTCCAATCTGTTATTTAAACTCAGAGACTTTGATCCCAAATAAATAGCTACTATACAATGGATACTCCATCTTTATAGACAGCTCCCAAACACCTTCATGCCAAGTGACCTTATGGAAATTAACCTGGTTATGTTTGTTGCACAAATAGATATCAAGATAAAATGAATATTTTTCAACTTTGACAAAACATAGCTCATATACTGAGTAGCACAAGCACACAGCACAGAATTCAAAAATTATATTATTCCAGCTCTGGAGGGCTAACCATTTTCACAAATAATAACTTCTGAAAGTGTTAAATAGAAAGAATATGTATATTTCCCAACATAGCCAGAAATTGACCCTCCTCGTATCAAGATGTATGGTTTATGCCCTCTCCCACTGAATCTAAAGAAGTAGAGTGAAAGTGCTGCTTCGGTTATGTCCAATCCTTTTGGACCCTATGGACTGTAGCCCACCAGATTCCTGTGTCCATGGAATTCTCCAGGCAAGAATGCTGGAGTGGGTTGTCGTGTCCTTCTCCAGGGGATCTTCTGAACCCAGGGACTGAACCTGTATCTCTTATGTCTCCAGCATTGGTAGGTGGGTTCTTTACCACTAGGGCCACCTGGGAAGAGTGACTCATTTCTGCTCTCCAAGCTGAGCTCCTTCAGAGGTTGTTGAAGGTCAGCAGTGGCAGCAGCAAATGATTTAATCCTTGTAGAGGTGGATGGCAAGCACCCACAGCAAATGCCAACGTGTGGCTGACACCATTTAGTTATGGAGTGATTTGTTACACAGTAATAGATAACCAGAGTTATTGTTCAACCCTTTATGAATGGAAACCATTCAACAATGTTCAGAATCAAGTTTCTCTTTTGATCAGACATTAAAATATTAATTCAATTTACACATCAAGCTTCTGTAAAACTGAAAATATCGGAGATGGATTTCTGAGTACAGGTAATTCAAATATACAGGCTTTGGGCTTAAAATCACACCAAAATCATTCTACTAAAGATACTTCCATGTGTAAGTTCCTTGAGGGAAAAGATCAAATATTTCTTTTTATTCACTTTTTCACTCCAGTCCTCTGGCATGGTGCTAGGCACATCTCAGTAAAACCGTAACACGGGAACAAATAACAGTACTGATTATACACACTGAAAGCCTTCCTCAGCGATCAGTGCAAAGAAATAGAAGAAAACAACAGAATGGGAAAGACTAGAGATCTCTTCAAGAAAATCAGAGATACAAAGGGAGCATTTCATGCAAAAATGGGCTCGATAAAGGACAGAAATGGTAGGGACCTAAGAGAAGCAGAAGATATTAAGAAGAGGTGGCAGGAATACACAGAAGAACCGTACAAAAAAGATCTTCATGACCAAGATAATCATGATGGTGTGATCACTCACCTAGAGCCAAACATCCTGGAATGTGAAGTCAAGTGGGCCTTAAGAAGCATGGCTACAAACAAAGCTAGTGGAGGTGATGGAATTCCAGTTGAGCTTTTTCAAATCCTGAAAGATGATGCTGTGAAAGTGCTGCACTCAATATGCCAGCAAATTTGGAAAACTCAGCAGCGGCCACAGGACTGGAAAAGGTCAGTTTTCATTCTAATCCCAAAGAAAGGCAATGCCAAAGAATGCTCAAAATACCGCACAATTGCACTCATCTCACATGTTAGTAAAGTAATGCCCAAAATTCTCCAAGCCAGGCTTCAGCAATATGTGAACTGTGAACTTCCATTTGTTCAAGCTGGTTTTAGAAAAGGCAGAGGAACCAGACATCAAATTGCCAACATCTGCTGGATCATGGAAAAAACAAGAGAGTTCCAGAAAAACATCTATTTCTGCTTTATTGACTATGCCAAAGCCTTTGACTGTGTGGATCACAATAAACTGTGGAAAGTTCTGAAAGAGATGGAAATACCAGACCAGCTGACCTGCCTCTTGAGAAACCCATATGCAGATCAGGAAGCAACAGTTAGAACTAGACATGGAACAACAGACTGGTTGCAAATAGGAGAAGCAGTACGTCAGGGCTGTATATTGTCACCCTGCTTATTTAACTTATATGCAGAGTACATCATGAGAAACGCTGGGCTGGAAGAAGCACAAGCTGGAATAAAGATTGTTGGGAGAAATACCAATAACCTCAGATATGCAGATGACACCACCCTTATGGCAGAAAGTGAGGAGGAACTAAAAAGCCTCTTGATGAAAGTGAAAGAGGAGAGTGAAAAAGTTGGCTTAAAACTCAATATTCAGAAAACTAAGATCATGGCATCTGGTCCCATCACTTCATGGGAAATAGATGGGGATACAGTGGAAACAGTGTCAGACTTTATTTTTGGGGGCTCCAAAATCACTGCAGATGGTGACTGCAGCCATGAAATTAAAAGATGCTTACTCCTTGGAAGGAAAGTTATGACCAACTTAGATAGCATATTCAAAAGCAGAGACATTACTTTGCCAACAAAGGTCCGTCTAGTCAAGGCTATGGTTTTTCCAGTGGTCATGTATGGATATGAGAGTTGGACTGTGAAGAAAGCTGAGCACCAAAGAATTGATGCTTTTGAACTGTGGTGTTGGAGAAAACTCTTGAGAGTCCCTTGGACTGCAAGGAGATCCAACCAGTCCATTCTGAAGGAGATCAGCCCTGGGATTTCTTTGGAAAGAAGGATGCTAAAGCTGAAACTCCAGTACTTTGGCCACCTCATGCGAAGAGGTGACACACTGGAAAAGACTCTGATGCTGGGAGGGATTGGGGGCAAGGCGAGAAGGAGACGACAGAGGATGAGATGGCTGGATGGAATCACTGACTCGATGGACATGAGTCTGAGTGAACTCTGGGAGTTAGTGATGGACAGGGAGGCCTGGCGTGCTGCGATTCATGGGGTCACAAAGAGTCAGACACGACTGAGCAACTGAACTGACCTGAACTGTGGTAAAAATTAAAATAAAAATATATTTTCTTTATAGTTATGTAGATCTTAAAATCATACAGTCTAAAGGATTAGCAAAATAATATAACAATGTCCTCCATAACTTAAGGAGCATGCTAAATTTAGTCTGTTATCTTAGACTTTCAGAGTTATGTAAACATTTAGATCCATGCAATTGAACAAGCTTTTATGTGAGACTGACTTATACTGAAGTATATTGGTACACTAATAATTAAATACTTTTTCTAGGTCTATAACAGATTGACAGAAACTAATTTTTTTCACATGTATGCTAGATGTATTACTCTGTTAATGCTATGAATAATTTGCCTACACTCATGCAAGTATAATTTTCTATAGATAGGCAGTTTGGATGCTAAAATACAACAGTTATTTTTAATAATTTGAAAATTATAAAAACAACTTTATCTTTTAATAGTTTTTTTTTTTCCCTTGGACTTTTTCCATTTCTCATTATCCAGTTCAGAACTCTGTTTAGTTATATCAATAATATTTCTTAAAAAGCCTATTGAGGATTAAATATACACACCAGTTTAAGGAAATGAATTTTCACTGTGAAATAATTTGTGCATAGGATTTTTTTTTTTAAACATCTGAACTAAACTAGATTTCTCACGTGAATTCTATCTTACAATAATAAATGCAGAATGGAGAAACATTTTTTCAATTTAAAATACAACTCCTTCCAAATACACTTGAGCCAGTAAATGAAATATTTCAACAGTGCATCTAAAGTATCAAATACAAATGAAAAGGTGTTTACTGCTATACAAAATCAAGACTTTTATAATCAAAGCAATATAATATCATAAAAATGACTCCTTTCCTGCACAGACTTTTCCATCAGACTTTTATGCTTGGTGTGAGTATGCTTAGTCGCTCAGTCATGTCTGACTCTTTGTGACCCCATGGACTGCAACCTGCCAGGCGCCTTTGTCCATGGGATTCTCCAGGCAAGAATGTTGGAGTGTGCAGCTCATCAGGCTCCTCCGTTCATGAGATTCTTCAGGCAAGAATACTGAAATGGGTTGTCATGCCCTCCTCCATGGGATCTTCCCAATCCAGGGATCAAACCTAGGTCTCCCCCATTGCAGGCAGGTTTTTACCATCTGAACCACCAGGAAAACCCAAGAATTCTGAAATGGGCAGCCTTTACCTACTCCAGGGATCTTCCCAACCCAGGAATCAAACTGGGATCTTCTGCATTGCAGGTGGATTCCTTATCAGCTGAGCTATCAGGGAAGCCCTCTGTTTAGTAATAAAGACCTTAATTTTTTCTAAGTTGACTTATTTATTTATACAAATATTTATTAAGTACTTTGAAAAATGACATACTATTTAAAGCACTTCCATTAAAAAAAGAGGACATAGTCTTTAACTCTGGGAAAGCAGTCATCTTATTGGTAACTCGTGGTTTCTGGCCATTATCTTTTCTTATTAAAAATAGTTCCCCTGGAGACTATAGCTGCTTCTATATATTCTTGTTTACTAATATTTTTCAATCTCTGAATAGAGCTCTTTTAGTTCTGTACATGTGTCTAACTCAAATGTTCTCAGTTAGATTTTCAAAATAGATTTAAAATTCAACAAACCTTAAATCTCTCCTACCAATTTGTTCTTTCTTTATGAGGATCTATATTGGTTGATTGTCCTACTGTGCATTTAGCCCAGGGCTTTTGACACAGTAAGTTAACCCTCATCTGAATTTGTTTGTTTTTGCACATGGAAGATAATGATTTTTCCTAAAGATTTTGGAGATTAGAGACAGATGACCAAACCTCACTAGAGGTTATAAAAAAAGCAGTTTGAAGACCATACTCTGCCTCATGCAAATACTAATGCACAAACTAGTTCAGGATGTCTATATTGTGAGCTCTAGGAAGTTCCAGGACTTTATCCTTCTCTGGGGCTCCATCCATACCCTCACACTAAAAGCTCACTAGAGGTGGTATTTTATTACTCTTATTCTCTGAATTCAGCATTCAGAAATCCTCCTACATCAATGATTTGGGGGGAAGGAACTTAGAGATATAACCCTAATATTGCACTACACATCTCACTAGAGTTTGCTGCCCAGTTCATGCAAGACTAGACAGTGTCTTTAAGATATTTTAACCAAAATTCATAGCTTGAATATATTTTTAACGAACAATAGAAAGTATTCTTCAATGTGCTACCTACTAACCAATGTGAATATATTATGCGTAAATGTGAAGTATTATGTGAATATGATAGCTGAAGCTTCAGGTGTGTTAGGTTTCTGATCTAAGTAGCCATTCTTAGATTAGGGGTTTCCATGATAACTCAGTTGGTAAAGAATCTGCATGCAATTCAAGAGACATGGGTTCGATCCCTCGGTTGGGAAGATCCCCTGGAGGAGGAAAGGGCTACCCACTCCAGTATTCTGGCCTGGAGAGTTCCATAGACTGTATAGTCCATGGAGTTACAAAGAGTTGGGCATGACTGAGCAACTTTCGCTTTCAGATTAGGAAATACCAGTTAGACAACTAACTATTTTAGCATTGAAATTTTAATTAATGAGCACAGATTAAAATCACTCTGTCTACAGCAAGGCAGTTTAAAAGAAATATATCATGACCAATTAGTGTTTGAGGTGAAATCACACATTTATTAGCTTAGGAATTTAGTCAAATAGTCTTGGACATAATTCCTGGTTCCACTATTTATACCTACATAACCTTGAGTGAGTGGTTTAGAATCCCAAAAGTTCATATTCTTCCTGTATGATGACTGTGCCTGAGTTATAGAAAATCACAAAAAGTAGACCAAAAACCTGCCTTCATGGACCTATAGTTTTTTGAGATGACTGGCTCTTGATCTATATTTTTTTGATCAATACTTTTTTCATGTCCCTACAACTATGATGAGTAATATCACACAAAAAACTAATATCACACACACACACACACACACACACACACACACACACACAAAGAATGGCACAAAATTGAGAACTCTGTTCTAATCTAATAGGTCAGAAAAACTTTCTTGGGAAAGTGACATTTGTGCTGAAATTTGAAGGTTTAATACAAGCTGATTGTGGATGAATGTGGGTAGAGGCCAATACACTGGACATTCAGAGATGATCATTTGAGGTTGGAGACATTACAGGAGTCAGAACATGTATGTAGTGTCAGGAATTTCAACTTTTATTCTAAAGTCCATGAAAAGCCACAAATGGAGTGTGCCAGAATTGTCACTTGATCAGATGTTTCTCTCTTATAAAGATCATTCAGGCTGCATGAAGAGAACATGTGGCAAGATTGCAAAAATAGGTGATAAAAAGCCATTTAAGAGGAGAGAGTTTAGGCAAAAGGTAGAAGCAGATGAGTCCCTCAAGGAAGATTTGTTTTACTCGTCATTCCATTACGACAATTCTTTTAAAAGTTTCCAGTATCAGTCAGCAGCCCGCCACACTCCTCTGTCCATGGAATTCTCCAGGCAAGAATACTGAAGTGGTTGCCATTCCCTTCTCCAGGGGATCTTCCTGACCCCTGGGGTTGAACCTGAGTCTCTTGTGTTGCAGGCAGATTCTTTTCTATCTGAGCCACCAGGGAATCCCCAGCCATATAATTAGTATTGATTAAATAGTAGTTGATTCTTCATAAGAAATGATCAGAATTTTTTTTAAAGGCCAAAAAGATATTCTATACATTCTTTAGATATATTTCACTAAAATGCACACAAATTATGTAGAAAAAAATTAAAAATATTGTCTCAGTGGTAACAAACAGAAATGGCCAATGGGTATATGATTAAGTTATACACTCAGAACAAACTAAGAGAATATTTGGCTTTTAATTATTTGTTTACTGTTTGGTTCCTAGGATTCATTCTGAAATCTGAGGAACTTCACCATGTTTTAAATTAAGAAGTGTGTATCTTTGATGACTAGTATATTTTATTACCTAATTTCCATCTTGTACTAAAAAACATGCTGATACAAGAAAATGAGTGGAACCACTTCATGCCATGTGTTACTAGTTTATAAACACTTGAAAAAGTTTGCTTTAGTCATACTGTCTTTATCATTGAACAAAAACAAAGGAGTCAGTTGTGTCCATTTCAACACACTGTAAATCTATGATGTCTATACAATGCCACATGGGAATACAAGAAGCTCTGCTGTCAGAATATAACCACCAGATGAACTTGACTTTCAGAAAACATAAAAGCAAACTTGGGAAGCACAATACACTCAATTTGTATCTGGCATGATGAAGTGTTTTCAATTTGGAAGAGGTAACATATGGCTCTAGTGGATTTTGAGGGTGATGTCATTGTGTGTATTTCCTGCCAGCACCTCTGATATTATAAACTCGGGGGTCAGCAAATTGCTAACTAAAGTAGTAAAGAAAATAAATATCTTCTGTTAGTCAAAGTGAATGAAACATAAGTTTAGATTGTCAGTGTGAGTTGAAATGCTCCCCCAGAAAATAAATGGAAATTAAAAAAAAATCTAAATTGAGGATCCAGGAAAAAGAGATTGAGAACACTGCAGGCACACAATAGAACAAATATAAAAGAAGAAAAGCAAGAGGTTTTCATACTCAGTGAACTTTATATGCAGACAAATATGGAGCCATCAGGTACTTTTACTTCTTCTGTAGGAGGACAGATTGGATTGCTGGCAACGTCAGTCACCCCTAAGTAAAGAAATAAACACAATCAAGTGTCTATCTTCATTCTAAACAATAAGAACACAATGATTTAAACGTACAAAAGATAAATATTGTACTTTGTTTTAGCAAGAGTGTAACATTTGGGCAACCAAAGCTATTTAAGTGGAGACTGATGCAGTGCGAACCCTCTGCTACTATTCAGCAGCTTCCATTTTGGTTTTTTTTTTTCCCAGTCTATTCTAAGGATATCCTTGTATTTTAAAATGTTGATAATAATTTAAAATATGAAGGATGGAACAGTGACTCAGCTCAACCATTTGTGCTTCAACTTTTTGATCACGTGGAAACGACAATGGAATATAGATGGAGTAGGCCTCATAGACATTCACACATCATCTGTGTGTATATCCTTTAATGAGAAGGGCAGAGAACTCCTAAATTTTTACTTCTGCTGTTAAGAGACAATTGTTTAGGCTTGATCATCCAAGAGGCAATACAGTATGATGGCTGAAGCAAGACTGAGTTTGAATCCTAGCTCTCTATTTTCATCTTGAACAAGTTATTAACTAACCTCCTCCCTCAAATCTTTAAAGAAGGGGAAATGGTAGTTATAACCTTATAGAGATGTGTGGTGAATAAAGGAGCTAATATTTATGAGGTTTAGAACGAAATTCGTTCTACTTAAGTATTCATTTCAATTTTAAAACTTAAGGGTATTTTTCCTATTATATATCATAATGGCTAATTTTAGGCGTCAATTTTCTGTGGACATGATGTCCAATTTTTTAAATCAAATATCAGTGTATAAGTTTCTGTGATAATATTTTTAGATATAATTAATGTTTATATCAGTAGACTTTGAGTAAATTAAATTACTTGTCATAATGTGGGAAACTTGTATGTAGGTCAAGAAGCAGCAGTTTGACTCCCTTCCCGGGATGGAACTCCGTCCCTCCCTCTTTTGTCTCTTTTTTTGTCTTTTATATTTTTTCCTACCTCCTTTGGAAGACTTGGGTTGCTTTTCTGGGTGCCTGATGTCCTCTGCCGGCATTCAGAAGTTGTTTTGTGGAATTTACTTGGCTTTTAAATGCTCTTTTGATGAATTTGTGGGGGAGAAAGTGTTCTCCCCGTCCTACTGCTCCGCCATCTTGGCTCCTCCCCCAAGAAGCAGCAGTTTGAACTGGACATGGAACAATGGACTGGTTCAAAATTGGGAAAGGAGTATATCAAGGCTGTATATTGTCAGCCTGCTTATTTAACTTACATGCAGCAAACACCATGCAAAATGCCAGGCTGGAAGGATCACAAGCCGGAACCAAGATTGCTAGGAGAAATATCAACAGCCTCAGATATGCATATGATATCACTCTAAGGGCAGAGAGTGAAGAGGAAATAAGAGCCTTGATGAGAGTGAAAGAGGAGAGTGAAAAAGCTGGCTTAAAACTCAACATTCAAAAAATGAAGATCATGGCATCTGGTCCCATGGTGCTAAGTCACTTCAGTGGTGTCTGACTCTTTGCAACCCTGTGGACTACAGTCTACCAGTCTTTTCCATCCTTGGGATTCTACAGGCAAGAATACTGGAGTGGGTTTTCATGCCCTCCACCAGGGGATCTTCCTGATGGAGGGATCGAACCCACGTCTCTTCAATCTCCTGCATTGGCAGGTGGGTTCTTTTCCACAAGTGCCACATTCATGCAAATAGAGGGGGAAAAAGGAAACAGTAACAAACTTTATTTTCGTGGGCTCCAAAATCACTGTGGATGATGACTGTAGCCACAGAAAAATCAAAAGATGCTTGTTCCTTGGAAGAAAAGCTATGACCAACCTAGACAGTGTACTAAAAAACAGACATACCACTTTGCCGATGAAAGTCCACAGTCCCAGTAGTCATGTACAGATGTAAGAGCTGGACCATAAAGAAGGCAGAGCAGTGAAGAATTGATGTTTCCAAACTGTGGTGCTGGAGAAGACTCTTGAGAGTCTCTTGGACTGCAATGAGATCAACCCAGTTAGTCCTAAAGGAATCAGCCCGGAGTATCCATCGTGGGAACTGATGGTGAAGCTGAATCTCCAATAATTTGGCCACCTGATGCGAGGAGCAGACAAATTGGAAAAGGCCCTGATGCCAGGGAAGATTAAAGGCAAGAGGAGAAGGGGAGATGGAGAATGAAATAGTTGGATGGCATCACTGACCCAGTGGACATGAGTTTGGGCACACTCCAGGAGACAGTGAAGGCCAGGGAAGCCTGGCATGCTTCAGTACCTGGGGTCATGACTTAGCCACTGAACAATAACAATGTGGGGAGGTTTTGTGTAATTCAGTTCAGTTGCTCAGTTGTGTCTGACTCTTTGCGACCCCATGGACTGCAGCATGCCAGTCTTCCCTGTCCATCACCAACTCTGGAGCCTACACAAACTCATGTCCACTGTGTCAGTGACGCCGTCCAACCATCTCATCCTCTGTCAACCCCTTCTCCTCCCACCTTCAATCTTTCCCAGCATCAGGGTCTTTTTCAATGAGTCAGTTCTTTGCATGAGGTAGCCAAATTATTGGAGTTTCAGCATCAGTACTTCCAATGAATATTCAGGACTGATTTCCTTTAGGATGAACTGGTTGTATCTCCTTGCAGTCCAAGGGACTCCCAAGAATCTTCTCCAACACCACAGTTCAAAAGCATCAATTCTTCGGCACTCAGCTTTCTTTAGAGTTCAACTCTCACATCCATACATGACTACTGGAAAAACCATAGCTTTGACTAGACAGACATTTGTTTGTAAAGTAATGTCTCTGCTTTTTAATATGCTGTCTAGGTTGGTCATAGCTTTTCTTCCAAGGAGCAAGCATCTTTTAATTTCATGGCTGCAGTTACCATCTGCAGTGAATTTGGAGCCCCCCAAAATAAAGTCTGTCACTGTTTCCATTGTTTCCTCATCTATTTACCATGAAGTGACAGGACCAAATGCCATGATCTTCGTTTTCTGAATGTTGAGCTTTAAGCCAAATTTTTCACTCTCCTCTTCCTGTTTTATCAAGAGGCTCTTTAGTTCCTCTTTGCTTTCTGCCACAAGCATGTTATCTGCATATCTGGGGTTACTGATGTTTCTCCCGGCAATCTTGATTCCAGCTTTTGCTTCATCCAGCCTGACATTTCACATGATGTATTCTGAATATAAGTTAAATAAGCAGGGTGACAATTTACAGCCTTGACATACTCCTTTCTTGATTTGGAACCAGTCTGATGTTCCATGTCCTATTCTAACTGTTGTCTTTTTTTGACCTGCATACAGATTTATCAGGAGGAAGTTTAGGTGGTCTGGTATTCCCATCTCTTCAAGAATTTTCCACAGTTTATTGTGATCCACACAGTCAATTGGCATAGCCAATAAAGCAAAAGTAGATGTTTTTCTGGAACTCTCTTGCTTTTTCAATGATCCAGCAGATGTTGGTAATTTGATCTCTGGTTCTTCTGCCTTTTCTAAATCCAGCTTGAATATCTGTAAGTTCATGGTTTTTGCCCTGGAGGCTACAACATGGGGCCCCTACCTGATTTTTCAGACTTCTTGATCTGCCGTATGGAATTCTGTCTCAAGAATGCACTGCCAACAGGTGCATTTAAAGGTGCTCAACATCACTAATCATTAGGGGAAATAAAATCAAAGCAAAAATCCTCACATCTCTTAAAATGGCTATTATCAAAAAGACAAAAGATAACAAATGCTACTGAGACTATATTAGGGAAAGAACCCTTATGCACTATTGGGCAGAATGTAAATTGGTATGGTCACTGTGAAAACAATATGGAGGACCCTCAAAAAATTAAAAATAGAGCTGCCATATGATACAGCAATACCACTCCTGGGCATATATATATGAGGAAATGAAACCACAATCTTGAAGAAATACCTGCATTTCCATGCTTGTTGCAGCATTATTCACAATAGCCAAACATGAAAGCAAATTCAGTGTTGGTCAATGGATAAAATACATACATATATGCATACATATATTCTAGTCTGCTTTATATATATCATATTCATATAATACTTGTGTTATATATACACACATATATATATTCTCTCCTCTGGTGGCTCAATGGATAAAATACATACACATATGCATACATATATTCTAGTCTGCTTTATATATATCATATTCATATATATACTTGTGTTATATATATACATATATATACACACATATATATATTCTCTTCTCTGGTGGCTCAATGGTAAAGAATCTGTGGGAGATTCAAGTTCGATCCTGGGGTGGGGAAAATACCCTGGAGAAGAGAATGGGCACCTACTCCAGTTTTCTTGCCTAGAGAATTTCACAGACAGAGGAGCATGGTGGGATAACAGAGTAAGATAAGACTGAGTGACCAACTGAGTTATTTATTACCTATATATATGAAGTAAAAATTATATATTCATTGTTGTTGGTTAGTCACTAAGTCACGTCCGACTCTTTGCGGCTCTGTGGACTACAGCATGCCAGGATTCCTTGTCCTTCAATATGTCCCAGAGTTTGCTCAAAATCATGCCCATTGAATCAGTGATACCATCCAACCATTTAATTTTCTGTCATCCCCTTTTTCTTCTGCCTTCAATCTTACCCAGCAGCTGGGTCTTTTCCAATGTGTCGGCTCTTTGCAACAGGTGGCCAAAATGTTGGAGCTTCAGTTTCAGCATCAGTCCTTCCAATGAATATTAAGGGTTGATTTCCTTTAGGATTGACTGGTTTGATCTTGCAGTCCAAGGGACTCTCAAGAGTCCTCCAGCATTGTATTTCTAAATCATGCATTCTTCAGTGCTCAGCTTTCTTTATGGTCCACCTCTCACATCCATACATGACTACTGGAAAAAACAAACAAACAAACAAAACATAGCTTTGACTAGATGGACCTTTGTTGGCAAAGTGATGTCTCTGCTTTTTAATACTCTGTCAGATTTGTCATAGCTTTTCTTCTAAGGAGCAAGCATCTTTTATTTATTTTTTTAAATTTAATTTAATTTAATTTTTTAACTTTACAATTACTGTATTGGTTTTGCCATATATCAACATGCATCCGCCACAGGTATACACGTGTTCCCCATCCTGAACCTAATTTCATGCCTGCAGTCACCATCTGCAGTGATTCTTGAGCCTAAGAAAATACAGTCTGTCACTGTTTCCATTTTTCCCCCCTCTGTTTGCCATGAAGTGATGGAACTGGATGATGTGATGGAACTGGATGATGTGATCTTAGTCTTTTGAATGTTGAGTTTTAAACCAAGTTTTTCACTCTTCGCTTTCACCTTCATCAAGGGGCTCTTTAGTTACTCTTTGCTTTTTGCCATAAGGGTGGTTTCATCTGCATATCTGAGGTTATTGATATTTTTCCCAGCAATCCTGATTTCATCTTGAGCTTCATGCAGCCCAGCATTTCGCATGATGTGCTCTGCATAGAAGTTTCTCAGGAGGGATGTAAAGTGGTCTAGTATTTCCATCTCTTTAAGAGTTTTCCTCAGTTTGCTGTGATCTGGAGAAGGAAATGGCAACCCACTCCAGTATTCTTGCCTGGAAAATTCCATAGACTGAGGAGACCGGTAGGCTACAGTCCATGGGGTCACAAAGAGTCGGACATGATTGAGCGATTTCACTTTCACTTTCACACAGTCAAAGGATTTAGCATAGTCAATGAAGCAGAAGTAGATATTTTTCTGGAATTCCCTTGCATTTTCTATGATCCAATAGATGTTGATTATCCATTTTAAATAATAGTGTGTACCTGTCAACCTAAACTCCCAACTAAGAATAGGTACATGTAAATATATAACTAACAACATATTATTAATCAACTCTACTCCAATATAAAATAAATAGTTAAAAAAGAAGAAATGGTATTAAATATTTGATTTAAAAAACAGGCATTCCTTCTCCCAATGTGAAAAAGAAAATCAATTAGAAATCTTGGAAGCAAGAAAAATCTAAAATATGGTAGACTAGCCCAGGTACAAAGTTGAATTGATTGCTGTTGGATTTTAAAAGACAAAATTACTCAGTTTCAACATTTTCTTTTGAACCATACGGAAGAATATGTACATTTATCAGAGCTTGTTTTAAAGTTGTGTATTTATGAAATCACGGTAATATATGAAATCTTATCTCCCCATCTACTAAATTCATATCTTATTTTGTTATTTGGGAGTAGTGAATCTGAAATTTTGAATCAGCTAATATCGTATTAAATCGAATTAAACTGTATTCTTAATCACTGTGGCATCTTAAGCATGTGTGTTTTCAGGCTGTAATTTAAAGTGTTTTGTTGATTAAAAAAAAAAAGAGGATAAAGGTTTTTATTGAAATCACTTGCAGTAATGTCTTTACATAGTTTTTGTACCAATGATTCTCATTATTCAATCCTTCAATCCTGATTAGAGAATGACTGGATAAATTGACAGTTGGGTAGAGTATATCTTTATTTTCAGTGAAGTGGGACTATATAAATTAGTTCAGTGGCAAATTAACTTCATATGAGCTCTTACTGGTTCTCAGAATCCAATTTATCAACTTTTTTCTTATTGTTTACTCATTCTAAGTACTTTCACTCTTCTGAAACTTCCTCTCCTTATCCACACCAAATCTGACCATGTGGCCATGCTATACAACTTCTTTACATAACTAGCTAAGTATCCTCTGCCTAGAATATTCTTCCCTGAATTTTTATATGATCAATATCTTGTTATTCATATTTTAGCTTAAATGTCACATTGTGTCACCACCTCAATAAAAACTTTTATGTTTGTTTAAATTAAACTTTATTGTAGTATAAGTTGAAATACCTTTCAGTGAAAGTGCATGGGGGGAAGCTTTCTGAAATAGTTTGAAATATACTTATTCCATTCCTGAACTTGATAGATGGTTTATGGAATTTTTAACTGAAAAAAAATTTACTGTTAGAAATCTGAAGGCAAATGTCAGTGGAATTATAGCATCCAGTTTTATGATAAAAATTTTACAGTTTCTCATTTCTTTGCAACTGACTTGTTTTTTCTCTAAGAAATGTTTAGCAAATTTTCCTTAATTTGTTCACTGAGTCTAACAATAAATCATAGATATTTCTGTTTGAAGATTCATAGCACTATAAGAGGTTGTTTTTTTCTTCATTTAATAATTTTCCAATTTTTTCTTCTTATCTTTTTAGATTTCCTATTATTTGGATTTCTTGAACTATTAGTTAATCTTTATAATTATTCTATTAACTGATCTTTCTAAAATTACAGGTTTACAATACAAAAATTTTAGATGATACCTCCAAAAGCCTTATTAGTTGGATTAATCTAAATAATGTCTATTCATTGGAATGATTGCCCATTTTTTAAAGTAAATTATAATATTTTTCTCTCTCATGACTTACTGCTTTGTTTCTTAGTTGTATGCCCAGAGGTACTCTGATATTCTTATCTCACCTTTTAGATTTAATTTTTTCTTTAATTAGATATATTTTTAAAATGTATGTATTCCTTCCTATTCCCTGATAGTCTTCTTTCCATTCTGTTACAATATTTACCTTCACAAGTGTAATGAGTTGAGAACTTATATTCAGATGGAAGTTCAGAATATATTTGGAACAGATATCATTAGTTACAGACATTAGATTGAGATGACATCATTAGTTTGATGACATCATTAGTTAGATTGACATCATTAGTTAGATTGAGATGAAGTCACAAGAATTAAAATTTTCTCTAAATCCAGTGATTGGTGTTCTTACGGGAAGTGGAAAGGACACACAGTTATATACACACAGAAAATGTCCTTGTAAAGACAGAAGCAGAGATTAGAATGATCAAGTCATAGGCCAAAGAACACCAAGGACTACCATGAGTGTCCAGAAGCTAGGGAAAGTCAAAAAAGGATTATTCCCTACAGCCTTCATAGGGCACATACCCTAATGATAACTTGAACTTTTAGCTTCCTGAACTGTGGTGAAATTAATTTCTGTTGTTTTATTTTTTTTTTATTTTTTATTTTTTTATTTTTTTATTTTTTTTGAGTTGATTCATTGGAAAAGGCCCTGATGCTGGGAGGGATTGGGGGCAGGAGGAGAAGGGGACAACAGAAGATGAGATGGCTGGATGGCATCACTGACTTGATGGACATGAGTTTGAGTGAACTCCAGGAGTTGGTGATGGACAGGGAGGCCTGGCGTGCTGTGATTCATGTGTTCACAAAGAGTCGGGCTCGACTGAGCAACTGAATTGAACTGAACTGATATGTTATCAACATAATTTTGTATATATATTATATATACTTATATATGATTATATTTACTAAGAATTTAAAAATACATATGATCTTCATTAATACTCATTATTTTACACTAATTTATTGAACGTTGTTTTAAGCCACTCAGTTTGTGGTAATTGGTTATGGGGGCCTTAGGAAATTAATATGCTACTGTGCTCGGTAGCAGTAGTGTCCAACTCTTTGCAACCCTAAGAGCTGCAGCCCACCAGGTTTCTCTGTCCATGGGATTTCCAAAGCAAGAACACTGGAATGGGTTACCATTTCCTCTTCCAAGAGATCTTCTTGATCCAAGAATCAAACTCGTATCTTTTGTGTCTTTGCACTGGCAGACAGATTCTTTACTACCTGCACTACCCACGAAGAAGGAAATGAACATAGCAAGGCTCTATTGGATATTACTTGGAAGTGTTTTGAAGTATTTTCTGTTGTTTTATTTCTGTTTTCACCAGGATTATTATTTTCAGGTCGGATTATTTGGTCTCTGAGGACAGTCTCACACATATACCTAAGAATATTTTTGTTTCCTCTCAGACTAAATGATGAGATGGTATAAAGGCTAATTAGGGTTCTAAGCATATGGCAGAAATTTGTCAACTGTCAAACTTTATTTTGAGGAGCAGGAGAGCATGTAGGCAGGACAAGTGCCATATGATGGCTGACTGTGTTTTGGGACACTGATATCTGCAATAGTTCGCTGTCTTTGTGTTTCCCAGTGAATTCCTCCAATTTTTTTTAGAGACAAAACCTCCAGTTTTCCCCATCAATAGCATCAATGTCTCCCAAAGCACTTTCCTGCAGAATCAAGGACACTTCCTTGAATTCTCAGTTCTTTTATTCTATAAACCTAATTTGGATGTATTTTTCTTTATAAACTCTCTCACCACTGTTGGTGAAGGTAGTTTCCCAATGTTTACCCCTTATTTTAAGCCTGTAATACTTGATGTCTGAATATTATTAGTGCATCTAACATATTATAGTTTAATCCTTTATATGTTTTTCCTTCTTCTTTATTTAATCCTGACATATGTATGTATTTTGTTGTTTAGTATCTTTTTTACCAACTGGAATTCAAACCTCATGAAAACAAGATGTTTCCTTTTTGTTAATGAATGAATCTTCACTGCTAATAATACTTAGTTTGTATATAGTAAGACCTTAAGTATTAGATGCTAAAGCTTATGTAAAATTAGTTGAGCTAATTAATACATGCCAATAGAACAACTTCAGAGGTCTGAGAAGGGAGAATCCTTGATGAAAAGTAAGAAACATGCAAGAATTCATTTCCTTCCTATGTTTAGATACTGGTTTGTGAGGACATGATGCTTAGAAACTCTGGAGCTTTTTAAAAACTATATGCAGGGACATTAAATATTACAGGGAAGAGCCAATTATGATGCCATGTTGGATCTGTTACTTTAACTTTTGCTTTTGGATTCTTTTGTTCACTAAAGGGATACTGTCCATACATAATGGCCTGCCTTGGAAAAACCTACTCCTCCACCTGATGCTAAACCAAATATCCTTTGTTCAGGACCTGTCCATCAGTTCACTTCAGTTCAGTCGCTCAGTCATGTCTGACTCTTTGCGACCCCATGAATCGCAGCACGCCAGGCCTCCCTGTCTATCACCAACTCCCGGAGTTCACTCAGACTCACGTTCATCGAAGTCAGTGACGCCATCCAGCCATCTCATCCTCTGTCATCCCCTTCTCTTCCTGCCCCCAATCCGTCCCAGCATCAAAGTCTTTTCCAATGAGTCAACTCTTCACATGAGGAGGCCAAAGTACTATAGTTTCAGCTTTAGCATCATTCCTTCCAAAGAAATCCCAGGGCTGATCTCCTTCAGAATGGACTGGTTTGGTCTCCTTGCAGTCCAAGGGACTCTCAAAAGTCTTCTCCAACACCACAGTTCAAAAGCATTAATTCTTCGGCGCACAGCCTTCTTCACAGTCCAATTCTCACATCCATACAGGACCACAGTAAAAACCATAGCCTTGACTAGACGAACCTTTGTTTGCAAAGTAATGTCTCTGCTTTTCAATATGCTATCTAGGTTGGTCATAACTGTCCTTCCAAGGAGTAAGCGTCTTTAATTTCTTGGCTGCAGTCACGATCTGCAGTGATTTTGGAGCCCCAAAAAATAAAGTCTGACACTGTTTCCACTGTTTCCCAGTCTATTTCCCATGAAGTGATGGGACCGGATGCCATGGTCTTTGTTTTCTGAATGTTGAGCTATAAGCCAACTTTTTCACTCTTCACTTTTACTTTCATCAAGATGCTTTTTAGTTCCTCTTCACTTTCTGCCATAAGGGTAGTGTCATCTGCATATCTGAGGTTATTGATATTTCTCCCGGCAATCTTGATTCCAGCTTGTGTTTCTTCCAGTCCAGCGTTTCTCAAGATGTACTCTGCATATAAGTTAAATAAACAGGGTGACAATATACAGCCTTGACCTACTCCTTTTCCTATTTGGAACCAGCCTGTTGTTCCACGTCTAGTTCTAACTGTTGCTTCCTGACCTGCATACAGATTTCTCAAGAGGCAGATCAGGTGGTCTGGTATGCCCATCTCTTTCAGAATTTCCCACAGTTTATTGTGATCCACACAGTCAAAGGCTTTGGCATAGTAAATAAAGCAGAAATAGATATTTTTCTGGAAATCTCTTGCTTTTTCCATGATCCAGTGGATGTTGGCAATTTGATCTCTGGTTCCTCTGCCTTTTCTAAAACCAGCTTGAACATCTGGAAGTTCACAGTTCACATATTGCTGAAGCCTGGCTTGGAGAATTTTGAGCATTACTTTACTAGCATGTGAGATGAGTGCAATTGTGTGGTAGTTTGAGCATTCTTTGGCATTGCCTTTCTTTGGGATTGGAAGGAAAACTGACCTTTTCCAGTCCTGTGGCCACTGCTGACTTTTCCAAATTTGCTGGCATATTGAGTGCAGCACTTTCACAGCATCATCTTTCAGAATTTGAAAAAGCTCAACTGGAATTCCATCACCTCCACTAGCTTTGTTCATAGTGATGCTTTCTAAGGCCCACTTGACTTCACATTCCAGGATGTCTGGCTCTAGGTCAGTGATTACACCATCATGATTATCTGTCATTAAGATCTTTTTTGTACAGTTCTTCTGTGTATTCTTGCCATCTCTTCTTAATGTCTACTGCTTCTGTTAGGTCCATACCATTTCTGTCCTTTATCGAGCCCATCTTTGCATGAAATGTTCCCTTGTTATCTCTAATTTTCTTGAAGAGATTTCTAGTCTTTCCCATTCTGTTGTTTTCCTCTATTTCTTTGCATTGATCACTGAAGAAGGCTTTCTTATCTCTTCTTGCTATTCTTTGGAACTCTGCATTCAGATGCTTATATCTTTCCTTTTCTCCTTTGCTTTTTGCTTCTCTTCTTTTCACAGCTATTTGTAAGACCTGCTATAGCAAGGAAGAAATAAATACACACCCTTCTGAAGGCTGAGCATTCATTCCAGGATGTACTGGCAAGATTAATGGACGTTTATGGTGGCTTCATGATAAAGAATTCACCTGCAATGCAGGAGATGTGGGTTTGATCCCTGCATTGGGGAGATCCCCTGGAGAAGGAAATGACAAGGCACTCCAGTATTCTTTCCTGAAGATACCATGGACAGAGGAGACTTGCAAGCTATAGTCCGTAGGGTCAAAAAGAGTCAGACACAACTTAGCGTATAAATAACAGCTTTGTATTTCCTCAGCTCCCCCATCTCCGTTCTACAAATTAATCTAGCATCCAGATCCCAAAAAGATAATTATTTTGAGACATTAGCCTGCCACCTTTTCAGTCTGCCAACTATCTGAATAAAGTCATATTCCTTGCCCCAACACCTCGTCTCTGATTCATTGGCCTGTCTACGGCAAGCTTGGACTCAGTAACATAACAATACCTTAAGAAAGGGAGCAAAGTTCTGAAAACCCTGGATACTTGTTGACATTATTGCATTGCTAATGAACCCAAGTTTCTATATATTCAAACAAAATGTTCATTCCAAGCTTATATCAGTATATCGGTTGCAGCACAAATCAACTTGGGTATAACTAAAGCAAACTGGATCTTAATGTGTTATACAGTGAGATGGGAAATGATCTCAGTGGACTCAAAAAGAGTGAGAGAAACCATCCACTTGTGAATGGATGATTTCTCTCAGGAATGGGAGAGGTTGCTAAATCTTTGTCCATGGATGAACAGTATGAATAAATGCACTGAAGCTTACCCTGGTGAAACTAAGTCAAATTAAAATCTGGATTCCAAACTGGCTCTGTTTCTCTCTATGCGTGCCTACTCAGTCGTTTCAGTCCTATCTGACTCTTTGTGACGCCATGGTTGCTCGCCAGTCTACTCTGTCCATGGGATTCTCCAGGCAAGAATACTGGAGTGGGTTGCCATTTCCTTCTCCGGGGGATCGTCCTGACCCAAGGATCGAACCTGCATCTCTTATGTCTCCTGCATTGGCAGGCAGGTTTTTTACCACTAGCGCCAGTTAGAAAGCCCAGGTGTCTCACTATGTTTATGAATAACTATATTTCTTAACCGATTTGGGCCTCAGATTTCTGAATAATGGGAATAATAACAGTAGCTGCCTCAGAGCATTGGTGAGAAGATCAAATGTGGTGATGGCCATAAAGCACTTGCCACCTTTTTTTTTTTTTTAATTTTATTTTATTTTTAAACTTTACAATATTGTATTGGTTTTGCCAAATATCTAAATGAATCTGCCACAGGTATACATGTGTTCCCCATCCTGAACCCTTCTCCCTCTTCCCTCCCCATATCATCCCTCTGGGTCATCCCAGTGCACCAGCCCCAAGCATTCAGTATCGTGCATCGAACCTGGACTGGCGACTTGTTCCATATATGATATTATACGTATTTCAATGCCATTCTCCCAAATCATCCCACCCTCTCCCTCTCCCACAGAGTCCAAAAGACTGTTCTATACATCAGTGTCTCTTTTGCTGTCTCGTATACAGGGTTATTGTTACCATCTTTCTAAATTCCATATATATGCGTTAGTATACTGTATTGGTCTTTTTCTTTCTGGCTTACTTCACTCTGTATAATAGGCTCCAGTTTCCAGTTTCATCCACCTCATTAGAACTGATTCAAATGTATTCTTTTTAATGGCTAATACTCCATTGTGTATATGTACCACTGCTTTCTTATCCATTCATCTGCTGATGGACATCTAGGTTGCTTCCATGTCCTGGCTATTATAAACAGTGCTGCGATGAACATTGGGGTACACGTGTCTCTTTCCCTTCTGGTTTCCTCAGTATGTATGCCCAGCAGTGGGATTGCTGGATCCTAAGGCAGTTCTATTTCCAGTTTTTTAAGCAATCTCCACACTGTTCTCCATAGTGGCTGTACTAGTTTGCATTCCCACCAACAGTGTAAGAGGGTTCCCTTTTCTCCACACCCTCTCCAGCATTTATTGCTTGTAGACTTTTGGATCGCAGCCATTCTGACAGGCGTGAAATGGTACCTCATAGTGGTTTTGATTTGCATTTCTCTGATAATGAGTGATGTTGAGCATCTTTTCATGTGTTTGTTAGCCATCTGTATGTCTTCTTTGGAGAAACGTCTATTTAGTTCTTTGGCCCATTTTTTGATTGGGTCATTAATTTTTCTGGAATTGAGCTGTAGGAGTTGCTTGTATATTTTTGATATTAGTTGTTTGTCTGTTGCTTCATTTGCTATTATTTTCTCCCATTCTGAAGGCTGTCTTTTCACCTTGCTTACAGTTTCCTTTGTTGTGCAGAAGCTTTTAAGTTTACTTAGGTCCCATTTGTTTATTTTTGCTTTTATTTCCAATATTCTGGGAGGTGGGTCATAGAATGAAACTAGAGCACTTTCTAACAACATACACAAAAATAAACTCAAAATGGATTAAAGATCTAAACGTAAGACCAGAAACTATAAAACTCCTAGAGGAGAACATAGGCAAAACACTCTCTGACATACATCACAGCACTTGCCACCTTTCATCCTCTGGAGGTTACTTGTAGTTTAGAACCTTAAATGTTAAGATGGTAGTGGAGGAAGTGGGACAGGCATTTAATTTGCTAGGCAAATAGAAGTCATTGTATTTTTTTTTTAATGGAGAGACATTATATAAAACAGTGTAGAATTAGAGCTATGAAACTTCTCCTCTTCCTTCCCTTCAAGGAGAGCTAAGTAATAAAATATTAAAAACACATTGTTCAACATGGGTATTCTTTTTTTTTTATTTTATTTAACTTTACAATATTGTATTGGTTTTGCCATTTGAAACCGCTGCTGCTGCTGCTAAGTTGCTTCAGTCATGTCCAACTCTGTGCGAGCCCATAGATGGCAGCCCACCAGGCTCCCCCGTCCCTGGGATTCTCCAGTCAAGAACACTGGAGTGGGTTGCCATTTCCTTCTCCAATGCATGAAAGTGAAAAGTGAAAGTGAAGTCACTCAGTCATGTACGACTCTTCACGACCCCATGGACTGCAGGGTGGTCTCTTTTGCTTAGCATATAGACAATTCTGCATAGGAAAGAGATGTGGGAATAAAGGAAGAGGTTTTCCTTTTACAGCCAAAGTAAGTAATACTGCACTTATGATCTAATACCTCAAATGTCAGAAGCTTATAAGGGGAATTATTATAATAGCTATACTTTGTTGTGTTTATAAAACTTAGCTCATATTTTTCACATCTATAATCATAATTAAAATAAAATCAAATTATCATTAAAATTTTAAACATGAAAACAAGTATATAATTTGTTGTAAATGTTTAATAGCATTTAAAACAATGCTTTTCACTCTGGGATAACTCTTATCTAGTGTCTCAATTAGTGACAGTTAATGTAGCAGCTATGCTCATCTCTTCCTAAGATTGTTTGGTGGCTGAACATTTTCAGGCTTTTTCAAAACTTCACAAAGATATTTTCTAGATAAAACTGTTAGAAAGCCATTGGTTCAATGACTTTTCTAAACATGAGAAAGGTAAGGTTGGTGTGTGGACATATTTAATTGTACCATTCCATATAAAATATGTAGCTCCAAGGAATTCAATTGCCTTTCGGAATCAATTTTTATAAAAATAAAACTGAGCACAATGATTTGTTATCTTGAGTTAATTGAGACATCAGTAATCTAGGAAGTAAGCAGCCATCAGTTTCCTTAGATATTCATTTATAATGCTTTAAGCAATTTAATACATGTTTTTAAAAGAAAGTGAAAGTAAAAGTCACTCAGTCGTGTCCAACCCTTTGCGAACCTGGGCTATACAGTTCATGGAATTCTCCAGGCCAGAATACTGGAGTGAGTAGCCTTTCCCTTCTCTAGGGGATCTTCCCAACCCAGGGATTGAACCCAGGTCTCCCACACTGCAGGTGGATTCTTTACCAGCTGAACCACAAGGGAAGCCCCACTTAAAAGACTATATGTTTCTAAGTGATAAAATAACACTAGAGACTCAATTTCCCTCTGCCTCCATATTGTAAGTTTGATTTCATTGACTATATATTTATTTATCTATTTTGTAGTCTGAAGCATTTTAAAACTTGATCAAAATCAGCACTTCTTATCCTAAGTATCCTAGTTATATCCTGTATTTTACCCATAGAAGGGTAATTTCAGAATAGTTCAGAAGAAATATTAATGTTTATAAACAGAACAATCACAGAGAAATTTCCTACTTGGTAAGATCTGGCCTTTCCCTTCAGTTTGTAAAATAGCTAGTAGATGGAGCTCATCTAGTGTGGCTGCTTTCTCAAAGTGGTGTTGTTATTGACAGTGAAGTCGCTCAGTTGTGTCCGACTCTCTGTGATTCCATGGCCTGTAGTCTATCAAGTTCCTCTTCCATGGGATTTTCCAGGCAATAGTACTGGAGTGGGTTGCAATCAAAATGTAATCACTACCTAAAAAAGATAACTGAGGCTAAAATAAAGTTAAATCCATATAGTATTTACATTTCTTTTGAATGATGTAAACCTACTCATTAAGGAAGTTAACTGAAATAAAGTTAACGTAAATGAAGTTAAGTAAAGCAGGTCAAACTCACTTAGTATAAAAATTTAATGATTATTTTTGTGGCATATAGATTTCTTAAAAAATAAAAGGGTCATTTATTTAATAATGATCTTGGAAAATGTCATTGCTGAAAATATACAAAAATTCTAGATAACAGTTGCTGAAGTTCCATTTTGCTTATTAGAACTCTGCCTTTTAGGCTCACTTCCTTGTCCTCAATTTACTTCAGCTTCTGCTCAGGTACCTTCATGGCAGAGACCTCAGAGAAAAAATACACATCCTTTAAAAAGCCTAAAAGATCACTTAAAGGAATTTTTTTTTTCTAAAATTCTATTCACATTATCCAACTCCATATTTTCCAAGTTTTCATGTATTTTACTCTTAAGAATTATTGGCTTGGTTAATAAATCTCTTGAATTGATTCAAAAATAGCATGTTTGGTCCCTTAAACATTTAAAGTATCAGATCAGATCAGATCAGTTGCTCAGTCGTGTCCGACTCTTTGCGACCCCATGAATCGCAGCACACCAGGCCTCCCTGTCCATCACCAACTCCCGGAGTTCACTCAGACTCACATCCATCGAGTCAGTGATGCCATCCAGCCGTCTCATCCTCTGTCATCCCCTTCTCCTCCTGCCCCCAATCCCTGCCAGCATCAGAGTCTTTTCCAATGAATCAACTCTTTGCATGAGGTGGCCAAAGTACTGGAGTTTCAGCTTTAGCATCATTCCTTCCAAAGAAATCCCAGGGCTGATCTCCTTCAGAATGGACTGGTTGGAAATGTAAAAAATCAGAGTTCAAAGGTCATCATCTACCATTCTGTCTTTATCACTTTGCTCAGATTATTTTGTACAAGATATAGCAATTCATGTGTCTACTTCCTATCACCTACTTTTGATATTGTCTGACCTATAATCCAGCTCTAATTGCAAACTTCTCATAAGATTTTTAACAAGTATATAGATTTCTGTATATCTTTGATACTATTCAGTTTAATGTCACTTAATGTTTTTCTCCCTTTTTACTTTTATTTGTATTTCTGTCATTTTCCTTTAGATATCTTTATGCTGCCACTTAAAGCTATTAGGAAGTCAGTATTTCAGCAAAATGGAGTGTGGTTAGCATAAAAGTAAAATAGAATCAAAACAATCAGAGTAGTCAGCATATGGTAACAGTATTATTGCTTTGTGAAACGTGTGTGTGTGTGTGTGTATGTGTGTGTGTTCTATTGTGTGGTATTTGTAGGTATACTGGGTGTGAAAGGAAAATCAAAATTTAGTAAGCACTCCAAAGATCACTGTCTAAAATAGAGCCAAAATGCTATTAAGAAAGAGTGACTTATGCACTTTTCAGCCTGAATGGAAGCTGACTTTTAACATGATGAAGTCATTCAAAACATCTGCCAAAATCTCCGGACAGTTTAGGTACTTATCAAACTCCTACCTTAAAACAATTCTGATTCCTTATGGACAAATGTTTCCAACTTGTGTCAAAGTCAATCACAATTTTCACCAGGCAGCTTTTAACAATTCATGGTTTTTTGTCTTGATAAACCCTTAACCTTTTCTCTTTGAAACTCTTTTGGAGTGACTCAAGTCTTTAACATAACTGAATTTCTTAAGATTACAAACAATTTTTTTTTTTAATTTGCATCCTGCTGCCTTATTTTTGTTGTTGTTGACATTACATAGTGTCAGAAGTGGGATATAGAGCATTCTATGCACTGGCCCTCACCTGCCCCCTTAGATGAGTGTAAGATACCTGCAAGAATTCATCGTGCTCTATTGTCTCCTCAGTGGTCCCAGACTGTGTCATCAGAGTCCTCCTGTACTCAAACCTCCTGTCTGGGAAGAGGTTCTAGTTTGTTTGAGTATCCTCTGTTGCTTGCTATTGTGCTCTGGAACCTTGCTTTCTGTTTTATTTAAATGTCCTTTTGTTTGTCTGTTTTGTTTAGGTGTCTTCTGAGATTACACTTCCCATTTTGTTTGTATAGTCTGAGATTTCACTTCCTGTTTTGTTTGTCTTGTTTAAGTATCCTTCAGGAGTTCACTTCCTGTTTTTGTTTGAATGATTTTCTGGATTTTGCTTTCCATTTTTTATATTTTGTTCAAGCAGCTTTTGGGATTTAGCTTCCAAGTTTTTATGAGTAGCCTTTGAGACTTTGCTTCCTGTTTAGTTTTTGTTGCCAGCTTCTGTTTTCAAGATTTCATTTCCTGTTTTGTTAGTTTTGTATTGCTTTTTTTTTTTTTCCTGGTGAGTAATTCTCTTGAAATATGGGAGTTCATTCCCTAGGGACGAGGCTGCAGAGCTGCCTTATTCTGGAACTTGCACTGGTTTTATATATAAAAACTATAGGCCTGAGTCTTGTAAGCATTTGTCTTGCCAGACAATGATTACTGGATGGTTTATAATTAATTGACAAGGAAATTAGTCCGAATATTCATTGGAAAGACTGATGCTGAAGCTGAAACTCCAATACTTTGGCTACCTGATGCGAAGAATTGACTCATTTGAAAAGACCCTGATGCTGGGAAAGATTGAAGGTGGGAGGAAAAGGGGACAACAGAAGATGAGATAGTTGGATGGCATCACCAACTCGATGGACGTGAGTTTGAGTAAACTCTGTGAGTTGGTGATAGACAGGGAGGCCTGGCATGCTGCAATCCACGGGGTCGCAAAGAGTCAGATACAATTGAGTGACTGAACTGAAATGAACTGACTGACTTGGAGCTCTTTTGAAATTTCTAAATTAGTTTATCTGATGAGTCAATTAGAAAAAAAAATAGACAATGGAAACATATTTTAATTGGTATCCATGCATAACTGTGAATTCACTACTGTTTCCACCAGAGAAACTAACTCATAATTTTCTCAAAGGATTTCCAAATAAAAAAAAAATTATCTGAGATTTCTGAGAACTCTCTTTTTCTGATGTTTCCTGTTTTTCTGAAGGCTCTCTTCTTTGCTATCAATCACCTTTGTATAACAGTAAAATTGATCTTCCACAGAAAGTAACAATATATCTAATGATGATGTAAAAGTCTGATATGATATGATTTGATATCCATTGTGATTATGATAAACATTCTGAAAAAATTATATACATATATATTTTTTTTTTCTAAAGGTCCTTTGAGAAGGACTTTGCTTTTCTTTCTCTGTGCCTTTGAGACATATATGTTCTACTTGGTCTTCTCTGAGAACTCTTGCCTAAATCATCTCTGATTCCTAAGACTGTAAAATTAAAAGAGGAATGAAGAGAGAAACATGGAAGCACATACACTACCATATGTAAAATAGATAACCAATGGGAATTTGCTATATGGCTCAGCGAACTCAAACAGGGCCCTGTAACAACCTAGACGGGTGGGGAGAGGTGGGAGTGGAGAGAGAGATTCAAGAAGGAGGGGACATATGTATACCTATGGCTGACTCATGTTGAGGAGTCATGGTAGAGAGTATGGCAGAGGCCAGCACTGTGTTGTGAAGCAATTGTCTTTCAATTAAAAATAAATAAACTTAATCCAATACAATATTGTAAATTAAAAATATAATAATAATAAAAAAATTAAAAAAAAGAAAGGAAATATGATAAAAATTCAAAAAAATAAATAAATAAACTTATTTTAAAATAAGCCAGAAAGATAAACACCAATACAGTATACTAACACATATATATGGAATTTAGAAAGATGGTAATGACAACCCTGTATGCAAGACAGCAAAAGAGACACAGATGTATAGAACAGTCTTTTGGACTCTGTGGCGGGGGGCGAGGGGGGGATGATTTGGGAGAATGGCATTAAAACATGTATAATAACATATAAGAAATGAATCGCCGAAACAAAAAATAAATAAATAACAAATAAATAAAACCTAAAAAAAATAAAACAAATAAAATAACAGGGGAAAAGAAGACATTTAAATTAAAATTTCTCAATGAACTCTCTTGCCCAAACTGCCTCCTTAAAACTGCTTGTCAAGGGCAAATACAAATCTTAAAATCTTTTCCATAAATAAGAAAAGACTACAGCCATCTGAGAAGTGGATTTAATTTATTCCAGCTTTTATTTATAAATTGTGAGTTTTATGTTGTACCTGATTGATAACTAAAGCTTCAAAATAAACAAAAATATGAAATTTCTGTCTGTATCTATCTATATGTGTATATGTGCATTGTATATGGTATGTTTCTACTTTCGTATTGTATTAGCAAAATTAATGTGTAAAGAGCCCTATGTAACTGGATTAAAAAGTAAGTGCTTATATAAATTCTCAGAAATACAAGGCAAACTAACTAAAATGACTTTCATGTTCACATGAATTAGGAAATATTGCTATGCTATGCTAAGTCACTTCAGTCATGTCCGACTCTGTGTGAGCCCATAGATGGCAGCACACCAGGCTCCCCCGTCCCTGGGATTCTCCAGGCAAGAACACTGGAATGGGTTGCCATTTCCTTCTTCAATGCATGAAAGTGAAAAGAGAAAATGAAGTCGCTCCATCGTGTCCGACTCCTAGCAACCCCATGGACTGCAGCCCACCAGGCTCCTCCATCCATGGAATTTTCCAGGCAAGTGTACTGGAGTGGGGTGCCATAGGAAATATTAGGTTTAATTAATACAAGCATGTCTTTGCTGCTGCTGCTAAGTCACTTCAGTCATGTCTGACTCTGTGTGACCCCATAGATGGCAGCCCACTAGGCTCCCCAGTCCATGGGATTTTCCAGGCAGGAGTGCTGGAGTGGGGTGCCATTGCCTTCTCTGAAGCATGTCTTTAGAGCAGTAATATTAATTAGAATAGTTTTATTGTACTTAGATTTACTAAAAGTCAAGTTTGTGTTATGTCTGTTATAAAATTTATCAGCATGAAAAATAACTTGGTAAGATATTTCATAAATAAATAAATGTAAATAGATTAAGTAAATATAAATGTAATAAGTGTTGGGAAGCCCAGTACAAAATAGCCAGTTGTAGGAAGTCCTTGGGAAAATGGCGAAGGGCCAGAAATACCCCGGCTTGATGTGCTTGGGCAGAAAAACATCTCCTACCTTTGGTTATGCCCAGCGCCAAGATTTAATAATAAATATTAAAGATGTTGCTTGAGAAAACGAGTTATGGGATAAGCACATGGGTCACTTAGAGCGCGCTGTCCTTGAAATATTTTTACTGGTTAGGTGTTAACCCCGTACGCGCTCTGCTGGCTGTATACTCTAAGCTCTTTGTTCCTACTTCTATAAAAGGGCTTGACTGCAGAAATAAACTTGTTAGTCCTTGCAAGAGACTGTCCGAGTGTCCTTCTTTCAGGTTCATCGCTTCCAAGTCCCAGGGAGAAAATCCCCAACAATAAGTTTTTAGGTGAACTCTTTAAAAGTAATCATTTATAGTATTTCTACTTAAAAATAATTTCCCCCAACATTTTGGTAAATTAAAATTTTATAGTTTTGCTAAACTAAGTTAAATGATAAAAATATATTAAATATTGGATAGGGACTGCTAATCAAAACCAATCATGCTGGCCAGGCTTAATAGTAACCACTTTCATGAGTCATATTACAATAGGAGGTCTTGGTAAGGAATGCAGAACTAACAATCTACCACTAACTAGAAGACTTTGGGAAAGGTCAAAAAAAGACAGGCGATGTCAGTCCATATGTCCTACCAACCTCCCAGAATCCTTCTCACCTGTCTTGGCTAAGCCATGAGCACACCACCAGGAAGGACTTCAAGTCAGAATGATTGACCAGAGACAACCTGGAAACTAACCCCTTTATCATAAACTCCTAGACAGTGAGCCACATAGCAAAGCAGTTTTCTTGAGTTTCCTTACCCTGCTGCTCTCTGCCCAGGCATCCCTTACCAATAAAGCCTTTTGTTTTGCAACACATGCGTCTCCTTGGACAATTCATTTCTGAGAGTTAGACAAGAACCCATTCTCAGGCCCTAGAAGAGGTCCCCCTTCCTGCAACGTATCTACATCATACTCATGCTGCATGCTAAGTTGCTTCAGTCATCTCGAACTCTTTATGACCCTATGGACCATAGCCCTCCAGACTCCTCTGTCCATGGGATTCTCTAGGCAAGAATACTTGAATGGACTGTCGTGCCCTTCTCCAGTGGATCTTCCTGACCCAGGGATCGAACCCAAGTCTCCAGCATTGCAGGAAGATTCCATCTGAACCACTAGGGAAGCCAGAGATCATTCTCAAGTGAAATTAAACACTGAGAGATTAACTACTAAACATAAGCTTCCTTTGGGCTTCCTGAATGGTGCTAGTGGTAAAGCCCCTACCATTGAAAGCAGGAGACCCAACAGACATGGGCTTCCCTGGTGGCTCAAACAGTAAAGAACCCACCTAAAATGTAGAAAACCCAGGTTTGATCACTGTGTCAGGAATATTCCCTGGAGAAGGGAATGTCAACCCATTCCAGTATTCTTTTTTTTTTTAATTTCATTTTATTTTTAAACTTTACATAATTGTATTAGTTTTGCCAAATATCATAATGAATCCACCACAGGTATACATGTGTTCCCCATCCTGAACCCTCCTCCCTCCTCCCTCCCCATACCATCCCTCTGGGTCATCCCAGTGCACTAGCCCAAGCGTCCAGTATCGTGCACCGAACCTGGACTGGCATCTTATTTCATACATGATATTTTACATGTTTCAATGCCATTCTCCCAAATCTTCCCTCCCTCTCCCTCTCCCACAGAGTCCATAAGACTGTTCTATACATCAGTGTCTCTTTTGCTGTCTCATATACAGGGTTATTGTTACCATCTTTCTAAATATCATATATATGCGTTAGTATACTGTATTGATGTTTTTCCTTCTGGCTTACTTCACTCTGTATAATAGGCTCCAGTTTCATCCACCTCATTAGAACTGATTCAAATGTATTCTTTTTAATGGCTAATACTCCACTGTGTATATGTACCACTGCTTTCTTATCCATTCATCTGCTGATGGACATCTAGGTTGCGTCCACGTCCTGGCTATTATAAACAGTGCTGCGATGAACATTGGGGTACATGTGTCTCTTTCAATTCTGGTTTCCTCAGTATGTATGCCCAGCAGTGGGATTGCTGGATCATAAGGCAGTTCTATTTCCAGTTTTTTAAGCAATCTCCACACTGTTCTCCATAGTGGCTGTACTAGTTTGCATTCCCACCAACAGTGTAAGAGGGTTCCCTTTTCTCCACACCCTCTCCAGCATTTATTGCTTGTAGACTTTTGGATTGCAGCCATTGTGACTGGTGTGAAATGGTACCTCATAGTGGTTTTGATTTGCATTTCTCTGATAATGAGTGATGTTGAGCATCTTTTCATGTGTTTGTTAGCCATCTGTATGTCTTCTTTGGAGAAATGTCTATTTAGTTCTTTGGCCCATTTTTTGATTGGGTCATTTATTTTTCTGGAGTTGAGCTGTAGGAGTTGCTTGTATATTTTTGAGATTAGTTGTTTGTCAGTTGCTTCATTTGCTATTATTTTCTCCCATTCTGAAGGCTGTCTTTTCACCTTGCTAATAGTTTCCTCTGATGTGCAGAAGCTTTTAAGGTTAATTAGGTCCCATTTGTTTATTTGTGCTTTTATTTCCAATATTCTGGGAGGTGGGTCATAGAGGATCCTGCTGTGATGTATGTCAGAGAGTGTTTTGCCTATGTTCTCCTCTAGGAGTTTTATAGTTTCTGGTCTTACCTTTAGATCTTTAATCCATTTTGAGTTTATTTTTGTGTATGGTGTTAGAAAGTGTTCTAGTTTCATTCTTTTACAAGTGGGTGACCAGATTTCCCAGCACCACTTGTTCTTTGAAAATTCCATGGACAAAGGAGCTTGGCAGGCTCCAGTCCATAGGGTCCCGAAGAGTGGGATATGACTGAGCAGCTAATACCTTCAAATTCCAGGCTCTTTTACAGAAAACTAAAGAAAGTTGGGAATATTGGTAAATTTGTTCAGTGCTTCACTAAGAACCTGTGTACAAGAAAGCATGAAATTATAAAATGTATTCATAAGTTTGCCAGTCTATAGATTGTTAAAATGTTCAAAATTGCTTCCTTCCTAGTTTTCACTAGATATTGAAGTTTCTAAGGTTAAACATTTTCATTAATATACATCATTAAAACTACTAAAATCAATAAGAAAAGCATCTTCATACTGAAAGAAAATTTTTAAGTACAAAAATGAAAACGCATTTTGTTAATGGAAAAACAAAGTGATGTTATCCTAAAACTGGCTTTCTTAAATGGGAAAGAAAACAAAGGTCACACTAACATGGACATAGAAAGTTGTAAAAGGCTTGTGAGAAAAAGAAGCCTTTAGAAAGGAATTTATATGTTGTCAGGATTGGCAAAGATTGGAATACATTTAGCTAAGTAGATGAGTTTTAACATGAAAAGTAAGCTAGTGAAAAATTAAACATTGACTTTTGTTTTTCTCTCTGTTAGACAGTTTCCTTAATTATTCTTCTGGTCTTAATGAGAAATTGTAAAGAAAGTATTTTCCTTTGTTTTTGTTTGCTTTTAATGAAATTTGTCTAGAAAAACAAAGATTTTATATTGTGCACCCAGGGTTTTTACAACTATAAAACCTTTCATATTTGCCCTGTGAAGCCTTCTAATGTTACTATGGTAAAATGGGAAATTAAGCATTGCTTTATAATGAATTGTGATCTTATTTAACTAAGCATTAAAAAAGAAGAAAAACATTCTACTTTGAAAAACTTTCCAAAATCAAATTCTAAATGTTTTTTTTTTTTTTACTTAGAGCTAATTATGAAATAGAGGATGTTTCAGAGGACCCCTGAAATATCTCAAGGATTTACTCTCTCTCTTTATTAAAAAATTAATCAGGGTTATTTGATATGTTACATTATATAGGAAGCATTGTCAAATAAGAGGTAATAATTGCCTTTTTTGTTGTTGTTATATCTATACCATATACATATACCTATAGTATAGGTATATGCTATAAGTAGCTGAGTTAATAGAGAATCTGCCTGCAATGCAGGAGACAACTGGTTCGATCCCTGGGTTGAGAAGATCTTCTAGAGAAGGAAATGGCACCCCACTCCAGTATTATTCTTGGTAAATTCCATGAACAGAGGAGCCTAATGGGCTACAGTCCATGGGGTCTCATGAGTCAGGCACAGCTTAATGACTAAACCACCACCACACGTCAGAAGTATTTAAAAAATGATGTGAAATTTCTGGAAATCTCATATGTCCTAGTACAATGTTATCAGTCAAAAGTCTAGCTATTTTAAATGTTCTATGATACAGTATGAAAAAACAAAAAGATATGACACCAGAAGATGAGCTCCCCCAGGTCTGAAGGTGTCCAATGCTAGCTACTAGGAAAGAGTGGAAGATGATTATTAAGAGTTCCAGAAAGAATGAAGTGGCTGTGTTAAAGTGGAAATGATGCTCAGTTGTGGATGTGTCTGGTGGTGAAAGTAAAGTCTGATGCGTAAAGAACAATATTACACAGGAATCTGGGATGTTACCAATTAAGGTAAACTGAACATGGTCAGGCAGCAGATGGAAAGAGTGAACATCAATATCTTAGGAATCAGTGAACTAAAATAGAAGGGAATGGGCGAATTTAATTCAGATGACCATTATATCTACAGGGGCTTCTGTGGTGGCTCAAATTGTAAAGAATCTGCCAGGAATGTGGGAGACCTCGGTTTGATCCTAGGTGGAGAAGGTCCCCTGAAGAAGGGAAAGGCAACCCACTCTAGTATTCTTGCCTAGAAAGTCCCATGGACAGAGGAGCCTGGCAGGCTATAGTTCATGGGTCGCAAAGAGTCGGATGTGACTGAGTGACTAACACTAGACATTATATCTACTACTGTGTACAAGATTCTTTAGAAGAAGTGTAGTAGCTTACGTAGTCAACAAAAGAGTTTGAAATGCTGTGTTTGGGCGCAACCTCAAAAGTGACAGAATGATGTTAGTTTGTTTCCAAGGCAAACCATTAAATATCAGTTATCCAAGTCTATGCCACAACCACTGATGCCAAAGAAGATGGTTTACCCATTCTATGAAGACCTACAAGACCTTCTATAACTAACAACAACAACATCAAAATGTCTTTTTCATCATAGGAGATATGAATACAAAAGTAGGAAGTCAAGAGACACCTAGAGTAAAGGCAAGTTTGGCTTTGGAGTACGAAGTGAAGCAGGGCAAAGGCTAATAGTGTTTTGCCAAGAAAAACTCCGATTTTAGCAAACTGTTCATAGTAAACACCCAATAGCACAAGAGATGACTTTACACGTGGATATCACAAAATGGTCAATTCCAAAATCAGTTTGATCATAGTCTTTTCAGATGACAATAGAGAATCTCTACCCAGTCAGCAAAACAAGACCTGAAATTGACTGTGGCTCAGATCATGGGCTCCTTATTGCAAAATTCAGGCTTATGTTGAAGACAGAAGGGAAAACCTTAGATCCTTGAGGTATGACCTAAAGCAAATCCCTTATGATTATATAGTGGAGGTGATGAATAGATTCAAGGGATCAGATCTTGTAGATTGAGTCCCTGAAGAACTATGCCCAGAAGTTTGTAAGATTGTGCAGGAGGCAGTGCCTAAACCATCACCAAGAAAAAGAAACACAAGAAGGCAAAGTGATTGTCTCAGAAGGCTTTACAAATAGCTGAAGAAGAGATGTGAGAAGCAATAGAGAAAGGGAAAGATACACCCAACTGAATGCAGAGTTCCAGGGAATAGCAAGGAGAGATAAGAAGATCTCCTCAATAAAATTAGAAATACCAAAAAAACATTTAATCCAAGAATGGGCACAATAAAAACAAAAATGGTAAAAACCAAACAGAGGCAGGAGAGATTAGAAGTTGCAAGAATACACAGAAGAAATATACAAAAAAAATTACTAATGATTAGGAAAACATGGTGGTGTGGTCACTCACCTAAAGTCAGACATTCTGAAGTGTGAAGCTTAGGAAGCATTACTGTGAACCAAGCTAGTGGAGGTGATAGAATTTTAGTGGAGCTATTTCAAATCCAAAAATATGATGCTGTGAAACTTACACTCAATATGTCAGCAAATTTGGAAAACTCAACAGTGGCCACAGGACCAGAAAAAGTCAGTTTCGTTTCAATCCCAAAGAAAGGTAATGCCAAAGAATGTTCAAACTACTGTACAAATGATCTCATTTAATATTCAAGTCAGGGTACTGTCAAAATCCTTCAAGCTAGGCTTTAGCAGTACGTGAACCAAGAGTTTCCAGATGTACAATCTGGGTTTAGAAAAGGCAGAGGAACTAGAGATCAAATTGTCAGCATTCCATGGATCATAGAGAAATCAAGGAAATTCTAGAAAAACATCTACTTCTGCTTCATTGACTACATAAAAACCTTTGACTGTGTGGATCACAACTGTGGAATATTTTCAAATGGGGAATACTAGTCCAGTTTACCTGTCTCCTGAGAAACCTGTATGCTGGTCAAGAAGCAATAGTTAGAACCATACATGGAACAATGGACTGGTTCAAAATTGGGAAAGGAGTATGACAAAGCTGTATATTGTCAGCCTGCTTATTTAACTTACATGCAGAGTACATCATGAAAAATGCCAGGCTGGATTAATTACAAGCTGGAATCAAGATTTCTGGGAGAAATATCATAACTTTAGATATGTAGATGATACTACTTTAATGGCAGAAAGTGAACAGGAACTAAAGAGCCTCTTGATGAGGGTGAAAGTGAAAAAGCTGGCTTAAAACTCAATATTCAAAAATTAGATCACAGCATATTGTTCCATCACTTCATGGCAAATAGATGGGGGAAAAGTGGAAACAGTGGCAGATTTTATTTTCTTGAGTTCCAAAATCACTCCAGATGATGACTGCAGCTGTGAAATTAAAATATGCTTGCTCCTTGGAAGAAAAGTTATGACAAACCTAGACAGTATATTAAAAAGCAGAGACACCACTTTGCTGTCAATGGTCCATATAGTCAAATCTATGGTTTTTCCAGTAGTTATGTATAGATATGAGAGTTGGCCTATAAAGAAGGCTGTGTTCAAAGAAATTGATGCGTTTGAACTATGGTGCTGGAGAAGACTCCTGAGAGTCCCTTGGACTGACAGGAGATCAAACCAGTCAATCCTAAAGAAAATTGACCATGAATATTCACTGGAAGCACTGATGCTCAAGAAGAAGCTCCAATACTTTGGCCAGTTGATGCAAAGAGCTGATCCATATGCAAAGACCTTGATGCTGGGAAAGATTGAGGCAAAAGAAGAAGAGGTTGGCTGAGGAGCCAATGGTTATATAGCATCACTGACTAATGAAAAAAAAATTTGAGCAAATTCTGGGAGATAGTGAACAATAGAGAAGCTTGTTATGCTGGCCTCTCTATGCAGTTGCAAAGAGTTGGTATTAACTTATCCACTGAACTACAAAAACATGACACTGAAAGAATTTAATTTTCTTGTCAATTACATTGTAATACAGTCTTTAACCTTGTTGTTTTAAGTCTTTGCCATTTATAGACAAAATTAATTGTATTACTTTAAAACAATTATAAATACATTTCATCTTTAGAAAAATGCATGCAAAGGACTCTGACACCATAGAATGCAGGTTACTGATAAATTTTATATCATATCATTGAACTAAGTAAAAATTAAAGAAATCTAATGAAGAAACTGATAGCTTTATAACCAGCTAACAAATGATAAAGATCAAGAATTAATTACCTAGGAATGAATTAGCTGATAAGAATGATTATAATTTTAATGACATTTTAATTTAAATATTGTTCTTTTACATTTTGCTTTTCCTGATTTATGGAAACACATTCTCTAAAACAGTGATTTAATAAGTAAACTTTTGCAAACACAGATTAAACGTTTATATTCATCCCTACTTTACCACCCCGAATTTGGAAATTCTTAGCATTATTTTCATGGCAATATAGTTATCTATATGAGTTCAATAAGAATCTCAGTTTAGTTCCATCACTCAGTCGTGTCTGACTCTTTGCAACCCCATGGTTTGCAGTATGCCAGGCTTCCCTGTCCTTCTCCAACTCCTTCAGCTTGATCAAATTCATGTCCATCCAGTTGGTGATGCCATCCAGTCATCTCTTCCTCTGTCATCCCCTTCTCCTTCTTTCAATCTTTCCCAGCATCAGGGTCTTTTCCAAGGAGTCTTCAGGTGGTCATCAGGCATCAGGTGGCCAAAGTATTGGAGCTTCAGCTTCAGCATCAGTCTTTCCAATGAATATTCAGCACTGATTTCCTTCAGGATGTACTGGTTTGGTCTCTTTGAAGTCCAAGGGACTCTCAAGAGTCTTCTCCAACACCACAGTTCTAGATTTCTTCTCAGTGTTTTTAGTTTCAGTAATTGTGTTGTTTGTTTCTGTGTGTTTATTCTTTATTTCTTCTAGGTATTTGTTAGTTGATCTTGAATTTTCATTTTGTTTTCAAGGTTTTTGATCATCTTTACTATCATTATTCTGAATTCTTTTTCAGAGAGTTTGCCTATTTCCTCTTCATTTATTTGGACTTCTGTGTTTCTTATTTGTTCCTTCATTTGTGTAGTATTTCTCTGCCTTTTCATTATTTTTTTTTAACTTATTGTGTTTGAGGTTTCCTTTTCCCAGGCTTCAAGATTGAATTATTTCTTCCTTTTGGTTTCTGCCCTTCTAAGTTTGGTCCAGTTGTTTGTGTAAGCTTCATATAGGGTGAGATTTGTGCTGAGTTTTTGTTTGACTGATTTGATCTCCTTGCTGTCCAAAAAACTCTCAAGAGTCTTCTCCAATACCACAATTCAAAGGCAACAATTCTTTGGCACTCAGCCTTCTTTATGGTCCAACTCTCACATCTGTACATGACTACTGGAAAAACCATAGCTTTGACTAGACATACCTTCGTTAAAAAGTGATATCTTTGCTTTTTAATATGCTGTCTAGGTTCATCATAGTTTTCCTTCCAAGGAGCAAGTGTCTTTTAATTTCATGGTTACAGTCACTATCTGCAATGATTTTGGAGCCCAAGAAAATAAAATCTAACACTGTTTCTACTTTTTCCCCATCTATTTGCCGTGAAGTGATGGGCCTAGATGCCATAATCTTCTTTTTTTGAATGTTGGGTTTTAAGCCAGTTTTTTCACTTTCCTTTTTTACCCTCTTCAAGAGACTCATTGGTTTCTCTTTCTTTCTGCCATTAATGTGGTGTCATCTGCATATCTGAGGTTTTGATATTTCTCCAGGCAATCTTGATTCCAGCTTGTGATTCATCCAGCCCAGCATTTTGCATGATGTACTCTGCATATAATCTTTGATGTACTCCTTTCCTGATTTGGAACCAGTCCTTTGTGGCATATCTGGTTCTAACTGTTGCTTCTTGATCTGCATTTTAGTATTAAATACCTTTCTAGATATTAGGTTCAAATGTTGTTGTTTTTGAAATTTTGTTATTTTATCTGCAAATGAAACTGATCCTGAATTTTTCTAGTTTTCTTTGATATGTGGCTATTACTATCCAAACTAATGTTTCCAGTTTACATTTCAACCTTTTAAATTGGAATTATTGAGAATTAAAACTGTCCTTTAACTAAATGCTTGATGATGTCATGAGAGACATTTCAAATGTCAAAATAGGGTTCAACCCTGACATCTAAATATCTTTAGCTGACTCTTCTCTGGATTTGGTGACTTATTGTGATCCAGGTTGCAATTACTTAAGCTAATTATTGTTTTAATTTCTACTCTCTGTTGTTTTTAAACTGGTCACACTTTGTATCACTTGTTACTATACTGCTGCTATAGGCTGACATCCTCCACAAGAAGAATCATAGTTTGGTGTCTGGAGATGATTGACTACCCTTAAATAATCCCTCCTAATGTAGATCAATACATTTCTGCCATTTTAGATACTGCCTAAGACTCACTTCCAAATGATTCCTTGTTGTTCCAATGTTAACATAAACTCTCTAAAAGTGTATTTCTCTCCCAACCACTTCTTTTTCTTCTCCTTGGGACATGACTCTGAGAATGAGATTTCCTAGTGCCAAGGGAGTTGATACTGGTGCCAAATAACACAATGGTTGATCATCAGTGCTTTCTAAAGAAAGATCTTAATCAAAAGGGAAAAGTATAAAAGGAAAATCGAAAAGAAGTCAGTATTGTTAAGAGAGTTTTCTAAAATTAAGCCAACAGAGCCATTAAGGGAGTGTAACTTTGCACGTTTCAGCCTGGATGGAATCTGACCTTTTGACCTAATGAAGTCATTTAGAACATCTGCCAGAAACTAGTGACAGCCCATCTCCTTATTAAACCCCTTCCCTGAAATAACTCATGTTTCCTTAAGGACAAGTATTTTCCAACTCACATCAGGGTCAATCACAATTGTTGCTGGGTAAGTTTTAATAACCTCATGGTGTTTTGTCTTTATAAGCCTCTGACTCTTTCTCATCCTGAAAACACTGGGGTTACCCACATCTGTGCCTCCTGAATTCCTATTGTTAAGAACCCAGATACGCTTCTTTCTTATTTGCATTATTTTCTCATGCATTATTTTGCTGTTGTTGACATGTATCAGAATGTAAAATGGATTTTTTTATAGTGCATTTTGGTCTAGGTGTGAAACCCAGTACTCTCTATTTTCATATAGAAAACTGTATTTAAAAAAAATAATTTTATTTATATCTATTATAGAAATTATGCATACATCTATGTTTTTTCCTAAATAATTCATCAAGACCTATCCATGGTTTCATCTACCTTATTTCAAAGCTGACATGGTTAGACTGAACATTAATCTTCTATGATATTTCACCAATATTTACCTTTTTTTATTACCATCCTGAGTTTTCCCAATTACAGAATGATTAATTTCTTATGATTTCTTATTTTGTTACCATTATCTCCTCTTTCAGTGAAATCTATACCATTTCAGACATGCTTTCTCTTGTGTTTAAATTTATCCTTCTCTAATTTTGAGGTTACAAAATTTGTGTGCTGTACATGTTTTTAAATACAAAAAACATACAGTGTGCTGATCAGAAGTGCACAAGCAGCACAAGTCAATATAGCTTTAAATCTGTCCTCACTGATAAGCTGTATGAAACATGAAAAGTTAATTTTTCTGTGCTTCATTTCTCTCATCTGTGAAATGGAGCTGGTAACAGTAAATTTCACGATAATAAAGAAATTAATGAGTTATTAGATGTAGATCAGTTAGTGTGGTGTCTAGTACACAGTAATCCCTTGGTTTTTCCTATGATTAGAATTATTGCAGTGATTTTTTTTTCCCTTGAGGGAGCCACATAAAGTAATTCTGAAGCAATAAAAGACTGAGTTGTGACGACCTACTTAGTTTGTCCATGTTAAACATTTGCCAAGAAAACATCTGGAGATCAGCTGGGATCTCAATAAAAGAAATTAAAGGACAGCAGGCAGTAGAAATCCACTATTATATACAAATAGGAAATCATCCAACAATAAAAGTTTGATATAAGCATTAAAAGCAAAACAAAAATCAATAATTATAGCCTTGAATTGAGAGAAAAACTTGAGAATATTGGTAAAACTGCTATTTTCTTGGATTGGAGGATATTATATTAAAAGCACTTTCCCAAATATATTTAATGTAATTCAAAATGACATCCACACTTTTTAAACACAAGATTTGTATAAAACAATGAAAAAGTGAAAGAGCTGATAATTATTTTTAAGTGGGAATAAAATAAGAACAGCTGATGTAACTATATAAACATATTGCTTGAATGAAAATTAAATAATAAAGAATATATTAAAATCACAATAAATAAACTTATATGGCCTTAATCATGGACATATCATTGAAATAGAAGAAATAGTCCTGAAACTTTATGAAGCCTACATAAATACTTAACAAAATAATTGAGACAATACAATTTGAAGGAGATTAAATTGTATTTTCATAAACAATGTGGTAAAATTGGCTAGTTACTCCAGAGAAAATTTCAGAATATTTCTCTGTAGTAAGCAAACTGTAGGAAAAATAAAGAAATCAAAATAAAATAGCAATAACTGTTTGAATTAAAAGAACATATTTATATTTATTTGATTTTCATATAGAGGGCCATTAAACAAAAGTCTAAATATGTTGAATTATTCATAAGGAAAAGACTGAAAGATTTGAATGTATAAAGATAGCCATCTTAAAGATATTATTTAAAACCACAAAGAGACACCACTACACACTCTTGAAGTGGTTAAAGATACAGAGCAACTGTTCTCTTACATCCTGCCAAGAAAGGATAATTGGCACAGCCCCTTTGGAAAATATTTTAACATTAGCCACTGAAGTTGAATATACATAATCCTTAAGACACAACAGTTCTAATGAAGAGCTCCAAGGGAAAATTTGGGATGAGGAACTCAAGTCATTGGCATGATTTTTCATAACAATTTTATCCTTGATAACTGCATACAGCAATGTATATGAATCTCCAAAAGTAATGTTAAGTGAAATCAGCCAACACAGGAGAAAGTACTTTATGTATGATGTCCCATAATAGCTGATAAAAATGCATGGTATTGGAAGTCAAATTAATGAGGAAGAATAAAAGGGTCATGCTTATTTGGGGACACAAGAGATTTCTAAGATGCTGGCAAAGTTCAGTTCTTCAACTGGTTGTTTTGTAGGCATTATTATTATTATTATTTTTAATTATTATTCACAGATCTGTTCCTTTGGTTGCATTCACTCTTGTGTAAGGAACCAAAGAAGCTGTGAAAGTGTGCTTCTCAGATTTTCAACAGAAAACCACACTGTAAAGAATGTAATTAATTGATTGCCTTTGGATTTCCTGCAGCATTCAACTGAGACCACACAGTGCCCGAGTTGCCACTAGCCAATGTATCCACAGTGGCGTACAAGAACCTGTCCATTTCTACCCAACTAAGGATTCCTGAAGTGGACATTACTTGCTCTGGGGCTTCCCAGCAGCCCACCCAAGACTTCCTCAGAACTACCTGGCCATCTGAGGCTCTCACTACCTAATCTTCGATTTTTTTCTTTCTTTCTTCTGTCTCAAGTCTCAGGCCTACATCATGACTTATGGCATATCTCTGCTTATTCTTTTTTTCTCTCTTTCATTTATTATTTAATTTTACTTTTTTAAAAAATTTATTTTGAAAAGTGAAGTGAAAGTCTTAGTCACCCAGTCATGTCCGATTCTTTGTGACCTCATGGACTGTACCCCTTCAGGCTCGTATGCCTGTGGAATTTTCCAGGCAAGAATACTACAGTGGGTAACAATTCCAGGAGATCTTCCCAAACCAGGGGTAGAACATGGGTCTTGAGCATTGCAGGCAGATTCTTTACCATCTGAGCCACCAGAATATTGTAAATCAAATTTTTTTTTTTTTTTGGAGTATGATTGATTTATAATGTGTTAATTTCAGGTGTATTGCAAAGTGGATCAGTTATACATATTCATATATGCACTCTTTTTAAGATTCTTTTTCCAGGGGATAAGAGGGGAATAAATTGGGAGATTGGGATTGACATATAATAATAAAACAGGGAACCTTCTATTAATTCTTGAGCCTTCTCCCTTAGACTTTTTATAAACACCTCTCTGATAAATCTCTTTCACTTCTTATTTCATCTTGGAGTCTGCTTCCTAGAAGATGTGCATTAACACTGTTGGAAGCAAAAGTGATCAGACAGACTATAACGTATTTTTTGGCAAATGAAGGGCTCATCTTCCAGCTTGAAAACTTGGAAAAATTTTCCCAGTTCTATAAAATATGCTGAAATATACCTTTGGAAAACATCCCCAGGGATAGAGAACTCCCTGTCTGTTATAGTGATCCAGTTATTTTGAAGATGTGGAAGGAACAAGTTGCCTTAATATCTTGCAGAAGAATAATGAACTGAGGACAGTTGAATCCTTAATGACAAAATGTGAGATCCAGAGACGATCACGGAGGTTTTACGAAGAGTCATAGTGTTGTAGAATTCCATGGAATATTGAATGCCTAGGCAAGACTGATCTCTTCTGCTTTAAGTCTAGAGCCCAGGTTGGAAAAAAATCTTAGGTTATCATATGCCCCATAGAAGCATAAAGGCTAACCTGATGGCTCAGAGGGGAAAGAATCTGCCTGCAATGCAGGAGACCCGGGTTCAATCCCTGAGCTGGACGATCCCATGGTGAAGGGAATGGCTACTCACTAAAATGTTCTTGCCTGGAGAATCCCATGGACAGAGGAGCCTGGTGGGCTACAGTCTATGATATCACTAAGAGGGAGACATGACTGAGTGACTAACACACAAACACACATAGGAGCATAAGCATAGAGAGGGCAACAGGAAAAGACTCTCTTGAATAGATACAACATTGAATTTGGTCTTTAAAATTGCACACAATTTCAATTGTCTACAAATAGAAAAATTAAAAATAATTAAGCCTCAAGGAAATGAATAAGTAAAGGTGAAAAGTCAACACACATCTAAGGAAAGATTGAAGCATCTCTTTTGACAAACATTGCATAGCAGGTGAGAAAGCTAAAAATGCAGTTGGGGAAACTTTCTTAGCAGTCCTGGTGGCTCAGAGGTTAAAGCGCCTGCCTGCAATGCAGGAGACCCGGGTTTGATCCCTGGGCTGGGAAGATTCCCCGGAGAAGGAAATGGCAACCCACTCCAGTACTCTTGCCTGGAGAATCCCATGGAGGGAAGAGCCTGGTAAGCTACAGGCCGTGGGGTCACAAAGAGTTGGACACAACTGAGCTACTTCACTTCACTTCACTTCTTGGCAGTCCATTGGTTAAGATTCTATGCTTCGTCTGCAGAGGGCACGGTTTAATCCCTGGTCAGGAAACTAGGATCATCAGTGCCCTGTGGCATGACCAAAATACAAATAATAATGTAATAAAAATTTTTAAAAATTCAGAGAATACACTGACCTACAAGATGCTAAGGCACAAAGCAGAAAAGTAGGGGACTTTGAAGTTATTTTGCAATCATGAATATAATGCCAAATATGACCAAGAATAGCACTAGCCCTCTTTATATTTTCCCTCCAATCAATATTCCGTAAAAAAGTGGTATAGGTGCTCAGCTCTTACACCCCATAAGAGAAACATACTTCTTCCTAAAGATATAAAATGGGAACAATTTAAAAACACTGGTGTTTGAATTAGGTGGAGAGACATGTTCCTTATTAGCTAGAGGTGAGAATGTATGCTTTAGATGAAAGAATCTGATAACATTGGGACAGCAATTTGCCTCTGGTGTTTTGGTCTTGTATATACTTTAGAAATCTTTGTTAATTTACGACACATGAAACACATCTATGATCATATGACAAACAAATCCTCGGGTATCCTTCTTTGTTTCTCCCTCTACAATCAGCTGTCCTTAGCTTCTGTACTATGTTTAGTGTAATTCTTGACTGGAATACTGAAGATGTATTTACCTGGCTAGTTGACATAAAGAGGTGGAAAAGTACAAAGAGCAGGATTAAATGGTCTTGTGAACCATTTGTCACTGTATGATTCTAGCCTTGTCAAGGAGAGATATGTGGAGTTTTATTTTCTTTAAAAAAAAAAAGATAAATAAGATGCCCAGTACCACGACTGGCATATAAAAGATGCTTAATAAAGAGTTATGATTATTCTCAGTCAAAAAAAAAAAAAAAAGAAAACCAAACCAAACATTTTGCTTCATTGAGGAGCTTTCTATCTAGCCATTCAAGAAAGCCAATTTTCTGAAAGGCAAATGAACAAATACCTAGGAATATATTATAAAAATGGAAGGTTAAACAAATGCATTTTGATTTTTAGGGAACCAACTAAACAGTTTTTAAAAAAGGAAAAGCCCATAAAAGGTTGGATGCATTATGTTTATCCCTGAGATATAGTGTATTTCAGGCTGACTAACTTAATTTAAGGTAAAATTTCAGGACTGCATAAAGCCTTTGAGACTATAGAAATAAAGGAACACTCCTAAAATTGTTTTATAAATTTAGTATAATCTTGATACCCAAGTCAGAAAGAAAAAAATGTAGGTCAATCTCACTTCTGAAAAATAATTAAATATTCCATACATGAAAAAAAATTAACAATATTAACATAAAAATCCTCATGCTATTCAATTTGGCTCTAACCTAGAAATGCAAGGATGGCTTTGTAGACAAGACTTTTGTGTGTTTATGTTAGTCGCCTAGTTGTGTTTGACTCTTTGCAACCCCATGAACTGTAGCCCACGAGGCTCCTCTGTCCATGGAATTCTTCAGGCAAGAAAACTGGAGTAGGTAGCCATTCCTTTCTCCAGGAGATTTTCTCAATCCAGGAATTGAACTTGTGTCTCCTGCATTGCAGACAGATTCTTTACAGTCTGAGCCAAAAGGGAAATCCAGACAAATTATACACCTACCTAATATATATTCTTTTCTTTCTGCTTGCTAATAAGAACTGTATTTACCTGGTAAGTAATTTCTCCTTTAAATTTCACTTTCATATCTTTGCAAAGATACCATTTGATAAAGTTGTATCCAATGAAATAGTATTAAATCTACCAGAATATTTGAATGGAATACTTTTTTTCTCTCTCTCAATAAAAGGGACAACGATTTAAAGTCACCCTTTTCCATCTCTTTATTGAATGATGACATGAGGTCTGAAGCTCTAGTAGCTACCCTAGAACTATTAGGTAAAATTATGAGAATGAAATACAATAAGCTAAGAATGGTACAGTGAAAAGATGATAAAAGCCTGGATCCCAGACTCCATGTTTAAGTAATGAATTATTAATTGTGTCTACTAGCCATCTCTTGACTTATGTGGAGGAAAATTTGCTTATATTGTTGTTAGTTTAGTTTTGTGATTATTTGCAAGTGACAGCACTCCTAACTGATATATCTTTAACATAAATACGTGTTATTCACCACATTAATAGGCCTAATGGTTGAAACACAGGTGGTCATTTCAATAGATGCAGCAAAGACATTTTTTAAAAAACACATTTTTATAATAAAATAAATACAAAGTAGAATTCAAATGAAACTTTTTAAATCTTTAAGCAAGCATAATTAGTGGCAGACTATTTGAGGCATTAGCTTTTAACTCATTTGTTTAAAATAGATTTAAGCAAAACATAATATATACAGCAAGACTGGACTATGCCAAAATTATAATATTAATTTATAAACATTAATGGATGCTGAATGGGGTATTTACCATTTTCCTCAACATTTTGGCTCTGAAAGTCCCAAAAGAATAAGAATATTAGATAAGCTCAGTCAGTTCAGTCGCTCAGTCACGTCCAACTCTCTGCGACCTCATGGACTGCAGAACACCAGGCCTCCCTGTCCATCACCAATGCCTGGAGCTTGTTCAAACTCATGTCCATTGAGTCAGTGATGTCATCCAACCATCTCATCCTCTGTCTTCCCCTTCTCTTCCTGCCTTCAATCTTTCCCAGCATCAGGGTCTTTTCCAAGGAGTCAGTTCTTCACATCAGGTGGCCAAAGTATTGAAGTTTCAGCTTCAGCATCAGTCCTTCCAATGAATATTCAGGGTTGATTTCCTTTGGGACTGACTGGTTGGAGCTCCTTGCAGTCCAAGGGACTGTCAAGAGTTTTATCCAGCACCATAGTTCAAAAACATCAATTCTTCAGTGCTCAGCTTTCTTTATAATCCAACTCTCACATCCATACATGATTACTGGAAAAACCATAGTTTTGAAAAGCTCACTGATATTCTAAAGAGATGTACAGCTAGCCACTAATATCCAGAACTTAAATATACCTTGACGTAAGTTGATTAAAAAGCAACCTAACACCTTCCCTCATCCCATAGAAGAGAGTTCTAGATTATATATGAATATAAGTATATATTCTTAGTTCTCTGCAGGCCCAAGATGGAAGATTTTCTGGAACTTCCTGGAAGTGACAGGAAGTTGCCTACTTCCCAGTGATAGTCGTGGCAAGCAGCAGTACCCTGTTACACAACAATATGGTCATTCACTCAACTTGTTCTGTGCACAGCTAATCTCATAAACCATAAAGTAAATGCACTCTGGCAAGAAGCTATGCCTTTCTTCTGGGTGAAGCAAATGCCACGGCACATAACTGGCATCATTCGATGTGATCTCACCAGTGAGGGCTGGCTGCCTGACCTTCCTGTCTAGAGGGAGATTCCAGAGGTCAGAACTAAAGGTGAGTTACCAGAGGCCACCAGAGAGTGAATATTAGGCAATTACAGTATATGCATATTCACAGGGAAAATTTTGTAGACTCTATTAACACTGCCCTTGGAAGACAGAGCATTTGGGTGCTTGCTGCATTTGTAGGCATTAACAATGAAAGAAAAATTGCAAATAATCCAACTTAGATGTAAAGAATTTTGCCCTCTTCCTCTGACATTCTCTTTTTCTTTCAATTTGCAAGGATCCAGAATATCAAGGGAGGAGAAGACAACAAAACTGACAAACAAAACCCTGGGTTTTAACACTTCCTCTGCTGTGAGTTCACTAGCTAAGGATTAGACTTCAACTACAGGAGAGAGAGGAAGCCTTGAGTCAGCTATGCTTGATGTTTTGGGTTAGATTTGAAATTTAAATCCCAGAAGAAAATTGCAATTTTATATATATATATATATATATAAAACAAACAAACACATTTGCAACTGAATGTGACCTTAAACATGGAAATTCCCCTGTATTCTTCTCATCCAGGGACTGAGAAAAGAGAATTGATATAAAACCATAAAAATTAAGGGCTTCCTCAGTGGCTCAGTGGTAAAGAATCCACGGGCAATGCAGGAAGAATCGATTTGATTTCTGGGTCAGGAGGATCCCCTAGAGAAGAAAATGGTAACAGTCTCCAGTATTCTTGCCTGGGAAATCCCATGGATAAAGGAGCCTGGCAGGCTACAGTCCATGGGGTCTCATAGAGTTGGACATGACTGAGTGACTGAGAATGCATGGGGATTAATTAAGGGAGAAAAAAGTAAAGCAAATTTTGTTTGCATTGCATTGAGTTTAGAAATTTCAAAATCTGGTCAAATTTTAAGAAACTCCAAATATTTTTAGAGATTCTAAGCATTTTAACATGCTCACCTGTTTTGATATGAATAAATAATGTTAGATTCAATTTTTAAGTACTGTGAGAAAGAAATTATGATCTAATTTCATTACAGTCATAATCAGGATGAGAGATAAAACAGTACATGTTTGTGTGAGTCCTTGTTCATTTTTCTGTCTTTGAGTCTTCTAAATATCTTTGACAAGCCTTCTATTCTGTCTGGTCTCTTATCTCATGTCCTCTGCTTGCATTAAAGGATTAAATCTTTACTTTGGGTCAAGACTTGGTGAATTAAACCATCTATATTCACCCTAAAATTTATTGGTATCATGAGTGAGCGTGGGAGACACTGGATACTAGTAATAAGCATATGTCAGGTGATTGAAAATTTCTTTCCTATCCCACCTCTTTAATCCTGTAAGATTAGAGGTTTGAAGTTCAAACCTGAACTGGATGGACATTAAAGAAATTTTCTCTTTCTTATGTGTACTTATGTGTTCCAGAAGAACAAAAAATTCTGACCTTTATAGCAATGTGTATTTTAGGAGAATTATGATTAAATAAGCAAGTTAGGCAGAGCTTTGTGAAGTCCATCACTGAGGTTGAGACCCCAAAGTTGAAAGCAATGTCTGCTATTCTCAGAGTAAGGAAGAAAGTAAAGAGAAGGATAAAGGAGACAAAAGAGGAGGAAAGAAGTGAGTGTAGGTGAAGGAGACCACAGACTGACATTTTCATCATTTTAACCAAATGTTTATGAATGACATGATAGAGTTTGTACTGTAAAATCATGTTTGTTTCCAGATTCTCAGCATAGCATGTTCAACTGAAAAGGTTTAAAGGCATAATAAAATATTAATCCAGAGTCCATCCAGTTTTATAAAATATTTTTTACTTTCTTTATCTTACTTCTAAATTTCACCCATCTGGTCAAATATGAAATCAGAATAAGGGAATTACTATTATTTATGAGGTTTATTTTGGATGCTCTCTGAGTTTTCATCTCATTTAGATCTTTCTGTATCAGATTACCTCTGAGAAAAGCCTGGAGTGCTGTGGTGAAAACTGCAAAGACCCCTGTAAGTGGGAGAAATGTGTATTAGCAAAGTGCCAAGAACAAAGCTTATGATGTTTAGATTATGACTGTATAACAACTTAGTCCCACTCATATACAGTGGCTGTCCAGATTGATGAGCTAAAATGTTTACATGTGATATCAGCTCTGCCCTGGTTGGTTTTTATTCCTGGATATTTGCAGAATTCCCATTTTCTAATACATTTACATAAAACAACCCCCATCAGGACATCTGGCATTGTCTTTTAAGTATCACTTTACTTAGTCTTTGATTGCCAGTTTGTTTTTCTTTCTAACTTGTTCAGTTCAGGACTGCCCTGAAACAATTATGACCATCTCTTTGTGGTGTTCCTCCACTATGAAAAATAATGTACAACACAATAAAAACCCTTCTATTACACACCAAAAATTGCATTATTAAAAACAGGCAAATAACCAATAAAAGAAATAATATTTTATTATGTATTAATATTTAGCATTTCTTTCAAAAGATAAATGAATGTATTCATGGTAATTAAGTATGCTCTCTAATGTATCTTGAATATTTAATAGTCCTCTGATAACAGCAAAAAATCCACTCAATACAAATGTTGTTGTACTTTGGAAAAAAAAAGAGATTATGCCATTTTAAATTGTTGAAAATGACAAACTCATGGTTGAAATGAACATCATGTCTTTTGTCTCTTTGAATAGCTTTATTTTATTAATTTTGATGCCACTTTATATTTAGAAGTTGTTCAGTAGACTGGTGGGTGATAATGTCATTCATCTTGTGTCTGATAAAGATTTAATAATTAGTGTAATTTACTCATATTAAAGAGCACTTTACATTCATCATCCATTGTTGTTGTTTCAATATTGTTGCTATGTCACTCAGTTGTGTTCAGCTCTTTGTGACCTCATGGACAGCAGCACATTAGGCTTCCCTGTCCTTCACTATCTCCCAGAGTTTAAACAAACTCATGTCCATTGAATTGGACACCATTCAACCATCTCATCCTCTGTTGTCCCCTTCTCCTCCCACCTTCAATCTTTCCCAGCATCAGGGTCTTTCCCAATGAGTCCACACTTCGCATCAGGTGGCCAAAGCATTGGAGCTTCAGCTTCAGCATCAGTCCTTCCAATGAATATTCAGAGTTGATTTCCTTTAGAATTAACTGATTTGATCTCCTTGCTGCCCAAGGGACTCTCACAAGTCTTCTCCAGCACCACAATGTGAAAGCATCAGTTTTTCAGCAATCAACCTTCTTAATGGTCCAACTCTCACATCAATATGTGGCTACTGGAAAAACTGTAGTTTTGACTAGATGGACCTTTGTCAGCAAAGTGATGTCTCTGCTTTTTAATATGCTGTCTAGGTTGGTCATAGCTTTTCTTCCAAAGAGTAAGCACCTTTTAATTTCATGGCTGCAGCCACCATTTGCAGTGATTCTGGAGCCCCCCAAAATAAAGTCTGTCACTGTTGCCATTTTTTCCCTACCTATTCACTGTGAAGTGATTGGACTGGATGCCCTGAACTTTGTGTTTTGAATGTTGAGTTTTAAACTAGCTTAAGTTTTAAGCCAGGCTCCAATAAAAATGTAACATTTTAGAATGGTGATATACTACAGTGTTTTAACATTACATAAGAGGCAAGAGAAATATTTGTTTTTTTCTAGCCTACTCTGTTTGCAATATTCATACTAAAAAATCTTCTTGGCTCCTATGGGGAAACATCCCATATTTAACAGCTGTCTCCTTTAGGTCATAAAGTAAAACAGAGAATTCTTGCTGTGTCCCTAGCGTAAGGAAAATCTGATCATAAATCAAATTACACTAAAATATATGCTGTATTTGGATCTTAGAACATTTGCCAAATGTATGATTGTTTTAACTGTGTATGTTGTTAAGTCAAATCTCAACAAGTAAAGCTTCATTATATCAAAAATCCTGGCTTTAAGCCTTGTCTAGCTATAGGGCACATATTTATTATCCAAAAAAAAGAAATGTAATCAAGTGTCATTGAGCTTGCTAACTATAATAAAAATAATATCACCAATCACAAAGCAGACATTAACACTTAAGCCCTGTTTAATACCTTAGTAATACCAGAGGTCAGTGAGAAAAATGTCCTCCTTTTAATGATGTGGAGACATCTGAAAAGTCCATAATATGCATGTTATCTGTGATCTCAATCTTGAAGTTAAAATGTCCACTGTGTTCACGTGTTGTGGGAAAGATTTTAGAAACATCAAAAACTTCAAAATTTCTGGGCAGATGGAGAACAAAAAAACACATATGTCTTTGTCCAAGACCAATTCTATTCTTTTATGAATGGCTGTTCTCTATGTCAACCACCAATTTGATAATGAGAAGAATTATGAAGGTGAAACAGCCATTTGGCCAGCCAGATAAATGGAATCAACCTTTTAGATGACTGAAGTAACACGTTTAAATATTATAGCATTCATGTCTCTAAATTCAGTGGACAACATTGCCATCCCTTCTATGTTCCCGAATCACATACTGTGAAAAATTCTTACCTGCCTCCTGAGAAATCTGTATGCAGGTCAAGAAGCTACAGTTAGAACTGGACATGGAACAATGGACTGGTTCCAAATTGGGAAAGGAGTACATCAAGGCTGTATATTGTCACCCTACTTATTTAAATAATATACAGAGTACATCATGCAAAATGCCAGGCTACATGAAGCACAAGCTAGAATCAAGATGCTGGGGGAAATGTCAATAACCTCATATATGCAGATGACACCACCCTTATGGCAAAAAGCAAAGAGGAACTTAAGAGCCTGTTGATGACAGTGAAAGAGGAGAGTGAAAAAGCTGGCTTAAAACTCAACATTCAGAAAGCTAAGATCATAGCATCTGGTCCCATCACTTCACAGCAAATAGATGGGGAAACAATGGAAACAGTGAGAGACTTTATTGCCCTGGGGTCCAAAATTACAGCAAATGATGACTTATGGCATGAAATTAAAAGCTGCTTGCTCCTTGGAAGAAAAGCTATGACTGACCAAGACAGCATATTTAAAAGCAGAGACATCACTTTGCCAACTAAGGTCCATTTAGTCAAAACTATGGTTTAACCAGTAGTCACGTATGGATATGACATGATCCATACATGGATCCAGATCCTCTGGAGAAGGAAATGGCAACCCACTCCAGAACTCTTGCCTGGAAAATCCCATGGATGGAGAAGCATGGTAGGCTACAGTCCATGTAGTGGCAAAAACTCGGACACTACTGAGTTACTTCACTTTGCACTTTATGTATGGATGTGAAAGTTGGACTATAAAGAAAGCAGAGTGCTGAGGAATTGATGCTTTTGAACTGTGGTGTTGGAAAAAACTCTTGAGAGTCCTTTGGACTGTAAGGAGATACAACCAATCAATAAAGAAAATCAGTCCTGAATGTTCACTGAAAAGACTGATACTGAAGCTGAAACTCCAATACCTTGGCCACCTGATGTGAAGAGCTGACTCATTGGAAAAGACCCTGATGCTGGGAAAGATCAAAGGCAGGAGCAGAAGGGGGAGACAGAGGATGAAACGGTTGGACGGCATCACCGACGTGATGGACATGAGTTTGAGCAAGTTCCAAGAGTTAGAGATGAATAGTGAAGCCTGGCGTGCTACAATCCTTGGGATTGCAAAGAGTTGGACATGACTGAGCGAATGAACTGAACTGAATGAGATACTAACTTTCCTTATACCAAGAATTTTTTAGCCTAATTCCATGGATGGGACTCAAGGTGTTTCTGAACTCTTGAAAGCTGGCAAAATTTTGATGGGATAAACTTGTGTATATTTTGTTAGTGGAGGTAGAGAAATTGGTTTGATCTGTATTCTCAGCTAGAATCTTAAATGGATTTTGACCAATCCAAAGCAAAATATTACTGCTGTGTTCTATCCTATTCTGTTAGCTGGCTGCTTTCTATTCTTGTACTCTTCCCCCTCCCTTCCTAGTGCAGTTTCTTGTGCATTAGGCATATATTCTGAATGGTTGAAATGAAAAGTCCAGTTTTAATTGTTTTTCTCCCAGGATGTAATGTAATAGTAATCTAGATGCATCCTAAAACAGTTCTTTAATAGGACAGCACTCTAATAAAATATACTTTCATGGAGCTTTGTTAAATATGTCTGCAATAGTACACTATGCTATGCTAAGTCACTTCAGTCGTTTCCGACTCTGTGCGACCCCATAGACGGCAGCCCACCAGGCTCCCCCGTCCCTGGGATTCTCCAGGCAAGAACACTGGAGTGGGCTGCCATTTCCTTCTCCAATGCATGAAAGTGAAAAGTGAAAGTGAAGTCACTCAGTCATGTCCGACTCTTAGCGACCCCATGGATTGCAGCCTAACAGGCTCCTCCGTCCATGGGATTTTCCAAGCAAAAGGTACTGGAGTGGGGTGCCATTGACTTCTTCGAATAGTACACTACTTCTTTCTACAATAACATTCTATTTTACATTACATATTTATGAGAAAATTATCATTCCAGTAATTTCAATGAGCTCAAAACTCTCTTATCTCAGAACAAAATCAGATATAATTCACAGGTAAGCTTTTTTTATTAAACACTTTAGAAATGAACTGTTTCTCCCCCTCCCCTCTACTCACCATTACCCAAAGGTTCATTGTGGTACGATTTTAAATATTCCTACTGTTTTTAAGTACAAAATCCATAGGAAAAAAGTTTTATTGAATATTATTTTCATACAGAGTTGAATATGTTACCAATATTGCTTTATTATTAATTGCCATTACCTTTTTATAGCTTTATTCCTATATTTGTCCTCTTTAAACAAGATATTGGGAAAAGAAATTAAAAAATATATTTTTAAGGAATTTCTTTTAAACCCAGTTCATCTCAGAGCAGTGACCAAAATATTCTACTAAACCTCACATAATTATTACAGAGATTTTTATAACACTATCTTCTTAAAATAATAACTAAATGCCAATAATTTTGACTTAAACATTTAAAAATTTTTTTTAGATAATTTTAGATTTGCAAAAGAGTTACAAAACCCAGTACTAAGAAATACGGTATTCATGTAATCTTTTTCCCCTTATGTTAAATTCTTACATGAGCTAAATGATTGTTAAAACAAAGAACGTAATTTTGGTACATTTATAGTGGGAGAGGGCAATGGCACCCCACTCCAGTACTCTTGCCTGGAAAACCCCATGGATGGAGGAGCCTCCTGTGCTGCAGTCCATGGCGTCGCTAGGAGTCAGACACGACTGAGCGACTTCACTTTCACTTTTCACTTTCATGCATTGGAGAAGGAAATGGCAACCCACTCCAGTGTTCTTGCCTGGAGAATCCCAGGGACGGGGGAGCCTGGTGGGCTGCCGTCTATGGGGTCGCACAGAGTTGGACACGAATGACGCGACTTAGCAGCAGCAACAGCAGCAGCAGCATAGTGACTAAACTGCAGATTCAGTTCATTTCAGTTCAGTCACTCAGTCCTGTCTGACTCTTTGAGACCCCATAAACCACAGCATGCCAGGCCTCCTTGTCCATCACCAACTCCCGGATTCCACCCAAACTCATGTCCGTCGAGTCGGTGACACCATCCAACCATCTCATCCTCTGTTGTCCCCTTCTCCTCCTGCCTTAAATCCCTCCCAGCATCAGGGTCTTTTCAAATGAGTCAGCTCTTCCCATCAGTGGCCAAAGTATTGGAGTTTCAGCTTCAACATCAGTCCTTCCAATGAACACCCAGGACTGATCTCCTTTAGGATGGACTGGTTGGATCTCCTTGCAGTCCAAGGGACTCTCAAGAGTCTCCAACACCACAGTTCAAAAGGATCAATTCTTCAGCATTCAGCTTTCTTTATAGTCCAGCTCTCACATCCATACATGACCCCTGGATAAACTATAACCTTGACTAGACAGACCTTTGTTGGTAAAGTAATGTCTCTGCTGACTAGGTTGGCCTTCCAAAGAGTAAGCGTCTTTTAATTTCATGGCTGCAATCACCATCTGCAGTGATTTTGGAGCCCAGAAAAATAAAGTCAGCCACTGTTTCCACTGTTTCCCCATCTGTTTCCCAAGAAGTGATGGGGTCGGATGCCATGATCTTAGTTTTCTGAATGTTGAGCTTTAAGCCAACTTTTTCATTGTCCTCTTCCACTTTCATCAAGAGGCTCTTTAGTTCTTCTTCACTTTCTGCCATAAGGGTGGTGTCATCTGCATATCTGAGGTTATTGATATTTCTCCCGGCAATCTTGATTCCAGCCTGTGCTTCCTCCAGCCCAGCATTTCTCATGGTGTACTCTGTATATAATTTAAATAAGCAGGGTGACAATATACAGCCTTGACATACTCCTTCTCCTGTTTAGAACCAGTCTGTTGTTCCATGTCCAGTTCTAACTGTTGCTTCCTCACCTGCATACAGGTTTCTCAAGAGGCAGGTCAGGTGGTCTGATATTCTCATCTCTTTCTGAATTTTCCACAGTTTATTGTGATCCACACAGTCAAAGCCTTTGACATAGTCAATAAAGTAGAAATAGATGTTTTTCTGGAACTCTCTTGCTTTTTCCATGATCCAGCAGATGTTGGCAATTTGATCTCTGGTTCCTCTGCCTTTTCTAAAACCAGCTTGAACATCTGGAAGTTCATGGTTCACATATTGCTGAAGCCTGGCTTGGAGAATTTTGAGCATTACTTTACTAGCATGTGAGATGAGTGCAATTGTGAGGCAGTTTGAGCATTCTTTGGTATTGCCTTTCTTTGGGATTGGAATGAAAACTGACTTTTTCCAGTCCTGTGGCCACTGCTGAGTTTTCCAAATTTGCTGGCATATTGAGTGCAGCACTTTCACAGCATCATCTTTCAGAATTTGAAATAGCTCAACTGGAATTTTATCACCTCCACTAGCTTTGTTCATAGTGATGCTTTCTAAGGCCCACTTGACTTCTATTTCCAGGATGTCTGGCTCTAAGTGAGTGATCACACCATTGTAATTATCTGGGTCGTGAAGATCTTTTTTGTACAGTTCTTCTGTGTATTCTTGCCACCTCTTCTTAATATCTTCTGTTTTCTTAGGTCCTTATCATTTCTGTCTTTTATTGAGCCCATCTTTGCATGAAATTTTCCCTTTGTATCTCTAATTTTGTTGAAGAGATCTCTAGTCTTTCCTATTCTATTAATTTCCTCTATTTCTTTGCATTGATCATTGAAGAAGACTTTCTTATCTCTCCTTGTTATTCTTTGGAACTCTGCATTCAAGTGGGTATATATTTCCTTTTCTCCTTTGCTTTTCACTTCTTTTCACAGCTATTTGTAAGGCCTACTCAGATAGCCATTTTGCTTTGTTTATTTACCAAGTAAGATCGTAGGCACTGAGAGAGGGGATCAGAGGGCAGACAGACTGAAACTACAATCACAGACAACTAGCCAATCTGATCAAATGAACCACAGCCTTCTCTAATTCAATGAAACTAAGCTATGCCACATTGGGCCACTCAATACTGATGGGTCATGGTGGAGAGGCCTGACAGATTGTGGTCCACTGGAAAAGGGAATGGCAAACCACTTCAGTATTCTTGCCTTTGAGAATTCCATGAACAGTATTAAAAGGTAAAAGGATAGGACACTGAGATATGAACTCCCCATGTCAGTAGGTGCCCAATATGCTACTGGAGATCAGTGAAGAAATAATTCAAGAAAGAATGAAATGATGGAGCCAAAGCAAAAACAACAACCAGTTGTGAATGGGACTGGTGACAGAAGCAAGGTTGGATGCTGTAAAGAGCAGTATTGCGTAGGAACCTGGAATGTTAGGTCCCTGAATCAAGGCAAACTACAGATTATTTCCCACTAATAACTCATTTTTGTTCTTGACTCCAGTTTAGCATTGTATTCATTTATATCTGCTCTGTGTTTTCAGTCTGTGTTTCTCTCTTAGTGTTTCCTTTTCTTTCCTGATCTTGACACACTTTTATTTTTCTCTGACACACTTGATTAGTATTGCTCAGTTATTTTACATCTATCAGTTTGCACCTCCCTTATATATCCTGATTATTATGCTGATCAGATCAGATCAGATCAGATCAGTTGTTCAGTCGTGTCCAACTCTTTGCGACCTCATGAATCATAGCACACCAGGCCTCCCTGTCCATCACCAACTCCCGGAGTTCACTCAGACTCACGTCCATCGAGTCAGTGATGCCATCCAGGCATCTCATCCTCTGTCATCCCCTTTTTCTCTTGCCCCTAAACCCTCCCAGCATCAGAGTCTTTCCCAATGAGTCAACTCTTCACATCAGGTGGCGAAAGTACTGGAGTTTCAGCTTTAGCATCATTCCTTCCAAAGAAATCCCAGGGCTGATCTCCTTCAGAATACACTGGTTGGATCTCCTTGCAGTCCAAGGGACTCTCAAGAGTCTTCTTCAACACCACAGTTCAAAAGCATCAATTCTTTGGTGCTCAGCCTTCTTCACAGTCCAACTCTCACATCCATACATGACCACTGGAAAAACCATAGCCTTGAAATTTTGTTGGCAAAGTAATGTCTCTGCTTTTGAATATTCTATCTAGGTTGGTCATAACTTTTCTTCCAAGGAGTAAGTGTCTTTTAATTTCATGGCTGCAGTCACCATCTGCAGTGATTTTGGAGCCCCAAAAAGAAAGTCTGACACTGTTTCCACTGTTTCCCCATCTATTTCCCATGAAGTGACGGGACCACATGCCATGATCTTCGTTTTCTGAATGTTGAGCTTTAAGCCAACTTTTTCACTCTCCACTTCCACTTTCATCAAGAGGCTTTTGAGTTCCTCTTCACTTTCTGCCATAAGGGTGGTGTCATCTGCATATCTGAGGTTATTGATATTTCTCCTGGCAATCTTGATTCCAGCTTGTGTTTCTTCCAGTCCAGCGTTTCTCATGATGTACTCTGCATATAAGTTAAATAAACACGGTGACAATATACAGCCTTGACGAACTCCTTTTCCTATTTGGAACCAGTCTGTTGTTCCATGTCCAGTTCTAACTGTTGCTTCCTGAGTTGCATACAAATTTCTCAAGAGGCAGGTCAGATGTTCTGGTATTCCCATCTATTTCAGAATTTTCCACAGTTTATTGCTAGGTCATGCATTTTTTTTTAACTTTACAAATTGTATTAGTTTTGCCAAATATCAAAATGAATCCGCCACAGGTATACATGTGTTCCCCATCCTGAACCCTCCGCCCTCCTCCTTCCCCATACAATCACTCTGGGTCGTCCCAGTGCACTAGCCCCAAGCATCCAGTATCGTGCACCAAACCTGGACTGGCAACTCGTTTCATACATGATATTATACATGTTTCAATGCCATTCTCCCAAATCTTCCCACCCTCTCCCTATGCAACAGAGTCCGTAAGACTGCTCGATACATCAGTGTCTCTTTTGCTGTCTCATACACAGGGTTATTGTTAGCATCTTTCTAAATTCTATATATAGGTGTTAGTATATTGGTGTTTTTTTTTTCTGGCTTACTTCACTGTGTATAATAGGCTCCAGTTTCATCCACCTCATTAGAACTGATTCAAATGTATTCTTTTTAATGGCTGAGTAATACTCCATTGTGTATATGTACCACTGCTTTCTTATCCATTCATCTGCTGATGGACATCTAGGTTGCTTCCATGTCCTGGCTATTATAAACAGTGCTGCAATGAACATTGGGGTACACGTGTCTCTTTCCATTCTGGTTTCCTCAGTGTGTATGCCTAGCAGTGGGATTGCTGGATCATAAGGCAGTTCTATTTCCAGTTTTTTAAGCAATCTCCACACTGTTCTCCATAGTGGCTGTACTAGTTTGCATTCCCACCAACAGTGTAAGAGGGTTCCCTTTTCTCCACACCCTCTCCAGCATTTATTACTTGTAGACTTTTGGATCGCAGCCATTCTGACTGGTGTGAAATGGTACCTCATAGTGGTTTTGATTTGCATTTCTCTGATAATGAGTGATGTTGAGCATCTTTTCATGTGTTTGTTAGCCATCTGTATGTCTTCTTTGGAGAAATGTCTATTTAGTTCTTTGGCCCATTTTTTTGATTGGGTCATTTATTTTTCTGGAGTTGAGCTGTAGGAGTTGCTTGTATATTTTTGAGATTAGTTGTTTGTCAGTTGCTTCATTTGCTGTTATTTTCTCCCATTCTGAAGGCTGCCTTTTCACCTTGCTAATAGTTTCCTTTGATGTGCAGAAGCTTTTAAGGTTAATTAGGTCCAATTTGTTTATTTTTGCTTTTATTTCCAATATTCTGGGAGGTGGGTCATAGAGGATCCTGCTGTGTTGTATGTCGGAGAGTGTTTTGCCTATGTTCTCCTCTAGGAGTTTTATAGTTTCTGGTCTTACGTTGAGATCTTTAATCCATTTTGAGTTTATTTTTGTGTATAGTGTTAGAAAGTGTTCTAGTTTCATTCTTTTACAAGTGGGTGACCAGATTTCTCAGCACCACTTGTTAAAGAGATTGTCTTTAATCCATTGTATATTCTTGCCTCCTTTTCAAAGATAAGGTGTCCATATGTGCGTGGAGTAAGATTAGATCTCAATTACAGGAGAAAAACTATTAAAAATTCCAACATATGGAGCCTGAACAACACGCTGCTGAATAACCAACAAATCACAGAAGAAATCAAAAAGAAATCAACATTTGCATCAAAACAAATGAAAATGAAGACACAACAACCCAAAACCTGTGGGGCACTGTAAAAGCAGTCCTAAGGAGAAAGTTCATAGCAATACAGGCATACCTCAAGAAACAAGAAAAAAGTCAAATAAATAACCTAACTCTACACCTAAAGCAACTAGAAGAGGAAGAAGTGAAGAACCCCAAGGTTAGTAGAAGGAAAGAAATCTTAAAAATTAGGGCAGAAATAAATGCAGAAGAAACAAAAGAGACCATAGCAAAAATCAAGAAAGCCAAAAGCTGGTTCTTTGAAAGGATAAATAAAATTGACAAACCATTAGCCAGACTCATCAAGAAACAAAGGGAGAAAAATCAAATCAATAAAATTAGAAATGAAAATGGAGAGATCACAACAGACAGCACAGAAATACAAAGGATCATAAGAGACTACTATCAACAAGTATATGCCAATAAAATGGACAACGTGGAAGAAATGGACAAATTCTTAGAAAAGTACAACTTTCCAAAACTCGACCAGGAAGAAATAGAAAATCTTAACAGACCCAACACAAGCACAGAAATTGAAACTGTAATCAAAAATCTTCTAGCAAACAAAAGCCCAGGTCCAGTTGGCTTCACAGCTGAATTCTACCAAAAATTTAGAGAAGAGATAACACCTATCCTGCTCAAACTCTTCCAGAAAATTGCAGAGGAAGGTAAACTTCCAAACTCATTCTATGAGGCCACCATCACCCTAATACCAAAACCTGACAAAAATCCCACAAAAAAAGAAAACTACAAGCCAATATCACTGATGAACATAGATGCAAAAATCTTTAACAAAATTCTAGCAATCAGAATCCAACAACACGTTAAAAAGATCATACACCATGACCAAGTGGGCTTTATCCCAGGGATGCAAGGATTCTTCAATATCCGCAAATCAATCAATGTAATACACCACATTAACAAATTGAAAAATAAAAAACCATATGATTATCTCAGTAGATGCAGAGAAAGCCTTTGACAAAATTCAACATCCATTTATGATAAAAACTCTCCAGAAAGCAGGAATAGAAGGAACATACCTCAACATAATAAAAGCTATATATGACAAACCCACAGCAAACATTATCCTCAATGGTGAAAAATTGAAAGCATTTCCTCTAAAGTCAGGAACAAGACAAGGGTGCCCACTTTCACCATTACTATTCAACATAGTTTTGGAAGTTTTGGCCACAGCAATCAGAGCAGAACAAGAAATAAAAGGAATCCAAATTGGAAAAGAAGAAGTAAAACTCTCACTATTTGCAGATGACATGATCCTCTACATAGAAAACCCTAAAGACTCCACCAGAAAATTACTAGAACTAATCATTGAATATAGTAAAGTTGCAGGATATAAAATCAACACACAGAAATCCCTTGTATTCCTATACACTAATAATGAGAAAACAGAAAGAGAAATTAAGGAAACAATTCCATTCACCATTGTAAAGGAGAGAATAAAATACTTAGGAATATATCTACCTAAAGAAACTAAAGACCTATACATAGAAAACTATAAAGCACTGGTGAAAGAAATCAAAGAGGACACTAATAGATGGAGAAATATACCATGTTCATGGATTGGAAGAATCAATATAGTGAAAATGAGTATACTACCCAAAGCAATTTATAGATTCAATGCAATCCCTATCAAGCTACCAATGGTATTCTTCACAGAGCTAGAACAAATAATTTCACAATTTGTATGGAAATACAAAAAACCTCGAATAGCCAAAGCTATCTTGAGAAAGAAGAATGGAACTGGAGAAATCAACCTACCTGACTTCAGGCTCTACTACAAAGCCACAGTTATCAAGACAGTATGGTACTGGCACAAAGACAGAAATACAGATCAATGGAACAAAATAGAAAGCCCAGAGATAAATCCATGCACATATGGTCATGCATTATTGGCAAAGATACTATGGATGTATTATACCCATCTTTCTGCATCACATCAGTGGGTACATGATGCCAACATGTATTATAGAGATGTTAATTTCAGTTACTTGGTTAAAATGATACTTGCTAAGGTTCTATAATTAAAATAATGTGTCCCTTCATACTTATTAAACATTTAGGGAAAAATCATTTGAATCTATGCAAATATTTTCTTCTCACTTAAACTTTTTCCCACTAAATTCCTTATCCATTGGTGAATGTTGTCTGCAAGAATGGTGTTTTAATAGTGGTTTTCTGTTTTATCCAATTTATCCTACATGTGCTGTTGAAATTATTTTGTAATTTTTGAAAGAGATGTTCCTTCTCATTCATTATTTATGTATTTATTCGATTTTCTTTTTATAAGCATGGAATCATGTATGATTGCTTTATTCTTTAGACTATTTTTCATTTTGTTGTTGTCATTAATGTTGTTCAACTCGAGCAACAGAATTTCTATGCAGTTGGTCTTTCAGTTTGGTTCACATGCCATTTTGGCATTATTCCACCCTTTTTTTGTTTTCTTGTTTGCTTGTTTTGAGCCCTTCCTAGACTTATAGCACCACAAGATACCACAGGATCATTTTATAATTTCCCTACACAAGCCCTAAAATCATCCATGTCTCCAGGAAGTTATAATCCCTTTTGTTAAGAAATGCTATTAGAAATGGCAAACTGGGTGATTAAGTATGCTCATTGCTAGTGGGATGTCACTGTTTTTAATAGCTCTTAGTGCATACAGACAGGAAATATATGCATGTATTTGAAATACATGCATTTCCATATACATATGCACACACATAATTCATTTCCACACCACAGAATTAATTCTAAACTTCCCACTATTTAATTGATAACTTCTTGATAAACCTGGCTGTCAACAGTGTATTTATATTAATAGCATATTTACTTATTTTTCAACAATTTTATACATATAATGTAACTTAATTACTAATCCATTATGAACTAGGACACAGTGCTTCTGTAGTTTATTTTGTCAATCAAAATTTATTTTCCAAAGTTACCCTTTCTTCCCCATCCATTTTAGTGTAGTTATGATTCATTCATGATACAGTTAGATTCATTTGTTATGGTCTGCACTCTACCTTTCCTCCATATGCTGACTGGTATTTTTAATATGTATGTACAATAATAATTACTCTTCGTGGTTTATAGTCTTGTTTGTTTTAACAAATGCATACAGAAATGTATTTGCCTCTATAATTACATTCAGAAGAATTCCATCATCCTCAAAATCTTTTTGGAATGCCTGTGTATAATTAAGCCCTCCCACATTTCTCTAAATTCTGCCACCATTGACCTGCTTTTTTTCTCTGTATTGCCGGGAGCCAGCATATTGCATATTGAGTGCAGCACTTTCCACAGCATCATCTTTCAGGATCTGGAATAGCTCAGCTGGAATTCTATCACTGCCAGGAGCCAGCGTGAGGAACTCCGCCCATGACAAAGGTCATGAGGAAGGAGGCTCAGCATAGGCAAAGGCGGGATCAAGCTTCAGGGGTCTCCCTGGAAATTCTCGAGCATCTACCCCCAAAACCAGAATCTGCCTACTTTCTGCTTTGAGCTTACACCTACACCTCTGACTTTATGGGGGGCTGTCCCCCACTACCTCTCTCTGAAAAAGAGTTAGCTTACAGCTCCAGTTAATAATTCCTGGGTGTGACAGTGTTTAACCTACAAACTCCTTTGGAAATCCTCTAGCCTGCCTGAATAGGTTTTTCCGGCCACATGTGATTGTTCAGAGCCTCCCAACTGTGAGAGGCAGGAGATGTTCTGTCTAAACACAGATTCCTTTGAGTAGTTAAAAGATTGATTAGAAATTGTATTGGTGAAGGGCTTTTCACTTATTGGGCCAATGTTTGCTGCTAAGTCTCCATACTCCTTACCTACTGTGTCCTTGACAGTGTATTGATTGATATAATGGGTGTATAGAAATGTAAGTAGTAGCCTCAATGTTTGTAACCTTGGACCCTTGAGTTAATTCTTTTCTTGACTAAGCCCACCTCACCTTTGCCCTATAGGAATGCAGCTTTGTCCAATGCTTTTTGGAGGCTGGTGCCTGACTTTGGAATAATCACCTTTAGAGAAAGATAAGTTTCTTAAAATGTTAACAGGTCTCCTGGCCAGAAGATGATGTAATTCACCTGAACTTTTGCATATGATAAGTTTGAAAGCCTGGCTTCGATTAGGACCAGGAGCTGCTGTCCTTGCATGACTCCACCCCTTCCCCCATTATCCTCTATGCACAATTTAAGGTATAAAAACTACTTTGGAAAATAAAGTGTGGGCCTTGTTCACTGAAACTTGGTCTCCCCATGTCGCTCTGTCTCCCAAATTCTGGCTGAGTCTCCATCTGGAGCGCGGAACCTGCCATGCTTGCTAATTATGCCTGGGCTTCTAAGATCCAACCGGGGAGGCCTCAGTATCTCCTCTCCTTTGGGAGAACGGAAGGACGCCTGTGGCCTACGTAAGTGGTGCAAACTTCTTGTCTTGAAGTTTTATTGGTCTCCCACATCAAGCTACTCAGCCTCTTTCCTTCACTGAATTTTCCTACTAAGCTATCCTTATTTCAGCCGCTTGTCTCCACTGAATTTCCTCACTGAGCTATCCTCATCCTATTACTTTTTATATCTTTGATAAATATTTAAATAAATAGGTCGCCTATGCCGTCTCTCCTTCGAATACCCTGGATCAGCCCAGGCTGGACCCCGGCACTGTATTATATTTTCTCCAGGGTATTCTAATGTCTCTTATGGACATGTTTCTTCCAATATGATTTGGGAATCATTATTGACTCCAATAAATTCCCAGATTAACTTAGAACATAGGTACTCATTCCCCATTATGTATAGTATCACATCAACTGTCCTCATACTTATAGAAATATAATAGAATAACTAGGATATAAGCTACACAGATTGAATTCTACTACAGCAACTAGAAAGATTGTGTTAGTCTAAGGATATCTCCCTACTCAAGAAGTAACCTGATTGGGTATTTCCCATCAAGATTTTTTCTCAAGGTTTCTTTTTCTTATCACCTTTGGTTGTGCAAGCGAACTATTCATATAGGTTCATATTCCTGCTGCCGGTTTAGTTAAGGCCAGACTTTATCTTCTACTTGTGAATGGATATTTTGGCATAATGACCAAAAGTTCCATGTGATTTTAAATTATCTGGTTTGGTTATAGAAACTGTTTGCTTACCTGACTAAGGTTTCGTATATTAGCTAAATAAAAGATGGTCTTCTTCTTTTTTTTATCCTTCAAAACTTAGAAGGATATATATATATTTCTGTTCTATGGCATAAGGGTCAGAAGACTAATGTTGATACTCTCTGAAGTCTTAATTATTTTTTATTGATAGAATAGTTATTTTAGTAACCAGAGAGTTAAAAGTAAGGTTATTAAATTTAAGATCAACATAAAAATATCATCTATAGTAGAAGGGTGGTGTGGAGATGCAGATCATCTGTCATCATCCCATTTTAATAGTAATCAGAAATATACTCCTTCTGTCATTCCTGACAGCTAATAATAATTATGATTTCTTCTCTGGTTCCAGTTTTGAAAGGGGAATCTAATTTCTTATAGCTCTTTATATAATTTCATCAAGTCGCATAACAACCGTGAAATTTAGGTATTATTCCACTTTGTGTAATCACTTTCTTCCCCCAAAGTTACAACAGTAGAATTGGATTTTGACCCCAAGATTTTCTCCATGATATTTTCCACTTATACCTACTTTTTTAAAAGGTGACTATATATCTTTTAAAGCAAGATTATTGTTCTTCTATCGCTCAGGTGATCTCTTAGAACACTCCAATACTCTGTCCATCAGGTGGGGTCAGCATCATTTCCCAGGGCATCTGGTGTTTGTATATATTACAGCCAACATTTGTGTGCAATTGATTATGCATTTGGTTTACAAGTTGATAGAGTAGATCTACTTTTATCCAGATGTCCATTGTCAACTTTCTTTTGAGATACTTCAACTGCCTTAGCCTTCTCTCCAATACTTAATTGGTCAATAAATACAGGCAATTTGAAATTTGTCTTTGGTCTTTCCAGATCTCCATTTCTTCTAAGTTATTAAGTTCTAGAAGGACCAGCACAGAGGTAAAGTGCATCAAACATATCAAGGATACATACTATCAACATTCTTTTTTTATTTTTGACCTTGATACCTATCTAACATAGTATGTCAGGTTTTTCCTTTCTTCTTACACTGTACTCATTAAAAGAAAGTCGTGCACAGCCTACACTTAAGTGAGAAATTATTCCCAATTTTTAGGATTCTTCTACAAAGATTTGTCTCTTTTCTACATTCATTAATCTACTTAGTCAATATTGATATCAATATGGAGACTCAAATGTTTGTTTCATACCTTGGATTGTAGTCCAATACTACTTCATTTTACTGCCCAAAAGTGTTCAGCTTTGAACACTGAGAGCTCTCTCAACTGGGTCCTCTGTCTCTTTGACATCACCCCATCATTGTGCATATTTATTCTGTTTTTAAAAGATATTAGTGTTCACTCTAGCATTCTATTTTTGGAAAATCAATGAAATTTATGTGAATATATAATTGGAATACATCAATCAATATTAATAGCTGTTATGTTATCTCAGGGTGATATCAGTGGTTTTCTTTTTATGTTTTTACTAATCTGTTTACTTGTATTACTCATGTATAAAAATCAATAATTTGTAAGATTTACATATACTGAAAGCAATCATAACTTCTGTATAAATGATGAGGGAAGTATGTGTCTCCTGATGGTCAGGACATGGAGCCAGTTTTGAAGAGTTGCAGCTGCCCTCTACTGGTCAAGACTTCAGACCCTATGGAAAAAAAGCCTATGTCCTTTTAAAAATGCAAGTCTGCCATTTTCTGGTCCATGGCAGCTCTGATATCTTAGGAGTTAAAAAATAGTTGAATTTCTGCTGTAGAATCTTTAAGCAGGTTAAGTTTGAGTACATATTTGAGGGGTCTCTATGTGAACTTAAAAAGTACCTCCCATTAATGTGAAGTTCATGCTGTGGACTGTGAACAGAAATGGATATATGTGAGAACAGGCCCAGAAAAATATTGCACATGCTGACTTGCCAATATTGTACCTCTTGAGTCTGATCTAAAGAAAACATCTTCTTGGATGAAAATATCTGGTCCATGACCTCTCTGCTGAGAATGTGACCAAGTCTGCTACAAAGCTTAAAAATAATACTAAGATTTTTCACTAGAAAAAAATCTAAAGGAAGGAAAAAAGAAACAGCTTATTTTATGCACTATTCAATTAAGTTTAATCTGTCTAGTGTGAATTTGTGAGAAAGTTTAAAAGTTTAATAAGCAATTCAGCCAAGAGGGAAATTCATGTCCTGAGTAAATAATTATCAAGTAGATTTTCTCCCATGTACTAAGTGCTCCTATGAAGCTATTTTTAATGCAGCAGAAAACACCAAAACAGCTCTCTGCTCTGTGGGTCCTGTATTAATGACCAGGGACTCACAACTGACCACAAACAGGATAAGTAATTTGATTGCTGGGAGGCAGAAAAAAAAATGCAATGGATTTAGGGCATTTGAGAGGATTGGAGTATGGGTAAGGATAGATTACTGTATTAAATAGAGGAGGAAATACAGGCCTCTTTGCAGTGAGATTTGAAGATTGGAGCAAAATCTGAATGAATGGCTTTTGAAAAATATTTTATTTTCCTTTAAGTGTCATCTTTCATAAACAAACAAACAAAACAAACAAACAAACTGCAGTTAATTCTAATTATCCTGAACTAAAATGCATAGCTTTTAATGAGCCCTCTAAGACTCTGTTCAGTAATTTCTAAAATGTTGATGTTCACTATTCCATCTCCTGCTTGACTACATCCAATTTACCTTGATTCATGGACCTAGCATTCCAGGTTTCTATGCAATATTGTTCTTTACAGCATCAAACTTTACTTCACCACTAGGCACATCCACAACTAAAGGTCATTTCTGCTTTGGCCTAGTCTCTTCATTCTATCTGGAGCTACTTTTTCACTCTTTCCCAGTAGTATATGAGACACCTACCCAACTGGGGGGCTCATCTTCTGCTGTCATTTTTTTTTGTTTTTTTTTTTTGTTTTTTTTTTTGTTTGTTTTTTTGTCTTCTCATACTGTTCACGAGGTTCTCGAGGCAAGAATACTGAAGTGGTTTACCATTCCCTTCTTCAGTGGACCACGTTTTGTCAGAACTCTCCACCATGACCCATCCATCTTGGGTGGCCCTGCACAGCATGTCGCAGAGCTTCACTGAGTTACACAAGGCAATGATCCATATGATCATTTTGGTTGGCTTTCTGATTGTGGTTTTCATTCTGTGAGATTAAAGTTCTTACACCTTCTGTCTGCCCTCTGATGGATGGGAATGAGAGGCTTTTGCAAGCTTCATAACAGGAGGGACTGGCTATTGGGAAAACTGGGAATGGGTGAATTTATTCACATGAACATTATATCTACTACTATGGGTAAGAACCATTAGAGAAAGGGAGTAGCCCTCATAGTCAACAAGAGTCTGAAATATAGTACTTATGTGCAATCTCAAAAAGGACAGAATGATCCCAGTTCATTTCCAAGGCAATCCATTCAATATCACAGTAATACAAGACTATGTCCCAACCACTAACACTGAAAAAGCTTAAGTCAAATGGTTCTATGAAGGCCCACAAGACCTTCTAGAACTAACACCAAAAAAGATGTCCTTTTCATCATAGGGGATGGAATGCAAAAGTAGGAACTCAAGAGATACCTGGAATAACAGGCAAGTTTGGCCTTGGGGTACAAAGTGAAGCAAGGCAGAGGATAAGAGAGTTTTGCAAAAAGAATGCACTGGTCAGAACAAACATCCTTTTCTAACACCACAAGAAATGATTTTAAACATGGACGTCACCAGATTGTCAACACCAAAACCAGATTGATTATATTCTTTGCAGCTGAAGATAGAGAAGTTCTATACAGTTAGCAAAGACAAGACCTGGAACGGACTGTGGCTCAGATCATGAACTTCTTACTGCAAAATTGAGGCTTAAACTGAAGAAAGTAGGGAAAATCATGAAGTCATTCAGGTATGACCAAAATCAAATATCTTTTGTTTATACAGTGGGTATGATTCATTGATTCAGCCAGTTAGGTCTGGTAGATAGATTACCTGAAGAACTATGGACACAGGTTTGTAAGATTGTGCAGGAGGTGGTTACCAAAACCATGCCCAAGAAAAGAGAATACAAGAAGGCAATGTGCTTGTCTGAGGAGGTCTTACAAATAGCTGAGAAAATAAAAGAAGCCAAAGGCAAAGGAGAAAGGGAAAGATATACCCAACTGAATGCAGAGTTCCAGAGAATAGAAAGGAGAGAAAAGACAGCCTTCCTAAGTGATCAATGCAAAGAAATAGAGGAAAATAATAAAATGGGGAGAACTAGAGTGCTATTTAAGAAAATTGGAGATACCAAGGGAACATTATGTGCAAAGATGAGCACAATAAAGGAGAGAAATGGCAAAGACCTAACATAAATGGAAGATTTTAAAAAGAGTTGGCAAGAATGCACAGAAGAACTGTACAAAAAAGTCCTTAATGACTCAGATAACCCCAGTGGTATGGTCACTCACCTAGAGCCAAATATTCTGGAGTGTGAAGTCAAGTGGGCCTTAGAAAGCATTACTAGAAGAAAAAAAAAAAAGCTTATGGAAGTGATGGAGTTCAATCTTAGATATTTCAAATCCTAAAAGATGATGCAATTAAAGTGCTGCGCTCATTATATCAGCAAATTTGGAAAACTCAGCAGTGGCACAGGACTGGAAAAGGTCAGTTTTCATTCCAATCCCAAAGAAAGGCAGTGCAAAGATGGTTAAACTACCATAGAAAGGTGCTTGTTTCATGTGTTAACAAGGTAATGGTCAAAATCCTTCAAGCTAGACTTTGACAGTACATGAATCAAGAGCTTCTAGATGTAGAAGCTGGACTTAGAAAAGGCAGAGGAACCAGAGATCAAATTGCTGACACCCTTTTGATCATTCAAAAAAAATTAAAAACAGAAAAACAGATATTTCTGCTTCATTGACTATGCTGAATAAAGCCTTTGACTGTGTGGATGACAACAAACTGTGGAAAATTCTGAAAGAGATGGGAATTCAGACCACCTTACCTGTGTCCTGGGAAACCTATATGCAGGTCAAGAAGCAACAGTTAAGATGGATATGGAAGAATGAACTGGTTCAAAATTGGGAAAGGAGTACAAAAAGGCTTATTTAACCAGCTTATTTAATTTAAATGCAGAGTACACCATGCCAAATTCCAGGCTGGGTGACACGCAAGCTGGAGTCAAGATTGCCAGGAGAAATATCAACAACCTTAGATACGCAGATGATACCCTTCAAATGGCAGAAAGAAAAGAGGTACTAAAGATCCTCTTGATGAAGGTAAAAGAGAAGAGTGAAAAAGTGGGCTTAAAACTCAACATTAAGCAAAATAAGATCATGTCATCCTGTCCTATCACTTCATGATAAATAAATGTGAAAAAAATGGAAACAGTGATATTTTATTTTCTTGAGCTCTGAAATCACTGCAGATGGTAACTGCAGGCACAAAATTCAGGGACATTTGCTCCTTAGAAGAAAAGCTATGACAAACATAGACAGCATATTAAAAAGTAGAGACATCACTTTCCCAACAAAGGTCTGTATTGTCAAAGCTATAGTTTCCAGTAGTCATGTATGGATTTGAGTATTGGACCTTAATGAAAGCTGAGCACTAAAGAGTTGATGCTTTCAAACTGTGGTGCTGATGAAGACTCTTGAGAGTACCTTGGACAGTATGGAAGTCAAACCAGTCAATCGTAAATTAAATTAACCCTAAATATTCATTGGAAGGACTGATACTGATGCTGAAGCTCCAATACTTTGGCCACCTGATGAGAAGTGCTGACTCATTGGAAAAGACCCTGTGTTTGGAAAGATTGAGGGCAAAAGGAGAAGGAGGCAGCAGAAGATAAGATGGTTGAATGGCATCACCAACTCAGTGGACATGAGTATGAGCAAACTTTGAGAGACAGTGAAGGACAGGGAAGCCTGGTGTGCTGCAGTCCATGGGGTCGCAAGAGTCAGACACAACTTAGCAACTGCAAAACAACAATAATCAGGGCTCCGTATGTTCCAGACTTGGATGTTCTCCAGCCACATCTTTCATCAGCCCCCTCTGTGTTTATTCTAGCCACATTACTTTTGTTTCACTTTTAAAACATATATAATTCTTTTAATTACCAAACTCATTCTCACTTTCAAATCTAAACATCTTGTGTTGTTTTCTGCCTGGATTCTCTTCTCCCTACCACATCCTCTCTGCTCCTTCTCACCCATAGGTTCCCAATTTAAATATCATTTCCTCAATGAATTCTTTTTCTGATCACTTCACTGTCCTCAATCTAACAACTTCCTGTGTTTCTCCTTCTAATTCTTATCACATATATTGAAAACCTGATTTGTTGAATATTTGCCTCCTCCCACCAGTGGAGCCACTATCCCCTGCTGGGCCATAAGCTCTCTGAGATCAGGGGTTGTGTCTTTATTGCTTCCAATCTCTCCAGTGCTGAATATAGTTGATTCATTGCTGTTGTTAAGTTGCTAAGTCACATCCTACTCTTTGCAACCCCATGGACTGCAGCATGCCAGACTTCCTTGTCCTTCATTATCCCCTAGAGTTTGCTCAAATTCATGTCCACTGGATCATTGATGCTATCTAATTATCTAATGCTCTGCTAAACTAATGAATAATTTAAATTTTTTGAATAGTTCTTTGTTTTTCTCTCTGTAGGTAGGCTTGTTTATCTGAACTATTAGAATGAAACTCATGTAGGCATCTTTAATAGTATAAACATTTATTGAGACTTCTCTGTTATCAGTTAAATTTAAAGCCTGGAGACAAGGAGTCAGATATGACTGGCAGAGATACTTGAGTCAAGAAGGTTGTGAATACTTTCTTGGAAGCTTGTTTTTAAATCCGTCCCATACAGTGATGGGCCTGTAGAAAAGCTAAATGTAGTAGTTTGATCAACTTCCCTGATGGCTCAGTTAGAGTCAGTCATCCACCTGCAATGCAGGAGACCCAGGTTCGATCCCTGGGTGGGGAAGATCCTCTGGAGAAGGAAATGTCAACCCACTCCAGTGATTAGTTTGGCATCAGTCTCAAAGTAGAATTAAGACACAGAGGAGGCCCTCCACAGTTTAGCACTTGCGTTTCTCTTGAAATATTAGTAAAGTATAAAGGAATAAACAAGGAATCAGAAAATACAGGATCCAGATGTGACATCCAGTAAGACAGAGGCAAGAGGAATTTACAGGACAAATATGAAATAATTGGTCTTTATTGAAACTTATCAACAGGCTCTCATAAAAAAACTTTTTCTAGAAAATAAATTTGAGTACCTAAAAATTTTTTGAATTAATTTAGAGGAGATTTAAGTGATGGGTGGGGAAAATAGAAATTGATTAATAATTAACCTTAAAAGGAAACAAAGCATATAAAGTAAGATGTATATTAACAATAGAGACTGTAAAATATGTAGAAAAGGAAATCATGGTATACATGGTATACATCTGAAAAATGAACCTTAATCTAATAAAAATTATGTTTTGATTATCTTGAATGAATGGAAGCTAGAAAAGGAATATGTGAGGTGGGAGTCTCTTCTGCAAACTACGAAGTCAAAGGTGTATAAAATTCAAAGATCAAGAAGTAATTTATGTAAATTACTCAAAATAAAAATGAATTTAAAAGTTGTTAAATGATTTCAAGATAAGTGCCTCTGAAAATCAGGGAATAGTGGCATATGGGCTATCAGAGGTGAGTTGGTTTTGTTTATTATTTTTCTTTTAGTTTATGTATTTTTATTTGGAGGATAATTACTCTAAAATATTGTGCTGGCTTCAGTTACAGATCAACATGAATCAGTCATAGGTATACACATGTCCCCTCCCTGTGTGGTACACCTGTCCATGTGGTATTTCCTAAGGTATTTGGTCAACCCAACTTGTGCCAGATCTCTTCTACTTGTTCCACATAGTCTCGTGAGTGTCCATGTCTCATCTCATAGCGTCACTGGCTATCTCAACCTCCTTGTGAAATGGGCTAGACAGAAGCACTGCATCCTTCTTACCTATTGTGGTGAAAGCTGTAGGAACGCCAATACTCTGTGCAAAGCTTCCTGAGCTCTGTGCGGCCTCCCCAGTTACTGTCGGGGGGACTAGGTGGCACAGTGCAACAGTCTTGGGGGTTTCAGGCTTTGGGGATAAAATATGATTGCTGAGAGTCAGAAGAAATGGAGGCTCCAACATACTATTTCTTCACATTTACTCACATCCTCCCTAACCCTCAAAGAGTCATCTTTGGGGAAATATTTCCAATAGCTTTTCCACCAACCGAACAGCACTCAGCAAATAGCTGTGTATCATGTGGCCAGCTCAGTAACATAGCACCTCAAATGTGATTTTTTCCCCCCTCTACTTTTGTGACATAAAATTGCACCCCTTCCTAAAGTGTTTCAACATAAACTGCTTCAGGCTTTATTTGTTAAGGGTGCTTTAACTCATAACCCTTCTACCACTGCACAGGCACAAAGGCCCTTCCAAGTCACATGCTCATTTCTCTGATGTCAGCAGCAGCAGATGTTCATGTCCAACTATGTTCCTTCCTTGGAAGCAGTTAAGAATTGCTCTTGAGCCCTTCTTCCAATTAGGGGAACACATCAAGATGCAGCTGTTGCACTAGGAGCTACAGTTCTGCAGGCCTGCCAACTGGCACATTCCATCATGTAATAAGAATTCTCAGGATGTGAAATCCAAATACTAGCCACAGGCATAGCTTAATATCCCAACAGTGGTGTGGGTGGCAGAAATAAAAGTGTTCATTTCTCCTGATAAGTAGAAAAGTGAAATTGGTACTTCTGTACAGTCCTTTGCCAAAGATGGATTGTTGATTTTTTCACAAAGAGCTACTCACTGGTGTCTGAGAATTCTGCTGAATTAATTCTAAATAACTGAGAAGAAAGGGATTAATAACATGCTGAAGAATTCAATATTCACCCTCCCAAATTCAAGTCTACCAGATACCCATATGGTCTTATTAGGAAAACAAAATCTTTTCAAATTGAATTAGCTAAGGATCTTGATATGAAATTAATCTAGACTGAGCTTAAGCACCAAATCCAAAGACAGGCGACCTTATGAAATGAAGACAAGACACAGAAACATTCAGAATTAAGACTGTGCAGAGATAGAGGCAGAGATTAAAGTTATGTTACCACAAGCCAAGGAATGTCAGGACCCACAAGAAGCTGGAAGAATCAAGGAAGGATTCACCCTTACAGCTTTTGGAATGAATATGACCTTGCCAATATCTTGATTTCAGGCTTTTGGCCTCCAGAACCATGAGAAAATAAATTCCTGTTCTTTTAAGCCACTCATATAATGGTATGTCTTTATGGCAGTCTTAAGACACTGATAAGGAATGAAAAGTGTGTGTTAGTCGCTCAGTAGTGTCTGATTCTTTGCGACCCCATGGACTGTAGCCTGCTAGGTTCCTCTGTCTATGAAATTCTCCAGTCTAGAATACTGGAGTGGGTTGCCATTTCCTCCTTCAGGAGACCTTCTCAACCCAGGGATTGAACCTGGTCTCCCTCACTGCAGGAAGATTCTTTACCATCTGAGTCACTGGGGAAGCCATAGAATATAATGGGAAAGCCCAAAGCAACAGAGTTGATTGGTTAAGGGAAGTAAGGTGCAGGAATGGAGATAAGGAATGAACACAAATGGCAAGAAGCTTGATGCCAAGTCATATCTCACTCCACAGCTTTAAACGACTGACTAGAAGCTACTAGTCTTCCCATATGGGTTTGTGGAACACACATTAAGAGTAGAGCATTTCTTGCTGCTGAATATATCAAAGCATGTAACAGAGGGGAGGCAATATATCCATCCATGGTCACAGGTATCAATTTTGAAACTAAGGTTTTAAATAATCTTTCTAACAATCTACTAGAAGTCAGTGTATTGCTAATCAATTGGCTGAAGTAAATATATTAAGATTCTAGAGGAATCATAAGGTTTTTTGATGACTCCTTTTGACTACTTGATATCACTGAGTAGTGCATAGTTTTAAATTTTTTCTCCTATGTGATGAGTCAAAAAAAGGTTTATCATAACTTGAGGATTTAAGGACAGTGCTACTAATAATAGATCTATTGGTAAATAAAATTTTATATTTTAAAGATCATAGGTATTAATAGAAGAATTGAAGTTTAAAACCAGTATGTAAGCCTAAAACCAGTATATTTTAAGCAATGGCCTACTCTATTTTCTTTAAATGATTTTCCTTCTTTTTATGACTTTTTATAGCTTATTTTATATAGTCCTGCAATCTCCAGTGTAAGAAAAACTGTAATTATAGAACACATCTATTGGAAATTTTGCACTCTATTACTGATTTGCTCTGTAGGATAACACCTCATGCAGTTTAATTTTTCCCAGCTGTGGACAATTATTCATATTTCCCCTAAAGTTCATCATCAACCTACCAATGGACCTCAGTTTCTTTTAGTTGGATATTCTAACTTTTCTAACAGTCCGCCTATGAGGAAGGCATTGCATAGCTAGAATATTTCATCAGTGAATCAAATTGTCTCCTGGATAAAAACACCAACAAAACAAGCTTACACAAGTGGAAAACTTCACATTGTTGAAGAATGAATGACAGAGCCTCAGATGTGTGAATAACGTTTCACTCACAGCTGTTGTGGTTTTTTGTCTAGTTGGCAAAATGTGTCAGTTTAGCCTTTACTTACCTATTCTAGCTTGAGCAATATGCTTTACCATCTGACACTTTCATTGTATGACTTTAAAAGTGTTTCTTTTTTTCCCAATTAATTTTACTGCCCATCCCAGTCATAAAGAAGATGAGGTAGGCAGCTAGTTAAAACATACAGATCTTTTTTTTTTTTTTTTAAACACAAGTCTATGATGTTTGTAACTATCATTATACATTCTTCGATACTGCCTAAGAAACATTTTTTGATAGTGTGTCATTTTGAAATGAGTAACTTTAAGAATTTTGTGTTCTATTTATTTTTGTGTAGAAAAGCTTCTTTGCAAATAGCCATTCCCACAAAATCAAAGGGGTTGTTCAGGCCCATTCCAAACCAAGTGAACTGCTGATACACTTTGTGGGAGTTGGCTGATCAAATAGATTGACTTTAGAGTTTTTACCTGGCTTTAGTGGCAGATACTAACCTTCGCAACATAAATTTACCTTGCTTGGACAAAATTTTCTCACCACTGCATAAAACTGTAATTATTCTGAATCTCATTTTTTTTCTTTCTTTTTGCAATTAGGCTGCACATACAAAAAAGGAACTAGTGTCTCCATATGGTTTATTTTTAAAAAATTAAAAATGCATATGTGTGTTTTCTGAAGATTGAATAGAAACACATAAAGTTCTTATACAAATGACAATGGACACAAGAGAATCAACCAACAAAACAATTCTTTAGTACTGTGACTATTTCTTTTTTCCTTGGAGAATTTTTTCTTTCCAAGCCACTACTATCACATTTTCTTTCCACCACCCTTTGAGAATCATGGATTGTCTTCAGTCATGGGCCCATATTTTGAAAATGAGATAATTCTCCAGGAATGACTTTTAAAGCAGTTTTGCATTGATGAATATTCTGTTGAATCATTAACATAGACTAAGCATTTAAAATTTTATGTCTCATGATTTCCACATTGAAAGCATCAATGAGAAACTACTTATTGTCAAAAAGAATGTGATTTTTGACTAAAATAACATTAACTTGAAGAAAAGAGAACATAATTAATATAAAATGCATTTAATAAAATAAGATTTAGATGTAGAATATAAATATTATTTAAATAAGGGTTTAGCCAGAATTTATATATTGATCATATTTTTAAATGAACATCAAGATTAAACAATTGGCATTTATAAATGTCTTTTAAATCAGAGTTCTTGATTTTTTTCTCTAAAAATTAATGCCAAACTTATACAGCTTCATTTTACATCTAATAAGTAAATGTAAATATGCAAACTTTTGTGATAACCGGAAAGGTAAAAATAAAACATGCATTAGCACTTATTATCTTAGTAAAATGACTTTTACCTGGATCTAATTGCACTGAACATTTTGAAAGTCACAATATACATTTAAATTGTAGTAACGTCATATAGTGTTAGTCACTTCAGTCTTGTCAGACTCTTTTCAATCCTATGGACTGTAGTCTGCCAGACTCCCTCTGTCCATGCGATTCATCAGGCAAGAATGCTGGAGTGGACTGTCACTCCCTTCTCCAGAGGATCTTCCCAACCCAGGGATTGTACTGAATATAAAACCCACCTAATCAACAAATATAATCCTCAGTTCTCTACTACAGACAGCTCATGACATAGGAGAGACAGAGAAGAGTTAAAATAAGTGTGATGTGTTGGAAGATTGGGTTAAAGAAAAGCTTTCCTGCACAGACGCGAACTAAAGATTAAATACAGGCATACCTAGTTTTCCTGTGTTATTGTGCTCTGCTTTGCTGAACTTTACAGGTATCGCATTTTTTTTTTCCAAATTAAAAGTTTGTACCAACCCTGCATTTACTAAGTCTGTCTATACAACTTGTTTTTAACAGCCTTTGCTTGTTTTATGCCTCTGTATCACATTTGGCAATTCTCACAATGTTTCAAGTCTTTAAAATTATTATTATATTTGTTATGATAATCAGTGATCTTTGATGTTTGTTGTCATTGTTTGCGGAAAGCGATGAATCCCACTCAGGTGAGACAGGTGAGTTTATGGATGAATGTTGTGTATGTTTTAGCTGCTCAACCCACCAATCATTCTCTGTCTCTCTCCCTCTCCTCAGTCCTCCCTATTCCTTGAAACACAACAATACTGAAATTAGCCCAATTAATAGCCCTAAAACATCCCTTGAGTGTTCAAATGAAAGTGGCAGTTGTCTCTCACTTTAAATCAAAAGCTAGAAGTGATTAAACTTAGTGAGAAAGGCATGTTGAAAGCTGAGATAGGCCAAGAGCTAGGCCTCTTGTGCTGAAGATTATCCAGGTTGTGAATGCAAAATAAAAGTTCTAGAAGGAAAATAAAATGCTACTCCAGTGAACACATGGAAGATAAGAAAGCAGTCTTACTGTTGATTTAGAGAATGTTTTAGTGGTCTGGATACAAGATCAAACCCGCCACAACATTACCTTAAATCACAGCTTAATTCAGAGCGAAGTCTTAACTCTCTTCAATTCTATGTAGGTTGAGAGGTGAGGAAACTGCAAAAAGAAAGTTTGAAGTTAAAAAGTTTAGCCCTAGAAGTTTAAGAAAAGAAGCCATCTCCATAACGTCAAAATACAAGGTGAAGCAACAAGTGCTGACATAAAAGTTACAGCAAATTACCCAGAAGATCTCAGTAAGACCATTAATGAAGGCACCTATACTAAACAACAGATTTTCAATGTAGTTGAAACAGAAGAAGAGAATTATACTAAATCTACTCTGTGTTCTATAAATGAAATAACAAAGACAGAATGATAGCATATCTTTTTACAACATGGTTTACTAAATATTTTAAGCCCTTTGTTGACACTTAGTGTTCAGAAAAGAAAGAAAGAAAGAAAAATTACTTTCAAAATATTATTGCTCATTGACAATGTGCTTTATTTCCCAAGAAATCTAATGAAGATTTACAATGAGATTAGTGTTCTTTTCATGACAGTTAACACAACATCCATCCTGCAGCCTATTCTGGTTCAAAGATTATGACTTTCGAGTCCCACATTTCAGGTGGATTCTTTACCAGCTGAGTCACCAGGGAAGCCCAAGAATACTAGAGTGAGTAGTCCATCCCTTCTCCAGTGGATCCCAACCCAAGAATTGAACTGGGGTCTCCTGCATTGCAGCCGGATTCTTTACCAGCTAAGCTACCAATTCAGTTCAGTTCAGTCGGTCAGTCATGTCCAACTCTTTGTGACTCCATGGACTGCAGCACTCCAGGCTTCCTTGTCCATCACCACTCCCAGAGCTTGCTCAAACTCATATCCATTGAGTTGGTGATGCCATCCAGCCATATCATCTCTTGTGTCCCCTTCTCCTCCTTCCTTCAATCTTTTCCAGGGTCTTTTCCAATGAGTCAGTTCTTCCCATTAAGTGGCCAAAGTGTTGGAAGCTATCAGGGAAGCCCCTTATTGTGTAATAAGTACACTTAGTAAAACTAAAACTGCTATAGATAGTGATTCTCTGTTGGATGTGTGTAAAGTAATTTGAAAACCTTCTGGAAAAAAATTCCCCTTTCTAGATGCCATTGAGAACATTTGTGATTCATGGGAAAAGGTCAAAATATCAACATTAATGGGAGTTTGTAATTACAACCCTACGGATGGACATGTGAAGCCTAAGACTTCAGTGAAATCAAAAACACCAATGCAGTGAAAATAGCAACATAGAATTGGAAGTGAAACATGAAGATGTGGCTGAATTACTACAATTTCATGATAAATCTTTAAGAGATTAGGAGCTACTTCTTATTGATGACCATAAAATGGTGGTTAAAATGCTGTGAAAACTGTTGAAGTAACAACAAAAGATTTAGGATATTGCTATTGAATGCAAGTTGTTGTGCCTGATGCTCATTGAGGCCAAACAATACTGAAACATCAGAGTTTGGGGCCATGCCAAACTCTTATTGCAGGGCCATGCCAGGAGACAAGTGGCTCATGACTTAAAAATCCTGAACTGTTTGAAAGCTTTCAGCAAAGCCCTTCAAAAAGCAAAGTGACAGTGGACTGTGATTAGTTCTTGCAAACTTCTTGGTGTCAGATGTTTTGTTCTTGCTGCTGTCCACGTCTATCAAGTCAAGATGTTCCTGTAACCTCCAACAAGACAAATGCTGTTTTCTGTTTAGGTTAGGTTACTGTAAGGTCACAACATTCCTATGTATTTCAAGCTATAGGCAACATTCTTTTTAAAAAGGTAGAGCATGAGTAAGCACAGGCAACAAAACATAAAGGTTAAAGTAAATGGAACAGATCTAACATGCAGTCGGATTTGTTCTTCCCTATTACAACACTGAGGAGGGCATGACAACCCACTCCAGTATTCTTGCCTGGAGAAACCCATGAATAGAGGAGGTTGGTGGGCTATAGTCCATAGAATCATAAAAAGTCAGACAAAACTGAAGCGACTTAGTGCACACACACACAACATTAAGTAAATTTAGCCAGTAAAGTAGCCAGCAGAGTTTGAGAGGATTGACTACAATTTTAAAATAAGTTCTACTGTGGGTAAAGTGCTATCATACAACATTACATGTCACAGATAAATCACTCGTGTTAAAAGTGTCAATTGATGTAGCACATTTTATTATTGTCTTATTTTAAGAAGTCATCACAGCCACCCCAATCTTCAGCAGCCATGACCCTGATCGGTCAGCAGCCATCAACACTGAGACAAGATCCTCCACTCATAAATAGTTATGACTTGCTGAATAATATGATGATGGTTACCAATTTTTGTAAAAGTTTTAATAAGGAATATAACTTTTTTAGAATTTTATTTTATTTTTAAACTTTACACTATTGTATTGGTTTTGCCAAACATCAAAATGAATCCACCACAGGTATACATGTGTTCCCCATCCTGAACCCTCCTCCCTCCTCCCTCCCCATACCATCCCTCTGGGTTGTCCCAGTGCACCAGCCCCAAGCAACCAGTATCCTGCATCAAACCTGGACTGGCGACTCGTTCCATATATGATATTATACGTATTTCAATGCCATTCTCCCAAATCATCCCACCCTCTCCCTCTCCCACAGAGTCCAAAAGACTGTTCTATACATCAGTGTCTCTTTTGCTGTCTCGTATACAGGGTTATTGTTACCACCTTTCTAAATTCCATATATATGCGTTAGTATACTGTATTGGTGTTTTTCTTTCTGGCTTACTTCACTCTGTATAACAGGCTCCAGTTTCATCCACCTCATTAGAACTGATTCAAATGTTTTCTTTTTAATGGCTGAGGAATACTCCATTGTGTATATGTACCACACCTTTCTTATCCATTCATCTGCTGATGGGCATCTAGGTTGCTTCAATGTCCTAGCTATTATAAACAGTGCTGCAATGAACATTGGGGTACACGTGTCTCTTTCCCTTCTGATTTCCTCAGTGTGTATGCGCAGCAGTGGGATTGCTGGATCCTAAGGCAGTTTTATTTCCAGGTTTTTAATGAATCTCCACACTGTTCTCCATAGTGGCTGTACTAGTTTGCATTCCCACCAACAGTGTAAGAGGGTTCCCTTTTCTCCACACCCTCTCCAGCATTTATTGCTTGTAGACTTTTGGATCGCAGCCATTCTGACTGGCGTGAAAGGTACCTCATAGTGGTTTTGATTTGCATTTCTCTGATAATGAGTGATGTTGAGCATCTTTTCATGTGTTTGTTAGCCATCTGTATGTCTTCTTTGGAGAAATGTCTATTTAGTTCTTTGGCCCATTTTTTGATTGGGTCATTTATTTTTCTGGAATTGAGCTGTAGGAGTTGCTTGTATATTTTTGAGATTAGTTGTTTGTCAGTTGCTTCATTTGCTATTATTTTCTCCCATTCTGAAGGCTGTCTTTTCACCTTACTTATAGTTTCCTTTGTTGTGCAGAAGCTTTTAAGTTTAATTAGCTCCAATTTGTTTATTTTTGCTTTTATTTCCAATATTCTGGGAGGTGGGTCATAGAGGATCCTGCTGTGATGTATGTCAGAGAGTGTTTTGCCTATGTTCTCCTCTAGGAGTTTTATAGTTTCTGGTCTTACGTTTAGATCTTTAATCCATTTTGAGTTTACTTTTGTGTATGGTGTTAGAAAGTGCTCTAGTTTCATTCTTTTACAAGTGGTTGACCAGTTTTCCCAGCACCACTTGTTAAAGAGATTGTCTTTAATCCATTGTATATTCTTGCCTCCTTTGTCAAAGATAAGGTGTCCATATGTGCATGGATTTATCTCTGGGCTTTCTATTTTGTTCCATTGATCTCTAGTTCTGTCTTTGTGCCAGTACCATACTGTCTTGATGACTGTGGCTTTGTAGTAGAGCCTGAGGTCAGGTAGGTTCATTCCTCCAGTTCCATTCTTCTTTCTCAAGATAGCTTTGGCTATTCGAGGTTTTTTGTATTTCCATACAAATTGTGAAATTATTTGTTCTAGCTCTGTGAAAAATATCGTTGGTAGCTTGATAGGGATTGTGCTGAATCTATAAATTGCTTTGGGTAGTATACTCATTTTCACTATATTTATTCTTCCAATCCATGAACATGGTATATTTCTCCATCTATTAGTGTCCTCTTTGATTTCTTTCACCAGTGTTTTATAGTTTTCTATGTATAGGTCTTTAGTTTCTTTAGGTAGATATATTCCTAAGTATTTTGTTCTTTCCATTGCAATGGTGAATGGAATTGTTTCCTTAATTTCTCTTTCTGTTTTCTCATTATTAGTGTATAGGAATGCAAGGGATTTCTGTGTGTTGATTATATATCCTGCAACTTTACTATAATCATGGATTAGTTCTAGTATTTTCTGGTGGAGTCTTTAGGGTTTTCCATGTAGAAGATCATGTCATCCACAAACAGTAAAAGTTTTACTTCTTCTTTTCCAATTTGGATTCCTTTTATTTCTTGTTCTGCTCTGATTGCTGTGGCCAAAACTTCCAAAACTATGTTGAATAGTAATGGTGAAAGTGGGCACCCTTGTCTTGTTCCTGACTTTAGAGGAAATGCTTTCAATTTTTCACCATTGAGGATAATGTTTGCTGTGGGTTTGTCATATATAGCTTTTATTATGTTGAGGTATGTTCCTTCTATTCCTGCTTTCTGGAGAGTTTTTATCATAAATGGATGTTGAATTTTGTCAAAGGCTTTCTCTGCATCTATTGAGATAATCATATGGTTTTTATTTTTCAATTTGTTAATGTGGTGTATTACATTGATTGATTTGTGGATATTGAAGAATCCTTGCATCCCTGGGATAAAGCCCACTTGGTCATGGTGTATGATCTTTTTAATGTGTTGTTGGATTCTGATTGCTAGAATTTTGTTAAGGATTTTTGCATCTATGTTCATCAGTGATATTGGCCTGTAGTTTTCTTTTTTTGTGAGATCTTTGTCAGGTTTTGGTATTAGGGTGATGGTGGCCTCATAGAATGAGTTTGGAAGTTTACCTTCCTCTGCAATTTTCTGGAAGAGTTTGAGCAGGATAGGTGTTATCTCTTCTCTAAATTTTTGGTAGAATTCAGCTGTGAAGCCGTCTGGACCTGGGCTTTTGTTTGCTAGAAGATTTTTGATTACAGTTTCAATTTCCGTGCTTGTGATAGGTCTGTTAAGATTTTCTATTTCTTCCTGGTCGAGTTTTGGAAAGTTGTACTTTTCTAAGAATTTGTCCATTTCTTCCACGTTGTCCATTTTATTGGCATATAATTGCTGATAGTAGTCTCTTATGATCCTTTGTATTTCTGTGTTGTCTGTTGTCATCTCTCCATTTTCATTTCTAATTTTATTGATTTGATTTTTCTCCCTTTGTTTCTTGATGAGTCTGGCTAATGGTTTCTCAATTTTATTTATCCTTTCAAAGAACCAGCTTTTGGCTTTCTTGATTTTTGCTATGGTCTCTTTTGTTTCTCTTGCATTTATTTCTGCCCTAATTTTTAAGATTTCTTTCTTTCTACTAACCCTGGGGTTCTTCATTTCTTCCTTTTCTAGTTGCTTTAGGTGTAGAGTTAGGTTATTTATTTGACTTTTTTTGTTTGTTGCGTGAGGTATGCCTGTATTGCTATGAACTTTCCCCTTAGGACTGCTTTTACAGTGTCCCACAGGTTTTGGATTGTTGTGTTTTCATTTTCATTTGTTTTGATGCAAATTTTGATTTCTTTTTTGATTTCTTCTGTGATTTGTTGGTTATTCAGCAGCGTGTTGTTCAGCCTCCATATGTAGGAATTTTGAATAGTTTTTCTCCTGTAGTTGAGATCTAATCTTACTGCATTGTGGTCATAAAAGATGCTTGGAATGATTTCAATTTTTTTTTAATTTACCAAGGCTAGATTTATGGCCCAGGATGTGATCTATCCTGGAGAAGGTTCCATGTGCGCTTGAGAAAAAGGTGAAATTCATTGTTTTGGGATGAAATGTCCTATAGATATCAATTAGGTCTAACTGATCTATTGTATCATTTAAAGTTTGTGTTTCCTTGTTAATTTTCTGTTTAGTTGATCTATCCATAGGTGTGAGTGGGGTATTAAAGTCTCCCACTATTATTGTGTTATTGTTAATTTCTCCTTTCATACTTGTTAGCATTTGTCTTACATATTGTGGTGCTCCCATATTGGGTGCATATATATTTATAATTGTTATATCTTCTTCTTGGATTGATCCTTTGATCATTATGTAGTGACCATCTTTGTCTCTTTTCACAGCCTTTGTTTTAAAGTCTATTTTGTCTGATATGAGTATTGCTACTCCTGCTTTCTTTTGGTCCCTATTTGCATGGAAAATCTTTTTCCAGCCCTTCACTTTCAGTCTGTATGTGTTCCCTGTTTTGACGTGGGTCTCTTATAGACAGCATAAGTAGGGGTCTTGTTTTTGTATCCATTCAGCCAGTCTTTGTCTTTTGGTTGGGGCATTCAACCCATTTACGTTTAAGGTAATTACTGATAAGTATGATCCCGTTGCCATTTACTTTATTGTTTTGGGTTCGAATTTATACACCCTTTTTGTGTTTCCTGTCTAGAGAATATCATTTAGTATTTGTTGGAGAGCTGGTTTGGTGGTGCTGAATTCTCTCAGCTTTTGCTTGTGTGTAAAGCTTTTGATTTCTCCTTCATATTTGAATGAGATCCTTGCTGGGTACAATAATCTGGGCTGTAGGTTATTTTCTTTCATCACTTTAAGTATGTCTTGCCATTTCCTCCTGGCTTGAAGAGTTTCTATTGAAAGATCCGCTGTTATCCTTATGGGAATTCCCTTGTGTGTTATTTGTTGTTTTTCCTTTGCTGCTTTTAATATCTGTTCTTTGTGTTTGATCTTTGTTAATTTGATTAATATGTGTCTTGGGGTGTTTTGCCTTGGGTTTATCCTGTTCGGGACTCTCTGGGTTTCTTGGACTTGAGTGATTATTTCCTTCCCCATTTTAGGGAAGTTTTCCACTATTATCTCCTCAAGTATTTTCTCATGGTCTTTCTTTTTGTCTTCTTCTTCTGGGACCCCTATGATTCGAATGTTGTAGCATTTAATATTGTCCTGGAGGTCTCTGAGATTGTTCTCATTTCTTTTAATTTGTTTTTCTTTTTGCCTCTCTGATACATTTATTTCTGCCATTCTATCTTCTAATTCACTAATCCTATCTTCTGCCTCTGTTATTCTACTATTTGTTGCCTCCAGAGTGTTTTTTATTTCATTTATTGCATTATTCATTATATATTGACTCTTTTTTATTTCTTCTAGGTCCTTGTTAAACCTTTCTTGCATCTTCTCAATCCTTGTCTCCAGGCTATTTATCTGTGATTCCATTTTGATTTCAAGATTTTGGGTCAATTTCACTATCATTATTCAGAATTCTTTATCAGGTAGATTCCCTATCTCTTCCTCTTCTGTTTGGATTGGTGGGCATTTATCCTGTTCCTTTATCTGCTGGGTATTCCTCTGTCTCTTCATCTAGTGTAAATTGCTGAGTTTGGGGTGTCCTTTCTGTATTCTGGCAGTTTGTGAAGTTCTCTTTATTGTGGCATTTCCTCGCTGTTTGTGGTTTTGTACAGGTGGCTTGTCAAGGTTTCTTGGTTAGGGAAGCTTGTGTCAGTGTTCAGGTGGGTGGAGCTGGATTTGTTCTCTCTGGAGTGCAATGAAGTGTCCAGTAATGAGTTATGAGATGTCCATGGTTTTGGGGTGACTTTGGGCAGCCTGTATCTTGGAGCTCAGGGTTGTGTTCCTGCATTGCTGGAGAATTTGCTTGGTATGTCTTGCCCTGGAACTTGTTGGCCCTTGTGTGGTGCTTGGTTTCAGTGTAGGTTTGGAGGTGTTTGATGAGCTCCTGTCAATTAATGATCTCTGGAGTCAGGAGTTCCCTGGAGTCAGGGTTTGGAATTAAGCCTCCTGCTTCTAGTTATCGGTCTTATTTTTACAGTAGTTTCAAAACTTCTCCTTCTGTACAGCACTATTGATAAAACATCTACGTTAAAGATGAAAAGTTTCTCCACTGTGAGGGTCACCCAGAGAGGTTCACAGTGTTACATAGAGAAGAGAAGAGGGAGGAGGGAATTAGAGGTGACCTGAATGAGATGAGGTGGAATCAATAGAGGAGCGAGTGGGCTAGCCAGTAATCACTTCCTTACGTGCACTCCACAACTGGACCACACAGAGATGTTCATGGAGTTATACAGAGAAGAGAAGAAGGAGGAAGGAGACAGAGGTGGCCAGGAGGATAAAAGGGGGAAATGAAAAGGAGGGAGACAGATCCAGCCGGTAATCAGTTCCCTAAGTGTTCTCCACCATCTGGAACACACAGAAATTCAGAGTTGGGTAGAGTAGAGAGGGGTTAGGGAGGAGACACAGGCAACCCGGTGGAGAAAAAGGAGAGTTCAAAGGGAGAGAGAGCAGTCAAGCCAGTCATCTCACTCCCTAGTGAAAAATGGGTACTGAAGACTGGGTTCTTAATGGTACAAAATTGGTAACAAATACATAAAAGCGAAAATTAAAAATCTAGAGTAGAGTTTGGAATTTCAAAAATACAATGTTAAAGAAAAGAAGAAGGAAAAGAAAGAGAGAGAAAAAAAACAAACAAAAACAAATTCGCAAAAATTATAAAGAAAATACAGGTACAAAATTGATAACAAATACCAAAAAGCAAAAGTTAAAAATCTAGAGTAGAGTTTGGAATTTCAAAAATATAATGTTAAAAAAAAAGAATAAGAAAAAGAAATAGAGAGAAAAAAAAAAACAAAGTCACAAAAATTATAAAGAAAATATAGGTACAAAATTGATAACAAATACCAAAAAGCATAAATTAAAAATCTAGACTAGAGTTTGGAATTTCAGATATACAATGTTATATAAAAGAAGAAGAGAAAGAAAGAGAGGGAAAAAAAAAGTCACAAAAATTATATTAAAAAAATAGGTACAAAATTGATAACAAATACCAAAAAGCTAAAATTAAAAATCTAGAGATTGGAATTTCAAAAATACAATGTTAAAGAAAATAAGAAAAAAAAAAAAGGTCACAAAAATTATTAAAAAAATATATATGAAGTTTGCTTCAAAAAATAGGGTCTTTTTTTTTTTTTTGCAAAGTAATAGTAGGTTATAAAAGTGAAAATTAAAGGAATAAGAGAGGACTTTAAAACTTTTTAAAAATTAAAAAAAAAATAGAAAAAAAGAATGGTCGTAAAAATAGTAAAAATATATCTAGGACTTTCTCTGGTTTTGTTGTGAGTATTGTGGGGTCAGTTCATTTTCGGCTAGTTCCCTGGTCCGACTTATATTTCTCAAGATCTATAGGCTCCTTCCTATGCAGTCCGTACTAACCACAGGGTTTTAATCTATTGCCTGTAGCTTCCAAGGCAGTTCCCTCTGTTATAGCTTCTTCTGTTTGCTGGTCTCTTCGGTGTCTGGTTTCCACCCTGACACAAAGGGGACGGTGGTGGACACTTTTTTTTTTTAGGCTCACTTGTTCAGTCGCGCTGTGGGGAGGGAGGGACACTGCAAACAAATAACACTGGCGTGTGCTCGCAGTGCCTCAGCCACACTGGGCCTGCCCCCGCTCACGGCTCGTGTAGCCTCCCTGCCCACACTGCTCAGGCTCTAGGTTGCTCCGCCGGGAACCATCTGTAGCCAGCCCTGGGCTGCTTGCACCTCCCGGGTCCAAGCCGCTCAGGTTCAGGCACTCGGGTAGTCCTCAGAGGCGCAGACTCGGTTGGCCTGTGTTTTGTGCCCTTCCCAGGTCCGAGCAGCTCAGGTGATGAGGTGTTTGGCGAGCACGATTGCTTTGACTTATCGCCTCCCCGCTGCTCGGTTATCTGGGTGTACAACCAGAGCACTTTCTCAGGCAGATGTTGACCGTCCAGAGCCCCAAGAAGTCTTAGTTAGCAAAAAACCCTGCTTACAGTTTTATAGATAATGTCTCTCTGGGGCTGTGATTGCCCCCTTCCAGCTCTGGCTGCCTGTTACTTGAGGGGGATGGTCTGCAGCCGGCTATCTCTGTTCAGTCCTTTGTTTCGTGCGCGGGCCTGGCGGTGTCTTAGGTTAAGGCTGGCTTTTCGCGTGGTAGATATCCCACAGTCTGGTTTGCTAGCCCAAATTATTTCGCTCAGATAGCGCTAGGGGCATTCAGGCCAGATCCTTACTCTAAGCGATGCAGCCCGTGCTGTGCCTCCCTGCCCAACCCCTGCTTGCTAATGGCAGATGTAGGCGTCTGCACTGCTTCTCCGCTGGGGGAGTTACCGTAGGGCTCGCAATCTGCAGGTTTTAATTGTTTACTTATTTTTCCTTCCTGTTATGTTGCCCTCTGTGCTTCCAAGGCTTGGCACAGATTCGGCAGTGAGAAGGTTTCCTGGTGTTTGGAAACTTCTCTCTTTTAAGACTCCCTTCCCGGGACGGAACTCCGTCCCTCCCTCTTTTGTCTCTTTTTTTTGTCTTTTATATTTTTTCCTACCTCCTTTCGAAGACTTGAGTTGCTTTTCTGGGTGCCCAATGTCCTCTGCCGGCATTCAGAAGTTGTTTTGTGGAATTTACTCGGCGTTTAAATGTTCTTTTGATGAATTTGTGGGGGAGAAAGTGTTCTCCCCGTCCTACTCCTCTGCCATCTTAGCTCCTCCCCCCAGAATATAACTTTTTTAAGACATTAAGCTATTGCATACTTAGTAAACTAGTATCATGTGTACATAATTATCACATGCACTGGCAAACCAAAAATTTTGTGTGACTCACTTTATTGCAATATTCATTTTAGTGCTGTGGTCTAGAACCAAGCCATCAATATCTTTGAGATGTGCTTGAAGTGAAAAAGGGAAAAGAAGGATGCTGAAACAGCAGAATAAAGTATTCAAAGACCTGGAATTACAAAACAATATAAAGCATTCTGTGAAGGCAACCAGGAGATGGAGGTGGATGTGGAAATGGAGGTGGAGATGGAGATGGAAATACTGGTGGAGTTGGAGGGGTTGGGCATTCCAATATGGACATAAAAACCTCTTCCTAAGAGCCACAAACTCAAGTGACCATAGTTTTGGCAGAGAAGCCCAGTGGTTTATAAGAACAAATTAGAGCACTGTTTTGAGTGGGAGGGGATGTTTAGCTTTCCTGTTCATTCCCTCCTCATGAAAGTTGCTCCAGTAGTGGAACATCTCTGGCTTTTCACAACTCCTCAGGAATATTTCCTGAGATGGGGTTATTTGAAAAGTTTGTGATCAGAGCCAGCTTTGCTCTGTTTTTCCATTTTCTTTCTGTTTTGAGAGCCAGACTATCCAAGGATAGCACAAGTAACAGTTGCTCAAGGCGATGGGATGATCAATGTGGTATAGGCGGTTGCTGTAGGTTGAGACCTTTAATCTAAGCCACTATTGCTTGAGACTAACTGGGTCTCAAGCTAGCCTCAAGACTGATTCTGGATGCCTTCAATAACTTTGATTACAAAGAAAGAAAGGGACACAGGAGAGACTATAATAATAAAAAAAAGAGGTTAGGTTAATAAAAAGGTTATTTACTAGATTTTGATTTTTCAGTAGAAAGAGTTTTGAGCATGTTAATTATTTGAAATAAGTCATGAGGAAGAAAAAGATTAAAAATTCAAAGATATGAGTTGGATGAAGAGCAAAATTACATAAGGAAGAGAAAGGTGAATGGATACATTTGTGTATATGAAAAAGTCCTACTAAGTATAGGAGATACTGAAGTAACCATAGAAGTAGGAAAAACAAAAATGAAGGGATGTTGTAGCTTATCACACCTATTTTCACCTTGGAATATAAAGTATAGCTATTTCCTAAGACATAAAATTTATGAAATAGAGCTGAGATGTAAAGTAGTAAAAATTTGACATAGTGTTCAAAAGTGGTGTCTTAAAATGATGATTTTCTCTTGCTCTCACTACTTGCAAGACATATATTTCTTTTTTTTTTTTTTCACTTTGAGGAGCTATAGTTTTTTTAAAAAAATACGTACTAATGGAACTATATGCTAATTAATGTTAATTAAATAAACCATTTGTGTTTCATTGTAGAATTAGGTTTCTATGTAGTCCATATATTTTTTCTTTTAACTAAGACTTTTAATTACTTAATCAAAATGACTGTTTGGAGCACTTAAATGATTGAGAAGATTAAAAAAATCCAGTTGATAAGTTACATCTAATTTAGTGTAAATAACATGTATTTCTAGAAACACCTTAAGACCTTACAACACATGTATTTTTAATGAAATGAAACTAAATATTTCTGACATGAATCACACAGTATTTCTCTGATATTAAAATTTTATAACATCCGTTAGGGAAATATGACCTGTTCTCTACCTAAGAATACGCTATTCTTAATTTATAGAGGAAATTTCACATATGAAACTTTCACCTCCTGATTCACACTGCTCAACTTGTAAGTGGTATTTTAGTTAACAGTGTTGGTTATGAGTCATCTGTATCAAAGAACTATTAGTTACAAGGGGTTTTATACATTACTGTTTCATGTAAAATGTAGAGGTGGAGTTAGAAAGCATTCAATGAGTGTGCCTCTCCTCTTTTAAGTATATAATTGTGAGTCACTCATCAGTGAAACTAAGTCTGTGACACACCTTTAATGATATACCTTTATAGCAAGGCAGAATGGAAACTTTGAGAAAGTAATATTTTCAATGAAGTCAATTCTTTAGGATTCATTTTGACTTCAATACTAATCCCTTATAGTCAGCCTATTTTTCAAAGTATAACTTAAATGCTCTACACACATACACATTGATATCTAAATATGCGTCAATTTTAAAAATCATAGCATTCATTTAAATTATATAAATGCACTTAGGTCTGAGGCTCTTAAACCTTCAACACCAAATTGTTTCTAAACATATATGAGATTATATTTCTCTATATAGGTACATATATCTATATGTAAATATATTTAAGGTAAAAATAATTTGCTTTCTTGAAAGAATATATTCTAGAACTATCCATCTTAATATCAAAGCATAAAATATCATAGTTTTATGATATAGATTATTATAAAGACTAATTATATTTTCCACTCTTTACTATATTTTCAATTCAACTTTTATTATGTTTTCTATTAGTTGGCTTCTCATGAAAAATGTTTTAGTAGACATGAATTCATGGTATTCTCTGTTGGCTTGGTGATAAAAAAAAAACCCACCTGCCCATGGAGAAGAAGTGGGTCGGGAAGTTCCCCTGGAGAGAAAATGGCAATCCACTCCAGTACTCTTGCTTGGAAAATCCCATGGACAGAGGAGCCTGCTGGGTTATATATAGTCTATGCAGTCACAAAAGAGTCAGACCTAACTTAAGAATTCAACAAGAACAAGACACATTTTCCTCAAACCACTTAGCATCCATTTTCCCTTCAGGGAGTAACACTTGGATCTACTTCTTGGAGCTTGTGATTGGGTAGAGCTGATTGCTACCCAGGTTCTGGAGTAAGCTAATTACTTAATCCTTACAGAGAATTGCATCACCCTTTTCTAAGCTAGGGATTTCTCTGTAGCTCAGACAGTAAAGAATCTGCCTGCAATGCAGAAGACCAATCTCTGGGTCGGGGAGATCTTCTGGATAAGGAAATGGAAATCCACTCCAATATTCTTGCCTGGAGAATCTCATGGACAGAGAAGCCTGGTGGGCTACATTCCATGGGTTCACAAAGAGTCAGACATTGACTGAGTGACTAACACTATGATTATGACTACCTAAGCTTTATTTTCTTGGGTTTCAAAATCACAGCAGATGGTGACTGTAGCCATGAAATTAAAAGACACTTAACTCCTTGGAAGAAAAGTTATGATCAACCTAGACAGCATATTAAAAATCAGAGACATTACTTTGCCAACAAAGGTCTATCTAGTCAAGGCTATGGTTTTTCCAATAGTCATGTAGGGATGTGAGAGTTGGACTATGAAGAAAGCTGAATACCGAAGAATTGATGCTTTTGAACTGTGGTGTTGAAGAAGACTCTTGAGAGTCCCTTGGACTGCAAGGAGATCCAACCAGTCCATCCTAAAGGAAATCAGTCCTGAATATTCATTGGAAGGACTGATGCTGAAGCTGAAACTCCAGTACTTTGGCCACCTGATTTGAAGAACTGGCTCATTTGAGAAGACCCTGATGCTGGGAAAGATTGAAGATGGGAGGAGAAGGGGACACATAGGATAAGATGGTTGGATGGCATCACCGACTCAATGGACATGAGTTTGACTAAAGTCCGGGAGTTGGTGATGGACAGGGAGGCCTGGCATGCTGCAGTCAATGAGATCGCAAAGAATCGGACACGACTAAGCAACTGAAGTGAATTGAATCTAAGCTAGCCAGATCAGCACAAATGAGAGGGGATCTTGAAAATTCCAGGCACAGCTATTCACTGAAACTTACACTTGTGACAGTTATCTTCAAGTGAATATTTCCATTAAGCTAAATTTTATTTTATTGTTAACATTTCCTTCTTTAATATTGTGAATTAATTATTTTGCCTAATCTCAATTGAGATATCCATGTATTTATTATTAAAAACGTATCTTGATTTCTATCATGTTTATAGATGGAAGAGTTTTCATCTTGAATAACATTTCTGACTTTTCTCCATAATTGTCATTCACTTCTCTCCATGGCAAAAATGACTTAACTGAAGGGTAAGCTTGGGGAGAAGAAATTGAGCATACCTCTACTAACCCCTTTCCTTCTCCTCTTCTCATGTGACACAAAACTTGTTTTCGCTCTCTTGTCTTGCATTAATCTTAGTGAGGAAAGGTCTATATCTGTGAGAGAAACCCATAATTGCTTTAGTTTTGCCTGTGATTGCAATAGACACTGCGTAATATAGTGGAGATTTTAAACATTTGATCAAGTTTTTAAATCATATCTTCAATCCAGCTTCTTTCATAATAAACTGTTGTTTCAAGCTGCATCATCTTATAGCTATCAGTTTATTGACGCTGATTTGGAAAGGATAAGGATAGTATTAACTTATCCCCATTGAATACTGCACAATTATGACCACTCACACTACTTAATATCTTATAGATCCCATATGTTCCATTTTAGTGTGTGCATAATGTACCTCCCTCCACTGTGTAATCTTTTCCTCCCAAATAAGAAGGATTCTGCTTTATAGGTTTTTGATCATTTTTACCACCATGATGAATTTTTTTACTATCCTTATAACACTGGTTTAGACACCTCTCCTGCTTGCAGACACAGTACTGTACTTGAGAATTTGTCCTATAACATTTTTATTTACTCGTTACTTGTCTGTGTCTACTACTACTGCTGAAGCTTTTTCTTGGTACCAAGTTTCTTACTGAATATTGTAATGTTCAGCAATGATATAAATAATATAAATTACCAACAAGCAATGATATAAATAAGCATAGAACAATTGCATGAGTGTGCATTAAAAAGTGACTGGAAAATTGATAAATAGTTGAATATGTTTGTAGTCTATAAAGTACTTTTCCAAATATTATCATTTTGCATCTTTTTAACAGTTCAAAGAGTTGAATGTGTGACACCCCCTTTTTAAACATAAAGTCGTCACACTTGTCTAATTTAAAAAAATATGATACCAGATATATTAACAATGAATACTGTAAATATATTTCAATTAGCTTTTGGTGTATGGAAAAATACTCTTAAAGTCAGTGGTAAAACAAAAAAAAAAATGTATGTGCTGATGATTCTGTAAGTACGTAATTAGGGTAGGGCTCAGCTGGGCCATCTCATATTTGTTTCATGTGGTGTCATCTGGGATCACTCATGCATTTGTGGTCAGGGAGCAGGCTGGTTGGGGGCTGGTTGGTTCAGGATGGCCTCACTTACATGTCTGGAAGTTGGCTCAAGCTACCAACAAGGCCACTCCAGTTTTCTTTCAAGGCCGACTTGGACGGATGACTGGTTTCTAACAGTGTGAGAATGCTAGGTTTCTTAAAGCTTGTCATTGAAACCCTACAACATCACTTCTACAATATATTATTAGCCTATCCCTTCTCCAGCAAATCTTCCCGACCCCAGAATTGAACAAGGGTCTCCTGCATTGCAGGCAGATTCTTTATCAACTGAGCTATCAGGGAAGCGCCATTAGTCAAAAAATCTGACTAAATTCAAGAAAGTGAAGAATCATACCCTATCATTTTCTGAGAGGAAGAGCAAAGTCATATTGTAAAAGGGTGTGCATACACCCTTAAAAAACTGTGGCTACTTTTTCATCTACTATAACACTTATTTAAGGATGAAAGGATAAGAGAGACTAATATTTATTAAGTGGTTACTATATTTCAGATATTTTATATATCTTCATTTATCAATCATAATATAAACTCTATGTGGGAAGGAGTATCCCTATTTTACAGTTAAGAATATTGAAAATCCAAAAAGTTAATTAACATGTCCTATTGCCCATAGCTAATAACTGATAGAACCAACCTTCAAAAACAAATCTACACAATTTCAGAGACTTATGTCATGCCATAGAAAAGAAAGTATAAGCAAAATAAATAAACAATGCATTAGAGCTAGAATGTTGAAGTGAAAATTGTGTAATTAGAAAAATATTTTCACTGAGTAAAAAAATCACTATAAAACTTAAAATGTTTAAAAGGGAGGGGGAATATCTATACCTATGGCTGATTCATGTTGAAGTTTGACAGAAAACAGCAAAATTCTGTGAAGCAACAATCCTTCAGTAAAAAATTAATTAATTAAAAAAAAAACTGTTTAGCTCATAAAATTGTGTATCTGCAATTTTGACTGGACTTCACTATGAAGTTCCTCTGCTGTTCTTAGGTGGGCACATTCGTATCTCTAGATGCTGCTAAGTTGCTTCAGTTGTATCCGACTCTGTGCGACCCCATAGACAGCAGCCCACCAGGCTCCCCCGTCCCTGGGATTCTCCAGGCAAGAACACTGGAGTGGGTTGCCATTTCCTTCTCCAATGCATGAAAGTGAAAAGTGAAAGTGAAGTCAAAAGCTCAGTCGTGTCCAACTCCTAGCTACCCCATGGACTGCAGCCCACCAGGCCCCTCCATCCATGGGATTTTCTAGGCAAGAGTACTGGAGTGGGGTGCCATTGCCTTCTCTGATATCTCTAGATAGATGACATTATTTGCTAGATAGCTTTGCCTCTCATGACTGGTTAGCTGTTGGTTGAGGTCTGAAAAATGATAGATGTTTATTAATGAAGATTGATACAGCAGAGGAAAAAGCTACTTTGGTATACTATGACATCAAAACACCTAACAGAATTATACAGCAAACCCTGCCAAGACAATTTCCAGAGAGAATGTTCAAAATATCAGTTTCTTTGCTTTTCTTTGATAAGATATGAAAAAGAAGATACCAAGTAAAATAAATGCTGAGTTTATTATCAGATCTAGAAAGAATTAGAAATTAGAAAGACAATTTGGTCTGAAAGCAAAATTTCTTCTTATCCCTAGTCTCAAAAAATGGATAAAACTTTTAGAATGATATTTGGGGCCATCGATTATTCAAATATGGGACTCTGAAACTGTTTTAAGGGCTTATATTGATTGCAGCCATGAAATTAAAAGATGCTCACTCCTTGGAAGGAAAATTATGACCAACCTAGACAGCATATTGAAAAGCAGAGACATTACTTTGCCAACAAAGGTCCATCTATTCAAGGCTATGGTTTCTCCAGTAGTCATGTATGGATGTGAGAGTTGGACTATAAAGACAGCTGAGCACTGAAGAATTGATGCTTTTGAACTGTGGTGTTGGAGAAGACTCTTGAGAGTCTCTTGGACTGCAAGGAGATTCAACCTGTCCATCCTAAATGAGATCAGTCCTGGGTGTTCTTTGGAAGGACTAATGTTGAAGCTGAAACTCCAATACTTTGGCCACCTGATTCGAAAAAGCTAACTCATTTGAAAAGACCCTGATGCTGGGAAAAATTGAGGGCAGGAGGAAAAGGGGACAGCAGAGGATGAGATAGTTGGATGGCATCACTGACTCAATGGTCATGAGTTTGAGTAAACTCCAGCAGTTGGTGATGGACAGGGAGGCCTGGTGTACTGTGGTTCATGGGGTAGCAAAGAGCTGGGCATAACTGAGCAACTGTACTGAACTGAACTGATTCATATTAGCACACAAAATAACACATATTTAAGAATAAATTTGACCAAGGAGGTGAAAAATCTGTACACTGAAAACAAGATTCGGTGAAAGAAATTGAAGAAAATACAAACAATGGAAAATGTTCATGAATAAGAAGTAATTGTGTTAAAATGCCTATACTCCCTAAAGATATCTATAGATTTAATTCAATCCCTATCAAAACTCCAATAGTATTTCTTTTGTATAAACAGAGAAAAACAATCCTACGATTTGTGTGGAGTCAAAAAAGACCCTGAAGAGCTAAGGCAATACTGAGAAAGAAGTATGAAACTGAAGGTAACACATTTCCTGATTGCAAAATCAGTGTGGTAACTGATATAAAAAAGACACTTTGACTAATGGAGCAGAACTGAAAACCCACAGTAAACTCTCTCCTGACAAGGGAGACAAGAATACTTGATGGGGAAAGGATGCTGCTGCTGCTTAAAGTCGCTTCACTAGTGTCTGACTCTGTGAGACCCCATAGACAGCAGTTCACCAGGCTCCCCTCTCCCTGGGATTCTCCAGGCAAGAACACTGGAGTGGGTTACCATTTCCTTCTCCAGTGCATGAAAGTGAAAAGTGAAAGTGAAGTTGCTCAGTCATGTCTGACTCTTAGTGACCCCATGGACTGTAGCCTACAAGCCTCCTCCATCCATAGGATTTTCCAGGCAAGAGTTACTGGAGTTGGGTACCATTGCCTTCTCCGGAGGAAAGGATAGTCTCTATTAAAAAGTTCTGGGGAAAGTAGACACTGTACTTGTGTCATATGCCAGTCTCAGAAATTAGCTAAAAATGGATTAAAGACTTAAATGTAAGAACTCAAACCTCAAACCTCCCAAGAACTCAAATCATAAACCTCCTCCCTTATCTAGGAGAAAAGATAATTCAAAAAGATACATGTACCCCAAGTTCCTCGCAGCGCTAATTACAATAGCCAGGACATGACAGCAATCTTACAGTCCATAAACAGAGGAATAGATAAAGAAGATGTGGTGAGATATATATATATATATATATATATATATATATATATATATATATATCTCCATCCTAAAGGAGATCAGTCCTGGGTGTTCATTGGAAGGACTGATGCTGAAGCTGAAACTCCAATACTTTGGCCACCTCATGTGAAGAGTTGACTCACTGGAAAAAGCTCTGATGTTGGAAGGGATTGGGGGCAGGAGGAGAAGGGGACGACAGAGGATGAGATGGCTGAATGGCATCACTGACTCGATGGACATAAGTCTGGGTGAACTCCAGGAGTTGGTGATGGATAGGGAGGCCTGGCATGCTGTGATTCATGGGGTCACAAAGAGTCGGACACGACTGAGCGACTGAACTGAATTGAACTGAACTTACTTACATTACATCAGTTAACATGTTGTGCCTTTAGATGGATGAACTGAACTGAACTGATATATATATATATATATCAGTTTATATATATATATATATATATATATATATATATGTTTATATATATATATATATATCAGTTGTATATATATATATATATATAAAACACATGTAGGGGAAAAGTTTTATGCCACAGATCTTGGCAGTGGTTTTTTGGATATTGCACTAAAACACAATAAAAGTAAAAAGTATACACACACACACACACACACACACACACACAAGCACACACACACACACACTGGAATGTTACTCAACCATTAAAAGGAACAAAGTTGTGCCACTTGCAGAGACATCGATGGACCTAGAGACTGTCATACAGAATGAAGTTGTAAAAAAAAAAAAATACCATATGTTAGGACATATATGTGGAATAAAAAATGATATAAGTGATCTTATTTGCAAAGGAGAGATATAGACAAAGACATAGGGAACAAACACATAGACCTATGGATACCAACAGAGATGGGATGAATTTGGAGATTGATTGACATATATGTGTGTGTGATATATATGCTGTGCTTAGTCGCAGTCATATCTGACTCTTTATGACCCCATGAACAGCAGCCGGCCAGACTCCTCTGTCCATAGGGATTCTCCAGGCAAGAATACTGGAGTGGGTTGCCATGCCTTCCTTCAGGGAATATTCTCAACCCAGGAAATGAACCAGGGTCTCCTGCATTGCAAGCAGATTCTTTAATAGCTTAGCTTCCAGGGAATTACACACACACACACACATACTACTATGTATAAAATAGATAACTAATGATAACCTACTGTATAGCATAGGGAACTTCACTTTGTGCTGTGTGGTGATGTAGACAGGAAGGAAAGCCAAAATGAGGGTATACATTTATATGTATGGCTGATTTACTTTGCTATAAGGCAGAAACTGATATAGCACTATAAAGCAACTATAAATAAAACACATGTAGGGGAAAAGTTTTATGCCACAGATCTTGGCAATGGTTTTTGGATATTGCACTAAAACACAATAAAATAAAATAATAAAAAAACAAAATAAAAGTAAATATTAATCAGCAGGACTACATCAAGCTAAAGAGCTTCACACAGCAAAAGAAATACTCAACCAAATAATAAGACTACCTAAGGGCTGGGAGTCATATACTGATAAGGGGTTCATATTCAAAATATATAGACTCATAAAACTGAAGAGCAAAAAAAAAAAAATCAATCAAAACATGAAAAAAAGAAATGAATAAATGTTATCCCAAATGGCCAACAGGTACATGAAAACATGCTCAACATTGCTTGCTAGTCATTAGGAATATGCACATCAAACACAAGGAGATATCACATTATGCTTGATAGAATAACTATCATCATAAAAACAAGTGATTAACGTTGGTGAGGATATGGAGAAAATGGAATCATTTTTAACTCTTTGTAGGTGAATTTAATTCAGATGACCATTACAGCTATTACTGTGGGGAAGAATCACTTAGTGGAAATGGACTAGCCCTCATAGTCAACAAGAGAGTCCGAAATGTGGTACTTGGATACAATCTCAAAAATGACAGAATGACCTTGGTTTGTTTCCAAGGCAAACCATCCAATATCAGAGTAATCCAAATCTATGCCTCAATTCCAAAGAAGCTGAGGTTGAACAGTTCTATGAAGACCTACAAGACTATCTAGAACTAACACCCCCAAAAGATGTCCTTTTCATCATAGGGGATTGGTATGCAAAAGTAGTAAGTAAAGAGATACCTGGAGTAACAGGCAAGTTTGGCCTTGAAATACAAAATTAAGCAGGGCAAAGGCTAACAGAGTTTTGCCAACAGAACACACTGATCACAGCAAACACCCTCTTCCAACAACACAAGAGAAGACTCTACACATGGACATCACCAGATGGTCAAAACTGAAAACAGATTGATTGATTATATTTTTTGCAGCCAAAGATGGAGAAGCTCTATACAGTCAGCAAAAACAAGACTGGAGCTGACTGTGGCTCAGAACATGAACTCCTTATTGCCAAATTCAGACTTAAATTGAAGAAAGTAGGGAAAACCACTAGACCATTCAGGTATTACCTAAATCAGATCCCTTAGAGAAATAGATTCAAGATTAGATCTGATAGAGTGCCTGAAGGTTTGTAAAACTGTGCAGGAGGCGGTGATCAAAATCAACCCCAAGAAGAAGAAATGCAAAAAGGCAAAATGGCTGTCTGAGGAGGTCTTACAAATAGCTGAGAAAAGAAGAGAAGCTAAAGGCAAAGGAGAAAAGGAAAGATATATCCATCTGGATACAGATTTCCAATGAATGGCAAGGAGAGATAAGAAAGCTTTCCTAAGTGACCGATGCAAAGAAATAGAGAAAAAAATAGTGGTAAAAACTAAAGAGCTCTTCAAGAAAATTAGAAATACCAAGCGAATATTTCATGCAAAGATGGGCACAATAAAGGACGGAAACTGTATGGCCCTAACAGATGCAGAAGACGTTAGAAGAGGTGGAAAGAATACACAGAAGAATTGTACAAAAGAGTTTTTAATCATGCAGATAGCCACAATGGTGTGATCACTCACCTAGAGCCAGACATCCTGAAATGTGAAGTCAAGCGTGCCTTAGAAGCATCACTAAGAACAAAGCTAGTGGAGGTGATGGAATTCTAGCTGAGCTATTTCAAATCCTAAAAGATGACGTTTAAGCACCGCACTCCAGTTCAATTCGGTTCAGTCACTCAGTCGTGTCCGACTCTTTGCGACCCCATGAATCACAGCAAGCCAGGCCTCCCTGTCCATCACCAACTCCTGAAGTCTGCCCAAACCCATGTCCATTGTATTGGTTATGCCATCCAACCATCTCATCCTCTGTCATCTCCTTCTCTTCCTACCCTCAATCTTTTCCAGCATCAGGGTCTTTTCAAATGAGTCAGCTTTTCACATCAGTTGACCAAAGTATTGGAGTTTCAGCTTCAACATCAGTCCTCCCAATGAACACCCAGGATTGATCTCCTTTAGAATGGACTGGTTGGATCTCCTTCCAGTCCAAGGGACTCTCAAGTGTCTTCTCCAACACCACAGTTCAAAAGCATCAATTCTTTGGTGCTCAGCTTTCTTTATAGTCCAACTCTCACATCCATACATGACTACTGGAAAAACCATAGCCTTAACTAGATGGACCTTGGTTGGCAAAGTAATGTCTCTGCTTTTTAATATGCTGTCTAGGTTGGCCATAACTTTTCTTCCAAGGAGTAAGCATCTTTTAATTCCATGGCTGCAATCACCATCTGCAGTGATTTTGGAGCCCAGAGAAATAAAGTCAGCCACTGTTTCCACTGTCCCCATCTATTTGCCATGAAGTGATGGGACCAGATGCCATGATCTTAGTTTTTCTGAATGTTGAGCTTTAAGCCAACTTTTTCACTCTCCTCTTTCACTTTCATCAAGAGTCAAGAGGCTCTTTACTTCTTCACTTTCTGCCATAAGGGTGGTGTCATCTGCATATCTGAAGTTATTGATATTTTTCCAGGCAATCTTGATTCCAACTTGTGCTTCCTCCAGCCCAGTGTTTCTCACTGCACTCAATATGCCAGCAAATTTGGAAAACTCAGCAGTGTCCATAGGACTAGGAAAGGTCAATTTTCATATCAATCCCAAAGAAAGGCAATGCAAAAAAATATTCAAACTACCACACAATTGCACTCATCTCACAGGCTAGCAAAGTAATGCTCAAAATTCTCCAAGCCAGGCTTCAACAGTAGAACTTCAATCGAGAACTCCCAGATGTTCGGGCTGGATTTAGAAAAGGCAGAGGAAGCAGAGATCAAATTGGCAACATCCATTGGATCATCGAAAAGGCAAAAGAGTTTCAGAAAAACATCTACTTCTGCTTCATTGACTGCACAAAAGCCATTGACTGTGTAGATCACAAGATCTGAATGATTCATTTTTCAATGTACTAATAGGAGCACAGAGGCACTAGCTATTGATTTTGGACCATTATTCCCTGCAGACCTGTACTGATTCTCGATCTGGTGGTAATCTCAGACACTAGCAATGATGGAGATGGGCCACCACTTTCTCTTATTGTATTCCTGATTCTCTTAGCCAAATAGCCACTGCCATCTGAGTTAAAGCTCTTTTTCTGTTTGCCATTTCCACTGGATGTCAGGCCATTCTAGACTATTAGTATCTAGTATCTGTCAAATTACAAGATGAGCAGGGAATATTTAGCATTAATGAACTGGGCTTCTCAGTACCAGAGTTGAGGCCATGGCCGTGGCAGTTAAGCAACATGGCAGGGGTTAGTTCTGTCCAGTGGCAGAGGTAGACACAACATTTTGAGTCTTTCTGAAAGAAGACTTGATCCAGAAGAAAGGTGAAACTCTAGTTATGATGGTGAAGTTGATCCCCAAAGTCAGAGGGAAATACAACAGTGATAGCTATGTCTTTTGCTAAGGCTGCTGTCATTAAAGCTAAGAGAGTCCCTTCAATGGGAATATTTCAAGTAGTGGGTTGTATTTAAATACATCTATTGGGTTTCATACCTGAGTCAGGAAGATCCCCTGGAAAAGGAAATAGCCGCTCTCTCCAGTATTCTTGCCTGGGAAATCCCATGGACAGAGGAGCCTGGCAGGCTAAAATCCATGGGGTTGTAGAAGAGTCAAACATGACTTAGCTGCTAAATAACAATAATTAAATGAGAATTAAAACTTTAGTATACACTGATCCTTAACATGTTTTCAAGAAGTTAGGAAGAGACTAACAAAGTGTAATCCCAATACTAAAAAGTAAAAATCCTAATTCACAAGAACATGGCTTCAACTGCTGTCTGAAATTTGGTCATGATATGTGAATGCTGCTCATCTTTTAATTATATCCTCCACCTCATGCAAAAAAATTCTCAAATATTACAACCCCCTTAAAATATAATGTTTTTTACATATTAGAACTACATGTGTACCTTTAAAAATGATATTTTTGTATGTATCTATTTTTAGAAATTCTGAAATTATCCTAAAGGATAATCCTAAACCATCAACAGAATTAGGATTAAGAAGTGAAATGAAAGAATTAATTTTAGGTAGGATAATCTTCATTTTTAAGTATGGCTAAAAATTTAGTTACAAGGAATAAAAGGTAAACATTTCCTGATATGTATGTGTTTGCTACTGCTGCTGCTAAGTCGCTTCAGTCGTGTCTGACTCTGTGCGACCCCATAGACGGCAGCCCACCAGACTCCCCCATCCCTGGGATTCCCCAGGCAAGAACACTGGAGTGGGTTGCCATTTCCTTCTCCAATGCATGAAAGTGAAAGTGAAGTCGCTCAGTCATGTCCAACTCTCAGCAACCTCATGGACTGCAGCTTACCAGGCTCCTCCGTCCATGGGATTTTCCAGGCAAGAGTACTGGAGTGGGTTGCCATTGCCTTCTCCATGTATGTGTTTAAAATTAGTTTAAACACTAACAAGCAATTAAAAAGGAAGGCAATTCATGGTAAAATCATCAAGTTACAAGAAAGAATAACTTTTAAACTTTAAATAATTTATGGCAGCATATTATCAAACTTTATTTTTACTAAGATCAAGATATGGTTAGTATGTTTTCCTTTGATCTTTGAAGAAAAAGAAATGTAATTCATAAATAGTTTTCATATATAATTTAAAATCTTTTTTTTCCTGTTTTGCTGCATATACACAGTTTTACATTCAAATTTACTGCAGTGAGATATATAAACAAGAGGATAAGTAATGCAAAAGAAATCACATACAAAATATGCTATATTGAAGCTTCTAGGAGTTAATTCAGCTTGAAGTTGGCTGTAGAACTTTGTGGTTTGGTTCCTACTCAGTAAATATTCCCAGTGCTTACATAATGCCAAACAAAATAAAATATTCCCTGGAAATTTTCTAGAGGGGTTGAAAATTTAGGTTAAATCCTTCAGTCCAAAGGGGAAAAATAATTTTTCATTGAAAAATGTGTATGCAGAAAATATAAGCAAGAACACAAAATTTCCATGCAATAGTAGCTTTCTTTTTTGATTTAAGTGTCTTTATAAAAATGAAAACTGCCCAAAGAACAAATTTTTCTCTTCATATTCGGAATGATGCTTGATTATCTGTCAAATGTGTAATTCACAAAAATGTATATGTTGCCTTTTAAACCATAATCATAATGGATTATATCAAGAATGCTATGTCATCAATTTTTCCCTTCATTTTTACTTTTATTTTCCTTTGGAAACCACCTTAGAATCATAGGTCTTTGGAATGTTTAGCGGTCTAATGTGTCTTCAGTGTTTGGTAATTTTCAAAAACAAAAATACCGACATGAGGAAATATTCACTGACGAATGGTGGATTCCTGAATATGCAACGGTCCACAAAACGTGGCAAGTTTGCCACATCCTGTCAGAGCTAGAGCCACGTGAAGAATCACTGAAATGATGTTGAAAATCTTCCAAGACACCAGAACATGTTACTCTTGAAATTTGAAATAAGTCCTAGGAGTTTCTGGGCTTTTTGATCACCATCATGCTGAAGCAACGCTTAGTGCTTAGCGATGAAATCCACATTAATTTTCAGTAACTGTAGCATATGGTGACAAGAAAAAACAGTTCAGGTGAGTGTTTAGTAAGAACTTCTTTCTTCAAAAGTACATTTTCAATTTTCGTAATTTCAAAAGTGCACTTAGTGAAAAGTTCCCCTCCTAGTCTGCTCCAATTCCTTTCTTTAATGGCAATGTTTCCAACTTCTTGTGTACTCTTGCAGAATATATCCATGGATATACAAGTAAATTTAAATATATAGTTAATTTCTCCAGGTTTTTGTTTGTTTTTTTTTTTCAGAAAATTGTAGTATACATATGCTTTTCAGCACTTTGATTTTTGTTGTTATTGTTTCAGTTTTCTAATCAATATATATTGGATATATGCTTCCACTTTAAAACAGAAAGTTATTTTGTTGTTTTTTAAAGTGATGAATAAGTATTATTTAATTTTGTTTAAAAATAATCATATTTAATTATTTAAATACATGTGTCCTATTTAGTCAGATGTATTCCATGTGTGAAATTCATTAATCTAAAGTCTCTTTTGATAAATACTTACTATATAAATCTTTGCTATGCTGAAAAGCAAAAACCCTACAAAGAATAAGCATTTATTGCACATATGTGCATATATTTGTAAGATACTAATAAGTCTTAAAAAAGCAGCATTGGTTTTTCACTGGTCATGTTCATCTTCACTTGCAGTAGCTATAACCAAATTGCTTTCCCCATAGGTTTTACCAAATATTACTAATTTAATCCAATTATATAAATTCCTGCTTCTCAGTCTCTCAGCACCTGAGTGTGTTATCAATCTTTTTGTTTTTTAATCTCAGCCAAGCCATGAAAGAGAAAACCAGTAGTATGCATTGTTTTTTTCTCTGTGTTAATCAGAGAGGTTGATGTTAAACCTATGTAAAGTGATTTGGCACCTGAGGTATCTTAATGAAGATCAAAATAAATAAATAAATAAAAGAACAAAAGAAGGGAAAATGGAAAGAAGGAAGAGAGGGAGGGATGGAAGGAGGGAGGAAGACAGAAAGGGATGAAAAAGAGAGAAGAGAAGAGAGGAGAGGATAGGTGATGAGAAAAAAGAAGGAAAGAAAAGGAAATGAAAGAAAAAACTGGAGAAAGAAAGTAGAGAGTGACGAAGGAAAAAGGAAAGAAGTTGGAAGAAGGGAGGGAGGGAGGAAAGCTATGTAATAGGTTATATGCCAGGGGGAGTGAATGAAAGAGCAAGGTTCAGCTGGAGCTATGAGTACAGAGTGCAAGAGGCAGTGTGTGCTTAGTTGATTAGTGCCAGGCAGTAGAGTTAAAATTGAAGGCACTACATCATCTAGAATTTTTTTCCAACTCTTTGTGACCCCATGGACTGTAGCCCGCTAGTCTCCTCTGTTCATAGAGATTCTCCAAGCAAGAATACTGGAGGGGTTTGCCATGCCCTCCTCCAGGAGATCTTCCCAACCCAGGGATAGATCCCGCGTCTCTTATGTCTCCTGTATTGGCGGGTAGGCGGGTTCTTTACCACTAGCACCACCTGGGAAGACCTAAGACAAAATGATAGGTAGCAAAAAGGGGGCAGAGGAATGTGTTATAGGCTTAGTCGCAATCCTTGTACCTTGCGGTGATGTGTATGGTAAGAGGTGAAAAAACAAACACCAGATAAAAGAACTTGATAACTACGTGTGCAAGAGTGATGGCTCTGAGATTTTTCTTTCTTTCCTTTCCTGGCTTTGCTGTTTCTTTCATCACAGAGCATGGGCTTTCTCTAGTTGCTTCAAGCAGGCTTCTCTTGTTGCGGGACAGAGGCCTTAGAGCATGTAGGTCCAGTAGTTGCAGTGCATGGGCTTAGTAGCCCCATGGCAGGTGGGATCTTGATTCCCCAATCAGGGATCAAACGTGTCCCCTGCATTGGAAGGCAGATTCTTAACCACTGGCTACCAGGGAAAGCCTGACTTCTAGACTTTTAGTCATATCATTTTAACTCTCTTAGAAAACAATGTTTATTTTTATGGAAAGCACAGGAAACATGTGATATAATTGGCCAAAGGCTGTTTTTCCTTCTCTGTCAATATAGCTGCAGAAGAAACTCTTATATCTAACAATTTATCTAAAATATTAAATACACTCAGCCAGAGGACAGAGTGGGTATATAGAGGATAAATTCAGGATCTTTAATCCCCCTTCTCCCTGATTATCTCCATCAGTAACTTCCTCCCTTAGCTACCCACACTAAATCTATATCCTAGGTGAAGCAGTGATGTCACTATACATACATAACTTCAAGATACCTGCTCAACTCTACCTGTAACCAAATACTGACCCTGAGTCTATGACAATATATATATTCTAGAGACCCTGATGCTGGGGAAGATTGAGGGCAGGAGCAAATGGGAGTGACAAAGGATGAGATGGTTGGATGGCAAAATCAATTCAATGGACATGAGTTTGAGCATACTCCAGGTGATGACAGAGGACAGAGGAGTCTGGTGTGCCACAGTCCATGGGATCACAAAGAGTCAGATGTGATGGAGCAATGGCAAAACAAGAGACATCATTGACCTGATTTTCTTTATAGATGTTTTGTTTCATCTTATCTAACTTTTGTTTATTCATACAATTTATATGTAAGGTCCATGAGAATAGTTTATACCTAAAGGGTGTTTTCTTCTTTTTTTGTCCATTGCACTTCTTTCAGTACCTAAAGTAGTGCTGAGCACATCAAAGATACACATTATATCTAAATACCTCAGCATTTAAATAGCTATTAAGTGGATCTCTATATGTTGGATGTCTAATTGTACCATAGGGAGTAGGATTCTGCTGATAAGTGAATAACCCCATCTCTCTTTGGAAATGTTTGTTTGTTCTATTTCTCTAATTCCATTGCAGCAGCAAAGTAATCACACTGGACAATCTGTAGTCTTCAGAGACTGAGAGAATTGAATGCTCCTAGTATGATTTTGGAAGGAAAGTTATGACCAAACTAGATAGCATATTAAAAAGCAGAGACATTGCTTTGCCAACAAAGGTCCGTCTAGTCAAGGCTATGGTTTTTCCTGTGATCATGTATGGATGTGAGAGTTGTACTGTGAAGAAGGCTGAGCGCCGAAGAATTGATGCTTTTGAACTGTGGTGTTGGAGAAGACTCTTGAGAGTCCCTTGGACTGCAAGGAGATCCAACCAGTCCATTCTGAAGGAGATCAGCCCTGGGATTTCTTTGGAAGGAATGATGCTGAAGCTGAAACTCCAGTACTTTGGCCGCGTCCTGTGAAGAGTTGACTCATTGGAAAAGACCCTGATACTGGGAGGGATTGGGGGCAAGAGGAGAAGGGGACGACAGAGGATGAGATGGCTGGATGGCATCACTGACTTGATGGACATGAGTCTGAGTGAACTCCGGGAGTTGGTGATGGACAGGGAGGCCTGGCGTGCTGCGATTCATGGGGTCACAAAGAGTCGATCACGACTGAGCGACTGAACTGAACTGAACTGAGTATGATTTTTGTTTTGTTTGTTTTTGTTCTATTGTGCTGGTTTTTTTTTTTTTTTTGCAATGCAACTTTTCAATACTGTGTCCTTATTTTCATGTGCTGAATGTTAGCAATCCAGTGGTTTGAGTCAATTTAAAAGCATTTAATTTTGTTTTTCTCTCATAGTTTTTGAGCCCACCCAAGTGCACTGCAATCCATCAAATCAGGAAACCCTGCATTTTGTGCGCCAGAGTTTTTGGAATTGATTTAGCTGCACCTGAATCCAAGTTGATTATTCTTCAGACTCCCAGGCTTAACTGTCTAAATCTATAGCACATTAAACTCTCAGGTATAAAGATTCACAGTCTCTTCACTGGCCTGGCTCTAATTTTAACTTGGAGTTAGTACTGTTTCTTTTGGGATTAATGAAAAAACAAAAATATTTGTCAGAAAACTGCCAAGAGTGGTAAATTTAATTTCACAACTTCTGCTGCAGAAAAGTTAATTTTCCCAGACTCTGTGAACCCTAAATTTTCACCCATGGACTGTTAGGCACAACATCCTACAGTTATCTTTCTTGCTTTCCTTCTCTTGGCAAGTCTTACCTTGTTGTGAATTTCCTCAACGTGGACAGAAAGGTTAAAGCAATAAGAACCTGTGGTCACTGACCTTCCTTGGAGCCTGGTTTCTGAAAGCACTTATGTTGATGTGTCAGCCTAACTCTCTAGAGCTTACAGGAAAACTATGCTCTACTCCGGAAGCTGCTATGAGCCAGCGGCTATGAACTTGTGGCCCAACCACAGGGAATCAGGAACTTCTGAGTTACAGCCCAGACTCAACTGATCCTCGCTGACTGACCTCAAGTGAGTTACTTAACATTTGCCTGTCCCTTATTTTCCAGCTGTAAAGTGGGAAAAAATATTTCCTCATTCAAGTTAAGCAGAGTAAGTTGATCCTGCTATCCTCTGGGTTAGTGTTCATGTATGTTTGTTTCTTTGTTTTTTTAACAACAACTTTAAGAGCATAATGGGATTGATATTTTATTTTCTAAAGGTTGCCAGATAAAGAGTGAAATAATTGGAGATGAACTAAATTAAGTCAGGTATATAGAAATTCACATGAATAATATATTTTGAGCTATTCTATAAACACTCATTGAATTAGGAACCTCTCTGTCAATGATAATGTGACTTCAATGAAGACAGGATTTGGGGGGCTATTTTATTACCTTTACTATGCCCCCATAATCTAGAAAAGTGCTTACTATATAAGACATGCTCAATTAAATAGTTGCTGGATAAATGAATGAACAAATGGATAGGTGAAAATTAAATAATGCTCCAAGAATATTGTAGATAAGAATATTATAAATTAGAGTTCTTAATTTTCCTATATAAGAAATATTTTAAAATAAGCAGAGTTATAACCACATCAGAACATAAAAAATTAATATAGAAATTGAAGTTATGAATTTATGATACTTTTAAATTTTTTATGCACTCTTTTGTTGTTGCTCAGTTACTAAGTTGTGTCTGACTCTTTATGACACCATGAAGTGCAGCACGTGAGGCTTTTCTGTCTCTCACTATCTCCCAGAGTTTGCTCAACTCATGTCCATTGAGTTGGTGATGCTAGTCAACCATCTCATCCTCTGTAAAGAATCCACCTGTAATGCAGAAGACCCTTGTTCCATCCCTGGGTTGGGACGGTTCCCTGGAGAAGGGATGGTTACCTACCCCAGTGTTGTTGCCTGGAGAATTACATGGACAGAGAAGCTTGGTGGGCTTCAGTACATGGGATCACAAAAGAGTCAGGGTCGACTGAGCAACTAACATATTCACTCTTTGCATGCTAAATCACTTCAGTCATGTCCAACTCTTTGCAACTCTGGATTGTAGCCCTTTAGGTTCCCTCTGTCCCTGGGATTCTCTAGGCAAGAATACTGGAGTGGGTAGCCATTTCCTTCTCCAGGGGATATTCCTGACCCAAGGGCTGAACCTGCATTTCTATGTCTCCTGCATTGGCAAGTGGGTTCTTTACCACTAGTGCCACCTCAATCACTCTTTGCCTACATACAATTCAAAACTATCTTGTAATAATCTAAGCAGTCTGCCAAATTTGTTAGAGACTTCCTGCTTCTATATACTATCATATCCTAATTACTCACAAAGCACTTATTAATATTTTTTTCATGACAAGTATTGATTCAGAGATATCACAAGAGCAGAAAAGTTATGTGAAAAAGTGTGAAATGAAATTATTATTTACCTATAATAAGTATTTTTGGAATATAAAAAGGATGCAAAATTTTGTATAAAAGAAAGTTGCAAAATTCAGTTCAGTTCAGTTCAGTCACTCAGTCGTGTCTGACTCTTTGTGACCCCATGAACTGCAGCACACCAGGCCTCCCTGTCCATCACCAACTCCCGGAGTACACTCAAGCCCGTGTCCATTAAGTCGGTGATGCCATCCAACCATCTTATCCTCCGTTGTCCCCTTCTCCTCCTGCCCTCAATCTTTCTCAGCATCAGAGTCTTTTCAAATGAGTCAGCTCTTCGCATCAGGTGGCCAAAGTATTGGAGTTTCAGCTTCAACATCAGTCCTTCAAATGAACACCCAGGACTGATCTCCTTTAGGATGGACTGGTTGGATCTCCTTGCAGTCCAAGGGACTCTCAAGAGTCAAAGGCATTAACAAAATATCAAAGTATTTTTCTAAAATTACTTTATTGGTGGCAATAACATTTGCCTTAATATTTTAAAATAGTTTAACATCTTCCCAGTTATCTCCAGAATTTTCACTTTTTAGTCCATTTTTGTTGTATCATAAAGTTGTTTTAAAAAGTGAATAAAATCAGTAAGTGGGAGATGGGTCTTAAATTAGATACTGACTTAATAAGGGGGGAAAAAGGAGTTATTCATTTATTTTATATATACAAGCAGCTAAATGCAAGTTTTTAGCTTTTACTTTATAATAATCTTTGATGACAGGGCTTCCCTGGTGGCTCTGTGTTAAAGAATCTGCCTGCTAATGGGAGAGATGAAGGTTTGATTCCTGAGTCGAAAAGATCTCCTGAAGGAGGAAATGGAAACCCATTCCAGTATTCTTGCCTGGCAAATCATATGAACAGAGGAGCTTTTTGGGCTACAGTCCATGGGGTTGAAAAAGAGTCAGACATGGCTTAGAGACTAAACAACAGCCGCAATCTTTGATGGCATTAAAGGAAAAACCAACACATCATAATAGAGTTTAGGGTAAAATAGGAAGAAGAGAATTGCTTAGCTTTTTGTTTATGAAAAAAAAATAATTGCTTGTCAGCTAAGTACTTATTCTTTTCTTGTGGGAATTTAAGAACTGCATTGGTAATGACTCATATATTGAAAAAAAAATCAAACCAACTGAGGTAGGGCTTTCAGTTACATGAACTTGCCATAATTCTTCTTAATGAGAACAAAAGAAATACCCTCTTTGATGTAAATATGTTTTAAAGACATACTAGGGGTAGTTGCTGCTGACATTTTGCCCTGAATATAAATGACTTCCAAGAAATACTCAGCTTCTATTAAACCTCTTTTCTTTTCTGTGCTCTTTAACATTCTTCTGAGCACAGTGGTAGAAAACCTCCCATCAGTGCTAGTAGTTTTAGTACCCCTCATCTCCAATTAATCTTGTTAATAATAACCAAAGGTTATTTAGGAACAGTGAATTCTCATGAAACAGGAAGGAAGGAGGCAGGGCACAACCTTTGAAAGGATGGCATAGGCCCAGGACACAATATAAACTGATTAGAACCAAATGGGTCCACAGGCAGACAAATGGACTTCTACTAAGCCTTGAACCTCAGTATATGATCACTGTAACACATCAACAAATTAAATGACACACCCAGAGGCACCATGACAATTCCAAGGCTGGTCATGGAACATCAAAGACCAGAAAGTGGGCAGTGGCCCAATTCCTGAAAATCTCTGTCCCCTTCCCCAGAATAATTGGAATAATCCTCCCACTCGTTGGCCTATGAAATTACCCAGCCCATAAAAACTAACCACATCACATTTTGAGGCCACTCTTGCACTCTGAGATGGCCCACATCCCATCTGTGAAGTGATTTCTCTCTAGATAAATCCACTTCTTACCTATCACTTTGTCTCTCACTGAATTCTTTAGGCAATATGACATCAAGAATCTGAGCTTCATTAAGTGCTGAAACCACATATATAATCTCAGTTGGAAGACCATGGACTCAAGTTCCAATTAGGGTTTTATAGGTTCAAGTCTTGGCATGTGGACTGAGTCCAAATCTGAGGTGTATGGTTTCACTTACATGAGTTTTCTCTTGCTGCTGTAACAAATCATCTCAAACCTAGAACTTTAAACAATACCCATTTACGTTCTCACAGTTCTGAGGGTCAGAAGGCTAAGTGGGCTCACTGGATCATACATTCTGAATTTACAAGGCCAAAATCAAGGTGTCGGTAAGCAAGGGCTATTATCTGAAAACCCTGAAGGAGAATCCACTGTCAAATTCATCTCAGTTCCAAGCAGAATGAAGTTCTTTGTGTCTGTAGGTGGAAGATCTCAGGGTCCTTACTGGCTATCATATGGGTCCTGCTTTTAGCCTCTAGATGTTTCTCTCTCATCATTGTATGGATGGCTACTTCTCAGAATCAATGACAGGATAACACAGTCTTTTTACACTTTGCACCTATCTACCTTCTTTATATCTTTCTGCAGTAAGAGAAAGTTTCTTATTTTTTAGAGCTCTTATAATTATACTGAACCTACCTGAATTAGTCAGTTCATCACTCAGTCATGTTCAACTCATTGCAACCCATGGACTGCAGCATACCAGGCCACCCTGTCCATCACCAACTCCTGGAGCTTACTCATATTCATGCCCATCGAGTCGGTGAAGCCATCCAACCATCTTATCCTCTGTTCTCCCCTTCTCCTCCTGTCTTCCATCTTTCCCAGCATCAGGGTCTTTTCAAATGAGTCAGTTATTTGCATCAGGTGACCAAGGTATTGGAGTTTTGGCTTCAGCATCAGTCCTTTCAATGAATATTCAGGACTGATTCCTTTAGTCAGGACTGGTTGGATCTTTTTGCAGTCCAAGGGGCTCTCAAGAGTCTTATCCAACACCACAGTTCAAAAGCATCAATTCTTTGCTGCTGAGCTTTCTTTATAGTCCAACTCTCATATCTGTACATGACCTCTGGAAAAACCATAGCCTTGACTAGATGAACCTTTGTTGGTAAAGTAATGTCTCTGCTTTTTAATATGCTGTGTAGGTTGGTCATAGCTTTTCCTCCAAGGAGCAAGTGTCTTTTAATTTCATGGCTGCAGTCACCATCTGAAGTAATTTTGGAGCCCCCTCCCCCAAAATAAAGTCTCTCACTCTTTCCATTGTTTCCCCATCTATTGCCATGAAGTGATGGGACCAGATGCCATGATCTTTGTATTCTGAATGTTGAATTTTAAGCCAACTTTTTCACTCTCCCCTTTCAATTTTATCAAGAGGCTCTTTAGTTCCTCTTCACTTTCTCCTATAAGGATGGTGTTATTTGTGTATCTAAGGTTACTGATATTTCTTCCAGCAATCCTGATTCCAGCTTGTGCTTCATCCAGCCTGGCATTTCACATGATGTAATCTGCATATAAGTTAAATAAGCAAGGTAGCAATATACAGCCTTGATGTACTCCTTTCCCAATTTGGAACGAGTCTATTGCTTCTAACTGTTCTAACTGTTGCTTCCTGACCTGCATACAGATTTCTCAGGAGGTGGGTCAGGTGATCTGGTATTCCCATCTCTTTAAGAATTTTCCACAGTTTGTTGTGATTCACACAGTCAAAGGCTTTGACATAGTCAGTAAACAGAAATAGATGTTTTTCTGGCACTCTCTTGCTTTTTCCATGATCCAGTGGATGTTGACAATTTGATCTCTGGTTCCTCTGCCTTTTCTAAATCCAGCTTGAACTTCTGGAAGTTCACGGTTCACATACTGTTGAAGCCTGGCTTGGAGAATTTGGAGGATTACTTTGCTAGCATGTGAGATGAGTGCAATTGTGAGGTAGTTTGAACATTCTTTGGCATTGCCTTTCTTTGGGATTGGAATGAAAACTGACCTTTCCCAGTCTTGTGGCCACTGCTGAGTTTTCCAGATTTGCTGTCATATTGAGTTGCAGCACTTTCACAGCACCATCTTTTAGGATTTGAAGTAGCTCAACTGGAATTCCATCGCCTCCATTACCCCATTATCCAGTTGAATAATCCAGAATAATCTTCTCATCTATTAATAGAAGTCATGATCTCAATTCTATCTATAGATTGTGTGTGTGTGTGTGTGTGATTTAATATAACCTAGTCAAGTGTTTAGAGACTGGAAAGCTTTAGAAAGCCATCCTGCTCATCACACTCTTGAATTTACTAATTGGTAGGAATCTTAGAATAACAGGAACAACAACAACAACAAACCTCATAACTTAGAGATAACATATGTGAGATATTTATTTAAAAAATCGTGGGATACAAAAGACATTTTAGAGATAAGAAATGTTGGGGCTAATACTTTACTTTGGGATATTTGACTTGGTTTGGGAAACAGTGGAAACAGTGTCAGACTTTATTTTTGGGGGGCTCCAAAATCACTGCAGATGGTGACTGCAGCCATGAAATTAAAAGATGCTTACTCCTTGGAAGGAAAGTTATGTCCAACCTAGATAGCATATTGAAAAGCAGAGACATTACTTTGCCAACAAAGTTTCATCTAGTCAAGGCTATGGTTTTTCCTGTGGTCTTGTATGGATGTGAGAGTTGGACTGTGAAGAAGGCTGAGCACCAAAGAATTGATGCTTTTGAATTGTGGTGTTGGAGAAGACTCTTGAGAGTCCCTTGGACTGCAAGGAGATCCAACCAGTCCATTCTGAAGGAGATCAGCCCTGGGATTTCTTTGGAAGGAATCATGCTAAAGCTGAAAGTCCAGTACTTTGTCCACCTCATGCAAAGAGTTGACTCATTGGAAAAGACTCTGATGCTGGGAGGGATTGAGGGCAGGAGGAGAAGGGGACGACAGAGGATGAGATGGCTGGATGGCATCAGTGACTCGATGGCCGTGAGTCTGAGGGAACTCCGGGAGTTGGTGATGGACAGGGAGGCCTGGCATGCTGTGATTCATGGGGTCGCAAAGAGTCGGACACGACTGAGCAACTAAACTGAACTGACTTGGTTTGTGAGGACAGAGACTCTAAGTGAGGAATGAAGAAAGATGTAGACCATACAGGTAATCTTAATAGAATAAAAAAAATTTAAGGGCAGACCTCAAAGGAGTTACAAAAAATGAAGCATAAGATTTTGGAGCCTTCACAACAAGGAACTAGAAGTATTGAAGTGTCCGATTGGACAAGAATCCATAGTGACTTGAATTAGTTATTTCCAATCATTTATCAGAAGCTAAACATAATAATGCCCCTTAAGGATCACAGCCTTATCATGGTGAAGGGACTTGTGTAACAAGGAAGCTATGAGCCATGCCACGCAGGGCCACCCAAGATGGATCAGATGTAGTGAAGAGTTCTGACAAAGCAGTTCTGACTGGAGGAATGGCAAACTTCCCCAGTATTCTTGCCACGAGAACCCCATGAACAGTGTGAAAAGGCAGAAAGCTATGACACCAGAAGTTGAGCGCCCCCAGGTTGGGAGGTGTCTAGTGTGCTACTGGTAAAGAGTAGAGGGCAATTACTAATAGCTTCAGAAAGAATGAAATGACTGTTGAAAATCCTAAATGATCATGCTGTTAAAGTGCTGCACTCAATATATCAGCAAATTTGGAAAATTTGGCAGTGGCCAAAGGACTGGAGCCGGTCAGTTTTCATTCTAAACCTAAAGAATCATTGCACTACCATACAATTGCTCTCATTTCACATGCTAGCAAAGTTATGCTCACATTCCTTCAAGCTAAGCTTCAGTAGTATGTGAACCAAGAACTTTCAGATGTACAAGCTGGGTTTTGAAGAGATAGAAGAACCAGAGATCAAACTGCCAACATTCACTGGGTCATGGAGAAAGCCAGGAAGTTCCAGAAAAATATCTACAACTTCTTCATTGATGATGTGAAAGCCTTTGATTGTGCAGATCACAACAAACTGGAAATTTTTAAACAGATGGAAATACCAGAACACCTTACCTATCTCCTGAGAAACCTGTATGTAGGTTCAGTTCAATTCAGTTCAGTCACTCAGTCGTGTCCGACTCTTTGCGACCCCATGGACTGCAGTACACCAGGCCTCCCTGTCCATCCTCAACTCCCAGAGCTTACTCACACTCATGCCCATCAAGTTGGTGATGCCATCCAACCATCTCACCCTCTGTTGTCCCCTTCTCCTCCCGCCTTCAGTCTTTCCCAGCATCAGGATTTTTTTCAATGAGTCAGTTCTTCACATCAGGTGGCCAAAGTATTGGAGTTTCAGCTTTAGCATCAGTCTTTCCAATGAATACTCAGGACTGATTTACTTTAGATTGACTGGTTTGGATCTCCTTGTAGTCCAAGTTAAGAAGCAACAGTTAGAAACAGACATGAACAACTAACTGGTTCAAAATTGGGAAAGGAGTATGTCAAGGCTGTATATTGTCACCCTGTTTATCTAACTTATATGCAGAGTACATCATGTGAAATGCCAGGCTGGATGAATCACAAGCTGGATTAAAATTGCCAAGAGATATATCAACAACCTCAGATATACAAATGATGCCACTCTAAAATAGAAAGTGAAGAAGAACAAAAGAGCTTCTTGATGAAGGTGAAAGAGGAGAGTGAAAAAAACTGGCTTAATACTCAACATTCAAAAAACTAAGATCATGGCATCTGGTCTCATTACTTCATTTCAAATAGATGGGGGGAAAATGGAAACAGTGATAGATTTTATTTTCTTGGGCTCTAAAATCACTGAAGACAGTGACTGCAGCCATGAAATTAAGAGGCTTGTTCCTTGGAAGAAAAGGGAAAGGGAAATTCACACATCAACTCTTTGTGATTCCATGGATTGTAGCCTGCCCAGCTCCTCTGTCCATGGAAATCTCCAGGCAAGAATACTGGAGTGGGTTGCCATTTCCTTCTCCAGGGTATTTGCCTAACCCAGGGATCAAACCTGGGTCTCCTGCATTGCAGGCAGATTCTTTACCAACTGAGCTGCTAGGGAAGCCCATGACAAACATAGACAGCATATTAAAAAGCAGAGATATTACTTTGTCAACAAAGGTCCATATAGTCAAAGCTATGGTTTTTCCAGTGGCTATGTGCAGATGTGAGAGCTGGACCATAAAGAAGGCTGAGTGCTGAAGCATTGATGTTTCAAACAGTGGCACTGGAGAAGATGCTTGAGATTCCCTTTGACTGCAAGTGGATAAAACCAGTCAATCCTAAAGGAAATCAACACTTTCAATTCATTGGTAGGACTGATGCTGAAGCTGAAGCTCCAATAATTTGGCCCTGATGTGAAGAAGAACTGACTCATTGGAAAAGATCCTGATGCTGGGAAAAATTGAAGGCAAGAGGAGAAGGGGATAACAGAGGATGAGATGGTTGGATACCATCACTGACTCAGTGGACATGAATTTGAGCAAACTCTGGGAGATAGTGAAGGACAGGGGAGCCTGTCGTGCTGTACTTCATGGGGTTGCAAAGATTTGGACACGACTTAGTGACAACAACAAGAAAGCATACTAATACTAAAATTCACATAGGTATATTGCTCTACAATTTTAAAAGTACCTTCAGTCATGAAATTATTATATGTTACAGCTCATAATTTTCTTGAAAACTTTTATATTTGTGTCTTAACTGAAACATGAACATGAAATACATACATGTAGGCACTTTCAAATTTCTGAGAAGTTTAGAAGCATTTATTTTATCAGTTGAATAATATCCCTTTCAATAAATACATCAAAATATTTCAGGTTTAAAAATAATTGCATAATTAATAAAGAAACATGAAGCAATTAGTATGGTCTTGGGTAAGAATTTGCCTATCTGCTTCAATGTTCAGTCAGTGCTCTTTGGAGATTTTAAATTCTGTAAGCATCTTTATTTAACTGACTCATTTAGAAAGACCCTGATGCTGGGAATGAATGAAGGTGGGAGGAGAAGGGGATGACAGAGGATGAGATGGTTGGATGGCATCACTGACTCGATGGGTGTGACTTTGAGTAAACTCTGGGAGTTGGTGATGGAAAGCGAGGCCTGGCATGGTGCAGTCCATGGGGTCACAAAGAGTTGGACATGAATGAGTGACTGAACTGAACTGAAGCATCTTTGTAGGTGAACCTTACCTTGACAGTCAGTAAAACACTTCTGTGTTCATACCTTATTCAGAGATGTTTTTCTTTCAGGTTATCCTTCTAATCTTATTGTACTATTATGATACTTTCCTGGCTTTCCACCTGAATTTGACCTTCTTGTGTGCTAAAAGATAATTAACAGGGTTAAAATCATTCAGCTCCCCTGAGTGTGCTCACCCCTAAACTGAAAATTTTAAGCATCATATGTTGTAGAGGTTCAGACCCAAAACTTGATCTAATTCACTTTTCCAAGTTGTACATATTCAGTTGATTCATCCTGATACAATCAGATTTAAGGAAAAATCATCTTTGAACTAAAGAAACTCAAAAACTAGAAACAATAAGATGTTCCTTCAATCAAAACTCGGACCAGTCCAGACCATAGTTTAGCTTCACTGAGTGGACTCTAGTCCTCCTTCACCAAATAGTTTGTTTTCTTTCTATATTGCTTCCCTGCATCATGGTTTTTAATCCAGCTCATTGGTTTTGATCTTGGACATAGTTTGCTTTTGTTGCTGTTACTGGTTGTGGTAATTGGTTGGTTGATTTTTAAGTGCATCATGTTGATATATGGACAGAAACCAACATAATATTGTAAAGAATTATCCTTCAATTAAAAGCAAACAAATTTATTTAAAAAAAGAAATAAGCAGGATGGTATGGGGAGGGAGGAGGGAGGAGGGTTCAGGATGGGGAGCACATGTATACCTGTGATGGATTCATTTTGATATTTGGCAAAACTAATACAATTATGTAAAATTTAAAAATAAAATAAAAATTAAAAAAAAAAAGAAATAAGCTAAAAAATAAGTGCATCACGGTGAGAAACCTGTGGTGCTCCCAACTTTTCACGACTATTTTGAAAGAGCACTTTCACTTTTCTTCCTGTTACTGTCTTCTTTCTTGCTGCTTTCTAAATAAATCAAACTTGATTGAACTCAAAGACCTTGTTTTCTTCTTCCTGAAATATGCGGTCCCTGATCGTCGCATGACTACTTTGTTGTCCTCAGAGTCTTTTTAGTTGCCACGTCCTAGGAGGTCTAGTCTACCTTCCAAAGATAACGTAGAAATCCATTGATATAGTGTCACTTCGCTCCAGTTTAGACCTAGTCACTTGTCTCATTCATTTTTGTTGTTGTTGTTTTTTCCTATTTATTTAGTTTTTATCTCCTTCTGTAGCGATACTAATGAATGGATACATAAATAGGTGGAAATATGTAAGTACAGCCTTCCATTTCTGAACATTTTTCAAGGCAAGATGATATGGCTGACCTATAATTTCATATTTCTATGTATCTCCAGCTCATTTGTAAGGATATGATGTAAACAATACCCTAAGACAGAAATGTCTCTGGCCCCTTCCAAAGCCAGTTTCTGTTTTTCACCCACCAAATTCAATTACCCTGTAGGATCCTTATCGAGATCCATTCTCCCATTCATTGCCCTTATATTTAATGTGTTTGAGACTTATTTTTCACCCACTGCCTGCTCATCAACAGCTCATATTGTGAAGAAACGCAGGTCTCTGTGTTGATGTATCATGAGTCCCTTGCCAGAGTGTTAAGTTTTCTCTAGTGTTTCACTATCATATGTGTTTTCTTTATTCATGTAAGTTATCCACTATATAGACTTTCATGTTTTCCAAGAAATACTCCATTGTGGCTACATTTCAGAGCAAAGTTGTTGTAAGAGCAATTTCTGAGAAGAAGATTCATTTTCTTCTTCTTCTTCTTTTTTTTTTTTTAACTTTGCACAAGTATCCATCTGAAAACAGTTACAGAAGCCCTGGGAACAAACTGGCTGACACTTCTGCGTTGCTCATCACCTCAGTGAAGATCCAGCGGACGGCCACCCTGTAAGTCACAGACTGAGTTTTCCATGGTCACTGACAGCATCATCTTTCTGGAGTCTTCAGTTGTTTTTATGGTTTCTGTATACTTTTTTGATTGACATTTAGGAAATGAACTTGTCTTTAAAGCTCTTCTCTTGTTTAGCAGATACATGATATGTCCTTAGGAAATTAGAGATTCCTTTTGAGTTTTTAAAGAAGAGATCCAGTATATTTAGAATGCTGGAATCCATTTCCAAAGACTCAGATAGGAGAGGGGAAGGGCGTAACCACTGGCTACAAACTAGTTCCTTTTAGGGTGTGTGAGATAGTGTGGGAAACTTGACTTTCTGTTTCAGAGTTTAAAATAATTTTCTGAGGAAGAACATCTTTTCCAAATCATCTGAATTATCCAGGGAGTTTTTCTTTCTAAGTGATTATTCTATGAAGGTAAGGGAGTGGTTCAGCCAAATCTACACTTTCTCATTTGGATAAACTTTAATGGCCTCTACTAAAGAGTTTGAATTTCCAATTTTTTGGATTCTCTGTCCAGCTGTTGCATAATGGAAATTTACTTTTAGAATATATTTAGAGAATATAAGTCCTTCCAAGTGCTTCTATAACAAGTGTCTCTATAAAACTGAATAGCAATTGTAGCCTTGAAAAATATTAGAAATGCATATCTTTGGTATATTGCAATTATAAAGGGAAGATCTGCATTACTTCTTAATTGTAGTTATTTTCTAAAATGAGTTTGAGTTTCACATGTGTTTGCTTAAGGGTGTAATGGAGCTAATCTTCCTTTTGTGGTAAAAAGTACTTGAACAGTGTCTGTGTGTGGTTTTTTTTTTTTTTCTTTTCTTTTCAAAGGAAGTACATTCTAACCATTGCTTAATATCTGGCAGTCATTGAAGCAAAAGAAAAAAAAAACATTTAATATTCTTTGCATGATTTTCCATCCAAATAATAATATCAAAATACCCAGACACTGGTTATGAAAATATAGAAATTGTGGCAACAGCCAATTAGTTCCCAGAAAGTCTTACACTTTCATAATTTTTTCCATAATAATCAGGCATTGGAAAATCTTCTGGTACACACACAAGTCATAGTAAGGCTAATAGGTCAAATGAACCTAAACTCTCTTCCTATTTCCGACAAAGTATAAAACAGCATTTCCAGAACAAGAACAACACAAAAGCAATCAAATCAATGTACAGTCAATAAATACACAGTCACTGTGAAACAAAGATGCTATCTTATTTATATTTGCCTCAAGGACATATTAAGTGTCCCAAATATTTCAGCATCCAATGTATCTCTGGCCTGAGGAAGCATGCAGGAGGGGAAAATCAGACTGTTTTCCAATTTTTTTTCAAAAGGCTTTCTACTTGCTTCCAGGTCTGATCTATCATTTCTACAGTGTCATGTCTTAGAAATGGACACCCGTTGGCAACACGTTTCCTCCTGACTCTGTGCTGTGGAGATGAATAGGAAAAGGAAAATTTTAGGATCGAGAAGTTGATCTGTTTCAAAAGTTTTCTTCCTTAGAGTAACTTTGTAAAACTAAATAATAAGTGTCCTCTTCTGAAAATATGTTACATTCATATTAATGAAAGTGAAAAGTTGCAGTCCTTCAGTCCTGGGGATATTCCAGGGTTGGGAAGGTCCCCTGGAGAAGGAGATGTCAACCCACTCCAGTATTCTTGCCCAGAGAATCCCATGAACAGGGGAGCCTGGTGGGCTATATTCCATGGGATCATAAAGAGACAGACATGACTGAAGTGACTTAAGACACACAGCACACAGATTAAGAAAGTGAAATATAGAAAGGATAAACAAATTGCTCACAACCACATGGTTTATAGGAGAATTCCATAGCTCAGTTGGTAAAGCATCTGCATGCAATGCAGGAGACTCCAGTTCGATTCCTGGGTTGGGAAGATCTGCTGGAGAAGGGAAAAAGCTAGGCACTCCAGTATTCTGGCCTGGAGAACTCCATGGGATGTACAGTGACTTCCCTGGGGGCTCAGACGGTAAAGTATCTGCCTACAAGGTGGGAGACCCGGGTTCAATCCCTGGGTCAGGAAGATCTGGAGAAGGAAATGGCAACTCACTCCAGTATTCATGCCTGGAAAATCCCATGGATGGAGAAGCCGGGTGGGCTACAGTCCACGGGGTCACAAAGAGTCAGACACTATTGAGCGACTTCACTTTTCTTTATGTGGTTTGTAAGTGATGGGTCCAGGATATGAAACTTTCAGATTCTTCAAACTTGGCCACTACATAATACATGCCCGAAAACATCTGCAAGATAGTTCTATGATGCAGTTACCTGTGGTTAGTATTCACTAGACATTTGATAAATGAATAAAAATATAGTAGAATATACAAAATGTATTTTTATGGTAAGTGAATTATTGGCAAGTAGAAGAAAAAGCTACAATTAGTTGGCTATTATTTATAACTTACTTTATGTCATAAAATGCTATAGATAGGCAGAAAAATATCCTCAAGAGTATTCTAAGATTATCCATATTTGAGAGTAAATAATGTTACTGTTGGAACAAGGGTGACTCAGAGTGTTTATGTGCTTAAATGGCTTTTTGATTTTCAAACGTGTAGGTTTTGAATTTTGGTTGCATCATTTGTTTTTGTTTGCACTTCCTCTTATCGTTGTGTTTACCATTTAAATCTCATGGTTTATAGGGACCTTCTGTTACCACCCACCCAATAGACACGTGTGGATGTACTCAGTCATGCCCGACTCTTTGCAACCGCACGGACTGTAGCCGGCCAGGCTCCAGCTGTCCATGGGATTGTTCAGGCAAGAATACTGAAGTGGGTTGCCATTTTCTCCTCCAGAGGACCTTCCTGATCCAGGGATCAAGTTTGCATCTCCTGAGTCTCCTTCATGGGCAGGCAGATTCTTTCCCACACCTGGGAAGCCCCTTAAACTTTAGACTCAGCCATAATCTATAAGTGCAAAATATGTTGTTCTTGTTTTTATTTTAAAGTTATTTTTATATCACTAAAAAGAAATAATTAACAATTATTTTACTCATTTATTTTTTTACATCCTTCCTTTCTTTACATAGATTTGATATCTGACCCATATATTTTCAATTCTCCCCGAATAACTTTTTTTTATATTTCTTTCAAGATATTTCTTTTGTTGATGAATATCCTAAATTTTTGTTTTTCTGAGAAAGTTTTTTTTTTCTTTACTTCTGAGGCATAATTTGGCTTGACAAAGAATTCTGTGTTGTTAGCTTTAAAAAAAAGAATGAAATTTGTCACAGCCCACTTCTTGTGAGTTATCTGTTGAGAAGTCTCATATAATTGTTTCTTCCTCTGCAGATAAGGTGTTATTTCTCTGTCTTTTAAAATATTTTTATTTTCTTAAATTTGAATACATTATCCCTACTGTGGATTTTTCAGTATTTAAGTATTTAGCTTGCTTGATATTCTCTGAGCTTCCAGCATCTATTCTTTATTATTTGTCATTAATTTTGGAAAATATTTGGCTAAATCTTTCTCTTCATTCTGTTTTTTTTCTCCTTTTAGTATTCTAATTGCACATGAGTTACATCTTCTGAAATTGTCCTATGGCTCACTCTCTTTTCTTTTTTTCCTATTCCTTTTTCTCCCTGTGTTTAAGTTTGGGAGGTTTCTATTGTCATATATTCTAGCTCACTGATCTTTTCCTCAGCTGTGTCCAGTCTACTGATGAGATGATCAAAGGATTCTTCAAACCTGTTCCGGTATTTTTTCATTTCCAGTATTTACTCTTAATTCTTTCTTAGTGTTTCCATCTAACCCATCTGTTCTTCCACGTTGTCAATTTTTTTCCATTAGGGTTCATAACAAGTTAATCATAGCTATTTTAAATTCTCTGATAATTTCAATATCTGTTTAATATCAGTCTATTTCTGATAATTTGCTTTGTCTCTTCGGACTCTTTATTGGCTTTTAGCACATTTTGCAATTTTGTTAAAATCTGGACTAGATGTATTGGGTAAATAGGTCTTTGGTGTGATGGTGTATGTTTATCTAGGAGTTTACATCTGCTGGATCATGGAAAAAGCAAGAGAGTTCCAGAAAAACATCTATTTTGGCTTCATTGACTATGCCAAAGCCTTTGACTGTGTGGATCACAATAAACTTTGGAAAATTCTGAAATAGATGGGAATACCAGACCACCTGACCTGCCTCTTGAGAAATCTGTATGCAGGTCAGGAAGCAACAGTTAGAACTGGACATGGAACAACAGACTGGTTCCAAATAGGAAAAGGAGTTCGTCAAGGCTGTATATTGTCACCCTGTTTATTTAACTTCTATGCAGAGTACATCATGAGAAACGCTGGGCTGGAAGAAGCACAAGCTGGAATCATGATTACCAGGAGAAATATCAATAACCTCAGATATGCAGATGACACCACCCTTATGGCAGAAAGTGAGGAGGAACTAAAAAGCCTCTTGATGAAAGTGAAAGTGGAGAGTGAAAAAGTTGGCTTAAAGCTCAACATTCAGAAAACGAAGATCATGGCATCTGGTCCCATCACTTCATGGGAAATAGATGGGGAAACAGTGGAAACAGTGTCAGACTTTCTTTTTGGGGCTCCAAAATCACTGCAGATGGTGACTGCAGCCATGAAATTAAAAGACGCTTACTCTTTGGAAGGAAAGTTACGACCAACCTAGATAGAATATTCAAAAGCAGAGACATTACTTTGCCAACAAAGGTTCGTCTAGTCAAGGCTATGGTTTTTCCTGTGGTCATGTATGGATGTGAGAGTTGTACTGTGAAGAAGGCTGAGCGCCTAAGAATTGATGCTTTTGAACTGTGGTGTTGGAGAAGACTCTTGAGAGTCCCTTGGACTGCAAGGAGATCCAACCAGTCCATTCTGAAGGAGATCAGCCCTGGGATTTCTTTGGAAGGAATGATGCTAAAGCTGAAACTCCAGTACTTTGGCCACCTCCTGTGAAGAGTTGACTCATTGGAAAAGACTCTGCTGCTGGGAAGGATTGGGGTCAGGAGGAGAAGGGGACAATAGAGGATGAGATGGCTGGATGACATCACTGACTCGATGGCCGTGAGTCTGAGTGAACTCCAGGAGTTGGTGATGGACAGGGAGGCCTGGCGTGCTGCGATTCATGGGATCGCAAAAAGTTGGACATGACTGAGCAACTGAACTGAACTGAACTGATTGCTTGACATAACTGAAGGTGCCAAAGTTTTCAAAGTCCTCTGGTGTCTTAGATTTTGTTTTTCATGTTGTCTTTGGGATTTGCTAAGAGATCTCTCACAGATAGTCTGTGTCCTGCACTCTTTTCATCTGTAATCTACTGTTATAACCTGGATCTCTGTTAGTGTTGGAGTAGAATGTGGAAGAGAATAATTGTTCTATAATTTTACGTTTAAATCTCAGTATTTAACTTGATTTGTAACCAACCTTAATTGTGATTTTAACCAATGTCTTATCACTCCCCACTGACCCCATCCTTAGGTGAAACAGGAAGACTAGAGGGGCTGGATTTCAGCTGGTGCCCTGTCATCGATCAGACAAGGTTCTGGTCAAATCCTTTTCAGTGGAAAGTTGGCTTTGTTATAATATCTTGAGTGTATTTCTAATGTCTAGGCCCTCTCCTGGATAGAGCCACATACAATCTTTCTTGAGCCATCACCATAATAATCTGGTAAGATTTTTAGAAGTGGGACCTATAAAAATCCAAAGATTTTCTCCGTTTTACACTAGTCTTACATTTAGTCTTCAGAAATTTGTCAAAACTCCCATTCAAGTGTTCTTAGTTGCTGGTTTGAGCAGCATCTATCCCAGATTAGGAGACCTCACTATGACTCTCAAATTTGCTGTCTCTTTAGATTACAGTCTAGTGTTTTGTACTTCAATTCGATTTCTCTAAGTCTAAGAAAAGTCTTTATTTTTTAATTTACTCAGCCTTTTATTATTATAACTATGCAGTGAAAACCTCTAGGCTCTTTACATATTAGACTTAGCATCAGGACCTCCTTTTTTAATATTATCAGTTTTGATGGCAAATGTGATTGAAAAGACAAAAAATTACCTGCTTTAAGATATTTCCATTTTAGCAATTAAAAATAAATTATTGTAGTTGATTTATAATGTTTTATTTTCAGTTACATAGCAAAGTGAATTAGTTATACATATATCCACTTTTTTTTTTTTTTTAGGTTCTTTTCTGACAGGTCATTACAGAGAATTGGGCGGAGTTCCCTGTGCTATGCAACAGGTTTGTATTAGTTATCTATTTTATATATAGCAGTGTGTATGTGTCAGTTCCCTGTCAGCTTGCTATTGCAAATAGCAGTGCAGTGAACATGGGGGTGCATATATCTTTTTGAACTGGAGTTTTCTCTGGGTATACATACACCCAGGCGTGGGGTTGTTCCCTTCTCCCCACACCTTTTACAGCATTTGTTGCTTATAGATCTTTGGATGCTGGCCATTCTGACTAACGTTAAGTGACACCTTTCGGTAGTTTTTTTTATATTTCTCTAATAAATAGTGATACTGAGCTTCTTTTCATGTGCTTTTTGGTCACACTGAGAGATGTGTTGAGAAAAGAAACAGCAGTTTTACAGGGAAAGCCAGCAGATGGAGTAAATGGCAAGCTAGTGTCTAAAGAACCATTTTACCTGAGTTAAAATTCAGGCTTCTTTTATAGTAAGAGCTGGTGGCAAGGGCAGGCATAACTGGCTGTTGCAGACTTCCTGGTGCCGGCCACACTCTAGAGGGTATGTGATAATCCTTTGTTCTTGCAGCTGTCTGGTTAAGTCTAGTCACTGTTTTCCTGCAAACCCCCAATACAACAAATGTCATTTTCTGTTCTGCAACATTTTGTCTCTGTGTGAATGAAAAGTGTTATGGCTTTAAAGGTCCAGCCTAGAGGCAGAGCCTTGGTAAAAGGCTATATGCATGTTTCACGTTATAGGAAACATTCTATTAGACAACGTTTCACAGCCCGCATGACTAAGCACAGACGACAGAGCACAAAACTTAGAGCTAAAGGAATATCCAACATGGCGTCAGATTGCTCTCCTCTGTTATTAAAGGAAGAGTCAACTGATGCAGAAAACGTCATTGTCTTATTTTAAGATTTTCTACAGCTATTCCAACCTTCACGCAATCACCACCCTGATCACTCAGATATTAGAGACAAATCCTCTACAACAAAAAAATTACTATTTTCACTTTCATGCATTGGAGAAGGAAATGGCAACCCACTCCAGTGTTCTTGCCTGGAGAGTCCCAGAGATGGGGGAGCCTTGTGGGCTGTCGTCTCTGTGGTCGCACAGAGTTGGACACAACTGAAGCGACTTAGCAGCAGTAGCAGCAAAGGTTCAGATGATGCTTAGCATTTTTTAACAGTAAAGCATTTTTTAAATTGAACTATGTACATTTTCTAAGACATAATCCTATTTCACACTTAGTAGACTATAGAATAGTCCAAACATAACTTTTATACACCCTGGCACCAGAAATTTCACATGACTTGCTTTATTGATTTATTCATTTTATGGTGGTGATCTGGAACCACTCCTGCAACATCCCCCTGACATATATAAAATATGTAGATATATTTATGGATACATACATATTCTGAAGGCAGACCAAATACATTCGTCTACTTAAGAAATTAGAAAATGATGTTCTACATATCTAGATCAGAGGTCAGAAAACCATGACTTATGGACCAAATCCAGCTCATAGCTTTTTATTTTTGTAAAAAGAGCTTTATTGGAACACAGACATCTCATTTATTTACATATGATTTATGGCTACTTTCTGGTGTAAAATAACAGAGGTTTTTTGCAACAGAGACTTTATGAACCACAAAGCTAGAATATTATTTATCTTTCTTTGCAGAGAAAGTTTGCCTATCTAGATGCATTCTGATTTAACACAATATGATATCAAAATTTAATATTTTGGCAGGGAATATAAAGTGACAGTGAAAGTCACTCAGTCTTGTCTGACTCTTTGTGAGCCCATTATACAGTCCATGGAAATCTCCAGGCCAGAATACTGCAGTGGGTAGCCTTTCCCTTCTCCAGAGGATCTTCCCAAACCAGGGATTGAACTCAGGTCTCCCATATTGCAGGTGGCTTCTTTACCAGCTCAGCCACAAGCCCCCAAGGGAAGGCATGGAATATATTTTAATTAATTAATAATTGAATATTCTTTGGAAGGACTGATGCTGAAGCTGAAGCTCCAATATTTTGGCCACCTGATGTGAAGAACTGACTCATTGGAAAAGGCCCTGATGCTGGGAAAGATTGAAGCCAGGAGGAGAAGGGGACAACAGAGGATGACATGGTTGGAGGGCATCACCGAATTGATGGACATGAATCTGATCAACCTCTGGGAGTTGGTGATGGACAGGGAAGCCTGGCATGCTGTAGTCCATGGGGTCGCAAAGAGTCGGACATGACAGAGAGACTGAACTAAACTGAACTGAATGGAAAAGAATTGAAATTTCTGAGAACATATTTATTTTCCCAAAAAGTATATAACTATACTCAAGTCTTTACTTAAGTAATTTAGATTTTCATCAGTTTAGGAAATACTGGCACCTTGGAGCTGGTTTTATGGTGTTAAATTCTTTTTATCATTGCACATAAGTAGTAAAGCACAATAAATTTAATAAAAATAAAGAAAAAGTCCTAATATGAGTTAAAGGCATCTAGTATTTTATATGAAAATCCATAAAATAAAATATTTGAGTATCTTCTTTAGTATTAAGTATATATTAAACAGATTGCATAAATTTTTTAAATGTGTTAGGCCAAAAGATTTGAATTTGAGAACTTTGGTTTTACCTATTAAATATCTATTTTTCACCATACTTAATAGATGGAAAAGAATGTTATTGGTATATTTATTTTATTTATTGATATGACTTTTTTCCAAGCATCATAATGATGAATAAATTGAAAGGGGTTTTCTGAATACTGCTCTCCACACAAAGGTAAACAATTAAGTATGACTCACATCTTGAACTCATGTGTCATTTAGTGTTTATCGTCATTTGTAACAAGTTTGAATGTGACAATAGCAATCTTCACTTATCATACAGTTTGAGCTTTCATTTAGGTTGGTGGATGCTATGAAAATTAATTAGTGAAAAGAGGGAAGCAGCTGATAGAGTAAGGTCGTGTTATAAACAACACTCTTAAGGAGATAAAAGTTCACTAGTCCATCCTAAAGGAAATCAGTCCTGAATACTCATTGGAAGGACTGATGCTGAAGCTGAAATCCAATACTTTGGCCACCTGATTCGAAGAACTGACAAAAAAGCCAGGTTTTTCTGTCCATGGGGTTTTCCAGGCAAATATAGTTGAGTGGGTTGCATTTCCTGCTCCAGGGGATCTTTCCAACCCAGGGATCAACCCTGTGTCTCCTGCATCTGCTGCACTGGCAGGCAAATTCCTTACCACTGAGCCATCTGGGAAGCCCCAGTCAGGCCTTACCCTAAAAAATACTCAAACAACCCAAGGGACTTAAAAAAGAACAAAATTCCAACCCTGATTCAGACTCCAATGAAAATTCATAATAGTATTCCTGAAATTCTTCATTGTAAGTCATAATAAGAACTTTCAAATAAGAAAGGCAAGAATATTGTGGGGAGTTCAATTATAACCCACTTCAATCTATTTTTTTTAATGTTGCTAAAACCAAATATATGTTGTTTTACTCAACAGAAAAATAACAATTTATTTTAGAAAATTCCAGTTTCTAAAAGAGTACAAACACTCAAAAAATTAACTTTGGTAAAAATATTTCATACCGTTAAATTTTGATTCTGTTTTCCACCTATCTATATCAACTTAAAGCACTGCATATATATAGGGGCTGCTTTTGAGGGACAAGCAATCTGTGTGAATTGGGACCCACACATCCTTTTCATCCAAAACTCCCTGGAGGCCCCAGCAATAATCTTCCCCAGATACTTCCCTCCACAGCTCCCCATTGTCCAAACCCCCACAGAATTTAGTGAAACCAAAAGCTTTTAAAATTACATATCCTTCCCACTGAAATATACCAGTCCTTTCTCCTCATTATGTCAGGACTGCTCTCTGTGTTCACCATCAAAAATTTAATGCCTTTATGGAATTTCTATACTTTGATCAAATAGAAGAAATCTATGTTTTGGTAAAACATGGTCTTTGTCGTCACCCAAACATATCTTAAGAGCAACTGCCTCCAGAAAACAACAGCCTTGCTATGGCAATTCGTAACAATCCTCTGTATACTGGTTATCAGTCTTTCATTTTGACATAATGGAAAATGTAACTCCAATTAGTTCAAGCAATAAAGTGGATTTACTGGCTCTGCTATCTGGAGAGTTCAAAGGCTCATGTTTTATTTGGTTTTTTGCTTTGCTACCTCATCAGGAAGCAGGATCCTTTTATGAGTCTACTTTGCCTCTCATAATGAGCTCTTTTTATCCTAAGGCTGATTTACTCCTGAGAAAGAAGATAACCATAGCAGTATGCACATTTCTGCCATGCCCCACCTTGAAAGGTTCAGAGAGAGCATACTACTTTAGAAATGTTTTCTCTAGTCTCATTTGCTGAGTCCCATGGATACTGATTAATGTTATGCCGGTTAGCTCAGCTTTGACACCCACGTTTCATCATAAAACACAGATTGTATGAAGGGTGCATGTACACTAAAACAAGTGTAATTATCCAGAGACAGGGCTGTGAATATTAGAGAAGAAATGAAAATATCCCTGACATACTAAGTCATCAAATTACACTCCTAGCCAACTATCAAGTCTAATTCTTAATCTTGTTAGTGTCTCTTTTAAAAAATAACTTGGTCAAAGGCATCATTTCCAGAAGTTAAAAAGTATGCACCTTCAGTTGCTAAGGACACCTGTCAACTATTCATAGAAAAGTCATTTTGGTTCACATATTTGTATGTACTTCTTTCTTTAGACTGTAGAAGACAAACCAGGAAGAAATGTTCCAATTCAATTACACAAAACATATCAATTAGGAATCATCCACTTGTATGAAGGTTAACCTATCAGTCTACTAATGAAGAGACCAGTAGTGCAATTCACTACACCTACCATGAGCTACTTTACCTTGATACCACATACTGAAATAACAGAAGGCACAATGATCTCAAAATCAATTTTCCAACAATAAGGATGAATCTCCCTTCTGTGTTGATAATGGTATACCTGGAATCAATTAAAGGGATTTGTCATGATCAATTGATATTTATCTATATTTTTAAAATAATACCTTTTTTTCGTTTGTCCTTAAAGTTACTAGAAGCCCCTAACCAGTTTTTCCCTCTTATTCAAATATTTCCTTCTGAAAAAACAAAATAAAACAAACAAACAGAAATCTATATTTGAGTGAATTCCATGGTAATGCTTAAAGTTATCTTGTTCTTTGTGTACATAGTTAATAAAGTGTCCACCTAATGATGTGTCTACCTAAAGCATCTACTGTATGCTTTCTACTTGTCAAGATTGCATTTTTAACCAAGTGGGAAAAAAAGGAAAAAAAAAATCAAAGGAAATCATTCTTGAAGGAGCCCACTGATTAATGGAGCTATGCCAATGGAAAATTAGAAGGAGAAGAGATAATTCCTGCCCTGGAGCACCAGAGGAAAAGGTGGGACTGAGAGTAAATCAGCTTTGGATACCTAGGGATAAGAACATGGAGGATTTATCTTTTACTTGGAAATAAATGTATAAATCAGATTTAGCTTTACGGGAAAATATTAAGAAAAGATTTCAAAAAGATGGCATGTGTACAGGTATGGTTCCACATCTAACTGCAGAAAGTTATAACTGGAAAATGGTTAATGTGAGTTAAAGAGAGTATAGGCCAGATTACAAAATACTTTGAATATTGTGAAATGTGTTTAGATTTTAACCTGCTAGAATGTTGAACTTGAGAATTAAATTGATAAATTTTCATGTGAGAAAAATCTGTCTGTCTTTAGCACTATGAAAGAGTGATTGGCTTAGGGCAAGCAGAGAGCATGCTGCACAAGACTCAAAGGAAAATCAAAGCAAAGAGGCAATTAGAAAAAAATCTAGGCTAGTAGAATAAACCTAGGGCAAGAATGCTTGAATAAGTGCAAAATACTTTTAGCAGAAAGTTGTTTTAGTAGAAAGGAAGAGGAAGAAGTTTATAAAGACATCAGGTCATGTTTTGAACTACAAGAAATCTACTTGCAGAAATGGCAAGAAAGGTTGAGTTTTATTCATTCAGTTCAGTTCAGTTCAGTCACTCAGTCGTGTCTGACTCTTTGCGACCCCATGAATCGCAGCATGCCAGGCCTCCCCGTCCATCACCAACTCCCAGAATTCACTCAGACTCACGGCCATCAAGTCAGTGATGCCATCCAGCCATCTCATCCTCTGTTGTCCCCTTCTCCTCCTGCCCCCAATCTCTCCCAGCATCAGTCTTTTCCAATGAGTCAACTCTTCACATGAGGTGGCCAAAGTACTGGAGTTTCAGCTTTAGCATCATTCCTTCCAAAGAACACCCAGGACTGATCTCCTTTAGAATGGACTGGTTGGATCTCCTTGCAGTCCAAGGGACTCTCAAGAGTCTTCTCCAACACCACAGTTCAAAAGCATCAATTCTTTGGCGCTCAGCCTTCTTCACAGTCCAACTCTCACATCCATACATGACCACAGGAAAAACCATAGCCTACTGCATCTCTAAAACTATACAAGATAATTGTCATTTACACCCGAATTTTTGTTTTATATCACTGCCACAAGACACTCAAGATTTCAAGAGTCCTCATTACCTGGAATCATATCTCAGCCCTAAGGATGGGCTGCTTCATATCTGAAACACTAGCTCCTCCTGATGTCCAGACTAAGCAAGCCTCTACCTCCTTAAGCTTGTATTGAATATTATCTTCACCTTCTTGCTCTAATTGAAAATTTTCTCCTTAATGTGGAAGTATTTTTCTTACAGCTGTTTTCTTACAGCTGTGTTTGCTTGTTTGTCTTTCACAGTCTTTGTAAGACCAGGGAGAGAAACTAGATAAGTGTCCTCTTTGCTCTTGATAGTATTATCCACCCTTTTGGAACTCCCTTCTTTTTGCCAAGTCCCCACTTTTAAAACTCATATAGAAACAGACTCAGAGATACAGAAAACAAACTAGTGGTTGGTTACTAATGGAAAGAGAAATGTGGGTACAATATAAGGGGGTGGGATTAAGAAGTACAAACTCCTAGGTATAAAATAAGATACAAGCATGTAATGGATGGCACAGATATTATAACCAATACTTTATAATAACCTTAAATGGAGTATAATCCATAAAAATATCAAATCTCAATGCTGTACACCTAAAACTAAAATGACATCGTAAATCAACTATATGTCAATGAAAACAACTCATATACCATCTATTCTTAATACTCTTCTATATCACCTACCACAACTCTTTGCTTTAATTGCTTATAGATTTTTGGTCACATTAGCTCACATTCCATGAATATTTTTCAACCTGCTTTATTAAGTTCTTCAACATGGTTCATTTTATAATTCTTCTTGCTCTAAATATCTACTTAGAAAATTCTTCTGTGATTATCTCATTTTTTTTTCACTTCTATAGTTACTTTGTTCTTCACTCCAGTTACAACTTTACTGTCTTATCATAACCTTGAACATATCATTACCAAAAGTTGTACCAAAATCTTGGACTCAAGAGTCTACTCTCCAATTGCTACCTTTTTATTCCTTGTTATATACCAGATTACCTCATCTCTGATGGTCTTTAGTGATGGTCCTCAATTCTTTTCCACTGCTTTATAGTCTCTTCATTTAACTTCTCTTTTTATGGAGTGCAGGGTGTATGAATTTCCTTTCTTACACTCAACTTATTTACCAAACTTCTTAGTTATGTTTTCTTGGGAAAAACAACTCAAAACTCTGGTTAAATTTAACATTATGTCTAGTCAATGGCCAGATCCGCACCCCCCCCCCAAAAAAAAGGTATCTGATGCTGTAAAATGTGATACCAATTGGATTTGTAATTCATGACCATTAATTTCAAAAGCATCCCTAGCATAGCAGTCCTGTGACAGTCCCCTACTCAGTTCACCCAGAATCCCTTACTGTCCTAAATGACTATTTGGCTGCATTCTCTCCTCTACATTCCTTTCTCCTCCTTGTTTCCCACTAACGTGGTCACATGATGACATTGCATCCAGCCTCTTGGTGAAATGTTAACAGGTGAACTCAGAAGTAAAATTCCATACACTAATACCATCACATCCACTAGCTCACTGCATTTTTGGTGTTTTCTCTGATACTTGTGAATCAATATTTCATAGTCCTTTCTATGACTGACCACCCCACTTATGTGATAGGGCTCATTTGCTTTTACCTTTTCAAGAAAATCAGTCCTGCAATGCTCCTTCTCTTTCCTGCATCTCTCTCTCTCTCTTTTTTTTTCCTGTTGTCATTTGCTTAACCATTAAATCATTATATTACTCCACACATCTTCAAAAGAAAACAAAATCTCTCTCTTTATCCCATTATTTCACTGTGCATGTGTGTATGCTCAGTCACTTCAGTCATATCCAATTCTTTGCAACCCTATGGACTGTAGCCTGGCAAGCTCCTCTGTCCTTGAGATTACCAGGCAAGAATACTGGAATGGGTTGCCATGCCCTCCTCCAAGAGACCTTCCTGACCCGGGGGTCAAACTCATGTCTCCTGTATCTCTTACTTTGCACGTGGATTCTGTGTCACTGAGCCACCAAGGAAACCCCTTTATTTTACTATTACTTTTAATTACAAAACTTCTGAAAAATGTAGTCATTAATTAATGGATTTTTGTGGATTTTTTTCCATCTACTTCTTATTTAAACTATTCCAAACAAGCTAGCACTCTACATTTTGTTACAGATATCTTAATGAAGACATAAAGTGGACACCAGTGAATTTCTAGCAGGTAGAAATGTTCAGAGGGTACTTTACTCAAAATATTAAATGCATTTCCAACTTTAACTCCTAGTTCCTCCTCCTTGAAATACCTATGTAACTTCCCTTCCAGAAAATCATTCTTTCTTTATTCTCTTATCTTTAGCTGACATTTTATTCTTCCATTCTCATCCTTCTAATACCTGGTTGTTGTGTCTCAAAAGTCAGACAGATATCTGATACTCCCTATCTATAATCACCTCCTTGATTTTTATTCTATTCCATGAATCTTAACATCTAAGTTCTGATTTCTCTGTTATTTATTACAGACAACTAAGATCTCTCATGTGAATGTTAAATCCACATTTACCTCTCTATGGGACTCCTGTATTTCATTGTCTAATAAACTACTCAAGTTTATCCTCTACAAATCAAACTCCAAATGTTCCCTCTCAAACTTGTACACCATAAAATTGCCTCTTTATCGTACTCTTTACTCTCACTCAAGTCATCCTTTACTCCATTACTATTAGAACTTGCACTCTTGACATTTTTGCTCATGGCAATTTTATAGTAATTAAAATAATACTTTATATATAGATGTTCAGTAAGTAACTGTTCAATAATGGATTAAAGAATAAAAATAGAAGGAGGGAGATGAATTTGGCTTTTGACAATTTGATTACAGCATCTTATAAAATAAAAATTTTATATGAAATTTAATATTAAAATCACTTGATGAAGATATAACTCAAACCAATGATGTGGAAGGAATTATTTAGGGAAAGTGTGAAAATTGATGAGAAGAAAACTTTAAGGACAAAATTTTATGGAATGACAACTTTCAAGTCATGGGAAGAGATAATAGTGCCTGAAAAAAAAAAAAGGAAAGAAATGATCAAAGACACAAAATGAAAATAAATGTGACTGAAATCAAAGAAACTAAAGGGATTGCAAAAGTGTCCATGCTGTTAAACGTCTTAGAGACGAAGTTAGATAAGAACTTCGCTTGGCATTTAAGGTAGGTTTAAAGGAATTGGAGTGCAAGCCAAGTTATAACACATGGGGAATTTGAAGGGAAAGAATAAGGTAGAAATTCTGAGCACAGAATTTAGGTTTATTACTCCTGGTTGGTGGAGGAAGAAGAGGTATAGAGAGTGGCTGGGAGGGGAACAGGGAGTGAGAGGTTGCAGTTTTCTCTATTAATATGAGGGGAGATCTACATGTGCCTAGAAAAAGCACCAGTAATTAAGGAAAATTTTAAAGATTCTGCCTGCAGATGCAGGAGACTTAAGAGATGCAGATTTGATCCCTGGATAGGGAAGGTCCCCTGAGAAGGGCACGGCAACCCACTCCAGAACACTTGCCAGAAGAATCCCACGGACAGAGGAGTCTGGTGGGCTACAGTCCATAGGGTAGCAAAGATTTGGACATGACTGAAGTGACTTAGCATGCATGCAAGAAGATACTGTATGGGATGAGGCTCTGGAAAAGAGAGAGGAGTATCTCCAATAGTAGAACAATGAATGTCAATAAGTATTTATTATAGTGAAATTTGTCATTGCTGTTGTTCAGTCACTAAGTCATTTGCAACCCCATGGACTGCAGCATGTCAGGCTTTCCTGTCCTTCACCATTTCCCGGAGTTTGCTCAAATTCATTTTCATTGAGTCAGTGATGCCATTCAAACATCTCATCCTCTGCCAAATGTTATTATTATTAGTTTTATCTATGGAACAATTAGTACTGGGTACTATTATAGAATTAGTCACATCCTTAAAAGATCTTCTTCAAGTTGATATGTTTAAATAAAGTCATGTGAAGAAATGGCATAATGTATATAAAAAAGTGTCTCTTTCCATGAGAGAGAGCTCACAGAAGAAGGGCAAGTGCCATTTTTGTTGTTATTGTCACTGCCTGCACATTCTCTGCCTGTGAGAAACCTGAAGAAGAACAACAAAAAGAAATTAAAAGTTTCACAATGCATACTGCTTCATACTTTGTAGGAGCAAGAGTGAAGTTTCTGACTCTTCTCCCCATTAGCTTTCCATGACTAAGGGAAGATATTCCCAGGGAAAGGAAACTTTAGAATATGCTTAGAATTCAATGTCACCCTGGTGGATTGTAGTTACCAGAGTATATCATTGAGGGCACCTAGAATTTAATTCAATCCACAAAAAGACTAATGAAAATAAAACAGGAAAAAAAGTTGCAACTGAAAACAATGAATAGGCTCGCAGCAAAGAGAATATTTACCTCACTGGTAGCAGTAATAAAGTTTCAAGGGATTGAAAGATTGGTCCGATAACTAAACATTGGAGTCAATTCTTTTGGCTTGAAGCAGAAATGTAAATCCAAAGGGAAGGAAAGTCAGGCTTTCTCCTACATTTGCAACACTTGGGTAGTAGTCCAAATGATGGTTCTCATACCATAAAAGTATTTAACATCCTTGTTCACTAATTATTCCCTAGGTCAATTAATCTTAACCCTGCCATACACTTGTATCTTCTGAAGAGCACTTAAAAATACCTATGTCTAAAACTTTTGGCCAACTGATATTTAGGTTTACTGTAGAATAATTCTTGGATATTAAAATTTTTTTATAAGCTTCTCAGAGAGGGCTAGTGTGCATCCAGGGTAACAAAATTCTTATAGAATAATTAGGAAGTCCTGTGTTTCATGATCTATCAGTAGGATGAAACCCATCTAAATTCAGACTGTGGAATATGAGCACAAGGAATTTCCCATTATGCTTCTGTCTTTGGCCAGAGATACTTTTGGTCACTTTTAAACTTTGTAAAACATGATGTGGGAGGATGAATGCAAATTTTTAGGGAATTAAAAAAATCTAAATATATGTCCAAGGAAATAGTTTTTTGAAACTTTAAGAGGTTCATTAAAACATTATGAAAGATACTTGCAAATTGTCACCTTTTTAACTAATTTGAAGGCAATTACTTTCTGTAAGTTCAGTTTAGTTCAGTTCAGTTGCTCAGTCGTGTCTAACTCTTTGCGGCCCCATGAATCACAGCACGCCAGGCCTCCCTATCCATCACCAACTCCCAGTATTCACTCAGACTCACGTGCATCGAGTTAGTGATGCCATTGAGCCATCTCATCCTCTGTCATCCCCTTTTCCTCCTGCCCCCAATCTGTCCCAGCAGTAGAGTCTTTTCCAATGAGTTAACTCTTTGCATAAGCTGGCCAAAATACTGGAGTTTCAGCTTTAGCATCATTCCTTCCAAAGAAATCCCAGGGCTGATCTCCTTCAGAATGGACTGGTTAGATCTCCTTGCAGTCCAAGGGACTCTCAAGAGTCTTCTTCAACACCACAGTTCAAAAGCATCAGTTCTTCGGTGCTCAGCTTTCTTCACAGACCAACTCTCACATCCATACATGACCACAGGAAAAACCATAGCCTTGACTAGCCGGAACTTTGTTGGCAAAGTAATGTCTTTGCTTTTCAATATGCTATCTAGGTTGGTCATAACTTTCCTTCCAGAGAGTAAGCGTCTTTTAATTTCATGGCTGCAGTCGCCATCTGCAGTGATTTTGGAACCCCAAAAATAAAGTCTGACACTGTTTCCACTGTTTCCCCATCTATTTCCCATGAAGTGATGGGACCAGATGCCATGATCTTCGTTTTCTGAATGTTGAGCTTTAAGCCAACTTTTTCACTCTCCACTTTCACTTTCATCAAGAGGCTTTTTAGTTCCTCTTCACTTTCTGCCATAAGAGTGGTGTTATATGCATATCTGGGGTTATTGATATTTCTCCCACCAATCTTGATTCCAGCTTGTGCTTCTTCCAGCCTAGTGTTTCTCATGATGTACTCTGCATATAAGTTAAATAAGTAGGGTGACAATATACAGCCTTGATGTACTCCTTTTCCTATTTGGAACTAGTCTGTTGTTGCATGTCCAGTTCTAACTGTTGCTTCCTGACCTGCATATAGGTTTCTCAAGAGGCAGGCCAGGTGGTCTGGTATTCCCATCTATTTCAGAATTTTCCAAAGTTTATTGTGATCCACAGAGTCAAAGGCTTTGGCATAGTCAATAAAGCAGAAATCGATGTTTTTGTGGAACTATCTTGCTAGTGGTGAAAAGGTAAATACTTTATGATTCTAAATTTTTCAGAATGCCTAAGCAGTTAACCTGAAAGATATAAACATTTCAAATAAATCATTCCATGCTGAAATTTAAGTTTATGTCTCCTAACATGGAGAATCATTTATATTTCTTATTACAGGATATGCATTCAACAATGTAGTAAAGAAAATATTCTATAGATAAAGCTTGCCCAACCCATTTTTTCAAAATGCAGTTGTCAAACTTGTAATTTTTTTTAAGATTCATTGTAATCAGCCAAGTCAATATTTTTGAATAGCTGATTATAGAAGGAAGGTTACTAGGAAAAGACATACAGCATAAATAATGTTAGAGAACAGAGCATAAGTTAAATAATGTAAGTAAAAGGAAATAAAACAAAAATTACAATGCATTTTGTAACTGATTCACATGTTCTAAAAGGTTGTATTACAAAAGATGAAGGAAAGATTGCTATGGACTTGAGTGTGATAGACATACCAGCAAGTTTTGAAATATGGGCATGAAATTCCAGGAAGGAAGGAGAATGGCCAAGAGTGGGACCATGTGTGAGTTTTGAAATTGAAAGAAAGAAAGTTTTCGAAAGAAAAATCTGTAAATTAACCACTGGAAGTTATGTAGATCAGTCATCAAGAAATTAGGTTTTTCTATAGAAGAATGTGGAAACAGTGTCAGACTTTATTTTTCTGGGCTCCAAAATCACTACAGATGGTGACTGCAGCCATGAAATTAAAAGACGCTTACTCTCTGGAAGGAAAGTTATGACCAACCTAGATAGCATATTGCAAAGCAAAGACATTACTTTGCCAACAAAGGTCCGGCTAGTCAAGGCTATGGTTTTTCCTGTGGTCCTGTATGGATGTGAGAGTTGGACTGTGAAGAGGCTGAGCACCGAAGAAGTGATGCTTTTGAACTGTGGTGTTGGAGAAGACTTTGAGAGTCCCTTGGACTGCAAGGAGATCCAACCAGTCCATTCTGAAGGAGATCAGCCCTGGGATTTCTTTGGAAGGAATCATGCTAAAGCTGAAACTCCAGTACTTTGGCCAGCTCATGTGAAGAGTTGACTCATTGGAAAAGACTCTGCTGCTGGGAAGGATTGGGGGCAAGAGGAGAAGGGGACGACAGAGGATGAGATGGCTGGATGGCATCATTGACTCGATGCACATGAGTCTGAGTGAACTCCAGGAGTTGGTCAAGGACAGGGAGTCCCGGAGTGCTGCAATTCATGGGGTCGCAAAGAGTCAGACACAACTGAGCGACTGATCTGATCTGAATGTCAATATGACAAAGTTACACCAGAATGGGATGACTTATTCAAGACATTAAACTTTACAGCAACATTTTCATTACTTTATTCTGAAATCTTGAACAATATTTTCTCAGAATATTTCTTTTTCTCTAGTATGATTTTCAAACCAATGGCAGGAAGAAATAATATGGAGATTATCTTTAAAGATCTCTTTTCTCAAAATTCTTATAAAAGATGTTCTAGGTTAGCCGTACTTGGTTAAATGGCAACTTTGTAAAGCTCTTCCTCTGAATGGAGAGTTAAGAAAGGTCATAAAGAGACAGAGCAAAATTAAATGCTGACTTCTTTCTTTGAAGCAGGAAAAGGCACTCTTTATTTGGGAAGACTTGATCACAAGCCATTATCTCTGATAAAGAAAAAATCTGAGAAGCATTTACCATTTGAAAGACTTGAGGACCAGCAACATAGATGAATATTGCATAGAGACCTGTTAGAAATGTAAATTATCCGACCTCAACCCAGACCTTCTGAACAAGAATCTTAACTTTTAAGGGTCCAGAGGTGATGTCTATTTACATTCATATATACATAAAAGACAGACATCTGTCCTATGCTAATTAGTGTGGAAGCATATGAACTAAATTGTTCTTTCCAATAGCAAATTAGAAGGAAGAAAGCTTGATCTTTGAGATAGCTTCCAAAACACTCACTCTCTCTTCTCTCGATATGTGTGAGAAGAAGCATATATTATATCCCATAAGGTTATTGGCACTCATCTTGGGAGTATCCTGGGTACTTTGCCTGGGATAAGCCTGACACTGGAAGCGAGAATGGTGAGAAAGGAAAAGGAACTCAGTAACATCCTTGAACTGTTAAATCAACCAGACAGAAGATAGAATCACCTCTAGGCATTTAACTTTGTGAGCCAATACATTCTCCTAGTTATTGCAGAAAAATCGAGCTCATTTTCTTCCATCTAAAGGCACAACATGTTAACTGATATAATGTCAGTAAGTTCAGTTCAGTTCAGTCGCTCAGTCATGTCTGAATCCTCGCCACCCCATGAATCCCAGCACCCCAGGCCTCCCTGTCCATCACCAACTCCCAGAGTTTACTCAAACTCATGGCCATCAAGTTGGTGATGCCATCCAGCCATCTCATCCTCTGTCATCCCCTTCTCCTTCTGCCCCCAATCCCTCCCAGCATCAGGGCCTTTTCCAGTGAGTTAACTCTTCCCATGAGGTGGCCAAAGTATTGGAGTTTCAGCTTTAACATCAGTCCTTCCAATGAACACTCAGGATTGATCTCCTTTAGAATGGGCTGGTTGGATCTCCTTGCAGTCCAAGGGACTCTCAAGAGTCTTCTCCAGCACCACAGTTCAAAAGCATCAATTCTTTGGCCCTCAGCCTTCTTCATAGTCCAACTCTCACATCCATACATGACCACTGGAAAAACCATAGCTTTGACTAGATGGACCTTTGTTGGCAAAGTAATGTCTTTGCTTTTCAATATGCTATCTAGGTTGGGCATAACTTTCCTTCCAAGGAGTAAGCATCTTTTAATTTCATGGCTGCAGTCACCATCTGCAGTGATTTTGGAGCCCAAAAATATAAAGTCTGACACTGTTTCCACTGTTTCCCCATCTGTTTCCGATGAAGTGATGGGACCACATGCCATGATCTTCGTTTTCTGAATGTTGAGTTTTAACTCAACTTTTTCACTCTCCACTTTCACTTTCTTCAAGAGGCTTTTTAGTTCATCTTCATTTTCTGCAATAAGGGTGGTGTCATCTGCATATCTGAGGTTATTGATATTTCTCCCGGCAGTCTTGATTCCAGCTTGTGCTTCTTCCAGTCCAGAGTTTCTCATGATGTACTCTGCATATAAGTTAAATAAGTAGGGTGACAATATACAGCCTTGATGTACTCCTTTTCCTCTTTGGAACCAGTCTGTTGTTCCATGTCCAGTTCTAACTGTTGCTTCCTGAGCTACATATAGGTTTCTCAAGAAGCAGATCAGGTGGTCTGGTATTCCCAACTCTTTCAGAATTTTCCACAGTTTATTGTGATCCACAGAGTCAAAGGCTTTGGCATAGTCAATAAAGCAGAAATAGATGTTTTTTTCTGGAACTCTCTTGCTTTTTCAATGATCCAGCAGATGTTGTCAATTTGATCTCTGGTTCCTCTGCCTTTTCTAAAACCAGCTTGAACATCTGGAGGTTCATGGTTCACATAGTGCTGAAGCATGGCTTGGAGAATTTTGAGCATTATTTACTAGCGTGTGAGATGAGTGCAATTGTGCAGTAGTTTGAGCATTCTTTGGCATTGCCTTTCTTTGGGATTGGAATAAAAACTGACCTTTCCAGTCCTGTGGCCACTGCTGAGCTTTCCAAATTTGCTGGCACATTGAGTGCAGCACTTTCACAGCATCATCTTTTAGGATTTGAAATAGCTCGACTGGAATTCCATCACCTCCATTAGCTTTGTTCATAGTGATGCTTTCTAAGGCCCACTTGACTTCACATTCCAGGATGTCTGGCTCTAGGTCAGTGATCACACCATTGTGATTATCTGGGTTGTGAAGATCTTTTTGTACAGTTCTTCTATGTATTCTTGCCACCTCTTCTTAATATCTACTGCTTCTGTTAGGTCCATACCATTTCTGTCCTTTATTGAGCCCATCTTTGCATGAAATGTTCCCTTGGTATGTCTGATTTTCTTGAAGAGATCTCTAGTCTTTCCCATTCTGTTGCTTTCCTCTATTTCTTTGCATTTATCATTGAGGAAGGCTTTCTTATCTCTCCTTGCTATTCTTTGGAACTATGCATCAGATGCTTATATCTTTCCTTTTCTCCTTTGCTTTTCACTTCCCTTCTTTTCACAGCTATTTGTAAGGCCTCCTCAGACAGCCATTTTGCTTTGCCGAGAGGAGCAACCCCACGTCCAAGGAGAGGAGGCTGCGTGGGTGCAGGAGGTCCGAGAGGAGCTACTCCACTTTCAAGGTCAGGAGGAGCGGCCATGAGGAGATAACCCTTGTCCAAGGTAAGGAGCAGTGGCTGCACTTTGCTGGAGCAGCCATGAAGAGATACCCCACATCCAAGATAAGAGAAACCCAAGTAAGACAGTGGGTGTTGCAAGAGGGCATCAGAGGGCAGACACACTGAAACCATAATCACAGAAAACTAGCCAATCTGATCACACGGAACACAGCCTTGTCTAACTCAATGAAACTAAGCCATGCTGTGTGGGGCCACCCAAGACGGGTGGGCAAGGTGGAGAGATCTGATGGAATGTGGTCCACTGGAGAAGGGGATGGCAAACCACTTCAGTATTCTTGCCTTGAGAACCCCATGCTGCTGCTGCTGCTAAGTCGCTTCACTCGTGTCCGACTCTGTGCTACCCCATAGATGGCAGCCCACCAGGCTCCGCCGTCCCTGGGATTCTCCAGGCAAGAACACTGGAGTGGGTTGCCATTTCCTTCTCCAATGCATGAAATGGAAAAGTGAAAATGAAGTCACTCAGTCGTGTCCGACTCTCTGTGAACCCATGGACTACAGCCTACCAGGCTCCTCCGCCCATGGGATTTTCCAGGCAAGAGCACTGGAGTGGGGTGCCTTTGCCTTCTCTGAGAACCCCATGAACAGTATTAAAAGGAAAAATGATAGAATACTGAATGAGGAACTCCCCAGGTTGGTAGGTGCCCAATATGCTACAGGAGATCAGTGGAGAAATAACTCCAGAAAGAATGAAGGGATGGAGCCAAAGCAAAAACAATACCCAGTTGTGGATGTGACTGGTAATAGAAGCAAGGCCCAATGCTGTACAGAGCAATACTGCATAGGAGCCTGGAATGTTAGGTCCATGAATCAAGGCAAATTGGAAGTGGTCAAATAAGAGATGGCAAGAGTGAATGTCGGCATTTTAGGAATCAGCAAACTAAAATGGACTGGAATGGGTGAATTTAACTCAGATGACCATTATATCTACTACTGTGGGCAGGAATCCCTTATAAGAAATGGAGTAGCCATCATGGTCAACAAAAAAGTCCAAAATGCAGTACTTGGAGGCAATCTCAAAAATGACAGAATGATCTCTGTTCATTTCCAAGGCAAACCATTGAATATCAGAGCAATCCAAGCCTATGCCCCAACTGGTAACGCTGAAGAAGCTTAAGTTGAAAGGTTCTATGAAGACTTACAAGACCTTTTAGAAGTAACACCCCCAAAATACGTCCTTTTCATTTTAGGGAGCTGGAATGCAAAGTAGGAAGTCAAGAAACACCTGGAGTAACAGGAAAATTTGGCCTTGGAGTATGGAATGAAGCAGGGCAAAGGCTAATAGAGTGTTTCCAGGAGAACGCACTGGTCATAGCAAACACCCTCTTCCAACAACACAAGAGAAGACTCTACACATGGACATCACCAGATGGTCAGCACCAAAATCAGATTGATTATATTCTTTGCAGCCAAAGATGGAGAAGCTCTACACACTTAGGAAAAACAAGACTGGGAGCTGACTGTGGCTCAGATCATGAGCTCCTTATTGACAAATTCAGACTTAAATTGAAAAAAGTAAGTAAAACGACTAGACCGTTCAGGTATGACCTAAATCAAATGTCAGTAAAGCACTTACTTTAAAAATAGATGATATGCAGATATTAGCATGTAAATTTTTAATAGAAATTTTTAAAGAAAAGATACACATATGCTTTGGTAATCTGTGCAAGAACTCTTGAATAGTTGTTTTTCCTTCATTCTAAGAGGAAAAATATTTTTAACTACTTAATAATGTATAACTTTTTTCCATTTCTCATGCTCATGTTTTCTCATGCCTTAGCCTTCTTCAGTTCACACAATGAGGGCATCATGTATTCACTAACCTCACAGAAAGTTTGCTACTTACTAGAGAAGAAAAAATTTCAGAAATGCCTTTATGGGGAAAATCTCGACTTCAAATCAAACATTATTTTCTGATTCAAAACAAATTTTGGCTGCTAATGAACACCAGCATCTCCAGGTTGGCAGACACTGAGTCATGAGTTCTGAAAGCAAAGAAGTTTTATATGTTTATGAATTTTACACTGATCTTTACTTTTTTCTTATTAAAAAATGTGAAATGTACTTGATTTACAATATTGTGTTAGTTTTCAGTGCATGGTAATGTGATGATTCAGTTTGAGTTATATTTTTATATTCATATGCTATTTAGTTAAAATTTTTCACCATCATAACATATAAAGAATATGAATGCTCAAAATAGTAAAGTAACACTGCAGTGCCTTTAGAGGTAAACTTTTTGCAATTCTGTTTTCTCAGTTCCAGTAAAATCTGGTACTGTTTCAAATACAAGCACATAGGGCAACTGAAGAAGGAACAGTATCATTTCAATGTATTGATATCTTCCACTACTTAACACACACTAAAATATGTAGAAAAAGCCATTGGTAGTTCAGTCGTTCTTTGTTGAAACAAACTGAAAATTCATTTAAATTACATTAAGCAAAAAAGAGGAGTGAACTTTAGATAATGGAATATTTTCAGAAAATAAGAAGTGAATAGTACTTAGTTGGGGAGAAGAACCACGGGATCCCATTTTTCTAAAGATCTCTCTAGATCAAGTTTTCTCAAACCTGGCACTGTGGACCTTGTGAGCTGGAGAATTCCTTTTAGGGGGAGGTTGTCCTGTGCCTGCAGGATGTTGAACACAATCTCTGCCGTCTACCTTCTCCATGCCAAGAGCACCTCATCCAGTGTGACAGCCAAAGTTCCCTGGAGACATAGTTTTCCCTTGTTGAAAACCACTGTTAAAGATATAGACATTGGTCTGTTTCATGCAGAAACTGATGATAGATATAGAATGAAGATGGAGATACAGATAAAGATGTTGGTATGGGTATAACTCATTTCTCATCATGACTTTCTCTTCATAGTGATAAATGTAAACACTGAGTTCTGCAACCTAGGATTCAACTCCTGGAAACAAAAACAGCTTTATACTCCTTTCTAAAAGTGCCATGTTAATTTAATTCACATGTCTTCCTGGGAACAACCAACTGCATTTAGGCTATATTGTGTGCATGCTCCACTGCTCAATCACGTCTGACTCTTTGCAATCCCTGGACTGTAGCCCACCAGGCTCCTCTGTCCGTGAGATTTTCCAGGCAAGAATACTGGAGTGGGTAGCCATTCATTTCTTCAGACAACATATATTGGGTCACACCATATGACAGTAACCCAACAAAATACAGGATAATGTTCGGAGAAGAGTTACTAGAAAGGAGCAATGGTACCAGAAAAGTGGGAATATAAAGGGCCTTCATGAAATAGAAGAGAACAAACTATTAAAGAATCCATTATAGGAGGTTGTCCTGAGCATTAAACAAGCTTTTAAAGTGAAAGGGTGTATATTAGTCTCTCAGTCAAGTCCAACTTTTTGTGACCCTAAAGACTATAGCCCACCAGGCTCCTCTGTCCATGGGATTCTCCAGGCAAGCATACTGGAGAGAGTTTCCATTCCCTTCACCAAGGGGTTTTCCCAATCCAGGAATTGAACCCTGGTCTCCCACGTTGCAGACAGATTCTTTACCATCTGAGGTATCAGGGAAGCTGATCAAAGTGAAAGGGCCTAATCAAACTTCTAGAAAAATCAAAAAGAATAATGGATATGCAGATTGACACCTAAGACATCCCTTTGGATTAGCAACTAAAAACTTCCAAGAGAAGAAAATAGCTCGTCAACAAATGAATCAGAGTTGACTTTCCATTCATCATCCCAACTGTTGACAAATGTATGCAGTTTTGGACCACTGGACAAAGTATGTAATATTTGCTGCATCCACAAACCTACCCTTATGTGAATTTGTAATAATTACCTCTCACAATCATTGATATGATTTCTTCCCTGTTCCATTTTTCAGAAACATGTAAATTAAATTTTGCATAGGTAGTCTTTTCTTTATGGCATCTTTCTCTTATAATAATGTTTTGGTATTTACCAATATAATTGCATATGTCAAGAGTGTATTTTGTTTTATTGTTGATAAATATTCTGTTGTATTGGTTTATTTTCAGGGTTGTTTTGGTTTTTGTTTTTGGCAATACATCAATCAGAAGCCACACAATAACTTGAACAGGATAATTTTACTTTTTTTCCTTGTGTATTGGTTTTATTTGTTTTTTTTTTAATTTATTTATTTTAATTAGAGGCTAATTACTTTAAAATATTGTATTGGTTTTGCCATACATCACCATGAATCCGCCACAGGTGTACACATGTTCCCAATCCTGAACCCCCCTCCCACATCCCTCCCCATACCATCCCTCTGGGTCACCCCAGTGCACCAGCCCCAAGCTTCCTGTATCCTGCATCGAACCTGGGGGGGGGGGTGGATGATTTGGGAGGATAATTTTAATATAAAAAATTTAACATGAGAATTGGAGTATTGAGCTTTGACTTATAAGAGGCAACTAGAACTCTAAAGAATATAGCAATAGACATCGGGAGAAGCCATTACCCCAGGACTGGAAATAAAACACTCACACAAGAGGCTACCCTCTCCTAGAACTGAAAACCAATCTCATTAGAGATGGGAGAATCATAGCAATATATGTGTGTGTTAGTTGCTCAGACATGTCCAACTCTTTGCAACCCCATGGACTATACAGCCCACCGGGCTCCTCTGTTAATGGAAATCAGGCAAGAATATTGGATTGGGTAGCCATTTCATTCTCCAGGGGATCTTTCTGACCCAGGGATTGAACTCAGGTCTCTTGCATTGCAGGCAGACTCTTTACCAACTGAGCCACCAGGGAAGCCCCCACTAAAGAAGCTTGATAACATACTGACTGTGTTCACTATAAATCTAACTAATAAAAAGCAGGGCAACTTGGAATTCACTACAGGTTCCCCCAAATTTACTCTTACTTAAAATGGTTTTGGCTCTTCTCAGTTCTTTATTTTCCATCTGCATTTTGTAACTGCCTTGTGAATATAAATAAAGAATATTGGTGTTTTGATTTGAATATTGTGGGATCTACATATGAATTTTGGAGAAGGCAAACATATGAATTTAAGAAACATTACCATTTTAATCACATTGAAAGATTGAAGGCAGGAGGAGAAAGGTACTACAGAGGATAAGATGGTTGGATGGTATCACTGACTCAATGGACATGAGTTTGAGCAAGTTCTGGGAGATGGTGAAGGACAGGAAGTTTGGTGTGCTGCAGTCCATGGGTCTCAATGAATCAGACATGACTAAGCAATGGGACAACAGCAACAGATTCTCAAGAAGCCTTTTCTGAAGAGAAGGCCAAGGGTGTGGCCGCACAACCTTTTCCTTGTGCTCTGGGAGGATCAAAAGAGCAGAATGTTCAATTACACATGTGGTTCTTTGAGAGATTATACTAGTAACTCACAGGTCTCCTCACCATCTAAGCAAAAGCCAAGAACAGAAGTGGGATTATCCAAGATAGATGTGCAGATGAGCCTTTGGTCTAATGGAGTGAACCCCTGAAACTGAAGGGAGATTTACAAGGTTCTTGAGAATACTCTGCCAGCAGCCACACTGCCAGCTTGGACTGAAAGAAACAGAAAGAACAAAGAAAGACTGCTGGGCTCCCAAGATTCTACTGGCAGGAAACAAGTTGATAAAACTACTCAGCTGCAAACACATACAGCCCTTCACCTTTCCAAAAAGAAAGGAGACTCCTAGTGTGGGGGCTTGGCCAGACAGTAGAGCCGCTGGCTCAGAGAGCAGAGCCAGACTACAGAGGATTATTCCCATTATATTGGGAACCTAAGGTTGCTTGCCCAGCTGGATTTTGAAATTACTTAAGACTGGAGACCTCTTTTCTTCTTTCTGTTTTCTCCTTTTGTGAATTGGCACATTGATAGCACTTAACCTATTGTTATCTTGCCATTGTAGTTTGGGAGCAGATATTTTTAAGTTTCACATACAGAGAGTAAAGTTTTTGCCCTCAGATGGATTATACAATGAGTTTTGCCTATACCTGTTGTTGTTCAGTTGCTAATTGATGTCTGACTCTTTGCTAGCCAGGCAGTGCACCAGGCTTCCCTGTCCTTCACTAACTCCTGGACTTTGCTCAAACTCATGTGCATTGAGTTAGTGATGCCATCCAACCATCTCATCCTCTTGTCACCTATACCTAATTTAGATTATTTAGATAATGAAATTTGTGTCTTTGTGATGATGAGAATTAGATGAGATTCTGGACTTAAGATGTTAATGTAACAATTTGAGATTGTTGGGGACCTTGGAACAGGTTGGACGTGTTTCAGGCATTCAGAATGGACTTGAATCTTTCAGGGTCTGTGACAGACAAAGTAATAACATTCCAAAATGCCCACATCCAAATCCTTGAAACCTTACATGGCAAAAGTGACTTTGGAGGTGTTAGTTTAAGAATCTTGAGATGGGAAAAATTCTGAGTTATCTGAATAGGTCCAATATAAGATTAAGGGTCCTAATAAGAGGGAGACCAAAAAATAAGAATAGGAAAAAGACAATGGGATGATAAAAATTGAGAGAAAGATTCAAAGATATGTGTTGCTGGCTTTGAAAATGTAAGATGAGGTTAGAAGTTAAGAAATATAGAGGACTCTAGAAGCTCAGAAAAGCAAGAAAATGAATTTCCCTTTAAAAGTTTTAGAAGGAAGGCAGTTCTGCTGACCTATTTAGACAACCATTTATCAGAATTGTATGAAAATAAATTTGTGTCGTTTAAGCCACTGAATTTATGATTTCTTCTCCCCAACCAGACCCTTATCTCCCCAGCCATTTTTTCCCTTCACCCTTCCACTTGCTCTGGGATGGAGAAATAGGAAAGATGGAAACAGAAGCCAACAATTTAACACAACCAACAGATCTTATTACATGGATTTTGCAGTAAACTTTAAGCAAATAATCTTAGTGATTCAATAAAGGAAGTTGGTGTCTGGAGTGAGTGGATTGGTTTCCCACAAGAGCCCCTCATCCTTCATATAAAAGAAATCATCAAGGTGCGCATTGGACCACACAAGCAGCAGATTAAATTGATGAGTGCCATTCCAGGGCTTGGTGTCCCATTCTGTTATATGTATAATCTATATTTATTATGACCCTGTGAGCTTAAGCTTGAATAAAGCTGTCATTTATCAGTCTCCCTAGAAGTCACAGTAGGAGGTCTAGGCACAAGAACCTCTCAAGAAATTCTAGAGGAGGCTGATTTTCCAAAGCAATAGTCCCCGAGTCAGTACACATAAATTTATATTGTTTTAAGCCATTAAAGTTGTGATAATTTGTTAAAATGGCAATATGGAACGAACACTCCATTCAAATTATTAATCCAGCATGCAAGAAAAAAAAAATATTTCGGACATAAATAAGTCCAAAATTCATTCCACATACTCTTTCCCAGGATGCCCTTAAAGGTATGTCGTTCAAAAAGAAGACTGCAAAAGAGGAAGATGTATCCTAGAAACCAAAAATAAAACACAGAAGGAATACCAATTTCTTCCCTCTATAGATTATTGTTCTTTTATTTTTTAATTTTATTTTATTTTTAAACTTTAAAATATTGTATTAGTTTTGCCAAATATCGAAATGAATCCATCACAGGTATACCTGTGTTCCCCATCCTGAACCCTCTTCCCTCCTCCCTCCCCATACCCTCCCTCTGGGTCGTCCCAGTGCACCAGCCCCAAGCGTCCAGTATCGTGCATCGAACCTGGACTGGCGACACGTTTCATACATGATATTATACATGTTTCAATGCCATTCTCCCAAATCTCCCCACCCTCTCTCTCTCCCACAGAGTCCATAAGACTGATCTGTACATCAGTGTCTCTTTTGCTGTCTCGTACACAGGGTTATTGTTACCATCTTTCTAAATTCCATATATATGCATTAGTATACTGTATTGGTGTTTTTCTTTCTGGCTTACTTCACTCCGTATAATAGGTTCCAGTTTCATCCATCTCATTAGAACTGATTCAGTTGTATTCTTTTTAATGGCTGAGTAATACTCCATTGTGTATATGTACCACAGATTTCTTATCCATTCATCTGCTGATGGGCATCTAGATTGCTTCCATGTTTTGGCTATTATGAACAGTGCTGCGATGAACATTGGGGTACACATGTCTCTTTCCCTTCTGGTTTCCTCAGTGTGTATGCCTAGCAGTGGGATTGCTGGATCATAAGGCAGTTCTATTTCCAGTTTTTTAAGGAATCTCCACACTGTTCTCCATAGTGGCTGTACTAGTTTGCATTCCCACCAGGAGTGTAAGAGAGCTCCCTTTTCTCCACACTCTCTCCAGCATTTATTGCTTGTAGACTTTTGGATCTCAGCCATTCTGACTGGCGTGAAATGGTACCACATAGTGGTTTTGATTTGCATTTCTCTGATAATGAGTGATGTTGAGCATCTTTTCATGTGTTTGTTAGCCATCTGTATGTCAATAGATGCAGAGAAAGCCTTTGACAAAATTCAACATCCATTTATGATAAGAACTCTCCAGAAAGCAGGAATAGAAGGAACATACCTCAACATAATAAAAGCTATATATGACAAACCCACAGCAAACATTATCCTCAATGGTGAAAAATTGAAAGCATTTCCTCTAAAGTCAGGAACAAGACAAGGGGGCCCACTTTCACCATTACTATTCAACATAGTTTTGGCCACAGCAATCAGAGCAGAAAAAGAAATAAAAGGAATCCAAATTGGAAAAGAAGAAGTAAAACTCTCACAATTTGCAGATGACATGATCCTCTACATAGAAAACCCTAAAGACTCCACCAGAAAATTACTAGAACTAATCAATGAATATAGTAAAGTTGCAGGATATAAAATCAACACACAGAAATCTCTTGCATTCCTATACACTAATAATGAGGAAATAGAAAGAGAAATTAAGGAAACAATTCCATTCACCATTGCAACGGAAAGAATAAAATACTTAGGAATATATCTACCTAGAGAAACTAAAGACCTATACATAGAAAACTATAAAACACTGGTGAAAGAAATCAAAGAGGACACTAATAGATGGAGAAATATACCATGTTCATGGATTGGAAGAATCAATATAGTGAAAATGAGTACACTACCCAAAGCAATTTATAGATTCAATGCAATCCCTATCAAGCTACCAACAGTATTCTTCACAGAGCTAGAACAAATAATTTCACAATTTGTATGGAAATACAAAAAACCTTGAATAGCCAAAGCTATCTTGAGAAAGAAGAATGGAACTGGAGGAATCAACCTACCTGACTTCAGGCTCTATTACAAAGCCACAGTTATCAAGACAGTATGGTACTGGCACAAAGACAGAAATATTGATCAATGGAACAAAATAGAAAGCCCAAAAATAAATCCACGCACATATGGACACCTTATCTTTGACAAAGGAGGCAAGAATATACAATGGATTAAAGACAACCTCTTTAACAAGTGGTGCTGGGAAAACTGGTCAACCACTTGTAAAAGAATGAAACTAGAACACTTTCTAACACCATACACAAAAATAAACTCAAAATGGATTGAAGATCTCAACGTAAGACCCGAAACTATAAAACTCCTAGAGGAGAACATAGGCAAAACACTCTCCAACATACATCACAGCAGGATCCTCTATGACCCACCTCCCAGAATACTGGAAATAAAACCAAAAATAAACAAATGGGACCTAATTAAACTTAAAAGCTTCTGCACAACAAAGGAAACTATTAGCAAGGTGAAAACGCAGCCTTCAGAATGGGAGAAAATAATAGCAAATGAAGCAACTGACAAACAACTAGTCTCAAAAATATATAAGCAACTCCTACAGCTCAACTCCAGAAAAATAAATGACCCAATCAAAAAATGGGCCAAAGAACTAAATAGATTACTGTTTTTGTTGGCTTATTTTGAAACAACAGAATACTTCAGCTTCATCAAAATTTTACTGCTTATTTGTCCTGTTGAACAAAAATGTATTTTTCCATGAAAAGCTTATCACTATAAGTTATGAAATGGAACATCTGAATATCTGAAAACATAGTGTGTGGAATGCTGACAAAATCCAAAATAAAAACAGTTTAATAAAGAGTTAATTGGCTTGGTTTTGAATCATCATTCCTTCTTATAGAGCAAGAATAAGACCAAGAATATAAACAGCTTTCACATGTGCCATGTAATTACTATCTGTCTTAAGTCAGATGCTTTAGCACATGAACACACACAACAAATAAGGGGGTGAGCTTGAACTCTTCATATTTAGAAATGACAAAATTGAGGTTTAGGAAAGAGAAGGAGCTTGCCAATGACACAATAGTATTGAATAAACAGATTAAATGAGAATGAAGGTATTTCTATTCAGAGTTTGAGCTATTGTGCCAGTTCATACCAGATACCATCAGTTCTTATCATATTGAAAATTTTCCTGTTTTACATTAAGCGTAAGGGTCATAATTTAAACAGTCATGAAGTCAAAACGTATTCCTGCCTGACTACCTGAACTCTCATTAGAGTCACAATCATTTTTAAGAACAGTTTCAAACAAGATCCTCACCTAGTGGTAGTTAAGAGCCATGGTATATATTTACCTGCCATAAAAATGTTAATACACGGTGCCTAAAAAGTGTGAGATCCTTTTTACCTTGTCACAGCTGGAAAAGCTTAGTATCCAACTCATTTTTCATGGTGTAATATCATCTGGTTTTCAGCAGTGCCAGAAAAGAAACAAACAAAAAAGAAATGAACAAAATATATGCTTTTAAAATGAATGTGAACCATATACAGTGGTTTTATATAAGATTCTTAAATATCTTTTCCATGGAGTGTGAAAAATATCTAATAAATAAAACATTCAAAAAATTAAAAAAAATAAAACATTCCAGCCATAAATCCATGAATTGTTTGTGAAACTAATTTTATTTGAGTCAGCAAACATGGATTAAGTACTATTATGTGCCTGTGGCTATGATATATTTCCTTTTTATAACATTAGGACTCACAACAACCCTATGAAGGGATTTTATAAATGAGCTGCTTTTGACAGAGAAGTGAATTGAAACACAGAATTATAACTGTTCATTAATGATAGTAGATTTTGAAGCGAGTATTCTAACTTCTGCTATAGTTGTGTTGAAGATTTTTTTCCCTAAAGTTTTAAAAGAAAATTAAGTTAAGGAGTTATAATCTATTCAAAAATTTTAAGGCAAAATAGTCAGTAAGAGGATAGGTACATGCATGCATTCTTTTTTCAATGAGATAAGACTTTAAAAATCATTTATTTCTATTTTGGTACAAAGGCAAAAGTACTATTTCTAGGTAAAATCAGGAATTTATAGTGTTACTTTAAGTAGGTTGATTATAATAAAAGTGTTTTGGAAAATAATAAATGACTGCTCTTGCCTTAAAAGCTTTAATAAATTAGAAAGAAAACACATTAGTTAAGTGCTAATTTTACTCAATTCCCAATCTCGGTTTGCAGGGGGAAATGATTACTTAAATTTACACAGCAGGGTTTTTTTTTAACATATAAAATTTTCAGGAAATTATTTTATAGAAATAACGTTTAGACTACTACTGCCACCTCAAGGTGGCACCTTGAGGAAAAACATTGACCTCCTTTCCTTCCAATATCCTGTGGAAAGGAAGGAAATTTTATTTTAGAATGTGTAAATCCAAAATATGGCTCCGGAAAGCAAAGAAGTATGTTCCTAATGCATTTCATTATCCTGGAGAAATTTCTGGAATGCAGCATTGGTATTGGCTTGGAGGAGCAACTGAGTAGAGCACTTACCATCCCAAATAAGCATCAGAAGGAGACTGCACAGGAGAGAATCCTTCCCAGCTGTAGCCCAGAAAATCATGAAGCTCTCGGTGGATGTGCACAAAGCACAGGAAGCAATGCTAAGGAGAATCAAGCCCAGAACTGTTTACAAAAGAGTCCAGTCTATCGTACCTCTCCAGATTCAGCTCTACATAAGAGCATCTCACTCCTTTTTAGACCATTCTGCAGGCTTCATACCATTTACACAACCTCTAAATTGGAGTCCCATAAGGCTAGGTCTTATGCTGTTATATCTGCTCTATACAGTTTCCTACTTTCTTTAAACTTTTCACATTTCTTGGGTATCATCTCTCTGTTAATGACCACCATTTTTTATTGACTGTATTTCCCACATTGCATATTTCATATCCATGACATTCGTTTTGTAACTGGAAGTTTGTACCACTTCATCTCCCTCAACTATTTATCTCCTCTCTCCAACGCCCTCTCCACTGACAACCATATGTTTCTTCTCTCTATCTGTGACTCTGTTTCTGTCTTGTTATGCTTGGCAATTTGTTTTGATTTTTAGATCCCACATATAAATAAAATAATACAGTGTTTGTCTCTCTCTTACTTATTTCACTCAGCACAATACTCTCTGGATTCACCTATGTTGTTTATGGGCACTTAGCTTGTTTCCATATCTTGACTATTGCAAATAATGCTGCAGTGTATGTTGAGGTGCACGTATTTTCTAAAATTAATGTTTTTGTTTTCTTTGGATAAGTACTCAGATGTAGAATTTCTGAGTGATATGGAAGCTTTATTTTTAAATTTTTTGAGGAACTGCCATAACGTTTTCTGCTACAGCTGCACCAATTTGCATTCCAGGAGCAAGAATGTTCCCTTTTCTCCATATCCTCCCCAATACTTATTATAGATTGTCTTTTTGATATAAGTCATTTTAATGAGTGTGAGGTCATTTCTCATCATGATTTTTGTGTGCACTTCTCTGATGATTAGTGATGCTGAGCATTTTTCCATATGCCTATTGACCATCTGTGTCTCCTTTGGAAAAATGTCTGTTTAGATCAACTGCCAATCTTTTAATCAGGTTGTTTATTTTTGACGTTGAGTTGTAAGAATTCTTTGTATATTTTGGTGATTAACTCCTTATCAGATATATTATTTGCAAATATTTTGCTCCCATTTAGTAAATGGCCTTATCATGATACAGATAGTTACTCACACAGTGAAAAAGGTTTTTGTTTGCTTGTTTGTTTTTAGATTAATGTAGTCCTATTTGCTTATTCTTGCTTTTATTTCTCTTGAGAAGACATATAAAAAAAGATATATGTATGTATGAATGAGTGAAGTCGCTCATTCGTGTCCGACTCTTTGAGACCCCATGGACTGTAGCCTAACCAGGTTCCTCCGTCCATGGGATTTTCCAGGCAAGGATACTGGAGTGGGTTGCCATTTCCTTCTCCAGGAGATCTTCCAGACCCAGGGATTGAACCCAGGTCTCCCACATTGTAGGCAGACGCTTTACCGTCTGAGCTGCCAGGGAAGATCCATATATATGTATATGTATATACATATACATTCATCTTGGCTATATATACATATATATATATATATACATATATAGCCAAGATGATATATATATAACCAAGATGAATGTCAAGGGGTGTGCTACCTATGTTTTCTTCTAGGAGTTTTATAGTTTCAGGTCTTACATTTAAGATTTTAATCCATTGCAAATTTACTTTTGTACATGGTGTGATATCACTTTTTTTAAAAAAAAATATACAATATGTATCTAGACACTAGAGCTCCAGATTACCCACTAACATGTCTATCTTCATGTTTTAAGACTCTTATAGTGACACTAATTGGTTAATGTCTATTCAACCATTTTGAAATTAAAAGAAAAAAAACTTTCATTATCTTTTAGAATACCACTTTTTCATCATTCATCCAATGTTGTTCAGATTTGGTTAATTCTTTTGCCTGATCCAAACATCAACTGATAGCTAATGTTTAGTCAATTACATGAATCAGTTCTGATCAGTGCAAGACTGGCTAGTTCTTCTCCTTCAGTTATTAGAAAAAAAAAGAAAACTTTATTCTACTGGAGTGGACAAGGTTAAAGCATGTAAGTTTTGAGATTTATGGGGCCACCATGAAGTAACAGCTACTCAAATACACATGCATACAACCTGGAACAGAGAGAAAAAGACAAAACTTTGACATTATAATTTGAACCTCTAATTTCTGCTCTTTCCCTTGAATGATCATGATTTTACCACATTTGGGATGGTGCTATGTGGTTTCAGCTTCCTTTATGGGGTATGGTCTATGACTCTAGTCTTTTCCTGGCTCCTACCTTCTCACTTTTAGTCTCAGATTATAAGTTAAAGCTTAGGAGAGATCATGTTCAACAATTCACTCAAATTGGTGCCTTCAAAGGTCTCTATAAAGGGAAGTTTAGCCTGCCATTTCATTTACTTTTCACTATCTTTCCTTGAAATTCAGGCTCCACATGGGCACCAAATCTGTGTTGTTGATTGTTGCATTTCTATATTCTGAAATAGTAACTGATATAGAATAGTGAAATGAAAGTCACTCAGTTGTGTCCAACTCTTTATGATCTCATGGACTACACAGTCCATGGAATTTACCATGCCAAAATACTGAAGTTGTTAGCCTATCCCTTCTCCAGGGAATCTTCCCAACTCAGGGATTGAACCCAGGTCTCCCACATTGCAGGCAAATTCTTTACCGTCTGAGCCACCAGGTAAGTATATAATATGTATTTACTAAATGTTTTTAAATGAATGAATCAATGAACAAACAAACTGAAAATACAAATTTTACAATTACTCAAATTCAGGAATTTGGGGAAAGGTAAATGGTATTTTAAGTAGATGCTTTATTTTGTATGATAGGACTTAATGCATAAATACTAAATAAAATTGATAATTATCTAAAAATACAATTATATTGTATATAATTATATACTATATATATTACATTGTTTATATTGTATATATAAGCACGGGCAGCTGTGACAGTGAACAAGTGCAGCCAAAAGGAGCTACCTCATTTCTGAGGATGGTGGCAGTGGCCGAGAGGAGCTACCCCACATCCAAGGTCAGAAGCAGCAGCTGCACTTTGCTGGAGCAGCCATGAAGAGATACCACACATCCAAGGTAAGAGAAACCCAATAAAGATGGTAGGCACTGAGAGGGCGTCAGAAGGCAGACAGACTGAAACCACAATCAAAGAAAGCTAGCCAATCTGATCACATGGACCACAGCCTTGTCTAACTCAACGAAACTAAACCAAGTCATGTGGGGCCATGCAAGACGGGTGGGTCATGGTGGAGAGGTATGACAGAATGTGGTCCACTGGAGAAGGGAAAGGCAAATGACTTCAGTATTCTTTCCTTGAGAGCCCTATGAACAGTATGAAAAGGAAAAAAGATAGGACACTGAAGGATGAACTCCCCAGGTTTGTAGGTGCCCAATATGCTACTGGAGATCAGTGGAGAAATAACTTCAGAAAGAATGAAGGGATGCAGCCAAAGAAAAAACAACACCCAGTTGTGGATGTGACTGGTGATAGAAGCAAGGTCTGATGCTGTAAAGAGCAATATTGCCTAGGAACCTGGAATATTAGGTCCATGAATCAAGGCAAATTGGAAGTGGTCAAACAGGAGATGACAAGAGTGAACATCAACATTCTAGGAATCAACAAACTAAGATTGACTGGAATGGGTGAATTTAACGCAGGTGACCATTATATCTACTACTGCGGGCAGGAATCCCTTAGAAGAAATGGAGTAGCCATCATAGTCAACCAAAGAGTCCAAAATGCAGTACTTGGATGCAATCTCAAAAATGACAGAATGATCTCTGTTTGTTTCCAAGGCAAACCATTCAATACCATGGTGATCCAAGTCTATGTCCCGACCAGTAACACTGAAGAAGCTGAAGTTGAACAGTTCTATGAAGACTTACAAGACCTTCTAGAACCAACACCCAAAAAATCTGTCCTTTTCATTATAGGGAACTGGAATGCAAAGTAGGAAGTCAAGAAACACCTAGAGTAACAGGCAAATTTGGCCTTGGAGTATGGAATGAAGCAGGGCAAAACTAATAGAGTTTTGCCAAGAGAACATAGCAAACACCTTCTTCCAACAACACAAGAGAAGATTCTACACATGGACATCACCAGATGATCAACACCAAAATGAGATTGATTATATTACTTGCAGCCAAAGATGGATAAGCTCTATACACTCAGCAAAAACAAGACCAGGAGCTGACTGTGGCTCAGAACATGAACTCCTAATTGCCAAATTCAGACGGAAATTGAAGAAAATGGGGGAAACCACTAGACCATTCAGGTATGACCTAAATCAAATCCCTTATGATGATAGAGTGGAAGTGAGAAATAGATTTAAGGGACTAGATCTGATAGACAGAGTGCCTGATGAACTATGGATGGAGATTTGTGACATTGTACAAGACACAGGGATCAAGACCATCCCCAAGAAAAAGAAATGTAAAAAAGCAAAATGGTTGTCTGAGGAGACCTTACAAATAGCTGCAAAAAGAAGGGAAGCGAAAAGCAAAGGAGAAAAGGAAAGAAATACCCATTTGAATGCAGAGTTCCAAAGAATAGCAAGAAGAGATAAGAAAGCCTTCCTCAGTGACCAATGCAAAGAAATAGAGGAAAACAATAGAATGGGAAAGACTAGAGATCTCTTCAAGAAAATTACAGATACCAAGGGAATATTTTATACAAAGATGGGCTCAATAAAGGACAGAAATGGTATGGACCTAAGAGAAGCAGAAGATATTAAGAGGTGGCAAGAATACACAGAAGAACTGAACAAAAAAGATCTTCACAAGCCAGATAATCATGACGGTGTAATCACTCACCTAGAGCCAGACATCCTGGAATGTGAAGTCAAGTGGGCCTTAGGAAGCATCACTACCAAAAAGCTTGTGGAGGTGATGGAATTTCAGTTGAGTTATTTCAAATCCTGAAAGATGATGCTGTGAAAGTGCTGCACTCAACATGCCAGCAAATTTGGAAAGCACAGCTGTGGCCACAGGACTGGAAAAGTCAGTTTTCATTCCAATCCCAAAGAAAGGCAATGCCAAAGAATGCTCAAACAATGCACAATTGCACTCATCTCATACGTTAGTAAAGTAATGCTCAAAATTCTCCAAGCCAGGCTTCAGCAATACATGAACTGTGAACTTCCAGATGTTCAAGCTAGTTTTAGAAAGACAGAAGAAGCAGACATCAAATCACCAATATCTGCTGGATCATCAAAAAAGCAAGAGAGTTCCAGAAATACATCTATTTCTGCTTTATTGACTATGCCAAAGCCTTTGATTGTGTGGATCACAAGAAACTGTGGAAAATTCTGAAAGAGAAGGGAATACCAGATCACCTGACCTGCCTCTTGAGAAACCTGTATGCAGGTCAGGAAGCAACAGTTAGAACTGGACATGGAACAACAGACTGGTTCCAAATAGGAAAAGGAGTACGTCAAAGCTATATATTGTCACCCTGCCTATTTAACTTCTATGCAGAGTACATCATGAGAAACTCTGGGCTGGAAGAAGCACAAGCTGGAATCAAGATTTCCAGGAGAAATATCAATAACCTCAGATATGCAGATGACAATACCCTTATGGCAGATAGTGAAGAAGAACTAAAGAGCCTCTTGATGAAAGTGAAAGAGGACAGTGAAAAAGTTGGCTTAAAATTCAACATTCAGAAAACGAAGATCATGGTATCTGGTCCCTTGAATTCATAGCAAATAGATGGGGAAACAGTGGCTGACTTTATTTTTGGGAGCTCAAAAATCACTGCAGATGATGATTGTAGCCATGAAATTAAAAGATGCTTACTCCTTGGAAGGAAAGTTATGACCAACCTAGACAGCATATTAAAAAGCAGAGACATTACTTTGCCAACAAATGTCCATCTAGTCAAAGCTATGGTTTTTCCGGTGGTTATATATGAATGTGAAAGCTGAGCACTGAAGAATTGATGCTTTTGAACTATGGTGTTGGAGAAGACTTGAGGGTCCCTTGGACTGCAAGGAGATCCAACCAGTCCATCCTAAAAGGAGATCAATCCTGGGTGTTCATTGGAAGGACTGATTTTGAAGCTGAAACTCCAATACTTTGGCCACCTGATGCGAAGAGCTGACTCATTTGAAAAGACCCTGATGCTGGGAAAGATTGAGAGCAGGAGGAGAAGGGGCAACAGATAAGGAGATGGTTGGATGGCATCACAGACTGGTTGGACATGGGTTTGGGTGGATTCCAGGAGTTGGTGATGGACAGGGAGTCCTGGCGTGCTGCGGTTCATGGAGTCGCAAAGAGTCAGACACGACTGAGTGACTGAACTGAACTGAACTGAACTGAATAGTTATATTATTGCAAACCACAGGATAATTTATACAGAGAATATTAATAACCTTCTTTCTTAGTGTAGACTTGATTAACCATAGTCTATGAGTCTGTATGGGAGAAGGCAATGGCACCCCACTCCAGTACTCTTGCCTGGACAATCCCATGGACGGAGGAGCCTGGTAGGCTGCAGTCCATGGGGTCGCTGAGGGTAGGACACAACTGAGCGACTTCACTTTCACTTTTCACTTTCATGCATTGGAGAAGGAAATGGCAACCCACTCCAGTGTTCTTGCCTGGAGAATCCCAGGGACTGGGGAGCCTGATGGGCTGCCGTCTATGGGGTCGCACAGAGTCAGACACGAGTGAAGTGACTTAGCAGCAGCAGCAGCATCGATCTGTATAGTCTGCTATTTTCCATGTGTTTAAGTCCAGATTAAGGTAAAGTAAAGTGTTCATTGCTCAGTCATGTCTGACTCTTTGCAACCCCATAGATTGTGGACCTTGATGCTCCTCTGTCCATGGGATTCTCTGGGCAAGAATACTGGAGTGGGTTGCCATTTCCTTCTCCAAATGTAAAGGATGGACACTTTTTAAACTTATGCTATGTTTTGTTTACTTTTCATATATATTAATTTTTACAACTTTTACTACTCTAAATTACAATGATCATATTCAGTCAGTTCAGTTGTCCGACTTGTCCGACTCTTGGCAACCTCATGTACTGCAGCACACCAGGCTTCCCTGTCCATCACCAACTCCTGGAGTTTACACAAACTCATGTCCATTGAGTTGGTGATGCCATCCAACCATCTCATCCTCTGTTGTCCCCTTCTCCTCCTGCCTTTAGTCTTTCCCAGCATCAGAGTCTTTTCCAATGGTCAGTTCTTCACATCAGGTTGGCAACTATTGGAGTTTCAGCTTCAGCAACAGTCCTTCCAATGAATATTCAAGACTGATTTCCTTCAGGATGGACTGGTTGAATCTCTCAAGTCTTCTTGGGACTTGAGAAGTCTTCCAAAGGACTCTCAAGTCTGCACTACCACAGTTCAAAAACATTAATTCTTTGGCATTCAGTTTTCATTATAGTCCAACTCTCTCACATCCATACATGACTACTGGAAAAACTATAGCTTTGTCTAGATGGACATTGTTGGCAAAGTAATGTCTCTGGTTTTTAATATGCTGTCTAGTTTAGTCATAGCTTTTCTTCCAAGGAGCAAACATATTTTAATTTCATGGCTGCCGTCACCATCTGCAGTGATTTTGGAGCCCCCCCCCCCCCCAAAAATAAAATCTTTTACTGTTTCCATTGTTTCCCCACCTATTTGCCATGAAATGATGGGACCAGATCCCATGATCATAGTTTTATGAATGTTGAGTTCTAAGCCAACTTTTTCACTCTCCTCTTTCACTTTCAAGAGGCTCTTTAGTTCTTCTTTGCTTTCTGCCATAAGGGTGGTGTCATCTGCATATATGAGGTTATTGATATTTCTCCCAGCAATCATGACTCCATATTGATCATATTAAGTGTTTAATTTGGGGGTTAAAGTAACTTGGATTCTTTAACACTAAAATGTTAAGTATACTTTCTATTATGAAATTATGAATCACTTTGACTTTAATATGTAAGTTGGAATTACTTAAGATATCCAGATAAAATTCGGTAAATTCAATAATACGTCAATATAAATTTACAAGTATTTACTTCCTGTCCTCTGTTTTCAAGACACTAGAGTACATAAGTATGATTTGTAAAACTTTGACCCTGCTCCAAGTGAAGGAAAAGAAAATCTGACAAATTTTACTCAATACTTGTGTTCTACATAAAACCTCATAACAACCCTGAGAGATAACAGAACCATTTTGTAGTGAAAGGAGTGATCAAAATATTAGCGAACTTGCCGAAGTTTCTGCTAAAAGTGATGAAAACAAGATAAAAAATGTGTGCCGGGTTATATATTTATTAGCTTGTAACATATTGTTTTTCTTGCAAAAGCATGAACATTTTGGAAATTTGCATTTAAAAACATAATATGTTCAATCATTTGTAAGTTTATTTTCCTTTTAATGCTGTTACTATTTGATACTACTTAATTTTTAAGATGGCCTAATATAAAGTACATTTTGGAGAAGACTATATATATATATATGTGTATATATGTGTATGTATATATATATATATATATTCTTAGTGATTCAGTTTTGTCCAACTGTTTACAACGTCATGGACTGTAGCCTGCCAAGCTCCTCTGTCCATGAGACTCTTCAGGCAAGAATACTGGAGTGGGTTGCCATTTCCTTCTCCATAGGATCTTCCTGATTCAGGGATTGAATCTGGGTCTCCTACATCTGAGTGGATCCTTTACTATCTAAGCCACCAGGAAGCATGTATATATATAAATGGATACATATTTATTCAATTAATATGGAAGGGAGTTTGTCTAATATAATATGATACAACTAAACCATTTTTTAGTTTTTTTGTTTTTCTTCAGTGACAAATGTAGCACTGTTTTCCATGGAAAAAAATATGAAGGAAGAAAATAATGACTTTTAAAACACAGTGTTTCAAGAAGCCAATATGAAATTTATCATGGGCAATGAAATTTATTAATTGTAAATTATAGACAGTCATTTGTGAAGATGGTTTTGGCTTTAGTGAAGTGAAATAAATCTATAATAATTACAACTGAGTTATTATAATTAATTACTCCAAAATAATTTAACTTTTTTATTTATGCCAATACTTAGATTTTGAAGAAGGTTCAACATTGTGCAATTCCAATTTTTCCCATTCTGCATAAATGATATTTCTTCCATCCGAGTGTAATTTCCAAAAGCAATCTTAGAATACTCATACTCTGTTAACTGAAGGCAGTTCTATGTTTTTAATTAATATCATTACAATTCTTATAATGGAAAATAGATGCTGACAATCAAATCAAACAGTCAAATCTATAGATCATTTCTTAAATGATGCCTCAGACTGTTTACCACAGGCGAAAGAGATAAAAATTAAATCTACTTCTCCTCCTACTTGTGCATATCCTCTAAGGGTAGTGTGTGTTTTGGGGGATTTTCTCAAGAAAGACATCAGTGTTACTAATAATAAAAATTTTCTGTGTCTAATGCATGTGTGTTCAGTCGTTACCAACTCTTTGCAACCCTATGGACTATAGCCTGCCAGACTCTTGTTCATGGGGTTTTCCAGACAAGAATACTGGAGTGGATTGTCATTTCATACTCCAGGGGATCTTCCCCATTTAGGGATCAAACTGGAGTCTTCTGCATCTCCTGTATTGACAGGTGGATTATTTTACAACTAGTACCACCTGGGAAACCCTGTGTGCATATGTATGATTATATTTCATTTTCTTTAGGATCTGGGGCTTAATCCCTAAAAATTATTTATATTGTGTATGTCAGATGATGGTCATTTATGTTAGAAATATGGGTTAGAATAGAAATAGAATAAATAAGAACAAAAAAGGAAAGGTTTATTGGGGTACAGCTTTCCATTTTTTGTAAATAATACCTTATGGGATACTTCTGTTCTTTGGGTATTAAAAGCAAGTGAACTTTAAGAAACCCAGGTAAAACAATTGCCTAGCATTCAATATCTATTAGTAAAGCAAAATGCACAACTATTATTTAACAATAGCTAAAAAAAATCAAAGTTTCTGTTTACATATAAATATATATTGTAATAAATAAATGTAAAGAAAAAAGTGTGGGTTTTTGTTTGTTTGCTTAATTTTCCAAGTGATGGATATAACTGAAATGACAAATCATACTTCAAAGCTGAAATAGATAACAGATCCTGAACTTCATTTTGTTGATTTATGCCGAGTATGTCTTACAGTTACCATATATATCATGACAAATCAAACCAAACCTGGAGTATAAAGAAAAGAACAGTTTACTATGTTCATAGTGTAAAAGGTTAGTGAACAGACTGTGCTATGACTGTGCTAAGTCACTTCAGTCAGATGTGATTCTTTGTGGTCCCATGGACTGTAGCTCACCAAGCTCCTCTGTCCATGAGATCCTCCATGAATACTGGAGTGGGTTGCCATTTCCTCCTGCAGAAGAACTTCCTGACTCAGGGATTGAACCCACATCCCTTACATCTTCTGCACTGGCAGGTGGTATCTTTACCAGTACTCAGTAAAGTACAGTGGGGCAATCAGAAGGGAGAGCTCTCATGCCCTCTGAGGTTAACAGAGCTGAACAGGAAAAAGAAAGACTCATTTTCTTTCCTGGCAAGAACTCAGCCACTGAAAAGTCATGGTTTCTTTGTTTACTGCAGCCTTGCCTCCCAACTTCCTCTGCCACCTGATGAAAGCTACTTCTTCCCTGATCATGTGGGGACATGCTTGTGACTCAATATGCTTGTAGATCCTGAATTGCAATTATCTGCTGATCTTGAATAAATCCATTCTTGCTGGAGAAATATCTGACAGTCCCTTTATTTTAGGTCAGTAAAAGATACTGTGAACAGAACACCATGAACAGTATGAAAAGGCAAAACTATATGATACTGGAAGATGAGCCCCCTCCCACCCCCAAATTGATAGGGGTCAAATATGCTACTGGGGAAGAGTGAAGAAATAGCTCCAGAAAGAATGAAGAGGCTGAGGCAAAGCAGAAATGACATCCAGTTATATATATGTCTGGTGCTGAAAGTAAAGTCTGATTCTATAAAGAACAATATTGCATAGGAACCTGGAATGTTAGTTCCAGGAAGCAAGGTAAATTGTGGTCAAGCAGAAGATGATGAGTGAACATCAACATTTTAGGAAACAGTGAACTAAAATTGATGGGAATGGGTGAAATAAATTCAGATGACCATTATATCTACAACTGTGGGCAAGAATGCCTTAGATAAATGGAGTGGCCTTCATAGTTAACAAGAGTCTAAAATGCAGTACTTGAGTGCAGTTGCAAAAATGACAGAAAAACCTTGGTTCATTTATAAGACTAATCATTCAAAATTACAGTTGTTCATGTCTGTGCCTCAACCTCTAATGTTGATGAAGCTGAAGTTGAACCATTCTATGAGACCTTCTAGAACCAACACAAAAAAATATGTCCTTTTCATCATAGGGGACTGGAATGCAAAAGTAGGAAGTTAAGAGATACCTGGAGTAATAGACAAGTTTGGCTATGGGGTACAAAATGAAGCAGAGTAAAGGCTAACAGAGTTTTGTCAAGAGAATGCACTGATCATAGCAAATACCCTCTTCCAGCAACACAAGAGATGACTCTACATATGGACATCACCAGAGGGTCAAAACTGAAATCAGGTTGATTATATTCTTTGCTGTTGAAGATGGAAAAACTCTATACAGTTAGCAAAAACAAGACTGGGCATGACCTATGGCTCAGATCCTGAGCTCCTTATTGCAAAATTCAGAATTAAATTGAAGAAAGTAGGGAAAACCACCCAGCCATTCAGGTATGACCTAAACCAAATCACTTACGATTATACAGTGGAAGTAACAAATAGATTCAAGGGATTAGATCTGATAGACAGAGTGCTCGAAGAACAGAGATTCATAACATTGTACAGGAGGCGGTGAATAAAAACATTCCCAAGAAAAGAAATGGAAAAAGGCAAAATGGTTCTCTGAGGAGGCTTTACAAATAGCTGAAAAAGAAGTGAAAGGCAAAGGAACAAAGGAAAGATATATCCAACTGAATGTAGAATTCCAAAGAATAGCAAGGAGAGGTAAGAAAATCCTCTTAAGTGATCAATGCCAAGAAATAGAGGAAAACAATAGAATGGGAAAGACTAGAAATCTTTTCAAGAATATTAGAGATACCAAGGGAAAATTTCATGCAAATATAGGCACAATAAAGGGGAGGAAACAGGGGAAACAGTATCAGACTTTATTTTTTTGAGTTTCAAAATCACTGCAGATGGTGATTGAAGCCATGAAATTAAAAGACGCTTATTCCTTGGAAGGAAAGTTATGATCAAACTAGATAGCATATTTAAAAGCAGAGAAATTACTTTGTCAACAAAGGTCCATCTAGTCAAGGCTATGGCTTTTCCTGTGGTCATGTATGGTTGTGAGAGTTGGACTGTGAAGAAAGCAGAGCGCTGAAGAATTGATGCTTTTGAACTGTGGTGTTGGAGAAGACTCTTGAAATTCCCTTGGACTGCAAGGAGATCCAACCAGTCCATTCTAAAGGAGATCAGTCCTGGGTGTTCTTTGGAAGGACTGATGCTAAAGCTGAAAGTCCAGTACTTTGGCCACCTCATGTGAAAAGTTGACTCATTAGAAAAAACTCTGATGCTGGGAGGGATCGGGGGCAGGAGGAGAAGGGGACGAGAGAGGATGAGATGTCTGGATGGCATCACTGACTCAATGGACGTGAGTTTGAGTGAACTCCGGGAGTTGGTGATGAACAGGGAGGCCTGGCATGCTGCGATTCATGGGGTCGCAAAGAGTCAGACACAACTGAGCAACTGAACTGAACTGAAATGAACTAAAGGAGAGAAATGGCAAGAATCCAACAGAAGGACAACAGACTAAGAAAAGGTGACAAGAATACACAGAAGAGCTATACAAATAAGTTGTTAATGACCCAGATAACTATGATGGTATGATCACTCACCTAAAGCCAGACATCCTGGAATGTGAAGTCAAGTGGGCCTTAGGAAGCCTTTATATGATCAAAGCAAGTAGAGATGATTAAATTCCAACTGAGCTATTTCAAATCCTAAAGATGATTCTGTGAAAGTGATGCACTTAATATGCCAGCAAATTTGGAAATCTCAGCAGTGGCCACAGGACTGGAAAAGGTCAGTTTTCATTCCAATTCCAAAGAAGGGCAATGCCAAAGACTGTTCAAACTACCGCACAATTGCACTCATCTCACATGCTAGCAAAGTAATGCTCAAAATTCTCCAAGCCAGGCTTCAACTGTACATGAACCATGAACTTCCAGATGTCCAAGATGGATTTAGAAAAGGCAGAGGAACCAGAGATCAAATTAAAAACATCCATTGGGTCATAAAAAGTGAATGAGAATTTCCAAAAAATTTACTTCTGCTTCATTGACTACACTAAAGCCTTTTACTCTGTAGATGACAACAAACTGTGGAAAATTCTTCAAGAGATGGGAATGCCAGACCACTTTACCTGCCAGCTGAGAAACCTGTATGCAGGTCCAGAAGATAGAGTTATAACTGACATGGAACAACAGACTGATTACAAATTGGGAAAGGTGTACAACAAGGCTGTATATTTTCACCCTGCTTATTTAAATTCTGTGTAGTGTACATCATGAGAAATCCTGGGATGGATGAATCACAAGTTGGAATCAAGATTGCTGGGAGAAATATCAACAACCCCAGGTATGCAGATGATGCCACCCTAATGACAGAAAGTGAAGAATAACTAAAGAGCCTCTTGATGAAGGTGAAAGAGGAGAATGAAAAAGCTGGCTTAAAACTCAACATTCAAAAAACAAAGATAATGGCATCCAATCTCAACACTTCATGATACATAGATGGGAAAAAAAATGGAAACAGTGGCAAATTTTATCCTCTTGGACTCCAAAATCACTGCAGAGTGTGACTGCAGCCACAAAATTACAAGGTGCTTGCTACTTGGAAAAAAAGTTATGACAAACCAAGACAATGTATTAAAAAGTAGAGAGATCATTTTGCAAAGTTCCATATAGCCAAAGCTATAATTTTTTTCTAGTAGTCATGTATGGATGTGAGAGTTGGACCATAAAGAATACTGAGCACTGAAGAATTGATATTTTCGAACTTTGGTACTGGAGAGAACTCTTGAGAGTCATTTGGACAGAAAGGAGATCAAACCAGTCAATCCTAAACAACACTGAATATTCATTGGAAGGATAGATGCTGAAACTGAAGCTCTAATATTTTGGTCACCTGATGCAATAAGTCAACTCATTGGAAAAGACTCTGATGCTGGGAAAGATTGAGGACAGGAGGAGAAATGGGTGACAGAGGATGAGATGGTTGGATGATATCACCAACTCAATGGATATGAGTTTGAGTAGACCCCAGGAGTTGGTGAAGAATAGGAAAGCCTGGAGTGCTGCAGTCCATGGGGTCGCACAGAGTCAGACACGAGTTAGTGACTGAGCAACAACACACAACAAATATTGTAGGTGAGGACTTTAAACAAAGGACCAGGGGGAGGAGCCAAGATGGCGGAGGAGTAGGACGGGGAGAACACTTTCTCCCCCACAAATTCTTCAAAAGAGCATTTAAACGTCGAGTAAATTCCACAAAACAACTTCTGAATGCGAGCAGAGGACATCAGGCACCCAGAAAAGCAACCCAAGTCTTCGAAAGGAGGTAGGAAAAAAATATTAAAGACAAAAAAAAAGAGACAAAAGAGGGAGGGACGGAGTTCCGTCCCGGGAAGGGAATCTTAAAAAGAGAGAAGTTTCCAAACACCAGGAAACCTTCTTACTGCCGAATCTGTGCCAAGCTTTGGAAGCACAGAGGGCAACATAACAGGGAGAAAAAATAAATAAACAATCAAAACTCGCAGATTGTGAGCCCTATGGTAACTCCCCCAGCGGAAAAGCAGCGCAGACGCCTGCATCCCCCATTAGCAAGCAGGGGCTGGGCAGGGAGGCGCGGTGCGGGCTGCATCGCTGAGAGTAAGAATCTGGCCTGAATACCCTGAATGCTATCTGAGCGAAATAATTTGGGCTAGCAAACCAGACTGTGGGATATCTACCACGTGAAAAGCCAGCCCTAACCTAAGACCGCCAGGCCGGCGCACGGAACAAAGGACTGAACAGAGATAGCCGACTGCAGACCTTCCCCCTCCGGTGACAGGCAGCCAGAGCCGGAAGGGGGCAATCGCAGCCCCAGAGAGACATTATCTATAAAACTGTAAGCAGGCTTCTTTGCTAACTAAAACTTCTTGGGGGTCTGGACGGTCAACATCTGCCTGAGAAGGTGCTCTGGTTTTACACCCAGATAACCAAGTGGCAGGGAGGCAATAAGTCGCAGCATTGGCGCTCGCCAAATACCTCATCACCTGAGCTGCTCAGACCTGGGAAGACCACAAAACGCAGGCCCAACTGAGTCTGCGCCTCTGAGGACTACCCGAGTGCCTGAACCTGAGCGGCTTGGACCTGGGAGGTGCATGCAACCCAGGGCCGGTCTCAGATTGTTCCCGGCGGAACAACCTAGAGCCCGAGCAGTGTGGGCAGGGTGGCTACACGCGCCGTGAGTGGGGGCAGACCCAGGGTGGCTGAGGCACTGTGAGCCCACGCCAGTGTTATTTGTTTGCAGCATCCCTCCCTCCCTCCCCACAGCGTGACTGAACAAGTAAGCCTAAAAAAAAAAAAAGTGTCCTCCACCGTCCCCTTTGTGTCAGGGCGGAAACCAGATACTGAAGAGACTAGCAAACAGAAGAAGATATAACAGAGGGAAACGCCTTGGAAGCTACAGACAATAGATCAAAACCCTGTGGTTACTACAGACTACATAGGAAGGGGCCTATAGATCTTGAGAAATGTAAGTCTGACCAAGGAACTAGCCAAAAATGAACTGAACCCACAACACCCACAACAAAACCAAGAAAGTCCTAGATATATTTTTATTATTTTTACGATCATTCTTTCTTTCTTTCTTTTTTTTTAATTAAAAAAATTTTTTTAAGTCCTCTATTGTTCCTTTAATTTTCACTTTTATAACCTATTACTTTGCAAAAAAAAAAAAAAAGACCCTATTTTTTTCTTCTTCAGCAAACTTCATATATATATATTTTATAATTTTTTGACCTTGTTTTTTTTTTTTTTTCTTTTCTTTAACATTGTATTTTTGAAATTCCAAACTCTACTCTAGATTTTTAATTTTCGCTTTTTGGTATTTGTTATCAATTTTGTACCTATAGTTTTTTTTTATATAATTTCTGTGACTTCTTTTTTTCTTCTTCTCTGTATCTTTCTCTTCTTCTTTTATATAACATGTATATCTGAATGACATCAATTTTGTACCTGTATTTTCTTTATAATTTTTGTGACATTGTTTGTTTTTGTTTGTTTTCTCTATTTTTCTTCTTCTTCTTCTTTTTTTTTTAACATTGTATTTTTGAAATTCCAAACTCTACTCTAGATTTTTAATTTGTGCTTTTTGGTATTAGTTATCAATTTTGTACCTGTACTTTCTTTATAATTCTCGTGACCTTGTTTGTTATTGTTTGTTCGTTTTTTCTCTCTTTCTTTTCCTTCTTCTTTTCTTTAACATTGTATTTTTGAAATTCCAAACTCTACTCTAGATTTTTAATTTTTGCTTTTATGTATTTGTTACCAATTTTGTACCTTTAAGAACCCAATCTTCAGGACCCATTTTTCAGTAGGGAGCGAGATTACTGGCTTGACTGCTCTCTCTCCCTTTGGACTCTCCTTTTTCTCCACCAGGTCGCCTGTGTCTCCTCCCTAACCCCTCTCTACTCTACCCAACTCTGTGAATTTCTGTGTGTTCCAGACGGTGGAGAACACTTAGGGAACTGATTACTGGCTGGATCTGTCTCCCTCCTTTTCATTCCCCCTTTTATCCTTCTGGCCACCTCTGTCACCTTCCTCCTTCTTCTCTTCTCTGTATAACTCCGTGAACATCTCTGAGTGGTCCAGTTGTGTAGTGCACATAAGGAATTCACTACTGGCTAGCCCACTCTCTCTACTATTGATTCACCTCATCTCATTTGGGTCACCTCTAACTCCCTCCTCCCTCTTCTCTTATCCATGTAACCCTGTGAACCTCTCTGAGTGACCCTCACCATAGAGAAACTTTTCATCTTTAATGTAGATGTTTTATCAATGGTGCTGTATAGAAGGAGAAGTTTTGAAACTACTGTAAAAATAAGACTGATAACCAGAAGCAGGAGACTTAAGTCCAAACCCTGACTCCAGGGAACTCCTGACTCCAAGGAACATTAATTGACAGGAGCTCATCAAATGCCTCCATACCGACACTGAAACCAAGCACCACACAAGGGCCAATAAGTTCCAGGGCAAGACATACCAAGCAAATTCTCCAGCAACAAAGGAACACAGCCCTGAGCTTCAAAATACAGGCTGCCCAAAGTCACCCCAAAACTATAGACATCTCATAACTCATTACTGGACATTTCATTGCACTCCAGAGAGAAGAAATACAGCTCCACCCACCAGAACATCGACACAAGCTTCCCTAACCAGGAAACCTTGACAAGCCACCTGTACAAACCCACACACAGTGAGGAAATGCCACAATAAAGAGAACTCCACAAACTGCCAGAATACAGAAAGGACACCCCAAACTCAGCAATTTAAACAAGATGAAGAGACAGAGGAATATTCAGCAGATAAAGGAACAGAATAAATGCCCACCAAACCAAACAAAAGAGGAAGAGATAGGGAATCTACCTGATAAAGAATTCCAAATAATGATAGTGAAATTGATCCAAAATCTTGAAACTAAAATGGAATCACAGATAAATAGCCTGGAGACAAGGATTGAGAAGATGCAAGAAAGGTTTAACAAGGACCTAGAAGAAATAAAAGAGAGTCAATATATAATGAATAATGCAATAAATGAAATAAAAAACACTCTGGAGGCAACAAATAGTAGAATAACAGAGGCAGGAGATAGGATTAGTGAATTAGAAGATAGAATGGCAGAAATAAATGAATCAGAGAGGCAAAAAGAAAAACGAATTAAAAGAAATGAGGACAATCTCAGAGACCTCCAGGACAATATTAAACGCTACAACATTCGGATCATAGGGGTTCCAGAAGAAGAAGACAAAAAGAAAGACCATGAGAAAATACTTGAGGAGATAATAGTGGAAAACTTCCCTAAAATGGGGAAGGAAATAATCACTCAAGTCCAAGAAACCCGGAGAGTCCCAAACAGGATAAACCCAAGGAGAAACACCCCAAGACACATATTAATCAAATTAACAAAGATCAAACACAAAGAACAGATATTAAAAGCAGCAAAGGAAAAACAACAAATAACACACAAGGGAATTCCCATAAGGATAACAGCTGATCTTTCAATAGAAACTCTTCAAGCCAGGAGGGAATGGCAAGACATACTTAAAGTGATGAAAGAAAATAACCTACAGCCCAGATTATTGTACCCAGCAAGGATCTCATTCAAGTATGAAGGAGAAATCAAAAGCTTTTCAGACAAGCAAAAGCTGAGAGAATTCTGCACCACCAAACCAGCTCTCCAACAAATACTAAAGGATATTCTCTAGACAGGAAACACAAAAACGGTGTATAAACTCGAACCCAAAACAATAAAGTAAATGGCAACGGGATCATACTTATCAGTAATTACCTTAAACGTAAATAGGTTGAATGCCCCAACCAAAAGACAAAGACTGGCTGAATGGATACAAAAACAAGACCCCTACATATGTTGTCTACAAGAGACCCACCTCAAAACAGGGGACACATACAGACTGAAAGTGAAGGGCTGGAAAAAGATTTTCCATGCAAATAGGGACCAAAAGAAAGCAGGAGTAGCAATACTCATATCAGATAAAATAGACTTTGAAACAAAGGCTGTGAAAAGAGACAAAGAAGGTCACTACATAATGATCAAAGGATCAATCCAAGAAGAAGATATAACAATTATAAATATATATGCACCCAACACGGGAGCACCACAGTACATAAGACAAATGCTAACAAGTATGAAAGGAGAAATTAACAATAACACAATAATAGTGGGAGACTTTAATACCCCACTTACACCTATGGATAGATCAACTAAACAGAAAATTAACAAGGAAACACAAACGTTAAACGATACAATAGACCAGTTAGACCTAATTGACATCTATAGGACATTTCATCCCAAAACAATGAATTTCACCTCTTTCTCAAGCGCACATGGAACCTTCTCCAGGATAGATCACATCCTGGGCCATAAAGCTAGCCTTGGTAAATTCAAAAAAATAGAAATCATTCCAAGCATTTTTTCTGACCACAATGCAGTAAGATTAGATCTCAATTACAGGAGAAAAACTATTAAAAACTCCAACATATGGAGGTTGAACAACACGCTGCTGAATAACCAACAAATCACAGAAGAAATCAAAAAAGAAATCAAAATTTGCATAGAAACGAATGAAAATGAAGACACAACAACCCAAAACCTGTGGGACACGGTAAAAGCAGTCCTAAGGGGAAAGTTCATAGCAATACAGGCGCACCTCAAGAAACAAGAAAAAAGTCAAATAAATAACCTAACTCTACACCTAAAGCAACTAGAAAAGGAAGAAATGAAGAACCCCAGGGTTAGTAGAAGGAAAGAAATCTTAAAAATTAGAGCAGAAATAAATGCAAAAGAAACAAAAGAGACCATAGCAAAAATCAACAAAACCAAAAGCTGGTTCTTTGAAAGGATAAGTAAAATTGACAAACCATTAGCCAGACTCATCAAGAAACAAAGGGAGAAAAATCAAATCAACAAAATTAGAAACGAAAATGGAAAGATCACAATAGACAACACAGAAATACAAAGGATCATAAGAGACTACTATCAACAATTATATGCCAATAAAATGGACAACGTGGAAGAAATGGACAAATTCTTAGAAAAGTACAACTTTCCAAAACTGGACCAGGAAGAAATAGATAATCTTAACAGACCCATCACAAGCATGGAAATTGAAACTGTAATCAAAAATCTTCCAGCAAACAAAAGCCCCTGTCCAGACGGCTTCACAGCTGAATTCTACCAAAAATTTAGAGAAGAGCTAACACCTATCCTGCTCAAACTCTTCCAAAAAATTTCAGAGGAAGGTAAACTTCCAAACTCATTCTATGAGGCCACCATCACCCTAATACCAAAACTTGACAAAGATGCCACAAAAAAAGAAAACTACAGGCCAATATCACTGATGAACATAGATGCAAAAATCCTTAACAAAATTCTAGCAATCAGAATCCAACAACACATTAAAAAGATCATACACCATGACCAAGTGGGCTTTATCCCAGGGATGCAAGGATTCTTCAATACCCGCAAATCAATCAGTGTAATACACCACATTAACAAATTGAAAAATAAAAACCATATGATTATCTCAATAGATACAGAGAAAGCCTTTGACAAAATTCAACATCCATTTATGATAAAAACTCTCCAGAAAGCAGGAATAGAAGGAACATACCTCAACATAATAAAAGCTATATATGACAAACCCACAGCAAACATTATCCTCAATGGTGAAAAATTGAAAGCATTTCCTCTAAAGTCAGGAACAAGACACTATTCAACATAGTTTTGGAAGTTTTGGCCACAGCAATCAGAGCAGAAAAAGAAATAAAAGGAATCCAAATTGGAAAAGAAGAAGTAAAACTCTCACTATTTGCAGATGATATGATCCTCTACATAGAAAACCCTAAAGATTCCACCATAAAATTACTAGAAATAATCAATGACTATAGTAAAGTTGCAGGATATAAAATCAACACACAGAAATCCCTTGCATTCCTATACACTAATAATGAGAAAACAAAAAGAGAAATTAAGGAAACAATTCCATTCACCATTGCAATGGAAAGAATAAAATACTTAGGAATATATCTACCTAAAGAAACTAAAGACCTATAATAGAAAACTATAAAACACTGGTGAAAGAAATCGAAGAGGACACTAATAGATGGAGAAATATACCATGTTCATGGATTGGAAGAATCAATATAGTGAAAATGAGTATACTACCCAAAGCAATTTATAGATTCAATGCAATCCCTATCAAGCTACCAACAGTATTCTTCACAGAGCTAGAAAAAATAATTTCACAATTTGTATGGAAATACAAAAAACCTCAAATAGCCAAAGGGATCTTGAGAAAGAAGAATGGAACTGGAGGAATCAACCTGCCTGACTTCAGGCTCTACTACAAAGCCACAGTTATCAAGACAGTATGGTACTGGCACAAAGACAGAAATATAGATCAATGGAATAAAATAGAAAGCCCAGAGATAAATCCATGCACATATGGACACCTTATCTTTGACAAAGAAGGCAAGAATATACAATGGATTAAAGACAATCTCTTTAACAAGTGGTGCTGGGAAATCTGGTCAACCACTTGTAAAAGAATGAAACTAGACCACTTTCTAACACCATTCACCAAAATAAACTCAAAATGGATTAAAGATCTCAACGTAAGACCAGAAACTATAAAACTTCTAGAGGAGAACATAGGCAAAACATTCTCTGACATACAACACAGCAGGATCCTCTATGACCCACCTCCCAGAATATTGGAAATAAAAACAAAAATAAACAAATGGGACCTAATTAACCTTAAAGGCTTCTGCACATCAAAGGAAACTATTAGCAAGGTGAAAAGACAGCCTTCAGAATGGGAGAAAATAGCAAATGAAGCAACTGACAAACAACTAATCTCAAAAATATACAAGCAACTCCTACAGCTCAACTCCAGAAAAATAAACGACCCAATCAAAAAATGGGCCAAAGAACTAAATAGACATTTCTCCAAAGAAGACATACAGATGGCTAACAAACACATGAAAAGATGCTCAACATCACTCATTATCAGAGAAATGCAAATCAAAACCACTATGAGGTAAGTGTCTTCTCCACAAATATTAGTAAAAAGTTTTACTCATCAGAGCTGGTAACCTTAACTTATTCTATTTGCCAGAAGCAGAATTTGGATCCAATGTCTTTAATGACTAGTGAGTTTTGTAATATTGTACCTGATTCATGGCTAAAATTTAAAACAGAAGCTATAAGGTGTCTGTCTATTTATGCGTGTCTATATATATGTTTGTTGTAGATGTGTGGTATTTTCTACCTCCAAATGGGACTGCCAAAATTAACCTGTAAAAGAGTTCTGTTTAATTGCCTTAAAGAAAAATTAAGCACTTACTATGAAATAAGTATTCCTAAAACTTCCAGAAATAGAATAGGAACTAACCCAAGAAATTTTCAAGTTCACATGATTTGAGATAATTGTTGGTAAATAAAAGTTAAAGTTTGTTGGCTTAATTATAAAAAAAAACAAAAACAAAAACAAAACCACTATGAGGTACCATTTCACACCAGTCAGAATGGCTGCGATCCAAAAGTCTACAAGTAATAAATGCTGGAGAGGGTGTGGAGAAAAGGGAACCCTCTTACAATGTTGGTGGGAATGCAAACTAGTACAGCCACTATGGAGAACAGTGTGGAGATTCCTTAAAAAACTGGAAATAGAACTGCCTTATGATCCAGCAATCCCACTGCTGGGCATACACACTGAGGAAACCAGAAGGGAAAGAGACACGTGTACCCCAATGTTCATCGCAGCACTGTTTATAATAGCCAGGACATGGAAGCAACCTAGATGTCCATCAGCAGAGGAATGGATAAGAAAGCAGTGGTACATATACACAATGGAGTATTACTCAGCCATTAAAAAGAATACATTTGAATCAGTTCTAATGAGGTGGATGAAACTGGAGCCTATTATACAGAGTGAAGTAAGCCAGCAGGAAAAACATAAATACAGTATACTAACGCATATATATGGAATTTAGAAAGATGGAAACAATAACCCTGTGTACGAGACAGCAAAAGAGACACTGATGTATAGAACAGTCTTATGGACTCTGTGGGAGAGGGAGAGGGTGGGAAGATTTGGGAGAATGACATTGAAACATGTAAAATATCATGTAAGAAACGAGTTGCCAGTCCAGGTTCGATACACAATACTGGATGCTTGGGGCTAGTGCACTGGGACGACCCAGAGGGATGGTATGGGGAGGGAGGAGGGTTCAGGATGGGGAACACATGTATACCTGTGGTGGATTCATTTTGATATTTGGCAAAACTAATACAATTATGTAAAGTTTAAAAATAAAATAAAATTAAAAAAAAAATAAACAAAGGACCAGCAGGAATGGCTCTAATGTCTGGTATCTGGAGACTTAACTGGGAAGACTTCAAAGGCTGTGAGTAACTGGGGTCCAGAGAGTTTTTTTTCACACAGTATGCTGACAAAATTAATTTGGAGAAACTCAAAGGCCAGGCTTAGTGTGGGCTATCTATTAAAGTTCCTACACTGGTACTGCTGTCACAAGCTCCATGTAACAGGGTGACGTTAGGTTATCAGTTCTTCCTACATGGAAGCCTATGGTTCCCAGATATACTCCTTACTGAACAAGGCAGAAGAGACATGGCATTTTATTATATAGCTTAGAAAGTTTAACATCCTCTGCTATATCACATTGGTTGTGGCTGTGATCTGCCCAAATTCACTGGAAAAGGACATATTCCTACCTCCCGCTGAAAGAGTTTCAAGTAATTTGTGGCCATGTTTGAAAACCACCAAGGTCTGACCTCTGTCAACCAACTTTTACTTCTATTTGTTTATTCCACAGGCAAAGTACTTTCACTCCTTCCCAAGATCCTACAAAGGTCTCATCTCCTTATAGTTATCATCAAGCTGAGGCTCAGGGTCTGGAATCTCAAGCTAATTTAGGCCCAGGTGCAGACGAAGTTCCTCACACCTGGTGCATTCGATGCACCAACAACACATCCAACACACAATGGTGGGAAAGGTAAGGATAAAAGAATATTGTCATTGAAATCAGAAGTCTCAGACCTACCAGGATAATTGTATTAAATGTGAAGTTATTTTTTGTATGCAAATTCTAATGATTAGCTTTTAATGTGACATGTTTTAAAATGTGAGAAGATCCTATTATTTCACATTGGTGAAGGAAGAAATTCTAAAATAAGATTAAATTTCCCAGCAATAAGAAGATGAACCATACAAGTTAGATGATCAAATATTTAGAGACATTGCCAATATAAAAAATTATATTACAATGAATATGGGGGAGAGAAAACTTGCTGGAGCTTGAATTATGTCCTCTGGGTAATTAAAACAGAAATGAGTAATTGCCATTGGGTACTGGAAACTGTAAGTGCCAGATTGCTTTACAGGAAATACTAGTGGGGGAAAATAAACTACCAATGTCAGACACTTTCTTTCATGAAACTGAGAGCAATTTCTTCTGATTTTAAATACTGAAACTGTCACAAAGCATACCAACATAAAGAAAATATTAAGTTGTGATTATGAATAGTGGATTGGCCAAAAAGTTCATTCAGGATTTTCCATAAGATTTTGGAAAAATCTGAATGAACTTTTTGGTCAACACAATATATACCAGAGAAGGAATGATGCTAAAGCTGAAACTCCAGTACTTTGGCCACCTCATGCAAAGAGTTGACTCATTGGAAAAGACTCTTGGGGGCAGGAGGAAAAGGGGATGACAGAGGATGAGATGGCTGGATGGCATCACCGACTCAATGGACTGAGTTTGAGTGAACTCTGGGAGATGGTGATGGACAGGGAGGCCTGGCATGCTGCGATTTATGGGGTCACAAAGAGTCAGACGGGAGAAGGCAATGGCACCCCACTCCAATACTCTTGCCTGGAAAATCCCATGGGTGGAGGATCCTGGTAGGCTGCAGTCCATGGGTCGCTAAAAGTCGGACACGACTAAGCGACTTCACTTTCACTTTTCACTTTCTTGCATTGGAGAAGGAAATGGCAACCCACTCCAGTGTTGTTGCCTGGAGAATCCCAAGGACGAGGGAGCCTGGTGGGCTGCTGTCTATGGGGTCACACAGAGTCGGGCACGACTAAAGTGACTTAGCAGCAGCAAAGAGTCGGACACGACTGAGCTACTGAACTGAACTGAACTGAACTGAAAGCTTATGGCAGAAAATATTCGAATGAGGGAAGTGATCACACAAAAGCAAAATATTGTAACTCTAAACCGGAAATAAATAAATATGTTTTACTGTTTCATAGTTCCCAAAATGACTATAAATAGAAATACTGAGATTATGCAAGTTAGGGCAGAACTTTTTCCTAGTCAGTTTGTATAAGTACTTTGAATCAACAGGAAATGAAGATAAAACTCCATGCCCTGGAGCCTGTTGGGTTTTCTGCTCTATTCTTTGTAGGCAGGTGTTTGAATGAAACCATCTCATCTCTATGTTGATCTACTGTCTGGAAGTCCATGAATTTTGATTCTAAATTTTAAAGCTACAGTATTATAAGACTCCGTTTGATGACACTATGACTTTTGCTTCTAGTCCACTTGCAGCATCTTACATACTCCAGTGTTCGGCTTCTGACACCTCTCTAAGGCTTGACTCTAACTCCCTGTCTTAGCTTGGCATTTAATCCACTAAACTACTCTACTTGTTCCCACTCTGATTCTAACAACTTTCAAGGAATGGAAGGGATCCTGAGAAAAAGGTATGTGCCTAACTGTTAAGAAGTTTCTTCCTAGCATACCCCTGGCAAAAGGAGGATATCCCCCCAACAGTATTATAGGAATTCATACAGGAATAAGAAACTCCTAAAGTGATTGTTAAAGGCATTAGGTTAACTTAACAGTAAGTTATTGTATAAAGTGAGTGATTCAGCTCTAACATGATTGTTAGCAGTTTCAGAGTGGCTATGATTAAGGAAATTATAATAATCCCTTGATTAAAAAAAAAAAAAGACATACCTTTATATGACCTAGCAGTAATCAGGACAAACAGATGAATTACTTTAAAAGCCACTTGAACAGCTATACTTGTATGTTACCCACCTGACTATCCATCTAGTTAGCTCAGATGCCCAGGAACAGAGGCTGATTTATTTTGTTTTCCCCATGGACATATGAATGGCACCTTGAAATGTAGTAAGTTATTCTTGAAATGTAACTAAGATATTCTTGAAAGAAATTACTTAAGTGAAATTACAGTAAATCGATTATTTGTTCAAGGCTCTAGGCAAACTTGCAATAAGTTGTTTTGTGAAGTGAATGATTCAGATCTAATTTGACTGTTAAATAAGTACATCGTTTTATCTTAGATTTTCTTATAATGATCTGTGAGAAATTAAGAAAAGAATGATAGATAAGTGCATATGTGCATGCTCAGGCACATCAGTCCTGTCTGACTCTTTGCAACCATATGGACTGTAGCTGACCAGACTCTTCTGTCCATGAGATTCTACAAGCAAGAATGATGGAGTGGCTTGCCATGCCCTCCTCCAGGGGGTCATCCCAACCCAGGGATCGAACCTGGGTCTCCTGAATTGCAGGCAGATTCTTTACCCACTGAGCCACCTCAGAAGCCCTGATAGATAAGTAGGTACATATTAATAGTTAGATACACGGATAAATACATTCATTCAAAAAGAAAATATTTCAAATAAAAAATTCCCACACATTGAGCACTAGCAGATTGTGCTATCTTAGAAAAAGGGTCCATATTTGGGTATTAGATATGATTCAAACAGATTTATCAGAGTGTTAGCTATACTTCTAAAGACTGACTGTGTTATATAAAAACAATATAATAAAGTGATAAGTATTTTCCTTAATGAAACGCTTTCTAAAATGTGCTTTAGTAAATAAGGAACACGTACTAAATATTCAGGGTTATAACTAATTAAATGATGACTTTGGCTTCCCAGGTGGCACAGTGGTAAAGAATCCATTTGCCAGTGCAGGAGATGAAAGAGATTTGGGTTCGATAACTAGAGTAGGAAATGACAATTTACTCCAATATTCTTGCTTGGAAATTTCCATGGACAGAGGATCCTGGCAGGCTACAGTCCATGGGGTCGCAAAGAGTCAGACACAGCTGAGTAGACACAAATATTTCAAACACATTGAAAAGAAGTTTCTTGAGATAACTTTGAATAAATACCAAATAAGCAATGTTTACGTACTATGGCTCAGGGAATAGCCATTAACAAAAATTAGCTTTCCCTCAGGCCACTGTCTAGACCACAGGAAACCTGGTCAATAGTCCATGGGTCATCACAAGGTACAGACTCAGAAGTTTCCATAATACCGTGGCCAGCAACTAGGCATGGTGAATCATAGTCATGACAGGATGATTATAGTCACTACAGACTCGTAGTACACAGGCTGGTAAGACAGGACCTGACTTCAAAGAAAATGAGCCCAAACAAATATCTTACAGCTTCAAAGAACAATTTACCTTGAGCAGTAAATCAGTAGGATCTAGGAAGCTTTGCCAGAACAAGAAACATATACAAAATTAGAAGCAAATAACTTTTTGTGACTCATCATGTTTGGATTAAGGGACTCAATCTGGATAGTTATAGATGGTCGCATCCATGTCCTTATTCACGTCTCTCTACATATAAGTCTGGTATCTGCTTAGGTGGATAACAGTGCCTACCACCAATGGAATTCAGTGAGAAATGAAAGAGAAACTACAGCTAAAGTGACTAGCATATTAGTTGTGTAAATAGATGCACATGTGCACTCATGCACATACACTCACATACACACATATATACTTTTCTTGCAGTCTCTGTACTTCTTAGAAAAAAATTATACATTCTTATTTCACAGAGAGTCAGTGTTAAAAAAACATTGATGAGTTATTCCAGCTTCCCCAAAATAATCATGTGTAGTAAGGGCACAGTTGATTAAATATTGATATATTAGAGATTAAAAATCAACTGTAATTATGCCTCCTGAGCATATCATGCACTGTAGGGAAGCATAGCATATTCTAAGGACTTTCCTGTTGGCTCAGCAGTAAAAGGGGGAGTTAGGAGTTCAATCTCCCTGAGAGGTGGGGAGGGGAATATGGGTCAGTAGTGGCCTGACACAGGGCAAGGGGGTCTGGGTGCAGGAGACCTGGTAACACAGCCTGTGACGTAAGCCCTCTTGGAGGAGCTCATCATTAACCCCACCATAGAAATATTGAGCAGATGACCAGGACCTATGCACCTGGACCCAGAAAAAAGGAACAGTGACCCCACAAGAGACTGACACAGAATTTTCTGTGAGTGTCCAGGAATCTCCAACGGAGGTGTGGGTCAGCAGTGGCCTGCTGCAGGGTTGGGGGCACCGAGTGCAGCAGTGCCTGCATGGGACATTTTGAAGGAGGTCACTATTATCTTCATTATCTCCACCATAGTTTGGTCTCAGGTCAAACAACAGGGAGGAAACAGTGCCCTGTCCATCAACAGAAAATTGGATAAAAGATTCACTGAGCATGGCCCCGCCCATCAGAACAAGACCCTCTTAGCCCCACTGTCAGTCTCTCCCAACAGGAAGCCTCTATAAGCCTCTGATCTTTATCCATCAGAAGGCAGACAGAATGAAAACCACAATCACAGAAAACTAATCAAACTGCTCATATGGACCACAGCCTTGTCTAACTCAATGAAACTACGAGCCATGCCATGTAAGGCCACCCAAGATGGACGGGTCATTGTGGAGAGTTCTGACAAAGCGTGGTCCACTGGAGAAGGGAATGGTAAACCACTTCAGTATTCTTGCCTTGAGAACCCCATGAACAATAGGAAAAGTCAAAAGGATAGGACACTGAAAGAAAAACTCTGCAGGTCAATAGCTGCCTAATATGCTACTGCAGAACAGTGGAGAAATAACTCCAGAAAGCATGAAAAGATGGAGCCAAAGAAAAACAATGCTGAGTAGTGGATGTTACTGGTGATGGAAGTAAAGTCCAAGGCTGTAAAAAACCAATATTGTATAGGAATCTGGAATGCTAGGTCCATGAATCAGGGTAAAATGGAAGTAGTCAAACAGCAGATGGCAAGAGTGAACATCAAACTTTTAGGAATCAGGGAACTAAAATGGTCTAGACTGGGCAAATTTAATTCATTCTGACCATTATATCTACTACTGTGGGCAAGAATACCTTAGAAGATATGGAGTAGCCCTCATAGTCAACAAAAGAGTCCAAAATGCAGTAGTTGGGTGCAGTCTCAAAAATAACAGAATGATCTCTGTTCATTGCCAAGGTAAGCCATTCAATATCACAGTAACCCAAGTCTATACCCTGATCAGTAGTGCTGAAGAAGCTGAAGCTGAATGGTTCTATGAAGACCTACAAGACCTTCTAGAACTAACATGAAAAAATGATGTCCTTTTCATCTTAGGGAACTGGAATGCAAAAGTAGGAAGTCAAGAGATACCTGGAGTAAAGTCAAGTTTGACCTTGGAGTGCAAAATGAAGCCAGGCAAAGGCTAATAGTGTATTACCAAAAGAACACACTAGTGATAGCAATCATCCTCCTCCAACAACACAAGAGAAGGTCCTCATGGACCTAGCCAGACAGTCAATACCGAAATCAGATCGATTATATCCTTTGCAGCCAAAGATGGAGAAGCTCTATACAGTCAGCAAAAACAAGACCAGGAGCTGACTTTGGCTCCAATCATGAACTCCTTATTGCCAAATTCAGACTGAAATTGAAGAAAGTAGGGAAAACCACTAAGCCATTCAGGAATGACCTAAATCAAATCCCTTAGATTATACACTGGAAATGACAAATAGATTTAAGGGGTTAAATGTGATAGGCAGTGATCAAGACCACCTCCAAAGGAAAGAAATGAAAAAGGGCAAACTGGTTGTCAGAGGAGGCCTTACAAGTATCTGAGAAAAGAAGAGAAGCTAAAGGCAAAGAAGAAAAGGAAAGATATACCTATTTGAATGCAGACTTCCAAAGAATAGCAAGGAGAGACAAGAAAACTTTCTCAGTGATCAGTGAGTGCAAAGAAATAGAGGAAAACAATAGAATGGGAAAGGCTAGTGATCTCTTCAAGAAAATTCAAGATATCAAGGGAACATTTCATGCAAAGATGGGCTCAAAAAGGGACAGAATGGTATGGACCTAACAGAAGCAGAAGATATTAAGTAGAAGTGGAAACAATTCACAAAAGAATTATACAAAAAAGATCTTCATGACCCAGATAACCACGATGGTGTGATCACTCACCTAAAGCTAGACATCTTGGAAAGTGAAGTCAAGAGGACCTTGGGAAGCATCAGTCTGAATGAAGCTAGTAAGGTGATGGAATTCCTGTTGAGCTATTTCAAATCCTAAAAGATGATGCTGTGAAAGTGCTGCACAAAATATGCCAACAAATTTGGTAAGCTGAGCAATGGCCACAGGACTGGAAAAAATCACTTTTTATTCCAATCCCAAAGAAAGGCAATGTCAAAGAATGTTAAAACTACCACACATTTACACTCATCTCACACGCTAGCACAGTAATGCTCAAAATTCTCCAAGCCACACTTCAACAATATGTGAACCATGAACTTCCAAATGTTCAACCTGGATTTAGAAAAGGCAGAGGAAGCAGAGATCAAGTTGGGAACATTCATTGGATTATTGAAAAAGCAAGAGAATATCAGAAAAACATCTGTTTTTGGTTTATTCATTATGCCAAAGTATTTGACTGTGTGTATCACAACAAACTGTGGAAAATTCTTCAAGAAATGGGAAATACCAGACTCCTGACCTGCCTCCTGAGAAATCTGTATGCAGGTCAAGAAACCATAGTTAGATCAGAACATGCAACAGACTGGTTCCTAATCGAGAAAGGAGTGTGCCATGGCTGTATATTGTCACCCTGTTTATTTAACTTATATGCAATACATCAAGCAAAATGATGGGCAGGATAAAGCACAAGCTGGGATCAAGATTGCAGGAAGAAATATCAATAACATCAGATACACAGATGACACCACCCTTATGGCAGAAAGCAAAGAACTCAAGAGCCTCTTCATGAAAGTGAAAGAAGTGAGTGAAAAAGCTAGCTTAAAATTCAGCATTCAAAAAACTAAGAACATGGTATCCGGTCCCATCACTTTATGCCAAATAGATGGGGAAACTATGGAACCAGTGAGAGACTTTATTTTGGAGGGCTTCAAAATCACTGCAGATGCTAAGTGAAGCCATGAAATTAAAAGATGCTTGCTCCTTGGAAGAAAAAATATGACCAACTTAGCATATTAAAAAGCAGAGACATTACTTTGCCAACAAAGGTCTGTCAAGTCAAAGCTATGGTTTTTCCAGTGGTCATTTATGAAGGTGAGAGTTGGACTATAAAGAAAGCTGAGTGCCAAAGAGTTGTTGCTTTTGAACTGTGGTGTTGGAGAAGAATCTTGGGAGTCCCTTGGGCTGCAAAGAAATCCAACCAGTCAATCCTAAAGGAAATCAGTCCTGAATATTCATTGGAAGGACTGATGCTGAAGCTGAAACTCCAATACTTTGGCCACCTGATGCAAAGAACCAACTCATTTGAAAAGACCCTGATGCTGGGAAAGATTGAAGGTGAGATGAGAAGGGGACAACAGAGGATGAGATGTTTGGAGGGCATCACCAACTCAATGGACAGGAGTTTGAGTAAAGTCTGGGAGTTGGTGATAGACAGGGAGGCCTGGCGTGCTGCAGTCCATGGGGTCTCAAAGAGTCAGACACAACTGAGGAACTGAACTGAACTGAAGGAGTTCAATCCCTGGGTTAGAAAGATCTCCTAGAGGAGAGTATGGCAACCCACTCCAGTATTCTTCCCTAGAGAATCTCATGGGTAGAGGAGCCCAGTGGGCTACAGTCTATGGGTTTGCAAAGAGTCAGACAGGACTGAAACAACTGAAACATGCATGCAGCATGTTTTAGCTTTGTTTATATGATTTCAGTTCAGTTCAGTTCAGTCGCTCTGTTCTGTCCAACTCTTTGCAACCCCATGGACAGCAGCACACCAGGCCTCCCTGTCCATCACTAATGACTGGAATTTACCCAAGCTCATGTCAATTGAGTGGGTGATGCCATCCAACCACCTCATACTTTGTCGCCCCCTTCTTCTTCCACCTTCAATGTTTCCCAGTATCAGGGTCTTTTCAAATGAGTTAGCTCTTCACATCAGGTGGCCAAAGTACTGGAGTTTCAGCTTCAACATCAGTCCTTCAATGAACACTCAGGACTGATCTCCTTTAGGATGAACTGGTTGGACCTCCTTGCAGTCCAAGGGACTCTCAAGAGTCTTCTCCAATACCACAGTTCAAAAGCATCAATTCTTCTGCCTTCAGCTTTCTTCACAGTCCAACTCTCACATCCACACATGACCTCAGGAAAAACCATAGCCTTGACTAGATGGACCTTTTGTTGACAAAGTAATGTCTCTGCTTTTCAATATGCTATCTAGGTTGGTCATAACTTTCCTTCCAAGGAGTAAGCGTCTTTTAATTTCATGGCTGCAATCACCATCTGCAGTGATTTTGGAGCCCCAAAAAATAAAGTCTGACACTGTTTCCACTGTTTCCCCATCTATTTCCATGAAGTGATAGAGTGATGCAACCAGATGCCATGATCTTCGTTTTCTGAATGTTGAGCTTTAAGCCAACTTTTTCACTCTCCACTTTCACTTTCATCAAGAGGCTTTTTAGTTCCTCTTCACTTTCTGCCATAAGGGTGGTGTCATCTGCATATCTGAGGTTATTGATATTTCTCCCGGCAATCTTGATTCCAGCTTGTGCTTCTTCCAGTCCAGAGTTTCTCATGATGTACTCTGCATATAAGTTAAATAAGTAGGGTGGCAATATATCCAAGCAATTCCAGAAGACAGGTAGAAATGGAAACTAGCAAGAAAGGATCCACTCCAAGTTGGAAGGGCATCCTTCACAGTTCCACACAAACTGGAAGTAAACTTCCCCTGATCCCTTATTTTCAAAGAAGTAAAAATTAGAGGCAATGCAAAAGGAGAATGATGAAATATACAGCTGAAGGTCTTTGCTAATATTTGCAGAGGCCAGTTATACTAGTAATTAGAAGTACTGTCTTCAAATAATGTACATATTTCAGCCAGGCACACTCATCTGAACAATCAGGCCTGAAACTTAGAAAAATACAGTTACAAATGGGACTGCACAGTAAGCAAAGAAAATAAATTGTGATTTCAAACCCCTCCATGCTTTTGTGTTGAAAATAAAAATAATCATAATAAATCATTATCAATAATGCCACATCTGGATTAGGGAAGTAATGTTTACATGAATCCAATAGATTTATAAAGCTTTCAGCACTGCAGTCTTGGTCTGAGAACCTTTCCTTGGCCACCTCCTCTCTGTCACCAAAGCAGATGGCCAACTTATACATGCAAATGAAAAACAAACTAAAGTTATAAAACAAAAGGATGGGATTCAACAAGCTAAACTTAAATTATTAGCTGAAGGATCCCAGCAGTAGCTATTACCAAATTCAGACCAGCCCACCCTGTTGAGAAGGACTAGAATAGTTATGCAATATCTATGAGGCATTTTAAATCCATTAGTTAAAAATATGTGTTTGGCGAATCATGGTATTGCAGACATTATGACAGGAAGCTGCCTTCTCTTAGCCTGGGGAGTATAATTAAGTGCAGTGCTCAAATAAATGGTTTGAAGTCACACATATTATCCATCTTTTCTGGCTCAAAAGAAGTTCTGAGTCTCTGCTCCAAGTATTCACCTCGACCTAGCCTCAAGATGTGTTTTCCTTAAACCGTTCGAGATGATTAAATGAAAATGTATTCCCATCCAATATCATGCTTGCCTCAATCAACATTCTCTGGTGGTGGTTACAAACTTTATACCTTTTTTTCTTAATATAAATACTCACTTTTCCTGGTAGATGTACAAGGTTGTTAGAAGTTAGGAGAAACAGCTAATTAAATACCATGGATCCTTTTGGGTATGTACTTGAAGCTGTAGCCGTTTGACATCTGCACATTTACTACACTGAGGACTTAGTTGGGGAAATGAAACTGCATGTCTTCATTTGCAGTTCTTCATGAAACTTCATACTTCATCAAACAGTATGATGACATCTATAATTCCATAATAGTTTGGCTAAAATCAGTACCAGATATATGACACAAGTTTAATCTCCTACAATGAAGGCATGTAGACATTTTAAGGTCAAGCTAGTGATTTTCTGGCATTATTTGAGATGGAGTTACCAGTGGAATTATAGGCAATATAATTCCTTTTAAAAATAATATAATCATTCACTCTGTAAATTTGAGAGTGAAAAGTGTCATTAAGATTTCAAGACTATTCTTTTATTAAAATAAGCACATTTTAAACACACTCAGAACGCTAATTTACTTATGAAAATGCATGAATCCTAATGCAGATGTTATCAGCAACCATTGTCATCAATAAAATAAACTACAATTTAAAATTGCAAGTTTTTTTTAAATTAACATTCAGCTGATATTTATGGAGCCTACAAATACTGTAACATATTTTGTTAGAAGTTATTTCTGTTTTGTGCGTGTTGGTCGCTCGAAAAAGTTGAAAGTGAAGTCGCTCAGTCGTGTCCGACTCTTTGCTACTCCATGGACTGTAGCCTACCAGGCTCCTCTGTCCATGGGATTTTCCAGGCAATAGTACTGGAGTAGATTGCCATTTCCTTCTCCAGGGGATCTTTCCAACCCAGGGATTGAACCCCGGTCTTCCACATTGTAGACAGACGTTTTACCGTCTGAGCCACCAGGGAAGTCCTAAAAAAAAAAAGTTGAAAAAGTGGAAAGTGAAGTTGCTCAGTCATGTCCGACTCTTTGAGACCCCATGGATAGTAGCTACCAGGCTCCTCTGTCCCTCAATTCTCCAGGCAAGAATACTGTAATGGGTTGCCATTTCCTACTCCAATTTCCATTTTATTTCTATGAAAAATATGTCTTTTATAATAATTTTTCACCAAACAAAAATTTTAGTTTAGGAAAATAAAATATATGTTACAAGCAAGCTTGTAATAAATGTTGGAACTGTTAAGACAAGAAGAAAAATTTACAGTGCTAAATTTTTGTTTGTTTTTGGTGCAAATACTTTCATTGCAAACCATCTCTTTTACAGGAAAACTAATGTCCAAAAGGAAACAATCCTTCACTTTTGAAATTGAAGTATCCTTATTTAAAATTTATTAAAATTTATTCTACTACATTTAGAGAGATTTTTCATCATCTACATTTTTTAAAAAACTGAAAGTAATCTTGTGACCAAATAGTTGGTCAACTTTTGTTATTGTTCTGCCATTAACTTCTTTCTGAGTTTTACTGAGTTGAATGTCTATCAATTTTTATAAGTATTTGGAAACCCTTCCTACTGAAGGATTATATATCTTGTACAATTGAACACAATGTAGCCATGTGGCAAGCTTTGTGTAACAAAATGTGAGTAGAAATGTTATGCTTTCCTTATCCCTGTGATATGACATTGTCATTATTCCAGAGAGAAAATATCTCTTCCAAACATATTTTTGAGTGAAGATGGTGTGGGTCAGAGCTATGTCTGAGTCCTGATGGATAGGAAAATTGAGAAGAAAAAATATCCTTTTTTTTTTTTTTTTGAGTTATTCACTTGGAGATCATTAGCAAATGATTATTCTGCTCCTTTTTTTTTTTTCCCTTTCCTGTCACTCCCAATTCCAGTTGCTACTTTCCAGATATTTCTCAGATTTTCTGGTCTCACTGATGTCATATTTTCCCCAGAAATCTGAATCTAAGACACTGGTTTGCTTATGGATAGTTTGTTTGTGTTTGTAATGTCAGGAAACTGGGATGGAGAGCTAGGAAGAACAAGAGAAGGAAGAAGACAAAGCCAATGTAAGAATTTCTAATTAAGTTGTGAGTGATGGAGGCTTAACTCCACTGGGATCCATTGAGGCATCTGAGACTTGCTGTAGAATGCCTACCCTAGTTGTCATCTGAAAAGATTAAAAAGGAGAGTACATATCCTTTGGCTCTTGTTCCTCATTTCCCACTGGCCAAGGTTATGGGTGGTACTACACTTGCACTTTCTGGTTCAGGAGTGTGGGAGAGCCAAAACACACAAAAATCTTTGGAGCAAAAAGCAAGCTGAGGCAAGTTTTGATCATAGTAACTTGTGTGAAGTTAGCTTTCACAGCAGCACTTGCTGAATGGGTTGTTTATTTCATCTAAGTTGCCGTATGTATTATTATACAGTTGTTAATGATATCCTTTTAGAATCCTTTCAAAAACATATAGCATCTCTATTTACATAACCTCTTGCATGACTATACTTCCTTTTGATGAAAACTTGTTAGGGCTTAGGGCTTATCAATATTATTAACCTTTTCAAAGAATACACCTTTTGTGTTAATTTATCATATGTTTATTTCCTTTTTCATTGATGTCTATTATCTTTATAATATTTTTTAATTACATTTAATTTGATCTTTTTCTCTAAAATTTTAATGGGAAATATTCAATTATTAAGTTTCAGCAATTTTTTATAGAATTATTTTATAAAACCCATTATATAATGCATATGCATATATACATATATATGAATTACATAGCTATAAAGATCTCTTTAAACATTTCCTTAACTGTATCCCACAAATTTGGTACATGCTTCCATTAGCATTCAATTTGAAATATATTCTAATTTTTCTTATGATTTCTTCTTTGACCCATGGTTTAATTATAAATAAATTTCAGGTACTAGGGCCTTTCTTAGTTATATTATTTTTATTTTTTCTAACTCAATTCCATCATACGTGTATACTCTTTGATATCAATAAATACTCTGTATAATTTCAGTGTTTTAAATGTTATCAAGAATTGTTTATATCCAAGAACACTGTTTATCCTGGTAAATGTATCTTTTGAATTTAAAAAGAATATATATTATCCTTTTATTTTCTAAACTTCAATTAAGTAAAGGTGGCTGATAGTGTTGAAAACATCATTTAGAGCTTTATGAATTGGGTGATTTTGTTTCTCGTTGCTCCATCAGTTGTTGAGAAATGGATGCTAATAACTCCAACTGTGATAATGAGACTGCTCAGTTCTCTCTGTCCTCCGTTTTTTCGTGCCTTTGTAAGTTCTGCTACTGAGTTCATAGATGTTTATGATTCCTATATTTTTCTGATGAATGTATCTTTTATCATTTATGAAATTTCTAGTAGCACATTTTGTCTTGAAAAACTTTACTTAAGTGTTTCAGTCTTATGCTTAAAGCTTGAAGTATATGTGTATATATCTATATCTCCATTCATTTTCTTTTAAATTAAAATTATCTTAAAACATATTCCTTGTAGATAACAGGGAGTTGGTTTTGCTTTTTAAAATCTATCGTAAAGTGTTACTTTTACTTGGATTGCTTAATCTGTTAACAACTAATGTATCTGACATGATTGCTTTTTGATTAACTTTTTTTGTGTTTTTTGCTTTCCATCTCTGTTTTTGTGCCTTTGATTCTCTTTTATATCATTTTTGGATTATTTAAACATGTTTTAGAATTGCATTTATATTTTTCAGTTTTGCTTTTTAGCTATAGATTTTTCTTTTTCATTTTTAAAAATGGAAATAAGGATTACAATGTAAAAACTTAAATCTTTATAGGTTATTTATGTATTGTAGTAAACTTCATAGTATATTTCTATAGTACTTAGCCTAAAACATTACAATTTTGTCACAGCTGTTGCCCTAAATTTATATACTTTCAAATCTATAAAACTATGCTTTATATAGATATAGTCACAGACAGATATAGGTATGAATATAGATATAAATGTGATTGGTTCTTGTTCCTTGGAAGAAAAGCAATGACAAACCTAGACAGCGTATTAAAATATATAGGCATTACTTTACTGACAAAGGCCCCTATAGACAAAGCTATGGTTTTTCCAGTAGCCATATATGGATGTGAGAGCTGAACAATACAAAAAAAGGCTGAGCACAGAGAATTGATGCCTTCGAACTGCGGTGCTGGAGAACATTCTTGAGAGTTCCTTGGACAGCAAGGAGATCAAACCAGTCAATCGTAAAGGAAGAAAAAAGTGAAATTGAAAGTCACTCAGTTGTGTCCAACTCTGTGACCCCATGGACTATACAGTTCATGGAATTCTCTAGGCCAGAATATTACAGTGGGTAGCCTTTCCCTTTTCCAGGGGATCTTCCAAACTCAGGGATCAAACCCAGGTCTCCCCTACTGCAGGTAGATTCTTTACCAGCTGAGCCACAAGGGAAGTCCAATCCTAAAGGAAATCATCCCTGAATATTCATTGGAAGGACAGAGGCTGAAGCTCCTTTGGCCACCTGATACGAAAAACGTGACTCATTGGAAAAACTCAGATGCTGGGAAAGATTGAAGGCAGGAGGAGAAGGGTACAACAGAGGATGAGATGGTTGGAAGGCATCGCCAACTCAATGGACATGAGTTTGAGCAGACTCCAGGAGATGGTGAAGGACAGGGAACCCTGGTGTGCTGCAGTCCATGGGATTGCAAAGAGTCAGACATGACTGAGTGACTGAAAAACCACAGCAATCAAGATTGAGAAGAAAATGGCAAAATTTGAAAAAAAAAATATTTTAACTACTCTCATATTTTAGATGTTTTTCCTTCTTTTCTGAGAACATAGTCCTTCCTCTGCTATCATTTTCTTATAGCTTGAAGAATTTCCCTTTAATGCTTCTTTTAGAACCATCAATTGGTAATGTATTCCTCTGGTTTTCTTATACCTGAAAATATTCTATCTCACCTTAATTATTGAAGAATGGTTTTGATGTATATAGAATCCTGTGTTGTCAGACTTTTTTTTTCTTTCAGCACGTTAAAAATGTTGTTTCCATCTTTTCTTGCCTACAAGAATTCTGAAAGGAACTCAGTCATTAAATGTAATTGTGTCTCTGTGTAATACATTAATTATCTCTTATTACTTTCAATATCTAATTTTTATTTTTGGCTTTCAACTGTTTGAATATGATGTACACTACTTTGCAGTTTATTCCCTTTTTCCAACCTGATATCCACTGAGAAATCTATATTTGCAAGTACATGTTTTTCAGCAAATTTGAAAAATATTAAACATTTTTTCTTAAATATTTTTGTCCTCAACTGTTTCTCCTTGAACTATTCCATTTACACGTGTTGTTCTCTTTGAACAAACAAACAAATCCTTGTTCATTTATTTTTCTCCCCATCTTTTACATTAGATAATTTTCATTGATTTATTACAAAGTTCTTTTATCTTTCCTCTGTCATGTCTATTTAGCTATTAAGTCCATCCATGAAAATCTCTTTATTTCAGAAAATATATTTTTCAGTTCTAAAATTATCACTTCTGGATTATGTTTTTGTTGTTTCTATGTCTCCATTTGGTACATATTGTGGCACAGAACATATTGCCAAGATAAAGTGGAAAACTGACAAAATATAAAAAAGAACATAACAAAATACAAACTGCATATTTCACAAGGGTGCTTATGTAATAAATGTGAGTATTTTTGCCATATATTTGGTTATGAGAACATGGGGACAATTTGAATGTATTATTAAAATGTTGTGAAAATGCTATTATTGCTTTTGTTACTAAGCAACATAGTTCAGTAACGTAACTATTGTTAATTCTTGGCAGGTATCCATGCTATGAGCTTATGCTCAGCTATCTAATTTCTAAAGAATCTTAATTAAAAACAAATGTTGGGGAGTGTTCTGCAGGCTTTTTAATGCCGTCATGGAACTACTGAAATAAGGCTATTACTAGCATAACATTAAGAAAAGGTAGAGAAGCATAATTCTGATAAAGCTACTGGTGTTAACACAAATGGTTAACATAGTGAAATCTGACATAAGTATTTTGAAGCAAAGAGAAAGTATAGCAATATTTTGGGTACACCTTGTAAAACAGTAACAGAATGTTATTAGGTTGATCTATATCCCGTCTATGGGGTCGCACAGAGTCAGACACGACTGAAGTGACTTAGCAGCAGCAGCATATGTACTGTTGGGCTTCCCTGGTGGCTCAATGGTAAAGAATCCACCTGCGATGCAGAATACCCAGGAGACATGGGTTCGATCCCTGGATTGGGAGGAGGGCATGGCAACCCACTCCAGCATTCTTGCCTAGAAAATACCACAGACAGAAGAGCCTGGTGGGCTACAGTCCATAGGGTTGCAAAAAGTTGGATACTCCTGAAATGACTGAGCTTGCAAGTATATGTATTGTTAGTTTAGAATTTTTTTTATGGAAACAAATTTTAAGAATAAAATTGATGACTTAATTTTATAAACAAATGATTTTAGTCTTCTGCAAGATATGTTGATAATGTTCTAGAAAGCATGCAAGTAAGGGTACACATATTCTTATGTATATGTAGAATAGCGTATACAAATAACATTTTACCTCTTGGATGATTATCAACGTTCCTCAAACTTCAAGTAAATCACAATATATTCTGTCCAGCCACATGGAATATTTCAAAGTTATGGGCTAACACTCCTGTACATGGTTCACAGAAGACTGTCTCAAACATGTATGCAATATCCAATTGCGCAGAATTCAGAAGCATTCATAATAGGTTGTAAATATAGTACTTGGATGCAATGGATTCTAATGTGAATAACAGCTGAAAATGTCAAAATATAAGCACATATATCCAAACACAATCATATCTAAACAATAAAAATGTATGCAATAGAGATAAAAAGTCATCACTCTAAGAAGTAAGTAACATTTTTGCCAATCTAATTCCCTATTATTTTCTACTGAAATTTTATTTTCCTTTAGGTCATTAAGGTTTCTTTCCTTCCTTGATCTCTCACTTACAGTTTAATGAAGTACATTTCCCCATTTGTCTTGTTTGTACAAAATAAAGAGACCATATAATCATTTTTTCATATAATCATTGTTATGCTAATAATAATAATACATAAAGGATTTCCATAACAAACAGAACTTATCTCAACTAGATTAGGATCTCATTGCCAAAAGTACTGTTTCTGTTTGGAGGAAGAAGGAGGCAGTTCCTTGCTTCCATGATTTTGGAAGTTCAGACAAAGCACCTTTAAACTGCAATTTTTTCTAATCATTCAACTGATGTTAGAAAGGCCCTGACCTTCTCACTATTGTTTTATATACTCATAAAAATTACAATGGTTTCACTATGAATCTGTCTTTTCCTTTCTCTTCGAGTTCTTCTCTAGTATAGGCTAGTTGCCAGAAGCCACATCCAAATTTAGGAAATAGCTGGTCAACAATCACAGCAGAAAGAGCAAGTCTTTTTTTAATAATTGAAAACTTTATGAAGAATTCTACTTAAATTTGCTTCTGTTATCTCCTGTCCTGTAACATGTATTACAGCCGTGGTTTGATCATACCTTATCAGTTCCTGAGTTGTCAGCATAACCTTACAGAAGGAGTAAGATTGTCCAAGGTAAGTACCACCCATGATTTTCACAAAAAAGAGAGATATGTTGCTACCAAATAACACAGGTGAAATGCATAGGCTCAAATAACAGATTTCCACCATATATCATGAAAACAGCAGTAGAATTATTTAACAGTGGCTCAGAGGTAAAGAACCTGCTGCCAATGCAGGAGACACAGCTTGAATCCCTGGGTTAGGAAGATCTCCTAGAGAAGGAAATGGCAACTCACTTCAGTATTCTTACCTGGGGAATCCCATGGACAGAGGAGCCTGGCAGGCTACAGTCCATGGGGTTGCAAAGAATCAGATACGAATGAGTGACTAAACAACAAAAAAAAATCAATTAGCTGAATCTGGTTTAAAACAAAATTAAAAGACTTGATATATAGCTGTCCTTTGTAAAATTTGAAGGTTAGGAGTACCAACCCTCTGTGAAGTTGAAAATCTACATAGAAGTTGTAGTTGGCCTTCCTGTTAGGTGGTTCCTCCATATGCACTGTTCACATCCTTGATTCAACCAACCTTGAATTATGTAGTAATGCAATATTTTCTATTGAAAAAAATTAGCATAAGTGGACCCAAACAGTTCAAACTCATGTTGTTTAAGGATCAACTATACATGTTATATGACTAGGATTATCACATTTAATAAGTGTTAGGTAGGTAGAAGGAGTCCAAAATGGCAGTGGCTAAAAGACAAGGAAGGTCCGAGGACCAGAGTGAAGACTTCAGGCAGAACAAACAGAACAAACAGCACTCCTGGCTAAGCCCAATTTGCATAGGGCAGGCCCAGGTGGCGGAAAAAACATATAAAAGGAGGAGCCAAAGAGCTTTCTCTCCGACTCTCTCTCCCACGTGCATGCGCTCTATCTCTCTCTCTCTTTCTCTCTCTCACTCTCTCTTTCTCTCACTCTCTCTCCCTCCCTCCCCACGCACTCCTCCACTCTCTTCTCTTCAAGTCTTGGATTCTCCTGCTATCTTCTAAATAAAATAGAGCTGTAACACTGATTTGCCTAAGAGCTGTAGCACGGTTTGTCCAAGACCCAAGAGCTGTGATGCGCTGAGGGCTTTAATGTCCGTCGCTCCAAATCTTTGTTGTGACGAGACAAAGAACCGAGGAACATACACTCGTGTGACAATAAGTATGTTTTATACTCATGGGTTCAGCATCATTTAAGATCTGTTGTTGAACAATGTTTACTGATACCTTGGAGTTGGTGAGAAATCTTTCAATATATATATTTTAAATGTATGAGCATTCTTGTTTTTTCATTTCTTCTATATTTTAAAAAATATTTACTTTACTCCAAAATTACATCTCTTACATGACAATATCTTCAACTGATAGGACAGAATTATCTTTTCTTAAGTAAACAATTCAAAATATTTAAAGTTTATTGATTTTTCTGAGTGAGTAAATGTATAAAATCTGTTAATATGAGTAATAATACAGCAGAAACAATAAAATATTCTTATATATCATTTTTATCAATATATTTTTGAAAAAATTACACTAAAATATAATTAGTCATCAAGACAGGATTGGTTTAGTTATAGTAAAAAAAACAGACTTCCCAATCTCAGTATCTTAGACTTCCAAAATTGATCATTATCTTTTGTTCCCATAAAGTCTGCTGGTTATCTAAACTACTCTCAGTACAATTTTCTTTTAAGGATTGACAGTATTTTTGGCTCTATCAGCCTTATAGGAACTCTACATCAATATGTGGTTTGTCTATTGCCATTTGTGAGAGAGATAGAGAGAGAGAGTGAAGGAGTTAATACAAAAAGGAAGCTGAAAGTTCCAAATAGCCATTAGACAGGCCTGGAGGGAAATTCCTTTTGTTGTTTAAATGAAATATGTTTAGGACTCAAGAGGCCTCACGAAAATAAGAGCGGAGGGCAGCTCCTGACCCCTGCAGAAGTGGAGACACAGACGCCAGGCAGAGTTAATCTTACCCTGATCTTAGTCCAAGTCTCTCCTATTCCTAAAATCAAAATTGGATCATGCTGAGCCATAAATATTACTATGGACTTCAAAAACATAAACAAATGCCGTATTTGGCTAAGAAGTACAGTGCTAATCTCAAAAGTCAGCTGCAGAGAAAAAAGGAAAAAAAAATTTGCATGGTCAGAAATTTCGACTGATATTCAAACATATTTAAAATATTTATCAATAACTAACACAGGGTTAACTTGTCACCATGCAGAAATGTGAGGAGAAGGGAGGGATGTATAGCTAATGAGTAGAGAGGGAACTTTGGGGGAGACAGGGTTAAACATGAGTGAAAGTGATGGAAACTTCTACTGGAACCTTGAGGAAAGTCCCAGAGCAGAAGTAAGAAGAATGAGGTTCTAGTCTTCCTCACTGAATCTCTCACACCTCTATGATCCCAGGAAAATCTTCATCCAGCCAGCATCAGTTTTCTCATTTCAGAAAAAAGGAGATAATATTTTGAGACAATGTATGTGTATGTGGTTTATGACATTTTAAATCCTCCATAAACGCAAGCTTGGAGCTGATGTTATTGTCAAATGTTTGTTGAGTTCAACCAAAATTGGTTTACAGTGTCATAATGGCAATATGCCTATCAATAAACACTAGCCAGACTAGAGTCATTTATAAGCTGTGTGACTTCCTAACATTAAAGGGTCAAAGAGTAATGAAAGCATTGCTATGATTATTTCAGCTAAACAAGGTGAAACATTTCAAGTTTACGTAAATAGCTACAATGGGGGATTAGAAATGACAGATTATTAAGGGAAAAAAAAAGCATAGCATTAGAAATATATAATTCTGTTGCCCTAGAGAAAAAGAAATAAACATTTAACTTATTTTCCAAAATACACAACTTGAGGACTATTACTGGAGTCAATTTCCTCTTCCATTTGCTTCCTCTTACTATTTAGATGACTTTCGGTCAGGTTTTGAAGGGCTCAATTTTAGCTGCCTTGTCTACACTCAGAATCTGTTGTCTTAAATGCCCTCCTGTTCTAATATTCTATGATTCTCCTACTCACGTATTTTACATTATTAGCCTTGCAAGGCTAATCACATAAGGAAAAATAGAGCACAAGCCTTTCCAGTAGATCTAGTCTCCTGAATGTAGTCCCTGACCACCCTTTGTGATTGTAAAGCTACAGTTACTGTGAAATCATCCTGTAAGATATTTGGAATTCAATTAGACTTTGAAACAACATATTTCAATAATTGAGTGTTTTCTCTTTTGCTAATTATCATACATATGCAATAAATAATTGCCACTATTTTAAAGGTGAATCTAATATATAGGAACAAAGAGTACATTGTTTGCCTGGGGCAGAATATGGAAAGAACAGAGGGACTGAAAGGGGAACAGGTAAACATTTTGGAACTGATGGAAGTATTTTACATCATGATTATATTTCTGATAACACAGATGTATACATTTCTCAAATTTCATCAAACTAAACACTTAAAATGTGTACATTTTATTGTTTGCTATTTACACCTCAATAAAGTTGGTTTAAATAAGAAATAATGCCTAGGGTACTTTTTATTGCTGATATTGGTGCATTATCCTATCTTTAGATCTCTCAGAACAGTTTATATAAATGAAAAAATTAAAGTCAATAAATTCTCCATATCTATAGTCTCTTGTCAGAGTATAAACTTAACTCCAACATGCTTATCAATTCCCCCAAATTTTAAATAAAATATGTTTTAGTATTTACTTTTCAGTTCAAAATTACTTAATGCAAAAGTTACTATGAAAGAGTATGAGTAATAGCAAATGTCTGTTGAAATCAATAATTAAAGTGTATATAAACCAATACGGGGCTTCCCAGATGGCACTAGCAGTAAAGAACCCACCTGCCAATGCAGGTTTCATAAGAGCCACAGGTTCGATCCCTGGGTAAAGAAGACCCTCTGGAGGAGGGCATGGCAGCCAACTTCAGTATTTTTGCCTGGAGAATCCCATGAAGAGGGAGCTTAGTGAGCTACCGTCCACAGGGTCTCACAGAGGACAACACGACTGAAGTGGCTTAGCATGCACACACACAAACCACTATCAATGCTCAAAAGAGCACTTGCTCTGTTTTAGATGTTGAATAATTATTTATTAAATAAATTTTAAAAAGTCATTGTCCTGCCCTATGGCTACATTCCTATTCTCCTAGTCAATAGTAAAGAGCAAAATTGAAAACTGTACATCTAATGGCAGTGGACCAAAAGTCCCCATCAATAAGTGAGGGTCTGATGTGAGAAAAACTTCCTATAATGATACACTGAAAATCATTTAATATCTAACAGTCGTGTAACTCCAGAGTGTATTCATTTCTGCTGCCAGATGGGCTCATTTTGTTTGCTTACTTTCTAATTTGTGAACCAATCCCTTAGGACTTACCTTATCTATGTTGCTTTGCATAACTTTAGTTCCTCTGATAGTCTTCCAGCCAGATCCTCTCTTAATAGCTGTCTTCTCAAATTGCACTGGGATCTGGGAGTCCCCTTATAATCTCAAAAAATACCCCAATTTCTCCTAGCCCATAAAAATTAATCATGGCATCTCTGTGAGAGGATTTATAGTAGAGTAGAACATCTAGTCGTGTATAAGACCTTTAACTCTGCTACTGATTCCAGCAGCTTTTCTTATGTCTTCTGTTTGCACACTAATCATTCAGCATGCAGCTGTCTATACAGTGCTCTGAAAGCCTCCAGGAGAAATGTTTTCCTGTGGTTCATAACAGAGGGCAGAGAAAATCTTGGTTTATAGAGATCCAGAAGTCTATTAACCATGTTTAGAGTTAATCTCAACTTCCTCCCCAAATCTCTTTCAAAGGGATTTAGCTTTAAATCCTAAATCTTTTAGCAGATGTAAATGGAGAGATCAGAGGAGGAGTAATTATAAAAATTTTATAATCTTCACATATTGAGGGAATTTCTATAATAATTAGGCTATTGATATAATGCTACTATCTAATTCATCCCATCTGAAAGAGTAATGAAATCATGAATAGAAACTGAGTGGTCCCTTGAAATTTGCATTTGCTAAAACACATATGCTTAAAATATAGAAGTATATATTTTGATACTAAGGGCTAACACTTATTCAGTGGTTATTTTTTTCAGACACTATTGTTAATGTTTTACATTGAATCTTCACAATACTCTGACAAATTAAATCTATTATTGCGAAGTCTACTTTACTTTAGAGGGAACTGAAGTGGTATTAAGTCAAAGTAAATTTTTTGTTTTTTCATGTAACTAGTAGTGACAGAACTGATATTTTTAACTCTAGACTGTCTGGGACCAGAGCTTTTGCTTTTAATCATTACATAAGATGGTCTCAAAATGACGCAAAAGACTCTAAGTTGTATATATGAAATCATTACTTCTCTCTACATGATTCTTATAGCATGTGAATTGTTTGATGGGAAAAATAAAAGTGACTAAGAAAAACTGAAAGTTACAAGTATTATTTTGTTTAATTTGTTTTTGCCCAGCAGAAAGAATTGAAAAGAAATATGATACTGCTATTTCTTACTAAAAAATAAATGATCAAACAATAAAATCTGTCTTCTGCATTTGTTAGATTAAGTAAACAATGAGGACTGGGACTCTGATCTTTACAGGAAAGCTTAAAATGATTTGGACAAAGTGGATGTGTCAGTTTTCAGGAAATAACCATCATTTTCAGATATACTGATGTCGTATCCACATGGGCACAAGGTACCATGTTGTTGCTGTTCAGTCACTAAGTCACGTCCAACTCTTTTGCGACACTATGGACTGTAGTCCACCTTGCTTCTCCATCCACAGAATTGTCCAGATAAGAAAACTGGAGTGCTTTGCCATTTCCTTCTCTAGGGAATCTTCCTGACTCGGGGACCAAACCCCCATCACCTGCTTGGAGGCAGATTCTTTATAACTGAGCCAGCTGGAAAGTCCCATAGGTACCATAATGGTCTTCATATCCTGCTGCCTCCTATGTTATATCTCTTGGTCCTTCAGGGACCTTAGCAGTGGATTCTCTTAGATTGTTCATTGACCCCCATGGACCACAGGGCAGCAGCTTGCTTCGTAGAGCTGTCCAGTGTCTTTGATTTCTAGTGATGACATTGATGGTGGCTCCAAGACATCTCAGTGATCAGTAATCACATTGTTGGGATTACATAACCAGTCTGAGGGCAGAAGTAATCAGAGTCGGACCATCAATTCTGCATCTATGTTCTGATTCCAAACCCAGAAACCTTTTAATCTAAAAGAGTAAATTCACTGGCCCCAGGCAGAAGGAATTTCTCTCTTGAATTCATGTGAGTCTGTCACAGTGAAAGTACCAAAGAAGAGAGCCCTTTGTACAAAACCCAGGTAATGCCTCCAGAAGCAACTGATGTCTGAAAAAGCCATCTGATACCACTGAGGTCTCTAGGAATAATTGTTCAAGATGTTGCCTTTGATCAGATCAGATGTGGCCTGACCTACCTCCTGTTATTTCAGTTTTAATCTGAATTAAGTGACCATGTCAATTGTTGGCTTAGCCCCCTATCTCAGAGTGTTAAGGAGTTTCTACATCCATGCTCTGGCCTGTGGGGTGTCTCAGCATAGCCACTGGCTATAAATTGTGTACTGAAATGTGCTTTCTAGGCACAGACCTAGGTCGCTTATCCTCTGCTGTTCCTGAGGCTTGTACAGAAAGTCCCCCTATGCTATGGGGCCCCAATGTCCCCTTAAACCTTCAAATAATTACAGTGTAGCTTCACTTTCAGTAATTTAGTGTTACACTCCCAGCAAATCTTCTAGAGCGCAGCTCAAAGCAGTGGCCTTGCAGTGCTATTCTCTTTAGTGACAGGGACCTTGTGCTTCTCTTCATTTCTGTGGTATAGCCTTGTGACCTTTCCAGTATCCTAAAATCCAAAACCACTTCCACATCTAAAAATCTTAATTTTTTGATACGCTAATATCAGAATCAATTTTCCCGTCCTTCTGGGCTCATTCTTAGCGCCATTGCTCTCCTCCTTGCTTGCCTCAGTGCTTGTCTCTGTTCCCCACATTCCCACTGTAAATTTCAGGTCCCTTTCCCTCTTGGTTTTGCACCATGTGGCTTCATGGCCACACCTTGTGTTTGATCACTACAATGAGTCTCTCACCACTAAACCTGGCTGGTTTGCCTCTGCATCTGTTGGTTCAAAAACTAGCCTGCCATGCATGGAGAGCAAGGCCAAGGAAAGAAACAGACCACTCTGGACTGGTAGGTGGCAAGTTTAATAAACAAGGAAGCTTTCATAGAAGGCTTGTCTTGAGTGACTGCAAAGATGAGTAGATTTTGCACTCATCTGCCAGAATCTTAAAAGTTTAAACAGAGACCTCAACTAGGTTCAGTCATGTATTCAGTTATGATGGTCTCAAAAACCTCTTGCTCTCTCAAGTCTGTGTCCTTGAAAATGGCTCCTACCATGAGAACAGTGGGCAGACTATTTGTTCCAAGAGCAGGAGATGGGATGAGGTGCCACTGATTGCTATGGTCTTGCTCAAAGTTCAACCAGTAGTCAGGTCCTCCTGATGACCTCCTCTAATAGTATCTTGCCTGTTTTTAAAAAATTATTTATGGCTGGATAAAGGTATCTATGCTCCCTTTTGTTTCAACACCTCAACTACTTAGGACTGGTTTACAATGTCACAAAATGGCAGGGATTGACAACTCTATCATTAGTGATCTCTAGCCTTGAACTCTGATCTCAGTACTGACTACAAATGTTTCTACAAGTACATCTTGCTTTCTCTGCTATGCCCTTGTTTAATTATTCTCAACCAGGTACAAGAATGGTTTGTGTCTGTAACAGGGAATATGCCACCTCCTTCTCAACATGTCTAAATCTATAATCAAATACTCTATATTAAAACTGGTTTTTCCTCCTATAGTTTCAATTTAATAAAAGCAAATGTTAATCATTTACTAGAGATTTTAATAATTTCCCTTCTGAGAAATCAGGTACTAGCTTTCTCCTTTTCTCCACTGGATCAACCACTAGGTTTATAGATTCCACTTCTTAATAATTTCTCTCCTACCTTATTCCTGGCTGTTAGTGCTTCAGATCTGAATCACAGAAATCACATTCCACCTGACCAAAGGGACTCTGACTATCCTCAAATTGCCATCTGAGAAGTATTTCTAAAATGAAGTGAGGCCCTAATATTGGAATTCATATGACCATGCATTGCCCCATCTCCCACTTACCATTTCCCCTGCATAAAAGTCAAACTTGTTTTATCAAGGAAGCTTCTCTCACCTCCAGTCATTTCTCATAATGGACACTTCACTTCAAGCAGCCTGATTTTCTCACTGCTGCCAAAGGCAAAGTGTTGTTCCATCCATTCCTTGTTTGTTAAAAACACAGATTTCAGGTTTTCCAATATGGAGATTTTACCCTCATTAACCAAAGTGACCATGACACAGTCTTCTCATTAAAGACATGAACATTTTTTAAAAATCCCTTTAAATCACTATATATGTACATTCACCATAGATGGTACATGAGAGCCCACCATGGACAAGTGAATTTAACTACAAAAATTCTACTTGATATAGTTTGAAAAATTTGTAATTGAAAATAAAAAATGTATAGTGAAATCACTGTAACATTCTGTTGTCCCAAATAACATTAAAGTTTTAGCACTTTTCCAAGGCCAGTGAAGTTGCTCAGTCGTGTCTGACTCTTAGCGACTTTTCCAAGGCCAGTGAAGTTGCTCAGTCGTGTCTGACTCTTAGCGACCCCATGGACTGCAGCCTACCAGGTTCCTCCATCCATGGGATTTTCCAGACAAGAGTATTGGAGTGGGGTGTCATTTCCAAAGCCAAGAAGACTTCTAAACAGTTTCCATATATCAACTCCTTCTAATCATCTCAACAATGATATAATAGCTAATATTTTATCTTAGGGAGAAACTGAGCTATAAAGAGAAGCAAAGAAAGTTGTCCAAGGTTACACAGCTTGAAAGCCAAGGACCTAGAGTTTGAACTTTGACAGTTTGAGTCTAGCTTTTTTTTTTCCCTCTATGTTTAATCATTTAGCCAAACTGCCTCTTTAGACAAGGGGGAAAAAAATGTATACTTTAAAAAAGGATATCCATGTATTGTGTGTTTGACATTCACATAGCAAATACAATTTCCCAGAATACTATCCTTTCAATATCAATAACAAATCTAATATAACCACTAGAAGAGCAAAGCCAAGAAACTCAGCCCTAAAGGTCAGGCTAAGCCTGTAGGCAGCCAAGAAATGGACAATGGAATGCTCAGGGACAGAGTGTAGGGCAGGATGGGAGAGGTTGGGGCTTTCTAAGGGGTCAAAGGAAGTAGCGGTGAATTATGGTCAAGGCTTACAGGTTGGGACATGGATCACAGAGGGCAGAATAGGGCAAGGAGGACAGGAAAGAATTCCATCCAAGTGAGGAAACATGAAATGCATCATTCCACTTTTAAGCTGCCAGAATTAAGAAGGTAGGCGTGAGTTTAGACAGGACCGTGGAAAACAGAGGTAGGTTTCTGGGTCAGGAAAAATTTTGTGGGTTTACAATGCTGCCTTATTGGGATATTACTAGTTGATTACTAAGCAAAACCTGTCTTGATTTGAAATTTTTTTCTGGACATGGGAACACTGCCCCAAAATACAACTCCCCAGAATGAGGCAGGGATAAATATGACGGGGACAGTAGAAGATTCATCTCTCACATAGTATCTAAGGTATCCTGTTGTGACTCTAGAATAAACATACTGTGAATTAAAGCTCTGCTTTTGAAAAGCTGTAGGACCTTAAGCAAGGTAACTATCCTTTACTAAATGGAGATACTAAAAGGTCCTAAGAGTGATGGTAAAGCAATAAAAATATTTGATATGATTTTTATATACGTTTTTATATAAGCAAGTATTGATAGAAAAGTGAGATGTGCCAGGTACTTATAGTCATTGTTTTGATTAGCAAAATTCTAACTAAATATTTGTTTCTCCCCTCATCCTTTTATGCCAAATTTAAGATAAAATATTTAAGATGCAACCAGAGATTATAAGTGAAGTGAGTGAAATAAGTTAGCCAGAGAAAGACAAATACCATATGATATCACTATATGTGGAATCTAATATATGGCACAAAAAAATCTATCTATGAAACAGAAACAAACTCACAGATGTAGAGAACAGAGTTGTGGTTCCTGAGGGGGAGGTTGGTGGGGAGGGATGGATTGGGAGCTTGGGTTAGTGGATGCAAGCTATTACATATAGAATGAAAAAATAGCAAGGTCCAACTGTATAGCACAGGTAACTATATTCAATATCTTATGATAAACCATAATGGCAAAGGATATAAGAAAAAGAATGTCTGTATGCATGTAAGTGAGCCACTTTGCTGTATAGCAGAAATTAACTACATTGTAAGTCAACTATGTGAGTGAAAGTTGCTCAGTCATGACCGAGTCCTTGCAATCTCATGGACTATACCGTCCATGGAATTCTCCAGGCCAGAATACTGAAGTGGGTAACCTTTCCCTTTTCCAGGGGATCTTCCCAACCCAGGAATCAAACTGGGGTCTCTTGCTTTGCAGGTGGATTCTTTACCAACTGAACTATGAGGGAAGCCCAAGTCAACTATCCTTTAACAAAAATAATTTTATAAAGACTAAAACAATGAAGTCTGCTGAATAGTTTTTGAGAAAAATTGTCAATTTTCTGCTGAATCCTCTCCACGTCTCTGTTCTAAGCAATCTTTCAGTTCAGTTCAGTCGCTCAGTCGTGTCCAACTCTTCGCGACCTCACGAATCGCAGCCCGCCAGGCCTCCCTGTCCATCACCAACTCCCGGAGTTCACTCAGACTCATGGCCATCGAGTCAGTGATGCCACCCAGCCATCTCATCCTCTGTCATCCCCTTCTCCTCCTGCCCCCAATCCCTCCCAGCATCAGGGCCTTTTCCAGTGAGTCAACTCTTCACAGGAGGTGGCCAAAGTACTGGAGTTTCAGCTTTAGCATCATTCCTTCCAAAGAAATGCCAGGGCTGATCTTCAGAATGGACTGGTTGGATCTCCTTGCAGTCCAAAGGACTCTCAAGAGTCTTCTCCAACACCACAGTTCAAAAGCATCAATTCTTTGGCACTTAGCCTTCTTCACAGTCCAACTCTCACATCCATACAGGACCACAGGAAAAGCCATAGCCTTGACTAGACGGACCTTTGTTGGCAAAGTAATGTCTCTACTTTGAATATGCTATCTAGATTGGTCATAACTTTCCTTCCAAAGAGTAAGCGCCTTTTAATTTCATGGCTGCAGTCACCATCTGCAGTGATTTTGGAGCCCAAAATATAAGATCTGACACTGTTTCCACTGTTCCCCCATCTATTTCCCATGAAGTGATGGGACCGGATGCCATGATCTTCGTTTTCTGAATGTTGAGCTTTAAGCCAACTTTTTCACTCTCCTCTTTCACTTTCATCAAGAGGCTTTTTAGCTCCTCCTCACTTTCTGCCATAAGGGTGGTGTCATCTGCATATCTGAGGTTATTGATATTTCTCCCAGCAATCTTGATTCCAGCTTGTGTATCTTCCAGTCCTGCGTTTCTCATGATGTACTCTGCATATAAGTTAAATAAGCAGGGTGACAACATACAGCCTTGACGTACTCCTTTTCCTATTTGGAACCAGTCTGTTGTTCCATGTCCAGTTCTAACTGTTGCTTCCTGACCTGCATACAGATTTCTCAAGAGGCAGGTCAGGTGGTCTGGTATTCCCATCTCTTTCAGAATTTTCCACAGTTTATTGTGATCCACACAATCAAAGGCTTTGGCATAGTCAATAAAGCAGAAATAGATGTTTTTCTGGAACTCTCTTGCTTTTTCCATGATCCAGCAGATGTTGGCAATTTGATCTCTGGTTCCTCTGCCTTTTCTTTAAAGCAATCTTTGAAACTTCTCAATAAATTTGTTGTTGTTCACTTGCTGAGCCTTGTCTGACTCTTTGCAACCCCATGGACTGCAGCACTCCAGGCTTCCCTGTCCTTCACCATCTCCCAGAGTTTGCTCTAACTCATGTCCATTGAGTCGGTGATATCATCCAGCCATTTCATCTTCTGTTGTCCCCTTCTCCTCCTGCCTTCAATCTTTCCCAGCATGAGGTTTTTTTTTTTTTTTTTTTTTTTTTGTCCCAGTGAGTTGCCTCTTCACATCAGGTGGCCAAAGTATTAGAACTTCAGCTTCAGCATTAGTCCTTTCAGTGAATATTCCAGAGTGATTTCCTTTAGCATTGACTGGTTTGATCTTCTTGTTGTCCAAGGGACTCTCTCTGTCCAAGAGTATTCTCAAGCACCACAGTTTAAAGGCATCAATTCTTTGGAGCTCAGCCTTTTTATTGTCCAGCTCTCACATCCATACATGACTACTGGAAAAACCCATAGTTCGACTATATGGTCTTTTGTAAAAAAAATAATGTCTCTGCTTTTTTAATATGCAGTCTAGGTTTGTCATTGTTTTCTTCTAAGGAGCAAGCATCTAGTCCCTCCTCCAGAGGATCTTCTGGACCAGGGATCGAACCTGGGTCTCCTGCATTGCAGGCAGATTCTTTATCATCTGATCTACAGAGAGGACCCATCTTAATAAGAAGAATAAGTTAATGTATCAAGCAACCAAGTCAAATATATTTAATTAGTAGGATTGTACACTAGCTAAAACTATACTGATTTTAAGGTATTGTTAGCCTGAGAATTTGCTTTCTTTTTAAATGAATATTGTATTGATTCACAGAAACATTTGTCAGTATGACATCAGTATGAATTTTTATACAGCTTGACCAAAATTTCAATTTAACATCTTCCTTTTTGTCAGAAAGAATAGGGATCATCTCAGAGTGGCTGGTGAAGTCACCACATGGTGATGAATAGTGGAGATTCAGAGCCACATCCCAATGTAAATGTAATATCCTCAACAGTTAAATTATTTAGAGACATGCGTTGGAACAATTGCCAAATTCTAGTCACTAATCTGAGTTGAAAATAGTTCTTAGGATGATATAATCTATGAAAGTTCTGTGGAAAATCTATTAGGTTAGGGTAGCCAAAACAATTTAGCCTAATCTCAGATTCTCAAGCACAGGAAGAAGGTAAGAGGAAGGGAAGATATTACATAAAAAGAGCCAAGTAAGGTTGAACGGTTGTCAACTAGCCCAGAGCACTCATTTCTGGTAAAATTCTCCTAATTAGTGCCACAGTTGAAGGCTATGTATTAGTGTTCATAGTGTTGTTTCATAATATCTTTGGAGAGATCCAGAAGTTAGTCAAAGAATGATCATTTTCAACAGAGTTTCTCAAAGATTTATTTTCAGACAGCCTACTTCAGAATCACTTGGGGAAGTAAAGATTCATATAGAATGACCACAAACTCTAGTAGAGTAGTACCCTAATCTTCAGGTTTGACTCTGGATCTTGTCAGTACTTTCTGAGCATCTTCCTGAGAATCAGGACTATTTTGCACTTGTACATATAGGAGACTTTTGCTGTTGTATCTATTCTTGCTATTGTATCTCTTCTGACTTAAAACATATGAGGGGTGACAAGAAACTATGGGGACATCTATTTACAATTACTCTTAATTTTTATTTAATTCTGAAAATATAAATGGGTGTCAATATATATACAGCTAACCCATTAAAAAATATAACACAGACTTCAACACCCACTGACAAGTCCAAGAAATCAAGCTTAAATAGTACTATGAAAGTTCCTCTATGTCCATTCTTAATTTCATCCTCTCTCCTGCTCTCTGCTTCTCCCTCAAACCATATAGTGGTTATACAAGTGAATATCTTTGCTTGTATTTCTTTGCCCCTCCTGTTGTTGTTTAATCACTAAGTTGTGTTTGACTCTTTATTACCCCCATAAACTGCAGGATGCCAGACTTCCCTGTCCTTCACCATCTCCTGGAGTTTGCTCAAACTTGTGTCCACTGAGTAGGTGATGCTATCTAACCGTCTCAACTTCTGTCATCCCTTTCTCCACCTGTCCTCAATCTTTCTCAACATCAGGTTCTTTTCCAATGAGTCGGCTCTTTGCATTGGTGGCCAAAGTATTGGATCTTTAGCTTCAGCATCAGTCCTTCCAATGAATATTCAGAGTTGGTTTTCTTTACGGCTGACTGATTTGATCTCCTTGCTGTCCTGGGGACTCGCAAGAATCTTTTCCATCACCACAATTTGAAAGCATTAACTCTTTGGCATGCAACCTTCTTTATGGTTCAATTCTCACATTTGTACATGACTACTGGAAAAACTGTAGCTTTGACTATGTGGATCTTTGTTGACAAAATGATGTCTCTACTTTTTAATACATTGTCTGGATTTGTCATAGCTTTCCTTCCAAGGAGCTAGCATCTTCTAATTTCATGACTGCAGTCACTGCTCTTCTTACAACTTGCTTTTTATTAACCAGCATAAGCTTTGTGAAATTTAGTTACAGTGATAACTCATAGCTACAATTCATTACTTTTTCTTTTTTTTTTTTTTAACAACAGAACAGTTTTGTTACTGACTCCAAGCTCACTCTGCTCACCACGCAACAGGTCAAAGAATGGGAGATGAAGTGCTAAGCAAGGAATGCGACTTTATTTGGAAAGTCTGCTGACTGAAAAGATGGCACATTAATGTCTCAAAATAACCATCTTATTGGGGCCTGGATGCCAGTTTCTTTTAGATAACAGAGACAGGGAGGAAATGAGGAAACAAAGTAAAAAGGCCATTAACCTTGCAAATATCTCCTAGAATGGCAAGCCTCTGGCAGGGGATGTGTTAATTTCTTCCATCCTGCCATTCACAGGTGGACAGGATCCTGAACAAAGGCATTTTAGTTTCACAGTCAGGCCAAGGGTCAGGATTCTCTGAGGCAGCCCATTCTTTACGATTATAATAACAATAACAATGAAAAGTCAAAGAAATAGTTCCAATATGGAATCAGAATTGGCTATTCTCTGCAACAGATTTGCATTATAAGAATGCAATACTATATATTAATCTACTTTCTTTTCAATGCATATCTTGGCTTTGGTGTTTTGTTCATCTGTTAGTCTTTCTTTGTTTTGTTCGTACAAACAATGCCACAGTTATGAGCATTCAGCATTCATTTATTTACATGACTCCTGGTGAACACAGGCCAATGTTTCTCTAGGATATATCCCCAGGAGTGGAATTATGAATTCACACTTCACATTGCCAGCTTCGTTAGAAGATGCCAAATAGCTTTCAAAAATGTTTGCACTAATATACAGTCTATATGGTTTGTATGAGCTCCCGTTATTCCACATCCTTGCCAAATCATCACGTTCTTGGACTTGTTAAGTTTGCCAATCTGGTGAATGTGAAATGGCATCTCACTGTGGTTTTAATTGGAATTTCCCTAACTACAAAAGAGATTGAAATCCTTGTATACAGTTATGAGACATTCATCAAAATGTCTGCTTATACACCATACCAATTATTATGTTGCCCTGTATCTTTTTCTTCCTGATTAGTGGAAGTTCCTTAAGTTTGCTCTATAATGATTCTCTGTCAATCACATATTTTTTGGCCCAGTATCTGGTGTCTCTCTTCACATTTTTATGATATACAGAAATTTAGTAAAGTTTCTTTTTTGTTCCTTTTTGAAATAAGTCCTTTAATACTACAAAGACACAAAATTTTCTCTTAGTTACATTGAAATAATTCATAACTTTACCTTTCATGGATAAGTCTTAAATCCATACTGTAAATGTCAAGGTAAAGCATTGGTTAAAGCTTGCATTTGGAAACTCAAGTTCTAATACAAGTCAATAAACTACAATGGAATTGTGTATCATACAGTTAGACTTCCCATTTTATTCCTTGTTTTGAGATTATTAAGAGAACAAATTAAAATTAAAATGGACACTTGGGACCCATGTTTTGAATAACTTTATTTTAGGATTACCAATCCACCATTAAACATTCTCCTTAACATCCTTTATAGTAATTCTGTTAGAAAATAGAAGTCTTGTAAATCACTTTGGCTCATTTAAAATTGTAAATTTCAAATTGTCAATAATAAAAGCTAATCCCCTTTATAAACTTAATTTACTTGACAGAAATGTAGCAGGAAATTAAATCACATCTGTTAAAGAGGCAAAGATTTTTATATTTAGCATACAATAATGTTTATGTTTATGTATTTAAAATTAAAGTAATATATTAGTTTACTACTATAGTACAATATATAATATTTAAAATTACACATTGCAAAATAGTTTTAAAGCATCCATATAAAGGTAACAGAAATAAATTTACATATTCTGTTTCCTTTCCCTTTATCATAATGTTTGATCTTACATTATTTATTAAAAATTATGTATTGGGAGACTACTCTTTTCAGGACACTGTATATAATTTGATCTGATCTTAATAATTACTTGTATGTAAATTTCTACTTCACCTTCTGAATTGTAAGTCATGAAACAGTTTTTCAAAAATGAAGAGTCATTACTATCTTAAATATTAAAGAACTGAAAATTTGACTTTAAATTTCTAATGACTCAAACGTATATAAATGTTCTAACAGACATATATAGCTATCTGAATAAATGCTAAAGTAAGGCAGTTTAGGATCTTTTTCCTCATATACACAAGGTTTTCTATTAAACAGAAGCGTAACAAAATACTATCATTTCAGTAACCAAAATAGAATTGAGTCCAATTCTACAGTTTATGTTGGAATTGAAAGTTCACAAGGAGCATGAAAGATTTTCAAAAAGAAAATGAATATCTAAAGTCTTTTAAAGTGTTATATTCTCGTGGCAAGAGATTTGTGTTTTGTTTTTATAAACATGGATTTGTAAGAATTTAATTCTTATAAATAAGAACTAAAAGAAATTTGGAATATACAAAGATCTGAAATCTGACCTTCATTAAATCACAAGTGCTTATTGAATGACTTTGAAAAGTAACTCAAATCCTTTCAACTCCATTTAGTCTTCTCAACTACTGAACACCAAAAGCTGGTATGAAAATCCAATGAGAAAGTGCTTTGAAAATCTTATGATTTGTATATGTTTTATATTCCTGTAATATATGATGTGGAAATGAAGCAAAACAATATTAGTATTATTTTGAAATCCCAGAAGAAAATTGTAGTGAGCTCATTACATTTATGTTACATCTATTTTGAAATGGAATGTTCTCTATTTTTTAAAAAACTACATACCATAGAAGTTGTAAAATTTCCCAAGAGAAGTTATAGACAAAGCTATGGATTTGAATTTAGTTAGCTAACAATGTAATCTTGTTTTCATATTACAGATTTTTGGCAAGGATTATATTTCACACATTATTCAAATATTTTCCTGTAAGAATTCAATACTCTGAAATGGAATTTTACACTCACTGTATATGCCAGCCCTCATGCCTCAACAAAACCCAACTTGAAAAACAATGCAGTGTACAACCCAGCACAAAATTTTCTCACATTACTTAAGAGCTTCTGATTGGATCCCAGCAATCAACCCATATGGTATGATATAATTTGGCATTATTTTCTAAGTAGGCCATGTTATTTATTATTCCTTGTCTGGCAGCTGTGTCCTGAAGCTATATAGGTGGTTACAAATGAAAATGGGTCACACACCCCAAACTTTCTCTCTTTATTACCTCATGTTTTTTCTGGCAGTTGTGATTTCATTGATGGTACTTATCTCTTTCATAATACTGTCTCATTAAGCAAAGAATAATAGCAGCATCAACCACAAGTATAACTGAAAAGAAGTCCAGAACTCTCTCTAAAACAGTGAAATTTTCAGTGAAAGTGATTATATCCAACTCAAATTATAGATTTTGATACTGTCTTTTTGTCTGAACAGATTTATTTGGCTTCTAAGATAACTTCAGATCCCTGGTAGCTCAGTTGGTAAAGAATCTGCCTGCAAAGCAGGAGACTTTGCTTCTATTCCTGAGTTGGGAAGATCCACTGGAAAAGGGACAGGCTACCCACTCCAGTATTATTGGGCTTCCCTGGTGGCTCAGCTGGTAAAGAATCTGCCTGCAAAGTGGGAGACCTGGGTTAGACCCTGGGTTGGGAAGATCCCCTGGAGGAGGGAACAGCTATCCACTCCAGTATTCTTGCCTGAAGAATCCCCATAGACAGAGCCTGGTGTGCTACAGTCCACCAGGTCACAGAGTTGGACACGACTAAGTGACTTTCACTTTTTGTCTGAGCAGATTTCATTGGCTTTTAACATAACTTCAGAGATATCCAGTTAGGTATTATTAATATGTTAAAGAATAATACTCATACAAATGATGTCTAAAATATATATATTAATTCTGATTATTTTCTACCAATATTAATTACTTTTGGATTCATGAGAAGGCAAGTGAAGTAAATTTATACATACTAATTATTAGTCATATTTTTCACTGATTATGGAAGTACTTTTCACTGATTATGGAAGTATCTTTCACTGGGCCTGGTAATGAACATGTCAGCCAAAATTAAGCCCATGGATTTTATTACATAGATGCAAATATGGAAAGAAACAGTATGGAGAAAGAAATATACTTCAGAGATTGAAGATCACATCCATAAAGTGTATTTATGTTCAAACTTACATTTTCTTTTGTCTCTGTTTTTCTTTATTTACTAGAAATTCACCCATGTTAAACATGTCTACCAAGGGATTGTTTGCAAATTGATTGTCCAATATTCTTTCTCCGAATGCATGCTTTTGGAGCATACCTTCCTATACTGAACTTTGCTTGGCCCGTGTGACTTCCTTGGGCAAAGGGAGAATAACAAATGGAAGGTGCTTATGCATGGGGCTCATCCAATCATTGCTGAGAACCTTTCTTCCACCATGTGAACAAGTCCAGGCAAGAATCCTACACGATGTGAGAAAAGTAGGAGGGAGGATCCAATTATCCGGTCATTCCATCTATTTAGATCTTTCCACCGTTGACTGCAAAAATCAGTCAGGTGAACCTAAGCCGGAAACACCACCCACCTGAAACTCAGAATCAGGATCAAATATACATTTTGGGTTTTTTTCCTCAATAATTGCTGGAATACTTTTTCCAAAGCCAAATCTGACTAATATAATTACCATCAAGATATTTTAAATAAAAGAGAAACTAAAAAGGAGGACAATCTTTGTTCATCTTAATAAACTAATTTTTATTCTGAATTTAATATGTGATATCTAAAACTGAACTTTGGCAAATTCTTGTTTTTGCACATTTATATATTAGGGGTCTTCCCAGGTGTCATTAGTGGTAAAGAACTTGCCTGCCAATGCAGGAGACATAAGAGATGCAGGATTGATCCCTGGGTTGGGAAGATTCCCTGGAATAGGAAATGGCAACTCACTTCAGTATTCTAGCCTGGAAAATTCCATGGACAGAGGAGCCTGGCAGGCTACATAGTCCATAGGGTCGCAAAAGTGGACACAATTCATGTCACTTAACACATAATATTAGGACATGATAACCATGAATACAGCTTTTTATAGAATGCCTTTAAATTACATGCATTTAATACAATTAGATGAATTGAATAAAGTAACCACTCAGGTATGATTCTGAATTTAATCTGTTTCAGTTCAGTTCAGTTGCTCAGTCATATCTGACTCTTTGTGACCCCATGGACTATAGCACACCAGCCTCCCTGTCTATCACCAACTCCCAGAGCTTGCTCAAATTCATGTCCATCGAGTCAGTGATGCCATATCAACATCTCATCCTCTGTCGTGCCCTTCTTGTACCTTCAATCTTTCCTTTACTTTTAAAAAATTATATCCTGACAGCATGAAATAGTTTAGAAGTGATTTCTGCATATTTTATGATTAAACAGAATTTTTGTTTAGAATGACATTTACCTTTGGATGGTCTGGTTTCTAGGATTACACTCAAGAGGGAGCTTGCATGTGAATATGAAGGTGGTATGTATGCATACGTGCTCAGTCGCTCAGTAGTGTCCGACTCTTTGAGCCTCTAGGAACTGCAGCCCACCAGGCTTCTCTGTCCATGGAATTCTCCAAGCAAGAATACTGGAGAGGGTTTCCATTTCCTCCTCCAGGGGATTTGGCAGGCAGATGGATTCTTTACCACTGAATCATCTGAGAAGCCCAAATGTCCTATTAGGGAACATGTTTAGAAAGTACAATACAGTATACTAATGCATATATATGGAATTTAGAAAGATGGTAACGACGACCCTGTATGCGAGACAGCAAAAAAGACAGATGTATAGAACAGTCTTTTGGACTCTGTGGGAGAGGGATGGGGGGATGATTTGGGAGAATGGCATTGAAACATGTATAATATCATATAAGAAATGAATTGCCAGTCCAGGTTCGATGCAGAATACAGGATGCTTGGGGCTGGTGCACTGGGATGACCCAGAGGGATGGTATGGGGAGGGAGGTGGGAGGGGGGTTCAGGATTGGGAACACGTGTACACCCGTGGCGGATTCATGTTGATGTATGGCAAAACCAATACAATATTGTAAAGTAATTAGCCTCCAATTTAAAAAAATAAAATAAAAGACAGGAAAAAAAAAAGTACCAAGTCTCATGGAAATTCTAAAATGCATCTTCCTGAAGGAAAGAAGGAGTGTAAGGAGACTGTCTCTGAAGCAACACTTAGATAAATGCATATTTAAGCCTAGAGAAGGGTTCTAGTTCATTTCTTGCACCAAAAAAAGCTAAAGAAACAGCTAGCAGAGTAGATGTTGTGGAATTGCCAAAAAAAAAATATATATATATACTGCAAGACAATTCTGAAGGTCATTGAATAGAATCTGCATAGAAATGATGTTTATTAGTTTTTGGCTTTCACTAATATTCTATAATATGAATTTATTTATCTGTTTTATTTTAAATTAATTTGTCAGAATTCACACTGGCCTTGATTTTAAAACCTGACTCCCCAGTTATTTGTTAATTTTATGCTATCTGCCTCATTTGTTTCTAGGAAAAATATCTTTCCCTCTGGTCTTCTCATCTTAATGGCATAGTACTACTTTTTCAATGTTGCAAAATCTTTTGATATAGCCACACATTTGACACTTATAGCTATTAGCAACCATCTGATGCCCTTAAGTGACCTCTGAAAGAGGGAAGAGGGACATTATTTTCCCTAGACTCACGTTACACAACAGAAACAATACTGTGCCCTCTAGTAAGATTTGACAAAACCTAGAGAGAATGGAAATAAAAAAGAAAAGTAGCTTATAAATACTGTTTTTTTTTTTAAGTGAAAGAAACCAATTTTATTTTATTTTATTTTTATTAATTTTATTTTATTTTTAAACTTTACATAAATACTGTTATATACTCAAAGCCCATAATCTTAGGCTTCTGAAAGGTTTGCATGTAGAAGTGTCCAGCTTAGCCTGACCAATTCAGGAATACTTTCTTTCACCTTCCTCATCTTCAACCAAAAAAGAACATTATTGTCTTTCCAATTTCACGTCTCACCTCATTTTCTGCCACAGATGTCACATAATTTATGAAGAATAATAAATCATACGCATTGGGAGTTTCTCCCAACAGGAAATTGCCTGGATCCAATGTTCAGAAAAAAAGAAACCATAATAGTTGACATTACATTATGCAAAGTTTAGTAATATTATCTTAATTTTACAGTATGTATCACCCTCTTTTTGGCCCAGCGTATCTTCTATTGAGACTCAGGCATCTCCTTCACATGGATTTTCTTCTAGCACTCAATAACAGTAAGATTAAACCCCAAAATCCTTCCCACTTTAGTCTGATTTTAGCTCCCACACTACTTTGAGTAAATGGGGCCAAAACAAACAAGCAAATAAGATATATGTTGCTGTTGCTGTTTAGTCACTAAGTCATATCCTGCTCTTTGTGACCCGATGGACTGAAGCACGCCAGGTTCCCTGTGCTTCCCTGGCTCCCAGAGTTTGCTCAAACTCATGTCCACTGAGTTGATGTTACTATCTAACCATCTCATAATACTCCTAAAATATATATTTTACATGTTTGCTGTACTCTGAATAAGCATTTTGCATCTTCTTTTTTAAAGTTGTGTTTTTCCAACAATTCTATCATGTGATGAAGACATTCTACCGAACTTATTATGAAGTAGAGTTCTCATCATCTCCACATAAAGCACCTACTTGGGTTCCTTCTCTAATTGTATTTTTAACTTACATGCTTATGATATTAAGCAGCTCATCTCAGAATACAGGTTAAATCTACCCCAAAGATAAATGTTTATTCCCTAAAAGGCAGATATCAATGTACACGCTTCCAAATGGCAATTTTATAGCCAAAAATGTCACCCATTATTTGTCATGTCACCCGTTATTTATGAAAATTCACAACAGTATTTAAGTAGCCAGTATACTATCAGAAGGCACAGTGCTATAAGTTGTTCCTCCTTATATGACATTTGGATTTAGCAAAGAAAATATGAGATATCAAGATCCTGGAGGAGAAGCAAACTATGGGCCCAAGAGTTTGGGAGCTCTTTTGAAAGATGACCAGCTCATGTTTTTAAGAATTAACCTCAGTAGGAGAAGGCAATGGCAACCCATTCCAGTACTCTTGCCTGGCAAATCCCAGGGATGGAGGAGCCTGGTAGGCTGCAGTCCATGTGGTTGCTAAGAGTTGGACACGACTGAGCAACTTCACTTTCACTTTTCACTTTCATGCATTGAAGAAGGCAATGGCAACCCACTCTGGTGTTCTTGCCTGGAGAATCCCAGGGACAGGGGAGCCTGATGGGCTGCCGTCTACGGGTCGCCCAGAGTCAGACACGACTGAAGCAACTTAAGCAGCAGCAGTAGCAGCAGCAGAATCATGCAAAGAGAGTTGGGCCTTAAAAAGCCCAGACTAAGTAGCTGCCAGATGAGATAGATGCATAAAAATTATTTCAGTATTTGTTACCTAGAGGTTTCAATTCCAACCTATGGAGATATGGTTCTTGAGGGAAAGAATTATATCAAATATATTCATTCTTATTAATGAATTCAAAATAGATGCACACAGGCATATAAAGACACACATTTCATGTCACCTATTTATTTATTCATTTCCTTAATCATTTATTCAGAAATGATTTGCCCCAGGTCCTGATTTAGATATAACATTTGTACCATAAGCACATTTCTACTTTATATTACTTATTTTTTAATGATCATGACATACCATATACAAGGAAACTAAAAATGTAAGTGCATGCAATATTAGAAGCTGATTACTATTGTGAAGATAAATGAAATGTATGGAGAGGATATTAATTTCAGAGCAGGTGACTGTTTTAAGTCAGGGCAGTGATTCCCAGGTGGCTCAGATGGTAAAGACTCCATCTGGAATATAAGAGACCCTGATTCGATCCTTGGGTGGGGAAGATCCCCTGGAGAAGGAAACGGCAACCCACTCCAGTATTCTTGCCTGGAGAATCCCATGGACAGAAGAGCTTGGCAGGCTACAATCTGTTGGGTCACAAAGAGTCAGACATGACTGAGCAACTTTCATTTTCATTAATGCCTTCCAATAAACTGACATTTTAGTGAAAACTTAAAATAGTGAGGAGCAAATATGAGGATATTTTGGAGAAGAAAATTCCAGGCAGAATGAACAGATTTTGCAAAGGTTGTGAGTAAAATCATGCTTAGTATATTCAGTGATCAACCAGGAGGCCACCATTTAGAGAGCAGCACAAGTTGAGGGCAGAAAAACGAGTGAAGGCAGGTTATGAAGAACCTGTAGGCACAACAAGGCCATAATATCTTATTTTGAGGGAGTAGGAAGCCAATGAAAAGTTTTAAATAAAAGAGTAATATAATTTTACTTTAGTTTGAAAAGGTCACTCACTCCTATCGTGATTAGCTTTGAAGGAGGAACTGAAGCAGAATGGCCTTAATTTATGTATTGCAATAACATGCAAGAAGTGGTGGCTATGTGAGGTAGAGCAGTAGCAGTGACATTGGGAAAAATGTTTCATATTTGGATATTCAGTATCTGCAGATTGGATATGGAGTACAGGGGGTAGACAGAAGCTACCCAAAAATTTGACTCCAAAAATTTGATGCTGGCATCTAAAAAGATATTTTCATTTAGTGAGATTGGGAAGACTGGAAGAATGTGTTTGGTAGCATGTGTTTGTCAGGGAAAGTAAAAAATTCAAATGTGGAGATTTTCAATTGTCATCATCAGTTAAATATTTAAGTGAAACTGTCAAGTAGGCAGTAGGATATATGAATATGACATTCAGATAAAAAGTCTAGAAATTTTAGAGTTATAGGCAGAGATGAGCCAAGTGTTTGTAGTTTTACATGAGAATTTGACCCTCAGTTAACTTTCAGGCTTGTTCCCATAGCAATCTGATAAGAGTTAAATTCCGTCTCCAGGCAATATTACTAAAACAGAAATTACCCCTAATTTGCACTTGGACAAGGAACTATGAATATTCCATAGTGTTATGCATCGAGCAATGACTATTGAGACTGGCATGTTTCTTGCAGGGACCCGGGCCTGTAGGTATATTAACTTGTGTGTGTGTGTGTGTGTGTGTGTGTGTGTGTGTGTGTGTGTGTTCGCGCGCGCGCGCACGCATACTCAATCATGTCTAAACTCTTTGTGACCCCATGGACTGTAGTCCACTTACCGTCTCCTCTGTCCATGAGATTTCCAGGGAAGAATACTGGAGTGGGTTTCCATTTCCTTCTCTGGGGTATCTTCCTGACCAAGGGATTGAACCCGCGTTTCCAGCATCTCCTGCCTTGGCAGGTGGATGGCATTGGCAGATGGATCTCCCCAGTATCCCACCTAAGGAGGCCTGTGTGACATGTGGTTTTTAAACCAGAGAAGTTTCCCCAGCTACCCAAAGTGCTCTCAACCCTGCTGAACTATCATATGAGTTGATTCCTTCCAGGCAATTCTGTAGCGTGTTTCATGGACTGCTGAAAGAACTATGCCTGCAAGGAATGTTCCATGTTGAGCTGCTGTCATGCTGTGTTTCCTGTTTGATAACCTTCTGAGCAGATTGATATCTCATGTGGTTTATGATAGTGTTTTGTGAATGAATGTGTAACCAGCCCAAGAAGCTTAATTAGTGAGCATTGTTCAGTTCAGTTTAGTCGCTCAGTGGTGTCCGACTCCCTGCAACCCCATGAACCATAGCACAGAAGTCCTCCCTGTCCATCACCAACTCCCGGAGTCCACCTAAACCCATGTTCATCGAGTCAGTGATGCCATCCAGCCATCTTATCCTCTGTTGTCCCCTTCTCCTCCTGCCCTCAGTCTTTCCCAGCATCAGGGTCTTTTCCAATGAGTCAGCTCTTCGCATCAGGTAGCCAAAGTATTGGAGCTGATGCTTCAGCATCAGTCCTTCTAATGAACACTCAGTCTTTAGGATGGACTTGTTGGATCTTCTTGCAGTCCAAGGGACTCTCAAGAGTCTTCTCCAATACCACAATTCAAAAGCATCAACTTTTCAGTGCTCAGCTTTCTTTATAGTCCAACTCTCACATCCATACATCACTACTGGAAAAACCGTAGCCTTTACTAGATTGACCTTTGTTGACAATGCCTCTGCTTTTTAATATGCTGTCTAGGTTGGTCATAACTTTCCTTCCAAAGAGTAAGCGTCTATTCATTTCATGGCTGCAGTCACCATCTGCAGTGATTGTGGAGCCCCCCAAAGTAAAGTCAGCCACTGTTTCCACTGTTTCCCCATCTATTTGCCATGAAGTGATGGGACCAGATGCCATAATCTTAGTGTTCTGAATGTTGAGCTTTAAGCCAACTTTTTCACTCTCCTCTTTCACTTTCATCAAGAGGCTCTTTAGTTCTTCTTCACTTTCTGCCATAAGGGTGATGTCATCTGCATATCTGAGGTTATTGATATTTCTCCCAGCAATCTTGATTTCAGCTTGTGCTTCCTCCAGCCCAGCGTTTCTCATGATGTACTCTGCATATGCTGCTGCTGATTCTAAGTCTCTTCAGTCATGTCTGACTCTGTGCAACCCCATAGATGGCAGCCCACGAGGCTTCCCCGTCCCTGGGATTCTCCAGGCAAGAATACTGGAGTAGGTTGCCATTTCCTTCTCCATTGCATGAAAGTGAAAAGTGAAAGTGAAGTTGCTCAGTTGTGTCCGACTCTTAGCGACCCCATGGACTGCAGCCTACCACTATTCAAAATATAGATAGTTTTAAAGACATAAGGCTAGATGAAATTTCTTAAGAACCATTAGTGAACAAATGAAAAATTCTGACAATTATACTTTCAGTTATCCCAAAAAGCTAGGAGAAAATGTGGAATGAAAAGAAGAATCTGAAAAGGTGCCTTTAATGAGATAGAAATATAACCAAAAATATTTGGTATGCCTGAAACCAAGGGAAATGGGTATTTCAAGAAGGAGGACTCACTTCTGTCAAATGCTGCTCTGAAATAGAACATTACCAAAAAAAAGCATACACAGGAGGGACAGTTTAGCTTGATTGACCTCTGTTCTTATTGGCTGGTATCCATGTCACACTGAAGAGGGAAAGTTAGTCTACCACTTCTAGAATTGGGGCTAGAAATGCATCAGAGAGTTAAAGCTGGTTCAAGGCACTGTAGCTTGTCTCAGAGATGTAAAATTGACCAGATAGTCCATTGTAGAGGGTAGGTGGAGATGGTAGAATGACAAGGAGAGGCGAAGGGGGAGCAGAGTTAGGAAACGTTTGGTTTGTACTTATATTAGGATTTCATTTCTTCATAGGAAATGATCAGAGGTAATAGGATTGAAGTTGTCTTTGTTTTGTTGTTCTCAGAAGCTAAGAAATAAAATTCTCATGGAAATTAAAACATACCAAATAATATTGGGTTGACCAAAACATTCATTTAAGTTTTTCCATTATGGAAAGACCAGAACAAGCTTTTTGGTCAACCCAATAAATATAGAATAATAAATTTTGGTAAATTCATTAATCTTAGGACTTACTATTCACCCCACATATCAAAGGAACATACTCAGCTTTGCTTTTACAAAGTAGATTTAATTTCATGATTACTTCAGAATTGTTTTGTTTTGCTTAATTATATGCTACATTTGGTGCCCAGTCATTTCCTACTCTTCATGTGACACGTGGGACTTTCTTTGATGACACATGCGGGCAGTGTATCAATGAATACTTCTGTTAATTCCAGTTAGTTAATACACCCTGCTGCCAGTCAGCATATGTTGCTTTTCACCACTGACTTATGAATTCCCTTTCACTTTACTGACAACCTCATCTTTACTAAAAATCAGTTGTCAAGGATGACTACATCTGTCATTTTAATCATGAGGAAGTTTCACATTACATCATAATAAATACTTGAAAGTTAATGAAGAAAGTTTATATTCTCTCAAATTCTGTGCTTTATTTCACTCTTTTTACCTAAAAAGTACTATTAATAAATGTTGGTATGATTGGCATGCACAATCAAGCTTTGTGTAAGAAGTCATGAGTCTAAAAGCATCTTAAATGTGCAGCCACTGTTTAAAAAACAGAAAAGGCAGCAGAAACAATCTGGTTATGGGGGTGTTATCTTCATAGCCAAACTGATTCCTGGCAAGGTATTCTTTGATTCCAGTAACTCCTAAATGCAACATGACCCTGTGTGTAATGGAAACCAACTTGCTCTTTTAGATGGATGAGAAATACCAATTATTTTAGAAGTAACTCACTTGTAATTAGTATAGTTCATATAGAATATAGGACAAACCTTATACAATTGCTTAAAACAAGACTTACAAACTAGTAAACAAAATTTAAGAAGTGAGATTTCTCTCTACTTCTATATTATCTGTAACAGTATCTATATTAACTGCACAATCTCTATCTCTTTATCTATTCATATAGAACATAAAGCCCACTTAGTCAAGCAAGAATTTGTATTTGTAACCAAATATGCAAGACCTCCAGAAAATAGCATCTGTGATGTGATTTTGAGAATAAAATTTAAAGGGCAAACTGAAATTAAAACAGTGTGATTCTGCAGGTAAAAATAGGTAACATTCTAGTGGCTTAATATTTACATAGAAATCAACAGAAAAATAAATTCTCTATAGTTTTATCTAAATTATTTTAAATGACTTGATATATTTTTAAACTGCTCAGCAGCAATATAAGTCAGTTGAAGACACCACACAGAGACAAGAAACCTGCCTTCAAGTCTTGAAATTTTCTGGATTACCTTTTTTTAAACCCTGATAAAATTGTTTTAACAGCTCTAAACAGTACTTGGAAAGGAGTTTTGTGATCATTAACTTTTTGGATTGTGGAATGCTCTGAGACTAGAATGAAAGTTAGAAGACCCCTTAGCTTAGAAAGATACACATAAGATGAAGCCCATAGTTTAAAGATAGTTAAGAACCCCAAAACACTGCCAGAATTCTTCCTGTACGTTTATATATATTGGTATATTATCTAAAACATATACTTTATGTTAAATATACAGTTTTATACTTGATCTTTTTCACAGATTATTTAGTATGCATTTCTAACAAGATTAAATATTCTTCGATTAATTTGATTGTTCTTCAGTTAATCAAGAAGGCTTGATTTTTAATGAATGTCATTATAAAGGATATTTGATAGTTTCTTAAAATTAGACAGTAAATTAAAAATAATTATCTAACATTTGCTACTTTAATGCCATAGAAGTATTCTATTAATTTATGTCACATATCTATCCTAATAGACCAAATTGCTTGATAACTCACTTCATTTTACTGCTGAATAATAATACATTGTACAGTTTTTCCCTAAGTTATTTATTGATTAACCTACATCTTGGTCACTACCAGTATTGCAATGAACAATAAAGCTGAACAACCATTGTAATGTGCATTTTCAAATCAATTGAGTAGCAACCTAAAAGCATAAATATTGGGTTGTATCACAGATAATGTTTGTTCTGGAGCTTCGCTGATGGCTCAGCAGGTAGAGAATCTGCCTGGAAAGCAGGAGTCTCAGGTTCGATCCCTGGGTTGGCAACATCCCCTGGAGGAGGAAATGGCAACCCACTCCAGTATTCTTGCATGGAAAACCCCATGGACAGGGTCACAAAGAATTGGAAACTACTGAGCAACTAACCAGAAACAGATCACAGACAAAGTTTCCCTGTGTAACAAACTGTTAAGCTGTCTTCCCAAGTGGTTGGCCATTTTGCACTCCCATCAGTTATAAATAAGAACCTTTGTTCCTTCATTTTCTTGCTTGCAATTGTATTGTCTTTTTATTTTTATTTTTGGAATGTTGGTTATTCCAATAGGTGTGCAGTGGAATCACATTAAGACAAATGACGTTGAACCTTGTTCTGTATATTTATTTGCCAATTGTATAGCTATTCGGTGAGATGCCTGTTCAGATATTTTGCTTTTTTTTAATTAGGTTGCTCATTTTCTTAATATTAATTTGCAAGAGCCTGTTGTATATTTTGGTTAAAAGGTTTTTATCACAAATATTTTTTTTTTCTTCTCAATGGTTTATACTTTCATTCTCTTAATGGTGTCTTTCTCAGAGTGAAATATTTTTTATTTTAATCAAATTAAACCTATCTATTAATATTCTTTGGTGGATTTCATCTTTGCTTTGTACCTAAAATTAATCATCAAACTCAAGAGTCATATACATTTTCTCCTGTGATTTTTACTAGGGTTTTTATAGTTTTAAACCTTACATTTAGATCCATTATGCATTTTGAGTTAATTTTTTGAAGGTGTAAGTTCTGTTTTTAGGTTCTTTTTTTTTTTCCATGTACAGGTGTCCAATTGATTAAGAAAAAGCTTTACTTTCTACATTGGACTGACTTTCTTTGTTAAAATTCAGCTGATAATATGTTTGGATTTACTTTTGGCTCTGTATTCTGGTCCATTAATATATTTGCAATTCTTTTGCCAACTGCATGTCCTCATGGTTACTCTGCCTTTATCTCTTGACCTAGACAACATGTTAAAAAGCAGAGACATCGCTTTGCCGACTAAGGTCTGTATATCAAAGCTATGGTTTTTCCAGTAGTCATGTACAGAGTGAGTTGGACCATAAAGAAAGCTGAGCGCTGAAGAACTGATGATTTCAAATTGTGATGCTGGAGAAGACTCTTGAGGGTCCCTTGGACTGTAAGGAAATCCAACTAGTCAATCCTAAAGGAAATCAACCCTGAGTACTCATTGGAAGGACTGATGCTGAAGCTGAAACTCCAATACTTTGGCCACCTGATGCTAAGAACTGACTCATTGAAAAAGGCCCTGATGCTGGGAAAGATTGAAAGCAGGAGAAGAAGGAGGCAACAGAGGATTAGATGTTTGAATAGCATCATCAAATAAATGGACATGATTTTGAGCAAACTCCAGCAGATAGTGAAGGACAGGGGAGCCTAGTGTCCTGCAGTCTATGGGGTCACAAAGAATTGGACACAACTTAGCAACTGGACAACAACAACATGTCTTGAATTATGCAGTTTATGTTCAACTTTCTGATCTTCCTCAGAACTATGTTGGTTATTCTACATCCTTTATATTTCCATGAAAATTTTAGAATCGATTTTTTGGCATCTTTAAAATTATTTTCCTAGAATTTTGATTAGAATTCCATTGATTTATAGATTAAGTTGGGAAGATATGATTTGATTTTTAAGGTTTTCATCAAAGATAGAATAACAAAACTATGGATGTGAGAAGGAAACCCTGAATGAATTGAGTCTTCAGTAATAGAATACGGACTATTCCCATGTTTATTTAAATCTTTTTTGATTACTTTTGTCATTATTTTGTAGTTTATTGTGTAAATATAAGAACATAATTTGTAAGATTTTTACCTAAATATGGGCTTCCCTGGTGGCTCAGATGGTAAAGAATCTGCATGCAATGCAAGACACCTGGGTTCAATCCCTGGGTTGGAAAGACCCCTTGGAGAAGGGAGTGGCTACCCACTCCAGTATGCTTCTCTGAATTCCATGAACAGAGGAACCTGGTGGGCTACAGTCCATGGGGTCCACAAACAGTCAGACAGGACTGAGTGACTCACTCACATCACATGATGTTGAATAGGAGTGGTGGGAAAGGAGCTCACTGACGTGTTCCTGATAGGAATGGAACAAATGATGTCTTTCATCATTAAGGATGATGTTAATGTAGCTTTCTGTAGTTTTTTTTTTTTTAATAAAGTTGAGGAACACTCTTCTATTTCTACTTTGCTAAGATTTTCTTTTAGTGAATGGGTGTTGGATTTTGTCAAATGATTGTTTTCTATACCAACAGATATAATCGCATAACTTTTCTTGTTTAGCCTGTTGATACGATAAGTTGCTACAATTGGTTGATCTCAATTTGTTAACAATAATCAAAAGGAAGCTGATGAGCTACGTTAATATCAGACATATCAAACTTCAGAATCAGAAAGATTATCAAGTATTAAAAAAAACATCATTTCTTACCAATTTACAATCTGCAAAGTAGGGCTAGAATTTGATTCCTTAATTTATCCTATATTGGCAAACTCTAAATCTAAATATGTTTGATAACAATTTAAGTGACCTTTAAAATAAATAACCATACATTTTTGTCTAAAAAAAATACAATGCTACATAATTATAAAGGGATCAATTCTCTGAAAAGACATAAAATCCTAAACATATGTACACCTAATAAAAGAGAAACATTCATGAGACAAGGCTGATAGAAATAAAAAGCAAAACAAATACATCCACTATTTTATGGATGGAGATTTTAGCACCTCTATATCACTAATTGATAGATCAAGCAGGGAAAAAATAAATAAGAATATAGTTTACCTGGATAGCATTTTTAAACAATTTTACTGAAATAAATACTCCTTGGGCTGTTCTATGCCTTTAGTTAGGAGTTCTGAAAGAGTTGATTTTGGCAATTTTGGTGAATGTTTTTATTGCTTTTATGGCAGAGTGTATTTTTGGAGTCCCTTACTTCACCATTCTGGAAGTTCTACCTCATGTTGCAGTCTTTCAAATGAACTTTTATTCATATAATTCCTTATATAGGAATATTTACATGAGGAAAATGCACTTCACATTCCAAACTGTATTTCATTTAAAAAATATTCCAGTCTGTAGATTTCACATATAAAGTAACTCAGAACCCAGGATGTCTAGTCTCCAGAAGGATGGTAAGTCTCCAGAAAATTGCAACTAGTTGTAATAAAAAGAAGCCTGGCTGTAAACTCAGGAGATGTTAATTCTAGGTTTCTCTCTATCATATAATTATTATGTGCCCTTGGGCAGAAAATTTCAATTTTATTATTCTTAAAATGAGCAGAAAATGACCTATTTGTCATTTGTCATGAGATTAGTATGAATAACACAGGCTGTAAAGTATAGGAACATATGCATTTCTTTTCTTTCTGTTAGTTATTTCAAGTTGAGCATTTATACCATAATTTTTCTGAAGAATTTTTGAAAAAGAAAGGATTCTTTTTCCCAAGTGTTAGTATGATAAAATTGTGATTCAATTGTTATTGTAATGAACTTTTATCTTGGGATAATACAATGAGGACAAAGAAATCCATATGATTTTTCACTGATGAAGTTTTTATACTTTGTAGCCATCAAACTTAACTATGATTTAAAGTTAAAAAATGAAATATGTTTAGTACATGAATATTAAACACAATTTGTTGAGTTCTACAGCTTACTAGATAATAAATGTTGTCAAAGTTCTGATGTTGACGGCAAATACAATTCAAACATACTAGACACCTCTTGGGAAGTCAACGGTAAGTAGATTATATATTATTTGGGGGGCACTTTCCTGGTGGCTCGGATGGTAAGGAATTTGCCTGTAATGCAGGAGCCATGGGTTTGAGTCGGAAAGGACTGAGGGACTAACACTTTCGCTTTCATACTATTTCAGTGTGTTGGCTTTACCAAGCATTTTATAGTATTTTCTCAGAAAAGAACATGAGTTAGAGCAAGAAAGTGAAACTTTGAGGAAAATGCCACCACACATATTCACATACTGCTTTCAAAGACTAAAGAGTTTCATGGTTACCAAGTAATTCACAAAATTCTATTAGTTAAGTAAGACATTCAAAAAATGTCCCTTTCTTCTTTTGTTTGTATCAATGTCTTTATGTTTCTATTTTGCGTCATCAACAAAAGAAGATCTGACAAATTATGAGGAAGCCATCATTTTCAGAAAGCATCCCATCAGGCATTTTATTTTTTAAAATCTAAGAATCAAACACTTCAAATTATTTAGAGCACCATTGGAAATTTAATGAAGAAGGTGATCAAAAGATATTTCCACGTACAATAACTTTATAATATATTTCAGGTTGAGAGGATAATTAGCAAGATAGGCAAAGCACAATGTAATATCAATGTTATATGTGTAGAAATTGTACTGAGTTTGGGTATATTCATGTGGCACAAAGATTTTAGGTATTCTCTCCTCTGGCATAAAGAAATTACTATCTGATCATTCTGCTAGCTCCTGACCAGAAGCAACAGAAATACTAAATTTGAATAGAATATATGTCTTGTTCTCTTATTGTTGTTCAGCCTCTAAGTCCTGCCCACCTCTTTGCAACCCCATATAGGCCCCCTATAGGACTTCATATCAAAGCATCATGCTATTTATATAATAATTTTGGAAAGGAGGTAATAGTATTTTCATAGAAGTAAATGTAATATTTTTTTTTTTACTATGTCTCCCTTTGTTGTTGTTGTCTAGTCACTACGTTGTGTCTGACTCTTCAAGCCCTCTAGGCTCCTCTGTCCATAGTATTTCCCAGGCAAGAATACTGGAGTGGGTTCATGAAGATCTCCTTCTCCCAGAGATCTTCCCAACCCATGTCTCTTGCTTGGCAGGCAGATTCTTTACCTCTGAGCCACCTGGGAAGCCCCAAGTTTTTCATTATTTTTTGCTATTGTGTACAATGCTTGTTCCCTAAGACATCTGTGATAAATATATCTGTCCATTAATTAAATATTATAGAAAATATGAAAGCACACAGTTATGATCATTAAATCTCCTTTAATAAGTGCTTGTTAATTACTAAAGCAGTGTTCAGTTCAGTCTCTCAGTCGTGTCCAACTCTTTGCAACCCCATGAACCACAGCACGCCAGGCCTCCCTGTCCATCACCATCTTCCAGAGTTCACTCAAACTCACGTCCATTGAGTCAGTCGTGCCATCCAGCCATCTCATCCTTTGTCATCCCCTTTTCCTCCTGCCTCCAATCCCTCCCAGCATCAGAGTCTTTTCCAATGAGTCAACTTTTCGCATGAGGTGGCCAAAGTACTAGAGTTTCAGCTTTAGCATCATTCCTTCCAAAGAACACCCAGGTCTGACCTGCTTTAGAATGGACTGGTTGGATCTCCTTGTAGTCCAAAGGACTCTCAAGAGTCTTCTCCAACACCACAATTCCAAAGCATCAATTCTTCGGTGCTCAGCCTTCTTCACAGTCCAACTCTCACATCCATACATGACCACTGGCAAAACCATAGCCTTGACTAGAAGGACCTTTGTTGGCAAAGTAATGTCTTTGCTTTTGAATATGTTATCTAGGTTGGTCATAACTTTCCTTCCAAGGAGTAAGTGTCTTTTAATTTCATGGCACCGTTACTAAATAACAACTCTGCTTTTCAGCAAATTGTCTTTGCAACATGCATATGGAAGAAATGCTCAAGTTTAACCTCTTAGTGTTTGTATAACACATTTAATTTAAAAAGAAGAAATAAGAAGTCAGTGATTGAAGTTCTACAGCTTATACATTGCCTGTAATAACAGCCCAACTATTGTCTTGGATGATACATGAAATGCACAGCATGTACTGTCTTTTGTAAGATGCTGTAATAATAATTTACAAGATCATGACTCTTGAAATTTCAGTGTTTTTCTAGCCTTAAGACTTCACTCAGTTATAGTTCTAAATGCAGCACATATCATGCCTATTAGAAAGCAGAGAAATTCAGCACAAAAGAAACATAGCAAATAATGGAATTAAATTGTGAGGAAGTACCTTTTTTTAAAGGATACTTTTATGATGCCATAATTTAAGTTATTACAGAAATCCCCAGTGAAATTCATGTTAATATACTTTGCTCCTGAAAAAGAAATTATTTTATTTTTCAACACATTGTTTGATCATCTAATTCCAATTTCTAGAATAAATTGCGTATGTTTATGTATTTATGTGAAGGCAGATAAATTCCCTTGGAAAGCAAAATCAGAAATCAAATAGTAATTTCAAATGGATTGACTGGCATCTTTCTTGATAATTCTTTAGACTACTACTCTTCTTCAAGTCAATGGGTGGAATTCCTTCCAGTGTGGAAAGTCTGAGAGATGCAAGGGAGCATTTTGATTTTCAAAATAATTGGGTAGTAGTGTGTAGGTGGTAATTACTCATTTGTTTCTACACCTAGTGACTCACATCTTCTTCAGAAAAAAAAAAAATCATAGGACAAATTTTCTCATCAGTACTATTCTCTCATTAAGAAATAGCAATGTGAAGTGGGTAATATAATTTACATTTTATATGTCCCACTTACAAAGAAAGTAAAGCTATTAAGGTGATGCTTTCCTTTTACTTCAGGCTGTGCTAAAACTCCTTCAAAATTGTTTTTGAAAAACAAATATATGTTTTTTTTTAATAGCCCAAAAGAAGAGAAGATTGACCCAATTATGAATACTGTCTTGATTTCCCTAACTACAGGTAGAACACTCTGTGTACGTGTGTGCTCAGTTGTGCCAACTCTTTGCAGTCCAATGGACTGTAGGCCACTAGGCTCCTCTCTCCATAGGACTTTTCAGGCAAGAATACTGGAGTGGGTTGCCGTTTCCTTCTCCAAGGGATTTTCCCACTCCAGGTATCAAACCCAGGTCTCCTGCACTGCAGGCAGATTCTTTACCACTGAGCTACTAGGGCTTCCCAGAATGCCCTTCAGTTCAGCTCAGTCGCTCAGTCATGTCCGACTCTTTGCAACTCCATGAGTCACAGCATGCCAGGCCTCCCTGTCCATCACAAACTCCCAGAGTCCACCAAAACCCATGTCCATAGAGTCGGTGATGCCATCCAGCCATCTCATCTTCTGTTGTTCCCTTCTTCTCCTGCCCCCAATCCCTCCCAGCATCAGAGTCTTTTCCAATGAGTCAGTTCTTTGCATGAGGTGGCCAAAGTACTGGAGTTTCAGCTTTAGCATCATTCCTTCCAAAGAAATCACAGGGCTGATCTCCTCTAGGACTGGTTGGATCTCCTTGCAGTCCAAGAGACTCTCAAGAGTCTTCTCCAACACCACAGTTCAAAAGCATCAATTCTTTAGTGCTCAGCTTTCTTCACAGTCCAACTCTGAATGCCCTTACTTAGTCTTTAATATAAACATTGGACCATGACTTTTTAGTATAAAGGTGATGATTACCCTTACAAGCATATTGACTAGACATACAAGAAAATTGTGATAATAAACAACTTTTATGTTTTGTTTTTCATGGAAAATCTCTTCAGAATCTTTCAGAAGTACAATTCCTGATGAAGCAATCAAATTTTATTTTAATGTCCCATATCACCAGGGTTTGAACTGTCTGAGTATGAAGGCAGATAATGGTCCTGACATTGGCAATCTCTCTGCCTACTCTTTTCTCTGTACAAACAATTTCTCTTTTACCTCTTTACTTCAGCACATGTATAATTTCACATTCTATTGCCTCACTTAAGCCTCATCATTTGTGTGTGAGTGTATATGTGTGAGAACATGAGAGTGTATGTGATGGGCCTGAGGAAAATGGAAATGTATATTATTCTACAGATAATGTTTCTACAGAAAGAATTCATCCTGAAAGAATGGACTCAGACAGGTGATCCACTGTGACTAGGTGTAAAAAGGTGGCAATTTTGACTTTTCAAAAGGCAGGAGATCAGGGATCCACCATTTGAAAGTCTGGCTTCAAACCACTCCCCATTTCAATAATCATAACTTTCAAAATTATAAAATACAAATGATAGACACAAATACACAATTTTCATATACATATTCCCCTCTGTGAACAAATGTAATTAATGCTTTAGCTCTTGCTGTTTCCCTTGATTAGTCATACAGCATAAGGATATTTTGTTTTGTGTTCATCTACCAGCAGTCAAAAGTTTTATTATCCCATAGATTTTCTATGTATTTATACCACCCATACCTTGATAGTCTATGTCTCTGCCTGAAACAGAAAGGCCTCCAATACTCTTCCATAGCTCTAGAGTTTCTTAGCCAGTTCTCCTTATTAGAAAAACTAGGCAGACCTTCTTGGAAGTGGCTGGAAGAGCAGAAGAATGCATTTTGAATGAACTAAGACAATTGTCTCTGCTTCTTTGGGTGTCTTCTAGAACCCTTCATTTTTTCTTCCACAGATGACTAAGAGAAAAAAAAAAGGGAAAGCCCAAAAGAAATCTCTGGTTAGCTGGAGAACACAGGAAATATGTGTCATTTCAAAATTCAGTTTTACATCGAGCCAAGGATTGGTGGTGACACATCCTACTAACAACACTGTTCAGACAGGCCCTAACAAGCTTGAGTGTGTTTTTTTAAACTGCTACAGTGACTTCCCTTAGAGGATGCCCTTGAGTTGATGAATATTATTAAAAATGAACAAAAGATATTTATAAGCCCTAGGAAATTTTATATATATATATATATATATATAAAATTATTTCTGTTCTTTTCATTATATGGGACTGGAATGAAAAAGTAGGAAGTCAAGAAACACCTGGAGTAACAGGCAAATTTGGCCTTGGAATATGGAATGAAGCAGGGCAAAGACTAATAGAGTTTTGCCAAGAAAATGCACTGGTCATAGCAAACACCCTCTTCCAAAAACACAAGAGAAGACTCTATACATGGACATCACCAGATGGTCAACACCGAAATCAGATTGATTATATTCTTTGCAGCCAGAGACGGAGAAACTCTATACTGTCAACAAAAACAAGACTGGGAGCTGACTGTGGCTCAGATCAAGAACTCCTTATTACCAAATTCAGACTTAAATTGAAGAAAGTAGGGGAAACCACCAGACCACTCAGGTATAGATAAATCAAATCCCTTATGATTATACAGTGGAAGTGAAAAATAGATTTAAGGGCCTAGATCTAATAGATAGAGTGCCTGATGAACTATGGAATGAAGTTCGTGACATTATACAGGAGACAGGGATCAAGACCATCCCCATGGAAAAGAAATGCAAAAAAGCAAAATGGCTGTCTGGGGAGGCCTTAGAACTAGCTGTGAAAAGAAGAGAAGCGAAAAGCAAAGGAGAAAAGGAAAGATAAAAGCATCTGAATGCAGAGTTCCAAAGAATAGCAAGAAGAGATAAGAAAGCCTTCCTCAGTGATCAATGTGAAGAAATAGAGGAAAACAACAGAATGGGAAAGACTAGAGATCTCTTCAAGAAAATTAGAGATACCAAGGGGACATTTCATGCAAAGATGGGCTCAATAAAGGACAGAAATGATATGGACCTAACAGAAGCAGATGACATTAAGAAGAGAAGGCAAGAATACACAGAAGAACTGTACAAAAAAGATCTTCATGACCCAGATAATCATGATGGTGTGATCACTGACCTAGAGCCAGACATCCTGGAATGTGAAGTCAAGTGGGCCTTAGAAAGCATCACTACGGACAAAGCTAGTGGAGGTGATGGAATTCCAGTTGAGCTATTCCAAATCCTGAAAGATGATGCTGTGAAAGTGCTGCACTCAATATGCCAGCAAATTTGGAAAACTCAGCAGTGGCCACAGGACTGGAAAAGGTCAGTTTTTATTCCAACCCCAAAGAAAGTCAATGTCAAAGAACACTCAAACTACCGCACAATTGCACTCATCTCACATGCTAGTAAAGTAATGCTCAAAATTCTCCAAGCCAGGCTTCAGCAATACGTGAACCATGAACTTCCACACGTTTAAGCTGGTTTTAGAAAAAGGAGAGGAACCAGAGATCAAATTGCCAACATCCGCTGGATCATGGAAAAAGCAAGAGAGTTCCAGAAAAAACATCTATTTCTGCTTTATTGACTATGCCAAAGCCTTTGACTGTGTGGATCACAATAAACTGTGGGAAATTCTGAAAGAGATGGGAATACCAGACCACCTGACTTGCCTCTTGAGGAATCTGTATGCAGGTCAGGAAGCAACAGTTAGAACTGGACTTGGAACAACAGACTGGTTCCAAATAGGAAAAGGAGTACATCAAGGCTGTATATTGTCACCCTGCTTATTTAACTTATATGCAGAGTATATCATGAGAAACGTTGGACTGGAAGAAACACAATCAAGATTGCCGGGAGAAATATCAATAACCTCAGATATGCAGATGACATCACCCTTATGGCAGAAAGTGAAGAGGAACTAAAAAGCCTCTTGATGAAAGTGAAAGAAGAGAGTGAAAAAGTTGGCTTAAAGCTCAACATTCAGAAAACGAAGATCATGGCATCCGGTCCCACCACTTCATGGGAAATAGATGGGGAAACAGTGGAAACTGTGTCAGATTTTATTTTTTTCGGCTCCAAAATCACTGCAGATGGTGACTGCAGCCATGAAATTAAAAGACGCTTACTCCTTGAAAGGAAAGTTATGACCAACCTAGATAGCATATTGAAAAGCAGAGACATTACTTTGCCAACAAAGGTCCGTCTAGTCAAGGCTATGGTTTTTCCTGTGGTCATGTATGGATGTGAGAGTTGAACTGTGAAGAAGGCTGAGTGCCGAAGAATTGATGCTTTTGAACTGTGGTATTGGAGAAGACTCTTGAGAGTCCCTTGGACTGCAAGGAGATCCAACCAGTCCATTCTGAAGGAGATCAGCCCTGGGATTTCTTTGGAAGGAATGATGCAGAAGCTGAAACTCCAGTACGTTGACCACCTCCTGCGAAAAGTTGACTCATTGTAAAAGACTCTGATGCTGGGAGGGATTGGGGGCAGGAGGAGAAGGGGACGACAGAGGATGAGATGGCTGGATGGCATCACTGACTCGATGGCCGTGAGTCTGAGTGAACTCCGGGAGTTGGTGATGGACAGGGAGGCCTGGCGTGCTGCGATTCATGGGGTCGCAAAGAGTCGAACACGACTGAGTGACTGATCTGATCTGATCTGATATGACATGATATTTGAAACACTTCTAGTGGTAAATATGGTATTTTTGAAATATCAGAAGTTCTACATGTGAAGATTTGATTTCAATTTAATTGTCAATTGATATTTGAAATGTGACGTAGAGAAGAATTAGATTGCCACAAGTTATACATCAATCAAAAAGTAAAATAATGGTTATTTCTGACAATTACATTTGTTGAGAAAGATTGAGGGCAGGAGGAGAGCATCACTGACTCAGTGGACGTGGTTTGAGCAGTCTCTGGAAGATAGTGAAGGACAGGAAAGCCTGGTGCATTGAAGTCCTTGGAGTTGCAAACGAGTCAGGACTTAGTGACTGAACAAAATTTTAAACATACAACCAGTGATTTACACATTTTATATTACAAATATTTTAATTGCTTTGGTAATTCCCATCTCATGTTGATTGCCTATACATTGTCTTTAAAAAATAATACATTTCATCTTTGCTTAAAATGAAATTCGGTGATAAAATGATAAAAATCTCACGTTTATATAGAATTTCCATTTATGGTTTTTCTCCACCAGGAGACATTTACGAAACTTAAAGTTCCCAGGGTTATCCTGGAACTTAAATATACACGTGCGCATGCTAAGTAGCTTCAGTCCTGTCCACCTCTTTGCGACCGTATGTACTGTAGCCACCAGGCTCCTCTATCCAGGGGATTCTAAAGGCAAGAATACCGGAGTGAATGGCCATTTCCCTCTCCAGGGTATCTTTTAGACCCGGGGATCAAACCTGTACCTCTTACTTCTTCTGCATTGGCCGACAGGTTCTTTACCACCACGTCCACCACGATATTAAAATTTTTAAGATAGAATAAAAAGATACCGTTTTCACTGTAGGAGTGGGGTGTCCTGTCGCTGTACATAAGGCTGCAGATCTAGGCAGGGAACAGATCTAAGGACCATTGATGTCATGCAGGTGTCGATCTTATAAATGTTGTGAGGAGCTAGGGGATTTTTGCTCAGGAAGGAAATGAAATGTTATTAATCCCATATTTATCCTTTACAAACTTCATTTTAAGCAAAAGTGGCATATATTATCTTTTTTTAAATTAACAGACAATCTATATAACTGTTTTTAAAGGTATTGTTATACTGAATATAAACTTACATAAAAATTTCAGGACAGTTTTATATATTTTTTAAATCAACAGTTACAATTGTGGCTGTAGATATCTTAAAATTTCCAAATGAAAGGTATATGTTTTATCCTTTAGTTCTTTTTGAAAGTCATGAAATAATGTCCTTATTAATCAATCTATTGACTATATACTAATACACTGGGAGTATATCTTTGATCTATCACTCCTTAAAAATATAATCATACTTTATCATCTGTATGATTATTTTTATGTATATGGGCTTGTCAATGTTTCCAAATATCTCAGTCAGTATTCCTGCCTGTGAGTTCAAAGGGAAATGGGAAAAAAATATCTGATTTTTGCTTATTACCTTAAGAAAGTTGAAAAAATGTGAACAAACTATTCTAAAATAGGCACACATTATTTTAAATGTGTATGGACTTTGGTGACATGAATATTAGTTTTACACTTGAAAAGTAATTTTTTATATGTTAACATTTATTTAAAATCTGTTGAGCACCATACTCTGGCAATTATTGTGCCAGAAATTTGGCCTCTCTCCATAAAAGAACAAAACAAGATTCACATTCTGGTAGAGATGGCATTCAACAATAACGTGTATTTCACTATGATAAAAGGAAAATAGAGTAAAAAAAAGAAAGAAAAAAGTAAATGAAACAAACAAACCCAAAAAATTCAGAAAAGTTTAAGAAGAATTCAGAGAGGTCAGAGGGAGGTAAAGACTGCAACTTTAGAGTGATTAGAATAATTTTCATTAGAAAAGTTAAATATGAACAAAGACATGAGGGGATGAAGGAGTTAGCCCAGGAATATCTAGAAGAAGTCATTCCTGGAAAGGTTGATCACAGTGTTCCTGGTAGGTTCCAGAAATAACATGATGACACTAACATGGTAATATTTTATTATTCAGTTGTATTTGGCTGTACTGAGACATGGAGGAGTAGGTGGGAACTTGTATAAAACTAAGGTTGTGGCTTTTCAAGTAAGTTCAATGCAGGGAGAGAAGAGCAAAGGAACACAAGGCAGTTATAAATCATTGTCCATATAGTTCAGGCCACATCGAACGAGGAAAACAAGGAAGTTAAAGTAATGAATGAAAGGAAAAGTCTCATAGAATCAGTTAAGTTGGAGATCAAAGTGTAGTTGAATAATCTTAAAGTTTGGCCACCACAGGCGGTGGTAACATTAAATATAGGAAGTGACATTAAGAACTGAATGCATGAAACTGGAATAACGAAGTGCTGCAGTAATTAGTAATGTCAAGTTCTAGGACAATACCACATAATAGAAATATGATGTGAGTCACAAATAAGACCCACGTGTGTTTATATGTTTCTACATTTTTAATAAAGTAAGAAGCTAAATTATTTTATTTGTTGTTACTATTGTTTCTGACTTTTTTATTAACATATTTTAATTGAATACAGATGAAATATTATCATTACAATATATTCTTAAAGTGATTAGAATGAAAAAGTAAAAAGTGACCTGTCATTCTTAGGAGTTTTGGCAGTACCTGAAATAACAGGAGTAAAGAATATAATAAGATCTATCTATAATAAGAACTGACTCATTTGAAAAGACCTTGATGCTGGGAAAGATTGAAGGCAGGAGGAAGAGGGAATGACAGAGGATTATATGGTTGGATGGCATCACTGATTTGATGGACATGAGTTTGAGTAAGCTCCAGGAGTTGGTGATGGACAGGGAAGCCTGGTATGCTGCAGTCCATGGGGTCACAAAGAGTCAGACACAAACTGAAGATCTTTCAGTCGGTAAAACTAAAGTCGGGCTAAACTGAAGATCTTTCCCGGTAAAGTTCAGGAAAGTCTTGGGGAATCCTTTAGTTTGGGGAATACGGGGTGGGGAGAGTTGACTAGCTCCAACATCAACCCAGGTTCAATCCCTGGGTTGGAAATATCCCCTGGAAATGGGAATGGAAACCTACTCCAGTATTCTTACCTGGAAAATCCCATGGATGAGAGGAGGCTGGCAGGCCCCAATCCATGGTTTTGCAAAGAATTAGACACAACTGAGCGACTAACACACAATTAATATGCAATACAATTTACCCATTTAATGTGTGCAATTCAATAATTTTTAGTACACTCAGTGGTGCAACCATTGTTGTTGTTCAGTCACCCAGCCATGTCTGATCTTTGTGACCCCATGGACTGCAGCACTCTAGGCCTCTCTGTCCCTCACCATCTCCTGAAGTTTGCCCAAGTTCATGTCCATTGCATCAGTGATGCCATCCAGCCATCTTATCCTCTGATGCCCTCTTCTCCTTCTGCCCTCAACCTTTCTCAGCATCAGGAACTTTTCCAGTGAGTCAGCTGTCTGCATCAGATAACCAAATATGGGAATTTCAGCTTTAGCATCAGTCCTTCCAACAAGTATTCAGGGTGGATTTCCTTTAAGATTGACTGGGTTGATCTCCTTTCTGTCCAAGGGACTCTCAGGAGTCTTCTCTGGCACCACAGTTTGAAGGCTTCAATTCTTTGGTGCTCTGCCTTCTTTATGGTCCAGGTCTCACAACTGTACGTGAGCACTGGGAAGACCATAGCCTTGATTATATGACCTTTATCGACAGAATAATGTTTCTGCTTTTCAACATATAGTCTAAGATTGTCATAACTGCCATGAAGCAAATGTCTTCTGATTTCATGGCTGTAATCACCATCTACAGTGATTTTAGAGCCCAAGAAGAGGAAAGTTGTCACTACTTCCACATTTCCCCTTCTATTTGCCATGAAGGAATGGGACCAGGTGCTATTAAAAATTATTTCAATAATTTTAAAATATTAATTTTTAAAAATATTTAGTTTTAAGCCAGCTCTTTTGCTCTCTTCCTTCAAGAGGCTTTTTAGTTCCTCTTTGCTTTCTGCCATTAGAGTGTTATCATCCACTTATCTGAGGTTGTTGATGCTTCTCCCACCTATCTTGATTTCAGCTTGTAACTCATCCAGCCCGGCATTTCTTATGATGTGTTCAGCACATAAATTAAACAAACAGGGTGGCAGCAGACAGCCCTGTCATACTCCTTTCTCAATCTTGAACCAATCAGTTGTTCCATACAGGGTTCTAACTGTTTCTTCTGGACCCATGTACAGGGTTATTATATTACGACAGTGTAATTTTAGAACATTCTCTTCAACCCAGAAAGAAACTCTGAACCCATTAGCATTCACTCTCAAATCTCTCTCCTACCTCTCCATTTGCAGCCGTAGGCAACCTTATCTTTCCTTCTGTCTCTGTGCATTTGCATGGTCTGAACATTTCATATGAATGGGATCATAAAATATGTGGTATTTTTGCTAGCTTCTTTCACTTAGCATGTGTTCAAGGTCCATCCACATTGTAGAATGTATCAGTAGTCCATTCCTTTTTATTGCTAGATTCCACTTACAAATATAACACATTTTAATTGTCTACTCATTAGGAGATAGATGGAGGCTATTTCCATTTTGGGGCTATTAAGAATGATTGTGCTATGGACATGTATGCTCAAAATTTCTGTGTGTATATATTTCTATTTTGGGGTGCATATAACAGGGAGTGGAACCACTGAGCTGTATGGTAACTCTACATCTATCATTTTGTAAAACTGTGAAACTTTATTTCAATATGACTGCCGCATCTTACATTCCCACCAGTAACATTTGACCACCATTAATGGAGCCTGGCATGCTACAGTCCATGGGATTGTGAAAGAGTCCATACAACTTTGCAACTAAATGAAAAATCAAAATGGAGTCAGAGCGAAGGCCAGTCTTAAGTCTAGAGTGTGGTTCTCCTAGTGACCCTTGAAGTTGGGGTTGAAAATCTAGATATGCCATTATCTTAGACCCAATGCCTGGGTTTACTCTGGATCCTAATGGGGAGGGAGGGAGAGTTTAAGATCAAGGCTCAGCGAACATGAGACTCTGGGGCAGTTGAATGTTACACAGTGTGGAGGCCTCTCTCACTCTCAGTGTGTGTTAGTGGGGGCCAGGTCAGATTCATTATAAACAATCCCTTCTCTTTTTTAATCATTTAAAAAAAATTGAAAGCAAAGTTGCTCAGCTGTGTCCGACTCTTTGTGACCCCGTGGACTGTAGCCTACCAGGCTCCTCCATCCATGGGATTCTTCAGGTAAGAATACTGGAGTGGGTTGCCATTCCCTTTGCCAGGGGATCTTCCAGACACAGGGATGGAACCTGGGTTTCCCGCATTGCAGGCATACTCTTTACCCTCTGAGCCACCAGTGAAAAATTGAAGTATAGTTAATTTATTGTTGACACAGTTAGTTCTGTTTTCATTTTAGTACAGCAATGTGATTCAGTTTTAATAAACAAACATTTCTAGCACTCACTGTGACTTTGTAAAGAGAGCCCTGGCCAATCCTTTAGCCAGAGCTTTACAGAAGAAGCTTTCAGCCCTTACCTCTGGCTTTAGAGAAGAGGAAACTGGGGTGTAAAAATGTTTTGAAAAACTTACTCAAGATCACACTGATTGTCATCACTGATTGTATAGAATTTCATAACTATTTGCACAACCCATATCAGCACAAACACCTTGAAAGTTCAGTTATAAATTTCAAAAAGCAGAGTAGTCCTCAATAATTTCACTTTTATGAGTTCGGGTTATTCTAACACGGTATTCTAGAGTTTTCATTGGCACTGACGTATACAGTCATCAACACAGAAACATCCCCTGAAATGTGGGAAAACATTCCATTAAGGTGTTGTTAAGTGGCATCAAATAAAAATGACTTATATAATGGGAACTGGGTAAATTCATCATGTTCTTAGTCACAGCGAGGAACCACATTTCAAATGACTTCTTTTGGCAAGTGGTTATTAAATGTGATTTAATGGAATCTGAATGCTCTCAGGAAGATAATTAGATGATTAATACCTAAAACGAGTGTGAAAACTAGCCTTTAAATTGTGATTCACCTTTCCACAAAATGCTGTAATTAGTGTACTCTCCATATCTGAAATTAATATGTAGGCAAGTTCTTCTTTGTTGAAGGTAAACTATATTGTTCTCAATTAACAAAAATGTTCTGAATATAAAAATGTTACATGTATTATGGTCCATTTATTTGATAAACCAAAGAATATGTTTTTTTATTTAAAAGGGATTTATCAAAAAGTTGTAAATAATCTAAATAACTTAAAGTATATAAATATGTACTTCAATATGTCCCTGGTAGCTCAGAGGGTTAGGAGTCTGCCTGCAATGCAGGAGACCCGGGTTCAATCCCTGGGTTGGGAAGATCCCCTGGAGAAGGAAATGGCAACCCACTCCAGTATCCTTGCCTGAAAAATCCCATGGATGGAGGAGCCTGGCAGGCTACAGTCCATGGGGTCTCAAAGACTCGGACACGACTGAGTGACTTCACTTCACTTCATAGTAGAAAACTATAAAGTTGTCACACATCAAATATGAAAGAATATTAAATGACATGAAAATTGTCAACAGTAGGTTATTAAGGAAAAGATAGAAGCAGATCACACAATACCTTGATCTCATGTTTGGGGAAGTTAAGATATATAGAGGCATCTTGATGATAAAAGCCATCTTAAAAGAAGTACACATTTGTTTCCTTTGAATATTGGAAATGAAGACTTCTTAGTATTTTCTCCTTTTTTGCACATTAGTAACTTCTATGTTTTCCATGATAAAATGGGTAAAGAACAAATGAAATATTTTTAAATGGTTTATGATTCCAAATTATTTGTTTATATCTTATTATTTTCTATTTGTTATTTTTTTTAAATGCCACATAGAGTTAATATTTAGAAGACAGCTAACCATCTTTTAATAACATCTTAATCTATATCAATATATTGTGAGTAAAATTAAATACCTAGAATTTTGGAACACTGGAATTGACAAGATTTTTTTTTTAATTTTACAAAAATATAGAAGGTAAAAATTTATATAAGTACCTATTGAAAATTTTAAATTGATACAACAAAATGGCTTATTTTTATAGAAGATACGATCTGTTAAATACATTGATTGTACCACCGTTGTATGCACAGCCGTGTATTTATTCCTCATGGCAGCGAGCGAGCGCTGACAAACTTTTGTGATCCAAGCCTGCCCCCTGGTGTCCGATTGGTACCTGATGCTGATAAAATCAAATGGGACTCAGGCAGTGTCCTCCTCAAAAACTGTTCAGAAGTAACCTGTAAACAAAAATATGAAAATACTGGAAGTCGGTTTTACTTCAGTGCTGCAAGCATTTCCACTAGTGATTCAAAACCACCGTGTGTGCTTAAAGGTAAAATGAAAAGTAGTCTGATATATAATGAGAGAAAAGAGAAACTGTGAAATTGAATAAATTCTCAACACATTCTTAATTTAAAAAATAAATATAAGAATTATAGACTTGACAAATTTGAAGAAGAATCTTTGATAAGAAGTAATCTGATTAATTTTATTCTCCAAGATTCAAGAAAATTGTGTTCAAGCATCCATTTTAAAGGCTATTGGATCTTCCATGTCAAGTAAGCATTTGATAAAATATTTATCAAAGTATTTTTCATTTAATTTTGGAAAAAAAAAAAAGAATAATGAGGAGACTCCAAAGAGAAGATGTGAGATGGAGCTGTGGAGACTGAAAGTTGCTTTGTCAGAGAAGGCTGACTGAATCACCAACCCCCTGCTTTAGGGGAAAGTCTCGTCGTCTTTGCTGCCTAATATTTTATTATTTTGGGCTTCCCAGGTGGCGCTAGTGGTGAACAACCCTCCTACAATGCAAAAGTTGCAAGAGCCATGGGTTCCATCCCTGGGTCAGGAAGATCCCCTGAAAAAGGAAATGGCAAGCCACTCCAGCATTCTTGCTTGGAGAATTCCATGGCCAGTGGAGCCTGGCAGGTTACTGTCCATGAGGCCACAAAGAGTCAGACACAACTGAGCACACATTTATTATTTTTAAGACAGGAAGGCATGTTTATTCTTCTGTAAGAAGCAGTACTGATGCAAACAGGAAGACTTGTAGTAAGGAGTGTGTTTATAAGGACCTTGTTTGGGTGGCTCAAAAATGAACTCAACAATAACAATACTCTAGGGCAAAAGTAAGAATACTTAGCGTACACTGATAACACTGTATGTCTTTTTGTTGGCTTTGGATGTTTTTATGTTGCTCAACATGAATTTCATCCATTTCTGAAATACTGAAGCCAAAGTCTGAAATTTTACATTTGTGTTCCTTCCAAAATGGTTTAATAATTATCATTATTTGTTGTTGTTGTTTAGTTGCTAAGTCATATTTGACTCTTTGCAACCCTGTGGGTGATAGCCCACCAGGCTCCTCTGTCCATGGTATTTCCCAGGCAAGAACACCAGAGTAGGTTGCCATTTCCTTCTCCAGGGGATCTTCCTGACCCAGGAATTGAACTCGTGTCTCCTCCTTGGCAAGTGGATTCTTTACCACTTGCCACCTGAGAAGCCCTTATTATTATTATGATTTTAAAAATACCATTAAAAACTTGAGGTCATTTGCTGCTGCTGCTGCTGCTGCTGCTAAGTCACTTCAGTCGTGTCCGACTCTTCGACCCCAGAGACGGCAGCCCACCAGGCTCCTCCGTCCCTGGGATTCTCCAGGCAAGAACACTGGAGTGGGTTGCTTTAAGAACATGCAATTTAAGCAATCATTCATTAGCTTTGGCCATTTAAACATCTACAATGAAAGACCTATGTGTTAATAATTTGTCAAGAACTTGGTTGCTGTGAACAGTTCTGCAATGAAGGTGATAGTCCAGGTATATATTAGAAATACTGATTTCAATTCTCTAGTATGTGTCCCTAGAAGTGGAATTGTTGGATCACACGGTATTCCTATTTTTAGCTTTTTTGAGTCCTTTCCATACTGTTTTTTATAGTGGTTCCATCAATTTACATTCCCACTGCTAATTTGCAAGTGTTCCATCTTCTTCATATCATTGCCAATGCTTGTCTTTTGTCTTTGGTTGTTGTTTTCATAATAGTTATCCTAATAGCGTCACACGTGCATGCATATGTCTAAACTCACCTAATTGTGTACATTAAAAACCTGCAGTGCTTGTATATAATTTGTATATCAGCTCAATAAAACTTTTTTTTTATATTTATAAAAATAAGGTTGGGAGTTCCTACCTCAGGGAATCAGAATAAATCCAGTGGAAGGTTTTAAGTTTTTACCTCACTTGACATCCCAGTCACAGGCAGCATTGTGAGATCATTAGCTGTGCTCTTCAAAAACACTCCATTCTTTTAAATTTGAATTTCCACCTTTTAGTTGATAGAGTCCCTGACTCAATGGACCTGAATTTAAGCAAACTGTGGGAGATTGTGGAGAACAGAGGAGGCTGGTGTGCTGGGGTCACAAAGAGTCGGACATGACTTAGCGACTAAATAACAACCGTATTTTGCTAAATTTGTCTTTGCTTCCATTTTATGTATTTGTATGTCACATTTTGTCTTACTGGTTACTCATTTTATATCTCATTCTCCTCCTAATCTGGACCATCAATGATTAGAATTTTGTGAGGTTTGACCTCTGGTTCTGTCTCCCTCGGATTCTAAATCCTGTTCCTGGAAATTCCATTTATACATATGACTTTAATCACAAATTAAATGCTAATAAGTTCATTTCTACCTCTCAGATCTCTCTTCTGTATACCTGACATGTTACTCCAACTGCCTGACTTCTTCACATTGACAATTAAAACATATCTTTGACCTAAAACTCTTTCATAGATTCTCATAGCTTTATCACAAAATGATAGAACCTTTTCACGTGGACTGCGAGGCTATGCATAATTTGTTTCTTACTGATCTCAGAAGACTTATTTTGCACCAAATACCCACTCTCACTCCTTGGGCTTCACTAGTGCCTCAGGGATATATACAACCTGCCTGTCAATGCAGGAGATATGGGTTCGATCCCTGGGTTGGAAAGATCCCCTGGAGAATGAAATGGCAACCCACTAAAGTATTCTTGCCTGGGAAATCCCCTGGACAGAGGAGCCTGGCGGGCTACAGTCCATGTGATTGCAAAAGAGTCAGACATGCTTTAGAGACTAAACAGTAACAAGCCACTCACTCTTCATCCAACTCAAATGAGCTTCCTTTCGTCATGTTCCCTCCATTCAGAAGGACTTTGTTGCCTTTTCTTAGAAAACTCTTTTCTTTATCCCCCATTTGCCCTTCTCCAAGATAAATTCTTACTTGTCATATAGATCTCAGTTTTATGTGACTGTTTTAGGAAAGCTTTATTTGGTCTGTGCTGCCAACCGATGGAAAATCATCTTACTGGTGAATTTTCCTACTAATTATTTTTAAGGCATTATTATCTGAACACAAAACAACCTTTTGTTTTCGGCTCAGTATGAAAACATTGATACCCTATGTATGCATACATAGTCACTAAATTGTGACCAGTGCTTTGCGACCCCATTGATTAGCCCACCAGGCTCCTCTGTCCATGGGATTCTCCTGGAAAGAATACTGGAGTGGGTTGCCATTCCCTTCTCCAGGGGATCTTCCCAACCCAGGGATTGAACCCCGATCTCCAGCATTTCAGGTGGATTCTTTACCAGCTGAGCTGAGCCACAAGGGAAACCCTATACTACGTTAGTCACTCAGTCAGTGTCTGATTCTTTGTGATCTCATGTACTGTAGCCACCCAGGCCTCTTTGTCCATGGAATTCTCCAGGCAGGAATACTGGGTGGGTCATCATTCCCTTCTCCAGGGGATCTTCCCAACCCAGGGATCAAATATGTGTCTCCCAAACTGCAGGCAGATTCTTTACTATCTGTGCCACCAGGGGCTCATTCCTCCTTGTTGGGCTTCCCTGGTGGCTTAGAAGGTAAAGAATCCTATGTATACTGATTAATTAATAGACAGACTTTTTTTTTTTTCTATTTGAAGTGTTGCATCTCATATAAAAGTTTACAAATAATGGCTTCTATTTTCACTTTTTTTCAGTATAAAATGTTTACCTTGAAGTAATGCTAACTGCTAATTGCTTGTAGCTTAGTTGGATGCCAGTGCTAAAACCTTATCTTAAACTGCCAAAAAAAAAAAAAACTAATCTTAAGCTGCTATCTTACAGATATGAATGAAAGTTCACCAAGCATGCATTTTATTTTCATTTTATTCATGCTAATGAAACATGCATAGTGTGCAACGTTTAGGAATAGACATATATTAGACGTGTGCACTGTTTCTAAACATGATAAACTAAAAGCAATAAAGTCAGTATAATTTTAGTTTTTTACTAATTTCATTACACTCTTTTGTTATTTATGTAGGAAAGTCATAAGGATTATAAATTCAATTTGACTAGAGTTTAAATCATGTATTTTATGATAAAGGACCTTTAATTTAAAATGATCAAAGCACTGATATTATATATCTTCACTAAAGGAAAATTAAAACCTCATTTTTTCTGATATTAAAAATTACTTAATAAAGAACCATTTTCATTAATGTGAGAGGAAGAAAAATTCAGACCAGGTTATGAATTATTAGAAACTCTTCTTAGCGATTATTATTGCTGCAATTTTATATTTGTTTATGTCATTGTCAGATTGGTGTCTCTATTAATTTGTAAATACCATGATGGGTAAAGCTATTTTCTTTTCACCTGCCAAACTACCCTAGCACCAAAATACTTAACACTTAAGAGATATTTATTGAGTGAAATATAGTACAATTCAGTTTTGTTCATCAGAAGTGGATTTTGTTATATATATATTGTCAACAACCTTGACACTGATACTCAAGTCCTGTTAAAACAGTCATTAATGAGAATTCAGATTCTTATGAGCTTCAGGCCAATGGACGATTCATACCTCTCATAACTGACAGAAGTGCTTGGTTCATAGGATAAGTTCTATAAGTTGCTAATGATTAACAAAAGAAGATAGTGATCACAGAGGACATGGACTATTAAATTTATCTTATTCTATAGAAATGTTTCTGCTTTAGAGAATTCAATAGGTTAAATAAGTAAGAATGGCTGTCTCAGGGCTTCCCAGGCAGAACTCACATGCCAATGCAGGAGACATAAGAGACGTGGGTTTGATCCCTGGGTGGGGAAGATTCCCTGGAGGAAGTCCTGGCAACCCACTCCAGTATTCTTGCCTGGATAATCCCATGGAAAGATACACCTGGAAGGCTGCAGTCCATTGGGTGGCAAAGAGTTGGACACAAATGAAGCGACTTAGCATGCACACACACACAGCTATCTCAAGAGCAAAAGGGAAAAGCAGCTGCTGGTGAAGAGGTCGAGAAATTGGAATGCTGTGCATTTCTGTTGGTGACATAAAATGGTGCAGTCACTGTGGAAAGCAGTATGATGGAACCTAAATAAATTAAATATAAAACTACCATATGATCCAGCAATTCCACTTCTTGATAAATGCCCAAAAGAATTAAAAGCAGAGACTGAAACAGTTATTTTTCCACCAGTGTTCCCAAGCAGCACTATTCACAATAGCCAACAGAGTAACAGCCTGCATGTGCATTGACAAATGAATAAACAAATTAAATGTAATATATACATACAGCGTAATATTATTTAGCCTGAAAATGAAATAAAATTATGACATATCTTACCACATAGGAGATGAACCTTTAAGACATTATGAACCTTGAAGACATTATGCTAAGCAAACTAAGCTATGATTATTGCTAAATGGTATCATCCTAATTCATTCCTTCAATGTATATAAATGATCATTCAACTATTATGAATGAACCTTCTCTCATTCAATGTATCCATTCATTTATCACATTGTGCACTTGTAGATTTATGTCTTACTCAAAAGAATCCATGATAAGATACCATGAATTTTCCCAGATTTGGCCATAAAAACTGGGTTCTGTGTCTTTTTGACATGTTCCCACATTAACTGAGTGCTTCATTATTTTCATATCAAACAAGATGCTCCTTTTTGAATTTTTTATGACCTAATGTCAGGACCTATATGTCTTTTTTTTTTCAAGAAGCTCTGGTTGCTTTCAATGAGGATTAGTATATATTAGAAAGCAAGATCATGATCTAGGTTTATTTGTTACTACTAGAGTATATAGGAGAAGACTTTTATGAGTCCCTTGGATTGCAAGGAGATCAAACCAGTCAATCCTAAAGGAAATCAACCCCGAATATTCATCGGAAGGACTGATGCTGAAGCTGAAGCCAGTACTCTGGCTACCTGATGTGAAGAGCCAACTCATTGGTAAGGACCCTAGTGCTGGGAAAGGTTGAAGCCAAAAGGACAAGGTGGCAGATAATGAGATCTTTAGATGGCATCACTGACTCAATGGACATGAATTTAAGCAAGCTCTGGAAGGTGGTAAAGGACAGGGAAACCTGGCATGCTGCAGTCCATGGGATCACAAAGAGTCAGACATGGCTTAGGGATTTAATAGCAATAACAACTTGAGTATTACTGCTCCGGGCCCTCGTAGTGAGCAGAGCTAAAAATCTATACACACACACACTTTTACATCTCTATTTCCGTGTCTGTCTTAGTTTTTATTTCTATATTGAAAACTGTGAATGCATGCCAATGTTTCCAATTAGCCTCTGGCACAGTGCTTATTTTAGCAGTCCCCCTTAAGAAAGGGCGACTTGACCTTACTTTTTCAATTTTTTTTTCAAAGTTTGCTCTAGTCTTTGTACCCATTCTAGGCAGTTAAAAAGTAAAACACTATTTGAAAACACTTAAAAGTTTTAATGAAGGTATCATTTCAGCCCACATTTCTTTTTTTTTTTGATTGTAAAAGTAATGTTTATTTATTTTATTTTTTAAATTTTATTTTATTTTTAAACTTTACAATATTTTATTGGTTTTGCCAAATATCAAAATGAATCCGCCACAGGTATACATGTGTTCCCCATCCTGAACCCTCCTCCATCCTCCCTCCCCATACCATCCCTCTGGGTCGTCCCAGTGCACAAGCCCCAAGCATCCAGTATCGTGCATAGAACCTGGACTGGAGACTCGTTTCATATATGATATTATACGTATTTCAATGCCCTTCTCGCAAATCATCCCACCCTCTCCCTCTCCCACAGAGTCCAAAAGACTGTTCTATAATCAGTGTCTCTTTTACTGTCTTGTATACAGGGTTATTGTTACCATCTTTCTAAATTCCATATATATGCGTTAGTATACTGTATTGGTGTTTTTCCTTCTGGCTTACTTCACTCTGTATAATAGGCTCCAGTTTCATCCACCTCATTAGAACTGATTCAAATATATTCTTTTTAATGGCTGAGTAATACTCCGTTGTGTATATGTACCACAGCTTTCTTTATCCATTCATCTGCTGATGGACATCTGGGTTGCTTCCATGTCCTGGCTATCATAAACAGTGTTGTGATGAACATTGGGTACACGTGTCTCTTTCCCTTCTGGTTTCCTCAGTGTGTATGCCCAGCAGTGCGATTGCTGGATCATAAGGCAGTTCTATTGCCAGTTTCTTAAGGAATCTCCACACTGTTCTCCATAGTGGCTGTACTAGTTTGCATTCCCACCAAGAGTGTAAGAGGGTTCCCTTTTCTCCACACCCTCTCCAGCATTTATTGCTTGTAGACTTTTGGTTCGCAGCCATTCTGACTGGCGTGAAATGGTACCTCATAGTGGTTTTGATTTGCATTTCTCTGATAATGAGTGATGTTGAGCATCTTTTCATGTGTTTGTTAGCCATCTGTATGTCTTCTTTGGAGAAATGTCTATTTAGTTCTTTGGCCCATTTTTTGATTGGGTCATTAATTTTTTTGAAATTGAGCTGTAGGAGTTGCTTGTATATTTTTGAGATTAGTTGTTTGTCTGTTGCTTCATTTGCTATTATTTTCTCCTATTCTGAAGGCTGTCTTTTCACCTTGCTTATAGTTTCCTTTGTTGTACAGAAGCTTTTAAGTTTAATTAGGTCCCATTTGTTTATTTTTGCTTTTATTTCCAATATTCTGGGAGGTGGGTCATAGAGGATCCTGCTGTGATGTATGTCAGAGAGTGTTTTGCCTATGTTCTCCTCTAGGAGTTTTATAGTTTCTGGTCTTACATTTAGATCTTTAATCCATTTTGAGTTTATTTTTGTGTATGGTGTTAGAAAGTGCTCTAGTTTCATTCTTTCACAAGTGGTTGACCAGTTTTTCCAGCACCATTTGTTAAAGAGATTGTCTTTAATCCATTGTATATTCTTGCCTCCTTTGTCAAAGATAAGGTGTCCATAGGTGCGTGGATTTATCTCTGGACTTTCTATTTTGTTCCATTGATCTATATTTCTGTCTTTGTGCCAGTACCATACTGTCTTGATGACTGTGGCTTTGTAGTAGAGCCTGAAGTCAGGCAGGTTGATTCCTCCAGTTCCATTCTTCTTTCTCAAGATAGCTTTGGCTATTCGAGGTTTTTTGTATTTCCATACAAATTGTGAAATTATTTGTTCTAGCTCTGTGAAGAATACTGTTGGTAGCTTGATAGGGATTGCATTGAATCTATAAATTGCTTTGGGTAGTATACTCATTTTCACTATATTGATTCTTCCAACCCATGAACATGGTATATTTCTCCATCTATTAGTGTCCTCTTTGATTTCTTTCACCAGTGTTTTATAGTTTTCTATATATAGGTCTTTAGTTTCTTTAGGTAGATATATTCCTAAGTATTTTATTCTTTCCATTGCTATGGTGAATGGAATTGTTTCCTTAATTTCTCTTTCTGTTTTCTCATTACTAGTGTATAGGAATGCAAGGGATTTCTGTGTGTTGATTTTATATCCTGCAACTTTACTAAAATCATTGATTAGTTCTAATAAATTTCTGGTGGAGTCTTTAGGGTTTTCTATGTAGAGGATCATGTCATCTGCAAACAGTGAGAGTTTTACTTCTTCTTTTCCAATTTGGATTCCTTTTATTTCTTTTTCTGCTCTGATTGCTGTGGCCAAAACTTCCAAAACTATGTTGAATGGTAATGGTGAAAGTGGGCACCCTTGTCTTGTTCCTGACTTCAGAGGAAATGCTTTCAATTTTTCACCATTGAGGATAATGTTTGCTGTGGGTTTGTCATATATAGCTTTTATTATGTTGAGGTATGTTCCTTCTATTCCTGCTTTCTGGAGAGTTTTTATCATAAATGGATGTTGAATTTTGTCAAAGGCTTTCTCTGTATCTATTGAGATAATCATATGGTTTTTGTTTTTCAATTTGTTAATGTGGTGTAGTACATTGATTGATTTGCTGATATTGAAGAATCCTTGCATCCTTGGGATAAAGCTCACTTGGTCATGGTATATGATCTTTTTAATGTGTTGTTGGATTCTGACTGCTAGAATTTTGTTAAGGATTTTTGCATCTATGTTCATCAGTGATATTGGCCTGTAGTTTTCTTTTTGTGGGATCTTTGTCAGGTTTTGGTACACTGCACCTAATTGCAAGGGAGAATGGGAAATGTAGTCTAGGTACATTTCATTCAGTTGTGAGAAACCTAGGCCCTATTCTCTTCAACGTACCTATTGCTCAGTCTTCCTGTGTGTATCTGAGGTCTTGACCCTGCTGGACTCTTTTCACTCACTTTTGGGCACTCCTGCCAATCCAGGTTCTCAACTTGGAGTACCTGACAGGTTTTTTTGCTCAATTATTCAGGAAGGAAGAAAGAAAAGAAGGAATGAGGGAGGAATCAAGGGAGAAATGAGAGGGGTAAAGAAGGAGTAAAAGGAAATAGGAGAGAAGAAACAAAGGACTTTACTATGATTGTAGAATGATGTAGTGGAATTTGAATCCAGGCATATTTGACTCCAAACACCAGGCTCATTCTTCTACCTAGTGATATACCCTTTTGCAGGATCTGAGTGTGTGTATGTGTGTGTGTGTGTGTGTGCGTGTGCGTGTGTGTGTGTATGGTTAATTTACCAATAAGATAAGCTATTCATTTCAATATAAGACAATATTATAATGTAAATAATTCTAAAGATGCATATTGACTAATGTAATATCTTCTAATTAAGATATTTTCTCAATGGGCTGAGGATTTGAAGACTGAGGATGATGATATAGTGAAAAAAAAATCACTAATACCTATTGAATCTGGTTCCTACCCTTGATTCTATTACTTGTATACCAGCTGTATGACTTTTAGCATACCGATAAAACTTTGTGGCTGTGAGGTTTTGTTCACCCTTTAAAAGAAACCTAGAGATGACCTCTTGTGTCTCATACACTTGAAAATGTTACACAATCTCTTATTTATGTTTCACAGCATTTAAGAGGGGCTATTTCCATGGATGTTAGCATTTGGCACCTCTGATCTGAAATGTAGCAACAAAAATATGTGAACTTGTGCAACAAAAGTAAAGAAGTGACAGGAAAAATATGTAGCCTAAATTGAGAACATTGAAAATGAGTAGAGTTACCACATATGACAAAACTAATACAATTATGTAAAGTTTAAAAATAAAATAAAATTAAAAAAAAAAGAACCAAAAAAAACCCTTAATATATTTCAATAGCATTCCTACACTTAAAATTAAAAATTAGAAAATAACACTAAAGCAATGAACTGAGCTTTCTGAGTTACTGGAGGAATTTTATATCTCCTCTACATGATATATTTGTCTTAATTTAGATTCTTCACAAGAGACAGCACAATGGGAAAGAAATTTTTTAAACTAGTTAAAAATATGTTTCTACAAAATTGGCAAAAGTAATAAAAATTTTTAGAAATCTATTGCATAACCTTATAATGCTCTAATTGCTAAAATTACTTTAAAAATTAGACTATAAATAACATTTTATGTAAAATTTAAAAAGCCAAATTAATGAAATGTTTAAATTATGCTTTTCTGAAAGTAGAAACTCAACAAACCCTGGTCGTATAGATATGTCTAAGAGCTTTATGGACAAATACATGTCAATCATCACTTGTTTCCTCCTCCACTTTTTCTGTTTCCTCTTGCAAATAAATGCTTTTTGCAAAATGTTATAAAAAAAGAAACTTTGATTTTTGATGATTTTTCTGCTTGAGAGATTCATTCTGATAGATGATACCAATGGGAATTTTTAGTTTTTATAGACATTACAAATGTGTAATTATTGTATTTTACTCATTACTAATAATAAGCAGATCATAATGGTACACACTTCCCAGGCTGCTTTCAATTGTTTTCATCCCAGGCTTCCCTTTAGACTGGAAATGCAGCTCATTCAAGTGACCTGGACCACTGATGGATATCCACACTCTTTCTTCAGCATCCATGCCAATTCTTATATCTTATTTTTACTTGCATTATATATATTTCCATAAACTTCCATACTGTTTTTGGTACTTGGCCAGTGAATATCTTTTTAGGTAACCAATTGCCTAATAAGCAGTTTATAGTATTTGTTACTATACATTGTGCCCTATTTAGAGTAGATTTCATTATTCAGTGTCTGATATCCTGAATGACAACACTTGATTTATAGGTTTATAACAGGTGATAGAATTATTTTTCCCCTTGCTGAAATGAAAAAGTTATTGATGAATCTACAACTAGTTGCATCTTCTGCTTTCTGAGGAGTTATGTGACACAAATAGTCATTTACTATCTTCATGAAAGGCTTTGCCAGCGATGCTAATGCTGCAGAATCTGCCTGCCAATGCAGGAGATGTAGGTTCAATCCCTGGGCCAGGAAGATCCCCTGGAGGAGAAAATGGCAATCCACTCTAGCATTCTTGCCTGGGAAATAGCGTCTGACATGATTTTGCATGCAAGCACACACACAGCTCATGGAAAGCTTATATAAGCACCATCCAAAAGACATCCTCACTAGCTAAATATACTAGAACATACACAGGTGGCCCTAGTGTTAAAGAACTCACCTATCAATACAGGAGACATAAGATTAGTGGGTTCCATCCCTGGGTCAGGAAGATCCCTGGAGAAGGGTGTGGCAACCCATTCCAGTATTCTTGCCTGGAGAATCCCATGGACAGTGGAATCTGACAGGCTACAGTCCAAAGGGTCACAAAGAGTCGGACACCACTGAAGCAACTTAGTACATACAGTGGCGCTAATGGTAAAGAAACAGCCTGCCAATGCTGGAAAGTAAGAAACATGAGTTCAATCCCTGGGTCAGGAAGCCCTGGAGGAGAGCACAGCAATACACTCTGGTATTCTTGCTCAGAGAATCCCTTGGACAGAGGCGCCTCGTGAGCTATAGTCCATAGGTTTGCAAAGAGTTGAACACAACTGAAGTGACTTAGCATGCACGCACACATACTACTTTGAACTTACATAAGCTAGCTGACTAGAAAAAATTTGCTCCAAAGGTAACAAGGTGACAAAAGACATCCTTGCCTTCTGTTGTTAAAATGTTTTTATAGATCTCTTAGGAGAAAACCAGTGATTTAAACAGTGGTCCTCAACTTTTTGGCATCAGGGGTGGGTTTCATGGAAGACAATTTTTCCATGGATAGGGAGTGGAAGGTGGTCTTGGGATGACTCAAGTGCATTGCATTTATTGTGCACTTTATTTCTATTATGATTCTATTGTGATATCTAATGAAATAATTATACAGCTCACCATTATGCAGAATCAGTAGAAGCCCTGAGCTTGTTTTCCTGAGCTCAGGCAGTAATGAGAGTGATGGGGAGTGGCTATAAATTCAGATGAAACTTCGTTGGCTTACCTGCCACTCATGTCCTGCCGTGTGGCCCACTTCCTGACAAACCATTGACTGTTACCAGCCCAGCCCATGGCCCATGGCCCATGGCCCAGGGACCCCTGATTTAAAGCATTAGGATCTGTGTGAGGGAGAGCAAACACTCTTATACCCTTATACCCTTTTCCTTCTTCTTCCTTCTCTATTTTGCTCCCCTCTCCCTTAAGTATAGTAACAGTTCTAAATGGATTTTGCCCTGGGACAATTGCCCCTTGAATTTCTACCCAGGGGAGAAGATAAAAGAATTCTCAAGGTTGATGCCATCTTTCCATCTTTTCAGTTTCTCAGGCATACATGGGAACCCACTCAACTTGCTCTTTCTAAAGAGCTGTAAATGAGAAGTGTTAGTGGAAGCAACTATTTTTGTAGTTCTGACTATTTCACTGATTGCTTTGTTTTTGAAACTCTTCGTGAAATTACACAAAAGACCACAGGAAAGTGAAAAGACCATAGGAAAAGAGAGGTTTGTGTAAAATATCGTAAAACACCACAGAATTCATTTTGGCCTTTATATTGGTATATGTGTGTGTGTATATATATATATATATATATATATATATATATGGAATGTCTCTATATATATTCCAAACACTCCACTTTCAAAATGGAATCTGACAATATTTGAGCCACCTCTTGAACAAGCTGATATATTTTCTGTTAGCTCTACTTACATGATTGGCATTGTTGGTGCTATTTTTAGATACCTTACTACATATCCAAAAAATCCAAATTATATACATTTTTAACTCCTCAGAACATTTTTAACAGAAACTTGACATGAAGAGTGCTATCAGTGCTCCATATTTGGCAAAATATTTTGCAGTAACTTAATGAAAAGTAGACCAGTGAGGGATTTATAACATATTTTTATTTTCTTTTGAAGCCTTCTTAATATGTCACAGCCATATTTCTACCCTTGATGACTAACCCTCAGAATTCCATTGTGTGACTCCTCGCAATGAAATTATAATCCCAGAATCCTCACATATTCTTACTCCTTTTTTGAATCCTTAAATGACTAAGAAGAGTGCTTGCAAATGGCTTCCTCTTGTGAGCAGAAGAGGTAAATTTGGGTGATGTTGTTTTTGAAATGCGGGCATTGATTTCACAACTCAAGTGTCACATGCAGGGAGCAGAGTATGAATATTTATTTGTCTTCCTCGGCTCAGCCAGCAGTGCTGACAGCCCTCTCATCTGAAGTTACCAGAGCCAACACCTAGGTGGATTCCTAGATGGACATAGTTGGCAATGACATTGTTCAGACACTGACACGTAACATGAGTGTTACAACAGAAGCATTTCAGCTCGTGATGGTGTTACCTTCAAATTTTTCCTGGAAATAAAAAAAAAAAAAAAAACATCAATTTTGCTCTAATAAGCAATTTGTGTTTTCTACTTAGCTCATAAAACTCAAAATTGCTTGATTTGCTTAATATTTTAAATTATACTAATGGTAGGATGATAAATAGACTAATTTTTGTTAACATAGCATACGTAACTGTTGAGGTTGTTTCATGTGTGTGTTCTTAATTTTCTTAATGAACCTCTATGCCTCATGGGAGTAAACTCACCATTATTTATATTACTTTGATATACCCAAGGGCTAAAATGTGACTCATCTTGTAAGACCTTTCTGTTTTTGCTTTTTTTTTTTTAACAGAAAATAAAAGCAGTGAAGTATAGTGGCAGTCATCCAATTGAAAACAGGATTAATGTTTAAGTGAAAGAGCAGGGAGACATATGCTCCAAGGAATGGGACCGTATCAATGAACTGGTTAGTTGGGCTGATGTAACAAACGACCACTGTGACAAACCACTGTGACTATCAACCATGGCAAGCCTAGACAGCATATTAAAAAGCAAAGACCACCCCTTTGCTAGCAAAGGTCCATATAGTCAAAGCTATGATCTTCCAAGTAGTCATGTATGGATGACCATAAAGAAAGCTGAGCACCAAAGAATTGATGTTTTTAAGCTGTGGTACTGGAGAAGACTCTTGAGAGTCCCTTGGACAACAAACAGATCAAGCCAGTCAATCCTAAAGGAAATCAGTCCTGAATATTCACTGATGCTGAAGCTGAAACTCCAATACTTTGGCCACCGGATGCAAAGAGCTGACTCATTGGAAAATACCTCAATGCTGGGAAAGACTGAAGGCAAGAGAAGAGGACAGCAGAGAATGAGACGGTTGGATGGCCTCACTGACTCAATGGGCATGACCTTGGGCAAACTCCAGGAGATAGTGATGGACAGGGAGGACTGGTGTGCTACAGTCCTTGGGGTTGCAAAGGACCGGACACGATTTAGCAACTAAACGGCTTTGCAGGTGGTTCAAATGGTAAAGAATCTGCCTGCAATGCAAGAAACCCAAGTTCGATCCCTTTGTCAGGAAGACTCCCTGGAGAAGGGAATGGCAATCCACTCCAGTGTTTTTGCCTGGAGAATTCCATGGACAGAGGAGCCTGGCAGGCTGCAGTCCCTGGGATAGCAAAGAGTCAGACATGACTGAGAGACTAACACTCACTAGCAACTGAACAACAATAGCAAACTCGCACAGACTGGGTAGCTTGTAAACAACAGAAATTTATTTATCACAGTTTTGGAGGATAGGCAGTCTAAGATCAAAATGCAAGCATGGTTGCATTCTGATGAGAATTCTTTCCCTGGTTCCCATAAGCAGTGCTTCTTACCGGGCTCTCTTATGGTCCAGGGGGCTAGAGATCTGGAACCTCTATTATAAGACATTAATCCATTCATAGGGGCAGAATCTCCAAAGGTGCATCTCTTAATACTGTAATATTGGGCACTGGAATTTCAACACACAAATTTTAGAAGGGACATGACGCTCAGGGGATAGTAGTCAATATGCCAATATTTAAGAAACTCTTCCTTCTATATCACTAGGTGAATGTTTCCCTGGCTGAACAATGCACAATACATCACACAAAGGAAAACAAGAAATTCCCTATGTCTGTGTGATTCCTAAAGCTATATATTTTTCTTGAGGAAATATAGTTACTGACCAGATCAATGGAACAATTTTCTTAGACATTTCCTGATGATATCTGAGACCCCCAGAAGAGTTGAGTATGCCCAGGTTTGTTGGGGGATTTCAAAGGATCTGTTCACCAGGAAGAAGATGGCTAAGCATGCCAACAGAAACAAACAGGTCATCTGAGTGGTTACCACTCACAACCAAATAAATCATGGCTATGTTACGTGGCCTTAGGTTTTCTTTGCTGAAAATCACATTAGGAAATTCTTTCTTTAGTGCATCTAAAGACTGTGGGACTCAGGATATTATAACCTATTCTAAAAATGTGCTGGGTGTGTTATTGACAGTTTAAGATTTGAGTGTGTCAAAGTAATATGTTTTCTTTATTTCTAGATATGAATTTAATTTCTGACTTGAGGGCTCTGCTTGCCTAAAGTGAACCCTGTGAACTAGTTCAGGATGGTTCTTCCATTTGTCTTTTTCTGAGAATTCGTAGATCAGATCAGGATTGCTGGTCAGTGGCAGCCTGGCTCACAGCTCCACATCAGTCAGTTTTTCTCCTCTTCTCAGGCCTATCCTGGCCTTCAAGGTTCAAGTCTGCACCCACAAAAAAGGACAAATTTTCTAGGTGATAGTTCACCATTTGCTGATGGGAAGAGAACACAGTTCACTCCTTTTTCTCCTCCTTTCCTTTTTGGCAAGAACAGCAATGGGAACTAGCTTGATCCCCAGGCAACTCCTTGGCATTGCCTCTGAGGCTCCCAGCTCTTTGTAGAAGTTTTAATTGCATCATAAACAACCTTATATTCTTATTGACTTAACATAACATTTATTTTCTTCTGAATGTTCAGGGTCAGCTGGAGCAGCCCAGCCCAGAAGTATGATGAGTTCAAGTCTGCTCCAAGGGCAGCAGGCTCAGCAACTAATTGGGTTCTGCTCTTCTCATAGTGCATAGCAGAAATCCAGGAAGAGAATGAAAAATATGTAACAGCCCATTATCACTGTTTTCATATTTCATTCAACAATGCAATCATATGGCCAAGCACAGCTTAAATAGGATGGTGAATTACCCTCTATCCCCAGTGAAATATGACAAAGGTGGCAGGTGAAAAGTTAGACAAATACTATAATAAAAGAGTCATATTTAATCAATCTCTTCTCTGCTCACTTTACTTTCAACCTTGGGATCAACATGTACACACTGCTATATTTAAAATGGATAATCAACAAGGCCCTACAGTATAATACAGGGAACTCTGCTCAATGTTATATGGCAGCCAGAATGGGAGGGGAGTTTGGGGGAGAATGAATACATGTATATATGTAAAAGGGGCTTACCTAGTGGCTCAGTTGATAAAGATTCTACCTGTAAAGAAGGAGACCTGGGGTCGATCCCTGGGTTGGGAAGATCCCCTGTAGAAGGAAATGGTAACCCACTCTAGTAGTCTTCCCTGGAGAATTCCATGTACAGAGGAGCTGGGCAGAATCATCCTGATGTTCAAGCTGCATTTAGAAAAGGCAGGGGAACCAGAGATCAAATTGCCGACATCCACTGCATCAGAGAAAAAGCAAGAGAGTTCCAGAAAGAATATCTACTTCTGTTTTATTGACTACACTGAAGTCTTTGTGTGGATACAACAAACTATGGAAAATTCTTCAAGAGATAGGAATACCAGACCATCTGACCTGCCTCCTGAGAAATCTGAATGCAGGTCAAGAACAACTTAGAACTGGACATGTAACAATGGACTGGTTCCAAATTGGGAAAGGAATACGTCAAGGCTGTATATTGTCACCCTCCTTATTTAACTTATATGCCTCATGTGAAATGCCTGGCTGGATGAAGCACAAGATGGAATCAAGATTGCTGGGAGAAATATCAATAACCTCAGATATGCAGATGACATCACCCTTATGGCAGAAAATGAAGAGCTAAAGAGTGAAAGAGGAGAGTGGAAAAGCTGGCTTAAAACTGAACATTCAAAAAACTAAGACGAAGGCATCCAGTCCCATCACTTCATGGCAAATAGATGGGAAACAGTGAGAGGCTTTATTTTCTTGGGCTCCAAATCACTGCAGATAGTGACTGTAGCCATGAAATTAAATGATGTTTGCTCCTTGGAAGAAAAGTTATGACCAATCTAGACATCATATTAAAAAGCAGAGACATTACTTTTCCAGCAAATTTCTGTCTAGTTAAAGCTATGGTTTTAGCAGTAGTCATGTATGGATGTGAGAGTTGACAACAAAGAAAACTGAATGTGGAAGAATTGATGCTTTTGAACTGTGGTGTTGGAGAAGGCTCTTGAGAATCCCTTGGACTGTGAGGAGATCAAACCAGTCAATCCTAAAGGAAATCAGTCCTGAATATTCATTGGAAGACCTGATGCTGAAGCTGAAGCTCCAATACTTTGGCCACCTGATGTGAAGAATCAACTCCTTGGAAAAGACACTGATGCTGGGGAAGATTGAAGGCAGGAGGAGAAGGGGACGACAGAGGATGAGATAGTTTGATGGCATCACTAACTCGAGGGACATGAGTTTGAGCAAGCTCTGGGAGTTGGTGATGGACAGGGAAGCCTGGCCTGTTGCAGTCCATGAGGTTACAGAGTCAGACAGGACTGAGCAACTGAAGTGAACAGATATATGTTAAAGGGCTGAGTCCCTTTGCTGTCCATCTGAAACAACTACAATGTTGTTAATTGGCTATTCTCCAATATTAAATAAAAAGGTAAAACAATACAGTTTGGAAATTAAAAAACAAGTGTCAAAGATGATAGATTAAAATATCTTCTTTTCTTACATATCAGACTTATTCATGGCTATTCCAAGCAAAACACCTAACTCCACGAATAATATGACCCTACCCAGAAATTCAGAGCCAGCAATTGCAATCTTTTTGTAATGAGAAAGAAGATACTAGACAAGTATTGCTAAAAACATGGGGAACACAGAATAGGGTGATTCATGCTTACAATTTCTGATTTCTGGTCTCACTACCAGACAGTTTGGGTACCATTTCTCCTTGGGAAAGAAGAGTGAGTGGTTAAGAAAAACATATATTTACTTGTCTTATACTTTTGTTCTCTGGAGACCATAGAAGTTTTCTCCACTTTAGAATTAAGGATGGGGGATACATATTCTGTTCTAACAGAGCTCTCTTCTCAATCCCATAGTGGTTCCCTTCCTGCTTCTTTGGATGCAAGTTTTTCCAGGTTGCCTCGGAGATCCTCTATTTCCTCCACTAACTTTGTGTCCTCCTTGTGTAGCTCTCTCTTCTCTTGATTCACCATCAAAAATTAGATGGAGAAGATTCTCCACCACAAGTGAGCCAGGTGGGGAGGAAAGGAATAATTGTTCCTTTCTTGGGTTAGACATTTTTATTAGGTGGTTGATCCAAACAGTCCCAAAATGGGTGTGAGCCATAATGATATCCAATATCCTTCAGACAACAAGATAAATGTGTGTGTGTGTGTGTGTGTATATATATATATATATATATATATATATATATATATATATATATATATAAAATTTGCCTCTCTTTGCTGCTGTGGAGTTTATTCCTGAGTTGGAGAATAAAAAGTGGTTCTTTTTTAAAATTTTATTTATTTTAATTGAAGGCGTTACAGTATTGTAGTGGTTTGTGCCATATATTGACATGAATCAGCCATGAGTGTACATGTGTCCCCCATCCTGAAACCCCTTCCACCTCCCTCCCCATCCCATCCCTCAGGGTCATCCCAGTGCACCAGCCCTGAGCACCCTGTCTTATGCATCGAAACTGGACTTCACATATGGTAATATACATTTTTCAATGCTATTCTCTCAAATCATCCACCCTTGCCTTCTCCCACAGAGTCCAAAAGTTTGTTCTTTACATCTGTGTCTCTTCTGCTGTCTGTCATATAGGATCATTGTTACCATCTTTCTAAATTCCATATATATGAGTTAATATACTATATTGGTGTTTTTCTTTCTGACTTACTTCACTCTGTATAATAGGCTCCAGTTTCATTCACCTCATTAGAACTGATTCAAATGTACTCTTTTTAATAGCTGAGTAATCTTCCATTGTGTATATGTACCACAGCTTTCTTATCCATTCATCTGCTGATGGGAAAAATGGGCCAAAGAACTAAATAGATATTTCTCCAAAGAAGACATACAGATGGCTAACAAACACATGAAAGATGCTCAACATCACTCATTATCAGAGAAATACAAGTCAAAACTGCAATAAAATACCATCTCACGCTGGTCAGAATGGCTGCGATCAAAAAGTATACAAACAATAAATGCTGGAGAGGGTGTGGAGAAAAGGGAACCCTCTTACCCTATTGATGGGAATGCAAAATACTGTAGTCACAATAGAGAACAGTGTGGAGATTCCTTAAAAAACTGGAAGTAGAACTGTCATATGACCCAGCAATCCCACTGCTGGGTGTACACACCGAGGAAACCAGAATTGAAGGAGAGACATATACCCTAATGTTCATTGCAGCACTGTTTACAATAGAAAGGACATGGAAGCAACCTAAAAAGTAGTTCTTATTTCTTTTCATTCTTACTTCTCTGATCTACCCAATGTTACTCATCTCCTCTGGAAAAGAGAGAATACACAGCATGTCTATTCATACCACCATGCAGATCTGGATAGCTCATCATCAGATTGTTTTATTTTCCTTTTAGACTCTAATATCTGGCAGCTATATTTCAGGGCTTCCCAGATGGTACTAGTGGCAAAGAGCCTACCTGCAAATGCAGGAGACGTAAGAACTGTGAGTTTGATTCCTGGGTTGGGAAGATCCCCTGAAGGAGGGCATGGCAACCCACTCCAATATTCTTGCCTGCAGAATTCCACAGACAGAGGAGCATGACTGTCTACAGTCCACAGGCTTGCAAGCAGTTGGACATGATTTAAAGTGATTTACCCCACATGCAGCTCTGATTTTAGGACAAGAGCCATAATTTCTTTGTTGCCAACATAGTGAAAGAATAGAAATAGAATACAGGGAAATAGGTAGAAATTAATTTTTCATAAACATAGCTCTTATGATCCTGCCATACAAAAACCATATATGCTTATTTATTAGTTTATTTTTTCATTTGGCAAGTATTCCTTGATAATTCCATATTTCTAGCACTCTGGTAAAGACAAAATATTCCATAAAGATTTAGATAGGAATATACCTAATCCTTATCTACTTATAATTTATTGGGCTATTAATTTTAATTGTTTTTTTCTTGCTGTCAATTAGATATCTTCAATAAATGAATGGAAGATATGTTTAATTGAGAATGGCAGGTTTTTCCTAACTGCTGGGTATTTCAAACTAAAAGCAGATTCCTATTAAGATAACACAGAATCCTTATCTTTGGTGTACTCAAGGGTCTACGGTAATTAAAACATCATCATCAACAAAAACAAAATAGTACAAGATATGCAAGCATCATTGTTCTACTATTATTTGAACTAATGAATATATAACATACAACCAATCTATTTGTGTAGGGTATTAATATTTTAGCACTGTTATCTAATTTATTACCAAATAATTCTATATAATTTTGAATTGCTGTTTTATCCTAAAGTTTTCTAATGGTTCAGCTTTGTCTTCTGTAGATGCATGATCTCTTAGATGATTTTCATATCCAGAATATTTTTTTTTTGCTTATTTACTAGATTTTTCTTTTCTTTACCAAAGAGAGATAATTGGGTTACTTTAGAACATATTCTAATTTTGGTATGTAAATAATGCTATGTGAAATCTAATTTTGAAAACATTTTCACTAATTTTCCTCTTTACTTAAAAATCCCACTGTTTAAAAGAATCCTAAATTAGGATTTCCAGTGAAAAATGCCACCATGCTACATTTTTACATTTTGAATAATTTTCAGTAGCCACTATCCACTCAGGCTTTTCTTTGCCCAAATCCTTCATCTCCATCAAGTAGTAGACATCAAACCTTCACTTGATATCCTCCAGTCTTGGAAGTTGGACTTTTTCCCTGTTACCTCAGCAGCTGGCTGGGACCCAGATACAGGAGTAAGCCCACCCAGTTTCTGAGACATCTATCAGCATGACTAGCAACACAGGCAGTACATTGCTTGTCAAACCTCTTTGGAATTAATCATACAAATTAAAAATGCCTTTGCATGTCTTAAGGTAGGCTTAGAAAGGATGTTATGGCATATTTTTGGCCATAAGAACATTTGCAATTATAGGGTGCCAATTATCATCTAGGATTGAACCTTCTATTCAAAACTGCCATGGATATATGTTTCCTGTTTATAGATGAAAAATGTAAGGTTCAAAGAGACTTTAAAAGTTTCCTAGGCCTGTAGAGCTAACAGTGAACAGATTTCTGATTCAAACTACGTATCTGAGCCAAAATCAGGGTCCCTGCAGGAATCCGTTTCCTCCTTTTCTGGATTTTGGTTCAAGGATATTGATTTAAGGATATTGGTCCCTTTCCTGAACCAAAAGCACTTTACATACAGGAGTCCTTACATCAGCTAAAGATAGTAAAATCAGTAGCTGTTAATAAAAATAGGAAAACACTTTACGCTTTGCTGCAGATGGTAAAACTACTACCAAAGTTGCTGTCTGAGTTAGCAACCTCTCTCCAGCCCTCTCATGAAACACACATTAGAAGTTTTGATTCAAGACATTTATTCTCCTGCAAAAACATATTGCACTTGTTATTAAAAAAAAAAAAAAACCTATGATAAAAGTTAATTGTCCACACTTTCACAGATTTTCAAAAGGTATTTCTAAATATCATTGCAAAAGCAATCAAGTGGGAGTTCGGACACCAGAAATTACAGAGTAACTTGTATCACTACTCCTTAAGCAGATAATTTAAAAACTTTTGGACAAATATAACACAAAGAGATATCCGAAGGCCCTGGAAACTAACAAAAATGGGCAGAGTGTATGGACTTTGACCCTTGAAAAAGAAAGCCCACTGATGCAATGGTGAGATCCTCATTTATATATCCTTCATCCTTGAGGACATCCCAAAGTCTATTAAGCATCAGTCATTGGTATTTTTGTATTGAAGTTTCAGGGGACAGATTTGGGTCTAGAATGACTTTACATTGAGGAAAGAAATCCCAGAAAGGAGGTTTGCCACAGAAAAGGGGAGCTTGTATATAAACTCTTCTCAACTACTTGAGGACCTTGGACTGAATATGCACAAGGGAATCCAGTAATAATTGAATATGCACAAGGGAATCCAGTAAGAATTTATGCTTTTGAACTGTCGTGTTGGAGGAGGCTCTTGAGAGGCTCTTGAACTGCAAGGAGATCCAACCAGTCCATCCTAAGGGAAATCAGTCCTGAATGTTCATTGGAAGGATTGATGCTGAAGCTGAAACTCTAATACTTTGGCCACCTGATGCGAAGAACTGACTCATTGGAAAAGACCCTGATGCTGGGAAAGATTGAAGGTGGGAGGAAAAGGGGATGACAGAGGATGAGATGGTTGGATGGCATCACTGACTCAATGGACATGAGTTTGAGTAAACTCTGGAAGTTGGTGATGGACAGGGAGGCCTGGCGTGCTGCAGTCCATGGGGTTGAAAAGAGTCAGACACGACTGAGCAACTGAACTGAGCTGAACTGAACTGAGCTGAACTGAACTGAGCTGAACTGAACTGAGTTAGCAATAATCAAAGCTAGAAAATGAAAATCCAGTATTTTTTTTTTTTTTTTGTCCATTGAAGAGAGATTAAATTTTAAGTTTGAGTCCTGTTAAATTAGAAGATCTTGGTAAAATGTCACCCTTGCATGGTAGGAAAACACCATGTGCCAAAACTAACAGATTTGGGGTAAACCTGAAGCAGGTATACCCTAATAAAACATAAAATCAAACCTCCAAAGGAAGGGTGTTGTGCTGTCCTGTGCTTAGTCACTCAGTCATGTCTGACTCTTTGTGACCCCATGGACTGTAACCCGCCAGAATCCTCTGTACTTGGGGATTTTCCAGGTAAGAACACTGGAGTGGGCTGCCATGCCCTCCTCCAGATCTTCCCAACCCAGGGATTGAAAACAAGTCTTCCACATTGCAGGCAGATTCTTTACTGTCTGAGCCACCAAGGAAGGCCAAAGGAAGAGTGATTAATCTCTTACTGACTAGTTAGCAATTTAAATGACAAACTACAGCTAAACTTAACATTTTTCAAAAGTAGATAACAGAATCTGGAATCTTCACAAAATGTCCTTGGTAGTATCTTATACAAAAAAAAAAATTCTTCTGGATATGCAAAGAATGAGAAAGGTGACACTTAGTCCAGATGCAAATCAGTCAATATAAAAAAAACCTTGAAACTTCATAGATGTTAGAATTAGAAGATAGATAATTCAAAGTAAATTTATGTCAAGTATGTCAAGGCGTAATGGAAGCATTGCTCATAATTACTTAATAAAAAAGAACTCTCAAGGGAGATGTAAGGAACAGAAAGGACAATATATACTGCATGTGTTTGAAAAAAATTTGAAAAAATATTGAAATATTTGAAACTTTTTCAAAATATTTCAAATATTTCAAAATTATTTCAAATATTTGAAAAAATGTTTGAAAAAATAAACATTTTGGGTAATCAACTGAAAGAGTTTCTAAAGTCTAAAGTGGGAATGATTTGGGCAAGAAAATAAAGTAGATTATCTTATCATCTAAAGTATGATATACATTTCCATAAATCCATACTGATATAAACAAATTATTGTGTGCATGCTGAGTAACTTCAGTCATGTCCCACTCTTCGCAACCAATGGACTGTAACCTCCCGGTCTCCTCTGTCCAAGGGATTCTACAGGCAAGAATACTAGAGTGAGTTGCCATGACCTCCCCCAGGGTAACTTTCTGACTCAGGAACCAAACCCACATCTCTTATGTCTCCTGCATGGGCAGGCAGGTTCTTTACCACTAGTGCCACCTGGGAATCCCAAACAAATGATTCAATATGTTAATATATGGGGAAAATGTGACAAATCTTCATGCAGAAGAATTCCGTAATTGATGTGGGTACCTCACTGGAACAGAGCAGGACCATATGGTCCTTGCCCCCTCACCATGTCCTCTGCCTTCCTTTTGCCTGTGGAAAGCTTCAATCGGAGAGTAATTTTAATCAGAGAAGTGAGAAATGTTGAAACAAAGGAAAACAGTCTAAGTAGAGTAAATAGTAATAATGTAATCATTAAGCATAGTCAAGGACCTCTAGTTCTTTCTCAAGGGCTGTTGATAATATTCTGAGCCATTTCCTGTGAGCTGTCTTATAGATACTAAAACCCCAAGTGGAGAAGTTAACTACATAAGGACCCAGGAACTGAGCTGCCACAATTCCAAAAATTGACCAAAAAGAAATGGAAACTAGTGCACCCCAAACTGTACCTAAAACAATCAAGATGATGCTAGTCAAATCACTGATGATCAATTTGAAGATGACTGTTAGAAATGACTGTGCTATTTCTTCATGTAGCTCCCCCATCCCTCTCTATCTATAAAAGCTTTCACTCCCTGCTTGTCATGGTGGGGGACGTCGGTCTTTGGACAGATGTCTGCCACCCTCTCTCCCATCCCCGGTTGCCAGCATCTGAAATAAAACACACTTTCCTTTCCACCAGCATGGCCTGTTTACTGACTTTTGAGCGGGAACCGCAAGAAGTAGGACGGCACACACACTCTATTCAGTAACGGCACCCTAAAGGAGGAAGTGCATCTCTACCCTCCTTAAAGGTGGGCTGCATGTACAGATTTACTCTGAAGAATGCACTGTGCAAATGTTGCCTTGTCTGGTAGTTCTTATCATAAAAAGAGGAGGAGGAACAAGAGACTGAAGAAAAGAAAATTCTACTTACATTTCTACCACACTAAATTATAGTTCCATTTCTATTGTTTTATTCAGCTGTAAACATTTTTTTTGCTTAGAATCTTGCTCTTTGTGTTCTATCCTGATAGTTCTAATGAAGCTCACATCTTGGGATAGTACAGATTTTACTTTCTTTCTCCTGTCCATATATATATATATATATTTTTTTTTTTTTCTCTTCCAAGAATCCTACTCTATCTAGATGGCTTAGATTATACCTAAGTTATTTTAGCTTTACATTCCTATGATTATAGTGTTGCCATGAAATTTTGAGTAAATAGGATATTTGGATAAATTTTGGAGATGGTTGGCTTAGAAAAGCTTTGTAACTGATATTAAGGAAAAGATTGAGTACTATACTCTCCTATGCTTGAGTGAAGATTCAGGTCTTACATTTTTACCAAATTATCACCTCCTTGTGCCACAACAAGAAAGAAGCATCTACTTTTAAAAACTAGAACTTTAAATATAGTATATAATAGTACTATAATAAACACATTTATTTTAAGTGATTGTTTTGAAGTAAGTGAAAGTGGAACTCAGTCGTGTCCAACTCTTTGTGACCCCATGGACTATACTGTCCATGGAATTCTCCAGGCCAGAATACTGGAGTGGGTAGCCTTTTCCTTCTTCAGGAGATCTTCCCAACCCAGGGGTGGAACCCAGGTCTCCTGCATTGCTGGCAGAGTCTTCATCAGCTGAGCCACTGATTGTTTTGAACATTTTCTGAAATGGATGGATCTTCACTAGATCATAATAGCAATGTTAAAGGAATCTCATATGAATCTGCAAATTGAAATGCTTTTTTAGATGTTTGTTAGAATATCATCAATATGAGCCAATATGAATCAACCAATATAAAGTTCATTACACAAAATTATTTTTAATACCATTACAGAAGCAGCAGCATCTTCACATTAATCAATACAGCTCTAAACACATGACCTGTACATTCTAAGTTTGATTTTCAGTATTTTGAAAAAGCTTTGTATCTACCATATCTGGATTTTTTTTTTGTTTTTTTTTTTTACTTTTTATTTTATTTTTAAATTTTACATAATTGTATTAGTTTTGCCAAATATCAAAATGAATCTGCCACAGGTATACACATGTTCCCCATCCTGAACCCTCCTTTCTCCCCATACCATCCCTCTGGGTCGTCCCAGTGCACTAGCCCCAAGCATCCAGTATTGTGCATCGAACCTGGACTGGCAACTCGTTTCTTACATGATATTTTACATGTTTCAATGCCATTCTCCCAAATCTTCCCACCCTCTCCCTCTCCCACAGAGTCCATAAGACTGTTCTACACATCAGTGTCTCTTTTGCTGTCTTGTATACGGGGTTATTGTTACCATCTTTCTAAATTCCATATATATGCGTTAGTATACTGTATTTATGTTTTTCCTTCTGTCTTACTTCACTCTGTATAATAGGCTCCAGTTTCATCCACCTCATTAGAACTGATTCAAATGTATTCTTTTTAATGGCTGAGTAATACTCCATTGTGTATATGTACCACTGCTTTCTTATCCATTCATCTGCTGATGGACATCTAGGTTGCTTCCATGTCCTGGCTATTATAAACAGTGCTGCAATGAACATTGGGGTACACGTGTCTCTTTCCCTTCTGGTTTCCTCAGTGTGTATGCCCAGCAGTGGGATTGCTGGATCATAAGGCAGTTCTATTTCCAGTTTTTTAAGGAATCTCCACACTGTTCTCCATAGTGGCTGTACTAGTTTGCATTCCCACCAACAGGAAAGAAATCTTAAAAATTAGAGCAGAAATAAATGCAAAAGAAACAAAAGAGACCATAGCAAAAATCAACAAAACCAAAAGCTGGTTCTTTGAAAGGATAAATAAAATTGACAAACCATTAGCCAGACTCATCAAGAAACAAAGGGAGAAAAATCAGATCAACAAAATTAGAAACGAAAATGGAGAGATCACAACAGACAACACAGAAATACAAAGGATCATAAGAGACTACTATCAACAATTATATGCCAATAAAATGGACAACGTGGAAGAAATGGACAAATTCTTAGAAAAGTACAACTTTCCAAAACTGGACCAGGAAGAAATAGATAATCTTAACAGACCCATCACAAGCACGGAAATTGAAACTGTAATCAAAAATCTTCCAGCAAACAAAAGCCCCGGTCCAGACGGCTTCACAGCTGAATTCTACCAAAAATTTAGAGAAGAGCTAACACCTATCCTGCTCAAACTTTTCCAGAAAATTGCAGAGGAAGGTAAACTTCCAAACTCATTCTATGAGGCCACCATCACCCTAATACCAAAACCTGACAAAGATCCCACAAAAAAAGAAAACTACAGGCCAATATCACTGATGAACATAGATGCAAAAATCCTTAACAAAATTCTAGCAATCAGAATCCAACAACACATTAAAAAGATCATACACCATGATCAAGTGGGCTTTATCCCAGGGGTGCAAGGATTCTTCAATATCCGCAAATCAATCAATGTAATACACCACATTAACAAATTGAAAAATAAAAACCATATGATTATCTCAATAGATGCAGAGAAAGCCTTTGACAAAATTCAACATCCATTTATCATATCTGAATTTTCAAGCATGATTGTTTTTCATTTGTTTGTCAAAGGCATTCATTAGTTGACCCCTGCTATCATGAACTATTTAAGACTCATGGCTTTGCTTTGCAGGTAGAAGGCTTAAGGGGATATGCAGCTTGAAGAGAGGACAAATGAAATAATTTGATATTTATAGCACATTATTTTTAACAATTACTTTTTGCTGAAGCCACACAAAGATTCAGTAGTATTCCCTCTTTTCCACCTTATGCATATATATATATGCTGCTAAGTCACTTCAGTCGTGTCCGACTCTGTGCGACCCCAGAGATGGCAGCCCACCAGGCTCCCCAGTCCCTGGGATTCTCCAGGCAAGAACACTGGTGTAGGTTGCCATTTCCTTCTCCAATGCATGAAAGTGAAAAGTGAAAGCGAAGTCGCCCAGTCATGTCCGACCTTTAGCATGGACTGCAGCCTACCAGGCTCCTCCGTCCATGGAATTTTCCAGGCAAGAGTACTGGAGTGGGGTGCCATTGCCTTCTCCATATATATATATATATAAAATTTGTAATAAAGTAATCAGCATTAAAGGCACTCTTCAAACGGTTTTATGAAAGCCAGTTTTATGTGATTCCTTTGAACTTATAAGAATTAACTTACTTTCAATTAAATCAATATCCTCAGATTTAATGAAAACATGTTACCAAGATTTCAGGCATTACAAAAAGGGATGTACATCTAATTATATTATAAATTTTATTTTGACACAATTTCTATATTTAAATGTGACTGTATTTACATTTTGCTATAAAAATGTAAACTTTATATTTGCATTTTTATATATTCAAATATTTCTACATTTAAAAAGTATTTTTAGATTTTTCTATATTTAAATGTAACAATAAATAATAAAATAAATAAATTCCTATTATCTTGAAGGAACTGTAATAAAATATAGCCAAATTATCTGAGGATAATGGAAACGAATAAACTGCAGGAAATCTTACTAGCTATTTATCTTGATTTTAGCCAAGTTTGGCTTATAATTCCTGAAATATTTCATGACAGACTATAATAAAACTACAATTTTAACTTTCTAGTGACAGGTGCTTCATTACATCGAAGATTTATACTCCATTATTTTAAAAGCTCTGATTTTAGAAGGACCATATTATATAGAACCAATTCCTACCTTTCTTTAACTTTTTACTGAGAGTTACAATACTGCATTTAGCAATTACGCAGTCATTTAGCATAGGTTTGCCTATTCTCTAAATAACAACAGTTTCAGTATTAAATGCAATCACGTCCTTCTGTAACTAGCAGCTCCACCAACACAAAGTTTTATATAAGTTTTGGAACCTCTAACACACAAAACTCAGCTGTTTTCTTCCCTCTTCAAGATACACGTTGTTAGTTCCTTTCACTAATCTTTATTTGGAATTTTTCCTTTCCTAGATCTATACAGCCATGATTATTCCGAAGGACCTTTCCCAGACCAGAGGTTAGAGAGGACCTACCATCATTGAAGAGGATGAAAATCAAGCAGCTCCATTCCTACATCATTCTTAAAATTAATGTAAAGTTTCTTGTTCTAAAGCAAGGAAGAGACATTAATCAGTTGAGTTTATCTTCTACTAAAATAAAACAAATCAGAAGGCCAAAGACTTAACCAAACTGTTCTGAATTTTATGTTTTTCTAATACACACAAATGCAGGAAATAGATACATGGACTCAAAATTTAGGCAATTCTTCTCAATTACAGAAAATGTTTCAAACACTCTAGGCTGCAATGTCCTGTAAGATAAAATATGTGTAACTCAAGTAGGCAAACTTCCATTAGTGAAGTGGAAGTGTATAGAAGTCACTATAATCGAATTAACCTATATGATTACTGGGTATAGAGCAATTTGATAAACACCAAATACATCAATAGAGAAAATGGTAAAGGATATGTATAAATAAAAACCTAACTAAAAGGCCAAAGTATCATCAATTTAATGAAGAAATGCAATTTAAACAATAAACAATTACTTTTGAATATCATTATAAAAATTTGATGTCATTTATTTTTTACTGGTGATTACTGTGATGCGATTTGTGATAGTAACTTCCTTCTAAAAAGGCGTTTGGAAGAGTATCTTAAAAGCCTTAGACATGTTCACACAATTAGGAATATGATTTGCCTGTCTAGGAATTTATCTTATAGGATAATAAGTGTACCCACGAATATTTCTGTATAAGTGTATTTATTGTTGCATTATTTGTAATACCAAAAAATATTATGCACATCCTAGGTAGTCAAAATAAGGGGTAATAAAAATGTTCAATACTCCTAATTTCATACAGCAGATAATGTAGTTCCATTATACTCCAATTTCCTGAGCAAAATTTCCTGATGTTTGGTATTGTCATAACTCATTTTTGAAAGAAAGGCCACAAGACACAGAAAGGATTATAGAACTTTATATAGGCTTTAAATGTTTATAGTGCATAAACTGGGAGAGGATATACCATAATATTAATTTCAATATCTGCATTGATTTAGAGGGTGGCAGACATTTCGAGGGAAATCAGAAGGATAAAGGGCAAACTAGAATAGGGATCATGCTGTGGGTTGAACACGCTTCCCCCATAGTAACTCCCAGTACCTCGACACTGACTGTTTAAGATAAACCTGAATATTCATTGGAAGGACTGATGCTGAAGCTGAAACTCCAAAGAGCCGACTCCTTGGAAAAGACTCTGATGCTGGGAAAGATTGAGGGCAAGAGGAGAAGGAGGGTGACAGAGGATGAGATGGTTGGATGGCATCACTGACTCAATGGACATGATTTTGAGCAAACTCAGGGAAATGGCAAAGGACAGAGAAGCCTGGCATGTTGCAGTTCATGGTGTTGCAAAGAGACAGATGCAACTGAGTGACTGAACAGCAACAACATTTAATGAATTAATTTAATTACTGTGATTCTAATCAATATGACTAGTGTCTCTATAAAGAGGATGTAGATACATAGGCACAAGCGACAGACACCATGAAGACAGAGAGAAGATGGCATCTGTAAGCCAATGAGAATGCTCAGAATCAACTCTTCTCACACCTTGATCTCATCCTTCTAACCTTCAGAACTGTGAGAAAATAAATGTCTGTGGTTTAAGACACTCAGTCCATGATACTTTCCTATGGCAGTTCTATCAGACTAATATAAGACATAGAAGATACACTAAATAAGAAGGTAAGAACCTACAGCATCTGTATGAAAACAGCAATGACTAAACACTTGGAAAGGCTTAACTATTACGGGGTCAATGCATTTTATTTTGCTGTCTCAGTCTTGAGATTAATCCTTTCCCTTTGGCCTGGTTGCTCTTTTGCAATACCTTGCCATTGTCAAAAGTGTAGAGTTTCAGTACCCAACAGCTGATCCTGGATACCAAGTGTTTTGACTTTTTTTTTTAACTTTGATGATTAGCAAACAGAAAAACTTGTCACTTAGAAGCTATAAACTTGGTTTATGAATTTTGAGTTTGAGGCTTGAATTTACATTCAGAGCAGGGAAGTTTACTGTTTATAGATAATCACTTTAATGGGTTCTTAATGATGCAATATTTAAGAGGAGTCCCCATTCTGGTATGTTGATTCTCCAGACATCCTGGCTCCAAGAAGCTAAACTGTCTACCAAATAATATAAAGACCTCTTCATTTGTTATGTCTGAAGATTAGGATCCCACTTCAAAATGTTTCTGTTATAAATATGAATTTAGTGTGTACTTCTCTTAATTATACTTATTGTTTCTTGGCAAGTGTATGGTGTGCCTAGTCTCATTCTAGTATTTGCTCAAGATATGGAAAGCAAGGGTATTGCAATATATGTGGATCCCACAATAGCTGAGACATGAAGACAGCTGGACTATGATCACTGATGTCAACTGTAGAATCTACAATTAAGGACACATTTATAGAGTTATCTTTATATGGAATAGCTCAGATATGGACAAATGCAGTAATATGTAGGATTCATGTGTTCTGACTGATTATATTCACTGTCTTAAGAGAAGGACACCTTCTGTAAGTGGAGAGTGCTGTTTTCCATGAAATGAGTTGCAATTTTCTTAAGCACAGTCATCTTGGAAAACAGCCAGATGTGGGGCAGAAAACAAACACTAGGCAAGTGTTCTTTAGACTTGGTAAGAAAGAAAGGCAGCAGTAAAATGATTTTCTTTAGCTCATGGGGAAGTTTAGGTGCTGAACTCCAAGTAAGAGTGACTCAAGAATATATTCACTGGGAAACACTAAAATCATTTCTGTAACTGAGGTGAATCAAACATAGTCACAGAAGTGCTTATGCAGAACAAGGGTAGTCATAGTTTTTCTTTTTCTTTTCCAAATTATCTGTGTGGTATTCTCTTTCCCTAAACTCGTATTTGCTCATTGTTCTCCAAATGCTGGAAAGATGACTATACCTTCAAACAGTATGCTTGGTATCTACTCACCTAGCCTCATTCATGAAAGGATCTTTCTAATTAATTAAACAGAGCCCACTGACCAGAAGAGATAATGTGACTAGTAGAATGAATAGAGCTATATCAAGATGCTGGTCTACTCTTGAACTATAAATAGATCTCTGGCTTTGATCAAGAATATCAGAGTACCCATGCTCTGTTCCTAAATAAGGCACTTGTGATCACCATGTTCAGCTACCAGCATAAACATTATCTGGTTTATTGCATGTTGCTGACATCTAAGAATCATTATTTTTGAGCATTTATATTATACTGAGTTGGATATGTGAAGAGAGGGTTGTGTATATATAATGAGACCTAAAGCTAAATTGGAATTGAGGTCACAAGAGTCCTTTTTCATTTATTTTTTTATTTTTGCCATAAAAGAAAAAAAGTGTGGTAGCAGTGTACTATTCTTCCTTTTTTCCCCCTTCTGCTTTACTCTCTCCCACATAAAGACTCAAATTTCATTCTAAGCAATAATGAATAGAATGAATAGATAGTTTTCTTGAAAATGAATTGCTACAAAAGAAGATTTTTTAAAAGTCTTTTTAAAAAAACCTCTAAAAATATATATATTTTTTAATCTCTCACTTGACATCATTGTTTTTGACTCATCATTACTTTTAAAGTTTTATTCATTATTTCCACATCACAGATGCAGTGGTCCATAACTAAACATTTTCAGCTCATGACACGTTTTAAATTCACTCAAAAGTATGGAGACTATATTTCTCAAACTTTTAAAATCTTATTGATGTAGTTTAATTTAAATGTATGTATTAGTAAGGGTGGTGGTTGTGGTTTAGTCTCTATGTCATGTCCAACTCTTGAGACCCCATGGACTGCAGCCCACCAGTCTCCTCCATCCATGGGATTTTCCAGGCAAGAGCACTGGAGTGGGTTGCCATTTCCTTCTCCAAGGAATCTTCTCAACCCAGTGTTTCAACCTAAGCATCCTGCATTGCAGGCAGATTCTTCTACCACTAAGGCACCCGAGAATTAGTAAGAGTTCAGTTTAGCAAATATAAACCATGTTAACTATTTAAGGAGAAAGAGACATAATGTAGGTTGTCAGTGTAACGTAGATGTATAGCAATTGAAAATGTGGAAGGAACACACTCTGAAATGGATCCAAAAAGAGACTTATTTGCTTATGGCCACAACTGAAGTCACACTGGTTTCAAAATTAGGAACCTGAAGAGTTGGATTTCCAAAGCCTCACTGTGAAAGTAAGGAAGCCACACCAAGAGTGTATTTCTCTTAATACCCAGGGTTTCTGAAGAATGTATCCTGTTATCTCCTGAACTTTTCCAAGCATCACCAATGTTAAGAATTGACGGGACATTGTCTGTGACTCATATCTTTCTTCCCATGGTGCTTGAGTGCCTCTGCTTAGATGACCCTAATTCACTTTCAATACCCAAACTTCAACAGTCTTGGAAATGTGATTTAATCTTTCCAGCCACTTCAACTAGAAGGAAGATAAAATGGGAATTGAGAACCAATTCAAACATCAATGATAATTCTTTTAAGTCAAAATACTCATCATCAGCACTATTTTAATTGGTGAAAACAGTTTACAAAAGAAGACAAAAGCAACTTTCAAGTCAAATATTTGATTTGATGAAAATATTAGCAACAAAAAATACTTAAGGAACATGAAGTTCACTCACCTGAAATAGTTTGGGATATCTCCTGGATTTTCTGTTAATTTTGGAAAGTCTACTTTTTTTTTTTTTTTTTTGCCACTGAAAATCACTCTAGGAAACAAATTTTGGAAATATTCTAAATCTTTCCTATTTTAGTTGTATGTTGCATTGATTCAAAATCTATAGGGCTATTGAGGAGCTTCTTTTTTTAATATTAAGAAAAATTCTATGAAATTTTTCATCTTTTTCACTTAAAGTTGATGCAAATGTCTTATGCGTTCAGTCCTTTTTTCAACTGAAAATATAAAATTCTTTTCTTATGGGTTGGCTAAATGGTACAGAAAGTGAAAGTGAAAGTCGCTCAGTCCTGTCCGACTCTTTGCGACCCATCCATGGAATTCTCCAGGCCAGGTTACTGAAGTGGGTAGCCTTTTCCACTTGCAGTTCTGGAGCCAGAGGGAGACACAGGTTTGATTCCTGGATCAGAGAGATCCCCTGGAGAAGGGCATGGCAACCCACTTTGGTATCATTGCCTGAGAATCGCATGGACAGAGGAGCCTGGTGGGCTGTAGTCCATAGGGTAGCAAAGAGTCAGACACAAGTGAGCAACTAGCACTTCACTAGCGAATCATTTTCAGTTTGCTAATAACTTATTTCCTTTTCAATGCTAGCATTTTTCAGTGTTTTAAATTAGTTTTTCACAGACTGATAAGACGAATGATCACAAGTTCACTACTGAATGTTCCATTGGATCCCCTATACGCTACATTTCAAGAGTCACAATAGAGTGGGCATTATAACACTTGGAGGTCCTTTGTAATATCGTATATACACATATCAAAACATATTCTCATATCAAAACAAAGATCAGTGTATGTTTGAAAATACAGAATTTTATATTTTTTTTTCTTTTGAAATTGCTATGTGAACTATGAATGTGTTCTATTTACTTCATACTTGGTTTTTATTTCTTGAACATTATCATATAGTCTTGAAAGTTCATGCCAAGTCAAGAATAATCTAACCTTCACAAACTTTTAAAGTATTATAAACTTCTTTTGAATATTCCCTTCTTACTCACCAAGTTTACATGCTGCATGTGTGGAAATTTCATTAGCATTTTAAGATTTCTCTCTTGTGATAGTGTGTATATAGATTAAAGATGGATGTTTTTTTGTTTTTTTCTTACCATTTCAAGTATTCCCATAAACCCCTGTAAAGCTCTTTCACCCTGTCCACTGAGGTTATTGTGCCTATAACCAAAACAGCCTTATATGATTGGAAATGTCTATATTCCTGAGTATATTCTTTGTGCCTGAGTATACTCTGTGCCTGGGCTGCCCAGGTAGCACAGTGGTAAAGAATCCATCTGCCAATACAGGAGATGCAAGAGACCCAGGTTTGATCCCTGGATTGGGAAGAATCCCTGGAGGGAAAAAATGGCAACCCACTCCAGTATTCCTGTCTGGAAAATTCCATGGACAGAGGAGCCTAGTGGGTGGGCTCCAATCCATGAGGTCACAAAGAGTTGGACATGACTGAGTGATGGAGCACACACATGTACATATACTCTGTGTCCAGAATGCAGTTACTGGCTTCTATGTCTTCCTCTGGATTTTGTCTCTTTTTCCCACCCAGCGAGTAAATATCATTTACACCTGTATTGTGGTCTGTTGCTAACACACATTAGTCATCTTTTTCTAAGCATCCTTTCAAGGAATAGTACATTACATGCTGTATTTGTTTGCTTGGGCTGCCAAAACAGCCCAAAGTGTGTGACTGAGACAATAGAAATTTGTCGTCTCACAGTTCTAGGGGCTAAAAGTTCAAAGTATCCAGAGTCATTCCTTTCTGAAGGCTATGAGGAAGAATCTGTTTCATGATTCTCTCCTAGCTTCTGGAGGTTTGCTGGCACTCTTCAGCATTCCTTGGTTTCTGCTGCATCACTCTGATCTCTACCTTCCTCCTTACATGATGTTCTCCTCCTGTGTCCAAATGCTGGATAGTCTTCAAGTTTCCCCTTTTTAGAAAATACCAGTCACATTGGAGTAAGGACCCTCTGTACTCCAATATGACTTAATCTTTACTCATTTAATTACACCTGCAAAGACTATTTCCAAATAAAATCACCTTGTGAGGGATTAAGGACTAGGACTTCAATATATGGATTGGTGTGGCTAGGGGAGATACAATTCATACCACAACACATACAATTGGTGTTGAATAAAGTTGTTGCTTGTCTTTTGTTTGTGTTTGAAAGAGTGGTCTCTGTACAAGGAATAAACATGTACTTAATCACAATTTGGTAACTCAGGGGAAAAAACCTCATTCAACATCAATAGTAGCACTAGGTAACCCACCACAACAAGCAAACTCTGTTTGGCTTCCTATCTTAAGACTATTTTTCCCAAACCAATATGTTGTTGTATCTGGTGGGTTTGGGAACAAGTAAAAATGAAGTATCTTATCTCCTTTTATGCCAAAGCATATTTGTTTGCTTAACTTATTCTATATCTTTCATGCTCTTTGGCATTAAAAAAGAAAAAAAAGTTTTTTGTTTGACTTATATTTTTTCTTTCTTGGTTTTTGTTTGAAGATTTTCCAACCACTAAGAATGTTGTACATTAATAAGGGCAAGCCCAAATTAAAGGAAGCTAGTGGTTTGGCAGTTGGAAATAGTTAGAAATAGTTTTGCTAAAATATCTTTCCACTGCCATGTTTTAACTTGTTTTAATAGGACTGAATATATCCTTTTATTAGCTGTAGAGAAGCTTATGAATATTTACCTGTCGGTTAGGTGCATCTATTACTGGGAACACAGAGGAGAGATTCTTCACTGTGGGATACTGTTCATTTGCTGAGCATGGGTTAGTGCAAACTCAGTTTTGGCTCAGGTTAATGGAAAGTCACTCAGTGGGAGAGGAGAGGACAGTGTTGCTATTCCCTTATCTGTATAATGAGTATTTGGTTTCCATGGTCATTGCAAGTTCACAGCAACAGCAAGAGAGCTGTAACAGACTTCTCCTTATTCACACTTCTGCCAAGCCAGCCTTTCATTTTGCTTTCTTAAATGGGACAATTGAAGACATGCTGACGTTAAGTGGGCCTTGGTTCAAATGGAAGCTGGGTAACTCGAGCAGTTGCGTTGTTTAAATCCTTTGCAGCTTCAATTTCCTCAAGCCCCAAGGGGGAGATGAGAGCTTCGCTCACTGCTTTGTAATACTGGATATTGAAACTAGGTAAGGTTGTGTATGGAAAATACATATCATAAAGTGCCTAACTCATCAACTCAGTTGAGAACAATTTCTACTTGAGACACTTGTTTCATTCTCATAAAGATTTACCAGTTTTATCACACTATCTTTTATGATATTTTCTGCATTCCAATCTAAGTTCTCTTTCCGTTCTGGAAAGTTTTTTTTTTTTTCCATTATGCTATTGATTATCGTTCTTGTTTTTTTGTATTCTGTTTTATTTATTGGCAGATTACTTCTTCATAACCTCTTCTACTACGTACCAAGGAGTCTCTTGTTTCCAATTAATTTCTTCTGTTCTCTGGAAGTTTCTCTGGTCTTTCTGCTCTCTAATTTGTGTTTGCCACAACATTGCCTTTGCTATTTACTGCTTCTGATGGTGATTTTACTGGGCACATTTGGTTGACTTCCTGCCATCCGTTCCACCAACCCTCACCATGTAGGAGTCCTGAGATTTGCATGTTTGATTGATTGACTCTTCTCTTAGCTCCAGGGATGGAACTTGAGTGGTACAATGCAACCCATAAAATGCTATCTTCCTGGCATAACTGATTTAAGGTTGGACACTTCATCTCATTTGCTCCAATCAGACTGAAGCCAAGTTGTGAAAATGGAACTCTTTCTTCTTCTGGATAGTGTTTAGAGCTTGTATCTGTAAGCTATACAACTGCTTCAGCTTTTGTACTACCTTGAGAGAGGTGAAGCTGAAACCAAATTCAACCTGACAAGATGAGAAACACTGAGAAAGGACTGGGGAAGCACTCAAGAGCTCTGACTAAGCTCTGCCTGAACCTTTGCATTAACTGAACTTTGATGTTGAGTGAGACAATATATTTTCTTAAGGGCTATGTTACTTTGAACTGTATTTTTCCTTACTTAAAACTTGAATTCTTTAACCTATTTATTTTTTATATATGCTTCACTGGCTTTCCAAAGTGTCTGCTTCATTTTGTTTTTCTGAAATTTAATTTGTCTGTTTACATTTAGCAATTTTAGTGCATCCTTTTATTTAAATAGGAATAGATGACAGTCATTGTCTAAAATCGTACTGTATTTTCTATCAAAGTAATTGGGATAAAATTGCATCTTTTCTCTTTCCTCTTACTGACTTATAGAAGTAAGAGGAATTATTTGGAATATTATTTTTAAAATTTTACTCTTTAATCCCTTTTTCCACATTTCTAAAAAGAAAATTTACAGATTCTAGTTATTTTTGCTTTTTTTTTTAGCTTACTGTTTCTGACAGCCTGCAGCGGCTTTATGGGGTTTCAAGCAAGCAATTTCTTGAAAGAGGCATTCATTTCTTCATTACTAAGGAAGGATCCACAATGTTAATCTTAAGTAAGCTGTGTTTATAGCAGGCTTTTGTATTTTTATTGATCTGACTTTTCATTGCCTAATTCTCCTGTCTTAAAATTTGCCAGGACCCATCCCAGTAAGAAACTGTTACCTAAAATACTCATCACTGCATTCAAAACAGCAAAGCTCCTGCCTGCAGCATTACCTCCTGCCCCCTCATGCTGCTCTGTCCTTTCACAGCACATAAAGGTTTTTAACGGACCTTACATTTTACCTTCATTATTTTTATTGTTATTGTCTCTTCCTATTAAAACGTAAGTTTTCCACACTCAGGGCTTTTGTTTTACTCTTTGTTTCACTAATGTACTCTAATATTGCCTAGAACACAAGGCCCTGAATGACTCTAGGGTGAATGTGTACCTATTTGCATATACCTGTAAGTTTTTCCTAGTGTTATGTTTTACAAAAAGACTATTCCATTTCACACTTGCCTTTGTGTGTTCATTTTTGTTTACTTGTTCGTGTAAATGATCAACACGCCTCCGTGATATGTATTGAGAGTGCATTCTTATTATTTAAGTTATACAATATCACATCAGGAAGAGACATCACAATTTTTGTTTGTATTTTTAATTTTAACAATGTTGTATTGATTTCTGCCATGCAACAACACACAGAATGAGCCATAATTATCCATATATCCCCTCCCTCCAGGTCAGCACAGCTCCCCAGACTGATTTCCCTGTGCTGCACAGCAACGTCTTACCAAGCATCCATCTCATACCGAATAGTGTACATGTGCTGACGCTGTCTTCTCCATTCATCCCACTCTGTCCCACCCACACTGTGTCCACAAGTCCATTCTCTGCATCTTTGTCTCCATAAAGAGTAAAGTAAGTCAGAAAAACAAATATAGCATATTAATGCACATATACATTACATTAATACATAAATATGGAATCTAGAAAAATGGTATTGATGAACCTATTTGCAGGGAAGGAACAGAGATACATCATGATTTACTCAATCTCTGCCCCACTGTTGTACATCAGGGATGTTTCCATTTCTGCCAATAAGGATTTATCATCATAAATTATTGCATACTGGTACCATTGTGTTTAAAAGGATGGCACTCTGGCATCAAGAATGCTGAGGGAAAAATACTAGAATTTTTTTAAAGGTACATGACACATTGAAGATAGTCTTAACACTTAATTCTTTGACTACCTTTAAAATTTTATGTTTTCATTTGTTTGGGGTCTTTTGCTTTTCATTGGCTGTAATAAACATCCTTTGCTTAATTATCTATTCATGACTTATGCCTCAATGATTTATAGAAATTCTTTATTGATGATATGAATTATTTGTCTTTCATGTGTAGCCAACTTTTCCTTTCACTATCACTTTTCTTTTGACATTGTATTAATTAGCAAGTCTGTGCATGTGTATTTTTTTCAATTTGTAACTTTAAAAATATTGTTTACTTGGTCACTTAGAATTTATAGGTACTTTATTTGCTGGAACCAGTGACTCCCTGTATTACAACATGTAACTTTTATTTAAAAGCATTCAAATACAAAGGGATGGATTTGTTCTAATTAACAAAATGTACAGACAGTATACTCACTGATAATTTAAGATTTAATAAAGAGTTTAGTTTCAATCACTTGTAGTATTTTGCTGCTGCTGCTGCTGCTAAGTCGCTTCAGTCATGTCCGACTCTGTGTGACCCCATAGACTGCAGCCCACCAGGCTCCCCCGTCCCTGGGATTCTCCAGGCAAGAACACTGGAGTGGGTTGCCATTTCCTTCTCCAATGCATGAAGGTGAAAAGTGAAAGTGAAGTCGCTCAGTCGTGTTCAACTCTTAGCGACCCCATGGACTGTAGCCTATCAGGCTCCTCTGTCCATGGGATTTTCCAGCAATATTTTGCTAGTGTTTTCTAAAAAATTTCAGTTGTTAGACATTTAAATACAGACCACAAAAGGACTGTAAGACTTGGTAGCTTTTACATCTTCTGGTGTTATTAGAGTTTTTAAAACAACTTTTAAAATCTTTGTCTACTTAGGTTTAGATGATAATAAAATTTGACTGTTAGAGGTAAGGGTAGGCTGAGAAACCCCCAAAATTCATTGATTTTACAAGATAAAAGACTATTTCTTCTTCACAGAGTCATCCAACACAGACTTAATCTTTGAGGTTCAACAACTCTCCTGGAAGTCTTCTCTCCAAGTGATCATTTAGGGATTAAGTTTCCTCTCATCCTTTATATCCTTGCACTTCTTCCATTCAGCTGGAAGACAGAAATACAAATGCTGGACAAGGGGGAAAGCTTATGGACTTGGAGCATCACCGTTTGTTTCCAGCCTTTCTTTCATGACTCAGCCACTAAATTGTGTGTGTCTGGGTGTGCTCAGTCGCTCAATCGTGTCCAACTCTGTGAGGCCCCAGAGGCTGTAGCCCGCCGGGCTCCTCTGCCCATGGAATTTTCCAGGCAAGAATACTGGAGTGGGTTGCCATTTCCTTCTCCAGGGGATCTTCCAGGCCCAGGGATCGAACTCAGGCCTCCCACTTTACAGGCAGACTCTTTACCATCTGAGCAATTCCTAAATAAGGTGAAGTGAAAAGTGAAGATGAGGAAACATAAATTCAAACTATTCAGAATGTAAGTCTAGGTCAGAGCCATGATGAATTCTTTTTTCTTTTACCTGTGTAATGTTCATAGGCCTACTCGATGTAAAGACTCTCTCACAACCTAGTGATATTGACTGAGAATCTCACTTATGTCAGTTTCAAAAGCATCCTGGCATCAGTGGTGGAGTCAAAAAGAACATGACTCATGACTATGGAAAATTCGTGTTTAAGACACTTGAATATTAGTTACATAAAGATATCAGTTAATATCTGAGAGACTATGATAAATGATTTGCATTTAATGAAAGCTTAACATATAAAAGAACACACACACACACACACATATATATATATCTACATATGTATCTGTAGTCCTTGTTTATCTGTCTATGAAGGTTGATTAATTGATAAAGTGACCTTCTTCTTTCATTTAATTTCTGGTCACTGTAATATAAGCTACCAGTCAGAACCATTTTTGATACCCACTCTCTGCAGAACTCTTTCTCCACGGCTGAACACTGAAACTCTCATTGATAGCCTTGGTTCTCTGTCCTCCTGAAGATGAATGCTACGGCATTCAGGGGGAAAATGAAAATCTTGAATTTACCCTCTATTGTTGGCAATCCTGTTACCTTAACTTTTTACTGTATCCTAATACTTACACTAATGCGTTCTCCAGAGATGAGAGCCATATCTCACATCTCATTTCTAGTCTCTGGTCTTCTGTTGTCTACTTTTAAGCCTAAATCAAAGCATCTTGTTCTTTCTGCTTCCCTCCTAGTACTAAAGTTCTAATCGTAAATTTCCATCTGGGGGTTAACATTCGCTACCTGATATAAGAATCATTCCTGGTATGGTCTGCCTGTGTGGAAATCCAACTTTTAGATGTCACTGTCTGTTTGAAAAGACTTCCCTTTAACTGGACCTTCTTTCTGCCCCAAGATCACTAGTAATGTGCCTACATTTGTGCTCAGTCATGTCTGACTCTGCGACCCCATGGACTTTTACCCACCAGGCTCATCTGTCCATGAAATTTTCCAGACAAGAATACTGGAGTGGGTTGCCAGTTCAGGAGACCTTACTCCAGGAGATCTTACTAAACTTTAATAACATCCATCAGGATCTGTTTCCTCAGGTCCTAGCCCAATCCACACACCAATCTAATTCTAAAGTCCCATCTTCCACTCTACTTGATTCTCCTCTCCTTGATGGGGCCACATCAAGGACACTTCCAAGTTTCAACTAAAAACACTATTTGCAGGTATATATGCGTGCATGTGCATATCTGCACGTCTATGAGTGTATGTTTACTGTATCTGGTGATAAACCATTATAAGAAGACATTAATTTGGCTGCTTTTCCTCACTTACTTTCATGTGTTTGTTTTCATTGCATATTCACTGAGGCAGCTTAACTTTCTTTGGTAAATTTTATGTTTTATTGGTTACAACCACTGATATCTTCCCTTGTTTGTTTATGTTTTTAAAGTCAGGGCTTCAGAGAACTCTAGGGATATTAATTCCAGTTTGAACATGCAGATGGGGCCACCCAGACTATTGTTTATTGCCTCAAACATATTTAGTTTGCTACTGTGTAGAGAAGTGCCAAACACTTCTGAACCTAGACTAAACAGTTACATGGCATCATGCGGGTTTGGCTTTGGAAAGCATGATAGGATCAAAGAGACCAAGTTATCTGATTTATCAGATGTATTATAGCTCATCTTAAATGAGGGAATAGAGATTTAACAATATTGATTGTATTGCTGACCAGACTTTTCAGGTTCAGTATGTTTCCCTTTATGGCTTTACTCTGGAAATGCTGGAGGAATAAACATTAGGCTTCTTGAAAACTTTAAAACTGTTTGCCAAAGATTTGGTACTAAAATTTAGAATATACATGCTTGTTTTTGATCTGTTCTCAATATAATTATTCTTTGTAATTTGGCTCCCCAGACTCTCTCTCTTTTAAAACTCTGGCTCTGTGTGTCCAACTTTTGTTGTATAAAAGTAAACTCCTATCATCCCCAAACTCACCCAGCAAAATAGATCTACACAATTTCTTCTTTATTTGTGTCTTTAACCCCAGCACCTGCTATACTGTTTCCCTTCATCTCTGTTTTTTCCTGACTCTCTCTAGGATACGTTCTTCCTTTGCCTTTTTCAACTGATGCTACTGATCATGGTGACCTCAGGATGAGTGGTAGTTTCTAAGGAGTGATTCCTGGACAATCTTTTGTAAGTCAAATCTTTATTTTTTAATTGCTTGTATTATCTGTAGTTTTTCTTCAAAGCATTATCATAATTTGCAATAATCTTTAATAGTGTCTGAAAGTGAAAGTGAAGCTGCTCAGTAGTGTCCAACTCTTTGCGACCCCATGGACTGTAGCCTACCAGGCTCCTCCGTCCATGGGATTTTCCAGGCAAGAATACTGGAGTGGGCTGCCATTTCCTTCTCCAGGGGATCTTTCTGAACAAGGGATTGAACCCGGGTCTCCCGCATTGTAGGCAGACACCTTACCATCTGAGCCACCAGGGAAGTCATCAGTCAACAGTGTTTACAAAATTTTATTTTACTGCTTCCATATAACCAAAGGCCCCATGAGAGCTGGTTCATTTGCTTTTTGCTTGTTTTTCTGTAATGAGTTAATGATTCTTTAAATTCTATGGTGCTTGACAATTTTAAAAAGTTTCACACATGTGATTTCACATAATAACCCTTCTCCCTATATCCCTGTGTCTCTTTTCCCCTATATCCCACTTCCCTCTCCCAACTGGTAACCTTCAGTTTGTCCTCAATATCTGGGAGTCTGCTTCTTTTTTGATTTATTCACTAGTCTGTTATATTTTTTATATTCCATATATCAGTGATATAATACAGTATTTGTTTTTCTCTTTATGACTTATTTCAGTTAGAATAATGCCCTGCAAGTACATTCATGTTGCTGCAAAAGGCAAAATTTTATTTTTATGATCAAGTAATTTTCCATTACATACATATACCAAATCTTCTTTATTCCTCCATTTGTTGATGAATATGTAAGTTACTTCCATGCTAGCAATTATAAATAGTGATGCTGTGAACATCGGGATGCATGTATCCTTTTGAATTAGTGCTGTTGTTTTTTTTTTTTTTTCAGATATATATCCTTCAGTAATATGAGTATACATTTACCAATGTGTTAAATGACAGAATTTCCCTGAAAACTCTGGATACAACAATACATAACTCATTAAATTACAAACTAGGATGAATATATCCTAATTATTTCCTTTCCTCCACAGTCTGCTCCTATTAAGACCTGAAGTCACTTCCCTAATCACCTGCTGATAACTCTCATTAGCCGAACCCAATGAGGCGCCAAAGAAAAAGGGACCAAACAATTTACTTTCACAAACACCAGTTTCCTGAGACTCACAGAAGGGTGTCAAAAGAGCACAAGTAGAACTCAAAGGGCAATGGTTAATCCCTGTTCAAAAATGAAAAGAATCTGAAGTCCAACAAACTTGAGTGTAGATGTCAAGTTCACTCCTTTCTCTGTGGGGTCTTGGGATAATCAACATAAATGTCCAAGTAGACTTTCTTACATTTACAAACTGAGGATGCCAGTTTTCACAGTGTTAAGATCAGGAAGGAAGCATTATGTTCTAAAAATTTTACACACAACAGTGCCTGCCATATAATATTTAATAAATGATAATTCACTTCCTTTCCCCTTGAACTAAAGAATTTTAATCTAGAAATATGAAGGTCACACTGACTAATCAGATTAAATTAATTAAAAGTTCTGCACTTGGAACTGCCTGATAAAATACAAAGAAAGAAAAAATATGTGATGACTCTGGCTAACCTAGTTGTGTTCCTACTTACCCCTATGACTCCCAAGTGATTAGTGATTATTTAATAGTATTTATACAATTAGACTTCCATTTGAAAACCATGATATACTTTTCCCATTTCTGGAAAACTCTTACAGTGACACAGCATATTAATTTAAATTTTGTGCCATATTTTACAAAGAAGAAATAATTCCCATGTTATAAAATCCATATATACAATACTAGGTGCTGGATGATTGTGGTGATTGCCCATCACCACAATATTTGAAATACATTATCACATAATCAGAGTTTTATTTCTAAGAAAAGTATAGAAATAATTTAAATTGGTTTTTAAACCAATTTAAACATTTTTAAGGCATACGTTTCTGTCACTGCTTATAGAATAAACATCAATAGCTGTTAAACTATTATCAAAACATTTAATAGCTTACCATTTAACGTAAAGACAAATACTTATATAGTTTTCTCTAAGTAGTAAGCAAATTTTGCAACCATGACCAAATCAACACTGAGTCTATTCAGGGATAAAGCACATTAAGATTACAATTATCAAGTAAAAGATTGGTTGCTACATAACTCCACTGAGATTTTAAAAATCCTCTTTTTTAAGAAAGAGCAGGTATTTTCCCCAACTTTAAAACATGATCTTTTTTTTTAATATGAATTTATAAAGTGATTATTTGAAATGTTTTACATTGCTACACTAATTTCTGAAATAAGTATCATTTAAGATAATGCTGTATTCTCGTAAGACAAAGTGACCCAAAATGGTGTATATGTAGTGAATAAAATCTTCAGCTGTGAGCTGCAAGGAGGTACTAAGGATTGTTATCTCTATGTAGAAGTGGGTCATTTATGACCTTAGCTTCTCCATAATACATTTACATATATTAATTAATATTAGGTTTGGAAACAAAAAAAACAGCAAGTCCTAAATAATGTGATCCAAATTATGCAGAATTTTACTTTTCTCACATAAGTGGAGTCTGTCCACAGCTTGTATGCATAGTGTACTTTAATAGGGGAGTAGGAAACATCTATTTTTTGCTTAACAGTCTTAAACACACAACTTTCACCCCATGGTCAAATATGGTACTCCAACTTCAGCCGTCATGTCACCATTCTCCAACAGAAAGAAGGAAGAGAACAGAAGAAGAGCCAATCACATACCCTTTAGGAAAACTTCCCAGAAGTCACTCATGCCACTTCTTTTGTCACAAATTGACAAGAATTTAATCACAGTCATCAGACTTAGCTTGTTGGAGAGGTTGGAGAAATCTTTAGCCAGGCGGCCATGATAGCCATGGTTACCTGTTCAATTCAGTCACTCAGTCATGTCTGACTCTTTGAGACTCCATGGACTGCAGCACACCAGGCTTCCCTGTCCATCACCAACTCCAGGAGCTTGCTCAATCTCATGTCCATCGAGTCGATGATGCCATACAACCACCTCATCCTTTGTCGTCCCCTTCTCCTCCTGCCTTCAATCTTTCCCAGCACCAGGGTCTTTTCCAATGGGTCAGTTCTTCACATCAGGTGGCCAAAGTATTGGAGTTTCAGCTTCAGCATGGTTATAGTTTTCCTAGGTTCTATTCCATGTGTTTATATGTATTAGGCTTCTTTCAAGCATGAAGGCGAGGAACAGATGGATTCGTGATTTGGCTAAGCCAGTGAAGTAGCCAGATTTTCTTTGCTTGTTCTGACCAATAATATATGAGTATATGTTAAGGTGAATCATTTAGGTAGGTTTCCTCACACATAAGAAAGGACATTCTTATTTCTTCTTCTGGGTATTGAATGTCTGTCCTTGAGGCTTGAAACAGTGGCAGCCACAGTGATATCATGCTAAAGGTAAAGACCACATGTAGAAGAGAAAATGCCAAGAGGACTACAGAGAAAAGAAGCTGAAATTTCCAACTACCATGGCTGGAGTCTCCTTGTGTCTGGGGGTCATGGTATGTGAGATAATAACTTCCCATGAAGTAATGTTAGTCCAGTTTGGTTGGAATTTTCTGTAACTTGCGCCTAAAGGAGTCTGTCTAATACAAAGTCAAATAAATACATTTATGAATTCCTGTTTTCAGTTTCCCACTCTTTATTGTTTTTTTGCTAGTTATTTTTCCTCCAGCTAAGTAAAATAATATATATACATACATATATTCAATATTTAGGTATTCCAGATGTACTTGAGGCATGCAGCTTCCAGAAAGCTCAGTGATTATATGTCCAGCCTCTGTTTACATTGGAGCACTGATACTTTACATAAAGATAACAATATCCAAAGGGGGGCTTGGTAAGAGCTGTATAAATCTTAATTCAGTCCATTATATATTGTTTGTGGAAGATAGGAATGTGAAAATCACAAATACTCATCTTTACCCTGGCTGATATCCTTTTAGCTAATAAAAAATATTTCCTTGAGAAAACAACAATGGCTATCCAAGCAAGAACAGATAAAACTTAAGATATAGTCGAATGTGTAGAATCTAGAAAAGGTTTCCATTAGCTAATCATCTCTTTAACAGGCAGTGATAATATATGTCTACACAATCCAAAATAGTGCTAATGTATCATCTGAGAGTTACTTTGTATTCCTTTAATTCTCTAAGAGAGAGAAAACCCTCCTTTCTCTGGGTTCTCTTCTTATTTCTTCAAATTCCATACACTACTCTTTTACCTTCTTTTTCTGCTTATCCCTTCTGTTCTCTTCCTCTATAATTCTTCATTATATTTCTGTATTCTCCCTTTCTGCTTCCAATGTATTTTCATGCTGTTTTTTCTTCATGTTTCTATTGTGTTTATTCAGTCTTCAGAACCTAAATTCAAATTTTATCCTTGATTCTTCTAAATTAAAATAATTGCCCACTCCTCTTAACTCCTTTTCTGCTCTATCCTATACCAATCAGAGGCATATGTCATCTTCTACACTGACTTAGATTTGTCATTGGGATGTTAAGACTGAAAACATAACAACATTGCATTATGTACATGCCTAACGAACTCATACTGATTATATTAACTTGGAGTAAAGTGTTTTGTCCCAAACTACAAATTTGAACATTTTATGATTGTGCAATCAATTCACTTCATAATGAAATTATTCTTGATTTTCATTTATCCTTTGACCTTTGCTTTATCTAGAGATAAATAAGTTTCAAGTGAAATGCGTAATTTTGATTCATGCGTGATTTTTGCATGATTCAATTCATGCATGATTCAAATTCATGCGTAAATTTTGATAAACAGAGGATAGGCAGATGGAGGCCAAATCATCTGGCTCAGAATCTCTGAGTTTTCTTAGCTCTGCCTTTGGACTTTACAACTACATTTTCTTGGGGTCTGTATAACATCTTTATCAGTAGTGTGAAATGGGTGTAGCCTACTCTTCCGGGTAATATGTTGCAGTAATAGTGAGTATTTCTTGAAGACTTCGTTTATCCCAAGCACTGTTTAAATCTCTACAAATGTCAACTGGTTTTATCCTTCCAGCAATTTTGAGAAAAGTACTATTATTATCTCATTACACATATGAGGAATTAAGCCCCAGAGAAGATTAGTAACTTGCCCACAGTCATGAGGCAGGCAAATGACAGGGCCAAGTTTCAAATTCATTCAGTCTGACTCCAGAGTTATGTTCTTAACCAGAACCTCAAATCTATTTATTCATGAATATGCTTTGGCATATCATAGTACAAATATTAGAAACTTTATTTCTGTAGGGTCCTTTGAAGGCCATGGTTAGTGTCACAGCACAACTTGGGAGCCTCAAGTACATAACTGTGAAGCAGCTGGGATTTTTCTTAAGTGCTGAGGTGGTTTCTACCTCATTTTAGTGGCATTGTCCCTTAAATTCTTTATTTGTACTTATTCTTCACTCATATACTTTATGCAATGCTTGTTTCCTATTTCAGTAATAAACTGAAGCTTCAGCAGCTTAAACCAGGTTGCTATTTGTGCCAGTTGGCAAACTCAAATACTGCGTGATTGGATCCAGAGGAGCCCCTTGTAATTTGACTCCATTTGTGCCCAGCACTGCTTTATGTAATCTCTGTCTTAAATAAGAATTAATGGGATGCCTAATCATTGGCTTGTAATTTTATTACAGAGAACTTCACAATTGAAAAAATAATTTAAGAAAAATTAGAAAAAAAAAGCAGCATATCTACAAAATTAATATTTTTGCCTAAGAGTCAATCCTGTAAGTCTAACTCTCTACCAGAATTTCTTACTTGGACAGTCCAACATAACTATAGAAGGTCCATATTCAAAATTATGGGCTCCCCTGGTGGCTCTGCTGGTTAAGAATCCACCTGCAATGCGGGAGACCTGGGGTTGATCCCTGGGTTGGGAAGATCCACTGGAGGAGGGCATGGCCACCCACTCCAGTATTCTTGCCTGGAGAATCCCCATGGACAGAGAAGCCTGATGGGCTAAAGTCCATGGGGTCACAAAGAGTTGGACATGACTGAGTGGCCGAACTGAACTGAACTGATAAGCTAGGAATGAAGCAAGTTTTGAGTTAGAATTCCTAAGAATTGATTCTAAATACAAATCGCTTCTTATTCTTAATAATGACTCTGTCATGTGTTATGAAATAACAATCCTTCTCAGATACAATGCTTCCCATATGCCTTGATTGCATATTTGACTTGGGTAAACTCCAGGAGATGGTGATGGACAAGGAAGCCTGGTGTGCTACAGTCCATGGGGTCATGAAGAGTCAGAAACACTTGGTGACTGAACAATAGCAACACTATTAAAACGGCAACCCTCTCCAGTATTCTTGCCCGGAGAATGGGCAGAGGAGCCTGGTGGGCTACAGTTCATGGGATCTCAAAAGAGTCAGACATGACTGAGTGACTAATACTTACGAAGGACAGACCTTTTTGAACGTGTGTGAAGAACTGTACTACCATGAAAACAAGGGAGACTCAAGGATAGTGTCTGTTTCTGAACTCTAAGTAGGTTAGTTGGACTCAGGCATCATTATAAATAGCTCATTTCACTTTCTAAACACATAAGTTGCTAAACAGAGGGTTAGACATGGGTGAAGAAGAAAAAGGGCTGTCTCAAATATTTATAAATGATAGGCTATTTAAAGCAATGCCAAATAAACAACAAATAACAACAAGTGAATCCTCCTTATGAGTTTATTCAGTCCGCTTGTTGCAATGGATCTCAGGTCAGCAATCTACTCCCATAAAGCCCACTTGCTTCCAGACTTAAAACAGTCCAAGAAATCCTGATTCAGATCCCCATGGAAGCCTGAGCATTGTTGAACTGGCATCAGTGTGAAAACCTGTACTGGATTCTGTTTAAGCATTAAGCTGCTGGGCACCTGGATAAGTGCAAGCAGACTGAATACTGATACATCAGTTTGTAAGCATACTTTCAAGTTTATATATTTTTGTTTTTTATCTTTCTATGCAATATAATGGTCTTGTTTGGTAGTCATGTTCATGAACATGTTAAATGTTCTCACTTTAAAAAGGCATAAAATGCACACCCTACCCCTTATATCTGCTAACTCTATATTTTATAGAATTATTTCAGTTATTACTATTAATACTTTCTTATTACATTCATCCTCTGTAATAGCTAATAATTCTTTGTATTAAACTCTCTCTGTTCAAATAACTGTGTGAATTTCTCTCCCTTGTTTGAACCTAAGGTGATATAGTGCTGTTTAATAATTACTTGTAAAATAAATAAGTCCATTCCTTTAGACACTAAATGGTTGCTGTTTTAGTCACAAAATCGTGTCTGACTTGTTGAATTTAAAATTATTAAGAATTAATCTTAATTTTTTTATTAGTAGTAATCTCATATTATTCTTTCTTTCTGTTTTTTTTTTGATTTTGGATTTTTTTTTTAACTTTACAATATTGTTTTAGTTTTGCCCAACATCGAAATGAATCCGCCACAGGTATACCCGTGCTCCCCATCCTGAATCCTCCTCCCTCCTCCCTCCCCATACGAATCTAGAAGATTTGGATTGACATATCCACACTACTACATATAAAATAAACAATCACAAGGATATACTGTATAGCACAGGGGACTCTACTCAATACCCTGTAATAACCTATATGGGAAAAGATCCTGGAAAATAATATAAACTAAATCACTTTACTAGACATCGGAAATTAATACAATATTGCAAATAAACTATATTCCAACATAAAATAAATTTTAAAGATAAATATAATTAACAATATCTTAATTTATAGAATTTACAATCTAGATGAAGGTATTCAAGAGATTTAAATTTGTTATTCCCAACTCACCAGTTTAAGAAGGACATAAAAGGAAATTCAAGTGACTGAGATCTTGCTAACATATAACGATCACTAAAATCTTAGCCATCTCCAGTGTAAACACTCCATTTTTCACTTTCAACACACCCACACATGTATACACAAACACACATGCCCCTCCATACCACTCTTCAATAAAAATTTCTACAGTGTAGAAAAAGAAATGTGATTCTAATTCTCTATTATAAACTCTGTCAGGTATTATAATTCCTTTAGTTCTATATGTATTTAATTAACTTTTTTCCTGACCATTAAACCATTATAGGCTTATTATAGAATGCCTGAAAAAAGAAGTGATGTGTAAACTCATAATTCAGAGATAATTCATGCTAACAATTTGTGTAATTTCCTCTATATATAATTACACTGGTCTTGGATTTGCACCTGTCACTGCTCTTACCACAAGAGATGCTCTGATTCAACTAAGGCCTCAGTTAGAATGGGACCCAGATTTTAACCACAGCTGATGGGCAAGCTGTTGTTGCCTTTCCCTGAAGCTGTTTCCTTAATCTATCCATAGTGCTGCTACCACAGGCATGATGGAATCTCAGGCTGCTAGAAACAGTTTGGTGTCTGATTCTTATGTTTAATAGAAAGAAATTTCAGGGGACAGTAGTGCGGATTCCCTTCAAGAACACAGAAGTCAATTTCTACTTTATTCAACTTCCTTCATTTATAAATAAAACTGCATCTAGAGCAGTTAGCATACATAGAATTAAGACATAAAAAAGAAATACATATAAAGCAACTTAGAAAAGAGATCCACATGGAATGAAGAAATAGAAGGTTTCAAGAGCAGGGATATATCTGGACCTTGTAGGAAGGCTTGACTTATAGAGGTGTGGGAGTATTTAAAAGAAGTACAGAGGAAAAAATGCAAGAGGATTCTTATAAAAATATTCAATAATTTTATGTGAGCCACTAATAACACATAAGGGCTTCCCAGGTAGGGTGGCTCTAGTGGTAAAGAACCCACCTGTAAGTGCAGGAGATGTAAGAGATGCGGGTTCAATCCCTGGGTTGGGAAGACCCCCTGGAGAATGCCCTGAAGGGCAACCCACTCCAGCATTCTGGAGATCCCATGGAGAATCCCATGGACAGAGGAGCCTGGTGGGCTACAGTCCATAGGGTCACAGTGTTGGGCACAACTGAAGCAACTTAGGCCAATGACATATAAAATTCAACTGAAACAATTTTACATTTCTGAAATAAATTATCGACATTTCCAGTAATAGCTTACTACACGTGCAGCAAAATGGATTGATTAGTTTGTTACAGCCATGAACAGTAAGATAAAAATATAAAACAGTTCTATAATTGTTGTCATATTTTGTCACTCTGCTATTTTAACTTCAATGCAGAGTACACCATGCAAAATGCCAGGCTGGATGAAGCACAATCTGGAATCAAGATTGCTGGGAAAAATATAAATAAGCTCAAATATTAGATATGCAGATGATACCACTCTTATGGCAAAAATCAAAGAAGAACTAAAGAGCATCTTGATGAAAGTAAAAGAGGAGAGTGGAAAAGTTGACTTAAAACTCAACATTTAGAAAACTAAGATCATGGCATCTGGTCCCATCACTTCATGGCAAATAGATGAGGAAACAAAGGAAACAGTGACAGACTTTATTTTTTGGGCTCCAAAATCACTGCAGATGGTGACTGAAGCCATAAAATTAAAAGATGCTTGCTCCTTGGAAGAAGCTGACTAACCTAGACAGAATATTAAAAAGCAGAGACAGTACTTTGCCAACAAAGGTCCATCTAGTCAAAGCTATGGTTTCTCCAGTGGTCACGTATGGATATGAGAGTTGGACTATAAAGAAAGCTGAGTGCCAAAGAATTGATGCTTTTGAACTGTGGTATTGGAGAAGACTTTTGAGAGTCCCTTGGACTGCAAATAGATCCATCCAGTCCATCCTAAAGGAAATCAGTCCTGAATATTCATTGGAAGGACTGATGCTGAAGCCGAAACTCCAATACTTTGGCCACCTGATATAAAGAACTGACTCATTTGAAAAAAACCCTGAAGCTGGGAAAGATTGAAGGCAGAGGAGAAGGGGATGACAGAGGATGAGATGGTTGGATGGCATCACTGACTCAATGGACATGAGTTTGAGTAGGCTCTGGGAGTTGGTGATGGAGAGGGAAGCCTGGTAAGGTGCAGTCCACTGGGTCACAAAGAGTTGGACACGACTGAGCAACTGAACTGAACTGAACTGAATCTTTGTCATATTGTTGTTGTTGTTTAGTTGCTAAGTCATGTCCCACTCTTTGCGACCCCATGCACTGTCAGCCACCAGGCTCCTCTGTCCTCCACTATCTCCCAGAGTTTGCTCAAATTCATGTCTATTAATGGTGATGGTATCTAACCATCTCATCCTTTGCCCCCTTCTGCTATTACCTTCAGTCTTTCCCAGCTTCAGGGTCTTTTCCAATGAGTTGGCTCTTTGCATCAGGTGGCTAAAGTATTGTAGCTTCAGCTTTAGCAACAGTCCTTCCAATGAATAATCAGTTGATTTTCCTTTAGGACTGATTGGTTTCTTCAAATTATATTCCTCTTTAGTTTCATGATCAATCATAAATGAGAAAATTCTTCTCTGATTAAAAAAATAGACAAAGTTTTAAGCATTACAAATTTAAAATTCCTGAAAGAAAATACAGGGGACCTGTTTCGTGTAATTGGACCTGACAGAGATTTCTTGGGTAATGACATCAAAAGTACAGGCAACAAAAGAAAATATATACAAAAGGGACTACATACATCAAAGGCAAAAAACTTTTGTGCATTAAATGACAGTTAACAAAAGCAGTTTCTGAAACGAGAGAAAATATTTGCAAATTATATATCTGATAAGGAATTAATATTACAAATGTAAAAAGAAGCTTATGACTTCACAAAATTCAAATAACCCAATTTAAGAATGGGCAAAAGATTTGAAAAAAACATTTATCCAACTATAATATATAAATGTCCAAAAAGCACATGAAAAAATGCTCAAAATCACTAAAAGAAAAATGCAAATCACATTAGAATATCACCTCACTCACATCTATTAGCATGACAACTAGTAAGACATTTAAATTTTAATCTAAAAAAATTTTTAAAAATGAGTGCTGATGAGGATTATATACTGTTTGTATATGAGATTGTAAAATAGTGTCACAACTTTGAAAAACAGTATGGAGTTTCCTCAAAAAATTAAAAATAAAACTTTTATATGATCCAGAAATCCCACTTCTGGGTGTATATCCAAATATTGAAAGCAAAGTCTTGAAGAATATCTGCACATCTATACTCGTAACAGCACTGTTCACAATAGCAAAGTGATGGAAGCAACATGCATTCATTGATGAATGAATAAGGAAAATGTGGTATATTTATTCAATGAACTATTAATGACCCATAAAAGGGAAGGAAATCTTGACAGATACTACAGCAAGGTTAAACCTTGGAAACTTCATGATAAGTGAAATAAGACAAGCACACATAGACAAATACTAAATCCTACTTGTATAAGGTATGTAAAGTAGACATGTTCATAGAGACAAAACCTATTAATATAAAGGTGGTTACCAAGGAGGGAAAGGAAGTCATTCTTTAATGGGTATAACAGTTCAGATTTGTGATATAAAAAATCTGTAGGAATTTGTTTCACTACAATGTGGGTATATTTAATACTACTGAACTGTATACTTTAAAATGGTTAAGAGCATAAGCTTTATCTTAGTCCAACAAAAATAAATTAAAAATCTTACAAATATAGAATTTGCAAGAGGCCTTATGAAATGGCAACCCACTCCAGTATTCTTGCCCGGGAAATCCCTTGGACAAAGGAGCCTGGCGGGCTATGGTACATGGGTCACAAAAGGGTGGGATACAACTTAGTGTCTAAACAACAAAGTGGCCTTAAAGATTTTTAATCCAAATTCCACCTTTTAAGGATGATAGAATATAGATAATAAGAGGTGGACAACTTGTCTCAGATCATCCAGCCAGGTGGAAAGCAGAGTCAAGATATAAACTGTGTCTCCCAGTACACCATGTTTTAAGTATCTGCATCTGCCAGATTTATCCACTAGTGGCTCCTGGATCGTCTTTACACTCAGGAGTGAAAGTCTAAATATCTTGATGGCTAGAGATAGATGAATGTGTGATGTGAAAGACAAGAGGGTAGACATTGACCCAATGTACAGGATTTATTTAAAATAAAATAAGTATTGTTTCATTAAACTCTAAGACAATACTGGCATGATATTTTCCATCATATATTTATATTAAGTACTTTCACTGCTGAAAGGTTTTTGGCTATGTTTATAAATGTAAATATTCTGATAATCCTTATCATTACAACCTTCTATCACAAGATTAAACAGATCTAAACATTTCTTTGTAGATGTACTTCTGGTATGCAGAACACACAGGCATACATATAAACGTTTGATAGATATTTATTTCTATCCTAGGTAATGTCAAACTCATTTAGGGTTGATCATGAAACTAAAGAGGAAAGTAATTTGAACAAATCAGTCAGTCCTAAAGGGAAGTCAGTGCTGAATATTCATTGGAAAGACTGATGCTGAAGCTGAAACTCCAATGATTTGACCATCTTATGCAAAGAGCCAACTCATTGGGAAAGACCCTGATACTGGGAAAGACTGAAGGCAGGAAGAGAAGGGGATGACAGAGGATGAAATGGTTGGATGGCATCACCAACTCAATAGTCATGAGTGTGAGCAAACTCCATGAGATGGTGAAGGACAGGGGAGCCTGCCATGCTGCAGTTCATGGGGTTGCAAAGAATTGAATATAACTTAGCAACTGAACAACAACTAAGTCTGGGAGATGAAAGAGAAACTCAAGCTCACTTTAAGTTTGCTGTTAACTTCTGATTACAGAGAACTTTTAGGAATGACCTTATGCTATTGTCCATATGAGATGATCAAAATGGACAGATAAATATAAGAGGAATGCCATTTTAGCATGAGAAGTTGGGAAAGGATGGCTCCTTTGTGGTGAGCTACTTTAAGAATCCTAAGTTGGTGAACAAAGTAATAATAAGAAAGATTCAGAAGACAACTGTCACTGAGTCAGAGAATATAACACCGACTCACCAGGCACTGCAAGGAGCCCACACAGGAGACCAAAAAGCTGCAGCAAAGGTCAAGGAGCAAGACAGGAACAGTCTCTAAAACTAGTAGAAGCAGCAGCTGAATTGTCACGAGGGTGATCACTAGATGGGCATTTCCATTATTACAAATAAACACAAAAGAGACATAGGCTGTCAGCCGTGTCTCATATAACAGCCTAGCATTAGCTTCACACAATTTGATTGCCATCCCTGGACTTAATATAAACTGAGGAATCATTAGTCACCAAGTCCTAAGTAGAAATGGAAGTAGGAAGACAGTGTTACAAGTAAGCTTAAAGAACTATTGTTTCATAAATGACATATCAGTATAGAAACACTTCAGTGCCATTAAGATTAACAAAGAAAGTAATCTTCATAGTTACCACAGTTTCAAAAATTCCCAATTTCAAAAGTTGTTCAAAACAACACTTCTCTGAGCAGTGGATGGCAGCCACCTATTGAAGCTGTTCATGGGTAGGGCTGTGTTTTGTTTACACAGTATTTTCCAGTATTTTCAAAGATCTTCAGTTGCTTTAATGGATTGCAGTCTACATTATGACTAAAACATTGTTGTTAATATCATTACTAAGGATCTTCTTTTATATATTATGGCTGTAATACAGAAGAGAAAATGTAAACATCACCCCCTGGTAGAAGTCACATGCTTTTTCGGGGGTGAGAGAATTACATTTATAATTCTTTGATTCATATATTAATCCACAAATATTTATGACTGATATTTTGTGCCCTAGGTGTTTTGATACTTTTAAATGCAAAGAAAAAATAAGTCACAGTCATAGTTCTTGAAAAGCCCACAGTTTAGTGGACAAAATAGACAGAAGTTAAGTAAAATGTTGGCAAGCAGTACTTACTACTTGAGGAAGCCAGAAACATCTGCAGAAAGAAAGGGACACTTGTACAGCAGGTTCCCATTTGTGATATATTGGAGAAGACTCTTGAGAGTCCCTTGGACTGCAAGGAGATCCAACCAGTCCATCCTAAAAGAGATCAGTCCTGGGTGTTCATTGGAAGGACTGATGTTGAAGCTGAAACTCCAATACTTTGGCCACCTGATGCGAAGAGCTGACTCATTGGAAAAGACCCTGATGCTGGGAAAGACTGAGGGCAGGAGGCGAAGGGGATGACAGAGGATGAGATGGTTGCATGGCATCATTAACTCAGTGGACATGAGTTTGGGTGGACTCCGAGAGTTGGTGATGGACAAGGAGGCCTGGCGTGCTGAGTCCATGGGGTTGAAAAGAGTTGGACATGACTGAGCCACTGAACTGAACTAAATGTATATACGTCAATTCCAGTCTCCCAATTCTCTCCACAAACTCCGCCTGCTCATTCTACACGTCCATTCCCTGTTTATTCCTTATGTCTGTGTCTCTATTTCTGCCTTACAAATGGACAAATAAGATGTGGCACAAGTATACACAATGGAATTTAGCCACAAAAAGGAACAAAATTGGGTCATTTGTAGAGATACTGACTGTCCTACACCCCGTCATACAGAGTGAAGTAAGTCAGAAAGGGAAAAACAAATATTGTATATTAACATACATATGTGAAATCAAGCAAAATGGTAGAGATGAATTTTTGTTGATATTTTTACACTGTATTCAGATAAAATTACAAATAAACACTATACAAATAGTGACTTTTTTCTTTTCTTTGACTCTTATGACAAGAAATATTTGAGATACGTTTAATACTGAGTGCAAGTTTTACTGAAATGACTGGCTGCCAATGCCAGATCCTAAATTGTTCAAATATTTGAATACTGTTTATTTTATTTTATTTTTTACTTTACAATATTGTATTGGTTTTGCCATACATCAACATGCATCCATCCCGGGTGTACACGTGTTCCCCATCCTGAACCCCACTCCCACCTCCCTCCCCATACCATCCCTCTGGGTCATCCCAGTGCACCATCCCCAAGCTTCCTGTATCCTGCATCGAGCCTGGACTGGTGATTCATTTCTTATATGATATTACACATGTTTTAATGCCATTCTCCCAAATCATCCCCCCCTCCCTCTCCTACAGAGTCCAAAAGACATCACAGCAGGATCCTCTATGACCCACCTCCCAGAATATTGGAAATAAAAGCAAAAATAAACAAATGGGGTCTAATTAAAATTAAAAGCTTCTGCACAACAAAAGAAACTATAAGCAAGGTGAAAAGACAGCCTTAAGAATGGGAGAAAATAATAGCAAATGAAGCAACTGACAAACAACTAATCTCAAAAATATACAAGCAACTCCTGTAGCTCAATTCCAGAAAAATAAACGACCCAATCAAAAAATGGGCCAAAGAACTAAATAGACATTTCTCCAAAGAAGACATACAGATGGCTAATGAACACATGAGAAGATGCTCAACATCACTCATTATCAGAGAAATGCAAATCAAAACCACAATGAGGTACCATTTCACGCCAGTCAGAATGGCTGCAATTCAAAAGTCTACAATCAATAAATGCTAGAGGGGATGTGGAGAAAAGGGAAGCCTCTTACACTGTTGGTGGGAATGCAAACTAGTAGAGCCACTATGGTGAACAGTGTGGAGATGCCTTTAAAAACTGGAAATAGAACTGCCTTATGATCCAGCAATCCCACTGCTGGGCATACACACTGAGGAAACCAGAAGGGAAAGAGACACGTGTACCCCAATGTTCATCGCAGCACTGTTTATAATAGCCAAAACATGGAAGCAACCTAGATGTCCATCAGCAGATGAATGGATAAAGAAAGCAGTGGTACATATACACAATGGAGTATTACTCAGCCATTAAAAAGAATGCATTTGAATCAGTTCTAATGAGGTGGATGAAACTGGAGCTGATTATACAGAGTGAAGCCAGAAAGAAAAACACCAATACAGTATACTAACGCATATATATGGAATTCAGAAAGATGGTAACGACAACCCTGTATGCGAGACAGCAAAAGAGACACAGATGTATAGAACAGTCTTTTGAATACTGTTTAAAATAAATCTTGATTTCTCCAAGTTTGGGTAATGTACATTTCAGGATGGGCGTACACCTGTCTATGGATGGTGATGTGCTTACCTACCCTGCCTTTACTTCCAGTGCACTGAATGTTGGAGGTTATGTAATGATTTGATAAATTAGACCTGAGGACAGGTTAAAACACGACTAGCCACCAAATTGTTTTGCATACCAATGGTTCCCAATACAGTGGTTTCATTATCTTTTTCCCCAAGCTATGCATGGAACTAAATTAGATTTGGACCTAACAAGCCAGTCCACAATAACCAAAAATACCAATAGAACAAATGTTTAAATGTTGTAAAATTGAATAGCTGTGCTAACTGAAGTATGTTTTACTCATTAAAATTTTTTCAAAAAACAAAATGCTAACTAGCACTGTCCTGGTGTTTTTCACAGTCTGATAATATCTGCCAAAATTATATAAATATACTTTCCTGCAATAATTGGTATTTAAAAGAGTACCATGCTTAAGAGAATCTAAATGCTCTTTAATTACTGTATCAGAAAATAAAAATACAGTTTCATTTCTCATACGACAATGCAACTTTATTTTACTTTATTCAGAGACTCAATTGTACATATATATAAAAGTGCATGACTTTTTAAATGTACATTAAAAACAACAGATTTACTGTAAAACCAGCAAGGAAATGTTTTGCATCTGTTTTTCATTTGTTTTAGGAAAATTTCTTATGACTAACCTTTGCCCAAATTGTACCTTTTCATCCTTGAAACAAAGAACGCTCAGTAGCATTTATAGAAATCCACAAGTAAACAAGTTTCATTTATCTCATCAACCATGTTGCCAGCTACAATTCCACTTTCAGTGAAAGGGGAAAAGCTTCTTCCTGAATTTGAAACCCTCCTTTTTTGCTTACCATTTCTTGGAAATTAGAACAGACAGTTTGAGATCATGAATAATGACATAAAACAATAGAACCCTGTCACATACAAACACAACCCAGGGGATGACAATCTCTGAATAATGCTTGGGAGACTGTTTTCTCATTAGGATCTACGTTATTTTTATAATCTCCTACAGGAACCATTTAGGACATCACAAGGTTCAAAAGGAAGGCCTAGCTAGGAAAGATACAGAAATTATTTTTGGGGTTACTCCTATGAAAGGATCTCTCTGGCGCCATTGTTATTTTAAGAGACACATTATTACTGTAGAGAAGAATCAGGTCAAATTAAATTAAAGAAGATGATTCTGAAGAGATTTTATCATATGTTCAAATGGCTTTGAAGACATATTCTTCTCCATAGGTTAATGATAAAACATTTTCTAAAGAAATAATTAGGTTCCACAGTTTGTAAGCTTTATTGCTTTATTGAGAAAAAGAGAATTGAAAAGAAAAGAAAATCTGTTAATTATAAAATAATAGCACTGTTAATTAGGGTTTTACACCCTCGAGCAGTCTTCACATACAAGTGAATCCTGTCTGAGGTAGGTAAGCAGATCCTGAATGGGCTCCGCCAATGGGACCACACAGACTGTCCCTGACAAAGTTGGAATTAAGAGTTCTTACCTCTTCCAGTGCCAAAGGGCCCGTTTTTCTACCAGCAAAACTCCTCATTCAAAAGATGATTTCAGGCCGGAAATAAATACATAATCATAAAAGTCTTAAGTGAGCTATGCTTTTGTCTTAAACTCTTTGATATAAAAGGGTCCTGTGCTTTTATTTATTTATTTTTCTTTTTGAGAATGATACAAATCCAAAGTAGGAAGGAGCTTATTGTTTCAAATAACAATAAGGATGGAAATAGATTTGTTTCTCGCTTCCTGAATTTTCTCAAACCCAACTTTATCTTAGTTGCCTGATTCATTTCCTTTCTTAATTTAGACAAAAACGTGGATTTTATTTATAGTTTAATTCAGCTAAAATTAAATCAGTAGTTAGGTCAAGTTACCTCTGACACCATTTGCTTTCTGTTATCTGTTAAACTGCTGTTGTCACACCATTTCCCATGGGGGATATTAAACCAAATTTGACTTATTTTATTTTTCCCTGTGGAAAAACTCTGCAGCTCTTTGAGACTCCATGGACTGTAGCCTGGCAGGCTCCTCTGTCCTTGGAAATATCCAGACAAGAATACTGGAGCCATTTCCTCCAGGCAATCTTCTTGACTCAGGAATCAAACTTGGGAGTCTGATCTTGCAGGCAGATTTTTTACCATCTTACCCATCAGGGAAACCCCTATTTTCCTCTGTGGAAAAACTTGCCATCCTTAAATGACAGAAGATCTTAGAAAGATTTGAAAGAATATGGCAAATGTAAATTGTGAAGTCAGAATTGCTATTACTAAATACACATCAATCCTGAATATTCTTTGGAAGGACTGATACTGAAGCTGAAGCGCCAATATTTTGACCACCTGATGCAAAGAGCCAACTCATTGGAAAAGATCCTGATGCTGGGAAGATTGAAGGCAAAAGGAGAAGAGGGCGGCAGAGGGTGAAATGTTAGATAGCATTATTCAATCCATGGACACGAATTTGATCAAACCCCGGGAGACAGTGAAGGACAGGAAGCCTGGTGTGCTGCAGTTCATGTGGTCACAAAAAGCGGGACACAACTTAGCAACTGAAGAACAACAACAACAAATAGACACAGACTGAAATTGATAAAAATTACATCTAAACAGCTTGAGAGGAAAAAAAGAATATCCATTCCAACAGTCCAGAGCAAACATATCTCTCTGGAAATCTTTCCATTAATAATCAGAAAAGACCTAATTAGATATTTAGGTAAAAGCAGAGGTATGGTTGTAGTGGTGGAGCAAAGAAATCTTTTATTGAATATTGCTGGCTAAATTGTCCTGGAATCTAGAAATTGACTGCTCTGTTCTCATTGTTGCCATCTTGAAAAATTGTAAGGAGCAGTTAAAAGCTGCTCACCCTTGCATTATTACATTAAAAATAGTAACACTGTTATGACTTAGCTGAGTCAGGTATTGAACTTGAAATGACTCTTAGGGTGACTTGGTATCTTCCATGTCCAGAATCTAAAAGTTAATCTGTGTCATTTAGAAATTGCTTAGGCATATGTGCTCGGAAACAACTCCCTCCTATTTACCACACACACCCCCCAAATTCCATGATTTTATCTTCAATGAAAGACTAAAATGATCCAAGAATTTTGGATCAATCCCAACACTGATTGGACCAGCAAAGAGCCTCAAAATTGCAGCTAAAGTCTGTAGTCTTGGCTGCTTTAAGGAAAGAAGGTCATTATTAAGCAGTATAACAGAAATAAAAATAAAACAACTAAATATTAAGTACATATATATAAAACAGACTCTATCCATTGAGATTGGCCTTCACCGGAGAATAGATGATATTTTTGGAGGATGGAGAAGAAAGATATGGAAGCCACAATGATACCAATGTTTTTAAACATAGATATTAAAAAAAAAAAAAAAATGGGTCTTCCCAGGTGGCTCAGAGATAAGGACTCTGCCTGCTAATGCAAGAGACACACTAGATGCATGTTCAGTCCCTGTGGTGGGAAGATCTCCTGGAGAAGGAAATGGCAACTCACGCTGGTATTCTTGCCTAGAATATTCCATGGACAGTAGAGCCTGGTGGGCGTCACAAAGAGCTGGATGTAACTGAGCAACGGAGCACATTATAGTACTATTTTAAAAAATCGTGACATCATCATAAAAAGTAAAATTTGGAATGGTAAATAGTCTGGAAGATAAATGTAACATATTCAATTCAATGAGCTCAAGGTAATAAAGAGATATATTTATTAGCATGTTTATAAATAGATATTTATTAATATTTAAGTGTAATACCTCATAGGTAGGGGGAAAATGAAACAATCGCTTCAGTGAGTTTGAAGAGAGAGGTGTGCATTTAAATTCTTGAAAACACGATTTCCCTGAGGGTCTAGTGTTAAAGAATCCATCTTTCAACCTAGGGGACTCAGACTTCAATCCCTGGTTGAGAAACTAGGATTCCGCATACCACGGGGCAACTAAGCCTGTGTAACATAACCAGAGAGCCCATGGGTTGCAACAAGAGATGCCCACATGCATTGCAACTAGAAACACACATGGGCCACATCTAGGACCCACTACAGTCAAAATAAAAAATAAAAGACTTAATACTGGACATGGAGAAGGCACTGGCAACCCACTCCAGTATTCTTGCCTGGAAAATCCCATGGATGGAAGAGCCTGGTAGGCTGTGGTCCATGGGGTCACGAAGAGTTGGACAAGACTGAACGACTTCACCTTCATTTTTCACTTTCATGCATTGGAGAAGGCACTGGCAATCCACTCCAGTGTTCTTGCCTGGAGAATCCCAGGGATGGGGGAGCCTGGTGGGCTGCCGTCTATGGGGTCGCACAGAGTCGGACACTAACTGACTTAGCAGCAGCAGCAATATTTGAAAACAGATGCAGTGAGTTTCCATATATTTCTGTAATGGGAGAAAGTAAATCAGTGTGTGAATAACTAACCAGACTTCTGGATGTAACGAAATTATGACCTCATCGATGAATCAAATACAAACTGGACAAAGAGTAGTAATCAGATAAGCCTAGTGTGATTTCATAGAGCCAGAGACATTCACAGAGGCATTCCTTGATTGTGTCTGTTGAGCTTAAAGTAGGTATAGGATCAGTGGATTCAAGAACCACTGCTTGAGAGAACTGCTAGATTTTGTTCATTTCCACAAAATGTTATGGGAGGAAGATTTTAAAGATTTCAGGAACACATTTTGCCAAAATAACCTAGTAGAAATAAACCACTAATAGGAGATAGTTTACAAGAAAGAAAATAGGAGCAGAATCAAAGAAGGTTCAGTTCAGTTCAGTTTAGTCACTCAGTCAAGTCCAACTCTTTGTGACCCCATGAATCACAGCATGCCAGGCCTCCCTATCCATCACCAACTCCCAGAGTTCACCCAGACTCATGTCCATCAAGTCAGTGATGCCATCCAGCCATCTCATCCTCTGTCGTCCTCTTCTCTTCCTGCCCCCAATCCCTCCCAGCATCAGAGTCTTTTCCAATGAGTCAACTCTTCACATGAGGTGGCAAAATTGCTGGAGTTTCAGCTTTAGCATCATTCCTTCAAAAGAAATCCCAGGGCTGATCTCCTTCAGAATGGACTGGTTGGATCTCCTTGAAGTCCAAGGGACTCTCAAGAGTCTTCTCCAACACCACATTTCAAAAGCATCAATTCTTCGGTGCTCAGCCTTCTTCACAGTCCAACTCTCACATCCATACATGACCACAGGATAAATCATAGCCTTGACTAGATGAACCTTTGTTGGCAAAGTAATGTCTCTGCTTTTGAATATGCTATCTAGGTTGGTCATAAGTTTCTTTCCAAGGAGTAAGCATCTTTTAATTTCATGGCTGCAGTCACCATCTGCAGTGATTTTGGAGCCCAGAAAAATAAAGTCTGACACTGTTTCCACTGTTTCTCCATCTATTTCCTATGAAGTGATGGGACCGATTGCCATTATCTTCATTTTCTGAATGTTGAGCTTTAAGCCAACTTTTTCACTCTCCACTTTCACTTTCATCAACAGGCTTTTTAGTTCCTCTTCACTTTCTGCCATAAGGGTAGTGTCATCTGCATATCTGAGGTTATTGATATTTCTCCTGGCAAACTTGATTCCAGCTTGTGTTTCTTCCAGTCCAGCATTTCTCATGATGTACTCTGCATATAAGTTAAATAAACAGGGTGACAATATACAGCCTTGATGTACTCCTTTTCCTATTTGGAACCAGTCTGTTGTTCCATGTCCAGTTCTAACTGTTGCTTCCTGACCTGCATACAAATTTCTCAAGAGGCAGATCAGGTAGTCTGGTATTCCCATCTCTTTCAGAATTTCCCACAGTTTATTGTGATCCACACAGTCAAAGGCTTTGGCATAGTCAATAAAGCAGAAATAGATGTTTTTCTGGAACTCTCTTGCTTTTTCCATGATCCAGCCGATGTTGGCAATTTGATCTCTGGTTCCTCTGTCTTTTCTAAAACCAGCTTGAACATCAAGAAGTTCACGGTTCACATATTGCTGAAGCCTGGCTTGGAGAATTTTGAGCATTACTTTACTAGCGTGTGTGATGAGTGCAATTGTGTGGTAGTTTGAGCATTCTTTGGCATTCCCTTTCTTTGGGATTGAAAGTAAAACGGACATTTTCCAGTCCTGTGGCCACTGCTGAGTTTTCCAAATTTGCTGGCATATTGAGTGCAGCACTTTCACAGCATCATCTTTCAGGATTTGAAATAACTCAACTGGAATTCCATCACCTCTACTAGCTTTGTTCATAGTGATGCTTTCTAAGGCCCACTTGACTTCACATTCCAGGATGTCTGGCTCTAGGTCAGTGATCACACCATCATGATTATTTGGGTCGTGAAGATCTTTTTTGTACAGTTCTTCTGTGTATTCTTGCCATCTCTTCTTAATATCTTCTGCTTCTGTTAAGTCCATACCATTTCTGTCCTTTATCGAGGCCATCTTTCCATGAAATGTCCCCTTGGTATCTCTAATTTTCTTGAAGAGATCTCTAGTCTTTCCCATTCTGTTATTTTCCTCTATTTCTTTGCACTGATCACTGAAGAAGGCTTTCTTATCTCTTCTTGCTATTCTTTGGAACTCTGCATTCAGATGCTTATATCTTTCCTTTTCTCCTCTGCTTTTCATTTCTCTTCTTTTCACAGCTGTTTGTAAGGCCTCCTCAGACAGCCATTTTGCTTTTTTGCCTTTCTTTTCCATGGGGATGGTCTTGATCCCTGTCTCCTGTACTATGTCATGACCTAATTCCATAGTTCATCAGGCACTGTATCTATTAAGGCACTGTAATTCTGCATTTAAAAAGCACTTGCCTCTTTATTGTTGTTTTAATAGAAGAAAACTTCTTACAGATGAAAAATGAAAAATTCACTTGCAGCACAGAGGTGAGTGTGTGCTGGTCAAAGAGGCAACAATAGTAAACAATCTAGTAAACAATAAATATTAGACTTTTTTTTCCCTTCTTCTAGGAAAGCTCTGTGTCCATTCTTCTGTCATATAGGAGTGGGGTCCATTATGCCCTTCACTTTATACAGTGAAACAGTTATTCTTCCACCATTATTCATTGATATATCCTTTAGTGTAATCTAACCAGTTCACATACTGCATGTAATTCCTTGTCTGCCCTTGGGATTTCCAGGGAACTTGATTACTAATTCATGTGACTTCCTCCACCAAGTCATGTTAGACATTGAGTACTCAAATCACTTCATCTTTTAAAATAATTTTCACTCTTCTATTTCTTCTAAAATGTACCTGTAAATACTTCTTTTTTTAAAAATGGTGCATTATCCTTTCTGATAGAATTCTGAATCAGTCAACTTTCGCTACATTCTTTGGTGGCTTAAAAAAATGTTGGCTTATAGTATAACAAAGTAGAACATGTGCATACAACTTAAAGGTAACTGTGGAGAAACAAGGTCAGAGTGATAAGACTGTGTTGTTATGTTAACAAAAGGACAAAAATTACAGCAGTCAAATCAGTGAAGGGTATTATTGCCCCTTTCTAGCCTTTTAAAACAGACAGCCCCAAGCTTTATTTTGCTGACAAAAGTTGAATGTGCCATTCGAATGTCTTTATTTAATTCTATGCATTGGTTGAGATCAGTCATATGCTTTGAAAACAGTAGATCATGTGGCAGAGTTCAAATTCAATTGTGAATTTGATTCACCTATTGTAAAATTAAGTAACATTTTTCATTTAATTATAATGCAAACCAAGATTGATTCTAAAGTAAATAAATAAAAGTGGGATAACGGTAAAAGTAGACTTCCCTGGAGGCTCAATTGTAAATAACTTGCCTGCCAGTGGAGGAGCCACAGGATCATACTTGTGTTTGATCCCTCGGTGGGGAAGATCCTCCAGAGAAGAAAACAGAAACCCACTCCTGTATTCTTGCATGGGAAGTCCAATGTACAGAGGAGCCTAGTGGGCTACAGGGCATGGGGTCACAAAAGAGTTGGACACAACTTAGAAACTGAGCACACAGTGGTAAAATTACTAATGGACGGCATATTCAGTTCAATTCAGTTCAGTCGCTCAGTTGTGTCCGACTCTTTGCAACCCCATGAACCGCAGCATGCCAGGCCTCCGTGTCTATTACCAACTCCCAGAGTCCACCCAAACCCATGTCCATCGAGTCTGTGATACCATCCAACCACCTCATCCTCTGTTGTCCCCTTCTCCTCCTGCCGTCAATCTTTCCCAGCATCAGGGTCTTTTCAAATGAGTCAGCTCTTTGCATCAGGTGGCCAAACTAACAGATTTTAAAAGTATATATACACTTATTATATATTATTTAAATATATACTATGTATATCTTGGAGAGATAACGTCTTCCTCAGTGATCAATGAAAAGAAATAGAGGAAAGCTATAGAATGGGAAAGACTAGAGATCTCTTCAAGAAAATTAGAGATACCAAGGGAATATTTCATGCAAAGATGGGCACAATAAAGGACAGAAGTGGTATGGACCTAACAGAAGCAGAAGATATTAAGAAGAGGTAGCAAGAATACACAGAAGAAACATGCTAAAAAGATCTTCATCACCCAGATAATCACAATGCTGTGATCACTCACCTGGAGCCAGACATCCTGGAATGCAACATCAAGTGGGCCTTAGGAAGCATCACTACAAACAAAGCTAGTAAAGGTGATGGAATTCCAGTTGAGCTACTTTAAATCCTAAAACATGATGCTGTGAAAGTACTGCATTCACTGTGCCAGCAAATTTGGAAAACTCAGCAGTGGCCACAGGACTGGAAAAGGTCAGTTTTCATTCCAGTCCCTAAGAAAGGCAAAGCCAAAGAATGCTCAAACTACCACACAATTGCACACATCTCACACGCTAGAAAAATAATGCTTAAAATTCGCCAAGCCAGGCTTCAACAGTACATGAACCATGAACTTCCAGATGTTCAAGTTGGATTTAGAAAAGGCAGAAGAACCAGAGATCAAATTGCCAACATTCATTGGATCATTTAAAAAGCAAGAGAGCTCCAGCAAAAAACATCTATTTCTGCTTTATTGACTATGCCAAAGCCTTTGACTGGGTGGATCACAGCAAACCTAGAAGTTCTAAAAGAGATGGGACTACCAGATCACCTTACCTGCCTCCTGAGAAATGTGTTTGCAGGTCAGGAAGCAACAGTTAGAACTGGACATGGAATAATAGACTGATTCCAAATAGGAAAAGGAGTACATCAAGGCTGTATATTGCCACCCTACTTATTTAACTTATATGCAGAGTACATCATGAAAAATGCTGGACTGGATGAAGCACAAGCTGGAATCAAGATTGCTTGGAGAAATATCAATAACCTGAGATATGCAGATGATACCACTCTTATGGCAGGAAGCAAAGAAGAAGTGCCTCTTGATGAAAGTGAAAGAGGAGAGTGAAAAAGTTGGCTTAAAGCTCAACATTCAGAAAACTAAGATCATGGCATTTGGTCTCATTACTTCATGGCAGATAGATGGGGAAACAATGGAAACAGTGACAGACTTTATTTGGGGGGGGCTCCCAAATCACTGCAGATGGTAACTGTGGCCATGTAATTAAAAGATGCTGCTTGGAAGAAAAGTTATGATCAACCTAGACAGCATATTAAAAAGCAGAGACATTACTTTGCCAACAAAAATGTTCATCTAGTCAAAACTATGGTTTTTCCAGTAGTCATGTATGGATGAGAGGCATGTATGAGAGTTGGACTACAAAGAAAACTGAGCACCGAAGAATTGATGCATTTGAACTGTAGTGTTGAAGAAGACTCTTGGGAGTCCCTTCGACTGCAAGGAGATCCAGCCACTGCATCCTAAAGGAATTCAGTCCTGAATATTCATTGGAAGGACTGATGCTGAAGCTGAAACTCCAATACTTTGGCCACTTGATGCGAATAACTGACCCATGGGAAAGACCCTGAAGCTGGGAAAGATTGAGGGCAGGAGGAAAGGGGATGACAGAGGATGAGATGGTTGGTTGGCATCACTGAATCATGAACATGAATTTGACGAAACTCCGTGAGTTGGTGATGAACAGGGAGGCCTGGTGTGCTGCAGTCCATGGGGTTATAAAGAGTCAGACAGAGTGAGCAAATGAACTGAACTGATAAGTTTCTTGACCTGCAGCAAATATTACATTATAGCATACATGTATAATATACAATTTTAATATGAATACCAAACATCTAATCAAATCATCCTGCCACATTTTTTCAGGTTTAAGAGGAAAAAAAGGAACTGAATTATACCAGGAATATTCTGTGTACATTAAAAGGCTAAAATACTTAACTACAATGTATATCTTGCATATTTTTATGGATGAAAAGCTCATAAGTTTTTTGTTAGAACAGAAGAAAAAGGCTGCATTTCAGGAAAAAATGATCAATTATATTTTTCCATAGTAGGTTACTTTGTCATTAATCTTATTGTATAGTTCAATTACCTGCAGGCGGTACTTTGTATTTTAAAATTAATGTTCTTGCACTTTAAACAAATAATTGGTTTGAAAAAAAATATGAGTCCAGAGGGCAATATCTATAAAATGATAGATAGCTTTTTTAGAAGCATATTAAATTCTAAAGTCATTAAATTAATCATTTATTACAGCTCTTTTAAAATTCTGTTGGTAATAATGCGCTATCTACTTTCACTAGTAACTAAAGTTAGTTCCTTGAGTAATTAGGAATTCAAATGTCATGAAAAAAATGCAATTTAAAATTTGTTTAATAAGATGAGAGTAACATCATTCTAAGATACTTAATTTAAATTTTATCAGTTTACTCTAAGTACTGCTTTTCACACCTTATCCACTCAGTAATCAGCTTGTCAATGAAGATTATTAATGAAGGGGCAAAAACACTAAAGATCATGACTTTTTTGACTTTCTTTTTATATGACACATACCTGTGGTACTTACTAAATGTAAAAATATCAGAAAATAAATATATCCAACTAAACATCTAATATATTCTGTGCCTTTTCAGTAGAGACAATCATTTGCCTTCACATCTGTTGTATCATTCATTCTCTTTGTTTGATTGTCTGTTGTTTCAATGTCTTGAATTTTCCAGTCTTCCTTGAATTTGGATTTGCCATGTGATGGAGTCCTGGCCTTTGGACTGTGAATGATTTTGTTGTTCAGTTTCTGGGTCTGAATCTTAAAGGAGCGGGCACGTGACCTTCACATTCCCTTTCCTTCATCATTCCGCTGTCTCTGCTGTTGAATCAGAAGATGATGCATTCATCACCTTTGACTTTTCCAAAGAGAAGTATGGCCTAGTCGTTAAAAAAAAAAGGGGGGGGGCCCTAGAAAATCTATTTGGATGTTCACATGACAGGAAACCACACATCTATCTTTTCTACACCAGCACTTGTGCCGGGTGTAAAAGTGTCATGCTACAAAGTACACTTAAACAAAGTAAACAAACTAAATTAGCACTGTCCTGGACTGCAGGTCATTTCTTGGCATCCCAGTCCTGATTTTGTTATATCAAGTTGCACATAATCAAATAAATTGCCTGACTCTTTTTCACCACTTATCAGTTGTTTGTCTAAGTCAATTATTAGAGATACACCATATGTCAGTAAATGGACACTCAACTCTACTATCTCCAGAAGATCCTCTGGAGAAGGCAATGGCACCTCACTCCATACTCTTGCCTAGAAATCCCATGGATGGAGGAGCATGGTAGGCTACAGTCCATGGGGTCAAAAAAAGTCAGACACAACTGAGCGACTTTGCTTTCACTATGGGTTATATGTTCTATAAACAGGATTTAAAAGGATTCAACTAAATACTGCTATTCTGCTAGTACTAGACGAATCTCTATACTCAATGTTTAGTCCCCCTTGTCAATAAGAGATAAAGGACCCAAGACATAGTGGGAGAGCCTAATTATGAAATATGCCTGAACTTCGGAGTCAAAAAGTCATATACTCATTAACCCAGATAATCCAATAATAACTGTAACATCAGGCAAGTTGATTCATGTTTTTGTAGAATTTTCTTCATGTTTAAGTGCAGTTAAAGACCTATTATAGGATTGTTTCACAAAATAAATGAGGCAAAGGATACAGGAGCTTCCCTGACAGTCCAGTTAACAAAGAATACTCCTGTAATGCAGGAGACCTCTGCTCAATTCCTGGGTCTGGGAGATCAGAACAGTTATCATAGTGCCCAGCAAGATTAGTGTTCAATATTATTGTGATTATTTATTGTTTAGCTCTGATTTTCAGATAGTTAAAGTTGGAAAGATTTAGATTGTGTAAATGCTTAAAATAACACAAATATGTTGCTTGAAGTATACTAAAAAAAATACTGTCTTGTCAATCGTATTATTTTTATGATTATAAGTCTCAGTCGTAACTGAATTCTTTTAATTCTGTAGATCAGTGGTCCCCCACCTCCAGGCCATGTATTAGTACCTCCTGACAGACCAGAGGCAGCATTAGATTAGAAATAATGTGCACAATACATGTAAAGCACCTGACTCATTCCAAAACCATCCTGATCTCAATCCATGGAAAAATTGTCCTCCATGAGATCAGTCCCCAATGCCAAAAAGGTTGGGGACTACTGCTATAGATACCAGTAAATATACATTTAAAAATGACTTCTTCTCCTAGAATCCTCAACTTGTCTCCAGGCACCTAAGATATATGGGCTTCCCTGGTGGCTCAGACAGAATCTGCCTGCAAGTCAGGAGACCTGGGTTCAATCTCTGGGTTGAGAAGATCCCCTGGAGGTGGGCATGGCAACCCACTCCAGTATTCTTGCCTGGAGAATCCCATAGACAGAGGAGCCTGGTGGACTACAGTCCACAGAGTGACAAAGAGTCAGACACAACTGAACAGCTAAGCACAGCACCCCTAGGATATATGATCTAGAGTAATTATTCCATAAGCTACAGAAACTATCACACTTAACTCAGACAGCAAAGTTCACTTCTGTCGGGAATGGTATATGTATAGCCTTGTCTTTGAAAAGTTCCCGCTCAAGTCAGCACTAAGCTAGATCCCTAGCATGCTATAAGAACACTCCATGAGTTACATAAGGCATCTTTGACTATTTGTGATTAGGAAAAAAGAAAAAAAAAAAAATCCCTCAACACTTCATTCAAGCCAGGTCACAAGTCCCAGTGGTCTGGCCAAATGCCAAGTTAAACAATGACATTCTGCTCCACATAGCAAACTTCCCTTCACAGAGGAGAAAAATTACTAATTCAATCTATACTCTCATGAGATTTTAGAGAGCAATTACATGTCCAAAGACAAGGCAGAGATAGAAACTATTAATAGGTTCACAACCCAAAAGCATTCCACAAGGTGAAGAATAAGTGTATGTGCCAATGAATAAAGGAGTAAATCATGTTCAGAACCTTAATTAACTGTGTAGCCTAGGAGCTGGCATTGAGGAGTTAAGACATGAAAGGGATCTGAAACAAGGAGTTTCCAAAAGAGACCTATGTCATGGAAAGGTGCTAAGACTCTTACTCAAAGGATTTTTCCATTGGCTACAGAGAAAGATTTGCCTGGAGTAATGTGCTCATGATGAGAAATTTAATAACAAGGATGAAACCGTTTTACCAGGAATGATTCAAGAGTGCAGAGCCTTGGGTATTCGAGTAGTTGTAATTGACACCACTAAGAATGACCGCATTTCCTCACATATGTCTTCAGTTACATCCTGCATTTCTGATGAAAATGAGGTTACTAGCTGGTCACTGATGGTAGTTTTTCTGTGCCATGGATTCAATTTGTTTTTTATTAAATTCTAGCCCTAAACAATTGTAATAATTCTAGGGAAAGACTAAAGTAACATTTCTTGTAAATAAAATGATCCCATTGCTAAGTAAGAATGCCTGATGATGGACAAGAAAAGGAAATGTTTAAACTGTTACAAAAGCAAATCATCTTTATGTTCTCCTTAAAAGAGTTCTACCGTGAGTAATTTCATTTTATTTACATGAAAAATGCTGATAGAAACTATCTATCTATATAGATAAAACTAACATATATGGGAAAACAATAGATTATTTGTAATTTTATACTGAAATGTAATAGTTATTATTCAGTTGTATCCTCTACACATACAGGTGCATTAACCACAATTGGCTTTAACTATCAAATAATTTCAAATATTTTATTCAGAAATAAAGTCATAACTCCCATCAAGGCAATGGATTTCAATTCCTGGTGCTTCTTTAAACTTTGAAGAACTGAGAAGCCTGAACATAGATAACTAATTGAATAAAAACAACACTGTAGCTTTGAAGTGTGAAAATATGTGAGAACAATTCTAATACCTGGGCTCTACTCCTGGAAAATATAAAATCAGAATAAAGAGGTAGAAAGCTGGCCATCAGCTATATTTTTTTTAAACTTCTCCAGTGTGCATGTTGGCATCTTGGATTGAAAACTGCTCTAAAGAATGTTTTACATTTAAAATATTCATACAGAGGCCAAGATCCTGTTCTAACCATCTAATTAATTGTTATGAAATGGTGAGGGGTTCACACTCTTGAAAACTACAGTGTGAACAAGGGGTTTCTCCCACACCTTCCCAGGGACAGTTGGTAATAAACTCTTTGAAGTTAAATCTCCCTGAAAGGGCAATGCAAAAATCCTTTTTATAACTGGAAATGAATCAGACAAGCTTTTCAGCTACTCCCTAACCAAATTCCAGTAAAGCTCATATTATTTGGCTTTTGGCTTTTTTTCCCTAACTCCTGTTGTGACTTAATTCTGCTTCAGTCCTATCCAAATTACCGCTCTCGAAAGATTCTGCTTAGCAAAGAACTTTTCAAGCTATATTATCAGTTCTTTTCAAAATGGCACTTTGTAGCCTGGAAAAATATCATTTTAATACTAAAAATCCCTCTAGTAATTCAATTACTTTGGGATTTTGTCATATGTGTGAAAAGAATACTTAACTCCAAGAATAGGCAGACTTCTAAGGTAGGGCAATTTTGCTAGTTTTTTTTTTTTTCTTTTTAGTGAGTATTTTCATTTAAAGTTCAAAATAAGTTCAGCAGATTAGAATCCCAGATTAACAAAAATTTGTATATTATCCCCATTTTTTTAAATTAAAAGTTGAAATTAAGCCCTTGAATTTCAGGAGGCTCCCTTGTAGCTCATAAAGTTACAAGCTGTGGACAAAGTATTTCACTTGTTTTTTTCTTTAGCAGTGAAAAGTATATAGATGATTCAGCTAAGGCAGTATGTAACCAGAATGCTTCTAACCTGAGGCAACATGTAAGGTATTTTGTCCAAATACCTGGAAGTGATCATCTTAACATTATCATCACTCTTAACATTAGCCTGTGTCTAATCTCTTGTTCTGCTTCTTCATTCATTCCACTAATGCTTTTTAAGCATATTTTATATCTGATACATTGTGGATATAACAAAATCACAACAGGAAAAAAAGAAATCCCTGTCTTCACAGAATTTGCATCCCTATGGGATAAACTGAAAATAAACACTGTAAGTTTTGGATACCAGACAATAAGTGCTAAAGTAAAATAGAAGTGAAGAGGTTAGGAAATTTGGGGCAATAAAGTCTTGAACTTTAGTGGGACCTCATTGAAAGGGTAAAATTTAACTAAAGAACTAGAAGAGGGGAAGAATGGATGCCATAATATCTGGGGAAAGGGACCTCAGGTAGCGGGATGGTAAATGGGTTTGAGGAGCAGTTATAAGGCCAAAGTCCAGAAAGATGAGGAGAGAAAGCATGGAGGTAGATTATGGAGGGTCTTTTGTCTCGTAATAAGAAATTTGGATTTTATGTGACATAATAAATCACTAGGTTGTCTGAACTATGGAGAAGATGGTCTGATTTGTCACACCGAGTCAGAAACGACTACAGTGACTTAGCAGCAGCAGAAGAAGCAGAACTGGTTTGCACAATATATTGAGATAGGAAAGTAGTAGCCATGGGCCTAGGTAGAAAGAAGAGTTAAGAATTAAGGGTAGGAATACATTCAGGTGGTAAAGAATCCGCCTGCAAGGCGGGAGACCTGGGTTTGATACCTGGGTTGAGAAGATCTCCTGGAGGAGGGCATGGCAAACCAGTCGAGTAATTCTTGCCTGGAGAATCCCCATGGACAGAGGAGCCTGGTGGGTTACAGCCCATGGGGTTGCAAAGAGTGGGAAAGGACTGAACGACTAAGCACATGCATCTCCTTAGCTTTCTCAGGCTTGTGACAGCTTCTTGGAATTTTTTTTATTTTTTCTTCACATTTTTGAAGAGTATTGGCCAGGGATTTTGTAGGCTGTCCCCCAGTTTGGTTTGGTCTGCTGTTTTTCTCATGGTTAAATGAGGGTTATGGGCTTTTAGGACTACCAAGTTAAGGCTGTCTCATTTCAGACAGTAAAGACTCTGCCTATAATGCCGGAGAACTGGGTTCGATCCCTGGGTTGGGAAGATCCCTGGAGAAGGAAAGAGCTACCCACTAGACTGTTCTTGCCTGGAGAATTCCATGGACAGAGGAGCCTGGTAGGCTACAGTCCATGGGGTCATAAAGAGTTGGACACGACTGAACGACTTGCACTTTCCATAAAAGGGCAGAGGGAGAGAAAGAGAGAATGGGAATATACCAAGTTTTTAAGAAAAAAATTTTCTGAAGTTTCACACAAACACAAGAAACTGCCCAAATCATAAATGCTTAACTAGGGGTGAGGGGGTGAGGACAGATTTCCAAATCTCACCCATGGGTGTATATATCAACCACCCAGAACCAATAAGTATTACCAGCAACTCCAAAGCCTTCTCTATTCCCTTGATAAATACCCTTTTGGTTTCATGTATAACCACCAGATTATACTTCGCCCAGGGATAACCACCCTCCTGACTTTCAGATCAGATCAGATCAGTCGCTCAGTCCTGTCTGACTCTTTGTGACCCCATGAATCACAGGATGCCAGGCCTCCCTGTCTATCACCAACTCCCGGAGTTCACTCAAATTCACGTCTGTTGAGTCTGTGATGCCATCCAGCCATCTCATCCTCTGTCATCCCCTTCTCCTCCTGCCCTCAATCCCTTCCAGCATCAGAGTCTTTTCCAATGAGTCAACTCTTCACATGAGGTGGCCAAAGTACTGGAGTTTCAGCTTTAGGATCATTCCTTCCAAAGAAATCCTAGGGCTGATCTCCTTCAGAATGGACTGGTTGGATCTCCTTGCAGTCCAAGGGACTCTCAAGAGTCTTCTCCAACACCACAGTTCAAAACCATTAATTCTTTGGCACTCAGTTTTCTTCACAGTCCAACTCTCACATCCATACATGACCACTGGAAAAACCATAGCCTTGACAGGACGGACCTTTGTTGGCAAAGTAATGTCTTTGCTTTTCAATATGCTATCTAGGTTAGTCATAACTTTTCTTCCAAGGATTAAGGGTCTTTTAATTTCATGGCTGCAGTCACCATCTACAGTGATTTTGGAGCCCAAAAAAGTAAAGTCTGACACTTTTTCCACTGTTTCCCCATCTATTTCCCATGAAGTGATGGGACCGGATGCCATGATCTTTGTTTTCTGAATGTTGAGCTTTAAGCCAACATTTTCACTCTCCTCTTTCACTTTCATCAAGAGGCTTTTTAGTTCCTCTTCACTTTCTGCCATAAGGGTGGTGTCATCTGCATATCTGAGGTTATTGATATTTCTCCCGGCAATCTTGATTCCAGCTTGTGCTTCTTCCAGCCCAGCGTTTCTCATGATGTACTCTGCATATAAGTTAAATAAGCAGGGTCTCCTGACTTTAACAACACATATTAGTTTTGCATATTTTTAAATGTTTTACAAATTGAATCATATAATATTCAGCTATTTCCTCTCTGACATTTTTTGATTTCATTATGTTGATGAAATTTATCCTTGCTGTATACAGCAATTGTTTACTTGCTTTATGGAATTATAGTAGCCCTTTAATATGTTCATGCAATTGATGCCTGTTAATTAAAATTGTACCTAGAAGATGGCTAAACTCCTTCTAGTAATTAACCACTAAGTTATTTTGGATTTTCTAAGCTAAAGCCTTTTAAAAAATAAAAATAAAATTAATCTTTCCCATTTTTATGACTTTCACTTATTTGTGTTTCTTCTCAGGCCTGAACAAAGCTTTTAACATTGAAAATATATAGTGATAGATGACATTCTTGATTCATTTCCAATTTGCTTAATATTTAACATTTCAATAGTAAGTCTGATATTTGTGCCAGTCTATTTTTAAATACCTATGTCAGATTAAGGATGTTCTCTTTTATTCCAATTTTATTACATAAGTTTAAAATAAATGGGATTAAAACTTTATCAATTTTTTTTCTGCCACATTAAAACAATCATGATTATTCCCTCATTCAGTTAATGCAGTGAATTGCACTGTCAGCTGTTAAACCAATCTTTGAATAAACACTAGATAGTATTGAAAGTCCTTTCTGATTTTATATTGCTACATTTGGTTTGCTTATATCTGTTTAGGATATTTGCATACAAGTTTTAAAAATAAATTGCCCTATATTTTCTCTTTTCTATAATGACCTTGTCTGGTTTGGGGACATATAGGCCTCATAAAACAAATAGGGATATATTTTATTTTATTAATATTTAGAAGATTTTAGTATGTATGGATTGATTCTATGTTTTTCTTTAAGTGTTTGAAATAATGTATTGATATAGCCATCTGAGTTTGGGATTCTTTCAGTACAAAGGCTTTAAATGTAGAACTCAATTTTTAAAATAGATCTAGGACTACTCAGCTTTATATTTGTCTTTGTGTCACCTTTAATAAATCATGTTTTTCTGAGAATCTGCCTATTTCACCTAAAATTTCTAGCTACTGGCACAAGTTTATTGGTATTAATAAACCTATTACGTTTTCAACTATGGTAGAATACATCTCGACATAGACTCGTTGACTTCCTAGTTGGCTTCCTGGGTACTCTTAAGCAATTACCATGTAGTTTAAGATTTGACATATATCCTTGAAGGCTGAGCACTATGCACCCTGGGTAGGGGGGTGGAATTACCTACAATGTGTGGGAAGGTAATGAAGGTTATTACTCATACACAAGAAGCTCACAAGTAAAGTCCAGTCGAAGTGGCTGCTAATTTCTTACCATAGCAGGCAGAATAAGCAGAGTGTGTTTGCAGGACCACCCTCTCCAGCTTCTCACCATAATTGGATGGGCAAATCCCTAGGCTCAACTCTGGGTGAAAGGTATGAAGCTCCGTCATATCCCTATCTATTTGTTGCTGGAGAGACCAACATAATAGAGGTTAAGGATACTGTGAATAAATCCTACACCACAAGGCCCATTTGACATGGGTTTACTAGTATAGTTTACCAGTAAACCCCATCGTCCTATATCCAGGAGAGAAAGACATATGAGTAGAAGGTTTCTACTACCAAAGTGTTAGTTGTTCAGATGTGTCTGACTCTCTGTGATCCCAAGGACTGTAGCCCACCAAGCTCCTCTGACTATGGGATTTCCCAGGCAAGAATACTTGAGTGTGTTGTCATTTCCCCCTCCAGGGGATCTTCCCAATCCAGGGAGGAATGAACCCAGGTGTCCCACATTACAGGCAGATTCTTTAATGTCTGAGTCACCAGGAAGCCCTCCACTGCCAAACTCACCTGAAATTTCATATGATAATAAATACCCAGCACTCTAAAAACATATCATACTGTATTTAGCAAAAACTAGAACATTTAAAAGCACACAAGGTATATTTTTATAAGGTAGCTAACTATACCCTGTGTGTCTGTGTGTGCTCAGTCATGTCCCGCTAGTTGCAACACCATGGATTGTAGTACACCAGGCTCCTCTGTCCATGAGATTTTCTAGGCAAGAATACTGGAGTGGGTGGCCATTTCCTACAGCAGGGGATTTTCCCAACCCAGGGATTGAACCCACATCTTTTGTGCCTCACTTACCTTGGTATGTGGGTTCTTTAGCATTAGTGCCACCTGGGAAACCCCAGCTAACTACCCTGAAGGTACCATATTAGCAAAGTCTAGGAGAAACATTCTGATAAAAATATTGTAAGAAGGTATTTGGGTAAATAGGAGAAAGAGACTGAAACAGTTCTTGTAAGATATGACTATATTAAGTAATTATTTTATATGGAAGAGGATTTACAAGCAAGCAGAGTTGTGCATGAATCACAAAATATTTTCACTTTATAACTGTCATCAAAAAGAGGGGAGGCACTTTTAAAGAAACACTGAATGGCTTTTGGCTCTAAAATTGAGAAGTCAGGAAAGGGATGTTTATTAACAAAATCGGCAGACATGTATTGATCATCAACTCTGACAGAGAACACAACATTCAAAGTTTCTCTTCCCTTTACAATTTAGACACTCTTATTGACTGCAAAGTTCATGTAACAGCTGGTTTGCTTTTATTTCATTATTCACTGTGACCACTTCCAGAAATGCTAGCAGAGCCAAAATAAAACAGGAAAACCCCACTCAGAGGACATGAAGATTGATGACAAGGCTTCAAATGGGAAACTGGCACTTGGGTCACCATTTTTATACTTCAGTACATCAAAAGCTCATTCACATGATGTTCTAGGAAATATCTGACTGGCACTCTCCAAAACTGTTAGGATCATCAAATACACGGAAAAATCTGTTGTCACAGTCAAGAAGAGACTACAGAGACATGACTAAATAAAATGTCCTATTTTAGATGGGCTCCTGGAACAGAAAAAAAAAAATGACTTAGATAAAAATTATAGAAATCAATCTGAATCAATGTGAATTATAGTTAATAATAATGTATCATTATTCACTCATTAATCATGATAAATGCATCATACTAATGTGAGATATTAATAAAGAGTAATCTGGGTGTGGGATGAATTGGAATTCTCTGTACTATTTCACAATTTTTCTGTAAATCTAAGTCAACTCTAAAATAATGTTAGTCTGCAATAATAGTTAAGCTAATATATTCACTGAAAACAAAGTTAAGTTAGCTGCACAACAATTTCTATAGCATTTTTAAGTTGTTGTTTAGTTGCTTAGTCACACCCAACTCTTCTGAGTGGCCCCACGAACTGGAGCCTTCCAGGCTCTTCTGTCTATGGAATTTTTCAGGCAAGAATGCTGGAGTGGACGGCCATGTCCTCCTCCAGGGGATTTTCCTAACCCGGTGATTGAACCCACATCTTCTGTCTCCTGCATTGCAGAAAGATTCTTTACCACTGAGCAATACATTATTAGTGAAGTGAAAGTCGTTCAGTCATGTCCGACTCATGCGACCCCTTGGACTATCCAGTCCATGGAATTCTCTAGGCTAGAATACTGGAGTGGATAGCCTTTGCCTTCTCCAAAGGATCTTTTCAACCCAGGAATCGAACCCAGATCTCCTGCATTGCAGGTGGATTCTTTACTAGATGAGCCACAAGGGAAGCCCGTGGAGCATTATTATGGACCCATTTAAGAAGTCATCTCATTGTGGAAATATATTTATGACACAATCTCTCATTCCATGTATACTCATTACAGAACAACTCAAGGCTACAAAGTTAAGTATGGCTGGACAGATGTTTAATACTAATTCAGCAATTTTCATTGAACACCTACCATGTGTAAGAAAGTATATTATCATTAGATACTTTGGTAAATACCCTAGTAAATCACCAAATCTTTCTTTAATCTAACAGAGGACACAAGATGCATACAAGAGTCTATAATACAACATTGGAAGTAGTAAGACTCTAGTGGATGCTCTAGTATGTCACCCAGATCCTACTTTTAGGAAAGAGGTACACATTCCTACTGCTTGTCATATTAGTAAACTTTTTAGGTTCAGTGATCTTGCATATTCCAAAACATACCTTCCAAACTGAGTATTGCATCTTGCACATCCCAGCACTAGGAAAGAAGACCAGAACTGACTACATACCTTAGCATTCAAAAGCACCATGTGCTACTATTGAAAGCATTGCTTCTATGATATCTTTTTTGGATAGCACTGGAAGGCTTACAGCTCTGAGTGAACCAGAATAAGAAAATAAGGTTCTAATAAAAATATAGAACCCTATCTATAATAAGGCCATATTCAGTAGAAACATAAGGAAGTGAAGTGGAAGTGTTAGTCACTTGTGTCTGATTCTTTGTGACCCCGTGGACTATAGCCCATCAGGCTCCTTTGCCCATGGGATTCTCCAGGCAGGAATACTGGACTGGGTTGCCATGCCTTTCTCCAGGGGAATCTTCCCAACCCACGAATCAAACCCAGGTCTCCCACACTGCAGGCAGATTCCTTATCATCTGAGCAGATTCTTTACCATATGAGCTACCAGTAGAAACTTAAATTTCATTTGAAAAGTAACTTTTCTTCTGCTGTTGGGGCACATAAGGACAAAATGACCATGGACAGCGAGTGACCATGCATTCAAAACTGCCCAAAAGGAGATATGTTCTATCAGACTATGTCCAAAGATTGAATGGTCCAGCCACCATCCATCATAGGATGAAAGTGATCCTGTCAGGATCAGACACAACCAAAGCCTGAAGAGACATAAGCAAACTGTACCAACAGGTAGTTTAGACAATTGATGATAAAGTCCAGAATATACCAATATTACATCAATGCTTTCTCCTCAACTCCTACACTCAGAAGTAAATAATTTAAAATGATAAGGTGTCCATAGGTGTGTGGATTTATCTCTGGGCTTTCTATTTTGTTCCATTGACCTACATTTCTGTCTTTATGCCAGTACCATACTGTCTTGATGACTGTGGCTTTGTAGTAGAGCCTGAAGTCAGGTAGGTTGATTCCTCCAGTTCCATTCTTCTTTCTCAAGATTGCTTTGGCTATTCGAGGTTTTTTGTATTTACATACAAATTGTGAAATTATTTGTTCTAGCTCTGTGAAAAATACCATTGGTAGCTTGATAGGGATTGCATTGAATCTATAGATTACTTTGGGTAGTATACTCATTTTCACTATATTGATTCTTCTGATCCATGAACACGGTATATTTCTCCATCTATTAGTGTCCTCTTTGATTTCTTTCACCAGTGTTTTATAGTTTTCTATATATAGCTCTTTAGTTTCTTTAGGTAGATGTATTCCTAAGTATTTTATTCTTTTCATTGCAATGATGAATGGAATTGTTTCCTTAATTTCTCTTTCTATTTTCTTACTATTAGTGTATAAGAATGTAAGGGATTTCTGTGTGTTGATTTTATATCCGGCAACTTTACTATATTCATTGATTAACTCTAGCAATTTTCTGGTGGAGTCTTTAGGGTTTTCTATGTAGAGGATCATGTCATCTGCAAACAGTGAGAGTTTTACTTATTTTTTTCCAATTTGAATTCCTTTTATTTCTTTTTCTGCTCTTATTGCTGTGGCCAAAACTGCCAGAATTATGTTGAATAGTAGTGGTGAGAGTGGGCACCCTTGTCTTGTTCCTGACTTTAGGGGAAATGCTTTCAATTTTTCACCATTGAGGATAATGTTTGCTGTGGGTTTGTCATATATAGCTTTTATTATGTTGAGGTATGCTCCTTCTATTCCTGCTTTCTGGAGAGTTTTTATCATAACTGGATGTGGAATTTTGTCAAAGGCTTTTTCTGCATCTATTGAGATAATCATATGGTTTTAATTTTTCAATTTGTTAATGTGGTGTATTACATTGACTGATTTATGGATATTAAAGAATCCTTGCATCCCTGGGATAAAGCCCAGTTGGTCATGGTGTACCCCAATGTTCATTGCAGGACTGTTTATAATAGCCAGGACATGGAAGCAACCTAAATGTCTATCAGCAGATGAATGGATAAGAAAGCTGTGGTACATATACACAATGGAGTATTACTCAGCCATTAAAAAGAATACATTTGAATCAGTTCTAATAAGGTGGATGAAACTGCAGCCTATTATGCAGAGTGAAGTAAGCCAGAAAGAAAAACACCAATACAGTATGAAAAGAAGAGAAGCAAAAAGTAAAGGAGAAAAGGAAAGATATAAGCATCTGAATGCAGAGTTCCAAAGAATAGCAAGAAGAGATAAGAAAGCCTTCCTCAGTGGTCAATGCAAAGATATAGAGGAAAACAACACAATGGGAAAGACTAGAGATCTCTTTAAGAAAATTAGAGATACCAAGGGAACATTTCATGCAAAGATGGGCTCAATAAAGGACAGAAATGGTATGGACCTAACAGAAGCAGAAGATATTAAGAAGAGGTGGCAAGAATACACAAAACTGTACAAAAAAAGATCTCCTTACCAAGATAATCACGATGGTATGATCACTCACCTAGAGCCAGACATCCTGGAAGGTGAAGTCAAGTGGGTCTTAGAAAAAATCACTACAAACAAAGCTAGTAGAGGTGACAGAATCCCAGTTATTTCAAACCCTGAAAGATGATGCTGTGAAAGGTCTGCACTCAGTATGCCAGCAAATCTGGAAAACTCAGCAGTGGCCACAGGACTGGAAAAGGTCACTTTTCATTCCAATCCCAAAGAAAGGCAATGCCAAAGAATGCTCAAACTACCACATAATTGCACTCATCTCACACGCTAGTAAAGTAATGCTCAAAATTCTCCAAGCCAGGCTTCAGCAGGATGTGAACCGTGAACTTCCAGATGTTCAAGCCAGTTTTAGAAAAGGCAGAGGAGCCAGAGATCAAATTGCCAACATCCACTGGATCATCAAAAAAGCAAGAGAGTTCCAGAAAAAACATCTATTTCTGCTTTATTGACAATGCCAAAGCCTTTGACTGTGTAGATCACAAAAAACTGTGGAAAATTCTGAAAGAGATGGGAATACCAGACCACCTGATGTGCCTCTTGAGAAACCTGTATGCAGGTCAGGAAGGAACAGTTAGAACTGGACATGGAACAACAGACTGGTTCCAAATAGGAAAAGGAGTATGTCAAGGCTGTATATTGTCACCCTGTTTATTTAACTTATATGCAGAGTACATCATGCGAAATGCCAGGCTGGATGAATCACAAGCTGGAATCAAGATTTCCAGGAGAAATATGAATAACCTCAGATATGCAGATGACACCACCCTTATGGCAGAAAGTGGAGAAGAAGTAAAGAGCCTCTTGATGAAAGTGAAAGAGGAGAGTGAAAAAGTTGACTTAAAGCTCAACATTCAGAAAACTAAGATCATGGCATCTGGTCCCATCACCTCATGGGAAATAGATGGGGAAACAGTGGAAACTGTGAGACTTTATTTTTTGGGCTCCAAAATCACTGCATATGGTGACTTCAGCCATGAAATTAAAAGATAGTTACTCCTTGGAAGAAAAGTTATGACCAACTTACATAGCATATTGAAAAACAGAGACATTACTTTGTCAACAAAGGTCCGTTTTGTCAAGGCTATGGTTTTTCCAGTGGTCATATATGGATGTGAGAGTTGGACTGTGAAGAAGGCTGAGCGTCAAAGAATTGATGCTTTTGAACTGTGGTGTTGGAGAAGACTCTTGAGAGTCCCTTGGACTGCAAGGACATCCAACCAGTCCATTCTGAAGGAGATCAGCCCTGGGATTTCTTTGGAAGGAATGATGCTAAAGCTGAAACTCCAATACTTTGGCCACATCATGAGAAGTGTTGACTCATTGGAAAAGACTCTGATGCTGGGAGGAATTGGGGGCAGGAGGAGAAGGGGACGACAGAGGATGAGATGGCTGGATGGCATCACCAACTCAATGGACATGAATTTGAGTGAACTCCGGGAGTTGGTGATGGACAGGGAGCCCTGGCGTGCTGAGTTTCATGGGGTTGCAAAGAGTCGGACATGACTGAGAGACTGAACTGAACTGAACTGAACTGAATGCATATATATGCAATTTAGAAAGATGGTAATGATAACCCTATATGCGAGACAGCAAAAGAGACACAGATGTATAGAACAGTCTTTTGGACTCTGTGGGAGAAGGAAAGGGTGGGTGATTTGGGAGAATGGCATTGAAACATGTATAATATCATATAAGAAATGAATCGCCAGTCCAGGTTTGATGCAGGATATAGGATGCTTGGGGCTGGTGTACTGGGATGACCCAGAGGGATGATATGGGGAGAGAGGTAGGAGAGGAGTTCAGGATGGGGAACACATGTACACCTGTTGTGGATTCATGATGATGTATGGCAAAACCAATAAAATATTGTAAAGTAATTAGCTTCCAATTAAAATAAATAAATTTAAATTAAAAATAATAATAATAATTTAAAATGAAGATATCAAGATGTTGCATATTTCAAAATCCCAATGGAATTTTAAGAGGAATAAAAATAACATTGTAACCCCAAAAGGCCTTGAATATCTGAAGCAGTATTGAGCAAGAAGAAAGCTAGAATCACCACAATTCCCGGTTTTAAAATTACATTGTAAATTTCCAGTAATCTAAACTACATATACTGACATAGAAACATACATATAGACCAATGGAACTGACTAGAGAGCTCAGAAACAGCGCTGTCTGTACACTGTCAACTGATCATTAACAATGTTGCCAAGAATACACAATAGAGAAAGGATACTCTTTTCAAGGAATGATGCTGGAAAAACTGGGTATCTAATACATAAAAAAGGATGAGATTTGACCCTTATCTAAGACTATATAATTGAACTCAAAATGGACTAAAGACATAAATCTGAGTCCTAAAACTGTACAGCTCCTGAAGGAAAACAGGGAAAATCTCTTTAACATTGCTTTCAGCAGTATTTTACTTTTTGATTCTGTTTGTTTTTGTCCTTTTTTTGTATTATGCCAAATGCACAGGAAATAAAAGCAGAAATAGACAAATGAGATTTCATTTAACTAAAAAGGTTCTGGAGGGCAAGGTGAACTATCAGGAAAACAAACAGCATCCTAAAATGGGAAAAAATATTTACAGAAAATATATATGATAAGAGGTAAATATCCAAATATACAAGGAATTCATACAACTCAAAAGCAAAGAGTTCAATAATCCAATTTTAAAAAATGGATAAAACACATAAATAGGCATTTTTCAAAAGAAGATATAGAGATGGCCAAGAGTTACATGAAAAGATGTTCAACATCACTAATATTCAGGGAAATGCAAATCAAAACCACAGTGAGATTTCATCTCACATCTGTGGGATGGCTATTAACCATGTTTTGATAAGGATGTGGAGAAAAGTATGTGGAATACTTGTATGCTATTGGTGGAAATGTAAATGGTTCAGCCACTACAGAAAATATTAGGGAGTTTCCCTCAAAATATTAAATAGAACTGCCATATAACTTAGCAATCCCACTTCTATGTATTTAAATAAATCTATGTTTATTACAGTGCACTATTTACAATAGTTAGGTCACGGAAGCAATCTATGTGTCCATTGACAGATGAATGGATAAAGAAGGTATTGTTGTTGTTCAGTCACTCAGTTGTGTCTGACTCTTTGCAACCCCATGGACTGTAGCACACCAGGCTGCTCTGTCCTCCTCTATCTCTGGAGTTTGCTCAAATTCATGTCTAATGAGTCGGTGATGCCATCCAATCAACTCATCCTCTGCCACCCTCTTCTCCATTTGCCTTCAATCTTTCCCAATATCAGGGTCTTTTCCAATAAGTCAGCTCTTTTTATCAGGTGGTCAAAGTATTGAAGCTTCAGCTTCAGAATCAGTCCTTCCAATGAATATTTGTGCTTTATTTCCTTTAGAATTGATTGGTTTTATCGCCTTGCTGTACAAGGGATTCTCAAGAGTCTTCTCTAGCACCACAATTCAAAAGTATCAATTCTTCAGCATGTTGCCTTCTTTATAGTCCAATTCCGACATCCATACATGACTCCTGGAAGAAACATAGCTTTGACGATCCTTGCTGGCCAAGTGATGTCTCTGCTTCTTAATATGCTGTCTAGATTTGTCATAGCTTTCCTTCAAAGGAGTAAGCATCTTTTAATTTCATGACATCTTGTAATTTCATGAAACAAAAGTAGATGTTTTCCTGAAATTCCCTTGCTCTCTCCATAATCCAGCGAATGTTGGCAATTTGATCTCTAGTTCCTCTTCCTTTTCTAAACTCAGCTTGGACATCTGGAAGTTCTTGGTTTGCCTAGTGCTAAAGCCTAGCATACAAGGTTTTATGCATGTCCTTACTAGCATGAGAGATGAGCACAATGGTCTGATGGTTAGCACATTCTTTGGTACTACCCTTCTTGGAAATTAGAATAAGGATTGACCTTTTCCAGTCTTGTGGCCACTGCTGAGTCTTGCAGATTTGCTGACATAATGAATGCAAAACCTTGATGACATCCTCCTTTAGGGATGTGAATAGCTCTGCTGGAATTTCATCACATCCACTAGCTTTATTAACAGTAGTGCCTCTTAAGGCCCACTTGACTTTGCACTCCAGAATGTCTGGGTCTCGGTGACTAACCACACCATTGTAGTAATCCAGTTCATTAAGATCTTTCTTTATGAAGTTTTTCCATGTATTATTTCCGTCTCTTCTTGAGCACTTCAGCAACTACTAGCTATCTACCATTTTTATCTGTTATTTTGCCCATCTTTGAGCAGAATGCTCCCTTGATGTTTCCAATTTTCCTGAAGAGATCTCTAGTCTTTCCCCTTTTGTTATTTACTTCTATTGTTAAACTCTGTTCATGCAGAAGTCCTTCTTTTCTCTTCTAGCTATTCTTTGAAACTCTGCAACTAATGGATGTAACTTTCCTTCTCTCCTTTGCTTTTCACTTCTCTTCGTTCTTCTGTATTCTTTAGCTTCCTCAGATAACCACTTTGCCTTCTTGGCTTGCTTTCTCTTTGGGATAATTTTGTTCACTGCCTCCTGTACATTATTACAGACCTCTGTCCATAGTTCTTCAGACACACTGTTATCTAGACCTAGTCCCATGAATATACTCATTACCTCTACTGTGAATTCATATGGGATTTGACTTAAGTCATAACTTGCTGCCCTGGTATTTTCCTTGTTTTCTTTACTTTAAGCCTTAATTTTACTTTGAGAAGCTGATTATCTGAGCCACAGTCGGTTCCAGGTCTTGTTTTTGCTGTCTGAATACAGCTTCTCCATCTTCACTTGGAAAGTAAAAGTGAAAATCTCTCAGTTGTGTCTGTCTCTTTGGACTACAGAGTCTAGGGAATTCTCCAGGCCAGAATACTGGAGTGGGTTCAGTTCAGTTCAGTTCAGTTCAGTTCAGTTGCTCAGTCATGTCCAACTCTTTGCAACTGCATGAACCACAGAACGCCAGGCCTCCCTGTCCATCACCAACTCCCAGAGTTTACCGAAACTCATGTCCATCGAGTCGGTGATGCCATCCAACCATCTCATCCTCTGTCATGCCCTTCTCCTCCCAACCTCAGTCGGTCCCAGAATCAGGGTCTTTTCAAATGAGTCAGTTCTTCACATGACGTGGCCAAAGTATTGGAGTTTCAGCTTCAACATCAGTTCTTCCAATTAACACCCAGGACTGATCTCCTTTAGAATGGACTGGTTGGATCTCCTTGCAGTCCAAGGGACTCTCAAGAGTCTTCTCCAACACTACAAATCAAAAGCATCAACTCTTCTGTGCTCAGCTTTCTTTATAGTCCAACTCTTACATCCATACATGACTACTGGAAAAACCATAACCTTGACTAGACAGACCTTTGTTGAGAAAATAATGTCTCTGTTTTTCAATATGCTATCTAGGTTGGTCATAACTTTCCTTCCAAGGAGTAAGTATCATTTAATTTCATGGCTGCAGTCACCATATGCAGTGATTTTGGGGAGCCCAAAAAATAGTCTGACATTGTTTCCACTGTTTCCCCATCAATTTGTCATGAAGTGATGGGACCAGATGCCATGATCTTAGTTTTCTGAATGTTGAGCTTTAAGTCAACTTTTTCACTCTCCTCTTTCACTTTCATCAAGAAGCTCTTTACTTCTTCTTCACTTTCTGCCATAACGGTGGTGTCATCTGCATATCGGAGATTATTCATATTTCTCCTGACAACCTTGATTCCAGCTTGTGCTTCATCCAGCCTGGCATTTCACATGACATACTCTGCATATAAGTTAAATAAACAGGGTGACAATATACAGCCTTGACATACTCCTTTTCCTATTTGGAACCAGTCTGTTGTTCCATGTCCAGTTCTAACTGTTCCTTCCTGACCTGCATACAGGTTTCTCAAGAGGCATGTCAGGTGGTCTGGTATTCCCATCTCTTTCAGAATTTTCCACAGTTTATTGTGATCCACACAGTCAAAGGCTTTGGCATAGTCAATAAAGCAGAAATAGATGTTTTTTCTGGAACTCTCTTGCTTTTTCGATGATCCAGCAGATGTTGTCAAGTTGATCTCTGGTTCCTCTGCCTTTTCTAAAACCAGCTTGAACATCTGGAAGTTCATGGTTCACATACTGCTGAAGCCTGGCTTGGAGAATTTTGAGCATTACTTTACTAGCGTGTGAGATGAGTGCAATTGTGCAGTCATTTGAGCTTTCTTTGGCATTGCCTTTCTTTTGGATTAGAATGAAAACTGACATTTCCAGTTCTGTGGCCACTGCTGAGCTTTCCAAATTTGCTGGCATATTGAGTGCAGCACTTTCACAGAATCATCTTTTAGGATTTGAAATAGCTCAACTGGAATTCCATTACCTTCACTAGCTTTGTTTGTAGTGATGCCTCCTAAGGCCTACTTGACTTCACATTCCAGGATGTCTGGCTCTAGGTGAGTGACCACACCATCTTGATTATCTGGATCATGAAGATCTTTTTCGTACAGTTCTGTGTATTCTTGCCACCTCTTCTTAATATCTTCTGCTTCTGTTAGGTCCATACCATTTCTTTATCAAGCCCATCTTTGCATGAAACATTCCCTTGGTATCTCTAGTTTTCTTGAAGAGATCTCTAGTCTTTCCCATTTTGTTGTTTTCCTCTATTTCTTTGCATTGATCACTAAGGAAAGCTTTCTTATCTCTTCTTGCTATTCTTTGGAACTCTGCATTCAAATGGGTGTATCTTTCCTTTTCTGCTTTGCTTTTCGCTTCTCTTCTTCGCAAAGCTATTTGTAAGGCCTTCTCAGACAACCATTTTGCTTTTTTGCATTTCTTTTTCTTGGGGATGGTCTTGATCCCTGTCTCCTGTACAATTTCATGAGCCTCTGTCCATAGTTCATCATGTGCTCTGTCTATCAGATCTAGTCCCTTAAATCTCTTTCTCACTTCCACTGTATAATCATAAGGGATTTGATTTAGGTCATACCTGAATGGTCTAGTGGTTTTCCCCACTTTCTTCAATTTAAGTCTAAATTTGGCAATAAGGAGTTCATGATCTGAGCCACAGTCAGCTACCGGTCTTGTTTTTGCTGACTGTATAGTTTCTCCATCATTGGCTGCAAAGAATATAATCAATCTGACTTCGGTATTGGCCATCTGGTGATGTCCATGTGCAGAGTCTTTCTCTTGCATTGTTGGAAGAAGGTGTTTTCTATGACCAGTGCGTTCTCTTGGCAAGACTCTATTAGCCTTTGCCCTGCTTCATTCTGTACTCTAAGGCCAAATTTGCCTGTTACTCCAGATGTTTCTTGACTTCCTACTTTTGCATTCCAGTCCCCTATAATGAAAAATACATCTTTTTTGGATATTAGTTCTAAAAGGTCTTGTAGGTCTTCATAGAACTGTTCAACTTCAGCTTCTCCAGCGTTACTGGTTGGGGCATAGACTTGGATTACTGTGATATTGAATGGTTTACCTTGGAAATGAATAAAGATCTTTCTGTCATTTTTGAGATTGCCTCCAAGTACTGCATTTCAGAGTCTTTTGTTGACTATGATGGCTACTCCATTTCTTCTAAGGTATTCCTGCCCACAGTAGTAGATATAATGGTCATCTAAGTTAAATTCACCCATTCCAGTCCATCTTAGTTCGTTGATTCCTAGAATGTCGACGTTTACTCTTGTTATTTCTTGGTTGACCACTTCCAATTTTCCTTGATTCATGGACCTAACATTCCAGGTTCCTACACAATATTGCTCTTTATAGCGTCAGACCTTGCTTCTATCACCAGTAACACCCACAACTGGGTGTTGTTTTGCTTTGGCTCCACCCCTTCATTCTTTCTGGAGTTATTTCTACACTGATCTCCAGTAGCATATTGGGCACCTACTGACCTGGGAAGTTCATCTTTCAGTGTCCTATCTTTTTGCCTTTTCATACTGGAGTGGGTAGCCTTTCTTTTCTCCAGGGGATCTTCCCAACCCAGGGATCAAACCCATGTCTCCCTCATTGCAAGCAAATTATTTACCTGCTGAGCCACAATGGAAGTCCAAGAATACTGGAGTGGGTACCCTATCCCTTCTCCAGTGGATCTTCCCAACCCAGGAATCAAACTGGGGGTCTCCTCCATTGCAGGCAGATTCTTTACCAACTGAACTATCAGGGAAACCCTCTTCTGTTACAAAGAATGTAATCAGTTTGATTTTGAGATTGACCATTTGGTGATGTCCATATGTAAAGTCATTTCTTTTGCTGTTGAAAAAGAGTATTTGCTATGACTAGTTCATTCTCTTGGCAGAATTCAGTTAACATTTGCCCTGCTTCATTTAGTTCTCCAGGGCCAAACTTGCCTGTTACTCCAGGTATATCTTGATTTCCTACTTTTGCATTCCAATCCCCAATGATGAATAGAACATCCTTTTTAGGTGTTAGTTCTAGGTCTTCCAGATCTTCATAGAACTGATCAGTTTCTTTGGCATTGGTGGTAGGGGCATAGACTTGGCACATCACTTACCGTGATGTTGAATGGCTTGCCTTGGAAACAAACCAAGATCATTATGTCATTTTTGAGGTTGCACCTCAAAAGTCTGACACTGAATGTCAGACTCTTGTTGATGATGAGGGCTACTTCATTTTTGCTACGAGATTCTGGCCCACAGTAGTAGTTTTAATGGTCATCTGAATTAAATTCACCATTCCTGTCTATTTTAGTTTGCTGATTCCTAAGATGCCAATGTTTATTCTTACCATCTCCTGCTTGACCACATCCAATTTTCCTTGATCCATGGACCTAACATTCCAGGTTCCTGTACAATACTATTCTATGCAGCATCAAATTTTACTGTCTTCACCAGACACATCAACAACTGAGGGTCGTATCTGGTTTGGATCAGTCACTTCATTCATTCTGGGGCTATTGGTGATTCTCCTCTTCTCTTCCCCAGTAGCATATCGGACAACTTCAGACCTGGGGGACTCATGTTTTTGTGTCATATATTTTTGGTCTTTTATACAGTTCATGAGGTTCTCATGGCACATATACTGGGGTGGTTTACCATTCTCTCCTCCAGTGGATCACAAGTGTTAACACATTTTAATTCTTACAGCTTTGTAGTAAACATATTGCCTATTCACAGCTCATTTTCTTCTTTAAAAAAAAAATTTCTTATTTATCTTGCATGTTTATTTTTCTTAATAAATGTTAGTATTTTTTCAAGTTCTAAAAGGGAAATGTGTTGGTTATTTACCTGCAATTGCACTGAATTACAGTATAATTTACGAACTTCTATCCTTACTGTAGTGAATCATCTACCAAGAATGAATCTAAGTAAACAAGAATAAGGTCTCTTTTCTGCTTCACTCAAGTTTTACTTTATAAATTCACCATATTTAATAGATATTTAAACTTTTGAGTATTAATGAAAATAAGTTTTTTTATTATAGTATCTATTAAAACATTATTTGTATAAAGTAGCTATTTTAAAGTATTAGATCATTTACCTATTGTCCTATATAATGTGTTGTTCATATTTTTGGTTGACTGATTAGTTTCAGAAGAAAAGTATATATTTTATAAATAACAATATTTTGACCTTTCAAATTTTTTTCTAATTTGCATTTTTAAATGTTGGCAAAATTCACATAATATAAAATTTACCATCCACCACTTTTAAGTGTACAGTTTAGTAGTGTCAAGTGGATTCACATTGCTGTACAGCCAGTTTCCAGGTCTTTTCTTCTTGCAAAACAAAACTCTATACCTGTTAAAAAACAAATTCCCATTACTCATCATCTATAGACCAGCAACCACCTGCCTTTCAAACTTTTGGTAATACTTGGATTGTTTTGTTTTGTTTTAGTGTATTGACCATACTTCAATAATTACATCAAATATTAGCTGTTACAGAGAGAATCTTTTTATCTTTTTGCCACTGTTAATGAGAATATATTATTAGCTGTAAGTAGTAAAACTAATTTTGACAGACAAGGGGCTTATTGAAAGGATATTGACGGGCTCGCAGTATTGCTGGGTCTAGTGGTCTTCCCAGGTAGCACTAGTGCTAAAGTACTAAAGCACTTCTGCCAGTGCAGGAGACAGAAGAGACACAGGTTCAATGACTGAATAAGGAAGGCATAGCAAACCACTGCAGTATGTTTGCCTGGAGAATCCCATGAACAGAGGAGCCTGTCAGGCTACAGTCAGGAGGGTTGCAAAGAGTTGGACACAACTGAAGCAACTTAGCACAATGGTAATCAAACTGAGAAAACAGGCAGAAACCAAAGAGGTTAGGCAAAATGGTGCCAGGAAGAAAATTCGGTGGGGACACTATGATACCATTGACAAAACCCAGATACTGGAGACAGTATTGTCCATCCTATGACCCTGGCCCTGATTACTGACCACTAAATTCCATCATTGGCATCATGGTCATGGTGGTCCTGATGCTCTGGGAGTTGTTGCTACCCTGTCATCCTTGCCAGGGCAGGAGTTCTGCGTATTCCCAGGTCTGTAATCTAAATCTGAGCAAGTTTTGTTTAACTGGCCATGTTTGACTGCAAGAAGTGGGTGTGTGTATATGCAGAAATGAGTGTCTCTTTTGTTTTCTTGTTTGATTTTGTTTTGGATTTGGCTTCTACAGTGAAAGTCAATCTTTAGCATCCCCTGTGATACATAAAGTGAGGAACACACCCGTGTCAGAAGGTTCCAAATGCTAAAATGACATATAAATTATGTTCAATTCATAATGCTTCTAGTCTTTTACAGTTGAGCTTGGATCAGCTCTAGGCAACCTCCCTAAATTTGGTCCAAATTTTTCTCTATTGAACTTAATTGCACTCAAATGTTAGGGCATTTGAAATTTTCCAAGATTTATTGATTTGGTATTTTTATCCTTAGTTTGTCTATTTTGGGGGGTTTTCATGGATTTTAGTGAGTATAATAAATACACTTTTATTGAACTAATATTTATTAGAACTTCCTTGTTCAAAATTAGGAGCAAGTACATATCATATGGTGTGAAGAAAAGTCTTTTATAATAAAAAGTCGGTGTTCTCCAGAGAAACAGAATCAATTGGGGTATATATATAATATGTATATGGGGCTTCCTACGTGACGCTAGTGGTAAACAACCTGCCTGTCAATGCAGGAAACATAAGAGACATAGTTTTGATCCTTGGGTGGGGAAGATCCCCTGGAGGAGAAAATGGCAACCCACTCCAGTATTCTTGCCTGGGAAATTCTATGGACAGAGGCCACAGTCCATAAGGCAGCAAAGAGCCAGACATGACTGAGGAAAGTTAGCATGCATACATGCAGACATACATATATGTATACATATATGCATATACCACAATTGGTTCTGTTTCTCTGGGGAACATTGGTTTTTTATTATATGCTATGCTAATGCTATGCTATGCTAAGTCACTTCAGTCGTGTCCAACTCTGTGCAACCCCATAGACAGCAGCCCACCAGGCTCCGCCATCCCTGGGATTCTCCAGGCAAGAACACTGGAGTGGGTTGCCATTTCCTTCTCCAATGCATTAAAGTGCAAAGTGAAAGTAAAGTCGCTCAGTCGTGTCCAACTCTTAGCGACCCCATGGACTGCAGCCCACCAGGCTCCTCCATCCATGGGATTTTCCAGGCAAGAGTACTGGAGTAGGGTGCCATTATATATATATATATATAATACTATATATATCATAGTAATAAAACTAACACTAATACAAATGCCTATGTATTACTTAGTTGTTCTTCTCAATACTTTACAACAGACATCCACAAAATCTCAGTGGCATATGATAGTGAGTTTTTATTTCTCACCCATCCATCCAGGTTGAGTTTGGATGCTCTTGTCTAGGCTTGTCTCTGCTTCAGCCTGAGGCAGTAAGTGCCTATGCTTTCCTCTGTAGGTCTATGGGTTAGCTGGGTTTCTCAGCCTTCTTGGATCAAAAGAATAGCCAGGCTGATAAAGATAAAATAAAGCAAGCACAATCACACAAGGTCTTTTAAAATGTCTTAATACTGTACTTAATATCCTCATGCCATTGGTCAAAGCCAGTCATATGATTATGTTCAAAGTCATGAGAAAAAAAAAGAACAAATGTGTTCTGCCACAATAAGGCTACTTTATGAGCATAGGGGATGGAAGGAGATGCTGGTGCAATTGCCCAATCTATGACAGGGATACAGCTTACTTATGACAGGGATACGGAATAAGATCACCATCCTCAGAGTTTGTGCATGTAGATTTGAGTAACAGATTTGTTCATTATTATCAGTTGAAAAATGGAGGTGGAATCCATCTAATTTGGTTCCTATAAAAATTCATGAGATAATAAATGAATATATATTTGGCCAACTTTTTCACTAAGTTTCCACCTTGATCTGCATCCTTGTCTGGCTAGCATAGCCCAGTTTTTAGCAAGAATCATGCTAAGTTGAGAAGGCAATGGCACCTCACTTCGGTACTCTTGCCTGGAAAATCTCATGGATGGAGGAGTCTGGTGGGCTGCCATCTATGGGGTCACACAGAGTTGGACACGACTGAAGCGACTTAGCAGCAGCAGCAGCATGCTAAGTTAGCATAGACAGAAATCCCACCCTTAGTGTTTCATCACTCTCTGTGTCTGATTACCTTGCTCTGCCTTTGGTAATAATCGTATTATATCAGTTCAGCAAGGTTATATCAGGGTTATCTAACAGAGAATTCAGAAAAAAAAAAAAAAAACAAAAACGAAGGATGGGTTTGGAGAGTTTCCAGGTTGGTGAACTTGAACACTTCTGCAAGCCACATGGCAGGTCCCAGATTTCAGGAGAATGGATGCTCCATTGTTCCAGACTTCAGCCCATGGTATCTCTTCATCCTACACTCTTGATTCTGTATCCTTTGATCACGTTTGTAATAAACTGATAATATAATGAGTAAGCTTGTTTCCTGTCTTCTGCAAGCTGCTCTATCAAATTAATTGAACCCAAGGAGAAGGTCATGAAAAATTTTGACTTATAACAATTGAAGAAAAGCACAGTAACATCTCAACTTGCATCTGAAGGGGAGGTCAGTTTACGGGACTGAGCTTTCACTTTGTAGAATACGATGCTGTCTCCAGGCAGATAATGTCAGAACTGGGTTGAACTGTAGGACTTCCAGTTGGTATCAGAGATTTGCTTGGTGGTGGAGTCAGAATCATAAGCCGCATGCTGGACAAGTTGCTGAATGTTGTTAAAAGTATCTCTTCTCTCATGATCCCTTGCACCCTCCTTCCTCAGAAAGAAAGAAGAGAAGGTCACTAGATCCAGGGTGAGTTAACTAAGAAAAAGTCAGGACAAACTAACCTTTTCTACTTTTTTAAGAGAGTTATTAAATTTATAAAACAGGGAATACCAGAGGCACTGTATTTCTTAATTTCAAACTGAAATACATCCTAATTAACTTAGAGGAGTTGATTTTATCTCATTTTGTCCAGAAGTGCTAGACTCCTGGGTAGGGGCCAGGTAGATGATGAAACTGGGCTCAGAACCCTTTATCCAGCAGCACCCAGAGAAGCACCACTGATAATTGGAGTTTCTAAATAAGAGAAACATTTCTTCAACTCAGCCACTAAAAATATATCATTGATACATATAACATCTTAAATAGATTTCAAAGGCAGCCCCAAGAAGTTACATACTGTATGACTTCATTTATGCAACGTTCTTGAAATGACAACCTTATTGAAATGAAGAATTAATTAGTGGTTTTCAAGAGTTAAAAAGAAAGTAGGGTGGTAGAGAAGTAAATGTGACTTCAAAAAAGGGGCACAGGATGGAAATATCCTGTATCGTGACATGAGGGTAATCACAGGAATCTACACATATGATAAAAGAACAAAAGGACTAAACATAGGTGCAAACACACACTGAAATAAATGCATGTAAAACTGGTGATGTGAATAAGTCAGTGGATGACAATTTCCTTGTTGTAATATTGATCTATACTTAGTTACCATTGCATAAAGCTGGAGAACCAATTTAGAGACCTCTATTATTTTTTACAGTAAGATGAGAATCCACAATTATGTCAAAATGAAAGGTTGAGAAAAATCACTGCCTAGAAGAAAGAAATAGTTGATATACTTCAAGGTTCTGCTGTTGGGCTTTCTTTCCGTGAACATTTATAGATAAATTGATTGACCATTTAGAAAGCAAACTCATCCAGTTTTGCATGCATAGCTAACAGAATTAGCACTCAAGATTTACGATGAGTATACAGAATAGAAAAAGTGCCTGAATGTGTTAAGAGAGCTTCTATTTATTGAGGCCTTCCTAGGGCCAGACAATAATTCTGTACAACTGAACACCATCTCTATTACTATTTCCCAAAATCCTGTGAGAAAGTTATTAATTTTATTCCTTTTATGTAAATTAGGAAACAGAGTTCTTAAAAAGTATTGTCCCCCAAAACAAAAATACTAAAAGGCACAGTTAACCCTCATCAAAGTTTAGGTCTACCTAACTCCACAGGTTGCTTCTATTTCATTATGTTGCATTTATTTTTTTAATATAAATTTATTTATTTTAATTGGAGGCTAATTACTTTACAATATTGTATTGGTTTTGCCATACATTGACATGAATCTGCCACAGGTGTACATGATTCCACAGAGACAAGATGAAAGAGAACTGGCTTAAAAAGAACTTCACAAGCATATATGTGCACACGTATTCTCACATACCTACTAATTGGAAATGTCTGTTCTTCAAAAATTTGGATACAAGCTAAATATACAAAGTGATACTAGATGTGTCAGCAAGAGAAGTTGCAAATTTATATCAGAATGAATATTTGTTCCTGTACATACCCTGTTTCAGTAAAGATATTGCTATTATATACTCATTAAATCTCATTTGGAGTTTAGATCTAGGCATCATATTTAAGAGGATATTTACAAGTAATAGTACAAAAGGAAGACTATGCTGAGGATGGTATGTTTGAAGGCAAGGTTTCATTCTATTTTTGAAACTTCAACCTCTAGCACAGTGCCTGATAAACATGAGGTTTGATTTAAAAAAAAAAAAAAAAAAGCTGTTTTTGGAGAAATAGGAATGCTTCATGTAGACCAGAATCCAGAAACCTTTTTCTTTTTTCTGTAAAAAGACATATGGTAAATATTTTAGACATTCTAGGCCATACTCTTGCCTGAAAAATCCCATGGACGGAGGAGCCTGGTAGGCTGCAGTCCATGGGGTCGCTAAGAGTTGGACACGACTGAGCGACTTCACTTTCACTTTTTACTTCCATGCATTGGAGAAGGAAATGGCAACCCACTCCAGTGTTCTTGCCTGGAGAATCCCAGGGACGGGGGAGCCTGGTGGGCTGCCGTCTATGGGGTCGCACAGAGTCAGACATGACTGAAGTGATGCAGCAGCAGGCCATAGTGTCTCTGCTGCAACTTGACTTTGTCTTGGTAACACTGGTAGCATGAAAGCAGCCAGAGTCAATGTATAAACAAAGGAATATTGCTGTGTTTCTATAAAACTTTATTTACAAAAGTAGGCAGCCAGCCAGATTTGGCCCTGGGCAGTAGTTTGTCCATCCCTAATCTAAAGCAAAAAGACTAGTTGAAAATGTGATCTTTTTTTCCTCTTAAAATGTTTTAGTGCCACTTTTCTGAATTGTGACTGCTTTGTTTAGCAATAAGAAGACAACTAAATTACTGGAAGTTACAGAAAAGTAGTCATTTTGACAAACATGAAAGAAATTTCTAATAACTAGATTATCTGCTAGTGCTATGAGCTGCCTCAGGACACAATGTCTTTCTCCGCACTTGGTATGTCAGACAATGCTGAATGAGTGTCCTGTCTACAGACGTACTCTTATACATAAGGCTAAATAGTGGGCATAAGAAGCACTAGGGGTGATCACCTTGCTGAAAGGCAGAGTCTGCCACCTGGGTCTTGATCTGGGCCTGAAATACTGTATTTCTAACAAGCTCCCAGGTAATGCCAATGTTGCTAGTTTGGGAGTCACATCCTGAAGAGCAAGGATCAAGTAATATAAAACACATATATAAAATCCATTCTTTTTTAAATTTTTAATTGGAGGATAATTGCTTTACAATGTTAGGTTGGTTTCTGCCATACAATACCTTGAATCAGCCATAAGTATATATATATGTCCCCTCCTTCTTGAGCCTCCCTCCATCACCCTCAATCCACTCCTCCAGGTCATCACAGAACCCCAGACTGAGCTCCCTGGTTTATAGACTAACATCCCACTAGCCATCTGTTTTACACATGGTGATATATATGTGAAAGTTGCTCAGTCATGTCCAGCTCTTTAAGACGCCATGCACTGTAACAGTCCATGGAATTCTCCAGGCCAGAACACTGGAGTGTATAGCCTTTCCCTTCTCCAGGTATCAATGCTACAATGTTACTCTCTCAATTCATTCCACCCTCTCCTTATAAAGTTTCAGAGATTTTTAAAATACATTTCCAAATTTGAAAATCTGTTTCAAATTATAGATATAAATTACTTGGAGTTAGGACTGAAAAAACCCACTTTAGATTTATTTGAAAATATATCTCTAAATTTAATCTGATTTAAAATAACCTTTATTTTTCCAGTATTGAAAAAATATATTCTCATTTAGTACTTTAACATAATAAAATGAAGTGAGTTTAAATGGGGTAAATATTTTATGTATTTTGTTAATATTTTATAAGAGCCACAAGATAGCTCCAGTTTTCTCAGCATGCCATACAATCATTTTCTAATAACATAACAAACAAAGAGGCATGAGTGCCATATTTAAACTGGGCTCTTCTGTCCATAATCTTTTCATATTTATCTCAGGCCTGCATTTTGCAGATGTAGTAATAGTGGCCCAGGAAAGTTGACAAGGCCCTGAACCAAGATATATTTCAGAGCCTGACACTACTGCACACACTTTTCTCACTAAATCTTATGGCTAATATTAAAAATAAAATTGCAGCAATAGCAGAGAAATCAAAGGTCTGTATGTAGCTAAAACCTAAGGGTTTGAATATAATAACCTGATGCATCTATATTACATCCTAGGCATATCAAGTCAAATAAAAATGCAAGAAAGCTGCCTTCTCCAACTGCAATGGGAAACCTCTGATAAACTTTTTGTGAAGTTTCTGATTAAGTGGCACTGCAGGAAAAGAAAGAAGGCAACTGGAAAGAGAGGGGAAGCTTCTGGAGAACAGAGAGCCTGAGCTCCAGGTTACTGGGCAAACAAACGGTGAGCAGACCCAGCTCCCTGGGCTCCCCAGCTGGTGTTGCCTGCTTGGTGAAGCCATTAGGGCAGCAGCCCCTGGCAGCAAGTTCCTCCTGGCCTCCAGGCCACTGTAAAACAGCAGTGCCTTTTTCCACAAAAAGAAAAGGCCAGTGTTTGTGGCACAAGCACTTTACCACATGCTTCTTTTGGTAGAGAAAGCAGGTCAGGGAGGGAAAAAAAAAGTCAGGGTCATAGATTTTTTTCTTACTTTCTTCTAAAGTGAACGCTTCCCCCACTTTGAATAAGCCTAGAGATATTACATGATTGAAATGATTTCTTTCTTGATTTATTCTTTTTTAATTGCATGATCCCCAAAGATACCTCAGTAGATAATGACAGCTGAATAGCACTGGAGTGGTTTTTCATGAGAAATCACCTGTGTTTTCTGTGCATGCCCAATTGTGTCTGACTCTGCAACCCTGGGGACTATAGCCCACCAGGCTCCTCTGTCCATAGAATCTTCCAGGCAAGAATACTGGAGTGGGTTGCCATTTCCTCCTCCAGGGGATTGTCCTGATCCAAGAATTGAATCCATGTCTCCTGTGTCACCTGTATTGGCAGGCAATTTTTTTTTTTTTTTTTACCACTGCACCATCTATTAAATGCTAACAGGAACCAAAATAAAGAGAGAGTGACTGACCAGAAAAAATATGTATACAAAAAAATACAACTCTTACAATTATTTACTTGACTCTGTGCCTGTGAGTTGTGCCTACAAGTTCAGCTAGTTGGATATTAGTTTATTCTAAGGTTATGCTGCTATTCCTAGTATTTGATGTGTTCCTTACTGGGGTCTATAGACAAAATCAAACATATCCCATAAGATAAAACATGGACAGTCTTCTTGAGGTCAAAACAGCACTTTGAGGGACCATACTTTCTATATTCAGCTGCAGCCTGTTTACCTGTGGAGAAAGAACAAAAAGCTCTTTGATCAAGAATGATTCAAAGTCAAAACTTTCTTGAGGTATGAAAAGTAGCTGAAAATGTAATCCTCTCAAAGCCCTGAATACTGTTGCTCAAAACAGAATTAACACTTAAATCTTATGGAATTCAATTTAGCTTTTCTTCACTGATTCAACAGGGTTTTAAAACTACCTTTGTAGCCTTATGAAGTTGGATTACCATTGTCCATACATTGTACATACAGAACAATCTGGTTTGGATATGGAACATCTGGACACTTGGATGTTTACCTCTTGGTTTGGGGACCATTTCAAAGACAATATTGTGTCTGTGTGTAGGGGGGCATACATATGTATATGTGCTTTGCTCAATTCCTAAGTCATGTCTGACTCTTTCATGATCCCATGGACTGTAGCCCACCAGACTCCTATGTCCGTGGAATTCTCCAGGTAAGAATACTGAAGTGGGCAGCCATTCCCTTCTGCAGGGAATCTTCCCCACCCAGAGATCAAACCTGGGTCTCCTGCTTTGCAGTTGGATTTTTTTTACCATTAAGCCACCCACTTAACCTAATATACCTATACATTTTAAACCTCGCAGAGCTTCCCTGCAATTCCATCTATTCGAGATTAACTGAATAGCTCTTCTCCTTTTGATAATTCAAATACAAGCTTGCCAGTATCTTTCAGGAAGAATTCATTTAGTCAAAAGGCTTTTACTCCCTACAACTGGGTTCCATTTTACTGAAGGAATAAAGTTTTCCTATGTTTTGTATTTCTGGAGAATGAACACTTGAGGAATGGAAACCTTTAAATGAGACAATATTTGTAAGTTGCATAGACAAAACAGCAGATTTAGTATAGAATCTCCAGGTTGGAGGTGTTTGAGGAAGTGTTGCAACTGCATCACAGAGGTAGGAAGGCACAATAAAACACACTGGAGCTCTCCTCCACACTTCCCACAAGGCTTCAGAATCCTGGGGATAAACACAACCAAGGGCACCAGACTGGGGAGAAGTCCCAGCTCTGCCATTTAATAATTGTCAGACCTTGAGGGAACTCCCCACCTTCTCTGTGTCTCAGTTGCCGTCTCTATAATATGGGGTCATACTGAGGGTGAGTTATTGTATGTAAATTATGTATAAGCTAAGATCATTTTTTAGTTTTCCAGGTGGCACTAAAATAGTAAAGAACCTGTCTGCCAATGCAAGAGGTGCAAGAGATGTGGGTTTGATCCCTTCGTTAGGAAGATCCCCTGGAGGAAGGCATGGCAACCCACTCCAGTATTCTTGCCTGGAAAATCTCAGGAACAGAGGAGCCTGACAGGCTACATTCCATGGGGTCGCAAAGAGTCAGACATGACTGAATAACTTCAGATATTATTATTTTCCTGATCACTATGCAATGATTCAACAGAAGTGCCTGTTACTCAAGCCCCCATAATCTCCCTGTATATTATGCAGATATTCTTTCAAGAGTAGAAATAGGGGCTTCCCTGGTGCTCCAGTGGTTAAGAATCTACCTTTCAATGTAGGGGAACATGGATTCGATTCCTGGTCCACCTGTCTCAGAGCAACTAAGCCTGTGCGCAACAACTACAGAGTCAGTTCAATTCAGTTCAGTTCAGTCGCTCAGTCGTGTCCGACTCTTTGCGACCCCATGAACTGCAGCATGTCAGGCCTCCCTGTCCATCACCAACTCCCGGAGTCTACCCAAACTCATGTCCATCGAGTCAGTGATGCCATCCAGCCATCTCATCCTCTGTCGCCCCCTTTTCTTCCTGCCCGCAATCCCTCCCAGCATCAGGGTCTTTTCCAATGAGTCAACTCTTCACATGAGGTGGCCAAAGGATTGGAGTTTCAGCTTCAACATCAGTCCTTCCAATGAACATCCAGGACTAACCTCCTTTAGGATGCGCTGGTTGGATCTTCTTGTAGTCCAAGGGACTCTCAAGAGTCTTCTCCAACACCACAGTTCAAAAGCACCAATTCTTCAGCGCTCAGCTCTCTTTATAGTCCAACTCACATCCATACATGACCACTGGAAAAACTAGAGCATTCACTAAGTCAGTGTACCACACATGGAGAATCCATGCGCCATAACGAAAGATTGTGCATAATGCAACTAAGACCTGTGCCACGACTAAGACCCAAGGCAGCCAGGTAAGTAAATTAATTAATTAACTTAAAAGATACATATAAAGGAGTAGAAATGACTACCAGGAATCTGAAGATGAGCCAGCAATGGAGAAACTGCCTTTATTCCACCAGAGAAATACATTACTTTCATCTCAGAGTTTCTAGGTTGACTCGAGGAACAGGGTGATTTGAAAACCTCTAACTAAGATTCTTTATCAGGTGAACATGGAGATTTCTTGGAAATCCATGCCCAGTTATGACTCCTGAGAATGAAGAGAGCTGGGGATTTTTTTCCTAATATTTTTTTAATAGAAATGTCTTTTGTATTTATTGAGTGGGCTGTAGTGTTTTCTAGTAGTGTATTACCCTCAAGGGATGTTTATTGGACTTCCAAACCTACTTTGTAATATAAAACTTTAAAATTCGCCATTTAGCTATTCAGTTCAGTGCAGTCGTTCAGTCATGTCCGACTCTTTGTGAGATCACAGACTTCCACACTCCAGGCTTCCCTGTCCAACACCTGAAGCTTGCTCAAACTCATGTCCATCAAGTCGATAATGACATCCAACCATCTCATCCTCTGTCATCCCCTTCTCTGCCTGCCTTCAATCTTCCCCAGCATTAGGGTCTTTACCAATGGGTCAGTTCGATGCATCAGGTGGCCAAACACTTGAGTTTCAGCTTCAGCATCAGTCCTTCCATTGAATATTCAGGACTGATTTCTTTTATGATTGACTGGTTTGATCTCCTTGCAGTTCAAGAGATTTTAAAAGGTCTTCTCTAACACCACAGTTCAAAAGCATCAATTCTTTGGTGCTCAGCTTTCTTTATGGTCCAGCTCTCATATGCATACATGACTACTGGAAAAACCATAGCTTTGACTAGACAGACCTTTGTTGGCAAAGTAATGTCTCTGCTTTTTAATATGCTGTCTAGGTTGGTCATAGCTTTTCTTCCAAAGAGCAAGTAACTTTTAATTTCATGACTTCAGTAACCATCTGCAGTGATTTTGGAGCCCAAGAAAATGTTTCCATTGTTTCTCATCTATTTGCCATGAAGTGATGGGACTGAATGCCATGATCTTAGTTTTTTGAATGTTGAGTTTTAAGCCAATGTTTTCACTCTCCTCTTTCACTTTTATCAAAAGTCTCTTTAGTTCCTCTTCGCTTTCTGCCAAAAGGGTGATATCATTTGCATATCTGACGTTATTGATATTTCTCCTGGCAATGTTGATTCCAGCTTGTGCTTCATCCAGCCCAGTATTTCACATGATGTACTCTGCATAGAAGTTAAATAAGCAGGTGATGGTATACAGCCTTGATGTACTCCTTTCCCAGTTTGGAACCAGTCCTTTGTTTCATGTCCAGGTCCAATTGCTTCTTGACCTGCATACAGATTTCTTAGGAGGCAGGGAAGGTGGTCTGGTATTCCTATCTCTTTAAGAATTTTCCACAGTTTGTTGTGACCCACATAGTCAAAGGCTTTGGTGTAGTCAGTAACTCAGCAAACTGGGAAATTACCCATTCAAACAAACCGGGCTTCCCTCATGGCTCAGATGATAATGACTCCACCCACATTGCAGAAGATAATGCATAGTCCTTTCCACCTCCTTGTGACTGCACACACTTTAGCCCATCAGGGTCCTCTGTCTATGGGATTTTCCAGGCAAGAATACTGGAGTGGGTTGCCATTTTCTCCTCCAGGGGATTTTCCCAACTCAGAGATAGAATTTGCACCTCACTTCCTGTGTCTCCTGCATTGCGGGCAGATTCTTTAAGGCTTGAGCCATTGAGGAAGCCCCCCAATGCAAGAGACCCAGATTCAATCCCTGGGTTGGGAAGATCCCTTGGAAAAGGGCATGGCAATCTACTCCAGTATTCTTGTCTGGAGAATTCCATGGACAAAAGAGCCTGGTGGGCTACAGTCCATGTGGTCTCAAAGAGCTAGACAAGACTGAGCGACTCTCACTTTCATGCAAACAAGTAGATCAGATTACTCTTCACTAGTGCCCCAATTCACTATTTTCCTTTTACTCAAGAACATAACCATATTTATCAAGCAAATCAAAACAAACACACAGACCAAGGCAGTTTTTCCCAGTTTGCTGAGGTTTTGTTTTGTCTACATTCTGTTCTGACAGTCTATCAGCCCCTTCTTTGAGCATCCTGGTGAAAGCTGTCTGCTTACTTAGTTGTCCATGTACTAAAGCTTTGTGTACTATCTAGTATACTAAAGATTTCCCTCATAGCTCAGTTGATAAGGAATCTGCCTGCAATGCAGGAGACCCAGGATCAGTGCCTGGGTTGGGAAGATCCCCTGGAGAAGGAACTGGCAACCCACTCCAGTGTTGTTGCCTGGAGAATTCCCATGGACAGAGGAGCCTGGTGGGCTACAGCTCATGGGGGCGCAAAGAGTTGGACACAACTTAGCGACTAAATCACCAGTAGACAGTTTGCTGCTAGAGTCACATTTAATGTGTAGAAACTGTTATATATTATCATCTGTCCCTGGATCATTAAAGGGACCCACGTTATTCCTCAGTGCTTACTAGAGCAGCAATATCATTCTCTTTCAAGTTTCAGTTGACTCAACGATGTAAGTCACTGAAACCTTGAAGAAAATCAAGTACTCTAATTCAAAACTGGCAATGTTTATCTGCCATGAGTGAAATATAAACCCTAATGTCATTTCAAGTGCCTTCTATTTAAAGGGAACACACTTTTGAGAGGAGCAGATCTTTTGAACCAACTTGCATGAATCCTCTGTACAGGAACAGATTAGATTGCAAGGAGAAAAAAAAAATCACGAGTTTCACCTCATGTGTGGCAAAACAAGCCAAGTTCTAGGCCAGAGGAAAACAAAACCAGACTTAATCTTTGCTTGATGAGCAGCTTTTTTTTTTTTTTTTTATCATGAGCACTTGGAACAAATCCATCTCTGAGATGGGTAGAGACTTCCCAAGCAAATCAACTAAGTCAATCATTGAGAGAAAAAAATGATGGCATTGTAATTTAATAGTCTAAATAACGCCTCTACAGTCTAATACTCTTATGTGTCAAAGCACAGTTGTTTGTGTCTTCGTGAGTTTGGTTTCTAAGCTTTTTGAAAGTACACATTCTAGGGCTTTGTAAACAGTCACATTTTCAGAAAGTGTAATCTTTTTTACTTTTTTTGCTATATATCCAAACACATAAAATTATTATTTATTTCTGTGGTAAGAACACCTTAATGTTTAACCAAGGGACTCTTAAAAAGTATAACCAATGAAAAAGCCTGGATTTGTTTTAATAAATTGATTTTAACTCAACCTACTTTTCCTTGAGTCTCTGGCATGACAACATTCCTTTAGAATTACTTAGCCCAGCTGTGTGGTGGGTGAAGCAAAGGGCAGAGTTACCTAATAGGAAAAATCCATTGTACATACACTAAGGTGTTAGCTCTCTCAAAATTCCTAATTCAGGAAAATAAAGCAAATGAAAAGAACTTGTTGGAAAGAAGAAAACTTGTTTTACACTTATGTCACAAAGCTGCTTTCAAGAAGCCTAAATAGAAGGTATTGGGGTGTGCTAGAAAGAGTCTTAGCTGAAGCTTAGGAGGCCTGGGTTCTAATCTTGATTGTTCAACTTTGGCCAAGTCATTTGACCTTAATGCACCCCAGATTCCCATCTATAAAATGAGGAGTGTAATATTTGTCTTTCCCACTTCACAGAGTTATGGTGAGGATAAAATAGAAAAACAGATGTGAAGTTTCCCCAGAGAAATATATAAAATAGAACAGACACGAACACTGATTCTGCTTGGCCCTCACATGGATCAAAAATTTTTCAGCCCCCATCTTGTTACCTTAAAAGGAAGAGCTCCTTTCTTTGAAGATTAGAAACCCTCCAAGTTAATGATTCATTCTTAGGTATTATACATAAGATGTAACCCAAGGTTTGAGATAATGGAAAAAACAAAACACCAGTTACTTTTGATCAAAATTTCAGAGGAAATTTCTCACTTTCCCTTCCTCTCTCATTTTCAAGCCTACTCATTTTTTTTTTAAGCTTTAAACAAATATACACACTTGAATGTTGCATGGCACATACTCTTAGCCCCACACTTAGAGGGACAGACATCGGTCTCCACTTCTCTCAAAAATCTAGAGCTATCATTCTCTCCTCCATTTTAATATATTTTTCTCTTCCATAATTTCTCTACGTTCCACTATCAAATCTAATTCTTAACCAAAAGTTATCTGATGCTATGGGGCCAATCTATTAAATAATTGCTTATGTTTTCATTTTGCTTGTTCACATCACAAGAAAGAAGAAAAAAACACATTAAAAAATACCTCCATGAATTGGTGTATGAGTTATGTAGATAATCACAATTTTAAAACTGTAGAAAAATGTACTCTATCGGTGGGAATGGGTCTGATTGTCTAAACACTGAAATTGAATTAAAACTATTATATTTCTGGTTAGTTTGTCTGAGACATCCAGACCAGATGTTTGTACAAACTGTCAGAAATAATTAAACCAAACAGCTTCCTTCTTTCTCAGGGTGTGATTTGGGATCTGGTTAGCATTCTAAGGTCAACACGAAGGAACTTAAAGAGAATAGTATGATCTTATGCGAGTGGAGTGGTACCCTGTTCTCTCCTGGGGCTGGTCTCCCCGCCACATTGCAAAAATTCAACATACCCTAAAGTATACAAAAACATTTATTTTTTACTAAATTCAGAAATTCTATAGTAGTGTCAACATTAAATTTCATATCACTGTCTTCCTAAAAGTATATTGCAACTTTTTCAACCACTTCTGAAGTAAATACTTCAGAAAAGATGTCCTGAAAACTTATTTATATTTTGCCATACACACACACACACACACACACACACACACACACACAGTCACCGATCTTTTAGGTGGCTTTAATAATATTTCATAAAAGGCATACAATATAAACTAGGGTTTTTGGATATTGACTACACAGCTGGAATTCATACCGACATGGAAAAAAGTTGTTTCTAAATAAGTACTATCTCAACCCATTCTGTTTAATTATTATGGTACATCGAAACATTTATTAATACTTTCTCTTAAAATGTTTTTATGTGTAATATATTTTCCTTAAAATACTGTAAAATCCTTATTGCCCTGACTACTGTACCACTTGTGAAATGTGATGCTAAGCAAGCTGCAACGTCTCTCTATTCTTCCCCTTTGGCTGCTGTATATTTTTTTCTTTGCTGTTATCTGGGGCATGGGAACAATCAGAGTACTTACCTCATAGAGTAGCTGCATGAAAGTCTTGAGATACTACATATCATCTGCCTAAAAAAGTTCTAAGCACAAATCAGTTCTCTGTGTTAGCTGGCATTATCAATAACTTTATTTCCCATCGGACCTAGAAAACTATCCATAAATGGTTCCTAAATAACTCAGTGAGCTATCAAATCTATGTTGTGACTCTTGTGTAAATAAACTGCTTCTTAAAAAGTTCCTCGAAAAACTCTTTGCCTCAGATTAGCAGATGCAAACTATTACATATAGAAAGGATAAATAACAAGGTTTTACAGTATAGTACAGGGAACTACATTCAATGTCCTGTGATAAATCAGAATGAAAAAGAATATGAAAATGAATGTATATATAAGCATAATTGAATCACTTTGCTGTACAGCAGAAATTAACACAGCATTTTAAACCAACTATACTTCAATAAAATACATTTTAAAAATATATTGCCTCACAAATATGAAGACATAAATAGATAGCAGACATATATACAAATGTTTATGTATGTGTGCGCGTGTGTGTGTGCATGTATGTGCATGTCAATGGTCACAAAAAAGCTCTGAATTAAGGCACCGATAAAAATGTAATGAAAAAAGGCAGAAAGAGACTTATCTTATGACACAGCCAGTCTCTTCTAACACTGTGTATTTATAGCATTTCTTGTATTATACAAACTGTCTTTTTATATTTTCAAGCACCCTATTTTTCCCTTTTGAGAAGGTATATGTGAGTATGCCATCTATTGTCTGTTTTGGGGCATTGAGTCCCATCCTACTTTCCTGTGCTTTTCTCAGTATCAAAGGGTTCAGAAACGTGCAAACTGTATTACCAAGACTCCCTTGCCAAAATGGAAGTTAGCTGGATTTGACCTGTGGATTAGAAGCAAGAAGAAAGGAGACATTATCATGCTTCTAGTGTGAGCAGGTGCAGTAGATGGATCTGTGGGTACCAGGACCATCAGCAGTTCCTGGGAGAGGGGCAGCAGGGTGGCTCCAGTTTGGTGCCAATCACAGTGCCATCAGCAGCTTCCATTAGCTCAGTGCCCAGGGCAGGCAGATGGCCTCCATCCTTCCTAAACTCTGGGTAAAACTCCTTCTGCTCCTTCCTCCTCCAGACTTTCTAACACCTTTCTAAACAATTCTCTACTCAAAATATCTTTCTCTTTGAAATCTTCAGAGTGGTATAAATGAAATGGTGTTTTCCTAATTATGCAGCCATTTTTAGGGAAAGAGTAGATCTTTGCTTATAGCTGTAATCCTTTGGGGGAAAATAAAAGTATTATAAAGCCTTCAGGTATGAATGTAATCTTAAACCTTCGTGGAAAACTAATCAATTTAAGTTTCAAAAGGAAAACCTCATTTTCCTGTCAAATATATTTTTATTTGGTATTAAGATAGACATATTCAATGACAACTGCTACTTTTATTAACTGAATAAGGTACAGTGTGCTCCACACTTAAGTGTTTCCTTTAACAAAAGTTTCTTTACTTAATGTCATCATTTTTCCTCTCCCTTGCCATCTCAAAAAGTATGTAACCACTTCTTCCCCCCTCTATAGCTTCTCTCCACTTATTTCTCCTCTTTTTTGCCCAACATTGGTCTTTTTCTCTTCCCTAATCTGCACACTTTTAATCAACACATTCAGTTCACTCCAAACCTGAAAATATACCTCATGAATCCACTTCCAATCAAAATTCCAAACTCCTTCTTTTCTAGTGACTGCCAAGATGAAAAAAGAGAAAGTTGTGCTCCTAAACTTGCAGTTCCATTATTTTATTTCCTATTATTTCTCAATCCCCTTTACAATGTTTCTGAAACAATAGACTGCAGACTTCCTGCCTGAACCCACTCCTGGATCAAAATCTCTATGGATGGAGCCTCAGAATCTGCATTAACAAACCCTCCAGGTAATTCTTATAAATGACTACATCTTGAGAAACTTTGTCGATTCTGCTCCCACTGTCTGAAAAACTTTGCATCCCACAGACCACGATTTGTCTGGCCCTCTGGCAGATTCTCAGATTTCACCCCTTGTCTGATCTATATTTCATCCCAGCTCCTGCCTCCCTCACTACATTTGTGGCAATACCCTTTCACCTCCTTCTTCTCATATGCCTTTGGTCATAAATTGCTCAGACTTCTGCCTTTTGTCTTCTTATTTAAATTCCACACTTTTTTTCATGAAATCCTTTCTTGCTATTACTTCAAGTAACACTCATATAGATGATTCTATATTGTGTGTCTGAGTGTGTGTGTGTGTGCGAAGTTGCTTCAGTCATGTCCAACTCTTTGTGACTCTATGGATTATAGCCCGCCAGGCTCCTCTGTCTATGGGATTCTCTAGGCAAGAATACTGGAGTGGGTTTCCATGCCCTTCTCCAGGGCATCTTTCCAACCCGGGAATGGAACCTGCATCCATCCATGTCTTTTAAGGTCTCCTGCATTAGCAGGCAGGCTCTGTGTTCACATCTGTGTAGATGTGTATGCAGTTCTAATTCCAGATTCCACTTCTCCAGCTTTCAGTACACAGTAAGAGAGTATAGAACCAAGTATCAAGTGCAGTGCTAACCTCTAGAATCTCAATCCAAGACATCCTCAAATAAACTGACCTATTTCCCCTTCCTCCACCAGAAAGCCATGTTTCTTTTACTTCAACTTACCCTTTTCAACTCAAATTTTTCTTCTCTTGATTTAACCTTTCTAAATTCATAGAACTATCATCTTCCTAGCTGTTCAGTTTTCACTTGAAAACTCAGAATTGTTTGTTTCACAGCCAGTTTCCTATAAAATAGTCCAAATCTGTGATGTGTGTAATGCTGGGGCTCATTGATGTAACAATTTGATATCTCTGGGTAGGAAACTGGGGACAGATATGAAAATTCTGCTCTTGGGAGTCAATAAAGTTACTCCCCAGGGTTATCACCTCTTTTTCTTCCATATTTGTATGCCATATTCACTCATTCAGCAACCTTCTGAAATTCTACCTTTGGATTATGTCTAGAACTTACTATCCCCTTTCTATTCTCACCATCATAGCTCTCCTCATGGTCTCTTTACCAGATTAGACAGGAGTACTTAATGTTCTACCCACTGATGCCACACTTGGCTCCTATCTACCCTTCATGTGTCATGATGTTCATATTCTCTAAGAACACTTGTGATCACATCATTACATGTTTCAAAATGCTTAATATTTAATCACTTCCATTAGCAAAAATAAAACAAAACTCTGCTAGATGACAGCAAACAATATATTGGACCCAGAAATTAAAGCAAAAATGTTTTACAATTTCATTTTTTTTTAATTTTGAGCTTTTAATATTTTGTGATGCTTTCTTGTTACTTTTAGAAGTAGAAAGTATGTTTGGTTGTTTGTATCTTTCCAGTATCTCATATCTCTCTCTCTCATGTTATTCCTACTGTTGCCAACAGAGGTTGGTCCACAACCAGAACAGCACCTTCTAATTTCCCTTTATCATCCTCTTCCCTCCAATTTATCCTCTATGTTCTTCTCTGCAGGTAACAACCTCCTGTTCTTCTCAGCATTGAGCAACTACTGCCTTTGTCATTGCATAAACCACTCTACCCAGCAGGTCTTTTTTTACCCATTTCATAGATGAAAAGAGTGAGGCCTAGGGAAGTAATTTGTGCCAGGTCACAAAAGTTAAGAAGTGGAAAACCATCTCAGTTTCCTCCCCATCAAAACTATCTTCAGTAATAACCCCTAGGAAGTAAAATATTTAGAAGTCTCCAAACTACTTTTTAACCTGAATCCTCACTATTCTCCTTCACATACTTCATATATAAATAGCAAATCTGCACACAACAGCCAAGATGCCTTCATTTATGTAAATCCTCAGCTTGAATGGCCTTCCTACATTTACCTTCATTTTTAAATGAACATAGAACTGCCTGTTAATGAAGTGTCTTAATTCTTTCAGAAAGAACTTCTCACTCCTTTTTCTAAATTCCCATCAAAGTGTTTTTATCTGTTCCATCATGCATACCTAATTTTACTTTGTATTTTAAATTCTCATATAATGTATCTATAAAGGTTGTTAATTCCTAGATTAGAACCTCCTGTAGATGTTACTTTTTTATATTGCATAAAAATTATTATAAACATAGCAGCTTAAAACAATTCCTACTTAATACCTTACAGTTCCCATGATTCGGGATGGCTTGGCTGGGTCCTCTGCTTAGGATCTCACAGGTTGTAATCAATATATCAGCTATAGTTGGATCTTATTTGAGGCTCTGAGTACTCTTTAACTTATATGGTCATTGGAAGAACTTATTTCTTGTGGTTATGGAACTGAAAGCCTTTAGCTCCTAGAGACCTCCTGCCATTCCTTACATATAGCTCTATCCTTAATTACCATTTGCCTCTGTAAAGACACAGAAGAGAGAAAATCTCCAAATTCTTTTGTTTCTAATATCTATGCCCCACAACCTTTGTAACAAATTCAACTGCTTAACAAATTCAACCAATTATTATCAGCACACTTACAGTAACTGCCCTTTTGATCACCTTACAGTCAACTGATTAGGAACCTTAATTACATCTGCACAATCTCTTCACCTTTGCAATTTAATGTTAAAATAGTCAGAGGTTATTATTATATAGATGCTATTATAACCATTTTAATAGTTACAAAAGAATTAGAGGTTCTGTCCTCATTCATACAGAAAGGTGTGGGCCATTGAGGGTCATTTTATGATTTCTACAGCCAATCTACCTAGCCTGATCTTTTACTAATTAAGGTGTGGGCCATTGAGGGTCATTTTACAATTTCTACAGCCAATCTACCCAGCCTGATCTTTTACTTGAATTTTCTGTAATAATTGTGAAATTTATAAGGTCATAGTATAATATTTCTCCTGTGCAATAAGCTAAAACATTTCATATGAAGCAAATAAAAGCACTTAATAGTTTATATATAGAAAGAAAAAAGTAAACAAAAATTGACTAACCAATAGCCATAGCATACTTTAATTAAAAGTCCCCTCATCATTATTGAAATAAAAGCTAAATTATATGAAACTAACATTTTATTTAGCCCAAAATAACTACAGCCAGTTCCATTTATGAAGATTACATTGTAGATAAAGCTATAAACGGTGTGAGGGTGGTGAGAACATTTTATAACTCTGTCTGTAGACCTTACAGTGTGAATGCAGTGAGAAAGCTCTATAACTCTATCTATCTGTAGACCTTGCAGTGTGAATGCAGTGAGAAAGCTCTATCTGTCTGTAGACCTTGCAGTGTGAATGCAATGAGAAGGTTCTATAACTCTATCTGTAGACCTTACAGTGTGAGGGTGGGGAGAATGCTCTATAACTCTTATCTATCTGTAGATCGTTCAGTTCCTAAGCAGTGTTAGTCCTCTACTTGATTTTTACCTCAAACACATCCACCTCTTTGCTTTCTTATTCTTGCCTATACAAAAAAGTAGGTGAACACATTGATTTCTAGCACAGATTTAAAGAAAGCACAGTATTTAGTTAAACACATTAACATACATCACGCTAACAGAAACTGAAGTTCCAGATATATTCACCTTTTTAGAATAATACTAACAACTCTCACAAAACTATCCCATTTATTGGAGTTTTATTATATATTTATAGTCATTTATGTAGGGAAGTGAGGTAAAGGGAAGCTGTTGAATGGGCAAAAATTGACATTTTAACAGTTAATATTATCTGACTCATTTTTGGAATAAACAAGCTTTTAAGTTTTTTGAGTGTCAGATTTTCTTCTCTTCGCTCACATGGAATTAGATTTCCTAGAAGTTGAAGGGCTAGAATCCAATTAATGATTGAAATTCTTACAGAATGACATTGAAAATGATAGTGAAGCCAAACATTTTGTTACATTTTATTCAAATGCATTAAAGAATTATATGTATACATTTTTCCTCCAATGTTCTTAATTTTATTGATAAAATATTCTTAACATATATAAATACATATGAATGCATTTGAAAATGATGTTATTCTTTTTTAGTAGAAAATCTTGGCTGCTTGTTTAATACACTTAGAGAAGAATAAGATGATACTGCTTAAGCACCATCATTTAATGGAACAGAAGCTTATAATAATGTAGTCCACATATTTAAGATATTCTAGTATTTATTTTTAAAATGTGTGTACTACAGGTATACTTCAAACTTCAAAATGCAGAGAAAAGAGCCAATTATGTTTAGATATTAAGAAAAGAGTCTGTGGAACAATGGATTTTGCATTGAACTTTCAAGCATTACTTAGAAATGGGCCACATGTGAAAGATTCAGAAAGAACATTCAGTTTCAACATAGGGATGAACCTATGCAAAAGTATGGAGGTATAGGCACATAGAGTCCCAGAATTATTATTAATAACCCCAGGCCTCTGTAATCTAGTTGTATTTTCAGAAAATGAGAAAGGAACAAATGAGGAGCAATGGGAAATGAGGATTCAGCCCTGTTTTGAGGTGGGATTGTGAATGACTTATATTCCATGCTATGAAAGCATAACTTAAATCTATAGACTGTTCTATAATTTAGAAAGACGGTCCCAGACAGAGTGAAGAAAGTATTGAATGTGGAGAACCTAGATGAGGAAAACACTAATTAGAAAATGACTAAGAGTATTAGGTGAGAGATGAAAAGCTGGTTTATGGCAGAGAAAGCAAGAACTAACTGAATATGCAAATTAATTCTCAGCTATTGAATGAAAGAAAAAATATCAATAGAAACAATCCAAATACCCCGAAGGAAATGTTTGGGCAACTTGCTATACCATTAAGGAAAAGAAGATGTTATTGACTAGGAAGAATGTAACTTTTCCAGAAGAAGTTAGATTGTGGGAATCTGAAATGATCAAAATATTTTAAAAAATGAAGATGATATAAGATTGGCTTGACTAGTCTAACAAGTACCTTTTTACTGTAGAACTGAGATAAAATAACAGTTTTTTAAAAGATACAAAGGATTTGAAGACATGTCCTAATTGATAGTAAAATTGTAAAGCTCCTTCTAAGATCCTAAGATCTAAGTGACTGATTTTGTTATGAGGGGAAAAAAAAAAAAAAAACCTACATGGTTTGAGCCATCTGTGTCAATTTGGGGCAGAAAGAAGAGATAAAAAAATTTGCATTTTGGTGTCATGAGATGTTATCTGCTTACTTCCCATGAAATGAATTTTGGAATCTTCAAGACTAGTGCAAATTAAGGAAATACACACAGTAAGAGAAAAGAAAGAAGTAATAAAATCCACTGAGAGGATAAGAAAAGTTTATAAATTCTTCCAATATCTTTCAAAATATATTTAGGATTTGGAATGGAGCACTTTTCTTAAGAATTAGCTTTATTCAGAATTAGGTGTATTAAACGTGAAAAAGTCTGTCTTCTATACTGATTCTCTTACAATGGACTCCTTCATATGTCAAACTTAAGGTCAATAAAATGTGAATAAAAACAGATCAAATATTTTCTTATTTTTTGGATATAACTGACACATATATACTATACTCATACCCATGATGGCTCAGCAGTTAAAGAATCTGCCTGAACTCCTGGAGACACAGGAGACTCAGGTTCAGACCCTGGGTCAGGAAGATCCTCTGGAGGAGGTAATGACAACCACTCCAGTATTTTTGCCATTCATGTCAGGGAAAATCTCATTGACAGAGAAGCCTGGCAGGCTATAGTCCAAAGTGTTGCAAAGAGACAGATACAACTGAGCATGCACACACACAAATACACACACACACACACAGTTAAATCTTTATCTCATATGAAATTTTAGATCTTTCATGTCTTATTTGCCTAAATCATAAGAATTATAAGAACTTAGTAAAATGACCAACCACTTCTTTTAATAAATATTTCTTAGACCTACACCCTATTTGATTATAACTTGTTTAATCATCTAGGGAAATGTAAAACTATGCAGGAGATGAAGAGCTCATCTTCCTCACTGATTGTATTTCCTGGTTTTATGTGCACACATAAGCATCATTGCTTTGTCATTTTCTATAAATTCTCAGATGATTTTCACTAAAATACTGACTACTCCACTGTCAGTTGTATCTACAATCAATGTATAACTTTTAATAATTAAATCTCAATAGACTTTAATAGGTATGTTGTAGCATTTTACACAAAAGAAAAGAACCTGACAACAAACTGAAAAAGAAAAAAATAAAAAACCTTGGCAGATAATTCTTGGACCATTCTTAAGTACATTAACTGAAATTGAAAGGAGTTCCAATAAAATGAACAGCTGCACTGTCTGGCCATGAAGTATGACAACTGGGAGCTAATACTAAAATGTCAGCTCAACTTAAATGACCTACATAATCTACTCCTGTAAACAATATTAGAATGTTAACAAATGTCATTTTCTTCATTTTTTTTAATTAAAAAAATTTCTCTAAAATTAAATTAATAAGACATGTAGTATATCTTCCAAAATCTAGAGAGGAAAAAAACTGAAAATAAAAAACTAAAAAAGTGTTCTGAAGAATGATTAGCAATCAGCAAAAAAAAAAAAAAATTACAATATCCTATATATGAATCAAAGATAAAGTACCAAATATTTATTAAGCACTTACTATATTTTGTGGAGTATATTGTACACTTGGGACATAGAAATTAAGTGAGAATCTGCAAGACCAGTATTTTCACAGGCAGCTTCATCATTTTGCATCTTGCCACTATCTACATGGGATTTCCCCAAGGGCACAAGCAGTAAATATTCCAAAGGATCCACTTGCAGTGCAGGAGATACAGTTTTGATCCGTGGGTAGGGAAAATTCACTGGAGAAGGAAATGGCAACACATTCCAGTATTCTTGCCTGGGAAATACCCTGGACAGAGGATCCTGGTGGGCTCCAGTCCTTGGAGTCACAAAGAGTTGAACACAACTTAGCAACTGAGCACAAACCAGGAATAACACTATGCTTTAGGTATTTGAAATCAGACTGGGCTTATGTACTTTATTTAGTAATGAAGGTTTTTTTACAAAAAAAAGCATAAGTGGTCTGATTATATGCTATATTTCAGACAATTGCTGTTGTTGTTTGGCCGCCCTTTGTGTCCAGCTCTTTGCAACCCCATGGACGGCAGCACACCAGGGCTCCCTGTCCCTCACCATCTCCTGCCGAAATTTGCCAAGTTCATGTCCAATGCATCGGTGATGCCATCCAGCCATCTCTTCTTCTGATGTCCTCTTCTCCTCCTACCCTCAATCTTTCGAGCGTCAGGGATTTTTCCAATGAGTCACCTGTTTCTATCAGATGATCAAAATACTGGAACTTCAGCTTTAGCATCAGTCCTTCCAATGAGTATTCAGGGTAGATTTCCTTTAAGATTTACTGGTTTGGTGTCCTTGCTGTCCAAGGGACATTCAGGAGTATTCTCCAGCACCACAATTTAAAAGTATCAATTTTGGGGCACTCTGCCTTTTTTATGGTCCAACTCTTACAATCATATGTGACCACTAGGAAGACCATAGTCTTGACTATACAACCTTTGTCAGCAGAGTAATGTCTCTACTTTTCACTACACTGTCTAGATTTGTCACAGCTATCCTCTCAAGAAGCAATCAGAATTGAAAGAGACACGTGTACCCCAATGTTCATCGCAGCACTGTTTGTAATAGCCAGGACATGGAAGCAACCTAGATGTCCATCAGCAGATGAATGGATAAGAAAGCTGTGGTGCATATACACAACGGAGTATTACTCAGCCATTAAAAAAAAATACATTTGAATCAGTTCTAATGAGGTGGATGAAACTGGAGCCTATTATATACAGTGAAGTAAGCCAGAAAGAAAAGCACCAATACAGTATACTAATGCATATATATAGAATTTAGAAAGATGGTAACAATAACCCTGTATACGAGACAGCAAAAGAGACACTGATGTATAGAACAGTCTTTTGGACTCTGTGAGAGAGGGACAGGGTGGGATGATTTGGGAGAATGGCATTGAAATATGTATAATATCATATATGAAACGAGTTGCCAGTCCAGGTTCGATGCACGATACTGGATGCTTGGGGCTGGTGCACTGGGACGACCCAGAGGGATGGTATGGGGAGGGAGGAGGGAGGAGGGTTCAGGATGGGGAACACATGTATACCTGTGGCAGATTCATTTTGATATATGGCAAAACCAATACAATATTGTAAAGTTAAATAAAATTAAAAAAAAAAAAAAAGAAGCAATCATCTTCTGATTTTGTGGCTACAGTCACCACCTGCAGTGATTCTGGAGTCCAAGAAGAGGAAATCTGTCACTATTTCCACCTTTTCCCCTTCTACTTGCCATGAAGTAATGGAGACCCTGGTTCAATTCCTCAGTCAGGAAGATCCACTGGAGAAGGGACAGGCTACCCACTCCATTATTCTTGGGCTTCCCTGGTGGCTCACCTGGTAAATAATCCGCCTGCAATGCAAGAGACCTGGGTTTGATCCCTGGGTTGGGAAGATCCCCTGGAGAAGGGAAAGGCTACCCACTCCAGTATTCCGGCCTGGAGAATTCCATGAACTGCATAGTCAGTCCACGGGGTGGCAAAGAGTTGGACACGACTGAGTGACTTTCACTTTCACTTTCAATGGGGTCAGTGGCCATGATCTTAGTTTTGTTTTTTATTACTATTTAGTTTTAAGCTGGCTCTAGAAAAATAAATAGGTAACCATTTTTAATATTTGTCCATATCTGGGTTTACTGAATTGATTCTTAATCACTGCCATTATCCACCTAGTGACAACTAATCTTATAAACACAAAATAAAATGTAACCAAATTAATCATCTCATTTATAAATCATTCCATGATGGCTATTATACACCAAGGCTGATGTTAACTAGTAAGAATACAGTCTTTAATAAGACATGATCTGTATGATGAAGACATGTATTAGACATGTGAGGGGACTTTTATGTGGGTGAATTCGTGACTGTAACATCACCTTAGTGATGACAGTTTCATAGCAGATGTCTTATCAAAGCCACAAAATTAATGGTTCAGTAATAGTGAGCTTCCATTTACCAAGCAGAGTGTTATTAGTGGTTCAGTTTCTCTAAGTAAAATGTTGCGGGATGGTATAAGGCTACATAATTGTCATAACTTGGGTTCCTTAGAAGCTGCAAAAGGATCAGAGCATGGGTATTTTATCTATGTATGCTTTGAAGTATAAATAAAATAGTAGGTGAAGTAAGACAACACATAGAGAAAAGTCAACAAAGGAGGAATTACTGAGTTGATTACCAATGTGGGCAAATGGGATCCATCCTGCAACTGACCCTCTTAAGAACTCTCTAGAACATATCTTACAATTATTCCCCTGGAGAACGGAAAGGGTGACTTTCTATTTCTTGATATGGGGCCTCACATTAGTTGAAATTTCCTCTCAGAAGCTCTGAAGTCAAAGTGTTAGTCACTTGTTTGAGTCCAAATCTTTGCAACCCATGGACTGAGGCCGGCCAGCTCCTCTATCCATGGAATTCTCTAGGCAAGAACACCAGAGTAGGTTGTCATTCTTTTTTCCAGGGGATCTTCCAAATCCAGGGATGGAACCTGGACCTCCTGAATGCCAGGCAGATTCTTTACCATCTGAGCAATCAAGGAAGCCAGTGTCAGAGGCTCTAACTTCCTAGAACTTCTTGGCTGTGTCTATGTACAGGCTGAGGAGCCTTTTGTATTTCAAAAAAGAGGCCTGAGGCAGAGAAACCTAGAAAGTCTTCACAATACTCACTGAGGGTAGAACCTTGGAAAACTGCCTGCAAATAAACAACACCGCTACACTGAAGCTGGCGGACCGAGGGAATGTGGCCCTGGGTACCGGCAGAAATCTGCCACTATCGCCCAGCTTAATGGTTGCATTTATGTGACCATCAAGAGACATTTCACTTGTTACACAAAGCATCCATTGCTTAATGAAACACTTTTTTAAAAGCTCTTACTTTTGAAAATTAACCATCTCATAACATTACAAAGCTTCCCAGGTGGTGATAGTGGTAAAGAACCCACCAGCCAGGGCAGGAGACATAAGAGACACATGTTCCATCTCTGGGCTGGGAAGATCCCCTAAAGGAGGGCAGTATTTTATTTACCTCTCCACCTCTCACTATATATAACTGCTAACTTCTCTTCTTTACTAGCTAAAAAATAGATTTATTTCTAACATTAATTCATTGATTTATATATGACCTTCATTTCTTGTGTGATTTGATACAAAAGGTTTATATCCTTGAAAATTATTATAGAGTTAGGATTTCATTATTCATTTTCTTCAATGGTATATAAAACTGAGCAGGAGGTAGGGGCTGGAACCAAAATCATGGTTCTAAGGTGATCTTTTCTTTTAACTTCATAATGATATAAGGTTTTATGCTGTCTTTTACTTTCCCTTGTCCTCTTTACCCCTAAATATGTGATTTAACAGAAGTAGTTTTTCATGTTTTTTCTAATAAGAGGTTATTTTTAATGTCAACACCTGTGTGTTTATGCTGGAGGTTAAACCAGAACTTAGGGTTAACTTGGAGCACTTCCTGTCACCTTAGTGGTGGGGTGACTTTAAGGCAACTTCTGATTCAAAATCTGCATACTGAGTAGTAAGTAATGATTCATTTCTGTGTCCCAAGTCAAAGAGGGCACCTGGAGAACAGTTAGGCTGTTGTTCCTGACATCGGTAGTTTTGGCAATTACAGCATAAGAGAGAGAAATGGTCGCAAGTTGAAAACACAGCTCATTTACACTTTTAAATACAGTTACAATAAAATAATTCACCTATTAATAATAAAATGGGCCTGAAGTTAAAATTATTTTCACAGCTTGATCTTGATATTGGTATTTTCCAAAGGATTGTTTTCCACATAATTCTCTAAAGTGTTTTCTTTTAAAGCACACTAAAAGTATTTTATTATTTAATTTATGTATCTCCCCAGTGAACTTAAGAGGCTCCTGCTGAAAAATGGAGATTGATGACTACTTCGATTTGGTGAATATGTAGTCTCAGCTTTTAAAATATAATTTCAAAGACTAAATAGGGGGATTAGATGAAAACTTGATATTAAAGAACAGTTAAACTTATTTCAAATTTGTTTTCTAGTTAAGAATAAAATTTTAAAATTACAATGAAAATATAGTTTTTACTTTACTATATAAGCTTACCCTTGGCCTAGAAACAGGCAAATTCTAGTGAAATACAAAAATCATGTCTGTTCTGTTGAGTTAGCCTTGTCCTCATGCAGGGGTTTGCATAAGTAGTTGGAAGTGTACACTTTATTTTCCCCTAAATCTGAGGTCACTTTTCAGTCCAACTAACTAAATTTAATGTACAAACCTGTATTTAACTGTTACTACCTAAATATACAGCAGAGTTTTCAGTCATCTAACACTAAATATTAACTTACCAAACAATTGGCCTTAACATCACTGCTTAAAGCCAGAAAGAATAAAAACAGGTTTCTACTTAAGATATTTTAATCAATATCCAGTAATATCCTTGTTTGAGAGAACCTGGATTTTGACAGTCACTTAATACTATGTTCCATATTTAACTGAAAAACTTCGTATTAACAGACAAAAATATATAAAATCCACACAGACCTAATGAGCAAGTGATGATAATTTAATGCTTTAATTGATACTTTAAAATAATGCTATGCAATTGAAATACTAGGTTTAAAAAGCCTGCTGTAGAGCCAGAGAAAAGCCTGCATTATTTTATGATTTATTTTTGTTGTTGTTTGGTCACTAAATCATGTTCAACCCTTTGAGACCCTGTGGACTGTAGCCCACCAAGCTCCTCTGTCCGTGGGATTTTCCAGGCAAGAATACTGGAGTGGGTTTATGTTTCCTTCTCCAGGGGATCTTCCAGATCCAGGGATTGAACCTGCATCTCCTGAATTGCAGGTGGATTCTTTACTCCTGAGCCACCATGGAAACACCTGCAATAAATTAAATAGGTAATTCTCTGTTCAACATTATACCTTATAGAGGGCCAATAGAACTCTTCTAAGTCAGGTTGACTTATTTTAAAATCAATCCTGCATGGATGTAACCTATATATGCACAATTTGTGAAGATTTTTACTGATATTGGACACCAGAACAGAATCGTACATTATGAGCTGCCTATTCAATGCCAATGCCAGTCCCTTCACAAAAGAACTTGCCTGAAGCAGTGACTGAAAAGACTTACTAGCTCTGAACGATATGAGATGCTAGGGAGCTCCTGACTGATCGCTGCCTTTGTGTTTTGGGGGATGGGCTGATGTGTTTCATGACGGATATTAGATTTGTTGCTTGTTCTGGAAGTTTCAGAACACATCAGAGCACATTGTATGGTGAGAAGATACATTATTTTAAGTGTGATTTGTAACAGTTGGGGAGCTTAGTTGAATTATGATGAATCAATTGTTGAAGAAAAAAATTGAATGAGCTATTTATAGCTTAAGATGTGAGATTCTACCCACTGATGGGTCTCCAATAATTATCTGTCCAAACACTGCATTTGTTACTGTTAATGTGTCTCTTCATCAACAAATTCATTATCTTATTTAGCAAGACTTTGATTTTTCAGGAAGTCTATCATTAACCTACCCATTATTTCTACTCTTATAAAAAGCCTGGGGTTTTCACTGATACTCACTGAGCAAACACTTATTGAAAACTCATATTTTGAACCAGTTCAAAGGATATCCAAAATGAACAAAATAGACAAGCGAGGAATGCATAGGCATCTGGTAACAAGGAGGATACAAGGTCTCACTGTGGTAAAATATTGAATAAAACAGCATCTTTTGAGAAAAAACAAGTTTCCAGTGGGGGTGAGGGTTTTCTTTTTGAACCCCCTTATCTTTTTCTGGGGCTTCCCTGGTGGATAAGTGATAAAGAATCCATCTGCCAATGCAGGAGATGCAGTTTCAATCCCTAGGTGAGGAAGATCCCCTGGAGAAGGAAATGGTAACCCACTCCAGTATTCTTGCTTGAGAAATCCCATAGACAAAGGAGCCTGTCCATGGGGTCACAAAGAGTTGGACACAACTTAGTGACTAAACAGCAGCAACAAATTGTGGGTCTTAAAAGGAAATAGAAGACATGCATCTGGTCAGGACTACCAAGGAAAAGATGCTTGATTGTTAGTAACTTAGTTTAATCTTCTTTCTACCTATACTTTAAACTGACATAATGACCAAGACTATCAGAGACTGAAACTTGGCTTCATAAAAAACAGCATTTGAAAAGAAGTTTTTATAGAGCCTTTATTAAAATTAAGTGAGTGAGCACAACCTGAACAGTTCAGCTTAGAAATTAATAGACAGATATGCTCTGTATCTTGCTAACAGCTGTCTCCAGTTAAATTGACGTGACATGAATAGTACTTTCAGCTACTCCAGTGTTGGAGCCTCCATCTTTCAAAGATTATTCTACATTGGCACCTTCATATTAACTTGGCATTGCTCCTCTAAATGTCCTTGGCTCAGAAATGTTTTACAATAAACTTCTAAGCCAATACAGGCAGAATCTTGGCTTTTATATGATCTGGCTCTGCCCACTTCAGGATATGTGTTATAATAAGCAGACGCACTGTTTTTTCTTTATTAATAATTTAACATAGTCTTTCATGTTAACTAAACCTCAGATTTTTAATTCAACTTTTTTTTATATACTTGAGAGGTTGTTTTGTCTTTAAAATCACAAGAAAAGAAAAGGAGCAAGAAAAATAACTAGGTAAAATGACTAAAATTTAAAGCATTGTACTTAAATAGCCTAGTTTTTTGGTAATTCTCTGCCTGCAAATTCAGAGGATAATAAGTTCTTCTTCCAGCAGTATGCATTATTAAATGATTATTTTATGTAGTGTGTATTCTGAGATTTTTCCTTAGTCATGGTAGCAATGAGAAAAGTTAATGCTAAATGCCTGAACTTTCAGCATTTCATTTTTACTTTCTACTTTCTCTATATATGCTTAACCTCATTTTATTTTCTCATTCAAAGAAAATTCCATTACTATATAGAACTTGCTAGTGTTTAATTCATCTTTATATCAATTTATTTTATGCACAGATCAGTAAGATGTAAATTGAGAAACATATACTAGAGTTAAACATCATTTAAATCATGTTTGAATTATCAGATAATAATTTCTGCCTCACTAAGTGAGTATGAACCACTGATACTGGGCCTTTACAGAAAGGATATCAGGCATCCCAAATGTGTAGACTTTTAAGGGTTCAGAGGTCTGTGCTGTTGGGGAAGGGTGGAGCTGCCCAAAGCCAATTATTTACTCCTTCTCAGCAAAGAATGTGAAGGAGTATGATGAACAGATAGTGGATTGCAGTCTTAGCTGTGAACCGAAATAACCTAAGAAGCTTTTAATGTTTCCTGATGTTGAGTTCTATCTCCAAAGTTTCTGATAATTTCTCTCAAATTCATTAAGAAATATGACACTTGGAAGATGCTAGTTAAGGGTCTATACTTCTTTGACGTTTCCCTAGTGTTTCAGATGGTAAAGAATTCACCTGCCAATGTAAGAGACACAGTAGGCATGAGTTCAATCCTTGGATCAGGAGGATCCCCAGAGAAGGAAATGGCAACCCAGTCCAGTGTTCTTGCCTGGGAAATGCCATGGACAAAGGGCTACAGTTCATGCGACCCCAAAGAATTGGACACGACTGCATGATCAATACACACTTCTGTGAATTAATGATTAGTAAGCAGTTTTTTTTTTTTTTGTCATGTACAATTTATTTTTATTTATTTATTTTTTTTATTCTTCCAATTTTATTTTATTTTTAAACTTTACATAATTGTATTAGTTTTGCCAAATATCAAAATGAATCCTCCACAGGTATACATGTGTTCCCCATCCCGAACCCTCCTCCCTCCTCCCTCCCCATACCATCCCTCTGGGCCGTCCCAGTGCACCAGCCCCAAGCATCCAGCATCATGCATCGAACCTGGACTGGCAACTCGTTTCCTACATGATATTTTACATGTTTCATTGCCATTCTCCCACATCTTCCCACCCTCTCCCTCTCCCACAGAGTCCATAAGACTGTTCTATACATCAGTAAGCAGTTTTAAAATTTACTTCTATAGTAAAAAAAAAAAAAAAGTGGGGGAGGATAAAATAATACAGATGAAATTTAAATCCTTGAGTCCATTTGTTCTTGTTATTCAGTCACTCAGTCCTGTCTGACTCTTTGTGACTTTATGGACTGCAGCATGCCAGGCTTCCCTGTCCTTCACCATCTCCCTGAGTTTGCTCAAACTCATGTCCATTGAGTCAGTGATTCCATCCCACCATCTCATCCTCTGCTGCCCACTTCTCCTCCTGCCTTCAATCTTTCCCAATATCAGGGTCTTTTCCAATAAGTTGGCTCTTCACCTCAGGTAGCCAAAGTATTGGAGCTTCAGCTTTAGCATCAGTCCTTCCAATGAATATTCAGGGTTGATTTCCTTTGGGATTGACTGGTTTGATCTCCTTGCAGTCCAAGGGACTCTCAAGAGTCTTCTCCAATACCACAGTTTGAAAATTCAAATGCATATAGCAAAAAAGTATTTATAACTTGAGAATTAGACCAAGATTGAGTAACATGGCCTTTTGATATCATACTAGTGCATTGCTTAACAGGATTATTTAATTTCTTAGGAAATGTTTTCTGCTTTTGACCTTATGATTTATTCTTTGGTCAGAGATCAGACATTGTGAAATTGCATATGAACTGAGAGACTTCTGCCCAGGAGAGTGTATGTTTCTAAAGACTATGTATTATTGCTCTTTAAGACATTAACCAGTTCTTATCTCCCATTGCAGTCTTCTAATATTCCTTTCTCAAATTGCCTATTGATACCCTTTCCTCCAAATCTCTTTATCCCACCATTATCAACATGTTGGCTCTGTTATTGATCAGTTGAAGGCATTTTGACACATGTGCCTTCTACATGTCAATGTGAACCATGCTTTAACTTTTTAAAACTATACTTTGGCAAAACATATAGACATTGTTTATAAACTATGTAAAAATGAAAAGGACAGTTCTCAGAAGTTAAAATGTGTTAAACATGGGCATTCAAAAGGATTTGCTCTATTAATCAGTTCTTTGTTAACATATTGGTGAAAGCACTTTAGGTCTATGTGTAAGAGTAGATTATTTTACATGTATTTCAAGCACATTGTCAATAAGAATTTATTATTTTTATATAAAAAGTAGACTTTGAAGTCAAAGAGATGAGGAAAGACTCTTGCAATTCTACTTGGTAACTAATATTCACTTATACATGTCTAAAGGAAGCAATGCTAAAATAAAACAAAAAATATTATGTCAAAAATCCACAGCTCTGCTTTATCAGAAATAGAAAAGTGTGATGCAGATTCCAGGTGGTTTATGACATGACACATTTGGGGATGAAAAGGAACTCATTTGGGGAATTCCCTGGTGGTCCAGTGGTTAAGATTCTGCCTTGTAATGCAGGGAACATCTGTTTGACCCCTGATTGGCATAAGCCTGCTTGCCGCAGCTAGAGAGTCTGTGTGCTGCAACAAAAGGTCCTACATAATGTAACAAAGATCCCATGTCCCACTGCTAAAATCTGAAAAGTAGATACTCTGACTTTAGAGGTGTTAAAATATAGAAAATGTGCATCCTAGGATCAATGAAATAGGAAATCTATTAATGTTTTCATCTTTTTCTATTACATAATCTTTTCTTTTTTGTTGTTTTCTCATTTTTTATAGTTTCTTTTTTAAAAATTTATTTATTTATTTTAATTGGAGGCTAATTACAATATTGTAGTGGTTTTTGCCATACATTGACATGAATCAGCCATGAATGTACATGTGTCCCCCATCCTGAACCCCTTTCCCCCTCCCTACCCATCCAATCCCTCTGGGTTGTCCGAGTACACTGGCCCTCAGCACCCTGTCTCATGCATCGGGCCTGGACTGGGGATCCATTTCACATATGGTAATATACATGTTTCAATGCTATCCTCTCAAATCATCCCACCCTCGCCTTCTCCCACAGAGTCCAAAAGTCTATTCTTTATATCTGTGTCTCTTTTGCTGTCTCGCATATAGGGTCATCATTACCATCTTTCTAAATTCCATATATATGTGTTAATATACTGCATTGGTGTTTTTCTTTCTGACTTACTTCACTCTGTATGCTGCTGCTGCTGCTCAGTCGCTTCAGTCGTGTCCGACTCTGTGCCACCCCATAGACAGCAGCCCACCAGGCTCCCCCGTCCCTGGGATTCTCCAGGCAACAACACTGGAGTGGGTTGCCATTTCCTTCTCCAATGTACGAAAGTGAAAAGTGAAAGTGAAGTCACTCAGTCGCGTCCGACTCTTAGCGACTCCATGGACTGCAGCCTGCCAGGCTCCTCCGTCCATGGGATTTTCCAGGCAAGAGTACTGGAGTGGGGTGCCACTGCCTTCTGTATAATAGGCTCCAATTTCATCTACCTCATTAGAACTGATTCAAATGCATTCTTTTTAATGGCTGAGTAATACTCCATTGTGTATATGTATCACAGCTTTCTTATCCATTCGTCTGCCTAAGAACATCTAGGTTGCTTCTATGCCCTAGCTATTGTAAACAGTGCTGCGATGAACACTGGGGTACACGTGTTTATTTCGATTGAAGCCAAAAAAACTATTTTAAAAAAGAGGGGCAAATTTTTTTAGAGAAGGCTCTACTATATTGAAAGGTGTATATTGAACTAAGTCTTTAAAACTAGCTCCAGTGTCTTATAAAAACCCATTGGCACTTTTTTTTCTAGTTTGAACTGAACTGGTTCATGACACAACTACTCTTCCTTCTTAAAACTCTACGCTTTGATTTTTTTTTACACTTTTGTCTTTTTTCTCTATGTACCTCTTTCACAGCAGTAATTTCTGTATGTATTCCTATATCCTCCTCCAACTGTCTGTATTCATGGGTACCATCATGATTGTGATTGTCATATCTACCACAAAAGAATCAGTCATTGTTCTAGACACTTTATATATATATGTTAAAATTGATCTTTGACATGTCTCTGCAAGATTCATATACACATATACTACACATATATGTAATATATGTGTGTGTGTGTGTACCTGTGAGTCTGAGTGTGTGTAAAATATACATACATTTTAGATGAGATAATGTGATCAGAGAGATAAACAATTTGCTTAAGATAACATTATCAAAAAGCTACTGCAATGTAACTCACAGTAGCTTAGCAAATAGGCCTGCTAGGACTTTGCTTCTCAAATCTCAACTTAGGTATATTAACCTGGATCTTGTTCAAAAGCAGATTCTGCTTTGGTAAGTTCTGTAAGGTGGCCTGAGATTGTGCTTTTCTAACAAGCTCCTCTTCAAAGCCACTACTGCTGGTTCACAGACCACATGTAACTTGCAAGTTACAAATGAGGTACTTCTCTGGTCCAGTGGTTAATATTTCATCTTACAAAGCCTGGAGTGTGGGTTCTATCCCTGGTCTGGGAGCTGATATACCACATGACTTGTGGCCAAAAACCCAAACATAAAACAGAAGCAATATTGTAACAAATCCAATAAAAACTAAAAATGGTCTACATCAAACAAAGTATTTTTTTTAAAGGTGCAAAGGAAAGATAGATAAGGAAGACTAGTCTTTGACTCAAATTTGGAGTTCACTGTTGTTACTAGTTAACTTAACCTTGGTTAGCAAGTTATCAATGGTATGAAAAGGTCATGAGTGTCCTGGAAGGCATGCACTAAAGTTTCAATGCAGTATACCTAGGTTGCCCACACACAGCACCTTCTAAAGATCTTCAGGACTATCTCTTCATCAACACTTGGGGGATAACCTGTGAGCCTAGGAATATTCTACTGGATAAAAGTCTTTGAATACTTGAAACTATAGGCCACAAAAGTTAGTTTATTCTAACAATGTGTTTTACAGTGAATATATGTTTCTATATGGGCCTCCCTGGTAGCTCAGCTGGTAAAGAATCTGCCTGCATTGCAGGAGATCCTGGTTTAATTCCTGAGTTGGGAAGTTCCCCTGCAGAAGGGATAGGGTACCCACTCCAGTATTCTTGGGCTTCCTTGGTGGCTCCCATGGTAAAGAATCTACCTTCATTGTGGGAGACCCAGGTTTGATTCATGGGTCAAGAAGACCCCCTGGAGAAGAGAATGGCAACCCACTCCAGTATTCTTGCCTGGAGAATGCCATGGACAGAGGAGCCTGGTGAGCTACAGTCTATGGGGTTGCAAAAAGTCGGATGTGAATGAGTGACTAACACTTTCAAACAGAGTGTAAATATTTGAAAAAATTAAAAACAAACAAGCAAAAAAAAAAAAAACAACTGAGTCCAATAGACACTGTTGACCCTTGCATGCTATCTCCTAAGCCCACTGCTTTTACCTGAATTTCACCTATTTCCAGCTTACTCACAGCTTCCCATTTCATGCCCGTTTTTTATTTTTTTATTATTATTATTTTTTATTACAGGCTTGTGAGTTCCTTCCAGCTAATCAGTGCTGCTCAGCTTCAAGTAGGGCTTCCTGGGTGGCACTGTGGTAAAGAATCTTCCTGCCAATGCAGGAGATGCAAGAGTTGCAGTTTTGATCCTTGGATCCAGAAGATCCCCTGGAGTAGGAAATAGCAATCTGCTCCAATACTCTTCCCTGGAGAAACTCCATGGACAAAGGAGCCTGTTAGGCTACAGTCACGGGGTCGCACAGAATCAGACATGACTGAGCAACTGAACAGAATCAAAGAGGGAGTTAGGAATGGAGTGTTAATGCCTCCTAGGAATCCCTCAACCAATGTAAGGTTAGAGTAGGTTTGAAAATGCTCCAGTCTTCCTGTCTCCTTATGAAATAATTTGGAAGCATGTTCTAGATGTCCCTAGTAAGACTGATCACATAGTAATAACCACTCATTCATACTGGCTTTTTTCCATATCCTGTCTCACTTTTTCCACCCTGACTAATGCTTTCTGAGATTAATTTGTGAATAAATTACCTGTCCAAAAGCCTTTATCCCACAACAGCAATGGAAATTTTGCAACGAGGGTGAGGAGGGACTCTTTTTTCATAAGACGGGTACCGATCTTAGTGCAGTCATGAAGGCCAAGGAAGCCCACTCTTTCAGTGGGGTCTCTATTTGCATTATATAATTTATACTTTTAATTACCCTGAAGGAATGTGGACCCTTTACATATTTTGATCAATATGTTTCTGTTGCTATTGCCTATATGCCAAATGCAGATTTAAAACAAAATTGAGAGGGAGGTACAGAGATTTCCCACATACCCCTGTCCCCAAGCATGCGTAACTTCCTCATTATTAACATTCCATGCCATGGTGGTACCTTTGTTCAAACTAATGATCCTACATTGACCCTTCACTATCATCCAAAGTCCATAGCTTACCTTAGGGTCTTTCTTGGTGTTGTACAGCCTGTGGGTTTGGAAAATCATGAAATGACACACATCCATCACTCTAGTATCACATAGCATTTTTATGTCCTAAAAATACTCTGTTGGCCAAATATTTATCCCTCCAACTAGCAACCACTATTCTGTTTACTGTCTTCTTTTTCCTTTTCCATAAAGTCATATGTTGTATTGTGCTCAGTCATATCCAACTCTTTGCCACCCCATGGACTGTAGCCCACCAGGCGCTTCTGTCCATGGAATTCTCCAGAAATTCTTCTGTCCATGGAATTCTCTTAGAATACTGGAGTGGGGTGCCAGGACTTCCTCCAGGGGATCTTCCCAACCCAGGGATTGAACCCGGGTCTCCTGCAGTATGGGTAGATTCTTTATCATCTGGAGATAAAGAAGCCCTAATTCTCTTGATCCTGTCCTTCATAGAGCAGAAGTTTTTGATTTTAATGAAGTCTAGTTGTCAAATTTTTCTGTTATGAATTATGTCTTTTGTGTCTTATGTATCTGTATCAAGACCATCCCCATGGAAAATAAATGCAAAAAGCAAAATGGCTGTCTGGGGAGACCTTAACAATAGCTGTGAAAAGAAGAGAAGCAAAAAGCAAAGGAGAAAAGGAAAGATATAAACATCTGGATGCAGAGTTCCAAAGAACAGCAAGAAGAGATAAGAAACCCTTCTTCAGCGATCAATGCAAAGAAATAGAGGAAAATAACAGAATGGGAAAGACTAGAGATCTCTTCAAGAAAATCAGAGATACCAAAGCAATATTTCATGCAAAGATGGGCACAGTAAAGGACAGAAATGGTGTGGACCTAACAGAAGCAGAAGACATTAAGAAGAGATGGCAAGAATACACAGAGGAACTGTACAAAAAAGATCTTCATGACCCAGATAATCACCATGGTGTGATCACTCACCCAGAGCCAGACATCCTGGAATGTGAAGTCAAGTAGGCCTTAGAAAGCATCACTACGAACAAAGCTAGTGGAGGTGATGGAATTCCAGTTGAGCTATTCCAAATCCTGAAAGATGATGCTGTGAAAGTGCTGCACTCAATATGCCAGCAAATTTGGAAAACTCAGCAGTGGCCACAGGACTGGAAAAGGTCAGTTTTCATTCCAATCCCAAAGAAAGGCAATGCCAAAGAATGCTCAAACTACTGCACAATTGCACTCATCTCACACGCTAGTAAAGTAATGCTCAAAATTCTCCAAGCTAGGCTTCAGCAATACGTGAACCGTGAACTTCCTGATGTTCAGGCTGGTTTTAGAAAAGGCAGAGGAACCAGAGATCAAGTTGACAACATCCGCTAGATCATGGAAAAGCAAGAGAGTTCTAGAAAAACATCTATTTCTGCTTTGTTGACTATGCCAAAGCCTTTGACTGTGTGGATCACAATAAACTGTCGAAAATTCTGAAAGAGATGGGAATACCAGACCACCTGATCTGCCTCTTGAGAAATTTGTATGCAGGTCAGGAAGCAACAGTTAGAACTGGACCTGGAACAACAGACTGCTTCCAAATGGGAAAAGGAGTACGTCAAGGCTGTATATTGTCACCCTGCTTATTTAACTTATATGCAGAGTACATCATAAGAAACACTGGACTGGAAGAAACACAAGGTGGAATCAAGATTGCCAGGAGAAATATCAATAACCTCAGATATGCAGATGACACTATCCTTATGGCAGAAAGTGAAGAGGAACTAAAAAGCCTCTTGATGAAAGTGAAAGAGGAGAGTGAAAAAGTTGGCTTAAAGCTCAACATTCAGAAAATGAAGATCATGGCATCTGGTCCCATCACTTCATGGGAAATAGATGAGGAAACAGTGGAAACAGTGTCAGACTTTATTTTTCTGGGCTCCAAAATCACTACAGATGGTGACTGCAGCCATGAAATTAAAAGACGCTTACTCCTTGGAAGGAAAGTTATGACCAACCTAGATAGCATATTCAAAAGCAGGGACATTACTTTGCCAACAAAGGTCCGTCTAGTCAAGGCCATGGTTTTTCCTGTGGTCATGTATGGATGGGAGAGTTAGACTGTGAAGAAGGCTGAGCACCAAAGAATTGATGCTTTTGAACTGTGGTGTTGGAGAAGACTCTTGAGAGTCCCTTGGACTGCAAGGACATCCAACCAGTCCATTCTGAAGGAGATCAGCCCTGGGATTTCTTTGGAAGGAATGATGCTAAAGCTGAAACTCCAGTACTTTGGCCACCTCATGCGAAGAGTTGACTCATTGGAAAAGACTCTGATGCTGGGAGAGATTGGGGGCAAGGGGAGAAAGGATGACAGAGGATGAGATGGCTGGATGGCATTGCTGACTCGATGGACGTGAATCTGAGTGAACTCCGGGAGTTGGTAATGGACAGGGAGGCCTGGCGTGCTGCAATTCATGGGGTCACAAAAAGTTGGACACAACTGAGCGACTGATCTGATCTCTGATACATATTTTTATTCACTACAGTCAACCTTTCAATAATTTGTACAGTATTTAAATATAGTTTTAAAATTCTTCCATTTTTTTCCTCTACAACCCTCATTACAGTTCTTGTCATATCTTGTTATATATTGTTCCCTTCTGTATATTATAAATATATATATAATATATATTATGTATATATTATTATTTATGTTGTAATAGTTGAGTATGTTTTAGCATTGTTTAAAAATGAAAATGTGCGTTGTATTTTTCATTTCCAACATTCATTATTGCTTTATAAAGATCTACACTTTCATCTCATGTCACTTTCTCTTTGTTTATCATTTTTTGTAGTACATGTCTGCTCATGGTAAAATCTATTGGCTTTGCATTTTTGAAATGGCTTTATTTAATTTTTCTTTTTGATTTTTAAAATTTTGTTTTTGAATAACTTTGTAGATTAACTTTTGTTTGCTTATTTTACTTTGAATACTAAAATATTTCTCCATTGTCTAATGACAAGAATGTTTACACTGAGAAATATTTATTATATTAGATCCTTTGCCAAAATATATGTGTCTGTTGTTGTCTATTTTTGTTTTCTATCTATAACTATGTTTCTTCAATTTGCTTATTATATTTATTCTGCTTTGAGGGAACTGTGCTTCTTTTATTTCTTGTTTACAGTTTTATCATATTTGACAATTATCTCATAATCAGTAGTTGAACAAACACTGTTAGCCTTCCCCCCCCATTTTCTGGGATTCCAATTACAAACATTGTTAAACTGCTTGATATTATAAGGTCACTGATTTTCTAAGTTTTTCTGTCTTTCTCTGTGCTATATTTTGGTGGCTATTAGTGTTATCTGTTCATTAATTTTTTTTCTACAGTATCTCATCTGCTTCATTGTTATTGTCTTTAATTTTCAGGTATTATACATTTTGTCTCAAAGTGTGTCAGTTGAATCAGTTTTCTATCTCTTAGTTCCCTCTTTATCGTATTTATGCTTTCCTTTATAACTTGAGTACTTTATAGTGCACATACTATCTGACAAGATATTTATTTCTATTTTTTTGCTAACTCAGTCGTGTCTGTGTTCTCTTAGTCTGGTTTTTATCAACTGATTTGTCTTCTTGTTATGGGTCAAGCTGTCCAGCTTCTTTACATTTAATGTACACTGGATGTTTTGAATTTTAATGCTATTGAGTGAAAGAGTTCCTCCTATTTCTTCAAAGAGAGATAGGTTTTGTTCTGGTATGCAACCAATGTACATGGGATGAGTTGCATGATTGTGTGTCTCACATGTAAGCTTGGTTATGGTGAGTTCAGAGCAGCCTTGACTCCAGAGGTAAATTAGCCCACTACTACCATGGGATTCTTCTGGCAACTCCACCTGATACTCTGTGTACTGTATGTCTTTTCCCCTGACTGGAGCAAATGTAAGCTCTTCACAGGTCCATATGAGTTCCAGGAACTCTTTTGACCTATAACTTGTAGTGGTACTTTTTTTTTTCCCTTCTCACATAGTTTTATATCATGCAAGCACACATCTCTACTTATCCAAGGACTCCAGGGTATCTCTCTGAAGACATACACGATTGTTTCTTTTGGAAGCCACTTCCCTCTGTTGGTCTGTTCTGCTGATGTGGGCTGCCTTGGCCTCCCTAGACCTTGATATCTGACACATGTTGCAAATCATGCTGTTGTCTTTTGGATTTCCCCTCCTTGTGTAGCAGGCTGGCAGCTGATTTCAGTGAGAAACTGGTGCGATCCAGGGCAAAATTTCTTTCCCTTCTTATAGATCACAGTCTTGTGTTGTCTGTTGTTTAATGGATGAAAACATCTAATGTATTTGCTTAATGTGTTACAACCCTGTGGATAGACTTTTTCTGGATTTCTACATGTTCACAAAGGAAGGTTAACTCTGGCAGTAATAATTCTTCATGGGCAATAGGAGAAATATTTTGTGTATTAAAGCACTTTGACCTTGCAATCAACTTCCAAGGTGACAGCAGTTATGTATTGCTTAAAACTATATTATTTTTATTTGATTCAATGAGGTAAGTTATGCTGAAATTCGTATAATAGTCTAGCATCTGGTAGACGCTCTGAAATGATCACCTCTATTCCTCAGATGCAAGTTTAAGATGTGTAGCATGTTGGTACGACTGAGCTGATGGACTTCTGAACAAAGCAAAGTGGAAGGACTAATTTTCTACTTTTCAAGACAAAAGAATTGTTATTGTCTAAAAAGCATTGACTCTGACACAAATATTCAAACACAGTTACTTTATTTCTTTTTACCCACATTTTCTTTATTATTCAGTCCAATTTTTTTTTCTTTACTCAGGGATTTTGGTGTGAGATGGTGGCTTTGCTGGGTTGGTCAAGGTTCATACCACAGGTAGTGGATTTTACCCAGATGGCTCCTTTTTAAAATAAATCTAATTCATGCCTGCGGTCAATATGAGAGCTTTTGTCCACTGGCAAATGGCATTGTAGCCACAGGCGTCTTATTAAAGCTTGGGGAAAAAATAGTGATTACTAGTGTTTGTGGCCAAATTGTGTTCATGCCTGCCCACTGGGTTTGTTTGGATAACAGGAAATTATGGACTGTATGATTTGAATTAGGATAAAATATTAAGCCTTCGGAGCCATTCTTTATCAAAGATTGTGCTGTACAGTAATATTGGAAAGCACACTTGTGTCCCAGTCAGTGAAATTAGCTTAGTCATGAGAATTCCAAGTAAGTTTTTTTTCTGACTTTAAGATGTAGACACAGTGCCAAAAAATATCATCAGAAGACTAAGAATGAATGCTAATGGGTTTTACTGCTAATCTAGTCATTTAAACCAAGCCCATCACTGCCATTTAAACATTCTAAATGCTTGTCTCAGAGAACACAAGATGTTCCCTCACTATTGTTATTATCAGAAACATGTTTTGTCATATTAGTCCTCCCAGTTCATTTTCTTAATTCCTTTTCCTCTTTTTCTGTTTTAAAAAACATGTTCTTTAGCTGGTTATGGCTGGTAATAACCCTGAATTGTGCTGAATGCCCAAAGTTCCATTTCTGCATAATTTCTATGGCAACCCACCTTTGATTGATGCTATATAGTCCATCAATCTGCATCTCCATTCCTGGCATCATAGCTCTTCTTGTATTAATCCACACTGCTGACTTTTGTTGTCGTTCTTTTATTTTCCTTTAGCAACATAACTGCTGTCACCTTGGAAATTAATTGTAAAGTCAAAGTGCTTTAATACACAAAGTACACAGAATATCTACCCAGGTAGTTTCATGCATGAGAGAAGGATAAGCCCAACAATTAACTCAATCATTAATGTAATATCTGTAGCAATGGGCATGGTATCAAGACAGCTGTGTGATCTGGCATGGAGGTAGAAGAGCAGATGCTGAAGCAAGACCCAATAGTCCTTTTTCAGGCTGTGTGGCCTTTACATACAACCTAGAGCAGATATTACCATCTTCCTTAGGTAAAGGGTGATTTATTTTTCCAGCCATTAAGAGAATTTCTACCATAAAACTAAATACCTGTCAACTATTAGCTTAAGCTGAAACTCCAATACTTTGGCCACCTGATGTGAAGAACTGACTCATTTTAAAAGACCCTGATTCTGGGAAAGATTGAAGGCAGGAGGAGAAGGGGACAATAGAGGATGAGACAGTTGTATGGCATCACCAATGTGATGGACATGAGTTTGAGTAAACTCTGGGAGTTGGTGATGGACGGGGAAGCCTGGGTGTGCTGTGGTCCATGGGGTCGCAAGTGGTCAGATGCGACTGAGCAACTGAACTGAACTGATTAGCTTCTATCCCTGTTGGATAGCGGTCGGTTAACTGTGTCACTTTATTAAAGGCCACAGTTCATGTTATACAGCCCTATTGGTACAGTTACTTTCTCACATGGTTCTGGTTCCTTCCTCTAACTTTGTCAGGCCAAGGAGCAGTAAGGATCCCCTTGTCTTTCTTGCCCAAGATTACTGGGTCATCCCTCATCAACTTCACTAAATCCTGCCACAACTGTGTAATTAGTTTCTTTATTAAATACTTATCACTTATCCAAAGTAAGTATTCTCTTTTTATCCTGTCTGCAAATCAATTGATAAAAATTTCTAGACTTGTAGAAAGAGTCTTCATTTTATTAATTTATTCCTGCTTAAGAAAGATCTTATTACACATTGAGTCAACTGTATCTAATACCTCTACTCATTTTGTCCACCTTCACCCCCTATCTCTGAGGTCCACCAATCTATTTTCGGTATCTATGAGTTCATTTTTTTTTTTTTTTGGTTTTGTTTTTGTTCTTTAAATTTCACATATAAGAGCTTTGTTATGGTGTTTTTCTATCTCTGACTTTGTTTAGTATAACACCCTCCAAGATTTTTCCATGTTGTCACAATGCATGGCAAGATTCCTATGGCTGGACAACATTCCATTGTGCATATATGTGTGTGTCACGTCTTTTCCATTTACCTGTTGGCAAGCACTCAGGTTGCTTCCATATCTTGGCTGTTATAAATAGTGCTGCAGTCAATATGGGGGTGAATATATCCTTTCACATTAGTGTTTGTATTTCCTTTAGGTAAATATCTAGAGGTGGAACTGCTGGATCTGTATGGTAGATCTGTTTTAATTTTCTGAGGAAATTCCATATTACTCTCCTTAGTGGCTGCATCAACCTAGATTTCTATCAACAGTGCATAAGGATTTCCTTTCCTTCACATGGCTCAGTTCAGTTCAGTTCAGTCGCTCAGTCGTGTCCTACTATTTGTGATCCCATGAATCGCAGCACGCCAGGCCTCCCTGTCCATCACCAACTCCCGGAATTCACTCAGACTCATGTCCATTGAGTGAGTGATGCCATCCAGCCATCTCATCCTCTGTCATCACATGGCTAGCTACATTTAATTCTTATCTTTTTGATAATAGCCATCTAACAGGTGTGAGGAGACATCTCATTGTAGCTTTGATTTTTCTGTTGATTAGTGATATTGAGTGCCTTTTCATGTATCTGTTGACCATCTGCATAACTTCTCTGAAAAAATGTCAATTCAGATCCCCTGTTCATTTTTTAATCAGATTATTTTTATGCTACTGAGTTGCATGAGTTCTTTATATGTTTTGAATATCAACCTCATCAGATAAATTATTTGCAAATATTTTCTTCCATGTAATAGGTTGTCTTTTTATTTTGTTGGTGGTTGTCATTTTCTTTCAGAACTTTGAATACTGTGTCATCTGAGACTCATCTAGTTTTCATAATCTCTGTTGGAAAATCAGTGAAAAATCTCATGCACTCTCTTGTACATCATGAATTATTTCTCTTGTGTTTTTTTCAAGAGTTTATCTTTGTTTTTGACTTCCACCAGTTTAATTATGATTTAACTGTGAGTCTCTTTGAGTCTTTCTGACTTGGAATTCATTGAGCTTCTTCCGTGTTTAGGTAATGTCTTTCATCCAGTTATAGGCTTTCAACCATCATTTCTTCAAATATATTTTATGCCCATCTCTCTCTCTCTCTCTCTCTCTCTCCTCTCTTTTCAGGACTCCCACTTTGCATATATCTTTATATTCTTGATGGTGTCTCACAGTCTCTGAGACTCTATTTTTTTTTCATTCTTTTTTTTTTTTCTTTCTATTCCTTAGACTGGAGAATCTCATTGACCTTTCTTCAAGTTAGATGATTCATTTTTTTCTGTCTGTCCAAATCTACTGTCAAGCTTTTCTCAGAAAATTTTTATTGTTATTATAGTTTTTTAATTTCATTTTATTTTTTTATGTTTATTAGAGAATAATTGCTTTACAGTACTGTGTTGGTTTCTGCCATACATCAACATGAATCAGTGACAGGTAAGCATGTGTCCTCCCCCTGCTGAACCCCCTCCAGTCTCCCTCCCTCTTTGACATACATCACAGCAAGATCCTCTTTTACCCACTTCCTAGAGTAATGGAAATAAAAACAAAAGTATGCAAATGAGGCTTAATTCTGGGAAGGCCTTACAAATAGCTGTGAAAAGAAGAGAAGTGAAAAGCAAAGAAGAAAAGGAAAGATATAAGCATCTGAATGCAGAGTTCCAAAGAATAGCAAGAAGAGATAAGAAAGTCTTCCTCAGCAATCAAGGCAAAGAAATAGAGGAAAACAACAGAATGGGAAAGACTAGAGATCTCTTCAAGAAACTTAGAGATACCAAGGGAACATTTCATGCAAAGATGGCCACAGTAAAGGACAGAAATGGTAGGGACCTAACAGAAGCAGAAGACATTAAGAGGAGGTGGCAAGAATACACAGAAGAACTGTACAAAAAAGATCTTCATGACCCAGATAATCACCATGGTGTGATCACTCACCCAGAGCCAGACATCCTGGAATGTGAAGTCAAGTGGACCTTAGAAAGCATCACTATGAACAAAGCCAGGGGAGGTAATGGAATTCCAGTTGAGCTATTCCAAATCCTGAAGGATGATGCTGTGAAAGTGCTGCACTCAATATGCCAGCAAATTTGGAAAGCTCAGCAGTGGCCACAGGACTGGAAAAGGTCAGTTTTCATTCCAATCCCAAAGAAAGGCAATGCCAAAGAATGCTCAAACTACCACACAATTGCATGCATCTCACATGCTAGTAAAGTAATGCTCAAAATTCTCCAAGCTAGGCTTCAGCAATACGTGAACCGTGAAGTTCCAGATGTTCAAGCTGGTTTTAGAAAAGACAGAGGAACCAGAGATCAAATTGCCAACATCGGCTGGATCATGGAAAAAGCAAGAGAGTTCCAGAAAAACATCTATTTCTGCTTTATTGACTATGCCAAAGCCTTTGACTGTGTGGATCACAGTAAACTGTGGAAACTTCTGAAAGAGATGGGAATACCAGACCACCTGATCTGCCTCTTGAGAAATCTGTATGCAGGTCAGGAAGCAACAGTTAGAACTGGACATGGAACAACAGACTGGTTCCAAATAGGAAAAGGAGTACGTCAAGGCTGTATATTGTCACCCTGCTTATTTAACTTCTATGCAGAGTACATCATGAGAAATGCTGGACTGGAAGAAGCACAAGCTGGAATCAAGATTGCCAGGAGAAATATCAATAACCTCAGATACGCAGATGACACCACCCTTAACGCAGAAAGTGAAGAGGAACTAAAAAGCCTCTTAATGAAAGTGAAAGTAGAGAGTGAAAAAGTTGGCTTAAAGCTCAACATTCAGAAAACGAAGATCATGGCATCTGGTCCCATCACTTCATGGGAAATAGATGGGGAAACAGTGGAAACAGTGTCAGACTTTATTTTTCTGGGCTTCAAAATCACTGCAAATGGTGACTGCAGCCATGAAATTAAAAGACGCTTACTCCTTGGAAGGAGAGTTATGACCAACTTAGATAGCATATTCAAAAGCAGAGACATTACTTTGCCAACAAAGGTCCATCTAGTCAAGGCTATGGTTTTTCCAGTGGTCATGTATGGATGTGAGAGTTAGACTGTGAAGAAAGCTGACCGCCGAAGAATTGATGCTTTTGAACTGTGGTGTTGGAGAAGACTCTTGAGAGTCCCTTGGACTGCAAGAAGATCCAACCAGTCCATTCTGAAGGATATCAACCCTGGGATTTCTTTGTAAGGAATGATGCTAAAGCTGAAACTCCAGTACTTTGGCCACCTCATGCGAAGAGTTGACTCATTGGAAAAGACTCTGATGCTGGGAGGGATTGGAGGCAGGAGGAGAAGGGGATGACAGAGGATGAGATGGCTGGATGGCATCACTGACTAGATGGACGTGAGTCTGGGTGAACTGCGGGAGTCGGTGATGGACAGGGAGGCCTGGTGGCTGCGATTCATGGGGTTGCCAAGAGTAGGACACGACTGAGTGACTGAACTGAACTGAGCTGATAGCAAAGAAAATAATAACATTAAAAGACAACACTCAGAATGGGAGAAAATAATTGTAAATGAAACAACTGACAAAAAAAACATCTCCAAAATATGCAAGGAGTTCATACAGCTCAATAACAGAAAAGCAACCAAGTTAATCAAAAAATGGGAGGAAGATCTAAACAGACATTTCTCCAAAGAAGACATACAGATGGTCAAAAAGCACATGAAAAGACACTCAACATGGCTCAATATTAGAGAAATGCAAATTAAAACTACAATGAGGTATGGTCAAAATGGTCATCATTATATAATCTATAAACTATAATCTGTAATCTATAAACTATTTATAAATCTATAAACTATTTATAAATCTATAATGTATAAACTATGGAGAGGATTTGAGGAAAGGGAACCCTCTTGCACTGTTCCTTTTTAATAAGTTCTATCTGTGTATAGGTAGTTGCTTGGTGAGATATTAATCTCATTTTTTTAGTTCTTTTAGACATGGTTTATTTTAGTTCTCTATAGCTAATTTTAAATCTTTGTCTAATAAGCAAAATCTAAGGTATCTCATGGACAGTTTTATTGATTGCTTTATTTCCCTTATTTATGGGCCATACTTTTTTTTTTCTTTGTATGTCTTATATGTGCTTGTTGCATTTAAATAAAAAATGTTAAAACATTTTAAATAATAAAATTTCCGAGCCCTGAAAATTATATCTTTCCCAAGACCTAGAGTCTGATGGGTTTGCAGTTTGTTGTTATTGTAGGATGTTTGTGTAGTATCTTTCTTGAATCAATTCTCCAAAAGCTTTATTCTTTGCCATGTTTGGACACTGACGTCTCTGCTCTATTAGATTAGTGGTCAGTGAATAACTGGACGGAGATTTCATTAAGTGCTTGGATCCAATCATTCTGCCAGTTTTTGCTGAGACGCTCTGTGCCCATTTTGAGTCACACTTCCAACACCCAGCCTGGCAGCTGAAAATGTCTTGTCCTTCACTTCCAGCTGTCCCAGAGCCTCCAGGTCAGCCAGCGGTGAGAGCTAGTCTTCTCACACCTTTCTTAAACACAGGCACTGAGCTTGGAATGGGCACCACCACACACCTGTGAGTGAGCTTACTTTATTTGATTCCCAGTAACATGTTAGGACTTTTCAAAATCCCAATGCACTTCTCATTCAATAACTTTTTCTTTTAAACTTCATGACTGTCTATTATTATTTTGTTATTATTGCTGTTATCTGCCACCTCTGGCTACCATGAAATTTTAAAATTGCCTCTTAATATTTTCAACAAATGTCCGGGGGAAAAGGCTTCACATGTGGGACAAGGCCCAAGTTATGTCACAGAAAGAAAGGAGTAAGTCAGCTCTGCCAGTGAGTAGTCACCATGTCAAAAAGTGATAATTCTCTGGGAATAAGACTGGTGGCTGCCTGACCGTTAGTGTCCAGTGATTGAGAGATATTTGTTTTTAGGGCTACCAGGGCACGATAGACAGAAGAATAGGAATAAGGCACGTTAAAAACATAAAAAAATCTCACTGTTTCTCCCCCAAATTAAACCTTTATAAACTAAAAAATAATAATAATAAACCCTGTCTAGACTCCTGAAAGCATTTGATTCATTTTCACAGTTCTATAAAAGTCAGTTCTGATTATTTTTGCCAGTTTTTTCATTGTTTTTACCAAGGAAATCATTTTCAGATGCCCTCTCTTTACCATTTTCACTAATATCACTTCCCTTTCATTTTATAAGAAATTTATTATGAAATGAAAATATTTTCATTGACTTGAAAATAAGTATTATGTATAAGATAAAATTATATATATATATAGGTTTCCCAGGTGGCATAGCGGTAAACAGTCCACCTGCCAATGCAGGAGATGCAAGAGAGGAGAATTCAATCCCTGGGTCCGGAAGAACACCTGGAGTAGCAAATGGCAACTCACTACAGTATTTTTGTCTGGAAAATTCCATGGACAGAGAAGCCTGGAGAGCTACAGTTTATGGGTCACAAAGAGTTGGATACAACCAAGCACATATACATATATATGATTTAAGTCTAATTTATAATCAAGACTCAGTCTTAAACTTGGCATCTTAGGAAATACTCTTCAATATTCATAACCCAATTTAGCTGTAAACAATTGCATACAGTTTATTTCCTTATGATTTTCCTTCAACACATCTTTCCTGTAAATTCTCTGATACTTTAGAATTATCTGACTCTCATGATTCTCTCCTTTCAGAGATTTAACACTCATGGACTGACTTACAAGCATATGAGTAATTAGATGTAAACCTCCTACATACAATATACTGTGGCCACACATTATTCTGTGGAGCTGAAAAAAGATTCTTTCCTTTCTCTCAAACTATAGGTTTTTGGTTTTTATTTAAGGGTTTTTGTTTGGTTTGGCTACACCACACCATATTTCCTTCAAGTTGCTTTTTAATGGTATAATTTCTGAAATTTCAGCCTCTCATGCTGAAAAGGCAGTACTCATATTCTCATAAGGTGGATTCTGTGTTTATATATGTTTTAACTTGATAAAATCATTTTACTAATATCTTTATTTCCTTTCACATATTGTCAAGAAAGTAAAGCAAATTATTTTCATGGAAAACCAATTCATATTTAATTCCCTAAGGAAATGGCAACCCACTCCAGTATTCTTGCCTGAGAAATCCCATGGACAAAAGAGCCTGGCAGGCTACAGTCCATGGGATCACCACAGAGTAAGACACAACTTAGCAACTAACAACAGCAACAACAATAAGAAGAAAGTAATCAGTGCAGATGAGTATCTGTTTCATTTTTTTCCCCTAAGTACCATCATATTTGATATTTCACCACTCTTAATCTAGGGTCAACTTCAGTTTAGTTCAGTTCAGTCACTCAATCATGTCCAATTCTTTGCAATCCCGTGGACTGCAACATGCCAGGGCTCCCTGTCCATCACCAACTCCCAGAGTTTACTCAAACTCATGTCCATTGAGTCACTGATGCCATCCAACCATCTCATCCTCTGGCGTCCCCTTCTCCTCCTGCCTTCAATCTTTCCCAGCATCAGGGTCTTTTCAAATGAGTAATTTCTTCACATCAGGTGGCCAAAGATGGGAGTTTCAGCTTTAGCATCGGTCCTTTCAATGAATATTCAGGACTAATTTCTTTTAGGATGGACTGGTTGGATCTCCTTGCAGTCCAAGGGACTCTCAAGAGTCTTCTTCAACACCACAGTTCAAAAGCATCAATTCTTCAGCGTTTAGCTTTCTTTATAGTCCAACTCTCACAACCATATATGACTACTGGAAAAACCATAGCCTTGACTAGATGGACCTTTGTTGGCAAAGTAATATCTCTGCTTTTTAACAGTCTGGCTAGGTTGGTCATAACTTTTCTGCCAAGGAGCAAGCATCTTTTAATTTCATGGCTACAGTTACAATCTGCAGTGATTTTGGAGCTCAAAAAAATAAAGTCAGCTACTGTTTCCCCATCTATTTTCCATGAAGTGATGGGATCGGATAACATGATCTTAGTTTTCTGAATGTTGAGCCTTAAGACAACTTTTTCACTCTTCTCTTTCACTTTCAAGAGGCTATTTAATTCTTCTTCATTTTTTGCCATAAGGGTGGTATCATCTGCATATCTAAGGCTATTGATATTTGTCCCAGCAATCTTGATTCCAGCTTGTGCTTCCTTTAGCCCAGCGTTTCTCATGATATACTCTGCATAGAAGTTAAATAAACAGGGTGACAATATACAGCCTTGACATACTCCTTTTCCTATTTGGAACCAGTCTGTTGTTCCATATCCAGTTCTAACTACTGCTTCCTGACCTGCATACAGATTTATTGAGAGGCAGATCAGGTGGTCTGGTATTCCCATCTCTTGAAGAATTTTCCACAGTTTGTTGTCATCCACACAGTCAAAGGCTTTGGCATAGTCAATAAAGCAGAAGTAGATGTTTTTCTGGAACTCTTGATTTTTGATGATTCAACAGATGTTGGCAATAAGGGTCAATTTAGGTACTTGTTATCTTGTAAGAGCAAGCTAGCTATTTCTCCCTTTCTCCTTAATCAAATAATATAATAGAATTTTCAACTTTAATCACAGGAATCAGCAAATGACTCTTTATGCTATGATTTTACCCAAATAGAAATTCTTTGCCACTAAACCCACAATATATGAAATTCTTGCTACCACAAGCATTATCATGATGACTATTAATAATCAGAGTGAAAATATTGATTCCATTTATGCCAGTAAAAGCTACTTAAATAGACATCATTCATTTGATAAACATTAATGATAAGCCCCATGTAGACAGTAGTTGCAAATTTTACTCAGCCCCAGATCCCCACACCTGAGAACAATCTTCATGCATAATAGATGCAAAATGACATATGGTGAATGAGTCACACTCAAATTCTACTCAGTAATTCAAACATAATTTGCTTTTGTGTATAGGACTACATTCTCCCATTCCTGTATTTTTACCCATAATAATACTGCTGTTTTTGTTCAATTGCTCAGCTGTGTCCAACTCTTTGCAATCCCATGGACTGCAGCATACCAGGCTTCCCAGTAATGCTATATGTATCAGTAAAATTTTGCTATTTACAAAAAAAAAAAATTAAAATACTAAATTTTCTTACCTGAAACTCTGAAGAGAGCCAGGCTTTATATCCAGTTTCATTAATAGTCACATCTAGATTAATCACAGCATGCTATCATGATGGGACCCTACATCTAAAGTCTCGTACATTTTTTTCACTCATAACATAGATTTGTTTCATATATTGGATGACTTTAATAAAGTTGCTTTACTTCACTTGTTCCTAATTTCTACACCTTTATATCAAATTTCTCCTCACAAGGTTGTGTCAATTTTGAGTAGGTAACCAACATGAGTGAACTTTGCATACTCTAAAGTATAATATCATTTGTTATTAATATTAGCATAGAGCATTATCTTCTCTTTGAAAACCAACCATTTCTTCACTGATACCTTCTCCATCTTAATAAAGTATAAATTATAGGTTAAACTTCATCATATGAGCTATTCATCCTGCACCATCATCATTTTATGTCGTGATTATGTGTACTCAAGAAAAAGCTTCTATATTCAATTCACTTTCCACAGCAGATATCTCTAACTACCCCCAGCTTCTCTACACTGACCATGTCTCAAATCTGGTAAAACATAAGGGTCTAGAACCTTGCTTGGACACATTATTTCATAGACTCACAGGTATTAGCTAAAATCATCTCTTCATAATTATTACTTAAACTTCTTTTGGAGTCAGTGGTTTTAAAGTGGGCTTCCCAGGGAGTTCAGTGTTAAAGACTCCACCTCCCAATGCAAGAGACATGGGTTCAATCACTGGGTCAGGAAGATACCCTGGCACCCCATTCCAGTATTCTTGACTAGAAAATCCCATGGCAGAGGAGCCTGGTAAGCTACTGTCCATGGTATTGCAAAGATACAGACAAGACTTAGCAACTAAACAACAGTTTTAAAGTAGGTTGCTTCTCAGTAACTTGAGTAGGAGGTGTTACCTAATAAATAGCTAGCACAATCAGAGGAGTTGGTTTTCACCCAATTGTTTAATTATCATTGCTGTTCACTCTCAATCAGTGAAAAATGAAGATCTGGGGAATAGAAAATAGGGCAGTAGCAGGTATTTTCATTTAGAGGAAGGAAGAGAAAAAAAAAAATGAGGAGCAATGAAATGCATCTTTGGACAGTTATATCTTTGAAACAGTATTTCAGTAGACTCAAACTCAGTATAAAAGCTATTTTCACATTCTGAATCAATCTTTAAGGCTAACAGTAAGCATCAATTTTCTTTCACTTATTGAATTAAAAGAGATGTTTGAATCATAGTACTTCCTATAATACAAATGCTGGCGGGGATGATTCAGTAGCAGGAGAAGCCAGAAAGGATAATCTTCAAGAAAAGTTCTCTAGTAAGAGGATGGGATGTGGTTTGGTCCTTGGTAGGAGCATGAACAGACCAACCACTCTCAAAGAAAGGAAAGCAAGATACACGATTTCAGTTGTAGATACGCTGACAAGTTTGATGGTGGAACCATCAGGACATTTTCTCTTTTGCTTTAGTTTTCTCAGTGAAATAAATAATTAGGTCATCAGCTGAAGAAGGGGAAGAAATAGTGGAGATTTAAAGAGAGAATGGAAAATATAAAATTCTGATGGGCATAGATGCCAAAGGGGACCAAAACAGTCTTGTAAGGGATTAGGAAAGGATTTTCCTTTTCTCAACTCAGGAATTACATGCTACACTGGCCTGAAGCTGTTAGTAGCTGTCTTTCCAAACATGTGGGAAAGTGTGAGTGCAAATAAAGCCAGAACTGAAAAAAAGCATCCCAGATATGAAAGGAGAAACGTGCAATTGTCATGTACATGGAAGAAATGAGAATTGAACACAGAACTCTCCCTGAACTTTTCTTCTACTAGAGTAAACACATTCCTCTTTTGGTTATTTAAGGTTTGTTTTTGTTGTTTTGCTTTTTTCACTTGCAGTCAAAAGAGTACTCGATGCATTAGATCACTGAGAAGTAGTTTATGAGGTTTCAAAGAATGAACTCTTATAATGATCAAAAAAGTACATTAAAAAAGATAACTGAGTAACTTGGTTATTAGGATGTGTTTTGGAGTCAGGAAACTGAATTTGAATTCTGACTATCCCACTTAACAAGATGGGTAACATTTAGATTTATTTAGTCTCTCTGATTTTCACATTTTCATCTGTAGATTGGATATAATGATCACAAGAGGTACTGTGTATTATGCCCCATGCATTACACCAGTGTTTCACTTACTTTATATTAATCAAATCTTGCATTCACCACTGTAACAGGTATCATTTGTTTCATGAGGAGAGTGAGATTTAGAGATGTTAATAATCAGCCCAACAGTCTACAATTACTCAGATGGTATTGAGCGCATGGTTATTTTATCCCAAACCTAGAGTGACTTTAAGTCTCAGTTCACTTGGACGGTTTTAGTCTATGCTTGATGTACCTGCATTCCATCTGATTAGCATACTCTTTCACTAAAGAATCCACCTGCAATGCAGGAGATCCAAGTCCCATCCCTAGGTCAGGAAGATGCCCTGGAGAAGAAAAATGACAACCCACTCTAATATTCTTGCCTGGGAAATTCTATAGTCAGAGGAGCCTGGTGGGCTACAGTCCATGGGGTCACAAAAAGTTGGACACGACTGAGCAGCTAACATTTTCACTTTCATTCACAAAACAGACTTAGATTGGACAATAAATTGCATGATCACTGTTGCAGTGACCAAGCTGATTTTAAGTCAGAGATGAGCTTGCTGGACATTTACTGAGATATGCTCTCTGGACCTCTACCAAAGGTGGGAGGAAAGAAAGTGAGATAGGGCAAAGGGAGGAACAAGAACTCCAACCAATCCCATGGGGAGCTCCGACATGGGAATGACCCTTTGGAGTTGTTATGTTTGGGTCCTTATGCTACTACATCAACCCACTCATTGCACCAGGTCTGGCCCCAAGATTTGAGTGGTCTTGACAAGAGAGTATTCATTACTCAAGGACAATTTCTTGAGAAAGCTGACACTTGAGGCTTTTCCACTGGACAACATTCTCAGCTGGGGGAGTAAGTCCTTCAGAAAAAGAACTGGAAAGCATATCATAGCATCTACCATGGCTATAAACATTCACTAGTCATCCATTATGCATGGAGCACTGCCTGCAGACAACAATTTCTTCATACAGTTGCTCTGAAGATTAATTAAAGAGTGCCTACATATCTTTAAAAGTACATGGCATATATGAATATATTTTTGTTGATATTCAGATGCTGTCACATCCAACTCTTTGCAGTCCATGAACTGCAGCACTCCAGGCTCCCCTGTCCATCACTATCTCCCAGAATTTGCTAAGATTCATGTCCATTGACACAAATTTTTTCCAATAAGTTGGCTCTTTGTGTCAGGTGGCCAAAGTATTAGAGCTTCTGCTTCAGCATGAGTCCTTCCAATGAATATTCAGGGTATCTTCACATACATATATATATGCATACATATGTGTATATATGTATCTAAATGTATATGTATGCTGCTGCTGCTAAGTCACTTCAGTCATGTCCGACTCTGTGCGACCCCATAGATGGCAGCCCACCAGGCTCCGCCATCCCTGGGATTCTCCAGGCAAGAACACTGGAGTGGGTTGCCATTTCCTTCTCCAATGCATGAAAGTGAAAAGTGAAAGTGAAGTCGCTCAGTCGTGTCTGACTCTTAGTGACCTCATGGACTGCAGCCTACCAGGCTCCTCCGTCCATGGGATTTTCCAGGCGAAAGTACTGGAATGGGGTGCCATTGCCTTCTCCGATGTATATGTATATATCCAATCAATGGTAGCAATTATTATTTTATTACATATGATATAGTATATCTTAAAATACAGTGTATATCATATATAGTATGTTATATATTATAAGTAGCATTTTTATAAAGTTATCACTTCACAACAGAGCATCTGAAATAATAGAAAAATAAGATTTACAAAAAACTTTAAGAATTTAGCTTGAGGGATTGCCACAAGTAGCACAACACAGTGTTCTGTCTATAAATTTTCACAATAAACTGAAATCTGATGAGGGCTACATGAGCAGAAAGCATCCAGGTATGGGTAAGTTAAGGGAACCGCATATGATGAAGGAGTGTGAGTGAGTGGCAGGAATGTATGGGTACTAAATAAGGCACTGAAATCCACTGGCTTTTATACCCAAAAGCTTTTGACACCCTCAACCTCTTCAAAGACAAGGAGAGGATTTTTCCCCCTAATTGTGGTTTTATTTAGGAACAAAGCCTAAAACTGGAGTAAACAGGAAGAAGGTCCGTCTGGATAGCCCGTTTAACAAGCTCAGAACAACCGTGTCTATACTTGCACTGTGCTGCTGTTAACTCCACTCCTAAATGGTCGGGAGGTGAGTGGGGATAACCAGGGCCTTAAACAAAGTGTTTCAGCAGAAAAAATGTAGAGTCCCTATTGGGGTTATACCTACAAAGGCAGAGTCCCTATTATGTGGTTTAATACCACATGATTTCAAAGAGGATACTCCATCTCCAGATTTTGAAGCCTAAAGAACATGCACAAATAGAGCTAGATATTTGGAATTTCCAAAAAGTTTAAAAATTTTCTCTAGTCAGATATGTTAAGTAGAAATGTTGCTGTCTTCATGGAGTAGCATCTTAGGCAATACATCAACTGTTAGTTGACTCTCCCTTGATCTAGGTGTGATTGACACTGCTATTGTGTCTTGCACTTTCCTATGAGGCTAAGGCCATCAGATAAGTTTTAGGAACATGGGCAACTCTTATACATCTTAAAGATTTCATTGAAGTTAATTCATATACTACATGGGGAAATCTGAGATAAGTTTAATGTTTAATTAGCAAATAACTTCAATACTGTTTAATTTTTATTACTGTAATTCTTGCAGTGATTTTTTTCCCTATTTTAATCCCTTTGCTAAATTTTTCAGTGGTTGCTTTGCATAATAGGTATATTTAGGAATGTACACATGAGTTTTCAAAAGGAAAATAAAGTGAAATATGATATTCTTCCTTGGAGTGTGTGTAAGTCAACTAAAGTCTATATGAGTTTCCATATTAGCTCTGATTGATAGAAAAAAGACAAGATATTTTCAAACTTACTTTAAACATAGATTTTCCTTTTCATGACTTTGGTCCCCCAGGAAAACATGAGGCGTGCTATGATCAAACCTCATGAACCCTTGACTCTAGTACACATAAAGAGAGCAAGAAGCAGGTCCTGATTATTAAAGACATCTTGACATAGACACATTCTTTCTTTTACATTGAGAAACAAAAGGTTTCTTGGAGAAACTATTAAATTTGGATATTACAGTATTCTCTAAGAGGAAGAAAAGTTCATTTTCCCACTCCAAGGGAAGTGTATGCTTCACTCTTTTTTTTTTTTTTTTTGCATAAACGACACAATATAGAGGCTATTTGTGATTTTAGAGAGAAAAGTAAAAGCAAAATAAGACAGTAAAGAAACTAGACTCAAGTATTCTTATAAAAGGAAGAAAGAGAAAAATTCCTACCAGATTAGCTTCCTAAAACTTACTATTTAAATTATTTTATGGAGGTGCCATGTAGTGTTATAAAGGGTAGAAATCAGGTGTTTTTATTTTTTCGTTATAAATTATTCAACCATTTTATCATGTGTAGAAATAATTTAATTCACTGCTAATGTCATGAACTAAAATGCAGACTACATTTACTATCAACCTTTATTTGAGGAAGTTAAATTTTGTGATGCTATAAAATAATGGTGTAAATATATGTCATTTAATAATATTGTCTCCTGTTTCAGTTTTAGTTCCAAAGATTTGAAAAGTCCATAAAAATTCAAAATGCTTTATTGATTTCACTGTAACACAACTGTATAGCCACATGTTTGATTTGCTATGTATAATGATTTATAATGGTATTAATTTTTTCATGACTCCAAAGCAGACTCAATGATATCACAAAATATTTGTTTGCTTGTCTATATTTTGCTTTTCAGACAGCCTTGCAAAGAAGAAAAAAGAAGAAAGAAAAAAGGAAGGAAGGAAGAGAAAAAGAAAGAAGGAAAGAAAGAAGAGAAATGGAGTAAATCATTAGGCAGTAAAAATACTGATATTTATTATTTTACCAGTTATAGGTGACACCTAGGCAGCTCTGACTCAATGGACATGAGTTTGAGTAAACTCCGGGAGTTGGTGATGGACAAGGAGGCCTGGCGTGTGACAGTCCAGGAGTCGCAGTCAGACACAACTGAGCAACTGAACTGAACTGAGGTGATAGTTTTAAAAAGACAATGTCTCAAAGTCTCTCCAAAGCTGCTAAGTAACACTGGACAAGAACTAGATGTGATGGCGGGTGGCTCTTGAGAGATTCTGCTTTCTTATACATGTAAACACAATATTTAAGAATAAACAGGGAAACAACAGTCCTCAAGGGAAACTGTCTTGGTGTTAGATGCACACTCTCTAGCCTAACGTACTAGCCATCCTTGGCTTCGTGTTTCAGAAGCATCCGGTTATTCAGGAGAGTGAATGTACACATAGCAAAGTAAGAGCTGAATGAAAACTTTGGGCTAATCAGTTAGGACAATTTTCAGCTATTTAGCATAATTTTCATTTCCTTCTTAATACCCCAAAATAAAAACAACTTTTGATTCCACATTTGATTTAATTAGTCTTAATCCTGGTGCCTCAGCTGGTAAAGAACCCCTGCCGATGCAGGAGATGCAAGAAACAAGGGTTTGATTCCTGGGTCAGGAAGATCCCCTAGAGAAGGAAAGGGCAATCTGCTCCAGTATTAATGCCTGGAAAATTCCATGAACAGAGGAGCCTGGTGTCACAAAGATTCAGACATGACTGAGCATGCATGCACACGCATACAACCTGCTATAAAGGGTTATATTTTATTCTCTCAGTCAAATTAAAATTGAAGTAAAATTATAGAACCCACAAGCAGACAAGAATCTAATGCTCTGATATAAAATTATCTTTTTATTTTAAAAAATTACTCATCTTCATATAGTCACAAGAATGACAATTTATATTAAACCATTGCACAAATATCAGTCAACACTTTATTTTAATTTTATGCAAATCTGATCTCTTCAGCAAGCTCTGTTTTCCTGAATTTGCATTATATTGCTTCTTTTACTTCCTTCACTAAATAAAGAAAAAATAAACTATTTCAGTATGGAAAAATACATAGAGAAAAATAGACTCTACTGTTTACTACCCTGGCCATTGCAAAGTCACTAGTTACTGGAGATTTTATTTCTACAACATATCTAAAGTACTATTTCTTTATTCATAAGAGAAAACCTTTTGGAACTGAGATATAGTACACTGGAACTAAACTGGGATTACATTTGCTGTTTCTGTAAAGCATTTTATATTTGACATTCCAATAAACATTTTTTTTTTCTGCTTCTACGTGGCTTACTTGATCATTTGAGGACACTATCCTTCGTAAGAAATGAAGGCATGCCAGCATTTCTATAATTTCCCAGAGTCCATTTTTGCCACAGGCTTGCATTTTTTCTCATTACACTTACTAGAGCAGAGACCTGGGAGAAAGAAAATTAATCCAAAAAGTATTAAAGTAGAAGATCTAATGAAAATACAAAACTATGTAGAATATTAAGAATCCTATTCCATTAAAAAGCCTACTTATTCTTTTCAGTATGTATGAGTATTAACATTTTTCAGCAATTACTTGAGAGTATCTCTTTTACTGGTACTTCTATCCTCTGAATTCAGTCAATTCAGTTGAGTTGCTCAGTCATGTCTGACTCTTTGCGACCCCATGGACTGCAGTATGCCAGGCTTTCCTGTCCATCACCTATTCCCGGGGTTTACACAGCCTCATGTCCATTGAGTCGGTGATGCCATCCAACCATCTCATCCTCTGCCATCCCCTCCTCCTCCCGCCTTCAATCATTTCCAGCATCAGGGTCTTTTCAAATAGTCATTTCTCTGCATCAGGTGGCCAAAGTACTGGAGTTTCAGCTTCAGCATCAGCATCTCGCATCAGCCTTACCAATGAATATTCAGGACTGATCTCCTTTAGGATGGACTGGTTGGATCTCCTTGCTGTCCAAGGGACTCTCAAGAGTCTTCTCCAACACCATGACAATATTTTCTCCAAGAAATGTTTGATTATAGAAATCTATTTTGATACGTATTGTAATATATAACACAAAAGTAAAATACTTTACATACTTACTCAAAGCTTCAGCCTCATTTATTCACATATAGACACAAATATTTGTGGAGCCTTATACCAAGGTCATAGGTGTGGAGCCCTGTACCAAGTTCATAGGATAAAAATCTCTGAAACTGACCAAGCCCCATAGCAACTGTTGCCATGAGCCTCTGGATCTAAATCGGCCTATTCCCTTATATAAAATACCCACCCTACTCTCCACCCTGTAGCATCCTAACCCATCACCTAATGCCACCATTATTAGGAATTTTCTCTGCCTTGAGGCTATAAAAATCGGTTGCAAGCCTGAGAAAGCCTTTGGCTCTCCCTTGAGCCTGTCTACTGTTCTCTCACTCTAACCTAAACTTTATTCTCCTCTCATTCTGCCTCATGTCTGGAAATTCTTTCCCAACCAGCATATGGACTGCAACAATATTAAAATGATAGAATCATATTTTTCAAGGTCTTCTTAGTCCTAGAAAAAATCAAATAATTATATACAGTACTATGAAAGAGTCACTTGTGAGCATAAGAACAGTGTAAAAACAGGTCATCAAGCCACAATAGTTCATTCCTTTTCCCTTTAAAATGTATCAGTCACTCAGTCATGTCTGACTCTTTGCTACCTCATGGACCACAGCATGCCAGGCCTCCCTGTCCATCACCAACTCCCAGAGTCCACCCAGAGCCATGTCCATTGAGTCCGTGATGCCATCCAGCCATCTCATCCTCTGTCATGCCCTACTCCCTCTTCCCTCAATCCTTCCCAGCATCAGGGTATTTTCAAATGAATCAGTGCTTCACATCAGATGCCCAAAGGATTGAAGTTTTAGCTTTAACATCAGTCCATCCAATGAACACCAGAACTGATCTCCTTTAGGATGGATTGGTTGGATTTCCTTGCAGTCCAAGGGACTCTCAAGAGTCTTCTCCAACCCCACAAATCAAAAGCATGAACTCTTCCGTGCTCAGTTTTCTTTAGAGTCCAACTTTCACATCCATACATGACCACTGGAAAAACCGTAGCCTTGACTAAACGGACCTTTGTTGGCAAATTAATGTCTCTGCTTTTCAATATGCTGTCTAGGTTGGTCATAACATTCCTTCCAAGGAATAAGAGTCTTTTAATTTTATGGCTGCAATCACCATCTGCAGTGATTTTGGAGCCAAAAAATAAATAAATAAATAATGTCAGCCACTATTTCCACTGTTTCCCCATCTATTTCCCATGAAGTGATGGGACCGGATGCCATGATCTTAGTTTCTGAATGTTGAGCTTAAAGCCAACTTTTTCACTCTCCTCTTTCACTTTTATCAAGAGGCTCTTTAGTTCTTCTTCACTTTCTGCCATAAGGGTGGTGTCATCTGCATATCTGAGGTTATTGATATTTCTCCTGGCAATCTTGATTCTAGCTTGTGCTTCAGCCAGCCCAGTGTTTCTGAAGATGTGCTCTGAATATAAGTTAAATATGCAGGGTGACAATATACAGCCTTGATGTACTCCTTTTCCTATTTGTAACCAGTCTGTTGTTCCATGTCCAGTTCTAACTGTTGCTTCCTGACCTGCATACAGATTACTCAAGAGGCAGGTCAGGTGGTCTGGTATTCCCATCTCTTTCAGAATTTTCCACACTTTATTGTGATCGACACAGTCGAAGGCTTTGGCATAGTCAATAAAGCAGAAATAGATGTTTTTCTGGAACTCTCTTGCTTTTGCCATGATCCAGCAGATGTTGGCAATTTGATCTCTGGTTCCTCTGCCTTTTCTAAAACCAACTTGAACATCTGGAAGTTCACGGTTCACATATTCCTGAGGCCTGGTTTGGAGAATTTTGAGCATTCCTTTACTAGCGTGTGAGATGAGTGCAATTGTGTGGTAGTTTGAGCATTCTTTGGCATTGCCTTTCTTTGGGATTGGAATGAAAATTGACCTTTTCCAGTCCTGTGGCCACTGCTGAGTTTTCCAAATTTGCTGGCATATTGAGTGCAGCACTTTCACAGCATCATTTTCTAGGATTTGAAATAGCTCAACTGTAATTCCAATGCCTACACTAGCTGTGTTCTTAGTGATGCTTCCTAAGGCCTACTTGACTTTGTATTCCAGGATATCTCTCTCTAGGTGAGTGATCACACCATGGTGATTATCTGGGTCATGAAGATCTTTTTTGTACAGTTCTTCTGTGTATTCTTGCCACCTCTTCTTAATATCTTCTGCTTCTGTTAGGTCCCTACCATTTCTGTCACTTATTGAGCCCATCTTTGCATGAAATATTCCCTTGGTATCTCTAATTTTCTTGAAGCGGTCTCTAGTCTTTCCCATTCTATTGTTTTCATCTATTTCTTTGCATTGATCACTGAAGAAGGCTTTCTTATCTCTCCTTGCTGACCTTTGGAACTCTGCATTCAGATGCTTATATCTTTCCTTTTCTCCTTTGCTTGACCGTTCAGGTATGACCTAAATCAAATCCCTTATGACTATACAGTGGAAGTGAGAAATAGATTTAAGGGACTAGATCTGATAGACAGAATACCTGATGAACTATGGACGGAGGTTCGTGACATTGTACAGGAGACAGGAATCAAGACCATCACCAAGAAAAAGAAATGCAAAAAAGCAAAATGGCTGTCTGAATAGGCCTTACAAGTAGCTGTGAAATGAAGGGAAGCAAAAAGCAAAGGAGAAAATGAAAGATATACCCATTTGGTGAAAATGAGTATACTACCCAAAGCAATTTATAGATTCAATGCAATCCCTATCAAGCTACCACAGTATTCTTCACAGAGCTAGAACAATTTCACAATTTGTATGCAATCTCTTTACAAGTGGTGCTGGGAAATCTGGAATCACTGTCACCTGTAAAAGAATGAAACTAGAACCTCTGTACCATAGTTCATCACCAGGTTCGAATGGCGCGATACTGGATGCTGGGTGCTGGTGCAAACTAGTACGAGCCACACGGTTGAACAGTGTGGAGAGCCAGGAGGAAGGAATGTCCAGGATGGGATAAGAAAGCAGTGTATACACAATGGAGTATTCACTCAGCCATTTGCAAAAAAGAATACAATTATGTAATCAGTTTAAAAATAAACTGGAGCCTATTATACAGCGAGAAGGAAAAAAAATACAGTATAAACTAACGCATATATATGGAAAGAAAGATGGTAACGATATACCCATATGAACAGCAAAAAAAAAACATGTATGAAAAAACTATTATAATACCCTCTGTTGGAGTTCACTTAATGTTCTTTTCAATTACAAACTAGAATCCTTTTAATGTTAAGAGATCAAAACATTTTCTCTCTTAGTTACAAATGTAAATTTGATCGCCTGATGCTAAAAAATATTGGCTGGCCAAGGAAATGGATATGCTGGTATAAACCACAACAGAAAAGACTCTGCCTTTGACAGTGTGATTTGCATAGCTACATTTTCATTACATTTATAATGTAACCCTGGATTCCCTGGTGATTCAGCTGGTAAAAGAATCTTCCTGCAATGAGGGAGACTTGGGTTTTATCCCTGAGTTTGGAAGACCCCCTGGAGAAGGAAAAGGCTGCCCACTCCAGTATTCTGGTCTGGAGAATTCCATGGACTGTATAGATCATGGGATCCCAAAGAGTTGGGCACTACTGAGTGACTTTAACAAACTTTTTATAATGTAACCAGTATCTTTTCAGGCGCAAATACTTGAAACTGACAAATAGCTAGCATGCTGCTGCTGCTGCTGCTAAGTCACTTCAGTCGTGTCCGACTCTGTGTGACCGCATAGACGACAGCCTACCAGGCTCCCTCATCTCTGGGATTCTCCAGGCAAGAACACTGGAGTGGGTTGCCATTTCCTTCTCCAATGCATGAAAGTAAAAAGTGAAAGTGAAGTCGCTCAGTTGTGTCTGACCCTCAGCAACGCATGGAATGCAGCCTACCAGCCTCTCCGTCCATGAGATTTTCCAGGCAGGAGTACTGGAGTGGGGTGCCATTGCCTTCTCTGTAGCTAGCATGAGGGAATTTCAAATTATAGGTTGCATATGGTTAAAGGAAATACTTAGGATGGCATGTTTATTCCATTGACATTGTTTCCAACAATTTGCATAGTGATTGAAAGGTTTTGACACCTTACCTTTGAGAATATTAGATAACTATGTTCAGTCCAGTCGCTCAGTCATGTCCGACTCTTTGCAACCCCATGAATCACAGCACGCCAGGCCTCCCTGTCCATCACCAACTCCCGGAGTTCACTCAGACTCACTCCCATCGAGTCAGCCATGCCATCCAGCCATCTCATCCTCTGTCATCCCCTTGCCTCCTGCCCCCAATTCCTCCCAGCATCAGAGTCTTTTCTAATGAGTCAGCTCTTCACATGAGGTGGCCAAAGTCCTGGAGTTTCAGCTTTAGCATCATTCCCTCCAAAAAACACCCAGGGCTGATCTCCTTTAGAATGGACTGGTTGGATCTCCTTGCAGTTCAAGGGACTCTCAAGAGTCTTCTCCAACACCACAGTTCAAAAGCATCAATTCTTTGGTGCTCAGCTTTCTTCACAGTCCAACTCTCACATCCATACATGACCACAGGAAAAACCAGAGCCTTGACTAGACGGACCTTTGTTGGCAAAGTAATGTCTCTTCTTTTGAATGTGCTGTCTAGGTTGGTCATAACTTTTCTTCCAAGGAGTAAGTGTCTTTTAATTTCATGGCTGCAATCACCATCTGCAGTGATTTTGGAGCCCCCAAAAATAAAATCTGACACTGTTTCTACTGTTTCCCCATCTCTTTCCCATGAAGTGATGGGACCAGATGCCATGATCTTTGTTTTCTGAATGTTGAGCTTTAAGCCAACTTTTTCACTCTCTACTTTCACCTTCATCAAGAGGCTTTTTAGTTCCTCTTCACTTTCTGCCATAAGGGTGGTGTCATCTGCATATCTGAGGTTATTGATATTTCTCCCAGCAATTTTGATTCCAGCTTGTGCTTCTTCCAGTCCATTGTGTCTCATGATGTACTCTGCATATAAGTTAAATAAACAGGGTGACAATATACAGCCTTGACGAACTCCTTTTCCTATTTGGAACCAGTCTGTTGTTCCATGTCCAGTTCTAGCAGTTACTTCTTGACCTGCATACAGATTTCTCAGGAGGCAGGTCAGGTAGTCTAATATTCCCATCTCTTTCAGAATTTTCCACAGTTTATTTTGATCTACACAGTCAAAGTCTTTGGCATAGTCAATAAAGCAGAAGTAGATGTTTTTCTGAAACTGATTATGATGTCCCAAAGTACAGTGTATTGTCCATATATGGAAGTGGAATAAAGAAAGAGCTTAGAAAATATCTGGAAAATTGCCAATGGGTTAAACAAAAAAATTCTATTTCTTAATTTCAGTTTAACTATCTTTAAGAAAGTCATTTTAAAGTTATCAATCTCATTTAAGTCTATATAAAATATAATAGTCTATTTTAGAGTATGCTTTTAAAAAGCATATAACTGTTTTCTATATGGCTTAAATCACTATACTTTCTGGTGTTGCCACTCACAAGTTATTACTCAAACCAGGAATACCATGCTCAACCTTTTGTGCTAAGTTGCTTTAGTCGTGTCCAACTCTGAGACCCTAGGGACTGTAACCCACCAGGTTCCTCTGCCCATGGGAATTCTGCAGGCAAGAATAACGGAGTGGGTTGCCATGCTCTCCTCCTGGGGATCTTCCTTTAAAGCTCAGCCTTTTACATCTCCCTATATTTCCACATAGAAACAAACACTTCAGCATTTTCTGATTCTTTTTGTATTAATCTGATATTTTCCTTCATATTTCTAAATAATTATGTAAGAAAGAATTAATTCAATCAGTTCAAATCATTCACATTACCCCAAAATGCTTATTTTCAAGACTGGCCCTTGGCCAGCTCTTAGAAAGTAAGCACTGGGCTCTAGGAGTAAAGAAAATAGGGAGACTTCTACCTTTAGCCTTTGGTTCCTAGCCTCTATGGCCTATCTTATTGGTTAAATGACCATTGAGTCAAGAAGTTACATTCTGCATCTCAAAGGACATCATCCCAACTGCATGAATATTATTGTCAAGATTGTGCTTAGCTTCACTTTTATTTTTTCTAGATGTTTACTTTTATTTTTATTTTTTAATGAGGTATAGTTGCTTTACAATGTTGTGTTAGTTTCTGCTGTACAACAAAACGAGTCAGCTATATATATATACACACACACACATGTCCCCTCCCTCTTAGACCTCCCTCTCACCCCACTGTGCCACCTATCTAGGTCACCATGATCTTGGGTAACTTTGGCCTGCAACAGCTTGGAGTGAGACTTGGGTTTCCAGCCAGAAATCGAGACTGGGTCAAAGCGGTGAGAACACCAAATCCTAACCACTAGGCCAGTGATCAGTGATACAGGCCCTGGCCTTTCATGTTTGCAGAAAGATTTTCCACAAAGATGGAAAGTAGTGAAGCAAATAATTTGTTAAGAGGAAAAAGAACAGTATGTGTGGATAGGTACATACGCAGACTCAGAGCGAGAGACCATGAGTCACATTATCATGGCAGTTTAAATCACTTATGTGGGGCATTTCATCTTTGTTTCCTATGACAGCAATCATTTTAATTTGCCTGGTTCATAGTCCATATTGGTATATCTCAGGATCCTCCCCTGTGTGCATGTTCATCTCTTGTGAAGTGAAAGTGAACGTTGCTCAGTTGTGTCCGACTCTTTGCGACACCTGGACTATAACCCACCAGGTTCCTCTGTCCCTGGGATTCTCCAGGCAAAAATACTGGAGTGGGTAGCCATTCCCTTCCCCAGGGGATTTTCCTGACACAGGGATCGAACCCAGGTGTACTGCATTGCAGGCATATTCTTTACTGTCTGAGCCACCAGGGAAGACTCTCTCATCTCCTCGCCATGATGGATTCTCCACAAAGGCTTACGAGTAGCCTGGCATTAGTTAGCGTCACTCCTCCTTGATCTCCAAGGAGACTTTCTGCACATGTGTGGTTGGGGAGGGCTTCACGGATGAGAAGGTGGTCCGGGCATGGCCTAGCTTCCTCCCTTAATTGTCCTGATATTCTTGTTTTGGAGTTTCAGTCCACAGGGAATGAATCTCTTTTCATTTTACCCCGGGTGAGGGGGTGGTCATCTACCTCCTGTGAAGTGAATATCACTGAGCTAAGCTAAGCTCCCTATAGTATTCAGTGGTTCCCACTGGTATCTATTTTACACATGGTACTGTATATATGTCAGACTTAATCTCCCTATTCATCCCACCTTGTTTCCCTCCCAACCCTGTGTCCACAGTTCTGTCCACTACTTCTGTGTCTCTGTTCCTGCCCTGGAAATAGGTTCATTTGTACCATAATAATAATAAAAAAATCTATTACAAAACTTTCTCAGGTCACCTCTTTTTGGAGGATGCAGTATTTAGTATGCAATGGCTTGTGCCCATTGCTGCATCTCTTTCACCATAAAACAGGCTCCTTGCCTGAGGTACGTAATACAGAGCTGCATATCAGAATACCTGAGAATGCTCAGGTAGTCGTACTGTCCTACACACTGAGAGCAAGAACAAGCTTTTACCTGAGTCTTGCTCAGGACCGATTGCTGACCTTTTATGAAAGAATCAAAATTAATCAACGTGTAGCCAAGTGGTTGGTTGACCTCCTCAAAGGAGTATCCTATGGAGGCCCTAGTATGAGTCTCTGATGCTGACAGAATTTTGCAGCAGTAGGAGCTCTACCAGCCTTTGTGAGAAGGAGCCCACACCACTGTGTCAGTAGCCACCATGGCTACCTCCACCATAAGCCCATTGTACATATGTACGGTTGGCCTAAAGGGTTCAGGATGGGGAACACGTGTATACCTGTGGTGGATTCATGTGGATATATGGCAAAGCCAATACAATATTTAAAGTTAAAAAATAAAATAAAATAAATGAAAAATTTTTAATTCAAAAAAAAAAAAAAAGGTTGACTTACAAGACACCAGTCATCCTATTCTCCCAGTTGTTCAGGGTCTACTCTCAGAGAGTGTCTCTAAAGGATACAGATAACAAGTCACACACTCTCTACCCAATTCTCTGTGTTTATCTACATGACTTTTTTTTTTTTTTTCCCGTAGTCAAGGAAATCAATGGAATGAAGACCAGTGTCTTCTACTCTTAATTCTCACTCAAGTACTGGGACTCTCTCATTGTTCTTTTAGTTCAGGGTACTGAGATTCCTCCCTTGATCCTCCCTTTCTGCTCTTGTCAGATCCTGCATGTCACTCTTTGCCTGTTCCTTTCATCTTTCCCACAACTACGTGGGTTAACTAAGTTCTTCCCATTTGAACATCTGAGATGAAATCTGTTTCCAGACACACCCTTGACAAATAAAGGCATATTTGAACAAACATTTGAGGGGAGGTAACTAGAAGAAGAATATTTTGAATAAAGGCAGCAGCGAGATCAAAGACCCTGAAATTATAGCTTTCCCTGGATATTTAAGCAACAAGAAGGCTTGCATGGCCAATTAGAACAACCAAGGAAGTGAGCAGTAAGAGGTGAGGCCAGAGAAGAAATGTGGGCTGATAACTCACTACTCTTAGCACTGACTCAGTCTGATTCCAAATTCCAGCATGATTCCAAAAGAATTCTGCTGACCACATTAGTGTAAGTAGCATAGAATAGCACAAAGTTGTCACATGACAGGTAATATTTTTGTTCTAGTACCTAAATCCAGGGTTGCAGACTGTGTCCCACTAGAAAAATCTTGCCCAACCTCTTGTTTTTGTTTTAAAAAAAAAAGCTACTGGAATACAGCCAAGAATGTTCATTTACCAAATTCCTGTTGTGATAAAAACATGTATGGCTCACAAAGCTTAAAATATTTATTATCTGGACCTCTACAAAAATAGTTGGCTGACATTTTGCCTAAACGATAGAAAGTATGTCATCCTCTCTAATCACCAAAGATGTAAAAGACAATGGATTTTTTTTTTTTTTTTAATTTGTCCTTGACCTCAATCTTACAGCTTGGGTCTGAGTTCCTTTTTTAGTAGAGGCTTGAACACTTCAGTCCACACTTTCTTTTCTCAAGTGCCAATTGACATTTGTGAAGGAAGTTATTTTCTGTGTGTGGCCTTGTATTCTTGGCTAATACCCTCTTCTTTCTAGAGGATTCTGCCCTCTGTCTTAGTTTTCTGATTGCTTATCTGGAATTCAAGCTTCTGTTACACTTTGGCATCTTAGGCTTTTGTTTTCAAAAAGGCGGTGTCTGTCCCTTTAGTGCTTTCTGTTCTACAGGGTGTAGGGTGATTTGAGCTCTGAGTCTTTTCCACTCTGCCTTGTTTTGCTACAGGTAATTAGACAAGGTCCTAAGCAGACACTGAGTCTGCTTTATTTGAAGTATTATTCTATTTCTGTAAAAAATACCTCATCAGAATGCAACTTGGTTTTTGGTACATTCTTGTCAAGCTAATCCAATTGAGAAATCTACATGCAAACGTGCTTTCTGATTACTGTCTTGGCTACTTGAGGCAGGCTTTTTTAAAACAATTTTCCATGTGTATAGGCCTACCCAAGGGTCCGATCAATGGAAACCACAGCTTCTTTGTTAGTTGTAAAGGCCTTGGAAATCTGACTGACAGTTATAATCAAATCACTTATAAACAACACACTAAGAAAAAGGAAGTTGAATAGTCATCCAACAGCCTGTAAAAGGTGTTCAGTCTCTGTTGTTTTCCAGTCTGCTACCTAACAATTCTATCAAGATCATTATCAATCATCATCATCCTCAACAAAACCAAAAGTTTGTTCAATTTCAGGGAAAGGAGCTACAGCAATTGAATTCTTTGAACCCCTAATTTGAGATCATGTTAACCTGACTGAAAATCCCATCTCATATCATCAATTTTTATATGGATAATAGTATTAATCTGAAACAGGTCTCATAACTAAAGGAAGTGGAACCTAGAACTATTTGTAGACAGTCTTACTTGACAAGTTTACTCTATACAGTGACATTGGCTTCCAATTTGCATAAACGCTGTCTAGTTTTGTTTCTTCAATATAAAACATTTGCTTTACAAACACAGTGTTCAGATTGCAAGAGAACTCCTCAAGTCAAGCATATACACTGTAATTGTACTGTAATAGCTGTCTGTACAGGCATTTTCACTGAAATCACCAAATAAAATATATTATTATATAAACTGTTCTTTATTTAATTGCTTACTTATAGACAAGTGTCAAGATGTCTCCATAATCTGACGTTTAGCTAAGGGAGACTAGTGCTATTCAAAAGTTTCTTTTTCTAGTTTCCTCAGTAATTTGGCTGTGATAAACATGAAGAAACTTAAGTTGCTAATTCAAACTTAAAAAAAAAAATCTCTAAACCTCAAATGCTTCTGCGTGGGCTGTGAATATATTAGTAGGTGGTTTTTCAGTCTGGTAAAGGATTGATGTTTTCTCTTTAACTGGAAGTTTTGATTACAACAAAATATAAAGTCTAGGGAAGACTTTTTTCAATACCAATAGTATTTAGAAATTCTTATACACACTTTTCTATTTGTTGAGATTTAAATGATTAGAAAATGGTTAAGCATGACACATGAAAAGTAGTTGTATAAATAGTGTAACCCTGTTTTGTAATATTTCTAAGGGTTTGTAAAGAAAAGTATAAATTCAATGTTAATATTTTCCATTTACTATTATGTACTTAATTACATGATGCTAGATTAAATTAGCTATTGTTTATGTAGAATCAATTAGATGTTAGGTATATAAGAGACATATTTTTTTCACATGATTGACTTTTTATTCTTAAAAAATAGACAACTGTCCCTATTTTACTGTGAGTATATTAACGTTGAGGAATCTAAGAGAGATGCCAAAAGTTAAAGAGCACTAGAATTAGACATAAATGAGTCAGACTACAAAGTCTATGCCCCCTTTCCTAGACTAGGGTATGTATCACCCTAGTAATATTTTTACTGGAATTGCTTAAATGTAGGCAACAAAGAAACAAGTGCATAATAATTTTAGTTTCTGTTTCTACATATATGAAACTCAATTAGTGCATTTCCACAATTGAGAACAGAATAACAAAGAGAAACTTTTTTTTTAATTTTCTTTATAAATTCTGACCTGAATGTATTTTATAAACAATTTAAGTTTACTAGGATGTTGTACACTCAGTAATTATGCTTTGGTACAGTGCCTTTTACCTGATATCTGCATTATATAAAAGACATTTCTGTAAAAGGAAACAGGTTTTAATGAGTAAGCTACACAAAAATTTTCATCTCACACTTAACAATGAATATTACTGTTCTTATAATTTGCACTTCTCAGTCATAAGACATCCTTTTGTGGTTCTCATAATTGGTCTAATGAATTTCTAAAAATAAATGAAAGTCTAATTTGATCCAATGCCCATGAACAATTCACTCATTCACATCCAAATCACTGACCTGATTTGAAGACAAATCATGCCAAATGAAGTCATGCTTTTCTACCAAGTGTGTTGCCTCAGTGAGAGTTTTTGAATGGCCTGTTCTTAGATTTGAAGTGGGGATTTCCAGTGACAAAGAAACACAATTTGATCTCATAACCCTAGACACCACGGACTTATTTTAAATGACAGAAACTTGAGACTGGAAGAAAATCTGAGTCATTATCCAGTCAGTATTTTCCACACAGTGAGAAACTTACTGATCATCTGGGATTTGACCAGTTTAGGAATGTGATGATATAATCTACAGGTAGAATTCAAATCATTTCTCTACCTGGGCAAAGTTTAGGACCTCTGAGTGTCTGCTGCTGCTGCTAAGTCGCTTCAGTCGTGTCCGACTCTGTGCGACCCCATAGACGGCAGCCCACCAGGCTCCCCCGTCCCTGGGATTCTCCAGGCAAGAACACTGGAGTGGGTTGCCATTTCCTCCTCCGATGCATGAAAGTGAAAAGTGAAAGTGAAGTCGTTCAGTCGTGTCTGACTCTTAGCGACCCCATGGACTGCAGCCCACCAGGCTCCTCAGGCAAGAGTTCCAGAGTGGGGTGCCATTGCCAGCACCCCTTATCACAGAATTATTCATCCAAATGTTTCCTTTTGTTGAAATTTCAACACTGGAACTTGTTAAAGACCTTTGAAAGAAGGCCACTTTGTATTGTATTAAGACACTAATCTCTGATTAGGACTGTTTGTGTTGGGAGGGGGTGGAGTTGTAACACATAATCAAATGATAAAATGACAAGAGAGATTTATCTAAGATTATCTGTATTTTTCACAGTTCCCTGAATGGTGGATGAAAGAAAGAATGTATTTATTTCTACATTTTAACTTTGGCAACCAATATATTGGCATCGGTTATCACATTACCTTTGATTACTGATTATAGTAGTATAAAGATGAAAATCTATTGAATGGTTTCACTAAGAATAAAATTTTCTTACACTAGTAAGAATTTTGTCAATAATTTCCCCTAGTGTCTGCCACCAGCCAGAATTTTTTCAACAATTTTCCAAAATCGGATTCCAAAATTTTAAATTCTGTATGACAGTAAAGAAGGCAGAGCACCAAGAATTAATGCTTTTGAACTGTGGTGCTGAAGAAAACTCTTGAGAGTCCCTTGGACTGCAAGATCAAACCAGTCAATCCTAAAGGAAATCAATCCTAAATACTCTTTGGAAGGACTGATGCTGAAGCTGAAGTGCCAATATTTTGGCTACCTGGTACAAAGAGCTGACTCATGGGAAAAAAAACCCTGATGTTGGGAAAGATTGAAGGCAGGAAGAGAATAGGATGACAGAGGATGAGATGGTTGGGTGGCATCATCAATGCAGTACACATGAACTTGGGCAAACTCTTGGAGATGGTGAGAGAAAGGGAAGCCTGGCATGAGCAGTCTATGGAGTCACAAAGAGTTGGACACGACTTGATGACTGAACAACAACATGATGCTAACCATTAAAATCCCCAATAAGGTACAATATTAAGATTGAGAGATAAGGCACAATAAAAATTTTTAACAACAGAATCATTTCTTTTGACAACTGTAGAAACAGAAAAACCTCACAATTTTCTCTTCATCAATTAAAACATGTCTTCAGTGACAGGAAAGATTTTAAGAAAATATTATGGACAATTAGGTGTCTAGACAAATTCTTACAAGCACATTAATTACCTAATATGTCTCAATAAGCAATAGAAAATCTCAATAATCCTATACTAATTATATAGCCTGAACCAATAATCAAAAATCCTCCAACAAAGAAAAGCCCAGGGTCAAATGGCCTCACTGGAAAATCCTACTAAATATTTAAAAAAGAATCAACACTAATCCCTTTCAAATTATTCCAAAAATACATCCTAAGTCATTATAGAAGGTTAGCATTATCTTGATACCAAAGCTAGAGACATATAAGAAAAAGGGAACTCACAGACCAATATCCCTAGTGAATATACACACAAAAAGGAAATTAATAAGCAGTCTCACTTACAACATCATGTAAAAAGAACAAAACATCTAATAATAAATTTAAGCAAAGAGGTAAAACAATCATATACTAGAAACTATAAGACATCTTGAAAGAAGCAAGATAAGACTTAAATAAATGAAAAGAGAAAGATTTAATATTGTTATAATTCGAATACTACCCATAGTAAATAAAATTGAAAGCCCAGAAATAACAATTTAATACAGTTAATAGTACAGAAATTTTTCTGAACAACTGATTTTCAAAAGGGTTCCAAGTATATTCAATGGAGAAACAATAGTTTCTTCAACAAATGGTGCTGGGAAAACTGGATTTCTGAATGCAAAAAAAACAAAGTTGGGACCCTAACTCACACCATGTAAAAGCTAATTCAAATTTGATTAAGGACTGAGATGTATATCAAAGTCATAAAAGTCTTAGAAGAAAACATATGAATTAGTTTCCCACTCTTGTATTTGACATTGGATCGTTTGGTATGATGCCAAACGCAGGAGAAATATATGACACACAAATTAGACTTCATCAAGATTAAGAATTTTGTGCATCAAAGGACATTATCAGAAAAGTGAAAAACTTACAGAATAAGAGAAATGCATGCAAATCATATATCTAATAAAGCTTTAACAGAATATATAAAGAATATGTATTGCTCTTCATCCTGTTTGTGACTCCAATTGTCTTGTTGTCACACTGTTTGCACTGTTCTCTGAAGCCTGGGTAGGCAAGGCGTGAGCTAAGAAGATGAAAGGAAACTGGAGGAGCCTTAGGGATAGCAGACAGGTTTATCCTCTTCCGGCTGATGCAGCAGACACGATATATTCTCTCCTCTCATGGCTGAGCCAAGGGACACAGCCATGATGCAGCAGTAAATACTGCTGCTTTTTAGGTGGAGCTCATTTGTGAGCACTGCACAAAGTAGGGTGTGACCAAGCAAGTACCTTATGATGGGAACGCAAGGTGCTGTGATATCCACTGTTACATAAACTGCAAAGTTTGTTTACAGAACATGGGGTGAGAGCCCGACTGGTGCCATCTTGTTAATTTCCCCACAGAATACCTACAACGAAGCAATAAAAATACAAAAAGAAAGCAACTAAAAATATATATACAAATGGCCAAGAACCACACAAAACGATGTCTAACATTATTAGTCATGAGGAAAATGTGACTCAAAACCACAATAAGATACCACATCATACCTACCAGAATGACTATAAACAAAATAAAAAGGGGGTAATACCAAGTGTTGATGAGGATGTGGAGAAATTTGAACTCTCACACACTGCTTATGGGAATGTAAAATAGTGAAGCTGATGGCATAAATAGTTAAGCAGTTTCTAAAAAGATTAAACATAGAATGAACAGGTTGAGGCAGAAATTGCTAGGCAGTCAATGTAGAGCTCTGAGACCACAGTCTTGCTTTCAGTAAACATCTCACTCCATTAACCTAAAATATCCTTTATCCCAAATTCCAGGAATGTGTCCTTGGTCTGATAAAATATCAGCACTCAGATCCAGGGAAGGGCAGTAATTAACTTCTGTTTCATATTCCAAAGGGAAAAACAACTAGTGATCATTAATCTTAAGCCTATACATCTAGTGCATTGTAAAATGGCCAGGGGGCATGAAAAAGACTGGTAACTTAATGAGAGGATCAAGAGAAACCATAAAGATGTTAAGCATCTTGACCTTTAAACTGATTGGTTAAAAATAATGTGTTTTAAGAACAAGAGCCAATCAAAAATGTACAGATTAATACTGGTAAAGATATAAAACTGCTGTATTCCCTGCCTTATGGGGGGACTCTTTACCCCCTCTCAGTGTCTATGCGGAGAGCTTTGTAGTTTCCTTCCCTTTAATAAATCCTATTCACTTGCTACCATGAATGCATGTTCATGGATTCCATTCTTCGGTTCCACAAGCAAGAACACCGTCATTTCAATGTGACCCAGAAGGTCCTTTCCTAGGTATATACCCAAAATAATGGAAAGCAACAACTAGAACTGGACATACAACAACAGATTGGTTCAAAATTGAGAAAGGAGTACAACAAAACTATATTTCTACTCTGCTCATTTAACTTACATTCACAATGTAGTGCTGTGCTGTGCTTAGTTGCTCAGTCATGGCCCACTCTGTGACCCCAAGGACTATAGCCAGCCAGGCTCCTCTGTCAATGGGGATTCTCCAGGCAAGAATACTGGAGTGTGTTGCTATGCTCTCTTCCAAGGAATCTTCCCAACCAAGTACAATATGTGAAATGCTGGGCTGCATGACTCACAAGTGGAATCAAGATTGCCTGTAGACATATCAACAACCTCAGATATGCAGATGATACAACTTTAATGCAAGAAAGTGAAGACAGCTTCTTGATGAGAGTGAAAGTGAAGAGAGGTAAAAGCTAGTTTAAAACTCAACATTCAACAAACGAAGAGCATGGCATCCAGTCCCATCACTTCATGGCAAACAGGTGGGGCAAAAGTGGAAATAGTGACAGATTTTATTTTCTTGGGCTTCAAATTCACTGCTGACAGTGACTGCAGCCATGAATTTCAAATACGCTTTCTCCTTTGAAGAAAAGCTATGACAAACCTAGATAGCTTATTAAAAAGTAGAGACATCATTTTGCAGGCAAAAGTCTGAATAGTCAAAGCTATGTTTTTTCCAGTAGTCATGTACAGATATGAAAGTTGTACCATAAAGAAACCTGAGCACTGAAGAACTGGTGCTTTTGAAATGTGGTGCTGGAAAAGACTCTTGAGAATCCCTTGGACAGCAAGGAGATCACATCAGTCAAGCCTACAGGAAATCAATCCTGAATATTCATTGGAAGGACTGATGCTGAAGCTGAAGCCCCAAAACTTTGGCCACCTGATGGGAAGAACTGACTCATTGGAAAAGACCCTGATGGTGGGAAAGATTGAAGTCAGGAGAAGGGGGAGCACAGAGGATGAGATGGTTGGATGGCATCACTGACTCAATGGACAGGAGTCTGAACAAACTCAAACATAGTGAAGGACAGGGAAGCCTAGCATGCTGCAATTCATGGGGTCACAAGGAGTCAGACATGACTTAGTGACTGAACAGCCACAGTTGAAAGCAATGACTCAAACTGACACTTGTATGCTAGCATTGATTATCCACAATAGCCAAAGTTCAGTTCAGTTCAGTCCCTCAGTTGTGTCCAACTCTTTTCGACCCCATGAATCACAGCATGCCAGGCCTCCCTGTCCATCACCAACTCCCGGAGTTCACTCAGACTCACGTCCATCAAGTCAGTGATGCCATCCAGCCATCTCATCCTCTGTCATCCCCTTCTCCTCCTGCCCCCAATCCCTCCCAGCATCAGAGTCTTTTCCAATGAGTCAACTCTTCGAATGAGGTGGCCAAAGTCCTGGAGTTTCAGCATCAGTCCTTCCAAAGAAATCCCAGGGCTGATCTCCTTCAGAATGGACTGGTTGGATCTCCTTGCAGTCCAAGGGACTCTCAAGAGTCTTCTCCAACACCACAGTTCAAAAGCATCAATTCTTCGGCACTTAGCCTTCTTCACAGTCCAACTCCCACATCCTTACATGACCACAGGAAAAACCATAGCCTTGACTAGATGGACCTTTGTTGGCAAAGTAACGTCTCTGCTTTTGAATATGCTATCTAGGTTGGTCATAACTTTCCTTCCAAGGAGTAAGTGTCTTTTAATTTCATGGCTGCAATCACCATCTGCAGTGATTTTGGAGACCAGAAAAATAAAGTCTGACACTACTTCCACTGTTTCCCCATCTATTTGCCATGAAGTGATGGGACCGGATGCCATGATCTTCGTTTTCTGAATGTTGAGCTTTAAGCCAACTTTTTCACTCTCCTCTTTCACTTTCATCAAGGGGCTTTTTAGTTCCTCTTCACTTTCTGCCATAAGGGTGGTGTCATCTGCATATCTGAGGTTATTGATATTTCTCCTGGCAATCTTGATTCCACCTTGTGTTTCTTCCAGTCCAGTGTTTCTCATGATGTACTCTGCATAGAAGTTAAATAAGCAAGGTGACAATATACAGCCTTGACGTACTCCTTTTCCTATTTGGAACCAGTCTGTTGTTCCATGTCCAGTTCTAAGTGTTGCTTCCTGACCTGCATACAGATTTCTCAAGAGGCAGGTCAGGTGGTCTGGTATTCCCAACTCTTTCAGAATTTTCCACAGTTTATTGTGATCCACACAGTCAAAGGCTTTGGTATAGTCAATAAAGCGGAAATAGATGTTTTTCTGGGACTCTCTTGCTTTTTCGATGACCCAGCGGATGTTAGCAATTTGATCTCTGGTTCCTCTGCCTTTTCTAAAACCAGCTTGAACATCTGGAAGTTCACGGTTCATATATTGCTGAAGCCTTGCTTGGAGAATTTTGAGCATTATTTTACTAGCATGTGAGATGAGTGCAATTGTGTGGTAGTTTGAGCATTCTTTGGCATTGCCTTTCTTTGGGATTGGAATGAAAACTGACCTTTTCCAGTCCTGTGGCCACTGCTGAGCTTTCCAAATTTGCTGGCATATTGAGTGCAGCACTTTCACAGCATCATCTTTCAGGATTAAGCAAATCAAATGTTCACCAATAGATATAAATATTTACATATACATACATATATTATTCAGCCACAAAAAGGGTTGAAGATCGGACACATACTACAACATGAATGAACCTTGAACACATCATGCTAAGTGAAATAAGTCACACACAAATGGGCAAATATTGTATAATTCTACTTATATGAATTACCCAGGATAGGAAAATTCATAGAGAAAGAAACTAAACTAGAAATTACCCGAGTCTAAGGAAGAGGCTTCCCTGGTGGTTCAGATGGTAAAGAATCTGCCTCTAATGCACAAGACCTGGGTTCGATCCCTAGGTTGAGATGATCCCCTGAAGAAGGACATAGCAACCCACTCCAGTGTTCTTGCCTGGAGAATTCCATGGAGAAGCCTGACCAGCTACAGTTCATGGGGTTGCAAAGAATTGGACATGACTGAGGAATTTTCACTTTCAGAGGAAGTGGAGAATGGAGATGATTGCTTAACAGATTTATGTTTCAGTTGAGAGTCTTTGTTTTGGTGATGATAATTTTTAGAAATAATAATGATGGTTGCTTAAGAATGTAACTAAAGCCACTAAATTGTACATAAAAAATGGCTAATATGGCAAACTTTTTTAATGTATATTCTACCACAGTAAACAAAGGTTAAAAGAAAAGTAAAGTGGAAAAGTGAGGGTCTGATCTTAATGAGTCAACATGCTATTCTCTGAAGCTGATTTTATCTTGTTTAAGTTATCCTGGTTAATTGAAATGGGAAAACAACAACATCAGATTTACATTCAATAAAAATATTCTAGAAACAATAAAAAAATCAGAAATTAGAAGAAAAAATAATAATAAATGTGATTCAACTATATGCTGTCTAAAAAACACATGTTTCATATTCAAGGACACAAATAGGTCAAAATTAAAAGAATGGAAATAAATGTACTATGCAAACTGTAACCCAAAAGGAGCTGGAGTGGTTGTACTAATATAGACAAAATAGAAATTAAGATAAAAATTGTTAGCAGAGTCATACATTTTGAAGTGATAAGCGACTTGGTAAACTAATTAGCAAGACATACAATTATAAGTGTATATGCACCTTAAAGCAAAGATTAAAATATGAAACAAAAATGGACATAATTGAAGAGGAAAACAGATAACTCAATAGATGGAAATTTTAATACTCCCATTTTCAATCATGGTTAGAACCACTAGGCAAAAATTAACATGAATCAACACTAAGAACCAGCAGGAACTAAAAGCCATAAGAATAACCATACCCGCAAACAGCAGAATACAGATTCTTCTTATCTCTCTTATAAATTATATATTAGGTCATAAAATAAGACTCAGTAAATACACATGATTGAATTCATACAAATCATATTCTTTGACCATAGTAGAATGAAATTACAAACCAATAACAGAAGGAAATTTGAAAAACTTCTGCTATAATCTGAATGTTTGTGTTTCCTCAAAACTTGTATGTTCAAATTCTCAGACCCAAAGGTGATGATAAGTGGGGCCTTTGAAAGGTATGGTAAGTAATGGGCTTCCCTGGTGGCTCAAATGGTAAGGAATCTGCCTGCAATGCAGGAGGCCCAGGTTCAATCCCTGGGTCAGGAAGAAGGGAATGGCTACCCACTCCATTATTCTTGTCTGGAGAATTCCACGGACAGAGGAGCTTGGTGAGGCTCTCAAGAGTCAGACACGATTGAGCGAATAAACCGCCGCTGATCTCCCTCATGAAGGTTTTGCTCTAATTATTTAGAAAAAATTGAAAAGTGAAAGCGGCTCCAGCATGTCGAACTTTTTGCAGTCCCACGGACTGTAGCCCCTGCCAGGCTCCTTTGTTCATGGAATTCCCCAGGCAAGAATACTAGAGTCGGTAGCCATTCCCTTCTTCCGGTTAGCTTCCCTACCCAGGGATCAAACGCAGGTCTCCTGCATTGTAGGCTGGCGCCAGGGAAGCTCATTACTCAAACCCATACCAAAGGTTCTACTATCATCGCATTTGGGGCTTAGAATTTGAACATGTGAATTTTGAAGAGACACATTCAAATGAATGGGATTAGTTCCTTATAGAAGAAGATCCAGAGATATCCTAGTGGTTCCAGGATGTGAGACTGCAACAAGATATTGGAACAGAGGCCTTGCTTGACTATTCTTATACCCTGACCTTGGACTTCCAGCCTCCAGAACTGTGAGAAATAAATTTCTGCTGTTTAATAAGCTACCCAGTCTACTGTATTTTGTTATAGCAGTCTGGATTAAACTAAGACTGTCAAAATGTGTGGAAATTAAAAACACACTCATAAATAATCATTGGATCAAAGAAGAAATCAAATAAAAATTAGAAAATACTGTGAGATGAATGAAAATGGAAACACACCATTCCAAAACTTAGAGGATGTCCTTAAAACAGTGTGTAAAGAAACATTTATTGTGATAAATGCCTGTAATAAGAAAGAAAACAAAGATCTCAAATCATTAATGTAACAATCCATATTACTAAGCTAAAAGAGAAGAATCTCTAGCCAAAACAAGTGGGGGGAAGGAAATAATGATTATAGTAGAAATAAAACTGAGAATGAAAAAAAGAAAAAAAGGCTCAATGAAATACAGGATAGTTCTTTGAAAATATTAATAGAAGTGAGAAAGCTTTAGCTAGACTGAGCAGTAAATGAAAGGAGACTAAAATCACTTAAATTAAAAAAAAATAAATAAAAGATGAAACATCACTACTGAATTTTCAGACACCACACAAGGTTTGTAAAGGAATACTATGAACTGTATGCTAACTGCTAACAGATTATATAACTTTAGGTGAAATAGACTCTTGCTATTGTTGTTTAGTTGCTAAGTTGCGTCTGACTTTTCGCGACCCCATGGACTCAGTCTGCTAAGTTCCTCTGTCCATAAGATTTCCCAAACAGGAATACTGGAATGGGTTGCCGTTTCCTTATCCAGGGCATCTTCCCAACCCAGGGATCGAAACTGTGTCTGCTGCATCTCCTGCTTGGCAAACGGATTCTTTACCACTGGGTCACTTAGGAAGTCCCATCCACCATGACCAAGTAGGATTAATCCTAGGGAGAAAAATGTAGTTTAGTATTTTAAAAGTCAACATAATATATCAGTAGAATAAAGGACAAAAGAAACAAACATCTCAATAGACACACAAAAATATTTGACAGAATCCAACACTAAAATTAATTTTAAAAATATTAAAAATTTATAAAATATAACTAGAAAAAGAGACTTTTGAATCTAATAAAGGACTTCTACCTAAAACAGAAAGACAGCATATACTTAAAGTTGAAAGAACTAAATGTTTTACCTTTAAGTTCAGGACAAATGAAGGATGTCCATTTTAACCACTTCCATGCAGCACTGAACTAGAGGTTCTAACCAAGACAATTTGGCAAGAAAAATGAGTAAAAGTCAAAACTCCTTTTTACCCCTCTCTTGCAGCCAACCCAGGAGTCAGCCAATAGAAGCAACTTTGTGTGTATAGCTTTGCATATGTGTGATTTTAAGGATCCTTCCAAGGAAGTGCTATATATATAAAAGAATTGCTTTACATAAAAGTCTGCACTTAGCATGTACTATTCTGGAGTGCACTTTCTGTTCTCTACCTTCCATCAAGTAAGCACTACATATTAGCAAACCTTATATTTCCAAAGTATTATAATTTTATGCTATTTAACTGTCTTATGTTACATATAAAATGTGATTTTCCTTGAATGTGACAAAATTTTTCTAACAAGAACTCCTTTTATGGTGCTTATGTTTCTAATAAAGTAGTAATGCTTATAAAATTTAAAAATCACATCATCATTAATCATAAAAGAAACCTTGTGGTAATAATATCTTAATGTGAAGTGAAAGTGTTAATTGCTCGGTCGTGCTTGACTCTTTGTGACCACATGGGCTGTAGCTCTCCAGGCTCCACTGTCCATGGAATTCTCCAGAAAGGAACACTGCAGTGGGTAGCTATTCCCTTCTCCAGTGAATCTTCTCAATCCAGGGATTGAACCTGAGTATCCTGCACTTCAGGCAGATTCTTTCCCAAGTGAGCCAAAAAGGAAAGCCACGATAGTATCTTTACTATCTTTAGATAATATCTTTACTAGCCAGGATATCCTTCTTTAAATTTACTTCCCAAAGGATCAGTATAACATTCTACTACTTGCTGCATTGAAAATGTCACTGGCATAACTTGAAGTTCTGTTTTGTGGTTTCTTTATTTTGAGATTTTTAAAAAATGATGTGATCTTTGTCTTTTGCATAAATAAATTAGATTTTTCAAAAACTATAATTTTCATCTTGCCTCCTTTCACTGAAATACTTAAACACTCTTAAAAAAGAAGTTTATTTTCATTTGCTAAATTATTTATTTTTATACTCTGTTTTCTTCCCTTTGTCATTTTGCAATCTCTGAACTCTCTTAAACTCTTTTATTCCCTGTAATTATGCCTTTCTTTCTAAGTCCTTTTATTATTATTTTTTAAATTTGGATCAAAACCTTATGCCTAAAGTGGATTGCACTGCATATCAAAAGCCTCAAACAGTAAAACAAATAAAAATAAGCATGCTGTTCACCATTTATAGTTCTGATGGGAGGGAAAAGGTCAGAGGAAATGGAAACCATGAAACCAGCACCCTTGCAGGCTGAAATTCGTGTAATGACTGTGTCAGGTCTCTCATTTTATTTATAAGTGGAGAGAACATTTTAGTCCCACACAATACTAGTAGAAGCCACAAACAAAATACAGATGTGCTGAAGAACAAATGCATGATTGCTATGTCTAATTCACTTGTGTATGTTCGCTAATGTTCTTTATCCTCCGATAGTCTCAAATCCAGGTCATGATTTTATTAGAGCAGTTATGGATTTTACAGTGGACTAGCTGACCAACCTAGAGAGCATATTCAAAAGCAGAGATATTACTTTGCCAACAAAGGTCTGTCTAGTCAAGGCCTTGGTTTTTCCAGTGGTCATATATGGATGTGAGAGTTGGATTGTGAAGAAAGCTGAGCACTGAAGAATTGATGCTTTTGAACTGTGGTGTTGGAGAAGACTCTTGAGAGTCCCTTGGACTGCAAGGAGATCCAACCAGTCCATTCTGAAGGAGATCAGCCCTGGGATTTCTTTGGAAGGAATCATGCTGAAGCTGAAACTCCAGTACTTTGGCCACCTCATGTGAAGAGTTGACTCATTGGAAAAGACCCTGATGCTGGGAGGGATTGGGGGCAGGAGGAGAAGGAGATGACAGAGGATGAGATGGCTGGATGGCATCACCGACTCGATGGACATGAGTTTGAGTGAACTCTGGGAGTTGGTGATGGACAGGGAGGCCTGGCGTGCTGCGATTCATGGGGTCACAAAGAGTCGGACACAACTGAACAACTGAACTGAACTGAACTGAGCTGAGTTAATCCTTACATGCTAACTATGACTTACATGGAATGTATTTGGATAATCAACATAAAGTATTTACAATGCTTGAAAGACTAGTCAGATTGACTTTGCTTTCTGAAATGATGGCATTTAAATCAATGTATGAATGAATTAAATTTGCTGAATATACATATATATTAATAACATTGGCTGAACATTTATTGAGATTTTATTATATGGTTAAAAATTACAGTTTCTTCAATTGCTGCAGTCCTTTTACTGTTATCTGAGAAGAAAGCTCAGTCAAACTTAAAATGGAGACTTGTCTTTTAAATGACTGCTTTTAAGAATGGTTGTATCACTTCTTGGCCTTTGGTAAGATCATGTGTGAAGAATAGATGTGTTTTGTTTTTACACTCAACAGCTAGTTTTAAAATTATTCCTTGAATTAAAAAGAACAAAAAGCTGCATGAAATTATACAGTTTTCAGCCAATATTCTCATATTCCTGGTAGTATAAATCACAAAAGTGCCTATAACTTACAAGTGTGCCTACGAAAATCGATCACTGGATGTTACATAGCATCTTTCTGTAGGTAATACGGAGTTTACTGACACAAAAGGAATGATTTTTAATGAGATACTGTGAATTTAAAATCAAATAACAAAACACCAAACTGCCAAAGAAAATGGATTTATTAGGGCAAACGAGCTCTTAAGTCCTGTTAGAGACATTATTAATAAATTGCCTTTTAACCCTCAGGTCAATCAAAGAAGCTGAGCTCATCAATACCTTTTGGCAGAGTGGTTGCTCTGCCATCACCACCACACAGAAACATTTTATGTGCAAACATTAGTGTTACTTTAAATTGCAAATATTTGGAAAGTAAATAGCCAATTGTTTTTAAGGTAACATCTAAATTAAGGTCTATTCAAATTTTGCAGTATTTTCTAGCTATTAAATATATGTGTGAAAGATATGCATATTTTAACATTTATTGGAGTATAGTTTCTTTACAATGTTGTGTTAATTTCTATTGTCCAGAAAATTGAATCAGCTACAGGTATATATGTAGCCCTTTTTAAAAAATTTTCTTCCCGCTTAGGTCACTGCAGAGATCTAAGAAAGGTTCCTTGATAACCCAGAAACTATTTTAAACTGTGCTGTATCAATAAGTAAAGAAAAAATACACTAATTATAAATTCTGACTGCGTCTAGAAAGCCCAGAAAAAATAAAGTATTTGCCTTGGTTAACTTTCCTTAAAAGCATGAGTGATTTTATTTTTTACTATTTTTAATTGCTCTGTATTAATGTTTAATGAGCTTCCTTGGTGGCTCAGGCTGTAAAGAATCTGTCTGCAACGCAGCAGACCTGGGTTCGATCCCTAGGTCTGGAAGATCCCCTGGAGAAGGGAACAGCTACCATTCCAGTATTCTTGCCTGAAGAATTCCATAAACAGAGGAGGCTGGTGGGCTATGGTCCATCGAGTCACAAAGAGTTGGACGTGACTGGGCGACCGACCCTTTTTACTTTCTCTCCCACTCACCTCTATTGAAGCCCTGGCAACCACTAGATTTGTTTACTGTCTCTAATCTTTTCTAGAATGACATGTACATGTATTCATTCACTGGATGACATTTTCAAACTGGATTATTTCACGTAGTTATACACATTTAAAATTCACGCATATCTTTACGTGACTTGATGTGTTAGTTGCTCAGTCATCTCTGACTTTTTGCAACCTCATGGGCTGTAGCCCACCAGGCTCCTCTGTCCATGGAATTCTCCAGGCAAGAATATTGGAGTGGGTTGCCAGTTCCTTCTCAAGGGGATCTTCCTGACCTAGGAATCAAACTGGGTGTCCTGCATGACTTGATAGTTCTTTTCTTTTTATCACTGAATAGCATTTTTTCGTATCGATTTGCTATAGTTTGTTTATACCTTTGCTTATTGAATGAGCTCTTGATTGCTACAATTTCTGATGATAATGAAGAAAGCTGCTATAAATATAGCTTTGCAAGAAACAGCCAAAGTGTTTTACAAAGGTAAAGTGCCATCTACGTTTCCATTAGAAAGGAATGAGAGTTTCAGTTTCTCAGCCTCCTTAAGACCAGGAACTGGCACTGTCAGGGTTTTGTTGGGTATGTTTTTGCAGAGTTAGGAGACCCACAGACCTCTGCCTTCAAAAGTCATCACATTGGGGATTAATTTTCATCAAATGAACTTTGTGGGGACACAGATATTCAGCCTATAACAGTATATTTATACCATTTACATTAAAAGTAATTATTGATATATTTGGATTAATATCCAGCACATGTCAGTGGTTTTATTTCCTGCATTTGTCCCATATTTCATTTCTTCTCTTTTTCTGCTTTTTCTGCTTTTGGTTAAGCATTACATATTATTCCATTCTATTGCTTCACTTAGCATTTATATTCTTTTCAAAATTATTTTAACAGTTGCTATAAGATTTACTCTATGCATTTTAAAGTAAATAAACTCCACCTGCAAATGGCGCTACATATAGCACTTCATTTGTGATGCATGGGTTTTATAAAAGCATTCTTAATCCCTCCATTCTACCACTGTCACTTTGCCGTATTCACTTCACTTACCGTAAAGCTATAAATAACTGAGTTTATATTATTGCCTCAAATATCCATCAGATCAGTTACAATTTCAGTCCAACAAGCCAGAGCTCTTTATCATTTCTCTCTAAACTCTCTTGTTTTCTTTCTAAACATTTAGTAAGATGATACTTCCACATAGTTGCAACAGCTCTTTATCAATGGGCATTCCCAATGAAATCTGCGTGTCTGTGAATCAGGGACTTCTTTTATCATCTGAAAAAGAATTCTTCATTGGACATTCAACTGCATCTCTTGATGCTGTTTGTAGTTGGTTCAGACACTTTAATATTATTAGTTGGTAGTTTGTACACCATTGAAACACAGCTGAGAGAGAGGATACTTGTGTCTTCTTGCAAATATATTGTACTAAAAACTATAAAGCAGATTCACAGTGTGTTACTTTAGTTTTGGAGTGAGACCTAAATAACGGCACTTGTTTTCCCTGCTTAAAATTGGAAAGGTGTGACAAATTAGACTTCTGTGAAAAGATGCTCAGCATCACTAATCATCAGGGAAATGCAAATCAAAACCACAATAAGACACCAACTCACATTTGTCAGAATGACAATCATCAAAGAAGACAAGGAGCAAGTGTGATTTCCATGCTTAACCTACTGTAGGTATAAATAATACTGCATTCATAGAAAGGAAACATTGATTCATAACCCAACTTCATAATACACACAGTAAACTTCTCTGGAGTCCAATCATAAATATTCCAGGAATTCTCTACTTACTATTTAATATGTACTCATAAACATAAGTTTACTGTAAATGCAAGTTTTTGCTTTGTGACCAGTCATCGCAAGGTTTTTTTTTTTGTTTTGTTTTGTTTTGTTTTGTTTTGTTTTGTTAAACCATGAATCTATTGCTGCTCCGCTTGGCCTCTACTGTTGTCCCATGAGGCATTAGTATCTAGTTAAGGGGACTGGTTGCTGTTTCATTTCCTTCCAGATACAACAAATTTTGCTAAGGATCATCATCTGTTGAGTATCATCATCAATATGCATCAATGTTTCATAGCAACAGCAACAGTCAGGATAAAGTCAGGACAGGCTAGGCTGTGGTGCAACAATAAACATCCTCAAAGTTCCAGTGGCTTAATAATGAGATCTATTTCTCACTCATATCATTGGCTGATACAGAATTTGGGACTGTACCTCCCTGTCATCTCAAGATGCTGCCTACCTTCAAAATGTAGCCTCAGTGGCTTCCACACAGAGGAAGAGAATAAGGGTGGTCATCCATGGGGTTAAATGACTAATTCTGAACTTATCTTAGTCCAGAGGTATGCTACAGCCAGTTCACCCTGGTTTGAAAGATTAAATTTGTGCATCTCTTCCCAACTCCAGGTTTACTTGGATGCCATGTTGATAGCTCACTATCAGCTATGGTTTATTTAAACCAGGAAAATCAGCAAACATTAGAAACAAGGTCTTTTGTTTGGGCAGAGTGTTTTGTTTTGTTTTTAAAGAAGCAGCTCTTTAAAATAAAAACCATACATATTTTCAATATTAAAAAATGTCTCAAAGATATTTAAAGAATAATCAAGTTCATGGTAGATGACATCTATTAAGTAATGCAGTCTTCTATTTATTTACTGCTTATAGGAGCCACAGAACCACAATAGTTGTATGCTTTTGCTAAGAATCAAAGTGATAGGGTTTTTTTGTTTGTTTTCCTATTGACATTTTATTGTATAAAATCATACATGGCTGAAAAAAGTGTACATGAATCAGATACAATTTTTATTGACAGCTTTGAAACCTTATCACAGACTCATTACATGCCTTTACGCTTAATTTCTGAAATAATAAAAATTCAATCTATCTGGATGGTATACTGAATGAACTTCATTTGCCAATATTATAATTTGTGAGCAAGCAATTAAACTTGGATGCAGAAACATACTCATAGTTTCTAAAAGATACTGAGGGTTTTGTTGTTGTTGTTGTTGTTTGTTTTAAAAAACTAGTTTCATTTGTGCAGAGGTCAACTTTTTTCTCCTGGATATACATCACATGCTTTGGACAATTACAAGGATAAAAATAGCAAAATAAAAACTATATTTTTCTACAGCTGCTCCTTTCAAATTCAGTGATCAGATATGACTGCTAACATAGTTCATAAGATGTGTTTACTTCAAAATTTTGTGCATTGGTGAAGAATTATATTCATGATTTATTAATTCTTTTACATTAATTTCATTTATGAAGTGCTTCTGGCCAAACCTAGAAATCACTTGACAAAAACTATTCAGGGTTTCCCAGGAGGCCCTAGTGGCGAAGAATCCACCTGCCAATGCAGGAGACATAAAAGATGTGAGTTCGATCTGTCGGTCAGGAAGATCCCCTGGAGAAGGGAATGGCAGCCCACTCCAGTATTCTTGCCTGGAGAGTCCCATGGACAGAGGAGCCTGGCGGGCTACACTCCATGTGGTCCCAAAGAGCTGGACATGACTGGAGACTTAGCAGACAGCCAAAGTGCTCACTCACAGCAGAAGCACTTTTTAGGTGGTGAACAGTGGGTTCTGTCTGGGAAGGACAGCAAAGAACACAACACACTCAACACCTCATGGAGCTTACATTCTATAAAAGGGTGGTATGAAAGTGAGAAACTCCTGGGAGGCAGCTTGGCCCCACAGGTTTGTCTTGAACTTGACAGGCCTACATTCTATAAAAATAAAAAGAATAGATCAAGAACCACTTAGGAGCCACATCGGGACTAGAACCCAGGTTTACCTGATCCCTAGTGTGTGCTGATCTAATAAGACAAGCACAGATTAACTGGAGCATGTCATTACATCCGCTTCAACTAGATTTTGCATTTTCAGATAGTTGTTTTATGGTTTAGCAAAATGGTTTTGGATGTATGAAGTGAAAGTGTTAGTTGTTCAATCATGACCAACTTTTGCAATGCCATAGACTGTAGCCCCGACCAGGCTCCTCTGTCCATGGAACTCTCTGGACATGAATACTGAAGTGGGTTGCCATTCCCTTCTCAAGGGATCTTTCCAACCCAGAGATGAAACCCATATTTCCTGCATTGAAGGCAAATTCTTTACCCTCTGAGCCTTACCTCTGTGCAATACCTTACAGTGCTTAAGTTAATGGAGATCCTCTAAAAAATAAGCCAGGTCATATCACTCTAATGAAAACCTTCAATAACTGTTTCTCTCAAGGCAAAAGCCAAAATCCTTAAAATGCCCTCTAGGCTCCTGTGTAATCTGCCCTTCTCTCTTCCTTTTATTTTTCTACCTGCATCTCCTACTACTCTCCCCTTTCTTATTCGAATCCAGTGGAGCTGTCCCTGCTTTCCTTAGACTTATCAGTCACACTCCCACCTCAATGCCTTTGTATTGATGGTTCCCTCCTGTGGAGAACTCATCTCAGAGATTCCCAGGGCCTGCTTCCACACAACTTTTAGGAATTTTTCTCAGATGTCAGTGCACTGACCTATCTAAAACTCCATCTCATCCCCTCCCTGCCACAATGCCTGATCCTGCTTCCCCTGCGTGTCTTTTCCTTTTTTCATACTAACCATAAGGGCATGACAACCCCCTCCAGCATTCTTGTCTGGAGAATCTCATGGACAGAGCACCTAGAGGGCTACAGTCCATAGGGTCGCAAAGAGTTGGACGTGACTGAAGCAACTTAGCAGGCACAGAACCACTTAAGCTATTATGTAATTTACTTTTTATTTTATGATCTCTATTTTTATTGTCTTTTTCCCCAGTTGTAATGTAAGTTCTTCAAGGATAATGTTTTTGTCTGTCTGCTCAGATGATGTATTCCAAGCACCTAGAAAAGTATGCTGGAGTGTAGTAGACACTTAGTTAATATGTGTGGAAGAAATGGGTGTTGACATCATGTTTATTATATAATGACCATGTGCTATTAATAGAACAGAGTTCCTTAACCTTTTGGCACCAGGGATAAGTTTCATGGGAGACAATTTTCCCACAAATTAGGGACAGTGAGGGAGAATGGGAGTCAGGGGAGGGGGGTGTAGTTTCAGAGTGATTCAATGAATTCATTTATTGTGCACTTTATTTCTAGTCTAATGCCTTCACTGATTTGACAGGAATACTGGTCCAGGGACTCCTGTTATAGAATAAAGGGGTCTAAAATGTATGGAACATGGAGCTGTTCGCACCCAGTCCCATCTAGGAGACTGTCTTTTCACATAAGACTGAAACTTTTCATATAATACGTACACACACACACACACACATTTGTGTATACATATATCTAACTTTGAAGACATTAATGAATATATTAAAATTCTAAAGGCTTTATGAAAAGATGGAAGAGGAAATTACTTTACATTAAAGCACTTCCTATCAGTTCAGTTTACTTACTCAGTCGTGTCCGACTCTTTGCGACCCCATGGACTGCAGCACGCCAGGTCTTCCTGTCCATCATCATCTCCTGGAGTCCACCCAAACTCACAATCACTGAGTCAGTGATGCCATCCAACCATCTAATCCTCTCTCATCCACTTCTCTTCCTGCCTTCAATCTTTCCCAGCATCAGGGACTTTTCAAATGAGGCAGCTCTTCCCATCAGGTGGCCAAAGTATTGGAGTTTCGGCTTCAACATCAGTCCTTCCAATGAACATCCAGGACTAATCTCCTTTAGGATGGACTGGTTGAATCTCCTTACAGTCCAAGGGACTCTCAAGAGTCTTCTCCAACACCACAGTTCAAAAGCATCAATTCTTTGGCACACTCAGCTTTCTTTATAGTCCAACTCTCACATCCATACATGACCACTGGAAAAACTATAGCTTTGACTAGACAGACCTTTGTGGGCAAAGGTCTCTGCTTTTTAATATGCTGTCTAGGTTGGTCAGAGCTTTTCTTCCAAGGAGCAAGTGTCTTTTAATTTCATGGCTGCAATCACCATCTGCAGTGATTTTGGAGCCCAAGAAAATAAAGTCTGTCAAGTGGGCCTTAAGAAGCATCTCTAGGAACAGAGCTAGTGGAGGTGATGGAATTCCAGTTGAGCTATTTCAAATCCTAGAAGATGATGCTGTGAAAGTGCTGCACTCAATATGCCAGCAAATTTGGAAAACTCAGCAGCGGCCACAGGACTAGAAAAGATCAGTTTTCATTCCAATCCCAATGAAAGGCAATGCCAAAGAATGCTCAAACTACCGCACAATTGCATTCATCTCACATGCTAGTAAAGTAATGCACTAAATTCTCCAAGCCAGGCTTCAACAATACATGAACCGTGAACTTCCAGATGTTCATGCTGGATTTAGAAAAGGCAGAGGTACCAGAGATCAATTTGTCAACATCCATTGGATTACCAAAAAAAAAAAAAAAAACACTTCCTATAAATGCCCTTAAATACTTGTTTTTTTGCTTTCCCAAGTGCTCATTTCTTATGACAGCTGCCATATTTGTGCTTTCTACCAGGTTCTTTCAACCATCTTCTCAGGTGATCTCTTTTCAGTATTCTGGGATTAAGTCCCACCAAACCTTTTTCCAACTACACGTCTACCTTTCACTGAATTCAGTAAAGCAAAAGGTCCTGCTAGGAATCCTCCCATCATATATATCTACCTTTCATCAAATTTGGCAAAACAAAAAGCATTGTTAAAAGTGCCCCCTCCTTGGCAGTGATTATTGGAGTTTGCAGTGGAGAAAGGGTATTATCTTGCTGTTTTATATGAATACATCTTCTCCACAGTCTTCAATAATTTAAGGATATTGCTTATGATTCCTGGAAGCAAAGATAGAACAAATTTATCCTATGAAATAAGTGATTTCCAATCCATAGCAATGAACCTGACCAATATTTTTGTTTTTCCTTTGAAAGATAAGAGAGTTATACTCGGACAATACAAGAAAAGCAAGTCAAATTGAGTCTATGATATCATACTATAGTCTGATATTCTATGATACAGTCCTGGACTGTACTCAGGACCCTAAGAAAAAAGTAGTAAAGGGAGATTTAAACCAAAATCAAAATGAGATCAAGAAATAAAAATTCAGGAACTTTCAGATGAAATGAATTAGAAATAAAATTCATAGAGATGGTATTAGCCAACAGGAAATAGAAAGTTAAATTGAGTGCAAAAATAATAATTCATTAAGCAGTAGTCCGTAGAAATAAAGTCGAAGAGGCAAATTTAAATGTCTCAGCTCATTATGGGAAAAAATTCAAAATATTATATTTTAACCTCCCAGTGTTTGGTTGCTATTCTGGCAGTCATTCAAACCTTCATACTCCCTATGCTTTCTTTCAGTGCAAATTCAGGTATGGGGGTCATCAGAAGGGTATCTCATGCCCACAGCTGGCTTTGTTGATTTCCTGCATTCCTAGGGACTTACCTATAGAATCACATGGAACCAAGAAACAATAACTCTGAGGTTACTTTTAAAGGATTATCAACCTACAAGAAGGTCATCAGTCATGTATTTCGAAGTTCAGTGCATCAAAATTTGACTGTTGAAAGGATTTGCACTATAGGCACATGCATAAATACAGTGTTCGCTGGTTAATAGCAAGTATCTATTGTGTTATTCCTTATGTGTGTACATATATATATAAAGTAAATTCTTTACACAATATTACTCAGAGGAATGGGATTAAAACTATCGATGATGGAGAAACTAACGTGTGCCCAGTAGCATCCAACTCTTTGTGACTCTTTGGACTGTAAGCCTCCAGGCCCTTCTGCCCATGGCATTTTTTAGGCAATAATACTAGAGTGGGATGCCATTTCCTCTTCCAGGGGATCTTCCCGACCCAGGGATTGAACCCACATGTCCTGTCACTCCTATACTGCAGGTGGATTCTTTGCCCGCTGAGCCATCAGGGAACCCTGAAGAAACTAAATGAAGTCTCCAAGCGGTCATTCCTCCTTCATCTTCTTTTATCTTTCTCATACATGATATTTGTAATGGGATTTCACTGAAAACCCGTTTTCATTATTTTCATCACTTCTATTATATTGTGTTAGCATCTCCAAAGAAATATTTAAAATGAATAGGAAACATATGAATATTTGTGATAATTTCTCTACAATTATTTCTTTGCTTTCAGCTAAGAGAAAGCATTCTTTATTTTCTTTGGGAATTATGACTACTGACTGATATGCTATTATTTTTGTCTCTATTTCTTTCCCTTGTCATCAAAAGTTTGCAAGTGATATAAGTAAATACGAATTAATTATTTTCTAGTTCAAAGTCTGTAAAATATGGAATTGTTTTCATGAAACTTGCATTCCAATAGAGATGACAACTTTCACAATGAAATCATGTATAGCTATAAATTAAAAATGATTTCTTTGGGAAAGAACAGTATTCTGTTCTTTGGGAAGATTTCATCAAAAGATTGATGGTTGATAATGGAACTATAAACTGCTTGGAAATTACTGAAGCAAAAACTTGAGATTTGCCAAAGATTCAGTAACACTGCTAAGATTAAATGCTTCTGTCTATAGCATTATGCAATTTTGTACACTTTGATTAGCTACTACCAACTGCATTTTGGTTTTTTTTGTTTTTGTTTTGTTTGCAGCCTCACAGATTGTTGCTCAAGAATGTAAGAATCTCTATCCCCTATCCTGCTGCATTTTACTGAATTCTTGGTACTAGATCTAGAAGACTAGTGAATTTAGAGTAGAAAAAATGAGGAGTAGGCATGGATGATATGGGAATGGAGAGGAAAGCAGGTGAGACAATGTAGAAACTTCTTTACCATGTAAAGAGCTTTGGTTTTCATTGTCAGAGCATTCAACAGCCATTTTGCAAATATATATTGTCAATCTACAATAGGACATTGTTTGGATATTTGCAAATATATGTTAGCAAAGACAATAAGTAAGTAAATGATGTTAGAAGTTTGAAGGTGAAAATAATATAATGTGGAAGGAGGATAGAGTCAGAAGTAAGTTGAGCTGAGGAAACTGTGAGCCATGACATGATCTACGTTGCCTCGTATGGATGCATTTCTCACGGCAAGATGAAAAATGAACTGAAAGGGAGGCTTTTGCAATAGTTCAGGCCAGAGGTAATGCTTGGTCCACTAGTGATGGTGGAGATAATGAAAAGGGAACAGATTTGAGAGACATGTTGTTGTTCAGCAGCTAAGTCATTTCTGATTCTTTGAGACCCCATGGACTGCAGCATGCCAGACTCCTCTATCCTTCACTATTGCCTGGAGTTTGCTCAAATTCATGTTAGTTGGTGATGCTACCTAATCATCTAATCCTCTGTTGCCCCCTTCTCCTCTTACCTTCGATCTTTCCCAGCATCAGGGTCTTTTCCTATGAGTCAGCTCACCATATCAGGTTGCCAAAGTATTGGAGCTTCAGCTTTAACATCAGTGCTACCAAAGAATATTCAGGATTGATTTCCTTTAGGACCGACTATTCAGATCTCTTAGTAGTCCAAGAGACTCTCAATAGTCTTCTCCAGTACCACAGTTTGAAAGCATCATCTCTTCAGTACTCAGCCTTCTTAATGTCCAACTCTCACATCAGTACATGACTACTGGAAAAACCATAGCCTTGACCATAGGAACATTTGTTGGCAAAGTGATATCTCTACTTTCTAATATGCTGTCTATCTTAGTTATATCTTTTCTTCCAAGGAGCAAGTGTCTTTTAATTTCATGGCTGCAGTCACCATCCACAGTGAGTCTGGAGCCCAAGAAAATAAAATCTGTCACTGCTTCTACTTTTTCCCCTTCTATTTGCCTTGAAGAGATGGAACTGGATGCCATGATCTTAGTTTTTTTAATGTTGAGTTTCAAGTCAGTTGTTTTAGTCTCCCTATTCACCCTCACCTCAGAGAAGGCAACAGCAACCCACTCCAGTACTCTTGCCTGGAAACTCTCATGGATGGAGGAGCCTGGTAGGCTGCAGTCCATGGTTGCGAAGAGTCAGACATGACTGAGCGACATCACTTTCACTTTTCACTTTCATGCATTGGAGAAGGAAATGGCAACCCACTCCAGCGTTCTTGCCTGGAGAATCCAAGGGACGGGGGAGCCTGGTGGGCTGCCATCTATGGGGTCGCACAGAGTCGGACATGACTGAAGCGACTTAGCAGCAGTATTCACCCTCACAACAGGTAAAATTGACAGGCCTTTGTGATACATTTGATATGAAGGATGATATAAGAAAGAAATATCAAGTGTTTCCTTTGCAGAATTGATCAATCACAGACTATTTTTGAGATAGGGAACATTAGGGAAGGTTAGATTGGTTCTTATTTTCCAGCTGGTAGTAATCAGGAAAACCTTGAATGAATTCTTTAGTAATTCACCATGACTTATGACATGGCATGACCTGAATTATTGTACATATATTCTTTTTCTTTCATCTTTCTATACATCTGTTGGCTGTTTGTAAGCAATTTTGTATTTTAAAAGTGGTTCTGATTAAGCTAAAGTTAGTAATAAATTAACATGATAGAAGAAAAAGTTGGAAAACTGTTGCTACCTAATTTCAAGACTTACTATAAAACTATAGTAATCAAGACAGTGTGGTATTGGTGAAAGAACAGACAAGGAGATCAACAGAACAGAATGAAGAGTCCAGGAACAGACACCCATAAATACAGTCAACTGACAAAGAGCAAAGATAACATGATGGAGTCAAGACAGTCTCTTCAACAAATGGTACTGGAACAACTGGACATCCGTGTACCCAAAAACAGAGAAGAATCCAGAGATAAATATTGCATCCTTTTAGGAAAGATTAACTCAAAATGAGTCAGAGGCCTAAATGCACAAAACTATAAAATTTTCATAGAATATAACACAGGAGAAAACTTAGATGACCTTGGGCATAATGATTTTTTTTTTAAACAACTTCAAAATTTTGAATTGAAGCAATGACCTTAACAGACACATCATCAGATAAAAGCTAAGCATATTAAAAAATGTTTCACATCATTTTATTAAAGAAATGCAAATGAAAACAGTAATTAGATACCTAAATTCTTATTAAAATGACCAAAATCTGGAACACTGACATTAACAATGAGAGAAGATGTGTGGAGCAACAGGAATTCTCCTACACTGTTATTGAGCTAATAAACTGGCACAGACAATTTAGAGGACAGTTTGATGGCTTCTTAAAAAACTAAGCAAACCCTTACCATACAATCTAGCCATTATGCTTCTTGATATTTTCCCAAAGGAGTTGAAAACTTATGTCAAAACAAAAGTTTGCACAAGATGTCTACAGAAGTTTTATTAACAATTTCCAAACCTTGGAGGAAACCAAGATGTCTTTTGATAGAGGAGTTTGTGATTGTTGTTCAGTTGCTCAGGCGTGTCCAACTCTTTGCGGCCCCATGGACTGCAGCGAGCCAGGCTTTCCTGTCCTTCACCATCTTCAAGAGCGTACTCAAACTCATGTCCATTGAGTCAGTGATGCCATACAATCATCTCATCCTCTTTTGTCCCCTTCTCCTCCTGCCTTCGATCTTTCCCAGCATCACGGTCTTTTCCAGTGAGTCAGCTCTTTCCATCAGGTGGCCGAAGTACTGGAGTTTCAGCTTCAGCATCAGTCCTTCCAATGAATATTCAGGATTGATTTCCTTTAGGATTGACTGGTTTGATCCCCTTGAAGTCCAAGGAACTCTCAAGAGATTTTTCCAACACCACAGTTCAAAAGCATCAATTCTTTGGTGCTCAGTCTTATTTATGGTCCAGCTCTCACATCAACCCACACTAGTACTCTTGCCTGGAAAATGCCATGGACAGAGGAGCCTGGTGGGCTACAGACCATGGTATCATAAAGAGTTGGACACAACTGAATGACTCACTCACTCACTCTCATATCTATTCATGACTACTGAAAAAGCCATATCTTTGTTGGCAATGGTGAATAAATAAACAGGTAGTAGATGAACAAGTAGATAAAATGTGGTACATCCCAACAATGCAATTATTCAGTACAAAATTAAATAAGCTGTCAAGCTGTATAAAGACTTGGAGGAACCTTAAGTACATAATTACTAAGTGAAAGAAGCCAAGCAGAAAAGTCTACATCCTCTGTTATTTTAACTATATGACATTCTGGAAAAGACTAGACAATGGAGAAAATAAAAAGATCAGTGATTCCTATTGGGGTGAGGGGTAGGGAATGAATAGGTAGAGCACAGAGATCTTTCAGGTCAAATACTCTGGGTGATATTATGTTATTATAATGATATGTCTTTATACATTTGTCCAAACCCATAGAAAATCAGAGATACCAAAGGAACATTTCATGCAAAGATGGGCTCGATAAAGGACAGAAATGGTAGGGACCTAACAGAAGCAGAAGACATTAAGAAGAGAATGTAAGAATACACAGAAGAACTGTACAAAAAGATCTTCATGACCCAGATGATTACGATGGTGTGATCACTGACCTAGAGCCAGACAACCTGAAATGTGAAGTCAAGTGGGCCTTAGAAAGCATCACTACGAACAAAGCTAGTGGAAGTGATGGAATTCCAGTTGAGCTCTTCCAAATCCTGAAAGATGATGCTGTGAAAGTGCTGCACTCAATATGCCAGCAAATTTGGAAAACTCAGCAGTGGCCACAGGACTGGAAAAGGTCAGTTTTCATTCCAATCCCAAAGAATGCTCATGCTACCCACAATTGCACTCATCTCACACTCTGGTAAAGTAATGCTCAAAATTCTCCAAGCTAGGCTTCAGCAATATGTGAACCGTGAACTTCCTGATGTTCAAGCTGGTTTTAGAAAAGGCAGAGGAACCAGAGGTCAAATTGCCAACATCCACTGGATCATGGAAAAAGCAAGAGAGTTCCAGAAAAACATCTATTTCTGCTTTATTGACTATGCCAAAGCCTTTGACTTTGTGGATCACAATAAACTGTGGAAAATTCTGAAAGAGATGGGAACACCAGATCACCTGATCTGCCTCTTGAGAAATCTGTATGCAGGTCAGGAAGCAACAGTTAGAACTGGACATGGAACAACAGACTGGTTCCAAATAGGAAAAGGAGTTTGTCAAGGCTGTATATTGTCACCCTGTTTATTTAAATTATATGCAGAGTACATCATGAGAAACACTGGACTGAAAGAAACACAAGCTGGAATCAAGATTGCCGGGAGAAATATCAATAACCTCAGATATGCAGATGACACCACCCTTATGGCAGAAAGTGAAGAGGAACTCAAAAGCCTCTTGATGAAAGTGAAAGTGGAGAGTGAAAAAGTTGGCTTAAAGCTCAACATTCAGAAAACAAAGATCGTGGCATCTGGTCCCACCACTTCATGGGACATAGATGAGGAGACAGTGGAAACAGTGTCAGACTTTATTTTTGGGGGCTCCAAAATCACTGCAGATGGTGACTGCAACCATTAAATTAAAAGATGCTTACTCCTTGGAAGGAAAGTTATGACCAACCTAGATAGCATATTCAAAAGCAGAGACATTAGTTTGCCAACAAAGGTGTGTCTAGTCAAGGCTATGGTTTTTCCTGTGGTCATGTATGGATGAGAGAGTTGGACTGTGAAGAAGGCTGAGCACCGAAGAATTGATGCTTTGAACTGTGGTGTTGGAGAAGACTCTTGAGAGTCCCTTGGACTGCACGGAGATCCAACCAGTCCATTCTGAAGGAGATCAGCCCTGGGATTTCTTTGGAAGGAATGATGCTAGAGCTGAAACTGCAGTACTTTGGCCACCTCATGCGAAGAGTTGACTCATTGGAAAAGACTCTGATGCTGGGAAGGATTGGGGGCAAGAGGAGAAGGGGATGACAGAGGATGAGATGGCTGGATGGCATTGCTGACTCGATGGACGTGAGTCTGAGTGAACTCCGGGAGTTGGTGATGGACAGGGAGGCCTGGCGTGCTGCGATTCATGGGGTCGTGGAGAGTCGGACATGACTGAGTGACTGACTGATCTGATCTGATCTGATCTGATAGAATGTACAAATCCATGAGTGAAATCTAAGGTATAAACTCTGGACTTTGGGTAATTAAGATATGTCATTGTAAATTTTTCCTTGGTTAAAACAAAAAAGAAAAAGAAAATGCACCATTCTAGTCATTATGTTAATAATGGAAGAGGCTATGTGCTGTGAGGTCAGTCTATGGGAAATCTCTGTGTTACTTTCATCTCAATTTTGTTGTAAACCTAAAACTTCCCTGCAAAAAAAGGTTTTAAAAAGTTAACGGGACACAAGTCTATTCATTTAATCTCGTAAAGTAGCACAAAATCATTATTTGCACTTATGGAAGTTTACAATTGAAATGGGTATATTCTCTTTCCGTCCAGCATGAATTGTTGTAGTGTACATATCAGATGATTACCTCTTGATTGTAATGTAAGTGCTTGACATTAAGCTTTTGATTGTTGATCCACCCATGTCAAATATACCATCTGGAATAAACATATTGCCGGCTACACAACTAGATAAAGAGCCAGAACATTTTACACATCAGGTTCCTTTTTTTTATGATAGCTCTGATTGACTTAGATAAGTGACCATTTGACTGACTTCTGGCTTTTACATTCCTGTAGTTTACCAGCAGCTCGTATGCTTTATTTCTTTAGATTCTTTTTAAAAATATTTATTTATTTGGCTGCCTCAGGTCTTAGTTGCAGCTTCAGTGATCTTCTTTAGATCATGTGGGATCTTTCAATAAGGCACCTCTGTGTGGGCTGAGTTGCCGCATGGCATGTGGGATCTTAATTCCCTGAACAGGGATGGAACCCATGTCCCCTGCATTGCAAGACTGATTTGAAAGTCCCCTTGCCCTCATGTTTTAAATTCACCAATGAAAAGTAAACCTGCAAAATCCTGAGTACTCCACCTTTGATGTCAATAAAAAGAACCCCATGTCTTCTCTCTCTCTCTCTTTCTATCCCCAGCCTCTCTGTTTTAACCCAAAGTGTGACTTCTACCCTCTAGAACTTGTGAGTAATAAACCTGTTTCCAAAATTCCTTGGTGGTTTTTGCTAAGGTGCATCTTGCAATCATAATAACCCCAAAGGCCAATCCAGTCACAACACTGACTCCAGGGTTCCCACAAATAGTCCTGGCCTCACTGAATGCCCACAGGCATTTCCAGCCAATGACATCACTATCAAACAGGCCAAGACAGACACAAACAGGTACTCATTCAATAAATTTTATTGAGCATCTGAAATATGTATGTCACGTTACATTCTATCGGTTCATTCTTATAGAGAATCAAACTTATTTTCAGGCCTCTGTATTTACTTATCCTTGAATTTTGGGAATTGCCAAAAGCATCAGAGAATGGTTTTCATGTGTAACTTTTGATGCTGCTTTTCACATCTATCTCTTATTCCCAGCTGTTGCTTTTGTAGGGCTTCCAGAAATTGTCCCCTATCAGTACGGTTTTCACAATGAAACGGTCACACTCTCACTCATAACTTGTTAATTATATAAGAGGAAAACTTTGTTCTGGACATGGCAAGACATATTTTATTCAGACTACTGCAGTAGGAAAGAGACTTTAGTGTAAACTAAGCTTGAAACAAATGTCAGGAGGCTTTTCAAGAACTGGGGTATGTTAAAGAAAAAACACTGAAAAAAAACACTGAAGCATGCTGGAAAGGAGGGTTTGGACAATGTGATTAGGCCATCTGCATTTGCTAATTGACACTTACTCAAAGAGGAGAAACAACCATTTTATCCTGACAGGAGGTAGTTTTGCAAAGTTCATCAAAGTTAGACACTTACACTCCCATAGGATCTAAGCAATTAGGAAGTTAAGCTCAGATGATTGCATTTCAAAGAGAGGATTCCCAGATCTTTGAGGAAAGAGTGCTGAATAGTAGGAGATTTACATCTCAAAGGGGCAAAGAAAGGATTTATAATCATAAATTTTCAAAAGTACGTGCTTTAAGAAAGGGAGGTTAGGAATGTTTAGTTAAATTTTGGCTGGAACAAATAGTCAATTCTTCCTGCAGTGTTGAGGTCTCTCGAGCAGTTCATTTTTAAGAGAATTGTAGTCATCCTAGGGACATTATCTTGGATTAAAGAAATTAGGCTGCCACCCCTTCTCAATGTAGAGGATTGAACAGAATCATTTGGCCCAGGAGTTCTACAGTTTTCAACTGCAATATTGTAATTTATATGAATATATATGTTTGGTCATTTAGATTCCATAATACCCAGAAAAGAGCAATAGGAACATCTTCTGTTATAATAATTGGTCTCTTGTCCTCAGTTCCTGAAATCGCTTCAGAGTCATAAAGGTGAAATGGGTGTGCTGTTATGAATAACAACCACCACAGCTGAGTGTATATTAATGAGGTGACTTTTGGAAAGCCACTAAGGCTGGGGGCTGGAGGCCAGGGCAACCAATCGAGAATAGAGTGGTGGGACTTTTAGTTTCATCCCCTGATTTCTGAGGAGGAAAGAGAGTCTAGATATTGAATCCTATACCCATGACCAGTTATTTAATCTATCATGTCTATGTGATGAAGCCTTCATAAAAACACAGAAGGAGGGAGTTCAGAGAGAACTGGGGGAACCAGAACACTTCAGTGTGCCCTGTGCTGGGTCCACACTCCACAGGGACAGAAGCTCCTTTGTTGGCTATCTCACCCTATGTGTCTCTTCCTCTACCTGTGGATTCATGTCATATACTCCCCTTTATAACACACTGGTAATCTTGGGAGTGTGCCTTCTGGGAGCCTCTCTAGCCAGCTAATCAAACCCAAGGAAGTGGTCATGGACACCTCCATTTATAGCCAGCTGATAAGAAACACAGTGTTGTACACAGATAAGGAACACTGGCATTGTGCTGCTGTCTGAAGTGGAGGGTAGTCTTGTGGGTCATCTTGTGGGACTGAGCCTTTAACTTGTGAAACTGATGCTGGGCTTCAAGTAGATGGTGTTAAAACTGAGTTGAATACACACAGCTGGCATCTGGAGAATTGTTTTATGTGGAGAACCCCCTCCCTTGCACCACACACACACATACACATACATTTTGTAATTTGGTGATTAAAATATTTTTATCATTCAATTCCTATCATTTAAAATTGCACCCAGCCATCATGTTGGCAACTCGTATTCAACCCAACACTTGGTGCAGTGAAGAATCTTCAATCTCAGACATTATTTGAGCAATTCTTTATCTCTCATATAACCTGTAATGCCTGTTGTATCTTCCTGTTATAGGTTGAATTTTAAAAGCATCATTTGGGTTTCTATGGGCATGTATGTAGTTGAGAATGAACTCAAGTAAGATTCTTAATATATGTAGCTTCAAACCATTGTTTTCTACCTGCATGTAAGACTTTTTCATACATCTTTATTTCCAGAATCTCCTTCATGTTTTCTTAGGGAATTCCTCATTTTCTCCCCCTCCATGCTGTCTCCTACTGGATTCACTCCCTTATTTCTATCTGAGAAGACAGTGCATGTCAGAAGAATAGGATTCATACCTCTCATAGGCTAAAATGCTTCATTAAGAAAAAAAATCAGTGAATGAATTGATTCATTGAAATTGAATGAATTGATTCATTGAAAATCAGTGAATCTACTGATATCTTAGGAAGGAGATATTATATGATTATATTCTTCATATAACATTTTATCTGAATCACATCAACTCAGCCAGTATTTCCACTAGTATTTATTCCCACACTTGTTGGAATTTTTATTCTAGCTCAAGATAGATATTTCTTAAAAATGATGATGATTTTTGTGAGTGAATTTTGAGTTGTTTCTATTTGACTTTTTAATTGAATGAATCATAGATGGACTTAGAGAGTATTATGCTAAGTGAAATAAGTCAGACAGAGAACAAAAAGACTCTATATTTTTTATGTTAAAACACTTATATTGGGGTCTAAAAAAATTTTTTTAATTGTATTTTAAAAAATAGAAACAGATTTATTGACATAGGGAGCAAACTAATGATTACCAGTGAGGAGAAGGAAGAGGGAAAGGGCAAGATAGAGGAATGAGAGTAAGAGGCACAAACCACTAAGTATAAAATAGATAAACAACCAGGATATATTGTAAAGCACAGGGAAATATAGCCATTATTCTGTAATAATGTTAAATGGAGTATAATCTATAAAAATTTTCAAAATGTAATTCAAAAATTTGAATCACTATGTTGTATTATGTAAAAAGAACTATACATTGTAAAATAATTTTGCATATTTTCAAATTATGTGCTTTTATATTATGCACATTTACATAAAATTATATTATGCAAAATAATGTAAACCAACTGTATATCAATTAAAAATTAAACTACATTAAATTTAAAAAGTTAAAGAGCCATAAAACATTGTAAGATTTTCAAACATAAGTGATAATGGGATCCACTGCTAACAGAGATCATGTTGACTCTTCAGAGGTCTTTCAACTGTACCTTTGATCGTAATACGAAATCCTGTCATATGTGAAAGGGGGCGGTTTGTTAACTATTTTATCACATGATACATGATACTAGGAATAACACCAATTAAATGTTGCATGTTTATTCTTTTGAATTTTAATACTATCTCTTATTCAGATGAACCTGGTTTTAATAAATGATATTTAGCATCTGATATTCAGGGTGTTTTATCAGCAATGAAAATGTGGGTTGGTGAGTAGGCCCATTTTCTGTAATTAGAAATGTATCCTTTTATTAACTGTTTAAGCTGAGAGTAATTATATATAAACAAACTTCTCTAGTGTGTTTCTGCTATTAAATTCTGTACCTTTCTTATATGTAACTTCTTATCATTTGTTGGGAAAAAAAGTCTTACTCTAGTTTTACTGAATGAAAATAATTTAGTGTGTATTGTTTAGAAGAATAAACTACTCAGTTTTCTTATCCCTATGACTTAAATATTCGTTTGATGTTTTTCCATGTGCTGTTACAATAAAGTCTTTAAATGATGTCATCTACTTATAAATCCAACATAAGAAACCTAAAATTTGACTCTCAGCATTTTCTTTGCTTTCTTCATTTTGTGGTTGATTTGGACCTACATAAATTCCCTGAAATGAGTCAGGTTCTTTCCAAATAGTTTAGTATTCCAAGCACTTCATATAGGCTGCACAATACTTGTTCTTTTCTCATTTCCACTGCCAATGTGCATTGTTATAAAAATGAGCCACTTTTTTTTTGCCAGTAATAATGTATTTGCTATAAATGTTATATTGCAAATTTCATCAAGTTGCACAAAGAAAGTGATATATTTTATCATCACTATTGCTATTTCTCTAAAGAGATACATGTAAAAGATTGTGTACAGGGGAAAGTTTTTAGATATCAATTGTATACACAGATAGTTATGGAAGATAGCCAGCAAAGCTTGAAACAATGTTTCAGTTTCATTCACCTACTTAGTATGTAGACCAGGGTCAATCATAATGGGGAAAAAAAAAAAAAACTCCCCCAAACACAATCACAATTTCTTTTTTTTTGGTCCTCTCTGTAATGAAGGTTCCAAGTTGACACAGATGGTAACAATAAGGAGGCAAGATCTGAACGCTGCCAATTGCGTCATCCTGAAACCTTTCAACACACCTCATCTGAAACGATAACTATAATTCCTGTTCTATGTAGCACTCTCCTGAACTGCCACACATTTTTTTTAAAGTATTAAGGAAATCATTCAAAGAGCATTATTGGAAAATAAGACAGGGCAAATATTCTGGTCAACGAAATAATGCATTTTAATACTTCCCAGCAGTTACCTAAAATCCCAGCTGAATGCGAAGACTTTAAGAGGTAAAGGGGAAAAGGAATTGATGGTAGTGAGGGTGGGGGAGTGGGGACTAATATGTTTTATCCAGTATGTATGTCCTCCATTCAGTGTTATCTCCTGCCAGTTTACATGAAATATTTCAGCATATATCAATTCACTGTAGCATTTATGAAATGTCCTGATAGTAGAAGTGAAAATCTTTTAGGAGAAACAACATTATAAAGCTCTGTATAAATTATGTAACCACATATTAGACACCACAGAACGCCTAACTGGCCAAGCAAAATTTTATTCTACTTTATCTTAACTCTAACATGATAAAAAGTAATAAGTAGTATTAATCCTTTAAAATGAAATCCACAAATAAGTATTTCCAATCTGTGCAATAAAGTACTTGCTTAGTTTTATGAAATACTGTATCTGTGCACATAATTTTTTTTTTTGCTATTTACTGTAAAAAATGCTCATTTTTGTTCCCTAGAACTGAGTCGTATTTACACAACTCTGAGGTTAAAATAAAAATCTACAGCCTGCCACAATAAATGTGTACAAGCAATTAAAATATCAGAAAAATACAGAACAAAATATCATTAATTAGTTATTCTATTAGTCCTTCAGTAAACAAGATGCAGCTCAGATAGTAAAATAACTTCACCAAGATAATCTCTCAGTGTTGAGGCACTCAGAGATTAGCATGAGCTGGAAGCCGTTATCACCTCAGTCTGAAGAGCAAAGGAAGGTCAAATTCAAACCCAGGAGAATGGGAAGCTTAATGTAGGTATGGCCTGATGGGAGCTGTAGTTGTGGACAGTACCAAACACAAACAGAAAATGCTGCTAAACATGGTAGGAAGTGGAAAACAAATACCCCAGCCTTCCCTCTTGTCCTGTGATACTCCTGTCAGTGCATCCCATTGACCAAACCCAGCAATCTGATGTCAGAAAGTAAGAAAGCCAGGTGATAGAGTCCAAGGAGTTAGCTTCCAGTGCAGAAAAGAAGAACAGAAAAGACAGAGGGCAAATTGGGCTATGCAGTAGTCTTTGTTGTTTATCTGTTTCAGTCTTTGCTGTAATGTGTAATGTTAATTCTATGTCAGTCATATGCTACATTAAATCTTTGGGCTTTTCATGTTTTCAAATATCCCCACACTCTATTTATACTTGAAAAACATTTTAGCTGGCTATAAAATTATTGGGCTATAATCCTTTTTCTTGTGTATTTATAAACATTGCTATTGCCTTCAGTTACAAAATATTGCTGTAGATATACTATTGGGCTTATCTGATTTTTCTTCCTTATTTGTGTTCTCTTTTTCTGCTCTAGATGCCTGATGAATCATTTCATTACCTTGAAGACGAATAGCCTGGAATGGTTATATCTCAATGTTGAGTAAGCTGAATTAAAATTTCCTGGTATACTATATGCAGATTAATTTTTCTCAGTCTCCTTCTTTTTTTCCTGTAAAATTAAGAGATGTCTCAAAAAATAACACTGCATAAATCATTTGAATGTGTCAAGGAAGTGCATGTACTTGTAAGTGCACCAAAGTTGAACATCTGATATTACACAAAAGGTTTACAAAAAACAGACAAAAACAATGCTATAACCAAATAAAAATGCTTCTGAGTTGTATTCCAGGTCCAAAGATGATGCGTTACTGTCTTTCCTTGAGTTGGGTAATGAAATATTACCTAAAAGCAGAAGAAAAGCCAATGCAGCTTCAAAAGCAGAAGTGTTTCAGCAAAAGGCAGGTTCAAAATGAATATAAGCCATATGTAATTAAACTTGTTTTTCTTTGGAGGGTCTTTAGCTCAGGAAAAATGTGAAATATAACTTGTTCAGTAACTGGTAAATTATAATGTCTTATATTTTAAGCTTCAGGGTGCAGAGTTCAGACTGAATTATAGTGCAGTTGGGTAGATTGTGTGTTAGTTGCTCAGTCATGTCCGACTTTTTGCAATCCCATGGACTGTAACCCGCCAGGCTCCTCTGTCCATGGGATTCTTCAGGCAAGAATACTGGAGTGGGTTGCTGTTCCCTTCTCCAGAGGATCTTCCCAACCCAGGGATCGAACCCTGGTCTCCTGCATTCTTTACTATTTGAGCTACAGAAAAGTCTCTAAAACTCCATCTTCTTACTTATGTACCCCTTTCATGTCTAGGAAGGCCCTCAGGGCCCATGAAACTCATTAGGGCAGTCAGTGTTACCTGGGTGGCTGAAAGTGGGCTAGCTGGGAAACTCAGTGTCCCTTCTTCAGATCTCAGCGGCTGTTAGAGCCATGAGACACCGCATGTAGAGACTTGGACATTTGCTAACTTAGTGTTCCCTAGGGTTATTCTAACTGCTTGCTGCAGATTTGCTGACAAGGGCTTAGTTGTTTCCTACTCTGCCACACTGTGGACTGTAGCCTGCCAGGCTCCTCGGTCCATGGGATTTTTCCAGGAAAGAACATTGGAGTGGGTTGCCATTTCCTTCTCTAGGGGATCTTCACAGTCCAGGTATCAAACCCTGGTCTCTTGTGTTGGGTAGATTATTACCAGTTTAATGATCGTATCTAAATATTAATTAGTAGTAAATCTATTTGAATCTGGAAGGGGATTCTTTTTTTTTTAGGAAATGGAAGCTAGCCTGTAATTTCCTGTTGAAAGAGACCATGTCTATGGTCTTGCTTAGGCATATTTCATGTGACTGGTTCTATGTTCAGCTCATAATAATTGTATGAAGAATATTTGTCTGATATGTAAGAGTGCTCAAAGTGTATAAAAGGATACTCCAAAGGATTCATCCCTTTACTCCTCAGGATTTCATTTCACTGACTTAGCTGAAGACCTCACATACATGTATGTCAAGTGTATGGAGGACTCCAAATCATAATGGAATGCGTATCAGTTGGGTGATCAACTTGGGATGCAGCAATGTCTTACGGGATGTATAGCAATGCATTGCTTTGTAGACTAATGCAATACAATTACTCTGACACAAGGAAATTATACAAAGCCTCTGGATGTCCAAAACCAATTTCAAAGGTATTGAAGTGGAATAATATAAAAGAATAGGGGGATAGAGGAAAAAAGACTCAGAAGTTACACTTGACAGCAATTTAAATATAATATGAACAATGTGGTCTGACTCCTGGGGAAAAATGAATAGAATCTAATGGAAATTGATGGTCCAGTCATCTCTCTTCCTATGATGTTAGTAATGTTAATTTTACAGGCAGCACCTCAAAGGAGGTATAGGCCTCTTGAATCATGGTCAAAAGAAAGAGATCACAGTATCAAGTGAGGCAAATATCTCCAAACATATGAAAAGGTGTCATGTAAAAAGACATTGTATGTGCTGTCTATAGTCTCTGGGCATGCTGTTGAGCTAAGATAAATGGAGTGAAATTGTTAATAGACATGTAAAAATTGAATGGACTTGATCATGAGAAACGCTGGACTGGAAGAAACACAAGCTGGAATCAAGATTGCCAGGAGAAATATCAATAACCTCAGATATGCAGATGACACCACCCTTATGGCAGAAAGTGAAGAGGAACTCAAAAGCCTCGTGATGAAAGTGAAAGTGGAGACTGAAAAATTGGCTTAAAGCTTAACATTCAGAAAACGAAGATCATGGCATCCAGTCCCATCACTTCATGGGAAATAGATGGGGAAACAGTGGAAACAGTGTCAGACTTTATTTTTCTGGGCTCCAAAATCAATGCAGATGGTGACTGCAGCCATGAAATTAAAAGACGCTTACTCCTTGGAAGGAAAGTTATGACCAACCTAGATAGCATATTCAAAAGCAGAGACATTACTTTGCCAACAAAGATTCGTCTAATCAAGGCTATGGTTTTTCCTGTGGTCATGTATGGATGTGAGAGTTGGACTGTGAAGAAGGCTGAGCGCCAAAGAATTGATACTTTTGAACTGTGATGTTGGAGAAGACTCTTGAGAGTCCCTTGGACTGCAAGGAAATCCAACCAGTCCATTCTAAAGGAGATCAGTCCTGGGTGTTCTTTAGAAGGAATGATGCTAAAGCTGAAACTCCAGTACTTTGGCCACCTCATGCAAACAGTTGACTCATTGGAAAAGACTCTGATGCTGGGAGGGATTGTGGGCAGGAGGAGAAGGGGATGACAGAGGATGAGATGGCTGGATGGCATCACTGACTCGATGGACGTGAGTCTGAGTGAACTCCGGGAGTTGGTGATGGACAGGGAGGCCTGGCGTGCTGCGATTCATGGGGTCGTGGAGAGTCGAACACGACTGAGCGACTGATCTGATCTGGACATGAGAAACATGATATGAACTTCCTTGGCTGGTAGTAAATTTCTCATCACTGGAGGTGTTCAAAAGAAGCAGAATAACTTTTCAAAAAGAATTTTAATGAAGTTACACCCAAATTAAATAAATAATAAATTATTTTAAAATCTTTTCTAACACTAAAGTTACATGGCTGTACTAATATTTCTTTTTATTTCCATTTTCTCATTTTTAAAAGTAATTTGGAATCCTATTTCCAGCACTTACTAGCTATGTGACATTGATTTAGCAAATTATTTAAGTTGTTGGTATTATAGTTTCTTCATCTCTAAAATGAGGATAAATAAGTTATTGAATTATGTGAGTTAAGATATGGAAGGAACAGTAAATGGCACAGAATAAACATGCAGAAATAAGTATTTGAACTTTGAAGGGAAAATTGAAGAATTCAGCTCTTTGACACCACTATTCAAACCATGTCCCCACAATAGGGAGGAAAATTTGTTCTTTATTTATTTGAAGTATGGTAGATTTACAATGTTGTGTTAGTTTCTAGTATACAAAAATATGACTCAATTTTACACACACACATATATACATATATACATATATATATATATATATATATTAGATTCTTTTGCATTACAAGATATTGAATAGGGTTCCCTGTGCTACACATTAGGTCCTTATCGTTTTTTTCATATTTAGTAATTTGTATCTGCTAATGGGCTTCATAGGCATCTCAGTGGTAAAGAACCCATCTGCCAATGCAGGAGATACAGGTTTGATCCCTGGGTCTGGAAGATTCCCTGGAGAAGGATATGGCAAACCAATCCAACATTCTTGTCTAGGAAATTCCATGGACAGAGGAGCCTGGCAAGGCTATAGTCCCTGGGGTTGCAAAAAAGTAGGTCGTGGCTTAGCAACTAAGCACTCATATATGTATACCACATCTTCTTTATCTCCTCAACCATCTATGGACACTTAGGTTGCTTCCATGTCTTAACTATTGTAAACAGTGCTGCTATGAACATGGGGTGCATGTATGTTTTTGAATTAGTTTTCTCTGGTTTTATGCCTAGGAGTAGTACTTTGGATCATATGGTAACTTTATTTTTAGTGTTTAAGGAAACCTCATACTGTTCTCCATGGTGGATACAAAAATTTACATTTGCACCAATAGTGTAGGAGGGTTCCCTTTTGTTATATGATGACTATGAAACTCTGATTCAAAGAAATGGAAATATACCCCATGATCTTGAATTGGAAGAATTAATTTTATTAAAATGGCCATACAACCCAAAGCAATCTACAGATTTAAAGTGATCTCTATCAAATTACCCACGACATTTTGCACAGAACTAGAACAAATAATTCTAAAATGTATGTGGAACCGTAAAAGACCCAGAATTGGCAAAGGGTTTCTCTGAGGAACAAGAATGAAGCTGTAGTTATATTCCTCTCAGACTTAAGTTTACACTATATTTACATTAGGGTCCTTCACTGAACTCTACTTCAAAGACATGCAGTTCCTTAACTTTTTTTGAGTAAGACACAAAAAAAAGTCAATACATAATACATACATTATTGCTTTTTATAATTTCATCCCTAGAATTGAGAAAAATGCATATCATACTGAATATACTCAGAATTTTTCTCACAAATAATTTGATGAATTTTTTTTTTTTTGGCTAAAATATTTCAATGGCCCTAAATTTTCAAGTGGCTTCCCCAGTGGCCCAGTGGTAAAGAATCTGCCTAACAATCCAAGAGGTCCAGGTTTGATCCCTGGGTCAAGAAGATCCCATGGAAGAGGAAATGGCAACCCATTTCAGTATTGTTGCCTAGACAATTTCACAGACATAGAGCCTGGCTGGCTACAATCCATGGGGTCTCAAAGAGTTGGACACAATTTAGCGACTAAATAGCAACAAAATTTTCAAGTGCATGTTTTTTGCATAGGGATTAATTCATCTACCTATTCAGTAACAGTATTTCTTTCATATTTACCCTGAAACACAAATAAATAGGTAAAAAATAAAAGTTTAAAAAAAATGTATTGTGAATTTAATCATCAAATCACCTAGCTTAAGTCCATGCAAACATGAGTTAAAGAGATAAATAATTCCATGGGGACTGAGAGTCTGTGTATTCACTTGTAAATACATTTATTATCTCTCATGGCATCTGCTAATTTTTGTACATTGTTATTTTCTGTAGACCCTGAGTCTAGGGTAGCTAATTAGTGAATGCAGCCAAAACTAAAAATGTAATACAATAAAAGAAATACAATTTTTAAAAGTCCCTCCTGACATTTTAAACTAGAGATTGTACAAATTGCTTCTTTCCTAAGTACTGTTTGGTACCCATCACTCTGGACAAATAACCTTTGTACATTATATAATTCATTGCCTAGGAAAATTAATGCTTGTACTTGTGGGAGGCTAATACAGCAGTGATATTCCATTATAATGATAGTCTCAAATTATAAGTATTTTCCCTCAAAAATTCTATGTGCTCATCAAATCCATCTACTTCTTTTACAAATTAACATGATTTACAGCCTGTATTAGGGAGATTAATAGCTTCCCCAAATATAGCCAATGACTTAAACACTAGAATCAGATAATATACCACCTTGCATGAAAGCATGTTTTCCTGATATAATTCAGTTCTTGAGATAGGGAGGGCATTTTGGATTTTTTCAGTGGGCACAGTCTAGTGACATTAAAGAAGAGGCAAAATTTTCTTCTAAATTCTTAGCTGGAAACCCTACAAGCAAAAGACAGATTAAGAAAGAAACAGAAGTTTATTGGCTTGTATATGTCATATATGCGGCTCTCCAGGAGGTAAGGAATCTACCTGCCAAGCAGGAGATGAGGGTTTGATCCCAGGGTCATCAGAAGATCCCCTGGAAAAGGATCCCAGGATTCTTGCCTCCTTTTGCTAAGACATATATTTGGGGATGGCATATTCTGCTACCTTTCAATATGATCCCTAAAAAAGCAAAAAACTTTTCCTAGGTTAGAAGACATGAGACAGGACGAGAAAAGGGAAAGCATTTGAAGAATGAAAAGTGGCGAGAACTGATGTTGTTGGTTTGAAGATGGAGAAAGGGGACCAGAAGCTGAAGAATATGGGTGTTCTCGAGAAGCTGGAAATGGCCCTCACCTGAGAGCTAGTAAGAAAATGCAAAACCCAGTCCTACAAGATTGGTAAGGAATTAAATTCTGCCAATAATCTGAATGAGAAAACAGATGAAGAAAGCAGATCTTCTCTTAGAGCCTTCAGAGAGGAATATGGCCTGCAGTACCTTGACCTTAGCCTGGTGAATCTTAGCCTGTGTTGATCTTCTGACCATTGTTTTGCATTATTCAGGTCATTAAATTTTGGTAATTGGTTATGCAGCAATGAAAAACAAATATGATGTCATAACAACTTCTCTTTCTCTGAGTTCATTTAAAACTTGCTAAGCTTCTATATGTGTGTGTGTGTGTGTGTGTATACACATACATATATATGTTTTTTACCAATGAGACATTTTATACTAAATTATAAGAAGAATATGTGATTTTTTAAAAAAACATTATCACTAGTCTTTGACATCCTGCTGCTGCTGCTGCTAAGTCGCTTCAGTTGTGTCCGACTCTGTGTGACCCCATAGACGGCAGCCCACCAGGCTCCGCCGTCCCTGGGATTCTCCAGGCAAGAACACTGGAGTGGGTTGCCATTTCCTTCTCCAATGCATGAAAGTGAAAAGTGAAAGTGCAGTCGCTCAGTCGTGTCTGACTCTTCACAACCCCATGGACTGCAGCCCACCAGGCTCCTCGGTCCATGGGAGTTTCCAGGCAAGAGCACTGGAGTCGGGTGCCATTGCCTTCTCCGTTTGACATCCTACTGCCAACAAAAAACAAAAGACATGCACGGAAGGCTTCAAATAAGAAAAGCGTTTAGCTGGAGGTCTTAAAAACTACAATTTGGGGGCATAGATTTGGGTGAAGCTTAAAGAGTATTTTAAAGAAGAGAAACAGTCAGGGGCTTATAAATATAAAAGCCACCAGGCTGTACTCTGACATAAGAGAGGAAACATTAATTCTTAAGGCATGTTGTCTCTGGTGGGTTCAGGGTAAGAGTTTGAAAAACATCTTGAGTTTCTGGAAGATGTTCTGGATGCCTTTGCTAGGACACTGAGTGGTCCAAAAATCAGATTCTTTCAAGCTAAAGACCAGTACATACATCACACTTCCTCAATGGCCCCCTGGCTCCATTTTATACCAATACTGTCTCTCTTGATTTTCCTTCCATATCACTTTATTTGGGTCTGTCAGTCTAAGTATTAAACTGCACAGTGATAAAGGTCCAGGACAAACAATTACATGTCCTTTATTTAACTCAGAGATTAGAAAAAAGAAGGGAAAATAAGTTGGAAACTTATATAGACTTGAATTGCTTTTTAGGCTTGCCTTTAAAAAAACAGAAAAAAATAAATGAAGCATCAACTTTAAATAAATTAAAGGTGAAATAAATTTAATATTAAGTTGAATTTCTTCAATAATATGTGAAAGATTAAATATAAATCACACTTAAGACCGATTGTCTCAGACAATTGTCTTTAAAACCACTATTTTAAATTTTGGATAAAGTGTCATTCTCAGTTCTTCTTTCTGTTTCATTTTGTGATCTTCATCTGTCAGGAGTTCAGAAGATGCTATGAAATAAATAGCTTGAAACATTTATTGAGGATACATTAATTTCATCTGTTCAACTTAGTTTCAAAAATTCTCTGGGAGAGAAACTCTGTTCCAAACTCTACCAAAGAAGATTTAAGGGACCACCAAACAACTTAAACATCTTATGAAATACTGAATTCTGAAAACCTCTATTCATATCTGTTGGGCTGTTTATTTTTCAAAAGTCATATCTGACTCTCTGCGACCCTATGGAACATAGCCTGCCAAGCTCCTCTGTTGTTGGGATGCTGATTCTCCAGGCAGGAGTAGTGGAGTTAAGTTGCCATGCCTTCCTCCAGAAAACCAAAGTTAACTTTTGAAAAGAAGCTACCCTTTGTGGCTATCAAAACCTCCAATTCAATATGTAAATGTAGGCTCCTCTGTCCTCAGAATTTCCAGGCAAGAATAATGGAGTGTGTTGCCAATTGCCATTTCCAACTCCAGGGGATCTTCTTGACCCAGGGATCAAACCCATGTCTCTTGGGTCTCCTGCATTGCAGACAGATTCTTTACCACCAAGCCACTGGGGAAGCCCATACTGTGGTATATTGGACTTTATTTAGAATCAGGGAGAAAAATATTTATATTACAGCAGATAAGTCTGCTTTGGAGCATGCTTATATTAACACATTATTGGCTGGAGGATTTTTGCAGAAACTAATACCTATTCCCGACAATTTGTTAAGTGAATATTGAAAGATTCTGGTGAACAACATTCAGGTAACACAGGACATATTAATACATTTCTGATCAATAAACTGTTAATCCAAACTTTAGCAATATTTTCAAACTCAAACTGTTTACTCCTATACTCTCCTATCCTCTGTTTTAGTTCTACTACTTTGTAACCAGCACCTGGGATTCAAGAAAAAGCAATTGAAAATTTTAGGACTTTGGAGGAGTAGATTTTTAGCATCACACTGCAAACAGAATAGAAATGAAAAGAAACAACGTGAAAGTAATTGATTCTACCAAAGACAGCCTGGTGTTTCAAATACAGTAAGAAAGCAGATATATTGTAAACCTGAAAGGAAGTTGTTTGACTCAGGCATCCTACTAAGAGTCTGAGCTGTTAGTAGCTAAGAGATGTCTTGATCAGATCTACATGAGCAAAAGCCCCAGGCAAGTAAACTGCTGCATATGGGCAAAGGGTGTGTGTGTGTGTGAATGCTTGCGTGTAGGTACACACGTTTCAATGTGGATCCATTTGTGCCTGAACCTTTGAGAATATCCTGATTGGACTTTGTGTTATTAAAACCTACTTTTTATAACATACTTTTGAAAACAGGGAACCTTCATGGCTGACCCTTGCCAGTGTCATGGTTGCTGAGTCAGCCTTTCTGAGGATAACTGTTACTTCCAAGAAATGGCATGAGGTCAACAAAGGACTTGTTTGTGGTCTGTTTGTTTTCCCAAATCTAGGTTTCATTTGATCTTGGGTGAGTTCAAACTAATTTGGAATAAAATGAAAACACTTTTCTGCTTCTCCACCTCTAATCAGTAATATCCCTGTCTGTTTCAATTAGAAGAAAGAACAGTTCTATGTCGGCTCCAGGCAGAGGACACACAGTCTTGCCAAGATGGAGGGTGTTGGAATCCAGTGTGGAAAGCAAGGGAATATGTATGAAATACTGTTTGGCCCTATTTTCTTAGGAAAAAAGAGTAAAGTTTTGCTTCACTTTAAGTTACAGCATACTCTTTCCTCTTTATTTTTTGTTACTGCTTCTCCATCCTCCAGTAATTCTTCCAAGTCCACTTCTGTGCCCCAGCGGTACTCTCCACTCCTGGCATTCTCTGTGAGAGAATCTTGATTATAGTCCATCACTCAACTTTGCTGAGTTAAGCATCTGACTTTATCAAACGCTATATAAAAAGCTGCATGGTAAAGGTTGTTGCCTTTTATTCTTTAGTTGGAATCAAGATAAACACAACCTGCCAGCCATCTTTTATGAGCCAGCGTGTTTGGTTCCCCTCAGCACTCCCATGCCCTAAGACTATTGTAAGTTGGAAGTAGCAACCATCATTTTTATTAAACAGGATATACAGAAATAGTTTCCTCAAAATATAGGATTTCATAAACTAGATCACTGGTTCCAGAAGGCAGATTTCTGAATTTGCTATATTTACGCAGTTGTGGTGGCACTGGCGGTAAAGAACCCACCTGCCAGTGCAGGGGACATAAGAGGTGCACGTTTGATCCCTGGATCCACAAGATCCCCTGGAGGAGAGCATGCCAACCCACTCCAGTATTCTCACCTGGAGAATCCCCATGGACAGAGGAGCCTCGAAGGCTACAGTCCATATGGTCACAAAGAGTCGGACATAACAGAAGTGACTTAGTACGCATGCAATATTTTTAAATATTATGATATTTTTAATCGTAAATATATAGAGGTACTTTATTTGTTCATATCATTTCCTAATTTCACTTGGTTTCTTATTAACTTTCTTATGAATTGTATGTAAAGAAGAATCCAAGACTCTTTTTCATGTACAATGATCCTATTTTCCTGAACAGAAGCTCTGGCTGAAAACTATTAAAATTTGGATTCCAAAATTAGGTTAGTGAAAGAGGAGAAACAGGATGGAAAGTTAACACATCCATTTATTATGCAATGTGCAAAATGGTGCTTCACGGTGTTTCCACTGAGGTTTGCTCATCCTCTCTAATATGGCTAAAGAATTTGTTCCAACTAGTATCTCTTGTTCTAGAAATCTCTAGACATTAATTGTAGCTTAGAGTCAGCATGGCACTGCCAGATAAGGAATCAGAATACTCTGAGTTTAGTCTCTCTTCTACTCCTAACCTCCTGGGTAAACAACTCTGAAGCTTAATTTTTTTCTTATCTGTATTATAAAATGTTGAAATAATTTCTAAAACCTTGAATAGCTTTATAATTCTGATTCCCAATGTAAATAACACATAGTGAAATTTCTCACCTTTTTTTGCAATACTTTAAAATGTAAAATAAATTTTTTTTCATCTTAATCATAGCATTTCTTTTCCTGTGATATCAGATGTGTAAGCTATTAATACCGTGTGCATGCATGCATGCTCAGTTGCTTCAGTCATGTCGGACTCTGCGATGCAGTGGACTGTAGCCTGCCAGGCTCCTCTGTCCATGAGATTCTCCGGGCAAGATTACTGGAGTGGGTTGCCTTGGCCACTTCTAGGGGACCTTCCCCACCCAGGGACTGAATCCAGGTTTCTTATGTCTCCTGCCTTGCAGGCAGATTCTTTACCCATTTGAGCAACCTGGGAAGCCCAATACCATGTGGACTTACCATGAAATTCCATAAGAAGATATTACATAAATGAGTCAAGTCTGTAACTTAATAGAGAATAAGAAATCCAATTACAAAAATATGGCTAATAATTCATAAATGATAAAGATGTATTTTGTGCTAGTATATAGCTTTCGAAGAGTGGGTAGTGGGCTTTTCCTGATTATTTAACTTCTGGCCATTGAGATCTTTTTTTCCCTAGGACAGTTACACTTTAATGTTTATCTATGTGTTGTTTTTTTTTTTTCTTTTTTAACTAGTCAGTCTTGTTTCACTTCTCTCAGTTTTCAGCAGAACTTGCTTTGGAATAGAATGCTTTCTACAATGTTGCTATAACATTGCCACCAGCAACCAAACTTAGCCAGCTAGCACCCTAGTGGCTCAGCAGTAAAGAACCTGCCTGCAATGCATGATCCACCAGTACACCTGGGTTTGATGCATGATCCACCAGTAGACCTGGGTTTGATCCTTGGGTCAGGAAGATCCCCTGGAGGAGGAAATGGCAACCCACTCCAGTACTCTTGCCTGAAAAATCACATGAATGAGGAGCCAGGTGGGCTGCAGTACAAAGGGTCGCAAAGAGTTGGACACCACTGAGCACACACACTACCAAAAGTTGTATATTTAATACAACCCCCCCCCCACCTATTTTTGCATGATTTGCATTCACAACAATAGACAAGTGAGATGCCCTCTTCCTGTCTTCTTACAAGCAAAGGAATTTTAGTTAAGTTAAGCAAGTTCAGTTAAAATTTCTGAGAGCGGAGAGGAAAACAGGGACATTTTGATTTTTCTTTTGAAAAATGAATTTTTAAAACATTAATCAGTGCCACCATAAAGATATCTTTACAGGGGCATCAGTAGATAAGAAAGATAACAGCATGCTTGGACTCTTGTTGTTCATGTTAGGTGAGTGTTGCAATCACGCCATCTGGTCGTTTGAAATCATGTGCTAGTGAGACCCCGTGTTATCCTTGCAATATTCAATAGGAAAAAAAAAAAGATGAAAGCTGTTTTCTGCTACTTAATCTTTCTCCCAGAAGTCCCCTCTGCTGACAGGATAAGTGGGAGAGCAGGGAGGGAGCCTTGCAGGCACTAGCTAGAACACACAAAACAGGAACTTGTCTCATTTTGGGAAGGGAGTAGGATGTCTTGTGAACAGAAACCACTGATTTTCACCTGTTATCCTGGGGCTCATTTGAACTTTTAGGAGGTAGAAAAACTATTTACCAGAATTTTTCTCAAGGGAGGTAATTTGGGGGATTGGCAAAAGAGGCATGATTAGGCAAGAACAGACCTCAGTAAAGGACCTTAGAAAAATAGGTCTGGAGTTCTTTGTTTTGCTTAGCGGGCCATTCAAGTTTATAGCAGGAACGCAGCAGAGGAGTCTAAGAGTAGCCAACAGGGCACTTCAATTTCATACTTCACCAACACAACACTCAGACTCTCTTCCAAATGAATGTGGGGCCAAAAATTTGAGAAGATTAGTTAGACAAGCACCAGATTACTGCCCACATTGGGACACAGCAGATCGTCTGATTCTGTCCCTACAAGCTTCAGCTATTACAATTTAAATCTACTGACAACCCCTGGCAAAGGCAGGCAACCAGACTCTAGACTTTTCTAAGATCAGCCCTAAAATTTATTAATTTTTTTTCATACTGCTCTCTATTTACAAATGTAAACTGCTTGAGGCTCAGAAAGTGAGCATTAAAACCACTGCAGTGAACTACCGTATTGTTTATATCTTAGTGTTTTACACATGAAAGCACAAATTACTATTAGTTTTTAAAACAGTTGTTGAGAGGGTAGAAAGACTGTGAATATGTGTGTGTGTGTGTGCATAAAAGTGGGGATGAGGAGGTATGTATGTGTGCAAGTCATTGATCTTATTGTGTAATTCAGGAAGAGCAAAACTACTAGATATTTTACTAAATTCACACAGAAATAGTGTGGAAATAGAAGCTAATCAGTATTTCAGTTTCCAGATTTATCTAGTATAGTAATTAGATTTCAGTATTTTCAACTCATTGTACAGCAAACCCATCTTTTATTGATTTTCCATCCATGAACTCTATTGATTACTGAAAGAAGAATGTTAAAGTCTCCAACTGTAATGTTGATCTGTGTATTTATCCTTTCAGTAGTATCAGTTTCAACAGTTTAGGCTTTGCGGAATTTGAAGCTCTATTGTTGTATACAATTAAGACTTGTCTACCTTCTTGGTGAGATGAATTAACCCTTTTATTGCTGTGCAATATCTCTCTTTGTTCCTGGGAAATTGTTCTGCTCTGAAGTCTACTTTGTCTGATATTCACTTAGTCACTTCATTTTCTATTGTTCCCGTAATGCATCCTTTTTCATCCTTGTACTTTTAATTTATTTATATCATTGTATTAAGGGGCTTTTTAGCAAGCAGATATATTTGGATTTTTTTTTTAGCTATTCTAACAATTTCTGAAATTTAATTGATTTTTAGATAACTTGCATTTAACATAATTATTGATATTTGGAATTATGTCTACCAGCTTCTTGTGTTGGCTCTCTCTTGCCTTTGCTTTTCATCATTACCCCTCCCCTTTTCTGATGGCTTTTGTGTTAAACACTTTTCAGTTAAACATAGTTTGGGTTTTCCTGTTGTTGTTTCTTCCACCGTGTCTTACAGTCCTCACATACATTTATCAGCACTATGGCTTTCTGCTCAAAGTGGTAGCTGGAGAGTCAGGATTAAAAAAATTTTTTTTGCCTCAATGTCTGTGTTCCACCCTCAACTTTCCTCCTCTCTACATACGGGCACTGCAGGGGAGCTCACTCCAGGATATCCCTCTTCCCCAGTGGTAGACCTCTTTTGCCTGTTGCTGGATTCTGGCTGGCAAGAATTTACTATTGTCCAGTTGCAGCCTCAGTTTAGGCAGATCCTGTATGTCCAGCCTCATGGGGAGCAAGATAGGAGAATATTCTCAGCATTTTTCTCCCTATGTGCCCTAAATGATGCCCTTGATCTGTGTTGATCTTTACCACGCATTCCCTAACCCTACCCCATTGGATGCAAATCTCTAAGTGGGCACACATATAGAATTCTAAGGCCAGCATGGCTTTCTTTTTTTTTTTTTTTTTTCAGCATGGCTTTCTTAACACCTCCCTGGGGTACAGGAGTTTCTCCTCTGCTCATTCCCCGGTATCAGTGTGTCTACACTGTTCCCTTTAAGCTTCCTCCAGAAGCTGCAAGTTTTTGCCTCATAGGAGAAAAGAGTTTAGGAGGAACAGTTTAGGGTTTGTATATTCCCCTCAGCAGCTAGGGCTCCTCTGGTAGCTCAGAAGGTAAAGAATCTTCCTGTAACATGAGAAAGCTGGGTTCAGTCCCTGGGTTGGGAAGACCCCTGGAGAAGGAAATGACAACACACTCTGATATTTTTGCCTGGGAAAATCCCATGGACAGAAAAGCCTGGCTGGCTACAGTCCATGAAGTCACAACGAGTCAGACATAGCTAAGCAACTAACAGTCACTAAGCAGCTAAAAATCACTTTATGCAAGATTCCAGCAAGCAGAGGAGGCTTTTTATTGTTGTTGTAGTTTGTTTCCAGCCCTGCTTTCAAATATTCTTCAGAGTTATTTACAGTTACTGAGAGAGGCTCATTAAAAATAAAGAAAGAAAGAAAAAGCTTGTAAGAGGAGGTCTTGGCCCCAGTTCTTCCAGTCTTAGTTCACATTTGGCCTTTATTAATTTGCTAAAATTGCAGCTGATTTTGTCTTTTCTCATTCATTTTTTACTTTTATTTTTTTGGAGGGTTTTTGAGGTTAACTATTTTTTTTTTATTTACTTTTTTATTGAAGGATAATTGCTTTACAGAATTTTGTTGTTTTCTGTCATACCTCAATATGACAGCCAAAGGTATACATATATCCCCTCCGTTTTGAATCTCCCTCCCCATCTGACCCCTCTAGGTTGATACAGAGCTCCTTCGACTTTCCTGAGCCATACGGCAAATTCCTGTTGGCTATCTGTTTTACATATGCTAATGTAAGTTTCCATGTTACTCTTTCCATACATCTCACCCTCTCCTCCCTTTTCCCCATGTCCATAAGTCTATTCTCTATGTCTGTTTCTCCACTGCTGCCCTGCGCATAAATTCTTCAGTACCATTTTTCTAGATTTCATATATGTGCATTAGAATACAATATTTATCTTTGTCTTTCTGACTCACTTCACTCTGTATAATAGGTTCTAGGTTCATCCACCTCATCAGAACTGACTCAAATGAAATCCTTTTTATGGCTGAGTAATATTCCATGTGTGTATGTACCACAAATTCTTTATCCATTTATCTGTTGATGGACATCTAGGTTGCTTCCATGTTCTACCTATTGTAAATAGTGCTGCAATGAACAATGGGATACATGTGTTTCTTTTTCAATTTTGATTTCTTCAGGGTATATGCCTAGGAGTGGGATTGCTGGGTCATATAGTGGTTTTATTCCTAGTTTTTTAAGGAACCTCCATACCATCTTCCATAGTGGCTGTATCAATTTATATTCCCACCAACAGTACAAGAGCATTTCCTTTTCTCCACATCTTCTTCAGCATTTATTATTTGTAGACTTTTTGATGGTCTTTCTGACCAGTGTGAGGTGACATCTCCTTGTAGTTATGATTTGCATTTCTCTGATAATGAGTGATGTTGAGCATCTTTTCATGTGTTTGTTAGCCATCTGTATGTCTTCTTTGGAGAAATGTCTGTTTAGGTCTTTTTCCCACTTTTTGATTGGGTTGTTTGTTTTCCTGGCTTAAGTTGTATGAGCTGCTTGTATATTTTAGAAATTAATCCTTTCACTTGCTATTATTTTCTCCTTGTTTATAGTTTCTTTTGCTGTGCAAAAGCTTTAAGTTTAATCAGGTCCCACTTGTTTACTTTTGTTTTTATTTCCATTACTCTAGGAGGTGGGTCATAGAGGATATTTCTTTATGTCATCGAGTGTCCTGCCTAATGTTTTCCTCTAAGAGTTTTATAGTTTCTGGTCTTACATTTAGATCTTTAATCCATTTTGAGCTTATCTTTGTGTATGGTGTTAGTTCTAATTTCATTGTTTTACATGTAGCTGTCCAGTTTTCCCAGCACCATTTATTGAAGAGGCTGTCTTTGCCCTATTGTATATTCTTGCCTCTTTTGTCAAAAATAAGGTACCCATTGGTGCATGAGTTTATTTCTGGGCTTTCTATCTTGTTCCATTAGTCTATATTTCTGTTTTTGTTCCAATATCATACTGTCTTGATGACGGTAGCTTTGTAGTATAATCTGAAGTCAGGAAGGTTGATTCCTCCATTTCCATTCTTCCTTCTCAAGACTGCTTTGGCCATTCGGGGTCTTTTGTGTTGCTATATGACTTGTGAAAATTTTTGTTCTAGTTCTGTGAAAAATGTCATTGGTAATTTGATAAGGATCATATTGAATCTGTAGATTGCATTTGGTAGTATAGTCATTTTCACAATATTGATTCTTCCTACCCAGGAACATGGAATATCTATCCTTCTATTTGTGTCATCTTTGATTTCTTTCATTAGTGTCTTATAATTTTCTGTGTACAATTCCTTTGTCTCCTTAGGTAAGTTTATTCCAAGATATTTAATTCTTTTTGTTGCAATGGTGAATAGGATTGATTCCTTAATTTCTCTTTCTGGTTTTTCATTATTAGTATATAGAAATGCAAGTGATCTCTGTGTATTGATTTTGTAACCTGCAACTTTGCTAAATTCATTCATTAGCTGTAGTAATTTTCTGATAATATCTTTAGGGTTTTCTATGTACAGTATCATGTTATCTGCAAACAATGAGAACTTTACTTCTTTGCTGATCTGGATTCCTTTTATTTCTTTTTCTTTGATTGCTGTAGCTAGGACTTCCAGAACTATGTTGAATAATAGTGGTGAAAATGGACACTCTTGTCTTGTTCCTGAGCTTAAGGGGAATACTTTCAGTTTTTCACCACTGAGAATAATGTTTGCTGTAGGCTTATCATATATGGCTTTTACTAAGCTGAGGTAGGTTCCTTCTATGCCCATTTTTTGAAGAGTTTAATCATAAATGTGTGCTGAATTTTGTCAGAGGCTTTTTCTGCATCTATTGAGATGATCATATGGTTTTTATCTTTCAATTTGTTAATATGGTGTGTCACATTATTTGATTTGTGTATATTGAAGAATCCTTGCATTCCTGGAATGAACCCAACTTGATCATTGTGTATGAGCTTTTTGATGTGTTGCTGAATTCTGTTTGCTAAAATTTTGTTGAGGATTTTTGCATCTATGTTCACCAGTGAAATTTGCCTGTAGTTTTCTTTTTTGTGTGTTGTCATTGTCTGGTTTTGGTATCTAGGTGATGGTGGCCTCATAGAATAAGTTTGGAAGTGTTCCTTCTACAATTTTTTGAAAGAGTTTTAGAAGGATAGGCATTATCATGCAGAATTCTCCTGTGAAGACATCTGGTCCTGGGCTTTGGTTTTTGGGGAGATTTTTTATCACAGCTTCAATTTCAGTGCTTGTAATTGGTTTGTTCAAAATTTCTATTTCATCCTGGTTCAGACTTGGAAGATTGAACTTATCTAAGAATCTGTCCGTTTCTTCCAGGTTATCCATTTTATTGCCATATAGTTGTTCATAATAGTCTCTTATAATCCTTTGTATTTCTCCCTTATCTGTTGTAACTTCTCCTTTTTCATTTTTAATTTTGTTGATTTGATTCTTTTCTCTTCTGTCCTTGATGAATCTGGCTAAAGGTTTGTCAATTTTGTTTATCTTCTCGAAGAACCAGTTTTTAGTTTTATTAATCTTTACTATGGTTTCTTTCATTTCTTTGTCACTTATTTTTGCTCGGATCTTTATGATTTGTTTCCTTCTACTAACTTTGGGGGTTTTGTGTTCTTCTTTTTCCAGTTGTTTTAGGTGTAAAGTTAGGTTGTTTTTCTTGTTTCTTGAGGTAGGATTGTATTGCTATAAACTTTCCTCTTAGAACTGCTTTTGCTGTATCTCATGGGTTTTGAGTTGTCGTGTTTTCATTGTCATTCATTTCTAGAATTTTTTTTTTAATTTCCCTTTTGATTTCTTCAGTAACCTATTGGTTACTTAGAAACGTGTTGTTTAATCTCAATGTATTTTTTTCTCACAGTATTTTTCTTGTAATTGATATCTAGTCTCGTAGCATTGTGTTCAGAGAAGATGCTTAATATAATTTCAATTTTCTTAAATTTACTGAGGTTTGATTTGTGACCCAAGATGTAGTCTATCTTAGAGAATGTTCCATGTGCACTTGAGAAGAAAGTATATTTTTCTGCATTTGGGTGGAATGTCCTGAAGATATCAATGAGATCCATCTCATCTATCATTTAAGGCTTGTGTTTCCTTATTAATTTTCTGTTTTGATGATCTGTCCATTGGTGTGAGTGGGGTGTTAAAGTCTCCTACTATTATTGTGTTACTGTCAATTTCTCCTTTTATGTCTGTTACAGTTTGTCTTATGTATTGAGGCACTCCTATGTTGGGTGCATAGATATTCATGATTGTTATGTCTTCCTCTTGGACTGATCCCTTGATCATTATGTAGTGTCCTTCCTTATCTCTTGTAATCTTGTTTATTTTACAGTCTATTTTGTCTGATATGAGGATTGCTACTCTAGCTTTCTTTTGCTTCCCATATGCATGGAATATATTTTTCCATCCTCTCACTTTCAGTCTATAAGTGACTTTAGGTCTGAAGTGGGTTTCTTGTAGACAGCATATATATGGATCTTGTTTTATATCCTTTCAGCCAGTCTGTGTCTTTTGGTTGGAGCATTTAATCCATTTACATTTATAGTAATTATTGATATATATGTTCCTATTGCCATGTTCTTAATTGTCTGGGGTCAATTTTGTAGATCTTTTTTTGTTCTCTTGTATTTCTTGTCTATATAAGTTCCTTTAACATTTGTTGTAAAGCTGGTGTGGTGGTATTGAATTCTCTTAGCTTTTGCTTGTCTGAAAAGCTTATTATTTCTCCATCAACTTTGAATGAGATCCTTGCCATGTACAGTAATGTTGGTTGTAGATGTTTCCCTTTCAATACTTTAAATATATCCTGCCATTCCCTTCCGGCCTGCAGTTTCTGCTGAAAGATCAGCTGTTAAGCATATGGGGTTTCCCTTGTATGTTGCTTGTTGCTTCTCCCTTGCTGCTTAATAATGTTCTTTCTTTGTGTTTAGTCTTTGTTAGTTTGATTAGTATGTATCTTGGCATGTTTCTCCTTGGGTTTATCTTGTATGGGAGTCTTTGTCCTTCTTGGACTTGATTGACTTTTCCATGTTAGGGAAATTTTCAACTCTAATCTCTTCAAAATGTTTTCACACACTTTCTTTTTCTTTTATTCTCCTGGGGTCCCTATAATTCGAATGTTGGTGTGTATGATATTGTCCCAGAGGTCTCTGAGACTATTTTCAGTTCTTTTCATTCTTTTTACTTTGTTCTGCTCTTCAGATGTTATTTCCATCATTTTATCTTCCATCTCACTGATTCGTTCTTCTGCAGGGGTTCTGGCAGCACCAGGTACTCAGAGGGGTTGGCGGCTAAGGCAGCAGGAAATATAGTGCTCTAGAAGGCACTATATTTGCCAATACAATCCAGTATTCTTGCCTGGAGAACCCCTCTCCCTGACAGAAAAGCCTGGCAGGCCACAGTCCACAGGGTCGCAAAGAGTTGAACACGACCAAAGCAACTCTGTGTGCATAGATGCACGACTTTTTTTGCCTGTGGCAGCTCTGCCTCAGTGAGAGTTGAGCGTGAAGTTGATGCAGCTGCTTGGCTTGTGCGGACCCTGGAAGCGCCATATGTGCAGGGACACAGACTGCCTCCACTCCAGGAATTATGGCCCTATCAGAGTCATTTAGTGAGCTTCTTGGAGTGGGCTATCAGAAGTCCTCTTTGGCTAGTCTTTCTCCGTAGTTCTGCCCAATCAGGCACTTAGAGGGCTCCCTTGCCTGGGGTCCTTCTCTGTTGTTTGGAGTATCAGTCACTTAAAGGAACACCCTGAGTGGGGTCCTATTCTGTAGTTCAGTGAAACAGGCATTTGATGGGCCAGCCTCTCTCTATTGTTCAGCTGCCAATGCTGGCATGTTCGGGGGAGAGAGGCTATGGTGATGGCTCCATCCCCTATGCATGACTCAGCAGTATCACCTTGCTTCCATGTGTGCCAACTTTCCTCCTCCACAGGCATTTCCTACCACAATCTCCTCCCCCACATCCCCTTGATCAGTCTCTGCATAGTCAACAGCAGCCCTCGCCCTGGGATTGAGCCACAATCCCTAAACTCTGGCTCCCAGCCACTGCACCTATCTGGGGTACCTATGGTTGTGCAAGGACTGTCAGATTCTCATTCCATTTAGGCTGCCACAGATCAGGTGTTTCATTCTCAGTCTTAAGTGTTTCTCCTCTGACTCAGATTCCCTATGTGGGGAACGGACTCCTGCTTCAGTTCCCCCACCCACTGAGGGCAGGTCCAGTCCTCCTAACACTCCTGTTTTTCCTAATTCCTTCATCCTACAGAGTTTTGCACAGGTCTATATATTCTCTTCTGCTGGTCAGGGACTCCTGCCTGTTCTCAGCTGGTGTTTTGCATGCACTTCTGTGTCTGAAGGTGTATTCCTGATGTATTTGTGGAGAGAGATATACTTCACGTCCACCTATTCCTCTGCCATCTTGTTCCCTCATTTATTTTTATAGTGGCTGCTAATTAGTCTCATTTTCTCTCAATGCTTTGACCCAGATCAGTGAGTGCTGTGTCCCATTCCTTCTCATAGTGGCATTTTTCTCTTTGAAATTTAAATAATTTAGTTGGATTACAACCTCACATTTCTGATGGACTTGAGAAAAACTATGATTTTAAAGTTTATAGTTTTGGAAGTTTTGGCCACAGCAATCAGAGCAGAAAAAGAAATAAAAGGAATCCAAATTGGAAAAGAAGAAGTAAAACTCTCACTATTTGCAGATGACATGATCCTCTACATAGAAAACCCTAAAGACTCCACCAGAAAATTACTAGAGCTTATCAATGACTATAGTAAAGTTGCAGGATATAAAATCAACACACAGAAATCCCTTGCATTCCTATACACTAATAATGAGAAAACAGAAGGAGAAATTAAGGAAACAATTCCATTCACCATTGCAACGGAAAGAATAAAATACTTAGGAATATATCTACCTAAAGAAACTAAAGACCTATATATAGAAAACTATAAAACACTGGTGAAAGAAATCAAAGAGGACACTAATAGATGGAGAAATATACCATGTTCATGGATTGGAAGAATCAATATAGTGAAAATGAGTATACTACCCAAAGCAATTTATAGATTCAATGCAATCCCTATCAAGCTACCAACCGTATTCTTCACAGAGCTAGGACAAATAATTTCACAATTTGTATGGAAATACAAAAAACCTCGAATAGCCAAAGCGATCTTGAGAAAGAAGAATGGAACTGGAGGAATCAACCTACCTGACTTCAGGCTCTACTACAAAGCCACAGTCATCAAAACAGTACGGTACTGGCACAAAGACAGAAATATAGATCAATGGAACAAAATAGAAAGCCCAGAGATAAATTCATGCACATATGGACACCTTATCTTTGACAAAGGAGGCAAGAATATACAATGGATTAAAGACAATCTCTTTAACAAGTGGTGCTGGGAAATCTGGTCAACCACTTGTAAAAGAATGAAACTAGAACACTTTCTAACACCATACACAAAAATAAACTCAAAATGGATTAAAGATCTCAACGTAAGACCAGAAACTATAAAACTCCTAGAGGAGAACATAGGCAAAACACTCTCTGACATACATCACAGCAGGATCCTCTATGACCCACCTCCCAGAATATTGGAAATAAAAGCAAAAATAAACAAATGGGACCTAATTAACTTTAAAAGCTTCTGCACATCAAAGGAAACTATTAGCAAGGTGAAAAGACAGCCTTCAGAATGGGAGAAAATAATGGCAAATGAAGCAACTGACAACTAATCTCAAAAATATACAAGCAACTCCTACAGCTCAACTCCAGAAAAATAAATGACCCAATCAAAAAATGGGCCAAAGAACTAAATAGACATTTCTCCAAAGAAGACATACAGATGGCTAACAAACACATGAAAAGATGCTCAACATCACTCATTATCAGAGAAATGCAAATCAAAACCACTATGAGGTACCATTTCACGCCAGTCAGAATGGCTGCAATCCAAAAGTCTACAAGTAATGCTGGAGAGGGTGTGGAGAAAAGGGAACCCTCTTACACTGTTGGTGGGAATGCAAACTAGTACAGCCACTATGGAGAACAGTGTGGAGATTCCTTAAAAAACTGGAAATAGAACTGCCTTATGATCCAGCAATCCCACTGCTGGGCATACACACTGAGGAAACCAGAATTGAAAGAGACACGTGTACCCCAAAGTTCATTACAACGCTGTTTATAATAGCCAGGACATGGAAGCAACCTAGATGTCCATCAGCAGATGAATGGATAAGAAAGCTATGGTACATATACACAATGGAGTATTACTCAGCCATTAAAAAAAATACATTTGAATCAATCCTAATGAGGTGGATGAAACTGGAGCCTATTATACAGAGTGAAGTAAGCCAGAAAGAAAAACACCAATACAGTATACTAATGCATATATATGGAATTTAGAAAGATGGTAACAATAACCCTATGTATGAGACAGCAAAAGAGACACTGATGTATACAACAGTCTTATGGACTCTGTGGGAGAGGGAGAGGGTGGGAAGATTTGGGAGAATGGCATTGAAACATGTAAAATATCATGTAGGAAACGAGGTGCCAGTCCAGGTTTGGTGCACGATACTGGATGCTTGGGGCTAGTGCACTGGGACGACCCAGAGGGATGGTATGGGGAGGGAGGAGGGAGGAGGGTTCAGGATGGGGAACACATGTATACCTGTGGTGGATTCATTTTGATATTTGGCAAAACTAATACAATTATATAAAGTTTAGAAATAAAATAAAATTTAAAAAAATAAAGTTTATTTGAATTTATATTATGGTTAGAATGGAAGCAATATTCCTTCCAGCTTTTTACATCCTAGCCAGAAGCAGAAATCTATTTTTGCTCTGTCTATAGCCACATAATCTAAAGGTTAATGAAGTAATATGCAGCAAAGGTCTGTATAGTCAAAGTATGGCTTTTCCAGTAATTATGTATGGATCTGAGAGTTGGATCATAAAGAAGAAGGCTGAGACTTGACGAACTGATGCTTTCAAATTGTGATGTTGGAGAAGACTCTCAAGAGTCCCTTGTACTGCAAGGAGACCAAACCAGTCAATCCTAAAGGAAATCAACCCTGAATATTCTTTGGAAGGACTGATGCTGAAGCTGAAGCTGAAGCTCCAATACTTTGGCTACTTGATGTGAAGAGCCAACTAATTGGAAAAGACTCTGATGATGGGAAAGATTGAATGCAAAAGGGGGGGGGGGGTGGCAGAGGATGAGATAGTTAGATAGTATCATCTACTCAATGGACATAAATTTGAGCAAACTCCAGGAAATGGTGAAGAATGAGGAAGCCTGGCATGCTGCTGTCCATGGGGTTCCAAAGAGCTAGACAGGACTTAGCAACTGAACAATAACAATGCTGAACTAAGAAAGTGAACTAGCACTTACTAGCTTTCTACTGCTAATTCCCTGATTTAATTTTTAAATTAAAATATCCAAATTATTTTAATAAGTTAAACAATGTTAGAAAGGGCAGACATTGTGGATGATAGGATTTCTAATCTACACTTTCAGTTAAATCATATAATCCACTGCCTATTCAAAGTACAGGAAAATGGTTGTTTAGCATCAGCCACTAGATAGAGAAATGACAGAGAAGTGGTGAGATCTCAAGCAAATTTGTCTGTTAGCAAAAGTATTGGTAGAATAGAGACATTTGATCATAATGAATGTTCCCCCACTGCTGCCCATATTATTTTTTAAATTGTTAGATTGCTCATATTTACTATTTTTCTTAATATTCCGTGGAATTGTTTCAAATTTTAGAGTGTTTTCTCCCTGAAATTTTCAATGAGTTTGTACTAGTGTTGGCCAAAAAGTCCATTCAGAATTTTACATTACATTGTGTGGAAGAATCAGAACTAACTTTTTGGCCAGTAGTTGGCTTAAAGCTCAACATTCAGAAAACAAAGATCATGGCATCCGGTCCCATCACTTCATGGCAAATAGATGGGGAAACAGTGGAAACAGTGTCAGACTTTATTTTTCTGGGCTCCAAAATCACTGCAGATGGTGACTGCAGCCATGAAATTAAAAGACACTTACTCCTTGGAAGGAAAGTTATGACCAACCTAGATAGCATATTCAAAAGCAGAGACATTACTTTGCCAAAAAAGGTCCGTCTAGTCCAGGCTATGGTTTTTCCTGTGGTCATGTATGGATGTGAGAGTTGGACTGTGAAGAAGGCTGAGTGCCGAAGAATTGATGCTTTTGAACTGTGGTGTTGGAGAAGACTCTCGAGAGTCCCTTAGACTGCAAGGAGATCCAACCAGTCCATTCTAAAGGAGATCAGCCCTGGGATTTCTTTGGAAGGAATGATGCTAAAGCTGAAACTCCAGTACTTTGGCCACCTTATGCGAAGAGTTGACTCATTGGAAAAGACTCTGATGCTGGGAGGGATTGGGGGCAGGAGGAGAAGGGGACGACAGAGAATGAGATGGCTGGATGGCATCACTGATTCGATCGACGTGAGTCTCAGTGAACTCCGGGAGTTGGTGTTGGACAGGGAGGCCTGGCGTGCTGTGATTCATGGGGTCGCAAAGAGTTGGACAGGACTGAGCAACTGATCTGATCTGATATAACAATTGCTTTTAATGTAATAGATAACAATCAAACTAAAATCCAAATGAATATAATCTTAAAATAAAAAAGAGGGTAAATTGACAAAGACAACTTTATTTCAAGCATAGTCAATCAACAACATATCTCAGTTGCTGTCAAGGTAAGCTTAATTCAATTTTTGATACATTATAGATGCTGTGAGTGAATGAGTGAAGTTTCTCAGTCGTGTCCGACTCTTTGCGACCCCATAGACTGTAACCTACCAGGCTCCTCCGTCCGTGGGATTTTCCAGGCAAGAGTACTGGAGTGGGGTGCCATTGCCTTCTCCAGAGGATCTTCCCAACTGTAAATTATCATTTGGATGGATGTTTATGTTCACTGGACTGAGTTTAGGCAAGAAAAATACCCCAAGAGGTTTTATAAACCATTTTAACAATGTAGACAGAAATAAAACAGTTTTACCCACTAATGCTTAGTTCAACCGAATATTAAATTAAATTAACTGGAACATCCCATTCCCAGAGAAATTCAGTCAATAGTGGTTTTATAATAACAAGAATGTCTTAGAAATATTTATGAGAATTTTTTCTGAGAAGGTCATTGAATTTTCATCAGTATAACTGAAGTTAGTCCTTCAAGATCCCTGTGAAGTAGAGAAAACATCTTATCACTAAAGTAAAGTGGAAATTGCTCTGTTGTGTCCAACTCTTTGTGACCCCATGAACTGCGGCCCACCAATATGCTCTGTCCATGGGATTCTCCAGGCAAGAATACTAGAGTGGATTGCCCTTCCCTTCTCCAAGGGAGCTTCCCAACCCAGGGACTGAACCCAGGTCTCCTGGATTGCAGGTAGATTCTTTACCATCTGAGTCATCAGGGGTTTTATCATGACTAATTGACAAATGAAAGGTATAAACAGTTAAGTATCATCACAGAGTGCTTTGGTAGAAAACTAAACACATTTTCATTTGGGTTAATTTATAAATGTATGAAATAAATAATCTAAGTCATTCTTAAAACTGTTTAAAAAGTCCCAAGAATACACAATGTATTTATACTGCTATTGCTAAAGATTACCTAACATTTAAAGATATGAAGCAATCAATAAAAGAACCATTTTATGAAAAACACTAGTGTATAATCATGCATGCTTATCAAAGATTAATAACCTTTTAATAAACTCCATCTTAGAAAAATACAGCATCATTAACTTTCAAGTGAATCATTAATTTTAGTCTCGAATAAAACATGCCTTTATGAACACTTGAAATTTTTGTTCATGTTACCTGTTTGCTTTCTTTTCAGTTCAGTTCAGTTCAGTGGCTCAGTCGTATCCGACTCTTTGTGACCCCATGGACGGCAGCACACCAGGCCTCTCTGTCCGTCGTCAACTCCCGGAGTTTGCTCAAATTCATGTCCATTGAGTAGATGATGGCCTCCAACCATCTCATCCTCTTTCACCCCCTTCTCATGCCCTCAGTCTTTCCCAGCATCAGGGTCTTTTCCAATGAATCAGCTCTTCACCTCAGGTAGCAAAAGTATTGGAGCTTCAGTTTCAGCGTCAGTCCATCCAATAAATATTCAAGGTTGATTTCATTTAGGATTAACTGGTTTGATTTCCTTGCACTCCAAGGGACTCTCAAGAGTCTTCTCCAGCACAAGATTTTAAAAGCGTCATTTCTTCAGATAATTTAGTCAATAATGGACCCTCTAAAGCTCCCAATTTAAGTCCTATGAACCTACATAGACCAGCTCTAACTGTTTTCTCACAAGTATCTTTCAGGAACACAGTTCATGACCTATAGTGAATATGTTGTTTTTCTCTACACACACCCTTTCTTCAAGTTCTCTTTGCTTCTTTTACTCCTTTTAGCCTTTGGTAGACTATATCTCAGTGGCATGTGGTTGGAGTGATAAGACTATATACTGTGTTTCTAGTAGAGACAATTGTCTAGTAGAGACACTAGTGTTTTTCATACAATGGTTCTTTTATCAATTGCTTCGTATATTTAAATGTTAGGTAACCTCTAGCAATAGCAGTATAAAACCAGGACCCTTCCTGATCTTCTTCCGTAACTGAATCAAAATCTCCCTTTTTTTCCTTAAAGTAATTTAAGTGATATTTCTGTTCCTTCATTAGCCATGATGGACTTTTTATAGTCTTTGTCTCTATCATACTCTTCCTTTACTTTTCCTTCAGTGTCTAGCTTACTCTAGACTATTTACCAAAGTGGTGTATTTCTTTCAAAGTATTGCATTTTTTTTTCAATATTTTCACAAAATGAATTTCCCACAAATAAGCAAAAATGTGCTATATCATCATGTGGAATAGTGTGTACCAACACTCTCTTTGTTCTGAAAATTGTCTTTCTACTAATCAAACCAAGTGGGTATTACTTTGCTGGCACTCAATCACCTAACATGTTTGCATAGAGTTTATGATCAAGTGAGTACCAGGGGATGATCAGAGGGAAGAAAGAGGGTAAGCTTAAGGTATTAGATAAAACTCTTGGATGCCCTCCTGTGGGGTTTCCTCCAGGCACAGATCACTACTCCTCTCATAGTAGCTTGCTTTTGGCAACCCTTCTCCAGCTTTCTGTAACCTGTCCCTGCTTTTGATTGAGGCTTGCTAACAACTTCGCTGCTGTGAGCTTAGCTACCTTTGAGGGTCTCCTGTAGTTAGTCCACACCTTTGTTTAATGTCATTGCCCATAAACTTTCTTAAAATTATCTTGAGTGTGATATTTATTTCCTAACTCAAGTATTTTTAAAAGTTAAAAACAAATATGAATCCTTTACCTGTGCATGTGTAACCACTCTGTCATGTCTGACTCTGTGACACTCTGGATGATAGCTTGCCGGCCACCTCTGCCCATGGGATCTTTTAGGCAAGAATATTGGACTGAGTTGCCATTTTCTTCCTCCAGGGGATCTTCCTGACCCAGGAATCAACCATGGGTCTCCTATGTCTCCAGTATCACAGTCAGATTCTTTATCCACTGGACCATCAGGGAAGCCCTCTTGTACCTGATTGGAAAACATTTCTCTTACATACTGATATTCACAGATTCAGGTTACAAAGTTAAAGCATCAAAATCAGAATTTAACCACGTGGTCTGATTTTATTTTTGTTTTATTAGCTTTGCTATTCAATAGGATGATATTGATCCCTCTCTCTAAAGAAAAAAAAATAATAATAAGGTATTGACTCTTAAGCTAAATACTTTACTAAAGAGTCATGGATACCTTCTGACTCAGTAGGGACAAGACAGACTTTTAAAATCAGACCATTTGGTTAAACTTTCAATTTTGCTATTTTCAGGTTGTGACTTGAATCTGTGAATCTCAGTATTCTTATTTGTACCACAGGGATTGCAATGTACCATTCTAAAGGTGGTTGTGAGAAGTAATTGGGATAAATATTTAAAGTGTCATGTAGAGAAAGTGTAGCTTAGTAGATCTTCCATCATTTTATTCCTCTTTGACTTTCATATATTTTACAGCAGATTGTAGCGCTAGGTATATGGTGCATGCTGGGCACAAAATGAGAGGAGAATCTGCATTTGCTTGTTAGTTTTGAGATTGCATGACACTGTCTCTAGATTAATAACCTCCCAGAGTTTAGAATATTATCTTGCACATTTTGGAAAATATTCAAATGAGTTGTGGCATCCTGGATTCTACTCTCTTATCTGGTATCAGTTATATGATTATTTATAAAAATAACTATCTCAAATAGACAATTGTGTTTCTTTAGAGTAGACACTTTTGATGATATATTTGTTACTGAGTTTAAGTTCATGCTGTTCGCTACATGACAGGCCAATAATAAAGAGACAAGATGTTGGGGAAAAGAATAGAGACCTTATTCAGAAACATAGCATACCAAGAAGATGGTGGACTAATGTTTAAAAGAACCATCTTCTCTGAGTTAGAATCCAAGCTTCTCTAATACTAGAAAGGAGGAAGTGAAGTCCTGATTCTAGTCAGACCCCAGAGGGGATGTGTTTATTTCTTCCTTCCTGCAGTCATTCACAGGTGGGACTGGTAAGGATGTTCCCTGTGACCTAAACAAAGGTACTTTAGCTTAACACTCATTACATGGGAGGCAGGATTCCCAAAGATGGGTGATTCAACTTATAGGCAGCAACACTTTAGTGATTAACTTGTAATAAAATACAAAGGTTTTTTGTTGTTGCATTTTCTAGAACCAACATTTGTATATAGAATATGTGATTAGTATAAATAGTTTATAAATGTTCAGAGTTCATTACATATATTTTAGTTTATACATCAGGAGTTCAAAAAGTTTTAAAAAGTATTTGTACTCTAATAAATGTTAAGTCACTTCAGTCATGTCCAACTCTGAGACCCTATGGACTGCAGCTTGCCAGGGTCCTCTAATAAATACCAACAATGAATGCTTATACAAATTATTTCTTCTGTAACTTATTTTTCCTGAAAGTTTTCTATTTATGTCAATTTACATAACCTTTGTTGCTGTCATATTGATTTGGGGGACCCATTACCAGAGCTCCCAGGCAACAGGTTTTTATCTTTTTGCAGAAGCTATGAGTACAAATTAAATATCCTTATTTAATCAAATTGGAAGCTTGAATACGTGCTACAAATTGATTTTCTGACTTTATTAAAATGCCAGTTTCCCTGATAGTTCAGTTGGTAAAGAATTCACCTCCATTGTAGGAGACCCTGGATTGATTCCTGGGTTGGGAAGATTCACTGAATAAGGGATAGGGTACTCACTCCAGGATTCTTGAGCTTCCTTTGTGGTTTAGCTGATAAAGAATTTGCCTGCAATGTGGGTGACCTGGGCTTGATCCCTGGGTTGGGAAGATCCCCTGGAGAAGGGAAAGGCTACCCACTCCAGTATTCTAGCCTGGAGAATTCCATGGACTGTATAGTCCATGGGGTCACAAAGAGTTGGACACAACTGAGTGACTTTCACTTCACCTAAAAATGAAAATAATATTTATTAATATTAATGTAATTAAATGGCATTTATATAAGATGTAATATTATTACATAGTAATGAAAGGTTTTAAATATTATTTAATACAATAATGCTTTATAATAGTAATAATATCTAATAAGTATTAAACATAGCAATTAACATACTATTGAGCTAGGTTACAATATTGTAAGTAAGAGGTAGATTTTTATATGAATAATATATTAACATAATTGTATTTTACCAGCAGGGTACAATTGCTTTAATAACTACATATTCTCTTTTTAATATCTAATAATACCAAGGCAAGTATCATTAAAGATGAAAAGTAGGAAATAATTTTTCATGCAAATAAACAGCAATGACCATGAGTGCACACAATAAGTGTAATTCCACTACTCCATCTTTTCAGTGATTCATATCCAACATTGAATATTTATTTTTTAATAGGAAGGAAAAATGACCTAAGACAAGAAAACAAAGGCTGAGAGTTATGATATGACACAAACACTTTGGTACAATAACTCTTTTTGCTAACTTTAAAAAATTTATTTGTTATTTTTAAATGTTTTGGCCACAGCACATGGAATCTTAGCTCCCAATCAGGGATTAAACCTGCATCCCATGCTGTGGAAACATAATGTCTTAATGACTAGACTGCTAGGGAAGTCTTTCTGTTTTTTCACTGTTTAAAATTTTATTTATTTATTTATTTAATTGGAGGATAGTTCTTTACAATTTTGTGTTGGTTTCTGCTATACCTCAACATGAATCAGCCATAGGTATACATATGTCCCCTCAGTCCTGAGGAGTTCCCACCTTCACCCCATCCCACCCAGTTAGGTTGTCACAGAGCACCAGGTTGAGCTCTCTGTGTTATACTGCAAATTCCCACTGGCTATCTGTTTTACATATGGTAATGTATATGTTTCCATGCTACTTTCTCAATTGGTCCCACCCTTTCCTTCCAGCAGTATGTCCACAAGTCATTTTTCTATATCTATGTCTCTATTGCTGTCCTACAAATAGATTCATCAGTATCATTTTTCTAGATTCCATATATATGCATTAATATACAAGATCTGTTTTTGTTTTTCTGACTTACTTCGCTTTATATGGACTTCCCTTTTGGCTCAACTAGTAAAGAATCCGCCTGCAATGTGGGAGACCTGGGTTCGATCTTTGGGTTGGGAAGATCCCCTGGAGAAGGGAAAGGCTACCCACTCCAGTATTCTGGCCTGGAGAATTCCATGGACTACGTAGGATCCCTCCTCTAGTCCATGGGATCTCAAAGAGTCAGAAACTTTCACTTTCACTTTTCACTCTATGTAATAGGCTCTAGGTTCATCCACTTAACTAGAACTGACTCAGATTCATTTGTTTTTATGGCTGAGTAATATTCCATTGTATATATGTACCACAACTTCTTTATCCATTTGTCTGTCAAAAGACGTCTAGGTTGCTTCCATATCTTGGCTATTGCAAACAGTGCTGAAATGAACACTGGGGTACACATGTATTTAAAATTGTAGTTTTCTCAGGGTATATACCCAGTAGTGGAATTGCTGGGTCTTATGGTAGTTTTAGTCCTAGTTTTAAAAGAAATCTCCATATAATTCTAGTGTCTATATCAATTTACATGCCCCACCCACAATGCAATAGAGTTCCCTTTTCTCCACATCCTCTCCAGCATTTATTGTTTATAGACTTTTTGATGATGGTCATGGAGAAGGAAATGGCAACCCACTCCAGTATTCTTGCCTGGAGAATCCCATGGACGGAGGAGCATGGTGGGCTATAGTCCACAGGGTCGCAAAGAGTCGGACACGACTGAGCGACTTCACTTTCACTTTTCACTTTCATTCTGACTGATGTGAGGTGATATCTCATTGTAGTTTTGATTTGCATTTCTCTAATAATAAGCAATGTTGAGTATTTTTTCATGTGTTTATTAACCATTTGTATGTCTTCTTTGGAGAAATATCTGTTTAGGTTTCCTGCCCATTTTTTTTTTTTTAAATTGCATTGTTTGTTTTTCTGATATTGAGCTGCCTGGGCTGCTTGTGTATTTTGGAAATTGATCTTTTCAGTTGCTTCATTGGCAATTGTTTTCTCGTATTCTAAGAGTTGTCTTTTCATCTCGTTTATGGTTTCCTTTGCTGTGCAAAAGCTTTTAAGTTTAATTAGATCCCATTTGTTTATTTTTGTTTTTATTTGCATTACTCTATGAGGTGGGTCATAGAGGACCTTGCTGTAATTTATGTCAAAGAGTGTTCTGCCTATGTTTTCCTCTACAAGTTTTCTGGTCTTATACTTGTCTTTAATCCATTTTGAGTTTATTTTTGTGTATGGTGTTAGGAAGTGTTCTAATTGCATTCTTTTACGTGTAGCTGCCCAGTTTTCCCAGAACCATTTATTGAAGAATCTATTTTTTTCATTGTATATTCTTGCCTCCTTTGTCAAAGATACGGTGTCCGTAGGTGTGCGGGTTTATCTCTGGGTTTCTACCTTATTCCATTGATCTATATTTCTGTTTTTGTGTCAGTACCATTCTGTCCTGATGAGTATATTATGTAATATAGTCTGAAGTCAGGGAGGTTGATTCTTCCAGCTTCATTCTTCTTTCTCAAGATTGCTTTGGCTATTTGGGATCAGTTGTGTTTCTGTATGGGCTTCCCTGGTGGCTCGGATGGTAAAGCATCTGCCTGCAATGGGGGAGACCTGGGTTTGATCCTCGGGTCAGGAAGATCCCCTGGAGAAGGAAATGGCAATCTGCTCTAGTAAATTCCACAGGTGAAGGAGCCTGGTAGGCTCCCTGGGATTGCAAAGAGTCAGACACGACTAAACAATTTCACTGGTGTTTCTATACGAGTTGTGAAATTGTTTGTTCTAGTTCTGTGGGAAAATGACATTGGTAATTTGATAGAGATTGCATTGAATCTGTAGATTGCTTTGGGTTTTATAGCCATTTTCACAATGTTGATTCTTCCAATTCAGGAACATGCTATATGTCTTCATCTGTTTATGTTGTCTCAGAAAATTACTAGAGCTAATCAGTGAATTTACTAAAATGGGAGGATATGAAGTCAATACACAGAAACCCCTTACATTCCTATACACTAACCATGAAAAATCAGAAAGAGAAATTAAGAAATCGATCTTATTTACCATTGCAACAAAAATAATACAATGCCTAGAAGCAAACCTACCTAAGAAGATGAAAGGACTCTCTACACAAAAATACAAGACATTGATGAAAGAAATCAATAATCTCTTAAAAACCACTTCACCATTCAAAAAGGAAATACTTTAGATCACATTGTTAGAAAGTTTTTGTCTTCTTTGAGGAGGTAAGTTTTTGTGTGTCTGTGTACATAATGAAGAAACTTTTTAGATATGCTTCAGAACAATGAACACAGCAATGGGAAAGAACCATCCCATTTGCTAGATCCCTTGATTAAAAAGATACAGAGAATGGGTTTGAAATTTTGAAAAAATAATCACTCATAATTCCATCACTTACATATAAGTATTTCAATTTTTTAAAAATATTTTCTTCTGAAGGTATCCTATTCATGAAGATAACATTTTTTTTAAAGAGTTGAGAATTACAGATTCAAGGGATGTAAAAGTATTTAAATCCCTAAATATGTATTTTACTAAATTCTATATTCCTAAATATTTCTAATAAAATTATATCTATCTATGTTTCAAACACAAACATAAGAAGGGCTGCTTTCATACTGTGTTCCCTTACATTCTTGAATCCCTTTCTAATTGCAAACTCCTTTAAAATTACAAAGTCACAATCCTTGGGGGATGGCAAACGACCTTAAGACAGGTACCCTATTTTGTCCTGAAATATCATTTTCTTTAAAGAATTCTTGCTCAGTTAACCTTAATCCAGATCTTACCATCTAACTTTAGTTCCTCATATAGCTTCAGAATCAACTTTGAGAGCTCAAGTTGATCAGCCTTAAAGCAACCAATGTACTGGAGAGAAGAGACAATGTTTAATATAAATTTAATTTTTTTAGCAAGTTAAGGAGAAAAATGCATATTTAGAGGCAGATAAAGAAGAGCCAATTGGAGTTGTTTGCACATTTCCAGTGAGTCAATTCTACCTGGAGGCCCTTTAGTTTCAAGATTACTTGTGAACGGAGAAAGAAGAGAATCTTAACTCTAGGACAGTACTTCAAGTTTATTCAAAATTTCATGCAAAACTAGTCACCCATAGATGGTTCCTTTGTAGCTTGCCTGAATTGAATGAATTGTCCCAGACTTGTTCTTCAGTTCAGCTCATTTCAGTCACTCAGTTGCGTCCGACTCTTTGAGACTCCATGAATCACAGTATGCCAGGCCTCCCTGTCCATCAACAACTCCCAAAGTTCACTCAGACTCATGTCCATTGAGTCAGTGATGTCATCCATCCATCTTATCCTCTGTCATCCCCTTCTCCTCCTGCCCCCAATCCCTACAAGCCTCAGAGTTTTTTCCAATGAGTCAACACTTAGCATGAGGTGGCCAAAGTATTGGAGTTTCAGCTTTAGCATCAGTCCTTCCAATGAACACCAAGGACTGATCTCTTTTAGAATGGATTGGTTGGATCTCCTTGCAGTCCAAGGGACTCTCAAGAGTCTTCTCCAACGCCACAGTTCAAAAGCATCAATTCTTCGGTGCTCAGCTTTCTTCACAGTCCAACTCTCACATTCATACATGACCACTGGAAAAACCATAGCCTTGACTAGACAGACCTTTGTTGGCAAAGTAATGTCTCTGCTTTAATATGCTATCTAGATTGGTCATAACATTCCTTCCAAGGAGTAAGTGTCTTTTAATTTCATGGCTGCAATCACCATCTGCAGTGATTTTGGAGCCCCCAAAAAATAAAGTCAGACACTGTTTCCACTGTTTCCCTATCTATTTCCCATGAAGTAATGGGATCAGATGCCATGATCTTAGTTTTCTGAATGTTGAGCTTTAAGCCAACTTTTTTACTCTCCACTTTCACTTTCATCAAGAGGCCCTTTAGTTCTTCTTCACTTCCTGCCATAAGGGTGGTGTCATCTGAGCAACGGATAAATGCCCACGTCACAAATCCTTGTCAGTCTTGAGTGGAGAGGGGTGGAATGCAGATGAGAGAATCTAAATTCTTCCCCAATCCTTGGAGGAGTCTTCTTTCCAGAGCAACATTAGAGCACATCTGCCTTGCTGCAAGGCAAGTTTTCTTCTTTATAGGAGATTAACCCAAAAGGATTCAAACTCGTTTCCTGGGTATTTTTAAGATCACGTTTTGCTGACACTTTAAAATGCAACTTTTATGCTTTTGACCTTCAGTTACACTTTAAAACATCTTCTATTTTAAACCTTACAATTCTTCATGACCAGCTTCAAGTCGTCAGGTCCATGATTACCCCAACTCACACAGGGAACTCCTTTCTGGTGTTTATTTTTTCTATTGTCATCTATTGCTTCATATTACTTTGTCATTCCTGTTCCTGTTGTTGTTGTAAGCATGCCTTCAACTTTAATAAGATTATAATTATTTTGTGGTTAGGGCTGGATATTTTATTTCCATCTACTTCTTTTTATGCTTTGAATGCAGTAGTTTCCATCATTATATGTTGAGTGGTTGCTTTCAGTTCTCAAAATGTGGACTGTACAACTGTTTAGCTTCTTACAACAGTTATTTAACATGATTATGTGGAATGTTTATGGTCTGGCCTGGGAGTGATATTCCCTTCCATTAATTCTTACATGTAAACTATTTTAAATAGAAATAGTTTTCATTGGATCCAAAGGAAAAGGAAAACACATTGAATCTTATAGCTTAATCATCATGGACTTTCATTTTAGTGATTCCAGGGAGGGTAAACTAAGTTTAACAAATAAACCAAAAGTTAACATTATACATTAAAAAACGGATTTTAAACCTTAAAAAAATAATATTTATTAGAGAGAACCAATTAAGTTAATTTTTTTTGAGAAAACTGCTCAAGTGTTTAACAAAAGGGGAAATTTGGAATTTGGAATATTTAGTCCTTGGAATATTTACTAATATCCTACAAAATGCCTTTATAAGTAGAATGCCCACACATACAAGTATAGTCAGGATAGTCCTGGATTGTGCCTCATATCCTGAGAAATTATGAATAGCCTTTTCCTACCCTTTTTCAAATGAATCATTTCACAAATGGAATCATAAATTTATGGTCAATACACAAATAGTTATCTTAGTCCAATTTCTTGCTTTCAAAGCATAGAAAACCACAAGAACCAACTCAAAACAAAGGAGTATACCAAGATTAAATAGTTATATAACTTGTTAGTTTTGAAACAGATATCATATAGTGGGCTGTTTAAAACATATTGCCAGTATTATCAAAGTAAAAGTAAGAAATACATAATTCTTATCAGGTTCTGGACTAGTTCACTGTGTTTAGACTTTCAACATAGAATTTGAGTATTTTTATTATGTGCACTTTGTTTGTGCAAAGTAAATTACAATGTGGTATACTGTAAAGACCCTCTAAAAAAAAGCTTGGATTCTTTCCTTGAATTGAAAACAAGTCTTTAAAGGGAACATTTTGATCTGGTTAAAGCTATTCAAATTGAGAAGAAATAAATGACTCTATTACAAAATGATGGGGCCTGTGCGGGATGACCTGAAGTCTTAAGAGTTGATAAACTTGCATGTATTTTTAGCAGTGTTATTAACAAGCAAGTGGCTCTAGAGTTCAAGACCATGGGGTTTTAAACGTAAATCAAAATCATCATATGTTCTCAAAAGCAGGTCCATTTAAGAAATTCAACATTGTGATGCACGCTCATGTCAGTTTAAGCTTTCAAATTTCAATGATGCTAGAAATCTAATAATAATAATTATCAGTCCTTCAACCTGCAAATTCTAGTTGAAGTAGATATCAGGCTTTGGTGTAAATAAAAACCATCACAAATAGCAGAATGTTCTGGAACAATTCATTTCTTTAAAGAACAATTTGTTCCTTTTGCTTCATTGAAGAGAAAAGGTTTGATGGTTAATTCTTAAACTGGCCTAAAATGTTTATCATAAAATTTGAAAATAGTACAAGTACACACAAAAAAGGGCTTCTCTGTTAGCTTAGTTGGTATAGGCTACCCACTCCAGTGTTCTTGGGCTTCCCTGGTGGCTCAGCTTGTAAAGAATTTGCCTGCAATGTGAGAGACCTGGGTTCAATCCCTGGGTTGGGAAAATTCCCTGGAAAAGGGAAAGGCTACCCACTCCGGTATTCTGGCCTGGAGAATTCCATGGACAGTCCATGGAGTCACAAAGAGTCAGACATGGCTGAACGACTTTCACTTTCACACACACACACAAAGAAGCATATACATTTTGAGTCCTCGGTTGTGATTAGGACATATCCTGGGAAGTAAGCTGGAGAGAGTTTGAGTTGCTTTTGTTGTTATTCATCACTGCTGTCTCTTGTCAGTATACTTATGGCTCAGATAGTCTGGAGACTGAAAGAATTCCCTTAATAGGAAAACATGAAGCTGGGGGTAGGGGTAGAAACTGAGGGAATGAGAAGGTATAGACTCATGAGAATTGTCAATTATGAGACATCAAACAAACACTATATCCATTTGACAAAATGTCAATCACTTCTATGATCCTGGAGGATGAACCCTATTATTAGCAATACCTTGACTCAGTTCTTGCAACTGTGTCCAACAACTGAAACCTCATTATCACTCTCTATTTACTTATACATTCTAGGTACCCAATACTTCGGACTAATTGAAAGTAAAAATCAAAAATTGGTCTTGAAAATGATTTTTTAATGGAGGAAGAGACAGAGACATAAGAAACCAAACAGCCAAAAGCAGTGTGTTGTCCGTGTTTGAGACTTCATTGAAATAATCAAGGATGTAAAAAAAAAAAGAAATGAGACAACTGAGGAAATTTGAAAATGAAGTATGTACTAGGTTGACTACAATATTCCTTCAGATTTTTCCATAAGATATTATGAAAAACCCAAATGATCGTTTTGGCCAACCCAACATCGTATTAAGGAATTGCTTTAATTTCATCTTGCTTGATAATAGCGTTATATGTGAGGTCTAGATTTCTTAAAGATGAATATCAAAATATGTATTGACAAGACTGAATGGTGTCTGAGATTTGTTTTAAAATATTTTAGGGAAAAAGAACATATGAAACATAATTTTAAAATATTTATAATGTTGAAGATTAATGATTAGGTTTTCATATTTAAGTTTGCAAAGCCAATATTATACTTCAAGTTATTTAACAAACTGAATTTGAAATGTATAGAATTGCTCAAAGACCCAAAATCAGGCAAGGTTCTCCTAAAGAAGAGTGAAGTGAGAGGGCTTATGTTGCTACATTTCAGAACTTATTGAAATAAGTATTAATTCACTCTTTGAAAAAATATTTGTTGAATATCTATTATTTCCTGAGTTCTCCAATACAGTAGAGACAGTATAGTATTGGTGAGAGGTAAACATGGAGATAAACTAAAGAGAATTTCGATGCCAAAGTCAGATATTGCATATATTGATACTTGAGTATATTCTTACTGCATGTATTGATATTTGATAGATAACTAATTGGAAAAGGAAGCAAATACTGCTAGTATCACTGATGCTCCAAAAGAAAATAAGACTTGATACCCACATCAATTGCTACATGCATATACACTCAAAACATACATATTGGGTTGGCGACAGATTAGAGACAATATGAAAATCAAATACTAACCTTTTACAAGAAAATATAGGCAAATATATTTGACTTTAAACTAGAAATACATTTCTTACAAAATGTACAAGACATGTAAAGAATGAAAGAAAATGTTTATGAATTTGAATAGATAAAAAGTAAGAATTTCTGTTCTTCAAAGCATTTTGGAAACATACACACACCTATATCTATATCTATCTATTTATCTATATATATATATAGAGAGAGAGAGAGAGAGAGATGCATTATTATAAAGAGATGATATATTTTAAAAATCTATAACTTTTACAAATTGTAAGAAATAAACTAAACATAAAATGGGCAAAAAGGCAGAAAGAGGCACTGTACTGAAAAGGAATGATACAATTGAATAATCATAGGAAAGGTTGACCATCTTATATGGCTGGTGGGAGTGTAACTTGGCATAATCACTTTGAAAACAAAAATTTTATCACCTTGTAAATTTGAGAATGTGCATAGTCTGTGACTCAAAATTTCACTAAATATCTGTTCAGTTCAGTAGCTCAGTCGTGTCCAACTCTTTGCAACCCCAGGTCTCCCTGTCCATCACCAACTCCCAGTTCAGTTCAGATGCTCAGTCGTGTCCGACTCTGTGATCCCATGAATTGCAGCATGCCAGGCCTCCCTATCCATCACCAACTCCCAGAGTTCATTCAAACTCAAGTCCGTTGAGTCAGTGATGCCATCCAGCCATCTTATCCTCTGTCGTCCCCTTCTCCTTCTGCCCCCAATCCCTCCCAGCATCAGAGTCTTTTCTAATGAGTCAACTCTTCGCATGAGGTGGCCAAAGTACTGGAGTTTCAGCTTTAGCATCAATCCTTCCAAAGAACACCCAGGTCTGATCTCCTGCAGAATGGACTGGTTGGATCTCCTTGCAGTCCAAGGGACTCTCAAGAGTCTTCTCCAACACCACAGTTCAAAAGCATCAATTCTTCAGCGCTCAGCTTTCTTCACAGTCCAACTCTCACATCCACATGTGACCACTAGTCAATAGCCTTGACTAGATGGACCTTTGTGGACAAAGTAATGTCTCTGCTTTTGAATATGCTATCTAGGTTGGTCATAACTTTCCTTCCAAGGAGTAAGCATCTTTTAATTTCATGGCTGCAGTCACCATCTGCAGTGATTTTAGAGTCCCCCCCAAAAAAGTCTGACACTGTTTCCACTGTTCCCCCATCTATTTGCCATGAAGTGATGGGACCGGATGCCATGATCCTAGTTTTATGAATGTTGAGCTTGAAGCCAACTTTTCCACTCTCCTCTTTCACTTTCACCAAGAGGCTCTTTAGTTCTTCTTTGTTTTCTGCCATAAGGGTGGTGTCATCTGCATATCTATAGATGCACATTTAAATTACAATATTATTGTTATCAGCAATGCTGCTATCGACATTCTGTGACTTGAAAATGGCTGTAAATAATTTGGCAGTCTTTCCATGAAAGAACGTGGACTATTTTCTCTCTTCTTGAAATGGGGTTACTCTGTGATGCTTTAACCAATGAAATGTGGGGGAAAGCATACCTTGCTAGTTTTAGATCTAGCTCAAAAGAGGACTTACAGTTTCAGCCTTGTATCATCTAGATACATCAGCCATGTATCATCTAGATCTGAGCTGCAGTGTAGTCAGAAAGTAGCTGACTATCCTGCTGAAAAGATCTAGTAGAGAGGTTCTAGGATCTCTGAGGAGAGAAGCTGGGGAGCCCATTCCTCCACGGCCAGCCTCCAACTGCCTGTTTCACAACATCAAGCTTTCATGAAAACGCCAGATAGTCTTCAGGTCAATGGGACATCACTGGGTCACATCATTGATGGCACTTGGAGCCAAAGAATCACTAAACTAAGGCCTTACTGATGTTCAACCCAAAGTATTAAGTTCATAATAAAGTAAATGTTGTTTTAAACTATAGTCTAGGAGGTATTTTGTTATGTAGCAATAGGTTATCAAACCACTCCTGGTATGCTGTGAAACTGAAACTGAAAGTGAAGTCACTCAGTCATGTCTGACTCTTTGCGACCCCATGGACTGTAGCCCACCAGGCTCCTCCATCTATGGGATTCTCCATGCAAGAACACTGAAATGGGTTGCCATTTCCTTCTCCAGGGGATCTTCCCGACCCAGGGATCAAACCCGGGTCTCCTGTGTTGTGGGCAGAAGCTTTACCGTCTGAACCACCAGGAAATGGACTGTGAACATGAGTTTTACTAAGAAATATAGCTGGTTTTAGAAAAGGCAGAGGAACCAGAGATCAAATTGACAACATCCGCTAGATCATCAAATAAGCAAGAGAGTTCCAGAAAAACATCTATTTCTGCTTTATTGACTATGCCAAAGCCTTTGACTGTGTGGATCACAATAAACTATGGAAAATTCTGAAAGAGATGGGAATACCAGACCACCTGACCTGCCTCTTGAGAAACCTATATGCAGCTCAGGAAGCAACAGTTAGAACTGGACATGGAACAACAGACTGGTTCCAAATAAGAAAAGGAGTACATCAAGGCTGTCTATTGTCACCCTGCTTATTTAACTTCGATGCAGAGTACATCATGAGACATGCTGGGCTGGAAGAAGCACAAGCTGGAATTCAGATTGCTGGGAGAAATATCAATAACCTCAGATATGCAGATGACACCCCCACATTTAATTGGTTAAAGCATCACAGAATAACCCAGTTTCGAGAAGAGAGAAAATAGTCCACATTCTTTCATGGAAAGACTGCCAAATTATTTACAGCCATTTTCAAGTCACAGAATGTCTATAGTAGCATTGCTGATAACAATAATATTGTAATTTAAATGTTCATCTATAGACATGAAGATGACACCACCCTTATGGCAGAAAGCGAAAAAGAACTAAGAACTAACGAGCCTCTTGATGAAAGTGAAAGAGGAGAGTGGAAAAGTTGGCTTCAAGCTCAACATTCAGAAAACTAAGATCATGGCATCCGGTCCCATCACTTCATGGCAAATAGATGGGGGAACAGTGGAAACAGTGTCAGACTTTTTTGGGGGGACTCTAAAATCACTGCAGATGGTGACTGCAGCCATGAAATTAAAAGATGCTTACTCCTTGGAAGGAAAGTTATGACCAATCTAGATAACATATTAAAAAGCAGAGATATTATTTTGCCAACAAAGGTCCGTCTAGTCAAGGCTATGGTTTTTCCAGTGGTCATGTATGGACGTGAGAGTTGAACTGTGAAGAAAGCTAACCCCCAAAGAATTGATGCTTTTGAACTGTGGTGTTGGAGAAGACTCTTGAGAGTCCCTTGGACTGCAAGGAAATCCAACCAGTCCATTCTGCAGGAGATCAGACCTGGGTGTTTTTTGGAGGGAATGATGCTGAAGCTGAAACTCCAGTACTTTGGCCACCTCATGAGAAGAGTTGACTCATTAGAAAAGACTCTGATGCTGGGAGGGATTGGGGGCAGAAGGAGAAGGAGACGACAGAGAATGAGATGGCTGGATGGCATCACTGACTCGACGGACTTGAGTTTGAGTGAACTCCGGGAGTTGGTGATGGACAGGGAGGCCTGGCATGCTGTGATTCATGGGGTTGCAAAGAGTCGGACACGACTGAGTGACTGAACTGAACTGAACTGCTAAAGGGAAACCCACAGGGCACATAACCCAGAGCTGTGTCACTGTTAAAACTCAAGAGAGGGACAGTTTCCTGCTGTCAAATAGATGAATCTTAGGAGTTTTGAATACACAAAATTTAGTTCAGAAAGTATTATGCAGTGTGTTCTTAGGTTGGCCAAATACTTTGTTTAGGATTTTCCATACTATTTTACAAAAAATCTGAATGGATTATTTGTTCAACTCATATGCATCATTATATAACTATATCTACAAATCTCAAAAGTAAATAAATCTCAAAGATATAGAGGTAGTTGTGTGTTTTTTTTTTTTTTAATATATAAGGGAATTTCAAACAGTACTCAGGAAAAATTTTCTGTCTTTGAGGAGTACTCTAGCATAGAATGGAAGAGAAATACTGAGGCCAAGAATTTTATATGAACTTTTAGGTCTTAAAATTATTGCATTATTATACTCATATATATTAAGTGTGCTATTTAGCATATTAAAGCTGCATTTAAAACTATTTTTTGTATTCCTGGGTTTGGAAAATACCCTCAGGTCTATCTTGCCTTTGGAATTGATTTGTTATTTTGTATTCCTAGGAATTTCCTTTAACTTCTCACTCACAAGCAGTTATGTATTTTAAAAACTGTATTTATATTTTAATCTATTCTTTTATAGCAGAAGGGTTTTTCAGAATTACCACTTGACTGTGTTTCTAGAGCCAGATATTTGTTCTAGCCCCTTCTATGTGTATACACGTGTGTGTGTGTGTGTGTGTGTGTCTCCTTGAGCTTATATAAGTTTGTGTATAAACTTATACACCCTCCTAGATCTGTGGGTGTCAACTGACAGAGAAGTCTCCCCACTAGGAAGGATTTGAAAGACATAGAGAAGTTCTACATGTTTACAATGAGTGCCATTCCAAGCCTCTGAACACCAGTGATTCATGTCCAGCAATTAACAAAGAATTGTTCATCCAAAGAATAAATATTGAAAAACACTCCCCTATATTGATGATATGTCTCTTACTTAACCTTTCTCTTATTTACTTTCCCTCCCCACCTCTTTTTCCCCTGGGAAATTTTCTCTCCTTTTTTCCCCCTTATTCATCTATTGATTTCATTCTTTAACTTTAGCAACTATATTTTAATTTCCAAGAGTTTTTACTTTGATCATACCTTTTGCAACTTTCTATTCCCATTATATGGCAGATAATTTCTCCCCTGTCTTCCATTTTAGTACTTGAATTATTTAGGTTTATTCTGTTTACTGGACTATCTCTGTATAATTTGAATTAATTGTTCTGTGTCTGTATCTTCGTATTTCATGTTGATGCTCTTTATGTCCCTGAATATCTTTGTTGAGGTTTCACTTTTTATCATGTCTGGATAGATATTATTGTATAAGTAAGTTTTCTGCCAGTTCTTCCTTAAATGAGAACTCTGGCTGACTTATTAGACAGCACTTGGCCTGCTAATTAGGGTTTTTTTTGCTTTTGGAAAACAAATCCAAAGAGAAAATCTACATGTGCTGCATCATCTGCAAACTAAAAGAAGAAGTTGTATATCTTTGGTGCTCCTATCCACTATTACTTTCTTTGGAAAGAGATTGCTCTCTTTCCTTTGAATTTCTAGCTACCTTCATGAGGGTAGGAGGTCAAGTCTAATGAGCATTTTCATTATACAAATGTACTTGTTGGAGCGAATAGCAGATCATCAAGACTTGAAAAAATGTATTTACTTTTTCCCCACTTCTCAAAAAGATGTCTCCGGGTCATCAGCAACTATGGAAGAAAGTGACCTGGGGATGGTGAAATTGTTTCTTACACAGTCCATCAATTAATCTTCATTATTTTACATATATGTAGTACTTTTTAATCTTCTTTGGATTTTGAGGCTTTATGTCAAATAAGAATGGCTGCTATCTGCACTGAAGTTTTCTCCTCTATTACATGAAGCCTTAGCCATCTCTGCTTAGCTTCTTATGTGTTCTCATTATCCACTACTCCCATATTTTTAAATCTTTTAAAAATGGATAATGCACTCTTCTTTTTTTCGTGTCTTCTGTATTTGTGTTACTGAACATTGGTTGATGAATGTGCATGAATAGTTAATCATCATGTGCAGTGAGTTTTATGTACATATTTTCACAATTATAACCATGAGCATATTGGAGCCAGAGTAATGAGATGCAAAATTGGTTAGTCACAATCCACATTGTTTTGAATTATTTATTTAAAGTTTATATTAGCTTTGAATTATTCCAGTCAAAAAGAGAAAGGAGAATACATTCTGCATATGGTTTTTGTTTCTTAGAATATATATTAAAAATAGAAAAATTAACATCTGATGCGAAGAACTGAAAAGACCCTGATGCTGGGAAAGATTGAAGGCGGGAGGAGAAGGGGATGACAGAGGATGAGATAGTTGGATGGCATCACAGACTCTATGGATATGAGTTTGTGTAAACTCCAGGAGCTGGTGATGGACAGGAAGGCCTGGCGTGCTGCAGTCCACGGGATTACAGAGTCTGACACGACTGAGCGACTGAACTGATCTGAACTGAAGAAGATAAAACAGTTCCATAGAGTGTTTCCTTGGGATGTGGGGAGCCCTGTAAATTCTCTTGGAATTCAAAACATTCTTATATAACAACATTTTGATGACCTTAAGAGTAAATGTAAATAAATAAAAAGCATAAGGATTACATTTTCTTTGACCCATATGTGACAGTTTTGAGAAAGACATGTTTAGCACATAGGCTCTGGACTCAACAAAATAGGAATTACGGTAAAAATTTCCCCATGTAGCTCACAAACCTCATAGAATTCATAAGAAAAAAGTTTTCTAATAAAAAGGCATATAATTAATATTATTATAGTAAAATTAAACTCAGTCATACCCCAAACTTGCGACCCCATAAACTGTAGCCCACCAGGCTCCTCTGTCCATGGAATTTTTCAGGGAAGAATACTGAAGTGGGCTGTCACTTCCTCCTCCAGGTGATCTTCCTGACCCAGGGAGCAAACCCATGTATCCTATTTCTCCTTCATTGCAGGTGGATTCTTTCCCAGCTGAGCCATCAGGGAAGCCCATTAATATTAACTCTATATAACCTAGTTGTTTGCTTGGGAATAGAGCATCTTACAAGTTGAATCTCATTGTCAGGCTTATATTTATTTAGTATTATTAAACAGAGATACATATTTTGCTTCTAAAGATTGTGAACACTCATATAAAATTAGATAACAGATAGGTAACAATGTTAGTAAATATTTCTACACACCTGCACACACAAAGGGAGAGTCAGAGTCTTCCCATTGCTCAAAAGTATTCCTTGGTAAGGTCTTACCCATGTGTATATATGTTTGTAACAAGTTTATATTCCTGGTAGAACAGTCACACAAACTATAACATTCTGTTTACAGACCCAGATTCTCTAGAGACAATATCAGTGCTATGATTGCTCAAAATTTGAAAAGGCACAAAAGATTTAATACCAAACATGTACTTCATTGTAATTAAATGGGTGGACTTAATTTAAAGCCAAAATGTATTTCAATTCCCATATTTCCTAATAAAAATAGAGGACGCAGATGGATACCATCACATAAGAACAATTTTCAACCACAATGGTTTTAACTGGAAGGTTCAGTTCAGTTACTCAGTCGTGTCTGACTCTTTGCAACTTCATGAATCACACCATGCCAGGCCTCCCCGTTTATCACCAACTCCTGGAGTTCACCCAGACCCATGTCCATTGAGTCAGTGATGAAATCCAACCACCTCATCCTCTGTCATCCCCTTCTCATCCTTCTTTCAATCTTACCCAGCATCAGGGTCTTTTCCAAAGAAGCAGCTCTTCACATCAGGTGGCCAAAGGATTGGAGTTTCAGCTTCAACATCAGTCCTTCCAATGAACACCCAGGACTGATCTCCTTTAGGATGGACTGGTTGGATCTCCTTGCAGTCCAAAGGACTCTCAAGAGTCTTCTCCAACACCACAGTTCAAAAGCATCAATTCTTCTGCACTCAGCTTTCTTTATAGTCCAACTCTCACATCCATACATGACCACTGGAAAAACCATAGCCTTGACTAGATGGACCTTTGTTGGCAAAGTAATGTCTCTGCCTTTTAATATGTTGTCTAAGTTGGTCATAACTTTCCTTCCAAGGTGTAAGCATCTTTTCATTTTATGGCTGCAATCACCATCTGCAGTGATTTTGGATCTCCCCAAAATAAAGTCAGCCACTGTTTCCCCATCAATTTGCCATGAAGTGATGGGACCAGATGCCATGATACTAGTTTTCTGAATGTTGAGATAAAAGCCAACTTTTTCACTCTTCTCTTTCACTTTCATCAAGAGGCTCTTTAGTTCTTAGTTCTTTTTCGCTTTCTTCCATAAGGGTGGTGTCATCTGCATACCTGAGGTTATTGATATTTCTCCCGGCAATCTTGATTCCAGCTTGTGCTTCCTCCAGCCCAGTGTTTCTCATGATGTACTCTGCATAGAAGTTAAATAAACAGGGTGACAATATACAGCCTTGACATACTCCTTTTCCTATTTGGATCCAGTCTGTTGTTCCATATCCAGTTCTAATTGTTGCCTCCTGACCTGCATATAGGTTTCTCAAGAGGCAGGTCAGGTGGTCTGGTATTCCCATCTCTTTCAGAATTTTCCAGTTTATTGTGATCCGCACAGTCAAAGGCTTTGGTATAGTCAATAAAGCAGAAATAGATGTTTTTCTGGAACTCTCTTGATTTTTTGATGATCCAGCAGATGTTGGCAATTTGGTCTCTGGTTCCTCTGCCTTTTCTAAAACCAGCTTGAACATCTGGAAGTTCACGGTTCACGTATTGCTGAAGCCTGGCTTGGAGAATTTTGAGCCTTACTTTACTAGTGTGTGAGATGAGTGCAACTGTTTGGTAGTTTGCGCATTCTTTGGCATTGCCTTTCTTTAGGATTGGAATGAATACTGACCTTTTCCAGTCCTGTGGCCACTGCTGAGTTTTCCAAATTTTCTTAGATATCTTATAAAAAAATATTCAGAAATAGAAGCAAATCACTGTCTCTGAGTGTACACAGCCATTTGTGGCTGGCTCTAGCAATAATTATGATCATGGCACTTTACATAAAAGGAAGATGTTTCTGCACATATTGGCTTTGTAATTTTTCTTTTATTCATTCATTCAAAACTGTTCATTTTTTTTGTTTACTTTGTGGTAGGCATTTGAAACTGAACAAATGGCTCTTGTAATAAGATTAGAGATCAACTTTACAGTCTATAGACTGGGCATTCTTTAAGCTCCTTGATAAAACAATTGGGCTCAGTACTTGGTGTTTCTGCCTGACCAATAAGTGTTTGACACACAGTTATGTCTCTTCTAATACTTAGTGATTGAATAGGCAGTTTCAAGCAGACTTTTCATGGCATTTTTTTTTTTTTTTTTTTTTTTACCATTCACTCTACACAACTCTATACATACCAGTGTCTTCATCAACAAGTGGCATGTCACTCTCCCTTCTGAATGAATCAATTCAATGAAATGTCACTTTGAAAAATATCCTTGAAGATAGATTAGAACGCTTTTTTTCAATGTGGATATCACAGGGGGAAAGAGTCTGAGGGGCCAATATTGTGAAATACCTGCACATCTTGCTTTCCGTAGGGGGAGGTGAGTGGATCATCACCAGATGCAGATCGGCTCTCAGTGGTTGCTCTGTTTTTTTGACATGTGCATAGAACACGTGTGCACCAAATAAAATAATCACAAATGTACTCTTTATGGTAAAGACACCTGGCTTTGTGGGAAGTTGGAATGACACATGATGCCCCAGAAAATGCCTAAAATGAACTGTAACTCAGCTTTAAACTCAATACTAAAATCCCTTGATCTTGAACTCTAAATTAAGTTACCATTTTGATTAGCATGCAAGTAATACTCATATGCCTAAGCTTTCCCAAAACCCATAATACTGGAAAGAAGCAGTCTCATGACCCACAAGTATCTGAGTTAGCATTTCTGCTTCACAGAAGAGAAAGCAAATAGGGAAAAGTGCTAACATGTCCTGAGCACTTAGCATATTCCAGGCGTCATGCTAATGTTATATTTAGATCACCTGCTTCCTTCTCTTCATGAAGGGAGAAATGACAATCACATAGACTTCAACAGAAAATAGTCTGTTCATAACTATTACCTCCTATACATATTTCCCATCTACCAATGTAAGAGAAGACAGCAAAAACGAAATAATTTAAAAAGGTTTTTCTTTAGCTTGCTACTTGAAGTTCTATCATTGGAACAGTCAACCCATTGAGAAACTCTCTCTCTAGTTACAATGGTTAAGTTTCCTGGATGATCAAACTGTCATCCTCCATGTCCCTCTGAAAAGCATCCAGACACATGCTCTTATTTTCCACTGTGTTCTCTGAATTGGATCAGGAAGGACACTGTCTTGTTCTCTCACTTTCATGTGTAAAAACCGGAGGACACAAATGTGATGAGTCACACACACTAATGGGTTCAACTCCATTCAGCACCCACACCAAGCTCACACACCTTATATAATTTTAGTCTATTAGAATGTGATGATCGACCTTGGGGAAGTGATTTAACAGTTCCAAGTTGAACTCTTATCTGCTGTTATAGATGCTGTTACCTCCTGTAACATATACTTCACAGGCTGGTTGAAACTAGTAAATTACATAGTGCATGTTAACTATTTAGTGCATGGTAACAGCTAATGAAAAAATGCCATTTTCTCCAGCTTGCCCCCAAATGGTGAGATCTGGGAGAGAGATTTAGTGATGGTCACAGCTTCCCAAAGTCTTTCTTTTTCCCGCTTTCATCAAGCACCTATTCTACACTTACGGAGAGATGTCCGTATTGTTGAAAGTACAGAATTTAGGCCTGAGGTATATCCCTCATTTTGTACACAATTGCATTCACAGGCAACCATACAATACTTTTGAAAATGTATTATTGAAATATCTTTAATTCGGGTTATATTTTTCCCACCAAGATATGATAGTAAATGTTTGTTTAAAAATATTTTAATTATATAATGTAAAAAATCATATGAAAATAAAATAAAATAATTTTAAAAGTTTAATTCTTCATCCCACTGATTATACTTCCGTGACTTTTGGGGAAGTAAATATATAGAAGATACTGTTTGGGGGATTCCTGATTCTTGAGATAGGGAAGAACTCCTAAAATTTTTGTTTTCTTTAGGAAACTAAATATCTTACTTTAATAAACTCTTCCCAAAAATAACTTAGCAGCTGTGTATCAGGGAAGATACATAGGTCTTATCTTGCATGTCAGTGGTGGTCTATTTATAATGAATGTCAGCCTGTTTAAGTGTCATATAGTCAGTGGTGCATCTACAGCCAACCCAGGACAAGGACAGAGGCTTCAAAGTTGTATATTTATTATTATGGCTTTTTTCCCCCCTTTTAGTACTTTCTCTGCATGGTAGGGAAGTCCCTGGTGGCTCAGCAGTAAAGAATCTGTCTGCCAATGCAGGAAATGCTGGGTCGTGAAGATCACTTAATCCCTGGGTCGGGAAGATCCCTTGCAGAAGGAAACAACAACCCACTTCAGTATTCTTGTCTCGATAATCCCATGGATGGAGGAGCCTGGCTGGCTACAGTCCACGGGGTCGCAAAGACTGTAGTTAGCTGCTAACATGGGTTAACAGCTAAACAACAATCGAACACAATTTTAGGTAAAATAAAACTGATGCTTCTCATTTTAAACAGATAAGAAAAATTTTTAAATAGCATGTAGGGAAAATGTTCTTTGCATAATATCAAATAGAGTTATGTTTTAAAGCAAAGGCATATTTGATGTCACATATATAAATTATTCTATGATCAATTAAATAATCTATTTAAGGTTCTTTTAATTGCATACCAACTATTGTCACTCTTTAAAATTGATCTGGAGAAAATGAACCTGAGGCATAGGAATCTATGAGGGAAAAAAACCAGGGTGGAAAGCCCTAATCTGACCTTCTAACAAAAAAGTCCTTCAAAAGTGATTTTCTTCCTTCTCTTGGCAATGCCATTTCAGTCTCTAAGAATTTCCTATTTGCTACTTGACCTTTCAAATAAGGTCATCACCAAAGGAAATGTCTTATTTCAAGAGTCAGTGCTGACTTTAGAGATCTTAGGGAGTTTCAGACCATAGACCTTGTTAGATCCTGTTCAGAAGGGGAAAAGTAAGAGCTATTTGCCAATTGAATCATTTGCCAAGTGAATTTCAAAGCTCTTGTGTGTTTCAGGAAAGTAGAGAGGCATGCTCTATAGACCTTAACTGTCTATAAGTCTATCATTTCCAAGTATTTCTTAATTGCTTATATCTTAACCTAATACTTTGGGGACTGAGGGTTGTTGCCTATAATATAAAGTTATATCTATTTTAGAAATCTAAAGTTATAAAAGCAAAATAAAAGTTAAGTTTAAAAAAAAGCTCTGTCAAATAAAATATGTCCACACTATTCACTACATGGCTTCATCAAACACTAATTTTATACAAATCTATTTGTGTGTACAAAATACTTTATTTGGAACTTACAGAAAAATGCATATGCATCTTAAGATAATTTACAGTGATCATATAAAAGTAGCTATAGTGCTCAAATTTCCATCCAGTTGTTTGCTCTTCCAATGATTTATGGTGTCCAAGGCTCAGTTAAGACAGGAAATTAGTGAACTGTATTTTCCTCATAAAGTATAGCAAATCAACTCGATATATAAATAAATGGTGAAACATAAGATACTCTCGTTAGGAAAAAAGTAGTTGCTGAGGTTTTGAACCAAGAAATTGAGTTGAGGACATAATTATTTTTTAATTGTATCAGTTTTCCTTGTCCTGACAGATTGGGTCTACTATAGACATTGTTGTCACATGATTGATTAATATTTAAAAAAAGAAGAAGGTGCTGAATGTGCTTGTCAGCATTTCTGAGGCCATCTTAGGTCAAGGTCTTTGAGAAGCAGACTCTGAGCCTAGGATTTGAGAACCAGTGATTTAATAAGCAAGTTCTCCCAAAATAAACCAGTAAGGAAGTGAAGGAAGCAGGAGAGGAAGAAACAACGACTTTGTTTTTGTTTTTTGTTTAAGAAATATTAAGAGTCATCTTAGTAAAATCACCAAAAAAACATTTTTTCATAAATGTTTTAATGATAGCCTTTGCAAAAACATTTTGAATTTTGTAGTAATTTAAAATTAACTTGCAAATATTTATATGGCATTTTTCCCTCCCTGTGTCTTTACAGCCAATTTTAGTTGAATATCCAGAAGGTGTTCTAAGCCAGATCAATCAATATGTTTGTGAAAGCAAGACACAGAACAGCAAATACATACAATTTATAATTTGGTAAGGTCTACATAGTTCTTCTTTTTCTCAGCATGTTACAATTACATAGGATGTATTTAGTCATATTCTATATACTTCATTTAAGAGTGTCATCTTCTTTAAAATAAGATTGAGGATAGTTTATTAATAGCTTGGTTTAACTCAACTGAGTAATTAAATGGAAATCATTCAGGTATCACTATTGCTAAATTCCATCAGATAAACTTTTCAATATAATACCATTGTCTGCTATTATGTTTCCATATTCTTCTTTATTAAAATCCACAGTTTTAAGAATAGATTCATAGTTGAAATAGGAGATGGTCGGGGAAGAACTTCATGTGTAGAAACCTTATCATCCCTTTGCACCTCTTATATGCTACCTGATACTGGTGATAACAAGAGCAGTGTCATCAAAGGTCAAGGAAACGTAGAATATTTAGGTTAACTATTACATTTAAGAGATTTTTCCCTAATCTTCTTTAGCCTTATGACCTTGATAAAATGAATTAATCCTTCTGATGCTCAAAGCCAATATCTGTATATTTGGTTGATAACTGATATTTATCTCCTTGATTTGACAGAGTTTAAAGTCTAGAGTGATTGCCTTCAATAGTGATTCCCTTGTGGTACCCACTTGTAATAAATACCTGTTCCTTTTTGTTTCCTTTTTTTTTTTTTTTTTTTGCTTTTGTGGTTCAGAAACTGCATTAGGTGAAAATGTTAAGTTCCCTAAAGAAGACTATTTCTTCTTAAATGCTTGAACCACTTAACCTTATATAGGAGTTAAATTTTTAATTTACACTGAGATATAAAACCTTGTATTGATGTATTTTATTCTACAAATGTATGTGAGCTTTTAAAGAGAAGTTGTGAATATAAATATTAATCCAAGATATTCAAGAGCTTCTTGGGACTATTCCAAGAAAAGGAATTTTCCTAAAGTAATGATCTTGCAGAGCACTCTGTGGACAACAGTGTGAAGTGGGATGAAGTGTGCTGAGAATGGTGGACATTCGGATCTAACTGATACCTAAAGTGTGAACAGGAATGCAGCCAGCCAAGAGAAGATTAGGGGTTCTAAGCCAAAACTTGATAAATCTTGTACGAGATCAGTAATAATAATGGTTGGCATACATGAATCGCTCTACTTTTGAAATAGCACAAACAAGGTGTCTTTTCCTGGAGTATCAATTTTTGTTTAGGTTGCAGAAGCGGGGGTGTGGGAGTAGAGAATGTATCACATTCCTATGAAGATAAACAGTAAGGAGTAGATGAAAAATTAACTTGGAAAGTTAATTAGATTAGATATTTGTAACCGGCTGCTAAGCTTTTCACCTCCTAGTTTCTGGGAATAAACTACTCTTCTATGTTCTTTATATTGGGATGGAAAATCAAAGAAACACTGGTCTAGTTCGAGTTTCCAGAATGCATTAGTATCTGATCAAATACCATAATAATTATAAAATGTAACTAAATCATCATTTCTATTCCACAAGTGAGGAAACCAAGGCTTTGTTATCCAGTCATTAAGTTGTATCTGACCCAAGGACTGTAGCATGCCAGGTTCCTCTGTCCTTTAGTAACTAAGGCTTAATGGGTCAAAGTTAATTTTCCAGGTTTGTGTAACCAAAAAGTTAGAGTGGAGACATTACCAAACTAAACTTTATTTTTCCAGAAAACCTCTATCATGTCAAGTAGATACATTTTTACACATATATGACAAATAAATTTTTACACAAATTAAAAAAAAAAAAGTTATGTGAGCACTTAAAATAGTGAAGGATCACACACACACATTGCATGGCAGAAGGAGGAGGCATTTGAGCATTTGACATTGAACTGGTGAGAAATGGTAAGGATTGAACTAGTGTAGGCTTAGATCCCTTACTATAAGAGGCTAAGTTAATCTTAGAAATTTTACTCTCTTTGGTAATGAAGTGACTACTTCAGTTATTATGAGGTATTTATAAGGTATATATGAATAAGTCACAGGGTTACTTCCAAAGATAGATAACTCATGACAGTGAAAAGATGTGAAGAGACAAATAAGCCAACATATTTTAAGCTTTAATACATTTGTAAGTGTACAGAGCATCCAATTTATTTTGATATAATCAGTGGTGAAAGTAATGCCATCAAGCATTAGTGGTTGGCTTCTAACAAGAATCATGTGCTGTGTAAAGCTGTTGGACAGAGTTTAAAGGATCAGAATGTTGGAAGATATTTTAAAAAATGGCAAATGCCCTGTTGCTTTTGTAAGCGATTTTAAATTAAAGCAGCAAACTCTTTAAAACATCACACAATGGGTAGAAAAAAAAATGAAAGCTAATTAACCTCAATTCTTTTTAGTTGTAGAGCTTTGTAATAATCTTCTGCGGAGTTCATGACCAGAGGATTACTAGACCTCTAGAATTTTTGGAGAAGAGGTCGAGGTAGGAGCCAAAGCAGCCATGTGAAACTCCACTGGCCTGCCTGGGCATGTCTGAACCAGATGCACACTTCTGATCCAGGTTTAGAAACAGGTAAAAACAAGGAGTTCTGTGTATATGTCAATGTTGTTAAAGGATACATCTATATGAATATGTACATGTATAGTATGCTATAAGAATATGAAGTAGTATGTATTTATCATAGTGGAGAAGAGTTTGACAGCACATCTCAAAAGTCTTAAAATATTCACACCATTTTATCTAGCTTTTCATTTCTACCAATTTATATTAAAGACATTATCAGAAAGGAATGTAAACATTTTTGGATATACTGTGTATTGCAGCTCATTTATAATGGCAAAATATTACTGTAAAAAATGTTTCTTTTTTTTAAATTAAGATATAGTTAACACATTATGTCGGAGAAGGCGATGGCACCCCACTCCAGTACTCTTGCCTGGAAAACCCCATGGATGGAGGAGCCTGGTGGGCTGCAGTCCATGCGGTTGCTGAGGGTCAGACACGACTGAGCGACTTCACTTTCACTTTTCAGTTTCATGCATTGGAGAAGGAAATGGCAACCCACTCCAGTGTTCTTGCCTAGAGAATCCCAGGGACGGGGGAGCCTGGTGGGCTGCCGTCTATGGGGTCGCACAGGGTCGGACACGACTGAAGCGACTTAGCAGCAGCAGCAGCAACATATTATGTGCAACCTAATAATTTAATGTTTGCATCTATTGCAAAATGATCACCAGGATGTCTAGTTAACATCTGTCCCCATACTCAGTTACCATTTTTTTCTTGTATGAGAGCTTTTAAGGTTTACTGTCTTGGCAATTTTCATGTGCACAGTACAGTATTCACTATAGTCACAGTGTTATATATTACATCTTCAGGACTTCTTTAATTTTATAGCTGGAATTTCATACATTTTGAACCCCTTCACGCATTTGCATGCAACCCCCAAACCCGCATCTGGCAACCACAAGTCTGTTCTCTATCTATAAATTAATTTATTTCCAATAATTTTAATTTTCAATAGTAGAGACATGATGATACAAATCATGGAATATTTATAAAATAGGATGTATACAGACATGAAAATTCATGTATTAGAAGAATATTTAAAGACACAGGTGAAGAATCATAGTGGAGTATTTAAAAGTAATTATATGTACCAATTGATAATTATATTTACATAATTTATATGCATATTGCACATGTATTTATAGAAATACTATAAAATATTTATACTATATCATCAAGTGATGGAGTTGTATGTCCATGTTTTGTTTTTGCTGCCAAAATCTTGCCATTTCTTATAAAATGAAATTATTTTTCAATTATATTAAAGTATCATTTCTAAATATTAACACTTGGGGAAAAGCAGAGTCATGTAAAAAATGGGCCCAAGTATCACAAACATAGGAAGTATATTTTTAATACAGCCTAAAATTCAGCTTTTAAAGTTCATTAACTGAGGCGTATCAGCAAGCTTATTACATTTCCTTAAGCTGTGAAGCCTAAGCCCAAGTCTCTACTCCTACTGTGCTTTTATTAAAATATTCTCTTTGATCTTACTTATATCAATTTTCTTTCAATAAATCTGTGTATCCACCAACACATTTTTTTACATGTGTGTGCTGAGTCGCTCAGTCATGTCCAATTCTTTGAGACCCCATGGAGTGTAACCTGCCAGACTCTTCTGTCCATGGGGATTCTCCAGGCAAGAATACTGGAGTGGATTGTCATGCTCTCCTCCAGGGGATCTTCCTGACCCAGGAACTGAACCCAGGTCTCCCGCATTGCAGGTGGTTTCTTTACCATCTGAGCCACCAGGGGAGCCCTTTCTTACATAGGCACGTGGTATTTCTAACTCTAAAGCTAAAATGAACGCAGAGACCGAGACCTGAGTAAGCAAGTAATTTGAGTCCCACATGGTGCCTCCAACTTTCATTCCTAAGGATCTCTTGGAATGGCTCTTCCATCAGCAGAGTATGACTGTGCACATTTTACTATAACCTCATCAATACTGGCAGAAGTTGTCTGGTAGGACTTTTTAATTTATAAAATATACTTATTGAAGTAATTTTGAAAAATACAAATGTTTTCTTAAAAGGGAAATATCCAACTGTCGAGAAACAGATCTTCTTTTATTTTGTGGGAGGAAAGCATAACAGGGAAAGAAACACTTTGGACTGATAGCTTTTGATTTAAGAGTGTGTGAGGGAGAAAGGAAGAGAGAGAGAGACAGAGAGAATGAAAGGAGTTAGCAGAAATGGAGAAAGAATAATGGAGCAAGTGAGAGAGAGAAGGGGTCATAGAGACTTCAGAGACTTCTTGGGCTGGTTGATAACTCGCAGAGCAACCTATCCTAGGGGGACAGCAGATGCTCAGGTGGACCCGTAGCATAACAGACATTTACAAAATCGAATGGAACAAAATATCCAACACACTCCGATCCTGTTTCCCTGTTTCCCTGTCTGATTATCCTATTAGTTTTTAGAGAAAGAAGATCAAGGGAAGGGGAGTGGAGACAGTGGGGCAGATGCCAAGGTCAAACCCAATCTTGCTTTGTTTTCTTTGCGCCAAGCGTTTGTGTGACAGCCAGCTGCCCTGGAATGAAAGTATCTTTTTTTAGGAATGGCAATATTGGTTTTCTTCCTCCTTTAAAATTTCTGATTGTGGCAAATGGCTTCCTTTGTCTTAATCTTAAATCATATATTTTTGAATATATAAAATATGCAACTTATTAATGGGCTTCCCTGGTGGTTCAGAGAGTAAAGAATCTGTGTGTAATGCAGGTGACCTGGGTTCGATCCCTGGTTCTGAAAGAAAACCCAGAGAAGAGCATTCAACCCACTCCAGTATTGCAACCCACTCCAGTATTCCTGCCAAGAGAGTTCCATGGACTGAGGATACTGGTGGGCTACAGTCCATGGGGTCGCAAAGAGGCCGACACGGCTGAGCAACTAACACTTTCACTTTCTTTCATGCATAGGAAGTAAAAGTCAAGATGCTTTCAATTAGAATATATGAAATATATATTGGAAGGAGTAGAAATTAATGTCAGTGGGAAGGCCAATGAAGAGGCTGTCATGTCGCTACAGGTAAGAGAATTTATTGCTTATACTAGGATACTGGCAATAGCGAAAAGATTTAAGTGGGATTGATAAGTAAAACTGTCATAGTTTATTGATAAATGCATATGAGAGTATTGTATGAACACCTAGACTTCCAACCTCAACAGTTAGATGAGTTATTGTGTTTTACAGCAAGAGCAGAAATGCTGAGGGAGAATCAAGAGAATCAGATTGAACAGTGAGGATCTTGATTATGGTTTAGACAGACTGAGTCAACACAGCCTTTGGGACATCAAAGTGTATGTAAGATAGTAACTACCTGTGTCAGTCTGGAGTTGAGACAAAATATTCTGACACTATATTTGCTAATGGGAAAATAATTTTTAATAGGATGCTCTAATGGTTTCTCCTTCCTCTGGGGTTAAAATCACAGCCATCTGCAAGGTGGAGGGTGAAGGCAAAGGGTCTGAGGTGGAAAGTCAGCGTGGGATGGATAAGTTTGGGAATAGTGAGTTTGAGTGAACTCCGGGAGTTGGTGATGGACAGGGAGGCCTGGCGTTCTGTGATTCACGGAGTCACAAAGAATCGGACACGACTGAGCGACTGAACTGAACTGAACTGAACTGATTGTGTAGTATGGGCAAGCACATTCTCTAGGGTAACAGTGTGCTAGCTAGGTGAAGCTTGCAACTTTCAATCTCCATTCAGAAGAAGGCTATAAACCAAAATATTTTAATGGAGGGTGGCATCCATTCCTGGGGAACATAGAGAGCTCACATTATTGACTAGTGTTGCATTATTGAGATTTTAGGAGTTCTCTATGGTTAAACAGTTACAATAAAGAAAGATTGCCTCATTATTAGCTCAAGCTTGTTAATTAAAAACATAAGTTATATCTGAATGCTTTCAATATGGCATTATACATGAATTACATCCCCCTTCCCTAAAATATAATAAACTTTGTGTTTGTGAGTGAGAGTGAAGCATGAGTTCCTGGAATCAAAATAAATTAAAAGTATCGTAGCATCTGGGAAATTGAAACTATTTTAAGGTGACTTATATGCATGGGAAGTGACAGGAGTTGGAAGTAAAAGAGTGGGTATCGGCTGTGAGGGTAAAGAGGTTTATAATTATAGCAGTTAGAGGAAAGATTAGAAAGGAGCTTTGGATTTCCATTCCTATCTCTTGAAGTAGCCTTGGAAAGATAATTTCCATCTCACATTATGGGAATCTCTACAAGATGGCAAGCTCCCCAGTGTTACTGAGCAAAATTTAGGGATGCATAGGAAATTAATGTTGCAAGGAGCTGATATATACTACACTAAACTGAATGCCTTACCTTCCATTATTTTTTCTCTCAGTCCCCTCACTCTTATCCCCTCAAGGATAAGAGTCATATATGACTCTTCTTGACCCAGTCGACTACAGCACACCAAGATCTTCTGTCCTCCACTATCTCCTGGAGTTTGCTCAAATTCATGTCCATTGAGTCAGTGATGCTATCTAAACATCTCATTCTCTGCCACTCCCTTCTCCTTTTGCCTTCAATCTTCCCCAACATCAGTGACTTTCCAGTGAGTCTGCTCTTTGCATCAAGTGGCCAAAGTATTGGAGATTCAGCTTTAGCAGCAGTCCTTCCAAAGAATATACAGGGTTGACTTCCTTTAGGATTTACTGAGTTGATCTTCTTGCAATCCAAGGGATTCTCAAGTCTTATCTAGCACCATAATTGGAAAGCATCAATTCTTTAGCCCTCAGCCTTCCTTATGGTCCAACTATCACATCAGTACATGATTACTGGAAAAAAAAAAATACTGTTGTATTAGTCACTCAGTTGTGTCCGACTCTTTGAAACCCCATCGGCTGTAGCCCACCAAGTCCTCTGTCCATGAGATTCTCCGGGCAAGAATACTAGAATAGGTTGCCATTCCCTTCTCCAGGGGTTCTTACCAACCCAGGAATCAAACTCAGGTGTTCAGTTTTGTGGATGGATTCTTTACCCTCTGAGCTACCGAGAAGCCCTGATATGGGAGAAAAAAAAAAAAAAAGCTTTGATTATACTGACCTTTGTTAGCAAAGTGTTGTTTCTACTTTTTAATATGATGTCTAGGTTTGTCATAGCTTTTCTTCCAAGGAGAAAGCATCTTTTAATTTCACCATCCACAGTGAATTTGGAACCCAAGAAAATAAAGTGTGTCACAGCTTCCACTTTTCCCCCCATCTATTTGCCATGAAGTGATGGGACCAGATGCCATGATCTTAGTTTTATGAATGTGAAGTTTCAAGCCAGCTTTTTCACCCACCTCTTTCACCTTCATCAAGAGGCTCTTTAGTTCCTTTTTTCTTTCTGCCATCAGATATGCAGATATCGCCTGCATATCTGAGGTTGTTGATATTTCTCCCAGCAATCTTGTTTCCAGCTTATGATTCATCCAGTCCAGCATTTCACATGATATACTCTGCATAGAAGTTAAATAAACAGGGTGACAACATAGATCCTTGACGTACTCCTTTCCCAGTTTGGAGTCAGTTCACGTCTGGTTCTAACTGTAGCTTCTTGACCTCCATACAGATTTCTCAGGATCCAGGTAAGGAGATTTGGAGATTCAGCTTTAGCAACTGTCTTTTCAAAGAATATTTTATATATATATATATATGTGTGTGTGTGTGTGTGTATATATATAATGTATAAGAAGATTCCTATATCTTTAAGAATTTTCCACAGTTTGTTGTGATCCACACAGTCAAAGGCTTTGGTGTAGTCGATGAAGATGAAACAGAAGTAGATGTTTCTCTGGAACTCCCTGGCTTTTCCCATGGTTCAACAAATGTTGGCAATCTGACCTCTAGTTCCTCTGCCTTTTCTAGATCCACCTTGTATCTGGAAATTAATGTTTCACGGACTGCTGAAGTCTAACCTTAAGGATACTGAGCATTAACTTGCTAGCATGTGAGATGAAAACAATTGTATGGTAGTTTGAATATTCATTGGCCTTGCCCTTCTTTGGGATTAGAATGAAAACTGACCTTTTCCAGTCCTGTGGCCACTGCTGAGTTCTCCAAATTTTATGACATATTGAGTCCAGCACTTAAAAAACAAACAACAAACAAACAAACAAGGTAGGAGAATTTCTCATCTCAGGGCAGTCTCGGGAAACTGATTGAACTTAATTCTCTATGTGGGCAGTATTCTCTGGAGCACCAACTAGGAAAGAGCAAGGGAAACAGAGCTAAGCTGAGAAAGCAAAATGAAATGCTTTGCAACTGCTACAGCAATGTCAGTCACAAGGAATCCTAGAGTTGAAGTACCCCTGCAGAGATGTCTCTTAATATCATCAAGTATTCAGGAATTTGAACACTTCAGTGATCAGTTATTGGATATCAGTCACTAGGGACCGTTAGTAAGGTAGGGCAGCTCCCTTAGGATGACAGCATTTTAGAGAGAGATGCAGGAAAAACTGCCAGTAGCTGAGGTGGAACATGAGTAGCATCACATTAATAATTACTATAGTTCCTTCAGGACATTCCTTTCAAAGAAATTCAAGGTAAGTATTTGTCCAGAATATATGCTTGGTGGTAAAGGCATATACTCTTTATGCTTAAGGATGCTGCAAATTAGGGCCAGGCTTTCAATCTTCCCCAATACATTAACAGTTAGACCATAAAGAAGGCTTAGCATCAAATAATTGATGCTTTTAAACTGTGGTGTTGGAGAAGACTCTTGAGAGTCCCTTGGACTGCAAGGAGATCCAACCAGTCCATCCTAAAGGAAATTGGTCCTGGGTGTTCATTGGAAGGACTGATGTTGAAGCTGAAACTCCAAAACTTTGCCCACCTGATGTGAAGAGCTAACTCATTTGAAAAGACCCTGATGCTGGAAAAGATTGAGGGCAGGAGGAGAAGGGGATGGCAGAGGATGAGATGGTTGGATGGCATCACTGACTCAATGGACATGAGTTTGAGTAACTCCGGGAGTTGGTGATGAACGGGGAAGCCTGGTGTGCTACAATCCATGGGGTCGCAAAGAGTGGGACATGACTGAGCGACTGAACTGAACTGAACTGAAGCCAATCCCCACATAAAATAGAAGTTTAAGGGGAAATTAACTACACTGACGGTTGGCAAAATCGTTCCTTAAAGTAGAAGGTGGTAAATATTTTAGACCTTGTAGGCCATACAGTTTCTGTCCCAATTACTCAACCCTTCTCCTCCGTTTTCAAATGTGATCTGTCATATCTGACTCCTTGCAACCCCATGGACTGCAGCCTGCCAGGCTCTTCTATCTGTGGGATTTCCCAGGGAAGAATACTGGAGTGGGTTGCCATTTCCTCCTCCAGGAGATCTTCCTGACACAGGGATAGAACCCATGTCTCCTGAATCTCCTGAATTAGCAAGCAGATTCTTACCACTAGCATCATCTGGGAACCCTACTCAACTCTGCTGTGTGTGAAATCAGACACAGATAATGCATGAACGAATAGGTGTTGGTGTATTCCAATAACACTTTTCTTTTATAGATACAAGTGGTGATCCAGTCTTGGACTTTGAACTGTAATTTTTCAACTCCTGATTACTGAAAGAAAGCATACAAAATTGTACACCATACAACATCTAAAGCAGAATTTTGGAACCAAACGGTCTAAAATTTTTCTGTAAGATATAAACTATTCTCAAGAGATAATGAAAAATGTCAGCAATAATGAATCAAGAACAAGGACTTACATAAAATAAAAGTAAACATATTAGATCTGAGTTAAATAAGTGTTTAAATAAACACTTACCAGATGGAATAAGTAACAGGATGTATACAGCTTAGAAAAAACTAGTACACTGGAATATAATGTAATGAAACTCTTCCTGAAAGATAGAGCATAAAGTAAAACAAACTATACAGAGAAAAACTAACCAATATTGCAGACAGCAATAGATATGCCAATATCTGGGCAATAGAGTACTAGAAAGATGAAGGAAATGTCACTGGAAAGAAGAAAATGTCTTAGGAAATAATACCACATTTCTTGGAATTAATAGATGCAATCCAAAAGTCTACAAATAATAAATGCTGGAGAGGGTGTGGAGAAAAGGGAACCCTCTTACACTGTTGGTGGGAATGCAAACTAGTACAGCCACTATGGAGAACAGTGTGGAGATTCCTTAAAAAACTGGAAATAGAACTGCCTTATGATCCAGCAATCCCACTGCTGGGCATACACACTGAGGAAACCAGAAGGGAAAGAGACACGTGTACCCCAATGTTCATCACAGCACTGTTTATAATAGCCAGGACATGGAAGCAACCTAGATGTCCATCAGCAGATGAATGGATAAGAAAGCTATGGTACATATACACAATGGAGTATTACTCAGCCATTAAAAAGAATACATTTGAATCAGTTCTAATGAGGTGGATGAAACTGGAGCCTATTATACAGAGTGAAGTAAGCCAGAAGGAAAAACACCAATACAGTATACTAACGCATATATATGGAATTTAGAAAGATGGTAACGATAACCCTGTATACGAGACAGCAAAAGAGACACTGACGTATAGAACAGTCTTATGGACTTTGTGGGAGAGGGAGAGGGTGGGAAGATTTGGGAGAATGGCATTGAAACATGCAAAATATCATGTATGAAACGAGATGCCAGTCCAGGTTCAATGCACGATACTGGATGCTTGGGGCTAGTGCACTGGGACGACCCAGAGGGATGGTATGGGGAGGGAGGAGGGAGGAGGGTTCAGGATGGGGAACACATGTATACCTGTGGTGGATTCATTTTGATATTTGGCAAAACTAATACAATTATGTAAAGTTTAAAAATAAAATAAAATTAATTTTAAAAAATAAAATAAAAAAAAAGAAAAAGAAAGACTTCAGATTGAAAAACATCATAGATGTCTAAGCCCATACTTAGACATATAAAGAAATTTAAGAACATAAATTAAAAGGGAAAATATACAGCTTCCCAAAATAACAAATCACCAATAAAGTAGAAGAATCAGGTACACAACAGAAGTTTTACAAGAAACCAGAATATACACAGTCAATAAAACAATATTTTTCACATGTTGAAGGAAAAGAATATTGAATACAAATTTTGTGTGTAGCCAAATTTTCACTTGAAAGTCAGTGTAGTAAGAATGATCTAAATGTTCAAATTAAATTTTAAAAAAATAACAGCAAAGACAGAAAGATAAACCAAAATATTTAAAGAATGTAATAAAATAGATTCTGGAAAACTGATTGTGAAAAAACAGGAGGATATGCAAAGAAAAATATAGAAGGCTTCCCTGGTGGCCCAGTGGTAAAGAAACTGCCTGCAAGTTAAGAAATACAGGTCAATGCCTGGTGGTCCGGGAAGATCCCACAGGCCTCAGAGCAAGTAAGTGTGTGTTCCGCAATTACTGAGCCCACACTGGGGCCTGTGCTCGGCCACAAGGGAAGCCACCAAAACGAGAAGCCGCAGCTAGGGAGCAGCCTCCACTTGCCACAATTAGAGAAAAGCCCACGAAGCAACAAAGACCCAGCACAGCCAAGTAAAAATAAATAGACAGAATTTTAAAAATATAGAAGAGGTACTTTACTAAACCAACAGAAAATTTTAAATATGATAAAAGACATGGTGCTGAACAGTTTACTAATATGTTTGTAAGCCTAGAAGAAATAAATCCATTTCTTGATTGTAAAATGAGAAAATGGCACTTGAAAATTGGAAGCTTGAGTGAGCAAATAGAATTAAGGAATTTTAAATGATAATTAAAAACCAAATTAATTCCCCATTCCTTGGTGCCCTAGGATTATACAGCTTTACTCCTGACTTCTACATCAGCTCAAACAATAATCTATTCTTACATTGTTCAGATCATAAATTCTGTCCAGCTTTTTATTTCAAAACAATGATGTAACTGTTTCCAAAACTGGGAAAAAATATGAAATATAAAATTTATTGTAAAGTGTAAATACAAAATCTCAAATGGAATACTAGATGAATAAATATTATGGATTTTTTAAAAAAATCAAGCTAAGGTAAAATTTATCTCAATAATACAAAAATTAATCAACACTATACAATTTTACCCATGTAATATACCAATCGGTAGACCTGCAACAAACATATAATAGAAAAAATTCAATAATATAAAAAGCAAGCAAACAGCATTCCTCAATTACTTGTCACTCCTTAACATAAAATAGAATATGGTCAGTGGCCTATAGGAAGTAAAGGGAGAAAAATAGAAGTTTAAGGCTTGTAAAAGTCTGTTTACTCAAGGCTATGGTGTTTCCAGTGGTCAGGTATGGATGTGAGAGTTGGAGTGTAAAGAAAGCTGAGCACCGAAGAATTGATGCTTTTGAACTGTGGTGTTGGAGAAGACTCTTGAGAGTCCCTCGGACTGCAAGGAGATCCAACCAGTCCATCCTAAAGGAGATCAGTCCTGGGTGTTCATTGGAAGGACTGATGTTAAAGCTGAAACTCCAATATTTTGGCCACCTGATGAGAAGAACTGACTCATTTGAAAAGACCCTGATGCTGGGAAAGATTGAAGGTGGGAGGAGAAGGGGACGACAGAAGATGAGATGGTTGGATGGCATAACCGACTCAGTGGACATGAGTTTGGGTGGACTCCAGGAGTTGGTGATGGACAGGGAGGCCTGGCGTGCTATGGTGCATGGGGTCACAAAGAGTCAGACACGACTGAACAACTAAACTGAACTGAACTGAAGGCTTGTAAAAATTGTCAAGTTGGCCAAAGATATTTTTGTCTACACAAAAAGCCCAAAAAATCTAGACAGACCATTTAAAACAAATAAGATAATTCAACAAAGTGGTTTCATTCAAGATAAAGTTACAAAAATAAAACTATCATTTTTGCACTAAGAACATCTGCAAAATATCAAACATGACTGGATTTTATTATTGGTTTTCACATCAAGCATTTTAGAGAAGGTAATGTTGCCTGGGTTCCATGGTTTTCAAATTAGCAAGTTTTCCTGATTACAAGGTCAGTGTGTTTTTGCTATTTACAAAGAATTAGATTACAACTTATGGGAATGCATATTGTTTTAACATTCACTCAAATTGCCATTTTTAATTTTTTTTTAATTAAGAGGAAATGCACCAGCTTAAAAGTCAAAGGAATTACTGTTATGTTTTCTTCATTACTTTTGTTGTCACTAAGTCGTTAGTGACTCTTTGTGACCCCATGGACTGTAGCAAGCTAGAATCCTCTGCCCTCCACTATCTCTAAGAGTTTGCTTAAATTCATGTCCGTTCAGTCGGTGAGGCTATTTAACCACCTCATTTTCTGCCACTCCCTTTCCTTTTGCCCTCAATCTTTCCTTGCATCAGGGACTTTTCCAATGAGTCGTTTCTTCACATCAGATTGCCAAAGTATTGGAGCTTCAGCATCATTCCTTCCAATGAATATTCAGGACTGATTGCCTTTAGGGTTGAGTAGTTTGATCTCCATCCAGTCCACGGGACTCTCAAGAATCTTCTCTAGAACCATAATTCAAAAGCATCAGTTCTTCAGCACTCAGCCTTCTCATTATTTTTACTTAAGTATAAGTGATGAAGTTTCTACAAAAGCAAGAAAAGAATAATGTCAACCCAGGCAAACACAAGAAGGCAATGGCACCCCCCTCCAGTACTGTTGCCTGGAAAATCCCATGGATGGAGGAGCCTGGTAGGCTGCAGTCCATGGGGTCCCTAAGAGTCGGACACGACTGAGCGACTTCACTTTCACTTTTCACTTTTGTGCATTGGAGAAGGAAATGGCAACCCACTCCAGTGTTCTTGCCTGGAGAATCCCAGGGACAGGGGAGCTTGGTGGGCTGCCGTCTCTGGGGTCGCACAGAGTCGGACACGACTGAAGGGACTTAGCAGGAGCAGCAGCAGGCAAACACAAACTGAGCGGGTATCTAACACATTACCACTCCCCACAGTCTATTCCGTGCTTTCTTGTGTATAACAAAAGTACTCTGTGCTTCCAGGGAAAAGTAGTAACTCTAAAAGTAGTAGAATCTCTGCAATTTAACCCTAATTGCGCTATGTACCTCTTTTGGGTTTTTAGCCTCGTCACTCAAACAGTGTATAAGGACAAGCCCGAAACTTTATTTATGACAAGTTTACTGCTCTCCTGTACCATAGAATGTGAAGACTCTTCTGAAGAAACTTAAATATTGTAGGCAAAATCTGAAGTTGGTGCATTAAACTTATAGATTGGCAAATTGATTTCCTCTGAAAGAAAACTAAGGGATAGGAAAATATGAGATTTTTTTAAAAATTGAATTATACCAAAATTCTTAGCATTTGCAAAGTGCATTCTCCTTTGCTATTGTAGTTAAATATCAATATAACAGCTTTAAGGAGTTGACTGGCAGTGGATAGGAAGAATAGAAAGAACTGTTATTCAGCTTCGAGTTTTCATATTTTTTTTTTCTTTATAGACAATCATAACTGTACTCACCCCTCCCAAAGGATTTCCCATTTTAAGACTCAATATTCCATACAAGAAGCACACAGATGTAAAGTTAAAAATAAGAAATGAAGAATCTGGTACAGCTGGGGATAATTAGTAAAAAAAAAAAAAAAAAAAAAAATGTTTGCCATTAAAAAAAAAAGGAAGTTGGGTAGACAGATTTCTCTTTAGCCAGGCTTTGGGAGATCCTTGGAAAATAAATATATTTACAGCCCTGGCCCTTCTCTTTCATTCCATAGTATCTAGCAGGAGGAGATCCATTGTGAAGAAAAACGTATTAAAATCACCAAATAGTGGCATTCATAAATCAGCTGAGGTTATCTTACTGAAACAGGTTGATTGATTGGAATCACATTTGAGAAATCAGTCATTTCTGGGGCTCTCTCTCTGTTTTTGAGCCAATTCTGAAGCTTAAACACACCATTTAAAATTCCAGCGCAGTCTTTCAAATGGCTATTTCCTTTCTAGCCTTTCATTTTCGGTACCTGTATGTGTCTTGTAGAGTAAGATTCTACAAATACAGCTACTTCAGTTAATTTTTGTAAAGGTAAATGTTCCCTTAGGTTATGATTTAGTGAGATGATGCTTTCATAAAGCTGAACTTATCAAGATTTCATCCAATTCAGTAAATAGTATATGCTCTGAGTCAGGAAGATGGATACAGATCTTGCTAAGACTAAGTTTCTAGTTTCAAGTCTCTTGCAGTTTAATTAATAAGACACAGGCTGTATTCTTTCTTACTGATTAAAATATTCCATGGCTTGGGAATGTTGTGCATTATATATTGTCTGGACTTTCTATCTATCATCTAAGGAAATATTTTACCAATTGGTGGACTGAAAATATTTCTGACTGTATATTAGATTTAAGTGAGCCAGAATAAGTTACTCTGAGCCTTTCCACAAACCAGAAGAAACTAAATTTGGATCCATGAAGGCTTGAATGTATTTTTCTTTTAATACATTTCTTATTCACTAAGTTGTTATTGTATATTAAACCAAAAGGTTGAAATTACTTTATGATATCTGGGTGTAGAGTTTCGCCTTTGCTTTTTCATTATAGCTGTAACCATACCTTAGATAGTCAAACTGTGTAATTCACTAAAGCACATTCTCACAGGTTCACTAGAAGTTAATGAATAGCTAATAAATCTGCACTTAAGTGTGAGGTAAAACAAACCAAAAAAAAAGTAAGTTGTTTGTAATGTTTCCATTTTGAATTTTACTCTTTCTTTCCTGACATCCTTCTCTTCCTGCATACCCTTATCGCTCTTACTTCCTCTGCCTTTGGTTATATTCTTCCTGCTAATTTGCAGTGTTGACATTAAGCCTAGACTTGAGGCACATTCTTTGCTTAATCTTCAAGAATCAGGGAAAGAGTACACAAAGATTTATATGAGGTTTATTTAGTGAACTGCTTAAATATGACCTCAGGGTAGTTCAACACTGTATACCTATTTCAATAATTTAACACAGGAGCTGGAACAGTTCTCTAATTCTATATCTACAATGTTTCTGATTATTTGAAGAATGTATTTTAATATCCAAACTACATTTTACAATTTTCTAAAGCGTGTTTTTAATAGAACAACTCTGATTTTCGTTTCAATAGAAATAAAAGCAAAACCATTATCATTTTCTCACAGAGTGATCCTAGAAACAGACTTCATTAAAAAGAATATGTACATCTCATTAATATTTTTGATAGAATTATAGAGGTCTTCAACTTCATAAAAAGATTAGAAAAATTGTGTTCAACTTCAATAAATATTTGGAAATTGTCTACCTCATGTGAATAAATGTGAATGTTTGCAAACCAAGATGCTAAAGTCTAAATATGTCTTGTTTTGTTTTGGGTAAATTAAAATCGTGGTTTAAGAAAAAAAAAATCAAGTGTCTCTCATTCTAATTTCCAACAGGATCACAACTAAGAGTTGACTTTTTTTTTTTTTTTCTATTTAAAGGCTGCTGGTAGAACATTTCAACATTGAATACTGCTTACTGTTGGGAAAATTCCTTCCTTTGTAGTGCAGCAAGCTTTCAGCCCTGACACATGCATGGCAAAGACATCCAGGTTGCACAACAGTCCAAACTCCTGCCAATTCCCTGGCTCAGGACTACTGAAAACTTTACGTGCTCACTTGGAACTTGGTCTCTGCCATGCTCTTTAAAACCACATGGTCCTGACTAACTGCATTCCATCACTAAAGAGCATCACTGACTCTAGGTAACCACTCAGCACCCAGGTCCTTCTCTTATCCCCACTGTTTGTCCATTACAGGGACACTGTGCCCTTTTGTTCCTCATTCTCTCAGGGAGACAATAGGATTAACACCATTTAGCCCTTCAGCTTCTTGGATCTTTAACTTCGTCACATATATCTCCTCACATCTTGGATACTTATCTCTATGAGTCATCTTAAAGTGACTAAGAGAATGTTTACATTTCTTGCCATGTAAATAAATGATCATTTTGGGCTACCCTGGTGGCTCAGCAATAAAGAATGCGCCTGGAGTGCAAGACTCCTGTTCAGTCCCTGGCTCAGGAAGATCCCATGGAGAAGAAAATGACAATCCACTTCAGTATTCTTACCTAAGAAATTCCATGGACAGAGGAGCCTGGTGGGCTACAGTCCATGGAGTCACCAAAGAGTCAGACACTGCTTAGCAACTAAACAACAACAAAACAACAACAAATGATTATTTTCCTATAGCAAGTACTGATAATAGTTATGTTTCTTCATACTCTCTCACTTTTCAAGAGAAGGAGTTGGTCATTTTTTATAAAGAACTCTCACTATGCCCTTAGTAAAGCCAGTCCAGGTTAATTTCTTGTTCATAGCTTATAATAAATAAACAATCTAATACATTGTAATTGTGTTATAATAATCTTATCTTTTGAAGTTGACACTAGTAAACCATTCCCTTTTAGGAAGAGTTTAAAAATATAAATTTCCAGTGATTCATCCTAGTGAAAGGTGGTTGTTGCTCAGTTGCTCAGTCATGTCTGACTCTTTGCAACCCCATGACTGCAGAGCACCAGGCTTCCCTGTTCTTCACCATATCCCAGAGCTTGCTCAAACTTATGTCCCTTGAGTTGGTGATGCCATCCATTCATCTCCTCTTCTGTCATTCTCTTCCCTTCCTGCCTTCAATCTTTCCCAGCATCAGTGTCTTTTCCAATGAGTCAGCTCTTCGCATTAGGTAGCCAAAGTATTGGAGCTGCAGTTTCAGCATCAGTCCTTCTAATGAATATTCAGGGTTGATTTCCTTTAGGATTGACTGTTTTGTTCTCCTTGCAGTCTAAGAGACTTTCAAGAGTCCTCTCCAACACCACAGTTCAAAAGCATCGATTTTTCAGTGTTCAGCCTTCTTTATGGTCCAACACTCACATCCATACATGACTACTGGAAGAACCAAAGCTTTGACAGAAAAGTAATGTCTCTGCTTTTTAATATGCTATCCGGTTTTGTCATTGCTTTTCTTCTAAGGAGCAAGCATCTTTTAATTTAATGGCTATAGTCACCATACACAGTGATTTTGGAGGCCAAGGAAATAAAGTCTGTCACTGTTTCCTTATTTCCCCTATCTATTTGTCATGAAGTTATGGGACTGGATGCCATGATCTTAGTTTTTTAATGTTGAATTTTAAGCCAACTTTTTCACTCTCTTCTTTCATTTTCATCAGAAGTCTCCTTAGTTTCTCTTCACTTTCTGCCATAAGGGAGGTATCATCTGTATATCTGAGGTTATTGATATTTCTCCCAATAATCTTGATTCCAGCTTGTGCTTCATCCAGCCTAGTGTTTCACATGATGTATTAAATGGCAACCCATTTCTGTATTCTTGACTGGTGAATCCCATGGACAGAGGAGCCTGGCTCCAGTTCATGGGGTCACAGAGTCAGATACGACTGAGCAAATAAGCACATACTCTGCATATGGGTTAAATAAGCAGGGTGACAATATACAGCCTTGACACACTCCTTTCCCAATTTTGGAACAGTTCTTTGTTCCATGTCCAGTTCTAACTGTTGCTTCTTGACCTGCATATAGGTTTCTCAGGAGGCAGGTAAGGTGGTCTCTTAAAGAGGTCTCTACGAATTCTTCCACAATTTGTTGTGATCCACACAGTCAAAGGCTTTAGCATAGTCAGTGAAGCAGAAGCAAATGTTTTTCCATGAAAGGTTGACCAGAAGTATTTCTCTACCCTTTATCTTAAGAGATGGCATCTAATTCTTCTTTTGAATATGGGCTGGCTTTAGTGATCTGTTTGGCCAGTAGTGTGATTGTAGCCAGTAGTAAGGCAGCCGAAGTGATTGCCTTAGACCTCTTAACCTAGGTCAGGAGACACTTCAAATCTACTAGATTACCTTGAACAATGTTTCTCAGAATTTTGGGATGCCCTGTGAGAAGCTGGACTGACATCTGCTGCTGAAGAAACCTGTGAAAAATCCTGAGATGACCTGAAGAGAGAGAGAGATTGAGAGAGAAAATATCCAAACAGCCTTAGTTATTCCAGCTCTTAGGAATGTAAGTCAGATTAGGTGAGGATCGGATATGAATTGTTTTACTTAATCTTTCACAAGTTGTAGATTCATAAGCAAAATCAACGACTGTTGTTATTTCAGGAAATTAAGGTTTTATTTCTAGGTGAGGGAATATCACAAAGTAACAGATAATTGTGATACTTCCTGTTACTGACTGTTGATTCTGTGATTTTTGAAATCATGAAAGTTGTTAGACAGTTTCTTTATCCCATCATATGGAGCCATCATAAAGCTAAATTGTGAAGTAGGTAAACTTGAGTTTTCTGTGTCAAATACCCATGTATATAATCCCCACCTGGGACATTTCCTACCTACTCTGCAGTTTCACAGGACCTACTACTCCCCATAGACTGCTTCTCCTTGACTTTTTCAAATAAATCTTGCACTCAGGGAAAGTAGTCTTAAATTTTGTCTTTTTTAAAAAATCCATTTATAGTTGCAACTTGTAATTCTTACTTGGTTATTTCTTTTAGGATGAATTCCTCCATTCCACAAATACTTTCTTTCCATCTCTATATCACTTCTGAATTAAATTATTTCCAAATTACTTTGTTTTATCATATTCATACCCATGCCATTCTCTACACTATATCCAAGAATCTCTACTCTATATCCAAGAATCTTTCTGAAATATAACTTATGTTTTTTACCCCTTTGGTGCACCTCCAAGGCATGTGGAATCTTAGTTCCCAGACAAGGAATGAAACCCATGGCCCCTGAAATTGAAGTGCAGAGTCAACTCTGGACCACCAGGGAATTCCCTGAAATATAAATCCTATCAATAACCTGCCTCCTTCCCAATTTCTTCTTCATACATCATTGACTGCCACCCCCTACACACACACACACACACACACACACACACACAATGTGCTTAAAAAAAATAATAATAACCTAGATTCTTTAAAATCTTCTATGTAGTACTTAAAGAATTTGTAAAGTTAAAAAATAAAATAAAATTGAAAAAAAGAAAAAAAAAGAATTAATCTGGGATTTCTTTTCCAGTCTTATGTTCTCACCATGACCCTAAACCTAGCTGGGGTCCTAATTCTGAGAAATGTCAATAGCTCCTCAAACTTAATGTCTGCACTGTCTTTTTCAGATTTTTGCAAAGGTTTCTTTCATGAGTTTCTCTTCTCTATTGAGCCCACTCTATAGAATCTCTTTGCTTTTCCTCATACTGTTTCACCTTCCAGCTTTCCTCCTTCTCTCTGTAGAAACAAATATTGCAACAAAAAATTGACTCTGAATTTTTCTATTTAATTCCATAGAAACTACAGAAACTCTACAAATATCCCCAATGTTACTCTTTAAATTTTGGTGCATCTTAAAGATCTAATTCCTAGTAAATTTTCACTATCCTTAGTGGTCCCAGAACCCCCTCAACAGGAGTGGGGAGAAGGCAGTGGCACCCCACTCCAGTACTCTTCTGCCTGGAAGATCCCATGGACGGAGGAGCCTGGTAGGCTTCAGTCCATGGGGTCGCTAAGAGTCTGACACGACTGAGCGACTTCACTTTCACTTTTCATTTTCGTGCATTGGAGAAAGAAATGGCAGCCCACTCCAGTGTTCTTGCCTGGAGAATCCCAGGGCCGGGGGAGCCTGGTGGGCTGCCGTCTATGGGGTCGCACAGAGTCGGACATGACTGAAGCGACTTAGCAGCAGCAGCAGCAGGAGTGGACAAGAAAAAGTCTGCTTAATGGATAAATATGTGAGTTATTTATATATATATTATATATGATGTGAATTATTATTTTCATGTCTTTATGTTAACATATGGATTAAAACAAAATATTATATTTATAATTATTATATTTATATAATATATTTATATAATTTATATAATATATTTATATTATTAATAATATAATATTAATACAATATTAATACAAATTTAATATTAAGATAATGTTTATTTTATATTAATAATAATATTATTATAGCTAGTTTTTATCTTAAGTTGAAACATCTTAAAATGTATTTTTGTGTGATTATATAAGCTTCCAAGTTCTGTTCTGCATAAAGCATGCATAACTTTTCCAGCTTTATAATGAATTCACATGTTTTTAAAAAATTTTTTTCCATAAATTATTTTTTCTAACTAGACTACATGTTTACATAGTGGTATAGTGGTTTCCTTTCAAGGAAAGTATAAGAATTATATATAGCTGTTAACAAATTAATAAGATTTTTGGTGTTAACAGGGTGTTTGCAGAGCCCTCAATGAATCATTGCTTAGTTTTTTCGAACAGTGTCCAAAAGTGTACCTCAGTCAAGAGGTCCCTGTCAGAGGCAGTAAAGTAAATCATTTTTTATGATTGTTACCAAATACCTTCCATTTCACTTAGTGACTTTACCATCAGAAGCAACTTGTCAAAACACAGAAGTACCTGCTGACACTTTATCTGTAGATATGTAAGTTGTATAAACAGGTACAATTGTTTTACAGTTTTAGATTAATATAAGTAGAGATTAGTTCATGCCTAAAAGCAATAGTATGCATCGTTTCTTAATAATGTGTATTATTTCTAAAAGAACTTACTCAGCATGCTTCATGTTTAAAATACTAGTTTTCTGAAAAAAAAATCAATCTTAGTGGAACTGTGGCTTAGAGGGACAGAGAGTAAATATGGAGAAGTAGGTGGGAGTATTAACTTGAATCAAACAAAGCTGCAAATGACCTGAGAATTGGAAGTATTCCTCAGACAATCTTGACGGTACATTCAAGGACTTGTAAGTGAAAGAGGAAAGCATTTAAAACCGAAAGTTTCTGGCATGACTGTTGCAAAGACTTGAGCAAGTTTATTTCCAAACCCAATGTCATTGGCCTTCGTGTTTGACCAAAAAAATAAACATAGTGTAGACATAAGTTTAGAAAACAGGTTCCACAATGAAGCCAAGTTTCACCAAAGTTGATGAGTCCATTTAAATGTGGCTACTGAATATACTCTTGACAAATGAAAGAGAATATTCAGTACATGGGGGAAAAAAAGGTGGGGGGGATCTGAATGGATGCAGCATTTTCCTAAGAGTTGGTTTATACCTACAGAAAAGGCTAACAGTCAAATCTTTCAGAAACTGAAATCTCTCTAAAACAAAGAAGTGAGTCTTAAATGACTCTTGAGCTACAGACTGGAGTGAAATGATCAAGTGTCAAGCAGGCAAAATTAGGAAAAGAGAAATAAAAAGTGAGAGAATGTATGTAACATCATCTCTCAATATAGTTAAATTTTGATTAAACTATAATGTGAAAACAGTACTGTATTCATTTTGAGTTCTTTTTCATTCTCTTTGATCTTTAGTAGGAATTTATTTTGAAAAAGTTTTTTCACAACTTGTTCATAGGTTCTAGGGAGTCACTGTGGCCAGAAGTTATAGGGGCCAAATAAATTCTCATTCTTGATGCCAGATAAACCTGTAAACTGAAAGGATAGGTATAAATGCAGTAAGTGAGAAATAGATACAGAAGTGGTAGGTGATCACTTCTTACATGTTATTCATTTATCAATCAGATAGGATAATATATGTCATTGAAGCCTACTAAATCTCAAGCTATAATCAATGGTACTGTGAATATATTTTTGATTGTTCTCTTAATTTTGTCTTTACTATCAATTTCTTTAAATATATTTCCATTGCTCTTGAGACACATCTGTGCCAACCATGGTGTTGGTCACATAGTAAGTCTTCAACAAATATTGTGGAATGAATAAATGAGTGGTACAAATGAGTTGCAATTTTGTGTCAATTACACATCAGTCAACAGCATACTCACTTTCACTGGACCCGGTAGCCTAATAATAGGTATTTCAAATTCCACATGTCCAAAATGAATTCTAATTTTTTAACCATAATATGATCCTCTTGTAGCCCTTCCCATCTCAGTCATCAACAACTTTATCCTTCCAGTTCCTCTACCTTCAGAAAATACATTTCTGGATTCAATCCTTTTCACCACCTCCACTGTTACCACTTTAGTCCAAGTCTCCATCATCTCTCACTCAAATTTTTGCCATGGCTTCCTAGTTGGCTTTTGCTTTCAGTCTATGCCATCTACACTTGGCATAGCCCTCAAGAGTGGTCTTCAAAAAATCCAAGTCAGATCATGACTTTTCTCTCTTCTAAGCCATCATTGGCAGCCTTACAATAGCCTTCTATTCCCTAAATGACTTACTCCTAGGCTAGAAGACTAAATGGCATTATCAAATTTCCACTGAGGGAAGTTAAGATGAGAGAAATGAAAAAAGGCAGGGTGCTCTGTAACTCGACTGCTCTTGATATAATTATATATTGGTCGAAATAAGAGAAAATTGTGCTTTGTTAACTTGGGTTTCTTTTCTCTTTCTGCTCAGTCTGTTTCCTACTACTCTCATTCTGCTTACTCCTTTAAAGACACACTGGCTTATGCATCATGCCTTATCCATGCCAGTTTATTTCCAACCCAAGCCTTTAAGTTTTCTGTTTCCTTTCATCTGCAAACATCCTCCCCACGAATATCCACATGGCTCCTTCTCTCATTTCTTTTGGAACTTGACTCAAATACTACGTTTTTAGACAGGGTTTCTCTTACTTAACTATTTAAGCTTTCCTCATTTCTAGTATTCCTAACCTACTTTATTACTGCTTTTATTTTTTTTCTATTTTAGTTGTCACCATCTGTCATAATATATATGTGTATATATATATATATATATATATATATATATGTAAGTATGTGAAAGTGAAAGTCACTCAGTCATGTCTGATTCTTTGCAACCCCGTGGACTATACAGTCCACAGAATTCTCCAGGCCAGAATACTTGAGTGGTAGCCAAGGCTACCCACTCCAGTATCCTTGTCTAGAGAATTTCAAGGACAGAGGAACCTGGTAGGCTACAATCCATGGGATCACAGAGTCAGACACAACTGAGCAACTAACAAACACACACATATATAACTTAAGTATTTTAATGTGTCCCTCTACCCCTCCCCCATAAAAATAAATTACATATGGTCAGGGATGTTTGTTGATTTTGTTAATTACTATAGCCCCGGAACCTAGAACAATGCCTATCACATACAAGGGCTCAGGCTCATAAATACTTGTCAGATGAATGAATGAACATTAAGAAAGTGTTATCACTCATTCCATTGCTACATATAAGGTAATGACAATCCCTTTGATTCACTTCAGTAAGGCTGCTACCTCTTCCCAAGGAAGCATTTAAGAATTCCAGACTGACTCACAAATTCCTTTTGTTTAGCATTTCCTTCTGTCTCCTTACTCTTTCTATTTTTCCCTCCTCCTCCTTCTCTTTTTCCTAATAAAATGACTTGTTTAAATTACATCCAATGTAATCTCTTCCTTGTAGCCATATGGGAACCTGTATATTCCAATTTCCTTTATTGTCAACAACTTAAAATGCAAATATACACACTCACATGCTTTCTTAAATTTAGTGAAGAGGAAAAAAAGATAAAAATGGATTGCAGTTCAGACTTTTACAGTTTTCTCATGACCGTAAATAATTTGTGAACTCAAATTCCACCAATACTTGGTTACACTTCAGTAATTATTATTTGACCAAAATGTACAATAACATTTAATTGTGAATATTTGAGAATAATCAAATTAGGCCAAAGACCATGGGTGTGCTGTAGGCTCAGCTTCTTTTGTTAAACTATAGGTGAGGTAGTTTACCCTGGATATTAGATACTATGCTGTGTTTGAATTCAAGTCCTGGAACCACTTATCTTACAGTTGGGTCATTTAGCAAATCAGTAATTTTCTCAAATGAGAACTTCTCTTATATTCTCCTTAGTAATCAAGGAGGATAAAGCATATGATAAGAGCATTTTTAGTCCATATATTCCCCAGTGAAAGCAAACAACAATTTATGCTAATATCACTGTGATTTTATATTTATGAATTATAACATGAAGGAATGAATATTTAGACTTCCTGCTACACATTTCCCTTTTTCCATCAGAATTATAAAGGAGTTGTAAGGCAATTAAGAGTGTTGCATGGAGGTACAGCACTGGAATTTTAAAACAGTTTAAAGGCATTTTTGAATAGTAATATACTGTAATATGCCTTTTAAATCCTACACGTACTTTAAAATCTTTCATGGAAAATTCCCAAGTTAACATGATAAGGTAAAGCCCTGCTTTCTTTAGGGAATAATTTTAGGAAAATAAGCTTAGCTTGATTTTCATGGAAAAAAGTCTAAATAGTAGTATGGCTGTTTAAATTTTGTCACATTTCTTTTTGTGGGTGTCTTGAAGTAAATGAACAGGTTTATGTAAACATTATGATTTGGCTTCTCTTCAACATTAGAAAGAAGCAGTGTGTGACTAGTGACGTACATGGGCTTTACGTCAAGAGATTTTGCCATTTTTCAAGCCAGATATAGCTTTTGTATCAACAAATGAAACACAGGTCTTCAGTGTTAGCCTTGGGCAGAAAAATTCTATAATACTTCAATGAACTCTTTGCATTTTAGGTTTTTTGACCAGAGTATTGTATATATCTAATGCTGCTGCTGCTACTGCTAAGTCGCTTCAGTCATGTCCGACTCTGTGCGACCCCATGGACTGCAGCCCACCAGGCTCCTCCATCCATGGGATTTTCCAGGCAAGAGTACTGGACTGGGATGGCATTGCCTTCTCCTATCTAATGCTACAAAATATTAATTTTATCATGTATCCAAGTTAACTAATTAATTGCTATCTATAGTACTCATAGAGGGTAAACTTGTTCCTATTAGGGACCTGCGGATATAGATGTTTCTAAGTGAGAATTCATGTAAATATGTGAGCAGCTCATTCTGCCTTCCTGTGTAATAGCAGTTATGTTGCATGTATGTGTTGAGTAAACTAAAGTCTAAGAACAATTTACATGTAGAATTTTGAATACTATCACAACTAGACAGCAACTAAAAGATGAAAAATATTTAGTAGAGATTCTTATGTTGCAGTTAGAAATCATTCTTTCATCAAAGATGTGATTTTAATTTTCTGATAGGCTTCTGCCTAAATGTGCTAATCTTGTCTCAACTTTATAATCCTTTGGTCTTTCAGTACTTTATCTTTCACTATATGCATCTTTTATTTCTGTTTACTGAGACACGTTCAGTTACCTTTGAGGCACACCAGGAGCCTTTCTGTAGACTCTTGAATTGCTTTCTCTGTCAATTATCTCAAGTTTTTCATGCAAGAAAGGACCACTCTCTATTGAACAGTTTGTTTCTAGGGTGAGCTGCTAATATGAGTGCATTTAAGAGTTTGTTTTGTACATTCATATCCAAAGTCTTAACCAATGATGTCAGCATTACCCTAAAGATAAAAAAAGAAAAGGACAGGTGAAAAATCTGATAGAGTTTATTCCAAGAGATATTTAGACATTCCTTAAAAAAAAAAAAAAAAAGTAGTTTTGTTTTTAGAAGCCAACAAAGTAGAATGCCAAAATCAATCTCAAAGCAGTAGAACTAAGGATTTTTAGGCCAGGCATTACTTGTAATGAGATAAAAACCCCCACGTCATGTAAAACAAGCATTAAAAGGAAATATATGTAGCTAGAAAATAGGAAAACCTCTAATGCTCTCTGTAAAGTAGACCAGATGCCTGCTCCTACATGTTCTTTTTATTTATCTCTAGAGGAAATGCTGAAGTTATTGCTGAAATGTTTGAGTGTGAATGAGAATGATTGTTTCACACCAAATATTCCCAACCAGTCTGTCATCTGGCAAACAGCTGTGAAGCCTTCTTGACATCTTGCTTTGTGACAGCAACAATCTCTTATCACCCATCAGTCCCAAAATGTCTCGTCACCTGCCACTGGCCTTTCTGGCAAACCACAGCCAGTGCCTCTGCGATAAAAAACACTTGTGCCTGCTTGAAGTGCAACACTTCAAGCTGTCCTGTTGTTTAGATGGGAGATATGTTAACTAAAATAAAATTCTAGAGGTACTGTCCACACACTGTCAGTAGAGATGAGAATCCAAACCACATAGACTGAAAATAAAGCAACAAGGAGACATAATAAGAATCTTCTCTATCACAAGCGCTTAAAGACATATGTTCCTCAATATCACAGGCATACATTTAACTTGTAAAAAATATTTTTTTAAATATAATAAACCTAATCTATTGGGTTAAATAAAGAACAGCAAGTAAAACCAAGAAATTTCAAATGATGCATGTTGAATTTAACCAAATCCATTTTATACTAAGGAATATTAACCAAGTATAGGTGAGAATCAAATTGCTATTTAATGTTTTTCCCCTAGAAAGGGATAATCAATCAGTAAATAAAAGTCTTGAACATAATTATACATTATGCTGCTGTGTTTAGTCGCTCAGTCATTTCCGACTCTGTGCAACCCCATGGACTATAGCCCGTAGGCTCCTCTGTCCATGGAGATTCTCCAGGCAAGAATACTGGAGTGGGGTGCCACGCCCTCCTTCAGGGGATCTTCCCCACCCAAGGATCAAACCCAGGTCTCCCGCATTGCAGGCTGATTCTTTACCGTCTGAGCCACCAGGGAAGCCTGCTGGTTAATGACAAAAAATGACCTCAGGTGGTGGTCATGACATGCATTTTTCCTCCTCATTTCTGAAATTATTCATGCTTCATAATTCATGGATGGATCACCTATGTGTAAATAGTGGCATCAATATGAGATTATACATGTGTATTTTGAAGACTTTCATCTTTCATCTTTCCCAACTAGTAATGGTCTTTATCAAACTAGCTCTAAAATTCACATCTCAATTGGTTGTTTGGTTTAGTGAAAAATGACTAAAGAATTATCTTCATAACTTTAAAAAAAATCTAATAGCCTTTACGGTCAAAAGATAAACCCATTAAAAATTACGTTTGAGTAATATAAAAAAATTATGTTAATATAATGGGAAATATTTCAAATAAAATTAGACATGGTATAAATGAGAGAATTGTTTGCATCCAATATTTATCTTGAAAGCACAAATCCCAAGAAGCAAAAGCTTATTTACAAGTCAACTTTCTCATTTTACTTGGGAAAAAAAAAATTGAAGATTATACAGGAAACCTCACAAGAATAGCTTCTGTCCAATTCAAGAAGAGTGAGATAATCTGCAATTTCTCACTAAATTTTAAAATTAGCCATTTAAAGGTATATAGTAACCATAAATATCAACAAATTACCCCCTCCCAAAATGTTTATTCTATGAATCTTTGTTGTGTGCATGTGTTATGAAGCAAACATGCTTCTTCTAATGTATATTTAGAGCACAAGCAAACAGGTAACTAGATGACTTATGTATTGTTATAAACATGTGGTATATGTGTGTCACAGTGTAAATTAAAATGCTGGAAATGTTTTCTGATTTTTCTCAAATTAAACAAAGTCAAACATAAAACCGTCACTTGATTTTTTGTTGTTGTTGTTTTTACCAGACAAAATAGACTTTTTTTTTTATAACTTTACAATATTGTATTGGTTTTGCCATATATCAACATGAATCCGCCACAGGTATACACGTGTTCCCCATCCTGAACCCTCCTCCCTCCTCCCTCCCCGTACCATCCCTCTGGGTCGTCCCAGTGCCCCAGCCCCAAGCATCCAGTATTGTGCATTGAACCTGGACTGGCGACTCGTTTCATATATGATATTATACATGTTTCAATGCCATTCTCCCAAATCATCCCACCCTCTCCCTCTCCCTTTCCCACTCAGCCATTAAAAAGAATACATTTGAATCAGTTCTAATGAGGTGGATAAAACCTTCACTTTAATCTCACATCCATTTCAAAGATTCTACAAACATGCAAGGATACACACAGGAATCCAACCCAGACCTCTTGACCTCAGTTTGAAATCTTGCAGTAACCAAGAGGACTGGAATGTGTATGTAGATTTGTGCACACATGTACATATGTGTGTGCATATATATGTGTGTATTTATTACTGTTTTTTCTCTTTCCTTTTCTGTCCCTGCCAACTTATTAAGCTACCGGAGAGGCTGGCTGGGAGGGAAAGGGCACGCCCTACTTCACAGGTGCATTTGTAATCCACGATCACCGCTCTCTGGGGTGTCAACTTCAAATATTGGTCTTTTATCCGCATGGGTGCCTTTGAAGGCTATTTGACAACTTCCCCATTGAGTACTAACATCCTGCAATTCTCTGAAGCAGCCACCTCCTCCTAATCGTCTTCTACTCTGTCGGTATGACCCAGTGTAGACCCTTAGCTGGATTTGTTTGGTCCTGCCTGCCATCCTCTTTGAGCTGGTTCATTAGCCAAAGCTTACCCCAACCACTTCCACACATCCTGTAACCCGTGGCCTGCCTGAACTGAAAGTTCTGTTCAAATGTTACCTGAAAAAAACAGGCACTAGTCACTATGGGATCCATAGGGTCAGTTTCCAAAGCATACACAGGTCACTATAGGGGCCCACAGTGAGTTCCTCAAAGCTTCCTTTCACTGTGGCCTTCGAAGCATCTTCTGGCACAGTCTTAAATAGACTTGGATTAGCGTATAACAAGCATCCGTGTCTTTTTTCCCACTTTCTGTTAGGCAGATAATTATTCTCAAGAAGTGGTATTTTAACACTCTGGAAAATTTTAGCATATTCTAGTACATCTATATAGAATGTACATATATATATATATACACACTTATCAGCAATATCAGCAATGCTTCAGTTTCCCTGAGCATGTGGATAGTGGATATAGTCGATTTTAATCATCATTAGATGAATACTGCAATTCACACACACACACACACCCCACATCACACACCACACAAAACATCACATACCCCACACAAACACATCACCCACACACTATGTTTAAACACTATGTCAACTAAAGATATTTTATCCTAATGACTTGTTGAATATTGTATATTATTTATGTCACATAACAAGTTTTGATTGCAAATTTTGAAGTACCTGCTTTGACCATTTTAAAAAGAATAAATGGAACAGAGGCTTACACTTGCACAGTGCAGTCTCCTTTTTTCCCTTCCTACCCTAACCACTCCCAATTATACATATCAATGAAGAAAAGACAAAGAAATATAAATCAATTAAGAATGAATGTTATGTGGAAACGAGACAGCTTCCTCCCAAGTCTGAAGTCATTTTGAGTTCATTAAACACAGGCTATTTCTAAAGCAAAGAGGACATCTTTAGTCTTTAAAAATATGAATTCTGATTTTTTTTTTCTGCTTCCATATTTCTGTTGCCCATTTCCTCACTAGAGGCTAAAATTGTTAGGTTGATCAAAGGATAGAAACACTTGGAAAAAAGACCAAGGGCAATTGCTCCTAAGATGTTGCCGTCTTCCCTGGAAGTTTCCAGTTTGCTGAGACAGTCTCACTGCACCATGAGGGACACACACAGACCCATGGTATCTTTTATTCTGTTTGTCTTTCCACTCTCATTTTCCAGCCTGTTTCAGACAGCAGCTATTCAAACTTTTTTTGGATACTTTCATTAGCTATGGCGTCCAAAAGTTTGGTTAAAATAGTAAGCGAGCTGACCAAGCAACATTCTGGCTTTTTTTTGGTTTTATTGGGCACACCAGTCATTTAGTGCCCCTCCCCCACTTTATTCTCCTAGCCCCAGAACACAGCCTTCTCTGGATGGTATCTGGCTGTCTGGCCAGTGACCACTTTATTGCAGGCCACACATCTGCGTCCTCAGAATCTGAGACCTCGCCTTTATGTCAGGGCATCAGGGATTGTTCTGCCAAAACTCCAGGAGCTGTTTACTTCTACTCTGTTCTTTCCTGTCTCCTCTTTTCCTTATTTCTTTAATCCCCAAGAACAATATGAGCTGCACCTACAGCTGACACTACTAGAATACTCCAGTTGATCTCAAGCAGATTTTTAACTCGTCTTCTAGCCCCATTACCGACTGATCCTGTGAGTTTAGAAAAGTCATTTAAATTCTCTCAGATCCTGGCAGCTTATCTACAGAATCAACCCTATTAAAGGACTCTGTGAGGAGCAAGGATGCTATATGTATTGTTATTACTGTTAGGTCAGAGGGCCCCTAATCTATGGCTGACTTGGATGAAAGGGCATACGCTGAAGGAATTCAATTAACTAGTTCAAGGCTATCTCTTAGCTAAATTGCTCTTTTCTCTCTTGAAAGCAGCAGTTGGTATCATTACAGTGGGCTTTTTAAAGGAAAAGGAAGAACAATGATGTCTTTTGAAAGCTCCATCCGCATTAAAGAAACAGCTACAAACCTATGATATCTGTAACAGTACTGGGTTAATATTTTAATCTCTAAATCAACATTTCAGAACTCTTTACTCTCGATAAAGATTATACATGCATATCTGCACAGGTTTAGAATTTAAGAGCATCTCATCTGTGCTCACAGCCTGGAAAATATTATCATATTTAAGGCCCACATGGAAAGGTACTATTAGGACCTACCAGTGACAATTTATACACAAAAGTCAATCCCTTTTCAAATGTCATTTCCATTAGTATCTTATATCAGAATTACAAGTGAAATGAACACACTGTAACCTGGTATTTTAAAAGGTTATGTTGAAGGAGTAGAGAGGCTTAAATTAATTTTCCCTGCTCTTATCCAGTAGGCCTTTACCTCAATAGGATTTCCTATAATTCTATCTTAATCCATGTCTCTGTGGATGAACCAAACGGACCACAACACAGGAGAGCCTGCCAAAGTGGCTCCCTGCCAGAAGTCCTTTCTACCCTTTAAGAGGAACTTCAGCTTAATAATTGTACAGCAAGCCAAATCAATCAAGAAAGCAGAGAGCAGACGCATATCTTATTATGCTCTGCAAAGATCTATTTGTTTAGCCATGTGCAAACATTGCCCTAAAATGGTCAGAAGGTTAGCACGTTAATCATTTGCTAGATCTATTCAATCCTTAACATTAATGTCAAGAATAAATCATTTCAAGGAATTTTTCTACATAAGCAATATTAGTATGATATCTGGAAGGAGCTGCACTGCTGATTTTGTTTCTAGAAACTTGATATAGACAGAGAAGAAAAAAATTCTTCATATTTAGAAGGTCAAAAAGAACTTATATATTTGAGATTATAAAGTAGCCAATTATAGCAAAAGTATTTTCTAGCAATACCAGTTAGATGAAACATAAATGTTAAATGAAGACTAAAAGTCTACTTTGCCACCTGAGCTTAAGCATTGGTCTAAATTATTGCATGTATAATACACAGGCTCAATATGTATGCCTTCATCAACTGCTTTACTTGAATTATTCTTGTGGCAATTTTTCCTTTCCTTACAGGTTGGCTGCTGTTAAGAGGCTGGAAAAGAGTGTATTATTTATTTTGAGGCCAATGTAGGATCACATTGGGTAAAAATATGTTAGATGTGCATTAGTTAGACATCTATCACAGTAAATATTGTTCCATATCACTTAGGAAGTTTGAATCTAACTTTCAGCTTGATGGTGATAAGAGATCTTCCTGATCCAGGGATCAAACCCACGTCTCCCACATTGCAGGGAGATTCTTTACCAGCTAAGCCACTAGGGAAGCCCAAGAATACTGGAGTGGGTAGCCTATCCCTTCTCCAGCAGATCTTCCCGACCCAGGAATTGAACCGGAGTCTCCTACATTGCAGTTGGATTCTCTACCAGTTGAGCTACTAAGTAATCCCAGTAAACTGAGGATATCAAATTTGCTTAAGTTTATTTGAGTCAAGCAGAATCCAATCTAACAGAAAGGAACACCAAGGAGTTGTACAATATGAAAGACTTTTATAGCTAGAAGGGAGTGGGAACAAGGAAGTTATATAAGCTGAAAAACTCAGGTTGGTTATCACAAGGTCACTTTCCTTTATGGGATGGCAGGGGTCTGCCATAAGATGACCTAACTGGTGCTGACCAGGAGATTCCTCTTTGACTGGTCTAACATTCCACTTCCAGGATTGCTAACGCTATAATTAGTAAGTCTTGAATTTGTGATGTGGTACTCAGCATAACTGACTCCATTTAAGACCTGTTGTCTTGTTTTTAACAATGTGATTTAATATTATTGAATTTAGAATTTTTGTTCACTAATATGATTTTGGCCATAAATACCATGGCTGAAAATATCCGTATGAGACTAGATTTTTATATCAACAAATGAATAAAAGGGGTGACTGAATAAACAATTCTTTTTACTTGTCTGCATAAGATTTAAAAAATGTAAAATATCTTATTTATAGTAGAAGGTTAGCATTCACTCTAGATGTGTCCATACATACTTTTGTCAGGGTTTGAATGGATAAACAGAATGAAAAATGTTTATTCTTTCCTTTTATCCAAAATTATACTAAAGCAGGAGTGGGTCTTCTTATTTTTAGATAGACTCTTAGGAAGTCATACAATCACTGCACTCAAATACCTAAAGAAAAAAAAAATAATACTTTGTGTACTGTGAGAGATTTTTAAAATGTGAGACATAACCATGCTGTAATCTATCTTAAAAAAAAAGGGAGGTGGCAAAAAATGAATTCATCAACTTTTGACATTGTCCTCAGTGAAATGCCTTCTATTCTTGAACTACAGATTCCCTATAGAAAACTCTCTCAACTTCTCAAGAACTCCCCTATAAATAAAAATAACTCTACATTCACCCATATCTTGTTTCTGTTACTTAAAATAACACAGTCCCTGGAAATTCTGCGCTGAGTTTAATGTCTAGGGAAATCCTCAGTCCCTATCTTTTTACTAAAACATCGGCAGGTGACACTTCATCCTAAAATAATTAAAATTTTGAAACTTATTCAAAGCAATTTCCTTGAATATCTCCCTGGAGCCCTTTAAATTTCTTCATCTTTATGCATAATGTTCTTCCTATATTCATGTATCTATTGTTTAATCCACTCATCTATCCATCCATTTGTCTATTGTTTCATGTATCTAACACTTGTACATCTTTTTTGTTTGTATCTAAATATCATAGAGGACTCTTGAGAGTCTCTTGAACTGCAAGGAGATCCAACCAGTCCATCCTACAGGAAATCAGTCCTGAATGTTCACTGGAAGGTCTGATGCTGAAGCTGAAACTCCAATACTTTGGCCACCTGATGCAAAGCACTGACTCATTTGAAAAGATCCTGATGCTGGGAAAGATTGAGGATAGGAGGAGAAGGGGACAACAGAGGATGAGATGGTTGGATGTCATCACCAGCTCAATGGACATGAGTTTGAGTAAACTCTGGGAGTTGGTGATGGACAGGGAGGCCTGGCATTCTCAGTCCATGGGGTCGCAAAGAGTTGTATATGACTGAGCGACTGAACTGAACTGATCCATATATTTATCTATCTATACACATATTTATTTACATTCAATATGTCAATAATCTAGCCTCAACCATCAGTTTCAATCGTTGATCCTCTATTTCTACCCCATTTTTACCTCAGGGAGGGTTTATTAAATGATTTTTTAAATGTTGCACACAATTCCTAATTTGCTTTGCTTGCACCTCATAGGCTGAATATTTATTCTAAGAATCCTACCACTTAAATGCAACATATTAATGTATTTTTAAAAAATCTATATTGAAAGAGACACATGTACCCCAGTGTTCATCCAAGCACTGTTTATAATAGCCAGGACATGGAAGCAACCTAGATGTCCATAAGCAGACGAATGGATAAGAAAGCTGTGGTACATATACACAATGGAGTATTACTCAGCCATTAAAAAGAATACATTTGAATCAGTTCTAATGAGGTGGATGAAATTGGAGCCTATTATACAGAGTGAAATAAGCCAGAAAGAAAAACACCAATACAGTATACTAATGCGTATATATGGAATTTAGAAAGATGGTAACGATAACCCGTAAGTGAGACAACAAAAGAGACACAGATGAATAGAACAGTCTTTTGGACTCTGTGGGAGAGGGAGAGGGTGGGATGATTTGGGAGAATGGCATTGAAACATGTATAATGTCATATATTAAACGAATCGCCAGTCCAGGTTCGATGCATGATACCAGATGCTTGGGGCTGGTGCACTGGGATGACCCAGAAGGATGGTACGGGGATGGTGGAGGGAGGGGGGTTCAGGATGTGGAATATGTGTATACCTGTGGCGAATTCATGTTGATGTATGGCAAAACTAATACAATATTGTAAAGTAATTAACCTCCAATTAAAATAAATAAATTAAAAAAATCTATAGATTTGGTATGTCTTCTTCCTTGATGTTATAACTTTCTTAGAAATCTATTAATATTTATCTATTATGTAATTTTTTATATTCCATTTTGTTTCCTGGACTTCCCTGGTGGCTCAGATGGTAAAGAATCTGCCTGCAATGCAGACGAGGATTTGATCCCAGGGTTGAGAAGACCCCTGGAGGAGGAAATGACAACCACTCTGGTATTCTTGCCTGGAGAATTACATGGACAGAGGAAGCTGGCAGGCTATATAGTCCATGGGGTTACAAAGAGTCAGGCATGACTGAGCGACTAACACTTTCATTTTCTCTTTGTTTTCTGGCTATCTAATTGAACTTGTACTACCCCAGTAATAAACAGTACTTTACTTGAAGGTTGGGTCTCTTGATCCTTTTTTTTTTTTTTTTGGCTTTGTGTATCATATAATGTAAAACAGAATTCTGTGAATAGTAGACATTTAGCTCATGTTGACTAGATTATGCAATTGATGTATGAAAGTTTATTTGGAAAAATTGTCAACACTGGTTTGTGTTCCTGGGGTAAACTGGATTCAAGAAAATTTGGGAAGGAGCTTCTAAAGTGACCCAGGAACAAGTTGATATAGATTTAACTTAATACTGGAGATGTGAGAGTTGAAAGATAATTGTAGTTTTATAGTTTTGTTTTTTTTTTTCCCCAAATAGAAAAGGTGGTTTTCATGACATAGTGGATTTACAGAATGAGGGACAGTAAAAGATCAAAGGTGAATTTGTTAATTTAGCTAGCATGGGAGACTGGTCAAATAGTACCACGATGGTTAACTCTGAGAGCTAGACAGGAGAAATTAAGGTTTGGGGCAGGTAACCATATGCCATTATAGTGACTGGGTTCCATGACGGAATGTGGACTGAAAGGAGGCCAGACGGGAGAGGCATGTGGGGAGTGCAGGACACAGGGGAGAAGCCAGCAGAGCCTTGGGAGGAATCCAGTTATCATTAAGGACAGCTGAGAAAGTGATATACTTTCAGAAGGAGTAAGTGACCAATAATAAACAAACTAGATTGGAAGAATGATCACAAATAAAGAACAGCTTGATATTAGCAAGAAGGTGGTCACGTCTAAGCACATGAAGGGGTATTTCAGTGGAATGGTAGCATTTTTGTCTCACTATTAAAAAATAATAACATATCTTCCTCTGTCCTTTCTTTTTAATGTGTGACTTCTCACATGAAATAGTCTTCTCGAGAGGACCAGTCAATAAAATTGTTTTATATATAAAGTTAGATTATATATAGCATAATATATAAAATACAGCTGGCTGTATATGGCAAAACAATATATTTTAGCTCCCTATTCACGATCTGAAAAATCCATGTGTCAGGCAATATGGGTCCTACTTTTAATCTCATCTACAAATTATTTCTTAATTTAGAGTATCATCAATATAATGTTCTTCCTTTACTGGTAGCTCAGCTGGTAAAGAATCTGTTTGCAATGCAGGAGACCCAGGTTTTATTCCTGGGTCTGGAAGATCGCCTGGAAAAGGGATAGGCTACCCACTCCAGTATTCTTGGGCTTCCCTTATGGCTCAGCTGGTAAAGAATCCAACTGCAATGCAGGAGACCTGGGTTCAATCCCTGGGATTGGGTTGGGAAGATTCAGTGGAGAAGGGAAAGGCTACCCGCTTCAGTATTCTGGCCTGGAGAATTCCATGGACTCTATAGTTGATGGGGTCACAAAGAGTCAGACATGACTGAGCGACTTTCACTTTCACTTTTTACATATGATGTTCAGTGTTCAGCTGAGTTACTGAGGGTTTAAAGAAATCCACTGGGGGAAGACAGAGGGGTGGGAAGAACTAGCACCAGGAGAACTGGCTACCACTTTTGATAACTGACTTAAAAAATCATCTCGCTGTGTCTAGTCACATCCTCCAACTGAATTCTACAACTGTGGAGTACTGGACAGATTTTCAGACACAATAGGAACCAGCTATTCTTTCAGTGCTGGTCTATGTAGGCCAGTACTGATTCAGCTAAGGGAACATTCACCCCCTCTGAATTCTAGCCAATGAGAATGAGAACAAGAATGTAAGGAAGGCATACAACCCATGCATTTGTACCGCATATTCAAGTTCATCCTTCTGTGGGCATTTTCTTTAGACCAGGGAGTGAATGAGACACTAGAGCTTAATGATTTTCAAAGGCAGATCCATTCACCACCTACAATAGTGTCACCTGAAGTCATTTTTCCAGGGAGAGGTTTGGGATTTCACATTTCTGAAATTCTAATTCAGTATATCTGGGGAAAAGCCCAAGAAACAGCAATTTTTTTTTAATTTATTTTTTTATTGAAAGATAATTGCTTTACAGAATTTTGCTGTTTTCTGTCACACCTCAACATGAATCAGCCACAGGTATATATATATATCCCCTCCCTTTTGAACCTCCCTCCAATCTCCCACCCCATCCCACCCCTCTAGATTGATACAGAGCCCCTGTTTGAATTTCCTAAGCCATAGAGCAAATTTTAAAGAACTCTGCAGTCTTTTTTAAGGCCTATTGCACTCAGGTTTGGGAACTAATGAATACTTTATGTGTCAAATTTGCTAAATTTTAAAACCTTAATATTAGCACAAAACAAATTGAGGAAACTGAAACTCTGAGGAAGTAACTGGAGAAGGAAATGGTGACCCACTCCAGTATTCTTGCCTAGAGAATTCTGTGGACAGAGGAGCCTGGTGGGCTGCTGTCCATAGGGTCACAGAATCAGACACGACTGAAGCGACTTAGCATGCATGCATGCGTTGGTGAAGGGCATGGCAACCCACTCCAGTATTCTTGCCTGGAGAATCCCAGGGACAGAGAAGCCTGGTGGGCTGCCATCTATGGAGTCACATAGAGTTGGACACAACTGAAGCGAAATTAAAAGACTCTTACTCCTTGGAAGAAAAGTTATGACCAACCTAGATAGCATATTGAAAAGCAAAGACATTACTTTGCCAACAAAGGTCTGTCTAGTCAAAGCTATGGTTTTTCCTGTGGTCATGTATGGATGTGAGAGTTGGACTGTGAAGAAAGCTGAGTGCCGAAGAATTGATGCTTTTGAACTGTGGTGCTAGAGAAGACTCTTGAGAGTCCCTTGGACTGCAAGGAGATCCAACCAGTCCATTCTGAAGGAGATCAGCCCTGGGATTTCTTTGGAAGGAATGATGCTAAAGCTGAAACTCCAGTACTTTGGCCACCTCATGAGAAAGGTTGACTCATTGGAAAAGACTCTGATGCTGGGAGAGATTGGGGGCAAGAGGAGAAGGGGACAACAGAAGATGAGATGGCTGGATGGCATCACTGACTTGATATACACGAGTCTGAGTGAACTCCAGGAGATGGTGATGGACAGGGAGGCCTGGTGTGCTGCGATTCACGGGGTCGCAAAGAGACACAACTGAGCGACTGAACTGAACTGAACTGCAGCGAATTAGCAGCAGCAGCAGCAGCAAAGGAAGTAACTAACTTGTTTAATTTTATTGAATCAAAAATCATGTCTAGACCTTGGAACTGATACTGCTTGTTGTTACACTGCTACTGCCTTTCATGGAAATGGTTCTCCGTTTGACTCTATGTTTATCACTTTCTCAACAGGCACTGCTCTGAACGGTGGATTACTACACTAAACCGATCCAATGCTTTCATTCTCTCTTGATATTTGGTCAGAGTTTTATTTTATTTTATTTTGGTTAATTCCCCCCATGAGGTTCATCTGAGCCCAGTAGGAAATCTATCCTGTTTTCCCCTCATCCTCGGTGTGTTTCCTGGGTAGCAAACTCATGAGAAGTCCTCCTTTTTTTGCTTTGTAGATCTGATTTTTTCTAGTCACTTAGTGGTAATTAAGCCAATCCTCCTGCCCAAACTCTTGAGTCAAAATGTTATGACAGATTGATTTGCACTAAGCTGATAATGAGTGCACAGGAATTAGAGTACTGTCACTCTTGCCAATAAAACATGAAAATTTAGTGCACCTATGAGAGATGGAGAAATTGTACTCACTGAGTGGTGATAATTTTGGCTAGAAGAGCCGTTTAGAACTATTTATATTTGTAAAACTGCTAAACTTTTTACCTGGCATATTGTACTAGCCAGGATTAGCCAGAGAAACAGAATCTATACAATATGTGTGGGTGTATCATATACGTGTGTGTGTGTGTGTGTGTGTGTGAAGTGTGTTACTCGCCCAGTCATGTCTGACTCTCTGCAACCCCATGGACTATAGCCTGTCAGGCTTGTGTCCGTGGAATTCTTCAGGCAAGAATATTGAACTGGATTTCCATTCTACTCTCCTGGGGATCTTCCTGACCCAGGGATGGAATCCAGGTCTCCTGCATTGCAGGCAGATTCTTTACCATCTGAGCCACCAGGGAAGCCCCCATAAATATGAGAAAATAAAAGAGACAGAGTGATTTATTTTAAGGGGTTGGCTAATACAATTGTGGGTGCTGGCAAGTTCAAAATCTGCAGAGTAGACTGGTAATCTAGAGCCAGGGAAGCATTGATGCTGCAGTTTGAGTTTGAAAGAAGTCTTCTGGCAGAATTATCTCTTCTTTGAAGGAAGCTGGCCTTTTTCTATTAAGACTTTCAGCTGATTGGATGGGGTCTACTCACATCATGAAAAGCAATCTGATTCACTCCAAGTTGTCTTATTTAAATGTTAATCTCATATAAAGAAAAAAAAATCTAGAATAACATTTGACCAAATATTTGGGTACTGTAGCCTAATTTAGCCATTATACCTGATAATACATAAGTGAAAACCATTTTGAAAATATAAAAAGATTATTATTAATGCAATATATCCTTCAGCTACTTTAACATGGAACTTGACTCATAAAATAAGACTGAAGAGAAAATAAAAGCACATAGAATTATGGTAATTTTGGAAAGGGGGAGCATTGTTCTTATGATGATACAACTTCACACACAGGAAGTGCAAAGTCTACTGGATCAGTAACTCCAGTATATAATCATGGGTTCCATTTTGTGTGTGTGTGTGTGTGTGTGTGTGTGTGTGTGTGTGAAATTTGGAGCACAATTTTATTTTTAATTCCTAGTGAACCATAAATCTGAATTTCAGAGGCAAATGTCCAGCAGCCATAAATGTGTGCCTTGGAATGTACCCTCTGGAGAAGGCGATGGCACCCCACTCCAGTACTCTTGCCTGGAGAGTCCCATGGACGGAGGAGTCTGGTGGGCTGCAATCCATGGGGTCTCGAAGAGTCGGACACAACTGAGCGACTTCACTTTCACTTTTCACTTTGATGCGTTGGAGAAGAAAATGGCAACCCACTCCAGTGTTCTTGCCTGGAGAATCCCAGGGACCAGGGAGCCTAGTAGGCTGCAGTCCATGGGGTCGCACAGAGTCGGACACAACTGAAGCAACTTAGCAGCAGCAGCAGAATGTACCCTAGGTGAGAAATCAGAGTAAAATGTGAGGAAGACTCCAATCAATACCTGGTCTCTAGTTTCTTAGATAATGCCTTAATGCCTTTAATGCTCTCTTTCCCCCATTTATGATAACAAAGAAAAAAATTGTAGTACTTTTCCTTCAGTCAGTTCACAACATGATTAAGTCTCCCTTACACAACTTTGGCTTTGTTCTGTTTATTTATTTTTTTATTTTACAACAAAAAAGTTATTTTTGGCCAATATTTTATTATTGTATAGGGGCCTTGTTAGCTTGGCTGACTAAGTAAAACTGTAGTAGACTTAACGGATACCAAGGACACTGAAATATGAGAAAAAGTATGGGAAATTTCCAGATAATTCATTTGGCTTAATTTTTCAATTTGTAACTGCTCTCAAAAACGATAGAATAGAGATAGTGTCTCAGAGAAATCCCCAGAAAATATCTATCTTTCAACAAAATCTAACATTAGCTCTCTGATAGCAGTGGTGGTTTAGTTGCTAAACGTGTCTTGACTCTTGCAATCCCATGGACTGTAGCCCGCCAGGCTCCTCTGTTGATGGAATTCTCCAGGCAAGAATATTGGAGTTATTGCTATTCCCTTCTCCAGAGGATCTACCCGACCTAGAGATCATACTCAGGCCTCCTGCACTGCAGGCAGATTCTTTACCGACTGAACTACCAGGGAAGCTTTCTCTGATAGTATCTGTAGAAAATCAATCCTGGCTCAAACATGCAGTGGGGAAAATAAAGTTCTGCCAAAAAAGTAACATCCAGGAAGTCCAGCAAAAGTTAGTAATTTTCCAATAGATTTGCAAGAAATTAGAGAAATAGGGAAAATGGCATTGTCACAATGTAAACAATGGACAAGAATGGAGTCCTGAGTCCAGGGAGCAGAGCTCTCTCCAATTCGACAGCTAAGGAATAGGAGTCAAAACACCAATTCAGGAATCCAAGCACAGAGGAAACAGGTGGAAGGGAGGACTCATCTTAAAAACAAACCATAGGTGTTAAACTGGTTTCCAGCAAGGCAAAAGCCAGACTACTAGGATTGAGGAATAAGATTGAACACACCTTTTGGTACGAGTGCTAAATCACTTCAGTTGTATCTGACTCTGTGCAGACTCTTTTCAGTTGTATCTGAAACTTTGGACCTTAGCCTACCAGGTTCCTCTGTTTATGGGATTCTCCAGGCAAGAATACTGGAGTGGACTGCCATGCCCTCTTCCAGGGCATCTTCCTGACCCAGGGATTAAACCTGCTTCCCCTGTGTCTCCTGCATCGACAGGTGTGTTCTTTACCACTAACTCCTCCTGAGAAGCTTTTGCCTCTCAGGTAATTAATTTAATTGCTCTCTGTATGACTCCTGAAAAAAAAGAGAGATATCCCAGAAGAAGGTAGCTAACTAAGTCTGGAGAACTGAGTAAATGACTAAGCAATGGACAGACAAGAAACAAGGTGGCAGGAAATGTGGCCAGTACTTGAGTTTGGTTTTAAGTGTTCAAGATTTGTCAAGTTTAGGGTTGCTTATAAAGGTGACGGCAGAAAATCTTGGCTTCAGCATGCTCCTTAAGATTCATTTGGAAAATATTCTAAAGTATAAAATAACACTATTGTAAATACTTTATAAGGGTAGAAATTGATTCTCTTCCCCACATATATTTGCCTTTCATTTGTTTCTTAAGTTACAGTCCTTTAAGAGATTTTGTTAGCCTAGACAGGAGAATTATTAGGGCAACATATTTTGTCCAAAATAGAAAACAGTGAGTACTTCTTCATTCCAAAGAAAGAAGAGATTATATTTATGAAACTTGGTGGAATGTCTGTAAATCTACCATGTCTAATTCTACTTAATGATAGTAAAATTTGATACTATGGATGCTATGTAATACATACAGTCATAAACACCCTCCCACATACATGGTTTCCTAGTTATATCTTTCTGCACTAGCCACTGGTTATCCTCTTACCGAAAAAAAGAAAACAAAATAAAAAACAAATAAACAAACATCTTGGGAATAATATCTTCACTGCCACAATTTTTCCTATCATTTAAAATTCTATTAATGATAAATAGATCATGATTCATAAAATAACCCAAAATATCAAAACCCATAATAAAGTAAACTTTGGCCATTCAGGAGCAATCCAGAGAACTTTATAAAATCTCAAATTTACAAAACATATAATTGTCTCTATAAAATATAGACAAGAAATAACAGAGTACCACAAAATCAAGTCAAGATGTAGAAGGTTGGCAGTTCCTATGCAATATACTGTGGTGTTGGAGAAGACTCTTGAGAGTCCCTTGGACTGCAAGGAGATCCAACCAGTCCATTCTAAAGGAGATCAGCCCTGGGATTTCTTTGGAAGAAATGATGCTAAAGCTGAAACTCCAGTACTTTGGCCACCTCATGCGAAGAGTTGGCTCATTGGAAAAGACTCTGATGCTGGGAGGGATTGGGGGCAGGAGGAGAAGGGGACGAGAGAGTATGAGATGGCTGGATGGCATCACCGACTCGATGGATGTGAGTCTGAGTGAACTCCGGGAGTTGGTGATGGACAGGGAGGCCTGGCGTGCCACAATTCATGGGGTTGCAAAGAGTCAGACATGACTGAGCAACTGATCTGATCTGATTTGATCTGATGCAATATATATTGAGCTAATTCCTTTAACTTCTTATAAGAATTCACAGTTTCTCATTCAAACTAATGCCTTTGTAAAATTTATTTAAAATTCTTCCCAGGTGACACAATGATAAAGAATCTGTCAATGCATGAGATGCAAGAGATGCAAGTTTGATCACTGAGTTGGGAAGATCCCCTGGAGTAGGAAATGGCAACCCACTCCAGTAGTCTTGCCTGGAAAATTCCATAGACAGAGGAGCCTGGCAGGCTACAGTCCACTGAGTTGCAAAGAGACAGACACAACTGAGTATGAACCCATGCATGCACACTAGGGTCTTTGCTATTTAAATGGCAAATAAGGAATGATATAAATTGTTCTAGGGACTTTCAATGGGAATTTTACTTTTTTACAATACTTTTCCTGTTGATTCATTTCTTTTCAAAGCAATTTCCATTGTCTTCATCCAAAAAGTTATTTATCTAATATATTAGAAATATATATTTGGTGCCTAATTTACTAATATAAATAAAATTTTCATTAAGCAGTTGCATTATCATCATAAATTTTATTTACTGATAAATTTGTTTTTCATCATGTTCTGAAGTGATTATTCATATCAGAAGGAACCAAAATGATATAAAATCAAAGACAGATAATAATGTCAATACGTAAAAAGATTCTAAAAATGCATATACATTTTTACTAGTATGTCTTTTTTCCATCATCAGGTTGTGTTACAAAAACAAAATAAAAATCAGATACCGAACAGATGCGAGTTTAAGATTTGTTCTTAACTGTGCATGCAGATACCTTAGCAACTGTCTTCTTTCCCTATTCTACTGTGCTTAAGTTTGATAAGAGCCTGGATTAAGTTTAAACCTTACTATTATTACTATTCCAACTATAAGAATGGTAATAATGATAAGCCATATAAATTAATAAGTATTTACAATAAAATTCCACTGTATCAAGTTGTTGACATGATTTACTATATTTTGTTTTTAGCAGTAACTATTCCAGATGACTGGCCTGCTTAGAATATTGAATATCAGTAACCTTAAAATATTGTTAGTAGTCAAACTTGCCCTAATAAAACATTGAGATTGGTCTTCCTTGTGATAATCAAACTTACCATATATAATACTCATGGCAGAGGCTGCTAGTAATTCACCCAGATCCACATTTGTCTCTTCCTCCTGGGCATATGTCTTAATCATTTCTCTCAGGCTTCCATGCAGTAAGGGCATCCATGGGATTAATTCCATTCCACCCAATGGAATGTAAAGCAAAAATGATATTAACCACTTCTGACCTAGGCCATTAAAACCTCCCTCCATGCTCTTTCCAAGTCTAGCTTTATGGGTCCAAGGTGACAACCAGGATGACTTAGGAAGCTGTATATTGAAGTTGGCAGAGTGCCAGTCAGCCTGGACCCCTGTGTGGAATCACTAACACTGGCTTTGTTCCCTTTGCCTTTGAGCAAGAGATGCCATTCTCCACATTCTGGTCTATCTAAATTCCAGAATTTACCACTATAAAAGCAGTGACTTTAAAATATACTTAGTGTTCAAATATATGCTAATAAATTAATATTATTAGTCTTATTGAATATAAGACAAACTAATATTTTACATAAATGTATGGAAAATAATTGGAGAAGGAAATGGCACCCCACTTCAGTATTCTTGCCTGGAGAATCCCAAGGACAGAGGAGGCTGGTGGGCTGCAGTCCATGGGGTCACAAAAAGTCAGACATGACTAAGTGACTAACAGAGACACGTAAAATAATAGATATTTTTCTGTAAAGAATTCTTGAAATAGCTTCTTTAACTTCAGACTACTTGAAACCCATGCAAGTGTATCACACAAAACAAAAGAATGGGAAATTTACTTAGTTTCCACTAAATTATTTCTTTTTTTAAATATAAATTTGTTTATTTTATGGGAATTCCCTTGTGTGTTATTTGTTGTTTTTCCCTTGCTGCTTTTAATATTTGTTCTTTGTGTTTGATCTTTGTTAATTTGATTAATATGTGTCTTGGGGTGTTTCTCCTTGGGTTTATCCTGTTTGGGACTCTCTGGGTTTCTTGGACTTGGGTGATTATTTCCTTCCCCATTTTAGGGAAGTTTTCAACTATTATCTCCTCAAGTATTTTCTCATGGTCTTTCTTTTTGTCTTCTTCTTCAGGAACCCCTATGATTCGAATGTTGTCGTGTTTAATATTGTCCTGGAGGTCTCTGAGATTGTCCTCATTTCTTTTAATTCGTTTTTCTTTTATCCTCTCTGATTCACTTATTTCTACCATTCTATCTTCTAATTCACTAATCCTATCTTCTGCCTCTGTTATTCTACTATTTGCTGCCTCCAGAGTGTTTTTAATTCCCATAAGGATAACAGCTGATCTTCCAATAGAAACTCTTCAAGCCAGGAGGGAATGGCAAGACATACTTAAAATGATGAAAGAAAATAACCTACAGCCCAGATTATTGTACCCAGCAGGGATCTCATTCAAGTATGAAGGAGAAATCAAGCTTTTCAGACAAGCAAAACCTGAGAGAATTCTGCACCACCAAACCAGCTCTCCAACAAATACTAAAGGATATTCTCTAGACAGGAAACACAAAAATGGTGTATAAACTCGAACCCAAAACAATAAAGTAAATGGCAATGGGATCATACTTATTAGTAATTACCTTAAACGTAAATGGGTTGAATGCCCCAACCAAAAGACAAAGACTGGCTGGATGGATACAAAAACAAGACCCCTACATATGTTGTCTACAAGAGACCCGCCTCAAAACAGGGGACACATATAGACTGAAAGTGAAGGGCTGGAAAAGATTTTCCATGCAAATTGGGACCAAAAGAAAGCAGGAGTCACAATACTCGTATCAGATAAATTAGACTTCAAAACAAAGGCTGTGAAAAGAGACAAAGAAGGTCACTACATAATGATCAAAGGATCAATCCAAGAAGAAGATATAACAATTATAAATATATATCCACCCAACATGGGAGCACCGCAGTATGTAAGACAAATCCTAACAAGTATGAAAGGAGAAATTAACAATAACACAATAATAGTGGGAGACTTTAATACCCCACTCACACTTATGGATAGATCAACTAAACAGAAAATTAACAAGGGAAAAAAAAAAAAAATGTATGTATAAAGTTCACTAAAGCAAAGCACAGTAAAATGAGGTATGGCAATAAAAGGCGTTAAATTTATCAAATAAAAAAAAATAAATAAAGTGCTGAAAAATTAAAAAAATATATATATATAAATTTGTTTATTTTAACTGGAGGCTAATTTACAATACTGTATTGGTTTTGCCATACACTGACATGTGACTGGAGGTAAATGGCTCGCTAGGCATAGCTGGGACTTACCTCCTCCTTGCCTTTGTCTTCAAGGCTCTGTGGATGTGAAGTGAGATTGAGGCAACAAGAAAGACCCTTAAGACCTCCCTGGTGGTCCAATGGTTAAAAACTCTGCCTTCCAATGCAAGGGGTGCAGGTTCAATCCCTGTCTGGGGAACTAAGATCCTGTATAACTTGGGGTGTGGCCAGGAAAGAAAAAAAATAAGAAGAGAGACTATTGTTTCAGTTTTATTCCTGAGGGAGTAAAATACTTCAGCATTCTCAGTTTCCTTCCAACAAGATGATTCATAAATTTCCCAGCATTGACCTTTTGTTGAAAATGTAGCTAATGGCCTTGGGTTATATATTTGCATGTATATGTGTGTGTGTGATGGCTGCACATTCTATATGCTCAGTTGCTCATTTGTGTCTGACTCTCTGAGACTCCATTAGCCTGCCATGCTCCTCTGCTGTGGGATTTTCCAGGTAGAAATACTGGAGTGAGCATTTCTCTACACAAATATAAAGACACAGACACAACACACCCAGCCTTATCTTTTCTTTTCCACTCTTTTTGGGACCTATGACACACCTACAGACATTTTTAGATCAACCTCACTAGTCAACCCACATTCATGTAACCCCTCTAAAATATTTATTTTGGAAGAACCACTGGCTACCTTCATATTAACTTCTCAGTTCAGTTCACTTCAGTCACTCAGTCACGTGCAACTCTTTGTGACCCCATGGACTGCAGCATGCCAGACCTCCCTGTCCATCACCAACTCAGGGAGCTTACTCAAACTCATGTCCTTTGAGTCTGTGATACCATCCAACCATCTCATCCTCTGTCGTCCCCTTCTCCTCCCACCTTCAATCTTTCCCAGCTTCAGGGTCTTTTCCAATGAGTCAGTTATTCTCATCAGGTGGCCAAAGTATTGGAGTTTCAGCATCAGTCCTTCCAATGAATATTCAGGACTGATTTCCTTTAGGATGGACTGGTTGGATCTCCCTTGTGTCCAAAGGACTCTCTCAAGAGTCTTCTCCAATGGCACAGTTCAAAAGCATCAGTTAACTTCTCACTTAAAGCCTAAGGAAATAAAACCCAATGTGTTGCTGTGGAAACACAATGAAGACCCAAGTCTCATGTCTAATTCAATGCTCTTTCCAAGGCACTGTAAAATTTTCATGCACTCCTGCCCTTTTGACTTATCTATTTCGACTGAATTTGGTAGTTAGCTAACTTGAATAATGACAATCAAAAGACTGTCAAATATTATTAGAGATGGCTAGTAAGTTGGGTGAGCAAGTCTGACCTACTTTAATGCAGAGATTCAAAATATAAACCTAACTCAGTTTCCATCAGGAGATTAACATTAAATATAAATATACAAAAAAATATATATATATATAAATATATGGGCTTCCCTGGTGGTCCAAATATTTAAGAATCTGCCTCCAATGTAGGTGACCCAGGTTTGATCCCTGGGTCTGGAAGATCCCCTGGAGAAAGGAACACCAACCCACTGCAGTAGTCTTAATTATGCCTGGAAAATCCCACAGGCATAGGAGCCTGGCAGGCTAAAGTTCATGGGGTCACAAAGAGTTAGACATGACTGAGTGATTAACACAATAACTTAAATACCAAAAAAGATATCAAAGATACAGAAAACACACACACAAGCACACACTGCTTTCCTTAAAACCCTAACTGCATAGGGTAAATCTCATCATGTTTCTTACTGATTTATAACTTTAATACACAGGTCAAAGGGAAAAAAAAAGCCACAGATATGAAAAGATGAGATCTGTTTTTATCCAAGTCTTTCTGGCAAGAAGTTCTTACTTTTAATAAAACAACTACCTGAAACCATAGAAGGGGACAGGAACTTCCTCCCTTGTTTTTTTTCCCCCAAATTATCCACTAATCTTTTAATTAAACATGAATGATGGAGAGATGGCAAGTGAGCAGGAGAAGCTGAGGAACACAGCTTCTTTATGTATTTGTGCAACCCTAATCATTCTGCACATCTCTCAGAGATCTGTATTAATTACATGGAATCTAATCCATTCTACTAAAACTGATATTGTCAGCCGCCATGGTTGGCTCCAGTTCACAGCATTTGTAGACACAAGTTGGTAAAATATATAACCTAGAATAGAAACTTTTAGGAGGGCTTTACATAGTAGAGGATACTAAAATTTTAGAAGATGGTTTCATATAAATTCTGACATTAAATGATAAAAGATCTTTGATTTTTCTGGAAGTCTCTCAATCATATATTTAATTTAATGTGCATGCATGCTCAGTCACTTCAGTCATGTCTGACTGTCCACAACACTATGGACTGTAGCCTGCCAGGCTCCTCTGTCTGTGGGATTCTCCAGGCAAGAATACTGGAGTGGATTGCCATGCTCTCCTCCAGGGGATCTTCCCAACTCAGAAATTGCACCCGTGCCTGTTGCATCTCCTGCATTGCTGCTGAGCCACCAGGGAAATCCATTTGACTTAATATTTCCTTTCAATTCAGTAAGGTGCTTTTTATTTTAGTCAAAAAAGAATAATTTGGGCAAAAATATATAGAAATACTAAGGCATATACGATACCAACAAGTATTTTTTTTTAAGACAAGGAATTAAAGAAAAAATAGTACATATCCTTCTCTATATAACAGTGACAGAGACTGCTTAGTGAATGCTTACTACGTATGAGGGACTGTGCTAAACATTTTTCATAAGAATTGAAGTGATTCCATGTAATTATATTGCAGTTTTACTTTTGAGGACAAAAGCCTCAAGAATAAGTCACTCATCCACATTTAAGTATCTCCTGTGTCTCTGATATTCATAATCCATGAATTCTAAATCATTCACTCTTTCTCTCACAATTCCCTCTACCTCTCCTGTGCTCCCCAGACCAATTGATATTTCAAGGGATTCTATTTCATTCATTCATTCAACAAACATTATGTTTATGCATGCTTGGCACTCTTTTAGGTGCTTGACTCACATCAGTGAGCTTAATAAACATACCCTTTGTCTTCATCAAGCGACATTCATTTCCTAATATCGGATCTCAATTCCCTTACCCTGCTCTCCCTTTGTCATGGAAGTCTGGCACAATTCCCACCTGGTTAAATCTAACTCTTTTGTCTGTTCTCACACTTGTCAAAGACATATGTTAAAGCCCACGGCCATGCCACTTGACTTCACTATTAATTGCTAAACAAGAAGATCACATGGGCTGCTATCAATAACCACAAATACCAAAGTTACCTTCTTTCTTGCTTTTTTCACTTCCCTAGATGATTTTCAATCTTTTCCCTACCTCCTCCCCCTACCTACTAATATCTATTTTATTGAATGACCTTGGTCCCTGTGTTACAGAGAAAATAGTAAAGATCAGAAGGAAACTGTACAAACTTCCACCATGAAAACTATCACTGTACATGTATCTGTATTTGTCCCAATTTGGCAATCTTTCCAATTTGTATTTGTCCCACTTGGCTCTCCTTCCTGCCACTGTGAAAGATTCTTTCTGTGCTTCTATCCAAAGAGAACGCTTCCCAGGTGTCAATGTGCTTAGTTGCTCAGCTGTGTCCAACTCTTTGTGACCCTTTGGGCTGTAGCCACCAGGCTCCTTTGTCCATGGGATTTTTCAGGCAAGAATACTGGGTTGTCATTTCCTTTTCCAGAGAATCTTTCAGATCCAGCAATCAAACCCGTGTCTCCTGCATCTCTTGCATTGCAGGTGGATTCTTTACTGCTGAGCCACCAGCGAGAATCTACCTGCCAAACAGGAGACACAAGAGACAGGGGTCTGATCGGGAAGATTCCCCTGGAGAAGGAAATGGCAGCACATTCCATTTCCAGGCAGTGCCTTGAAAATGCCATGGACAGAGGAGCCTGGTAGGCTATAGCCCAAAGGCAGAGTCTGGCTCAACTGAGCAACTGAGCACCACATTCAAAGAGAAGCTCTTCTCATTTGATTCCACTAATTCTATTCTAGCATCTGTCCTCATTTACACATGTATAACCAACTTATTTCTTTTTTAAAGAATTTCTATAAATATAAAGCTATATTCAGTTCAGTTCAGTTCAGTCGCTCAGTTGTGTCCAACTCCTTGCCACCCTATATTAGCTCACAGCAAAAAAAAAAAAAAAAGTGTCTCTTGATTCAAGGTTGCTTTCCCTTTTCTCTCCCATTAATCTTTTCTTTACCTTGAAAGAAAGTAATGTCCTACTCTTTGCGATCCCATTGACTGTAGCCTGCCAGTTTCCTCTATCCATGGAATTATCCAGACAAGAATACTGAGTGGGTTGCCATTTCCTTCTCCATGGGGTCTTCCTAACCCAGGAATCAAATCTGGGTCTCCTGCACTGCAGGCTACCATTTGAGCCACCAGGGAAGCCCTTTATTTTAAAGTTCTTCAAACTGTATCCTGTTCACAATTCTCTCCTTTATCTGGTTCTAAAAGGCTCTCAGTTCCATGGCTTTACCGTAATATCTCCTGTCAATACCACCGTTGACCCTGAGTTGCTAAACTGAGGTTAGCCCCCAGTTATCTTACTTCTCTCACAGCAATGTTGGAATTAACTAACACTGTCTCTTTCTTGAAACATGTTTTATAACTGATTTCTTGGATGCAAATGTCTTGATTCTTCTACTACTCTCCAAAGATTGTGTTCTTCTTTGTTTGATCTACTCTCCAGCCTCTAGATTCTGGGTGCTGAGAACTCAGCCCATCAATATCTTTTCTTCTAAAACACTTACCACCCTACTGGAATCATCCAATCTTCTATCATGTACATGCTGCTGATTTCCAAAGTTATATTTTCAGGTTGAAATATCTACTCTAAATATATCTAAAATACATCTCATGTCCATGTTCTGTCTCCCTCCTCCCAATAAAAGCTTTAGGTCTTCTTCTTGGTTAGCAGCAAACTGTGTCTTCCATATGTTGTTGTGGATAATTGAATGCTTTCTCTTGATTTATCCTTTTCTCTCATAGCGCAGCACCAAAACCATCTGTTCCAATATATCATCACCTTTTACCTTCTTTAGGAAAGCAGGTAATACTTTAGGAAAATATAACAATACTTTCCTAAAGGGCTTCTCTGTTTTCTCTTCCCTTCACATGATTTCTCAGTAAAAGAGCCAAAACTATCACTTTTAAATGAAAGGTAGACCCTGTCTCCCTTTTGATATAAATCTGCTAACTGAGGAAGATGATACCTGTCACTGGATGTGGGTCTGACAATTGCTGTGGATCTATTTCTGTTTTGTAAATAAATTTATTTATATCTTTTAAAAAATAGCTACAAAAGGGGAAAGTGGGAAGCAGAGATAAATTAGGTGTTTGGGATTAAAAGATATACAATACTCTATATAAAACAGACAAACAAAAAGGATTGACTGTATAGGATAGGGAACTCAACTCAATATTCTGTAATAAGCTCTATGGGAAAATAATTTTAAAAGGAACACATACACACACACACACATATACACACTTGAAACCAATAAAACCTTATAAATCAACTATACCTCAATAAAAAAACGTCTGACAGTGGCACTACATGAATTCCATTTTATCTCCTGGAGGAGTAAATGGCAGCACCCTCCAGTATTCTTGCCTGGAAAATTTCATGGACAGAAGAGACCGACGGACTGCAGTCCACAGGGTCATAAAGAATCAAACATGAATGAGCACCCCTGCTGCTGCTGCTAAGTCGCTTCAGTCGTGTCCAACTCTGCGACCCCATAGACAGCAGCCCACCAGGCTCCCCCGTCCCTGGGATTCTCCAGGCAAGAACACTGGATTGGGTTGCCATTTCCTCCTCCAATGCATGAAAGTGAAAAGTGAAAGTGAAGTCGCCCAGTCCCAGTCGTGTCCGACTCTTAGTGACCCCATGGACTGCAGCCCACCAGGCTCCTCCATCCATGGGTTTTCCCAGGCAACAGTACTGGAGTGGGGTGCCATTGCCTTCTCCCGGAGCACCCCTACACACGCCCTATTTAAAATGTCAACAACCTCTAAGTTGAAGAGTATTGCTAACTGGTTATCAATCCTTTTTGTTTGTTTGTTTGTTTTTGTGCTCCTGGACACCCAGCTCAACTATATTTTTTCCTTTTCTTATAGTTAAGTGAGGTCAGGAAACTGAGTTGTAAGTGTATTTGATGTTGTATTGTAAGTTGTAGGGATGTAAGTGTATATAATTTGAGTAGAATTGATCAACCCTTCCAATTCTGTTGGATTAAAGTTTCTGTGTATGCCTTTGACTCCCTGTCCTCAACTACTAACTTTATACCGAGAATTCTAAAGTTCTCCAGAGGGCAAGATGCCAGGGAACAAGAGATTGGGTTCCTGAATGACCATATGGAAGACTTCACACTGATCATAAATCTCAGTATTGAACTTCATATTCACCCTGAGAAACATCTATTTATGAAATCACTGCTATTTTGCAATTGATCTGTTACCGTAGTTAACATCCCTCCCTTTAGAACTTCCCATTCCTCTGAATATGCTTTACTTCTATCATTTATCACAATCTGACCTATTTTGTATTTACGTACTGTTTCCCCCCCTTGTTATCTGTCTGGAACAAGGGTCAGCAAATGGCAACCTATGGGAAAAATCTAGCATGCTTTGTATTTTTGCTCACATATACATGCATATATGTAAATATATGCATATATGCAAAACTATAAGGCATATATATCTATATAATCATTTTTTATTTTTTGATTTTATTTTTCATTTTTTGAACTTTTTTTCATTATTGAATAGTTTTATTCAAGTGCTGTTGTTATTGTTCAGTGACTAAATCATTTCTGACTCTTTGCAACCCCATGGAGCATGCCAGGCTTCCCTGTCCTTCACTATCTCCAGGACGGAGTTCACCCAAGTTCATGTCCATTGAATCAGTGATGCCATCCAACCCACTCATCCTCTGTCGCCCTCTTCTCCTTTTGCTTTCAATCTTTCCCAGCCTCAGTCATTTTCAGTGTGTTGGCTCTTCCCATCAGGTAGCCAAAGTATTAGAGCTTCAGCTTCAGCAACAGTCCTTACAATGACTATTCAGAGTTTATTTCCCTTAGGATTGACTAATTTGATCAGCACCCCACTCCAGTACTCTTGCCTGGAAAATCCCATGGACGGAAGAGCCTGGAAGGCTGAGGGGTCGGACAGTCCATGGGGTCACTGAGGGTCGGGCATGACTGAGAGACTTCACCTTCACTTTTCACTTTCATGCATTGGAGAAGGAAATGGCAACCCACTCCAGTGTTCTTGCCTGGAGAATCCCAGGGACTGGGGAGTCTGGTGGGTTACCATCTATGGGGTCGCACAGAGTCGACACGACTGAAGTGACTTAGCAGCAACTTAGCAGCAGCCATCCAAGGAACTCTCAAGAGTCTTCTCCAGCCACAATTTGAAAGCACCAAGTCTTCAGCGTTCAGCCTTCTTTATGGTCCAACTCTCACATCCATATATAACTACTGGAAAAACCATAGCTTTGACTATACAGACCTTTGTCAGCAAAACGATGTCTTTGCTTTTTAATACACTGTTTAGGTTCATCATAGTAAATGTAAAGCTTTATTTATCTATTTTTAATTGGAAGATAATTGCTTTACAATATTGTATTGGTTTCTGCCATACATCAATATGAATCAGCCTTACTTTTTATTTTGTGCCAAAGTTTTGTTGTTCAGTCACTCAGTTGTGTCCGAAACTTTGTGACCTCATGGACTACAGCATGCCAGGCCTCCCTGTCCCTCACCATCTCCCGGAGTGTAGGGGTATAGCTGATAAACAATGTTGTGATAGTTTCAAGCAAACATTGAAAGGACTCATCTTTATTGGAATACACATACACCATTCATTTCTGAATTTGGGGGTTCTATCCCTGCTTACAATAGCAGAGTTCAATACTTCCAACAGAGAGATCTGTATGGTCTTCAAATAATATTTACTGTCTGATCCTTTATGAAAAATGTTGCCAACCTTGATGCTAGTATGCAAACTCCAAGAACGCAAAAACTGCCTATTTGCTTCAGTGTTATATCTCCAGCATCAGAGCAATGCCTGAATCATTGTGATTACTCATTAAACATTTGTTAAACACATGAATAAATAAGTGAATGAGTGAATCAGTAGGCCAAAAAGTGTCCCCCCAAAAATGCCTTATGTCCCAGTTCCTCAAACTTGTCAATATTATCTTAAATGGCATAAAAAAAAAGAAAGAAAGAGAAATGGAGGGAGACAGAGAGGAACAAAGAAAAGGAGGAAGGGAGGGAGAAAGGGAGGGAGGAAAAGAAACACAAAACTGCCTTCTTCATCAATATGATTATATGTATACACTCTTCAGATAAATATCACTGTGATAGAATTCATGGGGAGAAAAAGAATTTTGGCATTCCTTCACTAACCATTAACTCTTTATTGAGTACTTTATCATTTATACTTTCTTCACTTCATAGATGAAATTTGACATACTTTGAGAGGTTATACTAGCACTTCACAAATTATTTGCTGAGACAGTTTATTGTGAGACATTAGATATGAGAGCAAAAAATGTTTACTTTTTTAAACATATTTTAATAATTTCCTGAACTTCATAGCTCATGATGATAGTTCACTTCAGTTTGGTTCAGTCGCTCAGTCGTGTCCGACTCTTTGTGACTCCATGAATCGCAGCACGCCAGGCCTCCCTGTGCATCACCAACTCCCAGAGTTCATTCAGACTCATGTCCATCGAATCAGTGATGCCATCCAGTCATCTCATCCTCTGTCATCCCCTTCTCCTCCTGCCCCCAATCCCTCCCAGCATCAGAGGTTTTTCCAATGAGTCAACTCTTCGCATGAGGTGACCAAAGTACTGGAGTTCCAGCTTCAGCATCAGTCCTTCCAAAGAAATCCCAGAGCTGATCTCCTTCAGAACGGACTGGTTGGATCTCCTTGCAGTCCAAGGGACTCTCAAGAGTCTTCTCCAACACCACAGTACAAAAGCATCAATTCTTCAGCGCTCAGCCTTCTTCACAGTCCAACTCTCTCATCCATACATGACCACTGGAAAAACAATAGCCTTGACTAGACGGACCTTTGTTGGCAAAGTAATGTCTCTGCTTTTCAATATGCTCTCTAGGTTGGTCATAACTTTTCTTCCAAGGAGTAAGCATCTTTTAATTTCATGGCTGCAGTCACCATCTGCAGTGATTTTGGAGCCCAAAAAAATAAAGTCTGACACTGTTTCCACTGTTTCCCCATCTATTCCCCATGAACTGATGAGGACAGATGCCATGATCTTAGTTTTCTGAATGTTGAGATTTAAGCCAACTTTTTCACTCTCCTCTTTCACTTTCATCAAGAGGCTTTTGAGTTCCTCTTCACTTTCTGCCATAAGGGTGGTGTCATCTGCATATCTGAGGTTATTGATATTTCTCCCGGCAATCCGGATTCCAGCTTGTGCTTCTTCCAGTCCAGCGTTTCTCATGATGTACTCTGCATATAAGTTAAATAAGCAGGGTGACAATATACAGCCTTGACGTACTCCTTTTCCTATTTGGAACCAGTCTGTTGTTCCATGTCCAGTTCTAACTGTTGCTTCCTGACCTGCATATAGGTTTCTCAAGAGGCAGGTCAGGTGGTCTGGTATTCCCATCTCTTTCAGAATTTTCCACAGTTTATTGTGATCCACACAGTCAAAGGCTTTGGTATAGTCAATAAAGCAGACATAGATGTTTTTCTGGAACTCTCTTGCTTTTTTTGATGATCCAGCAGTTGTTGACAATTTGATCTCTGGTTCCTCTGCCTTTTCTAAAACCAGCTTGAACATCTGGAAGTTCACAGTTCATATTGCTGAAGCCTGGCTTGGAGAATTTTGAGCATTACTTTACCAGTATGTGAGATGACTGCAATCGTGCGGTAGTTTGAGCATTCTTTGGCATTGCCTTTCTTTGGGATTGGAATGAAAACTGACCTTTGCCAGTGCTGTGACCACTGCTGAGTTTTCCAAATTTTCTGGCATATTGATGCAGCACTTTCACAGCATCGTCTTTCAGGATTTGAAATAGCTCAACTGGAATTCCATCACCTCCACTAGCTTTGTTCATAGTAATGCTTTCTAAGGCCCACTTGACTTCACATTCCAGGATGTCTGGCTCTAGGTGAGTGATCACACCATCATGATTATCTTGGCCGTGAAGATCTTTTTTGTACAGTTCTTCTGTGTATTCTTGCCACCTCTTCTTAATATCTTCTGCTTCTGTTGCTGCTGCTGCTGCTAATTTGCTTCAGTCGTGTCTGACTCTCTGCGACCCCATAGACAGCAGCCCACCAGGCTCCCCAGTCCCTGGGATTCTCCAGGCAAGAACACTGGAATGGGTTGCCATTTCCTTCTCCAATGCATGAAAGTGAAAAGTCAAAGTGAAGTCACTCAGTCATGTCCAACTCTTAATGACCCCATGGACTGCAGCCTATCAGACTCCTCCATTCATGGGATTTTCCAGGCAAGAGTACTGGAGTGGGGTGCCATTGCCTTCTCCATCTGCTTCTGTTAGGTCCATACCATTTCTGACCTTTATCGAGCCCATCTTTGCATGAAAAGTTCCCTTGGTATCTCCAATTTTCTTGAAGAGATCTCTAGTCTTTCCCATTCTGTTGTTTTCCTCTATTTCTTTGCATTGATTACTGAGGAAGGCTTTCTTATCTCTCCTTGCTCTTCTTTGGAACTCTGCATTCAGATGTTTATATCTTTCCTCTTCTGCTTTGCTTTTCGCGTCTCTTATTTTCACAGCTATTGTAAGGCCTCCTCAAACAGCCATTTTGCTTTTTTTACATTTCTTTTCCATGGGGATGGTCTTGATCCCTGTCTTCTATACAATGTCATGAATCTCTGTCCATAGTTCATCAGGCATTCTATCAGATCTAGTCCCTTAAATCTGTTTCTCACTCCACTGTATAATCATAAGGGATTTGATTTAGGTCATACCTGAATGGTCTAGTGGTTTTCCCTACTTTCTTCATTTAAGTCTGAATTTGGCAATAAGGAGTTCATGATCTGAGCCACAGTCAGTTCCTGGTCTTGTTTTTGCTGACTGTATAGAGCTTCTCCATCTTTGGCTGCAAAGAACATAATCAATCTGATTTCGGTGTTGACCATCTGGTGTTGGAAGAGGGTGTTTGCTATGACCAATGCATTTTCTTGGCCAAACTCTATTAGTCTTTGCCCTGCTTCATTCCGTATTCCAAGGCCAAATTTGCCTGTTACTCCAGGTGTTTCTTGACTTCCTACTTTTGCATTCCAGTCCCCTATCATGAAAAGGACATCTTTTTTTGGGTGTTAGTTCTAAAAGGTCTTGTAGGTCTTCATAGAACCGTTCAACTTCAGCTTCTTCAATGTTGCTGGTTGGGGCATAGACTTGGATTACTGTGATATTGAATGGTTTGCCTTGGAAATGAACAGAGATCATTCTTTCATTTCTGAGATTGCATCCAAGTACTTCATTTCGGACTCTTGTTGACCATGATGACTACTCCATTTCTTCTAAGGGATTCCTGCCCGCAGTAGTAGATATAATGGTCATCTGAATTAAATTCACCCATTCCTGTCCATTTTAGTTCACTGATTCCTAGAATGTAGACATTCACTCTTGCCATCTCCTGTTTGACCACTTCCAGTTTGCCTTGATTCATGGACCTGACATTCCAGGTTCCTATGCAACATTGCTCTTTACAGCATCGGACCTTGCTTCTATCCCAGTCACATGCACAACTGGGTATTCTTTTTGCTTTGGCTCCATCCCTTCATTCTTTCTGGAGTTATTTCTCCACTGATCTCCAGTAGCATATTGGGCAACCTAATGACCTGGGGGGTTCCTCTTTCAGTATCCTATCATTTTGCCTTTTCATACTGCTCATGGGGTTCTCAAGGCAAGAATACTGAAGTGGTTTGCCATTCCCTTCTCCAGTGGACCACATTCTGTCAGACCTCTCCACCATGCCCGCCCGTCTTGGGTGGCCCCACAGGCATGGCTTAGTTTCATTGAGTTAGACAAGGCTGTGGGCCTAGTGTGACTAGATTGATTAGTTTTCTGTGAGTATGGTTTCAGTGTGTCTGCCCTCTGATGCCCTCTTGCAACACCTACCGTCTTACTTGGGTTTCTCTTACCTTGGACGTGGGGTATCTCTTCATGGCTGCTCCAGCAAAGCGCAGCCGCTGCTCCTTACCTTGGATGAAGGGTATCTCCTCACTGCCACCCTTCCTGACCTTGAACGTGGAATAGCTCCTCTAGGCCCTCTGGTGCCTGCCCGTGCAGCCACAGCTCCTTGGACGTGGGGTTGCTCCTCCCGGCCGTCACCTCTGACCTCAGACATGGGGTAGCCCCTCTCGGCCACCACCCCTCAGGCACAGGGTCCTCTGCGACAGCTCACAGAGCGCGGCTGAGAAGAGCTACCCCACGTCTGAGGTCAGGGGCTTGTGATCACAAAAGACTGTCAAAGCAACAAAACTAATTACTCTTAAGGAAAAAGAATGATTGTCTTCAGGGTGATGGCTGAGAATGTGTCAGTAGATTTTTTGCTTTAATAAAAGGTGAACATTCTCTTTGCCTCCTTCAGAGGGCCTGGTCACCACCATGCATCCCTGCTGAGCCTTGAACAGCTGTGGCCATTTTGGAAATAGGCACCTGCCCAGGGCTGATAGGCCTGTAGCAAAGTGCGGTGATGGAAAGCACCCAGGGTATGAATCACACCAACGAGGTGCTAAACCAACCTTAGAACCACCTTGCATCTGTACTTTGTGTTCTCTGATATAATTAATGTCTACCTTTGGTTGTATATTTGATGACTTGAAGCTGAAAACCTCTCAACTGAGGGAGTGATCATTATGATCGTGTCATTGATGTTAATTGCTTCTGAGTAATTTATTCATCCGATGACAAAATGATACAGTAAAACCTTGAGTCATATTGAACAGTGAATCAGATCCTGATTAAATTTACTTTAGGTTCCAGGGAAGTAACTTCTAGGAAGTAACTAAGGTATTACATTGTCCATCAGTAGTGTAGGGATTTTTTTTTTTTTCCCACATAAGGAATCAATTTGTGTTGCAAGGATGTTGGTTTCAGTTGATGCCTTTATTGAGCACTGGCGGTGCTTTCTAAATGATACACTGAAATGGATAAATGGGCAGCAGATACTTTACAAAGAGCAAATGTCCCTGGTTAGCTTAGTCACTTTCATGCTGGTAGCAGAATGAAAACTGCATTTCCTCTTTCATAAAACTGCTCTGTGTTTCATGGACTATATCCCACCAGGCTCCTCTGTCCATGGAATTCTCCAGTCAGGAATACTGGAATGGGTTGCCATGCTCTTCTCCAGGGAATCTTCCTGACCCAGGGATCAAACCCAGGTCCCCTGCATTGCAGGCAGATTCTTTACCATCTGAGCCACTAGGGAAGCCTCTCTGAAAGTGGAATACATCTTAAAAGTTTGGCGTACGTTGAGTGAAGTGGTGCTGTCATCAAATTTAATATTAAAATCACAAGTTTTATCAATGATGACATCTTTGAGTCCATGAAATACAGGAGCCTAACCTCGGACCTATTTGGTTCAGTTCAGTTCAGTCGCTCAGTCATGTCAGACTCTGCGACCCGATGAATTGCAGCACACCAGGCCTCCCTGTCCATCACCAACTCCTGGAGTTCACTCAAACTCACGTCCATCGTGTCGGTGATGCCATCCAGCCATCTCATCCTCTGTCGTCCCCTTCTCCTCCTGCCCTCAATCCTTTCCAGCATCAGAGTCTTTTCCAATAAGTCAACTCTTCACATGAGGTGGCCAAAGTATTGGAGTTTCAGCTTTAGCATCATTGCTTCCAAAGAAATCCCAGGGCTGATCTCCTTTAGAATGGACTGGTTGGATCTCCTTGCAGTCCAAGGGACTCTCAAGAGTCTTCTCCAACACCACAGTTCAAAAGCATCAATTCTTCAGCACTCAGCTTTCTTCACAGTCCAACTCTCACATCCATACATGACCGCTGGAAAAACCATAGCCTTGAGTAGATGGACCTTTGTTGGTAAAGTAATGTCTCTGCTTTTTAGTATGCTGTCTAGGAAGAATTGATGCTTTTGAACTGTGGTGTTGGAGAAGACTCTTGAGAGACCCTTGGACTCCAAGTAGATCCAACCAGCCCATTCTAAAGGAGATCAGTCCTGGGTGTTCATTGGAAGGACTGATGCTAAAGCTGAAACTCCAATACTTTGACCACCTCATGTGAAGAGTTGACTTACTGGAAAAGACTCTGATGCTGGGAGGGATTGGGGGCAGGAGGAGAAAGGGACGATAGAGGATGAGATGGCTGGATGGCATCACCGACTCAATGGACATGAGTTTGAGTGAACTCCAGGAGTTGGTGATGGACAGGGAGGCCTGGCGTGCTGCAATTCATGGGGTCACAAAGAGTCAGACATGGCTGAGCGACTGAACTGAACTGAACTGAACTGAGGTTGGTCATAACTTTCCTTCCAAGGAGTAAGCGTCTTTTAATTTCATGGCTGCAATCACAATCTAACAATGATCAAATTGGGAAAATAAAAATATCTATATATTCCCTTATAATCTTTATAAATGAATAATAATTTTCTTCTAAGAATGAAATAAATTAATACATAGCTATTCTCAGTCTGAAGTTTCAAAAATAATTAGAAAACATCCCTGTCTTTGAGAGGATAATGTAAGAAATAAACTAAGCTGTGAGGGGGGCAGAAGAAATGAGGACAATGACTATAAGAATACAGAGAATGTATCAAACAAGGACTCTGTATCAACCTAGAGGGGTGGGATGGGGGGGAAATGGGAGGGAGATTTAAAAGGGAGGTGATATATGTATACCTATGGTTGATTCATATTGAAATTTGACAGAAAACAACATAATTTTGTAAAGCAATTATCTTTCAATTAAAAAAATTAAAAAAAAAAAGAATACAGAAAATGAATGCATCATCAGAAATGCAAGTTTCCTGAAGAAATTTAAGGAAAGATTTCCATAGTTTTTCATGCCTTGGGAAAAATGGAAGTCTTAAACTCAACCTTTATGTGTAGACAGGTTGAATGTTCCAATGTGGCACCAGTGATAAAGAACCCACCAGCTAATGCAAGAGACATAAGAGATGTGGATTAGATCTCTGAGTTGTGAAGATACCCTGGAGGAGGGCATAGCAACCCACTCCAAAATTCTTGCCTAGAAAATTCCGTGGACAAAGGAACCCAGCAGACCACAGTCCATAGGGTCACAAAAAGTCAGACACAACTGAAGCAAATTAGTGCTATCTTGTGAAATTTTGTGCTATGGTAAGAATACATACCTATGAATCATGTTATACAAAATTTCAAAAGATGAAGCTATCACAATCCATACCTCTTTTTTTTTTTTTTCACTAGCACAGTAAGCATTCATAAACACTCCTCCAAATTGTGTTCACTTCATTAAATAGACATGCTTATGTTCTTTAATAATAATTCACAAATACCTTCTTTATTGATATTATTAAACTACCTAATTCATTTATTTTCTCAAATGCTTACTGAGCAAACACTATATGCCAGGCATTGTCCAAGGAAGTGAAGATATTATGGTGAACAAGATAAACAATTTTTTCCCTCAATGATCTGTAGTCTAGTTAAGTAGGGCTTTTCAAATTTTACTGTTCACTCACATCATTGGAGGGCTGTGGGGAAAGAGCAAATTAGCCAAGATGGTGTGGTCAGTCTCTCTGCCCCTCCCATGGCCTCTGGCTCTTGCCCCATGTTTTCTAAATAATAATTATGGAACAGCTGAGATCACTTAGAACACTGCACATGTGCATTAGGAGGCACTCACTTGGTCATGGGCAACTTTGTGTGGTACGCCTGTATGAGCTTCCCCATGAAAGCCCTGGCTGCTGCTGCATTGGAGCCACATTTGAGTGGCATCATGGTTATGTTATATGAGGTTATGCTGTGGCTATGCTGTGGCTACATTACGGTTATGTTGTGGTTGCTGCTATGGCTGCTGCATCAGCCAGGAGAGTCTGTGTTATGGCCACCATGCCAGCCAGGGGAAAATAAAGGGGTCTGCAGTGCCTTTGGCTCCTCATGGCTTCTTCCAGCTTCTGTGTTAGTGCCTTGTCTACCCTAGGTTCAGCAAACAGTGCGAACGGCAAGACAATTGGCATCACGAACAGGATCAGCAATACAGGGGCCTTTTTTTTAAATGCAGATTTTTAATTCAGTTGTTCAGGCTGGGATCCAAGGGTCCATTTTTCAGTAAGCTCCTAGGAGATGCTGACACTACTGGTCCATGAATCCCACTCAGTTCAGTTCAGTTCAGTCACTCAGTCACGTCCGACTTTTGGCAACCCCATGAATCGCAGCATACCAGGCCTCCCTGTCCATCACCAACTCCCGGAGTTCACTCAAATTCTCGTCCATCGAGTCGGTGATGCCATCCAGCCATCTCATCCTCTGCTGTCCCCTTCTCCTGCTGCCAATCCCTCCAAGTATCAGAGTCTTTTCCAATGAGTCAACTCTTCGCATGAGGTGGCCAAAGTACTGGAGTTTCAGCTTTAGCATCATTCCCTCCAAAGAACACCCAGGGCTGATCTCCTTCAGAATGAACTGGTTGGATCTCCTTGCAGTCCAAGGGACTCTCAGGAGTCTTCTCCAACACCACAGTTCAAAAGCATCAATTCTTCGGCACTCAGCCTTCTTCACTAAGAGTATGTAAATGTATGTAAGCATACAGACAATAAAGCTGTAATTATACATTAGCAGCCATGAAATTAAAAGATGCTTACTTCTTGGAAAGAAAGTTATGACCAGTCTAGATAGCATATTCAAAATCAGGGACATTACTTTGCCAACAAAGGTCCATCTAGTCAAGGTTACGGTTTTTCCAGTAGTCATGTATGGATCTGAGAGTTGGACTGTGAAGAAAGCTGAGTGCAGAAAAATTGATGTTTTTGAACTGTGGTGTTGGAGAAGACTCTTGAGAGTCCCTTGGACTGCAAGGAGATCCAACCAGTCCATCCTAAAAGAGATCAGTCTGGGGTGTTCTTTGGAAGGAATGATGCTAAAGCTGAAACTCCAGTACTTTGGCCACCTCATGTGAAGAGTTGACTCATTGGAAAAGACTCTGATGCTGGGAGGGATTGGGGGCAGGAGGAGAAAGGGACGATAGAGGATGAGATGGCTGGATGGCATCACCGACTCGATGGACATGAGTTTAAGTGAACTCCAGGAGTTGGTGATGGACAGGGAGGCCTGGCATGCTGCAATTCATGGGGTCACAAAGAGTCAGACATGGCTGAGCTACTGAACTGAACTAAACATGGTGGAGAAATAGAATAGACAACCTAGAGAGGTCAAGAAGATAGATGGAAAGAAAGATATGTCCCTGAAATACATCTTTCCATGTAAATATCTGTAATAAATAATACAGAACAATCATACATATATATGAAAAATAGAAATATTCACTAAGTATGTTACAGTAGCTATGAAAATATATCCTCATCTGAAAAGTTTTAACAAAGCATATTCCTAATAGATTAGAGAACTAAGCATAACTAGAAATAATCAGAAACAAAAAAACTGTAAGTGAATACTCAACTAATTCAGAGATAGAAAAGAACTTTTGAAGTATAAAAATAATGGGGAGAGTTCCCTGGTGGTCTAGTGATTAGAATTTGGTGCTTTCACTGTTGTGGCCCAGGTCCAGGGAACTGGGATTCCCACCAACCACATGGCCAAAAAATAAATAAATAAATTGTCAATAATTTGACAATAAAATTTAAACATTTGTGTACCCCCTCAGATTAATGAAAGAAAGAAAGAAAGAAAGAAAAATCAAGTCTGTGTTTCTTTCATGGGAAACCCAGTGAATGGTGGAAGACAATCCTTGCTTCATAGAAATGGTTACAACCAGATTGTGAATTAATTAATAGTTATTTAACAGCTGCTTCCACTGCCAGTAGATTAATCTTAACAAAATCATTATCTTCTTTTGATCCTTTATACACACTTAAACTATGCAAAGACCATACTGCCAGTTCTAGAAAGTCCAAATTATTTCACAATCTCTCAAGGCTCTTGACAATTGGACCCAATTCCATCTACTTTTCCACTGTTCTACTCTAGTCCTTTAATGAACCTAGTTATTTTTCTTCCACTGTGCCTTTACTATACTGTCTTCCAAATTTCTAATACTCCACCCTCATTTCTGCCTCTCCAAACCCAACAATTCATCCAAGTGCAACTCAAGTTCCACTTTTCTACAATGTTTGGCCAAACCACTACACCAAAAAAGTCATTTCAGACACTGCAGGCATTTCACTGTACCTGCTATCTAGGCTAACTAAGAAACTGAACAAAATGCCTTGGTTTGAAACTATTTATGTAAGAAGTCTTATAGTCCAAAGTGAACTTCAGGATTTAAAGACAGAATGTCAAAATGCTTAGCATAGCACCCTGCATCTTTGAGCTCTAAATAAATAACCACTAAATTAATGCCTAGCCCTGTGGGTAAGATCCTTGCCAAATAGCTTTAAGTATTTTTAAGAGCTTTGCCTCTGCCTTTTTCTAACCATCTAAGAAACTTACAGTATTTATACAGGGTTGGTATATACAAGATGTTTTTCCTAAACAGTAAGATACTATAATAAGTTTCATTAACATTCTATATTTCATAAAATTAAGTGATGTTCATATCATGAAATTGCCTTTCTTCAGATAATAAATCCCTGTATTTTAAACAAAAAATTGAATTATTTTAAAATTGTATCATATTACAAACTATGCATTAAGAAAATTGACCAACTGTATTATAGAATGTTAATCTAAAAGTTAACAACTATTATTCTTTTTTAATATATTACTTTTTTGCTGTTGATTAAATTGCTATTTTAAAAGATATTTCTCACACTATTTACTCCATATTTTGTATACATGGATTCAATGTTCACCATTCAGTTTTTTTGTTTTTCAGGTTTTTTCCTATCTTATTTTTTTTATTGGAATATAGTTTCTTTACAATGTTGTGTTGATTTCTACCATACAGAAAACTGAATCAGTTATGTACATACATATATACCCTCATTTCTGGATTTCCTTCTCATTCATTATTCAATTCTTTTACAGTGTTTTCTTCATTTGTCTCCTACATAATTGCATTCTAAGATGGCTGAGGGATAAGATATTCTCTGAGTTTTTTGCATAATTAATTATGCTAGTATTACCATTTTGTAAAGAGGAGGGTTCGATTCCTGAGTCGGGAACATCCCCTGGAGGAGGGAATGGCAACTCACCCCAGTATTCTTGCCTGGAGAATCTTGTGGACAGAGAAGCCCTGCAAGCTACACTCTTTATTTTGGGGGGATCCAAATCACTGCAGATGGTGACTGCAGCCATGAAAATAAAAGACACTGGTTCCTTGGAAGAAAAGCTATGACCAACCTAGACAACATGTTAAAAAGCAGAGATGTTACTTTGCCAACAAAAGTCCACCTAGTCATAGCTATGGTTTTTCCAGTAGTCATGTGTGGATGTAAGTCATGTATAAAAAAAGCTGAATGCAGAAGAATTGATGCTTTTGAACTGTGGTGTTGGAGAAGACTCTTAAGAGTCCCTTGGACAGCAAGGAGATCCAACCAGTCCATCCTAAAGGAAATCAGTCCTGAATATACATTGGAAGGACTAATGTTGAAACTTCAATACTTTGGTCACCTGATGCAAAGAGCTGACTCGTTGGAAAAGACCCTGATGCTGGGAAAGATTGAGGGCAGGAGAAGGGGACAACAGAGGATGAGATGGTTGGATGGCATCACCGACACAATGGACATGGGTTTGGGTGGACTCCGGGAGTTGGTGATGGACAAGAAAGCCTGGTGTGCTGCAGTCCATGGGGTCGCAAAGAGTCAGACATGACTGATAGACCAGACTTCCTTGGTTATAATATTCTCAAGACATACTTTTCCCTTAGAAGTTTGTAAATATTGTTCTATTATCTTCTGGCACTTCATTTTTCCATGGATGTAGGTGAGTCCAACCAGATATATTCCCTTTGTAAGTTCTTGGATACCTAATGAATTCTTTCTTTATCCTTGATACTCAATCACTTTACCAGAATGTCATGAAATTGTTCTTGTAATAAAGTTTTTGAAAAGAGTGTGCTTTTTATTTTGGAGTATTACTTTTAATTTCAGAAATATATTCTACTATTACATATAATTTTAAATTTTAATTTGATAGGCTTTCACTCTGGTCTCACCATTTGTCTCTATCTTGGATGAACATTTCCTATACACCATGGATATTAACTTCTTTTTACTTATTTTATATTTTTGTCCTTCATTTACTGGGACTATTTCATGGCTTTCTTCTGTTGCTAATTTTATTTTCCCACACTGTCTAATCTGTTCCCTGGAGTTTCTATTTAAATAGCTCTGCAATGGTATAACTTGGTCTTCTATACACTTAATTTACAATCTCTCTTTTCAGCTCATTCACATTTTTAATTATCTCATAGTTTATGTCTTCTCTCATTAAAAACATAGGCACTTTAAGTTTTCTATGGCCTAAAACATCTGTGGGAAACTTTCTTCTTTTTCACTTTCATTTTCTTCTAAAATGAATTATTCTGTCTTTTCTGTATTTCATGTCTGTCTTTATTTTTGCTCTGGTAGTTTTGCATACTTTCCATGCTTAGTCCATATTTAATGTGGTCTTTCTTAAGGCATTTTAGTTGCTCTGAATAAGATAGACACATTTTTGCTCATACTTTTTCCAACTTATCTGAGCCATGTTAGACGTCTCCTTAATAAGTCATTTAAGGAATAACGGTGGCTATTTTAGCCACACTCCTGTAGCCTAAATAGCCCATAGAATAAGATGAAAACCTAACTGGAGGTAGTAGTGTCTTCAGTTGAGAATTTGGACTATGGTCAAAGTTAAGAAAATATTCCTGGATACCTAGTGATCAATGCTATAACAGCTCACCTACACATTATTTTAATTGCCAACATTTCTGAGAGAGATTTCCTTTCTACTAATTAGGATCTCTCTCTCTTTCCATTTCCTTCAGGAATATTTATCAAAATATGCATCAAATATATAAAAACACATTAAAAACGAATCCTCCTACTGTAGAACTGCCTGACAAATGAAGTTAGACCAAAATTCTGCCAAATAATTATTTATTTTGCCCTAGAGAAAGATATAAACAATAAAAATTTCCCCTTAGAGCACATTTTCAAATTACTAAATCCATTACAGCCTGTGCTCTAATTGTCTAAATATATCCATGCCAGTCTTGTCAAGGCTATGGTTTTTCCAGTGGTTATGTACGGATGTGAGAGTTGGACTGTGAAGAAAGCTGAGCACCGAAGAATTGATGCTTTTGAACTGTGGTGTTGGAGAAGACTCTTGAGAGTCCCTTGGACTGCAAGGAGATCCAACCAGTTCACTCTAAAGGAGATCAGCCCTGGATTTCTTTGGAAGGAATGATGCTAAAGCTGAAACTCCAGTACTTTGGCCACCTTATGCAAAGAGTTGACTCATTGGAAAAGACTCTGATGCTGGCAGGGATTGGGGGCAGGAGGAGAAGGGGATGACAGAGAATGAGATGGCTGGATGACATCACTGACTCGATGGACGTGAGTCTGAGTGAACTCCGGGAGTTGGTGATGGACAGGGGGGCCTGGCATGCTGCATTCATGGGGTCGCAAAGAGTCGTACACAACTAAGCGATTGAACTGAACTGACGCCAGTCTGGTCTATATTCTGAAGCATTTCATTTCTGTTCACTTCCCCCATTATAACAACAAAAAGTTGGACAAGCTGAAAATAAATTACTTTTTTTTGGACTCATCAAATTATCCCTGACGTCTAGAGACAGAGGGAAATGCACAGAATCAATAGCAGAAATCTACTTACTTGGAACAGAAGCCAGTGGAGCCATAAACTGGGATGAAAGTCTAAATGATACTTTTGACAAATTGCTGAAATCTGGGTATGGTATAAATGAGAAATTCCTGGGGAGTCTTTGGAAGATTGATACAAGCGTCCCTTTGGTCTCACTGAAGAGTCAAGAAAGAGTCCTTGGTAGCTGTAGTCACAGAGCAAGAAAAACACTTTACCCACAGACTTATACCATCTGAGGAAATGACTTTTTTTTTCATTTCCAATCTGTTTACCCATCTTGTCCCCCCTAAGAGGGAATACAACTAAGAAACACTAGTAAGGATTATAGCTTAGGGACATTGTCTCAGCCCACTAAAAAACTAAGATGTATCAAAAGTTAATAGAAAGTTTCCCATCTCCCATACCTTATATGTACAAAAACAGCATAATAACAGAGATTTATAAGTGAAAGAGCTAAAAGACATAGGCTCTATCAGAGGAGGATTTCTTAGTGAAAACCTAAGACAACAGTGTCAGACTTTATTTTTTGGGGCTCCAAAATCACTGCAGATGGTGATTGCAGCCATGAAATTAAAAGACATTTACTCCTTAGGAGGCAAGTTATGACCAACCTAGATAGCATATTGAAAAGCAGAGATATTACTTTGCCAACAAAGGTCCATCTAGTCAAGGCTATGGTTTTTCCAGTGGTCATGTACAGATGTGAGAGTTGGACTATGAAGAAAGCTGAATGCAGAAGAATTGATGCTTTTGAACTGTGGTGTTGGAGAAGACTCTTGAGAATCCCTTGGACTGCAAGGAGATCCAACCAGTCCATCCTAAAGGAGATCAGTCCTGGGTATTCATTGGAAGGACTGATGCTGAAGCTGAAACTCCAATACTTTGGCCACCTCATACGAAGAGTTGACTCATTGGAAAAGACCCTGATGCTGGGAGGGATTGGGGTCAGGAGGAGAAGGGAACGACAGGGGATGAGATGGCTTGATGGCATCACCGACTCCATGGACATGAGTTTGAGTTGGTGATGGACAGGGAGGTCTGGTGTGCTGTGATTCATGGGGTCGCAAAGAGTTGGACATGACTGAGCGACTGAACTGAACTGAACTGAAGACAACAGATGAGACAAAATAGTCACTGGGTGAATTTGAAGTCTTTGGCATCTATACCTAGCGTAACTATTAAACAAAGACTCAATCCTAATCATTCTTCTATAAAACTTCACCTTAATTACTTATTTTAACTCAGGTCCTATATCCCATACGTCATCCTAGCTATAAAAACAAAATTACAAGAAATCCTAAATATAGGAAAAATCCTAATTTTAAGAGATAAAGCAAGCAACAGCTTCCAACTCAGGGAATACACAGATTTGGGGATTATATAAGAAATCCTAAATTGCTATGATAAATACTTTAAGAGGTGATGGGAAGTGTAGACTATGCAGAAAAAATGGGTAACATAAGCAGAATAATGAAAGCTATAAGACAGAATCAAAGGAAAGTGAAAGAAATTATAAACTATATAACACAATAATTGTTTTGGTGAACTCAAGAATAGACTGGACATGGAAGAACCGGTCAATAAGTTTGAAGATATGTCAACAGAAGTTTCATAAACTAAGATTCAAGTGGGAAAAGAAAAAAATAACATTCAAGAACTGAGAGGAATTTTGAAAAATGTAGCATACACACAAGCAAAATGCCAGAGAAAAAATAAATAATGGAGTAGTAGAAATATTTGAAGTAACAATGGCCAAGAATTTTCCAGAGTTAATGACAAACATCAAACCACAGATCCAAGAAGCACAGAAAATGCAAAGCAGAGCAAACATACATGTGGAAATATCATATTCAAGTAACAAAAAACAAAGACAAAATCTTTAAAGAAGAGAGAAAAATACAACTCTGCCTAGAGAGGAAGAAGAACACAAATTACAATTGACTTCTTATCAGAAACCATGTAGACAAGGAGAGAGCAGATTAAAAATTTGTAAAGTATGCAAAGAAAAAAAAAACCACCAAACTATATTTTTGTGTCCAGTGAAATTATCCTTCAAGAGTAAAGAAGAAATAGGTATTCTTTCAGAAAAATAAAAAGTAAAAACTGAAGAAAGTCATAACTGGCAGAACTCCCCTAAGAAAGGTTTTTTTAAAAAGTTCTTCACAGAGAAGGAAAATGATATAAATCAATGTGCCAGGCAGAATAACGACCCTGTAAAGATATTCATATTATAATTCCCTGAATCAGTGAATATGTTATCATATATAATTAGGGACTTTGCACATGTAATTAAAACAATAATTTTGAGATAGAGTAATTATTATCTAAGTATGTTCAATGTAATCACAAAGGACCATGTAAGGAAAAAAAGGAGGTAGAGGAATTGGAAAAGAATATGGAACTAAAGAGACTAAGGTCATAGTGTTACAACTATGAGTCAAACAATGAGAACAGGCTCTAGAAACTGGAAAAGGGATGAAATAAATTCTCACCCTTCGAAAGGGATGTAGCTTTGAGATAACCTTGATTTTTGTCCCATATTTACACGTTTTGGCTTCTGTTTTTCAGAGAAGTAAGATGATGCATTTGCTATTATCTTACTAAATATGTCTTACTATAAATAGAGATAAGAAGCAATGGGATAATAAATTGTCTATAACTAATAAGCTTATGATAACGAGTTAAACGGAAACAGGAAAATAACACAGATTTTTGGTACCTGGAAAGCAGATAGATGATAGATAGATAGAATATATACATCCTCCCCCCACCCCCCCAAAACACACACACTTTTTTTGGCTGTTCCAGGTAGCATGTGGAATCTTAGTCCTTCAACCAGAGATGAAATTCACACCCTTGGTACTGGAAGCAGAGAATCTTACCCACTGGATTTCCAGGGAAGTGCTGATAGAATAAATACTTAAAACAGAGAAGTGACTTTGGAATTGAGCCATGAGTAAATATAGAAGGTATTTTAAGAAGCATGATAGAAAAATCTAGATTACCTTGAACATTGTTGGTATAAATATGAGTATTCATGAATCTGCTAGTGACAGCTTATAGGAAAGTAAGAAACATTCTAGAGAATACCTATATTGTCTACGGGAATATTTACAGCACCATAAATCATTGGTAGGATATGTGTACTAAGAGCACTAGTGAAGGTTTAGGAAGAAGTGAGGAACATTTCCTTAGAAGCTGGAAGAAAAGAGATCCTTGTTTTATAGGGGCAGAAAGTATGAATGAATTGCATCTTAAATTATGCAAAAAGTAATGAAATTAAACATTTAGCTGAGTATACTTCTAAGAAAGTGTTGAGGGTATGGTCTTATTTCTCTTTACAGCTTATATGTAGATGCAAAAAGAGATAAATTGAAAGAAGAATTGATAAACAAAAAGAAAACAGAACTTGATAATTTGGGCAGCTTATATAGAAGAAGATTTGATAAACTGAGTGCCTGGAGAAATATGGAGATGGAGATTTGTAACACTGTACAGGAGCTGGTGATCAAGGCCATCCCCAAGAAAAAGAAATGCAGAAAGGCAAAATGGCTGTGAGGAGGCCTTACAAATAGCTGTGAAAAGAAGAGAAGCTAAAGGCAAAGGAGAAAAGGAAAGATATACCCATCTGAATGCAGAGTTCCAAAGAATAGCAAGAGAGATAAGAAAGCCTTCCTCAGTGATCAATGCAAAGAAATAGAGGAAAACAACAGAATAGGAAAGACTACAGATCACTTCAAGAAAATTAGAGATACCAAGGGAACATTTCAGGCAAAGATGGGTACAATAAAAGACAGAAATGGTATGGACCTAACAGAAGCAGAAGATATTAAGAAGAGGTGCCAACAATACACAGAAGAACTGTACAAAAAAGATCTTCACGACCCAGATAATCATGATGGTGTGATCACTCACCTAGAGCCAGACATCCTGGAATGTGAAGTCAAGTGGGCCTTAGGAAGCATCACTATGAACAAAGCTAGTGGAGGTAACACGATTCCAGTTGAGCTATTTCAAATCCTGAAAGATGATGCTGTAAAAGCGTTGCACTCAATATACCAACAAATTTTAAAAACTCAGCAGTGGCCACAGGACTGGAAAAGGGCCGTTTTCAATCCAATCCCAAAGAGAGGCAATGTCAAAGAATGCTCAAGCTACCACACAATTGCACTCATCTCATATGCTGGCAAAGTAATGCACAAAATTCTCCAAACCAGGCTTCAACAGTATGTGAACTGAGAACTTCCAGATGTTCAAGCTGGATTTAGAAAAGACAGAGGAACCAGAGATCAAATTGCCAACATATGTTGGATCATCAAAAAGGCAAGAGAGTTCCAGAAAAACATCTATTTCTGCTTTATTGACTATGCCAAAGCCTTTGACTGTGTGGATCACAATAAACTGTGGAAAATTCTGAAAGAGACGGGAATACCAGACCACCTGACCTTCCTCCTGAGAAATCTGTATGCAGGTTAAGAGGCAACAGTTAGAACCATACATGGAACAACAGACTGGTTCTAAATTGGGAAAGAAGTAGGTCAAAGCTGTATATTGTCATCCTGTTTATTTAACTTATACACAGAGTACATCATGCAAAATGCTGGGATGGATGAAGCACAAACTGGAATCAAGATTGCAGGGAGAAATATCAATAACCTCAGATATGCAGATGATACCACCCTTTTGGCAGAAAGTGAAGAGGAACTGAAGAGCCTCTTGATGAAAGTGAAAGAGGAGAGTGAAAAGGCTGGCTTAAAACTCAACATTCAAAAACCGAAGATCATGAGAATGTGGCTGGACAACATTTTTCTATTACCTTGGAAAAATTAAAAGTTCAGAGCATTCTATTTCACAGAAATTGCTTTGGAAAGATTTAGCCTGTGACTCCTAGTTACAGTCAACCGTCTCAGTAGAAGTTAGAAATGAGATTACCTAGAAAAGATCTTTACAGAAGCCTCTTGTCCAATAAATCCTCACTCCCTATCTAGGAGATCCACAAGATCCACAAGGTTCTTGATAATTTTAATCCACCAGAAACATTGACATCTTGGCCTAAAAGAGACAGAAAGAATGAAGTTTAGAGAAGGCTTTGGAATCCCCACATTTCTAGAGGTAGAAAACAGGTTGATAACTCTGCACACATGTTTTAATTTTTATAAAAAAAGAAAAACAAAGATGATTCTAAGAGTGGAAATCTGAGCCTAGCGGACAGAATTTGGAGCCATGATCCTAGCAAGCAAGGCCATGATGCCACAGAGATTTATTCCCAAGTCATGAAATCTGATGTTACTTTCCTACCTGGATTTTTAAATGTCTTTAGACTAGTGACTCCATTTTCTTTCAGTTTTCTCCATTTCTCAGAGAAGATGCCTGTACTTGATGGTTGTTCCATCATTGTATTTGGTAGTAAATAACATATTTTCTGATTTCACTGATGTACCAATGGAGAAGAATTTTGCCCCAGAATGGATCATACTCAAAGTCTAATTCACACATGATTTAAACGATTTAGATGATGAAATTTGAAACTGTTGAGCTGATGAGATCTAGATGAGGTTTTTGAGTCTTAAATTGATTATGTATTTTGTTGAAACTTTGAAAAATATTTGGATGGAATAAGTGCATTTAACATGTGTGATATGAATATATGAGTTCCAGAAGAAAGACTATGATTAAGTATATCCTTATCCTCTTAACTAATTAATATGTTACCTAACAAGCAAAACAGACTTTGCACATTGGATTAAGGGTCTCTAAATGGGATCACTATTCTGGATTAACCCTGCAGGATAAGTATAATTTCAAAGGCCCTTATGAGGGAAAGATGTAGACAAGAATCATAGGAAGGAGCTGTGATAAAGGAAACAGGGTTGGCTTGACATGTCGATGAGCCAAGGAATACAGACAGCCTCTAGTAGCTGTGTTTTTACACAGAACTTCTAGAAGAAATTCACTTCTGCTTCCACATTGATTTTAGCCTCATAAGACATATTTTGGACTGTACCATCCTATATTTATAAAATAAATGGGATTCATAATTATTAACCCTTATTAAGGAAACCCAAGACCTAGATGGTTTCGATAGTGAATTCTACTAAATCTTTAAAAACAGAAACAGTACCAATTATCCACAATTTCTTTCAGAAAGTAAAAGCAGAGGTAACACTTTTTAACTCATTCTGTGAAGCCTAATACTAAAAGCAGATAAAGATATTATAGAAAGGAAAAACTAAAGACCAGTATCTCTTATTTTAGTTGCTTTTATGAATTTCAGCAAAGAACAATTAGAGGCAATTTAAATTAAAAAAAATTCTATTTACCATAGCATAAGAAAGAAGAAACACTTAGGTGTAAATCTAACCAAGAGGTACAGAGTCTATATGTGAAAAATGACAAGATTCTGGTCAAAGAAATAAAAAAATCTAAATAAATCATAAAATATTCAATGTTCATGTTTTGGAAAGATCAATATTTTTAAGATGTTAATTCTTCCCTGTTTGATGTGTAGGTTCAATGCAATATTAATCAAAATCCCAGAAAGCCATTTGTAGATATCAATAGATTCTAGCTTATATGGAAAAACAGAAGACCTTAAATAGCTGTTAATAATAGAAGAAACTGAGTGTGGAGTTTATGGGAAACTTTTGTATCTATCTTCACAATTTTTCTGTAACTTTAAGTGTATTCTAAAAATAAAGTTTATCTTAAAGTAATTTTCCTTCTGTGACATACATAAACAGTAAAGGGATTTTTAAAGTTTCTTTCTTCAGATCATTTATTATTTTTCTACATTCAATGTAAAGAAAATAATTATCTTCAGGCTGTGAATATATCCATATTCAGATACTGAAACTGATCAAATGAGCATTTACATTAATACTTAGAATTGTGTATGTGATTTTTATTTCATAAATATATCATCAACCTTAACCATCACCAAATATTCCTCCTAGTTACGTAACCCTTAAGTTGACAGTAGAATTAATATATTATTGCTTAAATATTTCATTAGAAGGTAAAAAATGTCTTTATATGGCTATATTAAACTGAATGTTCAGTTGCAAATTATAATTATCAAATTCAGTCATCTCTTAAAATTTAAATTTATTTATCTATTTTAATTGGAGGATAATTACTTTACAATATTGTAGTGGTTTTTGCCATACATTGACATGAATCAGCCATGGGAAATTCAGTCATTTTATCTGGCTTACTCCATCAGTTATACAGCTAGAGTTGAATGTATAAGAGCAATCTTCCTTCACTTCCAGTGAGAATTTAACTATGTAAGAGTACTAACTCTGCAATTAGAAGCTGGAATTCTCAAATGCTATCTCAGTCTGTTACAACCTCTGTGCTGGGAAATTCACATGAACTATTTTTTCTTCAGTTTCTTTATTTCTAAAATGTAGATAATGATTCATCATAGTATCATTGAGAAGTTAAATGAGATGATAGAGAGAAAGCCCTTAAAGCATCGTCTGACATAGTAGATTCTTAAAAGCATAATTATTAAAAATTATTACTTGGATTTATAGGAGTGTTGGTTTTCAGTCTTGGGAGTTCCTCACATGAAACTTGGAACACGCCTCCATGCCTGGAGGACAGACACCAAAAGACCACTCTCGATTGGTAATGGCAGGCTTAATAAGCAGTTCTTTGTACCCATCGGCTAGAATCTTAAAGTTTGTATGGAGTCTTTAACTGAGTGCCAGTTCAGATGGTTTGAACAACACATTGCTCTCTCAAGGTTGTGTCCTTGAAATAGCTGCTGAGACATTTATTCCAAGGACAATGGGAGGGAATGAATACTCTCTGATAGCCTGGCTCCATCTCACGGGCCAACCAGTGGTCACATCTTCTTGATGACCTCCTCCAACAAAAACAGTCTCCAGATAAATGAAGATGGTTCTGATATAACTGTTATTGCAAAAAGGGGGATGGGTAGAATTCAGAGGAAGGAAAAGCAAACTACGTTTGGAAGACACATGAAAGTAAACACTTGTACTTACTTCCCTGAAAGCAGAAGCTATGCTTAGAGAGTGGTTTACCTTTGTAAATGTTTGTGAATATGTTCAAGGATTTATACCTATATACAAATAATATAAAATTTAGTTAATCTAAAATGAGTAGAAAATGAATGTTTTGTGTCAATTGAATATTCTGATGGATTCAATGTTTACTGATTTTCTGAAATGTTTAAAAATCAAATCCTAAAATAAGTCATTGAAATCCCACAAAATTACTGGTATAACAACCCCAGTTTCTGCCTTTTACTTTTAAATTACTTTAAGTTACTTTTAAATTAACTACTGTCAGACTGTATGTAGATACATTTACTAACTCTGGGTCTTATTCAGAGGCACAGTAAAATTTGATGCCTTATTGTACACTGATGGAATGTTTTTGTCCTATTTCTGACTCATTTTTACTCAAGTTTTATTCTCTTGTCTTATTTAAGTTCTCCTTTTATGCTAGCACTACCCTGCACTCCTACACATTAGTGTGTTTGTCTCCTGCATGAGCTCACAATGAGGTCTCTTTTACACAGTGATGGCTAGAAGCATACCATACATATTATCATCATTTTAAAAGACTTTATATATGAATAATGCACATTCAACCCTAAAAATATGTACAAAAAAAAGTGAGATTCAGGAAATTCATAGTCATACAATATCTCTGGATCTTTGTAGTGAAAACAGTAAATTGTTCAAAACTATTGACTTGGGACTTAGGTTGAACCATTAGGTAGTGACTTACACCAGAAGTGACTTTTGCAATTAATCTTGGTAATAAGAATGCTTCTTCTCTGTGTATCTTTTAGAGAAATAAAAATTAAATCATTTTTTGAGCAGTACCATTACTTAAATTTTAGATAAATGGGAATCTACTATGATTGCTTACTCTCATGTGGGCTAGATGTTGGCAAATTTCAACAGCTATTTTGTTTCTGCAGCCTCAAATTAAATCCTTTATTTTGTCAGATGTGACTGGGGAACAACTTGCAAAGGAAAAGAAAAAAGACTAAAATAGTAAACCTAAAAACAATGATATTCGTTCTCTAGACTTGGATCCCTACATACCAGTCAAGGAAAATATCTAATTTCTTCAAGTAAAAAGAGTTCATATTTCTTTCGAAACATCTCTGTTGCCATAGTTACCAAATGTTCTCTTTTTTTTTTTCCTCCTAACAATAACACTACCATCTAGATACACATAACTCATGAAAGTGAATGTTTTATTGTGGAAATTTATAAGGACATGTGCTCTGCTTCCAATGACTTTTAAAAACTTGAAATTGAAGCATTTTACTAATAAATACACCTGAGTTGAACTTAATGCTTTTCTGAGCAAAAGTGCAGGAGAAAAGGGGGAAGAGAAAAACTGAGAAGAGTCATACAGTTTTAAACATTACCAAGGTGAAACTGATCTAAATAGAATTTGGATGTGGTTGATCTTCCCGACCCCACTGTATATAAACACTCTACGTGAGTTGCCGTGTCTCTAAGACTGATACCCTCATCTGGATAAACCACAAGAAATTAAAACATACACATACACATGCACACCTTGGAATAAGAAAAATATAAACCAGCTTATTTTCATTAATGGTCTTACCAAATATAAACTTTAGAGACAAAATTTTAAATAAAGCAGCAACTATGAAAATAAACAATGAGATCCTTGTGTACAGAATTACGTAGTTGGGGTGTGCATATTTGCAATCGTGCTCTGAGTAGAAATAAAATCAGTTTTTTCTGCCTTCTTTTCCTCTTACTTTTTAAGAAGTGGTCACCAAAATCCTTATTAACAGGAATTTAAGGTGCAAACATATACTTTATATGTTTGAAGGAAGTAGAGATTGCTAAGAAATGTGTGGTCAATGTGCTCATTGTAAACAATTCTATCAAATAGTCCAGTAACTTCAATGAATCACAAAACCTATCAAATGTGTTTATGTTTTGGAAAGCATATTGAAAACCAAGAAAGTTTGAAGACTTTAAAGTAACTGACATACCTCAGTATCTGTCTTTATTACTAATGTATTAATTTTCTTGGTGGTTTTCTTTTTTACACTTAAAAATTCCTTGTCCTACCCTTTACATGGTATATCACAAATTACAAGTTACTTATATTAAATGCATTAAAATATGAAATGAATTTAAGTCCTTCATATTTTAGTGCACTATTAAATGACAAGAGCATATTACCTAAAGACCATTTTTAACATTTAATACAGTTTTCTAGATCCATAATCTCAATATTATTTTTAAATCAAGATTCAAATAATTTTAACATAAAAATTACTTTTAATTTTCTTTGTAAAAAAGATTAATCCAACTTTTTCAAATTGATTATGTAGGTCATGTGGTACAGTGTTTGAGGAAAATGGGCCATTTCCTAATAACTGAATGCAGAATTTATGGATATGTGCAAGAATATATAAAAGGAGAAATTCTTTATGATTTTATTTTTCAAAATAGTTATATATAGCGTATTACATACATACATTACATATATGTATATAACATATTTATAAGTGTGATATATTATATATATGTAAGATATAAATATATGCATATATATATTTGTATATCTCATGTACTACAGAGAGCTTTTTATGCCTAGTATGATTCTTAGTAAAAAAGGTCATGATTTCTATTTTATAAATTCTCTCTTGACTCAAAATTTGTTCTGTGGGATGGTGGGTGGGATTTTTTTTTTTTTCTTTCCACAAACTTCACTGGCCTTCCTTACACTTATTTTGGTTTATTATTGTTTATATTTTAAATTATATGTTAGGAGGGATCTTTATCTTGCCAATCAGCTCTGTCTGGGTTTGGATCTCATCTCCTTTCGCCTCTTGAGGAATTTTTATTGGTCAATTTCCCCTTTATCCTATCTTCTTTCTCTCCCTTCCCACTAATGCAGGCATTTTGAATTCTAAACAAGCAAGAACTAATCTTGAAATTCTCTTTTTGCTTATACACTCAGTTTTCTTTGCAGACGCTTTCTCTTCTCTCACTAGCTTATTTCTAAACTGTTTCTGTGCCTAAAACCACATGTTGTTTTCCATCTAAAGCCATCTTTTTGAGCAACCTAATCTTCTCCAGTGGCTTCAGCTCTCACTTATCAGACCTATAACTCTCTTCTGCAATCCAGACACATATTGACAGTTACATCATGGAGCAAGTCATCCCATGTCCTCACCTTTAAACTGGTAGAGTCTCCTTTTATCACCATCTCAGTTAATATTTCTCTCACTTCCTCCCCAAGCCCAAACCTTGAACTCTGAGTCAAATTCTTCTCTTCACTTTCCATAACCTTTGATCCATCTGAATCTTCCAAATTCACTCCATTTATATCACATGGACATTTCCTCCTTGTAGACCCTAAACCATTGCTGCAACCAATTAATGTTAGACCCCTCAAACACAACTTACACACTGAACACAAGGATATCTTTATTAAGTGTGAATCTAATTCTGTGACTCATTAAGTTTCAATTCTTCCAAAATACACTGCTGAATATAAAAAGAAAAAAAAAAGGAAAAGAAAAATCTAGATTCCTTAAAATGGCTTACAATAGGGACTTTCTTGGTGGTCCAGTGGTTAAGAATCTGAGCTTTCTCTGCAGGGGGCATGGATCTCTCCTTGTGGAACTAAAGTACCTCAAGACTTAAAGGGCAGCCAGAAGCAAACAAACAAAAAACCTTGGGCTACATAAAACTTTATAATTTTTCCTCCTATCTGATGAAAACTTCCTATTCTCATACCCACACATGCATTACTCACTCACTGTGCTGTGCTGTGCTTAGTAGCTCATTCATGTTCGACTCTGCGACCCCATGGAATGCAGCCGGCCTGGCTCCTCTGTCCATGGGGATTCTCCAGGCAAAATACTGGAGTGGGTTGCCATGTCCTCCTCCAGGGGATCTTCCTAACCGAGGGAGGGAACTAAGGTCTCTGGTATTGCAGGCAGATTGTTTACCATCTGAGCCACCAGGGAAGCCCAAGAATACTGGAGTGTGTAGCCTATCCCTTTTCCAAGGGATCTTCCTGACCCAGGAATCGAACCGGGGTCCCCTGCACTGCAGGCAAATTCTTTAACATCTACTCCCATTTCAGGCACAGCAAACACCTTGTTATTTATTAAAAAAAAAAAAAAAAAAAAGTCACTTCTCCTCAACCAAAGCCTTATTACGCTCATCGCCTGGAATCTCCTTCCTCTTTCAATGGATCGCCTATCCATCCTCTGAGATTGAATTCACGACTCACTTCATCTGTGAACCATCCTTGCCCCTTCTTTTCTAAACTATAAGTTCCCATACAGGTTTAAAATGTTATCATTTTATTATAATATATTTTCATTATATTTTAATTTTGAAAAGACACTCCATCTAAACTATGGGTAAGATTTATTGAGCACTAACAACATGACAAGAACTCTTCTAAATGATAGACATATAGGGTTTTATTAGATTGTCACAATTCCTGTTTGTTAGGTATTATTTTCACTGTACAGACCAGAGAACTGATACTCACAGAAGTTAAGTGTTGTACCAGATTTACTCAATTAGCATATTGCCAAGCTAGTATTTAATCCAAAAGCTTCCTGAGTCCAAATCCTTTGATTTTTTTCCTAGTATATGATATTTTCTTTCCAGTTGTTTGAATTCCAGGTTTCCCCTCCCAGGGTAAAGTACAAGACTACTGCTTGAAGAAGGCTGTGGAATCCTTCTCATAGACGCATTTCATTAATTTTCCAGATTCCTGAAAAAATGCTTTACAGTGAATGAGGTAGCACTTTACATTCTATATGGTATTGACTTAAAGTCTGTGCATGCATCCCATGAAAAAAATTGCACTGACCTGCATCTCTAATGCCCAGTGCCTAAATTTTCCCAAACCACCTTAAATCTTGAAGCTGAGGAAATTGGTAATGAGTAATGTGGAAGAAGGCCAAGATATTCTACTTCATGGTCTCTGTATGACATCTAGTGGTTGGAAATGGAAATTTTTGAAAAAATAATAATTAATAGGCGGGGGTGGGGGCAGCGAGGAAATTCATCTTAGTCTAGAATCTTTATTTCTAATATCAAAGGAAGAATGATACAGAGTTGTTTCAATTCTAAATGCTTTTAAAAAGGCTTTGAATTTTTATTTTTAAAATACAATAACACATTTATAGGAGACTTGGAAAATACAGAACAAGGTTATATGTAGTTCCACTATATATTGCAACTACTTTTTAAGTAGACAAATTAAGATTTTTAGTTGGAGATTCAATATCAAACTCTAAAAAATTAATAGAATGGATATACAGAGAAAAGAAGTCGCTCAGTCATTTCTGACACTTGCCACCCCATGGGCTATAGCCCATCAGGCTCCTCCATCCATGGAATTCTCCAGACAAGAATATTGGAGTAGGTTGCCATTTCCTTTTCCAGGGAATCTTTCCAACCCAGGAATCAAGCCTGGGTCTCTCTTGCATTGCAGGCAGACTCCTTGCCACCTAAACCACAAGGGAAGTCCAGCTAAACAGAGAAGTAGAAGGATATAGTAGACCTGAAAAGCATTGTAACCCAATTCATCATAATTCAGATTTATATAATTTTATATAAACAAAGTTATAACAGAGTAAAACTTAGCATCTATTTTATGTGGTGAAGATTAATTTGTACAGTGTCCATAGGTGGTGAATCATCAGCCCTTTTACTATACATATATTAAAAAAGTGCCAGTTGCTTTTTCATTTCCAACTTTTTCTTACCCCTTGGACTGTTGTCTGCCAGTCTCCTCTGTCCAAGGAATTCTCCAGCTAGAATACTGGAGTGGGTAGCCATTCCCTTCACCAGGAGAATCTTCCTGACCCAGGGATTGATCCCAGGTCTCCCATATTGCAGGAAGGTTTTTAACTTCTGTGCCACCAGTAAAGCCCCAAGAATATGAGAGTGCATAGCTATTCGCTTCACTCGGGGATTTTCCCAAACTAGGGATCGAACTAGGTCTCCCACTTTGCAAACAGATTTTTTTTTTCTGCCTCACCCACCAAGGAAGCCTGTGGCTTCCAACACTGAAAAAACAGAGTCTTCAAATCCAATGTCATTTTATGAGAATATACAAAAGAAATGGGCCAAGAGAAAAACAAGTGGGAGTGAATAAATATTACATTGCTGGCACCAAGAATGTTGTAGCCACGCGTTCTGGGAAACAAATTCATTCAGAAGGACAATGCATAGAGTGGAGTACAGTTTCTTACACAGGTGGGCCCAAGGCAGAGTCGACTTTAGCCAAGGACCCTGACCAGTTTTTCTGAAAACTTTTACCCTAAGTGTACGTGCCCAAACCCACTTCCCTAAATTCCCTGAAACTAGTTTGAACAAAGGAAAAGAAACATACAATCAAAGTTAACCCGTGATCCATAGGCCTTAAGCCTAGGTAGTTAACAGTGGACAATTATCAATAGGCCTATGGTCATACCCCAATAAGCATAATAGAATTTATGATTCTATTCGGTTACACAGATAATTAGGGTATTCTTTTAGGCAACAGAGAGTCTAAGTACGAGCCTTGGGGCTCTTCCATCCAGGGGGGCTGGTTTTCCAGTTGGTATGTCGTTTCCATAGATACTGGGCATATAGCTCAAAGTCCACAGGCAGGCCCAAGATGGAGTCCTGCTTTCAAGATGGAGCCGGTTCTGTCTGTTTCCTCCTTCATTCCCCACTCTTGATGCTCTTATCTCATAGTATGAGCATCATTCATAGGGATATATTGCACCCTGACTCTCCGACCTCCAATTTGGGAGAACGACATCAACCTTTGGGTTACAAAGTTCATAATACATTGTAAAATAAAGGGTCCACAAAGCAGAACTATCAAGGCAACTATAACAATGGTAAATACAGTTTTCCACCAATCACCCTTCACCCAAGATAGGACGGAAGTCCAAAAAGGAAGATTGTCATCAGACATAACTTTTACCTGACCTTTCATGTCATCTAGGGTGGCTGATATATAGCCGGATAAATCAGGAATATACACACAACACTCAATTTTGATTATCGCACAGGTCCCTCTTTGTACTGAAACTATGGTTAGTTTCAAGATGATACCAGCAAGTAGCAGCAGTTGATTGTAGAGCTTCATCTCTGTTTCTTCTTTAAGATGATCTTGGTTTCACAGGGATCAGTGGGGTCCTTTTGTGTAGTCCACTCGGTATCCTCCAGGTCTGCGTGGTATGCTCTCCTCGGCCTCATGTGGTGGACCCAGGGAGTGACACCTGCAACTTTAACTGCAGTAGGGCTGGTTGCTGCTGCTGCTGCTAAGTCGCTTCAGTCGTGTCCAACTCTATGCGACCCCATACACAGCAGCCCACCACACTCCCCCGTCCCTGGGGTTCTCCAGGCAAGAACACTGGACTAGGTTGCCATTTCCTTCTCCAGTGCATGAAGGTGAAAAGTAAAAGTTCAGTCGCTCAGTCGTGTCCTACTCTGAGCAACCCCATGGATAGAACAACAGTATACGGACCCTTCCAGGGGCCAAGGAGTCGTGTTTCCGGTCCTTGACCTCACCTGATCCCCGGGCACAATTTCGTGAATCTGTTCCCCGAGGGGGAATGGCACCCTTTCTTGTACAAACTTAGTTACCTGATTTATTACCTTACCCAGTTGTTCCATCTGCTGTGAAATATCATCTCCCCTTCAGATCAGATCAGATCAGTCGTGTCTGACTTTTTGCGACCCCATGAATCGCGACATGCCAGGCCTCCCTGTCCATCACCAACTTCCGGAGTTCACTCAGACTCACGTCCATCGAGTCAGATATGCCATCCAGCCATCTCGTCCTCTGTCGTCCCCTTCTCCTCCTGCCCCCAATCCCTCCCAGCATCAGAGTCTTTTCCAGTGAGTCACCTCTTCGCATGAGGTGGCAAAAGTACTGGAGTTTCAGCTTTAGCATCATTCCTTCCAAAGAAATCCCAGGGCTGATCTCCTTCACAATGGACTGGTTGGATCTCCTTGCAGTCCAAGGGACTCTCAAGAGTCTTCTCCAACACCACAGTTCAAAAGCATCAATTCTTCGGCGCTCAGCCTTCTTCACAGTCCAACTCTCACATCCATACATGACCACAGGAAAAACCATAGCCTTGACTAGACAGACCTTTGTTGACAAAGTAATGTCTCTGCTTTTGAATATGCTATCTAGGTTGGTCATAACTTTCCTTCCAAGGAGTAAGCGTCTTTTAATTTCATGGCTGCAGTCACCATCTGCAGTGATTTTGGAGCCCAGAAAAATAAAGTCTGACACTGTTTCCACTGTTTCCCCATCTATTTCCCATGAAGTGATGGGACCGGATGCCTTTACCTGAGACAAATTTGTTGACACCTGTTTTATTATGGGAGGGGGCCTCCCATACACAATTATGTACAGAGAGGAGCAATGGGACTGTGGGGTCATCCTGAGCAGAGCTGTCAGAAACAAGTCCACCCAGGAACAGTCAGTCTCTAAGATCCACTGGGAGAGTCTCTTTAAGTGTCTGGTTGGTTCCTTCCACCATCTCTGGACTCTGGGGCATATATGCTGTATGTAATTTCCACTTGATGTAAGTTTTGCTTACTTGTTGTACTAAATCAGCTACAAAAGCCAGGCCATTGTCTGATCCAATGCTGGTTCAGTTCAGTTCGGTTCAGTTCAGGTCAGTCCATCAGTCATGTCTGATTCTTTGCCACCCCACGAATTGCATCACGCCAGGCCTCCCTGTCCATCACCAACTTCTGGAGTTCACTCAAACTCATGCCCATTGAATCGGTGATGCCATCCAGGCATCTCATCCTCCTTCGTCCCCTTCTCCTCCTGCCGCCAATCCCTCCCAGAATTATAGTCTTTTCCAATGAGTCAACTCTTCACATGAGGTGGCCAAAGAATTGGAGCTTCAGCATCAGTCCTTCCAATGAACACCCAGGACTGATCTCCTTTAGGATGGACTGGTTGGATCTCCTTGCAGTCCAAGGGACTCTCAAGAGTCTTCTCCAACACCACAGTTCAAAAGCATCAATTCTTTGGTGCTCAGCTATCTTCACAGTCCAACTGTGAATGTCATCCATACATGACGACTGGAAAAACCAGAGCCTTGACTAGATGGACCTTTGTTGGCAAAGTAATGTCTCTGCTTTTGAATATGCTATCTAAGTGGGTCATAACTTTCCTTCCAAGGAGGAAGCGTCTTCCAACTTCATGGCTGCAATCACCATCTGCAGTGATTTTGGAGCCCAAAAAATAAAGTCTGACACTGTTTCCACTGTTTCCCCATCTATTTCCCATGAGGTGATGGGACCAGATGCCATGATTTTCGTCTTCTGAATGTTGAGCTTTAAGCCAACTTTTTCATTCTCCTCTTTCAGTTTCATCAAGAGGCTTTTTAGTTCCTCTTCACTTTCTGCCATAATGGTGGTGTCATCTGCATATCTGAGGTTATTGATATTTTCCCGGCAATCTTGATTCCAGCTTGTGCTTCTTCCAGCCCAGCATTTCTCATGATGTACTCTGCATCAAAGTTAAATAAGCAGGGTAACAATAGACAGCCTTGACTGTACTCCTTTTCCTATTTGGAACTGGTCTGTTTTTCCATGTCCAGTTCAAACTGTTGCTTCCTGACCTGCATATAGGTTTCTCAAAAGGCAGGTCAGGTGGTCTGGTATTCCCATCTCTTTCAGAATTTTCCACAGTTTAGTGTGATCCACACAGTCAAAGGCTTTGAAATAGTCAGTAAAGCAGAAATAGATGCTTTTCTGGAAGTCTCTTGCTTTTTTGATGATCCAGCGGATGTTGGCAATTTGATGTCTGGTTCCTTTGGCTTTTCTAAACCAGCTTGAACATCTGGAAGTTCACGGTTCATGTAGTGCCGAAGCCTGGCTTGGAAAACTAGCATATGACATGAGTGCAATTGTACAGTAGTTTGAGCATTCTTTGGCATTGACTTTCTTTGGGAGTTGAATGAATGCATCACCTTTATTGGGATTGGAATGAATGATTGGAACCAATGCTGGTAGGAAACCCAAATCTGGGAACTATCTCCCTAAGCAGGCACCGGGCTACTTCTGATGCTCTTTCAGTCCGGGTAGGAAAAGCTTCTACCCATCCCTAGAATGTACATACCATGCCCAGCAGGTAATGGTAGTGTGGGTGAGGATTCCTTTCAGTGAAGTCCATTCCCAGGTGTTCAAAGGGCAGCATGCCTTTTACCTAAATCCCTGGAGACTTCTGTCTGTGGCCAGAGGCAACATTGACCTTTGATCAGGCAGTGAAGTTCTGAGATTTTGTCCTGCATAGGGAAGAGAGGCGGGGAACCAAGAAACATTTTCAAATTACCTCTTTCTGTTTATCATGGCCTAGATGGGTTGCTTGGTGTGTTTGGCTTACCAGAGTGGGTGACAACTCCTGTAGTACCAGTAATTTGCCACTTGGCAATTCCCACCATCCCTTTTCAGTCTTGATGGGCCCTTCTGCTTTGCTAATTGGTTTTGGGCTTCAGTGTATTTTGGAGAGTCTAGCATTAGCTCAGGTAGCTCCGACAATATGAGAGCTTTCATAAGGGCTTCACTTGTCACCCCCAAGCCCTCAGCTGCTTGTTTAGTGGTCTCATCTGCCAGGGTGTTCCCTGAGCCCGGGGGGTATCCTCTTTTTGACGTCCTCAGCAGTGTATGACTGCAACCTTTTCTGGTTCCCAGGCAGCATCTAATAGGGTCTTAATATCTTCCTTATTAATAATATCCTTTTCACTAGCTGTCAAAGGCCTCTCCCTTATACAGAGCCCTGTCCTGTGGCAAAAGCATACCTGGAGTCTCTGTCAGTGTTTGTCTTCTTACCTTTGGACAGCTGGAGGGCCTGGATTAGAGCATATAGTTTGGCCTGTTGAGTGGACCGGTGTGATGGCAGAGAGCTAGCCTCAACGATTGTTCCTTCCGTGACTATTGCATATCCCAACAGTCATTGTCCTTGTTTCACCAAGCTGGAGCCATTGGTGTACAGGACCAAATCTGGGTCCGGGATTGGCTGGTCTCTCAAGTCAGGTCTGCTGGCATATTTCCTTGCAATCATGTGAGGGCCCACCTTCTCCCACAAGAAAGAGTGTGGCCAGATTCAGGGCCTGACAAGGCTCAGTAGTAACATGGGGGTTCTCACATAACAGTCCCTGGTATTGAGTAATCCGGGATGTTGACACCCATTTATGGGGGTCCCCTCACAGGAGAGTTTGACCTCATGTGGGACTTTTACGAACAAATCTTGACCCAAAGTCAGCTCGGTTGCCTCCCGGACCAGTAAGGCAACTGCAGCAACTGCCTGTAAGAATCCCAGCCACCCAGTGCCAACATTGTCCAGCTGATTAGAGATAAGTCACTGGTCTGTCCCATGTCCCCATAATCTGGGATACCACTCCCATAGCCACCTTGTCCTTTTCAGTCACATAAAGAGTAAATGGCTTAGCAAGGTCTGGCAGGCCCAAGGCAGGTGCTGACGTAATTGTACCGGGTTTGAGTTCTAGTACCAGCGGGACTTATTTTGCAAGCCTTTGGGGTTGGGGTTGTGTTCCTCCCAGACCTCAGGAATTGTTGAGTTAACTCTCTCTCTCTCTTTTCTTTTCTTTTTTTTTTTTAATTTATTTATTATTATTATTAATTATTATTTTTTTTTAACTTTACAATATTGCATTTGTTTTGCCATACATCATCATGCATCTGCTGGGTCTCAGATGGTGGTAAATGTAGCCTATATGTCTCTAGCCTACCCTGAAAATGTCAGATGGAGGGACACCAAGTGACTCATGAATCTTTATACATCCCTGAATGCCCAGTACCCAGAGCCTAACTCTCTCTCTTGACTGTTTAGCCTTCCCTGGTAGCGCAGCCATTAAAGCGTCTGCCTGCAATGCAGAGACCTGTGTTCGATCCTGGGTCAGGAAGATCCCCTGGAGAAAGAAATGGCAACTCACTCCAGTACTCTTGCCTGGAAAATCCCATGGTCAGAAGAGCCTGGAAGGTTAGGGCCCATGGGGTCGCAAAGAGTGGGACACGACTGAGCAACTTCACTTTCACTTTCTTGACTGTTTAACCCATCCGGTTTCCTTTCCGGGGATTGTGCAACCTCCATTCATCTTGAGGGGTTACAGAGAGGAAGAGTAAATAGGTAGTTGAGCCCACTGGAACACTGGGTCTTTCGTGGTTGGAAAGGTCACTTGTGCCCCCAATTTAGACAGCAAGTCTCTTCCTAACAAAGGTACTGGGCATTCAGGGATGTATAAAAATTCATGAGTCACTTGGTGTCCCCCCATCTGACATGTTCAAGGTAGGCTAGAGACATATAGGCTACATTTACCACCATCTGAGACCCAGCAGCTCTGGCTGGGTCCATTGGTGTATAAAGTCTATAGGCCTCGCACAGTCTTTCATAGAACTCAGACGGTGATTCACTTTCCCTTAGAATCACTTGGGAGGGTTTTGCCGTCCCTCCTAAAATAAGGAGCTTTTCGCCACCCCGCCCCCCCACCCCCCCCCCGCCCTTGAGACCTTGTAAAATAGTCACCTGCTATCTCTCCAGGTGGCCCCTCCCTTCTTCTGTGTTACAGTCCTAATTGGGCCCTTATTGGGAATGGTTAGTTCTGCCCACCGTTGTGGCTTTGCAGTACCCTCAGCTACCGTTTGTCTTAACCATTTTCTAGCCTCAGTTAGGATCCTGTGTCTTTCATCAGTGCTGAAGAGAGAGATGAATGGTTGGATTATGTTATCCTATGTAGAGCAGTGGGTTCAAAAAATAGTATCCATTAGCCTAATCATGGCTTGTGGCTCCCCCGAGTATGGTGGAGCATGTCTCTGCCAGTTTAATATATACGTAGAGGAAAATGGCTGGTAACAATAGGCTACGGGGGGCTGATGGTACTCCCCCATGTGTCCTGAACTGGAGGCTGTTGTAGCTCTCTGAGGGGCATCTGTAGTGGGGTTCTTTCCCCCTGTTCCTTGGTGGAGTGCAGATCGGGAGAGATGGACAATCTAGAAGGTACAGCTGAGGTGGAATTCTGGGGCCATTGACCAGAGGTCTCCATTGCTGGGATCGGAGCCTGACAAAATGGCAGCTCTGTGAATTCCGGGAGAGCTGGTGGAAGAGTAGTGGCTGCTGCAGGAACTTCACCTGGCCCTGGCTTGGGCATTAAGGCGCCCTCCAGTCCTGGTGGAGCACTAAGAGGCAGGCACGTCAATATCCATGTATAATATGGGGGAGGGGTAGGGTCATCCCCGTCCATATCCTGTAGAATATCCTATTTTATCATCAGTCAATTTTTGAGCCATTAATATTTTTCCCTTTCCATCTGGATCCAAAGCCTTGTCCATGGAGGAGGGTCTTGAGCTAACCCTAGGCATGAGTCAATATATGGGTATTGATCCAGGTGTTCTGGCTGCCCTGTGAATACTGTATAGACTGCTTCCACTATTTTTAAGTTCATGGTGTTCTCTGGTGGCCATCCTACTCCCATAGGGGGCCATTCGACCTCACAGAGTATGTGGAGGCGGTTAGGCTTCATCTTCAACCCATAGTCTCCTCCAAATCGCTTCTTTAAATTTTTAATCATACACTCCAACACAGTTGCCTTAGATTCACTTCTTCCCATCTTGCTTACCTTCTCAGACCTTCTTCTACTTTTCCTTTTTGTTCTGTCTACGAAGACCTCAGTACCCTATGTACTTCTGATATTTCCACTCAGTTCAGTTCAGTTCGGTTCAGAACTCAGTCACGTCTGACTCTTTGCAACCCCATGAATTACAGCACGCCAGGCCTCCCTGTCCATCACCAACTTCCAGAGTTCACTCAAACTCCTGTCCATCGAGTCAGAGATGCCATCCAGCCAGCTCATCCTCTGTCATCCCTTTCTCCTCCTGCCCACAATCCCTCTCTGCATCAGAGTCTTTTCCAATGAGTCAAGTCTTCTCATGAGGTGGCCAAAGTACTAGAGTTTCAGCTTTAGCATCATTCCTTCCAAAGAAATTCCAGGACTGATCTCCTTCAGAATGGACTGGTTGGATCTCCTTGCAGACCAAGGGACTCTCAAGAGTCTTCTCCAACACCACAGTTCAAAAGCATCAATTCTTCGGCACTCAGTTTTCTTCACAGTCCAACTCTCACATTCATACATGAGGACTGGAAAATCTATAGCCTTGACTAGATGGAACATTGTTGGCAAAGTAATGTCTCTGCTTTTGAATATGTTATCTAAGTGGGTCATAACTTTCCTTCCAAGGAGTAAGCATCTTCCAACTTCATGGCTGCAATCACCATCTGCAGTGATTTTGGAGCACCCAAAAATAAAGTCTGACACTGTTTCTCCATCTATTTCCCATGAGATGATGGGACCAGATGCCATGATCTTCATCTTCTGAATGTTGAGCTTTAAGCCAAATTTTTTAATTCTCTCTTTCACTTTCATCAAGAGGCTTTTTAGTTCCTCTTCACTTTCTGCCATAAGGGTGGTGTTATCTGCATATCTGAGGTTATTGATATTTCTCCTGGCAAAATGGATTCCAGCTTGTGCTTCTTCCAGTGCAGTGTTTCTCATGATGTACTCTGCATAGAAGTTAAAAAGCAGGGTGACAATAGACAGCCTTGACGTACTCCTTTTCCTATTTGGAACCAGTCTGTTCTTCCATGTCCAGTTCTAACTGTTGCTTCCTGACTTGCATATAAGATTCTGAAGAGGCAGGTCAGGTGGTCTGGTATTCTCATCTCTTTCAGAATTTTCCACAGTTTATTGTGATACCACAGTTTATTGTGATCCACACAGTCAAAGGCTTTGGCATAGTCAATGAAACAGAAATAGATGTTTTTCTGGAACTCTCTTGATTTTTTGATGATCCAGCGGATGTTGGCAACTTGTTCTCTGGTTCCTCTGCCTTTTCTAAACCAGCTTGAACATCTAGAAGTTCACGGTGCATGTAGTGCCGAAGCCTGGCTTGGAGAATTTTGAGCATCACTTTACTAGCGTGTGAGATGAGTGCAATTGTGCAGTAGTTTGAGCATTCTTTGGCATTGCCTTTCTTTGGGATTGGAATGAAATCTGACCTTTTCCAGTCCTGTGGCCACTGCTGAGTTTTCCAAATTTGCTGGCATATTGAGTCAGCACTTTCACAGCATCGTCTTACTGGATTTGAAATAGCTCAACTGGAATTTCATCACCTGTACTAGCTTTGTTCGTAGTGATCCTTTCTAATGCCCACTTGACTTCACATTCCAGGATGTCTGGCTCTAGGTCAGTGGTCATACTATCGTGATTATCTGGGTCGTGAAGATCTTTTTTGTACAGTTCTTCTGTGTATTGTTGGCACCTCTTCTTAATATCTTCTGCTTCTGTTAGGTCCATACCATTTCTGTCCTTTATCGAACCCATCTTTGCATGAAATGTTCCCTTGATATCTCTAATTTTCTTGAAGTGATCTCTAGTCTTTCCCATTCTGTTGTTTTCCTCTATTTCTTTGTATTGATCGCTGAGGAAGGCTTTCTTATGAATTCTTTCTATTTTTTGGAACTCTGCATTCAGATGCTTATATCTTTCCTTTTCTCCTTTGCTTTTCGCTTCTATTCTTTTCACAGCTATTTGTAAGACCTCACCAGACAGCCATTTTGCTTTTTTGCATTTCTTTTTCCAGGGGATGGTCTTGATCCCTGTCTCCTGTACAATGTCAGGAACCTCCATCCATAGTTCATCAGGCACTCTATCAGATCTAGTCCCTTAAATCTATTTCTCACTTCCACTGTATAATCATAAGGGATTTGATTTAGGTCATACCTGAATTGTCTAGAGGTTTTCCCTACTTTCTCCAATTTCCACTCAATAACTCTTCAGTTGCCATTCTGCCTCCCTCCTAATAGGAGACAGCAGAGCCTTACCTGCCAGTTCCAGAAGGAGAAAGGGGATCTGGGTGTCTTCACCTGCTGGTCAGCACAGCCGAAACCAAAACACCACGTGGTCCAAGACTGTTTCTCCCTTCACTTTTAAAGTCCCTTCTGCCTTGGTGGGCTTGATCAGGTGCGGATGAAAATACAGATGGGTTAAATATCCCACGTCCCACGCGGTATCCAGAAAAGACAAATTGTACTCACTTATGTATCCCCCTCCTTCTAGCCTGACTATTCCGAGGGGGTCGAGAATTTCATAGTAGATGGGACACCTCCTTGGGGAGGGCAGAATACAGGCACACAAAAACCAAGTTTCTTTTCTTAAAAATCCCCTGGCAATGGCTTGGTAATAATTTTCCCCAAGACGGCATGGACACCACCTTCTAAATGATCTTCACAAATTTCCTTCCTAAGCCCTAACATGCTCATCAACCTGTGTACCAAGCAACCGTTGCCACCTGTCTATTCCAGGCTCCTGTGGATCTGTGCCCCTTCTAATCCCTCCCAGCGGGGTGATCAGGCTCCCTCTTCCACCTACTGGGTGGGTTCCTCCTCACCTGAGTGCTCAGTTCCCCTGCTGCTGTCCACTACCTTCTAACATGAAAGGTCCAGGCACTGAGATACAGAATACTTCCAAAAAGGCGAGGCACCTTCGCCCCTCTAGAAGATTCAAGCCGCAAGGCCTCGGAGTAGTCCCAAATGGGACTTGTCGGCCCATGCACAAAACGTTGTAGCCACGCTTTCCGGGAAACAAACTCACTCAGAAGGACAATGCAGAGAGTGGAGTGCAGTTTCTTACACCAGCGGGCCCAAGGCAGAGTCTCCTCTTACCCTAGGACCCTGACCAGCTTTTCTAAAAACATTATATACCCTAAGTGTAAGTGCCCAATTCACCTACCCAAATTCCCTGAAACTAGTTTGAACAAAGGAAAGAAAGATACAATCAAAGTTAACCCGTGATCCATAGGCCTTAAGCCTAGGTAGTTAACAGTGGACAATTGTCAATAGGCCTGTTGGCATACCCCAATAAGCATAATAGAATTTATGATTCTATTCGGTTACACAGATAATTAGGGTATTCTTTTAGGCAACAGATAGTCTACGTACAAGCACTGGGGCTCTTCCATCCAGGGGGCCTGGTTTCCCAATTGGTATGTCGTTTCCATAGATACTGGGCATATAGCTCAAAGTCCACAGGCAGGCCCAAGATGGAGTCCTGCTTTCAAGATGGAGCCGGTTCTGTCTGTTTCCTCCTTCATTCCCCACTCTTGATGCTCTTATCTCATAGTATGAGCATCATTCATAGGGATATATTGCACCCTGACTCTCCGACCTCCAATTTGGGAGAACGACATCAACCTTTGGGTTACAAAGTTCATAATACATTGTAAAATAAAGGGTCCACAAAGCAGAACTATCAAGGCAACTATAACAATGGTAAATATAGTTTTCCACCAATCACCCTTCACCCAAGATAGGACGGAAGTCCAAAAAGGAAGATTGTCATCAGACATAACTTTTATCTGACCTTTCATGTCATCTAGGGTGGCTGATATATAGCCAGATAAATCAGGAATATACACACAACACTCAATTTTGATTATAGCACAGGTCCCTCTTTGTACTGAAACTATGGTTAGTTTCAAGATGATACCAGCAAGTAGCAGCAGTTGATTGTAGAGCTTCATCTCTGTTTCTTCTTTAAGATGATCTTGGTTTCACAGGGATCAGTGGGGTCCTTTTGTGTAGTCCACTCGGTGTCCTCCAGGTCTGCGTGGTATGCTCTCCTCGGCCTCATGTGGTGGACCCAGGGAGTGACACCTGCAACTTTAACTGCAGAAGGGCTGATTAGAACAACAGTATACGGACCCTTCCAATGTGCGGCCAAGGAGTCGTGTTTTCAGTGCTTGACGACACCTGATCCCTGGGCACAAATTCGTGAATCTGTTCCCTGAGGGGGAATGGCACTCTTTCTTGCACAAACTTAGTTTCCTGATTTATTACCTTACACAGTTGTTCCATCTGCTGTGATATCTCATCTCCTCTTACCTGGGACCAATTTCTTGACACCTGTTTAATTATGTGAGGGGCCTCCCATACACAATTTTGTACGGAGAAGAGCCATGGGTCTGTGGGGTCATCCTGAGCCTGAGCAGAGGTGTCAGAAACAAGTCCACCCAGGAACAGTCCGTCTCTAAGATCCACTGGGAGAGTGTCTCTTTAAGTGTCTGGTTGGTTCCTTCCACCATCCCAGAACTCTGGGGCCTATATGCTGTATGTAATTTCCACTGGATGTAAGTTTTGTTTACTTGTTTTACTAAATCAGCTACAAAAGCCATTGTCCGATCCAATGCTGGTTCAGTTCAGTTCAGTTCAGTCCCTCAGTACTATCCGATTCTTTGCAACCCCATGAATTGCAGCACGCCAGGCCTTCCTGTCCATCTCCAACTTCCGGAGTTCACTCAAACTCATGTCCATCGAGTTGGTGATGCCATCCAGCCATCTCATCCTCTGTTGTCCCCTTCTTCTCTTGCTGCCAATCCCTCCCAGCATCAGAGTTTTTTCCAATGAGTCAACTCTTCACATGATGTGGCCAAAGTATGGGAGTTTCAGTTTCAGCTTCAGTCCTTCCAATGAACACCCAGGACTGATCTCCTTTAGGATGGACTCGTTGTACCTCATTGCAGTCCAAGGGACTCTCAAGAGTCTTCTCCAACACCACAGTTCAAAAGCATCAATTCTTCAGCACTCAGCTTTCTTCACAGTCCAACTCTCACATGCATACATGACGTCTGGAAAAATCATAGCCTTGACTAGATAGACCTTTGTTGGCAAAGTAATGTCTCTGCTTTTGAATATGCTATCTAGGTGGGTCATAACTTTCCTTCCAAGGAGTAAGCATCTTCCAACTTCATGGCTGCAATCACCATCTGCAGTGATTTTGGAGCCCAAAAAAATAAAGTCTGACACTGTTTCCACATCTATTTCCCATGAGGTGAAGGGACCAGATGCCATGATCTTCATCTTCTGAATGTTGAGCTTTAAGCCAACTTTTTCATTCTCTCTTTCACTTTCATCAAGAGGCTTTTTAGTTCCTCTTCACTTTCTGCCATAAGGGTGGTGTCATCTGCATATCTGAGGTTATTGATATTTCTCCCAGCAATCTTGATTCCAGCTTGTGCTTCCTTCAGCCCAGCGTTTCTCATGATGTACTCTGCATATGAGTTAAATAAGCAGGGTGACAATAGACAGCCTTGACGTACTCCTTTTCCTATTTGGAACCAGTCTGTTGTTCCATGTCCAGTTCAAACTGTTGCTTCCTGACCTGCACATAGGTTTCTCAAGAGGCAGGTCAGGTGGTCTGGTATTCCCCTATCTTTTAGAATTTTCCACAGTTTAGTGTGATCCACACAGTCAAGGGCTTTGAAATAGTCAATAAAGCAGAAATAGATGTTTTTCTGGAACTCTCTTGCTTTTTCGATGAGTGGCAATTTGGATGTTGGATGTTGGCAATTTGGTCTCTGGTTCCTCTGCCTTTTCTAAACCAGCTTGAACATCTGGAAGTTCACGGTTCACGTAGTGCCGAAGCCTGGCTTGGAGAATTTTGAGCATTACTTTACTAGCGTGTGAGATGAGTGCAATTGTGCAGTCTTTTGAACATCCTCTTGCATTGCGTTTCTTTGGGATTCGAATGAATGCATTGCCTTTCTTGGGATTGGAATGAATGATTGGAACCAATGTGGTAGGAAATCCAAATCTGGGAACTATCTCCCTAAGCAGGCACTGGGCTACTTCTGATGCTCTTTCAGTCCGGGTAGGAAAAACTTCTACCCATCCCAAGAACGTACATACCATGCCCAGCAGGTAATGGTAGTGTGGATGAGGTTTCCTTTTGGTGAAGTCCACTCCCAGGTGTTCAAAGGGTAGAACGCTTTTTACCTGAATCCCTAGAGGTTTCTGTCTGCACCAAGAGGCAGCACTGACCTATGAGCAGGCAGTGCAGTTCTGAGATTTTGTCCTGCATAGGGAAGAGAGGCGGGGAACCAAGAAATATTTTCAAATTAGCCCTTCCAGTTTATCATGGCCTAGATGGGTCTCTTGGTGTATTTGGCTTACCAGAGTGGGTGACAGTTCCTCTGGTACCAATACTTGCCACTTGGCAATTCCCACCATCCCTTTTCAGTCGTGATGGCCCCTTCTGCTTTGGCTATTTGGTTTGGGACTTCAGTGTATTTTGGAGAGTCTAGCGTTAGGTAGCCCCGACGATATGAGAGCTTTCATAGGGGCTTTACTTGTCACCCCCAAGCCCTCAGCTGCTTGTTTAGCGGTCTCATCTGCCAGGGTGTTCCCTGAGCCCGGGGGGTATCCTCTTTTTGACGTCCTCAGCAGTGTATGACTGCAACCTTTTTTGGTTCCCAGGCAGCATCTAATAGGGTCTTAATTTCTTCCTTATTTTTAATATCCTTTTCACTAGCTGTCAAAGGCCTCTCCCTTATACAGAGCCCTGTCGTATGACAAAAGCATACCTGGAGTCTGTGTTAATGTTTGTCTTCTTACCTTTGGACAGCTGGAGGGTCTGGATTAGAGCATATAGTTTGGCCTGTTGAGTGGACCGGTGTGATGGCAGAGAGCTAGCCTCAACGATTGTTCCTTCTGTGACTATTGCATATCCCAACAGTCATTGTCCTTGTTTCACCAAGCTGGAGCCATTGGTGTACAAGACCAAATCTGGGTCCGGGATTGGCTGGTCTCTCAAGTCAGGTCTGCTGGCATATTTCCTTGCAATCATGTGAGGGCCCACCTTCTCCCACAAGAAAGAGTGTGGCCAGATTCAGGGCCTGACAAGGCTCAGTAGTAACATGGGGGTTCTCATATAACAGTCCCTGGTATTGAGTAATCTGGGATGTTGACAGCCATTTATGGGGGTCCCCTCACAGGAGAGTTGGACCTCATGCAGGACTTTTATGAACAAATCTTGGCCCAAAGTCAGCTTGGTTGCCTCCTAGATCAGTAAGGCAACTGCAACAACTGCCTGTAAGAATCCCTGCCACCCAGTGGCAACATTGTCCAGCTGATTAGAGATAAGTCAGTGGTCTGCCCCAGGTCCCCATAATCTGGGATACCACTCCCATAGCCACCTTGTCCTTTTCAGTCACATAAAGAGTAAATGGCTTTGCAAGGTCTGGCAGGCCCAAGGCGGGTGCTGTTGTAATTGTACCGGGTTTGAGTTCTAGTACCAGCGGGACTTATTTTGCAAGCCTAGGGGGTTGGGGTTGTGTTCCTCCCAGACCTCAGGAGCTGTTGAGTTAACTCTCTCTCTTGATGGTTTAGGCTTCCCTGGTGGCTCAGACGGTTAACTGTCTGCCTGCAATGCAGAGACCTGGGTTCGATCCCTGGTTCAGGAAGATTTCCTGGAGAAGGAAATGGCAACTCACTCCAGTTCTCTTGCCTGGGAAATCCCATGGACAGATGAGTCTGATAGGGGCTCTTGCATGGGGTCTCGAGGAGTCGGACACGACTGAGCAACTTCACTTTCACTTTTTTGACTGTTTAACCAGTCCGGTGTCCTTTCTGAGGGATTGTGCAATCTCCATTCATCTTGAGGGGTTACTGAGAAGAAGAGAAAATAGGTGGTTGAGCCCACTCAAACAGTGGGTCTTTTGTGGTTGGAAAGGTCGCTTGTACCCCCAGTTTAGACAGCAAGTCTCTTCCTAACAAAGGTACTGGGCATTCAGGGATGTATAAAAAATCATGAGTCACTTGGTGTTCCCCCCATCTGACATTTTCAGGGTGGGCTAGAGACATATAGGCTACATTTACCACCATCTGAGACCCAGCAGCTCTGGCTGGGTCTATTGGCGTATAAAGTCTATAGGCCTCGCACAGTCTTTCACAGAACTCAGACAGTGATTCACTTTCCCTTAGAATCACTTGGGAGGGTTTTGCGATACTCAGAGCTTTTCCGGCCCCCCTTTGGAGACCTTGTAAAATAGTCACCCGCTTTCTCTCCAGGTGGCCCCTCCCTTCCTCTGTGTTACAGTCCCAATTGAGCCTCTTATCGGGGGTGGCTAGTTTTGCCCACTGCTGTGGGTTTGCAGTACCAGTACTCTTGCCTGGAAAATCCCATGGACGGAGGAGCCTCGTAGGCTGCAGTCCATGGGGTCGCTTTGAGTTGGACACGACTGAGCGACTTCATTTTCACTTTCATGCATTGGAGAAGGAAATGGCAACCCACTCCAGTGTTCTTGCCTGGAGAATCCCAGGGACGGGGGAGCCTGGTGGGCTGCTGTCTCTGGGGTCGCACAGAGTCGGACACGACTGAAGCGACTTAGCTGCAGCAGCAGCAGCAGCAGCAGCTGCCGTTTCTTTTAACCATTTTCTGGCCTCAGTTAGGCTCCTGTGTCTTTCCTCAGTGCTAAAGTGGGAGACTAGTGGTTGGATTATGTCATCCTATGTAGAGCAGTGGGTTCAAAAAATAGTCTCCATTAGCCTAATCATGGCTTGTGGCTCCCCCAAGTATGGTGGAGCATGTCTCTGCCAGTTTAATATATACATAGAGGAAAATGGCTGGTAATAATAGGCTACAGGGGGCTGATGGTACTCCCGCATGTATCCTGAACTGGAGGCTGTTGTAGCTCTCTGAGGGGCACCCATAATGGGGTTCTTTCCCCCTGTTCCTTGGCGGAGTGCAGATCGGGAGAGATGGATACAATCTAGGAGGTATAGCTGAGGTGGAATTCTGGGGGCATTGACCAGAGGTCTCCATTGCTGGGATCGGAGCCTGCCAAAATGGCGGCTTTATGAACTCTGGGAGAGCTGGTGAAGAGCAGTGGCTGCTGCAGGAACTTCACCTGGCCTTGGCTTGGGTTTTAAGGCATCCTCTGGTACTGGTGGAACACTAGGAGGCAGGCATGTCATTATCCAGTATGGGGGAGGGTTCGGGTCATCCTCGTCTAAATCCTGTAGAATATCCTTTTTTATCATCAGTCAATGTTTGTGCCATTAACATTTTTCCCTTTCCTTTCTGGATACAGAACCTGGTCCAAGTAGGAGGGTCTTGAGCTAACACTAGCCATGAGTCAATATATGGATATTGATCCAGGTGTCATGGCTCTCCTGTGACTACTGTATAGACTGCTTCCACTATTTTTAAATTCATGGTGTTCTCTGGTGGCCATCCTACTCCCATAGGGGGCCATTCAACCTCACAGAGTATGTGGAGAAGGTTAGGCTTCATCTTCATCCAACCATAGTCTCCCCCAAATCCCTTCTTTAAATCATGCACTCCAATACAGTTGCCTTAGATTCACTTCCCACTATCTTGCTTACCTTCTCAGACCTTCTTCTACTTTTCCTTTTCGTTCTGTCTACAAAGTTCTCAGTACCTTATGTACTTCTGATATTTCCACTCAATGACACTTAAATTGCCATTCTGCCTCCTTCCTAATTGAGGTGAGAAGAGCCTTACCCGCCAGATCCCAGACGGAGAAGGGGGATCGGATTGCTTTCACCTGCTGGTCATCATGGCCGAACCAGAACACCACGTGATCCAATACTTTTTCTCCCTTAACTTTTAAGGTCCCTTCTGCCTTGGTGGGCTTGATCAGGTGTGGATGAAAATACAGACAGGTTAAATATCCCACGTCCCAGGCTGTCTCCGGAAAGGTCAATTTTTACTCACTTATGTATCCTCCTCCTTCTAGCCTGACTGTTCCGAGGGGGTCAAGAATTTCATAGCAGAGGGGACACCTCCTTGGGGAGGGCAGAATACAAGCACACAAAAACCAAGTTTCTTCTAAAAATCCCCTGGCAATTGCTTGGTAATAATTTTCCCCAAGATGGCGTGGACACCACCTCCTAAATGACCTTCACAAATTTCCTTCCTAAGCCTTAACACGCTCATCAACCTGTGTACCAAGCAATCATTGCCACCTGTCTATTCCAGGCTCCTGTGGGTCTGTGCCCCTTCTAATCCGTCCCAGCGGGGTAATCAGGCCCCCTCTTCCAACCTACTGGGTGGGTTCCTCCTCACCTGAGCGCTCAGTTCCCCTGCTGCCATCCACTACCTTCTAACATGAAAGGTCCGGGTATTGAGAAGCAGAATACTTCCAGAAAGGCGAGGCACCTTCCCCCTCTAGAAGATTCAAGCCGCAAGGCCTCAGAGTAGCCCCAAATGGGACTTGTCTCCTCAAAATGAGGAGTTTCCTGGCCCATGCACCAAATGTTGTAGCCACACATTCAGGGAAATAAAGTCACTCAGAAGGACAATGCAGAAAGTGGAGTGCAGTTTCTTACACCGGCAGGCCCAAGGCAGAGTCTCCTCTTAGCCAAGGACCTTGACCAGCTTTTCTGAAAACCTTATATACCCTAAGTGTACGCCCAAACCTTCCTTTCCAAATTCCCTGAAGCTAGTCTGAATAAAGGGAAAGAAAAATACAATCAAAGTTAATCCATGATTCATATGCCTTAAGCCAAGGTAGCTAACAATGGACAATTATCAATAGGCCTGTGGTTATGCCCCAATAAGCATAATAGAATTTATGATTATATTCAGTTACACAGATAATTAGGGTAATCTTTTAGGCAACAGAGAGTCTGGGTATGAGCCCTGGGGCTCTTCCATCCAGGGGGCCTGGTTTTCCAGTTGGTATGTCGTTTCCATAGATACTGGGCATATAGCTCAAAGTCCACAGTCTGGCCCAAGATGGAGTCCTGCTTTCAAGAGAGAGCCTGTTCTGTCTGTTTCCTCCTTCAAGACATGTACAGGAGAATTTGCAAAGTGATAATAAATACTTTGTCCATCTATTTAAAAGGCCCACGCCATGGATTCTTAGGATATATGTCACAGAGATGAATCACAAGTCCTTGAAACCCAAGCAATTACTGACAAATACTGCTTTTTCATTTTCTATTGCTACAGGTTAATCTGTTAGTCACAGAAGGAACCAAATTAACCAGTTTCAGCTCCTGAATCATAGGCTTTTATAAAAATCAACACACCTAAAATGTAACTTGAATCAAAATAACTTTCTCTATTTCAAATGAAAGAAGGTCAGCCAGGAAGTATTTAGGTTTGCAATGTCTACTGTTGAAGATTATTATATCAGCAAACCCTGGAATTAACCTCCAGGATGAAGAGTTAGGAAAAAAGAAAGAAAGAAACACTCCACATGGGTTCAAAGAGACTTTTGTTGAAGAGGTGGGTTTTCCCGTGGTCTTTGAAGTGCTAGAGTCTGAGTGCTACTTAAATCCTGGGGCCTTGCGATGAGTGAATTGTAAGAGAGATTGCTGATGAAGCTAGAATCCCACAGAGGTTGTTTTGTGTCTTGCTTTGAGAAGGCTGGTGATAATTAAAATCCTTTTCCAGCACGATCTTTGTTTCTAACCCAAGTATCTTGTTTAAGAAGAGCCAAGTTTTTTTCTTTTTCTATCCCTAAAACTGACTGTCTTATCTACCTTCATGTTTCTTTTCCCCAAATGTATATTTTGTTAGTGGGAGAAATTATTTTCTGAGAAGGGATGAGTGTGTGTGTGTGTATGCGCGCGCGTGCACGGGTGCCTGCACATGCACACTCACAAGAGAGAGACAGATAAAGAGACATATAGAGAAAGAGACAGAGGGCTGCGTATGTGTGTCTCTGTGTGTGTATGTCTGTATGTCTTTACAGATTTACTTGCAGAAAATCCAGCCTTCACCTTCTCGGGACCATTTTGTTTAAACTGTTATCTTTGCCTTTGTGTTATTTATCTGTAGGAGATAGCAGACCGATTTAAGTGCTGAGCTTATATAAGGCTGGCATCTCCACCCTTGATATTGAACAGACCTGAACTAAACAAGAGCTTATTCAGTTTGAGTCATTTTAAATATTTGGTCATTTTTAAACTCCATGTAAACTTTCTAGTTAAACCTCATTTCAAATAGTGAAAGAATTATAGCCTGAATAGAGTGCCTGGCCTGTGATAGTCCTCAATAAATATTTTTGATTGATAAGCCTAAAATGGGTGAGTATGTTTGCTTTTAGGGAACTAACAGACTTAAAAGGAATATGCAATTTAAATTCAATTCTGAATTGAATAATGATACTAAAATATTAAAACTCTGTACTGCCTTTCTTTTTAGCTGCCTTGTCCTGTTAATTTCTGTTATTTCTTTTTTTTTTTTTCTTTTCTATTAAATAACTAGGAATCAATTTGTAAATATCCAATACCTGCTACCCGCTGGAGATAAAATCAGCTATTTGAGCTTCTTGACTCTTTGAAAACAAGCTATAACATATCAGTAAGATTAAATATTTTCAAAATATTCAATATTTTATCAAATGTGTTCATGTTGTGATAACATATAAAATTCCTTTTCATTGACAGGTTTTTGTGTATGTGTTTCCCTTTCACTATTTACAATGAAAGTTTTTAGTTTGAAAATATTTTGGGTAAAACAAAAATTTAAATCCCTTGCATCTTCAGTAACATTTACTGTTAAAATTACCAAAAGCAGGGTTTCATAAAAATGTCCCATATGTTATTAAATATCCATCTCTCAGTGTGTTTGACTTGTGGAATCATCTGATTGCAATATATCTGAACTGAGATAGCACATACTTGGTGTATTTAGCATAGACCAATGGATTTGGGATAGATCGATAAGCCCATAAAATCTGATGAAGAACAGAAATAAGGAATTGCTGCTCCTAGTCTTTATAAATGCCAAAACGCACATATATACTGTGAGAAATGGGTTTATGTGAATCTGTCTGAATGTGAAAGTTGCTCAGTTGCGTCCGACTCTTTGCAACCCCATGGACTATACAGTCCATGGAATTCTCCAGGCCAGAATACTGGAGTGGGTAACCTTTCCCTTCTCCAGGGGATCTTCCCAACCCAGGGATCGAACCCAGGTGTCCTGCATTGCGGAGGGATTCTTTACCATCTGAGCCACAGGGAAGCCCAAGAATACTGGAGTGGGTAGCCTATCCCTTCTCCAGCAGATCTTCCTGACCAAGGAATTGAACCCAGGTCTCCTGCATTGCACGTGGATTCTTTACCAATGCTTGGATGTAAAAGTAGTATTTCTAGAGACATAAATTAAACATTCTAGATTTCTTGGTATGTAAGGAGAAATCAATTGTATTCATTTCATTCTGTCTTGACCAAAAGTTTACTAAGCAAAATCTCCAGCAGAACATACCACTCCTAACACTTAGATGGTCAGTAATCAAAACCTATGATTTGGTATAGGGGCTTCCCAGGTGGCGTTAAAGAACCCTCCTGACAATGCAGGTGCAACAATAGAGATTCAGGTTCCATCCCTTGGCCCAGAAGATCCCCTAGAAAGGCATGGCAATCCATTCCAGTATTCTTGCCTGGAGAATCTCATGGACAGAGGAGCCTGATAGGCTACACCTCATAGGTTTGCAAAGAGCTGGGCATGACCAAAACGACTGAGCATGTATGCATGCATGATTTGGTATCAAGCAAAGTCCAACCGATTCAGTAACTTTATTTTAGTCCAGTGTAGAAATCCAGATTTCAAACAACTATCTATTGACTGTCTTGCCTCCCCTATCCTGAGCCTATAGCCCTAGGAGCCTGCAGTGTAAGAAGAGAGTCCACTGGCTTCCTTTCCTGCCCCTTGACTTACCTTGCCCTCTGATGCCTACACTGCAGGATAGGACCCAGGTAAGGTGGTATTAAAGTAATGGACATAGGCTTATGTGTAAAGTACAATTGCAATGTGGTGGTGACGTTCTTTGAATCAGTCAGTGTCAAAAGCAGTCTTGTCCTCCAATGGGATGTTCCAAAGATTCCTCAGAGATCCTTTCTGAGATTTTTCAATAGTGATTATCTGAAGCAAGTCATAAGATTTCACATCCTCTCTCCCTACCATTGGGGTTACATTTCATCTCTTGATGGTTTTCCTGATTAAAATGCCTTATACAGTAATAAGATTTCAGCACATTTTTACATCTAGTGCTTGGGAATTCCATTCTTTTGTTTTGCTACCACACACACACAGGAACACTCACTTTATCCTTGTGACATATAACATCCCCATTGTCTTCTGAAGCCCAGGTGTGAAATCTTATTCTCAGGGTTGTGTGTTTTGTTTTGTTTTCCTGAAATTCCCTTTGTCATTTGACTTATGTTAAAAAGGAAATGTCCTCTTCTTATCCCTATGGATGGTGATAGATGAGTGGAATGCCAAAGGATATTTCCTCAGAACAAACTCTCATTCTCTTACTTTGTATCATATAATGGCTAATACACTAATAACAGCAGACTAGTGTTTTAGACAATCATTTGGCAAGTCAAAATGAACGGTCTAGCAACTGCTTTTAGAATGATGAGAGTGAGGGTGTGTGTGCATTTGGGGGTAAGGTTTACACTGTGGTTTTGTTCCTTAAAAGGGGAGGATGTTTGCTATATAAAATGACATAACTGGAACATATTTTACAATCTATAATGTGCTCTATATTTGTTATCATTATCTATGGGCATAAAGTCATATGGGTGTTCAGATCCTGCAACCTTCTTAAGATGAACATATGTGGGCAGGGATTTTATGTGTTCTTCTCACCTTCCTGGCTTCTGTAGATAATCATTCCTCCTGAAAAGAGATGGAATACCCATGATTTAAGATCTTTCTGAAGAGATCCCCAATAATAACATTTCATTCTTTTAGCTTGGGGTGATCAAAGCAACAGGGATATAGAATCATGTCCAGTCACTGTGTATGTTGAAGGATAATGTTCCATAGGCCAGTTACACATCTCTGCATGTTGAATTATGAGAATGAAGTGGAGAAGAGAGAATAAAATGGACTATAAGTTGAAGAGTGGAAAAATACAATAAATTTCATAAAGCCGACAAGGGCTGGAGGACTGAGTTTCTTACATGGCATAGCACTGCAGCCACAGAAAAAGGGAATATATTTACCTTGTATGGAAAAGTATCTTCATGCTGTGTTTGATATTCTAATAAAATTTGGATACTTTTCAAAGGCAAAATTCTATATATATTCTCAAATGCTTTCTCCTTCATATCCAATATTCTAAGAGCTTGAAATGCAAATGGAAAATACTGTCAATTGAAATGTAAGCAAAATATATTCAAATTACTATATATAATTCTTCCTTATAAGAGGTTGCTGTACAATGATTTTATTTATTTATTTTTTCAAAATCTTTCTCACTCAATGACTGTTTTATGTCTGAGACATTATCACAATGATAGGAAAATAATAGCCATTATATACCTGATTTTTTTTTAAGTTAGGATGATTTTAACACAAGCTATTATTAAACTGACTGGTATTTTGGGGATTTTGAGGGATAATTACTACTTTAATATGAACCTCTTTTACATATCACTCATTGTTAATTACAAGCCTAGTATTTTTCTTTCAAATGAAATTAAGTTATATGGATTAATTTAAATTTCTGTTAATATGCAATTTACAAAAAAAATTGTTATTACTCCAAAGGCAATTATTGTATTTGCCTTATCCATACAACCAGGATGTCCTGGTGGCTCAGATGGTGAAAAATCCTCCTTCAATGCAGGAGACCTGGGTTTGATCCCTGGGTTGGGAAAATCCCATGGAGGAGGTCATGGCAACTCACTTCAGTATTCTTGCCTGGAGAATCCCCATGGACAGAGAAGCCTGGCAGGCTATAGTCCATGGGGCCACAAAGAGTCAGACATGACTGAATGACTAAGCACATATAACCAACTATGGAAGGGAGAATGGAGAATTACACAAGATGTTCTAATAGACTCTGAATTTACAACTATGTTAAAGTTAATACATTTCTCAACACCATTAGGGCTTCCCTGAATTAACATCTGTCACAATGGTTATAATTTTAAAAGACAACAAGGAGTTCTTCAAAAATATGGACAAATTGGAATCCTTTTATACTTCTGGTGAACATGTGAAATAGTACAGCCATTTTGGAAGAGTCTAGCAGTTCAACCAAAGTTTAAACACAATTACCATATGACTTGGAAATTCCACATTTAGGTACACACTCAAGAGAAATGAAAATAGATATCCACAAAAATATTTGTATGTAAATATTTATGGTAGCATTATTTATAGCAAGCAAAAAGTGGAAATCATCCAAATTTCTACCAGCTGATGAACTTATAAATGTAGTGTTCTCTTTCAGTAGAGAGTTAAAATTTGTCAATAAATTGTGGAGGACTATTGAATGCAATATTAACCTAAAAATGTTTTGCTGAGTGAAGGAAGCCAGTTAGATAAGACTACACATTGTATGATTCATTTATGTGAAATATCTAGAAGAGGCAAATCTAAAGAGGTAAAATATATTGGTGGTTTCCTAGGGCTTCCCTTGTAGCTCAGTTGGTAAAGAATCTGCCTGCAATGCAGGAGACACGGGTTCAATCCCTGGGTTGGGAAGATCCCCTGGAGAAGGCAATGGCAACCCACTCCAGTATCCTTGCCTGGAAAATCTCATGGACAGAGGAGCCTGGTGGGCTGCAGTCCATGGGGTCACAAAGAGTCAGGCATGACTGAGAGACTAACTAACACTTCTTAGGTCTAGTGAGGATGAAGGAAAGGGATGTAACTGGTAAATGGCACAATATTTCTTTGGGATTGATGAAAATATTCTAAAATTGATTTTAGTGATGGTCACACAACTTTGTGAATAAACAGAAAATTACTGAATAATATGTTCTGTGCTATGTCAATCAATTGTGTCTGACTCTGCAACCGCATGGACTGTAGCCCACCTGGCTCCTCTGTCCATGGAGATTCTCCAGGCAAGAATACTGGAGTGGGTTGCCATGCCCTCCTCCAGGGGATCTTCCCAACCCAGGGATTGGACCTACATTCCCCACATTTCAGGTGGATTCTTTACTGTCCGAGTGACCGGGGAAGCCCCATAAATAGTATATTTTATGTGAATTATATTGCATATAAGTTATATCTCAATAAAACCATGTTTAAAATCTTAATAGTTACTATAAAAATAGCAAATTTATTTAAACAAACTTACCTCTTTATCAAAATTACCATCTACTAGACAAGACAAACTAGTACCACATTCCGTCCCAAGCCCTGACACTGTTCTAAGGTCAGGGTACCTCTGAATTCTGTAACTCCAGTCCAAATTCATTGCTGATACAATTAAAAACACCTAGTTAGACAACACTTTATTCTATAACATGGTGATGTAATTAACAATGCCCATACATAAAACCCTCTACATTTGCTAAGGGATTGTTATGCAGTAGTAAGTTTCCTGGTTATGTCAGTCAATCCATGTAACTCTATCTTATCTTTGCAACTCATTATTAGTACCATGTATGGCAGGAACTGTATGTCTGGTAGAATGCTAGTCACATATTAATAATATGAGATTAATAAATAAAGAATGAACAATGAATAAATAGAAACATAATATGAGTAGTGGATACTGTAAACTATCAATATAATCCAGCTGTTCACTGCAGATATCTTGGTGACATGTTAGCCATGACAAATCTTCAAATTATTTTCAGTACCAGTTCAGTAATTTGGCAAAGTTCCTTATTGCCAATGTATTACAAGTTCATCTATCCCTAGCTAGTCTCAGGCTAGGATAACTTAAGTCTACAAATGATTCTAAAGTTTAGCGCTGCTTTTTTTTTCTATAAATAAATGTTACTGATAGCAGTTTCTAACATTTATTTCTAAATTAGTAGCTATATACTTTAGCATTCTAAATTAATAATAAACTTAGTTATAATAATACTAAATCTATTTTAGATAAAATAAGAATAGATTTATTCATTGCTATTATGCGGTTGACTTTCTTGTTTTAATAATCACATATGTGAAATCTTTAAAGGAATTTGTCAATGAGACTTGTGAACACCAGAATTAGAAGAATGAGAACTTAATCTACCAAAATAGCCCTCTCATCTGTCTAAACTGGACTACATAGCTCCAGTATGAAGGCTATTTCCGCAGTGGTGTCATTTCAAATCCATTCGTATTTGTTCTTCCCTTCTTTCAGTAACAGCTGCTATTGCTATTGTTTAGTTACTAAATTATGTCTGACTCTTTTGTGACTCCATGGACTGTAGCCCACCAGGCTCCTCCGTCCATGGGATTTTCCAGGCAAGAATATTGGAGTGGGTTTCCATTTCCTTCTCTAGAGTATCTTCCAGACCCATGGATCAAACCCACATCTCCTGTATTGCAGGTGGATTCTTTACCAATGAGTCACCTGGAAGCCCTCAGTAACAGCTGAGTTCCACCTTAAGTCAGATCTTCACTTTTTCTTTTTTGCATTTGCTATAAAATAAGGGTATCCTATCTCGGGCTGTGACTTGCTAAGATCTGAGTATCTGTGTTTCATACTCTTTGAACACATGAGAAGAACTTGCCATTGTTCCATTAACAGCAAACCCACTGGATCTATGGATCTCAGTCTCTGAAGCAGACCAAAGACCCAAAGGCAAAGTCACGGGCTTACAAATAATCACTGACATTGGAAACAGAAGCTTTCCCTTTCTCAAGTTGGTTATGCTATTTCTCCTTTTTCCTTCTACCAGTAAAACTTTTTTTATCAGAAGTCATGTCTTCCTGTCCTTTTCTGTATATTTGCATACACACATACATTTATTTTCCTCTTAAAAGTCATTTAGGGCATTGCCAAGTTTTGTTATCAGTGAATAATTATTTGATGAAATCACATGTAATTTCATCTTTCTGCTTATGTTTAAAAATCCTTGTAGGATAGAATTCTATGGTATAATTACTGTATCAAAAGAACAAATGTAGCATTCATCTTAATGTGTAATGCCAAATTTCTCCCTTTTCTACCAATTATCTTAGCAATATACAAACCCACATAATGTGCCAACTTGATCTATAGAATCAATACCACCCAATCAAAGTCCTAGAAAATAATCTTGTGAATATAAACAAAGTGATTATAAAATATACATGTAGAGGCAAAAGACCCACAATAAAAATTACAATATTAAAAAGGATGAAGAGCTGACACTGTCTGGCATCAGTACTTACTGTAAAGTTACAATAATCAAGACAGCATTTTTTTTTTTAAAGAATAAACAAATAGATCAATGAAACAGAACAGAGATCCCCAAAATAGGTCCCCATAAATGTCATGAACTGATTTTGACAAAGGAGAAAAGGCAATATAGTGGAGCAAAGACCATCTCATCAACAACTAGCATTGGAACAACTGGACATCCATGCACAATCAGTAAATAAAGTCAATCTATGCACAGACTTTACACCCTTCACAAAAATGAAGTCAAAATGCATCACAGATCTAAATATAAAAATAAAAACTATAAAACTCATGGAAGATAACAGGATAAAATTTCTATGACCTTGGGTTTCTCAATTATAATACCAAAGGTGCAATCATGAAAGAAAATTTAGTAGCTGGACCTTCATTAAAATTAAACATTTCTGCTCTGTAAAAGACCATGTCCATAAAATGAAAAGACAAGCCATAGACTGGGATAAAATATTTTCAAAAGACATATATGATAAAGGACTGTTATCCAAAATATATAAAGAACTCTTAAAATTCAACACATCTATGTATGCAGTGAGGATGTCACTGTACTGAAAAATGGCATTTGTATGGAGGTACTGTCAATTCAGCTAAAAGGGAGAAGACACAGATGGAAACAAAAAGAGAGAGATGGAAAGTGAGAGAGGAAGAGAAAAAGAGAGAAAGAAAGAAAAAGAAATCTTTGTTTTAGAGTAGAAATAATTGTAAACAAACTCTGTGGAAAAGGCGAAGAGTCCTACTTTTCCACTCTGAGATATAAACAAATGCTTCCAAGGAGATAAATCCCTGTAAGCCTCTAGAAGTACCTCCTGTAACTGTAACTCCAAGAGATTGTGCTGGGTTTGAAGAAGGAATTCATAGGGCCTGGTCTCCATCTTAGGCCTGTTCATGCTGATCATGCTTGGCCAGCTTTCCAATGGACTCTGAACTCTGTGTTTAGTGCCTATGAAAACAACAGAAGGATAAGATCCCCTCCAGACAGGGGAACCTTGAAGATCGTATCTAGGTTACTCATCGCCTAAGAGAAAACATACACTAATCACCCCTTCCTCCAGACAGGCCATAAATTTTTCTGTATCAATTGGAGTGTAACCTCGGCTTTATTGATTATTGGTTAATTGTTTGACTGTTGGAGCACATGAGCACATAGCGCGTGAATGATGGGGTTTTGGGGATTGTATTTTCCTTGGTTTATGTAAGTTTCAAGGAATTTGGAGTGGTGGGTTCAGACACGTACGCATAGGGTATAAAAGATTTTCACAAATGCTGGTCAGGGTCCTTGGCTAAGAGGAGACTCTGCCTTGGGCCCACTGGTGTAATAAACTGCACTCCACTATCTGCATTGTCTTTCTGAGTGAGTTTGTTTCCCGGAACGTGTGGCTACAACATTTGGTGCATGGGCCGGGAAACTCCTCACTTGGAGGAGACAAGTCCCATTTGGGGCTACTCTGAGGCCTTGCAGCTCGAATCTTCCAGAGAGTGGAAGGTGCCTCGCCTTTCTGGAAGTATTCTGCTTCTCAATACCCGGACCTTTCATGTTGTCAGGTAGTGGACGGCGGCAGGGGAACTGAGCGCTCAGGTGAGGAGGAACCCACCCAGTAGGGTGGAAGAGGCGGCCTGATCACCCCCCTGGGAGAGACTAAAAGGGGCATGGACGCACTGGGGCCTGGAATAGGCAGGCAGCAGCCATTACTTGGGACACAGGTCGACAAGCGTGCTATGGTTTAGGAAGGAAATTTGTGAAGGTCACTTAGGAGGTGTGTCCACGCCATCTCAGGGAAAATTATTACCAACGATCACCAGAGGACTTTTAGGATAGGAAACTGGTCCTTGTGTGCTCATATTCTGCCCTCCTCAGGAGGTATCCCGTCTGCTGTGAAATTCTTGACCCCCTCAAAATTGTTAGGTTCGAAGGAAGAGGATACATAAGTGAGTATGAATTGGCTTTCCTGGAGATGGCCTGGGACATGGGATATTTAACCCATCTGTGTTTTCATCCGCACCTGATCAAGCCTACCAAGGCAGAAGGGACTTTAAGGGAGAAACAGTCTTGGACCACGTGGTGTTCTGGTTCGGCTGTGCTGACCAGCAGGTGAAGGCACGCTGATCCCCCTTCTCCCTCTAGGATCTGGCAGGTAAGGCTCTTCTCACTCCAATTAGGAAGGAGGCAGAATGGCAATTTAAGTGTCATTGACTGGAAATATCAGAAGTACATAGGGTACTGAGAACTTCGTAGACAGAACAAAAAGGAAAAGTAGAAGAAGGTCTGAGAAGGTAAGCAAGATGGGAGGAAGTGCATCTAAGGTAACTGTGTTGGAGTGCATGATTAAAAATTTTAAGAAGGGATTAAGAGGAGACTATGGGTTTGATGGACAGGGAGGCCTGGAGTGCTGCAATTCATGGGGTCGCAAAGAGTCAACAAGACTGAGCGACTGAACTGAACTGATGGGGTGAAGATGAAGCCTAACCTTCTCCACATACTCTGTGAGGTTGAATGGCCCCCTATGGGAGTAGGATGGCCACCAGAGAACACCATGAACTTAAAAATAGTGGAAGCAGTCTATACAGTAGTCACAGGAGAGCCAGGACACCTGGATCAATACCCATATGTTGAATCATGGTTAGAGTTAGCTCAAGACCCTCCTACTTGGACAAGGTTCCGTATCCAGAAGGGAAAGGGAAAAATATTAATTGCACAAAAATTGACTGATGATAAAAAAGGAAATTCAACAGGATTTGGACGAGGATGACCTGCCCCTCCCCCATACTGGATAATGACGAGCCTGCCTCCCAGTTCTCCACCAGGACCGGAGGCCGCCTTACTGCCCAATCCAGGGCCAGGGGAAGTCCTGCAGCAGCCACTGCTCCTCCACCAGCTCTCCCTGAGGTCGCAGAGCTGCCACCTCTGCAGGCTCCGATCCCGGTGACAGAAGCTTCTGACCAACACTTCCAGGATCCGGCTCTAGCCGAACCACCCAAGCTATACCCACCTCTCCAGGTGAGTACTGACAAGAAGGGGAGGGAGACGTTGGAATTAAGCAGAGGCTGCGCTCTGCCAGAGAGCCGGAGGGAACGAAAGAGAACAGACAAGAGATTTGCAATGCTAGCTGCTGCTCTGGGAAAGTGTATCTAGGGTCCTCCGGAAAACCTCATCTGCCCCAGGGACAGGACAGTCCTTCAACTGGTCCCAACGGAGGCCCCAGGCCCTGTTACAGCCAAACCAGTGTGTCTGGTGCCAAGATTTTGGCCACTGGAAGAATGAATGCCCTAAAGCAAGGAAGGAAGAGGAAGCTCCCACAGTTGTGGGGCTTGCTGACTTGGAAATTAAATAGGGCTGCCGGGGCTCAGAGACATCAGGTCCCCGAAAGCCAATGGTAACCTTAAAAGTGGGGGACCAAAACACTGACTTCATGGTGGATACAGGAGCAGAACTGTCGGTAGTAACAAAACCTGTGGCACCACTGTCCAAAAAGACTACAGCCACTATGGAGAACAGTGTGGAGATTCCTTAAAAAACTGGAAATAGAACTGCCTTATGATCCAGCAATCCCACTGCTGGGCATACACACTGAGGAAACCAGAATTGAAAGAGACACGTGTACCCCAATGTTCATCACAGCACTGTTTATAATAGCCAGGACATGGAAGAAACCTAGATGTCCATCAGCAGATGAATGGATAAGAAAGCAGTGGTACATATACACAATGGAGTATTACTCAGCTATTAAAAAGAATACGTTTGAATCAGTTCTAATGAGGTGGATGAAACTGGAGCCTATTATACAGAGTGAAGTAAGCCAGAAAGAAAAACACCAATACAGTATACTAACGCATATATATGGAATTTAGAAAGATGGTAACAATAACCCTGTATACGAGACAGCAAAAGAGACATTGATGTATAGAACAGTCTTATGGACTCTGTGGGAGAGGGAGAGGATGGGATGATTTGGGAGAATGGCATTGAAATATGTATAATATCATATATGAAACGAGTCACCAGTCCAGGTTCGATGCGCGATACTGGATGCTTGGGGCTGGTGCACTAGGACGACCCAGAGGGATGGTATGGGGAGGGAGGAGGGAGGAGGGTTCAGGATGGGGAACACATGTATACCTGTGGCGGATTCGTTTCAATATATGGCAAAACCAATACAATATTGTAAAGTTAAAAAAAAAAAAAAAAGACTACTGCTGTAACTGAGGTATCAGGAGAAGAGATGATTAAATTGTTTTGCCAGCCCAGAAAATGTCAGATGTGGGGGCACCAAGTGATTCATGAATTCCTCTACATTCCTGAGTGCCCAGTACCCCTGTTGGGGAGAGACTTGCTCTCCAAACTAGCAGCACAAGTAACTTTCTCCCCTGAGGAGAGGCCCACCTTCTGGATGGGCACTATGACTTATTTGCTCTCTCAATACCACCCCAAGATGAGTGGAGGTTGCATGAGCCTCCGAAGGAAGAACCGGGTGGCCCGAAGAGCATGAGAGAGAGCTAACTCAATTATTCCCTGAGGAATAAAGAAGAAAACCGCCCCTCCCCCCAGGCTGGCTAAACATCAAGCCCCAGTGATAATAGAACTCAGACCAGGCGCCATCCCGGTTAGAAAGCGCCAGTACCTGCTATCTATAGAGGCCTGGGCCGGCATACTGCCCCACATCAATAGATTGAAACAAGCGGGCATTCTAGTAGAGTGCCAGCTGGCTTGGAATACACCAATCCTGCCAGTCAAAAAGGAAGGAGGACAGGACTATAGGCCTGTATAGGATCTCAGGCTAGTCAACCAGGCTACTGTGACTTTACACCCCACTGTTCCAAACCCCTATGCCTTACTTAGCCTCCTCCCACCGAGGACTAAAGTTTATACTCGCCTAGATCTCAAGGATGCCTTCTTCTGTGTATGCCTCGCTCCAGTGTCACAGCCCATCTTTGAATGGGAAGATCCAGTTGGGGGCACCAAGCAACAGCTCACCTGGACTCCCCTACAAGGGTTTAAGAATTCCCCAGCCATCTTTGGGGAAGCCTTGGCTTCTGACCTGAACTCATACCATCTGGAAGAGTATGGATGTTGGCTCCTACAATATGGGTATGACCTGCTGCTGGCTGCCGAGACCAAGGAAAAATGCTGGAAAGGGACAAAAACACTGCTCCAGCTGCTGATGGAAGCAGGTTACTGGGTGTCAAAGAAGGCACAGATCTGCAAGGAGGAGGTACGGTATCTGGGGTTTGTTTTAAAGAAGGACACAAGGTTCCAGACCCTAGTTGGGTCCTATATACTGATGGCACTAGCCTGATAAAACAAGGACAACGGCTGTCAGGTTAGCCAAAGCAGAAGGGGCCATCAAGACTGAAAAGGGATGGTGGGAATTGCCAAGTGGCAATTATTGGTACCAGAGGAGCTGGCACACAATCTGGTAAGCCAAACACACCAAACGACCCACCTAGGCCATGCTGCCTGCCCACAGGTTAATGCTGCCTCTCGGGTATTCAGACAAAAACCTCCGGCATTCAGCAGAAAGGCACGCTGCCCTTTGAACACCTGGGAGTGGACTTCACTGAAATGAAACGTCATCAACACTACCGTTACCTGCTTGCTGGTCATGGTATATACGTTCTCGGGCTGGATAGAAGATTTTCCTACCTGGACTGAAAGGGCATCAGAAGTAGCCCAGTGCCTGCTTAGGGAAATAGTTCCCAGATTTGGACTTCCTACCAGCATTGGTTCAGACAATGACCTGGCTTTTGTATGGGAAAGCTGGTGGCTCCAACAGTAAAGCATCTGCCTGCAATGCAGGAGACCCGGGTTCAGTCCCTGGGTCGGGAAGATCTCCTGGAGAAGGAAATGGAAACCCACTCCAGTACTCTTGCCTGGAAAACCCCATGGACAGAGGAGCCTGGTAGGCTTCAGTCCATGGGATCGCAAAGAGTCGGACACGACTGAGCGACTTCACTTTCACCAGCATTGGTTCAGACAATGACCCGGCTTTTGTAGCTGATTTAGTACAACAAGTAAGCAAAACTTTAAACATGAAATGGAAACTGCACACGGCATATAGGCCCAGAGTTCTGAGATGGTGGAATGAACCAACCGGACATTAAAGAGACTCTCCAAGTGGATCATAGAGATTGACTGTTCCTGGGTGGACTTGTTTCCAACGGCTCTGCTCAGACTCAGAGTGACACCACAGTCCCATGGCTCTTCTCTGTACAAAATTGTGTATGGGAGGCCCCCTCCCATAATAAAACAGGTGTCAACACATTTGCCTCAGGTAAGGGGGATAGGATATCAGGTAACTAAGTTTGTACAAGAAAGGATGCCGTTCCTCCTTTGGGAACAGATTCATGAGTTTATGCTTGGTGATCAAGTATGGGTCAAAGATTGGAAACATGATTTGTTAGCCCTTTGGTGAAAGGGCCTTTATGTTATTCTAACTACCCCTACTGCAGTTAAAGTTGCATGTATTGTCCCTTGGATCCATCATATGAAGGTGAAGAGAACATACCACGCAGACCCAAGAAACGCTGAGTGGACTGCACAGAGGGACCCTGCTGACCCTCGAGAGACTAAGACCATCCTTAAGAAGAAGGGAAAGAAGATCCTGGATGAGCCCCTTCAGGATGAAGCCACATAATCAACTCCTGCTGCTTGGCCTCATCAACATGATTTTGAATTCAACTTCTGTTTCAAGCCAGGACTATGTTTTCATCTCATGGGCACATTCCCACGCAGACTTCCATAACACTTCCAGCTGCTGGGTATGTAGGGCTATGCCTCTGTCAGTGATGGATGGACTTCCTTGGTGGGTGTCACCACTCTAAGAAGATTTTAAACCACTCTGCTCTTTCCTGGGTGTCAAAAAGAGACTCTTCTCTCTTGTCAATCATAACCTCTCCTTGGTCTCTTGGTGTAAGACCAAATCAATAGACTCGGGTCATGGGGTTACATTCGATATAAATGCCAGTGTAACAAAAGCCTAACCTACAACAAGCCCAGGTAAATCTACCTTATTTACATGCTAGGTGGACAAGATCCGTGTTTCAATGGTATGGGTATATTGCTGCCTTATCCATACCCTCTATAGGGACAACAGATATCATGACTAAAGTAGAGGCCTTGACTAATTTCACAAAACAGGCCCTCCTAGATAGAACAAAAGCCATCCAAGCCTTAAATGAAGAGCAAATCCAAATGAGAAAAGTGGTAATTCATAATAGAATGGCTTTGGACATACTCACAGCTGCTTAAGGAAGGACCTGTGCTATAATTAAGGTTTAATATTGTGTATACATTCCTGACTTATCTGGCAATGTATCGACTGCTTTAGATGACATGAAAAACTAGGTAAAAGCAATGTCAAACGAATACATTCCTTTCTGGACTTCGGTCCTATCTTGGGTGAAGGGCGATTGGTGGAAAACTACATTTACCACTGTTATAGTTTCCTTGATAGTTCTGCTTTGTGAACCCTGAATTTCACAACGTATTATGAACTTTGTAACCTGAAGGTTGATGTCATTCTCCCAAATGGGCGGTCAGAGACCAGGGTGCAATATATCCCTTTGAATGATGCTCATAATATGAGTTAAGAGCATCAAGAGGGAGGAATGAAGAAAGAATTCATAGGGCCTGGATTCCATCTTAGGCCTGTTCATGCTGATCATGCTTAGCCACCTTTCCAATGGACTCTGAATTCTGTGTTTAATGCCTATGAAAACAACAACAGAAGGATAAGACCCCCTCCAGACAGGGGAACCTTGAAGATCATATCTAGGTTACTCATAGCCTAAGAGAAAACATACACTAATCACCCCTTCCTCTAGACAGGCCATAAATTTTTGTGTATCTATCAGAGTGTAACCTCAGGTTTATTGATTATTGGCTATTTGTTTGACTATTTGAACACATGAGCACATAGCACGTGAATGATGGGGTTATTGGTATTGTAGTTTCCTTGGTTTATGTAAGTCTCAAGGAATTTGGAGTGGTGGGTTCAGGCACATACACATAGGGTATGAAAGATTTTCACAAATGCTGGTCGGGGTCCTTGGCTAAGAGGAGACTCTGCCTTTGGCCAGCTGGTGTAATAAACTGCACTCCACTATCTGCATTGTCCTTCTGAGTGAGTTTGTTTCCTGAAACGCGTGGCTACAACAGTTTTTGTTTGTTTGTTTATTTTTATTTATTTATTTTTACAGTTCCAATTGTCCCTTATCGTTCAGTTATTGCCAATGTTCTTTTGCTTAGAAAGCTCTGACCATGGAGAAACATAAGATTATTCAAGAGATGCCTCCCAACCCATCCCATTGATCCTTAAGCTGAATCTCCTGGTTTCTGTAAAGGGAATGATGAAAGCTGTGAAACTTGCTCCAAAAAATGCTCACACCAAATGTTTTTATACATTGACAGGAGGTTCTTGAACTTCTGAAACTCATAGATTCTAGTTTAAGCATCAGTGCATTTTATGACAGTAGAAATGGAAAACATATCTGTCAGCAATAGTTTACTGCAGTCAGAGACCTAAAAATACCATTTCCCCCTGTTTTCAGAAGGATTTGCTACTGTCCTGTGGCCTAGTGACCTGATTCAGATGACTTAGTGTGACAGCCATGGCCTTCAACAACACAGCTCCCATTCGGCTTTCTAATATGATTTCCCAGTAGACGTACTTTGCTATTCATTCCAGTTTACTTTGTTCTCTGCTTATCTGCTTTTATTCAACCTTCCTTTCCACTCATAGAATCGTTAACCCTTTTTCTAACTAAAAAAAAAAACAACATTATTAAAACTAAAATTATTTCTAATTTACACACCAGTTCTAACTTGAAGCCATCCCTAGTGTCTCCAGTTAGAATCATGTCACAAATTTTTGGCGTCTATTGAATTATGTTTGCATTCTTTTATAAAGTTTAACATATTGTCTAAAATTATATTTTTTCTCATGCCTCTCAACTCCAATGAATTGCAATCCTCTTGAAAAAATGAATCTTAAATGTAGTTCTATTTCTTAAAGAGTTTAAGAACATTAACTTGGCACAGTTAGAGATTAATAAACATATGACACTATTATCAATCATGTGGTACTTATTTTCTCATGAGATTTACTTTCTATTAAAAAATCAGAATAATGGATCAATGTTAAAAGGCCCGCATCATGAAACATTGTGGAGAATAAGAGAACTATGTAGAGTGATATTTATACAGTATATTTATGGTTTGGGGGTAATGAGAACTATACTGGTGTCAGAATAAGTAGGGTTGTGTAGAAGGTATAACCATTTGCATTTAAAGTTAATCCATATTATGTTTAGAAGATTTCTACAGAAATGCTGAGATGGGTACTTTGCAAAATATTAGTTTCAGTGCTTGTTAAACGATGCAACATGAAGAAGGAGAAAGAAAGGCAACCCATTCCAGCATTCTTACCTGGAAAATCCCAAGGAGAGAGGAGCCTGCCTGTCCATGGGGTCACAGAGATACAACTGAGCACAGCATATACACATGAAGGGTTTGGCACTGGTAGCCATCTAGTGACTCAATAGTGAATAGTAGAGTGTGGAAGAACTTTGAGGATGTGCAAATTATTGCAATCCTTCTGTTTGCCTTACTTGGAGATTCTAATATTTCCAAAGAGTAAGCCAAATATTTTAGATTTAAGTAAACACAGCTTTAGCTTTATTATTTGCTTTTGTTTCCCCTCTACCAGTTTATTGTGTTTCTTTACTCTTTTACAACTTCCTCTTCTGCTTCAGACTTGATCCATTCTACTTCTAGTATTTTGTCTCCTTCTGTTCAGTCTCCATATTATTATATCCTCTTACACTGGATTAATTTAACCACATTCCTTTCTGGCCTAGCTGATATCTTTTGTACGTTCTCTATAATTTTTCTCTTTGGGTTTCCATTGCCTTTCATATTCCCACTATGTTTTCCAAATTTTATTTAACTACATGCTGAGTGCTAATATACACCTCAAGTTTAGCCAAGTGGAAAAGAAATAGGAATGAAAGGCATATTCTCTTTACAAAATAGCTGCAATGTTAAAGACATTCATTTAATAAGATTGAAGTAAAGAGTTTGGGGAAAGGGAAGAAAAAGTCAGAGAAAAGATGAACTAATCTAGAGAATCAGAGAAAGAAAAGCTCCTTGAGGAAGAGAAGTAGCATAATAATTGCATTGTATAATTTTACTATCCTGACTTAGGGATAAAATAAGATGCAGAAAATACTATAGATTAAAGTGAAAATATAATATATTCAAGTTAATCATATATACCACTTGCCATGCTAACTCACAGAGAAAAGTTTGAGAAAAAAAATATTTTAAAAAGATTTTAAAGATTTTTCTAGATAAGTAAGATAGATCAATTGTATTAGCGGCTCAAATTAAGAGTTTTCTGAGTCCAGTGTTGCTTAAAGAGTTTGAAAGGTTATTGCTGAACATAAAGACGCCGGGATTCTTAGCCTCCAGAGAAGAAGAATTCAATCCCGGACCAGAGACGAGGCTTGATCACTCAGAGCTTTTGTGTAATAAAGTTTTATTAAAGTATAAAGGAGATAGAGACAGCTTCTGACATAGGCATCAGAAGGGGGCAGAAAGAGTACTCCCCTGCTAGTCTTCAGTTGGATATTATATAATCACTAGCAGTCTGTTAATGAAAGAAAGGAATGTCTTAAACCTCAGAATGGCACCAGGCCCCTCATCCATAAAATGCATTTTAGGATAATCTTGGCACCAGGTGATTCATCCTGGGCATAAAACGATTGACTTGAATCTTGTAGAAGGGCAGATTGCCATACAAATAGTTTCGTTTACTTAGATTAGGGGAACAATATGTGAGTATAACATACTGGTTTGTCAAGTAGGTTCTGAGCCATTAGGCAGATCCAACTTGAAGACAGAGTCTGGGGTAAATGCATAGTACATTAACATAGCTTAAGACAAACATTTCCATAAGGAAAAGGCATTGGTTAACTCAAGGTTTCAGAATAGTTAACTTCAGGTGAAACCAGGTGTCATTACGGCAACATAGTATTTTAAGAGAAACCTCCTTTTAAATTTGTATAGAGAAGGAAAAAAATATTGCTGGTTTGTTTTTTCTTGCCACTTAAGAGAGATAAAAATGTCTGACACTTGCAGCCTTTTTCCTCCTTTTGGAGACCCCTGGCCTTCCTGCCTGTTACTCTCTCAAGTTCTACAAAGGACATTAACTTTAGCTTTCATTTGGAATGTAGAGTATGAATTTTTATTCAATTCATATATTAAATATGGCGTTAGGCACCCCCTTCAAGGGAGCTCAGAAGGGAACTTTTAAATTCATTTTCTATGTCTCTAGTAATAGTCTGAGGTTAGGAATGTAATTTTTGTGTGTCTTGAAAAAAAAGTTGTGTGTATAAAATGTTAATCACAATGTATTAATTAGTTTATTTCATGACTAATAACTATTTTAGACTATTCAAAATTGAAACTAAAAGGACTAACTTAGAATGTGAGCACTAGAATGTAAGTGTGAGCACTCACTTATCTTACCTGGAATTAAGTCCAGACCTGGACAAGTCACACTATTTGGTTATGAGTGAATTTAGTGTTTCAAGTAGTTTTTATCTTGGCTGCAGAAGATTTGATCCAGTTTAGCATTATGGGTTGTTTTCAGTGGTATTTGGATTCCTACATGAGATTTGCTGCAATGCAGGAGACCTGGGTTTGATCCCTGGGTTGGGAAGATTCCCTGGAGGACGAGGTGGCAACCCACTCCAGTATTCTTTCCTGGAGAATCCCCATGGACAGAAGAGCCTGGGGGGCTACAGTCCATGGGGCTGCAAAGAGTCGGACACGACTGATTAACTAAGCATAGCACACAGAACATGAGATTTGCCTACACTATAATTTGAACCAGTCTTGGAGTGGCTATGATGATGGATTTCACTTAGAGGCAGCAGAGCTGCTCTTAAACTTGAAAGTTCTAGAGAAGCAATTTCAGTGTTGTGCTAGTAAAGGAAGCAGATCCAAGGAAACTTTGACTTGCCACACAGGTATTCCAACATGTGTCACCAAGCAAATACTGCAGACCTGCTATCTGACCATCTCCAGTTAAAGAAATTTTCCTTTCAATTTAGAAAGCATGACTAAGTGATGCTGTCTATTAGAGTTTCTCACTGTCAGTGCACATACCCTCTCTGTTTGCTTAACCTATTACGTTCTCTTTATCCCTCTCTCTTGCCTGCTTTTCATACAATGTTCCTTTCTTGGAGTGAGACGAGGAAAGAAGGAAACTTAGATTTCAGTAAACAGACTTCAGTGATATCCTGAGGCCATCATATGGCAGATGTCTCCACTATAACATTTAGCCTGTTTTAATTAATAACATTACATTCATATGCACATTGAATTAAATGGATTCAATTTGCATTCCCTTTTACAGAGTAACTGGAAGTCTCCCCATCCTGAGAGACCTAAAGTAGATAACTATTTTTGTACTCTCTCATAGTAAAGATGACCTTGGAGATGTACAATCATCATGGTGTACTCCATGTGATTCATATGAAATACACCCTTTCTGAAGTTTGAGTTCTTAGCAAGATAGCACTTCCTGTTTTTGAGGGAAAAAAATGGCATAAAAAGTCATCTAAAAAGACACATAAGGCCCTTGGACCTCAATAGCTCTTACAAAACAACATTTTAATGATTTAAGTGTAAATGAATCAGAAACATGTGGGTTGAATTTCCCTTCAAATACCCATGGGTTTAAAAATTAAAAAAAAAAATTGTTTGGCAGTCTTGTGTGCATTTTACTGAGCTCAAGCCTTTTGAAAAAGAAGAAAAAGAAAGGAGACTTTATTTGGTTGACTGAATTAAAAAAGCATTGCCGTGGTATTTATTTTTTTTTTTAATATTCTACAAAAGTAGTTTGAAAGTATAATTATGTTGCTTCTTGGGTGCCAGATTCATTTACGTTCAACCATTTTTTAAAATATGCTATCATTTTGATTAAGCAGAACCCTTGAGTCATGGCTGTCTTTTTTTCAAGGGCAAAAGCTGTAGTCAAAGGAATAAGTAGAAACCATAGTTCAAATAAAGTTCATTAAAGCTGAGATAAAGAAAATATGGTGATTGTTCAGTTCACTAATCAAGAAGGTCCTAAATCAGAAGGAGTAGTGGACCTGGTTAGCTAAGCAATGAACCAAAGGCTAGAAAAACAGAGCCACCCAAAGACCAGAGCTCAAAAGATAAGGAAAGCTGACACAAGTGGGAAAATCTGTGAGCTGAGAGGAAGAGCAGCAATATAAGGAAATGGCTGAAAGAAGAAAAATGAAAATCCCAACGATTGAAAAGTTTTGAATAGCAACTAGAAATAGTCAAAGTACAGCAGGAACATAGGAATTAGAAAACATCTAGAGAGAGGAAAAGCCAGGCAAATAAGAACACTCAAAATAACTCTGTGAACACAAATTTTTATATGAGGTCAAATGTGAGCTATCGGTCAAATAGCTATTGAGCTATTAACAACCTACAAATAGCAGGAGCCCTTTTACTACGTTTTACCTGTAAACTGCTAATGGAAGGGAGTCTTAAAATACATGTAAATATACTCAAGAGTATTTATTACTTGATTTATTTGCATGACTACATTTACATTTGGATATATTATACTCAGCTTCTCTGATGGCTCAGTAGTAAAGAAACTGCCTGCAATGCAGGAGACACAGGTTCAATTCCTGAGTCAGGAAGATCCCCTGGAGGAGGAAATGGTGACCCACTCCATATTCTGGCCTGAAAAATCCCATGGGCAGAGGATTCTGGTGGGCTACTCTTTAAAGGGTCACGAAGAGTTGGACACACATATTATACTCAGGATCTTGGTGGAGTAAAAATAAATTTGAATTGAGTGAGCCCAGGAGACCTAGATTCTCACCAGAGTAAAATCTGTAAATTTGAAGAATTTCTTTAAATCTGTACTTTGAGGAAAGTTGCCACACAATAAAGAAAAGGTTGCTGGGGTCACCACACCTCCCATTTAGGTTATAGAGAAACTTAAGTTCTCTTTGTGGGGACTTTAGGTCAATCAAGCTAAACATTTTTCAGAAACACACTTTCCCAAACTCTTATGTTAATAAATAGCTTACTTTAGGGAAACAGAATTTGTCTGGTGAAAATGATTGGAAACACTATGTTTCTTCCTGGGAAATGCTACTAATTGGTAAACCTTGTTTATATATTAAATATTACCTATTTATGGCACCTATACATCAAGACATTGTTCAGATTATATAGAAAAAAATATTTGAGAAAGTTAAGCTTATTTAACAAAAGTTGCAAAAGCATAGACTTAGTTAAAAGGTAAAGGTGAAAATCTTAGCAAAAGCTGTGCAAGAATATTGTGCCTGGCACTAGCAATAACATTTCCTCCCAAAACAATTCTAAAAGAAAAGAGTTGGCAAAGTAATGAATATGATGATAATGATGATGATAATACAATAATTATTATTGTTATTATTATTTTAAGAAAAAAAAAAGAGAAGAAAAAGAGAATGAGAAGAACCACAAGAAGAAGAAAGGAGTTAATTTGGGGAACAGCAAGCCATATTTTGTTTTCTTGTTACTGAAAATTAAAAAAGCAGAAAAAGACAAGATTCATACAGAAACTGGATTCACATACAATACAAACTCATAGAGAACTTGAGTGTCCAGAACAGTTAATGATATTAAAAATGGCATGACAAGTGGAACTTGGATCTAGTCATTGAGTAATAATTAGCAGTCTCAAATACAGGTTTTGCATTCTGCCCAGAAAAGCAGGCATTCTCTTTCTTTTACATTTCTGTTAAAGAGGTAAAAAAGAAAAAAAAAAACAAGGTCACTTCAAGACTCTACCAGATTCCCTGAAAAGAGTACCACTCAAGCTCATCTATGTGAGTGGAATGATTTGGACATCAATTGGGGTGATTTGACTGTAATCACTGTCTTCAGGCATATTTTGTCAATCATTGTTTCTCTTCCTTTAGAGGTATTTGAGCAGGTTCTAAAACATTATTAAAACATATACCTTTTTAAAGTTTAATCTAAAATTCAGGGTGAAAAATCAACTTTTCCTAAAGAAGCCTGGATCTGAGCAGGAAGCTGGAGTTGAGAGAGGTGAGCGTTGGCTCTGAGCCCTATATTTTCCTTGTTCTGCTCAGTGCACTGGAGTGGAGAGACATGTGAGCCAAAGGGATGTGTCTGTTTGCTTGGCTGTCTGTTCTTGTAGTGCTCATTCTTCTTATTGTCACTGGTTTTTCCTCTAATATTGATTGGCCTTGATGCACTCTGGGTCACTGTAAGGTAGCAGATTTCACAAGTTGATGAATCCTGCTGGTGATTGAAGCTTACCCACCTTCTAAAAGTTCTGGTAGAAGGTTGCTGTTGTTTAGTCACTAAGTCATGTCCAATTCTTTGTGACCCCAGGGACTGTAACCTGCCAGGCTCCTCTGTCCATGGGATTTCTCAGGCAAGAATACTGGAAAGGGTTGCTATTTCCTTCTCCAGGGGATCTCCCTAACCCAGGGATTGAACCCACATGTCCAAGCATTGGCAAGTGGATTCTTTACCACTGAGCCTTCTGGTAGAAGGAACATACATGTTGCCAAACTATGACATCAGCACCTTATATAAGAGGGATTGCATCCTTAGGATCATTACTTTTCTATAAATTTGATATATGCCTATGTTTTGTTTAAGAATACTTTCATGAGAAGATATTGAACAGTTTCTGCCTCTCCTTTCTTATTTCTATCATACTAATATTTTATCAGCTTTTAGAATGTCAGGATAATTTTCTAAATAATATAAAGAGACTTGCAACTCAGAATCAGCCCAAGAAGCTATTTTACAAAGTGTTCTCATGCTTCTCTGAATTCTATTTAACATATAACTTAAATTACAACAAATGAATCTGTGTATTATTGCAAGAATTTAGACAAGGTTATCAGCGAGTACATGTGCATTGCATGCACAGGATTGCATACATGAGTCTGTGTGCAAGTGTGTGTCTACGTGTCCACATGTGTGCTTGTGGTGGAGATATGATAAGGGAAAGAAGAGTAGCCAATCAAGTCCAAAGGAAATTATTCTGTGTCGTCATTCCATGTTAGCACACCTTTCATTTTCTTTACCCAAACTCTCCTTCTGATAAATTGCTAAATCCACCTAATAGATTGGAAAGTGAACCAAATCAGCTATTGTATGCAAATTCCTGATGTTTTTTCATCTGCCATTAGAGACAATTTAGCTGTAAAGTGTATCTCATCTTACTCCTAGGGTTGTCTGAGAACTTGATCCTTGAGAACACCTGTTATTAACATGGCTTAGCTCTCTGTGTTGCTTTTCCCCGTTTTGGACACTGTTTCATCCAGCTGTCGATTATTAGAAAAACAAAGCAAATCCCTCCCATGGATGCTGGACTCTGCAGAGAGCCAAGGGAATGGAAAGCCAAAGAACACCATAAGCCTTTTTGTTTTAAACCAGGAAACTATACTATATTCTCCTGGACTGCAAAACCACAGGAATGGATTAACATTGCTAACCACAAAAGACATTTGTGTATGGATGGGAGAGGGCAAGGCATGAGAAGAATATTAATCTATGATTATGACCTAATATTTTCTGAAAAAAATTTAAAAGCCACATGTATTTGAATCATTGCATTATAAATGTATCAGCCATATAAAATGAATCATATGGCTAAGTACCAAGAGCTGAGTTCTTTTCCAGAAGTTTCTATTTTTAGCTCAGTAGATTCTTCAATTATTAAACTAAGATGGATATTCTCTAAACAGAGCAGATTGAAATTAAGAATTGAAAAGCAAAGCAAAACTCTGGCACCAGAAAATCTCTTCCAATTAATCATTAACTTATCTTTGAACACAGCAGATAGACATATATGTGCATGTAATACATTCATCACATATGTGATGAATACACATATGTGTATTATATGTATGTGACACCATGATGATTAAGCATTAATATTTATATTATTGTTTACATACTTAAACACTAAACTATAGGAGCACAATAAAGATATTTTATGCACTCTATATATTCCAAAAGATATAAATCATTGCACAAGTTTAATATGTTTGTAATATTTCCCATGTTACCTGAAACAAGGATTTCTTGAGCATCTGAAACATATAAAGCATTTTGCTAGGTACTATAAATACTGGAAAAAAAAAAACTCAACATTATAGATAATAGCACATTCACTAAAATTTCTCAGTAGTCTAGGATTTAAGATTTTACTCCCAGGTACATTTCAGATTTCATTGTTCTTCCACCTGTATAAACCTCTTTAATTACTATTGTTTGAAGTTCCCAAAATGAGCCCTAGATTTTCAAAGAAAGGTATTTTTCTTGTTGTTCACTCGTTCAGTCACGTCCAACTCTTTGCAACCCCATGGACTGCAGAATGCCAGGCTTCCCTGTCCTTCACCATCTTCCGGAGTTTGCTCAAACTCCTGTCCATTGAGTCAGTGATGCCATCCAACCATTTCATCCTCTGTTGTCCCTTTTCCTTCTGCCTTCAATCTTTCTCATCATCAGGGTCTTTTCCAATGAGTCAGATCTTCATATCAGGCGACCAAAGTATTGGAGCCTCGGCATCAGTCCCTCCAAAGAAAGGTATCCTTGTACATAATTCCTACTTTTATCTTTCACTGTGAAAGTCTGACCAATCTTCAGATACAGTAAAATCAGTTGGGATATTACTGCAGTAAGCTAGGACATGCAATAAGGGTTTGAGTTACGGTGCTGGAAATTGAGATAAAAATGAAGGGATGGATTCCAGAGATGCTAGTATATATTTAAGTAGGATACAAAGACTGATTATTTGTGAAATGAAGGGAAGTAGGTGTTCGTGATGACTAAGTTTTCAAATCTGGATGACTGGGAGAATAATAATACCAGGAATACAAATAGAATAATCAAACATAGGAGTTGGCTTGTGGGAAAAAAATATATATCTTTGGTTTTATTTTTAATTTATGGTGCCTATGAGACATTCTGGAATTATCATGGAAGTACATAAAAACCTGAAATGAGAACCTGAGGTATCCCTAAGCTTGTAGGGGCATCTAGCTGGAAAGCAATTGTTAAACTCACAAGTCGAGGTCCACAGGAAGAAAACCAGCTGAGGAAAAGCATATTATACTTAGACATGCCTTTTTAGAGGAAAAAAAAAATAGAATGAAGAGCTAGCTACCAACTAAACAAACAAACAAAAAGCAATTTTCTCACGTCACAGAGATGAGGAAGAGAGAGAATCAAAGCCAGGGGAGGTCAGTAACACTAAATGTTGTAGATATCTACAAATAAAGATTAATGAAAGACTTAGTGGGCATTAGTCAATTTTAAGAAATAAAGACAGTAAAGGAGAAGATGAAAAAGTTGTCATAGTTCTTGGAATTGAGTGTAAAAAAGTAAACAAATGGGAATCAGTACTCTATTCCGTGAGAACTTGAAGGTGAAAGATCAGCAGAGAGTATGATGGCCTGAAGGTGTCCAAATGAGGCAGAAAATACAATCCCTACAATATGAAGTAGAAGTTAAAAGTGTTAGTTGCACAATCACAGCTGACTCTTTGCCACCCTGTGTACTGTAGCTGTGCCTCATCCCCCCAGTTCTGTCCCCTCCCCCCATCCTCACTTCACACACACACACACCATTCTCCTCTGTCCATGGGATTCTATAGGCAAGAATACTGTAGTGGGTTGCCATGCCCTCCTCCAAGGGATCTTTCTGACCCAGGAATCAACCTCAGGTCTTCTGCATTGCAGGTGAATTCTTTGCTGTCTGAGCTACCAGGGAAATCCATTTCTAAAACCGTGTTAGTGAATATTCAGATAGCAAGAGCTCATATTCCATTCATTCATTGGGGGGAAAAAATAACAATGTATTCTAGCCCATACAAGAATCTCAACAGGTATCTCCAAATATTGTGAAAACATATTTCAATAAAAATGAAAATCTGGAAGATATATCTGCAAAATATAAAGTATTTAAGAGCCAATGAATTAATAACTTAGTATGTAACGTACTAAGTATATAATGTAACTTAGAATGTAATATGCTATAAAGAAAGCTGAGCACTGAAGAACTGATGCTTTTGAACTGCAGTGTTGGAGAAGACTCTTGAGAGTCCCTTGCACTGCAAAGAGATCCAACCAGTCAATCCTAAAGGAAATCAGTCCTGACTATTCATTGGAAGCACTGATGCTGAAGGTGAAACTCCATTCACAGCTGATGCGAATAACTGACTCATTGGAAAAGACCCTGATGTTGGGGAAGATGGAAGGCAGAAGGGAAAGGGGACAACAGAGGATGAAATGGTTGAATGGCACCACTTACTCGATGGACATGAGTTTGAGCAAGCTCTGGGAGTTGGTGATGGACAGGGAAGCCTGCTGTGCTGCCGTCCATGGGGTCACAAAGAGTCAGACACGACTGAGCGACTGAACTGAACTGAATGTAATGTGCTTGCCGGGCTTTCCAGGTGGCTCTAGTGGTAAAGAACCTACCTGCCAATACTGCTGCTGCTGCTGCTGCTAAGTCGCTTCAGTCGTGTCCGACTCTGTGCGACCCCATGGACGGCAGCCCACCAGACTCCCCTGTCCCTGGGATTCTCCAGGAAAGAACACTGGAGTGGGTTGCCATTTCCTTCTCCAATGCATGAAAGTGAAAAGTGAAAGGGAAGTCGCTCAGTCATGTCCAATTCTTCGAGACCCCAAGGACTGCAGCCCATCAGGCTCCTCTGTCCATGGGATTTTCCAGGCAAGAGTACTGGAGTAGGGTGCCATCGCCTTCTCTGGCCTGCCAATGCAGGGGACATAAAAGATGCTGGTTCAATCTGTGGGTTAGGAAGATCCCCTGGAAGAGAGCATGGCAACCCACTCCAGTATTCTCCCCTGGGAAATCCCATGCACAAAAGAGTCTGATGGACTACAGTCCATGGGGCCTCAAAGAGTTGGAGACAACTGAAATGACTGAGCACACATGTACTTATTAGTAGGTGTGTTTGAGTACGGTATACGAAATATTATACAATACTAGATATCGATTGTGCTTTACTTCCATATTCTGAAAAATGCATGATGATATAAATAAAAATAAAGTATTATGTTAAAAATAAGTCAAGGTACATGTCAACTATCATTTTTTATATCATCAACATGGTCACCATAGAAAGAAAGATGCGTAACTCAGAATCATTGATGTCAAAAAGTTATTTATAGCTAATAACTATTGATTTCTTATTGTATTTACCAGTCATTGCCTTATCTTATATTTACTTCTTATAACCACTCCACAACATAAGTAACACATTAGCCTCATTTTATAGATAAGGAAGGAACTCCCTGGTGACTCAGTGGTAAAGAATCCACCTGCAATGCAGGAGGCACAGGGTTGATCCTTGATTTGGGAAGATCCCCTGGAAAAGTAAACAGCAGCCCACTCCAGTATTCTTGCCTGGGAAATCCCAGGCAGAGGAGCTTGGCGGGCTACAGTCCATGAGGTCACAAGAATCAGACACTATTTAGTGACAAAGCTACCATAGATGAGGAAACTGAAGTTCAGAGAACTAAAGTGGTGAAATTGCTCCCAAATCATTTAGGTAATTCAAAATGAAACCTGATTTTGAGCTCTGGTATTTTGGTATATCTTCCCCCTACTCCTTCAGAACTCCTGACTAGAGGAAGAGAATCTGCTTCTATTTGAGCAGGCCTGTCTTTTTAAGACAGTGTTAAACATTGTAACACAAGCCTGATTTTACCTAGTTAGAAGACAGACCTCTGTCACAGAGCATGAGCCTCTAAAGAATGAGTGTGGTTGGCAGGAGTGGTGGGAAATGGTATTCCATGAGGAGTCTTCCTGCTAGTAAGCTGGCAAGCCTGGTGCCATGAGAGGGCTGACCATACTGCTCTGCCCAAGATGGGAAGTGCAGTAAAGTATATTTTCACAATGTAAAGGGAATAGGGAGAAAGAAGTAGAAGGCAGTGCCTTCTGGAACATTTCTAAGGTGATGAAGGCTGTGACGGGAACTCAGATTTTATTTTGAGTCTCTGTGTTCAGAGAAGACCTTGTAATCTGATTTGCTGTCTACTTTGGATGTGCCAACTCCTCACAGATGGTGGTGGCAGAGTTTGGATACTGAAAAGTCAGTCACTGCTGTCGATAGTATGGACTCCCTGAGTCAAAATCAAATCTCATCCATTTCTAAAGCAAATATTGGAGCAAGATGAAAGACCCAATGCACCTAATAAAGATCCGGGGCATGACAATGTGACCCTAGAATCAGAGATATTATAAAAGAGGGCTTAAACAGCAGGAATGATATAAAGAGATTATGTGTTTACAATAGTTCTTTGAGGGAGAGAAATGATCCTCCTGTTGGCACTACATGAAACTGATTCTAATCGGCATAATAGGGAACATAGATAGATGCTTTGTGAAAGAAAAATTCTATAATAGAACATTTAGAAGGAAAATTATTACTTTTTCTGTGTGACTAGAAGGTCTCATCAAAAGAAAGATCAAGTAATATGGCGTGTGGACTGCAGGTAATTGCAGTTTGATGAAAGAAAAAGAGGGAGGAAAGATCCTCTAAGGAAGAACTGTACAATCCAACCAGTTAAATCTGCTGCAAAATTGTTTCTCATTATAAAGTACCGAAATTTAAAGAGGATACAGTTTGGTCTAGGGAAATCACACAAAATAAACATCTAAAATTTTTGAAAATTGCATTAGCCCTGCACCACAATGAAAGCAAAACACTGAGTCAGTGTGAAAACTAATCTATTTCTTATACTATTACTTTTCATCTTGAAATTTGGCAAAATATAATAACAACATATTATTGCTTCAAAGTATTCTGTGGCTTTAACGTGTTTTTCTTTTTAAAAATAAAACATATTATGTCAAATGAGTGTTATATAAGAAATATGAGTGTGCTGTTGCCTCAGTCCTGTCTGACTGTTTGTGACCCCATGGACTGTAGCCCACCAGACTCCCCTGTCCATGGGACTCTCCAGGCAAGAATATTGGAGTGGGTGGCCATGCCCTCCTCCAGGGGATCTTACCGACCCAGGGATCAAACTTGCTTCTCTTATGTCTCCTGCACTGGCAGGCATGTCTTTGCCCCTAGTGCCACCTGCCATAAGAAATACGAAGAGATATAAAAAAAAAAATCAAAAATTTATTTTCACATGCAGATTCTAAATTTTTGAAGATGCATATCATTTTTCTGTAATATGTAAGCAACTAACTTGTTACCTACTACTCTTGCTATGATGCAAATTTACAAGGTATTGGCTATGATTGTTAACACTGCCGTATAACCTGAATCTAGCCTCCCATAATAAATTCTTATAATGATTACAAGAAAAAATAAAGGTACAATTTAAACACAAATTACCAGAAGGTAGCCTGTGAAAGAACCAACTTAGAAACATGCTGAAAAAGTGTTGATTGCAAACTCATTTTCTTATTAACCCATTTACTTAAGAATGAGAAGGGGAAAGATGCTTGAAAAAGTATTTTGTCTCTCTGGCAGGATTGTCGCACATTTACCTCCATAATAAGATCTTAAATGCATGCTGGTAGGCATTGAGAATTTATTTTACAGTAATAGCTGCCATACAAATGGAATAAAATAATATTGTTAAATTATTCTTATGTAAACCAATTTTATTCAATGTGCATGAAATGGAGTCAGTGATTTAGAAGTAAAACTGAAAAGTTTACCTCATAAATGTGATAATACATCAAGAAATACCTTAAGCTAGCATTTTACTGATGTAATAACCGTTGATGCGGCTACTAAATTCCATAAATGTGCTATAAATCAAGATAACTTTTGTTTTGGAGCTCTTGGCATCTCTTTCCTAATGGATTATCTGTCTCTGAAATATAACCATTAAATAAATAATGGTAAAATTTAAAAGTTCATTGGTGATACCATTACCTCCTCACTAAAATACAATTTTAAATGTTAGTTAAAGTAAAGGGGCATGGATTATCATGTCTGCTCCCTTTCAGCCTATCAAAATACTTAGTTTAAATAGTATATCTTCTGTGAAGCAATATTATGTGAAATCTTGGCATCTCTTTGTTTCTAAACATGATTATAAAATTTGCTGCATAACCATATTACTAAACAAACAACTGACTTTTACAAGTAAGTAAAAAAGAAAGCTTTGTCAATTTTTCATGCAGATAGAATTAATTTTGTTTTCTGTGATGGTTAAGTTTAAATTTTACAAAAGATGCCAAACGTAGTTCCTGGTTTTATGGGATTTAAAATCTAATTAAGAAAAATTATGCATGCTACTCATTTCAACATTACTAAGAAAAATAATTTGTTTTAAGGGAATTAGGATGCAAGACTTTATAATACACTCATATTTTTTAATCAACTGCAATACACCAACAAGATAAAACTTAATTATGAAGGGAAAAATATATTATGAGCCATATTCCTAAATTGCTTTGTGTGTATAATATGTACAATGTCATAATATATTTGGATAAATGACCTTTATTTTGTTGCTACTATTTTAGTTATATTAGATTAAATAAAAGTGTAAAAGAAGACTTTTTTGCTCATTATCTGTGTTATTATAGGAGGTATTCATAACCCAAAACAATTGCTAATAGATATATTATAAAATATATCACAACATATGATCTTGTATTTTAGATAATTCAAAGAACCACTGGAACATTTTCTAGTTGAAGATAACCAGAGCTCTTCTTTTGGTTGTTTGGTTGGCTTGGTTTTGAGCTTATCTTCAGATGTATCCAAATAAGACAGTGTAATACAAAGTCTGCTAAAAATGTATTGAAAATAATTTAATGCAAATTCAATAGTGGAAGTACTTAATCTTAAAAAATACAGGTATGGAGTAACTACTGTGATACTATAAATTGAATTTTCATAGCATCAAAATCATAAAATTTAAGAGCAAGAATGATAGAGTTCTGCTAAGGACTATTTTATAGTTTTCACTCAGTAAAATTTATCTATTTAGCATTCCTTAAGTAAAGAGCAATTTGATGAATCTTCCACGGGAGTATAACTTCACTGAAATGAAGGCCATTTCTCATGAATGTTTGAATGCATGTCAACCAAGGCAGTGCCTGGCTCCCAGAAAGGGACTTGATCTTCTGAGAACTAAGTCATAATTGTTGATACTTAGCGGAAACCAGAAAGAATGCTACACACACACACACATATGTCCCACATACCAATATTTTAATAATTTTTCCAGGTTTTGGGGTCACAAACGTGATCAAGGCAAATGATTTCATCATTTCCATATTGCTATGGTCAGCTTTCAATTTATCCTTACTTTCCTGTTTTCCTAACTCTACTCATTCTTTAAGGCTTAGCCCAGGGGTAAATTTGTCTGTTTCATCTCAGGTATGGTAACATTGCTCAGAGATTTTCCACCTCATTGTCTTATCAGGTCTTTTCTCTGCCTCCGTTGCACTTGTCCATTTTCATATCTCCTCTATGCATGCTGGAACTATTAATAGTTGAGAAAAGACCATGTCTGACTAATCTTTTTATCTCCAGTGCTGTGTCCTGTGCTAGTAACCTATTAGACATCCAAAGCATGATTGTTAAGTAAATAAACTAGTGAAACAGTAAAGAAATATGTAAAAAAAATATGTTTTATGACAGGATTAGTCTATTAACTCTCTACTGAGAAGGGAGCATTATTCTTGGGGAAAATACGTGCTTGGGCGGGGAGGAGCCACCTGATCACACCCTCACCCACACCCGCAAATTTCTGGCTTTATTTAGAACTTGAGAAATGCATTCCTTGTGTGAATCAGATATTCATAGAAGAGAAGAAAAACTGTTACCTATGACTGACTTAGACATTTAGAAGAAAGATATTGGGGGAAATTGTGACTTTAAAGGGGGAAGATTTCATCTTACCAGTTTTTTTTCCCATAGAAATTTGGATTAAATTTATGTTTTTATTTTTAACTTGTGCAATAGCTATAAGATTCCATTTTCCTTATTTGAATATCCTTAAGAAATTCAGTATATAAAATAATCACTTAAAATGTCTTCTAATATAGTCTTTCTACTCTTCACTTTTATAATGATGATGGAAAACACAAATCCACCTTTGAATCATATTATAGTTATTTTCAAGTGATGAGAAAATTAATTTCTCTGAAAGATCCCTTCGACCCAATTTTCTTACTAGGGAAAAGTGAGATCCATTTTCTTATCAAAGGATTGAAAACATGCAAGTCTCTCAGACACATCATCATAAGCAACTTTCTGGCCATCTTGTAAAGGACAAAAATACCAAAGTTTCCCAAATCCAGCCTTTCTCTTGCTGGCCGTATCCGTTTTCATGTTCCTGCTAAACTAGAAATACAGAGTGATGAAAAGATGAAATTCTGTACTTTGTGCTTGAAGGAGTCATTTTCATGACTATCTATTTGAGGTTGGTGTTTTCTCTATGGGCAGTGAAATCTATGAATGAAATGCATAATGAAATATATATATGCTATATATAGACAGATATATATACATATATATATATATATCTGTCACACTTCTCTTATAGTGTATTATAGACTACATAGATCCATTTGAAAGAAAAAAGTAAGGTTAAATCAATGTACTTTGGTGAGATTACTGACACTTCTCCACATGAATAGAAACCTTGATGATTAAATTACCACTGTTGTTGCTGTTCAGTCGCCCAATCATGTCAGACTCTTTGTGACCCCATGGACTGCATGCAGCACTCCAGGCCTCCCAGTCTCTCACCATCTCCCCAAATTTTCACAAGCTCACATCCATGGCGTCGGTGATGCCATCCAGCCATCTCGTCCTCTGATGCCCTCTTCTCCTGTCCTCAATCTTTCCCAGCATCAGGGACTTCACTAATGAATTGGCTGTTGCATCAGATGATCAAAATACTGGAGCTTCAGTCTCAGTCCTTCCAATGAGTATTCAGGGTTGAGTTCCCTTAAGATTGAATGGTTTGATCTCCTTGCTGTCCAAGGAACTTTAACCAGCCATATTTTCAAGGTTGATGCATGCTGCTATATGGGCTTCCCAGGTGGCACTAGTGGTAAAGAACCTGCCTGCCAATGCAGGAGATGTAAGTGGCATAGATTTAATCCCTGGGTTGGGAAGATCCCTGAAAGAGGGCATGGCAACCCACTCCAGCATTCTTCCCTGGGAAATCCCATGGACAGAGGAGCCTGGCAGGCTACAGTCCATAGAGTTGGACACGACTGAAGCAATTTAGCATGCATGCACACATGCTGTGATATAGGCTAAATCACTTCAAGAGGTTCTACCTAAATTGGGAGAGTTAATTCTTAGGTAGGTTGACAAGGAATTTGGGGCCCTTAAGGAGGAAGGGGCCAGGACTCTTGAGGAGGAGAAAAGGACAAACCTTTTTTTCTACATCCTTTAGTCTTAGTCACATAAGACATCATTTTCTTTAAGCCCAGAGATGATGATCACATAACAAACCAGCTCATCTTAAACTCTCTGCTAAGGATTATATAGCAACAATGTATACCAATCTTGTTATTTTATGTGGGAGTGGGTCTGGTAAGAACTTTCTATTGTTAGTTCTAGTCTTGTTAATTTAAGATGTATGTTGTGGGAGTGGGTCTGGTAAAAGTAGATAAGGCCTTGATAAGACTAGCAAGGGGGACACTCTCTGTCCCCCTTCTGATGTCTATGTGAGAAGCTTTTTCTGTCCCTTTTTCACTTTAATAAAATTATGCTATACCAAAGCTCTTGAGTGATCAAGCCTGGTCCCTGGTCCCAAAGCTAAATTTTCTTCTCCGGAGATCACGAAACCAACATCATTCACTATAAGCTATCAAGACCCAATTCTATAAGGCGTGATTATATAAGGAAAATGGTCACATTCAAACCAAACCAGAGAAGATGTTTATTTACTCACGGGTGAGTTCTGAGCAGACCTCACTAGACCAAAGATATTCAGAAGCTATGGCTCAGACAGTAAAGCGTCTGCCTGCAATGCAGGAGACCCAGGTTCAATTCCTGGGTCGGGAAGATCCTCTGGAGAAGGAAATGGCAATCTACTCCAGGACTCTTGCCTGGAAAATCCCATGGACAGAGGAGCCTGATAGGCTAGAGTCCATGGGGTCGCAAAGAGTCGGACACGACTGAGCGACTTCACTTTCACTTTCACACTGATAGCAACTGAATTCTGGGAAGTGACATGCATCTACTCTCATGAATGCACAGACCTTCTTTGTGGAGTCCGCAGGATCATCTACTTTGTCTACCATCCTGCCAAACTTCCCGCTTAGATGTTTAAACCCTGCATGCTGCATACTGCTCTGAAAAAAAATCCACAGTAAGTTGAAAATCACATGCATTGCTAACATCTCCAGCATAATCGTGAACCTTAGTTTGGACTTTCATGACCTAGCCCAGGATCAGAATAGACAAAGCAAACTAAAACAACACATACACACACACACAAAGACACATCAACAGCACTTACAGATGGATAATATATAACAGGTAGATAATGCACTCTGGCTGTTTTATCTCAACTTATGAAGACAATAGCATAATTTAAAATATCTATACCTCTGATTTCTCTGCCATTAAAAGTTCACGTTGATAGCAAATTATATCAGAAAAGCAGAAATATTTTTCTTGCACCCTGCATGGTTTGGTTTGGTTTTCTTCCTCACTCAGGGACAAGGTGCTAATCATGACTGATGTATGGGCTCTTGAGGGAACATGGCAATCATGGAAACAAAGAGACAAAAGAGCAGTGATGTGCTAGGAGTAAGTAGAACTGGCTTACAAAGGTTAGTTGTTAAGTTTCTAAGAATTTCGCAAGCTGATTTTTCGATACATTATTGAAAAGTAAATCAAAGAAAATGTAAACTTAAAGTTAACTGCTATATTAAAAATGAAAGTAACAGATAATCAGACTCCTAACTACCTTTTAGTTTACTACATTTCATTCCAATCCCAAAGAAAGGAAATGCCAAAGAACGTTCAAGCTACCATATAATTGCAATCATTTCACATGCTAGCAAGGTGATGCTCAAAATTCTTCAAGCTAAGCTTTGATAGTATGTGAACTGAGAACTTCCAGATGTACAAGCTGGATTCAGAAAAGGCAGAGGAACCAGAGATCAAATTGCTAACATCTATTGGATCATACAAAAAGCAAAGGAATTCCAGAAAAATACCTACTTCTGCTTCATTGGTTACGCTGAATCCTTTGACTGTGTGGGTCACAACAAACTACGGAAAATTCTTAAAGAAATGAAAATACCAGATCATCTTACCTACCTCCTAAGAAACCTGTGTGCAGGACAAAAAGCAACAGCTAGAAGTGGACATGGAACAACAGATTGGTTTAAAATTGGGAAAGGAGTGAATCAAGCCTGTATATCGTCACTCTACTCTTTAACTTCTTTGCAGAGTATATCATGTGAAATGCCTGGCTGGATGAAAAACAAGCTGGAATCAAAATGGCCAGGAGAAATATCAACAACCTCAGATATGCAGATACCACTCTAATGGCAGAAAGTGAAGAACTAAAGAGTCTCTTGATGAGGGTGAAAGAGGAGAGTGAAAGTGTAAGTAAGTGTTAGTTGCTCAGTTGTGTCCGACTCTTTGCAATCCCATGAACTATAGCCTGCCAGGTTCCTCTATCCAGGAAATTCTCCAGGAAAGAATACTGAAGTAGGTGACCATTTCCTTCTCTGGAAAAGTGAAAAAGCTGGCTTAAATTTCAACATTCAAAAAAGTAAGATCATGGCATCCAGCCCCATCACTTCATGGCAATTAGAAGTGGAAACAGTGACAAATTTTATTTTCTTGGGCTCCAAAGTCACTCTACATGGTGACTGCTGCTGCTGCTGATGCTAAGTCGCTTCAGTCGTGTCTGACTCTGTGCGACCGCATGGACTGCAGCCTACCAGGCTTCTCCGTCCATAGGATTCTCCAGGCAAGAACACTGAAGTGGGTTGCCATGGTGACTAGAGCCATGAAATTAAAAGACTCTCGCTAACTGGAAGAAAAGCTATGACAAATCTAGAAGGCGTGTTAAAAAGCAGAGACATCACTTTGCCAGCAAAGGTCTGTATAGTCAAAGCTACAGTTTTTTCCAGTAGTTATGTACAGATGTGAGAGAGGAACCATAAAGAAGTCTGAGCACCAGAGAATTTATGTTTTTGAATTGTGATGCTGGAGAGGACTCTTGAGAGTCCTTTGGAGAGCAAGGATGTCAAACCAGTCAATCCTAAAAGAAAACAACCCTGAATATTCATTGGAAGGACTGATGCTGAAGTTGAGGCCCCAGTACTTTGGTCACCTGATGCGAAGAGTTGGCTTTTTTTTCCTGACTTCATCAGGAAAAAGACCCTGATGCTGAAAAAGACTGAGGGCAGAAGAGAAGGGAGCAACATAGGAAGAGGTTGTTGGATGGCATCACCGACTCAATGGACATGAGTTTGCGCAAAGCCCAGGAGATGGTGTATAATTTTCATTGTCTTAAAATGTGTTGTGCTTGTGCTCAGTTGTATCTCTTTGTGACCCTGTGGACTGTAGCCCGCCAGGGTTCTCTGTCCATGGGATTTTTCAGGCAAGAATGTTGAAGTGGGTTGCTTTTTCCTTCTCCAGAGGATCGTTCTGATCCAGGGTTTGAACCCACATCTTCTGGTCTCCTGAACTGCAGGGGCATTCTTTACCCACTGAGCCATCTGGGAAGTCCTTATTTTAAAATACTACATCATTAAACTACAGTGTAATTTCTTTGACATAATAATACATTGTCCTTTTTTAAAACTGAAAACAGTTGCAAGTGTTCAGGAAAAAACAAAAATCCCTCTCAGTTTTTCTTCTTCCATCAAATGCCACTTCCATCTTCATAGATGAGCAATTAATAGTCTGGTATGAGTTTCTCCAAATTCTTTCAATATGAACATCTTTGTGAATGAGTAAATAAAAGATTTATTCACATTTATTGCTTTAAAAAACATATTCAATTTACATTTACTTTGCATCCTTTTTTTTTGAAAAATTATTTTATTTTATTTTATTTTTTTATAGTTTTTTCTTGTATTTTTTCTTTTTTTTTTCTTTAATAGAAAATTATTTAATTAGTATACATGTGTTCCCCATCCTGCATACTTTGCATCCTAACTGTTAGTGTAGGTCCACAGCAAGTTTAAGAGAGAAAAAACAATAAAATATATTCAAAATAGACTATTCCATTGTGAATAATTATTACCTTTCTATGCATATGTGCCATCAAATGTTTTTAGTTTCAGCTTCACTAAAATATTCACTACGAGCTAGGTGAAATGATAAGTTCGGTGTAACTGGTAAATCATTCTACTTTTGCTTAAGACTGACTATTTGGTACTGATCTTTGTAATAAAAATCATGCTATTAATTAGGATCTTGTTTAAGTGGGCTGTTTTATATAATTACCTTTTTCAAAGATCTCTCCCGAAGTCATTATTCAAAATTAATTTATACTGACTACATTTCTTGGCAAAAGTGGAAGGTAAAATAAGCAGCAGAAATGCATGGAGAATGAGAGAAGTTTGATAACTTGACTTAACATTTAATAGATGCATCCTGAGGCTAGACTAATTAGTTCTTTTTAAATTCTGCTTGGTCTAAGTAGCTCCTGTTGGGCAGAACATTCTTGGCATGGTGATTTGTACATTCCAGATTAGTTGATGATGATAAAATCACTTTCAGTCCTGACAGATTACTTACACGATTCCATTTGTATATATTGTACATAATACATTTAGGAAATAAAATATGCAGTGAAAAGTAGCCTACAGACTAAATAAGCCAACAGTGAAATGTCCTAACACTGAAATTTAAGGCACATTTTGTTAAATGTGCATTACTTAGCAGGAACTATAAATTAACACTGTGATGTTAAAACAACATTCATCATGCATTAGGTTAATATTTTTAGGAGTATAGCTAATACTATTGCAAGTATTTTTCTGCAAAGTCATTAAATTCTTATTAAAGTCATTATAAAAATCATTATTAAGGTCATTTTCAAAAGTTTTACCTAATTAAAAGTGGTCAACATTACCATCTTGCTTGAGTGTATGCTCAGTTGCTCAGTCATGTCTTAGTCTTGGAGAGTCATGTTCGACTCTTGTCTATTGTTCTCTAAATCCTGCAGTTCAGAGAGCTGTAAACAAGTTGTGAAGTTCTTAAAAAAAGAATAAGTGTTATCAAAGATATAATTTAGTCAAAAGCCACTGACTTATCTTTACATGAGTCATAATACAACATATCCAAAAACCCTTTCATAACTTGGGTTCCAACTAACTCTTGACAGTTATTACACAAGGCATACCACAAACAGTTGTGAAGATGTGCTTCCATATATAAAGTATTATGATTTGTTTTCTATGTGAAAAAAAATAATTTCACAACTTCATAGTAGATAAAATGAAAAAAATGGTGCTCCATCAAATATGCTCACAGTCAGATGGAAAAGTGAGACTCTTTTGCAAATCAGAAAGTGAAGGTGAAATCACTCAGTCATGTCCAACTCTTTGCTACCCCATGGACTGTAGCCTATCAGGCTCCTCCATCCATGGGATTTTCCAGGCAAGAGTGCTGGAGTGGATTGCCATTTTCTTCTCCAGGGGATCTTCCCAACCCAGGAATTGAACCCAGGTCTCCCGCATTGCAGGCAGACACTTTACCGTCTGAACCAATGATATCAAATTGGACATTATATATGATTACACAAATTGTTGTCATTTTTGTTCTTTTTTTCTCAATTAACTGCACTAATATGAGACAATTCTGAGGGTACATCCCATAGTTTGGTGAAAAGAGGAAGGGATTTGGGATTAGAAGACTCAATTCTATTTCTCAGCAATAGCTACAACAGCAATTAGCTACTGTAGCTAACTGTTTAAGCTACAGTTATACCTGAACAATATTAGCTATATTTCTATGCAATGTCTGTATGTTGTAAATAATAATGAAAAAAACTTCAAAATTGCATTTGAAGATCATTCTGATCTTCTCATTCAAAAGTCTTCTGATAATGCTAATTGAAAGAAAAATTTTGGCCAAATAATTCAATATGCCACTTGAGTAAGACATTTTTATTCAGTATGATTTTAAAACATTTTCACAAATAGCAACTTATACAAAACAATAATAATGATATATATCTTTAGTAAGCCATTCTTTAAATAAAATTTATGGTACTAGTTTATGCTAATTAAAGTGAATCTTTTACCATAATGAGATCTATTTTTACTCACATGGATATGATCTTTTTGAAGTTGTATTAATGAAAAGAGTTGAAGAGCAAATTTGTTTAAAAAGTGTTACATCATTTTTGCTACCTTTTCTTAGAGAACTGAGAATAAATCTGACACACAACATCTAGTGTATCCCTAAATTTGGAAACTGAATTTTCGGACAAATTGAAGTTCATTTCAGTCCGAGTTTTAAACCTGATTAAATTCATAGTCTCAAATATTTCAAAGTAGTCCATTAGGAGATCTTATAAACAGGGCTTTTGCATGCTAAATAAAAGTACTTGTATTATATGTCTCTACAAAAATGTTAAGTTTTTTTCAGTGTAATATAGACCACACAATATTGATCCACAGTTGTTATGAACTCATTCAAATTACCTAGTTGCAATAGATCTTATACTGAGCTTCACTTGGAAGATCACCCAGAAACTCCATCTGGTCTAAATATAATCAACATCCTTTTTACTGTATATTCCAGCTTATACTAAATATATTCATTCACAAAGAAATTCAATATGCTGCTTTTCATTTAAGTTTAAAAAATGAAATCTTAATGCAGCAGTTAGAAATTTCATGCATCAGTGTATCCCAATCCCTGACAAATCATATTAACAGACAGCTTTGGTCTCACTGACATAATATTAATCAATGATATTATTTTAGAGAAATAGAAGCATATGTGAATGCCACACATACAATTTCTTTTTTCAGAATGCACTGACTTTCTGGCTGTATAGCAAGATCATTTTAGTTACTCAGTCATGTCCAAGTCTTTGCAACCTCATGGACTGCAGAACGCCAGGCTTCCATGTCCATCACCAACTCCCAGAGCTTACTCAAACTCACGTGTATAGTCAGGGATGCCATCCAACCATCTCGTCTGCTGGCATCCCCTTCTCCTTCTGCCTTCAATCTTTCCCTGCATCAGGGTCTTTTCCAAAGAGCCATTTCTTCACATCAGTTCGGTTCAGTGCAGTCACTCAGTCATGTCTAACTCTTTGTGACCCCATGGACTGCAATACACCAGATTTCACTGTCAATGACCAACTCCCAGAGTTTACTCAAACTCATGTCCATTGAGTCGGTGATGCCATCCAAGCATCTCATCCTCTGTCATCCCCTTCTCCTCCTGCCTTCAATCTCTCCCAGCATCAGGGTCTTTTCCAATGAGTCACTTATTCATATCAGGTGGCCAAAGCACTGGAGTTTCAGCTTCAGCATCAGTCCTTCCAATGTATATTCAGGACTAATTTCCTTTAGGATGGACTGGTTGGATCTCCTTGCTGTCCATGGGATTCTCAAGAGTCTTCTCCAACACCAGAGTTCAAAAACATCAATTCTTCAGTGCTCAGCCACCTTTATGGTCCAACTCTCACATCCATACATGACCACTGGAGGGACCATAGCTTTGATTAGATGGACCTTTGTCTGTAAAGTGTCATCTCTGCTTTTTAATATTCTGCCTAAGTTGGTCATAGCTTTTCTTCCAAGTAGCAAGCGTCTTTTAATTTCATGGCCACAGTCACCATCTGCAGTGATTTTTGAAAATAAAGTCTCTCACTATTTCATTGTTTCCCCATCTGTTTGACATGAAGTGACAGGACTGGATGCCAAGATTTTAGTTTTCTTAATATTGAGCTTTAAGCCAACTTTTTCACTTTCCTCTTTCACTTTTATCAAGAGACACTTTAGTTTTTTTTTGCTTTCTGCCATAAGGGTGGTGCCATCTGCATATCTGAGGTTATTGATATTTCTCCTGGCAATATTGATTTCAGCTTGTGTTTCTTCCAGTCTGGTATTTCACATCATGTACTCTGTATATAAGTTAAAAAAGCAAGGTGACAATATACAGTCTTGACATATTCCTTTCACAATTTACAACCAGTCCATTGTTCCATGTCCAGTTCTAACTGTTGCTTCTTGACCTGCATACAGATTTCTCAGGAGGCAGGTAACGTGGTCTGGTATTCCCATCTCTTGAAGAATTTTCCACAGTTAAGCTACTCTACTAAGGTAACAAACAGATGATAGACAGATAGATGGTTGATAGATGGATAGGAAGATGAAGGCAAGTTTCTGTTTGTGAACTTAAATCTAGTTCCCTATGGAAACTTAATCTATCTTCTTGTATGAACTTCATCTAGCTTCTGCACTTTTGACTAAATGCCACACTTGAAGTTATATTGTCTCAACATTTCCAACTTCCTAAGAAAATAACTGAATCAAAGACTAGGTGTTTGAGAAGACATGAGCTACAAGCCTCTGAAGAAAAAGACCAACATTTGAAAAACATTGTATATTCCCAGATATTTGATAGTGGATAGATGTGTTCTTTCAAAATGTTTAGGACATGAACTTCTGAAAAGCAAATGCATTTTAAACCTTTCAATATAAGCTTTGAATAATATGTGCTCAGTTGCTCAGTTGTGTCGGACTCTTTTTGCAGCCCCGTTGACTCTAGCCTGCCAGACTTCTCTGTCCGTGGATTTCCCAGGCAAGCATACTGGAGTGGGTTGCTGTTGCCTATTCCAGGGGACCTTCCGAACAATGGGCTCAAACATGCATCTCTTGCATCTCCTGCATTGGCAGGAGGATTCTTTACCACTACAGCCATATGGAAGCCCTTGAATAATATAAGAGAAATAAAAGTCCTTACTTTTGACTGCAAGGAGCTAAATTCAGATTCAGTTCAGTTCAGTCACTTAGTCGTGTCCAACTCTTTGAGACCCCATGAATTGCAGCACACCAGGCCTCCCTGTCCATCACCAACTCCTGGAGTTCACTCAGACTCACGTCCATCAAGTCACTGATGCCATCCAGCCATCTCATCCTTTGCCATCCCCTTCTCCTCCTGCCCCCAATCACTCTCAGCATCAGAGTCTTTTCCAATGAGTCAACTCTTCACATGAGGTGGCCAAAGTACTGGAGTTTCAGCTTCTGCATCATTCCTTCCAAAGAAATCCCAGGGCTGATCTCCTTCAGAATGGACTGGTTGGATCTCCTTGCAGACCAAGGGACTCTCAAGAGTCTTCTCCAACACCACAGTTCAAAAGCATCAATTCTTCGGCTCTCAGCTGTCTTCACAGTCCAACTCTCACATCCATACATGACCACAGGAAAAACCATAGCCTTGACTAGACCGACCTTTGTTGGCAAAGTATTGTCTCTGCTTTTCAATATGCTATCTAGGTTGGGCATAACTTTTCTTCCAAGGAGTAAACGTAGAGATATATAAATATTTTTTTGAAAATTTTGAATCAGAGTAAGTTTCTCAAGAAACTGGCCTCATCTTGTTATAGTACAGATAAGGAAGTTAAGGATCCATGAAAATTAAATGATTTGGTTAATTGAAAAAATTATGTTCAGAAACAAGGGTCCTAATCCCTAGTTTGGAGTATAATGAATCCAAAACACATGGTTTACTCTTCCTCTTTGATTAACACATTGTTAAAATCTAATTTTGTGATTAATTGGTAACTTGAAAATAAATTGATTAAAGATTAATGGTCAAAAAACTAATAAGCCTCTTTAGAGAAGTGTTTTTCAATCTCAAACTATTATAAAAGTTTAAAGATACATTGCAATATTTAGAGGGAGTTTCTTTAAGAATTTCTTAAAAGAACTTTTATGGGAAAAATTATATTTATATTTATTTCTATTCCAAAAATATTGTATACTTTAAAATATTTTGAACACAGAACATTTTAGTAACAACAGTTTTTTTTTTTTTTTTTTTTACAGAACATCATCATGTGTCTGACAGCTTGTTAAACTCTGAGGAGCATGTATTATCTCAGTCAATTCTCAAAGCCCAGTATATCAAGTGTGGTTTCTTTCACTTTACATGTGAGGAATCTGTATTACGTTAAGGAATCAAAATGGAAAAGCGTGTAAGGGAAGAGATGTATGTGTACCAGATACACTGGATGAAGAAATACTGGGTGTGGAACACTGAATTAGCTGTAAATTCAAAGCTATAAATAAAGTGTGCTTCAATGTGCAACATTTACTACCTCCAACAATGCTCACAGTTTCATAAAAGGAAGTAAAAACCTCATTTATGCAGACATTTTTTTTTTCTAACAGGAAGGTATTTATCTTGAGAAATTATATTTATGCTAGATTGCTTAACATTACAGTCGTCATTAGATTAAATCATTTTAACATCTCTCTGTAAAAGCCAAGGATGCAGCATTTAATGGAAAGTTTAAATCATAAATTTTAACACAGAGGTTAATATTATGGGTTCCCAGTAATGGATAATTAAAGGAGCCCTTCAATATTTTTTAAATTATAAAATTTTTCAATTGAGAAAATGAAGTTGGGGGAATGTGATATTTCATTTCATTCCTTGCTAAATGAATTATATATGGGGCTATGAAGACAATACTGTATGTTTCCATTCAAAGCACAATAATTTTTTTAGGAATATAAGGCCCACTAATAAAATCATCAATATTGTCATTTAAAAATTAGGATACATAAAAAGATCACTGTTATCTAATGGCCAAAATATCAATATGTTTTTCTTAAAAAAAAAATTATTTGCTCTGTTCAGACACGGGATTAAGACACAAGAAATTAAAGTAAAACTCATGGAGGAAACTAATAAACATTGTGAAATGTTTGGAAGCAGCGGGGAGAAAGTGTTTCTTTGATGGTAGAGGAATCTCAACATGGTCCCTGGGGCCCATCTGATTTTTAAATGGCCTCCCCTTCCCTTTGGCTTCCCAGATGGCTCAGTGGTAAAGAATCTGCCTGCCAGGGCAAGAGATGCAGTAAACCCAGGTTTACTTCCCTGGGTAGGGAAGACCCTTGGAGAAGGAAGTGGCAGCTTACTCCAGTATTCTTGCTTGGAAAAAGAAAACCCTAAAGAATAAATTTGTTTAAAAACAAAGGTAAACAAAACACCCGTGGTCTTCAAATCCTGAAATAATCATTCATATATGGTCACTTTCTCACAGTTATTTTTGTTTAGACATAATTGCCTAACACATATTGAGTTTTCCCGTGTCACTTTGTTACCAATAAAATATGGACATGCCCATCCTGCCACATGTAATTATTTTTTTATAAAATATTTTCTTCTGTCATGTATTTATATCATAACTTATTTGTCCAATTCTAAGAAATATTTAGATTCTTTTCAGTTACTTATTAATAAAAATAACATGGATAGGATAAATAATTTTTTATACTTAGGATATTTTTCATGATAGGTTTTCTATAAGTTAAATTACTTCATCAAAGTATATGAACATTTAAAAACTCTTGACCAAATTGCATATACAAGATAGCCATTATCCATCTGGGCATAGTGAAGTGAAAGTTACTCAGTCATATCCATCATAGACTCTACCCTGCCAGGCTCCTCTGTCCATGAGATTTCCCAAGGAAGAATACCGGAGTGGGTTGTCATTCCCTTCTCCAGGTTATCTTCCCAACCCAGGGGTTGTACCCAGGTCTCCTGCATTGAAGGTGGTGTCTTTACTGTCTGAGCCACAAGAGAGGCATCTAGGCATAATTAGTTTTCAAATATGTTTAGTAGTCTAGTCATTAAGTCATGTCCAACTCTTGCAATCCCATAGACTGTAGCCTGCCAGGCTGCTCTGTCCATGGGATTCTCCAGGTAAGAATACTGGAGTGGGTTGCCATTTCCTTCTCCATGAAATAGGTTTACCAGTTTCATAAAGCAAGTATACTTTATTTGGCTTATTTTATTACTAACATGCTTCTAGCCATTTCCATTGCTACTGCTCTGAGAACTCTTTTCTGTCCTTTAACATGTTTTCCCCTTATCTCAATGGTTTCTTAAAGTTACTTTTTATATTAATGATAAATTATTGCAAATATTTCCCAATCTCATGAATTTTCAATTTTATGATTTTGCCATGCACAAAGTTATTTTCTTGTATTTGTGCATGTGTGTGTGTGTGTGTGTGTGTGTGTGTGTGTGTGTAAAGCCCTTGCAAATTTCAAGATTATTTTCTCTTAGATTATTGTGGTTTAATTTTTTCATTTTCTAAAATATTTAATCCAATTTACCATCATAAGGTTAAGACCTAATTCTATTTTATTTCCCAGGTAGTTGCTCAGATACATTTTATTGAGTAAGAAATACCTGCCTGATGAATTCTGATAATTTTAAAATCATTTTTAAGAAATTTAGAAAATCAGAAATTATTTATGGGCTTTCTAATCTCTTTTATAATATATTGCAAATGAATGAGACAGTGGATCACATTTAGTTTTATCTATAATATCTGAGTGTCCCTAGTGGCTTAGATGGTAAAGAATCTGCCTTCAATGCAGGAGACATGGGTTCAATCTCTGAGTCAGGAAGATCCCTTGGAGCAGGGAATGGCTACCCACTCCAGTTTTCTTGCCTAGAGAATTCTATGAAAAGGGGAGCCTGGTGGGCTACAGTCCATGGGGTCACAAAGAGTTGGACACCACTAAGCAAACTTCACTTTGATAATATCTGAACGTGCACTTTCTTTTTAATTCTAACTTCTCTTCCTATTATTTGTAACATAAAAAATAAAACTTCATTTTATCAGATGAATAGACTTATCATGTTAAGATTAAGACTGTTTCTTCTGGATTCTGATGGGGAATATTTACATGTCACATTCATTTTCTACTGCAGTGTAATTTTTTATCACAAACTTGGTAGCTCAAATCTCCATCGGTCAGAAGTCCAGCACACTGTTACTGGGCTCTCTGTTCAAACAGAAGTCAAGGTGACAGCAGGCTGTGTTCCTATTTGGCACCAGGAATCCTTTCTCAAGGTCATTTCTGTTCTTGGCAGAATCTCTTCCTCACAGCCGTCACACTAAAGTCTTCATTTCTTGCTGCCTTCCCACCAGAAAAATGTAAGTTGATCCAGGGGAAAAATGGGGCAATTGACAATGTTTAGACTTTCAATAAATAGCTTAAACAAGACATATTTCAATTGACCCAAAATATTATATACATACACATACCCATAATTATATCACGTTCTTTGTACAGATATGACAAGGTCCTGTTAAGATGTGCTTCTTCTATGTGCTTAATTTATGCATAGGTACTTTCTTTTAACTCATCACTTATACACAAAACTTCAACATTCCCTGTATTTCTTGTTATTACCCAGCTGCACCCTTGTGTAATTCTATGTGTTTTTATTTATTAATTCTAGAACACCTTGAGTGTTCTAGAATTAGTCAACATGTCTGCAAACACTGATTTCTTTACTTAAATATCTTATTAATGAAGGAGTTTCTTCTTTCCTTTTTAGCTAATTGGGAAGTTTTTCATAGTTAAACATACTAACAGCTGCTGATTTAATAGTTATTCTTAGCCATACATAAAAAAATAACTTTCTAGTTTACCTTTATACATTGTTTCTTTTTTTTGCTTTTTAATCAAAGTGGGCCCTAAAGTTTTGTTTTCTTTTGTTTACTTTTGGTATCAATTGAAATGATCAAATGATCATATGGGTGTTCTTAAGAGAATTATTGATGTGTTATAAAACTAATTGATTTCCTAATATTTAAAGCCAATTCTTCAACAGATGGGAATACCAGACCACCTGACCTGCCTCTTGAGAAACCTATATGTAGGTCAGGAAGCAACAGTTAGAACTGGACATGGAACAACAGACTGGCTCCAAATAGGAAAAGGAGTACGTCTAAGCTGTATATTGCCACCCTGCCTATTTAACTTCTATGCAGAGTACATCATAAGAAACACTGGGCTGGAAGAAGCACAAGCTGGAATCAAGATTGCCAGGAGAAATATCAATAACCTCAGATATGCAGATGACACCACCCTTATGGCAGAAAGTGAAGAGGAACTGAAAAGCCTCTTGATGAAAGTGAAAGTGGAGAGTGAAAAAGTTGGCTTAAAGCTCAACATTCAGAAAACGAAGATCATGGCATCTGGTCCTATCACTTCATGGGAAATAGATACGGAAACAGTGGAAACAGTGTCAGACTTTATTTTGGGGGGCTCCAAAATCACTGCAGATGGTGATTGCAGCCATGAAATTAAAAGACGCTTACTCCTTGGAAGGAAAGTTATGACCCACTTAGATAGCATATTCGGAGAAGGCAATGGCACCCCACTCCAGTACTCTTGCCTGGAAAAATCCCATAGATGGAGGAGCCTAGTAGGCTGCAGTCCATGGGGTCGCTAGGAGTCGGACACAACTGAGCGACTTCACTTTCACTTTTCACTTTCATGCATTGGAGAAGGAAATGGCAACCCACTCCAGTGTTCTTACCTGGAGAATCCCAGGGATGGGGGAGCCTGGTGGGCTGCCGTCTCTGGGGTCCCACCGAGTCGGACATGACTGAAGTGACTTAGCAGCAGCAGCAGTAGATAGCATATTGAAAAGCAGAGACATTACTTTGTCAACAAAGTAATTCTGTCTAGTCAACAAAGTAAAATCCGTCTAGTCAAGGCTATGGTTTTTCCAGTGGTCATGTATGGATGTGAGAGTTGGACTGTGAAGAAAGCTGAGTGCCGAAGAATTGATGCTTTTGAACTGTGGTGTTGGAGAAGACTCTTGAGAGTCCCTTGGTCTGCAAGGAGATCTAACCAGTCCATTGTGAAGGAGATCAGCCCTGGGATTTCTTTGGAAGGAATGATGCTAAAGCTGAAACTCCAGTACTTTGGCCACATCATGCGAAGAGTTGACTCATTGGAAAAGACTCTGATGCTGGGAGGGACTCGGGGCAGGAGGAGAAGGGGATGACAGAGGATGAGATGGCTGGATGGCATCACCGACTCAATGGACGTGAGTCTGAGTGAACTCTGGGAGTTGGTGATGGACAGGGAGGCCTGGCGTGCTGCGATTCATGGGGTCGCAAACAGTCGGACACGACTGAGCGACTGAACTGAACTGAGATGCAATTTACATTGAAAGTGAAAGTGAAAGTCATTCAGTCACGGATTCTTTGTGACCCCATGGACTTCTCCAAGCCAGAATGCTGGAGTGGGTAGCCTTTCCCTTCTCCAGAGGATCTTCCCAACCCAGGGATTGAACCCAGGTTTCCCGCATTGCAGGAGGATTCTTTATCAGATAATATACATTAGGAAATCAATTAATATTATATTTAATATATTAAAATATATCTAATATGTAATTCATTTATTATTTACATATAGTATATAATTTATATACTTAAAATGGACATATATTATCTATAATTTGATACGCTTTGACTAATGTATACACTATTATGTCTACTGCAAAAAGTCTTTGCGTTCAATCCCTATTGACACCTGCAACCCTATAAAACCACAGATTTCTTTTAAAATGTAACCCCATTGTATATCCCGGTTTGTGAGTGCCTTCTCTCTATCAGCGTAATACATATGAGAGTCATCTATTTTGTTGTATGAGTCAGTAGTTGATTCTTTTCCAATATAGATCATTATTTTATAATCTTTATTTATTTTTCTGTTGACAAACATTTGAATTATCTTCTGCCTTTGGCTATTTTACATAAAGTTATGCATATTGTTGTTTAAGTCTTCTTGTGGGTATATACTAGAATTTCTCTTGAATAAATACCCAGGAGTAAAACTGTATGGTCATAAAGTAAGTGTATAGTTAACTTTATAAAAATGGAGAAATCTTTCAAAAGTAAGTACACCACCCACCAGCAATGTATGAAAGTGCCAGTTACTCACATCTTGTACAACACTTGGAACTGTTAAATTTCAATACCTTTTTCTATGAGCAACTGGCCTTAATATTTTATGCTTATGAAACTACACCTGTAGATCAAGGATGATTATCTTTTAACAATAATCGAGTATCATCAAATCAGGCAGAATAGAAACAATTCTGGTGGTAGAAGAGTTTCTTCTGGATCTTTTTCAGTTTTCAGTGTTTTGTGAGATAGTTCAGAATCTTATGGAGAAAACTTGACAATATAAAATGCAGATGGAACTTCCTAAGACTTAAACTCAAGAAAATTTTTCTGTCAGTCACCTAGACAGAAAAATGTTACTGTAACTAGACACCATGATGCATTTTTACCCTAATAGCTCAAAGGAAATCTCTGTGACCCCTTTTCTTCCCAATTCCAAAGGATGTTGCTAACAAGGGTAATTTGAATTTAACAGCATTATACTGACGTCATCTGAGAGCATTTTATGGCATTATTTTGCTAATTTTGTCAGGATAAAACTTTTATTTTGCTTCTCAGCAGTCTTCAGTGACTCAGAATATAGGATGGATCGTTGCCCAGATATGTGGTAGTCAAGGTTAACTTATAAAATCCTATTGTATGTAATTAGATAAAAGCTTCCTCCTTTCCAAAAGACCATTTTAGTTAAATAGTGTGTCTTCTTTGGCATCAGCAAATTTACCCCTGCAACTGAAGAGAGCAAATTACTTCCATAGTCTTACTCCCCACAATTAGGTGAATACTCAGATTTATGCATATCATGGAAGGATCACTTTCAATTTGGTCTAAAGAAACTCTTCTCTAATACATATTACGCACAGGAAAAATAAAATGATACTTGACTCTCTTTCATTCAGTAAAGTTGGTGCATAATTATGATTTGTCTGAAGTTTTCATGAAGCACATTCTGTGAGTTACTATTTAGAATTATGTGTTCCGATAAAGGACACTGCTTTCTTTTTCCCTTCATTTAGGCATCTACCCCTAAAGAAATAGTCCACAGAAAGGTAATCCCCAAAATCCATATTTTGTATGGATGAAACTTCGGGACACTCGTCCTCAATTCTGATATTAAACTCTACTCATCAAATTAGTTTAACTTAAGGAAGCTTTGAATATATAAATTTCTAAAGTCTACTAAAATTGGTTCCAGCTACCTAAGGGATCTACATATGCTTATTTGGTAGATATGAATACTTTAGAAGTTGCATCAAAATCAAATAAGTAGTAATATACATCAGAATAAAATAAATAGCAAACTTATTACAAATGTCAAGTGTCCCAGAAACTGCTCCTGTAACATTTGACCAAGTAACTCTGTCCAGCTCATCCTTGCCACTACCAAAAATATTCTGCTAAAAGGCAAAGTAAGATATGGGACTGGTGCCTTCAATATGGAGAATTACAAATAGAGTTCAGACAGCTTGTATGGCTTTCCAGAACCTCCACTATAAGGCAGTAATCTCCCACTCACATTTATTTCCTGGATTCATTTTCTCCTATAATTCAAATATATAAAACCCAATAACTTATAATAATCTGAAATTGTATGTCTCACTTTCTTTGCTCAAATTATTGTTTTTTTTTTTTTTCCTGAAACCTAAACAACTATGAATTAGCTCTGATTGTCAGGTGAGCAAACAGTAGGTGAAATTAAACTTATAAATTCTGAGAGACTGAAGGCTTCAAGATGTTTTCAGAGAAGAGAAACACTGAAAGTAACATGTGAAAGCTGAGTAGAGTTTTCCTACTTGGGACAATAATTGAAAAAAGAGTTGGACAGAATTTCAGAGAATAGGACATTCTAGGATGAAGAAATAATGAAGTTTTTCAGACTGGAAATTGGTAGGTAAGCTTCACTCCACTTCAGTGAGTGGTGGAGGAGTAAGATGGATTTGAAAATTACAATGAAAAAATTATTCTCAGAGTGGAGAAAATTATTTTTAAATTGTCAAGAAATAACTAGACTCAGGGAAGACAGTGTTCACTGTAGGATTTGACAAAACCCACAATGAAGGAAGAACGCCCTAACAATCGGAGACTTAAAATAGCTAGGAATTTTGTGATGATGCCATATATGTGTCGCTTAAGGAGAGAACATTAGAAAGAAGGAGGGCATTTGTTCTTACTAAGTAGGAAGCAAAAAATAGATGAAGAGGAAGGAAAAAAAAAAAAGGAAGAAGAACCACAGGTGTAACTTCTAACATACTAACCCAAAGTTACAGTTTATGCATTTCTTTTTCCAGAAATAGACTTCATGACAGATGAAACCTGGCTTAATATCCTTTCTATCTCTAGTACCTGGCACAGGGCAGGTTCCTCACTGTATGTTTATGAAATGGATATGTTGAGGTCAAATCATTCTTGCCATGTGATTTCATTATTTTTGAAGATGGAGGAAATTGGCTCCTCTGGGAATAGGGGAATTGGCAGTTAGTTGAGAGTCTATTTGGAACACCTGCTAAGAAGAATATGCTAATGATTTTTTTTTTTTTTTTGAGTGAGAAATGATGAGAATAACATTAACGAAGTGGATGTGGTCAGCATATGTTTGGAATTTTTTTTTTTTTTTGAATCATGGACTGTAATTTGGAGAGCAGATGTGAAAAAGCAGACAGCAGTATAATGAAAGACTGTCCACGCTGTCACCGTGGTGTGGCCTACGTACCCAAGCTCTTGGAAGCTGTATGTGGCAAATGACATGACTGCCTTTGGCATCCTGGCTGGCAATGAATGAAAGTGACGTTAGAAGTAGGCTTGGGATTAAAATAAAAAATAGATTAGATTCGATTGGATTAGTTAGAATAATGAAACAGTGCCTCTTAGAATTAAGATTTTAAAAGGACAGCCTTACTGGGGTTAGGGAAGTGAAATAGATCAAGGGTATTAAAAACAACTACCCTTGCATTTCTGCATTTTTAAGGTAGAGAAATTTCAGCATTCAAAACTGTAGAGAGAGAAGAAACAAGATATGAGGATTTTCAAGTTTATGTCTGTAGATAACAAAATGGCTGAAGGTTGAGCATACTAGAAGGATTACAGATTGTTTACTTGGACAATGAAGCTAATAACAGGACTGGAGTGGAGAGGAAAACAGTGGAACAAATACTCAAGGGAATGAGAATGTTAGGAGGTTATAGAACGATGACTGTCATATGATGTTCTGTCATTCATTATGACAAAAATCACAGAAAAGATTAAAGATGAAAAAAACGTTGTATCAACATGATGGCCTTGAGTAAATATTCTCAGAAACCTCTTCCTTACCCAGGTGGGAAAACCTCTTCCTTACCTCTAGCAGAAAGGTAATGAGAATTTTAACCATCAGAGAAAAGTCACTTTCAGTTACAGAGTAGATGTGGGAGAAATCCTTACACAAAATATGGGCAAGAAAAGAAGTATTAGAATCTATACTTTTTCTAGTTATTGCATAACAATATGATTAATGATTCTCTAAAAATTCATATTGAGTATGGAAGAGGTAATTGAAATATAGAATGCTGATTAGACATTAATATATCCTAAAAGCTCAGAGTATAAATGAAGACACAAAACTGGCTATGTGAGATTTGTCGTACATGTGAAAACTGGAATCGCCTTGCTTTGTTTTTTCAGTTACTAAGATTGCAGGGTTATTTTGGGCTCCTGGTTTCACTGGATGAAAACATGGTACCGACCTCTACACACACAAGCGTTCAGGCATATGCTGAAAATTTTATTCTAGCTGCCTAAAAAAGCGAAGAGATAAAATAGGATACATGTTTCACTTTAATTCTGATATTTCTTAAGCCAGGAGGCAGCTATTGGATTTAGAATACTTATTAAAAAGTTCATGATAAAGCCAAATCTTTGTGGTTATTTCTGACAAGCATTATTACAAAAATAAATTATTTTTACTTCTGAAGTGATTACTGATTAGGTCTCAAGGTTTTTGTTTCGTTGATAGTCATCATGATTTACTCACTACGCTGTTTCAAAAAGCATAGCTGGTTTTAATGTCTGCCAATCTTGACTATCAATGAATTGCAATATGTTTGAAAAAGGAACACAGATTCCTAAAAAGTGATCCACTGTGTATATAAAGCTATGATTATTAGAGTTACTATTTATTTATTAAAGTAGGACAACAGCCTTGACATTAAATATGTGAATTAATTGGATCCCGAGTATCAGAGAAGTTTCAAACATTAAAGAAAAAAAAGTATATTTATAACATTTGAAGAAATGAGATCAATACCAATAAGTAAAATTGGAGTTTTGAACATGAAGCTAATATTTCCTATCAGAAAATAAGAGCAAAAACAAAGAAAATTGTAGTGATATCAAACTGATTTCTAAAATACAAGAATCATTTTTTCATGCATCAGTTGCCTTGTTCAGCTGGGTCAAATATTGATGAATAAAACCAAAATATAGTTTTCAGTTCTATTAATATTTGCTATTTAGACTGCCTAAACTGTCTGTGGTTTTATTCTTTCTGCTGGCATTCTAGTATACTGAATGCCATCTGATAGCTTTTTCTAGCATTCAGAGATCAGATCAGATCAGTCGCTCAGTCGTGTCCGACTCTTTGCAACCCCATGAATAGCAGCACACCAGGCCTCCCTGTCCATCACCAACTCCCGGAGTTCACTGAGATTCCCATCCATCAAGTCAGTGATGCCATCCAGGCATCTCATCCTCTGTCGTCCCCTTCTCCTCCTGCCCCCAATCCCTCCCAGCATCAGAATCTTTTCCAATGAGTCACCTCTTTGCATGAGGTGGCCAAAGTACTGGAGTTTCAGCTTTAGCATCATTCCTTCCAAAGAAATCCCAGGGCTGATCTCCTTCAGAATGGACTGGTTGGATCTCCTTGCAGTCCAAGGGACTCTCAAGAATCTTCTCCAACACCACAATTCAAAAGCATCAATTCTTCGGTGCTCAGCCTTCTTCACAGTCCAACTCTCACATCTATACGTGACCACAGGAAAAACCATAGCCTTGACTAGACGAACTTTGTTGGCAAAGTAATGTCTCTGCTTTTGAATATGCTGTCTAGGTTGGGCATAACTTTCCTTCCAAGGAGTAAGCGTCTTTTAATTTCATGGCTGCAGTCACCATCTGCAGTGATTTTGGAGACCCAAAAAATGAAGTCTGACACTGTTTCCACTGTTTCCCCATCTATTTCCCATGAAGTGGTGGGACCGGATGCCATGATCTTCGTTTTCTGAATGTTGAGCTTTAAGCCAACTTTTTCACTCTCCATTTCACTTTCATCAAGAGGCTTTTTAGTTCCTCTTCACTTTCTGCCATTAGGGTGGTGTCATCTGCATATCTGAGGTTATTGATATTTCTCCTGGCAATCTTGATTCCAGCTTGTGTTTCTAGCATTATTTCTAGCCAAATTAGATGAGTGAATAATAAAATTATTATTTTAGTTTTCATAGACTTGACTGTGCTATGTCTGAGCATGGATTTCTTTGGGTTGATCCTATTGGAATTCACTGAGTTTCCTGAATCTGTAGATACGTCGTTCACCAAAAATAGCAAGTTTTTAGTCATTATTTCTTCAAATGTATTTTCAGTCTCACCTTCTTTTTCCTTTCATTCTAAGACTCCAGTGATAAAACTATCTTACCTTTTGTTATTTACTCAGAAATACCTAAGGTTCAGGGGTTTTTGTTTTTTTCTGTGCATTTACTCTGTATTGTTCAGATTAGATCATTTTGTTAATCTACCTTCGATTTTTTGATTCTTTCCTCTCACATTCCCATTCTGCTATTTAGCCCATAAAGTTAGATATTATATTTCCTTTAGTTCCAAAATTTCCATTGGTTCTTATAACTTCTATTTTTTACTGTTATTGTCTAAGTTTTTATTTTTACCTTTATACATTATTACCATTTAGAAAAAATTTATGATTTCTTCTTTAGAATTTTTTTATTATTATTTTATTTTTTAACTTTACAATATTGTATTGGTTTTGCCATGTAATTCTTGTCCAGTAATTCTAACATTTATATCATCTTTATGTTAGATTCTGTTGATTGCCTTTTCTCACTTGAGACTTTCCAAGCTTTTAATATGAGTGATTTTAGACTACATCCTGGACAATTTGAATATTATAAGACTAAGTTTCCTGTTCATATCTTTTATGTAAGCAAGTGGTTAAATTGTTTTTTGGATTCAAAATACATATTCTGGCTCACTTTTATGGGCTGGTTATCAAATGTCAGTTTAGTTTATAACTATCCCACTGTGGAGAGTTCTCCTGCACTTGTGTGTTAGCCAGGTGGTGGGAATCCGCCTCACAGGCTCCTTGGCACTGGCCATGGCGGGGGACACCACCTCCCCACCACAATGATAGTGCTCATAATTCCCTCCACATGCCTGTACACCTTCCTAAGTGCAGGGCAGGGATGATCATCAGATACCACCCACAGACTCCACCAGGTAGGGGTGCCTCCTCCTCCTGCGGCGAGATGGCTGTCAGAGTTCTGTCCAAGGTCTCTGTGTAGGAGGACGGTCACTTCATCCCTGCAGAAAGAGGGATGAAGAGGTCTACTCACAGGCTCCATGGGGCACAGGTGCTAACTCAGTACCACAGGGTGAAGGGGGAAGATTACGTTTCATCACAGTCACTCCTGTTTTTCCATTGGTTTGGGGAATGGACATACTTTGGAGGGGAGGGGATTCACCTTGAGAACAAACCAGGATGAATACAGAGGTTTTGTCTGAAGAATTAGCTTCCTTCCAATGCTTTGACTAAAGATGGATAAAGATCTTTGACTAAAAATAGATAGAAAGAAAGATAGATAGATGATAGATAGATAGATAAAACAGCTCAAAATAAAAATGGATAATTCTTAATAATATTGGATGGAATTGATGACCAGGGCCTGCTTATATCTATTGCATGATGTAATGAAAGAAAGCCTAAGATTGCTTCCAATGACAAACTATCCGCTGCTTGTATAATGTAGTATCAATAAGTAGCTTGACTATTTAAGAGATTCTAGATATATGAAAAAAAAAGATTAACCTGTTCCCACTAAATATCACCCAAACAAGAGTACAGTACTTGTTTTGATAATAAAAGGATGAGTTATTATTTTTTTTTAACAAAGGAGTGTATCTTAATTTATCTGAGGATGGAGAAAGGAGAGTGGAGCTTGGAATATTATTCAGACACAATGTGCCATATTGGTATAGTGTGTGGATCAGCAGACAAATTTGAGGAGGCAAAAGTCAGGGTGATTAAAAAGCTGTTTACCAGAGACAAGCATTACATTAGTATTCAACTTCATTATTTTGACTAGGACCAATCATGAAGGTGAAGAATCTTGGTTCTTCACTGGATGGTTATAAAGAAATGAATAAGTGATGAAAATGTGATAAACACTGCTGCTGCTGCTACTGCTGCTAAGTCGCTTCAGTCGTGTCCGACTCCGTGCGACCCCAGAGACGGCAGCCCACCAGGCTTCCCCATCCCTGGGATTCTCCAGGCAAGAACACTGGAGTGGGTTGCCATTTCCTTCTCCAATGCATGAAAGTGAAAAGCGAAAGTGAAGTTGCTCAGTCGTGCCCAAATCTAGCAACCCCATGGACTGCAGCCTACCAGGCTCCTCCATCCATGGGATTTTCCATGCAAGAGTACTGGAATGGAGTGCCATTGACTTCTCTGGTGACAAACACTAGCTGTGTCTAAATATCTATACTCCTCTATCCCCATAATAATAAAAATGTTAACTCTACAAATAGATATCCAGAATAATATATACAGAGATATTTTTTTCAAGTCCTCTTGCATCTAGGCACGGTCATGTGACCAACTTACACATGTTGGGATTTTGATGAAAGTTAATGAGTTCACCTTTCGGGTAAAGTCCTCACAGGAAAGAGTGCCATCCTCTTCAGCCTTTCCTCTTTTCACTGGTCAGTAATAAACCCTGACCATAAGTGCAGCACCCAGAGAAATAATATAGACAGAGGGAACTCAGGCTCCTTTTGACTTTATTAAGTGGAGCCATTAGAGCTGCTTGGAATTGTAAAAGAAAAAAATAAACTTCTATCATGATTAATTCATTCTTGTTTGAGTTCTTGATACACTCAAACACTAATACAGAAAAAAGAGAGCATGGTGAGATATAACATTTCATATGCTGCTGCTGTTGCTACGTCACTTCAGTCATGTCCAACTCCCCATGACCCTATGGGCCATAGCCCACCAGGCTCCTCTGTCCATGGGATTCTTCAGGCAAGAGTACTGGAGTGGTTTGTATGCCCTCCTCCAGGGGATTTTCCTGACCCAGGGATTGAACCAGTATCTTTTATGTCTCCTGCATTGGCAGGCTGCTTCATTATCACTAGTACCAACTGGGAAGCCCAACATCTCGTATAGGTTCAGCCTAACCTATCTGCATTGTAGTAATCACTAAGTCAGCAGTTGGTTCAATCATTTTGTAACAAGTCATAAAGGAATATAGTGGAAAGCATTTTCAATTTTTAGAAGAGAACCACATTAGTGAATAACATTTTACATTAACTTGGAAGAGAATGTTACCAACTGAAATCCAGTGTGACTATATTCAGTTAAAAAAATGTTAATTCTCCTGCATTGTAGGCAGACACTTTACCATCTGGGCCACCAGGGTGATTAAAATAAACTTTAGTAACTGTCTAAATTTAAGAGTCATTTTTCTAAAGTTGAGCTTTTGAGTATGAAGTGTTACAGTGGTATGGTAAAGCCTTGATCAGTTTTATTTTTAACTATGAGTATAAAATATTAACACGCTAGATACATGCAAGGGTGAATGACTTAACTCAGGCAGGCTTATACTGAAACAAAAGTTATAATATGGAGAGATTTCTCATCTTTCACAAAGTATATATTATGAGCATACTTGGCATGTTTTATTTTTACTATTGTTGTTAAGTTGCTAGGTTGTGTTTGACTCTTTTTTTTTTTTTTTTTTTATTCTTCCAATTTTATTTTATTTTAAACTTTACATAATTGTATTAGTTTTCCAAATATCAAAATGAATCCGCCACAGGTATACATGTGTTCCCCATCCCGAACCCTCCCAAGCATCCAGCATCATGCATCGAACCTGACTGGCAACTCGTTTCCTACATGATATTTTACATGTTTCATTGCCATTCTCCCACATCTTCCCACCCTCTCCCTCTCCCACAGAGTCCATAAGACTGTTCTATACATCAGTGTCTCTTTGCTGTCTCGTACACCGGGTTATTGTTACCATCTTTCTAAATTCCATATATATGCGTTAGTATACTGTATTTATGTTTTCCTTCTGGCTTACTTCACTCTGTATAATAGGCTCCAGTTTCATGAGGAAACCAGAAGGGAAAGAGACACGTGTACTCCAATGTTCATCGCAGCACTGTGTTTGACTCTTTTTCAATCCCATGGATTGTAGACCACCAGGCTCCTTTGTCCATGGGATATCCCAGGCAAGAATACTGGAGGGGTTGCCATTTCCTTCTCCAGAGAATCTTCCTGACCCAGGGATCGAACCCATATCTCCTGCATTGGCAGGTGGATTCTTTACCACTGAGCCCCACCAGGGAAGCCTTATAGCCCAAGCTTTAAAGTTTTAATGTAATTTCTGATGCTACTGTTAAGGTCAGTCACAGGACCTATCCAGATTCAAAAATAAGGAAAATAGACTATTCTCCTCAATGAAGAAGAGCAAAGAATTTGTGGCCATCTTAAATCTATCATGATATAAAACCAGATTTCAAATACGAAGGTAAAAAATATGAAGAAGCTGCACATATCCATAAATTAGAACATGGAGAAAAGGAAAAGTTTCAATATAAAATTTTTCTCAATTTCTGGGCAACATTAAAAAAATTCTCCATCAATAATATGAAATTTCAGAAAGCTGTATGTAGAATTTTAACAGACTGTAGCAGATATATGGTTTAAATGATATGTTAATATATCTGCCAAAGTGTCTTCAAAAGTTGCAATATTAAAAAATTTATTTATATTTATTAAATATTATATTTTCCCAGCTTTATTGAGATATAATTGACATAGAGCATTTGTAAGTTTAAGATATCTAATTTGACAGAGCATATCAAAAATTATTACACACTAAGGTAGTGTCAGACTTTATTTGTTTGGGTTCCAAAATCACTGCAGATGGTGATTGCAGCCATGAAATTAAAAGATGCTTACTCCTTGGAAGGAAAGTTATGACCAACCTAGACACCATATTAGAAAGCAGAGATGTTACTTTGCCAACAAAGGTCCATCTAGTCAAGGCTGTGGTTTTTCCAGTGGTCATGTATGGATGTGAGAGTTGGACTGTGAGGAAAGCTGAGTGCTGAAGAATTGATGCTTTTGAACTGTGGTGTTGGAGAAGACTCTTGAGAGTCCCTTGGACTGCAAGGAGATCCAACCAGTCCATCCTAAAGGAGATCAGTCCTGGGTGTTCATTGGAAGGACTGAAGCTGAAGCTGAAACTCCAATACTTTGGCCACTTGATGTGAAGAGTTGACTCATTGGAAAAGACTCTGATGCTGGGAGGGATTGGGGGCAGGAGGAAAAGGGGACGACAGAGGATGAGATGGCTGGATGGCATCACCAACTCGATGGACATGAGTTTGAGTGAACTCCAGGAGTTGGTGACGGACAGGGAGGCCTGGCATGCTGCTGCTATTCTTGGGGTCGCAAAGAGTCGGACACGACTGAGCGACTGACCTGAACTGAACTGAAGGTTAGTTAACACATCCTTCAACTGAGGAAGATCATTGCACTAAGAGAAAAAGAAAGCTGAAGCTCCAATACTTTGGCCACCTGATGAGAAGAGCTGACTCATTGGAAAAGACCCTGATGCTGGGCAAGATTGAAGGCAAAAGGAGAAGAGGGTGACAGAGGATGAGATGGTTGGATGGCATCACTGATTCAATGGACATGCATTTGAGCAAGCTCCAGAATATAGTGAAGGGCAGGGGAGCCTGGTGTGCTGCAGTCCATTGGGTCACAAATAGTCAGACATGCCTTAATTGCTGAAAGACAGCAACAACAACAAAGGAAAAAAAAAATCATCAAATAGTTTGACTAGTTTCTTCATTCATACAATCTTTCTTCATATATTTATTCATCCAACAAGTATTTCTTGAGGTCTCATCATGAGCCAAGGATTCTGTCAGGTAAAGAAGCTGTAATCTTCAAGGTGCTTAAAAGTTAATGTTATAAATGAACTGGAAAGATCATTCATCTGGACCTTTGATAATGTAGCACAACAGCCTTTGTGTATTATGTGAACAAGGTCTATGTAATGTAAGAATAAAAATTACAAATTCAGGGGTGCATTCAGTTACTCAAAGAAGCATAATTAAAGGCTTTGTTATACCCCCGGTTTGTCTTAAATCTTTAGGCTAATGTTTAAACCATGTCTTAACAAAAACAGATGCCTCCCAGTACACAGAATAGGCACATCTGCTCTGTGGCTCCACGTGGGAACATCTTCTTATTACTAGCAGCCCATCCCCAGTTCCAAGAACACATGAGCCTCTTAAAACAAAGTTGAAAATCTAGTGGCTTGCAAGTCAGCTGGCAGCGTCTCTGCATTTTTCAGCAGACTTGGATATCATGGGGAGCTTAGAGTTCACTCTGTAACTGACCTCCCTGAGCCAAGTTCAGAGTGGTGTGAGTTATCAAATCTGACAGTTTTTTGGCAAGTCTTTGAGGGCTTTTGGGCCAGACTCCCTTCCAAGCTCAGCTGGGATCAATTAGGATAAATAATAGTTCTTGCAATAGCTAGTTCCTACTATGCTTTTGAAAAAGTATTTAGTGTGCAATAATGTAATTGATGGCTTACCTGTACCATGCTCTCCAATCAAAGGAAAATAAGGCCCAATTGAAAAGTTGAAATGTCCTAAGATTTAGAACAATACAGTGGGGGAAGAGAAGGCAGAGAAGAACCAAAGAGGTCAATATTTTGAGGATTTCTTGTTCTCTAAATTAAACTAAAATATAATCAAACATATATTAAAAAATATTGTTTTCCTCCCAAATCTGAATTTCCACCCCAATGCAATATTTTGAAATTCTGGTTAAAATATTTACCCCCTATACACACACACACAAACACACACACACACTCAATGAAGGACTTTTAACAACACTCTCAGCAACCAGAGACTCACTAGTATATAATGCAGATTTTCAATTCTAGAACAAAAGTTGAACCCAGGCACAGGTTACTAGTGAATAATAAATGGTAAATACTCAGTGGAAGTCAGTGGCACAATAGCAAATAATAATTTTCTATAGTAATTGAATAATACTCGTTTTAAGGCTTTATGTAAACCAATATATATATTTTTAATTGGGTATTTATCTCTATATGGCCTGAGGGTAAGGTCCTGCAACTATCTCAAGACTGAAGTTCACACCTTGACTCTTTGCCAGAAATTTCTTTTTTTGACCTTATTAATTGCTACCAGAATCATGAAACCATTGTGGCACCTCATTAATGATTATGTAGGTTTGACATTGGTCTCCCACAAAATGGAACTGATTGTTTAAAATGAATGTAAGTTTAAATATGGCACTATATTTGCTTTAGAAGTGTTTCCTGCTTCATTGCTGTGTCCCCTTTTGTGGCCTTAGCTTCTCATATTTTTTTAACAACAAAAATTTTTTGTTAATAAAAAATTTGGACCTGCATAGACTATTTTTCCAGTCAGAGATAAAGGCTTCCATTTGAAGTCCTTTCTACAGAAAACTTTTTCACAAGTGACCAGAATGAAGTTTTTTTCAGGTAGATTTTACTCATTATATTAACAACATTGTTGAGTTACGACAGTAATCAAAATAGATGAAGATTATGGAAAAAATTATGCAATGATGTTTACAAATATCCAAGCAGACCCTTTAATGCAATGAATTGTTGGCTCCTAAAATTTGCCAGAGCACACATGCAATGGGATTCCCAGGTGGTGCATTGGTAAAGAATCTGTCTGCCCATGCAGGAGAAGCAAGGGATTCAGGTCCAGTTCCTGGGTCGGGAAGATCCTCTGGAGTTGGAACTAGCAACCCACTGCAGTATTCTTGCCTGGAAAATTCCATGGGCAGAAGAGCCTGGCGAGCTGCAGTCCATGTGATTGCAAAGAGTCAGACACTACTGAGCAACTGAGCATGCATGCTCATGCACTCACATGCAATACTGTTGCTGCTAACTGCTAAGGATGCAATGATTTTCAGACTAACTCCATGCTCTCCCAAAGTTACCTGTTAAGCTTTGATGAGTTAAATGTTCACTTCAACTCAACCTCTAATCAGGATTCCCCCACCTCTGGAGTCCAATATCAGATGATATGAGGTGGAGGTAAATATGAGGTGGAAATAAAGTGGACAATAAATATAATGGGCTTGAATATCCCAAAACCATTCCCCACCTCATCCATGGAAAAAGTGTCTCATTAAACTGATTCTTGATGCCAAAAAAGGTAGTGGCCCGCTACTCAAAATGTATGCAGTCCGTGGAACTGAATGACGTAGTGATGTCACATGGGATTTAGTTCTTAAGAATTATCAGTCAATGGTATTATTCTAGTGAGTATGAAAACACAGTACCTTTTGTAGAACACAGTTTCAAATAAATATATGGTTTGATTAAGCCACACATAAAATACCTTATTTTCTTCAATGTAAAAAGTGCGCTATGACTTGTGTGTGCACCTGAGTGAGTGCATCCTCTAGTGTCTATTTCAAGATCAGATTATGACACGTTCAAACTACTTTGAAAATCATGTTTTGAATGACTGATTCTAACTGATAAGTTAGTGAAAATGTGTCAAAATTAAGGCAACAGAAGAGAGAAATTAGAAAGCTTAGAATGCAATCTGTATAATTGAAGAAAGATTTACAGTCTTAAGACATGCGTTCACTGTTGAAATATGTGGGACAGACAATGGATAAACCTGCCGTTAGTTACATGAGTATGAAGAATATCAGTGAAAGAATCTCGGTAGAGAAAGAACAATGAAAGAAAAGTAAAAGATGACATAATCCAAAGTTCAACTGACAGTTACTTGAATGAGAAGAAGTGAAGACTGACTGTGAACTGGCAAACTCAGGAAAGACCTGGCTGAAGAGTTTCGACTTGTGCTCATCACTGTCCAATTTAGATGTCCAGAGAAAGGAAGAGGAAGCATAATACGTGGAGTATTGAGAATTTCAACAGCATGAGCAAGGGCTAAAAGGTAGAGTGGAGAACAAGGTCCCAGACTGACCAAATCACAATTGGACAGTCATCCTTAAATAAACAAGAACTGACTTTAGGTACAACATCTTGTAGCAAACTTTACTTATACAAATATAGTATTTGTCATATATGTTAGCTTGTTGTCCTATACAACTTTGTTGTATTTATTTCAATAGAAACATACTCATAGGAAAAATCCCCCTCCTGACACATGTGTCTTCTTTGCACAGATTTCCTGAAGCCAGACACCTGCAGAAACCCTCTGTAGTGCAAAGCTAGGTTCAGAGCTTTGCTTTAGAAATATTTTCTTGTCTTTTTGTAAGCTTATTTGTTTTCATTTTGTTAACATAAACATTATTACAGTCCAGGTTCGATGCACGATACTGGATGCTTGGGGCTAGTGCACTGGGACGACCCAGAGGGATGGTATGGGGAGGGAGGAGGGAGGACGGTTCAGGATGGGGAACACATGTATACCTGTGGCGGATTCATTTTGATATTTGGCAAAACTAATACAATTATGTAAAGTTTAAAAATAAAATAAAATTTTAAAAAAGTCAACGTCTCTTCTTTCTTATCTATGCTGTTATTCATTCATGTTAACTCAAACATTTTTGATTCATTCTACCAGCTTTTCTTTTATTTCTCTCAGAGACTTAGCAATTATCTTTTATATTCATGTAGGTTTTTGTATAAATGAATTAATTTGATGTTTGCTTCAAATATCTTTTTCTAGTAGTTTAACATTCTAGTTTTACTGTTTTGTGTTAATATGTACAAAATGTAAATTACAAAGAGTTCAGTTCAGTTCAGTCGCTCAGTCGTGTCCGACTCTTTGTGACCCCATGAATCGCAGCACGCCAGGCGTCCCTGTCCATCACCAACTCCCAGAGCTCACTGAGACTCACGTCCATTGAGTCAGTGATGCCATCCAGTCGTCTCATCCTCTGTCATCCCCTTCTCCTCCTGCCCCCAATCCCTCCCAGCATCAAAGTCTTTTCCAATGAGTCAACTCTTTGCATGAGGTGGCCAAAGTACTGGACTTTCAGCTTTAGCATCATTCCTTCCAAAGAACACCCAGGACTGATTCCTTTAGAATGGACTGGTTGGATCTCCTTGCAGTGCAAGGGACTCTCAAGAGTCTTCTCTGACAGATCTATAATTATATAGCTTCTCTAGTTTACTTTGAAATACTTCATAAAATTCAATAAGATATCTGAAACCTTGAGTGTCAGATTATATTTGAGAGATACTATCTTAAATCCTCATTACAGAAATAGCCAAGGAAAGTGCTTAAGCTATTACTAACTAAAGGTAGAGTAGCAGAAGTAGCAGATTGTGGTAACTTGTCTCCAAAGGTGGCTCCCCCCCAGTGAACCAGCCTCCCATAACTTGAACTCTTGTGTAGTCCATGACCACAAAGAATGATGGACCAATTCTTGACATATACATTAAGAAAGCTTTTGGTTTCCAATTTTCAACTCTCGGGAACCCTGAGCTACCATGAAAGGTACCAATTGCCCAGCTGAAGAAATAATGTGAAAATGTGCTAAGATCACGTAGTGAGAAGAGTAATAGTTGTCTAAGCATTCCAACTGAGTCTTCCATTACTTCCACCCCAGGTACTATTTTCCTACAACTATATAAGAGACCCTCAGGGAAACCAAAAGAACAACCACATGGAGAAGAACTAGAGGCTTAGAATAAGGAAACAAGTTAACGGAGGAGGAAAAATATAAGTTATAAAAACTTTTTATGGAAACTAATTGTGTTGATAGTTGATAAGAGAAGAAAATTTTCTCAACCAGATAATTTTATTAACAAAATATATCCTACAGCTAACATTATATCTAACAATGAAAGACTGAATTCACCCTACTTAAGATCAGGAACAAGCAATCATGTACATTCTTGCCATTTTCACTCTGCACTATACTGAAAGACCTGACCATGGAACAAGATAAAAATAAATAAATGGCAACAATAAAGATTTGCTTACAAATGGTAAATGTGTATGTAGAAAACTCTAAATAACCTACAAAATTCTCTCTGTAACATAAATAAACTTAGCAAAATTGCAGAGTCACATAGTTAATATACAAATTCTGCCATTTGCATTTGCCACAATATGGAGGTACCTTGAGAACATTATGCTAAGAAAAATAAGCCAGATATAGAAGGATAAATACTGTCTCATGTCACTTACCTTAGGAATCTAGAACAGTCAAACTCATAGAAGCAGAGAGTAGAATGGCTATTGCCAGGGATTGGGTAAGGGGAAACAGGAAATTGCTTTTCAATGGGTATACAGTTTCTATTATGCAAGTTCTAGAGATCAGCTATTACCTGTAGTCTCTACAATTTACAATTTTGTATTGTGTATTTTATGTGAGAAGATAAATCTCATTTAAGTGTTCTCACCAAAGGAAAGAAAAGTAAAATAAACAACAACAACAAAAACAAGAAAAATTTTGGAGGTGATAGATAGTTACTCAAGACTTTACTTGTGGTGATGGTATCATAGGTGTAAAATAAATGCTTACTCAGTCATGTCTGACTCTTTGTGACCCCATGGACTGTAGCCTGCCAGGCTCTTCTGCCCAAGAGATTCTCCAGGCAAGAATACTGGAGTGGGTTGCCATTTCCTTCTCCAGGGGATCTTCCCAACCCAGGGGTTGAACCCAGGTTTCCTGCGTTTCAGGCAGATTCTTTAGCCACTGAGCCACCAGGGAAGTCCTGGTGTATGCATACGACCAAATTTATCGAGATATAGACTTTAAATGTGTGCAATTTTTAATATAGATAGCATATTGAAAAGCAGAGACATTACTTTGCCAACAAAGGTTCGTCTAGTCAAGGCTATGGTTTTTCCTGTGGTCATGTATGGATGTGAGAGTTGGACTGTGAAGAAGGCTGAGCACAGAAGAATTGATGCTTTTGAACTGTGGTGTTGGAGAAGACTCTTGAGAGTCCCTTGGACTGCAAGGAGATCCAACCAGTCCATTCTAAAGGAGATCAGTCCTGGGTGTTCTTTGGAAGGAATGATGCTAATGCTGAAACTCCAGTACTTTGGCTACCTCATGCGAAGAGTTGACTCATTGGAAAAGACTCTGATGCTGGGAGGGATTGGGGCAGGAGGAGAAGGGGACAACAGGATGAGATGGCTGGATGGCATCACCGACTCAATGGACGTGAGTCTCAGTGAGCTCTGGGAGTTGGTGATGGACAGGGAGGCCTGGCATGCTGCTATTCATGGGGTCGCAAAGAGTCGGACATGACTGAACGACTGATCTGATCTGATACCTCAATAAAGTAAAAAAAGCTAAATATATTTAATTGCATTTTCTTTTGAGCAATATTTTTTTTCCTTCTCTGTGATCATTATTTAACAATGAAAAATTTAGAAAAGGAAACAAAGATGTTAATCTCATTATATGATTTTCTTGCGTGTATCACACAGCTTAGTTTTTACTATAAAGTATATAATCTAAAATTTAGCAATTTAATTATGACATATTCCTCATTGTGAAATACCTGAATAAACACTGAAAAAAAGAATTTATACAGAACGCTTACAGACTGATAATAAAAAAGCAAATAATACAGTTCAAAAATTGGGCAAAGAAATTAAGATATTTCACAAAAGAAAACATGCAGCAGACTTGTGGTTACCAAGGGGAAAGAGGCAAGGAGGAGGGACGGTTGGAAGTTTGAGATTAGAGATGCAAACTGTTATATACAGAGTAGATAAGCAACAGTGTCCTACTCTACAGTACCGGGAGCTATATTTAATGTCCTGTGATAAACCATAAAGGAAACGAATATGAAAAAAATATATATATATAACTGTCACTTTGCTGTCCAATAGAAATTAAACACAACATTGTAAACCAAATATACTTCAATAATTTTAAAAAATGCAGTGACAAATAAATAAAAACTAAGATCCACTATACCACTGGTCATTAGGGAAATGGAAATTACAACTACAGTGAGATATAACTACACAAGCCCTAAAATAAAAACTAAAATCTCACATTTAGAGACTGGAGCAATAGGAACTCTGATAGATTGCTAGTGAAAATACAAAGTGGAATAACTACTATAGAAAAGAAATTGTATATAATCCTGCCATTAACCTTAGTTAATGGGTTTTTGATACACAAAATGACATAGATAAACTAAATAATCATTACACTAAAAAAAGGAGCCAGGCACAAAAAAATCACATGTGATTCCATTTTTATGACATCTGCAAATGATCCCTGGGTTGGGACAATACCCTGGAGAAGGAAATGAAAACCCACTCCAGTATTCTTGCCTGAAAAATCCCACGGACAGAGGAGCCTGGTGGGCTACAGTCCATGGGGTCACAAAGAGTTGGACATGCCTGAGCACGCACAGCCTCACCTCACAACAGGCAAAACAGTCTCTAGTGTCAGAAATCTAATAATGCTTGCCTGGATTGAAGGGTGAAGACTGACTACAAGAAAGCACAAAGAAACATTTTGGAGGGATAGAAACACTCTATTTGTTGATTGTGGCTGTTACATTGATAATCACATTTAGCAAAACTCTTCAAACTGCATTTTTAACTTGATATATTGTTATTATATGCAAATTTTGCCTAAGTAAAGTTGAATTAAAAAAAAATCCTCAAGAAAAAAAAATAGGACACCAATGACTAGAATGGCTCATTAAAAAAAGAAATTAACCATAAGTCAATAGATCATAACTTATTTCTATTGGAGAACATGTTTAGCAAATGGAAATTTGTTGAAAGTGAAAAATTGTACATTCACTTTGGAAAACAGCTTGACAGTTTTTAATAAAGTTAAAAATACACATACTGTATGACTCAGTAGAACCATTCTGAGTCATTTACTTAAATAAAAATGTATCCAACAAAAGACCTGTACAAAATGTTTACAGCATTGTTATGCAAAATATCCCCAAAATGGAAATAAACAAAATATTCATCAACAGCTGAAGAGGTAAGCAACTTGTATGTATTTCATATTTCATAGGATGGAATATTACTAAACTATGAAAAGAACAAACTACAGATATATGCAACTGATTTGGGGATAAATTCCAAGATAGTATACTGAACAAAAGACACACAAGCATACAAAATGATTGATTTCATATACATATGACATATATATGTCTTGCCCAAACAAAAAAACTAGTACTTAGTAATAAAAATCATATCAAGCCCACATACAAAGTTTTATAGTACCTTTATTCATAACTGCTAAAACCTGGAAGCAACCAAAATACTTTTCAGCAGATGAATGCATAAATAAACTGTAGTAAATAAATTGCAGGAAAAAGGAATGAGTTCTCAAGCCATGAAAACACATGGAGAAAACTTAAATACCTGTTACTAAGAAATGCATGGAAGCCAATATGAAATGGCAATATTCTGTATGATTCTAATTATATGACATTCAGGAGAAAGCAAATGTATGGAGGCACTAAAATAATCAGTTTTCTCCAGGGGAGTTGAGGTCAGGAGAGGGGAGGGTCAGGGGAAGAGGGATAAATAGAACACAGATGATGTTTAAGACAGTGAAACTACCTTTTATTATACCATAATGATGGATATGTCTTATATACGTTTGTTATAGCCTATTCTCTGGTAGCTCTGGTAGTAAAGAATCTGCCTGCAGTGTGGGAAACCCTGGTTTGATCCCTGGGTGGGGAAGATCCCCTGGAGAAGGGAATGGCTACCCCACTCCAGTATTCTTTGCCTGGAGAATCCCACAGACAGAGTACCCTGGCAGGATACAAACTTATATAATGTAAACTTATGTAATGTAAACTTTCATTAGTGTAAAACTTTAATGAATGATAATAATGTTTCAAGAAAATTTCATCAGTTATAACAAGCATATCACAGTGATGGGGCTGTCGATAGTGGGGGAGGCTATGACTGTGTGTGGGCATGGGATATATGACAGTTCTCTGTACTTTCTGCTCAATTTTGCTATGAACCTAAAACTGCTTTTATAAATAAAGTCTGTTGAAAAGAAAAAAAAAAAAAACATCTAAAGTTGCTGGATCCAGGGCATTGTCTTTTATTGCAAACACTCTTGAATGAACTTTTCTGAATGATGGAAATGTTCTATCTGTAACTTGATGGTTACACATACACAAATATATTTTTCCAATCTCATGCACTATAAGTTCATAATGGGTATATTTTACTGTATGTACATTGTACTCCAATAAACTCCATTAAAGATAATGTTTTAAAAACATATTTCAACAGAGGAGACACTGGGTAAAATCTGGTTGGTGACTTAGAGGAAAAGATATATGTTGAAACAGAATACAAAACACACTTTCTGTTTGTGACACGTTGGTTGCGTTAACAGACCTAATTAATGACATACCTTCCCTTATGCATGTTCTCTGGATTAGCATATCTTTCCCCTCATTCCTTTGGCGCTCTGTAAAACAGTCAATGTTTTACATGCTGGTGTTCACTTCTGCCCTGGCCCTGTTGCTGGACTGGGCTTACTCATCTTTAAATTTGTCCTAAACAACAAAAAAAACTTGTTTAGATTAGACACTGGATGGATGGGAGACATAAAACAAAGCTCTTTCCCCAGCCATCCTAGATCAGCTGCTGGTGGATAACACAGCAGGCAGCCAACACCCTTACGTGAAGAAGTACGGCTGAGCCAAGACTCTCCCAGCAAGACCAACCTAAATCGTTAACCCACAGTGAACTTAGTGAATGTTTATTGTTTTGAGTCACTGAGTTTTACTATAATTTGGTATGTTCTATGGGGTATTAAAATATAAGGTAAAAATCGGAGTAATTAACATTATTTTTAGATGCTTCATAACATATTCTCACTAAACATATGCTAACATTATAGTTTAAAAGGGGGAGTGGGCTGCTCAAGTGTTTAATAACCCAGGACTGTCCTACACGTACATTAGAAATTTCAGGTTAAAAATGAATTTTTAAGCCATGAAGTTAAATTTATAAACAAATTAATATGCTGCAATTCATATCAAATAATAAATCATTTTAACAGAAGTTGACACTAGATACAAGTGAGAGTGAGTCACTGATTTTTTTTGTTTGTTTGAAGATTTTCTTTTTTCTGTGGAATTTCAGGACTTTTGGGAAAACACTCTGATCTACTCTCTCTTCCCCCTCCCCTTATCTTATTTCAGTAATACTGTTATTTCTTCTCTCTCTCTTTCTCTCTTTCTCCTTCTTTCTCTGTTGGTCAACCTGGAAATTTCAATAAAATTCCTGAATACTAGAATATGAGAATTATATCCAGTTTTGCAAATCTACATCTTATTTAAATGAACTATTTTATAATGAACTCCGTGAGGTTTAGTCAGTTTTTTAAATTGTACTAGAATTCTTTGTCCTGGTCACTCTTTAACCTGGTGAAGTACTTTCTTTGACAATCTTTTATGAAAAAAATTACTATTTGTGGTAATGATATTTTTCTTGAAGTTTAAATTCCTAAGTAGGCTGTCCTAGTATTAAAATCTTCCACTGGAATCCTTTAGACTAGAAAGTAATCCTACTAGATAAAATAAAAATACCACCAGTATTACAATGAATAATTGTCTCCTAAATTTTGAAAAGGTCAAAAAAATGTTATGGTTAGCTCTCTTATCAGAAAAGATGCAAACTGTAAGAGCTGACACACTGAAGAAAGGCTTTGGCAAGTGATATTCAAACCACACTGATGTTGCTAAGAGAAAAGATCTTAAAAGCTCTCATCACAAGGAAAAAAAATTGTAACTATATGTGGTGATGGGTGTTAACTAAACTATTGTGGTAATTATTTTGCAATATATGCAATATATAAAATCATAATTTTGTACACCTAAAACTAATACAGTATTGCATGCCAATTATATCTCAGAAATAATTTTTAAAAGCACATTAACTCAAAGGGCATGTGTAAGGGGAAAAAATGTCAAGTAAATATCAGCTACATTGCATTTCTAATATATTCAAATAACATCTATTATGGGGTTTCCCCAGGTGGCTCAATGGTAAAGAATCTAATGCCAAGGCAGGAGATGAAAGAGACACACGTTCGGTCCCTGAATTGGGAAGATCACCCACAGGAAGAGATGGCAACATCCCAGCATTCTTGCCTTGGAAATCTCAGGGATAGAGGAACTGAGCGGGCTACAGTTCATGAGGTTACAAAGAGTCAGACGCAACTGAGCATGCACACACCATAACATCTATTACACAGAAAGATTAAGGTTAGGGCTTCTCTGGTGGCTCAGACAGTAAAGAATCCGTCTGCAATGCGGGAGACTTGGGCTCAATCCCTGGGTTGGGAAGATCCCCTGGAAAAGAGAATGGCTACTCACTCCAGTATTCTTGCCTGGAGAATCCCCATGGACAGAGAAACCTGGTGGGCTACAGTCCATGGGGTCACAAAGATTCACACATGACTGAGTGACAAAGCACAGCACACAGCACGTTATTACTCAGGTTGCAAATTAATTTTTATCATAAATGTAATTTTAATCTTTCAGAACTAGAAGAGGAAAACTAAAATTATTGCTTTCTATTCACAATAAGGAATTTAATAGAAATTCAATTTTAAGCCAAATTTGCTACAACACAAACATTTTCTTAAACAAGGATTGTTAAATTGATTAACATTACCTTGTCCTGGTTAAAAAATGAACTTTTAATGTTTGAGTAATAGTACCCTCTAGAAATGTAAATCAGATTTCAATAAATAGCCACATTAATAATTCAGTTAGGATTTCCCAGGATGCACTAGTGGCAAAGAATCCACCTGTCAATTCAGGAGATGCAAGAGATGCAGGCTCTGTCCCTGAGTTGGGAAGATCCCCTAGAGGAAGAAATGGCACCCCACTTTTGTATTCTTGCCTGAAAAATTCCATGGGCAGAAGAGCCTGGTGGACTACAATCCATGGAACCACAAAAAGTCAAACACAACTGAGAAACTGAGCACAATAATTAAGTGAAGTGATGAAAAAAACTGAGACTATAATAGGGAGATCATTTATCTGAGAAATCCATCATAATTGATAGCCCCCATATTCATAGAGAATAGTGCTTATTAGTGTTTGATAGGTGAGTCCTTCCCCTAGCCATTCAGAAAAAAAATATTGTCACCCACAAAGCTCCATGTGAACTCCATGTGCTTTCTGATTAAGGCAATCAATTCTAGCCCTCTGAAAGGCAGGGTCCCTAATCCTGATCATTGAAGGAGATAAATTGCTGTAGCATAAACTGCTACAACAGGAGCAGTTTATGTCCTATCAAATGGCCATGAGAAAGGACAGGCTCTTCTGAAATCTTGCAACTGAGAAGCACTACAGTTGAAGTCAGGACTCTTCTCCCAGGAACTAATATCTTGCCCTGTCAGATGCTGTAAAGCTCCAGAATTTCTCCCGTGAATTCTGTACTAAGAGCAGGGAGGGATGTGTTACTTAACTATGACTCTCATTTGCATGGAAATTTTATTTTTCTTCACATATTTTTAATTTTTCATCGATTTTAGAATATAAAACTTATGCCTCCTCCATTTATTTTTTTCACTTTTTCTTTTTTATATTTTTAATCTTATCTAATATAAAAGTGTGAATTTTGTTGTTGTTGTTGTTGGATAGCCTTTTTGTTATATTGAAGGGTAGTTGATACACAATATTATATAAGTTACAGGTGCCCAATATGGTGATTCACAATTTTAAAGATTATACTTCATTTATAGTTATAAAATATTGGCAACATTCTGTGTTTTGTACAATATGTTCTTGTAGTTTAGATCATACATAAGAGTTTGTTCTTATTCCACTACATGTATATTAATCCTCTTAATCCTCCTCTGCTCCCTCTTGCCACTGGTAACTAATAATTCATTCTCTGTATCTGTGAGTCTGTTTCTTCTTTGCTATACTCACCAATTTGTTGTATCTTTTAGATTCCACCTATAAGTGATATATACAGTGTTAGTCTCTCTGTCTGACTTATTTCACTTAGCATAACATCCTCCAAGTTCATCTACATTGTTGCATACGACAAAATTCCCCTCTTTTTGTAGCTGAGTAGTATTCCATTTTGTGTATTCCATCGTGTGTGTGTTTACTGAACCAGTCACTGAATGATCCAAAGATGGGTAACTTACTTATTACAAAAAATAATGCATAAATCCATAATATGTGTAAGCTGTTTTATAACATTCATAGTTATTTAAAAACAGAATCAGGATTTTCAATGGAAATGCATTTACCCTGGGTATTTTTTTAGAATAAATGATTTCAGGCTTGTAACTTATTAAGTCAGTCATGACTGAGCGACTGACCAGCAACACATTCATTCAGCTTTTTTTGTCATTACTCTTTGATTTTTTTTATTGCTCTCTTTTCTCTGGCTGGTATAGAGAGAGAACTTAAAAGCTATTTTCTAAGTGGCAGCATCCAATATCTTAGCCTTTGTTGTCGGCACTGGGCTTGTCACAGGGTCGTGTTGCTCTTACATTATCGGGCTACCCTTCAAGTCTTCTGCAGAGTCAGTTTCCATGACTAATTCTTGATTAAAATAATCTCAAGGTTTTAACTATAATATTGGAGAATTAACTTGTAACTATTTTAACATAAAAGGATTTCTTTTAATGCCAGAGGTGGGTGTTGTTTGAGATGTCTGTGTCTTATCCAACAGATAGTAGAGACCAACCATAAAGAATGTGAGAGACAAGAAACCCTTCTCCGCCCTCTGCTGTGATTCTCCCTGTCATTGTGCAAGATATAGTCAGGCATTTAGCAGAAATAGGAGATAATGGCTCTATGGTGTTTTCATTTCATTGTTTTACAATATAAAAAATAAATTAAATTTGTAATTGCAAGAAAATGCACAATGAATCGTGCCAAATAAACATCTAATTTGGGAGAAGTGAAGAGGGCAGAAAAACGAGAATAAATGCAATTTTCTACTTCTCACTTGATTGAATGAGCTATTTTTTTAATCAATGAATTTATAAGTTTCTATTCACCATTTTAATACACCCAATACTTAAGAAAGATTATGAAATATTCAATTTAAAATAACTGAGATGCTAATGTTTTCTTCTCATCAAGTTTGGCTAGAGCCTACATTCTGTTCCCCAGTAAAATCATGATTGATGAGTGACAAATATCATAAATATCCTATATTGGAAATGCCTAAGTCAAAGAAATAGATTTCTATGAGTTTATGGTTGAAGACAAATTTTAGTTATAAATTGTAAGAGGAAGTTTATTTGAATTGTTAGTCAATTACTATTATGACTAATCCACTTTTAACTGAAGTTAAAAGAAGTCAAATTTCAATTAATAAAAACCAGAATATTAGAATCATTTTATTAAATATAATTCAATTATATACCACACAACACCTTGAATTTAATTATATCAGTAGATCACTTTGTATCAGAACTCTTAAGAAATCTTTGCATTTTATTTCTAAGGGCGAGAAGTATGTGCAAAATTTGTCCTTTTCAGATATTAAATTCCCCCTGTAGCCTTTTTTGTCCCTGAAGAATTTAGATATATGCAAAATGTCATATGCTGCTGCTGCTGCTAAGTCGCTTCAGTTGTGTCCAACTCTATGTGACCCCATAGACAGCAGCCCACCAGGCTCCCCCGTCCCTGGGATTCTCCAGGCAAGAACACTGGAGTGGGTTGCCATTTCCTTCTCCAGTGCATGAAAGTGAAAAGTGAAAGTGAAGTCGCTCATTCATGTCTGACTCCCAGCGACCCCATGGACTGCAGCCCACCAGGCTCCTCCATCCATGGGATTTGCCAGGCAAGAGCACTGGAGTGGGGTGCCACTGCCTTCTCTGAAAACATCGTATACGTATACTGAAATACCTTATAATTCAAAATGGGCATTTTGTTTCATGTAGCTCCATTTTTAATGTCTCTTGAACTTTATTTTTTCCCCTCTAGTAAGTACAGTAAATCTCTACATTTTATAGCATTTCTGTTTTCTCTCAAGTATGTGAAGTTTTTTTTTCTTTTCTGTAAACTCTTTATTTTACTCTTATGACTAATAGAAATAAATCCAAATTACATAAAATGAAATGCCACACACACAATCCCAAATAATGCTGTTACAATGAACCTTTTTTTTTCCCTGTAGAAGGTAAGTCACTTCAGTCGTGTCCGACTCTGTGCGACCCCATAGATGGCAGCCCACCAGGCTCCCCAGTCAAATATCTAAATCCTAAGTCACCAGGGCAAACTCTGGAAGCTAGAGTCAATTTCATTTGCATAGACTGTTGTAACACATTCCCTGGGCCTTGACGGACAGCAAGAATAGGCCTATGTGGTACAAGGAAGAGAAGCCTACTAGGTTCTGGGTTCTCTCCATTTCTAACTATGTCAAAAAGATCCTTTTTTTTTTTTTTTAAACAGGAAATTCTGTGTGTTAAAGATAAGTCATTCCTATTTAAGTTTTTTATTTCTTTTATGAGACAAAGAGCACACATCTTGTGGCTCATTACCCCGTGGGTCACCATTATTTTGACTCCTGATTTAGGCAACCAATATGAGAGAAGTGAATTCACATGATGTGGAAAACAGTAATTCTTCTGAATGGGGGAAGAGACATCCGTGAGGTGACATTCTGTCGGAAGGGAGTGAGGAAACTTGGCTTTGAGCTCTCTTTGCATACCCAGCGCACTATTTATAGTTACGATCTATGATCTGAGCTTAGTTGGGCATTGAGACTCTGATGGATATTTGGGATATATGTGAATACTTAGTAGCTGTTCTTTACTTTGTCCCTCATTCACCGTCTTGTTCTGAAAAGCAGAGCCGTGATGGTTCAATGAATGGAATATTACTCTGCCATATTGAATCACTTCTGGTGAAGTGATGAACCTAGAACCTGTTATGCAGAGTGAAATGAGTCCAAAAGAGAAAAACAAAAATCATATATTAATGCTCATATATGGAATCTAGAAAAATGGTATTGATGAACCTATTTTCAGGGAAGGACTGGAGATGCAGATACAGAGAATGGACTTGTGGACACAATAGGGACAGGAGAGAGTGGGACAAATGGAGAAAGTAGCATTGACATATGTCTGTACATACTACTGTGTGTGAAAAGAGATAGCTGATGGGAAGTGGCTTTATAACAGGGGGCCTGGCTAGGCAATCTGTGATGACCTAGAGAGGTGGGATGGGGGAGGCTCAAGAGAAGGCGATATATGTGTAATTATGGCTGATTCACATTGTTTTATGGGTGGAAACCAACACAACATTGTAAAGCAGTTTTACTCCAATTAAAAAATAAATTTTAAAAAAACCTTTAAAAATGAATAGTCTAATTTTGTAGACTATGGTAAGACAGTAGAGACCAAGGGAGCCTTTATTTGTAGACTAATGCATTGTAAAGATGGAGAAGGAAATGGCAACCGACTCCAGTGTTCTTGCCTGGAGAATCCCAGGGACGGGGGGCCTGGTGGGCTGCCGTCTGTGGGGTCGCACAGAGTCGGACACGACTGAAGCGACTTAGCAGCAGCAGCAGCATTGTAAAGAAAGAATTGGGAAATTGCCATTACTTAGCTCCGTTTTCTTGACAAAGTCATTTACCCCATCTGGCTTCAGTTCCTTTTTTTGTAAAATGGGGATATCTTACCAACTATCTTTCTAAAGAATCCGCTCTTAAACATATATTTTGTGATATAAACTTTGATCACATTTGATACATATTTTTTAAACAATGAATGCACAAGTAAAGGAATAGTTTGAATGGTTTGCTAAAGTGAATCTAAAAATGCAATACGTCTTAAGAGTCCCTCTGACAACAGTCACAATTGCAAGTGATTTTGATATTTAGATTACACTATTCATCTATGCCAGTTCTCTCATGCTGCTCTATTTAAACTCTCAAATGTAGCACATCCAGCAGCAGAAAAATGTTACTCATTGAACTACCCAATACCCATGCAAAATTTTTTGCCAAAGTAGCATTTTTAAGTGATTGATCCACCCTCATTGATTTTTTTCCCCCAAATAATTCCTTCACTTGGATCACAAGCAACCACCAGCCAGTGGAAATTTTTGCAAAACTCTTGGCTCTCTGTCCTAACCTAATAGTAGATGAATATTTCCCCACTACAGATGAAACAAATGTTTCTCTTTGGATAAGTTTGCCATTAAACAAACTTTTGCCATTGAATCTATGTTTAGATTTGGGCAGTTGGGACATCACCAAGTTAAATAGATGCTTGCTGAAATATCTGCTTTATTTTGCTGATTCAGAAACATGTTAATTGTCCTGTGAATTTAGTAACAATCATCAAGTATTATTTTAAAACAATTACTTTGTCAAAAGGTGGTACTTCTAATGTTTGATTTTTTTGGCTTGTGAAGTAGACTTCAATTTTGTGAAAATTACTTAAACTATCTACTTTTTCATGAATACAAATGAACCATTTCTTTGTGTGTGTGTGTTTGACCATCACACTCTGCTTAAAATTTACCCAATAAGAAGTCCAAGACAAGTAAAGCACGTTGTTGCTTAATGGAGAAGAAGAAAGCAGGGTTTTTTTTAAAGTTTATACCTATATTTATCTTGAGCAACTTGCCTCTTCTTGATCTCAGTTTCCTGTGTATGAAACGATGAGTCTGCATTAGCTGATTTCCAAAGTCTCTCCAATCCTGAATTACCAGGACTCCATGACCCTCATTTATAAACCTTACCAAGTTAATTTACCACAGATGTACTCTGGCCCAGTATCAATGCCAAAAAACATCAGCATTGAGAAACAGTTAATAAGAAGCTGAATGTTTTTGATGGTGCAAACAGATATTAATAGAAATGAAAGCACAGTTTAGTTTTTATTAGATGTAACTGGATTTCTTCTGTCATTCTGTTTGTTACCTATTACATATAAGGTTGAAATTCCTACCTAACTTCAGTGTATTATCCCTGTTCTCCTTTCCATGCTCACTTTATTCACCTTCTATCATATTCTGAAATTCAGAAGCATTGAGTTGGGAAAAGCATCTGTTTAAAGGGAGTATTATAAGTTCTTCAATCCTCAGCTTTCTCTCTCCTGACCCAAATGCTCACATGCCTTGCATACAGTTGTAAGGCATGTGCTGTTTAGGGCTCAATGTGGTTGCAAATTAAGAATAAAGGAACCTGTAGGAAATGCTAGTTTTTGGCTTACAATATACCAATCCCATGCTTTTCCCTTATTAATAAACCACACCAGACAACAATATTCCCATACTCATAAAATTAATCTAAGCTAATCATATTAATCCTAGATCCTTCAGAGAACTATTAAATTTGCCTATCTCCCTTGCCTGTGACCAATTTGGATGATAAAATTAAAGGTACATCTGCTGAGATCCAACCAGTCCATCCTAAATGAAATCAGTCTTGGGTGTTCATTGGTAGGACTGATGTTGAAGCTGAAACTCCAATACTTTGGCCACCTGATGCGAAGAGCTGACTCATTTGAAAAGACCCTAATGATGGGAAAGATTGAGGGCAGGAGGAGAAGGGGATGACAGAGGGTGAGATGGCTGGATGGCATCACCAACTCAATGGACATGGGTTTGGATGAACTCCGGGAGTTGGTGATGGACAGGGAGGCCTGGCGTGCTGCAGTTCATGGGGATGCAAAGAGTAGGACACTACTTAGCGACTGAACTGAACTGAACTGACACATCTGCTGAAAGGACTTTAACTTTCTAGATATGAGAATCATAACCAGTGGTACCAGCCACCTTTTCTTTCTTATGTGGATTCCTGGAATTGGAGTGGCCATCTTGCAAGTGTTAAGAAAGGCTAAAACAAACAAATATGCAGAAGGTCTGACATCTCTGAGTGGGTGAACTAAAACCATAGCAACTACAAATAGCTAGTCTTATTGTGAGGTTATGGGCTCCTAGACTCCCCCTTCAAGACCGAAGGATTTATTCTTCCAACTGCTAAGATTATGAGCTAACATCCCTCAGCTGTCAAGCCATCTTCCAGAATTTTATCAGCTGAAGAACACCTCCCTACTGAGGATATGTTTGCCTCCTCCCTGGAGAAGCCCCTCTTCAACGTCTGGTTGATGTGGGAGTATAAATACCTGGGTGTCTCTCTTCGACATGGGAAAACCATCTCTGAAGAGCCATCCATCTTTGGAGCTCCCCACAAGTTCAGTTCAGGTCTTATTATAAATTAACTTCAGGCCAACTCTCCCTCTACCCAGAGTCCTGCTTGCTTCAAATCCCCTAAGGTGATGTTTCTGAGAGCACTCCCTCTGAAAATTTCTGACACTTGTCTCTGTTTTGAATTGACTTTGGGCAAAAAACAAATTACCATGTTGTTTAATCTGCTGTTAGATTTTCTGTTACTTGTGGCCAAAATTATCCCTAATTTAAACATGAGTGTATGATACAGTTAGAAGACTGGCTAAATGATCCTTAAATAGAAACTGTAAAAAAAAAAAAAAAAATGAGGTGTTTGGACCCTACTCAGTCTTGAGCCCAGCCTGGTCTCTGTGCCTCTGCAGGAGAAGGTTCTTTTTCCATTGCGGTTTGAGTAGATGAAATCAAAGCTGAGATCAGCACAGCTCAAGCTTTATTTCATGGCCAAAAAATAGAGAAGGGGGAATTAAGTTTACAGATCACCTTTCATCCATCTGGGTAGAGGGATTTAATTTTAAAGAGTAAAGACAAAGGGAAGAAGACTGAGCCTAATGATGGGGAGGTAGGTGCACCAGTCTACTGGGGAAGGGGTGGGGCTTTTTCCAAGGGAGTGGGGTGCTTCACTCTTTTTTATACTTTATTGTCCTGAATGTCCACTCATGGCCACCGGGTGTGTGTTATTTACCATGCCAATGTAGCGAAATCTGTGTATAATAGAACTCAGGGTCTGTTGGAGGTCAGATTTGTTGCCATCTGGTCCCAGCTGGTTCCATCTGGGTTTTTCATTTGTAACTTCCTTTCTTGACTCTGGACCATTTAACTTAGAGGCTTATGTTAACTCCTGCTAAAGGTGAGGGTTGGTAGGTTTTGAGCAAAGACCTGGAACAACTGTGGCAACAAAATATTAGATGAAACTGTTTTAGACCTCAACAAAAGAGACTTCACAGTGATTGAACACTCACCACTTTTTGTGAAGATAGATCAAACCCAGGCTTGGTCTCTTAACCAGCAAGGTAAACTTAAGCAAAATATTTAAGCTTCTTTGTCCTCAAATGTTAAGTCTAATAGTAATACATTTTTTATTATTTGATTTTTTTGGTGGGTAATCAATAGGTAACATGTGACATGTCCAGCACATATAATTGTCCTTGATCACTTTTGTGAGGATTCAACAAAGTAACATCTGAGTAATACCTAACATATGTAGTCCCCCTACTCTATAAGCAAATAGTTATTGCTATTGCATTAATGTCAGAATTGTTTTCCTAAAATGAAACCAGCCCCCAAATTATAATTCCAGATTTGATCACCAAAAAGTTAATCTCGTATAACTCTTTGGCATTTATTAGGTTTTTTCTTTCAATTTTAAAGTGTATCTGTGGTCCCAGGTCCTCACCGGGATTTGTGGAAGTGGTAAGAGTAGGGATATTTGAGAATGTGGTCATGAGAGAGGTGCTCATTCAGAGATGTCTCTGGAGCAGCCTCTGAGGAAAGTCAGAGGCCCAGAGGATCTGTGGCATATTCACAGAAGCCTCAGGTCTCAGATGCAAGACGGCTTCAGATATGGCCTGAAGTCAAATCTGGCCTTTGTATCCTGACACCGAATTAAATCTCAGAGGCATAATTTGGGATAAAGTAAAAAAAGAAAAAAAAAAGCTGCATTAAAAAAAAAAAGCTGCATTACTTTGCCAGGCAAAGTCTTTCTCAGGTGGCAGAGTGGTGGAGAATCTGCCTGCCAAGGCAGGAGACAAGAGAGAAGCAGTTTCAATCCCTCGGTCAAGAAAGATCCCCTGGAGAAGGGAATGGCAACCCACTCCAGTACTCTTGCCTGGGTAATCCAAAGGATGGAGGATCCTGGTGGGCTACAGTCCATGCAGTCACAAAGAATGAGGCAACAGGGAGTGCATGCATTTTCCAGGCAAAGGGGGCCACATGGGCTAATGCCCTCAAAACTGTGTCCCAACCTGGCGGGGTTAATGAAAAGTTTTACAGTAATGGTTCAAAGAGAGTTGATCTACTTGTGGACATTCTTCTGATTGGTGGGCGGTGAGGTAAATCAGATTCAGCATCTTCAGCCTTCTTGTTCCTGGGTCTGGGGCCTATGGACTTGTGGGCATCAGGCTGTTAATTTCTCCCATCTGGTGGGGATTACAGTATCTGCAAAACTGCTCAAAGATAGTTATATGTATCCCTGGAGGGGGAACCAGAACGTTGGCCCAAGGCTGGACTAGTGTTTCTTTTGACAGCCCCTCCCTTGTCTCTTCATCCCCTCCCTGCCCTATTTAGACTTTTGAACCTGCTCATTGGAGCTCAGGGAAGGTCCCAGAAGTTGAATGAAGCCTATTTCCTGTAATCAAGAAATAGGAGCACAAAATGCCTTTTGTGTTCAGAAACCCCACAGGATCTTGCTCAGTGTCTGATCCACATGCCCCTTCTACCCAAGAATATCAGGACCTCAGACTTCTACATGCTGATATTGACTGACCCTCGTATGTTCATGTGTGATGGCTTTTGAGACATTTGCTCCCCGCATCATGTGTAGATGCTTCTGCATCTATAGCCTTGGGACCCTTGGGGGAACCTCAGTAATTATTTTCTGATCTTGAAACAGTTCATCATATGTGTCTCTTCTCCACTAAGCTATGCCTTTAACAATAAAGAATGAATTATTCCTCTTAATCAGGAGGACTGTTTAAGCAAGAGATCAAATATTATCTCTGATTCTTAACATTAAAAAAAAAAAAAAGTCAGTGAGTGTTTCAAGGGCATCATCTCTTAAAATCTGAGGAAAGAAATGTTGGACACACTATTGTAGAATTGTTGGTAAAGTGAGGCTCATTCGTGAATATTAACGGGCCCCAATTACTATACGATTTGCTCATGAACAAAGGCTGCCCCTTCTCTTGAGGAATTCATGGCTTGGTGGGAAAGTTAATGGGGAAATTCTATGTAGTGAGACTCCCTAAGGGAGTGTATTAGGCTTGTCACCTTTGGAGTCTCGATGGACAAGGGTGGGCTGCCAGGAAAGGTTTATCAAGGTTCTGTTTGTGTTAAGAGCCACATTTCCTCAGGGAGCAAAATTGCTGGGCAGGTTGCTGTTATAGTTGGGCTCCAGCTCACTGTCTCTAGAAAAGAGATTTGAAACTGGCAACTTGCAAGCTGAACCTGGCCCACAGAGATGTTTTATTTGGCTCCTATACTGTTTTAAAAAATGTTACCAACATTTAAAACTGGGAAATTTCACATAAAAACTCAAATTTCTGGCTTCCACTGAAAAAAATTGGAAAGACCTGGCAACACTGGGCTCACATTCCTGTATGACAACAGTTGGCTGAATCCATGTCATGGCCCTTCAAAAAGAAAAGAATGAGTCCTTCTGTTTACCACAGTCCCCACCACTCTCTAACATTCTCCACTCTGAACCTATCCATTATCATCTATCATCATGTCTGTAGTTTTCCAGTGTAATGAATTATTTCTTCATAGAGGTCTACATCTTTCTCAAAGGCAAGATAAAGCAGATAGAATGAGAAGTCCTTGGATCAGAAAGCAACGAGAGAATTTCCTATGAGAGATGAAAAATAATCACACACATTTAATTCTATTTAATTTAAAGTAAGTGCCTGGCCCTAAATTAAGTAAAATCCTCACTCCTTTTTGGGAATTCATAAAAAAATATTAATTTTATGAAAAGAAGACTTTGTTCTAAACATATACTATTAACTTTAAGATTGGACTTGACGTCTCATAAGACCTCAAACACTTAGATGAATAAATATATTTGAATAGAAAAAGATTTATGATCAAGCCATCTCTCATTCCAAGTAAGTCATGCAGATTCTGAGGGAGACTTTGTGTCCTCTAGGGTGTGGAAGAAATGTTTATATTTTAAATCCCTGTGGAGATATTGTTGACACTTGTTCAACAACTGAGGACATCTACACAAAACATTATGAATCTGCATTTTAAAATGCATCTATCAGAATCTTTCATAGTACCATCTGATAAAATTTTTAAATAATAAAATTTTATTAAAAAAACAAATAAAATGGACTATCTCAGGGAAAATCTTTGTCTTTATTACCTTTTCTGAATTCAACTGAAGCCTAAAGTATCACACTAGATGATATTTAAGATCCCTCTGGTCATTGGGAATGGCTCATTTTGTAAAAATTAGAAAAACAGAAATATTTGGTCTCAAGCCTTTGATACAAATCCAGAGAGTTGAGGGGGGGTTCCCATTCCTTTACAACAGATCTACCTTGTTTTCACAAAAAATTATCATTTTTTGCTTGTTCAACATTCAAACAGACTTTCACATTTTGAGATATTTCCTGTCCCTACCTTCTGAAAGACTTGGCTGATCAGATGGACTTCTACCCCTAGAGTTTTACCTATGGAATGGGGAGCATAGTGCCCATAGGCAGTTAAGAAATAATTCCTAGCAGCAGAGCTGGCAGCATTGAGAATCTTATGATGTCAGTGAGCATCTAAAAGACATGTCTTATGTGGGTTCCCTTGATCACTAATCATTTTTTGAATCTGATTCCCCAGCCCTCATATCACTTATGTGCATGGCTCTATGATATTCTAAGAAATGAATTTGCTGCAAACGTTAGCCAATTTCTGTTGGTAGGCAGCTGGTAGGTAACAAACTGATGCATAAAAAATTTACTTTGAGACAATTTTATAGAAGTCAATGAAATACATTAATTTACAAAAAATAAAACCAGCACGGGTTGCTTTGGTGACTTATGCCCACTCAGCAGATTCTCTTACAAGAAAAGAATATATTGCATTCTACATTCTAAATCAGAAGATTTGGGAGACATGGAATCCATGAGAGGTTTATGACTCCTATGGCTACAGCCAGTCACAAGATCAAACAGTGGGACCATGATATATTTTATTCCCATTAACAAGGCTTTTCTGATATAGAGGGAAAAAAGAATAAAAGAAGCAGAAATGTGGAGTTTCTTTAAATCTCTTTGAGTATTTGTATTGGTATGCTTGCTTGGTCACTCAGTCATGTCTGATTCTGCAAACCCATGGACTGTAGCCCACCAGTCTGCTGTGTCCATGTAATATTTCAGGCAAAAATACTGGAGTGGGTTGCCATTTCCTTCTTCAGGGGATCTTTCTAATCCAGGGATCAAACCCATGTCTCTTGCATCTCCTGCATTGGCAGGAGGATTCTTTAGCACTAGCACCGCCTGGGAAGCCATGGGCACTATTAATTTTCTCTGAGTCCTAGTTTCAGTATTCCATAAGGATGCATACTTATTGGTGAATTTTAGTGTCCAACTTTTCCTTTGTTGCTACTAAAGTGATAAAGAAACATGTGAACCAAACTTTCTTAATCAACCACTAAATTACCAATGTTCAAAAATTTACTATACTATAACACTATAATTCTTTTGAATACTATGATTTCTTTATAAATTTTGGAAATACCTTTGTGATTCATTAGGTACAGCCTATGGTTGATTATGTGTTTTATGAAAACTTCAAAAAAAATACTTAATGTAAGGCAATCAAATACTCTTCAAAATATATTGAATATTTAGCGAAGGGAATTTAAATAATCAGCACTTTTCAGCACACTGATTTAACACAACTGTTTTGATGTGAATTAGAATAACTGATCTCTCTGACAAATACAATATTACTGTATTTCCACTGATTTCACCATGATGTTTCTAAAACTAATTATTCCTTATTGTGCCATCTTTATTGCCTAAGAAATGTAATGTAATGCTACAAATAGTATGTGCATCAGATGTCAATTTATTTTAAAATCTGCATAAAAATGAGAAAGTATAATATGATAGCAAAATGGATTTTAGAATAATATGTTCCAATGACATATTCAATGTTATTGAAGTTTTTTGGCTTCTTAAAGATCTCCCTACAGAGGCAACTTCCCTCTTTTATTTCTCCTGTTATCTCTCATACTTTGGATTATCATCCAAAAATGGCAACAGAGGGCTACCATGCAAAACACTATATCAAATGCTAGAATGCCAGAATTTCCTGTCCTCAGATATCTAATTGTATTCTTAAGATAATTTGCTATGCATCATGAAGATAATGATGCAGCACAGTTCAAGGATACATAGTGCTGAATAGTGCAGTCTGTGAGCAAACCTGAATTTCAAATAGAGAAAAGTCAGTACAATTCTGTTCCTTAGAGGAGTGGGCATTAGCTGAAATTTAAGGGAACAAAGAGCCTCCACGTTATTTAGGGAGAATGGTGAGGAAGAGAGCATTACTCACTATAAGATAAAATACTTGTGTTTTTTAAGCCATTACATATGTGGGAATTCGTTACAGCAACAATAGAAAATTAAAACAGATTTTTAATACCTGAGAGTGAGGCACTAATGCAACAAATATCAAAAAGATATCATAGTGTGTTTGGAATTGGGCAGAGTGAGGCTGATGAATTTTCAAGAGCATGTTCAAAAAAGCTTAGATTGCCTTGAATATGCTTTAGCTGATGCGTGGGCATTAGTGACTCTGCCAGAGAAGACTTGGGATACAGTGAAAAGCCTGGTAGAGAAAATATAGTTTGCCTTAAAGAATACATAAACCATCATAAACAGACTATTGGTAGAAATATGAATATAACAAGTTCTATTTGTGAGGGTTCAAAAAGAAATAAGCAACACATAATTGAAAACTGGAGGAAAGTTCGTCCTTATATAGTGGCAGAAGTCTTAACAGAATTATCTTCTTGAAGCTATGTAGAAAACAAAACTTGTAAGTGATAAATAAGTGGCTCAGGTAGTAAAGAATCTGCCTGCAATGTGGGAGACCCAGGTTCCATTCCTGGATCAGAAAGATCCCCTAGAGAAGGGAACGAGTGCCCACTCCAATATTTTGGCCTGGGAAATCCCAAGGACAGATGAGTCTTGAGGGCTATTGTCCACGGGGTTGCAGAATCAGACAGGACTGAGTAACACTTTCACTTTTTGCTTTCCTAAGTAGTATTTTACTGAGGAGATTTTCAAGGAATAAAGAAGCAGCCTGGTTTCTGTTTGCTGCTTATAATAAAATGCAAGGGGAAGGAAATAAATTAGGAGAAGAATGATTAAATAAAAAGAAACCAAGAGGGGATGATTTGGAAAATCTTCAACTTCTCCAGACTGCAAAACCTGCTCCATTTAGAAGATTCACTGTCAGGAATGTGAGAGCTAAAGAAAAGCTGAGGGTGTGGATCTAAAATGTTTAGATAGTACTCACAAAAGACTGAAAGGTCACGCAGAAGACTCTTTGAAGAGATCAAGACTGTGACTCTGAGATCCCTTCAATCACACCAGGAAACATCTAGGAAATTTAAGAGTGTTGTCTCTCAAATACCTGAGAGAAGCCAAAAAATAGAGAACGAAGAGATATCTGTTGAAGAGTCTCATTTGTAATGGAATGAATCTCTATAACATACAAAGGAGATCCACAAATTTCTTTTGAATTTTATACTATAATAAACACTACCAGTTTGGACTAAAAAATAAAAGTATGAAATGAAAGAAGGCTATCGGACCCACTTTATTTTTTAATTGAAGGATAATTGCTTTACAGAATTTTTTGTTTTCGGTCAAACATCCACAAGAATCAGCCATAGGTATTTAAGTGCTTTCCTTTGTCTGTCCCACATTGTATTTCAGGAAAAGATAATGATTCATCTGCGAATTTCACAGATTCATAACAGAAAAGGATCATGTGTGCCCAGGGATAGATAGATAGAACCTTAAGTAAGTAAGTGAAGTCGCTCAGTCGTGTCCAACTCTTTGCAACCCCATGGACTGTAGGCTACCAGTCTCCTCTGTCCATGGGATTTTCCAGGCAATAGTACTGGAGTGGATTGCCATTTCCTTCTCCAGCGGATCTTCCCAACCCAGGGATTGAACCCAGGTCTCCTGCATTGTAGACAGATGCTTTACCATCTGAGCCACCAAGGAAGTCCTTACCCATATCTAAATTAGGTAATTTAGATGATGACATTTGGGACTTTTGAACTGATGAGATTTGGCATTTCAATGAGATTTTAGGCTCTGATATTTTAATGAGTTAGACTTTGAGGAAATCAAGGCTCAGTGAATCAACTTTGCATGTGGACAGGTACATTTTAGGGGACCAAAATGTACCTGGATCTATGTCTTACAGGATGTAAGTCCAGACTGCCATGATGTCGTATCCTCATTCCCAGAATTTATATAGGTTACCAAATATGCCAGAAGACTTTTACAGATGTATCTAAATTTTAGAAACTTGAGATAGATTATCCAAGTGCACTCAATTTAACCATGTGAGTCTTTATAAGCATAAAACCTTTCTCAATTTTCCTGTTGTCTCAGAACCAGATAGTAGTATGAGGACTTGGTCCGCCACTGATGATTTTGAACATGGAAGCATATGCCATAATCGAAGAAGCATGGGTGGCCTCCAGAAACTGGAAGAGGCAAGAAAAGAGACTCCCCTCCAATAGCATCTGAAAAGAAATGCAGTCCTGTCAACGCCTAGCAGCTGGTTAGGTTTTAGCCCCATGAGACCTGTGTCCGATTTCTTACCTACAGAACCACAAAAACTAAGCAAAGCAAGGCTTATAACTCTAAAGAGATAGCTATATGTGTATATGTTTTGCATTACAAGGCAATGTATAATTCTCAGATTTAAATGTGTGAAAAACACAAGTAAAATGGCATTTGAATAAGTTTATCTAGCCTACATTTCCAGTTATATATCCCAAATGCACTTAATATTCTAATCAATAAAAAAATGTACCTTCCTGAACTTGCTTGGGTTCTCTAACATTACTCTTATTGTTCTTTCTACCTGGACTTCACTGTCTTTATTTATCTAATGAAACGCTGCTGCTGCTGCTGCTGCTAAGTCGCTTCAGTCATGTCCGACTCTGTGCGACCCCGTAGACAGCAGCCCACCAGGCTCCTCTGTCCCTGGGATTCTCCAGGCAAGAACACTGGAGTGAGTTGCCATTTCCTTCTCCAAGTGAAACTCTACACATCCTTAAACATATCGTTCAAGAGTCAATCCCCATGGAGAACCTTCCTGATGCCTTCCTCCTACCCTTGTAATTTATGTAAAAAGCTATAAGTCTCTGTCCATGTGTCTGTTATGGTCTGAATGTTTGTGTCCCCTCAAAATTCACATGCTGCTGCTGCTGCTGCTAAGTCGCTTCAGTCGTGTCCGACTCTGTTCGACCCCATAGACGGCAGCCCACCCGGCTCCCCCATCCCTGGGATTCTCCAGGCAAGAATACTGGGTTGCCATTTCCTTCTCCAATGCATGAAAGTGAAAAGTGAAAGTGAAGTCGCTCAGTCGTGTCCGACTCTTTGCGATCCCATGGACTGCAGCCTACCAAGCTCCTCCATCCATGGGATTTTCCAGGCAAGAGTACTGGAGTGGGGTGCCATTGCCTTCTCCGCAAAATTCACATACTGGTGTCCTAATACTGGTATCCTATATTATTCCTACTTCACATACTGGTATCCTAATACTGATATCCTATGTTATTCATCAAATATATGTTAATCAAAGAGCATCATTCTTTCAGACTTACAATATCTCTGAAGCACAGGCAATATATTTCATGAATAATGAATGATTAAAATATAGAATTCATTAGATGGATGAGTTCATACCAACATTGTTAAAAATCCATTTCTATGTATATACATGTTTTAATGATAGATTCTCTAAATATCTTATTCCTTCTGGTTTTCACTCAAAAAAAAAATAGTTTGTATGAGTGGCTGTTTGTAGTTCAACCCTTGTGAAGATTTTATGATAAACTGTCATATTGATCCAAATTAATGGCTTGTACAATTGTTATGTTTCAGAATGATACCAAAGGACATTTAATTAAGACTGGTGACAGGTGACAAAATTGGCGACAGCACCTATCCCTAAAGAATCCTGTTTAAGTTTTTTCATTCAAAGATAAATTGTCTATTCAGTTTACTTTTTCCTAAGCCAGTTTCATAATTATATAAAAGTGTTTTTCATAAGTTTGTGATTTTTCTTTAAAGAAGCACTGTGATCACCTTGCACATGGGCACTTTTTGCCCTCTTAAAAAATATGGTTGGATGGCATCACTTACTTCATGGACATGAGTTTGAGCAAGCTCCGGGAGTTGGTGATAGACAGGGAAGCCTGGTATGATACAGTCCATGGGATCTCAAAGAGTGGGACATGACTGAGTGACTAAACTGAACTGAACTGATCTTTACAAAAATGAAATGAAATTAATTTCTATTCTTTAGAAGTTATTATCAGTTTAGGGGTTCTTTCCTAAGTTAGGAGAATGAGAGATTTACTAACTCTCATTTATGCCAAATAGAGGAAAATTACATGCCTGAAAAATTCAGTTATCAAGGAGACATTATCAGGGAAAGAAGATGACCTTTGTTCTAGTTATTGCTTCCCATACTAAATACCAAAATAAATGCTTTAAGTCATTTTATGCCTTGAATATCATATTTGTCAAGATACAGCTGTATGTTTTAACTCTCACCTTGAGGTACTTTGAGCTTCCCTGGTGGCTCAGCTGGTAAAGAATCCGCCTGCAATGAGGAAGACCTGGGTTTGATTCCTTGGTTAGGAAGATCCCCTGGAGAGGGGAAAGGCTACCCGTTCCAGTATTCTGGTCTGGAGAATTTCAAGGCTTGTATAGTCCATGGGGTCACAATGAGTCAAACAGGATTGAGCGATTTTTACTTTCACTTTCACTTTGAGGTACTTTGCGTAGACATCTTCTAATACTGCTTCCCAAAGGTTTCCCCCAAAATTTGTAGTTTAAGGGAAAATATTTTTAAATAAATATTCTTTTAAATAAGTTCATATTATTAAGCAGCTGGAAGCCATCTACTTATATAAAAACTATATGTTTAATATTATTATACATTTAGTACTATCAGCTCAATGAACATTATGTAATAATGTGTTGCTACATGTATTCCATGCTTTAGAAAGTATTAACATTTCTTTAAAATAATATGTGTTAATTTTTCCTTCAAACCTTCTGAAATTTGTTTAAGTTTTTGAAGACATAGAGGTGCGCGTGCACATGTGTGTGTGTGTGTATGTGTGTGTGTGTGCGCGCGCACTCAGTAGTGTCCAACTCTTTGAGACATGTGTGGCCTGTCAGGCTCCTCTGTCCATGGGATTTCCCAGACAAGAATAATGGAGTGGGTTGCTATGCCTGTCTCCAGAGGATCGTCTGACCCCAAAATCAAATTCACATCTCCTTCATCTCTTGCATTTTCAGGCAGTCTTTACTACTGAGCCACCTAAGAAGCCCAGGGATATATAGATATACATTAAATTTTTCCAGAAACAGTTTCACAGATTGTGGATGCTAAATAATAAAACCGAAGATCAAGAACATGTACATGAAATGTATCAAATCACTGGTCAGTAATCTATGTTGAGATCTCTATGATAAATAGTGACTGTCATTGACACTCAGATCAAAGCCATATGCTTAATCAGTAACTAATATGAAAAGAACAATAACGAAACTATGTTTTATGATATACTGAATAAATTTCTTCCTAACTGAAGTTCTTTCAACATATAGTCCACTTAATTGAGAGTGTTAACTCTGCTTTTCTATGCCTTATTCATTTTCCATTCTTTCATAATATCTGTGAGTAATGCAAGACTTTATGGCTATGATTAAATATCAAAGCATGATTTACTGAATGACAGAGTAAAAAGAAATCTGTGCAAGCACCTCTAATAGTTTTCACATTGTTAGATGATTTTTAGGTGATTTTTTTTCCTTTTCTCTATTAATACAAATGAAAAGAAATAAAATGAATGTTTAGGAACTTATTAAGAACCATGTATCTTTCTGCCATTGTATATAATTCCCTCCATCACAACGTAAACAGTTACAAAAATTCTCATTTTACAGAGGGGAAATATTGCCTGTAAACCATTAGCTGTTGTATTCCAAAATGAGACACCCAACATAATAGTACGGCTGGAATTTGTTACTCACATCTCTGAGAATTCTAGGCTCACATGGCGAGTTAACAAAATGTTTAATAGGCAGACATAACATTCCGCCTTTAATTCTGTTCTCCCTGAAGAGATGGTCTATGCCTCTTTTATATTTCATACAGTGTAATATGCTTCCAGATTAAAATTATAAAACTAATACCAGAAAATGAAAATCTAGATGCATTTAAACTGCTAAATCAAAGCAGTCATTTTGAGGCTTGCTGTTGTTCAGTTGTTAAGTCATGTCTGTCTCTCTGAGCCCCATGGACTGCAGCATGCCAGCCTTCCTTGTCCTTCACTGTCTCCCACAGTTTGCTCAAACTCATGTCCACTGAGTTGTTGATGCCATTCTGTCATCTCATCCTCTGTTATTCCCTTCTCCTCTTGCCCTTAATCTTTCCCAGCATCAGGGTCTTTTCCAGTGAGTTGGCTGTTCACATCAGGTGGCCAAAGTATTGGAATTTCAACACAGCATCAGTTATTCCAAGGACTATTCAGTGTTGATTTGCTTTGGATTGACTGGCTTGATCTCCTTGCAGACCAAGAGACTCTCATGAGTCTTCTCACAGTTCAAAAGAATCTAACAATGACTAATTCCAGACAGGACACCAATGTTAATTGTGGTCATAATGTAGACATCATGGAGTTACCTAAAAGAGGATCAGAGACTCTTGGTGTAGAAAGAGAACTTTGGAGCATCTGTTCAAATGTGTTAGTCTATTGGCAGAAAACGACAGAGTTTGAATATTTGCTTTTCAAATCTCTTGTACAGCTCTTTTCCAGGGGGTGTTTTGTGTAAGAAGGGATCATATGAATATCTGGAAAAAAGGTGATTATCACAGAATGCTGTGGAGACACATCTTTTGGCACCAAATGTGTTGTATCAGCTGCAGAAGGAATTTTGTTTTGAAGATTATTATTTGGAAAGACAGTTGACAACAACTATAACAACAGCAATTACAACAAATCTGTGGATATACAACTATTAAATTTATAAACAATCATTTCATATTATACTTAATTAAATTATATACTTATCTTAAAGTGCTTAAGATTCAAGCCAACCCCTTACTCAAAATAAATAAATAAACAAAAAAGTGAAAAGATGTGTTACTTAACTAGATAGTGGGAATCCTTTCATTACACACACATGTGCTCATGCACACACATACACACACATATATACATATAAAACCACCCAATGTACAGTTTAAATATTTTACAATTTTGTCAGTTATACCTCAGTAGAGCTGAAAATGAGATCCAACAGAATCTCAGAATAAGCAGCAGTTTATTTTAATGGAAATAAGATTCTAAACTCTGCATAAGTATGTGTGTATCTGTATTCTAAAGTATTTCTTAATTGCCTTCTGTCGTTTTTTTCCGAGGGAAAAGAAAGATAAGAATATTGTTTTGTTTACTTAATAAATGGCTTGTCATTTCTTCCATTCATTCTATTAAGGGAAAAGTAAAATTCAGTATGTTATGATTAATAAAGAATATCTGGATTTTATAGTTCAGGAGGTAGTAGTAAAGACGACACACCAACTTGACTATCCAGGAAATGTTGTGATGTTTCTGTGAAATAAATCACTTTAATTGTACTGAAATAATTACACCCTTCAATTGAGTGATTGATGTCTCTCTAAGGTAGAAACTCTTGAATAAACACTTAGAAGGCTATAGGAAATATATGTACATATATATAGCTGTTCTATGTATAAATGATTATTTTTATTAGAATGGATGGCATAGATTCAGTTCAGTTCAGTTCAGTTGCTCAGTCATGTCTGACTCTTTGTGACCCCATGAACCACAGAACGCCAGGCCTCCCTGTCCATCACCAACTCCCGGAGTTTACCCCAACCCATGTCCATCGAGTCAGCGATGCCATCCAACCATCTCATCCTCTGTTGTCCCCTTCTTCTCCTGCCCTCAGTCTTTCCCAGAATCAGGGTCTTTTCCAATGAGTCAACTCTTTGCATCAGGTGGCCAAAGGACTGGAGTTTCAGCTTCCGCATCAGTCCTTCCAATGACCACCCAGGACTGATCTCCTTTAGAATGGACTCGTTGCATCTCCTTGCAGTCCAAGGGACTCTCAAGAGTCTTCTCCAACACCACAGTTCAAAAGCATCAATTCTTCGGCGCTCAACTTTCTTCACAGTCCAACTCTCACATCCATACATGACCACTGGAAAAACCATAGTTTTGACTAGACAGACCTTTGTTGGAAAAGTAATGTCTCTGTTTTTTAATATGCTGTTTAGGTTGGTCATAACTTTCCTTCCAAGGAGTAAGCATCTTTTAATTTCATGGCTGCAGTCACCATCTGCAGTGATTTGGAGCCCAGAAAAATAAAGTCTGACACTGTTTCCACTGTTTGCCCATCTATCTGTCATAAAGTGATGGGGCCGGATGTCATGATCTCAGTTTCTGAATGTTGAGCTTTAAGCCAACTTTTCTACTCTCCTCTTTCACTTTCATCAAGAGGCTCTTTAGTTCCTCTTCACTTTCTGTCATAAGGGTGGTGTCATCTGCATATCTGAGGTTATTGATATTTCTACCAGCAATCTTGATTCCAGCTTGTGCTTCCTCCAGCCCAGCATTTCTCATGATGTACTCTGCATATAAATTAAATAAGCAAGGTGACAATATACAGCCTTGACATACTCCTTTCCCTATTTGGAACCAGTCTGTTGTTCCATGTCCAGTTCAAACTGTTGCTTCCTGGCCTGCATACAGGTTTGTCAAGAGGCAGGTCAGGTGGTCTGGTATTACCATCTCTTTCAGAATTTTCCACAGTTTATTGTGATCACACAGTCAAAGGCTTTGGCATAGTCAATAAAGCAGAAATAGATGTTTTTCTGGAACTCTCTTGCTTTTTCCATGATCCAGCAGCTGTTGGCAATTTGATCTCTGATTCCTCTGCCTTTTCTAAAACCAGCTAAAACATCAGGAAGTTCATGGTTCATGTATTGCTGAAGCCTGGCTTGGAGAATTTTAAGCATTACTTTACTAACATGTGAGATGAGTGCAATTGTGCGGTAGTGAGAATTCTTTGGCATTGCCTTTCTTTGGGATTGGAATGAAAACTGCCCTTTTCCAGTTCTGTGGCCACTGTTCTTCCAACAACACAAGAGAAGACTCTACACATGGACATCACCAGATGGTCAACACCGAAATCGGATTGATTATCTTCTTTTCAGCCAAAGATGGAGTCAGCAAAACAAGACCAGGAGCTGACTGTGGCTCGGATCATGAACTTCTCATTGCCAAATACAGACTGAAATCGAAGAAAGTGGAGAAAACTACTAGACCATTCAGGTATGACCTAAATCAAATCCCTTATGACTATACAGTGGGAGTGAGAAATAGATTTAAGGGACTAGGTCTGATAGAGTGCCTGATGAACTATGGATGGAGGTTCATGACATTGTACAGGAGACATGAATCAAGACCACCCCCAAGAAAAAGAAATGCAAAAAAGAAAAATGGCTGTCTGAGGAGGCCTTACAAATAGCTGTGAAAAGAAGAGAAGTGAAAAGCAAAGGAGAAAATGAAAGATATACCCATTTGAATTCAGAGTTCCAAAGAATAGCAAGGAGAGATAAGAAAGCCTTCTTCAGTGATCAAAGCAAAGAAATAGAGGAAAACAATAGAATGGAAAAGACTAGAGATGTCTTCAAGAAAATTAGGGATACCAAGGGAACATTTCATGCAAAGATGGCCTCAATAAAGGACAGAAATGGTAGGGAACTAACAGAAGCAGAAGATATTAAGGAGAGGTGGCAAGAATACACAGAAGAACTGTACAAAAAAGATCTTCACGACCCAGATAATCAGGATAGTGTGATCACTTACCTAGAGCCAGACATCCTGGAATGTGAAGTCAAGGGGGCCTTAAGAAGCATCACTATGAACAAAGCTAGTGGAGGTGATGGAATTCCAGTTGAGCTATTTCAAATCCTGAAAGACGATGCTGTGAAAGTGCTACACTCAGTATGCCAACAAATCTGAAAGCTCAGCAGTGGCATAGATTATTTTATCATAAATAATTACAATGTACCATTATTTTTAGATATACTTCTTCTTCCAAAAGACTGAAAGTAAGCATTTAAGGTCAATTAAACAAAATTATCAGGAGACACAAGTACAGAACACCATCAAATAGTAAGAATTCTTAGGAGTGAAAAGTATCTAGATATACAAAAATATAATGAGTTCAGATATATGTACTTTATAAGTTCAAACATAAGAGAAATCTAAGTTTGTCTACATATTTGAGGAAAAAGGAAAAGAAAGATGATGACAACTTCCTTATTTACCTTCATTTGTATATTTGCCATGTAGTCAGGGTGTGTCTAGTAGAACATGGTAGCTGAAGTTTTTTCTTCTCAAAGTTAATTCTAATGTCCTCCCCATTTAAAAAGGCAAAATATAGGCTGAAATGCATCCCCTGTCTACCCATCCAGTATTCTTTCCTGGAGAATTCCATGGACAGAGGAGCATGGCAGCCTATAGTCCATGGGGTCACAGAGTCAGACAGTACTGAGCAACTAATACTTCTACTTTTTCGCTTGAAAAATAAGATGTCTTATAGTCCTAAACCCTGGTTTCTCAGAATGTGACCTCATTTGGAGTTTACAGAGATAATCAGGTTAAAATAAGTTTACTAGAATCAGCCCTAATCAAATATGACTGGTGTCCTTTGAAAAAGGGGGAAATCGAACACAGAGATACACACACAGAGAAAACAATGGGAAGAGACATAAGAAGAAGAAGACCATCCAGTAAGAAAAAAAAAAAAAAAAAATGATGCCTGGAACAGAGCTTACAATCACAGCCCCCAGAAGGAAGCAAGTCTGTTAACATCTTCATTTCAGACTTCTGGCTGCCAAAACCAAGAGACAATATGTTTCTGTTGTTTAAAACAGCCTCTTGGTGGTATGCTGTTATGGCATCCCTAGCACCAGTCAATCCTAAAGGAAATAAACTCTGAATATTTATTGGAAGGACTGATGTTGAAGCCAAAGCTCCAACACTTTGAACACCTGATGTGAAGAGTTGATTCATTGGAGAAGACTCTGGTGCTGGGAAAGACTTGAAGGCAAAAGGAAAAGAGGGCAACAAAGGATGAGTTGCTTAAGATAGTATTACCAACTTAATGGACATGAATTTGAGCAAACTCCGGGAGATAGTGAAGGACAGGGGTGCCTGGCATGCTGCAGTGCATGGGGTTGCAAAGAGTCAAGACATGACTTAGTGACTGAGCAGCAACAGAACAAACTCACACACTGTGCCTCCACTTCGCTTAGGAAGCTCCTCCCCTACTCCACTCTACTTGGAACATCTCCAAAACATTAGTGCACGTTTCCTGCCTAATCAATTGTCCTTTCTGGAACTTCTTTTTGAGAGTTATCTTTTCCCTTAAGATTTTGGTGTAGCAGAGAGGATGTCCATATGGAAAAGATAAGGAGACCAAATTGCAAAGAAATGTAGAGGCAAGAAAGAATGAGCAATAGACAGGAAGAGCAGAAAGATCCCAGCTATATCAGTTGAGCTGTTGCTTCTAACCAGGTATGAATAGTTACACCTGGGCCACTCAAGACATGGTTTTTGTTCCCTTAAAGTGAGCCAGTTTGATCTGGAATTCTAGTAGTCTAACTAAAAAGGACCTGATGATTCTAGCTGACATTGTGTTTGTTTTACTAAGTGTCTTCCATTTCCATTTTTAGGAATGCATGCATATAGGTATACACAGTAAAGCTATTTTAGGAAGGGAAGCTCGGTTTTGCTTGTTTGTATCTATATACCTAGTCAGCATGGTTACATCTCAGGAGATAGCATCAGAGTTGAATGAATGCTGGCTCTTTTTTATCCATTCTTTTTCACCTCCTTACCAATGTAAGACAAACTTACTTTAAAGCTAACTAATACTATTGCTATATTTGCTGCATTGTCTCAGTAAGATTTGTTGTTGCTTTTCAGTCACTAAGGCGTGTCCCACTCTTTGGGACCCCGTGGACTACAGCACTACAGCTCCTCTGTCCTCCACCATCTCCCAGAGTTTGCTCAGATTGATGTCCATGGAGTCAGTGATGCTATCTAACCATATCATCTTCTGCCATTCCCTTCTCCTTTTGCCTTCAATCTTTCCAACAGGGTCTTTTCCAATAAGTTGTCTCTTTGCTTCAGGTGGCCAAAGTATTGGAGCTTCAGCTTCAGCATCAGTACTTCCAATGAATATTCAGTGTCGATTTTCTTTAGGATTGACTGGTTTTATCACCTTGCTGTCCAAGGGACTCTCAAAAGTCATCCCCAGCTCCACAATTCAAAAGCATCAATTCTTTGGCACTTAGCTTATTATGTGAGGTGCTGCTCCCTGCCAAGGTGTATGCCATGGAGTCACTTGAGACCAGTGTCTAAAGTTTAATTGGAGAAGAGAAGTTTGTGCTCAGCTATATCTGCGCTAATGTGTTTGATCTAAAGATTAGTTCAGATTCTGAGCAGACCATGAAATGAAAATGTCTGACTCATTGTGACCCCATAGACTGTAGTCTGCCAGGCTCCTCTGTCCATGGAATTCTCCAGGCAAGAATACTGGAGAGAGACATTCCCTTTTCCAGGGGATCTTCTCAACCCAGGTATCAAACCCAGTCTCCATAGCTGCAGGATATTTAGCCACTGAAATACGTATGTGTGTATATTTATATATATGGCATATAGCATGATCCTGAAATACTTTGCTGAACCACCAAGAGTCAATATCACATTCCAAAGGACTTCCTAGGCATTATGCAGAATTCACAAAGCTGGTGGCCATACCTGATGACGGTTTTTCCCCAACTTCTATTCGAAAGAGTTAGATTTTGAGAGAATATTTCTTTGAAAAGGTCTGCCCACTGCAGAAGGAGGAACTGCATGGTCCTTTTTTTGCCCCAAAACTCCTGAAAACCAAAATATACCCTTTTCATATGATTACCCTGGAGATAAGAAAAGGGAAGGAGTGGATGTATCTATCCTCCCATATCTCAAGCTTAGAGAGGATATCTCAATAAAACAACTCAAGCCCCTTGAGCAGTGTTTCTTATAATTGGTAGACAGGGTCAACTGAAGTTAGCACCTAAACAAATCTGAACGGTGAGAAACAGGCAAGACAGCTGTTGACAAACAAACCAAAAGAATAATGGCTGATAGGAAAGTCCACTCTCAGCTTGTCAGTGACGAAAGGATGTGTGTGTGTGTACACACGGGCATGCATGTTCAAGAGGGCTGCCTGAGAGGGCAAACAGACTTGAGTAAAGACAAACCAGAAATGCTGCCAGATGCTCAGAGACTGAGTAAAAAGCCAGTGAGAAGGAAACAGCTCTCAAGGAGTGGAAGACCAGAAAGCCTCCACAGGAGAAAAGGGGTCAGCTTCCAATTACTTTCAGGCCCAAAGGAGTGTGACGCTGACTCCCTCCTCTCACCCCCTGTATGGAGACCTTTCTGGGAACAGACACACCTGATGCCAAGAATGGAGAAAACCAGTAGAATTATAAGGTAAGGAAAGAAACCAAAGTCAGCCACTGGGTTTCTGACCCTGGCTTCTTGCTTCTTTGTCTGTAGCAGATCTGAATAAGGAAAGTGGGATAAGCCCTAACTTTACAGCAGTTCAGTCTTTAGTATTCCAATAAGATGAGGCATTTTATTTTTTTGTTTAAATGCTTTTATTTTTAAAAAATTAAGGACCTTCATGGCACAACTTCTTCCCAACACAGATATGTTTTAGTTATACCAGTTACAACACAATTACAGCCAATAATTCATCAACATGGGGAGGAGAAACTTAGGACTTCAAGCTTTAAAAAAGGAGGGAAGAGCATTTCAGATAAAGTTTGAAAATATTTTTTAAAACACCTCTCAGAGTGATTGCCAGTGCAACAGTCTTAGATTGACATTCCATCTCCTGCCATCTAATCAAGGCAGATGTAGGAAGTGCTGAGAAGTGAAGTGTCCCAATACAATGTATACGTATGAGGTCATTTACAACAAAGAAGTTGTTACTCTGTAACCCTTGCCCCTCACCCACCCACCCACCCACCCAATGGGATCGGGTATTTTAATAACCAGCTAGAGAACTTTTTATTACTTTAGTTAAAATACAAAAGAAGCATTCATAACAGGAAAGAGACTATATAAATAAGAAGGGACAGTGAGAGACAAAAAAGGAAAAATAATTAAGCATAGTTGTCCCATCTATAAGGGGAATTGTCTCTACTGAAAAGAACACACTGCGGCTTCCTGTGCAGACTTTCTCCAAAAGTCAGCAAGAGAAATATCCTAATATATGTCTGCTGAATGATTGTAGGTTCTCAGTTAAATGGTGTTATTTCACTTCTAAGCTTGACCAACAGTTTATGTATACATTTTTAAAAATATTTAATGTTTATTTAGTGCTCCTTATTTTTCTCAAATTTAAGAAGTTATCCTTTTTAAAGAAATATATTAATAGCATGTTTTATGTCACATGATTGCTTAACATACATTAATTACAAAGATTCCTATAAAAAATTGCAGTTACAATACATTTTGCAGACTCAAGCATCATTTTAGAAAACTGTGGAATTTTATTCAATTGCATGACCTTCGCCAGTACTTATATTTTGAGTCTTCATGGTCAAAGTGGATAATAACTATTTTCTTAGGTTGCCATGTGGATTAAATGTGCTCAGGCATGTAAAATATTTAGAATGATGACTGTCACACACGCAAAAAAAGGGTTGGAGAAATGTTAGTTTCTGAATGTTACTATTGGCATTCTTAGCTCATTATACAAGAAAAGTAATTGTGACACTAATGAATAATGAGTGCATAAGTGTTGATATATTTCTACTAAATTGACTTTCATGAAATGAAGATGAAAATGATGATTCAATGACTAACAAATACTATGATGCTATATCTATTTAGCCAAAGTAAATCTTTCCTGAATCACTCATAAAGGAAATGGGAATTACATAAATACTGCTTAAATCTATGAAAGTAGCAGAAATAAAAATATAAATAGAACATGTATGTTAATCACCAGTAACAAAAAACTAAATTTGCCTAGTTTGTTAAAATAGAATGTAATATAAGCCAGAGGACTAAATTTATTAATATTATATAGATAGAATTCTTTTAAAATCTGACAAAAATATCTGAAAACATCCTTATATTTTATTTTTAATTACCCTTAATTTCTTTCTCATTGGGAAAAGTTTTTCTCTTTGAGTTATTCTAGAAGCCACAAATAATAATGTAGCTCAGCTGGTAAAGAATCTGCCTGCAATGGTGGAGAACCTGGTTCAATTCCTGGGTTAGGAAGATCATCTGGACAAGGGATAGGCTACCCACTCCAGTATTCTTGGTCTTCCCTGGTGACTCAGATAGTAAAGAATCAGCCTGCAATGCAGAAGAAGTGAAGTGAAAGTCGCTCAGTCACGTCTGACTCTTTGCAAACCCAGGGACTATACATCCCATGGAATTCTCTAGGCCAGAATACTGGAGTGGGTAAACTTTCCCTTCTCCAGGGGATTGTCCCAACCCAGGGATCAAACCCAGGACTCCCACATTGCAGGTGGATTCTTTACCAGCTGAGCCACAAGGGAAGCCCAAGAATACTGGAGTGGGTAGCCTATCCCTTCTGCAGCTGATCTTCCCCTCCCAGGAACTGAGCCAGGGTCTCCAGCATTGCAGGCCAATTCTTTACCAACTGAGCTATGAGGGAAGCCTCAATGCAGGAGATCTGGGTTCAGTCCCTGGGTTGGGAAGATCCCCTGGAGAAGGGCATGGCAACCCACTCCAGTATCTTGCCTGGGGAATCGCCATGGAGAGAGGAGCCTGGCGGGCTACAGTTCATGGGGTCACAAAGAATCGGACATGACTGAGCAACTCAGCACAGCACAGAAGCCACAAAGCCAACTGGGTAGTTAATATACACCATGATATTTCCATAATTTAAAAAGCTCCTTATAATTAAGAGGGTTTTTTTTTTCTTTTCTCTTTTATTTCTTCCTTTCTTTCTTTAATGTAAATAGCATTCTGTGGTTTTGCCTTTCAGTTACATGATTTTGATCGTTTTCAAATCCCAAGCTTTTGAAACATATCATACCTTACCCTGATTATAATGGCAATAATTTTGATGGTTTGTCTGGTTATTGGGGATTTAAATTGTGCTTCAGTTTTTCATTACCATTTTATATGACTTAATTTCTACAAAGTGCCTGAAAATACTCAAGACCTAAAAAACCCTTAATTTCTATGATTAGGCATCTCCTTGCTGCAAGTGGGGAACAGATTTAAGATTATCTGTTTTAAGAATAATGCTTATGGAACATAGTAACACAGAAACCTAACCTCATTACCTTTGTTCTGTATTCTAGCTCTTTCCATGGAGATTTTTTTTTTTCCTTTGTGAAACCACATAGAGGCACCTTCAGTGGATAATCTTTCTGTTATCAAAAAAGTACAAATATAAGTACAATCTTAGAATCCTCAGCCAGCCCTGTTCTGATCACAGGAGTAGTAGAGAAGATAAACACAGAAGAAGACTTTATCACTAACCAGGGCTATGTCTAAAACCCTATGCCGTCAGTTTTTTATCTCATTGCATAGCATAAGCTTCTGCAATACATTCCACATATTTTAGCTCTTGACCAGAATATTTCCTGGGCTCCTTTCCCCGGGGCTTGCCTCTGTCTGTCTGGTCTTAGCTCTTACCACGCTGATAATGAGATTAGTTCAGAAAAGAAACCCAAAAGAGATTTCTTTTTAAGCCTAAGCAGAGCTGGTCTCAGTCTCCCTGTCCACATTCTCCTTCTTTGAGACCTCTGCCTGCCTGCCCCAGCCCCAAACTTCTTAAGGCAAGACACCTCCCAAGTGAGTCATCACTCAGAAACAGACTTCCTACCCCAGTATCACTGACTGATGGAGGGGGAAAAAAAAAAAAGAAGAAGAAAAGGATAAAAGCAATCTTAAAGAAATGCAAAAGAGATTCTAAGAGAGAGTTCCCAGAGTGAAGACTTTACTTTGTCTAGGCTTGCTCATTTGAAGGAAAATGCAATTTACCAGACAGGGAACATTAAATCATTCATTTTTGCTGTATGAATGAAAACCGCTTAATATATATAGCACACTGCATCAGAATAGTGAATAATGCTAATGGTGCTATAGAAATTATAAATAGTATTGAAAGAAAATAAAAAAGCTTCTATACATCTCTGAGGTTATTATCTGTTCAGTATCCCTATCATTTGAAACTCTCTGTTCTTTTTACTGAAAAACCAGTGCCTCCACCCTCAGTCCCTCTGGCTTGGACAGCCCTGGTTTTGCACTTCCTCCATATGGCACCCTGACTGCATTCATGACTGAGACACAGCTGCATAAATGAATACAGCACACAGCAAATTGTCCTCTTAGGCTCTTCTCTAGATCTCTCCCAAAGAAGTGGTTATTTTTCCTGGTTGTTATTATTTTGGGAACATAGAGGCTGGGTGCTTTCCACAAATCTTTTTGTAAAATACTGGGCTTCCCAGGTGGCACAGTAGTAAAGAACCTGCCTACCAATGTGGGAGACTTAAGAGACACAGGTTTGATCCCTGGATCGGGAAGATCCCCTGGAGGAGGGCAGGCACCCCACTGCAGTATTCTTGCCTGGAGAATCCCATGGACAGAGGAGCCTGGCGGGCTGCAGTCCATCAGGTCGTAAAGAGTCAGACACAACTGAAGCAACTTAGCACACACACACATGCCTGAGCAAAAGGCCAACATGCAAAGGAGACAGAAGAATCAGGAAGCGAGTGTCTGCATCTGTCATGACAAAAATCAGCTCAAGGTCTCTTCAGTTATGTGACTCAATATATTTCTTTTCTTAAAAAAAAAAAAAAAAGTAGTATTTTTGTTTGAGACAGGCTAAGTAGGATTTCTACTACTAAATCCAAAAGCCCTGACTAATATGATCACCTTATGTTTTCACCACTAGTTCCAGTCAACTTCCAACTGAATCTTATTCAACTTTACAAAACCTAAGGGCAAACTGGTTAATTACTATATGAAGCTAATGATACACAAAATATTATATTCCTATATTAAATCTAATAATGCTACTAGTAATATGAAATATACTTTTAAATTATTTGGAAGATCCTGGACCTTTTATATATGAGACTAAGCAGTATAGTTTCATGCCTTGGGTTCTTAATATTTTCCTGAGTTTTCCAGCATGCTTCTGCTTTTCAGAATGTAATGTTCTTTTCCTCCAAATAATTACATTTGAAGTAATTCATGGGGCTATCAAGATTACAGCTTTATGTGACTGATGATAACTTCTATAAAAATCACTGTATAGTTTCCTCTCATTTATTTTTGAGTTTGTAAAATAATATATCCTATGACTTTTTATGTTTGAAATAAAACTCAAATTATTTTCAAATATTTTGAAATTGGAAAAAAAAACAGACTCTTGCCAGACAAATTTTGCTTGTGTGAGTTTTGAAAGAAAGTTGATCCATATGTTTCTCATTTCATTTGCAATTAGCTGAAAAAAATATTGTTTTGCAAGAGTTTGATGTCTATTATTCTCAAAAGTGTGCTTAATTAATTTTTTCTTATCTACAGACTGTTAAAAGAACATCTGTCTCAGCAAAATTTGATTTCTTGTTATTAATTCTATTTGTGGATTCAGGTGGCACCTTGTTGACAGATTAATTAAAGTTTACTTTAACAAATATTTTCAAAATGCTAAACTGTTAAAGTGATAATAATGATGGTAGAAAAGAAATAAAGAGTGCACAATATAGGTCAGAGAGAGAAAAATAGTGAGAAAAATCAATAATAAAAAGGTAACAGTCAAATGACTCAGTCCAAGTCAACTTCGTAAAAAGTATGTGCTGTAAAACTTTGGGTCCAAATCAGTTGCAAATTTAAGATATGGGACATGAAATCTTCCTAATGGTCTCTTGTGTTTAATCTTACTTTCTTCTATTTCAGTGTATCCTAAATTCCAGGCATCTGTGTTGGATTGTACATTCTTGCAGATGTGCAAAATTATCCATGTATCAGCTGTACATGTTGTTATTGCTGTTGTTTAGTCGCTAAGTCGTGTTTGACTCTTCTGTGACCCCATGGACTATAGTCCGCCAGGCTCCTCTGTCCATGGGATTCTCCAGGCAATACTGGAGTGGGTTGCCATTTCCTTCTCCAGGGGATATTCCCAACCCAGGGATCGAATCCATGTCTTCTGCATTGCACGTGAATTATTTCCCACCTAGCCACCAGGGAAAACCCTATATACAATAGAGTGAGATAAAGAGAGTCCTCAAGTTTTGAGTAGATGCTCAGTCTATGTACAGCATGTCTCTGATCTGCTGTTGTGTTCTCCCACATGTAACAGCACATTTGTGTCCTGTGTGTGCTTTATAAAATGCAGATATTTTTACTTAAGAGGAATCTCTAAAACTACCCTTTTTTGCATCTATTTAAACATAAGATCAGATCAGATCAGTCGCTCAGTCGTGTCTGACTCTTTGCGACCCCATGAATCGCAGCACGCCAGGCCTCCCTGTCCATCACCAACTCCCAGAGTTCACTGAGACTCACGTCCATTGAGTCAGTGATGCCATCCAGCCATCTTATCCTCTGTCATCCCCTTCTCCTCTTGCCCCCAATCCCTCCCAGCATCAGAGTCTTTTCCAATGAGTCAACTCTTCACATGAGGTGGCCAAAGTACTGGACTTTCAGCTTTAGCATCATTCCTTCCAAAGAAATCCCAGGGCTGATCTCCTTCAGAATGGACTGGTTGGATCTCCCTGCAGTCCAAGGGACTCTCAAGAGTCTTCTCCAACACCACAGTTCAAAGCATCAATTCTTCGGCGCTCAGCCTTCTTCACCGTCCAACTCTCACATCCATACATGACCACAGGAAAAACCATAGCCTTGACTAGACGAACCTTTGTTGGCAAAGTAATGCCTCTGCTTTTGAATATGCTATCTAGGTTGGTCATGACTTTCCTTCCAAGGAGTAAGCGTCTTTTAATTTCATGGCTGCAGTCACCATCTGCAGTGATTTTGGAGCCCAGAAAAATAAAGTCTGACACTGTTTCCACTGTTTCCCCCTCTATTTCCCATGAAGTAATGGGACTGGATGCCATGATCTTCGTTTTCTGAATGAGTACCCTTAATCCAAGGGTGTCCCTCATAGTTCAGTCAGTAAAGATTCTGCCTGCAATGCAGGATATCCGGAGTTTGATTTCCTCTGAACAAGGGAATGGCAACCTCCTCCAGTATTCTTGTCTGGAGAATTCCATGGACAGAGGAACCTGGCAGGCATCATTCCATGGGGTCACAAGAGTCAGACATGACTGAGTGACTAAACCACCACCACCCTTAATCAAAACAACTAACTTAATCTTACTCTCTATTGATTGTAACTTTAAAGCTGAAAATGATATTGATCTCCACAGAATGAATATAATTTATTGGATATTTTGTACTAGTTCAGTTCAGTTCAGTCACTCAGTCAAGTCCAACTCTTTGCAACCCCATGGACTGCAGCACACCAGGCCTCCCTTGTCCATCACCAATTCCCAGAGCTTACTCAAACTCATGTCCATCAAGTCGGTGATGCCATCCAAACATCTCACCCTCTTTTGTCCCCTTCTCCACCCGCCTTCAATCCTTCTCAGCATCAGGTCTTTTCCAATGAGTCATTTCTTCTCATCAGGTGGCCAAAAAAACCAAAAATTTGTACTAAAAACTGCATTAATTTCAACTCAACTGGATGCAGAGTAGTCGATTGATATACTTGGTCGTGTCCAACTATTTGCAATCCATAAACCGTAACCTTCCGGGCTCCTCTATCCGTGAGGATTCTCCAGCCAAGGATACTGGAGTGGGTTGCCGTGCCCTCCTCCAGGGAATCTTCCCAATCCAGGGATTGAACCCAGGTATCCCATGTGGCAGGTGGATTCTTTACCATCTGAGCCACCAGGGAAGCCCTGTATTAATATAAGAATGCCTTTTAAGATGCAAATAATTCATGTCAATATATGGCAGATACGAGCACAATACTGAAGAGCAATTATCCTCCAATTAAAAATATTTTTAAAAATAAATAAATATATGCAATTGCACAATCAATCAACATCACAACAAAGATACATATTTCTTCATTTCATAGAGTGAAGATTCATTTAGAGGATAAGAATTCATATTAAAATGAAAAGATAGTATAGTCAAAAAGATAAAATTAAACTGCTATGTGAAGGATTTTAGATTAGATACTGCTGTTCAATATTATTTTCACTTCATGTTTTAAGAAAATAAGAAACAGCAAAATACTTTGGAATTAATTTATTCTAGCTTTCTCTCTCCATTCTTCCATTTTTAACTTCTTATTAGAGATCCCTGCCAGAGAAGGCAATGGCGCCCCACTCCAGTACTTTTGCCTGGAAAATCCCATGGACGGAGGAGCCTGATAGGCTGCAGTCCATGGGGTCGCTAAGAGTCAGACACGACTGAGCGATTTCATTTTCACTTTTCACTTTTATGCATTGGAGAAGGAAATGGCAACCCACTCCAGTGTTCTTGCATGGAGAATCCCAGGGACGGGGGAGCCTGGTGGGTTGCTGTCTACGGGGTCGCCCGGAGTCGGACACGACTGAAGCAACTTAGCAGCGACAGCAGCAGAGCTGCCTGAGCGCCAGATTGCTTCAATCATGTCTGACTGTTGCGACCCCATGGACTGTAGCCCACCAGGCTCCTCTGTCCATGGGATTCTCTAAGCAAAAATACTAGAGTGGGTTGCCGTTTCCTTCTCCAAGGCACGCTTGCAACACAGGGATCAAACCGGTATCTCTTACATCTCCTGTACTTGTCAAGCAGATTCTGTACCACTAGCGCCATCTGTAGTACAGTTACAAAAACACAAATGGGGAAGATACCCACCAAATTCAAAAGAACAATTACATCTAAGAAAGGAAGAAGCATAAAGTATTTATAGTGTTTTATTTAATAATAAGGTAACTTTTGCTAATTATGGACAATACATACATGAATGCTTATTGTATTTTCTCTATGCTTTTCGTGTGTGTGAATTTTTCACCGTTAAAAGCATTGTGTACGTTAGAATATAGGCTAACGTTCTCTAGCTCTGATAGACACCCTCCTATCTCTGTGTCATTCAGGGATAATAGTTTCTTCACTTTAGTTGTTCTGTCACCCCCTTAGGGGGGTGGTATTTGTCTACGTCTTGGAAGATGGCCTCCCACTGGCAAGAAAGAGGAAACAAAAAACAGAGTAGGAAGCTATCTTTTAAAGACATGACACTTTAGTTTCACACATCATTTCTGTTTACAAACCATTAGCCAGCATTTAGTCATGCAATCATACCAACATGCAGAAGAGGCTGGTAAATATAGTCTTAAGAAGGGTGAGCTTGTATCCTGGTTAATACTTTGCGGTTCTTTACTAATAGGAAACAGAGAAGTATGACAATTTCCAAACCACAAGTACAGTCTTCTATAGAATCACTAATAACACAGTGTTCCGAAAAGTGTGGGCCATAGACCACTGATTGTTCAATTTTTCTTTCCTTGGGGAAGTATAATTTTATGCTGCTAGATCAGCGTATTTTAGCAAAACAGAAGTTCAACAGGAGGATTTCTTGCCTATAAAACACACACACACAGTCTAGGATTTAATGGGGGAAGGAAAAAAAAAAAAAAAACCTTGAAGAACTTGAGGGATAGGCATGAATACTTTACTTTTTTTTTAAACTTGCTTTGAAGTATAGTTGATTTACAGCATTGTGTTTGTTTCAGGTGAGTGGGAAAGTGATTTAGCTTTACATATCCATGCTGTACTCAGTGGCTTGAGTCATGTACAGTTCCTTGTGACCTGTTTCTGTCAAGATATTTCATGAACTAAAACAGAGCAATCAAAAATAAACTGAAAAATAACAGAAAAAAGAAAAACAAAACAGAGCAATCATATTATTCTTGGGCACTAGACTGCATGAAGAATGGTAGTGAAGGAGGAAACAGACAGAACAGGCTCCATCTTGAAAGCAGGACTCCATCTTGGGCCTGACTGTGGACTTTGAGCTATATGCCCAGTACCTATGGAAAAGACATACCAATTGGAAAACCAGGCCCCCTGAATGGAACAGCCCCAGGGCTCATACCTAGACTCTCTATTGCCTAAAAGAATACCCTAATTATCTGTGTAACCGAATAGAATCATAAATTCTATTATGCTTATTTGGGTATGACCACAGGCCTATTGATAATTGTCCACTGTTAACTACCTAGGCTTAAGGTATACGAATCACGGGTTAACTTTGACTGTATCTTTCTTTCCCTTTGTTCAGACTAGTTTCAGGGAATTTGGGGAGGTGGGTTTGGGCACGTACACTTAGGGTATATAAGGTTTTCAGAAAAACTCATCAGGGTCCTTGGCTAAGAGGAGACTCTGCTTTGGGCCCATCAGTGTAAGAAACTGCACTCCACTCTCTGCATTGTCCTTCTGAGTGAGTTTGTTTCCCAGTACGCGTGGCTACAACATTTGGTGCATGGGCCAGGAAACTCCTCACTTTGGGGCAACAAGTCCCAATTTGGGCTACTCTGAGACCTTGCAGCTTGAATCTTCTAGAAGGGGGAAGGCGCCTCACCTTTCTGGAAGTATTCTGCTTCTCAATGCCTGGACCTTTCATGTTAGAAGGTAGTGGACAGCAGCAGGGGACCTGAGCACTCAGGTGAGGAGGAACCCACCCAGTATGGTGGAAGAGGGGGCCTGATCACCCCCCTGGGAGGGATTAGAAGGGTCACAGACCCACAGGAGCCTGGAATAGACAGGTGGCAACGGTTGCTTGGTACACAGGTTAACGAGCATGTTAGGGCTTAGGAAGGAAATTTGTGAAGGTCATTTAGGAGGTGGTGTCCATGCCATCTTGGGGAAAATTATTACCAAGCAATTGCCAGGGGATTTTCAGGAGAAGAAACTTGTTTTTTTGTGCTCATATTCTGCCCTCCCCAAGTGTTAGGGGAAGCACACTGATTGAAACTGCCCACCCTGGCCAGGCACCATAGTAACCATTTGCATGAGTTGTTTTATGACAGGAGATCCTGATAAGGAATATGGAACTAATAAACCATCACCAATCGGAAGAGTTCGGGAAAGGTCTAAAGGAGACACCACGTGTCCGTCCACTTCCCAGAATCCCTCTCGCTAGCATCCATCTTGGCTGAGCGACGCGTGCGCCACCAGGAAAGACTCTGAATTAGAATGATTGGCCAAAGACCACCCGGAAACTAATCATCACCATAAAACCCGAGACTTCAAGCCACACGGCAGAGCAGTTCTCCTGGGTTCCCTTACCCAACTGCTCTCCACCTGGGTGCCCTTTCCAAATAAAATCTCTTGCTTTGTCAGCACATGTGTCTCCTCGAACAATTCATTTCTGAGTGTTAGACAAGAGCCCAGTTTTGGTCCCTGGAAGGGGTCCCCCTTCCTGTAACACAAGGAGGTGTCCCATCTATGGGACACCTATGAAATTCTTGACTCCCTTGGAATTGTCAGGCTAGAAGGAGGGGGATACATAAATGAGTACAAATTGGTTTTTCCGGATATGGCCTGGGACATGGGATATTTAACCCATCTGTATTTTCTTCCACACCTGATCAAGCCCACCAAGGCAGAATGGACTTTGAAAGTGAAGGGAGAAATGGTCTTGGATCACGTGGTGTTCTGGTTTCAGTTGTGCTGACCAGCAGGTGAAGACAAGCCAATGATGCCCCTTCTCCCTCTGGGATCTGGCAGTAAGGCTCTTCTCACCCCAGTTAGGAAGGAGGCAGAATGGCAATTTAAGTGTCATTGACTGGAAATATCAGAAGTATATAGGGTACTGAGAACTTCGTAGACAGAACAAAAAGGAAAAGTAGAAGAAGGTCCGAGAAGGTAAGCAAGATGGGGGGAAGTGAATCTAAGGCAACTGTATTGGAGTGCATGATCAAAACTTTAAAGAAGGGATTTGGGGGAGACTATGGGTTGAAGATGAAGCCTAACCACCTCCACATACTCTGTGAGGTTGAATGGCCCCCTATGGGAGTAGGATGGCCACCAGAGAACACCATGAACTTAAAAATAGTGGAAGCAGTCTATACAGTAGTCACAGGAGAGCCAGAACACCTGGATCAATACCCATATGTTGACTCATGGCTAGTGTTAGCTCAAGACCCTCCTACTTGGACAAGGTTCTGTATCCAGAAGGGAAAGGGGAAAATATTAATGGCACAAAAATTGACTGATGATAAAAAAGGATATTCTACAGGATTTGGACCGGGATGATCTGACCCCTCCCACACACTGGATAATAATGCACCTGCCTCCCAGTGCTCCACCAGGACCAGAGGCAGCCTTAATGCCCAAGCCAGGGCCAGGTGAAGTTCCTGCAGCAGCCACTGCTCTTCCACCAGCTCTCCCGGAGTTCACAGAGCCGCCGTTTCGGCAGGCTCCAATCCCAGCGATGGAGACCTCTGGTCAATGCCCCCAGAATTCCACCTCAGCTGGACCTCCTAGATTGTATCCACCTCTGCCAATGAGTACTGATGGGAAGGGGGAAGAAAACACAGCAATTAGACAGAGACTGTGCTCCACCAAGGAACAGGGGGAAAGAACCCCACTACAGATGCCCCTCAGAGAGCTACAACAGCCTCCAGTTCAGGACGCATGGGGCAGTACCATCAGCCCCCTGTAGCCTAGTATTACCAGCCATTTTCCTCTACGGATATATTAAACTGGCAGAGACAGGCTCCACCATACTCAGGGCAGCCACAAGCCATGATTAGGCTAATGGAGACTATTTTTCAAACCCACCGCTCCACATAGGATGACATAATCCAACTAGTCTCCCTCTTCAGCACTGAGGAAAGACATAGGATCCTAACTGAGGCTAAAAAATGGTTAAGAGAAATGGCACCTGAGGGTACTGCAAACCCACAGCAGTGGGCAGAACTAGCCACCCCGATGAGAGGCCCAGTGGGGACTGTAACACAGAGGAAGGAAGGGGCCACCTGGAGAGATAGCGGATGACTATTTTACAAGGTCTCAAGAAGGGGGCCTGAAAAGCTCTGAGTACACAAAACCCTCTGAAGTGATTCAAAGGGAAAGCAAATCACCTTCTGAGTTCTGCGAAAGACTGTGCAAGACCTATAGATTTTATACGCCAATAGACCCAGCCAGAGCTGCTGGGTCTCAAATGGTGATAAATTCAGCCTTTGTGTCTCTAGCCTACCCTGAAAATGTCAGATGGGGGGATACCAAGTGACTCATGAATTTTTATACTTCCCTGAATGCCCAGTACCTTTGTTAGGAAGAGACTTGCTGTCTAAATTGGGGGCACAAGTGACCTTTCCCCCCACGAAAGACCCACTGTTTGAGTGGGCTCAACCACCTATTTACTCTTCCTCTCAGTAACCCCTCAAGATGAATGGAGGTTGTACAATCTCCAGAAAGGAAACCGGATGGGATAACAGTCAAGAGAGAGAGTTACCCCAATTCCCTGATGTCTGGGTGGAAGACAACCCCCAACAGGCTTGCAAAACAAGCCCCACTGGTAAAAGAACTCAAAAGCAAAAGCAAAGTCGCTCAGTCCTGTCTGACTCTTTGCGACCCTATGGACTGTAGCTTTGAAGAAGATAATGGTAACCCACTCCAGTACTCTCGCCTGGAAAATCCCATGGGCGGAGGAGCCTGGTAGGCTGCAGTCCATGGCGTTGCTAAGAGTCAGACATGACTGAGCAACTTCACTTTAACTTTTCCTTTCATGAATTGGAGAAGGAAATGGCAACCCACTCCAGTGTTCTTGCCTGGAGAATCCCAGGGACTCTCCCCACCAGGGGGAGCCTGGTGGGCTGCCATCTGTGGGGTCTCACAGAGTCGGACACAACTGAAGCAACTTAGCAGTAACAGCAGCAGCAGGACTGTAGTCTACCAGGCTCCTCCGTCCATGGGATTTTTCCAGGCAAGAGAACTGGAGTGGATTGCCATTTCCTTCTCCAGGGGATCTTCCCTACCCAGGGATCGAACCTGGGTCTTCCCCATTGTAGGCAGACGCTTTTACCGTCTGAGCCACCAAGGAAGTCAAATCCAGTACAATTACATCAGCACCCACTTTGGGCCTGCCAGACCTTGTTAAGCCATTTATTCTTTACGTGACTGAAAAGGACAAGTGGCTATGAGAGTGTTATCCCAGATTATGGGGACATGGGACAGACCAGTGACTTACCTCTAATCAGCTGGACAATGTTGCCACTGGGTGGCTAGGATGCTTATAAGCAGTTGCTGCAGTTGCCTTATTGGTCCAGGAGGCAACCAAGCTGACTTTGGGCCATGATTTCTTCGTAAAAGTCCCACATGAGTTCAACACTCTCCTGCGAGGGGACCCCCATAAATGGCTGTCAACATCCCAGATTACTCAATACCAGGGACTGTTATGTGGGAACCCCCATGTTACTACTGAGCCTTGTCAGGCCCTGAATCTGGCCACTCTGATCTTGTGGGAGAAGGTGGGCCCTCACATGATTGCAAGGAAATATGCCAGCAGACCTGACTTGAGAGACCAGCCAATCCCAGACCGGATTTGGTCCTGTACACCAATGGCACCAGCCTGGTGAAACAAGGACAATGACTGTTGGGATTTTCCTTCCAGTAGTCACGGAAGGAACAATCGTTGAGGCTAGCTCTCTGCCATCACATTGGTCCGCTCAACAGGCCGAACTATATGCTCTAACCCAGGCCCTCCAGCTGTCAAAAAGTAAGAAGACAAACATTTACAAAGACTCCAGGTACGCTTTTGCTACACTACAGGGCTCTGTATAAGGAGAGAGGCCTTTGACAGGTAGTAGAAAAGATATTAAAAATAAGGAAGAAATTAAGACCCTATTAGATGCTGCCTGGGAGCCAGAAAGGGTTGCAGTCATACAGTGCTGAGGACGTCAAAAAGAGGATACCCCCAGGGCTCAGGGAACAGACTGGCAGATAAGACCACTAAAAAGCAGCCGAGGGCTTGGGGGTGACAAGTGAAGCCCCTATGAAAGCTCTCATATTGGCAGAGCTACCTGAGCTAATGTTAGACTCTCCAAAATACATTGAAGCCCAAAACCAATTAGCCAAAGCTGAAGGGGCCATCAAGACTGAAAAAGGATAGTGGGAACTGCCAAGTGGCAAATGATTGGTACCAGAGGAGCTGGCACCCACTCTGGTAAGCCAAACACACCAAGCAACCCATCTAGGCCGTGATAAACTGTAAAAGCTAATTTGAAAATATTCCTTGGTTCCCCACCTCTCTTCCCTATGCGGGACAAAATCTCAGAACTGCACTGCCTGCTCAAAGGTCAACGCTGCCCCTGGCACAGACAGAAACCTCCAGGGATTCAGGTAAAAGGCACACTGCCCTTTGAACACCTGGGAGTGGATTTCACTGAAATGAAACCTCACAGACACTACCATTCTCTGCTGGTCATGATATGTACATTCTTGGGATGGGTAGAAGCTTTTCCTATCCCAACTTTAAGAGCATCAAAAGTAGCCCAGTGCCCGCTTAGGGAAATAGTACCCAGATTTGGATTTCCTACCAGCATTGGATCGGATAATGGCCTGGCTTTTGTAGCTGATTTAGTACAACAAGTAAGCAAAACTTTAAACATCAAGTGGAAATTACATACAGCATATAGGCCCCAGAGTTCTGGGATGGTAGAAGGAACCAACCGGACACTTAAAGAGACACTCTCTCAGTGGATCTTAGAGACTGACTGTTCCTGGGTGGACTTGTTTCTGACAGCTCTGCTCAGGATGACCCCACAGTCCCATGGCTCCTCTCGGTACATAATTGTGTATGGGAGGCCCCCTCACATAATAAAACAGATGTTAACAAATTTGCCTCAGGTAAGGGGAGATGAGATTTCACAACAGATGAAACAACTGGGTAAGGTAATAAATCTAGTAACTAAGTTTGTACAAGAAAAGGTGCCATCCTCCCTCGGGAAACAGATTCACGAATTTGTGCCCGGGGATCAGCTGTGGTCAAGGACTGGAAACACGACTCCTTGGCCCCACATTGGAAGGGTCTGTATACTGTTGTTCTAATCAGCCCTTCTGCAGTTAAAGTTGCAGGTGTCACTCCCTGGGTCCACCACATGAGGGTAAAGAGGGCATACCACGTAGACCTGGAGGACGTCAAGCAGATTACACAACAGGACCCCACTGATCTCCGTGAATCCAAGGTCATCTTAAAGAAGAAACAGAGATGAAGCTCTACAATCAACTGCTGCTACAAGGACTTCCTGGTATCATCTTGAAACTAACCATAGTTTCAGTACAAAGAGGGACCTGTGCTATAATCAAAATTGAATGTTGTGTATATATTCCTGATTTATCTGGCTATATATCAGCCACCCTAGATGACATGAAATGTCAGGTAAAAGTTATGTCTGATAATAATCTTCTTTTTTGGACTTTGGTCCTATCTTGGGTGAAGGGTGATTGGTGGAAAACTATATTTACCATTGTTATAGCTGCCTTGATAGTTCTGCTTTGTGGACCCTTTATTTTACAATGTATTATGAACTTTGTAACCCAAAGGTTGATGTCGTTCTCCCAAATTGGAGGTCGGAGAGTCAGGGTGCAATATATCCCTATGAATGATGCTCATACTATGAGATAAGAGCATCAAGAGTGGGGAATGAAGGAGGAAACAGACAGAACAGGCTCCATCTTGAAAGCAGGACTCCATCTTGGGCCTGCCTGTGGACTTTGAGCTATATGCCCAGTATCTATGGAAACGACATACCAACTGGAAAACCAGGCCCCCTGGATGGAAGAGCCCCAGCGCTTGTACGTAGACTATCTGTTGCCTAAAAGAATACCCTAATTATCTGTGTAACCGAATAGAATCATAAATTCTATTATGCTATTGGGGTATGACCATAGGCCTATTGATAATTGTCCACTGTTAACTACCTAGGCTTAAGGCATATGAATCACGGGTTAACTTTGATTGTATCTTTCTTTTCCTTTGTTCAGACTAGTTTCAGGGAATTTGAGGAGGTGTGTTTAGGCACGTACACTTAGGGTAAAGGTTTTCAGAAAAACTGGTCAGGGTCCTTGGCTAAGAGGAGACTCTGCCTTGGGCCCGTCGATGTAAGAAACTGCACTCCACTCTCTGCATTGTCCTTCTGAGTGAGTTTGCTTCCCAGAACACGTGGCTACAACAGTAGGACTAGGGCAAGTGGGTTAAATTCTTCTCCTAAGCAAATCTTTGTGTCTATTAGTCAGTCATGTCTTGACTCTTTGTGATCCCATGGACTGTAGCCCACCAGACTTCTCTGTCCAAAGAATACTGGAGTGTGTAGCCATTTCCTTCTCCAGGGTATCTTCCCGACCCAGGGTTTGAACCCGTGTCTCCCGTATTGCAGGCAGACTCTTTATCGACTGAGCCACCAGGGAAAACAAAACTCCTTATTTTAAATAAAAATAATGTTACTTAGCATAAATAAACAGCTGGCAGGAACTAAAGTAGAAAAGCCAACTAATATCTTTAGGAGGAATGATATCAAAAGTGTCAAGATCAGATTATTTTAGTTATCTTATTAAAGATATCCTTCAAATGTATCTCAACCAGTCAGGGTGTTACAGCTTGTTACATTATTAATATTATTTTAAACCCCCTGCTGCTGCTGCTGCTGCTGCTGCTGCTTCTGCTAAGTCGCTTCAGTCGTGTCCGACTCTGTGCAACCCCATAGACGGCAGCCCACCAGCCTCCCCCGTCCCTGGGATTCTCCAGGCAAGAACACTGGAGTGGGTTGCCATTTCCTTCTCCAATGCATGAAAGTGAAAAGTGAAAGTGAAGTCGCTCAGTCGTGTCCAACTCTTCGCAACTCCATGGACTGCAGCCTACCAGGCTCCTCCGCCCATGGGGTTTTCCAGGCAAGAGTACTGGAGTGGGGTGCCATTCCCCCTGAGGCTTCCTAATTGGCGTTAATGGTAAAGAACTTGCTTGCCAGCACCGAAGATGTAAGAGACACAGGTTTGATACCTTGTTTGGGAAGATCTCCTGGAGGAGGGCATGGCAACTTGCTCCAGTATTCTTACCCAGAGAATCCCATGATCAGAATTGCCTGGCAGGCTACAATCTATAGGGTCGCAAAGAGTCAGACACGACTGAAATGACTTAGCACACATGAAAAATCTGTCTCTTGATTTTATGTATGTGGTAGTGATAACAGTTACTCTGATTTCTAAATGCAAAGTAAATTCTACATTTTGCCCCTCTAATACCCAATTACTTATAAGGTACAATTATAAATTCTTTACCAGTTCTTGTATCCGTAACTTAATGGTAAAGTATGGCTACCTTCTGAAAACTATAGGTATCATACCAAAGTTTTGATAATATATTTTAAACATGTAATTTTTGATAGACATGTCCAGTCTTCAAGAAAAAGTGTCAAAAGCAGAAAATCCACAAAAGACACCAGAGAGCCCTGAAGTCTTTCAAAGCAGCCAAGTCCTGCAGTTTCTTGTTAAAGTTTTGTGAGGTGAAGTTGGCTGAACACAGATATTTTCCAGAGATGGGGAGTTGGCATATACGATGCACACTGGCATTTTACTAATGAAAAAATAAGCTGGTTCAAGTGACTGGAAAGTATGCAGTGTGTTTGTGTATTATTCTATGTTAATGATTCAAGTAGTGTAATTGAAAGCCACAAATAACTTTTTTTAGTGGCATGTATTACACTGTAGTAGCTGCTGAGGTTAAAGAGCTTTTTCCTAGGTTAAAATACAAGCATTATAAAAATATGGCATTTAAAGAATAAAGTGGAAGAGCTGATGGATATTAAAGACTCTAAATGTCAAGATTCACATAATTATAACACAGCATTTCTTTCCAGGAATCCTGTGCAAGGAAATGAAAAGACAAAATTATTTTTATTGCTTTTATCCAAAGTGTCACTTTAGGTTCAATTTAAAGCTTCTATGTATTTGGTCAATACCATAGAGTCCTTTGCAATCATTTAAACATAATTATGCAAAATTGTTATAGTAGCTTTGAAAGACATATATGTGAGAATACAAAAAATAATTCTATTTCGGACAATTTTTATACTATATATGTATATTCACATTATTATTATTATTATTCAGGGAATATATTACCTGATAAAATACCATTGACATTAGGCCCCCATTTATCCTCAGAATTAGTTAGCCCTGAGTATATAAACTGTACTTTGTTTTTTGAAAGCATCAATAATAAAGTCCACCTTTTTTCCCAGTGGATTAATACTGACTCTGTGAAGCATGAGAATTATCCTTAAATAACATGATTGTGAGCCTAAATAAATTACAGGACAATGAGGCTTAGTTAACCATGATTTTCCTTTCTAGAAAATACAAATCTTCATGGACGGTAAATGGCTTAACATTACTCTACAAACATCTCTCAGTTGAGGAGAAAAGAGATAAATACACATTCACTAAGTATGCACCTCATTCCAGTCTTTTAGACAATGAGGGAGAAAATACGATCGTGGACTTAACTGACCAGCATGACAAATCCACAGGATTGAAAATGCACCATAACCACAAAAACTACAAAGCCAGGATGTGTAGGAAATCCAGCGGGTTCAACGACTTTTCAAGTATTTTCAGGGATCTTATCGCTGAAGGTCATTATACTGACATGAAATACAGAAGAAAAATCCTTGGCCCTTCTTTCTGGAGTTCATGCCAAAGTCTGGAGGAAAGTGGTCTATCAGTTACCACAGCTGAAAATTTTAAGTTCCTTTGTCTCAAAATTAAGTAGAACTAGAAAGATTAACCTTATTCCCATTTCAGAATTAATATTCTCAGAAACCAAGTGTTCTAGATATATTAATTACTTATGCTAAGAATTTTTTTTTAAAGCAAAAGCACATGAAAAAGTTACAAACTCTGGCTGTAGGTAACAGAAAAAAAAAAAAATTAAAGAGGCTCATTTAGGGCGAAAATTTTTTAGAGATAAAGTCCTTAAGGGAGCAAACACATGTTCTATCATGATATGAACACATAAGAATGTTGTAATATAATTTTTATTAATTTGCCATGTTTCTGTCCTTTACCTCTACTTAGCACTTATTTTGTAAGTTTCTGTGAAAAGAAAAGAAAAGCAGACCTGCCAGAGCTTACCCTGGCATAGTTTCTATTTCCATGAGTTTTGATTTCCCAAATATGTAAATTCAAACCTAGTTTTCGAACTGATTTAACAGTGATGGCCGGTTGTGTTTCTGTAGCTGTTTAGTCAGGATATTGTGTTTCTTATGTTTAAGTTTTATTTAAAATGAAACCCAAAATGTTTGACCTTATTTCTAGCAATAAGCACACACAAAAACCTTAATGGGGCCAAATATAATTTGGCAACTTTATTTCTGAGAAGCCATAGAAATATTAGCTTTGATGACAGGATTTAAGCTATAATTTAGCAAGCGGTTTTGGTGCCCATGCAAAGATATGTGACTTGAAAATTTTGCATTTAGGATTCTAAGATTAGCTTCTTTATAACAACTACTTTAATATTAATGTAACAGGAAAAGGGAAGAGGGTCAGTGAATATGGCAACAACAAAACCAGTTCAATTCGGATCACAGAAAATGCTGCTTTCCTTTGGCTGTTTCATGACAAATATTTTACCCCAGATCAAATTTTCAAAATTCTAATTGGTTAAATAATAGAACAAAGTGATGCTGACTCCATGCTGGTGATAAATAGAAAACATAATAACAAAAGACATCACTAGATTCAGATAATCCACATTCCACTATTGTATTATTATTATTATTGTTATATACTATTATAAAAATTACTAAATTTTAATAATTTAACATATTTAATTTAATGTACATTTTAGAGTATTTTATCTTTTTTTAAAGGAAGAATTTAAAATACTCATGTATTTATTTATTTATTTGGCTGCCCTGGGTCTTAGTTGCGGTATGGGGGATCTTCAGTTGTGTCATGCAGAATCTAGTTCCCTAACCAGGGGTCGAGTGCAGGCTCCGTGCCTTGGGAGTATGGAGTTGTAGCCACTGGACTACCAGCAAACTCCCTATTTTATCTTTTTAAAATTTAACACTAGGGGAAAATATTGATAATGGAAATTTTTCTATATGTTTATGTATAGTTTTTGACATCACAGCAATAATGCAGGATACACTTCCAAAAGTATTTGGTGTCTGAACAAACTGTATTCACGCTGAGAAATCTACATTTCCAGATAATACTTGATGGGAAAAATGAAAAGGCAAACATGATAAACATAGTCATAAGAGCAATTCTAAGAGATAAGGTAGTGAAGCTTCGCCAGAGAGCAGGATTCAGGTTGGTGGTACCTTGGTATGAGCATCATGTCCCAAGATGCAACACTTAGCTTCATTTCTGTGGGTGACTTTTTCTTTGGATGCTACAAGATCGCATCTTACTTTATCCACTCTTGGAATTCTCTTTGTCTTCTTTATAGATAACTCTTCCTCTGGTGTCACTTGGATGTTACGCTTCTTTACTCCTTTCCTGCACCTATTTCACATTTCAGACCTCCTAACTTGTATTCATGCTCATCTAATCAGCTCCCCAGTAGACAACTTCACTTTTTGAAAACAAACAAATCAAACAAGATTGTAAAACCAAAAAAAATATGGAGGAACAATGATGAGGAGAGGTGGACCTTCTTAAGGATGTGATAGAGAAATGTGTCTTTGAGAGGAGCACTGGATCAAGGGTCAAAGTCAGTAAGTCACACATATGGCTCACACTCATAGGGAAATTAGAGGCAGGCAAAAGTCCATGACCATAATCTTTACAGTAAGACAGTACATGGCATTAAATACATGTAAACTCAGTGAACAAAGAGCAGCATAAGAAGTTGAAAAAGTAGACAGGAGCCCAAATGATAAGACTGGGTAAAGTATGACCTGATTTTTTTTTTTTTTTTTACTTTACAATATTGTATTGGTTTTGTTATGTATCAACATGAATCTGCCACAGGTATACACGTGTTCCTCATCCTGAACCCTCCTCCCTCCTCCCTCCCCGTACCATCCCTCTGGGTCGTCCCAGTGCACCAGCCCCAAATATCCAGTATCATGCATCGAACCTGGACTGGTGACTTGTTTCATATATGATATTATACATGTTTCAATGCCATTCTCCCAAATCATTCCACCCTCGCCCTCTCCCACAGAGTCCTTCTCTTCTATACATCTGTGTCTCTTTTGCTGTCTCATATGCAGGGTTATTGTTACCATCATTCTAAATTCCATATATATGTGTTAGTATACTGTATTGGTGTTTTTCCTTCTGGCTTACTTCACTCTGTATAATAGGCTCCAGTTTCATCCACCTCATTAGAACTGATTCAAATGTATTCTTTTTAATGGCTGAGTAATACTCCATTGTGTATATGTACCACTGCTTTCTTATCCATTCATCTGCTGATGGACATCTAGGTTGCTTCCATGTCCTGGCTATTATAAACAGTGCTGCGATGAACATTGGGGTACACGTGTCTCTTTCCCTTCTGGTTTCCTCAGTGTGTATGCCCAGCAGTGGGATTGCTGGATCATAAGGCAGTTCTATTTCCAGTTTTTTAAGGAATCTCCACACTGTTCTCCATAGCGGCTTTACTAGTTTGCATTCCCACCAACAGTATAAGAGGGTTCCCTTTTCTCCACACCCTCTCCAGCATTTACTGCTTGTAGACTTTTGGATCTCAGTCATTCTGACTGGCGTGAAATGGTACCTCATAGTGGTTTTGAGGAGCCCAAATCATAAGACTGGGTAAAGCATGACCTGATTTTCATTCTAACAGTGTAGAAAGACATTGATGGGATTAAAGAATCAAGTGTCACAAGATGGGCTCATTCATTCATTTATTCATTTGTTCAAGGGCCATTTGTTACATACCTACTATGTGCCTGGGACTATGTAAGTGCTGAGAATATGATATGAAGAAAACAAACCATTTTTACTCTCAAGAAACTTACTATTAAATGAAGAAAGTGTTAGTGGCTCAGTTGTGTCTGACTCTTTGCAACCTCATGGAGGTTGTAGCCTGCCAGGCTCTACTATCCATGGGATTCTGCAGGTAAGAATACTGGAATGGGTTGCCATTTCCTCCTCCGGGGGATCTTCCCAACCCAGGGATCAAAACCGAGTCTCCTGCATTGCAGGCATTAACTCTGTTATTAATTGAATATGAGTAAGAAAGGCAATGCCAAAGAATGCTCAAACTACCGCACAATTGCACTCATCTCACACGCTAGTAAAGTAATGCTCAAAATTCTCCAAGCCAGGCTTCAGCAATACATGAACCATGAACTTCCAGATGTTCAAGCTGGTTTTAGAAAAGGCAGAGGAATCAGAGATCAAATTGCCGACATCTGCTGGATCATGGAAAAGGCAAGAGAGTTCCAGAAAAACATCTATTTCTGCTTTATTGACTATGCCAAAGCCTTGGACTGTGAGGATCACAATAAACTGTGGAAAATTCTGAAAGAGATGGGAATACCAGACCACCTGACCTGCCTCTTGAGAAATCTGTATGCAGGTCAGGAAGCAACAGTTAGAAGTGGACTTGGAACAACAGACTGGTTCCAAATAGGAAAAGGAGTACATCAAGGCTGTACATTGTCACCCTGCTTATTTAACTTCTATGCACAGTACATCATGAGAAATGCTGGACTGGAAGAAGCACAAGCTGGAATCAAGATTGCCAGGAGAAATATCAATAACCGCAGATATGCAGATGACACCACCCTTATGGCAGAAAGTGAAGAGGAACTAAAAAGTCTCTTGATCAAGGTGAAAGAGGAGAGTGAAAAAGTTGGCTTAAAACTCAACATTCAGAAAATGATCATGGCATCCGGTCCCATCACTTCATGACAAATAGATGGGGAAACAGTGGAAACAGTGTCAGACTTTATTTTTGGGGGCTCCAAAATCACTGCAGATGGTGACTGCAGCCATGAAATTAAAAGACGCTTACTCCTTGGAAGGAAAGTTATGACCAACCTAGATAGCATATTCAAAAGCAGAGATATTACTTTGCCAACAAAGGTTCGTCTAGTCAAGGCTCTGGTTTTTCCTGTGGTCATGTATGGATGTGAGAGTTGGACTGTGAAGAAAGCTGAGAGCCGAAGAATTGACGCTTTTGAACTGTGGTATTGGAGACTCTCTTGAGAGTCCCCTGGATTGCAAGGAGATCCAAGCAGTCCATTCTGAAGGAGGTCAGCCCTGGGATTTCTTTGGAAGGAATAATGCTAAAGCTGAAACTCCAGTACTTTGGCTACCTCATGCAAAGAGTTGACTCATTGGAAAAGACTCTGATGCTGGGACGGATTGGGGGAAGGAGGAGAAGGGGATGACAGAGGATGAGATGTCTGGATGGCATCACTGACTCGATGGACGTGAGTCTGAGTGAACTCCAGGAGTTGGTGATGGACAGGGAGGCCTGGCGTGCTGCGATTCATGGGGTCGCAGAGTCAGACACGACTGAGCGACTGAACTGAAGTGAACTGATGCAAACTCAAACTGTTATTTGCTCAGAAGGAAAAAAAAAAAAAAAAAAGGTAACTAACTCATTAGTGAAAGAGCCTGTGATATGATAATGCTTTTTCAACAATCCTTTTAGGAACAAGAACTTCAAAATTCATTAATAAAGAGACATTGAGTTTTTTTCTTTACTCTTTTTTCATTTTTTTTCTTTTTTTTTTTTTTTTAAATTTTGGGCGCCGCCGCCAAGGCAGCTGCGGCAAACCAAGCCCGCAGCCTCCGCAGCTCCTGGCAGCCGCACCTCGACGTGTGTGCGTCCGCAAAGCCCCACCTCCGCGCCGCCCTTTACTCTTTTTTCAAATGAGACATTCATTTAATGTTTTATATAACAATAAACTTTGGTGTTTGGGAATGTTTACTTTTTTATTTTTAAAATAATCATAAAATATTTAAAACATTTTGCAAAAAGGAGTATGAAGTTACTGAATAAATTGGTTAATTATTTTCTTTGCATTGTTCCTGAGAAACATTAAAATTACAAAAGGAAGCCTGAGAAACCAAGAAGAATAACCCTTAGGAAATGTCAGGTCTGAACAAATTTCATGCTAAATCATTTAATATGAGCCCACATATAAAACTTCTACCACTATTTAGAGGGAGAAGGGACCTTAATTTCCTATAGATCACCTCTCTAATACATAGAAGAGAACAAAATTATTAAAAATGCATAAAATAGAAAACCAACAAGGACCTACTGTATAACACAGGGAACTCAGCTCAATATTCTGTAATACATAAATGGGAAAAGAATGTGAAAAAGAATAGATACACGTATATGTGCAACTGAATCACTTTGTTGTACACCTGAAACTAACAAAACATTATTAGATAACTATGTTTTTGCTATGTGTTAGTTGCTCATCATGTTTGATTCTTGTGACCCCATGGATTGTATCCTGCCAGGTGCTCCTCTGTTCATGGAATTCTCCAGAAAAGAATACTGGAGTGGGTAGCCACTCCCTTCTAAACTCCAATATAAAATAAAACTTTCTAAAAAATTCCCTTAGCAAGCTTGTTTCCCTTTTGACGTATGAAATGAGGTTGACTGCTATTTTCAGTATTTTAAATGTTGCTCATGTTGGACTGCCTTGGTAGTCCAACTATACTCTACAAAAACAAATAAACAGAAAAACAAAAAGTGTTATTGAAAGAGTCAGTATAGCTGGAGAAATGTCATTTTTGTTTTATTTTAGAGAGTTGTTTTCATTGTACCAGTCCTAAACAGAATAGGTCTGGAGATGGTTTCCCTTCAGAAAAATACGTATCTACAATGTTTATCTGAAATGTGGTCAAGTTTCTGGTGATATGGACAAAATAGACACTACAAGAATACACTTTTGTTGTTGAAAATGGATGATTGTCATTCTATTCTAATAAAAAAGTAATTAATCTGGAGATGCTTGCTGCCATGCACTAATCAGTCCTGAATACTCATTTAAAGAAATGATACTGAAGTTGAAACTTCAATACTTTGGCCACTTGGTGAGAAGAACTGACTCATTAGAAAACACCCGGATTATGGGAAAGATAAAGGGCAGAAAGAGAAGGGGACAACAGAGGATGTGATGGTTGGATGGCATCATCGGCTTGATGGAGACGAATTTGAGCAAGCTCTGAGAGTTGGTGATGGACATGGAAGCCTGACGTGCTGCAGTCCATAGGGTCACAAAGAGTTGGACACAACTGAGTGACTGAACTGAACTGAACTGAATTATATTCAGTAGCCATCACAGCAGCTTGTGTGTGTACAGTTGTGATGCATGTTGAAATCATGGCACTACTCTAATTCTGATGTTGCTGTCTGTTGACCATCATGTGTTTTAAGAGGACTAGCTTGCATGTGTGATGTATAATGTTTGAATCTAAGCCCATAAAAAAAAAAAAAAAAAAACACCAAAATGCTTCCACTACTCAAGAAATCTTCAAGTTCTTCGGGGCACATATGAGAAAAATGTGAGTTCACTTTCTTAGAAAAACAATCCCTACATAAATAAACACAGAACTTTATAGCACTATAACTTATTTGTGAAAATGGTTTTATTGAAAAGAAATAAAGAAAGGTTATGTCATTGTCAGATTAAACAGTTGCTACTGTACATATGAAGCAAAAGCTGGAATCAGGATTGCCAGGAGAAATATCAATAACGTCAGATATGCAGATGACACCACCTTTATGGTCAGATCAGATCAGTCACTCAGTCGTGTCTGACTCTTTGTGACCCCATGAATCGCAGCACGCCAGGCCTCCCTGTCCATCACCAACTCCCGGAGTTCACTCAAACTTACGGCCATCGAGTCAGTGATGCCATCCAGCCAGTTTATCTTCTGTCATCCCCTTCTCCTCTTGCCCCCAATCCCTCCCAGCATCAGAGTCTTTTTCAATGAGTCAACTCTTCACATGAGGTAGCCAAAGTACTGGGGTTTCAGCTTTAGCATCATTCCTTCCAAAGAAATCCCAGGGCTGATCTCCTTCAGAATGGACTGGTTGGATCTCCTTGCAGTCCAAGGGACTCTCAAGAGTCTTCTCCAACACCACAGTTCAAAAGCATCAATTCTTCGGTGCTCAGCCTTCTTCACAGTCCAAATCTCACATTCATACATGACCACAGGAAAAATCATAGCCTTGACTAGACGAACCTTTGTTGGCAAAGTAATATCTCTGCTTTTGAATATGCTACCTAGGTTGGTCATAACTTTCCTTCCAAGAAGTAAGTGTCTTTTAATTTCATGGCTGCAGTCACCATCTGTAGTGATTTTGGAGACCAGAAAAATAAAGTCTGACACTGTTTCCCCATCTATTTCCCATGAAGTAGTGGGACCGGATGCCATGATCTTCATTTTCTGAATGTTGAGCTTTAAGCCAACTTTTTCGCTCTCCACTTTCACTTTCATCAAGAGGCTTTTTAGTTCCTTTTCACTTTCTGCCATAAGGGTGGTATCATCTGCATATCTGAGGTTATTGATATTTCTCCCGGCAATCTTGATTCCAGCTTGTGTTTCTTCCAGTCCAGCGTTTCTCATGATGTACTCTGCATAGAAGTTAAATAAACAGGGTGACAATATACAGCCTTGACGAACTCCGTTTCCTATTTGGAACCAGTCTGTTGTTCCATGTCCAGTTCTAACTGTTGCTTCCTGACCTGCATACAAATTTCTCAAGAGGCAAATCAGGTGGTCTGGTATTCCCATCTCTTTCACAGTTTTCCACAGTTTATTGTGATCCACACAGTCCAAGGCTTTGGCACAGTCAATAAAGCAGAAATAAATGATTTTCTGGAACTCTCTTGCTTTTTCCATGATCCAGCAGATGTTGGCAATTTGATCTCTGATTCCTCTGCCTTTTCTAAAACCAGCTTGAACATCTGGAAGTTCACGGTTCACATATTGCTGAAGCCTGGCTTGGAGAATTTTGAGCATTACTTTACTAGCGTGTGAGATGAGTACAATTGTGCGGTATTTTGAGCATTCTTTGGCATTGCCTTTCTTTGGGATTGGAATGAAAACTGACCCTTTCCAGCCCTGTGGGCACTGCTGAGTTTTCCAAATTTGCTGGCATATTGGGTGCAGCACTTCACAGCATCATCTTTCAGGATTTGGAAGAGCTCAACTGGAATTCCATCACCTCCACTAGCTTTGTTCATAGTGATGCTTTCTAAGGCCCACTTGACTTCACATTCCAGGATGTCTGGCTCTAGGTCAGTGATCACACCATTGTGATTATCTGGGTCGTGAAGATCTTTTTTGTACAGTTCTTCTGTGTATTCTTGCCATCTCTTCTTAATATCTTCTGCTTCTGTTAGGTCCATACCAATGTCCTTTATCGAGCTCATCTTTGCATGAAATGTTCCTTTGGTATCTCTGATTTTCTTGAAGAGATCTCTAGTCTTTCCCATTCTGTTGTTTTCCTCTATTTCTAAAGAGCTTCTTGATGAAAGTGAAAGAGGAGAGTGAAAATGTTGGCTTCAAACTCAACATTCAGAAAACGAAGATCATGGCATCTGGTCCCATCACTTCATGGCAAATAGATGGGGAAACAATGGAAACAGTGACAGACTTCACTTTGGGGGGCTTCTAAATTACTTCAGATGGTGATTGCAGCCATGAAAGAAAAAGGGGCTTACTCCTTGGAAAAAAGTTATGACCAACCTAGACAACATATTAAAAAGTAGAGACATTACTTTGCCAACAAAGTTCTGTCTAGTCAAAGCCATGGTTTTTCCAGTAGTCATGTATGTATGTGAGAGTTGGACTATAAAGAAAGCTGAGTGTCAAAGAATTGATGCTTTTGAACTGTGGTGTTGGAGAAGACTCTTGAGAGTCCTTAGGACTGCAAGGAGATCCAACCAGTCCATCCTAAAGGAAATCAGTCCTGAATATTCATTGGAAGGACTGATGCTGAAGGTGCAACTTCAATACTTTAGCCACCTGATGGGAAGAACTTACTCATTTGAAAAGACCCTCATGATGGGAAAGATTGAAGATGGGAGGACAAGGGGATGACAGAGGATGAGATAGTAGGATGGCATCACAAACTCAATAGAGATGAGTTTGAGTAAACTCTGGGAATTGGTGATGGACAGGGAGGCCTGCATGCCATGGTTCATGGAGTCGCAAAGAGTCATACACGACTTAGTGACTGAACTCAACCAATCCAAGAAACTCAGACTCAAATATTTGATGTTTTAAAAAGTATTCCATATTTGGAAATTTTTCTTTTTGGGTCAAATCGTTTAAAATTTTCTTAGGGAGGACATAAAAAGCACAACCCAGGAAAGACCAGAACAACAAAAACAAAAATTAGACAATCAAAACTGAAGATTCATGCTCTCTGTAATACACTAGTAAAAAAATGAAAATATAAACTATAAATTGGATTTAAATATTTTTAATATTTATTAATTATATTTTAGAAAGCACTTGTATCCATGAGTGTTTAAAATTCAATGATAAGGAACAAATAAGAGGTGGTCGTAAGATGGCAGAGGAATAGGACAGGGAGACCACTTTCTCCCCCACAAATTCATCAAAAGAAGATTTGAATGCTGAGTAAATTCCACAAAACAACTTCTGAATGCCGGCAGAGGACATTAGGCACCCAGAAAAGCAGCCCATTGTCTTTGAAAAGAGGTAGGAATAAATATAAAAGATACAAAGAGACAAAAGAGGTAGGGATGGAGATCCATCCCGGGAAGGGAGTCTTAAAAAAGAAAGAAGTTTCCAAACACCAGGAAACACTTTCACTGCCGAGTCTGTGGCCAGCCTTGGAACCTCAGAGGGCAACATAACTGGGAGGAAAATAAATAAATAATTAAAGCCCACATATTACGTGCCCAACAGTAACTCCCAGTGGAGAAGCAGCTCAGACGCCCGCATCCGCCACTAGCAAGCGGGGGCTGGGCAGGCAGGCGAGGGCTGCATTGCTTAGAGTAAGGACAGGGCCTGAATGCCCCGAGGGCAATCTGAGGGAACTAACTTCAGATAGCAAACCAGACTGTGGGATAGCTATCCCGTGAAAAGCCCTAACCTAAGACACCGCCAGGCCTGCTCACAGAACAAAGGACTGAGCAGAGATGGCCGGCTGCAGACCAGCCCATGCCCCACTAGAGACAGGCAGGTGAGGGCAGCCAGAGCCAGAAGGGGGCAATCACGGCCCCAGAGAGGCATCATCTACCAAACTGCAAGCAGGCTTCATTGCTAAACAAGACTTCTTGGGATTTTGGACAGTCGACATCCACCTGAGAAGGCGCGCCTGTTGTACACCCAGAAAACCGAGCAGCAGGGACTGGGGAGGCGATAAGTCACAGCGACTGTGCTCACCAAACACCTGGTCACTTGAGCTGCTCAGACCTGGGAAGGGCACCAAATGCAGGCCCAACCGAATCTGCGCCTTTGAGGAGTACCCGAGTACCTGAACCTGAGCGGCTTAGACCTGGGAAGTACACTCAACCCAGGGCTGGCCTCAGACAGTTCCCAGCAGAGCAGCCTACAGCCTAAGCAGGGTAGACAGGGAAAGCACACACGCCGGGAGCGGGGGCAAACCCAGTGTGGCCGAGACACTGCGAGCACACGCCAGTGTTATTTGTTTGCAGGGTTCCTCCCTCCCCACAGCACGACTGAACAAGTAAGCCTAAAAAAGTGTCCACCACCGCCCACCTTGTGCCAGGGCAGAAATTAGACCCTGAAGAGACCAGCAAACAGAAGAAGCTAAAACAGAGGGAACCACCTTGGAAGTGACAGGTGCAATAGATTAAAACCCTATAGTTAGCACCAACTACATAGGAAGCAGCCTATAGATCTTGAGAAATATAAGCTGGATCAAGGAACTATCTGAAAATGAACTGACCCCACACTGTCCACAATAACACCAGAGAAAGTCCTAGATGTATTTTTACTATTATCATTCTTTAAATTAAAAAAAAAAAATTAAGTCCTCTATTACTCCTTTAACTTTCATTTTTATAACCTACTATTTGCAAAAAAAAAAAAAAATCCTATTTTTTAAAGCAAACTTCATCTATATATATATTTTACAATTTTTGTGACTTTGCTTTTTTTTCTTTAATATTGTATTTTTGAGAATCCAACCTCCACTCTAGATTTTAAATCTTTGCTTTTGGGTATTTGTTATCAATTCTGTACCTTTAAGAACCCAATCTTCAGTACCCATTTTTACTTGGGAGCGAGATTACTGGCTTGACTGCTCTCTCCCCCTTTGGACACTACACTTTCTCCCCCAGGTCGCCTCTATCTCCTCTCTCCCCCTTCTCTTCTCTACCCAACTCTGTGAATCTCTTTATGTGATCCAGACTGTGGAGAACACTTAGAGAACTGATTACTGGCTGGATCTGTCTCTCTCCTTTTGATTCCCCTTTTTATCCTCCTGGGCACCTCTGTCTCTTTCCTCCCTCTTCTTTTTTCTGTGTAACTCCATGAACATCTCTGAGCGGTCCAGACTGTGGAGAGCACATAGGGAAGTGATTACTGGTTAGCTTGCTCTCGCCCCTTTTGATTCCCCCTCTTCTCCTCCTAGTCACCTCTATCTCCTTCCTCCATCTTCTCTTCTCCATGTAACTCTGTGAACCTCTCTGGGTGTCCCTCACTGTGGAGAAACTTTTTCATCTTTAACCTAGATGTTTTATCATTAGTGCTGTATAGATGGAGAAATCTTGAGGCTACTGTAAGAATAAGTCTGAAAACCAGAGGCAGGAAGCTTAAGTCCAAATCCTGAGAACACCAGAGAACTCCTGACTCCAGGGAACATTAATTGATAGAAGCTTGTCAAACACCTCCATACCTATGCTGAAACAAAGCACCACCCAAGGGCCAACAAGTTCCAGAGCAAGACATACCATGCAAATTCTCTAGCAACAAAGGAACATAGCCCTGAGCTTCAATATAAAGGCTGTCCAAAGTCATTCCAAACCCATTGACATCTCATAACTCATTACTGGATACTTCACTGCACTCAAGAGAGAAGAAATCCAGCTCCACACACCAGAACACCGACACCAGCTTCCCTAAGCAGGAAACCTTGACAAGACACCAGTCCAACCCCATCCACAGTGAAGAAACTCCACAATAAAGAGAACTCCACAAACTGCCAGAATACAGAAAGGCCACCCCAAACACAGCAATATAAATAAGATGAAGAGGCAGAGAAATACCCAGCAGGTAAAAGAACAGGATAAATGCCCACCAAACCAAACAAAAGAGGAAGAGATAGGGAATCTACCTGATAAAGAATTCTGAATAATGATAGTGAAAATGATCAAAAATCTTGAAAACAATATGGAGTTACAGATAAATAGCCTGGAGACAAGAATTGAGAAGATGCAAGAAAGATTTAACAAGGACCTAGAAGAAATATAAAAGAGTCGATATATAATGAATAATGCAATAAATGAGATCAAAAACACTCTGGAGGGAACCAACAGTAGAATAATGGAGGCAGAAGACAGGATAAGTGAGGTAGAAGATAGAATGGTAAAAATAAATAAACAAAGAGGAAAAAAAGAAAAAAGAATTTTAAAAAAATGAGGACAATCTCAGAGACCTCTGGGACAATGTTAAATGCCCCAATATTTGAATCATAGGAGTCTCAGAAGGAGAAGACAAAAAGAAAGACTGTGAGAAAATATTTGAGGAGATAATAGCTGAAATTTTCCCTAAAATAGGGAAGGAAATAATCACCCAAGTCCAAGAAACCCAGAGACTGCCAAACAAGATAAACCCAAGGCAAAACACCCCAAGACACATATTAATCAAATTAACAAAGATCAAACTCAAAGAACAAATATTAAAAGCAACAAGGGAAAAACAACAAATAACACACAAGGGAATTCCCATAAGGATAACAGTTGATCTTTCAATAGAAACTCTTCAGGCCAGGAGGGAATGGGAGGACATATTTAAAGTGATGAAAGAAAATAACCTACAGCCCAGAATACTGTACCCAGCAAGGATCTCATTCAAATATTAAGGATAAATCAAAAGCTTTACAGACAAGCAAAAACTGAGAGAATTCAGCACCACCAAACCAGCTCTCCAACAAATGCTGAAGGATCTTCTCTAGACAGGAAACACAGAAATGGTGTATAAACTTGAACTCAAAACAATAAAGTAAATGGCAATGGGATCATACTTATCAATAAGTACCTTAAATGTAAATGAGTTGAATGCCCCAACCAAAAGACAAAGACTGGCTGAATGGATACAAAAACAGGACCCCTATATATGTTGTCTACAAGAGACCCACCTTAAAACAAAGGACACGTATAGACTGAAAGTGATATGTGTCTTTTTTGCACGGAAAAAGATATTCCATGCAAATAGAGACCAAAAGAAAGCAGGAGTAGCAATACTCATATCAGATAAAATAGACTTTAAAACAAAGGCTGTGAAAAGAGACAAAGGACACTACATAATGATCAAAGGATCAATCCAAGAAGAAGATATAATAATTATAAATATATATGCACCCAACATAGGAGCACCACAATATGTAAGACAAATGCTAACAAGTATGAAAGGGGAAATTAACAATAACACAATAATAGTGGGAGACTTTAATACCCCACTCACAACTATGGAGAGATCAATTAAACAGAAAATTAACAAGGAAACACAAACTTTAAATGATACAATAGACCAGTTAAACCTAATTGATATCTATAGGACATTTCACAACAAAACAACAAATTTCACCTTTTTCTCAAGTGCACAAGGAACCTTCTCCAGGATAGATCACATCCTGGGCCATAAATCTAGTCTTGGTAAATTAAAAAAAAAAAAATTGAAATCTTTCCAAGCATCTTTTCTGACCACAATGCAGTAAGATTAGATCTCAATTACAGGAGAAAAACTATTAAAAATTCCAACATATGGAGGCTGAACAACACGCTGCAGAATAACCAACAAATCACAGAAGAAATCAAAATATGCATAGAAATGAATGAAAATGAAAACACAACAACCCAAAACCTGTGGGACACTGTAAAAGCAGTGCTAAGGGGAAGGTTCATAGCAATACAGGCATACCTCAAGAAACAAGAAAAAAGTCAAATAAATAACCTAACTCTACACCTAAAGCAACTAGAAAAGGAAGAAATGAAGAACCCCAGGGTTAATATAAGGAAAGAAATCTTAAAAATTAGGGCAGAAATAAATGCAAAAGAAACAAGAGACCATAGCAAATATAAACAAAGCCAAAAGCTGGTTCTTTGAGAGGATAAATAAAATTGACAAACCACTAGCCAGACTCATCAAGAAACAAAGGGAGAAAAATCAAATCAATAAAATTAGAAATGAAAATGGAGAGATCACAACAGACAACACAGAAATACAAAGGATCATAAGAGACTACTATCAGCAATTATATGCCAATAAATGGACAACTTGGAAGAAATGGACAAATTCTTAGAAAAGTACAACTTTCTGAAGCTTAACCAGGAAGAAATATAAAATCTTAACAGACCCATCACAAGCACAGAAATTGAAACTGTAATCAGAAATCTTCCAGCAAACAAAAGTCCAGGTATAGACAGCTTCACAGCTGAATTCTACCAAAAATTTAGAGAAGAGCTAACACCTATCCTATTCAAACTCTTGCAGAAAATTGCAGAGGAAGATAAACTTCCAAACTCATTCTATGAGGCCACCATCACCCTAATACCAAAACCTGACAAAGATGCAACAAAAAAAGAAAACTACAGGCCAATATCACTGATGAACATAGATGCAAAAATCTTTAACAAAATTCTAGCAAACATAATCCAGAAACATATTAAAAAGATCATACATCATGACCAAGTGGGCTTTATCCCAGGGAGGCAAGGATTCTTCAATATCCACAAATCAATCAATGTAATACACCACATTAACAAATTGAAAGATAAAAACCATATGAATATCTCAATAGATGCAGAGAAAACCTTTGACAAAATTCAACATCAATTTATAATAAAAACCCTCCAGAAAGCAGGAATAGAAGGAACATATCTCAACATAATAAAAGCTATATATGACAAAACCATAGCAAACATTATTCTCAATGGTTAGAAATTGAAAGCATTTCCCCTAAAGTCAGGAACAAGACAAGGGTGCCCACTCTCACCACTACTATTCAACATAGTTTTGGAAGTTTTGGCCACAGCAATCAGAGCAGAAAAAGAAATAAAAGGAATCCACATTGGAAAAGAAGTAAAACTCTCACTGTTTGCAGATGACATGATTCTCTACATAGAAAACCCTAAAGACTCCACCATAAAATTGCTAGAGCTAATCAATGAATATATAAAATCAACACACAGAAATCCTTTGCATTCCTATATACTGTTACTGCTGCTAAGTCACTTCAGTCGTGTCCAACTCTGTGTAACCCCATAGACAGCAGCCCATGAGGCTCCCCTCCTATACACTAACAATGAGAAAATAGAAAGAGAAATTAAGGAAACAATTCCCTTCACCATTGCAACAAAAAGAATAAAATACTTAAGAATATATCTCCCTAAAGAAACAAAAGACCTATATAGAGAGAACTATAAAACACTGATGAAAGAAATCCAAGAGGACACTAATAAATGGAGAAATATATACCATGTTTATGGATCGGAAGAATCAATATAGTGAAAATGAGTATACTACCCAAAACAATCTATAGATTCAATGCAATCCCTATCAAGCTACCAATGGTATTTTTCACAGAGCTAGAACAAATAATTTCACAATTTGTACGGAAATAAATAAAACCTCCAATAACCAAAGAAATATTGAGAAAGAAGAATGGAACTGGAGAAATCAACCTGCCTGACTTCAGGCCCTACTACAAAGCCACAGTCATCAAGAGAGTATGGTACTCACACAAAGACAGAAATATAGATCAATGGAACAAAATAGAAAGCCCAGAGATAAATCCATGCACCTATGGACATCTTATCTTTGACAAACGACGCAAGAATATACAATGGAGAAAAGACAGTCTCTTTAACAAGTGGAGCTGGGAAAACTGGTCAACCACTTGTAAAAGAATGAAACCAGAACACTTTCTAACACGATACACAAAAGTAAACTCAAAATGGATTAAAGATCTTAATGTAAGACCGAAACTATAAAACTCCTAGAGGAAAATATAGGCAAAACACTCTCTGACATAAATCACAGCAGGATCCTCTATGACCCACCTCCCAGAGTACTGGAAATAAAAGCAAAAATAAACAAATGTGACCCAATTAAAATTAAAAGCTTCTGCACAACAAAGGAAACTATAAGCAAGGTGAAAAGACAGCCTTCAGAATGGGAGAAAATAATAGCAAATTAAGCAACTGACAAAGAATTAATCTCAAAAATATACAAGCAAATCCTGCAGCTCAATTCCAAAAAAATAAATGATCCAATCAAAAAATGGGCCAAAGAACTAAATAGACATTTCTCCAAAGAAGACATACAGATGGCTAACAAACACATGAAAAGATGCTCAGCATCACTCATTATCAGAGAAATGCAAATCAAAACCACAATGAAGTACTATTTCACGCCAGTCAGAATGGCTGCGATCCAAAAGTCTACAAGCAATAAATGTTGGAGAGGGTGTGGAGAAAAGGGAACCCTCTTATACTGTTGGTGGGAATGCAAACTAGTACAGCCACTATGGAGAACAGTGTGGAGATTCCTAAAAAACCTGGAAATAGAACTTCCATATGACCCAGCAATCCCACTTCTGGGCATACACACTGAGGAAACCAGAATTGAAAGAGGCATGTGTACCCCAATGTTCATCACAGCACTGTTTATAATAGCCAGGACATGGAAGCAACCTAGATGTCCATCAGCAGATGAATGGATAAGAAAGCGGTGGTACATATACACAATGGAGTATTACTCAGCCATTAAAAAGAATACATTTGAATCATTTCTAGTTCTAATGAGGTGGATGAAACTGGAGCCTATTATACAGAGTGAAGTAAGCCAGAAGGAAAAACACCAATACAGTATACTAACGCATATATATGGAATTTAGAAAGATGGTAAGGATAACCCTGTATACGAGACAGCAAAAGAGACACAGATGTATAGAAGAGAAGGACTCTGTGGGAGAGGGCGAGGGTGGGATAATTTGGGAGAATGGCATTGAAACATGTATATTATCATATGTGAAACGAATTGCCTGTCCAGGTGTGATGCATGATTCAGGATGCTTGGGGCTGATGCACTGAGATGACTCAGAGGGATGGGATGGGGAGGGAGGTGGGAGGGGGATTCAGGATGGGGAACACATGTACACCCATGGCAGATTCATGTCAGTGTATGACAAAACCGATACAATATTATAAAGTAATTAGCCTCTAATTAAAATAAATAAGTTTATATTTTTTTAAAAAGCAACAAAGAGTTTTCAAAAACTAGACAAGAGATGTTAAAAGACAATTCTAGAAAGATAATATACCAGGGACATAAAGCACAGAAAAGTATGAGCCATATTATTACTCATCTGAGAAATGCAAATCAAAGTTTAAATGAGTTAACTTGTGTGCATTGCTCAGTCACTCAGTTGTGTCCAACTTTTTACAACCCCATGGACAGTAGCTCATCAGTCTCCTCTGTCCATGGAATTTTCCAAGCAAAAATATGAAAGTGAGTTGCCATTTTCTTCTCCAGGGGATTTTCCCAACCCAGGGATCAAACCTGTGCCACCTACATTGCAGGCAGATACTTTAGCACTGAGCCCCCAGGGAAGCCCAGATGAGTTAACAATAGAATCCTATTAAGATGGCTAAACTTTGAAAGATTAATTATATCAAGTGTTAGTAAGTATATGAAACAATTGGAATTCTCCTACATTGTTGATGAGAATGTAAAATAGTATAGCCACTTAGGAAAAAGAGTTTGGTAGTTTTTCATAAAGTTAAAAATAAAAGTATATGAAATTTATAATCCAGTATGAGCAAATTTGAACCTGTTGGGGTTTGACATAAAAGTTAGTTGTCAGGAATTCAGTGGAAAGATGACTGCCTTTCAACGAGGCTGCTGCTGCTGCTGTTAAGTCGCTTCAGTCGTGTCCGACTCTGTGCGACCCCATAGACGGCAGCCCACCAGGCTCTGCCGTCCCTAGGATTCTCCAGGCAAGAACACTGGAGTGGGTTGCCATTTCCTTCTCCAATGCATGAAAGTGAAAAGTGAAAGTGAAGTCGCTCAGTCGTGTCCGACTCTTCGCTACTCCATGGACTGCAGCCCACCAGGCTCCTCTGTCCATGGGATTTTCCAGGCGAGAGTACCGGAGTGGGGTGCCGTTGCCTTCTCCGACGAGGCAGTAACAGTGAAATCAGAATAACAAGATAAATTGAGAATATTGTTTGGAATAAGTATTATAAAAACTGATATTTGCAATAAGAAATTACTTCGTGTGTTTGTATATAATTCTCTCAGTATACTTTTGCCAAAGACTAATGGCATTTGTTTTATGTACTGAAATAAAAGTATTTTAATTCGAAAGCTGTAACCAATTGTTTATCATCTTTGCTAGGTTGCTTAATTCTTTGGCCATGAATCTAAGATTCTAGCATCTTTCTTCCCTCTCAGAGTAGTTGTAAAGATAAAATGACATTAAGGCTATTAAGTACTTTAGAAATTATAGAATATGGACATGAGTCTGAGTGAACTCCGGGAGTTGGTGATGGACAGGGAGGCCTGGCATGCTGTGATTCATGGGGTTGCAAAGAGTCGGACACGACTGAGCGACTGAACTGAACTGAACTGAATTACATATAAACTGTTATACTTAAACAACTATTAATATTTTCAATTTTATTTATATCTTTATTATGGATATTAAAAGGTCTAAAATGATTAAACCTGATTTCTGCCATTTACTATTCTTAGGTAATAAAAACCATAATGACCAAATAGTTCAATCTGTTGAAATAAAAGAGGAATAGATATTACTCATATGATTATCAAAATCCTTTGACTTGATTAAAGTCACCCTGAAAAATAAGTCTGTGTAGGGTAAACTTACAAAATTATTGAAAATTTACTTTAAGTACTTTAGAACTCTGTTTTAAATTCTGGCATTTTATTATATAAATACCTCTCTTGATTGTACAAAGTAAAAATCATTATAATACTGATTTCAAGTTCTGTAATATATACCATATGAAAAAACAGGATGTGTCAAAACCAAAATTCTTCTCAAGAGATTATTAGATGACTCTTTTTCAAAATCATGCTTCAGTATTTATCCATATGCTTCAGAGAAAAATTTGGCACATGCACTAAAATCAGTGGGAGAGGGTTACCTAATTTTAGACATTCTGAACTAGATTTTGTAGTTTGCCAATTGTATTAAATTATAATTAATTAAAATAACAACAGATCTGCTTTCATGTTTTAAGAAAACCAAACATTCACAAATGTTGAAATAACAAAACTGAAAATTTATAACAATGAATTAAAAGTTACGTGTTCAAGTTACATTAAAATAGAAACTCTTCAGCTGCTACTGGAGATTGATAATATGTTTTAAAAATTTTTTTTAATTGAAGTATAGTGGATTTACAATGCCGTGTTAGTTTCAGACTTATAGCACAGTGATTCAGTTATATATATATATATATATATATCTTTTCCAGATAATTTTCCCTCAGAGATTATTAAAAAATATTGAGTATAGTTTCCTGTATTATACAGTAGGTCATTGTTGGTTATCCATTTTATATATAATAGTGTGTATATGTTTATCCCAACCTCCTAATTTATCCCTCATCTCTCTTTTCTTTTTGGTAACCATAAATTTGTCCTCTACGTCTGTGAGTCCCTTTCTGTTTTGTAAATAAGTTCATTTGTATCATTTTTATATTCCACATATAAGCAACATCATATGATATTTGTCTTTGTCTGGCTTACCTCATTTAATATGATAATCTCTACATACCTCCATATTGCTGCAAATGGCATTATTTCATTCTTTATGGCTGAATAATATTCCATTGTCTGTATGTACCACATCTTCTTTATCCATTCATCTGTTGATGAATTTCTAGGTTGCTTGAAGGAGACTAATTTTCATAAGTTTTCCAACTGAAGAGTTTTGAAGAACTCAGGGCACATTTACCATCTGCCTATAAATTCAACACTAACACATTTACATTTAAAGTAATGGATATATGTACCATAAAAGATTGTCTCTAACTCCAAATATTTATTATGTCTTGTTAATATCTCTTTAAATTGCCATCTCTTCTCACTCAGTATATACTCCAAAGACAGAATAGTATTCTTCTCACATTTGTCTCACTATCTCTAAGAAAATTCAATAATTTTCATATTCCCAAGTGCAAAATATTAACCCTATACTATTTTGAGCTTGAAGGTTTGTCTATGAATTCTTGACATACATTATCTAATTCTATCCTTATATAAACACCACAAAAATTTTATTGGTTCTGTTAATTCACTTATGATGCAAAGTAATCATCAATTTCATATATGTACTCCAAGCTAAATTTTATTAATAGATTTGACAACTGTACTTAAAAAATCAGTACAAGTGACACTGTGAACAATATTGTTAAATAATTCCAAGAATCAATTTGACAAATTATTGCAGCAAGTGGAGAAAAAACATGACAAAGATCAAATAATAAAAGATTATCTAAAAGGTAAAGAAACAGATTGATTTTTGAAAAATGTAAGTGAATCTGATTTACAAACAAAAACAAGAAAAAGAGGAAATAATCTGAAATACATTGAAGAAATAAAATTCACAGATTAAAACCCACACATTAATATGTAAGCATGACTATTATATCAATGGCAGTGCAAATCAAATTAAAGAATTCACTGTGTTCTGTGCAAATACCTATAAACTATCAGTTTAGTTCAGTTCAGTCGCTCAGTCATGTCTGACTCTGTGACCCCATGAACTGCAGTATGCCAGGCCTCCCTGTCCATCACCAATTCCTGGAGCCCACTCAAACCCATGTTCATTGAGTCAGTGATGCCATCCAACCTTCTCATCCTCTGTCGTCCCCTTCTCCTCCTGCCCTCAATCTTTCCCAGCATCAGGGTCTTTACCAATGAATCAGCTCTTTGCATCAGGTGGCCAAAGTATTGGAGTTTCAGCTTCAATATCAGTCCTTCAAATGAAATCCCAGGACTGATCTCCTTTAGGATGGACTGGTTGGATCTCCTTGCAGTCCAAGGGACTCTCAAGAGTCTTCTCCAACACCACAATTCAAAAGCATCAATTCCTCTGCGCTCAGGCAAAGGCACCCCACTACAGTACTCTTGCCTGGAAAATCCCATGGATGGAGGAGCCTGGAGGGCTGCAATTCATGAGGTTGCTGGGGGTCAGACATGACTAAGCGACTTCACTTTCACTTTTCACTTTCATGCATTGGAGGAGATGGCGACCCACTCTGGTGTTCTTGCCTGGACAATCCCAGGGACAGGGCACCCTGGTGGGCTGTCGTCTATGGAGTTGCACAGAGTCGGACACGACTGAAGTGACTCAGCAGCAGCAACAGCAGCTTTCTTTATAGTTCAACTCTCACATCCATTCATGACTACTGGAAAAACTACAACTTTGACTAGAGGGACCTTTGTTGACAAAATAATGTCTCTGTTTTTTAATATGCTGTCTAAGTTGGTCATAACTTTCCTTCCAAAGAGTAAGCCTCTTTTAATTTCATGGCTGCAGTAACCATCTGTAGTGATTTTGGTGCCCAGAAAAATAAAGTCTGACACTGTTTCCACTGTTTCCCCATCTATTTCCCATGAAGTGATGGGACCAGATGCCATGATCTTAGTTTTCTGAATGTTGAGCTTTAAGCCAACTTTTTCACTCTCCACTTTCACTTTCATCAAGAGGCTTTTGAGTTCCTCTTCACTTTCTGCCATAAGGGTGGTGTCATCTGCATATCTGAGGTTATTGATATTTCTCCTGGCAATCTTGATTCCAGCTTGTGCTTCTTCCAGTCCAGCGTTTCTCATGATGTACTCTGCATATAAGTTAAATAAGCAGAGTGACAGTATACAGCCTTGACATACTCCTTTTCCTATTTGGAGCCAGTCTGTTGTTCCATGTCCAGTTCTAACTGTTGCTTCCTGACCTGCATACAGATTTCTCAAGAGGAAGGTCAGGTGGTCTGGTATTCCCATCTCTTTCAGAATTTTCCACTGTTTATTGTGATCCACACAGTCAAAGGCTTTGGCATGGTCAATAAAGCAGAAATAGATGTTTTTCTGGAACTCTCTTGCTTTTACCATGATCCAGAGGATGTTGGCAATTTGATCTCTGGTTCCTCTGCCTTTTCTAAAACCAGCTTGAACATTTAAAGTTTATGGTTCACATATTGCTGAAGCCTGGCTTGGAGAATTTTAAGGATCACTTTAGTGGCGTGTGAGATGAGTGCAATTGTGCGTAGTTTGAGCATTCTTTGGCATTGCCTTTCTTTGGGATTGGAATGAAAACTGACCTTTTCCAGTCCTGTGGCCACTACTGAGTTTTCCAGATTTGCTGGCATATTGAAACTATACCTTTTGTGAAATAATTAAGTAATTTTGGAGCAAAAATAAAAGATAAATATAAAAAGAATACCATGAAAATCTAGAGAGGAAATATAAATTTTGTCTAAAGAAGGAATATTCTTATAAGCATCAGTCTTATCCCTGCTGCTGCTGCTAAGTCACTTCAGTCGTATCCAACTCTGCACCACCCCATAGACGGCAGCCCACCAGGCTCCCCAGTCCCTGGGATTCTCCAGGCAAGAACACTGGCGTGGATTGCCATTTCCTTCTCCAATGCATGAAAGTGAAAAGTGAAAGAGAAGTCACTCAGTCGTGTCTGACTCTTAGCAACCCCATGGACTGCAGCCTACCAGGCTCCACCATCCATGGGATTTTCCAGGCAAGAGTACTGGAGTGAGGTGCCATCGGCTTCTCCGGTCATCTCCCTTCAAACATTGTATTTGAGAAAATATGAAAAACCCTTAAAGGATTTTGCAAAGAAATGGTTTTATACTTGACTTTGCTAGAAAAATCCTATGTATTCACTGAACAGTTCCCTCTCTCTGTGTGCCAGTTGTTTCCCAGACTCTATTACAGTTAGATTGGGGCCAGAGACTGAATTCTGGCCAGTAAGGCAGAGGTGGGGTGCAGGTGGAAGAAACTTATATAAGGCAATTCCAGCTCATCCAAGCCTCCTATGTAAATGTTCAGAAGTCTCCTGTTTTCTGCAGAAAATCAGAAATATGTTCATAAGACTGAATTACTGATTAAAAGAAACTCGGAATGCCTGGATCACTGCTAGGAGAAAAAGCAATAGGAGCTGTAACTATGTTGTGATGTTTATAAGAATAAACTTGTTGTATTAGTCTCCTATTGTTACTATAATAAACTGCCATATATTTAGTGGTGAAAAAACACCACACATTATCTAACAGTTCTAGAGATCAGAAATCTAAATGGTTCTCGCAAAACTGAAGTCAAGATGCCAGCCCATCTGTATTCTTTCTGAAGACTTTTGGGGACAATCCATTCATACCACTTGATCTCCTAAAGGCTGCCTGCACTCTCAGCTCACAGCCACATCACTCTAGTATCTGCTTCTATACTAGCATCTCTTTGATTATGACCCTCTTGGTTCTCTCTTACAAGGACTCTTGTAATTATATTGAGCTTACTAAAATATTCCAGGGTAATTTCCCCATATTAAAGTCTTAGCTTAATCACAATTGTAAATTCCCTTTTGCCATAGTTGTATATTCAAGAGGTTTGGAGAATTAAGATATGGACATCTTGAGGGACTGGCCCACCAAACTTGGGCATGTAACTGCTAAAATTTGGGTTTACATTTGCTATTGCAATATAGCCTGTCCTGTCAGGACTAATACACAAGGCAAATTTTTCTCTGGCAAAATGTTAATGTGAAAACTTATATATATATATATATATATATATATATATATATATATATATATATAATGACTCAAATATGCCATGCATATTCCCTCTCTTTAACTATTAGAAATAAACTCTTTTATTTGAGAAATAAAGCAAAATTTCCAATTCAAGATTGCAATCATGGTTTAAATGGACTACATCAAGCATGAACTTCAAATGTAAAAATTTGTGTCCTGTGGCTCCCTCAATTGATATACTCCTACTTTTGTTTCATTCCCTAAAACCAGATAGGTGCTTACTATGATATATCCTTCTGTTCATAGTTTACTCTCTATTTCTTGTTTTGACAGCTGTTAAAAAAACAAGGTATGGCGATGCTTTCCTGTACTTATTACTGCTAAATCTACTTCAGCATTTCACATGGTTGGGACATACTTCTTGAAGAATTTCTAAATTAAATATTTTTGCAGGAATGTAAACTGGTACAACCACTACGGAAAACAATGTGGAGGTTCCTTAAAAAAACTAAAAACTACCATATGATCCAGCAAACCCACTGCTGGACATGTAGTTGGAAAACACAAAAAAACTGTAATTTGAAAAGATACACACCCCAGTTTTCATAGCAGCACTATTTAAAATAGCCAAGATGTGAAAGAGCCTGTGTCCATCAACAGATGAACAGATAAAGAACATGTGGTATATACGTGTGTGTGTGTGTGTGTGTGTGCTAAGTTGCTTCAGTCATGTTTGACTCTTTGACACACTCTGGACCATAGCCAGCCAGGCTCCTCTGTCTGTGAGGATTCTTGAGGCAAAAATACTAGAGTAGGTTGCATGCCCTCCTCCAGGGAATTTTCCTGACCCAGAGATCAAACCTGCCTCTCTTATGTCACCTGCATTGGCAGGCAGGCTCTTTACCATTGGCTCTGCCTGGGAAGTATATATATTAGGCGTATGAGATACATACTTAGCTCAGTTCAGTCACTCAGTTGTGTCCAACTCTTTGTGACCCCATGGACTGCAGCACGCCAGGCTTCCCTGTCCATCACCAACTCCCGGAGCTTGCTCAAACTCATGTCCATTGAGTCTGTGATGCCATCCAACCATCTTACTGTCCATTGTCCCCTTCTCCCACCTTCAGTCTGTCCCAGCATCAGGGTTTTTTTCAGTGAGTCAGTTCTTTGCATCAGGTGGCCAAAGTATTGGAGATTCAGCATCAGAAACATACTAGCAGATACCTACTAGTATATATAAAATAGCCAACAAAAACTTACTGTATATTACAGGAAACTATGTTCAATATTTTGTAATAAACCACAAATGAAAAGAATCTGAATAATAATCTATGAAGCAAAAGTTATATATACATATATATATATATACACACACACATACACGCACACACACATATACATGAATCACTGTGCTATACACTTGAAACTAGCTAGAAAAATTCTATTCTACAAAAATTCAGCTATTCTTCCATAAAAATAGATTTTAAAATATGATGGTCAATCTCTTGCTTCCTTGTGTTCTCAGCAGCCCCCAGGTATCCTTTTACTGCTCTCTTTCTCCATATTTTCTTCTGTTACCATATTAGTCAGAGCAGGTTGGCCACTTTAGCAAACCATTTCAATTTTCACTTGTTTAAAACATTATAATTTTCGCCTGTTTATGTCAAGATCCAAAGCAGATTGGCACCATGGGATGATATATGTCAACTAAGTTTGCCATAACAAATACTGTAGGTTGGATGGAATATATTTTCTCAAAGTTCTGGAGCTTGGAAGTCCAATGTCAAGGTTAGGGCTATGTTGATTTCTGTTGCCAGCTCTCTTCCTGACTTGCAGATGACTGCCTTCTTGCTGTGTCCTCCTGCAGCAGAAAAACAGAGATCTCTTTTTTCCTCTTCTTCTAAGTTCATCAATCCTCTTGATTTAGGACCCTTATGACTTCATTTAATCTTAATTATCTCTTAAAAGCACTATTTCCAAATACATGTATATTGGGAATTAAGGCTTTAACATATGGATTGGGGGGGGCATAATTCATTCCATAGCATTTTATCCCTGGCTTCCATAATTCACATCCTAACCACAAGAAAAATACATTTTCCCAACCTAACAGCCCCAAAGTTAGAACCGGACATGAAACAACAGACTGGTTCCAAATAGGAAAAGGAGTACATCAAGGCTGTATATTGTCACCCTGCTTATTTAACTTATAAGCAGAGTACATCATAAGAAATTCAGGTCTGGATGAAGCACAAGCTGGAATCAAGATTGCCAGGAGAAATACCAGTAACCTCAGATATGCAGATGACACCACTTTTATAGCAGAAAATGAAGAAGAACTGAAGAGCTTCTTGATGAGAGTGAAAGAGGAGAGTGGAAAAGTTGGCTTAAAACTCAACATTCAGAAAACTAATATCTTGGCATCCGATTCCATCACTTCATGGAAAATAGATGGGGAAACATTGGAAACAATGGCTGACTTTATTTTGGGGGGTTCCAAAATCATTGCAGATGGTGACTGCAGCCATGAAATTAAAAGACACTTACTCCTTGGAGGAAAAGTTATGACCAACCTAGACAGCATATTAAAAAGCAAAGACATTACTTTGCCAACAAAGGTCCATCTAGTCAAGGCTATGGTTTTTCCAATAGTCATGAATGGATGTGAGAGTTGAACTACAAAGAAAGCTGAGCGCAGAAGAATTGATGCTTTTGAACTGTGGTGTTGGAGAAGACTCTTGAGAGTCCCTTGGACTGCAAGGAGATCCAACCAGTCCATCCTAAAGAAGATCATTCCTGAATATTCATTGGAAGGACTGATGTTGAAATTGAAACTCCAATATTGGCCACCTGCTGGGAAGAGCTGACTCATTTGAAAATACCTTGATGCTGGGAAAGATTGAAGGCAGGAGGAGGAGAAGGGGACGACAGAGGATGATATGGTTGGATGGCATCACTAACTCAATGGACATGAGTCTGAGTAAACTCCAGTAGTTGGTGATGGTCAGGGAGGCCTGGCATGCTGTAATCCATGGGGTCACAAAAAGTCAGACAAGTCTGAGCTACTGAACTGAACTGAACAGCCCCCAAAAGCTTAGCTGACTCCAATACCAATTCTAAAGTCTAAAATCCAAAGTCTCATCTAAATATTATCTAAATCAGATATGGGTAAGACTTGAGATACAATTCATCCTGAGGCAAAATTCATCTCCATCTGTGAACATGTGAAGCCAGACAAGCTATGTGCTTCCAAAACACAATGGTGAGGCAGGCATAGTATGTGTGTGTGTGTGTGTGTGTGTGCGTGCGCGCGTGCTCATTTGTATCCAACTTTTTGTGATCCTATGGACTGTAGCCCACCAGACTCCTCTGTCCATGGGATTCCCCAGGCAAGAATATGTGAGTGGGTTGCCATTTCCTACTCCAGGGGATCTTCCCCACTCAGGGATCGAACCATGTCTCCTATGTTTCCTGCATTGGCAGGCATATTCTTTACCACTGTACCACCTGGGTAGCCCCCAGGCATAGTATAGACATTCCCATTTCAAAAGGGAGAAACTGGAAAGAAGCAAGAGGTACTAAGTCCCAAGAAAGTCCCAAACATTGCCAGGTAAATTCCATTAGATCTTAATGTCTAAGAACAACCTCTTTGCTCAATGTTTTGCTTTCTCAATCCACTGGGGCTGTGAGTCTCGCCTTCAGAAACTGCTAGGGCAACAATTCCATACCCTGGGACTCTGCCCCCAAATTCTGTTGGGAAGCCCCACCTGCAAAGCTTTTCAGGCTGGGCCCACCCCCAAGAATTCAGTAGAAGACCATCTGGCTTGTTGCTATATAAGCAATGGTGCAACCCTATGCAGCCTGGGAGGCAGTGTTGATGATCTCTGAATTGCCTTTGGGGTCATTCTTTCCCCTTCTTGAGGTATAGCACACATTCATAGCCAGATAGCTTTTTGTTCCAATCCCGTAAGATCTAAGAAGTCTAATAGCCTTTTCTGATTTTGTGTCATTTTTTCTGTCCATTTTAGCCCCAGCTGGCAGTGACTCTCCTGGCATAACTCCATCCCTATTCCTGGCTTCCATAGAGATGGCCAATTTAATCCATGAATCACAGCTATAATCTCTTTATCAAATGGCTATTCAGCTACACCCTTGGAGTTCTCTCCAGAACAAGCTTTTGCATTTTTTGAATATATATAGATTAGAAGTTTTCAAAATGTCCAAGTTCTTGCTCCTTCTGGCTAAAAATTTCTTCTTCAACCCATGTCTCTTCACTCACATTTTACAGTGAGCAATAAAGAACATTCCCAGAGCCCCCTTCAGGATTTTGCTTAGAAATCTCCTCTGCTCTGCATCCAATTACACTGCTTGCGAGTTTTACTTTCCTCAAAACACTAAGACACAATTTAGCCATGTTCTCTGCCAGTTATGATAAGAATGACCTCTCCTGTAAATTTTAACAACCTGGTCCTCATTTTTCTGAGATCTCACAAACATGAACTTTAACACCCCTATCTTCAGATGCAATCACATTGGGAGTTAGGGCTTCAACATACACATTGTGGAGGAGATACAGTTCAGACCATGGCAAAATCGAAGGATCTACTTTATATAGTTACTCTAGATACTGGCTCCTTTCCACCATCTGCCATTTTCTCAGAACTCAGAATTCTTTACTGTGTCTTTATCCTTAGTTGTAGACAAAGGAAGCAGGTGGGCACTGCAGGGTGGCTTGGAAAATTTTGTATACTAACTTGAAGTAGCCTATAACATGTCTACCCACATTCTGTTGGCCAGAGCTCAGGCTAATGGCTACAGATAGAGTCAAAGAACTGTGAAATCTAGTTTAGACATGCACCCATGCAAAGAAAAGAAAATATATAGTGATATATGCTAGCAGTCTCTGCCTCCATAACACTTCCTTAAAAACTTATGTTTAGGAATCCATTTTAAAAAAATCTATTAAAACCAAGAAATTGGTTCAGCAACGTTTCAGAATTTAAGATCAACAAACAAAAATAAATTGTATTTCTATATACGTGTGTGTGTGTGTGTGTGTGTGTGTGTGTGTGTGTGTTTATGCAAAATCACTTCAGTCAAGTTGCTTCAGTTCAGGCTTTTTGTGACCCCATGGACTGTAGCCCACCAGGCTCCTCTATCCATGGGATTCTCCAGTCAAGAATACTGTAGTGGGTTGCCATGCCCTCCTCCAGGGGATCTTCCCTACCTGTGTCTCATGTCTCCAGCATTGGCAGGTAGGTTCTTTACCACTCATGCCACCTGGGAAGCCCTTTGGATAATAAATAGGAAATTAAAGAAAATTCCATTTAAAATGCATCAAACCAAAACATTTAGGAACAAATTTAACAGGACATTAAAAATCAGTAGAAAAATCAGTTGTATTTCTGTGTTTTTGTACAGTAGAAAACAGTAATCAAAATGAAATTACAAAAATAATTTCAACTACAGTAGCATCAAAGATAAAAAATAATAAAAAATAAATGTAACAAAAGAAGTTAAAATGTGCACTGTGGAGACTAGAAAACACCGTTGAAGGAAATTGAAAAGGATCTACATAATTAGAAAGACAACTTATGTTCATGGACAGAAAATCATGAACATTATTATTTTCAAAATGGCAATACTTACCAAATTGATCCACACATTCAGCACAATCCCTATCAAAATCCAAGATGACTTATACATAGAAATTTACAACCTTATTCCTAAATTTCATATGGAAATTCAAGAGCAGCCAAAATAGTCTTCAAAAAGAAGAACAAAATTCTATCTTTCACTTCCCAATGTTAAAACTTACTGCAAAACTGTAGTAATCAGAACAAAGTAGTACTGACATAAGGACAGACAAATATATTAATAGGGTCTAACTGAGAGTCAAGACATAACTTCTTACCTTTATGGTCAATTTATTATAAACAAAAATGCCAACACAATTCAATGGTAGAAATAATAGTTTTTTCAAAAATGGTGTTAGAACACTGGATATCCACATGCAGAAGGATGAAGCTGAACAGCTTCAGGACACCATACACAAAAATTAATTCAAAATGGATCATATTGAAACATAAAAGCCAAAACTATAAATTCTTAGAGGCAAATATGAGCACAAATCTTCAAGACCTTGGGGTTAGGCAAAGCCTTTTTTGATATGTTACTAAGATGACAAGAACAAAATTAAAAAATGATCATTTGGACTTTATGAAAATTTAAAACTTCTGTGTTGCAAAAGAATAGTATCAAGAAAGTGAAAAATGAAACCACAAAATGAGATTAATACTTGTAAACAGTGTATGTTATCCAGAATATGTGAAGAAAATACAAACTCAATTTCCAAGATTTTCTATATAGCCAATATTACCCTTATTTCAAAACCAAAGACATCGGAGGAAAGCTATAGCCAATAACTCTTATAAATATATGCAAAAATCTTAAAAAAAGAAGTACTATAAAACTGAATCTCAAAACATTTTTAAAAGAGTGTATTCAATGACCAAGTGGAATGGCTATGGAAAAAACAAACAAAAAAGATGGATAATAACAAGTGTTAAGAATGTGAAGCAACTGAAGAAATCATTCACCACTGCTGGAAATGCAAAATAATGCAGTCACTTTGGAAAATACTTTGGCATTTTTTTCAAAATATTAAACTTAGGGTTACCATATCATCTAGCAGTTCTACTCATAGGGATAAACCCAAGAGAAATAAAAATAACCATGTAACAATTTATGTACTAATGTACACAGTAGCATTATTTATAACAGCAAAAAGTGGAAGTAGCCTAAAGGCTCATCAACTGATGAATCAATGAACAAAATGTGATATGTCCATAAGATAGGAAAATTATTCAGCAATAAGAAGAAGTGAAGTATTGATGCGTGCTGCAACATGAATGAACCTTGAAAACCTTAGGTCATATGAAGGAAGACAGTTGGGAAAGACTGCATATTATATGACTCTATTATATAAAATATCTATAAAAGACAATTTAATAGGGATATAAATTAGATTAATCATTGCCTAAATTGTCCCTAGGACTCAGGCATTAAGAGGAGTGATGAATGGAGAATGACTACTAAAAAGGTTAAAATTTTAGTACAGTCGTCCCTTGGTATCCATGAAATAGAAATCCAGGCTACTCAAATATTATGTAAAGTGGCACAGTATTTGCATATAACCTACATATATCCTCCCATTTACTTTAATTCTTCTATAGATTGCTCATATAATACATTATAAATGCTATGTAAGTTATTGCCACCCAGTTAATTTAAGATTTGCTTTTTGGAATTTTCCATAATTATTTTTTTGAGGGGGATATTTTCCATCTATAGTTTGTTGAATCTAGGGATGCAAAATTGACAGATTCAGAGGGCCAATTCTTATGAGAACTTTTTAAACATATATATATGGGCTTTCCAGGTGGCACTAGTGGTAAAGAACATGTGTGTCAATGCAAAAGACGTAAGAGATGCAGGTTTAATACCTCGGCCAGGAAGATCCCCTGGAAGAGGGCATGGGAACACACCCTAGTATTCTTGCCTGGAGAATCCCAAGGACAGAGAGCCTGGTGGGCTATTGTCCATAGAGTCACAAAGAGTCAGACACGACTGAAGCAACTTAGCACACACACAGAAATATACTCATATAAAAACAGAGCTTCAGAGTACAACTAGTTTGAGACAAGCATGACCTTCTATTTGGCAATAAAGGTAACCTCCATGACTGCTGAAAGCTTGATCAACTGTTTGAGAAAACCTAGTTAATGGAGGAGTAAGGATTTTAACCTCTTCTTGTGTATTGGTAGGTTAGTGAAAATATTTGGTTAAATACTGCATAGCTTTATTTTAGTTGTATCAACTTCTTTTATAAAATTTTAGGGATTTGGGGGGCTATTTAGGGGAAATATTCTAAATAGTTCTAAATATTATATAAAATTTGGAATTTTAAGTTTAAAGAAGAAATTCACCCAGAATTTAGAGAGAATCACAGTGGATATTTTGTTCTAATTCTTGCTAATTTTAAACACACATATAACATTTAATTACATAATGCATAAAAAGATATATATTACCTTTAAATCTTGCAAAAATTTCTCACCTTAGTTAAGTAATGGTTTCTTATTGTAAAATAAATAGACAATAAACCTGGAGAAGGATATGAAAATTACATTTAAATTCCTCTCTCCAGAAATAAATGCTAGAAACAGTCCACTGTACATCCAAAGGGTGGCTGCATTCATACAGATATTCATTTAAGTATCTCTGATGGAATTTCCCTCACCAGTGAGATTTTCTTCTGCCTCTCTGAAAGTTTTCCTATCTGTCAACACTATGGTAGATGCTGATACTTCCAGAAGATTCTACCCACTTCTCAACCTTGCTCATCTTTTCCCCATTTGTCATTGTTTCAATGTGCAGTATGGTTCCCTCTCAGTTACTTCTGTCTGAGGTCCCTTAGCCTTGGCCTCATTTTCTTCTCTGATACCATAGCATCTCTGAAGATCTTATATTTTTTCCTTATTTGACTTTTCTGCTTACTTGTCTTTCCCATCTCTGGGACTTCTCTCCTCACCTACACCCTTCCTGCCAACACAAGTCTTTGATGAAAAGATATTCCTTTGGCTTCTAAAGTTGGCTGCAAAACTGACATTTTGGCTCTTCTAAGAGTACATCATGAGAAACACTGGGCTGGAAGAAGCACAAGCTGGAATCAAGATTGCCGGGAAAAATACCAATAACCTCAGATATGCAGATGACACCACCCTTATGACAGAAAGTGAGGAGGAACTAAAGAGCCTCTTGATGAAAGTGAAAGAGGAGAGAGGAAAAGTTGGCTTAAAGCTCAACATTCAGAAAATTAAGATCGTGGCATCCGGTCCCATCACTTCATGACAAATAAATGGGGAACCAATGGAAACAATGGCTGACTTTATTTCCTGGGGCTCCAAAATCACTGCAGATGGTGATTGCAGCCATGAAATTAAAAGACGCTTACTCCTTGGAAGGAAAGTTATGACCAACCTAGACAGCATATTAAAAAGCAGAGACATTACTTTGTCAACAAAGGTCCGTCTAGTCAAGGCTATGGTTTTTCCAGTGGTCATGTATGGATGTGAGAGTTGGACTGTGAAGAAAGCTGAGTGCCGAAGAATTGATGCTTTTGAATTGTGGTGTTGGAGAAGACTCTTGCGAGTCCCTTGGACTACAAGGAGATCCAACCAGTCCATCCTAAAGGAGGTCAGTCCTGAGTGTTCATTGGAAGGTCTGATGCTGAAGGTGAAATTCCAGTACTTTGGCCCCCTGATGCGAAGAGCTGACTCATTGGGAATGACCCTGGTGCTGGGAAAGATTGAGGGAAGGAGGAGAAGAGGATGACAGAGGATGAGATGGTTGGATGGCATCACCGACTCAATAGACATGGGTCTGGGTAGACTCTGGGAGTTGGTGATGGACAGGGAGGCCTGGCATGCTGCAGTTCATAGGGTCGCAAAGAGTTGGACAGGACTGAGTGACTGAACTGAACTGAAGGGAGTCATGGTTTGGTGCTAAAATAAATTATTATGAGGGAACTGTGAGCTGTTTCTTTCCTTTAAAAGTGTTTTTATATGTTTAAGCATATTTAACTATGTTTAAAAAAGTAAAGCTAATTCATGACATTTGATTTTAACTTAAGTACAAACACTATAATTCATGGTGGATAATATTTGCTATTACTAGGAGGTCTTGTGATTCTTATAAAAACACATTTCAAGCTCTCATTACATCTTAAATTGACATCGTCAAATTAACCAACTCAACATTTTGTGCATTTTTAGTATTTTCTGCATAATGCCAGTACAAATTGTCCAGAAAGTTGTTTGCAGTCATTCATATGTTATCAAATATGATTTAATTTAATCTTTAGGACACCAAATGTTACATGTCATTTACAAAGAACCTCAAATTTTACCCTAAAATATTAATACTAAATTATTATGTTACATTAAACCATACCATTGCTTTAGGGCTAAAAGTAATATATATATATATATATATATATATATATATATATAACATATTTTATGTTATATATATAACATAAATTTATGTATGTTATATATACTTATATATTATATATATATACTTGTATATTATATATACTTGATAAAAGATAAACTGAGGCACATTAAAACTTTTGAGCTTTCTTGAGCACACGGTGATATGAATAAGGCACTATCAAGCCAAAGATAGCTAAGAGCACTCCATCAAGAAGAGCTAGTGGCAAGGTTTTCTAGAGAAGGTGAATTAAAGAAAAAAAAATTATTTGATTGTCTATAGCTTAAGCAATTGTTTTATTTGGGAAACTATTTGACTTTGTGAACTATTTTTTTCTGGTTCATTTTCTCAGCTTTCAAGTGCATTGACTCTGGGTTAGGTTTCGGTTTCCTCACCTAGGCTACGATGGTGTTAGAGCCACTTCAATCTAGTCACCTCCTTGTTTAATTACACATGTGTGTTCAGCCACTCAGTTGTGATCGGTGTTTTGCAATATTTTGGATGGTAGCCCACCAAGCTCCTCTGTCCATGGAATTTTCCAGGCAAGAATACTGTAGTAGGTCGCCATTTCCTCCTCCAGAAGGTCTTCCCGACCCAGGGATCAAACTTGTCTCTGAATCTCCTGCATTGGCAGGTGGGTTCTTTACCAGCTAAGCCACCAGGAAAGCCCAGTTACACAGATAGGTAGATGATGTATAGAGAGATAGATAATAGGTAGAGATGAATAGATGTAGATGTAATTACATATAATTATAAATAAATGTAAATAAATACATATAAAACCAGCGTTAATCAGAAACAACTTTATCATTCCACAAGTGCTGTGTTCCCTAAAACCTTTCCCCAATCACATGGATTTGAAATTCACCTCTAGCATATATTTACCTTTGCATTATAAATTGTTTCTATAGCTCATTCATCCACAGAGCAAGAGTTTCCACACTATCCTTAGTCAGGGAACTTTAGATTCCACACGTCATGTAGTATGGCCAAAAAACTACATAAATAAATTAATTAATTAAAAAATGTTAAATGGCTAGCTACTGTACTCCAATAAAAATTAATTTTAAAAAAAGAACTTCTGTGCTTTGTGGCATATAAATGTAGTATTTATATTGAGCTTTACCATGTATAAAGAATTCATTGCTGTTGTTGTTCAGTCACTAAATCATGTCTGACTCTTTGTGACCCCATGCACTGCAACATGCCAGGCTTCCCTGTCCTTCACCATCTCCTGGAGTGGTTCAAACTCATGTCCATTGAGTCAGTGATGCCATCCAACCATCTCATCCCCTGTAGTCCCCTTCTCCTCCTGCTCTCAATCTTTCCCAGCATCAAGGGTCTTTTCCAATGAGTCAGGTCTTCACATCAGGTGGCCAAAGTATTGGATCTTCAGCTTTAACACCAGTCCTTCCAATGAATATTCAGGGTTAATTTTCTTTAGGATTTACTGTTTTGATCTACTTACAGTCCAAGAGACTTTTCCCAGCATCACAATGTGAAAGCATCAATTCTTTGGCACTCAGCCCTCTTTATGTTCCAACTCTCAAATCCATACATGACTACTGTAAAAACCATAGCTTTGATTATTCAAACCTTTATCAGTTAAGTGATGTTTCTGCTTTTTAATACACCATCTAGGTTTGTAATAGCTTTTATTTCAAGGAGCAAGCATCTTTTAATTTAATGGGTACAGTTACTGTCCACATTGATTTTGGAGCCCAAGAAAATGAAATCTGACAGTGTTTCCACATTTTCCCCATCTATTTGCTATGAAGTGATAGGACCAGATGCCATAATCTTCATTTTTGAATGTTAAGCCAGCTTTTCACTCTCCTCTTTCATTTTCATCAAGAGGCTATTTAGTTCCTTTTCACTTTCTGCCGCAAGGGAGGCATCACCTGCATATCTGAGGTTGTTGATATTTCTCAGGCAATCTTGATTCCAGCTTGTGCTTCATGCAGCCTGGCATTTCACATGATGTACGCTGCATATGAGTTAAATAACTAGGGTGACAATATACAGCCTTAACATACTCCTCTTCCAATTTTGAAGAATTCATACTTGCTACCTAATTTACTTCTCTCAATCATCTTGTGAGGAAGTAATAACATGCAATATTTTTGTTTTCTCCATAAAAGATGTTTTCATAGTAGTTTAATGATGTATCCAAAATTATTTGGTTAAGTTTTGGAGGCTTGGAAAGGAGGGAGGGTGGACTTTGCTTCTTTAGTTTTGCTTCATTTTACAGAAACCCCCACCCCATCTTCTTTTTTTCCCCTTGCCCTCTAGCTTCCACGTGGGTTCTACAATGAGTCTGGAACAAATAACTGGAGTGCTAGAAGGAGGAGAAACCATGGTCTGTGATGTCTCTGATTTTAAGTGGTTCCTCCTTGGCTCCCACTCCTGACCACAGCCCATCCACTGAGATTCCAGCAGCTGTTATGCATCCCTGACCTCTGGACTCTGGTACTCCACCTGTTCCCATTGCCCTTCTAGTTCTATGGTGATAACAGCTTCCTCCTGTTGCTAATTTCTGGGTGATCTCCCTGTTAGCTTTACTGACCATTTCCTTCTATCCATTAACCTATCAGGGCTTGATATTTCTGCCTCAATTCTAATTGCTATTTGAGAGATATCAACAATGATTCCATTTGTAAAAGCACCAATCCTATTTTCTGTTTCATGAAATCATATTCTTCATTTAAATTTAGAAATAGCTCTGTTTTATTGTTCATTGTGTATTATTGATATAAACTATAAGAGCTTATTGCTCTCATATTTGAGTTTCCTAAAAGTATTTTCCATTGAATGCCTTTGATTAAGATAAGACAGTTAATGTAACTAAAAAATAGCCCATGAGCTTTTCTTGAAAAGCCTTTCAAAAGCTATTTGATCTTGAGCTACTATGTCCTTGAACCTGGGTTTGTAGAAGTATTAATTCATGGGACTTAGGATTCTTATGAGGAATGAATGAGTTAATACGTGAAAAGGATGCAATGCCTGATTCATAAGCACTAATAATAAAAAATAACCATTTGAAGCTATTTTTTGAGAATTCAGGTTAAGATAGGTTATTGTGGTTAACATAATTATAGATTTAAAGTTATTTTGGTTGAGAAGTTTTAAATCATACATATATATATATATATATATGTGCATATCATGTATACATATACTGCTGCTGCTAAGTCACTTCAGTCATGTTTGACTCTATGTGACCCCATAGACGTCAGCCCACCAGGCTCTCATGCCCCTGGGATTCCCCAGGCAAGAACACTGGAGTGGGTTGCCATTTCCTTCTCCAATGCATGAAAGTGAAAAGTGAAAGTGAAGTCGCTCAGTTGTATCCGACTCTTAGCGACCCCATGGACTGCAGCCCACCAGGCTCCTCCATCCATGGGATTTTCCAGGCAAGAGTACTGGAGTGGGGTGCCACTAGTTGTATACAATATATATGAACATATATACCATTGGATAAGTCAACTTAAATACACTCTTCTAAGATCTTTAGGTTTTAAGCTTCAGGAACTTAAGAAACAGTAGTATTCTAGAATTTTAATGTATACCGGTGGTGGATTCATTTTGATATTTGGCAAAACTAATACAATTATGTAAAGTTTAAAAATAAAATAAAATTAAAAAGATATTTCCTGGTGGTCCAATGGATAAAACTTCACTTTCCAATACAGGAGGTATGAGGTCGATCCATGGTTGGGAAGCTAAGATACCACATGCATCCTGGCAAAGAATCCACAAAACACAAAACAGAAGTAATACTGTAACAAATACAATAAAGACTTAAAAAAAGGTCCACATAGAAAAGTCTTTAGAAAATATACTTCTACTTATACCAAAATGAATATTAAAGTGTTTGCAAAGAAGCAAATGCAAAATATATTCTTGAAGAAAATATATATGTATATACACATATATATGTATCTGTATATTTCCCAGTAAAAGATTTAATTACCTTGGATCTACATAAAGAAAGTGAAAGTAAGGTAACTTGGTCATGTCCAACTCTTTGAGACTCCATGGATTGTAGCCAATCAGGCTCCCCCCTCTATGGGATTTTCTGGGCAAGATTACTGGAGTGGGTTGCCATTTTCTTCCCCAGGGGATCTTCCCAACCCAGGGATTGAACCCCGGGTCTCCTGCATTGCAGGCAAATGCTTTACCATCTGAGCAACCAGGGAAACCCTACATAAGAGAATGCTAAAGTTTTTAAATATGCAGGATACTCTTCGGGAAATATAAATTAGGTAATTTTCCTTTCATGTAACTATTTTTGGAGATGAGCTAAACTACTGCATAATAGTCCTGTTTTGGTTAGCTCTAAAATTCTTATTCATTTATATTTATAATCCAGTATTTGTCTTTACTGGAGACAATCAAGGCAAATTGGAAGTGGTCAAACAGGAGATGGCAAGAGTGAACATTGACATTCTAGGAATCAGTGAACTAAAATGGACTGGAATGGGTGAATTTAACTCAGATGACCATTATATCTACTACTGCGGGCAGGAATCCCTCAGAAGAAATGGAGTAGCCATCATGGTCAACAAAAGAGCACAAAATGCAGTACTTAGATGCAATCTCAAAAATGACAGAATGATCTCTGTTCATTTCCAAGGCAAACCATTCTGTATCACAGTAATCCAAGTCTATGCCCCAACTAGTAACACTGAAGAAGCTGAAGTTGAACGGTACTATGAAGACCTACAAGACCTTTTAGAACTAACACCCAAAAAAGATGTCCTTTTCACGATAGGGGACTGGAATGCAAAAGTAGGAAGTCAAGAAACACCTGGAGTAACAGGCGAATTTGGCCTTGGAATACGGAATGAAGCAGGGCAAAGGCTAATAGAGTTTTGCCAAGAAAATGCACTGGTCATAACAAACACCCTCTTTCAACAACACAAGAGAAGACTCTACACATGGACATCACCAAATGGTCAACACCGAAATCAGATTGATTATATTCTTTGCAGCCAAAGATGGAGAAGCTCTATACAGTCAGCAAAAACAAGACCAGGAGCTGACTGTGGCTCCGATCATGAGCTCCTTATTGCCAAATACAGACTTAAATTGAAGAAAGTAGGGAAAACCACTAGACCATTCAGGTATGACCTAAATCAAATCCCTTATGATTATACAGTGAAAGTGAGAAATAGATTTAAGGGACTAGATCTGATAGATGGAGTGCCTGATGAACTATGGAATGAGGTTTGTGACTTCCTACAGGAGACAGGGATCAAGACCATCCCCGTGGAAAAGAAATGCAAAAAAGCAAAATGGCTGTCTCGGGAGGCCTTACAAATAGCTGTGAAAAGAAGAGAAGCGAAAAGCAAAGGAGAAAAGGAAAGATACAAGCATCTAAATGCAGAGTTCCAAAGAATAGCAAGAAGAGATAAGAAAGCCTTCCTCAGCAATCAATGCAAAGAAATAGAGGAAAACAACAAAATGGGAAAGACTAGAGATCTCTTCAAGAAAATCAGAGATACCAAGGGAATATTTCATGCAAAGATGGGCTCAATAAAGGACAGAAACGGTATGGACCTAACAGAAGCAGAAGATATTAAGAAGGGGTGGCATGAATACACAGAAGAACTGTACAAAAAAGATCTTCACAACCAAGATAATCACAATGGTGTGATCACTGACCTAGAGCCTGACCTCCTGGAATGTGAAGTCAAGTGGGCCTTAGCATCACTATGAGCAAAGCTAGTGGAGGTGATGGAATTCCAGTTGAACTATTTATAATCCTGAAAGATGATGCTGTGAAAGTGCTCCATTCAATATGCCAGCAAATTTGGAAAACTCAGCAGTGGCCACAGGACTGGAAAAGGTCAGTTTTCATTCCAATCCCAAAGAAAGGCAATGCCAAAGAATGCTCAAACTACCACACAATTGCACTCATCTCACTCGCTAGTAAAGTAATGCTCAAAATTCTCCAAGCCAGGCTTCAGCAATACGTGAACCGTGAACTTCCAGATGTCCAAGCTGGTTTTAGAAAGGGCAGAGGAACCAGAGGTCAAATTGCCAACATCGCTGGATCATCGAAAAAGCAAGAGAGTTCCAGAAAAACATCTATTTCTGCTTTATTGACTATGCCAAAGCCTTTGACTGTGTGCATCACAATCAACTGTGGAAAATGCTGAAAGAGATGGGAATACCAGACCACCTGATCTGCCTCTTGAGAAACCTATATGCAGGTCAGGAAGCAAAGGTTAGAACTGGACATGGAACAACAGACTGGTTCCAAATAGGAAAAGGAGTACGTCAAGGCTGTATATTGTCACCTTGCTTATTTAACTTCTAACAATACATCATAAGAAACACTGGGCTGGAAGAAGCACAAGCTGGAATCAAGATTGCCAGGAGAAATAGCAATAACCTCAGATATGCAGATGACACCACCCTTATGGCAGAAAGTGAAGAGGAACTAAAGAGCCTCTTGATGAAAGTGAAAGTGGAGAGTGAAAAGGTTGGCTTAAAGCTCAACATTCAGAAGATGAAGATCATGGCATCTGGTCCCATCACGTCATGGGAAATAGATGGGGAAACAGTGGAAACAGTGTCAGACTTTATTTTGGGGGGCTGTAAAATCACTGCAGATGGTGATTGCAGCCATGAAATTAAAAGACGCTTACTCCTTGGAAGGAAAGTTATGACCAACCTAGATAGCATATTCAAAAGCAGAGATATTACTTTGCCAACAAATGTCCATTTAGTCAAGGCTATGGTTTTTCCAGTAGTCATGTACGGATGTGAGAGTTGGACTGTGAAGAAGGCTGAGCACCTAAGAATTGATGCTTTTGAACTGTGGTGTTGGAGATGACTCTTGTGAGTCCCTTGGACTGCAAGGAGATCCAACCAGTCCATTTTGAAGGAGATCAGCCCTGGGATTTCTTTGGAAGGAATGATGCTAAAGCTGAAACCCCAGTACTTTGGCCACCTCTTGCAAAGAGTTAACTCATTGGAAAAGACTCTGATGCTGGGAGGAATTGGGGGCAGGAGGAGAAGGGGACGACAGAGTATGAGCTGGCTGGATGGCATCACTGACTCGATGGACGTGAGTCTGAGTGGACTCTGGGAGTTGGTGATGGACAGGGAGGCCTGGCATGCTGCGATTCATGGGGTGACAAAGAGTCAGACACGACTGAGTGACCGAACTGAAATGATACTGATTTGTATTTAAGGATCCTTTTAGGATCACCTGCAGAGTAACGAAAGACAGAAAGGGAGGGAGGAAGAAATGAAGGAAGAAACAAAGAAAGAAAGAAAAGAGATGGTACCTGAAGAATAATACCCTTTGTCTAAGGCTCAAGAGAAAGAAAAGTCCCAAGACAAAAAACAGAGCAAAACAGAAGCTGAAGACAAGTCTACAGATCAAATTGGACACAAACAAATCCCATCCTTTTAAGTCAAACTCAAAAGAAAGTAAATGTGATGAAGGCAAGGCTTTCAGTAACTATGAAGACTCGTAGTAATTTGAGGAGCCATTGCAAAAATCAAGCTTCAAAATTTGAATTACAAAAAGTTAGCAGTCAATTGGGACCCTAAATTAATGAAAGATTGATTTATTCCAACTATATCTGACTTCCATATTGGAGAAGCATACTCTTTGGACTCCATTCCAAGTATATACTATTCTAAAATCAGATTTCAAATTTTAGCCAAAATGGAACTCAAAAGAACATTATGCAAATATCTCTTGTTTCAGTTCTCTCCAAAATCCCTCAGCTCCATAGCAGTAAAGGCTACATATGTGGAATAAGGTTCTGAACATCCATACAGAAGACACAAGCATTCACTGTAACAGTGGTCATCCTTGATATGCCCTTTTATAATGCATCCATTATGTCTATGCAGAGCTGTACTGGGCCTTTGTAAATTATCCAACGGCTCCAAGGATAGGAGTCTTTCTATGGAATTCAAGATGTTAGTATTGCCTTTCTATCCAAATTAACTCCACATGTTTTCTTCTGCAACTAATCTCCTTCCTGTGGTATTAGGCACAGTCTGACTCATTCTTTATTTTTGAACATGACAATTTACTCCAGAGTAGCCTTCATTTCATTTCATAGCCTGAGACTCCTGGCCATTGTGTGCACCCAGCATTCTTGCTGATCTTTGTAGCAAAGGTGTGGAATTATGGGAGAAAAATCCTCATACCACCTGTGCACAGGCTAAGGAAACTTGGCCAGTCATCTCACAAATGTCAGACTTTGGATAACATATGTATGGGGTGGAAGGAATAATTTCTTAGGTGTCTACAGAAAGTTTGGGATGAATAAATTACCCCAAAGCATATATATCTGAGAACAAGAACAACAATAAGAAGTATATAAGTTGATAATGTCCTTAATGTCTTAATGACCCAGATAACCATGATGGTGTAGTCACTCACCTAGAGCCAGACATTCTGGAGTGTGAAGTCAAGCAGGCTTTAGGAAGCATTACCACAAATAAAGCTAGTGGATTGATGAAATTCCAGCTGAGCTATTTCAAATTGTGAAAGATAATGCTATGAAAGTGCAGTACTTAATATGTCAACAAATTTGGAAAACAGCAGTGGCCACAGGACTGGAAAGGTCAGTTTTCATCCCAATCTGAAAGAAAAGCAATGCCAAAGAATGTTCAAAGTACCACACAAACACTCATTTCACAGGCTAGTAAGGTAACACTCAAAATCCTTCAAGCTAGGCTTCAACAGTATGTGAATCAAGATGATCAAGGTGTATAAGCTGGATTTAGAAAAAGCAGAGTAACCAGAGATAAAATTGCCAACATCCATTGGATCATAGAAAAAGGAAGAGAATTCAAAAGAACATCTAACTTCTTCATTGACTATGCTAAAGCCTTTGACTGTGTAGATCACAACAAACTGGAAAATTCTTAAAGAGATACGAATACCAGACCACTTATCTGTCTCTTGAGAAACCTGTACACAGGTCAAGAAGCAACAACAGTTAGAATGAATAATAGAACAATGGATAGGTTCAAAACTGGGAAAGCATTATGTCAAGGCTGTATATTGTCACTCTGCCCATTTAACTTATATTTAACTTACAAAAAAATGCTCAAACTACTGCACAATTGCACTCATCTCACACGCTAGCAAAATAATGCTCAAAATTAGAACAGTCTTTTGGACTCTGTGGGAGAGGGAGAGGGTGAGATGATTTGGGAGAATGGCATTGAAACATGTATAATATCATATATGAAACGAGTCACGAGTCCAGGTTCGATGCACGATACTGGATGCCTGGGACTGGTGCAATGAGACGACCCAGAGGGATGGTACAGGGACGGAGGAGGGAAGGGGGTTCAGGATGGGGAACACGTGTATACCTGTGGCAGATTCATGTTGATATATGGCAAAACCAATACAATATTGTAAAGTTAAAAAATAAAATGAAAAAAAATTCTCCAAGCCAGGCTTCAGCAATATGTGAACCATGAACTTCCAGATGTTCAAACTGGTTTTAGAAAAGGCAGAGGAACCAGAGATCAAATTGCCAACATTTCCTGGATCATAGAAAAAGCAGAGACTTCCAGAAAAACACCTATTTCTGCTTCACTGACTATGCCAAAGCCTTTGACTGTGTGGATCACAATAAACCGTGGAAAATTCTGAAAGAGATGGGAATAGCAGACCACCTGACCTGCCTCTTGAGAAATCTGTATGCAGGTCAAGAAGCAACAGTTAGAACTGGACATGGAACAACAGACTGGTTCCAAATAGGAAAAGGAGTACGTCAAGGCTGTATATTGTCACCCTGCTTATTTAACTTCTATGCACAGTACATCATGAGAAACGCTGGGCTGGAGGAAGCACAAGCTAGAATCAAGATTGCTGGGAGAAATAGCAATAACCTCAGATATGCAGATGAGAAAACCCTTATGGCAGAAAGTGAAGAAGAACTAAAGAGCCTCTTGGTGAAAGTGAAAGAGGAGAGTGAAAAAGTTGACTTAAAACTCAGCATTCAGAAAATGAAGATCATGGCATCTGGTCCCATCACTTCATGGCAAACAGATGGGGAAACAGTGGAAACAGTGATAGACTTTAGTTTTAGCGGCTCAAAAATCACTGCAGATGGTGACTGCAGACATGAAATTAAAAGATGCTTGCTCCTTGGAAGGAAAGTCATGATCAACCTAGATAGTATATTAAAAAGCAGAGACATTACTTTGCCAACAAAGGTCCGTGTAGTCAAGGCTATGGTTTTTCCAGTAGTCGTGTATGGATGTGAGAGTTGGACTATAAAGAAAGCTGAGTGCCAAAGAATTGATGCTTTTGAACTGTGGTGTCGGACAAGACTCTTGAGAGTCCCTTGACTGCAAGGAGACCCAACCAGTCCATCCTAAAGGAGATCAATCCTGGGTGTTCATTGGAAGGACTGATGCTGAAGCTGAAACTCCAATACTGTGGCCACCTGATGTGAAGAGCTGACTCCCTGATGCTGGGAAAGATTGAAGGCAGGAGAAGGGAAGGGAGGACAGAGGATGGGATAGCTGGATGGCATCACCAACTCAATGGACATGAGTTTGAGTAAACTCCGGGAGTTGGTGATGGACAGGGAGGCCTGACGTGCTGCAGTCTATGGGGTTGCAAAGAGTTGGACACGACTGAGCGACTGAACTGAATTTATAACTTATATGTATCATGCAAAATGCCAAGCTGGGTGAAATACAAGCTGGAAATAAGATTGTTGGGAGAAATATCAGCAACCTCAGATATGTAGATGATACTACTCTACTGGCAGAAAGTAAAGAGGACAAAAGAGCCTCTTGATAAAGGTAAAAGAGGAGAGTGAAAAAGCTGCCTAAAACTCAATATTCATAAAACTAAGATCATGGCATCCAGTCCCATCACCTCATAGCAAATAGATGAGGAAAAAGTGAGAATAGTGACAAGTTTTATTTTCGTGCACTCCAAATCACTGTGGATGGGGACTGCAGCCATAAAATTAAAACATGTTTGCTCCTTGGAAGAAAATCTATGACCAACCTAGACAGCGTATTAAAAAAATAAATAAAATAAAAAGCAGAGACAGCACTTTGCCAACAAAGGTCCATACAGTCAAAGCTATGATTTTTCCAATAGTCATGTACAAATGGGAGAGTTGGACATAAAGAAGGCTGAGCACTAAAGAATTAATGTTTTTGAACTGTGGTACTGGAGGAGACTCTTGAGAGTCCCTTGTACAGCAAGATCAAACCAGTCAATCCTAAAGGAAATTAACCCTGAATATTAACTGAAAAGACTGATGCTGAATCTGAAGCTCCAATATTTTAGCCACCTGATGCAAACAGCTGACTCATTGGAAAAGACCCTGATGCTGGAGAAGATTGAGGGTGGGAGGAGAGGAGGGTGACAGAGAATGAGATGGTGGGATGGCATCACCAACGTGATGGACATGAATTTGAGCGAGCTCCGGGAGTTGGTGATGGACAGGGAACTTGGTGTGCTGCCGTCCATGGGGTCGCAAAGAGTCAAACATAACTCAGCGACTGAACGATAACAACGTTGTAAATGTCAGACCTTGATTCCTACTTACAATATTGCTAATCATTACAAAAATAAAGTGGCTAAGTTAACCTCATTTTCATCAGGACAAGACACAGTCACATAACTAATACATGGTAGTGCAGAGATTCAAACCCCACTCTCATGGCTCTAAACCAGTGTATTTGAAAGGCATCCTCTCCATCCTTTGCTTCTCAAAGTGGCCTCTGCAGATGTGGAATAGAGATTCACATGACTACTTACATCTGTGAAGCAATTCTCAGAAAGGTGAAGTGACTATTAAGCCTCAGAGCTTAGAGTCTGAACCATATTCTGGCTCTAAGGATGCCCAGTTCAGTTCAGTTCAGCCGCTCAATCATGTCCGACTCTTTGCGATCCCATGAATCGCAGCGCGCCAGGCCTCCCTGTCCATCACCAACTCCTGGAGTTCACTCAGACTCACGTCCATCGAGTCAGCGATGCCATCCAGCCATCTCACCCTCTGTCATCCCCCTTCTCCTCCTGCTCCCAATCCCTCCCAGCATCAGAGTCTTTTCCAATGAGTCAACTCTTTGCATGAGGTGGCCAAAGTATTGGAGTTTCAGCTTTAGCATCATTCCTTCCAATGAACACCCAGGGCTGATCTCCTTCAGAATGGACTGGTTGGATCTCCTTGCAGTCCAAGGGACTCTCAAGAGTCTTCTCCAACACCACAGTTCAAAAGCATCAATTCTTCGGCACTCAGCTTTCCTCACAGTCCAACTCTCACATCCATACATGACCACAGGAAAAACCATAGCCTTGACTAAATGGACCTTTGTTGGCAAAGTAATGTCTCTGCTTTTGAATATGCTATCTAGGTTGGTCATGACTTTCCTTGCAAGGAGTAAGGGGCTTTTAATTTCATGGCTGCAGTCGCCATCTGCAGTGATTTTGGAGCCCCCAAAAATAAAGTCTGACACTGTTTCCAATGTGTCCCCATCTATTTGCCATGAAGTGATGGGACCAGATGCCATGATCTTCGTTTTCTGAATGTTGAGCTTTAAGCCAACTTTTTCACTCTCCACTTTCACTTTCATCAAGAGGCTTTTGAGTTCCTCTTCACTTTCTGCCATAAGGGTGGTGTCATCTGCATATCTGAGGTTATTGCTATTTCTCCTGGCAATCTTGATTCCAGCTTGTGCTTCTTCCAGTCCAGCATTTCTCATGATGTACTCTGCATATAAGTTAACTAGGCAGGGTGACAATATACAGCCTTGACGTACTCCTTTTCCTATTTGGAACCAGTCTGTTGTTCCATGTCCAGTTCTAACTGTTGCTTCCTGACCTGCATACAAATTTCTCAAGAGGCAGGTCAGGTGGTCTGGTATTCCCATCTCTTTCAGAATTTTCCACAGTTGATTGTGATGTACACAGTCCAAGGCTTTGGCATAGTCAATAAAGCAGAAATAGATGTTTTTCTGGAACTCTCTTGCTTTTTCGATGATCCAGAGATGTTAGCAATTTGATCTCTGGTTACTCTGCCTTTTCTAAAACCAGCTTGAACTCAGGAAGTTCACGGTCCCCCAGTTCTGTGCTAATTTTCCTCCATCATTCAATTCACTTAGAGTATTTAGGTTAAGATACATCTAACAGGGTCTTATTAGGTAGAGAGAAGGGAAAACTGAATAAGGAAAGAAAGTAGACTTGTAAGAGTTGAAGTATGAATACTTGGAGAGCAGAATGCTATTTGTTGTATTAATAACACCTAGCAGGGTATCTTGCACAGTAGTTCTTGGATAATATTTAGTAAATGAACAAACAAGGTATAGGTAGATGATAGATAGAAAATAAGAATGCAAGAAACATTTGTGAGTGTTTTTTTTGTTTGTTTGATTGTATATCTGCATAGTAAAAGTCCCATTATATTATTATAAAGAATACCTGACTGGGTATCTGGACAGTTTGGTTTAGTTCTCTCCCACCTCTCATTTCAGCCCTTATTTTAGAAAATTGTCCTCACTTCTCTGGGCTTTATTTCTCTCATTTATGTAACAAAAGAGTTACGCTTTATTCAGTTTTAAAATGTTTTCAAAATAGTGGGTACCAGCTATTGATAACCTGTTTTTCAGAAGACTTTCCAATGTAGGACAATGATCTGGTAATAGACATTTCAGGTTATAAAAGGACATAGATTATATTTATATGTGCAATTGCAAAGGCTTCAGTAGCTTGGTGGAAGACAGCACTAGACATTCCAGGTCCTTAATGTTTGCTAAGCAGCTATTTGTTTCTCATGCCTTCTCTCTTTCAGCAAAACTTATTAAAGGATTTCCCTGTGAAAGCACTGTGGATTAGCAAGGAGTTCAAAACAATAGTAACTGGTGTTCTGATAGGATTACATATAAGAAGCCAGAGAGAGAAAAAGGAATGCTTAATGGTATTTCTTGGCAAATTGGGAAAGTTAACATTTAAATTTGAAGGGAGAGCAGATGTTCACTGAGCAGCAAGAAGAAAGAGCTGCCCCAGCCAAGGAAGCATCATGACGTGATGGTTTTAGGGGGTGCCCAATACTCTTAGCACCGCTAATGCAGAGAGGATCAGAGGAGTGGAGGCAGATGAAGCTAGTACATGCAGGGCCCACAACCTGAAAGGCCTGATAAGCCAGTCTAAGGTCTTTTATTACCTTTTAAACTATAAGCAATCACTTGAAAACTTTTTGAAGAAGAGCAATGTGATAATAGGCTGGGTTTTCCTGGTGGCTCAGTGGTTAAAGAATCCACTTGCAAAGCAGGAGTTCCATCCCTAGGTCAGGAAAATCTCCTGGAGGAGGAAATGACAACCCAATCCAGGTTTATTTCCTGGGAAATCTCATCGACAGAGGATCCTGGTGGGTTATATAGTCTATGGGGTTGCAAAGAGTCAAACATGACTTAGGAACTAAACACATACACACACAAAGTAATTATACAGGCATACCTTTGCGATATTGTGAGTTTGGTTCCAGATCACTGTAGTAAAATCAAAATAAAACCAGTCACCCAATTTATTTGGTTTACTAGTGCACATGAAAGTTATATTTACACTATACTATAACCTATTAAGAATACAGTGGTATTATATCTAAAAAAAAAAAACACGTATAAACCTTAATAAAAATAGAGGTGTTGGAAAAATTGCACCTATAGCTTTGTGTGATGCAGAGTTGCCACAAACTTGCAATTAAAAAAAAAATGCAGTATCTGTAAAATAAAATAAAGTGAAGCACAATAAAATGAGGCCTACCTGTATTTATATTTTGAAAAATCCATATGGCAACCAGTGCATTAGGATGACTGGATGGAAAAGAGCACAGTTATTGGATTGAACAAGGCAAGAGAGACTGAAGATCCCAAACCAGACTGTGACTCAGAAATGCAATATCACACAAGACTGCACCGCATTCTAAAGGATGTAAGTTTCATGTCAGTTGCCATTCACAGAATAATTCGGTATGTTTTATATTAAAAAATTCTGAAGCAATGAATGCCAAATATGAGAAAAGACAAAAATGTGAATAAATAAGGACTGATATGTCAATCCTAAAGGAAATCAACTCTGAATATTCATTGGAAGGACTGATGTTGAAGCTCCAATACTTTGGCCACCTGAGTTGACTCATTGGAAAAGACCCTGATGCTGGGAAAGATTAAGGGCAAGAAGAGAAGTGGGTGGCAGAGAATGAGATGGTTAGATAGCATCACTGACTCTAAGAACATGAATTTGAGCAAACTCCAGGAGATAGTGAAGGACAGGGGAGCCTGGCATGCTGCAATCAATGGGGTTATAAAGAGTTGGACTTGACTAAGTGACTGAACAACAATAATACAATTACACCAATGACTTGAGAATATTTTATATAACAGATCTCCTCTTATTCGTGGGATACCTTCCAAGACCCTCAGTGGATGCCTGAAACCATGGATAGAACCAAATCCTATATATACTATGCTTTTCTTATATGTTCATATCTATGATAAAATTTAATTTATAAATTAGGAACAATAAGAGATGAACAACAATTGAGAATAAAGTAGAACAATTATGACAATACACTGTAATAAAATTATGTGAATGTGGTCTCTCTCTCTCTAAATATCTTATAAATTTATGTCCTTTCCATCTTAACTAAGTACTTTTCACTCACTGTGGTCATAACTTGAAGCTTGAATTTTGACAGCAAAACTAGCACATTTTTTCCTTTTTATAGTTTCACAGATAGAAGATTCAATCTTACCATAGATCTTAGCAATATCAGCACATCATCTTTTTTCTTTTCTTATTAAGTTGAGAATGTTTACATTTTCACTTAAAGGAAGCAATTTACAGCTTCTCCTTGGCATATCTTAATTGCCAATATCTCTACGCCAGTGCTTTGGGGCCATTATTCAGTAAAATAAGGCTTTCTTGAACACAAGCACTTTAATACCAAGACAATAGCTCTGATAACCTAGGTGACTATTGAGTGAGTAAATAGCAAGATATATTGGACAAAGGGATATTTCACATCTTGGGTGAGATTGAGCAGAGCATTGCAAGATTTCATCACACTGCTCAGAATGCCATGAAGTTTAAAACTTATGAATTGCTTATTTCTGCAATCTTTAGTATTTTCAGATCATGGCTGATTATGAATAACTAAAATCCAGGCAAGAATGCTGGAGTGGATTGCCATTTTGATCTCTAGGAAGCATTGTTACACTTTTCAAAAAACTACTTACCTATGATGACAAACTGATGATAAAGTTTCTCCAGTTATGAGAGAGAGGGGCACCCTGTACAGTAATGTAATTCTTTGAAAGCAAAATTATGAAACAGTAAGAAAACTACTATATGTTAATTTTATATTAAATATCATCCATCCCTTATTTCTATGTAAAGACAGACTTACTACTTCAATACAAGCATTACCTACAATGTTCTACACTATGAATACTTAGACAAAAATTATGATATGACAAAAAGTTCTCATAAATTCTTGCTGCACAAATATTAGATTTCACACAAAGACACATATAACATACACAATAGATACATCTATCAGGTGAGCGGCATGGTGATTTTTTACTATTCATTGAGAAGATGTGGGTCATCATAAAGGTCTTCATTCTCATTGTATTCACATTGAGTAGGCTGAGGAGGAGGGGGTTGGTCCTATTGTCTCAGGAGTGGCAGAGGCGGAAGAGCTGGAGGAGATGGGAAGGGATGCAGGTGAAGCAGGTACACTCAGGATAACTTTACAGAAATACATCATCATTTATGTCTCACATTTTTGCTTTTTTATTTCTCTAAAAGTGTTTGCATGTTGGTATCAATTCTTCTTCCTGTTTCAGTGTCTGTATCGTAGAAGTGTCCACGCTGTAAAAGAAGTCAAAAGCAGTCTTTACTAATTAAAACCCTTCTGCCAGGTTGTCTGATATCAGTTTGTTTTCTGCACTGTCTCTTCTAAGTCTTCTTTCTCTTCGTCTGGCTCTTGTTTGGAAGCGTTCATCTCCACCAAGTCATCTTCTGTTAATTCCTCTGGTGGAGTCTCCGTTAGTTCTTGAATTTCTCCAAGATACTCATCTAGAAACCCTTCACTTCTCCATTTTTTTTTTACTATATCCACGATTTCCCATGACTTATTTGTTTACCTCTGTCTTAAATCGAGTGTGAAGTCATACACAACATCTGGATATAGTTTTCTCCAACATAAATCTGTTGCTTCAGGCTTTATGGTTTTCAAGGCTCTTTCTGTAACAGCCATGGCATCGTCAGTGGTGTAATCCTTCCAGGCTTTCATGATATTCTATTGGGGTTCTTTTCTACAGCATTGATAATCCTTTCCATAAAGTAGCATGTGTGATGAACCATAAAGCTCCTTATGAACCCTGATATAGAGGCTGAATTAGAGATGTTGTGTTTATGGGCAAGTAGGCCAGTTGACATCTTTGATGTTGAGCTCATGGAATTCTAGGTGACCAGGGGCCTTGCCCAATATCAAAAGAATTTTAATAGGTAATCTCTTACTGGCACGATACTTCCTGACTTCAGGACAAAGCATCAGTGGAACCAATCCAGAAAAGGTATTCTTGCTGTCCAAGCCTTCTTGTTGCACAGCCAAATGACAGGCAGCTGGTGTTTACTTTTTTCCCTTCAAAGCTAGGGGCTTAGCAACTTTATAGATAAAGGCTGGTCCTGATCATAAATCCAACTGAATTTGCTCAAAACAGTGAAGTTAGCCTATGTCTTAAATCCTGGTGCTCACTTTTCTTCCTTATTCAGGTTTCCTTTGTGGCATTTTTCCCCCCAGAATATGACACATTACCCTGCATTAAAAACCTGACCAGGATCTTCCCTGGTGATCCAGTGGTCAAGATTTCACCTTCCAATGAAGAGGGTAAGGAGTTTGATCCCTGGTCAAGGATCTAAGATCTCACATGCCTTGAGGACAAAAAAAAATAAAAAAAAAAACAGGACATAAAGCAGAAGCAATATTGTAACAAATTCAATAAAGACCTTAAAAATGGTTTAAGTTAAAAACAAAACAAAACAAAAAAAGCCTGTTCAGGCAGATATCCTTTCTCCTCAATGATTTTCGTAATGACATCTGGGGACTCATCTGTCACCTCTTTGTCAACAGAAGCTGCTTCTTCTATCATATCGACTCTTTTTAAGCCAAATTGCTTTCTAAAATTATCAAACTATTCTTTGCTGGCATTTAATTCTCCAGTTTTAGATCCTTTGTTTGACTTTTGATATAAGTTGTGATATATGGACTTCATGCATGTGTGCTTGCTAAGTCTCTTCAGCCATGTCCAATTCTGTGCAACCCTATGGACTGCAGCCTGCCTAGGTCCTCTGTCCATGGGATTCTCCAGGCAATAACACTGGAGTGGGTTGCTGTGCCTTCCTCCAGGGGATCTTCTGACGCAGGGACTGAACCTGTGTCTCTTACGTCTACTTGCATTGGCAGGTGGGTTCTTTACCACTAGTGTCACCTGGGAAGCCCATAATGACTTCACTTTTTCTCAGATAATATTAGAGTCTATAGGTATGCCTTTCTCATAGCAATCCTGCACCTAAATAAAGCTGTATTTTTGAAACAAGGTGAAAAGCTATTTTGCATAATGTGCAATTTTTTATACCTGCTGGAGTATGCAGCAGTAATTTCACGGACTTCCTTTTCTTTTTTTACCATGGTTCTTATGCTGGATTCATTTATCTTTAAATGGTGGACAGCCTCCGTGGTGAACATCAGTCTATGGCACATGTCAAACTGTTCAAATTTTTCTAGTTAGGTTGTGATTTTGCTTCTTGGGAGCACTTCCAACATCACTAGTGATACTTCATATAGGTCCCAGGGTATTATTCAAGTTTGTGGTATAACACTAAACGTGATGAAAAATACTCAGGAACTACTAAAGGTCACTTTTTACTGAGCTATGCAGAGATAATCAGCATTACATGGTGTTTCAAGTGGATACTCACAACCCTGCAACAGCAAAAGGAATAGCTACAAAATTATCACAGTGGTAGAGTATGTGCTATGGTTAGTTCTATGTAGTTATGATTAAATAGTATATATTCTTGCTTGGGAAGTCCCATGGACAGAGGAGCCTGGTGGGCTACGGTCCATGGATCACAAAAAGTTAGACACGACTGAACGACTAACACTCTACACTTTGCACACTTATTTACATCTATTTACATTTCTCTTGACTGCAAACGGTTCCATGTACAGTTTACAAATTATGTGTAACATTGGATAAACCTTAACATTTTATAATAGATTCGCATATAGTTTATGGTTGTAATTTACAAAATAGACTAACTAGCACCTACACGTATTTTATACATGTATAATATACCTAACTTTTTCTTAATTTTTTCTCTGTCTCTAGGCTGTGCAGTTCATCTGTGAGTTTTTCCAAATTGTTACAAACTTACAAAAATGTTTCCAATGGATTTACTGAAAAAAATATCTGTGTATAAGTGGATCCACACAATTCAAAACCATGTTGTTCAAGAATCCGTCTGTACTTGTGCTTCACTTGGAAAAAAAATAGATAGCATATCATTACAGAAATTTGTTTTAATATAAATATTTCCCAATTTAATTCCAGTTAAATTTACCAAATTATTGGATAAAATTTATCAAAACTATATGGAAGTATTTTTGTTTCAAATTCAAAATTCTATTGTTTTTCAATTTGTGCTTAAACACTATCCACTGCACTCACTCTCTCTCTCCTTCTCTTTCTCTTAATCTCTCTTTTTCATCATCAGGGCCAGGTTTGTACTTCTTTCTGCTCATGGACCACAGTCTCCAAAACAGGTACACAAATCATAAATCTAGAGCCTGCTTTACCTCTGATTTCCTCCACCTCCTAATACATTTAGTGGTTATACCAGAAGTTGCCATTAGAGCCCCAGAGAATCTGTGTAACTTCCCTTTTATGAGCAACATTTGGATCATTCATATCTCATCAGAAATTTCATCAGAAATCTAGGAAAGAATAATACAAAGTGAAAGAAAATTCAGGAAAATAAAATAAATGATCACATTTATCATGAAAAGCAGCTATTTGTGTCAAAAAAAAAAAAAAATCTAGATCTGCAGTTTGCCCACAATGTGAACATTTTTGTCAAGGTATCTTTGCTATACATAATTCAACTGCATATAAAGATTTAGGAGGGAAAATGCAGAGTTCTTAAAATACAGAGCTGCAACCATGCTTTCCCTAAGCAGTGCATGAATGCTCAGTTGTGTCCAACTCTTGTGATCCCATGGACTGTAGCCCTCTAATGGCTCCACCAAGACCCTCTGTCCATAGAATTTTCCAGGCAAGAATACTGGACTGGGCTGCCATTTCCTTCTTCAGGCAATCCAACCTGCATCTCTCACATTGTCAGGAGGATTCTTTACCACTGAGTCAAATGAGAATCCCAAAGCACATTTTAAAAAAATACACTAAAAAAAGAGCTGTGATGTATAATTAATAATTTATGAAATTTCTCATATTCTAAAATATGCAGAGCATTATTTAAAATATGTATATTTTATTTTTAAAAAAATTTAATTAATAATTTTTTTAATCTAGTTAACTCTCTTCTACTTTCTTCACAACTGAATCTAAACAATTTTTATTCATACCTCTCTTTGGGGTAAACATTTCAGATACTTTTCATGAATTTTTTCCCCTAATATTTATATTTCTCTACAAGTTTTTTGAGCTCCATATTAACTTTTTAAATCTTCCATAAATACCTATCAGTCTGCTTTTATTTCACTAAGAAGATTCACAGACTTTAAAAAGACATTCTGGTTAGTTTTAAAACAAGCCTAAAGAAAGAGATATACCTCTTCCATTATTTTATCATGTAATGGCTCTAAAATTATATATTTCTCATTTATTATCATTTTATGTGGAAATGTTTAGATGATTGATTTTTATTTCCTGTCACAGGTACACCAGCAAATTTGGAAAACTCAGCAGTGGCCACGGGACTGGAAAAAGTCAGTTTTCATTCCAATCCCAAAGAAAGGCAATGCCAAAGAATGCTCAAACTACCACACAATTGCACTCATCTCACACGCTAGTAAAGTAATGCTCAAAATTCTCCAAGCCAGGCTTCAGCAATATGTGAACCATGAACTTCCAGATGTTCAAGCTGGTTTTAGAAAAGGCAGAGGAACCAGAGATCAAATTGCCGACATTTGCTGGATCATAGGAAAAGCAAGAGAGTTCCAGAAAAACATCTATTTCTGCTTTATTGACTATGCCAAAGCCTTTGACTGTGTGGATCACAATAAACAGTGGAAAATTCTGAAAGAGATGGGAATACCGGACCACCTGACCTGCCTCTTGAGAAACCTGTATGCAGGTCAGGAAGCAACAGTTAGAACTGGACATGGAACAACAGACTGGTTCCAAATAGGAAAAGGAGTGTGTCAAGGCTGTATATTGTCACCCTGCCTATTTAACTTCTATGCAGAGTACATCATGAGAAACGCTGGGCTGGAAAAAGCACAAGTTGGAATCAAGATTGCCGGGAGAAATATCAATAACCGCAGATATGCAGATGACACCACCCTTATGACAGAAAGCAAAGAGGAACTAAAAAGCCTCTTGATGAAAGTGAAAGTAGAGAGTGAAAAAGTTGGCTTAAAGCTCAACATTCAGAAAACGAAGATCATGGCATCTGGTCCCATCACTTCATGGCAAATAGATAGGGAAACAGTGGAAACAGTGTCAGACTTTATTTTTGGGGGCTCCAAAATCACTGCAGATGGTGACTGCAGCCATGAAATTAAAAGCCCCTTACTCCTTGGAAGGAAAGTTATGACCAACCTAGATAGCATATTCAAAAGCAGAGACATTACTTTGCCAACAAAGGTCTGTCTAGTCAAGGCTATGGTTTTTCCAGTGGTCATGTATGGATGTCAGAGTTGGACTGTGAAGAAAGCTAAGCACCAAAGAATTGATGCTCTTGGACTGTGGTGTTGGAGAAGACTCTTGAGAGTCCCTTGGACTGCAAGGAGATCCAACCAGTCCATCCTAAAGGAGATCAGTCCTGGGTGTTCATTGGAAGGACTGATGCTAAAGCTGAAACTCCAATACTTTGGCCACTTCATGCCAAGAGTTGACTCACTGGAAAAGACCCTGATGCTGGGAAGAATTGGGGTCAGGAGGAGAAGGGGACGACAGAGGATGAGATGGCTGGATGGCATCACCGACTCGATGGACATGAATTTGAGTGAACTCCAGGAGTTGGTGATGGACAAGGAGGCCTGGCATGCTGTGATTCATGGGGTCACAAAGAGTTGAACACGACTGAGCCACCGAACTGAACTGAACTGATCTTTTGAAGTTGGTTATTCTCATCAGGCAGTATACAAGGGGGCTTCCCTTGTAGCTCAGTTGGTAAAGACTCTGCTTGCAATGCAGGAGACCCTGGTTCAATCCCTGAGTCGGGAAAATCCCCTAGAGAAGGAAATGGCAACCCACTCCAGTATTCTTGCCTGGAGATTCCCATGGACAGGGGAGCCTGGCAGGCTACAGTCCGTGGGGTTGCAAGATTCCAACACAACATCCATTTAATAGTTTTGAAGTCAAGGTAATGGATGAGTTTTCTAAAAACCACCCTCATTCTTTCATTCTGCTAGCCAAAATATACTTCATGATCATAAACATAGAACTCCAGACCTCAACCTGATTCTGGGAAGCAAAATGAACATGCCTTTGGGAGTCAGACAGTCAGAGATACGGTAAATTACCTTGTCCAAGTGCTAGTCAAGTGGTACTGTGGGAAAACTCCTGAAGCATATGAACTACAGGAGTTAATTTTTCTCCCAACGACTTGGCTGTGGGCCCACAAAAGTAAAATAGAACTTTGTCTCAAAATTGCACACCATTTACACTTCTGAAACCTCATTTTATTTCCATTAAGTGGTTATCAAAAATTATTAACAAAAGCCAGATGACTGTATTAACTACTGCTAAAGCCTGTGCTTAATTCATATTTATAATAATATATCATAATTTTCTATATTATACAGACAACTTACACAGGATTAAATCTTTGGGTGAATGTCTTTTTGTGTGTGAACTGCCAATAATCAGCCATCTTCTATATTAGATAGACTTTTCATATAATATGGCTTTCTATTAAAGAACACAGAAAAAAATTGTGGAAGCCTATACTTATTCTGAGTTTATAAAACAGTATATATTGTGTGTAACTCACTATACTATTAGACATTTCTGACCATAGAGCTATAGTAAGTCATTTTTAGATCAAGTAAAATTAATGTAACATTAGTTTTAAGGTTTTTTTTTTTTTTTGAGGAAAATATAGTGTTTTGTTTTGTTTTGTTTTGTTTTTCAGAAAAGTAACCTTTGACTTAAGATCAATAATATAACACACTTAAGATTATACATTTCAACCATTCATTTCTTCAATTGACATCTGCATCTACTTAAAAATAAAAAAGTAGATTTTTATAAGGACTTAGGGATGCTTAGTTCAGTTCAGTTCAGTTGCTCAGTCATGTACGACTCTTTGCAACTCCATGGACTGCAGCACGCCAGGCTTTCCTGTCCATCACCAGGGATGGTCCAAAATTTCAAATCTGTTCATAATTCAGAATTTACAAGAGTAACTGAAGTAATTACAGCAAGTTTCCTTATTCATACAGCTGACATTAAATTAGATGCCTGGCTTAGTTGTCCTACAATTAAGGATTCAACTCTTGTGCAATAAACTGGATTACAATCTTCTTTATCCAACTTCTTCCCATTCAAAGTATATATAATGTGTCACTTGTTCCTAGTTATATCCAAGACAGTCTCTGAGCAAATTTTCTGGCTTGAGCAGAATCTTCAACATGATCACACTAAGGTGTTAGTGAGTAGATTAGATTTAACTGAATGAACACAAGAATTGAGCATTTAGCTACTGAGAAGTAGTTTAGAATTGAAATAATTTAAGATGGAGAGCTTACTGATGCTCTGGAATTGCTATAATCTAACTACACACCAGAAATAAAAATATCTTTATCTGGTATGTAGCAAGGAAAATAGACGTTTCCATTTCCTCTTCCTGCTCCCCCAGGAAAATAGTACATTCTAGAACCAGTTTATTTCCTTTTGTTATGTTATCTAGCTCTAGAGAGATTTCAAATAGATTTCTAGCTCTAGAGAGACTTCTGTTCCCTCAAAGGAGCAGAAATACCATCAATTCACAAAGTCATGTACTTGAAAATGAAGTTAATGAGTAGGACTTCATCACATTGTAACTCCAGCAGAATGGGGGCATACTAGAACATATAATTTGTTTAGGATTCCAGAAGAAAAGGAACAGAAACAAAAAATATGAAGACAAAGAACAATCTTGGTTTTGCTATCACTGGATAAATAGTTTCTGTGGATATGATCTCAAATGGGATCCTTGAGCCATGGTAACCTTGAGCCACTTGTGCTGTGTTCCGTGGTACCCAGAGGTGTAAATGTTTGCCCCAGGGCAGTTTTTATAGAAGAGGGTAATAAAGCTTTGGAGGAAGGAAGGGCATGAGTAAAAATAGCTGCAGATTGCATGTATAAGCATTCTGTGAGAAAACATTAAGTACTTGTACAAAAAACAGGACTTGAATATGACTGTCATGCTAACAACTAAATGAATGTTCTTAGTGAAAAATATAAAATTTCTTCTTTGGCTGCCAAAAATCTCAGAGCTCACTCTGTAGACCTAATTCCAACAACTAAGAAATTATGAGGTGTTTATTTTTACACAGAGTTTTCCTAATACATTTTTTAACTTCTAACTCTATTTTTTAGGATCTTGGAATCTTTTTTAAAACTTTTTTAATTTTATTGTTTACAACCTAATAACTTGTTTCAATCTCTTTGGAGATTTGAAACAAAAGTATTCAAACATACCTCAGTCATTAACAAAAAAACATGAGAACACCAATGTGACTGGACATCATAAAATCCATTGGGAATTAAATGGAAAAGCAAGTGGAGAAAGAAGGAATGTGCCCCCTTTCTATTACTGCTCAATTAATTTAGCTGGGACATCTCATTTCATCTCTCCTGTTCTCAAACTGGGATTTAAGTCAACCAGCTCACTTGATTCTTAGGCTTTGGAATCCAGATTAAATTACACTATTGGCTTTTTGGATCTTCAGCTTGCAGATGAAAGATTATGGGACTTTTCAGCATCTATCACTGCATCAGCTAATTTCTCATAATAAATCTCTTATTGATTGCGTTTCTCTGAAAAACTTTGACTGATACAAGAGGCTGTGTGTGCATGCTCATTCAGTCACATCTGACCCTTTGTGATCCCGTGGACTGTAGCCCACCATGTTCCTCTGTCCATAGGATTTCCTAGACAAGAGTACTGGAGTGGGTTGCCATTTCCTTCTCCAGGGAATCTTCCTGACTCAGGGATTAAACCTGACTTTCCTGCATTGGCAAGCAGTTTCTTTACCACTGAACCACCTGGGAAACCAGAATACAAGAGTCTAGAGAAGCTTATCCTATGTCACAGCCAAGAATTCCTCCCTTAGAATTATAAAGTAGGATCCCAAGAATCAAAACAGAATGGGAAAACAGAAAGTCATTTTGTTGTATCCTAATACAACTAATAACCCTGGTTGAAAGATAAATTGAAGCCCCTAGAGCAAGCTTTAGGTCTAAACAGAATCTCTTAAACACTTCTTTCACCCTACTGCTGCTGCTAAGTCGCTTTAGTCGTGTCCGACTCTGTGCGACCCCAGAGATGGCAGCCCATCAGAGTCCACCATCCCTGGGATTCTCCAGGCAAGAACACTGGAGTGGGTTGCCATTTCCTTCTCCAATGCATGAACATGAAAAGTGAAAGTGAAGTTGCTGAGTCGTGTCTGACTCTTAGCAACCCCACAGACTGCAGCCCACCAGGCTCCTCCGTCCATGGGATTTTCCAGGCAAGAGTACTGGGGTGCCATTGCCTTCTCCGTCTTTTACCCTAAGACCTCCACAATTTATATATTGAGATCAGCATACAGAGAAATGTAAAGAAAGTGTCTATTTACCAACTAGATACAGCAGAAGAGTAAGAGGAAAGGCCACCAAAATTGAAGAGAAATTGACTTTGCTTACCAATTTTGCAACATGGTACAAAAATGGAAATGACAGAGAGAAATCCTGGAGCCTAAACACTCACTTTGAAGGATTGAACACCCAGAGGCTATACCCACTAATAATTGTGTGCAATCAGAATCTCTGAATTTGAATAATTAGCTTAATCTCTTTCCTCAGGTGGGAGATGGAGTGTAGGGAGAGAGGGCTGCTAAGAAATAGGTGAGATTAAGTAAAGCGTGAGCTTCCCTGGTGGTGCAGTGGTAAAGAATCTGCCTGTCAACGCAAGAGATGCAGGAGATGTGTGTTTGACCCCTGGATTAGGAAGATTCCCCTGGGAGAGAAAATGGCAACTCACTCCAGTATTCTTACCTGGGAAATCCTGTAGACAGAGGAGGCTGGTGGGTTACAGTCTATGGGGTCTCAAAGAGTCAGACATGACTGAGTGACTGAGCACACACACATGCAAGTAAAGCATGCATTTGTGGCCAAATGTCTTCCCTTTGGTTGTATGCTGGCATAATCAATTTCCATCCTGCATCATTGCATTAGAATTATAAAACATCAGGAAGATATCTACAAAACACAAAACATCGTATTTGACTTCCATTACATGACACTACATTTTCTTCAAATGAATAACTACTCAAACTAGACTAAACATTGACTATACTTCAGTGCAGACTTCAGGAAAAGTTCTAGATGTTGTCAGTAGTGGGAGAAGCGATGAAACTAATCTTTACTCTCACAACGATTAAAGTCATTCCAGTATAACTGGAAAATACGTCCACAAGAAACTAAAACACAGTAAGTTTTAGTGCTGGAGACAGTGGGGGAAAAGGCCAAGAGAGATCTCATCCAATGCTTTGCTGAAATGGAGGAGCAAGGTCGGAGGCAATATACTTTCAGAATTAGAAGCTATATTGGTGCCATTTTATTTTACAAGCAAAGGTGAGGAGGAGCAGATTTCAGCTGCAGAGAAACAGCAAGGAACTAGATAACCGGGAATTTAGGAGTTGGGGGAGAAGGTCAGAAACCCGAAAAGGGCCCAGTAAAACATGAATAAATGTTGACCAGTGAACTCACTCTTTCAGTGAAAGAAAGAAAGTGAAGTCGCTCAGTCGTGTCCGACTCTTTGTGACCCCATGGACTGTAGCCTACCCGCCTCCTCTGCCCATGGGATTCTCCACGCAAGAATACTGGAGCGGGTTGCCACTTCTTTCTCCAGGAGATTTTCCCAACCCAGGGATTGAACCCCCGTCTCCCGCACTGGAGGCAAACGCTTTACCATCTGAGCCTCCAGGGAAGTTGATACTCCTTCAGTGGGTAGGACCAAACTTTCCCATCCATGAGACCTGGACACTGCTTCTCACAGGCATGCAAGGTGCCCTGTTAAGTCCCAGCTGACAGGCTGCCAGACCCCTGCAGCCCAGCCTGACTCCTAGGGCTTCCCATGGCTTGCTCTGTTTTCCAGCTGCATAGAACTCAGTCCTGACAAGTGCTTGTTATTCCTCTATAAATCTGTTGCCTCTAACTCTATCAGCTTATCTGTTAAGGACACCAGAAGCTGCCAGTCCTCTTGAGGGCTGCCTGTAGAACAGGTCTTGATTATGCCTGAGTTGTATTTTGGATATTTATCTATTTATCTATTTTGGATATTAACTGCTTATCAGATATATGATCTGAAAACATATTCCATGGGTTGCCCTGTCATTTTGTTGTTCCCTTTTTGTGGAGAAAGTTTGTGGTCTAATGTGGTTCCATTAATTTGCTTTTGCTGCCTTGGATTTGGGGTCAAATCCAAAAACATCATTGCCAAGGCCAGTGTCAAAGAGATTATTATTTTTATGAGGATCTATTTATTAGGTTATTCGTGGCCAACACTGCTAGTGTCTTGTCTAATGTTCACTTTCCTTTTCTTTTTTAATCACAGTGTTCTGCTTTTCTGTGAGGTGGCAACATACCCAGTTTAAAACATTTAGCTTTGCAGAATCTGATGCTAGTGAAGAGGAACTAAAAAGCCTCTTGATGAAAGTGAAAGAGGAGAGTGAAAAAGTTGGCTTAAAGCTGAACATTCAGAAAACTAAGATCATGGCATCTGGTCCCATCACTTTATGGGAAATAGATGGGGAAACAGTGAAAACAGTGTCAGACTTTATTTTTGGGGGCTCCAAAATCACTGCAGATGGTGATTGCAGCCATGAAATTAAAAGATGCTTGCTCCTTGGAAGGAAAGTAATGACCAACCTAGATAGCATATTGAAAAGCAGAGACATTACTTTGCCAACAAAGGTCCATCTAGTCAAGGCTATGGTTTTTCCTGTGGTCATGTATGGATGTGAGAGTTGGACTGTGAAGAAAGCTGAGCACCAAAGAATTGATGCTTTTGAACTGTGGTGTTGGAGAAGACTCTTGAGAGTCCCTTGGACTGCAAGGAGATCCAACCAGTCCATCCTAAAGGAGATCAGTCCTGGGTGTTCACTGGAAAGACTGATGCTGAAGCTGAAACTCCAATACTTTGGCCACCTCATGTGAAGAGTTGACTCATTGGAAAAGACCCTGATGCTGGGAGGGATTGGGAGCAGGAGGAGAAGGGAACGACAGTGGATGAGATGGCTGGATGACATCACCGACTCCACGGACATGAGTTTGAGTGAACTCCAGGAGATGGTGATAGACAGGAAGGCCTGGCATGCTGTGATTCATGGGATCACAAAGAGTTGGACACGACTGAGCGACTGAACTGAACTGATGCTACTAGGGTGGTCACATACCAAGCATGTGGCAATAGGATTTAGAGGGAATTCTCTGAGTGTGGTTTTCCTGTAAAGTTCATGAAGAAGGCAGTTAGTTGGCATGGACTATTTGGCCTTTGCCCATTTGCCCTTTGTTCTTCCCTTGGAACATAGTCATGATGTGCTGACATAGAAAAGCTTGTGGTTAAGGGATACATGCTGAGTAGGGTTGACCAGAAAACAGAACAGAGCAGACATATCTGACAGCTTTGGACAGTTCCCATGTAGGTCCTGGAGGCCTCGTCTCTGGGCTTTTATCATCTGTGAAAAATCAGTTCTTTCCAGCGCAGTTCCTGCTTATTCAGTCTCCCTTGTGTGAGTGTGTGCTTAGTCACTCCCATCAAGTCCGACTCTTTGTGACCCTGTGGACTGTAGCCCACCAGGCTCCTCTGTCCATGGGATTCTCCAGGCAAGAATCCTGGAGTGAGTTGCTGTGCCCTCTTCCAAGGGATCTTCCCAAACCAGATATTGAACCCACATCTCTTACATCTCCTACACTGGCAGATGGGTTCATTACCACCATCACCACCTGGGAAACCCCAAAATTCCCTTATTACATGACAAATGTTATTTTGACAGAAAAAAATTTTTTATCAGTTTCTTTTGAATAGTTTTCATTGAGACTGTCAACTAAAAAAAGATGTACAACTTGAGAGTTGTGAGTTAAGTTTTCTTTGGGGCAAAATGAGGTCTACAGCCCTTGAGGCAGCATCTCATAGAGCTCTGAGAGACTGCTCCAAAGCAGCAGTGGGGAAAAGTCAATATATAAGGTTTTGGTGAAGGGGGAATTCAATACCATGAAGCACTCATTTTACAAAAGTCTTTTTGTTAGTCTTGAGGATCTGATGTCACCATGAAGGGATTTAGTGTTTCTCTAGATATGAGGAGATGTGAGGATTGAGATCATAAAATCTGTTCCTAAAAACATCCAGCTATCTAAAGACCTGTCCCACCAGATTCCCTGGAGCACAGAGTGCCTCACTCCACCCTGAACTCCCTCAAGGGTAGTTGAAGATCAACAGCTATAGCAGCCTGGGGTTCAATCTCCTTGTTTTTCAGGTGTTGGCAATGCTGTTGATAAGTGCGAATTTCTAGTTGACAAGATTTATCAGTAGCATTTATACAAACTTTGAAACCAAGTCTTATTATTTTAATTCAATGTTTCAACATTGAATTTTTGCAGACATTTTATAATATACCATTAGAATTAATTCAAGCTGAAACAAATTATCTTATTTTAAAAGTTCAATTAAAAAATATATGTTATTCGATATGTAACATTGATTATGTTGTACAAAGAACGTCTGCTTTTCTAACTCAATTTATTAAAATTGGCATCAGTACTTGATGATGTTTCCTTTTCAGGGATGGAGGAGATGGGAGGGGAAGGCACAAAACTTGCTCATTTATCCAGTGATCATTGAGTGATGATGGCAACGTTGTGAAGAGAATGAGTGATGAGTAAAGAATGCAGTGAAGCACCGTGGAGATACGAAGAGTGTCATTTCTTAATCTCAAACTTTCTCTTCCTAAGGGATGCTCTTTGTGGCTCAAAGTCTTAAAAAACATGCTTTGTTTCATGCCAAAAGACAACTTGAGAGATGCTAGCTATCTAGCAATAATAGTGACTTGGATGTCCTCACTGCCTCAAATGCTTTTTGGAGAGAGAAGCTGCCCTATCCTGTTATCCTTACCCATGAAATACTCATAGTATTATAGGCAATTAATAATAAGGGTCAATATATGTGAAACTTTGTTCTAACAATGAGGATTATTAAAAAAAAAAAAAAGCTGCTAAATTCTATACTGTATTAACCTAGAAAAAGTCTAAATGACAAGGAAGAGTGTGATAGTGGTGGCATGCCCCCATTGGAGTGAAGTGTATTTTTAGCGCAGTCCTTAATGAGGAAGATATTCTTTCCATAGTCAGATTATGGCAGAAATTCAGTAGGGCCACAGATCTCCCATATTAATAAGAAATGCATGCTCTTTGGACAATTCAAGCAGAGGCTCTGATGCTTTTCTAGACAAATTATAACTAGTGTTCAGGTAGTGAAACTGAGCAGGACCCTGTGGTCTTCTAGGCATGGAAGCCTTGGAGAAAGCAAACTCCAACCTCCATGACTTTCTCTGATTCCAAAGGGCAGATTCAAACAGTTGCTACTCATGTGAAAAGACCCTGATACTGGGGAAGATAGAAGGTGGGAAGAGAAGGGGATGACAGAGAATGAGATGGTTGGATAGCATCACCGACTCAATGGACGTGAGTTGGTGATAGACTGGGAGGCCTGGTGTGCTGCAATTCATGGGGTTGCAAAGAGTCAGACACAACTGAGCGACTGAATTGAACTGAACTGAACTGGTTCAAGGAAGTGAGAGGATGCAGCCAAGAAGCAGTAGTGCAGCCTAGAGGCAGGGTCCTTCTGCCTCAGTTCAGTTCAGAGGCTCAGTCATGTCCGACTCTTTGTGACCCCATGCACTGCAGCACACCAGGCCTCCCTGTCCATCACCAACTCCTGGAGCTTACTCAAACTCACATCCATTGAGTCAGTGATGCCATCCAACCATCTCATCCTCTGTCATTCCCTTCTCCTCCTGCCTTCAATCTTTCCCAGCCTCAGGGTCTTTTCAAATGAGTCATTTCTTCACATCAGGTGGAAAAAGTATTGGAGTTTTGGCTTCAGCATCAGTCCTTCCAATGAATATTCAGGACTGATTTCCTTTAGGATGGACTGGTTGGAACCCTTTGCAGTCCAAGGGACTCTCAAGAATCTTCTCCAACACCACAGTTCAAAAGCATCAATTCTTCAGCACTCAGCTTTCTTTATAGTGCAATTTTCACATCCATACATGACTACTGGAAAAACCATAGCTTTGACTAGACAGACCTTTGTGGGCCAAGTAATGTCTCTTCTTTTTAATATGCTATCTAGGTTGGTCAACCACCTGCAGTGATTTTGGAGCCCAAAACAATAAAATCTGTCACTGTTTCCACTGTTTCCCCATTTATTTGCCATGAAGTGATGGGACCGGATGCCATGATCTTAGTTTTCTGAATGTTAAGTTTTAAGCCAACATGTTCTGCTTCAAGGGATATACATAAGAGTATCTTTGAGATTTTTACAGAAGTAAATCCCAAATGAAAGGTGTAATATTCTTCATTACAGAGTAGACCACCTGAGGCCAAGTTAAAGGAACCAGAGAATCTCATCAAGAGACCATCTATAACAAGATCATACACCTCAATCTTAACCCGTGAACCATTGCAATAAGCTCTTCACCAAATTCTCCCAGGCTGGAACACATTATTTCTCAGGGAAGGAGCCTGTTGTGTCCTACCCTGCATGGCAAAGCAATAAAGCTATTCTTTTCTACTTCACCCAAAACTCAGTCTCTGAGATTCGATTCAGCACTGGTACACAAAATTTTCAGCATCAATGGGAGGAAGAAATAGCTCAGTGTAGACTGGTGTAACAATAGAGAAAAACAAGGCACTCAAGGATGAACAGAATAATTCAGGTGAACCCAAATAGCGACCAGGCATTTTCTTAGCTATTCCATAATTAGGGAGTTCCCAAGAGGGGAAAAAAAAATGCAAAGAAACTCAGAACCACATCATGTATTATTTTTGCCTTCTTCTATGCAATCATCAGTCATTTATTATTTTGAATTTAGTAAAGGGAATCTGGTTCTCATTCTGTGGAGCATGTGTGCACAAGGGTGAGTGTGTATGTGTGTGTCTGTGTCTGTGTGTGTACAACTCTCACTCAGTTGTGTCCAACTCTTTGTGACCCCATGGACTGTAACCCACCAGGTTCCTCTTTCCATGGAATTTTCCAGACAAGAATACTGGAGCTGGTTGCCATTTGCTACGCCAGGGGATCTTCCCAACTCAGGGATCAAACCATATATATGGTGTCTCCTGCACTGGCAGGAAGATTCTTTACCACTGTGCCACCTGGGAAGCCCAGAGTACATGCAGTCATAACCAAAAAGAAAAAAATAAAAAGCCCTCCCATTGTGTTCCTCAAGGTTTATATTAAGATCCTCTTCAGATATCAGATGGATCCTGACTGACTCTTAAAATCAAGATTCTGATGTGCTCACTGGAAAAAAGAAAAGAAATGAGCAGTAGTAGTTTCAGTGATTTCCATCACCTAATCTTATTTATCGAAGTGTGCCAGTTCTCCCCAAAGCTCTTTTTGCTCATATACTTTACTATTAGGATCCGCATAAGAATCCTGTGAAATAAATACTATCAATGTAATTTTATTTTATAATGAAGACCCTGAGGCACAGAAACCAAAGAGCCTAAGGCATACACAACTTCCTATTACAGGAATTAAAAGAGGACTAAATGTCTGTATGGCCAGAAGTTTTTAGCAAAGTGAGAGGGGAAGAAAATTTGGCCATTATTTCGGTAAAAAAAATCAGACCTTCTGAATCCTTGAACTATAGCCAGAGTTTCCCTTGCCTTAGCCAAAGTCAAGGATTTTTTTTCCCAAAAGCAACTTTAGAAGCCATAACTTTTTGAATAATCACAGATTTAGCCCAGTCTGTTCCACCTCAGTAGCTCCAGGGAAAGACTAGTAAAGACATCACTGGGGACAAGCTCTGAGACAGAAAGTTTGCCAAATTTATGTATCACATGTGCATTTCCCTTGACTCCCTAAGGCAGTGAATCATAATGTTATGGTTGGAAATATGCCAAGCAAATACTGAAAGAAAAGGTAATCTCCATTTTACTTTTGGTTAATCGCTAAGTTCATGCCTCATGCTTTCCAGTTAATACAATTTTGTCTGTAACCGAGCACTTCTTCTATTTCATTTTTAAATTTAATTTAATTTAAATTTAATTTTTAAAATTTAAATTAAAAAAGATTTTTAGAGTAGTGTAAGGTTTATAGCAAATTTGAGGGGAAGAAACAGAGATTTCCCATATACTCCCTGCCATTATACATTCAGAATTTTGGGTTAAAGTAGAAAAGAATAGCTTCATTGCTTTGCCAGGCAAAGGGGAACACAGCAAGCTCCTGTTCTGAAAAATACTCTGCTGATATGATACCACAATGATGTATCATATCATTATATACTTGTCAGTTTCATAGAATATAAGACACAAATAGTGCAACAATGTAAACAATGGACTTTGGGTGATTATGAGGTGTGACTTTATCCTTTTGGGCTCCAAAATCACTACAGATGGTGACTGCAGCCATGAAATTAAAAGACGCTTACTCCTTGGGAGAAAAGTTATGACCAACCTAGATAGCATATTCAAAAGCAGAGACATTACTTGGCCAACAAAGGTCCATCTAGTCAAGGCTATGGTTTTTCCAGTGGTCATGTATGGACGTGAGAGTTGGGCTATAAAGAAAGCTGAGTACCAAAGAATTGATGCTTTTGAACTGTGGTGTTGGAGAAGACTCTTGAGAGTCCCTTGGACTGCAAGGAGTTCCAACCAGTCCATCCTAAAGGAAATCAGTCCTGAATATTCATTGGAAGGACTGATGCTGAAGCTGAAACTCCAGTCCTTTGGCCACTTGATGCGAAGAACTGACTCATTTGATAAGACCCTGATGCTGGGAAAGATGAAGGCAGGAGGAGAAGGGGACAACAGAGGATGAGATGATTGGATGGCATCACCGATTCAATGGACAAGAGTCTGAGTAAACGCCGGGAGTTGGTGATGGACAGGGATGCTTGGCATGCTGCAGTCCATGGGGTCGCGACTGCACGGAACTGAACTGAACATTGTGGATTCAACTGATGAACCTACACTGACACCCCATAATCACCCAAAGTCCATAGTTTACATTGTTGTACTATTTGTGTCTTATGTTCTATGAAATTGACAAGTATATAATGATATGATACATCATTATGGTATCATATCGGCAGAGTATTTTCAGAACAGGAGCCTGCTGTGTTCACATTTGCCTGACAAAGCAATGAAGCTATTATTTCCTACTTTTATCCAAAATTCTGTCTTTGAGATTTGATTCCACACCAGGACACAGACGCTGAGCTTTCAGCATCACTATCTCCTTTTCATAACCCAACCAAATTCACCCTATATAAAAGTGCAATTCAGATCCACATATTTCCTCTTATTGCTACATCTCTTCTCATTCCCTTTAGTCCAGGCCATTCCTCAGTCTTTCATTCTCTTTCATAGTATTTAACATTTGATGATTACAAGCATGTGCTTATGTAGAATTTATCTCAGTGTGGGTTTATCTCTTGTTCTCTTCTAATTAGATTCAGATAATGCATTTCTAGCAAGCATAACACCAAAGTGATGGAGTGATATTCTGATTTCACTCTATAAGACTGTGCACAATTTCAGTTTGTCTGACTATTTTCATCACTTGATTAAGGTGATAGCCATCAGGCCACTCCATGATATTCTTTTGTCATTAGTAAGTGTTTTTTGGGAAGTGAATGTCTGCCACAACTTTTCCATTGTTTGCACCTTTAATATGTTATGGGTTTCAATCTTCATTCAGTTCAGTTTAGTGGCTCAGTTGTGTCTAAATCTTTGCGATTCTATGAACTGCAGCACACCAGGCCTCCCGGCCCATCACCAACTCCCAGAGTCCACCCAAACCCATGTCCAAGGTGATGCCTTCCAACCATCTCATCCTCTGTCCTACCCTTCTCCTCCTGCCCTCAATCTTTCCCAGCATCAGGGTCTTTTCCGATGAGTTAGTTCTTCGCATGAGGTGGCCAAAGTATTGGAGTTTCAGCCTCAACATCAATCCTTCCAGTGAACACCCAGGACTGATCTCCTTTAGAATGGACTGGTTGGATCTCCTTGCAGTCCAAGGGACTCTCAAAAGTCTTCTCCAACACCACAGTTCAAAAGCATCAATTCTTCAGCACTCAGCTTTCTTTATAATCCAACTCTCACATCCATACATGACTACTAGAAAACCACAGCCTTGACTAGACGGACCTTCGTTGGCAAAGTAATGTCTCTGCTTTTTAATATGCTATCTAGGTTGGTCATAACTTTCCTTTCAAGGAGTAAACATCTTTTAATTTCATGGCTGCAATCACCATCTGCAGTGATTTTGGTGCCCCAAAAATAAACTCAGCCACTGTTTCCCCATCTATTTGCCATGAAGTGATGGGACCGGATGCCATGATCTTCGTTTTCTGAATGTTGAGCCTTAAGCCAACTTTTTCACTCTTTTTTTTTTCACTTTTATCAAGAGGCTCTTTAGTTCCTCTTCACTTTCTGCCATAAGGGTGGTGTCATCTGCATATCTGAGGTTATTGATATCTCTCCCGGCAATCTTAAGTCCAGCTTGTGCTTCTTCCAGCCCAGCATTTCTCATGATGTACTCTGCATATAAGTTAAATAAGCAGGGTGACAATATACAGCCTTGATGTACTCCTTTTCCTATTTGGAACCAGTCTGTTGTTCCATGTCCAGTTCTAACTGTTGCTTCCTGACCTGCATACAGGGGATTATAATTCTTAACTATCATTTTTAACTTTGATCTTCAAATTGTTTCCTTTTGAGTCAATGGCTTATTCTGATATGAGCTTTCAAACTTGCTTTATTTTAATTTTGAAGTAAAGAATACCTGGTCCAACAAGGTATTCCATGTTCATCTAGTATTTTACCAGCCCCAGTCTTAGAATCAGTCCTTTCTCTAATGATCTCTGATTTCCTTTAGTGAGGAATCCAAGATACATGTGTAAGGTGTTATCACTGCTCTCAGTTCTTGCTCTAAAGGGACAGAGTTAAAGGATAAATGTATACACACATACACACAAACACACATTTACATCTATGCTTATTTCTATATTCAGTTGTGATTCTTAAAAACGGTAAATTCACATCAATAACTAATTTTAATCCAATTAAGAAGAGGTGGCATGAATACACAAAAGAACTATACAAAAAGATCTCAATGACAAGGATAACCATGATGGTGTGATCACTCACCTAGAGCCAGACATCCTAGAATGTGAAGTCAAGTGGACCTTAGGAAGCATCACTGTGAACAAAGCTACTGTAGATGTAGGTGATAGAATTTCTACTGAGCTCTTTCAAATCCTAAAAGATGATCCTGTGAAAGTGCTGCTCTCAATATGCCAGCAAATTTGGAAACTCAGCAGTGGCCACAGGACTGGAAAAGGTTAGTTTTCATTCCAATCCCAAAGAAAGGCAATGCCAAAGAATGTTCAAACTACTGCACAATTGCACTAATCTCACATGCTAGCCAAGCAATGTGCAAAATTCCAAGAATGTCCAGATGTTCAAACTGGATTAAGAAAAGGCAGAGGAACAAAAGATCAAATTGCCAACATCCATTGGATCATCAAAAAAGCAAGAGAATTCCAGAAAAAAACATCTACTTCTGCTTTATTGATTATGCCAAAGCCTTTGACTATGTAGATCACAACAAACTGGAAAATTCTTAAAGAGGTGGGAATACCAGACCACCTGACCTGCCCCCTGAGAAATATGTATGCAGGTCAAGAAGCAACCGTTAGAACTGAACATGGAACAATGGACTGGTTCCAAATAGGAAAAGGAGTACCTCAAGGCTGTATATTGTCACCCTGCTTATTTAACTAATATGCAGAGCACATCATGTGAAATGCCTGACTAGATGAAGCACAAACTCGAATCAAGATTGCCTGGAGAAATATCAATAACCTCAGATAAGCAGATGATACCATCCTTATGGTAGAAAGGAAAGAGGAGGTAAAGAGCCTCTTGATGAAAGAGAAAAAGGAGAGTGAAAAAGCTGGCTTAAAATTCAACATTCAGAACACTAAGAGCATGGCATCTGGTCCCATCACTTCATGGCAAATAGATGGAGAAACAATGGAAATAGTGACAGATTTTATTTTTCTAGGCTCCAAAATCACTGCAGATGGTGACTACAGCCATGAAATTAAAAGACACTTGCTCCTTGGGGAAAAAGCTATGGCCAACATAGACAGCATGTTAAAAATCAGGGACATTACTTTGCCCACAAAGGTCCATATAATTAAAGCTATGGCTTTTCCAGTAGTCATGTATGGGTGTGAGAGTTGGACCATAAAGAAAGCTGAGAGCTGAAGAATTGATGCTTTTGTACTGTGGTGTTGGAGAAAACTTGAGAGTTGCTTGGACTGCAAGGATATCCAATCAGTCAATTCTAAAGGAAATCAGTCCTGAATATTCACTGGAAGGACTGATGCTGAAGCTGAAGCTCTGAAAGAGCCTGATGCTGGGAACAATTGAAGGCAGATTGAGAAGGGGATGATAGAGGGTGAGATGGTTGGATGTCATCACCGACTCGATATGGACATGAGTTTGAGCAAGCTCTGGGAGTTGGTGATGGACAGGGAAGCCTGGTGTGCTGCAGTCCAGGGGTCGCAAAGAGTTGGACATGACTGAGAGACTGAACTGAACTGAACACTAGGTTCATTCTAGTTTTCTTTCTTTCCTTGAATTCATTTCCCTTTACCAATACTGAGAAAACTAGCTCTTATTACGTTTAAATATTTACTTATTTATAAAATATCCTACATTTAACTATTTCTTGCCTTTACCATGATCCTACCTCTACAGAGACTGACTTCTCACCCAGCTCTGGAAACCCGGGCTGCCTGCCAAATGGAAGTCTCTTGCCTCCTTCAAGATGTTGATAGAATAAGAATATTCAGTTCAATTTCAATTTTTGAAAAGCAATGAACTGTTCTTAATATAAATATGCCCCCAAATAGACCTATACCATATATGCATTTATATATATACTTATACTAAAAAATGACCCATTGTTTATCTGAAGTTCAGTTTCACAGGACATTTTGTGTTCTGATGTTAAAGACCGGACTTTCTTCATGCCCAACTCTGAGTCATAAAATAGATAATTTTTCAGTAAATATTCACATTTTTCTATCTCTTTCAAAGGATACAATCTTAACTGTTATCAAACAAGTGTATAATCTTTACTGAAGCATTCTTTTTAAAAGTTTTTTTTTTTTTTTACGTACAATTAGTTTACAATATTGTATTAATTTCTGGTATACAGCAAAGTGATTCAGTGGTATAGAATATGTGTGTGGCTGCATGTTTGTGTGTGCTCCTGACTCTTTTACAACTTCGTGGACTGTAGCCCGTCAGGCTCCTTTGTCTGTGGGATTTTCCTGGCAAGATTACTGGAGTGGGTTACCATTTCTTTCTCCAGGAGATTTTCCTGACCCAGGGATTGAACCCACATCTCATTCAATGGCAGGTGAATTCTTTACTTCTGAACCACCAGGACAAGATGTATTGAAACAGCTCTCTCATCTATAACCCTGATGGGAGAGAGATTTAATGCAGTACTTTAGAAAAGCAACTTGGAAGTTTATCTCAGGCGCTTTAAAAGGAGTTGACAAGGAATTTCATGCTTGTTTCTCAACGAGATTCTCGGATCAGTGTGTGAAGATGTTGTGTCTTCCTTGTCCATTTATCCCTGAACTCCAAGCCCAATGCCTGGAATATAATAGAGAATCAATGAGCACTTTTTGAATTCAATTCAACTGATCTTAATTGGGCTCCCTAGAGAAGAACAGGGAAAAATAACAAAAGGTACTTGGTAAGCTCTCTTCCACAAAATGAGCCTTCGAGTACATGAAAACAACTTTCATGATTCCCTAAGAATCTTCTTTTCCTGGCAGGTCACTGGCCTTATGTTTCCAGACTCCATGCCACTGGGACCTCATCTCCAGATGTGGTGTTGTCTGCCAGGTCCATGCATGAAATGAAACTCTGCTATGATTTTCCTTGCCTTCAGCTTTGAGCTACAATTAATGATGCTTAAGATCACTTTAGCTTTACGATATGATATTAAATAGAAAAAGCAACATTTAAATAATGATGCTCATATTATGATTAAGCTATCTGATTTAGGCATGTATGTGCTCAATGCCTAGAAGAGAATACAACAATTAAAATTGTGTAACACTGATGGCATTATGATAATTTTTACTTACTTTTGTTGTTGCTGAAACATTATAATTAGACTAAAAACAATTTCTTTACTTTTGGCAACTGCTTCACATTATTGATTCACATGCAGCTTGCAATCAACTAAAAGCCATCTGCCTTTTGCAAATAAACTGTCTTTAGCCCAGCTCTTTCCACATCCTGAATTTATATAACGAATGTTTTTAACTTAGCATTAGATTTTACATTGGAAGACAAATTGTGATTCATTATCATATTTGACCCTAGATATGCTTTTGAATCTTAGTTTAAATTTGCTCTCCTTCCCAGTTTTGGGTCACATGAAACGTGATGTCATTTATTTAAAAAAAAATATCACACACACAAAGAAAAAATGTAAGTTAGGTGGAGCCAACTGCATATCATTGGAGCATTCATTTCAGGGTGACAATGTTTAAATTATCACCTCTCTATCCTTACAGAAGTTACATAATTATTGTAAACATTACTAGATATCTTAGTTCATTTGCTGTAACTGAAGAACCACAGACCGGGTAATTTATGAACAATAGAAATTTAGGTCTCACAGTTATAGTGGCTGAAAATCTGAGACCAGGATGCCCTAATGACTGAGTGAGTGACCCTCTTGTAGTTCACAGGCTTCTCATTGTATCTTATTTGAGGAGGCGCCAAGGGAGCACTCTGAATTGTTCATAAAGGCACAAATCCCATTTATGAGGGCTCTGCTCTCAGGAACTATTCACCTCCCAATAACCCCTAATATCAGCATATAAATTTTTAGGGACCACAGACATACAGATGCTGGGAAAGAGTGAAGGCCAGAGAAGGGGATGACAGAGGGAGAGATGGCATCACCGACTCAATGGCTATGAGTTTCAGCAAGCTCCAGGATTTGCTGATGGACAGGGAAGCCTGGCATGCTGCAGTCCATGGGGTTGCAAAGATTCGGACACAGCTGAGTGACTGAACAACAACAATAGACATACAGATTATAGCCCTTGCTTATCCACCAATGCTTCCTGATATTGTTTTTCAGACTAACTTAGCAGAAGTCATGATACTGTTATCATGGGTATTGTTTTACCAGTCAAGTAATACTGGCAGGAATGGCACAACTGAGATAGTCTAGTTCTGTTCATTTCAACAGAAAAGAATTGGATGCACATTCTGAAGCAGTTTTCTAACGTGAATTCATGTAAGATTCCTCTAAACATCTTTTTTTTTAATGCAAGAACTCAGAACATTTTGATTTAGTAAATTTAGAGTAAGTAAGACTCAGGAATCTTCACTTATAGCAAATACTCCTATTTCCTTAAATTTGTCAAACTTAGTTGGTCCTCTGACCATACTTTTTAAAAATACTGGCAGTTATTTATTGTAGAAGAAGGGAAAATGCACTAATTTTCAACCCATAGAAATATGATGTGAAAAGTGAAGCACAGAAGTATGATGTGGGCACATAAGAAATGTAATGTCAGCAATGCTTGTTGGGTTCATATTCTACACAGTGAAATGAGAAAGAATAAATATTCCAATAGGAAACATGCAATTTTATATTATGTAGTAAGACAACACATGAATAGAATCAATAAGATGTGACAGTAAGTATAAAAATAAAATGATTTCCACATAAATGTTGGTTCAACAAACATTTATTGAGTGCAATCACAGAAGATAATAAGTTACAGGCAAGAACAATCAGAGTATATAGAAAACCCAGCCCAAATAATACTGAATTTAAGTGTAATCAAAATTTCTGACCATCTTCTATGCATGTGATTTTTATTTTTCTGCACATGTGGATATGTCAACAACTGGAACATTCATATGTTTTTCTAAAAATTATGGACAAGTTATGTAATGGTTTGGTGGTCCAGAGCCAGCCTCTCTATATAGGTGGGTCTCTAAAGATTTTATGTGGCTGCCAGGATATTTCTATGTATAGGAAAAAAAATAAGGCACACATTTCTAAAGAACATTAGTTTTTCCTGCTGCCATTGTCTACATATTTGCTTTTATTCAATCTTACCTTCAAAACATGTTAGAAAATATTTTTCATTTTTATAGTATTACATGCTAATGCATGCTATGCATGCTAAGTCACTGCAGTCATGTCCAACTCTGTGCGACCCCATGGACAGCAGCCCACCAGACTCCTCTGTCCACAGGATTCTCCAAGCAAGAACACTGGAGTGGGTTGCCATTTCCTTCTCCAAAGTATTACATGACTATCTCAATATTAAAGTTTTCCAAAATGCAAATCCAATAGTATAACTTCTTATGTTATAAAGCCTTTTAGATTTCCATTACTCTTTCATTATTATTATTATCAATTTATATATATATATATATATATATATACTTATTTATGTTTATTTTTGTCTGTGGTGGATCTTTGTTGTTGCACATGGGCTTTCTCTAGTGGTGGCAAGCAGGTGCTGCTCTCTAGTTGCAGTATACAGATTTCTCACTGTGTTGGCTTCTTTTGTTGCAGAGCATGGGCTCTAGGTACTTGGGCTTCAGTAGTTGTAGCCCATAGGCTTAGCTGCTCCATGGCACATGAGATCATCCCAGACCAGGGATCAAGCCCATGTCCCCTGCATTGACAGGTGGATTCTCAGCCACTGAAGCACCAGGGCAGCCCTCCATTACTCTTAGGATAAAGTTCAAATCCTGGGCTACAAAACCCTTGTGGTCTGAGTCCTCAAGCTACCCCTTTCAGAGATCTTCCCATTAACAGTCTAAAGCCTAGCCACAGGGAATTTGAGAGCACCCACCAAGAGCTCATTATGTACCAGATATCTTGTCCTTGATGCTTTACACAGCAATTCACCTCTAATCCTCCCTAAGATTTTTGAGATAGGTAAAATTTCCTTGTCTTTCCAAAAGTTGGACCTTAGAAAAGTGAAGTCATCTTTTTCATGTCATGTAATGTCATATCAGTTAGAGGATGGGGAACACATGTATATCCGTGGTGGATTCCTGCTGATATATGGCAAAACCAATACAATATTGTAGAGTAATTAGCCTCCAATTAAAATAAATAAATTTATATTAAAAAAAAGAAAATGATGTTTTATCTGATCTCAGAAAAGTACAAATCCCAAGCCTTAAATCTCCACCGTTGCACTGTGCTGCCTTCCAATTTCTTCTGATTTTCAAATATGCTTTGGTTCTCTATTCCTCAAGGCTTTACCAATTTTGCCTGGAAACTACCCTTGTTTCCTGAATTCCCTTTGGAGGCAAGTCCTACCCACCCTTCCACTGAACCAGTCTAGGCTCCATATGTACGTTACCATTCACCCAGCCCAATAAATCATATTGTAATTGTACAGTTAGCATCCCTCAAAAGAATATATGTATCATGAGAGCAGTTACCTTAGCAATCTTATTAACTAGGATTGCTAGTAAATCATTCACAATGGTTTATCCTTCTCTTGAAACCAAAATTCAGATCAAGTTGTGGTTGACAACTCGAGTGGAATTTGAAATGGACATCAGTTGACAAGGAAATTCTCAACACCCGAGGCAGTGTTTGAACAACTTTTAAAGTTAAAGATAAATGCACTAACTAACTACACTGGTATGTAATTAGGGATTAGGTTATCTTAGTCATTAATTAACCAGTAAGTGAAAAACACATCATTTACTTCAATCTTTTTTAATATTATCTGTCACTTTTTACAAATATGAAGTGCTTAATATTGCAAAATGTGTTTTGCTTTCTAAATTTATTTTCCTACACATTTAGGGATACTTGGCTATTGTTGCCTGCATATTTAGAGTATCATAATAGATCTTGGGTTGTGTACCTTCTGTTTTTAAAACATAGCTATTAAATTATTCAAAGGCCGAACTTAGACAAAACCAATATTACTGTGTTCTTTGTGTTTTGTTTTACCAAGCACTTGTACAAAATTCCTATTTTATGTTAACTTTTACTGTGTAGTAAAACACTGCAGCAGTCATTAAAAACGTAATTACTGGTACCAGACAACCTGGTTTGGAATTGCAGTTCTTCAGCTCATTAGTTGTGCCACTTGGGAAATTTATGTACTATTTCTATGCCTACACTATTCACTGATAAAATACAGATAACAGCCAAGCTTTGAATTCCAAGGGCAGAGGAGCCTGGCAGGCTATAGTCCATGAGGTAGTGAAGAGACAGCTATGACTGAGCGACTAACACCTCATATTACTGCTGAGGACTGAATAAATTAATATATATGTTGAACCATCTTTGAAAAAATAATACGTATAAGTTCTATGTGTTGTTGCTGCTGCTGCTGCTGCTAAGTCCCTTCAGTCGTGTCCGACTCTGTGCGACCCCAGAGATGGCAGCCCACCAGGCTCCCCGGTCCCTGGGATTCTCCAGGCAAGAACACTGGAGTGGGTTGCCATTTCCTTCTTCAATGGATGAAAGTGAAAAGTGAAAGTGAAGTCACTCATTCGTGTCCGACTCTTAGCGACCCCATGGACTGCAGCCCACCAGGCTCCTCCATCCATGGGATTTTCCAGGCAAGAGTACTGGAGTGGGATGCCATTGCCTTCTCCACTATATGTTGTTAGTTCTTATTAATTATTTTAACATTTGAGCATTTCAAGTTTTATTCAGGCATATAAGACAGTAAACAAGTCATTTATTCATTACAAAATATTTTAAATATGATGAAATATGTTTATTTGCCTAGATTACAGCTAAAGATAGTTGCAATAATTTCATGTAAAGAATAGTATTCTTCCAAACTTTGATTGTCCATGAATTGCAAAAGAAAATAGCTTCAACTGGAGTGTGTACTCAGTCATGTTCAACTCTTTGCCACCCCATGGGCTGTAGCCCACAAGGCTTCTGTTCATGGAATTTTCTAGGCAAGAATACTAGCTTTGGCCAGTCTCCTCATTAAATTGCATTATCTGAAAGATGTAAAATATATGAAAATAATATACATGATCATCAAATCATACTTTGGTAGCAATACTGATTGTTCATTGAGCATATACTCCACTTCTTTTTAATCTCTGTGGTTGCTTTAAAAGTTGATACTTTAAAATCAATGCTCAGAGAATATCCTAGCAACCCAAAGGTTAGGACACCATGTTTTCACTGCCCAGGGCCCAGGTTCAATCCCTGGTCTTGGAATTAAGATCCTTCAAGCCTTGCTGCACTGTCAAAGTAACAACAAAAAAATCAGTGCTCAAATAATCTCCGAGGATGCTGAGCTCCAGTACACATCAGAATAAGCAAAGGTTTACTGCTTTATCCTAGTCGTTATGGTAGGGGTATATTTATTCCCTACCACATTTGAAAAGTGAAGTAGGCCTGCAGACTGAACATGAATGAACATCAACCACTCAACAGACTAGGGCATGGTTTCATACAATCCCCAGGGCCGAATGTGCAGCCAAGAGTTGTGTGACTGGTGAAGTTTGTGCAAACAATAAATAATTGACATAAACCCAATTTAAAAATGTTTGCTTGAAAGAGGAAAAACTATTTTATTACATAAGTTTTGCAAGGAGCTGCCAGATGTCACTCAAAGCACTTGCTTCACACTTGGAATCTGAGAGCACTGAGGTGGAAGTTTCCAGAAGTCAGTGGAAAGCATCCAGATTCCTCTCCCTGCTGCCGCACTGCTGCTTCAGAAGGCAGCAAGTAAGAATGACAAAGAGCAGCTCTCCTCTCACTATGCTCTTTCTCTAAAGTGGGCCATATGCAAAGAGGTGGTATAGTACACACACTCACATATCTACCTTGTCTAGTCTCTGTGTTCCACGTGCCTATGAAACTGAGATTGAATTCACCAGTTCCACATTGGCAGCAAATGCACAAGCCTGGAATCAGAAGACATTGAAAGGATCCCAGCAAGAGTACTGGGAAGCCATTTTTAAGGTCTCTTTTCTTCACCAATCATTGCTATTATTACATTAAGTTATTATTAATGATATTGAAACTACTTGTGCTCTATTATTGCATTACAGAACTATTAAAGATATTGAAACATAGTCAAATGTGGACTTGACAGTGTTGTAGTATCCAAAATGTCAAAACAATTTTCAATGAAAATGTCTTAATTTGATTTTATATGTAACTTTCTTAGATATATTTCTGAGAATTTCTTGACTAATAGGTATGGTTATTTAATTAATGTTGATTATCTGTGGTTTTGTTAAACTGACATATTTCATAATAAATTTTAACTAGAAAAGAAGTCAATTAAGGACTGGAAATTTTAACAGAGAAAATAATCCGCTTTAACTTAAATTATTTAATGACAAAAATTCTAGAGGTGCATATCTTGTATATTAACAAAATATATACATATTCATAACAAACTTACTGATAGATAATTAATATTCATGCTGATCTTAATATTATATTGCTGTATATTATATAAGGATATTTTAAATATTTATATAATACATTTTCACAAGGTAAAAATTCCAGTCAAATATATTCTTCTTTGTGTTTTTTAAAAAATATATATTCCTACTTTTTCTAGAAAGATTCCAGATTGGATGGCGTGTGTGTTATAGAATGAAAAGGAGAAAAGAAATGGTTAATGGGAAGAGAACTTCATAGTAATGAGCTAATGCAATATTGGCTTTCTTGTTAATTTCACTAAAGCAAACAAGCTGCAGACATTTGGGGAAAAGGGAAAACAGAGATTGTTTATATGAATTATCTATCTGAATTCTGAAGGCATTGAATGGACAAATGGTTAGAAAAATATCTCTGCTTCTTGAGAATTATTATTCATGCTCATAACTTCATAGCTAAGCTTTTTTCTCTTCCTTTGTTTTTATTCAGCCATGGAAAATTAACTACATGCAAATCTGTGTGTTTATGTGTATGCATACACTTGCTGGCTATAAAATGTTGCTGAGCTATATTTGTTCAACACTAGCATTCCAGGCAGAGAATAGAAAACTCAATCCACAGCTTAATCCAGAGTCATGTTTCTTTATTTATTTATTTGATAAATTAAAAACTGCTCTATCCATATAAAATGTACTTTTACATTTAAGAATGAAAACAGGCAGATGTGCAACACTCACATAAGCATATTTTGCCAACAGTGGTACTAGGAAAAAATAAAAATGAAATAATATGCCAGTGGATAAAAACATTTCTGCAACCTTAGAAGTTTAGGAATATGTCATGTATGCACTTGAACTGTTTGTTCTTGAGCTGGCTTTAAGAATGTAAGCATGGCTAAATGTCTCAGCTTCAGGCCCTAGAGACTCTGCTCACTCTCTTTTGTAATGAAAACATGAAAAACTTTGGACAATCCTCACAAATCTCTCCAAATACGACACATTTTATTTTTGTCTTCAGCGATTGTATCTGAGATAGAAGATAGCTTAAAAGTGGGTGGAAATTTTGAGATAATCTGGAGGAATTCTTTAAAGCTTAATAAATTAAAGTGTTTCATGTAAACCGTCGTGTTTATCTTCGCCATATAATATGATTTTATATATAGAAGCCAGAAAGTATCACTAAACTTAATGATGTGTTAATCAAAACAAAAATTTTTAATAAGTCAATTATAAAATAAATACAATAGATCTCTGGCTATTAACATAATAACTATTGCAAGATTCAGAATGGCGTTGCTTATTAGAACAAGTAATGGTGGCTTCCCATATGTCAATCCCAAACTCCCGATTTATCCCTCTGCTCAACCTTTTCCCTTTGGTAACCATAAGTTTGTTTTCTAAGTTCGTTAGTCTGTTTCCTTTCATCTCTGCTTGTAATCTCTTTTTCTCTTGACTGTTCATCCAGTATTCTGGGATCCTCATAAAGGGAGCCCATAAAAAAGAGAAGAGAGTCATAAATCAAATGAAGTGATTGATCTTAATCACCAAGGTGAAACTGAATTGCTGCTAACCAGTTAGAATGAAGAGACACTGATGTACAGAACAGTCTTATGGACTCTGTGGGAGAGGGAGAGGGTGGGAAGATTTGGGAGAATGACATTGAAACATGTAAAATATCATGTAAGAAACAAGTTGCCAGTCCAGGTTCGATACACGATACTGGATGCTTGGGGCTAGTGCACTGGGACGACCCAGAGGGACGGTAGGGGGAGGGAGGAGGGAGGAGGGTTCAGGATGGGGAACACATGTATACCTGTGGCGGATTCATTTTGATATTTGGCAAAACTAATACAATTACGTAAAGTTTAAAAATAAAATAAAATTAAAAAGAAAAAAAAAGAATGAGGAAGACTATGTGTAGAACCCAGGGGATTGACTAGGGTGCTTCTTGGTACATTATTTCCCAAGAACCTGGTCAATGGAAATTATAGCAACACAATAAGGACCGGGCCATTGGGGACACAGATTATGCAGTGTCATCTCACCAGGTAAAGTGTTCCCTACAGCTGAGATCCTGGCAGATGTAAAAAAAACATGAACCACTTGCTAGAAAGGGAGCTAGAATCACATAGAATCAGGCCTCATGACTAGCATTGGAAATGAGGGCTACAGCAACAAAATGTTATGTTAAATACTTATTTATTTTCCACCTTCCCTTCCCCCTCACTTTCCTACCTTATAGGAACATACTGGTGATATCTTCTGCTTTAGTTTCAGGTGGGGAGATCGCTGAGTTGCCATCACCATGTGCTGTGCTCAGTTATTTCATTCGTGTCCGACTCTTTGTGACCTATTGACTGTAGCCCGCCAGTCTCCTCTGACCTTTGGATTCTCCAGACAAGAATACTGAGGTGGGTTGCCAGGCCCTCCTCCAGGGTATCTTTCCGACCCAGGAATCGAACCTATATCTCTCGTGTCTCCTGCACTGTAGGCAGTTTCTTTAGCCATCATCATAGCTAATGAAAATGTGAGTGGCCTCTGGGTTGGGTACATAGCATTTCATCTGGACAAATGTAAGAGTGAATGCTTGATGTATCCCATTTACTTGTCCAGACCCATTCTTCATCTTTTTCTACATACTATGCCCTTAGAGGCTAACCTATGTAAAAGATAGATTAGGAGATTTCTCACCTTCTGGTTACCATTCGGGTTTAGTTCATGGGAGTTACTGTCAGGTCAGAGAAAGGGGAAAGAAGAGTCAGATGAACTTATTTTCCCATTTCCTTCCATGGGTGGATTCTATCGAGCTCTATCAAAGGCCAAAGCTCCTACAAGACAAGCTTTTCACTAGTTATTCTTATGAGTTATAATAACCACTCTTTCTTCTTGCCAAATTAGTGTCTCTTAAGGTTTGGGTGGGGTGTACACGACCATTATCTACCTTTTTCTAGTTCCAGGCATTACTTTTCAATTGGTTTCCTTGAACTTTGTCCAAACTGTTGGAAGCAACCCTGTCTATTGAATTTTCTTCAATTACCATTACTTTTTGCCAAAGAAATGGAATGATGTGCAGTTGTCAACATTCAGAAATTGTGTCTAGCGCCAAATCATATTTATAAAATAACCTGTTTTCTAATACAGTTTACTGAATAATCTTTTCCCAATGTACAACTGAAATGAGAGTAAACGGATATTACAGATAAATAAATAAGCCCATAAGAAGGCTAAAAGTGGAAAAGATGTCTACCGTGAGCAGATAAGAAACATTAATAAAATTTTAGAACAGTATAGAGATCTAGAAGAGTAATCTAGATCAAAGAAATCACATCTTAATATAGGCATGTGTGAAGGTTACAAGTGATTGGAGCTCTTAGGAGTGGTGAAAAAACAAAATTAAGCAGCTCTAACTCTGGAGTTCTGAATCACAGAAAGCAGGAGAGAACTCTTGGTGGCCCTGACAGAATTTAAGCAAAGACCTGTTTACAGACTGCTGTGTCATTCAGCTGTTAACCCCTCCTCAGTATATGTGGAGTGGATGACTGTAACCTTTTACCTTCCCAGCTGAAGATCTCATCCTCAACTTGAGCAGACCTCTTGGATGGTCCACAGAGGCAGTGTGGTAGTTGAACGGAGAGTCAGGAAGCAGCAGCTAATTCTTTTAGATGCTCAGTGAGTCTGGGTGTTGGGAAGAGGGAAGAGAAGCAGTTCTAACCAGAACAAATAAATCAACATACTTCATCCCTAAAGTAAAGGCCTTCCACCCTATTGTCATTGTCAGCGTGCCTACTGCAAAGAGTGAATTTAACATAAAGAAAGGCTTGCCTGGCAATTGTGCTGGTTCACAGTCAGCCTTCTGTCCACGTGAAAGTGAAAGTTGCTCAGTCATGTCTGACTCTGTGACCCCATGGACTATACAGTCTGTGGAATTCTCCAGATCAGAATACTGGCGTGGGTAGCTGTTCCCTTCTCCAGGGGATCTTCCCAATCCAGCAATCGAGCCAGGGTCTCCTGCATTGCAGGCAGATTCTTTACCAACTGAGCTATCAGGGAAGCCCTCTGTCCACATAAGAAGGGCCTTTAGGGTAACAGATCTATGAATCTGCAAAGCTGCAAAGAGATTCATCAGCTTAGCAGCTAATTTGTCAGTATTGGTGAGTGATACACTGAGATTCAGCAGTTGTAAAATCAAAACAGAGAAAATCAATCATCACAGGAGAAATGGGAAAAATGCAAATAATAAGAATAAAAAAAAATCCATGTTAGTAACCTCAGAGAGATTTGGAAGCTGTTGCCTGCCTAAAATATAAACAAGCTGTCCTTAAAATATAAATAAATATATAAAAATAAATGGCAAAGCACTTTTGGAAATTAAAACTATGATTACTAATATAAATTGGAAGGAATCAATAAGAAAACCTAATACAATGGACAATCCTGGTTTAATAGTCTGGAAGATAAACACAAGGATATCTTTCAGAATACAAAATGTGAAAGTGGCTCAGTTGTGTCTGACTATACAGTCCAGGAATTCTCCAGCCCAGAATACTGGGGTGAGTAGCCTTCCCAACCCAGGGATCGAACCCAGATCTCCTGCATTGCAGGCAGATTCTTTACCAGCTAAGCCACGAGGGAAGCCCAAGAATACTGGAGTGGATGGCCTTTCCCTTCTCCAGGGGATCTTCCAGACCCAGGAGTTGAACCTGGGTCTCCTGCATTGCAGGAGGATTCTTTAACAACTGAGCCATCAGAGAAGCAATGGAAAAGAAATGGAAAATATTTTAAAAGTCTAATGCCATTCAGCTATTTCCAGAATGTCAAAGACCCTTGGAGGTCCAGAAAGAAAGAAGAGAGACAGTTGATAGGTACAAATAATCACAGAGATAATGCAAAACATATCTTTAAGAAGACTCAAATTGAAGGACTCCACAATTGCTAGAAAAATTAAGAGATACAAACTGAAAGAGGGAATTGTAAAATTTCGGGATTCAAAGTATAAAAAGAAAAATCATAAAAAATGTTTTCAATGGGAAAAAAATAAACTACAGAAGAAAAAGGATCAGATTTCCTATTATAGCATAATATACCAGAAAAAATTAAATATTTCATAACATATATTTACTTAAAGTACTCTATATAGGAAACTTTTCAACTAAATACAAAAGGAATTTAAAAAGAAAACATGTTAGGCTACAAGGTAGTGTCACTTGTGAATTTTTTTTTTAATTTGAATTTATAATCCAGAAAACCAAAATAGGAAGCAATAAAGAAGTCATGGATGGATCTGAGAGAATGATCCAAACTGGAGAGCAATATGAAAAGAAATCACAGAATAATTTGAGCAGGAAGGTAATATGCAAAAATTTACTTTACGAAAAATTTCTTTAGAAAGAAAATGATGACTCATTACCCAAATTGTATGAATAACAATCACCTGCTGGTTTTTAAAAATTAAAGATATATGTCGCTTTTACTCAATAACAACAAAGTCAAATGAAAAGTCTAGGAAAAAAATAAGTTGTACAAGAATGGCATGATCCAAATATGAACATTTGTTTTAGGCAACTGATTGAAATAAATCCATTTGAATTTGAATTACAATATACTAAGCACAAATGATGAGCCCAAAGTGACACTAGAATTTTTCCTATGTGTTGAATAATATAGTTCTTTTAAGAATGTTTAAGTCAACATTGCAGTCATATAATAAATGTACATTTAATGAAAATAACTCTTGAAGCGTTTAAATTCCTTGCTTAAGATCTCCCAAAAAATAGTGAAGAGAGAAGATTCTACCCAGAGGCAAAATGAACAAATTGTGGAATGGTAAGTTTCATGACTCTAAATCTAAATATAATTAGATATTTGTTTGTCAAGATATTAAAAGAATTTCTTATTCCAGTGGAAAGTTGGATTAGAAAATGAATATATTTTCTCATCCATGTATTCAGCAAGTATTTATCAAGCTAATATTATGGGTTAGACAGCATGTTCAGAATTCAAAGAAAAAAATGTCTCTGCTTTCAAGACTCGTGCAGTTTAGAAGAGTATTAATCAAAGATAGAGGCATACTGGTAATCAACTGCTTTTTCTCTGAAATCCCTTCTCCGCTCATTACTGCTTCAGAGATTTTTGGACTTTTAATCACAGTAAGCCCACATCAGCTTTCCAAACTAAAAATTCTGTAAGCAAATGAGAGAATACTGTTTGGATCTTTGAACATTAATCAACACAGTCAAGGATATTACAGTTTGCAATGCTTAATAATAATACTTCTATAATGCTTCTAGATCTGTCTTATTTCAGCAAACATTTGAGAAAAGGGACTTTTGAAAGAAGAGGCCCCAGAACTGAAGAAATAGGAAAGAATAATAAACTGGAAAGGGAAAGATGTCTTTGCAAATCACAAGCTCAATTATGATCTTTCAGAGTGAGAAGAAATTGAAAATCATCATTTGTCATGATATCCACAGACTCACTTCTCACCAAGAAGATTTCACTGTGTGATCACAGACAAAAATAGACTTTCCCAGTTTCACAGGACATTAAAGACATTTAAAAATTAATGAATTTTGTATGATTCATCCTGATTCAGTAATACTAGTCAGCGTAAAAAATGACAGATTTCATGGCAAAGTCATTGATTCCCAGAAGTGGCGTGTTTGCAAACAGGAACTCTTTCAGTTAATTAATTCTTTGAATCGTGGGATTTAAGGGACTCAATAAGCATGAACAGGAAAAACATTTAAGGCTGTAAAATATTAACCACTGTGTTAGACCAGGAACGATAATTCTAAACGATGCTTTATGCCTCATTAACCTGTTACATATTCTATCAAAACAGGCTTAGTAGCCAGTTGAAAACCTTGATCACATTCTGAATATTCAGATTATAAAGTCTCAAAGATATAATCTCTTTTGCCCTAAGGAAAATTGCAAGCCTTTAAGAAGAATAAGTGTAATATAGAAGAAAGTCTTCCCTGTAGCTCAAACAGTAAAGAATCTGACTGCAATGCAGGAGACCTGGGTTCGATCACTGAGTCAGGAAGATCCTCTGGAGAAGAGAATGACAATCCACTCCAGTGTTCTTGCCTGGAGAATCCCATGGACAGAGGAGCCTGCTGGGCTACAGTCCGTGGGATCACAGAGTTGGACACGACTGAAGGACTAACACTACTAGAAGAAACTCATTCCACTTAAATGGAGGATGTGTGGGTACTAGTCGTTCAGTCATATCTAACTCCTTGTGACTCTACGGACTGTAGCCCACCAGGCTCCTCTGACCATGGAATTTTCCAGGCAAAAATACTGGAAGTGGGTTGCCATTCCCTTCTGCATGGGATCTCCTGCACTGCAAGGAGGTTCTTTACCATCTAAGCTACCTGGGAAGCCCCCAAATGGAGGATATATAATAGTACATAATATAATATGTGTAATATGTATAATATAATAAAATTAAATATGTATATTTTTTCATAAACCTTTTCTTATTTCAGTTAGTAAGACTTCTGTTTTTCTCTTTACTGTGAAATTTCTCCTTTCATCATTTAATTGCCTCTTGATGAAAGTGAAAGAGGACAGTGAAAAAGTTGGCTTAAAACTCAACATTCAAAAAATTAAGATCTTGGCATCTGGTCCTTCATCAATGTGGCAAGTGAATCCATGTGGCATCCACTTCATGAAGTGGCATCCTATAACTTCATGGCAAATAGATGGGGAAACAATGGAAACAGTGACAAACCTTATTTTCTTGGGCTCCACAATCACTGCAGATGGTGACTATGGCCATGAAATTGAAAAACTCTGCTCCTTGGAAGAAAAGCTATGACAAATATAGACAGCATATTAAAAAGCAGAGACATTACTTTACCAACAAAGGTCCATCTAGTCAAAGTTATGGTTTTTCCATTAGTCATGTATGGATGTGAGAGCTGGACTATAAAGAAAGCTGAGCACTGATAAATTGATACTTTTGAACTGTGTTGTTGGAGAAGACTCTTGAGAGTCCCTTGGACAACAGGGAGATCAAACCAGTCAATCCTAAAGTTAATCAGTCCTGAATATTCATTGGAAGGACTGATGCTGAAGCTGAAACTCCAATACTTCGGCCACCTAATGTGAAGAAATGACTCATTGGAAAAGACCCTGATGCTGGGAAAGATTGAAGGCAGGAGAAGAAGGGGTCGACAGAGGATGAGATGGTTGGATGGTATCACCAACTAATGGATATGAGTTTGAGCAAACTCTGGGAATTCGTGATGGACAGGGAAGCCTGGTGTGCTACAGTCCATGGGGTTGCAAAGAGCTGGAAAAGACTGAGCAACTGAATTGAACTGAAATGAACATAACAAAGTAGAATAATCATAATCTTTAGAAAATCAGTGGAACAAAATAGGTATATTCCTCTAATTTATAAAAAAGTTTTCTATGAAACATCTGCGTGTTTGTTAATGAAAACATTTAAAAATATAGCTCAATAAGTAGCAAAGAAAAAAAGTTTAATATTTCTTGAACCAAACACTTCATAGGGATTACCCCCATTTAAGTCTATAAGTCAGATATTACTATTATTCTCATGCTGGTCTTCTCAGGCCACACAGCTAAAAAGACATGGAACCAGGGTGTCATTCATCAGGAAGTCAGATTCCAGAAGCCTGAGCTTTTAAACATTGTACAGTCCTGAAACAGGTTCTCATCCCACACCAAACAATGATAAGTGTGATGTAACAAGACTGTCTGCATAGCATAATCATGTTTTGCTAACACACCTACGCAGATGCAGAAATGACCAAAAAACCAGGCACCAAAATTGTAATCATTGTTAAAACTGGATGATGATATCATAAGCAACCCTTTTTATTTTGTTCTTTATGCTATTCTATGCATTTCCAATTTTTTGGTAACAAGAACTTACTTAACTGACTCAGATATATTAAAATCCTTGCCAATATTTCCTTGTAATTTTTTAAACGATATTTTCCTGATGTGGAGCATTTTTAAAGTCTTCATCAAACTTGCTACAGTATTGCTTCTGTTTATGTTTTGGTTTTTTGGTCATGAGGCACGTGTGATATTAGTTCCCCCACCAGAGATTGAAGCCACACCTCCTGCATTAGAAGGCCAAGTTTTAATCCCTGAACCACCAGGCGCATCCCAATTTCCTCATAAGGTTAATGATAATTTGATATAATCTAATAACAATATATTATTACAATAATAGACAAAGTGATTTTTTATTTGCTCTACTAAACCAAAGTATATTGATGATTTTGGGAGATATGAGGGCTACTAAGAAATAGTGCAGTTGAAAAATTCCTAATTTGGTCTAGGAAATAAATATCATTCACAGTCACTTTAACTTGTTTGATTAAGTTTCAAACTGGCATTCCTAAACCGTATCCACTTGTCTTGATATTTAAATAAAATAAATTATTTAGCCTATTGCCTGGTAGAACAAAGATGATAACTATCAACAGAGTGCAGCTGTATACTTCTGAAAATAAATATAAAAAATATTATTTACTTTTAGAAAGCGACATGTTTATTTTCTTCTGCATATTTTTCAGTTCAACAGAAGCTCTCTTAATAGAACTCCCCTTAACTAGTTTGCTTATATCTCTTTATCTCTCCTATTTCTTTTCCATAGGGATGGTCTTGATCCCTGTCTCCTGTACAATGTCATGAACCTCATTCCATAGTTCATCAGGCACTCTATCTATCAGATCTAGGCCCTTAAATCTATTTCTCACTTCCACTGTATAATCATAAGGGATTTGATTTAGGTCATACCTGAATGGTCTAGTGGTTTTCCCTACTTTCTTCAATTTAAGTCTGAATTTGGCAATAAGGAGTTCATGGTCCGAGCCACAGTCAGCTCCAACCAGTCCATTCTGAAGGAGAGCAGCCCTGGGATTTCTTTGGAAGGAATGATGCTAAAGCTGAAACTCCAGTACTTTGGCCACCTCATGTGAAGAGTTGACTCATTGGAAAAGACTCTGATGCTGGGAGAGATTGGGGGCAAGAGGAGAAGGGGACGACAGAGGATGAGATGGCTGGATGGCATCACTGACTCGATGGACGTGAGTCTCAGTGAACTCCGGGAGTTGGTGATGGACAGGGAGGCCTGGCGTGCTGCGATTCATGGGGTTGCAAAGAGTTGGACACGACTGAGCGACTGATCTGATCTGATCTCTCCTATAAAACATCCTTTGATGGTTGGCTTGTACACTAACACCCTCTCCATTTGAATCTTAACTTCTAAGTTGATTATGTTTTCCTTAAACTTACTTATTCTATATATGTCTGTTATTTTAATTATATAGATTAATTAATTATCCATGAACAGAGTAAATATAACTGTTAAAAAGACTTTTTTACAGAAAACAGATGAATAGAGAAAACTATTCAAAACAATGAAAAAATAAAAAAATTAGAGAAATTCATTAAAATGAATTTCTAAAAGGATTATTGTTGGTTTTAGGTGTAGGTAAGACAAATGTAAAACCTTGAAGAAAAAATTAAAATCTAGAAGGAATCTACATTTAAATTGCATGGCAATATTCCTAAATTCTTTTTCTACTTTGAAAAGATGTAAAGCACTAATTTTGGATTATATCACAACAATTATTAATACCACATGGTGTAAATGAGTAGTGAATTGCAGTGAACAAGAACATGGAATTATTTTAATGAAATATCAGCTCAACTGAAAGAAGAAAATTTAAGATTACCAAATATGACTGGTTCATTTATGCAACATTAATTACATCTGTAACTTTCATTAATTTGATTTTATGTTTTGTGCTCAGTTGCTCAGGCATGTCTAATTCTTTGCAACCCTCTGAACTGTATCCCGCCAGGCTCCTCTGTCTACAGGATTCCCCAGGCAAGAATACTGGAGAAGGTCACCATTTCCTTCTCCAGGGGATCTTCCCAACTCAGGGATCAAACCGACATCACCTGGTCTCCTGCATTGGAAGGTGAATTCTTTACCACTGAGCCACCTGGAATGCCCATGATTTCATGTCTTATTCACTTCCAAAATGTTAGGAGTTTTACAACTTGATAAATAATAAAAAAAATAATTTCCAATGCAGTTACCATTATAGAAATAACTTAAATCATAGAATTTCATAAAATCTGAAAATATAAAAAATATATTGCAAGTAGTCCTTGTGAAGCCACTCATAAAAGAAATTTCCTCAAGGTGGCACGTTGCAATAAATTTAAATAAATACTGTCCATTCAGATTTAAAAGGGGTATCTTATCCAGTCCACACAAGTTCAATATATTACAGATTTTAAAAAGTAGCTTTAATTCAATATGACTTTATGGACTTCCTGGGTGACTCAGTAAGTAAAGAATCCTCCTGCAATGCAGGAGACATGGATTCTATTCTTGGGTTAGGGAGATCCCCTGGAAGAGATCATGGCAATCCACTCCAGTATGCTTGCCAGGAAAATCCCATGGAAAGAGGAGTCTGGTGGGCTACAGTCATTGGTGGGGTTTCAATGAATTGGACACAACTGAAGTGGTGACTGAGCAAACACACACACGTGCTTGCTTGTGCACACACACACTATGATTTTATCCATTGTAAAAGCATTTTAAAAAATTAAGTGACATCCATATTGAAATGGCTTTCCTCAACGAATGACATTTCTAACATCTAAAGTACTCAATAGAAATTGACATATACTCTGATTGGTTGTCATATCAAATTCTAGATTTGTCAATTCAGAAATAATCTCTAGGTTTTCAATCATTTTATGTTTGAGAGTGCTTTTTAACTAAAATGATTATCATACATCTTAGTGGTTTGCAAAAGTTATTCTGTATCTGTTTGCTCAGTCATTCAATTGTGTCCAACTCTTTGCAATCCCCTGGACTGTAGCCCACCAGAGTCCTCCATCTGTGGGATTTTCCAGGCAAGAATACTGGAGTGGGTTGACACTCCCTTCTCTGGGAGATTTTCCTGACTCAGGGATTGAACCTGCATCTCCTGCCTTGGTAGGTGAATTCTTTATCACAGAGCCACCTGGGAAGCACCATTCTGCATGATACTCACTCTATATTCTTCTTTAAGCAGTATATTGCTTAGTGAAAATTACTGCAATGATAAATATAACATTTTTGTTATTATATATAACATAAATGAACAATATAATATAGAGCAAAACAAACAAACAAAAAAAGTAACATATATGTTTTCCCCACATTCCCTATCCACCCTCCCTCAAAAACAGCTAAATTCAGTGGGGAAGAATACCATAGGTAGGTTAATAACATACAAGAACTCCTCTTATGAGTAGTGAAATAGACATAAATACCTGTCCCTGTTCAATTTCAAATGGATATTGAAGATTAGAATGAGAAGAAAATCCATGAGAAATTTTTTTTTGGGGGGGAAAAAACAATACATAGTCCACAAATAGTTAAGGAAGGAATGATCAAAACAAAAGAGCATGTCTGTACAAATACACGAGGGAAGTGCTAAGAAAGATCTGTGGTGCATATGGTAGCCTGCTTTCACACTATAAATCTCCAAGTCCTTCATATACAGTATGTGTGCTCTGAGATGCCAAAGAGTGCATTAAGATATCTTGGCTCTAATTGGGGCCTCTGTAAATGTCAGCACATTTATCATGTTGCTCTGGCGCCACACTACTTAAAACCACAGCAAAGGATTTATCTCCTTTGGGTTTGTGTTTGGATCCAAAGCTTCCCCCAAAATGTTTTCCCAAGTTTTTAGCTGTTCTCAACTTTAATTTAGTATTAATCAACATAGGTGGCATTTTGGTCCCTCTCACAAAAATAAATTTAGATACAAAATTAATGAATGATTTATAAAATGTGAAGTCAGTTTATTAATGATCCTATCATTAAACAGTTATTTGGGTCAAAGGACAATGAATAGGATGAAATTTGCCCAGAAGAAAGCATTAAAAATGAGCTACTTTCTAAAGAAAATTCAATATTTGATTAGAAGCAGGACAAAATAAACTAGTGAAGATATGGTGATCAGGGCCAAATGGAGGAAAAAATACATGGTTATTTGCCAATTTTATAGAAAAGTCACTAAACAAAGCATGTGATGAGGGATCTACACAAAATACATTCTACACAACTTATGTTGATTTCAGTAGGTTATTACTGGGATTATAAGATAACTCTTCATGGTAGTAAAGCCTTTTTGCTTTGGGTATTTAAATTACTGCTGCGGTCATTAAAATAAAAAATAATTAACATGGATCATCATTATAGATTAACTCATTTAATACATGCAGGTTTTCATCTACTTACTGTGTTCCAGACTCCTCTAAAAGGCCAACTTATAAAGAATGTGTATTATTCCTTCTGAATACAAAATTAAAGATGAAAAAAAAAAGGAAAATCTCTCTTGATTATCCATGATTGCTTTTTGTTCTTCTCACAGGAATACTTAGCATATTAATGGACTTATCAATTCCCTTCACAGTTTTTGAGTAAATTTCCAAACAAATTGAAATCTTTTTCAGGACTTATTCTTTATTTGATAAAGTAAATTCCACAAGTTATTAAAGGGAAGCAAAATAATTTTCAAAATTTTACTTTATTTGTGAGGCAGTTGATACATGTGCAATAGTCAGATCAAAATCATCTAAGATAGGATATAAGAAAGAAAGGAATAATATGATATAGTTTATAAAAGTTCTAGAAATTCAAGAAATTCAGAAGCAATATTACATCCTACATTTCCATGCAGATGGGCAGTTGTATCATACAGAGGCTTATACAAATCAAATTCAGTAATGAAGAAACAGGAAACGGGGCAATGTGTTTATTTATAAACTGACATGTACTGAATACCATCATGTTGTTGGTTTATGTGGGCCATGCATGCATCTTAGTTCTATTCTTTTTTTTCCATAGGAAATACCACAAGCTGTCTACAATGCTTGACAAATTTGTTGAATAAAATAACTTCTTACAATCAAACATTGGTGCGTGCACACCTTCACTAGGACAAACTGAGCTCTGTAGACAGTTTCTCTATGGAGAACCCAGCTGTTTTTCAATTCATCTGCCATAGTACTGGCCTGATCATGCTACAAACCCTCTCATGTGTGGTATTTTATTTCTCTTTCCAAGGAATAATCTGATGACAATTATTGAGAACAGCCTCTTCCATTGTGTGTTTCAGTCCTGGGTTGTCACACAAAACACAGGGCACCTCATTCACTTTAGATTTCATATAAATGATGAGCAGTTTTTCAGGATAAGTATGTCTCAGGCAATACTTGGGACACTATGCAATACTTGGGACACTATGCAATCCTTGGGACATACTTACACTAAAAAAGATTCTTTGCTCATCTGAAATTCAAATTTAACTGGGCACCCCCTATTTTTATTGGCTATATCTGACAACTCTATTCAAGTTACTACTTAGGACAGGTCCTTAGACTTCAATGACATTGACAAAAATCATGAAACACTTACTGGCTTTGTATCTGATGAAGCAAGCCTGACAGGCGGGGTTCCACTCTTCTCACTCACTGTAATATGCTTTAAATACATTATTTTATTTTTATAGTATCAACATTAAGCTGATTTTTTTTTAAGAAAATATAATGGGTTTTCCTTAATGGTGTCTTTTGTTGTCAAATCATCTCAGTGTGAATAAGAAATGGCAAATGGATGGCATCTTAAATTTCTTAAGGAGACATAAACCATAATTTAATTGTGTGATAAAGCTGAGAGAAAGAGGTGGGAACTCCATGTGTGAGGAAGAAGTGAGATGAGGGGGAGGGGTGGAACTCAATTAAATAAACTTGTCAGAGGAATAATGAAATATACCCAATACAGAGTGATATTTTTCCAAACTTCGGAACATTCTTGAGCATAGCTAATGGAGACAGAATTCACTGATGAGCAGTTTTTATGGCCCACTGCATGAGTTATTCCTGAATGTTTAACAGCTAGAAAACAATTATTCATGGGCTGTCAGCAGAGTTGTACCCCCACATTAGAGTAATTAAGAGAGTCCTATTTTACCTCTCAATCTGCAAGCATTTCTAATGCATCTCTGGAGTTTTAAAGCAAAGTTAACCTCCCTTGTTATGTAATGTGTGTCATTTTTTAAAATTCATTTTTGACCTTTGCTAGCCCATCCTATTCTAAATCTATTGCCTCCTGTGATGACCTAGAGGACTGGAATGGTGTGGGGGGGTGTGGCATGAGAGGAAGGCTCAAGAAGAAAGGATATATGTATACTTATAACTGATTCACACTGTTGTCCAGCAGAAACCAACACACACTAAAACAATGATCCTCTAATTAAAATTTTTAAAATAAAGTGTAAAAAAAAAATCCATTGCCTCTACTCCTTAAATACAATGCAAATGTTGAAAATAATATTCTGTGCTTACTATGCATATTCATGCTGTATGATGAGTCACTACTATGATTTTGCTTTGGCCATTGTGGTCTGTGCTTTGCATTTTCCCAGAAGGATAGTGGTGAAAAAAGAAAAAGCTTTAAGTTATCCCTTTAGCCTCTCTTGCTTGTTTCCCTCTTATTATGAACATGGCACAGCATAATCGTTCTCTGGAATGTTTTCATTTAGCAGAGTATTGTGCTGTGGACATCCTGACATATTCCAGGGCGTATTTTGTGTCTCTCTTGCCTCCTCCCTTCGGCACGCTATGCAGATGTTCCGCTGGAGGTTACTGCATGACTAATTTTTGAGTCTACATGTTGTCTTAAATTGTGAAAAATAGGAACATAATTTTAATGAGGTTGACTTTGAATAGCAATAGCAAGATTAAAAGTTTATTTATCTAGCAAGGTATATGATGCCCAGAGTCTATAATCTCTTAGAAATGCTCATCAAAAGGCATGTTAAAATGTTTAAAAATCCCAAGCAAGTCAAATAAATGCCAAATGCTTCCTTCAGTGGAGCAAACCTGGTAAGTGGGGTATGCCTTTCTCAGTGGTCAACCTCGTGGCTCCCAGGAACAAACTCAGTGACATCTGCAGTATAACAAATACTATGGTTTATTACATTAGCATAGAGTAGGTTCTTTTACTCATCAACAATTTATTAACAACACGGGTAATTTACATATGCTCAGGTCAGTGAACAAAACAGATGACAATTTCTGCTTTCCGGAAGTTTAAGTTCTTTCAGCCATATGCATGAAATATATAAAGCCACCCAGGAGAGTGGCTAACTTTCTTACTAGCCTGTTGACCCTTGGAGGCTGAATCTATTTACCTCCGTTGCCAAGAACAGAGCCTGAAACTAACAAACTAACATTTGCTATGTACATTCAGCAAATTCATCTAAATGTCAAGAAACAATATCCATGTGTGTGTGCTCAGTCACGAAGTCATATCTGGCTCTGTGATTCCACATGCTGTAGCCTGCCAGGCCCCTTTGTCAATGCGATTTCCCAGACAAGGTTAATGGAGCAGGTTGCCATTTCCTTTCCAAGGGGTTTTCCTGACCTGGGTATTGAACCCTCATCTCCTGCATTGGCAGATGAGTTCTTTACCACTGAGCCACCAGGGAAACTCTAGGAAACAATATCATACAAATACAAATCTCAGCCTATTTTTATCTTCTTTCCATGTGTATTTTATTGCCTTTGTTACTTAAATACATAGATTTAAAATATTAGCAATATTCTCTGAGTCTCATGCACCTTATCTATCAAAATTTGATTATAAAAATGCCTTCTATCAAAGACTTTGAATATTATTGTTCATATTACTGATGGTTCCTGGTGATATTTTATAATATTGATAATACCAAATATTGTCAATCTGATAATATTCAAACTTACATATGCAAGAGTGCTTTCATTCTCTGAGAATATTAGACAACAAAATAGCCATGTTCCAGGAGATAAATAGGAGCAAAGTATCAGGGCTGTTAAACACACTTAACAATTAAAGTATTTCTTTATGTAAGACATGACTGCCTTTCATGTAGTGTGATAACAGCAGAACTAACTTGGTCGCAGTCACCATTTCTGGAAACACAACTCAGAGTAAAAACATAAAAGAATGTATCATCTTTGGTGAGAAAGGCCAACACAATTTTAGTCCCAGGATAAATATGAGAAAGGAGAATAAAATGATAAAATGAGCGTGGTAACCATGTGCAGAACCTATTCATACTGGATAGTGAATATTTCCTTGAGCTTAAACATATTTTTGGCCCCAGAAGCAGAATTCATCTAAATGAAAACCATTGTAAGGGCTGGTTCCATATAACAAGTGTAATGTGTCCTGGCAGGTTGCCTATAGTAACAGTGGTTGCCCAATCTAGTTACAGTGAATTTTAATGTATGCTTTCACCAACCCTGCTATGTAGGAACAAGCCTCTTAAACAAAGAAATTGTTGTTTTAGTATTATAATTCTTGGATTATTGTAGCTGAATAATAGTCTTGAAGTGTAATAGGCTTTTACAAAATATTGAATAGAGATTTGGGAAGTTTTGAAGCGGATGAAGGTCCAAGGAGTTTGTAACTGTTTCAACAGCATTTAGGGACTCAAGAGCTAATGTTTACAACAAAGAAGGCATTTGTTAGTAAAATCAGAAGAAAATATAGTAGAATATACAACTGAAATTGCATTTAGCAAAGTCACAAATTTATAATATAACGTGTCAATTCCAAATGATTCCTTCTGAAGACTAGGTCTTCATTAAAATTGTATGTATATGTAGGAAAGTAATTTTGATGCATTCACTGAATTGAGATGCTGCCTGTATATACAGAGCTTTTATTGACAATACTAGTAATGTGAAGATATAAAAAGCAACGTCCACTTTCAGTAATACAGGAAGAGAAGGGGCTACTCTGTCAATAACCAGGGTGAGGAAGGAAGCTGATCCAAACTTCAGAGGCTTTGAAACTGCAGGAATTAGCTTTCTCAGGTTGGTCGTTTCATTGTTCACTTACTAGACAGCCTTGAGAGCTTAATAATTAACCACAGAGGCTATTTATAGAATTTTAAAAACATGGCCATAGCTGAGCGATCTGGGCCGTTTATCCTACTGCTCTGAGAGTTGACAAGGTCACGCAGAATTCCCGTGTGAAGAGACACTAACCTCAAGGTCCAAATTCCCCAGGTTGAAGAGAAGCTACGCTGGCATGAGAAAGTGATAAAAGAGCAGCCTGGACAGTTTATCTTCCCCCGATCCTCCAAAACCTCCCTTTGAAGGCTTTTTTACCTAGGTGCAATTCCAATCCCCTTCCATTAACGCCAGGGCTTGATTATCTCAACAGCTTCTAATAGGGTTAAGTGAATTTACCTCAGTGTTCTGAAAGAAAACCAGACTCCTAAAGTTGCTAATATACACTTACTAACTCATGACCAGGTCACACATCCACTCCCTTATAAATTTTACTGGGGTTCTTCGTTTTACGCACAACGCCTCCTCTCCACTTGAAGCCATCTACTACACTCTGAGCGCCTTTTCGTTGTGTAATAGTGAACATCTGTGACAGCGTCTTTGCCAAAATAAATAAAATTAAGCAGATGATTCTGCAGGGTTATGCTAAACAATTTTTTAAACAGGTTCAGATTTCCTTCTAAAGGAGTACAAAATGTCTCCATATGCTGGTTCTTGTTTATCCGTGTGTGTGAAAGAGAGAATTGCAAAGCTAAGAACCAAGGGAAAGATCATAACTGTAGAGTCATCAAAATCTCGTTAACACAGCTTTGGGTTTTTTTTGTTTTTTTTTTTTTTTAATTAACAACGTTTTCAATACAAACCAGGGGCCCTGCTTTCTCATTAAAAGACTTTCAACATATACTGTCTAGAATGTTATTTTTTCTGTCAGTAAGATGAAAGCCAGCCTGTTTTTGGCATCAAACCTGTTCTTCATTGTTATCAGTTTTGCTCCTGGCTATAGTGTGGCCCTGTTATTCTCTTGCAATTCTTTTCTGGATTTACATGTGCAAAACAAACCAAACAAACACACCAAGAAAGGCCAACAAAAGGTTGACTCTTTCCATTGCATCACAGATGTGAAGCAATCAAGGTGGACGTGTTGACTAATTCGTTATGGTTAGGAATAGTTTTCTCTGATAGTTGTTACGCCAAGTTTCTTTGTTTTTTTTATTCAAGATACATCTTTTCTTCCCCTTCTTCCTTCAAATTGCCCATGTCCTTTGGCTTTAGATGTGGTACTGATTAGCAGCATGTAGTTAGAATTTTACTACCCTATCAGATCTGTAGAGTATTGCCCTGAAGAGGATCATTTGTTCCATTTTCCTTGAATGTAATTACTGGTTTATTTATGCTTTAAATCTCCAATCTTAATTGGTGTTTTCTGTGTCTCCTGTCTGCTGTGTGTTGCTTTTTCTCTCCCCCCATCCTTTCCTTTGTGTATTCTTGTTATTCTTATTTTTTCCTCTTCTGCCAGATCCCTTCTCCTTTCCTGATTTATAGATTGGTGTTGATTGCCTTAACTCAATCTTTTTCAACCACAAAAGTTTATTTACTATTGTTTTATAAGTGAATATTTATTTAAATCAGTTGTTCTCTGCAGACGCTATTTGCCTCCCAGGGAACATTTATCACTGTCTAGTGATGGTTATTGATTTTCATAACAGAGACATTGGTAGATGTAAGAGATACTCCTGGCTGGCATCTCCTGGGTAGAGAACAAAGATAGTGCCAAACATCTTATAATGAACAGAGCAACTCCTCCCAACAAAGAATGTCCAACTCAAAATGCCAACAGTGCTGATGTTGAGAACCCCTGACTCAGATTTACCCACATTTACTTTTTGCTTTGCTCTTTTCTTATTTCTCAAACTCTCCATCTGAGCTCACTATCCTACCTGAAATAAGTCTTCTTTACCTGAAGTAAGGGTCTACTCTAACCAACTCAGTTTTTGTTGTTTTCCCTTTTTCTCTCCATTTTTATTTACTCTGTATTCTTTTATAACTAACCAATTTTTAATTGAAGTATAGTTCCTTTACAATGTTGGATTATTTTCTCACATATAGCAAAGTGATTCATTTGCATATGTATTAATAAATATTTTCTTTTTTCAGATTCTTTTCCATTGTAGGCTATTACAAGATACTGAATACATTACCTGTGCTGTACAATAGATCTTTGTTATTTATTTTAAACAAAGTAGAGTGTGTGTATTAAACTCCTAATTTATCTCTTCTCCTCCCATCCCATTTTCCCCTTTTGGAACTCTGCAGCCTAGATTGAGACATGAACCCAGATTCTTCTAGCTGAGATCACACCTGGTCTCAGGCCTTGATGAAGCTCAAGTTTTTGATATCTCATCACAGAAAGAATTCAGTGAGAGGCAGAGTGATAAGTAAGAAGTGAGAAACAAAATCTGCAGACAGAGTGTGGGCCACCTCAGAAGGTGAGTGTGGCCCCAAAGTATGGGGTTTTCAGTTTTTGTATGGGTGAGTAATTTGTAAGCCAATGACTGAGAGGAACCTTCCAGCTATTATGGGGAAAGGGTGGAGATATCCAGAAATTGGGCCACTGTTCAGGTTTTGACCTTTATGGTTGGCCTTGGAACTGGCATGGCAGCTGTAGGTGTGTCATTTAGCCTTCTGATATGTTACAATGAGTGAAAACTGAGGCTCAAGTCCTAGTGGAAGTCTACTTGGTCCACCATCTTGAACCTCTTTGGTTCTAATCAGTTTATGTCCTGTACTCGGGTTATGTCATTCTTGTAAAGGTTGTGCCTTTCCTGCTTCCTTTTTCACTTGGGTAAACATAAGTTTGCTTTCTTATGTTTAACAACACAAGAGACAACTCTACACATGGACATCACCTAATGTTCAATACCAAGATCTGATTGATTATATTCCAGTTGAAGATGGAGAAGCTCTATGCAATCAACAAAAACAAGACTGGGAGCTGACTATGGCTAAGATCATGACTCCTTATTGCCAAATTCAGACTTAAACTGAAGAAAGTAGGGAAAACCACTAAACCTTTCAGGTATGACCTAAATCAAGTCCCTTAAGATTATACAGTGGAAATGACAAGTAGATTCAAAGGATTAGATCTGATAGACAGAGTGCCTGATGAACTATGGACAGAGGTAATGACATTGTACAGCAGGCAGTGATCAAGACCATCCTCAAGAAAAATAAATGAAAAAAGCAAAATGGTTGTCTGAGAAGGCCTTACAAATAGCTGTGTAAAGAAGAGAAGTGAAAGGCAAAGGAGAAAAGAAAAGATATACCCATTTGAATGCAGAGTTCCAAAGAATAGCAAGGAGAGAAAAGAAAGCCTTCTTCAGTGATCAATGCAAAGAAATGGAGCAAAACAATAGAATGGGAAAGACTAGAGATCTCTTCAAGAAAATTAGAAATACCAAGGGAAATTTTCATGCAAAGATGGACTCAATAAAGGACAGAAATGGTATGGACCTAACAGAAGCAGAAGATATTAAGAAGAGGTGGCAAGAATACACAGAAGAACTGTACAAAAAGATCTTCACAACCCAGATAATCATGATGGTGTGATCACTCACCTAGACATCCTGGAATGTGAAGTCAAGTGGGCCTTAGGGAACATCACTATGAACAAAGCTAGTGGAGGTGATGGAATTCCAGTTGAGCTATTTCAAATCCTAAAAGATGATGCTGTGAAAGTGCTGCACTCAGTATGCTAGCAAGTTTGGAAAACTCAGCAGTGGCCATAGGACTGGAAAAGGTCAGTTTTCATTTCAATCCCAAAGAAGGCAATGCCAAAGAATGTTCACACTACTGCACAATTGTGTTCATCTCACATGCTAGCCAAGTAATATTCAAAATTCTCCAAGCTAGGCTTCAATAGTATGTGAATCAAGAACTTCCAGATGTTCAAGCTGGATTTATAACCAACTTGCCAACATCTGTTGAATCACAGAAAAAGCAAGAGAGTTCCAGAAAAACATCTACTTCTGCTTTATTTACTACACCAAAGTCTTTGACTATGTAGATCACAACAAACTGGAAAATTTTTACAGATGGGAATACCAGACCACCTTACTTGCCTCCTATGAAATCTATATGCAGGTCAAGAAGCAACAATTAGAACCAAACATGGAAAAATGGACTGGTTCCAAATTGGGAAAGGAGTATATCAAGGCTGTATATTGTCACCATGCTTATTTAACTTATATGCAGATTACATCATGTGAAATTCTAGTCTGGATGAAGCACAAACTGGAATCAAGATTGCTGGGAGAAATATCAATAACCTCAGATATGCAGATGACACCACCCTTATGGCAAAAAGTAAAGAGAAACCAAAGAGCCTCTTGATGAAAGTAAAAGAGGAGAGTGAAAAAGTCAGCTTAAAACTCAGCATTCAAAAAACAAAGATTACGGTGTCCAGTCCCATCACTTCATGTCAAAAAGACAGGGAAACAATGGAAACAGTGACTGACTTTATTTTCTTGGACTCGAAAATCACTGCAGCCATGAAATTAAAAGACACTTGCTGTTTGAAAGAAAAGTTATGACCAAACTAGACAGCATATTAAAAAGCAGAGACATTACTTTGCCCACAAAGGTCCATATACTCAAAGCTATGGGTTTTCCGCTAATCATGTATGTGTGTGACAGTTGGACCATAAAAATAGCTGAGCACCGAAGAATTGATGCTTTTGAATTGTGGTGTTGGGGAAGACTCTTGAGAGTCTCTTGGACTGCAGGGAGATCCAATCAGTCAATCCCAAAGAAAATCAGTCCTGAATATACATTGGAAGGACTGATGCTGAAGCTGAAACTTCAATACTTTGGCCACCTGATGCGAAGAATTAACTCATTGGAAAAGACCCTGATTCTGGGCAAGGTTGAAGGCAGAAGGGGACGACAGAGGATGAGATGGTTGGATGGCATCACCGACTCAATGGACATCAGTTTGAGCAAGCTTTGGGAGTTGGTGATGGCCTGGGAAGCTTGTGCTGCACTTCACGGGGTTGCAAAGAGTCGGACATGACTGAGCGCTGAACTAAACTGAAGTTTGCTTTCTATAGCTGTAAGTCTATTTCTGTTTTGTAAATAAGTTTATTTGTATCACTTTTTTAGATTCCACATATAAGTGATATCATGTAATATCTGTCTTCTAATTTACCTCACTTAATGTGATAATCTCTAGGACCACCCATGTTTATTTACTTGTTATTCTTGACATTTATTTTCCAAAATATGGAATTCTGGATTGAAAGATTTATTTCATTTTTACTGTGTTTGTTGAAAAATAATCTGACAATCTATAACAGGCATTCATTTGAAAGGAACCTGCCCTTTCATCTCTGTGTATTTTGAAGATGTTCCTTTTGCTGTTCATACCCAGCTATGCTACTTTGATGTATTTCAGTGGGGATTTCTTATTATTTATTCTGTGTGAGTTCACTGGCATTTTGAATCTATGGATGGTATATTTCATCACTTCTGTGAAATTCTCAATTAGAACATCTCCAAATTTTGCATGTATTTCATTTGCTTTCCATTCTTCTTCTTGAGCTATGATTAAAAATATGTTAAAACTTATAGACAGCCACCATATATCTTTTCCATATTTATCTTTTTGGCTCCAAGTACAACATTTTTTTTTTCAGAAGACTCCCGAAAATCCCTTGGACATAAAGGAGATCAAACCAGTCAATCTTAAGGGAGATCAACCCTGAATATTCACTGGAAGGACGAAGCCAAAGCCTGAAGCCGAAGCCCCAGTATTTTGGTCATCTGAGGCAAACAGATGACTTGTTGGAAAAGTCCCTGATGCTGGGTAAGATCGAGGGCAGAAGGAGAAGAGGGCATCAGAGGATCAGATGGCTGGGTGGCATCACTGACTCAATGAACATGAACTTAGGCAAACTCTGGGAGATGGTAAAGGACAGGGAAGCCTAGAGTGCTGCAGTCCACGGAGTAGCAAATAGTCCGACACCACTGGGCGACTGAACAATAACAACAGGGTAATTATTTTTGCTTAAATCCTAGATTACTAATTATCTCTTCAATTATGCTATGCTGAAGTTGCCTAAAGTTGCTGTATTTGAAAGCTGTGTGGGCCTGTTTTTGCTGCTTTTTTTCTTTTTCTATTATTGCATATCATGATGCTTTATTTCTTGTGTACACGGTTATTTTAGAAGGGTACACTCAGTTTAAAACATTCATGGGCCTCTTTAAGGATTAGATGAAGTTAGTTTCCTCTATAGGACTTGATTTTTCTCCTGGGGACACTGTCAGTCTGAAAACTTTTTCAAGTTTTTAATTTGAGGACATTGTAAACACTCAACCCCAGGATGGGATAACAAATTCACAGATACTATTTTTTCACCTTTTTTTTTTTAATCATCTATGCTTAATTTAGAACCAAGGAAGACTTCCTTGAAGTTGACAAGAAGTTGAAGTTTGGTGGCAATTTCCTTCAGGTCATGTGCAACTGCATGTGCAACATTTTAAAGACTCAGCTTAATTGTTTTTAATACATTTCCCACCTTTATGAACCAAGGACCTTGACTTTGTCCCTCTTTCTGTTCTAGGTCACCAAATATGCAGTCCAAATCTGCTACACTTGGAGCAAAAAATTGCTTTATACCTATGTGTCCTTTTCCATATATGAATTCTTGCTTTCCTTAGAATTTTGTCAAAGTAGTTATTCAATGACTCCTCATCTATCAGTTCTTCTAAAAATGTATCTTAAAAATATTTTTCTCTGGGTTGTTAATGGTTTTTCGAAACAATTTACCAAAATTGCTAATCATTATTAAAGTAACTTTTAAAAATATATTTTATATACAATGTTCAGCTAATATCGAAAGCTTGTCTGTTATCCAACCACAGTCTCTTCTGTCTCCTGCATTGGCAGGTGGGTTCTTTACCACTAGTGCCGCCTGGGAAGCCCAACATCTACAGCTTCTCTGTGATTAATAATTTCTAGTGTTCTTGACATAAAGTCATTGTTTGATGTATTAAGATGTTAGGAATCTAATGGGTGATTTTTTTTATGACTTAAGAGTTATTATGACAATTAAATGACAAAATTAGGAAACTGCTGTCCACATGAATATATTAACCATACATTGCCACAACTAAAATTTTAATTTCTCACTTAGTGAGGAATGTTAATTTCAACTATATTGTGATGTAAAAATATAGCTATTATAGAGTTAGTGCTTGACCTGATCCAGACATCTTATTTAATCATCACACATTAACAAGTAAGTCATTTTACAGAAGGAAAAAAAAAAAAGAAATAAAGTGGGAGAATAGAGAGGTTAAGCAGCTTATCTAAAATTACATGGATTGTAAGTGATAAAGGCAGGGTTAGCCCAAGATTCTGGAGCCTTGACTCCATTCTCTTCAGTGGATAAAATTAGTTTATTTCTGTGTGTTTAATTCCTTCTGTAGAATTAATTGTTTTAGCTTATGGGAAACTGGTAGACCATGCTGCCAGTGAAAATAGCTTTTCATATTCCTGAAAAGCCTAATAAATGTATTTTTTTTAAAAATTTTGTCCTGGAAGAGTACTTGTCATGGAAAAAGACCACTCTCTTTAAAATTTAAAAGTCTCCAAAGTCTTTATTTAACTTCACATCCATAATCAGGAAAGTATATAGTAAGATCACTAAAGTAGTATAAAATCAAATCTTACAGTTATGATAATATAAATGATTGCTTATCTAGATTTATGTTTTATGATTGATTTGGCAGAGTTTTGTGTTTTGTGTTAAGACTGTGATGTATATAAAAACATTCAGGACTTCAAAACCATTGTTTTGCAGAAGAACTCTTATCAAGCAGAATTAAACCTCTCCCCATAAAGAGAAAGAATTTTGAGAAACCAGTTCAATAAATATAGCTACATTCGGGAAGCATGGATAAACTGCTATAAATTCCAGCCAGGAAAAAAAAAAAGTGCATAGTATTAATAGTTGTAATAGTGGTTTTATTTCTCATTTATATGTATAAATAAAACAATCCCTAGAGGGTTCAAAGCGATTAAAATTAATATGCATGTGTAAAAATGAATTTTTATTCAAGAATTTAACATGTATTTAAAAAAGAAAAACTTTGATGCTTTAAAGGATAAAAAAAAAAAAGGGAGGTAAAGGAAATACGAAAGTTTAATCAAATTTTCCAAACTTTCCCCCAAATCCTCAAATACCAAGGTATTTGAATTAGTTCCTGCCATTTGGCTGATGAGTGGTTTGGAACTGTTTTGAAATCAAGTGTTGTCAACATACTCATTAATTTCCTAAGAATTGGTCAATAGTTTATTTTCCTTTTTAATAACACATTAATAAAGTTGACTGAAAGAAGCTGGATTGAAATCATGTTGATTGAATTAATTGTTATTTGTTTTCCTTGAAGCTTTATGGGTATAAATAATCCATAAAGAGGTAATCAGTTACTGTTTTCCCCAGTTGAACTAAATTTAAATATAAATTTTAAACTTTCCTTTTTTGACAACATTCTACCACATCAAAATCTCTGATGAATGTATTTGTTTTCCTTTAGTTGTGGAATTTTCTTTTTTGACTTTACCAGCTTCTAGATGGTATATTCATTTTAAAAATCAAAATAAACTATGAAGGAAAATTAGGAATATGAAATCCAGTTTTGTTAAAAACTGTAACATAGAGTCATATTTCATTCTAGAAAATATAATATCCAGTACTTTTGAGTTTCTAGAGGAAAAATAAATCACAAAGTGTCTACATTTACTTTGAAAGGCCAACAACACTGGTTGATAATTTAAATAATCTCAAAAGGGGTTTAATTGTATTGAAAGCTTTCTAATATTAAAAACATCTAGGATTTTTGCTGTTGCTTTCACTTTTTAGTTTATTTCTCAAAAAAATAAAATAAAGAACTTATTGTAGATTTAGGTTCATTTCCAGTGGAGGCTTCATTATTTTGTGGCAACTGGAAAATGGATAACAAAGTTTCTATGAGATCTGTTGAAATATAATTTCTGTAGCTTTATGGAGGTAAAAAAATAGTATATAATACCCAGATTCTAAACGTAAGATTAAGAATATTGTATCAGTTCAGTTCAGTTGCTCAGTCGTGTCCGACTCTTTGCGACCCAGTGAACCGAAGCACGCCAGGCCTCCCTGTCCATCACCAACTCCTGGAGTCCACCCAAACCCATGTCTGTTGAGTCAGTGATACCATCCAACCATCTCATCCTCTGTCATCCGCTTCTCCTCCTGCCCTTAATCCCTCCCAGCAAGAGGGTCTTTTCCAATGAGTCAGCTCGTCACATCAGGTGGCCAAAGTATTGGCGTTTCAGCTTCAACATCAATCCTTCCAATGAACACCCAGGACTGATTTTTAGGATGGACTGGTTGGATCTCCTTGCAGTCCAAGGGACTCTCAAGAGTCTTCTCCAACACCACAGTTCAAAAGCATTAATTCTTTGGCACTCAGCTTTCTTCACAGTCCAACTCTCACATCCATACATGACCACTGGAAAAACCATAGCCTTGACTAGACGGACCTTTGTTGGCAAAGTGATGTCTCTGCTTTTCAATATGCTGTCTAGGTTGCTCATAACTTTCCTTCCAAGGAGTAAGCGTCTTTTGATTTCATGGCTGCAATCGCCATCTGCAGTGAGTTTGTACCAATATGACTTTTGTTGTTAGACCCCATTAAGTAGGTGGGCTGTACCACATCTGAATCTCAAGGACTCTGCTTCTGTAGAATCAGGGTGAGCATATGAGCATCTTTGTATTTTCCCCCTATATTCACAGCTTCATACTTACCTAATATGTTATGAAGAGACAAGATACAGAAGTAAAAACCTTAGGAAAATTCCCCACAAAGAGAAATGTGTTTTTATTCCTTGGCTAGAGCAGCTGGTCCTAATGACGTCTTACTGGCCTCTTAACAATTGATAACTCTCTGTTCCTGCTGAGAATCACTTGAGATTTTCTATCATTATCACACTTTTGTTGGATCATGGAGAAAGCCAGAAAATTCCAGAAAAAAAAAAATCTATTTCTGCTTCTGGGAGTACTACTTCTGAGAGTAACAGAGCACCTTACCTAAGAAACCTTACCCTACTTGAGAAAACTTACCTTCCCTGAGAAACCTGTATGCAAGTCAAAAAACAAGTTGGAACCAGACATGGATAAAGGACTGGTTCAAAATTGGGAAAGGAGTACCACAAGGCTATATATTGTCACTTGGCTTATTTAACTTCTGTGCAGAGTACATCATGCAAAATGCCAGGCTGGATGAATAGCAATAATTAAGACTGATGTGAGAAACATCCACAACCTCAGTTATGCTAAAGATACCACTCTAATGGCAGAAAGAGGAACAAAAGAGCCTTATGATGAGGGTAAAAGAGGAAAGCAAAAAAGCTGTCTTAAAACTCAACATTCAAAAAACTAAGATTATGGCATCCAGTCCCATCACTTCATGGCAAATAGAAGGGGAAAAAGTGGAAGCAGTGACAGGTTTTATTTTCTTGGGCTCCAAAACTATGGCAGACTGTGACTGCAGCCATAAAATTAAAAGACACTAGCTCCTTGGAAGGAGAATTATGAGAAACCTAGACAGTACATTAAAAAGCAGAGACATCATTTTGCTGACAGTAGTCATGCATGGTTGTGAAAAGAAAGCTGATCACCAAAGAACTGATGCTTTTGAACTGTGGTGCTGGAGAAGACTTTTAAAGTTCCCTTGAACTACAAGGAGATCAAACCAGTCAATCCTAGAGGAAATCAACCCTGAATACTCACTGGAAGAACTGTTCCTCTGAAGCTCCAATACTTTGCCCACCTCATGCGAAGAGACAACTCATTGGAAAAGACCTTGATGCTGGAAAAGACTGAAGGCAAAAGGAGAAGGGGGCAGCAGAGGATGAGATGATTAGATACCATCACTGACTCAATGGACATGAATTTGAGAAAACTCTGGGAGATAGTGGAGGACAGAGGAACCTGGTGTGCTGCAGTCCGTGGAGTTGCAAAGAGTCAGACATGACTTAGCAACTGAACAACAATCATTCTCATATTGACCAATAATCTCAATATCCTTCACAGCCATCTTTGATAGCCTTCTCTCAACCTTAAATTCAGTTTCAGTCTTTTTAAGCCATCACATTTGTTGCTCTCAAACATATTTCTATAACACTGCATAATGAGAGATGAATAGGGTTCAACAGTGACTGAAATAGTAGATCTCCCAGGCCAAAAAAAGATACGACTGTCAAGCAAAGTTGTTTTAAGGCAGGGAGACACAGGTGAAAGTTATCTTTTAAACTTTCTGGATATAATGTGTTGGCAGGATAAACAGGAAAGCACTAGACATTCAGAATGTACTCCAAGAAGATGGTTAAGGAATAAAAATATGAATTTTTAAGTTTATACAACATGCTCAATTACCTTCATTCAGGGGTACACAATGCTGATAATTCTGGTTATTTCATACAAAACAAATCTCAAAATCCTGACTAACAAAAAGGTACTTATCTAATGTTTACTTAAACTTTACTCCCTTCATCCAGTTCTTTCAGTACTGCAAGTTGTTACCTATGCCAGGGACATACCCACACTGGAAAAATCTTCTTCACTGATTGCTTTTTCCTCAAATTTATTAAAATACTCTATAGAGTACACTCTTAGTGTACTTGTTCAAGTCATAGAGGCTCACTACATTATCAGAAAAGCTAAGAATGCAAAACTGTATATGCATGTAATCACACCTCATTTAATAAAAACTTAGGAGTTACTGTCAAGCATATCATCTGGAAAGGCATTCTAAGAGAGAACATAATCATTAAGTTTAGGTACAAGTTCAAATCCACAGCTTGAATTCACTAATACCTTCGGTGAAAGGCAATAGGTAGTAAAGATGTCTCCTATATCTATATTTATCTTTTAATATGTTTAATAATTTTATTGGAGTATAGTTGATTTGCAATGTTGTCTTAGTTTCAGGTATACAGCAAAGTGAATCGGTTATACATACATATATACTATCCACTCTTTTTTGGATTCCTTTCCCATACAAGTCATTACAGAGTATTGGGAAGAGTTCTCTGTGCTATACAATCTGTCCTTTTTAGTTACCTATTTTATATATAGTAGTGTGTGTATGTCAATCGCCAAATTTATCCCTCTACCGTTTTCCCCCTGGTGTCCATAAGTTTGTTTTCTACATCTGTGACTCTATTTCTGCTTTGTGAATAAGTTCATTTGTACCATTTTTTAAGATTCCACACATCGTGGTATGAGATTTGTCTTTCTCCGTCTGACTTACTTCTCTCAGTGTGACGATCTCTACGTGCACTCATGTTGTTGCAATTGGCATTACTCATTCCCTTTTATGGCTGAATAGGTTTTTTCAGTGGTCACGTATGGATGTGAGAGTTGGACTATAAAGAAAGCTGAGCGCCAAAGAATTGATGCTTTTGAACTGTGGTGTTGGAGAAGCCTCTTTAGAGTCCCTTGGACTGCAAGGAGATCCAACCAATCAATCCTAGAGGAAATAAGTCTTGAATATTCATTGGAAGGACTGATGTTGAAGCTGAAACTTCAATACTTTGGCCACCTGATGCAAAGAATTGACTCATTGGAAAAGACCCTGATGCTGGGAAAGATTGAGGGCAGAAGGAGATGGGGACGACAGAGGATGAGATAGTTGGATGGCATCACCGACTCGATGGACATGAGTTTGAGTAAGCTCTGGGAGTTGGTGATGGACAGGGAAGCCTGGCAGGCTACAGTCCATGAGTCACAAAGAGTCAGACACAACTGAGTGACTGAACTGAACTAAATTGATAGTTCTGCTTGACCTAACTGTAAAATAATTGATTTTAGGTTTATTTTAGAATTTCTATGAAAAAAAACAATGCAAATATTTTGTTGTTGTTGTTCAGTTGCTAAGTTGTGTCTGACTCTTTGCGACCCCAAGGTCTTACAATTAAATAAAATGTAAGATAAATATATTGTATTAAATATTTTCTCATTCCAGATCTTGTGAAACATGGCAAACGTGAAATTCTAACCAACTTTGAACACAAAATTCAATGTTAATTTCTACAAAATGTGTAATCCAGGGAAACTAAGGTTTAAATGTTTTCTATTTTAAAATTGGGTATAATCATTCATTGCAGGTGTGTGTGTTTTTGTTTATGTGTGTATGTATCTGTTTCTGTGATGCAGAATGATTCAAATGTTTCTAAATAACTGAAGGATAATGACTTCAGGATCAAAGGGCCTCTTTGCAGAATGTCAGTGGGCATGACGATGACCCACAGCTGTGTGAGGACATTATGGCTCCTGGACACTCACTCACAGACACAAACCAGATACTTCACCATCTGCTTTGCTTCACACTGATCGCTCACATTTCAGGTTAGATAACATCCACAGAAACAATAAACAGATCATATATTACATGCTAATTATCCTTCCTCAGAGATAACAAAGAAGATATACGTGATTTCACTTACTCCCGAAGGTTTGAACTTCAAAAGATAGGCAATATTTTCCAGATAAAAAATAAATTAAAATATGCATTTTGAACATTCACTTATGAAATCTGGGAAATATTTGCATACAACAATTTTCCTGAAATGTGTCTGTGCCTGTAGCACAGTATTAAATGAGTCTAAGGTCAGCAGATATAAATAATAAATTTTTTAAAGTATATTAGACTATCTCACAGACAGATTGTGGAAAAATTCAGAATACATGACACACTAGCAGTGTATCTATTGTGTCATGATTTTTTTTATTAAACTTTTTATTGTAGATGAACAGTACTGTGTTAGTTTCAACTGCACAGCAAAGGGACTCAGCCATACATATACATGTATCTATTCTCGCCCAAACTCCCCTTCCATCCAGACTTCCACGTAACACTGAGCAGAGTTCCCTGTGCTATACATGACATTGAGTCCTGTGACTCCAATAGGATATTTTATCTCAAAACGTGATTTTCATCATGAAAATGTTTTTGAAAACTTACTTATAATCTCTCTACTTTCAAAAAAAAAAAGACACACACACAATATTTTAAGAAGAAAGATGTCCAGAATCATATAACACTAATAGCAAGGATGAGAAGTTGTTGCAGTACGTTCATTTGGAAACTATTCTGAGATAACCACAGTGATTTGGCACCTTTTTTAATGTTTTCATTTCCATTTTCTCTAACTTCAAAGGTGTCTTGGACCTTGCTCATAAATCACACGGTGAAAGGCAAGTTTTATCACTACGTTGCTCTTTTTTTTTTTTTTCCCTTAAGATGTCTTCAATTTTCCCCCCCTTATTACCTTTTAGGGGCATTTATATCCACAATTAGACAGGTACAGTGACAACATTCTGTAACAACAATTACTAGACAGCAGGCTTACTTGTGTGTGATAATTCTAAGGGCACCAAACTTGATTTTTTTCAACCTCTAGTCTACCAATCTAACAGATTTAAAAGGACTTAATATTTAGCTTTCTTGACTATAATTAACAGACTAATTAATAGGGCATAATTAATACTATGGAGAAGAAAATGGCATCCCACTCCAGTAATCTTGCTTGGGAAATCCCATGGAGAGAGGAGCCTGGCGGGCTACAGTTCATGGGATTGCCAAGAATTGGACAAGAGTTAGCAACTAAAACAAATCAGTTAATACTAGGACATAATCTGTTTTATGACCATAACCATAGTTAAGAGTTCATGATCCCCTGGAAGAAACACATCCATAGTCATATGACAGTGTTCCCCCATGTTAGAATAAATAGAATTAATCCTTACATAGTCCCCTCATTCCTCTTCAGTTATAACTCTACGGCTTGAACTTTCCATGTAAGTCAGATTTCTGGAAGTTTTGCATGAAATTTCTGTATGGAGTGTGGTGGTTTGATTTTTCTCCTCTCTGGACACTTTTTATCAGTTTCTTTTGAAAGTATCCTATCTTCTTGATTATTTAACTCATGGACTATGTAGAAATTCTCCTCCCTTTTCACTCTATATGCTTAAATATTGTTAAATTTCCAAATTTTCAAAAATCTTGAAAGACAACTTATAAAGACAACTTAAAGATAATTTATAAGATAAGTTATAGATTGATAACTCCAGCTCCAAAGTACTCACAAACACATAAGCAAACTTGAACTCATTATTTTATATTTCAAGATTTCAGTGGTACCGAGCTTATCATCACTCATCCAGTAATCAAATCCTGTTTACTATATAAAAGAGAAAATTAACAGCATAAAGTTCGTGTGAAGGTAGATGGGAATAGGATTACAAGTTTTGGGTAAAATTGCCCTTAAGAAGGAGATGCAGGAAATTCTTTTGTTATAGCCAAAAGTCAAGTTTAGCATAAGAAAAACTGAGAAAGTTTTCTAATCGCTTTTATTTTCATTAGAAATTACAACATGGAGTCAGCTACTAAAAACAAAAACAGTTTGTTTGAAATTTTGAGAAATCAGAGAAATTTGGTGGAATTTCCAAGCAATCTCAAAGGCCCTTTTGAGTATGCTGATGGTTAATTATGAAACAAAGTCTTATGTTTACAACATTAGGGCTCATTTTCTTAGTCCTGTTGATGGAGAGGGAGAGAAGGGACAGAAGATTAGGATTATTAGGATTAGGACAATCCCTAATCCACAATTTCAAAATCCAAAAGTCCTGGAACCCATATTATTTTTCAGATTCTTTGCCTGAAAATCAAACTGATATGAAGTCATCTATAGTCTATATTTACCCAAACAGTGAATATAATCTGCTTTACTATGGCAGAAAGTGAAGAGGAACTCAAAAGCCTCTTGATGAAAGTGAAAGTGGAGAGTGAAAAAGTTGGCTTAAAGCTCAACATTCAGAAAACTAAGATCATGGCATCCGGTCCCATCACTTCATGGCAAATAGATGGGGAAACAGTTGAAACAGTGTCAGACTTTATTTTTCTGGGCTCCAAAATCACTACAGATGGTGACTGCAGCCATGAAATTAAAAGATGCTTACTCCTTGGAAGGAAAGTTATGACCAACCTAGATAGCATATTCAAAAGCAGAGACATTACTTTGCCAACAAAGGTCCATCTAGTCAAGGCTATGGTTTTTCCTGTGGTCATGTATGGATGTGAGAGTTGGACTGTGAAGAAGGCTGAGTGCCGAAGAATTGATGCTTTTGAACTGTGCTGTTGGAGAAGACTCTTGAGAGTCCCTTGGACTGCAAGGAGATCCAACCAGTCCATTCTGAAGGAGATTAGCCCTGGGATTTCTTTGGAAGGAATGATGCTAAAGCTGAAACTCCAGTACTTTGGCCACCTCATGCGAAGAGTTGACTCATTGGAAAAGACTCTGATGCTGGGAGGGATTGGGGGCAGGAGAAGGGGACAACAGAGGATGAGATGGCTGGATGGCATCAGTGACTCGATGGACGTGAGTCTCAGTGAACTCCAGGAGTTGGTGTTGGACAGGGAGGCCTGGCATGCTGCGATTCATGGGGTCGCAAAGAGTCGGACATGACTAAGCGACTGATCTGATCTGATCTGATATTACTTTTTTATGTCACATTGGAAGGTACTGTCTTAGATTTTGTTAGAGGTGTTACACTTCTTTTAACAGAATTATGAATATGTTTAGATTCAATGGATTTTGATAAGAGATTGCTGATTTAACATAAACATCCATTTAGGTTTGGGATTTGCCCAAAAAACTTAACTTTTTCTCTGTGTTGTTAACTCAGGCTCAAGAATGATGCTATGTATGTACCAGAAATTAAGAATTAAGTTGCCAGGAAAAAAAAAAAGAATTAAGTTGTGCTTATAAGTTCTATCTGCTATTAGTTTTATGAAAAAATAAAGCAAGCTTCTGATACATCCCAGAATGAAATGTGACAAAACAAATGAATGAGAACAGTTTTTCAAGTGCCAGTTTGGCTCAGCAAAATTAAATGATCCAATTTGGCTCTGAAATTCTCTTTTGAGGTCTTATTTAGAATGGATTCATACAATGGAGCACATTGTCTTTCATCACTTAACTGTTTATCTCATGTTCTGATTACTATTCCTGTAAAAATTAACATTGGCTTAAAATAGAAACCTAGGGATTTCTTTGGTGGTCAATGGTTAAGATTCCAGACTCCCAATGCAGGGAGGGTGGGTTCGATCCCTGGTCAGAGAACTAGATGTCACAGCTAAGAGCCTGCATGCCGCAAGTAAGACCCAGTGCAGTCAAGTGAAAAAAAAAAAAAAAGAAACCTATTTTATTTTCTCTCCATCTCTTCCTAGTCAGGAGAAAGAGTTCAGCCGGGTGGTTGAGGCATCGAGTCTCTTGTAATATTCAGTCAGTTGGAGTCTGGCTGAAAGCCTCTTTCTCTCTAGTTACAGGTCTTCTCTTTCTCCGTGTGTCTCTCCGTGCGGAATATTTGGGTTTCCTTACAGCATGGTAGTTCACAGCTCTTGCACAAGGGTTCCAACAAGCAAAGTAAGGGTAATGTTTCATGAACCAGCTTTAGAAATCACAGAGCATAACATTTTGTTATAAGTAAGTCATAAACCAATTTGAACTGATGTTTTCAAATTGTGGTGCTGGAGAAGACTCCTGAGAGTCCCTTGGACTGCAAGGAGATCAAACCAGTCAATCTTAAAGGAAATCAACCCTGAATACTCATTGGAAGGACTGATGCTGAAGCTGAAGCTCTGATACTTTGGCCACCTAATGCAAAGAGCTGATTCTTTGGAAAAGACCCTGATACTTTGAAAGATTGAAGGCAAAAGAAGGGGGCAGCAGAGGATAAGATGGTTTAATAGCATCACCGATTCAGTGGACCTGAATTTGAGCAAACTCTGGGAGACAGTGAAGGACTGTGGAGTCTGACATGCTGCAGCGCATGGGGTCACAAAGAGTCAGACACAACTTAGTGGCTGAACAACAACTTACATAAACCTGAGTGGTTACTAGGGGGAGGGAATAACACTCAGGGAGATACTCTGTAAAACTTAATTCCTGTTACACATTGTGTTTTATGTCTATGGGTCCTACTCTCCTCCATGTAGCTGAATCCAGGGTCACTATTTAGTCATGTAACTTCACAGTTCAGCGGCTTTTAATACAGTTGACTCTCTCCCATTTGAACATTTTTATCCCTCAACTTTCATGACACCACACTTCTTTCTATGTTCATGTCTTTCTTCTTTGTCAACTTTTCCTTCTCTAGAGGACTTTACACGTTGGAGTTTCTCATTCAAACCCAGCCCTGCTTCTCTTCTCACCCTAGGCATTTGATTTTCTGCGGCTGCTATAACAAATCGCCACTAACATGGTGGATGGCATCACCGACTCAATGGACATGAGTTTGAGCAAGCTCTGGGAGATGGTGAAGGACAGGGAAGCCTGGCGTGCTGCAGTGTATGGGGTTGCAAAGAGTTGGATGTAACTGAACAACTAACATGATACTTTAAACAAGAAATGTATTCTCTCGCAGTTCTGGAAGCCGGAAGTCTGCTGCCAGTGTGTCGGCATGGCCGTGACCCTCCAGAGGGCCGAGGGGAGATTCTTTTCCTAGTCGATTCCAGTTTCTGGGGACTGTTGGAATTCCGTGGCTCGGGGCTGCATCTCGTCAATCTCTGCACCTGTCCTCACACAGTGTTCTTTCTGTGCTTCTTAAAGAACACCTGCTATTGGATTTAGAGCCCACATGGATATTCTAGGATGAACACCTCATTTCAAGATCTTGAAATTAATTATATCTACAAAGACTAGTTTTCCAAATAAGGTAACATTCACAGGTTCAGGAGAGTAGGAAATAGACTTTTTTTTTTTTTTTGAGGTGGGGGAGGAGACCAGACAGACCTCTATGCATTCCTCACCTATTCTGTGGATTTAATTACCATATCATTAGAAATACATATTGCCAGCTTCCTGGCTATTTCTTCTGAATTTTGCACATACATATGTTTTTATACATATACATATGTAAGTGTAAAATTGTATATATACATATATAAATACACATATATACACACACATATCTATGTGTATATATATATATATATATATATATATATATATATATATATATATAGGCTCCCCTGGTAGCTCAGTCATAAAGAAACCACCTACAGTACAGGAGGTTCAAGAGGTTCAAGAGACGTGAGTTCCATCCCTGGGTCAGGAACATCCCCTGGAGAAGGGCATGGCAACCCCCTCCAGTATTCTTGCCTGAAGAATCCCATGGGCAGTGAACCTTGGAGGCTATAGTCCTTAGGGTCTCAAAAAGTAGGACACAACTGAAGTGACTTAGCATGCATGCACACACGCACACACACACACACACATATGTACATATGTGTGTATATATATATATATGTATATGTAACTGCCTGCTCTACATCTCTTTGGGAGCATCAGAAAGATTCTTAGCATTTGTTCAAAACTGAAATCACTATACCTTTGTGCTCAGTCATTAAGTTGTGTCTGACTCTTTGCCACCCATGTATGAAAGCCCACCAGGCTCCTGGGTCCATAGGATTTCCGAGGCAAGAATATTGGAGTGGGTTGCCATTTCCTTCTCTAGGGGATCTTCCTGACCCAGGGCTCGAACCCAGGTCTCCTGCATGGCAGGCAGATTCTTTACCGTCTGACTACCAGGTGCTTGGGCTCCCCATTTTATTCCAGTAGCTAGGGTTTTGAGTCAACCTTTTGCATCAGGATTATTGCAGTGATCTTTATCTGGTAGTCCTTTTTCCAAAGCAATCTCTTGCCATAGAGCAGCCTACCTGCTTGACCCCTAGGTAAGTAAAACCGGCTACCACCTCCAAGGGCTTCCTGCAAGGTAGGGACAATTGGAGGGCAACTTCTTTCAGAAGGTAAAGGAGCTGCCTAAGTCTGTCCCTGCACATAGCTGTTGACTAAAAAAAAAAAAAAAAAAAAAGCACAACCTAAAGGTTGAGAATTATGTTTTATTTGGCAGATTTCCTGAGGACTTAATCCAAGACAACCTCTTGGAAAGCTCTAAGGGACTGCTCCAAAGAGATAAGGAAGGAGCCAGAATATATAGGAGTTTTCCAGAAACGAACAAACCAACCCGGGTAATCAGAACACCAAAAGACAACTGTTAATTAAAGAAAACAAGACATCTCAAGTTAAGGAATGTAATGCTCATCTATGTATGGGAAGATGGCAAGAGTCTGGGCTCACCAAAATCTTTCGTTTGATTTACATCTTAGCTGTCTAGAGTCAGCATCCTGTCCCTGCCCATGGAGAGTCCCCTCAGAGTGTGCGGCCAGGGCTGGCTCCAGTAGCTGATGTCTTGATGGCTGCAAAATCCTTTGTTTACTGACATTCCAGGTGACACTCCTTTCCACACAGCATGTTAAGATCTTCATGAAATTGTACCAGCCTGCTTCTTTCACCTCACTTACTGCCATGGCACTGGAAGCAGCACCTAAGTTTCCCTCCACACACAGCACTCTGTCCCCTTTCTGGGTCCCTACATTTGATGCTGCTTGAGATGAGTAATCCTACCTCCATAATCCTTCTTTCAAGTGTATTCACTTCTCAGACTCCCTTGCCAAATCACCAGAATGTTTAATTCTTTGTATGCATGCATGCTAAGTTGATTCAGTCGTGCCTGACTCTTTGTAACACCAGGACCCATAGCCTGCCAGGCTCCTCTGTCCCATGGAATTCTCCAGGCAAAAATATTGGAGTGGATTGCCAGGCCCTCCTCCAGGGGATCTTCCTGACCCAGGGACTGAACCAGCATTCCTCATGTCTCATGTGTTGGCAGGTGGGTTCTTTACCACTAGTGCCACCTAGGAAGCCCAAATTGAATAGTACCCCCCTTCATATTCATATCCACCTAGAATCTCAAAATGTAACCTTAGTTGGAAATAGGATCTTTACATATATAATTAGGTAAGGACCTCAAGATGATATCATCCTGGATTTAGGATGGGTCCTAAATTCAGTAACTTATGTTTTTATAAGGAGAAAGGGGATTTCCCTGTGGTCCAGTGGCTTTGACTTCACATTCCCAATTCAGGGGGCCAAGGTTCGATCCCTGATCAGGCAACTAGATCCCACATGTCACAACTAAGAGTCTGAATGCCACAACTAAGACCCCACACAACCAAGTAAATAAGCAGATACAAATAAATATTTTGAAAAAGAAGAAGAAGAGGGGAGGTGGGAAGGTACACCAAGAAGATGGAGGCAGAGATTGGTTATACTGTCACAAGCCAAGAAACCACCAGAAGTGAGAAAAAGCATTCTCCCCTAAAATATGAAAGTACCAGCATTTTGATTTCAGACTTCTGGACTTTTAATAGAATACATTTCTTTTCTTAAACCTTCAAGGTTCTAATAATTTGTTATAGCAGCCCTAGGAAACTAATATAGATCTTTTGTTTTTTCTTCTTCCTAATTCAATCCTCCAACCCACCCTAAGGAGTAATGCTACTATTTCTGTTTTTCAAGAGTGGAAGCAAACTCAAGAGGAGTTAAGTGAGAAGTTGAGGGCCACTGAGTGAGAAAACTGAGATTAGAACACATGCTTGTGTGATTCTAAAGTTCTGTCTTCTCTAAACAATGTTGTTCACTAAGAGAATGGTAATATAAACTTCAGTTTAGTTCAGTTGCTCAGTCGTGTCTGACTCTTTGCAACCCCGTGAATCGCAGCACGCCAGGCCTCCCTGTCCATCACCAACTCCCAGAGTTCACTCAGACTCACGTCCATTGAGTCAGTGATGCCATCCAGCCATCTCATCCTCTGTCGTCCCCTTCTCTTCCTGCCCCCAATCCCTCCCAGCATCAGAGTCTTTTCCAGTGAGTCAACTCTTTGCATCAGGTGGCCAAAGTACTGGAGTTTCAGCTTTAGCATCATTCCTTCCAAAGAAATCCCAGGACTGATCTCCTTCAGAATGGACTGGTTGGATCTCCTTGCAGTCCAAGGGACTCTCAAGAGTCTTCTCCAACACCACAGTTCAAAAGCATCAATTCTTCGGTGCTCAGCCTTCTTCACAGTCCAACTCTCACATCCATACATGACCACAGGAAAAACCATAGCCTTGACTAGATGGACCTTTGTTGGCAAAGTAATGTCTCTGCTTTTCAATATGCTATCTAGGTTGGTCATAACTTTACTTCTTAGATTCCCTTTTAAACATAGAAATAAAATTAAGAGATTAAAATATTAAACATCTGTTATATAAAAGATTGAGCTTCCCTAATGGCTCAGTAGCAAAGAATCCACCTGCAGTGCAAGAAACACGGATTCTATCTCTGGGTCAGGAAGATCCCCTAGAGGAGGACGTGGCAACCTACTTCAGTATTCTTGCCTGGGAAACCCCATGGACAGAGGAGCTTGTCAGGCTACTGTCCAGGGGATTGCAAAGAGTCAGACACGACTTAGCAACTAAACTGCCACCATCACCATTACATAGAAATTGGAAAGTGTGTCTTACTGTAGAATACTTTATCATGAGACTGTGCAAGGTAAATAATTATCCCTGTACAAATGCTTTCATAATAAGTCTATGGAGTTGGGTGTCCTCTATCTGCCAAACTATATGTTAAGAATTCATTTCAACCCTGTGTGGGAAGGACTGTTTATGGTGCCTGTTTTATACATGATGAAAAGAGAGTTGAAAGGGCTAGTGCACAGAATAACGTCCTCCCAAAGATATCCACATAATCACTGGAAGTTGTGAATACATTACATAAAACAGAAGCAATATTATAACAAAATTCAGTAAAAGGTTTTTAAAAATGGCCTACATTAAAAAAAAAGGAAAAAAAAAAACTTTAAAAAAGAGAAAGAAATTTGAAGATGTTAGGCTGTTGGCCCTGAAGTTGGAGGATGAGACCATGAGACAAGGAATGCTGGTAGTCTCCAGAGACAGGAAAGGACCACGGAATAGATTCTCCCTTTTGGCTTCCAGAAGGAATGCAGCCAGCCCTGCCAATGCTTCGAATTTCTGACCTGCAGGATTATAGAAGAATAAATGTGTGTTGTTCTATTTTGTGTGTGTGTGTGTGTTGTTCTAAAGTATTAAGTTGTATCAACCCAATGAAAGGTAACTGCGAGGTTGATGGGAATAGGAACAAGTTTCCTTCTTTTTGAGATAGAGTCACTGAAAGAAAGGCCTTTGTTGTACTTAAATAGGAAATCTGAAACTGCCACAGCCATCTTCCTAGCAGTTCAGGGCTGAACCCTGGACTGGGATGAACCTCCGACACCCAAAGGAGGACATTTCTGAGACAGTCTGAAAGAAATGGAGCTGGATTTCTGCCTAAAACACCTGTTTTCTGTTTTACTTACCTCTGGAGTTTTGGGTTTGTTATTGTCATTAAATGAGCAGAAAAGTCTAAAAATAAAGTACTATGTGTGTAGCAATTTGTTACAGCAACAATAAAATACTAATATAGAGGGATAAGAAGTTGTCTCATCAATCTTCATACAGAATGTACAGCTGGAACCAAGGCCTTTTTGACAACACAGTTTCATGGTGCCTCTCATCTTGGTGAGGGACTTTCACATCCAGAAAAACAGACGAATCCACGTGAGAAAAAACAAGTGTCTCAGTCTACCAAACTGGAAGTATACATTTGCTACATGCACAATAAAGGGGGGGAAAATGAACCAAATAAATATTTACAGATGATAAACTCCCTCTTTTTCCTAAATGCAGAGAGAAAAAAGACATTCATCAAATTTTATTAAGTTTAAATTCTGTCCAGATGTATAACGCTTTGGTGTAGACTCACATTTGATCACCATCCAAGTCTTTTTAAATGTCTTCTCTTATACTGGCTTATTTCCAAAAGCAGATGAAAATTATAGATGTCCAACTGAAACTTGTTACAAAATATATCTTTTTCTATTTACATAAAAAGGTGAAAGATTACTCAGACTCTGTTAGTTCATGGTTAGACTCAAACAACACAAACAAGAATTCTTTTTCCACTGTATTTTGTTTAACAAACATGATTCCATGTTTATTATTAAATTATAATAAAAAATCTGTTCAAATGATCATTTCTATCATTCCAAGTTAAACGATACATCTTCAAGGGGATACTGAAAATTTCAACAAGAGACTTTTGTATATGTAAGCATATTTTTTGGTTAAAAAAGACATTCACCTTATTTTAATTTTCTAATATATACAATGCCAACATGTGTGTTACTTTTTATAGGCAGTGATTTTTCTATATTGCATTATCAGTTCATTCAGTTCAGTCACTCAGTCGTGTCTGTCTCTTTGTGACCCCATGAACTGCAGCATGCCAGGCTTCCCTATCCATCACCAACTCTCGAAGTTTACCCAAACTCATGTACACTGAGTCGGTGATGCCATCCAACCATCTCATCCTCTGTTGTCCCCTTCTCCTCCTGCCCTCAATGTTTCCCAGCATCAGGGTCTTTTCAAAAGAACCAGCTCTCCACATCAGGTGGCAAAAGTATTGGAGTTTCAGCTTCACATCAGTCCTTCCAATGAACACCCAGGACTGATCTCCTTTAGGATGGACTGGTTGGATCTCCTTGCAGTCCAAGGGACTCTCAAGAGTCTTCTCCAACACCGCAGATCAAAAGCATCAATTCTTTGGCACTCAACTTTCTTTATAGTCCAACTATCCCATCCATACATGACTATTGGAAAAACCATAGCCATGACTTGATGGACCTTTGATGACAAAGTAATGTCTCTACTTTTTAACATGTTGTCTAGGTTGGTCATAACTTCCCTTCCAAGGAATAAGTGACTTAATTTCGTGGCTACAGTCATCACCTGCAGTGATTTTGGAGCCCCCCCAAAAATAAAGTCAACCACTGTTTCCACTGTTTCCCCATCTATTTGCCATGAAGTGATGGGACCGGATGCCGTGATCTTAGTTTTCTGAATGTTGAGCTTTAAACCAACTTTTTCACTCTCCTCTTTCACTTTCATCAAGAGGCTCTTTAGTTCTTCTTCACTTTCTGCCATAAGGGTGGTGTCATGTGCATATCTGAGGTTATTCATATTCCTCCTGGCAATCTTGATTCCAGCTTCTACTTCCTCCAGCCTGGCATTTCCCATGATGTACTCTGCATCTAAGTTAAATAAGCAGGGTGACAATATATAGCCTTGACTTACTCCTTTTCCTATTTGGAACCAGTCTGTTGTTCCATGTCCAGTTCTAACTGTTCCTTCCTGACCTGCATACAGGTTTCTCAAGAGGCAGGTCAGGTGGTCTGGTATTCCCACCTCTTTCACAGTTTATTATGATCCACACAGTCAAAGATTTTGGCATAGCCAATAAAGCAGAAATAGATGTTTTTCTGGAACTCTCTTGCTTTTTCGATGATCCAGCAGGTGTTGGCAATTTGATCTCTGGTTCCTCTGCCTTTTCTAAAACCAACTTGAATATCTGCAAGTTCATGGTTCAAGTATTCCTGAAGCCTGGCTTGGAGAATTTTAAGCATTATTTTACTAGTGTGTGAGATGCGTGCAATTGTGTGGTAGTTTGAGCATTCTTTGGCATTGCCTTTCTTAGGGATTGGAATGAAAACTGACCTTTTCCAGTCCTGTGGCCACTGCTGAGTTTTCCAAATTTGCTGACATATTGAGTGCAACACTTTCACAATAACATCTTTCAGGAATTGAAATATCTCAACTGGAATTCCATCACCTCCACTAGGTTTGTTCACAGTGACGCTTCCTAAGGCCCACTTGACTTCACATTCCAGGATGTCTGGTCTGGGTGAGTGTGAGTGTTCGCACCATCATGATTATCTGCGTCTTGAAAATCTTTTTTGTACAGTTCTTCTGTGTATTATTTCCACCTCTTCTTGATATCTTCTTCTTCTGTTAGGTCCATACCATTTCTGTCCTTTATTGAGCCCATCTTTGCATGAAATGTTCCCTTGGTATCTCTCATTTTCTTGAAGAGATCTCTAGTCTTTCCCATTCTATTGTTTTCCTCTATTTCTTTGCATTGATCACTGAAGAAGGCTTTTTTTTTTTTTTTTTTTATCCTCACCGGTCTTATTTGTCATTTTTTTTGTTGTTGTTGTTTGTTTTGTTTTTATTTTTTTTAATTTTATTTTATTTTTAAACTTTACAATATTGTATTAGTTTTGCCAAATATCGAAATGAATCCGCCACAGGTATACCTGTGTTCCCCATCCTGAACCCTCCTCCCTCCTCCCTCCCCATACCCTCCCTCTGGGTCGTCCCAGTGCACCAGCCCCAAGCATCCAGTATCGTGCATCGAACCTGGACTGGCGACTTGTTTCATACATGATATTATACATGTTTCAATGCTATTCTCCCAAATCTCCCCACCCTCTCCCTCTCCCACAGAGTCCATAAGACTGATCTATACATCAGTGTCTCTTTTGCTGTCTCGTACACAGGGTTATTGTTACCATCTTTCTAAATTCCATATATATGCGTTAGTATACTGTATTGGTGTTTTTCTTTCTGGCTTACTTCACTATTTTATTTTTATTTTTAATTTTATTTTATTTTTAAACTTTACAATATTGTATTAGTTTTGCCAAATATCAAAATAAATCTGCTATAGGTACTTTCTTATCTATCCTTGCTATTCTTTGGAACTCTGCTCTGCATTCAAATGGGTGTATCTTTCCTTTTCTCCTTTGCTGTTCACTTCTCTTCTTTTCACAGCTATTTGTAAGGCCTCCTCCAACAGCCATTTTGCTTTGTTGCTTTTCTTTTTCTTGGTAATGATCTTTATTCCTGTCTCCTGTACAGTGTCACAGACCTCTGTCCATAGTTCATCATGCACTCTGTCTATCAGATCTAGTCCCTTAAATCTATTTCTCACTTCCACTGTATAATCATAAGGGATTTGATTTAGGTCATACCTGAATGGTCGAGTGGTTTTCCCCACTTTCTTCAATTTAAGTCTGAATTTGGCAATAAGGAGTTCATGATCTGAGTCGCAGTCAGCTCCCAGTCTTGTTTTTGCTGACTGTATAGAGCTCCTCCATCTTTGGCTGCAAAGAACACAATCAATCTGATTTCGGTGTTGACCATCCAGTGATGTCCATGAGTAGAGTCTTCTCTTGTGTTGTTGGAAGAAAGTGCTTGCTATGAAGAAGGTGCATTATCTTTGCAGAACTCTATTAGCCTTTGCCCTGATTCATTCTGTACTCCAAGGTCAAATTTGCCTGTTACTCCAGGTGTTTCTTAGCTTTCTACTTTTGCATTCCAGTCCCCTATCATGAAAAGGACATCTTTTTGGGGTGTTCTTTCTAGAAGGTCTTGTACGTCTTCATAGAACCGTTCAACTTCTTCAGCATTACTGGTTGGGGCATAGAATTGGACTACTGTGCTATTGAATGGTTTGCCTTGGAAACTAATAGAGATCATTCTGTTGTTTTTGAAATTGCATCCAAGTACTGCATTTCAGACTCTTTTGTTGACTATGATGGCTACTCAATTTCTTCTGAGGGATTTTTGCCCACAGTAGTAGATATAATGGTCATCTGAGTTAAATTCACCCATCCAGTCCATCTTAGTTCGCTGATTCCTAAAACATCGATGTTCACTCTTGCCATCTCCTGTTTGACCACTTCCAATTTGCCTTGATTCATGGACCTAACATTCCATGTTCCTATGCAATATTGCTCTTTACAGAATCAAACTTTGCTTCTATCACCAGTCACATCCACAGCTGGTTGTTGTTTTTGCTTTGGCTCCATCCTTTCATTCTTTCTGGCATTATTTCTCCACTGAGCTCCTATATATAAAATGTGGTTCCATATTATACAGGAGAAATAGACTCCATAGCCTCTGTCTTTTCAAGGAGTTTTGTTAAGAAACCAGAACATATGCTAAAGATCTAAAGATAGGGCTAATAAATCTCTGAATATAATAAATCCCTAATAAATCCCTCCACTTACTCCACTCCTTCTTCCAGGCATTTTCCACATTGCAGTGATATTATATCACTGCATATTGATTTGTTTGTCAGTATCTTCCTGAAATTCACTAGTCTTATTCGAGTCTTCCATGGTGTCTCAGAAGTAAAGAATTTGCCTGCAATTCAGGGGACCCTGGTTTGATCCCTGGGTTGGAAAGTCTACCTGGAGAAGGAAATGGCAACCCAGTATTCATACCTAGAGAATCCCATGGGCAGAGGAGCCTGGCAGGCTATGGTACTAAGGGTTGCAAAGAGTTGGACATGACTGAAGCAATGTAGCATGCATGCAAAAACAAATAATGTTAATAAGGTGTCAGAACAAATATTCATTGCTTTTTCCCCTTCTCTTTGTTGGATAAGTCCAGTGATGTTTCACTGAGCAATTGGAATTGAACTGCTGGAGAGAAGGATGCTTAGCACCTGAGTGTGGCAGGTGGGCACTGGAAGAAAGTGTGAGACTTGGTCAGTTGATGATTGACTTTACTGAAGTGAAATTGTTTAAGAAAAAAGGGACCTGAAACTGCAGAGATGAGTCAAGGTCAAGTTCAAGAAGACCTTGAATTTTAAGCTCTAAGATCCGTGTTTGATCTTTCAGGTTGAGGACATTATTTTCTTAAATATATTTAGTAAAATATAATACAGTATATAGAGTAAAGTCAGTTTTCTTGGGCTCTAATCAATGCTAATTTTTGCTTTGGGTAAGATGCTTTACACTTCTTTGCTTTAATTTCCTCACCTTGCAAATGGTCTAATAAATAAGCCATATCCTCCTAGAGTCACTGTGATGCTCAAATGTGTTAACACTGAAGTGTTTAAAAAGATGCCTTGTCCACAAAAAGTGCTGGGTAAAAAAAATAATAATAATTTGGTCCTGCCACTGCATTGTATGTGGGATCTTGGTTCCCAGACCAGGACTCAAACCCACATCCCCTACTTTAGAAGCACAGGATTTTAACCACTGGACTACCAGAGAAGTCCAAAGAAATATATTTTAGAATTCCACAGAACACAGATATTAAAAAGACTTTATAGAAAGCTAAATATGATTTGTTTTTTCAGATTTTTATTTCAACAACTTTGTGCCATTCAGAAGAAGAAATTAGTTCCTACAAGTTTAATTTTCTTTCACGCAGTGAGAAAGGGGCTTTCCAAATGGCACTAGTGGTAAAGAACCCTCTTGCCAATTCAGGAACATAAGAGATATGGGTTTGATCCCTAGGTCAGGAAGATCCCCTGAAGAAATGAAATAGCAACCCACCCCAGTATTCTTGCCTGGAGAATCCCATGGACAGAGGAGCCTGGCAGACTACAGACTATGGGGTGCAAAGAGTTGGACATGATGAAAGCAACTGAGTACAGCACAGTTAAGAAATTGGGTGATCTTAATTTTTAAATTATTTATTTGTTGTATTATTAATTTTATTACAGAATCAAGCATCTTAATAGCACTTGTTACCATTCTATGATACAGTTTTGGAAATCTCTTTTGCTATAAATCCTCCTGTTTATAAGACAAACAGACTCAGTTCTCACTATTTGGTCTTGTGGATTCTAGAAAGTCTCCCCACAAACACTGAAATTGCAAATACTGAACTATTGCTTCTAGGGGATACACAAGCTTAGATTTCCCCCAAGCCTCTGCTCACATTTTCTGCCACCTAAGCACCATTTCCCTTACCATGGTAAAATATTCCTTTCTTAAGCTGAAATGGCATAAAGCAAAGAAGCAATTATCTAAGGACACACCTTGCTAATGTATACACAAAATAAATGTAGATAAAGCAGAGATGTTCAGAAACAGTTCAAAGCTATGGCAGAAGGAAGCTGAGACGCTGAGTGTAGTTCCTGGGAAGAAGTCTGGCTGAGCCATTTCTCACTGGTCTGCACTGGGTGTGTGCTGCTTTTATAACAGCTTGCTGCAAGCAATTATTGAAAACTATTTTCGATCTTTGCCTTTGTTTCATAAAATTGAAAATCCTCTTTGCATTTATTTCAGCTGACCACAACAGGAACTAATGTAGACATTTTCTTAAAGTGAAGTGGCATAAAGCAAACTTTGAAAAGCAGGGGAAACCTACATGTGGATTTGTTTGTCAATATCTTCCTGAAATTAACAAATCTCATTACAAGTAGTGTGTGTATCTGTGCCTAGTCACTCAGTCATGTCTGACTCTTTGCGACCCCATGGACCATAGACCACCAGGCTCCTCGTCCATGGGATTCTGCAGGCAAGAGTACTGGAGTGGGTGACCCACTCCAGTACTTGAAGAATCTTGAAGAGAAGATTCCCTTCTCCAGGGTATCTTCCCTACCCATCATAGTAAAAATCCTACTGTTTCACAAAATCCTCTTCCTCTCTAATATGGAGAAGTTCTTGGTTTTTTCTTTTTAATTCTTCTGCATCTTCCTGACCTGCAAAATCAGTCCCACCTTCAAGTTCATAGTTTCACAACGTAAACACCTCTTGAAACGTGCACACTTCCCAGTACTAGTCGAGGTTGGTTTACCATGACCCTCAGTGATGTGATATGACCAGAAATTTCTTTGGTTTTTTAGCCTCACAGTAGACTTGTCCACTACCTTTTTTTCTTGGTGGTCAGCTCACAAATCCAGAGATTCAGCTACTTTTCTTATTTCCTATAGCTTGGTCACATGCTCTGGGTGTTACTTTCCCTCTTTCCCTCGTGGCTTCACAAACAGATGGAGGATTTCCTTTTCCTTTTGCTGGATGTGCCATGTTGGTTCATTAACATTGAGCTTGTGGCCAACAGAATGATAACCCATGCCTAGTTAGAGAAAACAAGCTTCTCTAATGCATGTATTTTCTGCATTTAGGAATACTAGGTAGCACTTCAACACTACTTTTCAGGATCATTCCAAAGAGTCAAATTTAAATAAATAAAATAATAATATCGTACATAAAAAGCATAATAATGCAAAATACATGGCTTTAAATGGACTAGAAAAAGACAGTTGTTTTCCGAAACAGAGCTAAATGAGAAGGCAGAATATCACCTTGTTTTTCCTCAACTGGGAACCTTCCTATCAGGTGACTCCCCAGCACATCATTGACCAAGAACTCCCCAGCACATCTTTTCTGTACTGATTTGGGAGTTACAAATAAATTTAAGTAGCCAAATTTGGAATAACAGAATCAGAATTAATTATATAATCATGATGTCACGTGTGCAAGGTCTTTTTCAGTTAAGATATTGGAGGATGAAGATGCTACCTAAAAGAGGATGGATGAAGGAAATACTCACCTCGCCTGGTATCTTGATTTTCACAATGACTGCAAGATTAATATTAAACAAGACAATCCTGGAAAATTATATTTGTGTGTGTTGTAACTGAAATGGTTACATGATAAGGGAATGGCTTTACAAGTTATTGAACACTTCAGGGAAGATTTAATGACTGCAAAAACAGAAAAAAAGAAAAAAGTTGACTGTTGCTAGTCACCTTTATAAAGGGCTGTGTTCATCAAGAGCTACATCATATACCTATGGCTGATTCATGTCGAGGTTTGACAGAAAACAACAAAATTCTGTAAAGCCACTATCCTTCAATTAAAAAATAAACAACTTTTTTAAAAAGAGTTACATCATTAAGACACATCTAACCTTCTGATGTTTCATTTATCTAAAGCTGAAATCCAGCCAGTGTTCAGATCAGCTCAGTTGCTCAGTCGTGTCTAACTCTTTGCAACCCCATAGACTGCAGCACGCCTGTCCATCACCACCTCCTGGAGTTTATTCAAACTTATGTCCATTGAGTTGGTGATGCCATCCAACCACCTCATCCTCTGTCATCCCCTTCTCCTCCTGCCTTTAATCTCTCCCAGCATCAGGGTCTTTTCAAATGAGTCAGTTCTTCCTATCAGGCGGCCAAAGGATTGGAGTTTCAGCTTCAGCATCTGTCCTTCCAATGAATATTCAGTACTGATTTCCTTTAAGATGGACTGGTTGGATCTCCTTGCAGTCCAAGGGACTTCTCAAGAGCCTTCTCCAACATCACAGATCAAAAGCATCAATTCTTCAGCACTCAGCTTTCTTTACAGTCCAGCTATCACATCCATACATGACTACTGGAAAAACCATAGCCTTGGCTAGACAGAGCTTTGTTGGCAAAATAATGTCTCTGCTTTTTAATATGCTGTCTAGGTTGCTCATAACTTTTTTTCCAAGGAGCAAGCGTCTTTTACTTTCATGGCTGCAGTCACCATCTGCAGTGACTTTGGAGCCCAAGAAAATAAAGTCAGCCACTGTTTCCACCGTTTCCCTGTTTGCCATGAAGAGATGGGACCAGATGCCATGGTCTTAGCTTTCTGAATGTTGAGTTTTAAGCCAACTTTTTCACTGTCCTCTTTCACTTTCATCAAGAGGCTCTTCAGTTCTTAGTTTTCAGCCACTGTTAGTTAGGTCCAAAAATTTATACATCTCGAAAGTAATTGAAAGTTTATTATTAATACGTATGGGTCAAATATGACTGGTAGCTATTTCTTCGGAGAAGGAAATGGCAACCCACTCCAATGTTGTTGCCTGGAGAATCGCAGGGACCGGGGAGCCGGGTGGGCTGCCATCTATGAGGTCGCACAGAGTTGGACATGACTGATATTCCTTAAACAGGGTCATAAGAGTGTAGATAGTATGAAGGATAACTCTGGAGCTGATACCCACAGACCATATGCTCACATCCTGTGTGGGAAATACCTCATGGTCTGTGGATATCAGCTCCAGAGTTATCACTTCATACTATCTACACTCTTATGATCCATAAGTGAGTGTTTAAGAAATAGCTGCCGCTGCTGCTAAGTCGCTTCAGTTGTGTTCAACTCTGTGTGACCTCATAGATGGCAGCCCACCAGGCTCCCCAGTCCCTGGGATTCTCCAGGCAACAACATTGGAGTGGGTTGCCATTTCCACTCCTCAAATCTACCTTGGTTCTTCTCCTGTTACCACTTCCTTGGTTTAGACCTTCTTTAGCTCTCTTCTGACCTAGTTTGGTCACTTATTTTAAGTTGGCAAAACACCTTCATGACCCAGCAGGGCTGGAAGAAAGTGTTGGCAGCTGAAGGGCTAGCAATAGCCAGCTCTCCCTTGGATAGAATCCAGTCTGCAAGGACAGTCCTATGTGTTCATTCTGTGCTCAAAAGAGGAGGTTTCTGAAAGTTAAGGGCTTTGGTATGCATCTTTATTAAACTAGCTATATTCTCCTCCCCCACCAAAAGAAAAGAAACTATTGGATAGGTAAATTAACCTCATTAAGCCTGAGTTTTCTCATCTGTAGGGTGAATAGAAAAATATGAATTCAGCTTGTTCTTCACCTCTCTGTGTTTCAACTTTATTGCACATAAAAAGGGGAAAAGTCATTTTAAAAATCAAGTTAATCAACTGAGATGTGGCAGGAGATCCACTTATAGGATTTACTTCTACTTTCAAGTTGGGATTTTGTGGCATTAATTCTAGCCATTTAGACATGTTTAGCGACTGTTTAGTCCTCAATTCTAATTCATGGCAATGCTCAAGGCAGGAAAGTTTGTTAGACCTCTGAGCCTTAGAAATGTGTGATGTTACTAAATTATGCTCTGATTGGAAGAAGAAAAACAGATACATTTCAGTTACTGGATCATGGACTTCTAGGATCAATTAGAATTAGAACTAAAATATTTCATGTTTAACTTATATAGCAAGGATGTATTTATCTTTCTTATTTAATAGAGCTATAACTGTTAAAACTTCTTAGCAAATTCCTTTGGCTTGTATTCTCCTAAAAGTAAATCATTTTAAGCTTAATTGACATTAGGCCAGTTTTACAATGACAAAAGCTTCCCTTGGGTTGGTTTTGAAAGGGAAGGTATCTTGTTATCAGTTATTTCCAATAAAAATTTCTGCTTTTCACTCCACTTAGCTCTCCCATCCTCTACTTCCTCTACTCTTCTCTTCAAAGCAGAACATTTACTTAACAAAAGCAGGAACTATTTAGAAATCAGACAGACTGACCCAGTAGCTAAGAAATTGCAAAAATATATCCTCATTTCAGTCAGTTTTTGGACTTCACTTTTTCATCATCAGCAAGAAAAGAATGAGTACCCCTCAAGCCCTTCCATATCTGTCTTTCTGAGGAAAGATAAACTGCTCAGGACTCAAAGAGGAGGTAACAGTGATTGTAAACAAAAGACTAGAAGCTCTGGCAGGCTTGCCACACAGTCCTTCAATAAATTCCAAAGGATTACTTTAGGCTTGCTGTCATAGGCATGAAAGTGCATCAGGCAGAGGGGAATCATCCAGTGCTAGCCTCTGCTAGGCATAATATGCTGACCTTAAACACAGACAATCTGCGAGACAGAAGTAGAGCTCTTGGCAAATTACCTACAATAACTTATTTAGGGGTATGTCTAATTTTGGATGTGTTTTTCACTATATTTATTTACTTGGCAAGTCTTTGAATTCCATCCATGCAGAAGTCAGCCAGTCGGCCAGCACGACGGACTTGATGGATTGCCTGTCTACTGTACTACACTCTGAACGTCAGCATTTTTTGTGAGGTTAGGCAGAAGATAAAAAGATCTCAATTTAGGAGTCATTGTTTCATTGTTATATGAGCAAGTGGTGCCAGCCTCTAAAGATATAAATAGTAAACGAATTGAGGCCAGAGAGCCAGGGGTGAAGCCTTGTTTAAGCTGAAACTGTTTATGCATCGGGATAAATCAGTAGGAAACAGGTCAAGGTGAAGTCAGAGCGCTTGAAACAATTGTTTGTACCTTATCATAAAGAAGAGGTTTTCCTTTTCCATCTATCAGTCAACCTCCACAAGAAAACCATTAGATACAAGAAAACCTTGCCTCTGCCAACAGCTTCTGTTAGCTAAATCTGAGGTTTCCCTAATAGTCCATAACTCTAGAATATCAAATATAAAACAGTGATGCTTGGCTAATGGTATTTTGGCAGGGGTATACATTTGCTTGGATCTTTCAAGTAGTTCTATTTTTTGGTTCTGTACCTATTTTGCCTTTACAGGAGATTTTTTATGGAAAATGACATATTTTTATTAATGTTGTCGTAATCTGTTTTCTACCTAGTGTAGTAATCAGATCTCAATTTGAAGAGGATTCAAACTATAAACAGAAAAATAATCTGGATTCTTACATAACATCACATGCAAGTGTGGTGTCTAGAGCCATTAAGGGCCTAAATGAAAGTGGTAAAATAATACAGTTTATAGATAAAAGGTTATAGAATATATTTGTGGCAGGATCTTGGAAAGATATCCTTAAAAAATTATCAAAAACACAAATATAAAGCAAAAAAAATTGATCATTTTTACTACATTGAGATAAAGATTTCTAATCAATGAATCACAGCATAGACAAAAATTAAAGGCAGGTGGCCAAAAGGCAAAAGGTAATTGAAATTTGTAAAATATTATAGGATAGATTTCTATAAATGAGCAAAGAAATAAATGAAGATACTCCCTGGGAAAGAAGAAAAGGTGAAACACACATTAGCGGAGCAAGTTATTTTTATTTGAATATAATTGCTTTACAATGTTGGGTTAGTTTCTGCTGTACAGTGATGTGAATCAGTAATATGCATATATCCCCTCCCTCCTGAGCCTCTCTCTCACTGCCCCCCCCATCCCACCTACCTAGGTCATCTTTATAGAAGAAACTAGAAAACATATAAAGAGATATTTAAAACCATTAAATGATGATTAGTGTCATGGTAATGAGACAATGGAAATAGCAATGAGATTTTTACTTTGCACCTTTAAGACAAAGACTAAATAATGCCATGTACTGGTGCGAATTCAATGATATAGGAGCCCTGGTGAAGATGCAAAATAGAAAGATTATTGCTTTTGTAATCTTAATTTTGCTGTTGGGCATGTGGCTCAAAGGTAGTCCATAAAGGGTAAAGTCAAATATATTAACTATCAAAACCTTAAAAAATACAGTGATACACAATTATACTCTTATACCCTAAAAATACAATTTGAAAAATAAAAATACAGCAATACACAAAGCAGTCTGTAACAAATAGTCATATCCATACTATCTAGAATTACCAATGGTAACATTTTCTCACATTGTCAATCAATTTTTTAAGAGTTAAAATCCTGTAGATAATACCAAATTTCTCTTTAATCATCTTTCCCACCTCCTGCTCTCCCTTTATTAATAATTTATATGGGCATTACATTGTATAAAACTGACTGTATAAAATGATATGCAGTAAAATACATATCTTCCTTCCATTTCTTTGTTTTATCTTCTTCCTATTCCTGAACCCCTGTCACTCAGTAATTCCTTGAATCCTGACTTAACTACCCATTCCCAGGTGGCACTAGTGATAAAGAACCCACCTGTCAATGCAGGAGATGCAAGAAATATGGGTCAATCTCTGGGTCAGGAAGATCCCCTGAAGGAGGGCCTGGCAACCCACTTCCATATTCTTGCCCAGAGAATCCCATGGACAGAGAAGCATGGTGGGCTATAGTCCACAGGTTTGCAAAGAGTCAGACACAACTGAAGCAACTTAAAGCACAATATAACATGAGTTTTGGAGACGCTCTCCACAGAAACAAATATGCACGTATTATCCCCTTTTATGACAAAGGTATGTTAAAGTTTAAAATCAGTTCATTGACCAACCAGTAATGTTATTCCTCATCCAAACTGACATGCTTTTTGCTTTACTTCTTTAATCCTCCCTTTTCAGAAGGCCCTTTCGCCCCCCTCTCCCGCCTCCTCCCCATTCTTCTTTCAACCTGGCTTCCTCTCCTCCCTTGAAACCTTTGATGTTAGTACTTGGATCTGAAGTTCTGTGTCTCTACAGGAGGTTTTCTGAAAGACTGTATTCTTGTATTTAAGGTCTTCCCTGGTGGCGCAGAGGTTAAAGCGTCTGCCTGCAATGTGGGAGACCTGGGTTCGATCCCTGGGTTGGGAAGATCACCTGGAGAAGGAAATGGCAACCCACTCCAGTATTCTTGCCTGGAGAATCCCATGGACAGAGGAGCTTGGTGGGCTACAGTCCACGGGTCGCAGAGTCGGACACGACTGAGCGACTTCACTTTCACTTTCAGAAGGCAGTATGTGGCCTTCCTTTTTTTTGTGGGGGGGGTCTGCTCTCAAACCTTCCCCCCCTAAACTAAACAGTGCATCATGTGAAGTCCTCCTTGACCAGGGATTGAACTTGTACCCCCTTCAGTGGAAGCATGGATTCTTAACCGCTGGACCTCCAGGGAAGTCCCAACATCTTTTATTTCATAAGTCAAATCTGGATAGCTGGCTATTCTCAACCTTTAAGCCACCCAAGGAGCTTCTCATATGCTTCTTATGGCTGTGAGTAGGAACCCTGTTCAGGTAGATGATGAGGTCAGTGGACTGTCAGAGGGTCCCTGGAAGCTGCTGGCTGGAGATTGCAATGTCAGGTGGGAACCTACATTTTCGTTGCTCTACACCTCCTCAGGGTTCATTGTATTCTCCTACTATCTTAAGCCTATAATCAAGAAGAGAAGGGCCACCACCACATCCTGCACAGAAAATTAGGTTCCTAATTTTAGTGCAATCTTGTCTAGTGAGAATGTGTTTCTTTTTTCCATTTGGGGAGAAAAACATTTTCTACTCTGAGAATCCTCGTGGACTCACTCAAATCTGAATCCCCAGCATCACCCAGAAGACAAATGAATGAAAATGATCAAAGCAGTGCAAATTCTACATCTTCATCAACTGTCCTGTCTCCACCTCCAGAAGCTCTCAAGTACCTTTAGATAGACCTTGCCTTTCCAGCAGGTGGGCTGGCTGAGCTAGCTCTCACCTGCAGGTTCCAGGATGAAATTGGTTTCTGCCTTTGTAGCTTCTGTCCCGGGACAGCAATTTTCATTATCTGTGGTCCACCTTTGCTCACCTCTTGGATCTATCTAAATTGATGAGTCTTTTTTCTCCTCACACATCTGATTCCTTAGTGACAGACTAGCTTGTCCAAGTTCTCTCTCACTTCTGTTGTATCAATCTCTTGACTTTTAACCTGGCTTTTTAACTTTTGGGGCCTTTCTGTAGGACATATTTGATTGCCTGTTATAATTTCAGGATTCTCCTAAGTTCCGATTTTATTTGTCAGCATTTTTTAAATTAATTAACTTATTATAATTGGAGGTTTATTACTTTACAATATTGTGGTGGGTTTTGCCATACATTGACATGAATCAGCTACAGGTGTACGTGTGTCTCCCTGTCCTGAAACCCCCTCCCACCTCCCTCTCCATTCCATTCCTCTGGGTTGTCCCAGTGGGCTGGCTTCAAGTGCCCTGTTTCATGCATTGAACTTGGACTGGTCATCTATTTCACATATGGTAATATACATGTTTCAATGCTATTTTCTTAAATCATCCCATCCTCACCTTCTCTCACAGAGTCCAAATGTCTGTTCTTTACATCTGTGTCTCTTTTGCTGTCTTGCATATAGAGTCATCATTACTATCTTTCTAAATTCCATATTTATGTGTTAATATACTATATTGGTGTTTTTCTTTCTGACTTACTTCACTGTGTATAATAGGCTCCATTTTTATCCACCTCATTAGAACTGACTCAAATGTGTTCTTTTTAATAGCTTGCTAACACTCCATTGTGTATATGTACCACAGCTTTCTTATCCATTCATCTGCTGATGGCCATCTAGGTTGCTTCCACGTCCTGGCTATTGTAACCAGTGCTGCGATGAACATTGGGGTACACGTGTCTCTTTCAATTCTGATTTCCTTGGTGTGTATGCCCAGCAGTAGGATTGCTGGGTTGTATGGCAGTTCTATTTCAGTTTTTTAAGGACTCTCCACAGTGTTCTCCATAGTGGCTGTACTAGTTTGTATTCCCACCAATAGTGTAAGAGGGTTCCCTTTTCTCCACACCCTCTCCAGCATTTATTGCTTGTAGACTTTTGACCATTCTGACTGGCATGAAATGGTACCTCATAGTGGTTTTGATTTGCATTTCTCTGATAATGAGTGATGTTGAGCATCTTTTCATGTGTTTGTTAGCCATCTGTATGCCTTCTTTGGAGAAATGTCTGTTTAGTTCTTTGGCCCATTTTTTGATTGGGTAGTTTATTTTTCTGGTATTGAGCTGCATGAGCTGCTTGTATATTTTTGAGATTAATTCTTTGTCAGTTGCCTCATTTGCTATTATTTCCTTCCATTCTGAAGGCTGTCTTTTCACCTTGCTTATAGTTTCCTTCATTGTGCAAAAGCTTTTAAGTTTAATTAGGTCCCATTTGTTTATTTTTGCTTTTCTTTCATTACTCTGAGAGGTGGGTCATAGAGGATTTTGCTGTGATTTATGTCAGAGAGTATTCTGCCTATGTTTATTTTATTTTTTGTTTGGTTGCTCTGAGTCTTAGTTGTGGGATGTAGTTCCCTGACCAGAGATTGAACCTGCACCCCTGCATTGGGAGTGTGGAGTCTTACTTACTGGACCACAAGAGAAGTCCCTACCAGCATTATTTGACCCAATTATGTCTTCAATTAATGCTGAGTGCAGTTACTCCCCAGGCTTCTGCTTTTGCAAAAAGAGTAGCTCTAGCCTAGTTCATTATTATGAGGTCCTTGTGTGCCTTTGCCTCCTACGTCCTTCTTCCTATCTCTACTCTGTCTCTTCATACTGGTACCTGGGTTAGCATGGACAATGCTATTTCCCAGGAAGTCTCTGTTGGACTCACTCTGTTTTCCTCTGAGGTTTATTCACACCATGCTGTGTCTCAACTCTGTTCACTTGTGATACCCATATCTGGGAAGACATATCTTGGAACAAGTAGCTAATACTCATTCTTTCTATTTTTCTCCAGAAGCCAAATTTTATAATATCTTGATCATCTGCAAAGGATGACTAAGGAATGAAATACACTCAATTTTTTTTAACAGACATGGAAAATAAGAAGCAAAAAAAAAAAAAATTAAGTAAAATTACAATTAGGTCCCCAGTTTTATGGGTTGAATCACTGCCCAATCTCACTCATCCTCCAAAAAAGATAGGCTGGTATCCAAATCCCCAATATCTCAGATTGTGACCTTATTTGGAAATAAGGTTTTTGCATATGCAAATAGTTGAATTAAAATACAGTCACTCCGGAGAATACACTCCTAATCCAGCGTAACTGGTGTCCTTATAAGGATGACCCTGTGAGGACAGACAGAGCATCGAGTGAGGATGAGGACACAGATCAGAGCAGACAAGACAACAGAGCCAAATATTGCTGGTTTTCACCAGAAACTAGGAACAAAGTGTTGAAATTAAATAAAAAATACAGACCAAGTTTGAGACTTCCCCAAACAGACAAAAACCCCTAAGCCATGTAAGTGAAAGTAAATCAACTGTTTTCATGAACATAAAGGAAACTTAAGTTATTATTTTGTAAATACTTCTGGCAATTATAAAGGAAACTTAAGTCATCTTCCTAAAACTGGTATGAGATAATCACTTTAACCAGTCTCCTGACATTTATAAATTCCCATTGTGATGACCATTATTGTTAAAGTCAGTTGCTGCAGCTGCTGCTAAGTCGCTTCAGTCGTGTCCGACTCTGTGTGACCCCATAGACGGCAGCCCATCAGGCTCCCACTTCCCTGGGATTCTCCAGCCAAGAACACTGGAGTGGGTTGCCATTTCCTTCTCCAGTGCATGAAAGTGAAAGTGAAAGTGAAGTCATGTCCGACTGTTAGCGTCCATGGGATTTTCCAGGCAAGAGTACTGGAGTGGGGTGCCATTGCCTTCTCCAAAAAGTCGGTAACATCCTCATTTTCACTTTACAAGCCATCAAGTCACTTCATGCGCCCAAGCTTCAAATTAGCCTTTGAATTTGGAAGCTCCCAGTTCATGAACGCTTTTCATATACACAATAAACTCTTACCGTGTGTGTGCTCAGTTGTTCAGTCATGTCTGACTGCTTGTGACTCCATGAACTGTAGCTTGCCAGGCTCCTCTCTCCTGGAGTGGGTTGTCCCTTCCTCCCCCAAGGGATATTTCTGACCCAGGAATCAGAACCGCTTCTCCTGCAGCTCCTGCCTTGGTAGGTGGATTCTTTACTACTGAACCACCTGGGAAGCCTGGATACCACTTATTATTAATTTGGTGGTTTTAAATTTGCATTCTCTGAATTTTTGACAGAAACATGGAATATATTGTCCCTCAGAACCCTCAGAAGGAACCAACCTCGTCTAGGATACACTGTTATGGCAGCTGTAAGAAACTAATATACCAGTCATGGTTGAAGTAAGAAACAAACAGGCAGAGATACTGCAACTAGATTAATGGGTTATCCAATTATTTCCATGGAGAATAAGACCTGTTAACAACATGAAGGCTAAGTTCTAATTCGCAAAGACATATGTATTTCTCCTGTGTTCCTGTTTCCAGTAGAATGCCATCATTTGGGAAGATAAAGTATTTTTTCTTTTCTACAAATCATTTTTGCACATCATAAAATATAGGCCATCAAAGAATAAACTTTCCCAGTAATTCATTCAGTTTTGTATAACAGTAAAATATGCAGTACAGGAAAGAATATATTTTACCATGGCTACATGATCGACATTTTGAATTCAATTTGTAACAGAACTAGTTTGTCAGCAGATTATTAAACTGCTGTTAATAAAGCTAGTGGATGTGATGGAATTCCAGTGGAGTTATTCAAAACCCTAAAGGATGATGCCATTAAGGTGTTGCATTGAATATGTCAGCAAATCTGGAAGACCCAGCCATGGCCATAGGACTGGAAAAGGTCAATCTTCATCCCACTTCCCAAGAAGGGTAGTACTAAAGAATGTTCTAACCATCAGAAAAGTGTACTCATCTCCCATGCTAGTAAGTTCATACTTCAAATCTTGCAATGCTAGTCTTCAACATTATGTGAACCAAGAGATTCCAGATGTCCAACCTGGGTTTAGAAAGGGCTGAGGAACTAGAGATCAAATTGCCAACATTTGCTGCATCATAGAGGAAGCAAGGGAATTCCAGAAAACCATCTATCACTGTTTCACTGACTATACCAAAGTCTTTCACTGTGTGGATCATAGTAAACTGTGGAAAGCTCTTAAAGAGATGGGAATACCAGACCATCTTACCGGTCTCCTGAGAAACCTGTATATGGGTCAAGAAGCAACAGTTAGAGCCTTGTATGGAACAACTGGTTGCTTCAAGGTTGAGAAAGGAGTTTTACAGGACTGTCTGCTGTCACCCTGTTTGTTTAACCTATACACTGAGCACATCATGAGAAATGCCAGTCTGGATGAGTTACAAGCTGGGATCAAGATAAGTGGGAGAAACATCAATAACCTCAGATATGTGGATGATACTACTCTAATGGCAGAAATCAAAGAAGAACTAGAGAGCTTCTTAATGAGGGTGAGGGAAGAGAGTGAAAGAACTGGCTTAAAACTAAGTATTAAAAAAAACTAAGATCATGGGACCCAGCACCATTCCTTCATGGCAAATAGAAGGGGAACAGTAGAAGTAGTGACAGATTTCCCCTTCTTGGGCTCTGAAATCACTGCAGATGGTGACTGCAGCCATGAAATCAGAAGATTGCTTCTTGGCAGGAAAGCTATGACACACCTGGACGGTGTGTTGAAAAGCAGAAACATTACTCTGCCAACAGAGGTCTGTATAGTCAAGGCTATGGTCTCCCCAGTGGTCACATACAGGTGTGAAAGCTGGACTGTAAAGAAGGTAGAATGCCAAAGAATTGATGCCTTCAAACTGTGGTGCCGGATAAGACTCCTGAAAGTCCCTTGGACAGCAAAGAGGTCAATCTAGTCAATCTTAAGTGAAATCAAGCCTGAATATTCATTGGAAGGACTGATGCTGAAGCTAAAGTGCCAGCGTTTTGGTCACCTGATGGGAACAACTGACTCATTGGACAAATCCCTGATGCTGGAAAGATTGAGGGCAGACGAAGAAGAAGAAGTCAGAGGATGAGATGGCTAGATGGCATCACGGATGCAATGAACATGAACTTGGGCAAACCTCAGGAAATGGTGAGGGACAGGGAGGCCTGCCGTACTGCAGTCCATGGCATCTCAAAGAGTTGGACTCGACTGGGTGATTAAACAACAACAGCAGTTGGTCAATTGGAAAAACAAAATTCTGAATCAGTAGTTTGAGTGTTTGAGTCTCTTGAATATACTCAAGGAAATAGATTGATAGACAGGGATAATATATGCACACACATATATAGTAATATAATTTTTTGTTTTGACTTATTCATTTCAATACACATTTCTTTTTTTTTTTTATTCTTCCAATTTTATTTTATTTTTAAACTTTACATAATTGTATTAGTTTTGCCAAATATACAATATATGATAGTATATAATTTAACTTTTGAAAAGTGTAGAAATGTTATAATATTGATTCTCAAATTAATCTGAATTGATCCTCACAACCTTCTTTTTAACTATGGATTAAAAAGAAATCTGTGACTTCTCTCCTTGCACATAGAATAGTGTGGTGATTGCTTATTTCTCCTCTCCTGCAAGCTGTTCTGAGATGAAGTCCTTAGTTGAAAGTAGTGCAATAGAGGACATTCCTTGAAGACTTACTATGCACCAGTCACATGTGCTAAAGCTTTAATCATTGTCACATGAAGCAGCAAACCCAGAAGGTTTGACTAGCACCAGTGTCAATTGTTCCAAGTTACCAGACCTCCATTTCCATTCAGTATTGGGTTGGAGGCCACTTCAAACAATATGATTGATACCAGATTAATTTTTTTAATATTCTAATGTGTTTTTAAGATAGTGGAGTATACCAGACATTTTGTTATTCCAAGGCAGTGTTTGTCTTTCTTTACAGACATAGCCTGAATTTCGTACTCCAACTGCAAAGCTTGGAATCCTACTTCTGCCCACTAAATTTATTTCGCAGTGAGCAATTGCCAATAGCTGGCACTCATATAGTTTTGAACTGATATTAAAAAGAATTTGTCAACTTGGGTGAATATCATTAAATATAAGAAACATGTTTACTCCTTTCCCTTTTTTCGGAAGAACTTGAAGAATTCTTCATGTGATGACAACAGGAAATTAAATAAAGTCCAAATCACATTTTTGTGTTCGATTTTTTTTTTTTTTTTTTTTTAGTATTTGGAAATGCTCACTTATATTATTCTTCAGATTCATTTCCTTACTATGAAATTGACACAAATGCTAAGAAACAAAATATCCCACAGTTCACTTCACAAGTACTTGCCAATACATGGCAGCAAAAGAAAATCACCTATACTAATTTAGCGTAATTACATTATATCTGTTGGAACTAGATAGATATCGATGGCCAGATTTGGGCCTGCAGGGCTTAAATTACATACAGTTATAAAATATGTTTCAGTAATTTCTTTATGACTAGATCAACATTTCCCAAATTAATCACCTCCTGTTGTTTCTTTGTTTCATTTTTTTTAAATGTCTTTCCATGTCATCAAAATGGCAACATAGGAGACTCCTAAACTCTCACCATAAACCCCACCCTTGGCATAGCGCTACACAATCAGGAGGGAACCTCCAACTCCCAGCTTCTCTCTAGGAAGTAAAAGGTTGGATCAAACATCTCGCACCCCAACTTTTAAGGCTGACACCTGAAGGACATGCCTGCAATTCACCTAATTCAGAAAGCATACAGGACTTGAGTTCATGACTCCCAGGGGACTATAGAAATTAAGGAAGCAGTTGTTGGTGGGCAGTGCTCACTCACCATGGCTATCCCCTCAAGGAGGTCCAATGCAGAGGTAGCAGGCAGAAACATCTACCTCCCAGTCTTTCCCTGATAAGGGTTTAACTGAATACTTTATAAAATGATGCCTGAAGGTCCAGATTCTAATTAGCACGCATTTCAGGGCTGACTGTGATCTGCCTGGAACCCAAAAGAGTCAGTGGGCACTTTTCCCACTTCTGTCTGTGGCTTACTACAATAAAACCAAGACATCGGTGTATCCCTGAGAGGAGTTTGTCCACACATCTGGCACACAAACCTCTATGGAGAAGACCCAAGGGACTGGCTCCCAAATCACCTCATTCTGGAAGCTAATGGAGCTCAACATTCATGAGTCCTCCAGGGACTATACCAAACAGTTTCTTTTTAGTCACGTGGATACTCCCTCTGACTCAGCACAGATTAAGCAAAACTGCCCAGCTTCAGTTTCCCCCTGATAGAAGCGAATTTAATATCCTGATATTCCCAGCTACTGCTTAAAGATACACATAGAATAAAAGTGAAACGATGGGAAGAGATAATCTATGCACATAGGAATTAAAAGAAATTAGGGGCATATATATTTATATCAAACAAAATAAAACATTAAGTCAAAGACTGTAGCAAAATCAAAAGGTCATTCTATGTTGATAACAGAGTAACTTAAGTAAAAAAAAAAAAAAGTGAAGTCTCTCAGTTGTGTCCGACTTTTTGCAACCCCATGGACTGTAACCTACGAGGTTCCTCCATCCATGGAATTTTCCTTAATCAAAAGGATACAATAATTATTTAATTCACCTAACACTGAAGCACCTGAATATAGAAAGCAAATTTTAATAGATCTGAAGAAAGAGATAACAATCAATGTAATAAAGGTCTTTAATATTCTACTTGCAATGACCATTCACACAGAATATCAATAAACATTAGACTCAAATAATATTATAGTCAAAATATACAACATTCCAACCAGCAGGAGCAGGATAAGCATTTTTCTTAAGCACATGTGAAATGTTCTCCAGGATAGATCACATGTTAGGCTACAAAATAAGTCTTGAAGATTTAAGAAGACTGAAATCATATCAAGCATTTTTTTTTCAACCAAAATTATATGAAACTAGAAATCAGTTCCAACTGATTTTAAAGAAAACTGGAAAGCTCCAAAGTATGTGGAGACTAAAAACACGCACCTGAGCAATCAGTAGTTTAAAGAAGAAATCAAAAGAAAAAAAAAAAAATCTTGAGACAATTGAAAAAGGAAGCACAAGAAACCAAAGCTTATGGGATGCAGCAAAAGTAGTTCTAAGAGGAAAATTTATAGCAATAACAGTCTACATTAAGAGAAGAAAAGAGAGAATTCAACCTAATTTAACACTTCAAGGAATAAGAAGATGAAGAACAAAGTAAATTCAAAGTTAACAGAAGGAAGAAAATAACAAAGACCAAAACAGAAATAAAGAAATAACTAGGGATTATAAAGAAAATAGAAAAGATTAGTGAAAATAAGAACTAGTGAAAATAAGAACTTTTTTTTAAGATAAACAAACTTGAGAAAGCTTTACTAAACTAATTAAGGAAAAAACAAAGTAAATTCAAGTAATATCAGAAAGAGGAGATACTAAAACTGATAACACAGAAATACAGATCATAGGAAATTACCATGAATAATTACATGCCACCAAATTTGATAACATAGAAAAGATAGATAAATATAGAAAAATACACTTACCAAGACTGAATCATGAAGAATTAAAAAAATCCTTACTGATCAAATCCGTACCCAAAATCAAAAACCTCCTAACAAAGAAAAGCCCAGGACCAGATGGTCTCATTGATAAATTCAACCAAATATTTAAAGAAAAACTAATACCATCCTTTGCAAGCTTGTCAAAAAGTCTGAATAGGAGAGAACATTTCCAAGTTGATTTTACAAAGCCAGACAAGGACACCTACAGAAAAAGAAAATTATAGGTCAGCTGTCTCTGATAAGCATAGATACAACAATCCTCAACAAAATATTAGCAAATCTAATTAAGAATACATTAAAAGAATCATATACCACAATCAAGTAAGATTTATTCCAAGAATACATACCATTTCAATGTATGCAAATCAATTAATATGATATAGCACATTAACAAAATGAAGGATAAAATCACATGATCACCTCCATAGATGCAGAAAAAGGTACTTGAAAAAATTCAATATCTCTTTATGATAACAATTCAATGAAAAGAGTAAAGAAGAAATGTAACTTAATGTAATAAAGGCCATGTATAACAAACTCATAGCTAATAACATACTCAGTGGTGAAAAATTGAAAACTTTTCCTCTAAGATCACACAACCATGTCTCTACTTGACCAATGAAGAAAATGAGAAATGTTGAATTTTTTTGTAATAGTCACAGAGCTAATAAATGATACAATTGGAACATGGATTCAATTTTTGATTCTATATACCATACTCTTTGCCTCACCTTTTACTACTACTATCTTCTCTGTTACTCACATCTACATTAACCATAAAATCTAGCACAGTGATTTCCTTACAATTCATGAAAAATATTTGGGAATGAAAGAGATATTATAATTAGCCCTTCCTTCTAGCAGGTAAAATGTTCTTCTCTGCTTTACTAAGGAGAAGACAAAGGCTTATTGAAATTGTGTTTGTCTGAAATGAGTATGTCATGGAATGTGAAGTGTATTAATTTTCTGTCTTTTGGCCATGCTGGATACTGTCATTGTTTGAGTCAAAACCACTTCCTGTTTCAGGCTCATTAACCATAGAGAAGTTACTTGTCCATCTTCAAAACAATAAAAATTTCACCAAAGAAGACTTTATTTCAAAGGTAAACATTATACATGGCATTTCAAATTCTTTTCATTGGCAGACAATATATAGGAAAGTATTAGGCCAAGACACAAACTGAAGTGTCAAGCTCTTGTTATCGAGACAACAAAAACATTATGGAAACACACTCTTGGTTTTGAAATTTTTATGGAATGAGTTCTCATGATTACAAATCAAAACTTTTAAGACAAGAAGACTAACTGGTCCCCCCCAAATCCAAATAAAATTGCTTTGTTACAAAATATTTCCTTCCTTTTATTTTCTTCTGTGCTTTGTGAAGCCTCCTGAAATGATAGTCATCCTAAAAAATGCATTACAAATATTCCTCAAAAAGTAGGAAGTCAAATTGGCATTTATTTTAAATATTGCATGACAGTTAACATTCTGGTTTTTTCTTCCCTCTGATTTTTTCGGTCCTTGGACTATGAAAAACTTTCGGCATGACTAAAGAAATTTGGAACATAAATCAGTAAAGAAAAGAAAAAAAAAGACTCACCAGATTTAAGGAACTGAGTCATCTAAAATAGCTAAAAACACCACCTGCATTTCAGCTGCAAATGTGAATCAGGTCACAGGGAAGGGGTAGGACTTTTGGTTTTATGTTCAGCTAAAAAAAAAAAAAAAAGAAGCAAGAGTAAACAATTTATGTATTTATTCTTCTCTATCTCTATAATTCTGTGTTTCAAATTTTAAACTGATTTGAAACATCAGGCTGGCCAAAAAGTTCATTTGAGTATTTCTGTACCATCTTATGGAAAAACTCGAATGAACTTTTTGGCCAACCCTATACAACTCAGATTGTAATGAGAGTTTTCATTTTTCCTCTTTTAAGTGGTGTCATTGAAATGGAATGGAGTGAAGGTCCTGTAGTAATGAAGAGAAAACCCAGAAGTCATGATGCTACGTAGTGTGAGATGTTCACTTTTCGAAATCCCTGAAGATTTTGGCAGAAGTCAGGATGAAGAGCAAGTTTGTAAGAGACCAGTGGCCAAACACCCATGAATTTGAGGAGAAGTGATCGGAAGGTTAACCGATGACCGTAATGAGGAAGGTCAAAGATCAGACACAGTCAAAGATCTCAATGGGAAGGAGTGATATCATTGGTCAAAGATATCAGTGGGAAGAAGCAGTAATGAGCCAAGAGAATGTTGACCGTCTCGCCTGACCCCTCAGTTTGTCAAGTATATAAGAATGATCAACCAACCGCCCAGAGCAGCTTCTTTTCAGTGTCCTTGGAGAACTCTCAGGTTTCATTTAGCAAAAGGAAACATAAGAGCATTCTCAGAAAAGCTAAGGATCTTGGAGAGTATCCACAGTCAATATAAAGGCAGAGGAGATAGCATAAAGCTTGGGGAAGAAAGTTAAAGTTGAAGGATTCTACATCAAGTATAGGTGAGGTAAAAAGTGTACAGGTAAACAGAGAATATCCCTTAAGCTTTGGTGAACAGGGAGGACGTTAATTAGAAAAGGCTAATGATTGTCTTTCAGCATCTCAAGTCATTGTATACAAGACAGTGTCTGGTCTCAAAACACGACATTGAGGGCTGCTGTGAGGTTTGAAGAAAGTCAACAGGGGCAGGGCTGGCTTCTGTTGCTCAGAGATAGAAAGAAGACTCTGAGGAGAGAGAGGATTTGTTTTAGAGAAGCTATCTTGAAGTGCATAGCGCAGGAGAATGGACAATGGGAGTACTTCAGAGCCCTGGAATAGCAACTTCAAAGCCCTGCTGAATGAAAGTGTGTGGTAATTCATTCCTGCACCAGGCCAGCACTGTGACAGGTTTACAGAGGAACCAGATCCTCTGGTTACAAGGCATTTCTTTCAGAAATAGAGACTCAACCACACTTTGTAGAAAAGGTACCATTTCAAAATGAAGGATGAGAAAAAGTAGAAGCTAAATAATTCCTTAGGAAATCCACAAATAAAGAAAACCAAAGCTGAGACTCTCCCGGAATAGCTCATTTTCAAATGTGCATGTGTGCATATTGAGTTGTTCAGTATTGTCTGACTCCTTATGGCCCCATGGACTGTATCCTGCCAGGCTCCCCTGTCCATGGAATTCTCCAGGCAAGGTTACTGGAGTCGGTTGCCATTTCCTTCTCCAGGGGATCTTCTCAACCCAGGAACTGAACCTAGGTCTCCCACATTGCAGGCAGATTCTTTACTGTCTGAGTCACCACGTAGCCTAAGTTTCAGTTTAGGAACATGAAAAGTTCAGAAGATGGGTGATGATGAGAGTTGTACAACAATGTGAATGCTCTTAGTCTCACTGAACCGTACAGTTAAAAATAGTTAAAATAATATATTTTAAAATATGACTTTTACCATAGTAAAAAATGTTAAAGATAAAATCCAAAGTAACAAACCAATTTTAAAATATATGTAAATATTTATATATTAAAGCAAACACATATTTGTAACAAATTCTCCTATGATGGGTTCATTTATATGAGTAAGAAAATTCACTGTTAAGTGGCTATAAAACCAATCAATTGAAAAAAAAACAAACCAATCAATTGGTAAAAATTAAAGAAAACTGATTTCAGATCAATATGCAGACACAACCTCCAAATAGAGGACATTTTAAACAATGGAGTAAGTTTACTTGTAAGAAAATAGGCTTCCTATCATTAAAATCTTTGTACCAAAGACTAAATGTTCAAGGATGTTGGAAAGGGAATTCTCATATTGATGGGAGCTTAAGTCAAGTTAGAAATGAGGAAGGAAGAAGGAAAAGAAACTCAAGTTATGTGGTTGCCTACTACATGCCACTCACTTTACACTTCCTGTAAGATGTTATTTTCCCAATATTAACTAAGTCTCAGAAAATAGAAGTAAATTCCAACAGTCACTGTTGCAGAGACTGTCAGTCATCTACAAATTCCTTTCTCTCCTTTCTTGTTACAGATGTTATGGAATATCTTTTTTTTTTTTTAAGATAATTACATGGCAGCCTATTTGGTTAACTTGCCAAATTATAATTTGTTGTGATTTAAGACTTTTCATAGATCTTGATATGAGGAATGTAAGTATGATAAGGTAAACAGACAATAACTCCTGAGCTCCTGAACTATATTCTAGCTGTAGATATTTTATACTTGCATTTGTTTAATATAAAATTTTGTGTATGTATAATGTACACACTTCTATTTCCTCACTTCTAATTTATTCCACATCAGATTTGTGCTTTAAAGAAATCATTCTTTTGGAGTTCATGAATGGTTTCCAAATTGCCAAACCTAACAATCTGTATTATATCTCATCTTTGTTGACCTCACCTGAGTTTTTGGCACATTGATGGTTTTTGTATCTGGAAATCTCAGCTAATCCTGGAAATGCTGTTTTGAGATCCACTGAAATTAGTATTCTATGATTTGATGATGATTGTATGATTGAAAGATGATGTATCATTTTTCAGTAACTACATAGTCATCCATAATATATGGCCTTAATAAAAATGCATGTATATACTGGATTTTGTTGTGTCAATTTAGCTGAGATTGGGAACCATGTACATCAGAATCCGGATTTGAGTTGAATAAAAGAGGAGCTTGTCTCAATAATTTTGAGAGGTTGTAATTGTAGGAAACAAGGTGACAGAAAGTTGGAGGATGTTGATTGGGTTCCGGTTTCAGCTCACCATTTTACTGTTGTGTGAAGGTCAGGAAGTAACAGTTAGTCCTGGACGTGGAACAACAGACTGGTTCCAAATAGGAAAAGGAGTATGTCAAAGCTATATATTGTCACCCTGCTTATTTAGCTTATATGCAGAGTACATCATGTGAAACTCTGGGCTGGAAGTAGCACAAGCTGGAATCAAGATTGCCAGGAGAAATACCAATAACCCCAGATATGCAGATGACACCACCCTTATGGCAGAAAGTGAAGAAGAACTAAAGGGCCTTTTGATGAAAGTGAAAGAGGACAGTGAAAAAGTTGGCTTAAAACTCACCATTCAGAAAACTAAGATCATGGCATCCAGTCCCATCACTTCAGGGCAAATAGATGAGGAAACAGTGGAAGCAGTGTCAGACTTTATTTTTCTGGGCTCCAAAGTCACTGCAGATGGTGACTGCAGCCATGAAATTAAAAGACGCTTGCTCCTTGGAAGGAAAGTTATGACCAGCCTAGACAGCATATTAAAAAAGCAGAGACATTACTTTGCCAACAAAAGTCCATCTAGTCAAGGCTATGGTTTTTCCAGTAGTCATGTATGGATGTGAGAGTTGGACTGTAAGGAAAGCTGAGTGCCGAAGAATTGATGCTTTTGAACTGTGCTGTTGGAGAAGACTCTTGAGAATCCCTTGGAGTGCAAGGAGATCCAACCAGTCCATACTAAAGGAGATCAGTCCTGGGTGTTCTTTGGAAGGACTGATGCTAAAGCTGAAACTCCAATCCTTTGGCCACCTGATGGGAAGAGTTGACTCATTGGAAAAGACCCCGATGCTGGGAAACGTTGAAGGCAGGAGGAAAAGTGGACGACAGAGGATGAGATGGGTTGGATGGTACCACGGACTCAACGGACACGGGTTTGGGTGGATTCTGGGAGTTGGTGATAGACAGGGAAACCTGGCATGCTGCAGTCCATGGGGTCACAAAGAGTTGGACACGACTGAGTGGCTGAAATGAACTGAACTGAACTGATCACCAACAGTAGTAGCTCCAAGCCAACTACCAAGCTATAACAAGGTGAGAGCTTGCACAGACCCTTCTGAAACACCTCCCTTTATATAAAGTCACAGTTCAGTAACCAGACATGTGCATCTTCTGAATCTTTTCTGCAATTTCTGATCAGCCCACCCAAAACAGTTTCTCTTGATTAGTGACTTTCGCTAAATTTCATTTCTCTTTCAGGCCTTCACGTGCCCACATCCTTCTATATATTTATAAGCTTTCATTTCCATAATAAAACTGTTCTACCCATAATACCTATAGTGGTTTAGTCACTAAGTTTTATCTGACTCTTTGTGACCCTATGGACTGTAGCCTACCAGGCAACTCTGTCCGTGGGATTTCCCAGGCAGGAATACTGGATTGCCATTTCCTTCTCCAATAATATCTGTAATGCTCCTGTTAATAGGCTAAGATTTAAAGGACACATGTGTTATATTAAAAATGAACCTCTTATTATTAAAAAATTAACCATATATCATATTTTATGAGTAAAACCTGGGTATTCCTCTCAATGGGCTTCCCAGGTGGCTCAGTGGTAAAGAATCTGCCTGTCAAGCAGGAGATGTGGATTAGATCCCTGGCCAGGGAAGATCACTTGGAGAAGGGAATGGCAATCCACTCCAGTATTCTTGCCTGGGATATCCCACAGACAGAGGAGCCTGGTGGGCTACAGTCCATGGGGTCACAAAAGAACTGGACATGACTTAGCAATTAAGCAATAATATTCCTCTCCATAATTCTCAGAATGAAAGACATGGGGCTCACCCAAGGGTGTTTGGGAACCTTTGAAACTTCTAGAAATAAGGTATTTTATTAGACTACGCGAGGGTTGTATAGAGAATGAGCACACACAGACTCAAGATTTCTCTATTTAAATCACATATTGCTATGGACTGACATGTGCCCCTCTGCCAAATTCATATGTTGTAGCCTTAACCCCCAATGTGACTGTATTTGAAGATAGTGACTTTAGGAGGTAATCAGGGTTAAATGAGGCCATAAGTGGAGACCCCTATTCTGACAAAACTACAGCCTTATAAGGAAGACATATAAAGAAGACGAACACAAGAGATCTCTTCCTCTCTCTGGCTTACGGAGACATAGTGCAAAAGTGCTAGCCAGAAAGTGTCACCACAACAAACCTTGCACCCAAATCTTGGACTTCCAGGCTCCAGAACTGTAAGAAAACTGATTTCTGTTGTTTAAGCCACTATGGCTTTTAGTGTGGCAGCCTGAGCTAAGACACCTTCTATATGACCTCAGGCTGCTTGTCTGTAGAACCAATTGCAGAAGTCTTGCCTTACATGGCATTCTTGGGTAGTATTGTGTGGGATAGGACATTATGAGGGGCACTAAATATTCAATGTGTACACAGAGTTTCATCCAACTCTGTAACAAGCCTCACACGTGACCCACTGGCATGCCCTGCTATGGGTGTGATGCCTCCGTGTCCTGCTCCCTGTGGTGTGGACTGTCTCACTTTCCACTGATCTCACCTGTGTGGGCACTTACTGATATCTCACTTGCAGCAGCAACTCCTTTCCTATTTCTCTCTGATCATATCGGTTTTATCTTTTATCTTTTTTAACACTTTCAGTAGAAATGAGAAGGAAAACAGGTAAAGTGTAGTAAGATCTGGCTGTATCAGCAGTTCTCATTTGATAGACAAAAGTCACTTTAAGTTATTCTTTGGCCAAATAATAATTGACATATTTTATCAAAATAAGGTACAGTAATTCCCCTACATATGAACTTTCAAGTTGCAAACTTTCAAAGATGGGAATGTGCGTTTGCATGCCCAGTCACATGACTTAGTTCACATGTGTGGCATGCATGGTCACGTGTGTGCCTCCTCGCAGCTGTGCTTTTGTGTACTCTACTATATAGTATTGTACAGAGTACAGTAGTACAGCACCTTTATTTCCAGCCCAGGATGTCTGGTAAGCAAGCGTAAAAGCAGCAGATGATTGCGTTAGTTTAGTACATAGGCTAACTTTGTTGGGCTTACCAATGCATTCTCAGAACAGCACTCATTTATATGTAGGCAAATTATTGTGTTATAAAAATGTACTGTTTCAGATGTTCCATGATTTTGATTGGTTTTATAGTATTAATTATTTAGGAAGAAAATTTTGCAACATTGGAAGCCATACTTATCCATTTATGACTTCTTTAGCATCTTAGTGACATGTAGCAATTAACTTGATTATCAAGATAGCCAAGCTAGTGTCGAGGATATGACCAACACTCTGGAAAAATCTGACTCATTGTGTACTGGGCTTTTCACTCTGGGGCTTAACAAACAGGAAAGAAGCATACACAGTCTGGTGCTTGCAGTCAAGGAGCTGGTGTTCAGTGTTCTGGGCAGATTTCAAAGTCTTCTGGGTTGTATCCAGGCGGCATAAACTCATACCTAGGTCATGGAATCAGAACACCAGAATTCTGTTTCAATGTCCAACACTTTAGTACAATCAAATGGAATGCAACACTGAAATATGAAATGCAATGTTTCAGCTAAATCCATGTTCAAGTTGGCAACTTGTGTTCTGCCTGTGCAGAATTGAGGAATTTGCTATTGTCTAGACCACACTTTAGACAGTGAGCCACAAATCCCCAATTCGAGGCTATTCTGTTGTTACATAACTTGAAGAGATTTTTTTTTTCTCCCAAAGTCATTGAAGAAAAATGCAAGAATAATAAAACTTTAAAGAAGTGGGAACGCATGTCAAATAAACTCAAATGGCATTATCTATGAAAGAGAAGTCTGTATGCTATTCGTTAATTTCTTAAAACTATATTAAGACTATTGTAACTACATTAAGTTCTAATAAAGTCAAATGAGAGATTGGAAGAGAAGATCTCAAAACTCTTTTCCTATTCAAATTTTTATAGTCTTATGAATATGCAATATATTTGAAATAGAAAAAGATAAGGCAGAAAGAAAACAAATACAATTCCCTCCATAATACTGACTGCATTTATTTGATTTTTTAAAAGCACAAAAGAGAGGGTAATTTATCTTCATTGGATTTTCTTTTTACATGTTTTCAATATTGGAACACATAGTGCAGAGCCTCCTTCCAAGCAGTTATTTCTCAATGGCTTTTTTAAAAAGTGAGGAATAAATGACTGTCTAATAAGAAACAATTTCCTAATATACACTGTGCATTAGGAAAATTGGTTTTGAAATCTTAAATAAACCGCTAAATATAACTATTATTCAGAAATTGGCAAATATGAACTATGAGCACCCATTCACAAAAAAAGTAATTTTATTCCTTTCTCTTTAAAGAAAAAGAGTTATAATTGAAGACTTTGGTCAATTTTGAAGTTATGAAAGAAAAAATTCACCCTTGTTAAATTCGCTAATAATATTAGATTCTATGATTTTTTTATTGTAAGAAAAATATGATATTAAGTGGCCTAAGATTTAGGGCTGTGTAATACTGATCAATGTTTGGAAATATTGGAAAATATTTTGGAAAAATAAGTACTGGGTTCATATCTGGACTCTGACTTTTACAAACTATATGATCTTGGGCAAATCACTAGTTTTTCTGCAGATAGTTTTTCTCATGTTATAAAATTGCTAAGATATTCACCTTATTTAGTGATAGGTACTTTACTATCTATACAGACACATAAAAATGTTGTTTAGCCAAAGAGGCAGAGGCAGATGACTGTCCATGGAAACTGCCTCTCTGCTTCTGTGTATACCCCTGTAGCTGCTTCATGGAGCCTGGAGTGCCATTATCAACTCTACCTGGCCTTGTGACCAGTTCACACTTGCTAAATGAAAATTAGGCATACCATTTTCTGACCAAGGCCACAACCTTGTGCATTCTCGACGCTCTCTTTCTCCTACCACAAACTAGATAAAATGATTGTGGTCCTAGGAACTTACAGAAGATGGAAGAAACTTGGGTCTCTGAATTGCAATACAGAAAAGAACTGTCCACCAGTTGGGAATATATACTTAGGATTGTTACTATGGAAGAAAATATAATCGTCCCTTGTGTTGAGCCATTATACATTTTACATGCCTTTGATCACAGCTTAGCATACCCTAATTAGTACAGAATTTAGTACCTTGAAATGAAATACTCCTATACGAAAAAAAAAAAAAGTTAATAGATGACATGAGCTAAGGAGCTTGGTTGTGGGAAAAATAGCTGATACAGGCTAGAAAGTTGATGAACTATGCTATGCAGTGTCAAAATAGTGAACTAACACAATATTATAAATCAACTATACTCCAACTGCTGTCTGAGATAGTTTAAAAATCAGAACAGTTCGTAGAACTACAATTCTCAGAAAATCATTAGAAGCAGCCCAAATAATAGTGTGTGTTGGCCTTACATGCGACTTGTAGCAAAGTATTTCAAGAACAACATTAGCTTGTATATGACTGACCAAAAAGTAGCTGGGCTGGAGAAGTCAACAGTTCTTGGAGCCCAAAAGCATTTGCTCCCCAGATACTATTAATACTTTTCAGAAAAAAGAACCAGCCATGTGGCAAAGGTTCAGTTAAAGGCATTGCTTTCCTACTGCAGCTAGTTGTAGATGGTTTTAAGATAGCACCTATTAAGTTCAGAGAAATAAGCATGAGGGAAAGTGAAATTATATGGCGGACTTAAGAACTATGTCTGGGAAAGAATTTTCAATGTGATTATATTGCCAAGTGGTGCAGTGGTGAAGAATCCGCCTGTATGCAGAAGACGTGGGTTTAATCTCTGGCTCTAGAAGATCCTCTGGAATAGGAAATGGCAACCCACTCCAGTATTTCTTGTCTAGAAAATTCAATGGACAGAGAAGCCTTGTGGGCTACAGTCCATGGTGTCAAAAAGACTTGGACATGACTAAGCAACTGAGCACACACACACACACACACACATAGGCACAATGAATTAACTAGAAGCAAATATTTCTGAAGTCAATTAAGGTTCTGAAAGACTGTATTGGCAAAGAAAGCATTAGCTTGGACTCTAAATCAGATCAGATCAGTAGCTCAGTCGTGTCCGACTCTTTGTGACCCCATGAATCGCAGCACGCCAGGCCTCCCTGTCCATCACCAACTCCAGGAGTTCACCCAGACTCACGTCCATCGAGTCAGTGATACCATCCAGCCATCTCATCCTCTGTCATCCCCTTCTCCTCCTGCCCCCAATCCCTCCCAGCATCAGAGTCTTTTCCAATGAGTCACCTCTTCGCATGAGGTGGCCAAAGTACTGGAGTTTCAGCTTTAGCATCATTCCTTCCAAAGAAATCCCAGGCTTATCTCCTTCAGAATGGACTGGTTGGATCTCCTTGCAGTCCAAGGGACTCTCAAGAGTCTTCTCCAACACCACAGTTCAAAAGCATCAATTCTTCAGCGCTCAGCCTTCTTCACAGTCCAACTCTCACACCCATACATGACCACAGGAAAAACCATAGCCTTGACTAGATGGACCTTTGTTGGCAAAGTAATGTCTCTGCTTTTGAATATGCTATCTAGGTTGGTCATAACTTTCCTTCCAAGGAGTAAGCATCTTTTAATTTCATGGCTGCAGTCACCATCTGTAGTGATTTTGGAGCCCAGAAAAATAAAGTCTGACACTGTTTCCACTGTTTCCCCATCTATTTCCCATGAAGTGGTGGGACCGGATGCCATGATCTTCTTTTTCTGAATGTTGAGCTTTAAGCCAACTTTTTCTTTTTCTTTTTTTTCTTTTTAATTTTATTTTATTTTTAAACTTTACATAATTGCATTAGTTTTGCCAAATATCAAAATGAATCCGCCACAGGTATACATGTGTTCCCCATCCTGAACCCTCCTCCCTCCTCCCTCCCCATACCATCCCTCTGGGTCGTCCCAGTACACTAGCCCCAAGCATCCAGTATCGTGTATCGAACCTGGACTGGCAACTCGTTTCTTACATGATATTTTACAAGTTTCAATGTCATTCTCCCAAACCTTCCCACCCTCTCCCTCTCCCACAGAGTCCATAAGACTGTTCTATACATCAGTGTCTCTTTTGCTGTCTCGTATACAGGGTTATCGTTACCATCTTTCTAAATTCCATATATATGTGTTAGTATACTGTATTTATGTTTTTCCTTCTGGCTTACTTCACTCTGTATAATAGGCTCCAGTTTCATCCACCTCATTAGAACTGATTCAAATGTATTCTTTTTAATGGCTGAGTAATACTCCATTGTGTATATGTACCTCAGCTTTCTTATCCATTCATCTGCTGATGGACATCTAGGTTGCTGGGAAATCTGGTCAACCACTTGTAAAAGAATGAAACTAGACCACTTTCTAACACCATACACAAAAATAAACTCAAAATGGATTATAGATCTAAACGTAAGACCAGAAACTATAAAACTCCTAGAGGAGAACATAGGCAAAACACTCTCTGACATACATCACAGCAGGATCCTCTATGACCCACCTCCCAGAATATTGGAAATAAAATAAAAAATAAACAAATGGGACCTAATTAACCTTAAAAGCTTCTGCACATCAAAGGAAACTCTTAGCAAGGTGAAAAGACAGCCTTCAGAATGGGAGAAAATAATAGCAAATGAAGCAACTGACAAACAACTAATCTCAAAAATATACAAGCAACTCCTACAGCTCAACTCCAGAAAAATAAATGACCCAATCAAAAAATGGGCCAAAGAACTAAATAGACATTTCTCCAAAGAAGACATACAGATGGCTAACAAACACATGAAAAGATGCTCAACATCACTCATTATCAGAGAAATGCAAATCAAAACCACTATGAGGTACCATTTCACGCCAGTCAGAATGGCTGTGATCCAAAAGTCTACAAATAATAAATGCTGGAGAGGGTGTGGAGAAAAGCGAACCCTCTTACACTGTTGGTGGGAATTCAAACTAGTACAGCCACTATGGAGAACAGTGTGGAGATTCCTTAAAAAACTGGAAATAGAACTGCCTTATGATCCAGCAATCCCACTGCTGGGCATACACACTGAGGAAACCAGAAGGGAAAGAGACACGTGTACCCCAATGTTCATCGCAGCACTGTTTATAATAGCCAGGACATGTAAGCCAACTTTTTCACTCTCCACTTTCACTTTCATCAAGAGGCTTTTTAGTTCCTCTTCACTTTCCGCCATAAGGTTGGTGTCATCTGCATATCTGAGGTTATTGATATTTCTTCCAGCAATCTTGATTTCAGCTTGTGTTTCTTCCTGTCCAGTGTTTCTCATGATGTACTCTGCATATAAGTTAAATAAGCAGGGTTGACAATACACAGCCTTGATGAACTCCTTTTCCTATTTGGAACCAGTCTGTTGTTCCACGTCCAGTTCTAACTGTTGCTTCCTGACCTGCATACAAATTTCTCAAGAGGCAGATGAGGTGGTCTGGTATTCCCATCTCTTGAAGAATTTTCCACAGTTTATTGTGATCCACACAGTCAAAGGCTTTGGCATAGTCAATAAAGCAGAAATAGATGTTTTTCTGGAACTCTTGCTTTTTCGATGATCCAGCGGATGTTGGCAATTTGATCTCTGGTTCCTCTGCCTTTTCTAAAACCAGCCTGAACATCAGGAAGTTCACGGTTCACATATTGCTGAAGCCTGGCTTGGAGAATTTTGAGCATTACTTTACTATTGTGTGAAATGAGTGCAATTGTGCAGTAGTTTGAGCATTCTTTGGCATTGCCTTTCTTTGGGATTGGAATGAAAACTGACCTTTTCCAGTCCTGTGGCCACTGCTGAGTTTTCCAAATTTGCTGGCATATTGAGTGCAGCACTTTCACAGCATCATCTTTCAGGATTTGGAATAGCTCAACTGGAATTCCATCACCTCCACTAGCTTTGTTCGTAGTGATGCTTTCTAAGGCCCACTTGACCTCACATTCCAGGATGTCTGGCTCTAGGTCAGTGATCACACCATCGTGATTATCTGGGTCAGGAAGATCTTTTTTGTACCGTTCTTCTGTGTATTCTTGCCATCTCTTCTTAATATCTTCTGCTTCTGTTAGATCCATACCATTTCTGTCCTTTATGGAGCTCATCTTTGCATGAAATGTTCCTTTGGTATCTCTGATTTTCTTGAAGAGATCCCTAGTCTTTCACATTCTGTTGTTTTCCTCTATTTCTTTGCATTGATCACTGAAGAAGGCTTTCTTATCTCTTCTTGCTATTCTTTGGAGCTCTGCATTCAGATGTTTATATCTTTCCTTTTCTCCTTTGCTTTTCGCTTCTCTTCTTTTCACAACTATTTGTAAGACTTCCCCAGACAGCTGTTTTGCTTTTTTGCATTTCTTTTCTATGGGAATGGTCTTGATCCCTGTCTCCTGTACAATGTCACGAACCTCATTCCATAGTTCATCAGGCACTCTATCTATCAGATGTAGGCCCTTAAATCTATTTCTCACTTTCACTGTATAATCATAAGGGATTTGACTTAGGTCATACCTGAATGGTCTAGTGGTTTTCCCTACTTTCTTCAATTTAAGTCTGAATTTGGCAATAAGGAGTTCATGGTCTGAGCCACAGTCAGCTCCTGGTCTTGTTTTTGCTGACTGTATAGAGCTCCTCCATCTTTGGCTGCAAAGAATATAATCAATCTGATTTCGGTGTCAACCATCTGGTGATGTCCATGTATAGAGTCTTCTCTTGTGTTGTTGGAAGAGGGTGTTTGTTATGACCAGTGCATATTCTTGGCAAAACTCTATCAGTCTTTGCCCTGCTTCATTCCGTATTCCAAAGCCAAATTTGCCTGTTACTCCAGGTGTTTCTTGACTTCCTACTTTTGCATTCCAGTCCCCTATAATGATAAGGACATCTTTTTTGGGTGTTAGTTCTACAAGGTCTTATAGGTCTTCATAGAACCGTTCAACTTCAGCTTCTTCAGCATTACTGGTTGGGGCATAGACTTGGATTACTGTGATATTGAATTGTTTGCCTTGAAAACGAACAGAGATCATTCTGTCGTTTTTGAGATTGCATCCAAGTACTGCATTTCGGACTCTTTTGTTGACCATGATGGCCACTCCATTTCTTCTGAGGGATTCCTGCCTGCAGTAGTAGATATAATCGTCATCTGAATTAAATTCACCCATTCCAGTCCATTTCAGTTCGCTGATTCCTAGAATGTTAACATTCACTCTTGCCATCTTTTGTTTGACCATTTCCAATTTGCCTTGATTCATGGACCTGACATTCCAGGTTCCTATGCAATATTGCTCTTTACAGCATCGGACCTTGCTTCTGTCACCAGTCACATCCACAGCTGGGTATTGTTTTTGCTTTGGCTCCATCCCTTCATTCTTTCTGGAGTTATTTCTCCACTGATCTCCAGTAGCATATTGGGCACCTACTGACCTGGGGAGTTTCTCTTTCAGTATCCTATCATTTTGCCTTTTCATACTGTTCATGAGGTTCTCAAGGCAAGAATACTGAAGTGGTTTGCCATTCCCTTCTCCAGTGGACCACATTCTGTCAAATCTCTCCACCATGATCCGCCCGTCTTGGGTTGCCCCACAGGCATGGCTTAGTTTCATTGAGTTAGACAAGGCTGTGGTCCTAGTGTGATTAGATTGACTAGTTTTCTGTGAGTATGGTTTCAGTGTGTTTGCCCTCTGATGCCCTCTTGCAACACCTACTGTCTTATTTGGGTTTCTCTTACCTTGGGCATGGGGTATCTCTTCATCGCTAAAGTCAGTGACTAATGAGCAAACTTAACCCTTGACTCCTAGCACAATTGAACAAGAAGTCAGCTATGAAAGCTGGTCAGCCCTCATAGGGGCGGAATCCTCAATGTTCACTTCTAATGATGCCATGGAGGAAATAGATGAGGAAAGAAACTCTAGAAGTAAAATCAGGGGTCCTGGAGAACAGTGGACAAGAGAGTTCCTTCCTTTCAAGGAGAAACAGAGACCTCATCTATCATCTTTCACAAGGAACATTTTAATGCCTACTCAACAAAATATAACCAAAGACTAGAAATTACTATGAGATGTTTGAAGTAATAGCCTACCCTTCTCCCACCATTGTATATTTGGTGTGGGGACAGGCAGAGGCACTTCATTGTATCTTTAGTTGATAGGTCAATGATAAGTTTTAAAAATGCTACATCTGGAGCATGGAAAGGACTGTATATTACACAGAGATGGGATTTTTGAGCTGGATACAGTAACCTTAATCAGAAGTTGGGTGTATTCTTTGGGTGGGAAGAAAGGTACCCATTTCTCACCCAAAGAATTAAGGATAAATCTGATAAATGGGCTGTTGTTTACTTGCTAAGTTGTGTCCAACTCTTTTGAAACCCCATGGACTGTAGCTTCCAGGCTCCTCTGTTTGTGGAATTTCCCAGGCGAGAATACTGGAGTGGGTAGCCATTTCCTTCTCCAGGGGATTTTCCCAGCCCAGGGACTGAACTCAATTCTCCTACATGGCACACAGATTCTTTACCATTTGAGCCACCAGAGAAGCCCTGTTTCCTACAAGTACGACTTTTACCATGAACTTGTAGCTGGGAAGCAGCTACCTAGCTAAGAAGCCTATTTACTTGCCCTGCTTACTGCTCTATGTGGATATGTGATTAGTTTTCACTAAAGTAATATGAACAAAAATGATAAGAATCTCTTCCAGGTAAAGGATTTAATACATTTATTTTCCTCCTGAACACTCCAGTTCCTCTGTATCAGAGGATGACAATGTAATATAAGGTAGAACCACAATCCAGAAGGAACCTGGCACCCTGAATCCCCCTGTGGAAAAGAGTCACCTTGAGTTACTGTATGAGCTAGAAATAACACTGTATTGTATTTAAACGACTTGTGCCATTTTGTATGTATTTGTGACCACAGTTTAGTGCCACCTTTCAAATTATAGTTACATCATTTGGCTAGGCTAAGCTGTTTCAGTTGTGTCTGACTGTTTGCAACCCTATGGACCATAGTCCACCAGATTCCTCTGTCCATGGGATTCTCTAAGCAAGAACACTGAAGTGGGTTCCTGTGCCCTCTTTCAGGAGTTACCCAGGGATAGAACCAGCATCTCTTACATTTTCTGCATTGGCAGGCAGGTTCTTTACCACTAGTACCACCTGGGAAGCCCTATATCATTTAGGGGTGTTATTTATTTAGGGAAAAGCAAAATGTTTTAAAAAGTATTTGTAAATATTATTTTAAGAAGGAAAGCATATGTAATGAACTATGGTATATGACGTATATTTGGGAGATTGTTCTTTTCAAGGGGAAGATGAAAATTCATATGTATGACTGGAATAGTTTCCATGTATTATAAATGAAGAGACTTAGAGATTCTGTGATATCTTAGGTACAAGAATGCTTTTGATTGTTATATAGCTATTTTCTGAATATTAAAATACAAATGAAATGATTATAAGTATCAAAAGTCATTATTATACACAAAGTGAAACTTCATCTACTGTGACATAGACTAAATGTTTGTATTTCCCCATAATTAACATGTTTAATACTAATGCCCAATGTGATAATATTAGCAGGTGGAGGCTTTGGGAGGTGGTTATGTCATAAGGGTGGAACCCTCATGAACAGGATTAGTGCCTGTATGAAAGAGACCCCAGAGAGCTCCTTTGCCCTCAGCCATGTGAGGACACAGAGTGAATTTGACAGTCTATGAACCAAGAAGTACATACTCACCAGACACTAAATCTTCCATCCCCAGTCTTCCATCTTGGACTTCCTAGCTTCAGGTCTGTGAGAAATACGTGCTTGCTGTGTAAACCACACAGTTTATGGAATTTTTGTTATAGCAGCCTGAATAGACTAAAACATTTTATCATGGTTACATTGAACTCTTCCCCTTCTGTTATTTAAAATATTTTTGCAGGCACTCTGGTTTCTTTCCTTTTGTTTTTTATTTGTTTTTTGTTTGTTTGTTTGTTTTTAATTCTACGGCCATGCTATCCAGCTTGTCGGGTTTTAATTCTCTGACCAGGGATCAAACCTAGATCATGTGTAGTGAGAGCATGGAGTCCTAGCCACTGGATTGCCAGGAAATTCTTGGCATTCTGGTTTCTTGAGCACTTTCCAGATATAAGTAAAACTGTAGTACTCTGATAACTGTATCTCATCTAAAATCAAATTTAGTCTCCATTTTGTACTTCATTCTTTGAAAACTCTGATTGGATACAAAATCTGCATGTCCTGAAATATACTTGAAGAGAGTGTTTGCAAAATTCATGGCTCATCAAAGCAGATTAACATGAAAACAGATGATTTATTGCATAAGCTAAAGTTCAGGATGTGATGCTATATTCAATGTGTTGCTTTTTACAGTAACATCAAATAAATGGTTATAATAAATGCTTTCTTATACGAAGTGGGAAAATATATGACATCTTTTAGAGATTTTCTCAGTCAAAAATATGACTGTATTTTCAGATATATCAATTTTGTATCCTAAATGACAAATATCTAAGAACTATTTGTTTACTCTCCTACAGAACAATCTCTAAAATTTACTCTCAGAAAGAATTCCTCCAAGGTTAAGAAAATATTTTATCTGAAAATTTTAAAATATATTCAGTATGCTCTTTTTTAGGGGAATGGAGTTACTGTCTCTTATCAGTATGCAATGGAAAGATATAAAAGAAGAAAAGATACTAAAACAGAAAAAAATGTGTAATAAATAAATGACTTTTTACTTAAGATGTGGCATTTACTGTTACATCAAAAGCAGTTTTAAATTGGTGATGTGGCATTTACTGTTACATCAAAAGCAGTTTTAAATTGGCATTAAAACGTCATATCAAGTAGTAATAAAATATCATATAAATAAATTACCCTTGAGAGTTAAGGACACTTTTTAAAAATGCGAAAATATTTTTCTTTCAAAAACAAGATTACCTTTACTCCCCACTTAAAGCAGAAATAAAGCTTTGGACGATTATACTGCTAATCTAACAATAACAATATGATTTAATTTTCAGGACACATTGTGTCCTGGGCATTGACCTAAACATTAAACAATGACAAATGGTATAATTACATCACTTTTTCCAAAAGAAAACATTTTGAAATCTTATATAGTTATTAGACAATATAAGGTGTGGTTATATAGAAAGAAGAAAGCAAAATTCTGTCTCCCTTAGCAAATAAAAATTCTCCCATGGGAAAACTGTATATATACACACACACTTAGGTAGACACAATTTGTTTAAAAAACCAGTCTCCTACTATCTTATAGAAATGAAGGAAGATGAAAAAAGGCAGACAGTCATATTTAGGGTGAAATATTTGAACATCAGCTGTATGTTATTTTAAAAACGATTATAGGATAATCTAAGCTGCAAAAATGTTATTGCCTTATTTGACCTTTGAAAAACTTGAGCTGACACCACATTAGTGATGGGACAAAGATACAAACAAGGTTATGGTTAATATAACGTGTACCTTGAAAATCAAGTAAGAGAAGCCACAGAACATGTATAGGAGGGAGATGCACTTTAGTACTCCTAAATATGGATTTGGAGGGAGACTGACTTTCTGGCATACTAATTGAGTGTTTTACTGTGTGTAATTTTTATTGCTTTGGGAATGGGGTTGGCAGATGACTTTCAAAAGGAAAGAACAGACCAAAAGATGGAAGATGTCATTTTTGTTTAAAGAAGAGGTTCCTATCATTGTTGTGATTCTGTGTATGACATAATTTTCATTTCTTAAAATGTCTAGTACTGATGAGTCTATTTGTTATATCTGCACCTTCCCAGCCCAGATCTCTAGACATTCCAACGTCTTAAAATGTTTCAGTGCAGAGACAGATAACGCAAAGCTCATAGAAGAAATAAAGCTTAGACGGATTACTAAAGAATCACAACAAACTTGGAATTTATTCCATTACTATTCTGTTGTTTAGTCGCTCAGTCGTGTCCAACTCTTTGCGACCCCATGGATTTCAGCACGCCAGGCTTCCCTGTCCTATCTCCCAGAGCTTGCTCAAACTCATGTTCATTGAGTCAGGGATGCCATCCAGTCATCTCATCCTCTGTCATCCCTTCTCCTTCATCATCTTCTTCAGCATCAATCCTTCCAATGAATATTGAAGAATGATTCCCTTTAGGACTGACTGGTTTGATCTCCTTGCAGTCCAAGGGACTCTCTCAAGAGTTTTGTCCAGCATGACTACTGGAAAAAAAATAGCTTTGATTATATGGACCTTTGTGGGTAAAGCAATGTCTCTACTTTTTAATATGCCCTCTATATTTGTCATAGCTTTTCTTCCAAGGAGAAAATATCTTTTAATTTCAAGGCTGCAGTCACCATCTACAGTGATTTTGGAGCCCAAGAAAATAAATTCTGTCACTGTTTCTATTTTTTTTCCCCCATCTATTTGCCATGATTTGATAGGACCAGATGTCATGATCTTTGTTGAATGTTGAATTTTAAACCAGCTTTTTCACCCTCCTCTTTCACTTTCATCAAGAAGGTCTTTAGTTCCTCTTCGCTTTCGGCCATAAAGGTGGTGTTATCTGCATATCTGAGGTTTTTTGTTTTTCTCCTGGAAATCTTGATTCCAGCTTGTGCTTTATCCAGCCTGGCCTTTCTCATGATGTACTCTGCATATAAGTTTAAAAAGCTGGGTGACAATATACAGCTTGGACATACTCCTTTCCCAGTTTTAAACCAGTTTGTTGTTCTATGTCCAGTTCTAACTGTTGCTTCTTGACCTGCATGCAGGTTTCTCAGGAGGCAGGTAACGTGGTCTGGTATTCCCATCTCTTGAAGAGTTTTCCACAGTTTGTTGTGATCCACACAGTCAAAGGCTTTATCATAGTCAATGAAGCAGAAGATGTTTTTCTGGAATTCTCTTGCTTTATCTATGATCCAGTGGATGTTGGCAATTTGAATTCTGATTCTTCTACCTTTTCTAAATCTATCTTGAACATCTGGAAGTTCTCAGTTCATGTACTGTTGAAGCCTCGCTTGCAGAATTTTGAACATTACTTTACTAGCGTGTGAGATGAGTGCAAATGTGCAGTTGTTTGGACATTCTTTGGCATTGCCTTTCTTTGAGACTGGAATGAAGACTGACCTTTTCCAGCCCTGTGGCCACTGCAGAGCTTTCCAAATTTGCTGGCATATTGTAACACTTTCACAGCATCATCTTTTAGGATTTGAAATAGTTCCAACTGGAATTCCATCACCTCCACTAGCTTTGTTTGTAGTGATGCTTCCTAAGGCTCACTTGATTTCGTACTCCCGAATGTCTGGCTCTAGGTGAGTGATCACACATAGTGGTTATCTATGCCATGAAGATCTTTTTTGTATAGTTCCGTGTATTCTTGCTACCTCTTATTAATATCTTCTGCTTCTGTTAGGTCCATACCATTTCTGTCCTTTATTGTGCCCATCTTTGCATGAAATGTTCCCCTGTTATCTCTACTTTTCTCTAGTGTTTCCCACTCTATTATTTTCCTCTATTTTTTATTTTTTTGCATTGATCACTTAGGAAGGCTTTCTAATCTCTCCTTGTTATTTTTGCAAAAAATCACCTATAGCAGCTGTCTATTCGCACCAGGGACCAGTTTCACGGAAGACAGTTTTTCAACAGATGAGGTTGAGGGAGATGGTTTCAGGATAATTCAAGCACATTATATTTATTATGCCACTGAAAGGAGCTGGAGCTAAGGCAGTAATGCTAAAAATAGGCGCAGCTGTAAATCCAGATGAAACTCACCTCCTGCTGTGCTGCCTGGTTCCATGACCTAGGGGATGGGGACACCCTGATCTGCTCACACACACACACACACACACACACACACACACACACACACAAAGTGAATCTCAGGGAGAATATTTAAACTATGTAGTGTTCCTAACTTACCCTATAAGTCCCCTACCTACAAGCGAGTTCTGTTCAAAGAGTACAATCGTAAGTCTAATTTGTTCATAAGCCCCACAGTTAACTCTTTTGTGGTTGTTCTAGGTATTCCAGTACATATCTATATAACTTTCCACTTCTATTAATGTTGACTATTTACTACTTCAAGTGAAGTATTGAACCTTTACTTCCTTTTACATCACTGTTTCCTGTCTGTTTATAATGTAATTGTCTTTAATATCCCTAAGCACTTAGATGTTGGGAGGGATTAGGGGCAGGAGGAAAAGGGGATGACAGAGGATGAGATAGCTGGATGGCATCACTGACTCGATGGACGTGAGTCTGAGTGAACTCCGGGAGTTGGTGATGGACAGGGAGGCCTGGCCTGCTGCGATTCATGGGGTTGCAAAGAGTTGGACACGACCGAGCGACTGAACTGAACTGAACTGAACTGAAGCACTTAGAACAACTGAATCAATCTGTTATAATTATTGCCTCAATCATTAATCATGACTCAGAAAACTCAGGAGAAGTAAAGTGCATTTTATTTTTTTTATTTTTGTAAAGTGCATTTTAGTTACCCACATTTTTGTTGCATGCACTCCCTTCCTGATATCCCACGTTTCCTTCTTTTACCATTTTCTTTTTGTTTAGAGAATGCTACGGACTGAAATGTGTCTTTCCCGATTTCATGCATTGAATGAATGAACATATGCATGTGGTTAAGTCTGGAGATTGGGCCTCTGAGTAGGAAATCAAGATTAACTGAGACCATAAGGTTAGGGCTCTGATATGATAGGATTAGTGGGCTTAGAAGAAGAGACAGCAGAGAATTTAAAAATCACTTGTCAATTGGCTCTTGGTCTTTCTCTCTCTCTTTCCACTGAAAAGAGGTCATGTGAGCAGTCACATGGCAGCCACCCTCTACAAGGTAGGAAGAGAAACATCACCAGAAACTGACAATGCTGGCTATCTGATCTTACACTGTAAGCCTCAGAACTATGAGAAAATAAATGTTGCTTAAGTCATTTAGGCTGTGGTATTTTGTTCTGATATGAGTGTGTGCTAAGTCGCTTCAGTCATGTCCAACCCTGTGACCCTATGGATTGTAGCGCACCAGGCTCCTCTGTCCATGGGATTGTCCAGGCAAGAATATTGGAGTGGGTTGCCATGCCCTCCTCCAAACTAATATGCAGAGCTTTATCTACTTGTTCTTTTAGTGTAGATCTGAAGCTGATAAAGTATCTTAATTTTCCTTCCTTGGAAAATGTCATAATTTTTTCTGGGAACATTCACTTCATGTAGAATTCTGGGTGAACAATTCTGTTTCAGCATATATAAAAAAAAAATGCCATGCTACTGATTTTTTTTAAGAAATCTAAAGCTGTTCAATTTTTTTTTTTTTACCATAGATAAGATTTCAATTCTCACTGTTTTTAAGACTTATATTTACTTTTAGTTTTCAGAAATTTATGAAATGTCTTGGTGTGAATGTTTCTGGGTTTATACTGTTTGGATTTTCTTGCTTCTTGAATCTGTACATTTATGTTTTTTGTCAAATTTGGTAAATTTTTAGTTATTGTTTTTTTGTTTTTGTTTTTAGCTTCATCTTCTTTTTCCTCACCTTGTGGGATTCTGATGACAAAAATATTTATTATTTTTTAGTAATCTTAGATTGAGTAATTTTTGTTGCTTTATCTTCCAGTTTACTGATTCTTTTCTCTGAACTCATCATTCTGCTGTTAAGTCCATTTGTTGAAGATTTTGAGTTTTTATTTATTTATTTTATTGAGGATGGGTTGGTATTGTATTACTTAGTTTTAAAATTTTTCATTTGGTTTTACTTTGTATTTTCTGATTCTTTGCTGATACCTTTTATCTTCACTGTGTTTGTAATTACTTGTTGAAGCATTTTTATGAAGACTATGTTGAAATTTTTGCCAAATGATTCTAGTATCATCATTGCCTCCGTGTTGGCATCTATTGATTGTTTTTTTTTTTTTTTTATTCAGTTAGAGATGTTCCTATTTCTTGGCACAATGAATGATGTTCTGTTAAAACCTAGACATTTTTGCTATTATCTTATGAGACTCTGGATCTTATTTAAGCCTGTTTTTGTTAGCTGTCTCTGCATAGACAGGAGATAGTGGCCCCTTGATACTGCCAGGAGAGGTTAGAAGTACAGGTTGCCCATTTATACTCTATTATCATGGAGAGGAGCTCCTTGTTACTGTTGGATGAGTGTGTTAGGTGTACCTCCCCAGCTAGACACCTGTTGACACCAGAAGAACAGTGTGCTTTATTATCGCTTCTCATGTGGCCTCCACTGACACCATGGGTAGTGGTGAAAGTCCTTTCAATGATGAAAGTCCTGACTCTCCTCTAGAAAGTAAGAGGAGAGATTCCCTTTATTTCCAGGTGGGGATGAAAGCCCAACAGGGTGATTCATTTCCCTGAGTAGGGATTAAAGTTACAACTTCCTACTCAGCCTTCTCTGACATCACCCTGGAGAGGGTTCTAGGTATCTCTCTATAATCTAACAAGAGTGGAAATCTAGGATCCTCATTTGGCCTTTGCTGCCTGGATTTGATGTAAGACCGCTGTTTTCTCTGTGGTGCATTTGGCCAGATTAAAACAGTGATTATCTAAAAGTTTTCTTGCTTGCCAGTCTGCCCCTTTCCTTGTCCTTTGGCTAAATACAGCAAGTTTTTATAGGGGATTTTTGTTTCCATATCTGTTGAAATTTCTGGGTTTACAGCTTCAACCCCAAAGTTTGAGATGTATGAGGTAAAAAAAAAATACACATACTCATCAGCGCATCATCCTTTGGGTTTCAAGATTCTTAGCTAGTCTGCCTTCTTCTCTTCAATCTTTTGAAGTCTCTTTCTGTTTGTTTATGCATAATGTCTGGGGTTTTCAGTTATACTAATTAGGAATACACCTATTCTCTCTTTTCAAAAGGAGAAATTCAAAGATTGAATTTTAAAATCATCCTGGGAATAAGCTTCGATCAAGTACATATGTAGCTATGCGTCTTTGACTTAAAATAAGGGCTTTGAGACAAGGAAATGACTCACGTAAGGGCAAGTAGAATATAATGATCCTGCTGAGGCAAGAAGGATCAAACCACAGAGAAGATGAAGGCTTACTAACTCAATATGAGATGTTTGATTACAGAGAATAGACTTACCTCACTATTACAGTCCACATTCTAGAGCCTAGGAATGGCAAAACCACACAATTAGTATCTCTTCCAGAATTCTATCATGAGCAGGAACAATCAGATTCTCAGTGGCCACCTGCTTAATACTAGTTTTATAACTCCTGTTAAGATGTAGTACTAGGTGTTTAGGTCCAAATTTGGTTTGCGGAGGGCCTGTTTCATGAAAATTTCATTTTGTTTCTGGATGTAGAGCCAATAAGAAAGATCCATTCCTTTAATTTCTAAAGTGTAGAAACACATGAAATAACCTAGGTACTCCCTTGTAGAGATGGTAAATGAAATTTAAGAATAAATATAATCATCACTGTGTTATGAACCATCTTAAAATTCCTTCATGGTTTACAACCATGGGCTCCTTCAGATAATCTGGTTATTGTGTGCAATGCCATAATGCCTGTTCCATGGCAAAGTCTTGTCATGGAAAAAGACCTTGAAAGCATTTATTCAGGTAATAGATGCCCTTTTTTAACAGGGAACAGGTTTAACAGAATAATGACTTGTTTCTATATAATAATCTGCATATTAGAATTTGAAGCAAAGTTCTTCCAAATTTAATTATAAAATGGAAAGGTTTTATTAATTTTTTCATTTTTTAAGTAGAAGGAGAAAGAGCATACTGTTATACAACTTCATATCCAAAAAAAAAAAAAAAGTGTAAATCCCAACCTTCTTGACAAAGAATGTCCATTAATTAAAAATGGCTGTGTTGGTATTTTTAAAGTATCTCTTTACATATTGAACACTTGCTTTGGGTAAGAATTTGACAAACCAAAAGCATATGGCAATTTTTTTCAGGGTTGTGTTCAATAAATGTCATCAGCATTTCAAAATGTTGAAGAAATGCCTTTGATAGAGAAAGTGAGACACCACTTTCAGTTTTCCAAACCATAGAGATGTGAGGAAGGAAATGTGAAGGACATACCCAAACAGGGAGTCAGTTTTGATGACAAAGGGACCAGAAAACCAGCCAAATCCTCTACAATACGGGCCAAAAATCAAAAATACTTGATGCTACAATGGTTCATGCCAAATATCTAGAAATGCTTTCATTAGCTATCTTTATTGGTGATTTTTATATGCCTCTAATCATGTGTCATCTGACTGCACTACAGCAGAGAAACCTACATTTAGTTTGTCCCTTGAGCAATATTATGTGGTTTCAAAACCACAGCTATAGGAAGAGGAAATCCATTTGATGTTTCCATTAGTGTATTATTCAAGTTCAGTCCATTAACAACCATTTTAGATGGTGAAATACCAATATGCTGTAGTGGTAGGAGCCCTGGACTAATAAAACTACTTGAATTTGAGTTCTTATGACCACTGAGGACACAATGCTTTTCTGAGTACTTCCTTATTTGTAAATTAGAAAAATAACAAAAGCTGCTCTGAGTATCTTGCTGGGTGGCTCCAAGGAACAACAAAAGAAAATATTTATGAAGGGAAATTCACACCAAAGCAGTCATGAAACCTTTACATAGCAGAATGTCAAGTGGTTCTAGCTGGAGACTAAATTGGCACAAAGGCGCAAGAGAGGATATTTGTTAATGTAGATGTTGGGAAACAGTATGTGAACTTATGTCTGTACAGTAGCTATATTTCTTTAGGCAGCATTCACCTTGAAAGCTGTTTTTCTTAAAACACCCAGGAACACCAAGGTACAGGTGCATTCACACATACACACAAACACATACACGTGCAAACTGGTCCAATACTAATTTAATACTATCTGAATGTCTGCTCTGTATCAGCTGTTGTGCTCAGGGATAAAAGGGAAAGAAATTCCAATATAGACTTTCCTTCTATGGAGCATATATTATGATGAAGAAGACATGTAATTCCAGTCTAACTTTCAAAAATGTGCAATGACAACATAAATTGCAGAAAGAATTATACTGCTATCAACATTTATTATGTTAGCATGAATATATTAGTGCATGTATTATTTTTAATTAAAAAATAATTTCAGTGTTATTGTCTCATTCCCTTGCTAACATTAAATATACATAATTAATAACGTTTGTTGTTGTTACTGATGTTGTTGTTCAGTCACTCAGTTGTATCCAACTCTTTGTGACCCCATGGAATGCAGCACACTAGGCTTCCCTGTCCTTCACCATATCCTGGAGCTTGCTCAAATTCATGTCCATTGAGTCAGTGATGCCGTCCAACCATCTTGTCCTCTGTCATCCCCTTCTCTTCCTGCCTTCAATCTTTCTCAGCATCAGGGTCTTTTCGAATGAATTGTCTCTTCACATCAGGTAGCCAAAGTATTGGAGCTTTAGCTTCAGCATCAATCCTTCCAGTGAATATTTAGGGTTTATTTCCTTTAGAATTGACTGGTTTGATCTAACCTTATGTCTAATTAATACATAAGTAATTGACCTTATATCTCATAAATTTAAGCTCCATAGTATTCAAAAGGTAATGTGAAATCTAGAAAAAAAAATTATCCAAAGGTGGCCAGGGCAATTTTGTGTTCTCTTTTCATGAGATAGTTAGCATGTATTCAGTTTTTAATGAGAAACATGATTTTTCTATATCTTCATTTAGAAGTTAAAAGAATGTCAAATCAACAAGGGGAAGACAACAGTACTTTCTTCGTTATCAAATTAGATAAGCTAGAGTTAGATCTTCTAGAATTCTGTTTTCTATATTTTTCTGGATGAGAGTAGACTGAAGAGAAATTGTGTAAGATATGAACAGGAAGCCAAGCAATGCCTGTTAACTTCTGAAAGCCACTAGCAGCAAAGGGTGGGGAGAAATGTCAAAAATAAAGACAGCATTAGACTAATAAAGCAGTGAATTCAACAGCCCAGAAAGTTATGAATTGTTGACCCAGGATGACAGCTACGTAAATCTGAAAGTAACCAGTTTGGACTGGTCATGCAGACATGGACTTCAGCAGCAAAGTCTCCAGGCCAAAAAAAAAAAAAGCTCTGTAGAATAGATAGCATGATTGAGACAGAGATAAAATCAAGGCTGAATAAGAGGAAAAAAATCAATCCAAAAATCCAAGTAAAGCTAACATCTGTATAAGAAATTATGCACAAATTACTGGTCCAAATTAAAAAAAAAAGGAAGTCTATGACCTTTCTGAGGAAAAATGGAATGGATTTTAAGCAACAGATAGGATGAACAAAAAGCTAGATGACCTGACAAAGAAAACATATGTTTCTTCTTTCCAACAAGAAAAACAAAATAAAAGCATTTAGAAACTTTTGAGCATTTGGAACCTCAGTAAGACATGAGAATTGATTTGGGCATTCTCCTAACAATCTCAATGGAATTATGTCAATGTCATTGTAGAATAGGGACACATAATTACATCACACTACTTGACACTGTTGTAAAGGTTATTTAGGTAGACATATGAATTTAATTGCAATTTATATTTTTCAACTTTTAGAATCAGCCCATATAATATCCAGATGACTAAATTCTTAACACAGAACAGAATATAAATGAAATCAACACTGAGGAAATAAGAACCATAAGACATTGTGATGATGGTTCATATTATATTATCATAACAGATCAAGTCTTAGAAAACAAGAATAAGGACACCATGTAATGTGCTTTACTTGCTACAAATTTTTGAGAAAATAGCATCACATCCCATATGGGCTGGAGTCAGGAATATTATTCCATATAATTGTACTCTACACCATAAAAACAATTTAGCATAGAGTATAAAGCATTAGGGGTTTCCCTGGTGGCTCAACGGTAAAGAATCTGCTTACAGCGCAGGATTCGCGGGAGACACAGGTACGATCCCTGGCTTGGGAAGATCCTCTGGTGAAGAGCATGGCAGCCCACTCCAGAATTCTTGCCTGGAGATTCCCATGGACAGAGGAGCCTGGTGGGCTACAGTCCATAGGGTCGCAAAGAGTCAGACATGACTGAAGTGACTTAGTGTGCATGCACATAAAGTATTGATCCTCTATGTTCCTTGAAAAATCTGGTTTTCTTTGAAGGTGACTTTAATAGATTGAATGTTTGTGTCCTCCTGCCTTCAATTCATGGCTTGAAGATTTAACCCCAATGGGATTATACTGGAGATGGGACCTCTAAGAAAGTAATGAAGGTTAAATGAAATCATAAGGGATTGTGTTCTGACAGGATTCGTGTCATTATAAGAGATATCAGAACTCTCTCTCTCACACAGATACACACTCTCCACATGCAAGCACTGAGGAAAGGCCATATGAGGACCTAGCGAGATGGCCAGAAAGGGAGTTCTCACCAGAAACAGATTGGCCAGACATTGACCTTGGGCTTCTAGCCTTCAGAACTCTGAGAAAACAAGTTTCTGCTTTAAGCCACTCAGTTTACCATATTTTATTCTGGCAGCCCAAGCTACAGCAGAGACCAAGGCGGGCTTAAAAAGCTGAAGAGAAACTAAATGCCCCATGTTTCTAGTTTAATCATGTTATCTCTGTGTTTATTCGACTTATACTTGTTTTTTTATGTTTGATACCAGAGTTTTCCTGATGAAAGGAGAAAGATTTCTAAGTCACCAAGAGAACATTTCTGAAAAAATTGAATGTCAAAAGCATTTAAGTGCAGTATCACTTCTCTTTCCTACTGTTAATGATTTTTCTCTCTTGTTTCCATTTTATACATTAATATTTAATTTTAAAATAACTTCTGAGTTACAGAAAAGTTGCTAAAAATTTACAAAAAAAACTCTCTTACTTCCTCCAGCCATATTCAAAAATTAATATTTTGCCCAATTGCTCACTCATTCTCTCTGTCTCTCTCCCTCTCTTCATCTTTTCCCTCTTTATGTATACATGTAAATAACATGAAAATATAAACATATAAATCTAAAGCTTTGAGATTAAGTTGCCGATATCACACTTCCTTATTTCGTAACTACTTTAGAATGTACTTTCCAAGATCAAGAACATTCTCTTATATATTCGCCTTTATGACTATGAGCTTTCTTCTTTCTTTCTCTACGTCTTTCCCATAATTTTGTAGATTGTATTTGGTTAGTTTTGTTCACATCCACAAGCACATACCAGTATTCTGAATGTGGGAATCTAGGTAGAACAAGAAAGTATAGGTGTTTGTATAAGAATCCATGAATTCAGTTGCCATGGTGGAATTATAAATAGGAGATTGGTGAAATTTCAAGTAGAAATAACCAGGCAGTCTTCTCCACTTTTTGAAATGAAATAATAATACCGTGCATTTTCATATCATACACAAATAACTCCTCATTCTATTTTGTTTTTCTCATTCTTCTTTCTAGTTCTTTATGAAAGATATTCAAAAACTGGTCTTCACTGAAAAACAACACTAAAATCAAGCAGAAGATTGTTTTGGCAAAACATATTGGACTGATAAAAGACTAATTAGTATATTTGAGTTCAGGCCTCAGGACATTTTTTTCAAATGTTTTCATTTTTATTCATGATTTTGAATGTACCTCTCTTTTATTTTGAAACACATGCTTGTTTTGGAGGAAAACTTTGGCAACATGTCAAAGAAAAAGTTATAGCTAAATGATTTAAATAGTGCTTATCAAGAATCTTTGAGAAGTTTTTCTCTCCTATCACTACAAAATCTAGCAAACACCGTGTTCAGTCTTAAACAGAAATGTTGCAGCTTTGAACTGCATTAAAATCAAAAAGTACCTTTCTAGCTCTTACTTGAGACTTCTTGGTAATATAAACTCAAACAGAACACCCATAAAACACTGGTCTGTTTCTTTCATCTCATAAGGTTCTGTGCTCTGTTAAACATTACGGTCGTTTTGTACATCCGTGTATTCACTTTAACTCATGGATTCAACGAGAAAGTGAACATTTTTTAGTTATTCAACTAAGATGTGGGTTTCTCTGGTGGCTCAGATGGTAAAAGATTTGCCTGCAGTGCAGGAGACCTGTGTTTGATCCCTGGGTTGGGAAGATCTCCTGGAGAAGGAAATGGCAACCCACTCCAGTGGCAAGTATTCTTGTGTGGAGAATCCCATAGACAGAGGCGTCTGGCAGGCTACAGTCCATGAGTTCACAACGAATCGGACATGACTGAGTGACTAAACACACACACAACTAAGATGTAAGGGGATTCTTCAAAAGACTGAGTCAGAGTTGAAAGATTGAGTAGTGAACACCACCTCAAAGAGCAATGATAAGGCTCCATTTTTCTTTATAATTAAGTTGATCTCCTATAAAAAGAAAAAAGTTGGTCTCCCTATTAGAATAGGTAAAATTATATTGTATGAATTATTGATCTGCAAGATGTTAGAAAATATGTTTAAAAATTAATGTGGAGACATGACATACCCATTTATTTGTTTTCCATCTTTCTTGAGATATGCATAATTGACCTATAACACAGATAGGGGTGAGGTTTGAGGAGTACAATGTCTTGATTTAATACACTCATCTATTGCAAAATGATTACCACCACAGCATTAGCTAAAACATAAATCATATTACCTAAATACCATTTGTGTGTGTGTGTGTGTGTGTGTGTGTGTGTTTAGTGAAGACACTTAAGATCTACTCTCCAAGCAACTTTCGAGTATGTAATATAGTATTATTGACTATAACAACTATGCTGTACATTAGATCCCAGAATTTATTCATCTTATAACTAAAAGTTTGTATTCTTTGACCAATGTCTCCCCATTTTCCCTCCGTCTCACTCTGATAGCTGTCATTCTACTCTTGGCTTCTAGTGGTTCAGCTTTTTGGATTTCACATGTGAGTGGTGTCATATAGTATTTGTCTTTCTCTATCTGGCTTCACTGACAGTGATGCCCTCAGGGTCTCTCCATGTTTTCACAAGTGGTGAGTCATCCTTTTCTCATGACTGAATAATACCCATACTACATATGTCTCCTTTATCCATTCATCTGTGGACACATTCATCTGTTGACAGCATCTGCTGTTTCCATATCTTGGCAATTGTGAATAATGCCACAATGAACACAAAGGTGCAGAAATCTCTCCAAAACCCTGTTTTCATTTCCTTTGCGATAGGGTTGCTCAATCATATAGTAGTTTCATTTTTGAGAAACCTCCATACTAAATATATTTCATAGTAGCTGCACCAATTTACATTAACATCAACAGTCTATAAGCGTTCCCTTTTCTTCTCTTTTCCATAATTATAAGATGTTTTGATATATTCATGTAAAATTTGTATTTTTAAGTAAAAAAATATGGTGTCAATATAGACTTTAGACTTTGGGTAAAATTGCAACTAAAATCACATACTAAAATGATACCTGTTGAATGTACTTTTTCTAACTTTAAATATTATAACCATTATTGAAACTCATAAAATGGGGAACAGATGAACATCCATGGCTGATTCATGTCAATGTATGGCAAAAACCACTACAATATTGTAAAGTAATTAGCCTCCAATTAAAATAAATAAATTTTAAAAAGAAACTCATAAGAATGAGTAACTGTTAAATTATGAGAATGACTCACTGTGACCCTCTAGTAAATCGCTAAACAAATTCGTTAAAAAAAAAAAATTCACTTTCCTTCTCTATGTAAATTACAAGAAGCCAGTATAATGTGCTTTTTCATATATATTTTTTTCTTTTGTGAGATATACTGTCACCTTAAAGTTTGTGGATATTTAGTGTCTCAACAATTACCCACCATTGTTGCCCTTTACTAAATTTTCTAAACTTTGATGAGGGGAAGTGACTTAAAAAGAGCAATTCTGCCCCCCGGTGTTCTCTAAAATCAAGGGTAGCTGCTTGCTTCTGGGAAATCGCCAGTACTTTCTTGCTATGTTGAAGGTTGTAACTCTGAATCAAAATTCTAGAATAATCAGCTATGCCTTTCCCCCTGTTCTTTTTTCCAAGCTTGCACAAACCAGTCATGGAAGCTGGTTACTTCCTGTTCCTGTGTCAGGCTTAGAACTCATTCTTCAGGATTTTTACTAAGACTTGTAGAGCCAAATAACAAAACTTTAACTGAAACCATACATTATTCTGTTTGAAATTTTAATTTAAACATATTTTTAAGCTTAGGATATATTTATGCATCTGAATTGCTGAATGGCTAGTTGATAACTTGAACCACAGAGATTATGTTGTGCTGCATTTTTAAAAGCAAATAGGAAGAACAATAAAAGCAAACAAACTTATAATTTTTAAAAATGACAACTTTTAGAAGCTAGGAAAAGTTGCATGTGTTTTTTGAACCCAGATAATTGATAGAAGTAAACTATCAAACTTTTGTAAACTTCTTTTTGGGATGAAAAGACAAACCAACAGCAAAGAACTCATCAATAACAAAGAAATAATCACTAAATTAACTGATGTCTCTATTCTCATAGTGGAACGTGCCAGGAAATAATGCAAATGTTTAGAGTTTGTAATTCCTCCCTAGAAAGACAGCACAGACGATGAAATCCTATAAAAGTTGGCCTGGACTTATGGGTCTGTTTTCCCTTGAGACTTACATTACTGAACTCTTTGTATCATTCTGTTCCTTTTGTGTATTTATTTTCAAATTGAGGATGTAAGTTAGCATTCATAGAACCAAGCTTAAAATTGGGTATTTTTAACCTTGGAAGTCTACGGAAGGGCTTCATCAGAAACTTATTCATATATACACAAGTAGTGGTTGAGGTAGAGAGAAACCATCACTGAGTTTCCCCTATTTTCAAAGAAGTCCATGACCCACCCCCACACCCCTCCCAAAAAAGAAATAGAAATAACCATGAAAAAAATACCCCAGATTTCAACTCTAACCCATGAGATCAAATCCTGTTTACATGGGATGCTGCTGCCATCTGGTGTCTAACCAGTATCTCAGTTTTCATCAAAAGTACCAGCTGGAAGGATGACTCAGACACACTGTGAATCCAGCCCAGCCTGGAGGGTACCGCAGACACTTAAGGGAGCAGAACACAGAAAAAGAGTGAGCTTCAGTCTGTAGGTCCCTTAAACCACCACTGGAATTCTAATCCTTAAGTACTTAACAGTGTGCAAGGTATGCAGAATTAAATTAAATCCTCAATAGTTAGTTTTAAATGACTCATGCTTGAAGCAGAAATTAGAACTGGCAGGATTTCCATAGAACTTCTAACTAGTAACATTATAAGTGAAGGCGAGAAGATATCATTGTCTCACTGAGATCCTGCAAAGAATTTTCAAACCTTGGAGCCTTAACATTCTATCTAGGTGTTTCTGGATATTCACCCAACATGAATTGGTTTCAAAACTTTCTAAAGTTTAGGCATTCAACTTGGAAAAAGGGGGAAAAAATGCTCAGGTTTACTACACAAAATTAAGAGTTTCTCAGCCTGGTGATTTGTCATTATGTGGCAAATTGATATGATATTTCACTACTGCATTTAAGTGTCCAAAAGTTATTTCAGCTCTTACTTATTCTTGTAATCTAAGAAATGTAAAATTAATCACAGAATGTTAGAAAGAAAATACAAAAGTTCCTATTGGTAGGTAGCCTACCAATTCAATGCTTACCTGCCAATTCCAGAAACATATAGCCCTTTATATATTTTTTAATATTATTAACTTGTCAGCTGCATGAGAAGATGATTAAAGAGAGCTGCCAACTGCCCTTAAGTAACAAGTATATTCTGGACCCAATGAAGGAATAAACTATTAAGTTTCTTTCTCATTATTGTGACTACAAAATTATCTCAGGAAAACTTATAAAGGCCATGGCAGAAATTGTGGAATTATTTCCAGCCAGCACAGAATTTCTATTTAAGAGGGAATTTGAAGTAGCCCTTCGATTAAAAAGGTATTGTGGGGACTAGACTTGAACCTGATTTTGAATAGCAAAGCAGTAATGTGGGAAGGAGATTCTTATGTGGAGGGCAGTGTAACTTTTGCTAGATTCCAAAGCACTCTGCTAGAAAGGTAGTATTTGGCCTTATAGCACTAGAATCAAAAGAACAGGCAGAAATAATTAGTCTCAAAATAAGCACAAATATAGTCACCTTCTCAGGAGAAATTCACATTATATTTTTACCTGAGGGATGGTGGAGACAGATGAGTATAACTCAAAACTTTCATTTGAAAAGCATTACTCATATTCTCTCAATCAAATCAACCTCATCTGAGTCTTTGATCCTGTAATTATTTGGCTTCCCCTACATGATCGGATTCCTCAAGGAATCTAAGAATTGTCTCCAATAGGAGCCACAGTGAAAATAAACCATGCAGGGATTCAAGTCTCTGAACCACTCAGTCTTCCACGAACAAACGTCTCTGTGTCATGTACCTGTCTGGGAATTCTCGAGGGAGGGCAGGCAAGCTCTCCACATTGGCAATACTATTGTTGGGATACTGTATTGCTCCCGGCTTGCCCATCTGATAGCCTCTCCCAGAGGAAGAGCTGCAGGAACTGATAGACGCTTTCCTTCCACTTCATGCTTCTTGACCAGTGAAAACAAAGTTGCAGAAGCGGAAAAATCAGTAATCACATAACAAAAGACCTCAGGCATAAAAATCTTTCACTTTGGACAGTGGAAACTTGATTTTGCTACATCCTTTCTGAATTTTGCTTAGAAATCACAAAAACCATACTGGAAAAAGCCATCAAAGACCACGTGTCCTGTTTCCTGCCCCCAGGGGTCTGTTCTACATGTCCCTTGCTTCACTGGCCACACCAGACTAAGAGCAGAGATGTTCTTTTTGGCCATCTTTCCAGCACTTTGATTCTGGGTGCCTGAGCTCTCCACACCCAATTCTGTAGCTGCAGCATCCCTTCTCCCGAAGACATTGGCTGAATTTTGACTTGAAGCTTCTCTTTACGCCATGGTGGCCTTCAATGCTAATCTGTCAAGTCATTCTCCTGATGTGATTCTGACTTCTTTGAGTACTGCCCTTGTATCAGTGCACTACATCAGCCTTGCAAAAAAAGATAGACTTCTCAAGGCCTCTTCCAGCCTCCGCTCTTGATGACTTCTGCATCGTTTTCCCAGCAACTGGACCAGGCTGCTCTAAGTGGCACCACCAAGAGTCCAGTCTTTTTCTCCAGTGCTACCCAATGGCCAGGATGAAGTCAACTCACCTCAGTTCCTTTCTGCCTCAGAATAAACTTCTTGTGTATCCAAAGGACCTTTGCTGTTGCTCAGTTGCTAAGCCGTGTCTGATTCTTTGTGACCCCATGGACTGCAGTGCTCCAGGCTTTCCTGTCCTTCACTATCTCCTGGAGTTTGCTCGAACTCATGTCCGTTGATTTGGTGTTGGCATCCAACCATCTCACCCTCTGCCATCTCCTTCTCTTCCTGCCTTCAATCTTTCCCAGCATCAGGGTCTTTTCCAACAAGTCGTCTCCTCACACCAGATTGTCAAAGTATTGAAACTTCAGCATCAGTCCTTCCAATGAATATTCCTTGATGTCCTTTAGGATTGACTGGTTTGATCTCCTCGCTGCCAAGGATACCTTGGAGAAGTTATAATAACGTTTGACCCCACTCTGGGTTATAGGAAAGAAATGTCAGTTCCAATGTTCTAAGTATTTCTCCCAGAAGTCATTCATTTTTCAGGGAACACTTAGTGGCTTTTATTCCTAAACTGAAATCAGTGAAATTAATACGCAGAGCAAGCCTGTCCCCATGTGACATTGGTATCACTAAAATGCGTGAGCATCAACATGAATGGTGAAATTGTACTTTTCCTGAGTTGTTGGAATAGGGAGTAATTTTTGTTTAAATAGGTCTCGAGCTCATTCCAAAGTAGTTGCGCACATGTATATTTTCTAACCACTCTGTATTTTTAAAGAAAATTTCTTTTGTTGTTACTTATTTACCAAAAGCCACATTTTATGACTTCAAACCTTCTTCATCCTTTAAAGTTGACATGAATTTGGCTCTTTGTGATTGATCTCAGGGCCTTTCTGACTGTGGTAATATCAAGAGCCAATATCAATTTCTTTCAAAAAGGATCAAAGAAAGATTCATTCTCTGTTCCCATAAAAACAGTTTTTAGAAACCTCTCCCCTCCTAGCATTCATCTTAAAAGAAATTTAAATAAAAAGTAGAGCAAACATTTTTATCCTTGAATACAATTGCATTTTTACAATTTCAAAGAAACTGAGCTTTTCTAATTTTGTCTGTATTCTACAATTAAATTAACTGCTATTGTCATTTGCATGAAAGTATCTTATAAAACCGATTTATTATCAGATTTCCCTGGTGATCCAATGGTTAAGAATCCACCTGCCAGTAGAGGAGACACAGGCTTGATCCCTGCTCCAGGAAGATTCCACATGCCATTGGGCCTCTAAGACCATGCACCCCAACTACTGAACAGAGAAGCCACTGCAATGGAAAGACCATGCACTGCAACTAGAGAGTACCCCACCTTCTGCAACTAGAGAAAGCCCTCAAGCATCACCGAACACCAAGAGCAGTCAAAAATAAAATAATAAATCGATAATTTTTCAATTAAAAAATAGGCTTATTATCATTTACCTTCCAAGTGTGTGATTCTATGTGTATATGCATATCTGTGTATTTCGGGGTGAAGTGAGGTATAGCACACTTAAAGAATTTTTGAAAAGAAGCCCTAGGGGACAGGGTCTTATCACAATCACTTCTGGAAGAATAAAGTCCGTCTAAGACCTCCTGCCTCCCTGTAATGAACAAGTTGGGTGTTATCATTATTCACTTCCCTATAGATAAAAGAAACCTAGCAATGTTAGAGACCATTGGCAGGGAAGGTCCACTTCTGTCTCACACTCCAACCCCACAAACTCATTCAATTAATTCTATTTCTTTGTGCTGTTTCCATAGGACGATGATCACCTATTTCGGGGACTCAGTGGTAAAGAATCCACCTGCCAATGCAGAAAACATGTGTTCGATCCCTGGGTTGGAAAGATCCCCTGGGGGAGGTCATGACAACCCACTTCAGCATTCTTGCCTGGTAAATCCCATGGACAGAGGAGCCTGGTGGGCTACAGTCCATGGGATCGCAAAAGAGTCAGACATGACTGAGAGACTAAGCAACAATCATTTATTTGCCATTCTGAAATCTAAGAAACAGAAAATTTGGGTTTTTTCCCAATTCACTTAGTGCAAAACCTGAATTAAAGTTATGTATAGTCTTTATTTTATCCCAATTAGTTGTTACCTTTCATTGCAAAAGTATATATGGTTATAAGTTAAAGGTATTTATACCATAACACCTATCAAAATTACAAAAAGTTGTAAAATTTCTGAATTCCAAAATTTATCTGGCCCTAAGATTTTTAGGAACTTCTCTGGTGGCTCAGATGGTAAAGCATATCAGAGATTTGACCTATGTTGAACAACCCAATCACTTCTAGAAGAATGAAAGCCCTCAAAGGGTGGCCTTATTAGATCACTGGTTCCTAGCTAGCAATAAAGAAGGCATGAAGACTTTGCTTAGAGACAAAAATGGGGACTAGAAGTCATGAGAGGTATGAAAGAAAAAAAGAGAGAGAGAGAGAATAGACATCAGGTGGCACATATAGCTTACATCAAAATACAGCATAATTTCAAAAGAAACTTTGCTCCAGATCATCATCGTTGTTGTCTAGTCATTCAGTCATGTTCAACGCTTCTGTGACCCCATGGACTATAGCCCACCAGGTTCCCCAGTCATGGGTTTTCCCAGGCAAGAAAACCAGAGCAAGTGGCCATTTCCTTCTCCAGAGGATCTTCCTGACCCAGGAATCGAACCCGCATCTCCTGCATCTCCTACATTGGCAGGCAGATTCTTTACCACTGAACCACCTGGAAACCAAGAAGCAAAAATAAGATACTCTTCTTCTGGACCCTCCTAGTACTCTAAGCCATTGATTCCACACTTTTGTATGTAGATCTGGTGCATTTGCTGCAACATTAAGAGGGATAGATGGGATTCTACTACATTATAAGCCTGTAAAAATTCAACCATGCTTTATCCTACTGAAATTTGAACTAACAAATTCCAAAATAAATTCTAAGGATAGAGTTTAAGAAGTTTAGAAACTCCTTCAGATCTTCTAGACACATAGGTTCTCATGTGAAAAAAAATAGTAATAACCTTATGGATATAGTAAGAAAGGAAATATCAAATAAGTGACTGAAATCTGTAATGGTCAAAAACTTGATGGCTATAAGGTAACACTAAAGAAATTAATTCAGACTTCTGAAAATTTGGCCACACATCTACCTTCCTTTCTTAAACATTATACATCTTGTGTGTGTGTGTGTGTGTGTGTGTGCACTCAGTCATGTCCAACTCTTTGCGACCGCCTAGACTGTAGGCCACCAGTCTCCTCTGTCTGTGGAATTTTCCAGGCAAGAAATGGGTTTCTATTTCCTACTCCAAGGGATCTTCCTGACCCAGGGATTGAACCCACATATCTTGCATCTCCTGCATTGGCAAGCATATTCTTTGCCACTGTGCCACTGGACATTATATATATATATATTTGAAATGCCATTTTGAATAACTCACTTATTTCTATTAAACGTTTGAAAGGCAAAAGAAAAAAGTTGCTTAAATTTGGCAAATAAATACTTCAAATGTCATAAATTTATTCTAAGCTGTGCTCAGCATCTACTGATGTTCTGATATATTATTTTGAATATGCCAAAAGCTGAAGCACATATTATCAAGAAGCATTTTAAACAATTGAGGGTTTCTTATGCTTTGTTCTTCAAATATTTTCTAATTTTTGGTCTAAATGGGAAGTTTTGTATCAACTATAAAGATTTGATTAAGAAATCAAAAATGCATAAGTTAGAATCACATAACATACCTGATTTACTAATATCCTGGGATGCATATTTTTAAATATATTTAGGGGAAAGAGCCTTTCAGTTACAATTTAACTATGGACATAGAAGTGTAATCAAGCCCTAGTGCATTCTGTCACTTTTTAATTTCCCAGACACACATAGATAGGGTTTTGATTTGGTCACATCCTCAGGAATTCAGTGTGGCTCACTGTTAAGTGGAATCTTGGATAGGCTCATTTAGAGCTGGATGGGGAAATGACCAAAAGAGTTCTAACAGAAAACAGATTTTGCCATATGGCTCCTAACCATTTGCCCTTTGAAGCTCAGTAAAAGAGGTTTGAGATACTACAGAGGTGTTTTTCTTTTGTCTAGGAAAAGATTTGAAAGATTTGTCTAGGAAGACAACAGAAGCCATGAATTTAACATGTTGGTCAAAATACAAGAAGAACAAGCCAACAGATGGGAAAGCAGAGGGCCCACAGCTGCTTCAAATGAATCCCTATGGTGTTGAGCATCTTTCAAAAGTGGCCAATCCCAAAATAAAGCCATAGATATCTTCTCTCCATCACTAAGCAATCCTATAGGTCATAGTTCATGAGAGACCTTCTATTTGCTTCGATTCTGATGAACCCTTATTAAACATCAACATTTGGTCAGCAATCATATTACTCTTGAGAGTCCCTTGGACTGCAAGGAGATCCAATCAGTCCATCCTAAAGGAAATCAGTCCTGAATATTCATTGGAAGGACTGATGCTGAAGCTGAAATTCCAATACTTTGGCCACCTGATGCGAAGAGCTGACTCATTTGAAAAGACCCTGATGCTGGGAAAGATTGAAGGCAGAAGGAGAAGGGGACGACAGAGGATGAGATGGTCGGGTGGCATCACCAACTCAATGGACATGAGTTTGAGCAAGCTCCAGGAGTCAGTGATGGACAGGGAAGCCTGGTGTGCTGCAGTCCATGGGGTCTCAAAGAGTCGGACACGACTGAGTGACTGAAGTGAACTGAACTGAATCATATTATAAAGGGATACAATCAGTACTGTATGAAAATTAGCTAATTAACACTTTCATTCTTTGGTCTATTATCCCTAAAATTAGGCAATAATCTTCACTTTTTTTCTATTTATTTGTTTTAAAATTTTTGGCAACTAGGCATTTGCCAACCTGAACCAGATATTTTTTAAAATACATAATAAAATATATCAAGTCCACCCTCTACTTTTGAACTGTGGTGTTGGAGAAGGCTCTTGAGAGTCCCTTGGACTGCAAGAAGATCCAACCAGTCCATCCTAAAGGAGATCAGTCCTGGGTGTTCATTGGAAGAACTGATGCTGAAACTCCAATACTTTGGCCACCTGATACAAAGAGCTGACTCATTTGAAAAGACCCTGATGCTGGGAAAGATTGAAGACAGGAAGAGAAGGGGACGACAGGATGAGATGGTTGGATGGCATCACCGACTTAATGGACATGGGTTTGGGTGGACTCCAGGAGTTGGTGATGGACAGGGAGGCCTGGCGTGCTGTGATTCATGGGGTTGCAAAGAGTCAGACTCGACTGAACAACTGAACTGAACTGAACCTCTACCTGAGTAAAATTTAATAAGCTTTCAAAATTCCATTTTGAGCCATCACACACAATCACTTTTTTAAGAAAGAAAATTCATAAAATATTAGCATGCCCATAGATCACATTTTTTTATTCATGATTTTATATTGTGATGAAAGCAAACACACTCTTAAAATATAGGAAAATGCTTTATGAATAAAAAACTGTCAGAAAATTGACACTGTTGTTGGATTTTTTAGGCATTAAAATAATTGTCTCTCAGGTATGAATGTGTCATATTAAGATAATAAATGGTAATTAAGATAAAACAATTGTTCCTTAGAAAGAAAGGTATGACAAACCTAGAAAGTGTATTAAAAAGAAGAGATCTCATTTTGCTGACAAAGATCTGTATAGTCAAAGTTATGGTTTTTCCAGTAGTCATGTACAGGTGTGAGAAGTGAACCAGAAAAAAGGTTGAGTGCCAAAGAACTGAAGCTTTCAAACTGTGGTGCTGGAGAAGACTCTTGAGAGTCCTTTGGACCACAATGAGATAAAACCAGTCAAACCCAAAGGAAATCAACTCTGAATATTCATTGGAAGGGCTGATGCTGAAGCTGAAGCTCCAATACTTTGGCCACCTGATGACAAGAGCCAACTCATAGGAAAAGACCTTGATACTGGGAAAGATTGAAGGCAGGAGGAGAAGCAGGCAGCAGAGGATGAGATGGTTGGATGGCATCACTGACTCAATATATGAGTTTGAGCAAACTCCAGGAGATAGTGAAGGACAGGGAAGCCTAGCGTGCTGCAGTCCACGGGGTCACAAAGAGTTGGACTCGACTTAGCAACTAAACAACAACAACCGGGATGATTGAAAATTATCATCCTGATGATGATGAAATATACGTTGGACCATATTGTAGAAGCACCCAACCACAAGTAGCTCATCACAGATAACATATTTCAAACTCAAGCCCTATAATTTAGTGCCATTGAATTAGAATTATCAAAGTTCTATCTCAAGAAAATGTATGATGACTTTATAGTAAATTACTAAAAAATCAATAAGCACTAACATGAGATGCATTAAGACAATTTAGAGTCAAAGGAATATAAGAACTAAAGATGATTTAATAAATAAACTTTGTTCTATCCTCCTTTAACCTGCTGTTTATGGACTACAGTCAGTAGCATTAGGAATGCCTAACTGGCTCTTTATCTATCATATTTAAGTGCTATGGGGTTTTCTGAAAGGGAAAATTGAGGTTGATCCAATGGGGATGAGCATGAGATAGAGGCAGAGAACTGCGCATCAGAAAGAGAAAGAAAAAAGAGGGAGTCTGTTTTATTCTCATGACTTTTGAAATCAGCTGCTAGGCTGACTTTGAGTTAGAGTTTATAGTTTCAGCAGAAACTAGAAAGTGAATGGTAAAAAGGGCCACTGCAACTCAATGGATAACAATTTAAATCTACAAGGGGTCGCCACTTTTCTTCAGATCAGTGTGTATATCCTAGAGAGAGAGAGACAGAGAAATAAACATTTGACTACAAATCCAGCACCTTTCACCAAATGAATTAATAGAAAATGTTAGAAAAACATAAATTTATTTCTTCAAACATATTCTGAACTGACTTGAGTGTTCCCACTCATGCAGCCATTCAGGAAAATTCATACTGCCAACCATTCAGGGCTAAATTTCTTAAGCAAGACATGTCAGGCAAGACCTAGGTTAGTGTCTTTAAGAGTAAAGTTGCTCTAGTCCTGGCGATGGTTGCCCTTTTTTCATTTATCAATCTAATTTTTTTTCATCTCTGCAGAAAAATGTCTGTGTGGTTGAAGGCAGGGGAGAGAGTTGGAGATTCTTGGCTTTTTCTGAAATTGCATGCTCTCCTAACTATGATTCTGTCACTTTAAGATGAAAACACTGACAGCTAGAGAGGGAAGTCCGATGAAATAAATTAACACTCTTGACTGGTGTTCAAAGCTATGATTTCACATGAATGTTAAAATGATTATTCCATACTAAAGGCCCAAGCTGATGAATGAATTAATAACCTCCAGCAACTATGTGAAGCTGTTTTATTAAGGATGGTAACCTGCTGTTTTCTGTCTCCTCTGAAGACAGAATGAGAATAGAGAGGGTCAAGCTACACCCCCCTGCAGAGAAGATATAACTTAGATATTCAGTATTTCATGATTAGTGATTGTTACAAAAGGATATTGATTTCTGAAAATGAGTATAGATGGTCCCCTAGGAAGAAGGCATCATTTGGTTAGGGATCAGTCTCCCTTAGTGAAAGAAAAGATGATTGAGGTTTTCCACACTGGCAGCCAGGCTGCTTAGTAGAACACAAGCCTATGACACTAAAATTTGCCTCTGTTGCATTAAGAGTCATAGATTCTTCTTCTAGTTGTTTGTATAGAAAAGAACCTGGACTTTGCCACATTTGTTTCAGAGTCAGAGCAAAAGAGTATACACTGGCACTTGTTAAATAATGTGTACTATGATCTCTACTAAAACCCACAGGCTTGTACTAAACATCAAGGGCTAACTATGACCGCTGAGATGATGGTAAAATCCAGAATTGTTCCACTAGATTTGGTATCAGAGCACACACCTAATAAATTCCATGGTGGTCCAGCAGTTAAGACTCTGTGCTTCCACTGCAGAGGGTGCAGCGTTTGACCCCTGGTCAGGGAACTGAGATCCCACATGCCACAGAGCATGGCCAAAAAAAGGTAACGATAATAAATAATAATAAAGGATTTTTTAAGAGGGCACTTCTGTGATGTACCCTTTTCCCTGTCCTTCCTTGACCACTCCCTCTCCTCTCACTGCCTTTATCATCCACAGCCAGCTGTGTGCCTACCCTGCCGGTGTCAGCAAAGGAACAGGGGTGCCTTCCAAGAGGCTCTACATGAGCCCCCAAATATCTGGGAAATGCGTCCATTGCCTCATGACAGACAGACCCTTCCACCCTCATTTTGTGAAGGGATAGTGAGAATCCTGGAGTTCTCCCTGCCCATCAGTCACAAATCATTTCATCACCTGTGCTCTGGATAAAGCTATAAAATCAGACATCCACTCAAGAGACATGGTCTAAGTATTAACTTTGGGCTCGTTTCCGGTGGTATATACTCAGTTCCTTGCCTCATTTGCTCTAGTGTTCTGTCATAGAATTTAAAGGATTTCTAAAGACAATGAAGCTGAAAGCAATGGAAAGAAACTTGGCCAGGAAAAGAGAAAAGAAGCCTTCAATACGAAAATCATTTAAAAAGGGATGAAAGAATTATATTAAATAGAAATTATAGTATAGTAAGGAAATGACTCCAGGGCTGGTAAACTCATCATGATTTAGGAGGTGAATTCCACAGTAAAGCAAGCAAAGCTTTGGAGTCAGAGCATAGCTACCAATGCATTGGTATCTGGAGGATGCCACTAGGGCAAAGGTCATTGAGATAGTCTGGGGGAAGTGCCTTCCAGCACTACTCAATTCACAAGGGAGCTGGGAATCATGATGGTGACCTAGGAACGTCTGGCCAAGTGTTTAATTTATTCAATAACTTTCCTGAGTCTCTCACTGGACCTCTTGGTTAGGGTGCTAAGAAATAAAAACAATGAAGAAAGAGTTATTATCCTCAGCTACTTGTTGAGGGTTAATTACAATGCAGTTGATACATTCTCAATCATCCCTGCTCAGATGTCACCGAAACCAAAAGACCTCAGCCCACCAAAAGGTTAATCACTCGTTATAGAAACTACAGCCCTGCCTTGCAGATAGCTTTGTATCAGGTTGATCACTAAAGTCTTTTAAGGAGTTCCTTCTTTTCCTTTTCTTTTTCTCTCAGTCTTTCTTCCTCTCTTTCTTTTTTTTTTTTTTAAATTTTATTTTATTTTTAAACTTTACATAATTGTATTAGTTTTGCTAAATATCAAAATGAATCCGCCACAGGCATACATGTTCTTTGCTTCTCTGTCCCTCTAAACTGTGAATCTCTTAAGAGAAAAGTAATTGGGTCATCTATAACTGTGTTATGTTATAAGCATGCGACAAATCTTCATTGAGCTGAACAAAACTGAATGTTACAGGAGTCATTCTGAAGGTGAAAGAGAGAAGGATGGAGGTGTGGAGGAATAACTCCTTATCTGTAAAATGTACCTAATATCCATCTCTTAGAGTTAACTGATACATTTTATATCATGCCATACATGCCTGGTACTTGCCATGGGATCAGTTAAGCAGTTGTTGATACATTACTATTAACAGTTATGGTACTGTTACTGTTAACAATGATATTATGTGTATTATTGAGTTCATAGGTGGCTCTGCAGTGACTTCAGCTGCTGTGGTCTTGACGTTACTGATTTTATTCCCAGAGTCTTGATGATGCTGAGAGAGGCTTTATCTTATCATAATCCACCACTCCTCTTTTCCATGTTTGTCTTTTTCCAAGTACGTTCTTGCTTATTCTTTGTCTTCTTTTTACATCTTATAATTTGTTCAAGTTTTCTTAAGGGGACTTCTTCCAATCTAATGGCTTTACTATTAAATTTCTAAATCTGCTTTTAAAAAGTAGCCAGTTTGCAAAACAGAATAAAGAACATGTAAGCAAATGAAGCTGGTGTAGGAGAAGCTGATAGAAAAAAATAATTTTCTCCAATGTGGGAACGCCACAAATCTATGATATCTGTGGACACATGATTCTAGTCTATTTTGTGTTAGGTAAATCCATTCAGTTCATCTGGGAGATGGATTTATTTTTCGGATGTTTCCCCTTATAATTAATAATGAACCCTGGTTCAAATAATAAGGGGAAAACAGGAAATGGAAGAAAAGAATCTTCAATCTGCAATGCATAACTGTTTTGGATAATAATTATTGCCACATTTTTTGTATTATTGTGAAAGTGAGATATCAGACCAACATTTATACTGTTTTTCAAAAAGAAAAAAGGAATAACATTTTGTATTCTGATAATTGGCATTAATGCTTCTATATATTATAAAAAATAGCACTCATCTATTTACTGCAATGTTCTGTTTTAAACAGATTGATTTTAACATTTCTACTAAGTTGCCAACATGCAGGCAATTGGGTAGTCTGATATTTCCTTGGGAGAATAGTTAGAACTTAAATATAGATTTTAGAGTCATTCATTTTTAAGTAGAACTTAATTAAAGCCATGAGATCAGATGAAATTGCTTAGGGAAAGACTAGAAATGCAAATATATTACTTTGTTATAATTGTTCTTAGCTGTGGAAAATATGATCTACCATAACTGATTTGTTCAATAGGCATCAGGATTGATCCAAAGAAGCATCTTATAATTATTGTTGTTATGTTCTAAATGTATAAACGTTTGTCATGAAGAGGGGATTGATGAATATGAAGCAGAGAGACACAAAACAATTAACTAACAACTATGCACATCATTAAATGTTGACTTATGCTAATTATGCATTCCTTCAGATGGCTACTATTCACTGCCTGAATACTTGCAAGGGGAAAGTCTTTATGAGATGACAAAATATAAAAGACCAGGGTTTTTTGTTTGTGTTTTTTGGTGTGTGTGTGTGTGTGTGTGTGTGTGTTTCCACTTCTAGTGGTGCTGGGTCTCTGTGCAGCTCAGAATTTTCCCTAGCTGCTGAGAGTGGGGACTGCTCTTTATGAAATGGCTGCAGTGTGCAGGCTTCTCACTGCTGTGGTGTCTCTTGTGTCTGGGGAAGGGTTCTAGGGCCTCAGTCATTGCAGCTCCCAGGCTCTAGGGCACGGACTCAGTAGTTCTGGTGCACAGTCTTATTGCTCCAAAGCACGTGGGACCCACCCTATTAGGGATCAAGCTCACTTCTCCCGTGCATCTTGCATTGGCAGGCAGATTCTTTACCACTGAGTCACCTGGGAACCCCACGACCAGCTTTAAAATACAGTTTTCTTTGGAGGTGGCATGCAGTTGTCCTGACTTCACGTGTCAAATGTAATTTTTCCTCCCTCTCCTCCTTCTCTTCTACCTTCTCCTGGTTCCTCCTTTTTTGCTTTTGTAAAATAATTTTTTATTATTATCCTTGAGGTAATAGTTATACCTCATTACATTCCATATACACACTATTTCTTCAGACTTTAAAACAGATCTAAAGGCCAGTATATAGCCAGTGGTTGCCAAAATGCATACAAAATCTGTCTAGAGAATGATTTTTCTGGATAATAAGAAAATGTGAAACACTCTAAAGGATGAAAAAGAGTAGCGTTAGGAGGGAAAGAGATACATATCTTTTTGGCGTGGAAAGGCAGGAGGACAGAGGGGATGATGTAAAAGAAACATCCAATTCAGGACACCGATATCTTCGGTGGGCATCATTGGTATTTTCTGGAGTGTAGTTTGGAGAGACATCAAGTAGCATGTTCACGACTGGTTGGGGGACATGACTTAATAAATAATTCAAAGAGTCTGCTCCTAATCTGTATGGAATAAAGGGGTGCAGTCAGGGGTTAAAGAATTTCCAATGTGCCTAGTAAACAAAATACAGAGAACATTAACAAGTAGAAATCCTGAGGGAGCCTATCTGAAAAAGTCATAATATACAAAAATGAGGCCAACAATGGCAAATGCCAGGGACTGTGCTCTCCAGTAATGGGGGCAGAATGTGGCCACATAGCAGATCAGATTAATCCTGTTTCATTGTTCATTGGTTCAAAGAAGACATGAGACAAACCCCTGATCAGCAGAGACCAGCAGGGTTCAGAGGGTACCTTGTAGATCAGAGAAGGCTGCCACCTAGGCTCTCCATGTCTATACACACATAGAGAGGAAAGGGAGAGGAAAAGAAAACCTGAACTCCCAAGCACTTGCTCAAAGAAGGCGGATGTATCCAAAAGTACTATGTCAACTGGAAGGAATCCTGGTGCTGTGAACTCTTAAGTTGTGGTTTAGGGCCCCCAGCTACTCATAAAGAAGCTGTTAATGAGCACATTTGGATCAGTAATAGCAAATTAAGAAAAACATTATTTCACTCATCTAGTAAATTCGTGAGCCCTCTCCCATCATAGAATTTTGAAAAATTGATTCTTTGTTTTTAAATTGAAGTATAGTTGATTTATAGTGCTGCATTAGTTTATGCTCTACAGCAAAGTAGTTCAGTTACATATACATATATATATATAGTTATTGTTGTTTAGTTGCTAAGTCATGTCTGACTCTTTTGTGACCCCATGGACTGTAGCCCATCAGACTTCTCTGTCCATGGGATTTTCCAGGCAAGAATACTACAGTGGGTTGATAATTCCTTCTTCAGGGGATTTTCCCAACCCACAGAGTGAACCTGCATCTCTTTCTTGGCAAGTGGATTCTTTACCAGTGAGCCACATACCTGGGAAGCCCTGATAGATAGATAGATACAGATATACATTATTTTTAATATTATTTTCCATTATAAACAAAAGTTGATTCTTAAAGACACAATTTAGCCAATCTAAAAGAAAAAAAAATTTTTTCTTTACAAAATTGAGGTTCGGGGAGTTGAATAACCTGCTTCTTTATAGCAGAAGAGAAACCCAAATTTCAGGATATCCAGTTCAGAACTTTTCTGCCATGCCATCCTTTCCGTAAGTAATCTGTGTGCATCTCTTTTCTTTCTAATGGAAAGTCAATGAAAGAATGAATTCAGATGGGATGGGAGGGTCAGATTGAAGATTTGAAAGCCAACTGATTTTTGAAGGCAATGGCCTCATCAAGAAACATTCACTCTTCCCAAACCAAGTGGAATCATTAAAAGATTTTACTGAGACAACTGAAAAATATCGAGATCCATCTCAGATCATTTCACTGTTGGAAGGTGAATTTTAAGAAGGCTTATTTGGGCTCACACCTTCATTTTCTTCAGGAAGTTTTCTTATTTTTCTAAACTGTAAGCAATAGGTATATATATATAATTTGTATAAATTCATATGCATGCACACATTCTGCTTCTTTTGCTAGTCTCTTAAAATACTAAAAATTCTACTAAATTTCTCAGAGTCCTTCACTAAGCAATGGGTGTGTCACCCTGAATTAGGGGGCATCCACTGTACACTGAGAAGGAGGGAGGGAATTAGAAGCCCCAGGACCTGCTTCAAGAACACTGACACTTGACTGTGAGATCACATGCACAAAATCACCTATTACTTCCAAACTGGTACATCAGAATCTTGAAATGGTCATCTCAATAAATGTCAAGAACTGATCAGACATGAACGACCCTTGAAACAGTGGGTTTGGAATCACTTCCACTGTCATGGGCTTCCCAGATGGCACTAGTGGTAAAGAACCTACCTGCCAATGCAGGAGATGTAAGAGATGTGGGTCTGATCCTTGAGTTAGGAAGATTCCCCAAAAGAGGCCACAGCAACTCACTCCAGTATTCTTACCTGAGAATCCCATGGACTCAGGAGCCTGGCAGGCTACAGTCCATGGGATTGCAAAGACTCGGACACGACTGAAGTAACTTAGCTGCAGCCACTGTCATGAAGAAGCTCAAATTGACAGATGAAGGGGCAAGTGTTTTAGACAGAAGGAATGATCTCAGAAAAGGAGTATAGAAGGCAGTAACACACCTGGACAGACGTCAGAATGCAATCAAAAGCTGCTGTAAGCTTGTTAAAAGGGGACTAGAAATTGAGAATGAGTAAGGCAAAAGAAAAATAGAATCACGCCAGTTGCTCAACACACGAAGGACCGTCATATAGGCAGCTTTGTTGAACTGGCTAGACTTTGTAACCACAATAGGGCTACAGCTTAGTCATGTATCACCTTCTATTTTCACAAAATTTCATGTGTTTCCCATCGATGTAGAAACCCCTGTGAGAAAATGCCTTGTCCTCATCCTAGACCTAGAAGAAAAAATAAACTTAAGCCACATCGAACTATGACCCTATCAAAATGTCAAGGCCTTACTCTGAAATATCACCACCGTGATTTAAAATTGATGTTGGCTCAAAGATCGTAATGACCTTTGTATTTTGAAAAATACCAGAATCTCTGATGACCATGAAAGAGATGGTTGTCACTGTTCCAGGACAAAAGGACCCAGGTAAGAAAATTACTGAGAGATGCAGAGAATCTAGAAGAGAAATATTTTGGCCCAAACTCAGTTTCCCATTCAAAAAGTTTTCCTGTGGCCAATACGCTCATCCCCAAGAGCTATAATGGTCACGTTTAACTTCTGGTCAGAGTCCCTGCATTTCGGCTCTTCTTTGATTTTTCTATTGGCTTCACAAGGATGGAAATTCATGCATGAAAGGATATTTAGAGTAACTGTGTACAAATAAGACCATTTTCTATTCACCTGTTGAAGGACAAGACCCAGTTCTGAAAGCTTGCTTACTATTTCCAGCCAATAAAAACAGTAAAAAGCACAAAAGACCTATTAGATCATCTTATCAACTCTTTCTCTTGGTTCTGTCAATAGTCCAGGGTCCTGTCAAGTGAAATTCTCCACTGTGGTATGTTTCTAAGGACAAAGGCAAGAAAGGCCTCTGGAATTTACATAGATGCCGAGTCCGCCCAACACGTCTCTAAGATTCTTATTAGAATGATGAAAACTATCCTTGGTTACCATATAGCACCTCTCAGCATGTCTTTCTCCTAGGATTAAAAAACATGACATTGAGTTCAAAGGGAAAAATTACATTTTCTTTTACACATTCATATGCAATGATTCCTTCCCTTGCTATTAATAAACTGGATGACTCATCCAACTGAACTCTCTCAAAGTGTGTGTGTGTGTGTGTGTGTGCGCGCGTGTGTGCACGCCTGGACCGGAGGAAAATCTCAGCAGTATTGACATTTGACAAGCCTGCTGTTCTGTGCTAATGAGCCCTAACGGTTTTAACATACGTCCTCCATGGCTGGCGTGCTTGGGGCTGATTCCATCATGGAAAAAAAAAAAAAAGATTTAAGTTTATGGCAGAGCTGGATGGTAGGATTGCTTGAAGTGAAATAGAGTCTGTTGATCTGTTCAGTGTGATGACCAGAACTCTGGAAATGCGTGGCCAAATCCTTGTGCTCTTCTTATGAATTAGATGCTTTTTCTTTCTTTAATAGAAAGGAAGCAGATCAGGCAGCATGCTGAGTAGCTACAGGCTGGTACATAAAAACAGAGTCCAGTGGAACAGCCACACACATCTTCCCCATACTTCTGGGCTGGCAGACGCTGGGAGATTTGGAACGTACCTCAGAAAGGAATTCCTCCCATCTCTTTCCATGGAGCCAGCTCACTGATGGCAAAGCTATGTTAAAAGTCCCAAAATGCTGGCTCTGGAAAATGCTGAAGATCAAAAAATCGTTCAAAGATTTCCTAGCGAATCCAAAATATATAAGCACTTCTCCAAGTGCCCACTGTGTCTCAGTCTTGATTCATGATTGGGTGGTTGAAAGTGTTCTAACGTGTGATGTGATGATTAATGGTGAAGCACGTGCAACCTCAGAGCTATGTTGATGAGGTATGCCTGGGCCCATACCACGTTCTCACCTCTGCATAATCTCTCAGAGAGCTCTCACTAAACCTCAGCACTCAGGGCCGCAGCCCCAGAGAGTCTTTGTTGGTCTGGGGTGGAGCCAGGCATTGGTTTCTTAATAGCTCTTCAGTAACTTCTAATACTCAGCCAAGGTTAAATTGATGAACAAAGGCCTAAAATTAACAATCTGAAATGAATTACAGGCATATTGGTATATTATAATAGGGTGTAACCCCTTGTCAGAAGTTTTTCAGAAACTTCTAGAAAGAAATTCTTCTCACCTAACAGGACTACTGGCTCATTTATGTGCTTGCTATCTCCTATACATCTCAGATCAGGAGCTCCTTGGAACAAATATATGTGCGAGAGACAGCCCAGTGTAGTGGCTAAGAGGGTATCTTTTATATCCTCGCCTTGTGTCTTGAGTCTTGTTATTTAGTGATGTGATCTAGGCCAAGAAACCTGGACTTTCCTTCTGTAAAACAGTAATAAATAAAACATCTACTATGCCAAAGCCTTGTATTTTGGCATCTGCTATGCCAAACATCTACTATGCCAAAGCCTTGTATTTTGACATCTGCTATGCCAAAGCCTTTGGCTGTGTGGATCACAACAAATTGTGGAAAATTCTGAAAGAGCAGGTAATACCAGATCACCTTATCTGCCTCCTGAGAAATACGTATGCAGGTCAAAAAGCAACAGTGAGAATTCAACATGGAACAATGGACTGGTTCGAAACTGGGAAATTGTCCAAATTGTCAAGGCAGCATATTGTTACCCTGCTTATTTAACTTATATGGAGAGTACATCATGAGAAATACTGGGCTGGAGGAAGCACAGCTTGAATCAAGATTTCCAAGAGAGATATCAAAAACCTCAGATATGCAGATGACACCACCCTTATGGCAGAAAGCAAAGAACTAAAGAGCTTCTTGATGAAAGTGAACGAGGAGAGTACAAAAAGTTTGCTTAAAACTCAACATTCAGAAAGCTAAGATCATAGCATCTGGTCCCATCTGGTGGCAAATAGATGGGGAAACAATGGAAACAGTGAGAGACTTTATTTGGGGGGACTCCAAAATCACTGCAGATAGTGACTGCAGCTATGGAATTAAAAGACGCTTGCTCCTTGTAAGAAAAGCTATGACCAACCTAGACAGCATATTAAAAAGCAGAGACATTACTTTGCCAACAAAGTTCTATCTAATCAAACCTATGGTTTTTCCAGTAGTCAGGTATGGATGTGAGAGTTGGACTATAAAGAAAGCTGAGCACCAACAAATTGATGCTTTTGAACTGTGGTGTTGGAGAAGACTCTTGAGAGTCCCTTGGACTGCAAGGAGATTAAACCAGTCCATCCTAAAGGAAAACAGTCCTGAATATTCATTTGAAGGACTGATGCTGAAGCTGAAACTCCAGTACTTTGGCTACCTGATGCGAAGAACTGACTCATTTGAAAAGACCCTGATGCTAGGAAAGATTGAAGGTGGGAGGAGAAGGGGGACAGAGGATGAGATGGTTGGATGGCATCACCCACTCAATGGACATGAGTTTGAGCAAGTTCCAGGAGTTGGTGATGGACCCGGAAGCCTGGCGCGCTGCAGTCCATAGGGTCTCAAAGAGTCAGACATGACTGAGAGACTGAACTGTAAGTGGTAATAATAGCTCCAGTTGGAAGGATGAAATGCCTCCATGTGAATGAGACACTTGCACTGGTGCCTGGTCCATGGGAAGCTCTTTGTAGGTACTGGCTATAACCATCCCTAAGCTGTCATTCAGAGAAGGGGATGGCACCCCACTCCAGTACTCGTACCTGGAAAATCCCATGGATGGAGGAGCCTGGTAGGCTGCAGTCCATAGGGTCACGAAGAGTCGGACACAACTGAGAGACTTCACTTTCACTTTTCACTTTCATGCATTGGAGAAGGAAATGGCAACACACTCCAGTGTTCTTACCTGGAGAATCCCAGGGATGGGGAAGCCTGGTGGGCTGCCGTCTATGGGGTCGCACAGAGTCGGACATGACTGAAGCGACTTAGTAGCAGCAGCAAGCTGTCACTGTGTTTAATGATAAAGCAATGATGCACAAAATTTCAAATCCAAAGTAGTTAAGTCATGAACGGAATTCTAAACATAAAGAGTTGGCTTTTGTTTTCTCTCTACTGTAGGACTAGCCACTCAATGATATTTACAAATCTTGGAATTATACACAGAACTCAGCCACATGAGCAGTTTTCTTTCATCGAAAAGACTACACATTTTTTTGCCAGCATTTGCAAATTTGAGATCAGTTATAATTGTATGTTTACTGACAGCATTGTTGTAATACTATGAAAACTATAGTTTTCAAAACAGTGCTGTGTTCCCAGATGTTTTGTGTACTTCTATGGCAGTTATGGTGATATTTAGAGGGTAAACATTACGTAAACCTGAAATTTAAATTTCCATTTGTACAATAACAGAACTGACATAATGTGGGTCCAAAATGCTAGTTTAAAAATATTTTTAATTAAAAAGACTTTTGTGTAAGCATGAGCTTCACTTAGCTAGTTACTTCATTGTTTGACAAAATTTCATTGGGAAACTATGCTGGTGCATGTCACCAATTCAGTTTAGACATTTTTACTCTATGGACCCTAAACTAGTGTTTTGCTTTTAATCCCAAAGGGATATTTCCTCCAGTAGGTCAGAATAAAGATTTCAGTCACATAAGGCAACAGAAGAAAATCTTCCTCTGCTTGAAGATCCTGTTTTGTATAGCAGAAGCTGAAGAGAACTTTAACCTTGGTGTGACTGAATTTTAACGAATGCCTTTGCTTATCAGGGAACAATGCTTTCTTATGTCAGAAATTCTTCTTCCCTTGAGGTTGTTGTTGTTGTTCAGTCACTCAGTAGTGTCCAACTCTTTGTAACCCCATGAACTGCAGCACACCAGGCTTCCCTGTCCTTCACCATCTCCTGGAGTTTGCTCAAATTCACGTCCATCGCGTCAGTGATGCCATTCAACCATCTCATTCTCTGTCGTCCCCTTCTCCTCCTGCCCTCAATCTTTCCCAGCATCAGGATCTTTTCCAATGAGTCAGGTCTTCGCATCAGGTGGCCAAAGTATTAGATCTTCAGCTTCAGCATTAGTCCTTCCAGGGTTGATTTCCTTTAGGATTGACTTGTTTGATCTCCTTGCTGTCCAAGGTGCTTCTTTTTTTAGAGTGAGGGACTGCAATTTTTTTCTGTAAAGGGCTATATATAAATATTTATGTCCGATGTTTTCCATTGAAAGTAGTTCTGCTATTGTAGTGAGAAACTGTCCACAGACAACACATTAGCAAATAAGCATGTCTGTTGTGGTGGCTCCCAGAAGGCTTGTTGTCACTTAGTCGCTAAGTCATGTCTGACTCTTGTGACCCAATGGACTATGGCCCACCAGGCTCCTCTGTCCATGGGATTCTCCAGGCAAGAATACTAGAGTGGGTTGCCACTATCTTCTCCAGAGGATCTTCCTGACCCAGGGCTCAAACCTGCATCTCTTGCATTTTGGCAGGCAGATTCTTTACCACCCGGGAAGCCCATCCCAGAAGAGATCCAGATTTTAATCCCTGGAACTTGTGAATGTCACCTTCTGTGGCAAAGGGGGCTTTGCACACATGATTAAGTCAAGGATCTTGAAATAGGGGATTATTCAAGATTATCTGCATGGGCTTTAAATGTGATCACATGTCCTTATAAAATGGAAGCAGCGGAGGACATTTAACCACACAGACAACAGAGGCAATGGGAGTACTGAAGCAAGATGCTACGATGCTGACTTCGAAGATGGAGAAAGGGACCACAAGCTAAGGAATTCAGGGGATGCAGCTCTAGAAGCTCTAAAAGGTAAAGAAGGGGATTCTCCCCTGGAGCCTCCAGAGGAATCACAGCCCTGCCAACACCTTAACTTTGTCCCAGTGAAACTGATTGCAAATTTCTGACCTCCAGCACTGGAAGAGGCTAAATGTGTGCTGTTGTTAAGTCACTAAATGTGTGACTTAGACATGAATACAGCTGAGGCAAAATCAAGAGGCAGAACAGATTTGGCTAGAAGTAAATAGTTTGCCAACTCCTGCTCTTTAGACCTTCCTTATACCGTTTATTCCACTGAATTCTATAGGTCTCTGTTCTCCCCTAATTGAGTCTCTTGTATAGAGGTCGTGGGCCTTGGAGTCAGAAGTAATAGATTTTAATTCTGGTTCTTTCCTTACTAGCAGTGTGACCTGGTCACTAATCTCTCTGTGTCTCTGTTTCTGTGTTGGTAGAGTAGTTATCTGGAATAAAGTAGACAATGCGTGAAAACCCTGATACAGGAATGCTGGACCCAATGACCCATAGAAGCCACTTTGCCCACATCCATACTCAGGAATCATCATACTCTCTTCTATGTTTCATTCTTCTTCACCACTTATTTAACACACTAAAATTATTAACACAGTAAAATTTGCTTATTTATTTTATTTAACATTTGCTGTCTATTGCCACATTAAAGTAAAAACTCTTAGAAGACCAGTCACAGAGAAGGTGCCGAATGTTTATTGAATGAATTAATGTAAATTGAACAAATGACTGTGCTGAGTAGGTAACCCACCAGTCCCCTTTCTTCTAGCACCTGTGCTGCACCAGTAGATAGGAGCACAAAGTCCCGCTTAGTAAAGATGCTTGGGTAGCAAAGCAGTCTGAGAAATGCATTCCAGACGGAGACAGACAAATTAGACAATAAGGATGAAGACGACACAGTGGCTCCCAATTGCCATTTCTTCTTCTACAGGGCTCCCCACACACCCAGAACTCAAGACTTCTGCTTGCACCCATAGCTTCTTTAATACTGTATTCTTTCCCTCGGGTGTTTTAGATTGGAAAGAGCCTGTAGGGTCCTTGGAGGGTTCATTTTCCCATCTCTGGCTACATTTTCCTAGAAGTTAAGGGGAAAGCATATTCCCATCTAGGAATAACTAATTAGAAATAACAGTTATAATTTTGGTAAGACATTTAGCATTAAATTCCTTTCATTGAAGTGAATGTTACTAGAACATGTTCCAATCTTGTTTTTATTTTTATTGACTAACACTGAATGATTGGTCAGGAAGTAAGAAATTTGATGAATCACTGCAAAGGGCATAGAAATTGAAGAAACAGGGTCTAGTTTCATGCTTTTCCACAAATCAGCCTTATGATAAGGCACGTGTGTTTTCTGGAACCTTCATCTGCACATCTCTAAAAAGGAGTGACCACTCTACAAGATATAGTTTTAAAGTCCTTACCGGATCAACAATTGTTTCCTTTCCCATATGGTTTATCATAGAATACTGAATGTACTTTCCTGTGCTATACAGTAGGACCTTGATGTTTATTGATCCTATGTATAATAACTTGCCTCTAACAGTCCCAAACTCCCAATGCTTCCCTCTCCCATCTGGCCCCCACCCCTTTGTAACATAATTTTTTTTTCTACATCTGTGAGTCTGTTTCTGTTTCATAGGAAATTTTATTTATGTCATATTTTAGATTCCATGTGTAAGTTACATCATGTGGTATTTGTCTTTCTCTTTCTGACTTACTTCACTTAGTATGAAAATCTCTAGGTCCATCCCGATAGTTGCAAACGACATTATTTCACTCATTTTTATCACTGAGTAGTATTCCATGGTATGTTCATACCACATCTTCTTTATCCAATCCTCTGTTGATGGACATTTAGGCTGTTAACATGTCGTGGCTATTGTGAATAGCAGCTCAGTAATTTTTGAAAGCACAGTTAATGTTATCTTCCTTATTCTATCTGATTTACAAAACCATTACACAGAGTAAACATTATAGATATCATCCCTGTCTTTATGGGGACTTTTAAAATAGCACAAACACCTGATGTTTCAGTAGATTTGAAAATTTCGAAGGAATTATCATTCTCTCTCATGTTGTCCTAAATTCAGATGGTATGAAGAGGAACAAAGCAATTTACCATAAATAGTAAGGAGAAATGTCTAGAATTAAGTAAAAGAGACTAAAAGCTAGATTGTGCTGTTACAAACAATTTGCTGAATGTGAATTTTTTTTTCTTTTTTTTTAATTTTATTTTATTTTTAAACTTTACATAATTGTATTAGTTTTGCCAAATATCAAAATGAATCCGCCACAGGTATACATGTGTTCCCCATCCTGAACCCTCCTCCCTCCTCCCTCCCCATACCATCCCTCTGGGTCGTCCCAGTGCACTAGCCCCAAGCATCCAGTATCGTGCATCGAACCTGGACTGGCAACTCGTTTCTTACATGATATTTTACATGTTTCAATGTCATTTTCCCAAATCTTCCCACCCTCTCCCTCTCCCACAGAGTCCATAAGACTGTTCTAAAACAGCTATTTTATTGATTGAGTTTCCCTGACTCATATGGTAAAGAATCTCCCTGCAATGTGGGAGATTTGGGTTCAGTCCCTGGGTTGGGAACATCCTCTGGAGAAGGGAATGGCAACCCATTCCAGTATTCTTGCCTGGAGAATCCCATGGAGAAAGAAGCCTGGTGGGCTACAGTCTACAGGGTCACAAACAGTCGGACACAACTGAGCAGATAACACTTTCACTTTTCATCTTCTTTATTAAATGTTTAAAAGAAAGGGGGAAATGCTAAGACCTAAAAGGCAAAATGTAAAATCTTCTGTACATTATAGAAATATACACATGTGATTTCTAAATAATCATTGATTACACACACATACACATTTGTTATCAAAAGGCAAAGGAGGGGAGAAATCAGCTAGTCTACAAAATGAGCTATAGTGTGCATTTAAAGTCCCTCAACCCTCTTGCTTCGAGAGCACAAAGGGTGGCTCATTTCACACTTAGCTCCATGGAAGAAAGTCATAACTGTCAACCAGATTTAGTACTGAACCTGTTTAACTATTATGCATCTTTTAAAGCTCAGCCCAGGTGACATTTCCACTGAGAAGGTTTGCCTAAAGTCCTCATCCACCACCAAGACTAGGACAGCTCTGCCTACATTCTTACCAACCACCCTGCATTATAAATGCCAATCAGAGGTCATCTGTGTCCATATACTCAACTATTTCCTCTTCTGACACTTCACTAGGACAAGTCTGGCTCCTGTTTCATTCCCATCCTTCAGCACAGTGCTTGAATATATTAAGCACTTATTATATGTCCCTGAGTGTGTACTCAGTCGTGTATAATTCTTAGTGACCCCACAAACTGTGGTCCATCAGGTTCTTCTGTCCATGGGATTTTACTGGCAAGATATACTGGAATGGGTTGCCATTTCCTCCTCCAGGGTATCTTCCTGATCCAGGGATTGGACCCACATCTCCTGTATCTCCTGCATTGCAGGAGCTTCCCTTGTAGCTCAGTCGGTAAAGAATCTGCCTGTAGTGCAGGAAACCTGGGTTCAATCCCTGGGTTGAGAAGATCCCCTGGAGAAGGAAATGGCGACCCACTTCAGTATCCTTGCCTGGAAAATCTCATGGACAGAGGAGCCTGGTGGGCTGCAGTCCAAGGGGTCACAAAGAGTCAGGCACAACTGAGTGACTAACACTTATTCCTGTACCTCCTGCATTGCAGGAGGATTCTTTTTTATTGCTGAGCCACTGGGGAAGCCCAATACATGTCCGTGGAAAGACTGAAAATGACAAATCACCATAAATTCAAATTCAGTATAAAAGTACTTTCTTGCTAATTATCTAGGAGAAAGAAGTTTGCAATTTAAAAACTGAAATAAAGGCCTCTGGAGATGATGATTATTCAAGCAAAAGCACTAACAGAGGGTTTCCAGGAAGTTCAATAAAGTGATCCCAGAATCTCTGAAATAACAGAAGGAATTGAATATGAATTCTTTTTAGACTGCATTTAGAGGGCAAGGCTGTAAAACAGAATTTAAGCATGACATTTAAAATCCTTTTTAGGATTAAACTTTTAAAAAGAATTGCTAATTAATTCCAGAGTGTTTAACTATTCATTGTTTGTATGAGTGAAAAACCAGAAGCAACCTAAAAGCTCAAAAACAGCAAAATGATTTAAATCTCATCTAAATCATCTAAATGAGAGCAGACTATGTAGTCACTGAAATAGCATGACGGAAATACGATTATTTACATGGGAAAACATTAACTTAAAACATACATACTCCAATGGCGTGCATAGAGTGTTCTTACCTAAGCAAGTATAGAAGTAAATATATGTATACTTGCAAACACACATACTCTTGGGCAAGGCAGAGTAATAATATCTTTTTTGTATCCATCAATCCCAGTCTTTCAATTTATCCCTCCTCCCCTTACCCCCTGGTAACCATAAGTTTATTTTCTTTTTTCTCCATTAGGGTATAGTTGATTCATAATCTTGGGATTGACATATATACCTTACTATGTGTAAAACATAGCTAGTGGGAACCTGCTATAAAGCAGAGGAAGCTCAGTTCAGTGCTCTTGGTCATGACCTAGAAGGGCAGGATGGGGGGAGTGGGATTCAGAGGGGAAGAATACATATATGCATATAACTGATTCACTTCATTGTACAGCAGAAAATAATACAATATTGTAAAGTAATAGTGGGTATTGTGCTGTAGAATGCATGCTGTATGTTATGTGGTGTGTTTGTGTGTGTGTGTGATTTTCCTAGTGTTTTGCAACTGTCCCACAATAAACATTTATTAATTTTATCATCAGAAATAAACCCTTTCAGTAAGTGCAAAAAGGTCTATCATCTGAGGCATTTTCTTAGCCTCTGTCCTCAGGCTAAACTAAAAACGTGAAGGATGTTTGTATTGGCAGGTGGAGATCTGAATTGTGCACACAAAGGTAGGAAAAGGGGGAAATAATGCTGATCCAAATACCTTTGTGGTGGAAGGATAAACTGTGACGTGAGACATGCCTTCGAAGTTAATTAGGTAATTATTAGCCTAAAGAAGCAAAAGGTCAAAGTTACATGGTTTTAGAGATAAACCTTAAAAAGACTCATTAAAAGGAAATGAACAAAGGAAGTTCCAGAGCTAAAACCATGAGTTCCTGATTCTTATAACCAAAAAGTCATTTTCTTCTCATTTAAACTCATGTTTCTCCATCAGTTTCATCTAAGATGGCAAAGTAGAAAAGTCAGTTACTGACTTCCAAAGAGAAGAAAGGTAAGAGTAAAGTAAAGAGCTTTAAAATAGATCAATGTCTCCTAGTTACATTTAGTGAAAATATTCAGTTTTCAAAATCAAACAAGCAAAGATAGAATACTTTTAAAAGAGAATAAGAGAAAGAAGTGTCAGAGGCAGAGGTCATTTCAAGAGAAGAAATGATGAATGTGGTTTGGTTTGGGTTGATTAAGAATGTCCATGAGGAAGTACCCCAAAGGTACATTAAAGTTAGAGCTTAGAGGAAATATTAGGGCAGGAAGCTAACCACACTGACCTGATTACTGAAGAAATAAGCATGAAAAGAAGAAATGGGGAAAAGAGAAGAGAGTCAAAGACAGACTGACCCAAACTTTGGCATACTCTTGAAAATGAATGAGTCAAAGACTGGAGAAGCTTCAAAGAGCTTCTGGAGACAAAAATGGAGGAAAGGTAATTTTAAAGAATATATTTCTAAATACAGGTTTAGAAAAGCAGAGAAGCTATTGAAAAAAAAATTAAATAAGATGATCCAAGGGATATTGGCAACATCATCCATTGGATCAACATCCATTGGATGAAAGAAAAGGCAAGGCAATTCCAAAAACAATCTACTTCTGCTTCATTGACTACACTAAAGGCCTTGACAGTGTAGATCACAACAAATTTTGGAAAATTCTTAAACAGGTGAGAATACCAAACCACATTACCTTTCTCTTGAGAAACCTGTATGCAGAACAGGAAGCAACAGTTAGAACCAGACATGGAACAATGGACTGCTTAAAAATTGGGAAAGGAGTACGTCAGGGCTGTATATTGTCCCCTTGCTTACTTAGCTTGCATGCAGAGTACCACATGAACTGCTGGCATGGATGACTCATAAGCTGAAATCAAGATTGCCAATAGAAATACCAACAACCTCAGATATGCAGATAACACTAATTGGCAGAAAGTGAAGAGGAACTAAAGAGTCTCTTGATGAAGGTGAAAGAGGAGAGTGAAAAAAGTGGCTTAAAACTCAACATTTAAAAGACGAAGATCATGGCTCCTGGTCCCATCACTTCATGATAAATAGATGGGGAAAAAGTGGAAACAGTGGTATATTTAATGTTCTTGGGCTCCAAAATCACTGTGGACAGTGACTGCAACCATGAAATTAAAAGATGCTTGCTCCTTGCAAGGAAAGCTATGACAAACTTAGACAGCATATTAAAAAGCAAAGATATCACTTTGACAACAAAAGTCCATGTAGTCAGAGGTAAGGTTTTTCCAGTAGTCATGTGCAGATGTGAGAATTGGACCATAAAGAAGGCTGAGTGCTGAAGAACTGATGCTTTCAAACTGTGGTGCTGGAGAAGACTCTTCAGAGTCCCTTGGACAACAAGGAGATCAAACGAATCAATCCTAAAGGAAATCAACCCTGAATATTCATTGGAAGAACTGATGTTGAAGCTGAAGCTCCAGTACTTTGGCCACCTGATGCAAAGAGCCACCTCACTGGAAGAGACCCTGGTGCTAGGAAAATTGAGGGCCAAGGAGAAGGGGACCACAGAAGATGAGATGGTTGGATGGCATCACTGACTCAATGGACATGAGTTTGAGCAAACTCCAGGAGATAGTGAAGGACAGGGAAGTCTGGTGGGCTTCAGTTCATGGGGTCACAAGGACTCAGATGTGACTTAGCGACTGAACAACAACAACAAAGTATAAAATGAAGACAACTATTTTGGAAAAACATTGAAGCCCCACACAAGAAATACAGTACAAATTTGCAGAAACTGAATCAATATAGCTAACAAAGCCCTCGGCAAATGTTTGAAATCCACACACACACACAAAGCGAGTAAATAGAATTCTTTTTAAGTTGAGGGATTATCCAGGACTGAATATAGGTAAGTGAAGAGCAATAAAATGTTAAGAAGGTTGTGTGATATTTTAGAAAAAGCAAGCAAATAAGCTTATATTCAAATAGTGACCTGGTTGGGCTTGGACCCCTAATCTTTTTTAGTCTCATGCGTATTTCTATAAAATAGATAGGACTGTAGTCAGTTCACACATTTGTCTGGAAAAGTTAATGGAATAAAAATATATAAAGTCCAAAACATACTGTAGCACACATGTTATTTAAAAAACATTTCTTCTATTCAAGGATATAGGTACTATTGTCAGATTAATTACAGATAAGGAAGTTGATTAAAACAGCCAATGTTTCTTCATCCATCTAACAAAGAGTTACTGAGAGCATACAATGTGGCATATATATAAATAGTATGTATATACTTTGCCACACATACAAAGTATATGCCACACATATACTTTGCCACACAAAGTATATACATAGTATGTATGTATATATTTTGCCACACTTACTATGTGTCAAATAATTTTAAAGCAATTTTACTCCAGCATACTACATGGTGAAATGTAGTCAGTTAGACAAACAAGGCAAAGACCCTACACAACTTCTGGCATGCAAAGGTAGGTTATAAATAAGTAAGGACATATATTATATAGAGATAGCTACAGTTTGGAGAAATAAAGTGGGGTGGGTTTATAGAGTGTACCCTGGTGGCTAGTTTAGATTGGATTGTCAAAAGTGCTTCTCCAAAGAGTTGTAGGAAGAAGGAATCACCAGTCATATGAAAATTAAGAGGAAGGGTACACCAAGTAGGGTCAACAGTCAAATTAAAAGCTCAAGGAAAGAAATTAGATAGACATTATCAAGGAATCCAGAAAATGTCTAATTGAGCTTTGAGTGTCCAGTGGATGAGAAGAATGGTATCAGGGGAGGAAAGTCAGGAAGTTGGATAGTGTAAGCTTGGTAACTCAGACAAAGGACTATGGGTTTTTTCTGGTCCATGTGAAATGGGACATCATTAGGAGTACTATAAGCAATCCATTATAATAATTTGATCTGAATTTTCACAAGATTGCCCTGGCTACGGTGAAAAATGGACAAAAGTAAAAGAAAGAGACAAATTAGGAGGTCATTGTGATCATATTCAGATAAACAAAAGCTACTAGAACAAAAGATGGCAGAAGGAAGGATGAAGAGGAGTGGATAAACTGAAGATAGGTCTTTGGGGTAAACGTGATAGAACCTGCTGCCTGATGGATGTGAGAAAAAGAGAAGAGGCAAGGGTAACACTGGGATTACTGCGGAGCGCATCCATAGGTGTCAGTTAAAGAAATCAGAAAGCAGAAAGCTGGGGATAGAGAAGAGAAATGAATGGGAAAGAAGAAGATGTTAAGTAGAGAGTTGGATAAATGTAACTTGAAAATTTGGGAGGAGATTTAAAAATGGCCAGAGATTCAGATAGAATCTCAAACCAGAGGATTAGATGAGATCTCTGAGAGGCAGTATGTAGAAAGAGGAGCCACGAGGTCCCAGCATCTCCCCGGGACATGCCAATATTTTGAAGTCACACAAGAAAGGGGGAGTCTGTAAAGGAAATGAAGAGGAAGAGAACAGAAAAGGAGAAAGAACCTTGTAAAGCTGTGGCATAAAGCAAGCCAAGAGAGGAAGTTGCTTCCAGAAGAAAGAAGTGGTCACTCTTGTCCAATGTTAGAAGTATCTAAAATAATTTTTTTTAAAGTGGGTCCATGGCTGATTCATGTCAATGTATGGCAAAAACCATTACGATATTGTAAATTAGCCTCCAATTAAAATAAATAAATTAAAAAAAATTTTTAAAAAGTGGGCCCATTGAATGTGGCAGGATGGAAGTCAGGGGCAACCAAGATAGGAATGGTCTCAGGGGAAGTTAGATACTGATGCCCAAACAGGATTTTGCATCCTCTTATCATACATTCAGACACTAAGCATTCTCCACTGTATTAAATGCCATCAAAAGGATAAGTGAAAATACTGGATTTATTTTCTTTATACAAATAAGTAAACATGTGTAATTTTGTTTGATGTTTTAAATGTGACTGTATTTATCTAAGTATCTTTTCTTTTCCTTTTATTTTGCTCTCCTACCTCTGATTCACCATCACCTTTCCCCTGCCATAAAATAACCCACAGTTATCCCAGTAGTTATCTTTATATATCTTTTCTGTGCCTGTGTAACCCTCCTTATCCACATAGATGTATACGTGTATACAGAAATATATGTAACTTTTTTCTTCAAGTTGTTTTACCTAGAGAATATCCTACCATAAATACTTTCCGATCTTGCTTTTTATCCAACATCGCGCAGAAACCCTGAGTCAACTTATATAGCTCAAATATGTTATCTTTTAATGCACACTATTCAAGCTGTACAATCTGCCTATATTAATGGAAACCACCCCCTTACTGATGGACATTAACTTTGCTTTTAATCAAACCAATGATCATTTATAGTGGCAAAATGCTCTAATATTATTTTATTGTAATTCCCTTTATTTAAATTTTCAAGTCATTTCCACATTTTTATTTCTTTAAAAATATTCCTATGAATATTTATATGTGATCACATCTTTTTGAGTAAGATGAATTTTTAAATATGAATTTACCTGGCTAAGAGACATTTAAAGAAATCTTCGTACATAGTGACACATTTCTTTCCAGAAAAGTGGAAATTTTTATTCCCCAGAGTATATGAGAGTGCCAAAGTCACTGCACCTTGGCCTAAGCATTTCTATGGACATTGTTGCTGTTCAGTCACTAAGTTGTGTCTGACTCTTTGTGATCCTGTGGACTGTAGCCTGCCAGGTTCCTCTGTCCACGGGATTTCCCGGGCAAGAAAACTGGAGTGGGTTGCCATTTCCTTCTCCAGGGGATCTTCCCAACCCAAGGTCCAAACCCACATCTTTTGCATTGGCAAGAGGGTTTATTACCACTGAACCACCAGGGAACCCCTCTATGAACGTTGCCTGAAGCAATTATGCAGCCAAAAAGAGACTCATAAACTTAACTGAGCCCTGGTTGATCAAGTGCCAGAGCTGATTTGAACAAAACCATTGTGATCATACTGGCTAGGATTCTTCTACCTATTTTTGTATTGGCATAGTTATATTTAATCAATAAATATCTAGAAAATTGTCCAAGGTGCGTGTGCCATCATTCATTGGATGGCAACAAATCCTTGTTGAATAAATTACTTTTTGTCCAAATTAAGTGTCTTTCCCCTTTTCAAGCACCTTTCCAATCTGTAACAGTCATTTCCTTTCTAAACACTTACAGGCTGAAATAATGTATGTGAGTTTCAGTTGGAAACAAAATTTTACAGTGTCAATTTATATCCTCTTGCAAGCAGGAAAAAGAAAATTTTGATTCCTACCCATCACTATACAGGGCTTCCCTGGTGGCTCAGTTGGTAAAGAATCCACCTGCAATGCAGGAGATGCAGGTTCAATTTCTGGGTTGGGAAGATCTGCTGGAGAAGTGATAGGCTACCCACTCCAGTTTTCTTGGGCTTCCTTGGTGGCTCAGCTGGTAAAGAATCTGCCTGCAATGTGGGAGACCTGGGTTCAATCCCTGGGTTGGGAAGATCCCCTGGAGAAGGGAATGGCTACCTACTCCAGTATTCTGGCCTGGAGAATTCCATGGACAGTATAGTCCATGGGGTCACAAAGAGTTGGACACGACTCAGTGACTTTCACTTTCACTTTCATCACTATCCTTTGAAATCTTTGCTTTAAAGGCATTTGTTTTGCTTTTTCAGCCTTATACTCTGTCCTAACCAAAATAGAGTTTTTCCTCCACTTCTGTGAAAATCTATAAAGGAAGCATGGTTATGTGTCTTTCCTGGATGTTGGGCTTAGAATAAGGTTCAGCTGCTAAATCTCCTGAAAAGACAGTAATCTAGATGAACTCTGCAGAAAAGTTCATATTTTAAAGAGTGTTGTATGCAATTAACCAGCAGTTACTCAGAAGGCAAAATAAACTCCTCTGAGTTAGGCATTTAGATCATTTTGCAGACTGTCCTTTCAAAATTAGGAGATCTGGAAACTTCTCTTTCCTGTGGCAAATAACCTTATGCTTAAAGAAAACAGAGAACATATTTTCATATGTAAGATAATTCCTTAGTTGAAATAAACTTATTTTGTAGTCACAATCTGGTTTTAGACAATTTCTGTTTTTGAGAAAAGCAATTCAGTGATCATCAGAGCCATTAGCTCAGGGGTAACGTTTAGAATATTATATTTAGCTGGACCAGTTGCAAAATCATGAGGGAATAAACATAATCAGTTTCCAGACAAACCTACCACTCAGACATAAGGTGATTTTTACATCAATAGATGACATAATGATAGGCCTCATTTAAAAAGAGTAATAACTTAGTGGAAACTATATATATTCCTGCTATATTATTTGCATTGTACCAATTTAATCTCATCCATTAATTGATGGTGCTGACATTTTTGCCAGTCTGAACACAAGTAACAGATTACGTATGTATGATCTAAATGAATCACATCAAAATGACTACTTGAGTTGTATTCAGAGAAGTTGAAATAATTTAATATTATCCACTATTCCAGAATCATATTATAATAGGAAGGCAGCATAATAGATACCTGAAAATGTTATTTGGATGAGTAAAGGAAAGTAATATATCCACAGTTTATAAGTTGCTTTCATTTCCATTTCTCAAGCCTCTGTCTTGACAGTTAATGAACTAGACTTTAAGGATGCCAAAATGGATAAGATACAGTACATCTTTTCTAGGGCTTCTCTGGTAACTCAGTGGTACAGAATCCATCTGTCAATGCAGGAGATGTGGGTTCAATCCCTGGATCGGGAAGACCCCATGGAGAAAGTGAAAGTGAAGTCACTCAGTCATGTCCAACTCTTTGCGACCCCACGGACTGCAGCCTCCCAGGCTCCTCCATCCATGGGATTTTCCAGGCAAAAGTACTGGAGTGGGTTACCATTTTCTTCTCTGGAGAAGATAATGGCAAATTCTAGTATTCTTGCCTGGGAAATCCCAAGGACAGAGGAGTCTGGTGGGCTATAATTATGGGGTCACCAAGAGTCGGACACAGCTGTGTGACTGAACACGCACACACAGCACCAGGAAGCACAGTGCCTAACCCAGCTCTGACTGATGACTCATAGCTAAAGTAGCAGACACCACGGGGTCGCACGCCACAGTCAAGCAAGGTTTTAAAGTATTCCAGTGGAAGGACTCTGGATTTATTCAGCTCACAGCCTTTTTGCCCAACACCTCTAGAGATGTGCTCTTGGCTCTATTTTCTAATTTGCATGTGTGTCTGCTAAGTGGCTTAAGACATATCCAACTCTGTGCCACTCTATGGACTGTAGTCTGCCAGGCTCCTCTGTCCATGGGATTCTCCAGGCAAGAATACTGGATGGATTGCCATGCCACCTCCAGGGGATATTCCAGAGCCAGGGATAGAATCTACATCTCTTTTGTCTCCTGCATCGGCAGCCAAGTTCTTTACCACTAGCACCACCTGAGAAGCCCATTCTCTAATTTACTTTAATCCAATTTCATTTGATGATAACAGTTTTTCCCAGTGACTTTTCAATTGATTATGGCTTGATTGTGACAGGAACTAAAGAACCTTTTGATGAAAGTGAAAGAGGAGAGTGAAAAAGATGGCTTAAAACTCAACATTCAAAAAACTAAGATCATGGCTTCTAGTCCCATCACTTCATGGCAAATAGATGGGGAAACAATGACAGACTTTATTTTCTTGGGCTCCAAAATCACTGTAGGTGGTGACTGCAGCCATGAAATTAAAAGACACTTGCTCCTTGGAAGAAAAGCTATGAAGACAGCTTATTAAAAAGCAGAGACATTACTTTGCCAACAAAGGTCCATCTAGTCAAGGCTATGGTTTTTCCAGTAGTCATGTATGGATGTGAGAGTGGGACCATAAAGAAAGCTGAGCACTGAAGAACTGATGCTTTTGAATTCTGGTGTTGGAGAAGACTCTTGAGAGTCCCTTGGTCTGCAAGGAGATCCAACCAGTCCATCCTAAAGGAAATCAGTCCTGAATATTCATTAGAAGGACTGGTGTTGAAGCTGAAGCTGCAATACTTTGGCCACCTGATGTGAAAAACTGACTCTTTGGAAAAGACCCTGATACTGGGAAAGATTGAAGGCAGGAGGAGAAGGGGATAACAGAGGATGAGATGGTTGTATGGCATCACCAACTTTATGGCCATGAGTTTGAGCAAGCTCCAGGAGTTGGTGATGGACAGGGAGGCCTGGCATGCTTCAGCCCATGGGGTCACAAAGAGTCAGTCATGACTGAGCAACTGAACTAAACTGATGGCATGAATACTGTGGTAGATTGTGTTGTTGACCCTATTCAATGGCTTCCCTCAATATATACCCATTGCAATGTGATTTTTCTGCTCCTCCCAACAATCATGGTGTCAGTTCCCCTAGTACTTAAAGCAGGACTGACCTTCTAACTTGCTTTGACTGATTAATAGCATGTAATAAATTTGACAACAGGATATTTCTGAGCCAGGCCTCCAAAATTCGTATGCACTGTTACTCTCTCAGAACACCATTTTGGCCAGCAGAACAAGTGCAGTCCTGTTGGAGGATGAGAAAACATAGGAAGCAGAGACCAACCATGGCAATGGCAGACATCTTCAACCAACCAAACCTCATCTGACCCACGAGCTGACTGCTGATGTGTGAGTGAGCCCACCCAAAATCAGCTCAGCTTGGACCATTTCAACAGAATCACCCAGCCAATCCTAGAAGTATGAGCAAAAAAAAAAAAAAAATATGTTCATTGTTACAGGTCACTGCAGTCTTGTTCAGTTCAGATCAGTCGCTCAGTCGTGTCTGACTCTTTGCGACCCCATGGACTGCAGCACGCCAGGCCTCCCTGTCCATCACCAACTCCCAGAGTTTACTCAAACTCATGTCCATTGAGTTGGTGATGCCATCCAACCATCTCATCCTCTGTCGTCCCCTTCTCCTCCCACTTTCAATCCTTCCCAGCATTAGGGTCTTTTCAAATGAGTCATACTCATTTCAATGAGTTATACACATTGGTATAGCACAGATAAAAGCCCATTTCTAAGTACTGATTCTCTTTAAAGTTTTTTTTTTTTTTATGTAGACCATTTTTTAAAGTCTGTATTGAATTTGTTACAATATTATTTCTATTTTATGCTTTGGGTTTTTGACAGCAAAGCATGTGGGGTCTTAGCTCCCCAACCAGAAATCAAATCCACACCTTCCACATTGGAAGGCAGTCTTAACCACTGGACCAGGGAAGCCCTTCTAACTACTGATTCTTGACTTGAGTACAAATGTGCCCAATAGCAGCCAGCTAGATTCAAGTAAGTGTCTATGTAAGGCTATTTATTGGATAATTGCCAGTTTTCTCATAGATTTACCACACTTGCTCTAGCCACACTGCTTCCTAGCCTGCTAATCTTGTCAAGGTCCATTCAGTCACAGACCTGATCCATGAAACCATGACAAGTACTGTCTACCCTTTGACCTCAGCCAATTAGTAGAAACATATGTTGTCACCAAGCCAAGCTTTGATCTAAAAGAATGTTTCTAGCAAGACGAATGAGAATAATCACTATTCCAGCAACCTGCAACTGGTTGACAAACAAGATTTATCTGCTGGTTTGAAGCAAGAGCATGTTTTTTCTCCTGATTTTGTATTTTAAATAGATTTAAAAAAAAAAGATGTCAAAGACACTAGAATTGTAGACTCCTGTAACATCTAGAGTTCCCTAACTATGAAAGCTTTATTCAGAGGTTAAAATAAATAGCTATGTCTAGTTCTGAAGTTTTTCACAGAAGCCAAAACCCCAAGGTACTGGATTGTCCAGCTTTGAGAACTACTCACTAAAAACATAGGCTTCACCGAGAGAAAACAAAAACAAACAAACAAAAATAAATAAAATGAAAACAGAAAAGGACCCCTTTCGTTTAAGATGGATGAAAGTTAATTGCCTCTGAGACTTGCAAACAAAGGCTGGTCTATTGTGCTGAGGTGTATAGGTCATCTGGATGAAAACAGGAAAAAAAAGGCTGAGCTGAGAGAAGCATGAAGGAAATTTGGAGAATCTTCATTTCCGGCAACTTGCCAGCAACGGCAATTACATGTGCAGGTACTAAATTTCTGGGAAGTTAGAGTCAGTAGGGAATAGAACAAAAGGTGTATAGACAGAAGATATGACCCAAAAAGAGAGAGCCAGGTGCAAGACAGATGACGGGTTAAAATAGGAAAACAGGAATGAAGACAGAGACGGGGGAATGTCAAGAGATTCTGAATGCAAAGGCCTGACCGGGGTGATGAAAAGAAAGGCTTGAGTATAGCCCATGGGTATCAGCAAGTAAGAACCTCAAAGTCGTGAGTCTAGGCATAAGGTGTCTGACTGAGTTTATGAAAATCTGTAAGAGACTCAGGTGACTTCATCCCATTGTCTGAAAGTAGGAAACACAATGAAATGAATAAGCCACTGAAAAATGAAAAACAGATTCTCTTAAACAGTTGAGGGCAAATATTGCATACACTGGAGAAGGAAATGGCAACGCACTCAGTATTCTTGCCTGGGAAATCCCAAGGACAGAGGCGCCTCAAGGGCTACAGTCCACGGGGTTGCAAGAGTCGGACACAACTTAGTGACTAAATAGCAACAACGGCAATTGCATACATACATCAGAGATACACTGTAGTCAGAATGTAAATAAAATGTGTAGCCATTTAGGTAAGAAATCATATTCTTTGAGAAATGGATCAGTTCGTAAACTATAAGCCCATCTATTTGCCCACTAATGGGTCTTCACGGGTGGCATAAGTAGTAGAAAACGCAGCTGCCAGTGCAGGAGATAGAGACACAGGCTTGATCCCTGGGTCAAGAAGATCCTCTGGAGGAAGAAATGTAAACCCACTGCAGTATTCTTGTCCGGAGAATCCCATGGACAGAGGAGCCTGGCGGGCTACAGTCCACAGGGTCGCAAAGAGTTGAACACAACTGAATCAGCCTAGCATGCACTCTGAGCTCTGGGAGGATTACAGCCGTGAGGCTATGACAGCTCTGATAAAAGTGCAGCGTGCAACTTCCCTTCATTATCACGGCTTTGATTACCAGACCTTTGCTTACTGTGCAAATTATCTCTCACTGTAAGTTACTCACACAGAAAGCAGGACTGAGTCCTATCACCACATTGCTATTTCAGGGTCCTTTCTCCCATCTGCTAAAGATGAAACCATCCATCTAGCTCACTCTCTGGTTTTCTGCCTTAAAGACCAGGCCATGAGTTGCATACCTTAACAGAAGCCATTTCACAACTTCAGGAAGCTTTGTAAACTGCAGTGATATATTTAGCATATTATCTCTAAATACACACACATTAAATCACAGATATAAAATTTAAAATATAAATTCAAAATCTGAAATTTTATTTGAGAGATGTTTGGCAATAGTCCTATACCATGATAGTTTTCATTTATTTCATCTTTTTCCTTTTCCCTGATAAATAATACCTTAAGTATTTAATATTAAACATGGACTTTGTCCACAGTTTAAAAAAAAACTTATTTACCAAAACACTTTATTATAGGACTGCAAAAAAAATACAGAAACATATTTCATGCATATAAGGACATGTTTAGGTCTATAAAACTAGAACCATGAGTTTTTTGAGAAAATTTATAATTGGGTCTTATGAGATCTGACTTAAGTATAGTCCTTTTCTTACTGAAATTGTGTATAACTAATTCTAAGGTCAGAATTTGTATCATTACAATTTTTATCATTATAAATTTTGTGAAGATTATCTGGTTATGTTAGCAATATCTTTAATAAATCTTTTTTATTCACAGTATTTCAATATCCTCTTTAAGAATGTTTTAGTGTTTCTTTTAGTAAAAATGTATCTATTTGACTGTGGAAGTTAAAAACCTGAATTTTCTTTTCCCTTTTTGAGCAAAAAAAATTTTTTTTAATTTAAGCAATATTCTTGTCTGTATGAAACCCTTTAGATTTTTACTCAACAAATGAGTTCAGCTGTGAGATGCTAAAGAGGAAATTAAAATTTTACTCCAGTGTTTTGTTTATGACTCAGTTCAAACAATCAACTAGCAAATAAAGACACATATTTCCCAAAGCAGGCACTAAGTCATCTCATATACAATAATGAGAAGTTGTCTTGGAATCCTATTGAAGTATATGGAATTTAGAAAGATGGTAACGATAACCCTGTATACAAGAGAGCAAAAGAGACACAGATGTATAGAACAGTCTTTTGGACTCTGTGGGAGAGGGAGGGGTGGGGGATGATTTGGGAGAATGGCACTGAAACATATATAATATCATATAAGAAACGAATCGCCAGTCCAGGTTCATTGCAGGATACAGGATGCTTGGGGCTGGTGCACTGGGATGACCCAGAGGGATGGTATGGGGAGGGAGGTGGGAGGGGTCCCAGGATGGGGAACACGTGTATACCCGTGGAGGATTCATGTTGATGTATGGCAAAATCAATACAATATTGTAAAGTAACTAGCCTCCAATTAAAATAAATTAAAAAAACTTAAAAAAAAAAAAAAAGGTTTGCCTGAGAATAGTCTAAAAGATATAGATGAGGTGGGCTATGAAGTATTAACTGTTTGGTGAGTTGTTTGTCCCTTTGCAGTATAATCACCTTGAAAATTAAAAACACTGACGCACAGCACCAAATAAAAACATCCCAAGCAATTTGGGTTTCTGTGGGGTCCTCTGCTAAGCCAAAAAACTTTCATCAGAGCAGTGGTCTGGGTAGCAATATGTTTTGCTTAATACCCTTGTGGTGAATACATTGCTTTAATAAAATTCTCCAAAATTATTTCTCCAGAATTAAGTCATCTAAATAAAAGAGATGAACGTTCAGTTGCAAGTTGATTATTACATCATTCATTTCTCTATTTTTAGATAAATATTTCTTGACCTTATTTATAGAAAGATGAATGTGCAAATGATAGGATAATACAAATGTACAAATTTGATAGAATGCACAAACGAATTTTTGTAAGATACAAGTTCAATTCAATTGATTATTAAACAGAAAATATTCACATTTGAGTGTATGATTGCATGGACTCATGAAAGAGTGCTTGGGTAAGAGAGAAGACTGGATTTTTTTTTATGTTTACTTAAATTTTATTTATTTATTTTTTAATTTAAATGTATTTATTTTAATTAGAGCCTAATTATTTTGCAATATTGTATTGGTTTTGCCATACATCAACATGAATCCACCATGGGTGTACACATGTTCCCAGTCCTGAACCCACCTCCCACCTCCCTCCTCATACCATCCCTCTGGGTCATCCCAGTGCACCAGCCCCAAGCTTCCTGTATCCTGCAATGAACCTGGACTGGCGATTCATTTCTTATATGATATTATACATGTTTCAATGCCATTCTCCCAAATCATCCCCCCTCTCCCTCTCCCACAGAGTCCAAAAGACTGTTCTATACATCTGTGTCTCTTTTGCTGTCTCACATACAGGGTTATCGTTTAATTCAGGAAAAAATAAAGGAAGCTAACATTAAAAAAAGTATCTGAAATATCTCAAATGGATTAAAATTACATTAAAATGCCACATTTTCTATTTCAATTAGCCTGCTTTTAAAAAGAGAAAGTCAAAAATGATGTTCAAACTTTCATATCAAGAAACTATTTGGAATTTCCCTAAAGTGATACTTTTCTAAATACCTGAATAGCTCTCTTTTATGTAACCACATGGTAAGAGAAAATCTTAACCCTCTCCATTTAGTTTAAGATTAGAAGTCTGATTTGTTGCCATTCAGTTAGTGGGATAGGCTAAATGGTAGATGGATGGATGGATGGATAGATGAAAGAGAGAGATGTTAGGTCATACTAAAGTAAAACATCACAAATTCAGTTTCTGAAAACCAAGAAATCATATAACATATGCCTTCAAGGATGCCCCTGGTGACTCAGAGGTAAAGAATCCACCTGCCAACGCAGAAGACTTGGGTTTCGTCCCTGGTCTGGGAAGATCCCTTATTTCACAGGGTCTCTAAGACCTCCCTGGTGGCTCAGACGGTAAAGTGTCTGCTTACAATGCTGGAGCCCCGCATTGTATCCCTGGGTCGGGAAGATCTCCTGGAGAAGGAAATGGCAACCCAGTCCAGCATTCTTGCCTGGAAAATCCCATGGACAGAGGAGCCTGGTGGGTTACAAGTCCAAGTGGTCGCAAAGAGTCTGATACGACTGAGGGACTTCACTTTCCAAGCCACTGCACTACAACTACTGAGTCTGTGCTCAAGAGCCCAGGAGCCGCAGCTGCTGAAGCCTAAATGCCCTAGAGACTGTGCTCCACAAGAGAAGCCACCGCAGTGAGAAGCCCACACTCAGGTATATATTGTTTTGATAGGCAATTAGATGTTTATAGTATTTTTAAATTAATTAGTAATTAATTAATTTAAATGGATAATTAATGTAATTGTTTAAATATTTAAATTCTTGATTAATTTATTTAAATATTCTATACACATCCAATTGCCTTTCAAAACAATATATAACCGAGCTGGTATTGAGATCATTTTGTCAAGTCACTAACAGCTAAAGATGAGAAAAGAGTTCTCATTTTTAGACAAACCTCCCCCTTTAAAATGAATAATTTAAATATAAGCATGATTTGTATGGTAGAGAGTGTGATGAGTAATTCAACTTTTGTGAAAAGAATGCCAACTCATTTTCAGTCTCAGCAAATTTTTGTCCAGGTTCAAACTATCTCTGAACAAATTATTTTACAAAGTTAATTTTTCAGAGACAAATGTTTCTTCTGGGATACTATGTTGGATAACCATGTTGGTCAGAATGTCATATTTTAGAAGATATTAAATTTCAATGGAACATTAAAGTTCTCAATTAATACATATCTTTGTAGCAGACCCTGTTTGGATATCATAGATAACACTATTGTTCAGCCTGTCTAAATAAACAACAGGTAGCCAAAGGATGAAGTTAGGGTACAGAAATGTGCAGAAAAACACAAGCCAATGGGAAGGTGAAAATAGGCATTGAGGGCTTCAAAAGTATTTTTTATGAACACAAAAATTTTGGACAGAAACAAGATTATTTTTCTTTCTTAACTATCTGGAGAAAAGGAGTATCTGTTTTATGTTATTTTTCTCTCAACATGTATTTCATACATTCTGTAATGGCTCTGGTATGAGAATCATCTGTACACAAATTAAAATAAATTTAAATTAAATGTTTCAAAATACAGGAATAGAGATGGAAAAACATGGCAATCACTTTTTGAATTTCATCCTGGTTTATATCGTACTCATAATTTTTCCAGGAAAATTACTTAGAATATGCTTAATTCAGAAAACTCACAGTGATAAGCAAATAAGATCAATAAATCAAGTTTGCATCAAGATTCTGCTGTGTAGGACACTCTACATGGGTGTGGTGCACTGGAAGGGTGGAAATACAGAATATTCAAAAAGACTAACTCCTCACAAGAAACTATCATAGTTTAATTTAGAGAAAAAGAAATAAGCATGAGAAAAGTGATGTCTAGTATAATCAAATCACTTTGTTGTATAACAGGGGATAACACTGTAAATCAACTATACTTCAAGAAAAATAAATTAACAAAATCAACAACAACAACAACAAAAAAAAAAGGAAGAAAAATGATGTCTAATTCAAGATAAAGGAAATAAGGAACTGTAAGGATGACACCCAAGACAGATTTGGGTTTCTTAATTTTTCAACATGAGAAAATTCATTCCAGATGAATTCTAGAGGACATTTTAGATGTCCTCTTTGGATGGTTGCATTGGATTGGTGACTCCAATGGTAAAGAATCTGTCTGCAATGCAGGAGATGAGGGTTTAATCCCTGGATCAGGGAGAGTCCTTCAAGAAGGGAATGACTACCCTTTCCAGGATTCTTTACTGGAAAGTTCCATGGACAGAGGAGCCTGACAGGCTACAATCCATAGAGTCAGACACAACTGAGCGACCAACACACACTAAACTGGATTCTTACTGCAAGGAGATCCAACCAGTCCATCCTAAAGGAGATCAGTCCTGGGTGTTCATTGGAAGCACTGATGTTGAAGCTGAAACTCCAATCCTTTGGCCACCTGATGTGAAGAGCTGACTCATTTGAAAAGACCCTGATGCTGGGAAAGATTGAGGGCAGGGGGAGAAGGGGGCGACAGAAGATGAGATGGTTGGATGGCATCACCAACTCAATGGACATGGGTTTGGGTGGACTCCGGGAGTTGGTGATGGACAGGGAGGCCTGGTGTGCTGCAGTTCACGGGGTCACAAAGAGTCAGACACAACTGAGCAACTGAACTGAACTGATTGACTGCTGGTATAAGAGGGAACCACAGACAATGGCTTACAACAACACAGATTCACTATCTTATAATTCTGGAGGTCAGAGGTGCAAAACAAGTTTCACTAAAGTTAAAACAAAATGTCTCTAAGGCTGGTTTCTTCTGAAGGCTCTAAGGGGGAATCTACTACTGACTTTCTTTTTCCAGATTCTGGAAGTTACCTGTATTCCTTGGATCATGGTTGCTTCCTGTATCTTCAAAACCTGCAATGAAACATCTTTCAGTCCCTCATTGACTTAGATCCTTATCGGGATCCCTGTGATTATAACTGGCCCAAATGCATAATCTAAGATAATTTCCTCATCACAGATCCTTAACCTAATTATATCTGCAAAGTCCCTTTGGCTGTGAAAAAGAACACAATTACATGTGTTGGGATTAGGATGTGAACAGCTTCAGTTCAGTTCAGTTCAGTCACTCAGTAGTGTCTGACTCTTTTCAACCCCATGGACTGCAGCATGCCAGGCCTCCCTGTCCATCATCAACTCCAGGAGCCTACTCAAACTCATGTCAACTGAGTCCATGATACCATCCAACCATCTCATCCTCTGTCGTCCCCTTTTCCTTCTGCCTTCAATCTTTCCCAGCATCATAGTCTTTTCAAATGAGTCAGTTCTTCACATCAGGTGGCCAAAGTAGTGGAGCTTCAACTTCAGCATCTGTCCTTCCAATGAATATTCAGGACTGATCTCCTTTAGGATGGACTGATTGGATCTCCTTGCAGTCCAAGGGACTCTCAAGAGTCTTCTCCAACACCATAGTTCAAAAACATCAATTCTTCCACATTCAGCTTTCTTTGTAGTCCAACTCTCACATGTGTACATGACTACTGGAAAAACCATAGCCTTGACTAGATGGACATTTGTTGGCAAAGTAATGTCTCAGCTTTTTAATATGCTGTCTATTTTGGTCATAATTTTTCTTCCAAGGAGTAAGTGTCTTTTAATTTTATGGCTGCAGTCACCATCTGCAGAGATTTTGGAGTCCAAGAAAATAAAGTCTGCCATGGTTTCCACTATTTCTCCATCTATTTGCCATGAAGTGATGGGACCGGATGCCATGATCTTTGTTTTCTGATAGATGAGCTTTAAGTCAACTTTTTCACTCTCTTCTTTGACTTTCAACAATAGGCTCTTTAGTTCTTCTTCACTTTCTGCCATAAGGGTGGTGTCATCTGCATATTGGAAGTTATTGATATTTCTCCCAGCAATCTTGACTCCAGCTTCTGCTTCATTTAGCCCAGCGTTTTTCATGATGTACTCTGCATATAAGGTTTGATCCCTTGGTCCGGAAGACCCCCTGGAGAAGGAAATGGCAACCCACTCCAGTATTCTTGCCTGGAGAATCCCATGGATGGAGGAGCCTGGTGGGCTACAGTCCACGCGGTCGCAAAGAGTCGGACACAACTGAGCAACTTCACTTTTTACTCTTCATATAAGTTAAACAAGTAGGGTGACATTATACAGCCTTGACATACCCCTTAGTGGGCAGTAACTTTATTTCCCTTATCACCACTGGAGAAGGGAATGGCAAGCCACATCAGTATTCTTGCCTTAAGAACCTCATGAACAGTATGAAAAGGAAAAAAGGTATGACACTGAAAGATGAACTCCCCAGGTCGGTAGATGCCCAATTTGCTACTGGAAATCAGTGGAGAAATAACTCCAGGAAGAATGAAGAGACGCAGCTAAAGCAAAAGCAACAGCCAGTTGTGGATATGACTGGTGATGGAAGTAAAGTCCAACTCTATAAAGAGCAATATTGCATAGGAACCTGTAATATTAGTTCCTTGAATCAAGGTAAGTTGGAAGTGGTCAAATAGGAGATGGCAATAGTGAACATTGACATTTTAGAAATCAGAGAACTAAAATGGGCCAGAATGGGCAAATTTAACTCAGATGAATGTTATATCGACTACTGTGGGCAAGAATCCCTTAAAAGAAATGGAGTAGCCCTCATAGTCAACAAAAGAGTCCGAAATGCGGTACTTGGATACAATGTTAAAAATGACAGAAGAATCTCTGTTCATTTCCAAGACAAACCATTCAATGTCACAGTAATCCAAGTCTATGCCCTGATCAGTAATGCTGAAGAAGCTGAAGTTAAATGGTTCTATGAAGACGTACAAGACCTTCTAGTACTAACACCCAAAAAAGATGTCCTTTTCATTTTAGGGGACTGGGATGCAAAAGTAGGAATTCAAGAAACATCTGGAGTAAGAGCCAAATTTGACTTTGGGGTACAGAATGAAGCAGGGCAAAGGTAAGTAGAGTTTTGCCAAGGGAAAGCACTGGTCATAGCAAACGCCCTTTTCTAAGAAAACAAGAGAAGACTCTACACATGGACATCACCAGATAGTCAATACCAAAATCAGATTGATTACATTCTTTGCAGCCAAAGATGAAGAAGCTCTATACAGTTAGCAAAAACAAGACCAGGAGCTGACTGTGGCTCAAATCATGAACTCCTTATTGCCAAATTCAGACTTAAATTGAAGAAAGTGGAGAAAACCACTAGACCATTCAGGTATGACCTAAATCAAATCCCTTATGATTATACAGTGGAAGTGACAAATAGATTCAAGGGATTAGATCTGACAGACAGAGTGCCTGAAAAACTATGGATGGAGGTTTATGACACTGTACAGGAGGCAGTGATCAAGACCATCCCCAAGAAACAGAAATACAAAAAGGCTAAATGGTTGTGAGAGGAGGCCTTACAAATAGCTGCAAAAAGAAGAGAAGTGAAAGGCAAGGAAAAAAGGAAAGATATACCCATTTGAATGCAGAGTTCCAAAGAATAGCAAGAGAAATAAGAAAGTCTTCCTCAGTGATCAGTGCAAAGAAATAGAGGAAAACAGTAGAATGGGAAAGACTAGAGATCTCTTCAAGAAAATTAGAGATAATAGGGGAACATTTTATACAAAGATAGGCTCAATAAAGGACAGAAATGATATGGACCTAACTGAAGCAGAAGATATTAAGAAGAGGTGGCAAGAATACACAGAAGAACTATACAAAAAAACATCTTCACGACCCAGATAATCATGGTGTGATCACTCACCTAGAGCCAGATATCAGACATCCTGGAATGCGAGGTCAAGTGGGCCTTAGGAAGCATCACTATGAACAAAGCTAGTGGAGGTGATAGAATTCCAGTTGAACTATTTCAAATATGAAAAGATGATACTATGAGAGTGCTGCACTCTATGTGGCAGCAAATTTGGAAAATTCAGCAGTGGCCATAGGACTGGAAAAGGTCAGTTTTCATTCCAATCCCAAAGAAAGCCAATGCCAAAGAATGCTTAAACTGCCACACAGTTGCACTCATCTCACACACTAGTAAAGTAATGCTCAAAGTTCTCCAAGCCAAGCTTCAGCAGTGCATGAAGTGTAAACCTCCAGATGTTCAAGCAGGATTTAGAAAAGGCAGAGGAACCAGAGATCAAATTGCCAACATCCGTTGGATCATTGAAAAAGCCAAAGAGTTCCAGAAAAACATCTACATCTGCTTTATTGACTATGCCGAAACCTTTGACTGTGTGGATCACAAAAAACTGTGGAAAATTCTTGAAGAGATGGGAACACCAGACCACCTGACCTGCCTCCTGAGAAATCTGTATGCAGGTCAAAAAGCAACACAGTTAGAACTGGACATGGAACAACAGACTGGTTCCAAATCAGGAAAGGAGTATGTCAAGGCTGTATATTGTTACTCTGTTTATTTAGCTTATATGCAGAGTACATCATGAGAAATGCTGGACTGGATGAAGCACAAGCTGGAATCAAGATTGCCAGGAGAAATATCAATAACCTCAGATAAGCAGATGACACCACCCTTATGGCAGAAAGAGAAGAAGAACTAAACAGCCGCTTGATGAAAGTGAAAGAGAAGAGTGAAACAGTTGACTTAAAGCTCAACTTTCAGAAAACAAAGATCATGGCATCCGGTCCCATGACTTCATGGCAAATAGACGGAGAAACAGTGGAAACAGCAGCAGACTTTATTTTCTTGGGCTCCAAAATCACTGCGGATGGTTACTGCAGCCATGAAATTAAAAGACCTTTGCTCCTTTGAAGAAAAGCTATGACCAACGTAGAAAACATATTAAAAAGCAGAGACATTACTTTACCAACAACAGTTTGTCTAGTCAGAGCTATGGCTTTTCCTGTAGTCATGTGTGGATGTGAGAATTGGACTATAAAGAAACTTGAGCACTGAAGAATTGATGCTTTTGAACTTGTGTGTTGGAGAAGACTCTTGAGAGTCCCTTGGACTGCAAGGAGATCCAACCAATCCATCCTAAAGGAAACCAGTCCTGAATATTCATTGGAAGTACTGTTGCTGAAGCTGAAACTCCAATACTTTGACCACCTGATGCCAAGAACTGACTCATTTGAAAAGACTCTGATACTGGGAAAGATTGAAGGCAGGAGGAGAAGAGGACAACAGAGCATGAGATGGTTGGATGGCATCACCGACTCGTGACATGAGTTTGAGTAAACTCCAGGAGTTGGTGGTGGACAGGGAGGCCTAGCATGCTATAGTCCATGATGTTGCAAAGAGTGGGTCATGACTGAGCAACTGAACTGTCTGATTGTGGATTCGCTTTTTGATTTGGTAAAGAAACTGAGAAATTAAAAAAAGAAAAAGAAAATTAGAACTTCATTTTGTACTGTGTGTGTATATATATAGTAGTATGCATACATATGCATATAAACAACCCATATATATATATATATGCAATCACATAAAGTAATTTTTTTTCATCTTTCAAGTATCAATACAGGATTTGACCTTACAGTAGTGAAAATTTAGTCTACGGGGAAGCATAGCTTAGGGAAATAGTTCTGAAATTATGGTCGGGGACCACAGGCTGTTTCTGAGGCTCTTGCTTATAGTCAACATAGGGTTAATAGAAGAAGAAAGCAAGCACTGTTTACTCTGAGCAGCTTTATGGCTCCATCTGGCTACACAGTGTGCAAAGAGAATCTCAGCTTTATTTGAAGGAATATTGTACATGGGGTAAGAACACAGATCCCAGAGCTAGCCTGCCTTGAGTTTAAACCCCAGTTCTACCTCTTTGTAGTGAAGTGACCTTGAGAGTGTAAGGTTGTTTTCTTTTCTGTGAAATGCTAACAAAAATAACATCCATTTCAAATGGTAATTGCAATATTGTAGGTAAAATTTTTGATACAGTCAAATATTCAGCTTAGAGTAGAGGTTTTTGTTGTTATTTTTCTTATATTTTAATATTGAATGGGCTCTGGGTTCTTTTTTTAATTTAAATTTATTTATTTTAATTGGAGGCTAATTACTTTACAATATTGTATTGGTTTTGCCATACGTCAACATGAATCCGCCATGGGCGTACACGTGTTCCTCATCCTAACCCCCCCCCACCTCCCTTCCTATACCATCCCTCTGGGTCGTCCCAGTGCACCAGCCCCAAGCATCCAGTATCAAACCTGGACTGGCGATTTGTTTCCTATATGATACTATACATGTTTCAATGCCATTCTCCCAAATCATCCCACCCTCGCCCTCTCCCACAGAGTCCAAAAGACTCTTCTATACATCTGTGTCTCTTTTGCTGTCTCACATGCAAGGTTACCGTTACCATCTTTCTAAATTCCATATATATGTGTTAGTATACTGTATTGGTGTTTTTCTTTCTGGCTTACTTCATTCTGTATAATAAGCTCCAGTTTCACCCACCTCATTAGAACTGATTCAAATGTATTCTTTTTAATGGCCGAGTAATACTCCATTGTGTATATGTACCACTGCTTTCTTATCCATTCATCTGCTGATGGACATCTAGGTTGCTTCCATGTCCTGGCTATTATAAACAGTGCTGCGATGAACATTGGGGTACACGTGTCTCTTTCCCTTCTGGTTTCCTCAGTGTGTATGCCCAGCAGTGGGATTGCTGGATCATAAGGCAGTTCTATTTCCAATTTTGTAAGGAATCTCCACACTGTTCTCCATAGTGGCTGTACTAGTTTGCATTCCCACCAACAGTGTAAGATGGTTCCCTTTTCTCCACACCCTCTCCAGCATTTATTGCTTGTAGACTTTTGGATCGCAGCCATTCTGACTGGCGTGAAATGGTACCTCATAGTGGTTTTGATTTGCATTTCTCTGATAATGAGTGATGTTGAGCATCTTCTCATGTGTTTGTTAGCCATCTGTATGTCTTCTTTGGAGAAATGTCTGTTATTTTTCTGGAATTGAGCTGCAGGAGTTGCTTGTATATTTTTGAGATTAGTTGTTTGTCAGTTGCTTCATTTGCTATTATTTTCTCCCATTCTGAAGGCTGTCTTTTCACCTTGTTTATAGTTTCCTTTGTTGTGCAGAAGCTTTTAAGTTTAATTAGGTCCCATTTGTTTATTTTTGCTTTTATTTCCAATATTCTGGGAGGTGGGTCATAGAGGATCCTGCTGTGATGTATGTCAGAGAGTGTTTTGCCTATGTTCTCCTCTAGGAGTTTTATAGTTTCTGGTCTTACGTTTAGATCTTTAATCCATTTTGAGTTTATTTTTGTGTATGGTGTTAGAAAGTGTTCTGGTTTCATTATTTTACAAGCGGTTGACCAGTTTTTCCAGCACCATTTGTTAAAGAGATTGTCTTTTCTCCATTGTATATTCTTGGCTCCTTTGTCAAAGATAAGGTGTCCCTAGGTGCGTGGGTTTATCTCTGGGCTTTCTATTTTGTTCCATTGATCTGTATTTCTGTCTTTGGGGCACTGGGTTCTTTAACTTTCCCTTAATGTTAAGACTCTCTTGTGATCACTATCTAATGGCATTTGTCCTTGGGTGGTGGTAGGAGGAAACAGTTTTAAAGTGCTCTCCTGATATGAAGGTTATTGAGGAAGTTGCCACTAAAAATTAATAACAATCAACCTTGAGACAAAATAACTTCTACCTATATGAAAAGGACTCATGCAAACAATGCATTTCATTTTAGATATTTTTGTCAGATCTGAATGAAATATTGTCAAAGTTGTTATCTATCACTACACAGATTAAATGAAGAATGAAAATGCCCATATAATTAGTAGTTCTCATCTGAGCTTGATGTCTCAGATGAAATAGAACACCATGCAACACGTTTTAAAAGCAGATTCAGTCAAAATTACGGGGGTTTAGGAAATAACTTTGCAATGTGGGTGAAAGGAATCCCAAAGTAATTTCTGACCCCAGTGTATGAATCTTGAATTTTGTTTGAAAATGGATACTCATATCACATATTCAAACAATTGTAAACTCTCCAGAAGAAATAAAACTAGAAATATGGGATTCCCGTATTACCACAGCAATGAGTTAAAGAACTTCTGCTCTAAATGTGTGTGTATTAGCCATTCAGTCATGTCCAACTCTTTGTGACCCCATGGACTGTAGCTCACCAGGCTTCTCTGTCCATGGACTTCTCTAGGAAAGAATACTGGAGTGGTTAGTCATTCCCTTCTCCAGGGGATCTTCCTGACCCAGGGATCGAAACTGAGTCTCCCACATTTCAGGCAGATTCTTCATCATCTGAGCCACCAGGCACAGATAGCTGTCAACATAAGCCTTGATAGTTCCTTCCTGAGACATGATGATAGTCTATAGAAACAATGCATTAATGTCAGATCTGCATGCTTGAGTACAGATGATTTACTCTAAACTTATGTAAACCACTTGGGTAAAGGTGGTCACTCTATTAGCTACCTTTGCTGCATAACAAATTGCCCTGAAATTTAGTGGCTTAAACCAACAGGCATTTACTATTTCAGTTTCTATGTGTCAAAAATCTGGAAACAACTTAACCTGATGGTCTCTTGGGTCTGCAATCAAGGGGGTAACTGGAGCTACAATCCTTTCCAGATCCAACTGAAGGAGAATCAACTCTCAGGCTCACTCACTGACATGGCAGTTGGAAGGATGTATGTGCACGCTCAGTTGCTTCAGTCATGTCCGAGTCTGTGCGACCCTATCGACTGTAACCCACCAGGCTCCTCTGTCCATGGGGTTCTCCAGGCACGAATACTGGAGTGGGTTGCCATGCCCTCCTCCAGGGAATCTTCCCAACCCAGGGATAGAACTCCCATCTCTTCTGTCTCCTGCATTGGCAGAGGGTTCTTTACTGCTAGCGCCACCTGGGAAGCCCAGTTGGGAGGATGCAGGCCTGTTTTTGAGGTCTGTCTCCAGAGCTCTTCATCAGGGTTGCTTCCCGACACAAGCACTGACTTCCTCTGGAGTGTCACCCAACTGACAACAAAAGAGCTTCCAAGGTAGAAGACATGGTCCTTTATCACGTAATCTCAGAAGTGACTTCCCATCACTTCTGCCATTTTCTATTTATTAGAAGAGACACAATGTATCCCAGCCTATATTCAGTGAGTGGGGATTACACTAGGGTATGAACTCCACAGTGGTGGAAAATGCTGGGGATCATCTTTGAAGCTGTATGATAGTATCACCCTAGAATCTCTCCTCCTAAATTCACTTTCCTAAGTGCCCAGATTTTGGTATTTGGTTGTTGTAAAGCTAAGTTTTTAAAGATTAATGTTTGTGTCTGTCAAAGATAAACAGTGAGGCACTATCAAATAATAAGGATGGATTTTAATTCATAATATATTATTGATATAGAGAAGAGGATTCAGTGTAAACTGAACTCAGCTTTGATGTACACAGGTGACTGGATATTGTAAAAGAAGAATGAGGGAGTAGGGAAGGGGTTAGCAGGGGTCTCAGTAGAGTGAGGGAAGTGAAGGTTGGTCAGTGCAAATACCAAATAGGCCAGACGCTTCTCATGGATGACAGTTGTCCAAGTTAGGATTCTGTCTTCCGACAGAGGCTGCAAGGCATAGGCCCATCCTTCCTGGTGACTAGATTTTAAAGAAATGGCTTTTACTTCCTTGAGAAGGACACTCCTGAGTTACAGGAGATACATATACTTCTCAAAGGGATAGAGGGAGTACTCAGAAGTATTAACCCTTTTTAGTAAAGGCTCTCGGATAGGGTGATCAGAGCCTATGATCAGGTAATGTCTAGAACAAATAGTAAATTATTTTGGCAGCCTTGACCTTCCAAAGACAAGCACTTTAACAGAGGCTAGATTCCTTCTAGGAATTCAGCCTTGGACTTTCAGAAACTATGCTGTGCATGTTCAGACACTGTCCAACTCTTTGCAACCCTGTGGACTGTAGCCCACCAGGTCCCTCTGTCCATGGGATTTCCCAGGCAAGAATACTGGAGTGGGTTGCTGTTTCCTCCTCCAGATGTTCTTCCTGGCCCAGGGATCAAACTCCATCTCCTGCAAAGGTAGATGAGTTCTTTACCACTGAACCACTGCGGAAGCCCAGACACTGCTAAAGTCTTTCATTCCAGGGGATGGATGAAATCATTTACGTTAAGGGTGTGTGTAGTTTTTATAGACCAAGGTTGAAGCCTGGTTAAGAAGATTGCTCAGAGGAGCCTGCCTAGAGTTTGGTGAAGGATGGAATCTTCGTCATGTCCATATAATGAGAATTTAAACTCATTCATTACTTATGGAGACACAATTACCAAGCTCATTAATATGAAAGTCTAATGGTACCTGAATCTTCGTGGTGACAGCAAAATCCTTTTATGTTACCCTGTTCTCTGGTGACTGGAACCCATCAGCCAGTTTGTCAATTTCTCGCTCATTCTTGGATTTGCTGATAGTAAGCCTCTCTGATTCCTGGTCCCCCAAATGTAGAATCAGTTCATCAGTGAACTGGGCCACATGTAGGAGGCAGCTGGCCATGCTCACTGTTCTCTGGACCAGGGGGAACCTAGAGCACAGTCTCTCCAAAGCCAGCCAGCCAGGCCCCAACAAACCAGCCAGAGATCTCTGAAAGTGTCCAGAGCTGGTCAGCTATGCTGGACATCCATACCCAGGGCCCTGGAGCTACACTCCAAACACACAGGGCCAACTCTCACTTTAAGATGGATCTCCTGTTTTCCCATTCTCAGTCTTCTTCTGATAGTTTTGCATGATCAGGGCTGGCCAGTTGTAGTCAAAAGAAAGAGATTTTATGATGTTCACTCTTTCCTAGTATATGCAGCTCAGTGCATTTTCCAAACCAGAAATTTTTTTTTATTAAAAACAGCCCAGCAAGATCCTGGATTTTCCAGCACTTAGTTCCATACAGCTGAATAAGAACACATGTGAGAAAAAAAATTGATTTATAAAATAGTTGAAGTACCATGTGATAGAAAGAAATGCAGTGCTATCATCATTACTATTTTTATTATTTGTTGTTGATATTTACAATATTTTTCTTGACATATGTTCTCACAATTATCTGTTTTTTTGTTTTTCTTTTTTTTCTTTCTTTCCTTCTTTTTTTTTTTAGTTTTAACGTAAGCTTTGGGATAAAATGGTTATGCAATATGATAATGTTAATGGAAGTAATATATCTTAAAGATCACTTAAAACCTGTTTCTAGGTATCTCTGAACTTAAATTTACTCATCTTTGAATTCATACTAATATTACCCTTCTTCCAGGATTGTTGTTAGAAGGAAATGAAATAGCATACATGAAACCCCTAGCATAATGTCTACTATATAACAAAAGCAAAATTAATGTTTATTTCCCTTGATGGAAACTTCATTAATTTTTTTAATTTTTATTTTATACATTATTCCTTTTTCTAGAAGGAGTAGATGGGAAATATTTATTTCTTTCATGTCTTAATGTTTAGAGCATCATCCCAAGATTTTTGTAACTCAGCATGTGAATTTAATCCCCTTTGGTAGTGGCTGATTTGGACTGAAATTGGTTTTTAGTTGAGTGTCTCCCATAGAAAAGTAGCAGGAAAAAAAATTCATTTATGTCTTTAATACGATGAGGTGTGATGTTGCTCATGGGTGAGAGATCGGAAATGCCTATTCTTCCGGAGATGCCATGAATCCTTTTCATTCTTTTGTCTCCTGGAACTGGCTGATGTAAGCAGAATCTCCAAACACAATGAAGCAAAGAAGAGACTGTTCAATCAATTAAATCCATTGAACACTTACTCTGTACAGGACATCGTCTTAAATTGTGAGTGATATGCTTTGGACAAAAAGAGAGGAGGGGCAAAAATAATTTAGGTTGCTGAGCAATATTTCCGAGAAGGAAATGCCAGATACACATTCGGAGACAGAGATTAGATGATCTGGGCTGACCCACAGGGTTTATGTATAAGAGTAAATGACAACATGCTTCCTTGCTCAGCTATCAACTCTGTTCTCCCTTTGGCCATTCATTGCCAGGCCAGAGCTGTGCCAGACTTCTCAATTGACTTTTCTACACCCATTACATGCATTTCCTCTCCACCTACTTCCGCCCTCACCCCCTGTGGTTGGCTTTCCATTTCCAACAAGGTGCCAAGTTTCTGCTTGTAAAGGTCACCAAACACTTAATTTAATTTTGCCATATCAGGTTACCTCTTGGTTTTCATTCATTTCACAGGACTCCTTCAGTGTATTTGACACTCTTTTTTAATGGTCTTTTATCTTGGCTTCGATGATTTCACGGTCTTAAGAATCTTTTTCTCTTCCCTTCTCTCAGCTTTCTCACCCTTCCGAGGTATTTTTCATGGTTTTCTTCTCCAGCAACATCTGTACATATTACCTAATTCTAAACACCTGTCCCTCAGATCTTTTCTCCATGAAGTTTTCTGCCTTAGAATCCAGCCATTCTCTAAGTTGTAGCTGCTGCTGCTGCTAAGTCACTTCAGTCGTGTCCTACTCTGTGCGACCTCATAGACGGCAGCCCATCAGTCTCCCCCGTCCCTGGGATTCTCCAAGCAAGAACACTGGAGTGGGTTGCCATTTCCTTCTCCAGTGCATGAAAGTGAAAAGTGAAAGTGAAGTAGCTCAGTCATGCCTGACTCTTAGCAACCCCATGGACTGCAGCCTACCAGGCTCCTCCATCCACGGGATTTTCCAGGCAAGAGTACTGGAGTGGGTGCCACTGCCTTCTAACTGCATCTTATCAAATGTTGCTTCTATGTTTCTCAATCCTAAAATCTTTCTGTGGCTCGTGCCCACACTGACACTGTGGCATCCTCATTAACCCTTCATGTGCTAACCCCACTGTCTCTTTCTGCTGTAATTGTCAGTCACCTGCTACTCTCAACCTTCTGTCCTATATGTAGTTCTCAAAACAAACTAAAATGTGTGAATAACTCATGTTCTCTTATAGCAAACAGACTTTTTTTGGCATGTACTGCCCTCCTCCAGCGGAGAAGGCAATGGCACGCCACTCCAGTACCCTTGCCTGGAAAATTCCATGGAAGGAGGAGCCTGGTGGGCTGCAGTCCATGGGGTTGCTAAGAGTCGGGCATGACTGAGCTACTTCACTTTCACTTTTCACTTTCATGCACTGGAGAAGGAAATGGCAACCCACTCCAGTGTTCTTGCCTGGAGAATCCCAGGGACGGGGGAACCTGGTGGGCTGCTGTCTATGGGATCGCACAGAGTTGGACACGACTGAAGCAACTTAGCAGCAGCAAAAGCAGCCCTCTTCCAGTGTAGCTATTCAACATATGCTAGTCCTTTAAGGGGCTTCCCTGGTGACTCAGTGGTAAAAGAATCCACCTGCCAATGCAAGAGATGGAAGAGACTCAGGTTTGATCCCTGGGTTGGGAAGATTCCCTGGAGAAGGAAATGGCACCCTACTCCAATAGTCTTTCCTGGAAAATTCCATGGACAGAGGAGACTCAGCTCAGGACTTTCCAAGTGGTCCAGTGATTAAGAATTATGAAACTGGAGCCTATTATACAGAGTGAAGTAAGCCAGAAGGAAAAACATAAATACAGTATACTAACGCATATATATGGAATTTAGAAAGATGGTAACAATAACCCGGTGTACGAGACAGCAAAAGAGACACTGATGTATAGAACAGTCTTATGGACTCTGTGGGAGAGGGAGAGGGTGGGAAGATTTGGGAGAATGGCATTGAAACATGTAAAATATCATGTAAGAAACGAGTTGCCAGTCCAGGTTCGATGCACGATACTGGATGCTTGGGGCTAGTGCACTGGGACGACCCAGAGGGATGGTATGGGGAGGGAGGAGGGAGGAGGGTTCAGGATGGGAACACATGTATACCTGTGGCGGATTCATTCTGATATTTGGCAAAACTAATACAATTATGTAAAGTTTAAAAATAAAATAAAATTAGAAAAAAAAATAATAAAAGAAATTAAAAAAAAAAAAAGACAAGTAATTCCAGATGAGATTTGATTGATGAGATGAAGTTTATGCATCTGGGCCTCATTCTTGATAGTATTTAAAATTAAAACTCTCATTAGTGCTGTCAAAAAAAAAAAAAAAAAAAGAATCTGTCTGCCAATGCAGGGGACATAGGTTCCATCCCTGGTCCAGGAAGATCCCACATCCTGCAGAGCAACTAAGCCTGTGCACCCCAACGACTGAACCTGAGCACTGGATCCCGTGAGCAGCAACTACTGAGCCCATGTGCTGCAACTACTGAAGCCCAGACACTCTACAGCCCATGCTCTACAGAAAGAGAAGCCACTGGATGAGAAGCCTGCACATCTCAATTAGAGAGCAGTCTGTAGGCTGCAACAAAGACCCAGCAGAGTCAAAAATAAATAAATCAATAAGTTTAAAAAAAAAACTCAGCTCAATTTTCTTAATATGTACATATTCCTGTATCCCCAGTTGAAGTCTAACGCCCCTCTTTCCTCTATGTTGAGTTGATTTTAGAAGCTCTGTCTCCCCTTTCACTGTGGATACTTTAAAAAGACAGTCATTGTTTGTCTAGTTCCACTTCCTCCAATCCCCAGCATAATTTCTGACCTACCACATGCAATCAACCCCTCATTGTTCAACGAAAACATGAACAAAGCAAGTCAACAGCCCAGCCCACTTCTCTCCTGAGTTTTCTAGTCTTGTGTGTATAACTGTTTTCTTGTCTTGTACATTGCTATTAATCTCTAATCCAATGCTTTCAGTACTTGAAATAGTATCCCACCTCACAATGGCCACCTTCCAACTTGAAGTTTACTCTCTGAGCATTTCCCATTAAGGCAGGGATTTTCCCCCCTAACAGACTTTGAAATTCATGAATTTGGGGCACTCATTAAGAATTAATCCACATATGCACAGACATTTGACTTATTGTGCAACTAAATGACTGCATACATAGTAAACACCAAAACAGGAAATGTATCTTGGGGTCAACTGATGGAAAACTTAAACCAAATGTTTGCTCTGTCCAGAAGGCTTTTTGGTCTTTCCCAACATCCTTCTCCAGTATCAAATTCTTCCATTACATTTCTCCTCACAGTCCACTTTGCAGATGGTACTTTGTAGATGAAGATCTATAATTATAGCTCCTTTGATGGCTTTTTGCCCACCCATTCTCCCTCAGCAGTAGTCTAACTAAGGTCACGGTCACATCTTTTTGTTGCTTTTAGAAGGGTTCCTTGCCCGTGGTAAACATTTACGGCTGTTGGTTGAAATGAGGTGCCAAGAGCTAGGGCCCAAGGACTGCATCACAGATATCAGGCAGTCAAGACAAGTAACTGGATATACCATGATCTATGTAGCAATAGAGAAGCTTCCCAAACAGACAGCTTATCAAACAAGGCCCTTGCTCTTTTTCAGAAAGGGAGATGGTTTCTGGGATATTCAAAGTGTCCTTTTCTCTCCACCGGAACCCTACTCCTTCACCAACTCTGAAAAAGAGAAGAACCAGCTGAAAAGTTGGCTTCTGCCAAGAAACCTCAAATCCACTTACATGACTAAACTGTTGAACAGACATCCAATTTCAAAAGCCCAGGGTAACTTGCCCTAGCGTTTCCTATGAGAACATGTCTGCTTAATAACAATGTAACAGATGATAAGAGCACCAATCACAGAGAAAAGTGGTTCAACCCATGTTAAATGTTGATGATAATTACCAGACTAAACAAATAATTAGAAATACGTTCCCATATCCAATTTGGATTTTAAAATACTTCAGAGTGGCTTGGAAACTGAGCTTCACTTTAATAAGCCCCAGGATAACTAGCACCAAATGGTTTAGCTACAACTTGTCCTTTGAAAAGATTTTTAATTTTTTTCTCATCAGAACAGAAAAATGTGGAGAAAAATACAAATTTGATTCCTCCTGAAGTTTCCATTAATTATTTGGAGGATATAAATGAAAGGAAGCCTATGTATCAGCATACATTAGACACTTAGCAAATCCGTGGACATGACTCAGACATCATGGGTTAAAAACTATTATCAATGTTTTAAAATACTTGAGAAGCAAAGAAAAACAGATACTTAGTGGGGAAAAAATTGCTTTTTTTAAACCTAATCTTCCTTTTCCCTTTGAATATCTAAAAGTATATTCATAAAATTGGGAGTAAATTTCCTAAATCTAAATAGCAACAATTTGTAGTTAAGTCTATCCATCAAGGCGCTTCCCCATTGGCTCAGGGGTAAAGAATCAGTGTGCAATGCAGGAGACTCAGGTTCGATCCCTGGTTCAGGAAGACTCCCTGGAGAAGGAAATGGCAACCCACTCCAGTATTCTTGCTTGGGAAATCCCAGGAACAGAGCAGCCCGGTGGGCTACAGTCCATGGGGCAAGAGGCAAGAGTATGACACAACTTAGCTACTAAACCACCACCACCTACCCATCAAGGAAATCAGTGTGGTCAATTCTCTTAAAAACTGTTAGGGAGTAAAATTAAATATAAAATGTTTCTAAGCAGGGTGGTGGGACTTCCCTGGTATTCCAGAAGTTAAGACTGTGCTTCCACTGCAAGATGGCAAGGGTTCAATCCCTGGCCAAGAAACTAAGATCTCGCATGAGATGCAATGTGGCCAAAACAAACAGAAAACACTGGATGGCATTTTTACCCCCAAAGAGCTGTAAAAGACCAACTTTTTTCATGAAGAATATTTCACTTTGGGGCTTCCATTTTTGCCCTTTCCATAACCCATACAATGTGTTTTTCCTAATGTCATTTTTCCTGGCTGAGAAGCACATTAACAGGAATAGTTTAAAAAAAAAAAAAAGGTGGATGTGGGAAGACCATGAGTGTTATGTCACCAGTGACTTCAAATGGAAGAAAAATACCAACTCCACATTTCATCCTGAAGAAAGAATGGAAATTTAAAGATCATTTTAACTAATTTTCCTTTTGTGCTCAGTTAACCGAGGATTTCTGTGCTTGATTAACCTAGCATTCAGCCTACAAAGAAATTGTTCCTTCATAGAAAATCATGCCTATTCCAACACAAAATGAAACAATGTGAATCCTCTATCTTTTGTCATGCTGAATTTCATGAAAACTTGCGGTGTTGAGGAACTGACTATTTCCCCCCGAGGACCATCTGAATAAAGTAACCCTCCGTCATGATAACTAAGATACATAGAGTCTTCCAGTTTTCCAAGATTTTTGTTTATTTATTTTCCAGTTTTATTGAGATATGATTGACAAAGAAAACCCATGCTTATTTAAGATGTACAACATAATGTTTTAATATACATATATATTGTCAAATAATTATCACAGTCATCCTCCTTACCATATCCAGCACCTCACATAGTTACCATTTTTGTCTGTGGTGAGAACACTTAAGATTTACTCTCTTAAGAGTTCCCTGGCTGTCCAGTGGTTAAAACTTCGACCTCCAATCCAGGTTCTATCCCTGGTCAGAGAGCAAAGATCCCACATGCCTCTTGGCCAAAAACCCAAAACTATAAAAATAAAAGTAAAATATTGTAACAAACTCAATAAAGGCTTTAAAAACAGTCCACATCAAAAAAAATTTTTTTAAAGACTTATCCTTTTACCAAATTTCAGGTATGCAGCATAATATAACTATAGTCAATAGGCTGTATATTAGATCTCCAGAAGCTATCCCTCTCATATCTCCAACTCCAGTTTAATAGGGCCAGCTTTTCTGGAACCTTTTAATGTATTTCAAGAAGGTGTTATGTCTGCCTTGTATATTTTAATTTTCACTTTAATGGTTTTCTGCTAATATATTCCTGTTTTACATTAGAAGTTAATTTTGAGCGGTATGGGCCATAAAGGGCTTCCCTGGTGGCTGAGTAGTAAAGAATCCGCCCGAGATGCAGGAGACACAGGAGATGCAGGTTCAATCCCTGGGTCAGGAAAATCCCTGGAGGAGGAAATGGCAACCCACTCCAGAATTCTTGCCTGGAAAATTCCATGGACAGAGGAGTCTGGTGAAACTACAGTCCATGGGGTTGTAGATTCAGACATGACATAGCAAGTAAAACAATAATTATAACAATGGGTCATTAAAACCCATATCTGAATGTCATTTTGTGCCTTTTGCAGTTATCAAATATTAGGTGAAATACACAAGGGCAGCATTTGTGGAATTTCTCAGATGTACCATCATGAGTGGGAATAACTGCACAAGATGTGAAAATGAAGTTTAAGCCAAAAGTAAAGAAATTGTCAAACTACTTGACACATAACAATTATTCAATAAATATTAGATGTTTTTATAATTTCTCAGTGCATCATTTTCAAAATCTCTGATATCAATGTTTCCATAATCTGATTTATCTACATATTCGTTTCTAGTTGCCAAATAACTTTTCAAAACTCAGACAGTACATCAGTCTCCCAATGCCTACTTTCTGCTTGTGTTTCCCTCAATAAGAATTTTTTGTGTGCACAGTCAATTAATATCAATATATTATCAGTGTTAGAATTCATGGCTGTGTGTATATTCAGTCACTCAGTCATGGCCAACTCTTGGCCTGTAGCCTGGCAGGCTCTACTGTTGGTGGGATTCTTTGGGCAAGAATACTGGAGTGGGCTGCCATTTCTTCCTCCAGGGGAGCTTCCCAACCCAGGGATTAAACCTGCATCTCCTGCATTGATAGGTGGATTCTTTCATCACTGAGCCACCTAGGAAGGCCAAATTAGTATTCCTAATGATGTATAAAACACTTTCATCAGCTGAGAGAAGACAGTTACATAAGATTTTACCAGTTTCTGGTGCTATCATTGCTTCTCTTGAAGAAAGTGTAGTCTTTGTCTACTGAGAACCTGCTGTACAGCACAGGGAACTCTACTCAGTGCTCTGTGGGGACCTAAATGGGAAGGAAATCCAAAAGAAAGAGGATATATGCACACAAATAGCTGATACACTTTGCTGTACAGCAAAAACTAACAAAATACTGTAAAGCAACTATATTCTGATAAAAATTAATTCTAAAAAAAGATATAGGCCTTGATTTGAATACATCTCTCTTAACTGCTTCAAAGATATTTTGTACGGATGATATTCATTTACATGATTAGTATTAAAGCAGTATTCACTGTAAATGACATACAATATGCAATAAACGATAAAAAAAAAATTTTCTCCCTTTAATCATCATTTGTAGCTCTTAACAACATTGGCCGAGAAATACTCCCCCCACATGCTCAGAGGCTGAAAAAACTCAGGATGGACTTGATGAAAATTTCATCCAGAATCCGCAAAGATCATGATACCCTTAGCCTCTTAAATTTCTTTTTGTTTTGGTTTACATGGGAACCTATGTTTGTAATGGAGCTTTCTGTTAACCAGCTGCAGATAAGAGTCCTGCTCGCCTGTGCTTATGTGCTTGTCACATAACTCTTTTTCCTAACATTATCCAAGAAATGTTTCATGCTTTAATATGATTTTTAATTGATTTCAGTCTTCCCGCACAAGATTTCAAGTACCATGAAGGTAAAGGCAATGTTTTATTGTTGTTACTATTGGCTGGTTATGCTTCTGATTTGCTCGTTAGTTTTGCTCACATCATGTCTCCATTATACCTAACAATGCCCTAGAACATGATAGGTGTAATTAATTAAGTTCTCGTGTTCTCTTAGTGTATCTGAGATGACACCAAATCATAATATTCATTTGACCTCCACCTTTCCTCTCCCTGATTCTCATACATTATGTTAGAAATGGTTGTATTGAGGTTAACTTATTTCTACAAACCAGATCTATCAGCATAGCCACACACACACACATAAACAGCAACCACAGCCAGAACATGACCCCAACAGCCCTTTGCTTTTCTGATAAAGAAAACTGTACCTTCTAAATTTTCCCCTGAATTATCCCTGCAGCAGCCTTGCCCTGTGAAAGAAATGATGTGGGAAAAATCACTCTTTGACCTTCTACACAACAAAATGTTCTGGGTTGTTTTCTCTTTCCCCTTCCCCCCTCCCACAAAAGTTCCTGCCATCTCTAAAATATTGCAAATAACTCTGCCAGTTTTCCTCTTACCTGGCTATGTCTCTGGCCAAAGCTGAGGAAACAGAGATGAAGGCTCACAGATCTACGAGTATCTTAAGTGTTGGGTTGGCCAAAAAGTTCATCTGGGTTCTTCTAACAGCTTAGGGGAAAAAAATCAAACAAACATTTTGACCAATTTAATAGAAAAGTGAGCACAATGTGAACAAAATTTACAAGGTGATGAGATCATTGCTATTATGGAGTTATGTATGGAGTACTGTGAGACCCTCCCTGGAGAAGGGCATGGCAACCCACTCCAGTATTCTTGCCTGGATAATCCCATGGACAAGGGAGCCTGGCAGGCTACAGTCCATAGGGTCATGAAGAATTGGATACAACTGAAGCAACTTAGCATGCACATATACACTGAGAGACCCAGGGAGAGAATACACCCAGATCTGCCATAAGAATTCAGAGAAAAATTCACCGGGGAAAAATCTTTTTAAAATGGTGACTTGAGTGATGTATGTATTTACTTGGCAGATGGGAGAGGATGTCCTGGCAAAGAAAGCAACATCTAAGTAACAGAGAGGAAAGAGCATCTACTCAGCTAACAAGAGTAACATGGATGTATGTGTGAGCACATGTGTGAAGGAATTTTAGTGGAAGTGTTAAGGGATTAAATGTTGAAAGAAGCATGTGCACAGGTTTGTAAAGTTTAACTGAGTAAGCTTTACTGTATTTTGTGGGTAATCTGATACAAACTAGAGAACTGATCAGTGAAGAATGAGAATAAGAGCAGAAAGAAAAATACAACAACTGAGGCAAGAGATGATATGAGTTGATGAGTTGATACTATGACAGAAACAGTGGGGAAGAAGGTACTTAGAAAGGAAGTTTACAGAATGTGATGATGGATTGAATGGATGCTGGGTGTAAGGTACAGGGGGCCCAGTGGGGTAATGTCTAGGATTACAGGGAAGATGGTAGAAGAATAAGTTTGGGATGAGAAGATGAGTTTGGTAATGGGACAGCAGGTGGAGATATCCAAGTAGGAACAAAATATTTTTCTCTGGAGTGCAACTAGGGGAACTGGCTGGAAAAAGGAATTTGAGAGTCATCAGGAATTGAGTGCAAAAGAAGGTACAGAAAGGGATAAAATTACCCTTGTGGAATAACACAAAAAGAGAACTAAGAACAAAGTGCTCATAAATCCCTACATTTACAGTATGGACAAATGAAGAAAAGTTCCAATGAACACTGAGAAGAACCAGAGAAATAGAAAATAATTTGCATAAAAATAGAAGTCAGAGAAGGAGATGATAAACAAGACTAATGTTATGAAGAGGGTCAAGTAAGAAAAAAAAATTTTCATGTTGAATACAGCAACATAACACCTAGGAAGGCAGTGATGAGGGTTGCTAGGAAAATGTCAACAAAGTGGTGGGCATGAAGCCAAAAGTCCAGTGGAAAGCAATATCAACCGAAGAGAAGAAATAACTAGATGGGGAAACTGAGTCTAGAAACTGTTTCATCTAGCAGGTGAAAAACAAAACCTTTATCAAAACTGAAGGTGATGTCAATAGGGGAAAAGAAGTAGAAGATACAGTAAAGGAGGGATCACTTTTGGACCAAATTCCCCAAGACAGTGCCAAGAAGTACAAGGTAGAACATAGAAATGAAAGTCACTCAGTCGTGTCCGATTCTTTGAGACCCCAGGGACTATGATACAGTCCATGGAATTTTTCAGGCCAAAATACCAGAGTGGGTAGTCTTTCCCTTCTCCAGGAAAACACAGAAGGGTGGTATTAACGGTAAGAGTGATACCTGTGGAGGATCCATTTCAATATTTGGCAAAACTAATACAATATTGTAAAGTTTAAAAAAAAAAAAAAGACTGTGTTCACAAAGAGCAAGTATGGATGAGTGTATAGAAGAGCAGCCAGAAAGTTAAAAAGCAATCAAGCCTTTATTTTATGATGAAAGCAGGAACAGAGGGAGCAGGGAGCTAGGAGTGGTGAAGACTTAGAATCAACATCCAGGAGGTTGGAGAAGGAAATACTCAGGGCTCGGAAGAGGGGTTGTTCTGAGTTCACCTCTCCTGACACCAGATGACCTTGAGGCTAGCCGTGTGATGAGTCTGGCTTCACAAGGGATGAGCTGCAGGCTGCAGTGGAGCCAAAGACAGAGAGGGGCTGGCTCTATCTGTGAGGGAGAGGTGAGCCGCAAGGTTTACACAGAGATGCTCCTGAGTAGATAAGGCACAGGCAGCCAGAAACAGCCTAGGAATAGGATGTTATAAGACATTTTTGCAAGTGCTTTATTCTTCCCATCTTTACTTTAGCCACATCACTGGGATCTCCTTAGCAAGGATCAGCTTTTTATTGATGTCCCGCTAGAGAGCAAACCATGTAACTCTTGCTTCCAGGAAATATTTCTTCTGGGAAAGTATGAAAGGCATCTGTGTGCTCTCTGAACTGTCCTGGCCCAAACACAGGCTGGCTCTGTCCAAAATCAAAAGATTTTCAAATGTTTCTCTGAGGCAGGGAGATACATATTATGAATCTCCAATCATTTATTTATCTGACAAAATACTCATACATACTGTCCTTACACTATGCCCCAACCCTTCTGAGTCTTTGAAAATACTAATTAAATCCTTAGAAAATCCCTAATTATCCCCATTTTACAGACAGGGAAGCTAAAGCCTTAAAACATTATATCTGATTATACTTTCAAAGCCAGAAGAAAGCTTGAATCTGGGCACTCCAGCTCCAGAGCCTGGGTTCTTCCCCAGTATTCCAAGCTATTTTATAAGAAATCAGAGAATTGGGGGTGAGGGGGGGACAGCAATTTCCTAGATAATCCAATCCCTTCTTATTACATTAGGAACACTTAAACAGGGTTTCTGACAAAGGCCTGTATAGTCAAAGCTGATTTTTCCAGTAGTCAAGTACTGATGTAAGAGTTGGGCCCTAAAGAAGGCTAAGCCCTGAAGAATTGATGCTTTCAAACTGTGGTCCTGGAGAAAACTCTTGAGAGTCCCTTGGACTGCAAGGAGATCCAACCAGTCAATCCTAAAGGAAATCAACCCTGAATATTCACTGGAGGAACTGATGCTGAAGTTGGAGCTCCAATACTTTGGCCACCTAATGGGAAAAGCTGACTCATTAGAAAAGACCCTGATGCTGGGGAAGATTGAGGGCAGCAGGAGAAGGGGGCTGCAGAGGATTAGATGGCTGGATGGCATCACTGACTCAATGGACATGAGTTTGAGCAAACTCTAGGAGATAGTGAAGGACAGGGAGGCTTGGTGTGCTGCAGTCCATGGTATCGCAAGGAGCTGGACATGACTTGGCAACAACAACAAAGTAGGGTTAGCAACTAACAGTTTCAATTTTGTTGTCTTCTTTAAAGACTGTATTTTTGGGGGTGTGCAATATTAAAATGACAGTTTTTTATGTTAGAGAATGTTTTCTGCTTCCTCTAGTCTGTGAGTTCACAGTGAGTCATAGGACACTTATGGGCTCCCTGGATGACAACCCCATCTCAACTCCTTCTATTTCCAGAACAGGTGTCTATCTAGTTCATGATAGTGACCTCTGTCCTTGGGGACTTTTTGAATTAAAGAAGATAGTCTATTATTGGACTTCCTTGCAAGGCAGCCACGCACATGGGTATAGATGTCTGTCTTTAATAAATTTGATTTTTCTTATTTTTAGCCAGTTGCACATCTGTGTATGTATTATTAACTGTCCTGGATCTGATTTTTCCATTCTCAAATACATATATGTGTATGTGTGTGTGTATGTGTGCGCCTGGAAATGATTATCTTCTATTTAAAATTCAAACACATTGTTTCTTTAGCTAATACCATGCCCTGTCTTCAACAGAGATGTTTATTTATTTATTTATTTTTTAAGGTGATGGGGTTTGGCGTGTTTGGTGTTTTACCATTGAGCCAAATTATCACTACATTTTTTAAAAATTGGAAACCCTTCTATCCAAAGATAAAGTATCTTGTTAACCTGTAGCCATTGGATTTGAATTCAAAACAGAAGGGTAATGTGTGAATTTGCTAATTATTTCCTGCTTTTGAGTTAGCTATCATATTTGCCTTCAGCTATAAAGAGTCACACAACTCACAGAATGCTGTCTCCTAGTAACCAAAGAGAAAGAAATGAGTTTTTAACACAAACAAAATTTTAGAATAGTGCTGAAATGGAAATGAGAAAGGCAATTTGATAATGGAGTGATTAGACATGGAAGAACAGACTGGTTCCAAATAGGAAAAGGAGTACGTCAAGGCTGTATATTGTCACCCTGCTTATTTAACTTCTATGCAGAGTACATCATGAGAAACACTGGGCTGGAAGAAGCACAAGCTGGAATCAAGATTGCAGGGAGAAATATCAATAACCTCAGATATGCAGATGACACCACACTTGCCGCAGAAAGTGAAGAGGAACTAAAAAGCCTCTTGATGAAAGTGAAAGTGGAGAGTGAAAAAGTTGGCTTAAAGATCAACATTCAGAAAACTAAGATCATGGCATCTAGTCCCATCCCTTCATGGGAAATAGATGGGGAAACAGTGGAAACAGTGTCAGACTTTATTTTTGGGGGCTCCAAAATCACTGCAGATGGTGATTGCAGCCATGAAATTAAAAGACGCTTACTCCTTAAAAGGAAACTTATGACCAACCTAGATAGCATATTGAAAAGCAGAGACATTACTTTGCCAACAAATGTCCGTCTAGTCAAGGCTATGGTTTTTCCCGTGGTCATGTATAGGTGTGAGAGTTGGACTGTGAAGAAAGCTGAGCACTGAAGAATTGATGCTTTTGAACTGTGGTGTTGGAGAAGACTCTTGAGAGTCCCTTGGACTGCAAGGAGATCCAGCCAGTCCATTCTGAAGGAGATCAGCCCTGGGTGTTCTTTGGAAGGAATGATGCTAAAGCTGAAACTCCAGTACTTTGGCCACCTCATGCGAAGAGTTGACTCATTGGAAAAGACTCTGATGCTGGGAGGGATTGGGGGCAAGAGGAGAAGGGGATGACAGAGGATGAGATGGCTGGATGGCATCACTGACTCGATGGACATGAGTTTGAGTGAACTCTGGGAGTTGGTGATGGACAGGGAAGCCTGGCGTGCTGCAATTCATGAGGTCACAAGAGTTGGACACAACTGAGTGACTGAACTGAACTGAACTGAAAATTTCATTAAAGAGAAGACAGTTTGACTTGGCATGTAATTGAGATAGTATTTTCTACTATGATATTGGAAAAGTAAAAAAGAATGAAGTTATTCAGTAAAAATTGAATAGCAATAAATAAAACTCCAGATACAAAAACTTTTTAATTTCCTCATTGTGGGAGAGAAGCCAGCCTGTGTGAAGGATAATGCACAAAAGTAACTCTAAGTACTAGTGTTAAGTATGAACTTCAATGCCAAATCTATTTCTTATGCACTTGACATTTTCAGGACAGATTCATGACCTAGAATATAGGTGAGAACCTTGTTAGTAATGAACCATGGACTCTATGAGTACAGTAAATTACTTTTGGTAAATTCATTTATTCAATTAAAAAAATACTTGCTGACCATCTATTATGTCTCTAGCACTGTGTTAGATAATGGAACAAAATAATCCCACTGAGTTTCCACATGACTTAGGAACATGGATAATGATTTACAATGTCAAATGTGATTGCATGTATTATGAAAAGGTAAGTGCAAATTGCCATGGAGACAAATTCTAGAGGGGACTTGATGTGAGGGCTCATAGATGCTGTGTTTGTAAAAGAGAATCTCAAGGAAAAAAAATATGAGTGTGCTGAAAAGCTCACCACTGAGCTAATTTTAGCCACAAATTTCAGCATTCATCACATGCTGTATTTACGAATTCATATTTCTAATCCACAAAACATAATTCTTAAATCTGATTACATATTATAAGCAGTTGGAGAAGTTCAAAATCACACCAGCACCTGAGCTCAGGCCCACAGAAATTCTGATTTAAGTGGCCTTCTGCTGCTGCTGCTGCTAAGTTGCTTCAGTCATGTCTGACTCTGTGGAACCCCACAGACAGCAGCCCACCTGGCTTCCCCATCCCTGGGATTCTCCAGGCAAGAATACTGGAGTGGGTTGCCATTTCCTTCTCCAATGCGTGAAAGTGAATTCATTCAGTGGGGTCTGACTGTTAGCAACCCCATGGACTGCAGCCTACCAGGCTCCTCCATCCATGGGATTTTCCAGGCAAGAGTACTGGAGTGGGGTGCCATTGGCCTTCAGAGGAGCCCAAATGAGAGTGTTTTGTAAAATTTTAGATAGCTACTTTACAACACTGTGTTAGTTTCTGCTGTACAGCAAAGTGAATCAGTTATACATATACATATATCCTCTTTTTTAGATTTCCTTCTTGTTCAGGTCACCACAGAGCACTGAGCAGAGGTCCCTGTGCTACACAGTAGGTTGTCTTTAGTTATCTATTTTACACATCATAGTATACATATGTCAATGCCAATTCATCCCACTGCTCTCTTCCCCCACTTGGTATCCATAAATTTGTTCTCTACATTCATGTCTCTATTTCTGCTTAGCAAATAAGTTCGTTTGTGTTTTTAAAAAATTTTCCAAGTTATACTACCAGATGGCCACAATTGAGAACCAGCACTCCAGGCCTTGAGGGTAGATAGAGATACCTGTTGTGCCTGTACTAATGTCTCCATGTCGGTCCTTTAAGCTGCACTGACTTGGTATACAATAAGTATTTTTGCAAATTAAACTGAATTGACTTCAATTGTCCAAAAGAAATTCATTATAAACCACTTCTCCAGTAAAGAAAATCTTACTATTGTCTATCCTTCCTCCACTTCTATGATAGTAACATAAGCATGATGAAGACATCCATTCTATTCTGGTGGATCATTCACCTGCTCTGGGGGGAGGAAAAAATAAAGATTATGAGTTTATTCATAAATAACTACAAGGAGCTTGAATTAAGAAATTCTCAACTTCACCCATGGCCTATCTATTCACTCAATGTTCTTTGCTCATGCCATCTCTTGCCATCAATCAACTGTGAGCCAAATTTGCCCAGCATCACCAAAAAGTGCACTGACTCAGACTTGACAGTATTTTTCACCCAGCCAATACTACCAGCACTTCGTGCCAGCCAGAAAGACAAAGCATCCAGTCAGTTGAACTCTGTAAATGGCTGAACTGACTGAATTGTCCAAATATTTTGGCCAGGAAGAGACAGGTTTCCCCCATAAACATAAATTCCCATGGAAACCAAACCAGAAGACAGAGAATATTCACTTTATTTTAGGTCCAGTGAGCCTCATGAGACATTCCATGAGTTAGTCTGGGTTCTTAGCATCCAAGACAGTGCTTTTTCCCTATGGTTGGCTATTGCTTCAAGCCATCACTTAAACAGAGCTCAGACAGCACTGATCTTGAAAAGGGTCCAAGGAGTTTTCCATGGAGAACTTATGTCTATAGAACCGTCTGCTCACCCAGACTTTATAAACCCTTTTACTCTCCAGACAGGAAAAAAGCATAACACTGCACTGTAATTAATAGCAAATTCATTGAATATTGTTCCATTCTTTTTTTCAGTACGGATGCATTTTTTTCTCTGGCCACAATCTGGAAATTCTGTATCTTCAAATCTGAAATCTTTCATAATCTGAAACCTTATATCTGCTTTTGAAGGCAATTTTAAGGACATCAACAATTTATATCTTAAAGAGCTCAAATTTAAATTAACTTTTATTTTTCGTAATGGTTCGGAGTGTTAAAATATATATATATTTTACTGTGTAAATGTACTCTCTAACTTGAAAACTGTTAGTCACTCAGTCGTGTTGGACTCTTTGCAACCCCATGGACAAGAGGAGCCTGGAGGGCTACTGTAGCACACCAGGCTCCTCTTGTCCATGAAATTCTCCAGGTAGGAATACTGGAGTGGGTAGCCATTCCCTTTTCCAAGGCTTCTTCCTGACCCATGGATAAAACCCAGATCTCCTGCATTGCAGGCAGATTATTTACTGGCTAAGCCACCAGTGAAGCCCACTCTCTAATTACCTCATTGTAAACTGACATGGTTGAATGGCATCACTGACTCAATGGACATGAGTTTGGGTAAATTCTGAGAGTTGGTGATGGACAGGGAGACCCAGCATGCTGCGCTTCATGGGGTCCCAAAGAGTCGGACACAACTGAGCAACTGAACTGAACTGAACTGAAACTGGGAAACTGGGATTTGGGCACACCAGATCTTTCAATATTTAATGAAGATGGAAGTGTTAGCTCCAAAGTAATGGTACTGAGCATCATTAAAAGTGAAATAGAGCTTTGTCTTCTAAACATTCATATCTTTATTTGCTTACCTCATGCATAAGGAGGAATTCAGTGCAGGACAGGGAAACTACCCTAAATGTTTTAAACTGGGACAGATTTAAAATGAGAAATCTGGTACTTGCAAAATTGTCAAGAGGCTCAAGAAACAGCTTCTAGGCTTAGCCTTCTGGAATAACTTTAAGAACAATAAAAACAAACCCATTAAAGCTGCCACTGGAGCTTTGCTGGAAGAAGCCCACATAACATGACTCCAGTCGCCTCTCTACATCCAAGAAGTTGGAGAATGACACAGCAAGACCTGTGATTTTGAGACTGTAAGGCCCAATCAAGAAGCCACCATCATTATACAAGGGTGCTTCTGGGCACCCTTGGAGCTGGAGAATGGACAGTGGAAAACTGACATTAAAAGAATTCCTAATTCTGGAGCTGGTAGTAATAGCTACACACTGGTGGACAATGGTTTCTGCCTTACATTCACTTTCCAAGTCAGGGAGTCAGACAATTTAGTCTGCAAGGCTTCCAAACCCAGCTCAAGGGGGTCTGGGAAATATACTTAATAGCTTTCTAAGCTTTTCAACCAGAAGAAGGGTAGAACTTGTATCAGTTCAGTTCAGACCCTATGGACTGCAGCAAGACAGGTTTCCCTGTTCATCACTAACTCCGAGAGCTTGCTCAAACTCATATCCATCAAGTCCGTGGTGTCATCCAACCATCGCATCCACTGTCTTCCCTTCTCCTTCTGCATTCAATCTTTCCCAGAATCAGGGTCTTTTTCAATCAGTCAGTTCTTCACATCAGGTGGCCAAAGTATTGCACCTTCAGCTTTAGCATCAGTCTTTCCAATGAATATTTAGGACTGATTTTCTTTAGAATTGACTGGTTGGATCTCCTTGCTATCCAAGGGACACTCAAGAGTCTCCTCCAACAACACAGTTCAAAAGCATCCATTCTTTGATGCTCAGCCCACTCCAATGTTCTTGCCTGGAGAATCCCAGGGACAAGTCAGCCTGGTGGGCTGCCATCTATGGGGTCACACAGAGTCAGACACGACTGAAGTGACTTAGCTTAGCTTTTTTCTTCCAAGTAGCAAGTATCTTTTAATGTAATGGATGCAGTCACCATCTGCAGTAAGTCTGTCACTGTTTCCATTCTTTCCCCATCTATTTGCCATGAAGTGATGGGACTGGATGCCATAAGCTTAGTTTTTTGAATGTTAAGTTTTAAATGAACTTTTTTGTTATTCTCCTTCACTTTTATCAAGAGGATCTTTAGTTCCTCTTCACTTTCTGCCATAAGGGTGGTGTCATCCTCACATCTGAGGTTATTGATATTTGTCCTGGAAATCTTTATTCCAGCTTGTGCTTTATACAGCCCAGAATTTTGCATGAGGTACTCTACATAGAAGTTTAATAAGCAGGGTGACAATATACATACAGTCTTGACCTACTCCTTTCCCAATTTGGAACCAGTCCATTTTCTCATGTCCGGTTCTAACTTTTGCTTCTTGACCTGTATACATTTTTTCAGGAGGTAGGTAAGATGCTCTGGTATTCCCATCTCTTGAAGAATGTTCCACAGTTTGTTGTGATCCACACAATCAAAGGCTTTAGCATAGTTAAAAACATAGTAGATGTTTTTCTGGAACTCCTGCTTTCATGATCCAACGGATCATGATCCAAAGGATGTTGGCAATTTGATCTCTGGTTCCTCTGCCTTTTCTAAATCCAGCTTTAACATCTGGAAGTTCTTGGTTCACATACTGTTGAAGCCTGGCTTGGAAAATTTTGAACATTACTTCACAAGCATGTGCTGCTGCTGCTGCTAAGTCACCCCAGTCGTGTGAGATGAGTGCAATTGTGTGGTAGTTTGAGCATTCTTTGACATTGCCTTTCTTTAGGATTGGAATGAAAACTGACCTTTTCCAGTCCTGTGGCCTCTGCTGAGTTTTTCAAATGACACCAATATAAACAATATAGAATAGGCATGATCTTTTACTTTGTTTACACATTGAAACTGGATATAGGTGTGACAAAATGGCAGAGTACGAGGGTGCGCACACCTTCTCTTGTGAGAACTCCAAAATTGCAACTAACCACTGAGCAACTATCTACAATAGAATGTTGGATCCCACCATAAATAGATACCCCATGTCTAAGGGCAAAGGAGTAGCCCCAGCAAGATGGTAGGAGGGGCCAAATCATGTTTAGAATCAAGCACCCTCATACCTGCCAGAGATGCTTGGAAGGCTCAAACAAAACCTGGTGTACACCAGGACCCAGAGACCCCACAAGAGGCTGATCTAGACCTGCCTTTGTGTGTCTTCTGTGCAGGGACGGGTCAGCAGTGGTCTGCTGTGATGATAAGGGCTCTGGCTTCAGTGGATCTGGGAGGCATGGCATGTGAGCCCCACCATAGAGCCACTGAGCAGACAATCTACAAACTGTAGAACAATGATACCAAAGAATTTCTCACACTTGTGAAAGTTCTAAGACCACAACAGATTTTCCAACTTAGGGATTTGGCAAAGGGACTGAGAACCCCCAGGGAATTTGATTTTGAAGGCCAATGGGATTTGATTACAGAACTTCCACAGGACTGGGGAAACAGACTCTTGGAGGGGATGAAGAAAACCTTATGTGCACTAGAAGCCAGGAGAAAGGAGCAGTGTCCCCACAAGAGACTGAGCCAGACATGCCTGTGAGTGTCTAGGAGTCTCCAGCGGAGGCGTGGGTCTACAGTGGCCTGCCATGGGGTCAGGGGCACTAAATAAAACGGTCCTGGCATAAGTCCTTTTGAAGGAGGTCCATTACCTCCATTACTCCTACCATGTTTGGCCTGAGGCCAAACTACAAGGAGGGAACACAGCCCCACCCATCACAGAAAATTGGATTAAAGATTTATTGAGCATGGCCTTGCCCATCAAAGCAAGACCCAGATTCCCCCACAGCCAGTCTTCCCATCGGGAAGTTTCCACAAGCCTCTTATTCTTACCCATCAGAGGGCAAACAACATGGAAACAACAGTTACAGAAAACTAACCAAACCGATCACTTGAATCATAGCCTTGTATAAAGCAGTGAAACTATGAGGCATGCCATGTAGGGCCATCCAAGACAGATGGGTCACTGTGAAGAGTCCTGACAAAACGTGGTCAATTCAAGAAGGGAATGGCAAACCACTTTAGCATTTTTTGCCTTGAGAACCCAATGAACAGTATGCAAAGGCAAAAGATATGACATTGAAAGATGAACTCCATGGGTCAGTAGATGCTTAATATGCTACTGGAGAAGAGTGGAGAAATAACTCCAGCAGGAATGAAGAGGCTGAGCCAAAGTGGAAACAACTCCCAGGCGTGGATGTGTCTGGTGATAAAAGTAAAGTCTGATGCTGTAAAGAAAAATATTGCATAGGAATCTGGAATGTTAGGTCCATGAATCAAGGTAAATTGAAAGTGGTCAAAGAGGAGATGGCAGGAGTGAATATCTACATTTTAGGAATCAGTGAAATAAAATGGACTGGAATGGGCAATTTTAATTCAGGTGATCATTGTATCTATGATTGTGGGCAAGAATCTCTTAGAAGAAATGGAGTAGCCCTCACAGGCAACAAAAGAGTTTGAAATGCAGTACGTGGGTGCAACCTCAAAAATGATAGAATGATCTCTGTTCATTTCCAAGGCAAACCGTTCAATATCACAGTAATCTAAGTCTATGCCCCAACCACTAATGCCAAAAAAGCTGAAGTTGAACAGTTCCATGAAGACCTACAAGACCTTCTAGAACTAACATTAAAAAAAGATTTCCTTTTCATCAAAGGGGACTGGAATGCAAAAATAGGAAGTCAAGAGATACGTGAAGTAACAGGCAAGTTTGTCCATGGAGTACAGTGGAATGGGAAAGACTAGAAAGGGTTCTAGTTTCATTCTTTTACAAGTGGTTGACCAGTTTCCCAGCACCATTTGTTAAAGAGATTGTCTTTCCTCCATTGTATATTCTTGCTTCCCTTGTCAAAGATAAGGTGTCCATAGGTGCGTGGATTTATCTCTGGGCTTTCTGTTTTGTTCCATTGATCTATATTTCTGTCTTTATGCCAGTACCATACTGTCTTGATGACTGTGGCTTTGTAGTAGAGCCTGAAGTCAGGCAGGCTGATTCTTCCAGTTCCATTCTTCTTTCTCAAGATTGCTTTGGCTATTCAAGGATTTTTGTATTTCCATACAAATTGTTAAATTATTTGTTCTAGCTCTGTGAAAAATACAGTTGGTAGCTTGAAAGGGATTGCATTGAATCTATAGATTGCTTTGGGTAGTATACTCATTTTCACTGTATTGATTCTTGCGATCCATGAACATGGTATATTTCTCCATCTATTAGTGTCCTCTTTGATTTCTTTCACCAGTGTTTTATAGTTTTCTATATATAGGTCTTTAGTTTCTTTAGGTCAATATATTCCTAAGTATTTTATTCTTTTCATTGCAATGGTGAATGGAATTGTTTCCTTAATTTCTCTTTCTATTTTCTCTTTATTAGTGTATAGGAATGCAAGGGATTTCTGTGTGTTGATTTAATATCCTACAACTTTACTATATTCATTAATTAGCTCTAGTAATTTTCTGGTGAAGTCTTCAGGGTTTTCTATGTAGAGGATCATGTCATCTACTAGAAATCCCTTCAAGAATATTAGAGATACAAAGGGAACATTTCATGCAATGATAGGCACAATAAAAAACAGAAATGGTATGGACCTAACATAAGCAGAAGATATTAAGAAGAGGTGGCAAGTGTACACAGATGAACTATACAAAAAAAGATCTTAAGGACCCAGATAACCATGATGGTGTGATCACTCACCTAAAGCCAGACATCCTGGAATGTGAAGTCAAGTGGGCCTTAGGATGCATCACTATGAACAAAGCTAGTGGAGGTGATGGAATTCCAGCTGAACTATTTCAAATCCTAAAAGATGATGCTGTAAATGTGCTGCACTCAATATGCCAGCAAATTTGGAAAACTCAGCAGTGGCCACAGGACTGGAAAAGGTCAGTTTTCATTCCAATCCTAAAGAAAGGCAATGCCAAAGAATGTTCAAGCTTTGCACAATTACACTCATCTCACACACTAGCAAAGTAATGCTCAAAATTCTCCAAGCCAGTCTTCTACAGTACATGAACTGAGAATTTACAAATGTTTAAGCTGGAATTAAAAAAAGCAGAGGAACCAGAGATCAAATTGCCAACATCTGTTGGATCATCAAAAAAGCAAGAGAGTTCCAGAAAAACATCTACTTCTGCTTCATTGACTATGCTAAAGCCTTTGACTGTGTGGATCACAACAAACTGTGAAATATCCTTAAAGAGATGGGAATACCAGACCACCTTATCTACCTCATGAAAAATCTGTATGCGGGTCAAGAATCAACAGTTAGAACCAAACGAAAAAACAGACTGGTTCCAAATTGGGAAAAGAGTATGTTAAGGCTGTCACCCTGCTTATTACACTTCTATATAGAGTACCTCATACAAACTTCTGGGCTGTATGAAGCACAAGTTGGAATCAAGATGGAGAGGGAGAAATAGCAATAACCTCAGATATGCAAATTAAATCACCCTTATGTCAGAAAGCATAGAGGAACAAATGAGCCTCTGATAAAAGTTAAAGAGAAGAGTCAAAAATCTGACTTAACAATTTATAGATTCAATGCAATCCCTATCAAGCTACCAATGGTATTCTTCACAGAGCTAGAACAAATAATTTCACAATTTGTATGGAAATACAAAAAACCTCGAATAGCCAAAATTATCTTGAGAAAGAAGAATGGAACTGGAGGAATCAACCTACCTGACTTCAGGCTCTACTACAAAGCCACAGTCATCAAGACAGTATGGTACTGGCACAAAGACAGAAATATAGATCAATGGAACAAAATAGAAAGCCCAGAGATAAATCCACGCACATATGGACACCTTATCTTTGACAAAGGAGGCAAGAATATACAATGGATTAAAGACAATCTCTTTAACAAGTGGTGCTGGGAAATCTGGTCAACCACTTGTAAAAGAATAAAACTAGAACACTTTCTAACACCATACACAAAAATAAACTCAAAATGGATTAAAGATCTAAACGTAAGACCAGAAACTATAAAACTCCTAGAGGAGAACATAGGCAAAACACTCTCTGACATACATCACAGCAGGATCCTCTATGACCCACCTCCCAGAATATTGGAAATAAAAGCAAAAATAAACAAATGGGACCTAATTAACCTTAAAAGCTTCTGCACAACAAAGGAAACTATTAGCAAGGTGAAAAGGCAGCCTTCAGAATGGGAGAAAATAATAGCAAATGAAGCAACTGACAAACAACTAATCTCAAAAATATACAAGCAACTCCTACAGCTCAACTCCAGAAAAATAAATGACCCAATCAAAAAATGGGCCAAAGAACTAAATAGACATTACTCCAAAGAAGACATACAGATGGCTAACAAACACATGAGAAGATGCTCAACATCACTCATTATCAGAGAAATGCAAATCAAAACCACTATGAGGTACCATTTCACACCAGTCAGAATGGCTGCGATCCAAAAGTCTACAAGCAATAAATGCTGGAGAGGGTGTGGAGAAAAGGGAACCTTCTTACACTGTTGGTGGGATTGCAAACTAGTACAGCCACTATGGAGAACAGTGTGGAGATTCCTTAAAAAACTGGAAATAGAACTGCCTTATGATCCAGCAATCCCACTGCTGGGCATACACACTGAGGAAACCAGAAGGGAAAGAGACATATGTATGCCAATGTTCATCACAACACTGTTTATAATAGCCAGGACATGGAAGCAACCTAGATGTCCATCAGCAGGACATCTTTTAACAGCAGAATGGATAAGAAAGCAGTGGTACATATACACAATGGAGTATTACTCAGCCATTAAAAAGAATACATTTGAATCAGTTCTAATGAGGTAGATGAAACTGGAGCCTATTATACAGAGCGAAGTAAGCCAGAAAGAAAAACACCAATACAGTATACTAACGCATATATATGGAATTTAGAAAGATGGTAACAATAACCCTGTATACGAGACAGCAAAAGAGAGACTGATGTATAGAACAGTCTTACGGACTCTGTTGGAGAGGGAGAGTGGGGGAAGATTTGGGAGAATAGCATTGAAACATGTATAATATCATGTATGAAACGAGTTGCCAGTCCAGGTTCGATGCACGATACTGGATGCTTGGGGCTAGTGCACTGGGACGACCCAGAGGGATGGTATGGGGAGGGAGGAGGGAGGAGGGCTCAGGATGGGGAACACATGTATACCTGTGTCGGATTCATTTCAATATTTGGCAAAACTAATACAATATTGTAAAGTTTAAAAATAAAATAAAATTTAAAAAAAATCTGGCTTAAAACTCAACATTCAAACAACAAAAATCATGGCATCTGGTCCCATCATTCAATGGCATATAGATGGGGAAATAATGGGAACAGTGACAGACTTCATTTTGGAGGGCTCCAAATTCTTTGCAGATGGTGACTGCAGCCATGAAGTTAAAAAAGAAGCTTGCTCCTTAGAAGAAATGCTATGACAAACCTTGATAGCATAGTAAAAAGCAGAGACATTACATTACCAACAAAGGTCGGTATAGTCAAAATTATGGTTTTTCCAGTAGTCATGTGAGAGTTGGCCCAGAAAGAAAGCTGAGCATTTAAAAATTGATGCTTTTGAACTGTGGTATTGGAGAAGACTCTTGAGAGTCCCTTGGACTGCAAGATCCAACCAGTTAATCCTAAAGGAAATCAGTCCAGAATATTCATTGGAAGGACTGATGCTGAAGGTAAAACTCCAATCCTTTGGCCACCTGATGTGAATAACTGACTCCTTGGAAAAGACCCTGATGCTGGGAAAGATTGTAGGTGGGAGGAGAAGGGGACTACAAAGGATGAGATGGTTGGATGGCATCACTGACTCCATGGACATGACTTTGAGCAAGCTCCGGGCATTGATGATGGACAGGGAGGCCTAGTGTGCTGCAGTACATGTGGTTGCAAAGAGTCGGACACGACTGAGCGACTGACCTGAAATAATATGTAAAAGTTTACAAATTCTGATAAACCAAAGTCCCCTGCATCATCATTTTTTAGAATCAGATCAAAGGTTTTTTGTGTACTGCTTCAAACCTAGATAGCATGTATTCAGACTACCAATTCAAACAGTTGCTGGAATCGTAAAGCAGTTGTCTTCAAAGACAGCCTAAAATCTCCCTAAAACAGGAGGGTTTCACCCTCACAGGTCTCCAATTAATTAACTTTTTTGCTATTGAGATTGACTTAGATGTCTAATTTTTGTCATTACAGTGCATAAACTCAGTCTCTAGAAGCTCATCGTTCTACACAAGAACCAGAAACTCACCACTCAGGAAATAAGATGAAGCTGCCTTTTAATATGTCTATGTTTCTGAATGCATTTTACTCATAATAATAATAACTGATACCTCAAAGCAAATAAAGTATTTTATGATGTGGCTTAGTGGTTTGATCCATGCCTCTTCAGGAAGTCAAGAGACCACAACACAAGTCTGAAAAAGAATTAGTTTCTGTTTCTGGTTAGGCATGTATTACTTGACAAAAAAATTTTACTGCTAATTCATACGAGCAGTATGTTTTTCTGGGCCCTTGAAATAATGGAAACTATGCTGGTAGTGGCAAAGAAGAAAAGAAATTAAACACTTTAGTGCTTCATTTTGAAATTCACTCTGCAACTGTTTTCATTCATATTTCTTTTGTTTTATAAATATATACATATATAATGTGTATATTTATTTATATACCCTGTATACCCAGGAAATAAAATATACCTAGAAAGATCAATTCCTGAAAATTTATTACAGAGAAAATTTATTACAATTACATGAAAATTTAAAACATATTTAAGCTAAAACACTGATCCTAGAATTATTTGATAGAAACTCAATAGGACAAGTCTTATTAATGAAATGGTGTGGCTACATGTTAGTTTTATCTTTAAAAATCACTTTTTTAAGACAAACAAAAACACCTCCCTAATTAATGCAAGTTAATTCAGTGATGAATTTTGGTCCTTATGAACTACTCTTTGGTTTATCTTTCATCTTCAAATCTCCTGGTTTCTAAATCAACAATCAGAGAACACATAGAAGAAGGAGCCTTAGATGTTATACATGTAGTGCAATTACTTACATATCAAATTTTTAAAATCTAATAGTGTCTTGTAAACAAAGCTACTCAGTTTACTAAATCTTGATGAAATGCACATAGAATGCTGGTGAGGACGAACATTTCAGTTGTCAAAATATCTTTTTCAGGCATGTGATACAAATAATCATGTTCTCATGATATGCACACAGACAAAACCTGGAAAAATATGACAAATATTTGAACAGTTAGTTCACTGAATACCAAGTATCTGCATATATAAACATATCTGTATATTTGTGCTTTTAGTTTCCATCTGGAAGTTTTCTGTAAAACATAATCTTAGCTTTCAAAATACATGCCCAGAGTCATGGATAATAATTTTGATAATGATACCATTCCCTTAAGGCATAAGTCTTAGGGTAGGGACTTGGGGAAATGTGTTTAGTCTGTTGTAATTGAATATGTTTGCAAAAGAAGAAGATTTGGGAAATAAGCTCCAGAAATCATCAGTTCTTCATTGCAATAAGAATACAGAGAAATTCATATTCTGAAAACAAACTATTAGTATTAAGATAACTAATTTTATTCTATGCATCATGATATAATTAGTGAGTAAATTTAACTGAAACTGTAACATTGAAGGCGGGGAGGGAGGAGGGTGCTTTCCAGGTGGCGCTAGTGGTAAAGAACCTGCCTGCTGATGCAGGAAACACAGTGATATATGGGTTGGATCCCTGGGTCGAGAAGATTCCCTGGAGAAGGAAAAGGCTACCCACTCCAGTATTCTCGTGTAGAGAATCCCATGGACAGAGGAGCCTGGCGGACTACAGTCCATAGGGTCACAGAGTCGGACACTACCAAAGTGACTTAGCATGCACATAACACTGAAGGATAAAAGACTACTATTTCACATCTTCCTCGTGAAGGACGCCCAATGATATGCACATTTCCTATGTGACTCTGCTATGCCCCATTTCGGTCCCCAAAAGAGCATAATGCTTAATCTGACTATTGAGTTTGGATGGTGAAAGTAAACACAGTTTCCCCGGCTCTTCACGGTCCCTCCAAACTGAAAGTGTGAGGCCTGCAAGAAGTATGCATTCTCATTGGGACATTTTTGCTCCATGTTGTAGAGGATCTTGTCCCAGTTGAGAACTTTTGGGTTTTCCAGTCCAGCTGTTATTGGCAATCACATTCTCCAAAAACAGTTTTAGTGGTTTAACAAAAGAATGATAATTTGATCTACATCTTTTGTGGATGCTTTTTATTTTGTTTTTATTTTACTGATCTTTGCTTTATTATGCTGCTTGAGTATTGCTTTCTTCTTTTTTTTTTTTTTTTACAAATTGAAGGTTTCTGGCAATCCAGGGTTGAGCAATTCTATTGCTGCCATTTTTATTAGAGCATTTGCATACTTTGTGTCTCTGTATCACATTTTGATAATACTTAACATACTTCAAACATTTTCATTATTGTTGTATTCATTATGTTGATCTGTGATCAGTGACCTTTGATGCTAGAATTATAACTGTTTTAGCATTTTTTAGCAATAGCATATTTTTTCTATTTGTTTTATTTTTTAAATTTAAATTTATTTATTTTAATTGGAGGCTAATTACAATATTGTATTGGTTTTGTCATACATCAACATGAATCCACCATGGGTATACACACATATTTTTAAATTAAGGTATGTACATTGTGTTTTTTAATTTTTTATTGAAGGATATAGTTGATTTACAATGTTGTGTTAGTTTTAGGTGTAGAACACAATGATTCAATTATATATGTGTGTGTGTGTGTGTGTATATATATATATATATAAACAGGGCTTCCCTGTGGCTCAGTCAGTAAAGAAACCACTTGCAATGCAGGAGATCTGGGTTCAATCCCTGGGTTGGGAAGATCCCCTGAGGAGAAAATAACAACCCACTCCAGCATTCTTGCCTGGAAAACTTCATGGACAGAGGAATCTGTTGTGACATAGTCCATATATGCTTCTGCTAAGTCGCTTCAGTCGTGTCCGACTCTGTGCGACCCCATAGACGGCAGCCCACCAGGCTCCCCGGTCCCTGGGATTCTCCAGGCAAGAACACTGGAGTGGGTTGCCATATCCTTCTCCAACGCATGAAAGTGAAAAGTGAAAGTGAAGTCACTCAGTCGTGTCTGACCCTTAGCGACCCCATGGACTGCGGCCTACCAGGCTCCTCCGTCCATGGGATTCTCCAGGCAAGAGTACTGGAGTGGGGTGCCATTGCCTTCTCCAGTCCATATATATATATATATATATATAAACGTATGAGGATATAATGAGAAGCTGCAACACAGAAGAGGGCTCTAATCCAATCATGCTGATTACCTGATCACAAACTTCCAGACTCCAAAACTGAGAGAAATAAATCTCTGTTATTTATAAACCACCCAGTCTATGGTCTTTTGTTATAGCTGCCCAACAGGACTAAGACACTTCCTCTGCAAGAATTCATAAATAATTAATGAAGGCTTATTTTGTTAATTATGCAAAGATTTGCTTATTTTTTTAAAATTTCATTTATTTTTGACTGTGTTGGGTCTTCATTGCTGCTCGGACTTTCCCAGTTGAGGCAAGCCAGGACCGCTGTGTATTGCCTGCTGTGGTGCACAAGCTTCAGTTCCATGGACAGAGAAGCCTAGCGGCTACAGTCCCTGGGATCACAAAGAGTCGGGCACTACTGAGCAACTAACACTTTTTCTCTTGTGGAACACGCATGAGCTTGAGGGCAAGCAGGCCTCAGTGTTTGCCACATGTGGACTCGGTATTTGCTGCTCCCAGGCTCTAGAGCACAGGCTCAATGGTTGTGGAGTCTGCCCTTGGTGGCTCTGCCACACGTGGGATCTTCCTAGATCAAGAATCAAATACGTGTCTCCTGAATTAGCAGACAGATTCTTTACCACTGAGCCACCAGGGAAGAACTGTATAGATTTGTTTTAAGTGTGCTTTCTATTGCCATTTTTATACAAAATAAACTGAAATAGGGATTAAGTAATTTCCGATCAATTTGATCAATGTAGACCACCAAACTTATCCATTCAGGTCAAAGAAGTAGATCTTGGTTGCCTGAATTGATCAAACGGGTAGATAGGGAACAAGTACCCAATGTCTTTCATACTCTGGAGATGGAGTCGAGCGATTTATACCAATTTTCCTCCTCTTCTTGTTCTTGAAACATATAGCAAAATTTGTCTAATTCCAAAGCCAAAATGGAAAGCTACTTAAATTAATAACATGTGTTTATATTTCTCAAGATTAATGTACTGTGGATACAGACCTGTCAACCCACAGTTCAACAACCACATCAACCAAGGCTCATGTGGCATACACCTGTGGAATTTGGGACAATCTATATGCTTTCCATTCCATTTCATCTTCAAGGTCAAAAAGTAAATGTAAATGATTGGTCCCTTTTGCAAAAAATAAAAAAGTCACGTTACTCTAAGTCCATAGTTAAAGAAAAAGGAATATGTGTTTGGATACACAAAAATTAAGACACCTGGAAAGCTTTTTTTATTAATTTTTATTGGAGTATAGCTGTTTTCTAATGTTTTGTTTCTTCTGTACAGCAAAGTGAATCAGCTATATGTATAGATATGTCCCTTCTTTTTTGGATGTCCTTCCTATTTAGGTCATCATAGTGTACTGAGTAGAGTTCCCTTGTAATGGATATATGTCAATCCCAATCTCCCAATTTATCCCACTCACCACTTTCCCCCTTGGTGTCCATATGTTTCTTCTCTATGGCTGTGTCTCTATTTCTGTTTTGCAAATAAGATCATCTACACCATTTTTCCAAATTCCACAAAACCTGAAAAGTTTAATGACTATATGCCCTTGGAAATACAATTCTATTTCATTGTGTTTTCTTTGAACGTCTGGCTACAAGATGATTTTTTTTTCCTGAATAATACAAGGATGTATTCATAACATTTTGAACCATGGAACTAAAATCTCAACAGTCACTTTACATGCTCTCTCAATGTTCACCTATTTATTCACTCACACATTCATTCAAGAAATGACACTCTCCATGAAGCTAGAACACGGGGATGAACAACACAAAATTCCCAGCCTCAAATTTTCTTCTCTTTGGGGGAAGCAGAATCGTCAAACAACAGGTCTCAGTGAGAGTTTTAAAAATGACATAAAAGAAATACATGTGCAGGGGCCTACGGAAGCATAGAAAATGCACTGAACCTATTTTGTGATAGAGACCAGGGGAGGTAACACTTGATTTTTATTTCGAAGGTTAAGTAGAAGAATAAGTAGGAGAGGATTAGCCTTGTGAGGGAGGGAGTAGGCATTGCATGCAGTGATAACAGCATGAACAAAAGCCAGAGGAAAAAAAAGTATACTCGAGGAATTACAAATAGTCCAATTTCAGAGAGATAGGCAGAGAGCAGCACTTTATATGGCTAGCTAGCAGGTTGCACTCTATTCTGAAGGTAATTTGGAGCTAGTGGGCATTGGAATAATTGATTTTGATAGTGGACTGGAAATGTAGGTGGAACAAGGGCATGGGATATAAGATGACTGACAGCTTCTTCTTTGGCAAAACGAGCGGTGGTGACTCCTTTAACTGAAATGAGATCCAGAGAAGAAGCCAGAGGAGGAACTGGCTATCCACTCCAGTATTCTTGTCTGGAAAATCCTATGTACAGAGGAGCCTGTTGGGCTAGAAAGAGTCCATGGAGTGGCAAAGAGTCAGCCGTTACTGAACACCCACATACACACACACAGAGGAACAGCTTTGCAAGAGGTAGTGACATTCAGTTTTCAGTGTGCTGCTTTGGAGATGTTGGAGGGCCATCCCTGTGGAAATGTCATCCAAGAATATGTTTATACTGGTCTAGAGCTCAAGAAGGGCTTCCCAGGTGGCACTAGTGGTAAAGCACTCCTGCTAATGCAGGAGACATAAGAGACACAGGTTGGACCACTGGGTCAGGAAGATCCCCTGAAGGAGAGCATAGCAACCCACGCCAGTACTCTTGCCTGGAAAATCCCATGGATAGAGGAGCCTGGTGAACTATACAGTCTATAGCATCCCAAAGAGTCAGACATGACTGAAGCAACTTAGCATGTGTGCAGAGAGCTCAAGAATGACATTGAAGCCTAAAACCAGTCTCCTTTAAAGACCCAAAAAAGGATTCACTTTCAGAAAGCTAATTTAAGGGTGTTATAAACCCATGTCTGTGGCACAAAATTTCTCCCAGTGGTTTGCATTTTATCTTCTTGGAAGCCATTCCATCAACATTTTCAGAAAAGTGGTAAGTTTGTATTAGTCTATTTAGGACACTAACTTGTCTGGGTAGGTGACATGCTGTTGTTGTTTAGTAGCTAAGTCATGTCCAACTCTTTGTAACCCCAGGAATTGTAGCCTGCCAGACTCCTCTGTCCATGGGATTTCCCAGGCAAGAATAATGGAATGGGTTGCCATTCCCTTCTTCAGGGGATCTTCCCAACTCAGGAATTAAACCCGGTCTCCTGCACAGGAGGCAGACTTTTTGCCATCTGAGCCACCAGGGAAGCCCCAAGGGTCCATGTACAAAGGGTTTTATTATTATTATTATTTATTATAGACAATTGCAGTTTTCATCACCATTTTCCAAACCTACCACCTGCTGGATTCATGACTTGCTAAAATTTGTGACTCAAAAGAAAGCATTCTGCCCCCTCGTCTAGCCAAGAGTTCTCTAAGTATTTTTTCTGCATCCTATTCATAAAACTCACAGAGATCACACCCACACATTATAATCCACTAAGCTTAGAAGGCTCGAGAGAGACGATTAATGCACTAAACACTGAAAACAAGAAAGCCATTTTCTTCAGCAATAACTTGCCAAAATTTTAACTGTAAGGCTCCAAGTTTGTTAAGCAGCAAATGTTCATCTCAAACATCCCTACTTCTTTCCTCCCTCCTCTGGTATGCCTTCTTCTCTTTCAGAATGTTCTGGGATGTCCAGACTTCTTATGAAATTTCCATCCTTTCATTCAAATCAATTCTCTGAAGAGAAAAACAAGAAATTTATTCATGCTAAGTAATGAATCACCCATACATTTTGCATGTTATCCCTTCTTGCTATCTGCGTCACAGCACAGAAACATTATATACAGAAAGGAAATCCCAGTCATTTTAAAAAGAGAGGCCCCTTTAAATCAAGTCTTTACCAGCACACACTGGCTTCCTCAGTGTACTCATTATTGGTCTTGGAAAGCAACCGCTTCTTGTCATCTGGAAGGAGTACAGGGTTGGGTTCAAGAAGAGTTGACTACAACGAGGAGTTGGAAAGACACAACCGCAGGAAATAATCATAGAGAATTTGAAGGGGCACTGTCCTTGAGACACCTGTGCTTTCTCCTTCAGAAAATTGGAGGAGCCAGGAAGCGATTAAAACTGCAAGTGTGTATTTATAAACAGCCTGATTAGGATGTTGCCAGGGGAAAACCGTTCTGAAAACACCTTCATTTTAGAGTCTCCAAAATGGTGTTCTCTCTGTCAAGTATGGGGTAGAAGATTGGGAAAATGAACTGGGATACAACACACACTGAGACAGATAAGGTCCTGCAGTCAGGAAGCCTGAATTCCAGGGGAAAAAAAGATAACAAAGCAAGTAAAGACAATTAGCAAATGACCAACAATTATCAAATGGAGGAATATGGGGAGGCATATCTTAGAAGAGGTGTAAGAAGAAACCCAAGCATAAGAATGGGATAAGAATCTCAAAGCAAGTGAGAAAAGAGCTGGAGCATACAAAGAGGATATTGCAGAGAAGCTGAGCTGGTGGATCCTAGGGCTTTCCGGTAAGTCTAAGGACCTACAATTTCATTCCCTGATGTAAGGTATGCATTGTAACAGGAAAATATGCCATTTATAGAAAGTATCGCAGTCAAACTCTTTTAGGCAGAAAATCCCTCTTGGCTCCAGTAGTTAACTGTGCTATTTTAAACATTGAGAAGAACTCTGTCAGGACTAGAGAAAAAGTATGGAAGTCTCAATTACACTGACCCACAAAAGGTTTCCAATCAGAGTTACACATGGCGTTTTCTCACTTAGCCTGACGTTCTTAGCAGGAAACTTTCTCCCTGAAGTCAGGTACATTTCCAAAGAGTTTATCACTGAAAGTTTCCCCACGCTCGCCAAACCAAAGATTAATGACAGAAGTTGGGGTTTTCCCCCCCTTACTTTTACTCTGTAATACTTTTTGGTCTCTTGGTTTCTTTACTCTAAATATCACTTGTCATATACTATACACGCATGTGCATGTGTTACCAAGTCCAGGCTTGCTCTGCTCCCCTCATGATAGGCACATGAGTCCAAGAAATGAGGTGCTGAGGCAAGTAAAACTACTTTATTCAGAAAGCAGCTGACTGAGAAAATGGCAGGCTAGTGCCTCAAAATAACCAAATTACTGGGGTCTGGATGCTGGGTTCTTTTATAGATCAGAGATAGAAGGAGGTGAGGAAGTAAAGTAAAAATGCCTCTAATCTTGTAATCATCTCCTAGAATGGCAAGCCAGAGGCAGGGGATATGTTAATTTCTCCCTTCCTGACATCTACAGGTGGACAAGGTTCTGAATAAAGACACTTTAGTTTCATAATCAGGCAGAGGGGCAGGATTCTCTGAGGCAAATCATTCTGTATGATTATAATAACAAAAGCAATGAAAAGCAAGTCAAAGAAATAGTTCCACCATGGGTTCAGAATTGGCTTCCTCCCTGTAACACATGTGTAATAGTAAATGTGGTGGGCAGAACTCTGCAGTTTCAGGCCCTTGACATACACCCACAGTGTTCCAGTTATTCAGTCAACTGGAACCTACATGCCGCTGCAATGAGCTTTTGCAGATGTAATTAAGGACACAAATCATTGAATTTTAAGATAAAGGATTATCCAAGTGGCCTGATTTAGCCACAAGATGCTTTTCACAGAGGTTTTCCCTGATTGATTCAGAAAGAAAATCAAAGATTCAAAGTGTGAGGAGGATCTTGTGCATCATTGCTGCTTGGAATGGCCATGTGTTAAGATACTTGGAAAAATTCAGAGGCCTTTGAGAGATTGAGGGTGTGAAATGAAAATATCTCCTGCCATATCAATCAACAAAAAATGTCACAGCCATCAGAGATTTCTGGCCTCCAAATGTGAATGTGAGCTCCCCAAACTGCGATCCCCCAGGTGTTGCCAATCCCCCCACCAATCACCACCACCATGGTGATTGTTGAGAAGCTGGGGGGCATGCAAGAAGCAAGGTGAACAAGAAAACGGGTTTCCCCAGATCATGAGGTGCATATGAAAGGAATGGATTCAGTGATCCCAGAGGCTTGCATCTTCCCGTATACAGAATGCTAAATTCCTTAACTTGATACCTGATCTTTGATGTTCAGACTGCCTGCTCCCTTTATTGTAGACTTGGGACAGCCTGATTTTCTCTCCTGCCTCCTTGGAGCAGTTTTCTCAGAGTTACTGAGATGCTGTCTTCCAGGCTTGGGGTCCTAAACATTCCTACCAAATAAAATAACTCTCCACTTCAGGATGTGAGTATATATATTTTTAGTTGACAAGGGTAGTTTCCCACCCACGTCTAGAAGGAAAATTGGAAACTCAGCAATTAATAAACTTGATGGGGATGCCAACCCAACCAATACCTTGATTGAAGCCACGCCCAGATTTCTGACCTACAAAACCTGTGAGCTATTAAATTTAGCATTGTTAGCCACTAAATTTAGTCTGATTTATTTTGAAACAATAGAAAACAAATACAGTGCAGAAGCAAAGCAAGAAAAATGAGGAGAATCGTGTTTTTCTCTTTTTGCCAAGAAGCTTGGCCCATAGCGTGTGGGTCGTCTTATGTGCAACACAATTTAGATCATTTATAGTCAATACTTTTCCAGTGTTTATCTGGTCTTTGGGCATGGTACGGGTGAAGGATGGGAAACAAAGTACGCTGTCTCTTTTTAGAACTGACTACAATTTATGGTAAAAGCCAGTCTGTCAAGAAAAAAAAAAAAGCCAATATAGTGACAATATTCCAGAGAAAAATACTAGCCAGCTTTAGCAGTACCAAATGTAAGAGGAAATAAAGAGAGACTAATTGGAGTTCATGAAGTCAGGAAATCTACCTGCCTTGAGAATGAGTGTTTTTTATTGCCAGTAAAAGGATTCAGCTTTGGGAAATTATGAAAATAACAGAGAAGCAGGTTAAACAAGTCTTTGTTGCCCTCAAAAATCCCTCCCCTGACGTAAATTGTGCTCCCTTGGCCTCTCAAAGAAGTCACAGCAGGATGAAACCATATCTTATGCTTACTGCCAGGAAACTCAGGACAAACCATTAGCAAGCCATTCTTTAAAAAGAGCTGCTATGTTTCCCAATCTTTACAATTTTACTTAACTTCCTGGAAAAAAAAAAAAAAAGCATATACAAGTCCTCATCTTCCAAACGCCAATGTTTGAGCTTTTTGAAATGTTTAAGTAAACGTTAGAATAGTTTTAATAAAGACATGTCCAACTCACCTACTTTAACCTACAGTGTTTATAAGTGTTTCCATATCACTGTATCATGTAAGGAATTGTTCTGGAGAAAAAAATATATATGTCACAATATATTCATATTTCAATGAAAATTTTTTAAATTGTGTATCATGGTTCAACATACTGAATTCTGTTATTTTAACTCTACCTCTTCTTAGAAAACAGATTGTGGCAGATTCATGTTGATATATGGCAAAACCAATACAATATTGTAAAGTTAAAAAATAAAATAAAATATAAAAAAAATAAAAGAAAGAAAAAAGAAAACAGATTAGCTAATGCATGTATTCCCTGGTGGCTCAGATGGTAGAGACTCCGCCTGCAGTGCTGGAGACCTTGGTTTGATTCCTCAATTGGGAAGATCCCCTGGAGAAGGGCATGGCAACCCACTCCAGTCTCGAGGGCTACAGTCCATGGGGTCTCAGAGTCAGACACGACTGAGCAACTAAGCACACAGCATGGACTTCTAGACTTTCCAGACCCCCTGACCTGTTCATCACCATGGCCTTGGACAGGTAAGACAAATGAAGCCCAGGAATCATCAGCAACTTTCCTATGAAACCACAGTGTCAATGGCTGATGAAGAAAATAATTTTAGGTGAAAAATTGTGTTTAAAAAAGCAGAGTAAAATTTCTGATCTCTGTGTTCTGTTTATACCTAAACACAACCTTTATCTGTTCCCACCCTCTCAGCTTGGAACAGAACTATATGGAAGACAGGGACTTCATTCCCAAGTAGAAGAGAAGCAAGGATCCCAGTTCCACCTGGGATCTACATTGGAGAAGAGTAAGCAAACGTTTTCTGTAAAGGATCAGATAGTAAACAAAGGTTTCAGGATGAAGAAACAAAACCATGGTAATAATTACTTATGCAACGAGAGAAAACAAGTGTCCACAATGATGTTTTATGGATGAAACTCAAATATAATAGTAATTGAGCACCTTTTTTTGGTAATATGGATCCACTAATGAAAATAAAGGAATTATTTTGGAGGACAATAAAATTTAACTTAATGAAGTTCACAGGTAAAAACGATTCCTAGCTTGTAGACCATTTAAAAACCAGTCAGTGAGGTGGATTTGACCTGTGGGTCATCGTCTCTCCACTCCTGTTTTTGAGCAGAACACCTTGCAGTACTAACCAAAGGTCTTCCCACACAGCTCGAGGAAAAGTAGTGCCAGGTTTCCTAACAGAGGAGGCTTAAGATACAATATTTCTTAGGGAAAGAAGCCCTTATTAACTTAAGGCTGATAAGCAAAACCAAAATCACTGCAGATGGTGACTGCAGCCATGAAATTAAAAGATGCTTACTCCTTGGAAGGAAAGTTATGACCAACCTACATAGCATATTCAAAAGCAGAGACATTACTTTGCCAACAAAGGTCCGTCTAGTCAAGGCTATGGTTTTTCCTGTGGTCATGTATGGATGTGAGAGTTGGACTGTGAAGAAGGCTGAGCACCGAAGAATTGATGCTTTTGAACTGTTTCTCTAAAAACTGAATTTTAGAGAAGACTCTTGAGAGTCCCTTGGACTGCAAGGAGATCCAACCAGTCCATTCTGAAGGAGATCAGCCCTGGGGTTTCTTTGGAAAGAATGATGCTAAAGCGGAAACTCCAGTATTTTGTCCACCTCATGCGAAGAGTTGACTCATTGGAAAAGACTCTGATGTTGGGAGGGATTGGGGGCAGGAGGAGAAGGGGACAACAGAGGATGAGATGGCTGGATGGCATCACTGACTCGATGGACGTGAGTCTGAGTGAACTCCGGGAGTTGGTGATGGACAGGGAGGCCTGGCATGCTGTGGTTCATGGGGTCGCAAGGAGTCGGACACGACTGAGTGACTGAACTGAACTGAAGCAAAACCAGCTTCCTAAGGTGACGCAGTGGTAAAGAATCCACCTGTCAGTTCAGGAGACACAAGAGATGTGGATTTGATCCCTGAGTTAGAAAGGTTCCCTGGAGTAGGAAATGGCAACCCCACTCCAGTACCCTTTCCTGGAGAATCCTCATGGACAGAGGAACCTGGTAGGCTACAGACTCATGGGGTCACAAAAAACCATTCACAACTAAGTGACTGAGCATGCGTGCACACACACGCACACACACACACACACACACAACAAAGATAGCAGTTGTAGTACCACTAAAAGAGGTCACAGTCTAGCAAATTGAAAATGGAGCCAATGGAACAGCAAGACCACCTTGAATCATGACAAGAATATATGTGTGATCAAGGGGTCCTGGGACAATCAGGCCTTGGTTTTGTGTAGATATCCTTAAGGTGAAGACCTCTCAAACTGTTCTCATGCCATACAGTTATGTCCTTTGAGTGCTTTCTTCCAAGGCAGCATGCCCTGTTTCAAGAAGGTCGTGTATTCGCATTTTTATACCAATTATGTCAATTCTCAAACTTTGAGCCTTTAATGCTGAGATCTTCCTGCTTGTCTCAAGTCTTATTTATTCTGTTCTAATTTTTTATAGGTGAACAACTTTCTAAGAAAGAAAGAGTTGTTTCACCAGGCCAGGTATTTTTTAAAGTATTTTGGAAATGAGGATCAGAGGGCACTGCGGATTTGGGAGAAGTAGGAATCCAGACAGGGAATGTTCACTTACCAGGCACACGTTTGCTGAATGGATGTTCCAGAACTCATGCATCATGCATGAGTTAATGGACATGATACTGATGGGGTCCAAAAGAGCTCCAGAGTCCAGTGGGGAGCTAAGATTGCAGACCCAGAAAGGTTGCTAAATAAAAGCGTGGGAAGATTTTACAGATAAATTTTCCTTCTAGCAGGAGTTCTTCTCACTACTGGAGCTGGTCAACACAATGCAGCTGCCACCATCTTCAAGAACAGTATTACCTTTGAGGATATCTTTGGGGTCTCTGAGCAGTCACAGAACCTGTGTTCACTCAAGACTTTGGTTGCTGGATATAGAATGTGAATGGAGCCTGTAACTGACTCTGCATCACTTTCTCTGGCTTCCTCATCCTAAACCTAACACGTCCTTCTAACATACGAGACTAGGGAAGCTTTGTCAAGAATGAAGTGTATGAGAATTCACGTGACTTTAACACACAGGTGGTTAGCCAGCTGCAATTTCATTGAGACAGTCAAAAGACACCAGACTCATAGATCAAAGAGAAAAATCCTTATTACTCTAACAGAGAAAAGAGCACAGGCTTTACACTTTCCCATGTGGATGCCGTACATACAGTAAGTCTGTGTCATAGATGAGCAAGCCTTTGCTTACGAACCTCCATTATTTTATAACAAGATACAGGCAAACTTTGCTTCCCTGGTGGCTCAGATGGTAAAGAATCTGCCTGCAATGCAGGAGACCTGAGTTCGATCCCTGGGTCAGGAGGATCCCCTGGAGAAGGGAATGGCTATCCACTCCAGTATTCTTTCCTGGAGAATCCCATGGACAGAGGAGCCTGGTGAGCTACAATCCATGGAGTTACAAAGAGTCAGACATGACTGAACAACTAAAACATACACAGGCAAACTATTCAACTGTTGCTCCAGAGGAAAACATTGCCTTTATTAAGCTGAACAGTAAGCAAACCCATCCTCTGCTCCAGAGAGAGAAGCTCTGTTTGGCAAGGGTGCTTGCTCTAGAGACATCTTTAAAAAGATCACCAGGGATGTGTCTCTGCAAAACATTCAGAAATGTAAGAGACTCATGGAGAATTTTCTCCCAACAGACCCATACTTGCTTAAATTAATCACTGTTCCATTTATCCCTCTACTGAGCTTCCAGGATATAAATAAATTGTCTCTAACTAGTTCCTGCTTCCCCCCACATCCCATCACATTGATATTAGTTGATCAGTCAGAAAAGGAGTGACCATTTACTAAACATCACTTTAAGACGTCTCTTTAGTCCTATGCAGCTCAAAGTCTTTAAGAGAAATGTTGAGTGAGTCATGATTTCTAACCACTCCTAAAAGGGGTACCTGAGCCAAGCCACTCTGACTTCTTGGAATCAATTTTTGCTTACATCTCATTGACCAGCACTTAGTGACATGGCGTCACAAAACAGAGAAGGTTGAGAAATGAATCGATTGCCTGGAATAATACCAGGGTTGTGATACGAAGGAAGAAAATAAATATGGTTTGCAATTAACATCTATGACACAGGACAAAATTTTTAAAAGCTAGCAGAATGATGCATTTCAGGGAAATTATTCTGGTATAAAGCTAGCTTTTCCCCAAATAGGAATTGGGTATTCCTGTTGTGCTAAGTAACTATTTAACCAAAGTTCCAAAAGTTAGCAAATCAAGTTACATCATGCTTACCCATTCCATTAAACAGAAAAACTAAGTTTACTCTTACTTTAGCATTTTGATGTCCCATTATGTGGTAACTACCATGTTGTAGTCATCTGAGAGCAAAAAAAATTACTTTAAAATTAAAGCAAGATCAATATTTTCATAGATTATACTCCTGGAATCAAGATTTACAGGAGAAATATCAACAACCTCAGATATGCAGATGATACCACTCTAATGGCAGAAAGCAAAGAGGAACTAAAGAAGCTCTTGATGAAGGTGAAACAAGGCAGTGAAAAGCTGGCTTAAAAATCAGCATTAAAAAAACTAAAATCATGGCATCTTGTCCCATCACTTCATGGCAAATAGAAGGGGAAAAAGTGGAAACAGGGACAAATTTTATTTTCTTGGGCTCCAAAATCACTGCAGATGGTGTCTGCAGCCATGAAATTAAAAGAAGCTTGCTTCATGGAATAAAAGCTATGACAAACCTAGACAATGTATTAAAAACCAGAGACATCACTTTGCCCACAAAGGTCCATACAAAGCTATGTTTTTTTCCCAGTAGTCATGTATGGATGTGAAAGTTGGACCATAAAGAAGACTGAGTCCCAAAGAATTGATGCTTTTGAACTGTGGTGTTGGAGAAGACTCTTGAGAGTCCTTTGGACAGCAAACCAGTCAATCCTAAAGGACATCAACCCTGAACATTCAGTGGAAGGACTGATGCTGAAGCTGAAGCTCCAATACTTGGGCTATCTGATGTGAAGAGCGGACTCAGTGGAAAAGACCCTGATGCTGGAAAAGATAGAGGCCAGAAGGAGAAAGAGACAACAGAGGATGAGATGGTTGGATGGCATCACCAGCTCAATGGACATGAGTATGCACAAACCCTGGAGATAGTGAGGGACAGGGAAGACTTTGTGAATGACCCGAGAACAGAAATTAACTTTGTTGTCTTTGGGGGTTCAAAGACTGAGGATATCAACAGGACCCTCCTGACTGAAATGACCACCATTATCAGGACAATCTATTACTAAATTTACATAATTACTGGGGTGGTTGGCAATCTAATAAAAAGCTGAATATTTTCCTTTCAGGAATTCAGCATGTGTAACTCTGCCAGATCGGAGAAGGCAATGGCACTCCACTCCAGTACTCTTGGCTGGAAAATCCCATGGACGGAGGACCCTGGTAGGCTGCAGTCCGTGGGGTCACTAGAGTCGGACACAACTGAGCCACTTCAATTTCACTTTTCACTTTCATGCATTGGAGAAGGAAATGGCAACCCACTCCAGTGTTCTTGCCTGGAGAATCCCAGGGATGGGGGAGCCTGGTGGGCTGCCGTCTGTGGGGTCGCACAGAGTCGGACACGACTGGAGCAACTTAGCAGCAGCAGCAGCAACTCTGCCAGATGGGGTGGAAAACTGTGCCTCAATTATTGCTGTCAGAGAATCCAGTGACATTAATGCTCATCAATGGGCTGACTAGTTCAAGACCACAAGAAAATGAGAAAAAAATATTACTTATTAACCTAAAAAAGATCTCAGTAAATAATTAAATTCTGGAGGATATATATAAGTATCTGTTACATGAAATAAAATATTGGTATTTGAGGAATAGTCATCAAAGTTGCAACATTTGACTTTATCAGACAAAAGCAAACTAGACTATGTAAATTTCATTCTTGATCAGAGCCAGTTGGGAAGTCTTTAAGGAAAATGGAAGACTGGAGAAAAACAATACATTTAAGTGTAACTTAGAATTGAGATTGACAAATGTGATCATAATTTGGGGGCAGAAGTTGGGTATTTAGATGCACAAGTAAAATAATTTGGGGTCAAGGTTGATTCAACTTTTTAGAAATAAAGTGTAGAATTACACTTACATAACAAATGAATGTTTGTAAAGGTCTGTGGATAAATACACTTCAATGTGAGTCAATTACATTTCTTATAACAATTCTTCCAGTGCAGGGAGATTAAAAAAAAAAAAAGGGCTTAAGACTCTAAAAATCAGATGTAAGACATAATAATGTGAACATTTAGGTAATGCAGGATCTATGTGTTCAGAAACTTGAACTGTATATACTCCGATGCTGCTGCTGCTAAGTCGCTTCATTCGTGTCCGACTCTGTGCGACCCCATAGACAGCAGCCCACCAGGCTCCCCCATCCCTGGGATTCTCCAGGCAAGAACACTGGAGTGGGTTGCCATTTCCTTTTCCAATACATGAAAGTGAAAAGTGAAAGTGAAGTGGCTCAGTCGTGTCCGACTCTAGTGACCCCACGGACTGCAGCCTACCAGGGTCCTCCGTCCATGGGATTTTCCAGGCAAGAGTACTGGAGTGGGGTGCCATTACCTTCTCCATCTATATACTCAAGGTCTTTATAAATAAAGTCATGGTACTAAATTGTATCTTCTCTCAGATGTATTGGACAGAGCACATACACCTCCTTAATTTTCTGGTATAAGCACTTGTAGCTGTTGAAGAAAAGACAATTTGGGGAGTGGCTACGTCCATGTATGAGGATTCCAAAGATATGACTTTGAATTCAGGCTCTCCCATCTGTTAGATAGGTGCCTTTGCACAAGTTTATAAAACCCTGAGAGTTTAAATTTCTTTATCTCTTTACCTATATTGTATGTATCACTAAAGGATATTGATGGGAAAAGTGTTTGCATGTTCTGTATCAGCCAGAGTTCCAAGAAACAAATGGTAAACTCCAACAGGGTCATTGAGAAAATTTAAATGAAGGGACTACTTACAAACAGCTCAGTTCAGTCTTTCAGTCATGTCCAACTCTTTATGACCCCATGGACTGCAGGCTTCCCTGTCCACCACCAACTCTCGAAGCTTGCTCAAACTCATGGCCATCGAGTCTGTGATGTCATCCAACTATCTCATCCTCTGTTGTCCCCTTCTCCTCCTGCCTTCAATCTTTCCCAGCATCAGTGGTCAGGGTTAAAAGAAATCACAAAGAAACCCAGAAACATCCCAAGCCAGAGAAATGAGGAGCTATTTTAATAGAACTGAAGTGGAAAGTAAGGGCACGGCTACCAGAACCCAGCAAGCTGTGGCTTCTGTTGTAGGTATCAGATCAGATCAGATCAGTCGCTCAGTCGTGTCCGACTCTTTGCAACCCCATGAATCGCAGCACGCCAGGCCTCCCTGTCCATCACCAACTCCCAGAGTTCACTCAGACTCACGTCCATCGAGTCAGGGATGCCATCCAGCCATCTCATCCTCTGTCATCCCCTTCTCCTCCTGCCCCCAATCCCTCCCAACATCAGAGTCTTTTCCAATGAGTCAACTCTTCGCATGAGGTGGCCAAAGTACTGGAGTTTCAGCTTTAGCATCAATCCTTCCAAAGAAATCCCAGGGCTGGTCTCCTTCAGAATGGACTGATTGGATCTCCTTGCAGTCCAAGGGACTCAGGAGTCTCCTCCAACACCACAGTTCAAAAGCATCAATTCTTTGGCACTCAGCCTTCTTCACAGTCCAACTCTTGTAGGTATAGGAGGGACTATTTGTCTTGAAACTGGTAGTCTGCAACAGACATGAAAAATGGTGTTACCCTGCATTCCTGCAGGGAAATGGCTGAGGGAATTAGCATCTCATCCCTTCTTCTACCATCTTTAGATCTCTCACTAGAAGCTCCCATTGGCTGTGCTCAACCAGAAATTGGAAACAAAGGTACTCAGTGCTTTATCCATCTTAGAAGTCATAGGAGAGAAGAAGGAGAAATAAATGATAATAGCTGGCCCAATTCTAAAGAAGTTTTGTTGCCCCCAGCTAATAGATGCTATTCAGAACAGAGTCCACCACTAGATGGAGGAGAGTAAATAGGCTACAACACTGTGGCGGTCACTGTGTCCCCAGCACACCCAAACACTTTGCCTGTGCACATGCACATTTCAAACTCAAGCGTTTAGAAGCAGTCACCAAGATGTATACACAGTGAGAGAAGGGGAGAAGGTAGAGAAGTAGGGTCCCCTCTGTCTTGTGTGTAATCTCGTATTTTAAGAAGGCAACAGGACCTGGACAATTATAAACTTGGATGTTGTTTAGCAAGTTGTCAATGGAGTAAACACCATGACTGTATTGTATTGTTTGTTTTGTAACATAGGCTGTTTTTTTCCAGCTATAGCTTCCATTTCTTGAGCACTTACTATGTCCCAGGCAATAAGTAACCTGTGTATTTTTTCCCTGTTGTTTGTTCCTTAGTTGCTAAATTGTATCCAACTCTTTAGCAATCCCATGGTCTTCAGCCCAACAGGCACCTCTGTCCAGGAGATTTCCCAGGCAAGAATACTAAAGTGGGTTGCCATTTCCTTTCCAGGGGATCTTCCTGACCAGGGATCAAACTCGAGTCTCTTGCATTGGCAGGTGGATTCTTAACCACTGAACCATCAGGGAAGCCCGTATCTTTTTCCTTTATCCTCATAAATGCCATATTAGGTAAAGTTAAGTCTGACTCAGTTTCAAAATAAAACACACTTGGCAGCCATTAAAGCCATATGTTTCACTTGAAGGTTGTTAGACTGAATCAAGGCCCAAGCAAATTATCAGCCTTCCCACCCACCCTACAAAGGACTGATTTTTCTAAAGACAGTGAATTTGGTTATAAAATATACCTGATATCTACTCTGTCCACAAAGCCAATGTCATCACACCAGATTGTAGTTGCAGGAATCTCTCTTTTTTTTCATTCCTCAATTCATTTTATTTATGCAGCATTAACTGAGCCCTGATCCTCTTCCAGGAGGTGTTGGGCCCTGGAGGCCCACCCCCAAGAAAAATGTGTCTCAAGTCCTGTTTTATAGAGGCGCTCAAACCTGAGAGAAAGCACCTGCACAAAAGAGTGGTGTGTGAGTCACTGCTGGGACAGGCTCTGAGGTTATTCCCCACCTCTGCATCCCTCACTCCAACACGCAAATGCAGTGGCGTGAACCGAGCTCTACCTTGGTCTTAAGTTTAACACCACACATTATATTCGGCTCTGTTTGTTGCAAGTAATGAAAGTCCTATGCAAATTATGGCTAGAAGAGGAATTCATAACTCATGCAGCTAGAAATACCATCGGTAAACTCGTGAGATGGAAGGAGTGCCCACAGGAACTGAGTCGCTTTCAGCATCCACTATCTTACTCCAGTTTTGACTGGCTTCTTTCTGCAGGTAGCTCCTCCCTATCTAGCAGGGGATACATTTTCCAGCAACCTAGTTCCACATACTCCCAGATGAAAGAGAAAGATTTCCCTCTACATGTAGATATGTTAACTGAAGAAAGAAAAATTACTCTAGTTGGCCTTACAAGGGACATATTGAAACCCCTAGACTGTGTTTGGGCAATGTCTGGTGAATAAGAGACCCCCAGGAGGTTGAGAGACAAGGCAGAATGGGCTGGTAAGGGCACATGACCAGAAGCAAGAAGTAGGTATCCTGAGAATAGCTCACTAAGATCACCCAATGTCTGAAAGGTATTCTGCTATATAAATGTTTTGCAAAATGAAACATTATCCATTAGTCCATCGTGACTCACATTTTGTCCACTAGACAAAAGTCTGGAAAGTGGTAGAAAATAGAAAGATTGCAAACCTATTTTAGGGATAAAACATACTAAAATAGGAAGACGTGATCTGTTGCTGCTTTTGCTAAAATCACTTCTATAAGAAGAGTTATATGACTTCCCAGGCGGCTCAATGGTAAAAGGTCTGCATGCAGTGTAGGAGACCCAGTAGTGATGTGGGTTCAATCCTTGGGTTGGGAAGATTCCTGAGGGGAGGAAATGGCAACACACTCCGGTTTTTTTGCCTGGAGAATCCCATGGACGGAGGAGCCTGGCAGGCTACAGTCCATGGGGTCGCAAAGAGTCAGACATGACTGAAGTGATTTAGCACGCACGCATGCCTAAGAAGGATCATATATGTTTTTACTCTTGTCTGTTTCTACACCAGCACATAAACCATGTCCACCTCTTATATTTTGTGAACCAGAGGCCCCACCCTGTTTTATTCCCTTGGACTTTGAGGCATCAGCAATTGCAAATGTCTCCGGTATTTTTCTCTGTGCAAAAGCTCTGTACAGCACTGCTATGTAAGACAGATAACCAGCAAAGACCTTCTACAGAGCACAGGAAACTCTGCTCAAGGTTATATGGTAGCCTGGATGGGAGAGGAATTTGGGGGAGAATGGACACATGTATAGGTACAGCTGAGTCCCTTTGCTGTTCACCTGAGACGGGCACAACATTGCTAATTGGCTACACTCCAATATAAGATAAAAACTTTTTTATATAAATTTATTTATTTTAAAAATAAAGATTATCTATACAGGAAATAAAGCTCTGTACACTATGTGGAAGGAAGCCAGTTTGGACTACATCCCTACAAGTCATAGGTCCTTTACTGCCAGAGGGTCAGGGAGAGGAGAGATGATCAAAGGACACGATTGGTGGTGACAGAGCTCAGAGCAATCGCAACATGCTCTTCACCATTTAGTTTTCTCCTTTCCATTCCTGTATAGATCTATCTCCACTACTACTTATGTTACAGAAACACAAATGTGCTCATAATTCCCTTGAATGGTTTTTAATGTGAATTAGCTCGTTAACAGGGAGAAGGCAATGGCACCCCACTCCAGTACTGTTGCCCGGAAAATCCCATGGATGGAGGAGCCTGGTAGGCTGCAGTCCATGGGGTCAATAAGAGTCAGACACGACTGAACGACTTCACTTTCACTTTCTACTTTCATGCATTGGAGAAGGAAATGGCAACCCACTCCAGTGTTCTTGCCTGGAAAATCCCATGGACGGAGAAGCCTGGTAGGCTGCAGTCCATGGGGTCGCACAGAGTCGGACACGACTGAAGCGACTTAGCAGAAGCAGCAGCAGCTCGTTAATAAATCACGTCTTTCCTTTCTCTCTCCATCATTACATAACATATGCAGCACATGAAGCAAAATAGAAACATTTATGAAGACATGACTTAATCATTTATGCTTTATTTCTCATTGAAACACAGCTATCCCATTTCTGTCTTTAAAAATGTGCAATATTGAAAGTAGAAAGAAAAGAATGTCCAGGAAAGGAGACATGTCTTTTTTTCATTTTCATTTCTGGATCTCTTATCATCCGCATCAACCTACCAGACCTTGGTTTACATAACCGTTTTGAAAGGCCAGCATCTCCTGCTCCCTAATGATAACTATTTATCTCCTATCTTCTGATCTCTTACAAGCTGCCATTTTGCAACCAGGCAGGACTAGAGACTATAAATGACTTGTGATATAATTTAACAAAGAATCCAGGAACACCTTGGAGGAGCCCAGTGCTCACTGAAACTAACAGTGCTTGTATATTTGAGTTCTATTTCAGTATAAGCCATAATCTTTGGAATCTCTTCGACTTAGTCTAATTTTTTCACACTATAAAGGCCTTGTTCACCAGAGAAAGCACAGTTTATAATACCCAGAGAAGAATTTTTTAAATAAAAATAAATAGTAAGGAAGGAGTATGGGGCACACATGCAGTCATAGTTCAGAAAAGGGAAACAGCACTGGTGTCACAGCACAAATGAGGTCATTGTGGTACCAGGCCCGTAAGAGTCAGCACACTCAAGGTGGTAGCCACCAGCCCTTGATTAGCAATTTCCAGTCAGTCAGAGTCATGGCCAAGGGCAGAGGATACAGCATGAAACACATCAGCAAGAAGTCAGAAGCAGAAAAACGGAAAATGCTTTAAAAAAAAAAAAAAAGATTCAACTTGGAAATCAGGGATAAAACCAGGAACACAGGTCACAGCTGGGAGAAATGAAGCTAAAAGTGGAGAAGACATGGAGGAGCTGAGTCACGGGCCAAGGAACAAAAGCCAGGGCACAGGGCATGGAACACCGTGAGTCAGCCATCCTCTGGATAATGAGCGAGGAGAGAGCTGCCCTTGGGAGCTGCTGGATGGCTTTGCCTCCAAGTCTTAACTTAGCAGTGACCTGGGACTTCTTTGGAGCCTGCCATCTGACACTTGAGGGTCTAGTGGACACAAGGACCCCTGTAGAGGTAGCTTTCAAAGAATTATGATCCCACCAAAATGAAGGACGGGGTATTATTCCAAAAAGGTGTTCATGTAATAAACAAGATCTGAAAGCAGACATTGTACAATTGCTAATCTTCTACATTTAAGGTTTCTCTTCTGGTCCAGAAGGTTGTCTGTCTTGGTGAATGTTCCATGTGAACTTGAGGAAATAAATGCGCATTACTGTTTTGGGATAAAGTAGTCTATAGATATCCATTATATCCAGCTGATTGCCAGTGTTGAGTTCAACTACATGGAAGGGGAAAAGGAAGAGAAGATGAGAGGGAAAGGAGAGGGAAGGAGGGGGAAGGAACTGAGAAGATGAGTCCTCATGATAGAGGACTAGACTGCCAGGTTGAGGATTCAGTCAGCAAATTCAGACCCTGACATTTCTTTGGAAGAGTGGAATAACCTCATATAAGCAGAAATGTATGCATTAAAAAAGAGATTTTCTATTGTACTTTGGGACTTCCCTGGTGGATCAGGTAGTAAAGAATCTGCCTGCAATGTGGGAGATCCAGGTTTTATCCCTGGGCCAGGAAGATCCCCTGGAGAAGGGAATGACAACCCACTCCAGTGTTCTTGCCTGGAGAATCCCATGGACAGAGGAGCCTGGGGGCTACGGTCCATGGGGTCACAAAAAGTCGGATATGACAACAGCTAACACTTTCACTTACTGTACTTTGAACCTCTGTTTCATTTCTGTTTAAAACACCTGAATTAATTCTTTTTTTTTTTAATTTTATTTTTAAACTTTACATAATTGTATTAGTTTTGCCAAATATCAAAATGAATCCGCCACAAGTATACATATGTTCCCCATCCTGAACCCTCCTCCCTCCTCCCTCCCCATACCATCCCTCTGGGTCGTCCCAGTGCACTAGCCCCAAGCATTCAGTATCCTGCATCGAACCTGGACTGGCATCTCGTTTCATACATGATATTTTATATGTTTCAATGCTATTCTCCCAAATCTTCCCACCCTCTCCCTCTCCCATAGAGTCCATAAGACTGTTCTATACATCAGTGTCTCTTTTGCTGTCTCGTACACAGGGTTATTGTTACCAACTTGTACAGTAATATTTAAAAATCGTATAACAGTAAAATTCACAAATCCTATAAAATGGTATGATAATGCAAAGCCAAGACAATTGGCAAAGAAATAATCCTCTTCCAAGATTTCCCAAATTTGCTTCCTCAAGTTGTTAGTACATATTAATACATATATAACTAACAATTAAAATATATTCATATATTCCAGTAAATTTGAGAAACTCTAGGAAAACACTTCACAGGTTTATTTACTTCAGAAATAACGTCATTTACATTTCCAAGAATGGGATCTATTTGACTCCTTCTCCCAGTCGTTTGACCCTGTACAATTTGTTCTTGAAATACCTGACATCTTTCCTGGAGCTAGTATTCACTGGAACATCAGTTTGGAAGATCCCATTTTAATTTACTGGCTTGTTCCTAGGAAACGAAACAGTTGGACTGATTCTGTTCACCGAATGGGAAGGTTTGAAATGAAAGAAACTTTCAGAGGCAGAATCCACCAGCTCCAAATTGCCAAAATCTTGGTATTGCTCCTAAGGAAATGCTTCCTGTGTAGTACAGAAAATGTGTTGTGGAGGGAGTGATGTCATGCTTTCAGGATTCTGAAGACACACCAGGATCTTTTGTTCTCTTATGGCAATTACTTTCATATTCCATTTTAAGAGCTACTTCTTAATAGCTGGCCACAAAAGTTTATGTATCTTATGCTTGAGTATATTTTCAGACACTTGAAAAAAAACAAAACAAAACAAAACAATAACCATGATAGAAGCTTTTAAACTTTAATCAGGAATTAACTGTGCTGATCCTTGAAATTTCAGCCTAAGAAATAAGTATAGTAATCTCTATTCTTCCACTAAAGTGAGTCAAGGAGGTAAAAGGTTTTGTAAACTAGCTAGCTCTCTGCAGAAACAAATGGCATCAATCAGCAACTTTTGGTGTAAACAATGCATTTAGTACCCTTATTAAACTGAGTAGCTTTATCATTGAACTGGTTTATTCACCTAAAATTGCATACTCTTTTTGATATAAATCAAAATCCCCCTAGATTGTCATGGGGATTTTAAGCCACACTGTGTAGAAATGCTTAGGTATCAGGGTAATTTGTCCATTCATCTGCAACCTCTTGAAAATAAAAACAAAAAATATAAAGGAAATTTTCCCCTTAAGGTTGCATTACTCACATCATCTCATAAACATTTTATGTAACCAATTCACTCTTGCTGTTAACTCTAATTTCTTGTCAACCACATCCCTCTATAAAAACCATGACTGGGGGAAAAAGGGAGAGGGTTGGATACAATGTCCATGACACAAAATGTGGACTCATATTTGACCTAGGCACAGATTCTGAGTATTTTTATGTTACTCTGCAAATTAAAAGCATGCTGTTCATGCACTCAGTCAGTAAATCGACATGATATCTTGAATTCCTTCCCTAGTTGTCCTTTTTTACCAGGGTTTCTAACAGAAATTTTCATACTCCAAACTCAATTCATTGAGACCTCCTGTCTGAACGTAATTTAATCGTTGTACTACAGCCGTTGTTAAAATATCACGGCTGAATATTAGAAACTGGTGCTAGAAGATAGCTCTGTTCCCTGGCACTTTTATATGATTTCTAAAAATGTACTTGATGGGGTTTGGGGTTTTGTTTTGCCTTTTCAGAGGACTCTTGAGAAAGAAAAACTGTCAACATTAACAGCAGGAATTTAAAAACAAACTGAGCAAGACACCAAAACATGGTTTGAACCTACTAACTGGCTAAAAATGTAATGCATCCCCCCTCCAAAAAAAAAAAAAAAGAGTAATTAGAAAATAAACTTCAATCAGGGCTTAATCTATGTTTTCTAAAGCTAGGAAAATACAACAAAACCAGAAGATCCAAATATTTTGCAAACACAACCTAGACAGTTCATTTGCTTCAAGTCCCTGATTTATAGACATTATAAACAATTGGGCAAAGTAATAGACTGCTGGAGCATCTTCAAAAGAATGATGCAAACAGCAGGAAGAAAATTAATAAGCAGCAGATGCACACATGAGCGTCCTGTGCAACTGGCTGTGAGAACGGCATGTGCTGTTTTGTTTGTGCATGTGTCTCGTTCACACTTGCAGTATTTGTGCCTGCAGACATCATACAAAAGCATCGCCGTCACCGGGGGCTTAGATTTTTTTAACAGAAGTGAGAAAGACAAGTACTCAGAATAAGAAGCTATATTTACCCTCTCAAAACAGTACCCCTTTTTCCTTCAAAAACAAACCAGTCATGGAATAAGAAAAAGCAATGGTTTGCCAGGAATCAGCTGATGCTTGCAGTCATGAGGCAGTTTTTAATTGTGCAAATCAGTTCCATCCATGGCTTCACCTTTGTTTCAAAGCATTTGTTGCTGATGTACTGAGGGGAACTTTTGAAACAAAAATCTCCTTATTAATTCGGAATAGACTCTCTGCCCAAACTTTCACCTTTTCCACGTCCAGTCACTCATAACAGTGATATAGAACTAAGAGAGCAGCAGTTTGGGTTGAAAAAAATAATCAGATCAAATACATTTGTCTCCATTTTCAAAAAAAAAGTTGAAGATTGCTATATTTTTATTTTTCATTCATAAATTCTAAAAATACACAGTAAGTGCCAACTGGGCACTAGATACCTGGAACTGAGGGTGTAACGATGAGAATGAGAAACCCAGCTCTTATTTTCACCAAATCTGAAGTCCAGCTAATAAACACCTAAAGTTATATTCAATAGGGGTAAATATACAAATTGACATTTATTTAAAATATACATAATGTATGTATATATTTAGTAAATTAGTCTGACATCCACTTACCAAATAGTCTTACTAATTCATTTAATGGACTCATTCAAATATTCACACATCATTTATTCAGCAAACATATATTCTTACACTCTGCCCAGATGCCAGCATCCTGAGGTAAATATAAAAAGGCAAATATACCATTGCTTTGAAAAGCTCAGATCAACTAAGTGAGATAGACAAGCAAACAAGTACTAACAATGTGTTAAGTCAAGGGCATAGTAGACGTTGAAAAAGAAACACATTCTTGCTGTAACAAAAGTAAGACCGAAGGGCTATGTGGCTACAGGGGAGTTGACTAATTCTGCCTGATGGAGCTGGGAGAGTTTCCCCAAAGGAGGTGGTATCTAATTTGGTTTTTAAAGGAAAAATACACATTTCCCAGATGGCGAAGAGTAAAGAGGCTATTCTGGGAAGAGGCAAGATCACGGGACAGGCAAGGAGATCCCACTAAAAATGTGTTGAGGAATCACTCATGCCTAATCTCAGATTCTCTTTGTATGAAATTCTACTTCAGATGGATTTACTCTGTACGCTAAATCCTCAGGGGAACTGAGGTTTCTGTGCACATGAATTTAAAGTTCTTCCTGCTAGAGATAATTAGAGAAACAGGAAGCTAGAAATCGGAGAGAGGAAGTGGCAATAAATCATGAGGCAGAGAAAAAAGGAGAGGCCATGCAATAAAACTGTAGGAGAGAGAAAGGAAGTCCAAGGAGAGCTAATCCCAAACCTTGTAACTGCACTTCTTGGTTTATGGGCAGAAACATCCCCCAGGCTTTGGATGGGGAGGGACTTTGTTACTCAGTGATCATGTTCAAAATTAGTACCATTCAGGAGCTTGAGAAATAAGGACTATCCCAAGCTCGTTTTCCAGTGCAGGCATGCCTGTGAATGTCTGCGGAAATACAGTGAAACCAACAGTGATGAAAGGTAATTTCAAGTCATAAAATCAGAAAGGCCTTGGAGATGTAGATGGCAGACAGACACAGGAAAACTTTTGCACTCTATATTAACAGCATCAAACTAAACGAGTTTATAAGGATTATATTTACAATATGGAGAGAAGAAATACTGAAAAGTTACTGGTGAACAAAGGATGAGATGTAGATGAGTATGCATCTAATGCCATTGATTACTAAATGAAGGTACATACAGCGGTTCCTTACATAGTTGCTTTTAGGGTTCTACTTTGATAAACATAAACTATACTCATCAGAATTTTGATTCTTATAATCTCATTTCCCCCAACTTTATTTTACCCCATTGGATTGAAAGTTTCTCACATAAGGTTTACAGAAATCTAATCCTATATATTGAGAAAGAGACTACAGTATTATTTTCAACTGAATTTTCCACCTCCCATTTGGCTACACACAGAAGACTTCAGGGCAATAGCAAGAAGTAGGTCTTCTAAAGTGAAACGAACAAGTTTGAAATTTATCCCCACAAGCAGTAAAAAAAAAAAAAAAAAAATCAATAAAAAAATTCAGGTAACTTTGCCTTGAAAATAATTGTTTATTACTGCCTACTCCTCTTCACTAGTGAAGGTTTTCTCATAATGCTATCTTTAACACATGTTGAGTCTTCAAAATGCAATCAAAATTTTGTCTTTTGTTGAGAACATATGCATTAAAGAAAGTGATACTTCATGCATACAAGTGCAAAAAAGCCAATTTTCTAAGTATAAGCACATAAATTCTTCAACTTGAAATGTAATCTTGACTCTTGAAAAAAAAAAAAAGCCTTTTTTTTAAACTACATGTATTACTTTTTTGACAAATAGAAATTAGGCAATCCTATTGGCCAAAGATTCAAGATCTCACTCCTGACTCACAATACCAAGTGTGCTTAATAGATAGAAGGAAGGGAGCTGCATTCTGGCATTACACACCAATCATATGTAAATCATATACAGTAGTGATCTTCCTATGCCAGAAATGCTCAAATCCACATGAAATCAATTAACACCATGATGACGTTACTTCCCATCTGTTCCGTAACTATCAGACACTGTGATCTTTAGTTCCTCCAACCCTGTGCTGCTAAATGAATTATATTCTGTACTAAAGTAACTTGTTTAATTCTCATTCAGATTATTTAAAGAAAATAAAATGTACTGGTTTACTCCTTCATTAGTAATAATGTAACTGGGAAGGGTTAATTTTGACTCCATACTGTATCTGCTTCTGTGACTTCAACTCTTATTTTGCCACTTTTGTTACTACAGGCATACCTAAAGGCCTGCTTCAGGAAACCCTGCCCATCTCCCTCCTCTTGACCCCTGGGCTAAGGCTCCTTTGTTTGGCTCACAGGGAGATAGCATGACCCTGCCCACTTGTGAAGGACTTGAGTTCTTTATGTGGGAAATGGTGCCCCTCATCTGTTGCCAACCAGTATGGCTCAGAAATTCCCTTTTGGGGGGCTGGAATTGCAGATAGCTGTGGGATCTCTGTTTATTGATATGATAGGAGATATTCCATTTCACACCACTCATGAAACAACTGTAAGGAAGTGAAACTAACACAGCCTCCTGCCTAAGACCTGCCATTCTAGGAGATATTTGCAAGAATTAAATGGTCTTTGTACTTTGTTTCCTCACTTCCCCCCATCTCCGATCCATAAAAGAATCTGGCATCCAGGCCTAAACAAGATGGTTATTTTGAGACATTAGTATGCCATCTTCTCGGTCAGCCAACTGTCTGAATAAAGCTGTATTCTTTGCCTCAACACTTTGTCTCATGAATTTATTGACATGTAATGCAGCAAAAAGAGTGAGCTTGGACTCAGTAATGAGTAATTAACATTAATATTATTAACTAACTTATAGACTGTCCTTTTAAAAATATGTTTACATGTTTATTGTCTGTCTTCTTCAGTAACTCAATCAGCCAGAGTCCAGGCAAAAAATAGTGGCATTCCCAAAGTGGCTAATTCCAATTAAGTTTAGTAAAAGACCTATTTCCAAAGAGGTGGACAGAACCAAAAAAGGGTAGTACAACGTCCCATGAATAATAAGAGTGGGAAGCTCTCACCAGAGCTAAAGAAAAAAGGCTAGAGTGAGGTGCCCAGAAGCCAGAGAGTAAAAGAAAATGATCTAACAAGAGGTGTGGTCTTTGATAAATGGGACAACCAACCTATGGTGACCCATGAGGTCGGAACTAGCAGAATAAACAGCCCACCTTCACACCGCTGTCTCCCTCAGGTCTTTTGCCATGGCCCAAGTCATTGGCCCGAAGCAATAGAAAGCAGGGAGACAAGGAAACTCTTTTTGTTTTTTTCTCTTTTCTTTTCCTTAATCATTTTATTTTATTTTGCAAAGTTCTACTGTTTTCTACCATACAATAATGAAAATCAGCCATAATTATACATATATTCCCCCCCTCTCTAGCCTCCCATCCCTGGCCCCATCCCATCCTTCTAGGTCATCACAGAGAGCCAGACTAGGCTCCCTGTGCTACACAATAGCTTCTATCCATCACACACCTGGTAGTCCATACTGATCAGCCTCAGGGGGGAAGCAGAAACTGAAGGCTGAAGATTGGATCTGGAAGAGCCAAGAGAAGACATCTAGTGCAAAGCTCCATGAGAGTGGAGATCATGCATCTTGTTGACTGTTGATCCAGAGTCTTGTCGCTATCTGGCTATATTAATTCCCCAGGGATTCTGTGACAAATTACCTCAAACTGGTGAGTTAAAACAACAGATATTTATCTTCTCATGGTTCTTGAGGCTAGGAGTTTGAAACCAAGATGTTGGCAGGGCTATGCTCTCCCTGAAGCCTCTAGGAGCGATCCCCCACCCCCTTGCTTCCTCCCACCTTCTAGTAGTATCCCTTGATCCTTGCGTTCCTTGCCTTGTGACAGCATAACTCCAACCTCTGCTTCCATCATCATATGGAGTTCTCTGTGAGAGTCTGAATTCAAATGTCCTTCTTCTTAAAAGATGTCAGACATTTTGGATTAGAGGTCCACTCTAACCCCATCTAAAGTTAACTAATTATACCCACAACAATCCTGGGACTTCCCAGGTGGCTTAATGGTAAAGAATCTGCCTGCCAATGCAGGAAATGCTGGAGATGTGTGTTCAATCCCTAGATAGAGAAGATCCCCCAGAGGAGGAACTAACAACCCACTCCAGTATTCTTGCCTGGAAAATGCCATGCACAGAGAATACTGGTGGGCTACAGTCTGTGCGGCATAACTGAGCAATTGAGCAAGCAAGCATCTGTCCTATTTCCAAATCAGTTAACATTCTGAGTTACTGCTAGTTAGGATTTCAACATATCTTTTAGAAGGATACAGTTCAATCCATTCCACTAGTAGATGGACTTCCCTGATGGCTCAGACAGTAAAGAATCTACCTGAAATGCAGGAGACCTGGGTTTGATCCCTAGGTTGGGAAGATCCCCTGGAGAAAGGCATGACAACCCACTCCAGTATTCTTGCCCAGAGAATTCCATGGACAGAGGAGCTTGGCGGGCTACAGTCCATGAGTTTGCAAATAGTTGGACAGGACTGAGCGACTTTCACATCCATTAGTAGGTATAGAAATCCATGGCATAAATGGCACAGTATCCCATATAATATAAAAGAAGCAAGTTGTTTTTTTTTTACAAACTTTGTTGCACATTTGATATTCAATACTTGCTTTGCTATGCTAAAGTACAAAGGTATAGATGTATACAGCATCTTGCCTCCTCCACAAAACACAGATTCTAGTAGAGAAAATAGTTATATAAAAAATGTCAGGCAGAGAAGTGAGCCTGGGGCTGACAGAAATCCAGACAGGTAGGTTATCAATGCTGGGCAAGTCTTACATCAGAATCATCCTAATCATAGTTATCAGGGCTCATAGGATCAGATTTCTGGGTTCTGAGAAGATCAGCAAGGCCATGGATCTGTTCTGATCTCAGAAAATTTCCTAAAGAGCAAATTACCCTTGGGGAAAAGAGAAGTGAGAGCCACTCAGCTACCAGAAATGTAATGATAAAAATAGTAATAATGATAATTTGACTACTATTTGCCAGTTTACAGAGCATCTCATTACAACAACTCAAAAGTGTTGAGGTGAAGACTGTAACTGTTACCCTATTTTACAGAGATGGGAATACCAGACCATCTGACTGCCTCCTGAGAAATCTGTATACAGGCCAAGAAGCAACACTTAGAACTGGACATGGAACAACAGACTGGTTCCAAATAGGGAAAGGAGTATGTCAAGGTTGTATATTGTCACCCTGCTTATTTAACTTATATGTAGAGTACATCATACCAGACTGGATCATGCTGTGTTGGCAAAGTAATGTCTCAGCTTTTTAATATGTTGTCCAGGTTGGTCATAACTTTTCTTCCAAGGAGCAAGCATCATTTAATTTCATGGCTCCAGTCACCATCTGCAGTGATTTTGGAGCCCAGGAAAATAAAGTCTCTCACTCTTTCCACTGTCTCCTCATCTGTTTGCCATGAAGTGATGGGACCAGATGCCATGTTCTTAGTTTTCTCAAGCCAACTTTTCCACTCTCCTCTTTCACTTTCATCAAGAGGCTCTTTAGTTTCTGCCATAAGGGTGGTGTCATCTGCATATCTGAGGTTATTGATATTCCTCCCGGCAATCTTGATTCCAGCTTGTGCTTCATCCAACCCAGTGTTTTTCATGATGTACTCTGCTTATAAGTTAAATAAGCAGGGTGACAATATATACTCCTTTTCCTATTTGGAACCAGTCTGTTCCATGTGCAGTTCTAACTGTTGCTTCCTGACCTACATACAAATTTCTCAAGAGGCAGGTCAGGTGGTCTGGTATTCCCATCTCTTTCAGAATTTTCCACAGTTTGTGGTGATCCACACAGTCAAAGGTTTTGGCATAGTCAATAGAGCAGAAATAGATGTTTTTCTGGTACTCTTTTGCTTTTTTGATGATCCAACGGATGTTGGCAATTTGATCTCTGGTTCCTCTGCCTTTTTGATAACCAGCTTGAACATCTGGAATTTCACGATTCATGTATTATTGAAGGCCAGCTTGCAGAATTTTGAGCATTACTTTACTAGCTTGTGAGATGAGTGCAATTGTGCAGCAGTTTGAGCATTCTTTGACATTGCCATGAACAGTATGAAAAGATCAGTGTAGGACCAACTATAAAGTTAAACCAAGTAGCCCATGTCATAGAGGCATTTTAACCTCAAAGAAAGAACATGTTCCTAAGGAGAAAGAATTAACTAAGTCTACAGTGAGAGCTATGCAGCACTATTTATAATAGGAAATGAGGACAGTCATCATTACAAGCAAATATAAAGTCAAGGGAGTGAATATCATCTGAATACTGGGGGGGGTGGGGGGGGGAAAGGGCGTTTTCTAAAATAAAAGCAAAGGCTTCTTTTCTCTAAACCTTTAGCAGACAGTTGCTCATTCTTGCTTGGCAACTGGGATACACTGAGACAGATCTGATGGCGTAGGTTCTGGGGAGAAGCCTTCTATGAATTTATATTAGGCGAGTGAGTTTGTTTTTCCTCATTGTAATCTGTCAGAAGTTGCTCTCAGACAATATTATAGTACACTGTCATGCCCTTAACACTGAAATGGAAAAACTGAACCAAATCCACTTCAAGGGAAACTGGGACTGAACAAGTTTCACAATAATGTCACTCCTACAATGCATCATCTATGCAACACAAAACATTGGATTCCATGACATTTCAGCACACTAAATTGCCTCCCACTTCCTCTGCTTTCCTTTCCACAACACAAACACGCAAACACTCACTCACAACTGCCCTTCAACCATAACTATGTACAAATAGAAAGGAAGTGAGTGTTTATTCTCTTTTTATTAGCATTGAATTAACAATATTATGCTACTTTCAGCTGTACAATATAGTGAACAGTTTGATATTTTTGTAGATTACATACCATACAAAGTTATTACAGTATTTTTTTACTATATTCCCTGTACTGTACATTACATCCTTGTGATTTATTTATTTTATAATTGATATCTCATGTCCCTTAACTTCCTTTACCTGTCTTGTCCAGCCTGCATTCCCCTCTCCTCTGGCAACTACTAACTTATTGTCTGTATCTGTCAGTCTATCTCTGTTTTATATTTGTTTGTTTTGGTCTTTAGATTCTACATATATGTGAAGATATACAGTATTTGTCTTTGACTTAGTTCACTTTAACAGACTATCCTTCAGGTGCAGTCACAAATAACAAGATTTCATTCTTTTTTATGCTTGAGTAATATTCCATTGTGTATATGTTTCATCTTCTTTATCCATTGATCTATCAATGGACACTTAGGTTCCTTTTATATCTTGACTATTGCAAATAATGCTGTAATAAACTTTGGAGTGCATACATCTTTTCAAATTAGTGCTTTCATTTTCTTCATATGAATACCCAGAAGTGGAGTTGTTGGATTTTAAATATTATTTTTACATTTACATGTATATATGTGTGTGTGTGTGTGTATATATATATATATATATATATATATATATATATAGTGAAGTGAGGTTGCTCAGTCATGTCCAACTCTTTGCAACCCCATGGACTGTAGCCTACCAGGCTCCTCTGTCTATGGGATTTTCCAGGCAATAGTCCTGGAATGCTGGAATGGATTGCCATTTCCTTCTCCAGGGGATCTTCCCAACCCAGGGATCAAACCCAGGTTTCTCTCTCTCTCTCTCTCTCTCTCTCTCTCTATATATATATATATATATATATATATATACACACACAAGCACCTGTGAGGGTAAGCCTTAGCTTTCCTGCTTTCGCAGGTAGTAGAGCTTTTGACTAATAGAACATTCCCAATAATGATATAGGAAAAAGAGCTACAAATAAGATGCAGGCTTATTACTTGAGGAAACCAAAGAATGAGAATGAACAGAAATAAAAGAATGGGTGCTTACTTCAGTGACATCATTAAAAGTGAAAATTTACCATGAGAAGTAGATCTGTAAAATATTGCAAGTATTTATGAAATCTTTCCTTCACCTTTTTGCAACCAATACATATTGCTTTCAAGGTAACAGAAATAAATATTTAAAGAAAAAGTTAATGAAAAAGAACGCTTTTTCAGAATTACTAACTGAATCATTTCTCTGTTTTTTATTTCTCTCCCTTTCCTCTTGCTCAGGTGTCTCCTAAGTAGTCATTGAAGACATAGATTCAAGGGATATTAATGCTACAAAGGACCTAGACATTACCCACCAATCCATTGGTTTAAGAATACTTTTTCCAAAGAATGCATTTGTGCGTGCTCAGTCGTGTCCAACTCTTTGTGACCCCACGGATGTAGCCCACCAGGCTCCTCTGTCCATGTAAATTTCCAAGAGACAATACTGGAGTGGGTTGCCATTTCTTACTCCAGGGGATCTTTCCGATCCAGGGATCAAATGTGTCCCCTCATTAGCAGGCTAATTCTATATCACTGAGCCACCTGGGAAGACCCTTGCAAAAGAATATTTTGTTCAAAATCAAGAAAAGACAGACCAATGGGAAACATTATTTTGTCTGGTTGACAACCACCTGAATCTTTTTCTCTCCAGCCTCTATCTATGATGCTCCTTAAAGGGATTTGAGTAACTCCCCCTAGAGCCCTGGCCTAGAGAGTCTTTCCTATATTGGAAATAAGAGAAAAAAAAAATGGGTCACGGAACAGTGAAGGGATCCAAAATCACAAAGACCATACTCAGAAAATAAACATTTCTTCCTTGCTTTTTCATCTCCTAAATTTTTCTCATCCTTAACTCATTCTGTAACTCTGCAAAATGACTTCCCCAGGAGAGGAAAACTGAAAACAGAACCAAGTAACTGAAAACTGATTTACTTCCCGTTTCTTTCATTTCAAGAAATCAAAACACCTGGTTGTGCCATGTTATCCCTTTGAAACTGACAAGTAATCACAGAATATTGAATTATGGCCCATTTCCTGATAGTATCAGTTTTATGTGAACTGTTTCATGGCCATTAAAATTCTCAGATTACCATTTTGTAGAAAATTCTCCCCTGTGCGTCAATGGCAAGGAACCCATTTTCCAAACCTGTCTTGTTTCCTTAATGAGTCAGTCTCTCAAAGCTTATATTGCAGTCACTGTTTGTATTGTAAAAGTAATTAATCCCTAAAGTAAGAGTAACAGCTACACACAGTTTCTATGAAATTCCTAGCCTAAAAAGTCATTTCAAGCAGCCTGCTTTCTTAAGTATTGCTTAATATTACCTAACCATGACTAGCACTGTATAAAAATATAGAACACGTGGGAGAAGACTATGGTGACAATGAACTTGGGGAAAGATGTATATTGGAAGAAAAAAATATGATGCTGGTGAGCAATGAAAAGAATAATCTTGAAAAAAAACAAAGCGCATTTGAGAGTTTGGGATATTGTGCTCTTCCAAACTTATGGCTTTATTTAGCAAACTTGGGACAGTCTATTTTTCCATTATTATTACTCGTGTGTCAGCACAAGCCTTCTCCTTCTTAGACCTGACGCTGAGTCAATGTTTAGCATCCAAACCACACATAAACTATTTTTCCCTTAGAAAGTGCTCGTCTGATGACTTAATAAAAGTACTTTAATGGCTGGAAAGGAAAAAAAAAATGTTTTAGTCTTTGACATTGAAAGCTGCCTAAGATTTCTAGAAAATACTGAAGTCAGCAATATTCAAAAGGGAGAGTTCAATGGGATGGTCATGTGTGCATACATGCATGCATGTGTCACTTCAGTCATGTCTAGCTCTATGCAGCCCTATGCACTGTAGCCCACCAGGCTCCACTATCCATGGGATTCTCCAGGCAAGAATAACGAAGTGGATTGCCATGCCTTCCTCCAGGGGATCTAGCTGACTTAGGGACTGAACCAAAGTCTCCTACATTGGCAGGCAGGTTCTTTACCACTAGCACCATCTGGGAAGGTAGGGATGGACCTGAACACACTGCTATATTGAAAGTGGATAACCAATAAGGACTCACTGGGAACCAATAAGGACTACTGGGAACTCTGCTCAATGTTATGTGGCAGCCATGATGGGAGGGGAGTTTGGGAGAGGATGGATACATGTATGTGTATGGCTGAGCTCCTCTGCTATCCATCTGAAATTATCACAACATTGTTAATTCGCTATACTCCAATAAACAAAATGAAAAGTTAAAAATAAAAAAGGAGCATCTGGGGATGAGATCTCCCTGTGTTATCCTTACCATTCCCATACTTGGAAGCCAGAGAATTACAGCCAGATGCAGAACAGAAATCGCTCCTGGAAGTATGATCCACATGGCCAATACTTACAGGGTGCCTTCTGGGTGACTTTCTCCACATAGGACTTTGCATTTACCAAATTGTCCTGAGGTCAGGACAGTTGAGGACTTCCGTGGTAGCTCAGATGGTAAATAATCTGCCTGCAATGCAGGAGAATGAAATGGCAACCCACTCCAGTATTCTTATCTGGTGAATCCCATGAACAGAGAAGCCTGGCGGGCTGCAGTCTATGCTGTTGCAGAATCAGACATGACTGAGCACCCAGGAAAGTTGACCACGGTCTCTAGTCAAACCTGGCAATTTCAGTAGAAGCAAAGCAAGGAATAGTGAAAGACTATAGCATTGAAGTCATGAGTAATAATAATACCACCACCAGTAATAATAGCAGCAGATGGTTTCAACATTTACTATATTCCAGCCACTAAGCTAAGTGCTGTGTGCATTGTTGTCCTCACTCTCGCAACAACCCCTTTATTGCTGTTTTGCAGATGTGGAAAATGAAGCTTAGGAAACTTAGGTAATGCATCCAAGTTCTCAAAGCTAGTGAATCATGGAGTCAATTTGAGGAGTCTGTTTCCCCCACCCCCAAATCCAGCACTCTGTTTGTAATTAGTACATATTACCACTTCCAACTCTGAAAAGAAGTTGGATCAGGTACACAGTCTGTAAATACTCGGTGAACTCTTTCAAGCTTTTGACTTCACACCAAAGACAGTCTCCAAAATCTCTACTAGGAGACAAATAGCACATCATCTCCCAGAATTCAAGGGAATACAATCAGCAATAGCAACTTTCTCAATCTCATCTCTCAATAGAGATACAGATGTCAAAAACAAACATACAGATATCAAGGGGGGAACAGGGCATGGGATGAACTGGGAGACCAGGACTGAATATATTCACTATGGATACTATGCATGACATAGATAACTAATGAAAACCTACTGTATAGCACAGGGAACACTACTGAGCCTCTGTGGTGACCTAAACTGGAAGGAAATCAAAAAAGAAGGGATATATGCATATATACAGCTGCTTCACTTTGCAATACAGTCGAAACTGACATAATGCTGTAAAGCAACTATACTCCAATAAAAATGATTTTTAAAAATATCAGTGCCAATGATCATGATGATGAAGAAAAGAGATTTTATATTATATAAGCTTTAATCAAATAATACATCAGAATGTGTCTGGAAACTTCAGATGGGGAAAAAGGGAATACAATGAAGACTAGGCTGATAGAGGGGGGCAGTATCAGCTATACCAGCAGAGAAGGAAGCAAGCTGGGGAGAAAGATCTGTGAGTTGATGTACATTGGTAAGAAAGAATAGCTTGTATGTCCTAGATGTAGACTTTTCTGCTCTCAGGATCCTTGACAGGTAGGTGTTCAGTGGGCTCAGCCAGGCTGGAAAACTCCAAAACATTACCTAGGTTTTCCCTTCCTTAGAAAAGAATAAAAAATGTAGAGCTTCATTTTCTTTACAATGAGTCCATAGTAAAGGCTATGGTTTTTCCAGTAGTTGTGTACGGATGTGAAAATTGGACGATAGAGAAGGCTGAATGCTGATGAATTAGTGCTTCTCAATTGTGGTGCTGGAGAAGACTCCTGAGTGTCCCTTGGACTGCAAGGAGATCAAACAAGTCAATCCCAAAGGAAATCAACCCTGAATATTCACTGGAAGGACTAATGCTGAAGCTAAAACTCCAATACTTTGGCCACTTAATGGGAAGAGCCAATTCATTGAAAAAGACCCTGATGCTACAAAAGATTGAAGGCAAAAGGGGAAGAGGGAAGCAGAGGATGCGATTATTAGATAACATCACTGACTCAATGTACGTGAATTTGAGCAAACTTCAGGAGACAGTGAAGGACTGGGGAGCCTGCCTTGCTGCAGTCCACAGCATCACAAAAAGTCACACAGGACTTAGAACTGAACAACAACGTGACAGTTGTCCTCTCAAGTTTCATGAAAAGCTATTTTTTTTAATCTGGATGTATCTATAAAATTATTTTAATTTGTAGGGGATCAGCTAATAAGGAAATGTTGTTCAGTCACCCAGTCATTTCCAACTCTTTGCAACTTCATGGACTGCAGCATGCCAGGCCTCGCTGACCCTCATCATCTCCTAATGAATATTGAGGGTTGATTTCCTGTGAGATAACTCCCTGGTGGCTCAGTAGTAAAGAAGCTGCTACAATGTGGGAGACCTGGATTCGAACTCTACATTGGGAAGATCCCCTGGAGAAGGGAATGGCTACCCACTCCAGTATTCTGACCTGGAGAATTCCATGGACTGTATAGTCCATGGGGTCATGACTGAGCAACTTACACTTCACTTCTTTTAAGATTGACTGGTTTGATCTCCTTGCTGTCCAAGGGACTCTCAGGAGTCTTCTCCAGTACCATAGTTTGAAGGCATCAGTTCTTTGACTCTCTGCCTTCTTTCAGTTCAGTTCAGTTCAGTCACTCAGTCGTGTCCGACTCTTTGCAACCCCATGAATCGCAGCATGCCAGACCTCCCTGTCTATTGCCAACTCCCGGAGTTCACTGAGACTCACGTCCATCAAGTCAGTGACACCATCCAGCCATCTCATCCTCTGTCATCCCCTTCTCCTCCTGCCCCCAATCCCTCCCAGCATCAGAGTCTTTTCCAATGAGTCACCTCTTCGCATGAGGTGGCCAAAGTACTGGAGTTTCAGCTTCAGCATCATTCCTTCCAAAGAAATCCCAGGGCTGATCTCCTTCACAATGGACTGGTTGGATCTCCTTGCAGTCCAAGGGACTCTCAAGAGTCTTATCCAACACCACAGTTCAAAAGCATCAATTCTTCGGTGCTCAGCCTTCTTCACAGTCCAACTCTCACATCCATACATGACCACAGGAAAAACCATAGCCTTGACTAGACAGACCTTTGTTGGCAAAGTAATGTCTCTGCTTTTGAATATGCCTTCTTTAGGGTTATCTAAATCATAAATGGCTTTTCTGATGGCTCAGATGGTAAAGAAACCACCTGTAAGGTAGAAGACCTGGGTTCCATCCTTGGGTTGGAAGATCCCTTGGAGGAGGGCATGGAAACCCATAAATCATAAATATGCCACTCCTGGCCCTTATTCTAGAGACCATATATTTGGGAGTAGCAGTGTGTCAGGAGGGAAGAGCTAAAATTCTATCTCAGTTATAGTTCTTTATCTCCATGGTATCTGAGTTAGTTTCATCATGTGTGTATTGCTGCTGCTGCTGCTGCTAAGTCGCTTTAGTCGTGTCCGACTCTATGCAACCCCATAGATGGCAGCCCACCGGACTCTGCCTTCCCTGGGATTCTCCAGGCAAGAATACTGGAGTGGGTTGTTGTGCCCTGACCAGGGGATCTTCCTGACCCAGGGGTTGAACCCGCATCTCTATGTCTAACCTGCATTGGCAAGTGGGTCCTTTACCACTAGTGCCACCTGTCATAATGAGGCATATCTCATAGGAAAAGATTGAACAGAAGCCTTGAATTCACAGCATAATCCTTCCACCTTTCCCACAGTCTAAAAGATCTGAAGGCAAAATAAGGACAGTACGTCCAATGTGGATATCAAATGGGATGTATGCACAGAACTTTGTGACTCAAAATCGAGGTCTAGTTTTGACTCATGAGTTTTCATGTTAAAGAGCTACATCATTTTATCACAAAAATAAAGCTCTTGAGAGCATCAAAATTTCCATTTTCAATAAAATCTCTTGAGAACGTCAAACTTTCCATTTTCCATTTCCAATAAATAAATTTCCATTTTCAATAAGACGGGCCTTATTTCATTTTATTGCATATCCCTCTTTTGTTATCTTAAGCATTTAGTATTGAGAGACAGGCTTAGTTTAGGGTTTCTTCTTAAAAGATGGACACGTTAAATTGACTCTCTTTCACAGATTAGTAGTTGATAGGCCATTGTTTTGAGACATAGCTGTAACCATTGTTAAATTTTAATTTTGCATAGTTTGTTTCTAAAATCTCAATCAGATGTATGTCTCCCTTAACAGACAAAGCTATTGAATGAAAAAGAGAAAGAATTTGGTACTTAAGTCCAGAGACAATTGACCTCTTTAGTCCTAGAGACCACACTGAGTATGAATGGGACTCAGTGGTGATGTCACAAATCCTTGGCAGACCTAAGATGTAGGTAAGGAGAAAAGAAAAGCAATGTAGTCAAAGACAAAAATAGAGAGGATGAGCATAAAAACTTAGACAATAAAGAAAAGCATGTGCTAAGAATGAGCTAAAGATGTCCCAAGGACATGCAAATGTACAATAAGACATAATCAAGGGACCCATTCTTCATGGAAGAAAATATTGTCATTGGACCTATAGTTCAAAGTGCAAATCCTCACATTATGGCTTTTGAACACTCTAACCTAGAGAGGAAAACACAGACATTTCAGTGTAAAGAATATACTTTTAAAGTGAATGCAATAGAATGAAGAGTGACCTCTGATCAAAAATGACTTGGCCTGGAGCCAGGACTAACTAGCTCATGGCCCAGTGAACTGCATGTATTTTGGTAGTGGCCTCAAGAATGCTCCACTGATGGGCCAGGCCAGTGGTAGCTGATTCCGGAGATACATTGGAGTGCATTGAAAAGATGCCTTACCTTTCACATGGCTAACCTATAATTTCTTGATTAACTATGATGTTCCACTCTAAACCTCACTTAATAGAACTAATTTAATAATATCTTGCTTTCTTATGGAAAATAACCAAGAAGCTGCTGATGTCACTCAAATTACAGCATATTTCATTCTTGGTGAAGGTCTCATAAAAGTGCCATGAAAAAGTCCAAAATAAACAGACTTGCTCAGATACAGAGGGCAACAAGAACTGCAGGGCTCAGATCAATGATTCTCAATGTTTGTAACAATTTAGAATCATCTGGGGAAGGAGAGGGTGGGAGGAATTGAGAGAATAGTATTGAAACATATATATTAGCATATGTAAACTAAATAGCCAGTGGGAATTTCCTGTGTGAGGCAGGGAACTCTGTGACCACCTGGGGGGTAGGGGAACGGGTTGGGAAGTGGGAGAAAGGTTCAAGAAGGAGAAGACATGTATACCTGTGAGATGGCAACCCACTCCAGTAGTCTTGCCTGGAAAATCCCATGGAGGAGCCTGGTGTGTTACAGTCCACAGGGCTGCAGAGTCAGACATGACTGAGCGACTTCACATATGGCTGATTCATGTTGATGTATGGCAGAAACCAACACAACATTGTAAAGCAATTATCCTCCAATTAAAAATAAATTTTTAAAAAAAGGACCTGACTTCTGGGTCTCCGCCTACAGACTAACTACAGCAAATATCCTGGGGTTGGACTTGGACACCAGTATCCTTTGAAAGCACCTCACAAAACTGTAATAGGCAGTGGGTTAGAGAGCCATTCGCCTATTTGCTTATGAGAAAGGCAGTAAGATAAGAGAAAGGAATGCTTATCCTTTCTCAAACTGAGGTTACACAAGTGGCACATGTGTGGTTTGGACCGAGTGACTCAGCCTCCTTATGCTTCATTTTCCTCATCCTTAATACAGATGATAAATATTTTCCCTCGGGCCCCCTCAGGGATTGTTTGAGGACCAAAAATCACAGAGTGGTTTTCAAATGGTGAGTGTGAGTAAGCCAGGGCTCCCTCCCATCTTAGATGCTCTCTCTCTTTGTATTGATCTGATTGGAGCCCTCACTGACTAAATAACTTCTTCCTTCCATGTTACCAAATATGAAAAGGACACAGTGGTTATTTATTTTGGGGCTTCCCTCATTCCTCAGTTGGCAAAGAATCTGCCTGCAATGCAGAAGACCCCAGTTTGATTTCTGGGTCAGGAAGACCCACTGGAGAAGGGATAGGCTACCCACTCCAGTACTCTTGGGCTTCCCTGGTGGCTCAGCTGGTAAAGAATCCGCCTGCAATGCAGGAGACCTGAGTTCGATCCCTGGGTTGGGAAGATCCCCTGGAGAAGGGAAAGGGTACCCACTCCAGTATTCTTGCCTGGAGAATTCCATGGACTGTATAGTCCACAGGGTTGCAAAAAGTCGGACATTCATTTTTAAGATACTACAAAACAAGTATTTGCAAATTCCTTTATTCCACAGCTGAGTTTCAATATATCTACTAGCCACCATCTAAAAATATGTCTTGGATTATCTAGCATATATCAGTGGAAATTTTACCCTTAGAACAGGAATCCTCACATAAAAATAGACCTCTTGTAACCAAGTTTATTCTTTCATATAAAGGACTATTTTGGAAATCAGAAAAATGGTAATTCCTAATCTCTTATTCACACAAGTCAATTTACCAAAGGATCAACTAGAAAATCAAACATTTTAAAGAATACCTAAAACTATCAGAAAAATAGCATGATAAAGAAACCTCTACAAACTAGTTAAAAGTGACCATTGTGAGCATGAGCTAGGACTTTGCTGAGCATAAACCATAACTCCATCAGAGAAAACTACAAATCCAGAGTCCCTGGGTCACTTGCACACCTCTTACCAGGGCTCTACCACTGACACAACCATCCTGTTCAATCTCTTTCAAGTTTGTTTCCGGAGATGCTCTTCAAGCAACCAAACCACGTAGTGGCCCGCATGCACCATGGGGACCATAGTTCACTAGCAATTCCCATTCTTGAAAGCAGAAGCCATGTGCCCATAGAACTATTCTAGTGAAACTCCTTCATCTTTGGATGGAGGTATCCAGTGCATACTTTGCCCAATAAAGTCTTCAGGTCGCGACATCCTCTATTATCCAGCGGAGGGGAGGTAGAGGGGGAATGAGCAAGGGGTTGCTGCTGACTGCTAATATCTTGCCATGCTATTTCTCCCCTCTCCTTCAAAAGAGGTGAATTTTAAAAATTTACCAGTGCTGGGAGTCCAAGAGAAAGAGGTGCAACATTTATTCTGCTCAACTATCAAATTGAATCTTATACTAATCTGAAGAACCAAAGCCAAAAGAGTTTGAGGGTTTCATAAGGTAAATGCCTCCTAGTCATTAATTCATGTTCTTCACACACTTACTCTTTCAAAAAGCAATTATTAATTATAATTATTGTGTACTAGACAATATGAGAGGTATTAGAGATGAGATAAATAAGACATAATTCCTGTCTCAAGGACTTTACAATCTAGAAGGAAGTTTCTCAACTCCAGAACTACTGATATTTAGACAATTCTGTATTGTAGGAAAACATCCTGCAAATTGTAGGATGGTTAACATCCCCTGGTCTCTACTCACTACATGCCAGTAGTATGGGGCTTCCCAGTTGGCTCAGTGGTAAAGTATCTGCCTGCAATGCAGGAGATGTAGGTCTGATCCCTGGGTCGGGAAGATCCCCTTGGAAATGAAATGGCAACCCACCCCAGTATTCTGGCCTGTAAAATTCCATGAACAGAGGAGCCTGGTGGGCTACAGTCCATGGGGTCACAAAGAATCAGATGCTGACTGAGCACACACACACACACGCCAATAACACTCCCTACCCCCAGTTCAGGGTTATGCCAATGAAAAGTGTCTCCAGACATTGCCACCTGTCTTTTGGGGGCAAAGTCAGCTCCAGCTGAGGACTACTGGTTTAAAAGGAAGAGATAGAAACTGAAAATGCAATGAGCGACATGGGTACAATAAAAGAAAAACAAATAGGATAAAATGGCAACCAAAGTGAAATGTCAGAAAATGCTTTGAGCAGAAGAATAATCAGGAGTATGATCACAGAGCTTCTTTCTGAGTTAAGCGCATTTGCTATTTCCACTATACAACTACCCAGGCTGGGATGAGAGGCATCACCTGAGGTGGTTTCTTCTTAGAATCCCAAATGGACCCTCTTATTTGACTTTTTGTCCTTCCCACCACCCTCTCCCTCCTGCAGATTGAAAGAAATAGTTCCCAAGTATTCCTGTTTATTTTCCCCTTGAAGGAAACGACTATAATGCCATGTTTTCTTCTTGCCTGGACCCCAGTAAATGTATTGCCCTTGTAGATCATTGCAAGCATGGCTAAGCGGAAGGAAGATTTGAACCTCCTCCTGCTTCTACATGGCCGGAGGTTGGCGGAAAAGTCCCTGTGCACCACATGGAGGTTTCCAAAGGCAGAAAAATTGAGAACTGCTGCGGCTGCACCGGGCCACTAACGTAGCATACTAAAGCTCAGAGAGGAATGCTAACCATATAAGAGCCAAGGGGATGTCAAATCCCAAAAGGTCAATGTGAGTGTCCCTGCCAAGAGGAACAGAGAGCAGAGAAGACATCTAGAAGACTGGACTCAAACCTGAAAGAAATCAATGACACCTAATAAATTGCACAGAAAAATACTGAAATGACATAAAAGCATGTTGGAATTCCTCACCAGAATAAGAATCATTGAGGAAGATGCTATCAGTTATGGAAAATAAATATGCTCCATATCTTCAACCATCTATGTTTTGGTGAGAAGACTTTCTATTCTACTTTACAAGAACTCTGAGGGTGGAAATAAAACGTTCTGCAGGAGTGCACAGCAGAGTAGTTTGGACAGGTCTGGGTATTCAAGGAAGACCTGGATGAAAGTATATAATTTTGAACAGACATCAGAGAATGAATAAGGTCTACCCTGTTGAAAAGTTGACAAAGGAGTGTTCCAGCAAAAGGAATAGATGTGAGAAGCCCCAGATGGGAGAGAGAATAGGTGGGTCTGAGAAGAAGAATACATACATGGTGTTTCTAAGGTGAAGGGAGACATTCTAATCGATATTTATTATAATCCCAGGAACCAAGCTAAATTCTTTATGAATAGTATCTAGGATAATTTTCAAAACAGATCAAAAAGGTGGGAGGTTATAGTCACCCTGCTGTTACCAACTTCATCATACTCAGATTTGTGTTTTAGAAAGCATACAGGCAATGTATAAATGATTAAATGGATTAAGCAAATGGATCAAGAGGAATCCATTAACAAGCTTGCTGCAGGACACACACTAACACAAATTGAAGTTCCAGACGGTCTCATTAGTGCTTGGAATGGAAAAGGAGGGATGGATTCATGAGTCATTTCAACTGTAAAGAAAATTAAATGAAAGAGACTGATGCAAGTAACTGATTTTTAAAGTTGAAAAGACAGAGGAATTGAAAGGAGCAGAACTTTGACCATGAATAACAAACAGCAAACTACTGCCATCAAGAAATGGATCAACAGTAAAACAAGGAGTGAAGATTTGCACTGCTGAAGCTGAGGCACCAGCACATAGCTTGAAATGGGGGACTAGAGCTTTGCAATAAAAGGTGTCCAAAGACATCAGTTTAGAAGATTCTCACCTTGAGGTCAAAGCTGAAGTCCCAAGAGTGAATAGGACGGGAAGGAGAGAAGAAACAAAACTCTCACTGAGAGTTATGACTTAAAAAAAGACTCACAGCACATATCTGTAAGATGACCTTATTTTGCTGTCTGTCAAATATTAACAATTCCAAGAAAAAAACCAACACTGTTTTTGCTGATATTTGGACCTATGGAGGGCTTCCTGGGTGGCTCAATGGCTTAAAAAAAAAAACCTGTCTGCCCATGCAGGAGATGCAGGTTTGATCTCTGGGTCAGGAAGATCCCCTCAAGAAGAAAATGGCACCCTGCTCCAGTATTCTTGCTGGGATAATCCCATGGACAAAAGAGCCTGGCGGGCTCTAGTCCATGGGGTCACAAAGAGTTGGACACAAATTAGTGACTGAGTATGCATGGATGCAAGCACCTAAGGGACCAGGAAGAGTAATCATGATCTTAGGACTGCTTCTTTTCTATGGTTTCCCCTGATAAAACCATTTCTATACTTTATTCTCTCTCCTTACTCCTATATGTTCATGTGATCCTACAATCATGCCCATGAACCTGACTCTCTTCCCAGACAGTGTGTTGAATCAGGTGGGAGCCTGGTGAGGGAGACTCATAGGTTTTAGTGTTATTGAGGCAAATAAAACTGACCACTCACTAAAGGACCCTGATCCTTATAGCTTAATATCATTCAATGAATTAAACTTGATTTCTTAAAATGTCCCATCCCTGCTCTGTCCCAAAAAGAAAGTCTAAATATGTAAAAACTGAGAGGAAGACAGGAGATCTTTAAAATGACTTTGGCTTTTCCTCCTTAACTGTCCTTGGTCCACTCAATTCTGTCCATTTACCTTCTCCCCAAACTGCAACTGTTGAAACCCAATCTTTCAACATCTAGCCTGAGGAATCCCTTAGGGAAGTTGTCCTTGCTCTGGCCCTAAGGAAACAGGCTATGAATTACTCTGTACCCTGAGCACTTACTTCTGTTGTTGGTGTTCAGTTGCTCAGTCATGTCAGACTCTTTGCAACCCCATGGACTGCAGCATCCCAGGCTTCCCTGTCCTTCACTATCTCCCAGAGTTTGCTCAAACACATGTCCATTGATTCAATGATGCCATCCAACCATCTTACCTCTGTCATCCCCTTCTCCTCCTACCCTCAATCTTTCCCAGCATCAGAGTCTTTTCCAAAGGGTCAGCTCTTCACATCAGGTGGTCAAAGTTTTGGAACTTATCAGCTTTACCATAAGTCCTTCCAATGAATATTCAGGGTTGATTTCCTTTAGGATTGACTGGTTTGATCTCCTGGCTGTCCAAGAGACTCTCCCTTGAAGCATTCATTGTGTTTTTGTATTTTGTGGCATATGAGTGTGACTGTGATTGGAGTTAATGAAACAAACACATTGTCATATAAGCAATACCAATTAGAAGGGTTTCATGGAAACATAAGCCATGAATCCTTTACCCCAACCTCACCATCTCCTTACTGAAAATAACACTTTCCCTAACCTAACCTAACCCTACCCTAAGGTCTTCCCTCCACATTTTCAAATAGCAACAATGTGATTAGCCTTCCATTATATTTCCTTATCGGTGATGCAGTTCTTCTTTCCACACAATGGGAGACAGTCATAATTGAAACTTTGTATAATGGATTGGCAGAGTATATAGTCTAAACATCTGGATTCCGCTATACATGGTTCATTAGCTGTTGCTGCAGAAGCCAATATAATCTCTATACTGATGCAATTAAATGCGACTGGAAAAATACATGCTTCCCATATTTTTAGTTATACATATGTATATATTTGGCATACAATTCAATGCAGTCACAGGAATTTTTAAAAGAAATGCTTTCTACAACCATGTCTGTTAACCATCACTGTGCTACTTCCTGGAAGCAGAGGGAAAATGAGTCGTGCTGGGCCGCCAGCCACTTCAGCACATTGCCATAGTGAGAGAAAATCTAATGATAAATACATCCAGTTGAGTATCAGGATTCTTAGTCTGCTCTTCCTGGTGGTAAAAATAGGCTTCAATGTGAAATTGCCCAGAATTGAGTACAAATGAGAGTTTTTAATCCAGTATTGCTTAATTTGCAAGAATGTGAAAAGAGGTAATTGTTAATAACACTCTCACCCATGTTGCTGTTGTACTAAAGTGACCTGAAAAGTGTGTGGCCTCACACTGAGTCAGAAGGAGAACACAATTCATTAACTCCACAGTCCTCGGAGAGCCAGCCCAGAGTGAAATCCAATAGCAGGGGAATAGAGAGAGAGGCAGGCTATTACTCTTTCACTTTCGCTCTTGCAGTCCCAATTTTGCCCTTTTTGAGGCCAAAGGAAAGGAATCCACACCCTAACTGGGGTGGTCTTTTAGTCTTTCCTTTTCAAGTTTCTGTAGGCATCACAGGCTCAGAAAAAAAGAGGGCACCCTCCTGTATTTCTTCTTTTATAATTGTTGCAAATGGTGCACTTTCCTTTCTCTGTATTTGGTCATCTACCCTGGGAAAATATTGAGTTACGTATTTCCCTTTTACCTGATGTATCTCACCCTCATTCCATACTAAGTAAATACTAAACCAAAGGTGGTCTGCTGTTATTAATTTAAATCATTCAAACTGTCCTACAGGGAAATAAATGTGCAGGTTGTCTTCAGTCAGATTTCCCAAATGCAGACATTGAGATTTGCGTACAGGGGATTTGTTGGCAAATCTTCACAAGTAAAACGTGTATACGGGAGTGATGGAAGCCTAGTTTTGCAGAGGGAAAAGTTGAACTCTGGTGCAGTTACACCAAGGTTTCAGCATGGAGAGCTCTGAGACCAGGATGGTCCTTGGAAATTATCCCAGGCTAAGTTAAGGGGGTCAGGCCTTTGACCCCCTTTAAGGCGAATGACCAGAGAGTGGATGCAGAGTGCTCCCAGCAAGGGAGCATAACCTTGAGGGAGGGAATATCCTTTCCCCAAGGGTCGGACACGACTGAGCGACTGAACTGAACTGAACTGAACTGAAGGGCAATTCTCAGAGAGGGACACAGCTCAGAGCTTTCAGCAGCCAATATATTCAGGGTTGGGAAATGAGCATCTTGGCTCTGAAGAGGGTGATCTGGATGACACATAACAGTGTCCACTACATCCTCCCTAATTTAAGGTGTTTGGATCTACTTGTTTCTGGTAATAACTCCTCCCCAGCTAGGAGCATCTTCTTCAGAATTCTAACTGGTCTCATTCTCCAGTGAAACTTACAAGAGGAAGGTTAGTAGGATGAACTGCAGCCGTTTCCAGCACAGCTGGTCACAAAGCTCTACATGATACACAGCACTGCCCAGCTTTATTACCCATTTAGATTCTCCACACTGTCAGCTTGGTCTAGAGAGCTTACCTGATGGAATGACCTAAGAAATCTGAGTCTCTGGTTACCCTGTAATTCCTGAGTCATGGATCCTGTACTGGTCCATGACCATGCCCCCACAATGGGCACGGGAGTACCGAGAAACACGCTGGTGGATCAGTGGTATCAAACTGCCTTGGTGTGAAACAGCAAGATTTCTTCCACTTGATAATTTTGGCTCACCTACCCTGACATGAGCTTCCCAAGTGGCTCAGTGGTAAAGAATCTGCCTGCCAATGCAGGGAGCATGAGGTACGAGAGATATGAGTTTGATTCCTGAGTCAGGAAGATCCCCTGGACAGAGGAACTTGGTGGGCTACAGTCCATGGGGTTGCGAAAGAGTTAGACATCACTTAGCAATTAAACAGCAACAATGGCGCTGCCATATCTTCTTTCTTTGCCTGCTCATCTGTTGATATGAAGAAATCAAAATGACCAGGCAGCCATAATAGCTTAAAGTTCAATGAAGTGAAGTTGCTCAGTCATGTGTGACTCTTTGCGATCCAATGGACTGTAGCCTACCAGGTGCCTCCGTCCATGTAATTTTCCAGGCAAGAGTACTGGAGTGGGTTGCCATTTCCTTCTCCAGGAGATCTTCCCAACCCAGGGATCAAACCCAGGTCTCCCACATTGCAGGCAGACACTTTACCCTCTGAGCCACCAGGGAATCCTGGATTCTTATTATTTCTCCTAATAAAAACTATTCTCCTTCTAGGATCAAGGACTTTCAAACCCACAGTGCCTAAAATTAAAGGGAAAGGAAGCTAAAATTCCCCCCAGAGAGGTCATGAGAGTGGTGGCAAGCTGCACCACTCCATTCCTATTTCTATACACTTTTATTTCATCTGCTGGGAAAACAACATCGTGGTCACTGATTTAGGTTATTTAATACAGCCTGTAGCATGGCACCGCATCCTGCCAGGTGTCAACACCAAGGTGACAAAGTTGTACAAAAAGTCATCCCATTTCTCTTTCAGGCTAAGAACTAAAATATAACCACTCAAATTATACATTTGAGGAAACCAAGGAAATGACTGCCATGTGAATCTGAAGAAGGAGCCCACTCACAATGAACTTGACCTCCTTTTAAATACCCTTTTCAATAATGAAATATGATTGTGCCTTCAGTCCCTGGGTATCAGTGAAAGCTCGGATCCTATGTTCAATCACCCTTGAATTGTCTACATAGTCTTCTATACGACCTCTATATTACCCAAATAATATTCATATGCCCCTTCGGTGAATGCTTTGTGAAATCATTACTGAATAAGCATGTTGTGTTGCACTGTGTTTCTTTCTGATGGCCATAACAACTTTAATAACTTCTCCAAAAGAAATCTAATCCAGGAAAATACTACTTGAAATACACATGATAATAATAAAGTCATGTATATAATTTACACTAAGATCAAAAGAGCGTTTTTGTCACCCAGTCGTGTCTGACGCTTTGCAATCCCATGGACAGTAGCCTCTAGGCTCTTCTGTCCATAGAATTCTTCAGGCAAGAATACTGAAGTGGGTTGCCATTTCTTTCTCCAGGGTATCTTCCCCACCCAGGGATTGAAACTCAGGTCTCCCGCATTTCAGACAGATTCTTTATCATCTGAGCCATCAGAGAAGCCAAAAGATCAAAAGAGCTCAATTGTTTATCTATATATCTATGTTTAGCTCTGTCTATGTATCTATTGGTACATCTATTTACTTATAAATATACATGTATATGTGTATATATACATATAATATTTCTGAACAAAAGACAACAGTTAATAAACAACTGGAGTTTTTGTAAATGAGAGAAAAAAGCATTCTTCCTACCTTGTGCAAAAGTAACATCTCTGTGACTACTTGCATTTCATGACATCCAAGACTCTCCCCTCCCAGGCAACAGGCGTGGGTCTTGCACAAGTGTAATACCCCATATACTCTTCATACAAAGTTTTTGAAGCTCTCCTTGGAGGTAATATTCCATGCGCCAGATTTCTTCATGCCCTGCCTTTCAACCAGATTATATTTCCAAGGATGTTTGTGTACTGAGCAGCCTTGAAAAATAGAGATAGTATCTTCCTGCAGTGCCAAAGGAAGGTTTGATTACATCCTTAGAAAAATGGATACAGTATCTCCCTCCAGAGTAAAGGGCATGTTTGCTGATTGGCCAGATTAGTAAAGATAATGTCTGCCCAGAGCAAAGGGCGGGCCTCTTGCTTCTCGTTATTGAAGACTCGAGTTTTCTGAATTCAGAGTTCATTTGTTGTAATGGAATCCACTACATGCATAGGTTTCACCTGTCCCTGTTTACATCATCCAGTGAGAACTGGGTCTGAAGAACCAGCACAAAAATGCTGATACTCGGACTACTGCGGTGGTTGTGAGTACTAAACTGCCCTATATCTCTGACCCAAGGATCTTATTTATATCTTGTACCAGCATCCAAAAATCTGAGGAAGGCTAATTTGTTGCTTTGCAAGAAGGATAAGAGTCTCACCACCTTCACATTTCTAAACACTCTTTTATGTGGTTTTGCAAACTGTTTATTCCAAACAGCAGCAAGAGCGTTATAAACACTATTTTACAAAACACTTGGCAGATACTAACAATCATCCAGCCAAAAAATGGAGCTACTGGGCCATGAAAGTATTACCTTTCTCCAATCTTCTATTTTGTGACAGAACCCAGAGCTAAATGTTGACTGTCTGACTTTACTATGATGAGTTCTGCCTGATGAGTGTTTCTAATCTCTGTGCTTCAGAGGAAACCTTATGGACTTTTGCATCCAGAGCCCAGTTTGGAGACTTTTATATAGCTTTCAAGCTGTGATGATGGAGAGGACTCTTCAGAGTCCCTTAGACTGCAAGGAGACCAAACCAGTCATTCCTAAAGGAAATCAACCCTGAATATCATTGGCAAGACTGATGCTGAAGTTGAAGCTCCAGTACTTTGGCCACCTGATGCAAAGAGCCAACTCATTGGAAAAGATCTTGATGCTGGACAAGATTGAGGGCATGAGAAGGGGATGACAGAGGGTGAGATGGTTGGATGGCATCAATGACTCAATGGACATGAATTTGAGCAAACTCTGGGAGATAGTGAAAGACAGACAACCGGCATGCTTCAGTCCATGGCGTCACAAAGAGTCAGACACGACTGAGTGACTGAACTGCATGCCTCTCATCTTCCAATGTTTAAACTCAAAAAGGAAATCAGCATTGCTTATTCCTACAGGAATAGAAATGCCATATTCTATCTGCCATTTATATCATAATCAATTACCAAACTACTCTGACGTCGGGACCAATGTCCTAACTCACTGTCTCAGCCTTTGTTCCTCCAGAGCAGAGTCTGAGACAGAGGCCTGCATGCCAGGAAATTCTGATCCCAAGGAGCAGAAATGAAGTCCAGAAGAAGTGAACCAGGGAATGAGAGAAAGCCAGTACAAAACTACGTCATCCAGACACGCAACTGCTGCAACTTACAGGGCTCAAACCAACAGGGCTTCTGATGAGCTTATGAAATGCAGCTTAGAAATAAGAAGAAAACATTGATTCAGGACTTAAGGTCCACCCGCTCTCCACCCCTTGCATTGGTTCAAGGTGATGCATGGGTGTTAATTTCCTGAGCCTCCAGGTTGTATGTTGTGTGAGGGCCAACTGGGCTCCCACAGCAACACCCAAGAATCCCCATAGCAGGAGGCAAGAGATGCTTTGGTGGTGCAAGGGGGAAGCTCTTAGGTCTGTCTAATCTGCATAAAGGGTGAAAACTGAGTGCTCTGAGGTGGTGCCTGAAATAACAGGTGAGGCTGCAAGGACTAAGATTGGTGTCCATGAGCTGTCTAAAACATGCCTCTTTTGTACACATTTTCTGTTGGGAAAGGTGGTAGCCTCTCTATTTATGATCAGACACCAGCTTCTTTGAGTCCTAACCATCCTTCTCATCCACTAGAGAAATGCTATCTCTCTGCTTTTTTCACTGGCCATCTCTTAAACAAAAGTCTATAAAAATTCTTTTCCGAAAAAGAACTGCGAAGAAATAAACTGTGTTGGTTAAGTCACTTAAAAATGAATAGAATGACTTTTTAACAGTCTGTAAAACATAAGACAATGTTTTACATGTCTTATGAAGGCATGAATTCTGGAGTTAGACCTGTCCTGCTCTGAGTAACTCTATGTACCTTGAGCAAATGACCATCTCTCAATGCTTCTGTTTTCTCAGCTGCAATAGGCAAAGAACAATCATCTCTACATAAAAGTTTATTTATAAAGATTAAATATATTAATATTTGCAAAGCATTCTGAAAGGTGTTCAGCATGTGGTCAGAGTCCATGAATGTTATTTATCATCTATTAAATAAAAACTTCTTCATTTTTATATTTTTAGCTTGAGTTTAAGGTTATTTACAGAATGACAGTTTCAAGAAAACATATGGCTTGATTTGCCTATATTGGGATCCAAAATGATGAATGGGCTGGGGGAATTCCCAGGCTTCCCAGTGGTTAGGACTCTGCAGGTTCACTGTGAAGGGAGAGGGTTCAATTTCTGGTCAGGGAACTAAGATCCTGCAAGCCACACTGCATGGCCAAAAAATGAAACAGTGAAATAAAATGATGAATGGAATGTATTGAGTTTGGGCAACATATAGTCCAAATTTGTCCACAAATATGTAAGAAAGGAACAGGAAGACAGTACCCAAATATGAACTTACTGAGAGCAACCGTCTGTCTTAAACATCTATACAATTCCCTAAACCCAGTGATGTTCCATTTTCTCCACAATTGCCCCTGCAGTCTCATCCCTTACTATGTAAATGCCCAGGTTTCAAGGTGTTGCGTTCATGTGCTGAGTTTGGGGTTCCATGATCACATTATCCTCACTCCCACTCCATGACGCTCACAAGTTATCTCCTTTGTCTACAACACTATTTCTTCAACTCTATGACCAAAAATGTTCATCCTTCAGGGCTTAGGTTCTCCTGCCACTGGGAGGCCTTCCCAGACCCCCCAGCTCTGAGCAAGCTTTCCCTCCCCGGTGCCCTCATGGCTCCCCAGATTTCCCTGTTACGGCACATATCATCTAGTATCGTAATGACCTAGATACAGATTCTCATCTGTTTCCCTCACTGGACCAAATCCCACAGTTAATGTTTCATTTCCCTCATTGAATACAGTGCCTGGCACATACAGACCCTCAAGAAATATTTGTAGAATCAAAAAATGAGCAAATGAATAAATGCATAAATCAGTGTATAGAACAAGCAAAGGCATGGAAGACACCAGCTACTTGAATTACACACACACACACACACACACACAATGACAGATCTGAGTCTTCACTTGGTTTTCTCATTTTGGTTCTCTAGTCCTCAGCGTTGAGGCAGGCTGAGCTCACACAAGGTGGAGTCCTCCTCCTGGACTGTGATAACAAGGTGTACATTTCCATCTGCTCCTTCAGACTGATGCCTGACCATGCAGGTCTCCTACTGGGTTTCTAGCTTTGGCTGAGGCTGAGGAGCAGAGACCAGCTTCATTCTCTTTCCCAGTAAGCAGGATAACACTGCTCCCTTTTGTCCTTTTTTAATATGACCCCAACCATGGACATCATACTCACATCTTCATCCTCTGTGAGTTGTTGCTGTTGATCAGTCACTCAGTCCTGTCTGACTCTTTGTGACCTCATGGACTGCAGCATACCAGGCTTCCCTGTCCTTCACTATCTCCAAGAGTTTGCTCAAATTCATGTCCACTGAATCGGTGATACTATCTAAACATCTCATCCTCTGCTGCCCCCTTCTCTTTTTGCTTTCAATCTTCCCCGGCATCAGGGTCTTTTCCAATGAGCTGGCTCTTCACATCATGTGGCCAAAGTATTGGAGCTTCAGCTTCAACATCAATCATTCCAATGAATTTGCAGGGTTGATTTTCTTTAGGATTGACCAGCTTGATGTTGCTGTCCAAGGGATGCTCAAGCTTATTCTCCAGCACCACAATTCAAAAGCATCAGTTCTTTAGTATGCAGCCTCCTTTATGGTCAAATTCTCACATCCATACATGACTACTGGAGGTGCATGGAGGATGAAACAGAGACTCCAGTTCAGGAATACAAACTCCACTGGTACAGTGATTGGAATTCAGTGTCACCAAAGACAAAAGTCACCCACTTCTCATTACCATAAAGTATTTCCCTTCATAATTTCAGCAGCCTCTTTTTTACTGGAATGTGATAATTCTAAATGATTCCTCATTATCAATCATGAATATGGATAAGAAATAATATTTTTAAAGTGAACCAAAGATTCTTAGGTCCTCTCTCTTCTTTCTTAGTACTCTGCTCCCCAGTCCTCATAGCCTTCCACTAAAAGTTTCTCCCCTGAGGAGAATCTCCACCAGCTCCTGTGCTTCTACAACTGGCTCACAAACCTACCAAGAAGAAGGATTATAAGGCTCAAGGCTGTGATTCTCAAGTGTGATCTTACGATCACCTAGACCATAGTCACCAGAGTCTGTATCCACAACTCAGTGCAATAAACCAGACTATCTGGGTTGGGGGGCAGGGCTGAGTTTGAGGGGGGGAATGGGCCCTTGAATATCATCTTAAACCCCTCCAATGATTACTATACACTCCCAACATTGAGCTCCAGAGGCTTGACTACTTCCAGCATTTTTAAACTTTATAAAGAAAATAACCTTCAGACTTCAAACTAATGAATGTCTCTATATATCTGAACTGAAGATCCCTTGCTGAACTACAGGAATCATCTTGGCTCACATAATCATCTATGTAACAGATTTTCACTTCGAGGTCAAGCGAATTAATGGCACTTCACGGAATTGAGATCACACCAATTTAAAGGGTTATTGACTCTGGCATCTGGCATCAGTTTAAACTTGAAGTTAGAATTTATGAGCTGCTTAGAGATATGTTTTTAACTTTTAGAAACTGAATGTTCTTGTGGTAACAAACACAGCTGGAAGTCTATAGAACCTTCAGAGATTTGCCGGCCTGTGCAGTGGATATGCATGAATACCTGAAATACTGGAGAACTTGAGAGAAATATTAATAATGCTGAAGAAGTCCATCAAAGTTGAAGAATCTGGCTGATGCATTTGGGTAGCATCCAGAATTAATAAATTGGTGAGCAATGCCCTAGGCACAGTGGTACCAGATAAATACAGTAGTGAGTGAAGTCACTCAGTCATGTTGACGCTTTGTGACCTTGTGGACTGTAGCCTGCCAGGCTCCTCCATCCATGGGATTTTTCCAGGCAAGAATACTGAAGTGGGTTGCCGTTTCCTTCTCCAAGGGAATCTTCCCAACCCAGGGATCAAACTTGGGTCCCCTGCATTGCAGACAGACTCCTTACAATCTGAACCACCAGGGAAATATACTAGTAAACAGATAATATTTATTTAATGAGCAAAAACAGAAAAAATGCAACTAACCTCTGAACATTTTTCTTCACAAACAAGGCATTATTTTCCCATAAAGGCAATCTCATTACTAGCAAAACTCATATTTCTCAATTGATCTGTATAATTTTATTTCTCGATCTGAGTAATTTTTATCTATGATGAAATTCCTCTAAGTAAATACTATACACAAGAATTGAAGTGCACATTAGTTTTCTAACATCACCAAACAGGCTGGTGATAATCTCAGTTGCAATCCTTTGACTGCAGGTTGGTTTTCACTTTGAGGGGAAAGTTGTAAATTACTGCTTTATGCTGAGAAAAGGCAGTCAGTTCCTTCTTTTCCTGTAAAAGGAACGTACATATATAGTTGTGCATTCTATGTACTTAATTAGATGTGCACTAAGACTCTAGAGGGAAAGAGAATTTCATCAAGGAGACACGTGATGCCCATCCATCCCTGGTGTACCAGAGACCTCACTCCTGAGTGAGCTGATCTAACCATCTACTAAGGCTGACTCAGTAGATGCACTGCTACCATTGCTCACTTCAGATATGCCAGAAACCTGTACAGGGGTGAGAGACTAAATTTTTCTGTGCTGGCACACCATTATTTTACCAAAGAAGCACTAGCCCTCTTTATGGCCCAAAACCAATTCCCCAACTTGGGGATCTGGCAAAGGGACTGAGAATCCCCAGGGAATTTGACTTTGAATGCCAGTGGAATTTGATTACAGAACTTCCACAGGACTGGGGAAACAGACTCTTGGAGGGCACAAAGAAAACCTTGAGTGCACCAGGACACAGGAAAAAGGAGCACTGACTCCCACAAGAGATGGAGCCAGATTTGACTGAGAGTGTCCAGAAGTCTCTGGCAGAAGTGTCAGTCAACAGTGGCCTGCCACAGGATCAGAGGCACTGACTATAACAGTCCTGGGAGCCTCAGCCTGTTGCCATAAGTCCTTTTGAAGGAGATCACCATTACTACTAACACAGTTTGACCTCAGGCCAAACTACACAAAGGGAACACAGCCCCACCCATCACAGAAAATTGGATTAAAGATATACTGAGCATGGTCCTGCCCACCAGAGCAAGACCCAGCTTTCCCCATAGCCAATCCCTTCCATCAAGAAGCTTCCACAAGCCTCTTATACTCATCCATCAGAGGGAAGACAGAATGGAAACCACAATCACAAAAATCAACCAAACTGATCACATGGATCACAGCCTTGTCTAACTCAATGAAACTATGAGCAATGCCCGATAGGGCCACTCAATTTGGACAGGTCATGGTGGAGAGCTCTGATGAAATATGGTCCACTGGGGAAGAGAATGGCAAACCACTTCAGTATTCTTGCCTTGAGAATCCCATGAACAGTATGAAAAGGCAAAAAGATATGACACTGAAAGATGAACTCCCTAGGTGGGGAGGTGCCCAATATTCTACTGAAGAAGAGTAGAGAAATAACTCCAGAAAGAATTAAGAGTCTGAGTCAAAGTGGAAACAACACACCCAGGTGTGAATGTGTATAGTGGTGAAAGTAAAGTCCAATGCTATAAAGAACAGTATTTCATAGGAATCTGGAATGTTAGGTCCATGAATCAAGGTAAACTGTAAGTAGTCAAACAGGAGAGTGAATATACACATTTTAGGGATCAGTGAACTAAAATGGACTGGAATGGGTGAATTTAATTCAGATGACCATTATATCTACTCCTGTGGGCAAGAATCCCTTAGAAGAAATGGAATGACCCTCATAGTCAACAAGAGTCCAAAATGCAGTACTTGGGTGCAATCTCAAAAATGACAGAATGAACTCTATTTCTTTCCAAGGCAAATCATTTAATATCACAGTAATCCAAGTCTATGTTCCCAACCACTAACACCGAATAAGCTGCAGTCTTTGAGGACCTACAAGACCTTCTAGAACTAACATCAAAAAAAGATGTCCCTTTCATCAGAGGGGACTGAAATGCAAAAGTAGGAAGTCAGGAGATACCCAATGTAACAGGTAAATTTGGCCTTGGAGTACAAAATGAAGCAGGGCAAAGGTAATAGAATGCACTGGTCATAGCAAACACCCTCTTCCAACAACACAAGAAAAGACTCTACACATGGACATCACCAGATGGTCAATATTGAAATCATATTGAGTATATTCTTTGCAGTCAAAGATGGAGAAGCTCTATACAGTCAACAAAAACAAGACCAGGAGCTGACTGTGGCTCAAATTATTAATTACTTATTGTCAAATTCATACCTAAATTGAAGAAAACAGGGAAAACCACTTGGCCATTCAGGTATGACCTAAATCAAATCCTTTACATTTAGAGAGTGGATGTGACAAATAGATTCAAGGGATTAGATCTTACAGACAGAGTACCTGAAGAACTATGGATGGAGATTGGTAACACTGTACAAGAGGCAGTGATCAAAACCATCCCCAAGAAAAATATATGCAAAAAGGCAAAATATTTGTCTCAGGAGGACTTACAAATAGTTGGGGAAGGCAAGGGAGAAAAGGAAAGATATGCCCATCTGAATGCAGAGTTCCAAAGAATAGCAAGGAGAGATAAGAAGGCCCTCCTAAGTGTTCAATGCAAAGAAATAGAGGACAACAATAGAATGGAAAAGACTAGAGATCTCTTCAAGAAAATAAGTGATACTAAGGGAACATTTCATGCAAAGATGAGTGCAATAAAGGACAGAAATGGTATGGACCTAAAAGAAGTAGAATATATTAAGAAGAGATGGCAAGAAGACACAGATGATCTATCCAAAAAAGTTCTTCATGACCCAGATAACCATGATGATGTGATTACTCACCTAGAGCCAGACATCCTGGAATGCAAAGTCAAGTGGGCCTTAAGGAAGCATCACCAGGAACAAAGCTAGTGGAGATGATGAAATTCCAGCTGAGCTATTTCAAATCTAAAAGATGATGCTGCTAAAGTGCTGCACTCAATGTGCTAGCAAATTTGGAACACAGCAGTGGCCACAGGACTGAAGAATGTCAGTTTTCATTTCAAGCCCAAAGAAAGACAATGTCAAAGAATGTTCAAACTACGACACAAGTGCACCCATTTCACAAGCTAGCAGAGTAATGCTCAAAATTCTCCAAGCCAGGCTTCAACAGTATATGAACTGAGAACTTGCAGATGTTCAAGCTGAAATTAGGAAAGACAGAGGAAAAAGAGATCAAATCGCCAACTTCTGTTGGAACATAGAAAAAAGCAAGAGAATTTCAAAATAACATCTACTTTCACTTTATTGACTATGTTAAAGCCTTTGTCTTGGATCATGACAAACATGGAAAATTCTTAAAGGGATGGGAATATTAGACCACCTTACCTGCCTCTTAAGAAGTCTGTATGTAGGTCAAGAAGCAACAGCTAGAACCAAACATGGAACAACGGGCTGGCTCCAAATTGGGAAAGGAGTATGCAAGGCTGTATATTATCACCCTGTTTATTTAACTTGTATGCAGAGTACATCATGCAAAATGCCAGGCTGGATAAAGCACAAGCTGGAATAAATGTTGCTGGGAGAAATATCAATAACCTCAGATTTGGAGATAACACCACACTTATGGAAGAAAGTGAAGGAGAGCTAAAGAGCCTCTTGATCAAAGTGAAAGAGGAGAGTGAAAAAGTGGGCTTAAAACTCAACATTCAGGAAACTAAGATCATGGCATCTGATCCCACCACTTCATGGCAAATAGATGGGGAAACTGGAAACAGTGGCAGACTTTATTTTTGAGGGCTCCAAAATCACTGCAGATGGTGACTGCAGCCATGAAATTAAAGGACATTTGCTCCTTGGAAGAAAAGCTATGATCAACCTAGACAGCATATTAAAAAGCAGAGACATTACTTTGCCAGCAAAGGTCCATCTAGTCAAAGCTATGATTTTTCCAGTAGTCATGTATGGATGTGAGAGTTGGACTGTAAAGAAAGCTAGGCACTGAAGAATGGATGCTTTTGAACTGTGGTGTTGGAGAAAACTCTTGAGAGTCCCTTACTGCAAGGAGATCCAACCAGTCCATCCTAAAGGAAATCAGTCCTGAATATTCATTGGAAGGACTAATGCTGAAGCTAAAACTCCAGTACTTTGTCTACCTGATGGGAAGAACTGATTCATTTGAAAAGAACCTGATGCTGGGAAAGATGGAAGGCAGGAGGAGAAGGGGACGACAGAGGATGAGATGGTTGGATGGCATCACTGACTCAATGGACATGAGTTTGAGTAAGCTCCAGGAGATGATGATGGACAGGGAAGCCTGGTGTGCTGCAGTCCATGGGGTCACAAAGAGTCAGAAATGACTGAGCAACTGAATTGAACTGAATATAAAGTACATTCTGTCAGTCATTGTAGTCCTTTGAACGAAATGCTGGTGCTTCAAATTTTAGCTTAGATTCATTCTTTTTGATTCAATTGTGATGTATTCTTTCTTTTCTCATGCCTAGTACCATATTAAATATCAATAATTCAAAGAACAATGATACAATACTGACTTTGTGACAACAGAAATTTAACTTCAACAGGAGGAAATAAACCCATTAACAAATAATCACAACCCTGTGTGTTTTCACTGTCACAATATAGGATTGATTTTTTACATAAAACCTTGGTGTTCTCAAAATGATACCACCAAAATTCAGTCCTGAAAAATGACAGAAAGTGAGGGATTAACCTTTGCCTCAGGAAAGCTTCAAGCGCAAAGTCAGGACTGATTGGGCAAACACAGTTTATTCAGGTGTTGGCTGGAAGATCCACAGCTGCAGCACAGAACAGATGAAGAACAGTCTCAGGAAACAAGGCTGGAAAGGCATTTTATAGTCCTCTTGTGAATGACTAAGAGGCCCTGAAAAAGTCACCCATGACCCTTCACAAAATGCAACTATTCAACATACTAATTTTTAAACCAATTACTTAAACATTTCTCAATAAAGGTGGGCAATATGAAACTTTCCACCAAAATCAGAAATATTTGTTGAAAAAATTACAATCTTATGACCACATACCCACGTGAAGCTTAACATTCCACTTGACAGAATCATAAACATTGCTTTTTGAAGTCACACACAGCTCTGACAGTTCATAATTATAAAGAAACTAAGCAGAAAAAAAAAAAAAAAAACTAGGTCAGCAATGTAGGACACTAATCATCCCATCCTACTCAGTCTGTTTTAGAGTTCTGGAGACTAACGCTTCCAGGATGTGAAACTAGAAGCTTGGCTTCTTTCTAATCTTAGTGGGAAAGTAAAGCAAAAATACATTCAAATCTTTGGAGCTAAAAATGGTGTGTAATTATTGGACCATTTCAGTAGACGTGGATGGTCTTCTATGTTCTGTCCCCATTGGTATAATAGCACACTTCAGTCCAGTATTTACAGACATTCTAGAAGAAAAGAAATGAATCTTCTAATAAAAGCAGGCAAACACGATGAGCTTCCTCCCACCCCTCTGCCCAATCTCCCTTCACCCATCCCAGTTTAAGGCAAAAGAGGATTCTATAGAAGTCTCTACCTATTGACTGAAGAGCAGTATTTATTTTAATTTTTTCTCTTTTTTTTTTAACTTTTCTCCTCCTATTTATTTAATTTTACTTTTCTCCTTTTAAAGTACAATTGCTTTACAATGCTATGTTAGTTTCTGCTGTGCAACAATGTAAATCATCTGCATGTTTATATATACATATATATCCCATCCCTCTTGAACCTCCCTCTCACTGCCTCCGTTCCACCTCTTCAGGTCATCACAGAGGGGCTGAGCTCCCTCTGCTATACAACAGCTTCCCACTAGCTATCTGTTTTACCCATGGTGGTGTATATATGTCAATGCCACTCTCTCAATTCATCCCACCCTCCCCTTCCCTCTTGTGTCTACATGTGAACCTTCATTGCAGTAAAGAAGAGATGTTATTCAAGGAAAGTGAGATTTTGAATCTCCATCTTCCAAAATATGTTACCGTTTTGACCTCTTTACTTTTGTGACTGTGTGTTCTCCAAATGCCCACCATTTTTAATTATCTTGATCACCAGAGCCATATGCTGTGCAAGTCTTATGCAACAGGATGTTCAAACTTTTAGAATATTGTATTCATATATGAAAAAAATAACCACAGCATAAAAAATGAAACTACATGTTCTTGCATCATTTTGAGAGAATTAGCATTAACTCTGTATAATTTTTTTCTCTTCTCTAAATGGATAATCACAGCCTGTATGTTACATGCTAAAGTTCAGCAACAGGAAATATATTATTTTGGTGATGTAATAACCTGCAGAGAACTTTTAAATATTTTTCTTGAAATTTCAGAATTATTTTAGCCATCTGCTTTGCTCTCATACTGGAAAGCCTAAGACATATGAAATTATCAAGGACACTTATCTTTCTAATCCTGTTTTAAGAGTTAGCCATTCCTAGGACTGAAATTATTTTTTCCAATAGTATTACTATATTGAAAGTTTTAGTTTATGATTCACTATCCTTATATATTCACATTTAAAACAGAAATGTACCACTTGGCAATCTCACTAGTAGTAGTGTTAGTTGCTCAGTCATGTCCGACTCTTTGTGAACCCATGGACTGTAGCCCACCAGGCCCCTCTGCCCACGGGATTCCCCGAGCAAGAATACTGGAGTGGGTATCGTCATGACGCAGGGATTGAACCAGGGTCTCCTGCATTTCAGGCACAGTCTTTAGCACCTGAGCCACTAAAGAAGCAGTGGCAATCTCACTAGTGCATATTAGACTAACCATTTCACATGCAACAACTAGAAAAGATAGGTTAAGTATTATAAATATACACACAGACAAAAATAAATTATATATATTCATTAAGTAAAGTCGCTCAGTTGTGTCCAACTCTTTATGACCACATAGACTGTAGCCTACCAGGCTCCTCCCATGGGATTTTCCAGGCAAGAGTACTGGAGTGGGTTGCCATTTCCTTCTCCAGAGGATCTTTCCCACCCGTGGATAGAACCTGGGTCTCCTGCATTGTACGCAGACGCTTTACCATCTGAGCCACCAGGGAAGATCTGATATATATTCATAAACGTGTAAATATACATATCAGTATCAGTTCAGTCACTCAGTCATGTCCGACTCTTTGCAACCCCATGAACCACAGCATATGAGGCCTCCCTGTCCATCACCAACTCCCAGAGTCCAACCAAACCCATGTCCATGGAGTCGGTGATGCCATCCAACCATCTCATCCTCTGTCATCCCCTTCTCCTCCTGCTCTCAATCTTTCCCAGCATCAGGGTCTTTTCAAATGAGTCAGCTCTTCACATCAGGTGGCCAAAGTATTGGAGTTTCAGCTTCAACATCTGTCCCTCCAATGAACACCCAGGATGTCCTTTAGGATGGACTGGTTGGATCTCCTTGCAGTCCAAGGGACTCTCAAGAGTCTTCTCCAACACCACAGTTCAAAAGCATCAATTCTTCGGTGCTCAGCTTTCTTTATAGTCCAACTCTCACATCCATACATGACCACTGGAAAAACCATAGCCTTGACTAGACGGACCTTTGTTGGCAAAGTAATGTCTCTGCTTTTCAATATGCTACTTAGGTTGGTCATAACTTTCCTTTCAAGGAGTAAGTGTCTTTTAATTTCATGGCTGCAATCACCATCTGCAGTGATTTTGAAGCCCAGAAAAATAAAGTCAGCCACTCTTCCCCCATCTATTTGCTGTGAAGTGATGGGACCAGATGCCATGATCTTAATTTTCTGGATGTTGAGCTTTAAGCCAACTTTTTCACTCTCCTCTTTCACTTTCATCAAGAGGTCTTTTAGTTCTTCTTCACTTACTGCCATAAGGGTGGTGTCATCTGCATATTTGAGGTTATTGATATTCCTCCCAGCAATCTTGATTCCAGCTTGTGCTTCTTCTATGCTTCTTCTAGTCCAGCATTTCTCATGATGTACTCTGCATATAAGTTAAATAAGCATGGTGCAATAATCAGCCTTGATGTACTCCTTTTCCTATTTGGAACCATTCTGTTGTTCCATGTCCAGTTCTAACTGTTGCTTCCTGATCTGCATACAGGTTTCTCAAGAGACAGGTCAGGTGGTCTGGTATTCCCATCTCTTTCAGAATTTTCCATAGTTTATTGTGATCCACACTGTCAAAGTCTTTGGCATAGTCAAAAAGCAGAAATATACATATATAAATAAATATTTGAAGAAGTATTGATGCAATGAACCTTGAGGTATCAAGATTAAAGAATAGGGAAGGACAAGACGTTAAGCCCAACAATCTGGTTATATTTTATCCTCCAACAAACATGTGCTGTTTCTTAAGCAAAACTAAAACACTAAGAAGCCATTTTTAAAAATATTCCATATATATATGAGCTCATTTTTTTTCTTTGACTTATTTCACTTAGAAAAATGCCTTCAAATTTTATCCATATTGTTGTAAATGGTGGACTTTCTTTTTTATTGCTGAGTAATATTCATATATGTGCATTCATATTTATATATATGCATGTATATCTCATCTTTATCCATTCATCTATCAATGGACATAGAGTGATTTCATGTCTTGGCTGTTGTAAATAATTCTGCAGTGAATATGAAGGTGCACATATCTCTTCAAAATAGTGATTTCATTCCTTTTTAATATAAACCTATAAGCAGGATTGCTGTACCGTATGGTAGTTCTATTTTTAATTTCTTGAGAAACCTTTATACTGTTTTCCATAGTGATTGTACCAATTTATATACCCCCTAACAATGCACAAGGATTTCCTTTTCTCCACGTCTTTGCCAGTACTTCAGTTCAGTTCAGTCATTCAGTCATGTCCAACTCGTTGTGAACCCATGGACTGCAGCACTCCAGGCTTCCCTGTCCATTGCCAACTCCCAGGGCTTGCTCAGACTCATGGCCATCAAGTCGGTGATGCCATCCAATCATCTAATCCTTCTCCTTCTGCCTTCAATCTTTCCCAGCATCAGGGTCTTTTCCAATGAGTCAGTTCAAGTATTTGAGTTTCAGCTTCAGCATCAGTCCTTCCAATGAATATTCAGTACTGTTTTCCTTTACGATTGATTGGTTAGATTTCCTTGCAGTCCAAGGAACTCTCAAGAGTCTTCTCCAACACCACAGTTCAAAAGTATCAATTCTTTGGCGCTCAGCTTTCTTTCTAGTCCAACTCTCACATCCATACATGACTACTGGAAAAACTATAGCTTTGACTAGACGGACTTTTGTCAACAAAGTAATGTCTCTGCTTTTTAATATGCTCTCTAGGTTTATCATAGTTTTTCTTCCAAGGAGCAAGCATCTTTTAATTTCATGGCTGCAGTCACCATCTGCAGTGATTTTGGAACTCCAAAAAGTAAAATCTGTCACTATGTCTATTGTTTCCTGTCTATTTGCCATGAAGTGATGGTACTGGATACCATGACCTGAATTTTCTGAATGTTGAGTTTTAAGCCAACTTTTTCACTCTCCTTTTTCAGTTTTATCAAGAGGATCTTTAGTTCCTTTTCACCTTCTGCCATAAGGTAATGTCATCTATGTATTAATATTTTTCAGGCAATCTTGATCCAGCTTATGCCTCATCCAGCCCAGCATTTCACATGATGTACTCTGTATAGAAGTTAAACAAGCAGGATGCCAATATACAGCCTTGATCTACTCCTTTTCCTATTTGGAACCAGTCAGTTGTTCCATGTCCAGTTCTAACTATTGCTTCTTGACCTGCATACAAAATTTCTCAGGAGGCAGGTAAGGTAGTCTGGTATTCTCATCTCTTTAAAAATTTTCCACAGTTTGTTGTTGCCAGTACTTATCTCTTGTATTTTTATGACAAATTTAACAGGTGTGAAGTGATATCTTATTGTGATTTTGATATATTTTCCTGATGATTTGTGATATTGAACATTTTTTCATGTACCTGTTGGTCACTTGTATCTCTACTTCAGGAAAGAAGTCTATTCAGGTCCTCTGCACATTTTTACCAGATTTTTTTTTTAATTTGTTGTTATTGAGTTGTATGAGTTCCTATGTATGTTAGATATTAACCACATATCTTATATATGGCTTTAAATACCTCCTCCCACTGAATAGATTGCCTCTTCATTTTGCTATTTATTTTCTTTGAAAAAAACTTTTGGTTTGATGTTATACTACTTATTTATTTTTGCTTTTGTTGACTCTGCTTTTGGTGTCATATCCAAAGAATCATTGCCAAGACCAATGTCAAGGAGGTTTTTCCCACTGTTTTCTTCTAGGAGTTTTACAATTCAGGTCTTACATTTAAGTATTTAATTCATTTCAAGTTAATTTTTGTAGGTGTTATAAGCTACAGATCCATTGTTTTGTTTGTGAATATCCAGGTTTCCTAACACTATTTATTGGAAAGATGACATTTTCTTCTTTGAGTATTCTTGGCTCCTTTGCTGAATATTAATTGATCATATATGTGTTGGTTTATTTCTGTGCTCTGGATTCTGTTGCCCTGTAATGCAATGTAATCTGTTTGTTTGGTCTTTTTTTATGTCAGTATCATACTGTTTTGATTACAGTTTGAAATCAGGAAGTATGATGCCTATAGCTTTGTTCTTTCCTAAGGTTGATTTGACTATTGGGGTCTTCTGTGGTTCCATATGAATTTAGTATTGTTTTTTCTTATTTCTGTGAAAAACTGCCATTGGAATTTTGATAGGGATTGCATTGAATCTATACATAACTTTGTGTTGTATGGACATCTTGCTGCTGCTGCTGCATCGCTTCAGTCGTGTCCGACTCTGTGCGACCCCATAGACGGCAGCCAACCAGGCTCCCCCGTCCCTGGGATTCTCCAGGCAAGAACACTGGAGTGGGTTGCCATTTCCTTCTCCAATGCATGAGAGTGAAAACTGAAAGTGAAGTCGCTCAATCATGTCCGACTCTAGCGACCCCATGAACTGCAGCCTACCAGGCTCCTCCGTCCACGGGATTTTCCAGGCAAAAGTACTGGACTGGGGTGCCATTGCCTTATCCGATGGACATCTTAATAATGTTAATTCTTCTGATCAACAAATACAATATCTTTCTACTCATTTGTGTTTTCTTCAGTTTCTTTCATCAGTGTCTGTAGTTTTCAATGTATAGACTTTTTATCTCCTTGGTTAACTTATTCCTAAGTATTTCATTGTTTCTGATGCTATTGTAAATGGAATTGTTTTCTTTATTTCTCTTTCAGCATTAGTGTGTAGAAATGCAATTAATTGCACCTGATTGTTTTGTATGTTGATTTTATATTCTACAATTTTACTTATTTATTAGGTCTAATATCGTTTTGTTGAAACTTTAGGATTTTCTCTATATCTAACTGTCATCTGCAAGCAGACAATTTTACTTCTTTTCTTATCTTGATGTCTTTTATTTCTTTTTCTTATCTAATTGCCCTAAGACTTTCAGTACTACATTGAATGGGAGTGATAACAGTGGGCATGTTTGTCTTATTTCTGATTTTAGAGGAAAAGCTTTTAGATTTTCATGGTTGAGTACAAAGTTAGCAGCATATTCCTTTTGTACCCAATTTGTCAACAGCTTTCTCATGAAAGAGTATTCACTTTTGTCAAATGCTTTGCATTTTTTTTTTGCATCTATCAAAGGGTCATATATTTTATCCTTCATTCTATTAAAGTGGTATATCATATTTTTATTTCCATATTTATCTTTACATCACAGGGATAAAACTCATGATCATGGTGCATGATAATTTTAATGTGCTGTTAAATTTGGTTTGCTAGAATTTTATTGAGAATTTTTATATCTATCTTCATCATGGGTATTGACCTGTAGGTTTATTTTCTTGTTGTATCCTTATCTTGTTTTCATATAACTATAATACTGGCCTTGTAAAATCAGTTTTGAAGTGTTTTCTTCTCTCTTAACTTTTCAGAAAATTTGAGAGTTATTGGCATTAATCCTTCTTTAATGTTGTCTGGTTTAAAAAAATAAAGCTTTCCGAATTAAAAAAAAATCAAAGAACAATCTCTTTGATCTTTATGTTAAAGTCTTTTTTAATATATTTTTATTTTAAACTTATGTAAAGTGTTCTTTCTTTTGTATCTATTTACTCATAGTTTAAAAATATCATATATCATTTCTGTGCATTCATAAACAGAAAAATAAAAGTAAAATAAGTTGATTAAGGTATTCTTAAGTTTTCTTTTATTTTTGGACAGAGAACAATTTTATTTAAATATCAAAAAAGAAAATAATACAATTAATCAAAACCTTTGTGTACCATTACATTAGTCAAGATAATGTAGGCTGGTTGTTTTAACAAATGACTGAAATTTTAGTTGCTTGATACCATTAAATTCTGGTTTTTTTTTTTTACTTTCCGCACAGTTCATTGTGGATTGGGAAGCTCTTTCTGGTGTCTCTCCTCCAATCAATGACTTGAGGATCCTTCCATTAGGTGTTTCAGCCACCTCAGCATCTTTGACTCCTAGCCATGTAAGTGGAACGTGGAGAGGCTCAAATATTACATGGGACATACTATGAATAGGTCTAGAAGGGAACAAATCAATACTACTTACATTCCATTGGCCAGAACCCCATCATCTGATGCTAAATTAACTGCAAATGAGTCTGGGAAAACTTATCTTTTCCAGGGTGACCTTAGTGTGCTTCTGGTCAGTCTCTGCCACAGTTACATTTACTTCTATTTCTATACTCAGCTGAAGTTAAAAAAAAGTTGTGGGGAGCTTGAGCTTGGGAATAAAACAAATTAAAAACTCTTCTTGTTAACAATTTCAAAATCATACCTTATGTTTTGTTTTTCTTTTTAAAATTAATTAATTTATTTTAATTGGAGGCTAATTACTTTACAATATGGTAGTGGTTTTTGCCATACATTGACATGAATCAGCCAGGGGTGTACATGTGTCCCCCATCCTGAACCCCCCCTCCCACTTCCCTCCCCATCCCATCCCTCAGGGTTATCCCAGTGTACCGACCCTGAGTGCCCTGTTTCAGGCATCGAACCTGGACTGGTGATCTATTTTATATATGATAATATACATGTTTCAATGCTATTCTCTCAAATCATCCCACCCTTGCCTTCTCCCACAGAGTCCAAAAGTCTGTTCTTTATCTCTGTGTCTCTCCTAAATTCCATATATATGCATTAGTATACTGTGTTGGTGTTTTTCTTTCTGGCTTACTTCACTCTGTATAATAAGCTCCAGTTCCACCCACCTCATTAGAACTGATTCAAATGTATTCTTTTTAATGGCTGAGTAATACTCCATTTTGTATATGTACCACAGCTTTCTTATCCATTCATTTGCCGATGGACATCTAGGTTGCTTCCATGTCCTGTGTATTGTAAACAGTGCTGTGATGAACATTGGGGTACCACGTGTCTCTTTCCCTTCTGGTTTCCTCAGTGTGTATGCCCAGCAGTGGGATTACTGGGTCGTATGGCAGTTCTATTTCCAGTTTTTTAAGGAATCCCCACACTGTTCTCCATAGTAGCTGTACTAGTTTGCATTCCCACCAATAGTGTAAGAGGGTTCCCTTTTCTCCACACCGTTTCCAGCATTTATTGTTTGTAGACTTTTTGATAGCAGCCATTCTGACCAGCATGAGATGGTATCTCACTGTGATTTTGATTTGCATTTCTCTGATAATGAGTGATATTGAGTTTGCTAGCAATCTGTATGTCTTCTTTGGAGAAATGTCTGTTTAGTTCTTTGGTCCATTTTTTGATTGGGTTGTTTATTTTTCTGGAATTGAGCTGCATGAGCTGCTTGTATATTTTTGAGATTAATTCTTTGTCAGTTGCTTCTTTTGCTATTATTTTCTCCCATTCAGAAGGCTGTCTTTTCACTTTGCTTATAGTTTCCTTCATTATGCAAAAGCATTTAAGTTTAATTAGGTCCCATTTGTTTATTTTTGTATAGTAAAGTTGCAGGATATAAAATTAACACACAGAAATTCCTATACACTAACAATGAGGAAACAGAAAGAGAATTAAGGAAACAATTCCATTTACCATTGCAATGAAAATAATAAAATACTTAGGAATAAATCTACCTAAAGAAACAAAAGACATATATATATAGAAAACTATAAAACACTGGTGAAAGAAATCAGAGGACACTAATACATGGAGAAATATATCATGTTCATGTATTGGAAGAATCAATATAGTGAAAATGAGTATACTAACCAAAGCAATCTATAGATTCAATGCAATCCCTATCAAGCTACCAACAGTATTTTTCACAGAACTAGAACAAATAATTTCATAATTGGTATGGAAATACCAAAAACCTCAAATAGCCAAATCAATCTTGAGAAAGAAGAATGGAACTGGAGGAATCAACCTGCCTGACTTCAGACTATACTACAAAGCTATAGTCATCAAGAGAATATGGTACTGGCACAAAGACAGAAATATAGATCAATGGAACAAAATAGAAAGCCCAGAGATAAATCCATGCACTTTCGGACACCTTATCTTTGACCAAGGAAGGAAGAATATACAATGGAGGAAAGAAAATCTCTTCAACAAGTGATGCTGGGAAAACTGGTCAACCACTTTTAAAAGAATGCAACTAGAACACTTTCTAACACCATACACAAAAATAAACTCAAAACAGATTAAAGATCTAAATGTAAGACCAGAAACTATACAACTCCTAGAGGAAAACATAGGGAAAACACTCTCTGACATAAATCACAGCAGGATTCTCTACGACCCACCTCCCAGAGTAATGGAAACAAAGTCTTTTTTTTAAACAAATATAAAGAGGAAACTACTCACTACCTAACATTCTAAAAGAAGTTTGAATGATTGAAGATAAGAACACAAAGGAGTCTACAGAGTTCCTGAGAACTTGAAAGAATTGTAATTAATAAACTTTCTACCATCAGGACTTCAAAGTAAAACTGTGTATTATTGCTGCTTTAAGATGCATGGTTCAAAGTCATCAATACAGTAGTGACCATTAAACTCCTGTTGCATTCAAATCCCTTACTACCTCCTATTCTTTCTTTTGTTAAATTGTCTTTTTAATGACCTGAAAAATATTATTTAGTAAATTTGGACATGCAATAATATACTATAGTTTATTTTTTTAATGTGTATACATTTATTGCCTCATTTCCATTCTAAAACTTAAATCTACTATAGATTTCTAGTTGTTCAGACTGATAAAAATTGATGTTGAGTTGGAGAGAGAGAGAATTTTTAAATAGAGGCATGCTAAACTGATAAAATGAAAAGGAAAGGAGAGGATAGAGAGAGGAGGAATAAAAGAGAGAAAAGAGAAAGTATGTTTATAGAAACTCAAAGACTGTATGTGTCAACTGTATGTAGGGCTCAATGTAGGCACTCTGGCTTATACAACATCAGAGCACTGAGTATGGAGGATGAAGAGAGACAGTGAGGTGAAGTTCCATGATCTGTAAGCTTCTGCTGCTTCCAAGAAGTCAGAAAGAGGTCAGGATATAAGCTAGGTTTCAAAAAAAAAAAAGACCTAAATTTTCCACCCAGAGAAGATGAGCAATAGTGAGTTGCCCCATTTTGCCAAGGTTGTCAAGGCAAACCCAGATGTTAATTTCTTAACACAGTCTTCCTTGATGTTCAGATTAAAGACATCATTTGCCCTTCACTCTTACTCCAGTGCTTTCTTTTCTGACTAGTTAAATACATATAGTAACTATGAATCTCCATCTGCAGACCCAATTTTTAACTTTAAATCTACTATTTTTTAAAACTTTAGGTCAAATTTTATCTAATCCACAGGGATGACAAGTTCATCTCAAACAGCCCAGGAGACCTTACCAACTCAGGGCTGCTCCAGAATCCAGGATCTTAATGGGATTCCTAAAATGAAAAAGAAGGTTCTCACCATCTAACCATCATGGGCATGACTGACGTTTGTGGTTTCCACTCAGTGGTAGTTTGGTGGGTCTCTTATCCCAAGCTGTGGTTGAGATCTAGCCTCTAGGGTATGCTACCTAGGGGCAAAACCAACCAGAAGGGCTTGGATTCATGCTTTTTCTGAAAACCACTACTTATTTTCTTTTAATTCTTGACCAGTCTCCATTTCTCTCACCTCAGCTTGATTCTCAAAGGTCTCTTCACTTCTCTGTCTCTCCTTTCTCTCCTTCCCTTAGGCTACATATCACAATATCTTTGGTGAACCCTAACTTTTCCAAAATATTCTTTTGCCCTTGGCATAAAGAGACCTATCTATCTGAAACAGGAAAGAGGAAAAACAAACCAATTAGGTACTTCAATGTTTAGTCTCATCTATTATCTCATGAAACAATTATTTTCATCCCACAGGGAAAACTTACTTTTGATCCAGATCCCATCCAAAACAAGATGGAGCCAAGCCTCTAACATGAATTAAGAACAGTAACCTTAGTGCTTGTTCAAAAGCTACTTTGGTCTATTTTCCCTAATCCCCCCAAATACTGGTTAGGTAAACTTGGGTACCAGGCAAAATTTTTGCCCCTCAAAACATACAATCTCCCCTTGGAGAAATTCTTTCCAACCCACACTCAACATAGTCCATCCAGGTGAGTTATTACGTTATTAATTCAGTATATATTAAATATCTGCTATGTGCTAGCATTCTAAGCACTGAGAAATCTCACCAATGTTTTCCTTCTATGTTACAGTCTCTGTAACATATATTCCTTTTGTGGGTACTATATTCCAGAAAAGGTAAGCTCAAAACTCTTAATTTTCTTTTGAAACTCAGCAAAACTCTCTCTAGGTAGTCATGGGTGTCTAGTCATTGCTGAGACCACATTTCACCCTGTTTACTCCAGACCATCACTGGCAGTGTGATGGTTAATTATGTGTCACTTTGGCCAGTCTATAATGCCCAGACCTATACTCAAACATGATTCTGGATATTTCTGTGAAGTTGTTTTAGGAGGAAATTAACATTTAAATTGGTGGGCTTTGATTAAAGCAAATTATTCTCCATCATGTGGAGAATATCCAATCAGTTGAAGGCATGAATAGAACAAAGACTGCTCTCCCTTGAGCAAGAAGGAATTCTGCCAGGAGTTTGCCTTTGGATTTGGATCTCAAGTCTTCCGTGGGTCTCCAGTCCACTCCTCCCTCCCCCACACTGCAGATTTTGGACTTTGCCAAGCCTCCGCAACCATGTGAACCAATTTTGTTAAATCCCTTGGTGTGCCTGTCTGTCTCTTTCTCTTTTTTTCCTCTCTCCTGTATATCTCTGTTGTTTCTGATTCTCTGAGAACCCTAATACTCTTTGACTACCTGATGCGAAGAGCCAACTCACTGGAAAAGATCCTGATGCTGGGGAAGATTGAAGGCAAAAGAAGAAGAGAGCAGCACAGGATGAGATGATTAGATAGCATCCCTGACACAATGGACATGAGTTTGAGCAAACTCCAGGACAGAGTGAAGGACAGGGAAGCCTGGTGTGCTGCAGTCCATGGGGTCACAAAGAGTTGGATATGACTTAGGACTAAACAACAGCAGCAATGCTTATTAGGGGTGCCTTATCAAGGTAACTTTGTGATTGATTATGATAGCGTTATCCCTCAAACCCTGCAAAGTAGCAACTTTGGGCTTTTCATAGCTATGATAATCCTCTTTGCCCCACACAGAAGTCCCAAGAGGGGCCGGACATGGCAAAGCACAGTATGTTTCTCACTCTCTGGCTTAAGGAGTTGAACAACCAATTATACTTCCTCTCCCTCTTTTCACAGCTCCCTTAATACTCAATAAATTATTCTATCACATAAAAGCATGTGTTTTTGTCTTTACCACTAGGGTGTAAACTCTTCAAGGGCATGAATCTTATGCTCCACAGGCCATCACTGTAGTACCAACACACTTATGGTGAAATCTCATACATAGTAGAAACTCCATAAATAGATGATAAAGGAAAGAAAATTGAGGAAACTGTTTGCTGAGACACTGAATGAGAAAGCTTGACCTAATTTAACCCCAAGAATTAACCCAAGCACACAGGTGTATCTGGTTTTGCATACCTTCTCTGAAAAATGACTTACCAAGCAGAATTTCACACATTGCGGTTATTAGGATGAATTTTTTCACTGGCTCCAGTTCACATGGTTTAAATAACATTTCGTTTTGCTGTGAACTTTATTTTCATTTGAAACTCCACTAATGTGAAACCATTTGAATCAAACCAGATGCAAGCATTCAGAATGCCCTGTGCATTGTTTTAAGCCTGTTTTACTTGTGAAACAACTGAATTTCACTTCACTTCGAATAAACTCTCATTTGGAGTACCTGTTTGCTCAGAGGTTTTTCAAACCCCTCCATCCTTACTAGATGTTTTTTTGGAGAAAATCAAATAACCTTTAAAAAATCTTCTGCCCTGATTCCTTAAAAATAGGATTCCACCCCTCCTTTGGCAATTGTAAAATAATACAGAAACATATGTGTAAGCACATCACATGTATGTGTAATGTTTGCTTATTCAACTCACCCATACACACTCAACATTCTCTTAGTTCACTGTAGTTTATATGGACCTATAATAATAGGCCAGTTCAGGAATGTCGGCCTTAACATTAACAGAAACGTGAAGACAAAGTTTTCCATTGTCACATACCCTACTGTTTGGATATGTAAGCTCTAATGTGGTTGGCACATGAGAAACAAATGATACTTGTTCCGAATTCAACTTGGAACCCCAATCTAGCCTAAGCATGGACTTTTTCTTTTGCTGTGTAAAATTCATAGACAGCTAGAAAACAGATGAATTTGCAACTATAGAATATCCTCCTCAACTATTCCCATTTTTTTAATTCAGGTTCTACTTTGAAAATCTTATCTTTAACATAGATTGCTAAAAATGCTGGACTAGTGACAGATAACGTCATTTTCCATCCAAACATCGAAGTGAATGGCCTCTATTCTAGTGAGTTCTGCTATATTCATTTTAGCAGCAGCCACATTACATATGTCCATCTGTACACACAAACAATAATCAAAGGATGGAAATAAATCTCTATGGCATTCACTTAGGGAACATTATTTATAAAAAATGTGAATGCAACAAGAAAAATGATGGTATATGTTAAACTAGAAGAAGCACAGGAGAAAACTTTATTTTCCCCATCTTTCAGTGACGGCGAGTCACACAGAAACACAATGAAAAGTAGTTCCTTTGTCATTTTTGCTCTTCTGAGTCCCTGTTGTGGTTTAGGGAGGAAAGAGAAAAGCAGTGACTTGCTGCAAACTGATCTGGCAGCCCTGGGGGGTGGGGGTGGGGAGGGTCCACTGGGTGGCCTGGCTTGGGGCCATTGACAGTTCTGCTGGGATATTCAGAATACAGACTGTACAAAACTAATGATCATATATTCTCGATATCTACTACTTTCCAGGTGCTTTGGAAGCCTTACCAATTCTTTCAACCATGCTTCATTTACTAAGTGTTATTATACTGATTCTTCTTATAAAGAAATAAGTTTGGCAGAAGCAAGTAGGTTAGCCCCAAATCACAGAACTAATAAGTCATGGGTCAAGGTTCAAATTTTGTAACTAATCTATTCAAAAGTTCATGCTTTTCCTACTATTAAACCCTGGAAGAACAGAGCACCAGTGCTCCCTTTTTTTTTTTTTTTTTAATTTTATTTTATTTTTAAACTTTACATAATTGTATTAGTTTTGCCAAACATCAAAATGAATCCACCACAGGTATACATGTGTTCCCCATCCTGAACCCTCCTCCCTCCTCCCTCCCCAAAGCTTCTGCACATCAAAGGAAACTATTAGCAAGGTGAAAGACAGCCTTCAGAATGGGAGAAAATAATAGCAAATGAAGCAACCGACAAACAACTAATCTCAAAAATATACAAGCAACTCCTACAGCTCAACTCCAGACAAATAAACGACCCAATCAAAAAATGGGCAAAGAACTAAATAGACATTTCTCAAAAAAGACATACAGATGGCTAACAAACACATGAAAAGATGCTCAACATCACTCATTATCAGAGAAATGCAAATCAAAACCACTATGAGGTACCATTTCACACCAGTCAGAATGGCTGCGATCCAAAAGTCTACAAATAATAAATGCTGGAGAGGGTGTGGAGAAAAGGGAACCCTCTTACACTGTTGGTGGGAATGCAAACTAGTACAGCCACTATGGAGAACAGTGTGGAGATTCCTTAAAAAACTGGAAATAGAACTGCCTTATGATCCAGCAACCCCACTGCTGGGCATACACACTGAGAAAACCAGAAGGGAAAGAGACACGTGTACCCCAATGTTCATCGCAGCACTGTTTATAATAGCCAAGACATGGAAGCAACCTAGATGTCCATCAGCAGATGAATGGATAAGAAAGTAGTGGTACATATACACAATGGAGTATTACTCAGCCATTAAAAAGAATACATTTGAATCAGTTCTAATGAGGTGGATGAAACTGGAGCCTATTATACAGAGTGAAGTAAGCCAGAAGGAAAAACATAAATACAGTATTCTAACGCATATATATGGAATTTAGAAAGATGGTAACAATAACCCTGTGTACAAGACAGCAAAAGAGACAATGATGTATAGAACAGTCTTATGGACTCTGTGGGAGAGGGAGAGGGTGGGAAGATTTGGGAGAATGACATTTTTTTTTTTAATTTTTTAAGGTCATGCCATGTGGCATGTGGGAACTTAGTTCCCTCACCAGGACTTGAACCTATGTCCCTGTATTGGGAGCATGGAGTCTTAACCACTGAACCACCAGGAAAGCCCTTTTATTCTTTTCAAATATTCCTATCTTACAGTACCTTTCTTTGTGATACCAAATCTGTACATTCCCTGGCCCATTCTAAGTCAAGTGAAAGTGACACTCAGTCATGTCCAACTCTTTGTGACCCCATGAACTATACAGTCCATGGAATTCTCCAGGCCAGAACACTGGAGTGGGTAGCCTTTCCCTTCTCCTGGGGATCTTCCCAACCCATCGATTGAACCCAGGTCTCTCACATTGTAGTTGGATTCTTGTACCATCTGAGCCACAAGGGAAGCCCATTCTAAGTCAAAGATCCATAGTTTCTCATGTTTCACTTGTTGATTAAAGTACTGAATTCTATTTAGGAAAAAATATAATAAAGTTGGCTGGGGTAGATGGAAGTACACATCTCATGGGCTGAATGGTAGCTCCCTAAAAAAGATATGTTAAATTCCTAACCCCTAATACCTCAGAATGTGACCTTATTTATTAAAAGGATCTTCATAAAGTCTATCAAGTTAAAATGAGGTCCTTCCAGTGGGCTCTAAACCAATATGACTGGTGTCCTTATAAAAAGGGGAAATGTGAACACAGGGCCAGATACAACAAAGGTCCATATAGTCAAAGCTATAGTTTTTCCAATAGTCAGGTACAGATGTGAGAGTTGGACCACAAAGAAAGCTGAGCACTGAAGAATTTATGCTTTTGAACTGTGATGCTAGATAAGACTCTTGAGAGTCCCTTGGACAGCAAGGAGATCAAACCAGTCAATCCTAAAGAAAATCAACCCAGAATATTCATTGGAAGGACTGATGATGAAGCTGAAGCTCCAGTACTTTGTCCACCTAATGCAAAGAGCTGTCTCATTGGAAAAGACCCTGATGCTGGGAAAGATTGATGGCAGGAGGAGAAAAGATAAACAGAAGATCAGACGATTGGATGGCATCACTGACTCAGTGGACATGAGTTTGAGCAAACTCTGGGAAATAGCAAAAGACAGGAAAGCCTGGCATGCTGCAGTCCACTGGGTCACAAAGAGTTGGGCACGACTTAGTGACTGAACAACAGTAATAACAAATGTTGAAGGCACAATCAGGAGAGGATAGCCATATGTTTGGAATGATGTATCTACAAACCCAGGATCACCAAAAATTGCCAGAAAATCACCAGAGGCTAGGACAAGGAAGGAAAAGATTCCTCATCAGTTTTCAGAGGGAGCGTAGCCCTGTAGACACTTTGATTTTGGATGTCTAACCTCCAGATCTGTGGAAGAATATATTCTATTGTTTTGAGTCACCAAGGTGGTGGTACTCTGTTATGGTGGAAACTTAATGTAGCCTCCAATGAGTGAAAATCAAGAACGGCAAAGCCTTGCTACGATCAGAGCGATCCCAGGACCAGAAGACCCTGCACCACCTAGAACACCAGAGGGGCCAGGCCAGGCCAACAGACAGAATCTGCCCCTCACCAACCTCCTGAGGTGAGGCACATGCGCATTCATGGAGGAGCACTACGATAGAGATGAGCGATTATAAATGGGATGGACAGTAAATTCAGATGATTTGTAGCTCAGAAAAAAAAAAAAAGAGGAGGAAATATGGCCAGATGGCACTTCTAAAATGTTGTTTCAGGACTTGAGGCTCCAGAAGGCACGTGGAAGAGACATATATGTATAGCTGGGCAGGAAGTGAAGGTCTTCACCAGAAAAAGCCAAGAATATCCCTGTGAAACATGCAGGGACCTGGCATGGCCAAGAAAGAGAAAACAGGAGGAGACCCAGGATGGCCACAAAGAGGAAAAGCTGAAAGTGCATTCAAAATCAGAGGATATACGGGGAAAGTAGAAAAATGGTACAGATGAACCCATCTGCAGGGCAAGAATAGAGATATAGATAGAGAACGGATGTATGGACATGCTGGGGGATGGGATGGTGGGATGACTTGGGAGTTTGGGATTGACATATATACATTTCTCATCTTTGGGAAGCTTGTCAGCACTCTGGCTGCAAGTATCCAGGCAACTGTGCGATGAGGAACAAGGTTGGCCACAGGGTTGGAGGGAAAAGATGATAAGACTATGCATCTGGTATATAGCTCAGGAAGCTCAGCTCAGTGCTCTGTGATGACCTCGAGGGGTGGGATTGGGGCGAAATGGGAGGGAGGTCCCAAAGAGAGGGGATATACATATACATATAGCTGATTCACTTTGTTGCATGGCAGAAACCAACAGGATATTGCAAAACAACTATACCCTGATAAACATACAACAGGAAATCCAAGAGATGAGTGTGTGACAAAGGACAGAAGCTGAAGTGCCATCAGCAGGCTCAGAGTCAATCTGGTACATCTTCTAATATCTGAATAACTAGAGCACCCGGGAAGCATGGGACATAGCAGAACTCTTGGTTATCATGACCCTTCTACAAAACCTTTTCATTAATTCCTATTAAGTAAATTTCATGCTAACTATCCTAAATTTCATAACTAACTATCCAGAAATATTGAGAGAAGAATGCCTCCTAAGGAGAAGCCCTAAACTATCCAACAATTTTGCACAGGGGCTCTGGGTCACGGCTGGTGCTGGACTGGTTCCCTCCAAAGCACATGGACTTGACTCAAGTTGAAGTCATTTGCTGAGTTGTGGGAACTTGTTCAACACACCTAGGAAGATAAGGGACATAAAATAAGGGAGACGTGACTGACCCTAGCTGAGATTTGGAACAAGGGGCAAATATGCAGAGTCTGTTCCAGATGGCAAAAGTTCCAGAGAAGAAGCTTCTCCATCTGAGTCTCAGCTTAGAGAGACCTCTGAAATAGAGAAAACTGGAATTAATTGCTCAGAGACTGAAATCGGGCTGATAAAGGGCTGAAACTGATAAACTTTATGGGCTACTATCTTCTAAGCAGATCCACATCCTTGTGATAAAATTCTCATCAGTATAGTCATTAGTGGTCCATACAGTTTCAAACGGAAGGCTAGAAATTTTTTATTCTTTCCTTTTCCCAATTATGGACATCACATGCCAAAAATCAATGGAAAAATTTGAACCTTTGGTTGGAAATAATCCAAATAATAGTTTTACTCCAAATGTTTTATTTTAAAATCTCTCAAAAAATAGGATGAACCAGAGTCATATACATGCCTTTGCTTAACTCTGACAAAGTCAAATTATCCATCCATTTTTAATTTTTCAACTTTGTAGCAGTTAAAATATTCACTAGAGATGAAAAGATTTAAATATGCACCAATAGAAAATTTGTGACAGAATAAAATATCTGTTTTATAGATTAGAGAGATTGTTGAAAACATATTTCTGCAATTATTGCATATAAGTTTACTAAGGATTATTTTGAGTAATAACTAAGTGCAGTGGCAAAAAAAAAATCTTTTAAACTATTAAGATGAACATTCTAAACAGTCTACGTAGAGAGCAAATGAGATTGGCATATCAACATTTAATAACTATAACACAGATTGCAAAACACTAAAATGCAGAAAGGAAAGCCCTCTGCAAATGCTATCCTCCACCACCCTCCCCCACACATACCCAGCCAAGATGCCTCCCATTTTTTTAAAACACAGGAAACATTTGTGGGACAAGCGTAGACTAGGAAGAACTAGATCATGCTCCCAAGTCAGCTCAATTTGAAATAAATCAGAAGCTAAGGACACTGATACCCTTGTCCTATTTCTTCCTCTCTGCTTGCCATTTTCAAGGCCCAATATTTAGAAATTACAGCCTTCCATGACCTCTCTCTCTGAATTTCAATTTTCGTTTCCATTTATTGATATGTGTTTTAAGGTACACATATAGATGTTATGGAGAAAAGAAAATGAATATCTTCAGACATTGGGCCTGCAATTTTTTTTGACTTTCCATTTTATATTGCCACATTGCTAAGCACAAAAGAACTCAGCCATACATACACAAGTATCCATTCTCCCCTAAACTCCCCTTTCATCCAGGCTGCCACAGAATATTGAGTAGAGTTCCCTGTGCTATACAGCAGGTCTTTATTTGTTATTCATTTTAAATACAGCAATGTATATATGTCCATTCTGAACTTTCTAACTATCCCTTCTTCCCAACCTTCTCCTTTGGTTCATCCTCTAAGTCTGTGAGTCTGTTTCTGTTTTGCAAATAAGTTCATTTGTATCATTTCCTTTTAGATTCCACCTATAAGTGATGCCATAAGATATTTCTCCTTCTCTGTCTAACTTAACTTCACTCAGTATGCCAATCTCTAGGTCCATCCACGTTGCTGCTAATGGAATTATTTCATTCATTTTAATTGGGCCTGGAATCTCAACAATAGGATGAGACTATCTGGAGAAGGAAATGGCAACCCACTCCAGTATTCTTGCCTGGGTGATCCCATGGACAGAGGAACCTGATGGACTACAGTTCATGGGGCTGCAAAGAGTCGGACATAACTGAGCAACTGAGTACACATTACTAGTTCACCTATGTTATTATTTGAAACAGCCTAATTCAGAGTAATAAGACTGCAGCCAAAATTGCCTACAAGCATCACTTATGTCCCATCTTAATGCAGCAGCCTCAAAAGGGAGCTGTGTGTATGAGGAAATACTATACCTAACAACTCTTAGACTAAAAGCAGTCCTCAGGATGGCCATTGGGTTTCTTCAAAGATTTGTTTATACCAAGAGTTTGGCCACTGCTCATGTATATACATCACTGTTGAGCTTTCATTCCCCCAGGGAAGCCCAGAAACATTCACTAAGTTGAAGGAACTTTTCTCAAAAAAGCCAAGATGAACCTAGTATGTGTCATAAAGCAACTTGCCCAGCTGCCAACCTTGGCTAAACGCTGCTACATAACTGTGGGCTTATGACAACATCTCGTTCCATAGTCTCCAGACAATTGGAACAAAGCAGGGAAAACGATATCAGGCAAAGCCATGTGATCCTTTTGTTTCATATCGACACAGTTATGTTAGAAGTTGACGTCTCACTCCAAGTGGACCCTTCAGAGCAGCCTGGGACATCACCTTCCTTGTCATTATAATCTGCAGCATATCATCATTGATAAACTCTTTGTGACCCCCATGGACTGTAGCCTGCCAGGTTCCTCTGTCCATTGGATTCTTCAGGCAAGAATATTGGAGTGGGTCACCATGCCCTCCTCCCGGACCCTGGGTTCAAACCCCCATCTCTTATATCTCCTGCATTGGCAGGTGGGTTCTTTACCACTAGCAACACCTGGGAAGCCCATAAATCAACTATATTCCAATTTTTTTAAAATAATAATAAAATTGTGGCATACTTAATGAAATCTGGTGTGTCAGAGACTCATACAAGACTTCAGTCATATTTGACACAACTAAAGTTAAGCCAAAATCACTGCAGATGGGGACTGCAGCCATGAAATTAAAAGACGCTTACTCATTGGAAGGAAAGTTATGACCAACCTAGATAGCATATTCAAAAGCAGAGACATTACTTTGCCAACAAAGGTCCGTCTAGTCAAGGCTATGGTTTTTCCTGTGGTCATGTATGGATGTGAGAGTTGGACTGTGAAGAAAGCTGAGCACCAAAGAATCGATGCTTTTGAACTGTGGTGTTAGAGAAGACTCTTTCAAGTCCCTTGGATTGCAAGGAGATCCAACCAGCCCATTCTGAAGGAGATCAGCCCTGGGTGTTCTTTGGAAGGAATGATGCTAAAGCTGAAACTCCAGTACTTTGGCCACCTCATGCAAAGAGTTGACTCATTGGAAAAGACTCTGATGCTGGGAGGGATTGGGGGCAGGAGGAGAAGGGGATGACAGAGGATGAGATGTCTGGATGGCATCACTGACTTGATGGACGTGAGTCTGAGTGAACTCCAGTAGTTGGTGACGGACAGGGAGGCCTGGCATGCTGCAATTCATGGGGTCGCAAAGAGTCAGACAAGACTGAGTGACTGAACTGAACTGAACTGAAAGTTAAGCTAATATATTGATAAATTCATCGAGCTTTGGAAATCACAGGCTTTCTGTTCCTGGAGAGGAACTGGGATGATGACTGTCACCAGTATTTCACATAAGATGTGAGACTCTAACCCATGCATCTTCAAACTCTATGAAACCAAGATGCTAACCCAGAAGGCAAAATGATTGGAAACAAAAAGAATGAAAGATGATGAATCTGAAGTCAAAGAAATTAATTTTAGTGAGTCATGTCAAGAGAAAATGAAATGGTAGAGGATCAAAAGGAAAGAAGAGGAATGCTAACCAGAGTCTATGGTCCAAATGAAGCAGAGAATTACATCCTAGAAGGTTAGAGGAAACATGTTGTTGTTTAGTCGCTAAGTCATGTCTGACTTTTTTGTGATCCAATGGACTGTAGCTAGGACCCCCATGGAGTGGGTTGCCATGCCCTTCTCCAGAGGATCTTTCTAGCCCAGGGATCGAACCTGTGTCTCCTGCACTGGCAGGTGGATTCTTTACCACTGAGCCACCAATGCTTCCATGGTAAATATAGAAGCTATCTAATTCAATGTCTTCATTGTGCAGATAAGAAAATCAAGCAAGAAAACCCAGTGATTTACCTAAAGATTGATTAAGAGCAGTAATAGAAAGAGAACCCAATTCCGTTCTTTCTCTACCTATGAAGGAACATCTGTACCATTAATAAAATCCTCAAGAAAAAGGGACATATGGCACCATTATAAAAATCTAGTGGGAATCAGTTTCATCTATGAAAGCTACATCTTTCTCTGTATTTATTCAGTTCAGTTCAGTTCAGTCGCTCAGTCATGTCTGACTCTTTGCGACCCCATGAACCGCAGCACGCAAGGCCTCCCTGTCCATCACCAACTCCCAGTGTCCACCCAAACTCATGTCCATTGAGTGGGTGATGCCATCCAACCATCTCATTCTCTGTCGTCCCCTTCTTCTCCTGCCCTCAATCTTTCCCAGCATCAGGGTCTTTTCCAATGAGTCAGTTCTTCACATCAGGTGGCCAAAGTATTGGAGTTTCAGTTTCAACATCAGTCCTTCCAGTGAACACCCAGGACTGATCTCCTTTAGGATGGACTGGTTGGATCTCCTTGAACTCCAAGGGACTCTCAAGAGTCTTCTCCAACACCACAGTTCAAAAGCATCAATTCTTTGGTGCTCAGCTTTCTTTATAGACCAGTTCTCACATCCATACATGACCACTGGAAAAACCATAGCATTGACTAGATGGACCTTTGTTGGCAAAGTAATGTCTCTGCTTTTTAATATGCTGCCTAGGTTGGTCATAACTTTTATTCCAAGGAATAAGCATCTTTTAATTTCATGGTTGCAATCACCATCTTCAGTGATTTTGGAGCCCAGAAAAATAAAGTCAGAGACTGTTTCCACTGTTTCCCCATCTATCTGCCATGAAGTAATGGAACCAGATGCCATGATCTTAGTTTTCTGAATGTTGAGCTTTAAGCCAACTTTTTCACTCTCTTCTTTCACTTTCATCAAGAGGCTCTTTAGTTCTTCACTTTCTGCCATAAGGGTGGTGTCATCTGCATATCTGAGGTTATTGATATTTCTCCCGGGAATCTTGATTCCAGCTTGTGCTTCCTCCAGCCCAGTGTTTCTCATGATGTATCTGCATATAAGTTAAATAAGCAGGGTGACAATTTACTATCCTAAAGTAGTTGAATTAATCCACTCACTGAGTTAATTTCATATTTTCAGGGCATGTATTTCAACTCAATAATTTATAAATGTTCTTTTAAAAAATAGAAATATCCGTAACACATGCATATCAGGTTTGACCATCATTTCTGTCATCCACCAGAAAATGAGGCAGAAAAACCCATTAGCATTTTGTTAATGATGGTGCCTACAATGTGAAAAACCACAATTCTAGATTCTTTCTAACAACACTTAAATCTAAAACTGTTTTCCATCCCAGTTTCCCCCTTGATTATTTATTACTTGGCACACAAGAAGCGTCTCTTCTCTTTCAAGAACATCTTTGAACACAGAACACAGTGTATCATACAAATATCACATTGACTACAATCTAACTGAAAACCATGTGGTCCTGACATTTGCTGCTGTCCCTTTGTCTCTCTGCTAGCACCATATCCTAAATTTACAATCTGCTAGAGAATATTCAGCTTGGCTTCAGGGGCATTCTGGTGGCAAGAAACCTCCTTGGGGATATAATTCTCAAGTTCGCACAAAAGCAAATTTCTCATCTTTGGGAAGCTTGTCGGCACTCTGGCTGCTAGTATCCAAGTAACTATTAGATGAGGAACAAGGTTGGTCGTAGGGTTAGAGAGAAAAGATGATAAGAATGTATGCATCACTTAAAATAAATCAGATCCATGATCCATTTGTCTAAGCTTAAGTGCCATGCATGTGTGCTCAGTCATGTCTGACTCTTTGTGACCCCATGGACTGTAGCCTGCCAGGCTCCTCTGTCCATGGGATTCTCCAGGCAAGAATACAGGAGTGGGTTGCCATTTCCTCCTCCAGGGGATCTTCCTGACCCAGGATCAAACCCATGTCTCCTGCATTGGCAGGCAGATTCTTTTAAAATGCACCACCTAGGAAGCCCATAAGCTTAAGCGCCACTCTCACTGTAACACTGAGAGAACAAGAATTGTGAATAAAGAGAAAACTTAGCAGTTTCAAGAGGCTTATCCTTTTTATTTCTCCTGACTGCCTGACACCTAGTGCCAGATTTATTCCTTTGCATCCTTGGCCACACTCAGATATCAGTCTTTCTGCACCCACCATTCCACCCATTCTCTTCCAATCTGACTTCACCACAGGGCATCACACCTCCTTTTTAAAATGATTTTTTATATATCGAGGGCTTCCCCTGTAGCTCAGTTGGTAAAGAATCCACCTGCAATGCAGGAGACCTGGGTTTGATCCGTGGCTTATATATTCATCTATTTTTTTTACTTATCTGGCTGCACAGGGTCTTAGTTGTGGCACGCAGGATCTTTGATCTTCCTCAAGGCATGTAGCGTATTTAGTTGCCACACACAAACTCTTAGTTATGACATCAAACCTGAGGCCCCTCCATTGGGAGCACACAGTCCTAGCCACTGGGACACCAGGGAAGTTCCTCATATCTCCTTGTTAGGAGAAGAACATTCATCTGAAAAATGCAAGTGACTTGTAGCTAGACTTAATGTGCTCACCCTCCCAGAAGCATTTTACATTTCTGAAAAGGAACATGTTGCTCTAAAGAAAAGAATTTCTAGTGGTGCTGGAATTTGGGCTGAGATGTCTGGGGGACTCAAAGGCCTTCTCAGCAGTTTGGAAATACTAGATGGGGTTTCTCCATAAATAGATATACTCAGCTCTAGGGTAGAGTTAGAATAATAGAAATCATATGAATTTAGGACATTTGGGACAGTGGTTCTCATCCCACAAAATAAGAATCAAGTAAATCATTTTACCTCTCCTCCTCCACTTACTCATCCATGGAACAGGTTTCAGAATACCTGCTTCACAACCCTTTCATGGAGATCATAGGTTAATATGTATGCAAAACATTTTACAAGCTTGAGTCACCTTCATTATTAAAAGTGATTTCCCTCATGATGTTGATCATTATGGAAATACCCTCCACTGATTCTAGCTTTTTAAAGGATTCTTCTAAAGTAAAGGTTGGCAAACTTTGTCTGTAAAAAGATAGCAAATAATTTTGACTTTGTTAACCATACAGTCCGTTCCACTGTGAAACTCTGTCATTGTAGGTAGAAGCAGCCGTGGGTGATATATAAACATATGAGTATGGATAGATTTAGCTCACAAATTGTATTTTACTGATCCCCAAAGACAAAATACCAAAACAGGGATATATGTTCATTACAGATATGAATGAGTCAAGGCATCTATTTTGAACGTAAGCATTCACCTTCTAGCTCTTAGATCAAACAATGTACTTGACAGAATATTGACCTGTTTCTTTGACTTTCATCCTAGCTACTCCATAAACTAGTACTCTAACTAGTTCTCTAACAAGCAGATCATAAGCAAAGTGTAAAGATGATGTGCCTTCTTATGTAACTGCAATCTATTCTCCACTTTGGCAGGCAAGTTCTTTACCACTAGCCCCACCCGGGAAGCCCAATTCTCTTGTATACCAAGTGTTAAAAGCACTGGTTTAGAGAAGAAGAATCCATTTCCAGAGATGACCTGGCCCTCTTATTACCTGCCCATATGGTGTCAAACTGGTCCACTTGCCCTTTCTTCTACCCTCATAGGTCTGGTGGAAATATGATAGAGCTGGTTGGCATGGTAGTTAAGTGTCTCTCCAGGGTTTGTTTGTTTTTTGTTTTTGTTTTTTTTTTCTGGAAGCATAAGCTTGGACTCTCAGAAGGGCTGTTTGTTTCTTTGCCTTTTGGAGGAGAGCTTTTCCCTCCCCAAAGCCCAGGCCGTAGGCTGCACTCCCCACCCCATGTTTTCACAGAGCTTCCAACGTGGGGGGTGAAAGGTGGCTCATTGAGGGAAGACATGGAACTTGAGTCATGATCTGTGTCCTTCCAGCTGCGCTCTCTGTTGGCATGCAGTGGGAAAGCTGGTGGTGGGAGGGGTGACTTCATCAAAACACTGCACGCAGTATCTTGAAAGCTCCTCTCACGGGCCAGAGCTGGGTCTGCATACCCGGGGAGCCAGGCTTGTGCCCAATTCAATACCCATTTGCTGAATTAATAAATAATAGAAAGAAGCCATCAGTCAAGAAAGGAACAAATGCATAAAAAGCCCAGACTCAGGGAGAGAGTGGGCTGAATACCTTGAAAGGCATTTTTGTTATGCACAGGCATGATTTTTGACACAGTAATTCAACACATCTGCTTGCTGGTTTGCTCTTTGGGAATGAGATTCTGGAAAAGATTGGCTATAAGAAAGAGTATGAATTATACTCTCTTTCTGTGATCGTTCTCTCTGTGATTTCACTATTCACCAAAGCCAATAAATAGTAAACTTCTAATTTATTCATTATTCCTACTGTTGGGATTCTGACGGGGCTCCAACAGAACAGCTGCCCTCTGTCCTCATTTTGGACAAACAGAACATTCTTTAGGAGCATATGGACGTGTGGGTGTGGGCCTGTGGTGCATGGGGTGGGGGAAGGATCGTGAAGGCCTGGAAAAAGTAATACTTTGAAGCTCAAAAAGCAAATTGCACCTATTTCAGCAAATTGGAAATTGATGGTGTGTAACTCTGAAGGGCCTAGCAGTAGCTATTATTTCCATTCAGGCTATTATTAACTGGTAATATTTTCTCTAGTAAACATTCAGTTGCCATAGCAACAGGAGTCGTGTCGTATGGACACAAGGACTCCCTGGCTTTGCTGGAGAAATGGATGGTGTTTTAAATGAACTTTAGAAAAGGCAAAGAGACTTGCCAAAAGATATTTTGGAAACACTAAATTAAATTTTTTTGCTGGAGACAAAGGAAAGAAGGGAGCTCTGATAAAGTGGAAAACTGCACAAACCCTCTGCTGGTACCTCCTCAGCAAGCACAGAAGTGTCTTTCTTCTTGCCTGAACCAAACCCTTCACTGTGCCCTAGGTGTTACCACATGCCCCCTGCTCATGAGCTTACTGACAGGGGCAAATGTTGTTTCTAAATCCTCTAGTTTCCGTCTCTCCCCTCACAACGTCTCCCCATGGATATCTTTTAAATTACCATCTGTACTGACATGCACATGCTGGCAAAAAATAGCAAATAATCAGAATACAGCTCAATAAACTATTTCAAAGAGAACAAAAAGTACACCTCTGTGCCCGCTGCAAAGTCAAGAGACAGAATACAGCAGTGCCCGGAGAGCCTGTCTAAGCTCCATTCTGTATATTAATTGCCACACGTTAGGCAATGGCACCCCATTCCGGTACTCTTGCCTGGAAAATCCCATGGATGGAGGAGCTTGGTGGGCCGAAGTCCATGGGGTTGCTAAGAGTCGGACACGACGGAGCAACTTCACTTTCACTTTTCACTTTCATGCATTGGAGAAGGAAATGGCAACCCACTCCAGTGTTCTTGCCTGGAGAATCCCAGGGATGGTGGAGCTTGGTGGGCTGCAGTCTATGGGGTCGCACAGAGTCGGACACGACTGAAGCGACTGAGCAGCAGCAGTAGCAGTAATAACCACCAGAAGTTAATTTCCCTTGTGTTTAAAATTTATATAACTAGACATTCATACTACACACTGTACCATCTAGCTTCATTCACTCTAAGATACAGTCACTAGAATCATCCATATTATTGCATGTAAGAAAAGTATGTCCATTTCATTGTGTATTAGTTTCCTATGGCTGCTGTAACCACAAACTAGGTGACTTAACAGAAGTTTGTTGTCTGACAGTTTTGGAAGCTAGATGTGCAAGATCGAGGCATCAGCAGTGCCGATTCCTTGTAAAGGAGAGTCTGTTCCATGCTCATCTCTCAGCTTCTGGCGGCTTGTGGGCAATCTTTGGCACTTCCGGTCTTGTAGATGTATCATTTTGTTCTCTACATTCATGTTCACATGGCACTCTCCCTGTGTGTATTTCTCTCTCTTTACAAGGCATTATTTTTATAAGGACACCAGTAATATTAGATTAGAGGCTCAACCTACCTCAGTATTGACTTCATCTTAAATAATTACATAGGCAATGACCTTGTTTCCAAATAAGGATTGGGACTTCAACATGTGCATTTGGAGGAGAGCACAGGTGGCCCTAGTGGTAAAGAACCCACCCCCAATTCAGGAGATGTAAGAGATGTAGTTTCGATCCCTGAGTGGGGGAGATGCTATGGAGGAGGGCATGGCAACCCACTCCAATATTCTTGCCTGGAGAATCCCATGAACAGAGGAGCCTGGTGGGTTAGAGTCCATGGGTTCGCAAAGAGTCTAACATGACTGAAGTCACTTAGTATGCACAATTAAAGCCATGACAAGTGCTATCAAGTATTCCATTGCATACATATTCCACGATGTATGTATTCACTCTACTGTTGGATATTGGGTAATTCCTAATCTGGGCTAGTCTTTTCCTTTTTAATTAATTTATTTATTTTTGACTAGGCCAGGTCTTCACTGCTGCACAGGCTTTTCTCCAGTTGCCATGCACAGGCTTCTCATTGCAGTGGCTTCTCTTGTTGCAGAGCACAGGCTCTAGGGCATGTGGGCTTCAGTGCTTGTGGCACGTGGGCTCAATAGTTGCGGCTCCTGGGCTCCAGAGCACAGGCTAAGCAGTTGTGGTGTGGTATGTGAGATCTTCACGGATCAGGGATCCAGTGCATGTCTCCTACATTAGCAGGTGGATCCTTTACCACTGAGCCACCAGGGAAGCCCTCGGCTCTTCTGTAATGGAACAGGTTTAATCCTTGACAAAATGCAAGAGCATGAAACTTACCTTTGATATTCTTTATTTCTTTGTTCTGGATGTCCCATTGTATATTTTCCTCCCTTCTCAGTGTCTTTTTTCTCTACAGGTTCTACTCTGTCCTAACTACTTAACAGAAACTATAAGTTTTGCCAATTTGGTCTTCAGAAGTTACGCTTCTGTCCGAATTTCCCTTTAGAAGGAGATTCCACAAGACCAGAAATCAGCTAAACTTAATGGAATGCCTCTCTACACTTGAACTCCAGGATGTGGGAAAATCCTTGGAGGCGGGTTGGCAAGAGTTTTTCCCCAAATCAAACAGGGAAACCCATGGAGACTTTCATTACACAACATGATCCACACATAGTGTGCTAGTAGGCACCCTGTGATAGAATGATAGCAAGAGTGAGAAATGGTACAGATGAATCTATTTGCAAAGCAGTAGAGACAGATATCAGTTAGTCAGTTCAGTAGCTCAGTCGCATCCAACTCTTTGTGATCCCGTGGACTGCTGCATGCCAGGCTTCCCTGTCCATCACCAATTCCCGGAGCCTAGTCAAACTCATGCCCATTGAGTCGGTGATGCCATCCAACCATCTCATCCTCTGTTGTCCCCTTGTCCTCCTGCCTTAAATCTTTCCCAGCATCAGGGTCTTTTCCAATGAGTCAGTTCTTCACATCAGGTGGCCAAAGTACTGGAGCTTCAGCTTCAACATCAGTCCCTCCAATGAACATTCAGGACTGATCTCTCTTAGAATGGACTGGTTGGATCTCCTTGCAGTCCAAGGGACTCTCAAGAGTCTTCTCTAACACCACAGTTCAAAAGCATCAATTCTTCAGTGCTCAACTTTCTTTATAGTCCAACTCTCACATCCATACATGACTACTGGAAAAACCATAGCTTTGACTAGATGGACCTTTGTTGGCAAGGTAATGTCTCTGCTTTTTAATATGCTCCCTAGGTGGGTCATAACTTTCCTTCCAAGGAGTAAGCATCTTTTAATTTCATGGCTGCAGTTACCAGATGCAGTGATTTTGGAGCCTAGAAAAATAAAGTCTCTAACTCTTTCCATTGTTTCCCCATCTATTTGCCATGAAGTGATGGGACCAGATGCCATGATCTTAATTTTCTGAATGTTGAGTTTTAAGCCAGCTTTTTCACTCTGCTCTTTCACTTTCATCAAAAGGCCCTTCAGTTCCTCTTCACTTTCTGCCATAAGTGTGGTGTCATCTGCATATCTGAGGTTATGGATATTTCTCCCAGCAATCTTGATTCTAGCTTGTGCTTCACCCAGCCCCGCGTTTCTTATCATGTACTCTGCATATAAGTTAAATAAGCAGGGTGACAATATATAGCCTTGATGTACTCTTGTCCCAATTTGGAACCAGTCTATTGTTCCATTTCCAGTTCTAACTGTTGCTTCTTGACCTGCATACAGATTTCTCAGGAGGCTGGTCAGGTGGTCTGGTATTCCCATCTCTTTAAGAATTTTCCACAGTTTGTTGTGATCCACACAGTCAAAGGCTTTGGCGTAGTCAATGAAGCAAAAGTAGATGTTTTTCTGGAACTCTCCTGCTTTTTCGATAATCTGGCAGATGTGGAGAACAAATATATGGACACCAGTAGGGAAGGGGAGAGGAAGGAAGTGGGAGATGGGGATTGATACGTATACACTATTGATACTATATATAAAAGAGATAACTAATGAGAACCTACTGTATAGCACAGGGAGCTCTACCTAATGTACTGTAGTGACCTGAATATGAAGGGAATCCAAAGGGGAAGGAATATATGTAGACACACAACTAATATTTTTTGCTATACCATAGAAAGTAACACAACATTGTAAAGCAAGTATGTCATTGGTATTGCTGTGTATTCACTCAGTCATGTCTGACTCTTTGAGACGCCATGGACTGTAGCCTGCCAGGTTCCTCTGTCCATGAGATTTCCCAGACAAGAATACTGGAGTGAGTTGCTACTTCCTTCTCTGGGGGATCTTCCCAACTCAGAGTTCAAACCTGCGTCTCCTGCACTGGCAGGCAGATTCTTTACCACTGAGCCACCAGGGAAGCCCAAAGCAAGTGTACTCCAATTAAAATTAATTTGAAAATGATAACAGGTACATTTTTTACTGCCTGAATAATGCCACACAGAAAATATCCACTTCCATTATCCATAGCTTAGAACAACAATAATTTATTCTCACTGATCTGAGTGTCAGCTGAAGGTCAGCCGAGCCAGGCTGGACTATTGATCTAAGTTGCAGGATAGGTTCAAGTCTGCTCAACATGTGTTTTTTCTCGTGTCCAAATTTCAAATGTAAGAAAGGCAAAGTTCGTGTCCAGACACATCTCAAGCCACTGTTCACCTCACCTCAATTCAATGTCCAGTTATCATTGACAACAGTAACTCACATGACCAAGAGCACAGAAGTGGGGAGGGGAGGTACAGTCTTCCATGGAGATGAGGGCCATGACTATTTGCTGAATAGTAAGATCATCTGGCACAGAAAAGATGAGACATTTCTATGTTTAGATGACATGAGGTACAGATAGAGACTAGCTGAAATGATTTATCTCTGACTTGATGATTTCCTCAGATTAACTAAGGATTTCCAAGCTGAATATCTTCCCTCTCTGATGAGCTGACATGATATAATGGTGATTGCCTTGGTTTGCTAAGGCTGCCATAGCAAATACCGCAGACTGGGTGGCTTAAACAATAGAAATTTATCGTCTCACAGTTCAGGAGTCTAGGAGTCCCAGCCCAAGGTGCTGACAGGGTTGGTTTTGCTGAGCCTTCTCTCTTGGCTGGCAGATGCCTGTCTTCTCCTGTGTCCTCACATGGTCTTCCTCAGCATGTGTCTGTCCAAATTTCTTTACTTAAAAGGACACCAGTCATATTGGATTAGGGCCCACTCTAATGACTTCATTCAAGTTTAGTCACTTCTTTAAAGAACTTATTTCCAAATGCCATTACATTCGGAGGTACAAGAGATCAGGATTTCAACATACAAATTTGGCGGGGGGACACAAGTCAGCCTTGTGTGGGTGCATGCTCAGTCTCTCAATCATGTTGACTTTTTGGGAATCCACGGATGCCAGGCTCCTCTGTCCATGGGATTCTCCAAGCAGGAATACTGGGGTGGGTTTCCATTTTCTCCTCCAAGGGATCTTCCCGACCCAGGGATCGAACCCAGGTCTCCTGCATTGGCAGGCAGATTCTTTACCACTGCATAACCTGGGAAGCCCTCCAACTCAACCATAAACAGTGGTCAAAAGCATAGGTTCTAGAATCAAACAGCAGTGGCTTTGAATCGTGCATCAACCCCTTTCTAACTGGGTGACCAACTTTTCCAATCTCTTTTCCCATCTGTCCTGTCTCTAAATCTGGAGATCATAATATCTCCTCAGCAGATGGCTTTGCCATCACCTTTAGGAGTAAATACACAAAAGACTGTCACAGTGTTTGATACCATGTTATAAAACTCACAAATCATTGCTGTTGCCATTATTATTTTATTATTAAAATATTTTAGCAAAGTACATTCCAAGTCAGGTACTTCATATAACTATTGATTTATAAAGTCATGAAATAAAAAGAAATTCCTTTGCAGTATCTGTGAAACCAATATGCCTTCATTGGTAGGCCAATAGCAAGCCCTAAATAATTTTATGTGTCTTTATAGAAACGTATTCTTTTTTTTTTTAGTTTTTTTTTTTTAATTGGAGGATAATTACTTTACCATATTATGATGGTTTTTGCCCTACATCAACATGAATCAGCCATAGATATACATGTGTCCCCGCTGATTCTGAACCCCCCTTCCCACTTCCCTCGCTACCCTATCCCTCTAGGTTGTCCCAGAGCACCAGCTTTGGGTGCCCTGCTTCATGCATGGAACTCACACTGTCATCTAGTTTACATATAGTGATGTATATGTTTCAATTCTATTCTTTCAAATCATTCCACCCTCACCTTCTCCCATAGAGTCCAAAAGTCTGTTCTTTACATCTATGTCTTCTTTTAATTAAAAAAAAAAAACAACTTTTTTTAAAAAGCACCTTCTTACTCTTTCCCTGCAAAGGTCTTCAGAGTTAAGTATACACTTTATTTTGCAGCTGAAGAAAGTGGGGCACATGGAGGTTTAAGCAATTTGACTGTCAGTGTGGGGTTTGGGGAAGATAAGCTGCTACAGGAATCCAGTCTTTTTCAACAAGCTTGGCTCACAGATCTCAACTGAACTGACTTTACTCCTTCCTTTGCTTCAATGATCATATACAGTTTGATTGGAGAGTTAAACTATAATTTCACAGTGATTACATGCCCCTGAAGATCATTTTGTAAGTAAATGTTTTGAAACCAAAGATAATCATTGTTGTATGACCACAAGCCTTTTTCTTATGCCATATTCTCCACCAAAGAATGTAACCAAGCTAAAGTTACGTTTTGGAGTTTCTGTAGCTGGCTCTGGGCTCCGTTCTGCATTTCTGGAACGCCAATGCCGCTGGGGTCTCTGGAGACACATTACTGTTTCCTGGCCTCTGGGATAACCTCTATCCTTTTCACTTCAGCACAAACACAAAGAAAGCTGCCATGGTGCTCTTGACACGAGGACTCACAAACACAACAAGCTAAGATGAATCAGAACCCAGTCCTTGTATAATAAGCTATTCAAAAGTGGAACATCCTGTCCAGAAGCTCTGAAAATGTATTCTGATATCTGGGCATACCAAAGGTCCTCCTCTCCTTTTAGAAACTTCCTAATTGCTTGGCCACATTGTCTCCAGGAACATGTCCAGGTTCAAGAATTCTCTAAGTTGGTTGGTTAGAGCTGCACCTACCTGATAACTCCAGAGGATAGCTCAGAACTGTGGCTTCCTTACTTCTCTATTGACAAAGCAATAAACTACAGTACTGGATGTGGAGATGGAAATGGCAACCCACTCCAGTATTCTTGCTGGAAAATTCAATGAACAGAGGAGCCTAACAGGGTTGAAAAAGAGGGACACAACTGAGCGACTAAACAACAATAGTACTGTATAACAAGGACACTTTTTCTTGTGTCAAGGTGGTCTACCTTTCCTGAATTTCAAACCAGCCTGAGATTTTTATAAAGAGTGATAAAAATTTAGATTATACATATTTATAGACCTACAGAGCAAACATGTGATTATTTGTGCAAAGCCACTTCAGTCATGTCCAATTCTTTGCAATCCTATGGACTATAGCCCCCCAGGCCCCTCTGTCCATGGGATTCTTCAAGCAAGAATTCTGGAGTGGGTTGCCATGCCCTACTCCAGGGGATCTTCCCAATCAAATGTGAGTCTCTTATGTCTCTGTTTTGGCAGGTGGGTTCTTTACCACTAGCACCACCTGGGAAACCGGAGTGATTCTTTACTCATGGGATTAGCCTTCTGGCTCATGAGTCGCAGAGTAAAAAGCAAAAGAGAAGCATCTTGATAGTCACATCTGCCTTTGGCATTTGACAATAAATTATATTCATCAGCTACCATTTTTCCAGAGTCACAAGAGAAAATGTGACACTTTTTTTTTTTTAGATGATATGAAAAGGGCTTACAGTTTACATTTCTTCAGTCTCTGTCACTTATTTCTCAGAACCCTGTCTCACTCCTTTGTGGTCATGTGGTAAAGCTCATCTGGAACACATGATGTTTATATTGACTTGCCTTTTTATTCCATTTTCACTTTTTGGTGTAAAAGCAAAGGCTTTCTGGGCTTAATAATGTTTTTCACTCTTTTCATGGAAATGGTTTTTAGAAACAGAAATGATAGCAGTTTCCATATTCACATTTCCCAATAAACTTGTCATCAAAAGTTCTCAAAGAGTTCTCATTAATCACTTTTAGTCATTTCTTCCACGCAAATGAAGAGAGCTTGAAATGATTTGAGCTGTGCTTGCAGTGGATTCAAAGGCAAAACCTAAAATAATATTGCCTTTTATTTTTCAAAGAATTGAAGATGTCCCTCCATAATTCCTGGATATTGATAACACTAGGGCATCAGATTTTCCTAAAGGCAGGAGGAGAACACACCTCCTGCTGGAAGCAAGAAAAACAAGAAAACAATAAGAAGCATCTTCTTTAGAACAGACCCAGAAAAAAGATGTCATTTAAATTGAACAGTTTCTATTGTTGCTCATTTGAATTTGGTGGATACTGTCTTGAACACTGAACTATTGAAATCAAGAGATCATAAACCATGGAGAGAATCAAAATTAAAAGTTAAATCCTTGCCTGTGTGTGGATGTGTGAGGCTGTGTATATTTTCTGCAGATGGACAAGCCAGCTTGTACTTTCCTTGCCTGAGTGTGGACGTGTGACGCTGTGTATATTTTCTGCAGATGGACAAGCCAGCTTGTCCTTTCTTTCATTTGCAGCCTGTTTTGCCACAGACTGCCCTTCCAGAATTCCGGATAAACTATTTAGGTGGGATTTCTGGATCAGTTGCTGGAAATGCGATCCAATCTACCCCCCTGGTTTCCTGTGTAACCCGGAGACCTTAATCTCTGAACCCTGTTTCCTCATCAGTAACTTCATTCAAATGTGGTGGAGTAGGGGAGGTGAAGAGGTGGGGGAGTCATATGGAGGTCAAGAGGGTGAAGGGAGAAATACAAAGAATAACTTTTTGTGAGAGCAGTTACGTAGATTGCCTGAATATCCCATCAAATCTTCATGGGTCACACATTTTTGCTGGGAGAATTCATGAATTCATTATAAAAACAAGAAAGAGAAAAGATTGTGTAGGTATATCTATTTATATATCCTAAGACTATTACAGTTCTGTACATTTAGGTTCTGGATAAAATATAGAATGAAGGGGGTGTAGTATACATTTCTACAGACCACTGACTCTCCCTAACTAAAGTCTCTAAACTATCAGATTGTAAGCAGAGAAGCAAGAGTAAGAATATTTAAGTTAGTTTAGTTTTCTTAATGTGACTTAATGTGAAACAGTGGTTTTCAGCCCAGACTAGGCATCAGAACCTCATCTAAATCTTTCCAAAAATATAGATGTTTGGCTCTACACTTAAGCTACTTGAATCAGAATTTCTGAAATACTCATAAATCTCCACAGGTAATTCTGAGAAGCAAAATTGGGAAATATGTAGGCCTGAAGGATTCTGATTCTTTTGGAACTCATCAAGAACATTCTCATCACTGATTGCTATTTTTCCTTGCTCATTTTAAAAACAAGTGGACATCATCTGAATTAAACACTTGAGTTTGTGTTGGATACTCACAATAGGTACTTTCCTGTATAACACTGTCCAAAAAAATTATTCGTATTTCAAATTCCTACCACCCCACCATGTGAATCTTGTTTTTGATCAGTCCTTCAGTAGAATCTTGTTTTTGATCAGTCCTTCAGTCATGTCTAACTCTCTGCGATCCCATTGATTGCAGCAGGCCAGGCTTCATTGTCCTTCACCATCTCCCAGAGTTTGCTCAAACTCATATCCGTTGAGTTGGTGATGTAAATATCTTTCTGTGAGTCAAAGTTTCTCACCCTTAGTACCATTATCATTTTAAGTAAGATGACCTTTTGTTGTGAGGGACTGCCCTGTGCATGACAGAATGTTTACCAGCATCCCTGGCCTCTGTCTAAGAGAACCCAGTTCGATCCCTGGGTTAGGAAAAGCCCCTGGAGAAGGGATGGGCTACTCATTCCAGTATTCTTGGGCTTCCCTGGTGGCTCAGACAGTAAAGAATCTGCCTGCAATATGGGAGACCTTAGTTCGATCTCTGGGTTGGGAATTTCCCCTGGAAGAGGGCATGGCAACCCACTTCAGTATTCTTGCCTGGAGAATCCCCATGGACAGAGGAGCCTGGTGAGCTACAGTCCATGGGGTCACACAGAGTCAGACATGACTGAGCAACTAAGCACACTAGCTTCTGTCTGGCCAAATATCCCCTAGAGCACAGAATCAGCTCCAGCTGAGAATCACTGCTTTGTTTGAGAGGAAGAAACACACAGCAGTAGCATTGCATTAACTATTTCTCATCTGTCAAGCTTTCCTTGGACTTCCCTGGTGGCTCAGGTGGTAAAGAATCTGTCTGCAGTGCAGAAGATTGAGGTTCGATCCCTGGATCAGAAAGATCCCCTGGAGATGGGAATGGCAATCCACTCTAGTATTCTTGCCTGGAGAATTCCATGGTCAGAGGAGCCTGGCAGGCTACAGTCCTTGGTGTCTGACCTGGGTCTCCCAGAACACTCAGGGGATCTTCCTGATGCTCTGGCATCAGTGGTTTAGTTTAGTCGCTGTTTAGTCGATGCTGCTGCTGCTGCTGCTGCTAAATTGCTTCAGTTGTGTCCGACTCTGTGGGACCCCATAAACGGCAGCCCACTAGTCTCCTCTCTCCCTGGTATTCTCCAGGCAAGAATACTGGAGTGGGTTGCCATTTCCTTCTCCAATACATGAAAGTGAAAAGTGAAACTAAATTCTCCCAGTCGTGCCCTCTGAGTCATGTCCAATTCTTTGTGACCTCATGGACTGCAGCACATCAGGCTCCCCTGTTCTTCACCATCTCCTGGAGTTTGTTCAAATTCATGTCCATTGAGTCGGTGATGCTATCTAACCATCTCATCCCCAGCTGTCCCCTTATCCTTCTGCCCTCAATCTTTCCAGCATCAGGGTCTTTAATCCTTCAATTATCACCTCTTACTATCCCTGTGGTCTCCACCAGGGAGAGGTAATTACTAGTGAATAACCACTGCTTCATTCCGCCATCTCTAGGGCAATCATAGAGCTGCTCAAGGCCATTCTTCTTCCAAAGACTTCTCCTAAGAAGCCATTCCCTCAAGATAACTCTATTCCAAAGAATTAAGTGCGAGAGGCTCTGGATGTCAGGCATCACTGTGACCTTGATGGACCTGGAAAAAGAGTAAATTGTCTTCCTTCTGAGGCATAATAATTTTATATTCAATTATTTACCATTGTAGTTTCTCATCTCTTTTACTATGTTCTTCCCCCAATCACTGAAGTAACTGGAGGGTTTTCTTTACAGAATCTTGACAGATACAGTCTGAAGTACAGTTACTTGAAACACTAGATAGGTTTTGTAAATCTATAGCAGAAACAAATGTCATGAAAGCCAAGATGATACATATGTTCATTCTGGGATTCAAATTACATCCAAAGGATAAGAAGGTAAATGGGAAAGAGAGAATCTTGAGTTGACAAAATTTAAATACTAAATTGATACATGCCAAGGCAGAGTGATCACTGCAACTTAAACCGGAATAGTCAGGCTTGGGTATAGATAAGTTATTTTTAAAATTATATTTCTGCAGGTGAGAATGTATAACTGTTAATGACAACCCCTGCACCATTTTCACCCTGGACAAAAACCTCTGAACTCCCCAAAGGACCTTCTCACTTCCACTTGAGCCAATGGTTTTTCCATTTCCCCCTCACTGGATAAGCAAACTCGATTCTATGACAATTGTTTTATGATCTTTTTTGTCCCCAAGATTGGTGATATCATGTAAAACTGTTGCATTTTTTTTATACATTAGAAAATGCACACATTTTCGCTGTGCTCTGTACATTATCTCAAGTAAGTATCTCCATTTTAAAAATAAGAATCAGGCAAATAAAGATGAAGTAACTTGATCAAAGTTAACAAATGGCAATTCCTAGACTACCACGTCAATCTGCTGATTTGAACACCATGTCCTGCACAATGTATCCTGGTAGCTAAATATTCCAAAGTGCTTTCAATTGACAGGAAATAGTTTTATGAATATCTTAGATTATAAGATAATTGAAGCAAAGCAGCGCCTTTCTATGTTTGTTAATCTGCACTGTTTGGCAAGTAACAGTACAATGTTGCAAAGGGCACAAACGGAAATGGGATTCTTGACATGTCATAACATGTCATTGTGGCTGGCTTCTCAACAATCTGTTATATTTTATATAGGCACCATTTTCTCTCCTGAAGGAGGAAATAGCAACTCACTCCAGTATTCTTGCCTGGAGAATTCCATGGACAGAGGAGCCTGAAAGGGTCACAAAGCATCCGGAAGGACTGAGCATGCATGCACTTTCTCTTGTCAGATCTCTGACTTGACCTTCTTTGCATCTGTGTTGTTTTTGCTACTGTGGATCTCTGGGATAAGCCTCATCATGTCCAGAAATCTTGTGTTCTGGACTGGTTTGTCTTACAGCCCAAATACTGACTGTTCAAACCACTCTGATGCCTTCCTCTAAAGGTCAGTACATAATGGAATCATGGTCACTCATGCTCAGATGCAAACAGCATGTTCAATTTTATATTCCATTCTAATGAATGTGGCGAATACATATCATTCCTCTTCCTGTCACCACCCTTCCCAAGGACCTACAAAAAGGGAGGGGACAGGTGGGGTTTTCCCTTTTAATAATCAGGTTTCCTGGAGTTTTCTATTGTTTCAACTGGGAATAGGCTACAAACAAGCAAGTAATATTCTGAATTTATCACCTTTTCACAGAAATTTCCAATTCCTTTCTGATAAATAGAAATCATTTTCCAAACGTGCTCAGGGAAAGCAGGAACATCCCCTGGTCCAGGAACATTTGGTCATCCTAGCTCATAATCCTGCTACAAAAATTTTCAGCCAGTATAAAAGGCCACTGCTTAATATTAGTTATGACTAGGAAAGTTCTGGAACAAAATACTATTAATGATACACTTTATTAACTGGATATTATTCTCATTCCTTCACAGCTGCCTACATATGGAAACTTATGAGTGGGTGAATTATGCTAGATACAATTGTTAGACAAACAAATTCTCTAAATAAAATTCTCAGTAAATTGAGTAGAAGGGGGAGAGAAGAGAAGGGGGAGAGGCAGAATGTTAGAGAAAGCCCATAATTATCATCAGTACAAAGTGAAGTTACTACAGCTGTATATCTGGCATCTCTTAAACTCTGGGAGCTTGACAATAAGACCTAAATCTGCCAGTTTTGTTTTGTTTTGTTTTGTTTTTTTTCCCCTCCAGTTCAGTTCAATTCAGCTCAGTCGCTCAGTCGTATCCAACTCTACGACCCCATGAACCGCAGCAAGCCAGGCCTCCCTGTCCATCACCAACTGCCGGAGTCCACCCAAACTCATGTCCATTGAGAAGGTGATGCCATCCAGCCATCTCATCCTCTGTCGTCCCCTTCTCCACCTGCCCTCAATCTTTCCCAGCATCAGAGTCTTTTCAAATGAGTCAACTCTTCACATTAGGTGGCCAAAGTATTGGAGTTTCAGCTTCAACATCAGTCCTTCCAATGAACATCCAGGACTGATATAATGAATGTGTAAACACAGTATGAATTGTCATTTCTATAAAGCACTTTGAGATTGTATATATTTTTGCTGTTTAAGACAATCCCATCCTGTTCCATTACTACCATCTACTGAGGTGTCTGCCTTTGACTCCCCCATAATCAAAGATCTACCTGATATCTCTGCTCAAATGGCTCACAGGTAACAGAACCTCATATATCCCAAGTGAAGCAATTCCACTAAGTAAAATAGAACAAGCATCTGAAATTCCAAAATTGGACTTATTTTATGCCTAGTAAAAATGTGTTTAACAGATAAATGAGTGTTAGTTGCTCAGTCGTGTCCAACTCTGTGACCCCATGGACTGTATCCCTCCAGGCTACTCTGTCCACAGAATTCTCCAGACAAGAATACTGGAGTGGGTAGCCATTCCTTTCTCCAAGAGATCTGCTCTACCTAGGGATGGAATCCAGGTTCCCTGCATTGCAGAGACTCTTTATCATGTGAGCCACCAGAGAAGCTACAGGTAAATACAAAACAAAAGTAGAATATGCTACTGTATTTTTTAACTTATCTTTAATTGGAGTATAATTGCTTTACAATGTTGTGTTCATTTCTGCCATACAGCAACATAAATCAGCCACAAGTATACATATCAATATATCCCCTCCCTCTTGTTCTTCCCTCCCACCTCCCCCATCCCATCCCTCTAGGTCATCACAGGGCACCGGAGTGAGCTCCGTTTGCTACACGGCAACTTCCCACTAGCTATCTATTTCAAACACGGCAGTGTGTCTATGTCAGTGCTACTCTCAATTCAGCCCACTCTCTCCTTCCCTATTGTGTCCACAAGTCTGTTCTCTACATCTGCAGAACTGAACTAACTACATGGGAATGGGGACATCAATACCCGATTTAATCTTATTCCAGTGTTCACTTGCTTTTTTTGATTCTCCTAAAAGCATGGATAATTATTAAGTTTTAAAAAATTGATGACATTAAATGCCTTTATTATAATTAAACAATGTTCCTACTATACCATTTCCCTCTAAAACTCCAGTGTGTGTTCCCTCCTTCCTGTTCTTATTTGTTCACATTTTATCCTTCATTTTATTTACTTTATTAATTAGGATCTTTAAGGCTCAATTAAGTTTGAATATATGATAACTATTAAAACAGACTTCTATTGATCTATATTTCTGTCTTTGTGCCAGTATCATACTCTCTTGGTGACTGTGGCTTTGTGGTAGAGCCTGAAGTCACGCAGGTTGATTCCTCCAGTTCCATTCTTCTTTCTCAAGATTGCTTTGGCTATTCGAGGTATTTTTGTATTTCCATATAAATTGTGAAATTATTTGTTCTAGCTCTGTGAAATATACCATTGGTAGCTTGATGGGGAGTGCATTGAATCTATAGATTGCTTTGGGTAGTATACTCATTTTCACTATATTGATTCTTCTGATCCATGAACACAGTATATTTCTCCATCTATTAGTGTCCTCTTTGATTTTTTTCACCAGTGTTTTGTAGTTTTCTATATACAGGTCTTTTGTTTCTTTAGGTAGATATATTCCTAAGTATTTTATTCTTTTCGTTGCAATGGTAAATGGAATTGTTTCCTTAATTTCTCTTTCTATGTTCACATTATTAGTGTATAGGAATGCAAGGGATTTCTGTGTGTCAATTTTATATCCTGCAACTTTCATTGATTAGCTCTAGTAATTTTCTGGTAGAGTCTTTAGGGTTTTCTATGTAGAGGATCATGTCATCTGCAAACAGTGAGAGTTTTACTTCTTCCTTTCTAATTTGGATTCCTTTTATTTCTTTTTCTGCTCTGATTGCTTTGGCCAAAACTTCCAAAACTATGTTGAATAGTAGTGGTTAAAGTGGGCACCCTTGTCTTGTTCCTGACTTTAGGAGAAATGCTTTCAATTTCTCACCATTATTTGCTGTGGGTTTGTCATATATAGCTTTATTATGTTGAGGTATGTTCCTTCTATTCCTGCTTTTTGGAGGGTTTTTTATCATAAATGGATGTTGAATTTTGTCAAAGGCTTTCTCTGCATCTATTGAGATAATCATATGGCTTTTATTTTTCAATTTGTTAATGTGCTATATTACATTGATTGATTTGTGGATATTGAAGTATCCTTGCATCCCTGGGATAAAGTCCACTTGGTCATGATGTATGATCCTTTTAACGTATTTTTGGATTCTGATTGCTAGAATTTTGTTAAGGAGTTTTGCATCTATGTTCATCAGTGATATTGGCCTGTAGTTTTCTTTTTTTGTGGCATCTTTGTCAGGTTTTGGTATTAGGATGATGGTGGCCTCATAGAATGAGTTTGGAAGTTTATCTTCCTCTGCAATTTTCTGGAAGAGTTTGAATAGGATAGGTGTTAGCTCTTCTCTAAATTTTTGGTAGAATTCAGCTGTGAAGCCATCTGGACCTGGGCTTTTGCTTGCTGGAAGATCTCTGATTACAGTCACAATTTCCTTGCTTGTGATGGGTCTGTTAAGATTTTCTATTTCTTCCTGGTTCAACTTTGGAAAGTTGTACTTTTCTAAGAATTTGTCCATTTCTTCCAAGTTGTCCATTTTATTGGCATATAATTGTTGATAGTAGTCTCTTATGATCCTTTGTATTTCTGCATTGTCTGTTGTGATCTCTCCTTTTTCATTCCTAATTTTATTGATTTGATTTTTCTCCCTTTGTTTCTTGATGAGTCTGGCTAATGGTTTGTCAATTTTATTTATCCTTTCAAAGAACCAGCTTTTGGCTTTGTTGATTTTTGTTATGGTCTCTTTTGTTTCTTTTGCATTTATTTCTGCCCTAATTTTTAAGATTTCTTTCCTTCTACTAACCCTGGGGTTCTTCATTTCTTCCTTTTCTAGTTGCTTTAGGTGTAGAGTTAGGTTATTTATTTGACTTTTTCCTTATTTCTTGAGGTATGCCTGTATTACTATGAACCTTCCCCTTAGGACTGCTTTTACAGTGTCCCACAGGTTTGGGGTTGTTGTGTTTTCATTTTCATTTGTTTCTATGCATATTTTTATTTCTTTTTTTATTTCTTCTGTGATTTGTTGGTTATTCAGCAACGTGTTGTTCATCCTCCATATGTTGGAATTTGTAATAGTTTTTCTCCTGTAACTGAGATCTAATCTTACTGCATTGTGGTCAGAAAAGATGCTTGGGATGATTTCAATTTTTTTGAATTTACCAAGGCTAGACTTATGGCCCAGGATGTGATCTATCCTGGAGAAAGTTCCATGTGCACTTGAGAAAAAGGTGAAATTCATTGTTTTTGAGTCAAATGTCCTATAGATATCAATTAGGCCTAACTGGTCTATTGTATCATTTAAAGTTTGTATTTCCTTGTTAATTTTCTGTTTAGTTGATCTATCCATAGGTGTGAGTGGAGCATTAAAATCTCCCACTATTATTGTGTTATTGTTAATTTCCCTTTCATACTTGTTAGCATTTGTCTTACATATTGTGGTGCTCCTATGTTGGGTGCATATATATTTATAATTGTTATATCTTCTTCTTGGATTGATCCTTTGATCATTATGTAGTGTCCTTCTTTGTCTCTTTTCACAGCCTTTATTTTAAAGTCTATTTTTCTGATATGAGTATTGCTACTCCTGTTTTCTTTCAGTCTCTATTTGCATGGAATATCTTTTTCCAGCCCTTCACTTTCAGTCAGAGATAAATCCATGCACCTATGGACACCTTATCTTTGACAAAGGAGGCAGGAATATACAATGGAGAAAAGACAACCTCTTTAACAAGTGGTGCTGGGAAAACTGGTCAACCATTTGTAAAAGAATGAAACTAGAACACTTTCTAACACCATACACCAAAATAAACTCAAAATGGATTAAAGATCTAAACGTAAGACCAGAAACTATAAAACTCCTAGAGGAGAACATACCCAAAACACTCTCTGACATAAATCACGACAGGATCCTCTATGACCCACCTCCCAGAATATTGGAAATAAAAGCAAAAATAAACAAATGCGACCTAATCAAAATTAAAAGCTTTTGCACAACAAAGGAAACTATAAGCAAGGTGAAAAGACAGCCTTCAGAATGGGAGAAAATAATAGCAAATGAAGCAACTGACAAACAACTAATCTCAAAAATATACAAGCAACTCCTGCAGCTCAATTCCAGAAAAATAAACGACCCAATCAAAAAATGGGCCAAAGAACTAAATAGACATTTCTCCAAAGAAGACATACAGATGACTAACAAACACATGAAAAGATGCTCAACATCACTCATTATCAGAGAAATGCAAATCAAAACCACTATGAGGTACCATTTCAAAGGCTACTATTCAAAAGTCTACAAGTAATAAATGCTGGAGAGGGTGTGGAGAAAAGGGAACCCTCTTACACTGCTGATGGGAATGCAAACTAGTACAGCCACTATGGAGAACAGTGTGGAGATTTCTTAAAAAACTGGAAATAGAACTGCCATATGACCCAGCAATCCCACTGCTGAGTATATACACTGAGGATACCAGAATCAAAAGAGACACGTGTACCCCAATGTTCATCACAGCACTGTTTATAATAGCCAGGACATGGAAGCAACCTAGATGTCCACCAGTAGATGAATGGATAAGAAAGCTGTGGTACATATACACAATGGAGTATTACTCAGCCATTAAAAAGAATACATTTGAATCAGTTCTAATGAGGTAGATGAAACTGGAGCCTATTATACAGAGTGAAGTAAGCCAGAAAGAAAACACCAATACAGTATACTAACACATATATATGGAATTTAGAAAGATGGTAATGATAACACTGTATGCAAAACAGCAAAAGAGACACAGATGTATAGAACAGTCTTTTGGACTCTGTGGGAGAGGGTGAGGGTGGTATGGTTTGGGAGAATGGCATTGAAACATGTATATTATCATATGTGAAACGAATCACCAGTCCAGGTTCGATGCATGATACAGGATGCTCAGGGCTGGTGCACTGGGATGACCCAGAGGGATGGTATGGGGAGGGAGGTGGGAGAGGGGCTCAGGATGGGGAACACATGTGGCAGATTCATGTTGATGTATGGCAAAACTGATACAATATTGTAAAGTGATTAGCCTCCAAATAAAATAAATAAATTTTTATTTTAAAAAATGAAATAAAATAAACAGACTTGTTTGTTTTTAAAAACAAATATGGATGACCAGCCATTTAGACATCAAAATAATCACTATATCAGAATATAGTCATTATAAGTGGGTTAATTTTGCCACTTGGTTTATGGTTACTGTTTTGAATCTAACAGTTCTTAGTGACAGTCTTTAAACATTCCCATAATGCTACCAATGGTTTTATTTTTTACACTTTACCCATCCATAAAAGTACCTACATGACATTACAATTTGGCATTATTAATGATTAAATTCCAAGCTAAAGCACTCAACTAGAATGAGACCTCTGATTTTTTAATCAACACTTTTCATATGTTCTATTTTTAGAACATATAAATTATGTAGTTTGTGGTGTGTCCAATAGAGTAACCGTGATGAAATTTTTAAAAACTTACAAGTAAGAATGTGGCCTGTTAGTCAAATTGTGCTTTTAATCTGTAAAGGCATTACATCATGAGTCATTTAGAGGAAAGGGTAGAGTTTCCTCTTGAATTCATTACTGCATGAAAAGTAACATTTAGAAGGTAAAGTGTACAAAATGAAATTATACCTCTCAGGTATTAGTATTTTTCCCATGAGAAAGTACACCTTCTATTTAAAAAGAGACCAACAGTATTCTTTCTCTATTTCTTAATGTATAAATAGCTGGAAACTTATGAGCTCATTAGTAAAATCTTTAGGACTTCTGATGCCAAAAAGAGGCAGTGCAAATCAAGGCCATATAAAAATATAGCAAAAGGAGACTGCTTCATTTAAGGAAATAGTACATGTAGATTTGTTCACTAGAGTCTAGAAATTTTTCCAGAAGCAAAAAAAAAAAAAAATCCAGTCAAAATGTATTTCTTCAAGAGCACTGTGTAAATAAAATGGATAGCTTCTCTCACACGCTTATGATTTAAAAACTGAATATTCAGGAACTTCCAATATTCATGTGCTTGATTAAACATTAAGACACGTTAAAATTAAAATTTTAATGTAACGTCTGAACTGTGTCTTTCTTGCAATAGTTAATTTTTTAAAAAATGAAAAAAGAAAGGCCATAATATAAAAGGCTAGTGAGTATCAGTTCTCTTCTCTTCCAACCAATATCCTTGCCTCTCAGATTTTTCACTGTTAATGCAGTTTTACAAGTTCTTATCTATTTTGCAGAATGGGAAAGACTAGGGATCTCTTCAAGAAAATCAGAGATACTAAAGGAAAATTTCATGCAAAGATGGGCTCGATAAAGGACACAAATGGTATGAACCTAACAGAAGCAGAAGATATTAAGAAGAGATGGCAAGAATACATGGAAGAACTGTACAAAAAAGATCTTCACGACCCAGATAATCATGATGGTGTGATCACTGACCTAGAGCCAGACATCCTGGAATGTGAAGTCAAGTGGGCCTTAGAAAGCATCACTATGAACAAAGCTAGTGGAGGTGATGGAATTCCAATTGAGCTATTCCAATTCCTGAAAGATGATGCTGTGAAAGTGCTGCACTCAATATGCCAGCAAACTTGGAAAACTCAGCAGTGGCCACAGGACTGGAAAAGGTCAGTTTTCATTCCAATCCCAAAGAAAGGCAGTGCCAAAGAATGCTCAAACTACCGCACAATTGCACTCATCTCACACGCTAGTAAAGTAATGCTCAAAATTCTCCAAGCCAGGCTTCAGCAATATGTGAACCGTGAACTTCCTGATGTTCAAGCTGGTTTTCGAAAAGGCAGAGGAACCAGAGATCAGATTGCCAACATCCGCTGGATCATAGAAAAAGCAAGAGAGTTCCAGAAAAACATCTATTCTGCTTTATTGACTATGCCAAAGCCTTTGACTGTGTGGATCACAATAAACTGTGGAAAATTCTGAAAGAGATGGGAATACCAGATCACCTGATCTGCCTCTTGAGAAATTTGTATGCAGGTCAGGAAGCAACAGTTAGAACTGGACATGGAACAACAGACTGGTTCCAAATAGGAAAAGGAGTTTGTCAAGGCTGTATATTGTCACCCTGCTTATTTAACTTATATGCAGAGTACATCATGAGAAACGCTGGACTGGAAGAAACACAAGCTGGAATCAAGATTGCTAGGAGAAATATCAATAACCTCAGATATGCAGATGACACCACCCTTATGGCAGAAAGTGAAGAGGAACTCAAAAGCCTCTTGATGAAAGTGAAAGTGGAGAGTGAAAAAGTTGGCTTAAAGCTCAACATTCAGAAAACAAAGATCATGGCATCCGGTCCCACCACTTCATGGGAAATAGATGGGGAAACAGTAGAAACAGTGTCAGACTTTATTTTGGGGGGCTCCAAAATCACTGCAGATGGTGACTGCAGCCATGAAATTAAAAGATGCTTACTTCTTGGAAGGAAAGTAATGACCAACCTAGATAGCATATTCAAAAGCAGAGACATTACTTTGCCAACAAAGGTTCATCTAGTCAAGGCTATGGTTTTTCCTGTGGTCATGTATGGATGTGAGAGTTGGACTGTGAAGAGGGCTGAGTGCCGAAGAATTGATGCTTTTGAACTATGGTGTTGGAGAAGACTCTTGAGAGTCCCCTGGACTACAAGGAGATCCAACCTGTCCATTGTTGGAGATCAGCCCTGGGATTTCTTTGGAAGGAATGATGCTAAAGCTTAAACTCCAGTACTTTGGCCACCTCATGAGAAGAGTTGACTCATTAGAAAAGACTCTGATGCTGGGAGGGATTGGGGGCAGGAGGAGAAGGGGATGACAGAGGATGAGATGTCTGGATGGCATCACTGACTCGATGGACATGAGTCTGAGTGAACTCTGGGAGTTGGTGATGGACAGGAAGACCTGGCGTGCTGCGATTCATGGGGTCGCAAAGAGTCAGACACGACTGAGCGACTGATCTGATCTGATCTATTTTGCAAGGTTACTATAAGAATAAATTCAAGTGACGTTTGTGAAAGTATTGGGAATCTGAGCTATAAAAGGGTGATGTAATGAACAGTTGAGAGAATTTGAGCATATTTAGCATATTAAGCCTGGAGAAAAGATGATGTGGGTTGCATAGAATAGATATCATCAAATATTTCAAGAACTGATCTATGGAAGCAAGATTAGAACTATTCAATCACACACACACACACACACACACACACACACACAAATAAACTAATAAGTATAAATAACAGGGAAATAGGTCAGGCTCAGTGGGAAGGAAGACATTTGTAAAAGAACTTTGGGAAGTATGAAATTCCCTACACTGAAAATATTCAAATATAAGTTAAAAGCCATTGAATATTATTACAGGTGCTCAGGAGAAAGTTAATATACCAAAGGGCAACTGGAGTATGTGGTCTTTATGTCCTTTCAGAATTAAGAAAGTAGTAATTTGGAATGTGTACAAGGCATAAAAACAGAGTTCTTATTTCTCTTGTATTGTTATTTTCAATGTTCTTTTCATCAGGGCTAAAGCTAGATGAAGCATGGGCTTCATAAAGCTGTAATGTTCTTCCACAGAGGCAGTGTTTTATACCTTGATCTTCTCCAGGTCAAGGATAAGCAGAAGTGGGAGAAATGCCCTAGGAGCAAACCACAAAGTACGTGGATACATATGTAACAACAGGCTGGAAGGCTGGACAGGCAAGAGAGTCACAAGAGAAGGATGAGGACTTACAAGCTGACATTTCTTTGCTCTGGGATTAGCACTGTGCCTGCAAAAAATTGGTTACTTATATGGCTTGGGTTTAACCAAATTGATAGGATCCATGTTATTGAAGTCTTTGTATCTGGCTGTAAGGAGATAAAACGTACATCAAAAAAAATTGTTTTAATTAAGTGATTATCAGAATAATTTATTGAAATCATTAAGAATAAATTCAGGGGCTTCCCTGGTGGCTCAGTGGTAAAGAATCCACCGGCCAATGCAGAAGACACAAGTTCAATCCATGATTGGGGAAGATCTCCCATGGCACAGGGCAATGAAGTCCATGTGCCACAGCTGAGCCTGTGCTCTAGAGCCCGGAGCTCAAACTACTGAAGCCTACGCACCCTAGAGCCTGTGCTCCACAGCAGGAGTCTGCTGCAGTGAGAAGCCCACACACCGCACCTAGAGAGTAGCCCACACTCACCACAACTGGAGAAAGGGCCACACAGCAACGAAGACCCAGCATAGCCAAAAATAATAATAATCTTAAAAAAAAAGAATACATTTGATAATCATCTGATTTTAAAAGTTACATATGGTCTAGTTAATTCAGGTCCTAACCCTTTCTTTTCCTCAAGGTCGTTGTTCCTTGTTGTTTTTCCATGAGTTGCCCAGATAATTCTCTCAAAGCTCTGTATCTTTGTTTGTCTTTCTGGAAACATCCTTGCTGAGCTGTGAGCACAATGCTAACACTCCAGCAGTGTTCTAAAGAACTTTGGCAACATCTAACATTTTGCTGGGAGGCCTGGAACTGCCTCTTAACCCAATTTTAGCATCAAATTCAAAACACACTCAATATTAAATCAAAAGAACATAAAAGTTTATTTAATAAACATGTTGGGGTGTCTTATGCTAGGAGTTGGAGCCATAAAGATAAAGATTGCCAACAATGAGTTTCTGTAGTCCAACAAATCCATTTTCAATTGCTCTGGATCCCACCTCAAAATATGTATGTACACAGACTCAGGAGTCTAACATGAACTCTTCATAAGGTACTTGTGTTGCTTATAATAAAAAAATTCAGAAATAAATTAAACATAAAAGCCCTTTGAATAGAGCACCATACTGACTGATAAATTTGAGTCTAGATCAAATGATAATTCCATCATTTTTTATATGTAAAGTCATATATATATAACCAACTTAATGAAACTGATTATAAGTATTATTTCTTAAATACTTCTAACTATGAAGAATTGAAAAATCAATTCTAGGTAAATATGGCAATATAGTTAAGCCGTAGCCAGCCTGAAAATCTCAGGGTCATTAGTGTTCAAACATCTCACCAGAAATGAGAACTCAGTGAAATCCAAAGTTCTTGAAATGTTCAAAAAAAATCATCCTATTATAAAAACAGCAATGCTTCATTCCTCAAGCTGTTTTTTTTTCTTTTTAGCCACAAGAGCCCACTAAAATAATTATCCATGTTACAAATCATTTCAACAGGAAGAAAATCTCAGAAAATCAAGCATATTTAACTCGATAAAAACCATGAACTAAACAGGAAGTTCCAACTAAAATTTTGAACTTATAATGTGCTGTCATTTGTGCTTTATTCAAATAAGAGAATATTGAATTGTAGCAACTAGATAGAGTTCAGCTGAAGGCAGAGATGTAAAACTCACCTCTTCCCTGGTAGTTCAAAATAATACTGGACACACATTTGCACTTGGCTAAGACACAACAGCAGGCAAGAATACCTTGTACAGGATTCTTCATTGCCCTCGTTTTATCTTCTTCCTCTCTTCTTTGTTAGTCTTGATTCTCTTAGGATAGGAGAAGGACAGTGGGATGGGAGTGGGGGTGAGTAGGTAGAATTGCTGGGAAAGAGAAAGAAACATGGCACCTTCTTTTAAGAACTGGGTCTTTTCAATTCACAATTCCCCTAGTCCTTGGAACAAAACAGACATGCAATAAATATGCATAATGAAATTAATGTTTTCTTCCAATCTGAGTTTTATTTCTTCTTCTTTGTCCTCATTTTTCCTTCGCTTCATCTCCTCACACCATTACCCGATTCAACTATGTCTTTCAAAAGCATAACCCACTTTCCTGATACATTTTCAAATGAATTCATGCTCCTAGATAAAAGTGGAAGACCAAAGAAATATCAATATCTGGAGATAAAAATAATTAACGGGGTAGGTACTCTTTTAGTTCAGAGCCAGGCAGGGAAATTCTTGCTCTATTCATCATGATCTGCCCAATCCCAAAAATTTCTTGGACTGGTTTTGCTGGGAGGTAAAATCTGGAACCCCTATATTGACGTAGAATGCAGAAATTTGCTGGTACACTGACCACCTGAATCAAAATCACTTAGCATCTTCATTAAATATTCAAATCCCTGGGTCTCACCCAGACCTGTTCCAATAGAGCCTCCAGGGGAGCAAACATGAGTATCTGTTTTTTTCTTGAGTTCCCAAAGTGATTCTCAATGAAAACTATGGTTTGAAAACCACCATTACAGGAAAGTTGACCCAATTTCTAACCTCCTTGAACTTAGGTTTTTTTTTTTTTTTTGAACTTAGGTTTTCTCCAACTTTTTCTCAAGAAGACTTATTCATTTATTCAGCATTCATTAAACGTCTGGTTCAGACTTCCGGAGTCACAAAGAAAATTAGCCTGAGTTTACATATGAGAATCATTAACCTCCTACAGAAAAGTACTTGCTTAATCAAGAAAAAACGACCCAATCAAAAAATGGGCAAAGAACTAAATAGACATTTCTCCAAAAAAGACATACAGATGGCTAACAAACACATGAAAAGATGCTCAACATCACTCATTATCAGAGAAATGCAAATCAAAACCACTATGAGGTACCATTTCACACCAGTCAGATTGGCTGCGATCCAAAAGTCTACAAATAATAAATGCTGGAGAGGTGTGGAGAAAAGGGAACCCTCTTACACTGTTGGTGGGAATGCAAACTAGTACAGCCACTATGGAGAACAGTGTGGAGATTCCTTAAAAAACTGGAAATAGAACTGCCTTATGACCCAGCAATCCCACTGCTGGGCATACACACTGAGGAAACCAGAAGGGAAAGAGACACGTGTACTCCAATGTTCATCGCAGCACTGTTTATAATAGCCAAGACGTGGAAGCAACCTAGATGTCCATCAGCAGATGAATGGATAAGAAACTGTGGTACATATACAATGGAGTATTACTCAGCCATTAAAAAGAATACATTTGAATCAGTACTAATGAGGTGGATGAAACTGGAGCCTATTATACAGAGTGAAGTAAGCCAGAAGGAAAAACATAAATACAGTATACTAACGCATATATATGGAATTTAGAAAGATGGTAACAATAACCCGGTGTACGAGACAGCAAAAGAGACACTGATGTATAGAACAGTCTTATGGACTCTGTGGGAGAGGGAGAGGGTGGGAAGATGTGGGAGAATGGCAATGAAACATGTAAAATATCATGTAGGAAACGAGTTGCCAGTCCAGGTTCGATGCATGATGCTGGATGCTTGGGGCTGGTGCACTGGGACGGCCCAGAGGGATGGTATGGGGAGGAGGAGGGAGGAGGGTTCGGGATGGGGAACACATGTATACCTGTGGCGGATTCATTTTGATATTTGGCAAAACTAATACAATTATGTAAAGTTTAAAAATAAAATAAAATTGGAAGAATAAAAAAAAAAAAAAAAGAAATTAATACATTCTGCAGACCATGGATTTTTAAAGTGGTTTTTAAAATTTTCCTTTAGAATAAATCTCTAATTGCAAAAGCAATTTCTTAAATGTTTCATTGGAATTCATCATTATGCATATCAATGGTTCCATAAAAAAGGTCATCAAAATGGTACATTAATAAACAGCGAATGGCTTACTGCATCAAAAATGATAACAGAACCAATTTGGAAGCATAATCTCCATCATACCTGCCAGCCTGAAACCTTCATGGATGTTACACCTGTGTAGTTACAGAGTCTCACTTTCAGTGGAGGTCCAGCACTTGGTTTAATGCACCGCTGTCTCTTTCTGGAAATTTTTAATAATCCAAACTCTGAACTTGAGTCGTGTGAGTTTAGGCCTCTGGGACCATGAAGCCTGTGCAGGAGATACAGTCCTCTGGCAGCCAGCCAACACATGTGCAGACACAGGTTCAATCAGTGCTGAAAGTGGGCAGCTTGGAACATCCAGCCTGGCCAATCACTCTTAAGATTGGGACCCCTCTTGACATTAACAATGGAAGCTACAGCAGGGGCTGCAACCCTGGAGGATAGGAGGGCCTTCTGTGGGGAAGGACCCTCTTTGGGAAAGCAGCTAGCCTGCCCGTGCCTGGAGTTCATCCAAGCAATATCTGTACACCTCTTAACTCTCTGGCCTAGCACAGGGACAGACACTTCCAGTACACAAGCTATAAACGTTGTCAGTATTATTACAAAGTAAAAGTGTGCATGGTGGACATGGCAAGAAGACATATCAGGGAGTTGCTATTAGAATCTGTCAGAGTTTAGAGCCTGTGATTTTGAAAACTGCTTGCAATATTACCAAGCAGGTTATCTGCAAGCTTTGGAAAGGCAATTTACTTTAAAGATCATCACGTTCCATGGGAAAGTATTATTGTTATTCTATTCTGGCACAAAATACTATATTTTGTATTTATAAGTTTATGCCATTACATGTTTATCTTATTACTTCTATTTAATATTATTAGTTGGAGAAGGCAATGGCAACCCACTCCAGTACTAACAATATTTTTAAGGGAAAAAGCTGTATATTTTACTTTCAATTGCACTTTGTAATTTTTTTTTTTTGAATGAAGGACCCTGCATTTTTACTTTCAATTGTGTCCTATAAATGACATAGCCACCACTGCCTTTGAGGCCATTTTACAGTCAAGAGAAATAAAATCTGTAAGGGTTAAATGACTTCGCCATGGTCCCAAGCCCCAAGGCCAACTAAGGAGAACCAGTTCCTAGACTTAGAATTTGGGAAGGTAGGGCCTTGAAGCCATAAAGAGCCCACTGAGAAATCTAATTATGAGACAGAAAGCCTCAGGAGTACTCGCCTTGTTAATAACCACAGAGAGGACTTCCCTGGTGGTCCAGTGGTAAAGAATCCACCTGCCAATGCAGAGGACGCTGGTTTCATCCCTGGTCCAGGAAGATTCCACACGCCATAGGGCAACTAAGCCCTTATGCCACAATTACTGAACCTGAACATCCTAGAGCCTCTGCTGCACAAAAGTAGAAGCCACCATAATGAGAATCTCAGGCACCACGCTAGAGAGTAGCCCAGGCTTGCTGCAATGAGAAAAAGCTCACATGCAGCAAAGAAGACCCAGCACAGCCACAAATAAATAAAATTTAAAATAACAATAATAATAACCACAAGAAACAGAGGAGAAGCCAAGGTACACAGTCACCAGGCAGAGCAGAGCAAACTACAGAACAGACATACTCGGAACACCTGGCATCCAGCAGAGAAAGGAGTCCTCAGACTCAGCAGAATCTATTGTATCTTTATCTTCCCAATGAAAACCTGCATTCCTTGGCAATTGTCTGTGGGTACCAGCCAAAATCCCTATGTGCTGTTAAGTAATGATGACTATTTTATTTACGAGGACCCAGCAACAACTGGCAGATGCCACAGAGTGCAGATGCACTCTGGCCTGCAGAGTGGATTCAGAGCTGCCGGAACTCATTCTGATGGGTCATTGACAGAGTGACCGATTGTCCAATGTTCTGACCCTCACACCAGGATGGGGCTTCCAGTAAATATGTGTTAAATGACCCTGTGGCAAGACTTCAAGACGTGCTGCAGCACAGACAGACCCCTGTTTATTTTTTTCGCACTTACTCAACTACTGATCCTTTAGGGGCAAGCACTGATCTAGCTCACCCACACATCTTATGAAGGGGAAAACTGGGAATCAGAAGCTTGAGGTTATTCATCCAAGGTCTGACAGCTAGGGAGAAGCCCACGTAGGGCCAGAAATCAGTTCTCACTCTGAAATGTCATGTCCAGTTGAGGTTTCCTAAACTGAAGGATAGTTTAGTCGGACTCTCATAGAGGGGTCACAATCTATAAAGTTAATATTGTGAATCAGCTAAACTATTTGAATTAATGTTACTTAATATATATAGCACGGACTTCCCAGGTGGCACCAGCGGTAAAGAACACAACTGCCAATACAGGAGATACAGGAGACCTGGGTTCCATCCCTGAGTCAGGAAGATCCTCTGGAGGAGGGCATGGCAACCCACTCCAGTATTCTTGTCTGGAGAACCCCACAGACAGAGGAGCCTGGCAGGCTATGGCCCAGAGCGTCACAAAGCATGAGACACAACTGAAGCAATTTAGCAGGAACAAGTGTGCATAACTATATAGCACCATTTCTGTAACTTTAAAGTCTCAATCTTGAAATGTATTTCAATCAGGGCTCTGGAGATATTGTGGTCTTCCCAGGTGGCTCTAGTGGTAAAGAACCTGCCTGCCAAAGCAGGAGACATAAGAGACGTGGGTTCGATCCCTGGATTGGGAAGATTCCCTGGAGAAGGGCTTGGCAACCCACTCCAGTATTCTTGACTGGAAAATCCCATGGACAGAGGAGCCTGATGGGCTATAGTCCATGGGGTCACATAGAGTAGGACAGGACTGAAGTGACTTAGCAGCAGCAGCAGCAGCATTCACACACATGGAGATAGTATATGAACTTTCTACTGAATCTAAAATGTTTAGGTCATATTGTTCAAAACACCTCACTGCAGATGCAGAATTGAACTAAAGTGGCTCACTTAACATCACATAGCTCTTTCAGTTCAGTTCAGTTCAGTTGCTCAGTCATGTCTGACTCTTTGTGACCCCATGAATCACAGCATGCCAGGCCTCCCTGTCCATCACCAACTCCCAGAGTCCACCCAGATTCATATCCATCGACTCAGTGATGCCATCCAGCCATCTCATCCTCTGTTGTCCCCTTCTCCTCCTGCCCCCAATCCCTCCCAGCATCAGGGTCTTTTCCAATGAGTCAACTCTTCGCATGAGGTGGCCAAAGTATTGGAGTTTCAGCTTCAGCATCAGTCTTTCCAATGAACACATAGCTCTTTAGTGACACAATAATACCAAGACTCAGATCACCTTACTCTTCCTGTGGTGTTCATTCCTCACAATCACAACTGCACTCACTTCTGTTTTTCAAAGGAAATGTCTGTGTGAACGACCCGTTTAGCACAAAGCAAGCTGCCATGTAACCGTGTAATCATGTAACCTGAATACAAGTTTATTTTTCTCTGGGACAAGGTGTGAACAACCACATCTGAGAAGTGAGAGGAGCCCTGCAATGATGTACTGCTGTAGCCTTGAGGAAACTGCCCTCTACTGGGAAGCAGAAGGGAGTCCCCTAACTATACCTAAAGGAGCAGGGTTTTTGTTTTCTTGGTTGGTTTTTTAGATACTTTTATTGGAGAAGAGGGCAGCAGAGGATGAGATGGTTAGACAGCATCACCAATTCAATGGACATGAACTTCAGCAAATCCTAGGAGATACTGGAGAACAGGGAAGCCTGGAATGCTGCAGGCCATGACCTCACAAAGAGTTGGACATGACTTGGCTATAACCCCATGGACTGTAGCTCACCAGGTTCCTCTGTTCATGGAATCTTCCAGGCAAGAATACTGGAGCAAGTTGCCATTTCCTACTCCAGGGGACCTTCTTATCCAGGGATCAAACCTGCATCTCCTAGGGGTCTCTGGCACTGGCAGATAGATTCTTTACCACTGAGCCACCTGGGAAGCCTAGGTGTACAGTCAGGTATGCTGCTAAATCACTTCAGTCGTGTCCGACTCTGTGCAACCCCATAGACGGAAGCCCACCGGGCTCCCCCGTCCCTGGGATTCTCTAGGCAAGAACACTGGAGTGGGTTGCCATTTCCTTCTCCAACAGTCAGGTATACATACACATATATTCTCTCCCTTTTGGATTTTCTTCCCTTTCAGGTCACCACAGTGCATTAAGTCTTATTCCTTGGGCTACACAGTATGTTCTCATTAGTTACCTATTTTATATGTAGCCTTAATAGTGTAGAGATGTCAATCCCAATCTCCCAGTTCCTCCCATCCCACCCCCTTTCCTCTTGGTATCCATTAATTTATTCTCTACCTCTGTGTCTCTACGTCTGCTTTGCAAATAGGATCATCTATACTATTCTTCTGACTGAACAACTAAGCACAGCACTAGGGCTTCCCTGGTGGCTCAGATGGTAAAGAATCTGCCTGGACTGCGGGGAGCCTGGGTTCAATCCCTGGGTTTGGAAGATCCCCTGGAGGAGGGCATGGCAACCCACTCCAGTATTCTTGCCTGGAGAATCCCCATGGACAGAGGAGCCTGGCGGGCTACAGTTCATAGTGTCACAAAGAGTTGGACACGACTGAGCAACTAAGCACACAGCACATGCTATCCTTCTAGATTTCACCTATTATGTGCATTAATATATATCAGTAGGTAGAAGGAAAATGTCTTGCCATGTGCCTTGGTGGATAATTATTCTCCAGCTGCAGTCATACTCATTTTACAAAGGCATGTGTGTTTGTAAGACCCCTTCCCCCCAACAGCCTCTTCATCCAGCATCCGGCTTCTTCAGCATGGCCCTGGGGCATGCTGGGTTGGATGGTCTCTTATGAGAAATCTGAGAGGTACATTCCCTGCTTTTCCACCACCCCGAACCATGAGGATGCAGTGGTTACTTTTGTGTTACCAGAAAAGATTACAAAAGGAATTCTAGAGGTGCCTGTGATTCAGTTTAAGGCCAAAGTAATTCCTACCACCTCATCACTGAAGGGCTTTGCAGAGGAAATAAGCATCATCAGGTTGCAAGGGTGATTTTCCTGTCCAATCCTAAAAAGGAACTGCCCTCAATAAATCATCTTCCTAATGGAAATGACAGAATTATTCTCCCAGGAGGGGTCCACCGGGAGGACTCTGCAAACCACACGTCCCTCTCAAGGGCAATAGGAAGGAAGCACACAGCCATCACTGCCCAGGACGACCTAAGGCTGCCTGGGGACCTGTTCCATCTCTCTCCCTCTGAGTTCACTTTTAATCCTTTCACAAGCCATTGTTTACATATAAAGATAGAACTCCTCTCAGTAAGTATGCTGTGTTTAAAATAAAAGTTGTGGTTAATCACAAGGGGAAAAAAATCCATCATATCTCTTAAGTAAAAGGAAAGGTTTAAAATTAATGTAAAATACGTTTTTATTAACAATGCCAACAAAATTAAATAACATTGGGGTGAAAAAAACAACTGGTAACACTGGTAATTTTTGGAGACAATTGCACGTGATTACCTTTCCTTGTGTGTGTGTTTTTTTTTTAATTTTTAAAATTTTTATGTTTCAAATTTGGATTTTAAGATATTTGTTATTTAAATTCATTTAATCTATAATCTGTAATCTAACATAAGGGCTGGGATTCATTCTGAGATCGGTATCTACTTTTCCAAGTGGAACAGAAAGATATGGATGCTATAATGGGGTTTTAAAACCAGAACTAATAATTCACTTTCTTCACCCATTGCATTAGATTAAGAATTTATAATAAGCTTTTGTAAATGGCATTTGGCAAAGAAACTTCAGCTCATTCTTTTTAAAATGAATTTGTTAGAACTCAAAGTTTATTTTCCAATCAAAACTTTAGGAAGTGCCACTCCCAATCTGACGGTGCAGTCAGGCTTTTGATTTCTGAGAAATTCTTACCCAGGTCACCAGAGAATGAAAGGTCAGCTTTGAGGAAGTTTCTGGAACAAGAAGAATCTCAATGAAATTGGCTGGAACTTTTTGAGTGGTGAAAAAAATATCCCTTCAATAAAGCAAGGTATATGGGAGTTAAGGTCATAGTTTTATCAAATTCAACCTAAGCATTTAGTCAGATCCCTTGAAACTTTTTCCCATGATTAAAATTCTTATTTGTTGCATTTTTGGCATGATAACTAAGTGATTTGGGGCACTGGCCCAAAAATCATAGATTATTTTTTTTGTTCTTGTTACAACAAATTAGAGGAAATCTTTTTTTTTTTTTTTTTAACATTCACTGTGAATAGTCACTTTGGCGGGTGGTGGAGGGGGCGGATAACAATTTGTCAATCCGTTATATGTTCTTTTTGCATCTTTAACTATTTTCCTAAAGGCTGCCATGATAAATTCTATGGAGAACTTCAAAGAATTCCTGCTGCTGCTAAGTCGCGTCAGTCGTGTCCGACTCTGTGCGACCCCATAGATGGCAGCCCAACAGGCTCCTCTGTCCCTGGGATTCTCCAGGCAAGAACACTGGAGTCGGTTGCCATTTCCTTCACCAATGCATGAAAGTGAAAAGTGAAAGTGAAGTTGCTCTGTCGTGTCCGACCCTTAGCGACCCCATGGACTGCAGCCCACCAGGCTCCTCCGTCCATGGGATTCTCCAGGCAAGAGTACTGGAGTGGGGTGCCATTGCCTCCGTAAAGAATTCCTAGGGGTCCCCAAGACCCTTTTAGAGAATCTGCAATTTCCTTCCTCTTCCATCTAAAGATCTGCATAAAATCAGCTCAGAATAAATTAAATGCAGAAGCAGATAAGAAAATTTATCTATTAATCCAGACAGTAACAAGAGTAGAAAAAACTAAAACAATTCTACTTTCTCAATGCTTTGTTTTGAAAAATAGTTATTTTCCACAAACATATGTCATTTACGTTAAAATTTTTTATTATTGGTTTTTATTACTGTTATTTATAATGTAGTTATAAATTTTTTAATTTTTCTATTTTAATTTATAATACAGTAAATATTGATGGCTATAACCAACGAACCTAAATCAAAGTTCTTTGGGATCTTCAATAATTTTAAGAATATGAAGTGTTCCTGAGATCAAAAAGTTTGACAACTTCTGAAATAGATAAATCTCTTTTAAAATCAGCTCATAAGGGAGGCTAGAGGATTGAGAAAGCACATGAAATAGAGCTATGTTCTTCTGGCTGAGGCCATCCTCAGCTGCCCACCATTTGAATACACCCAGCCAAGGGCAGATGTATCTGGCCTAGATTAAAAGATATCCAGCCAAACTACATTTCTGAGAACTCATCATTTTTGTTTCAAGCCACTAAGTTCTAGCGTGGTTTCCTGTGCAGCATTATTTTTGCGATGAATAATAATTTGTTCCTTCTCTGATTTTCTAGAAAATGTACCATATATTTACAGTGTTGTTCAGTTGCTAAGCTGTGTTCGACTCTCTGTGATTTCATGGACTGCAGCACACCAGGCTTCCTTATCCTTCACCATCTCCCAGAGCTTGCTCAAACTCATGTTCATTGAGTCAGTGACACCATCCAACCACCTCATCCTCTTTCACCACCCTCCTCCTCCTGCCCTCAATCTTTTCCAGCATCAGGGTCTTTTCCAGTGAGTCGGCTCTTCACACCAGGTGGTCAAAGTATTGGAGTTTTAGCATCAGTCCTTCCAGTGAATATTCAGGGCTGATTTCCTTTTGGCTTGAGCTCCTTCCAATCCAAGGAACTGTCAAGAGTCTTTTCCAGTACCACAGTTAGAAAGCATCAGTTCTTCAGCACTCAGCCTTCTTTATAGTCCAGCTCTCACATCTATACGTGATGACTGGAAAAACCATAACTTTGACTAGACAGACCTTTGTCCTCAAAGTGATGTCTCTGTTTTTACAATGAGTCCCACACATTTATGCTTCATTATATATTGCAGTATGTTGTGAAATGATGTTTCTAAACTACTTAAAGGAGAGGAAAGAGCAAGATAACAGAGTGGGAAGATGCTGAGTTCACCTCATGCCATGAACACATCAAAAATATATCTACTTGTGGAACAGCTCTCAGTGGAAACAAATGAGACTGGCAGGAAGACTTGTCTACAACCAAGGTTATAAAGAATGATCCACATGGAGTCAGGTGGGAAGGGTGGAGAAGCAGTCAGATTGGGATCCACATCCATGGAAGAGGGAGGGTTGTCACAGCTTCACTCATCAAGGAGTGAAGAGTTCCAGCCACATAACAGGCACCCCAGCCATGAGGTCCAACACCAGGCAAAGGAGTCCTCTTAGCTGGTTTGAAAACAGCTGTAAGAAAGCAAGACTCCAAATGGATTGAAAATATCCTGACGCTCTGACCTGCTCACTGAGACCACCCTAGCCTGCAACCCAGCTACACCAGGTACCTGCTCCAGCCCCTCTTGCTCCAGGCTGCTCTCCATTAGGCCAGACCCTAAGAGAGTGCACAGGCATAGAGAAAATGGGGCTAACTTGGACCCAACCCTCAGGGCTTTTGCTCCAGCCTGTGAAATGAAAACATCTCCTGCCATATTAATCAACAAGAAATGTCACAGCCATCAGTGATTCCTGGCCTCTGAATGTGAATGAGGGCTCCCAAGACTTCAATCCAGAGGATACTGCCACTGGCAGCCACAGTGATTGCTGAAGACCTAGGAGAAAGCAAGAAGCAAGGGAAACAAGGAAACAGGATTGACCCCAGATAGCTGAGGTGCATATGAAAGGAATGAATTAGGTGAGCCCAGAGGCTTGCATCTTCCCATACATAGAATGCTAAATTCCTTAACTTGATAGCTGATCTTTGATGTTCAGACTGCCTGCTCTCCTTGTGGCAAACTTGTATATAGCCTGACTTCCCCTCCTGCCTCCTTGGAGCAGTTTTCTCAGAGCTATTGAGATGCTGTCTCCTGGGCTCAAAGTCCTACACATTCCCACCAAATAAAATAACTCTTTACTTTCAGGTTGTGTCTATATTTTTTTAGTCGATAAGCCTTCTGGCACCAAGCACTCCATGAGTGTCTGAGCTCATGTCTCAGCTCATGATGACTGTCGCTGAGCACAGGAGAAGCCTCAGTTCACACCTGAATCTGGCTTTAGCTCTACCTGATAGAAAGACGGCAGCTGTCAGCACACCCAGGGCTAAGACGTGAGCCATGCTTGCTCCAGATCCTGCTTTTCAAAGCCACTACCACACATAGACTGCATAGGGACGCTCCCACGAAGAACACCCCCTTCAAAACCAAGATAGGTGGCTATTTCTCCTAATATCATGGAGGCAAAGAAATTTAAACAAACAAGAAAATAGAATATGTTTGGGGACTTCCATGGTGGTCCAGTGGTTAGGAGTCATCCTGCCAATGCAGGGGACACGGGTTCGACCCCTAGTTCAGGAAGATCCCACATGCCTCAGAACAACAAAGCCCATGCACCACAACTGCTGAAGCCATTGAAATGAGAAGCCTACACAGCATAACAAAAAGTAGCCCCTGACTGCTGCGACTAGAGAATGCTCATGCATAGCAACAAAGACCCAGCACAGTCAAAAATAAATGAATAAATAAGAACATGTCCCAAACGAGAGAGCAAGGAAAAAAACCTGGAAAAACAGTCTAATGAAGCGTGCTAATTTACTAAATAAAAGAGTTCAAAGCCACAGTAATAAAAATGCTAACTGAACTTGGAAAAAGAATACTTGAACACAGTAAAAACTTTATCAAGGAAGTAGAAAATATAAAAAAGAAACAGAATTAGAGAATGCAATAACTAAAATGAACAATACTCTTGAAAGAATTAATAGCAAACTGGGTGATATAGGAAGATGCATCAGGAGTCTGGAAGATAGAATACTGGAAATCAGCTAATCAGAGTAGCAAAATGAAAAGCAAAAAAGAAAAAAAAAATTATGAGGATAGTTTAAGAGACCTCTGAGACAATATCAGGAGAAGGCAATGGCACCCCACTCCAGTACTCTTGCCTGGAAAATCCCATGGACGGGGGAGCCTGGTGGGCTGTAGTCCATGGGGTCGCTAAGAGTCGGACACGACTGAAGTGACTTAGCAGCAGCAGCAGCAACATTCACACTATTGGGATCAGAAGGAGAAATCGAGATCCAAAGAGAGCAAAAACACTTGATGAAATTATAACTGAAAACATCCCAAGCCTGAAAAAGAAAAGAGATAGCCAGGTACACAAAGTACAGAAAACCAAAAATAAGATGACCCCAGATAGACATACACAAGAACTATAATAATTAAAATGGCAAAAGTTAAAAATAGAGAATTCTAAGGGCAGCAAGGGAGAAACAAAGAGTCACATACAAGTGAAGTCCTATAGTGCAATGAAATTATTTTTTTGCAGAAACTTTGCAGACCAGAGGGTATAGCATGATATATTTAAAGTGCTGAAAGGGAGAGACCTACAACCTGGAGTAAAAAGTAAAAAGTGTTGTCTTTCAGTCATGTCCAACTCTTTGAGACCCCCATGGACTGGGTAGCCCACCAGATCCTCTGTCCATGCAATTCTCCAGGTGAGAATACTACAGTGAGTAACCATTCCCTTCCCCAGGGGATCTTCCCAACCCAGGGATCGAACCCAGGTCTCCCACACTGCAGGCGGATTCTTGACCAGCTGAGCCACAAGGGAAGTCCTGAAACATATTCTTTTACTCACCCAGATAACTCTACCCATAGACTATACAGTCCATGGAATTGTTCAGGCCAGAATACTGAAGTGGGTAACCTTTCCCTTCTCCAGGGGATCTTCCCAACCCAGGGATCGAACCCAGGTCTCCCACACTGCAGGCGGATTCTTGACCAGCTGAGCCACAAGGGAAGAAGCCCCATCAGTACTAAACTGACCTTAAAAGAAATGTTAAAGTTTCTTTTCTAAGTCAAAGAGAAAAGACTACCACAAGAAGTAGGAATGTATAAGCAAGAAAAAAAATCTCACTAGCAAAATCAAAACTGTAAAAATCAGCTATAATGACAATAAATAGTTAAGGGATTAATCAAAGATGTAAAATAAACATCAAAAACACATAATGTGGGAGAGGGGACTAAAAACCTGTAGATCTGTTAGAACACATTTGAATTTAAATGACAGGCTAAAATAAGTAGATAAAATTATGTCAGCCTATTGAACTTCATGGTAACCACAACTGAAAACCTACAACAGATAAACGAAACTAAAGAGAAAGCAACAGGATCATATCACTAAAGAAAATCATCAAACAGGGGAAGAGACTAAAAGAACAAAAGAACTGAGAAGAATTACAAATACAACTAGAAAACAAGTAACAAAATAGCAACAAGTACATGCCTATCAATCATTTTAAATGTCAATGGATTCCATATGACCCAGCAATTCCACTCTAGGGTATATATCAGAAAAAAAAAGTATTAATTTGAAAAATATACACATTCCATATATATATATAAAATGGAAAGAAAGTGAAAGTGAAAGTGAAGTCGCTCAGTCGTGTCCGACTCTTTGCGACCCCATGGACTGTAGCTTACCAGGCTCCTCGGTCCATGGAATTTTCCAGGCAAGAGTACTGGAGTGGGTTGCCATTTCCTTCTCCAGGGGATCTTCCCAACCCAGGGAATGGAACACTACTCAAACGTAAGAAAGAATAAAATTTTTCCATTTTCAACAACATGGATGGACTTGGAGTGCATTATGCTAAGTGAAATAAATCAGAGAAAGAAAAATACTGCATGACATCACTTATATGTGGAATCTAAAAAACACAACAAACTTGTGAGTATATCAAAAAAGAAGTGGACTCACATATGTTGAGAACAAACTAGTGGTTATCAATGGGGAGAGGGAAGGGGAAAGGGCAATAGAGGGGTAGGGAAGTAAGAGGTACAAATTTTAAGTAAAAAATAAACTATAAGGATACATTTTGCAACAAGGGAAATATAGCCAATATATTATGATAACCATAACCTTTAAAAATTATGAGTCACTATTTTGTATACCTGTAACTTGTAGAATATAGCATATTAGTTATAATTCAATAAAAGATGTAGTGCACTATATGCTCCAATCAAAAGACGTAAGATGGCTGATTGAATAAAAACCCATCTATATGCTGCTTACTCACTTGAGAGCTAAATACACATACAAACTGAAAGTCAGGAGATACAAAGAGATATTTCATGAAAATAGGAATGAAAAGAAAGCTGGGTTAGCAATAGTCACATCAGACAAAATAAACTATAAAATGAAATCTATAACAAAAGACCAAAAAGAGGGCATTATATAATGATAAAGGATAAATACAAGAGGAGGATATAATACTTCTTAATATGGAGAAGGCAAAGGCACCCCACTCCAGTACTCTTGCCTAGAAAATCCCATGGACAGAAGAGCCTGCCTGATAGGCTGCAGTCCATGGGGTCGCTAAGAGACAGACACAACTGAGTGACTTCCCTTTCACTTTTCACTTTCATGCATTGGAGAAGGAAATGGCAACCCACTCCAGTGTTCTTGCCTGGAGAATCCCAGGGACGGGGGAGCCTGGTGGGCTGCCATCTATGGGGTCGCACAGAGTTGGACACAACTGAAGCGACTTAGCAGCAGCAGCAGCAGCAACATATATGCATCTAACACAGGAACACTTAAATATGTAAAGCAATTACCAACAGACATAAAAGGAGAAATTGAGGGAAAAGTTGACTGTAATGCAATATAAGTAGGGGACTTTAACAACCTCCTTCCATCAGTGTAAAGATTACCCAAAAAGAAAATCGATAAGGAAATAGTGGCCTTAAATGACCAGTTGAACTTAATAGACAACTATGGGACATTCCACCTAAAAAAGAGCAGAATACATATTCTCAAGTGCATATGGAAAGTTCTCCAGGACAGGTCACATTCCAGGCCATAAAACAAATTTCAACAAATTTAAATGGATAGAAATCATATCAAATATCTTTTCTGACCACAAAGAAATGAAACTAGAAATCAATGTCAGGAAGAAAATTGGGAAAAACACAAACATGTATATATTAAATAATATGCTATTGAAAAAAAAAATGGGTCAATGAAGACTTCAAAGAGGAAATCAGAAAATACCTCAAGACAAATGATAACAAAAACACAACTTCCGAAATCTGTAAGTAATTGTTAGCCGCTCAGTCATGCCTGACTCTTTGCAACTCTATGGACCGCAGCCCGCCAGGCTCCTGTGTCCATGTGATTTTCTAGGCAAGGATACTGGAGTGGGTTGCCATTTCCTTCTCCAGGGGATCTTCCCAACCCAGGGATTGAACCTGGGTCTCCTGCACTGCAGGGGAAGTTTATAACAATACAGGCCTACCACAAGAAACAAGAAAAATCTCAAGTAAACAGCCTACCCTATCATATAAAGGAGTTAGAAAAAGAAGAACACAGTCAGCAGAAGGAAGAAAATGATTAAGATCAAAGAGGATATAAAAAAATAAATAAGAAATTAAAAAATAATAGAAAATAATCAATGAAACCAAGAGCTGTTTTTTTAAAAAGGTAAACAAAATCGATGTCCTTATCTAGGCTCACCATGAAAAAACAAAAAAGAGAGGTCACAAATAAACAAAATAAGAAAAGAAACCAGAAAATCACAATAAACAATATAACAGAGATACAAAAAATCATAAAAGAATGCTATAAACAGTTAATGCCAACAAACTTGACAAGCTAGAAGAAATTAATAAATTGGGATGAATAAAATTCCAAAATCATCCTATGAGGCCACCATCATGCTGATATCAAAACAAGACAAAGGCTCTATAAAAAATAGTAAAACTATCGGTCAATGAATATAAATGTGAAAATCCTCAACAAAATATTAGCCAACTGAATCAACAAAATATAAAAAAGACCATACACATGATCAAGTGGAATTTATTCCAGGGATGCAAGAATAGTTCATTATTTGCAAATCAATCAATGTGACACACCACATCAACAAAATCAAGGATAAAAATTGCATTGTTATCTCAATAAATACAGAAAAGCTTTTGGCAAAATTCAACATCCATTCATGATAAAAACTCTTATCAAAGTTGGTATACAGGGAAAATATCTCAACATAATAAAGGACATTTATATAAAACCCACAGATAACATCATACTCAATGGTGAAAAGCTGAGCACTTTTTCTCTACATTCAGGATCAAGACAAAAATGCCCTCTCTTGTCACTTCTATTTAACACAGTTTTGGAAGCTTCTATCCCATGGACGGAGAAGCCTGGAAGGCTGCAGTCCATGGGGTCACTGAGGGTCGGACACGACTGAGCGACTTCACTTTCACTCTTCACTTTCATGCACTGGAGAAGGAAATGGCAACCGACTCCAGTGTTCTTGCCTGGAGAGTCCCAGGGACGGGGGAGCCTGGTGGGCTGCCGTCTATGGGGTCGCACAGAGTCGGACCCAACTGAAGTGACTTGGCAGCAGCAGCCATAGCAATGAAGCAATAAAAGAAATAAAAAGAATCCAAATCAGAAAGGAAGAAGTAAAATTGTTGCTATTTGAAGATGACATGATACTATATATGTGTATGCATGCTAAGCTGCTTCAGTAACGTCTGCATCTTTGCCACCCTATGGACTGTAGCCCACCAGGCCCCTCCGTCCATGGAATTCTCCAGGCAAGTATACTGGGGTGGGTTGTCATGCCCTCCTCCAGGGGATCTTCCTGACCCAGGGAACTAACCCACATCTCTTATACCTTCTGCATTAGCAGGTGGATTCTTTACCACTAGTGCCACCTCAGAAGCCTGATACTATATATAGTACACTCTAAAAGATATCGGAGAAGGCAATGGCAAGCCACTCCAGTACTCTTGCCTAGAAAATCCCATGGATGGAGGAGCCTGGTAGGCTGCAGTGCATGGAGTCGCTACGAGTCGGATGCGACTGAGCGACTTCACTTTCACTTTTCACTTTCACACAATGGAGAAGGCAATAGCAATCCACTCCAGTGTTCTTGCCTGGAGAATCCCAGGGACAGCAGAGCCTGGTGGGCTGCCGTCTATGGGGCTGCACAGAGTCAGACACGACTGAAGCGACTTAGTAGTAGTAGTAGTAAAAGATATTGGAAGCTTTCACCATAAAAGTTTCCACCATAAAAGCAATTGGAACTAATAAATGAATTCAGTAAAATTGCAGCATATAAGATTATATGTGCTTAGCCACTCAGTCACATCCAACTCTTTGGGACCCAATGGACTGTAGCCCACTAGGCTCCTCTATCCATGGGGACTCTCCAGGCAAGAATACTGGAGTGAGTTACCATGCCCTTCTCCAGGGGATCTTCCCAACCGAGGGATCAAACCCAGGTCTCCTGCATTGAAGGCAGATTCTTTACCATCTGAGCCACTAGCTAAGCCCAAGAATACTGGATTGGGTAGCCTATCCCTTCTCCAGGGGATCTTACTGACCCAGGAATTAAACTGGGGTCTCCTGCATTGCAGGTGGATTCCTTACCAGCTAAGCTACCACAAAAGCCCCCAAGATTAGTATATAGACAAGTTTTACTTTTCCACGGGTTAAACATGAACCATCAGAAAGAGAGAGCAAGAAAACAAACCCATTTAAAATTACAACAAAAAGCATAAAATATCTAGGAATGAACTAGCCAAGAGGGTGATAGACCTATGATCTGAAAAACTACAAAACACTAATGAAGGAAATTGAAAATAATATAAAGAAATAGAAAGATATCCTGTGTACATGAATTAGGATTAGTATTATTAAAATATCCATACTACCTCAAATAACCTAGATTTAATGCAATATCAATTAAAATACCCATGACATTTTCCAGAGAACTAGGGCAAATAATTCTAACATTTATATGGAACCACTCAGTCATGTCCAATTCTTTGTGATCCCAGGGACTGCAGCCTTCCAGGCTCCTTCATCCATGGGATTTTCCAGGCAAGAATATTAGAGTGGGTTGCCATTGCCTTCTCCAGGGGATCTTCCCAACCCAGGGATCAAACCCAGGTCTCCAGCATTGCAGGTGGATTCTTTACCACCTGAGCCACCAGGGAATCCCTGTATAGAACCACAAAAGATCCCAAAGAGCCAAAGTGACAATGATATATTACAAGAAATAAAGTCAATATCTTATGAAAATTTTAAATGGAATATAATCTATAAAAATATTAAATTGCTGTGCTATACACATGAAACTAATAATAATATTGTAAATCAACTATACTTCGATTTTTTAATAAAATAAAAACTTTAAACTACCTGAGGGAATATAGTTTGCCGTGCCTTTCTCCAGGGATGTGCAGAGTACATCATATGAAATGCTGGACAGAATGAAACACAACTTGGAATTAAGACTGTTAATCTTAAGAAAGATTAAGATATACTATATTCCCTCAGGTAGTTTAAAGTTTTTATTTTATTAAAAAATCGAAGTATAGTTGATTTACAATATTATTATTAGTTTCATGTGTATAGCATAGCAATTTAATATTTTTATAGATTATATTCCGTTTAAAATTTTCATAAGATATTGACTTTATTTCTTGTAATATATCATTGTCACTTTGGCTCTTTGGGATCTTTTGTGGTTCTATACAGGGATTCCCTGGTGGCTCAGGTGGTAAAGAATCCACCTGCAATGCTGGAGACCTGATATTGGGAGTAATATCAACAACCTCAGATATACAGAATATACCAATCTAATGACAGAAAGAGAAGAGGAACTAGAGAATGCCTTGATGAGGGTGAAAGTGGAGAGTGAAAAAGCTGGCTCAAGACTCAACGTTCAAAAAACTAAGATCATGGCATCCAGTCCCATAATTTCATGGCATATAGAAGGGAAAAAAGTGGAAACGGTGACAGATTTTATTTCCTTGGGCTCCAAAATCACTATGGATGCTGACTGCAACCAAGAAATCAAAAGACACTTTCTCCTTTGGAAAGAAAGATTTGACAAAGACCCTGATGCTGGGAAAGATTGAAGGCAGGAGGAGAAGGGGACAACTGAGGATCAGATGGTTGGATGGCATCACCAACTTGATGGACATGAGTATGAGCAAGCTCTGGGAGTTGGTGATAGACAGAGAAGCCTGGCATGATGTAGTCGATGGAGTCATAAAGATTTGGACACAACTGAGCAACTGAAATGAACTAAACTGAGACAGTGTAATAATAAGCTGAGACATCACTTTGCCAACAAAGGTCCATCTAGTCAGAGCTATGGATTTTCCCAGTGCTCATGTATGGATCTGAGAGTTGGACCATAAAGAAGACAGAGGGCCAAAGAACTGATGCTTTCAAATTGTGATGCAGAAGACTTCTGATAGTACCTTGAACAGCAAGGAGGTCAAACCAGTCAATCCTAAAGGAAATCAAACTTGAACATTCATTGCAAGGACTGATGCTGAAGCTGAAGCTCCAATGTTTTGGTCACCTAATGAGAAGAGCCAACTCATTGGAAAAGACCATGGTGCTGGGAAAGAGTGAGGACAGGAGGAGAAAGGGGTGACAGAGGATGAAATGGTTGAATAGCTTCACCAGTTCAGAAGATATGAGTTTGAGCAAACTCTGGGAGATTGTGAAAAACAGGGAAGCTTGGCATGATGCAGTCCATGGGGTTGCATGACTTAGCAACTGAACAACAGCAATGAAAAATATTTAATTAGTTTATAAAATATCTGGGAATCTGAAATTTCTAGACAAAGAAGCATTCTTTAAAAGTCATTGTTTCTTACCTTGCACTCCTTCCCCCCCCCCCCCCCCGCTAATATTAAAAGAGAGAACTTCCCTTTTGAGGAATTTGTTTATCTTTCCTCTGTTTTTTCCCCTCCAAATCTCACCTTCACTGAGCTCTAGAACTCAGTGAGCATGGAGCGCTTACAACCATACAACTCCCTGATTTAACAGAAGAAAGCATTTTTAATTTAACTGTTTTCACATTTCTATCATTGAAATTCCAGAACTCTATAATCTGTTTCTCCATCACTTTTGTTATAACTATCATTTTGGGAAGAGTTCAACAGAAAAGTGAATCATTGCCTGAAGAGAGATTGGATCCTCCTCTATTATAGCCTCCAGAACAATCCCTAAATGCCTGATCATCTTTGGCATCCTATCTCCTGAACCCTTGTGCTCTGAGCAGCCCAAGGCAAAGACGTGAAGCTTGTCCTCCAGATTCTCATATTTCCTGCTGTTTCTCCTGTCTGGTTACTCCTCACCTCAGCCTCCTAGGAACTCAAGGCCTCCACGCTTTCTCTGACCAATGAAAGCCCTCAGTTCAGTTCAGTTCAGTTCAGTTGCTCAGTTGTGTCCGACTCTTTGCAACCCCATGAATCACAGCACACCAGGCCTCCCTGTCCATCACCAACTCCCAGAGTTCACTCAGACTCACATCCATCAATTCAATGATGCCATCCAGCCATTTCATCCTCTGTCGTCCCCTCTCCTCCTGCCCCCAATCCCTCCCAGCATCAGAGTCTTTTCCAGTGAGTCAACTCTTTGCATGAGGTGGCCAAAGTACTGGAGTTTCAGTTTTAGCATCATTCCTTCCAAAGAAATCCCAGGGCTGATCTCCTTCAGAATGGACTGGTTGGATCTCCTTGCAGTCCAAGGGACTCTCAAGAGTCTTATCCAACACCACAGTTCAAAAGCATCACGATGAGGCAATTATTTTCCTTTCCAAGGGTCCCATGCTCGAAAAGCTGCTTGCTTTCTTGCCCACCTGAGTCCTTACCAATGTCACCAATCTTACTAAAGTGTCCTTTATCTCATCTTAGTATCTGGTAGAAGAATTCTACTAAAGTAATTAGCATGAATGATCACTGGCTAAATGAATAAGCATTTGCATAAAGGAGACACTTGCTAATAGGTTAGTTTAGAAACTGCCTATTGAAGAACTTTCATTTACCAGGTTTCCTGAATGACAGTGTGGAGGGCTTCCTGCTAACCTGTTAACTGCTAATATGCACTACACAGAAATTCTGATTTTGTTAAAATTAAAAAATATTGGAGTTTACCTGTTAAATCAGCTATAATTACCCTAAGTAATACAGCATTCATCTTTCAGAATGTGATCTATCTTTTCATGGCATTTTATATCCATTCATTCACAAAAAGAAGTACCAAACTTTCCACACAAGGCCAAATAGTAAATATTCTAGGCATTGTAAGCCATAGGATCTCTGTTGTGCCTGTTCAGCTCTATCACTGTAGCACTCAACAAGCTGCAGCCAGGACATCAGACTGCAGGGCATGGTTGTGTTCCGATAAAACTTTATTTACAGAAAGAGGAGGCAGGTTGGACTTAGCCCATCGTCTGCTTTGTCAATGCCTTTGATACATGACAGGTAAGCAAAAATCGAATAAGTTTTGTCATAAATGAAACCATGTCTCTCTGCATGCTTGATTGGGGCTGGAACTTCTAAGATGGTTTTGCACTCCAATCCGGTGTCTCACCTATTGTGACTGAAACATCTGGGAGCTGACTGAACTCACACTTCTTTGCACAGGTCCCAAAAGGTCAACAATGGAATCTATAATCCTTAAGAACTTAAAACATGGAAACTGCTAAATGGTGGGCTGAGTGCACTGACAGAGGTTTGTGCAAGTTAGAGTAGGAGGAGCAAAGAGAGTGAGCAGTGGAAAAGGAAGTACTCTGAGGTCTTCAGCTGAGCCCTGAGTGTAGCGGAAGCACAAAGTACAATGTAAGCAAATTTTTATTTTAAAAAAAATGATTAGTATAAAAACAGAGATTAAAAGTTAATAAAAGAGAAAAAGTGAAGTTGCTCAGTTGTGTCCGACTCTTTGCAACCCCATGTACTAAAGCCTACCAGACTCCTCCATACATGGGATTTTCCAAGCAAGAGTACTGGAGTGGGTTGCCATTTCCTTCTCCAGGGGTTCTTTCTGACCGAGGGATTGAACCCGGGTCTCTCCCATTGTAGGCAGATGCTTTACTGTCTAAGCCACGAGGGAACTGACTATAAAAGAGAAAAGCAACTTCAAAAACCAGCTTTTGAAACAGTGGAGGTAATGGAATTCCAGTTGAGCTATTTCAAATCCTGAAAGATGATACTGTGAAAGTGCTGCACTCAATATGCCAGAAAATTTGGAAAACTCAGCAGTGGCCACAGGACTGGAAAAGGGCAGTTTTCATTCCAATCCCAAAGAAAGGCAATGCCAAAGAATGCTCAAACTACCGCACAATTGCACTCATCTCACACGCTAGTAAAGTAATGCTCAAAATTCTCCAAGCCAGGCTTCAGCAATATGTGAACTGTGAACTTTCAGATGTTCAAGCTGGTTTTAGAAAAGGCAGAGGAACTAGAGACCAAATTGCCAACTTTCGCTGGATCATGGAAAAAGCAAGACAGTTCCAGAAAGCATCTATTTCTGCTTTATTGACTATGCCAAAGCCTTTGACTGTGTGGATCACAATAAACTGTGGAAAATTCTGAAAGAGATGGGAATACCAGACCACCTGATCTGCCTCTTGAGAAATTTGTATGCAGGTCAGGAAGCAACAGTTAGAACTGGACATGGAACAACAGACTGGTTCCAAATAGGAAAAGGAGTTCATCAAGGCTGTATATTGTCACCCCATTTATTTAACTTATATACAGAGTACATCATGAGAAACGCTGGGCTGGAAGAAGCACAAGCTGGAATCAAGATTGCCGGGAGAAATATCAATAACCTCAGATGTGGAGATGACACCACCCTTATGGTAGGAAGTGAAGAGGAACTCAAAAGCCTCTTGATGAAAGTGAAAGTGGAGAGTGAAAAAGTTGGCTTAAAGCTCAACATTCAGAAAACGAAGGTCATGGCATCTGGTCCCATCACTTCATGGGAAGTAGATGGGGAAACAGTGGAAACAGTGTCAGACTTTATTTTTCTGGGCTCCAAAATCACTACAGATGGTGACTTCAGCCATGAAATTAAAAGACGCTTACTCCTTGGAAGGAAAGTTATGACCAACCTAGATAGCATATTCAAAAGCAGAGACATTACTTTGCCAACAAAGGTCCGTCTAGTCAAGGCTATGGTTTTTCCTGTGGTCATGTATGGATGTGAGAATTGGACTGTGAAGAAGGCTGAGCACCAAAGAACTGATGCTTTTGAACTGTGGTGTTGGAGAAGACTCTTTCAAGTCCCTTGGACTGCAAGGAGATCCAACCAGTCCATTGTGAAGGAGATCAGCCCTGGGATTTCTTTGGAAGGAATGATTCTAAAGCTGAAACTCCAGTACTTTGGCCACCTCATGCAAAGAGTTGACTCATTGGAAAAGACTCTGATGCTGGGAGGGATTGGGGGCAGGAGGAGAAGGGGACGACAGAGGATGAGATGGCTGGATGGCATCACTGACTCAATGGATGTGAGTCTGAGTGAACTCCAGGAGTTGGTGATGGACAGGGAGGCCTGGCATGCTGCAATTCATGGGGTCGCTAAGAGTTGGACATGACTGAGCAATTGAACTGAACTAAACTGAAGCAAGAGATCTGCACTCCAACCATGCACGTGGAAATGACCAGCAGTGGTAGCAATCATAATATATTTAAGATACAAAAATCGATAAGAATCAAGAGGCAATGGGAGCCCAGAAGAGTAGGATCAGGCCCTGGCTTAGCAAAAGGATTATGGTACTAAATGAAACACAGGAGCAAAAAAAAAAAAAAGAAAAAATACACAGGAGCCATGTCTTAAAAAGTATCAGAAGTAGTGGCAAGACATTACTGAGTTTGCACTACCTCACTACCTCACATGTTCAGGCAGAGACCTCCAAAAGGCAACTGTTTGTTATTCAGTCACTCAGTCATGTCCAATGGACTCTTTGCAACTGCAGCACACCAGGTTTCCCTGTTCTTCACTGTCTCCCAGAGTTTACTCACATTCATGTCCACTGAGTCTGTGATGCCATCCAGCCATCTCATCTTCTGTTGCCCCCTTCCTTCTTCTCCAGCCCTCAATCTTTCCCAGCATCAGGGTCTTTTCCATTGAAAAGTTCCATTCAGTTCTTCACATCAGGTGGCCAAAGTACTGGAGCTTCAGCTTCAGCATCAGTCCTTCCAATAAATATTCAGGGTTGATTTTCTTTAGGATTGACTGGTTTGATCTCCTTGATATCCAAGGGACTCTCGAGAGTCTTCTCCAGCACCACAAAAGGCAGTAGGATAATTCAATAAGAAGCACTAGACCAAAGATATACATTAAAAATCTTCAGCATAGAGATAAATGAGTTAAGTCAGAGAACTCTGATGAGAAAAGACTTCAAGAAAGAATATTGGTCAACAATCCTACATAAAAAAAAAAAAAAACGGTGATTGATGAGCAGTTAAAACATAACTGGAAACATAGTGAGACAGATGGGTGGAAACACCAAAAAGCTCTAGGAAAATAAAATTTCCAGATGAGATGAGTATTCTCACTACACTTGAAAGTTCAAAGATCATTGGTGACTTGTTCCAGCAAAAGTTTATTAGGGAGGGAAATTTACTTAGAGTAGGTGATAAAAAATGAGGAAAGTGTGTGCAAATAATCCCCAAAGAACTCAGTCATGGAGCAAAGAAAAATAATTTAGAAAGAATTCAAAGTGAAGGAAGAATCACAGCAATAGTAGAGAGATTTGAAATGTGGTGTGGGTGCTCAGTCACTAAGTCATGTCTGATTCTTTGCGACCCCACAGACTATAGTTCATCAGGTTCCTCCATGAGATTTTCCAGGGAAGAAGATTGGAGCTCCATTGCATTCGCCAGGGATTCTTCCTAACCCAGGGACCCAACCCGTCTCCTGTGTCATCCTGCATTGACTGAGCCACCTGAAAACCCCAAGGAGGAGCTTTTGCAAAGTTATGATAGAAAATAGAAGTTAGAGAAGGAAGAAGTGCTGTTTTATGAAGCAAAACCTGTAAGGAAATAAGGTGGGCAAGAAGAAAGAGAAGGGTTCTGTTCAGTTGCTCAGTCGTGTCTGACTCTTTGCGACCCCATGAATCGCAGCACACCAGGCCTCCCTGTCCATCACCAACTCCCGGAGTTCACTCAAACTCACGTCCATCAAGTCGGTGATGCCATCCAGCCATCTCATCCTCTGTCGTCCCCTTCTCCTCCTGCCCCCAATCCCTCCCAGCATCAGAGTCTTTTCCAATGAGTCAACTCTTTGCATGAGGTGGCCAAAGTACTGGAGTTTCAGTTTTAGCATCATTCCTTCCAAAGAACACCTAGGACTGATCTCCTCTAGAATGGACTGGTTGGATCTTGGATGAAAAGTTTCAATAGAGGATCCCCTCATCCCCCCATGAAGAATGTATTGTGTGGAAGCTAGGAGTTAATGCTTTATCTGATCTGAGAAGGACTTGAGGGCATCTGTGTGGAAGGATGTGAACAATGAACTCACAAGTGGCACAAGGGACCTGCCAAATCCTGTGCTAAGAAACTTGACCAGACTTCAGCCTGGCTTGCAGCTGTATTAATTGTTGTTGTTGTTGTTCAGTAGCTGGGTCATATCCAACTCTTTGCGACCTCATGGACTACAGTACACCTGCACTAGACCATGATCCTAGAGATAACCCTGATCCTCATGCTGACTCTTTGCTCAAGAAAAGACAATGTTGCCAGGCTGCAAAAAAAAAAAAAAAGAAAAAGAAAAAATTACATTGTCCCAACCCCCTAGCTAAACCACTTTCAGTAATTATCCATCTATCTGCTTCTTTAATCTTTCTATGTCCATATCACCCCCTAGATCCTTCTCCACCCCCATTTTACTTCCCTGTAGTCCTTTTTTGTTCCCTATCTATTGTTTCTTTAAACTGGACTATATCTCTGTTACTGCTGTAGTCTGAATACAATTAGTTTTGCCCCATTTAACAAATAGGCTCTGTTGTTTGTTTGTTTGTTTGTTTTAACAGGGATATATGGGAGTAAATGGAAGGAAAACTGAAGAAGTGCTTCATTATCCTTAGTAACTACTTCACTAAACCATACTTATTTCCCCTCCTAGAATGGAAGTATATGTGAAAGGAAAATCATTTTTGGACTTGGTGATTGTCTTAGTTATCTATCGCCATATAACAAACCATCCCAAGTCTTTGTGGCTCCAAAGAGCAGCAAGGTTTCTATAGTTTTCATAATTCTGTGGATTGGCTAGGCTCAGCTAGGTGAGTGGCTTGCTTCTCATGATATTACAGTATATTAACAGGGTGTTAAACTGAGGCTGACCTTCTGACTTTAGTCTCAATATCTGGTGACTCATCCAGTGTGACTAAAAATTCTGGGAGCTGACACAGCTCAAATCCCTTTGCATGTTGCTGGATCCCAAGAGGTCAACAATGTTCTTTAAAACCTAAGTCTGAGGTTGCACAGTTGCATCTTCTCTGCATTCTATTGGTCAAAATGAGTCACAGTCACAGGGTCAGCCTAGGTTCAGTGGGAAGAGGAATAGCCTCCCTGTCTTAAGAATGGAGTTGGCATATAACCAACTGACACGGGAGGAATTGATAGCCATATTTGCATACATCCTACCATGACAATTTACATCTTTCCCACATATAAAACCTTCTCACCCCTGTCCCAACATCTCTAAGACCTCTCAGTGTCTTGATCATCTAGTGTTCTTAAGTGCTCGTGGGATACACTTAGATGGAGGATTTAAAAAAAAAAAAAAAGAAGAAGAAGCATAATTGATCGTTTGCAGTTTGTGAAAGGCCTCAGTTGGAGAGAGCAAAAAGCAAGATTTCTTGGGCGGAGGGGTGGGGGGGGGGCGGGGGCGGAGTGCAAAGCTTGAAAGATCGCACTTGAAAGAATATGGGGTGGGTCCAGAATGAGTAATGAAGGCTATGAGGTGAAGAAAGAGCTGATAGACTTTTATATTTATCCAATTTGATGAGATAAATCACCTCTTAAGTGAGCAAATGTTTGGGGAAAGGCTCCCTTCCTTATCCCCTTCAATTACATCACTGACCTTGGTTCTAATCCAAGGGAGTGACAGTTGCTAGTACCATCACTTTCTGCAAGATTCAGCTTGAAACACAAAATGTAAGATGAAGTTCAGCACGTGCCTTTCAAAAAACCAACTGTACAAGCTGCAATAATATTTTCAGATGCTTGTTATGCCTCTAGCATCTGCATTTCACAACTATTCTGAACATATAATTATACCTTCTAGCAATTTTTTTTTCCATTGAGTCAGGAAATTCACTATTTTATGAAAGAAAAAAAATTAACCACATTTGATGTATGTCATGCAAGGACAAGGTAATAAGCAAGATTTTCATAACTCAGTACTATATACATCTCTAAGACAACTTATGAAGAAATAAAAGTGCAGCAACATTGACATGAAACATTCTCATCACATGACTCTCAAGGCAGGCTAACTCCCCAAAATCTTCTAAGGCTAAGAGATGTGTGGGAGAAAAGAGGAGGATGAAGGGTTTATTTGCTGACACCACAAAAGAAACATTTTTTTATGTTCTTACTTTCTCAGTGTGGTAATATAGTGTCAAAGGGAAATGCGTGGGGAAAAGGAAGGAAAAACTCTCAGGACCTTCCAAGGAAAACCACTGGGAACATTTTGACCAATATCTCTAAATAGCTTTGTGCTGCATTTATATCCTTCTCTTTCCCCTCTCACTAAGGACTCTCCCAAGCAGACCAGAAGACCCTTCCCAATGCCAGGAGACTTGATGAGATTTTTTCCCAAAATAAGGAAGAGAAATCAACAGTTGACAAAAGAGGAATAAATGAAGTGAGTGAAATAATAGATAATTAAATAAAAATTATTCATTTTCAATTTTATTTACTTTTCCATCTTTTACTCTTTTGCTAAAAGGGCCTTTTAAGGGACTTCTCTGACATTCCCGTGGTTAAAATTTCATCTTCCAATGCAGAGGCTGCAGATTTGATGCCTAATTGGGGGACCTAAGATCCCACATACCTCACAGCTAAAGACACCAAAACATAGAAGCAATATTGTAATAAATTCAATAAAGACTTTAAAAATGGTCCATATAAAAAATCTTTTTAAAAAAAGTAAAATAAACTAAAAAGGCCTTTTAACAGAATTTTCACTTATTTGAAACTAGCACCTCATGCTGAAGTCAAACCATGTATAAAGACAGCTGAGATATGAGACTCCACCCAACAGACACCAAATAACTAATCCTACCAACACTAGCATAGACAGATGACAGAAAAAAGTAGAAGAAAATTCATTTTGCAGGATTTTTTTTTCCCTCAGGTTATATCCCACGAGGGTATAGAAAACCAGCTAGGTTGTAAAAACCAACTGGGATATTTAAAACTCAAATATAAAAGATCTCCTCTGTAAAATTATACATTAACTGAACACATTTTTACATTAATTTATTTCTTTTTTTTAATTTTTAGAATTTTAATTAAGAATCAGTTTTTAACTAAATTTTGTTTTGTAATTATGTAAACTATTTACATGATACAAAAGCTATATCTGAAAAATCAGACGTATTCAAAGAAGCCTAATTTTCCTTCTCCTCTAATTTCCAATGTGACTTCTTTCATTTCATGATTTATCTTTTAAATTTTTAAATAAAAACAAATAACATATGTATTACTCCAGGAGAAGGAACTGGCAACCTACTCCAGTATTCTTGCCTGGGAAGTCCCATGCACAGAGGAGCCTGGCAGGCTACAGTCCATGGGGTCACAAAAGAGTCAGAGATGGATTAGTGACTAAACAACATTTCCAGTTAATTAGATAAATTGCAGTGTATTACAAAATTGGTTTCATCTCATTTTTCACTTTTCCAAACAACTGCTCCAGAGTAATATATGAAGATTACATAGAAAATTTTCTCTGATTTTCCTAATTATATACAATATCTTTATATAATTCCATTAGACTCCATTTTTGGTTGTTATCAATTGATTTTCTACCATAAGTCATATATATAAATATATATATTTACATATATGATACATGTGAAAGTGAAAGTGTTAGTCACTTAGTTGTATATATAAATTAAAAGTGGAATCAAAATTGCCAAAGAAATATCAACAACCTTAGATATGCTGATAATACCACTCTAATGGCAGAAAGAGTAAAGGAACTAAGGAGTCTCTTGATGAAGGTAAAAGAGGAGAGCGAAAAAACTGACTTGAAACTCAACATTTAAAAAACTAAGATCATAGCATTCAGTCCCATCACTACATGGCAAATATAAGAGGAAAATGTGGAAACAGTGACAGGCTTTTTTTTCTTGGTCTCCAAAATCACTATGGATGGTGATTACAGCCATGAAATTAAAAGACTTTTGCTCCTTGGAAGGAGAGTTATGACAATGCGAGACAGTATACTAAAAAGCAGAGACATCACTTTGCTGACAAAGGTCCATATAGTCAAAGCTATGGTTTTTCCAGTGATCATGTACATATGTGAGACATGAACCATAAAGGAGGCTGAGTACCAAAGAACAGATGCTTCCGAATTATGGTGTTGGAGAAGACTCTTGAGAGTCCCTTGGACTGTCAGGAGATCAAACCAGTCAATCCTAAAGGAAATCAGCCCTACATTTTCATTGGAAGGACTGATGCTGAAGCTGAAGCTCCAATACTTTGGTCACCTGATGTGATGAGCTGATGTGATTAGCAAAGACCATGATGCTGGGAAAGATTGAAGGTGAAGAAAAGAAGGGGCAGCAGAGGATGAGATGATTAGATACTCAATAGACATAAGTGTGAGCAAACTCTGGGAGATAGTGGAGGACAGAGGACCCTAGTGTGCTGCAGTTCCTGAGGCCGCAAAGAGTCGGACATGACTCAGTGACTGAACAATCACAACAACAATATTTGTAAATTATGTAATCTGGGTTATTAATTTTCTACTACAAATAATATTAAAATTAGCCTGGTGGGCTGCAGTCCATGAGGTTGCACAGAGTCGGACACGACTGAAGCAACTTAGTAGTAGTAGTAGTAGTACATAGTATATTCTTCTTCCCTTCTCCTATTACACATTTGGTTTGAAGCATTATCTTTTACTTTCAACTACCAACAATAAGATGAATAAATTGTATTCAGTATTTTACATGGCTTCCCCATTCCACTTCTATTTTTTTATATTTATACTTTGTCAATATTGCCAGAGGACATAGCTATTGCATATGTATGGTTCTCTGTTATAGTCACCATTTTGTCTGAATTATACAGGTCAATATATATTTTAAGTTCACACTAATTCTGTTTTCAACATGTCACCATTCATTTGGTTTTCTGAAAAAAATCTTTCTCTAGATTACTCAAGAAATGCTCATGAAACAATAAAATCTGAGTTCTCACATGCTTAAAGCAGTTTGTCTACAGATTTTATAGTTAAAAGGCAGTTTGGCTGAATATAAAGCCATTGGCTCATATTTTTTACTAGAATACCATAATAATGTTACTCTAATGCCTCCTGGCATAAAACATTGACATAAACAAATCATAAGACAAACTGATTTTATTTGCATGCTTAATTTGTTTTATTAAAATTTATCTTCATTTGGTAAATCTGGATTGATTTTCCCTGCATCAGTTTTCTGTTGCTATAAAACAAATAACCACAAATATAGCAGCTTAAATTTATTAAATACAGCAACACAGATATATTGCCTCTTAGTGATCATGGATCAGGAGTCCAGGCAAATATTAGCAAGATTCTCTGTTCAGGGTCTCACCAGGATGAAATCAAGAAGTTGTTAGAGGCTGCAATCTCTTCTGAGGCCCATGGTCTTCTTTCAAGCCCACTAGTTGTTGGCAGAATTCAGATCCATACAGCCAGAGGACTAAGATCTCTACTCCCTTGCTGGCTGTCTGTTGAGGGACACTCTCAGCTCTAAGAAACCATCCATCATTCCCTGCCATGTGGCTCTCTCCACAATATGGAAGCTTTCAGCCTCAAGGCCAAAAGAATGGTCTTATTTTAAAAGGGACTACAAACGTGTTTTATGAATAATTTTTAGAAGTCATCAATTTTGTATATTCACTTGCTGAGTTATATGTTTAGTTTTAAAGAGTTGTAATAGCCTTAAAAAGATGTAGTATAAAAGATAGAATAAGAATAGAGTAAGGAAACTAAGCCAAAGAAGAATAGAAGGAATAATAGTTTACTGGCAGGGTTCTCCAGAGAAACAGAACCAACAGGATGTGTGTGTGCACTCAGTTGTGTCTGACTCTTTATGACCCCACGGACTATAGCCCACCAGGCTCCTCTGTCCATGGGATGTCCCAGGCAAGAATACTGGAGTGGGTCACCATGCCCTTCTCCAGGGGATCTTCCAACCCAGAGATCAAACCTGTATCTCTTGTGTGTCCTGTATTGGCAGGCAGGTTCTTTATCACTAGCGCCACATGGGAAGCCCTAATAGGATGTGTATATACGTATAAAGAGATTTATTTTAAGGAATTAGTTCACAAGATTATAGAAACTGGCAAGTCCAAATTCTTCAGGATGGGCCAGCAGACTGGAGAGCTAAGAAGAACCAGTGTTGCAGTTCAAGCCCAAAAGCCATCCGCTGGTTGATTCTGTCATTCTAATCAGGCTTTCAACTGATGAAATGAGGCCCACCTACATCATGGAGAGCAATCTGCTATATTCAAAGTTAACCAATTTATATATTAATCTTGTCCAAAAACACACCCTCACAGAACCACCCAAAATAATGTTTGACTGTGGGTCTGGACTCTGTGGTCCTGGAAAGTTGACCCATACAATTAACCATCATAAATGGTCAAGGCTAAAGTTATACCCCAAACTGAATAATGGGAAATCTTATTTATATAACTGGTTCTAAATTTTATAACTAAGTTCTAAGTTTTCTATCTAGCAAGCAGGGAATGAAATAGATATTCCCTTAGAGAAAAAAAAATTTTTTTTTTCCAATAGAGAAACTGAAGAGAAATTTCTCCTATGGGTCATCATGAAAACAGCACTTTGTGGTTCAGTAAGCGGTCTCCCAGTTCACTTCCCTAAACAACACTAATGGCATATTTCCAATACCTGTTTTCCATAAAAATAATTATATGAGTCCAAAGACTAACATGGCTTAATTCAGTATCATCTTGGGATGGAATTTAAAATATTTATGGAAGTATGTGGATTACCAATTCTTTAGTCAATTCTTCATGAATATTATTACCCCAAACCCTTTTTCGATAAAAATTGCATGGCGGGGAATTTCAAATTATTTTCTCTGGCTGAAACCTGAAGGTCATATGGTATGAGAGCATGTATGCAATATTATACACTGATGGGCCCATCGGGAGACTGACACCCCCTTATTGAAATAAGAAACCCAACCAAGGCTCAGGCTTGAATAGACTCTCATCCAACTACTGCATGAATTTGATCCAAGGTAGTGACTCTGGGCAGACTGAACATTTTACTTCATTCCCAGCTGCAATTAAGGTCCAAAGGTATCCATTATAGACCATGGCTACAAGTAGTTTGACATGAAAAATGTTGTGAACAGGTGTCACAAATCACCACAGCACCCATTTATAATGTCAGTAAAGCATTCATTGAACAATGACTATTAAATCTAGAATTTAAGTTATGTTTGCCTTCTACTGACCTTTTATAATGATTTTTCTCCAGTTCTGCTAAGAAGCCAGGATTGAGTATTGTCAAGATGTGGTGACAGATTTATCATAAATTCCATGAATGGTAGGAAAGAAAAATGAAACTAAAAAAAAAAAAAAAAAAGATTCGGAAAACATGGCAGGTCCAAGAAATTGACAATCATGGTAAGGGTTGAAAGACAAGCAAGAAGGGAGTGAGAAAAGTGGAAAGATAAAGGATCTATGTGTTAAAACGGGGAAATTCCAGCTTTAATCTCATAAAAGACCCAGTTCCACCTTACTCAGAATTTCCAAGGTGTGGTAAACTACTGATGTGAAATGAAGGCGACTTTTTAGAGTAGAAAAGATTAGGAACCATAAGCCTCGAGTTGCCAGACTTAATGTCCATTAGGTCAACATATGTTCACTTCTCAGCAGAACTATAAGCTGAATTTCAATGATTAACTAATTGTTATTTCCTATTATTTATGTAAGGTCCTTGATTGAACTGAGTGCATGGAAAACAGCAGCTAGAAAATTAAGGACAAATCAGTTCATAACTCATCCATTTTGTTAGACTAATTGAACTCTGCATGCTAGCAACTTTTGTCATCAACAATGATGACTAATGATTAAAAAGGGAAATAAAAGTTAAGTGAAGGAAAATGAGAACTTGGATTTATCTTGTGGTCCAGTTGACTAGTTTTGAAATAACATTGACATGGTGATAGTAAATGGAAAAGACCAGTGGTGGAGAGAGTGGTTAAAATTTTACAGAAATTTACTTCCAACAGAAATATCATTTTTGATTGTTCATCTTCTAAGTGAAAATTTTGCTTACAATCATCATTTTCAAGATGATAATTTTTAATCTTTCTGTTGTGGTTACTAATGCATCTAAGTGCCTTGTACATTCCTTTCCAGTATTGTATACAAAAATGTCAATGGGAAAATAAAACACTATTTTAGGTTGAATTCTGTCCCCTAAGAATCCACATGTTGGAATCCTGGCCTCCAGTTCAGTTCAGTGACTCAGTTGTGTCTGACTCTTTTCAACCCCATGAATCGCAGCACTCCAGGCCTCCCTGTCCATCACCAACTCCCGGAGTTCACTCAGACTCACATCCATTGAGTCAGTGATGCCATCCATCCATCTCATCCTCTGTCATCCCCTTCTCCTCCTGCCCCCAATCCCTCCCAGCATCAGAGTCTTTTCCAATGAGTCAACTCTTCGCATGAGGTGGCCAAAGTACTGCAGTTTCAGTTTTAGCATCATTCCTTCCAAAGAAATCCCAGGGCTGATCTCCTTCAGAATGGACTGGTTGGATCTCCTTGCAGTCCAAGGGACTGTCAAGAGTCTTCTCCAACACCACAGTTCAAAAGCATCAATTCTTTGGTGCTCAGCCTTCTTAACAATCCAACTCTCACATCCATACATGACCACAGGAAAAACCATAGCCTTGACTAGACAGACCTTTGTTGGCAAAGTAATGTCTCTGCTTTTGAATATGCTATCTAGGTTGGTCATAACTTTTCTTCCAAGGAGTAAGCGTCTTTTAATTTCATGGCTGAAGTCACCATCTGCAGTGATTTTGGAGCCCAGAAAAATAAAGTCTGACACTGTTTCCACTGTTTCCCCATCTACTTCCCATGAAGTGATGGGACCAGATGCCATGACCTTCGTTTTCTGAATGTTGAGCTTTAAGCCAACTTTTTCACTCTCCACTTTCACTTTCATCAAGAGACTTTTGAGTTCCTCTTCACTTTCTGCCATAAGGGTGGTGCCATCTGCACATCTGAGGTTATTGGTATTTCTCCTGGCAATCTTGATTCCAGCTTATGCTTCTTCCATCCCAGCGTTTCTCATGATGTACTCTGCATATAAGTTAAATAAGCAGGGTGACAATATACAGCCTTGACGTACTCCTTTTCCTATTTGGAACCAGTCTGTTGTTCCATGTCCAGTTCTAACTGTTGCTTCCTGACCTGCATACAGGTTTCTCAAGAGGCAGATCAGGTGGTCTGGTATCCCCATCCCTTTCAGAATTTTCCACAGTTTATTGTGATCCACACAGTCAAAGGCTTTGGCATAGTCAATAAAGCAGAAATAGATGTTTTTCTGGAACTCTCTTGCTTTTTCCATGATCCAGCGAATGTTGGCAATTTGATCTCTGGTTCCTCTGCCTTTTCTAAAACCAACTTGAACATCTGGAAGTTCATGGTTCACGTATTGCTGAAGCCTGCCTTGGAGAATTTTGAGCATTACTTTACTAGCATGTGAGATGAGTGCAATTGTGCGGTAGTTTGAGCATTCTTTGGCATTGCCTTTCTTTGGGATTGGAATGAAAACTGACCTTTTCCAGTCCTGTGGCCACTGCTGAGTTTTCCAAATTTGCTGGCATATTGAGTGCAGCACTTCCAAAGCATTATCTTTCAGGATTTGAAATAATTCAACTGCAATTCCATCACCTCCACTAGCTTTTTCGTAGTGATGCTTTCTATGGCCCACTTGACTTCACATTCCAGGATGTCTGGCTCTAGGTGCGTGATCACACCATCGTGATCACTGAGGCCTCCAGTGCCTCAGAATGTAACCTCTCTGGAGGTGTAATTGGTTAAGCTAAGGTCATCCTGGAGTAAGGTGGCCTTCTAATACAATACAGGTGATGTCCTTATGAGAAGGGGAGTATAGACATGCATACAGAGAGAACACCACGTGAACATGAGGAAGAACATGAATGCCGAGATGGGGTGATGTGTCTATAAGCCAAGAAACACCAAAGATTGCCAAAGAAGGCCAGGAAGCTGGGAGCAAGGCACAGAACGTATTCTTCCTCAAAGCCCTCAGAGAGAAGAAACCCTGCTGGCACCTTGATCTTGTACTTCTAGCCTCCAGTACTGTGAAGCAATGAATCTCTGTTCTTTAAGCTACCTAGTACTTGGTATAATATGTTACGGCAGCCTTAGCAAACTAATACACACATTATTGGGTAAATAGTTCAGACCTGGGCAGGGTGGGTTAAAAATTTGTTCATGAAGTTAGTATCTATAAATTAAGTCAAGTCTCTGAAATAAGATACAGACAGAGGCAGGAAGGATATTTCTCTGTTCTTCAAAGATACGTAGCAAATAATAAAAATTGCTGGCTCAAGATATGACAATCTTTGGTGCTTCTTCTCAGCTCAGACTTCAAGTGTCTTCATTTGTTTGCTACCCTGCATTTATTCCAAGACCAACTAAGAGAAGAGAATTGCTGACCTTCTTAGAGGAGTCTGTAGTCTGGCCAACAAAGCCCATAGAATCAGATACTGAGCCTCCCATTAAAAAGGTTCCTATGGTAGCCAATTAGCTAAAATTCTTGACCTCTGTGGTCCATCTCACCACTGAAAAATTGTTGAAAGGAATGAGAAGCTGACCCACAACATGCAGTGGAAAGCAAGGGACTAACATATATCGCTATTTCCATTTTATAAATGAGGAAACCAACACTTAATGAGAAAGTATTCTGCTCCCGCTCTTACAGCTAGTAAACAAAAGGTCAGGATTTAAGCCCAGAAATGACTCCCGTTCTGTGTTCATTACCACTGCAGTATACTCTCTCCCAAAACTTACTCGTCAGCATCAGATCATGACAGTGTTTGGAGAAAGTTTTTCCACTCTGGATTTTTTTAACTTAAAAAATAATGCATAAATAAGCCAAATAACACAGAGTCACATAAAGAAAAAACTTAATGTTATCTATTCCATCTTCCTGATTACAACTCACTCCATTGAAGTAACCCATATCAACAGTGTAGAGTTTATCTTTCCACATGTTTATCTACATTCATGCAAATATATCCCCACAAAAGCACAGAAGAGTTGCTATTCCTGTATTTTATTTTAAAAAATAAGATGCTAGTATTTAGATTGTCCATTATTTCAGGTATTTTTATAGCAATATAATGATACGCAGATAGACATGCAGATATATAGATATATATGGATATAGATAGAATATACAATTATACCCTATGGCTGGACATTTCAGAGAAGGCAATGGCACCCCACTCCAGTACTCTTGCCTGGAAAATCCCATGGATGGAGGAGCCTGGTGGGCTGCAGTCCATGGGGTCGTGAAGAGTTGGACACAACCGAGCGACTTCACTTTCATTTTTCACTTTCATGCATTGGAGAAGGAAATGGCAACCCACCAGTGTTCTTGCCTGGAGAATCCCAGGGACGGTGGAGCCTGGTGGGCTGCTGTCTATGGGGTCGCACAGAGTTGGACACGACTGAAGCGACCTAGCAGCAGCAGCAGCAGGTGGACATTTAGGCTGCTTCCAAGATTTTATCACTACAAAAGCTACAATATTCTTCTGTATATTCATATATGCCAGTGATTATCTGCAGAGTAGATTTTAAAAACTGATAATGCTGGGTCAAAGAATATATGTATTTTTTAAATTTTTATAGCAAGTGTTTTATAGCAAGTGTCAAATTGCTTCCCAAACTGTTATACCAACTCACACTCACATCAGTGTTGCTGAAAATGGCAATTTGCTCACATCCTTGCCAGTTCAGAATTTTATCAAATATGTCAGGGTGCTCAAACATAGGCAATGCCAAAGCTGGTTAATTGAGCACCTCCATAATTTTAATTCTGAATTGACTGATACTAAACTCAGAGATATTTAATCTAAGGGTTAAATTCCTTTGGCTATCCTCTCATATGTATAAATAAGGTAGCTGCTATGTATCTAAAGTGGTCTTTTTGTGGAGATATAAGCAACAGAGTCACTCTGAGTGACTTAAGCATGAAAAAAGAAAGATAGTCTCTTATTTAAAGATAATAGATAGCTCACAAGATGATTGGAGAGGTTAGAGAACCAGGTTAAGGGATAAGCAGCCTGAACAGCAGTCTAATCATGACATCAAATTGATTTGAAAAGAAATTTTAGATCATTTCAAAGACTGTAAAACAAAACAGTTGACAATACTGCTAATTCTGCAGCAAGACACTTGAACTTGCAGCAACTGCCAGTTCCCTTCTAAGAATGCCTCACCATCTCTGCTTCTTGCCACATATCAAGGAGTCTAGGCCGTAGTGCATGGGAGGCTAGGAAATTTACTATCTGAAGTTCAACTTTTCTAGTAGGAAGTAGCATCTGCCTCCCAAAAAAAAACTCATGAATTCCTGAGAAGGGAATTTTTCAAACCATAGGAAGAGGATTTCAGGGTTAGGAAGCAGGAAAGAATAATCAAGGTCCACAGCACAGATTCTTTTTGAATGCAGCCTTTCTAAAATATGAAAACTGATTTTCTATTCTTTCTTTCATTACATTTTCCTAATAATATGTTTAAAATTGTAAGTTTTCTTTTCTTTTTTTTTTTAATTTTTATTTTGGGCTCTTAAGATTTTTTAAGCAGTCTACATTTTTGCAATATCTAAAATGGGAGTTATTTTATTATCCATTCACCTGCAAGTCTGACTATGATTTGGATCTATGGGTAAGTAAAGACACTGTAATTCACCTAGTACTGACAGTAAACATTAGTGTTTAGGATGTCATAAAAACAAAATCCCTGGTTCCTGAAAGTGTGGCTCTTCGTATGGTCATAGAGCGCATGCAGCTTTGGTTTACATCCAAGATGGATTGAACGTCCTGCCTGCTGAAAACTCTATCTCCCACCAGGTTTTCTTAAAGACTAATATTAGCAGCCTGAAGGCCATTTTCTGATTTAGGATATTAAAACCCAAGAAAGGCTATGTTAAAAGACTGAAATTAGTGTTCATTGACTTGTTCATTCATAAAGCACTTGATGAGTATCTCCTATGAACCACATTCTGTCCAAGGCACCAATGGCATACAGATGAATGCAGTTAAGTTTGAACCTCTATTCTTAGGTGTATAATTGTGAGTAAACTAACTTCTGAGGGAATTTCCACATTTAAAATAAGGATGATATGTATGCACTGCTATATTTTAAATGGATAACCAATAAGGTTCTACTGTATAGCACAAGGAACTCTGCTCAATGGCATGTGACAATCTGGATGGGAAGGGAGTTTAGGGGAGGATGGATACACACACACACACACACACACACACACACATATATTAACAAGGTTGTAATAGCAAAAGGACTCAGCCATGCTGTTCACCTGAAACTATCACAACCTTGTGGATAGGCTACAAAAAATAAAATAGAGACAGTAATAATGCCCACTTCATGGGTTTTCTCTAAGTTTTAAGTGACACAGCAAAGTTCTGAGCACTGTATGGTGTAGTTTATATTCAACAGTTAGACCTGGACATGGAACAACAGACTGGTTCCATATAGGAAAAGGAGTTCGTCAAGGCTGTATATTGTCACCCTGTTTATTTAACTTATATGCAGAGTACATCATGAGAAACGCTGGACTGGAAGAAACACAAGCTGGAATCAAGATTGCCGGGAGAAATATCAATAACCTCAGATATGCAGATGACACCACCCTTATGGCAGAAAGTGAAGAGGAACTCAAAAGCCTCTTGATGAAAGTGAAAGTGGAGTGAAAAGGTTGGCTTAAAGCTCAACATTCAGAAAACAAAGATCATGGGATCCGGTCCCACCACTTCATGGGAAATAGATGGGGAAACAGTGGAAACAGTGTCAGACTTTATTTTTCTGGGCTCCAAAATCACTGCAGATGGTGACTGCAGCCATGAAATTAAAAGATGCTTACTCCTTGGAAGGAAAGTAATGACCAACCTAGATAGCATATTGAAAAGGAGAGACATTACTTTGCCAACAAAGGTCTGTCTAGTCAAGGCTATGGTTTTTCCTGTGGTCATGTATGGATGTGAGAGTTGGACTGTGAAGAAGGCTGAGCACCGAAGAATTGATGCTTTTGAACTGTGGTGTTGGAGAAGACTCTTGACAGTCCCTTGGACTGCAAGGAGATCCAACCAGTCCATTCTGAAGGAGATCAGCCCTGGGATTTCTTTGGAAAGAATGATGCTAAAACTGAAACTCCAGTACTTTGGCCACCTCATGCGAAGAGTTGACTCATTGGAAAAGACTCTGATGCTGGGAGGGATTGGGGGCAGGAGGAGAAGGGGACGACAGAGGATGAGATGGCTGGATGGCATCACTGACTCAATGGACGTGAGTCTCAGTGAACTCCAGGAGTTGGTGATGGACAGGGAGGCCTGGCGTGCTGCGATTCATGGGGTCGCAAAGAGTCGGATACGACTGAACGACTGATCTGATCTGATATTCAACAACCTTCAAATACCTTAATAAACATTATTAGTATTAATAACGGAGAAGGCAATGGCACCCCACTCCAGTACTCTTGCCTGGAAAATCCCATGGACGGAGGAGCCTGGTAGGCTGTAGTCCATGGGGTCGCTAGGAGTCAGACATGACTGAGCGACTTCACTTTCACTTTTTACTACCATGCATTGGAGAAGGAAATGGCAACCCACTCGAGTGTTCTTGCCTGGAGAATCCCAGGGACAGGGAAGCCTGGTGGGCTGCCGTCTATAGGGTCGCACAGAGTCAGACACGACTGAAGCAACTTAGCAGCAGCAGCAGCAGCATTAATAAACCCACGGTAAATTAAAACATGTGATAAATCTATGCTATGCACAGACTAGGCTGTTATTGTTGATAACAGTATGGAGGAACAACACTGCTCAAATTGCAGTTGGCAGGAGGAGATTTAGAAGAGGAGCCTACAGAAGATTAAAATTTGAGCAAACTCTTTAAGAATGAACATGAGATATCTTGGAGAAGGAAGAATGGACATTGAGCAAGAAATGGCGAGAAGATAGATGAAATGGCATAACTAAGTTATGGGGATGTGAAATAATGCAGAATGCTGTTTGCCTTATAAATGTGTTATAAATCTTCTTAGTGTGAGAAAACAGTGAAAGAGGACTTTGTTCAGATTATGAATGATCTTGTATGCCACGGTGAGTTGAGACTTCGTCCTTAGTAATAGGAGGAGACATCAAATGACTGTCAACTTAGTGAAAGGTCATTGTGTTAGTATTCATATAGCAGTAAGGAAAATAATTTAAAGAGTTTGATTAGCAACAGGGAGGCCTTCTCCCATCATGTCATTGCAATAATTTCATGGTGAGTGCTAATGGTTAGATTAAAGTAATGGCAGTGCAAAAAAAGGGAAAGATTTAGATACACATTTACAGGGTAGAATGGGCACTAGAGCTAAATTTACTGGAAGCGAGGGGGAAGTCTACAAAGCTTACCAGGTGTCTGGCTTGGATGACTGTGTGGATGTGGTGCATCACTAAGCATGGAACACAGAAAGTGAGGATCAGTTTTGTAAGGATGTGTAGACTGTGATATCTGTGAAAGATATCTGTGAAACATTCTTCCAAAGAACCCTGGACTACACTTCCTGAAATTATATTTTTGTGAAGTGGTGGATGTGTATTATGTCAAGTGGAATGGGTTGCCATATTCCAGATTTTCTTCCCCACTTGATTCTTGTGACAGTGGATGGCAAGAGACATCTTGCATGAGATTTAGGAGACAGAAGTGAAGCAGCAACCAGAATTTCTTGCGGTTGAACTGGACACGAGATGCCGTAGCTACATACCCACGTTCAATCTGGTATCTCAGCACGGTGGCAGCATTCGGCATTGGAGCCTACATAATCTCCCGTCCCTACTGTAGACACCTCTCCAGCATTGTGTCTTTGACTCCTGATCCAGGTGAATCACTAATCACCAGATTCTTCTACAAGACAACCCCTCCCCACCTTATCAAAGTAAAACACTTTGAGGTACTAAGAGACAGATGAGGGTTCCAGTCCATCTTTGTGTGTCCACTCATCTAGGCTCTAGCTTGTCCACAGAGGGTGTATCTCAGCCTCAGAGGTTCCAGCTGGTCCATGCTTCCCTTCCTGAATGCCTGCTTTGAATGAGTTCAGGCTGCAGCACCAGTACAGAGAAAGAATCTCTCAAGTGCTGTGAACCAGCTCCCAAAACTGCCTAAGGTCACATCTCTTTAGCAGATCCCTGATGGTCAAACCCTGATGGACAAAACAAGGATAGTTTTCATAGACCTCTTTGACATTGTGCACAGCTTTGAACACATAGTCCAGCCCTCCAGACATTTTGGCCCTGAGACAAACGGTCGGAAGCTTTAGGGTTCCACCAGCCTAAGGCATAATTGTTCAGTTTTAGCATTAAGCTAGTGGCCTATCTCCTCAAGCTGAGAAACCACTTGTACAAAAAATGAGCGACTGAAATCTGAGTTGGGCAAATGCTTTCTATAGAGGGTCAGATGGTAAATAATGCAGTATTTGCAGCCCATAAGGTCTTTACCACAACTATCCGATTCCCATTGTTGAGCAAAAGTAGCTGCAAACAGCACACACATCTTTACTTGTAAAAATAGATGACACACAGCACAGGGCACTCGGCTCGGTGCTCTGTGATGACCTAGAGGGCTGGGATAGGGCAGGGGAGCCTCCAGAGGGAGGAGATATATGCATACTTAGAGCTGACTCACACTGTTGTACAGCAGAAATCAACACAGCATTGTAAAGCAGCTATCCTCCAACTAAAAATAAATTTTTAAAAATCAAACTTAAGAAAAAAAAAAAAACAATGTGTTACATTTGACTCATGGACCATTGTATCTGATTTAGACAAAATAGTACAATTTCTGTATCATAAAAAGTACACTTTAAAAGTTCATTAGTAGTATAGTGTGGAGAAAAACATTAAAGTCAGGGTCAGATAGGGTAGGATGTCATCTCAGTCTGGCACTTTCTGATGTTCCATTTCCTCATTTTTAATGGAGACAAAAAGATAAGTACACTGTTGTACAATATGTCCACCCATTTTTTGACTTGTCTCCTTTCAAAAAATAGCATCTATTTCCCTCCCCTTGAATACAGATTGGACACAGTGACTCATTGCAAATGAACAGAACATTGCTGAAGTGGCATTTACATAATTTCCAAGGATAAATTAGACAAAGATGATTCAGCCTCAACTTGACTCTCTCTTGAGGTACTACTCTCGCGACTAAACCACCAAGCATGAAGAAGCCAAGTGGCCAAATGGAAAGGTCATATCTAGGTGTTCTGACCATAACCCCAGCAGAGGCCCCAGATGACAGCCAGCATCATCTGTCAGACATGCAAATGAGCAAGCTGTCCCATGATTCTAGTCCCCAGCCTTTGGGCTGGTCCAGTTAATGACAAATGGAACAGAAACATTTGTCTCCACCATTTCCACCTAAATTGCAGAAACTTAAGTAAAATAAATGTTGTCACTGTTTTAAGTTACCAAGTATCGTGGTGTTAATAACATAACAGTAGATGACCAGAATATAAAGGTGCCCAGCAACTCTCCAATTATTACCATAAAAGAATTTTGTAGAAATCTCCCAGGCCTATTAACATACTGACTTGGATCTTAGCACTATGTGCAAGCCTATGTGTTCAACTGACTATTTTTTAATTGAAGTATAGTTGATTTACAATGTCATGTTAGTTTCGGGTGGTGGTGGCCTTTAATCACTAAGTTGTATCTGATTCTTTCACAACCCCATGGACTGTAGCCTGCCAGGCTTCTCTGTCCATGGAATTTCCCAGGCAAGAACACTGAAGTGGATTGCTATTTCCTTCTCCAGGGGATCTTCCAGACACAGGGATCAAACCTGCACCTCCTGCATTGGCAGGCCGATTCCTTACCACTGAGACACCTGGGAAGCCCAGGTGTACAGCATAGTGATTCAGTTATATATACATATATATTCTTTTTCAGATTCTCTTCCCTTATAGGTTATTATAAAATATCAAGTATAGTTCCCTGTGCTATACAGTAAGTTCTTGCTGGTTGTCTGATCCATGGGTTGGGAAGCTCTCCTGGAGGAAGGCATGGCAACCCACTTTGGTATTCTTGTCTGGAGAATCCCCATGAACAGAGGAGTCTAGTGGGCTCACCCATGGGCTCACAACTAAGCACAGCACAGCACAGTGTGTATATGCTGGGGCTTCCCACGTGGGGCTAAGGGTAAAGAACCCTGCTGCCAACGCAGGAAACATAAGAAACATGGGTTCAGTCCCTGGGTCAGGAAGATCCCCTGCAGGAGGGCATGGCAACCCACTCTAGTATTCTTGCCTGAAGAATCCCATGGACAGAGGAGCCTGGCAGACTACAGTCCATAGGGTCACAAAGAGTCAGACACAACTGAAGTGATTTATCATGCACACACACATACGTTAATACCAATCTCCTAAGGCTTCTCTCCCCACTACCTTCCCCTTTTGATAACCATAATTTTGCTTTCTATATCTGTGACTCTATTTCTGTTTTGTGAATAGGTTCATTTCTATATATTTTTTTAATTCTACATATTTGCCTTTCTTTGGCTTACTTCACTTAGTATGATAATCTCTATGTCTGGGTATGTTGCTGCAAATGACATTGTTTTATTCTTTTTTATGGCTAAATAATATTCATATGTGTGTGTGTGTGTGTGTATGTATCACATCTCCTTTACCCATCTGTCTATAGATAGATATTTAGATTACTTCCATGTCTTGGCTATCGTAAATTAATATATTGGAGTCCATGCACTTTTTTGAATTATAATTTATTTTGGATGTGTACCCAAGATTGTGGGATCATATGGTAGCTCTATTTTCAACTTTTTTAAAGAACCTCCATACCATTCTCCATAGTGGTTGTACCTATTTGCATTCCCACCAACAGTGTAGGAGGGTTCCTTTTTCTTGCACTTTCTCCAGCATTTATTATTTGTAGACTTTTTGATGATGGCCATTTTTACTAAAGTGACGTGATACTTCATTTGTAGCTTCCCAACAATCCAAAGAAAGGACAAATAAAACAAAGCATACTGTCAAAAGCCACAGAGGATTTAAGAGGCCGAACCCAATGACCTACACTGGAATTTGGTCAAAACTCTAGGCTTAACACATCTAACTCTTTCAGAAACAATATCATGGGATTTCTGATGACCAGCTTAGAATAGGACTAGAGCTGGCCAGACTCCTTGATATGAAATGAAACACCACTGAAAACTAATAGGCTGGTGAATTTTGAACTAGAAAGTTTGGCCTTTCATTTCTTTTGGCCAGAGCACTTTCAACAAAAGTCTAAATCATATTTTTTTAAAGTAGTCTCTTAAAAGACATGAATAGCTACAGGTCAGTTACAATTGGTTCACTTATGTTCTTCCTTAAGTTCAAGATAATAAGATAGAGTCTGAGGCTTGGGGGAACAAAATGCCTACACTTTTGATCTAAATATTGGATCCATATTTGTAACAATTTTTCACAAGGATGCAGATGATACTCAAAGTGAATGAAAAAAGAGAGTATAAATCTAGAAACATGGGTTTGTAGTTTAATGTGATGACATGTGTGCGCAGATCTGAGAAATTAGAGTGATAGTTGCATAAGTGAGTAGATGTGAGTGAATATGAACAATGAAATTACAGGGTAATCTCTAAAGAGAATGGAATACAAGAAAATCCTTTAACTTTATTTCCTTATAGCACCTTTTCCCTCTCTCACAACTATGCACTGGGGATACTAATATACTTTTTCTCCAATTTACCATTTTGTCCCCAATTGCTATATGTCAGCAAATTTGGAAAACTCAGCAGTGGCCACAGGACTGGAAAAGGTCAGTTTTCATTCCAATCCCAAAGAAAGGCAATGCCAAAGAATGCTCAAACTACCACACAATTGCACTCATCTCACACGCTAGTAAAGTAATGCCCAAATTCTCCAAGCCAGGATTCAGCAATACATGAACCATGAACTTCCAGATGTTCAAGTTGGTTTCAGAAAAGGCAGAGGAACCAGAGATCAAATTGCCAACATCCGCTGGATCATAGAAAAAGCAAGAGAGTTCCAGAAAAACATCTATTTCTGCTTTATTGACTATGCCAAAGCCTTTGACTGTGTGGATCACAATAAACTGTGGAAAATTCTGAAAGGGATGGGAATACCAGAGCACCTGACCTGCCTCTTGAGAAATCTGTATGCAGGTCAGGAAGCAACAGTTAGAACTGGACATGGAACAACAGACTGGTTCCAAATAGGAAAAGGAGTATGTCAAGGCTGTATATTGTCACCCTGCTTATTTAACTTGTATAAAGAGTACATCATGAGAAACACTGGGCTGGAAGAATCACAAGCTGGAATCAAGATTGCTGGGAGAAATATCAATAACCTCAGATGCGCAGATGACACCACCATTATGGCAGAAAGTGAAGAACTAAAGAGCCTCTTGACAAAAGTGAAAGAGGAGACTGAAAAAGTTGGCTTAAAGCTCAACATTCAGAAATGGCATCTGGTTCCATCACTTCATGGCCAATAGATGAGGAAACAGTGGAAACAGTGTCAGACTTTACTTTGAGGGGGCCTGCAAAACCACTACAGATGGTGACTGCAGCCATGAAATTAAAAGACACTTACTCCTTGGAAGGAAAGTTATGACCAACCTAGACAGCATATTAAAAAGCAGAGACATTATTTTGCCAACAAAGTTCCATCTAGTCAAGGCTATGGTTTTTTCAGTAGTCATGTATGTATGTGAGAATTGGACTATAAAGAAAGCTGAGCACCAAAGAATTGATGCTTTTGAACTGTGGTGTTGGAGAAGACTCTTGAGAGTCCCTTGGACTGCAAGGAGGTCCAACCAGTCCATTCTAAAGGAGATCAGTCCTGGGTGTTCTTTGGAAGGACTGATGTTGAAGCTGAAACTCCAAACTTTGGCCACCTGATACGAAGAGCTGACTCATTTGAAAAGACCCTGATGTTGGGAAAGATTGAGGGCAGGGGAGAAGGGGATGACAAAGGATGAGATGGTTGGATGGCATCACCTTCTCAATGGACATGAGTTTGGGCGAACTCTGGGAGTTGGTGATGGACAGGGAGGCTTGGCATGCTGTGCTTCATGGGTTTGCAAAGAGTCGGACATGACTGAGCGACTGAACTGAACTGCCACTCTAGGATCCTTTCCTAGAATGTCCTCAAGGCAGTGTTTTGAAATGTTTTAAAAAAAGGAAAAAGATCAAGTCATGCAGTCCTGGATATAGCGGTCACAGCTGCCTCTACCTAACTGTAAACCTGAGCCTTCGTTATTTATGACCATCAATTTCAAGACCTGGAAAATAGAGAATATCTTCCCAGAGGATGGTTATACAGTTCAAGTAATACAATATTCACAGCATCAAAGGGTGACATGTGGCGCAAGTTCAGTAAAGGAGACTTTCCCCAGAACCCCTCGTTTCCTGCTCAGTGACTCCTACTTGTGCTTTGCAGTCCTGTTGCGGTGTCCCTGCCTCGGTACAGTCTTTGTCAAGATCCCCAAGCAAAGTTTCATTTGTTTCTCCAGGCTGTAATAGCATTTTGGCCACATGGCAATATCTTAATATGATTGTGTATCAGGCTGTCTCATGTAGATTTAGCATCTTATTAATTCCTTATGTGCTTTGTTCCCTCATTAGGATAATCTAGAAATTTTTATTTTGTAATTAAAGCATTTATAAACATGTCACTTATTAAAATCACTATGTGCCATTTGAAAGAATTGAAGGGTGGATTACTCAATATTTGGAAATGTGTTAGCCTGCTTTATAGAGGCCATTGCTCCCCCCATCTGGCTCCCTCTTGCCCAACTGTCACCATTATATGATTTATAGCTGGTGCCTGCTCATCTTTATGACTTTGCCTTCATGTTTTCCCAAGTCAGAGGGTTTTTTCTTTTGGTAAACCTATACCCTTATTAATGAAATATGACCAATCAATGCTATAAAGTACTCTTGAAATGTGTAAATATTGCACATTGCCCAAAGGGGCAGTACTAAGTGCAAATGGAATGAATGGAAAAACCACTGCTGCAAGAAGCTTAATTTTAGAAATATATTTTTCTCCCAAGTAAGGTTATGCTCACAATAAGATTAAACTCTGATCTCTTTACTCAATATACACATTTTTAAGCTGCTACATTTCCAAAAATAATAATTATTATGTAGCTAATGTCCTATTGGATGTTTAATATGGCACAAGCACAAAACTAAAACTTTCTACATGTCATCTCTCATTTTTGTCACTGTGAGAAACTTAAGGAAGACATATCACTGTGTCTGTTTCACAGACGTTGTTGCTATTGTTTAGTCCCTAAGTTGTGTCTAATTCTTTTGCAACCCCACCTGCCAGGCTCCTCTGTCCATGGGATTTCTCAGGCAAGAATACTGGAGTGGGTAGCCATTTCCTTCTCCAGGGATCTCCCTACCCAGTGACTGAACAGGCGTCTCCTGCATTGGCAGGTGAATGCTTTACCACCAGGGAAGCCCTTATTATTAAATGTCCTTTGTAACTCATTAGAAATAATTCAATATTATAACATAGTTCTACTTTTGACTTTAAAAAGAACATTATTCATAATTTGTATGGATATACAAAAAACCTCGAATAGCCAAAGCGATCTTGAGAAAGAAGAATGGAACTGGAGGAATCAACCTACCTGACTTCAGGCTCTACTACAAAGCCACAGTTATCAAGACAGTATGGTACTGGCACAAAGACAGAAATATAGATCAATGGAACAAAATAGAAAGCCCAGAGATAAATCCACGCACATATGGACACCTTATCTTTGACAAAGGAGGCAAGAATATACAATGGATTAAAGACAATCTCTTTAACAAGTGGTGCTGGGAAATCTGGTCAACCACTTGTAAAAGAATGAAACTAGAACACTTTCTAACACCATATACAAAAATAAACTCAAAATGGATTAAAGATCTCAATGTAAGACCAGAAACTATAAAACTCCTAGAGGAGAACATAGGCAAAACACTCTCTGACATATATCACAGCAGGATCCTCTATGACCCACCTCCCAGAATATTGGAAATAAAAGCAAAAATAAACAAATGCGACCTAATTAAACTTAAAAGCTTCTGCACATCAAAGGAAACTATTAGCAAGGTGAAAAGACAGCCTTCAGAATGGGAGAAAATAATAGCAAGTGAAGCAACTGACAAACAACTAATCTCAAAAATATACAAGCAACTCCTACAGCTCAACTCCAGAAAAATAAATGACCCAATCAAAAAATGGGCCAAAGAACTAAATAGACATTTCTCCAAAGAAGACATACAGAGGGCTAACAAACACATGAAAAGATGCTCAACATCACTCATTATCAGAGAAATGCAATCAAAACCACTATGAGGTACCATTTCACACCAGTCAGAATGGCTGTGATCCAAAAGTCTACAAGCAATAAATGCTGGAGAGGGTGTGGAGAAAAGGGAACCCTCTTACACTGTTGGTGGGAATGCAAACTAGTACAGCCACTATGAAGAACAGTGTGGAGATTCCTTAAAAAACTGGAAATAGAACTGCCTTATGATCCAGCAATCCCACTGCTGGGCATACACACTGAGGAAACCAGAAGGGAAAGAGACACGTGTACCCCAGTGTTCATCGCAGCACTGTTTATAATAGCCAGGACATGGAAGCAACCTAGATGTCCATCAGCAGATGAATGGATAAGAAAGGTATGATACATATACACAATGGAGTATTACTCAGCCATTAAAAAGAAAACATTTGAATCAGTTCTAATGAGGTGGATGAAACGGGAGCCTATTATACAGAGTGAAGTAAGCCAGAAGGAAAAACACCAATACAGTATACTAACGCATATATATGGAATTTAGAAAGATGGTAACAATAACCCGGTGTACGAGACAGCAAAAGAGACACTGATGTATAGAAAGTCTTATGGACTCTATGGGAGAGGTAGAGTGTGGGAAGATTTGGGAGAATGGCATTGAAACATGTAAAATATCATGTATGAAATGAGATGCCAGTCCAGGTTCGATGCACGATACTGGATGCTTGGGGCTACTGCACTGGGACGACCCAGAGGGATGGTATGGGGAGGGAGGAGGGAGGAGGGTTCAGGATGGGGAACACATGTATACCTGTGGTGGATTCATTTTGATATTTGGCAAAACTAATACAATTATGTCAAGTTTAAAAATAAAATAAAATTTAAAAAAAAAGAACATTATTAAGGCTGAATACAGCAGTGAGCATAATAAATGAGAATGGTTAAACTCCTTTTTTAAAAGACAGACACTCAATAAACATTAAAGTAAAATGTAACCACATGTTCTACACAAAGGGTTCATCTACATCAAATGATACAGAAAGCTAGAAGGAAGACAGAAAGGGACATAGAAATATAACCAAATAAGAAGAAAAAAAGGCAAAGAAAGCAGAGACAGACACATTAATATTAGAAAAAGAGAACATGGAAAAATGCTTCTAACAAAAGTGAGAAAGCCATTTTATAGTGATGAAAAGGTATAATTAACCAAGAAGAGATGATAGCTCTAAACATCTATGCACTGAAGCCACATTTGATAGAGCTATACTAAGCAAAATTGTATTAAATTCTTTGAAGGGGAGGTGGATTTTAACCTGCCTTTCAGAACATGACAGATAAAATAGATTCCATTATCTGAACACAATGAAAACTGAAAATTAATTTTAAAAAAACAACCTCCACTTCCTCCAATTTAATCACGTGGAAATTTAAGTCCATGTCTAAACACTAAGTCAGGGATTTAAAATAATGTCAGATTCTGGGAAAATGGCAGTGTCTGTGGCAGCATGGCTTTTCAAACTCTCCAAATCTCTAGAAAATACAGAGAAGCTTGGTAGCAAAATCATAAACATAGGGGAAATATTTACAATAAATCCAGAATGTGAATGCAGACAAACCACGAACAGCCACAAGCCCTTCATGGTAGAGGCATTCGAGGAAGATAGGAGTAATGAATCTGCCCAGTAGCACTCAGAACAGAAGCCCCAAGCGGCCAACAACTGTTCATTGGAAAGCAATTCCAGAAGACAACCAGACTGGGAGGAGTCTTGAGCTATTCCATAGCAAAGACGGAGCTTCCCAGGTATCACTAGTGGTAAAAAACCTGCCTGCCAGTGCAGGAGACATGAAAGAAGTGGGTTCGATCCCTGGGTTTGGAAGACTCCTGGAGGAAAGCATGGCAACCCACTCCAGTATTCTTGCTGGAGAATCCCCTGGACAGAGGTGCCTGGTGGGCTACAGTCCAAGGGGTCACAAAGAGTCAGACTCAACTGAGCAGGGACATACACACCCAAGGATTGTTGAAGCAGTCCAAGCATGGGTTGGAAATGGATTTCTGGACACAGGGCATTTCAGAAAGGAATGAGTTTATTAAGAACAAAGAGCAGAGTTAATGGGGACACTGAGAGCACAGTGGGCCAACCTCCTGATGGACCAGGGAAAGCCAACAATTTTTGTGAATAGCCAATGTTTATATCCTTGAGTGGAGAAGGAAATGGCAACCCACTCCAGTGTTCTTGCCTGGAGAATCCCAGGGATGGGGGGAGCCTTGTGGGCTGCCGTCTCTGGGGTCACACGGAGTCGGACACGACTGAAGTGATGCAGCAGCATATCCTTGAGACAAAGAAAATTCCTGCTGGAAGACTGGCGGTAGGTGATCGGTTGGGGCACTATAGGGTGTTTACTAGAATCGGCATCTTTGCTTAACCAAGAGTCAGGAAGTTTGTTAGTGATGATCAGGAGGCTTTTGGCAATGGCTACAAAGGGGCTCAGTCAGCTTCAGAGATGACCTTGGTTCTGGGCTCTACTTCCATGGTTTTGGTGCAAGGCCTTGCACCTGCGGCCTTAGGGGCAGGACTCAGCAAGGATGACCTCACATGTTGAGATAAAAATTTATCTTCTCTTTGGAATCACTAAGGCTGTGGTTTCACAAACATTCACAGATGAGGAAGTCCAATTAACATGTGTGTGTGCTAAGTTTCATCAGTCATGTCCAACTCTATGCAACCCTATGGACTGTAGCCCACCAGGCTCCTCAGTCCATGGGATTCTCCAGGTTAGAATACTGGAGTGGGTTGCTGTGCCCTCCTCCAGGGCATCTTCCCAACCCAGGGATTGAACCCGCTTCTTTTATGTCTCCTGCATTGTCAGATGGGTTTTTTAACATAAAACTAATTCAAACTTTATCAGCCTAGTTTGAACATTCCATACAATTTATATATGGACTCATATATTGGTGGGATCAACCACCACCTAGGCTTTATGATATTTTATTATTACCTTTTCTAGTATTTCAGTAAGTGTATCAATAACATACGTTAAGACTTGAGTGGTCATCATTTGCTTATCTGATTACCTTCTCTCATCTTAGAACTCACATGAATGGGAAAACAAATAAGTATATCTTATTTAAAAATTGAAAGCATAGAAAAAAAAGTCACTAAAAGTTCGGGCATGGATGCTTCTAACTACAAGGATTAAAGGGAAGGAATCCAGACAGTTGGAGCATTACATGAACACATACAACTTTGTGAGCAGATGAAACATCCAAAATAATAATAATAATGAGATCATCCTGGTAGTCATTTATTTTCTTTTACCTGTATGCATCCTGGCGGCTCAGACGGTAAAGAATCTGCCTGCAATGTGGGAGACCCGGGTTTGATCCCTGGATCAGGAAGACACCCTGGAGGAAGGAATAGCTACCCATTCCAGTATTCTTGCCTGCAGAATTCCATGGACAGACGTACCTGGTAGGCTATACAGTCCATGGGATCACAAAGAGTCAGACAGGATTGAGTGACTGACACTTTCACTTACTCAGTGCTGCAGAGGTTTAAGACCTGAAGTAAGCCATTTTTTCACTTACTCCTCTCACTTTGTTGTAATAAACAGAAAACTTCTCTGAGGTAACTTTCCAAAACTATAGGAGTACTCCAACATATCAAAGGAGTCTCCAAAATAAAATCATGATGTCCAATATTGTAGACCAAATATTCCTACTGATATACATTTCATCCTACACACATATTCCTTGAGGGTAGACATTAAGACATCTGGGGGGCCAAACATGGTCTACTAGTCTCCAAGGGATAAAGACTTTGAGTCATTTTTGCCATCCATCAAAAGAGGTTGATGCTTTCTTCCCGATATCTTCCTAGACCATCACTGTGGACTGTGACCAATGGGAAATCTCCAGTTATAGCAAACTCTGAAAACTACTTGATCTTCCAGAGGGAGGAAAGTGGAAGGAGAGAATACTGTGCTTCAGTGAGAGTAATTGGGTGGAGAAATAAAAGATAAATTTTCCAATACTCCTATGATCAGTTCCTTGAAGAACTTTGCTGTTGATATCCTTGATAAGATTGCATTTATGCAAATTATAAAACACCAATACGTTGTTTCTAGATGTGATTAGTACACATGCTGATTTGACTACCTCATCAAAACCGACTGCAAGTTTTACAGCTATGCAAACTAGGCATTCCTAACATATTGATGCTGATAAGTTTCATGATATTGATTAGTTTTGTAGCAAGAACTGGACTTCGAATCATAATTTATTTAATCAGATATTCTACAGCTTTACTGGGAGGCACTGTAATAGGGTAAAAGAATCATCATTGAGATCATATATTCATATGTTCTAAATTCACATGTGGTCTCTGAAATTTATAAGATACAAAAACATAAACTTTTTGTGTTTTATTTTACATACATGTAAATTAAGAGCAGTAATATTTTCCCTGCAATATCATTTTGAAAAGTAGAGATAAATGTTACAAAATGCATGAATACATGGTGGACATGCAAGAAAAAAATTAATATTATTAAAACAGAAAAAATAGAGACAAACAAAACCCAAGTGTTGGGTTTTAAATGGTTAACAAAGCATATAAACCCCTAAAAAGACTATTTTTTAAAAGGAAAGAAGGTAGAAAGACATGAAGAAGGAAAGGAGGAAGGTCAGAAAGAAACATCAGTAACCAATTACCAATATTAGAAATGAATGTGGGGACATAGCTACAGACCATACACAAATCAAGAGGTTGTCAAGGAAATATTTTTAAGACATTTATGTTCAAAATAATTCCATAAATTTCACAACTGAGATAAAACAGATAAATCCCTTGAAAAAACATAACTCTCCAAAACTGATACAAAAGAAAGAGAAAAGTATGAATAGCACTGAAGAAATTGACACCATAATTTAAAACCTTCCCACAAAGCTACAAACAAAGCTTCAAAGCAAAATGGCTTCAATGGTGAATTCTATCAAACATTTATTACCATTCTTGCCTAAACCCTTTTAGAATATAAAGGATAAGGGAATAGGTTTCAATCAATGTAATAAAGTCAACATAACCCTAATTCTAAGACCTAAATGAGGACATTACAGGAAAAAAAAATTATAGAACAAAATATCTCATGAACATAGATGTAAATATTCTTAGCAAGATATTAGTAGATAGGAGTAAATCAAATCCAGCAATATATAAAGGGAAATACATCATGACCACATATTCAAGATTGACTTTACAATTGTAAATCTGTCAATATAATTGATTAATAGGATAGAAAAGAAAAATCATGTGAATGTATCAATACATGCAAAAAAAAGTTCTTGAAAAAATTCATCTTGAATTGATGAAAAAAACTCAGTAAACTAAAAATACAGGAGAACTAACTCAATTTTATAATAGATTCCTATCAAAAACCTACAGCTAACATAGTTCTTAATGGTGAAATAGTGGACATTTTTTCAAGATCAAGGAAGTCAACTTTCACAACTTGTATTTAGTATTGTCCTGGAAGTCCTACCCAATGGAATAAAAATTCAGTAAGGTCATAAAGGCTGGAAAGAAGGAAATAAAAACGTATCCAGAGACTATATAGTTGGATATATAAAAAAAAACCTAAGGAATATTATTGATATTCAGAATATCCATGATGTCAAAGTAGAGGAATATTAATTCAGGAATAAGACACATGTAGGCTGAAGAGGTCAGGATTCCATCAGCATACTTGGTTACAATTTCAGGAATCAGAAATTAAAAACCTGCAACCATAATTCTACAGCTTGGGCTTCCCAGGTGGCACTAGTAGTAAAGAACCCACTTGCCAATGCAGGAGATGTAAGAGATGCAGTTTCGACCCCTGAGTCGAAAAGATCCCCTGGAGGAGGAAATGGTTACCCACTGTAGTATTCTTGTCTAGAGAATCCCATGGACAAAGAAGCCAGGCACGCTACAGTCCATGGGGTCGCTAGGAATCAGATGTGACTGAATCAACTGAGCGTGGGTACTTCTTGATAGACTGTTGGGTCATGGGAAGGGCAAAGTTCCTGGAGATGAGGCTACAGCCACTTCAACATACAGTGTTAGAAAATACTAAGAACAAATGAGAATCTGTGGCTATTTCAGTAGGCAGAACTGGAGCGAGAAAAGATACATTTTCCCATCTTTGTAATAAGTTCATGGGGTTAAGATGTTAATTTAAATGGCTTTTATTCTTTTGTGTGTGTGTTTCCATATTTTTACTTTTATATTACTTTTAATTTATTTTAAAAAAAAATTTTAATAGAAGTATAGCTGATTTACAATGTATGTTTAGAATGAGGTAATTGAATTAGTATCATCAGATCAGCAAATATTATGTGAGAAAGGTCATATGAGCATGTCACTTCCACCTTGCAGCCATTCTACCATGCAAAGTATGGCTGAGCTCAATTACTATTTTGGCTGTCAAATCGTCTCATCTTGCTTGCTTTCTTTCTATTTTTATTATTATATTTACTAGTATTTACATTATTAAGCACTATGACCCAAAGACTGTCAGTGATAAAACCAACAATTGAGACAAAATAGAGCAATTGGCCACATTGGAGGGCCTTTCTGCAGGCTAATGCTGGAGCTCCAACCTAACCCACAGATACTTTATAACATATATGATATATCATATATATTGCAATTATATATTTTATGTGTACATGTAATATTTTATAATTATTGTATATAATAATTATATAAACTATTCCATTTTATATTGTTTCTCAGTCACTAAGTCATATCCAACTCTCAGGAACCCCATGAACTACAGCACGCCAGGCTTCCCTGTCCTTCACTGTCTCCCATGGAGCTTGCTCAAACTCATGTCCATTGAGTCGGTGATACCATCCAACTGTCTCATCCTCTGTCATACTCTTCTCTTCTTGCCCTCAATCATTCCCAGCATCAGGGTCTTTTCCAATGAGTTGGCTCTTTGCATCATGTGGCCAAAGTATTGGAGTATAAATTATTGTTTATTATTCTATTTTATTATTGCACCCTACTCATCCTTTACTTGTTCTGTAATAGACCTCATAGGTTTCAATATCTTCCATCCCAAAATACATGTATTTGGGGTGAGTTGAGCTTTCCAGGTGGCTCAACAATAAAGAATCCACCTGCCAATGCAGTAGACTCAGGACTCTCAGGTTTGGTCCCTTGGTCAGGAAGATCCCCTGGAATAGGAAATGGCAACCCACCCCAGTATTCTTACCTGGAAAATTCCACGGACAGAGGAGCCTGGCGGGCTACAGCCCATGGGGTCGCAAAGAGTCAGACACGACTGAGTATACATGCATCTAAATAAGGTAGGTTCTATTGAAAATGAAATTTTAATCTGGAAGAAACGAAAGTTCCTTCATCTCATCTAGACAGAAACTCACTCCAAAAAAAATGTAACCCCATTCTAATGTTGCAAGACATGCTTTTGGCAGTGACCTTTTTTTGTGCTGTGTAGACTTGGAAATGCTCAGATAAGTCAAGGTCAATGTGACCTTTTATGTATTCAATTCTTGGGAATACTGCTAGCTTAAAGCTTCCAGGAACATTCTGTAGAAAGCCAGGCAAGTGTCTATGAATAAGAGAAATAGTTGCCCTCCCAAAACTGAAATTGGACTAACAGGTTGAAGAAGATCATCTATTGCTCCAGAAATTTACAAAAAGAGATGATGACAGCATAAAATTTAGGATAGTTCATCAAATAACTGAAATGCCTTGTGTGTGTGACCTTTATTTTAAACATGTTGCTAGTCTTTCATATAATTTCTCCATATTATCTATCAGGTTACTAAAATGTTTCCATAAGCCAAAATTGGTTGTAAAAAGCATCCAGAATATTATTGATGATGGATTACTAAAAAAAAAAAAAAGAAGCAGAGCTCTTTACGTCATAAAAATAAACTTTGGTTCTGATGGCCATGAAAGTAGGCAAGCTAAAACATAGTTTGATAAAAACTGAAGAGACTGGAAAAATTTGAGTTAATTTCCTGCAACAGTGTATGTTCACTTGATGTTTGAGGAAGCGATGAAATATGGTGGAGGAACTGGTATGTTGTAGAGGACATCCAGAGAGATAATTTTAAAACATTTCTATAACTTAAAGACAAGTGATCAGATGATGTTGTATAGTGTATAAGAGCATGGCGCTGAAGCCAGACAAGTGTGAATTTACTGCCTGGCTTCTCACTTATCCCACACACAACTTATGAATACGTTCCCTCTGAGCCTCAGTTTACTTCTCTGTGAGCTGAGGATTAAAAGATTGTCTTGTTCATAGAATTGAAATGTGTAATAGGTGAAATAAAAATGAAAAGCAACTAGCATCTACTTATTATTGCTGTTAAATAAACAGAGGTTTTACTGTTACATAAACGCATAAGTGGTAATCTTACTATGATAATTGAAAGCATAAAGTCTAAACAGGACATTGTGTTTCACTTCCTTGTTAGTATTTTTCATTAAGCCTGCACCTAACGTATAATATATAACATATTTTCCTTCCAAGGTCAAATTTTAACACTTAACTGTTTTTTAAACCTTTCTTTTGTTTCTAATAATCCTAGCAAAACAATGTTTTCCTTCCTCTCCCTAATGATTAACCTACAACAGGATAAATGAGGGAAAATTTATCACCAGCTGCCAGCCTAATGTATTTTGCAGTTCTAAGAGAAAAAATGAACAGAAACACTTGTTCTGACCATGCTATAGCTCCCAGGGCTGAGATGGGGTCAGGAGGATTCCATGTGTCATGGTTCTAAGTCCATGATCTACCAACCATAAAAAAAATAAATAAATAAACTGTGTTTATGTTGGCTGATTCATTCATAATGTTTTTCTTTTTTAAAGGAGAAAATAATTATTGAACACTCACTATAAGCCAGAACACAGTATAGGTACAGATAATATGAATATAGCCCACCAGGCTCTTCTGTCCATGGACTTTTTCCAGGCAAAGATACTGGAATGGGTTGCCATTTCCTACTCCAGGAGATCTTCCCAACCCAGGGATCAAGCCCATGTCTCTTGCGTCTCCTGCATTGGCACATGGACTCTTTATCACTAGCACCACCCGGGAAGCCCTAGCTCACTCTAAGGGAACAGATAATATGATACATATGAGTAAAACAGTCTCTTATTTCAAAAGAACCCATGACTGAAGTTTTGGGAAGAAACATATTCTCAACATGCTAACTAGCCAATTATTTTGACCTTATATCAACACAAGGTTTTGTTCCACTCAACAGGAATATGGAATACAATAAAACAATAGCTTTTTCATGAATAAAATTGAATTGTAGCATATACTATGCAATTTAAGATCAAATTCCATGAACCATCTTAAATTCATTGTGAAAACAAGTTCAACTAATAAACAGTTTAATATCTTTATTAAAGAAAGTGGGTTAATGAATTCATTGACAATTATATAATCATAGAATAAACTGAAATGTTATCAAAGACTACCTTGCCAAGGTCCAGATGGTTTTAGAGGTGAATTTTTTCAAATGTTTAAAAAGTAATGTTCTGTTGTTCAAACTATCCCTTATCTTACAAAAAGAAAAATCATTAGGTATAATCATATTATGTATGATTATGTATAATCATATCATACATATTAATCATGCTTCTTATTATGTATGAAAGAACTGATGCTTTTGAACTGTGGTGTTGGAGAAGACTCTTTTTTTTTTTTTTCAGGTTTTAAAACTTTTTATTTGCATAATAAAAAAAATTGTGCATTCCAATAATTAAAATCATTTGAACAACAAAAAAAAATGGCACTCTGATTAAACTGCATTTTACAGCCCGCAGAACACCTTGGACCAGCTTTTTACTCTAGATTTCACTGTCGTCCCACCCAGCTTCCTCCTTCACCAACATGCAAGTTCTTTTCCTTCCCTGCCAGCCACACAGGCAGATGGGAGAGGCAGGCGCGGCCTACGTTGTCAGTAGTTCTCCATTCTTTGATGTGAAAAGGGGTAGCACAGTCATTTAAACTCGATCCAACCTCTTTGCATCTTACAAAGTTAAACAGCTAAAAGAAGTAAAATAAGAAGGCAATGCTTGTGGAATGTACAGTGCATACTGGCGGCGCACGCTTCATTACGATTCGCCTGCTTGCTTCTCCTGTTCAATTGTTTCTTTCGAAGGCAGTGGATTTTTCTCTTGCGTTTCCGTTTTCTTCAATTTCGACTTATCGAACTTCTCAATCTCAGCCATATCGGGTTTGTCAGACATGGTTGCAGAGGGCGCGGAGCGAACTGCGAGCGAGTGAAGTCGAATCTGCGCTGTGGCCGCCGCGAGTGCCTGGAGAAGACTCTTGAGAGTCCCTTGGACTGCAAAGAGATCCAACCAGTCCATCCTAAAGGAGATCAGTCCTGAATATTCACTGGAAGGATGGTTGCTAAAGCTGAAACTCCAATACTTTGGCCACCTGGTGAAAAAAACTGACTCCTTGGAAAAAACCCTGCTGGGAAAGATTGAAGGTGGGAGGAGAAGGGACGACAGAGTATGAGATGGTTGGATGGCATCACCAACTCAATGGACATGAGTATGAGTAAGCTCCGGAAGTTGGTGATGGACAGGGAAGCCTGGCGTGCTGCAGTCCATGGGGTACAAAGAGTCGGACGTGACTGAGTGACTGACTGATGTATAATCATATTAGTAATAACAAAATTTCATGTATCACAAAAATTATAAGCAAATGTCACTAATGAGCATAAATATTAAATAAAATTTGCAAATAAAATATACAGTAAAACTTAATAATTTATCACATTTATAAGTCAAAGGAGAAAAATCATATGATTTCCTAACAGCTACTCAAAACTAAATTTTTAAAACTTAGCTCTATTTTTTACTACTTTTCTTACTTTGAGCTTCCTTGGTGGCTCAGACAGTAAAGAATATGCCTGTAATGCAGGAGATGTAAGTTTGATCACTAGGTCAGAAGATTTCCTGGAGAAGGGAATGGCTACCAGCTCCAGTGTTTTCACCTGGAGAATTCCATGAACAGAGAATAGGAATAGATGCCTATTAATTTAATACAGAAAATTACACACATTTGTGTATATTTAAATAAAATAAACAAAAGTCAGGTCTAATGGTGAAACAAAATTATTCCTATTAAATTCCATCAATAGGCAAAGATGCTCATTTCCATAATTATTTTCCTGTAAGTACCAGTCAATGAAATGCAATATAAAAATAAATGAAATGTGAAAATATTAAAGGGAAAGAAAACACCACTGCAGTTCTTTACAGGTGATATAATTTTATATCTAGAAGACCCAAGTGGAAGATCTAGTAAACTCAGAAAAGTGGTAAATTTTAAGTATTAAATACCTATAAATCACCAGCTAGTGAGAGTAATCCAGTCTCTTGAAGCCTAGTTAATTTGAGCCATTCTATGCATTGTGGAAGTTCAAAGCCTTTCTCAACATTTCTTTTTAGTTTCCAGAGGCTTGGGCTCTCACAGGCACATTTGGATCTGGGTTTCAATTTCAATATGTGCTATGTCTCTTTCCTTACAATATCATTTGGCTTGAGTTATAAAATTGTATTACATAGTAAGTGTATGGGCTTTAAAATAGAAGTGTATACAGAAACAGTATTCATTTACTTATTTATTATCCATGTTAAAATTAGGTAACATTTATAAACCTATTAAATAAAAGCAAAATATATCCTCTCTTCATTTTTTCATTGTTTATTTAAGGCAAAATAGTATAACACTTTAAATTGAAATAGTATGTCCCTTATTCCTCATTCAGTAGAGTGATTATTTAACAAGTCTTAAATTTATTGAGAGGAAGAAGTTTAGTAGCTCAAATGGTAAAGAGTCTGCCTGCAAAGCCGGAGACCCAGGTTTGATCCTTGTGTAAGGAAGATCCCCTGGAGAAGGAAATAGCAACCCACTCCAGTATTCTTGCCTGGAGAAACTCATGGACAAAGGAGCCTTGCGGGTTACAAGTACATGAGGTTGCAAAGAGTCGAACATGCCTTATTGATTAAACAACACTGAAGAAATAGCATGCTACAGGAATCTCCACAAGACAAGATTTCCTTTTAATATTTCTGGAAAATTCTCACTACAGATGTGAGAGATGTTTGAATTGAATGTTTCACCTGTAAATAATATGGTCAGAATTTCATGAATTCGTTAGTTTTAACTTACATGTTACAAAGCTGTACCTTTGTATTTCATTTCAGTTATCTTGGTAAGACATGTCATCTCAGCATTACTTGAAAGTGAAAGTGAAAGTGGTTCAGTCGTGTCCAACTCTGCGATCCCATTGACTGTATAGTCCATGAAATTCTCCAGGCCAGAATACTGGAGTGGGTAGCCTTTCCCTTCTCCAGAGGATCTTCCCAACCCAGGGATCAAACCCAGGTCTCCTGCATTGCAGGCAAATTCTTTACCAGCTGAGCTACAAGGGAAGCCCAAGAATACTGGACAAGGTAGCCTATCCCTTCTCCAGTGGATCTTTCTGACCCAGGAATCAAATCGGGGTCTCCTGCATTGCAGGTGGATTCTTTACCAACTGAGCTATGAGGGAAGCATTAGTTGAGAAGCTGTGAAAATTTTCCGTTACTAACATTGTCTTTAAAATGTCTTCCACAAAGCATAGGACAGAGGTTTATTCTTGGGGAAAATACTTTCTAGAGAAAACTATGATTGAAAATAGTTCTTTTAAAGAAAAAGTATTTCTGAGTAGCTCTTTTTTTAAAAAGTCTTCCCAGTGATTAAACAAGCAAGATATTTGAAAACAGTGTCATTTAATTCATAAACATGGTGTTATTTAAATATATATATATGTTTTCTCTAGAGACCCTCACTCTTTTTAGGTACTACTGACGGAATAGTGTGCATGAGACCAACCCTATGGGACCTGATTAGAGAAAACTCTTCAAGTTCATTAATAAATCACCACCGGGTAAAAAATATGATAAAGAGAAAAGGACTAACATTACTTATTACTATTACTGTTACCTACTTACCACTTGGATTTCTACTAGGATGGTTCACGTATGTAATTTTATCCACACTGTCTCAGAGAGGAGAGTGAGCTTAAGAAGTGTGAACGAGATTAAGAGGACCAAGAGGGCAAACTTGAGCCCCTTACCCGTCTCACCCATGAACAACTTGCATTGCCTTTGTATTTTCATCTCCCATGCCAGAAAAAAACATCTGTGTCATGTATTCTACTCACAAAATAAGAATGAGCTCTATCTCTGTCTATTTTTCTTTTGTTTTTTTAGTTGGGTCATCATTTACATGGAGGAAGATGCCTAGTTTTTAAGAGTATTTGTTGTTGCTGTTGTTTTAGTGGCTCTGTCACGTCCAGCTCTTGCGATCCCATGAACTATAGCTTGCCACGCTCCTCTATCCATGGGATTTCCCAGGCAAGAATACTGGAGTGGGTTGCCATTTCCTCCTCCAGGGGATCTTCCCGGCACAGGGGTCGAAACCGTGTCTCCTGCATTGGCAGGTGGACTCTTTTACCGCTGAACAACCAGAGAAGCCCCACTCTAAGTGTAGAGTTCCATTAATGTTGGAAAATATGAACATAACCATCACCCACTGAAGATAACAGAGCACCTGCATTACCCCAGAAATTTCCTCCCTGCCCTTTTCCAGCCTATCCCACTTTAGACTGTCTCTGTGCAACCAGTTTATGTTTCTGTAGCATCATATAAAGTCATATATAAGGAATCATATAGTATGTTCTCTTTTGCACCTGGCTTCTTTAACTCAAAGTTTTGAAATGCACCCACATTGTTCTGTCTTGTCCTTTTTTTGTTTTCTTTTTTTCACTGAGTGTTACTGTATTGTATGGTCACATTAAAACTTGTTTATTCACTGCTGCTGCTGCTAAGTCACTTCAGTCGTGTCCAACTCTGTGCGACCCCCTAGACGGCAGCTCACCAAGCTCCCCCGTCCCTGGGATTCTCCAGGCAAGAACACTGGAGTGGATTGCCATTTCCTCCTCCAATGCATGAAAGTGAAAAGTGAAAGTGAAGTCACTCAGTCGTGTCCTACTCTCAGTGACCCCATGGACTGCAGCCTACCAGGCTCCTCCGTCCATGGGACTTTCCAGGCAAGAGTACTGCAGTGGGATGCCATTGCCTTCTCCTGTTTACTGGTTGATAGCTCTTTGCATTCTTTCTGTCTGTGTTTATCATGAATAAAACATCCATGAATATTCTTATATAAATTTTCTTGTGGGCGTGTGTTTTATTTCTCTTGTACAAGCACATAGGAGAGAGTTTCTGGGTCAGACCACATAAGAAACCGCCAAAGCATTGTCCAAAGAGGTTGTAGCATTTTATTCTCCCACCAGCGTGTCTGAGTTCTGATTGTTCCACATCCTCGCCAGCAGTACTGTCAGCCTTTTTAATTTTAGCCATTCAAGTGGGTGTTAAGTGCTATCTCATTGTAGTCTTCAGGAAAATACATTTCCCCGAACACTAACAAAGTTGATTATCTTTCCATGAGTTTATTGCCTGTTCATATATCTTCTCTTCTGAAATATCTTTTTGGTTTTTGCCTATTTTAATTAGGTTTGACCTTTATCATCGAGATTTAGGAGTTTTAAGACTTTTTTTTGATACAAGTCCTTTGTCAGATATATGTATTTTTAATATTTTGTCCAATCTATGATTTGTCCTTTCAATTTCTTAACAATGTCTTTGATAGATAAAATTATAAATTTCATAAAGTCTAACTTACAGGTTTTTTCTGCTATAGTTTTCTTCCTTCCCCTTTTATTTAAGAAGTATTTGTCCACCCTGATTGTGAAGATATCTTTTACATTTTCTGTGAGAAGTTCTGTAGGTTTAGATTTTACTTTTTGATTTATAACCCATTTTGTATGATTTATAACCCAAATTAATTTCTGTGATTCATTACCTTTAGATGCTGAGATTTAATATCCAAACTCTCACTTATTTGCCCCTGAAAATTAAGAAATGCTACAACATTGTTAAGTAGAACAACTTCCCTTAATTAAAAAAACTCACATATAAACATAATGAAAAGCAGAAATGAGCATAACTGTAGTTGCTTGACATTGAAACAATACAAGATCAGGGTCTTCTCACCCTGAACCCTGTTCGCCTTTGCCTAAACAAAAATCCCTTCCATCGTATACTGCTGGTTATGCTGAAATTTTATCTTCTGATCTTTTAATCCATTTGGAAGAGTTCTTCCTTTCTTCCCAAGGGGAAAAAACAAAACAAAATATGCTATGCTTTATGAGGAAGATCACAATATAAAATCACCTTCACGAAGATACATTTTTCATGCAGGTTTTCTTTGTAGAATGTTTGCTTTGTAACAATCATTCATATTCTGACTAAATATAAAATCCTTGCTTCCCTCCTCTACCAAGTTCATGGTTCAAAAACCTGGGAGTCAGTCATCTAACTCATCCTTCTTCCCCAACCATACATACAGGTCACCAGATACATTTGAATTTTAGTTAAACAATGAATAATTTGCATGTGATAAACATGTATAATTTGTATGTGATCCAACTATTGCTTGGAATGCACTTATGTTAAAAAAGTTATTGTTGTTTATCTGAAAATCAAACAGAAGTGGACATCCTGTATTTCTATTTGCTAAATCTGGCATCTCCACCCACATCCAATTCATCACCAAACCCACCAACTCCTACTTCCTCAATATTTTCTAAATTAAGTCCATTTATTTCCATCTCTACTATTTGTACTCTTGGAAAAGACACCACATTTATACCCATTTGCTTTAATGACCTCCTAACTGGCTTCCAACCTCTAAACATTCTTCGTTCTTTGTTAAAGCCATAAAGATTCTTTAAAACACAGCCCTGATCACAAAACACCATCTTCGATTATTCCTGTTGCTTTTTAAGATAAGGTCTAAATTCCTAAACTTGGCTTTCACTGCTATGTCTTATCTGTCTGGCTTAGCTCTAAGCAATCATGATTTTGCACTCTCATACATTCCAATCATTTTGAAAAACCTTTCAATCTCTTGAAAATGCTAGACTCTGCTCTTTGGTTTTAATATGCACACATGAATTTTCTCCTACCTAGGGCATTCTTTCAACTCATGAGTTTCACTTACCCTTTAAGCTGGACCTTGGTCTCTTTATTCTCAGATATATTCTTTTGCCTTCCCCTGTTCTGCTATCATTCAACTCTCTAAACTGATGTCATAATCACCTCTTGTTTACCTACTGATTAAGGAGAGAGACCCACCCTTCAGCTATGGGGATGGCTGAGCCCTGAACCCTGTCCCGCAACACGGAACAGATTAGACTGACAGGAGCATTAGTCACAGATAATCATAACCTGGGAGCCAAGGACCTTGCAGCAAGACATAGAAGGGTTGCGCTTAGGACCAGAGTGAACAGCCAAGATGGTAAGATGGTTGCATGGCATCACCGAGTCAATGGACATGAGGTTGAGCAAACTCCTGGAGACAGTGAAGGACAGGGAAGCCTGGCGTGCTGCAGTTCATGCGATCACAAGGAGTCAGAAGTGACTTAGTGACTGAACACCAACAACAATGAACAGCCAAAGTCCATTGTAGTATCAAGAGGGTAAGATGCACCTGGTTACCACAGGAGAAGGAGATTGGCTTGCTTGATTTATTATGTGGGCTGGCAGGGAACATCATCTCTACTCAGGATTAAGCAGGTAATGTACCTTGTTCCCTGGATAAAAAGAATTGTTTGGCTAAAGGTCAGTATTGATGGGAGAAGAGTAGGAAGGAAAACTTGTGATTAGACCATTCAAGGCCTTCTCTGTTTTCTAAAATGTCAAGGCAGCACATAATATTGAACCTTAATTTTAGGCCTTACACTGTAACTAATGAACTTGTAAGGTTGTACAGCACGTCATCTGCTCAGTTCAGTTGCTCAGTCATGTCCCAATTCTTTGCGACCCCATGGACTGCAGCACGAGAGACCTCCTTGTCCATCATCAGCTCCTGGAGCTTACTCAGACTCACATCCATCAAGTCAGTGATGCCATCCAACCATCTCATCCTCTGTCATTCCCTTCTTCTCCTTCTACCCTCAGTCTTTCCCAGCATGCCCCCATCCAAATTAGACATCTGAAAAGAATTAGAATTACCTCTCATCAAAGTCAGAAATGCAATTAAGTGTGATGTCAAGAAAATTGTCCTGAAGTTAGAAATGGGCAAAGAGATTACTGGCTGCCCTTTTAGTAGAGTTATGGAAGCCAGGGATTATCTGATTCTATTCAATAATGTATATTTGATTCTATTTCTAATGATTGTTGTTGTTGTTCAGTCACCCAATTGTGTCCATCTCTTTGCAACCCCTGGACAGCAGCACGCCAGGCCTCTCTGTTCCTCACTATCTCCTATAATTTGCCCAAGTTCATGTCCATTGCATGGGTGATGCCATCCAGCCATCTCATCCTCTGACACCCTCTTCTCGTTCTGCCCTCAATCTTTCCCAGCATCAGGGACTTTTCCATTGAGTCAGCTGTTTGCATCAGATGACCAAAATACTGAAGTTTCAGCTTCAGCATCAGTCCTTCCAATGAATACTCAGGGTTGATTTCCCTTAAGAATGACTGGTTTGATCTCCTTGCTGTCCAAGTGACTTTCAGGAATCTTCTCCAGCACCACTTTTCGAGGGCATAAATTCTTCAGCGCTCCACCTTATTTACAGTCCAGCTCTCACAACAGTATGTGACCACTGGGAAGACCTCAGCCTTGACTATATGGGCCTTTGTATGTCTAATGATAAGGCAATTTTAAAGCTCTGTAGAGGTAGAAGTCACATAGCAGAAAACTAATGGTAATGTAAATGATTCTTGTCTATATCAATGCAGATGAGGTTTGTTAGTAGAAATTTATTACCAGCCTGTACGTGACCCTAAATGTACATCATTAAATTACATTTTATCATCCTGTAGGGTATTAAACAGTTTTGCTGCATCAGTTATTAATAGTAAATTCATGTCAGCATTCTTGATTATGTGTGTGTATATATACATATATATTTATTTATATTTATAAATTTTTCAAGTTCTCATTTGAACAAGTCTGAACATCTTCCTGGTTCCCTCATTAATTAAGAAGTTTAACATCATCTTCGATATATGTTTACATTTTCCTGAGAGTCATGATTTTATTTTTTTGAAAATTATACGTTAGCAGTGAATGAAGGTAACCATGATTTGAAAGAAAAACTATTTTAAAAAGAGAACTATCTTAGTAAAGGAAATACAAACATATTTAAATGTAAACATTGTCTTGAATGAGGTGGTGATATTGGGCTGGTTTTTTATTAGTTTTTCTTAAACAACAAATAGGCTTTCATTAGATTTTACTAATAAAATTTACTAACTTTAGTACACTTTACTAAATTTGTAAATGTAAAATGGTATCTATTTAAGACAACTAAGTAAACATATCACGAAACAAATAAAATGGGACAAGAAAGACATATGTGCCCACTAAGAAAGTGTAGCGATTTTTGTTTATTGAAAATTATGCATGTTTTCTAGTCCTTTGTCTAATGGGCAGTCACCCAGGTCCAATCTTTTGCTCTGTGATACTGAAGAATGTTTCACCCTCAGAGAGTGCTGAAGGCTCCAGTTTTGCTTTTTTACTTCCAAATCCAAGATTTGGCTGTTCACTTTGGTGACTAAACTTTCTTTAAAAGAGCTTAATTGCAAAGCTCTCCTTACCCTGAAAGTAGCTTAGGTCATGCCTGACAATTCCAAGTGTCACGTTGACTGACAAAGCATAAAAGAGCCTTGACAGCAAATTTTCATGTACAAACACTTGCTAGATGACAAATATGAATCTCTAAGACATCAGTAAGAAATCTAACAGTATGCAAAAGATGAGATTTGGTTGCTAAAAGAGAGCATCAGTTTCCGAATATAGCTTATATGTGACTTGGCTTTTACCATTTCACATATTTCTTATGTAAATAAGCTTGATGAAAACCAGTAGGTGCCGGAAACAGGTGGGCAGAGAGGTTCTTTGTAAAAGAAGCAGAAGATTCTTCACCGCCTTCCTCTCCCCAGTCTGAACAAAAGTGAAAAGAAGACCCTGGAAATGTACTCACTTCACAGTCTCTTGGGCCCATTCCCATCATGATGGGCCCAGTGAACTATACCTTTCCACCTCAGGGCAGGGAGCAGTTATGTACTGGGCCCTGGAAGGTCAGATGGTTCAGAAAAAGAATGTAACCTGGGGGAAGAGTGGAGATGGGATGGGCAGAGCTCCCCAAAAAGTTGCTTGCTGAATCCTGTTTAGCCTCCCACCCCACTCCCCACCCATTTTAGCAAAAATGACATAATTGCTGGCTTCTGGTGCACCATCCCAGCCATTTTTACCAGGTCCAACTGGCTTTGCTACAACAAGAAACTCCAATGAACTAAAGAAAGCTTTAGCATGCAAAATCAAAGTGCTTGCCCTGTTTCCTGTAAAAGCAGGGAGGGGGCAGAAAATGTCACTGAAACTCACCACAAACTATGCCTCCTACACTAAACTCTGGCTCATCAGCCAACAGTGACCCCTCCTCAGCATCTGTAAGTGTTTATGCCGTTGCCCCTCGATCTGCTGTATATATACGTTGACCCTATTGTAATTCACAAGTTTGTGCACATGTTTTCCTTCTTCAAGGAGAAAGTAAACTAAGAAAGAAACCTAGAGAAACCATGGGCGATGCCTTTTGTATCTAGTAAGCAACATCAGGTTTTATACTTAAGTATATGAGTTTAATAATAATGAGTTTTCCATCCCTCAATACTGAGTGTAGGTTATGGCCTTTGCTCTGGAACCAGTGAATCTTGTTATATTAACTTAAGAAGTACTCAGTCATTTCAGTCGTGTCTGACTCTTTGCAACCCCATGGTCTGTAACCCACCAGGCTCCTCTGTCCATGGAATTCTCCAGGAAAGAATACTGGAGTGGGTTGCCATTTCCTTCTCCAGCAGATCTTCCCGACTCAGGGATTGAACCTGTGTCTCCTGCACCGCAGGCAGATTCTTTACCGCTGAGCAAGCATGGATTCCCAACTTAAGAAGAACAAGGGTTAATCTCTTACCCCTCTGTACCAAAAATATAAATCTTTTGTATTTTCAAATTAAAAGAGAAAATTGAGCTGACCCCAGTAGTCTAAGTAAATCCTGAAATGTAGACAAAGCTTCGTAGAAGCTTGGAATGGCTAATACATTAATAAAGAAAAAAAAATTTTAATGCCATAAAAGTCATCATTGATGATGTACAGTAGATATAATTCTTTGCTACATTCCTAAAGACTAAAGAATATATTTCCAAAATATGTAAACTGTCTTTATGCTTTCCCTTAAAATACAATCTTCAGGACAGTATCCAAATTCACTAAAAAGGAGTCAGAACCACTGAAGTTACTCCACCAGTTGGGAATTAATTTGTTGCTGAGTGTTAAAGAAACTTGAATAGCAAAAGACTGAGCTATTGGGTTTTCTGTTTGGGGACCACTCCGTTCATATAGTTTAAACTGAAGCTGACATTTCAAGTGAATTTATTAGTCTCACTTCATTCCAGGACCAGATGGTAGTCCAGCTCACACACATGGACACCTTGAGTAATATAACTTAATCCAGAAGGGACATATTAGTATCACCTTCCCTTTCTCAAATGGTGAGCTTTCCAAGGAAAGTTCCTTAATTTGATGTCATGTTGTAGCTTGGAATTGAAATTTCCTCTTGAACCACCCAGGAATAAAATATGTTTTACCAGTAAAATATCATTCTGCAGATTGCACATTATAGTCTTCAGGGTGAGACTTTTATAAGAAGGGGGACTAGCCCTCCAAGGCTCTGCAGAGGTCCTGCCAGGGTATTCAATCCTAGAGCTAAATGTTTGAGGTAAGAATGAAGTCCTCCTGGAGGACTAAGCAAGTTAAATTTAAAAGATTATATAGTAGAGAACAGATTAGAAAAGGTTAAGAAGAAATACTATAATCAGAAACTTTTCAATACAAAATTCCAAAAAAAAAAAATACAAAATTCCATTTCATTCATTCTAAGATAACATAATTAATAACATCTTATAATTTCTAGTAGCCAGGCTGTTGTCATGGTACAGTTGCCATGACCTCATACAAACCAGCTCAGTTATCTTTCCTGGTGGTATAAATATCAGCCAGTAAGCTACTTAGGTACCATTTGAGGAAGAACATGAATCTTGATTGTTACCTAAAAATCTTCCTTTGCTACTGTCTCATAAGATCAAGACAGTTTACATATTGCATCAATGTTAATCATTGGAAGAGAATTTCAGAAACAGGAATATCCTTAGTAGACATTGTACTACCAACATTCTTAATGGCACAGATGACTATCTTGTTGGAAAACATCAATGCCTTCAAGTTGAAAAGTATTTCTGAAGAGATGCTATGTGAAAGCATCTTAAGAACACTTAAAACAATTCATTTGGTGTATCTATAAGCTAAAGAATGATATGTGATGAAAATAAATCTCTAGATATAAAATAACTATTTTAATGGCTATAAAATAAAAATTCTAAGTGTTAAGAAAGCATTACTACATAGTTCAGTTGGCAGGGTTTCTTTGTTGCAGTCCACAAAACAATGGACTATCTTCCAGTTGATAATGTCTTAAATAACATACAATAGCTTTACATTATGAGGCACAAAAGCAAGATTCAAACCAGGAGTTCCCTTAGGAATTCTTTCCTTTCATCCAAAGCTTGCAACCCTCAAAAAAAAAGCTTTTCTGGTTGTCACTGTGTAAGGGAGTCTGAGAATGTTGATGGGATTACAGAAGAAAAAGGACCCTTGCAATAGGTCTAAAGGCATCAAAATGAACATCTCAGTAAAAAGTCTCCTGAACTCATTACCTCAGATTTTATCAATTCAAGTACCCCAAAGTGTCTCATCATTATAATTACATTATATAATTCCAGAGAATACATTTATCTGTATACTGCAATGAGAAGCCTTGTTCAAAAAAGTGCATTAGCACCATAGCCGTATTTTGTTCAAGTTGTGCAGCAATGCACGGTGAATGATGTCCCCTTCATCACCCCAGTCCAGTCCAAGTCAGTCGCTCTGTCATGTCCGACTCTTTGCGACCCCATGAAGCACAGCACGCCAGGCCTCCTTCATCATTAAGTTGTCCTATTTTATAAAGTGTTCTCAAACAGCAGCTACTCTTTTACACTTCAGAATTGAGAGTGTCTACACCCATACGTCTTAGTTTCCATTAACAGGACTTTACTATTCCAGGAATATAAAAGTTTATTTGCCCAGGAATATAAAAGTTGCAAATCACTTTATTTTTCATTCCAAGATCTTCCTGAAATACCCATCAAATTTGCAAAAGAAAATTTACAACCCAAGGCTCTTTGAAACAGTTATTTCAAAATCCTTGCTATGTACAAGGGTAAGAGTCCTAAGCAATTATAATTCTTACCCAATCATAACCAAATCTCTGCACTGAAATACCAGCCTTAAACCAGACTTCAAAATCTCACAAATATCACAATTCTGCCTTCTCCCATCTGAGATACTAAGAGTCCCAAAGTAGAGTTCTCCTCTCCTCAGTAAGAATAAATTCAGCTTTGGTTTATCAAAAATCAAGGCTGGTGATATTTTGGTAGATCTGGCGTTCAACACAATAGATCACTTTATATAAATTCTCAATAGATTTAGGATTTAGGAATTTGGATCTAAGTTCTAAAGATTTTGCTTTCTTTAGCAACCCCATGCCAATAATAATGGAATCAGTACTTTCTAGCATAATGAAAGTAGTTCTGATTTGCATTTTCTGCATGTGTTTGGAGAAAAAAATTAAATGAATTAATTATCTATAAAGATAACTGAAAACTTTGTTTCCAGTAATTTTTTGGACTAAAGATTCCAAAATCCTCCTGACAAACATCTCAAAAATGCCAGGAAACTAGAATTTACTACAACAAACTCTGAAAAATTCTTAAAGAGATGGGAATACCAGACCACCTCACCTGCCTCTTAATAAATCTGTATGTAGGTCTGGAAGCAACAGTTAGACCTGGACATGGAACAACAGACTGGTTCCAAATAGGAAAAGGAGTACGTCAAGGCTGTATATTGTCACCCTGCTTATTTAACTTCTATGCAGAGTACATCATGAGAAACGCTGGGCTGGAAGAAGAACAAGCTGAAATCAAGATTGCTGGGAGAAGTATCAGTAACCTCAGATATGAAGATGACACCACCTTTATGGCAGAAAATGAAGAACTAAAGAGCCTCTTGATGAAAGTGAAAGAGGAGAGTGAAAAAGTTGGCTCAAAACTCAACATTAAGAAAACTAAGATCATGGCATCTGGTCCCATTACTTCATGGCAAATAGATGGGGAAACAGTGGAAACAGTGACAGACTTCATTTTGGGGGGCTCCAAAATCACTGCAGATGGTGACTGCAGCCATGAAATTAAAAGACACTTGCTCCTTGGAAGAAAAGTTATGGCCAACCTAGAGAGCATATTAAAAAGCAGAGACATTACTTTGCCAACAAAGGTCCATCTGGTCAAAACTATGGTTTTCCCAGTAGGCATGTATGGATGTAAGAGTTGGACTATAAAGAAAGCTGAGCACCAAAGAATTGATGCTTTTGAACTGTGGTGTTGGAGAAGACTCTTGAGAGTCCCTTGGGCTGAAAGGAGATCCAACCAGTCCATCCTAACGGAAATCAGTCCAGAATATTCATTGGAAGGACTGATGCTAAAGCTGAAACTACAATATTTTGGCCACCTGATTCGAAGAACTGGCTCATTGGAAAAGACCCTGATACTGGGCAAGATCTCTGGGAGGAAAAATGGGCGACAGAGGATGAGATAGCTCGATGGCATCACCAACTCAATGGACAAGAGTTTGAGTAAACTCTGGGAGTTGGTGATGGACCAGGGATGCTTGGCATGCTGCAGTCCATGGGGTTTCAAAGAGTCAAACATGACTGAGTGACTGAACTGACTGACTGACAGAGAAATAAGAGAAATCACATCTCATTAATGTGAAAACACAACTCCAGGAATGGAAACTGTCCCATACCCTAAAGACATCATCAGAGCCTAGTAGTCAGGAGGTCCTGTGTAGGTGGGGGAGAGGACTGGGGTATTGTGGATTAAGTCTTGGATCTGGGCAGTGTAGAGAAGCATGCTAAGGACAACTTGACATAAAACTGGGGCTGGAGAAGAGCCATACCCTAAGAAAAGTAATGAAATAGTAGGAAAACTGCACAACAGAGATAGGAGGAAAAGAAAATCACATGCCTCTGGAAAAAAAGAAAAAAAAGACAAATCCACCCACCATGGCATCAAGGTATATACTATGTGCTATACAAAAGACCAACGTGAGAATTTTCAAATTTAAGAGTTTCTGCAGTTAGGGTAGAGGCAAAGATATCCTAGAATTTAAACGCTTAAGGGTTGTTGAGGTCTTAAAAATATTTCTATTTGTCAGAAAAGATAAAGGCATCTCACACTGATGATCTGACCCATCTTAGTTTGATGGTATAGAAAAACGTGCTACATATAAAGCTACTCATCCTTTAGAGTACAACCTTCTGTTGCCTGATTCTGATTCCAAGGAAGTTCTTGACCTCTCATTGCCTTTGGTAGTTGTGATGCAAGTAATTCTTGCCTATCATTGTTGCTGTTCGATCACTCAGTCGTGTCTGACTGTCTGTGACCCCATGGACTTCAGCAGCACGCCAGGCTTCCCTGTCCTTCACTATCTCCCAGAGTTTGCTCAAACTCTTGTCCATTGAGTTGGTGATGCCATCCAGCTATCTCATCCTCTGTCACCCCTTTCTCCTCCCGGAGATCTTGCCCAGCATCAGGGTCTTTTCCAATGAGTCAGTTCTTTGAAGCAGGTGGCCAAAATATTGTAGTTTCAGCTTCAGCATCAGTCCTTCCAATGAATATTCTGGACTGATTTCCTTTAGGATGGACTGGTTGGATCTCCTTTCAGCCCAAGGGACTCTAAAGAGTCTTCTCCAACATCACAGTTCAAAAGCATCAATTCTTCAGTGCTCAGCTTTCTTTATCTTTATCCAATCATCTCATCCTCTGTCGTCCCCTTCTCCTCCTGCCCTCAATCTTTCCCAGCATCAGGGGCTTTTCCAGTGAGTCTGCTATTCAAATCAGGTGACCAAGGTACTGGAGCTTCAGCTTCATCATCAATCCTTCCAATAAATATTCAGGATTGATTTTCTTTAGGACTAACTGGTTTGACCTCCTTGTCTATAGACTTGCAAATAAATTCTGTCCTTTGAAAAGACAACTCTTCCCACATCCAAAAGAAAGTCAGTTTTGCATGGATTTGCAATTCATTTCAGTTTTTCTGATCTATAAATATCTCTACTATTTTACTTTTTCTTTAACTGGTCGTATCTTCTGCCTGGATCCCTCATTAATAATGAGATAAATAAAAAATCTTTAATGTGCTCCAGGATCCCAGGTGTCTCAGAGATAAAGAATCTGCCTGCCAATGCAGAAACATAGAGTCATGGGTTCAAACCCTGAGTCAGGAAAATCAAGATGGCAACCCACTCCAGTATGCTTGCCAGGGAAATCCCATGGACAGAGGAGCCTGGCAGGCTACAGTCCATGGGGTCACAAAACAATCGGACACAACTTAAGTGACTAAACAACAGCAACAACAACAACAACAAAAAATGTCTTCAATTTATATCTGCATGAGAGTCATGATTTTAACTTTTTAGAGTGTTTTCAATGACCTGTGCTACCAACTGATGGTGAAGAGAAACAAATGTTTTCCCTGGGCATGGCTAATGGGTTATGTGCTGAGCCTGGGTTATGCTTCCTGATACATGTGGAAGCATAACATCTGAATCTCATTTTGTATCTTCTCTATAAAATGGGAACAACATTTCCCTCAGGAATTATTATAATGATTAAATGAGATAAAATTCATTCAGTGAGAGAATTGAATGAGGCAGACATCAGAGCAGCATTGCTTAGAGGCAAAGAGCCTTTGCTAACAAGGTGACTCATGGTGAGTCCCAAAATAGTCTTTTAGAATGGGGACTGGCTATGTTATGCCAGCAAGACCAATCTTGCCTTTGGAAGGTTGGGGCTTTCAGCCAGGTTAACTTCAATCCAGCCTTGGAGGGTTGTGGGGGAGCTGGAGATTGGGTTTAATTGTGTGGCTCATTATTTCATCAGTCACAACCACATAATGAAACCTAAATAAAAAGGCTTGGTTGAGCTTCCTGATTGGAGACACCTATGTGCCAGGGTGGTGATATATCCTGAGGATATGGAAGTTTTACATTTGGGACCCACCAGACCTTGCCTCAGCATCTTTTCCTTTCACTGGTCCTGATTTATATCTTTTTAATAAAGTTGCAGCCATAAACACAGTGCTTTCCTGAGGCCTGTGAACCCTCAAATTACTAGCCATTTGTCAAGAGCATGAGTAGCCTGACAATCCCCAGAGCTTGCAACTGATAAAGCAAAGGTGATCTGTTTAAAAAGCATGCCCTTAATTTATGAAGTCTACACTAACTCAGAGTTGTTTATGTCAGAATTGCATTACATTTACCCTTTCTATGGGTGAGTCTCAACTGTCCTGTCTGTAAAGTGGAAATGATGCTGCTTACCACTCAGGGGGGTGTTATGAGGTTCAAATATGTTAACATTTGTAAAACATGTAAAATTATGCCTGGCACCTAGTAAGCATTACCTAGATGGTTTTTTAAATAATGATAATAAACTTTAATGCCCCTTCTAATACTAACATTCTATAACTGTATGTCTCTCAGCATAATTGTTAAAGTATCTATCATAGCATAAAGCTAGCAGCCACAGGCATGAATTAGAAAATGTTTTTTTTAAAGATACACCACAAGCTCTGATAGTTTGGCTACCTGATGTAAAGAACAGACTCACTGTAAAAGGCCATGACACTGGGAAAGACTGAAGGCAAAAGGAGAAGGGAGCAGAAGAGGATGAGATGGTTAGACAGCACGACCGACTGAATGGACATGAATTTGAGTAAACTCTGTGCTGTGCTTAGTCGCTCAGTTGTTTGCAACCCCATGGACTGTAGCCCACCAGGCTCCTGTGTCCATAGGAATTCTCCAGGCAAGAATACTGGAGTGGGTTGCCATGCCCTCCTCCAGGGGATCTTCCCAATCCAGGGATGGAATCTAGGTCTCCCACATTGCAGGTGGATTCTTTATCATCTGAGCCACCAGGGAAGCCGTTGAGTAAACTCTGGGAGATAGTAAAGTACAGGGGAGTTTGGCATGCTGGAGTCTATGGGGTCACAAGGAGTCAGACACAACTTAAGAGAGCAACAAGTGTGTCTTATGAAAGATCAGTTTTTAAGTGTACTTGAGAATTTTGCAATCCCATGTGCCTGCCAGGCTCCTCTGTCCATGGAATTCTCCAGGCAAGAATACTGGAGTGGGTTGCCATGCCTTTCTCCAGGGGATCTTCCTTACCCAGGGATTGGATCCCACATTGCAGGAAGATTTTTTACCATCTGAACCACCGGGGAAGCCCGATATTTTATTACTTGAATACATTTTTCCCAAGATACTAACCAGACCATGGAAGCCAAGGTTTTTTCCAAATGGTTTAAAAAAGCCATTCTAATTCTCTGAGTATTTCTTCTAACTAATTTTCAAATGCCAAGTTGAAAATATGTTTCAGGCCTCACCTATAAATCTCAATTTACTTACTGTGGGAACATTAAGTATTGAACACAAAGAAATCCCTATTTGCAGTGAGGATATGTAAAATAAATTTGCCTTTATGCTTAATCTTCCCAGATACTTTCATGTGACCATTAGGTAAGTGGGTGGATGAAGATGGTTCAAATGGTGTGTCCAACTTCAGTCGTATCCAACTCTGTGTGACCCTGCAGACAGTAGCATGCTAGGCTCCTCTGTCCAGGGGATACTCCAGGAAAGAATACTGGAGTGGGTTGCCATGCCTTCCTCCAGAGGATCTTCCTGATTCAGGGGTGGAACCTGAGCCTCTTTTGTCTCCTGAATCAGTAGGCAGGTTTTCTACCACTAGCGCCACCTGGGAAATTTTCAAAGGGTATAAACTTCAGTTGTAATATGACTAAGTTCTAGGAATGTAATTACAATGGAGTGATCATAGTTAACAATACTGCATTGCATATTTGAAAGTTGCTAAAAGAGGATATCTTTAAAGTTCTCAAAAAATATTGTAGTTATATGAAGTGAGAGATGTGTTAAAATAAATAGACATGATAAAAATAATTAGGTTGTACACATTAAGCTAACATTGGGTTGGCCCAAAAGTTTGTTTGCGTTTTTCTGTACCATCTTATGGGAAAATCCAAACAAACTTTTGGGTCAGCCCAGTACAATGTTAGATGTCAACTGTGTCTCAATAAAGATAGTTTAAAAAAAAAAAATGAGGAGAAAATCTAGTACCTAAACTGTAAATACACTGACTTGACCTCAAAATCTGTTCTGTTATGTATAGGAAGTTACCTCATATGGTTTAAAACAACTACTGTAGTAAAAGCCATCTCTATAGCTTGATAAAATATTTGGGAAAAAAATCTTTAGGGCTATCATGTACAAGAAATTTTTTTAATGTGACTACTTTTTAAATCTACAGAAAGAACTGGAATCTGGTGCACTGGGATGATCCAGAGGGATGGTATGGGGAGGGAGGAGGGAGGAGGGTTCAGGATGGGGAACACATGTATACCTGTGGCGGATTCATTTTGATATAAGGCAAAATCAATACAATATTGTAAAGTTAAAAAATTAAATTAAATTTTAAAAAAAAGAACTGGAATCTGACAGATTTCGCTTTTTTGATGTCCTTCTGCTTACCACCTGTTGTAACCTTGAATTAGCTATTTAACATCTCTGAACTTCATTGTCTGCATTTGAGAAATGAAAGTCTTTGGGAGAAAAGTGGAAATTTAGATTTATCCAAACGTCATAGGCCTTATCAGACCTCCTTCTGTCTAAGTTGCAGTCCAATGTTTCATAAAATTCTCTCTGGTCACCCAAGATGCAGTTAATTACACCCTGTCCATAAACTTAAGGAGATTTATAGTTAGTTTGTTTGCACTTATTTTATTCTGCCTCATAGTCCTTGTTATACTCCTTCTCCCCCAGTAAGACAGGGGTTCGTGTGTGTGTGTTCGTGTGTCACTTTTTTTTGCTAGTAAGCTATGGCAGGTATTTACTGACTACATACTAAAAGCCAGGGTCAAAATGCCTTCCTTGTATTTAGACTATCAAAACTTCACATCAACTTTATGAAACAGATTATCCTCAGTATCACTCTAATTTTGCAGATGAGGACCACAGGATTCAGAGAGGTTAAATCATTTGCCCATGGTAGACAATGGCCAACCCATGAGCTGAGATTCAAACCCAGCCTCTGTGACCCCACAGCTCTTGCTCTGAACTATTCAAGCCATCTACCACACCTGATGCTTTTCATGTTCAGTTGAGTTCAGTTCAGTCGCTCAGTCGTGTCCTACTCTTTGTGACCCCATGAATCACAGCATGCCAGGCCTCCCTGTCCGTCACCAACTCCCAGAGTTCACTCAGACTCATGTCCATTGAGTCAGTGATGCCATCCAACTATCTCATCCTCTGTCGTCCCCTTCTCCTCCTGCCCCCAATCCCTCCCAGCATCAGAGTCTTTTCCAATGAGTCAACTCATGTTAGAGACACTCAAACATGGGCTGTGCTAAACTGATTTATTATTATCGTACTCTAATCCTTTTAATATTGATACGGTATACTAATAGATATGAAATTAGTTGACAGATTTCTTTAAATCTACTCCTTAATGGCACTGAAATAATGTGAAATTACTGTTGCAAATTGCTAGGACACTCACTGGTAACTTGTGACCCACAAAACTGATTTACTGCCTGTGTAGTGCTTCTTTCCTTCTGGAGTGGATTATTCACCCTTCCTCTCCACAAGCTCCCAATTATGGTTACTAATGGGTGTGTCCAGACTCACCCGCTTCTTAATAATTTACTGTTATCCCCACTAAATGACATTTCCAACTATTCATGAAATCAAATGGGTTTGCATTTTTTTTCATTAAAAAGAAACACAAAAAGAAAAACAAACTTTAGTTGCAGTCTAGCATCTCTTTACCTACTACATAATGGGTATTCTAAAATTCCAAAATGGAACGTGCTCAGAAACTCTTCTGAGCCCAAGTAGATAAATCAATTGTCCAAGTTTTGTTGACTATCACAATTTTCCTAGAGGTGATTCATCTGCTTGTGGCAATTCGATATGGTCTACTTTGGTGTTCTCTGCACGCATGCACAGGGAGCATTTAATTAATAGTCAAAGGATAAGGAAACTGTGATATTGCAAGACAATGTCCACGCCAGCTCCAGATGTAGCTGGCAAGAAGGTCGGGACTATTGAATGCAGGGGTGTTCTCTCTCCCATCCCAATGGACATCTGAGAGTAATAAAACATTTTTCAATAGCTGAAAGTTCACAGATTTCAAAACATCTTTTAGATCTTTTGAAGGTAGACTCACAAATTGTGTGGCAAATAAAATTCTTACAAGGTAAACAGAATCTACTTTCTTGAAGTCACATTTCGGTAAGGTGAATCAAATGTAAGAACTCTAGAAACCTCCTTGGTGATCCAGTGGATAAGACTCCACACTCCTAATGCAGAGGGCCCAGGAACTATCCCTGGTCAGGGAATTAAGAGCCCACATAACCACGGCTAAACTTGTGTGCAATACTGAGCCTGAGCACCATAACTAGAGAAGCCTTCAGGCTGCAATGAAGACCAAGTGCAGCCAAAATTAGAAGAACTCTGACTTTGTGTACTAAAAAATCCTCTCAAATCACAAGCTGGAATCAAGATTGCCAGGAGAAAATTTGAATTGTGGTCCCTGAGAAGCCTCTTGAGAGTCCCTTGGACAGCAAGGAGACCAAACCAATCAATCCTAAAGGAAATCAACCCTGAATATTCATTGGAAGGACTGATGCTGAAGCTGAAGCTCCAATACTTTGACCACCTGATATGAAGAGCCGACTCATTGGAAAAGACCCTGGTGCTGAGAAAGATTGAGGGCAAGAGGAGAAGAGGGTGGCAGAGGATGAGATGGTTAGATAGCATCATTGACTCAATGAACACAAATTTCAGCAAACTCTGGGAACTAGTGAAGGATGGGGAAACCTGGCGTGCTGCAGTATATGGGGTTTCAAAGAGTTGGACAAGACTGAGTGAGTGAACAACAGCAGCAGAAGCCTCTCAATGCCTTGTCCACCCATTGCTTCACTCTGTGGGAACCTGCCGCCCTCACACCACAGGCTCTGCCCAGGAAGCAATGCTAGGGGATTCCTTGCATGTAGATGGCTTTGTTATATAGTATATACATACCTTCTCCACAGCCCAACACGTCTGGTTGATCCACAGCAACAGGGTTGAGAATCTCAAGGCTTACCATCCCACCCAATAGGTGATCCAAGATAAACAAAATTTCATCCAACTGACGTTGATTTACTCAACTTAAAGGATTGATTTTTTTTGCCTTTGGGGACAAGTCAAACCAGATATACAAGAAGAAAGTCAGTCACTTGGTAGAAGATGCAGAAGTTGACAAATATATGAAGAATGAACAGTATAGATGCCAGGATACAAAAGAAGCCATGAGTGAGAAAGAAGTAAGAAAGCTCAATGAGGGGTGAGGGTGGGGGTCTTGAGAGAGAGATGTAGTGTGGAGGCAATAAGAGAGGTTGAGAGAGTCTAGCATCTTGCAGGGGGGTGGTAGTCTTGAGAGAGAGATGTAATTTGGTGCAACAAGAGAGGTTGAGAGAGTCTAGCATCTTGCAAGAGCACCAAATTTCTGTTGCCAATGACACCAGATCCTGTCTATTAAAGTCACCACACTAGATATCTCAGCTTCCTGAACCAGAGCAGTAGCCACAAGGGTGAGCCCTACAGCTGTTCCTGGGATCCCTTGAACCTGGCCATGAAACTGATTCCTGTCTTATTTATCTCCATGTGACTCTTTAAAAAATTCAAGTAAAAAAACATTTAAAATGACTTCAAATAATCTGAAAGAGTTATGCTCATCGCTAAAAGAAATTGACAGTCTGCCTTATTCATTTATAGAGCTATTTTCTTCTATGATGACACAAATGAGCACAATTATCTGTGTCTACCTTAACTGATTTATGAAGGAAATTTTTTCAATAATTATAGTTTTAATTCTTGAAAAAAATAAATAAAATGATTAGTTTGGGGTTTTTTCCTCAATCAAATTTTTATTTTGAAAAACATCAAAATTTTGGAAAAGATAAAAGGCTTATACAATGAACAGCATACATTCCTCACCTGGAGTCACCAACTGTTAAAATTCTGCCACATTGGAAAGTAAGCTTGAGACAATATGACATTTCACTGTGAATTTGTTTCATCACTAAGTTGTGCCTGACCCTTTGAGACCTCATGGACTATAGCCCACCAGGATCCTCTGCCCATGGGATTTTCCAGACAAGAATACTGGTGTGGGTTGCCATTTCCTTCTCCAGGTGAAAGGATCAAACTCACATCTCCTGCATTGACAGGAGGATTATTTATCACTGAGCCACCAGGGAAGCACTTCACCATAAATATTTCAGCAGATATTCATATTTATAGATAATCTAGAAGAGACAATATAGATAAGAGCATCCACAACACCATTCTCGCACCTACGAATACAAGTAAGACTTTACATATATATGTAATATTTTGTATATAACACATGCAGTATTCTTTTCTTTTGTTCTTTTTTTTAAATTCAGGTTACAACTAAGAGTAGTGTACTGAATATGGTCAATATATGTCTCTTTATGTGGGACAGTCAACCAAAGAGTCTTGCCCAGTCATACACGAGGGCATGTACTTGATGCATCCTATTGTGTCATTTTGGAGTATTTAGTTTGCTCCTCTGTTTCCTGTAACCAGGAAGTTAGGTCTAGAGACTTCATTAAATGCAGGTAAATCTAAACAACATTTCACAGGTAGGATTGTATACTCCACGTTCCATTACTTCAGGAGACACATAATGTCAAGTTATCCCACTAATAATGATATCAAATTTGATCACTATCGCTTGATTAAAAATCAACTTCATATGCCACTAAAAAGACACATATTTTTTCACAATTGTGGGATGATAGTTTAACACTGTGCCTCATGTCTTAGTGATGATAACATCCACGTTGATACCAAATCAACTATTTCACTAACTTCTCCGTACATTTTTTCATTAAAATATTAACTTAATTAAAAAGCAAATGTTTGGGGACTTCCCAGGGGGCCCAGTGGTTAAAGTCCCACCATTTCAATGCAGAAGGTGTAGGTCTGATCCCTGGTCATGGAACTAAGATCCCACATGCCCCCTGGCATGGCCAAAAAGATTATTTAAAAAAAAAAGTAAATGCTTTTATTGCCCCTCTCTCCTCCTCTCTCTTTTTTATTGTGCCTAAGTAGTCATGGATCTTTTAAAATTTCAGTGTATTATCATCAATACACTTTCAGTACTCTTTTAGGCGCTTTTAATTTTCCCAAAGTTGGTCAGTGATATCCTTTCTAAGATGCTCCTTTTTGAAGTGATCCCACTCATCTCCAATACTTTTCCTGTTTTCTGGCACAAGAAGATGATCTGGGATCACCTTGAAGTTGGCCTTAGACAAATATCAATAACTTCTCCTTATTTTTGCTTAACTTTTAAAACAATATCACTAATTCTATAATATCACTTCAGATTTTTTTACTAGCCAGGTGGAGGCAGCAATTATAATAACTACCAACTTTGGAGCAACTGATAAATGCTGAGGGGTTTCCTCACCACACTTCATGTAATCCTTGCAGGTAAGATAACTGATATTTTATTCATTTTATAAATAAAAAGTAGGAGAATAGGGAAATGAAGGAATTGTTTAAGTCACAGAATTATGTCCAAATCTTAAGCCCATATTTTCTTTTAGAGCCACAGTATTTCTCAGAGATTACAAAGAGGAACTACCCTAGGAGCTGACCTGATCTAAAAAGCCTGTGTGTATGAACTTACACTGTCCAGTTACTGAGAGGTGAGATGCTAAAACAGTTCGACTTAACTTTTAATATCAAATTTCTAAAGTTCATAATAAGTCATTTGCTCAAAGAGCTAAAGGCTCAGATATGATCCCCTCATAACATATATTTCTATGGAAAAATTTGTAGTGCTTCCTGAATATAAAAATCAGTTCCTTTCAAAGGTATCTAATTAGCATTTGATTTAAACTGGAGTAAATATATCTCTTCAGCCGTGAAGAGATACCCCATGCCCAAGGTAAGAGAAACCCAAGTAAGATGGTAGGTGTTGCAAGAGGGCATCAGAGGGCAGACACACTGAAACCATACTCACAGAAAACTAGTCAATCTAATCACACTAGGACCACAGCCTTGTCTAACTCAATGAAACTAAGCCATGCCTGTGGGGCAACCCAAGATGGGTGGGTCATGATGGAGAGATTTGACAGAATGTGTTCCACTGGAGAAGGGAATGGCAAACCACTTCAGTATTCTTGCCTTGAGAACCCCATGAACAGTATGAAAAGGCAAAATGATAGGATACTGAAAGAGAAACTCCCCAGATCAGTAGGTGCCCAATATGCTACTGGAGATCAGTGGAGAAATAACTCCAGAAAGAATGAAGGGATGGAACCAAAGCAAAAAAAATACCCAGCTGTGGATATGACTGGTGATAGAAGCAAGGTCTGATGCTGTAAAGAGCAATATTGCATAGGAACCTGGAATGTCAGGTCCATGAATCAAGGCAAATTGGAAGTGGTCAAACGAGATGGCAAGAGTGAATGTCGACATTCTAGGAATCAGCGAACTGAAATGGACTGGAATGGGTGAATTTAACTCAGATGACCATTATATCTACTACTGCGGGCAGGAATCCCTCAGAAGAAATGGAGTGGCCATCATGGTCAACAAAAGTCCAAAATGCAGTACTTGGATGCAATCTCAAAAATGACAGAATGATCTCTGTTCGTTTCCAAGGCAAACCATTCAATATCACAGTAATCCAAGTCTATGCCCCAACCAGTAACGCTGAAGAAGCTGAAGTTGAACGGTTCTATGAAGACCTACAAGACCTTTTAGAACTAACACCCAAAAAGGATGTCCTTTTCATTATAGGGGATTGGAATGCAAAAGTAGGAAGTCAAGAAACACCTGGAGTAACAGGCAAATTCGGCCTTGGAATACGGAATGAAGCAGGGCAAAGACTAATAGAGTTTTGCCAAGAAAATGCACTGGTCATAGCAAACACCCTCTTCCAACAACACAAGAAAAGACTCTATACATGGACATCACCAGATGGTCGACACCGAAATCAGATTGATTATATTCTTTGCAGCCAAAGATGGAGAAGCTCTATACAGTCAGCAAAACAAGACCAGGAGCTGACTGTGGCTCAGACCATGAACTCCTTATTGCCAAATTCAGACTTAAATTGAAGAAAGTAGGGAAAACCACTAGACCATTCAGGTATGACCTAAGTCAAATCCCTTATGATTATACAGTGGAAGTGAGAAATAGATTTAAGGGCCTAGATCTGATAGATAGAGTGCCTGATGAACTATGGAATGAGGTTCATGACATTGTACAGGAGACAGGGATCAAGACCATTCCCATAGAAAAGAAATACAAGAAAAGCAAAATGGCTGTCTGAGGAGGCCTTACAAATAGCTGTGAAAAGAAGAGAAGCAAAAAGCAAAGGAGAAAAGGAAAGATATAAGCATCTGAATGCAGAGTTCCAAAGAATAGCAAGAAGAGATAAGAAAGCCTTCCTCAGTGATCAATGCAAAGAAATAGAGGAAAACAACAGAATGGGAAAGACTAGGGATCTCTTCAAGAAAATCAGAGATACCAAAGGAACATTTCATGCAAAGATGGGCTCGATAAAGGACAGACATGGTATGGACCTAACAGAAGCAGAAGATATTAAGAAGAGATGGCAAGAATACACAGAAGAACTGTACAAAAAAGATCTTCATGACCCAGATACTCACGATGGTGTGATCATTGACCTAGAGCCAGACATCCTGGAATGTGAAGTCAAGTGGGCCTTAGAAAGCATCACTATGAACAAAGCTAGTGGAGGTGATGGAATTCCAGTTGAGCTATTCCAAATCCTGAAAGATGATGCTGTGAAAGTGCTGCACTCAATATGCCAACAAATTTTGGAAAACTCAGCAGTGGCCACAGGACTGGAAAAGGTCAGTTTTCATTCCAATCCCAAAGAAAGGCAATGCCAGAGAATGCTCAAACTACCGCACAATTGCACTCATCTCACATGCTAGTAAAGTAATGCTCAAAATTCTCCAAGCCAGGCTTCAGCAATATGTGAACCATGAAATTCCTTATGTTCAAGCTGGTTTTAGAAAAGGCAGAGAAACCAGAGATCAGATTGCCAACATCCGCTGGATCATGGAAAAATCAAGAGAGTTCCAGAAAATCATCTATTTCTGCTTTATTGACTATGCCAAAGCCTTTGACTGTGTGGAGCACAATAAACTGGAAAATTCTGAAAGAGATGGGAATACCAGACCACCTGATCTGCCTCTTGAGAAATGTGTATGCAGGTCAGGAAGCAACAGTTAGAACTGGACATGGAACAACAGACTGGTTCCAAATAGGAAAAGGAGTTTGTCAAGGCTGTATATGGTCACCCTGTTTATTTAACTTCTATGCAGAGTGCATCATGAGAAACACTGGACTGGAAGAAACACAAGCTGGAATCAAGATTACCGGGAGAAATATCAATAACGTCGGATATGCAGATGACACCACCCTTATGGCAGAAAGTGAAGAGGAACTAAAAAGCCTCTTGATGAAAGTGAAAGTGGAGAGTGAAAAAGTTGGCTTAAAGCTCAACATTCGGAAAACGAAGATCATGGCATCCGGTCCCATCACTTCATGGGAAATAGATGGGGAAACAGTAGGAACAGTGTCAGACTTTATTCTTTGGGGCTCCAAAATCACTGCAGATGGTGACTGCAGCCATGAAATTAAAAGACGCTTACTCCTTGGAAGGAAAGTTCTGACCAACCTAGATAGCATATTCAAAAGCAGAGACATTACTTTGCCAACAAGGTTCGTCTAGTCAAGGCTATGGTTTTTTCTGTGGTCATGTATGGACTGTGAAGAAAGCTGAGCGCCGAAGAATTGATGCTTTTGAACTGTGGTGTTGGAGAAGACTCTTGGGAGTCCCTTGGACTGCAAGGAGATCCAACCAGTCCCTTCTGAAGGAGATCAGCCCTGGGATTTCTTTGGAGGGAATGATGCTAAAGCTGAAACTCCAGTACTTTGGCCACCTCATGCGAAGAGTTGACTCATTGGAAAAGACTCTGATGCTGGGAGGGATTGGGGGCAGGAGGAGAAGGGGACGACAGAGGATGAGACATCTGGATGGCATCACTGACTCGATGGACGTGAGTCTGAGTGAACTCCAGGAGTTGGTGATGGACAGGGAGGCGTGGCGTGCTGTGATTCATGGGGTCGCAAAGAGTCGGACACGACTGAGCGACTGATCTGATCTGATCTGGAGTAAATATATAATGATGAGAAAAATGTTTCATGCCTCATCCGAAATGAATAAGTGATACTTTTGACCATAATTAAGCAGAAGAGTTAAAAAATTATAGAATAAATTGCATTAGATAATTTTCTTAAAATGATTTCAAAAGACATAATCAATGACTACATTATCTTGACTGGACTGTCATTTCTCAGGCATGAAAAACCACTTAATTCATATTTATATAATTAGAAATATTGGTTTTAGCCACCAAAACCCAGTCTCTTGAAAGCCATCACCGTAGTGACCACCGCTGGTCAATTTCTGCATGTAGAGACCAACATAACCATTCCATAAGTGCAGAAACCAAAAACTCTCCCATGACCCTCCTTGCATGACTTGTCACTGTATAGTTATTGATCTTTTCCCACAAACCTGTGTCTTTTATGCTATACATCTACATATAGTAAGTTCATTACACTTAATAGGTACTTTAAGAATATATATTAAATTATTTAATAAAAGCAGCATTCAAATATTCATCCCTGGAGATAAAGCATTCATATTATACTATTTGATAAAGCCATCAATTAAATAAATATTTATCAAAGCACAGTGGGGGTATACAAGCAAATAAGAAGCAGTCCATAGCGCTAAAAATACACTGATGGCTCAGTGATCAAGAACCCGCCTGCCAGTGCAGGAGACATGGGTTTGATCCCTGATCCTGGAGGATCCCACACACCATGGAGCAACTAAACCCACAAGCCACACCTATTCAGCCTGTGCTCTAATGCCAGGAGACCCAGCTATTGAACCCATGTGCTGCAATTGCTGAAGCCCACAGTCCCCAGAGCCTGTGCTCTGCAACAAGAGAAGCCACCACATTGAGAAGCCCATGCACTGCAACTGGGGAGTAGCCCCCACTCACCGCAACTGGAGAAAAGCCTGTGCAGCAATGAAGACCCAGCACAGCCAAAAACAAATAAGTAAATAAATAAAGCATCAAAAAAATTTAAAACTACAGTGAGCCATTACTACACACCTGTATCAGGCCAAAATTCAGACAATGACAGCACCAGGTGCTGACAGCAACATGGAGCAACAGGAGCTCTCGCTCACGGCTGGTGGTGGGGCAGCCACTTCAGCAGTTTCTTGCAAAATTAAGGGGGTTCCCTGGTGGCTCAGACAGTAAATCGTCAGCCTGCGATGCGGGAGATCCAGTCTTACCATACAATGCACCAATTGCCATCCTTGGCATTTATCCAAATTAGATGAAAATTTGTGTCCACCCAAAAATCTGCTAACAGAAGTTTATAGCAGCTTTATTCATAATTCCCAAAACTCAGAAAAAAACAAGCTGTCCTTTGGTAGGTGAATGAATAAATAAACTGTGTTACCTCCAGACAATAGACTGTTACTTAGCGCTAAAAAGACATAAGCTCTCAAGCCGTAAAACTGGAGAGGGAACTTAAATGAACATCCCTAAGTGATTAAAGCCAGTATGAAAAGGCTACGTAGTTGTATGATAGTTTATAGTTGTATGATTCCAACTACAAAACATTCTGGAAAAGGCCAAAATATGGAGACAGCGAAAAGATCAATGGTTGCCAGGGTAGCCGGGTGTCACACACAGAGAAGTAGATTATGGAGGATTTTGAGGGCAGTGAAAATACTCTGTATGATGTTATAATGATGGGTGCACATCATTTATACATCTGTCCAAACACATAGAATGTAAGGCCATGGGTTTATAGTGGCAAAACTCATTAGGTATAATGACTTCTTGCTATGCCTATTGTCTTAGATTTAGTCAATTTAGTGATTTGACTTAGTGATTTCAACACTACATTTTTGAATGAGAAGAGCAATTGTAAGATTCCTTGTTGTAAAATAACCAACAAAACTCATACATGTAGTGGAGATGTTTCCATGTACATTTCTGTGTAGAATTACACGATGAGGGATTATGGAAGGTTAGACTAACAAGAGGAGTGAAAAGAAAGAAGATGGAGAACAAGGAAAACTTATGAAGGATGGATACTAGCCACTGTGGAGGATATTTAAAATTGCATGATATAAGCTGTAGATAAGATTCCCAATGAGGAATTTCTACAATTATGGCCTGTTAATCAACTACTCTGGAGGATGTAGACTTTCTGATGTGTGTGAATGTACTCAGTTGTGTCCTACTCTTTGCAACCGCACAGACTGTAGCCCACCAGGCTCCTCCATCCATGGAGTTTTCTAGGCAAGAATACTGCAGTGGGATGCCATTTCCTACTCCACAGAATCTTCCCAACCCAGGGATTGAACCAGTGTCTCTTACATCTCCAACACTGGCATGTGGATAGTTGACTACTGTGCCATATGTGTATAATTTGGGGGTCATGTTTATCTGCAGTCTCATATTTTTGGAAGCAGATATTATATAAACCATAAATGAGCAATAGATGTTTAAAACTTTATATTTCAAACAATAAGAGGCCTCTTCTAGCCAGAGGGTCTAGGAAAGTTTCTTTGGATGCAACGGCATGTTATTTGGGTTTAGTGGATGTTGGCTTAAATTTTGAAAGAAAAGATCTCCCAAAGGTGGCATGAATAGAGGTACAGAAATGGAAAATAAAGGTCAGTTTTATATATGAAGACATAATAGTCCTACTGGAGGAAAATGAGGAATACCATATGTAGCAAAATTTCAGGGAAATATTCTAAAAATGTAAAGAGCACACTTTTGTGCATATTAAATAATGGGGTGAATTTGGAAATGTTTTAAATGAATAGTCAATTTCAGTTAACTTCTGCTCATTATTTGCTCTCATTTAGTGGGGTTTTCTCTCAGTCTGGTGGGAGATAATGTTTACTGAGCACTTAGTTTTGTGCCAAGTTCTATTCACATGGCATTAATCACCACCTTCTAACATCATCTAGAAGAACAGTACTATCAGTACCTCCATTGAAATATGAAGCCTAGTCAGGCTATGTCATCTGGCCAAGGGCACATAGCTAATAACTATCCAGGGATGCAAGACCAGACAATCTTGGGAAGTTGCCAAAAAGGAAGACCCTGCTCCCACCTCCTCCCATGGGCATACCAAAGTTACAACTATTTACAGAGTAACCATCAATGAGAATGACCTGAAGACTAGCAGAACATATCTTCTACAACCAAAGGTATAAAGAATGAACCACAAGGACTCAGGTAGGAGGGACGGAGATGTGGTAGAGTCAAGATCTGTACCTCTGGTTGTCAGTTCAGTCACTTAGTCGTGTCTGACTCTTTGAGACCCCATGGACTGCAGCACGCCAGGTCTCCCTGTCCATCACCAACTCCCAGAGTTTACTCAAACTCATGTCCATTGAGTCGGAGATGCCATCCAACCATCTCATCCTCTGTCATCCCCTTCTTCTCTCGCCTTCAATCTTTCCCAGCATCAACGTCTTTTCCAATGAGTCAGTTCTTAGCATCAGGTGGCCAAATTATTGGAGTTTAAGCTTCAGCATCAGTCCTTCCAATGAATATTCTGGACTGATTTCCTTTCAGATGGACTGGCTGGATCTTCTTGCAGTCCAAGGGACTCTCAAGAGTCTTCTCCAACACGACAGTTCAAAAGCGTCAATTCTTCGGCGCTCAGCTTTCTTCATAGTCCAGCTCTCACATCCATACATGACCACTGGAATGCTCTGAGTGGGCCAACCAAAAATGGGAGGACAATCACCATTGCAGAGGTGTTCTCCCTAGGGAGCAAAGACGCCAAACCCCGTCAGGCTGTCCCGCATAGGGGTCCTGCACTGGGAGAAGAGCCCCCAGAACATTTGACTTTGAAGGCCGCCAGGGTTTGCTTTTGGGAGAACAGAAAACTGAAGGAAACAGAGACTCTATTCATAGAGGGTGCTTGCTAAATCTGTCCTCTAAGACCTAGGACAGAAACTGCCATTTGAAAAGAGGCTGGGTCAAACCCTCTTACTGATCTTGCAAAGCCTCCCAGAGAGGCAGGAGGCACCTGGAACTCATACTGGGGACATAGACATGAAAACAGTTATTTGGGGAGTTCATTTAAAAGGGGGCTTCCCTGGTGACTCAGACAGTAAAGAATCAGCCTGTAGTGTAAGAGACACTGGTTTGATCCCTAGGTTGGGAAGATCTCCTGGAGAAAGGAACAGCAACCCACTCCAGTATTCTTGCCTGGGAAATCCCATGGACAGAGGAGCCTGGCAGGCTGCAGTGCATGGAGTCACAAAGAGTTATACACAACTAACGTTAATATTTTACCATGAGGACGCTGGTGCTGGTAAAGGCAGTTGAGCAGCAAGTTGGGCTGGGACAGAGGCCTACCCACAAGCAGGCCAGCTGCCACAGGACTCTCTGGGCTGCCAGCTGCCCCAGGACCCGGCCTTGCCCACCAGCAGGCTGACATCAGCTCCCAGGACTTCTGGGCCCCAAAGCTAGAGGCTCTGGAACCTACTTCCTCCCACCAGTGGGCCATCACTCGCCTCAGGATCCGCTCTCACTCACCAGCAGGCTGGCACCAGCTTCAAGACCTCCAGGCTCCACCCCAGAGACATAATTAATATAATTACCAATGCTGTATGGTATTGGGTTTGCCAAAAAAAAAAGGTCATTTGGGTTTTTCCAAACAGCTTATTGAAAAATCCAAACTTTTTGGCCAACTCAGTATATATGAAAGTTGTTAAGAGAGTAAATTCTAAGAATTGTCATCACAAGGAAAAAAGAAGTATCAATGTCCTTGATGGGCGGTGAGTGTTCTCTGTGTCATTTTTTCTGAGCCTGCCAAGTAGGTTATCACTGCCACCAAGCAATAGAACAAGAAGAACAAATTTCAAACTGAAATATCATGTGGGGAAGGGATTCCATATTAGTTTTCATGATCCTTATATTCTAGACTTAGAAAGTGATTTGGTCTTACAACAAAGCAACTCCTCTCACTTAAAAAAAAATGCAAAAAAAAAATTCAAGTGGCTACTCAGTATGTAAAAAAAAAAACTCAAAATTTATTGTGTGGTAGAATGTGTGATTACAGCATCACAACACATCATCATTTATGATATTCTACCAGAGAAGGGGAAGGCTTGCAGAGTTACTTGGAAATTTGATATACTACCCCTACATCTAGGGGTTCGGGAGAGTGGATGGAATCTGACCTCAGTGAGAAATTGTAGAGAGCTAAACTCTCCACATGTATTATTCATTAAGTCCCATCCTCTCTCATGAACTCGAGGACACTGCTTTAAGAATTCTCCCTTCTGTCCTGCACCAACAATGTATTTCCTTCTTCTGACCATTTCTATTGGCACACAAATATGTTATCATTTCTCCCACATTTAAAAAATAAGGTTCATTCTATCTTGATCTACTCTCTCCCAGCTCCTGTGCCATTTTCCTGTAGCCCTTTACAGAAAAGCTTTCCAAGCTTACTATCCACCAACTTCTCTTCTCCCATTTGTTCCTAAACCCATTCCAGTCAGGTTCTTCTTCTTAGCACTTAGTCAAAACTGTTGATGTCAAGATCCTGTTGCTGAAGTGTGTGTGTGTGTGTGTGTGTGTGTTATTTGCTCAGTTGTTTTCGACTCTGTCTGATCTGTCCATGGAATTTTCCAGGCAAGAATACTGGAGTGGGTTGCCACTTCCTTCTGCAGGGGATCTTCCCAACCCAGGTCTCTTGCACCGCAGGCAGATTCAAATGCACTGTTGCCCACCACTTCCATATTACCAAAGTGACCCAAGCCACCAGTGCCCCTCGTGTCCCCTTCTTCCATGCTTATACTCCACCCTGGCCTAGTCTATTAATACCTGAGTCTATTTTCAACCTCGCAGCCAGAATGATACTGTTAAAACACGAGTCAGCTTGTTTCATCCAAGTACTCAGAGTCAACACTCAAATCTACCCACGGATTCCAAAGCCCTACACTTCCTGACCCAGTCCTCAAACACATTCAGGATTGCCCCACCTGCTGGTCCCTCCTCCTGGGCTTGTTCTTTGCCCAGATAGCCATTTTTTTCAATCTCAGGTTCTTTGGGGTTTTGCTCAAATATTGTCTTGCAATTGAGACCTTCTCTAGCAACACGTTTTTCTATTTAAAACTGCACCACCCACCTCAGCCCCTAGCAATTCTTATCCCCTCCCCACTTTCTGTTTCTCCTCCCTAGCACTTGTCACCTGCTGCTGCTGCTGCTGCTGCTGCTGCTAAGTCGCTTCAGTAGTGTCCAACTCTGTGCGACCCCATAGATGGCACAGCCCCACCAGGCTCCCCCGTCCCTGGGATTCTCCAGGCAAGAGTACTGGAGTGGGTTGCCATTTCCTTCTCCAATAGTCACCTTCTGACATCACCCTTATATTTTGAAATTTTGCTTGTGATTATTCTTCCCCTTATAGTATGTAAGCCAGAGAAGCAGAGAGATTTTCATTCCACTGCTACTTACCTAGTCCCAGGAACTGAAGCTGGCTCTCACCAAGTGCTCAACAGATACCATATTCATTAGTGATTGTTGGAAAATCAATGGAAAAGGTCATATCATAATCATCATGCCCACCATTAAACCCAGCCTTCAGATAGGTCCTGCCATTACCTTGTCAGGAAACAAGAATAGTGAGCGTCAAGGTTCAGATACTCAACAGAGTACCATGCTTCTAGCGCAGTATGCAGAGTTCCAATTGTATTGCAATCAAATAATGGCTTGTGCAAGCCCAATATTTTCTCTTTGTGGAGAGAATGTTGGTGTTCCACAAAAAGAAAAACTTTTTTCTTTAAACTCTTTTAAGTACAAAAGAAAGTGAATATATTTGGACTTTTTCTCCCTAGAAAACTGAAATTTATTGGTAATTTAAATGTATGGGCTGTATCTTGTTAATGGGCTTCCCTGGTGGCTCAGTAATAAAGACTCCTCCTGCCAATGCAGGAGACATGGGTTTGACCCTTAGATTGGGAAGATCCTCTCGAAAAGGAAATGGCTTCTCACTTCAATATTCCTGTCTGGGATATCCCACAGACAGAGAAGCCTGACAGGTTACAGTCCATGGAGTCGCAAAAGAGTGGGACAGGACTTAGCGACTAAGCAACAACAGTTTTGTTAAAGTTACTTTACTATTACATTGTAAATATATTTACTGAACACTTGCAGTGTATTCATTTATTTATTTAACCACCAGATAGGTATTAAATGCCTAGTAGGAATGTGCAATGGAGAAGGCAATGGCACCCCACTCCAGTACTCTTGCCTGGAAAATCCCATGGGTGGAGGAGCCTGGTAGGCTGCAGTCCATGGGGTCACGAAGAGTCGGACACGACTGAGCGATTTCACTTTCACTTTTCACTTTCATGCATTGGAGAAGGAAATGGCAACCCACTCCAGTGTTCTTGCCTGCAGAATCCCCGGGACAGGGGAGCCTGGTGGGCTGCCGTCTATGGGGTCCCACAGAGTCGGACACGACTGAAGAGACTTAGCAGCAGCAGGAATATGCAAAACAACAAGGAATGTGCAAAACAATGCAATAAAACTGACAAATTTATTTTACTGGACTTTAATGTTTATTACAACAAAAATTATATAAAATAACTGAAACTTTTTACCCTTGACCAGCATATTCCAATTTCCTCCTCCTCCTGAGACCCTTGAAACCTGCATTTTATTCCCTGCTTCTATGAGTTTGACTATTTTAGATTCTAAGGTGCTATGGACTGAATGCTTCTGTCCTGCTAAAATTCATATACTGAAACTTTACCCCACAAAGTGATGGTGTTAGGAGGAGGGGCTTTGGGGACTTAATTAGGATTAGATGAGGTCATGATGGTAGCCCAGGTGTGTGTGTGTTTGAGGCACCTGAGGCCAAACAAATCAAAACATTGAGTTTGGAGCAGGGCCATGCAAGGAGATGGATGCCTCATGCTCTAAACAACCTCAAGCTCCCCAAAGGGTTTTGGTTCAGTTCAGCTCAGTCATTCGGCCATGTCCAACTCTTTGCAACCCCATGGACCACAACATTCCAGGCCTCCCTGCCCATCACCAACTTCCGGAGTTTACTCAAACTCATGTCCATTAAGTCAGTGATGCCATCCAACCATCTCATCCTCTGTTATACCCTTCTTCTCCTGCCTTCAATCTTTCCCAACATCAGGGTCTTTTCAAATGAGTCAGTTCTTCACATCAGGTGGCCAAAGTATTGGAGTTTCAGCTTCAGCATCAGTCCTTCCAATGAACACCCAGGACTGATCTCCTTTAGGACGGACTGGTTGGATCTCCTTGCAGTCCAAGGAACTCTCAAGAGTCTTCTCCAACACCACAGTTCAAAAGCATCAATTCTTCAGTGGTCAGCCTTTTTTATAGCCCAACTCTCACATCCATACATGACCACTGGAAAAATCATAGCCTTGACTAAATGGACCTTTGTTGGCAAAGCAATGTCTCTGCTTTTTAATATGCTGTCTATGTTGATCATAACTTTCCTTCCAAGGAGTAAGCATCTTTTAATTTCATGGCTGCAGTCACCATCTGCAGTGGTTTTGGAGCCCCCCCAAAAAAGTCTATCACTGTTTCCACTGTTTTCCCATTTATTTGCCATGAAGTGATGGGACCAGATGCCATGATCTTAATTTTCTGAATGTTGAGCTTTAAGCCAACTTTTTCAATCTCCTTTTTCACTTTCATCAAGAGGCTCTTTAGTTCTTCTTCACTTTCTGCCATAAGGGTGGTGTCATCTGCATATCTGAACTTATTGATATTTCTCCCAGCAATCTTGATTCCAGCTTGTGCTTCTTCCAGCCCAGCGTTTCTCATGATGTACTCTGCATAGAAGTTAAATAAGCAGGGTGACAATATACAGCTTTGATGTACCCCTCCTGATTTGGAACCAGTCTGTTGTTCCATGTCCAGTTCTAACTGTTGCTTCCTGACCCACATACGGATTTCTTAAGAGGCAGGTCAGGTGGTCTGGTATTCCCATCTCTTTAAGAATTTTTCACAGTTTGTTGTGATTCACACAGTTAAAGGTTTTGGCATAGTCAATAAAGCAGAAGTAGATGTTTTTCTGGATCTCTTTGCTTTTTCGATGATCCAAGGGATGTTGGCAATTTAATCTCTGGTTTTGAATAGGCATTTTTAAAAGCCAAGTGAGGGAGGTGGGAGTCACAGGGTATGTGATCTGCTCGTGCATAATTCTCTGATTGGCCAATAGTGAGGTAGCAGGGAGGTGTCAAAATGTTCCTTAGGCTTCAGGAGGCCTGGGGCTATGTGCTCATGGTCATCAAGTAGTTAACACTGTGTGTTTGGTGAGGGGTTTTCACATTTGCAAACAACTCAGGAAATGTGCATCCAATATTGTTTGTTATCTAGCTGCTTCAGAGAGGAGCTAAAGTAGTGGACATGGTGGGGAGGGTGTCTGTCCTAGAAAAACCCAGTAAGGTCCTGCTCCTTTTCAATGAGGGCAGCACCCTCAGGAATGGGATTAATGTCCTTTTCAGAGTTGCAAGAGAGTTTGCTTGTCTCTGCTAGCTTTGAAGATATGATGAGAACTAGGCCATCTGTAACCTGGAAGAGGCTCCTCACTAGAATCCAACCATGCTGGTGCTCTGACCTTGAACTTTCAACCTTCAACTGCAAGAGACACAATCCTGTTGTTTGTAAGCCACTCAGACTATGGTGTCTATTTTAGCAACCTGAATGGACTAAGACACATATATAGGTGAGATTGTACAGCAAAGTTTCAATTTTATACAAGCTCTGGAAATCTAATGTCGAGATGTGACTATGGTCATGTGTAATGTGTTAGTCACTCAGTCATGTCTGACTCTTTGCGACCCCATGGACTGTATGCTACCAGACTCCTCTGTCCATGGAATTCTCCAGGCAAGAATACTGGAATGGGTAGTCATTCCCTTCTCCAGGGGAATCTTCCCCACCCATGGATTGAAACTGGGTGTCCCGCATTGCAGGCAGATTCTTTACCATCTGAGCCACCAGGAAAGCCAATAATCTACTGTATACTTGAAGTTTGCTAAGAAGATAAAATCTTAAGAGTTCTTATCATAAAAAAAAAATTTTTTTTAAAGGAAGCAAAGGAAAGGAGAAGAAAAATAGAAAAAGGTGACTATCTGTGGTAATAGATATGTTGTTTGATTGTGGTGATTGTTTCACAATGTATGGGAATATCAAAACAGCAAGCCGTATACCTTAAATATAAATAGTTTTATATGTCAATTAAGCTACAATAAAGCTGTAAATTATATAAAAGAAAACAATTGATATTTTAGAATTGAAAGTTGTTATGTTCTATATTTTGTTCATAGATGTTAATCCTGAATGTGAATAATGGTGCACTGCACACCATTCTTGGGAGAAGGCAATGGCACCCCACTCCAGTACTCTTGCCTGGAAAATCCCATGGACGGAGGAGCCTGGTGGACTGCAGTCTATGGGGTCGCTCAGAGTTGGACACGACTGAGCGACTTCACTTTCACTTTTCACTTTCATACATTGGAGAAGGAAGTGGCAACCCACTCCAGTGTTCTTGCCTGGAGAATCCCAGGGATGGGGGAGCCTGGTGGGCTGCCGTCTCAGGCGTCACACAGAGTCGGACACAACTGAAGCGACTTAGCAGCAGCAGCACACCAAGACTGGGCCTCTAGGTATCCAAGAGGCATCTCTTGATGTCCCCATGCTAAGTTTTAACTGTGAATGGAAACTTTACAACAACTACAGCCTGAGACAGGCATAGTAATCAGGAGTGGAGCTAGACAGCTCAGGGAGGTTTTCAGGGAGGAAAATCTGGGTCACATCAGAGGCAAGCCCCTAAGTTTGAGAAGTGAGGGGATCTTGGATGGGCAGTGAAAGAGATTATAGACGTCAGTTACAGCCTTGGAACCAATCAGAGGAGAGGATGCCTAGAGGTCATCCCGTTAACCCTCCAGCCACCATATCGAAGTCATGCCTGGATTCAGTGGACTCCAGTGGCCTGCACTTGACACTGTCCTTCAAAGAATTCCCCTCAAGGGTTCAGATTTGCCTGTAGGCTTCCCAAGTCCTGGGATGTTTTCATCGCTTAGGTGTAGCCATTAGCCAATGACTGACAGGCAAGGGACTAAGAAGGCCCAGCTCCTTGGCCCCCAGGAGAGAAAAACTGAGGCTAAAGCACACACCAACTTTCTCTGCAGAATCAGGACAATCCTCCTGCTCTCCTCTACAATCCGCTAGTTTCATCTCTACCCTGTCTTGCTTCTCCTGCCTCTTACAAACTTCTCCTAGGAACACTTTCCTAATAAATCACCTGCCAGCAATATTTGTCTACAGGTCCACTTTGGGGGATCAAATTTAAGTCACCTTTCTTGATCTCACTTTCAGGCATGCTCCTATACACTCTCTTTTCTTATTCTATAGTAATACAGGCAACCCTTTAGTGATGCTTACCAGTGACAATATCATTTTCTAGAATATAGTCTACAGGACTTCTTCTCTTTCAAAATACTTCTATACTGAGGAAATAGATACAAGTGTCTGTGCATGTTTTAAATTGCAGAGGGGGAATGAGATAAAATGTTTTAATGCTCTGGAATAATTGCTTTTATTGAGAAGTGACACTCTTTTCAAATTTCCTTCTCCATACTGCCAGTGACTCCGCAGCCTCAGGGCAGCTTTATTTGTTTTGCTCTTTTGTTCTCCAAATGAGCTCATAATGCCATGATTTCACTCTCACTGTGGAGTATAGTTTCGGCAGCCCGGTTGAAGCCTGCACTTGCAAAAAAATGTACTCTCCCTCTCAGTTCAAAGACGGGATGACGACAGGGCTGTCTTCGTGGCCAGGCTCAGATTCCACCTGGTTCCCTCTAAGACGCGTGTCTGCTCAGAGGACGGAGGTGAGCCGTGCAGGTGGCCTGTTTGAACTCGTAAATACAGCAAGTTCCGTTCCTTCACCTGGTCCAGGCAGGCAGACTGCCACAGGGAGCGGTGAACGCAGCCCCTAGAATTAAAGGATTCTGTGACTGGATGGTCAGGTATGCCATCCTGTCCAAGCTTTCACTCTCTGACGAGAAAACTAAGGCCGCTCAAGGTCACATGAGGTGTCAGTGCTGGCTCTTACTTTAGAACCAGTGTGTCCATACTCCCCGGCCACCCCACTGCTGCAAAGGACTAAATTCTTCTCTCTTTCTCTTTACAGAGGCCCCTTCAAGTTTCGGCCTGTGACGATAGTAGTTTTCACCACTTCCTCCATGGGAAAGACAGCTGGAGCTCTTCCAGATGAATCACAACTTTGGCTTTTCATTCAACAAATGCCTACAGTGGATGAAGTTAGCCGCATCTACTTTACACCACGTTGAGCAAAGACTGACCTGGTATACAAAGGAGGAGGAGATTGGTAGGAAGAGGAGAGGAGACTGGTAGACATTGCTACCCAACGTTACAAAATAGAAATTCTTTGACTGTAAGGCATTAAAGCTACATGGCCATTTATATTCCTAAGTTTCCCTGGTGGCTCAGAGGTTAAAGAGTCTGCCTGCAATGCGGGAGACCCAGACCTGGGCTAATGGCAAAGTTATATTTTTTTTCCTTTTCTATTGAAAGTTTCATTACAAAACACATTTATAAACAGCAGACCACTTTGATGATTTTCCTTATTCCAAGTATTCATGTTTTCTTGACTTCAAGTAGCCAATATTGATGCTTGGGGCTGGTGCACTGGGACGACCCAGAGGGATGGTATGGGGAGGGAGGAGGGAGGAGGGTTCAGGATGGGGAACACATGTTATACCTGTGGCAGATTCATTTTGATATTTGGCAAAATTAATACAATTTTGTAAAGTTTAAAAATAAAAAAAATAAAATAAAGACTGACCCATCTTAAAAAAAAAAGTTGCTATTTATAAAATAAATAATGTGTTTATATTTTATTTAATGGATTGAGTTGAAAGTGAAATATGAGATTCCAATCTGAGCAGGATGTTAAACAGAAGTAGGGCTAAGAAAAGGGAATAAACTGCATTTCTGGTCATTATATAATGTGCATGTGTGTTAAGTTGCTTCAGTCATGTCCAACTCTTTGCAACTCCCTCTGTCCATTGGATTCTCTAGGCAAGAATCTTGGAATGGATTGCATTTCCTTCTCTAAGGGATCTTCCTGACCCTGATCTTCCTGATCAAACACAGGTCTCCTGCATAGCAGGTGAATTCTTTACATCAGGGAAGCCCTTATTATACAATAGCTTTTATCATTTACAAAACACTCATGATTGATTTTATGTGTCAACTTGACTGAGCCACAGGGTGCTCGGATATTTAGTCAGAGGCTACTCCAGTTGTTTCTCTGAAGGTGTTTCTGGATGAAATTAATAGTTGAATTGGTAGACTAATTTTCCTACCCAATCAAGTGAAGGCCTGAATAGAGCAAGAAGACGGACTTCCCTCGCCCCATGGGCTTCCCTGGTGGCTCAGACGATACACAGCTACCTGAAATACAGGAGACCCAGGTTCGATCCCTGGATCAGGAAGATCCCCTGGAGAAGGACAAGGCTACCCACTCCAGTTTTCCTGCCTGGAGAATTCCATGGACAGAGGTCCATAGAGTCACAAAGAGTTGGACATGACAGCAACTTTCACTTCACTTTCCCCCAAAAAAGGGAGTTTCTCCTGCCCAATCACCTTGAGCGGTCTGTCTTCAAACTGAGACTGAAACATTGGCTATTTCTGGGTCTCCAGCTTGCAGATGACAGATCTGGGGACTTGTCAGCTTCCATAATCATATGAGCCAATTCAATATATATAAAATATAATGTCTATGTATATAAGATTGGCTCACATGCTATAGATATAAGGATAGATATCCCATTGTTTCTCTTTCTCTAGAAAATCCTAGTCCTGGCACCTACTATATGCCAGCAATCATTGTTAATTTCATAACAAGGCAATAAGAAAATAGTATTCTCCCCATTTTGCACATGAGAAAATAGAAGCTATATAACTTTTAATGACTTATCTCAAGATTTCAGAGTAAAGAACATTTCCAGAGTTCAAACTCAGCCATCTTTGGTCAAACTACTAACCCACCTCCCCTCTCACCGTTTCCTTTCCAGTTCTGCACCGATTGTCCTGAAATGTCTGTCTTCTTTCTGCTTTGGTGTACCCTGGAATGGTCAGAATTGAGGTTTCTTTGATGTGTTGGGACCTTGACATGCCCCAGAACTTTGTTCCTGAACGTGAATTTGTCTTCTACAGGTCTGTGCATGTAACTGCTTAAAGAGGAGAAAGAAAGTGTCAGTCGCTCAGTTGTATCTGACTCTTTTGCAACTCCATGAACTGTAACCTCCCAGGCTCCTCTGTCCTTGGAATTCTCCAGACAAGAATACTGGAGTGGGTTGCCATTTCCTTCTCCAGGGGATCTTCCCAACCCAGGGATCGAACCCAGGTCTCCTGCATTGCAGGCAGATTCTTCACCATCTGAGACACCAGGGAAGCCCTAAAGAAGAGAGGACTGTCCTAAATCTGTGAAGAAGAGAGGACTTCCCTAAATCAGTTCTGACCACAGGATATGTCCTTGAATACATCCATCCCCCTGATTTTTAGGCAGAGATCACACAGGATTAAGCCACATGTTGATGCACTTAACATTAACAAAACATACATAATTTGAAACATACAGTCCTTGGTCTGCTCTCACTCAGCACCTCAGAACTCCGCACAATGCAGGCAAGATTTCCATTCGGGAACCAAGAGCTTTGCAAAGGATCTCCACTGGCATGTGGTAAAGTGGTGGATGTCTTGTCAGACACAAGACTTCAGTGGGCTCTACTGTACAGATATCAATGCTGAGTTTCAAAAACAAAGGAAGCGAAGATGGACAGGTTGCTTCACCCTGCAGTGGTTTCCTGGGAAACCACTGTCTTTGAAGTCACAGAGATAGATGTATGCAACAGATACAGAGTGCAAAGTGCAGTCAAGGATGGTGCTCACGGGTCACTCTCAGCTACTTTCAACTTGGCTATTTTTAAGCCAGATGTCTTCAAATAGGTCAAAGACATTTGTTTTATTAAGAATAAGGCCATGGTGAGTTGGGACTTTTTTTCTTAACTAAGTCAATTTTTAAACACAGTTGAGTGTATCTGGAAGCTTTTGGGGTTTGATTATGAAAATCACATTTTTTCATCCTCCAGAATGGATAATTTAAGTTTCCCCATGTTTAAATATCTTAATCATATATACATATGTAAACATTAATCAGTATATGTGTGTATATGTATCAGTGTGGCTAAATGTATGTATAATGTGTATTTTTATGTATGTACATATGCATATCAAAAACAAGTATGGGAAATGGTAATCCCAAGATCAGTTTTATACTAAGTAAGTGTTAGTTGCTCAGTCACGTCCAACTCTTTGTGACCCCATGGACTGCCGCCCACCAGGCTCCTCTGTCCATGAGATTTTCCAAGCAAGAACACTGGAGTGGGTTGCCATTTCTATCTCCAGGGGATCTTCCCCAACCCAGGGATGGAACCCTGGTCTCCTGCACTGCAGGCCAATTCTTAACCAACTGAGCTACAAGGGAAGCCCTCAGTTTTATATGGAAAGTTCCAAATACTTCATTGGTAAGGGTATATTCAGATTGGATGGGGATCAATGGTTTAGTCAACGTTTTAGTGTGAACGATTTGGTTAAAATGATGTTTGAGAAAAACTGATGTCATCATTGTAGATGAAGGAAACCAGCTACTAGATTTCTGACACTGATTGGATTCATCTGGTATATGCAAAAGGACTCTTCTCTTCATTATAATTATTATGCTTCAACCCACTTCTGTGTCTACATTTACTATTAGACTATAAACTTCATGAAGGAAGGAACTATTTCTCTCTTATCACTGTAACCACTGAACCACCTACCATATTTGCTGGTAGAATAGTAATTGCCCAACACAAAATTTTAAATAAGTGAATAAATAAATGAATGGAGCTATTATGGGATACAGACCCATGAGATAATGAAGATTTGAATAGCAACAGCAGTTCAAACATATTTGATAGAGAAAGATACTGAAACATTGAAGGTTAGATTAACATGATTTTGTAAAGAAAATACAAACAGGGGCTGAGACCAAAATATTAACAGGTTACATTCAAACCGAATTTAAGAATTCACATAGTGCTTTCACAGATAACAATTTTGAGCTATTCTGTTTCCAGTCCCAAAAAGCCAAAACATGTCAATATCACTGCAAAACCTAAGACATGAGTTGCAGCATGGGCTTAAAATATCTGTCACATATTTGGTGGTCAAGTTGAATTTGCAAAAGAGGCATAATATTGAAATGCAAACATCAATTAAACACATGCAACACGCAAGTGAAAGGATGGGTCTAAAGATATAAGCTAACTGTCTTTAAGATCATGAGAAATTTTCAAGTGAAAACTAAATCAGTTTAATAACTTGTGCTCATTCTGTGATTTTTAAAAATTTACTTTATGGTAGGTATCAATTGCATTTGTCAATTTATATATTCAAATAAACCAAAAACTATTGGTTTCAAGGCTAATACTATTTTTAACTAAAATATATGGAGTTAGTAATACAGGCAGCATCCTCAAATTCAAATTGTAGTTGCTTCTATGCAAGCTAAACTTTCTTACTAGTATTTATACTTCCATTGTAAAGCATCATTATAAATTTGTATTTTCTTCAGAGGGGAAGATATTTCTTCCAGGGAAGACTTTCTTCCAGGGGACAAGTACAACGCAGTGTTTTCTTTACAGTGAAAATATTTTCATAAAAAACACTCAAAGTAAAGCCTATCTCTTGCACACATATTATGAAGCCTTTTTGACACAATGTGTATAGATGAAAGTACAATTTGTAATCTCTCTCTCTCTTTCCTTCCCTGTTCCCTCCATCTCTCTCTCTCTTCTTCTATCCAGGAATTGAATCAAGAACCATGATGCCTTGTCCACAATTTTTTTAAGTCACATAATTGAAGCAAAAAAGATGAATCATGGACAGTTTATAAAATCAAAGCTACTTAAAATATCTATTCCTATCTATGAATTATGAACATATATATCTTTTAAACTATCTTCAGAGTCTCATGATCTTATTTTTTACAATTTCTAGTGTAGTGCTTTTATTTTTTTTAACTTTTAGTGAAGGAACTTATTTTTGGTAAAGATTATTGTTCATAACTCACTTTTCTGGTTTTCACATACAGGAAAGAAAATATTGAAATCTGTCCATCAAACATTTTGCAATTTAACAAAACCTTGAAATGAAAAGTTTTCCAGAAGCTTTTAGAGTTGAAAAATATGATCAAATGGCTTAAGCCAAAGCCATGATTTTGACTTGAGCTTTCACCATTTTCTTGGGTTCTGAGGCTATTAAGAAAAACATGGTAGGCAATTTGTAAAACTAAATGACATATTTTTTGGAAGAAAATACCATTAGATAAATTAGATTAGAGTAACATTTCACTGAAATATGAACCACCGGAATATGGAATTTAATGGAGGACATCTGACTTCAATTCCATCCAATAAATTGTTACCGGAAGTAGCATAAGTACCTCCACAGGGCACAGGCCACAGCCTTGCCTAGCCAGTTAGCTAGCGCAGTAGCCTCCAAGCAGAGCAGAAGAGTGATTCTCTTTTTGAGTTCTGAAAACATTTGGGGACAGTGAGTGATATTTTTCAATCTCGTAAGCTTTGCTTTTTCAGTGAGGTCTCTCCATCCTATACAGAATTCCGTTTTAGAGTACAAAGTAGCCAGCCTGTGCTAACTCTGCTCTAATCTTTGAGTTCCTCTGGAATATGTTTCAAAGGCCTCTTTTTGTCAGAAATGTGGAGCAGGCAGGCAAACTAGCATATGGAGACGTAAGGGGAGAAGAGGAATCTCATCTTTTTTTAAAACTGGCTCTCCTATTGGTCGCCTTAAATTCCCACCCAGAGTGATTGCATTCAGGTGATTTTTAGGAAAAACTATAGATCATAACCCAGAAGAGAGAAGGAAGATACCGGGAAGAAGGAAGGGATAAAAAATACACTCTTCAGGATTTTGCTAAAGTCATCTCTCTCTCTTCTCTCCCTCCAACTCCTCCCAATCCTCTCCCTCCTCCATCCCCTTCTTCTCCTTCCCTTTCCATCTTTTCTTCTCCCCCAGTCAATCTCCCTTCCTCCCACTCTCTCTCCCTCAAACATTGAGAGTAGGATGCAGGGAGAGTTAAGGGAAATGTTCAGTCATAGTGCTGGGGACCATGAGAACTCCAGCATCAGCCCCAAAATGTCAACTGGAAAACAAGAGTGGACTGCGCTCTAAAACTCTGCTCATTATAATAAATGTTTGCCAAAAAAAAATGATGTGGAACTGAGAACATCCTTCAGAATGGTCTCTAAGCAGTTTGTCAGGGAGTAAATAATTATCTTCCTTTCTCATTTATTTCACAAATACTAAATAAGAAACTACTATGTGCCTAGCACTTTTAAAGCTTCAGGGGTACAGTGATAACAAGATAAATAAACCCCTGCTCTCATAGAGTTTAGACTCCAGCCAGGTGATGGTTGGCTAGTGCAAAAACAAAAATATGACATGGACATAAGGGCCAGGGAGAGAAGTACAGCAAGAAGATAACACGAACAGTGAATTAGTGGCTAATTTGAACTGGTTCCAGAAAAGACTTGCTTGGGAAAGTTACATTTATGTTAAGATCTGGAAAAAGAACTTGCCAGGTAGAGGCACAGCTTATTCGAAGGCCCCGATGTAGGGAGTAATTTAGCATTGAGGAACTGGAACAAGGCAAGCAGGGCTGAATCAGAGGGAAGACGGGAGAAGAGCACAAAATGAGGCTGGAGAAACAAACAGCAACCAAATAAGGAAGACCCTTGTATGCCATTCTAAGAATATGCAATTTTAGGCTGATCTTATATTGATGACCTTTTAAGGGTGCCAAACAATTACCAAATCTCTTACTGCCTCCATTTTGCATTCTAAGACTATTAGCTGCTGGGCTCCTAAGCAGCCAATCATTAACCTTAAGTTCTAGGTAGTGTCACTTCTAGTTACAATATTTCTGTCTGCTCTACAAAACATTTGACCATTGTTTTATGGAGGCTTCCCTTGTGGCTCAGCTAGTAAAGAATCTGCCTGAAATGAGGGAGACATGGATTCAATTCCTGGGTGGAAAGATTCCCTGGAGAAGGGAAAGGCTACCCATTCCAGTATTCTGGCCTGGGGAATTCCATGGACTGTATAGTCCATGGGGTTGCAAAGAGTCAGACATGACGAAGCAACTTTCACTTTCAGTTTCATATCGAGGCACAAAAGTCATTGCTCATGATCCAAAGAACCTGTTGATTCTTGATGCCCTAGCTATTACATGGTACCCTCTGATTCAGTTCCTGGACAAAATAATATTTCTAAATGTCTGGTCTTCAGTTAAAAGTGTAAGCTATTCTTGGAAATGGCAAAATAAAAAAGCTTAACCAATGTCTAAGATTCTGTTATTTGGAATTATTGAGTATCCTAAATACAAAAAGAATAAAAGGAAAAATAAAATCAGTTAACATCAAAATTAGAATAGGAATTTAAATTTTATAGTATGAATGGTGCAACTAGCGTATTAAAATTTTGCTTGAAACGTCACACAATAATTTAAAATCCCTTGTAAGTCTCTCTCTTTCAGTCACCTCTCTTCGAAAAATAAAATGTTCAGGTGTTCCTGACTTGCAACCCTATATCCACAAAAACAAATTTTTTTTTTTGCTTGAGCTTTCTGCAAGAGAAATTTGCTAGCCTGTTTTCCTATAATGACAGTGTACTTATCCCTTGATTAATGGCTTATATGTTGATCCATAATTCACAGTTTGTTTTATACTTCTAAATCATTCTGTCCTATAAGTAACAGAGTTGTGCCAAAACTCAATCTGGGAGCTTATTTTGAATTGATTATTGGAAAAGCTAGGTTCACTGGTTAAATACTGGTGACTCACGAGTGAAACTCCCTTAACTGTATGTTTTGGATTGATCTCCTTTTTTTCCTAAAATTACTCTGTAAACTGATATGGTTGGAAACATTAGTTTTTAATCTGTCAGTGATTCTATAAACACGGTCCTGTAACTCAGTCTTGCACTTGCAAGAGAACGCTCACCTTCAAGTGGGTACTTTTACTTTTTGACCATATGTTGGCACACATTTCACTCAAGACTGGTGACCATTTTTAACACATAAGTAGAACAGTGGAAAATTAGACTTCATCACTTAAAATTTCTGATCTTCAGCTTATATATAATCATAATAAACTATCTTTCTGGTAGGATATTTCATGTACACTGGTTCTTATAAGCTGTATTTCCCAAAAAATATTTATGGAAAGTCCTGGCCCCCAGTACCTCAGAATATGACTGTATTTAAATATAATGACTTTGCAGACGTAATTACATAAATATGAAGTCATTAAGATGGGCCTTGGTCCAATATGACTGATACCTTCATAAGAAGAGGAAATTTGGACATAGACATACACAGAGGGAAGATGATGTGAGGACAGCCATCTTTAAGCCAAGAAAGTAAGTTCTGGAGCAGACCTTTCTCTCACAGCCCTCACAAGGAACCAACCTTGTCAACACCTTGACCTCAGACTCCTAGCCTCCAGTACTGTGAGAAAAACGTCCTTCTGTTATTTAAGCCACCCAGGCTGCCATCTCTTCTTATGGCAGTCCTAGCTACCAACACATTGGTTTCAGATAACAGCTTGTGAAGAAGACTAGAGACAGCTCATAGAATTTAACGTCTTATGAGAAGTCATTTTCTGGCCCTGTGTGTGTACGTGCACATGCGCTTAGTCGCTCAGTCATGTCCAACCCTTTCGCGAGCCCTTGGACTGTAGCCCACCAGGTTCCTCTGTTCATGGGATTTTCCAGCAAGAATACTAGAGTGGGTTGCCATCGCCTCCTCCAAGGGGTCTTCCCGACCCAGGGATCGAATGCATATCTTTAAAAACACATCAAGTAAATACCATAAAGAAATGGTGATAAAACTGAAACCAAAGTAAATCTACCATTTTGTAAGTTGACTTCACTTTCACCAAATCACATGATACTATAACAGATAAGTTTTGTGAAACATTCCTTTTACTACCCACTAGCATTTCTCCCAGCAACACTAACATAAACTAATAAAGAGTCCTTGCTCTTTCCTACCCATTGTTGTTTTAGGCACTAAACCACTCTTTGTGATCCCATGGACTATAACCCACCAGGCTCCTCTGTCCAAGGGATTTTCCAGGCAAGAATACCAGAGTGGGTTGCCATTTCCTTCTCCAGAAATCAAACCCAAGTCTCCTTCATTGGCAGGCAGATTCTTTACCCCTGAGCCACCAGGAAAGCCCCTTCCTATCCATTGGCCATCCTTAAAATTTTCCTTTTGGGACTTCCGTGGTGGCACAGAAGGTAAGAATCAGCCTGCCAATGCAGAAGACATGGGTTCAATCCCTGGTCCAGGAAGATCACACATGCTGTGAGGCAACTAAGCCCATGCACCACAAGTACTGAGTCTGTGCTCTAGAGCCCACGAGACACAAACTACGGAAGCCCGCGTGCCTAGAGCCGGTGCACCGCAGTGAAGAGAAGGCCCCACTCACCACAGCTAGAGAAAGCCCATGCACAGCAACAAAGGCCCAGTGCAGTCAAAAATTAAAAATAAATGTTGAAAAATGTTCATTTTACCCCTACTCCTTTTTTATTACACTTTGTTTCAGAGTCCTTGAAAACACTTATAGACAGACCATCTTCACTGCAAAAGGGGAGAAGAGAACGGCTATTGATTCCTTGCCTCTCCATTGTCAACAATAATTAATGTTTTCTATTAAAGTAATATGGATGGTTTTAATTCTGGTTTGGTTGCTAAGAGCTAAAGATAACACGCAAATCAATAGAACATTAAGGAACTATGATTCCCACAAACCATAATCTGAGATAAACACCATATGACTCAGTAAATCTAAGGAAATGTCTCTTAAAATTCTAATGCCAACTTGCAGTGCCAAGCAAATGCCAGCAGTTTCAGATACATGAGTAGGGAAAAACTAGAAGTCTGTAAAACTCAGAAAATGTTTGTCTTTCAATAATTCAGAAAAGTTATTGTCTTATCAGCAAACCCTTTTAATTTACATTAAATTAAAAGAGCTGTATGAACTAAAAAGTATGATCCTTCTTCCAAAAGGAAGGAAGCAACAACAAATATTCATTTTTAGTCTTTGTAAAACCAAAGTACAGAGGAAAAGTAACAGAATTTTCTCCAGGATTTTGAAGAAAGTATGTTAAAGTAAGCTACAGGAATTCTGAATGCGCCAGTGAAATAGCCTTTTCTGTCCATTAAAATATTTATCCCATCCTCTTACCCATAAAACTTGCTATTTGACCCAGTTCTAAGTCACTTCTCTCTATAAATCATAAGTCGAATTCTTCCACTCCTACCTAAAATAACAGATAAGAAAGTACAGATAAAAAACAAAGACGCAGCGTCTATTTGCTGCTGATATCCAAGAAGACTGGTATTGGGAATATTGTTGTTGTTTAGTTGCTAAGTTGTGTCCAACTCTTTTTTGAATCCATGGACTATAGCCTGCCAGGCTCCTCTGTCCATGGAATTTCCCAGGCAAGAATACTGGAGTGGTTAGCCATTTCCTTTTCCAGAGACTCTTCCCCACCCAGGAATCAAACTCATGTCACCCACATTGGCAGGCAGATTCTTTACCACTGTGCCACGTGGGAAGCCCCATATTGGGAATACCAATCTGGTAAAAGAAGGGTGGCCATGGTCGTTTCTAGGCAGTGACCGAGCTAGCCATCATGCACCTGCTGTCATCATATTCCAAGACAATAGTCTATTTTGTATCAAGCTCCTAACAAGTGACTATGGTTACTTGGAATCTAGAGACTCCAAGAAGGACTCTGGAAAGAGCTAGAAAGTGAAAGTGAAGTCACTCAGTCGAGTCCGACTCTTTGCGACCCCGTGGACTGTAGCCTACCAGGCTCCTCAGTCCATAGAATTTTCCAGGCAAGAGTACTGTAGTGGGTTGCCATTTCCTTCTCCAGGGGATCTTCCTGACCCAGGGATCAAACCCAGGTCTCCTGCATTGCAGGCAGATGCTTTACTGTCTGAGCCACCAGGGAAGCCCAATACTATCAATTTCTTTTTTTTTTTTTCTTTTCATTTTTTTAATTTTCTTGTCTGCATAGCACAACATATGAGATCTTAGTTCCCTGAACAGGGATCAAATCTGTGCCCCTTGGACTGGAAATACGGAGTCATAACCACTGGACCACCAGAGAGTCCCACTGTCAGCTTCCTAATTTAATGGGTTAGAGTCTGGAACAGGGCCTCTAACTAGTCATAAGGACTAGGAACACTAACAAGGAAATCAAAGCACAGTCAGATATACCAGCCGAATCAACAACAGAGTGAATGGGGCACTCACACTGGCCCGTGATCCAGTGTGACTACACCAAGTACAAGAGGCTATGGAGCATGCACATGTGGTCCATATGGCCCACATGGAAAGTGTGTGGCTCTCCTCTCTCCTGTACTAGGCGGTATAAACCCACAGGTGCTAGGGGTCAGCAGAAATCAGGAGGAAAGACGGGGTCTAACCTTTTTATCTGCTAAGTAGATAGATTTGTATTTACCATATTTGGGTTCATTATTAAAATGGGTCTTAGCCTTTTAGAAAGGCACTTACTGAGACATTCACCCAACTTACTAAAATCAAATGAGGAAGAATGACATCACCACTGAGCTTTGGCCATACATCCATTAAAGAAATAATAAAATTATACTGAAAAGCAAAAAGGTAAGCTGGTTTTTCTTTTTTTGCAATGTTGTGTTATTTCAAGAATAACATTTATTTAAGGAAAAGGATTATTCCAGAATCTTTTATAAAGAAAAAATTTGGCTATTCCAAAAGAGAGTGGTTCTTAACAGATACTTGTGGAACACATATTAAAACAAACCCAGCAATGAAAACATACTTTTGAAAGATTTTTTAAAATATTATAACATGTAGGAACCCTAAATATATTCCAGTGCAATCTATTCATTGTGCTTATAAGAAAACAAATTCAAAGATATTCTTTATATTACTTTATTGGGCAAATAAATATAATTATATCAGGATTATAAAATTCTTGAAAGACTGAAAATATTACATAAATTTTAAAGAACTATATAAATAAAACATATCATTCCTATTTATAATTAAAAATAAACCTATAAATAGCTTGAGAGTAGTCAAACTGACAAAGTCACATGAAAAAAATTTAAGGGATTTCCACTTCCAACCAAGATAGAATAGTAGGGACCAATTTATCCTCCCACCTGAAACAAACAAAAATGGAAAAATATGTGAAAAAATAGTTTTTAAGACTTGGCTATCAGGCAACAAGAGATGAGAAGTGAGAGAAAGCTGCCACAGCTTACTGCCCTGAGAGATTGTTCTAGATCATGTCACAGTGAGCTAGATCATAGGCAGAGACCAGCTTCCTGAGTTGAGGACACAGAGATGAGAGTCTGAGAAGTGCAAAGTGGACAGTTCACACAGCAAAGTACAGGATGCAATTAACAGCAAACTGGATGCTACAGATGCAGAAGTCAGTAAAGTCAAAGCCATATCGATAGAAACTATCAACACGAAACACAGAAAAAAGAATCTGACAAATATTTAAAATGAACAGAGTATCAGTGAGCTGAGGTAAAACTTCAAGCAGCCACATACATATGAAATTGGAGGCCCAGACTTAAAAGAGAGTGAGAGGAGAATAGGAAAAAACACTTAGAGTAGTGACATATATGGGGAAAGGACTATAAAAAAAACATCAAAAAATTTCTAAGCAAAGTGATTCAGTTCAGTTCAGTTGCTCAATCGTGTCTGACTCTTTGCAACCCCATGAATCACAGCACGCCAGGCCTCCCTGTCCATCACCAACTCCTGGAGTCCACCCAAACCCATGTCCATTGAGTCAGTGATGCCATCCAACCATTTCATCCTCTTTTGTCCCCTTTTTCTCCTGCCTTCAATCTTTTCCAGCATCATGGTCTTTTCAAATGAGTCAGCTCTTCACATCAGGTGGCCAAAGGATTGGAGTTTTAGCTCAACATCAGTCCCTCCTCCAATGAACACCCAGGACTGATGTCCTTTAGGATGGACTGGATGGATTTCCTTGAAGTCCAAGGGACTCTCAAGAGTCTTCTCCACCACATTGCAAAAGCATCAATTCTTCGGTGCTAAGATTTCTTTATAGTCCAACTCTCACATCCATACATATATATATTATTTTTCATATTATTTTCCATTATGGTTTATCACAGGATATTGATTATAATTCTCTGTGCTCTACAGTAGGACCTTGTTATTTATCCATTATCTATCTAACAGTTTGCATCCACCAATCCCAAACTCCCAACCCATCCCTCCACCATCTTCTTCCCCCTTGGCAACCACAATTCTGCTCTTTGTCTGTGAATCTGTTTCTGTTTCATAGATAAGCTCATTTGTGTCATTTTTTAACTTTTCATTTTATATTGGAGTATAGTTGATTAACCATGTTGTGTTAACTTCAGGTGTACAGCAAAGTAATTCAATTATACACATATCTTGTTGTTGTTCAGTCACTCAGTCATGTCCGACTCTTTGTGATCCCACGGACCGCAGCACGCGAGGCTTCCCTGTCCTTCACCACCTCCTGGAGCTTGCTCAAACTCATGTCCATTGAGTCTGTGATGCCATCCAACCATCTTGTCCTCTATCATCCCCCTCTCCTCCTGCCTTCAATCTTTCCCAGTATCAGGATCTTTTCTAATGAGTCAGCTGTTCGAATCAGGTGGCCAAAGGACTGGAGCTTCAGCATCAGTCCTTCTAAGGAATATTCAGGATTGATTTCCTTTAGGATTGACTAGTTTGATCTCCTTACAGTCCAAGGGACTCTCAAGAGTCTTCTCCAACACCACGATTCAAAAGCATTAATTCTTTGGTGTTCAACCTTGTTCATGGTCCAACTCCCACATCCATACATGACTACTGGAAAAACCCTAACTGTGACTAGACAGAACTTTGTTGGCAAAGTAATGTCTCTGATTTTTAATATGCTGTCTAGATTTGTCATAGCTTTTCTTCCAAGGAGCAAGTGTCCTTTAATTTCACAGCTGCAGTCACCATCTGCAGTGAATTTGCAGCTCAAGAAAATAAAGTCTGGTCACTGTTTCCATTGTTTCCCCATCTATTTGCCATAAAGTGACAGGACTGGATGCCATGATCTAGTCTTTTGCAAATTCTTTGCCCATTTAGATTGTTGCATAACACTGAGCAGAATTCCCTGTTCTTGTTGGTTATCCACTTTGAGTACATGTCAATCCCATGGGAGTTTGGAATTAACATGTGTCATATTTTAGGTTACACAAATAAGTGATATGGTGTTCGTCTTTCTCTTTCTGACTTACTCCACTTAGTAGGATAATCTCTTGGGCCATCCACGTTGCTGCATATTGTATTAGTTCATTCTTTTTATGACTGAGTAATATTCCATAGTATATACGTACCACATTTGCTTTATCCATTCATCTGTCAATGGGCATTTAGGTTTTTTCCATGTCTTGGCTAGAACAATCTTCTTGAAGACTTCCCCTGCTTACAGTAAGCAAGCATATATACTGTCATTGACTTTTCAGAATCTTAAGAAGCATTTAGTACACGTCACTGTGGTACTTCAACGTTATGTGTAGTCACCACCATCACTATTCTGCTGAATGTGCATAATTCATAAAACACCAGAATGAAATAAATCCTAGAACATTAAATCAGCGATGCCTGAACTTGCTTGTTTATAAGAATCACTTGCCCCCTCCCACAACAGACCAGTGGGTAGAAATTTCTGGAAAGAAGTCATGGAATCTATATATTTAAGCACAACCTTCCCTCACCCCACCCCACACACATAATGACGGTAGATCAGACAAATCTGGGAAGCAGTGGTTTATCATGAGAAACCACAGAATTTGCCTGAGTCTCAGCAGATCACTTCTCAGAATATCTGATACATTTAGTGTGCTCCTACTTGGATTATCCATTTCTCTCAAGTTTCACATATTTGGAGAGGATGAGACAAGTGGTAAATTATAACCAGACAGCCAAATACTAGGGCCAAGGGTGAAATCACCATGATGTTGTATTGTTTTATAAATAAGTATACCTGAGTCCATTTTTATCAACTAATCACCTTCATGTTGAGCAGATATTTCAACCTGGGCCCTGACAATCAAAATCAATTGTGAACTTTCTCACTAAAAATGTCCAGAACATGAATTTCCAAAGCAAGGGTCCTAATGTAAACAAATGTGCTGGTGGACACTGGGTGTGTATCTGATAGTCAAATGTTAGAGCTCTGTAGAGCAGCCGTGAGAGTCAGCTGAAGGCTGGGTGACAGGCCCAGAAAACAGTTAATTTAAAACATGTTTAAAGACTTAAAGACAAGACTCAAATCTAATAGTGGTGGTTATCATCTCTAACTTAAGAGGCAGGCAATAATTTCATTTTTTCAGTCCTTCTGTCATTTGAAGGCTGTTTATCTTTCCATAAATCAATTACCTACCAATATCCAAGTTTCCTCTGGATTCTGGAAGCATATTAGTGGGCAGATAAGCCAAATGAGGGAAGTCAAAGGACAAACTTGGTCCACTAGTCTCGTGAGGATCCATATAGCCTGCATGCAGGCATGCTAAGTCTCTTCAGTTGTGCCCAACTGTTTGTAACCCTGTGGATTGTAGCCCACCAGGCTTCTCTGTCCATGGGATTCTCCAGGCAAGAATTCTGAAGTTGATTGCCATGCCCTCCATCAGAGAATCTTCCTGACCCAGGGATCAAACCCACATCTCCTGCGGCTCCTGAATTGCAGGCAGATTCTTCACCACTGAGCCACCAGGAAAGCCCCAATATAGCTCAGTCTCCCCAAAATCACCTGTTATCAGTTTCCTCTGTCAGTTTAGCAGTGAGTAACAACACAGGAAGTCACTAGAAAGTACTGAGTCTCTCTCAGAGAAATATATGAGCAAAGAAAAGAAAATATATGAGCCACTCTGAGCAATGTCTATGGGGTCAGAGTGCAGAAGGAGATTTAAATTCTCCAAAACTGACATAGGACAAATTTGACCACAGTCCAAACTCCCCCTCTTCCTGGTTTACAAATGGACTGTTTCAGAGGGCCAGCTGGTCCAGTCCCAGGAAAACTTCAAAGACATCACACCAGGAAATGTAGACAACACTCAAAATACTATCTGTGAGATCAGCTGAGGCTTTTTTTGTTATAAAAGTTCTGAAAATTCTTTAGTCAATATGTCAGTGACATTTTTAAAATATCTTCAACCTGTTGAATTTTTCCTACTTCTGTGATTGATGGTTCTTCAGTCAGAGTTCTCTAATTCAATAATTTCCAAGTCTAACTGACTGCCATATCTTTAAAAAAAAATACATATTCCAAGCCCCACCCTTCTTCAGTGGTCTGGGATGAGACCCAGAAATATGTGTAGTAAAAGTCCTCTTACCTGACAAAATTATAACTGGCATTCAATTTGTTCAACACAAAACTTGCAGAAATCAAAGAATCAGAAAAAGTATGACATGTGGACAGCTTTAAGGTACAACAGTTTATAATAAAACTAAAATAAATAAGCACATCGATTTGCTACACTTGGGAAGTAAAGACTTTTTTCTCATATAGGTCTCTTGATTGAGGAGTAAAATCATCTTTCTTGCCCATTTCACACCACAAGACAGGGTGTACAATTCCTGGTTTTACTTTCTTTGAAATAGAATAAGGGCTTAAAGACATTTGGAAAGAAGTCTGAATGTAAGCCCTTAGATTATTACTATTTTTGGATCAAATTTCCTTGTATACTTATGCAACAATAAACATCATCACTCTCCTCAGTATCATTTTCTCAGTCTATGTTATTCACATGTGTCATGAGTAGGATTAGGAACTTATAGAACAGGCTCTGGTAAGTGTGTCCATCAAATGACAGCTGCAGAAAAACTCTGGAATGTTCTAAAATGGGCTACAACCTGAGAGCAGTCAGCTTTCTGTGTTCACCAGTCAGGATGTCCTACTGAAGTAAAAGGGGAAGTTTTTTAGGCCAAAGAATAAGGTGAATAAAAACTTGATAACAGAATCACTATAGTATTTAAAAGGGAAGCCCTGATGCCTCAGTGAGTAAAGAATCCTCCTGCAATTCAGGAGCTGCAAGATACACGGGTTCGATCCCTGGACTGGGAATATCCCCTGGAGGAGGGCATGGCAATCCACTCTACTACTCTTGCCTGGAGGATCCCAGGGATAGAGGAGCCTGGCGGGCTACAGTCCTTAAGGTCACACAGAGTCAGACATGACTGAGTGACCACACATGCACACACAATATTTAAAAGCTCTACACACAGGTGATTAGGACGATTATCTAAGATTAGGCAATCTCACCCTAAACCAGGGCTTCTCAGACTTGAAGGTGCATCCAAACCCCCTGAGAGTCTTGCTAAAATGCAGATTCTAGTTCTGTATGTCTGGACTGAAGTCCAAGAAGGTGCATTTCTAACAGGCTCCCAGTTTGCTAGCAATCTGAGGAGAGAGGCTCTAAATGAAATTTTTATTATGTCACATAAAGCTCTTGATGAACAGCAAAAAGACAGAGACTCAGTGTGGCAGCAAAATTGTAGCTGAAAGTGGATATTCTTACACTCTAATTTTTAAAATCTTGTTTAGAATATTAAATAACTTCTTTTAAATAGAAGAGCTTAGGAACAAATCATTCTCAGTAACATGGTAAAAGCTTCTGATTTTTTTCCCCCGACTATTGTGGGGACTAAAGTTTTCTGTTTAGTGGAAAGAAGCTTTAGGGAGCAGTAGCAAAAGCATTTTCATTTTCTGTTGATGTCCACATTAGCATTCTCTTTTTCTCTCCCCTCTTCTCCCCTTGGAAAATAGAAATTGAACTCTTTGTTCTTGTAACTATTGGCTTAACAGGGAAGGAAATTCTATTTATATAAAATTTCATCAGGATACCTTCATCTGACTCTTCCAATGCTGCACAGTTTAGTTTAGCCAGTGACGGTAGCTAACACAAAGCCAAAATCAGTGATTTCTTGGCAGTCAGTGTCTCCTTGATGAATCACCATAGGAAAGAAAGCAGTGAAGTTTAACGGTAGGATGAGGAAAACTGGTAGAAGCAGGTCTGCTCTTGCTGCAGGTGGTTTATTTCAATTGTCAATGCCTCACAAAAGAAATTTTTAGTCAGAATCCCATTTACTCCCTTTGCATGGCTACTACCACAGTTGACACTTGATTGGATATATTTTTTGGCAATCTGCTGCGTGACTCCAACATCAGCAACATCAGCAAATTCTAATCGTGATATGCTCACACCTTGGGCCTGGAGTCGGAAATGGCAACTGCACTCCAATATTCTTGCCTGGAAAATCCCATGGACAGAGGAGCCTGGTGGGCTTCAGTCCATGGGGTCTCAAAGAGTCAGACACGACTCAGTGACTAAGCACGCATGCAGGCACACTTGGGCAGGATGATGAGAACTGGTATCCATGAGGAAGGAGCGTTTGGTCCATGTGGCCTGAATGGATGCAAGCCTGAACCCCCACACAGGGAGGGAGAGGCTGGTCCCTATAGGTTAGGAATGCAGCACTTCACTACCTGTAAACCTTTTGGCAGCCCCTGTATGTAACGTTGCAGACCAGGTGACCATACTTGAGCTCTCATTGTGAGCCAGGATGCTCAATGCCTCACCTTTAAAGGACATCACTTACTGTTGAGTAGGAAATGGCAACCCACTGCAGTATTCTTGCCTGGAGAATCTCATGGACCAAGGAGCCTGGTGGACTGCAGTCCATGGGGTCGCAAAGAGTCGGACACAACTTCGCACAGCACATTTACTATTGAAAATCCACATCCGAGACTTTGAACTCCTACTTAGATGGAAAGCGCTGCTCTAAAAGTAAAGAGAAATTCTCTTTAAAATACTGGCAAGCTTTTTAGGAAATAGAAGACATGGAATTGGAGAAGGAAATGGCAACCCACTGCAGTATTCTTGCCTGGGAAAAGTCCATTGGGTTGCAAAGTCAGTCACAACTGAGCAACAACAGCAAAGTAGTAGAATAGGAAGGCTACATGCGCTGTTATTGGCTAAATGCAGCATGACAATCATGCCCACATTCTCCTGGGTTTTAAAAATATCCCTACTTGAGAACTTTGAGGGTTTTTATATTGAGAGATGAAGATACTGCTTACTTTCAGGGGATTCTACTATTAATACTTCATCAGCGGTCCAGCTTTTAAAATTGTACTTCACTATAGTTGGTAATAAAGGTTCCTTTGTGACTTCTCAACTGTGTAATTATCAGAACATGGTCCTAATAATCTTTTAGAGGTCAGGCACCCTCTTGAGACTGTGGTGACATCTGTGGGCCATTTTCCAAGGACCTGAAAATAACCTTCTGCGTACAACTTCCATGAGTTCACAAGAGGCCCTCGAGGTTTTTTTCCTGTAGGTGGCTATTGAGTTTCTTGATATAATATGGGAGTTCCCTGGTGGCTCAGAGGTTAAAGCGTCTGCCCGCAATGCGGGAGACCTGGGTTCGATCCTTGGGTCAGGAAGATTCCCTGGAGAAGGAAATGGCAACCTGCTCCAGTATTCTTACCTGGAGAATCCCATGGATTGAGGAGCCTGGTGGGCTACAGTCCATGGGGTCTCAAAGTGTTGGACACGACTGAGCGACTTCACTTTCACTTTCTTTTGATATAATATGCATATTCTCTGAGCCTATACTAAGCACTGTAAGCTCTGTAAGAAATCCAGCAACTTCTATCTACTCAAAAGAAAAAAAATAAAAATGGTCAGCTGTCAGCCCCCCACTCCAGGAAAACGGGGAGGTGACAGGAACCACCTACTGTGAAGTTCTGATAGCCACTGGCTTCCTGTGCTGGGGCCAGTGGGCCTGGCTTCAGTTATCTGAGACAGTTTGTCTGGTGCCGGCGACAGTACCGTTTAATTGTTCAGCGTTTCCACGTTCGGGAACTCCTCCTCAATCACTGCCTGTGGCGTCACTGCCTTTCTGAATCATGCAAATGAGGATGTCACATCCTCTGACTCAGAAGCCTTAGTTTCATTGAAAATTATTTTAAGAGTTGCAAGCAGAGAATTGGTCTTTGCTTAGATCTGATTTCCAAAAGACACCACTTTGCCTTTTGTCACAAGAGATGACGGAGAGAGAGATTGAGACCTGTGGGTTGGAGCTTGGAACCACGAGCCTTTGCCAGCAGCAGGGCACACCTCTGCTGGGAGACTGTGATCTGCCATCCTTGCCAAATTTGGTGTAGCAGCTAATAGTACATTTCCATGTATGTACTTTTCTCCCTATTTTCCCCAAGGAAAGGGCGAGTCAGGATATGCACGCATAGCACGCACGACTGAAATAGCCTTGTTTAAAGTAGTTTGCAAATATTCAGTGAAGTTACTTGACTTTGGCCTTTTCCAGCCCCAAAATCTATTCTGCACTGGTCAGGCAGTGTCCACCTAAGCCAACAATCTTTGTATTCTTGGACTATGTACTGAAACCCTAGGCAGTTAGCACAGTGATTATGAAAAAAGACACTAAAAATAAGACCTGAGTCCCAGTAGGCTACTTGTGTGACTAGCTAGCTGTGTGAACTAAGGAAATATACTGAACCTTTCTGACTCTCAATTTGCCCAGTGACGAAATGAGGTAATAACGATACTTATCACAAAATTATTGTGAGGATTAAATGAATTAATATAGTACAAATAAAGTTCCTATATCAGTGTGTCACTATATTAAGTATTATATGATGCTTAGCTGTTATTATTACAAAAGTTATCCCTGAAGATTTCCTTTAATTCAGATGTAAGCCAGAAGAATGGAGAAGGCAATGGCACCCCACTCCAGTACTGTTGCCTGGAAAATCTCATGGACAGAGGAGCCTGGTAGGCTGCAGTCCATGGAGTCTCGAAGAGTCGGACACAACTGAGTGACTTCCTTTTCACTTTTCACTTCATGCATTGGAGAAGGAAATAACAACCCACTCCAGTGTTCTTGCCTGGAGAATCCCAGGGACGGGGGAGCCTGATGGGCTGCCATCTATAGGGTCACACAGAGTCGGACACTACTGAAGTGACTTAGCAGCAGCAGCAAGCCAGAAGAAATATGTGTTGGTTTTAATTTACAGAACAAAAGACAATAAAGCATAGACATTGGAGTCCAGTAGCTCATCATACTGGAAATCCCATAGCAGTTATAAGTCAGCCAAGTTCAAAAATCATGTCTTAACTGAATGACTTCAAGCTCAGGGTCCTCAACTATTAAGTAATAGTAACAAATTCTTCCTGCTAGGGTGTCGAAGTGAAGTGAAAATCCCTCAGTTGTGTCTAACACTTTGCAACCCATGGACTGTAGCCTGCCAAGTTCCTCTGTCCATGGGATTCTCCAGGCAAGAATACTGGAGTGGCTTGCCATTCTCTTCTCCAGGGGATCTTCCCAACCTAGGGATCGAACCCAGGTCTTCCATATTGCAGTCAGATTCTTTACCATCTGAGCCACCAGGGGAGCCCAACATAAGCATAAATGTATACAAACTATAGAATATAGGCAGTAGGCAGTAGACACACATTCATTTTTAAGCAAATGAGTTGATATTACACTTATTCTGTACCCGGTATGGTTTTTCACACTATATTTTAAAAGAACTCACTTATCCAGTCTTCCTAATAACTCCAGGAGGCAAGTACTATTCCTTTGCCCTGTTTTAAGAATCAGGAAACATGCCATTACAAAGTTGCAGACTAAAATCCAACCCCAAGCTCTCATGACAATGCTTTTCCAGAGTTGTCCAACGGAACTTTCCACAACAATGGAACTGCTCTTTCTATGCTGTCTGATCCTGGTCCCACCAAGCCCATGCAGCAGTTGAAGCCTTGATGTGGCGAATGTGCCTGAGGAAGATAATTTTTATTTTATGCAATGTAAATTAATTTAAATTAATATTAAATAGCCACCTGTGACTAGTGGTTACCATATTGGGTGGCAGAGCCCAGACCACCGTGTTGCATCACTTTGCTAAAGGGTTAGTTGCACTAGAGAAGCTAGTGGAGACCCCTATCCACTGTCTTTGTTCTACACTTGTCTACAGTGGTTGCAGTTCCTTCAGTCAGAAGCTTTATTACATGTTTTCTCTTAAAGAAATGGACTTTTCTGATAACACTGATTATCCTCAGTGAATGGAGACACTGCCTCCAAAACACCCAGTGATAATGGCTCATTGTTTAACCACTTATGTTGAGAAGGACTTTGTGTTGTGCTTGCTCAATGCCAGATACAAATCGTCAGCTGTTGCGAGGGCAGTTTTCTGCACATTCACATCCCTTGTTTCTCCAAATAGGGCAGGACTCTTTTGCAGAACTAGCAACTTCCTGATTGGTGTCTGAACTGAAAATGGAGCGCAGATGAGTAGAAACAGACATCAAGACTTTGTAACATCAGAAAATGTGACTTTGTTTTAATGCTCAAAATCCTGCTCTTGCGTCTGCTTGTATTTCATAAAATCAGCTCCCCAGAGCCTGCCTGTCTGATGGCAAATGATCAGTTCTTACCTCCTCAACCTGTACCTCCTCCTCACTGCTGTCATTTAGCAAGTGTGACCTGTCCCAGTTCAGAGAGACTCAGAAAAAGAAAAAAAAAAAAATCTAATGAAGGAACACATTTTTCTCCTGAATTAAAACTATATTGCAATGGAGAAGACAGTTTCATGTGAATGATAATCTATGCATCTTGTTGCCAGTCTTACTTTGCCTTCATTGTTTTATTCAATTGTCTGTGCCCTATCCAAACAAGCACTGTCCCATTTATAAGTAGGACTCTGTCATGTATGCGTGCTAAGTCACTTCAGTTGTGTCTGACTCTTTGCAGCCCTATGGACCATAGCCCACCAGGCTCCTCTGTCCGTAGGATTTTGCAGGAAAGAATACTGGGGTGGGTTGCCATGCCTGTCTTTTACCCAAATCCTTTTCATAGCATCACTCGTAATTAGCATTTTCAAAACTGTATTTCCAAAATCACTACTGGGATTACACATGACAGAAGCCCCACAAACTTGAAATCCTAAACAAACTTTTGAAATATGACATAAAGGTTATCCAGTGATTTCTCAAACAGAAGTCCGTGGCTTCTCCAGGTAGTTCAGCCTGCATTGCTGGGCTCAGAGTCCACAGAGAAGCTCATGAGCAAAACTCCTGCTAAGTCATTTCCTCTCTTTGTTTTCAGATCAGATTTCCAAGCAGAATATTTATATCTTATTCTGTATACACACTGACTCAGCCTTGCCACAGTTCTGTGGGCAAAGTGGGTATGGGCTGTGGGTTTATCTTGCACATTTTTTAATGATATTAGGGTGGTGATTTTGAGAGCTTTTCATTTCTCTTGTTTTCTCTGGCTTGACTCTTCTCTCCCACTTTCATTCCTGTGTATGTGTTCATAGGTTATCATTTGCGTGATTTTTGAGACACAATGAATCAAAGGGATTAACAGATCATTTTGATAAACAGTTTTTCATTGATACAGTAGAGGCCACTTGCACTAGCATTTACCAGAAAGAAAAATAAAATTAAAGTTTATCTTTTTTAAAAAAGTTAACACATGAATATGCTTAGGAACACAGGGTATTTTTATTCGGGTGATATTTTAAAGTTGAACAGTAATTTTTTTTTTTTTTTGACCATGCCGTACAGCATGTAAAATCTGTACATTAGTTCTCCAACCAGGAACTGAACCCACGTCCTCTGTACGTTAGATCCCCAACCAGGAACTGAACCCATGTCCTCGGAAGGCAGATTCTTAACCACTGGACTGCCAGGGATGTCACAAATAAAATTTTTAAAAACCAAAAGAATGAAGCTCGTGTGGTGCTCACAAGAGACCTGAGAAACCCATCATCAGGGTAGTGGCTTGTCATCTGACTGCCCCAAGCTCCTCTCACAACACGAAGGACTTGCTTCGATCCTCTGCCTGACGTTAGCGAAGACTTTCAGTGGAAACTTGCATTTGCAGCTCATACATTCTGAAAGCTTATAAGCCTTCCCACTGTGTGGGTTTATATGGATGGGCAGGAGTGAACTTTAAAACATTGTAGAATTTATCTGGGAAGCTAAACTAGAGGAACTCATCAAATATGAGTTTAAAATTATGAAAAAAAAAATACCAGTTTTACCCTCAAGTCTTTTAGTGTGTAGCATTTTAATGTTACCATGATTATCATTACTGTGATTGGGGGAAAAAAATCCTCTGTACTCTTGATGTAATTTGGTATATATTAATACCAGCAATTTCCATTAGAAAGCAGCTCCTTGGGCAGGAGAAAAATAGAATTCAAAGACAGAAATAAACTGATTAAAAGTCATGGATTTTGTTAAAAATCCATGTTAAAAAGTAGCCACAGCTTTGAGTGATATTTTTCCATGTTTTATTTATTTATTCATTTATTTTTGTGATTTTTTATCATTTATTGAACATTTACTTTGTACAGGTACAGTTCAAGATTTTAGTCATGCATTAACTAATTAATTTGTAAAACAAACTCAGATGACAGAACCGAGGTAGTCTTGTCCTAAAAGAGAGCACCATCAATTGTTAAGAAAGAAAGTGTAGATGTATCATCAGATGCTTTTTCTTGCCATGTAAGTACCAGGACAGAACTAAAATCACAATTTGGGAATTCACAGGGAATATATAAGTAATCTAGTTTGTGTAGAGATAGGGAAAGTTTTCTGAATTAGCTATTCCTGAATGTAATCTTGATGGCAAAAGCTGTCAGCCTCCCTAGGATAAACAATGTAACAATACCACACAACACAAAAAATCTTATGTCAGTCATGTTTTATCTATGTTAACATTGCTGAAACCTAGAACATGTGTTCATTCAACAGGCAGGCCACCTGCTAGGTAGTGGGAATATAAAAAAATAAGATACAAACTTTGCCCTCAAGGAGCTCACAGTCTACTTGTGGGGTGTGGACACAAATTTTTTTTTTTAAGTCTTAAGTGCAATGTAGGGATATGAATCAGAGAGCACAAGAAAATATCTAACCCATCAGGCTTTCTGGAGGAGGAGGAATCTGATCTGTGATTGAAAGACTACATAGAAGTAACAATGTGGACAGGAGGTGGAGGGAGGGCAAAGGGACATGAGGGAAGAGCATGAGAATTAAAGCATTTGAACATTGCTGGAGAGACAGCTATCAGTTCAGTTCAGTTCTGTTCAGTTCAGTCACTCAGTTGTGTCCGACTCTTGCGACCCCATGAACCGCAGCACGCCAGCCTCCATGTCCATTACCAACTCCTGGAGTTCACTCAAACTCATGGCCATCGAGTCGGTGATGCCATCCATCCATCTCATCCTCTGTCGTCCCCTTCTCCTCCTGCCGTCAATCCCTCCCAGCATCAGAGTCTTTTACAATGAGTCAACTCTTCGCATGAGGTGGCCAAAGTACTGGAGTTTCAGCTTTAGCATCATTCCTTCCAAAGAAATCCCAGGGCTGATCTCCTTTAGAATGGACTGGTTGGATCTCCTTGCAGTCCAAGGGACTCTCAAGAGTCTTCTCCAACTCCACAGTTCAAAAGCATCAATTCTTCAGTGCTCAGCTTTTTTCACAGTCCAACTCTCACATCCATACATGACCACTGGAAAAACCATAGCCTTGACTAGGCAGACTTTTGTTGGCAAAGTAATGTCTCTGCTTTTGAATATGCTATCTAGGTGGGTCATAACTTTTCTTCCAAGGAGTAAACGTCTTTTAATTTGATCTGTACAAAGTTTCTATTTCTTTATGATTGGCTTCCCTGGTGGCTCAGATGGTAAAGCGTCAGCCTGCAATGCGGGAGACCCGGTTTCGATCCCTGGCTTGGGAAGATCTCCTGGAGACAGAACGGCAACCCACTCCAGTATTCTTGCCTGGAAAATCCCATGGGCAGAGGACCCTGGTAGGTTACAGTCCATGGGGTTACAAAAAGTCAGACATGACTGAGAGACTTCACTTTCACTTGTGATACACAACAAACCACCCCAAACCTAGAGGTTTAAGAGAATGATTATTTGATTCATGATCCTGAGGGCAGCTTTTCTGGCCAAGCCAGCTCATCTGATTTTACTTGACTCTCCCAAGTCTCTGGGTCAGCTGGCATGTTGGCTGGCAGCTGGATGGTCTAGGATGGACTCATTCACATGATGGGTGAAGGCTGCCTGGGAGTTCCTTGGTTTTCCTCCATATGGATTCACATCCACCAGCAGGCTAGTTTGGGCCCACCCACAAACTGGTCTCAGGGTTCCCAGAACACCAACAGCAAAAGCTGCCAGGCCATTTGAGTCTGAAGTTCACAGTGTGGAAAATGACATGACTATTTCTAAGTTTTTCAGATATCCAGAAAGGGAATGCTTTATGAAATGATTCATGGGCTTGAGAAAGAGTTGAATCAACATGTAGACCCTGGAGGGCTTCCCAGGTGGTACTAGTGTAAAGAACCCACCTGCCAATACAAGAGACGAAAGAGATGCAGGTTGGATTCCTGGGTGGAGAAGATCCCCTGGAAGAAAGCATGTCAACCCCCTCCAGTATTCTTGCCTAGAAAATCCCATTGACAGAGGAGCCTGATGGGCCACAGTCCATAGGGTCACAAAGAGTTGGACACAACTGAAGCGACTTAGTGCACAGGCACACACATAGACCCAGGAAACCATTGGAATGGAGCTAAAGTGGAATCAAGGGCTGTCACCAACCAATGGAAACATTTTTACTCTAAATTCATGTATCTCATAATCCACAGTTCTGCATAAATCTAGCTACCTAGAATGTCCTCTCCCAACACCATCACTACCGAGCACTCTTAGGAGTCCCTAGGAGGTGTCCCACATGGGCTCAAAAATAAATCCAGTCAGCTAGGACTCACTTGGCATTCATCAAATATTTCTCAACTGCTCCAGCTGCCTCTGTTTTAAGTAACATGCTATTTTCTAACATTTCTGCTTTTTGTTCTGGATATCTACATTTCTCATTAGCACTTCAGCTTCTGCTGGAAACACCCCATTATCTGCTTGAGAATGTAGCTACTATCAAGGACACACTGCTAAATATATTCTGACACAGAGTTAGGGAGAATATATCTCCATTTATTTGATATGCTCAGGTGGGTACTAAAGGATTTATACCCTACTTACAAATATTACACAACTTAGTAAAATATTTGTAACAGAATGTTCTCTTAAGAAAAACTTGACTTGCTTGTACTAGGTTTTATTGTTTTATTTGTTTTCTGTTTGTTCTTGCTTTTAGCATTCTTGTGTGTTTTGTTTGTGCAGATGTAGACTTACAAATGACTAAAACCTTCCCTACCTTCACCCCAGGAAGATGATGTTTTTGTTTCTAAAAGTATAACCTCTCCTTTTCCCACAATTTGGGGGACAATACATAGCTTGTATATTTCAGATCCACAAAGACAAGTCAGGAAGAGGGACATAAGACTATATTTTAAACTAAAGAGAAGGAGTAAACCAATCTCTAGTGGCTTCCCTGAATTAAAAGGAAGCCAGTGATGACTTTTCTCAAAGAATAGAATTGTGCCCCACCCCTTCCACCCATACTCAAGGGAAGCAGGACCTCTGGGAAAGGGCCGGATAAAGACTTGTTCAGTTCAGTTCGGTCTCTCAGTTGTGTCTGACTCTGAAACCCCATGAACCGCAGCACACCAGACCTCCCTGTCCATCACCAACTCCTGGAGTTACCCAACCCTATGTCCATTGAGTCAGTGATGCCATCAAACCATCTCATCCTCTGTCGCCCCCTTCTCCTCCTGCCCTCAATCTTTCCCAGCATCAGGGTCTTTGCAAATGAGTCAGCTCTTTGCATCAGTTGGACAAAGGATTGGAGTTTCAGCTTCAACATCAGTCCTTCCAATGAACACCCAGGACTGATCTCCTTTAGGATGGACTGGTTGGATCTCCTTGTAGTCCAAGGGACTCTCAAGAGTCTTCTCCAACACCACAGTTCAAAAGCATCAATTCTTCGGCACTCAGCTTTCTTTATAGTCCAACTCTCACATCCATACATGACTACTGGAAAAACCATAGCTTTGACTAGACGGACCTTTGTTGGCAAAGTAATGTCTCTGCTTTTTAATATCCTGTCTACGTTGATCATAACTTTCCTTCCAAGGAGCTAGCATCTTTTAATTTCATGGCTGCAATCACCATCTGCAGTGATGGAGCCCAAAAAAATAAAGTCAGCCACTGTTTCCCCATCTATTTGCCATGAAGTAATGAGACCGGATGCTATGATCTTAGTTTTCTGAATGCTTTAAACCAACTTTTTCACTCTCTTCTTTCACTTTCATCAAGAGTCTCTTTAGTTCTTCTTCACTTTCTTCCATAAGGGTGGTGTCATCTGCATATCTGAGGTTACTGATATTTCTCTCAGCAATCTTGATTTCAGCTTGTGCTTCTTCCAGCCCAGCGTTTCTCATGATGTATCTGCATATAAGTTAAATAAGCAGGGTGACAAAAAACTGGTAATTTAGAAGTCTTCCTAACTAGAGCACAGAGCCATCTGCTTTTTGAACATGAGCATCTCAGAAAAGACAATGAAGGACTGAAGGATTTTCACCCTAATCTTCTAAGTTGGGAATGCCTCTTGGTTAGGGTTAGGGTTGCTAGTGGAAAATCCTCAAAACATGACCAAGTTTGAAAATCCTACAAACTCATATGGTTAGAAACTGAGACTGAATTATTTAACTTAGCAAAATAAATGCAGTGGATTTCACACATAAATGAAGCAAACACAAATTACACAACTTCTTCAGTTTTTATTACCAAACCTCTCTTTCTCTCCCTAAGATCCAGGCAGCTGACACTGGACCAGGGATGAATTCAAAACCAAACAGTAAGCCATATTCAGAGGAACCACTTCCCCCAACACAACCACTGCTTTGTTATCGTTCCAAGCTTATCTTCCTGGATCTCTGTCCCCAAGGATAAATTTTCTCCCTGAACATTCAACAGTGTCTCCTGAAAATGAGCCTCTAATGCATCTGCCACATTTTAGCCAAATGTGTTCAGGGAGTTTCAAATTCCAGAGTTAAGGACACATGGGACTCAAGCTCTTATGCTGGTGCTCAAAGGAAATATGAAGTTGAAAAATATTAGTAAATAGGTCATATTAGCAAATAGGTCATCTTTATGAGCTGTACTAGAATTTGCCAGAGGCTAAAACAAGCCCAAAATCAGAGTGGATAAACACATTAAGAGGTTATTACTTGCTCACATCACAATCAAATGGAGTCAGCAGGAGTTTTTTCTCCATGTAGTCGTTCAGGGATGCCGTCCTCTGACGTCTTGTGGTAGCACCATCCTCCCAGACTTCATCCTTCTCTGTATTAAGCCAGTGATAAGGTGAAAGCCAATGATGTGATGAGAGCATATGCGAATATTCTATGAGCCAAACCTTGCAGCTGTAGCACTTACCTTCAAATTCCACCACTACAAATTCAGAGTCGTGGCTCCCACATTATTTGTGCTCACTGCAATGAAAGTTGAGGAATGCATGCCTAGGAATCAATGGAAATTAATTCAGTAAACATCTAGCCAGTCTCAAGTCTAAGCCACAGAAATCATAGCTCTATTTCCTTGCTTATGTTGTTACTCCCTTTCCCTGGGTTGGAGAAGCTAATGACTGAAGAAATCACAGAAGAAAGTGTTAAATTGTGACTACTTTCCAACGGCCTCAGCAATTTATAAAAATCTTAATTTTTTGCATGGAAGCTAAATTCTAAAAATATTTAAGTGACTCAATTTCTTATTTTAATAAGTATTTCATAGTGAATCCCTAATTTATTCTGGTAGAAATGATGAACATGCAATGTAAAATACAGGAAATCTAATATTTAGTTCCTCAGAAAGGTACAGACCTTGCCTTGTTCCATAATTTTACCAACGTGATGAGAGATTGGCGCTTGCACTCAAAAGCCTCTCCAGGTTGAGGTCACTGCTATGGCCCTGGAGACTTGGCTGCAGGAAGCCAAACCACAGATCTGAAAGCTCCTTGGTGAGTTGTGGGAATGGAATTGATGGTACATAGCCTTGGGGTGGGAGTGTCCTCAGCAAGGAGGCTAGTGTGTCCCCTTCTTCAGTGGGAGCCTGAGAAGTAAGTCTGAGAGGCCACACATGTAATCTGCTTGTTCTCCCCTTGGGAGTGCTGGAGACAGGACACACTCTCCTGCCACATTCCCTGTCCGATATGCCATGCTCCTCTGCCCTTTGACTACATTCACCTACAGGGCTACCCTGGGAAATTAGTTCAGGGAGGGTTTCCCATAAAACTTCTCTTCTTAATATTCTATGATATCAGTCTATCTTCACTCAGCCTCCAACTTCTAATGAATTCCTTCTTCTCTAAATGTACTTCAATTCTTTCCATTTATCTCACAGTCGATTCTTGTCCAAGATTCTCGTTCAGTTAGAGGTTGCCTTAAATGAGGTAAAAATAAAAATCCCAGAATTTTTTAAAGTTTAGGGATTCATAAAAATTGACACAAATTTAAAAGGAGAAAGAATCAAAAAGGGTTTTCATGATGTGGTCCCCTGAAGGATTTTATGGTCTACATAAAATCACCTCGGCTACCTTTTATACAATGCAGATCCCTAGGCCCCACCATAGACCTTCAAATTCAGACTTTCCAAGGGATAGAGCCAGGATTCACAATTTTTAAACTGGTCTCCAAGGTGTTTCTAATTCACATTAAAGCTGAGATCTAATAAACTAAAAGATAATTGGGTCTCTTGACAAATTACATTTTTTGCTATCTGTCTATATATGGATAGCAAAAGGATGACTGTGTAGAAAAATAAGTATTCCCCACCCCACACCAATGAGTTGACTCTTCACACCAGGTGGCCAAAGTATTGGAACTTCAGCTTCAGCATCAGTCTTTCCAATGAATATTCAGAGTTGATTTCCTTTAGGATGGACTAGTTTGATCTCCTTGCAATCCAAGGGACTCTCAAGAGTCTTCTCCAGCACCACAGTTCAAAAGAATCAATTTTTCAGTGCTCAGCCTTCTTTTTTATTTTTTTCTTTTTCTTTTTTTAATTTTATTTTATTTTTAAACTTTACATAATTGTATTAGCTCTGCCAAATATCAAAATGAATCCACCACAGGTATACATGTGTTCCCCATCCTGAACCCTCCTCCCTCCTCCCTCCCCATACCATCCCCCTGGGTCATCCCAGTGCACTAGCCCCAAGCATCCAGTATCGTGCATCGAACCTGGACTGGCATCTCATTTCATACATGATATTTTACATGTTTCAATGCCATTCTCCCAAATCTTCCCACCCTCTCCCTCTCCCATAGAGTCCATAAGACTGTTCTATACATCAGTGTCTCTTTTGCTGTCTCGTACACAGGGTTATTGTTACCATCTTTCTAAATTCCATATATATGTGTTATTATACTGTATTGGTGTTTTTCCTTCTGGTTTACTTCACTCTGTATAATAGTGCTCAGCCTTCTTTATGGTCCAACTCTCACATCCATGCATGATGACCGGAAAAACCATAGCTTTGACTACATGGACTTTGTCAGTAAAATGATGCTGGGAAAGACTGAGGGCAAGAGGAGAAGAGGGTGACAGAGGATCAGATGGTTGGATGGCATCACTCAGTCAATGGACATGAATATGAGCAAACTTCAGGAGATAACAAAGGACAAGGAAGCCTGGCATGCTGCAGTCCATGGGATCACAAAGAGTCAGACACGACTCAGCAGCTGAACAACAAACCCACATCTAACCCTCAGCTGAGAAAAAGCCTGATATCCTGATAGATACCCCATAATCAGTGAGCTGAGTGATTTATTCAAGCATATTCTGTAAGACACCATGACCTCTCCACCCTGCTATCTTCACAGAAGACTAGAGGGAGAGGAAGATAAGAGGAAGCTACTGCCTCTTTCTTAATCCCTCTGGATTGTGGGGGTCGAGGAGGAAAGGGAACCTTGGATTTGTCCTTCCTCCTCCAAAGGCTTGACCCAATAGACTTTCTCATAAGGTTTAATGTGCTTCAGTTATCTATGACTACATAACAAACTAGCCCAAAATTTAGTTGCTTAACAATATATTTCTCTGTGGTTCTATCTGCAGAATAGGTTCAGCTGGAGTTTTGCTTTGCATTTCTCATGCAGGATCTGTCAGGAAGCAACTGGATCTGGAGATTTCTGAAGGTTCACAGGTCAGGTGTGCAAAATTACTCACTCACATGGATAGGATTGATGTTGAGTGTCAGCTTGGGTCTCAGTGAGGCCATCAACTAGAGCACCTGCATGAAGGCTCTCCCTGTGAACTGGGCTTCTTTCAGCATTGAGAAGGTTTGGGGGACCTGGGGAGGACTGGTCATCCCAGAGCAAGCATTCCAGGCAGAAGCTGTAAGACTTCTATGAACTAGCCTCAGAAGTCCCAGAACATTTCTTCTAATTTATTCTATTGTTATATCAAGTCACTTAGGCCAGCCTGGTTCCAAGAAAATAGGAAATAGTCTCCTTTTCATGATGGGGTGGGGTGGGTGAGGGATGATGAAGTGATGATGTGTGTGCTCAGTCATGTCTGACTCTTTGCAACCCTATGGACTGTAGCCCACCAGGCTCCTCTGTCCATGGGATATTCCAGGCAAGAATACTGGAGTGGGTTGCCATTTCCTCCTCCAGGGGGTCTTTCTCTTTCAGGGATCAAACTTGCATCTCCTGTGTCTCCTTATCACCGGGAAATTGTTTACATGCTGAGCAATTGGGGTAACATTAAAGAAGAACATGAGGAGTGAGAGATACTTTGGCAGCCATCTTTGGGAAAATGCAGTTTCCCATAGAGGGTGGCTCTAAAACATGGTACAGAGCTTGCTTCTATTTTCCCAAAAAAGGAACGTGTAAGGGAATGAAGAAGGTACCTAAGATTGTGGGGATGGGATAAGACAGGATCAGAAGGTAGTACAGAAGGTAGTATTGGGTAAATTCTAAAAGGCCGGCCAGCCCCAACTCCTTGTGGTTCACTGTGCCTTGGCATTACAGAAGAGGGGACAAAGGAGAGGAGTACTCATTACCTAAAAAAATAGCTGCAGGGTGAGGATTAGGGGTGCAAAAGCCCACACTGCACAGATCCCGCATAGAGTGAATAGACACCACAGCTATGTGCACACACACCCCCTGCTGCTGGCAAACTCCAACAGAAATGTTCTCCATCAGTCTTTTTGCCTCAGGCATGGGATGTAGTGGCAGTATTCAGAATACACTCAGGCAGGCCGGGCAAGAATAAAAGGGAATAATTGAAAATGGCGGTCTTCCCTTCTTCTCTACTAAGCTCCTTGAAGCTGGGCAGACAAAGTTACTGAAGACAGTGATTCTTGAATATGAATGACTATGTGCTTCCATGAGACTGAGAGCTTAGCAACTAGATTAGAATGCAAGTCACTGTTCCAGGCTGAATTTATCAGCATGGATACCATAATGATGTTTTATACTTTCTCTTCTTCTATATACCCCCTCCCCCACCAACCCCCTAACAGCAGGGGTAAGGAGTTATGAACTTGAAAAAATGATAATCACAGCTTTATAAATCCATTCCATGTTTGAGTGCTATAAAAATGTGCTCAAGCAAATTTTCTATACGTAAATACTTCTTTGAGATATAAAATCCAACTCACTCTTCAATAAGAAGATTCTGAAAGTTAGATCCAATTATTGTGTCAGAGGACATTATATAGCCAAAAGAATGTGAAATGATTTCCCAGCCAAGTATATGTCCTTCTCCACACTGCGGTGAGCCAGGCGAACTGGGTACTAATCAGATGGGTTCAATCTGCCTGTGTCTCCAAGCTAATAACAATATTTCCTTACATTTCCCCTCTCACTTCAAAGTCATATAGTTTAATTAAAAGACAAAGTTCATAAGTACAACATAATTTCCACAAACCCTGAACCCATCCAGAGGGAAAGAATAAGGGCAGGAAGGGGGCTCCTGTCTGCCATTTAGTAGTACGTACATGATATACTCAAAGCTGTGGTTTTTCCAGTAGTCATGTATGAATGTGAGAGTTGAGTTGGACCATAAAGGAGACTGAATGTGGAAGAATTGATGCTTTTGAATTGAGGTGCTGGAGAAGTCTCTTGAGAGTCTCTTGGACTACAAGATCAAACCAGTCAATCCTAAAGGAAATCAACCTTGAATATTCAATAGGAGGACTGTTGCTAAAGCTGAAGCTCCAAATACTTTGGCCACCTGATATGAAGAACTGACTCATTGGAAAAGACCTGCTGCTGGGAAAGATTGAAGGCAGGAGGAGAAGGGGACGACAGAGGATGAGATGGTTGGATGGCATCACCGACTCAATGGACATGACTTTGAGTAAACTGTGGGAAATAGTGGAGGACAGAGGAGCCTGGAATGCTGCAGTCCATGGAGCTGCAAAGAGTTGGACATGACTTAGGAACTAAACAACAACAACATGTATGTCAAAGAAACAAATCATATCACCTCACTGAAAAAAAATCTGAATTTATGCATTCATTCAGCAGTATTTATTGAGCACCTACCATGGGAAAGCCTCTTTTAGACACTGAGCAACAGCAGCAAGTAAGATAAAGGCCTTTCTTGAAGTATAATACACTCTAGCTGGGGAGGAAGAAATAAATATGCAACCAGGAGAATTTCTGAGAGTTATGAGCAATCTGATGTATAGAAACCCAATGTTGGGTTATGGGAGAACTGCTGGGTGAGAGTATCCTTTGGAGTGGATGGTCAGGGATGACCTACGATGAGGTGATATTTCTCATTTGGGACCTAAACCACAAGAGGGAGCTTGCCATGCTAAGTACTAAAGAAATATTGTTTCAGGCCAAAGGAAGACCAAATGCAAAGATGTAGAGGCAGTGTGATTTTGAAAAAAGTAAAGAGGGAAACGGAGGCAGAGGAAACAGCTTGAGGAAAAGCAATACAATAATAATGATGATAACTTTAATATAAAAAAAAACATGACATGTTTAGAAACAAGTAATTTTGGTGTAGTTGAAATAGGATACAGACAGAAATGAGACTGAGAACAAGGCTGAGAAGAAATGAAGGGCATCTGAGAGTCTAGACTTTATTCTTCAGATGGTGACAAATAAAGGGATGTGTTGAAATGGATGAAAGTGGAGACTAGATTGAAGCATAAAGGAACTACATTCAAAAAGTCCGGAATATAGATCTTGACTGTGGTGGTCCAGTTAATGTTGGGAGGAAGAAGTGGCAGATTGGCACTTGTCTTGGAAAGGGGGAGAAAGAATTCAGGGACATTCCAGGGATGGAATCGTAATATGTATTGATCCCTTAGATATAAGGGTTGAGAGATGAGAGGAGTCAGAAAATGTTATGGTTTCCAAACTGGGTAATGGCTGAGAGAGAACCAGTTGCTAACATTCCTAAGTATGTTAATTCTGTGAGATGAGTTCAATCTGGAGGGTGAAACATTTGTCGAATAGCCAAGGAGAGCTGCCTGGCCAGCTGTGGAGAGATGAGGTCTGGTTTTAAGAAAGAAGGGTTAAAGATGAAGATGTGAAAGCTGTAGGCATATAAATGAGAACTGAATCCATGAGAATGGATGAGGTTACTCGAAGAGGAAGGGGGTTGAAGAAACAGGAGGTTGAGGATAAGAGAGCAGGGAAGATGAGTAGAAGAGAACCTTAGGAAATCATTTCATTAAGATGAAAAACAGCCAGTGAAAGGTACTGGTGTAGAGGGATGGGAGAGAAATCAGAAGAGAGTGATATGTCAGAAGTGATTGGATGCTAAAAGAAGAAGGGACTCAAGAATGCTAAATACACCATCAAGAAGAGAGTTGTATAAAATCACAATTTCTGCAGATCGACCAAATTCTATTCAGAAGGATAGTCAGAGATACACTGCCACTCTGAAAATAAATATAAATTGTGGCAAGTGCATAGTTTTCTGCTCCAGTGAAAACTTTGCCCACTGTCAAATATGAGCACTTTTACATTTAAATAAGGACCAAATTCACAGTTAGAGGTATTCTTTTTCCCCTCCCCTTCCCCAATTTCATAAAAAGGATGAATAAATAATGCAGCAATTTAATAAGCCACCGTACTTTTGAACTTCGCTATAATAGGAATCCACCAGAAGAATGGTTTAAAAGAAACACTATAAAAATATTCTGCTTATGTTGAGTCAAATTAAGGCTTTTAGGAAGATAAATAAAAGAGGAGTTTACTAAAAATAGGGTACTTTGAAGAAAATAGAAAGTGGCATGCATGTCTTATGTATACAATTGATACAAAATAGTGTTATTTAGCTTCTAACCATTGTCACTTGAATGGATGATGATCTATGAATTTTTAATTGCAAGTTGCAATCTGAGCTCAGTGAAAATTACTACATATCAAAACAATAGATTTCATTTCTGTCTGTACGGTATAATTACCAAATTGATGCCACATCTTACGTGGAGCATTATCATGAAGGTCAGACCGTGGTCTTTCAAATGTATCATTTTTCTTGGATTCTACCTTAATGTCAATCACCTCAGAGGACCTCTGCTAATGCCATTACAGAGAAATAGAAAATGAGGGCTGCCACGTTACTAATGTACCATTATTTTTCTAAAGAAAAAAATTGAATAGGAATTTAAAGAAAAGGGGTAGATGGGAAAGGGAAGAAAAACATATCAAACTGTGAAAATCAAGTAAGACAACTTGTTCAGATTCCAACAGTCCACAACACAGCACATTATACCTGTCTCATAAATTTTCCTTTAGCTTGGGATAGAAAATTAAGTTACCACATTTCTGTGATTTAAGATCTTTGAAATTGATTTGAATACCTGTGTTTCTGAGGTTGCTTCACGACATACTTCACTACATCTTTTGCTAATAATTTTTATTATTTCAAGAATTATTCACAGCACATTTTGAATTCTCTAAGATCTTAAAATGTAAATAATGTTTATTGATTTTATTAAGGCATTAAACTGAATTCTAGATAACTGTCATAGATACTGTTGGTTACCTATCCAACAACTCTTCCTTCTTTCTTATCAGAACCATGATTTTATTCAAGCATTCACATTCTCCCCCTCCCTGGAAAAGTCCTAATCAGCTGAGGCTGTGTGTGTGTGTGTGTGTGTATGTGTGTTTCCTCAGTCGTGTCCTGCTCTTTTTCAACCCCATGGACTGCAGCCCACCAGGCTCCTCTGCCATGGCATTTCCCAAGGAAGAATCCTGGAGTGTCTTGCCATTTCCTTCTCCAGGGGATATCCTTGACCCAGGGATCGAACCTACATCTTCTGCTTGGCAGGCGGATTCTTTACCACTAAGCTACCAGGGAGGCCCAATTTTGGTTCCAGGATGAGCCTCTGACCTAAGTTGGCCCAGTCAAACTGGAGAAAAAGGCTGATACTCTCCATCTTTATTCTGATAGACACCAGCAAGGAACATAAAATCCAGTGGTCACATAGAGCCATGCTGGCCCCCTGAGAACCATTCTTAGGATCAAGAATGGCAGAGTCTGTAAAGTAATTAGCCTCTAATTAAAATAAATAAATTTTAAAAAAAGAATGGCAGGGTCGAATTACAGGGGAAAAACCCTGAATTTTCAAAGACTCCATTGAACAGCTGTTTATCATACCTGCTTTCCCCATGGATTACTGAAAATAGAAGAAAATAAATGTCCTTTTTGTTTAAGTGTATTTGAATTGACATTTTCTGTTATAGACAGCAAAAAGCATCTCAAGTAATTTCATAGTTTATCTAAACTCTTGAAACAGCACAGTGTATTCATCTTATTCTCCCCTCACAACTGTAAGTGGCATATTTCTAATGTATTTGAGGACATAGAGGCATGCTAAGGCCAAATTACATACCAAATACAATCTAACCAAGTTATGACTAGAAGTTCCAGGGTTTAACATGCCAATAACCCATACTCCCTTAGGATATGCCATTTCCTTATGGTACTTGCTACATATTTTCAGTCTCACAATCAATGGATTTAATGTTCAAAAGCACCCCAAATTCCTCTATTTTGCAACATTCCTCTAGTATCATCTTAATCCAAGTCACCATAATTATCCTTCACCTGAATCCATATAATTATTTCCTAGCTGCTTTTACTGTCGCTGTCTCTAAAATTGATACTTCCCACAGCATCCAGAGTGACCTACATAAAACATAAATGAGATCATTTCACTTATTCAACATCTTCCAATGTCTTCTACCACACTCAGAATAAAATCCAGTCCCTTACCCTGGTTTATAAAGCACTAGGTGATTGCAGCCATGAAATTAAAAGACCCTTACTCCTTGGAAAGAAAGTTATGACCAACCTAGTTAGCATGTTAAAAAGCAGAGATATTACTTTGCCAACAAAGGTCCATCTAGTCAAGGCTATGGTTTTTCCAGTGGTCATGTATGGATGTGAGAGTTGGACTGTGAAGAAAGCTGAGAACCAATGAATTGATGCTTTTAAACTGCGGTGTTGGGGAAGACTCTTGAGAGTCCCCTGGACTGCAAGGACATCCAACCAGTCCATCCTAAAGGAGATCAGTCCTGGGTGTTCATTGGAAGGACTGATGCTGAAGCTAAAACTCCAATATTTTGGCCACTTCATGCGAAGAGTTGACTCATTGGAAAAGACCCTGATACTGGGTGGGACTGGGGGCAGGAGGAGAAGGGGACAAGAGAGGATGAGATGGCTGGATGGCATCACCAACTCGATGGATATGAGTTTGAGTGAACTCCGGGAGTTGGTGATGGACAGGGAGGCCTGGCGTGCTGTGATTCATGGGGTCAAAAGAGTTGGACATGACTGAGCGAGTGAACTGAACTGAACTGAACTGAACTGAGGTGATCTTCACCCTAGATATTCATCACTCCTGGGAAGTTCAACACCTAATTTTTTCATGACTAATGTCTTCTTTGGGGGGCTTCCCTGGTGGCTCAGGTGGTAAAGAATCTGCCCGCAACGTGGAGACCTGGGTTTGATCCCTGGGTTGGCAAGATCCCCTGGGGAAGGGAACAGCTACCCACTCCAGTATTCTGGTTTATATAATCCCATGGACAGAGGAGCCTGGCAGGCTACAGTCCATGGGGTCGCAAAGAGTCAGACAGGACTAAACAACTTTCACTTTCAATGTCTTTTTTTAATTCTGATCTTTTTTTTTTTTAATCTTTGTTTTTAATGGAACATCCTCTCAGGAATTTTCCTCAATCACCCAAGCTACAATGGCCAGTTGTTTGTCATTTCTGCATAAACTTTCTTACCATTTGACAATGTTCTTGTCTGTCTATTGTTTCATTTGACCAAATGAATGAATAAATGAAAGCATCCCTGATTCAGTAGATGTCTCAGGCCCTTGATAAATGTACGTCTTTGTGTTTAGTGCAAGCATATGATGACTTTTGAAATCCCTAATGTCATTGAATTCAGTCTGATGCATGTACTAACAATAAAAGATCATTAGAATGTTTGGTTCCATGATTAGCAAAAAAAAAAAAAAGTCCAAACTAGCTTGTCCTTTGGAGTCAATAGCTTCTACTCAGAAAGACCAATGATACAGAACAAGTCCAGACATTGACCTACTTTGAAACTGTGTTCACCAACTGGAGTTGTGTTGACCAGTGAATGGCATTTGAAAGCCATTAACAAACATGATGTCATAATTATGGAATGAGCAGAAAGTACAACATGAAGAGGAAGATCAAATGAAACTCTGTGGAAACATGTGGGTTTAAGTCACAGAAGACTGCAGTTGTCTCACTGTCATACTTTAAGGCAATCAGAACAAGTCCTTATGATGAAAGAGGGCTGAGTTAGTTATCTATCATGATCATTCATCTTTATAAGTCATCAATTTAGAGATTTTAAGAAGAGCCAAACATTTTGCACAAGTAGGAATCATCTCTGCCTGCACACACTCTGAAAAGTATTTATTCAGTTGCTTAAGTAGTGTGTAACTCTTCACGACCCCATAGACTGCAGCACACCAGGCTTCCCTGTTCTTCATCAACCCTCGGAGTTTGCTCAAACTTGTGCCCATTGAGTCGGCAATGCCATCCAACCATCTCATCCTCTGTCACCCTCTTCTCCTCCTGCCCTCAATCTTTCCCAGCATCAGGGTCTTTTCCAGTGAGTCACCTCTTTGCATCAGGTGGTCAAAGTATTGGAGCTTCAGCTTCAGCATCAGTCCTTCCAATGAATATTCAGAATTGATTTCCTTTAAGATTGACTGGGTGGATCCCCTTCCTGTCAAGGGACCCTCAAGAGTCTTCTCCAGCACAATACAAGAGATCTGGGTTCAATCCTTGGGTCAAGAAGATCCTCTGGAGATGGAAATGGCAACCCACTCCAATGTTCTTGCCTGGAGAATTCCACAGAGAATGGAGCCTGATGGGCTTCAGTCGATTGGGTCACAAAAAGTCAGACACGACTGAAAAAGAGATATGTCCACTAACTGGTTCCATAGTGATCTCCAGTAATTTCTTTCTCTGTTTAGTTACTCACTTTGGAAGGGAAGGAGACTGAATGTTAGCCTCAGACAAATGTGTATGCTTTTAATAGTGGAATATGCGCAAAAGTTAGAGATCCTTGAAACTACTCTTTTCATCCTCAAGTCAAGGAAAGCATAAAAATTGTTCCTGAACAGATGTTCTCTCAGGTAGAACTTGTCAGGATCACCTTCCATCTATTTAGAAGGAATATATTACACACCTTTTAACATACCAATCTTAACCCTCCTTAGAAACCTTCTTAGAAACCCTGGGTTACCCAAATCAAAATCTTGCTACAGGTTCAGACTTATTGAAACAACTAAATAAAATTTGCTTGCAGTTCACAGTTTTAAAGTGCCTAATTTTAGAAAAGTAGTTCTGCAGAATAGGCTAACACGTTAAGTTACATGTTCTTTGCAACAGAATTATGTAGGTTCTGAAAACACAAGTTTGCCAGCCTGGAATTCCTTATGCCAAAGATATGAAATGCTGTTTCCTTCCCTGGTAGCTTAGCTGGTAAGGAATATGAAATGTTTCCCTCGTAGCTCAGCAGGTAGAGAATCTTCCTGCAATGCAGGAGACCTTGGTTCAATTCTTGGGTAGGGAAGATCCCCTGGAAAAGGGATAGGCTACCCACTCCATTATTGTGGCCTGGAGAATCCCCATGGGCAGAGGAGCCTGGTGGGCTACAGTCCACGGGGTCCCAAAGCCCTGGACACAACTGAGTGACTAAGCACAGCACAGCACAGAATTTACTGAACTCACCTGGAAGCTAATTCACTTTTAACTCCAACATTTGCCAAAGACTTTCAATCAGTAGACAGATTCTACAGAAAAATGACAAGTGCTCCTAAGGCACATTTCAGACCCAAGAAACCTCAGAATATCTTTTTTTCTATTGAAATATTGAGTCAAAATGTTCTACATTAGGAAATACCCAGGCTCCTTGCCTTCCTACATTTTTCTCCTCTATTTTTCACCAATTTCAGTGAGTACAAAAAGTTCTCCACTTGGAATTTGCTTTTGACAAGCCAGCACAATGAGGAAAATGAATAAATAAAAACTGTGTGTATGTGTGTGCCTGTGTGTTAAATCACTTCAGTCACGTCCAGTTCTTTGTGACCCCATGGACTGTAGCCTGCCAGGCTCTTCTGTCCATGGGATTCTCCAGGCAAGAATACTGGAGTGGGTTGCTGTGCCCGCCTCCAGAGGATCCTCCTAACCCAGGGATCGCGCCCATGTCTCTCACGTCTCCTGCACTGGCAGGTGGTTCTTTGCCACTAGCACCGCCCGGGAAGCCCAAAATAATATACATCTAGGTGCAATTATTTTGAATCATGATAGGACCTAAATGCATAAAAATTCTCTGTAAATAAGAAAAAGAAATGAATCTGACCCTAGTGAGTTTTTGTGGGTTTTTTTGTTTATTTTACTTTTGGCTGCACTGGGTCTGACATGGTGCTCAAGCGCTTCGTTGCTGCTCGCAGGCTTTCTCTAATTGTGGGACACGAGCTTCTCATTGCAGAGCGTGGGCTCAGTAGCTGTGGTCCATGGGCTTAGCTGCCCCTCATTGTCTGATATCTTAGTCCCCCACCAGAGACTGAGTCTGTGTCCCCTCATTGGCAGGCAGATTCTTAACCACTGGATCACCAGAGACGTTCCCCTAAGTTGTTTTTAAAATAATCCATTTGAATTCATCAGGGAGGGTAGGGAATATGTTTTCTTTTCCAAATCTATCTCAAGTGAATTAAAAATTCTTGGGGGACAGCAAGCATCTCAGACTAGTGGATGGAAGAGTGGAGATTTGAAAACAAATAGATCAAAATGGTTAATCCAGGTATTTGAACTACCTTGTATCCTCTGCCAGGTTACTTATTCTCTCTGGGACTGAAGTTCTCATCTGTATGATCAGGATAAATATTATCTAGTTGATGAAGTTGTGGTGTGAACTGAAAATCTAAGCATCTGATGTCTGGTAAATTCGCAAGAAGAGTTTAATCTCTATGGATTTCCCAGCATACCCAACTCAGAGTTTTATATAGTGGATACTCAATGGGTGTTTTCCGAACAAAATAAAATTGAAAACTCTATCCATATTATAAAACATGCACTATTAAATAAGGAATCATTACCATTAGTAGGACTTTTTTCAGCTTTAGCATCTTCTAAACTTCAGATCCCTTCCAGTTTCTCCTTTGTACTTATCCTATCTTTCTTCTCACTCCTAAATCAAGATGGAAAGTTACTGCATCATTACAATCTATTTAAATGTAGAAAAAGTCACATTTGATCTACCAATTTGGATTTATTTTGGAAAAAAAGTCAACATTACAGTGAAATAGATGTAATATAGAAATTAAGGCTACACAAATATTAGAGGATGCAGCATTGAAGGTTTTAGAATGGAGTGGAAAAAAACATCCATCTCTAGGAAGTTTGAGAAGTGGCCACAGCTATGAAGAGGGACCTTGTAAAGAGGTCTGGAAACTACTTATTACTTAGGGAAATCACAGTCTGGGCAAGTCCAAAAATGTACCAGAACCATTAAGTGGAAGCTCTAGACACCAGCTGCGTCTAACCATCAGGACCTTCCCAGGATAAAAGTTTTAGTTCACTTCCACCTTCTGAATCTCACTTAAGTTCCTCTTACTAGCAAATTCTAACTAAGCACCACACAGGAAGGGAGTTCAAGGAATGTTCCACTTTCTTGGAAAGGGCTGCTGGTGATGGCGCCAAGTTCAGACAAACAATCCAGCACAGTCCATACTATATCTTGTTAACTCGTTAACTCAGCATCCGTCCTATTCCTAAAACCATCGTAAACTTCCAAATGAAGACAATGACATTATGCTTCCCCCTACATGAAGCAACTATCCTTCATACAACCAATGACGTTCTAATCAGTGGAAGAGGAGACAGACAAAAGACCCACACCACTGTCAATTCTTTAAAATACAAAGCAGAGGCAATGCAAAACAAGCACTTCGGTGTCAGAAAGCCTTAGGTTCAAATCCTGGCTCTCCTCAACTTCCCTGGAGGTACAGTGGATAAGAATCCAGCTGCCGACCCAGGGGACACAGTTTAGATCCCTAATCTGGGGAAATTCCACATGCCACAGGTACTAAGCCCTCAGCTACTGAACCTGCGCTCTAGAGCCCTGGGCTTCAAAACAAGGGAAGCCACCACAATAAGTTTGTGCACCACAATAAAAGAGTAGCCCCGACTAGGCACGACTAGAGAAAGCCTGTGTGCAGCAAGAAAGACCCAGCACAGTCAACATTTTTTTTAAAAATCTGGATCTCTTCTTTGACCATTGTGTGGCCTCCAATAAATTATGTACCTCTCTACTTGGAAATTTTAGAAAACCTATCTTCTAAGACTGCTGTATTAGCAACATGAAATCCCTAGCTCATAGTAAATACTCAGCAATATTAGCTTTGACCCATATGTATTTTAAGTGACATGGATAAGTAAGCATTTCTTTCTGAGGCCCTTACCAGATGCTCAACAGTATATTACATTGTTTTCATACTCAACATATATTACGTTGTTTTCATACTCAAATATGTATATGGCAGCATATTGGATAAACGTTCTAAAAGAAGCAGTTGATGAAATTTCCCAAATTAAATGATCAATTTCTTGTTTCTGCTTGTGTGCTAAGTCACTTTAGTTGTGTTGAACTCTTTGCAACCCTATGGGCTATAGCTGGCCAGCCTCCTCTATCCATGGGATTCTCCAAGCAAGAATACTGGAGTGAGTTGCCATGCACTCTTCCAGGGGATCTTCCTGACCCAGGGATCGAACCTGAGTCTCTAATGTCTCTTGTATTGGCAGACGAGTTCTTTACCACTGCTGCTGCTGCTAAGTCACTTCAGTCATGTCCAACTCTGTGCGACCCCATAGACGGCAGCCCACCAGGCTCCCCCGTCCCTGGGATTCTCCAGGCAAGAACACTGGAGTGGGTTGCCATTTCCTTCTCCAATGCACGAAAGTGAAAGGTGAAAGTGAAGTCTCTCAGTCGTGTCCGACTCTTCGTGACCCCATGGACTGCAGCCTACCAGGCTTCTCCATCCGTGGGATTTTCTAGGCAAGAGTACTGGAGTGGGTTGCCATTGCCTTCTCCTAGTACCACCTAAAAAATATAGAAGAATATGATGAAAGTAAAGAGTTGGTAGCAAAATCTAAGAAAAGACTAAAGACTTGAATAATATACAAATTACAAGATCATCTCCTGAAAAATAAGAAATTAGCTGTTTACTCAAGATAGTGGCAGTCCTGTTGTGCCTAAATTCTACCAGAGGTGACTTCAGGGAGGAATCAACTTTCTCTACCACAAAGAAGTAACACATAGGTTTGTACCTTAATGCTCTGACCTCATGTCAGAGGAGAAAAATCTCAACACAATTATTCTACCAGAAAACACCCATTTGTTGACACTGGCAGGCTACAGCATTATGAAAAATTATAACTGGAGAAAAAGACCAAAAAAAAAAAAAAACTGTGGAAGTCAAAATACTCAAGATGTATCTCTTCATAACTTGGATGGTTATTCTTTTATTTGGGCAAAGCATACTGAAGGTTTTTCAATGTTTGTACTGCAACTCATCCATACTTATGATATAATATCCAAAAAGCAGCCAGCAATCCCAACTTTTAAGGCTGCCAACCACGAAAAATTACTTAGCACAACAATGATTCTTCTTAACCATAAATGACGTTATCTGAGGCCAAACTTCCTAGATAGACTTGGATAGAAGCAGTCCTTTACCCTAGGGCTGTTGACTGTGTAACAGGCATACTGAGGGGCATGGGGAAAGTAAATACAAAATGTAAGTGGATTAAGTTAACTCTTTCAATACCTCAGATTTTGAATAAATGGGAATATGGACTTTTTTTTTTTGAACAAAGTTCTTTCTGTTAAACAAGTCATTTCTTGCTGTGTGTGCTGTGTAAAAAAAAAAAAAAAATCCTGGAAAGTGTAGGATGCTTAAAATTATGTTTTTGATTCCAAAAACTCAAGGTTCCAAAGATATAGGTTATATAAACAAATCTCAACTAATCTCAGTATAGAATTTGACTCTAAAATAACAAGAATTATGGGACAAAATATTAGAGTCATATTACTCAAAAACCAAACATTCTGAAAACAGTCTCTCCTATAGGAACCCTTTTACTTTTGGACATTTCTAATGGCTGCAAACTTTTTCATCCATAAAGAAGACATATATATCTTCTTCCCACTGTGTCTAACTTTTCCTTCTAGAAAACTGAAATACTTTTCTATTTAATAAAACTCCCAAAATGACACCGTGCCTTCCTTCCTGTACCCTAAATGTATACAACTTTTCTTAGTATTATTTAGGTCAAATCCCTTCTTTGTTCTGTATGCTTTTCCTTGAAAAGCTTTTAGTTTATCAGTATCAGCTTCCAAGTGTGGCACCCAAATGAAATGTGACAAATGAGGTAAGATGTGGTTAGTGGACTATCATTAATCTGTCACCTCCTTGTCACTGTGGTTATCTATCTATGCAGCCTAAGGTTGAATTAGATTTTAGGCAGACCTATTACATTATCTACGTGTCATGACTTCATGACTGACAAAAGACCTTCGGTCCTTTTCATAGAAATTAATGTTAATCTTGGTTACTCTACATTTGCTCAGTTGATTCTGAAATCATTGTAACTTTTTAAAATAATTTTATTTATTTATTATTTTCGGCTGTGCTGGGTCTTCGCTGCTGTGAGGGCTTTCTCCAGTTGCAGGGGGCAGGGGCCACTCTAGTTGTGGAGCGAGGGCTTCTCATTGCAGCAGCTTCTCTTGCTGCAGAGCACAGGCTCTAGGGAGCACAGGCTTTCGTAGTTGCAGCATGTGGGCTCCGCAGTTGTGGCTCCCGGGCTCCAGAGCACAGTCTAGTGTGGCACAGAGTGTGCGGGATCCTCCCAGACATGGAATCGAACCTGTGTCTCCTGCATTTTCATGCATTCTTCACCACTGAGCCACCAGAGAAGCCTCCATTGTAACATTTTACATTAATCCTACTACATTTCATCTTGTTAAACCTGGTTTTCTATTTTAACTAGATTTGGGCTCTTGATTCCGTTATCCAATAAATTAGCTAAACCTCCAAAGTCCACATTAACTCCATATTTCCTAAGCCCATCCACAATAATGAGGAGGCAAAGTTTCAAACGCTTGCTGCACATAACCAGCGATTCACTGACTTTCAAAGACACTGACTGCAATCCGAGAATCTCTCTCTGTTTTTCAATCTTTCTTGACAAGAGCTAAGTATCTTCCGCCTCATTTCCAGGTTCAAAGGAAGCTCTCCCTTTCATGTCCCACCCCTCTATTTTGAAGACCCCTTCATTTCTCTAGCCCAGCACTGCCCCGGAGAATTTCCTGTGATGATAGAAATGTTCTATTATCTGCACCGTCCAGTACAGCAACCGGTAGCCTCATGTGGCTATTAAGCACTTGAAATGTGCTTAATATAACTGGGAAGCTGAGTTTTTTATTTTAAAATAATTAAATTTACATTTAAATAATTAAAGTGAATAATAGTTACCATATTGCGTCGCACACCCCTAATCAACTTTTCCTGTTAGTCAGGATCCAGTCAGGAAGGAATTTTTGTGTAAATAGTTAACTAAGTTTAAATTTGTTGAGTATTTAAAAAGAGAACTCCAATGCATCACCAAAGTACCAACTCCAGCTTCCATTCCCTAGAACGGAGGAAACGACAATGAAAGACTTCAGGATATATGAACGTAGAAGTCTGGAGGCAAGGCACCCATGAGCTGAGAACTTAGACCTCTGAAGAGGGAACGGGAGTGGGCATAAGATTCTTTTCCATTATAGGTCATCACAACATACTGAATATAGCTCCCTGTGCTATAAAGTATATCCGTGTTGTTTATCTCTTTTATATATAGTAGTGTGTATCTGCTAAGGTGGTTTGGCAAGCGTGGAGAAAATGGCAAACCATCTTCCGCTGCCATGTCACGAAGAAACTGCTGCTGCCCGGGTGAAGAAGTGTTGCTTGGGGATGGGCACAAGAAACAGGAAGCCGGTGGGAACCAAAAAGAAGCAAATCCCTTCAGCCTCCTCTACCCTTGTGGCCTCTCTGCTGGCGGAACCTCACAGCACAAGCAAAAAGTGGCTGGCAGAGTCCAGTTCCCAGCATCACCAAGCGAACTAAGCTAAAACTGACGCACATTCTTATCTGTTTCTCCCTTCTCTACTTTTCTCTTACTGTCCCCAGGCCCAATCTTATATGGCCCCAGGGAGGAAAACCAAACCAGCAAATATGCCTCGGAGAACCTTTCAGACTAAAATCGATCAACAGTGAGAGATAGGGAATAGAAATTAGCCTTCCGTGGATGCACGAGAAAAGAAAAGCACCCACAAAAAACAACCGGAGTTAAAAACTGCCATATTTTTACTATTTTCTGTGAAGATACCTGTAGAAAGAAATAGAGCACAGTAACTGGGGACTGACATCATCAGCGTCGTGAAGCAGTCGGAATTGGTGAGGACCATGGCGAATACGTGCCCATCTAAAGGGGGCAGTAGCTAGCTGTCCAACCCGCCAGAGACTGCAATGTGGTAATACGAGTCCAGTTCCCAGATCTCCTAATTATCTGAGAGATGCCAGAAATCTGGGTTTTTATGTGAAAGCTTCCAATTTCAAAATGTTGGCTCAAAAATGCTTTAAACAGTGTATAAGCCAAATGAAACACTGAGATGGGCCAAATCTAGCCTGTGGCCGTGGTTTGGGACTACTGCACTGCAGCATGCAGATGAAAGGGGATCTGGGGGGAATACAGGGACCTCAAGTATGATATCACATGGCCCATAGGAAGGAACAGCCTAGTTCAACGTTATGTGATGACCCAAATTTTAATGCAATGTTAGCTTCTTCATTATGTTTTGTTCTCTTCTTCCTTTTGTTTGCCTTTCTTTCTTATTTTGGTTATGGTCATTGATGATGTTAAGGCAAAGTCAGCCTAACCTAGCACTGTCAGTCACTAAGATGATCATTCCCTTCAATGTGGAGTTAATTTAAAATAAGCACTTTGGGAGAAGTACCCTGTATAAATCAAATAAATAATCCTTATTCTGAGGTTTTGGAATTTACTTTAAGAGAGTTGGCACCTCTTTAGTTTCACCGTGAGAGCAATAGCCAATCATTGGGACATTTAGTAGGCTATGTAAACTGGAGGCAAATTGAAATAAACAACATATATACATGTATGCATTGTACATATAATATAATCACATATTAAATCCCATAGTTTTGGGTGGAAACGTCTGTGCAGCTCTGGTACAAAATGGCAATGTATACTGTAAAATAAAATGTGGAGTCATTAAAACTGGAATTCAAAGTTTTGCGAATATTTGTCAAACTTTTCAGTAGGTTCTTTGATGGTTGATTCGTTATTTGTTTCAGTACCAGAAAATCTTTTTTCCCATATGGAAGCTTTACACATTTTCCTAAGCCACATGGAATAGACACTCTGACTTGTATGCAAAAGATTTGTGGTCTTCTTAAAGCCATTATAATTTCTCATGTGGTGCAGATGAAGCCATAAATAAATATATATACACATTGTATAAATTGTCATATGTTTTTGAACATCTTACATAGTCTTACTCATCAGAAGTAAATCACCACATAGACCCACATTTTGAAAGCACTGTAAACAGTGGGTTTCACCAAACACAGGATTTCTCTTCCTTCTCTACTTCCAACCAATTCAAGGAAGTACTTTACCTCCATGAACTTGACCTGCACTGCAGTTTGTACACGTAGAAGAACACTAGACCGTATTGAAAACATAATTGTTTGCTTTTAAATTTTGGCTTTTTAAAAATTTATTTACATAAGCTAAAAAGAGAAGACGGTCACTCTGTTGCCTAGCAGACTACAAGTTAGGGCCTCCCTGGTGGCTCAGCAGGAAAGAATCTGCCTACATGCAGGAGGCACAAGAGACTCAGGTTCAATCCCTGAGTCAGGAAGATCCCTTGGAGTAGGAAATGGCAATCGACTCCGGTATTCTTGCCAGAATAATTCCATCGATAAAGGAGCCTGGCAGGCTCTGGTCCATGGGGTCGCAAAGACTTGGAAGCAACTGAAGTGACTAAGCACACACAGAAACATAGCAGACTGCATCTTCAGGTCTTCCTCTATTATATTGTACATTTGAAGTGGGTCTTTCATGCTAAAGTCTCTAATAATAATTATTCCACAGGGATAAATGCTCAGAAAGGAAAATAGAGTAGGCCTTTAGATTTTAATAGCATTTACAAACTCAATGGGAGATTCTAATACACCCAAAATGTAGTTTCTTTTCAAAAGCTTACTTTGGTCTTAAAAATTAATATTATAGGACAGTTAAACAACATGGTACCATTGTAAAGCACAGGAAAATATATTCAATATTCCATAATAAACCATAATGAAAAAAATTAAAAAAAGAAAGTGTGTGTGTGTATATATAGATACAAATATATATGTATATGAATCACTTTGCTGTACACCAGAAACTACCATGACGTTGTAAATCAACTTCACTTAAATAAAAAGTAAATTAATGTTAAAAATAACAACAAAATATAAATTAATATTTATTTATTGCTGCTGCTAAGTCACTTCAGTCGTGTCCGACTCTGTGCGACCCCATAGACGGCATCTCAGCAGGCTCGCCCATCCCTGGGATTCTCCAGGCAAGAACACTGGAGTGGGTTGCCACTTGCTTCTCCAACACGTGAAAGTGAAAAGTGAAAGTGAAGTCGCTCAGTCGTGTCCAACTCTTCGCGACCCCATGGACTGCAGCCTACCAAGCTCTTCCATCCATGGGATTTTCCAGGCAAGAGAGTACTGCAGTGGGGTGCCATTGCCTTGTAAAATAAATTCAAAAACCTTATTCCTTCTTAAACTTTTAAATTAAACATACAAAGTTTATTACTCCATGTATAACTCTAAACAAATACTAGCAGTCAATTTCAAAGAGACTAAAATTAATTTATAATTAGCTTCAAAATTTTAGTTATTTAGGTTTCTTTAAAGATTTCTTAATTGTGTTTCTATACTTAAGTACTTAATTGTCCAATTTACAAAAATAAAAGACTTTCTAATGTTTAAGTAGTTCTATATGTAACATACATATAGAAGAATTTACACATATGATAGATATCAAGTTCTTTTAAACTTTTCAATATTACTCATAACTTTGATCTTTGACCTTAAAAATCACAAGTTTAAATTGATTATGCAGACTGCACATTTTAAGTTAGAACTCCTTAAAGTAGTTTGTGGTATATGTATACACAATGGAATATTATTCAGCCTTAAAAATTAGAAAACCCTATTATTTGTTATACTGATGCACCTTGAAGGCATTATGATAAGTCAGACAGAGAAATAAAAATACTGTATGATCTCACTTATTGTGGAGTTTTAAAAAAACAGCCACCAAACTCATCAAAGAAGAGAACAAATTTGTAGTTACCAGAGCCAGAGGGAAGGGGCAGGAATGGGAAAGTGTAGGAAGTTGGTCAAAACGTATAAGTTGTCAGTAAGATAAATAAGTACTAGGAATGTGGTGTATGGCATGATAATTATAGTTAACACTGCTGGATGATACATAGGAAGGCTGTTAAGAGAGTAGATTGTAGGAGTTCTCTTCACAGATTTTTTTCTCTTTTCTTCTTATTGTATCAATGTGAGATAATGGATGTTAACTAAACTTACTGTTTCACAATATATGTAAGTCCAAAGATCATGCTGTACACCCCAAACTTATACAGTGATGTATGTCAGTTATTTCTCAATAAAACTGGAGAAAAAACTAGAATCCTTATCTAATGTTATTTTAATGGCTGATGATAGGCATCAAGGTTAATAACCATAATCCACATTCCTTCCTTCCATATTCATAATAAGAGTGTGCTTCCCAGTCCACTGAAGTTAAGTCTGGTCACGTGACTTGTTTTGGCCAATAAACTATGAGCAGAAGCAACACGTGTCACTTTCTAGTTGGAAAACTTCAAGAGTCGGTCCTATGTTCCCTTCCGCCAGAAATGTGTATCAGCGATGTTCCAGATGGTGGTGCCGCTCTAAGGCTTAGTCCCTGATGAGGACAGTATGAAGCATACTTTCCTATCATGGATAGGAACATGGATAGACCTTGAGGACATTATGCTAAATGAAATTAATCAGAGAAAGACATACACTGCATGCTCACTCTTATATAACAAATCTTTTTTAAAAAGCTAAGTTCATAGAAATAAAGAGTTAGAATGGTGGTTGTGAAGGGCCAGGCAGATAGGAGAAATGGGATCATGTTGGTCAAAGGATACAAACTTCCAGTTATAAAGAGGATAGTTTCTGGGGATTTAATATATATATATATATATATATATATGATAGCTATAGTTAGTAATGCTGATTTATATACTTGAAAGTTGTTAAGAAAATAAATCTTAAATATTCTCACTATACACAAAAAATAATTTTGTGAGGTGATAAAGGTGTTAACTAACCTTGTTGTAATAATTTCACTATATATGTGTATCAAATCATCACATTGTACACCTTAAATTTACACAAGGTTATATGTCAATTGTACCTCAGTGAAATGAAAAAAGTGCCAAAATTTTTAAAAAGTATATTTTCCTACCTATCCTTGAGAAATATGTAGCATGAGCAGGAGAAAACTTCTAAGTCTCTATGATTTGGGAGTTATTCATTCACAGGGTAATCACACCTATCCCGACTGATACATAGACCAAATTCTCTTAACTATTATAAATACCTCTAATACCAAAGTAACTGAGTATTCTCAAGTGAAATACTTACTGCAGATTTGGTCCTATTAAATATTTCTATGCTTAATTCTAAATTTCCCTTAGACCGAAAGATGCTTGCCCACTGAGTAAGTAATCATCTCAAACAATTTTGAAGTTATTGCCTACGGTAATAATTTAGGGTGTCTTCTTAACCTGAGACAGTAAGAAAGAAGGACTAGATCCTCTTTATGTCCACTGAGATGGTTAACTTAATAAGGCTACTTGACTGAGCCACAGGATGATGAGATATTTGGCCAAACATTATTCTAGATGTTTCTGTGAGCATGTTTTAGATGAGATTAAGTCAGTGGACTTTGAGTAAAACAGATTGCTCTCCTTAGTGTGGGCAAGCCTCATGCAACCAATTGGCAGCCTGAATAAAACAGAAGACTGATTCTGCCCCACCCCCACTCCACCAAGAAAGGACTTCTCCATCAGCCTGCCTTTGGGCTTTGTCTATAACATCCGCTCTTCCTGATTCTACTGCATACTGCCGTTGAACTCAGAATGGAACTCTACTGGGTCTCTAGTCTGTCAGCCCATCCTGCAGAGTTTAGACTTGCATCCATAATAACATGATCCAACTCCTTCTAATAAATCTCTTTATATATTCACATCCTAATGGTCCTGGTTTTCTGGAGATTGGATACACCCATGTTTCCCAGTGTGCCTGGATCTTTGAGATGGTTTCCATTTGTCTGAGCTTTGAATGGAAACAGACTGGCAATCAATTTCTTCTTACTCTGCCTCCCATCTATCCTTTCTTTAATCTTAGGAAGTATGTGATTTTGGTGAGAAAATTAAAGAATGCATTTTCTATTCTATTCCCTTCAGAGTAAATCAAGATTCTTTAAAGTAACCATTTGTTCAAACAATTTTTATTGCATTCTTAATACCAAAAGAAGAGTTGAGGTTGCTAATATATGTCTTTGGAGAATCTGATATGCAAACATAAAAGGATTCTCTTCTTGGAAAATTGTCTTTTTACAATGAGTTAGTGTGACAGGTAAATAGATTTAGGAACAATTTTGTAGATCAAACTACTGTTTTATACCATAAGATCAACTAGAGGAAATAGTTAAGAATCTGTCCTCCACTTAATCATTAAGAGAAGCAGAGAACAGTTTGTTCCCCAGATGCAGAATAGATTTGACTAAGGTAGAACAAAAATTAAAAGGACAGTAAAAAGCAGAGCAGTTTTTTTTTACTAGAAATGAGAGATCTCTTGCTGTATTTAAATCCTATTTACCATTCATCTGATAATAATGTGTACTGAGGAGAGACAATATTTATTAGTACTCATTCAATCAATTGAGCTTGCTGTGTAGAAAAGAGATTGAGAGCTAAATCCATTTCAGAGATTTTAGTATTATGAGAATAAATAGGGAAAAGTAGTTTTTATGCTGTCATTTAAGAGTTTTTAAAAGCTATTTCTTCAAAATAAGAGAAGTAATGAGGTGTGGAGGCCAAACAGAATTTGAAATCATAAAAATCTGTCTCCATTGTTGTTCTATTACACAGTGGTATGATTTTGTTAAGATTCAACCTTTTTGCCCACAAAAGAAGCTGATCATAATTTCTATGCAGGTTTATTATTAGAAGGAAAGCTAATAACTGGAAAATACCTCTGAGTACAGAGTAGGTCCTGAATAAATAGATGCTATTATTTTACACAATTTTTAAATTGTAACTTTACCCTGTGCAAGTTGCATCTCATTGCCATGAACTCATGGAATATATAAAAATGTGTTGTTTTGTTGGATTTTTATTCTAATGAAGTGCTTTGCTGGAAATTGTATAATCTGCCTTCAGGTTTCTGGGTCAAAATGAAATGAAAAGCCATAATTTCTGTTTCTCTGATGAGGGAATTAGAAAGTGGAAAAAGAAATATTCTAGACCAAAACTAGAAGAGGAGAAGGATAAAAAAACAAATATTGCAACAGATAGTCCTTTTCTCAAGGATGTGCTGTACCCACATTTTACTTCTGAGGTCTGAAATCTTTCTGTTCCAGATGAGAATTAGGTAACTTGCTTTTTCTAGGAGGAGCATTCATGCTGTTTTAAATAAAGAAGGGTAATGTGTTGAAAACTTATTCTAGAGGCAATGACAGAGTGGTCAAGAGACCAGCTTCTGAAGTCAGGCTTCCCACGGCTGTCATCTAGCTGTGTGGTCAGTGTGAGCCCAGCTCTTCATCCATGAAGTGAAGATATTAACAGTCTCTATCAGGCTTCTCTTCTAGTGGCTCAGTGGTAAAGAATCAGCCTGCCAATGCAGGAGACACGGGTTTGATCCTAGATCCAGGAAGATCGCAAATGCTGTGGAGCAACTAAGCCTGCTCACTCACTCACTTCAGTCACTCAGTCGTGTTCGAATCTTTGCAACCCCATGGACTGCAGCACGCCAGGCTTCCCTGTCCATCACCACCTCCTGGACTTTACTTAAGCTTATGTCCATTGAGTCAGTGATGCCATCCAGCCATCTCATCCTCTGTCGTCCCCTTCTCCTCCCGCCTTCAATCTTTCCCAGCATTAGGGTCTTTTCAAATGAGTCAGTTCTTCGCATCAGGTGGCCAAAGTATTGAAGCTTTAGCTTCAACATCAGTCCTTCCAATGAATTTTCAAGACTGATTTCCTTTAGGATGGACTAGTTAGATCTCCTTGCAGTCCAATGGACTCTTAAGAGTCTTCTCCAACACCACAGTTCAAAAGCACGTGAGTCATAACTATTGAGCCTGTGCTCTAGAACCCAGGAGCCACAACTACTGAGCCCACATGCTGGCACTACTGAAGCCTGCTCGCCCTAGAGCCTGTGCTCCCCAATAAGAGAAGCCACTGCAATGAGAAGCCCATGTACTGCCACAAGAGTAGACCCTGCTCTCCACAACTAGAGAAAAGCCCATGCAGCAAGAAAGACCCAGCACAGCCAAAAATAAATAAATAAAATTATTTTTTTAATTTTTTAAATATTCTATATCTCACAGAATTGCTGGAGAATTCAATGAATTAATACATGGAAAGCACGTAGGATGACTCTTAGCATATACTAGGGCCCCCCTGGTGGCTCAGCTGGTAAAGAATCTGCCTGCAATGTGGGAGACCTGGGTATGATCCCTGGGTTGGGAAGATGCCTGGGAGAAGGGAAAGGGCTACCCACTCCAGTATTCTGGCCTGGAGAATTCCATGGACTGTATAGTAACCTTTATTATTTGTTATTATTGTGGATCAAACAAACAGCAAAAATGCAAAAGCTCCTACTCTGGGAAAAACACATAGAGGGACTAAGGGAGAAAATTCAGAATCAAAACCAATTCTGAGAGTGTTCTAGATGCTGACTAAATCTACTGATAAGCCAATTTTCTCCTTCTCTAACATTTTTATGTAAGTTAAGTCAAAATAAAACAAACACCAAAGACACTAAAGATAACCTCAAATAAGTCTATAAAGGGCATCTAGAAATCAGAAAGTAGTATGTGAAATGGAATTCAAGCCCTGTTTTTGTTCCATTTTAATATATGCCTCATTTGTCTTGTTTAGTTAATGGCTGTGTTAGTCAGCTTTTACTGCAATAATGCTGCATGAGATAATCCCAAAATCTCACTGGCTTACAAATAAAAGTTATTTTTTACATATAAGGCTGTGAGGCAGCTACAATGACTATATTTCATGCTGTGCATCTTTTCCCCCTCATTCTAGGATGTACAACATCCTTCCATTTGATGCACCCAGAAGTCCCTGGGATAAGTTCTTCTCATGGCAGAGGGCAGGAACCCAAAAGATAAAAAGCTGTCTAACAACATAAAGTTAAAATCTTACTTGAAGTATGCCAGGAAGTAAATCATATCAGCTCACTTCCCATTGGCCAAAATCAATATTATAACTGCATCCAACTTTAGAACAAGGAAGTAATCCCCTTCCTGTGCAGAGGACATGGTATTTCAGTTCAGTTCAGTTCAGTTGCTCAGTCGTGTCCGACTCTTTGCGACCCCATGGACTGCAGCATGCCAGGCTTCCCTGACCATCATCAACTCCTGCAGCTTACTCAAACTCATGTCTAACAAGTGGATGATGCCATCCAAACATCTCATCCTCTGTCATCCTCTTCTCCTCTTGCCTTCAATCTTTCCCAGCATCAGGAAGAAAGTTCTTCCAGTGAGTCAGTTCTTCACATCAGGTGGCCAAAGTATTGGAGCTTCAGCTTCAGCATCAGTCCTTTCAAAGAATATTCAGGCCTGATTTCCTTTAGGATTTACTGGTTGGATCTCCTTGCTGTCCAAGGGACCCTCAAGAGTTTTCTCCAACACCACAGTTCAAAAGCATCAATTTGTCAGTGCTCAGCTCTCTTTATACTCCAAATCTCATAGTCACATATGACTACTGGAAAAACCTTAGCTTTGACTAGACAGACCTTTGTCAACAAAGTAATGTCTCTGCTTTTTAATATGTTGTCTAGGTTGGTCATAGCTTTTCTTCCAAGGAAAAGCATTTTTTAATTTTATGGCTGCAGTTACCATCTGCAGTGATTTCAGAGACCAAAAAATAGTCTTCTCACTGTTTCCTCATCTATTTGCCATTAATTGATGGGACCAGATTCCATGATCTTGTTTTCTGAATGTTGTTTTAAGCCACCTTTTTCACTTTCCTATTTTACTTTTATCAAGAGGCTCTTTAGTTCTTCAATTTCTGTAGTAAGGGTTGTGTCATCTGCATATCTGAGATTATTGATATTTCTCCCAGCAATCTTGATTCCAGCTTGTGCTTCATCCAGCCTGGCATTTTGCATGATGTACTCTGCATATAAGTTAAATAAGCAGGGTGACAATATACAGCCTTAACATACTCCTTTCCCAATTTGGAACCAGTCTATTGTTCCATGTCCAGTTTTAACTATTGCTTCTTGACCTGCATACAGATTTCTCAGGAGGCAGGTAAGGTGGTCTGATATTCCAACCTCTTGAAGAATTTTCCACAGTTTGTTTTGATGCAAACAGTTAAAGTCTTTGGCATAGTCAATAAAGCAGAAGTAGATGTTTTTCCTGAACTCTCTTGATTTTTTGATGATCCAACGGATGTTGGCAATTCAATCTCTTGTTCCTCTGCCTTTTTTTTTTTTTTACTGTTTATTTTATTTTATTTTTTTATGATATTATACATGTTTTAATGCCATTCTCCCAAATCATCCCCCCCCGACCCCGCCACAGAGTCCAAAAGACTATTCTATACATCTGTGTCTCTTTTGCTGTCTCATATACAGGGTTGTCGTTACCATCTTTCTAAATTCCATATATATGCGTTAGTATACTGTATTGGTGTTTTTCTTTCTGGCTTAAAACCAGCTTGAACATCTGGAAGTTCATGGTTCATGTAATGTTGAAGCCTGGCTCGGAGAGTTTTGAGCATTACTTTACTAGCGTGTGAGATGAATGCAATTGTATGGTATTTCAACATATTTTGGCATGGCCCTTCTTTGGGATTGGAATGAAATCTGACCTTCTCCAGTCCTGTGGCCACTGCTGAGTTTTCCAAATTTGCTGGCATATTGAGTGCAGTACATTAACAGCATCATCTTTTAAGATTGAAATAGCTCGACTGGAATTCCATCACCTCCACTAGCTTTGTTCATAGTGATGCTTCCTAAGGCCCACTTGACTTTACATTCCACAATGTCTGGCTCTAGGTGAGTGATCACACCGTCATGGTCATCTGGTTCATGAAGATCTTTTTTGTACAGTTCTTCTGTGTATTCTTGCCACCTCTTAATATCTTCTGCTTCTGTTAGGTCCATACCATTTCTGTCTTTAATTGTGCCCATCTTTGCATGAAATGCTCCCTTGGTATTTCTAATTTTCTTGAAGAGCTCTCTAGTCTTTCCCATTCTATTATTTTCCTCTATTTCTTTGCATTGATCACTGAGGAAGGCTTTCTTATCTCTCCTTGTTATTCTTTGGAACTCGGCATTCAAATGGGTATATAGTTACTTTTCCCCTTTGCCTTTAGCCTCTCTTCTTTTCTCAGCTATTTGTAAGGCCTCCTCAGACAATCATTTTACCTTTTTGCATTTCTTTTTCTTGGGAATAGTTTTGATCCCTGTCTCTTGTACAATGTCACGAACCTCCATCCATAGTTCATCAGGTACTCTGTCTATCAGATCTAATCCCTTGAATCTATTTTTCACTTCCAATGTATAATCATAAGGGAATTGCTTTAGGTCATATCTGAATGGTCTAGTGGTTTTCCCTACTTTCTTCAATTTAAGTCTGAATTTGGCAATAAGGAGTTCATGATCTGAGCCACAGTCAGCTCCTGCTCTTCTTTTTGCTGACTGTATAGAGCTTCTCCATCTTTGCCTGCAAAGAATATACATAATCAATCTGATTTCAGTGTTGACCATCTGGTGATGTCCATGTGTAGAGTCTTCTCTTGTGTTGCTGGAAGAGGCTGTTTGCTATGACCAGTGCATTCTATTGGCAAAATGCTATTAGCCTTTGCCCTGTTTCATTCTGTACTCCAAGGCCAAATTTGCTCATTTCTCCAGGTATTTCTTGACTTCCTACTTCTGCATTCCACTTCCCTCTAATGAAAAGGACATCTTATTTGGGTATTAGTTCTAGAAGGTCTTGTAGGTCTTCATAGAACTGTTCAACTTCAGCTTCTTCAGCATTACTGGTTGGGGCATAGACTTGGATTACTGTGATAGTGAATGGGTTGCCTTAGAAACAGAGATCATTCTGTCGTTTTTGAGATTGCATCCAAGTTTTGCATTTTGGACTCTTTTGTTGACTATTTGGGCTACTCCATTTCTTCTAAGGGATTCTTGCCCACAGTAGTAGATATAATGGTCATCTGAGTTAAATTCACCCATTCCAGTCCATTTTAGTTTGCTAATTCCTAAAATGTCGATGTTCACTCTTGCCATCTCCTGTTTGACCACTTCCAATTTGCCTTGATTCATGGACCTAACATTCCAGGTTCCTATGCAATATTGCTCTTTACAGCATTGGACCTTGCTTCTATCACCAGTCCCATCCACAACTGGGTGTTGTTTTTGCTTTGGCTCTGTCTCTTCATTCTTTCTGGAGTTATTTCTCCACTGATCTCCAGTAGCATATTGGGCACCTACCAACCTAGGGAGTTCGTCTTTCAGTGTCCTACCTTTTTGCCTTTCCATACAGTTCATGGAATTCTCAAGGCAAGAATACCGAAGTGGTTTGCCATTCTTTTCACCAGTGGACCATGTTTCATCAGAACTCTCCACCATGACCATCATGTGTGGCCCTACATGGCATGGCTCATAGTTTCATGGAGTTAGACAAGGCTGTGGTCCATGTGGTCAGTTTGGTTAGTTTTCTGTGATTATAGCTTTCATTCTGTCCGCCCTCTGATGGATAAGGATAAGAGGCTTACGGAAGCTTCCTGATGGGAGAGACTGACTGAGGGGGAAACTGGGTCTTGTTTTGATGGGCAGGGCTATTCTCAGTAAATCTTTAATCCAATTTTCTGCTGATGGTTGGGGCTGTGTTCCCTCCCTGTTCCTTGACCTGAGGCCAAAATATGGTTGGAGTTAATGAAGATAATGGCAACCTCCTTCAAAAGGTTTCATGCACTGCTGTACTCAGTGCCCCCAACCCTGAAGCAGGCCACCACCAACCCACGCCTCTGATGGAGACTCCTGGATATTCACAGGCAAGTCTGGGTCATCTCTTGTGGAGTCATTGCTCCTTTATCCTGGGTCCTGGTGCACACAAGGTTTGTTTGAGCCCTCCAAGTGTCTCTGGCAGGTATGGGGTCTGATTCTAGAGGCAATGTCGCCCCTCCTACCTTCTTGCTTGGGCCTCTCCTTGGATCCAACATTCTCCTGTTGACAGTTGTTCAGCAATGAGTTGTAATTTTGGAGTTTTTGCAGGAGAAGATGAGCACACTTCCTTTAACTCCACCATCTTGTGAATCCAGTATTTGCTGAACAATAATTAAATCTATCATCCTTGCCAAACTGCTAAGGTCCCATCAATTTCAAGACCCAGGCTGTCCAATTCAGTTAACCTTATTCTAACGATGTAAGTTTCAAAAGTCAGAGTGCATCAAAATCACTGAGAACATGTTAAAAATATAAACAGCCTAAAATATAAACAGCTCAGCCCTTCCACAGTGTTTTCAAAACAGGGATCAGGATCTGCATTGTTACCAATCTCACCAGCAATCACATCATAAACCAAAGTTTGAGGATCACTGCGATAGGTGTACATGGAGATCAGAGCGAGTCATGACTGAGAATAACTGTCTCCCTCTTTTTTTATTTTTTAATTTTTTGGCTATGCTGGGTCTTCATTGCCTGCAGGCTTTTCTCTAGTTGTGGAGAACAGGGCCTATGCTCTAGTTGTGGTGCATGGACTTCTCAGGGCAGTGGCTCCTCTTGTTGTGGAACACAAGCTCTAGACATCTGGGCTTCAGTAGTTGCAGTTCCTGGGCTCTAGGGCACAGACTCGTAGTTGTGGCACACAGGCTTAGCTGCTCTGAGGCATGTGGGATCTTCCTGGATCAAAGATCAAACCTGTGTCTCCTGCATTGGCAGGCAGATTCTTTACCACTGACCCACCCGGGAAGCCCCCTGAGACTGTGTATTCTGCCCAATTCCAACATCATTTGGGGCTTCCCTGGTGGCTCATCTGGTAAAGAATCTGCCTGTAATGCAAGAGACCTGGGTTTGACCCTCGGGTTGGGAAGATCCCCTGGAGAAGGAAACAGCTACTCACTCCAGTATTCTGGCCTGGAGAATTCCATGGACTATTCCATGGGATTGCAAAGAGTTGGATATTACTGAGGGACTTTCCATTGGATTGCAGTAGTCTATATTCTGTGTATATTGAAATGAAACTCAGACTGTAAGCAAAATATTTTTTCTCTGAAACATTAAGGATATATAGAACTATGAAACATTTCTCATCTGAGTTCATACTATGCCATTTATTAGAATATACCCGAAGCAGAAAGCACATGAATGTAGAAGAGTGAAATAAGAGTAAAAGAGGAATATTTAGGTCATACAACAGAACCACTTTTTTTTTTCAAAATAGAAACAGATTGTTGTACAAAATCCAGCAATTCTGGTGGAAATACTCTGCAATGGAAGCATGTTTTCCATTAACTTAAATACTGTGTTAACCTCAATCAAAAATACACTTTCTTAAACTGAATGCAGAATTTATAGGCTTGAAAAACAGTGCCTGCCATCTAAATGTGCAAAGAGCCTGATGCAAATGACTCTGTTCCATGTGATTTTTAAAAATTATTATGTTAAAACTTAAACCTAAAGCAGCATTTATTCCCCCACAAAACCAAGCACTTTCACCAAGTAGGATACCTTTGAAAACTCCCAAGTGGATTTGCCTTTCATGCTGCTGTCTACTACCTTCGGGTCTTAAGAATACGATTTCCCTCTATTCAATAAAACTTCTCATGAAAAACCTCTCAGATATAGACAGGTTTTATCACCAAGGTTCATGGAGACTGTTGTTATATGGCAGAGATCTTTATACTAAGCTAGTAAGTCCAAGAAGCATGATGGAATGTCTATCCTGTTAGAAAGTGACATAACCTGTTGCAGTTTGTGTCTGATTCTTTACGGACTTTGGGGGGCTTGTTGGAGCACCTTGCTATAGAGGAGGGAGAAGCAGCATCATATGAGCCAAGGTAGAACCTTCATGGAGGGAATTACAGTCCTTGTGGGTCTTGCCAGTGATTCATATTTTTTCCTGTGCTAAACCTTTGCCCTTGGAGGGGCCCAAAAGAATGTGGCAACTATTAATCACATCTTGGAAAGAAATGAGATCAGGCAACGGACAGAGAGTAGTAGAACACTGGAGAAAGAAAGAGTAAAGGTCCAAATAGATCCTGCCTGAAAACTCAAGGCAAAAATAAGCCTTAATTACAAGTGGAAGGTTGCAGGTTAATTACAGCATTCTTCCTCCCTTTGCAGGCAAACTCTTCCTCCGGCTACTGGACAAGAAAGAGTCGCCTGTAGATGCCCAGCCCTGGAGGTAAACAGAGACCAACTCTGTATTCATTCTACATGAAATCAACAGTTTATGAGATTAGATGAAACTTTATTTCCCAACCCAGAAGGCTGTGATGATAAATACCACCTAGATGACTGGAAGTGGGGGTAGAAGTTGAATTACCTACTATTTACAGTGTCCTTAGAAGTCTCAGAATGCATGATGCTATTTTTGAAAGGCTAAGTTTTGGTACAGCACTTGGTACAGACTTCATACATCTCAAAAGTCACTAGGATCCTTGGCTTCTTTAATTACATTTGACGGCTGTTTCCACAATCATAAACATAATCCTCTGAATTACTTCCACTCTCTGAAGATGTTTCATCCCTGGTGGCTCAGACGGTAAAGCGTCTGTCTACAATGCGAGAGACCCGGGTTCAATCCCTGGGTCAGGAATGTCCTCTGGAGAAGGAAATGGCAATCCACTCCAGTACTTTTGCCTGGAAAATCCTGTGGACAGAGGAGCTTGGTAGGCTACAGTCCATGGGGTCGCAAAGAGTCGGACACGACTGAGCAACTTCACTTTCACTTTCTTTCTGAAGATGTTGGTTTTTAAGGTCACACATAAATATGGCCTTGGTACTGATATTACTGCAGTCCATGGGGTTGCAAAGAGTCGGATATGACTGGGCAAGTGAACAACAACAACAACTGATATTTATCATTTAATTTGTAAAATCTTTAAGCCAATAGATGGTCTTTTCTCTCATTTCATTGGAAAGCAGAAAGTTGTTCAAGTCTGTGACTTATTCATTCTATGTGCTATGCTGTTCTTAGTCACTCAGTCATGTCTAACTCCTTGCGACCCCATGGACTGTAGCCCACCACGATCCTCTGTCCATCAGGATTCTCTAGGCAAGAATACTGAAGTGGGTTGCCATGCCCTCCTCTAGGGGATCTTCCCAACCCAGGGATCAAACCCAGATCTCCTGCATTGCAGGTGGATTTTCTACTGTCTGAACCACCACAGAAGTCCTATTCATTCTACAGTGGACCATAAAAAGTCTAGATCCATTGATTACATAAGTAGTCATATCCATTTTTTTTTCTTTTCTTTAACTGAAGAATCAACCCAGGAATTGAACCAGGAATAATCTCCTGCATTGCAGGCAGATACTTTACCAACTGAGCTATCAGTCAGGAAAGCCCTAAGTGAAGAACAGTTGATTAAAATCTTGTTATTAGATTCAGGTGTACAACAAAGTGATTTAGCTTATATATATATATATATATATATATATATATATATATATATATATATACACTAAATATATGTTATATTGTATATATAAACTATATTTATTAAATATGCATATATAAGCTATATAGATAAACTATTCATATTATACACACTTTTTCAGATTCTTCTCCCTTATAGGTTATTAAAAAATATTGAGTATAATTTCCTGTATTATATAGTAGGTGTTTGTTGGTTATCTACTTTACATATAGTAGTATGTATATGTTAATCCCAAACTCATTAATCCCCCCAGCTTTTTCCCCTTTGGTAGCCAGAAATTTATTTTCTATGTCTGTGGGTCTATTCCTGTTTTGTTTATAAGTTCATTGATACCGTATGATATTGTTTATATACTGACTTTAAAAAATGATTCACATCCATTTTTCAAGCTATACATTGTTTTTCAAACAGCAGAGTACAAACACTAAAGAGCAGTTCCTCTTGCAGAGCAAACTCCCAGAATGGAAGCAGAAGCTCAAATTATTAGCATTCTTATTAATATTGCTTTTAAACATTTCTCTAGTTCTCTTTCATTCTTTAAAATAAATTCTAAATCATTTGGAACTTCCTTTCATTAAGTTCCATTTGTGGAGGACAAAGTCTTTTCCTCTGGCTCTCAACCACATTCTGCCTCACTCATGAGAAATGGAACATTTCCTGCCATATCAGTAGATAAATGATGTCACAGTCATCAGCAATTTCAGCCACCATGGAAGGTGAGCTGGTGAATCCTAAGAGAATTCAGGAGTGAAAGAATACCTGCTATCTAGCAGCTGTCAGACTGCAGCCACTCCCTATGGTGATCCCTGAGGACACTCAGGATGTGAAAACACAGGATACTAGACCCAGATAGGTCAGGTGCATATCAAAAAAATGATTTCAGTGAGCCAGACTCTTGTATTTTCCCATATATAGAGAAGTGCTAAACTCCTTAACTTGAGATAGCTGGTATTCCTGTGATTAACAATACTCTTTTGACATTCAGGCTTGTCCCTTTTGCTGCAAAACTATTACATAAACTGGCACAATCATACCTCCACTCTCAGCCTCCTCAGAGCAGTTCTCTCAGGGTTACTTGAAAGGATGCCTCCTGGATTTGAGATCCTGAAATTGCTGCCAATACATAATTCTCAACTTCTAGGCTGTGAATATTTTTTAAAGTCTACACTCAGATTAACAAGTGTGCCATGTACCAATCTATAGGAGATGCTGTAAATCCCTGAGACACTAAATTTCCACTAGAAATTTTAGAAGATGGATAAAGTAGCATTTTCCAAGGAGAGGACCACATAGGTTTAGAAGAATTTTATTATTTGTGGCCAAGAAGATTCTAGGTGAATCCTAGAATTGGACATAAAGGCTGTCAGGAAAAAAAAAAATGCACAACCTAAAAGTTGAGAGTTATGTTTTATTTGGCAGAAATTCTTAGGATTTCTAGCTTGGGTGGCAGCATCTCAAATAACTCTGAGAAACTACCCCAAAAAGGAACAAGGAAAGTCAGGATATATAGGAGTCTTTGCAACAAAATCAGGTAGTCAAAAGATTACTGTTAATAGAAGGAAATCAGACATCTCAAGTTAAGAAATTGAGCACTTTTCTATGTGTGGGAAGATGTAAGAATCTGGGCTTTGATATGCACCTCACCTATCTGGGACCAGTATTCTGTGTTTCCTCATCCTGAGTCCCCTCTGGGTGCACTGTTGAGAGTGGCTGCAGCAGCTAATGGCTAGGTGGGCTGGTCAGTAGGCAGCATGTTTATCTCCATTCTGAGCTCCCTCAGGGATCACCATGCAGGTGGCTATAATGTAATGGCTTGATGAGTGCTGCATCCTTTGTTTACTGATATGGCAGGCAACATTTTAGTTCTCAATGCTTATTAACTCAGATACACAGATGACACCACACTTAGGGCAGACAGTGAAGAAGAACTAAAGACCTAATGATGAAAGTGAAAGAGGAGAGTGAAAAAGTTGGCTTAAAGCTCAACATTCAGAAAACTAAGATCATGGCATCTGGTCCCATCACTTCATGGCAAATAGATGGGGAAACAGTAGCTGACTTCATTTTTCTGGGCTCCAAGGTCACTGAGGATGGTGATTGAAGCCATGAAATTAAAAGATGCTTATTCCTTGGAAGAAAAGTTATGACCAACCTAGACAGCATATTAAAAAGCAGAGACATTACTTTGTCAACATAGGCCCATCTAGTCAAGGCTATGGTTTTTCCAGGGGTCATGTATGGATGTGAGAGTTGGACTGTGAAGAAAGCTGAGCACCGAAGAACTGATGCTTTTGAACTGTGGTGTTGGAGAAGACCCTTGAGAGTCTCTTGGACTGCAAGGAAATCCAACCAGTCCATCCTAAAGGAGACCAGTCCTGGGTGTTCATTGGAAGGACTGATGTTGAAGCTGAAACTCCAATCCTTTGGCCACCTGATGCAAAGAGCTGACTCATTTGAAAAGACCCTGATACTGGCACAGATTGAAGGCAGGAGGAGAAGGGGATGACAGAGGATGAGATGGTTGGATGGCATCACCGACTCAATGGACATGAGTTTGGGTAGATTCCAGGAGTTGGTGATGGACAGGGAGGCCTGGTGTGCTGCAGTCTATGAGGTCTCAAAGAGTCGAACATGACTGAGCGACTGAACTGAAGTGAACTGAACAGGGGTGCAGGGATCTTGTTTGGGAGAAGAAGAATAAGCAAATTTGGGCCCAGAGCTGAATACCCCTAAAAACAGAAAAGAGAGTGGGCTCTGCTATGAAGTAGCCCTCCTCCTCTGCCATCCCCACACAGTTTTCAGCCCCCTTCTCTAAAACAAATACAGGGCAAATATTTAAAGGCAAGTGGTACAGAGCAGTGCTGCATTAGCAGGCTGCCCAGGGCACCCAATGTTTCAAGGCAACAGAACACCCTGTTGCTTTTTTCTCTCTCCTTGGCCCCCTGCTCTCTCTTTTCATTTCTTCCTGTTTGTTTTAATTAAAGATATTGAAACCCCAAAGCTTCCCTCACAGATGTGAACTAAATCTCCGCTCTTCCCTTAATCTCACATTTCCTGATTCAACTGAGCAAACAAAGCTGTCTACTTTATAACCAGCTGACCCTGGCATTTTTATTCCTCCTTCCACACACTAGAGGTAAAGAAAGGAGAAGGAGGAGGAAAAAGAACAGAAAGAAAACATAAAGATCATCTAGGTGTTTTACCAATCATTTAAGTCAGATCCTTCATTATTATTTTCTCCAGTCAGAAATTTGTCTGACATTGTTTCTCTCATGCTGTTGTAAGTGGATTTAAATCCACTTTTTCACTCCAAAAAAGAATTTTAGGATACACTGATATTCTCAGCACCAGTACCAACTCAAACACTTAAAAATGAACCAATCATATCACATAAAGAATCTAGATAAGTGAAAAAAAATAAGAAAATGCTAAAATGTCTCTTGCGTTATGATTGCTAAAATTTTTCAAAAACTTGAAAAGAAAACACTCATTAGATAAACCTTAGATACTGTATCTTGAATGATATGTAGGATTCACAGGAGCCTAACTCATCCAGGTAGGAAAACAGAATAACTCTACGAGTCAGAATGTCTGACCCCTCCAGAGATGAACAAGAAGCTCCTTGTTTACTCACTTGCATTATTTTAGTTTGTTTTTTATAATCACTAGATTTTAGTGCTTGAGAGTTCTTTACCAGACCCAGTAACTCTGAGTGATTAACTAACAACATAGGGCCCTAGGAGCTAGACTGCACTGATGAATTATGCGAAGCTTGCACCCCATGTGATTTTAGCCCAGTTACCAAGTGCTTCAAAACAAATGGCTGTTCCCCCATGTCTGCCACGTGGAAGAAGATACAACGGGTGGCTCCTCCAGTTTTATAGTGTTAACTACAAACTGGTACTGCCATTTGTCTACAAGGATTAAATCATGTGCAGTTGCAGCTGCTGACCTTCAACACCCGCTGAAAGGAGTTCAGGGTGGAGAACAGAAACGAGCCACATTGTGCTCTGGGAAAAACTGGTAGGATAGGTCTTCAGGTAGTTAGATGTTCTGGGGAGCCAATTTTCTGGGCCTAATTCTTGTATCTCTTCACATCTAGGAAAGCACTAAAATCCTTTATGATGATTCTGTTCCTTGTGACTAGCAGAAACCTGCAAAACAAACAAAAAAAAAAGTGATTGACTGCATGTACACCCCCTTCACCAAAATCACAGGTACACTAACCTTCCCCCTACCCCTTCCTCTTAGGAGCAGTTCTGAGCACTATATGAGGTGCTGTCTCCTGGGCAATAGTTCTCATTGCCCCAAATAGAACTTAACTCGTAACTCTCATGTTGTGATTGTTGTGTTTTTTTTTTTTTCTTGTCTACACTAGGCAAGTTTCATAGAAGTTAGTAGTAAACTTCTACTGCCATAACCAATATACTTCTTTAAATGTGATGTTTCAGATGGAAAACTGATAGGCCCCAAACTGGCAGATGCACAAATTATTTCAGGCAGACCATAGTCTGATTCATCCCAATCCCAATGCCCATCTTTCAGAAAACCCACGTTTTATTTAACTGTTTTTAAATACTTGAATATCCAAAGTGGCTGCCAACAAGATGGTCAGTGGTGGGAGGAGGGTACCCATCATTGACAATGGACAGAGGACAAGTTGAACAGAAATATATACTACAAAATTGAAACAGACGTGATGCTTGTCAGTCTTGTTCTGGACTTGACTTTAAGACTGTAAGGATTGATAATGCATTTTAGGGGCTTCCCAGGTGGTTCAGTTCAGTTCAGTTCAGTCCCTCAGTCATGTCTGACTCTTTGCGACCCCATGAATCGTAGTATGCCAGGCCTCCCTGTCCATCAGCAGCTCTTGGAGTTTACTCAAACTCATGTCCATCGAGTCGGTGATGCCATCCAGCCATCTCATCTGCTGTCATCCCCTTCTCCTCCTTCCCTCAACCTTTTCCAGCATCAGGGTCTTTTCCAATGAGTCAGCTCTTCGCATCAGGTGGCCAAAGTATTGGAGTTTCAGCTTCAACATCAGTCCTTCCAATGAACACCCAGGACTGATCTCCTTTAGGATGGACTGGTTGGATCTCCTGGCAGTCCAAGGGACTCTCAAGAGTCTTCTCCAACACCGCAGTTCAAAAGCATCAATTCTTTGGTGCTCAGCTTTCTTCACAGTCCAACTCTCACATCCACGCATGACCACTGGAAAAACCATAGCCTTGACTAGACAGACCTTTGTTGGCAAAGTAATGTCCCAGCTTTTTAATATGCTATCTAGGTTGGTCCTAGGCGTAAAAATTCACCTGCCAATGCAGGAGATGCAGGAGACACAGTTTCAATCCCTGAGTCAAGAAGATCCTCTAGAGAAGGAAATGGAAACCCACTACAGTATTCTTGCCTGGAAAATTCCATGGACAGAGGACCCTGGCAGGATACTGTACTTGGGGTCGCAAAGAGTCAAATATGACTGAGCACACCTAATGTGTTTTAAAGGAGGTAGGAATATATTACTTTTTCCTCCCAGTCTCAGGATCAACTTGGGGTTTATTTACGGCTTGCTTTCCAACTAATACGGTGGATTTTCAGGGATGGATAATCTAGTTGGGAGCTGGGAAATCACACACCTTGAATATAAATCCATCCTTGGGGACTGAGAACAGAGAGTTGAAAACTCATCTTAGTTCCTGTGGTATTGGAGCATGTGTTTTTAACTTGGAACCATAGAGAATTTTCCTCACCTGCAGAGAAGAGAATAAAAATAATCCAAAATGTAACATCTCTGTTAACAGTTCCTTGCAGGGCCTGGAGCTGCTACAGGAAGTGTCTCATTTGAGTCTGAGGTGCCTCATTTTCCAAAGCCAGCCCCCACCCTTCAAGGCCCACTGGGCACTACACTGCCTCCTGGAACTCACTCTTACACAGAACGGAATGTTGCAAGGCTTAACTCCGATTCCAGTGTGTGAGCTTTCAGAGTCAGGGCCGAAGCTGCAGCAACAGATCAAGGAGAGGGGTCAGGGCAGGGAGGGAAGGTGTCAGATCTGGAACAAACTGACGTGGTGCATTAATTTTCTAAGAGAGTTAAGACTGTACATGCTCAGTCGTGTCCAACCTTTGTCACCACACGAACTGTAGCCCACCAGGTTTCTCTGTCCATGGGATTCTCCAGCAAGAATACTGGTGTGGATTGCCCATTCCTCCTCCAGGGGATCTTCCTGACCCAGCGATCGAACCTGTGTGTCCTGCATTGCAGGTGGATTCTTTACCATTGAGCCACCAGGAAAGCTTTATGGCTGCCTTAAAAAGCACCACAGACCACGTGGCTCACACAGAGGAAATGTATTGTCCCACCATTCTGGAGGCTAAAAGTCCATGATCAACGTGTCCACCGGGTTGGTTTCTTCAGAGGCCTCTCTCCTTGGCTTGTAAATGGTTGCCTTCTCCCAGTATCTTCTTATGATCTTCCCTCTGTAACTCTGAGTCCTAATCTCCTCTTCTTTCAAGAAATCAATCATATTACCTTATGGCTTACTCTACAGAACTCATTTGAATTCAATTTTCCTTTTAACAGTCACATTCTGAGGTACCAAATATTAGGGATTTCGACATATAAATTTTGTGAGAACATAATTCAGCCCATAATGACTGGAATCTCCAGTGGACCACTAATTTACCTGAGCTCTAAGTCTCCAGGTCAGCTTCCCTCACCACCCCGATTACCAAGTACCAGTGGACCTGGCTCAATTATACAAGGAACGTTGTTGGGGACTTAATCAGTCCCGACCTTGGTGTCCCCAAAGCAACGGAACTAGCAAGCGAAGAAAGTTGAAGGACAGAAAAATCAATCATTTCCCAGGAAGTCATAAAAAGCCAGAGTAGCAACTCCCACCTTCTTGTAAATTTAGCAAAAGTCTAGGGTACATGGAAGAAGAAAAAATATACTAAGGGTGCAGAAGACTTAGGAACCCACTGATTCTGAAAATTAAATATCACCTGCAGTTCCAAACTTACCTAAGCCAGTTTGGTTTTGCACACTTAGATTCTAGCCACCCAAGAAGGCTGAGACAGCAAAAGTTCACTACTGTCCCACACCTGGCTATGCAATTTTAATGGGAACAAAACTTAGTCAAATTCCTTCATACAGACAGACATCTATTAATAAATACTTATCAACAAGAAAGTGTAAAGGAGTTTATAAGACTTGTTCTGCATGCTATATGAAGCTCTTTTAGTGGTCATGGTATGAAAGATTCACCTGAAGCAGACTCAACAAGATTTCAGAGGCATGATTCTATTCTCAGGGAGAACCACGCAATCAGAAGTTCTCCTAAACTGATGCCTGAACTGAGAACTAATTAGGATATCAGATATGAATATCATCAAAAAAAAAAAAAAAAAACTAATTCAGACTTCCATAGAGTTTTATACCCTTTTCCAAAGAATAGAAGCTAATCACCATATGTTCAAAATACACTTGGTTTCTTTCATGAGAGCTAAAGCCTCTTTCTAACATGCATCATGCTAACAAACAAACAAAAGATTCAGCAATGGAAACCCGAATTTGGAATCAATGTGCTAACTGGTAAAGCATACATAGTTAATCAGAAGGATACAAAAAAACCAGGAGTAAGAGGGGAGGGATAAATTGGGAGATTGGGATTGACATATTAACACTACCATGTATAAAAATAGATGACTAATAAGGATCTATAGTACAGCACAGGGAACTCTATTTACATCAATAATGGTATTGATGTAAATGGGGAAACAATCTTAAAAAAAGATTGGATATATGTATATGTATAACTGAATCGGGGCTTCCCTGGTAGCTCAGATGTTAAAGAATCTGTCTGCAAAGCATGAGATCCAGGTTCCATTCCTGGGTTGGGAAGATCCCCTGGAGAAGGGAATGACTAACTATTCACTCCAGTATCCTTCGCTGAAGAATTCTTTGGAGAGAAGAGCCTAGCGGACTACAGTTCATGGGGTTGCAAAGAGTCAGACATGACTGAGCAACTAACATTTTCACTTTTCGTAACTGAATCAGTTTGCTGTACACCACCTGAAATGTAACACAACATTGTAAATCATATTCCAATACCCATATTCCAATAAAAAAAGGTTTTTTAATCATTTAAAGGGTTTTTTAAGGATATAGAACAAAAGAGCATGCAGAAGCTTCCAGAGTGGGTCCACTGTCACATACATAACACTGCCTACCACCATGGATATCCTGCCAGCACTGTATCTGACCACAGGAAAAATCAAAGGCTAGCTAACTGCACATACCAAATGTCAAGGGTGGCACATATATAAAGTCAATTACAGAGCCTGTAATGCCTCTGTATTGCAGATATACAAATTCATGCCACAGCAACAGAGAACTCACAGCAGCAGGGGGTAGACCTCCCGGGTCTGATTTTAGGACTGTCACATTGGACACACCATCTCTTGGGCTTCCTTTTCCTCATGCAGAAAATAAAGGGATTGACAGAGCAAATGTCTGCAGGACCTTTAGGTTTTTACAGAAGAACTCCAAGATTCTACAGTCTTGCCACTCACTCGTTTATGGAGTTAAACTATTTATAATGCATTTTTTGAGAAAGGAAACGTTGTGTGTACACAAGCATGTCCACATCCACCAAAACTGAGTAGAAACTAGTACTACCAGAATAACTTGTTGCTATTCAGATCTTAGAATAAAATTTCTCTATCCACTTATATAAATAATACCGAAATATATTGTCAATGTGATTGAGGAGATAAGTTGTAACTCAACTATTTTTAGACCTAGGCATGTTAAATCCTGCAAGAGTACGTGAGAAAGTATATGATTGCAGAACACGTGAGTGCGCTCAGTTGCACATATTCATACTCGGTCGCGTCCAACTCTGCAACCCTACAGACTATAGCCTGCCAGGCTCCTCTGCCCATGGAATTTTCCATGTCAAAAATACTGGAGTGAGTTTCCATTTTCTTCTTCAGGGGATCTTCCTGACCCAGGGATTGAACCTGCATCTCTTGTGCCTCCTGCATTGCAGGCAGATTCCTTAACACTGGGAAGCCCAAATACACTCAGTTAGATGCCAGGAAAGAGCTTGAGGATAACTGCATAACTGACAGTTATGTAAGAGAAAGTGAATGCCTAACACTTTGTCACTTACTGTAAGTTCTAGCTAAAGTTTTCCTTTTTACTTTCATTATAGAGTTATTAAAATTCTTGAGGTGGTGAACCAAATGGGAAGGAAATTCAAAAAAGAAGATGTATGTAAACATATCACTGATTCACTTTTCTGTAGCAGAAGCTAACACAACACTGTAAAGCAACTATATCCCAATGAACATTTTTAAAAATTAAAAAATAAAATATTAAAAAGTTAAAAAACCAAATAAAAATTTTAATGAAGAAAAAAGCCTTGGGATTTTCTTAGTTAAGGATAAATTCTTCTAAAGTCAAATATGGATATGTATTGCCAGTTAAAAATATAATATCAAAAAAAAGTTGTTGATAGCTATGATGAATTGATGAGGCTCAAGCTAAACTATCCACATATCCAATTATCACCAGCTGATTTTTCAACTAGAGTTGACTTCAATGACAGCAGTATATCCAGTGAAAGAAGCATCTCTCAAATTTACACAATTCATCTTGAAGACAGCAAAGTGTGATGGCACATTGCCCAGGTCTTCAGTGGGTTTTACACAGTAAAATTTTGCAAAATAATTTTTAATCCTGGCAGACTCCTGTACAAATCTGAAATAAAATACAATGAACATATAACATAGAGTCTCAGATTTTTTTTCTTTTGTATCTTGACATATCATTGATTTACAATTTCACTAGCTTCAGATGTACAGCTATGATGCAGTTATATATAATTGAATATGTATATATATTACATATATATTCTTTTCTGAATTCTTTTTCCTTATAGGTTATTACAAAATATTGAGTAGAGTTCCCTGTGCTATACAGTGTACCCTTGTTGTTTATTTTATATATCAGTCAGTTCACTTCAGTTGCTCAGTCGTGTCCGGCTCTCTGCGACCCCACAAATCGCAGCACGCCAGGCCTCCCTGTCCATCACCAACTCCCGGAGTTCACTCAGACTCACGTCCATCGAGTCAGTGATGCCATCCAGCCATCTCATTCTCTGTCGTCCCCTTCTCCTGCCCCCAATCCCTCCCAGCATCAGAGTCTTTTCCAATGAGTCAACTCTTTGCATGAGGTGGCCAAAGTACTGCAGTTTCAGCCTCAGCAGCCTTCCCTCCAAAGAAATCCCAGGGCTGATCTCCTTCAGAATGGACTGGTTGGATCTCCTTGCAGTCTAAGGGACTCTCAAGAGTCTTCTCCAACACCACAGTTCAAAAGCATCAATTCTTTGGTGCTCAGCTTTCTTCACAGTTCAACTCTCACATCCATACACGACCACTGGAAAAACCATAGCCTTGACTAGACGGACCTTTGTTGGCAAAGTAATGTCTCTGCTTTTGAATATGCTATCTAGGTTGGTCATAACTTTCCTTCCAAGAAGTAAGCGTCTTTTAATTTCATGGCTATAGTCACCATCTACAGTGATTTTGGAGCCCCAAATAATAAAGTCTGACACTGTTTCCACTGTTTCCCCATCTATTTCCCATGAAGTGATGGGACCAGATGGCAAGATCTTCGTTTTCTGAATGTTGAGCTTTAAGCCAACTCTTTCACTCTCCTCTTTCACTTTCATCAAGAGGCTTTTGAGTTCCTCTTCACTTTCTGCCATAAGGGTGGTGTCATCTGCATATCTGAGGTGATTGGTATTTCTTCCGCCAATCTTGATTCCAGCTTGTGCTTCTTCCAGCCCAGAGTTCCTCATGATGTATTCTGCATAGAAGTTAAATAATCAGGGTGACAATATACAGCCTTGACATACTCCTTTAACTATTTGGAACCAGTCTGTTTTTCCATGTCTGGTTCTAACTGTTGCTTCCTGACCCACATATATATATAGTAGTGCATTTATGTTCATTCCAAGCCCCTAATTTATCCCACCCCCCTTTTCTTTTTGGTAACTATAAGTTTGTATTTTTATGTCTGTGGGTCTATTTTTGTTTTGTATATAAGTTCATTTGTACCTTTTTTTTTAATTCCACACATCAGCAATATTATATGTTTATATTTTTATCATATATTTGTCTTTGTTATATATCATATGTTTGGCTTACTTCACTTAGCATGATCATCTCTAAGTCTGTCCTTGTTACTGGAAATGATATTATTTTTTTCTTTTTATGGCTGGGAAATATTCCACGTGTGTGTGTACATATATATGTATGTGTATATATATACATATATGTACACATATGTATTATATATATATATATATATCACATCTTCCTTATCCATTCATCTGCTGTTGGGCATTTAGGTTGCTTCCATGTCTTGGCTGCTATAAATAGTGCTACAATGAACACTGAGGTGCACAGATTTTTTTCAACAGTAATTGAATAATCAATTTATAGGAAAGCATATGCAAACAATATTTAAATCTAATAATAAAAGTGCATTAACATTTGTATTCAAGTGCTGGTCTATTGCAAGTCACCGAGAAACTATTAGAAAAAGCTTACTATGTTTTGGACTCTTGACAACAACAGCAGGCCACCTAGGATATGTGCATGGTGATGGAGTGGACTTTGTTTAGTTAATTGCTTATCTTCATCAGATAGAACAGTCCCTGGAACGTAGTAGCTGCTCAATAAATTTTCGTTGTATGGATAAATGAATAAGAAGGTTGACATGAATATACTTAGCTTCATTATCAAAGCTCAGAGAAGAAACCAGATATGTGCATTACACATACTTGAAAAACTAGTTCTAAGACTGAAATCTTTATGCTATGACTAAAGGAGATTATAGGTTTTTGTGGCTGCCTCAATTTTGTTTATTTTGTATGATATACAAATGAATCCAGTGAAAATATCTCACGAGCAAAATACCAAACACACACACGCAATAAGGAAATATTTACTGAGTAGACTAGAGCTTTGGAGAATCCCAGGAACAGAGGAGCCTGGTAGGCTGCCATCTGGGGTCACACAGAGTCAGACACGACTGAAGTGAATTGGCAGCAGCAGCAGCAGGGCTTTGCTAACTATGCCTCATGGACCAAATCCATCTATACCCATCAATTTATGTATCATCTATGTTCTTTTGGGCTGCAATGATGGAATTGAATATGGAGATGATATGGCCTACAACACTGAAAGTATTTAGAAGAACTGTACAAAAATGATCTTCATGACCCAGATAATCACGATGGTGTGATCACTCACCAGAGCCAGACATCCTGGAATGTGAAGTCAAGTGGGCCTTAGAAAGCATCACTATGAACAAAGCTAGTGGAGGTGATGGAATTCCAGTGGAGCTATCTCAAATCCTGAAAGATGATGCTGTGAAAGTGCTGCACTCAATATGCCAGCAAATTTGGAAAACTCAGCAGTTGCCACAGGACTGGAAAAGGTCAGTTTTCATTCCAATCCCAAAGAAAGGCAATGTCAAAGAATGCTCAAACTACCGCACAATTGCACTCATCTCACATGCTAGTAAAATAATGCTCAAAATTCTCCAAGCCAGGCTTCAGCAATGCGTGAACCATGAACTTCCAGATGTTCAAACTGGTTTTAGAAAAGAGACCAAATTGCCAACATCTGCTGGATCATTGAAAAAGCAAGAGAGTTCCAGAAAAACATCTATTTCTGCTTTATTGACTATGCCAAAGTCTTTGACTGTGTGGATCATAATAAACTGTGGAAAATTCTTCAAGAGATGGGAATACCAGACCACCTGACCTGCCTCTTGAGAAACCTGTATGCAGGTCAGGAAGCAACAGCTAGAATTGGACATGAAACAACAGACTGGTTCCAAATAGGAAAAGGAGTATGTCAAGGCTGTATATTGTCACCCTGCTTATTTAACTTATATGCAGAGTACATCATGAGAAATGCTGGGCTGGAAGAAGCACAAGCTGGAATCAAGATTGGCGGAAGAAATATCAATCACCTCAGATATGCAGATGACACCACCCTTATGGCAGAAAGTGAAGAGGAACTCGAAAGCCTCTTGATGAAAGTGAAAGAGGAGAGTGAAAAAGTTGGCTTAAAGCTCAACATTCAGAAAACGAAGATCATGGCATCTGGTCCCATCACTTCATGGCAAATAGATGGGGAAACAGTGGAAACAGTGTCAGACTTTATTTTTTGGGGCTCCAAAATCACTGCAGATGGTGACTGCAGCCATGAAATTAAAAGACACTTACTCCTTGGAAGGAAAGTTATGACCAATCTAGATAGCATATTCAAAAGCAGAGACATTAATTTGCCAACAAAGGTCCGTCTAGTCAAGGCTATGGTTTTTCCAGTGGTCATGTATGGATGTGAGAGTTGGACTGTGAAGAAAGCTGAGCACCAAAGAATTGATGCTTTGAACTGTCGTGTTGGAGAAGACTCTTGAGGGTCCCTTAGACTGCAAGGAGATCCAACCAGTCCATTCTAAAGGAGACCAGTCCTGGGTGTTCATTGGAAGGACTGATGTGAAAGCTGAAACTCCAATACTTTGGCCACCTCATGCAAAGAGTTGACTCATTGGAAAAGACCCTGATGCTGGGAGGGATTGGGCGCAGGAGGAGAAGGGGACGAGATGAGAGGATGAGATGGCTGGATGGCATCACCAACTCGATGGGCATGAGTTTGAGTAAACTCCAGGAGTTGGTGATGGACAGGGAGGCCTGGCGTGCTGTGATTCTTGGGGTCACAAAGAGTCGGACACAACTGAGTAACTGAACTGAAAGGAAAAATTTGCCCACCTCTTGTGTAGATCAACTTTGATATACCACAAATAAGTTAGCAAAAAAAAAAAAAAAAGTCATGATAACTATACCAGAAGGTAAAGGCAGAAAAATCAGAGTTTCAGCTGTTATAAAAGCTCTCACCAAAATGGATTCAAGCAGACATATCCTATGAATCCATAATTCACCACAAACAATGAACCTTTAAAACCATGCTTAATTCCACCAAATTATGTTTTATTAAGGCATGGCCTTTTATTGCAAATGATTTAAGAGTTACTTGGAGCTTCCCTCGTAGCTCAGTTGGTAAAGAATCCACCTGCAAAGCAGGAGACCCCAAAGAGAGACCCTGGTCCAAGATCCCCTGGAGAAGGGATAGGCTACCCACTCCAGTATTCTTGGGCTTCCCTTGTGGCTCAGATGGTAAAGAATCCACCTGCAATGTAGGAGACCTGAATTCGATCCCTGGGTTGGGAAGGTTCCCTAGATGAAGGGAAAAGCTACCCACTCCAGTATTCTGGGCTGGAGAACTCCATGGACTGTATAGTTCACAGGGTTGCAAAGAGTAGGACACAATTGAGCGAATTTCATTTGCACTTTAGAGTTACTTACAGAAACAAAAGCAGTAAACTTCAGAATTTACTTTTTTTATATCTACATTTTTTACAATTCTTAGACAAAGTTAAATTATTTCTGATAAGAAAAAAATTTTTTTGGAGGTTTTTTTCTCTAAAGAAAGGTAATCATAGTTGGTAAATATCTTTCTAATTTCACAAGAAGGTGCCAGTTTTCATGTCTCAATGACTTTCTAGCCTTTATATTTGTAAAACAAGAGACAAATACAGAAAAATATACCAAACAAATGCATAAGGTAAAAACACCTGTGCAGGCAGAATTCTAAGGATGTTCTCCAGGATTCTGGTCCCCTGATTATTCGATCAAATACCAATCTAGAAAAAAAAAAATACCAATCTAGATTCTGCTATGACTTTGGAGATGGAATTAAGTTTATTCATCAGTTGACCTTAAAATAGGGAGCTTACCCTGGATTATCAAGATGGGACCAATGTAATCACATGAACTCTTAAAAACAAAAGAGGAAAGAGAAAAAGAGTTTCAGGGGAAGGAGAAATCAGAGAGATTCAAAGCACAAAAAGAATGCAACCCAGTATTGCTGTTTGAAGATGGAGGGGCAGTTTGAGAAGTTGAGAAGGGCTCCTGATTGACAGTTAGCAAAGACACAGGATTCTCAGTACTGCAGCCACAAGGAACTAAATTCTGCCATAAGCTTGAATCAGCTTGGAACCTCCAGATAGGAGCCCAGCTGACCCAGAATTTTCTTTTAGCCTTGTGACCCATAGCAGAGAATCCAGTCTCTGCTATGGGTCTCTAGATTCCTCACCTGGACTTTTGACCTACAGAACTGTGAGAGAATAAGTTTTGTTGTTTTAAGCCTATACACACACACATACACACATATAGGTAATTTGCCTATGGCAATAATAGGAGACTAATACAAAGCCACTGAAACCCTGACCTGAGTCAAGAAATACTTTGCCAGCCACCCAGAATTCCCTCCCTGTGGCCCATCCCAAACACAGCCACCTCTCTCCTGCCTTTACAGTAAATGCCTCCTTGCATTTTATAGTCTTATCATCAACGTGACAAACTCCAGATGCTTTCTTTAGTTTAGTCTTACCCAATCTTTTTTGTAAAAAGCAACATATCTACTAAGTCACTTTCAATCTTCAGTGTCCCTCTTCATCCTCTTCTTCCCCATTCATTGTTTCTGTAAAAAACACAGGCTCTTTAACTTGTCTTCTTTCCCTTGGTCTGAATTTTGTTGGTTGCATATGCACAGTGCAATTAACCAAGCTTCTCTGCCCTCCCTACTTCCTGCAAATTAGCAGCTAAATCCAGAGCCATGATCAATCTCAAATTTGAGAACTTTGGCAAGACTATAGGTAGCAAAGAATTGTTTCATCAGAAGGCACATCATGTCTGGCTTTCTCTCTTGTGACAGCAGCTCAATGCTTCGATCTGTATTTCACGTGTGTTGCAAACTGGTGATATTATAAGTCTATCAGGGCTTTTTATGTATTTACTGGAATATTCTGTACAAAGATGCTTCTCATCTACTATTTGTTATCCAACACTTGATGTGGGAAAAACAGACTAAATGCTTGATTCTTCCTTTTTCTAAACTAGTTTTCAAGACAATGAATGGATTCTATATTATCTTCCCAAAATGACCAATTATTTTTTTTAATTATGAATTTAAGGATTTAAATATATTTGATGAGTTCACTCTATGGCAATTAAAATCTTTATTAAAACTCAGATTGTCCCTTGGTAAACCTATGGCTGATTTATGTTGATGTTTGGTAGAAACCAACATAATACTGTAAAGCAATTATCCTTCAATTAAAAATAAATAGTTTTTTAAAAAAACTCAAATTTTCCCAACCTTTACTACTGAGGTGGCCTCTTTAAATTGGCTCCTGGTGGTCCTCCTTGAATTCGGCAAAAGTTGGCTTTTTTTTTTGCATTTCCTGCCTTGGAACCTGGAATCAGCTATTCCTCCAAGAAGCCTTAGTTTCCTGAAGTGGGAAGTAGGATTTGAATACTACAATCTAGATGATGGGATTAATGATATTTTTAAAAACTGGAACAAGTTCAACTTGGCAATATACAGTTAGTGATATTACTATGATTCAGCAGTAGATAAAGTGTCAACAACAATGTTAAAATATGAAGTTTGAATCCAACATGCAAAACAAATATATTTTACCCTTTTGAAACAACCTGTGAATATCTGACAACACTTGTAGTAGTTGAGATTTTTTTTAATGACTTTGTTGAACATTTCATAACTTTAAAAAATAATATATATTTTCACAAATGTAATTTTAAATTGGCCCAAAAAATCATTTATCAACTTTCTCCAAGTTTCAAATTCTATCACACAGGAATTAAGGAAGTTGCTAAACATTATCATGATTTTACTTAGGAACAAATTTCCTATTATTCTCCTTTGAATCTTCCAAAACAGTTTAATCAAAAATACAGAGGTTAAATATGCAAATTTTAAAGTCAAAATTATAGTCATTAGTTAAACCAACTTTTGACTGAAAAAGCATATCAAGCATGTTATTCACAGTACAAGCTGACCCTTAAAGACTCTTTCCAAATCTGAAATTCTATGACTCTATATATCTATTAAACTCATTTCAGCAAATGTTTGAGAGACTACTACTCTAGATACTAGCTATTTCTAATGGAAGGGGGAAAAATAAAGGTTGAAGAAGAAAGCAAAGTAATTGCTCTCAAGAATCATAGTTACAATGTACAAAAATATAACCTAATTAACCTAATATTTAAAATAAAATATAGAGATGTATAGTATTATTAAAAATTCCATCCTAGAAATATATATACTCTATAAATGTTATTATAGGGCAAGTAAACCAAAAATAGAGTATCAAACAGTACACATATCTTGATATTAAATTTTTTTAAAACAGAAGTGTCATAAAAGCAACCAGAGAAGTCTAAAAGATAAGCCAAAATGTTAATAGTACATTTTTATATATTTTAAATATTTTAATGTTGAATTCATTCTTTAATAAATTGTTAAAAGTTAATGTCTTAATTTTAATAAAATATGTTAGGTAGTTAGAATAGGAAAAAGGAGTCCAGAATGGCAGTGGCTAAATGACAAGGAAGGGAAAAGCCTGTGAAAATAGAACAAAGGAAGGTCTGATGACCAGAGTGAGGACCTCAGGTAGAACAAACAGCATTCCTGACTGGCCCAGTTTACATAGGGCAGGCCCAGGGGGAGGAAAAGACACATAAAAAGAGGAGCCAAAGGCCCAGGGTCTCTCTCTCCCACATGCATGTCTCACTCTCTCTCTCTCTTCACGTCTTTTGGGTCAGCATGCCCTCATGCCTCAAGGATGTATTTTCCTTTATTTTGTAAATAAAACTGATCTGTCTGAGAACTACAACACGGACTGTCCAAGAGCTGTGATGCACTGAGGGCTTTAATGTCCATCACTTCAAATCTTTGTTGTGACAAGACAGAATCGAGGAAATTACACTCCCCTGACAAATATATTTAAATGTATAAAAATAAATACATAAATATTAAAAGTAAAAAACTATGAATTCTAATACAATATATTTAAATATATCACATGTTCCACACGAGAACTTTCACTTGAACATTTATAGCAACATAATGCATGATAGTCAAAAAGTGCAAACAACTTAAATATCCATCAACTGATGAATGGTAAATGGATGTCTCAATGCCAAAGAATGTTATTCCATAATAAAAACAATGAAATACTAATACGCATTACAACATAATGAACAGATGCAGAGTGACTGCTATTGGGTACTGGGTTTCTTTGTGGGTGATAAAAATGTTCTGGAATTAGCGGTGGTCACACAACTTTACGCAAATACTAAAAACCATTTAAATGTACACTGAATTATATTCAGTGAATTATATCTCTATTAATAATGAAAAGATATATATATATCATATTTCCTGTGAGGAGCAAATAATTCGTTCAATAAATGTGTAGCTTTAATAGAAAGTCAAAGTGTAAGTCTCAGTCATGGTCTGACTCTTTGCAACCCCATGAACTATATAATCCATGGAATTCTCCAGTCCAGAACACTGGACTGGGAAGCCTTTCCCTTCTCCAGGAGATCTTCCCAACCCAGGGACTGAACCGAGGTCTCCCACATTGCAGGCAGATTCTTTACCAGATGAGTCACAAGGGAAGCCCAAGAACACTGGAGTGGGAATCCTATCCCTTCTCCAACAGATCTTCCCAACCCAGGAATCGAACCGGGGTCTCCAGCATTGCGGGTGGATTCTTTATCAACTGAGCTATCAGGGAAGCTTTTATAGAGATCTCCGCAAGTGAGAAGCTGAGAGGAATCAGGAAAGTCTACAAAGAAAGTAGCATTTGTGAGGGGTCTTAGATATGAAAGCATGGCTGCTGCTGCTGCTGCTAAGTCGCTTCTGTCGTGTCCGACTCTGTGCAACCCCATAGACGGAAGCCCACCAGGCTCCCCCGTCCCTGGGATTCTCCAGGCAAGAACACTGGAGTGGGTTGCCATATCCTTCTCCAATGCATGAAAGCGAAAAGTGAAAGGGAAGTTACTCAGTCGTGTCCGACTCTTAGCGACCCCATGGACTGCAGCCTACCAGGCTCCTCCATCCTTGGGATTTTCCAGGCAAGAGTACTGGAGTGGGGTGCCATTGCAACATCTGCCAAAATTTTCTCAAGCATGGCAAATTATTGAAGTAAATGTCATCATAGCGATAAGGGCTTGGCTAATACAATTTGTAACATTTTTAACCTAACAAGTCTTCTTTATTTTTAAGCCAACAATTGGAGACTAAAAATTTCTGCTAAGTAGCAGGTATTGATAAGCACCCCCCCCCCAAAAAAAATGAGGAATTTTGTGGATTGTACATGTTTCTTAACCCAAATCTCTGATTCTCCTTCCAGATTTCCACTGCACAAAATACTGAAATGACATCCATGCATGCCAAAGCCTGCCAAGGGTAAACATTTTTATCTTTTAGAAATCACATTTTGTATTAGCAGAACATGCAGAAAAGCGTGTCTTATTTATCATATAAAGCACTGAAAGTGCTCATCAGTCCAGCTGGTTTACATAATGGAACTTGCCTTGAGCATGGCAGCCACATGTTTGCAATCTCATCCATCTCGGATGCTCATGTATCAATCACTTTTCATACGCTGTCAGAAAGAATGAAGAAAAGCTTCCAATTTTGTATCTTTTAAATACTACTTGGCTCGATTAAAACTCAACATGGATTTTTCACTTCTTTATTTACCCAGTCAAAAGTGAACTGTTTTTTGAAATATTTTCAGGAAGTGTGCCCATTTAAAGATTGACTTAGGATCCTAGAGGTAGTAAATGGTGTAACAAAACATTAAATTGTTACCAAAATTACAACTATTCAGCTATTGTGATGCAGTTACAAATGCATTTCCAAAGGCATATTTTTGAGAAAATGAATCACTTTTGTAACCATCAGCCTGGTCAACAATTTCTTGAGCAATTCCATTCCTTAAGCACATTGGACCTTTCTACCAGGTATGCTCTGTGGTTCATTTTGTGTCCAAACTCCAAAGTTTTCTGTGACCTAATTTCAGGAATGTCTTAGGTCAACGTGCCGCCGTATTGTTTAATTAGCATAGGCATCATCCTTGAATGCTCTAAGTAATACTGTTAGAAAACAACAATGGAAAGTACAGGAGATTTTGTAACATGGCAGTAAAATTCATCCACATTACATGCTCTTCTTAAAATTCTCCAGAGCCTCCTTTCATCATTGCTGGTTAAAGTCTTAAATCTTAGCGTGGTCCAAACCAGCCAGCCTCTGGCCACTGTTTAGCTTTCCTGTCCTCTTGACACACAGAACGTAGCTGTACTTGAATTTCTCAAATATTTAATCTCGATTTTTTTTTCTTTAATATTCTCTCTGCTGGGACATCTATCTCTTCCCAGTTCTCTGAGTAATTCCTTCTTATTCAACACTTAACATTGGGAAAATTCATTCATCTTTCTCTTCATAACAAGTGAGTCTGAGTCAGATATGAAGGTCAACACCATGCCTTTTTATCTTATCTTTCCTTTTGCCAAGATACTGCCTGTGAGTAATATTTTTTCTAATTGAAAAAATAATATGCTAACAAACATATATTTGGAAGCATATGCAGTTTAGAGGTGGCACTCAGTTCAGTTGCTCAGTCATGTCCAACTCTTTGTGACCGCATGAACCGCAACACGCCAGGCCTCCCTGTCCGTCACCAGCTCCTGCAGTTTACCCAAGCTTATGTCCATTGAGTCACTGATGCCATCTATCTCATGCTCTGTCATCCCCTTCTCCTCCTGCCCTCAATCTTTCCCAACATCAGAGTCTTTTCAAATGAGTCAGCTCTTCACATAAGGTAGCCAAAACATTGGTGTTTCAGCTTCAACATCAGTCCTTCCAATGAACACCCAGGACTGATTTCCTTTAGGATGGACTAGTTGGATCTCCTTGCAGTCCAAGGGACTCTCAACAGTCTTCTCCAACACCACAGTTCAAAAGCATCAATTCTTCAGTGCTCAGTTTTCTTCACAGTCCAACTCTCACATCCATACATGACTACTGGAAAAACCATAGCCTTGACTAGATGGACCTTTGTTGGCAAAGTAATGTCTCTGCTTTTCAATATGCTATCTAGGTTGGTCATAACTTTCCTTCCAAGGAGTAAGTGTCTTTTAATTTCATGGCTGCAATCACCATCTACAGTGATTTTGGAGCCCCAAAAAATAAAGTCTGACACTGTTTCCACTGTTTCCCCATCTATTTGCCATGTAGGGATGGACCGGATGCCATGATCTTAGTTTTCTGAATGTTGAGCTTTGAGCCAACATTTTCACTCTCCTCTTTCACTTTCATTAAGAGGCTCTTTAGTTCTTCTTCACTTTCTGCCATAAGGGTGGTGTCATCTGCATATCTGAGGTGATTGATATTTCTCCTAGCAATCTTGATTCCAGCTTGTGCTTCCTCCAGCCCAGCGTTTCTCATGATGTACTCTGCATATAAGTAAATAAGCAGGGTGACAATATACAGCCTTGACGTACTCCTTTTCCTATTTGGAACCAGTCTGTTGTTCCATGTCCAGTTCTAGCTGTTGCTTCCTGACCTGCATACAGGTTTCTCAAGAGGCAGGTCAGGTGGTCTGGTATTCCCATCTCTTTCAGAATTTTCCACAGTTTATTGTGATCCACACAGTCAAAGATTTTGGCATAGTCAATAAAGCAGAAATAGATGTTTTTCTGGAACTTTCTTGCTTTTACGATGATCCAGTGAATGTTGGCAATTTGATCTTTGGTTCCTCTGAGTGGTAAAGAACTTGCCTGCCAATGCAGGAGACTTAAGAGATGCAGCTTCCATCCCTGGATTGGGAAGGTCCCCTGGAGGAGGGCACAGCTACCCACTTCAGTATTCTTGCCTGTAGAATCCTGGACTGAGGAACCTGGCAAGCTGCAACCCATAGGGTCCTACAATGTCAGACATGACTGTGTGTGCTAACACACACACATGCAGTTTAGAGGCAGGAACCAACTGAACTTAATTACTTATTAGCTGTGCTGTTAGAACAGATTTCTTGGACTTTTCGTGGACACTTTTCTTGGTGCAGTGGATGAGAATCTGCCTGTCAATGCCAGGGACACCAGTTAGATCCCTGGTCTCCAGGAAGATTTCACATGCTACAGAGCAGCTGAGGCCATGCACTACAGTTACTGAGCCCACTGCTGCAACCACTGAAGCCTGATGCCTAGAGCCTGTGTTCCACAAGAAGAGAAGCCACTGCAATGAGAAGCCCTCACACCATAAATAGGGAGTAGTTCCCACTCGCTGCAACTAGCGAAAGCCTGCGCATAGCAACAAAGACCGAGTGCAACCAAAAATAAAAAGTAATTAAAGAAAACAGATTTCTTCAACTCAATTGAACTCTGTTTTCACATTTATAAACTGGAAATAGTTTAAACTGACTACCTCGTAACTTTAAATAAGTTTGAGAAATTGCTTAAAATTATGCTGAGCACATTATAAGTAATTCATATATGTTAGTGCTTATTTTGTATTGTAATTATAATTACTAGTATTATAGAGTGCATGCCAGGAATATGAAGACTTGGTTTCATCTCCTCAAGGAACTTGAAATTCTTGTAGAAAAAGGAAAACAACAACAAAAACAAATGTGGAATGACTATAAAATGCTCTAATACAGGAAATGAACCAAAAGCTGTAAATAAGATCCAAAAAATGCAAGCTCACAAAAGTTAAAATTGAATTATTGCAAAGTTAATGAAAACCAATTTTTTTCCACTCTATCTTCTAGTAACTATTGGGACAAAAATATTTTTTACTTTATTAGATGTCTCATAAATAAACCAATTATTTTTTAATGCACTGAATCTTACTTACCCCAACCAAACTCTACCAGCTTTGAGAGGTCCTAGTCAAAACTTATTATGAGAGGCCAGAAGGAGAGGCTCTAGCCAAAACTTATTATCTCATGGTTTTGCTGTATTCTTTATAAAATCAACCAAAATGTAAGTACCCAAGTGGTTGTTTTTTTTTTTTCCAAATGGGTTTTTTTTGCCTGAAATGTTCACTTCCTAACATTAAGCATATATTTTAATCCAAACAACCATTGCTCAAAATATTATTAGAATTCACTTTTCAAAATGGTTTGCAATGTAACTTCATGAACAACAGAATAAAGTTTAAAATTTTGAACTATTTAATAAGATACCAAATGATAGATACATCCTATACTCTTGAAAAGTTAAAACTTGATAAATAATTAAAGCTTGACTAACAGACAAATACCAAATGTCACAAGGGCTGTTAAGAAGTTTAAGGTAAATTACAGATTGACCAGAACTGAGTACTAGGCATTTCCAAACTTCAAACTCCCGCTCAAAGGATTGAGACTATACAACTAATGTTCACAGGACTTTGAACAATGTTGGAGAAATTTAAATACCTTGTTGAAGAGACATATTACTCAGAAATCAAAAATTCAGATAAGAATATTTTAAAGAAAATTGTGCTTATTACTCTATATCCACACTATTTATATATGTTTATTTGTGTATATATGTAAAGAGATAGTAAAAAGATATTAACTTTGAATTAATTTTGCTAAATATGTGCTTCTCCTTCATCCAGTTCCTTCCTACTTGGCTCCTCCCTTTTGGCCCCCTCTTTGGCAAGGACTACACCACTCATTCCAAGCTTAGCTGTGTGATTTGCAATGGCCAATGAAATATGAGAGGAAGTAACATGGTCAACTTCTGAACAAATCCTTTAAAAGCCATTGTGTGGTTCTGCTATTAGTCTATGCCTCCTGCTCCTTCAAAATAAAGAAGACATAAGACAGAGCTATAACAAAGCTACATCCAATATGTCAAACAAATGAGGAATACCTATTTGTTACTGTAAGCCTCTGAGATTTTAAGTTTGTTTGTTATTGCTGCATAACTTGGTCTAAACTGATTGATCAAAACGCTACTTTTTGAACTGGGAAAAAAAAATTAAAATAAATGAATAATTTTAAAGTGAAACCAATTCATTATAGTTTTGATATTTAGAATTCATGCCACTCCTCTCTCTCTGACCCCAGGGAACATTATTCTTATGATTTAAACAGGACATGTTATCTCTATATGGCAGAAGATGCATTAGTCTTCTCATTGAATAAGCAAGTAACTAAGAGCAGACGATATATCATCACTGTTGTAACCTGATATGATAGGGAGTGAAAGTAAAAACAAACACCCAACTCTATCAGGATTAGTGATGCAATTGTGCTATGAAGCATTTGTGATCTAAATGGAAGAGTGAATCAACAGATCTCAGATAAATCTAATTCAAGAAAGTATTCACAAGGAGTACGCCTACTCTAGAGCTGGAAATACTCTTAAAAATCATTTATCAAAGCTGAAAGAAACTTAGGACCTCAAAGTCAATGAGTGTTTATCTGAAACACAGTGAAACAAAAACAGATTATGATGGCTGTAAATCACCCTACAATTGTCTTTAGAAAAAAAAAAGAAAGAAATACATGAAATTTGCCTAAAGAAGATTCTGAAGGTAATCTGGCCAGAATTTACAGCTAAGTAGGTCAACCTGCTGAGTTTGAATTTTTTTAGGATTTATTTGTGCAAAACAAAAACAAGAAAAGTGAAGTGAAGTGAAGTTGCTCAGTCATGTCCGAGTCTTTGCGACCCCATGGACACTAGGCTCCTTCGTCCATGAGGTTGTCTAGGCAAGAGTACTGGAGTGGGTTGCCATTTCCTTCTCCAGGGAACTACCCGACCCAGGGATCGAACCCAGGTCTCCCACATTGTAGACAGATGCTTTACCGTATGAGCCACCAGGGAAGTCCACAAGAAAAGGATGCATGCTTAAGTTATTAACATTTTGAGGTTTGAGAAAGGTAAAAACAAAATTGCATACACTGAACTTTAGTCCTGTTTCAAGTCTTATCAAATTTCAGAGAAATTTGTCTGCCAAGAAGATATCATCCATAAAAGGATGGAGAAGCAAAGCCAGACATAGAAGTTTCTCATTAAATGTATTTAAGGAAAAGGTGTGCAAGCACAAACATGTCTGTCCTCTTTTCAAGTCTGAGATTGCCCTGGCTGGGCAGGAACATAGAGGTCAGCTAAGGGTTGTCATGTCTGGTGAAACAGGAACTGTGAACACTCCGTTCATGTGCCAGGGGGCCTCATTCAAATCAATCTTCTAGGGTCTTCCTGTTACACCCCTAAAATACTAAATAAGCTCTCCATGTTATTTAGATGTACTTGGTGGCTCAGTGGCAAAGAATCCACCTGCCAATGCAAGAGATGTGGGCTCCATCCCTAGGTCGGGAAGATTCCCCTGGAGGAAGACGTGGCATCCCTCTCCATATTCTTGCCTGGGAAATCTCATGGACAGAGGAACGTGGTGAGCTACAATCCATGGGGTCGCAAAAGAGTCAGACATGACTTAGCGACTAAACAACAATGATAATAGGTTCATACCAATTTTCTTTCCCCCAAGGGAGCTAAATGCTAAAGAAACCAACCACTGATCCTGAAAGTGAGAAAGAAAGAAGTGATACCACCAGCTGCCAGCCACTAAAGTGAAGGAGAAGGCTGTTTCTGTCAGCAGCCCTTTGCCATCTCCTCCCACCAGGAGACCAGTGTCACCTCAGGAGCCTAGCTTTCCCTGACCTAGCTTTCCCTTGCCCCTGACTTTGTTCTCTCAACTCTACCTCTGTTAAGACAACCATCCTCATTACAATCGATAGTGTTTGAAATGTTGATTATATTAGGTTTTCTCAAAAAAAAAAAAAAAAAACACAGTGCAGGTGGGAGGAACTTCCTGAAGACTTTGGTTGAATAGAGGAAGGGCTTAAGGGAAGGTATGAAATAAGCATTATCACACTTGCTTCCTAGATTAAGGCTAAAGGGAGAGGAAAGTCCAGCTTATTAAGTACCAGTGTGTCAGGTACTACAGTGGACGTCTTGCTTCCTTTTTCTAATACAGACTTTATATTTTTCACTGTTTGTGTATTTGTGGCTGTGCTGGATCTTCGTGGTTGCATGAGGCTTTCTCTAGCTGCAGTGCTCAGGCTTCTCCCTGTGATGGCTAGTTTGTGCCCGCCCAGGGTGGAGTCTCTGCTTCCCCCATGCCTGTGGAAGTCCTGCAGTCCAATGCCACTGGCCTTCAAAGTCATATTCCCTGGGGGTTCCCAGTCCCTTGGCCTGATCCCCAGGCTGGGGAGCCTGATGTGGGGCCTAGAACCTTCACAACAGTGGGAGATCTTCTTCGATGTTATTGTTCCCCAGTTTGTGGGTGGCCCACCTGGTGAGTATAGGATTTGACTTTATCATGATTGTGCCCCTCCTACTGCTTGGTTGCATATTCTCCTCTGTCCTTGGATGCAGGGTATCTTTTTTTTGGTGGGTTTCAGTGTCTTCCTGTCAATGGTTGTTCAACAACTAGTTGTGATTTGGGGGGCTCTGGCAGAAGATGAGCGTATGGTCTTCTTCTCCACCATCTTGAACAAATCCCTTCTTGTTACGGCTTCTTGTTTGTCTTTGGAAGTAAAATATCTTCTTTTAGCAGATTCCGGTCTTTTCTGTCAATGGTTCTTCAGCAGTTAGTTGTGATTTCCGTGTTTTCCTGAGATGAGGTGAGCTCAGATCCCTGTGGTGGTTTCTCTTACTGCAGAACACAGGTTCTAGGGCATGTGTTCAGGCTTAGCAGTTATGGCACTCAGGCTCAGTTGCCCTGCAGTGCATGAAATCCTCCAAGACTGGGCATCGAACCCATTTCCCCCGCATTGGCAGGCGGATTCTTAACCACTGGGCTACCTGGGAGGCCTCTCTAATATGGTCCTTACAGTAACGTTAGGCTGACACCGTGTTACAGAAGAAGCAGCCCAGGGTGGAATTAAATACCTTGCCCATCCTTCAGCTAGGAATGAAGACAGGCCAACATCCAAGGCTCCTGACTTCCATTTTCTTGCTCTGGCCAAGGGTGGAAGCTACAGGCAGCACTTCCCTGTGGCAGTTGCCACTACATCCTACTACTTACGTTTCCCATCCCCAGCACTTTAATTAGCATCCTCCTGCACAGGAAGGATTATGGTTTTCAGAGAAGTACATTCACTCTGTGTGAGATTTATTGGATGCTCTGATTCAGAGTTAGTTGCATCAAAAGTCACAGTGAAATAACATTCTATTTAATGAGGTCTTACATTTTTTCCATCCCTCCCTTGGTATTTCAGACATTATTCTCCTAGATCAGAACACCAGCATTTTACCCCGTGTTCATGGGTCAGCAGCTTATTTGGTCATCACTTCACTTCAGTCACTCAGTTGTGTCCAACTCTTTGCAACCCCATGGACTGCAGCACACCAGGCCTCCCTGTCCATTGCCAGCTCCTGGAGTTTACTCAGATTCATGTCCATTGAGTCTGTGATGCCATCCAACCATCTCATCCTCTGTCATCCCCTTCTCCTCCTGCCTTCAATCTTTCCCAGCTTCAGGGTCTTTTGGTCACTACCATGATGCTAATGGTAATTAACATCATGAACCTATGAAACAGTGTATGCCAATGCCATCTTACAGCTAAAATACTGCCAAAGTATTATTTGGTACTTTAAGGAGCAGAAGAAAAAGAACCCTCTGGGTGCAAAAAGCAGCTGGAGGATTGAGTTCATGGAAGCTTCTCCTGCCTTGGAAATTAAGCTAATGGAATCTTCCTAGACAAGTAGAAGGAAGCCAGAATGGGGCTAAAATGATGACTTTCTATGAGCTAAACCTACTTGGGGAGTATAATTCAGATCCCATAGAAATTCTTCTCCTTCCCATTCTGGTTCTTTGTCAGCCCTCCAAATTTGTCCCTCTTGCAACTAAACCTCCTTATACTCAAGAGGCAGTTTCTAAGTGCCCTGAGAATTCAAATACAATGTGTACCTTCTTAAAGGTTTGCTTTCCATGTCTCCTCATAGAAATTTACATTGCGTCTGGGACACCATGTGGTGACTTTTTTTAACTTTTTATTTTATATTGAAGTATAGTTGATTAGCAATGTTGTGATAGTTTTGGGTGTACTGCAAAGTGATTCAATGATAAAGTAGCTGTAAACTCCTTGCTCAGCAATTTTACCACACGTTATATATTCCTTTTACTATGATATTCAGCATGTTCTGGGAACTTTGGACAATTATTTCTTCTCACTAAGATTATGAAGTGCAGGTAGGTTTTTAATGGACACAGTGGAGAAAAGTGGTCCAAAAAATTGAATTCTTTCAGGTAAGCCTAATTCCCCCTTGATTTCTAGCTGTAATCTCCTAGGAAAACTCTTGGTTCTAAGTTAATTACTTACCCTTAAGTAGTTTAATTGCATTCATTTAAAATAAATGATTTGTTGTTGTTCACTTATTCAGCCGTATCCAACTCTTTGCGACCCCAACTACTGCAGCACACCAGACTTGTTTGTCCTTCACTATCTCCCTGAGTTTGCTCAGATTCATGTCCATCGAGTCAGTGATGCCATCCAACCACTTCATCCTCTGTCGCCCCCTTCTCCTCCTGCCCTCAATCTTTCCCAGCATCAGGGTCTTTTCCAATGAGTCAGCTAAATGACTGACTAAATAAAAATCAATGACAAAGTGTACAAAGTTTCAAAATAAAAATGCTAAATGTAAACATTGCCTCAATCCCCAAACTAGGTGCAACATGTAAAGGCAGTAAGCAGTGATGTTTTCATATCTTGGCAAGCTTCTTGGTTGGCTTCAAACTGCACTGGGACTTCTAATTTTATATCCAGAGTCAATGTCGTATTCCCTTTTCACTGCTGCTACCATTTATACATTCCGGTCTTCCCCTAGGCATATTTGGCCCTAAGTCAACAGAATTGTGTGAAGGTGAAGAAAAAGAAACAGTTCTTCTCTCTCCAAGCAGCTTTGGAAATTGCTGTTTCTGTTCTTTTTTCTTGTCCCACCTTGACTTTTTCTCCACCACCATCCTACTGTTGGGCCAAAGATTTTAAATTAATGAAAACTTTTTAGCACTTCTTTAGATCTATTCTCCTCTTTAAACTATTTTTTTACTAAAATATAGTTGATTATGCCAAAGCCTTTGACTGTGTGAATCACAATAAACTGTGGAAAATTCTGAAAGAGATGGGAATACCAGATCACCTGACCTGCCTCTTGAGAAACCTGTATGCAGGTCAGGAAGCAACAGCTAGAACTGGACATGGAACGATACACTGGTTCCAAGTAGGCAAAGGAGTACGTCAAGGCTGTATATTGTCACCCTGCTTATTTAACTTATATGCAGAGTACATCATAAGAAATGCTGGGCTGGAAGAAACACAAGCTGGAATCAAGATTGCTGGGAGAAATATCAATCACCTCAGATATGCAGATGACACCACCCTTATGGCAGAAAGTGAAGAAGAACTAAAGAGCCTCTTGACAAACGCTTATAGCAGAAAGTGAAGAAGAACTAAAGAGCCTCTTGACAAAAGTGAAAGAAGAGAGTGAAAAAGTTGGCTTAAAGCTCAACATTCAGAAAAGTAAGATCATGGCATCTGGTCCCATCACTTCATGGGAAATAGATGGAGAAACAGTGGAAACAGTGGCTGACTTTATTTTTGGGGGCTCCATAATCACTGCAGATGGTGATTACACCCATGAAATTAAAAGACGCTTACTCCTTGGAAGGAAAGTTATGACCAACCTAGGCAGCATATTAAAAAGAAGACACATTACTTTGTCAACAAAGGTCCGTCTAGCCAAGGCTATGGTTTTTCCAGTAGTCATGTATGGATGTGAGAGTTGGACTATAAATAAAGCTGAGCACTGAAGAATTGATGATTTTGAACTATGTATGGTGTTGGAGAAGACTCTTGAGAGTCCCTTGGACTGCAAGGAGATCCAACCAGTCCATCCTAAAGGAGATCAGTCCTGGGTGTTCATTGGAAGGACTGATGTTGAAGCTGAAACTCCAATACTTTAACCAACTGATGTGAAGAGCTGACTCATTTGAAAAGACCCTGATGCTGGGAAAGATTGAGGACAGGAGGAGAAGGGGGCGACAGAGGATGAGACGGTTGGATGGCATCACTGACTCGATGGACGTGGGTTTGGGTGGACTCCGGGAGTTGGTGGTGGACAGGGAGGCCTGGCATGCTGCGGTTCATGGGGTCACAAAGAGTCGGACACAACTGAGCAACTGAACGGAACTGATACTGATAGTCGATTTACAATGTTGTGCAAATTTCAGGTATGCAGCAAAGTGATTCAGTTATATATGTACTATATTATTTTTCAGATTTTTTTCCACTGTAGGTTATTACTAGGTGTTGAATATAGTACCTTGTGCTATACGGTAGATCCTTGTTGTTTATCTATTATATCTATATGTACATATGAGTATGTATCTGTTAGTCCCAAACTCGTAATTTATGCCTCCCCTTTTTCCTTTGGTAACCATAATTTTGGTTTCTAAGTCTGTGAGTTTATTTCTGTTTTGTAAATAAGTTCATTTACATCCTTTTAGATTTCACATATAAGTGATGTCATATAATATTTTTCTTTGTCCGACTTACTTCACTTAGTGTGATAATCTCCAGGTCCATCCGTGTCACTGCAAATAGCATTATTTCATTCTTTTCATGGCTAAGTAACATTCCATTGTGTGTGTGTGTGTGTGTGTGTGTGTGTGTGTATACATATATATATTTACCACATCGTCTTAATCCATTCATCTGCTAATGGACATTTAAGTTGCTTCCATGTCTTAACCATTGTGAATAGCACTGCAAAGAACATGGGGTGCATGTATCTTTTCAAAATAGAGTTTTCATCTTTTCTTATTAAATGCCTAAGAGTGGGATTGCTGGATCATATAGTAACTCTGTCTTTTATAATCTAAAGTTTATATATCTCACAATCTTAAATCACTACAATAAATTGTTTAGTGGACTTAAGTGATTTTTAAGACTCTTCTCTTCTCTTTCCCCACCAAAAGAAAAGGCAAGAATTTAGAATTATTTCCACATAAGACTGACTTTCCACATCACTCTCCCCAATATCAATACTTAGAAATGGGTTCTGAAAGGGTATTCATTAAAGAAATAGAAAAGCAACACGTGCTCCATTGACTTCCTATCTGATCTGAACGTGGATTTAGATGCAATATTATGCCCAGACCATAGTGCAGTTGAAGAGAAAATAACAAGCTAAGGGGTTGGGTTATCCATTTCAACCTAGCTATGTTTATTTTCTACTGCAAAAACTACCATAAAGTTAGGTTTAAAGCAACACAAATCTAGCATTTCTTAGATTAGAGTTCCAATCAAGGTCTCATGAGGACAAAATCAAGATGTCTGCCAGCCTGCATTTCCTTCTGGAGACTGTAGGAGTAAATCCACTCCTTGCCTTTTCCTGCTCCTGGAGGCCACCCATATTCCACCACTCATGGTCCTTCCCTCCATCTTGAAAGCCAGTAATACCACTTCTCTAATCATTCTTCTGCACCCACATCTTCCTTGCTCTGACCAGAGTCAAGAAAGAGCGTCTACTTTTAGAAACCTGTGTGAGTCCAGCCACTGTGGAAAACAGTATTGAAGTCCCTTTAAAAACCTAAAAATAAAGCTACCATATTATCCTGGAGAAGGAAATGGCAGCCCACTCCAGCATTCTTGCCTGGAAAATCCCACGGATGGAGGAGCCTAGTAGGCTACAGTCCATGGGGTCACATAGAGTCAGATATGACCGAGTGACTTCACTTTCACCTTTTTCTTTCACCATATTATCCAGCTCCTGGATAATCTCTGAAGATAACAAAAGTGCTAGTTTGAAAAGATACATGTACCGCAATATTCAGAGCAACATTATTTACAGTTTCCAAGATATGGAAGCAACGTAGCTAGTATCTATCAGCAGATGAATGGATAAAGAAGATGTGGTGTATATGTGTGTGTGTGTATAATTAAATTATATATATAATATATATATAATACATATATAATGAAATACTAGTCAGCCATAAAAAAGAATAAAATTTTCCCATTTGCAAGAATATGGACAGATCAGGATATTATTCTTAGTAGGGTAAGTCAGATAGAGAACGACAAATACTGTACATTATCACTTACATGTGGAATCAAAAAGAATAAAACAATGAATGAATGCAAAAAACAAAAACAGACTTGCAGATATAGACAGCAAACTAATGGTTCCCACCATGGACGGGGAAAAGGGAAAAAGCCAGACAGAGGCGTGGTATCAAGAGTTACAAACTGCTATATATAAAATAAATAATCTACAAAGCATATTGTATAGCACAGGGAATAGAGCCAATATTATATAATAACTTTATTTTTTATTTTTTATTTTTTTGGCTGCACTGGGTCTTTGTTGCTTCACAGAGGCTGTCTCTAAGTTGTGGCAAGCGGAGGCTACTTTTGTTGTGGTCATGCAAAGAGCTGACTCATTGGAAAAGACTCTGATGCTGGGAGGGATTGGGGGCAAGAGGAGAAGGGGAGAAAGAGGATGAGATGGCTGGATGGCATCACTGACTCGATGGACGTGAGTCTGAGTGACCTCCGGGAGTTGGTGATGGACAGGGAGGCCTGGCATGCTGCAATTCATGGGGTCGCAAAGAGTCGGACACGACTGAGCGACTGATCTAATCTGATGGGCTTCTTATTGCGGTGGCTTCTCTTGTTGCAGAGTATGGGCTCTGGATGCTCAGGCTGAGTAGTTGTGGTGCATGTTGTTCCATGGCATGGGGAATCTTCCTGAACCAGGGATCAAGCCCATGTCCCCTGCATTAGCAAGAAGATGCTTAACCACTGGACCACAAGGGAAGTCTCTATAATAATTTTAAATGGAGTGTAATCCATGAAAATTTTGAATAACTATGTTGAAACTAATATTGTAGATATACTAATATATGTCATTAGCAAAAAAAATGGATAAAAACATTAATTAAATAATTTTGTAAAAACATTAACTTTGGCCCACTTGGATAGCCCAAGATATATTCCCCATGTCAAAATCCTTAATAATTGCATCTACAAAGCTTTTTTGTTTTTTGTTTCATTTGTTTTTTGTCATGTAAGGTAACATAACCACAGGTATTGGAAACTAGAACAGAAACGTGTTTGGGAGGCTATTATTCTGCTTACCACACTAGCTAACAATACTTCATTCCCTACAGGCAAAATCATAGGTTAATTATTTCACTTAGGGGTAAATCTAACTTTCCACTATTGTTGTCGTTCAGTTGCTAAGTTATGTCTGACTCTTTGCAACCCCGTGGACTGTAGCATGCCAGGTTTCCCTGTCCTTTGTCACCTCCTGGAGTTTGCTCAAATTCACGTCCTTTGAGTCGGTGATGCCATCCAACCATCTCATCTTCTGTCGTCCCCTCCTCCTCCTCCTGCTTTCAATCTTTCCCAGCATTAGGATCTTTTCCCATTTGCATCAGGTGGCCAAAGTATTGGAGTCATGTAACTTTTCATAGAAAATCTCAAATCTGTCTCTAAATCCTACCTATTTTCACAAAGAAGTGTTCCTTGTTGTATATCTTTGAACAATCAAAAGCAGCCAATTGCAATCACAATAACGTTTCATCTGTTCTGCAGTGTTTGGTTGCCACTTGAAAAACATCTAAAGGCTCTACAGCATCTAGTTGTATCTTCTGAGAAATTGTGGTCCTCACTAGGTGTCAATCACACGCTATTCATGTTTTATTGCACTCATCACTTGAAGAGGGGTGCATGTGAAATATGGATATTAGGTAGCTCCACTGGTGTCAACTTTACTCATCCTGCAAGCAGAAAAATCTTAGCTAGTCTCATCAAAGTTTATTTCTTACATTATTAAATTTTCTTAAAAATGTTGAGGCCTCTTATCCATCTTTGAAACTTCAGAATTTAATAAAACTTTTAAAAAATTAGATGATTTTCCCAGACATCACCCTGTTTTGTTTTGTTTTTTTTTCATGGTCTTTACCACCACAGAGAAAGAAAACCTTAAAATGTTAAGATAAGTAGCCTAGTTTAGAAAAGTATTATTTGAAGGCTAAATACTGGGTTTTTGATACTTACTGTGAACCACAAAAAGTAAAATTGACCTTAGTCTTTGTCTATACTATGTTCTTGCTGTTATATGTTCCCTATTCTACTTTGGACCTATCAGACCAGAAGAAATTAATCTATGCTCTAAAATAAATCTAAGTATCCTGGTGAGTGAAGGGAATATGACAGGAGCCTCGGAAGAAGTGAGCAGCCATGTGCATCAGAGTGTGGGCATGACATCTGGATCCCACAAAGTCCAGTGTTTCTCAAACAGCTTTGGCTTCAGCATCCCTTTACACTCTCAAAAATTATTGAGAATCTCAAAGACTTTTCTTTACATGGGTTATAACAACCGATATTTCTTATATTAGAACTTAAGTTGAGAATTTTTAATATTTACTGATTTATTTAAAAATAATAATAAACCCATTAAATGCTGCTATATTCAATTTGCTGCAGTCTGTCATTTTGGTTAAAATATGCAAAGAAAACTCAGCCTCACAGAGATTGAATTCATCCCCTACAGAGATGTAATTGAAAAAGGGAGAACTATTTTAGTATCCTTTTCAGATAATTATGGATACTACACTTTGATACTACACCAAAACTCAACAAGTGTATTTTTCAAAGGTTAGTTGCAATGAACTTTGCAAACTCGGTACACTTTTGAGAGAATGCAAACCAAAAAAGGTAAATTATGTCTCAGTGTTATTATGAAAATATTTTTGACCTCCCAGACCCTCTGAATTTCTCTTTAGAACCCCTGGAGTTTCCATACCACCCTTTAAACCCCACTTCTATAGTCTATTAGCTGCACTGGCTTGATAAGCAAACTCAACCTTGCATTATGTGACTCTTCCTTAAATCAAAATAAGTCAGGACAGAGTGAAGGAAAACCACTCCTTGTAACTAAAATTTGCTTCTTATATTAAGTCTATTTTCTCTTTTCAATAAAAGGCTCTACCAAGTAATAAGAAACTACATGTAAAGTTAAAGATCATTTATGGAAAATCAAATTTTACTTTTTTTTGTTTGTTTGTTTAATTTTATTTTATTTAACTTTACAATATTGTATTGGTTTTGTGATATATCAAAATGAATCCGCCACAGGTATACATGTGTTCCCCGTCCTGAACCCTCCTCCCTCCTCCCTCCCCATACCATCCCTCTGGGTCATCCCAGTGCACCAGCCCCCAGCATCCAGTATCATGCATCGAACCTGGACTGGTGACTCATTTCATATATGATATTATACATGTTTCAATGCCATTCTCCCAAATCATCCCACCCTCTCCCTCTCCCACAGAGTCCAAAAGACTGTTCTATACTTTTATTGGTTCCTCCTCCTATAAATGGGTTTCCCTAGAAGCTCAGACAGTAAAGAATCTACCTATAATGCAGGAGACCCATCTTCAATCCCTGAGTCAGGAAGATCTCTTGGGAGCCGGCATGAGGCACTCCGCCCGTGGCAAAGGTCATGAGGAAGGAGGCTCGACATACGCAAAGGCAGGATCGAGCCTCAGGAGTCCCCCTGGAAATCCTCGAGCATCTACCCCCATAACCAGAGCCTGCCTACTTTACTACTTTGTGCTCTCACCTACACCTCTGACTTTATGGGGGGCTGTCCCCCACCACCTCTTTCGGAGAAGGAGTTAACTTAGAGCTCCAGTTAATAAAAACTCCTGGGCTTGACAAGGGTGTTTTAACCTACAAACTCCTCTGAAGGTTCTCTAGCCTGCCTGACAGGCTTGTCCGGCCACATGTGATTGCTCACAGCCTCCCAACCATGAGAGGCACGAGATGCTTTAAACCTTCTAAAAACAAGTTCCTTAGAAAAGTTAGGAAACCATTAGTATAAGTATAATGGGCTGATTAGAAATTGTATTGGTGAAGGGTTTTTCATTTGTTGAGCCAATGTTTGTTGCTAAGTCTCCACATCCCCTGCCCTTACACACATTACATTAATGAATATATAGAAGAAATAAGTATTAACCTTTGATATAAATCACGTTAGACCTTAGGCTAAGTAAATTCTTTCCTTAACTAAAACCCACTATACCCTCACCCTATAGGAATGTAACTTTATTTGAGTGGAGTCTGTTTTAAGAATAATCACCCCTGGAGAAATAAGTGTCCTGGTTGACTGACCGCTGTCACAAGGAGAGGGTCATAAATTGTCAGCAGGCCCCCTGGCCAGAAGATGATGTAACACCCCTAAGACCTCTGTATACATTTGTATGAAGCACCTGACTTTGATAAAAGTCAGGACTGCTGACCCCGCGTGACTTTTGCATAACATCTCAGTGTATAAAAATAGACCAATGGAAAATAAAGAATTGGGATCAGTTCCTTGAAAGACTGGTCTCCCCATGTCTCTCTCTCTCTCAAACTCTGGCTGAGTCTCCATCTGGAGCGTGGAACCCACCATGCTTACTAATTTTGCCTGGGCTTCTAAGATCCGGCCGGGGAGGCCTCAGTGTCTCCTCTCCTTCAGGAGAACGGAAGGACGCCTGTGGCCTATGTAAGTGGTGCAAGCTTCTTGTCTTGAAGTTTTATTGGTCTCCCGCATAAACCAAGCTACTCAGCCTCTTTTCTCCACTGAATTTTCCTACTGAGCTATACTCATTCTATTACTCTTTACATCTTTAATTAATATCTAATTGAAGCTATTGTATCCTGATCCTCACCGACGCCATCCCCGCTTCGAATACCCTGGATCAGCCAGGGCTGGACCCTGGCAAAGATCCCCTGAAGAAGGAAGTGGCAACCCACTCCAGTATTCTTGCCTGGGAAATCCCATGGACAGAGAAGCCTCCTGGGCCACAGTCCACGGGATCGCAAAGAGTTGAATACAACTTAGCAACAGACTTTCACTGTTTTTTTGTTTTTTTTTTTTTTTACCTACTATAAATGCTTTCATCTCCCTCTCAAAGAGTGCCTTCTTCCACCAATTATGTTATTCATGCTTATATAATCTATAATTATAATTAATCTTGGGATTTCTATCATCATGTTTTGTTATAATCCCCAAATTTATTATCTCCAGAATCTGGAGAAAAGTAGCAAGTAATAGTTTATGGGAGTAAAGATTGACTGGAGCAGCAATTAATTTAAACTATATTTCCAGGAAGATAGTTATGATAGTCTCAAAAGTGGTTATGACCAAGAAAAATTATGTGTTTTTTGAAGATATTGGTCCTTTGAACAATTGCAGACACATAGGTCTGGGTTATGGGCTTTCAATTTTATTCTAAGTGCAGTGTGAAGCCACAGGGGATAGGATGTAATATGATCTGATTTTCATGGTGTGGTCTTACCCTCCCGCCCAGAAAGCAAAGGAACACAAGGAAACTTTTGGAGGTGATGAGTATGCTTATTTCCTTGATTTTGGTGATGGTCTCATGGGTATATGCATACATCCAACTCATCAAATTGTACACACTAAGTATGTGCAGTTCGTTTTATATTGATTATATCTCAATAAATCTGAAAAAGAAAATTTACAAAACAGAGAAGAGTTACAGAATAAATTTGATATAACCCATAAAAATAAAGATATTAGTCCTTTGAGAAGTTTTGACAACAAAAGTAATTCTGGGATGATCAAAAAAAAAAATGGATGCTAAAAGTACATAAGGGCAAGTATGTATGTCATTTCTCATGCAAAACTGGCTCATACACCTGGAATACTGTGAGCAGTTTACTACACTATAAAAAGGGATCTAGCTTTACCTAGTCTGTCTCCCTCTTTTCAGCCCTCCGAGGAGCTCTCACTTTTGCTAGACTTATTCTTTAGGGCTTTTTTAGGCAGAATCAAGTGAATGACAAGGGAGAAAATTACGGGAAATTGGAGGGCTGGGGCTAGGGCAGAAGTTTTACCAGGTGAAGGATATCTGAAAAATAAAAACTGATGCATCATAGATGGGAGAGGGATAGGAAGAGGAATTTTTAAAAGCGTTGGTTTCGAGAGATGTAAGGGATTTAAGTTACTTTGAAGCAAATTTTGGTTTCAGTGCTGTGTTCTTTTGACCACAGTATGCTCCAGACATAACCAACCATATTTTACAAACATTCTCCCTGTGGGCTCATCCAACAATGACATTTGGGGTTCCTTATTAAACACTGGAGAAGGCAATGGCACCCCAAGAATTCTTAGTTAATATTCCTGCTCTATCTACCACATGACACTTTTCGGTATAAGGCAGTTAAATTAAACTCTTTGGAGGGCCTCATAAGTTAGATAATGGGAGCACAAGGAAGGATCTGTCATCAGACTCCTTTCACTAAGTTAATTATAGATAAAACCAACACGAAGTGGTTAGAAACAGAGGTTAAAATTTCACTCACTTGGACTTTGCATAATAATAAACTAAACTGCTGGACTGGATTGGCAATCTGCTGGTAATATGATCTGGAAACAGAAAAACTAGCCAATGAGTGATCTATTCTGTTTCTTGAAAGTAATTTCAAGTAACACAAGGCTTTAACCTCCCTTTGCTTTTATTTTTTTTTTCTAATTTTATTTTATTTTTAAACTTTAAATAATTGTATTAGTTTTGCCAAATATCAAAATGAATCCACCACAGGTATACATGTGTTCCCCATCCCGAACCCTCCTCCCTCCTCCCTCCCCATACCATCCTTCTGGGCCGTCCCAGTGCACGAGCCCCAAGCATCCAGCATCGTGCATCGAACCTGGACTGGCAACTCGTTTCCTACATGATATTTTACATGTTTCAATGCCATTCTCCCAAATCTTCCCACCCTCTCCCTCTCCCACAGAGTCCATAAGACTGTTCTATACATCAGTGTCTCTTTTGCTGTCTCGTACACCGGGTTATTGTTACCATCTTTCTAAATTCCATATATATGCGTTAGTATACTGTATTTATGTTTTTCCTTCTGGCTTACTTCACTCTGTATAATAGGCTCCAGTTTCATCCACCTCATTAGAACTGATTGAAATGTATTCTTTTTAATGGCTGAGTAATACTCCATTGTGTATATGTACCACAGCTTTCCTATCCATTCATCTGCTGATGGACATCTAGGTTGCTTCCATGTCCTGGCTATTATAAACAGTGCTGAGATGAACATTGGGGTACACGTGTCTCTTTCCCTTCTGGTTTCCTCAATGTGTATGCCCAGCAGTGGGATTGCTGGATCATAAGGCAGTTCTATTGCCAGTTTTTTAAGGAATCTCCACACTGTTCTCCATAGTGGCTGTACTAGTTTGCATTCCCACCAACAGTGTAAGAGGGTTCCCTTTTCTCCACACCCTCTCCAGCATTTATTATTTGTAGACTTTTGGATCACAGCCATTCTGACTGGTGTGAAATGGTACCTCATAGTTGTTTTGATTTGCATTTCTCTGATAATGAGTGATGTTGAGCATCTTTTCATGTGTTTGTTAGCCATCTGTATGTCTTCTTTGGAGAAATGTCTATTTAGTTCTTTGGCCCATGTTTTGATTGGGTCGTTTATTTTTCTGGAGTTGAGCTGTAGGAGTTGCTTGTATATTTTTGAGATTAGTTGTTTGTCGGTTGCTTCATTTGCTATTATTTTCTCCCATTCTGAAGGCTGTCTTTTCACCTTGCTAATAGTTTCCTTTGATGTGCAGAAGCTTTTAAGGTTAATTAGGTCCCATTTGTTTATTTTTGCTTTTATTTCCAATATTCTGGGAGGTGGGTCATAGAGGATCCTGCTGTGATGTATGTCGGAGAGTGTTTTGCCTATGTTCTCCTCTAGGAGTTTTATAGTTTCTGGTCTTACGTTTAGATCTTTAATCCATTTTGAGTTTATTTTTGTGTATGGTGTTAGAAAGTGGTCCAGTTTCATTCTTTTACAAGTGGTTGACCAGATTTCCCAGCACCACTTGTTAAAGAGATTGTCTTTAATCCATTGTATATTCTTGCCTCCTTTGTCGAAGATAAGGTGTCCATATGTGCGTGGATTTATCTCTGGGCTTTCTATTTTATTCCATTGATCAATATTTCTGTCTTTGTGCCAGTACCATACTGTCTTGATAACTGTGGCTTTGTAGTAGAGCCTGAAGTCAGACAGGTTGATTCCTCCAGTTCCATTCTTCTTTCTCAAGATAGCTTTGGCTATTTGAGGTTTTTTGTATTTCCATACAAATTGTGAAATTATTTGTTCTAGCTCTGTGAAGAATACTGTTGGTAGCTTGATAGGGATTGCGTTGAATCTATAAATTGCTTTGGGTAGTATACTCATTTTCACTATATTGATTCTTCCAATCCATGAACATGGTATATTTCTCCATCTATTAGTGTCCTCTTTGATTTCTTTCACCAGTGTTTTATAGTTTTCTATATATAGGTCTTTAGTTTCTTTAGGTAGATATATTCCTAAGTATTTAATTCTTTCTGTTGCAATGGTGAATGGAATTGTTTCCTTAATTTCTCTTTCTGTTTTCTCATTATTAGTGTATAGGAATGCAAGGGATTTCTGTGTGTTGATTTTATATCCTGCAACTTTACTGTAGTCATTGATTATTTCTAGTAATTTTCTGGTGGACTCTTTAGGGTTTTCTATGTAGAGGATCATGTCATCTGCAAATAGTGAGAGTTTTACTTCTTCTTTTCCAATTTGGATTCCTTTTATTTCTTTTTCTGCTCTGATTGCTGTGGCCAAAACTTCCAAAACTATGTTGAATAGTAATGGTGAAAGTGGGCACCCTTGTCTTGTTCCTGACTTTAGAGGAAATGCTTTCAATTTTTCACCATTGAGGATAATGTTTGCAGTGGGTTTGTCATATATAGCTTTTATTATGTTGAGGTATGTTCCTTCTATTCCTGCTTTCTGGAGAGTTTTTATCATAAATGGATGTTGAATTTTGTCAAAGGCTTTCTCTGCATCTATTGAGATAATCATATGGTTTTTATTTTTCAATTTGTTAATGTGGTGTATTACATTGATTGATTTGCGGATATTGAAGAATCCTTGCATCCCTGGGATAAAGCCCACTTGATCATGGTGTATGATCTTTTTAATGTGTTGTTGGATTCTGATTGCTAGAATTTTGTTAAGGATTTTTGCATCTATGTTCATCAGTGATATTGGCCTGTAGTTTTCTTTTTTTGTGGGATCTTTGTCAGGTTTTGGTATTAGGGTGATGGTGGCCTCATAGAATGAGTTTGGAAGTTTACCTTCCTCTGCAATTTTCTGGAAGAGTTTGAGCAGGATAGGTGTTAGCTCTTCTCTAAATTTTTGGTAGAATTCAGCTGTGAAGCCGTCTGGACCGGGGCTTTTGTTTGCTGGAAGATTTTTGATTACAGTTTCAATTTCCATGCTTGTGATGGGTCTGTTAAGATTTTCTATTTCTTCCTGGTCCAGTTTTGGAAAGTTGTACTTTTCTAAGAATTTGTCCATTTCTTCCACGTTGTCCATTTTATTGGCATATAATTGTTGATAGTAGTCTCTTATGATCCTTTGTATTTCTGTGTTGTCTGTTATGATCTCTCCATTTTCGTTTCTAATTTTGTTGATTTGATTTTTCTCCCTTTGTTTCTTGATGAGTCTGGCTAATGGTTTGTCAATTTTATTTATCCTTTCAAAGAACCAGCTTTTGGTTTTGTTGATTTTTGCTATGGTCTCTTTTGTTTCTTTTGCATTTATTTCTGCTCTAATTTTTAAGATTTCTTTCCTTCTACTAACCCTGGGGTTCTTCGTTTCTTCTTTTTCTAGTTGCTTTAGGTGTAGAGTTAGGTTATTTATTTGACTTTTTTCTTGTTTCTTGAGGTGTGCCTGTATTGCTATGAACTTTCCCCTTAGGACTGCTTTTACCGTGTCCCACAGGTTTTGGGTTGTTGTGTTTTCATTTTCATTCGTTTCTATGCAAATTTTGATTTCTTTTTTGATTTCTTCTGTGATTTGTTGGTTATTCAGCAGCGTGTTGTTCAGCCTCCATATGTTGGAATTTTTAATAGTTTTTCTCCTGTAATTGAGATCTAATCTTACTGCACTGTGGTCAGAAAAAATGCTTGGAATGATTTCTATCTTTTTGAATTTACCAAGGCTAGCTTTATGGCCCAGGATGTGATCTATCCTGGAGAAGGTTTCATGTGCACTTGAGAAAAAGGTGAAATTCATTGTTTTGGGATGAAATGACCTATAGATATCAATTAGGTCTAACTGGTCTATTGTATCATTTAAAGTTTGTGTTTCCTTGTTTTCTGTTTAGTTGATCTATCCATAGGTGTAAGTGGGGTATTAAAGTCTCCCACTATTATTGTGTTATTGTTAATTTCTCCTTTCATACTTGTTAGCATTTGTCTTACGTACTGTGGTGCTCCCGTGTTGGGTGCATATATATTTATAATTGTTATATCTTCTTCTTGGATTGATCCTTTGATCATTATGTAGTGACCTTCTTTGTCTCTTTTCACAGCCTTTGTTTTAAAGTCTATTTTATCTGATATGAGTATTGCTACTCCTGCTTTCTTTTGGTCCCTATTTGCATGGAAAATCTTTTCCAGCCCTTCACTTTCAGTCTGTATGTGTCCCCTGTTTTGAGGTGGGTCTCTTGTAGACAACATATGTAGGGGTCTTGTTTTTGTATCCATTCAGCCAGTCTTTGTCTTTTGGTTGGGGCATTCAACCCATTTACATTTAAGGTAATTACTGATAAGTATGTTCCCGTTGCCATTTACTTTATTGTTTTGGGTTCGAGTTTATACACCGTTTTTGTGTTTCCTGTCTAGAGAATATCCTTTAGTATTTGTTGGAGAGCTGGTTTGGTGGTGCAGAATTCTCTCAGCTTTTGCTTGTCTGAAAAGCTTTTGATTTCTCCTTCATACTTGAATGAGATCCTTGCTGGGTACAATAATCTGGGCTGTAGGTTATTTTCTTTCATCATTTTAAGTATGTCTTGCCATTCCCTCCTGGCTTGAAGAGTTTCTATTGAAAGATCAGCTGTTATCCTTATGGGAATTCCCTTGTGTGTTATTTGTTGTTTTTCCCTTGCTGCTTTTAATATTTGTTCTTTGTGTTTGATCTTTGTTAATTTGATTAATATGTGTCTTGGGGTGTTTCTCCTTGGGTTTATCCTGTTTGGTACTCTCTGGGTTTCTTGGACTTGGGTGATTATTTCCTTCCCCATTTTAGGGAATTTTTCCACTATTATCTCCTCAAGTATTTTCTCATGGTCTTTCTTTTTGTCTTCTTCTTCTGGAACCCCTATGATTCGAATGTTGTAGCGTTTAATATTGTCCTGGAGGTCTCTGAGATTGTCCTCATTTCTTTTAATTCGTTTTTCTTTTATCCTCTCTGATTCATTTATTTCTACCATTCTATCTTCTAATTCACTAATCCTGTCTTCTGCCTCTGTTATTCTACTATTTGTTGCCTCCAGAGTGTTTTTAATTTCACTTATTGCATTATTCATTATATATTGACTCTTTTTTATTTCTTCTAGGTCCTTGTTAAACCTTTCTTGCATCTTCTCAATCCTTGTCTCCAGGCTATTTATCTGTGATTCCATTTTAGTTTCAAGATTTTGGATCAATTTCACTATCATTATTCGGAATTCTTTATCAGGTAGATTCCCTATCTCTTCCTCTTTTGTTTGGTTTGGTGGGCATTTATCCTGTTCCTTTATCTGCTGAGTATTCCTCTGTCTCTTCATCTTGTTTAAATTGCTGAGTTTGGGGTGTCCTTTCTGTATTCTGGCAGTTTGTGGAGTTCTCTTTATTATGGCGTTTCCTCACTGTGTGTGGGTTTGTACAGGTGGCTTGTCAAGGTTTCCTGGTTAGGGAAGCTTGTGTCGGTGTTCTGGTGGGTGGAGCTGTATTTCTTCTCTCTGGAGTGCAATGAAATGTCCAGTAATGAGTTATGAGATGTCTATAGTTTTGGGGTGACTTTGGGCAGCCTGTATTTTGAAGCTCAGGGCTGTGTTCCTTTGTTGCTGGAGAATTTGCTTGGTATGTCTTGCCCTGGAACTTATTGGCCCTTGTGTGGTGCTTGGTTTCAGTGTCGGTATGGAGGCATTTGATGAGCTCCTGTGAATGAATGTTCCTTGGAGTCAGGAGTTCCCTGGAGTCAGGGTTTGGACTTAAGTCTCCTGCTTCCGATTATCGGTCTTATTTTTACAGTAGTTTCAAAACTTCTCCTTCTATACAGCACCATTGATAAAACATCTACATTAAAGATGATAAGTTTCTCTACAGTGAGAGTCACTCAGAGAGGTTCACAGGGTTACATGGAGAAGAGAAGAGGGAGGAGGGAGTTAGAGGTGACCCAAATGAGATGAGGTGAATCAATAGTGGAGAGAGTGGGCTAGCCAGTAGTCACTTCCTTATGTGCACTCCACAACTGGACCACTCAGAGATGTTCACGGGGTTATACAGAGAAGAGAAGAAGGAGGAAGGTAACATAGGTGGCCAGAAGGATAAAAGGGGGAATGAAAAGGAGGGAGACAGATCCAGCCAGTAATCAGTTCCCTAAGTGTTCTCCACCGTCTGGAACACACAGAAATTCACAGAGTTGGGTAGAGTAGAGAGGGGTTAGGGAGGAGACACAGGCGACCTGGTGGAGAAAAAGGAGGGTCCAAAGGGAGAGAGAGCAGTCAAGCCAGTAATCTCACTCCCTAGTGAAAAATGGGTCCTGAAGATTGGGTCCTTAAAGGTACAAAATTGGTAACAAATACATAAAAGCAAAAATTAAAAATCTAGAGTAGAGTTTGGAATTTCAAAAATACGATGTTAAAGAAAAGAAGAAGGAAAAGAAAGAGAGAAAGAACGAACAAACAAAAACAAACAAGGTCGCGAAAATTATAAAGAAAGTACAGGTACAAAATTGATAACTAATACCAGAAAGCGAAAATTAAAAATCTAGAGTAGAGTTTGGAATTTCAAAAATACGATGTTAAAGAAAAGAAGAAGGAAAAGAAAGAGAGAAAAAACGAACAAACAAAAACAAACAAGGTCGCGAAAATTATAAAGAAAGTACAGCTACAAAATTGATAACTAATACCAGAAAGCAAAATTTAAAAATCTAGAGTAGAGTTTGGAATTTCAAAAATACAATGTTAAAAAAAAAGAGAGAAAACAAACAAACAAATACGAACAATGTCACAAAAATTATAAAGAAAATACAGGTACAAAATTGATATCAAATACCAAAAAGCATAAATTAAAAATCTACAGTAAAGTTTGGAATTTCAGATATACAATGTTATATAAAAGAAGAAGAGAAAGAAACAGAGAAGAAGAAAAAAAAAAGTCACAGAAATTATATAAAAAAAAAAAACAAAAAAACTATAGGTACAAAATTGATAACATATACCAAAAAGCGAAAATTAAAAATCTAGAGTAGAGTTTGGAATTTCAAAAATACAATGTTAAAGAAAAGAAGAAAAAAACAAAAACAAACAAACAAAAAAAACAAGGTCAAAAAATTATAAAATATATATATATGAAGTTTGCTGAAGAAGAAAAAAATAGGGTCTTTTTTTTTTTTTGCAAAGTAATAGGTTATAAAAGTGAAAATTAAAGGAACAATAGAGGACTTAAAATTTTTTTTTTTATTAAAAAAAAAAGAAAGAATGATCGTAAAAATAATAAAAATATATCTAGGACTTTTTTGTTGTTTTTTTTTTTGGGTGTTGTGGGTTCAGTTCATTTTTGGCTAGTTCCTTGGTCAGATTTATATTTCTCAAGATCTATAGGCCCCTTCCTATGTAGTCCGTAGTAACCACAGGGTTTTGATCTATTGCCTGTAACTTCCAAGGCGTTTCCCTCTGTTATATCTTCTTCTGTTTGCTAGTCTCTTCAGTATCTGGTTTCCGCCCTGACTCAAAGGGCACGGTGGAGGACACTTTTTTTTTTTTTTTTTTAGGCTTACTTGTTCAGTCGCGCTGTGTGGAGGGAGGGAGGTGCTGCAAACAAATAACACTGGCGTGGGCTCGCAGTGCCTCAGCCACCCTGGGTCTGCCCCCGCTCACGGCGCGTGTAGCCTCCCTGTCCACACTGCTCGGACTCTAGGTTGTTCCGCCGGGAACAATCCAAGGCTGGCCCTGGGCTGCATGCACCTCCCAGGTCCAAGCCGCTCAGGTTCAGGCACTCGGGTAGTCCTCAGAGGCGCAGACTCAGTTGGGCCTGCGTTTTGTGCTCTTCCCAGGTCCGAGCGCCAATTTGCTCTTCCCAGGCGAGCGCCAATGCTGCGACTTATCGCCTCCCCGCCACTCGGTTATCTGGATGTAAAATCGGCGCACCTTCTCAGGCAGATGTTGACCGTCCAGACCCCCAAGAAGTTTTAGTTAGCAAAGAAGCCTGCTTACAATTTTATAGATAATGTCTCTCTGGGGCTGCGATTGCCCCCTTCCGGCTCTGGCTGCCTGTCACCGGAGGGGAAGGTCTGCAGCCGGCTATCTCTGTTCAGTCCTTTGTTCCGTGCGCGGGCCTGGCGGTCTTAAGTTAGGGCTGGCTTTTCGCGTGGTAGGTATCCCACAGTCTGGTTTGCTAGCCCAAATTATTTCGCTCAGATAGCGCTCAGGGTATTCAGGCCAGATTCTTACTCTCAGCGATGCAGCCCACGCCGCGCCTCCCTGCCCAGCCCCGGTTTGCTAATGGCGGATGCAGGCGTCTGCGCTGCTTCTCCGCTGGGGGAGTTACCGTAGGGCTCGCAATTTGCGAGTTTTAAATTGTTTATTTATTTTTTCTCCCTGTTATGTTGCCCTCTGTGCTTCCAAAGCTCGGCACAGATTCGGCAGTGAGAAGGTTTCCTGATGTTTGGAAACTTCTCTCTTTTTAAGATTCCCTTCCCGGGACGGAACTCCGTCCCTCCCTCTTTTGTCTCTTTTTTTTTGTTTTTAATATTTTTTCCTACCTCCTTTCGAAGAGTTGGGTTGCTTTTCTGGGTGCCTGATGTCCTCTGCCGGCATTCAGAAGTTGTTTTGTGGAATTTACTCGACGTTTAAATGCTCTTTTGATGAATTTGTGGGGGAGAAAGTGTTCTCCCCGTCCTACTCCTCCGCCATCTTGGCTCCTCCCCCTCCCTTTGCTTTTAAAACGTTATTTGTGATAGGAAGCATGCAAACAAATAAGACATTCTACATACATTTTCTCCCTATGTGTATGGACAACAAATCACCTAAATACTTTATAACCCAGACACTGTGACTACAATTCTCGATTGATTCATTTCTTGAAAAAATTAATGCATTCTACAAATCCCAAAATCCCCTTAAAAAGCAGTCAGTACCAGGGAAGGATGGGGTTTCCCAGGTGGCTCAGAGGTAAAGAATCTACCTATCAATGTAGGAGACATGCAGGATACGTGGGTTTGTTCCCTGAGTCAGGAAGATCCTCTGGAGGAGGAAATGGCAACCCATTCTAGTATTCTTGCCTGGGAAATCCCTTGGACAGAGGATCCTGGTGGGCTACAGTTCACAGGGTGACAAAGAATCAGACACAACTGAACACACAGACACGACTGGGCACAGACACACACCACACACACACACACACACACACACACACACACACGCACACCAGGGAAGAAGAATAAGAGTAGAAATAAAGAGATTACAATTAGAAAAGAATCAGAAGACAGTGAGTGCCATAAACATACGGGACGTGGAATGAGGAGAACCAGTTTTCGCTTTCCTGCTGGGAAGAATCTAATCGGTTTGCTTCCATGTACGCGTTCCACATAAAATACATTTGCTATTTTTTTTTAAAACTTCAGGTAACACACCCCTAAACTGAAGACTAAAGCCATATCCAATTTCCAAGTTCTTCATTAAACAGGTTTCATATTACCTTGTCCATGACAAAATTCTCCTTTTTTAAGCCATGTGGTTAATGCTTCCCATATCTCATGATAAGGTTTTATAACCCCTTCCCTGGCCTGGTGACACTTAAACACTAAAAAGAGTCAGACTCCAGAGCCTTGTTACTTTCCACTTTCCTTCTACACCCATTATAAACTCTAGACTCTAATTCTCAATATGTTCACCATTAAAATATATTAGCTAAAAACTCTAGGTACATTTAATTTAAAAAAAAAAAAAGGTCCCTAACACAACTCCCTTCTGGTAATACACTCTTTTACTCCTCAGATAAACTTCCTCTTAATTGTTTCAGAAAGGGGAGAAGCTTTCCCTGTTGTATGAGACCTAAAGTAAGAAAATATTCTATGAATATACAGACAGCATTGCAGGCATCAGTGCCTTCAGCACTCGCTTGTCCCTATTCACCAACTGCAAGTATCTGCAGCTTCTGCATGAGCTGCCCCCTGGCTGCTGGGTGTTTTTGTCCCAGAAGCAGAACAGGCCAGAGCAGAAGCCCTGGGAGTCGAGGCCCATTTCAGCAGCTCTCAATCAGCCCTGATTAACTGACATTAGACAACAATCTCTCCAGCATCCTTGCCTTCAGGTGCACCAGCCCTAAGTCATGTTCTACACAGCTTGTAGGAGGCCCCATGGGGACGGAGCCCTGGGTGCCTGCAGGGTGACCTCTTCAGTAACTCACCTCCCACCAGTGTCCTTCCCTTCCCTGTCTCCATTCCCCACTCCCTGAAAGATACTTCCTGGGATCGCCCCCCAAAAAGAGGTGACTTGTACTCAGATCCTCACCTCAAGATCTTCTTCTAAGGGAACCCAACTTAAGTCAGAGAGAATCATCAAAAAATTTTATAAACTATTGACTTAAAGGAGGAGACTGATGGGAACAACTTCATTTTAATGCAAGTCTGCCTGTGGGTCTTCCCTGGTGGCTCAGAGAGTTAAGAATCTGCCTGCAATGCAGGAGACCTGGGTTCGATCCCTGTGTCAGGAAGATCCCCAGAAGTAGGGAATGAAACCCACTCTCAGTGTTCTTCCCTGGAACATCTCTTGGACTGAGGCGCCTAGCAGGCTATAGTCCATAGCGTCACAAAGAGTCAGACGTGACTAAGCGACTAACACTTTCAAAGATGCATACATTCTATGAGATAAACTCACACCAGAAAGAAGTAAATTAGAAACACTACAACATTCTGAAGGCTGTCTTTTCACCTTGCTTATAGTTTCCTTTGTTGTGCAGAAGCTTTTAAGTTTAATTAGGTCCCATTTGTTTATTTTTGCTTTTATTTCCAATATTCTGGGAGGTGGGTCATAGAGGACTGTGTGTATGTATCGCCTGCTGTGATGTATGTCGGAGAGGGTTTTGCCTATGTTCTCCTCTAGGAGTTCTATAGTTTCTGGTCTTACGTTTAGATCTTTAATCCATTTTGAGTTTATTTTTGTGTATGGTGTTAGAAAGTGTTCTACTTTCATTCTTTTACAAGTGGTTGACCAGTTTTCCCAGCACCACTTGTTAAAGAGATTGGCTTTAATCCATTATATATTCTTGCCTCCTTTGTCAAAGATAAGGTGTCCATAGGTGCGTGGATTTATCTCTGGGCTTTCTATTTTGTTCCATTGATCTATATTTCTGTCTTTGTGCCAGTACCATACTGTCTTGATGACTGTGGCTTTGTAGTAGAGCCTGAAGTCAGACAGGTTGATTCCTCCAGTTCCATTCTTCTGTCTCAAGATAGCTTTGGCTATTTGAGGTTTTTTGTATTTCCATACAAATTGTGAAATTATTTGTTCTAACTCTGTGAAGAATACTGTTGGTAGCTTGATAGGGATTGCATTGAATCTATAAATTGCTTTGGGTAGTATACTCATTTTCACTATATTGATTCTTCCAATCCATGAACATGGTATATTTCTCCATCTATTAGTGTCCTCTTTGATTTCTTTCACCAGTGTTTTATAGTTTTCTATATATAGGTCTTTAGTTTCTTTAGATAGATATATTCCTAAGTATTTTATTCTTTTCGTTGCAATGGTGAATGGAATTGTTTCCTTAATTTCTCTTTCTGTTTTCTCATTATTAGTGTATAGGAATGCAAGGGATTTCTGTGTGTTGATTTTATATCCTGCAACTTTTCTATACCCACTGCTGGGCATACACACTGAGGAAACCAGAATTGAAAGAGACACGTGTACCCCAATGTTCATCACAGCACTGTTTATAATAGCCAGGACATGGAAGCAACCTAGATGTCCATCAGCAGATGAATGGATAAGAAAGCTATGGTACATATACACAATGGAGTATTACTCAGCCATTAAAAAGAATACATTTCAATCAGTTCTAATGAGGTGGATGAAACTGGAGCCTATTATACAGAGTGAAGTAAGCCAGAAAGAAAAACACCAATACAGTATACTAATGCATATATATGGAATTTAGAAAGATGGTAACAATAACCCTGTATATGAGACAGCAAAAGAGACACTGACGTATAGAACAATCTTTTGGACTCTGTGGGAGAGGGAGAGGGTGAGATGATTTGGGAGAATGGCATTGAAATATGTATAATATCATATATGAAATGAGTCACCAGTCCAGATTTGATGCACGATACTGGATGCTGGGGGCTGGTGCATTGGGACGACCCAGAGGGATGGTATGGGGAGGGAGGAGGGAGGAGGGTTCAGGATGGGGAACACATGTATGCCTGTGGAGGATTCATTTCTATATATGGCAGAACCAATACAATATTGTAAAGTTTAAAAATAAAATAAAATTTAAAAAAAAAAGCACTACAACAGGGATCCAGAAAAACTTCAGAAGGAAGGTAACATCTCAAACAGGCCTTGAAGGATGAATACGAGTTCAGTTTTAAGTGCTTAAAGGACACTTGAGGCAGAAAGATCAACAGAATAAAGTCAAGCAAAAAAAAAAAAATTGTAATACATTCAGGATGAAAAGGGAAATGATGAAGATGAAGCAGGAAAGCAGGAAAGCAGTTCAGAGCCATGAACACGATGCTAAGTCCTTAGAACATCAATTTCCCTCTCTGAGGAGAAAATAAGTGATCAGGGAATTGATACATTACAGTTGTTTAAAAACATAAGCAGGGACATCCCTGGAGGCACAGTGGATAAGAATCTGCCTACCAATGCTGGGCACACAAGTTCAGTCCCCGGTCAGAGAAGATTCCACATACTGCAGACAGACTAAACCTAAGAAACGAGACTACTGAGCCTGTGAACCACAACTACTGAAGCCCACATGCCTAGAGCCCATGCTTCACAGCAAGAGAGACCACAGCAATGAGAAGCCTTTGCCCTGCAATGAAGAGTAGCCCCCGCTTGCCACAGCTAGAGAAAGTCCATGCAAAGCAACGAAGACCCAGTGCAGCCAAAAATAAAAACGAAAAAAGACACCTAACAGCAGTGCATAAGACAAATTGTCAGAAGTATAATAATATAGATAGTATAAAAAATTTTGAATTTCTTAAGTTTGTGTGTGTGTGTGTGTGTGCTCAGTTGTGTCCACCTCTTTGCAACCCCGTGGACTGCCAGGCTCCTCTGTCCATGGGATTTCCCAGGCAGGAGTACTGGAGAAGGTTGCCATTTCCTCCTCCAGGGGATCTTCCCAATGCAGGGACTGAACCACTGTCTCCTGTGTCTCCTGCATGGCAGGCAGATTCGATACCACTGCTGCCACCTGCGCTAGTACAGACCTATCATAGCACACCTATTATTTTTGTGTATGTGTGTTTGCAGAGATATATGCATATGAATCTTAGTGCTCTTTCATGAATAAAAGTAAGTTGTTAGGCAAAATGTACACTGTGGTTTCAGATTTGTGAGCTATATCTGCGTGTAATGAGTGTAAGTTACTCTATAAAGCTGGTACTGCCTGGTGTTATGCGTTGCAATGAACGGCACCATCACCTGCGCAGTTTTCAACCGGGAAACCAGGACTTATCCTTAACAGGTTCCCCTTCTGCGGTGGCCACACCCAGTCCATCAAAGTTGCATCAGTGTTACCTCCCAGATAATTCCTGCTGCTGCTGCTAAGTCTCGTCAGTCATGTCCGACTCTGTGCGACCCCATAGACAGCAGCCCACCAGGCTCCCCCATCCCTGGGATTCTCCAGGCAAGAACACTGGAGTGGGTTGCCATTTCCTTCTCCAATGCATGAAAGTGAAAAGGGAAAGTGAAGTCGCTCAGTCATGTCCGACTCTTAGTAGACCCCATGGACTACAGCCTACCAGGCTCCTCCGTCCATTGGATTTTCCAGGCAAGAGTACTGGAGTGGGGTGCCATTGCCTTCTCTGAGATAATTCCTGGATCTCTCCATTTTTCTTAGTTGTCTGTGTCACCATTCAGTTGAGCCACCATTAATCAGTTCTCACTGTGATGAGAGCAAGAGCAAGCATTCATCCTCTCCCACTTTCAGTCTCTCCTCACAGCCCATCACGTCCCTCCCCAGTGTACAGTCCTGCATGGGTTCATCGCTGCCCTGAGGATACAGGCCCAGCTTGATGTGGCCTCTGCCCACCTACTCAGGCTCATCTCTCAAAATGCCATCAAGCCACACTGGCCACCATTTAATGCCCCCGAAAAGCCCGTGATCCCAAGTACATCAGGGGTTTACATGTATTGATGCATCAGGTTCCATTGAAGATGACACGTGTCATTGTCAAGCTATAACTATGGACCTAATGATGGCCCATATCAAGGTGGTGTATTCTTGTCGACCGTTCATCTTCTGCAGACTACCCCTTCGAACCACCAATGGCTGCATTTACAGTAAGAATGTATCATCCAAATATTAACAATAATGGCAGCATCTGTCTTGTTAGTCTAAGATCACAGTGATCTTCTGCTTTAACTATTTCTGAAGTTCTTATATTCATTCCTTCACTGTGCTGTAATCCAAACCCAATTTACCCCCTAGTGCCAGAGATCACACAGATCTACGAAACAGAGAGAAATGCAACAGAAATCACCAGAATGAACTCAGAAAATTGCCATGTGATGCTACCTTAAAATCAGATTAACCTGCATTAGATCTGGAACAAACTTTAAGTTATTGTTGATATATACATTTGACACACAGGTTCGATCCCTGGGTCAGGAAGATCCCCTGCAGAAGGAAATGGCAACCCACTCCAGTATTCTTGCCTGGAAAATCCATGGACAGAGGAGCGTGGTGGGCTACAGTACAGGGTGCCACAGAGTCGTACACAGCTTAGTGACTAAACAACAACAACATCACACACAACCCTCCATTTTTACCTGTTTAATTCCCATTTCTCCTCCCCCTCTCAGCCCAACACCGCTTTCTCAGGAAACCGTCCCTGGCCTCCAGACAAAGCCAGATTTCTGTCTGTTGCTCTCCTAACCTTATGTCTCCTTCCTTCTCCATCTGCCATCACCTACGTATGCGCCCACTTAATTATCTACCTTCCTCTCGTCTTGACCATAAGGTCTATGAAGATGGCACATAGCAAAGGCTTAAGAAATATGTGTTTAAAGAAATTATTCTAAGTTAACCTCACTCAGGTATCTCATTAATCATTTCAGATGTTATCTATTTATGACCATGTATAGCTAAGAAAACTAAAGTTCTGAGAGACTTAAAAAGACTTAAAAGCTTAAAGACTTAAAGAGACTTTAGTCTCAAAGTCATGTTCAACTCTTTGCAACCCGATGGACTGTAGCCCACCAGGCTCCTCTGTCCATGGGATTTTCCAGGCAAGAATGCTGGAGTGGGTTGTCATTTCCTTTTCCATGTATGCACACTACTGTATATAAAATGGATAACCAGCAAGAATCTACTATATAGCATACAGAACTATATTCAACATTTTGCAATAATCTACAAGGGGAGAGAATAGAAAAAGAATATATATACATATATGTGAATACACATACACACATATAAAACGTGAAAAAAGTGCAAGTGTTAGTTCCGTCATATCCAACTCTCTGCAACCCCGTGGACTTTAGTTCACCAAACTCCTCTGTCCACAGAATTCTCCAGGCAAAAGTACTGGAGTGGGTAGCCATTCCCTTCTCCAGGAGATCTTTCCAACCTGGGATTAAACTTGGGTCTCTCATGTTACAGACAGATTCTTTACCATCTGAGCCACCAGGGAAGCCCATATATACGTATGGGCTACGTATATTTGTATAACTGAATCACTTAGCTGAACACTTGAAATTAATACAACATTGTAAATCAGCTACATTCAATTTGAAAAATAAAAATGAGTAATAGGCAACATTTACTAAGTTGTGTCTGTATTAATAGTTATAAGACCCTTTTCCTATTTCTCAGAATTTTTTGTTATATCATTGTCCTGATACTTCTTCAACAAAAATTTCTTCTACATGATGTCTGAATTTTTCTAAATTTCATCTATCCAAACTCTAGTTTGTTGATTCATTGCTTAACCTCATTTCCAGCTTGGCAATTTGGCCTCCCTTTGTACCACATTATATCATTCCACATGTATTTTTCCTGCTCTTTGCCTATGTGATGCCCTAATTTTTGCAAATCCACAATAATGTAGGAAAATACACCCACTAGGGTTTGTCAATTTTGTTCACAATGTATTTTCCTGGACAGGTAGGGGTGGAGAGTGTTTTGGAGTAAGGGCAGGAAGAGATGATGAGATGAGACTGAATTGTGTGTAGAATATAGAGTAGGAAAAATCAGTTCCAGTTTGGAAACAATGAAACCAGATAATATTCCTAGTTAAAAGAACACACGTAGTTAAAGAATGTCTAGTGTGACACAGAATTGAGTAATACACAGGAGGCTAAACACAATCTTTATCTTAAAAAAGAAAATAAAATATTACAGAAGATTTAACCAAAGGAGACTTCATGTAACGATAAACGTGTATAATAACAGAGTTACCACATATTTTAATATGCTGCTATTTTCCTGATAAAAGCAGAGTCTCTTAGAATGTAGATATATATTTTGTTTGCTTCAAACGAAAGATGGTTTAAAGGAACAAAGGGTGAGGGCCCAGTGAACTATGAAAATCAGGTCATCTTGATTAAAGATGAGACAAAAAAGCACGTGGAAATGCCAACGATTCTTACATAATCTGTCACTGACTGTGTACAGTAAACTTAGAAGTGAGCAAGGGACCTGTCCCCAGCCACAGCCCTGTGCCTTCCTCCCAGAGGAGCTGCTTCTGCCACACACAGCTGGTTCCCCAAAAAAAGGCAATTCTGAACACCGCATCCCTACTCACCCGAGACTCCTGGCCTTTTCATCTCACTTCCTCTATAGGCTCCTCCTCAGTTACTTTGCCTCCCAGCCCTGCCCCCACATTGCCTTTGAGGATCACTAGGTTTGGAGCTTCTCTCCTTTCACCTTTCTCCAAGGTACAGCAACCCTGCTCATTCTCTGGCTCTCTTTGCTTGGAGTTGACTCTGCCCACCCAAGTCCCAGGGTGCCCGCCCCCTACTTAGCTGCTTCATTCCCCAGGAGGGGCAGTTCACCATGCCTGAGCCATCATCCATGTGAAGAGGTTTGAAGGAACCTTATAGCTTCCCAACTGCCCACTGGTATCCACTAGAAGCATCTCTGAAAATGCAAATACTGTCCAAAAAGGAATACAGCCAATCCCCATTATTCCTAGGTTTGCCTATGTGCTGCATTATTAAAAGACGCTTGCTCCTTGGAAGGAAAGCTATGACAAACCAAGACACCATATTAAAAAGCAGAGACACCACTTTACTGACAAAGGTCCATATAGTCAAAGCTATGATTTTTCCAGTAATCATGTGTGGATGTGAGAGTTGGACCATAAAGAAGGCTGAGCACTGAAGAATTCATGCCTTCATGGTGCAGGAGAAGACTTCTGGGAGTCCCTTGGACTGCAAGGAGATCAAGCCAGTCAATCCTGAAGGATATCAGCCCTGAATATTCATTGGAAGGACTGATGCTGAAGCTGAAACTCCAATACTTTGGCCACCTGATGCAAAGAGTTGACTCATTTGAAAAGACCCTGATGCTGGGAAAGATTGAAGGTGGGAGGAGAAGGGAGTGATGGAGGATGACATGGTTGGATGGCATCTTTGGCCTAATGGACATGAGTTTGAGCAAATTCCAGGAAATGGTGAAAGACAGGGAAGACTGGCGTGCTACAGTCCATGGGTTTGCTGAGTTGGACACAACTGAGCGACTGAACAACAAAGGTTTGTCATAGCTTTCCTTCCAAAGAGCAGGCGTCTTTTAATTTCATGGCCGCAGTCACTATCCACAGTGATCTTAGAGCCCAAGAAAATAAAAATCAGCTGTAGTTCAATATAAAATATATTTTAAAAAAAGAAGATGGAGATAATCATGCTCACCTCACAAGACAGATAAAACAATAGAATAAGGTATAACACTGTGCCTAGTAAGAGCCAAAAAGTGATTTTTTTAAACAGTAGATGATACTAAACCTTCTTTCCAGCTCAGAAAGTCTATGGATATAAGCAGCCAGCACTGCCTTCCATGCTGTTTTTTTTTTCCTGACCCATGTCTGTTCCTTATTAAAACACTGCAATGTTGCAGTGAAGGAAGAACTTATTCAGTAACCCTGTGCATCAAAAAAAGTAAACGAACTGACACCAATGCCTCAGAGATGATTCTAAGGGTCACTAGAGACCTCCATCTTTTCTGCTTGAGATCACAAAAAAAAAACATGCAACAGAGTTTTGAAACCCTGGACCCCTCCAAGTCCTCTGGCTCTACCTGTTAATAACATAAATTTATTAACATGCTTATTATTTTCTCTAATTTTGGTTTTCTCCACTGGAGTTATAAGCATGTGTCCCTGCTCAAAGTTCATGGCCAAATGCAGAGTAAAACTATGTATTCTCATGCCAGAAGGCTCTGTTTTAAAAACTCTAAAAAATAAAGCCTGTTTATAAGCTTTAGACCATGGCTGCAAAAAAAAAAAGTAATATGCAAATTAGACATTTTATAACTTTACTGCTAAATAATAAAGGCAGCACTCCAAACCTCAGCCAGACATTTGCATAATTGCATTACCAGCATTCATATGAGCCACAGTGGAAGTGAAGGGGGGAAATCTTGCTTATTTCCTGTCCACTCCATAATAGAACATGACTCTCATTTGCCCTTACAAATAAAGCTTAATTGTTGTTTTAAACCAGACGCCATATTTGGGTTCTTTCATGGTTCCTGGTCACCATGAGGGAGCAGCAACAAATTTCATAAGGAAGGAAAATATTTAATAAAAAACTGTGGTTATTCCAAAAGAAGTGCACTAAATATTCAATTTTTATTACACCTCTGCATTTGCTTTCTCTGCATTTTGGCAGAGCAATTTCTTATTACACATATCGTCTCTTTTCAAGATTAATTTCTTTAGGGTCAGTTTTTCCCAAATCTCTTTATGTACACTCAGTACAGAGAACTGGCTGATACTCCTAACAACTCCCTTCTAATTAATTAATAATTCCTGGGTGTCCCCTAGAGACAACTTAGAATGCACCCAATCAATGCTTGATGATTGAGTTGAAGTTAAATTTATTCCATTTAAGAAAGTTACTTATGGCACATATCTTGGTATGGGCACCCACAAATGCAGATCCTGAAATAGAGCTTGGGTGCAAGCAGTTTAGGGGCTCCCCAAGTGGTTCAGTGGTAAAGAATTCGCCTGTCAATATAGGAGATGTGGGTTTGATCCCTGGGTCAGGAAGATCTCCTGCAGGAGGAAACAGCAACATACTCCAGTATACTCGCCTGGAGAATCCCATGGACAGAAGAGCCTGGCGGGCCACAGTCTGTGGAGTTGCAAAGAGTCAGATACGACTTAGGGACTGGGCACAGACCCACGCAGATAGTGTGTTTGGAAGGTGATCTGAGGAAGCACAAGTGAGGCAGTGGGGAAAGTGAGACAGGGAAGGGAGGTAAGCTAAACAGGTACGTCAATGAGACAGGTAAATGCTGGAGGGCAACTGGGTTCCAGACCCAGAAGGGACTCGAGGAAGAACCATATGAATGGAACTTCATAAGCCCCACATGTTCCCCCTACGCAGCCATCTCTGCTGCCACTGCTGCTGCAAAGTCGCTTCAGTCATGTCCAACTCTGTGCTACCCCATAGATGGCAGCCCATCAGGTTCCCCTGTCCCTGGGATTCTCCAGGCAAGAACACTGGAGTGGGTTGCCATTTCCTTCTCCAATGCATGAAAGTGAAAAGGGAAAGTGAAGTCGCTCAGTCGTGTCCAGCCCTCAGCGACGCCATAGACTGCAGCCTACCAGGCTCCTCCATCCATGGGATTCTCCAGGCAAGAGTACTGGAGTGGGGTGTCATTGCCTTCTCCAACGCAGCCATCTCTACTCTCCTATTACCCACTCATCCCTGGCTCCCCAGGGATGCAGTCTAGAGTCAGGACTTAGGTTCTGCCAGTTCTCAGGTTGGACACCATGCATTCCATCATCCTCTGACCCCACACCCACCTACTGTCAGAGGCAAATCCATGCACTGTCACTCTTCAAAGCAATGGTCTCTGTCACCCTCGACTTAAAGGTTATTAATCTCATTGGAAACCTTGTTTTTAAATCATTATGAATGATTCTTAGAATCTGGCCTTCAATCGTTTTGGCTCATCTTTTCCATGAAATGATTTTAAGACTTTATATTCACTGCAACATATTTTTAAGTTATCTACACGATTTTTATTAAATGTTTAAGTGGTAGCTAGATGTGAGGCTGCAGTCCATGGGATCGCTAAGAGTCGGACACGACTGAGAGACTTCACTTTCATTTTTCACTTTCCTGCACTGGAGAAGGAAATGGCAACCCACTCCAGGGTTCTTGCCTGGAGAATCCCAGGGACAGGGGAGCCTGGTGAGCTGCCGTCTATAGGGTCGCACAGAGTCAGACACGACTGAAGCAACTTAGCAGCAGCAGCAGCGGCAGCAGATGTGACTTTCAGTGAAATATAGACTTTGAAAATCCAAAGTAAAATCGCTATTCTACTCTTTTCAATGTCCCCAATGGAAGGAATCTAAATTCCAAAAGAATTTGATTCTCACCATTGTCCATTTAAAAATATAAATGTATGTGTCTCTTGTTTTATGATGTTCCTTTAAGTCTTATTCCTGTTATATTTTCCCCACAGAATTAATTCTAATACAGCAACATATACTTGAAATAATTTTGGTAAATAAACTTATAATTCCTTTCAAAATGTAAATAAATTGACATTTTAAAAAATTTCCTGTGACCTTACAGTTCAATTTTTTTTAACTTTTCTTCTGAGGCGTTCACATACACTTCTCATTTAGTACATAATTAAACAGAATAATTCAAATATCTTTTAAACATTGATAAATATATAGCAATTCAAATGCTAGCAGAAATGCATCTTTTAATAAAATAAGACTGTTCTGTTTTTCTGAATTTGTTCATCTCTTCATGAAGGGATATTATTTTGTTACTAGAATAAGACAGAGGCCAGCATTAGTGTTATTTTAATAAATATCACTGAGAGGACTTGTCAAAAAAAAAAAAAAAGGTAGCTGGGAATAGAATAGATTTTGTTATAGCAAGGTCCTTCAATTCTTTAAACTTTTCCAGAGTTACATCCTGAATATAACATAACATAGTAGTCTATCATCAAAGATTATTATGAATAATCTTGGGTAAGTCTCAGGATAATTTTAGAGCAATTTAGTTTAAAGAATTAGAAACTGTCTGAGTTGAAAGGAAGTTTTTGTCAGTCATTAGAGCGCTTTGCTTTCTCAGTATCAGTATTTCACAGGGTGCCTTGGTTTGGCCCTCAGGAGTTTTTCCATCACAGCAAGAATAGGGGTGAATAAGGAGGGAGATGGGGAAAAGGGGGGTGTGAAAAGTAAGCATGAACCCCTCCAGATGGTAAGAATGTTTGCAGACAGATCAGCTTGACTAGAGCCTGCAGGGAGTTCAGAATCTGGAAGCTGATTGGTTGAAGCCACACATGTCCTTGCATATTACCTTGGGAAGTCTGCAAACCCCAAGGGTACACACATGTACACACACACACCGGTTTACAGTTCATTGGCTTAGGAACCAACTTTCTGACCCCCGAGTCCTTTTGATCCTTGCCTTGTGAAATTCAAAGACCAAGTTTTTGAAACCCCCAAAATGAAAACAAACTCTTTGGTTTGGCTGTTTCACCCTCTGGGAAAGTTAATAAAACTTTAATGCCCTGGCAGCTGCCTCAAAAGAAGGGAAGGGACAGGGGGGCAAACAGTTACCAGAAAAAAAAAATACGTTAGTTAGCAATTCATAGTTGTGCCTTGCCACAAATAAAAAGAGCTTGCTTAAGATTACAAGTAAGCAGGGTACATCCTGGGTGCTACAGGTGTCAGCAAGTCAAAATAATTTGATTTGTTGGTAGATTTGTTGGTAGATTTAAGGTTAGTGGATAAGAAAAGAGGAGCGTCTCCTAGCAGAGGGCAGTAAGATAATAAAAGATAGGGATGCCGGAAATCACCAAGGATGTTAAGGGAAAAGTGGAAAGAAGGGTTTTGGTGATGTTCATATGAAAGATCAGAGGGAGACAATATAGGAAAAGTTAAAGGAGGCAGCGAGGCATCAGTGGAGATTTCTGGGTCAGGGGACAACATGAAATGGCCATCTTTAATGACATATAACTTCAGCATTTTATTCCACTTGCCATGTGTCAGGAAATGAAATAAAATGCACAGGTAGAAAAAAAAATTTTTTAAACATGTCAGGTCATGCCTTTGTATAAACTTTTCAGCGATTGGTTTAGATTTGTGTGAATGTTAAATGTGACTTTGTTTTATATGTAATGTGTATGTATATATACATATACCATCATATAACCATCTGATGGTTCATATAACCATCTGAAATATTCTGCAACTATTTAATGATAACAGTACATGTAGAGTTTCAGGCAGTCTGGGCCAATTGGTTCCTAAACTAATGACTTCTTTACTGAATGTTTTATTTATTGAATTCAGGGTGATTCCTCCCAATGCAGGGCGAAAGGTCTCAGTTAGTGCTGAATTACCAAAGTTTTGCCTGGGAATTCAAAAAAAGAATAGCACTAAAATTTGTATATTTTTTAAACAATTGCAATAATAATGATAAAGACTGGGCTTCCCTGGTGGTCCAGTGGTTAAAAATCTGCCTTCAAATGCAGGGAACACAGGTTCGATCTCTGGAAGATTCTGCATGCCCTGGAGGGACTAAGCCTGTGGGCCACAACTGATAAGCCTGCACTCTAGAGCCCATTCTCCCCAACAAAAGAAGCCACCACAATGAGAAACCCGGGCACCACAACTAGAGAATCCTCCCCCTCACTGCAACTAGAGAAAGCCCAAATGCAGCAATGAAGACCCAGCACAGCCAAAAATAAGTAAGTTAAAATTTTTCAAAAATAATACTGATGATAAAGACTGTACTTTTGTCTCATCCTGGCCTTGATACCAAGAGACAGGGACAGTCTGGGATCCTCTTCTATCATGGCATGGGAGTCAGTATTCTCCTGAAAGTTCCTGCTGCTAAGCTGATAAGTCTCTGCAGTCGTGTCCGACTCTGTGCGACCCATAGACGGCAGCCCACCAGGCTCCCCCATCCCTGGGACTCTCCAGGCAAGAACACTGGAGTGGGTTGCCATTTCCTTCTCCAATGCAAGAAAGTGAAAAGTGAGAGGGAAGTCGGTCAGTAGTGTCCAACTCTTAGTGACCCCATGGACTGCAGCCTACCAGGCTCCTCCATCCATGGAGTTCTCCAGGCAAGAGTATGGAGTGGGGTGCCATTGCCTTCAGAAAATATTGACCCCTTTTCATTGAAAGGGGTTCAGTGAAAAAGTTACTTTATAGGGCAAGAGAGACTTCCCAATTGTAACCAAGTCCAGGACCTTGAGATGGGGACATTTTCTTGGATTATCTGAATGAACCCAATGTAATCACAAAAGGTCCTTAAAAGTGAAAGAAGGAGGTTTAAGGGTCAGAGGCAAGGGAGATGTGATGACAGAAACAGAGTTCGGAGTGATGCAAGGCTGTCATCCGGGGGATGCACACAGCCTGGGAAACTGGGGAAGGCGAGAAAACAGATTCCCTCTAGAGAGTTCAGAAGAAAGCCAGCCCCACTGACCCCTTCAGCCCAGTGAGACCCATTCCAGACTTCTAAGCTTCAGAATTGTATGATTAAATATGTGTGTTGTTTTAAACACTAAGTTTGTGGTCATTTGTTTCAGTAGAAATAGGAAACTAATATAGTGCCCTAGTGAAATGACAGGAATCTTTAAAAATTAACTATGTAGGCATATCTCATATTAACTACACATTAGAATTACATAATGTCTTCTAAAAATATCCTTTGGGGGAACCCATGTACATTGTTGGGCATCCCCTGTGGCTCAGCTGGTAAAAAAAAAAAAACCGCCTGCAATGCGGAAGACCTGGATTCAATCCCTGGGTTGGGAAGGTTCCCTGGAGAAGGGAAAGGCTATGCACCCAGTATTCTGGCCTAGAGAATTTCATTGACTGTATAGTCCATGGGGTCGCAAAGAGTCAGACATGACTGAGCGACATTTTCACTTTCACATGTACATTGTTTGTGGGAATGTGATTGCTGCAGCCCTCTGGAAATTGCAAATCTCAGCCTTACAAATAGCTGAGAAAAGAGAAGTGAAAGGCAAAGGAGAAAAGGAAAGATATACCCATTTGAATGCAGAGTTCCAAAGAATAGCAGAGAGATTAAAAAGCCTTCCTCAGTGATCAATGCAAATAAAGAGAGGAAAAAAATAGAATGAGAATGACTAGAGATCTCTTCAAGAAAATTAGAAATACCAAGGGAACATTTCATACAAAGAAATTGGCACAATAAAGGACAGAAATGGTATGGATCTAACAGAAGCAGAAGATATTAAGAAGAGATGGCAAGAATACACAGAAAAACTAAACAAAAAACATCTTCATGACCCAGATAACTATGATGGTTTGGTCACTCACCTAAAGCCAGACATCCTGGAATGTGAAGTCAAGTGGGCTTTAGGAAGCACCACTACAAACAAAGCTAGTGGAGGTGATGGAATTCCAGTTGAGCTATTTCAAATCCTAAAGGATGATGCTGTGAAAGTGCTGCACTCAATATGACAGTAAATTTGCAAAAGTCAGCAGTGGCAACAGGACTGGAAAAGATCAGTTTTCATTCCAATCCCAAAGAAGGGCAATGCCAAAGAATGCTCTAACTACCACACCATTGCACTCATCTCACACGCTAGTGAAGTGATGCTCAAAATTCTCCAAACCAGCCTTCAGCAGTACATGAACCATGAACTTCCAGATGCTCAAACTGGATTTAGAAAAGGCAAAGGAACCAGAGATCAAATTGCCAACATCCACTAGATCATAGAAAAAGTGCAAGAGAGTTCCAGAAAAATATCTGCTTATGTTTTAATGATTATGTCAAAGTCTTTGACTGTGTAAATCACAACAAACTGTGAAAAATTCTTCAAGAGATGGGAATACCAGACCACCTTACCTGCCTTCTGAGAAATCTGTACACAGGTCAAGAAGCAACAGTTAGAACCAGACACCAGACATGGAACAACAGACTGGTTCTAAATTGGGAAAGGAGTACATTAAGGCTGTATATTGTCACCCTGCTTATTTAATGTATATTCAGAGTGCATCATGCAAAATGCCAGGCTGTATGAAGCACACGCTGGAATCAAGATTGCCAGGAGAAACATCAGTAACCTCAAATATGCAAATGACACCACCCTTATGGCAGAAAGCAAAGAACTAAAGAGTCTCTTGATGAAAGTGAAAGAGGAGAGTGAAAAAGGTGGCTGAAAACTCAACATTCAGAAAACTAAGATCACAGCATCTGGTCCCATTACTTCATGGCAAATAGATGGGGAAACAATAGAAACAGTGACACACTTTATTTTCTTGGGCTCCAAAATCACTGCAGATGGTGACTGTAGCTATGGAATTAAAAGATACTTTCTCCTTGGAAGAAAAGTTATGACCAACCTAGACAGCATATTAAAAAGCAGAGACATTACTTTGCCAACAAAGGTCCGCCTAGTCAAAGCTATGGTTTTTCCAGTAGTCATGTATGGATGTGAGAGTTGGACTATAAAGAAAGTTGAGCGCCAGAGAATTGATGCTTTTGAACTGTGGTGTTAGAGAAGACTCTTGAGAGTCCCTTGGACTGCAAGGAGATCCAACCAGTCCATCCTAAAGGAGATCAGTCCTGAATGTTCATTGGAGGGACGATGTTGAAGCTGAAGCTCCAGTACTTTGGCCACCTGATGCGAAGAACTGACTCATTTGAAAAGACCCTGATTCTGGGAAAGATTTAAGGCAGGAGGACAAGGGGACAACAGAGGATGAGATGGCTGGATGGCATCACCGACTCGATGGGCATAAGTTTGAGTAGGCTCCAGGAGTTGGTGATGGACAGGGAAGCGTGGCATGCAGCAGTCCACGGGGTCACAAAGAGTTGGATGCAACTGAGCTACTGAACTGACTAACTGATATCTGTCTCTACTGCTTCACAAATAGGTTCATCTGTACCACTTCTCACTCTTGCTATCATTCTGTCACAGGGCGCCTACTAGCACACTTTGAGCAAGCTTCTAGAGTTGGTGATAGACAGGGAAGCCTGGCATGATGCAGGCCATGGGGTCACAAAGAGTCAGACATGACTGAGTGACTGAACTGAACTCTGGAAAAGAGCACAGAGCTTCTCGAAAAAAAAAAAAAAAATAGAACTACCATTGCCTGCGTGTTTAGTCACTCAGGCATGTCTGAATCTTGGTGACCCCATGGACTGTATCCTGCCAGGCTCATATGTTCATGGGATTTCTCAGGCAAGAATACTGGAGTGGGTTGCCATTTCCTTCTCCAGGGGATCTTGCCCACCCAGGGGTTGAACCCACGTCTCCTGCATTGTAGGCAGATTCTTTACCATCTGAGCCACCACAGATTACCAAAGAACTATCATATTACCTAACAATTCTACTCCTCAATATATATCTGAAAAAACACTAACACAAAAAGATACATGCACTCCAATGTTCATAGCAGCATTATTCACTGCCAAGGTATGGAAGCAACCTAAGTATCCATCAGTAGATGGATGGATAAAGAATCTGTGAGACATTGTATTTACATGCCTTGAGCAGCTTCAGCTGCATGCAACAAATTCTGGTAAATTCTCTTTTCATTTTTATTCTATTGCAAATATTTTCTAATTTTCCTTGTTATGGCTTCTTAGATACACCCATCATTTATATGTGGACATTTAATTTCCAAATACATAGTATTTTCCTTAAAGTATCTTTAATATTATTTAATCTCTCATTTTACACTAATTTCTCATTTAAATGCTTTCTCCTCTGCAATCACCCTCTGTGTTTTTTTCAGTCTAACTTTATTGAGGCTTCCGATGGTTAAGTCAAAGATCTCTCTTGGTAAGTGTCACATTGCACTTGAAAATATGTGGATTTATTTTCAAATATCTTTTGATGTTGATTTCTAACATAATTCTGCAGTGATAAGAGAACAGACTCTGTTTGATTTCAGTACCTTTATACCATGAAATTTTTGCACTTTGTTTTATGTCCCTGGATATGTTCCATTGTCTGCTGGTTTAGTCTATAGGAATTTGAATAGAATTTGTATCCTACAGTTGTGTGAAAATTATATAAATCTTAATTATGTTCCATTGGTGCAGTGCTTTTCAGGTCTACTATATCCTTTTCAGGTCTACTATATCCTTTTCAGTTCAGTTCAGTTTAGTCACTCAGTCGTGTCTGACTCTTTGCTACCCCATGAACTGCAGCATGCCAGGCCTCCTTGTCCATCACCAACTCCCAGAGTTCACTGAGACTCATGTCCATTGAGTCAGTGATGCCATCCAGCTATCTCATCCTCTGTCGTCCCCTTCTCCTCCTGCCCCCAATCCCTCCCAGCATCAGAGACTTTTCCAGTGAGTCAACTCTTCACGTGAGGTAGCCAAAGTATTGGAGTTTCAGCTTTAGCATCAGTCCTTCCAATGAACACCCAGGACTGATCTCCTCTAGGATGGACTGGTTGGATCTCCTTGCAGTCTGAGGAACTCTCAAGAGTCTTCTCCAACACCACAGTTCAAAAGCATCAATTGTTCGGTGCTCAGCTTTCTTCATAATCCAACTCTCACATCCATACATGACCACTGAAAAACCATAGCCTTGACTAGACGGACCTTTGTTGGCAAAGTAATGTCTCTGCTTTTGAATATGATATCTAAGTTGGTCATAATTTTCCTTCTATATCCTTTTACTTCTCTGTATATTCATTCCATTAATTTTTGAGAGTTGGATATTGAAACTCCAACTAAAAATTTTGATTTATCTACTTAAAAGAATTATACAGTGGAACTATATGTAACCTTGTTCTGTTTCCCAAGTCTCCTGTAAATGTGTTATCATGCTTTCATAATTTAAAAAAATTAAAATTATGAAAATAAGCAGTGAGGTATATACATATATGTATATGAAGATTCCCCTGGAGGAGAGCATGGCAACCCACTCCTGTATCATTGCCTTAGAGAATCCCATAGGCAGATGAGCCTGGCTGGCTACATTCTGTAAGGTTGCAAAGAGTCAGACATGACTGAGACAACTTAGCGTGTGTGTGTGTGTGTGTGTGTGTAAAATGCAATACTACTCCACTGCAAAAAAAGAATAACATTTTCCCATTTGCAGCAACATGGATGAACTTACAGGACATTGTGCTAAGTGAAATAAGTCAGACAGAGACAAATACTGAATGGAGTCACTTATATGTGAAATTTGAAAAATGCAGCCACTTAGTGAATATAACAAAAAGAAGCAGACTCACGTATAAAGAACAAACGAGTGGTTGTCAGTGGGGAGAGGGGAGGGGTCATACAGGGGTGGAAGAGTGGGAGGTACAAACTATTGAGTGTAAGGCAGGCTTAAAGATGCATTATGCAACCCTGGGAATATAGCCAACATTTTATAATAATTGTAAATGGAAAATAACACTTTAAATTACATTAATTTTTTTAATAAATAAAACAAAATTCTTTTTTTTTTTCTTTTTTGGCTACACAGTGTGTGGGTTTTTAATTCCAAAACCAGGTCCAAACCCACAACCCCTGCAGTGGAAGTGCAGAGTCTTAACCACTGGATCACCAGTGTGCATGCATGCTCAGTCACGTCTGACTCTTTGTGACCCCATGGACTGTAGTCCCCGCCAGTTTCCTCTGTCCATGGGATTTTCCAGGCAAGAATACTAGAGTGGGTTGCCATTTCCTCCTCCAGGGGATCTGCCCAACCCAGGAATCAAACCCAAGTCTCCTGTGTCTCCTACATTAGCTGGCAGATTCTTTACCACTCTACTACCTGGGAAGCCCCTAAAATTCTTAAATGATTATCATCTATAACATTTGATTGTTCTTGGTAATCTAATGCAGATATAAAAGAGTATGTTTATCACCAGGGTAGGCACAAAGGAAATTGAAGTGGGGAACAGAAATTGAGGGTTATTAAATATCATAGGGCCTTCCTAAAAGGGCAGGAAATTTATCAGCTGTGCTTCTCTTCTCTACTCAAGCAGTCCTGTTTGCCCAGAAACCAATGAACATGAAACAACTCATGTATCTTCAGTGGACAAACACATGTGTGTTTTCCTAATTCATGATGTAGAGAGCAGGATGAAAGGCCAGAGACCACTGTGGGTGGAAGCGTATTAGATTTACAAAATGGATTGCACCCAAATGTCATGGGCATGAATTCTGGGGAACCTAATGATTTTTGAAAAATATCTGTTAGGACTGCTGCTCATGCCACGCTCCAGGGTAAAACCACGAGTAGGAATTGATCTGTTGTATTTTATAAAATCCAAATGCTGCTTTCCTGTTTTTAAATAGTTTTAAAAAAAAATAACAGAATCTGAAATAGAACACAAGGGAAGAAATCGAGACAGCACATTTGAACCTTCTCAAGCTGCCAGGTCACGTATCTCTCCCTCTTCCCCTCCAGAGAGGCCCAGGCGTGCCCACTCTCTGTCTGCCAGGGATCTGGGACTCAGTAAGAGGTTATTCACACCGTGTCCAGTCCTAGACCATGCTTTTAAAATATCCAGGAGTGGCCAAAGCTTTGGCATTATGTGTGAATGTGAAGTCACTCAGTGGTGTCCAACTCTTTGCAACCCCATGGACTGTAGCCCACCAGGCTCCTCCATCCATAGGATTTTCCAGGCAAGAGTATTGGAGTGGGTTGCCATTTCCTTCTCCAGGGCATCTTCCTGACCCATGGATCGAACTCGGGTCTCCCACCTTGCAAGCAGACTCTACCTTCTGAGCCACAAGGGATTATGCATACAAGTCTTTGCTGCTGCTAAGTCGCTTCAGTCGTGTCCAACTCTGTGCGACCCCATAGACGGCAGCCCACCAGGCTCCCCCGTCCCTGGGATTCTCCAGGCAAGAACACTGGAGTGGGTTGCCATTTCCTCCTCCAATGCATGAAAGTGAAAAGTGAAAGTGAAGTCGCTCAGTCGTGTCCGACTCTAGCGACCCCATGGACTGCAGCCTACCAGGCTCCTCCATCCATGGGATTTTCTAGGCAAAAGTACTGGAGTGGGGTGCCATTGCCTTCTCCGTGGCAAGTCTTTATTTGATGATAATTTCAGTCTCTCCCGCTGCTTCTCCCCCAGGTAACATGAGCCACAAAGATCAGGAGGAAGAAGCCTGTCCTTCCCCCCTGAAGCGATCTCAAAGCTGAGCAGCTGCTTAAACCTCCAGATGCCTCCTAGACTGGCTTAACCATGAACTTGAGATTTCTGCTCTTTAAGATTTAGGCTTCAGTGGGAATGTTCTTGATGACCCTAAATGACAAGGCCAAGACAGAGGCCATGCAAAAGAATGGGGTTTGGAAATGAAGGGACTTCAAATTACAAAAGCCTCTGTCAAGTCCAGGAGCAGTTCCTAGAAAGAACACCTGCATTTTTATTGATAAAGTGCTATTGATGGGCTTCCCAGGTGGCACAGTGGTCAAGAACCCGCCTGCCAATGTGGAAGATGCAGGAGACGCAAGTTTGATCCCTAAGTTGGGAAGATCCCCTGGAGGAGGAAATGGCAACCCACTCCAGTATTCTTGCCTGGGAAATCCCATGGAGAGAGGAGACTGACAGGCTACAGTCCATGGGGTTGCAAAGAGTCACGCACGCAAGTTTTTATTGATATCGGTAGGAATGTGTTATCTCAGGCAAAGCTGAATACCTTACACTTCACTTGCTTCGGCTGAATATCTCACACGTCACTTGCAGCAAACTCTATGTCAATTCTCTCTCTTTTAAAATATACTTTTATTTATTTACTTATTCATTTATTTATCTGTGGCTGCACTGGGTCTTCGTTACTATATGAGGGCTTTCTCTAGTTGTGGCGATCAGGGGCTATTCTCCAGTTACAATGCTCGGCTTCTCATTGTGGTGGCTTCAGCACAGCTTCAGGCGTGTGGGCTTCAGTGGTTGCAGTTCCTGAGCTCTAGACGGCGGGCTCAGTGGTTGTGGCACACAGGTTTAGTTACCCAACGCACATGGAACCTTCCTGGACCAGAGATCAAACCTGTGTCTCCTGCATTGCAAGGCAGATTCTTAACCACTGGACCACTAGAGAAGCTCTACAGCAGTTCTTGAAGGCAAGTGACATCTACGGAGAGCCTTCATGTTCAGGTTTTTAGAGGTGGATTTGACAAGTGATAAATAGCACACTTCTCCTTGGTCCAGGTTTCTGACTAGCAACTGAGAAACAAGACAAAAAGGAAAATGTAGATGGGGACCAAACCATCATCTCTATGACCAGTACAGGCTAAGCTAGAGAATATGCTTACCTCTGAGGGACAAAGGGCGCCCTAAAACTGAACACAAGAATTAACCAGACCTGTCCGGCTGTGTTGGTTACCTATTGTTGTGTAACAAGCAACACCCAAACTTTGTAGCTGTAAATAGCAGACATTTATTATCTTGAGCTTCCCCAGTGGCTCAGTGGTAAAGAATCCACCCGTAATGCAGGAGACACAAGAGATATGGGTTCAGTCCCTGGGTCAAGAAGATCCCCTGGAGTAGAAAATGGCAACTCACTCAAGTATTCTTGCCTGGAGAATTCCATGGACAGAGGAGGAGCCTGGGGTCTATAGTCCATGGGGTCACAAAGAGTCAGACACAGCTGAAGTGACTGAACACACATACACATTTATAATCTCACAGTTTATGTGGATCAGGAATCTGGGTGCAGCACAGCTGGGTTGTCGGACTCAGTATCTCTCACAAGGCTATAATCACGGTGTCAGGTAGGGCTATGGTCCTGAAAAGGCTCAACTGGGAAAGGGTTGGCTTCCAGATTCCTTGGCTGCTGGCAAGAGTTAGTTCCTCACAGGCTACTGGACTGAGAGCCTCAGTTCCTTGCTGGCTGCTGACCAGAAATATTAGTCCCTTGCTCTGTGGTCCTCTCCATACGGCTATGTATAACATGAGTGAGTGAGTGAAAGTCGCTCAATCATGTCTGACTCTTTGCAACCTCATGGACTGTAGCCTGCCAGGCTCCTCTGTCCATAGGATTCTCCAGGCAAGAATCCTGGAGTGAGTTGCCATCTCCCTTTCCAGGGGATCTTCCCCACCCAGGGACTTAACCCACATCTGCTGCATTGCAGGTGCAGTGTTAACTGTCTGAGCCACCAGGTAAGCCCAAGATAATAGATGTTTGCTATTTAAAGCTACTGAGTTTGCAGAATTGTTTGTTACACAGAAATTGGTAATTAACACATCTAGACAGATCTGGCTAATTCTTGTGTTCAGTTTTAGGAAACCCTTTGTCCCTTATAACCTAAGGGATAACTTTTAACTTATAGCAGCCTACTTCTCTCCAGAGCAAGGGCTCCACCAGAGAGAAAGAGAAGGCCAGCAAGACAGAGGTCATGATCTTTGTGTAACCTCATCTCAGAAATGCTATCCCATAATTTTTCCATATTTTGTTTCTTAGAAGCACATCACTAGGTTCAACCCACCCTCAAGGGGGACAGGTTCCAGTAGGGCATAAGTACAATGAGACAGAGATGGTAGGGGACTTTTCAGAAGCAGTCCACCTTGACAGACATGTCAGATAGCACTGAGGGTGGGCAAGAGGGCTCCCTCCACTGCCCCAGAAGGAAAAACACCTGCTCCCTATAAGCAGATTGCCCCCAGGAGAAATGATAGAGGATGGGGTGAATGTGATGAATACTATTCATTATCTTTTATACCCAGCCATCTATCACATCAATAAACTCTGAACAAGGGAGTAGTAGAAAGAGGCTTTAAGACTTGGGCTAGGAACTTCCCTAGTGGCCCAGTGGTTAAGAATCAGCCTTGCAAAATGTAAAGTATGCAGGTTGGATCCTTGGTTGGGGCACTAAGATCCCACAGGCTGCAGGACAACTAAGCCTGCACATCACAACTACTGAGTCTGTGAACCACAGAGACCCACAGCAGCCAATAAATAAACACTTAAAAAAGGGGGGAGGGTGATCACAATCCTTTTTCAACATTCTTCCTGCCACCTAATGCCCTCCACTTTAACACACACATACACAAAAAAAGACTTGGGCTAATCATAGGACTCAAACTACCACACAATTGCACTCATCTCACACACTAGTAAAGTAATGCTCAAAATTCTCCAAGGCAGCCTTCAGCAATATGTGAACCATGAACTTCCAGATGTTCAAGCTGGTTTTAGAAAAGGTAGAGGAACCAGAGATCAAATTGCCAACATCCACTGGATCATCGAAAAAGTAAGAGAGTTCCAGAAAAATATCTATTTCTGCTTCATTGACTACGCCAAAGCCTTTGACTGTGTGGATCACAATAAACTGGAAAATTCTAAAAGAGATAGGAATACTAGACCACCTGACCTGCCTCTTGAGAGATCTGTATGTGGGTCAGGAAGCAACAGTTAGAACTGGACATGGAACAACAGGCTGGTTCCAAATAGGAAAAGGAGTACATCAAGGCTGTAAATTGTCACCCTGTTTATTTAACTTATATGCAGAGTATATCATGAGAAACATGGGCTGGAGGAAGCACAAGCTGGAATCAAGATTGCCGGGAGAAATATCAATAAGCTCAGATATGCAAATGACACCACCCTTATGGCAGAAAGTGAAAAAGAACTAAAGAGCCTCTTGATGAAAGTGAAAGAGGAGAGTGAAAAAGTTGGCTTAAAGCTCAACATTCAGAAAACAAAGATCATGGCATCTGGTCCCATCACTTCATGGCAAATAGATGGGGAAACAGTGGAAACAGTGACTGACTTTATTTTTAGGGGGCTCCAAAATCACTGCAGGTGGTGATTGCAGCCATGAAATTAAAAGACGCTTACTCCTTGGAAGGAAAGTTATGACCAACCTAGACAGCATATTAAAAAGCAGAGACATTACTTTGTCAACAAAGGTCTGTCTAGTCAAGGCTATGGTTTTTCCAGTAGTCATGTATGGATGTGAGAGTTGGACTGTGAAGAAAGCTGAGCACCGAAGAATTGATGCTTTTGAACTGTGGTATTGGAGAAGACTCTTGAAAATCCTTTGGACTGCAAGGAGATCCAACAAGTCCATCCTAAAGGAAATCAGTCCTGAATATTCATTGCAAGGACTGATGCTGAAGCTAAAACTCCAATCCTTTGGCCACCTGATGCGAAGAGCTGACTCATTGGAAAAGACCCTGATGCTGGGAGGGATTGGAGGCAGGAGGAGAAGGGGACAACAGAGGATGAGCTGGATGGATGGCATCACCGACTCAATGGACATGGGTTTGGGTGGACTCTGGGAGTTGGTGATGGACAGGGAGGCCTGGCATGCTGCGGTTCATGGGGTCACAAAGAGTCGGACATGACTGAGCAACTGAACTGAACTGAATCATAGGGCAGGCTTCCCAGGGGGTGCTAGTGGTAAAGAACCAGTCTACCAATGCAGGAGATGCATGAGACTCGGGTCCAATCTTTGGGTCGGGAAGATCCCCTGGAGGAGGGCACTGCAACCTGCTCCAGTGTTCTTGCTCGGGAAATCCTATGGACAGAGGAGCCTGGAGGGTGACAGTCCATGGGGTCACAAAGAGTCAGACAGGACTGAAGCAACTTAGCACGCATGCAATCATAGAGACAGGAGAATGGGGACATGGCCTGGGGAGGGTCCTTCCAAATAGCAAGAAACTTCAGAAGGAAGGAAGAAGCAGCTCCAAACACTCACAATACCCTGTTTACATTATGATGTCCATTTTACATACAAAGAAACTGAATCTTAAAAAGACTGAGTAACCCAAGGTCACATAGATACCGACATGATGGAGCCAGAATCTATAAATACCCAATCCCTGAAAAAAAGTGCCTAACTCCGTGTTATAATTATATGTCCCTATATTCAGAATCTTCTTGGAAGTAACTATTTGATGAAACTATTTATATTTGCCAGTGAAAATATCTCACTTCAGGAATGAAACGCAATTGTTCTTTCCGTGTCCTGAAATGTCCCCTGAATCTGAAGTTTTATGACAGTGATGAAACAATAACTCTGCCAGAAAATAAAATACACACCTGGCTTAGGAGCCAGCAGTTCCTGGCATCAGCCACTGGCTGCCCAGGAAGGCAAAACACCTCAGGACCGTGCAGCTGGCGCGTCCAGCCCAAGACTCGCCAAGAGTTTGCAGCCCAGACAAAGGTGGTGACATCCAAAAGGTTTGTCCAGAGTGCACATGGGGGATATGTCACTCCTGATAGCATAACAGGTCGCAAGAGCTCTGCTTGAACTTGAAACAAGATATTGCTTTCATCAGCTACCCAGTCTCCCTTGCTGTTTTGTTCTTTGATACAGGCTATACATCAAAGGTGGTGAGACTTAGCTTCCTGCTGCCTTTGAAGTAGCAGGTCTGACAATACCTATTTCTAACCTAACAGGAGGCACAGAAATATAATCCATGCAGACCTTTTTCTCTGCAAGATTTCACATCCTAAGGTAATGGACCCCAAAAAAATGTGTTTGTTTTTTTTTTCATTTTTATTGGAGTATACTTGTTTTACACTATTGTGTTAGTTTCTACTGTACAGCAAAGTGAATCAGCCACATGCATACATACGTTCCCTCTTTTTGTGGATTTCCTTCCCATTTAGGTCACCACAGAGTATGGAGTAGAGTTCCCGGAGCTAGAGAGTAGGTTCTCATTCAGTTCAGTTCAGTTCAGTCTCTCAGTCATGCCCCACTCTTTGCGACCCCATGAACCGCAGCACGCCAGGCCTCCCTGTCCATCACCAACTCCCAGAGTTTACTCAGACTCACATCCATCGAGTCAGTGATGCCATCCAGCCATCTCATCCTCTGTCATCTCCTTCTCCTCCTGCCTCCAATCCCTCCCAGCATCAGAGACTTTTCCAATGAGTCAACTCTTCACATGAGGTGGCCAAAGTACTGGAGTTTCAGCTTTAGCATCATTCCTTCCAAAGAAATCCCAGGGCTGATCTCCTTCAGAATGGACTGGTTGGATCTCCTTGCAGTCCAAGGGACTCTTAAGAGTCTTCTCCAACACCACAGTTTAAAAACATCAATTCTTCGGCGCTCAGCCTTCTTCACAATCCAACTCTCACATCCATACATGACCACAGGAAAAACCATAGCCTTGACTAGACAGACTTTTGTTGGCAAAGCAATGTCTCTGCTTTTGAATATGCTATCTAGGTTGGTCATAACTTTCCTTCCAAGGAGTAAGCATCTTTTAATTTCATGGCTGAAGTCACCATCTGCAGTGATTTTGGAGCCCAGAAAAATAAAGTCTGACACTGTTTCCACTGTTTCCCCATCTATTTCCCATGAAGTGATGGGACTGGATGCCCCATGATCTTCGTTTTCTGAATGTTGAGCTTTAAGCCAACTTTTTCACTCTCCTGTTTCACTTTCATCAAGAGGCTTTTTAGTTCCTCTTCACTTTCTGCCATAAAGGTTCTCATTAGTTACCTATTTTATACATAGCATCAAGAGTGTATATATGTCAATCCCAATCTCTCAATTCATTCCCTCCCACCACCCTTTTCCCTCTTGGTGTCCACATGTTTGTTCTCTATGTCTGTGTCTCTGTTTCTGCTTTGTAAGTAAGATCATTATATTGGCCAAAAAAAAAAAAAAAATCAAAGTATGGTCACATGTGTAATCCCATATTTCATCTCATTTATTCAATGGATATTTGAGTACTCATTGTATGCCAGGCACCTGATGTGTGCTGAGAGTAGGACATAAATAAAACACAGCCCAATGTTAGGGGAAACTGATGGGTTCCCCAAAACAATGCAAACAGTGCTATTGTGAAGGGATGTCTCAGACTCCTATGGGGTCTCCCAGGAAGGGCTGTACATGTGAAGGGGACTCACAGAGGGAGAAGACTCAGAGACACACACATATCTGTGCATCTGTCTCTGGGACCCAGCTCACTAAGCTGCACTTCCCTTGCCCAGAGCAAAAGAAGATTGCAAACATGAGGGCTGGGATGTGGGAATGGACCAGATAAAGGAGTTCATGTGAATAATGTTTCCCAGAGAGACCAGTGGAATGGATAACCACCAACGTGCCTATACATGCAAGTCCTCTGAGATTCTCCATACTCCAAAGTATACAGTACCTAGACGTCCTAATCATTATCCCCCTCTTCCAAATGTCCTATGGAAACATATCTCTCCCTCGAGATTAAAGGTTGCTTCTTGGCAATACTCAGATTTTTCTAGAATAGGGTCTATGCAAGATGGAGGCTTTGCTGGGGGTCAGTGTGCCCCCTGCTCGTTATTTCCTCCTTGACTAACACAAACAGTCAAGTGGGCAGCGAAGCGTTGGTACATATCCATGTCTTCATTTACCTGGATGTAGCAGAATTCCTCTTGGGTAACAGTGACTCTTTCTCAACAAAGCCTCCACAACAGTCTCCATTTGAACATGCTATCGCACACGAGGCACCCAGCAGATAGCTTTCCCTGGGGCACACCTGCGGGTCCCAGTACCAGTGAAACCAGTGATGCAGTCAGCCTCTCTGCCACGGAACTTGAACTTGAACACATATGCTCTATCTCATCTTACATTTTGCTCTCCGCTATGAGTCACTGATGTTTTGCAGAAGTTCCCTGCCCACTCCCCCACCCCCAGTTTTCTCACACAGAGACATTTTTCCCTGTCCAACCTTTTAATAACCTGCTTACTGTAGTTCCCAAGCCACTATTTACCCTTCCCCGTCCCCACACACTCTCCACCCAACTCCCCAGCAGAGGCAGGCTTATTACTGATCCGCGTCCTCCTTTGCATTTGTCTGACAGCAGCCTCCATCCACACATGGCTGTCCTCTCATTTCTTCGTTCATTTGGGGGTTTAAGTGAGCCATCATTATACTTCCTTGATGGAGACTGTAGCGTTAGGCGCTGTAGAAGTCTTCCTGTTGCTGAACTACTACAGAAATGGTCATTTCTAAACCCAAGATTCCTCATATCTATGTCAGGAATTCAAAATGAAATTGAACAACCCACATCCTTGTTTCACAGGCTTCCTTATTCACCTAGGGAACACAAAACAGGCTGTGTCCTGCTGAAGGAGACTCCTGAATGCGCAAAAACAGCCTGCTTGAGTTTACTGAGAATAATTCTGACTCACGCACAGAGACACTGCAATTATTTATAAATATCTGCACAACTCTAATCTTCAACAACATGAGTGCACCATGAAAATCTTTTCATCTCACCTTTTACCTTTTTTTACATTTTTGCATTGTTGGCACAGCCTGTCTGCTTTTGACCATAGTCAGAAATTTATTAATAGCAAGATGATTTTGTTTTATTTTTATATATTTACAATTTGCAATCATATTTACAGTTGTAGAAAATTCAGTTGTTAGAATCATGTACCCTGCGTCCCTGATCATAACAAATGCTTATAAATTGATCATATATCTACCATAAATTAGACAGGCAATGAGAAATTTTGACACAGGCTGTGAAATAATCTTGGTCAAAATCACACCACTGTTTTCATCTGCTCTAAGATGTTGCTTGAAGAGCTCACTGAAATGAGGTCTCATCACCACATGGAAAAAAGCCTCGTATCTTCAGCGCAACAGCACTCCATCCTTTCTAAGTGTAATAATATCCATGTTAGTGTTGCTGCTGCTGCTGCTGCTAAGTCACTTCAGTCGTGTCCAACTCTGTGTGACCCCATAGAGGGCAGCCTACCAGGCTCCCCCGTCCCTGGGATTCTCCAGGCAAGAACACTGGAGTGGGTTGCCATTTCCTTCTCCAATGCATGAAAGTGAAAAGTGAAAGGGAAGTCTCTCAGTCGTGTCTGACTCTTCGCGACCCCATGGACTGCAGCCCGCCAGGGTCCTCCACCCATGGGATTTTCCAGGCAAGAGTACTGGAGTGGGGTGCCATTGCCTTCTCCACATGTTAATGTTAAGTACAGACATTAGTACCTGTTGAGACTTCCATGGAGGTCCAGTGGTTAAGACTCCATGATTCCATTGTAGGGGGTATGGATTAGATCCCTGGTCAGGAAAATAAGATCTCACATGCCAGGCAGTGCACCCTAAAAAAAAAAAGTATACTCCCTATTCATGAGAGTAGCCAATGTATCAATTAGACATCACTGTGTACACACCATATCCCAAAATACAATGACCCAAACAATAATCATTCATACAGTTCATTGTCTTAGTCCATTCAGGCTGCTCTAACATAATTCCACAGACTAGGCAGCTTATAAACAATCAGCATTTATTTTTCATAGTTTAGGATTTTGGAAAATCCAAGATTTCAGCTGGCTGATTTGCTGTTTGCTAAGGACCTGGTTCATAGATGGCCATCTTTTCATTGTAACCTCATATGGTAGGAGGGCTAAGGGATCTCTCTGAAGCCTCCTTAATAAGAGCACTAATTCCATTCTTGAGGGTTTCTCCCCCATGCTCTATTCACATCCCAAAGACCCCACTTCCTGGGGTTAGGACTTAAACACGTGACTCTGGGGTGGACATTGACATCAGACCACAGCACTCATGAGTCTCCAGGACAGAGACCTAAACTAGGATAAGCTGAAGGTTTTCACTCTGGCTGAGCGTCCTCAGGTACCTGGGATCAACTATGAGTTGGTTATATGGCTCTGCTTCTAGAAGTTGGCCAGCTGTCAGCAGGGGCTCCTCAGCTCTGCTCCAGGTAGCCGCCCATTCTCCAGCAAGCTAGTCCAGGCATGGTCTCATGAACTTGGCAAGCTTCCAGCAGAGACTAGAACTGAGCCTGTTGAGACTCAGTTTTCTATTGCTTCATAATAATTACCACAAACTGAGCACCTTAACACAGTCATTTGTTGCCTCGTGGTTCTGTAAATCAGAAGTTCAGCACGACATAACTGTTAGCTCTGGGCATTACAAGGCTGAAAACTAACCAGGAGACTCTGGGGGGGGAAAAGGATGCTTCCAAACTCATCCTTTTTTTTTTTTAATTTTATTTTATTTTCAAACTCATCCTTGATGTTAGTAGAACTCAGATCCTTATGGTTGTCGGACTGCGGTCTCTGTGTCCTCGATGGCCATCAGGCAGAGTTTGCTCTCAAAAAGTAGAAGCTACTCACACTCCTTACTACAAGGTTCACTCTACCCAGCAAGGGCATTCAAATCCTTCTCGTGCCTCAGATCTCTTACTTCCTCTATCTCTGACCTCTAGACCCCAATTTTGGGTGCTACTGTGATTATTAGATCAGGACTAGCTGGATAATATCCCTCTTGAGGACAACTGTTTTTGGAAAGTCAATTGTATCTGCAAAATCTCTCTGCTATAACATAATCACACTCACTGGTACCCAAAGCAGTCAAAGCAAGGGGATCACACAAGAGGAGTGATCTGCAGATCACCTGGCAATCCTGCCCCTAAGCAGAGGCTTAGACTCCACTGGCTCATCCTCACATCGACCATATACTAAAGATCAAGGCAGGTCAACCCAAACGTGGACAGTGGGGAAATAGATGCTACTTTTCGATGGGAAGCACTGCAAAATCACATTGCAAGGAGGCAAAGACACAAGGAGAGGTGAAAGGTTGAGATCATCTCTTGCAAGCTATGCCAGACAGCATACATGAAACTTGCTTAAAGAGTCCAGCAGCAACACCTCCATCTGTCTTGCTGTAATGAGGGGGCCCAGGAAGCAGGTCCATATCCAATTCTGAGGATGAGAATATGGACAGGCAGGAAGTAAATGTGAGGCCTGCCCTGCCCGTAGAAGGAGATCAGCCATATTTATTTTCCGGCTACTCCACTCCACATAGACCAATCTATCTTTGCCTCTTGTTCTCTCATCGGTGCAATAAAACACCAGGAGGCTTTCACACCTCACTTCAGGGGGGACCTGGGGGGAAACTGCTGTTCCCAAACCAGAAACCTGAGTATGCGAATATCCTTTCTAGAAACACTGCTGACTGTGTTTGCTCCCAAAGAAAAGGATGAGAGAGGCAGGTGCAGAGGAAATAAAAGCCACAACCAGTCCAGATGGGAAAGTCAAACCTGGCAGATAGATTTCCTTTCACTTACTGATGTTTCAAGATTCACGAAGCTTTAAATCATATCTTTATAAAAAAAAAATCCTCTAAATGTTAATCTCCCTTCCATAAGCAAAATTGAGGAGTTGAGAATGTTTTGAAGAAGCTACCCATAATCTCAGAAGTAGAGAGAGACAAGAGTCCCAACTAACACAAAACTAAGACAAAACAAAGTGTTTAGGAGGGAAAAAAGATTTTCTGTCCTCAGTGGAGTTATATCTATTTATTATTAAATGTTTCTGGGCTTTAGGGGCAGGGCCAGAGAAAACAAGATTTCAAATATCAACCTCTTTTTAATTTCTTTTTTTTTTTTTTTCATTTTTTGAGAGTTTGAAACCATGGCCTACTTGCATTTAAATGGTTTCTCAGAATTTAATTAGTTCAGAGAATGTTAAGGAAAAAATAGACGAGCTACTGTGTGATTCCCAGGCCACCTTGGAAATCTGCACCAACTTTAGAATAAAAGCTTATAGGGAACATATTTTTATTTTAAGAACTTTCACCAGCTGTTGAGAATTGTGTCTTTCTGTACATACATCACTTTACGACTCTCACAACTCAGCTCAGTGGCGAAATGTCCCACGTTCTGCATCACTTCTTAAACCAGGTCTGCCAAAACACTCTGAAATCTCCATTGTGGACTGGAGTCTAGCCAGTAATATACACCCAGCATCCAAGAAGAGTCAGAGGGAAGTTCAAAGTAAAGAATCATTCTCAGGGAGAAACAGTTAAGAGCAGGCTGGAGAAGCATGGATGGACCTGGAGATTGTCATACTGAGTGAAGCAAGTCAGACAGAGAAGCAGAAACACAGTATGACATCCCTTATGTGCCGAATCTAAAAAGTCATGACACAAGTTAACTTATTAACAAAACAGTAACAGTCACAGACTTAGAAAACAACATGTTTGCTGGGGGAGGGGCTCGGGGGGAGGATAGGGGGATGGGATAGTTAGGGAGTTTGGGAAGAACAGGTACACACTGCTGTATTTAAAATGGATAACCAACAAGAACCTACTGAATACCACAAGGAACTCTGCTCAATGTTATGTGGCAGCCTTGATGAAAGGGGAGTTTGGGGGAGAATGGATACATGTATATGTATGGCTGAGTCCCTTCACAGTCCACCTGAAACCATCGCAGCGTTGTTAATCAGCTGGGTTGGGAAGAGCCTCTGAAGAAGGAAATGGCAACCCACTCCAGTATACTCGCCTGGAGAATCCCACGGACAGAGGAGTCCATGGGCTACAGTCCATGGGGTTGCAAAGAGTCAGACATGACTTAGCAACTGAACCACCACTACCCCAATAAAAAATAAAATTTTCAGTTTTAAAAAAAAGAGAAAGAGCAGGCTGGAGAAAGACACAGAAAAGTGAACTGCACTGTGCTTTCATTTATTTGGAGATAGGAGAAGGCAATGGCACCCCACTCCAGTACTCTTGCCTGGAAAATCCCATGGACGGAGGGGCCTGGTGGGCTGCAGTCCATGGGGTCACTAGGAGTCGGACACGACTGAGCGACTTCACTTTCACTTTTCACTTGCATGCATTGGAGAAGGAAATGGCAACCCACTCCAGTGTTCTTGCCTGGAGAATCCCAGGGAGAGGGGAGCCTGGTGGGCTGCCGTCTGTGGGGTTGCACAGAGTCGGACACGACTGAAGCGACTTAGCAGCAGCAGCAGCATTATTACAGGGTTTGCAGATTGCTTTGTAGCTTCTTCAGATCATTGTTATTTATGAGTGGAGAGCTCCGAGTAGCAATGATTTGCCAGCAAATCGGGGTCCCTTTTTACGCATGAATCCATTTTGTCACCTTTCATTTATGTGCGTGTTCAACTTTCTCAAAAAACTATTAGCTTAGCTGGTGGTCTGTATTATTTCCATATTTAAGCAATAAAGCAGTGTTTCTTTTTAAAAATTTGACTTCTTTTTTAGTTAGATTTGTTGCCAGGGCTCCCAAAATGGACAGTTGAAGTCTATGAAGTATGTTGATCACTATTATTTGGGAAAGGTGTTGGCAATCTTTTAGTGGGGAGATTCCCCGGTAGCTCAGCTAGTAAAGTGTCTGCCTACAATGCAGGAGACCCGGGTTCAATCCCTGGGTCAGGAAGATCCCCTGGAGAAGGAAATGGCAACCCACTCCAGGGTTCGTGCCTAGAGAATCCCATGGACAGAGGAACCTGGCGGGGTACAGTCCGTGGGGTCACAAAGCATCAGACACGACTGATCGAGTCAGCAAGCGAAGCAAATGTTTCTGACATATTTTTCTGACAGTGCAAGGATGACACAAAATAGGGAAGGAAGGGGAAATTGGTGGTTGATATAAAGCTAGGGAAGACTCCCCTCTCACTCTCATCCTATTTCACATCCATCAGAAAGATGAGCACTCTTCCATGTCATATATGAAAGTCATTAAGACAGTAAATCCTAAGAGTTTTCACCACACAGAAAAAATTGTTCTCTTTCTTTAATTTTGTATCTGTATAAGATGATGGATGTTCACTAAACTTGTGGTGATCATCGCTTTATGATGTATCTGATTCAAATCGTTTTGCTGGACATCTTAAACTGATACAGCACTGTATGTGAATCATAGCTCAATAAATCTGAAATGAAAAAAAAATTGAGTATAAAATGTAAGTGCCAGTTGGTGCAGTTAAGTCTGTCTGTCTCTGACATTTGGGTCTGCCTTCAAGAAACCGTTCTCTGACAGAGGAAGCAGTTACATGGAGACACCAGGAGTCTGGGCTACTCACCCCAAGTTGCTGCCTTGTCCCCAAAACAGGAGGGCTTAGGACCTAGACAAATCACTCAGCAATAACCCTGATCCCCAACATTCAGCAGTTCTTACCCTGCTGTTGACGTTTGGTCATTAAGTCGCGTCCAGCTCTTTGTGACCCCATGGACTATAGTCCCCGCCAGGCTCCTCTGTCCATGAGATTTCCCAGGCAAGCATACTGGAGTGGGCACCCATTTACCCCTCCAGGGGATCTTCCCGACTCAGGGATGGACCCCGTGTCTCCAGCATTGGCAGGCAGATTCTTTACCACTGAGCTACCTGGGAAACACTTCTTACCCAATAACAGTGCACAAGCTGACTCTCACATTTAAGGGGCATAGAAGCCCCCAGCAGCACAAGCACAGGGAGGTGGGGGGCGCGGGGGGCGCACCTGGGTTTACCCTGGGGACAAAACATACAAGATTGGTGCCCTCAAGGATCTTGGATCTTAGTGATTTTAATGTATCTTGATTTCCATTCATTTTTCTTGATAACAATATCAGAAAATGACCATTTTGCTGGTATATGACCTTTTTGAGAACATCAGCTACATTCTGAAATATGACACATTAGGTTGTAAACCATGAGTAAAAAATAAAATCTCTTTTTCCTGAAGCTAATGTGTACTTAAAGTGAGACACCACCCCCCCCAAAAAAAAGCCTAAATTAGGTATTCACAGATACTCTTTGGAGAAATTAGGAAGAGGAGCAAGGTAAGTTGACATACATGTTTTGTTACTCCATTTTAAAGACCTAAGAAGCTTCCTCCCACTTAATCATCCACTGCTAAACCACAGCGTTTTCCTGTTTGGCGTGAATGAAGAAAACAGGTCTTTCTCTTTTTCATTTTTCCCACTGGGAATAGGGAATGGTTCTCTCAGTTATTACAGGAAGGATCCATGAGGACATTTCAAGTACAACTAATTAAAGAAGTGTTTCCTGAAATTGGTATATTTGTATTTAGCTACATTAGAAAGAACTAAATATAAAATGCTACACACAGGAATAAACAGAATTACTCAGAATGGGAGAGCGGGAGGAAGAGGTTTGAGCAAATGTTAAGAAGGTTTTAACAAAACCTTAAGAGTTAAGTTGTCTTCTCCATAGCATTCTTTTTTAAACTTTGCCAGTTGGTAGAAAACAAAGTCTTCAATATGAAAAACAATTTCATGCACAAAAAAATTGACCTGTCACACTCTAGAACTGTGCACGGTCTAAGGAGAATGTTCTGCAATGATGGAAATGTTCTTTATCTGTGATGTCGTAATAAGATGACCAACAGCCACATGTTGAAATTCAGTAGAAGTAACTAGAGTTCAATAGAATTAACAATTGAGTTCCTTAGTCTCAGTGGCCCTATTTCAAGTGCTTAATAGAAACCTGGGCTAGTGGCTACCATATTGAACAGCACAGTCCAAGAATCTAAGAGGTTTAGGTATGCACTGAATACACATATTCAAAGCTTGCCAAATCAGGGTGGAGGTGGAAAATATTTCGAAGAAAATTCTGTGGAGCGTGAAGGAAAAAGGTCTACTTTGTATCACCTGCAGGATTTTTTTCTCTTTCCATCAAGTTTCAGCCAATAATTAAAACAAGTTTAGCAGAACTTTTGATCCCAATGCCTTGAACAAATTCTCATGTCTTCCCCTAGAGACTTTCCTTGACACGGTTTTATACAGGCTGTCTATAGAAAGCACAGTCTCCAAGCACCGAATGTATGTTTTTCATGTGGATTCACTTCTCTGGTCCTTTGAGTATATTTATCGCGGAAATTCCCCCCACCTAAATGCCTATCTGTATCCCAGTAACCACACTTCCCAAGGCTGTTCCATGAAGCAGGTTGCTCTATGTAGTTTGGTCTATTTCTGCAGCTCAGCCCACGTAATAAGATTTCCAAACTGGCAAGAAAGACAAAAATAAACAAAGTCCTTTATTGTACAGGTAAGCCTCTGGAATGTCTTTATTTTCCTATGAGAGCTGACACAAAGCAGGAATTCAAGTGACTCCAGGTCAAGATGTGAAGGCCAACCACAGATTCCCACCCACTCTTCAGCCCACAAGTACCATAGTCCACATGTGAATGATGGAGTTTACTCTTAAATTAATCCATACAAAGTGTATCAAGTGTGGTGTGAGTGGATTTTATGTGACAGAATAGATATCTTTGGCCAGTTTCAGCTTCACGTTCAAGGTCATCACTTCTATAATGCTCTTATAAGCTTAGAATTAAAATGAGGCCAGAAGCTATCAAAAACATCCTTGCATAAGTACCTGCCCCAGAAAAAGTTCCTGGAAATGACTTGCTTTACTCTGCTGGGGTCTGCTGCAGCCTGGACATATGGGAAACAGCCTAGCAGACCAATCCCCTTTAAGAGAATCCTTTCAAGGAGGAGAACAGTCTGGGGCCAATCAGGGGTCAGGTCTGCCTTAAGGTAGCCTTGAGGAGATCATGTTTGCTGATTCCCACAGACTCATCACCATTATCGACATTTGGACCATCCTCCACCAGAGTTTAGACTTTGAGTGAATGACGTGTGGATTCAGCATCTGTGGAAACTGACTGTTGATAAAATGGAAGTAAAAGTCACTAGTCATGTCTGACTCTTTGCCACCCCATGGACTATACAATCCTTGGAATTCTCCAGGCCAGAATTCTGGAGTGGGTGGCCTTTCCCTTCTCCAGGGGATCTTCCCAACCCAAGGATTGAACCCAGGTCTCCCACATTGCAGGTGGATTCTTTATCAGCTAAGCTACCAGTGAAGCCCAAGAATACTGGAGTGGGTAGCCTATCCCTTCTCCAGTGAATCTTACCCACCCAGGAATAGAACTGGGGTCCCCTGCCTTGCAGGCAGATTCTTTACCAACTGAGCTATAAAGGACTGTTAATAAGCATATTAATAAACACATCACCTTTTTGAAAATTGCTTAATGCATTTTGTTATGTCCAGGGCGCTCTTCATAAGCATGTTTATTTACATTGGTAAATAACATGTGACCATGTTATTTACCAATGTAAATGGCTACCGAAGCTGATTGTCTGCCTACTGGGCACACGCATTACCTCAGGGGACATGAATAGCATTTGCCCTATTACCTTCATCCTTACTGGGCCAGTTTCAAAACAAGCACGGTCCCAAATCCAAACCCTTATTCCTAAGATTGAACTCAGGCCACATGGACCTCATGGGAAGAAATGAGAAAGAACGAAACATAGTCAGGCTAACACTGTGATTGAACATGTCTCCAATGTCAAGCTCAACATTTTACCTCCAAAAAAAAAAAAAAAAGATACAGGTCATTCTTGAAATACATGTGAATCATAGCAGCCTTTAAGTGAGAAGACAAAAAAAAAAAAAAAACAGGAAGGAGGGTAAAATGTCCACAAGAGTTCAAACAACACAGGGAGGCCTCCTCAGCGGATCCGCAAGCCCAGGTTTAGAGCAGACATTGGCAAGCTACCTAGAGCCAAATCTGCCTGCCTGCTTTTATAAATAAAGTTTTATAGGAACAGGGCCACAGCAGATGGTAGACACACTGCCTGTGGCTGCCCTTGGGTACAAGGCAGAGTTGTGATGGAGGCCATGTGGCCCAAAGAGCTGGAAATATTTACTGCCTGAACCTGAAGAGAATACATTTGCTGACCTGGTGTTTAGAGTTTTAGAGATTTTGCTGAAAACAGACATCCCTGGAGTTCCCAAAGCACTCATTTTTTCTGGTTAAAAATGAATGGGGGAAAACTGAAGCATGTCTGCATGTCTGTTACAGAGCAGCACGTGTGGGTCAGTCTAAGAGGCGGCTCTCACATAGCGTTGGTGCCCTAGGTTCTGAGAATAATTATTTCTTTGTTAACATTGGGTAAACATCTTTAGGAACTTGAGAGAAGGTTGGGTACATCTCTGAAGTTTAATTTCAAAATAGGTTGAAATCTAACCTTGGGATTCTCTGAGTGGGGAGCTAGATAACAATGTATTTGCCTGGAGGCTTTTCAAGGGGATGTTGCTGACTGGTACGTTGCCGTTGCAGGCCATGGAAGTGAACTTGAAAAACAGGCATAATTGCCTGTCCAAGTTTTCACCATAAATAATCGTATTTTAAAAGGTTCCAGTAACTTACCCACTAGGAAAAAAAAAAAGGAAAGTGGGACAATGACGCTGCGACTTTGCTCCAGAATCATCATGTGTAATGCCATGCTGCCATCTGCAGTACTTTACTTCAATATTTTCACCCAAACACGGAATTTTAATGAGCTCTGTAGACACATGGCCGTTCTCTTGACGGAGAAACGTTTTGCCTGCAACAGCAGTGAAAGAAAGGTTTCGACCAACTTTCTCTCTTTAGTCAGTCCCCAGTTCCTCCCCACCCACATGCCACCATTTCTAAGAGTGTTTCAATTTTCGATGATGCTTTTGGACTCATGGTGATGTTAAATATGAAAGTGAATGAACGTGCTGTACCGCGTGGGGGCAGGGCCCTGAAACTGCTCAGAAATGCTGTGATGCGGGGTCTCCTCACACTCATCAAATGCCAAGCGGGCAGCAACGTTGGGATGTGGCAACAGAAGGCGTAAGACCCGAACTCCAGGAAAGCTCAGGTTTTAAAGCTTTGGTAAATTAGGGGGTTAAGAAATCCATGCTGAGGGCTAGCCTTGGTAGCACGTCTGCTAAAATTAGATTGATACAGAGACGATTAGCATGGTTCCTGAGCAAGAATGAGGCACAAATTCCAGAACTATTCTGTTATTTACACATATTCTAAGGGGATGAATTCCTGCCAGGGCTGCTGTAACAAAATACCACAGACTAGAGCCTCGTATACCACAGAAAATCATTGTCCTACAGTTCTGGAGGCTGGAACCCCAAGATCAAAATGCCAGCAAGTTTGGTTTTCTCTGAGGCCTCTCTCCTTAGCTTGTGGACGGCCACCTCCATTTCTCCACGTGATCTCTGCCCTGTGTGTCTGCATCTTAATGTCTCCTGATAAGGACACCAAGCATTAGATTAGGGCCACCTTGATGATCTCATTTAACCTTAGTTAATCCCCTGGAGAAAGAAAGGGCAATCCACTCCGGTATTCTTGCCTCGAAAATCCTATGGACAGAGCAGCCTGGTGGGTGATAGTCCATGGGGTTGCAAAGAGTCGGACACCACTGAGCAACGAACATAACATAAATAATCTGTTGAAAGAACTCACTCCAGTATTCTTGCCTGGAGAATCCCATGGGCAGAGGACCCTGGCGGACTATAGTCCACGGGGTCGCAAAGAGTCAGACACGACTGAAGCGACTGAGCCCTCACTCACCTCTTGAGAGACCTATCTCCAAATACAGTTACATTCTGAGTTACTGCAGGCAAGGACTTCAACATCTATGTCAAAAGAGGGGATACAATTCAGTCTGTAACAGGAAATATGTTAAATAAAATACTTGCTTCTAATGTCTGGATCGAAAATGAAGAGACTACAATAAGTAACAAGGCATTAGGATGCTTGGAAGGAAGACAGGGAGGGAAGGAGCAAGATGAGGAAGCACGTAGGGAAGGAAGGAAGGAAGAGAAAAGCTTGAAAATGGCCAGAGTCTAAACTGGTCCAAACAAGAGACCTTACTTAAGGAATTGGCCCCACGTACACCTACTAGGGGAAAGAAGTCTAAAACAAGAGGAGATGGGGAAAATTGAATGATCCCAGGCATTAAGGCCACTCATCTTTGCCTGTTACATATGCCCTGTAGGGCCCAATAGTGTCTCGAAGCTGTAATGTCACTATGGTTTAGTCACTAAGTCATGTCCAACTCTTGCAACACCACGGACTGCAGCCCTCCAGGCTCCTCTGTCCATGGGGTTTTCCAGGCAAGAATACTGGAGTGGGTTGCCATTTCCTTCTCCAGGGGATCTTCCCAAGCCACAAAAAGAACCCAGGTCTCCTGCATTGAAAGCGGAGCATTGCAGGCAGATTCTTTACCAACTGAGCCACAAGGGAAGCCCCCAATGTCACTATGTCTACCAAATGTTCTATCACTCTGAAGCTGTCCAAGAAACCAGACACTCAGCAGATCCCAGCAAAAACTGCCCCAGAAGTATGCTTTTAACTTTGCCCGGGAGATTTAAATCCAAATCCAGCAACGAGAAAAATATGGATCTGCTATTCTCGAAAGGTGTTAATGGTTCCTTGCTAAACACTGTGGTCTGCAGTGTCTCTTGAAGATAGGAAGTTTTGCTCTTTTTCCTGCACTGATACAGTGATCTGGGGATGCCTAGCAGACAGCTCACCCTGTCATGCATCTCCGAAAGCATCAGCAGGGTGTGTCACTGTTTGGCTGCTTCTGTACCACCCTAGCCAAGGCCTGTTGTAGCTGTCCCCTAATCGCTCATATCTCTTCATTAACGGAGCAGCAGCCTCTGTGTCTTTACGATCTCTGCCGTGTGTAAGGCTTGGACCAGGTTGTCTCCATGTACTATTTTGTTTGATAATTGCCTTTGCAAACTCTCAACCACCAAATGCATTAATACAAAAATGGCTTTGAATGTGTAAACCATATGAACTATATGTTGCAACCATTTTGCTTTATCCTACTAGGAAAAAGCCATAGATGCAAATCAGGAAGAGTAAATTACCAACTGAACAAGTTCTATGTTGTTTTGTCTTGCAATCAACAGCAGTTGGTATATTCTGGCTAGGAGGGTTTCATATGTCAATTCACATGCTGCTTAGTTTTTTTTTTTTTAACTGACAATTTTGAATCAAAATGCCTGGAGTCACAGACAATACCACCTTTAGGTGCTCATCTAATAATCTCAGATAATAACTGAAGTATATCTAAAGCAGTCAGTATTAGCAACAACAACAAAAAAAAGTATTTGTTATTTATGGGAAAAACACAAATAAAGAATAAATTGCTCCTTATAGTAGTAGTAGTTTAGCTGCTCAGTCGTGTCTGACTCTTGCAACTCCTCAGACTGTAGCTTGACAGGCTCCTCTGTCCATGGAATTCTCCAGGCAAGAATACTGGAGTGGGTTGCCATTTCCTTCTCCAGGGGATCTTCCCGACCCAGGAATCGAACCCGGGTCTCCTGCATTGCAGGCAGAATTGCTGCTTATAAGCAAATTTCAATTACTGATACAAATGGGAAACACGTGTAGTTAGTTGTAGACGGTCCGCTTAGCTTGCAAGAGGGAACCTTGGGGTGTAAACATTTGGTGGGGTAATACTGCCCTCTGGTGGTAGATACGAAATACTTCACATTTAATTTCAGAGAGTCACTCTGAACCCTTGACAGTATTCCTGGCCTCTTTTTATCCATTTTATTGCTAACCTGATCCCTAGAAGATACTGAGAATCTATTCTGTACATATAGACATTTTTGAATCTACATTTATTTAAACTTGATGGATGATGATGTTCCAAGGGCTCAAACCTTAGACCCAGACAGGAGAGGACTGCTCTGGCCCCACCATTTAAATGGTTTAGCTCGGGATTTCCCTGGCTGTGCTCCTCCCTGCAGATCAAGGTGTCCTGGGGCGCGCCCAAACCCACGCCGTTTTCTTCCTGCCCCAATCTCACCTCCACCGCCAGGTCCACTTCATTCCGTCCTGTTGATACACAGGTGCTCTCATTTTTGCCTGAGGTTTTGATGAATAATAGCAAGCTCCCTGTTCCAGGATATCATTTGCATTTAGAGAAGCTTCCTGCAATACCACGACACATCCCTTCCCAGCAGTGATAATGAAAGGGAATTTTAAGATACAAGAAGAGACCCATGGGATAACCTTTCTCACGCCTTCAAATCACATAGGGCGTCTGCAAGGACGCTGTCTGACTTTGTAACCCCATGGACTGCAGCCCACCAGGCTCCTCTGTCCATGGAATTCTCCAGGCAAGAATATGGAGGGGGGTTACCATTCCCTTCTCCAGGGGATCTTCCCGACCCAGGAATCGAATCCCCGTCTCCTGCGTTACAGGCAGAGATTCTTTACAGATTTTTTTTTTTTTTTTCCCCAAACCTTTTTCCAAACTTCAGTCCTCTGCTGCCACCTTCAGGACATTTGTCGTAGCTGCATTCTGCAGCTGCTGTTTACTTCATCAAAACTTTGTCCATAAAAATACTCATCTGTCATACAAGATGAGTAAGTTCTAGATGTTCACTGTACAACGAGGTGCCTGTAGTTAACCCTGCTGTGTTGTGCACTTCAATAAACGTTAAGTGGGTAGATCTCATGTTGGGGGTTCTTACTATAAATAAATAAAAGCTACTGGAAACAGAGAGAGGCACGGAGAGAGGGAAGGGAGAAGGGAGGGAAATAGGGAGCGCGCGAGGGCGCCAGGAGTGATCCATCTGAATGTTGTATGAGAGCCGGCTGAGAAAAGAGAGGCTGGCATCTGTATTTATGGTATGTCACACATCATGTAACACTTTCTATTCGCTACTTTATCAAACAATAGAATAATTTTTTTTAAATAGCTAACACTACATCTATAATGTAGATGTATATAATAAGCAATAAAAGCATATAAATGTAATGGTTTTTTATATATAACAAAACTATTCGACCTAAATAATGTATATACTCATCCTACAGTAAGAATAGCTGGCACCGATAGGGTGCTTACAATGTGGCAGGCCGGGTACTCTGTATTTTATCATTGTTACCGTGTTTCCATGTTTAATTGTCTCAGTTTAATTGTCTCCACCATGAGGTGGACACAACTATTAGCTTTATGTTACAGAGGCGGACACTGAGGAACTCCCTCGTCTGAAACTCCCCAGCTAGTGAGTAACCGAGCCTGGCGCTGAGCTGTGTTTATCTCTCGCCCTTCAGAGTCTGCATTCCTCACCGTGGGGTGAACGCCTGTCGTTTCAGCAAGCGGGACGATAACGAGAAAGCACGATGTTACGAAATAGGAAAAAACCGAGACCTAACATCACCCCTGCGTTCATTCACGAGCGTTGCTGGGTACTGAGAATGCAGAAAACGGCAAGATAAGCAAGGCTTGTTCACTACCATACGTGCTAATATGAAGAAGCTAGGGTTTTTGTTTTTTTGTTTAAGTATTTTTATATACGTCATACAATACTTTATAAAAAGTATACTTTATACGAGTATTTTTATATTAAATAAGGATGGCTTATAAAATAGATAAGCTGTGTTTATTAGGAATGCGAATAGGATAATGTGATAGAAAGTGTCTGAAAACCTGGTTTATTTGGGGCAGTCTGAAAAGAGGTGATCTTTTAGATTGGCTAGTGTGTTAGTCACTCGGTCGTGTCCAACTCTTTGTGACCCCATAGACTGTAGCCCACCAGGCTCCTCTGCCCGTCGAATTTTCCAGGCAAGACTGCTGGAGTGAGTAGCCATTCCCTTTCCCAGGGGATCTTCTCGACCAGGGATCGAACCCAGGTCTCCCATATTGTGGGCAGATTCTTTACCATCTGAGCCACCAGGGAAGCTTCCTTGCAGGGAAGATTGGCTAGAGCTAATCTCAAGATTTAATCTAGTTCTTGGAAAAGACCCTGATGCTGGGAGGGATTGGGGGCAGGAGGAGAAGGGGACGACAGAGGATGAGATGGCTGGATGGCATCACTGACTCATGGACGTGAGTCTCAGTGAACTCAGGGAGTTGGTGATGGACAGGGAGGCCTGACGTGCTGCGATTCATGGGGTCGCAAAGAGTCGGACACGACTGAGCGACTGATCTGATCTGATCTGATGAAGTTCTATGGAGTTAGAGAATTCCAGAAGGATGAAAGAGCAGGTACAAAAACCCCTGAGGGAGGGCAGCTTCTCAACAACCCTGAGGAGCAGGAATGAGTCCCATTGTCAGGAGTTAAGAAAGGCAGGGAGGACAGAGGTCTGAGCGCCAGGCTCGGCTGCAGTAGTCCACACGTGGGGGTGTTAGAGTCAGTGGGAAGAGAAGCCACTGGAAGGCTTCAAGCCCATTAAAATGATCGCCCTGGCTGCTCCATGCAGAAAAGGTTCAAAAGGAGTACAGAATAGAAGGCGGCAGGGTATAGTCAAAAATCACTTGTAGCAATGCATCCAGATGAGGCGAATTCCCTGGCCCTCCAGTGGTTAAGATTCTGCCCTTCCAATGCAGGGGGCATGGGTTCAATCCCTGATCAGGGAACAAGGATCCCACATGCTCCCCTAGGTGCAGCCCCCATGCCTTTAACCTGTAGTAAGGGGGTTGGACAGACACTTCCAGAAGGATCTGTCTGGTGTGTTGTGGCCGTGGAGCCTACAGGTGTGGCGGAGGCTTTCAGAACGGAAGAGGAGGCAGAGGAGATGAATTGGAAGTAATGCTCAGATACAGGGAGTTGCTGCAGCCTGGGGAGGAAAGCCTTCTGGGGAAGCGGAGTCCAGTCCTAAGCTGCGAGACCCAGACGGGGAAGCCCAGTCAGTCTTTCTGACCCTGTGACTGTGGTCGCCTTACTGAGCCTCGCTGAGCCCCACTGTCCACACGGGTAACCATGCTGGCGCAGACCCCGCTGCACGGCTTCTCCGAGTCTATGTGGGAGTTGCTGCAGTTTGCACAGATCAGCTTTCAAATCTCCCAGACCATGAGTAATGGTGAAGATACACATTAGCTTACTTTGGGTGACCCTGGGTAAATGCGAGGCTTCACGGATGGCACATTGGTAAAGAATTATTGCCTGCCAACGTAAGTGACACAGGAGATGCAGGTTCCTTCCCTGGGTCGGGAAGATCCCCTGGAGAAGGAAATGGCAACCCACTCCAGTATTCTTGCCCGGAGAGTCCCACGGACAGAGGAGCCTGGTGGGCTACAGTCCACGGGGTTGCAAAGAGTCAGACTCAACTGAGCGACTGAGCACACACACGCATGTAAACACACACACATGATTGTATTTAACCGTCAAAGTAAATGTCCAAAAATAACAAAATTTCTTTCCGCAGTCACGGTACTGCTACAATACTGGTTTAAAATGAATTTTCATGTTCTGTAATTCTGAAAACTTTGGAGAGAAAATTCCTCTAGACAAGGAAAGCAGAACGATACTCTGCTTCTGGAAGAAAGCGTGTGTGTGTGTTCAGTTGCTTCAGTCGTGTCTGACTCTTTCCAACCCCATGGACTGTAGTCCGTCAGCCTCCTCTGTCCATGGGATTCTCCGGGCAAGAATACTGGAGTGGGCTGCCATTTCCTTCTCCAGGGGATCTTCCCGACCCAGGGATCAAATCCACATCTCCTGTGTGGCAGGTGAATTCTTTACCTCTGAGCCACCAGGGAAGCCCCACTTATAAGTAGAATCTTTAAAAATGATACAGATGAACTTACAAAACAGAAACAGACTCCAGTTACCAAAGGAAAGGATAGGTGAAGGGGTAAACTAGGAGCTTGGGATTAACATGTACACACTACCATGTAGAAAATAAACAATGAAGCCCTACTGCATAATACCAGGAACTATATTCAATACTTTGTGATAACCCAGAATGGAAAAGAATCTGAAGAAGAATATGCATACACTGAATCACTTTGCAGTATACCAGAAACTATCACATTGTAAATCGACTGTACTTCAATTTAAATAAACAAAATTTGGTCCCTCTTTCCGCTGTCAGGGGAGGGTAAGAATATTCCTGCCCTGTTCCTTAGAACTTTATTTTTTAATTGGAGTATAATTGCTTTACAATAGTGTATTAATTTCTGCTGTACAACAAAGTAGTCAGCTATAAGTGTGTGTGTGTATATATATGTATATATATACATCCTTCCCAGGTGGCTCAGTGGATAAAGAATCTGCCTGCAATGTAGAGGCAGGAGACAAGGGTTCGATTCCTGGGTCAGGAAGATCCCCTGGAGGAGGGCATGACAACCCATTCCAGTATTCTTGCCTGGAGAATCCCGTGGATAGAGGAGCCCGGCAGGTTACAGTCCGTAGTGTTGCAATGAGTTGGACATGAATGAAGCAGCTGAGCACATATTGTGTTTTATACATGCCAAGCACTGTTCCACACACATACTCTCACAAGAGCTTATAAAGAAGATACGGTTATTGTCCCATTTTCCAAAAGAGGAAAAATTGAGGCGAAGAAAGTTGAACTAACTTTCTCAAGGTCAGAGGTGCCTGCCTCCAGAGTCTTTTTCAAGAAACTTGAGAGCACAGACCTGTTTCTTGGCATGAAGGACACTCAGCCGAAATTGTACTTGGAAATTTCTGACAGCCACGTCACCTTTTGAAAAGTCTAATAGTCTAGGATAGCCACACTCTGAAACACTGATAACTCCAAGTGCTGCCAAGGACATGAAACAGGAGGAACTCTCATACATTGCTCGTGGGAATGCAAAATTTGGAAGACAGTTTGGTGGGTTCTCACAAAGCTAAACATACTCTTACTGTTGCTGTTGTTCATTCACTAGGTTGTATATGACTCATTGAGACCCCATGGACTGCAGCACACCAAGCTTCCTTTACCATCTCCCGTAACTTGCTCAAACTCATGTCCATCAAGTCAGTGATGCCATCCAACCATCTCATCCTCTGTCATCCCCTTCTCCTTCTCCCATCAGTCTTTCCCAGTATCAGGGTCTCTTCCAGTAAGTCAGTTCTTTGCATCAGGTGGCCAAAGTATTGGAGCTTCAGCTTCCACATCAGTCTTTCCAATGAATATTCAGGGTTGATTTCCTTTAGGATTGACCGTTTTGATCTCCTCGCTGTCCAAAGGACTCTCAGGAGTCTTCTCCAGTAATCATGCTTCTTGATGTTTATGCAAAGGAGACGAAGAGGTATGTCCACACAAAAACATGTTCATGAATATTTATAACAACTTTATTCATATTTGCCAAAGTTTGGAAGCAACCAAGATGTCCTTTGAAGGTTGACTAATAAACTGTGATACAGCCAGATAATGTAGTATTATTCAGCACTAAAAAGAAATGGGCCATTAAGCCATGAAAAGGTACAGAAGAAGCTTAGATGCATATTACCATGGGAAAGAAGCCAATCTGAAAAGGCTATATACAGTGTGATCCCAACTGTAGGACTTTCTGGAAAAGGCATAACTACGAAGACACTAAAAAAGTTCAGTGATAACCAGGGGTTGGAGGCTTGGATTAGGGGATGAAGAAGTGGAACACAAATGATTTCTAGGGCAGTGATAATCCTCTGGATTGGACTTCCCTGTGGTCCAGTGTGGTTGGGAATCTGCTTGCCAACACGGGGGACACTGGTTTGATCCCTGGTCCAGGAGGATTCCACATGCCACAAGGGAGCTAAGCTCACATGTCACAACTATGGAAGCCCATGCTCCTAGATCCTGAGCTCCACAAGAGAAGCCACCATGGTGAGAAGCCCGTGCATCAAATTTATTGCCACTTGCCACAACTAGGGAAATCCAGCTCGCAGCAACAAAGACCCAGCACAGCAAAAAATAAATATATACTCTGGCTAAAATTCTAATGATGGATACACATCATTATACATTTGTCCAAACCCACAGGCTATACCACACAAAGAGTTGAACCCTATGGATAATTGCATTCATGAGTGCTCAGTCGTGTCCGACTCTTTGCAACCCCATGGGCTGCAGCCTGCCAGGCTCCTCTGTCCATGGGATTTCCCAGGCAAGAATACTGGAGTGGGTTGCCATTTCCTCCTCCTGGGGGATCTCTCTGATCCAGGGATCCCACTCACATCTCCTACATTGCAGGCGGATTCTTTACCAACTATGTCACCTGAGAAGCCCCTTCGATAATTATGATTGCTCCATATAGGATTATCAATTGTAACAAACATATGACTCTGGTGGAGAAACCTGGTCACAGATGTATGGATGTGTGGGATGCAAATATACAGGAAGTCTCTTTTTTCTCTATCAGTTTTGCTATGAACCTAAAACCACTCTAAAAAAATTTTTTTTTAAGTTTAAGATTCCAGTCAAGAGGTGTGAAGCACTTGGTAACCTTGAACTTGATGTTCAGAGTGTTACTCTTTAAGACACAACCTTGCTTTGACAACATGGTCTCTGCTCAAAGTACAAAGAAGATGGTATTTTTAGAAGCAAGATGAGTAACATGGGGCATGGCTAAAAGCATGGGCTCTCAGCCAATTTACTGATCAGTCTATCAAGAAATCAGAAAGGGTGCAACCAGAGAGAGATATGCAACCTTTATAAGAACATCATAGGTGTTTTTATGGCTTCGTAACATTGGCATTTTCTGCCAAAAATGGGCATAATCTCTAACAAAAGAGTAAGCTGTGTGTTTACACACCAAAACAACTAGTTGAGAAATAAAAATAATTGGTAAGTCAGTCATTTTATCATTGCTATTTTAACTGACCTGGTTGAATGGGCCATTGTTTTGCCAAGAAGTGGAGAAGGCGATGGCACCCCACTCCAGTACTCTTGCCTGGAAAATCCCATGGACGGAGGAGCCTGGTGGGCTGCAGTCCATGGGGTCGTTAAGAGTCGGACACGACTGAGTGACTTCACTTTCACTTTTCACTTTCATGCATTGGAGAAGGAAATGGCAACCCACTCCAGTGTTCTTGCCTGGAGAATCCCAGGGACGGGGGAGCCTGGTGGGCTGCCGTTTTGGGGGTCGCACAGAGTCGGACACAACTGAAGCGACTTAGCAGTAGTAGCAGCAGCAGATAATCTATGCTCACATTGAAGGTAGATAGGATCAATGGCCAAGTAAATATTTCTGAAATAGGCAGTGTATGAACTTACAGTATTCATAACCCAGTAAAGAAAAACAATAATGTATGATGGTATTCAGGAATATAGCTAGATTAATTTAAGAAAAAGAAAAGCACATGAAAATCTTATTATAGGATGAGCTTTAGGGGAAAAAAATGTTTTTTTCTAAGTAAGTATGAAATTAGGTTGATTTTTAATCTCTAACTGTAAGGTTCTCACTTTGTGTTGCCCTGCTGTGTAGAATATCACAGTACAGGATGTGAAAGTATAACACATTTTCTTAATAACTGTGGAAATAACCGTTGGTATCTACTAGGCCAAACCCATTCTACAGATTGGAAAATAAAGTCCTAGAGAAGTTAATTAACTTTCTGGGTCATTACCACTCACTGGTACCAGGGCTCAGACTAGAACCTGGTTCTGTCTCTCTCATAAAAAATTAAAGACTTTTGGACAACTTAAATATAGCCAACCTTTAGCTGTTAGTTACACCACTTTCAGCCAGCTCTTCCAAACTTGCCATGTTTGGAAACTTCATAGAGTTAAGATGCATTAATTCACTAACTTGACACAGGGAAATCCTGAGACATTCCTCACCTAGTACTTTTATGGGCTGTTGGCCTCTTAGCAGATGTATGAATTCTTAAATGATATTGAAAAGAACCAGCCCTTATTTCGGATGATGCCTGTAAACATATCTGCTGTTCAAAGGGACTTCGTTGACCTTAGCATGACTGAAAGAGGAGGGTTATTATAGCTACCAAGTGCCAGTTAAAAACTCCACCGTGGATTATTCTAGAAGGAGTAGACTAAAAATATCTTTATTTTCCTTTACCTTTTGAAATCATGTGACTAAAACCAGCCATCAGTTAAGGGCAGAGAGATGTTACAACGAAGTTTCTTTTAAAGACTTTTTTTTTTTTTTTAATGTGGACCATGTTTTAAAGCTTTTATTGAATTTGTTGGGCTTCCCTGGTGGCTCAGAGGGTAAAGAGCCTGCCTGTAATGCAGGAGGCCTGGGTTCATTCCCTGGGTCAGGACGATCCCCTGAAGAAGGAAATGGCAGCCCACTCTAGTACTCTTGCCTGGAGAATTCCATGGAGGAAGGAGCCTGATAGGAATACAGTCCATGGGATTGCAAAGAGTCCCACGTGACTGAGCAACTTCACTTCACTGAGTTTGTTACAATATTGTTTCTGTTTTAAGTCTTGGTTTTTTGGCCATGAGACACATGGGATCTTAGCTCATGACCCAGAGATCCAACCCACACCCCCTGCATGGAATGCAAAGTCCTAACCACGAGACCCCAAGGGAGTCCCACAATTAAGATTTAAACAGAAAAATTTAAAAAAACAAAAAACAATTTTCAACACCTATGTTCTGTTTATAACCACTGGGAGCAAAAGTTTTGTTAAAAAAAAAAAAAAAACCTTTAGTACACAGACATGATATGGGAAAATAATAAATAGAACAGAACATACATTTTTTAAAGTCTAAAAACAGTTGGATAAGTCTGATTTTTTTTGTAAAATGACTGTATCCCACTTAATTTTTCTAATCACTAACATTAAGTTGTTGTATTTAAGTCCTGAAACCAATTTCTAAATCTCCATTTTCTCAGCTCCTCTTTGCCAGTAAATAGGCTGCTGCTACAGCTAAGTCGATTCAGTCATGTCCAACTCTGTGCAACCCCATAGACAGCAACCCACTAGGCTCCCCCATCCCTGGGATTCTCCAGGCAAGAACACTGGAGTGGGTTGCCATTTCATTCTCCAAGTAAATAGGCTAAGCAAAAATAATTCGTTCTTACAGAGCTGAAACAAATAGAATTCGAAATAACTGAAAATAGCATCACTGGTCTGGTTACCTAACAACCAGGAATGAATCCTCTGATCCTCATGACAATTAAAAGTACCAAATACACTGCAGCTTTTTCAGTAAATAACCCCTCCCCAGGCTGTGCATGACCTCTGACATCACCAAGTCTTTAGAAGAGGGTTTTAAACTTGTGTGACTGAGTTCCAATTATAACTTGGACATAGAAATAATCTTGAAGCTTCTAAAAAGGAGAGAAAACATATACATAAAGGAAATAATAGGGAATGTAGACTAAGATTGACATGTAAAGATGCTCTTAATAGCATTATGATCATAATAGTTAAAAAACAGAAGTAATCTAAGTGGTCAATAAAAATCATCTCCGTCATCATCACCATCACCATCACACCATCATCAACGTCTTGAAGCTTCTTCCCAAAGTATGCCTGGACAATTATTATTCTTGGCAATGTAGAGACAGGTTTTCTTCTTCTGTCATAAAAAAAGCAAGTGTTCCAGTTAGACACGCATATGCTCCATGACCTTGCATGCATCTACTCCTTCTAAAGACAGAGCCCCCCTGGCTGTGACACCACACAATGGTAGCAAAGTCCTGGAGTAGCCCTTGGGTCAATGAGATGCCACGCAACTGGGTCCTCCTCCAGACTAGTGTCCATGGGCAGGTCTCTGCACCAAGTCCTCCTTCAACGGGGTGAAAAAGGGAGATGAAAGTTATAAAGCCAGTTCCAAGTTGTTTTTTATGGTTATAAAGTAACTTTTTAAAATTAATTTTTGGGGGGAGTATAATTGCTTTACAATGTTTCATTAGTTTCAACTGTACAGCAAAGTGAATGAGTTATAGGTATAACTGTATAAATGTAGCCCCTCTTTTTTAGATTTCCTTCCCATTTAGGTCACCACAGAGCTCCCTATGCTATATAGTAGGTTCTCATTAGTTATCTATCTTATATATAGTATCAGTAGTGTATGGGGCTTCCCTGGTGGCTCAATGGTAAAGAACCTGCCTGCCAATCCAGGAGACATGGGTTCAATCCTTGGGTCAGGAAGATCCCCTGGATAAGGAAATGGCAACCCACTCCACAATTCTTGCCTGGGACATCCCATGGACAGAGGAGTCTTGCGAGCTACAGTCCATGGGGTCACAAGAATCGGATACAACTTAACAACTAAACAACAGCATTTTTTCAGAAGGGAGAGAGTAGGCCTCTTGGACTTTTATCTGGAAGCTTCAAAGATCATCCAAGACGTGTTTGGAGTGGAGCACTATTCACTTTCATTTCTATGAATCCTGCACCAGAGGTTGTACAACAGCTCAAGCCCTAAGTGTACCTTCTGTCAGCACCTATGCTAGAGCAGCCCGGGGCCCCATCACACAACTGGACCGGTAACCTTGTGAATCCCAAACTCACAGCACACCTGACCCTTGTACGCAAATGGTATTTCCTGGAGTGAAGAAATGAATGGAAATTCACTTGGTACCCAGAAGCCTGTCCATCCCTCCAGCAGCAAAGACTAAATGCATCTGAGGAAGTTCTGGTGAACCAATCACAGGGTCGGGGGAGTGAGAAGGGGATTTTGTTTCTGAACTTGGCTGAGCCCATCTCATGCCTTGTAAATGTCAGTGTGTATACGTGTGAATGTCTGACATTACTCAGTAGCACATACCAAAGGCCAAGAATTTGGCAGAGCCTGGCTGATTAGCATGCCTAAAAATATTCCGTTTTATCAAAATCCATCCTGATTGCCTTTTTGCATGTGGGCAGAATGCTAGAGCAGCAGGATCTTCAGGAAGCATAAATTCTGAGAGGCTTTCCAAACATCCAAAAGGACACAGCCTCGTGTAAGATGCAACCCTCCCACTTAACTTCTTGTTTGGCTATTTTTATCCCAACAGATTTTTTTGTAAGCCATGTAAGGCAATGCTCTCTCATTCACAAACATTCATAAAATGCAATCTAATTTAAGTCAACAAATAGCTTTTGAGAACCTATTAAACCCAAGATACTCGGTTGGGCTCCAGGGGGAATATAAGGTCAAACAGGTCCTCACTGTGACTTGGCCTGCAATGCAGCAAGAATTGAGACCTTTCCTGGGAATGAGCTTTTCTTGAGCCAGGCAAGTCATGATCCACACTTTAGAAGAGGCACAAAGCAAGAGCTAGAAGAGGCAAGGAAGAGATCGGTTTTGCTGGCGAGGGTTGACAAAGGCTTCTTGAGGACCATGGTGTTTGGATCTGTGCCTTTAAGAGTAGGGAAAGTTAGCCAGATGGAGCTGGGGAAGTGTTCTGGGCAGAAGGTGCAACTTGAATATAGAAAGCATATATCATCAGAGAAATTAGTGTGAAGTCTTCCAGCTTCTTCCTTATCACAGGGGATAAGGTTTTCCGGAATGAGAAGGCTAGAGACACCAGGATCACAGCTTCCACGTCACTACAATCCAGGAAATGAACTACAATGGAACAGTCTCTAATCAAGAGGGAAAATGCCACTTCTGCAAAATGGCCAGAACCACAAGGGTGATGATTTACACTGGAGGTAAACAAGCCTTAATCCTAGTATGGAGACATGCTAAAGAGCTGTCTTTGGTGTCATTGACAGGTACATACAAATATATAAGAATTTACATCTCTTTCAGCACAGTGGTAAAGAATCCACCTGCCAGTGCAGGAGACACAAGAGACACGGGTTCAATCCCTGGGTTGGGAAGATCCCCTGGAGGAGGAAATAGCAACCTGCTCTAGTATTCTTGCCTGGAAATTTTCACCGACAGAGGAGCCTGGTGGACTACAATCCATGGGGATCTAAAAGAGTCCGACACGGTTGAGCACACACACACATCTCACTCTAGGCATTTTGCTTCACAGTCTTTCTTTCTTTCTTTCTTTCTTTCTTTTTTGTCTTTATTGACTTTGTTACAATATTGCTTCTGTTTTATGTTTTGTTTTTTTGGCCAAGAGGCATGTGGTATCTTAGTTCTTCTTCAACCATGGATCGAACCTTCACCCTCCGCATTTAAAGGTGAAGTCTTAACCACTGGACCACGAGGGAAGTCCCATCATTCTTTCTTTTTCAGCAACGCAAATCCTCTTGGTCCTGGATTTTAGTTTAGGTATCTCACTCCCAGAAGAGACTTACCAAAAAGCTGCAACTCACAGTTTCAACCATGTTTCCACTGAAGAGATCAGGGGAATAAACCTAAGAAGTGTAATATCTTGAGTGGTCAGAGATTTGAGAAACTTGCTGAGGAGTTACCTTTCTTCTTACCTGTAAAATGTTAAAGAACTACCCAGCACTTATGAAGAGAATACTTAGCCTAGTTCTGATACTACCAAATAGATGTTGCTATGAAGGACTATTATGTAGTCAATTCACAAGCAATGACTCGGTATCCAATGTCTGTCCACACGGGAGATGTTGGGAAATCATGGCTGGAAGATAGCTAATGTTGCTGCCAGATAGCAACATGTATCTGGTCATATCAAAACTAGGCAATCCACTCTTCATAAGGACTGGGTAGTTCTTAATCATTTTACAGGTAAGAAGAAAGGTAATTCCTGAGCAAGTTTCTCAAATCTCTGAGCAGTCAACATATTACACCTCTTGGATCTACTCCCCTGACTGAACTAAGAACAATGCCCTTTCTAAAATAATGACCTTTCTTTGTGAAGATGTGGCATTGCTTATATTTCTTTATGAAGATAGGATCAGTCCATCTATTAATGGATTAGATGACTAAGAAAGAAGACGATAGAAAACAAAGGATATTCCAGCAAAAAAGGGAACATGGAACCAAATATTAAAATAAACGTATAAGGGACTTCCCTGGTTGTCCAGTGGTTGAGAATCCGCCTTCCAATGCAAGGGGCACAGGTTCGATTCCTGGCCTAGGAACTGAGATCCCACACGCTGCAGGGCTAACAAGCCCGAGAGCTGCAACTAGAGAAGCTAGTGGGTTACAGCTGCGGAGCCTGCCTGCTCTAGACCCCATGCTCTACAACAAGTCTTTCACCACATCTAGAAAAAGCCCGCATGACACAGTGACCATCCCATGCAGCCAAAAAAAATTTTTTTAATGTGTAAACCTAATTCCCACATTTCTAAGGCCTGAATCACAGCAACTGAAATCAGGTAACTCCAATCACTGGAACAGTTTACATACATGTTTTCCATTATTCTGGAAGACACAGGGAAATTCAGGCATTTGGTTCATTACCCGTGCCTACAGACATACACCTGGTTATTGTGAGCAACAGCTGGAGTATCCAGCCATGCATTCCCTGTGAGCTGGGCACCTGCCCCTCCCATCAGAACCAAGCTGACCTCTGCCAACAGCGCCACCTGGTGGTTAAGTCACTGGTTAATTTAACTTCTTATGTCTTCCTCAGTGGGCTCTCCAATGCAGGCAAATTGTACCTATTTCATGTGCTTTTCTTTGTAAATTTAAGGCATAAGACTCAAACGGATGCTTGTCCTCTCAGCAGTAAGTACAACAAAGACCAAAGATGTATGAACTAAGAAGTTTAGACTGGCTGGTCACTTATTTCCTGACATTTTAGCCATCCAACGAAGAAAGGAAGTTGAAGAAACATTCTAGAAAATGTAGGAAATGGCAGGGACAGGGAAGACAGGAGCCGTGATTAAATATGAGTTGGACTGTGTTATCAGTTCAGGTGGACGAAGGGAGAAAGCCAGTCCTTACACTCAGGGTCTAAAAATTCGAAGGAGAATCTGTGCAGAGCAAAGAAGAAAAGAGTTTGGAAACTACTGAAAGGAAGTGGACAGCTGCAGGAACTCATTCATGGTGGAGAACCAGAGGGGTTGGCCGTGGATGAGGAAAGGAAATTCATGTGGCAAGAGGCTCAGTTCTGGCATAGAGAGGACTGTGAAGGTGGAGAAAAGCGAGTTAGGAAGGAGCAGGGAGAAGAGAAAAAGACTAAGAATAGAAATTCTTAACAGCAAGTCAACAAGAACAAAACCAACACAAGCCTGTTCATATGTGTGTGTCGCATTATATTAAATTCTTTGAAACATTTCCTGTGAAACCCAGACCTCAGGCATGAAAATTGCAAGTCAAACCTCTCTACCACAGGTCACCTAAAAATAGCTCCCAGGTACTGGGGAGAGCTGGGAGGAGGCCCGATTCGAGTGGCTTGTGGATCGAGGCAGGCTCTTTAGATCCAGGACGTGCACAGTCCATGACTTGGCACAAGTCATGCCAAGTGGGAGATGCGTGCCCTCCCTGTGGAGCCCCCCTCCAGGGAGGCCAAAGTTGGCTGCACACTCCTGCCAGGTAGGCAGCTGAGAATGCTGCATAGCCAGTTTCCAAAATGCAACTGTCATCATCTATGAATAGGTGCCCCCTTGAAGTCCCGGGATCAGGTCCAGCCTCCTGGACACACAACCTGTGCGTTGGCACAGGGCCCTATCCTCAGGGGGGCCCTGCACTTGGTTTACTGCTCTGTGGCTGCCATCTTGAAATTCATAATAAGTTGGCTTTTGGTTTTGTTTTGTTTTGTTTTAACAAGGGCCCAGCTTGCACTGGACATCATCTGGTACTGGGCTTCACAAATTATGAAGCTGGTCTTGCCTGGGACCTGTGTCCTTCACTTAAGCTGGACAAGGACTGACCTGTTGAGATAGGCTGGGACCTGAGATGACTTGCTACAGGGCTTGCACCTGGACAAATGCCTCCTTGAGTGAGAAAATACAAAGAAACTACAGGAGCTAAAAGTAACTGTTGGGGAAAGTTACAGACAACAAGACACAAAACAACAAAAAAATAAATAAAACCCAACTGCCACTTGTGCAGAGCCAGGAGCAAAAGCAGGGTACAACACATGCTGCCTACACACACACGGCTAAAAGGGTGGGCAAAATACCTAAGTCAGCCCTCCAGCCTGAGCCCTGGACCCACCCTCTACTCTCACACCAAATCAAGAGCCAACTCATCCCCTCTCAGCAAGCAGACAAACAAGGGACCCTGTTGTCTGTCCTCAAATATCCCTGCTACAGCAGGGGTCCCAATAAAGCCTTGTCTGAATTTCTTGTCTGGCCTCTGGTCAAATTTCTAGTGATTTAGTAGGCCAAGAAACCCGGTCAGTAGCAGTGTCATCACTTCTAGAGTCACCAATGATAGTTTCCCTCCAAGACTCCTTTCCTTGGAGCACAAACTACCCCACAGAATCTGGGAGAGCTCACAGTGCAGTAGTGGTCCAAGATGTCGAACAGATCCTATGTGGACTGAGTAGAAGGGGCTACAGTAAAGTTTGTATAGTCAAAGCTACGATTTTTCCAGTAGTCATGTGCGGATGTGAGAGTTGGACCATAAAGAAGGCTGAGCAATGAAGAATTGGTGCTTATGAACTATGGTATGGAGAAAACTCTTGGGGGTCCCTTGGGCAGCAAAGAAATCAAACCAGTCAGTCCTAAAGGAAATCAACCCTGAATATCCTCATTATTGTTAATTTGAAATTATATTGTAAGATTTTTTAAAACTATATTTTAGTTCTTTGGAGAAGCAGTTCAAGATATATTTTGGCAGAATATATTGTTATTGTATGAATAGAGAGATCTTTGGCCAAACAGGTTTGGGAAATGCTGCATTAGACAAAGTTAAGTTACTATAGGGTTCTCAGAACCTTCGATACGCTGTTGGTGGTTTCAAACACCAATAAGGGCCTGTATTTTACACACCATTTCCTGAATTTATCTTTATGTGGATTTTTTTTAGAGTAAGTGTCATGTGAGATTTGTGTTCTGAGAAATACTAAATACTAAATTTCTCTAAATACTTAGAGAAATGCTGGCCTGTGAGTGTTCCTGCTTGTTTGTACTCATTGCAAAGGCTTTCAGTTCTTGGGCTTCCCTGGTGGCTCAGACAGTAAAGTCTGAGTAAAGTCAAGTCTCCTGCCTACAGGGCAGGAGACCTGAGTTCAATCCTTTGGTTGGGAAAATCCCCTGGAGAAGGACATGACAACCCACTCCAGTATTCTTGCCTGGAGGATCCCCATGGACAATCCACTCCAGTATTCTTGCCTGGAGGATCCCCGTGGACAGACAGTCCACGGGGATCCTATACAGTCCATGGTTGGTCCATGGGGTTGCAAAGAGTCGGACATGACTGAGCAACTATGCACATTCATTGGAAGAACTGATGGTGAAGCTGAAGCTCCAACATTTTGGCCACCTGGTGTGAAGAGCCAACTCAATAGAGAAGACCCTGATACTGGGAAAGATTGAAGACAGGAAGAGAAGGGGGCAACAGAGAATGAGATGGTTGGATGGTATCGTCGACTCAATGGACATGAAATTGGGCAAACTCTGGAAATGGTGAAGGACAGGGAAGCCCGGCCTGCTGTCATCCATGGGGTCGCAAAGAGTCAGACATGACTGAGCAACTGAACAACAACTCCCCACTCCAAGGGTGAGAAGAGTAACCGAAGGTTCAATTATGTCTCAACTTGACTGGGCTCCATGGTGCCCAGGTATTTGGTTAAGCATTATTTCTTAATGTGTCTGTAAGGGTATTTGAACCAGAGGACTAAATAAAGCAGACTGCCCTCCCCAATAGGGATGGATATTTCAGGCCTCATCCAATCCCTTGAAAGCCTGAATAGAATAAAAGTTTAAATAAGAAATAATTCTCTCCCTCTGCCTGACTGTCTTTGACCTGTGTTCTCTTGCTCCAGACTAGAATTTGAACTTACATCATTGGTTATCCTAGGTCTGGACTTGACAGCCCCCATAATCATGTGAGCCAATTCTTTATAATAAATATATATACACATATGCTGCTGCTGCTGCTAAGTCGCTTCAGTCGTGGCCAACTCTGTGTGACCCCATAGATGGCACCCCACCAGGCTCCCCTGGCCCTGGGATTTCCAGGCAAGAACACTGGAGTGGGTTGCCATTTCCTTCTCCAATATATACATATATATGTATACAATTATATACTAGATAATAATCTGATGTGTATGCATATATATGGGCCTCCCTGGGGGCTCTGCAGTGAAGAATCTGCCTGCCAGTCCTGGAGATGCAGGTTCGATCCCTGGATGGGGAAGATCCCCTGGAGAAGGCAATGGCAACCCACTGCAGTATTCTTGGAGAATCCCATGGACAGAGGAGCTTGGGATTGCAAAGAATCGCACATGACTGAGCCATTAACACTTTCACTTTCATGTTCTAGGCCTCTCTCAGAAAATAACCAGTGGGAATTCCATGGGAACCCAAAGCAGGTGCTCTGTGAGGGAGACAACCTGGAGGAGTCAGGTGGTTAGGGAGCTCGGAGAGAGTTCAGGAGACAGAGGACAAATGTGTGCCTGTGGTCAGTTCCTGTTGATGTACTGCGAGAACCATAAACAACAACATGCATGTATGTATACACATATATATATATATATATATATATATATATATATCTTTTGTTGGTTCTGAATTCTTTATAACAAATAAATAAATATATAAATATACACAATTATAATGTGTGTGTGTGTGTTAGTCGCTCAGTCACGTCCAACTCTTTGCGACCCTATGGTCTGTAGCCCACCAGGCTCCTCTGTCCATGGGATTCTCCAGGCAAGAATACTGGAGTGGGTAGCCATTCCCTTCTCCAGTGGATCCTCCCCACCCAGGGATAGAACCCAGTTCTCCCTAACTGCAGGCAGATTCTTTACCATCTGAGCCACTGAAAAGTTGTTGCTGAGCCACAAAAGATGCCAGGATTCCTCGCCTTCAGAGGAGAAGAATTCAATCCAGGGCCAGAGACGAGGCTTGATCGCTCAGAGCTTTTGTGAAATAAAGTTTTATTAAAGTGTAAAAGAGATACAGAAAGTTTTTGATGTAGACATCAGAAGGGAGCAGAAAGAATGCCCCCCTGCTAGTCTTTAGCCAGACATTATATAGCTACTAGCAGTCTGCTAATTAGAGAAAGGAGATGTCTCAAAACTCAGAGAATGACACCAGGTCCCTCACCCACAACATGCATTTTGAGATAACATTGGCACCAGGTGAGTTGTCCTGGGCCTTAAAAACGATTGACATGAATCTTGAAGAAAGGCAGGTTGCCAAGCAAATACAGTCTAATTAACATAGCTTAAGAGAACATTTGCATGAGTAAAACATACTGGTTTGTCAAGTCGGTTCTAAATCTTAGCTGGAACCAACTTGAAGACTGAGTCTAGGTTAAAAACATAATTCATTAACATAGCTTAAGACAAATATTTCCATAAGAAAACCACATTGGTTAGCTCAAGGTTTGAGAAAAGTTAAGTTTGGGTGGAGCCAGGTGTTGTCATGGCAACACAGAATTTTAAGAGAATCCTCCTTTTAAATTTATATAGAGAAGGGGGAAAAAATCTAACACTAGTTTGTTTCTTCCTGCCGCTTTAAAAAGAGATAAAAAATGTCTGACACTTGCAGCCTTTTTCCTCTGTTTGGAGACCCCTGGTCTTCCTGTCTGTTACCCTCTCGCCACCAAGGAAGCCCAATTATTATATTATAGATAATAGTACAATGTGTATGCATATATTTTGTGTGTGTATATGTTCTATTAATTCTCTTCCTCTGGAGAACCCTGACTGATACAATGATGATAAAGAAAACTGCTGTAGGCTTGAAGGCAGACAATTTTCTTTCAGGCCTCTGAAGCTTTTTTTTTTTTTTTCATTAAAACTGATCTTTTTATTTGGATACAATTTCAAACTTACAGAAAACTTTCAAGAATTAAGGTAGTATAAAGAACATCATGAAGTCACTGGCCATATTTACTTTCTGTTGACATTTTGCCCCCATTTGCTGTATTGTTTGAGGCCTCAGGAGCTTTAATTAGGCTTTACACTGTATTTCTAGAGTCAGTTATGAGAAATATCCTCCCCATGATATGCAAGGTTTTATAACCTTCCAGAGTCAGCAAACCTCTTCTATAAAGTACCAGAGAGTACCTATCTTAAGTTTCACAGCTCATAGGATCTCTGCTGCAACAGCTGAGGTTGCCATGATAGCGTAATAACACATGAAAGCAGGCATAGGTAACATGTAAACTGGAGGGCATGTCCGTGTACGGATAAAACTTAATTGCAGAAGCGAGTGGTGAGCAGGATTTAGCTTAGAGGTTGACATTTGTGTCAACCACAAATTGGCACTTACCAAGAACATGGCCAATGACTGAACAACAAAGATATTTGCCATCTGCCTCTTCAGAGATTGAACCCCAAGCTGCCATAGCTGTTGACCTTCAACTACCCCTGAGGGAGTTCAGGGTGGAGTCAGGCACCCTGTGCTCCAGGGAATATAGTGGGACAGGTCTTTAGATAGTTGGATGTTTTTCAGTTCAGTTCAGTCACCAGACTTGTCCAACTTTTTGCAACCCCATGGACTGCAGCATGCCAGGGTTCCCTGTCCATCACCAACTCCTGGAGTTTACTTAACCTCATGCCCATTGAGTCAGTGATGCCATCAAACCATCTCATCTTCCGTCATCCCCGTCTCCTTCCACCTTCAATTTTTCCCAGCATCAGGGTCTTTTCAAATGACTCAGTTCTTCCCATCAGGTGGCCAAAGGATTGGAGTTTCAACTTCAGCATCAGTCCTTCCAATGAATATTCAGAACTGATTTCCTTTAGGATGGACTGGTTGGATCTCCTTGCAGTCCAAGGGACTCTCAACAGTCTTCTCCAACACCACAGTTCAAAAGCATCAATTCTTTGGCACTCAGCTTTCTTTATAGTCCAACTCTCACATCCATACATGACCACTGGAAAAACCATAGCCTTGAATAGACGGACCTTTGTTCGCAAAGTAATGTCTCTGCTTTTTAATATGCTGTCTAGGTTGGTCATAACTTTCCTTCCAAGGAGTAAGTGTCTTTTAATTTCATGGCTGCAATCACCATCTGCAGTGATTATGGAGCCCCAAAAAATAAAGTCTGACATTGTTTCCACTGTTTCCCCATCTATTTGCTATGAAGTGATGGGACCAGATGCCATGATCTTAGTTTTCTGAATGTTGAGCTTTAAGCCAACTTTTTCACTCTCCTCTTTCACTTTCATCAAGAGACTCTTTAGTTCTTCTTCACTTTCTGCCATAAGGGTGGTGTCATCTGCATCTGAGGTTATTGATATTTCTTCCAGCAATCTTGATTCCAGCTTGTGCTTCATCCACATTTCTCATGATGTACTCTGCATATAAGTAAATAAGCAGGGTGACAATATACAGCCTTGACGTACTCCTTTTCCTATTTGGAACCAGTCTGTTGTTCCATGTCCAGTTCTAACTGTTGCTTCCTGACCTGCATATAGATTTCTCAAGAGGCAGATCAGGTGGTCTGGTATTCCCTTCTCTTTCAGAATTTTCTACAGTTTATTGTGATCCTCACAGTCAAAGGCTTTGGCATAGTCAATAAAGCAGAAATAGATGTTTTTCTGGAACTCTCTTGCTTTTTCAATGATCCAGCAGATGTTGGCAATTTTATCCCTGGTTCCTCTGCCTTTTCTAAAACCAGCTTGAACATCTGGAAGTTCACGGTTCACGTATTGTTGAAGCCTGGCTTGGAGAATTTTGAGCATTACTTTACTAGCGTGTGAGATGAGTGCAGTTGTGCAGTAGTTTAAGCATTCTTTGGCATTCTTTGGATGTTTTTAGGAACAGATTTTATGATTGCAGCCCTTGCATCTCCTCATATCTAGAGAAGCACTAAATCCCTTCATGGTGACCTCAGATCCTCATGACCAACAAAAACTGCTGGGCATACACACTGAGGAAACCAGAATTGAAAGAGACACATGTACCCCAGTGTTCATCACAGCGCTGTTTATAATAGCCAGGACATGGAAGCAACCTAGATGTCCATCAGCAGATGAATGGATAAGAAAGCTATGATACATATACACAATGGAGTGTTACTCAGCCATCAAAAAGAATACATTTGAATCAGTTCTAATGAGGTGGATGAAACTGGAGCCTATTATACAGAGTGAAGTAAGCCAGAAAGAAAAACACCAATACAGTATACTAATGCATATATATGGAATTTAGAAAGACGGTAACAATAACCCTGTATACGAGACAGCAAAAGAGACACTGATGTATAGAACAGTCTTTTGGACTCTGTGGGAGAGGGAGAGGGTGGGATGATTTGGGAGAATGGCATTGAAATACGTATAATATCATATATAGAACGGGTCGCCAGTCCAGGTTCAATGCACGATATTGGATGCTTGGGGCTGGTGCACTGGGACGACCCAGAGGGATGGTATGAGGAGGGAGGAGGGTTCAGGATGGGGAACACATGTATACCTGTGGCAGATTCATTTCAATGTTTGGCAAAACCAATACAATATTGTAAAGTTTAAAAATAAAATAAAATTTAAAAAAAAAAAAAAAAACCCTTTTGTAAAATAGTGCTTCATGATATTGAACTCACCCCTCACCAAAACCTTATATATTGACTTTCCCCCACTGCCACTTTGGAGCAGTCTCTCAGAGCTCTATGAGATGCTGCCTCCCTGGCTGTAGTCCTCATTTTGCCCCAAACAAAACTTAAGTTGTACACAACTTACAACTCTTTGCGAGTTGTATACAACTCACAACTCTTAAGTTGTACATCTTTTTTTTTTTTTTTGCCAATATTTGCAATCCCTCCTCTAGAGGGAAAAGTCATCTCATTGGACCAAAGATTATAGCAAAAATTAGGCAACCTGAAGTTTGCCCTTTGGTTGCTATGCCATATAACTCCAAGTCCTTTACTTCCTTGGTGACTCTTTCTCACCACCTACTCTGCAAAGATTTTCTTCAATTTAGTAGGAGCACAGACAGCCTTGAAAGAAAACCATACAGCCTGACTTAGAGAGGCTTGCCAGCCTCCCTCCATCGTGTCCTCCTCAGCTGCTACATTCATATGTCTCATAAAACCTAACGGAGGTGGGAAATCCCCTGGGGGTTCAGTAGTTAGGCATACTTTCCCTGCTGAAGGCACAGTTTAGTTTGAGAACTAAAATCTCAAAACAAACAAACAGAACACACTAAGTGGAGGTAAGGCCAGTTGGGAAGGGAGGGGTTGCAGCAGATTGAATGAAAGAACCAAACTACTATATATAAAATAAATAAAAAACAAGGACTTACTGAATAGCACAGGAAACAATAGTCAATATCTCGTAATAACAATCTTCAATACCTTATATAATGAAAAAGAATATATATAAAACTCAAATCCCTTTGCCGGGCACCTAAAACAACATTATAAATTAACTATCCTTCAATTAAAAAAAAAAATGAGGACTCAAGAAGATAAAAAGCTAGCAAGAACTTGGAAGGAGAGATATAGACCATAAAATGGGGCAGCGAATGGGAAAGATGAAGATGGAAATGAAAAGAATTAGAAGCCAAACCACGGAGAATTCAAGCCAATGAGATCATTAGACTGAGGTAGGAAAAGAAACATCATGATAGACTTCCAAATGTGTTTCCAGTCTCTGCTCATTAGAAATAAAATCTCCACCACTGTGTACTTCTTACACTGCCAGATCATTTGATACTCGCCCTGGGGTAACATTGAATCTCTAACTTGTCCTAAGAAAAGATGTTGCCTTCAGCTTGCTGACAACCTTCGAGAAATCACGAAAGGAGACAGGAATGCAGCTTCTCTCCATGAGATGCCATCTCTGGTACATAACATGTCACGAGCCTTTACTGCTACGGCCCCTGTTAGATCAGCAGCTATTCCTGTCACACTTCAAAGTCTTTGCACAGGAAGACAAAGAACATGCCCGTGAATTTTTGGAAAAAGTCTACAATATATTCTGCTTGACCTATGAAGGTTGTCCAAACCACAGAAAAATAAATGAGGCTGAGTTTTTACTTTTTCTGCTGCCTGGGTGGCACAGTGATAAAGAAGCCTCCTGCCAATGCAGGAGATGCAAGAGACGTGGGTTTGATCCTTGGGTTAGGAAGATCCCCTGGAGTAGGAAGTGGTAACCCATTCCAGTATTCTTGCCTGGAAAATTCCATGGACAGAGGAGCCTGATGGGCTACAGTCCCTGGGGTTACATGGAGTCGGTCGCAAAGAGGTGGACACTATTGACCATGCATGCAACCCAATCTACAACATCAACCCTCACCTGAAATTTATTTCCCATTCCCTGTCTTTGTTTGTGTTCAGGTTCTATCTAGTTCACTATACAAAGCAAGTCCTCTGTCACCTGCCTTTCACTGTTGGAGTTCAAAGCATCCCCGAAACTCACTGAGTGAGAAAAATCAGCTCTCACAAAGCTATGCACTTGTTCTAAGTTTCCAGGACTAATTAGAATGAGTGGCACGGCAAAGATTCAGGAGAACGATTAAACCATCTGTGCAATTAGAGAGAGAGCTGGGGGACCAGTATCAGCTTAGGAGAGACAGAAGTCCAGAAACAGGAAGCCCAGAGAGAAATGCCATAGAGGATGTGACCCCTGTTTTCTTAGGTCACTGACTTTCTCAGAGTCAGAGCTTCTGCAAGCAAAGCTGTTTCAGCCCCTTTATAGAGCCTCTGTTTTGTAGAATAGTGGAAGGATCTGTCACCAAGCAGTGACCTTAGGCAAGTCACATGAACGTTCTGAGCCTTAGCTTCCTCGAGGAAATGTGAAGATAATCCAGTCAACTCAAGCTTCAGTGACCGAGGCATAATGATACTTGACAGACAGAGGCATTCAAGGGAGGAGCTATATTGGGACTTCCCAAGAGGTCCAGTGGTTAAGACTCAGCACTCCCAATGCAAAGGACGCAGGTTGGATCCCTGCTCAGGGAACTAGATTCCATATACCGCAACTTAAGAGTTTTCATTTCATCCCTCTGTATACCTGTGGTGGATTCATGTTGATATATGGCAAAACCAATACAATATTGTAAAGTTAAAAAATAAAATTTAAAAAAAAAAGTTCTCATTTCATATCAAAGATGGGAGATCCCACATGCTGGAACTAAGACCCAGCACAGCCAAAGAAATAAATATAAATATGTTTTTTTAAACAAAGAGGAGGAGCTATGTTGACATAGAAAGAAAAGAGGTAATGAGAACCACCACGTTCTTTTCAGGGCATAAACTGAGAAACAGACAAGCTTCCAAACCAATGATTTTCAACTACAAGCTCCAACCTCCCTCTTCCTGAGCTAATCACTGATCACTGCAGCCCCTTTACTTAGACCACATGGAACATGCCAAAAATGAGAGGGAGTTAACACGCCTCAAAGGCAGTCCTCAACCAATGATGAAGAATCCCATCTCTCTCGCCCCAGGAGTGAGAGCAAGGGCAACAACTCTGGAAGCAAGTTCTAGAGCCTCACCCAGCAGGACTGCACTGCTGCTGCACACAAAGTAGCCTGCTTGACATCACACCCTTTGATATTGACAGCTTCCCTTTCTTTTCTGTCTCACCTCCCCCACTCGCTGCTGCTGTTTCCTTGAATTGTCTCCCAAATAAACTGCTTACACTCAAATCCCTGTCTTAGAGTCTGCTACCGAAAGGCGCCAGCCCAAGACAGCCATTCAGAAACACCCAGCGTGTACTGCCAGATGCAAGCCTGGGAGATGTGTCAGAAGCACAGGCCGTATCTGCAAGTTGTCTTGTATGCGTGTGTACCATGTGGAAAAGAGAGCTTAGAGTGAGCTCTAATTTATTTTTTGTCTTTCAAATATATTCTATTAATTAATTTTAGTGCAGTATAGTTGTTCTACGATATTGGGTTAGCTTCTACTGTACAGCAAAATGAGTCAGCCACACATATACATTCATCCTCTCCCTTTTGGGTTTCTCTCCCATTAGGTCATGACTTAATGCTTAGTACATTCAGCAGACTGCCCTGGCCTGTACATTGCTGCTAAGTCGCTCCAGTCATGTCCGACTCTGTGTGACCCCATAGACGGCAGCCCACCTGGCTCCCCCGTCCCTGGGATTCTCCAGGCAAGAGTACTGGAGTGGGTTGCCATTGCCTTCTCCATTGCACTGTACACTATGTCCCACTCAATAGATGCTGTGTATCTACTTTATACACAGTATCGATAGTGTATATATGTCCATCCCAATCTGCCAATTCTTCAAATCCTATTTGTTTCCTCTTTGGTATTTACACATTTGGTTTCTATGTATGTTTTTCAAATGAGTTCACCTAAACCATTTTTTCTAAATTTCACATATATGCGTTAATATAAGATAATTGTTTTTCTCTTTCTGACTTACTGCACTCTGTACTACCATCTTCAGGTCCATTCATGTCTCTATAAGTAACTCAGTTCTGTTTCTTTCTATGGCTGGAATTAGTATTCCATTGTAAATATGTGCCACATCATATTATCCATTCATCTGTTGATGGACATCTTAGAGTGAGTTAACTTTAAATAAGGTGGCTTAAAACTCAATAGTCAGAAAACTAAGATCATGGCATCTGGTCCCATCACTTCATGAAAAATATATGGGGAAACAGTGGAAACAGTGACAGACTTTATTTTGGGTAGCTCCAAAATCACTGCAGATGGTGACTGCAGCCATGAAATTAAAAGACGCTTGCTCCTTGGAAGAAAAGCTATGACCAACCTAGACAGCTTATTAAAAAGCAGAGACATTACTTTGCCAACAAATGTCCATCTAGTCAGAGCTATGGTTTTTCCAGTAGTCATGTATGGATGTGAGAGTTGGACTATAAAGAAAGCTGAGTGCCAAAGAATTGATGCTTTTGAACTGTGGTACTGGAAAAGACTCTTGAAAATCCCTTGGACTGCAAGGAGATCCAACCAGTCCATCCTAAAGGAAATCAGTCCTGAATATTCATTGGAAGGACTGATGCTGAAGCTGAAACTCCAATACTTTGGCCACCTGATGCGAAGAGCTGACTCATTTGAAAAGATCCTGATGCTGGGAAAGATTGAAGGCAGGAGGAGAAGGGGAAGACAGAGGATGAGATGGTTGAATGGCATCACCGACTTGATAGACATGAGTTTGGGTAAACTCCAGGAGTTAGTGTTGGACAGGGAGGCCTGGCATGCTGCAGTCCATGGGGTCACAAAGAGTCGGACACAACTGAGCGACTGAACTGACTGAACTTTAAATAGAAAAGTTTTAAAATGAGGCTGAAGCTGCTAAGAGATAATCTGAACAGGACATATTTCTGCAGAGACCTAATAGGCAGCAAAAGAAGATCGTAATGGAAAGCTTCTTGTAGTAAATAAGGAATGTAGGGGACAGAAGGAAAAGTTACAGTGAAACCTATTTTAACCTTTAACGCTCCTTTTGTCTATGAGGACATGCACAAATAACACACAAGACCTTGAAAAGATAAAGAAATGTGCCCCATTGGCAGTCTGCCAGTTGGGCTCTGTATTAACCTGCTTGACTTCCCATGTAGGGCAGTGGTGAAGAACCTGCCTGCCAATACAGGAGACACAAGAGATGTGGGCTCACTCTCTGGGTCAGGAAGATCCCCTAGAGTAGGAAATGGCAACACACTCCAGTATTCTTGCCTCGAAAATTCCATGGACAGAGGAACCTGGTGGGTGATAGTCCCTGGGGTTGCACAGAGTCGGACAGGACTGAGCAACTGAGCACACGCATGCGCGCACGCACACACAACACATTTACCTGCTAGGAAATAGTAGTTCCCCTACTCCATGTAGCCCTCCCTAGAAGTACTTGCAGATGCAAATGTATAGAAGCCACCTCTTGTAGGCGGTGGCCATCAGAGAATAGAAGAGACAGGCCCACCATTCCAAGTGGGCCATTGCTGAGTAGCTGGGGTTCGGGTGACATGACCATTCCACTTGTCTCCACCATGTGCTTCAGCAAAGCGTGAGTGTGCAACAAGCACTAAATTTCCTTTTCCTTCTGGCCACGAGTATTAGTCATGCTCACTGGCAGAGAGCCTCTAAGTTGGTCTCCACGGTCCACCTGACAATCACAGCATCCTTCTGGGATTCAATGCATAGTGAGTCTCCTGCCTTTGAGTGTGGGTGGGACCCGGACCTTGTCTGTCTAACATGACAAAGATGGTGGGATGTATCTGATTACATTACCTAAGATTATAACACCTGTCTTGCAGGGAAACTCTTTCCCTGGCTGCTTTTGAGGAAGTAACTGTTTATGTTGGGGAGATCCATGGAGCAAAGAACTGGAGGGAGCCTCCAGCCAACAGCCAGCAAGAAACTGAGGCCCTCAGTACAACATGTCACACAAAGAACTGAGCTCTATCAACAACCACCTGAGTTTGGAAGTGAAACTTTGTCCAAACAAGCCTCAGATGAGACTGCAGCCCCAGCTAACATTTATGGCAGCCTTGTAAGCAGAGGACTAGTGTGTGCGTTCATGCTAAGTCGCTTCAGGCATGTCCAACTCTGTGCAACCCTATGGACTGTAGCCTGCCAGGCTCCTCTGTCCGTGGCATTCTCCAGGCAAGAATACTGGAGTGGGTTGCCATGCCCTCCTCCAGGGGATCTTCCCGACTCAAGGACTGAGCCTGTGTCTCTGTGTCTCCTGCACTGGCAGGCAGGTTCTTTACCACTAGGTCCACCTGGGAAGCCCACAAAGGCCTAGAGGACCCAGCTAAGCCACGCCAGTCCCCTGATCCATAGAAACTGTAAAACAATAAGTCTGTGTTGTTTTAAGCTGTTAAGTTTGTGGTAATATTACAACCCCATAGTAGATATTGTGCTAACTATAATCTTGTGTTGACTTATTATTGAGTCTTAGTCTTAAGAATTGTGCTGTTTATCTTTAATAAGTTCTAACCAATAAACCTTGAGCTTTGAAAATTGTTGAATTTGTCGTTGCCATTCAAAAACCTGTTACAGTGAATAAGGGGGCTACCAAACTGGGGCAAAAAGATTTTCACCATAATTGCTTGTGTGAGTGATAAAAGGAACCATGACAATGGTCAGATGTGAAGAGCTAGAGAAGTCTCACTGTGCCTGATGAGGGTCTAAATCAAACTCCAGATAGAAGAACTATCAGTGCTTTGGGTTCTATTTTTCTCACACTTGAGTTTCAGGAAAAATTAGAGAAAGTCAGAAATGTGAATGATGATGAGCTAAAGAGCCATGATTTGAACCAAATTCTGTGTGTGTGTGCTCAGTCATGTCTGACTCTTTGTGACCCTTTGCTCTGCAGCCTGACAAGTTCCTCTGTCCATGGAGTTTTCTAGCAAGAATACAGGAGTGAGTTGCCATCTCCTCCTCTAGGGGATCTTCCCAACCCGGGGATCAAACCTGTGTCTCTTGCGTCTCCTGCATAGGCAGGTGGATTCTTCACCACTAGTGCCACTTGGGTAGCCCTGAAACAAAGGCCTTAGATTAAAAAGAACCAGGTGGGACTTCCCTGATGGTCCAGTGGTTAAGACTTCACATTCCAATGCAGGAAGTCAGGTTCAATCCCTGGTGAGGAAGCTAAAATCCCACATGCATTTTGGCCAAAAAGACAAAACATAAAACAGAAGCACTACTGTAACAAATTCAATAAAGGCATTAAAAATGTCCCTTATCAAAAAAAAATTAAAACATTATGCTCTTGAAAAGTTGGTGAGATTGGCATGCAGTGACTGTACCTCAGGAGAATGCAGGACTTCAGCCCACAGGTATATCTATCTGATCAAGGGCAGTTGTTGAAGAACAGGGGCTTTCCTGGTGGTTCAGATGGTAAAGAATGTGCCTGCAGTATTTGAGACTTCAGTTTGATCCTTGAGTTGGGAAGATCCCCTGAGAAGAGAATGGCAACCCACTCCCATATTCTTGACAAAGGTGACAGTATATAGCGCTAATTGTTGTCATGCTGTCAATAATGAAAGAGTTGTAAAACTCATCATAAAATGACTTCACTGTAATATGTATAACCACACAGAGAGCCTAGAAGAGCATATAAAATAGGCACTGCTGTGTATTCAAGTTGTATCTTCAGTTGCACAAATGCCAGTATATATGTGGATGGGCAATAATTTGGGGGCTCCTTCTCTTTCTTGAATTTATCCTTCCCAGCTCCTTGACATACACAGGTCTTATCATTAGTTCATGAGTCTCCCCCTCATGGCCACCCGTCTCAGAGCTGGTAGAGATGCTCTCGCTCAGGATTCCTCAGTCCCTTCAGCTCCTCTATGCGTCCTGCTGAGTTCTCCCTCTGATCCACCCCAGCCTCCAACACACTTGTCCAGTATCTGCTCCATATGCTTCCTCTGTGCATAAGGAGTAAGCAATCAGGGCATCCATAAAGCATGGAAAGGGGCAAGAAGAAAATCTCTCTTTCATCGTATCTCCAAGGGACAGAGTCCTTTCACAGCTAGAGGTGACCTCCCCTTAGATGATAGTTCCCATGTGGCTTTCCCCTGCTGAGATAGCAGGCACTTTTCTTGTCTTGCATTTCATTCTGTTACCCACGCAGCGAGCTTTGATGGGTTTGTCGGGAGCTTTGGAGATTGATGGAAGGAAAAGGCCATCCAACCTCACCTACTTCCTAGCTCAAAGGTACTTGGGTTTGCTCTCCCTTGTTCCATTCAAGAAGCATCCCTCTCATATGACATCCCTTATATGTGGCATTACAGACTCAATGGACATGAATTTGAGCAAACTCTGGGATATAGTGAAGGACAGGGAAGCCTGGTGTGCTGAAGTCCATGGGGTCACAAAGAGTTGGACAAGACTTAGCAATGGAGCATAACATATAAGTGGAATCTACAAAGAAATGATACAAATCAACTTAGTTACAAAAAAGAGAGTCACAGACTTCAAGAACAAACTTATGATTGCCAGGGGAAAGGATGGGGAGAAGGGATAGTTAGGGAGTTTGGGATGGAAATGTGCCCACTGCTATACTTAAAATGGGTAACCAACAAGGCCCTACTGTGTAACACAGGGAACTCTGCTCAATGTTATGTTGCAGCCTGGATGGGAGGGGAGTTTGGAGTTGGAGTATGTATGTATACATACATACATGTATACGTATGACTGAGTCCCTTTGATGTTCACCTGAGACTATCACAATGTTGCTTGTTAATTGACTATGTCCTTGTTGGGTCACCAAGTCATATCCAACCCTTTGCAACTCCATGGACTGCAGCACACCAGGTTTCCCTGTCCCTCACCACCTCCTGGAGTTTGCTCAAGTTCAGGTCCATTGAATCAGTGAAGCCATCCAACCATCTCATGCACTGCCCGCCTCTTCTCCTTTTGCCTGATTGACTGTGCATGTGTGCATGCTAAGTTGGGTCAGTCGTGTCTGACTCTGCAATCCTAGATCTGTAGCCAGCTAGGCTCTTCTATCCATGGGATTCTCCAGACAAGAATCCTGGAGTGGATTGCCATGCCCTCCTCCAGGGGATCTTCCCAACCCAGGGCTAACTGACTATATACTCCAATACAAACTTAAAAATTTATATTTAAAAAAAGGACCCTTCTCATGTTCAGTCTACCATCCACTCCTAGATGGGAGTCAGGGGGAAGGGAAGATGCAAGCCCTCTTCAGGCTCATCTAGAGCACAACTGACATTGCTACATCTCACAGGTACCAAGGCTGCTGGACGCTTCCTTCCCCTTCTAATTTCTTGATGGCATGAGTACCATTGCTGTAGGATCCAGTTGCATTTTACTCACTGGCAAGGATCCTGACTGGTTGGTTCACTAGCAGATAAGAGATGCCTCCTGAGGTCAATTATCTAAAGCCCATCTGGGATTCCCAGGTTCCAAAACAAGATCCAATCCCTGAACTGAAGCTTCTGGCATTGCCCCCTGGGTGATGGGAAAGTATTTAGGGAAAATCTGAAGAGTTGCAAATATTTTATTCTGGGCTGTGAGTTAGCTAATATGATATTTGGATTTATATTTTATCTCAGTAACGTATCAAAGTTCTCCTGGTTGTCTTCCACAAAATGAAGTTAGGATCTACTAGAATGTTTAACAAAGCAGAATGAAGAGAGATTTGGCTCCAAATAGCACCATATGTGACCACTAGGACTCCCATATTTGGGCTCCATTGTCTTCTATTCCAGATGGAAATTTCCTAGCATATCATTAAAGTGAGGTTGTGAATTCCCTTGGAGATGATACAAAATAAGTGTAGATATTTTTAATCCCTTCCTAATTGAAATATTTCCCATTGGAACAAATTTTCATTCTCTCCTATTTGGTCCTAAAGATTCAAACAAGCGATCAAGTGAACTGAAGTTTTCTCCACAAAACCCATGAAGTAAAGGCCCCCTTGTCCTACATGGAAAAATTCTGCAAGTTCTAAAATTATCCTGCTCAAGTTTTAGCTGCCCAGTACCAAGGACAAAAATTCAGAGCTTTATAGCTGTAAAGGTTTCTGATTCTGAATCATTTCTAAATAGACTTCCTGTGTGAGCAATGGTTGTCACTGAATGAATTGCAAACAAGGGTCACATTTGGACTAAACATCCTCCGCCTTTGAGCTAATGGGGTTGAATCATAATTAAATTGGATGAAGTGAAGTCATCAGCCAGCCCACTGGGCTCCATGGGGCAGTACTTCTAAGGCAAGAGTCATATTGTCTGAGCACTGAATTTGTCTTAAGAGTATACTCTAAATGAGTTTTTTTTTTTTTTTTGCCAGGCCTGCAACAAGGCTTTCTGTTATTGAAGATGGTTTGTCTGGAGACTTCCCTGGTGATCCAGTGGTTAAGACTCCAAGCTCCCAATGCAGGGGGCCTGGGTTCAATCCCTGGTCCGGGAGCTATAAACCACATGCCCCACTAAGAGTTTGCATGTGCCAACTAAAGATCCCGCATGCTGTAACAAAGACTGAAGATCTTGTGTGCTGTAGCTAAGATTGTGCTGTAGCTAAGATTGTGCTGTGCTGTGCTTAGTCGCTCAGTCATGTCTGACTCTTTGCAACCCCATGAACTGTAGCCCACCAGCTCTTCTGTCCATGGGGATTCTCCAGACAGGAATACTGGAGTGGGTTGCCATGCCCTCCTCTGGGGGGTCTTCCCAACCCAGGGATCGAACCCAGGTCTCCGAGTTGCAGGCAGATTCTTTACCGTCTGAGCCATCAGGGAAGCCTGCAAGTAATTAGCCTCCAATTAAAATAAATTAACAAAAAAAAGAAAAGAAAAGAAAATTTTAAGACAGAAGACAAAAAAAAAAAAAAAAAGACTAGGTGCAGCCAAATAAATAAATATTTTAAAAATAAAAAGAAGGCTTGCGCATCTCACAAAAGATTCTATGAGAAGCAGAGTCTGGGGATGGTTCTTCCCCCTTTGTGCGTTCCACAAACCTCTTCCATATCCTACTCCTCAGCAGGCCACTGGGCTCACAGTTGATAGGAAGAAAAGCCTTTGGGACTTTCCCTTTCCCTACACCCTGTGGTCACTCAGGCCCTTTAAGTGCTGTCTGCACTCCCTTCAGCTCTTCTTCTTCAGTTTTCCTTACCTGCTCCATTTTCCTGTTCCTAGGTGATGGGCGGAGGATAGGGGATGAAGCATCCCAAGAATGAGACCCTGAGGTATGCAGGACACTGAGACCTTCCCACACCCTTTTTCTGGAATATCTCCTGAGTATCATTATGCTTTATTTGTCTCTCCCTGCACTTGGAGTCAGTGCCAAATGCCCTGTCTCTTTTATAAGCCTAGCCATGATACAAAGAGAATGATGGTTTAAAAAAAAAAAAAAAAAAAGACCCACACCCTAATCTAAAAAATGATACAAAAGAACATATTTACAAAGTAGAAACAGACTCATAGAGAACAAATGCATGGTTACCAAAGGGGAAGGTGAGGAGGGATAAATTAGAAGTTTGGAATTAACAGATACACACTACTTTATACAAAATAGATAATCAAGGTCCCACTGAATAGCACAGGGAGCTGTATTCAGTATCTTGTAATAACCTATCATGGAAAAGAATCTGAGAAATTCTTTTCAGATTTGTGCGTGTGTATAAAACTGAATCACTTTGCCGTACCTGAATCTAACACAACATTGCAAACCAATGATGCTTCACTTTAAAAAGACCCACACTCCACTCACTAGAATCTGTAGAGCACGTACCACATGCCAGACCCTGTGGTAAGCGCTTTAGAAATGGTTCATTTCATCCTTACAACTTAACCTGTTTCCCCCTGTGTAGGTAGGATTCTGAGGCACAGCGAGCACACAACTAGTAAGTGGTGAGCCAAGTTTCAGACCTCAGCCTGTGGTCACCCCTCTGCCCCATGAACAAGTATCCCAACAGTCAAGTGCTATCTTACAATACTGGACATATGTTAACTGGAGCTACGATTCGGAGATAGATGAATCGCAAGCATAAAGTCAGATGTTGTCTTGCTAGTCTTGGCTAGATGTTCTCAATCAGAGATGATTTGCACCCTGGGGGACATTTGGCAATGTCTGGAGTTATTTCTGGTTATCACCGCTGGGGGCTACTGCTGGCATCTAGCAGGCAGAGGCCAGTGTGGTTGCTGCTGTTGTTTAGTCACTGAGCTATGTCTGACTTTTTGTGACCCCTTGGACTGTAGCTTCCCAGGGTCTTTTGTCCATGGAATTGTCCAGGCAAGAATACTAGAGTGAATAAATTTATATTAAAAAAAAAAAAAAAGAATACTAGAGTGGATTGCCATTTCCTATACCATGGGATCTTCCTGACTCAGGGATCAAACCCATGTCTCCTGCACTGCAGGCAGATTCTTTACCACTGAGCCACCCAGGAAGCCCCAGGTAGAGGCCAGAGTTGCTACCGAACATCGTACAAGGCCCAGGACAGCCTCCCCACAATGATGACCCAGCCCAGGATGTCAGCAGGGAAGAGATGCAGACACCAGCCCCAGGGGTGTGGTCTAGCTGTCTCCTGTCCTATGCCCCACTCCATTCTTGGCTGTGGATGTTTATTCTCTGTCCATTTTAATAGTGTTCTATTGATCTTTTACTGTGAGGCACCCCCAAGTCCTTTAGGAAGCAGGAAGAGTGTGAATAAAGACAAACAAACTGACTTTGAAAGAAATCTCCAAGCAAGGAGATTTGCTTGGAACAAAACACTCTGAGGGCACTATTTTGGGAAAGGTGATCCAGTGGGCCAGTTCTCTATCTCCCATCACTTCCCAGTACTGTTGCTTCCAGGCATGTAGTCCCAGGAAAGTGTTTGAGGGCAGGGAGAGTGGTTGCCCTAGAACATGCTGTTGCAATGAGAAATGTTGAAAGAGGGAAAAACCTGTAACCTGATGCCAGTCTTAAATAGTCTCTGCTAAAACCGAAAATCAAGAGGAAAAGAATTTCCATTACATTCAGACATGTTCTCTGGGATTTGCAAGAACAGAAAAGATAATATGGAGAAAATGCATTGCTCTGTGTGGTTCTGAAATCAAAGTCCAGTTAGTCAGGCAAATTCAAGAGAGTTCAGTAATAAAATATACATCCCAACCATGCTTATTTTAAGCAAGCCCCAAACATCAAAAAACTTCCCTGGTGGCTCAAAGGTAAAGAATCCACTTGCCAATGCAGGAAATACAGGTTTGATCAGTGGGTCAGGAAAATCCCCTGGAGAAGGAAGTGGCAACTAGTTTCAGCATTCTTGTCTGGAAAATTCCCATCAGCAGGGGAGCCTGGCAGCTACAGTCTATGGGATCACAAAGAGTCAGACAAGACTGAGCAATTGAGCACCCAAACATCAAAAATGGATAGACCATAAGGCAACTTTGGGCTTCCCTGGTGGCTCAGTGGTAAAGAATCTGCCTGCCAAGCAGGAGACATGAGTTCAAACCCTGGGTCAGGAAGAACCCCTGAAGGAGGAAATGGCAATCTATTCTTCTATTCTTGCCTTGAAAATCCCATGGACAGAGGAGCCTGATGTGCTACAGTCTACAGGGTCACAAAGAATCAGATATGACTGAGCCACTGAACAATAACAACATAAGGCTGTTTAGTCAAGAACATCTTTGTTTATGATACAGGATTTACAGGTAAACTTTGAAGGATTCTATTGACTGTACAAAATACTTTAATTGGTCTTTAAAATATTCTTATGGGTTAAATTCAACTTGATTAAAATGTTTCCTGACTGGTCTCTGCTTATGACAGCTCGTTACTCTGTCTTAATGCCATAAGACTATTAATCATAATGTCAGTTTTTTAAAAATCCAGATTTTATCCAATTCTGGATAGAGGTTATTTATACCTTAGAATGTTCTTAAGAGCCTCATGTCAAAGGAAAAAATCTGGAATGAGTTATAATTATGACCTAATTCAATATCTTTTTAAATTATAATGTCTTGGGAAGTTTTGCTCATAGAATTCTTTGAGACTCGGGATATCCTTTTATTCTTTTCCCAAAATTCTCCATATCATTCAAGACCTAATTCAGATACCACTTTCCTCCATGAAACTGTTCCTAATTCCTCATCAGCATTAACCAAACGTTCCTCTTTGCTTCCAAGACACTGCAACTTTTTTCATTGAGCATTTGTAATGATCACTTTGCTTTATATGTTAGTTACTCGCCTGCATCTGTCTTCCTGAGTTAAAATGCCTTCGGTGGAACAGACAGGATCTTATACATTTTGCAAACCAGGGAACTGATCAGGTACGTGGAATCAGTAAGCATCCAACAGAATTAAGTTACATGAAATTGTACAGGTTTGATCTGATAGACATTGCTTTTCAGCTTGTACTCTTGGTTTGTTTGCAGTGGTTTGCTCATTTCAATAATTATGAAACACAAACCTCAATCAGTTAGGACAAATAGTTCTAGAGCCTTCTCTTCCATAGTCTTAATTTCGAGTTCCAGTAAATGCCAAGAGATAAGCAAAGCATTTTCTGATGCACGCTGTCTCAGACTGGGCTCACACCCGATACAAGAGTCCAAGTGGGTGAATAATGCCCTGGATATTTGGCCTGACTTGAGGTGCTTCCAGACAAGCTAGCTAATAATTAATTAAGGAAGACGGTTCTATAAACGCTTTGTTCCAAACTCCCCCACTTGTTCCCTCACTCAGTAACTCCCTCTTTATTATCAACAAATGACGTTTGAACCCATAGTACATACTAGGCATCTCTAGCAACTCGAAATACAAAGCTCAATAAGGACATAGAATGGAACTCCTGTCAAGAAATGTAGGAGCATATCAACAGAAGAGTCTAACTTTTAATATTCAAAAGTCTAAAAGATTGTTTTAACAGAAAATATTCACCCAGAACAAGCCCTGGGTGAGAAAGAAGTGTTTGTTTTTCAACAAAGATGGAGACTATTTTAGTTCCTGCATGTCAAATGTTTACAACATGCCTTTGAGATCCTGTGAACAGTTCAGACTAAGGTGTCCAGCCACGCAGGACAAGAGTAATTGCAGAGGCAGGGACCATCTCTGGCGAAACCAGCTGCGATGCTCTACTGCGTCCCACACCAGCTTCTCCACTGACTCCCCAAGAGCCAAGGCCTCACCAATCTGGTTGGATGTTGTGTTGCTGTGACCTGAAACACAATTTTCTAGAGCAAGAACAAGACTCCCAGGCTGCAATTTGTGGCCGAGATTCTGCTCACAAATATCAAGAGTGCCACAAACCTTTCAGATGCTATGAGATTACTTTGACAGAAAAAGAAATCAGAGTAAATTTATAAATGTTCCTTGTTGTTCTTTAGCCGCCAAGTCGTGTCCAGCTCTCTGCTGCCCCATGAACTGCAGCTCACCAGGATTCCGTGACCTTCACCATCTCCCTGAGTTTGCTCAAACTCATGTCCATTGAGTCAGGGATGCCATCTAACCTTCTCATCCTCTGTCACCCCTTCTCTTGCCCTCAGTCTTTCCCATCATCAGGGTCTTTTCCAATAAGTTGACTTTATGCATCAGGTGGCCAAGTATTGGTACTTCAACTTCAGCATCAGTCCTTCCAGTGAATATTCAGGGTTGATTTCCTCTAGGATTGAGTGGTTTGATTCCTTGCTGTCCAAGGGACTCTCAAGAGTCTTCTCCAGCATTTTCATTTTTAATTTTACTGAATTTCACTTATATGTTTTTTATTGAAGCATAGTTGATGTGGGCTTCCCAGGTGGATCAGTGGGTAAAGAATCCGCCTGCAGTGCAGGAGACACGGGAGACCTGGGTTCAGTCCCTGGGTTGGGAAGATCCCCTGGAGCAGGGAATGGCCACCCACTCCAGTATTCTTTCCAGGGGTATCTATGGACAGAGGAGCCTGGTGGGCTACAGTCCATAGGGTCGCCAACAGTCAGACGTGACTGAAGCGACTGAGCACACACAGTTGATGTACAATATTAGCATAATGCCCTCCAAGTCCAAACGTTGCTGCAAATGGCAAAATTCCATGCTTTTTACGGCCTCAGAGTATTCCCTTGTACATATATACAACATCTTTATTCATTTGCATTCTCAGCCCTGCACCTCTGGCTAGAGCCAGGGGCTTACCTGACACGACCATGTTCAGCTGTATCAGCCGACATCACAGTAGGGACAGAATGAGATGCAATTCAAAGAATAATTGCCCCATTATACACAAGGCTGCTCTGTATAATCCTATTCCAGGAGAAACTCACAGAAGTGTGGGAAGAATATGAGATACCTAGAATAGTCAAACTCATAGAGTAGGAAAGTACATTGGCAGAGGCCAGGAGCCTGGGGTAGGAGCTGGGAAGGGGCATTTGGTGTTTAATGAGGACAGAGTTTCAATTTAGGAAAGTGAAACGTTTGGGATGTGGATGATGGTGAGAGTTGCATGGCAATGTGAATGTACTTATGCCGCTGAGATGTACAGTTAAATATGGTTAAAATAGTATGTTTTTCATTAAGTGACTTTTACCACACTAAAAAGGTTCAAAAAGGATAGTGGAAAAAAAAGTGTAGGAAGAGTAGGTGAAGGACTCTGGACTGTGGTTATTCTGTTTACTATTGAACATGTGTTTCACTAAAATGTATTTCTTTGGTTTTCTGTAAGCATTAGGTGTGTCTGTTAGAATGTTTAGACTGCTGCTGCTGCTGCTGCTGCTAAGTCGCTTCAGCTGTGTCTGACTCTGTGCAACCCCATAGACGGCAGCCCACCAGGCTCCCCTGTCCTTGGGATCCTCCAGGCAAGAACACTGGAGTGGATTGCCATTTCTTCTCCAATGCATGAAAGTGAAAAGTCAAAGTGAAGTCGCTCAGTCGTGTCCTACTCTTAGTGACCCCATGGACTGCAGCCTACCAGGCTCCTCCATCCATGGGATTTTCCAGGCAAGAGTACTGGAGTGGGGTGCCATTGCCTTCTCCTAGTCAATGTGAAATAGCTCAAACAATAAGAAGCCTTGATATAGGGCAATGCGGGGTTCTTTAATTCAGTGGATAAACAATATTACAACACCTAATGCTTTCTATATATCAGTTTTGTCTCTTCAGTATGTCCATGACTGCCTTTATAGTCAAAACACGGCTGCAACAGCATCAGATGGTAGCTCTAAACAGAGCGATATCTATTAAGAGGAGAGGGACTTCCCCCTGGCTTCCCTGGCGGCTCAGCTGGTAAAGAATCCGGCTGCAATGCAGGAGACCTGGATTTGATCCCTGGATTGGGAAGATCTCCTGAAGAAGGGAAAGGCTACCCACTCCAGTATTCTGGCCTGGAGAACTCCATGGACTATATAGTCCATGGGGTCACAGAGAGTCAGACACGACTGAGTGACATTCACTTTCACTTAATTATTTTAACAAGGAAATTTCCAGAAGCTCCCCAATTGACTTCTCATCAGTTTCTATTGGCTAGATTTAGTCACACACCCATCCCTAAATCAACACCTGTAAAAGGAATGAATCGATTATGATTGTTTTAAACTAATCACAGTTCAGTCCTTGGGATCCATAGAGAGGTCACCTATCCTGCACTCTTGGGAAGAGGACACCAGGAGAAAATCAGGCCTCTAGGGAAAGGGGATGGGATGGCTTACAGTAGGCAAACAACTGTCACAGCTGAATTAAAGACCATGTTTGGCAGGGGAGGGAGATTGGACACAAATGAAGGACTTTTGCTATTATAGTATAAACCAGTCTTGACCGCCCAATGATGAAAGATAAGGTCACCAAACAGTCTTTGATTTCAAAGAGGTTTTCCAAAGCCTTGCTAGTCAGTTCATTTACTCAGTTACCAAAGATAATGAGGATTTTTTATTTTAAAAAAACACCAATTAAAATTCCAAAGCAAATTTTCAAATTCTATTATACAGAGTGAAGTAAGCCAGAAGGAAAAACACTGATACAGTATACTAATGCATATATATGGAATTTAGAAAGATGGTAACAATAACCCTGTATATGAGACAGCAAAAGAGACACTGATGTATAGAACAGTCTTATGGACTCTGTGGGAGAGGGAAAGGGTGGGAAGATTTGGGAGAATGGCATTGAAACATGTATAATATCATGTATGAAACGAGATGCCAGTCCAGGTTCGATGCACGATACTGGAGCTTGGGGCTAGTGCACTGGGACGACCCAGAGGGATGGTATGGGGAGGGAGGAGGGAGGAGGGTTCAGGATGGGGAACACATGTATACCTGTGGCGGATTCATTTTGATATTTGGCAAAACTAATACAATTATGTAAAGTTTAAAAATAAAATAAAATAAAAAAAAATAGCATCTTTACTTGTAGGCAAGAGAAGCAGAAAAAGGGCACAAAGGATGAGACAGATTGCTGGAAATATTTTATGAAATAATCTCCCTCAGATAATGACATGATAAGTGAATCTTCAAAATTTCTATGTATAGATAAGCCATCTTTCAGAAACAGCAAGTTCAAAATCATCATGTTGTCTAGACATAAAATCTATTAGTAGAATAAAATAGAATACCTAGGAACAGGCACACATGCATAGGAAAACTAATACATTAAAAAATTGGAATCTCAAATTAGTGGGAATAAAGAACTTTTTTAATCAAAAATTTTATTGAGATAATTGTAAAAGTACATGGTTATAAAAATAATACAGAGAGATCCTTTGTACGCTTTGCCCATTTTTCCTCAATGATAACATTTTGCAAAATTACAATAAAATATCACAACCAGATATTGACCAAGCAAGAGTATGTCGTTTTACACACATCACTTCGTTTCACTTCCCTGATACTGTATTTTTTACAAAATTAAAGTTTGTGACAACTCTCTGCCAAGTAAATCTATCAGAACCATTTTTCCAACATTTCTCACTTCATGTCTCTGTGTCACATTTTAGTAATTCTCACAACATTCAAACCTTTTCATTATTGTTGTTGTTGTTCAGCTGCTCAGTCGTGTCCAACTCTTTGCAACCCCATGGACTGCAACACGCCAGGCCTCTCTGTCCCACACTATCTCCCAGACCTTGCTCAAACTTATGTCCATTGAGTTGGTGATACCATCCAACCATCTGGTCCTCTGCTGTCCCCTTCTCCTCCTGAATTCAATCTTTTCCAGCATCAGGGTCTTTTCCAATGAGTCAGTTGTTTGCATCAGGTGGACAAAGTATTGGAGCTTCAGCTTCAGCATCAGCCCTTCCAATATATATTCAGGGTTGATTTCCTTTAGGATTGACTGGTTTGATCACCTTGCAGTCCAAGGGACTCTCAAGAGTCCTCCACACCATAGTTCAAAAGCATCAATTCTTGTATTTATTATCTTTGATGTTATTACCATGAACTGAGAGTTTAGATGATTATTAGCATTTTTTTAGTAATAAAGTATTCCCTGGTGGCTCAGTGGTAAAGAATCTGCCTGCCAATGCAGGAGACTCCAGTTCATTGTTCTGGAAGATCTTTTGGAGAAGGAAATGGCAACCCACTCCGGTATTCTTGCCTGGGAAATTCCATGGATGGAGGAGCCTGGCGGGCTCCAGCCTGTGGCATCTCAAAGAGTCAGACATGACTTGGGAACTGAACAACAACAAATATAACTTTTTGAAACTTCATGTGACTCATTTTATTGAGATAGTCACTTTATTGCTGTGGTTCAGAACCAAAGCCACAATATCTCTGAGATCTGCCTGAGTAAGTGGAATCATTCAGTATGTAACTTTTGGGGACTGGCTTTATTTATCTAACTCAGTGCAATTCCCTGAGGATTTGTCCAAATTGTTACGTGTATTGATAGTCTGTTCCTTTTTGTTACTGAATAGTATCCTTCAGTATGAATGGACCACAGTTTGTTTAATCATTTGCCTGTTAAGATTTACTGAATAAATAGGCCTATTTCAGTTTTAGGTTATTACAAACAAAATTTCTATAAACACTTGTGTATAGGCTTTCATATGAATATAAGGTTTCATTTCTCTGCAGAAAATGCCCAAAAAATGTAACTGCTAAGTCATATGGTAATTACAGGTTTTCTTTTATAAGAAACTACCAAACTTCTCCGAAGTGGTTGTACAGTTCGGCATTCCCACCAACAACATATGTATGGTTCATTTTCTCTGCATCCTCTCCAGGATCGTCGTTCTGCTGAGCATGTACTGGTGTTTCACTGTGGTTTTACTTTGCACTTCTGGCTAGCAAATGATGTCGAATATCTTTTAATGTGCTTACTTGCCATCGGATGTCTTCTTCACTCATGTTTGTTCATGTCTTTTGCCATTTTCTAACTGGATCTTTTTTTACTTGAATTTAATTTAGTTTTGAGAACTTTTTTCAAAAATAAATTTTTTGGAGTTTAGGTGATTGCGTTGACAGATTAATTCTTTACCACTGAGCCACCAGGGAATGCTATATTACTAAAAAAAAAAAAATGCTAATAATCATCTAAACTTTGAAACTTCCCTGATAGCTCAGTTGGTAAAGAATCTGCCTACAATGCCCTTAAAAATTAAGCAGTTAACATACCCATCAACCCTCTTCTTCTTGGGCTGGAAGAAAGTGAAAGTTGCTCAGTTGTGTCAGACTCTCTGCAACACCAGGGACTATACAGTCCATGGAATTCTCCAGGCCAGAATACTGGAATGGGTAGCCTTTCCCTTCTCCAGGGGATCTTCCCAACTCAGGTATCTCCCAGATCTCCTGCATTGCAGGCAGATGCTTTACCAGCTGAGCCACAAGAGAAACCCAAGAAAGTGGGAGTAGGTTTTCCTGCTACCTCAGTTGGTAAAAGCAGCTTCCCTGATAGCTCAGTTGGTAAAAAAAAAAAAAATCCACTTGCAATGCAGGAGACCCTGGTTCAATTCCTGGGAAGATCTGCTGGAGGAGGGATAGGCTACCCACTCCAGTATTCTTGGACTTCCCTGGTAGCTCAGCTGGTAAATAAACCACCCGCAATGCGAGAGAACTGGGTTCCATCCCTGGGTTGGGAAGATCCCCTGGAGAAGGGAAAGGCTACCCCTCCCAGTATTCTGGCCTGGAGAATTCCACAGACCATCTATAATCCATGGGGTCACAAAGAGTGGGACACAACTGAGAGACTTTCACTTTCACTTGCCTTACAATGCTGTGTCAGTTTCTACTGTACACAAAAATGAATATGCTGTACGTGTACATAATCCCCCTCTCTTTTGAGTTTCTTTCAAAAAATCTACAAACAAGAAATGCTGGAGATGGTGTGGAGAAAAGGGAACACTTCTATACTGTTAGTGGGAGTATAAATTGACCAGATAACTTGTAAAGCCCCTTTCCAACCTTGAAGCTCAAATAAGTAACAGTAATACTTACTGAACTAAGATTTTACTCACTAAAGTAGTAAGTACTGAGTCAAGTACTCTATGTCTATGCAACAAAGAAGTTAGTTGCTCAGATTCCTAGAAGTCCCAGGGAGTTCCTCTAAGCTGCCATTACTGTTCTGTGGCTGTGTTTGACAGCACCCTCCCCTCTTGGTGGTCTTTTATCCGCCCCTGTTGCTCTGGCTCTTAATTCACCCTGGATACGGTCCTGAGCTGTGACTGTGACATCACTGCTTAATGAGGTCACTCATCCATCACCAGGGACTCCAAATAAGCTATCTTTTATCCGCCCCTGTTGCTCTGGCTCTTAATTCACCCTGGATACTGTCCTGAGCTGTGACTGTGACATCACTGCTTAATGAGGTCACTCATCCACCACCAGGGACTCCAAATAAGCTATCTTTTATCCGCCCCTGTTGCTCTGGCTCTTAATTCACCCTGGATACTGTCCTGAGCTGTGACTGTGACATCACTGCTTAATGAGGTCACTCATCCATCACCAGGGACTCCAAATAAGCTACACTTATCTGCAGTCCAGGCTTTTCACTGAGACTGCAGGAACTTTCTCATCATATTTATGGATCTTCAGAGTTTCCCCAAAGTGTGATCCTTTCGTGCCCTGGTTCCTAAATAATTTCTACCAATGTGCTGTGTGTGCTAATTCACTTCAGTCATGTCCAACTCTTTGCACCCCCATGAACTGTACCCCACTAGGCGCCTTTGTCCATGGGATTCTCCAGGCAAGAATGCTGGAGTGGGTTGCCATGCCTTTCTCCAGAGGATCTTCCCAATCCAGGGATCGAACCCACATCTCTTATGTCTCCTGGATTGGCAGACAGGTTCTTTACCATGAGCACCATCTGGGAAGCCCCCTTCTACTAATACAGATTTATTATTCTCACTCTTTTTTTTTTAATTTTATTTTTAAAGTTTACAAATTGTGTCAGTTTTGCCAAATATCAAAATGAATCCGCTACAGGTATACATGTGTTCCCCATCCTGAACCCTCCTCCCTCCTCCCTCCCCATACCATCCCTCTGGGTCGTCCCAGTGCACTAGCCCCAAGCATCCAATATCCTGCATCGAACCTGGACTGGCAACTCGTTTCATACATGATATTATACATGTTTCAATGCCATTCTCCGAAATCTTCCCACCCTCTCCCTCTCCCACAGAGTCCATAAGACTGTTTTATACATCAGTGTCTCTTTTGCTGTCTCGTACACAGGGTTATTGTTACCATCTTTCTAAATTCCATATATATGCATTAGTATACTGTATTGGTGTTTTTCTTTCTGGCTTACTTCACTCTGTATAATAGGCTCCAGTTTCATCCATCTCATTAGAACTGATTCAAATGTATTCTTTTTGATGGCTGAGTAATACTCCATTGTGTATATGTACCACTGTTTTCTTATCCATTCATCTGCTGATGGACATCTAGGTTGCTTCCATGTCCTGGCTATTATAAACAGTGCTGCGATGAACACTGGGGTACACGTGTCTCTTTCCCTTCTGGTTTCCTCAGTGTGTATGCCCAGCAGTGGGATTGCTGGATCATAAGGCAGTTCTATTTCCAGTTTTTTAAGGAATCTCCACACTGTTCTCCATAGTGGCTGTACTAGTTTGCATTCCCACCAACAGTGTAAGAGGGTTCCCTTTTCTCCACACCCTCTCCAGCATTTATTGCTTGTAGACTTTTGGATCGCAGCCATTCTGACTGGCGTGAAATGGTACCTCATAGTGGTTTTGATTTGCATTTCTCTGACAATGAGTGATGTTGAGCATCTTTTCATGTGTTTGTTAGCCATCTGTATGTCTTCTTTGGAGAAATGTCTATTTAGTTCTTTGGCCCATTTTTTGATTGGGTCATTTATTTTTCTGGAGTTGAGCTGTAGGAGTTGCTTGTATATTTTTGAGATTAGTTGTTTGTCAGTTGCTTCACTTGCTATTATTTTCTCCCATTCTGAAGGCTGTCTTTTCACCTTGCTAATAGTTTCCTTTGATGTGCAGAAGCTTTTAAGGTTAATTAGGTCCCATTTGTTTATTTTTGCTTTTATTTCCAATATTCTGGGAGGTGGGTCATAGAGGATCCTGCTCTGATGTATGTCAGAGAGTGTTTTGCCTATGTTCTCCTCTAGGAGTTTTATAGTTTCTGGTTACGTTTAGATCTTTAATCCATTTTGAGTTTATTTTTGTGTATGGTGTTAGAAAGTGTTCTAGTTTCATTCTTTTACAAGTGGTTGACCAGATTTCCCAGCACCACTTGTTAAAGAGATTGTCTTTAATCCATTGTATATTCTTGCCTCCTTTGTCAAAGATAAGGTGTCCATATGTGCGTGGATTTATCTCTGGGCTTTCTATTTTGTTCCATTGATCTATATTTCTGTCTTTGTGCCAGTACCATACTGTCTTGATAACTGTGGCTTTGTAATAGAGCCTGAAGTCAGGTAGGTTGATTCCTCCAGTTCCATTCTTCTTTCTCAAGATAGCTTTGGCTATTTGAGGTTTTTTGTATTTCCATACAAATTGTGAAATTATTTGTTCTAGCTCTGTGAAGAATACCGTTGGTAGCTTGATAGGGATTGCATTGAATCTATAAATTGCTTTGGGTAGTATACTCATTTTCACTATATTGATTCTTCCAATCCATGAACATGGTATATTTCTCCATCTATTAGTGTCCTCTTTGATTTCTTTCACCAGTGTTTTATAGTTTTCTATGTATAGGTCTTTAGTTTCTCTAGGTAGATATATTCCTAAGTATTTTATTCTTTCCATTGCAATGGTGAATGGAATTGTTTCCTTAATTTCTCTTTCTGTTTTCTCATTATTATATTATTCTCACTCTTTAGGGTTTTTTCCCTCAAGGAACATGGTCTATACTCACTTAGGGCCAGTCCAGTGGATATTAAAGAAGCATGTCATGATGTCTAATTTAAAGCCCCCTTGCATTGCCGGACCTCTTTCTAAAGGTGAATTCCCTATCAATTCCGGAAACTTCTTGAAGATTAGGATGCAGTTTTGTATGCCTCTTGTTCTAATTTTTTTAACTTTAACTCGCAACTTATTTATCCATCTCTAAGATTAACGTCATCATTTAAATGGGACATGTAGCCACTTGTGAAGCCGACCTAGAGTTTTCAAGTTATGTTCTTCTGTTCAGAGGTCCTCAACGACTCACTAGAAAGACTCAACTCAGAAAAACTGTTATTCTCACAATTATGGTTTATTATGTATCAATAGAATTCAGATTAAAGTCAGGAATAAATGAAGGGAGACTGCAGAAGAAACGAGGTATAGCATCCCGTGGTCCTCAGGTTCATGTGGACAGTTTAATTCTCCCAGAAGCAAAGTATAACAGCAAGCACAGAGTATTACCAACCAGAGGAGTTCACCTGACCCTTGGTGTCCAGTCTGCCCGTTGGGCTGAACTTCAGTCTCCAGTCCCTCTAGAGGTTGAGCTGACACTGCTTCCAGGGGAGTAAAGATGCTCTTATGAAGCAAGATACTCCAAGGACTTAGAGATCACCTCTGAGAAGCAAAAAGGTCAACCTTTCTTGGGAATGTTCAGAGTGTGGACAACCTACTAAGTTCATCCTTTACTGTACATTTCCATTAGGGCCACTGAAGACTCCCAGTACAAAAGCTACTTCACTCAAAATGCAAAGAGTGCTCAGACATCAGTATCAGTGCTGGTTGTTATTGTTTAGTCAATAAGTCATGTCCATCTCTGTATGACCCATGGGCTGCAGCATGCCAGGCTCCCCTGCCCTTGACTATCTCCGAGAGTTTGCTCAAACTCCTGTCCATTGAATCGATGTTGCCATCCAATCATTTCATCCTCTGCCACCCCCTTCATCCTAATCATTCTTCTTTCTCATTTTTCCAAAGTTGAATAGTCCTAATCTTTGCAATGTATTCTCAACTGAGAGTGACTTTATTCCTTTGGTGATTTTTCTTCTTTATTTCAAATTCTTTTACCTGACACATAGAGAACTGAACTGTATCTAATAATCAAGGTGTATGCATATAATAACTTATCATATAAACATTAGGAAAATACCTGTTTTCAAAATATTTTCCAAATATCTTGCTCCAAAATACTTGTGCTTGATGTTCAACGTTTATATGCATTTTAGAAAGAAATGAATCTTGTGATGGTTAATTTTGTGTATCAACTTGACTAGAGCCAGAAATACCTAGATAATTCATTAAACACTTTTTCTAGATGTGTCTATGAAGGTGTTAACCAGAAGCGGTTACATTCAAGTTAGCAAGTTGAGCAAAGAAAGTGGCTCTTCTAGCCCAATATGGATGGGCATCTCCCCTGCGAGGAGAGCCTGCTCTGGCTTCTGCAGGAGACCCAGAGTCCACGCAGAATTTACCCCAGCCCCCTGCAAGGAGAGCCTGTACCTGCTCTTACAGGAGACCAGAGCTCTTTCAGGAATCACTGTTCCTGCAGGAAGAGCCAACTCTGCAACCACCCTGCTGTCAGCTCCAAGCCATGCTTCCCAGGCTGTGCTAGTAGTAAAGAATCCGCCTTCCAATGCAGAAGCCATAGGAGACATAGGTTTGATCCCTTGGTGGGGAAGATCCCCTGGAGGATGGACAGAGGAGCCTGGCAGGCTACAGTCCATGGGATCAAAAAGAGTCAGACATGACTGAGCGACTAAGCACAGCACATACTATTCTTCTAGATTTCACATATGTGCATTATATTCTTATTGAATCACTATGCTGTACACCTGAAACTAATATAATATTATAATTATACATCAATAAAGAAATAATTAATAAAATAAAGCAAAAAAGATAAAATTGATCTAATACCCCATTGTGCTGTGCATAGTCACTCAGTAATGTCAGATTGTTTGCCACCCCATGGACTGTAGCCCACCAGGCTCCTCTGTCCACAGGGATTCTCCAGAATACTGGAGTGGGTTGCCATGCCCTCATCCAGGGGACCTTCCCAAGCCAGGGATCAAACCCAGGTCTCCCACACTGTAAGTGGATTTTTTACTGTCTGAATCACCAGAGAAGCCCAATAACCCCATTATATAACTATAATTTTCCAGAAATACTGATATTCTTTTTGCCAGTTACATTTTACTTCGATATAAGAAAAACTGATGATATTAAAATCAATTTTCAAAATGTTTCTATGAAGATAATGGTTATTTTCCAAAAAATAGAAAAGCAGCATTTTTCACAAAAGCTATGGTATAGAAGCAACCTAAGTCTGTCAATGAATGAATAAAGAAAGAAAATGTGGTATAGGTACATCATACAAATATATGTATATATTATCAGCCTTAAAAAAGAAAGAAATCTTGTCGTTTGTGACAGCATTATTAGAATTTGAGGGCATTATGCTAAGTGAAATATGCTAGATAGAGAAAGAAAAATATTTCATGGTATCGCTTACGTATGGAATCTTTAAAAAAAAAATAGAAATGAGCAGGGGCAAACTCATAGACACAAAGAGCAGAAAAGCAGCTGCTAAAGCAAAACATAAAGCAGAAAAGAGGCTGAGGGGCTAGGGAGATAGATTGGTAAAAAGGTACAAACTTTCAATTGTAAGATGGTAAGTCCTGAGGATCTAATAAGTAACACGGTGACTATAGTCGATACCAGTGCATTGTATGTTTGAAATTTGCTAAGAGAATAGAACTGAAATATTATCAGTTCAGTTCAGTTCAGTCACTAAGTCAAGTCTGACTCTTTCCGACCCCATGAATCACAGCACGCCAGGCCTCCCTGTCCATCATCAACTCCCAGAGTTCATTCAAACTCATGTCCATCCAGTCGGTGATGTCATCTAGCCATCTCATTCTCTGCCATCCCCTTCTCCTCCTGCCCCCAATCCCCCCCAGCATCAGGGTCTTTTCCAATGAGTCAACTCTTCGCATGAGGTGGCCAAAGTTTCAGCTTCAGCATCTATCCTTCCATTGAATACCCAGGACAGATCTCCTTTAGGATGGACTGGTTGGATCTGCTTGCAGTCCAAGGGACTCTCAAGAGTCTTCTCCAACACCACAGTCCAAAAGCATCAATTCTTCGGTGCTCAGCTTTCTTCACAGTCCAACTCTCACATCCATACATGACCACTGGAAAAACCATAGCCTTGACTAGATGGACCTTTGTTGGCAAAGTAATGTCTCTGCTTTTCAATATGCTATCTAGGTTGGTCATAACTTTCCTTCCGAGGAGTAAGCATCTTTTAATTTCATGGCTGCAATCACCATCACTCCCCTCCAAAAAAGAAATTTGTAAGGTAATAAATATGTTAATTAACTCAATGGAGGGAATCTTTTCATAACATATACATGCTTAATTATCACATTGTACACTTTAGCTCTCTTGCAATAATATTTGTCAATTATAACTCAAAAAACTGAAAAAAGGACATCTCCTAAGACTTTCAATTGTTGACAGAAGCTTTAATTACGTAAAGAAAAACATATAAAATGAAAATGTAGATATTTGTTTTGTTTAGATTTCTTTTGATGCTGCATCCATTGATTTTAAGATGGGGAAAAACATCATGTTAGAAAGAAAATCTTTCCCAGATGGAATTTGAAAAAGTCAATGACCTAATCTTTTAAAAATTATTGTCATGAGGCGCTTGAGAAGAACAGAACTTGACAGGAGAGCAGGGATGTCTACAGATTTACAAAAGCAAAGAAGAGGAAAACCACTCAGAGAGCTGTCAACTGCAATCTTGTTGCAAGAAGACAAGATTTCTTTCTCTTTGCAGCAGGAAGCTGCTGAGTGAAGGGAGCACAGTGTCAGAATCAAAGAATGAATCCATATGGGACCACAGTCAATCTTAGTGGGATTCCTGGAGGCCAGAGTCATGACCCTAAACGTCTTTAGAGAGAGGAATGAACACAGCAACAAATGTGGGAGAAGGGAAGGAATGACTATAGCTTTCTTTACTTGGTTTTTCAAATTTTTTGCTTGGCCGCATTGTGCAGCATACAGGATCTCAGATCTTAATTTCCAGATCAGGGACACAGCTGTGCTCCCTGCAGTGGAAGCATGGAGTCCTAACCATGAAGGCACCAGGGAATTCCTTATAGCTTCTTTTAGAAAATAAAAACTCAAATCCTATAAAAAATGAAAGCAAATTCTCTCTTGAAAAATACAGTATAAACTGGCAATGGCTTTTGGTAATGAAACCTATTGACAGAAACTGATCAAGAGAAAGAACATTCAATCAAAATGAATATACCTAAATACATTTTTAAAAAAACTTGCAAGTAACATCTTTGCTGCCACATAAATATAAATAATATCTGTGCTAGTCCTATATAGAAAGATCCATGAAAATAAAAGAAGGTTTATAGTAGAAAAGTTCTTCACTTTTCAGACACAACTGAGCAACTGAACTGAACTGAACTGAATAAAGGGGTTGACCTGGAATTTCTCTAGGGGGCTCAGAATTCAGATTTATTCTACTTCAAAGAGAGTCAAATTAACAACCGAATGGATGGCCAGTGTCATTTTTTTATTAAAGCAATCAAAGAAATTTCCAAATGTAACATGTTGAAAAATTGAGATGTACCCACCTAACTAGATGATGGAAGAGACAGGCAAGAATCAGATAGCCATCACTGTCTTTGGGATTGCAAAGATCTAAGTAACATAGATGAGACTCACAAATAAAACATTTCAGAACCGCTCAAGACCAAAGTTACTACAGGGAATATCCAAGAGTGGAAAGGATGAAGAAATGGGGTAAAATCATAGGGTATGGGTTACAGGCTGGTCCTTAAAACATCAGTGCAATAATGATCACTTACCAGTTTTGATGGAAGGAAAAGAAGTAATTTTAAAAAGAAGAAAATGTGTTGTGTTCTTGGAACTATCTAATCAAGAAGGAGGCCCATTCTAGTTTCCAGGAAAATGTATCATTGTCTGAGGTGGAAGTGGTCTGAGAAGGGAAGAAAACTTACTTTTATTGGAAGGTACGTGGGCAGACGTGAAGCTTAGCATCTACACAAGCTTTCTTATCTGATCCCCACAGCAACCCCAGTAGAAGGCGTCGCTGATTCCACTTTACGGATACGGGCAACATTTTCTGAGTGCTTCCCACGTTAAGGAGCTGTGCTAAGACTCTGCGTAGATTACTTATCTCATCTAAGTCTCACAACTGCTGTTGGCATTATCCCATTTTACAGAAGTGGAAACTGAGGCTCAGATGTTGAGGTCACTTGTCTATGGAACACTAATAGTGGAGCTGGCATTTCAAGAATCCTGGACTCCTTCACAGTGCATGCTTTTCCCTCTATACTAAATGAAAAATTGTAAATGAGAATGAACTGTGGAAAGCACGTCAAAGAGGAAACTGGCCCAGACAAAACAAAGCCACCAGGAACAGAACCTGTCTGGTTTCAAATCCCAGTCCAAAGCTCCTTCCAGCTCCCAATGAGGCCAGAATAAAATCTGTGAGATCAGCTTTGTCATATTCCATGCTCACCAAAACAAACCTTCTGACATTAACCTGATTAAAAAAAAAAAAAAAACTCTCATCCTATAAAAAAGAGTCACTATAAGAAAATTATTTTTAAATGAAGGCATTAAAGGAAAGTCTTTGGAAAAAATCCCCTAAGAATTATTTTTCCTAATTACATGGCCAGCATCATTCATCATCATGGACTGTAGCCCACCATGACCCCAAGGACGGTAACCCACCAGGCTCCTCTGTCCATGGGATTCTCCAGGCAAGAATACTAGAATGGGTTGCCATTCCCTTCTCCAGGGGATCTTCCTGACCGAGGGATCGAACCCGGATCTTCTGCATTGCAAGCAGATTCTTTACCGTCTGAGCCAACAAATGAACTCCCAGTCATCAGGAAAATGCAAATCAAAACCACAATGAGATATCACTTCACACCTGTCAGAATGTCCATCATCAAAAATGTCTAAAAATTACAAATTGTTGTCAAGGATATGGAGCAAAGAGAGCCCTTGCACACTGCTGCTGGGGATGTAAATTGGTACAGCCACTGTGGAAAACCGTACCAAGATTCCTCAAAAAGCTAAAAATAGAACTACCACATTATCCAGCAACTTCACTCCTGGGTATGTATCTAAAAAAACAAACAAACAAACCAAAATGCTAATTTGAAAAGATTTTTGCACCCCAATGTTCATAGCAGCAGTATTTATAATTGTCAAGATATGGAAGCAGACCAAGTGTCCATCAGCAGGTGAATAAATTAAGAAGATGTGGTACATACAATGGAATATTACTCAGCCGTAAAAAAGAATGGGATTTTTGCCATTTGCCAACAATGTGGATGGACTTGGAGGGCATTCTGCCTAGTGAAATAAGTCAGATAGAGAAAGACAAATACTGTATGACATCACTTATATGTGGAATGTAAAAAATACAACAAAGTACTGAATACAGCAAAAAAAGAAGAAGCAGACTCACAGATACAGAGAACAAACTACTGGTTACCAGTGGGGAGAGAAGACGGAGGAGGGTCAATGTAAGAGTAGGGAAGTAAGGGGTATAAACTATTAGATATAAAATAAGCTACAAGGATACATTGTACAACACTAGGAATACAGCAAATATGTTGTAGTAAATGTAAATAGAGTGTAACCTTTCAGTCAGTTCAGTTCAGTCTCTCAGTCATGTCCGACTCTGCAACCCCATGAATCACAGCACGCCAGGCCTCCCTGTCCATCACCAACTCCCAGAGTTCACTCAGACTCACGTCCATCGAGTCAGTGATGCCATCCAGCCATCTCATCCTCTGTCATCCCCTTCTCTTCCTGCCCCCAATCCCTCCCAGCATCAGAGTCTTTTCCAATGAGTCACCTCTTCGCATGAGGTGGCCAAAGTACTGGAGTTTCAGCTTTAGCATCATTCCTTCCAAAGAAATCCCAGGGCTGATCTCCTTCAGAATGGACTGGTTGGATCTCTTTGCAGTCCAAGGGACTCTCAAGAGTCTCTTGTATTAAAAAATAACATTTTAAATTTTTAAATGAAAATTTTTAAAAAAATTAAACGGCTAGTTGGTTTATGGTGTAACAATGCCCAGTCACACTAGCTGGCACATACCATGCTGCTCAGACTGGAGCCAGCCCAAGACAGGCAACTGGGGGTGATAATCACGAACCTATTCCTCTCTCTGCTTGGACACTGGCAGAAATCTCTGAATGAGCACATTTGAACGACAAGAAACAAAATGCTGATCTTTCTTGAGACTCACTGAAAGAGATGCCCACTGATGGCCGGCATAATCATTTGACAGAAGCAAGATCTGAGCTCCCAAACCCACCGAGGGGCATGGAAGGCACTGCAAGGAATTCCATAGTCACCATGGCTTCATCAGTGTTAGATCCCGTCTGCCCACATGGACGTTGCAACCTAGCAGGGGAGGCAGACACTGAATGAACAATTGTTTAAGGAGGAGAAACGCCATATATGAGACAGTCATGGAGCTTGAGGACCAGAAGGGTGTGTGTGTGTGTGTGTGTGTGTGTGTGTAAGAGAGTCAGATAGAGATGGGGGTGTTTATGGCAGAGATCAACATCCTTGGAAAAGGAAACCACGTACAAAGAAACTGATAGGAAATAAAGAGCACAGAAATAAAGAGCACAGGAAAACTCCAGTCCCTGGAGCAAGAGGAAGAATGTGGGAGAGAACTGGAGATGCAGCTGGAGAGGTAGGCAGAGACATTCTGATTTTATCCCTCTGTCTCGTGAGCTTATTTATTAATAACAAGCCTGCTCATGAGAGATGGATCTGCTCCCCCTGTTCTGCCAAAATCCAGTTTAAGAGTATCCAAGACAGAAGGCCAAACCAAACATGACACCACAATAATGCCATCCCACAGCCTTTTGTGAAACAGCCCACCAGCCCTTTACCCAGAGACCAAGTGAAGTTTCTGCCATGTGGCTGTGAAAAGCACGTTTTGATTTTCTTTTATGATGAATCACAGCTTGCGTGCATGTGCTCAGTCACTCAGTTGCGTCCAACTCTCTGGGGCCTCATGGACTGTAGCCCACCAGGCTCCTCTGCCCATGAAACTTCCCAGGCAAGAACACCGGAGTGGATTGCCATTTCCTTCTCCAGGGCATCTTCCCCTGCAGGGATCAAACTCATGTCTCCTGCATTGGCAGGTGGATTCTTTACCACTAGCACCACATTGGAAGCCCCAAAATATCTACTGGTTGCTCAGCCAAATAGCCACCATCTTTAATTAAAATTCACTTTCTAATTGATCAGCTTAAAATTTTTGCTTCCAAAACCCCATCCTTGAAGAAATTCAGAGCATGCATAGATTGCAATTTCTATGCCTCTTATAGCCATACCTTAAAAATAATAACTGAAGAACTTCCCTAGGGGTCCAGTGATTACAAATCCACATTTTAATGCAGGGGACTCAGATAATAGTAACTGATAACATAACTTAACTTAGTAATTCTGAATAAGTTTCTGTCAAACCCTCGTAAGAATTTTACAGAGCATCAATTAATGAGATCTGAACCAAAAGCTCTCTTTTACAAGACAGTTTTATGAAAACTTACACTCAAGATTTTTCCTGCTGCCCTGCCAAATTTCTGAAAAATAAGTTGTCATGTCCAATGATTACAATTTCTAATTCCACAGACAATTCCGGAAGCAGATGCCACTCCACATCATGTTTAAAATTTTTTTCTACATTTGACCAAATATCCAATTCTAAACACCAAAAAAAAAAAAAAAAATGAGTTCAAAATTGATATCTAATATCCAGCTCCTGAGTGTCTAGTGATTAAACACTCAGAGTTATCTAACTAAATTCGACAATTTACAGTTTGTTAGCACTGAAAGTATGTGAAAGTGTTAGTCACTCAGTCGTATCTGACTCTTTGTGACTCCATGGACTGTAGCCTAACTAGGCTCCTCTGACCGTGGAATTCTCCAGCAAGAATACTGGAGAGGGTTGCCATTTCCTTCTCCAGGGGATTTCCCAACCCAGGGATCAAACCTAGATCTCCTGCACTGCAGGCAGATTCTTTACCATATGAGCCACCAGGGAAGTCCTCGGATGTGTTAAAACCCATGCAGAAAATCGGAAAGATGTGGTCAAGCAGAGCAGGAAGTTGGGTCCAAATGACAAGAGCAGCTTAGCAGAGACAGGCCTCAGTACGCATCAGTTCAGTTCAGTTCAGTCACTCAGTCGTGTCTGACTCTTTTCGACCCCGTGGACTTCAGCACACCAGTCCTCCCTGTCCATCACCAACTCCCAGAGCTTACTCAAACCCATGTCCATTGAATTCGTGATGCCATCCAACCATCTCACCCTCTGTCATTCCCTTCTCCTCCTGCCTTCAATCTTTCCCAGGATCAGGGTCTTTTCAAATGAGTCAGTTCTTCCCATCAGGTGGCCAAAGTATTGGAGTTTCAGCTTCAGCATCAGTCCTTCCAATGAATATTCAGGACTGATTTCCTTTAGGATGGACTGATTGGATGTCCTTGCAGTCCAAGGGACTCTCAAGAGTCTTCTCCAACACCACAGTTCAAAAGCATCAATTCTTCGGCACTCAGCTTTCTTTACAGTCCAACTCTCACATCCATACATGACTACTGGAAAAACCATAGCCTTGACTAGACAGACCTTTGTTGGCAAAATAATGTCTCTGCTTTTTAATACGCTGTCTAGGTTGATCATAACTTTCCTTCCAAGGAGTAAGCATCTTTTAATTTCATGGCTACAATACGAATACAGGGGAATATTCTTTGCTGCAAGTTCTCATTTCTAAAAGCAACCAGGTCAGGGACATTCCTGGTTGCCCAGTGGTTAAGAATCTGCCTTGGAACGCAGGGGACATGGGTTCAATCCCTCCCTGGTCAAGAAACTAAGATCCCACGTGCCGTGGGGCAACTAAGCCCACACACTGCAACTGCTGAGCCCACACGCCACAACTAGAGAGTGTGTGCCCTGCAAGGGAAACTCCCCCATGATGCAATGAAGATCATGCATGCAGCAGCTAAGACCCAATGCAGCCAAATAAATGAAAAGTGAAAGTATTATCGCTCAGTTGTGTCCGATTTTTTTGTGACCCCATGGACTGTAGTCCACCAGGCTCCTCTGTTCACAGAAGTCTCCAGGCAAACCTACTGGAATGGACTGCCATTTCCTACTTGAGGGGATCTTCCCAACCCAGGGATCGAACCTAGGCCTCCCACATTGCAGTCAGACTCTTTACAGTCTAAGCCCCAGGGAAGCTAAATAAATAATTAAATATTAAAAAAAGAAGCAGAAGATGAATCAGGTCAGGATGGACACCGATGATTTTCACCAGAGTTTGACAAGGGGCAAGAAAGGTATAAAGCTATAACTCTTTTGTACTAAACTTGAAATTATCAAAAGAGAAAAACTGTAGTTCTGGGCAAATTTTTATGACAATCATTGGCTTTTTTAAATTTTATTGGAGTAGAGTTGATTTACAATGCTGTATTAGTTTCAGATGTACAGCATACTGATCCAGTGATACATATGCACCTATTCATTCTTTTTCAGGCCCTTTTCCCATATAGGTTATTACAGAAGACTGAACAGCGTTCTCTGTGCTATATCAGGTCCTTGTTGGTTATCTATCTTATATACAATAGTGTGTATGTTAATCCCAATCTTCCAATTTCATCAGCTTTCAACTCCAGAAGAATATTCAGTGGTGAAAGATCAGAAAGGCTTCTGAAGGTGACAGAAAGGTCAGGTAAAATGAAACATCCAGTTAAATTTTATTTTCAGACAAATATCAAAATAAGTTTTTTAGTGTATGTGCCATGCACCATTGACAGTGTTTTTCATTTGCTAAATCTGGCAACTCTGGTGACTGTTGCTGACTCTGGAGTCAGTCACTAAGTCGTGTCTGACTCCTTGCAACTCTGTGGACTGCAGCACGCCAGGCCTCCCTGTCCTTGCCTATCTCCTGGAGTTTGCTAAAACTCATGTCCATCAAGTCAGTGATGCCATCCAACCATCTCATCCTCAGTCGCCCCCTTCTTCTCCTGCCCTCAATCCTTCTCAGCATAAGGTCTTTCTAATGAGATGGCTCTTCGCATTGGGTGGCCAAAGTTTTGGAGCTTCATCTTTAGTTCAGTCCTTCCAATAAATATTCAGAGTTCATTTCCTTTAGGATTGATTGGTTTGATCTCCTTGTAGTCCAAGAGACTCTCAAGAGTCTTCTCCAAAACCACAGTTCGAAAGCATCAATTCTTCGGTGCTCAGCCTTCTTCACAGTCAAATTCTCACATCCATACATGACCATAGGAAAAACCAAAGGAGTCTACGGACCTTGGTCAGCAAAACAATGTCTCCGTTTTTCAATATGCTGTCTAGGTTGGTCATAACTTTTCTTTCAGGGAGCAAGCGTCTTTTAATTTCATGGCTGCAGTCACCATCTGCAGTGATTTTGGAGCCCAAGAAAATAAAGTGTGTCACTGTTTCCATTGTTTCCCCATCTATTTGCCATGAAGTGATGGGACCGGATGCCATGATGCTAGAAAGGATAAACACCAACGTAGCACAGCTAATGCAATGCCTTGTGAGTGCCCTTTAACTTAGTTAACCAAGTTTTTAACTTGGTGTTTCCTTTTCCAATGAGTTAATGAGCTTGGACATTTTACAAACACTTTGTGGCTTATCACTTTATCACATAATATGTTTACAGAAATGAGATGAATTTTGGTAACATGAAGCAATGAACAACACCAGAAAACATCTCTGAAATCTTTCTGAATACCAGCTTTCAAAACAAAAACTTGGAAATGGGACTCCATTTTGATGATAAACACCTGCAATAAACTTAGGACATTTTTCCTAACCACTCTCCCAGCTCCATGGAGCAGCAAAGTGCTATTTTGGTTAGGTTTGGGGGTGTTTATTGTTGTTTAAAATGTGTTGTGTTTCTCAGAGAGAACTTAACTCAGTGAATCCACACTTGTCGAGCAGCTGCAGACCCCCACAGGTGATACTTTGTTTTGGACTTGCTGTGACTGTTCTGAGTGCAGCAGCTTCCATCTGTCATTAACCATGGAAAACAGAGCATGAGATCCTGCCGTGGGTGGTATGAAAAAACACAGCATGAGGAGCTGATAGAACAGAGCCGGGCACAGAGTGGGTGATAGACAAATACTCATTAAACCAATAAATATTTCTCCATCTTCCCTCTAACTTTAGGAATAAATATTAATGAAGGAAAAAATAAACTCTAAATGTATTTTAGAATAACCTAGGGGATATTGTATATATGTATATTCTAAGTGCATCTTTGTCTTTTCTAAAGATATTTTGCAAACAAGGTAAAAGAAATATTTCTATCTAAATAGTGTTCCTATGTGTGAACATTAGTTGGACACAGAAAATGATGGCTGTACTATTACAACAGCCAATTTGTGGAAGCAACTTAAGTGTCCATTGAGAGAGGAATGCACAAAGATGTGATATATGTATACAATGGAATATTACTCGGCCATAAAAAAGAATGGAGTAATGTCATTTACAGCAACATGGATGGACCTGGAAAAAGAAAGCTGAGCACCAAAGAATTGATGCTTTTGAACTGTGGTGTTGGAGTAGAGTCTTGAGAGTCCCTTGGACTGCAAAGAGGTCCAATCAATCCTAAAGGAAATCAGTCCTGAATATTATTGGAAGGAGTGATGCTGAAGCTGTAGCTCCAATACTTCGGCCACTTGATGCGAAGAACTGACTCATTGGAAAAGACCCTGATCCTGGGAAAGATTGAAGGCAGGAGGAGAAGGGGATGACAGAGGATAAGATGGTTGGATGTCATCACTGACTCAATGGACATGAGTTTGAGTAAACTCTGGGAGTTGGTGATGGACAGGGAGGCCTGGCATGCTGCAGTCCATGGGGTCGCAAAGAGTCGGACACGACTGAGTGACTGAACTAAACTGGATGGATCTGGAGATAATCACACTAAGTGAAGTAAATCAGATAGAGAAAGACAAATATTATATAATATCATTTATATGTGGAAACTAAAATATGATACAAATGAATGTATTCACAAAGTAGTAACAGTCTCAAAGACATTAAAAATAAACTTACAGTTATCAAAGGAGAAAGGCGGCAGGGAGGAATAAATTAGGAATTTGGGATTAGCAGATGCAAACTATTATATATAAAATAGACAAGCAACAAGGTCCTACTGTATAGCACAGGGAACCATATTCAATGTTTTTGTTGTTCAGTCACCCAGCCACGTCCTATTCTTTGTGACTCCATGGACGGCAGCACACCAGGCCTCCCTGCCCCTCGCCATTTCCCGAAGTTTGCCCAAGTTCATGTCCATTGCATTGGTTACTATATTCAATACCTAGTAACCATAATGGAAAAGAATATGAGAAAGAATATATATATTAATATACGTGTGTAACTGAATCACTTTGCTGTATACCAGAAACCAACACAGCATTTTAATTCAACTATACTTCAATTAAAATTTTTTTTAAAGAAAAGAAAATGACAGCTGTAATTGTGTGGATTACAAAGAATGTGTATGCCAAAAGTTCTCAGTCTTAGCTGCACATTAGCATAACCTCAGATGCTCTTTTGAAAAATTCCCAGGCCACATCCCACACCCATTAAGTCAAAATTTGTGTCACTAGAATCAAGCATCAGTATGTTTAAAATGGGATCTCATTGGGTACTTAAGGTTGAGAATAACTGGTATAAACTCTGATTCTTCTCTTTGCATATATTACCTTGTTCTAGACGAAGAATTGCTAAAATCCCAGACTCCATTTCTGGGACATGGGAGTATTGTCCCGTCTTGGCTGAAAACCATTCATCTCCTTCTGCATGGTATTCCCAAGTGGTGGTCACAAAAATAATTCTCCAAAAAGGGTGGGGGCAGTAAGGGAAGTTGAGTGATCCATGTTTTTTCTTCCTATTAGATTCCTCTTATGACACACTATTTGATATGTTTATAAAAGTTAATGTTTAAAAGAAATATACAGGGACTTTCAGGAAACCTCATTTTGGAGTTGGTCAGAGTCAGAGTTGGGAGCCACTGGCCTAGTGGTTCTGGGTCTACTGATGCCTGAGTTCACCACGAATGGGTCACCTTGTAGCTTTAAGCAACAGGAAGAAGATGAGTTGAATCCACTGTGCTCAAGTCCCCTGAGCCCTCAGGTCCAAGGGATGGGATAAAACGGAAAAGCTCAAGGTGTTCACATCCTATCCAGCAGAAGGTGCTCTGTGCTGCTTTTGTGGTCACAAGAAACAGAGGCTCACAGGCTGTCTCAAATCATGCAGACTCACTAGATGGGCACCTGGGAAAAATGAATTCCAAATCATGAAATGGTCCCACTCAACAACAGCTGTTCTCTGAACCTCTGTCACTAGGGTGACCTGGTTACTCCTCCTGTGTCAGCTTCTGCCTTCTCAGCCCTCTTCCCCTCATCGCTGCATCTTTTCTGTACCTCACTATGTCTATTCCAGAGCAGTTTCCTATGCCTTCCTCAGAACCTTGCTGCTTTTCATCTCTCTCTAGCCCCAAAGCCCTGGCCAATCAGAATCTCTCATGCAGCAGCCAGGCGTGCGTGACTTTTCAAACTCCCCAGAGGATTCCAGTGTGCAGCCTAGGTGGAGAATCATGGCACCAAAAAAAAGAGGATATAGATAATGCAAAATAGATTTTTTTTTTATTACAGCTTAAGCCCAAAATAAAGAAAACGTGAAGATTTCTCAAAATGCCTGAGACCCTCAAAATGCTTTTCTCAAAAATGCCTTGCATTTTTGTTTTAATTCAGCGTCTCACTTCTCTTCCTATGGAGTAAAAATTTATTCACATGTATGTTAGTATTTTAACCATGCTGCATCTAAAGGGAAGCAAAAGGAAGTGTGGTCTAAGAGTAATCACTTCCTGGAGAAACTGCATTAGACAAGATTGATGCTCTCTAATGAGCCAAGCCTGCCATCTAGTGGTGACTTCCGCTGAATTGCAGATAAAAGGTTTCTCAACTTTTAACAAAGCTCTTGGAAAAGGGACTGGTCTATTTCAGCAACTCTTCTGCCTAAAACAAACGCACCTATTGGAAAAAAAGTAGCTTGGCCATTTTCAAGATGTGTGTGCAAATATCTCCAAGATAAATTATTGATATTGAACTGAACCAACTTCTTGATTCTGTGGAGTAAGAGGTTTTTTAAGTGAATTGAGAGGTTCTTGACTGATAGGATAGATACTCTAGTGGCTCAGATGGTAAAGAACCCTCCTGCAATGCAGGAGACCCAGCTTTGATCCCTGGGCTGAGAAGATCCCCTGGAGAAGGGAATGGCTACCTGCTCTAATATTCTTGCCTGGAGAATTCCACGAACAGAGGAGCCTGGTGGGCTACAGCCCATGGGGTTGCCAAGAGTCAGACACAACTGAGCGACCAACACCAACAGGACGAATGAAATGGGTTATATACATTGAAAGTGAAATGACAAGCAATAAAACCTTAGCTTAGAGTGTGGGTTAAATGGTGGACCCTGGAAAGACATGCTTACATCGTAACCCCCAGAACCTGTGGATGTGATCTTATTTTGAAAAAAGGTCTCTGTAGATATAATTAAGTCCTCAGATGAGATCTGAATTATCCAGGTGGGTCCAAAATACCATGACTTTATAAGATGCATACAGAAAAGAGATGATACAAGAAGAAGGAGGCAACAGTCATGTGACAACAGAGGCAGAGACCAGAGTTAACACAGCAACAACCCTAGGAACACTTGAAGCCACCAGAAGCTGGAAGAGACAAGGCAGGATTCTCCACCAGAGCCTTTTTTTTTTTTTTTTTTTTTGGTTGGATTTGTCTTGGTATGATTTGGTTTGGTTTTTTCGCCACACTGTACAGCATGCAGGATCTTAGTTCTCTGACCAGGGATCGAACCTGTGCCCCTTGAAGTAAAAGCATGGAGCCTCTGGACTGCCAGCGATGTCCCCACTAGAGCCTTTAGAGGCAGTACAGCTGACACTGTGACTTCAGACTTCTAGCCTCCAGAACTGTGAGAGAAAAAATTTTTCTACTGTTTTAAGACCCCCAGTTTGCAGTTATTTGTTCCAGCAACTGGAAATTAATGCAGCTTCTCTTCTTCCCACTTCAGCATACTTTTTCAGGAAACAAAACTAGCACTTCTGTAAATGGCCTAGGTACCTAAAGCTCTTTTTGTGTTTTGTTTGCTTGTTGTTTACAAAGGGAGAGTGTGAGTATGACCTGGAGATACCACTCCAAGTAAAGTACTTACTTTTTGCTGCTGTTGTTATTTAGCTGCTAAGTCATGTCCGACTCTTTGTGACTCCATGGACCATAACTTGCCAGGCTCCTCTGTCCGAGAGATTCTCCTGGCAAGAACACTGGAGTGGGTTGCCATTTCCTCCTATAGGGGATCTTCTTGACCCAGGGATCAAACCCATGTCTTCTGCATTGACAGGCGGATTCTTTACCACTGAGCCACGTGAAATCGCTGGTCAGGGAACTAAATCTCGCTTACTTTCTGGTCAGTGACAAATGGAATTAGGAGAGTCTTAATGATACGCCCCAGTGGAAGTCAAAAGGCAGCAGAAGGTAGAAAAAGTAAAGCAGAGAATAACCTTTTTGTGAACGTTTGCCCAATTGGATTGCGGAGCACTCACCCAAACCTGAGACTGGCTGCCAGAAAGGGCATTCTAAAGCTTTTTATTTTTTAATACATGTAAATTCATTAGCCTACCATATTATAGGATGCTATCCAATCAGTAGCAGAAATACTTCACTGCTTAGCTATTATTTCCAAAAGTGTTTTGGATATCAAAATTTCCATTTCAGAAGCTTTCCGCTAAAAATACCGATGCTGAAAGATTCGTCAACTAAAATTCTCTTTTCTAAGACAGAAAGTAAAGCAACAAGACTTTTGCCTAAATATGGAGATGTGTAATCAGAATAACTCACGTGTCAGATCCAGTTGGGACAATGTTGTAAATTCAACAAGAATGTTCATGAGCTGCCCATCCTGTGAGGTATTTGGAAGATAAGTGAACACAGAAAACAACAATGTCAACACAATTGGATGGGGACATTAATAAAACTGTCATTCAGATCAGCGGATAATCTTGTAACGGGATATTTGAGAATCTGGGGGAAGGAAATGTACCAGTAATCAAAGGCAGCGAATTCCCCTCAGGAAATGTGGTATCCACACACTTGTATTCCAGGTTTGCTTTTACTGAATAATGCATGAAGATGTCTGTTTTAAATTATGCACTGACTACAGAGTTGACAAGTAACCACTGAAGAACCGTAGGATTAGCCACTAAGCGCCTCTGTTTGATGCCTGACTCCATGGAGGCTGCTTTTACTCTTGGGCAATGAGAGGTTCTATGTAACGTAAGACTCAAACACGAAGTGCAGAGTCTGTGATCTGCTCACAGGACGGTTCTGTTAAATGTGCTGATAGAATTCTGGAGCCCAAGAGTCTACAATAGCTGCCGCAGAGCACCACACCTGGTTCTGGAGCACTTTGATGTGTGACAGTTCTGCCATTTTTCTTAATAAGTATATCCAAACCTGCTGCTGCTAAGTCGCTTCAGTCGTGTCCGACTCTGTGCGACCCCATAGACGGCAGCCCACCAGGCTCCCCCGTCCCTGGGATTCTCCAGGCAAGAACACTGGAGTGGGTTGCCATTTCCTTCTCCAATGCATGAAAGTGAAAAGTGAAAGCGAGGTCGCTCAGTCGTGTCCGACTCTTCACGACCCCATACTACATAAAATATTGAATCATCCTATAGGGTCCTTTGAGCATTTTGGCAAAGAATAAACACTGCCCCTAGCAGACAAGAGTCTTTGTTGAATTCATTCCATTATTCTTCGACCATTTTGTTTTTAAAAATTTTAGTCACACTAAGGTAGACTGAAGAGAGCAAGAGGGTTATTGAGATAACAATGGCGCTCATTTATAAATCAATAATAAGTTTTGATGTAATCGATGAAAAATCTAAAACTCAGAGTGGCTGAGGAACACCCCCGCCCCATGTCATATAATAAGCAATAGTAAGTAAGGTCTTTCTCTCCCAGAGTCTGGTTGATGGTGAAACACTGCCTAATATAAACCTCAAATAAAAGTTTTTCTTGTCAACTGACCTTTGGCCTTAAGCCAGTTCCAAGTGAGTCTTGGATGTTTGTAACAGACAAGGAACATGTCTCTTCATCCTTATATCTGCAACACCTAGCACATGGATCACCCCCGATAAGGCACTCAGTAAGTGTCCAGTGGTCATGTATGGACGTGAGAGTGGGACTATAAAAAAGGCTGAGCGCTGAAGAACTGATGCTTTTGAACTGTGGTTTGGAGAAGACTCTTGAGAGTCCTTTGGACTGCAAGGAGATCCAACCAATCAATCCTAAAGGAAATCAGTCCTGAATATTCATTGGAAGAACTGATGTTGAAGCTGAAGCTCCAATACTTTGGCCACCTTATACGAAGAACTGACTCATTTGAAAAGACCCTGATGCTGGGGAAGATTGAAGGTGGGAGGAGAAGGGGAAGACAGAGGATGAGATGGTTGGATGGCATCACCAACCCGATGGGCGTGAGTTTGAGTAAACTCTGGGAGTTGGTGATGGACAGGGAGTCCTGGTGTGCTGCGGTCCATGGGGTTGCAAAGAGTTGGACACGACTAACCAACTGAATGGAACTGAACTGACTTGTTCACTGAATAAACAGGCAAAAGGTACAGAAAAAAGAGAAGGATTTGGGGGGAAACAATATAGAACATTTCAGGTGTATTTGCCATTTTCTTATGGAACTAAAAGTCATTTATAAATATCCTTTGATTCGTAAAATATATGAAAAATAGCCCAATGTTCAGTAAATACAAATTGAATTTTGAACTTACTTTTGGGAACTTAGAGGCTGATCAAGAAGGAAATTTGATTCAGGATTTTTTAATGTTCAGGTATGAGACCAAAATAAATTACCTTCAAATGATGCTGAAAGTTTGATTGAAATGTGATTTTAAAAAATATAACATACAGAGACAAAAATAAAAAAAAAAATATAACAAACTTGAATTAGGACGTGATCAGTGGTTTGTTTAAAGATTGTCAGTGGCTCCCTTTATGTGAAAGCTAATATTAACGGCTCTTCCACAAACTGTTAACAAAGTTTTGGGGTTTTTTCAACCATTTTTTCTTTTATTAAAGTCTAGTTAATTTCCAATGTTGTATTAGTTTCAAGTGTATACCAAAGTGATTCAGCTATACATACACACATACACACACACCACAAATATTTTTCAAATTCTTTTCCATTATGGATTATTTGACAAAGCTTGGACTTCCCTAGTAGCTCAGCTGGTAAAGAATCTGCCTGCAAGGAAGGAGACCCTGGTTTGATTCCTGGGCCAGGAAGAACCCCTGGAGAAAGGGTAGGCTACCCACTCCAGAATTCTTGGGCTTCCCTGGTGGCTCAGATGGTAAAGAATCCGTCTGCAATGAAGAGGACCTGGGTTCGATCCCTGGGTTGGGAAGGTCCCCTGGAGGAGTGCATGGCAAGCCACTCCAGTATTCTTGCCTGGAGAATCCCCATGGAGAGAGGAGCCTGGTGGGCTACAGTCCATGGGGTCGCAGAGAGTCAGACACGCCTGAGTGAGTAAACACAGCACAGCAGACAAAGCTTTCTTTTAAATGATTTAAGTTTATTCTTCAGTTCAGTTCAGTTGTTCAGTCGTGTCCGACTCTCTGCAACCCCTTGGACTGCAACACACCAGGCTTCCCTGTCCATCACCAACTCCCGGAGCTTACTCAAACTCACGCCCATCGAGTCGGTGATGCCATCCAACCATCTCATCCTCTGTCATCCCCTTCTCTCCCGCCTTCAATCTTTCTCAGCATCAGGGTCTTTTCCAATGAGTCCATTCTTCACATCAGGTGGCCAAAGTATTGGAGTTTCAGCTTCAGCATTCATCCTTCCAATGAATATTCAGAACTGATTTCCTTTAGAATTGACTAGTCGGATAGCCTTGCAGTCCAAAGGACTCTCAAGAGTCTTTTCCAACACTACAGTTCAAAAGCATCAATTCTTCGGCGCTCAGCTTTCTTTATAGTCCAACTGTCACATCCATAAATGAGTACTGGAAAAACCATAGTTTTGAGTAGACAAAACTTTGTTGACAAAGTAATGTCTCTGCTTTTTAGTATGCTGTCTAGGTTGGTCTTCCTACTTTTGCATCCCAGTCCCCTATAATGAAAAGGACATTTTTTGGGGGGTGTTAGTTCTAGAAGGTCTTGTAGGTCTTCATGCTGCTGCCACTGCTGCTAAGTCGCATCAGTCGTGTCCGACTCTGTGTGACCCCATAGACTGCAGCCCACCAGGCTCCTCCATTCCTGGGATTCTCCAGGCAAGAACAATGGAGTGGGTTGCCATTTCCTTCTCCAATGCATGAAAGTGAAAAGTGAAAGTGAAGTCGCTCAGTCGTGTCTGACTCTTAGCGACCCCATGGACTGCAGCCTACCAGGTTCCTCCGTCTATGGGATTTTCCGGGCAAGAGTACTAGAGTGGGTCGCCAGTTCAACTTCAGCTTCTTCAGTATTACTGGTTGGGGCATAGACTTGGATTACTGTGATACTGAATAGTTTGCCTTGGAAATGAACAAAGGCCATTCAGTCATTTTTAAGATTGCATCCAAGTACTACATTTCAGACTCTTTTGTTGACTATAGTGGCTACTCCATTTCTTCTAAGGGATTCTTGCCCACAGTAGTAGATATAATGGTCATCTGAGTTACATTCACCTATTCCAGTTCATTTTAGTTCACTGATTCCTAGAATGTCGATGTTCACTCTTGCCATATCCTGTTTGACCAATTCCAATTTGCCTTGATTCATGGACCTAACATTCCAGGTTCCTATGCAATACTGCTCTTTACAGCATCAGGCTTTACTTCCATCACCAGTCACATCTACAACTGGGCATTGTTTTTGCTTTGGCTCCATCTCTTCATTCTTTCTGGAGTTATTTCTCCACTCTTCTCCAGTAGCATATTGGGCACATACCGACCTGGAGAGTTCATTTTTCAGTGTCCTATCTTTTTGTCTTTTCATACTGTACATGGGGTTTTCAAGGCAGAAATACTGGAGTGGTTTGCCATTCCCTTCTCCAGTGGACCACGCTTTGTCAGAATTCTCCACCATGACCTGCCCACCTTGGGTGGCCCTACACAGCATAGCTCATAGTTTCATTGAGTTAGACAAGGCTGTGACCCATGTGATCAGTTTGATTAGTTTTCTGTGATTGTGGTTTTCTTTCTGTCTGCCCTCTGATGGAAAAGGATAAGAGGCTTATGGAAGCTTCTTATTCTGATGAGCGGGGCCATGCTCAGTAAATCTTTAATCCAATTTTCTGTAGATGGGCAGGGCTGTGTTCCCTCCCTGTTTTGACCTGAGACCAAACTATGGTGAAGGTAATGAAGATAATGAAAGCCTCCTTCAAACGTCCCATCCAGGCACGGCTGCACTCAGTGCCCCTGACCCTGCAGCAGGCCACCAATGATCCATGCCTCCACCAGAGACTCCTGGACACTCACAGGCAAGTCTAGTGCAGTCTCTTGTGGGGTCCTTGCTCCTTTCTCCTGGGTCCTGGTGTGCACAAGAATTAACACTTTTGAACTATCGTGTTGGAAAAGACTCTTGAGAGTCCCTTGGACTGCAAAGAGATCCAACCAGTCAAGCCTATTATTCAAGAGTCCTGAATATTCATTTGAAGGATGGATGCTGAAGCTGAAGCTCCAATACTTTGGCCACCTGATGTGAAGAATTTAGTCATTTGAAAAGACCCTGATCCTGGGAAAGATTGAAGGAGGGAGGAGAAGGGGATGTCAGAGGATGAGATGGTTGGATGGCATCACCGACGTGATGGACTTGAGTTTGAGTAAGCTCCAGGAGTTGGTGACAGACAGGGAAGCCTGGCATGCTACAGTCTATGGGGTCACAAAGAGTCATACATGGCTTAGTGGCTGAACTGAACTGAACTAGTTTGGTCATAGTTTTTCTGCCAAGGAGCAAGTGTCCTCTAATTTCATGGCTGCAGTCTCACCATTTGCAGTGATTTTGGAGCTTCTGCCACCCCCGAAAAATTCTCTCACTGTTTCCATTGTTTCCCCATCTATTTGCCATGAAGTGATGGCACCGGATGCCATGATCATAGCTTTCTGAATGTTGAGTTTTAGCCACCTTTTTCACTCTCCTCTTTCACTTTCATCAAGAGGCTCTTTAGTTCCTCTTCACTTTCTGCCATAAGGGTGGTGTCATCTGCATATCTGAGTTTACTGATATTTCTCCCAGCAATCTTGATTCCAGTTTGTGCTTCATTCAGTCAAGCATTTCACATGATGTATTCTGCATATAGTTAAATAAGCAGGATGACAATATACAGCCTTGACATACTCCTTTTCCTATTTGGAACCAGTCTGTTGTTCCATGTCCAGTTCTAACTGTTGCTTCTTGACCAGCATGCAGATTTCTCAGGAGGCAGGTAAGGTGGTCTGCTATTCCCATCTCTTGAAGAATTTCCCACAGTTTATTGTGATCCACACAGTCAAAGGCTTTGGCATAGTCAATAAAGCAGAAGTAGAACTGGATAGATGCAACCATCCTTATTCATTGACTTTTATTACTCCATCAGCAATAAATTTTGGAAATTTGAAGTGTAAATGGAAGTTGAAATAAGGGGAATGTCCTCATTTTTCCTTTCGATCACCATGCTTTGCTTTTGGGGGGTCTGGGCAGGAAAACAATGGCAGTGGCAATGCTCGCATGCTAAGTCACTTCAATCATGTCCAACTCTTTGCCACCCAATGGACTGTAGGCCGCCAGGCTCCTCTGTCCATGGGATTCTCCAGGCAAGAATACTGGAGTGGGTTACCATTTCCTGCTCCAGAGGATCTTCCCAACCAAGGGATCAAACCCTTGTCTCTTATGTCTCCTTAACTGGCATTGGCAGGCAGGTTCTTTACCACTAGCGCCACCTGGACAGTAGCGGAGCAACAATCAAGAGAGACTAGCAGCAGTAGCAGTGGCGGTTACAGTGGGGATCATGCCCAGAGTAGCAAGAGCTGTAGTCATAGTAATAACTGTGAGTGGCTTTTTGCCAGGGACTATGCTAAGGACAAAAATCTCCATTATAGCTCTCATTTCCCCTACTCAAAGCTAGACGTGCAGTTGACCCTGGATCTATCATATCTTTTCCAGCAAAAAAGCTACCTTGTCTCTCACCCAGTGAGTTGAGATGCCTGTGCTTTTCCTGAGAGCATCTTTTAAGATGCTCTTCCTAACTGCTGGACCCCTGACTTGAGTGCTGTCTTAAAGATTGTAAACAAACACTGAACTGGTGCTTTGCTGACTGCATTATGCACGGCACTCAGGATTCCAAATTTCATGGTACCTCCTGAGAAATGGAAGAGCAGGTGGCATGTCAAGAACCTGGGTTCCAAGACCCAGATCCCTTCATTCAGAGTAATTCTGTTTTGATCTGATTTCTACGTTGACCTCCCTCACCACTGACCTCATTCATAAAACTTAGATAAAAGGCTCACAGTTTTCAGAAAAACTGTGAAAACCATGGCACTAAATTTGGTCTCCTTATGTAAAAGAAAGAAAGTGAAAGAAGTGAAGTTGCTCAGTCATGTCCAACTCTTTGCGACCCCATGGACTGTAGCCTACCAGGCTCCTCCATCCATGGAATTTTCCAGGCAAGAGTACTGGAGTGGGTTGCCATTTCCTTCTCCAGGGGATCTTCCTGACCCAGGGATCAAACCCGGGTCTCCTGCATTGCAGGCAGACCCGCATTGAGCCATTCGCAGGATTTTGATAACCAATGCAGTGTTGAATTCTTGAAAATTTGAAGAGCCATATGAGGTTTCCAAAGATGTTTTTAATATGAGTAGAAATCATGACTTTTTAAATTTATCTCCTCATTTCTAGGTCAGTAACTTTATTTATACAGCTTGATTTCAATCAGGTATAAAGTTGAGCCTGAAATAGTCTTTTCAAATATTCTATTTTGCCTCTCCTTTTTTCATGGTTCAGTGATGATAAGACCCAGTTTCAATCAAATAACCAGGCACTCGTTTTTCATTTTTCCAAGTTTTAGTATTTTCCAAGAACACTTGAGTTTAGCAGAATACACTAAGATTCACGCCATAGTTTTGTCCATACTGTTTAATGTATAGGATCCTGTGGTTATGTACACTAGTATGATTTTCCAGGACAGGGAAGCCCTTCATAGTTATGTTCATTGGTCTAGACCTAGAAGTGGTTGGGAAATCAAAACACTGTCACTGTGTATGAGTTTTCTGCCTCTTGCTTTCAAGGAGACCCCTTTGTTTTAAAGCAGTGGCACTTACATATACACCAAACTTACTCATCTGAAGTTTCCATACATGTGAAATTCTCAAACCACTATCCTGGATTGCTCAGCGTTGTGACAGACAACCCAGTCCAACTACTAGAACGTCTAGTTGAAACAAAGCCATAGTGGGATGAATTGAGACAGTAGCATTGACATACATACCCTCCCATGTGTAGAATAGATAGCTAGTGAGGAGCTGCTGTACAGCACAGGGAACTCGGCTCAGTGCTCTGTGATGACCTGAAGGGGTGGGGTGAGGGGAGTGGGGGGAGACTCGAGAGGGAGGGGATATGTGTTTACTTATAGCTGATTCACACTGTTGTACAGCAGAAACCAACACAACATTGTAAAGTGATTATCCTCCAATTAAAAATAAATTTGTTCGCTGTCACCTCAGTGGTGTCCAACTCTTTGCAACCCCATGGACTGTAGCCCTCCAGCCTCCTCTGCCCGTGGGATTCTCCAGGCAAGAACACTGGAGTGGGTTGCCTTGCTCTCCTCCAGGGGATCTTCCCGACCCAAGGATTGAAGCCAAGTCTCTTAAGTCTCCTGCAATGGCAGCAGGTTCTTTACTGCTACTGCCACCTGGGAAGCCCAAAAATAAATTTAAAAAATTATAATAATAACAAAACCATAATAGAATCTTTTTCTTTGAAATTTGGTAGAGGCTGAGAGAAGATATGGAAGCTCTGGGTTCGGGACCCAAACAGACTTCACCTTATGTGTCTCTTCATTTGGCTGTACCTTTCATAGGAAAACTATAATCATGTAGTAAAACTGCCAACAGTGTTCTGAGTACATGGGGTACCTTCTAAACATACATTAATCAACTACACAGATGGGGCATGGTACTAGTAGAAAATATTAGGTTTCTTTAAAGAAATCTGATCACAGTTTTCACTTACTACCCTCAGTGTAGCAAAGGGTAGTCAGAAACTTCCAGAGAAGCCGAATAAATAAGATATAGCGAGAGACAGATTTGTTTTCAGAAATTGACTCATGCAATTATGGGAGCTGGAAAGTCTGAAATATATAAGGCAAGCCAGCAGCCTTGAAATTCAGGTAAGAGCTGACATTGTAGTCTTGAGTCCAAAATAGGGCAGGCTACACAGGCTGGAAATGTAGATAGAATTTCTATGTTGCAATCTTGGGTTAGTTTCTTCTTCTCAGGTATTCCCTGGCAGTCCAGTGTTTAGGATTCCAAGCTTTCACTGCAGGAGGCATGGGTTCAATCCCTGGGGAATCCATGGTTGGGGAACTAAGATCCTGCATGCCACATGGTGCAGCCAAAATAAATAAAATAAAATTCCTTCTTCTCCAGCAAACTTCTTTGTTCTTAGGGCCTTCAACTGATTGAAGATCCATCCACATTATGGAGAGTAATTTCTTTACTCAAAGTCTACTGACTATATATGCTAATCATATCTCAAAACTACTTTTGCAGCAATATCTAGACTGGTGTTTGACCAGACAACTGGGGACCATAGCCCAGCCAAGTTGACACTTAGGATAAACAGTCACACTCATTTTTCTCTGTTCTACTTGCTACTGCTATGAGTCAGCTTCTAGCAGAAAAAAACTTTTTACACAAAACTGCTCACACGGTACTTTTATGTCCTTAACTGAAGCTATGAGAACACCAACCAAAAAGAACTTGTCCTTATTGGTATGGATTTTTCTTTCTTGCTAGATGTTGCTTTGGGTCATGGGACTGATCTTAATAATTGAAGTAGTAAGGTATGAGAACAAGGAGAAGAACCAATAGAAGAGGCTAGCAAGTCTCAAACTTCAATTAACCTCCAAAAATATTTTAATTTTAGTCTGTGCTGAGGGCTTCCCTGGTGGCTCAGTGGTAAAGAACCTGCCCACCAATGAAGGAGACGAGAGTTCGGTCTCTGGGTCAGGAGAATCCCCTAGAGAAGGCAATGGCAATCCCCTGCAGTATCCTTGCCTGGGAAATCCCATGGACAGAGGAGCCACGTAGGCCACAGTGCATCAGGTGGTAAAGAGTCAGACACAACTTAGCAACTGAGAACTCATGCACTCTGTGCTAAAGAGGTCATAGCCCTTGATTGTCTGGTAGATGATAAATCAATAATCCTATCCAAACATTTTATCACTCAGAGCACTTGATAATCAAGAGTTAGAGAGATGGTGAAAGAATGATTCCATTAATCTTGCTCAACTGTGACCACATTTCTTTCTCTAGGGGTTCTTCCTGACCCAGGGATCAAACCTGTGTTTCCTGTGGCTCCTGCATTGGCAAGTGGATTCTTTAGCACTGAACCACCTGGGAAGCCCATTTCCTTCATCTTTACATACTTAATAAGGGAAGAGGTGAAAAAATAACCAAAATTCAATGAATGCCTGTTAGTCACATGCCCTATTCTAAGGACTTTACATACTGTATGTAATTCATACTTCTCAAGGTACTCTTTATATTTAATGACAACCAGGGCTGGGGCCGAGTAATCTGTTTTTAGTTAAATTTATTCTTGGTTCCAGTGCTGTAAAATGTTTGTCATTGTTCTCATCCTGCAAAAACAAGGACATTGAAGCACCAAGAAATTAAGCAATTTGGCAGGACACCCAACTGACACAAGGTAGAGTTATGTGTTCAGTCTCCAGGAATGTAGCTTCTATGCCAAGTTCATCACTAGGGGATGCCATGGGCCACTGACTCTCCATTTGCACTCTGTGCCTCAATGGCAGTTTCATTGGTATGCCCATATCAACGCTAACTCCCCAATGCCCTTTTTCTTTCCATCTCCTGTCTCTAGGACCCAGTATCACAGAGCCTCTTGAATTATAATATTCGTTATACGATAAAATTTTGCTCAGTAGCTTGAGCAAAAAAGAAACAAACAAATGAGATCTACATCATATTTCCTAATTATGTCTGCCCATACTTCTATAACGGAGAAGGCAATGGCACCCCACTCCAGTACTCTTGCCTGGAAAATCCCATGGACAGAGGAGCCTGGTAGGCTGCAGTCCATGGGGTTGCTAAGAGTTGGACACGACTGAGCAGTTTCACTTTCACTTTTCACTTTAGTGCATTGGAGAAGGAAATGGCAACCCACTCCAGTGTTCTTGCCTGGAGAATCTCAGGGACGGGGGAGCCTGGTGGGCTGCCATCTATGGGCTCACACAGAGTTGGACACGACTGAAGCGACTTAGCAGCAGCAGCAGCAGCATACTTCTATAAAGGAAAAAAAAAAATGAGAAATTGCAACTAGCCATTTCTAATCAACAAAACTTCTCAGGAATCTGGAGGTTTCCATCAGCTGAGTTTCTCAAATAAAGCCTGGTTTCAGGTCCCTGAATCTTTCTGCTGGTTAATGTTTCCATGGACACTTCTACATGACTTTACATTGTTTTATTTAAAAGTTCTGCATCCTTACCTCTAAATAGCAGAGGTGTGACATTCTTTAAAAGTGTACAGCTGTGAAAAATGACATGAGACTGAAGCAAGCCAAACTTTTGACAGAAAGTTGAACTTGAGGTTATCCAAGAATTCAGCCAGTACATAGTGTTTCTGGCTACTCTAAATCTTCAGCAGTTTTATAAGCTCTTTTTCCTCATTTTTTTTTTTTTTTTTTTTTGAGTACACACATCAGTATGTACTGTGGCATTGTGTTTGTTTTCCAAAAATCCAGAAACATGAGTCAGCTGTTTGACTATTATCTACAAATTTGGTCAAGTACTGCATTCATGGAGTTTGAGAGTGTTTTCAAGGAATGGCATCTCTGTGCCTCCATGCTGATCAGTGTGTGATGTTCTGAAATGTTCTGCACTTACTTTCTAAGGGCAATGTTGTCAGGATAGATTATTATTCAGAACTATGTATAGCACATGGTTTAATACATTTAATATTCTGGTTAATGTAAAAGGTCACATATCATCAGATATAATATGGTCGCAACTTAAGTATATCCTTTTAATTCTGCAAGGTCGGTAGATTTCCTCATAGAAGCCTGTTATAAGTTGAATTGAGTACTCTCAAGAAAAACAGGTTGATGTCCTAACTCCCAGCAATTCAGAATAAACATGACTTTATTTAGAAATAAAGTCAGGGAATTCCCTGGTGGTCCAGTGGTTAGGATTCTGCTCTCCCACTGCAGGAGGCACAGGTCTGATCACTGGTCAGGAAGCTAAGATCCTGCATGCCATGTGACACGGCCAAAAAAATATGTATATGGTCACTAAAGAACTGAAGAAGTAATTAGTTAAGATCACACAGGAGAATGGTAAAACTCTACTCCAATATGACTGGTGTGCTTACAAAAAGGAGAAACTGCACACAGATGCAGACATACACAGAGATTATATGAAGAGACACATGGAGAGAAGACAGCCATGTGAAAGGGGAAGCAAAAATTCAAATTATGCTGCCACCAGCCAAAGAATGCCTGAGGGCATGGGAAGTAGGAAGAGACAAGGAGAGATCTTTCCCCAGATGCTTCAGAAGGGACACAGCCCTGTCATGACCTGGATTTGGGGTTTCTAAACTCCAGAACTGTGACACAATAAGTTTCTGTTGTTCTAAGCCACCAAGTTTGTGGTACTTCATTACGGAAGCCCTAGGAAGCTAATACAAAGCCCTTATTGGTATTTGCAGTTGTCACTGCTAGAAAATGTGAGAGGAAGCCAGAACTAAAGATCCTGCTTAACTAAACTTATCCAGCTCAGGGTTCTAGGTGTCATTTGTATCAGAAGACTTCCAAAGGTAATAGCTATATCCGTGACCTCTCCCTGAGCTCCAGAATCAAATCTCCAGCTGCTCCCTGGAGAGATGTTTCATGGCATCTCAAAACTAGCATGACCAAAGCAGGACGTTGAATTCAATGCCTACCCAACCTTCCCCTAGTCTGCTCTACGTGAATGACATCACCATCTACTAAGTTAGAGCTTAGTAGAGCATCTTCAAGCTCAAACCAACCAAGAGTCTTCTTTCTTCTTCCCTACCACCATACACAATCTATCTGGAAGTCCTCTAAGTTCTACCTCCAAAATAAGGTCCAGATCAGCACCCCAAGAGAGTTCCGTTAAGATATAAACTTAGAATAAAAGAATAAAAATATTTTCTAAAAAAATAGTGCCATTGGGAATTTGATAGGGATTGCATTGAAACTGTAGACTGCTTTGGGAATTATGGACATCTTAACAGTGTTAGATCTTCCAATCAATGAACACAGGACATCTTTTCATTATTTTTGGCTTCTTTAATTTCTTTCAGCAATGTTTTGCAGTTTTCAGTGTGCAAGTTTTTACCTCTGTAGTTATGTTTATTTCTTTGTATTTTATTATTGCAATGCTATTATAAATGGTATTGTTTTGCTAATTTCCTTTTGGGATTGTTTACTGTTAGTGTATAAAAACACAACTGATTTTTGTATGTTGGTTTTGTATCCAATTACTTTATTGAATTCTTTTATTAGTTATGACAATTTTGGGGAAGACTTTTTAGGATTTTCTATACATAAGTTCATATCATCTGCAAACAGATCATTTTCTTTCTTCTTTCTGATTTACTTGACTTTTTTTTATTTTTCTTGCCTAATTGCTCTGCCTAGAACTTCCAATACCAAGTTGAATTGAAATGGTAAATGTAGTCATTCTTGATTTAGTCCTGAACTTGAAGGACAAGCTTTCAGTCTTTCACCATTGAGTATGGTGTTTACTGTGGGTTTTTCATATACAGCTTTTAATATGTTAATATTGAGGTAGTTTTCCTGTTTCCTATTTTGTTAAATGTTTTCCTCTTGAATGGGTGTTGAATGCTGTCAAATGCTTTTTCTACTTCAGTTAAGACAGTAATATATTTTTTTCCTTCAGTTCAATTCAGTCACTCAGTCGTGTCTGACTCTTTGCGACCCCATGAATTGCAGCTTGCCAGGCCTCCCTGTCCATCACCAACTCCCGGAGTTCACTCAGACTCATGGCCATTGAGTCAGTGATGCCATCCAGCCATCTAATTCTCTGTCGTCCCCTTCTCCTCCTGCCCCCAATCCCTCCCAGCATCAGAGTCTTTTCCAATGAGTCAACTCTTCACATGAGGTGGCCAAAGTACTGGAGTTTCAGCTTTAGCATCATTCCTTCCAAAGAAATCCCAGGGCTGATCTCCTTCAGAATGGACTGCTTGGATCTCCTTGCAGTCCAAGGGACTCTCAAGAGTCTTCTCCAACACCACAGTTCAAAAGCATCAATTCTTCGGCACTCAGCTTTCTTCAGAGTCCAACTCTCACACCCATACATGACCACTGGAAAAACCATAGCCTTGACTAGACAGTCTAGACCAAAGTAATGTCTCTGCTTTTCAATATGCTATCTAGGTTGGTCATAACTTTTCTTCCAAGGAGTAAGCGTCTTTTAATTTCATGGCTGCAGTCACCATCTGCAGTGATTTTGGAGCCCAAAAATAAAGTCTGACACTGTTTCCACTGTTTCCCCATTCATTTCCCATGAAGTGATGGGACCAGATGCCATGATCTTCGTTATTCAAGGAATAAATCCCACTTGATCACAGTGTGTGCTCTTTCTAATGTGGTGCTAAATTTGGTTTACTAGTATTTTACTGAAGATTTTCACATCAATATTCAAAAGAGATACCACTCTCTAGTTTTCTTAAAGTGTTTTTTTCTGGCTTTTGTATCAGTAATGCTTGCCTCAGAGAATATGCTGAGAAATGCTCCCTCCTCTTCAATTTTCTGGAAGAGTTTCAGGAAAATTGATGATAATTCTTTTATAAATATTGGGTAAAATCCACCAATGAAGACATAGATCCAAAATTTTTCTTTGTTGGGAAACTTTTTTATTGTTCTTTCAATCTCCTTACTGGTTATAGATCAATTCATGTTTTCTATTTCCTCATGAATCATTCCTGGTAGGTTCTGTGTGTCTAGAGCTTTGTCCATTTCATCTAGGTTATCTGATTTGTTGGCATATGGTTATTTGTTCAATATGTTATGCCTTTTGGTGTTATTGTAAATTGTTTTTATTTCACTTTTCAATTATTTACTGCTATTATATGAAATACAATTAATTTGCTAATATTAATCTCATGTCCTATGAACTTGGTAAACTTACTTATATATTCTGATGGCTAGTTTATACATTCTTTTAAGATCATCTATATAACAATCCTGTTGTATGAAAATAGAGATACTTCTACTTCTTCCTTCTGATCTTGATTTTTTTATCTAAATGCATTTTTACTGATTTTATTTGACAGTGTTAATTATGAAAATGGTATTATTTTTTGCCAAGACGTTATTTTTAAAGAACAACAGATTAAAACATCATTTAATTCAGCAAATGTTTGTGTACTCTCTTCCTAGTACCATAATAAAGCAGAATAAGATTCTGTTCTAGATGAATTTTCCTAATATAACTGACAGGGCTTCCTAGGTAGCATTAAGTGGTGTAAAAAAAAAAAAAAAAAAAATTCACCTGCCAATGCAGGAGACACAGGAGATACGAGTTCGATTCCCTGGGTCAGGAAGAGCCCTGGAGAAGGAAATGGCAACCCACTCCTGTATTCTTGCCTGGAGAATCCTATGGACAGAGGAGCCTGGCGGGCTACTGTCTATACAGTCGCAAAGAGTCAGACAGGACTGAGCACAAATGCACTGAGCACAAAAAAAAAACCTCTCAGTTGGTGACTATTTCAAGAAACTGAGAATTCTTGAAGCTGTGGTAGTTGCTCAAGAAAATAGGGTATAGAAAGGCCTCAAGTATAACTATATGGGTATTACTGGGTATGCATGACATAAGGATACACAAAGTCTTCTGTGTTTCGGGGTCAAAATGTGCTGTCGGAACTAAATAACAACCACATAATTTATTAGCTTTAAAAAAACCTGGTCATGTAAATCTACACAGTTCATGTGTTTGTAGGTATTTTTATACAGTTTATATGTGAAGAGTTTTAGGTTCTTTAATGTTTTATTATGCAAAACAAAATAAGCAAAGGGTTTCTTTGATGCTCTCAAACAGTTTTAGCTTTTTTGATTTAAGCATAGGTAAATATCAAGAACTGAAAAATATACATGAGAATATTTGGTCAGTTTTATGGCTTATTGAGTTTCTAGTTAGTGAGGATTTACCCAATCGTCCTTTAGTTTTCCGCCTTTAATTTTTAAGATTTACTTTTAAAAATCATCCCAGATCCCTAATTCAATAGGTACAAAGTGCTTAAGGAACAGGACTTTTTTTTTTTTACCAAGGATTTCCTATTTTAAAATGTCTCAGAGGGACTTCCCTGATAGTCCAGTGGTTAAGAATCCACCTTGCTACCATTTCACGCCAGTCAGAATGGCTGCGATCCAAAAGTCTACAAGCAATAAATGCTGGAGAGGGTGTGGAGAAAAGGGAACCCTCTTACACTGTTGGTGGGAATGCAAACTAGTACAGCCACTATGGAGAACAGTGTGGAAATTCCTTACAAAACTGGAAATAGAACTGCCATATGACCCAGCAATCCCACTGCTGGGCATACACACCGAGGAAACCAGAATTTAAAGAAACACATGTACCCCAATGTTCATCGCAGCACTGTTTATAATAGTCAAGACATGGAGGCAACCTAGATGTCCATCAGCAGATGAATGCATAAGAAAGCTATGGTACATATACACAATGGAGTATTACTCAGCCATTAAAAAGAATACATTTGAATCAGTTCCAATGAGGTGGGTGAAACTGGAGCCTATTATACAGAGTGAAGTAAGCCAGAAAGAAAAACATCAATACAGTATACTAACGCATATATATGGAATTTAGAAAGATGGTAACAATAACCCTGTATACAAGACAGCAAAAGAGACACTGATGTATAGAACAGTCTTTTGGACTCTGTGGGAGAGGGAGAGGGTGGGATGATTTGGGAGAATGGCATTGAAACATGTATAATATCATATATGAAACGAGTCGCCAGTCCAGGTTCGATGCGTGATACAGGATGCTTGGGGCTGGTGCACTGGGACGACCCAGAGGGATGGTATGGGGAGGGAGGTGGGAGGAGGGTTCAGGATAGGGAACACGTGTATAACTGTGGCAGATTCATGTTGATATATGGCAAAACCAATACAATATTGTAAAGTTAAAAAAAAAAAAAAAGAATACACCTCACAATGGCAGGGGACATGGGTCCAATCCCTGGTCAGAGAACTAAGATCCCATGTCCTGGGGCAACTTAACCTGCACGCTGAAATACAGAGCCCACGTGCCACAAGTTGAGAGAAGCCAGTGCACCGCAACGAAAGATCACACATGCTGCAACTAAGACCCAGTGAAGCCAAATTAAAATAAAAACTTTTTAATATTTTATAATGCCTCAGAAATGTCAGTATGATTTTCCATTTTTTTAAATGATATGAATTCAGGGATAGAATATGCAAAGTTGGCTAAGAGTAGGCTCATCACAGGTGAGGGCATATTGATACTTGCCAAAATCCAGAAAAATCTGTGTTAGCAATTTAACACCTTGTCATAAAATGTTGTGTACAAAATTTACAGATTTCATCATAATGTCCAAATGCCATAAAGCATTTAGGTTTCATTTACTGCTTCTGGTACTAATTTTTTCATTGTTTACAATAGTGAGGAATCTAAAATGCAAGGAATCCAAAGCAGTCTTACATACTTCTGTTTGCCCTCTACACAAAATACCCAGGTAAAGTGGCTTCTCTTCAGACACCTATGTGCTAAGTCACTTCAGTCGCATCCAACTCTGTGTGACCTATGGACTGTAGCCCTCCAGGCTCTTCTGTCCGTGGCATTCTCCAGGCAAGAGTACTAGAGTGCATTGCCATGCCCTCCTCCAGGGTATCTTTCTGACCCAGGGATTGAACCGGCATCTTTTACGTCTCTTATAACTCCTGTGTTGGCAGATGAGTTCTTTACCACTAGCATCACCTGGGAAGCCGGACAACTACATTAGAGGCTAAATTCCACATGTAGCCCAGTTGTGTTAACACTCTTAACTCCCACCAAATGTGTTGTTTCTTTGCAGGTTTCCACAAGTCGAATGCTTTCATTCCTTACATGCATTTTTTTAAATTAGAGTATAATTGTTTTACAATGTTGTGTTAGTTTCCCCTGTACAACAAAGTGAATCAGCTGTATGTATGCATATATCCCTTCAACTGCAAGGAGCTTCAACCAGTCAATCCTAAAGGAAATCAGTCCTGAATATTCACTGGAAGGACTGATGCTGAAGCTGAAACTCCAATACTTTGGCCACCTAATGAGAAGAACTGACTCATTGGAAAAGACCCTGATGCTGGGAAAGATTGAGGGCAGGAGGAGAAGGGGACAACAGAGGATGAATATTTGGATGGCATCACTGATGTAATGGACATGAGTTTGAGGAGGCGCTGGGAGTTGGTGATGGACAGGGAAGCCTAGCATGCTGCAATCCATGAGGTCGCAAAGAGTTGGACACGACTGAGCAACTGAATTGAACTGAACTGTATCTCCTTCCTTTTAAGCCTCCCTCTCACCCTACAATGCCCATACCACCCCTGTAGGTCATCACAGATCACAGGCTGGATTCCCTGTGTCACAGGGCAGCTTTCCACTAGCCATCTATTTTACACATAGCAGTGCATATATGTCAGTTTTACTCTCCCAATTTGACCCACCCTCCCTTCCCCACCTGTACCCACATGTCCATTCTCTACATCTGTGTCTCTATTCCTGCCCTGGAAATAGGTTCATCGGTACCATGTTTCTAGATTTCACATATATGCATTAATAAATGATAGTTGTTTTTCTCTTTCTGACTTCACTCTGTGTGACAGACTCTAGGTCCCTCCACATCTCTGCCAATAACCCAACTTCATTCCTTTCAGAGCAAGATCTTCTTTGACCCAGCTCCTAGAGGAATGAAAATAAAAACAAAAGTAAATAAATGGGACCTAATTAAAAGCTTCTGCACAGCAAAGGAAACCATAAACAAGATGAAAAGACAACCCTCAGGATAAGAGAAAGTATTTGCAAACGAAGCAGCTGACAAAGGATTAACCTCCAAAATATACAAACAGTTCATGCTGCTCAATATCAAAACAACAAAAAACTCAGTCAAAAAAGTGGGCAAATGACCTAAATAGACATTTCTCCAAAGAAGACATACAGATGGCCAGGAGGCACATGAAAAGAGGCTCGATATTACTAATCATTAGAGAAAAGAAAATGTTGGTTGCTCAGTCGTGTCTAACTCTTTGTGACCCCATGAACTGTAGCTTACCGGGTTCCTCTCTCCATGGGATTTCCCTGGCAAGAATACTGGAGTGTGCTGTCATTTCCTTTTCCAGGAGATCTTCCCTACCCAGGGATCGAACTGAGGTCTCCTGCATTGCAGGCAGATTCTTGACCATCTGAGCCACCAGGGAATGCAAGTCAAAATCACAATGAGACATCACCTCACACCAGTCAGAATGGCCATCATGAAAAAAAACATACAAACAATAAATGCTGGAGAGGGTGTGGAGAAAAGAGAACCCTCTAGCGCTGTTGGTGAGAATGTAAATTGACACAGCCACTACAGAGAACAATATGATGCTGCTGCTGCTAAGTCACTTCAGTTGTGTCCGACTCTGTGCGACCCCATAGACGGCAGCCCACCAGGCTCCCCCGTCCCTGGGATTCTCCAGGCAAGAACACTGGAGTGGGTTGCCATTTCCTAAAGTGAAGTCACTCAGTCATGTCTGACCCTTAGTAACCCCATGGACTGCAGCCCACCAGGCTCCTCCATCAATGGGATTTTCCAGGCAAGAGTACTGGAGTGGGGTGCCATTACCTTCTCCGAGAGAACAACATACAGAGTCCTTAAAAAACTAAAAGTTATTCCTTATATTTAAAAGGCTATAATTCTTAAAGAAAATATGGGCAGGGTAAAGCATAGGCAGTGAAATGCCTGAGAAGTAACTTTGATATGACTTGGGACTTGTTCCATTATTCCCTTTTCCTTGAGGTTCCCACATCGTCTCCATCCATTTGTTTCACTGACACCACCCAAAACCTATTCTAACAACTTGGGACACTACAGTGGAAGGAAGTGTGGGTTCTGGAATCAGCAACCTCAGTTGGGATCTCCCTGCCCCACTAAGTAATACTAGGATATTATGCAAGAGTCTTACATTCTTTGAGCCTCCGTTTTCTCATCTGTGGAAGTGAAGATAATAGCACAAAGTGAGTAATCTTGAAATGATTCAATGAGTTGACTTATATGAAAGAAACTGGTCTATACTAGATGCTCGGTATTAGTTTCTCTTCCTTGGTTGAAGAAATTTGGAAGGAAAAACAATGTTTGTGTCTATAAACTCATATCATTTGACCACCACAGGCCTTTATCTTAACAATCTAAATGAATATTCAAAGGCAGAGTACCAAAGAAAAGAGGCTAAAATGTTTGTCAGAGAAAGATCACTAACATCTTCTGCCAACTTTCCAGCCTTAGAAGACCCAGAGCACACTTAACAACAATTTCCACCGCCCCTCTTCCAACTGATAATGATAACACCAACAGACCTGACATTTGTTTGCTGTTAGGATGGAGGAGCTTGGTAGGCTGCAGTCCATGGGGTCGCTAAGAGTCGGACATGACTGAGCGACTTCACTTTCACTTTTCACTTTCATGCATTGGAGAAGGAAATGGCAACCCACTCCAGTATTTTTGTTTGGAGAATCCCAGGGACAGAGGAGTCTGGTGGGCTGCCATCTATTGGGTCGCACAGAGTCGGACACGACTGAAGCGACTTAGCAGCAGCAGCAGCAGCAGAATATAGTGATATAGCTCAATCTTCAGTAGAAATTGAGTATAATCAAGTGTATAAATTAGAGCATAATTTAATGTTTTGTTTACAAGTCAGGGCTTCCCTGGTGCCTCAGAAGTTAAAGCATCTGCCTCCAATTCGGGAGACTCGGGTTCAATCCCTGGGTCAGGAAGATCCCCTGGAGAAGGAAATGGTAACCCACTCCAGTATTCTGGCGTGGAGAATCCCATGGATGGAGAAGCCTGGTAGGCTACAGTCCACAGGGTCTCAAAGAGTCGGACACAACTGAGCAACTTCACTTTCACTTTTTTACAAGTTAGAAGGTATTTTAAGACCTTGTTCTGTCTCCTTTTGCAAATGGGAACTTTCGTTAGCAATTTATTCTGATTATTTTCACTATCTATCTCTTTGGAGGTAAATTTTGGAAGTTGCCTCTAAAGGGACATAAACACAAACATTGGGTGACTGGATAAGGGAATTTGGACAAACAACTGCAAAGAGGAGGATTACTCTACCTTGTAGAATATCACATTCTCAGAGAGGGTGAGAGAGTAGCATTGACATATATACACTACCACTTGTAAACTAGACAGCTAGTGGGAATCTGCTGTATAATACAGGGAGCTCAGCTCAGTGCTCTGTGATGACCAAGAGAGATAGGACAGAGGGTGGGGATGGGAGGAAGGCTCAAGAGGGAGGGGATATAAGTATACTCATAGCGTATCCACGTTGCTGTTTAGCAGAAACTAATACATTGTAAACCAATTATCCTCCAATTAAAATTTGTTTTAAAATACCACATTCTCTGTTCCCTTTTTACGGGCATTTATTCCAGTAACTCTAAGAAGTCATTATTTCCTACTTGACATTACAGAGGAGCCAATGAGTGGAGAAGAACTTGGGGATATATCTTAGGTATCCTTTAGGATAAAGAAAGATCTTTTTTCACTTCCTTGGCAGTTATTAATACAAATTTACCTAATACTATCAGGAAAGGCTGATAGGGAAAGGCTGCCCACTCCAGTATTCTGGCCTGGAGAATTCCATGGACTGTATAGTCCATGGGTTTGCAAAGAGTCGGACACAACTGAGCAACTTTCTCTCACTTCACACATCAGTCCAAATAAAGCAGAAAATAAGGTAAAGTTATTTTAAACTTTTGGCAATTTGTGTTTCAAATCCTACTGACCAGATTAAGATACTCACAATTTGAATCAAAAATCATGTCATTTTCTTTAAATGATGGATTTCTTGCCCTATAAAAAAGATATTATAAGGGACCATTTGTGACAGGAATTTTAGAAAACATTTGTGGAGTAAAATATGTGAAGAATTTCTCTAATTTATTTCCTTCAAATGAGCCACATCAGAAAAGCAGTTACCACACACTTTTATATATATTTATTTAACTGTCCCTGAGCCTTCTTATGGAGAAGGAAATGGCAACCCACTCCACTATTCTTGCCTGGAGAATCCCAGGGACAGAGGAGCCTAGTGGGCTGTCGTCTATGGGGTCCCACAGAGTCGGACACGACTGAAGCGACTTGGCGGCAGCAGAGCCTTCTTAATTGTTGGATTGTTAGACTCGTTTTGCTATGAAAGAACTGAAGAACTCCAGCTGGAGTCGTTCCTCGGTTGTTACTGACGATTTGATTGAATTATCCGGCTGAGCTGCTGTAATTAGCATCAACAGAGCTTTGTTCTATAATGTCTTGACCCAGAGTTCAGGCAAGATGGCTACCATTCGGGTGCGACCTCTGAAATACAGCATTCCACCAGGGCAGCTGACCCCAGAAAATAATGCCCTTTCAGTTTCCACTCCCTCCTCCTGTGTTTGCCTACTGCTCACTGACAACTGAAACATGTTTGCAGTACAAGCAGTACTTTGAACGCGGGATTTAAATCTCTCTGGGCTTTCTCATGTGACTGGAATGTTGGCATGGCTCAGAAAACAAAAGTCAGCTTAAAAAAAAAAAACAACACTTGGTTCCTCCAGGAAGAGAGATGGCTATCGAGCTTGACAAATGCAGTGTAACGTGAACAGGGCGGCAGGCCGAATTCTCTTAAGTGATTGCCACAGGTCTTGGCTTCTCTTGGACTTTCAGCCTTTTGCTGCGTACAGGGTGGGCCTTGTTAAACTGCCAAGTCGACAATTTTATATCCAAAGGCTTCCGACCGTTTTATATCTGAAGGCTTTGCTTCTCTGTTGCGATTTTTCAACAGCAAAGTTCAAAGGGCTCTGGGGCCTTTCATTTCTGAGGCAGTGATCACACTTAGCAAACTCAGTGGATGGTTGTTCACTGAATTACAGGCTTAGAAGTTGGGTTCTAAGAAGAAAAGATAATGGAATAACATCATTGATTTGGATATGACAGTAAAGTGAAGTGTGAGTCGCTCAGTTGTGCCCTTCTCTTTATGATCTCCTGGTCTAATCCACGGAATTCTCCAGGGAAGAATACTGGATGGGTTGCCATTCCCTTCTCCAGGGGATCTTCCCAGCCCAGGAATCAACCGGGTCTCCCTCTTTACCATCTGAGCAGACTCTTTACCATCTGAGCTGCCAGGGAATCATGGATATAACAGTGGGCTTTGCTAAATTTTTTGGCTGGTACTTTTTTAAAGTTTGCATCAGATCTGCTCCCACTTAACCATTTCAGAAGCCAGAACACAAGACTGAGTTACAAGCTGATGAGCAGTGTGGGGTTATCTTTCCACTGCTAGGGCATTCTCCAGCTCGGCAAGCTTCTCAACACTGTGGAGATGCATCCTGAGTGCCTACGTTACCTTATCTGTGTCTAGCTTAACTGAGGCACAGATCATTTAAAAAGTAGCCCTGAGTCCTGAGGCCTGGTGCCCTATAATCTAAGAGCTGTTTGCTGCCATTTGATGGACACAGATCAGCAAACCTCATTCAGAACACATTTATGAAATACCTGCAATCTATTAGACAGCCTACTAACCAAGTGCTAATACTGTGCAGAAAAATAAACATCCAGTTGAAGTTTTCTAAAACTGACCAAATCTCCAACCAGGTCCATCAGAACCCTCAGGCAAGCTTATATCCTAAGCAGGTTCCTGGATCCTATCCTAGGTCTATTTAATCAGATTGAAGAGGAAGCTAATTTCGTATTTCTAACATGTTCCCCAGTGATTCTCATGACTAACATTTGAAAACTATTCTAGGCCCATGACTCTCAAATCTGGCTGCATATTTGAATCACCTGATGAATTTAAAACCACCAAAGACCATGAATGGGGAGTCTGATGGGCTACAATCCATGGGGTCACAGAATCGGACATGACTGAGCAACTAAGCACAACACAGCACAGGGACCTAGTATCACAGCGGATTGATTGTCAGGCCCTCTGGGGGGAGGGCTGTCCCTGGCATTAGCTTGTTTCTGTTTTCATCTTTTAAGAGATCCCTGGGTGGGAGAAAATTATAATTCTAAAAGATACATGCACCCCAATATTCACTGCAGCACTATTTACAATAGCCAGAACATGGAAGCAACCTTAATATCCATCAACAGAGGAATGGATAAAGAAGATGTGGTACATATATGCAATGGAGTATTACTCAGCCACAAAAAGAATGAAATAATGTAATTTGCTGCAACATGGATGGACCTAGAAATTGCCATACTGTGTGACACAAGTGAGACACAGAAAGATAAATATATCTCTTATATGTGGAACTATGGGGGGGAAAGGGTACAGTGTACTTATTTACAAAGCAGACAGATGTAGAAAGCAAACTAATGGTAACCAGGAGATGGGGAGACATAAACTGGGAGATAGGACTGACATATACACACTACTATATATAAAATGGATAACTAAAATCAACCTACTGTATAGCACAGGCAACTCAGCTCAGTACTGAGTAATAACCTATATGGTAAAAGAATAGATACATGTACATGGATCACTGATTCACTTTTCTGCACACCTGAAACTAACACAACATTGTAAGTCAACCATACTCCGATAAAAAGGAAAAAAAAGAGAGAGAGAGAGAGATCCCTGGGTGATTCCCATAGGCAGTCAAGGCTAGGAGCCAGTCTGGACAAGAAGTTCCACAGGAATTCACAAGAAAGGGAGATGACTCCCATCTGGGGAGGACAAATGCTACCTTCAGTTTCTTCTCATATTGTGGAAGAGACATTATGTTCTCTTTAGAAAGTGTCTGTGTATGGGTTTATTATTGTTAACAAAATGACATATTTATACAGCATCCATCCAAGAAATAGAGCATTTTTATAGACACCACTTAATCTCGTTTATCCTCAATTCATCCCGTGTAATGTAATTAGAAGGAAAATTTATTACAAATACAGATAAAGCAGATCAGTACTTTGCCTGAATTTACACAGCAAGTTTATTCTGAAAATCTGACTCCACTGAATTTGCTTCCCAGAAAGGTTTAAAAAAGAAAAATCTTTAAACAGTCCTGGCTAAAATGAACCTGTTCAATTCTGAAATTTATCCAAATATACAATTAACACATGCATACACCATAATATTCATTGGATATTCACTGGAAGGACTGAATATTCATTGGAAGGACTGATGCTGAAGCTGATGCTCCAATACTTTGGCCACCTGATGTGAGGAACTGACTCATTGGAAAAGACCCTGACGCTGAGAAAGATTGAGGGCAGGATGAGAAGTTGGTGACAAAGGATAAGGTGGTTGGATGGCATCACTGACTCGATGGACATGAGTTTGAGAAATGAGGTAATATCCTGAAGTTTCAATAATCCTCCTACTTTCCTATTTTACTGTCCCCATAAGTCAACAACATTGAATACACTAATGGGTTTACTCAGTTAAGGTTTTCACCTGTCCAATTTGTCCAAAACTTTCCACTTTTAGTACTAAAAGTTCAGTGCCCAGTAAACCTCTCAGTCCTGGGCAAACCTGGACAGTCTCTATTGAAAGTAGAAATACCCATTCTTGGAGCCTGAGAACCTGCATTCCTAACAAGTCTCCACATGATGCTGATGCCCTTAGATGCAGAATCACACTTTGAGAATAAGTACTGGAGGTACAGGCTTCTCTGATACCTCAGTTGGTAAAGAATCCACCTGCAATGCAGGAGACCCTGGTCCAGTTCCCAGGTTGGGAAGGTCTGCTGGAGAAGGGATAGGCTACCCATTCCAGTTTTCTTGGGCTTCCCTTGTGGCTCAGCTGGTAAAGAATCCGCCTGCAATGCGGGAGAACTGGGTTTGATCCCTGGGTTGGGAAGATCCCCTGGAGAAGGGAATGGCTACCCACTCCAGTATTCTGGCCTGGAGAGTTCCATGGACTAAGAGACAGACACTACTGAATGACTTTCACATCACTAACTCAGTATATTCAAAATATTACTTTAGAGCTTCCCAGGTGGTGCTAGTGGTAAAGAACCCACCTGCCAATGCAGGAGACCTAAGAGGCACGGGTTCGATCCCTGGGTTGGAATTATCGCCTGGAGGAGAGCATGGCAAGCCACTCTAGTATTCTTGCCTACAGAATCCCATGGAGTGAGGAGCCTAGAGGGCTACAGTCCATAGGCTCACAAAGAGTCAGACAAGACTGAAGCAACTAACATACACTGGAGATACTAGGTAGACTTCAAGTTGAGCATAGGTAACAGATGGTACAGCTGGTGTCTTAGCACCAAGGAGCTAGAAGCAGACCATGTTAGGTAGAGATATATCCTAGGGACGAAGACTAACATGGCAGGACTCAGGATATGAGGAACTAGAGTACTAGTCAGATAATCACAAGAGAATCTCAATCATAAAGAAGCATGACCAACACTTCCCTGGAAGTCCTGCCCTTCCAGTGCAGGGGGCACAGGTTCGATCCCTGGTCAGGGAACAAAGATTCTACATGCCTTGAGATGTGGCCAAAAATTAATTAATAAATAAAATGCAAATTAACAAAAAAGAAAAAATGAGAAAATTTTGAACAGAAAAATATTTTTTAAAAAGAAATATGGCCAAGACCCTTCTACTAGATGTAGGTGCAAGGTGGGTTCTCAACCTTAGATCAAGGCAAAATTCAGTTCTGGGGCAACAATGCAAGGATTAGTCGCTCAGTTGTGTCCAACTCTTTGTGACCCCATGGACTATAGCCTGACAGGCTCCTCTGTCCGTGGAATTCTCCAGGAAAGAATACTTGAGTGGGTTGCCATGCCCTCCTCCAGGAGATCTTTCCAACCCAGGGATCGAATCCAGGTATCCCGCATTGCAGGTGGATTCTTCTCCATCTGAGCCACCAGGAAGCCCACAACAATGCAAGGTCCCAGACTTAATGTCCAGTCCCTGGAGCCACTGAATTAAGAATTCTTAAAGATCCCCTGACAAGGATAAAAGTGTGAGGACCCACCATCCTTGTTTTCCCAGGACTTTCCTGATTTTAGCACTGAAATGCCAAGGCCTGAGTAATTTCTTGGTCCTAGGACAGTTGGTCACTCTAAAAGTGATCTTGGGAGACTGGAACCCAGATCCACCTGCATCTCCTGGTCAGGTGGCTGCAACCATAAGAGACAAGGGCAAAGATAAGTCAAAGATGGGCCAGTTGGAGATGTGGGCAGCAAATCAGGATGGTCATATCCGCCTACGGTCTTCAAGAGAGGGAAAAAGGGCAGTCAGAAAAGTAGTCTATAAATGTTGAAGTGCATTTGCTTTAAATGGTCAAAAAACGCTAAATGACTCCACGGGCCTGCAGTTTTTCTAAACTCATGAAAGTGGAAAAGTTCAGCACGAACAGAGTAATCCAGACACCCCGTAGATGGAAGTCATCCTCGCTGCCTTTTGACAATCATCACACACACTTAAGATCCCACTGTAAGTATAACCTTAAAGCGCCCTGATATGTACACACACATCCCAAAAGGGAAAAAAAATTTTGTAAACACTGGCAGAGTATGCTCTGTTATTTTGGATCTCCCCCCACCCCACAAAAAAAAAAAAATCAGCCAAGTAGAGTAAACACAAATCAAGATGATTGAAACAGAAAGAATATTTAAATCTAGGAAAACATTCATCTAGTTGAAACATAATTTCACCTAAGATCCTTAGTGCCATTAGCTAGCATAGTTATCAGCATTCCACTAGTAACTAGCATTCCACCAGAATGGGAAGCATGAGGCCACTACGGACAAAAGCACATACTATGAGTAATAATAGGTTTTTAAGTTGTTCTTCATGAAGGTCATTCACACACTGTATAAAAACAGATTGAAGGGCTTCTCTGTTGGTCCACTGGTTAAAACTTCACCTTCTATTGCAGACGGTGCAGATTTGATCCGTGGTCAGGGAGTTAAGATCCCACATGCCTCATGGCCAAAAAGCCAAAACATAAAACAGAAGCAATGTTGTAACAAAGACTTTAAAAATGGCCCACATCAAAAAATCTTTTTAAAAACTATATTTAAGAATTGAAAACAAAATATTTCCAACCATAACAAGGATCATCTTTCAGGAAAGATGACCTAAACCAGCATAAAGAATCCACCAGCGAATGCTGAACTAACGCAAATCCCCAGGCACCAAGCATACCTTGTTAAATGCTGCTTACATGGAAATAATCTCATGGGTCACACTGAAAATAGTCGCTATGGTGATGAACTTCAGTTTAAATGGATGAGGAAAAAGAATGTCCCAGCCTGCTGAGTCTTCATGGATTAAGAAGAAATAGATACAACCAGCGTCTTCAAAATGCAAGTATACAGACTCCCCTGGTGGTCCAGAGGTTAAGAATCCACCTTGCAATGCACGACATGCATTCAATTCCTGATCGGGGAACTGAGATCCCATATGCTGAGGGGCAACTAAATTTGCATTCCACAACTACTGAGCCTTTGCAATACAGCTAAAGAGTCTGTGCACCTTAATGAAGATCTCAAGTGCCACAACTAAGACCCAACACAGCCAAAGAAAGAAGGAAAGAAAGAAAGATATATATATTATATACATTGGGGCTTCCCTGATGGCTCAGATTGTAAAGAATCTGCCTGCAATGCAGGAGACCCATCGCCTGGAGAATTCCATGGACAGAAGAGCATGGCGGGCTACAGTCCATGGGGTCACAAAAGAGTCGCACACGACTGAGCGACTAACACACACATACATATTTTAAATGCAATGGCACCCCACTCCAGTACTCTTGCCTGGAAAATCCCATGGATGGAGGAGCCTGGTAGGCTGCAGTCCATGGGGTCGCTAAGAGTCGGACACGACTGAGTGACTTCCCTTTCACTTTTCACTTTCATGCATTGGAGAAGGAACTGGCAACCCACTCCAGTGTTCTTGCCTGGAGAATCCCAGGGACGGTGGGGCCTGGTGGGCTACTGTCTATGGGGTCGCACAGAGTTGGACACGACTGAAGTGACTTAGCAGCATGTTTCTCCTGAATGAGCCAATTGTCCAATAAAATGAAACAGAAGGACCCAAGGAGGACCCCCTCATAGAGCCTGAGTGAGAGTTCAGAGAAGGAAATGGCAACTGACTCCAGCATTCTTGCCTAGAGAATCTCAGGGACAGAGGAGCCTGGTGGGCTGCCGTCTATGGGGTCGCACATGAGTCGGACATGACTGAAGTGACTTAGCAGCAACAGAGTTCGGAGCACACTGAAACAGACTGAAAATCTCCTGGATAATCTTGGAGAGAGTGCCAAAGAAACATGAGTTGTCTCACTCATGCAATCACTCATTCAACAAATAGTTTTTGAGTGACATCTGTATGACACCAGATCCAGGTGTTTGAGTATTCCCCAAATTCCTAAGTGGAAGCCTTAATACCATAACCTGATGGTATTGGGAGGTGAAGCCTTTAGGAGGTGATTAGATCATGAAGGTGAAGCCCGCATGATGGGTTTGGTGCCTTTATAAGAAGAAACACATGCAAACTTGCTCTACCTCTCTCTGCCATGTAAGAATACCATGAGAAGGTGGCCATCGATAAACCAGAAAGCGGGCCCTCACCAGACACTGAATCTGCTGCTTTCCCACTTAACGTGTCACTGAGACATAGAGGGTATAAGTGGTTGTAATCTCTACTAGACTCTGGGACCTACTCAGCAAACACAATAACTATGCCAGTTCTAAACAATACATTTGGGGAAAAACATTGAAGTTTAAGGTTTTGTTTTGTTTTCCAAACTGAGAAGCTACTGCACACTGTAATGAAATGTTCTGCTCATTCGGAATAAATCCCTATAGAGGTGGCTGGCGGAGTTCCCACCTCCCAATATGGAAAAACCCAAGAGGCAGAAGACCTGCCTGCTCCAAGTCAGAGAATGGGTCTTTCCTCCGCCCAGGTCTAAGCCAGGCTTTGCCTCCCTGCATTCTCGCCAGAGCCTGGCCCTCCTTATGTGTCTATTAATTAAAAAAAGAAAAAAAAAAAAAAAAAAACTAAGTTAGCCTGAGTCAAATCCTGTATTTGAAAGCAAGGATCCTGGGCATGATACATCCACACAATTATAAGAGAAAATACCTTTGAAATATTTTTTTACTAAGTGGGTAGAAGATAGAAAGGGGTGAGAGAAGAAGACAGGCAGCGAAGGGAAAATGAATGTTCCATCCATCAGAGGGAGAAAAGTTTTTTAAAATGTGTACTGTCTTTTGATTTCTTTTGGACTCAACTTATGGATCCATGAGCCAATGACTACTGGTAGTCAATATATTAGTAGAAATCAATTTGTGGGGACAAAAGGAATAAACATGATGTTGTGCCTACACAAACAGCAGCAGGTTGATAATCCAAAGCTACAAAAAAAAACAAAAAAGATCAGTACCCTTCCAAACAGTAATTGGTCCCTGACATCTACAGGCCAAGTATTGTCAGACTCATGTCCATGGCTGTCAGTATTCAATGTCATTTTCACTATCTGTGCACAAGTTAGTGGAAAACAAACAACAAAAAACACTGTTCAGATTCTTTTTTTAATCTAATCTGCATTGTATAATTGTTTACTAATTTTTTTTTTTCTTTGCAGAGGGAACAGGGCTTAATTTATGAGCAAATTGCTACAGGGAATTTTTATTAACCACACAATTTCTTTTTAAGAGAGTTCATATATTAGAAGAGAAGCCCTTCCCTCCTCCTCACCCCTTCTCCCTGGCATGATTGTCTAGAAGCCATTTCTGTCAGAGGGGAGGAAAGGTGTTCCCTTTGGGAACAGGAGCAACTCTAATTCCTAGGTAATAGAATCCTGACTCTGCTGTGGAAATGTGGAAGAGGTGCCATTAACCTCTCCCTGTTTCGGGATTATTCTTTTAGTCTGGTATTCTTTGAAAGTGAAAAGTGAAAGTTACTCAGTCATATCCAACTCTTTGCGACCCCCATGGACTACAGCCCATCAGGCTCCTCTGTCCATGGAATTCTCCAGGCAAGAATACTGGAGCGGGTTGCCATTCCCTTCTCCAGGGGATCTTCCCAATCCAGGGATCAAACCCAGGTCTCCCACATTGCAGGTGGATTCTTTACTGTCTGAGCCGCCAGGAAAATCCCAGGTATTCTTTAGGGGCAACAAATTTACTGACTTTTTTAGTACGAAATCTATTTACTCAAAATAATCATTAATATTTTCTGTTTTCTGAAGTTCATTGCCAAGACTCTTGAAAATGGGCTTCCTTGGTGGCTCAGGGGTAAAGAACCCACCTGCCTCTACAGAAGACGTGTGTTCAATCCCTGGATCAGGAAGATCCCCTGAAGAAGGAAATGGCAACCCACTCCAGTATCCTTGCTTGGGAAATTCAATGGACAGAGGAGCCTGACAGGCTACAGTCCATGGGGTCACAAAAGGGTCAGACGTGACTTAACGACTAAGCAACAACAAATATATTATGCGGCACTTCCAGACCTTAAAAACAAAAATGATGATGCTTAAGGCTCTGATTTTCAGTTCCGCAGCATAAACCCAACATAGCAAGGCACAGACACTGGGCATTTCTCCCTGGAGTCACTCTGGCTTATTATCAGGCTGGACTTAAATATCCTTCCCTGGAAGGGGCACAAAACCTCGCATTGTAAGACAAACACTCTGGGAGTCAGTACAAAGAGGCGCAGTCATGTTTCAGGATGTGGTTTCAGTCAAAGGTGATAGGATCACAAGACTAGGTTAAGAGAGGAAGAGACAATCAGGAGTTGTCTTGAGTGTGTTCCCAATACCTGGAGTCTTCCTGTTCTTTTCCCTCTCTCACTCTTTAAGAATCTCAGTTACCGCTGATGGGAGTAATTAGTCATAAGAGCCAGAAGCAAAAACTTTGGGACACTTGAGCTCTTTGGAACACAACATGATAATAGTAGTGAACTCACAAATGAATCACTGAATCGAGGGTGGATTCTATTACACTTGAGAACCTGTGCTGTGATATTAATTGAAAAGATTGTTCTGAACTATATATGAGTTAAAACACTCTCAAAACATTCTGTTCCACCTAAGAACTATTAACTCTCCAGTAGTCACATGCAGGTAACAAATATTTACTCTCTGGATCTTTGGTCTATTTCACTTTTCCATCATTAGAAGATGCAACATAAAGGTGTCACATTACATACAGATAACTGTGTTAATGATAATCACTCATTCATTGATTCATACATTCAAGCATGGAAAAAACATAAATATGCATGATACATATTCATTCACAAATATCACAAAACCTGTATCTTCCAAAATGATTGATTCGACATGCTTCAATTTTCTAAGTTTCTCAGTGGGAATTTAATTCATGGTCAGTAACATGCAACTCAAAATAACCTCAACCATGGCTGGTACTCATCCTTTGTAAACGGAAAAGAGTTTTCTTTAGCTACTTTCTCTTCACTTCTCACATTAACCTAACTTTCCATATAACCCCTGGCCATGTAATTCTATATAGAAATGTACATATAAATACATCTACATATATGAGTATTGTTGGTTATTTCACAGAAGTAGATATGCTACAAATGAACCTATCTAGGAAACGGAATCAGAGACATAAAGAGTAGACTGGTGGTTGCCGAGGGGGAGTGTGGGGAGAAGATTGGACTGGTAGTTTGGGATTAATATAGATGCAAATTAGCATTTAAAGAATGAATAAACAGCAAGGTCCTACTGTATAGCACAAGGAACTACATTCAATATCCTGTGATAAATCAGAATGAACAAGAATGTATACATACATACGTATGCTGCTGCTGCTGCTAAGTCGCTTCAGTCGTGTCCGACTGTGCGACCCCATAGACGGCAGCCCACCAGGCTCCCCCGTCCCTGGGATTCTCCAGGCAAGAACATTGGAGTGGGTTGCTATTTCCTTCTCCAATGCAGGAAAGTGAAAAGTGAAAGGGAAGTTGCTCAGTCGTGTCCGACTCTTCGCAACCCCATAGACTGCAGCCCACCAGGCTCCTCTGTCTGTGGGATTTTCTAGGCAAGAGTACTGGAGTGGGGTGCCATTGCCTTCATGTCTATATAATTGAGTCATTTCACCGTACAACAGTAATTAACACAACTTTGTAATTCAATTCTACTTCAATATAAAATCAGTTTTAAAAAGGGAGGGAACCCTACAGTTTGTATATCTGGCTCTCCTCACTCAAAAATACCTTGTGGAAGTCACTACCAGTCAAGAGATTAGCACTAACTCATTATTTCTAATAAGATTTTTGCTTCTATAAACATAAAGCCTTATATATAGATGCCTTCTTTTCTATGGAACAGAGTCCATGAATTGGAATTGCTGAGCCAAAAAGTATACATACTTTTTAAATGTAATAGATGTTGGCAGATGGATTTCCCCAAACCTATAACACTTCATATTTCTACCAGCCACGAGAGGAATCCATTCCCTAAGTCACCACCAGTAATAGTACCATAGTTCTTTTCCAGTTTTGTCAGTCTGGTGTAAAATGACATTTTATTTTTACTTTTACTTGAATTTTGCTTGCTAATAATGAATTTGAGAATCTTTCTATTAATTTATTGGCCAGTTTGGATTGCCCATTTTTCAGTCATTTCTCTTTTTTCTTAAATGTTTAGCTGTTTTGACACATCAGTTATAAATATTTTATTCTAAATTGAATGCTTGTCTATTGTTTTGTCATATCAAGGTTCTTAGCGTCTATAAATTTAGACATGCCATCTTTTATAGCCTCTGGATTTCTATAGCTTCTGCCAAAAAAGTGGTCCTCAGTGTATAGATTTTATATACTTAGTTTTTAGATCATCTTATATGACTTCAGTGATTTTATTAATATTTTGACCATGTAAGCTTTTTAGCCATCTGGAATTTATATTTCAATGTAGAATAAGAAGTGGGGCCTCTTATTCTAGAAGACAGCTCAGGACTACAGTGAGTGAGCTGTGGCAATCCTCAGGTTGCTGGTTCAATTCCCACTGGAAGGACTTTGTGTGATCTTTAGGGGTTTCCCTGGTGGCTCAGTTGGTAAAGAATCTGCCTGCAATGCAGGGACACAGGTTCGATCCCGGGGTCAGGAAGATCCGCTGGAAAAGGGAATGGCAACCCACTCCAGTATTCTTGCCTGGGAAATCCCATGGATAGAGGAGCCTGGCAGGCTATCATCCCTGGTGCCTCGAAGAGTCAGACATGACTTAGCGACTAAATGACCACCAAGCTTTTTAGCCATCTGGAATTTATATTTAAATGTAGAATAAGATAGTTACCCACTTTTCTTCCAAATAGGTAGACTATTTTCCAAACACCATTTATTAAATGATTGATTTGATTTCTCCCTAAAATGATCTATCACTTTAGAAATATACATAACTATCATCCACATTGGACTCTGTTTCTTCACAGTTTATTCTATTCCTTTTCCAATACAATATGACTAAGACGCAGTAGCTTAATTAAACGTTCAGGATCTCTCACTATTCTCCCTTTGCATATTTTCTTAGCTATTCTGGGGCATCTGTTCTTCAACATGGACTTTAACCTTCTCTGACCAATCATCTTCCCAGAAAGTACCAATTCTAATTTTAGTGCATTGCTGCTGCTGCTACTGCTGCTGCTAAGTCGCTTCAGTCGTGGTCAACTCTGTGCGACCCCATAGACCGCAGCCCACCAGGCTTCCCTGTCCCTGGGATTCTCCAGGCAAGAACACTGGAGTGGGTTGCCATTTCCTTCTCCAGTGCATGAAAGTGAAAAGTGAAAGTGAAGTTGCTCAGTAGTGTCCCACATTATGCTTACACATTTATTAGGTGTATGTACTTAAGGTTTGTGTAATAAACTACTCTTGTCCAACAAGTATGCTTTCCATTTGTTCAAATCTTCCTTAATTTCTTTCAGTAAGGTTTTATCATTTCCCTTATAGAGAAAATGTGTCTATCTTACCCAATTAATTCTTAAGCATTTTATATTTTTCAATGATTGTAAATAGGAGAATTTTCCCATTTCTCTAAGTATTTTGTTAAAATATATAAAAACTATTGCCTTTTAAAAAATTTATCTTGTATCCATGCCCTCACCAAGTTGTCCTTTTCAAATCTAGTGATATTTAGTATAGCATCTTAAATTTTCTAGTTATACAAAATCATCATCAAAAAGAGATAATTTTATCAAAATTTTTCAAAATAAGTTTATATCCTTTTTTTTTTTCCCCAGTTGGCTGCACTGGGCAACTTGGAGGATCTCAGTTCCCTGACCAGGGATTGAACCTGGGCCCCTGCAGTGAAAGCACCAGGTCCTCACCACTGATCCACCAGGGAACTCACAATATAGCATTTATTTTATTTGTTTACCTTCTGTATCCACCAGCACCTCTAAGATAATGCTAAGCATAATGGTGGCAGTGCTGTCCCTATCTAGCTAATTTAATTAAAACAGTTTTTAACATTTGCTGAGTGGCTTTATATTTTCTTATTTCATAGTATATCTTTCTTGATAATTTTACAAGAAATAGCTAATGATTTCTATCAAATGCCTTTTAAGCATTTAGTGGTAAAGTTACTTTTTTTCTTCAATGTTTTCATAGAATAGATTATGATGATAGATTTCCTGATACTCAAAAACTCATAAAATCTTGAATGGGGAAACTGCTCTGTAAAATGCATTGCAGATACTGTTTTGTAAAATTTATTAAGAATTACCCTCTACTGAGACTTCCCTGGTGGTCCAGTGGCTAAGGCTCCTTGCTTCCAGTACAGGGGGCCAGGTTCCATCCCTGGTCAGGAAATTAGATCCCACATGCTGCAAATAAGAGTTCACATGCCACAGCTAAGACTTCGTGAGGCCAAATAAATAAATACTTTAAAAAAAAATTACCTTCTACATTCCTTAGCAATCTATGGTTTTATTTATTGGCCATCTTTAGCAGGTTCTTTTGAAAGTTATTTCGGCTTGATGGAATGGATTTGAAAGCTTTCCTTCAACAGTTCAAATAATACTGCAGTAATCTACTTTTTCGGAGAAGGCAATGGCACCCCACTCCAGTACTCTTGCCTGGAAAATCCCATGGATGGAGGAGCCTGGAAGGCTACAGTCCGTGGGGTTGCGAAGAGTTGGACATGACTGAGCAACTTCCCTTTCACTTTTCACTTTCATGCATTGGAGAAGGAAATGGCAACCCACTCCAATGTTCTTGCCTGGAGAATCCCAGGGACGGGGAGCCTGGTGGGCTGCCGTCTATGGGGTCGCACAGAGTCGGACACAACTGAAGTGACTTAGCAGCAGCAATCTGCTTTTTAAAGATTTAATAACTCTTGGGCTCAAGATGTAAAGAACCTTGACGGCTCAAGTAGTAAAAAAAAATCCACCTTCAATGCAGGAGACGTTAGAGTTGCAAGTTCTATCCCTGGGTCAGGAAAATCCCCTGGAGGAGGAAATAGCAACCCACTCTAGTATGCTAGCATGGAAAATCCAATAGACAGAGGAAGCTGGGGGCTGCAGTCCAAGGGGTCGCAGAGTGAGACACTACTGAGCACACAAGCATGAGCATGATGAATCTGAAAACAGCCGATCATGGTGTCTCTCTAAAATTTAATCTAACCTTAGGTCAGCTTTGTTAACTTTTATTTTGTTAGGAAATCCTCTATTTTTTTCCAGATATTTCCAATTTATTACTCTACTAGTATTACTTACATTTTTATATCATAGTTATTGTATTTTATTTTCCATCTGTATTTTTTTTTTCTTGTCCTTAATATTTACTCTTTTTCTAACCCTTAGAGCAGGGTTACAAGGGACTCATCTATTTTACGGGTATTTAAAATTTTTTTCTTTTGGATTTGTTTATTCTTTTTTCTAATTTTTATTTGTTGTTCATTAATTTCAGATTTCATTTCTTATAACACATCTCTTGCTTTATTTTGGTTTTCTCTTTCTAATTACTTAAATGGTTTATTATTTCATCTATTTGGGTTTCTCCTTTAATAACGATGGCATTAAAAGCTAAAAATCTTCCCGAGTACAGATTTTGATAGCTTCCAAAAGTTTAGATATGAAGTGGTCTCCTTAACACTTTCTCAACATAGTTTGTAATTTCATTTCTAATATTTCACTTGAGCCAAAGATTATCTAGTATGCTTTTCAATTTCCAAAGAAGACATTTTAGGCCAATTTTTTCTTATGTTTCTCAATTTTGTTGAATTTGATGAGGAGTTTTGAACTACCAAATTTCTACTTTAAAATTATTAAAGTTTAAGGACTTTCCTGGTGGCCCAGTGGGTAAGACTCTGTGCTGCCACTGCAGGAGGTGCTGGTTCAATCCCTGTTCAGGGAACTAAGATCCCAAATGCTTCGAGGTTTAGCCAAAAAAGAAATAAATAAAACTGTTGAAGTTTAAAAATTCTGACCACTCCCCACAGCAGATCCTACTGAAATAACAAAAGAAGTCACCCTGAGACCACTTAATGGGACACAGCAACATCTCCATGACCCCAACTAGGTAGGGTCTATAAGCTCCATGACAGCCTGAAACAGCTACAAAAAACAGACCTTCACCCTTCATCTTCCCAGTGAAGATTTCTTGGGGTCTCCACCTCTCAAAGGGGATCTGAGGCAGGAGATGGATGGACCCCAGGCTGAGCAGCTGGAGCCTGTCCCCTGTGGACAGATACTCTGAGACAAAGACAATAGCAGGAGGGAGAAGACACTGAGCCCTGCCCAGATTAGAGATAACAAGACCACATAGTCCTCACTCTTGAGGGCAAAGAGACCATCCAGACTGCACAGGCACAGAAAAGCTCCTCAGAAGTCAGAAGGGAGGGAGCACCACCCCACAGTAAGTGATGTCAACCTACCCATAATCCTCTTTGCTGGAATCCTTCTCGACCAGGAGATGCACACATGTGAGAGAGACTTGTGTGCTAGCTGCTCAGTCGTGTCCAACTTTAGGCAACCCTGAGATAAACCAAAGATGGACTCAGAACCAGGTAAAGCAAGGTGATTGGCCAGAGGAAACCTGGAAGAAATGCCCCACGAGTGCTCAGCTCTCTCTGGGTGTGTGACTCCGAGTTCACCAGCATGTGCTTATTCACATGTACTCTTTTTTCTCCTAATAAACACTTTACTTGTTTCACAACCAAAAATATATATTTTTTTAATTAAAAGACTTTGAGTTAAAAAATAATAATAGTAATAAAATGATTGAAGTTTTCGGAGACCAAGTCCAGTATAGGAATAAGATCTATTTTGTAAATGTTCTATAAACATGTGAAAAATATTTATTCTCCCTTAGAAGCATGTATGGTTTAATACACATCTATTAAATAAAGCTTACTGATTGCACCATTCTTTTTTGTATGTCCTTCTTTTGTTTTTAGCTAGAATTGTCCAATCGTGGATGAGAAATATTTTGTCTCCCACAAAAATGCTATTTTTACAAATTTTTCCTTTATTCATAAAATATTTTGCTTTGTATAGTTAGCTGTTTATTTGGTGCAAACAGATTTATAAATGTAATATACTCTTCATAGACTGTCCTTTTATTATTACATAATGTACTTCTTCAGTGCATTTAACATTAAATTTTACCTTATCTGTCATTAATATCACCATTTGTTGCATAAAATAAATTGCAGTTGTGTCAGAAAAATAGATGTTCTGGGTCTTGTAAAGAATCGCCAAAGAATGTACTCCTTTTGTCAAAAGGATTCTACGAGCCACCAACCAAGTAAGTCTTTATACTGTTTAACTAGCCAGCATTCATGTCAACAAGGGCTTCCCTGATAGTTCAGTTGGTAAAGAATCCGCCTGCAATGTAGGAGATCTTGGTTCAATCCCTGGTTTGGGAAGATCCCCTGGAGAAGAGAAAGGCTACCCACTCCAGTATTCTGGCCTGGAAAATTCCATGGACTGTATAGTCCATGGGGTCACACAGAGTCAGACACAACTGAGTGATTTTCACTTTGATTCATGTAACAAAGCTATAAAGGTTCTAGAACAGTGGTCTTGAGTGGTCAGATGCTCATCAAAAAGTGTCCAGATTGCGTCAGGTATTATAGTTTGTTTTGACTTTTAGATGGTAACAGACTCTTGTTTTGTGGGTCACCCTACCCAACTCAGCCTGTAATCACACTATTAAGAAGACCTTCTATCCTTGCTCTTATCTTGCTGTGACTAGACCACAAAACAGCTGCAAAGTTCCACTAGACACTCCTTTTTATTTGAATTTGTCTCGTATCTCTTTGTTCAGTCTTTAATTTCAGCCATTAACACTGCCTATTTTCTTGTAAATAGCTTGCAGCTACATGTTGCTTTGATCTCTGTCTACACTCCCTGTCAACTATGTTCCTTACTATTCTTTTCTTCCACCAAGATGTTCTATCTCATCTCTACTTCTTTCTCAACGTAGATAAGATGAAAGATGAGGCCCCTAGAATATCTTCATCACCGTCACTCCTCGCCTTCTCACCCTCTGCCTCCAGTGAGAACCTTGAGTGCTTCTACTTCTCACTACTCTCCACAATCACCAATTCTTAGGTCTTTCTGAGTTAGTGTAGTACATAGTAGAAATGTCAAATGAAAAACCTTCTACACAGTAAAGGAAATAATCCGCAAAGTGAAAAAGCAGTCTATGCTAAGTTGCTTCAGTCATGTCTGACTCTTTGCCACCCCATGGACTGTAGCCTGCCAGGCTCCTCTGTCCATGGGATTCTCCAGGCAAGAATACTGGAGTAGGTTGCCATGCCCTCCTCCAGGGGATCTTCCCAAACCATGGACTGAACTCTCCTCTCTTACATCTTCTGCACTGGCAGACAATTCTTTACCACTAGCGCCACCTGGGAAACCCTTAGGAAATAATCCACAAAGTGAAAAGGCAATCTATAAATAGAAGGAAATATTTGTAAACCATATAGATAAAGGTTAATATCCAAAATGTATAACATAAGGACCTCAAAGCACAAAATAGCAAAAAACAAAACCTTCAAAACATCCAATTTAAATATAAGCAAAGGACCTGAAAAGACATTTCCCCAAAGAAGATATACCAATGGTCATTGGGTATATTAAAATGTTCTCAACATCACTGACCATCAAAAAAATAAAAATCAAGCCACTATGAGATACCACCTCATACCTGTTGCTGCTGCTGCTGCTAAGTCGCTTCAGTCGTGTCTGACTCTGTGCGACCCCATAGACGGCAGGCCATCAGGCTCCCCCATCCCTGGGATTCTCCAGGCAAGAACACTGGAGTGGGTTGCCATTTCCTTCTCCAATGCATGAAAGTGGAAAGTGAAAATGAAAGTGAAGTCGTTCAGTCGTCTCCAACTCTTAGTGACCCCATGGACTACAGCCTACCAGGCTCCTCCGTCCATGGGACTTTCCAGGCAAGAGTACTGGAGTGGGGTGCCATCGCTTTCTCTGTCATACCCGTTAGGATGGCTATTATAAATAAAGCAAATGATAACAATTATTGGTGAAGACATGAAGAAAGGGAAAATTTTATTATGCTGTTGGTGGAAATTTAAATCAATGTAGCCACTGTGGGAAAATATTATGGCAGTTCCTTGAAAAGTTAAAAATAGCACAGATTTACTCCAGCCATTGCATGTCTGGGCATATATCCAAAGGAACTGAAAGCAGGTATATCTGTTCCATGTTCGCTGCAGCATTATGCACAAATGCCAAGACATGGAAACAACTTGCATGTCCAGCAACAGAGGAATAGATAAAGAAATGCATATACATCCACTGGAATGTTTTTTCACCTAGAAAAGGAAGGAAATCCTATTATATGCAACACTGTGATGAACCTGGAGGATGTTATTCGAGGTGAAATAAGCCAGACTCGGAAGAACAAATACCACATGATCCCACTAATGCGGAATTTCAAACAGTCTAACTCACAGGAGCTCAGTGCAGAGGGTAGTTACTGGGTGCTCGGTGAGGGGGCAGGGGAACAAAAGGGTATTGGTTAAAGAATACAAAGTTATGCAAGATGAATAAATCCTAAAAATCTTTTGTACACCGTTGCGTGCATAGTTAACAATACTAAATTCTCTATTTGAAACTTTACTCAGACGCTAACTGTCCTTTTCACAAAAAGGACTGAACTTTATATATAACTTCACTTCAGAGCCACTGAACTGAACTTTAGGGGAAACAAGAAGGAAGAAAGGGAGGGAAGGAGAGAGAAAGACATTTATTTCTGCTCACCACTACTACCTTATTTTCTCCATCTTAAGATTTCTGTTGTGGTTCATTTGTTGTTCAGTTAGAGTATTTTCACAAGTACTGATGGTGAGGGACAGGGAAGGCTGGCGTGCTGCAGTCCATGACTGGGCAACTGAACAACAGCAACTTTTGATAAAGAGGTACATGGTTGATAAGCTCATGCTCACACATCTTTCACGCTGACAGGCCCTTGATCACTTACTTGAGAATACTTCGGGTTGCAGCTGTTTGATCATTGCTACTCCACTATCAGTGCTCAGTGAATTACTTTGAAAAATAAATACATGTCATTGTCCAAAGTTTCCTGGATATTTGCTTTGGTTGTCTGCCTCCTGCCTAGAGCTTTATAACATTCTCTTCATTATTAAAGTTTGAGGACTTGATGTGTCTCTCTATCAGTATTTGGGCCTTTTCTTATCGGTAAAACCTATAATCTGGGAAGCCCTTAAAACCTACAGTCTTAGGACTTTATTTACTTCAGATAAATGTTTTACTAGTATTTGTTTAATTATGCTTCTCTTCTGGTTTTTACTCTCCTTTAGAAATGCTGATTGTTTTCACAATCAGTTCAGTTCAGTTCAGTTCACTCATTCAGTCGTGTCTGACTCTTTGCGACCCCATGAACCACAGCACGCCAGGCCTCCCTGTCCATCACCAACTCCCGGGGTCTACCCAAACTCATATCCATCAAGTCGGTGATGCCATCCAGCCATCTCATCCTCTGTCATCCCCTTCTCCTCCTGCCCCCAATCCCTCCCAGCATCAGGGTCTTTTCCAATGAGTCAGCTCTTTGCATGAGGTGGTCAAAGTATTGGAGTTTCAGTTTCAGCATCAGTCCTTCCAATGAACACCCAGGATCAATCTCCTTTAGGATGGACTGGTTGGATCTCCTCGCAGTCCAAGGGACTCTCAAGAGTCTTCACCAACACCACAGTTCAAAAGCATCAATTCTTCTACGCTCAGCTTTCTTCACAGTCCAACTCTCAGATCCATACACGACCACTGGAAAAACCGTAGCCTTGACTAGACGGACCTTTGTTGGCAAAGAAATGTCTCTGCTTTTTAATATGCTGTCTAGGTTGGTCATAACTTTCCTTCCAAGGAGTTTCCACAATAGTGGTCTTCAAATTATATATTCAAACTGCCTACATTTTCAATAGGGTTTCCATTTGTGTTTTGAAATAGTCCTTTCAGCTGATCATCAGCTGACCAATTCAAACATCCACAACAACCATCCTTACCTTCAATTCATCTACTGAGCTGTTTATTTCAGAAATCATATTGTCAAAGAAGCATTTTATCTGCTGCTCTTAAGCACAGTTCTTTTCTTTTCTTTTTAGCTCAATCATTCTTCTGCTCTTCTAACAATTCTTTACCACTGAATTAGTGCTGTAGGTTTTCTGCCTGATATTTTTTTTCCCTCTCACTCTTGAGGCCCTTATATTTGTTGTCCTTTATCTTTAGCAGCTCACTGGAACTCCAGTCACCATGTGGAGAATTCTGAACGGTTGGACTCTCATTAGTATTGGAATAAGAAGCATCCTCAGGTTCCCTAGACCTGAGCGTAGAAACCTCAGGCTCTCATCCTCCATAGGGTCTCTCTGTAGAAAGAAAAGGAACTAGATTCATATCGCCATGTCCCCCAAAGCCCTATTGCTATCTATCCTTCTGTTCAATGTTTGTTTTTAATGTATTAATAAATGAACGGTTTGAGCTTTATCTTTTGAAACAAGGCTTACTGACATTCCACTTTATTCTGTTGTGTTACCAGGTTCTAGGGAAATAATTGGTTCTTAACTTCTGGAGAATAACAGATACTGGTGAGAAACTTAACAAAGCTAGACACTCTATAGAAGAAAATGCCTCTGGCACATTCAGATGGCCACTGTATCTCAAGAAATCCATGAACTTCAGGTTAAATGATCTTTCATAAGGGACCTCATCTCCTCATGAGAACTCTACCTTCATGAGTTAATTACCTTCCAAAGGCCCCACCTCCTGATACTTTCGCCTTATGAGTCTGAATTTCAATATATGATTCAAAACTTCAATTCTTATTCATAAGTCAATCAGTTATTAATTGAACTTATAATGCAGTTTGTGTGGTCAACTGACACCCCAGCATTCAGTACAAGGGAGAAAATTAAAAATGTTAAATGTGTGAACCTGTCATGTCACTTACAATTACAAGGAGCCAAATCATTTTAAGGTCTCACTACATTACTCTTTTAAACATGAAGACTAGGTAGGTGATCTCTAAGATGTCTTTCAGTTATAGAACTTGCTGTATTTGATTCAAGCTCTAAAGTTCTGTTATTCCTGTATCAAATATTGCTTTCAAATCAAATTGTGACATCTTTGGAAACAGTTCAGTTCAATTCAGTTGCTCAGTCGTGTCTGACTCTTTGTGACCCCATGGAATGCAGCATACCAGGCTTCCCTGTCCATCACCAACTCCTGGAGCTTGCTCAAACTCATGTCCATCAAGTTGGTGCTGCCATCCAACCATCTCATCCTCTGTCATCCCCTTCTCTTCCTGCCTTCAATCTTTCCCAGCATCAGGGTCTTTTCCAATAAATCAGCTCTTCACAACAGGTGGCCAAACTATTGGAACTTCAGCGTTAGCATCAGTCCTTCCAATGAATATTCAGGACTGATTTCCTTTAGGATGGACCAATTGAATCTCTTTGCAGTCCAAGGGACTCTCAAGAATCTCCAACACCACAGTTCAAAAGCATCAATTCTTTAGTGCTCAGCTTTCTTTATAGTCCAACTCTCACATCCATATATAACTACTGGAAAAACCATAGCTTTGGCCAGATGCACCTTTGTCGGCAAAGTAATGTCTCTGCTTTTTAATATGCTGTCTACGTCGGTCACAGCTTTTCTTCCAAGGAGCAAGAGTCTTTTAATTTCATGGCTGCAATCACCATCTGCAGTGATTTTGGAGCCCAAAAAAGTAAAGTCTCCTACTGTTTCCATTGTTTCCCCAACTATTTGCCAAGAAGTGATGGGACAGGATGTTTTGATTTTAGTTTTTTGAAAGTTGAGCTTTAAGCCAGCTTTTTCACTCTCCTCTTTCACTTTCATCAAGAGGCTCTTTAGTTCCTCTTCACTTTCTTCCATAAGGGTGGTGTCATCTGCATATCTGAGGTTATTGATATTTCTCCCGGTAATCTTGATTCCAACTTGTTTTTATCTGCCACAGAATCTATGAAAATGTCACATAAAGAATAGACATTAAGACACTTATTGGTGATTCAATATTTTAATCTCTAGATTTTTCCATATTCCCTTAATTATTTCAATAATTGGCATTATCCTAAAACACCAAAGTGATTGTTTCCAGCAGATGAAAGTGTGAGTATACTATTTGTTATTCATTTATTCTTTTATGTATAAACCGTTCATTTATCCTGTTTATCTGTTGAACACTGGCAGCTCCATCTATTTCATATGACTTATTGGCGTTACTATACTTATTCATGGGCTTCCCAGGTAGAGACAGTGGTAAAGAAGTTGCCTGCTAATGCAGGAGTCATAAGAGACACAGGATCCCCTGAAGAAGGGCATGGCAACCACTCCAGTGTTCTTGCCTTGAGGATCCCATGGACAGAGGAGCCTGGAGGGTTACAGTCCATAGGGTTGCACAGAATTGGACACATTGAAGTGACTTAGCACTGCACACACACATACCTATTCACAACTATTACTTTTTATTAAAGAATTACTTTGGCTAAGAATTGGCCTAGGGAAATCCTTGGGGAAGAATAGTTCAACTTCAAGGAATTGGTGACTTAAAATGAGTTGGTCTTTAACTCTGTTGAAATGTCAAAGCCTGTACCTGAAAATAGTGGGCAACATAAGCAAATAGGCAACTTTTAACAGGTAGTACACTTTTATGGCCGTTCACGTAGAGACTTTAACAAATTTTCACAATCCAGCTAAAATAGCTTACTAACATTCCATCCAATAAGGCAAAATAATTTTTCATAGTTTCTAAGCAGCTTTCATATCCAGAGACTATTTTAAAAGTTTATATTTAACTTAGGACTTATTAGTCTTTTTCATGTCATGTATTTCAATTGGTATAGTCATGGTATAGAATGGAAAGAGAGTTTGTAATAGATGATTCAGACTGTGCTCTTGGTCAAACTAGAGAGTAGCTATTGACCTTCAGGAAGCTACTTGTACTCTTGTAACCCCTTGTCCTCTTTGGCCAAATAGAAATAACAACTTCCCACTCCAGAATAATAGTATAAACTCTGATGGTGTGAAGAATTTTTACAGATTTTTCTTCCTTAGAAAACATCTCCTAAAGACATAATGTTGTTTCTAGAAAGCTGTGTTTCTAGTGACAGACAACATTTTGCATGTATTTTGTCAATTAAGTCTGTTAGAATAATTAAGTTTATCACAAATATGCCTATAAAGACAAAGGTCACTGATATTCTAGTGAAGTCACAGATTCGAGTGAAAAATGGATAGTAAGCTAAGGGTTGGAGAAGGAAACGGCAACCCAGTCCAGTATTCTTGCCTGGAGAATCCCATGGACAGAGGAGCCTTGCAGGCTACAGTCCATACGGTCGCAAGGGTTGGACTCAACTTAGCAACTAAACCACCACCACCACCCATGCTAAAGTTTATCATGCTGGCATGTACATTACAAGTTTTGGTATTAATGTAATCCCTATAACAAACATATTCTAATGAATAAGATTTACTTTAACAAAACATATAATAAACCAATACAATTTCACATAAAAAACTATGATGATAAGGTTACATTTTACAGCCATATTTAAAGTCAGAAGTTCTCAAAGTTAGAAATCATTGGTCTTTAAAACAGTTAAAGGAAACTTCTTTCTATTACATTTCCCTAATCTTAGCAAACAGACTTGAAAAAGAAAATTCAATTTTATTATAAAAAGAAACTAGATACAGATAGATATAACTTAAATTTTACACAACTAGTTCCTCATTAAACTAATTGACACAAAGCTGCTAGTTTGAGTTATAATTTCTATTTAGGACTAAATAAAAAATATGAGGCTTCAAATTCTCTATTACCAACCTAAAAGATGCCAATAATAATCTTTATAATGATAATAATAATATTGAAAGTAGGTAACACTTACTGGGTACTTAAGACTTTCCAGAATTTTAGTATGAATGTTTTATTAATCCCCAGAACCACCATATTAGGTGGCTACTATTTGGGCTTCCCAGGTGGCGCTAGAGGTAAAGAATCCACCTGCCAATGCAGGAGATATGGGTTCTATCCCTGGGTTGGGAAGATCCCCTGGAGGAGGCCATGGCAATCCACTCCAGTGTTCTGTCTGGAGAATCCCATAAACAGAGGAGCCCACTGTGCTACAGTCCATAGGGTCACAAAGAGTTGGACACGACTGAAGTGACTTCATACATGCACTATTATGACATTCATTTCACAGATGAGGAAATGACAAAGAAGTATGAAATAAAATTCCTATCTATGTCAAGACAAGAAAAATTCAAATATAAAAATTCTTCTCTGACCCTTGGCCTCCCCTCTGCCCCGCTACTGTGCCTTGTGTGTTTGCATTATCCATGGATCAAACCTTCCTCATCAGCAGGAACGGCTGCTCAACCATAAACAGCAACATTCTCCTAGCATCAACAAATGCATGCATGCATGCTAAGTCACTTCAGTCTTGTCCAACTCTTTGCAACTCTATAGACCATAGCCCACTAGGCTCCTCTGTCCATGGAATTCTCAAGGCAAGAATACTGGAGTGGGTTCCAGTGGGTTCCAGATGCCCTCCTCTGGGGCATCTTCCTGACCCAGGGATTGAACCTGTGTCTCTTACATCTCCCACACTGGCAGGCAGGTTCTTTACCAGTAGCACCAACTAAGAAGCCAAGCACCAACAAGACAATTTCTTAAATGCTAACATTTCTCTTGATCTTGTAAAGGGTCAGATGACCCACCATGATGGCACTTAAATCTGGATTATGTAAACTGTCAATAATAGGTCACTTAATGTACAGCCCTCTATATTAAAAACAACCTATATAAACTGTGTCTTGACTTCTAACAGGTAGAATAGTTCTCAGAGTATTCTGAGATGATCTTCCATGTTATAATCTTCAAACTTGGTTCAAATAAAATATTCTGATTCTTTTTAGATTGACTAATTTTTCATTGACAGAAGTTAAGATCACAGAGCTAGGAAGAGATGATTTCTCATCCAACCATATGCCCTCAAGAGTTAAAACCATTTGTACCTCTCATAATTCAACAGCCTGGAATGCCCTTTTTTTTTCATAAAAGAGCTTAATATGACAATGCTATTTTTAGTGAAGTACTCTGCATCCTTGATACAGGGTCTTCACATGCTACTTTCTCGGCTTCCCTGGTAGCCCAGAGGAAGGAAATTGCCTGCAAGGCAGGAGACCTGGGTTTGATCCCTGGGTCAGGAAGATCCCTGGGAGGAGAGCAAGGCAACCCACTCTAGTATTCTTGTGTAGAGAATCCCATGGAGAGAGGAGCCTGGCAGGCTGCAGTCCACAGGGTCACACAGCTTGCAGATGCTACTTTCCACAAAATACTATTCAATGTCTTTCACCTCACCATACTGCCTTCCTTTATTTCTCTTTCTTTTATCTCTTTTACTGACTATTCCTTCCTTTTCAGTTCAGTTCAGTCACTCGGTCATGTCTGACTCTTTGCGACCCCATGGACTATAGCACGCCAGGCTTCCCTGTCCATCACCATCTCCCAGAGCTTGCTCAAACCCATGTCTATCGAGTTGATGATGCCATCCAACCATCTCATTCTCTGTCATCCCCTTCTCCTTCTGCCTTCGATCTTCCCCAGCATCAGGGTCTTTTCAAGTGAGTCAGTTCTTCACATCAGGCAGCCAAAGTGTTGGAGTTTCAGCTTCAGCATCAGTCCTTCCAATGAATATTCAGGACTGATTTCCTTCAGAATGGACTGGTTGGATCTCCTTGCAGTCCAAGGGACTCTCAAGAGTCTTCTCCAACACCACCGTTCAAAAGCATCAATTCTTCGGCACTCAGCTTTCTTTATAGTCCAATTCTCACACCCATACATGACTACTGGAAAAAACATAGCTTTGACGAGATGGACCTTTGTTGGCAAAGTAATGTCTCTGCTTTTTAATATGCTGTCTCAGTTGGTCATAGCTTTTCTTCCAAGGAGCAAGAGTCATTTAATTTCATGGCTGCAGTCACCATCTGCAGTGATTTTGGAGCCCATAAAAATAAAATGTGTCACTGTTTCCATTGTTTCTCCATCTATTTCCCATGAAGTGATGGGACCAGATGCCATGATCTTCGTTTTCTGAATGTTGAGCTTTAAGCCAACTTTTTAACTCTCTTCTTTCACTCTCATCAAGAGGCTCTTTAGCTCTTCTTCACTTTCTGCCATAAGGGTGGTGTCATCTGCATATCTGAGGTTACTGATTCTTCTCCCGGCAATCTTGATTCCAGCTTGTGCTTCATCCAGTCAAGCATTTCTCACGATGTACTCTGCATGTAAGTTAAATAAGCAGGGTGATGATATACAGCCTTGACGTACTCCTTTCCCTATTTGGAACCAGTCTGTTGTTCCATGTCCAGTTCTAACTGTTGCTTCTTGACCTGCATACAGATTTCTCAGGAGGCAGGTCAGGTGGTCTGGTATTCCCAGCTCTTGAAGAATTTTCCACAGTTTGTTGTGATCCACACAGTCAAAGGCTTTGGCATAGTCAATAAAGCAGAAGTAGATGTTTTTCTGGAACTCTTTCGCTTTTTCAGTGATCCAATGGAATGTGGCAATTTGATCTCTGGTTCTCTGCCTTTTCTAAATCCACCTTGAATATCTGGAAGTTCGCAGTTCATATACTGTTGAAGCTTGGCTTGGAGAATTTTGAGCATTACTTTGATAGCATGTGAGATAAGTACAGTTGTGCAGTTGTTTGAACATTCGTTGGCATTGCCTTTCTTTGGGATTGGAATGAAAACTGACATTTTCCAGTCCTGTGGCCACTGCTGCGTTTTCCAAGTTTGCTGGCATATTGAGTGCAGCACTTTCACAGCATCATCTTTTAGGATTTGAAATAGCTCAACTGGAATCCATCACCTCCACTAGCTTTGTTCTCAGTGATGCTTCCTAAGGCCCACTTGACTTTGCATCAAAAAGTCTTGGACCAGAAATTCCCTGGTGGTCCAGTGGTTAGGACTCTTCACTACCAGGGCCCAGGTTTGATCCCTGCTCAAGGAACTAAGTGGGGCTTCTCTGGTGGATCAGCAATAAAGAATCTGCCTGCAGTGCAGGAGACATAGGAGACACGGGTTCAGTCTGTGTGTCAGGAAGATCCCCTGGAGGAGGACGTATGACCACCCACCCCATATTTCTTGTCAGGAAAATCTCGTGGACAGAGGAGCCTGGCAGGCTGTGGTCCACAGGGTCGCAAGGAGTCAGACACGACTTAAGTGACAGACTATGCATGCATGCAGTGAACTAGATCACACGAGTGGTGCAGCGTAGTAAAAAAAAAAAAAAAAGACTAGGATTAAAGCAAAGAAGATAATATATGCCCTTAGTAACCCACAGTTATTCTAGAAAATATCAGCATAAGATTTGGGTAGTGATGGGGGAAAGAGAGCAAATTGACCTGAGGGCGTTACTTGTCTGATTCAGGGGAAATATGGACATTGAAAAGTTTTAGGACTCAATAGAAAAATAAATAAATATGACAGGGAGTTCCCTGGTGGCCCAGTAGTTAGGATTTCAGATTTTAACTGCCATGGCCTGGGTTCAACCCCTGGTGAGGGATATCCTGCAAGTCACGTGGTATGTTCATAAAAGTAAAAATAAATAGATATAACAATAAGATTAAGCAAGGACCAACCACTGTAAGAATGAAAAGAGAATGTATAGTTTTAAGCACAGAGGAGAAAACTCAAATCTTTTCAATGGAAAGTGGGAAATTGAAATTATAGTCACAAATTTCCCCTCTTATAAACACACCCAGATGGTGAGTTCTAATAAAGTTTAAATAAAAATGCATTTCCCAGTATAATGATGTGTATAGTCTGGATTTTGTGATATTTGTGGCAATCTGATTTTTTTAATTTTATTTTTTATTTTATTCACATATAGTTGATGTACAATGTTATATGTTACAGGTGTAGTAGAAGGAAATGGCAACCCACTCCAGTATTCTTGCCTGGAGAATCCCATGGACAGAGGAGCCTGGCAGGCTATGGTCCATGGGGTCACAGAGAGTCGGGCACAACTGAAGTGACTAAGCAAGCATGCACAATATAGTGATTCATAGTTTTAAAGGTTATAATACATTTATAGTCTTAAAATACTGGCTATATTCACTGTGTTGTACAATATATCCTTGTAGTTTATGTTATACCAAATATTTTGTACTTCTTAATCCCCTACACTGCCTCTCCCCACCCTCTTCCCATTGGTTAACACTAGTATGTTCTTTGTATCTTTGAGTTAGCTTCTTTTTCATCATAGTCACTAGTTTGCTGTATTTTTAGATTCCACATGTAAGTGATATCATACAGTAAAAAAAAAAAAAAAAAAAACACCGTACTTTCCAGCTCCACCACTGGGACTCTGTGAGCTTTGGGGGAGGTTATATTGTCTCTCCAAGTTTTAATTTCTTCTTCTGTAAAAGGTTATTATTGTACATAAAGAACTTAGCACAATGTCAGAGTAAAAGGCACTCAGTAAACACTAAGACTGTTACCATTCTTACTAATGTTTATTGCTATTTTTACTCCTGTTTCTGCTCCCATTGCTCACGTCTCTTTATAGTCTCCTGAAAGTGTTAGTCTTTCAGTTGTGTCTGACTCTTTGCGACCCCATGGACTGTAGCCCACCAGGCTCCTCTGTGGAATTCTCCAGGCAAGAATACTGGAGTGGGTAGCAATTTCCTTCTCCAGGGGATCTTCCTGATCCAGGGATTGAACCTGGGTCTCCTGCCCTTCAGACAGATCCTTTACCAGATGAGCCACCAGGAAAGCCATAGTTTCCTGAACCCCTGACAGAACGAACAAACTCATGATAAACCTATCAATAATTTTTTTGTTTGACTTCAGTTCAGTTCAGTTCAGTTGCTCAGTTGTGTCCGACTCTTTGTGACCCCATGAATCGCAGCATGCCAGGCCTCCCTGTCCATCGCCAACTCCTGGAGTTCACTCAGACTCACGTCCATCAAGTCAGTGATGCCATCCAGCCATCTCATCCTCTGTCGTCCCCTTCTCCTCCTGCCCCCAATCCCTCCCAGCATCAGAGTCTTTTCCAATGAGTCAACTCTTTGCATGAGGTGGCCAAAGTACTGGAGTTTCAGCTTCAGCATCATTCCTTCCAAAGAAATCCCAGGGCTGATCTCCTTCAGAATGGACTGGCTGGATCTCCTTGCAGTCCAAGGGGCTCTCAGGTGTCTTCTCCAACACACAGTCAAAAGCATCAGTTCTTCAGTGCCCAGCCTTCTTCACACAATTAGCTCTTGCAGACATGAGGAGTATTTCTTTGTAAGATGAGATCCAGACAAAGAAAAGTTTGTGTGAACTCTGAAGTAAGCCAGAAGTAATATTATAGGGTGGCACCACTATGAAGTAGGGTGCACCAGAAAGTGTGAGTTAGAAAGACTGACTGATTTGGGTGTGGAAGTCAAATTCTTGCCCAGTTGGAGTAAGTTAGAAAATAAGCTGAGAAGAGCTCATCCTTGCTTGAGACTTGCTGGCAGGGAGTCAGGAAGCACAGCATTACGTAGGTCTGTACATCAAACCCCTGCATCCTCACCTCTGTTTAATGAATGTTGTTGTTGTTGCTGTTTTAGTTGCTAGGTCATGTCTGACTCTTTTGACTCCATGGACTGTTGCCCTCCAAGCTCCTTGTCCATGAGCTTTCCCAGGCAATAATACTGGATTGGGTTGCCATTTCCTCCTTCAGGGGATCTTCCCCAACCAGGGATCGAACCCGAGTCTCCTGCATTGACAGGCAGATTCTTTACCACTGAGCCACCAGGGAAGCCCTGTTTAATGAATAGCAAATCTCAATTTGAAGTTGGCTTTGCAGATAGTCAGTGCTCAAGAAATGTTTATCAATTTATCAACTTTGGTCATTTTGTCAGGTTAGCAATTTCAATCATTTTATCAGCCCATCAACTAGATCATACATAGTTTGCCACTCTTTAGATTCCAAGCACTTCCAAAACTGACTTGCTTATCAACATCAGATCTTCAGACTAAGGAGACCCTATTTACTGGAGTAAAATTCAAACCAAGAGTTTATTTTACTCATTAAGAATGAACAAAAGAAAATTTGCTTTTATTATCAACCTCTACATAGCTATGGTAACCTGTTCTACCTCTCAGGAAATATGACTTGAAAATTTAGTAGAATACTTATTGGGGACAAGAAAAATGAACACCTGAAGAGGCTGGAAAATATATTGAGGATAAATGCCTAAGCTCATAGCACAATGCTTGGCAAGAAAAAGAATGCCAATGTCAGTGTGAAATACACAGTGGGTTCAGTAATTATTTTTCCCATCAAAATTTCACTTCAAAAAACAAGCAGTGCAGACTAGGCTGTGTTTCATAATGGAAAAAGAAAAGCATACCTTAGGAACTAGTTCAGGGAGATATTTTAGTCACCTTGCTTTGTTTTCCAGTTAATCATTTGACTATTTTGTGCACTTCCTTTCCTTGGGGAGATATTCTGAATCTGATCTGATTATTTTCTTAAACCTATTTCGTGTGTGCAAAATACTTTTGGTATTTGCAAATTTATAAAATGTTCTTAACCTCAAGAGAAAATAAATAAGTTAGAGAAAATTAAAACAAGTTCCAATTATTAAGCACATTTTTTGAAATCCCTCAAGTGTAGGAAAAATGTAGGTAAGAGAGAACAACAGTCAGGCTTGGTCCAGAACCTAGAGAAATCTCTGAAGACATCAAAAATGATTTCATGTGAATATGGTGTTTGGTCTTTTTTTTCCTGAAGATTCTTTAAAAAAAAAAAAAAGAAGAAGAGTTGGATAAAAGCATGAAAGAGGTAAGTTTATCAGAAATCAGATTTGGCAAGGCTATTTTAGTGTAGTCAGACTTTCCCAGTCCACCAAACTTACCATCTAGTGATAATTCAGTTCCCTTCAAATCAGTGGGAAGGGGCCCATCCGAGCACTAAGGATGTATGGGAAGATGGACAAGACTGGATTCTCACCCGTGCAAAGTAGTTAAGATGATGAAATTGGTTAAAATTTTAAAATAATATTATAATATTTTATAAGACTATGACATAATCATATTACAATGAGAATTTTCAAGGTCATCTCCCACAAATCAAGAGAGATGAACTCTACTTCTGGTCTGTTTAATCCTTCTTAACCCTTAAGCTTTGGTCCCATGTCTGTTTCATATTCCACAAAACTTTTCACCTTGCTTGTTGCTAATACTTCATACAGGATTCCATTATAAATACCCTTTGTTTTTTCTAATTTTATTGGAGTATAGTTGATTTGCAATGTTGTGTTAATTTCCGATGTACAGCAAAGTGATTCAGCTATACATATATATTCATTCTTTTTCAGATTCTTTTCTCATATAGGTTATCACAGAATACTGAGTAGAGTTCCCTGTGCCATACAGTAGATCCTTGTTGGTTATCTATCTTATATATTGTAGTGTGTGTATGCTAATCCCTAGTCCTGATTTATCCCTCTCCCCTCCTCAAAATCAACACTCCTTGATTTTGGTTCTAAAAAATCACAGAAGGAGAGTCTTTAGCCCTAAGGAAGCATAACATGCAGGGGCAACAGAGCATGGTGGCTAAGAACACAGACTTCAGAGGTGGATGATTTTGGTATAAATCTCAGGGTGACTAGTGGGCAACTTTGGTACAGTTAGTTAATCTCTCCAAGACTCAGTTTCCCCATCTTAAAAATGGGTATATTGGACTTCCTTCGTGGCTTAGTGGTTGAGAATCCACCTGCCAATGGAGGGTTCATGGGTTTGATCCTTGGTCCAGGAAGATTCCACATGCCGAGAGACAACTAAACCCATGCATCACGAATACTGTGCCCGCGCTCCCTAGGGCCCATGCTCCACAACTGGAGAAGTCACCTGAAGGAGAAGCCCTCGCATCGGCTCCAGAGAGTAGCCCCCACTCGCCGCAACTAGAGAAAGACTTCGTGTAGCAATGAAGACACAGCGCAGCCAAAAAAAATGATAAAACAAAATGAGTATATTAATAGTTCCTATCTCAAAGAGTTGTGAAAATCATATGATGCAGCAATTCTAAGAAATACTTAGAAAGCTAGTGGAAGTAAATGTTAGCTACATAAGTGTTTGCTCTGATTAACTTTTGATATAGGTATATTCATTCATGCATTCCACAAACATTTCTGAATTGTCTATTCTGCACCAGATGCTGATCTAGGCACTGAACCTCGACAGCAAATAAGACAGACAAGGTCCCATAGAGTTTCTACTCTCACCTCAACAGAGTAATGGGCTCCTTTAGGAAAGAGAGTATCTAACACCATTTTGTATCTCCTATGGTGCTTTGCACAAAACAGACGATAGGTGTTTGGGAGGAAATTATAAGTGGAAGAAAAACAGACATAATTCAAAAATCTTGCACTCTTGGGCAAAGAAAATACCAATTATGTAGACACATCAATTCTATTCTTCTAAGAAAATCTGGAATCTAGTCACTTTACATTTCTTAAAAGGACTTCTTGGTAATTGAAAATGTAAAGGATTATATGAAGTTTCCACTGCACCATGCCATGTTTGCTCATGATACAGAGGGAAGCATGGCATTGAGCACACTTCAGCCAGGTGAGCCCAGATCACCTTGGGTTTTATGGTTGTTCATTCTGGAGCACCTTCAATTAGCAGGCTTGGCTCCGCTCTCAGCCTTAGAGCCACAGGAGAAAATCACATGGCCAAAGTGACTGCAGAGGCCAGTGAGCCCCAGGAATGCTTAGCCAAGGAGTTTTGCTTCTCTAAGACTGGAGTTACTAATAGAACACATGCCCATCCAAGACAGTAATTTATTTAATTTTTATTCACTCTACATAAGTTCAGCTCAGTTGAGTGGCTCAGTTGTGTCCAACTCTTTGCAACCCCATGGACGGCAGTACCCCCATGGACTGCAGGGCACCAGGCCTCCCTGTCCATCACCAACTCCTGGAGTTTACTCAAACTCATGTCCATTGAGTTGGTGATGCCATCCAACCATCTCATCCTCTGTCACCCTCTTCTCCTCTCGCCTTCAATCTTTCCCAGCATCAGGGTCTTTTCTAATGAGTCTTCATATCAGGTGACCAAACTATTGGAGCTTCAGCTTCAGCATCAGTCCTTCCAGTGAATATTCAGGACTGGTTTCCTTTAAGATGGACTGGTTGGATCTCCTTGCAGTCTAAGGGACTCTCAAGAGTCTTATCCAACACCACAGTTCAAAAGCATCAATTCTCCTGAGCTCAACTCTCTTTATGGTCCAACTCTCACATCCATACATGACTACTGGAAAAATCATATCTTTGACTAGACGGACCTTTGTCGGCAAAGTAATGTCTCTACTTTTTAATATGCTGTCTAGGTTTGTCATAGTTTTTCTTCCAAGGGCAAGCATCTTTTAATTTCATGGCTGCAGTCACCATCTGCAGTGATTTTGGAGCCCAAGAAAATAAAGTGCGTCACTGTTTCCATCGTTTCCCCATCTATTAGCTATGAAGTGATGGGATTGGATGCCATGATCTTCGTTTTTTGAATGTTGAGTTTTAAGCCAGCTTTTTCACTCTCCTCTTTCACTTTCAAGAGGCTCTTGAGTTCCTCCTCCCTTTCTGCCAAAAGGGTGGTGTCATCTGCATATCTGAGGTTATTAATATTTCTCCTGGCAATCATGATTCCATCACTCTACATACTAAATAAAAATCAGATATTTTCTTTTCTTTAAAAAAAAAGAACTTTGGGGGTTTTTACTCTAATTATAAAAATGTGCTTTGTTCAATGAAAGAAATTGAAAACTACAATGTTGCACACCTACACAGAGTTTCTAAAGAGCAAGTTTGGGGACTTCCCTGATGCTGCTGCTGCTGCTGCTAAGTAGCTTCAGTCGTGTCCGACTCTGTGCGACCCCTAGACGGCAGCCCACCAGGCTCCGCCGTCCCTGGGATTTTCCAGGCAAGAACACTGGAGTGGGTTGCCATTTCCTTCTCCATGCATGCATGCTAAGCCACTTCAGTAGTGTCAGACTCTGTGCAGCCCCATGGACAGCAGCCCACCAGGCTCCTCTAAACACAGGATTCTCTAGGCAAGAATACAGGAGTGGGTTGCCATTTCCTTCTCCCTGGTGGGTCAATGGTTAAGGATCCACACTTCTAATGCAGGGGTGTGGGTTCAATCCCTGATTGGGGAACTAAGATCCCACATGCCAGATGGCACAGCAGAAAAAAAAAAAAGAAAGAAAGAAACCCAATGGTAAAGAGCAAGTTTTGAGAATTTTGGAGAAACTTAGACGGGCTGGTAAATCGAGTGCCCTGGGTTCTAATTTTGGTTGCACATTAAGTATCTGGTTAAACTTAAGCATGGAAAAGTGGACCACAGTTCCCACATCTATAAAATAAGAGCTCTTAGGTGCCCCTTCTACCTCTGATTTTTTTAATTACTTATTAAATAATCATCTACCATGTACCTATTTCTTTCACACAGTAGTAAAAACAACCTTGTATGATAGTTGCACTTTATGATGAGAAGGCTTACAGAAGCTTGTTTATTTACCCAAGGCAAAGGATTCAGGTCAAAGATGTGATTTACAGGTATCTTCTAAGTCACACCCTCTTCTTACCAACCTATAGCTGCCTTTAATTTACTAGTATGTAAAATGGCTCTGGGTTAGAGAAGAAAGAATGGCCCTGGAAATTCCCTGGCAGTCCAGTGGCTAGGACTCTGCACTTGCCCTGCCAAAGGAGAGACAGAGAGAGAGAGATGGACAGAGGGAGAAAGGGAGGAGAGGGAGGAAGGAAGAAAGGCCCTGATAACAAAACCTCTTGCCTGCTTGACCCTTTTGCCCAATATTAGTTCTGCTCTGTCACTTCCCAGTAGGAAATGCTCTAGGTTTTACATTTGTGAAATGAATAGGTTAAAAATTTGAGTCTGACCTAGAAACAATCTCTGAGTTTCATTAACTCAGACATTCAGGAGGTGTGCTCTGAAATAGTCTTTCCCTTCTTTCTGCTTGTGCCCAAGTGATGGTAGAGACATGTAATCAGGAAACAAGAGAACATGCAGATCAAAACCAACCAGAACAATCTCCCAGGAACCATTAGACATATCAGTCATTGCCAGTTATACCAAAGCCCCAGCAAAAGCAAGATATCCATCCATTTGACCTGTGAAAGGAATAGTCCCTTAATTACCACTAAAGTTTGGTTTAAGGGCGAAGATCTGTCTTATGGCCCGTCCTTGTCATTGGACTACCATATGGCCTGGCCATAATAAATGTTTACCCAAACAGACCAGAATGCCAGTTCTAGGAATCTGAATAATGAAATACAGAAAAAGCAGGTCATTTGGTAGCCAGAGAAGATACTGGATGTGTACAGTATCTTCATATGGACTTCATATGGTGTCTTCATATAAAAGAAGCTTCCCAGGTGACTCAGTGGTAAAGAATTCACCTTTCAATACAGGAGACATGCAGGAGGCACCAGTTGGATCCCTGGGATGGGAAGATCCCCTGGAGGAGAAAATGGCAACCTACTCCAGTCTTCTTGCCTGGAGAATCCCATGGTCAGAGGAGACTGGCCAGCTACAGTCCATGGGTTGCAAAGAGTCGGACATGACTGAGTGACTGAGAAACACACACACACACACACACACTTCATATTAAAGTTGGGCACCCAAAGCAAAATTAACAGATCCCTGTTTTGAGGATCCCAGACTTGTGCTAGACTCCAAGTCACTTCCCAGTTCCTGTTCCATTTTCTAAAGCACTTCTACTATGACCCCGGTGCCGGGGACCAGCCCCGGCTGATCCAGGGTATTCGAAGCGGGGACGGCGTCGGCGAGGATCAGGAAACAACTGCTTAATTAAACGTTAATTAAGGATATAAAGAGTAATAGAATGAGGATAGCTCAGTGAAGAAATTCAGTGGAGAAAAGAGGCTGAAATAAGGATAGCTCAGTGAGGAAATTCAGTGGAGAAAAGAGGCTGAATGATTCAGCCAGAAGGTAAGAGAAAGAACGACATGGTGAGACCAAGTTTCGGTGAACAAGGCCCGCACTTTATTTTTCAAAGTAGTTTTTATACCTTAAGTTATGCATAGAGGATAATGAGGGAAGGGGTAGAGTCTTGCAGCAAACCAGGCTTTCTTCCTGCAAACTTATCATATGCAAAAGCTTAGGTGATTTGCATCATCTTCTGGCCCGGAGGCCTGTTAACATTTTAAGACCTTCTCTTCAGAAAACTTATTTTTCTCTAAAGGTGATTGGTCAGGAGCCACCCTCCAAAAGCATTAGATAAAGTTGCATTCCTACAGAGCAAAGGTGTGGTGGGCTATAACAAGAAAAAGAATTAACTCAAGGGTCCCAGGTTACAAACATTAAAGCTACTACTTACACCAATTATATTAATCAATACACTGCCAGGGACACAGCAGGTAAGGGATATGGAAACTTAGCAGCAAACATTGGCCCAACAAGTGAAAATCCCTTCACCAATACAATTTCTAATCAATCTTTTAACTACTCAAAAGAATCGGTGTTTAGACAGTTTAGAACATCTCCTGCCTCTCACAGTTGGGAGGCTCTGAACAATCACATGTGGCCGGAAAAACCTATTCAGGCAGGCTAGAGGACTTCCAAGGGAGTTTGTAGGTTGAAACACTGTCACACCCAGGAATTATTAACTGGAGCTGTAAGCTAACTCTTTTTCAGAGAGGTAGTGGGGGACAGCCCCCCGTAAAGTCAGAGGTGTAGGTGAAAGCACAAAGCAGAAAGTAGGCAGACTCTGGTTTTGGGGGTAGATTGCTCGAGAATTTCCAGGGAGACTCCTGAGGCTTGATCCCGCCTTTGCGTATGCCAAGCCTCCTTCCTCATGACCTTTGCCAGAGGCGGAGCTCGCTCCCCACACCCCGGTTCTTGAGTTTCTGAGACACTGTTTTTCCAAACAATATAGGTATTGTTTGAAACTTTACATTAAAACTTTTAAAATTATTGGAATAAATGATGCTCTAGTCTTTACAACCAAAAGAGCTGAATAAAACTACACAATTATTTTATTATATTCAGTTCAGTTCAGTTGCTCAGTCGTGTCTGACTCTTTGCGACCCCATGAATCGCAGCACGCCAGGCCTCCCTGTCCATCACCATCTCCCGGAGTTCACTCAAACTCACGTCCATCGAGTCAGTGATGCCATCCAGCCATCTCATCCCCTGTCATCCCCTTCTCCTCCTGCCCCCAATCCCTCCCAGCATCAGAGTCTTTTCCAGTGAGTCAACTCTTCACATGAGGTGGCCAAAGTACTGGCGTTTTCAGCTTTAGCATCATTCCTTCCAAAGAACACCCAGGGCTGATCTCCTTTAGGATGGACTGGTTGGATCTCCTTGCAGTCCAAGGGACTCTCAAGAGTCTTCTCCAACACCACAGTTCAAAAGCATACTACTAAATTCTATTTAGTACAATAAATAAAGTCTTTTGGGTAGATGAGCAAGCTATTTCGTTATACTATATGCTACTAAATTCTGCTATGTCAAATAAGACTGATATTAATATGGATTTGGCACCTGGTCTGCTACTCTCAAGGCCTGATTTATAATTGCTGCATTATACTGCCTGTCATTCTTTTGGCTAATCAGACTGGCTCAATGATAATCATTGAGATTCTTAAGAATTCAGTAGGACATACCAGGAAGAAACATCTAGTACCATGTTTTATCTATCAGCCTAAAGATCAACTTTTTCTAAAGCCAATTCCATATTCTCTGGGAGCAAATTTTGGGCATTTGGTTTCAATCTGTCTATACCTTCTATACTAATAAGAACCTGGATTTTTTTCAATTGCAGTGAAACTATATATAAAAATATGTCTACTGACTATTTATGAAAGTAATAAATATTCTCACAGTAGGTCAAGCAAGCTTCTCTTTAGAGAAATTTTTTGGCCAATAAAGTTGAGTCTAAGGGTTTCCAACCTCTGCAAGGCATTCAGCCCTGTAAATTTCATTTCCATCAACAACAATGAGTTCTGCATACCTTAGGAAAGAACAAAACACTAGGTTCTTTCCTTGTATTCTGACTCTCCACGCCCCTACTGCATCTAGCTTTTCTGACGCTCATCGGAACCATCTTCACACGTTTTAATTTAATGTTAACATGTTGCTCATTGGCTCCTTAACTGCCATCCCCCAGTGCAGGTTAAACCCCGTAAGAGGTCTCCAGTTGCTTTACAAGGATGATGAGCAATTCTCACCCTGCACTACAGCCAACAAAAATGTTGGGCCTTTTTACAAGCAGCAGAAGTCCCAGAACGCCCCACGGTTCCATGGCATAATATATGCAGAAAGGTAATAAAAAGTTTTATGACTCTGCATAAGCCGGCCGATCTCAGTAACGCCCCCAGGCAGGTAAACCTGGTGTGTCCTCACTCAGCCTCATGGCTTGCCAATGTTAACCGATGGCACTTAGACTCAAGCGCTATTTCAGATAACCGCTTGCGCCAGGCCCTACATGAGTGCATTTATATCTAATTGTTATCTTATCTAAGAAAGCAGGAGAATTCTGTATTTGAAACATGAAAGCTAAGCTATTTTAATGAATGGGATGTTTTTAATACCCTTGGCAAACCCAGAAATATACATGCCACCTCCCACTGGGAAAGAAACAGGACTTTTTGCTTATAGATGTTCAACTGGATATTAGCTTCTGGTAGCTGTCTTCCATTCAGTCTAAGTGTTCCTTAAGAGACTTTCCCTATGGGCTTCTCTGGTGGCTCAGAGTGGTAAAGAATCTGGCTGCCAATGCAGAAGACATGGGTTTGGTCCCTGGGCCAGGAAGATCCCACATGTCACAGAGCAACTGAGCCCATGGCCACAACTACTGAGCCTGTGCTCTACAGCTGCAAGTACAGAGCCCACGTGCCACGACTACTAAAGCCCTTGCACCCTAGAGAGCGTGCTCTGCAAGAAGATAAGCCATTGCAATGAGAAGCCCTCACACCCAAAGAGCAGCCCCCACTCACCACAACTAGAGAAAAGCCTGCACAGCAACAAAGACCCAGCACAGTCAAATATAAAAATTAATTTAAAAGCTTTCCCTACTCCCTGAACATGTGATCAGTATACACAGGACTATTATCAGAAAGTGGGGAAATCTTTTCAAAGGTTACCATTTCATTATATACCCCTTTAGATGGTCAATACTTACACCCAGCAGGAGATGCTGGCTATGGTAACTCCTCCAAAATAAAGTGGAGAACTGGAGGTGGGGAAACATGATCCAAATAATAGAAGGAGAAATTCACCCACTAAGGATAATTTATAACAGTCACTCACTTTTACTGAAATTTTAATGCTTGTATAAATTTCCTTAATAGGCAGATTTGCTCAGGTTGAGGGTCAAACCATGAACATCCTGTCCTAGATGTTCATCCCTGAAATGTCATGAAATGCCCAGAAGGGAAAGTCTTGTGTTTTATCAAACATTCATCATTTTGCTTTTGCATTTGTATAACTCTATATGCATGTAATAGGAATATATTTGTGTGTGTATATATAATGTATATATATACATAGTATATGTATATATTACAAACATATTTTTATGTTTTATATGTATGATATATACATAATATATGAATATATGACATTTGTTATATATGCATAATTATGTACACATACACATAATATTTATTACTGATATACTATATATACATATGTATTTTTTTCCTAATACAGTTTTTTCTTCACTGAACTCTAAGGTAATCACCATCCAAAATATAATTGCTCACAGATTCTGTTTAGTTTCCTAAGATTTCTTGATCCTACAAACATGAATCTGGTCCAGGAAATTATACTGCTTAGATGCCTCCATGAAACATTGATGGAATTTCAAAAGAAATTCTGTTTCTTCAGAAAAAGAAGGATGTGATGTCCATGAGGTCTTTGTGAGAAGGTAAAAAGATCCAAATGATTCACAACTATCCTTAACTGCCTGCAGGTAAAATGGCATATCTCTCCAAAATATTGAAGCTGTCATTTCCATGTTCCTAAACCACATAGAAATTCACTGAGGTCTAGGGAGCTCAGTCATTCATCTGATTACATGTTCTGTTGTCATCCAGATACATTTGTGTTAGTGAATCCAGAAGTTTTAGATTTTTTCTAATGGCTTCGATTGAATGATTTCATCCAGGCATGCTGCCTCTTCTTTTTATTTATTTTTTTTTTTTCCGGTTAATTTTTTTTTATTATTTTTTTTATTTTATTTTATTTTTAAACTTTACATAATTGTATTAGTTTTGCCAAATATCAAAATGAATCCATCACAGGTATACATGTGCTCCTCTTCTTTTTAATTCTAAGGCTTTACTGTGAGTATTCTGATACCAGGGGAAAAAAATATGTTTTTTTAATCTTACCCTAAAAATTACTTAAAGTTAAGATTTTCATAGTAACAGTGTCTTAGTAGTTATAGACCACCTTTCCTTTCTTGGAAATAAAGCAACAAAACACATGTAAAGAGCATGTTCACCCACTGCAGAAAGCACCACCTTTCTCCCTGCAAAAATGCCACCGTTAAGCTGCCAAGAGTATTCCGCACAATCCCTTTGGCTTTTCCTCCAGATCTTCTTTCAAACTCTTACCACAGTTGAACTTGACATTATGGAGATCAGGCTCTAGGAGGATGTGACTATAAAAAATGGAGATATTAATTTTAAAAAATATTAAATGTATATAGATAAAACTGCTAACTTTTCTTGACTGCATTTGCATATTCATTACTCACTAGTATATTAACTGGCATGTAAATAATCTATATTTTGTTAATTGCATCATTAACAGCATTATCTATTTAGAGCAGCACTATCCAATACAAACATAATGTGACCTACTGACATCTGTAAGTTAAATATTTTCATTTCACATTCAAAAAGTGAAAATAAATAGAAATTTAATACTATTTTGTTTTACCCAGTATGTCCAAAACAGTAACATTTCAACATGTGATCAATATTTTAAAATTATTAATGAGATATTTTATGGTCTTCTTTACAATTTACAGTATATTTTACACTTGCGGCATATCTCATTTCATAGATACTGAATTTTCAGGCCTCGGGAGCCCCAGGTGGGTGGATGGTGCAGGTCTAAAGGATGCTGGATTTTAAAAGAGCTGCACAAGCCCTGTATGCCCACTACCAGCTCCCTCAGCTTTCCACTGGGGGCCAGTACAAGTTAGCACTTCAAATTAGCCCACCTTTTACATGTGCCATGCTGTGCCTTTAGAGATTTGAAATTAGCATCAAAAGGTTAAATCGCTTTTCATTGGTATTAGTTGTACCACGTTAAGAAAATAAACTCAGTGATGATTAATGTATTATTCCCCTATTGCTACTTTAACAAATTACCACAAACTTAGTGGCTTAAAACAACATAAATCTACTCTCTTACAATTCAGGAGATCAGAATTCTAAAATGGGTTGGCAGGGCTGCATTCCTTCTGGAATCTCCAGGGGAGAATCCATTTGCATTTCCAGCTTCTAGGGCTCACCTGTGTTCCTTGACTTGTTGACATCCTCCATTTAAATTTTTTTTTTTTTTTTGCCCCACTGCTGGGCATGTAGAATCTTAGTTCCCCAACCAAGGATTGAACCTACCCTTCCTGCATTGGAAGCATGGAATCTTAACCACTGGGCTACCAAGGAAGTCCCTGTCCTCCATTTTCAAAACCAGCATCTTCAAATCTTTCTCTCAATCTGCTGCATCCATCACGACATTTCCTTTGCCTACTCTGACTCTGACCCCTTCCTCTTATAAAGAACTTTTTGACTATTTTGAACGCACTTGGATAATGTAAGATAATCTCCTAGTAGGAAAAACACTAATTTAATCACCTATGTAAAGAATTGATGCTTTTGAACTGTGGTGTTGAAGAAGATTCCTGAGAGTCCCTTGGAATGCAAGGAGATCCAACCAGTCCATCCTAAAGGAAATCAGTCCTAAATATTCATTGGAAGGACTGATGCTGAAGCTGAATCTCCAATACTTTGGCCACCTGATGCAAAGAACTGACTCATTGGAAAAGACCCTGATGCTGGGAAAGATTGAAGGCAGGAAGAGATGGTTGAATGGCATCACAGACACAATGGACATGAGTTTGAGTAGGCTCCAGAAGTTGGTGAGGGACCAGGAAGCCCGGCATTTTGCAGTCCATAGGGTCGCAAAGAGTCAGACATGACTGAACTGAACTGAAAGTCCCCTTTTGCCAGGTAAGTCCCCTTTTTCACAGATTGTGGGAAGTAGAATGTGAACGGGCTTCCCTTGTAGCTCAGTTGGTAAAGAATCTGCCTGCAATGCAGGAATCTGCCTTCAATGCACAAGACCCGGGTTTGATTTGTGGGTTGGGAGGATCCCCTGGAGCAGGAAATGGCAACCCACTCCAGTATTCTTGCCTGAAAACCCCATGGGCAGAGGAGCCTGGTGGGCTACAGTCCAAGAGGTTGTAAGAGTCAGACACGACTTAGAGACTAAATCACCAACCACAGAATGTGGACATCTTTGGGGAACCGTTATCCTGTCCACCATGATTAAATATGTGCAACTTAGGTCTACAGGTAAAATTCTATCACAACACATTTAGTTATGACATCCATCTACATGGGCTTCCTGGGTGGCTCAGCAGTAAAGAATCTTCATGGAATGCAAGAGATACAGGAAACAAGGGTTCAGTCCCTGGGTCAGGAAGATCCCCTGGAGGAGGAAAAAGCAACCCACTCGAGTATTCTTGCCTGGAGAATCCCATGGACTGAGGAGCCTTGTGGTGAGCCCACCACATATAGTCCGCAGAGTCTCAAAGAGTTGGGCATGACAGAAGCGACTCATAGATCTATATGTGACAAAAACTAGGTCCTAGATGAATGCTTACTGTTTCAAGCAATATTTCAAAAGCATAAATACACAGTACAATAAATGTTAGACATGAGCTCAGCATTTGTTTTTAATAAGGATTTGGCAGTCTAGAAGTAATATAAGCTGGAAGCTTGTACTTTTTGATCACCTTCACCCAATTTAAAAGGTACAAAAGGTCAAAAGGTGCAAACTTCCACTTTAAATTACCTCTAAAACCTGCCAAATCCTACTTATTAAAAACATTATACAGAGTGAAGTAAGTCAGAAAGAGAAAGATAGGTATCGTATGTGAACACATATACATGGAATCTAGAAAGATGGTACCAATGCGTTTATTTGCAGGGCAGCAGTGGAGAAACAGACATAGAGAACAGACATGGACATGGGGAGAGGGGAGGAGAGGGTGAGATGCATGCAGAGAGTAACATGGAAACTTACATTACCGTATGTAAAATAGATAGCCAGGGGAATTTGCTGTGTGATTCAAGGAATAGGGGCTCTGTTACAACCTAGAGGAACTGGGTGGGGAGGGAGATGGGAGGGAGGTTCAAAAGGGAGGGGCTATCTGTATACTTATGGCTGACTCATGTTGAGGTTTGACAGAAAACAACAAAATTCTGTAAAGCAATTATCCTTCAATTAAAAAATAAATTAATAGCAACCCACGCCAGTATTCTTGCCTAAGCAATCCCATGGACAGAGGAGCCTGCTGCGCTACAGTCTATGGGATCGCAAAGAGTCTGACATGACCAAGCAACTAACACTTTGACTTTTGAATGATTTTCACAAAACAGCGGGGTCCCAGATCCTTCTAGTGACAACAAGGTAGTCACGTCCAAAAAACATTTTCTCTCTTTCTTTTGGTTTTTTTTTTTTGCACCATGCAGCTTTTGGAGTCTTAGTTTCCTGACCAGGTACTGAACCCAGACCCTAGGCAATGAAAGCACAGAATCCCAGCCACTGGACCGCCACAGAATTCCTCCAGTGAGCATTTTCATGGTGTGGATTCAATTATATGGACACTCAGCAAAAAAAAGAACGTTAACAATTTTAATAGTGCATACCATCTTGCTTTCTGTTTTTCAGTTGTTTAGGCATACGTTCTGTGTGTATTAGGTAAGTGGTACAGGAAAGTTTGTGTTTCTGCATCCTCTTTTCAGTTCCCGTGTGCCCATCATGGTGTGCGCATCTCATCTTCCTGCATGTGATTCTAGTGTCTGAAGATAAGTGTTATCCATACAAGTGGCCCTTTCAAAGCCAGTCACAGAATTCATCTGGTGTTTAACTGGAAAAAAACAAACCAACCCTCCAGTCTCTTTCACTGCTTCTGGAAAAACTGCCTCTGTTAGACTTACTGACAGATGATGTCTGGGTCTCGGTCACAACCCATGGCTGATGGAATCTGAAAGGTAATTTTAACATTGGGCTAGTCCATCAATTGGGAAAGCAAACCACTCTAGATATTTCAGAGGATTTAAAATGGGGATTTAGGTTATGAAATTGTTCATAGGATGAAGGGGCAAATGGGAGAGGCTGAACTGCCCAGCGATGGGGAACTGAGGGGAAGCATTACAGCCCCCCGCAGTGGCTCAGATGCACACGCCCTGGTGCTGACTTGGCAGACTCTGGGCTGTCTGCTCCTGCAGGAGCCTGTGCACGTGTGTCTGCTTAGAACACAACAGCTTCCACCTCGCTCCTACTGCCTTGCCTCCCACAAGTGCCTCCCATGGGTGGCCCCTTAGCAGAACCCTGCTGGCAAGGAAAATCAAGTCCCCAGGCTTCTAGCCTCTTCTGTACAGGGGGGAGCATAGAAAAGGAGGTGTGGTGAACAACATTCCATGCCATGATGTCCCCCTCTGGGCCGAGATGCAACACCCCCTCTCCTGAGTATTCTCTGATGTTGTTCATATACCACCATGATGTGCGATGTTGGTTAATTGATTCACAAAGCTAGACATTCTCCCAAACTTGCCATCATGGGAGAAGGAAGAATACAGAGAACGAGTTTTAGGAGTCCTTGGTCACCAGTATATCCCCAGACCTATCACAGTGTTGTGCACATAATAGACACTCAATAAATATTCAGGAGACAAATGAGGATTTTCTTTTCAACAAGTGTTTTGCCCTAGTCACCTCCTTCTGTCTATCAGACATACCAATCTTCATGCTGATGGGATATGAATTACATGTTCCTTCTGGGAGACAAGGGCTTCCCTTGTGGCTCATCTGGTAAAGAATCCACCTGCAATGTGGGAAACCTGGGTTCAATCCCTGGGTTGGGAAGATCCCCTGGAGAAGGGAAAGGCTACCAACTCAAGTATTCTGGCCTAGAGAATTCCATGGATTGTATGGTCCACGGGGTTGCAAAGAGTCGGACACACTGAGAGACTTTCACTTCTGGAGGACAACCTGATAGAATACATCAGAGCCTTCAGAATGTATATATTCTGAGTGTCTAAATAGGTCCTCTGGGGGCAGGATGCCTTCAAGGAGACCAAGAAAAGCCAGGTCGGATGTCCACTGTGCAGCAGACAAAGAATGTGAACTAATTGGAGGGCCAAGGCAAGTTCTGCTGTGTCCTCCAGAAACTGCAACGCCAGGTCATGGTGGGGCTGGAACCTTATAGACCAAAGAAGGACAAGGAGGCACCTCTCTGACTCCTTCCTGGTGCAGGCATCTGAAGCAACCCAGGAAGTCACAGAGGGTCAGAGGAAGAGAAAGGATGAAGGAAGCAGAGTCAGAATGGAGCAACACCAGAAGGTCAGGGGCTGCAGTTGTCTTTGAAGATGAAGAGGCCACCAGCCAAGAAATACAGGAGGCCTTTAGGAACCAGGAAAGGTGAGGAAGTGAATTCTTCCCCAGAATGCCAAGGAGGAACACAGCCTTGATGACACCTTGATTTTAGAGACCCATGTCAGACTGCCGACCTGCAGAACTGTAGCATAATAATTTGTGCCTTTTAAAGCCACTAAGCTCGCAGCAATCTGTGATGGCATCAACAGGAAACTCCTGCCCTGCCAGCTCTCTCCCCTGTCCCGGAAACCCCAGTGGACTCAGAGGCACAGGCTCTCCATGCCAGGCTTCAAGACCACCAGTGCTCCCTGTGCTGACCCTGCCCCTCTGTGGGTAATTGGGAAGAGGTTCCAGTCAGCCCATGGGGAGTTTAGAGTTCTACCCCAGGCCCCAGGGGGGAACAGGCCTGCCAGCTGCTGGGTGTGGAAAAGAGCACTTGTGCTTTGGAGTCTGAAGGGCCTGAATCCAAATCCTGAATTTTCCCTTTACTAAGTGCGTGACTGTGGACAAGACACATAACCTCTTGGTGCCTCAGTTTCCTTCTGTGTAAACTGGGGAGAGTGGTACACGCCTTAGAAGACTGTTCAATTAAACAAGTTCACACAGGTAAAGTGCTTAGAAGAGTGCCTGGCAAAATATGCCCCAAAATGTGAAAAAATAAAATAATTAAAAATAAAGAGATAAAAATAAATGCCAGGCATTTAGGTTCTGGATGTAATGTACAACACAATGACTATAGACAATCACACCATAGTGAATATTTGAAAGTCACTAAGAGAGTAGATCTTAAAAGTTCTCAATACAAGAAAAAAAGTGTGTAGAGACTGTGAAGTGATCGACGTTAACTAGACTGATGGTGGTGATCATTTCCCAATACACACATATATCGAATCATTAAGTCATTCATCTTAAACTTATACAATGTTATATGGCAATTATGTCTCAACAAAACTGGGAAAAAAGAAATAACTTGTATTTATGCTCCTGTAACACAAGGAGAAAGCAATGGCACCCCACTCCAGTACTCTTGCCTGGAAAATCCCATGGACAGAGGAGCCTGGTAGGCTGCAGTCCATGGGTTCGCTAAAAGTCAGACATGACTGAGTGACTTCACTTTCACTTTTCACTTTCATGCATTGGAGAAAGAAATGGCAACCCACTCCAGTGTTATTGCCTGGAGAATCCCAGGGACAGGGGAGCCTGGTGGGCTGCCGCCTATGGGGTTGCACAGAGTCAGACACGACTGAAGCGATGCAGCACCAGCAGCAGCAGCAGCAACACAAGGAAAGTCAAGATAATAGGTACCTGAATCAAGGCTAGAGAGAAAAATCCTGCACATCTGTATTACCTATTTTTAAGCTGCTTTTCCAAATTTGCCAGGGCAAATCTTCACTCACACTCTCAATTAATTAGTGCCACTTCTAGCATAAGTGAGCCATAAAAGTATATTTGCTCACAAGAATGTAATAAAGTTTCTGATTGGCATCCTGTTCTTTGATAAATTTATGCCACAAAGGAGAAAAAACATTTAAAATCAAATCAACAAATAGTTGAGAATAATATGAGGAAGGCATAGAGTCCAGCTGAGAATACTTCATAACTTAAACTATAATTTCAACTTTCTTAAGAATAACAGCTACTTGAAGAATTTCATTAGCAATTATACAGGCAAATGATTTTACTTACAAACTGTTCATTGATCCTGCTGGAATGCAGTTCTTTGAAGGCTGTCTTTTCAGCTTAACCATCTTCTGAGATTCTATTAATACACTAAAAGAGGCAGTAATTGAAATTGTAAAACATGTGCTCCTGAATGGCCTGGAACACCATCTGAACAATCTAGTCCTTGGGGGATATATTGGTAAGCTAAGGCTACCGTAACAAAATACCAGTGACTGAATGGCTTAAACATTTATTTCTCATAGTTCCAGAGAATGAAAGCCTGAGATCAGGGTGCCAGCCTGGTTAAGTTCTGGTGAGAGCTTTCTTCCTGACTTATGGATGGCTGGCTTCTCAGGAGGCTTCCAGGTGGCACTAGTGATAAACAACCTTCCTGCCAATGCAGGAGATGGCAAGAGATGTGGCTCAGTCCCCAGATTGGGAAGATCCCCTGGAGGAGGGCATGGCAACCCACTCCAGTATTCTTGCCTGGAGAATCCCATGGGCAGAGGAGCCTGGCAGGGCTACAGTCCATAGCGTTGCACAGAGTCGGACACGACTGAAGTGACTTAGCACGCATAACTAAAAACAAATCAAAATAGGGCTATTTCGAAACTATGACTTTACAGCTTGCTTATGCTCCCCTTTCTGGAGGAGGGCATGGCAACCCACTCCAGTGTTCTTGCCTGGAGAATCCCATGGACGTAGGAGCTTGGTGGGCTATGGTCCATAGGGTCGCAAAGAGTTGGACATGACAGAAGTGACTTGGCATGCACACACATCTTCTCAGGGTATACTCACATGACAGGGGGAGAGTGGAAGACAGCAAACTCTCTGATGTCTCTTCTTGTTGTGTTTAGTTGCTAAGTTGTGTCTGACTCTTTTATGACCCCATGGACTTCAGCCCACCAGGCTCCTCTGTCCATGGGATTTTCCAGGCAAGAATACTGGAGTGGGTTGCCATTTCTTTTTCCAGGGGATCTTCCTTACCCAGGGATCGAACCCACGTCTCTTATGTCACCTGCATTGGCAGGCGGGTTCTTTACCACTGAACCACCTAGGAAGCTGATGTCTCTTCTTATAAGGACGTTAATCCTATCATGAAGGCCTGCCCTCTCAAGACCTCCTCTGAACCTAATTACCTCCCAAAGGCCTCACTTCCAAATACCATCACATCGAGGGTTATGGTTTCTTCGTGAGAACTGTGGGGAGGTGAGGACGCCACACTTTGGTCCACAGGCGGGCATACACAAGATGCAGGCAAAGAAGAGTATTGGAGTGGCAGTGTACGTTTCGGCAACACCAAAGTCAGCCCTTTAGTCGTCCTCGACGTCTTCCAGACCGGGATGAAGTAAAAGTGATTACTGCTGAAAGCTCGTATGTCTAGATCTCTAAACATGGTTTCAATGTGCTACCTCCAAAGGGTGTTTTCTACCCAAAAGGGCAGCTTTATAGTTAAACAATTACATCTTGAAATGATGTAACAGAGAAGAACAAACCTGACTCCATATTACGTCTATTCCTTTAGCTCCAATCTTTGTGCTCTGTTGCCCGTGCTTAGTCCTGCTGGTTCTGCACCTTTAGCAAAAAGAAGAAAAAAAAAGGTTGCCCATAGCCTGAAATGCGCTGCCCAGCTGGCGCTAGTGGTTAAGAACCTGCCTGCCAATGCAGGACACTTAAGAGATGCAGGTTTGATCCCTGGGTCAGGAAAATCCCCTGCAGGAGGAAAAGGCAACCCACTCCAGTATTCTTGCCTGGAGAAGTCCATGGACAGAGGAGCCTGGTGGGGTACAGTCCATAGAGTTGCAAAAAGTCAGTCACAAATGAAGCAACTTAGCATAAGGCTCCCATATCCTGAATTATACAGAACAGTCCATTCTCAAGGCTCTGACCTTTAAAGGTGTAACACTTTCCCATTCATATAGAGATAAAATGCTGCAGAACAGAAAATAACATTTGTCTTGTTTATAGGAACATTGTGACCAGACCTTCCTGTGGACAGCTGCAAAAGCAAAGAATTCTAGCACCTAAGAGTTTGCAACTTTATAAAAGAGGCCTGAATTCTAATTCAGATAAGATGGTTCTTGGGTTCTAGTCCACCACCTTCTCAGATGGATGGCTTTCTGAGGAAAGTTGCTATTCCTTGAACTTGTCTTTAGATTTTTTTTGGCTTGTTTTGCAGGAAGTGAAGGAGATGGGAATACCATACCACCTGACATGCTTCTTGAGAAATCTGAATGCAGGTCAGGAAGCAACAGTTAGAACTAGACATGGAACAACAGACTAGTTCCAAATAGGAAAAGAAGTACGTCAAGACTGTATATTGTCACCCTGCTTATTTAACTTATACGCAGAGTACATCATGAGAAATGCTGGGCTGGAGGAAGCACAAGCTGGAAGCAAGATTGCTGGGAGAAATATAAACAACCTCAGATACACAGATGACACCAGAAGAAAGTGAAGAAGTGGCAGAAAGTGAAGAAGAACTAAAGAGCCTCTTGATGAAAGAGAAAGAGGAGGGTGAAAGAGTTGGCTTAAAGCTCAACATTCAGAAAACTAAGATCATGGCATCCGGTCCCATCACTTCATGGCAAATAGATGGGGAAACAGTGGAAACAGTGGCTGACTTTATTTTGGGGGCTCTAAAATCACTGCAGATGGTGATTGCAGCCATGAAATTAAAAGACACTTACTCCTTGGAAGGAACGTTATGACCAACCCAGACAGCATATTAAAAAGCAGAGACATTACTTTGCCAACAAAGGTCCATCTAGTCAAGCCTATGGTTTTTCCAGTAGTCATATATGAATGTGAAAGTTGGACTATAAAGAAAGCTGAGTGCCAAAGAATTGATGCTTTTGAACTGTGGTGTTGGAGAAGACTCTTGAGAGTCCCTTGGACTGCAAGGAGATCCAACCAGTCCATCCTAAAGGAGATCAGTCCTGGGTGTTCATTGGAAGGACTGATGCTGAAGCTGAAACTCCAATACTTTGGCCACCTGATGCAAAGAGCTGACTCATTTGAAAAGACCCTGATGCTGGGAAAGATTGAGGGCAGGAGGAGAAGGGGATGAGAGAGGATGAGATGGTTGGATGGCATCACTGACTCAATAGACATGGATTTGGGTAAACTCCGGGAGTTGGTGATGGACAGGGAGGCTTGGTGTGCTGCGGTTCATGGGATCACAAAGAGTCGGACACGACTGAGAGACTGAATTGAACTGATACAAGCTTGCTGTGTGCTAAACTGTCCATAGGATTCTCCAGGCAAGAATACTGGAGTGGATTGTCATACCCTCTTCCAGGGGATCTTCCCGATCCAGGGATAGAACCCTTGTCTATTAGGTCTCCTGCACTGGCAGGTGGGTTCTTTACCACTAGAGCCACCTGGGAAGCCCTGTGTGAGCTTGGGACTTGGTTGAAAATGTCTGTAGAGATTGAGCTTTCTTGAATTGATATCTGTACAGAGAAGCCAAAAGCTAGGTAGGAATATGACTTTCTTACCAAACCTCACTTTTTAAAATATTCTTATTTTTCTTGAAATGGAAAAGGATAGGATAAAGTTTCATAAGCCAGGAAAAGGATGCAGTTTATGATACCTGAACTAAAATATCACTGTGCAGAAAAGAAAAAGTCAATGATGAATATCCACGATGATCATTTTTATGAAAACTTAGTTTCAAGAAGATACTGAATTTTATTCAGGATTAGTCTTTAAAAAAAAAAAAAAGGTAGTTATTAACCACAGAGATTAACTGGAAAGGTTTATTTCTGTGCTTTATTCTGCATAAACACAATGTGATTACGCTTTCTGTTGTGAATTTCAGTAAAACATGATTTAAGACTACAGCAAGGGTGCCATTAAAATGTGAATATTAACTTTCCAATAATTTCTAGAAATTGAAATGGAATCTGTTTGGCACTAACATGACATTTTGACACCAATGAAAATATTTTATGTAGTTATGTAAGCGATAAAAATAAATGTTTTATAAAAACTTATCCAGAAGGACTTACAACTAGGAAAAACAATCATAATTAACAAGATTTCATAAAGTACGCAGCAGCCAAAGATAACTTTTAGACCAGCTGAAGGTGATGAGGTCATTGCTTGTCCTAAGTTCATAAGATCTGAGCACCTGTAGAGATTCTTTTTAAAAGCACTTAAAAGAATTAATTTTCCAACCATGGACAGGCTGATGGTCTCCCTCTTTTATGTGACTCTGTATTGTGCCAAAGTAATGGAACTGAATGCATGCTTCAACTTTGCTAGCAGCCGTTCCTATGGTACAGAAGTAAACGTGTAAACCCTACCCGAAGCAGCTGGAAAAAAAGACATGAATCTACTATTTTTGAATTTATTATGGAGCCTAGATTTTGTTTCCAGGATAGAATGTGTCCAAAGCAACCAAATTTAAGAAGAGAGTTGTGAAATCATCCAGTAGATGAGTAACCATCTTGACAATTCAACTGGCTAACGCAAACAGAACTGTATTGGCAGGTAACCCACTGCTTACTGCGCTGGCTGTGCAGTATTGAATTTTTTTTTTAAACATTTTTAACCAAGATTATTATAGCATGAGAATATTAACAACAGCAATGTCAGAAGGACAAAAACCAGTTTTGTCAAGCATACACATGCTCAGTCATGTCTGAGTCTTTGTGACCCCATGGACTGTAGCTCACCAGGCTCCTTTGTCCATGGGATTTTCCAGGCAAGAATACTGGAGTGGGTTGCCAATTCCTAAATTTACAAGGTATACTGAGGATTATTAAATCAATAATAATTATGATAATAGTAATATAACAGAAGGCATTTCATTAACATGCTTATCTTCTGATTCTACATTTAACTGTCATTTTCATAAAAATATTTAAAATTACACTTTTAAACCAAATACATACACACACACACACACACTATATATATATATATATATTTTGTTGTTGTTGTTGTTGTTGTTTTGTTTTGTTTTGTTTTACATTTTGCTTTTTTTTTTAAAGCGGTTTTAGATTCAGAGAAAATTGAATAGAAAGTACACAGTTTAAATATATGTAATGTATGAAACTGAAGCTGAAGCTCCAATACTTTGGCCACCTGATGCCAAGAACTGACTTGTTGGAAAAGACCCTGATGCTGGGAAAGACTGAAGGCAAGAGGAGAAGGGGATGACAGAGGATGAGATAGTTGGATGGCATCACCAACTCAACGGACATGAGTTTGAGCAAGCTCTGGGAGATGGTGAAGGACAGGGGAGCCTGGCATCCTGCAGTCAGTGGGGTCCCAAAGAGTTGGACACGACTGAGCTACTGAACAAAAACCAAATGTATGTGTATACATTACAACCCTGCTGATCCAGTCTGGGTTGAATCCCAGGAACTTTCTGTAAAAGATCAGAAAAAGCTATGTGTAAGAAAATTAATTACAGTGGTGTTCATAATAGTGAAAACCTGGAGAAAACTAAATGTTTACCAATTGATATTTATCCATTCCAAATAGAAATTGTTTTATATTTTCAAAGAATAAAAAAAAAACTATATGGCAATTAAGAGGAATAAACTAAATTTATATATCTAAATTAAAATCTTAGTTACTGTTGAGTGAGAAAGAAATTTGAAGAAAAATATGTTCAACCTGTTACCAGTTATACAAATACAAAAAAACATAAACTAGATGTTGTCTATGAATGCATGAATAAAAGCTTAAAAAACGGGTTAGATGAATACTGAATCCATGAAAAGAAGTTACTTTGGGTTGAGGATTACAAAATGGAACTGAAGATACAGAAAGAACACCCAATTCACTTGTAATATTTTAATTGTCATATTTTAAAACTATTTTAAGGAAACATGAGCAAATACTATTATTTGTCAATTCTGGGTGGTGGATATTCAAGGTTTTTTTTTAAACATTATCCAGGTACTTCGTATTTTTATTTCTCAAATTTAAAACATTAGATGTCAATGTTTTATTGAGAAAGAAATTTCCAAAAGTTGACTCAAAAAGACTGCAAATACCTGAATAGTTTAAAATCTATAGAAGATTCCCCCAAAACACCAGAGAATACCCACTGAAAAAGGCACCAAGCCCAACTGGTCCTATGCTGCTGCTGCATCACTTCAGTCGTGTCCAACTCTGTGTGACCCCAGAGACAGCAGCCCACCAGGCTTCCCCGTCCCTGAGATTCTCCAGGCAAGAACATTGGAATGGGTTGCCATTTCCTTCTCCAAACACATATGCTACTTCTACCCATTTTTCTTGTTCCTTACAGAACCAGTCTAATTGTAGAACAGTATTATACTTAAGAGACCCTCCAACTGGCCACCGTTCGCTGTCCTCCAATGGATACCATGGCCATGCAGTATCACATAGGAAGACCAGGTGTGTCTTCTTTAAGCCCTGGGGATCAAATCTATCCCAGTTTTTCAGGATAGAGTTCAAAGGAGTGAGGCTGGAATTGTTAGCTCCCATCTGTAAGAGAGAAAAAAAGCCACCAAGACCATTTTTCTACCGGAGGCGTCCCTCCCTGCTCTAGATGGGGGTGTAGACAGACGTTACACCAAAAGCTTTTCCTTCCTGGTCAGACTTAGTCTGTCCCTTACCAACACAGGGGCAGTCCACGTCCCTCCTAGTTCTACCACCGAGATGGGGTGAGGATGTACCAGGGGTAGACCTGATAGCATCCCTACTTGACGTTCAGCTTTTCACCTTTAACCTTGCTTGCCTCTGATGTCACCCGGGGTGAACAGAGTAACCTTCCAGAATGCCTCCCAAGCTAAGACTACTGGGGGAAACATTCGTCACCTGAGTGCCTGTGCACGACCCTGAGTATTTCCTGACTACAATAAGACTGACACGAACATAAAACTGAGGTGTTCTTTCCAAGCATCACCACACCAGTATAACAGCCTCCTCTGATCTACTAAGAGTTGGCGTAACCAAAGAAAAACATCCATTGCAGTCCCAATCTGAGTACCCTTTAACCTCAGTCCTATAGGTAAGTTTTATATACTTCAGAAATAATGTCCTATGGAAACCTAACCCTGATACAAAACAGAACTAGTTCATTAGCACTCCAATTCAGCTGTGCATTTTAAAAATACTTTTATTTATTTATTTACTTTTGACTGCACTAGGTCTTCATTGCAGTGTCTTCGCTTTCTGTGTAGTTGCAAGCAGTGGCTACTTTCTAGCTGTGGTGCAAGGGGCTTCTCATTTCCCTGGCTTCTCTTGTTGCAGATCAACCACTCTAGAGCTCAGGCTCAGCAATTGTGGTGCTTGGTGGGGAGGGTGGGTTGTAGTCGTCACACACGTGGAATTGTCCCAGAGCAGGGATTCAATACAAGGAAGTCTCAGCAGTGTATTAAATGAAAGAAAAATGCAAGGGGCGGTCCTAAGATGTCGGAGGAATAGGACTCCAGCACAAATTCATCAAAAGAACATTTAAACGCTGAGTAAATTTCACAAAACAACCTCTGAATGCTGGCAGAGGACATCAGGCACCCAGAAAAGCAGCCCATTGTCTTCAAAAGGAGGGCACTTCATTGCACTCCAGAGAGAAGAAATCCAGCTCCACCCACCAGAACACCAACACAAGCTTCCCTAACCAAGAAACCTTGACAAGTCACCCATACAACCCCACCCACAGCGAGGAAACTCCACAATAAAGAGAACTCCACAAACTGCCAGAATACAGAAAGGCCACCCCAAACTCAGCAACATAAACAAGATGAATAGACAGAGGAATATCCAGCAGATAAAGGAACAGGATGAATGCCCATCAAACCAAACAAAAGAGGAAGAGATAGGGAATCTACCTGATAAAGAATTCCAAATAATGATAATGAAAATTATCCAAAATCTTGAAATCAACATGGAATCACAGATAAATAACCTGGAGACAAGGACTGAGAAGATGCAAGAAAGGTTTAACAAGGACCTAGAAGAAATAGAAAAGAGTTAATATATAATGAATAATGCAATAAATGAGATAAAAAACACTCTGAGGCAACGAATAGTAGACTAATGGAGGCAGAAGATAGGATTAGTGAAGTAGAAGGTAGAATGGTAGAAATAAATGAATAAGAGAGGAAAAAAGAAAAACGAATTAAAATAAATGAGGACAATCTCAGAGACCTCCAGGACAATATTAAATGCTCCAACATTCAAATCATAGGAGTCTCAGAAAAAGACAAAAAGAAAGACCATGAGAAAATACTTGAGGAGATAATAGTTGAAAACTTACCTAAAATGGAGAAGGAAATAATCACCCAAGTCCAAGAAACCCAGAGAGTCCCAAACAGGATAAACCCAAGGTGAAACACCCCAAGACATATATTAATCAAATTAACAAAGATCAAACACAAAGAATAAATATTAAAAGCAGCAAGGGAAAAACAACAAATACACACAAGGGGATTCCCATAGAACCTTCTACCGAATAGATCACATCCTGGGCCATAAATCTAGCCTTGGTAAATGCAAAAAAATTTGAAATCATTCCAAGCATCTTTTCTGACCACAATTCAGTAAGATTAGATCTCAATTACAGGAGAAAAACTATTAAAAATTCCAACATATGGAGGCTGAACAACACGCTGCTGAATAACCAACAAATCACAGAAGAAATAAAAAAAGAAATCAAAATATGCATAGAAATGAATGAAAAAGAAAACACAACAACCTAAAACCTGTGGGACACTGTAAAAGCAGTGCTAAGGGGAAAGTTCATAGCAATACAGGCATACCTCAAGAAACAAGAAAAAAGTCAAATGAATAACCTAACTCTACACCTAAAGCAACTAGAAAAGGAAGAAATGAAGAACCCCAGGGTTAGTAGAAGGAAAGAAATCTTAAAAATTAGGGCAGAAATAAATGAAAAAGAAACAAAAGAGACCATAGCAAAAATCAACAAAGCCAAAAGCTGGTTCTTTGAAAGGATAAATAAAATTGACAAACCATTAGCCAGACTCATCAAGAAACAAAGAGAGAAAAATCAAATCAATAAAATTAGAAATGACAATGGAGAGATCACAACAGACAACACAGAAATACAAAGGATCATAAGAGACTACTATCAACAATTATATGCCAATAAAATGGACAACGTGGAAGAAATGGACAAATTCTTAGAAAAGTACAACTTTCCAAAACTGGACCAGGAAGAAATAGAAAATCTTAACAGAGCCATCACAAGCACGGAAATTGAAACTGTAATCAGAAATGTTCCAGCAAACAAAAGCCCAGGTCCAGATGACTTCGCAGCTGAATTCTACCACAAATTTAGAGAAGAGCTAACACCTATCCTACTCAAACTCTTCCAGAAAATTGCAGAGGAAGGTAAACTTCCAAACTCATTCTATGAGGCCACCATTACCCTAATACCAAAACCTGACAAAGATGCCACACACACAAAAAAGAAAACTACAGGCCAATATCACTGATGAACATAGATGCAAAAATTATTAACAAAATTCTAGCAATCACAATCCAATAACACATTAAAAAGATCATACACTATGACCAAGTGGGCTTTATCCCAGGGCTGCAAGGATTCGTCAATATCTGCAAATCAATCAATTTGATACACCACATTAACAAATTGAAAAATAAAAGCCATATGATTATTTCAATAGATGCCGAGAAAGCCGTTGACAAAATTCAACAACCATTTATGATAAAAACTCTCCAGAAAGCAGGAATAGAAGGAACATATCTCAACATAATAAAGGCTATATATGACAAACCCACAGTAAACATTATCCTCAATGGTGAAAAATTGAAAGCATTTCCCCTAAAGTCAGGAACAAGACAAGGGTGCTCACTTTCACCACTACTATTCAACATAGTTTTGGAAGTTTTGGCCACAGCAATCAGAGCAGAAAAAGAAATAAAATGAATCCAAACTGGAAAAGAAGAAGTAAAACTCTCACTGTTTGCAGATGACATGATCCTCTACATAGAAAACCCTAAAGACTCCACCAGAAAATTGCTAGAGCTAATCAATGAATATAGTAAAGTTGCAGGATATAAACTCAACAGACAGAAATCCCTTGCATTCCTATACACTAATAATGAGAAAATAGAAAGAGAAATTAAGGAAACAATTACATTCACCATTGCAACGAAAAGAATAAAATACTTAGGAATATACCTACCTAAAGAAACTAAAGACCTATATATAGAAAACTATAAAACACTGGTGAAAGAAATCAAAGAGGACACTAATAGATGGAGAAATATACCATGTTTATGGATTGGAAGAATCAATATAGTGAAAATGAGTATACTACCCAAAGCAATCTATAGATTCATTGCAATCCATATCAAGCTACCAACGGTATTTTTCACAACTTTCACAATGTATATGGAAATACAAAAAACCTTGAATAGCCAAAGCAATCTTGAGAAAGAAGAATGGAAGTGGAGGAATCAACCTGCCTGACTTCAGGCTCTACTACAACGCCACAGTCATCAAGACAGTATGGTACTGGCACAAAGACAGAAATATAGATCAATGGAACAAAATAGAAAACCCAGAGATAAATCCACGCACCTATGGACACTTTATCTTTGACAAAGGAGGCAAGAATATACAATGGATTAAAGACAATCTCTTTAACAAGTGGTGCTGGGAAAACTGGTCAACCACCTGTAAAAGAATGAAACTAGAACACTTTCTAACACCATACACAAAAATAAACTCAAAATGGATTAAAGGTCTAAACGTAAGACCAGAAACTATAAAACTCCTAGAGGAGAACATAGGCAAAACACTCTCCGACATACATCACAGCAGGATCCTCTATGACTCACCTCCCAGAATACTGGAAATAAAATCAAAAATAAACAAATGGGACCTAATTAAAATTAAAAGCTTCTGCACAACAAAGGAAACTATAAGCAAGGTGAAAACACAGCCTTCAGAATGGGAGAAAATAATAGCAAATGAAGCAACTGAAAAACAACTAATCTCAAAAATATACAAGCAACTCTTGCAGCTCAATTCCAGAAAAATAAACGACCCAATCAAAAAATGGGCCAAAGAACTAAATAGATATTTCTCCAAAGAAGACATACAGATGGCTAACAAACACATTAAAAGATGCTCAACATCATTCATTATCAGATCAGATCAGATCAGTCGCTCAGTCGTGTCCGACTCTTTGCGACCCCAATGAACTGCAGCACGCCAGGCCTCCCTGTCCATCACCAACTCCCGGAGGTCACTCAGACTCACGTCCATCGAGTCAGTGATGCCATCCAGCCATCTCATCCTCTGTCGTCCCCTTCTCCTCCTGCCCCCAATCCCTCCCAGCATCAGAGTCTTTTCCAATAAGTCAACTCTTCACATGAGCTGGCCAAAGTACTGGAGTTTCAGCTTTAGCATCCTTCCTTCCAAAGAAATCCCAGGGCTGATCTCCTTGCAGTCCAAGGGACTCTCAAGAGTCTTCTCCATCACCACAGTTCAAAAGCATCAATTCTTTGGCTCTCAGCCTTCTTCACAGTCCAACTCTCACATCCATACATGACCACAGGAAAAACCATAGCCTTGACTAGACAGACCTTTGTTGGCAAAGTAATGTCTCTGCTTTTGAATATGCTGTCTGGGTTGGTCATAACTTTCCTTCCAGGGAGTAAGCGTCTTTTAATTTCATGGCTGCAGTCACCATCTGCAGTGATTTTGGAGCCCAGAAAAATAAAGTCTGACACTGTTTCCACTGTTTCCCCATCTATTTCCCATGAAGTGGTGGGACTGGATGCCATGATCTTCATTTTCTGAATGTTGAGCTTTAAGCCAACTTTTTCACTCTCCACTTCCACTTTCATCAAGAGGCTTTTGAGTTCCTCTTCACTTTCTGCCATAAGGGTGGTGTCATCTGCATATCTGAGGTTATTGATATTTCTCCCGGCTATCTCGATTCCAGCTTGTGTTTCTTCCAGTCCAGCGTTTCTCATGATGTACTCTGCATATAAGTTAAATAAGCAGGGTGACAATATACAGCCTTGACGAACTCCTTTTCCTATTTGGAACCAGTCTGTTGTTCCATGTCCAGTTCTAACTGTTACTTCCTGACCTGCATACAAATTTCTCAAGAGGCAGATCAGGTGGTCTGGTATTCCCATCCCTTTCAGAATTTTCCACAGTTTATTGTGATCCACACAGTCAAAGGCTTTGGCATAGTCAATAAAGCAGAAATAGATGTTTTTCTGGAACTCTCTTGCTTTTTCCATGATCCAGTGGATGTTGGCAATTTGATCTCTGGTTCCTCTGCCTTTTCTAAAACCACCTTGAACATCAGGAAGTTCACGGTTCACATATTGCTGAAGCCTGGCTTGGAGAATTTTGAGCATTGCTTTACTAGCGTGTGAGATGAGTGCAATTGTGCGGTAGTTTGAGCATTCTTTGGCATTGCCTTTCTTTGGGATTGGAATGAAAACTGACCTTTTCCAGTTCTGTGGCCACTGCTGAGTTTTCCAAATTTGCTGGCATATTGAGTGCAACACTTTCACAGCATCATCTTTCAGGATTTGGAATAGCTCAACTGGAATTCCATCACCTCCACTAGCTTTGTTCGTAGTGATGCTTTCTAAGGCCCACTTGACTTCACATTCCAGGGTGTCTGGCTCTAGGTCAGTGATCACACCATCGTGATTATCTGGGTCGTGAAGATCTTTTTTGTACAGTTCTTCTGTGTATTCTTGCCATCTCTTCTTAATATCTTCTGCTTCTGTTAGGTCCATACCATTTCTGTCCTTTATCGAGCTCATTTTTGCATGAAATGTTCCTTTGGTATCTCTGATTTTCTTGAAGAGATCCCTAGTCTTTCCCATTCTGTTGTTTTCCTCTGTTTCTTTGCATTGATCGCTGAAGAAGGCTTTCTTATCTCTCCTTGCTATTCTTTGGAACTCTGCATTCAGATGTTTATGTTGTTCCTTTTCTCCTTTGCTTTTCGCTTTTCTTCTTTTCACAGCTATTTGTAAGGCCTCCCCAGACAGCCATTTTGCTTTTTTGCATTTCTTTTCCATGGGGATGATCTTAATCCCTGTCTCCTGTACTATGTCACGGACCTCATTCCATAGTTCATCAGGCACTCTATCTATCAGATGTAGGCCCTTAAATCTATTTCTCACTTCCACTGTATAATCATAAGGGATTTGATTTAGGTCATACCTGAATGGTCTAGTGGTTTTCCCTACTTTCTTCAATTTAAGTCTGAATTTGGCAATAAGGAGTTCATGGTCTGAGCCACAGTCAGCTCCTGGTCTTGTTTTTGCTGACTATATAGACCGTCTCCATCTTTGGCTGCAAAGAATATAATCAGTCTGATTTCAGTGTTGACCATCTGATGATGTCCATGTATAGAGTCTTCTCTTGTGTTGTTGGAAGAGGGTGTTTGTTATGACCAGTGCATTTTCTTGGCAAAACTCTATTAGTCTTTGCCCTGCTTCATTCCGTATTCCAAGGCCAAATATGCCTGTTACTCCAGGTGTTTCTTGACTTCCTACTTTTGCATTCCAGTCCCCTATAATGAAAAGGACATCTTCTTTGGGTGTTAGTTCTAAAAGGTCTTGTAGGTCTTCATAGAACCGTTCAACTTCAGCTTCTTCAATGTTACTGGTTGGGGCATAGACTTGGATTACTGCGATATTGAATGGTTTGCCTTGGAAACGAACAGAGATCATTCTGTCGTTTTTGAGATTGCATCCAAGTGCTGCATTTTGGACTCTTTTGTTGACCATGATGGCCACTCCATTTCTTCTGAGGGATTCCTGCCCACAGTAGTAGATATAATGGTCATCTGAGTTAAATTCACCCATTCCAGTCCATTTTAGTTCGCTGATTCCTAGAATGTTGACATTCACTCTTGCCATCTCTTGTTTGACCACTTCCAATTTGCCTTGATTCATGGACCTGACATTCTAGGTTCCTATGCAATATTGCTCTTTACAGCATCGGACCTTGCTTCTATCACCAGTCACATCCACAGCTGGGTATTGTTTTTGCTTTGGCTCCATCCCTTCATTCTTTCTGGAGTTATTATCAGAGAAATGCAAATCAAAACAACAAGGTACTATTTCATGCCAGTCAGAATGGCTGCAATCCAAAAGTCTACAATCAATAAATGCTGGAGAGGGTTTGGAGAAAAGGGAACCCTCTTACACTGTTGGTAGGAATGCAAACTAGTACAGCCACTATGGAGAACAGTGTGGAGATTCCTTTAAAAACTGGAAACAGAACTGCCTTATGATCCAGCAATCCCACTGCTGGGCATACACACCGAGGAAACCAGAATTGAAAGAGACATGTGTACCCCAATGTTCATCGCAGCACTGTTTATTATAATAGCCAGGACATGGAAGCAACCTAGATGTCCATCAGCAGATGAATGGATAAGAAAGCTGTGATACATATACACAATGGAGTATTACTCAGTCATTAAAAAGAATACATTTGAATCAGTTCTAATGAAGTGGATGAAACTGGAGCCTATTATACAGAGTGAAGTAAGCCAGAAGGAAAAACACCAATACGGTATACTAACGCATATATATGGAATTTAGAAAGACGGTAACAATAACCCTGTATGCGAGAGAGCAAAAGAGACACAGATGCATAGGACAGTCTTTTGGACTCTGTGGGAGAGGGAGAGGGTGGGATGATTTGGGAGAATGGCATTGAAACATGTATAATATCATATAAGAAAGTAATCACCAGCCCAGGTTCGATGCATGATACAGGATGCTTGGGGCTGGTGCACTGGGATGACCCAGAGGGATGGTATGCGGAGGGAGGTGGGAGGCGGGGTTCAGGATGGGGAACACCTGTACACCGGGGCCAGATTCATGTTGATGTATGGCAAAACCAATACAATGCTGCTGTTGCTAAGTCGCTTGTCGTGTCCGACTCTGCGCGACCCCATAGACGGCAGCCCACCAGGCCCCACCGTCCCTGGGATTCTCCAGGCAAGAACACTGGAGTGGGTTGCCATTTCCTCCTCCAATGCATGAAAGTGAAAAGTGAAAGTGAAGTCGCTCAATCATGTCTGATTCTTAGCAATCCCATAGACTACAGCCTACCACGCTCCTCCGTCATGGGATTTTCCAGGCATGAGTACTGGATTGGGTTGCCATTGCCTTCTCCGAAACCAATACAATATTGTAAAGTAATTAGCCTCCAATTAAAATAAATAAATTTAAATTTAAAAAAAATAATAGAAAAAAAAAGAAAAATATGCATCCTCTTGCATGAGGTTTATAAAAAGAGAGCATTCATGATATAGCATCAAGAAGGCAATTTTTGTAATATTACTAAAAAACGAAATAAGGGGAAAAAATCTTAATCTAAAGCCTCAAGCCTGAACGTTCAACTGATGGAAAGAAAAAAAAATCGTTAAATTTGGTAACCATTCTATTATGGATTTTTTCGAATCCTTGCAAACTAGAAATAGAAGAAAACTTCTAAATATAAAAAGAGAAAACATTCTCCTTAGTCAAAAACAACAAAGGCTGCCTCTACCCAGCGCTAGTCCATAAACTAAAATAAAATTTAATATTCGAAAGAAGGAAACAAACGTGAGTCGTTGCAGATTATACAGCTGTCCAATCAGCAATGGAAAGACACCCGCAGACCAGCCCTATGGGCGGCTCCTGGCCGCCCCTGGTGCCCCACCCCGACGGCCAAGCCCGCGCCCTTGCACGTACGCATGCGCAACTTTCGCGCACGCGCGCCGGCCCGAGGAGGGAAAAGATGGCGGCGCCCAGCTTCCCAACGCCGCTGCATGGGCATGTGGGCCGCGGCGACTTCAGCGATGTGTACGAGCCCGCAGAGGACACTTTTCTGCTGCTGGACGCACTCGAAGCGGCGGCGGCCGAACTCACGGGGTGCGAGGAGGGCGAGGGTTCCCGCGGGAGAGGGTTCGGGAGTCCTGGAGAGGCGGCGGCGCAGGACCAAGGCAAGGACTGTCGCCGCCCTCCCCGCGAGGAGGCAGTGTCGGCCCGCTTGGGAACAGCTGACACCAGAACACTGTAACTGAAGGTTTTCCCGTGGATGCACACAATCCTTGCGGCAGGGAGCTGTCCGCTTTCTTCCCAAGGTGGTGTTTTGGTTTCAGGGGCTCCGTGCTTCCTCACCACTTCAGGATGTATCGTTTCCTATCAGCTGTTAATCTGAAGAGCCTAAAGAGTAGCGATATTATAACACGTTCAAAAACAAAACGTCCTGAGAACGCTGCCTCTCAGTATTACCGTTTTTAGTAAATATCAGTGCCCCATAGCATTATTGAATCTACGCAGTACATAAAAGCATCCTCCAGCAATGGAAGGGCACCAAAAAGAAATGAGATTGTAAAATATTGGAGTAGGGCAGTGTGTTTAAACCCACTGGATAGCATACTCAGCTACCCAGCAAAAACCTGACCACGTGTGGTTACTGAGCACTTGAAATGTGACTAGCACTGAATTTTTAATTTATTGTAAAAAATTTAAAGTTACATGCAGCTAGCTGCCTACAGAATATACCCTAGCTTATAATAAGTTTTAAAATTGATCTGTTGAAGCGCTTGTATAGATTTTAATTCAATATTATAAAAAGCGAATACTTACAGTGTCATTTTTTAGATGAAAGCAATTTGGGTAGTTAGATTTAATTAATTTGGGCTTCCCGGGTAGCTCAGCTGGTAAAGAATCCGCCTGCAGTGCAAGATACCCCCTGCCTCAATTCCTGGGTTGGGAAGTTCCCCTGGAGAAGGGATTGGTTACCCACTGCAGTATTCTTGGGCTTCCCTGGTGGTTCAGATGGTAAAGAATCCCCCTGCAAAGCTTGCCTGGAGGATTGCCATGGGGCTACAGTCCATGGGGTCCCAAAAAGTCCACATGACTAAGCACACAGCACACACAGATTTAGTTAAAGATCAAAAGTTGAAATGGGGTTTTTCAGGGTGAAACAAACAGCTGTCAGGCTTAGAAGGTCCAAATTGTATTTGTTTCTCTCTCTTGGTCAGATTTTTCTGTGTATAAATTGCTCCAACTCTTAATAAACCAATTTTTCATTGTAAGTATTGAAACTTTTGGATCTACTGGAATACAGAATAGAACGGTACTGTTTTATAACATATCTTTTATTATCAAGATATCCCAGAAAGATTTTAAAGCACAAATTGCCTTGCTGTAAAAGGAACTGTTTTTATTTTAAAGTCTTGGGTATTTCTGGTCATGGAATTCTAATTATTTATGAGGCCACGATAGTTATTTTCAAATAGAAGCCTCCTGTTAAGATTCAACAGACCTTCCTACAGCACAGTAAAAGCTTGTCAGATGTACAGAGTGGTTCCAGAAGTTAGAAACCCCTAGAGTCTGTTGTTTTTGAATAGTTCATTTGGGAAGTTAGGTGCTAGTGAAGTTGCTCAGTTGTGTCCAACTTTTTGCTACCCCGTGGAGTATAGCCCACCAGGCTCCTCTATCCGTGGGATTTTCCAGGCAAGAATACTGGAGTGGATTGCCATTTTCTTCTCTAGGGGATCTTCCCAACCCAGGGATCAAACCCTCATCTCCTTAGGTGCTAGAGTGCCCCTTAAATACCATCAAACCTGTTTCTGGAATGGGGATGATTTGCACTTTTACCGTATATACAAGATTATGTTGTTGTTGTTTAGTCACCAAGTCATGTCCAACTCTTTGCAATCCCCCTGGACTGTAGCCCGCCAGACTCCTCTGTCCATGGGATTTCCCAGGCAAGAATACTGGCGTGGATTGCCATTTTCTTCTCTAGGGGATCTTCCCAACCCAGGGATCAAACCCTTATCTCCTGCATTGGCAGGTGGATTCTTTACCACTGGGTCACCAGGGACGCCCATATACCAGATTATAGGGAAGGATAAGTATGGTAGAATCAAGAATTTGTGTATTTAATTGCATTCTTAAGAGTATTATTAATATTCTAAGGTCAGATTACTTGGCTGTTTTCCCAATTCAGTGTGGAGATGTATAAATACAGGATTTCTCTGCTGCTGTAAATCTATTATTAGTAGAAGTGGGGGGTGGTTCTTGTCTTCCCCTGGGATATGCTGATGAACTCATGAGTTACTTCAAAATGAGAGAAAACATCTTTTATTTTTTATTTTTTTAATATAAATTTATCTATTTTAATTGGAGGCTAATTGCTTTACAATATTGTATTGGTTTTGCCATACATCAACATGAATCTGCCACGGTTGTACATGTGTTCCCCATCCTGAACCCCCCTCCCACCTCTCTCCCCATACCATCCCTCTACGTCATCCCAGTGCACCAGCCCCAAGCATCCTGTATCATGCATCAAACCTGAGCTGGCGATTTGTTTCATATATGATATTATACAAAAAACATCTTTTATAAATAAATGTTGTAATAATACCTTTTCATTTTTAGGAAACACCAAACTAGGAGCTCCTTCTGGGAAAAGCTGATGTCTTCCATATTAATATTTCTAACTCTAAATTAACATTCCATTGTTTATGTAATGTTCTGTGAAAATCAAAAACTATTATTTTGCAGACTTCAATCACACACCCAAAATTTCAACAGTTTTGAACAGTAAATGAGCACTAAGTGATTGTTGGGAATTAGCTTATTTATCGGAGAAGGCAATGGCACCCCACTCCAGTACTCTTGCCTGGAAAATCCCATGGATGGAGGAGCTTGGTAGGCTGCATTCCATGGGGTCTCAAAGAGTCTTGTCAGGACTGAGCAACTTCACTTTCACTTTTCACTTTCATGCATTGGAGAAGGAAATGGCAACCCACTCCAGTGTTCTTTCCTGGAGAATCCCAGGGACGGGGGAGCCTGGTGGGCTGCCGTCTATGGGGTCGCACAGAGTCGGACACGACTGAAGCAACTTAGCAGCAGCAGCAGCAGCAGCTTATTTATAAATTTCTTTTATATTTCCATGTATTTTCAGGTGAGGGATGATTCTGGGAAATAGACATTAGAGTAGCATGAGTTATATTCAATGATGTGTATTTTAATACCACTATGCTAATATTTATTTTATTTTGTTTTTTTAGAGTGGAAATATGCCTCGAGGTTGGCTCAGGGTCTGGAGTGGTATCTGCATTCCTAGCCTCTGTGATTGGTCCTCAGGCTTTGTATATGTAAGTATAAGTGTACACATTCATCCACACCTTGGTCTAAGAGATTCATGGTGACTATCACTGCTTGAATGAAACATTTTTGTAAGTGGATAATATGTATCTGATAGTGTCTATTTTAAGTGTGCTTAGGACTCTGATTACAAATTATGCCTCCTTAAAAGTGACAAATGCGTGTTCAAAATTGTCCCATTATACTACGTAATTATAGAAGCCAGATAATAACTTTAAGTCATCTCTAAATTTGAATCATTTTTAGATAAATAATTTATCAGAAAAAATTGGAACATAATAAAATTTCTTTATAGAATATTTGAGAATATATAAGAATATATAAGAAAATAGTATCACCCATAAATTTTACCACACGTGGCCCAATTGTTTTCCTCTATTTCTTTTTTCACTTCCTGTGTTTTTCATTTAATACTGTATGATGAGCATTTTCCTTTTATATTTCATTTTTGGTAGCTGCATAGTATTTCTCCATTGGATTCATAATTTAATAAATTCCTTCAGATATGTTTGCATGTAGCTATATTCTACTCTTGGTCTTTACATCAATATAACAATTTTTTTCATCAGTATGACAAATCTGAATTGCTTTTTTATTCACCATTATTAAAGTATTTCAATTTTTTTCTAAATCTACTTTATATAAAAGGAGTGGAACATTCTTTGCATTTTTATCCATAGACATAGGATATAGTTTTTTCTTTTCTGTTTATAGGTGCACCGATATCAACCCTGAGGCAGCAGCGTGTACCCTGGAGACTGCACGCTGTAACAAAGTCCACATTCAACCAATAATTACAGATTTGGTAAGCTGTTACTCTCTGCTCAGTAGTGTAATAATTAATTTTCTTTTCAGTTAAGTTAAGGTCAAGATGATTTACATCAAAGAAACTTGAGTGATTAATTAAGTAACTTTTAACCCAGTACAGTACAGTGCAGTTCATTCAGTCGTGTCCGACTCTTTTAACCCACTAGACAAAGTAAATTCTTTTTTTTTTAATTTATTTATTTTAATTAGAGTCTAATTACTTTACAATATTGTATTGGTTTTGCCATTCTTCTTAACTGATCAGTTCAGTTCAGTTCTGTTGCTCAGTCATGTTTGACTCTTTGCGATCATGAACTGTAGCACGGCAGGCTTCCCTGTCCATCACCAACTCCCGGAGTTTACTCAAACTCATGTCCATTGAGTCGGTGATGCCATCCAACCATCTCATTCTCTGTTGTCCCCTTCTCCTCCTGCCTTCAATCTTTCCCAGCATCAGTGTCTTTTCCAGTGAGTCAGCTCTTCGCATCAGGTGGCCAAAGTATTGGAGTTTCAGCTTCAACATCAGTCCTTCCAATGAATATTCAGGACTGATTCCCCTTAGGATGGACTGGTTGGATCTCCTTGCAGTCCAAGGGACTCTCAAGCATCTTGTCCAACAACACAGTTCAAAAGCATCAATTCTTCGGCACTCAGCTTTCTTTATAGTCCAACTCTCACATCCATACGTGACTACTGGAAAAACCATAGCCTTAACTAGACAGACTGGTCATAACTTTTCTTCCAAGGAGTAAGCGTCTTTTTATTTTATGGCTGCAGTCACCATCTGCAGTGATTTTGGGCTCTTAAGCTAATACAATCCACCTTTCCCACAATCCAAAGGAAATTTCTGTTGGCTTGTACAGATCAGGTATCTTTCGGTCAGAAGTGAAGAGAATCCATCAAACCGGCTTAAATAAAAAGAGTGGATGGCTTCAGGCACGGCTGGCTTCAGGAACTCAAATGATGTTACAGGCATCTTTTTCTTAGCTCTAAACTTCTTTCTAGTAGCTCTGTTCCTCTGCAGTCTTTGGCTGCGTGGTAGCAAGATGCTTGCATGTCCATATCTTATTTCTCAGCAACCCCACAGGGAAAGAAACACTTTCAATTTTCAGTTACTCTAGCAGAAACCCCAGACTGAGTACCATTTGTATCAACTTTGGTCATATGCCCATCTCTCAGTCTGTTACTGTGATCCAGGGGGATTGGATATGCACAGGATTGACTTGAGCCTGAGTGGTAGTCCCACTCCCGCAGCTGGGTTGAAATAAACCCTACCCATACCACTCCTATTGAGAAGGAGCGGAGGTAGAGTTTCCTCAATGAAAGTCAAGGACACATCATCAGAAGAAAGGCAGAACGGGTCCAAGGCAGGTAAAAAGAACAGATGACAACTCTAGAACCATTATTTTAAGTTACAATCATACATTTCTCAATTCCAGTTTTCAGAATATTTTCGATTATACGAGTAAGATTTGGATAATTTTGAACCTTTTTTTACTTATAAATGTTAATGACTTTTTATAAGCAAAAATCATGATAGTATGTACAAGGTGGGCCTAAGACATATAATATGCTTTCATGCTGTTTGGCCTATATTACTCTTATACTGATAAGGTTTTGAGGTTTTTCTTCTTTTTTAAACTCACAAATGATTTAAGGAATGAAGCCAAAGATCTAAGAAATTTTGTATCACTAGAAGTTGTTAGTGCTATTATTAAAAATTAGACTATCAAGAAAGGTACTCAGTTGATTTACATGAAATCAGTATGGTGATTTTGCTCTTGAAATTTTTTAATATGTCCATAATTAGTATTAAATATATGTTTTCTTGGTATAATAATAAAACTTTAGAGATAGAAGAAATTTGGAATATCTATTTTTGTTAACAGGTAAGGGATATTTTTGAAAGTCATTAAATTAATACAGTGATAAATCCAGAGTTTATGCCCAGATTTTCTGAATCAGAATCTAGAGGTCTCACAGCTTTTTAAAGGTGGAAGTCAGTTCTAAAGCTGTCAGAATCCATTTTGTCAATAGTGAAAGTTGACCATGATACTCAGTGCTGACTTGTGGCAAAGAAAATAGAAAGATGTAGGTATGAAGTGAAGTGAAAGTTGCTGTCATGTCCGACTCTTTGTGACCCCATGGACTATACAGTCCATGGAATTCTCTAGGCCAGAATACTGGAGTGGGCCAGAATACTGGAGTGGGTAGCCATTCTCTTCTCCAGGGGATCTTCCCAACCCAGGGATCGAACCCAGGTCTCCCGCTTTGTAGGCGGATTCTTTACCAGCTGAGTCACAAGGGAAGCCCACTTTGCAAAACTTTACGTTTGCTTGTATTCAGAACACTAGACATAGATTATCAGAACTATCAAAAACTATTGTTTTGGATAATTGAGTTTGTTTACAAAGTTTGTATTTCGTTTTTAGTTTTAGAAGGAAGTCTTCTTCAAATGTGTCTTGTGTACTTCCTTACATTCTTAAACTGAACATAATTTTACCTTTTAGTGATTCAAGGTCATTAATATGAATATCAGTCATCATTCTGTACTGTATGTGATGATGACAAGGCTTATTAGAGTCTAAGTTTTTATTTTCTGCAGTGATTCTGACGTTTTATTTTCTCTCCTCTTTGTCTTTCACTTGCTTTATGTTGTTATATTTTACTGCTCCCCATAGATAGCACTTCCTCTCTCTTTTCATATGCTTTGTGCTAGAAATGCATGGATGTGTGCTAAGTCAGTTCAGTCATGTCCAACCCTGCGACCCTGTGGACTGTAGCCTGCCAGGCTCCGCTCTCCATGGGATTCTCCAGACAAGAATACTGGATTGGGTTGCCATGCCCTCCTCCAGGGGATCTTCCTGACCCAAGGCTTGAACCCATGTCTCCTACGTTGCAGGTGGATTCTTTTACTGCTGAGCCACCAGGGAAGCCCTTGTGCTAGAATATCAAGCAATTAATTTAGTTCAAATTGTATTTAAACTAAGAGTTTAACAGTTCTGAATAATTCTATAGAAAGTTATATCAGTTCAAAGATTTATAAGATGCCAAACAACTTATGTTTTTAGTGTCTCTTCCCACTATTCTTAGTTCTTTTTTTCTTTGATATATAATTGTTTCAGCCAGTCCATTTACAAGTTACTAAAGAAGTACAAAGAAAAGTACAGCCCTATCATCTGGTATTTTTGTCATTAATATATGTTTTCTGTCATCTTATAAAACATTTCCCTTAGTTGTAGAAAATAAGTATTTAAGTTAGCAGCTATAAATTTAAAGTTGTGTATAAATCTATGTAGAATATATGAGAGCTTGCCTTCTTCTTATTTTATCTTCTAAAAGTGAGCCCAGAGTGTAGCTGTTGAAGCTATTGAAGAGCGGAGTGTTCATTCTGATAAATAGCTTATTTTCCTTGTTTATAGGTGGAAACATGTTTTTTTTTAATCTGAATCAAAATACAAAAATATTTATCTCCATTTCTGTCTTAAATATGGCCTCTAACACACTTTTGTCTAAAAACGTGGGAGAATATATTTAAAAATTGATTGATTGATCCATCTATTCAACCATCTACTTATTTATTTATTTCTGGGTCCAGCTTAAAATTCTGACTCTCTTGAACATTTTTTAGGTCAAAGGCTTGCTACCAAGATTGAAGGAAAGTGTTGATCTTCTTGTGTTTAATCCTCCTTATGTTGTGACTCCACCTGAAGAGGTAAGACGTACAGCAAAATTTAATTACTAATATTTTCAGCTGTTTTCTGTCTCAGATCAAATGTACTTCATCATATGACATCAGTCAGCTGCTAATAACAGACTGCTATGATTTTACTCGTGTGGAAGTGAAAGTCGCTCAGTTGTGTCTGACTCTTTGTGACTACATAGACTATACAGTCTGTGGAATTCTCTAGGCCAGAATACTAGAGTGGGTAGCCTTTCCCTTCTCCAGGGGATCTTCCCAACCCAGGGATCAAACCCAGGTCTCCCACACTGCAGGCAGATTCTTTACCAGCTGAGCCACAAGGGAAGCCTAAGAATACTGGAGTGGGTAGCCTGTCCCTTCTCCAGCAGATCTTCCCAACCCAGGAATTGAACCAGGATCTCCTGCATTGCATGCAGATTCTTTACCAACCGAGCTATCAGGGAAGCCTGATTTTACTCATAATTGTCAATTATTGAATACTATTGGTAGACATAGGAAAGGAGCCTGAAATTAATGGAAATTCAAACTGTGATCCATATCTAGTCTTTAAAATCCCATCCATATCAGGCCATGGTATTTAAATCGTATGTGTGTGTGTACCTTTGTCATGAATAACAAATCTGCAAAACAAAATATTTTAATCAGCCTTAAATTCACATAGGAATTATCTTTGAAAGGCTCAGGTTTCCTCCTTTCACAAGTATTTGGAAGTGGGGGAGGAGGAGAACCAATTCTCACTTCAGATAGGAAAAGGTATAACCTTGAAATACATAATTATAAAGTTTTCAGTCATGAAGAGGTAAACCATATTAGAAGTGTTAGAAAGAAAAAGAAAAAAAAAAGAAGTGTTAGGCACTCAGTCATGTCTAACTCTTTGTGACCCCACGGACTGTAGCCTGCCAGGCTCCTCTGTCCATGGAATTTCCCAGGCAAGAATACTGGAGTGGGTTGCCATTTTCTTCTCCAGGGGATCTTCCTGATCCAGGGATCAAACCCCCGTCTCCTGTGCTTCCTAGATTCTTTACCCTCTGTGCCACCAAGGAAACCAACCATGTTAACCACTTCCCAATTTAAAGAAGTAATGGACAAAGCAGACAGAAGTGTAATAGTGGACTAAGGCTTGCTTTCCTTTGAATTATTATACCTATTTTAGTCTTTGATTATCAGCAAGGCTGATAAATATTGCATTCATCTCCACCAAGAACGGAGAGGTCTGCATTGCTGCTGCCACTCCTGCTGAGAAGCTGTTGCTCCCCTGACATATGAAATCATTTGAGAAGGAAAGTCATTGTTATAAGGTGAGCAGCAGTTGAGGGAAATGCAGCTAAATAAAATACATGCAGCTCAGGAAAGCACTATGGAAATAAATATCAAGAGTAACAAAAATGGTTTAGTCCAGTAATCTCAGTCTTTTAGATGTAATTTAGGAAAATCATTAACAACAGAATAAAAGTTGTAATTTACAAAAATATGTTTATTGCAGCTTTATATATGATGGCAAATAATATGAACCTAAGTATGTAACAGAAAGAAACAAGTAAATCATGGTTTATCAGGCCCACAAACTACTGGCAAGCCTAGTGAATGAAGAGGAGATTCTGGGAACATGCTAATACAATTGGGCTTCCTTTCTGCCACATTCCTACTGCTAAGCTATGCGTGTAATTGTACAGATAATTGAGTGTGGGCAATGTCTTGGGCTTTGTCACTGTTCCAACAGAGAAAGCTAGTGTCTTCCGTTAGCAGAGCAGTTAGCAGGGTTAAAAGGCAGCATAACAAAGATTTCCTGGAGCTTAAAAACATGTTTTACAATGTAAAACATTAGGAAACAAATTGAAAGACTGTAGTCTCTGTCATGACCTGAATCAGTGGTCTGGAAACCAAATAAAATATTTTGGCTTATGAAGATAAAAAGAATGAAATCATGAAGGTAAAAGTAAGGAAACTTAGAGGTTAGATCCAGGAGATGTAACATACAAATACCAGGAGTTTGCGCATATAAAAAGTTGTGTCTATACTTACTATTCCATCTAAAAACGTGAGGTTAGATATTGTGGTTTGAACCTGTGACCTGTCAAGGATTAGGAGCAGGCAGTCAGCAGGCCACCAAAGGTGACCCTCCTTCCGAAGATGACCCCTCTGTGGCCTGTGAGATTGTGGTTGGTGCCAGGCCATCCTCCTGAAGGGCCGTCTCCAGTGCAAGCAGACAGAGCTGGCCGAGCATCCCCAGAAGGCAAGTAGAGAGGGTTCAGCACCGAGGGCTCCTAGTCCATGCTAAACAGGGCCATCACCATGCACGCTTTCCACAGAGCACTGTACCCTGTGAAACATTCAGAGAGTGGGCTCCTCCGAAACAAGGGAGGAAGCCAAGGAGGAGGAAGACATGAGCCCCAGAAAAAGGGAGTGCTGGGAATGCTAGGAAAGGAAGTCTCCAGGAGGAAAGTCTTGATTAAAACAGAGGAACTGATAAAGGCCCTTCTGTGATTAACTTTGTGGGAAAGTATATGGAGAAGCTTATGACACATATGAGAATAATTTAAATACAAAAAAATTAAGCAAATGGACATGCTGAATGTCCAGCAACAGCTAAATAAGAGATGATACTTTTATACCATAAAATATTATGTAGTCATTAAAAAGGAAATTGAACTATACCTGATCACACAAAGAGATTTCTATAAGGTATTGTTGAGTGAGAAAAGTAAGATACAAGTAAGAATGTAGATACAATCTTATCTTTGTAGAACATGGACAAAAAAGAAAAACGTGTGTGTGTGTGTGTGTGTGTGTGTGTATAGAAGATGGGAGGGGAGCAGATGAACAAAAGAGTAAAAGGGGAAAAGTACAGTTTTTTTGTTTTTTTTTAAGGTTTATGAACATACTTCTTTTAATTATACAGGAACATGGTTATAAGTATAAAGAAACTACTTTTATGCCTTGACAAATGAATAAAAGTAGAGTGTACAGCTGTACATAGATAATTTAAACTGAAATATGAACAAAAACCATTAAAGGGATTAGAAAGAAAATAATTATATTAGAGTTTAAGTAGTTTTTGAGTGATTTCTTCAATATATTCCTTAGTTTTAGAAACAATATACCGTGGTAAGGCTCTAAAGATTTTTAATGCTATATAAACTCTCAAGGTTTTGTTTCTATAATAAGATTGTTATAGGAAAAAGTGCTTCCTTGTACCTTTATGTAATAAATGGGTTCCTAAGAAAGGGCTGTGATACTCTGAGTATCTAAGAGAGCCGGCTGCTGTGGGATGTTGTCAAGCCCTGTTGCTGTGAAGTAGATCTCTCATAATACCAGTTCTCCCATCTAGTTTCTTTCTGATTGTTCTGTTTTAAATAGAGGAATTTAAACATGTTGATGGTAACAGCTATTACTAAGCCACATTATTAAGTGCAGGGCATTGTTCTCAAACTTTAAATATACTTCCTCATTTGTTCCTAATAGATAAAAAGATTGTTTTTTGATCATTTTCCTAACTGTACAGATAAAAGTGTTACTTTCCTAATGTTACAGATGAGAAAGGAAACTAGTTCATCAAGATTAGAGACTTATATAAAAAAAAAAAAAAAAGATTTAAAAAAAAAAAAGATTAGAGACTTATATATAAGGTTACACATGCTAGGAAATAGTGGGTCACAGATTCAACTTTACCGCCACCTCCTCATCAGCCGTAAAATACAAAATACATACCTGTTTGGTCATCGTAGCTTGTCAAAAAGATTGTGTTTTTATGTGTGTAACTTAGAACAGTCTTTCTAACAGGTTGGGAGTCGCGGGATACAGGCAACTTGGGCTGGTGGCAGAAACGGTCGTGAAGTCATAGACAGATTCTTACCACTGGCTCCAGATCTCCTTTCACCAAGAGGATTGTTCTATTTAGTCACCATTAAAGAAAACAATCCAGGTAATACAGATCATTTTATCTTTTAACCATTTCCTTAGCTGAAATCAAGGTTGATTGTGTCAAAGACTGTAATTAAGTAACCCAGAATGTTAATGAATGTAGTTGCTGACAACTGCTAATACAGACATAGCATTCATGTTGAAAGAGGAGAGAGATTTTTAAGAGGTAGATTTTTCTGATTTTAAAGAGTATTGTGTTTTTGAGGGGTTTTCCCCTAATTTATAAACCAGTACCCAAATACAGAGTCTGTAATTTCTTCTTCTAATACCTGACCTTCAATACTGTGAATTTTCTAGTCTTTATGTCATTGGCAGTTCTGCTGGCTGTATATTCTTTAGTTCATCTGAAGTTTTATCATGAAAGCTATCTCCTGATACTGATTTTTATATCCTGGCTTTCAGATTAGTTGGTAACTAAATTGTAATCTTTCTTCTCTTTTCTGTACATCTCAGGTTTGGTGTTTATGTGGTATGTTATATTCTCAGTCCCTCAGATCACATCATAATTACTAGTGTTGTAGGTTTGAGGGGGAGGTGAGTTGTGTGTGTGTGGTTTTTTTTGTTTGTTTGTTTTTGGTAACTCCAGTTTCCCGGTTTTGTCTTTGTAGTGTTAAATATTAACAAAGGGAAGGTTTTACTTTTTCAGTACTCCTGAAAAAAATAAGCTGCTTCGTTTACTGCCGCTTTTCGACTTCACCGTATGATTTGCCCATACCCTTGTTGGTGTTTTCATCCAGAAGGAGGAACGTAGGGCAGAGATTAGAGCCAGGCAACTCAAAAATGAATCATTTATTGTAATAGCAAGTATAACTCCTGTTTCTGTTGAGTCCAGAGCAGGCTACCACTGCACAGTAGTCATTCAGTCTTGACTAGAAGTTCTCAGCAACACCCTGAAAATACAGAGTGCGCTCATCTATCTGAAGTCCAAGTTCACTTTAATAGAAATTGCATGGTGTTCACTGTTCTCTCAGATGAGTGGAGCTTGTAAATAATCTGTTACTAAATAAACTGTGTAGTGATTGTACACACTTCACCAAATGATTTAATTGGATTTTATCTTTTAATTTTCATTTTAGAAGAAATTTTGAAAATAATGAAGACAAAAGGTCTACAAGGGACAACTGTCCTTTCCAGGCAAGCAGGCCAAGAAATGCTTTCAGTCCTCAAGTTCACCAAGTCCTGATCCACAGTGTGTGCTACTTAAAGCTGAATGCTTTTGGCATATTTTGAAACTGAAAGTTTTTTCTCTGTTAACAAGTAAAATTGTCCGAAATTTGTTATCTAGAAAAAGGCAGGCAGGTAGGGCATTTCCTTTTACCCAGCAGTCACCTACAGGAATATTTGCACAAATGCAAGTAAATATATATATATTGAATTTCACATATTTATATGTATTATATGTGGAGAATATATAATGAAAAAGTTACACTTAATTATACATGAAGAGGATGTTCATTTCAGCATTACTTGTAACGGCAGAACAATGAAGTTAACTGTCCATCAGCAAAGGGATTGGTAAGATAAAGTACAGTATATTCATGTTACTAAACATCTCCAGCCATTAAACATGAGTCACGTCTGTATATACTGAACCAGAAGGGGTTCGTTATGTACTACTGATCAGTGAAAAAAAGCAAGTTGTAAAATAATGTTAGCCTATATGTATATTTTTTAAAAACTAACCAAGAAGGTTTGTGTGTATGTGTATATAAGAAATTCTCAAAAGGTACATGCTGCTGCTGTTGCTAAGTCGCTTCAGTCATGTCCGATTCTGTGCGACCTCATAGACGGCAGCCCACCAGGCTCCCCCATCCCTGGGACTCTCCAGGCAAGAACACTGGAGTGGGTTGCCGTTTCCTTCTCCAATGCGTGACAGGTGGGAATAGAGGAACCTTCATCCTTTTGTGTTGGCATTTGTACAGTGATAATCTATTCTATAATGGAAGTTTTTTATATAAAAATGTTTCAAGTTTACATGCTTATTGTCTCCATTCTCTTCTATTATTTAGAGTGGCTTCTGCTTCCATTCTTCTCTCTAGTCACATTTCTCCCACTTTTTATCCTCTATCATATATTTCTATTTTCTTCTTATATATTGCAAACTGATCTAATTTTTTTCTTAGATTAGGGAGAGTTGTATGTAAATAAACTCAACACTCAGATTAATCACATATTTAAGAGCCTAGGGACTTCCTTAGTGGACCAGCAGTTCAGAATCTGCCTTCCAGCGCAGGGGACACAGGTTCGATCTCTGGTCAGGGAGTTAAGGTCCCACATGTCATGGGGCAACCAAGCCTACGCACTGCAGCAAAAGAAGCCTGCAGGCCACAACTCGAGAAGCCCGTGCGCCGCAAGAAGCTGCCACTGTGCCTGCCGCAGCAGGAGAAGCCCACGAACTGCGCCAGAGACCCAGTGCCGCCAACATGTAAATAATTAATAGATTAAAAGGTTTTTTTCTTTTAAAGAGTCCTCATGTATTTTTCAAGAAATGTCAAATTACCTTAACTAAGTTTAGGAACCTCTTCTGTAGTTGCCCCCCAAACCCCCATTTAAAATATGCAGTTGACCCTTGAACAACATGTGTTTGAGCTGTACAGGTCCACTTGCTTGTGCACAGATTTGTTTCAGTAAAGACACTGCAGCACTTCACAATCTGTGGTTGGTTGAATCCGTGGAGGCCATGGAGGGTCTGGCTATAAAGTTACATGTGAATTATTGGTGTGCAGAAGGGATCAGTGCCCTAACCCCCGTGTTGTTCAAGGGTCAACTGTATTTATGAAAGTCAATTAGCAGGACTGTAGGACCAGAGTGAGAGGAATCTAGAATTTATTTTTAGTTTGGTTACGTTCAGAATCACCCGAGGACATTTCAGTTTAGTTCAGTTGCTCAGTCGTGTCGAACTCTTTGCAACCCCATGAACCGCAGCACGCCAGGCTTCCCTGTCCATCACCAACTCCCGGAGTTTACCCAAACCCATGTCCATTGAGTTGGTGATGCCATCCAACTATCTCATCCTGTCGTCCTCTTCTCCTCCTGCCCTCAATCTTTGCCAGCATCAGGGTCTTTTCAAATGAGTCAGCTGTTTGCATCAGGTGGCCAAAGTACTGGAGTTTCGGCTTCAACATCAGTCCTTCCAATGAGCACCCAGGACTGATCTGCTTTAGGATGGACTGGTTGGATCTCCTTGCAGTCCAACACCACAGTTCAAAAGCATCAAGTCTTCGGCACTCAGCTTTCTTTATAGTCCAACTCTCAACATCCATACATGGCTACTGGAAAAACCATAGCCTTGACTAGATGGACCTTTGTTGGCAAAGTAACATCTCTGCTTTTTAATATGCTGTCTAGGTTGGTCATAACTTTCTTTCCAAAGAGTAAGCGTCTTTTAATTTCATGGCTGCGATCACCATCTTCAGTGATCTTTAGCCCAGAAAAATAAAGTCAGCCACTGTTTCCACTGTTTCCCCATCTATTTGCCATGAAGTGATGGGACTGGATGCCATGATCTTAGTTTTCTGAATGTTGAGCTTTAAGCCAGCTTTTTCACTTTCAACAAGAGGCTCTTTAGTTCTTCTTCACTTTCTGCCATAAGGGTGGTGTCATCTGCATATCTGAGGTTATTGGTAAAGACAGTACTTAATACGTCTGTGTGGTAAGCTGAATAATAGCCCCCAAAGATATCCATGTTCTAATCCCTGCTGCTGCTGCTGCGTCACTTTAGTCGTGTCCAACTCTGTGTGACCCCAGAGACGGCAGCCCACCAGGCTCCTCTGTCCCTGGGATTCTCCAGGCAAGGACAGTGGAGTGGGTTGCCATTTCCTTGTCCAATGCATGAAAGTGAAAAGTGAAAGTGAAGTCGCTCAGTTGTGTCCGACTCTTAGCGACCCCATGGACTGCAGCCCACCAGGCTCCTCCGCCCATGGGATTTTCCAGGCAAGAGTACTGGAGTGGGGTGCCGCTGCCTTCTCCGTCTAATCCCTAGAACTCTGTAAATATTACTTTATATGGCAAAAGGGACTTGGCAGAAGCGACCAAGAATTTTGAGATGGGAAGATGATCCTGGATTTTCCAGGTTGCCTCTCAGTGTAATCACAAGTGTATTATGAGACAGAGGCAGAGGGAGATTTTACTACAAAAGAGATGGTATTATGATGACACTGCTGTCTTTGAAGATGGAACAAGGGACTGTCAGCCAAGGAGTGCAAGCGACGAGCCCTGGAATCTAGAAAAGGAAAGCAAATGATTCTCTCCTAGAGCCTTTGAAGGGCTTGAAGCCCTGCTGTCAGCTTGATTTTGGTCCAGAAAACCGCATTTCAGACTTGTGGCCACCAGAGCTGCAACAGAATAAATTCCTGCTGTTCTAAGCCACTAAGGTTGTGGTAATTTGTTCCAGCAGCCATGGGAGACTAAAACATTATGGTCAAAGTTCAAGGGTAACTACCCAAATAGTAGAAACAGGAGAGGAAAACAGCAAATTATAAAGCAAAAGCCTCAATTAACGCTCTAAGACATCACCTTTTGGTCTTTCTGAGCTCTTAGTGAAGGTTTACCTTTAGTAATACTTTTAACTTCATCTGTAGGCCCTGAATTTGATTTTTGCTTAAGACAGCAAAATGAAAACAATTGAGGCTGAGTCTCACTGTCATTCTCACAGATCTTTAAACTCCAAGTACATTGGCTTAACTCATCGGCATAGGCAATAGAATTGGCAGGAAGGACCTCACGATTTAAGGGAAGAGTGGGAAAGCAGTGTGAAGTGTGGGTCACCAGGGAGACTTGCTTCATCCTGTAGCCCCTGGCAGTGGGTCCTACAGAAACACTTTTGCACATGGGCCCTACAGCGTTTGGGGTGTGAACTATCGCTGAAGACCCATTGGCTCCAGTAAGCCAGCACTAATGGAGGTTCTGCAGGGAATATTGCAGGACTCAGCACTGCCCAGAAGTGTAGAAGGATTGGAACGTTTACCCTACTTGAAACCTAACAGGTCAACCTGACACAGTTTCACTGCTGGCAGATGAAGGCAGGCTTCCTGGATCAGAGACAACGAACTTCATTACTCAGCACAGCAATTAATATGAACGTCAGCATATTTTCATCAGCTTCCTCGTGCCCCTGAGCCCCATGGGAGCACCATGGAGGGGCCCAGATGCGTACCTACATACACAGTGGGTTGCATTATAGGAGAGAAAGCCTGGACTTGGGAAAGCTCAATTCTTCTCTGCGGGCATCAAGCATGCCTTCCTTTTGCTGTGGAGACACACTGTTTATCAGACTGGAGGATAAGAGTACCTGTTCTTTAGTTGGAAAATGTCTTCTCTCTGCTTTGAGAGACACTATCCCTCTTTGTATAGTGACCACAGGACAGTCACTATACAAGTATTCTTGAAGAGGTAATCCAGAGCAGAGGAAAGTTAGTGCCTTGATTTCAAGACATGAAGAAAGCCAAGAGACCCTTGAAGAATTATCTTCCAACACAAGTCTTCAATCAAGTAGGGGAGACAAGGGACTAGGAACAGTGACTGCGTGTCCACAGGGCCTTCTGCAGAGACACTGCAGTGACTGTAACAGCTCATGTGATAAGAGTCTCAGAGCCTGGGTCATCTGAGAGGTGGTTTCCCTGCATGACTGCCTCAGTAGGGTGATGGTAGAGATTCTGGTGAAAGGTTTGGTCCTCCAGGCCCAATCCTATTCAAGTCGCCACAACTTGGGCTATGCTAACCAACTGATTTCAAATAGGTGACAACTAGGGAAATGTAACCATTTATCATTGCCAGAATTCAGAATACATGAGTGAGATACCCAAAGTTTGGTGGCACCACCAGAGGCTTCTGCTACAGCTTTGGAGTGCTATTCATGTTGTGTTGATCTAGTTCAAGGGCTGGCAAAGCATAGCCCACAGGCCGCATCTGGCCCACTACATGTTTTTGTGAATAAAGTTTTATTGGACCACAGCTCTTCATTCATTTGATTCTGTGATACACCGGCAGAGTTGAATAGCTGCCTATAAAACATAAAATATTTACTACCTGGCCCTTGGGCTTCCCTGGTGGCTCAGATGGTAAGGAATCCACCTGCAATGTGGGAGACCTGGGTTCAATCCCTGGATCAGGAAGATCCTCTGGAGGATCTTACTGTCTTGGATCACTCACTCTGGGGGAATCCAGATGCTATGTTTGCTGGAAAACTCAACCCCTTGAAGACATCCATGTGGTGAGGGGCCACAGTCTCCTGCCCACAGCCATGTGAGTGAATCATTTGGAAGAATATTCTCCAACTTCAATCAAGTCGTCAGATGATGACAACAGCCACAACCAACATCTCAACCTCAACTTCATGACAGACCCAAAATAGAACCACCCAGTTAGACCAGCCTCAAATTCCTGACCCATAAAGAAAATGTATCAGAAAATAAATGTTTTTTAAAATGGAAGGCTTGGGATGATTTGCCACATAGTAATAATTAATAAAACCATCAAATAGCTTTCTACTCAAGAGCTTCTTAATTTGTAACATGCACTTTGTTGTCAGATGTTGGTTGTATCTTCAATGGAATGAATATTCAAGAGGTTCATTCACTGTCATGAATTGAATTTTAAAGATTTTTAATCAATTTTGGCACTGATTTAACTGATTTGTTTTGATGTGTCTAATGACACGGGTATAAGAACTGACATTTAACTACAAAGTTCTGCCAACGGGCTTCCCACGTGGCACTAGTGGTAAGAACCTGCCTGCCAAAATGAAAAACGCAGGTTCGATCCCTGGGTTGGGAAGATCCCCTGGAGAAGGAAATGGCAACCCACTCCAGTGTTCTTGTCTGGAAAATCCCATGGACAGAGGAACCTGGCGGGCTGTAGTCCATAGGGTCACAAAGAGTTGGACACAACTGAAGCAACTTAACACATATTCTGCTAATGAAACACATCAATTATGATAGTTTTGCTTTTCATGTGTGCAGTTAAAATTGGAATAGAAAATAATGAAATTGAGAAAAATCACTTGATTTAAAATGAAGTCATGCTTCACAGAGTGATACGTAAATGCACTTTTTGCAGTAGCTTATAATAAAGCCTTTATTTTTGAGCAATCACCATGAAATAATTAAATTCAAATTCACTTCTGCTTCATAGCTTTCTTAAATTAGAACACTTTTTTCTAACACAATACTGTACTCCACCCAAATCTCCACTGTGCAGATTTTAAAGTACGTCCACAAATTCTTTGAAACTCCTCCCTTCAAAACATGGAGCCTAGTTTTCAACCTCTTGGGTGTAATTTGGACTTAGTGATTCACTTCTGAGGATCAGAGTATGCAAAGAGAAAAACAGTAACCACAACAAAGTAGAAATAATAACCACAATGAAGAAATTTATTTTATTTTCACTATAAAATAAAAAGGCCAAAATGCTTCCTGTATTTTTTAAACAAAATCAAATTATCAGTCATATTTAAAACTATGAAATGAAAAAGTACCACATATCAGTACTTGTGGAAAATGGTTCAACTAATAGAGAGAACTACACCTCTCAAATACATCTACTAGAAAACAAAAAAATATAGGAAGTCAATGAAAAATGTACATTACAAAAAAATAAACCATTACAAGTATAAAGAAATAATAGAAAAAAAGTAATGAAACAAAAGAAATCTGAATGGTTAAGCAAAATAAAACCTGCAAAGATTAATTAGACAAATCTTTAGTTAGGTTGATTGAGAAAAAGGAGAAATAAATATTAGGGATGAAAAGATCATACTTACAAATAGTGTACAGATACTAAAATTCATAAGAAAATATCACAACTTTACACCAAGCCATTTGAAAACTGATGAATAATTTCTTAAGAAAATAAAACTAACATGTGAAAAAAAAAATCTTAAAGAGTCTATGACCATTAAAGAAAGTGAGTTAGTATAGTCTGTCCATTCTATTATACATAATAAAAGCAGGCTTCCCAGATGGCTCAGATGGTAAGGAAGCTCCCCGAAATGCAGGATACCTGCATTTGATCCCTGGGTCGAGAAGATTCCCTGGAGAAGGGAATGGCTACTCACTCCAGTAATCTTGCCTGGAGAATCCCCACGGGCAGAGGAGCCTGGTGGGCTATATAGTCTACAGGGTCACAAAGAGTCGGACACGACTGAACTGACAAATACACATGTGATTCTACAAATGAGTTTTACCAAACATTCAAGAATACTAACTTTTTTTATATGAATTAGTATATCATTGATATGCTAGTATATCAGTGATACCAAAACAAAACAGAAACAATATAAGAAAATTTTAGGTTAATCTCACTTGTGACTATACAGTACAAGAAAGATTATCATAGGGTGGTTTGTGAACAAAGATTCAAACTTCGAAAAAATATCTTTAAAATCCACAAATCTATTATTAATAATAGTATTGATCATGACCAAGTAGGATTAATACCAAGCATGCCAGGATAGTTCAACATTAGAAAATCTATTTAGGAAATCACCACAAGGATAATGGGAAGGAAAAAAGAAAACCTTGCCATTTAATTAGATGTAGAAAAAGCATTTGTTTAAACTCACCATCCATTCAGGCCTTAAGAAAACAAGATGTGAGATTCTATAGAACTTTTCCCAGAACTACTGTCAAGCAGATTATGATAAAACTTGAATTACGTAGCCATGTAAGGGTTTTATTTATTTTTTTTTCTTTTTTTTTCATGTAAGGGTTTTAAATTAAGAGAAGTGCTATCCAAAAAAAAAAAAAAAATCTAACTACTTAATTGTAATCTTGTGACAACTGAAAACTCATTTCTAGTAACACATGTCAAAATGTATATTCTTTTGTTGACAGAAAATGTAACCTCTACATACCTGTGCGGGCCTAGTTTTTAAAAAATATACTTCAGTCAACAGATGGCAGGCAACTGAAAGCAGAAGCAGACGTGAGAATCCAGCTGTCTTCCATCAAGTCAGACATTAAAGAAATCTACGAAATTATCAACTATGTTGCTTTCCCCCTAAACATTTTGGAAAATATAAATGTTTGTCATAAAAAATAAGCCAGTTCTGTACGAACAGGTGATGGATTTCTTACTGTCATTTAAAATAAATTAATGTTTTAAGGAAAATACAATCTTTTCACTTTGTCAGAGCTGTCAATTCTAATAGGGAAGAATTAGGGCTTCCTTGGTGGCTCCGCACTAAAGAATTCACCTGAAATGTAGGAACCACAGGAGATGGGATTCGATCCCTAGGTTGGGAAGATTCCCTGGAGGAGGGCATGGCAACCCACTCCAGTAATTCTTGCCTGGAGAATCCCATGGACAGAGGAGCCTGGCAGGCTACAGTCCATGGGGTCGCAAAGATTCAGACACAACTGAAGTGACTTAGCCCAGCACACACAGGCTTTGACTACAAACAGTTCTGTTTAACTTCTCTCTTTTCTGGCAATGACTAGGATCCTAGCAACAGGGCCTTTGGAAGACCTGGCCCAAGCAATACAGCAGTTTCTTCAACATTCCTAGCACCATGACTTGACTGGCTCACCTGGAAGATAAAGTGACCTGCTATTTGTAACAGATGCTCAAACACCAAATCTAAAGTTAAGAAACACCTTTAACTCTCTAAAACTTTCAACAAAAAGCTGTTTGTGTGGTTCTGTCAAACTTGTATGGTAACTTGCTGCCAACCTTTCACTTACCATTTGTCAGAAAACAATTTCCCACATTTTAGGTAAGTGTGTACTGCTTCACATATTTGAATAAAATCAAGTTTAAACAAGTGTAAATAAGATAATTTTCAGGGACATACTGTGAATACATTTTTATAAACAGAAATTGCTACATCATTCTTTTAAACATATCTAATAGAACCTAAATACTATAGCAATTTGATTCCCACCATTATCAATAAAATACAAGAAAGTTCAATAGTCAGACACTTAACATCATTCACTGGATCTGTATTTTTACTCCATTTCCCTTACAGAATTATGGTATATTTGGGGTGCTGAAAATAACTTATTTTATTCCCCCTACAATGTATGTGTGTGCGTGTGTGTGTACACACCAAGTCACTCAGTTGTATCCAACTCTTTGTGACCCCATGGACTACAGCCTACCAGGCTCCTGTGTTTCCGGAATTTTCCTCATCCAGGGGATCTTCCTGACCAATGATCAAACCTGTGTCTCTTGCATCTCTTGCATTGCAGGCAGATTCTTTACCACTGAACCACCAGGGAAGCCCTATAATACTGCTGTGTAATAAAAATATGAATATAAGTATTAAAAAATTTTAATTAATTTCCTGTGAATAAGCTGTAGGTATTAAAAATATTTTTCTAGATTGTTACTAAATAAAAATTAGAACAAGAATGTTAAAGATAGAAACATTAAAAATATTATAGGTAATTAAGAATAAAATATTTTAAATCATACTGAAAATTCATCTGTTAGAGTGTTGAGAGTAGTATGTAGTTTTTTTTTAGTTCATAGTTTCATAAATATATATTACTTATAACTATATATATATTACTATTTCTATAACATTTATATATAACTAAGACAGCAGTTGACATAAATTCTACTACTTTTCCTGTTTATAGATGAAATCACTGAAAAAACTTTTCATGTAAATATGTAGATAATGGAGTTTTATAGTAACTCAATCTTATTACTTGATGTCACTACATTCACTAAATTTTTCTGAGTAATATGCTAAACATAAAATAGTTTCTAATGATTTATTGCCTGAGAGGTCTATTAGGACTTTCCTTTTTTTGGCCATGTGGCATGTGAGATCTTAGTTCCCTGGCCAGGGATTGAACCCGTGCCCCCTGCAGTGGAAGTGTGGAGTCTTAACCACTGGACTGCCAGGGAAGTCCCTCTGCTAAGCTTTTAAGCAACTGAAAACCACTGAGTTTTAAACAAGTATTTGTTAGCCATTACAACCGTCTTTCTCAATATATTTCAAATTACCTCTCTAGATTCCCAGGGTTTCTTTTTTGTTTTCCTCACCATGGCCACTGTAAAATTAGAGCTACATGAGCCAGAATCATGTCTTAATTCTGTAAACAAAGGGACAAATGTGCAAGAGATGGTAGGAAAGAGAACCAATCTGAGGCGAGTATATTAACAGGAAGATTGATTTTTGGAGAGTACATGGGAGTTGAGAAAATAACAGATTCACTTAAAATTCTCCATGCACAACAAGCACCTCTTGAAAAGTCTTGTGTTCTATTTGCTAAACTCTGATTTAGGTAAAATAAGGGTATTGGATCATGGAAAAAGCAAGAGAGTTCCAGAAAAACACCTATTTCTGTTCTATTGACTATGCCAAAGCCTTTGATTGTGTGGATCACAATAAACCGTGGAAAATTCTGAAAGAGATGGGAATATCAGACCACCTGACCTGCCTCTTGAGAAATCTGAATGCAGGTCAGGAAGCAACAGTTAGAACTGGACATGGAACAACAGACTGGTTCCAAATAGGAAAAGGAGTACATCAAGGCTGTATATTGTCACCCTGATTATTTAACTTATATGCAGAGTACATCATGAGAAACGCTGGACTGGAAGAAACACAAGCTGGAATCGAGATAGCCGGGAGAAATATCAATAACCTCAGATATGCAGATGACACCACCCTTATGGCAGAAAGTGAAGAGGAACTCAAAAGCCTCTTGATGAAAGTGAAAGTGGAGACTGAAAAAGTTGGCTTAAAGCTCAACATTCAGAAAACAAAGATCATGGCATCCGGTCCCATCACTTCATGGGAAATAGATGGGGAAACAGTGGAAACAGTGTCAGACTTTATTTTTCTGGGCTCCAAAATCACTGCAGATGGTGACTGCAGCCATGAAATTAAAAGACGCTTACTCCTTGCAAGGAAAGTTATGACCAACCTAGATAGCATATTCAAAAGTAGAGACATTACTTTGCCAACAAATGTCCGTCTAGTCAAGGCTATGGTTTTTCCTGTGGTCATGTGTGGATGTGAGAGTTGGACTGTGAAGAAGGCTGAGTGCTGAAGAATTGATGCTTTTGAACTGTGGTGTTGGAGAAGATTCCTGAGAGTCCCTTGGACTGCAAGGAGATCCAATCAGTCCATTCTGAAGGAGATCAGCCCTGGGATTTCTTTGGAGGGAATGATGCTGAAGCTGAAACTCCAGTACTTTGGCCACCTTATGCGAAGAGTTGACTCATTGGAAAAGACTCTGATGGGGGGAGGGATTGGGGGCAGGAGGAGAAGGGGACAACAGAGGATGAGATGGCTGGATGGCATCAGTGACTCGATGGACGTGAGTCTGAGTGAACTCTGGGAGTTGGTGATGGACAGGGAGGCCTGGCGTGCTGCGATTCATGGGGTCGCACAGAGTCAGACACGACTGAGTGACTGAACTGAACTGAAGGGTATTTACTGTCTCACATTTAGGAGTAAATATAGTATCAATGAGGGGCTCTGCTTATGAATTAAAATGCAGCCACTTCTGCATACTGTCCAAAGTTATATTGATGAATTTACCTGAAAGAGAGTTGGAGAGTGTGGACAGTGAAAGTCACCTATCATTCAGAAAGCCTTCACACTGGTGAGCATTTGGGAGAAGAAAAGAAACAAACAAGGTTTAACTCAAGGATTGACTTGGTATATCTGTGTGTGTTCTTACCGTGCAAAAGTCTGAATATTATATAGTCTCTTAATGTGAGTCACTTTGTAGACATAGAATCTACAAAGTATCCAGATGAAAAGACTAATTTAAATTCAAACTAAAACACACAGTGAAAGTTCCTGAACCAAGACAGATCAGATTCTAGTTTGAGATCAAATAAAAAGGGACAGTATGATCTATAGCTGGCTTCACCAGTGCTTCTACCACACAGCCTCTCTCCATCCAAGCGTGAGATGGTGAAAGCGTGTGAAAGCTCTACGTAGACCGAGACATGACAGAGTGATAAAGGGTCCTGAAAAGTGCTCAAGCAGAGATACCAAAATGTTACATGTGTATATAGTATTGCTTTGAAAGTTATAAAGTTTCTAAAAGAAGAGAGGAGAAAATTAACAGAACTGATATTCTAGGAATAATCTAGGTAACTGCTTTCCTCTAGTGGGAGCTTTGGTCATGCAACAGATTGTGAGGACATCTGATTTTGGCTATTGTAGACTAACATTTTATCAGGCCAACTGCCCTGGCCAAATATTAGATGTAGTTATAGATACAAAATCCACCTGCAATGCAGGAGACCCAGCTTCAGTCCTTGGGTTGGCAAGATCCCCTGGAGAAGGAAATGGCAACTCACTCCAGAATTCTTCCTGGGGAAATCCCAAAGACAAAGGAGGCTGGCGAGCTACAATCCATGCAGTCGCAAGAGTCGGACATGACTTAGCAACTAAACCAGCACCATAGATACCAATATAAAGGTGGAGAGATCTTTATGGTCTACTTGAAAAGACCAGGGCCACCGAAGCAGTAAGGACTGAAGGCTCAAGACCATGCCCAGAAGGGAAGTACAGAAATGAGGCTATTTAGCATTTGTTTTCCCCTTATGGTAACTGCCAATTCATAAGCAGTGGCCCAAGACTGAAAAGTATGAAAAGGCAAAAAGATATGACACTGAAAGATGAACTCCCCAGGTCAGTAGGTCCCAATATGCTACTGGAGAAGAGTGCAGAAATAGCTCCAGAAAGAATGAAGGGGCTCTGAGCCAAAGTGAAAACAATGCCCAGTTGTGGATGTGACAGGTGATGGAAGTAAAGTCTGATGCTGTAAAGAACAATACTGCATAGGAACCTGGAACGTTAGGTCCATAAATCAAGGTAAATTGGAAGTAAATTTAGGTAAATCAAGGTAAATTGGAAGGTCAAATAGGAAATGGCAAGAGGGAATATAGACATTTTAGGAATCAGTGAATTAAAATGGACTAGAATGGGTGAATTTAATTCAGATGACCATTACTTCTGCTACTGTGGGCAAGAATCCCTTAGAGGAAATTGAGTAGCCCTCATAGTCAACAAAAGAGTCCAAAATGCGGTGCTTGGATGCAATCTCAAAAGCGACAGAATGATCTCTGTTCATTTCCAAGGCAAACCATTCAATATCATACTATGCCCCAACCACAAAGCTGAAGTTGGAACGGTTCTATGAAGACCTACAAGACCTTCTAGAACTAACACCCAAAAAAGATGTCCTTTTCATCATAGGGGACTGGAATGCAAAAGTAGGAAGTCAAGAGAAACCTCGTGTAACAGGAAAATTTGGCCTTGGAGTACAAAATTAAACAGGGCAAAGGCTAACAGTTTTGCCAAGGAACACACTGGTCATACCAAACACTCTTTTCTAACAACATAAAGAACAACTCTACACATGGACATCACCAGATGGTCAACACCAAAATCAAACTGATTATATTCTTTGCAGCCAAAGATGGAGAAGCTCTATACAGTGAGCAAAAACAAGACTGTGAGCTGACTGTGGCTCAGACCATGAATTCCTTATTGCAAAAGTCAGACTTAAATTGAAGAAAGGAAAACCACTAGATCATTCAGGTATGACCTAAATCAAATCTCTTATGATTATACAGTGGCAGTGAGAAATAGACTCAAGGGATTAGATCTGATAGGCAGAGTGCCTGATGAACTATGGACAGAGGTTCATAACACTGTACAAGAGGCGGTGATCAAAACCATTCCCAAGAAGAAGAAATGCAAAATGGCAAAATGGTTGTCTAAGGAGGCCTCACAAATAGCTCAGAAAAGAGAAGCAACACACAAAGGAGAAAAGGAAAGATAAACCCATCTGAATACAGAGTTCCAAAGAATAGCAAGGAAAAATAAGAAAGCCTTCCTAAGTGATCAATGCAAAGAAACAGAGGAAAAACAATAGAATGGGAAAGACTAGAGATCTCTTCAAGAAAATAAGAGGTACCAAGGGAACATTTCATACAAAGATGGGCACAATAAAGGGTAGAAATGGTATGGACCTAACAGAAGCAGAAGATATTAGGAAGAGGTGGCAAGAATACACAGAACTATACAAAAAAGATCTTAATGACCCAAATAACCACGATGGTGTGATCACTCACCTAGAGTCAGACATCCTGAAGTGCGAAGTCAAGTGAGCTTTAAGAAGCATCACTACAAACAAAGCTAGTGGAGATGACAGAATTCCAGCTGAGGTATTTCAAATCCTAAAAGATGATGCTGTGAAAGTGCTATACTCAATATGCCCATAAACTTGGAAAACTCAGCAGTGGCCACAGGACTGGAAAGGGTCAGTTTTCATTCCAATTCCAAAGAAAGGCAATGCCAAAGAATGTTCCAACTACCACATGATTGCACTCATCTCACACGCTAGCAAAGTAATGGTCAAAATTCTGCAAGCCAGGCTTCAACAGTACGTGAACTGTGAACTTCTAGATGTTCAAGCTGGATTAAGAAAAGGCAGAGGAACCAGACTTCCAATTGCCAACATCCGTTGGATCACAGAAACAGTAAAAGAGTTCCAGAAAAACATCTATTTCTGCTATATTGATTATGCCAAAGCCTTTGACTCTGTGGATCACAATAAACTGTGGAAAATTCTGAAAGAGATGAGAATACCAGACTACCTTACCTGCCTCCTGAGATATCTGTATGCAGGTCAAGAAGCAACAGTTAGAACTGGACATGGAACAACGTACTGGTTTCAAATTGGGAAAGGAGTATGTCAATGCAGCATATTGCCAGTCTGCTTATTTAACTTATATGCAGAGTACATCATGAGAAACGCTGGGCTGGATGAACCACAAGCTGGAATCAAGATTGCCGGGAGACATATCAGTAACCTCAGATATGCAGATGACACCGCCCTTATGGCAGAAAGTGAAGACTAAAGAGCCTCTTGATGAAAGTGAAAGTAGAGAGTGAAAAAGTTGGCTTAAAACTCAACATTCGGAAAACTAAGATCATTGGTACTGGGTCCCATCACTTCATGGCAAATAGATGGGGAAATGATGGAAATAGTGACAGACTTTATTTTCTTGGGCTCCAAAATCACTGAAGATGGTGACTAGAGCCATGAAATTAAAAGATGCTTGCTCCTTGGAAGAAAAGCTATGACCAACCTAGACAGCATATTCAAAAGCAGAGACATTACTTTGCCAACAAAGGTCCGTCTAGTCAAAGCTATCGTTTTTTCAGTAGTCATGTATGGATGTGAGAGTTGAACCATAAAGAAAGTTGAGCACCAAAGAGTTGATGCTTTTGAATTGTGGTGTTGGAGAAGACTCTTGAGAGTCCCTTGGACTGCAAGAAGACCCAACCAGTCCATCCTAAAGGAGATCAGTCCTGAGTGTTCATTGGAAGGACTGATGTTGAAGCCGAAGCTCCAATACTTTGGCCACCAGATGCGAAGAACTGACTCATTGGAAAAGACCCTGATGCTGGGAAAGATTGAAGGCAGGAGGAGAAGGGGATGACAGAGGATGAGACAGTTGGATGGAATCACTGACTCGATGGACATGAGTTTGAGCAAGCTCCAGGAGTTGGTGATGGACAGGGAAGCCTGGCATGCTGCAGTCCATGAGGTCTCAAACAGTCTGATATGACTGAGCAACTGAATTGAATGGAACTGAAGACTGAAAAGCTAAAGGTGGGAAAAGCTGAGCAGAAAATGGTAGTCCAGAGGTTGATAAGGTAAATAGAGTTGAACGCAGTCTTATAGGTGTGGGGATAAACCAAAACTGAAGTTCAAGATCAGCTGAGGTGAAAGAACACTGGATGAAATGTAACTATACCAACCCTCAAAAGGACTGAAGATCAGTCATGAACCAGTTAATTCTCCCAGTGATCTGTTTTTATGCAAACTACCTGCTGCTGGGGTCAAAAAGTAAATCCTTTCTGGACTTCCCTGGTGGCACAGAGGATAAGAATCCTTCTGCCAAAGCAGGGGACATGGGTTCAATCTCTGGTCCAGGAACATTCCACATGCCACAGAGCAACAAAGCCTGTGTGCCACAACTACTGAGCCCATGTGCTGGAGCCCATGGTCTGCAGCAAGAGAAGCCGCTGCAGTGAGAAGCCTGTGCACTGCAATGAAGAGCTGTCCCTGGCTCACCGCAACTAGAGAAAGCCCTCACAAAGCAAGGAGACTTGGTGCTGAGTGTAAAGTACCCAAAATGGCTGGAGCCTGAGCAGGCACCTTGGACTATGGAGTGGAGTCACACATTGAGGATAGTGGAGCAAGGACATAAGAAACCTAGGTCACAATAAACTGTGGAAAATTCTGAAAGAGATGAGAATACCAGACTACCTTACCTGCCTCCTGAGATATCTGTATGCAGGTCAACAGTTAGAACTGGACATGGAACAACGTACTGGTTTCAAATTGGGAAAGGAGTATGTCAATGCAGCATATTGCCAGTCTGCTTATTTAACTTCTATGCAGAGTACATCATGAGAAACGTTGGACTGGAAGAAACACAAACTGGAATCAAGATTGCCAGGAGAAATGTCAATAACCTCAGATATGCAGATGACACCACCCTTATGGCAGAAAGTGAAGAGGAACTCAAAAGCCTCTTGATGAAAGTGAAAGTGGAGACTGAAAAAGTTGGCTTAAAGCTCAACATTCAGAAAACAAAGATCATGGCATCCGGTCCCATCACTTCATGGGAAATAGATGGGGAAACAGTGGAAACAGTGTCAGACTTTATTTTTCTGGGCTCCAAAATCACTGCAGATGGTGACTGCAGCCATGAAATTAAAAGACGCTTACTCCTTGCAAGGAAAGTTATGACCAACCTAGATAGCATATTCAAAAGCAGAGACATTACTTTGCCAACAAAGGTTCGTCTAGTCAAGGCTACGGTTTTTCCTGTGGTCATGTATGGATGTGAGAGTTGGACTGTGAAGAAGGCTGAGCGCTGAAGAATTGATGCTTTTGAACTGTGGTGTTGGAGAAGTCTCTTGAGAGTCCCTTGGACTGCAAGGAGATCCAATCAGTCCATTCTGAAGGAGATCAGCCCTGGGATTTCTTTGGAAGGAATGATGCTGAAGCTGAAACTCCAGTACTTTGGCCACCTCATGCGAAGAGTTGACTCATTGAAAAAGACTCTGATGCTGGGAGGGACTGGGGGCAGGAGGAGAAGGGGACGACAGAGGATGAGATGGCTGGATGGCATCACTGACTCGATGGACGTGAGTCTGAGTGAACTCCGGGAGTTGGTGATGGACAGGGAGGCCTGGCGTGCTGCGATTCATGGGGTTGCAAAGAGTCGGACACGACTGAGCGACTGATCTGATCTGATCTGATCTGATACACATACATAGGAAACCTAGGTCCATCTTCATACACAAGAAACCTAAGGACCCAAACTGCTTATATCTAGACTTCATTTACAAAAGAGAGAAATTTCTTTCTTGTGTAAACCACATTTATTTTGGATTTTTTGTCACACAGAACCAAACCTAATTAATACTGAATTCATGAGAACTTCTCCTAAAACTGAGGAATATTAATATCCTTCTAATACTAGACTAGATCTTGTCTAGTATCCAGAAAATAATTTAAAAAAAAATGTTAACAGAGACAACAAAGTTTTATCCCAATTTAAAAATCAGCAGGGCTTCCCTGGTGGTCCAGTGGTTAAGAATCAGCCTTGAAATGCAGGGGACACTGGTTCGATCCCTGGTCCGGGAAGATCCCACATGCCACAGGGCTAAGCCCGTGTGCCACGACTGCTGAGCCTGCACTCTGTAGAGTCCGCGAGCTGCAACCAGTGAGCGCACACACCACGACTGCTGAGCCTGCGCCCTAGAGCCCATGCTTTGCAACGAGAAGCCACTGCAAAAAGAAGCCCTCACACTGCAACTAGAGTCGTCCCTGTGCACAACTACAGAAAGCCCGCGTGCAGCAACGAAGACACAACCGAGGACAGGCAAAAATGAATAAATTTGAAAAAAGGCTAGAGAAGGGTTTAAATGAAATAAAAATGAATAAGATATTTCTCCAAAGAAGATACACAATCAACAAGTATATGAAAAGATGCTCAATATCATTAGTCACGAGAGAAATTCTATTCAAAACCATGAGATAATACTATTTACCCACTAGGACGGCTATAATTTTTTAAAAATGCAAAATAACAAGTATTGGAGAGACTGTGAAGAGAGTGGATCCCTCAATGACCTTGCTGAAGCGGAATGTAAAATTTGGCAGCTGCTGTGGAAAACCGTTTGGTATTTCCTTAAAAAGTTAAATACAGAATTACCAGCAATTCTACTTCTATGTATGGACTTCCCTGGTGGCTCAGAGGTAAAGAATCTGCCCACAATGCAGGAGACCTGGGCTCGATCCCTGGGTCAGGAAGATCCCCTAGAGAAGGAAATGGCAACCCACTCCAGTATTCTTGCCTGGAAAATCCCATGGACAGAGGAGCCTGGCGGGCTATAGTTCGTGGGGTCACTAGGAGTCAGACATGACTGAGCAACAAACACTTTACTTCACTTTCCTACTCCTATGTACATACCCCAAAGAACTGAAAACAGGTAATCATAAAAATAATTGAGCACAAGTGTCCATAGAAGAAGCACTATTCACAACAGTGAAAAAGTAGAAACAACCCAAGTGTCCATCAAAGAAGACTGATAATCAAGTTGTGGTATAGACATGCCATGGAATGCTATTCAGCCATAAAAAAAATGAAGTACTGATACATGGTACAACCTCAAAAGCATGCTAAGTCAAAGAAGACGGGCATAAAAGGTCACATGTTGTACAATGCCATTTACATGAAATGCCCAGAATAGGTAAATCCATAGAGACAGAAAGCAGGTTGGTAGTCACCAGGGGCAGCGTGAGAGGTTGGGGAGTACTTGTTTAATGTACCAAATGCTACTAAATTGTTTATTTAAAATAGTTAATTTTATGTTACATGCATTTTGCTTTATTAAAAAAAGAAGTAAATTCAGCAAAAGCTATTTAACTAACAAATTCAGTAAGAATAAAAAAGCCTCTCTCCACAGTCCTGATAAAAGACTGATTGTTCTACAGCCAGTAAAAAGTGAATTAGAACCAACTCATAATCTATTTAATCAACAATAACTTGATCAAAGTAACCTTGCCTCTGGAAGCCAATCATTCAGTGAGTCTCACACTTTTGAAGGTCAACCAGTCGACAGACTTTTCACTAAATCTTCTGACAGCCAGCTGGCCAATGTGTCTTGCCAGAATAACCATGTTTGTAAGGGTGACGTCAACCCACTCCACCTCTATAACCAACATAACACGAAAACAATACCCAAATCAAAAACCTTATGTAAAATTAGCAGTTGGATTTACTCAAAATGACAGGCCTAACCAGCATACCTTTCCCTTAAATAATACAGATTTTGTTTCAGATATCAAGTGGTAATCTTGATCTCTCCCTTGGACAACCCTCAAATCAAGATTTTTTTATAAGACCTCACTGCCAGTATCCCAGGGGACCCTTGGACCAACAAGGAAGACCAGTGGCCTCTTGAGTCCCAAACTCCAATAGTTCTCACATCTGTTGCCAGGTGCGTCCCTCAAAAACAATCTGAACTTTGACGAGGTTCTTCAAGATCCAATTGCTGAATTTATCTAAGAGTTCTAAACAAATAACAGATCTTCGTATAAGGTTACTGAGTACGTTTAGATATGAATTTCTGATGACCAGACCCACTGCTTGGTTTGGTTTCACTTTCTTGTTGATCTATTTACATACATTCTTATCTTATATATTCTTATTTTGTCCCTTACTGTCTTGTGTCCGTTGAACATATAAGGAAGTGCTTCAGAGGGAACAGATGGAGGCATAAGCTAGGTCTCCAAGTCAACACAAGTTGGCCCTAAAGACTAATGGTTCATTAGTTGGATGAAAACAGGCTGCTAAAATGGCTGGGTCAAACTTTGCTTTGAGTCCCTGATGAGATCCCCTTAAGAGTACTCTGCAAGGCCTGGCAATTTGTGCAAGAAGTACATTTTGTTTACTTTGTATTTCAGGACCAGTTGCTGGGGTCCCTAATCATGTGGCTCCTTCCTATCCTCTGCTTCACTGAATTAACAAACAGCACTGTTAATTGGCAAATACACTTCACTGTCATTAACAAACACACTTGACTTACATAGTGCCTCTTCCTTGTTGTCACTGATTAGTCTATGTCAAAGGCATGACGTTCTCCTGGCAGAATTCTCACAATAATCCAAGCCCTTGTGCTTACCTTGATAAAGGGAGATTTTTGCTAAAACTGTCTTAGAATTACAATAACCATTATAGGGAACTTCTGATAGGTCAAAGTTTATATATTTCAAAGCAGCTCTAGAAAAATCAGGGGGAAAAAGGCTAAAGCATTCAACAGTCAACTGCTGTGGCCTCAAAATGAAACAAAGACTCTTAGAAAGCCTCTCTGAAAGAAATACCAGTTAATTCCTATTTTAACCTGAAACCCACCCTGCTTGCATCTCTCTACCCAGCTGTATCTCTACCATCTGCTAAAATCCCTTCTCTCCTTCTGCACTTTTACCTCCCAAACAAGTAATCATTTCCTGTAAGTTTTTCTTAACACAGATCATTTACATTATACATATCCCTTCAAAACTAATACACCAGAATACAGATTTAAAGAAACTGATCTTTGAACCTTGATCTAGAATCAAGTTGAGAGCTTTCATCAAGGATTTTTCTTAAGCTTAGGAAGACAGGTTTATACAGAGTTCAGATTTTGTACAATTTTTATTGTCCTGGACTACTAAGTTTGTACCAGCCAGTTCACTTAATTATCAGCCAGCCCCTAAGATGAGGGCAAAAGAGTCAAAACCAGCAAAAACAATGACAACAAAAACAACACAAAAAGCTAGGAGATGGCTTAAATATTCAGCTCTTCATAATTCAAGGAATGACCTGGAAGGAGAAAGCACACAGGAAATGTATGATTAAGGCATTTCAGATGCCTTTCCTTTAGGAAAAGTCTTAATGAAAATCAAAACTATAAACAAACAAACATAAAAAGATGAGGTGAGTAAGTAGTAGATTCCAAAACAAATCCAGAAAAAATTTCAAACAACATTCTAGAGTATCCTCAAAAGCAAACGTGAAGACGGGCTTGCCTAATTTTTTGAAAATGGACTCCAGAAGTACCAACTGAGATGATCTTCAACATGTCACTAACATTTCAAAAATCTAGAAATCAAAACAAACTTCTGCCCTTCAAGATAAAGCAGATGATATACAAAACAAAAATAAGACCAAAAGGTTCTCTGTTCTATGAGAAATGGGCAGCTGTGTTAATAATACCATAAGCAGGAAGGCCAGGAGAAGAATTCACGTCCTGTAATGACTAAAAAACAGGACAACTAGCCAAAATCTCCCCAGTAACTTACTCCAGGAAACATTAGTTAGTGTTAATCGCTCAGTCGTGTCCGATTCTTTGCAACCCCATGGACTGTAGCCCACCAGGCTCCTCTGTCCATGGAATTCTCCAGGCAAGAATACTGGAGTGGGTTGCCATTCCCTTCTCCAGGGCCCTGGCCTTTTAAATATAGATCAACAACAATATACAGATATGGGTAACTTTACATACTAATAATTCTAGAACCACAGAACATCAGATCCCTCGGAGTACTAAAACCACTCAATAGTGGAAATGCCCAACAATCTTTAATGATTATTTTGGGACCATTATCAGAATTTAGTACTTTCCTCATGATACAACAATTTAATAGGTAAGGTTTTATTTCATAAATGAAACTGCCACGTAAAATTTACCACAGAATTTTCAAAATTCTGGAAAATGCTACGTATGACCAAAGTATAGCTGATTTTGACACACAACTACACTATGCATGATTCAAAAATTAACCAAAGGATAAGCTACAATCCCAAAATTTTATGGGCAAAACGCTCTCAAGACACAGGTAAAGTATTTGGAGGTGAATTTAAGGGTCTAGGCTGATTCTTTCTAGAGTATCATAAGCTGTTCTTTTTGTGCAGACATGTAAGCTTAAGCCTGTACTGTCCAATGCAATAGCCACTAGCAACATGTGGTTAGTGATCTCTTGAAATGTGGCAAATGTGATTGAAAAACAAAATTTCAAATTTTTATTTAATTAATGAAAATTTCAAAAGGGACACCAGATCCAGTTATTGGAAGACCTTCAAGTGCATTTGGGAAAAACTTGGGCACATGAATTTATTTTTTAACAGTAAATTTTCTGAAATCAAATAAAGTATTTCTGATGAAAATTTCCTATCTAAATTGGAATGTGCTATAAATTTAAAATACACTGAATTTCAAAGACAATGTGAGAAAAGAATATAAAGTACCTAATTCTTATTGATTAAATATTGAAATAGTACTATAGATAGCAAGTTAAACAAAATGTGTTTTTAAAATTTCACCTATTCTTAAATTTTAGGCTACAAGAGAACTGAAAATAGCATATGTGGCTCACACTGTACTTCTATCAAATGATGCCTGCTTAGTCCATGTTGTAAGGCAATGACTGTCACCGAGGGACAATTTTCCCACCTGGAGAGCATTTAGCAATGCCTGGACATTTTTGGTTCTCACAAGGATGGTGCTCTGGCATTGAACAAATATAGCGGCCAGGGATGCAGATAAACATCCTACAATGCCCAGGACAGTCCCCAAAACAAAGAATTCTGCAGCCCAAAATGCTAACAGTAGTGAGGCTGAGAATTTCTGCTCTAATGGTTTTTCAAGAGCATGACAAAAATAAAAAATCTGTTGTCTCCTACAGCCCATCCTTTGAGCCACCAGCTTATTTTCTCTTGCACCAAGAAACTGCAGCCTAGATTAATTAGTTGAAGTATCTTCAGAACTTGTACTCAGGTCACCTTTAAATTTGACTGTATCAACCACAGCTTAACATCATAATGCTGAAAGACTGAACGCTTACCCTCTAAGACCAGGAACAAAACAAGTATTATCTGTTCTCCCCATTGCTATTCAATACTGGAGTTTCTAGTCAGATGTCTAATAAAAGGCATCCAGACTGGAGAAGAAAGAAAACCATCACTATTGCCAATGTTAAGACCTTATATATAGAAAATTCTAAGTTATAAACACACACACACACACACACACACACACACACTATTAGAACTAGTAAACAAGTTCAGCAAGGTTGCAGGGTACAAGATCAATGTGCAAAAGTAAATCTGATGATACTATATAATGTATATCTTCACCTTCTCCTTCTCATTTTACTATCAACTATACACTAGAAATGTATGCCTTCTCATACTGAGAAATTCTCTTAACTTTAGCTGATGAAATAAATTCCCATGGTTATACGTACACAGTTAAAGAAACCCACACTCAGAATAGATGTGTTGAACACTCCACTCCTAAGTTCTTATAGATAACCGATTGTTAATGGGTCTTAAAGAATGAAAAGGAGCAATACTCTCTGGCTATACAATAACTAGAGTGTTTTAGTATCCAGTACTTAACTAGGGAGATAGACTCCAGTGGTCAAACTTAGAGTCTTCTATAGGGTACATAATATTCCTAAATACAAAAGAGTAAATTGTATACTGCAGCCAGTATTTTTGAGATAACTCGTCAATTTGGAATGCCATGGAAACTGAGTTTTCTTAATCTCCTCAGGTACCTCCATAAAATCTGGACAACAAATATACAAATTATTCATGCTTTTGTGCTACCCAAAGAAGTTGCTCTCTTTAAAAAGAAAATCAGTTAAAAAAAAAAAAAAAAGACACTGATGTATAGAACAGTCTTATGGACTCTGTGGGAGAGGGAGAGGGTGGGAAGATTTGGGAGAATGGCATTGAAACATGTAAAATATCATGTAGGAAACGAGTTGCCAGTCCAGGTTCGATGCACGATGCTGGATGCTTGGGGCTGGTGCACTGGGACGGCCCAGAGGGATGGTATGGGGAGGGAGGAGGGAGGAGGATTCGGGATGGGGAACACATGTATACCTGTGGCGGATTCATTTTGATATTTGGCAAAACTAATACAATTATGTAAAGTTTAAAAATAAAATAAAATTAGAAAAAAAAAGACATTGTCAAAGCTACTGGAACTAGCTGACCCTCATGCTAAACACTCTCCTTGGCCCAAAAGTCCTTTTGCAGAAATTTGTGTAAAACAGGTATCAACCCACTCCAGTATTCTTGTCTGGGAAATCCCATGGACAGAAGAGACTGGCGGGCTACAGTCCATGGCATTGCAAAGAGTCAGACACAACTAAGTGACTAAAACTTTCTTCTTATAAAACAGAAAGAAAAATTCATGGTGAGGTTCAAGGATTTCATTCATAAACATACAAAATTTCTGCCTAATTTTAAAAACCATACAGAGAATAACTGGACTGTAAAACCTTAAGTATAAAATTTGGCAAAGCCAAAAGAGCCTCCTGGTCCCACCAGTTAAAGCCTAGGGTGGACACCTACCAGATTCTTCCATAAGATGACTCACTATAGTAAGGGCAAATTGGCCATGAGAGAACACAGCAGGGGAAAAGGGAGTTAAGAGAGTTCTTGGACAGTAGAGGACATGTCTATCTAAGAAAAGTCTTAAAGAAGAATAAGACTAGACTACTCGCCTACTCTGCAAGATTAACTGTAAAGCTATTTTTTAAAGAAAAAATATATATACATAGAATTAATACAGATAAATAGACCAATGGAATAGAACAGAGACTGGAAACCAATACACATACAAGATTTGGTACTGTAAATGAGGAGGCACTGTGAAGTCAAAGGGTAATGGATAGACTATTTAATAAATAATATTATGAAAACTGGCTACCAATATGGGATAGGATTTCTAGCTAACAGTCACAAAATTGCGTTTCAGGTAAATTAGGTATATGTTGAAATTCGTAACTTTTAGAACAAAATATGTAATATATACATATATATTTTTAAACCTCAGGGAAGGAACCAGTTTTTAAAACTAACACAGAAAAGCCTCAGTCATAAAGGAAAAGAATGATCAATCTGACTAAATTTAACTGAAAAATTCTGTATAATTACAGACAGCCAAAGACCATGTTAATGTCAAGTCCCCTGCCAGAAGAATCCCTGTAAGAGATAAAACGTTAGGATCCATAACGTGCAATCTGCAAGGAAAACAGGCATACAGATGATATATTCACAAAATAAGGACCAATAAACATATGGAATAAAGCTAAGGTTCATGGTAGCCAGGGAAATACAAATGAAAACAAAGAGCTACTATCTCACAGCTCTGACTAGAAAACTTTAAAAGTGATAAGACTAAGTGTTTTGGTGATGACCTGGGAAATCCAGAATCCTCTTGTACCGCCTTTGAGAGCACAAACTTACACGCCACTTTGGAGAGCAATCTGTCAACATGTAAGAGTCAGACACAACTTAGCGACTAAACAACAACAAAGTCACAGAGCACATATCTAAAATCAGAGTATCTATTACCTGAAATTCCATGTGGGGGCGTGTGTTCAGAATACCTAGCACGTTTCATCTGCATAAGAAAATATTATCAAGAGTGTACACTGGCAGCGCTGTTCAAAATGGCAAAGAGTAACACTGAAATGACCATTAGTGAGCGAAATGATAAGCAAACTGACATAGTGATACAAAATAGCAGTAATGTTGAACGAAAAGGGAAACTACAAAAGAACACATCACAAAATTTTGAAAAACTGCTGTATTATGTATGGACAGAAACATGTGGTAAAATATAAAATCTTAAGCAGGAAGGAGTCATACCAACTTCAGGAGGGTGGGTGAGCTCCAATGAGGGAAGGAGGAGATGGTCTCAGGGAAGAGTACAAAAGAGTAACATTTTATTTCTTTAAAAATCAGAAGCAAATATGGCAAAATAGTTTATGAAGAGTACAAGGGCATTTATATTATTATTAGTTATGTATATTTGAAATATTTTGCAATTAAAAAGAATTTTAATGGGCACATATGGTATTAACAATCAAATAATTATTCACACCACACAAACTCCAGTAATGACATTGCTTTAAGCCACAGAAACTTATATACATACATTACAGCATGTGATAAATAAGAGTTAAAAATAAATTCTAAAATTTGCAATTTACATCAGGGCTTTAAATTAACAATTTTACTAATGGGCTCTGAATCTCATGCAATTTTAAAATGTCCTTAATGCTAGAATTTTAAGGGATGCTCTTGAGTTGTCAAAGCTATATAAACAAACTTTAATTATAATGTGATATTCTGAATTTCAGTTTTATTTTGGAAAGCTTCTTTAGTGTATAAACAATAACAAGCTTTACATTTGTATTTACAAGTCTAAAAGAAATGTGCCAAGTGTCCTAAGTATGACGAGTAGGCATCTCACTTAATTATACTCTTTCACCGGAGAACCTGATACCCTGAAGAATAATGTGGAAAAACAATGCTCCATTATTCCCTTTTCTTTTCTACTTGGGGTATGGGTCAGAAGCAAGACGTACCAATACTGGAAAAGTTATAAACAAAGCCTTACTATAAAACAATTTTAAAGGAAAAGTGTGTAATTTTCACAGAGGAGTAACACAATCTTTTGGGTTTACTATGTTAGAGACAGACATAGGAAAAAGAGAGAATATTTTAAGAAAGGGGTTAAGAAGAGGTAGTAGAATTTTGCTATCTGTATTCCTTGAGCCTAAGGCTATAAGGTAATAAATACTACAGAGAAAATTTCAGGAGACAGATAAAACTCGGCAGGACACTGCATCTACAATACAACTCAAGATCTTTAACTCACACGGAATACTTCAGTCTCCACTACAATGCTCTGACCACATTCATACTATTTCAATAATAACCATTTTACCCAGCTGATAGTATACAGTACTTTTATTTAACACGAGTTGCTTTTTGCCAATTAAACATTTGCAACAGAGATGATTAGCTGAGTCTTCACGTAACCGTGCTATGAGATAGGCTAATTATTTCCCGTGTGATGGAAGACTGCAATAAAATTATTCCAAGTTCCAAACTTTCACACTTTTATATTTTGGGCACAGTTTTTAAGGGCAGTAATGCTGTAGCAAAACTCAGGTCTTCACCTACCTCATTTCAGCCTGTTATACTGAATTATACTTAGTATTAAAATGTCTAACTCACACTTATGAAGGCTAGAAAAAATTAGCTCCCCTCAACTCTCTCTAATTTAGTGTAATTCTGACCAGTAAGAATAGCAAAATTTGCTTACAAAATTTAAAGCCTCCTACAATGTTTTTATATTTTTTGCTTTTTCCACCACTCTTAAGTTTCAGAAATAACTATTTCTTTGTTCTTGACAGAAGAATAGAAACCACTCTACTTCATGAATAAAATAAGGTGACTTCTGTTTCTCTCAAATTCTCACCCTCTGGAGACTCACTGCAACTGAGTAATAAATGCACCGACACGTCTGCAATCCAAATTTCACTAGCACAAGGAAATTCTTTTACAGTAAAAAGGTCAGTGTTCTGAATTTAATTTTCTGAATTTCAAAACCCTTACTAAATGGAGGCACCTTAAAGTTCAGTTTATACTCTTTTACATAGGCTTTCAGAGCATGCTTTAAATAGCTTAAGATAAGCTATATTAATAGCTTAATGTCATTTTATCATTAAAATAATCTACAAATACCAGAATACTAATTAATTTTGTTGTTGTAACTAATAAATAAGTCTCAAAATATCTGTGGATGTAAATCAACCCTCTCAATTCATTACCTCACTCGGACTGTTCTAAACATAGATAAACTAACTGAATGAGTTTATCAGTATAATACACTTGTGCAATGTTTTCACCAATTCCCACTCTGTACTTTAGGGTTTTTCCACATTTATTTTTAAATGTACAAAGCGATTAAACTATTTATATAAATATTTTTCTCTCCAATATGTAATATTTTCATGTAAAAGAAAAGGTTTCCAAACATTTACAAAGCAATCTAAAGATAAGTAAACCTGATTTTAGGATCATTACATGAACCAAAATAATTTTCCAGAGAAGGCCCTATTTGAAGGTAATGCTCAGCAGCCTCCTCACATCAGCGCTCCAAGATGAATCAAATCCACTGCCTTTGCTCGAATTTCTTCAGGGATCAATTCCATTGAGGGGAAAAAAAATCTCAGAAAAAGGTCTCGCGACAGAGTGGACAAGTGGATTTGTTGCTGGATGTAAACCATTTGTACTGAAAAAGAAAAATCTAAGTGTTAAAAACTTTTTACACTGCCATTTTACATATACGTCTAAAGTAACAATTTTTTAATATAAAAATTTACTTTAGTAATTACACAAAATGGAAATTAAAGCAAATGTTTCTTATCAAACTGGCCAAGTTGAAAAGATAATATTATCTTTTTTTTAAAATAAAACAAGATGAATACAGCAATCCTTTATTGAACAATGATGTTCAGCTTTGCATATTCCATTTAAATAGTGGTAGGTTTTACATAAATCTTCTTTTAATCCTTTCAACAGCCTTTAGAAAAGTATTATTATCTCCATTTTACAGATGAGAAAACTAGAACTCAGGTCAGCAAGCTGGTGCTTTGCAGACTAAAGTAACTTTAAAATGATTAAACTAAGAAAAGGGAGACTACTGAAATGTCTGTTCTTTACATTCATCTCCAAATCAACACGGTTCAGTGCTCCTTCCAAAGGCCAGTGGTTCTCTGCACTCAGGCTCACGCTCACAAAAACGGAGGTGTGTAAAGAAACCTGCTGTGATGGAACTGAGCATAGTGAGATTTCCTTTATGATGTCTGAAAAGAGCAAAAAGCTCTGATGCCAGACGGCTCTCAGTTCCAATTTGTTCAGTCTCCTTTACTGTATACATCTTACAGAGCCATCCATTTTTTAAGTGCCAAGAGCTATTTTAGAAACTTCCATTTATTAAAGTGCTTTGATGCCACCAGTCTCAGTAAATTACTAATTTTCTTTTACAGATTTTGAAAAATCATTTTTAATATGTCTCCCATTAACCACAATTAAAGAGTTGAACATCCACAGTTTTCTAAGGTTAGATATAATCCATATATAATATTAATATATGTAAGATATAAATAAGCTAGTTTCTCTGTAGACTTACCAAACAAGCTGAATGGAACTTTTTTTTGCATGTTCTACAGGCTTTTTTGGGAAGAGAATAGTTGAAACCGTGAATGACTGAGAAACAAATCATGCAATCTTCAACACCCTCAAAACGTTTGTCTACATTATTTTTCCATAATGCTAAGCCTTCCATAATACTTCCATTCTGTTAACAAGGAAAAAAAAAAAACAATGAATACACACTTTAAATCACCAATATTATCTTAATTCAATTTCACAAATTTTAAAATTGTATTATAATCTGGAGAGAAGAGAATCAATCTGCTTGGCTATATCACAATTCTAAGTTTTATGAATACTGGTTTTCAAAATGACCTCCCACGTTTTAGGAACCAGGTATGTTTCTTCCTTAAATGTTGACTTGAAAGAAAGGCTTCTGACCCAATTTTCAGTTTTTATAGTCTTAGCTTGTTATTTGATGAAACTTTTTAAATAATTAAGTTGTTTGGATCAGTTCTCCTAACTTTTAACTAAAAATGAGGAAATTAACTATCTCACCTACTCAAATGCTGATTTGTTCCAGCTCTACAATACTAGTGAATAGGCTTGTTTTAACATACTTTTCCTCTACTATAGAATGCCTGGCAAACAAAAACTAGAGAAGGTGCAAACAAAACTAGAGAAGACTTAACAATTTGTTTACAATGCAAAAAGGTCTTTGAAAGTACTGAGATTTCTCTAACCACAGGAGAGGTGAAATGTTAAAAGTCAAAGTAGCTCAGAAGACATTCAGCTGTCCGAGACTTACAAAAAGATTCCCTCTCAACTTTAATACCAGGTATTGTTCTATAACATCTACAGGGTCAATGAAGAAGAGTTGATTCTTTTCAAACACCAGGGAAAAACGCTACAGAGCCTTAAAAATTAAAATAAGCTTGGCAGGGTCAAATAATTTAGACATATATCTGTTTCAGTTTCTGTTCAGTCACTCAGTCGTATCTGACTCTGTTAAACCGTGGACTGGAGCATGCCAGGCTTCCCTGTCCATCACCAACTCCTGGAGCTTGCTCAAACTCATGTCCATCGAGTCGGTGATGCCATCCAACCATCTCATCCTCTGTCGTCCCCTTCTCCTCCTGCCCTCAATCTTTCCCAGCATCAGGGTCTATTCAAATGAGTTGGTTCTTCGCATCAGGTGGCCAAAGTATGGGAGCGTCAGCTTCAGCATCAGTCTTGCCAATGAATATTCAGGACTGATTTCCTTTAGGATTGATTAATTTGATCTCCTTGCAGTCCAAGGGAGTCTCAATAGTCTTCGCCAGGACCACAGTTCAAAAGCATCAATTCTTCAGTTCTCAACCTTTCTTTTTGGTCCAACTCTCACATCCATAATGACTACTGGAAAAACCATAGCTTTGACTATATGGACCTTTGTCAGATTCAACAAAATATAGTATCCATTTCTACTTAAGCAGAAGAGAGAAAATTTTACTGCCCTTTTACACAGTAAAGCAGCGACTTCTCTCTAGTTCAGAAAGCCTAACAAGCATGTATGTGGACACTTACTTGATGGGTGAGGTAAGTGCTCAGCTGAAGCATCCAGTTTCGCCACTGCTGCACGGCCACTCCAACTCTTTTCCCACTTTCCACTGTTATTGAGCCCAATGGATAATTTGAAGGCAGCTGTATTATAAGTTCAATCACTATATCCTCAATACTGTAAGTGGCCATGACTTCTCGAGTAGTAGCTCGAGCTTTAACCTGCAACACATGAAAAGTAATTTTTTTTTTTGTGCCAATTTTCTTTTCTTCCCTTTTATTCAAAAACCATCTTGATAGGTTGACAGATAGCAGCCAGTCCTCATTCAAACAAACCACGGGTAAACATATTCACTTATCTAATGTGAGATATTTAAGAAATAGATTCAAATAGCTGACACGTTTCATAGTGATGTTATGACAAAGATGTTTTAAAAAGAAATGCACTGAAAAAGTATGTTTTTATTATACTAGGCTTACCATATTGTAGTTTTTGAATAGAAGTGTATAGAATGGGTTACTATTAATTATCCCTTCTCTTCCAAAGTCAGTGTATCAAATATCACTTCTATTTAGATGTCTCCCAAGTCTTTCCCTACCACAGAATTCCCCTGAGCTTTAGAACCAACCATCAACTGCCAGAATATTTATACCTGATCTGGATTTTCTTCCTAGCACTGCAAACTCAACAGAGAATACAAATCACCATCCTTTAAAAATGTATTCTTCTGACTTTCGTATTCTATGCTATAAAGTGTAGCATCATCTTAAATTTCTCTTTCAGATATTAATTAGCTGTAAGTTTGGTTAAATCACCACAGAATTTCTCACATCCGTCCCCTTTTAAGGACTAGTCTCACTGTTTCCCGCAGGCCCTCCTCATGTCTACACATTATGAGCCTCCCTAACTACTCACGTGAACCCATGCCCCGTGCCAGCAGCCCATGCTGTAAGACTTCAGTCAGAGCAATTTCACTGTTTAACTCTGACACCGTCACTGCCTCAGAAGAAAAAATTCAGTGGCTACACAGCACTAAAAATTTTAGAATGTTAGTTGATGCCTTTTCCAGTATGGACTCAATTCATCACAGAAGCCGTCTGTTCTCTATTTACCTTCATGAAAACTACTCTATATGAATACTGGGCTACTCATTATTTCTTAAGCAACCACAGAAATTATTAATACATTCTCATCTTCAAACTTTTTGCTTTTGCTGTGCTGTTTTCTCTACATTAAATGCTGTAACCCACAGCGGCATCCTGCCAACCTCAAAATAACCCCCCCTCCATCAAGTCTTACCTAGGCCCCCAAGCCGGATGACCTTTTCCCACCCTGACTGCAGAACACTCTTCCTCTTAATGTGCCACTTTCCAGTCTCCAATGCAAAATACATTACCAATATCACCCTCTTTCCTTTATCGGACTGTGTGTTATTACACGACAGGAATGAGACCCTTCTAAGCTGTCTATTTTGCAGGTGACTGGCACAAAGCACCTGGCATCTATAGGTATTCCAATATATATTTTGAATTAACTAGTGAATGTTCAAAAACTATTTAGCATAGGTAAATGAAATTATAACATCACTTCAATCGATGCATTAATTTGAGATCTGATGTCCAAGAATCAGAAAATAGACAATTTCTTTACTTTCTGAACCAAGAGCTACAATTGTGATCATACTCACTACAACGGATAGGCGTAACCAATACTGAGACAACTTTTCTAGAAAAAAATTCAAGATAATACTAACCGTCATGCCATTAAACAGCTGTGTACTTGTTTGCACAGAAGATATTTCTTGAGAAGAAAGAACACTGCTAACATACTTGCTGGTGAATCTATCTACGATATTGAACACACGCTTCTCACTACTGTTCCACCACAGCCTGACCATGGCTGGCAAGTCTTTTAATGTCATGTGATAGACTGAACAAGCTAAGTGTGGAATATGGTAGGGAAGAGCTGAGGTATCTGAGGAAAAAACAAATTCTTAGTTAGTAACACGTATCTCTTACACAGAACACACTGATATGAGTACTTTCCTCGGAAAATCATTTTCAGTTCCTTGACACTAGCACTAGAGCTCATAGAACAGACATACCAAGGAAACCAGAACTCTGTAGAATAGTAGCTTTTTCTCCCACATTCAAAATGAACAATTAGAATGGTAGAAAGAAGATCCTGAAGGATATGGAAAAATCTGCCCCCAAATAGCACTATTTTGCAGGGAAGATCACAAATAAAATGAAGCACACACACTTCAAAGAGGAGGAAAAATTAAAGATTCTTTTTCTTATGAAAGTGAAAGTGAAGTCGCTCAGTCATGTCTGACTCTTTGAGACCACATGCACTGCAGCCTACCAGGCTCTTCTATCCATGGGATTTTCCAGGCAAGAGTACTAGAGTGGGTTGCCATTCCCTTCTCCAGGGGATCTTCCCAACCCAGGGATCGAACCTGGGTCTCCTGCATTGCAGGCAGAGGCTTTACCGTCTGGACTACCAGGGAAGCCCCAAATCATGAAAAAAAAAAAAAAAACTGGCGGCCTTTACTTTCCCCAGAGCTCACTGACGTGTTATGCAGAAGTTCGAGTCCTACTGTACTACCCACAAGACAAAGCTCCAACCTCAGATCTCCAAGGCATTTAAAACAATTCCTATTCTCAGGAAATCCTTTTTAACACTGAGGCGTAGCTAGATGTATGCACGTCTACCCCTTCAGCTAAAATGTGAGCTCCCAGAGTGAAAAAATAATACATTTTACTCATCTTCGTTTCCCCAACAAAAGACCATCCATGGGCCTACAAAACATTATTGTCTACAGAGTAAAAGATAACAGTAATCTAGAAACTAAGCTTCAAAAATGAATTAAATTCCTAAGAACTTCAACCATAAGATCTAATTATTTATTCTATGTTGAGAAATAGGGAAAATCTGGCACTTCAACAATGTCATAGAGGGGACCCACATTTGGGGTTACTCTCCACGTCCTCATGGTAAAGAGTCATACAAGCTGACTTGAGCCTCGTCCCCAGGAAGAAACACACACACACATCATACTGACCTCTAATACCCAAATGGAGCTCTTCTGTAAAGAAAGTTCGAGGGTCCTTATTGGAGAGCTCAACAGCTGTCTCTGCAAAGGCTGGATTTTCTGGCATAAGCCTGAACAGGTGATAAAGCAATTTATTCAAACTTTTTGTTCTTCGAAGGTACATTGAATACAGAGCTCGAAGCTGGTGGAAATGAGAGAATTTTTGTTAGTAAACCCAATTAAATAGGACATTCAGCAGACTTGGAACGAATTAAAGTATAAACAGATTGGGACTTCCCTGGGAGTGGTCCAGCGGCTGAGACTCCGTCCTCCCTATGCAGGGGGCCCAGGTGCGATCCCTGGTGGGGGAAACTAGATCCCACATGCTGCAACTAAGATCCAGCACAGCCAAATAAATAAACAAATATTTTAAAATATATATATTACCTATATATATAGTACAATGTATATGTGTGTGTGTGTGTATATACATATATAGTACAAGAACACAATGAATGGAGAAGGAAATGGCAACCCACTCCAGTGTTCTTGCCTGGAGAATCCCAGGGACAGGGGAGCCTGGTGGGCTGCCGTCTATGGGGTCGCACAGAGTCGGACACGACTGAAGTGACTTAGCAGCAGCAACACAATGAAAAAATGCATTTATCTGAACACTGAGAATGACATGGAAGAGTCCTACAAAATACATCACACAGTGTTACTTTCCAGTCGGGTCGTCTGATGACACTGCTCCCCCTTCTCATACACTAGCAGAAGTTCTCACTACCCCTTCGTTACTAGACATATGCCTCTAACATCTTTCCCAAACTGTCTCCTGTTGATAAGTTCACCGCCACTTTGGAGACTGAGCTGAGAAAAATCTATTTGCCACTGCCCACAGATGCTTCACTCATTCTCCTCCCAAATCTTCCACACCACAATCTCTAATCTTTCAAAATTCTGCTCAAAACTAATCCCATTGCTATGGCTGCCCTCACCCTATACCAAACATTCCAGCATCCCCTTATGACAGAACAATCTGGTAGCTCAAAATGTCCTGGAGTTGTTTTATAAATCAAGAAATTTCACATAATAATATGGCTTTTTTTTTTGCTTTCTTTCTTAAAAATAGGAAAAATCTGGCACCACTGGATATACTACAGGTATCTACATGAGACATGTGCTTTAAAAACTTGTTCCTCAATAATGTAGTTTTCATTTGTTCACATTTACCTTGCGTTCTTTGGTATTTGTACCTGTTTTAAAATTACTTTTTCCACTATGCCATATTGTCCCCTCAGAGTACACAGACACCATTTTCTGGACACAATGAATGCTCAAATACAAAGATCAAGCCATAGGATTTGGCATTTGGGATTCTTAAAAAATCGACCACGAAGAAATCTGGAGGACACTACCTTTACCAAGTAACCAAACTTAACATCACCAAATAAAGAGGACACACGATATTTTGTGCTCCTAAGGTGACCGTGAAAACACAGCACCACCGTGCAATAAATCCCCTTGCTGAAAAATAACTAGAATATAACTACGAGAAAACTATCAGACAAATCCCAACTGGAAGACAGTTTACAAAATAACTGACTTGGTGAACGACAAGCAAGAAAAGTAGAGGAATTATAAGCTAAGGAAATATGAAAGACAAATACAAACATAATCCTTGACTGAATCCTCAATAGAAAAGGAAATAAAATTATAAAGGACATTACTGGGAAAACTGGGAAATTTTTATTTTTTAGGGGGCAAATTTTAAATACAAATTAGATAATATTATTGCATCAAAATTAAAGTGTAATATCTGTATTACATTTATGATAAACATGTTCTTATCTTAGGAGTTTATGTGTATGTAAATGTGTACTCGGTTATGTCTGACTCTTTGTGACCATGGACTGTAGCTGGCCAGGCTCCTCTGTCCATGAGATTTCCCAGGTAAGAATACTGGAATGGGCTGCCATTTCCTACTCCAGTAGATCTTCCTGACCCATGGATCAAACCCGAGTCTCTTGTGCCTCCTGTGTTGGCAGGCAGATTCTTTACCACTGCACCATCTGGGAAAGCCATTTCTAGGATATACGTGTTTAAATACTTTTGGCAAAGCATCATGATGTCTGCTGTCTACCATCTCTGTAAATCTGAATATTTTTCAAAATAAAAAATTGGAAGGAAAGTAGAATTTTTTTAAAAATTTACTGCATATATCAATGGACTTTTAAAAAACACATGTCTACTAGCCAGCAGTCCCACTCATAGGTATACAACACAAGAAAAATGAAAATAAACGTACACACAAAAACTAAGGCATAAGCCTTCACAGCAGCTTTTTTCACAATAGGCAAAAGTAGAAGCACCTAAACGCCCATTGGATGACCTGATAAGCAAAATGTGTTACAGTCATACAATGAACTATTTTTCGGACATAAAAAGCAATGCCATACTAACACACGCTACACATTATGAACAAACCTTGAAACCATTGTGCTACAAGAAATAAGCCAGACACAAAAGGCCATATATGTGAAAAGTCCACAGTAGGCAAATCATAGAGACAGAAAATAGACTAGTGGTTGCCAGTGGCCAGGGGGTTTGAAAGGAAAAGGGACAGCAGGTGGGTAAGGGTGTTTTTTTTTTTTGCGGGGTGGGGGGGCTTGGGAGGGGGGCTGGGTGTTGATGTGTGTAGATACTGAAAATGTTCTAAAATTAGATGGCAGTGATGGTGTACAATTCTGTAAATACACTAGAAACACCAAACTGTACTCTTTATCTTTTTTTTTGGCCACACTGGGATCTGAAGTTCCCCGACCAGGGATCAAACCTGCACCTCCTGCAGCAGAGGCACAGAGCCTTAACCGCTGGACCAACAGAGGAGTCCCCAAAGCTGCATCCTGTAATTAAGCAAATCTGATGATATGTGAAATACATCTCAGCAAAACTATAAGAGACACACACACACACACACACACACACACACACTTATTTTCAATTCAATTTAATTCACTAATTCTTTTGAGACGAATGTTAAAAACAACCCAGATTAAGGACCAAAAATTTATTTAAAAAACGGTCTGCTTTAGGATTCTTCTAATTACTGTTATTTACTGAGTTATGGTGGTTTACTTGTTGACAGTTCAGTTCAACTTCTAGGCTCAATAAATGCTGATCTAATTGTGCCCCTCTCTGACCCTGGCTTAATGAAAAAGATGATGTACTCATAATTTCTGCATATAAGAATTATATAATTATTCCTAATATCTGAGTATAACAAGAACAAAATTCTTAGATATAAGGCCTCAATATGCTGCAATTTTTTAGAGATCAACAATATTCTAAGAAACAAATGCAGAAGCCTAACAAGTAGTTCTTGAAATATATAATCAGTGAATTAAGACAAGCTCAAAACACAAACCTAAGTGGTAAGACTGAAAATAAATAAAACAATCTGAACATCTAGATCAGTGTTGCCTCTGTGATTTCATTTTCTCCTTAGATAAACAAATGCAAAAATGTATATGTTGATATATTTGTACCAAGAAATAGATTATTGAGCTTCCCTGGTGGCTCCAGGGCAAAGAACCCGCCTGCCATCGCAGGATACATGGGTTTGATCCCAGTCCGGGAAGATCTCCTGGAGAAGGAAAGCAAAACCCACTCCAGTATTCTTGCCTGGAGAATCCCATGGGGTCCATGGGGTCGCAAAGAGTCAGGACTAAGTGACTAAACAACTACAAGGGTTATTAGCAACAACATAAGTTATAACTTAAGGATTCTGAAAAATCACATTGAAAATGAATGCCATGATATTTAGTCACACTTTAAATATGTAGCGATTTAAGTCTTGTTGTATTAACCTGACAAAGAAGTGACCTACTTTATTAAACTGATTCAATGTTTGGAACTTTTTTTAAAAGCAGGCATCTAAAAGAATTTTTTAAACTGGAGCAGAGCTTTCCAGTTTCCTTGTTAAACGTGAGACAACAGAGACATCTAGTGGCTGCTAAAATAATTTGGGCAAAATAATTACTATAGGATATTTTCATTATTTAGTGATAACAGCTTGAATTACATATGGTAATATTTCATAGATCTTTCTCTAAACACTGATTTTCAAATAAGGTGAATTTCCATTGATATTCCCACAAGAGTCAGAAGTTGACCAAAGGGAAAAAGAAAATAGCAAGATCCAGTTCTTTAGAAACTGTTACTATGATAACACAAAAGTAAATTATAGAAACCTGGTTTCCTGCAATAAACAGACTTGGTGGACACAGTCAGTTAGAAAAAAACTGATCCAAGCATAAAACTGTGGGAGGGTGACAAAGTAAAGACAGAAATAAATTTAGCAGAATGTCTGTAATGAGCCAGATAAGAGCAGACTAAAATGTGAGGCATGTCCTCATTTTTCTCCAAAAGGAGGGGAAGGAAAGGTTTAAGATAGTAAGAGAGAAATACTTTTTTGACAGAACTTTTTTTTTGTCTCATTTTATTTACCTGAGATGAAGCAGCTTTGAAGAAAGTAAGTATTAATTTCCAAGTGAGGAGGTACCCCAGAACATAACAGAAGTCTTCACTCAGTGGCTTGATAGTAACTATCTGTCCAACAGGAATACATCCCAAAACATTTTCTAGTAAGTCCTCTTGAGTGCTAAGAAGAGACATCAGTGCAGCCGGTGGCGACCTAAGAATCAATGATTAAACAGCACAGTTTTCTTCATAATTTGTCTCTTAACAAACTGACAGCGTGTATAAATTTGAAGCATTTTAGAAAAATCTTCCTCTTCCTCTATTTTCCAAAAACCATTTTAAAAGTTCCCCTTAATAGGTTCAATTTTGACCCTTAATTTTATATAAAGGCAATTATAGAATCTGAAAGGCATAAAATGATATAGAAATATATACATGTTTTCATATTTATAAATATGTAAGATATGCTATAAAATTTACTCTAGAAATTAGTACTTAAAGGAAAAACTTTTCAGTTCAGTGCAGTCGCTCAGTCATGTTCAACTCTTTGCAACCCCATGGACCATGGCACACCAGGCCTCCCTGTCCATCACCAACTCCTAGACTTTACCCAAACTCATGTCCATTAAGTCAGTGCCATCCAACCATCTCATCGTCTGTCATCCCCTTCTCCTCACGCCTTCAATCTTGCCCAGCATCATGGTCTTTTCAAATGAGTCAGCTCTTCACATCAGGTGGCCAAAGTGTAGGAGTTTCAGCTTCAGCATCAGTCCTTCCAATGAATACTCAGGGCTGATCTCCTTTAGGATGGACTGGTTGGATCTCCTTGCAGTCCAAGGGAATCTTAAGCGTCTTCTCCAATACCACAGTTCAAAGGCATCAATTCTTCTGCGCTCAACTTTCTTTATAGTCCAACTCTCACATCCACACATGACAACTGGAAAAATCATAGCCTTGTCTAGATAGACCTCTGCTTTTTAATATGCTGTCTAGGTTGGTCATAACTTTCCTTCCAAGGAGTAAGCATCTTTTAATTTCATGGCTGCATTCACCATCTGCAGTGATTTTAGAGCCCCCCAAAATAAAGTCAGCCACTGTTTCCACTGTTTCCCCATCTATTTCCCATGAAGTGATGGGACCGGATGCCATGATCTTCGTTTTCTGAATGTTGAGCTTTAAGCCAACTTTTTCACTCTCCTCCTTCATCAAGAGGCTCTTCAGTTCTTCACTTTCTGCCATAAGGGTGGTGTCATCTGCATATCTGAGGTTATTGATATTTCTCCCGGCAATCTTGATTCCAGGTTGTGCTTCATCCAGCCCAGCATTTCTCATGATGTACTGTGCATATAAGTTAAATAAGCAGGATGACAATATACAGCTTTGATGTACTCCTTTTCCTATTTGGAACCAGTCTGTTGTTCCATGTCCAGTTCTAACTGTTGCTTCCTGACCTGCATACAGATTTCTGAAGAGGCAGGTCAGGTGGTCTGGTATTCCCATCTCTTTCAGAATTTTCCACAGTTTATTGTGATCCACACAATCAAAGGCTTTGGCATAGTCAATAAAGCAGAAATAGATGTTTTTCTGGAACTCTCTTGCCTTTTCAATGATCCAGCAGAAAATGTATATTTCTACCTTTCATTTTATAGATGAAAAAAAATCATACACCCAGAGAGGCTAACTGATTAGTCTGAAGTCCCTGCCTAGCCAGGGGAACAATTAGGGCTAACAAATCCTATCAGGTCCTTTATCAACCAACAAAGGGTTAGAAGATCATAAGACTGTATTGTCTTTCAATACAGTTAAAGGAATGTTAAAGGAAATTTAACATTCATATTAACTCATGGCAATGTAAGGTAATTTTCTTCTTTATGGAAGCAGTGTACTTATTAACACTTTTAGACAAGCTTGTAAGAGTCTCAGGAAGTGAAATACTCGTGTGTGTTGTTGCTGTTCAGTTGCCGAGTCATGTCTGATTCCTGGACCCCATGAACTGCAGCACACCAGGCTTCCCTGTCCCTCATCATCTCCTGGAGTTTGCCCAAGTTCACATCCACTGAATCAGTGATGCTGTCCAACCATCTCATCCTCTGTCACCCTCTTCTCTTGCCTTCAATCTCACCCAGCATCAGGGTCTTTTCCAAAGACTTGTGTGTATCTCCAGTCAAATTCTCTCTGACATTCTGACTTCAGACTCTTCTTTTACCTCTGTGATCTTTCTTTCCTTGTGGTTTCCTACTACCAGCCCATAAGTAAAAGTTCTCTCCAACTTCTGCCCTTAAGTTTTTACCTTCAGCACCACCATCTCATGTACCAACCCTTCTCCATTCCATACCAACCATCAGCAGATTTTACAAAGAACAACTCTCCACTTTACACACTGACCTCCATGCACTTTGGAACTTCTAGAATGGCCTCCAGCTCTGCTTGCTACTTCTATGTCTGAAGCTACTTATGCTTCAGACTTCTGCCAGAATCAGCTGATGGTATCCCACCTTCTACCAAACAATGCCCCGATCTCTAGAAAATGTCATTTTGAAGGCCCTTCATTACCCTCCAGCTTTATCTTTCACTCTACCCTCCCTGCCTACTCTGCACATGCTCATTTATTTGCCTGCGTTGGGTCATAGTTGCGGCACATGGAAACGTCACTGCCTCTGGTGGATCGTTCATTGTGGCACAGGGACTCTCTAGTTGTGGCACGTGGGCTCAGCTGTTTCAGCATGTAGGTTTAGTTGCTCCCTGGAATGTGGGATCTTAGTTCCCAAACCAGGGATCAAACTCACATCTCCTGCATTGCAAGGCAAATTCTTAACCACTGGATCACCAGGGGACTCCCTCATTTATTCTTTTACTCAACAAATGAGGATTATTTATAACTATTTAAGGCCAACAACTGGGTGCTGGGGAACAAAAAGTCAGAAATAAAAGACTGAAAGCCTCACAGAGCTTATATTCCACTGGAAGAAGACCTAGAAAATTAAAAAATATGTCACATGGCAACAACTCGATATTCCCCAAGCACATCATGAGCAGTCATGCCTCAATGCCTTTGCACATGGTGTTCCTGTAACTTTCCCCTGCCTGCTGAAATGCTCCCTAATCTGAAAAGTCTTCCCTTTCATCAATGTCTTCCCTTTTTGGCACAGTAGTTGTGTCTCACTAACATCATCCTTTTTCTTAGCACTTGTCACACACTGTCTTCTATTATAGGGTGGTTGTTTAGTCACTTAATCGTGTCCAACTCTTTTGTGACCCTATGGACCATAGCCCACCAGGCGCCTCTGTCCATGAAATTTCCCAGACAAGAACACCGGAGCAAGCTGCCATTTCCTTCTCCAAGGGATCTTCCCAACGTGGAAATCAAACCTACATCTCCTACACTGGCAGGTGGATTCTCTACTGCTGAGCCACCAGAGAAGCCCACTCAGTTTTAGGGCAATACATCTAAATTAGATTATAAGCTCCTTAAGAAAACAGCTTACTTAACACTATATTCTCCCCTCACCATTTAATTAACACTTGCACAAAGGGGTGCTCAATACATTTTTGAAGGGGTATACTCTTTCCCCAGTTACTATGTGGCCAAAGAAAGTTTTACTAAACAGTAGCAAACTGAAAATGACTTAGAAACAATTAGAAGAGAGAGTAACTTTCTCTTCAAGTGAGCTCTAAAATTCATTTATATCTTACAGATAAATGTACAAGATTTGTGGAATGAATGTATTCACTAAACTTAGAGCTTTTGCATTGCCTCAGTCTTCTAAAGTCATCATGATGGATTATGACAATTTAATGAAGCAATCCCAACTTATGATGGTTTGACTTTTAATTTTTCAACACTACAACAGTGTCAAAGCAATGAGTGTTCAGTAGAAACTATACTACACATTGTGACCTTTCCCCAGACTGGCTATAACGCAGAACGGTCCTCTCTCACAATGCTGGGCAGTGCTGGTGAACTGCAGCTCCCAGGCGGCCATGCAATCACAAAGGGTTAACAACCAAGCCACTCACAACCACTCTTACCCAGACAACCATTCTGCTTTTCACATTTGGTACAGTACTCAATAAATTACAGGAGATAGCTAACACTTTATCAATACAAATAGCTGTAAAAAGAAGAGAAGCAAAAAGCAAAGGAGAAAAGGAAAGATATAAGCATCTGAATGCAGAGTTCCAAAGAATAGCAAGAAGAGATAAGAAAGCCTTCCTCAGCAATCAATGAAAAGAAATAGAGGAAAATAACAGAATGGGAAAGACTAGGGATCTCTTCAAGAAAATTAGAGATACCAAGGGAACATTTCATGCAAAGATGGGCTTGATAAAGGACAGAAATGGTATGGACCTAACAGAAGTAGAAGATATTAAGAAGAGATGGCAAGAATACACAGAACTATACAAAAAGATCTTCACAACCCAGATAATCATGATGGTGTGATCACTGACTCACCTAGAGCCAGACATCCTGGAATCTGAAGTCAAGTGGGCCTTAGAAAGCATTACCACAAACAAAGCTAGTGGAGGTGATGGGATTCCAGTTGAGCTGAAAGATGATGCTGTGAAAGTGCTGCACTCAATATGCCAGCAAATTTGGAAAACTCAGCAGTGGCCACAGGACTGGAAAAGGTCAGTTTTCATTCCAATCCCAAAGAAAGGCAATGCCAAAGAATGCACAATTGCACTCATCTCACACGCTAGTAAAGTAATGCTCAAAGTTCTCCAAGCCAGTCTTCAGCAATATGTGAACCGTGAACTTCCTGATGTTCAAGCTGGTTTTAGAAAAGGCAGAGGAACCAGAGATCAAATTGCCAACATCCACTAGATCATCAAAAAAGCAAGAGAGTTCCAGAAAAACATCTATTTCTGCTTTAGTGACTATGCCAAACCCTTTGACTGTGTGGATCATAATAAACTGTGGAAAATTCTGAAAGAAATGGGAATACCAGAACGCCTGACCTGCCTCTTGAGAAACCTATATGCAGGTCAGGAAGCAGCAGTTAGAACAGGACATGGAACAACAGACTGGTTCCAAATAGGAAAGGGAGTACATCAAGGCTGTATATTGTCACCCTGCTTATTTAACTTATATGCAGAGTACATCATGAGAAACGCTGTGCTGGAAGAAGCACAAGCTGGAATCAAGATTGCCGGGAGAAATATCAATAACCTCAGATATGCAGATGACACCACCCTTATGGCAGAAAGTGAAGAGGAACTCAAAAGCCTCTTGATGCAAGTGAAAGTAGAGAGTGAAAAAGTTGGCTTAAAGCTCAACATTCAGAAAACGAAGATCATGGCATCTGGTCCCATCACTTCATGGGAAATAGATGGGGAAACAGTGGAAACAGTGTCAGACTTTATTTTTCTGGGCTCCAAAATCACTGCAGATGGTGACTGCAGCCATGAAATTAAAAGATGCTTACTCCTTGGAAGGAAAGTTATGACCAACCTAGATAGCATATTCAAAAGCAGAGACATTACTTTGCAACAAAGGTCCGTCTAGTCAAGGCTATGGATTTTCCTGTGGTCATGTATGGATGTGAGAGTTGGACTGTGAGGAAAGCTGAGCACCGAAGAATTGATGCTTTTGAACTCTGGTGTTGGAGAAGACTCTTGAGAGTCCCTTGGACTGCAAGGAGATCCAATCAGTCTATTCTGAAGATCAGCCCTGGGATTTCTTTGGAAGGAATGATGCTAAAGCTGAAACTCCAGTACTTTGGCCACCTTATGCAAAGAGTTGACTCATTGGAAAAGACTCTGATGCTGGGAGGGATTGGGGGCAGGAGGAGAAGGGGACGACAGAGGATGAGATGGCTGGATGGCATCACTGACTCGATGGACGTGAGTCTGAGTGAACTCCGGGAGTTGGTGATGGACAGGGAGGCCTGGCATGCTGCGGTTCTTGGGGTTGCAAAGAGTCAGACATGACTGAGTGACTGAACTGAACTGAACTGAACACTTTATCATAAAACAGACTTTGAGTTGGATGACTTTGCCCAACTGTAGGCTGATGGAAACGTTCTGAACACGCTTCAGTAGGCTAGGATAAACTGATATTCAGCAGGTTACATGTATCAAATGTATCTTTGACTCAACATGTATTCAACTTACAAATAGGATGTAACCCTGTAAATTGAGGAAGACTTGTATTAAAAATAACTTACAAGGCTGGTTCTTCTTCTTCATCTCCATATGACTTTAGATTATCTTGATCATATTGTGGGAATTCAGGCATCAATCTGAAAGTCAGAATATTAAGTTACATGAAATGGTTCACTGTTAAGTCATGCTTAGCAATAGAAAGTCCAATACTAATTTTGTAATGAGTATATCCTTTTACTGAGCTTATTCTGAAATAATCCACTATGGCCAGGACTATATAAATATAAACTGTGCATGGAGAACCATGACCATTCCTGTTACTGAAACATTTAGTCAAGCGTACTCTGTTGCTGTTTTTACTTTGACTTTTTTTTTTTTTTAATTTTTGGTAACTTCTTTCTTTTTGACTTTTTTTTAATGACCAAAAATTAAAACTACATATGTGAAAGTGAAAGTCACTCAGTCTTGTCCAATTCTTTGTGACCATATGGACTATACAGTCCATGGAATTCCCCAGGCTAGAATACTGAAGTGCACAGTCTTTCCCTTCTCCAGGAGATCTTCCCAACCCAGGGATTGAACCCAAGTCTCCAGCATTGCAGGCAGATTCTTTACCAACTTAGCTATCAGGGAAGGCCAAAACTATATTTCATTTTTTAAAAAACCACCACAATACTGATTCAATTGAAAGAATTCTTACTTGTATAGCATATGATAGACAGCAATTTGCACAGGCCGAGCTCTATAAAGGAGTAATGGGGCTAATGTATTTAACAAAGTCTGGAGGTATTCTGGCAAGTTTGTTTTCTGACCAGCAATCAATCTTGCAGGGAGTTTCTGACTCAATAGCTGATCCTTTGGGATATAAGTTAATGTTTCACACATGGGCTTCAGCATTGCATTCTGAAATGATGTTTCAGATGTATCTCTGTTTTCTCCTGATGACAAAAAGGAAAAAAAGAGTCATACCCCAAACAAAGTGAGTAATACAACTTGACCGATTCACAGACAACCAAATGTTATTTAAGAAAATGAAATAAAAACTTGACAAACATTAAAGCAGTCCAAACTAGAAGCATGAACTGAATATATATTTCAGATAATCTCAACTATTTAATGACTTCTATTATCTTATCCTTTTAAAAAAAAGAAGTTTGAGTTAAAATAATTTATTCATATTCTCTGAATTAGTATGATTCCAATTTTCAGTGGTCTTTAGGTATCTTGTGATGTTTCAATTCTTGTCTGTAAAGCAGAAGAATATACGATGATTCTGAGATGCTAAACTTTCTCTCTGGCTCTTTCACTATTTTGTGTTGTGTGACCTAAACATCCAAAGTTGATTTTGCGGTGTTTTGTGTTTTGTTTTGTTTTTTAATTTTTCAAAACAAGTTACTTTCAATGACTCTCACTACTACTCCCTTTTTCACTTGCCTGTAGCAGTCACCAAAAGAGGTAAAAGCAAACTGTGGATGCCAGGAGAAAAAAATTCTTTCCATTCACTGATTAGATTTACAGGAAGGCTGCCAGTGGTGACCAGAGTTGTAGAATCAAAAAACGCGCTGAGTTCACAGGCCAAATCACAGCTGACATAGGCAAACAGTTGTACAAGTGGAACAGAATACAGTGCCTGATTCTCATTTGTTGTCTGAGGAAACAAAAATTAAATAGGTAAGCAGACCTCCTGTAGAATACTACAAGTCAAGGCAATAAAGAGAAGTCCCTTTCATTTCTCTAAATTTGAAAATAAGAAACAGTTTGAATGTATAGTCTCAGGAGACATTTATATATCAAAATAACTTATTTTCAGAATTAACTGTTAGGAATTAGAATTAACCCACTTATTGTGAACTGTTCTTTTTTATTTCTGCAACCATGAAGGAAAATAATATCAATTACCATTTACCAAGTTAAATACATTAAAAGCACATTTATAATCTTCTCAGGAGCCCTATTAATTGGGCATTATTAAGTTATTTTAAAATGAGGGAACTGAGGCTCAATTAGGTAAGCTTTAATACCCTAAGCCACACAGTAAACAGCAGGCAGAGTAGAGCTTCAGACCAATTCAACACTGACTGACTTGCTGCAAGACTTGCTACCTAATACCCATAGGTATTACACAGCTGGTTGCTTGGGGTCATAAAAAGAACTCTAATTCCCTCTGAATTTGTTTAATCAATTATTAAATACTAGTGCCAGACTGCACTAGTCTGGCAATAATGAAACAGCACACTGTAAGAATAGAAGCAAAAGACCAAAAACCTTGTCATGAAAAGATAAAACCTTAAAGGACTATGCTACAAATATTACATTAAAATGAGCTAACGGAGAGACCATTTTAAAAGCAGTTAGCAGAATGGCTGCTGAATGATATCAGCAAACATTAAACCTCAATCATTTTACTGATCTGTCAAGCAGCAGTCGGCAAGGAATATATCTATAAAGAGTTCAAATGTTTGCAAAGGAGCTAACTACAATCATTACTTAAAGAGGATGAGAAAATACTTCTGGCACACAGATATGCACAAAAACCCAACATCAGTGATGATGCAGAAGGTTAATTTACCTCCAACCAAGCCAACATGGAACACATGATGAAGTCCCATTCGCTCTCTGCCAAAGGAGATGAGCAGTATTTCAGAAACAGGGAAAGGAAACGGATTATTTCTATATTTACAGCCAGTATCTCTGGACTTACTTCTGACAGATTACTGTGATAAAGACAAAAATAAAACATTGATGAATTATACAGACATTCAATGAGAAAAATTTAAATCTTATATACTTATAACAGACTGACTTAAATGCCTACCATCCTATTACTCTATGAAACAGTGACTGTAAGATACATAATCTGAGACCACATCATACACAGAGGGAAAAATATAAAGTATTACCTACCAACTGAAAAGGAAAATATCTTCGTGATCTTTTTTCCACGTTATCAGAACTTTTAATAGACCATGTAATAGCTCTCCATCATCTACGCTTTTGGTCTGCAGACAAGAATTGAAAATGGCAAGATGTCCAAAACCTCCTACAGCAAAATTAAAACATTTTTAAATTGTATTGCTACTATAAAAAAAGAAAGCCTATGCTGAGATAGGTTAAAAACTTTCTTCAAAAGTGTCCAGGGTGATGATTCTAAAATTAGGGCTTATAAGAAAGAGTCAACAAATGAGCCTATGAACTCTATAGGCAGGGACCTGCCAACATACTCAGCACCCAGCACAGAGAAGAAGTGTGGCAGGGCAGGCAGAGGGGAGCAAGTGAATGACACTATGCATTAAACCAGCCTATGCCATTATTTTCTTTGTTTCCTTACGGATAGGACATATTCAGCATACCCACCTCTCAAAAAACAGACAAATCTCTAGCTAGAGCACAAAGTTAAATAAAGTTGGAAAATAGAGCATACTGTTTTATAATTCATACGTTCACTCAGTAAGCATCTATGTTGGGAAAGCTCCTGTGGGTTCCCTACTCTTTAGACTCCCTGATTCCTCCTTATTCTTCAATTCTCAGCTTAAATACTGCCTCCACTCTGAAATTCCCAAGTACATAAAGTACGCCCCTCCTCATTCCTCTAGTATCACTTGTTTGTTGCCTTTACAGCACTAATGTTTGTTATTATCTCATCAGGAAGTAAGCTCCATGAAAGCAGGAACCTTGTCAGTTTTACTCATCGCTGTATATGGCCCCCTAACACAGTGCCCGAGATACATTTATTTTGACTGACTAAATAAAGAACGAATAAATGAATGCATACAAGGTACACTGCTAGACAGACACTAGGGAGAAAGCTGGACAAAATCCAGTCCCTGAAGGGTCTTATTCAGCAGTACTGGCAGACTTAAAAACAAATTAGAATAATATGGACAAAAACTGAGAACCCAGAGCAGGAAACTACACTAAGTTAGAAAAGGCTTCCCAAAGTTGGTGTGTGAACGGGGATTTATCAAAAGATGAAAGTCTGCAAGACTAGAAAAGGGATGCTCCAAGGAGTGCTAAGGCACAAAGCTGTAAGAAAGTATGGACTGATCAAAATTCATGACACTTTAGCATGGTCAGGGTCCAGAGTGGAAGCAAAAGAGGTGAAACTGGAAAAACTGGTTGCAATAAGATTTTAAAACATCTTACAGGCCAAACTAAGGACTTAGGTTTTTATCCTGTAGGCAAAAGAGAACCAACAAAGAAAGCAAAAATTAATTAATTAGTAACAATTTAGTCTTCCTTTAAAGGCAGAGGAAGAATTTTTTTTAAATCTTCCTTACAAAATATCAATAGAAGAGGCTTCAAGTTTAATCAGAAACAACTCATGTTCTAATAACTGAAAAGTATTCGTTAGCTAATTCTGCTTCATCACTTGGGCTAGAAGAGAAAAACCGATTGTAAAACCTTAAAAAACACTCCTCTTCCTGGGCCTCCGCACACCTGGGTACCTTGTGACCTGTGTGAACACAGGCCTATCTTCAGCCACCCTTCAGCTGTAACCTGTGCTGGAGATACCACCTGCTCTCCCATTAGGTAATCCTCTCTTCCATGAACAATCCGTTCAACTGCATCCCTTTCCTGCAAATCCCATTCCAAGCCCACAGTTTAACTATGCAAGTGAACTCAACAGTAAAACTTAATGCCACAAAAATTTATTTTGGTATCATACTATCAAGGCAATTGTTTCACTGTGTTTGCTAATGGCATATTCTTCTTCCACTATCTCAAACTTTCACTACCTTTCTTAAAAAACACAATCCCATTGCCACTCATCAGACAACCTAAAGAGACATGATGCCATGAAGTTCCCAATCCCTTCTACCCTCTCTGTATCTACATCTGCATCCGCCCAACAGCTCTCCTTATCTAAGCTCCACTTATACATGGTTGATATCTTCTTTTTTCCCTTTATTTTATGTCCCATTGGACTACAGTTGATTAACAATGTTGTGTGAGTTTCGGGTGTACAGCAAAGTGCTTTAGTTATACATGTTACATATGTCTATTCTTTTTCACATCCTTTTCCCTTCTAGGTTGCTACGTAATACTGAGCAGAGTCCCCTGTGCTATACAGTAGGTCCTTGATGGTTATCCATTTTACATACAGTGGTGTGTTTATGTCAGCCCCAAACTCTCTTCCTCCCCACCTTTCCCCCTGGTAGCCATAAGTTTGCTCTCTAAATCTGTTTCTGTCATGGTGATTTTTTCTAACTGCTCTCGATCCAATCCTACACACCCTCCTCTCTCTTCTTCTCAGTGGGAACTACCATACATTATTCTGTCTTCTATTCCTCTCTCCCCCTTTGACTCTGTATTCATATCCAGCTTTCACTTCTTTCCACTTCCCCTCCTTTTTTTTTTTTTTTCAAATTTTATTTGTGGCTGTGCTGGGTCTTCATTTGGCACAGGCTTTTCTCTAGTTGCGGCGACTGAAGGCTTCTAATTGCTGTGTGTAGGCTTCTCAGTGGGTTGGCTCCTCTTGTTGTGGAGCAGGGGCTCTAGGGCACGCAAGCTTCAGCAGTTGCAGCTCCCGGCTCGAGAGCACAGGCTCAACAGCTGTGGCGCATGGCCTTAGTTGCTCCGCAGCATGTGGGATCTTCCGGGATCAGGGATTGAACCCGTGTCTCCTGCATTGGCAGGCGGATTCTTTACCACTGAGCCACCAGGGAAGCCCCCTATGTCCCTTTCTACCAAACCCTTAAGAACAGACTATCTGGCCCTACTTTTTCACCACTGTTCATTCCACATTTCAGTCTCTAATTTCATCTGGGCCGTGGCATTTAACAGGTGATGAATATTACCTAAACTCTTGCTTCCTTTTTTTTTAACCTTCAGTCCTTATTCTCAAGTGTCCCTTTACCAACATACCCCTTAAATCTACATACTGGTGTTCCGTTGATGTTCTTTTCACGCTTCACTCTCCTCAACAAGCTCATCTTCATTTACAGATTATACTACCACCTACCTGGCATGGACTCTGAAAGCAGTATTTTCATCTAGCCAACAGCCTACTGCTTACTGACAATCCCCATTTGAGTACTTATTCCATAGCCACCTTAATCATAATCTCATGCGTCCAAACCTTAACATCAGCTCCCTGTACACTCCTTCACCACCCTGCGTCCAGCCCTGAAGTCTCCTGGCAGGGTTTCCTATAAGGCCTCACGGTACTCCCATCTGCGCAATCCAGAAACATAACCACAGAACCCCAGCAAGTCTACTTCCTACCTCTCTCAATTCCATCTCCACTCTTCCATCTGTGCCTTGACTCAAGAGCTCTTATCTCTCATTTTGATTATTTGAATGGCTCTCTATCTATATAGTCTTCTACCCCTAATTTCTCTCTTCTCCCATATGCACTCTTCACACAGCTGTCAAGATAATCTTTCTAATGTGAATATGATAGTCTGAATACTTTCCTACCTAATTTGGGCCAACAGTTCCTTACCTCCTATCGCTTAAAGTCCAAACTCCTTAACTGACAAAATGAGGCCTTTATGATCTGTGCCCTACCATTCTCAAGATCCATACTCTTGTGCACCCTAATACTCTTTGTCCCAACTTTCTACCTTAAATCCAACCAAAATGAAGCTACCTGCACTCTTCTAGTTTCTGTGAACCTGGAATGTCTTTCTCTAACTCTAAGGAAAAGTACCTTTTACCACTACTAAAATATTTCTTTTTGTGAAATAGCCACTGCTATCTCAAAGCAAAGTGGAAAATCCTTTTCTGCACTTCTGCACATAAGATAAATTTTTGCTATATCAGTTATCATATAACTTTACATCTATCTTCTTCTCTACAAAAGAGACTGCCACATAGTCAGGGCTCAATAAGTGCTTGTTAAATTAGCAAGTAAAGGAACTAACAAGAGTACAGAATGTCCGAAAAGTTTAAAACACAACAAAAGCTGTTTCCTCTTTTGCTTTTGTAAGTTGACTCATCGGTTGACTAGGGGGAAATGACGTATAGCTAAGAAGAGCTACACAGGGTACAGAAATGATTAGAGGGTACCTGTGGTTATACACCTTCCCTTAGGCTGCAGCATTTCGATACTGCAAAGTAACAGTCACTCTCCAATGAACGACACTTACCCTATTGAGTCAACTTGTTATGTAGCAAGAATATTAACTAGGAAAAAAATAAGCTATAATTTATCTCTGTCAGATTTGGATTTAGATGTTAAGAAACACTTCTTTCATCTCAAGCAATAATTAAATTAATGAAATATTTATTACCAAGTAACTAACCATTAATATGGCAAACATCTTCCTTGGTCCAGGCCAAAAGGGCAGGTATACACTGAGCAATGAATTCTTTCTTGTCTTCTTTTGACAAAAATGGACAGAGACTTTGAATAGTATGCATATTGCCTTCTGTTAGTGGAAAAAAACTGTTTAAAGAGGGGAAAAAAAAGGTGTGAATTATATTTATCCTAAATATTTAGTTATTTCAGAAAATTCCTCTTATTCATACAATTTAAAAAGACTAAAATTTCCACTATATAAAATAACTGAGTAGAAAAAGAATAAAAGAAACTATGAAAGAGGTTGACACTTGCTGATTCTGTTTGATGAAACTGTGGACAATTATTTTTTTCTGCTTCTCTTTCTCACGTTTCTGATTTTCAAAAAATAAGCATATATATCTTTCCCCAAAGATGATTTTTTATAATTATACAAACAGTACATGCTTATGCTGTCATTAAGAGCCAACTGATTCAATTTAAAGAGGACCAGTTACATATTGCTCATATGAAATGATACTCATATATATGCATATATATACTTGGGTTTTATGTATCTAAATTTTATATTACCTGATACTTATATACTTTCTAGACCACTTTACAGCAGAACATATAGGTACAAAGTATTCTATTTTAAAACTACGTATCTAAATAAAAAACAAAACCAAAATATTTCATACAATCATAATTTAACTATTTTTCTATTAGTGAACATTTAGGATTTTTCCATCAAATTTTTGCTCTTACAAATAACACTATAATAACTGTCCTTGAACAAGTACTATTCTGTATATGTGCAAACACCTCTTTAGGCTAGATTCCTGGAAGTAGAACTTCAAAATCAAAGGATCTGCATGTATTATATTTTGATAATCTCAAGTTTTTCTTCAAAGAAGAATAAATTCACATTTTCACCAAAAATGTACAAGTTTGACTTTTCTGCTGCACACCTAATAATCCTTTTTAATTCCTGGCAATAAGGTAGATAAACTATATACTCCTTTGTATTTGTCATTATTAACAAAGCAAATCCTTTCCTATTCCACATTTCATAAATGAATTACCTTTGACTATTTCATCTATGAATTACCTGTTCAAGTCCTTGACACATTCTTCAGTTTGACTAATTTAATTACTAGAAGCTATTTATATTATGAACATTAATTCTTTTTAATTAACAAGTATTTTCCTCTATTTTTCCACCTATCCTTTATACTGTATTTTTATCATACAGAAATTTTCTTTTTTAACTGTGGCAAAATATGTAAAATTATGTAAAATTTACCATACTATTTTAATTAAAAAAAAAATTTTTTTTGGTCATGCTGTGCAGCATGAGGGATCAGTTCCCTGACCAGGGGTAGAACACATGCCTCCTGCATTGGAAGCATGGAGTCTTAACCACTGGACCATCAGGGAAGTCCCCCAGATTAACTATTTTTAAGTCTATAGTTCAATGATGTTAAGTTCATTCACACTGTTGTGCAACCAACCTCCAGAACTTTTTCATTTTACAAAACTGAAACTCTGTCCATTAAATAAGAACTCCCCATCTTCTTTCCATTCAGTCCCTGACAACCACCATTTGACTTTCCGTCTCTATGAATATGCCTAAATACCTCATATAAGTGGAATCACACAGTATTTGTCTTTTCGTGACTGCTTTATTTCACTTAGCATAATGTCCTCAAGGTTCACCCACATTTCAGTATGTCAAAATTTCCTTCCTTTTTAAGGCAGAATAATACTTCATTATAACGCATACATTTTTGTTTATCCATTCATCTGTTGATGGACACAAAGGTTTTTGTTTTACAAAGTCAGGTACCTACTATTTCTTCTATGGATTCTGGATTTGTGCTATGCTTAAGATCTTCCCTGTGCCAAGGCTATACAGTTTCTTATTTTCCCAAAAACTTTTATAAGATTTAATTTTCATCTGGACCTTACTTTAATGTATAATGTAAGGGAGTGGGTCTCACTTTTTTTTTCAAACATAGGTCCAATTTTCCTATCTCATTCATCTGAAAGACCACCTGTATCAAAAACTAAATTTTCATTTATGCGTGCATTGGTTTTTGGACTCCATACTTTGATCCAAGGATACATTTATTCACCAATTTCATACTGCTTAATCACTGCATTGGTAGGGCAAGTCCTTTTCACTTTTCTCTTTCATAAATTTCCTAGCTATTCTTGAGCATTTTTTCCTTTAAATGCATACCATGTTTAGAAGACTTTGTGAAGTTTTTCAAAAATTGCTGCTGAAATTTTGACTAACATTACACTGAAATTAGATACAACAATTTTTACAATTTATCTTCCCACTTTGTTTTGTGATCTTTATTTAAGTTTTACAATTGTAATTTTTCATTAAATTTATTTCTAAATATTTACAGTTTTGTTGTCAATGTAAAAAGAATCTCTTTTTTCCTATGGCATTTTTAAATTGATTATAACTGGTGAATAAGAAAGATACTGACTTTTGTATGTCAAGTATATATCCATCTCACTTGTAATTAGTTCCAGCAGTTCTTTAGTTAATTCCCTATGACTCATGTAAACAGGAAAAATTTTTAATTATGCTGAATATCAAAAGATCATATGCTGTATGACTCCATTTATATAACATTCCTAAAATGGTAAAAATTATAGAAAGAATAGATTACTGGTTGCCAGAGAGGAAGAGAATGGCAGGAGGGCAGGTGGCTGTGGCAAGAAAGGGTACCACAAGGGATCTTTATGATACAACTATTCTGTGTCTTGGAATGTGGTGGTAACACGTGTGTGCTCTGATCTACAGAGCACACACGTGGGTGCAAGTTAACCCAGTCAATGAACTATATCAATGTCATTTCTTGGTTGTGAAATTGCATGAAAGTTATTCAAAATGGCACCATTTGGAAGAAACTAAGTGAAAGGTACACAGAATCTCTTTGTGTTTCTTATAATTGCATGTAAACCTATAATCCACATTAACTGAACTCAAAACAGTAAATTTCAAAAAGTTAAGACTTAAAAATCAAAATTTAGCTTACAATTTTACTGTGCCAGAACATATATATATATATATATATATATATACACACACACACGTATATGTATATATATACATACACACACACACACATGTATAAACATATATATAGTTTCCAAATTCTTTTTGATAAATCTGTAAATTCAAAATGCCTCTTGGTAAATTTCAGGTAAGTGTTTAATCTGAATGCTCAACTTCTCTAATATAATCAACTCTAGTAAATCTCTAGTATGTCCAACCTCACTATTTCTTTGCCTTAGGAATATATTTATTGTCTTTTTAGAATTCACTTCAGTGGGATGATCGTTCTTTTGAAGAGTAAGTAACTTTCCTTATCACTTCCCTTTAGCTAAATAAAGGGATAGAAGGATGTTAGAGAGAGGGGAAAAGATTCTACCCGATAGATTTCTGAGTAAAAGAGAATAAGCTATCAAATGCTAATTATTTAAAGCACATATTAAATTCTTCAACAAAATGTTTTAAGGTTAAAAACACCTATTAAAAAAGTATGGGTCCTCAACCTAAAATGATTGGAACTGTTTTATACTCTTTAAGTCTCATATTTTTTCATTTAATTTCCTCATGTCCTAAAATTTGTTTTCCTGATTCATTACACACTGTTTGTTAGTCAAGGGTTGGCAGAGTGACCAATCATAATAAATTTCAAAGTAAAAGTATTTAAAATAAAAATACCCTTCTTTTCTCCTATAATGCTGTTTTACTTCATCAGATGAAACACTTCGGGAAAGGATCAACTTAGCAATAATAAGAGACCAAAGGGTGCCGTTTTTCCTGGATCTAAAAAAGAAAACAAACATTCTGTTTTGAAAGTATACTTAATGTTTTGACACAGTTGCTTACCTGGAGTCCTTTTACAGAACTAAATAAAACACCTTGTCAGGGTATCAATTCACACAGTACTTTTGCACGTAAATAACTGCCGTTACCAAAAGGACTGGCAACTTAGGCTTCTGAAACTCCTTTACTGAGCTCTCACCAAGGCAATCCCAAAGCCCCTTCATCCCAAAAGGGGAAAGGACCTTAAGGATTAAGCTGGAGCATCAGAAGCTGCAGCCGGAAAGAGGACAGAGAAGACCCAGAGGAGACCAAGGATTGCTGAAGCTGAGGAACCAAGGAGGGCATTAACATCCACTGAGGAAAGTTCTGCGAGTCAAGTAAGTGCAGGGGGACTGGAGAGGAAGACCTGTTCAGTCTGAGGCCTCTGATACTGCAAAGCATACGAAAAATACTACAGGCAAATGTAAAACTCTTCAGGAGAAAGCAGTTCAACAGGATAATTTCAACCAACTAAACATCAGACCACTATAACCTCTACGACAATTCTTCATACCTATTTCCTCATCGAGGGGCAAGGGTTTTGTGGTTATGATATTAAGCCAAACCTGCAGGAAATAACATACAAGATAAAAGGCTAAATTTTACCTTGGAAATTTTAAGTGGAAGGATGGGTCACATATGACAAATTAAAACAACTTCTACAGGACTCTCTCTCTTTCACTGTCATCTGCCCCTTGCATCATATTCATGGATTTAATAACACAGGCAAAGTACAAATATCTCCCAGAGGAAGAAATCAAGTACTTAGTACCCATGAAGTATTTATCATTAACAATTGGGATTAATTTACAACAACCCTCTGATTCAAAGATTAGCATGAAGTGGGCTTACATTTTACAGACACAAAACCATAAACTAGCAAAATACTCATGAAATAAAAATTGAAAAGAGGTTCCCACCTGTCAAATAACAGCTGCAGAAGGCCGGAAGTATTACCAAGTCCACGTAAGTTATCATACGTGATATTCATTTTCTGAAGCATTTCACAAAATCCAGTTAGGAAAACAGGTGGATTGTCTAATTCTTCATACCACTGCAATGAATAGAGCAGTTCTGCAACTAACAGAATGGACAGCACATTATCGGGTGCACTTTGTGAACGGCACTTCCAGTTCCCCTCACTTGTCTCCTGTTCTCTAACACCGCTGTGCCCACCAATTCTAAAATATCCATGAACTGATTTCCAGCTCCTTGATATACAATTATAATGAAAACTGACCGTATCGGATACAAAACACCACTCCTCTCCCAAATCTTACTTGGTCCCTTTTCTGACGAGTTAAGAAAGTGACAGGAACCGAAGTTATCAGAGATGCTACAAGAATCTTCCTACTGTTTTTGCCACAAATGGTAAGAAGCTGCATCCAGGATAAACAACTACAGGACCCAAGACATGAGAAGTTCAAGTCAATGCATTAAGGAAGAGAGCATGACGCAGCACACAGGGAAGGGCCTCGGTGACAGGCCAGTCTGGATTCAGAAAAGCTGCATACACTGTTATCAACCAGGATACGATAAATCTACCTCAGGGGACTGCTGCGAGAATGACTGAGTCTCACGAAATCTGGCCATACCACAGGTTCTTAATACATAATCAGTCACAACTCTCCAGGTATGGATTTTGGAGTCGAGAGACTTGAAACCTGGTTCAAAATCTAACCCCATCCCTTGAAAGCTCCAGATTAAGAAAAACAACAAAAATTATTACCCTAATTCCCAGTGTTGTTTTTGGACAAATTCACTGAGTAAACAGCAGGCTAAGCTCCTTGACCTTAACTGCAGGTGGAGCTGGCTCACCATAAAAGGTGTTTCCAGCTTTCTTTCATAGGCATATATTCTCTTCTGCTAGCAACCATACTCCACTGAGGGCTTACAACCAAGCCTGACACAGGAATTATTCAAGTCCTCCACCTTTCAAATTATTTTGTACAGGTCACATGGCTACCTACAATGCTATACCATTTCCTAGAATGGGGGGGATTTTCCAAATCCTTTTGAAATTCAACATCTGAATGACCACTTGCTGGGGAAAAAATTATAGCCCTATACAAAAGGACTGATCCAAAAATTAACTGAAAAAAAATTAACTGAAAATTCAGAATCCCTGATGAAACACAAGACTTGTTTAACCATTTTCCTCAGGGTTATGTGCTACAGGGTCTGCTTTTATTGATGTCATGCCAGCTAAAGTAACTGCGGAGGTGGTTTACTCGCTCAGTCATGTCCGACTCTTTGCAACCCCATGGGCTGCAGCCTGCCAGGCTCCTCTGTCCATGGGATTTTCCAGGAAGAATACTGGAGTGAGTTGCCATTTCCTTCTCTAGGGGATCTTCCCCACCCACAGATCGAACCTGGGTCTCCCATATTGCAGGCAGATTCTGTACCGACTGAGCCACCAAATTCTGCTCTACTGATAACAACACTATAGCAAGATTTTTTGGTATGAGTCTATCTGATTTGCAATTTAACATTCATCTCTTGAAAGGCCTCAATTTCTCATCACTAAAATAATTAAAAGGAGCTGAAGATTTTTCATTCTTTAAAAATTTAAAGTATAATCAAAATTATTTCAAAATTTTAATTAATTTTAATTAAATTCAAGATTTTAATTAATTTTAACTTATTCAAGACTTACATGTATTTATCTGAATGTTCATATATACTTACTTATTTTGTCAAGTTCATTATTTTCTAGGACTGTTTCCTTTTTCAGTGCAACTACTATCATTTTACTCAATAATGCTGAAGTACACAAATGGCTGGGAAGTTTCTTTGTATCTTGCTCTTTAAAATCTGTTTTGAAACCCTCATAATTCAAACTCAATCTTCCTTCTAAAAGAGGCCTATGCAACCACTGTAAAAAAAAAAAAAAAAACACCTTAAATTATATACAAAATCATTCAACAGTCTAAATTATTTACTACCTACACAATTAAGGCAGGGAACAACGATGAAGTTAGTAGACTATCTTCAAAATGTTCTTAGAATAATTTCAAAAAGGAAGCTATTGCTAGTTTACTAGTAAAAGCACAGAAGCCTAGAAATTCAGTTTCTACTAGCAGAAATTATCAACGTGTGTATTTTAGGGTACCTTCAGGACAGAACTATATCCTATTCGCTGTCAACTGTCATGTCAACTGCTGTCTTGTAAAGATCAAATATCCAATATATGAGCATTCAAAGGCAGAAAGGGAAAGTAAGATACACATTTCATTTACATTTTTTCTTTCCCAGAATAAAATTAAAATATTTAAGCCTGCATGAAATACAAACTTCAGGAATGATATGAGCACTCTCCAATATCAAACATACCTGTACGGGAAGAGACTGTCTCATTTTTTCCCATTCACTGTTGTCTGGCATTACGCTTCCAATATAAGTTCCCAGGAGATTAGCATCTTTACTCTCTAGAAGTGCATTTAGCAAATCATCAACAGCAGACAAAAGCACCTGAAGACTGAAAATAAAGCAAGGAACTTAACTGCTGTAGTTATGCTACAACCAATCTGAACACCCGGGTAAACATTAAATACCCTATCAGATAACAGTTTACCTGAGCAAAAAGACAAATAAAAATAAAGGTAAGTGACACCTCCACCCTCCTCTCGTGAATGACACACAATCGAATAGGGGATTTCATCCAACATTCATAATTTGAAATTAAGTGCTGTTTCTATTTCAGAATGAAGGAGACCTATTTCAGGTCAGGTATTTCTGAAATACAGATATTTCATTTCATGAAAAGAGCATGATACTCAGAGAAAGATTTAACCCAACCATGGCAGCTCTGGACGTGTTCTCTTAATTTTCATTTTTTTATATATTTGTGGATTTAAGTACGAGATGTGAAAAACACCTGCAATTTCAATTACTTACAACAGTGTCTATCAGACCCCCCCAAGAAACCAACAATGAAGGACAATCAGTGTCTGTGGTGGCCATGAGAAGTTACAGAGTCACAGTCCACACCAGTGCAAGCCCAGGACAGAAAGCTATCACATCAGTGACCATAAGCCAGGAGTTCAGCAGGTAAGCGAAAACAAATCATTCTTCAATTACTTGAGTTCAAAAGGATGTTCATTAAAACAAATCCTTTTGGAAAAACCTATTTGGATCTTCTCTTAGAATCCTGTAGGTTTCTTATGTAACAAGTCATTTTTCACAGGCACTCACACTAATGATGAAAACTTATTTAAGGACAATGATCAGTTATTAAAGAGATATTCCGCAAATGAGCATCAAAAAAAGGTTACCTTGTGACATCCAAAGTCGAAGACTGAACTTGGTTCTTCAGCCACAGAGCAGATAAACGTAGGAAGGTGCTCTGTTTAAATGTGTCACCAGTTCGATGAACCAATAAATTTACACCAGAGAGCCAAGTATTTTTCAGTTTACTGATGATGAAGTCTAAAATCAAGATGTCAACAGTAATTTGTTGTCCCTCTAAACTAACTATAAGCAATACAAAATGCTTTAAAGCACTCACTGCAGATCTGAGATTTTTAAGGTACCATTAAGAAAGCATAAAACTATTATTTGCTTGTCAAAACAAAATAACTATGTCATAAATACGTGATGATACAAGCTAGTTCATGCCATACAAATGTAAAAACGGTAAGAACCTCAATTTCATTTTAATATATACCAAGATTGAATGTTTCTAACTATGAAGAGAATGAGATATTAATATATCCCTTTATGAATATGGAAACTGAGGCATCAAGAAATTAAAAACTTGCCAGAGATACTGAGTGAAGGGCTAAGGACTAATTCATCTATCACAGCTGCTTCTCAACGGTTCCCTCAACATCAAGTCAGAACTTGAGAGAAAAGGTCTACATTCATCTTGGTTTAGAAACTTGGGTTTCTAAAGCTCAAAATGTTTTAAGATTTGTAGCCCTTTACTTGAAATGCTTTCAACTCGCAAACACATTATTATTCAATTAATAAAGCCTGGGCACTTACACTATGTAGGTCAAAGCCGGAGAATCCCAACAAAACATTTGAGCAGTAGGCTATTACCTGGCAAATGTGTTTTTTCTTTGCTCTCAGCACATAACTGAAAGAGAGTTAATAATAAATCTTCAGATGATGGCATTAGCAAGCATCCTTTCGCTGAGCTGAAATAGTTATAGGCCACATCACAGATAAAAGACACTGATGAGTCATTATTTTCAGCTTCTGACAATTTCTTTGCTTTGGATAAAGTTTCATGAAGTTTAACAATAATTCTTTCAACATAAACTTCTCCAATCAAGTAATCTAGAGAAAAAAATTCAGACAGACAAAATAAATAATATGAACAGTGAATTTTCTTTTTTTCAACTTTCGTTTTTCATTTTTCAATCGGTGTATTTTAATACTTTACTTTGGGTTAACATTCCACCTTGTCTTTCCATGTGTTTTTTAAAAAACACATCGTTGTTTTAAAAAACAAGGTGTTTATGTATTAGATAGAATAAAATTACATCAATAAATCAATCTGTTCCATCACACATAAAAGCCTTCACATAAAAGTTTTAAATTAAGGCAAAAAGACAAAATTAGAGTGAACGGTTAAATTCAAATCCCTTTAAAATATAAAAGTAAAAACATTAAACATCTCAAATCATGTTACAAAGGAGAAAGGGACGTCAGAGGACAGATGGTTGGATGGCGTCCCTGACTCAACGGACATGAGCTTGAGCAAACTCCTGCAGATGCGGAAGGACAGGGAAGCCTGGCGTGCTGCAGTCCACAGGGTGCAAAGAGCCGGGCACAACTGAGCGACTGAACAACAACAGGGTGTTTACAAGATTAAGGTATCTGAATGAACTAAATCCTGCTGTTCTCAACTAATACTATGCTAACTAAAAACATGGAATCCCCCCAAAAAGGTGAAAAAGAATGACTCCCTTCCTACTGAAAAAACAAGCCATACTTTTACCTACCGTTTTTAACATGTTGGGATAACACCATGCTTAAAAGAGTCCATCTTTCTGAGAAGTAAGGTTCAGAAGATACTGTAGATTCCAAGTCTTTGTTACAAAGATGCTCTGCCAAGGTTACCAATTTCTCTCCAAGGATATCTCCTTTGAGCCAAGGTGTTACTAAAGCATGATTATCTGAACTAGAGCATGCCTAAAGCCATAAAAATTGTACCAAAGATTAGGATAAAGATTAAAAAAACAAAGTGTACCTGCCCAAAATATTACCTGCAACTTAGTACCTCCCTTCATCAGCATGGCCCCAACTTTATCCCCTACTCCTCCTCCTCAAGTGCTTAACAAAGCTGGTATCTTCCCTACTCCCCACTAAGTCTCGCTTATGTACACTTCCATGCTTTGTTCATGCTAGCTTCTCAACCATAAATATTCCCTCTCTCTTTTCTTTATCAAAATTACATCCATTACTATATTCAGTATAAATCCCACCTGCTTTGTGAAGTCTCCCATAACAGCCCATACTCATCATTGCTTTTCTCTGAATTTCTAGAGCAAATAATGTTTCATCTGTGTATGTCTTGTTTCCAATGAAACTGTAAGTTCCTTGAGAGCAGAGACTGTCTTAAACTTCTTTGATACCTGCTATCAACACTGTAGATATGTTCAACGAATAGTGAATGGATGAACTTTAAAGACAGATTTTAAAATGCTTTACAAATATTAAACTGTTGTTCATTAATTTTGTTAAAATTAAAGAATAATTAACATATAATAGCGGCAAATTACTTCAATATGAACAATGGGACTTATTATTTGCCCAAATTTTATGAAATAGTTACTGAGGCCAGATATCTGACAGCAACTGGTTTATTTTCAGGGGGTGAGGAAGGCAAGGAAAAAAACTGTAAATCCACCCCCAAAAGCATGGTGATCCATGTTCCCAGAGCTTCTTTTGGTATAAGGGCTGAGAAGAAAGGAATTTGCAACCTGGTTCATTTCAAAGCAATCTGGAAAAAAAAAATCCAAATGCAGATTGGGTAGTGTCTGAAAAATTATTTTATCTCCTTATTTAAAATATTGTAGGTAACGAGAGCTTTTATTTTAGCCCAAGCTTTATCACTATTCTGGCTTTATGACCTTATACAAAGCTCTTGACCTATTTCTTAATTTAAAGCCGGACCTATTTCTTAATTTAAAAAATAAACATTAACTTAGAAAATCTCTAAGGTCCTTTCCAGTTACAAAATTCAGGTTTGTTTTTAAAGAAGCTGGCTTTAGGATTCTGCTCATAAAGTATGAGATTGCATAAAAACATAAGAAAAACTAGAATTTAGATGGGTATTAATATTGGCTTTCCTAAGATAGCTTACCAAATAAAACCAATCTATAGAATTCTATAGAATCCAGAAAGTAAAATCCTGAATAAAAAGTCTCTCAGGTTATCAAGACATGAAGTCCAACTTCTCAATGTTTTAACACTTTCACAGAAAGAATCTGACCAGAGGATAGGGAAGCTAGTCAGGCATGGAAGTACAGAGTCTAACACTGGCTATGAACTCCCAAACCCTGCCCAAGCCTTCCAAACAGAGACATCTGAACTATGTGCAGGTACGTCCCTAAGTTGGAAACAGATGTATCAATCTTCTCTTATCAAATTATTAACTACTTTTGCTCTGATTTTAGACTTATCCAGAAGCTTTATCATAATTTGGCTTTTCATGTCGCCTACCTATAGGGAAAGAGGTAATGGATAAAGTAATTCAAATGGTGTGCCTAATAAATTAGATTTCTCATTGAAAAAGAGTAAATCAACACTCAGTGTTTATTTTGTACAAAATAAACTGTTGGAGGAAATGGGGAGTTTTTGCTTAATGGGTATAGAGTTTCAATGTTGCAAGGTGAAAAAGTACTAGAGATTAGTTGCACAATAACGTAAATATTAACACTTAACACTTCTAATATTCACTTAATATTAACACAACACTTCTAACACTACTAAACTGTACTTAGAAATGGTTAAAGATGATACAGTTTATGTGTTTTTTTACCGTAACTTTAAAAGACAGGAAAAAAGAAAAATTTTCATAAACTAGAGTTATGTATGTAAAATTTTAAAATAATGTAAAAATGCTTTTAAAAAAGGAAAACTTTTAGGTAACTCGTCATAATATTTCTTTGGTTGGAAACTGTTACATTATATAATTTACAACTTCATTAGGAAAGAATACTTAAGTCATTTAGAAAATTTTCTAAATTGTTATGTTCCTTGACTTCTTTTTATTATTCTCATCACTCATTTTCTTCCTTAGTCAAATGGCAATTAAATAAAAGTGGGAAGACTTTAGTTTGCCTGTATAGTACTCTAGGGCAAAACAAACTTAATTTATTGGTGCATTTTACTTAAAGCTAGAAACACTCAATCCATCTCTACAGACGAAAAAATAACTAGGGTAACAGAGAAAACCTTAGCTTAAAATATAAACTAAGATAAAAGATAAAGCATTTAACTCTTCCTTTGTTACCCACTAGGGAAGAAACATTAGATTTTCAGGAATCTGTTCATTCTTCCCTAATATTCCTAACCAGAAAAATAATTCTATAGAAAGGTGAACACCGTTAAGTCTTCCCAAAATATGAGAAGAAAGTTACAATAATAAGCAAGTTCTTTAACAGAGACACCTGATCACATACTAGTACATGAATATGGCTGTATTTTTTTTTTTCCCCCTACACCTATAAATACAGAAAAAGGAGAGTATTTCTAAGGTACCTTTTCAATGATCTGAAGAATAGAGTTCCATTTCAGCTCTACCTAAAAGAAGAAAAAGAGAAACAATCTGCTAGAACAAACAGTAACTGGTAAAACTTTTTACAAGTAAAGTTGAGTGTGGAATCACTACAAAACTAAAATGCTTTTTAGCTAGTCCAACTTTAAAGACTCCAAGAACCTACCCTTTCATTACCAAGTTTTTGTCATCCTGTCTCACATACTTCGTAATCCCAATCAAGAGTATACTGTCCGCAAACTGACATTCATAGTCAAGAAACGATTCTAAATAACCCCCATCCGGGTCTCATTCTACTCACACGTTATCAGTGCGCCAGTGTAAACCACTACAGTTTTTAAAGAGAACAGGGCTTCCCAGGTGACTCGGTGGTAAAGAATCCACCTGCCAAAGCAGGAGACACGGGTTCCCTCCCATCTAGGAGGATTCCACATGCCGTGGAGCAACGAAGCCCTTGCACCACAACTACCGAGCCTGTGCTCTAGAGCCTGGGAGCCACAACTGTTGGGCCCGTGAGCCGCAGCTACTGAGGCCCGAGTGCCTAGAGCCTGTGCTCCTCAAGAGAAACCGCTGCAGTGAGAAGCGCGCGCGCCACCAGAGAGTAGCCCCCACTCGCGGCAACTAGAGACAAGTCCGCGCAGCAATGAAGACCCAGCGCAGCCAAAAGTAAATAAATAGAATTATTTTTTTTTAAGGTGCAGAGCAGTAATACCTCAATAAGATCATCCAGAATAGCTTTTCTTTCCATATTACTATCACAGCAACAGAGGGCACTGTACAGAATGTCCACCAAGAAACCAGCATCCTTCCTTTGATCTTCATTTAGCCAACCTGTTATTTTCTGGTATAGAAATTGTACCGCGGGATTTTTTTGTACAAGTTTGGCTATTTCAAGAGGCTTGCCTTTGACAGTGCTCTGTTTTTCATCACCTAGCAGCACTTTAAACACTTGGGTTGACGAGAACGAGTTGAGCAGGGTGGAAAGAAACCTGAGATGTTGCTCCGACTTTTGTTCATTGACGTAATTAATGCTCATCTCTGCCAGTTTACAGACTAAGTCTTCCAAAGGTTTTTTCCTCAGCAGGGATATAAGGTCTGAGCAACTCGGAGAGACAGAAGGTTCAGCCACTAACTCAGAGCCTTCACTGTTCTCTCCCTCTGAGGAGACACATTTTTCATTCTCCTTATTATTTTCAGGCATCTCATCAGCAAATCTAACCTTACCAACTTTTTTTTTATTCAATTTCAAGGAGCTCTTCGGCTTTTGAAGGACCTGCAATAGGTTAGAAACACCCAAAACTGACTTAACATCGGCTTCTGGCTCATTGATTTTCTCAACACAGATCTCTGATAGTTTTTCCCAGAAATTCAGCAGCACTTTCTCCAAGTTGCGAGCGGTTTTATCATCTTTTTCCAAATCGGCTCTGGCTTCCCAGGAACTTAAAGTTTCTGCCAAATGGTTAAATAGCTGCCCATCTTGCAACTTTGGGTCTTTGAGAACTGCATCAATAAAAGGAATCAACTGAAAGAGAGGGCAGAAATATAAAAGTTCACTTTTCAGGAGAAATAAAATGTGAACCTTATTTGTAAAGCATTATAAATTTTCTTATTTAATAACTGAAAAACATGATTTTCCCCCCAAACTCTGACAAGAGTTAAGTTGAACTGGAAAATAATTTTCACATCATTCAAAGAGCCTAATGATTTCACTGTTTCTCCTGCGAATTATTTTTTATAATATAACTGACCAAGATTATTAGTCATCAACAAGTAATACAGTTTTCTTTGTATCTTCTGAATTTACTCAAGTTTTTTGCTTTTTTCTAAACCAATATGAAAGAAATATAGGACCCACAGAATTCAGAATGCTTTCTCTTAAATTACAAAGGTAAGGAAAATTAAATATTTGAGATCAACTAGAACAGTAATCAATTTCCTGCCTTAAGGAACCTTATTCCAGAACCCGCTCTTATCACTAGTCCTAAAAGCTAAGCACAATTATTCACAAAAGGATAGATGTACTATATATTTTTGAAGGAACAAGATGATTATTATATAACTTAAAACACAAAAGACTGAAAATCAAATCTTCTAAATTGTTTTGCATTTCAACTCTCTAAAACAGGGTTTGCACAACCAGAGAATAACTAGCCCTTAGACATGATGGTATTATGCTAGTAACTAATAATACAGAAATTTTTATTTATCTGGTCAGTGATACACATTACTGTATAAAAATTTGCAAATCATAAAAATGAAATCTTTACAAGGAAGGCTAATTAATAAAAATGACAGAAACACATACAATGAGTTTGATTCTTTACACATAGTGTGCAAAGGCACTGATGAATTTCACAATATAAATACCTGATCATTGACGAGCATCTCTTCTATCTCTTCCTCCCCTAAGTTTTGTTGCATTATAAAACGTAAGCATTCAAAAAAAGCAGATATCACTGCTGAGCACTCTGAAAAGCTGGTTTTGGTTTTTTCTGTTGATAGCCTAAGAAATAATAAATACGTGTGGCTTATTCTTTCATGAAAAAGAAAATAAGCAATTCAAAAACACCAAACTAAAGACATGGAAAACAATTTCTAAAATTTCTAAAAAATAAAATTCTTAAATGAAAAACTAAGGCCAACCAACCAAAATACAGCCCAAGTAGAATATAAACTTGAACTGAAAAAAAGCATATTTTCAAAAATAGGTCAACAGAAGATAACATTTATTTTCTATTCATGAACCAACCCACCTGCAAATTTCAAAGAGAAGACTTAACCAAATAAAGATAGTAGTATTGTGGAAAAAAAAGTTTAATCATGAATAAAACTGGGTATCTTTTACTAATTTCAATAAATACACTGAAATGACATTTTAAGTGTGAGTTTAAAGAGCTATTATATTTAAGTTAATGGAAAACCCGTCACCAGTTGATTTTCTGCATTTGGGCATTTGTATTTACCAATATACAAAAAAACGGGTCATTGACAAAGAGCCTATTCCACCTAAAGGGTCTTACAATACTTTACCTCACTTTCTGCTATAGTCTATCACTGAAGACTTGAAAGCATCACAAAAAAAGAATCCCAATTGTAACTGTCTGAAAACTTTAGAAGTGTTTAATGAACAGCAAACAGTTTGAGAAAATTTAAGTATGACAATAACTACGTCATTCTATCCATTTATAAAAATAAGAAAAAAAAATCTATTTGGCTTTAAAGGTCAAGAATTTAAATTCCTTGGGCTTCCCTGGTGGCTCAGTGGTAAAGAATCTACCTGTCAATGCAGGAGACACAAGTTCGATCCCTGATCCGGGAAGATCCCACATGTCGCAGAGCAATTAGCTTGTACGCCACAACTACTGAGCCTACGTGCTACAACTGCTGAAGCTGGTGCTCCCGAGACCCACGCTCCGCAAGCAGCAAAGCCACTGCAACAGGAAACCCATGCACCGCGACTAGAGAGTAGCCCCCACAGCTAGAGCAAAACCCGAGCAGCAGTGAAGACCCAGCACAGCCAAAACCAACTACATAAACACAATTATTAAAAAAGACAGACACACACACAAAACTTAAATTTCTTACCCTGCAACTAGGGAGGTGAGAAAATTCTTGAAGAAATCCAACTTTGGATCTGTAATGGACTGAGGGAGTTTGCTGATGAAGGGCAGAAGATACGGATATATGACAGTAGCCAGACCCCGACCTCCTTCACGAACCACAGCTGACAGCTTGGGAAACACACTTTTTTTTGCATTTACATGAAGCCAACAGTCCTTACCAAATTAAAAAAAAAAAAGATTATAATAGTAACTAGATATCATAAACAGAGAGAAAAGACAGAGAGACTCTCAAAAATAAAATTCAAGTATTTTACCTAAAGGGGGTAAATAAAATCTGTCACTACAAACTAAAAATTTGAAATTATAAGAAATTTAACAAAAAACAAAAAGAAATTTATTATATATGATAATGAGGTATCCAACATGCTTCCAGAACAATATGGATCAAAAATAATTATTTAACTTGAAAGATTCCTAAAAAAGCTGCTTTCTAAACAAGGTAAGAAAAAAAAAAGCTGCTTTCTAAAAGTGACAGCAATTGTTGTTGTTTAATCTCTAAGTTGTGTCCAACTCTTGCGACCCCATGGACTGTCGCACAACAGGCTGCCCCGTCCTTCACTATCTCCTAGAGTCTTAAATATAAGATTCAGATATGTTGACGTCGTTAAACCGTATAAGAATTGATATTGACTAAACTAAAAGTAAAATAAAAACTCTATTTCATTTTATAGTCAAGATTTATACCAAGTTTTGGATTAAAGTATTTGATGTCCAAGAAAGCATTTTTCTAGCAAGTTTTAAAAATTATAACCTGATAGGCTCTCTTGCATGGTATGTAAGGCTTCTAAAACACAATTAAAGGAACTTCCCCGGTGGTCCAGTGGCTAAGGCTCCATGCTCCCGATGCCAAGGACCCAGGGTCCCCTCCCTGGTCAGGGGACTAGATCCCACAAGAGGCAACTAAGAGTTCACGTGCCTCAACTCAAGATCCCAACTAAAAGACCTCACATGCTGCAGCTGAAGATCCTGCGTGCACAACAAAGGTCAAAGATCCTGCATGCTGCAACCAAGACCCAGCGCAGCCAAATAACTATATGAAAAAAAAATACAGTTAAGAAGACAAGTATTCCCAGATATACTAAACGTACCTCTCTTACTTACCTCCACAGTTGTAAGTGTATAAAGTACAGCTTCCCAGAGAGCTGGGCATACAATGGGGTCACTGTCATCGATGCTAAGAAGAACGGACGGGCTCACTTTGGATGCTTCATCTTTCATCAACTGCGGAATACGCTGGCACAAAGCAGAAACCAACTCAAAATAGGCTGAGCGGATCTGAAAGAAAAAGTGGAAGCTGACTTAAAGTCTAGTAAAGGTATGACAAAAAATTTTTTTATTTATGGCCAAGGCAGGTAGGTTATTTATACTAACCTTCCATATATAAAACTAAAAGGGTTAGAAAAAACTTTTTAAGAATCTTAACATTAAAAAAAAAAACTTAAGGACACCACATGGCTGAAAAGACATTAGGATTTACCAAGCCAAAAGTGAAGGCACAAAGAATTCAACTTTCTTCTTCATTGGCTCAAGCAAATAGAAATCTTCTCCAGTCTCAGAAGCCTTCATCTGGGGACTCATATCCTATGAATATACTAGTCAGCACAAAGTTGAATACAGCCAAACAAAAAATAAGATACTATGAGCCACTATGAGCAGAAACAAAAGATAATACAGAGACCTGAGACTTTAAAGTTTAGAATTATCTGTCAGTTATAAACTTCGTATCAATAACCTTTGTTACATTTAAAGAAACAAAAGTTTAAAGAAATTTGAAGGGAAAAGGATCTTAGAAAAAGCACAGCAGATCTGGAAAAGAACCAAGTACAATTTCTAAACTAAAAGTAAATACACAAATAAATAAGAGCACAATTCATAGTTTAAGAGCATCATGCCACCACCACTTCTATTCAACACAGTACTGAGAACATAATAAATACAGAGGAAAAAAGGGGGTGGGGGCAAGAACTGGAAAGTAACCCAAGTTACTATCTATAATCATAGCAAAATAACAGGCTACAAAAATATTTTAAAAAAGAATTTAAAGGCAAGAGTTGCTGGATACAAAATTAACAAAAGCACAGCATTCCTATACAACAGTACAAACAAAAAAGAATGTGGAATTAAAAAAAAATTCACAATAGTAACAAAAACCACATTCAGTATGCAGCATATTATAAAATATTATTCCAGGATCCCAAGGACCTTATATAGCCTAAAGAATTCTGAAAAAGAAGAGCAAAGTTGGAGGGTTTCAAGACTTACCATAAAACAATAATAAGAGTATGGTACTGGTATAAAGACAGGCATAAGATGTAATCGGAGAAGAGCCCAAAATTAAAATCCCACACATATGTTCAATTTAGTTTTGACAAAGAAGTCAGGGCTAGGGTAGGGGGAAGCAGGGAGTTACTAGTCTTTCAACAAATAGATACCTATACACAAAAATAAATTTGACTCTCACCTTTATGCCTATATAAAAATTAACTCTAAATGGACCTAAACTATAAAACTTCTAGAATAAAATATTAAAAAATCTTTGTAACTTTCAAGTAGGCAAAGATTTCTTAGATAAGACATCAAAAGTATGAAGTGTAAAAGAAAAAAAATTGATAAAAGGACTTCAAAATCATCTACTCTACAAAAACCATGAAAAAAGTGAAAAGGCAAGCTATATACCAGAAGAAAACATTCATGATGTTTTATCTGACATAATACTTGCATACAGGATAAATAAAGCACATTCATAACTCAAAAATAAAGACCAAAAACCCAACCTACAAATAGGCAAAAGTGGAATAGTGAAATTGATACGTTGATCTTCCTGCAAAGAACAACTACAGACTGAACCAGACCCAAAAAACTATCTGAGGTCTCCGGAGACTGAAATACACATTTTGGAGGAGGACATGACTTGGAGGAAGCAGTCCACACATACTGAGTTCCCATTTTGTTCAGCTTTGCCCTGAAGGTGGTACAGTCACCAGCACAGAGGCACAGCTGCCTGAATCCTTCTGGGTGGAGGAACTGAAGGAACTAGGAAAAGGAGCCCAGGGCAAACAAGACGCCAAGAGAGCAGCAGGGAACTGCAGAGAGAAGACAACCCCCTCATTCTGTGTTTAAACAGCCTGAATCTACAGCTGACGCTTGAACCACGCCCAGTGCAGGCATGAGTTTGCTGTTGAGTCTGACCAAGTTGATTGCCCACTAACACAAACGTATCAACACCCTTTGGAGCAATGTAAAATAATCCAGTCTCCAAAACATAATATTCAAGGCTATAATCTAAATATTTATATCCAAGATAAATCTAACATCACTCAACATACAAAAGCCCAGAAAATGTGATCCCATCTCAAAGCATAAGATAATTAACTGATGCCAATCCCAAGATGATCCCGATGTTATTATCAGACAGGGACTTTAAAGCAGCTATTATAACTATACTCAGCAAGGTAAAGGAAACTCTAACAATGAACGGAAAAACACGAGATAAATGTCATTATACATCTGTCCAAACCTACAGAACATACAGCATCAACATGAACCTTAATGTAAATTATAGATTCTGGATAATAGGTTCATCAGTTGTGGGAAAAAAAAAACAAAGGTTTCACTCTGGTAAGGGGATGTTGATAACGGGGGAAACTATGTATGTGAGGGTCAGGAGGAAATATCTGCACTTTTCCCTCAAGTTTGCTGTGAACCTAAAACTGCACTTTAAAAAGTATAAAATTTCATCAAAGAAACAGAACATACAAAAATCAAGTAGAAATTTTAGGTATAAAAGATACAACATATTAAATTTAAAATGAGCAAAAGGGTTAAAGAGACACCTCAAAAAAAAAAAAAAAAGGTGGGGGCGGGAATTCCCTGGCAGTCCAGTGGTAAGGACACAGCAATTTCACCGCAGGGGTCTGGGTTTGATCTCTGGTTATAGAACTAAGATTCTGCTTTCCCACCTGCCACGTGATATGGCCAAAAAAAAAAAAAAAATACAATGGCCAATAAGCACATTAAAAGATGTTCAATATCATTAGCCCTGAGGGGCAAATTAAAACCACAATGAAAAGTCTCTACTCCAGAGGTCAGCAAACATTTTCTTTAAAGAGCTAGAAAAGAAACATTTAAAACTGAGCAAACCATGTGGTCTCTGTTACTACTTTGCTCTGCCATGGTAGCATAAAGCAGCCACAAACAATACAAAAATGCTTCACAAAAACAGGTCAGCTGTACCAGATTTTGATCCATGAGCTGTAAGTTGCTGATCCCCGATCCCACATCTGAGAGAATGACTTAAAATAATGGACAATATCAAAGTAAGGAGATAGAACTAAAAACCTCATACACTGCTGATTAGAGTGGAAACAGTACAACTACTTTGAAATACTGATACAAACAACAACAAAGAATCTTCAAAACATTATGCTGAGCAAAAGAAGCCAGATAGAGGGAACTCCCTGGTGGTACAGTGGTTAGGAACCAAGTGCTCACTGCCAAGGGCTCAGGTTCAATCCCTGGCCGGGGGAACTAAAATCCAACAAGCTGTGTGGCATGGTCAAAAAACCCCCAGCCAAATACAAAGTAATAAATAAATATTTTAAAAAAAGTTTTTAAAGTGAGAAAGGACTTCATAAGGCAAAACCAGTGGTTTTGATTACATCGAAATTAGTATTTTTAAATAAAAGAGGAAACATGAAAGGTAACAGAATGGGAGATAATTTACAATGCCTGAAAGTGACAAAAGGACCAATACTGAAAATATACAAGGAACTCCTGTAGAATAAGAAAAAGAGAATTACAGTAGAAAAAAGGGGAGAAAGATAGGAACAAACACAAATATTTAACAAATGTAAACAAAAAAAGTTTACAGAAGAACCACAAATATTTCAAAAGCTTATGAAGAGATGGTAAGTCACCAGTCAGCAGAGTAATTAAAGACAGCTTCATCTGAGACTGATAAAAGAAATAAGAAGTTGAATGATGCCTAGCCCTGGCTACAATATAAGATACATATTAATAGTATTCATCACGTATTGCTGGTTGAGCCTAGAGCAATGCAGCCCATTAGGTGAGCACTCTGGTGCTACTTCACAAAATTAAGTATGCACATACTCTCTGACTCAGCAATTCAAAAATTAAGAGGATTTCAGAAAAAGAAATTCTCACAGATCCGGGGATCCATGAATGAAGATGCTAACTGCTGCCTTATTTGTGGGAGCAGGGAGTCCGAGGCAACCAGGGTGTCTATCACTGGGGAAGTGAACAGGTGTGAAATGCAACAAATGCAAACTTCTGAGTACTACCCATCAGTGAGAAGCCACGGACCAACTATACACATACAGGAATGTGAAACAGTTCAATACTTTAAAAAAAATTACTAAGTAAAAAGCAATAAACGAGATGAAATATAACACAGAAATCGTTCATGTGAATTAAAAACACATAGGTTGGGACATGCCTAACAAAGAAGATTAGATAAACTTCATTCAGGCATGAATGCTGTGTGGGAGTTCAAAGTTAGCAAACTAACAATATATATTAATTAAGGTGTCTTTAAACAGACAAATATAAGGTAATGTACTGAACAATTACCAAAACTGTTGTGACCAGAGACTCACAGGAACCCTAAGACCCATAATTCAGTATTCAGGGTTTGTGCACTTCACAGAATGTAATTATCATAAACAATGAGACAACTACCCAAGCAAAAGCACACAGATTAATAACAGTTAAATGGTCAGCTGGTAGAGGCGGAGAATGGAGAAAGACAAAAAGGAAAAAACAAATACATTAAATGAAAAAGCCTTACACACACACATAAAAGTTTTAAGGTGCCATGAACAGAGGAAAATGATGATTCAACTCTGTATTTGAGGTCCAAATAACTAAGTAAAAAAATGAAAATACAATTAACATTTTTAGTAAGAGAGGCGATTCAGTCCCAGCACAAAAATGTGTTTGCAGAGTTTTAAACATAAACAATAAGCATAAATAAAAACTAACAAGATCAGGGGAGAAAAAGGAATCAGAGAAATGTCTTAAAACCAAAAGTTTAAGATACCTGAGGTATACTGTGTTTTCCATACTTCCAAAACTTATTCTGTGATAAAAGAGACTTAAATTTCTCCTCCAGAGAGTCAAGCTCATTATCAGGTAACAGGCAAAGCAATTTCTTTAATGCCAATAAGGAACAAGTTACGACTCGATAGAATTTAGCATCTCTCTCTTCCTCTGGAACAGTTCTTAATTTAAAAAGAAAATAAATATACATAAGGATTGAGGATAAGACAAGCTACGTATGCAGCACTTCTATTTTAAATGTTTTATCACTGAATATCTACCAAAGTTACTTTATTTCTATATTCATTCTCCCTGTGTCAAACCCCCACACAAAATACAAATACACATACAATTTTAATCACATATTTTTTGAATAATACCAGGTTAAAGTAGATGAAAAGGAGTGGCCTGATATAAGTGTGTATGTATATATCACTCTCAGCAGCAGTTAACTGGATGTTTCTGGAGAATAAATAATACTGTATCTAAGGTTGCTTTCCCTTACAGACTCTTTAATAGCTTGATTAGAACACAAGAGTAAAAAGTAAATGGAACATCTTAGTATCCTTTCAATAGAACTATTCACAGTTCTTCAGTTATTTTCATCCAGACCTTAAAATGATTCCTTTTAAGGAAGACCTTAAAATGTCAAAAGGCAGATGTGGAAAAAAAAAAAAAATCTAAAAACATCTCTTCGTAAAAGAACCAAACGTGTGAGCTCCCAGAAAATTCAAATTAAATAGAGGGACAACTTGCAAGTAAAAACACTTAAAATTGCACCTGGCAAATAGTACTGCATTAAGTATCTTCATCTCTACATTCCGAATCCTTTTTCTTTTTTTTAAAGAATCCCTTTTTTCAACTTCACATTGAAATTATCCTCTTGTTACCTATGAGTGCAACAGAGTTTCACTTAACCTGAGTCACACAGACACAATACAACTTACTGTGGGTCACTGAGGGTATCAGGTGTTTCTTTGATAAGATGATCCTGTAGCACCTACAGAGGGGGATTGAGATCTTATTGAACTGTCGATGGTGAAGAGACAAGAGTATAAACCACATCTTACATAAAGTTCTTAATCCTCTTCCTCACAAAAGAAGCAAAACTAAAAGGTCTGAATTTCACCAATTTTTTCCCCTTACTAATTTCCAAGGTTGGCAGCTATTAGGGTGAAGGATAGGGTACTTCTTTCAAACATCTCTAGTTTCTGCCAAGAGGACTTTCTCCCTAAATACTCTTGTCCTCTTGCGTTTTCATTCCTCTCTGCATGGAGCAGTGAAGTGAAAGGATGCCTGATGAGCAGGTCTGGGACAGAATCAGGCTCTGCTTCCCTTGCCCCGCTTTTGTGAGCACCTCCCTCCTCCCAGGGAAGAACACACATCGTGTCCTGCTCCGTCACAGAGGAAGGCCTAAGGTTCCATTTGAAATGCAGAGGAAGGCTGCTTATTTCTGGGGTGGAGTATAGGCAAGTTCACTGCTCCAGTATCAGTTTTATCAGCAATAACAATAGCCAGCTAAATTTACTGAGCTTTTCCACCCACCTTGTATCCCACACATTAACTAAATGAATCCTCACAGCAACTCAGAGAAGTACCAGTGAATTCCTACTTTAACAGATGAGGAAATGGAGGCACAGACACTTGCTCGGGCCAAACACCCCAGCTAATGGCAGAGAGGGGCAGGGCCCAATGGTGTAAGCCAGAGCCCATGACCTCTGCCAGACACTATGACATTTTAATCTCATCTGTCTTACTCCTCTCTAATACACTGATTCTGAACTCAGAAAAGTTCAAACTAATATCTGTATAGCTGTGACACAACCAACTAAAGGTGGAAGAGTACAGGAGCTAATCCACATATTCAATGAGCAGTTATCCAATCATAACAAAGCCAAGAAGGAAAAAAAACAACCATGAAGAGCCAAATTAATTGTCTCAAAACCCATTTTCTAAAACTCTTAAGTGTCCAAACTCATGATACTTCACTCATAACATTTATGCCTGATATTTTAAATAAACCAATGATTCCTAACTTACAGTTGGGTCAGAGAACTCCCTTTGAGAATATGATTAAAGCTACAAACCCTCATCCTAAAAAAAGAACTTTGGTACCCCAGAAAAATAAACAATGGAAGAACCAATAATGTACATAAGGAACTAGAATGCATATGTGTGCCTGTGTAGAGATATGCTGGGTGAAGAGATCAGACATGTAATAAGAGATCATGCAGAATCCTATAGGCCAAGAGAAGCAATTTCAATTTGTAAGGGTAATGGGAACCACAGAAAGGCTGATTAATTTAAAGAAGGCAGGAAGGGAAGGAGGGAGGGAGGTAAGGAGAGGGGGGATGTTTAAGTAGGATTATACACAGGGTGCTAAACAAGAGTACTAAATAGGGGAATGAACGAAAGCATGATTTTTTTTTAAACCTCATCTCCCCTCAATGGACTCACAGCTCATTCTTACTTCTTGCTATAAAACTAACAAGTCTGGAATTTACTTTTTCTAGTTCATATATTAGGAATGGCAAATGAGGGAAAAAATGAAAAAAGGGACAGTATTACACACTAACTGGAAGTCACAAAAGCTATAGCCATTATCAATTTGGTAAAGGTGTTGGCCAAGTGTTGGAGAAATGTATACCTGTTAATGGGAGTATAAATTTGGATGGCCTTTTGAAGGGCAGTTTATCCATATCTATAAAAATTTTAAATGTTCTCATCCTTTGACCCAACATATTGAATTACTAGAAGTTCTGGTAACTCCCATCCCTACACGGTATGAAGAGATCTATTCGAAAATGTTCACTGAAGCAGTGTTCGTTACCATAAAAAACTGGGGAAAAAACCCCAAATGTATACTAACGTGAAAGATGTTAAATAAACTGTAGTATATTAATACAAAGGATTATCAGGATTAAATATATCTGTATACATGTATTGATTTGAAAATATGGGAGAAAAAAATTTAGATTTAGTTTTTAGATGGATTCTTTTTTTAGTTTATATATTTACAAAGCACATACCTCAAGTTTTTTATACATGGTAAGTTAGATATTAAAATAAAGAATGAAAAACCTAAATAATATAAGAATGGTCCAATCTGAAAAGTTAATTAAGTTTAAAAAGCCAAAATGGTCAATTTTGTTATACACCATTTAAAAAAGGCAATATTCCACTGAAAATGTTTTCATTTCTCATTCCTTCACAATGCTAGGTGAAAGAGGTACCTTTATAATATGCCTCATATCCCTTAAATACTTCGAAAAATAGATATGGAATGGTTCCTAGGACTTACACTTGTGATTTCATCCTTACAAAATGCTATGGCTTCAGGTTGCTTGCTCGGAGGGAAAGCTGCTTCAAAGGCATCTTTTGCTGCAGAGGCAGCTGGTGTGTAAGTATCACACTGAGCCATCAGCCAATAACCCATTAAACTTTTTAAATAAGGAGCCAAGTGTTTCTTTACTTTAAGGATAAGTTTTTCAAAAGCTTGCTGTGTGGCTTCTCGAACCCGGCGGTCATGATCCTATTGAAAACACAGTAAGGTTTAAAACAGTTCTAACCCATAAAAACAAATACAGACATTTCTGGGTATGCTATGAAGACCATTAGTAAGAATTCAGCTATGTGCAGAGCTAAAGGAAAATCCATAATTATATAGAAAAACTGATTAATTCTTCCTTTTTCCCAATGAGATAAAAAGAACTACATTCAAGATGGAGTCAAGGCTACTCCCGGGATAATGAAGTAATTCATTCTCATTCTTCCCGAGCAAGTATACAAAGAGATTACATTGTCAAAATTTGTTGCTGTTTAGTCACTAAGTTGCCTCCAACTCTTTTGAACCCTGTGGACTGCAGCAGTCCACTACTCTCCTGTCCTTGGGATTTCCCAAGCATGAATACTGGAGAAGGTTGCCATTCTCCAGGGGATCTTTCAGACCCAGAGATCGAACCTGAGTCTCCTTCATTAGCAGGCGGATTCTTTACTGCTGAGCCACCAGGGAAGCCCTGTCAAAATTTACTATGACTTAAAAGTGTCTAGGGGGGCTTCCCTGATAGCTCAGTTGGTAAAGAATCCGCCTGCAATGCAGGATACCCCAGTTTGATGCCGGGGTTGGGAAGATCTGCTGGAGCAGGGTTAGGCTACCCACTCCAGTATTCTTGGGCTCCCCTTGTGGCTCAGTTGGTAAAGAATCCGCCTGGAATGCAGGAGACCTGGGCTCGACCCCTAGGTTGGGAAGATGCCCTGGAGAAGGGAAAGGCTACCCACTCTAGTATTCTGGCCTGGAGAATTCCATGGACTGTATAGTCCACGGGGTCTCAAAGATTTGGACATGACTTACATTTTCAAAAGTATCCAGGTAATTGTATAGCAACGACCTACTTTCCGAAAACACATATTCCTTTGCACAACCTACATAATCTGTTTAACCATACTGACATAACAATCCATAACCCTCAGCAAAAATGAATCATATAAATTTGACAGTCCTCATAACTTCAATCAAAAACATCAACACAACAGAAATAAAATAGGAAAGTCTGAATACTTACAAGTGAAATTTTGCAGAAAATTCTTGGCCAGTATGGAAGAACTCCTTTTACAATTTCTGTGTCTCTCTCTGTACACATGGTTCCAAATTCCTGCATAGCCTAAAAGTAAATTATTAAAATCATTAGCCAATGAATTGACAGCCATAATATTAACTACTAATTATATTTCTGGTTTTTAAAATTGCAGAAATATTTTATGTAACATGAGAATACTTTGTTTGTGCTATATAATACTAATCTTAAGACTTCCATCACAGATTACTATGGGAGAAACTTCATTTTTTTTTCCTCTTTTTAAAAAATATAAAACATATACAAACAAAAAAACCCATTTACAATTATAGGGTCAAAATTACATTATCTAACAGGAGAAAACGTAAAGCCAGAATTCCAAAGTGATTCTAAGTGCAGAACAAGAAACTAACTTATAATCCAGAAGACAAGTATAAAATGTGTCAGAAAAAAAGTACAATTGTAGAAGTATTTATTAGTGGTAAATGATTTCGCTGTTCTTTATATAACATATGCTAATGATGGGAATTCCCTGGCGGTTCAATGGTTAGGACTCCACGCTTCCAATACAGGGGTCACAGGTTAGATCTCTGGTTGTGCAATTTGACCAGGGGAAAAAAAAACAAAAACCAATGCCATCTTAACAAAAAGATTTTCTTGATCATTTTAATGAAAACAAAACTTGCTTTTAGTTTTGTTGTGACATCTTTCTTAGAAAGTTTCCGCAGCACCATTCGGAAATCAGAATCCACAAGACTGTCTATTTCTTCAGCTCCTTGAATAGCAGGAACATAGCCTAGGTCACTGTGAAATGTTCCAAAACCAATAAATCCAGGCACTGTTCCCTGTTCCTTGGCAAGGAGTTCTGCAGCTCGGCCACTGTTTGAAGGCTGGTAAGAGAGTAGGGAGAAAAACAGTCAGAGTTCAGGAAGAGTTCAAAATTTAACTTTGAGTTCTTTAGAATAATTCCCTGACAATTCCCACAAGGAAGCAAAATCATTTGAGGACATTTTCCCCCTAGCCTATGCCTCTATTGTAATGTCCCCCAAAGATGAATACTTCTGTCACAAGTACTTAATGATCCTAGGAGCTATTTCCCGGTTTCCTAAACATCAGAACAATGTTTTTTAAGTTATGACTACAAGCCATTAGGGGCTTCCCAGATGGCTCAGTGGGTAAAGGATCCGCCTGCAATGCAGGAGACATGGGCAGACATGAGTTTGATCCCTGGATTGGGAAGATCCCCTGGAGGAGGGCATAGCAACCCACTCCAGTATTCTTGTCTGAAGAATCGCATGGGCAGAGGAGTCTGGTGGGCTACAGTCCATAGGGTCGTAAAGAGTCGGAAACACTAAAGTGACTGAGCATGCACACATACACAAGTCATTAGAGGTTCCCGAAATCAACTTAACAGCCCGTAGGTCATTTTAAAGAAATAGAACAAAATTTTAAAAATCAGAACACATCACATGTGGTAAGAGTAAGTACTGTTTTGTGAAATTTTTTATTTCACATTTTTTTATAAATAGTATGTATACACATATATGTGTGCTGTGTAGTGATGCAAAATTAACTCATAATTGGATTATATCTTTTCATTCATTCACTCATTCAAGAAATCACTAAGCCACTATCACAGGACAAGTCTAATGACAGCAACTTCTAGACCAGGAGTTCCCTGTGGGCAGACACACTCATTTCCACATACCACAGCCTAGCCTAATGGGCTAAAATGGTTACAAACTACATTAGTTATGGACATAAAAATAAATACAATGGTCAGGATATAAGATACATTCTTTCATTCTGAATGATAGTCAGTGGTTTGTTGGAAGCTACATAACATGGTAGCTTCCAGTAGGATTCTTTGTGACAGATACAGAAAACATCTAAACTGTTGAAAGAAAATAATATATTCACTGTCCTCTAATAAGAAAATGCCTCAGTTCAATGTCCAGGACGACATCACAACCCATCTAAACTCATCTGTTTATTTCTCTGTAAGAATGGCTGAAAATACAAATATGTGATTTAGTTTGCTGATACCCAGAAAAACTGTGTTTGGGAAACTCATTTATCAAGAAATTATCATCTGGACTACTTTCTGAACTGAAATGAGTGACCAGAAATGAAAATGATGGAATTTTCCCCCAAAACAGAAGCTTTTTTTTTCAATTTTTTCCCCCAAAACAGAAGCATTTAAGACTAATTTCAAAAAAGGTTCTCTATTTTGAGACTTTATTAAAATGAACTAACATTATTCAGTCCACCTTTCTCAATACTGATACATGAATACAGAGCTACAGAGAAGGACTTAAGCATCCACCTGCCAGTGCAGGGCACATGCGTTCAAGCCCTGGTCCAGTAAAAGCCCACATCCTGCAAGGCAAGCAAGCCTGAGCGCCACAACTGACACTGCGGTGGGAAGTCCACCCGGGAGAACTGGGAAAAGCCCATGTGTAGCAGCGAAGACCCAGCACAGCCAGAAAAGAAAACACAAGTAATTAATTTTTTAAAAGACCTACAAAGGAGGTCAGTGAAGTACAATTCTGAAAACCAACAGTGATGACACTAAGACACTGGAATTTTCTCAATTATCTCATGAGTGAAGTTTCATTGTGAAACACAATAATGAAATAGTATAAAAAGCTGAAGGAGTCAAGGCTGAACTGACCTTAAGATCAGAGCTGACAGTGCAGAAGAAAAGGTATCAGATTTCTAGTTTCAAAAATAACAAACTATTCTTAACTAATTATATCTTTTTCAAGGTCTACTTTGAATTTAAAATGTAGTTACTGTTTCTCATTACTTTCTCCATTGTGGATTAGCTACTTGTACCCACAGTTCAAAAATTAAGAACTTGGATTCTATTTCTGGCAGTTAATTTTCTTATACCACACCTACTTCATTCTTTTGTGCCGGCTTCTAGAGGCATTTGAGGTGGCAACCCGGAGTCTACTGTTTAAAGACCAAATTCAAGATGACTTTTAAGATTTTCACCATCTGGACTCAACCTCTCCAGTCACCTTCTTGCCACTCTTTTCTTCCCTCGTCCCACTTCCCTCCTCCCCTCTCTTAATTTTGTTCCCACCATGTGTGTTCCAGTCCCAAATTCAATAAAAAGGTCCCTGCATATGTCATGCCTTTTCACAATTTGATCTTTTTTTTTCTTAACAGCAATCTTAAAAAAATATTCTTTTTTATTGGAGTATAGTTGATTTACAATGTTTTGCTATTTTCAGGTATACAGCAAAGAGAATCAGTTATCCAGTTTACTCGCCCAGTCGTGTCCTACTCTTTGCGGCCCCAAGGACTGCAGCATGCCAGGCTTTCCTGTTCATCACCAACTCCTGGAGCTTGCTCAAACTCATGTCCACCAAGTCGGTGATGCCATCCATCTCATGCTCTGTTTTCCCCTTCTCCTCCTCCCTTCAGTCTTTCCAGTGAGTCAGTTCTTCACATCAGGTGGCCAAAGTATAGGAGCTTCAGCTTCACCATCAGTCCTTCCAATAAATATTCAGGACTGATTTCCTTGAGGATTGACTGGTTTGATCTCCTTGCAGTCTAAGGGTCTCTCAAGAGTCTTCTCCAACACCACAGTTCAAAAGCATCAATTCTTCGGCGCTCAGCTTTCTTTATGGTCCAACTCTCACATCCATACATGACTACTAGAAAAACTATTAGCTTTGACTCAACTGTTTGCGATCCAATGGACTGTAGCCTGCCAGGTTCCTCCATCCATGGGATTTTCCAGCCAAGCATACTGGAGTGGGTTGCCATTTCCTTCTCCAGGGGATCTTCCCGACTTAGGGATCAAACCCAGGTCATCTGAATTGCAGGCAGACTCTTTATCTTCTGAGCCACCAGGGAATGTGGCTTAAAATGAGGTAACAGTAACTAAATCATTACTTAGGGTGACCATGGACAGAGGAGCCTGGTAGGCTGCAGTCCATGGGGTTGCTAAGAGTTGGACACGACTGAGCGACTTCACTTCACGATTAAACAAAGTTTTCAAACTACCATAATAATAATTGATTTCAGCAAGAATCACCACAGGATGCTCAAAACCATTAAGTGAAATTCTGTAAGAGGTTAGTCCTAATCTCAAACTACCATTCCACAGATTATTTGATAGTCAGTGGAAAGAGAAACCTATACAATGAACATCAGCTTAATCAAGTGACTAAACATACACCACCCATAATGGGACAGGCAGGCACCATGTGTCTCCATAGTGTGAGAGGCACTAAGAAAGACACATCACCAAGGAAGTATTTCTGTCAAAAACTGTTTAACCTGAATCTAATTATGAGGAACAATTAGACAAATCTAAGTTAAACAAGTCAATTGCCTACATTCTGCCAAACTGTTCAGGCTATGAAAGAATGCTCCTCCAAAAAAACAAACCAAAAAAAGGCACTAAGAAAATGCCTAGATCTAAATGGAATGAATGATCCTTCAATGGATCTCCAATGTTTTTAAAAGTGTTGTATCTAAAATAAAAGTTATAGAGAATACTGAGATGACTACATAAACGTGAATATATTATTGTATATTATTAGATAATACTATTATATTGAAATTAAATTTTCTGCATGTGATAATTTCTCATGGCTATGAAGAAGAATGTTGCTGTTTTTAGAATGTACACACTGAAGTATTTAGGAATTAAGGGTCATGATTTCTGCCCCTATTTATCATATGGTTAGGCAAAATACATATATTTAGAAAGAGAAAGCAAACATGACCAGATTACCAACTGGTTCGTGTGTGTGTCTTAAGCTGCTTCAGCTGTGTCCGACTCTGCAACCCTATGGACTGCAGTCCACCAGGCTCCTCTGTTCATGGGATTACAGGCCAGAATAATGGAGTAGGTTGCCATGCCCTCCTCCAGGGGATCTTCCCTACCCAGAAATCGAACCCGTATCTCTTGTGGCTCCTGCATTGGCAGGCCGGTTCTTTACCACCAGTGCCACCTGGGAAGCCCTACCAATTGGTATTTCTAGGTAAAGAATTTATGAGTTGTTGCTCCAATATTCTTGCAACTTTTCCTTATATTTGGAATACTTCAAAACTAAACATTGAGAAAAAATTTTAAATAAAAAATTAAAATTAAATGAGAATGCAAGTAAAGTATATAAGAGTACTGACACAGGCTAGTTACTGTTATTATTGTTGATATTATTAACCACGAAAGAAGACTGACTGCTGCTAAAGAAACCGTGGTACTGAAATCACTAGAACTGGATCAGAAAGAAGCATCTTCATGAAATTAGGCTGCGCCATTAAAAACCTAAAGTACCATAAAAAATATCTTTATAAAAAATACACCATTATGACATTCTCAGTCTTGTATCTTTAGTCCACTCTGGAATTTAAACAAGTATTTAGTGAACTTCTGCTATATGCCAGTCCTTGTTCTAGCTTCCAAAGATAATAAATAGCAGTAGATAAAAACACCTACCTGCATAAAATACTTATGTCCTATACTAATATTCTAACCAAGCAAGACAGTAAATGAAGCAGGACAATCAACAAATAGTATGTGAGAAGTCAGATATGCAATGGGATAAAATAAAGCAGGAAAAGAGAACAGGGAGCGGTGGAGGGGGTGGGGGTGGAGAGGAAGGCTACAGCTGAAAAAAGGGTGATCATGGGAGACCTCACTAAGCTGTCTCGGGCAAAGAGCATCGGGAGCCTGCCATGCAAGGTCAAGGTTCTGGAAGAGATCAGTGTGGCCTGATGGAGTGAGAGACAAGGAAGCTGAAGATGGGGTCGGAGATGGAAAGGGGCCGGAGCAGACCCCATATCCCGTATATATATCATCGTAAGAGCTTTGCCTATACCCTGATGGATGTGGGGAGCCACAGCAGATTTTTGAGCGAAGAAGCGACGTGATCCGAGACTCCGTGCACTCCAGGCTCACCTTAAGTATCTCCCACTCCACTCCTTTGTTCACGATGCTACCCCCTGCTACCCTGGCCAGGTAACCTTCCAGGGGAAGCTGACACTGAACCAATTCTTAATGAAAACGGGGAGGGGGGGGAGTGGGGGGTGGCTAGGAAGTGTGCTCAGCTAGGGACAGCTGGGCACGGTAACATCTTTCCTCTCTGCTTAACATCCCCATTCTGCTCAGAGATATCCCACCCCGCCCGCAGGGACGCACACACAACAGAGAGGTCACACTGGACACGCAAACACATGCCACTCCACAGTCGCGCTCCACACAACCTCCGGCCACGCGCCGGGTAGACAGAGCCAGCCGCGGCGATGAGAGGATTCCCGCGCCGACTGGGTCACCCTGCACTCACCCTCAGATTCCCCTTGGTCCTCTGCTTGTTCTTCCCGCCCATGGTCGGGGTCTCAGCCGCACTCCCAGCCCGCAGCCCCCGGGTTGACACAGCCGGGCCACAACTTCCGGCCCCTGGCACCGGAAAAGGGCTCACAGGAACAACCTCCCCCGGCCCGCCCCTTCCGCCACCCACCCTGCCCATCTCCCGCCCCACTCCACCCCCCGCCACCTCCAGCCGCTTCCGGGACTATCCGCTGCGAGATACGTCACACTTGGAGCCACGCCCATCTGAGTGACGTAATTCCTGCTCAGTAGGAAGCCACGCCTCGGAGACCCAAGGGTCCAAATGCTGCTTTTCTCGCTTTGCTAAGACAAGATTTGTTCCCTCCTTAGCGGTAGGAGAATTTCTAAAATTCCTGCATGTCCCCAACTCCTCTGATTCTAGCCAGTTCTGCATTTAATTTTGCTTTCTCTTATCCCCACCAGCTTCCTGCTTATTTAGAACTTGAAAACACGTGTTTCATACCAGTAGTCATGTATGGATGTGAGAGTTGGACCATAAAGAAAGCTGAGCGCTGAAGAATTGATGCTTTTGAACTGTGGTGTTTGGAGAAGACTCTTGAGAGTCCCTTGGACTACAAGGAGATCCAGCCAGTCCATCCTAAAGGAGATCAGTCTAGGGTGTTCATTGGAAGTACTGATGTAGAAGCTGAAGCTCCAATCCTTTGGCCACCTGATGCGAAGAGCTGACACATTTGAAAAGAACCTGATGCTGGGAAAGATTGAAGACGGGAGGAGAAGGGGACGACAGAGGATGAGATGGTTGGATGACATCACTGACTGGATGGACCTGAGTTTGAGTAAATTCTGGGAGTTGGTGATGGACAGGGAGGCCATGGGGTCACAAAGAGTCGAACACGACTGAGCAACTGAACTGAACACTAAAGCTAGGTACCATTTATTGAAGGCCTGCTGAGTGCCGTGTGTGTACAGTTTTAGTACATTTGCAAACGTCTCATTTAATCTTTCCAGCGTCCTTTGAGTTAGGCACGTTCCCATCCATGTTTATAAACGGAGCAAGGGTCAGCAGAGTAAAGCCTCTTGCCCTGGCTCCTGCTGCCAATGCACAGTGTAGACAGGACTCGAATGCAGCTTTTCTGACTCTGCTCCTAGATGTTAACTACCTGCGCCCTGTCCCAAGCAACGCAGGGCTGAGAGCCACTCGGGCTTACTTGTATTTCCAAGTGGCCTCACATCACAGTGGCGGAGTTCACTCTGGTGACCTCCACTCTGTAAGGATGTGTTCCTTCCCTTTTCCCCTTTTGCTTAAGCAAAGGAAGCTGCTAGAGGAGAGTCTGAGCCCTTGATCCTCCGTAACTGCTCACTTATAAGTAAAATGAGGGCTTCCCTCGTGGTTCAGCTGGTAAAGAATCTGCCTGTAATGCAGGAGACCTGGGTTCGATCCTTGGGTTGGGAAGGTCCCCTGGAGAAGGTAATGGCTACCCATTCCAGTATACTGACCTGGAGAATTTCATGGACTGAATAGTCCCTGGGGTTGCAAAGAGTTGGACATGACTAAGCAACTTTTCACCAGCAGAAGGAGCCAAACGGGAGGTATTTGCATACAAGAGTAGCAATAGAATGACATGGTAGTGGCTGAAGGAAGATGAGAAAATGTTCCATTCAGTTCAGTCGCTCAGTTGTGTCCGATTTTGAGACCCCATGGACTGCAGCACACCAAGCTTCCCTGTCCATCACCAACTCCCAGAACTTGCTCAAACTCATGTCCATCAAGTCGGTGATGCCATCCAACCATCTCATCCTCTGTCATCCCCTTCCGCCTTCAATCTTTCCAGCATCAGGGTCTTTTCCAATGAAAATTTTCCATTTTGAAAATGTTAGACCTTTCAAAATGCAATTATCACCATCTCATCTGGATGTTTTTAGAAATGAAGACTGTCAGGCCCACTTTGGGGCTATTAAATGAGATTTTGCATTTTTAACAATGTTCCCAGGTCTTGTTAAAATTTAAAAAGGACCAGAGTGATTAGCTATGCCTGTTTACTAAATTCTACTTATTCTTACTTCAAAATAACTAATGATTTTATTTCTATTTCCTTGACACTATCCACATTTCATAACAAGGATCCATACCTCTTGATGTGGACCTTCAAACTATTCCAACCCACACAGGACAGGTCTCTGTTTGATTTTCCTAAAGCACCATTTTATTATTGATTTGAGCATTTGAAAATAGTTTCCATTATGTAACAGTTTCCAGTGCTCGTCTTTTTCAGCATTACTTAATCTTTTTAAGATAAGACCCTTTTAAAAAAGAGTTCTCTAAACAGTCCCTACCAAAAGAGGTAATATTATGTCATGGTCAATCATTTCAATCATGTCCAACTCTTTGCGACCCCATGGACTGTAGTTGCCCAGGCTCCCCAGTCCATGAGATTCTCCAAGCAAGAATACTGGAGTGGGTCGCCATTGCCTTCTCCAAATATTATGTCAATTCCAATCAAAATATCCATAACTAATGTAATCCAAAGAATTAATGAACTTTGGAAATATGATTTAAAAGTTTACTTGGAAGAATAAAAGACTTAAAAGGATATTTTTTGTAAATAACCAAAGTTTGTCATGTCAGATTATAACATCTATTTTGACATTACCAAATAATAAACAAGTTTTAAAGTAAAAGACCTAATTAAAAATAATGGTTTAATCCAAAATGCATAAAAACTAAAACAATGTAGATGCAGTACCTAGGGGAAAAAGGCTACAAAAACTTAGGCTCATAACTAGAAAGAGGATGGGAAATTACAGTAGCGGAGATGTCAACTCTCAAAAGCTAAGTTTGAAACCTGTATACTCCCAACAGCATTCTCAGTGAGATTTTTGTTTTCAGATATCTCGAAACTATCTCAAAAGCTCATATGAAAGAATAAGGAAAGATACTTTGGAAAGCAGGCATAATAACGGTTTGTCCTAATAAACTTCAAAACTCAAGATATTGCCAATACAATCCTAATGGTGTTGTTAGGACTAAACTGAAATAGAATAGCAAATCGAACTCACACTCAGGCTCTGATGAAAGTGGCATGTCCTATGTCTGAAGAATATAGATTATTCAAAAAAAAAAATAACTGAAACAACTGCTTACCTTTTGAAGAAATAATTTGAGTACCTACTTCATGAAAGTGTTAGTTGTTCAGTCCTGTCTATTTGCGACTCCATGGACTGTTATGTAGCCTGCCAGTCTCCTCTGTCCATGAGATTCTCCAGGCAAGAATACTGGAGTGGGTTGCTGTTCCCTTCAACAGGGGATCTTCCCAACCCAGGAATCAAACCCAGGTCTCTTGCATTGTAGGCAGATTCATCACCTACTTCATGCAGCACTCTAAAATGAATTGATGATGACTGAATGTGAAACAGAGAAGGCAATGGCACCCCACTCCAGTACTCTTGCCTGGAAAATCCCATGGATGAGGAGCCTGGTAGGCTGCAGTCCATGGGGTCGCTAAGAGTCGGACATGACTGAGCAACTTCACCTTCACTTTTCACTTTCATGCATTGGAGAAGGAAATGGCAACCCACTCCTGTGTTCTTGCCTGGAGAATCCCAGGGATGGGGGAGCCTGTTGGGCTGCCGTCTATGGGGTCCCACAGAGTCAGACACGACTGAAGCGACTTAGCAGCAGCAGCAGCAGAATGTTAAACATAAAGCCATAGGGACTTCCCTGGGGGCCCAGTGGCTATGATTTCGAGCTCCCAATGCAGGGGGCCCAGGTTTGATCCCTGGTCAGGGAACTAGATTCACATGCTGCAGCTGAGACGTGATGGAGCTAAATAAATAATTTTTTTTTAAATGAAGCCATAGGATATGGCATAGGAACACATACATTATAAAAGTACAAAGAGATATATGGGAATGATAAATTCTTTATGCTGGGGTTAATACTGCCAAGGACTAGGATTGTAATCAGCAAAAGTACACAAGAGGCTTTCACCCACACTTATGTAATAGAATGGTAAAGTTTTGCTTGTTGGCAAAGTTCTCTTAAAGGAGTTGGTAAGACTATGACTTCATTTTTTACTTCTTTTTACCTTTTTCTATAAGGTAAACATTCATAGGAAAATAAATAGTGTGGATGTTACATATCTAATTCACAATAAGATTTTTTAAAACGAACAAAAAATTATGAGGTTCTATAGACACATTTTCAAATTATCCTGGAGTAGGGAAGTATTCTTCCCAGTCAATGCACCAAAGACAGAAGACCATAAAGAAGATGAATGATAACATTTAAGTAACATTAATTGGAAAGTTTTTTTCTATGTCAGAAAAAAACAAATAGACAAACTTGGGGAATATCTGTAACATTAACTAGTTGTTAATAGGCTTACAATTAAAAAAATTCTTACAGGGATCTCCCTGGTGGTCCAGGCTTAAGACTTGTCCTCCCAACACAGAGGCTGTGGGTTCAATCCCTGGTTGGGGAGCTAAGATACTTCTAGGCCAAAAAACCAAAGCATAAAACAGAAGCAATATTGTAGCGAATTCAATAAAGACTTGAAAAAAATGGTCCACGTGTAAAAAAAAAAAAAAATCTGAAAGAGAAAGAAATAACAGGTTAAAATAGTTCTATTTTTAAAATTCTTACAAAAAATATTTTAAGGCTGCCCATTTGAATAAAAATTAAGTAAGGCATAAACAGGCAATTGACAGCAAAAGAAATATAACTGACCAGTACACATATAAAAAGTTATTAACTCACACTAAAAGTCAAATGAGGTGAAGTGCTAAGTTCACTTCCTTCGTGTCTGACTCTGCGACCCTATGGGCTAGAGTCTGCCAGGCTCCTCTGTCCATGGGATTCTCCAGGCAAGAACATATGTACATTACCTGGGGACATATGTATACCTATTACTGAATCATGTTGATGTTTGACAGAAAACAACAAAATTCTGTAAGGCAATTATCCTTAAATTTAAAAGTAAGTAATTTTTTAAAAAACTAAAAAAAAAAAAAAATACTGGAGTGAGTTACCATGCCCTTCTCCAGGTGATCTTCCTGACCCAGATCAAAAGTCAAATCAGTTCAGTTCAGTTCAGTCGCTCAGTCGTGTCTGACTCTGCGACCCCATGAATTGCAGCACGCCAGGCCTCCCTGTCTATCACCAACTCCCGGAGTTTATTCAGACACGTCCATCGTGTCAGTAATGCCATCCAGCCATCTCATCCTCTGTCGTCCCCTTCTCCTCCTGCCCCCAATCCCTCCCAGCATTAGAGTCTTTTCCAATGAGTCAACTCCTCGCGTAAGGTGGCCAAAGTACTGGAGTTTCAGCTTTAGCATCATTCCTTCCAAAGAATTCCCAGGGCTGATCTCCTTCAGAATGGACTGGTTGGATCTCCTTGCAGTCCAAGGGACTCGCAAGAGTCCTCTCCAACACCACAGTTCAAAAGCATCAATTCTTCAGTGCTCAGCCTTCTTCACAGTCCAACTCTCACATCCATACATGACCACAGGAAAAACCATAGCCTTGACTAGACGGACCTTTGTTGGCAAAGTAATGTCTCTGCTTTTCAATATGCTATCTAGGTTGGTCATTTTCTTCCAAGGAGTAAGCGTCTTTTAATTTCATGGCTGCAGTCACCATCTGCAGTGATTTTGGAGCCCAAAAAAATAAAGTCTGACACTGTTTCCACTGTTTCCCCATCTATTTCCCACGAAGTGATGGGACAGATGCCATGATCTTCATTTTCTGAATGTTGAGCTTTAAGCCAACTTTTTCACTCTCCACTTTCACTTTCATCAAGAGGCTTTTGAGTTCCTCTTCACTTTCTGCCATAAGGGTGGTGTCATCTGCATATCTGAGGTGATTGATATTTCTCCTGGCAATCTTGATTCCAGCTTGTGCTTCTTCCAGCCCAGAGTTTCTCATGATGTATTCTGCATTTAAGTTAAATAAGGAGGGTGACAATATACAGCCTTGACGTACTCCTTTTCCTATTTGGAACCAGTCTGTTGTTCCATGTCCAGTTCTAACTGTTGCTTCCTGACCTGCATATAGGTTTCTCAAGAGGCCGGTCAGGTGGTCTGGTATTCCCATCTCTTTCAGAATTTTCCACAGTTTATTGTGATCCACACAGTCAAAGGCTTTGGCATAGTCAATAAAGCAGAAATAGATGTTTTTCTGGAACTCTCCTGCTTTTTTGATGATCCAGCGGATGTTGGCAATTTGATCTGTGGTTCCTCTGCCTTTTCTAAAACCAGCTTGAACATCTGGAAGTTCATAGTTCACATATTGCTGAAGCCTGGCTTGGAGAATTGTGAGCACTACTTTACCAGCGTGTGAGATGAGTGCAATTGTGTGGTAGTTTGGGCATTCTTTGGCATTGCCTTTCTTTGGGATTGGAATGAAAACTGACCTTTTCCAGTCCTGTGGCCACTGCTGAGTTTTCCAAATTTGCTGGCATATTGAGTGCAGCACTTTCACAGCATCATCTTTCAGGATTTGAAATAGCTCAACTGGAATTCCATCACCTCCACTAGCTTTGTTCGTAGTGATGCTTTCTAAGGCCCACTTGACTTCACATTCCAGGATGTCTGGCTTTAGGTGAAATGATAACATAAAACAATATAGATTGTTTTCCATCTATTAAGTTGGCAAAATGATAATAACCAGTGTTGGTAAAAATCAAGGGCAAAGGAAATTTTATGTCTTTGCAATTTTCATTTCTCAACCTTTCACAAGTACAATTAGCAAGACAAATCCAGAATTTCAGAGTGAAATTCCACTTCTTGAAATCTAACTTGAAAAGAATAATGGATGCTCAGAGCAGCTTTGTTTTTGAAACGACACCAAACCAGTGAACTGCTGAAATCAATTACAGTACACTCAGACAACTGAATACAAGATAGTCTTGAAAATATTTAATTTCATGGAAATGTTTACAACCTATTGTTTTATCAAAGAAGGCAGATAACAAAGCAACACGGACACTACGACTTGTGTAAAAAAACAAAGACCACATACAGAAAAATAATATACTAAAAAAACAAAACAAAAATTTTTCTTCCTGGGCACAAGGTTCGGAGAAGGCGATGGCACCCTACTCCAGTACTCTTGCCTGGAAAATCCCATGGATGGAGGAGCCTGGTGGGCTGCAGTCCATGGGGACTCAAAGAGTCGGGCACGACTGAGCGACTTCACTTTCACTTTTCACTTTCATGAATTGGAGAAGGAAACGGCAACCCACTCCAGTGTTCTTGCCTGGAGAATCCCAGGGATGGGGGAGCCTGGTGGGCTGCCGTCTCTGGGGTCGCACAGAGTCGGACACGACTGAAGCAACTGAGCAGCAGCAGCAGGGCACGAGGTTTGGGTGAGTTTTATATCCAGTTATTTGTACATTTTATACAATGGTCACATTTCCAGTAAAAAGGTACTGCACAGATTTATTGCATATATTTTGGGGGTGTGGGGAGAAAAGAAAACAAGTTTACAAAACTCAAAATGCCAAACACCCCAGAGGAAAAAAATTAAGTCTCCATATTGCATGAGCAAAACTTGTATATTTAATCATCCAAAGCAAATGATTCTTCAGGGACTATTTGAAAATAGATAGTCTGAAAATATTTTAAGAACAAAAGTGATGGTCTATCAAAATTTACTTTTTCTAAGAAAGTATATATTTGTATAATTGTATCACTTTATTGTAATAGAGAAGTTAACACATTGTAAATCAATTATATTTTGATAAATTTTTAAAAAAGAACTCCTATAAAACGGAGTTTAGGTCAATAAACAAGAATTTTTTTTCTAAATAAATTACTTTTTTCTATCATATTTTAGTTTGGGTTAAATTTCGTGTTATTTAAAGAATCATTAATTCGAACTTCAAAATATAGCAAGACGACAATATTGTTGAGCACTCGGGTCATTTAAATTTCTCTGAAACGACTTTGATTTATTTCAAACAATAGAGTATTAGTTTAAAACGAAATAAAAATATTTTTAATATTAAAAGAATAATTAAGCCTCCATTTCAGTAATTCCTTGATTAAGATCCAGGGACACCCTGGTCCTCGAAGACACCATTCAGGTCCCTGGAGCATCATGCCTCCAATTATTCCAGCTGTTAGCAACACCTGGGCAATCCCAAGAGAATGTGGATCGATGCCTTTTTTTTTCCCCCCGAAAGATAAATATTAAAAAGAAAAAAAAGCGCATCACAACACCAGAGAAGCCGCTGGCAGGGTTGGAGGATGCCCGCCTGAAGGACGAGCCCACAGGCAGGACAGGATCCAGGGTCAGCACCCTGCCGACAGATCAGAAACCAGCGCCCCCTGCCAGACAGCCTCAATACGCCTTTGCCCCTAAGAGGGAGCGTGCTTCCGGGGCGCATGCATGAAGTCACCGTAGGGGCCTCCCAGCTGCACATGCCGAGGTCCGGTGACTGAACGCTGCGAGCGTGTGAGCGAAGCGCGTGAACTCGTCCAGGTTCACTTGGGAGCATCTCGGGACCCTGGTGTCCATAGGTAGCCAGGCACCTGCTTTACGCCGCTGAGCAGGAGTCTTCCCTCCCCGGGTTCTGCTCCTCCAAAGAGCAGATGTCTGCCTTTGACATTTCGTAGAGATGGCAGAGGCAGAGGACTTGAAGGCGTACATCCCTTCTACGACGCGGTGGGGTCAGATTGTCGGATGGTGGTAAAGGGGAAGGCGCCTGGTGCTCCTTTGCAAAATTTTTGTGGGCTTGGATCTTCCCTGGTGGCTCAGGCGGTAAAACGTTTGCCTATAAAGCGGGTAGAGCCGGGTTCAATCCCTGGGTCGGGAAGATCCCCTGGAGAAGGAACTGGCAACCCACTCCAGTATTCTTGCCTGGAAAATCCCATGGACGGAGGAGCCTGAAAGGCTACAGTCCATGGGGTTGCAACAAGTTGGACACGACTAAGCGACTTCACTTTCTTTTTTAAAGTAGTTGTAATTATTGTTTGGGGGAACAGAGGACTGGCAAGTAATGTACCTGTCCTTCAGTTCAGTTCAGTCGCTCAGTTGTGTCCGACTCATGTCCATTGAGTCGTTGATGCCAGCCAACCATCTCATTCTCTGTTGTTCCCTTCTCCCACGTTCAATCTTTCCCAGCAACACGGTCTTTTCAAATGAGTCAGCTCTTCCCATCAGGTGGCCAAAGTATTGGAATTTCAGCTTCAGCATCAGTCCTTCGACTGAATATTTGGGACTGATCTTCTTTAGGATGGACTGGTTGGATTTCCTTGCAGTCCAAAGGACTCTTAAGAGTCTTCTCCAACACCACAGTTCAAAAGCATCAATTCTTTGGCACTCAACTTTCTTTATAGTCCAACTCTCACATCCATACATGACCACTGGAAAAACCATAGCCTTGACTAGATGGACCTTTGTTGGCAAAGTAATGTCTCTGCTTTTTAATATGCTGCCTAGGTTGGTCATAACTTTCCTTCCAAGGAGTAAGGGTCTTTTAATTTCATGGCTGGAGTCACCATCTGCAGTGATTTTGGAGCCCAGAAAAATAAAGTCTGACACTGTTTCCACTGTTTCCCCATCTATTTGCCATGAAGTGACAGGACTGGATGCCATGATCTTAGGTTTCTGCATGTTGAATTTTAAGCCAACTTTCTCACTCTCCTCTTTCACTTTCATCAAGAGGCTCTTTAGTTCTTCTTCACTTTCTACCATAAGGGTGGTGTCATCTGCATATCTGAGGTTACTGATGTTTCTCCCAGCAATCTTGATTCCAGCTTGTGCTTCTTCCAGCCCAGCGTTTCTCATGATGTACTCTGCACAGAAGTCAAATAAGCAGGGTGACAATATACAGCCTTGACATACTCCTTTTCCTAATTGGAACCATTCTGTTGTTCCATGTCCAGTTCTAACTGTTGCTTCCTGATCTGCATACAGATTTCTCAAGAGGCAGGTCAGGTGTTCTGATATTCCCATCTCTTTCAGAATTTTCCACAGTTTTGATTCACACAAAGGCTTTGGCATAGTCAATAAAGCAGAAATAGATGTTTTTCTGGAATTCTTGCTTTTTTATGATCCAGTGGATGTTGGCAATTTGATCTCTGGTTCCTCTGCCTTTTCTAAAATCAGCTTGAACATCTGCAAGTTCACAGTTCACATATTGCTGAGTCCTGGCTTGGGGAATTTTGAGCATTACTTTACTGGTGTGTGAGACGAGTGCAATTGTGCGGTAGTTTGAGCATTCTTTGGCATTGCATCAGTTCTTCTTATGTTCTATTAACTCTTGGCTGCCTGGTAGCTTTAGTGGAATTTCACAAATGATACATTGTTGGGCTTCCCTGATATACACTTTCTTTAAAAAAGAAATCTGTGCTTGTTAGTTTTATATAGGTGCCAAAAGTAATCATCAGTTCTGTTGGACAGAAGATAACAGTTTTTTTTTTTTTTTTAATGCACTCTGTCAAATTAATATGCAGGGGGTAGGGCTGGCTTTGACTTTGTTAATCCAAACTTAATTTGGTTTTATGAGGTTAAATTTAGAATTTTTGATTCTGTTTTGACTTAAGAAAACTATTGTTTGTACCAGAATTACTTTTACAAATAAAAATGGCTATGTAGCCAATGTTTCCTGCCAACACTGTTGCTTTCTATAGAGTCTATCCATTATGTTAAACAGAACTTGAGACTAAGACTTTGTTTTAAAGATTTATCATTTCTTTATAGATGATTTCAGTTCAAGATATTTTTCAGATTAATACATTGACAAACTCTCATTATGGAATAAACATCATGCAATCATACTGAATAATTTTACGTTTGCTGCTGCTACTGCTAAGTCGCTTCAGTCGTGTCCAACTCTGTGCGACCCCAGAGACGGCAGCCCACCAGGCTCCCCCGTCCCTGGGATTCTCCAGGCAAGAACACTGGAGTGGGTTGCCATTTCCTTCTCCAATGCATCAAAGTGAAAAGTGAAAGTGAAGTCGCTCAGTCGTGTCCAACTCCTAGCGACCCCATGGACTGCAGCCCACCAGGCCCCTCTGTCCATGGGATTTTCCAGGCAAGAGTACTGGAGTGGGGTGCCATTGCGTTTAAGGATGTTTATACATAGTACCTTGGTTTGGTTGATTAGTCACTAAGTCATGTCTGACTCTTGTGACCCCGTGGACTGTATCCTGCCAGGCTCCTCTGTCCATGAGACTTCCCAGGCAAGAACACTGGAGTGGGTTGCCCTCTCCTTCTCCAGGGAATCCTTCCAACCCAGGGATCACACCTCTTGGCATTGGCAGGCAGGTTCTTTACCACTGAGCCACCAGGGAAGCCTGTAATCATTGGTAAAAGTCTAAAAAAGCTATATTGCCTATTACATTTAACTCTAGTTTCTTAAGTTTTTACTGTGTCTTTTACATAATATAATGTAGGCAGACTATCTAACTTGCTGTTTTCTTTATTGATGACTAATACTTCAATTCATTTTCAGAGAAAATTTCTTACTTATGAGGTTGAAAACTCTGTACTTCTCTTGGCCACTGTGTTAATAGTTCAGTGTCTAAATTTGACAGTTGTCTGTGAAGAAAGCTGATAAAGCTACATTATTGTAGTCTATGTTTTTATATTACACTTGAGATCTATATATTTATATATAGATTTATATACATATATGTATATATATATATATATAGATTTATATACAATGAGTTTTTCATTAAAATAATATACAAAGATTAAAGAAGTTTTAGCAGTTTCGCCCTGCTGAAAGTAACATGGGCGTCACCGGGCCCCCTTGGTGGTCTGTTGCCATGTCGGTATCATGCTTGGTGGGGTACTGCATCCAAATCTGGAGGTGGCTGGGGAAGTCAGAAACTAAGGTACAGCTGGCCCATCCGGCTATGTGGTGGCAGCGGAGGAGGGCCTGGCATTTCCAGGGCTGCTGACAGGGCAGCGGGGAGGTGGGCAGCAGGGAGGGAACCTGAGACGGCACCTAAGACTTACATCCATGCACACATTTGGATTCTTCCCTGTGTGTATATCCAAGATCTATCCACGTTTCCTCATAGTTGTACTTTATCCCTTTTGTTTTCTACCTAGCATTGGGTAATATGTAGCATAATGTACTTATTGATTGGCTTAGTGATGGCCACATAAGTTGCCTCCGACTGTTTTACTAAGATAAACAATGTATTGTGCCCCCCACCCCGACCCGTTCCTCTATCCGAGTCTGACTCCTCAAGGATCAACCTGAGTGCTAGCAACTAGTAAATATTTAATCATCACTTTTGAAACTGGTTTATGCAGGGTCTCGAAAACCAGGTTGTGTGTTTATTGGAGTGGGTCAATTTGCTGAAAGCAGATTTACAGAAAGCCACTTGCAGAATGAAAAAAATGTCAAAATCCAATTTGCCAAAAACAAATGCTCTAAATTACCAATTCCATGCACACTTGAGACCTATTAAAAAGTCTTAAAAGCCTTCTGTGAGGTAAGCCAAGGAGCAGGGGCAGAGCGTGAGCATACAGAAATAGAGATGAACTGCAAACTCTGTTTAAGAAAAATCCCCCCTGTCTTTGTACCAAATGGCTGGGGTACATGCAAAACTAATGCTCTGAAAAAAATCTAACTGGCAAACTCACTTTCAGCTGCTAGTAACAGGCACAGAAATACAAATAAAACTGGTTTTATTTCCTAATAAACTGTCTAGAGATAGGCAGGTGCTAGTGTTGGATCAGTGGTTCAACTGCTTGAGGATTGGCGTCTCTGTGGCTCTCTTCACCCCTCCTTCCTTCATGGCTGAAAGGACTATTGCAGCTCCAGTGATCATTTTGGTGCTTGTGACAGAAGAGAGGGAAGAGGTGCCCTAGTTGTATCTATCACTTTAATCAGGGAAGCAAAAGTTTTCCCAGAGGTTCCATGGTCAAAGCTGTGTCCCCCAGCCACCCTCGCTGCAAGAGAGTCTGAGACAGTGAGCATTTATAGCTTTTCCAGGGTCTTTAGTGGAAACAGATACAGGGGAAAGGGGTTGGGAATGGTGGCAAGTGGGACCACCAATGTTATAATTAAATATAATTAACTTCTCTTTCAAAATAGGTAGCTTTTAAGTCAAGAAATGTCTATCAACAAGTTTAAGATTATAACTTAAAACTCAGTTCTAATCATGACATATTTTTTTAACAGATGCATTTCTGCTACATTGCTTTTCCTTTTTTTCCTCCCTAACATTCTAGAGTGGGACTAAAGTCAAATTAATCTTTCAAGCAAAAGAGAGGGAAAATCAAAAGACAACAGTGGCAAAACGCTTTCAGCCACTCTCCTGCTTATTGTCCTTCCACACCAAACAACATCTGGAAAACATTCCCACATTCGCTGGCATTCAAAAACTGATACAGCTGACCAAAGTCCATGTGGTTTCCTCTGGCTCCATTGACACTGAATACTTTTTCTTCAAAAACTGAAAATTTTCTTTGTCTCTCCATGTCCTCACTTGTACCATCAAAAGGAATGTCTTCTCGATGGCGAATTAAAATTCTCTTCCAGTTTAATTTTCTGAGCCTGAAAAGAAATTTTCAGAGTAGAAATTTTGAAGATGTGTAAAGCCCTGAAAGTAGAAGTTATAAAATACATTTATCAATGCCTTTTCCTAGAAGTAAAGAAATGTCCTTTCATCTCACATGGATTTTATTTTACTCTGATTCCAGTAATGTGTGATCAGTCATGTCTGTTTTGCAATGCTATGGACTGTAAGCCCGCCAGGCTCCTCTGTCCAAGGGCTTTTCCAGGCAAGAATACTGGAGTGGGTTGCCATTTCCTCCATATCCCATCCCCAAACTCATTTACTGCTATTATCACTGCCTAGTATCAGCATTTGACAAGTGTATGAATTCCTGAATCTCAACCTCTTGAAGGGGCTTGTCATTTAGGGTATCAGTAGAGAAATAAGGTTCCCTGGTGGCTCAGACAGTAAAGATTTTGCTGCAATGCAGGAGACCCGGATTCAGTTCCTGGGTCAGGAAGATCTCCTGGAGAAGGGAATGGCAACCCACTCCAGTATTCTTGCCTGGAGAATTCCACGGACGCAGAAGCCTGGCAGGCTACAGCCCATGGGGTTGCTAAGAGTCGGACATGACTGAGCGACTGATACTTTTCATTTCTCACTTTCAGAGAAATAAGATTAGAAATCTTGTTCCACAGGGTACACACAAGTTACAGCATCACTAAGATGAGAGAAGAATCAGATCCATAGAAATGGAGGGGACAGTAGACAGTGTTGTGGGCAGGGGCGGGATTTAATGTCTATCTACAGAACATCTTCTCTGTGCCATGTGTCAGGTGAGGGGAGTACGTTGACCAAATGTGAGTGCTGTTTTAGACTAAATCCTGTTATGACTTCAGGGACACACAGATTTCCACATCTCTAGTATCATGTGATACATGACACAGTGACAGATTTTTTTCCTGGGCTCCAAAATCACTGCAGATGGTGACTGCAGCCATGAAATTAAGAGACACTTACTCTTTGGAAGGAAAGCTATGACCAACCTAGATAGCATATTAAAAAGCAGAGATGTTACTTTGCCAACAAAGGTCTATCTAGTCAAAGCTATGGTTTTTCTAGTAGTCATGTATGGATGTGAGAGTTGGACTATAAAGAAAGCTGAGTGCTGAAGAATTGATGCTTTTGAACTGCAGTGTTGGAGAAGACTCTTGAGAGTTCCTTGGACTGCAAGGAGATCTAACCAGTCCATTCTAAAGGAGATCAGTCCTGGGTGTTCACTGGAAGGATGGATACTGAAGCTGAAACTCCAATACTTTGGCCAACAGATGCAAAGAACTGACTCATTGAAAAAGACCCTGATGCTGGGAAAGACTGAAGGAAGGAGGAGAAGGGGACGACAGAGGATGAGAGGGCTGGATGGCATCACCAACTCTATAAACGTGAGTTTGAGTAGACTCCAGGAGTTGGTGATGGACAGAGAAGCCTGGCGTGCTGCAGTCCATGGGTCACAAAGAGTCAGACATGACTGAGTGACTGAACTAAACTGAACTGAGTATCGTGTTGCATACTGTAATAACTGACAAGGCGTACAGAAGTTGTGAAAACCTTGGACTTCTCTGGTGAAACAGTGGAGAAGAATCCACCTGCCAGTGCAGGAGACATGGGTTTGATCGCTGGTCCAGTGAGATTCCATGTACTGTGAAGCCACTAAGCCCATGAGGCACAACTCCAGAAGCCTGCATGCTTTAGGGCCTGCAAACCACAACTCCTGAAGCCCCTGCCTGGCGCCCTAGAGCCAGCAAGTCACAACTCCTGAGCCCGTGTGTCTAAAGCCTGGGCTCTGCTACAAGACAGCAGACCGCAACTCAAGAGGAGTGCCCACTCTCTGTAAGAGGAGAGAAAGCCCGCACATAGCAACGAAGACCCAGCGCAACAACAACAAAAAAGGCTGTGATAGCCAACCTTGACCAGAATTCTTCACAGGCACTCTGTGGGCCTTCCACACAAACAACACCAGGTTTCCCAGGCATGCTAAACCCAGACAGGGAAAGCTCCTTTGCCCACTCGAGAATACTCTTTCTTTTGTATTTGTTGTAGATGTGATGGCTGTAGATCCAGAGCCTTGTGAGAACGTGGTCGCCTGGCTGGACTATACTTCCTGGAGCAGGGGATGGGGTGACGTCTTTGCTGATGTAGCCAGAGGCATGTTCTCGAACCCACTCTGTGGCATTCAGGATACAGACATCTCCGAGACAGTTCTTTTGTAGGTATGCGGTCAGATCCGTATTCAGCCGAGCCTGCTCGGATCTACTTAATAATTCTGACCTGATGGAAAAGATATGGGATTAAACATTAAATCAATTTTCTCAGAACAAACTTGAGAAGTGCTTTTGTTCTCAGATTAGTTTTTCCTCTAAAGTTGGCCAGGGTCTGTAACGTACCTGACAGTAATTTCAGGCAGAACTTCAGGGTATTTAAAAGGAAGAATACAGGCCAGAGAAAACATCACCTGATTAAAAAAACAGAGAGAGAGAAAAACTGCCCTAAGTGCTGTTTTAAGTTGAGACATATTTCAGTGCTTCCAAAAGTAACACTGAATTACCATTGCTTCCTCAGATACGTCCAGGGTCATACTGATTGTAAAGTAAACTTTTGAAGATCGTCCTTCCATGGTCCTCTTTTCAATGCATTCTTTCAGTTCTGCTAAAGCCAGCTGGTCATTCACGATGAGCTCGTTCTCACCAGGGAACATACTGGCCAGCAGGTCTAACTCAGAGAGTTGGGCCTCTGCCTGTTCAATCTCAGTCATTTTGGGGTACCTGTAAGTTTCTAAGAAGGTAAGGATAAGAGAGACATTTATAAATACAGTCTTGGGAGAACTCAACATCGGTACATACTGAATATGGGTACTTACTGAAAATCTGATTCTTAATAAAATATGACATTTAATCAGAATACCTTCTGTGTTACTTTCAGATGTAATATACTAAGGATCAAAAGGGGTTTCCCTGGTAGCTCAGTGGGTGAAGAATCTGCCTGCAATGTGGGAGACCCAGGTTTGATCCTTGGGTCAGGAAGATCCCCTGGAGAAAGGAATAGCAATCTACTCCAGTATTCTTGCCTGGGAAATCCCATGGATAGAGGAGCCTGGTGGGCTACAGTCCATGAGGTGGCAAAAAGTTGGATGTGATTGAGTGACTGAACCACCTCCAAGGATCCAAACTATAGGACAACCCAATGACAGTGATAAAACTCCAGAGAAACCCAGGCACCAAATTTCTCTGTATGTAGATAGTTGATGTGGCATCTTGAGATACCACAACGAGCAATTACATGGAAGTAAACATGGAACAATAGACTGGTTCCAAATAGGAAAAGGAGTACGTCAAGGCTGTATATTGTCACCCTGCTTATTTAACTTCTATGCAGAGTACATCATGAGAAACGCTGGGCTGGAAGAAGCACAAGCTGGAATCAAGATTGCCAGGAGAAATATCAATCACCTCAGATATGCAGATGATACCACCCTTATGGCAGAAAGCGAAGAGGAACTAAAAAGCCTCTTGATGAAAGTGAAAGTGGAGAGTGAAAAAGTTGGCTTAAAGTTCAACATTCAGAAAACGAAGATCATGGCATCCGGTCCCATCACTTCATGGCAAATAGATGGGGAAACAGTGGAAACCAGTGTCAGACTTTATTTTTTGGGGCTCCAAAATCACTGCAGATGGTGACTGCAGCCATGAAATTAAAAGACGCTTACTCCTTGGAAGGAAAGTTATGACCAACCTAGATAGCATATTGAAAAGCAGAGACATTACTTTGGTGTAGTCTGTCTAGTCAAGGCTATGGTTTTTCCAGTGGTCATGTATGGATGTGAGAGTTGAACTGTGAAGAAGGCTGAGCGCTGAAGAATTGATGCTTTTGAACTGTGGTGTTGGAGAAGACTCTTGCGAGTCCCTTGGACTGCAAGGAGATCCAACCAGTCCATTCTGAAAGAGATCAGCCCTGGGATTTCTTTGGAAGGAATGATGCTAAAGCTGAAACTCCAGTACTTTGGCCACCTCATGCGAGAAGTTGACTCATTGGAAAAGACTCTGATGCTGGGAGGGATTGGGGGCAAGAGGAGAAGGGGACGACGGAGGATGGGATGGCTGGATGGCATCATTGACTCGATGGACGTGAATCTGAGTGAACTCTGGGAGTTGGTGATGGACAGGGAGGCCTGGCATGCTGCGATTCATGGGGTCACAAAGAGTCAGACATGACTGAGCGACTGAACTGAACTGAACTGAACTGAAACTAATTGTGTAGTCAAAAGTCATATCCATGATATAACCAGGAGAGAGGCTCTGATTGGTTACCTTGGAAACTCAGAATTAAAAGAATAAGGAAGAAAGTTAGATGTGTGGTCATTTTTTTCTCTTAATATTCATTAGTTTTTTAAAAATAGAAGAATGTGAAAAACAGAAAATAAAGGCTAATTATCCCACAGCTCAAGTAACACATGTCAACAACAGCAAAAAAATTACAAGATTATAAAATTCAAATGATGGAGAAAGGTTAAAAAGTGAAGACACAGTTTGCTGCTGGTGACTGCTTCCCCTAGCTAAGTCCCCTATCCAAGGCAGAGATTTTGGCATTTCAGAAACATTTTAGGCATTACACATATACATATATGGAACACACATGGTGGTATAATGTGTAAATAAAGGTAGACAATGAAATATATAATTAAAATGTATCTACAAGGGGTGATATTTACTAATCTTTTGTCCTTACTTCCTAACTCTCTCCCCACCAAATATATTTTGGAGATCTATTCACTGTCAGCACATAGATTGATCTATCTCATTCTTTCTGGTGGTTGACTATCATAGTGAATCAGATAGATATGTCATAATTTATTGCATTCCTTATCTACTGATGGCCACTGGGTTTTTTCCCACAGTTTTGCTATTACGAACACTTCTGTAATGGAATTTTATGTATACACACACCCACACAAACACACACAGTTTGGTGAGCTGTGAATAATATATACACAAGAATAAGTTTGCAGAGGTGGCTGATTGGTACAGCATTTTAAAAGTTTTAGGCATTTAAAAGTTTTAGACAATATTTAGAATATTGTCAAGTTGCCTTCCAGAAAGTTGCTACATGGAAGTTTAAAATTTTCACACAGTCCCCTGCTTTAAAAAAAATTCTTGGCATAAAGTCTTTATATGGTGTTCTATATCTGTGTGAGCCATTCATTAGTTTTTATTTTTAAGGAGGCAGACTCACCAGCCTTTCCTTTTACAGCTTCTGGACTTTGAATCTTTGTTGGAAAAGATTCTTCCCCCCTCCAAGGTTATAAAGATTACAAGATGCTAACCAAAATAGGATTTTAAAACATTTTTTAGAATTTAATAACTTGATTTTCATTTGCAAGAAAGTGCTGCTGCTTCGCTTAAGTCACTTCAGTCGTGTCCGACTCTATGTGACCCCATAGACGGCAGCCCACCAGGCTCCCCCGTCCCTGGGATTCTCCAGGCAAGAACACTGGAGTGGCTTGCCATTTTCTTCTCCGCAAGAAAGTGCAGGGCCATCTAATAAAACATGGAGGCTAAGCACATGTATTTGTTTCTCTTTCTCTCTTTTCCCTCCATTAAAATTAGAGTAAAGGAATAGATTCTTAAATATAAAGGGACAGGAAATGACAGATAAAAGCTGTCAACAAAATACAGGAAGATGGAAAAGGGGTGAATGAATCACAGCTAACTTAGATTTCAGCTTTCTTCCCTTTATTAACTGCTTGGTTGGGTGGGGAAGGGAACTGCAGAACTTCAGAAGGGCTCAGAACTGTCAACACCAGCTACTTTGGAAAGCTGCTCTGTGTATGCCATAGAAAACATGAATTTGTTGAAACTCTAGAGTCTAGACTTTAGACCCTCTTTCAGGGTTTATTAATATTGGCACTAGATATCTGATGGCTGAATCACAGATTATAAGACTGTTGTTCTAAATGTATGTAGAAGAAAAATTTAAGATTATTATATCATTGAATTAAAAGTGACAAGATTTCTGTATTTTACTGACACTGGTAAAATATGACACCAGCAGACTATAGTGGGTTGCTGCTTCTTCCGTGTCAAGTCTGGGATATTTGAGGCAAAAAAAAATATCCAAAGGAGTGATCATCATGTCCTTTCTTGGGTCCTGAGGTCCTTCGCTGATCTGCCACCCTCTCTCCACCTTTCAAAATATTTTTGTGTTTTATATATATATATATATAAATGATTCTTTTGGGGAAGACTAGGAAAAATATCCTTAAAAGTGGAAGTCCCTCTAACACAATATTTTTAATTTATCAAGTTGGCATTAAAAAAAAAAAGAAAAAGGAGGAAATGTTGTTATAAGGAATGCTGATCTAAAAATGCCAATCTTATGAAGCTGACCTAAAGAAAAACCAACACATAAAAATGTGTTTCTAAGGATGGTCACTGTTAATAATAAGAAAAAATTTCAGAAATGGCTTAATTATTCAGCAACAGTACAGTAGTTAAGTAAATACATAGGCATACCTTGGAGATACTGCAGGTTTAATTCTAGAACACCATAATAAAGTGAGTATCACAATAAAGTGAATGACACAGATATTTTGATTTCTCAGTGCATATAAAAGTCATGTTTATACTACACTGTATTCTGTTACGTATGCAATAGAATTATGTCTAAAAAAAAAACAATGTACGTACCTTAATGATAATCTTTTTGTAATAATGACATCAAAGATCACTGGTCACAGATCACTATAACCAATATAGTAATAATGAAAAATTTTAAATATTGTGAGAATTACCAAAATGTGAGAGCGAGACATAAAGGGAGCAGATGCTGTGGGAAAAATACCACCAGGAGACGTGCTCAAGAGTTGCAACAAACCTTCAATTTGTAAAGAACAAAAAAACACACTATCTGTAAAGTGCAATAAAATGAGATATGCCTGTACACCCTGTACATCCAAACAGTAGAATATTATGAAATAACTTAAAAAAATGGATATTGATATTGATGTTCATGATGTATGGTTACTTAAAATAGTATATTGTAAAAATAAAAAAATAAATGAAAATAGATTGTAGAACAATATAAATAATCTTAATCAATAAATAATATTACTGTTCCTTCTTATACCATCACACATACATGAAAAAAAAATCACAAAGAGAATTCACAAAACAATTAACAGTTGGCTAATGTGGGTTGACAGAAGAAGAGAAGGATTTTCACCTTTTAATTTGTATGCTTCTATATTGCTTGAAGTTCATGATTAGCATGTAGTACCTCTAAATTCACTAGAAAGGAATAAGTTATGCTTCTGAATGGCAACCTGAAACCCACTGATGCAGAGGAAACACGGCTTACCTTCTCAACAAGAATTTACTCTGGGGAATCAAACACCATTATTTCAGTTGGTGGTATCTTCATGGACTTCCTTTTCATCTTTGGTAAAGGTTGATTGGGCAGCTATTATCTGTAGAGCTTCATCCTTCCTTCCTTCCTGGAACTATTTAGTTTGAAGATCAGGACTTATATCTAATAAAATATAGAACAGTGAAGGTAAAAAGGCCAAGTGTTCAGTGACCAGTATTATCACAAGGATTAAAATGAGGACATGATCAATAAAATGGGTCATCAAAAAAAGATTTGAGGAAAGTGGCACGATTTGAGTTGAGTCTTAAAGGAAGGGTAAGACTTAGACACGGAGAAGGCAATGGCACCCCACTCCAGTACTCTTGCCTGGAAAATCCCATGGGTGGAGGAGCCTGGTAGGCTGCAGTCCATGAGGTTGCTAAGAGTCGGACACGACTGAGCGACTTCACTTTCACTTTTCACTTTCATGCATTGGAGAAAGAAATGGCAACCCACTCCAGTGTTCTTGCCTGGAGAATCCCAGGGACGGGGGAGCCTAGTGGGCTGCCGTCCAGGGGGTCGCACAGAGTTGGACATGACTGAAGTGACTTAGCAGTAGCAGCAGCAAGACTTAGACAAGGGAGGAGGAGGCATAATGTGGTAAAGGAAGAAAGGTGTGCAGGGCAAGAAAGCACAAGAAAAACAGCAAGAACCTGAACCTGTCCCTTCTTCCCAAGTCCAACTGCCCAGGTATAATTCAGGGAGTCATCATTTGGAATATTTTCCCTTATGCTACTTACTGTTTGTCCTCTAAACCCATCCTTGGTCCTTCTTTACCCTTCCCTGGACTCTGGACAGCTAATCTCCACAGCCTATAGCACCCAAGTCTTCTGCATTTCTTGTGGTTGGCCAACGCTCTGGGTGGAAGTGGGAGGATGAGAGGAGAAAGAGGCCAGGGTATTTCTTCATTATTCTTTCCCTGCTTTGGTGGGATTCTGATAATGACCTATGACCAAACTCCTGCAAGCAGCCCTTCACTTCTTTAGCTTCAGTAGAGCTTTCAGCCTAGAGAAAGTCAGAGTTCCTTTAAATCCGGCCATACCTTGGGACCTCCCCTGGTGGTCTAGTGGTTAAGACTCTGTGTTTCCACTGCAGGGGGTGTACGTTTGATCCCTGGTCAGGGAACTAAGATCCCCTTGTACCGTGCTGCTGCTGCTGCTAAGTCGCTTCAGTTGTGTCCAACTCTGTGCAACCCCATGGACGGCAGCCCACCCAGCTCTGCTGTCCCTGGGATTCTCCAGGCAAGAACACTGTAGTGGGTTGCCATTTCCTTCTCGAATGCATGAAAGTGAAAAGTTAAAGTGAAGTCGTTCAGTCGTGTCTGACTCTTCATGACCCCATGGACTGCAGCCCACCAGGCTCCTCTGTCCATGGGATTTTCCAGGCAAGAGTACTGGAGTGGGGTGCCATTGCTTTCTCTGCTTGTACCATGTGGTAAGGCCAAAAGATATATATGTAGGTGTGTGTGTGTGTGTGTGTGTCTGTGTGCACTTAGTCGCTCAGTCATGTCTGACTCTTTGTGACCCCATGGACTGTGGCCCACCAGGCTCCTTTGTCCATGGAATTTTCCATGCCAGAATAGTGGAGTGGGTTGCCATTCCCTTCTCCAGGGAATACACACACACATATATCTTCAGAATATATATATATATCTTCAGAAATATTTAAAATCCCTGGATTATTAGAATTCCTTATCTTTTCTAGTCCTGTTGGAGTTGGGGAACTAGGAAACAACTCGTTAGATGGTTATTAGAGGAGGTAAATTTACTTTTGATTTATCACAGTGGTTAAGTATACTCTGTTGCCAGACTGCCAAGATGCAACTCCTGGCTCTGCCACTTACCAACTGTGTGACCTGAGGCAGGTGGCTTAATTTTCTGTGCCTTACTCTTCCCATCTTCAGAATGGGAATGACAGGGCTGCTGTAAGTTATTAAGTGAGGATGTGTGGGAAGTACTTAAAATGATGCCTGGCAACAGAGTAAGTGCCATAAAGAGCTTGCTATTTTTATATTCAATCAACAAATATTTCTTGAGCACCTATTGTATGTCAAGCACTAAGACTGCGATGATGGACTAAAGTAACAACAACAAAAAAATCTCTGCTGTCAGAGATTTAACCTAGTGGGAGCAGACTATGATAACAGAACACACACACACATTGCCATGCTCTCTTCCTGGGGATCTTCCTGACCCAGGGATGGAAAACATGTCTCCTGCAGCTCCTGCACTGCAGGTTGATCCTTTACCACTGAGGCACTGGGGAAGCACCACATACATCGCTCCCCCGCACCCCACATATATGTCCAGTGAATAACTGTTATGAAGAAGATAAATAAGAGAAGGTGCAAGTTGCTGGGAGTGGTTCAATTATACACAGGCTGGCCAGGGACAGCCTTTTTGCTAAGGTGACTGTGGGGGAACGAGACCTGAAGGCACTGAAGGAGAAAGCCATGTGTTGAAATGAGCAAAAAGTCTTCCAGGCAAAAGGAACAGCATGTCCATAGTCCAGGAAGCAGGATGATGCTACGTGAGGTGGCTGGAGCAGCGAGCCAGGGGCAGGGTTTTAGGACAAAACGTTAGAGAGGAAATCAGGGGCAGTCATGTTGGAACTCAGGGAATGGCTAGGGTTTAGGATTTTTTAAAAATATATATCTATTATTTATTCGGCTGTGCCAGGTCTTAATTGCAGCACTGGGGATCTTGCAGCATTTGATCACCAAGGAAGTCCCAGGATTTGGGGTTTTATCCTGACTGATATGGAAGGCCATTGAAGGGGTCTGACTTATTAAAGGCCCACACTCACTGCTGGGAAGAAGGATGGAAGCAGAGTTAGCAGGTAGGCACTACAATGATAGGAGAGATGATGGTGGCTTGGATTAGGGTATGGTGGAAGTGGTGAGCAACTGTTCGTGTTGTAGACATGTATTAAGAGTAGACCCAACAGGATCATTGATGAATTATATGTGATATGTAAGAATAACTCCGAGGCTTAGAGAAAACTGGAAGAATGGACCTACCATTTACTTGGATGGGGAAGATGGTGTAAATCTGAGGCTTGGTCTTAGACAGACTAGGTAATGAAATGTCTATCAAGTCACCTAGTAAGTACAGACGTCAAGCAGGCAGCTAGATGAACAACTACGGTGTTTATAAGAGATCTGGCTGAAGATGTAATTTAGGGACTACTGAGCATTTCTCTAAAAGCACGTTTGTTTAGTCAGTGAGGGAGTGAGTTAATTCGGGAACAGGCCTCATTGAGTTTAGAGGTCTGGGTCTCAGCGACGCATGGGTGGACAGCTACCGGAGTGATGTCACAAATAAGTGATTTGTCCAGTTATTTTCATAGACGAGGTTTCAGTACCAGAAACACCTTGAACAGGATTTTCTGACTCAAGGTTTTAGTGAATATCACTGTAAGAACGTAGAATGACACGAGCTTCCTTTTTCCTTTGCAGTTTTTTTCTTTTTGACTATTAACTTGCTTAGAAAGTTTCCCCTGGCCCCCACCCTAACGACAGACCATGTTCAGGATGTGTGTGGTGTGTTTGTGTTTGGCGTGGGGGGGGGGGGAGAGGAGCGGGGAGGGGGGCGGGATGGGAATGGGGGTTACTCGGGGTTGGGGGCGGTGGGGCTCGGTGGAGAGGAGACGAGGGTGGGCGGGGCCAGGAAACGCGGAGCTAGTTCTAACCAATGAGCGGTGAGAAGTTGATGGGAAGTCGGGGCCACCAAGTCGCCGAGTTACCCAGCGACGGACTGGGCCGCCGCAGCCTAGGAACTCCCGGTCCGCAGGTGCCACCGGTGGACAGAAGACTCACCTCGAGCCATGGACCTGTAACCAGTGCTGTAACCCCGAGTTTCCTGGCTGCACAAACGTCTCGATTCTTATTCGGAGACACCCTCAAGGATCCCAGGGCTAGCGAACCGGAATCCGACAAACAGCCGTGGTCCGGCCGCCTGAGGAGAGTGAGACACCTCCCTCCCGGACGGCCGCATGCGCGTTCTCAAGCCCGCGCGTCCCGGAAGTCGGAGCTGAGAAAACCGGGATCCCTGGGCCTGGCTTCGTTTCTGTCAGCCGGATAGTTTTTGTTCTTTATTCGCGTTTCCCAGCTGCTGCCACTGTCAGTGAGAAGCATGGCCGGCAAGTTTCCTGGTCAGGATATGGTCCATTGAAGTAACGCTCCTCAAATTCGAACTTGCGGCGGAGTCCTTCGGGGATCTTGGTATAACGCAGATGGGATTCGCAAGGTAGCCTTGGAGTCCCACGTTTTGCATTCCTAAGATCTTCCCAGGTAGTAGCGGTCCTGCTGGCCCCTGAACGACGCTGAGTAGCTAGGCAGTAGGGACAGGTGAGCGTGGATGGTGGCCGTAGCGACTCTAGAAAGGACCCTGTGCCAACACAAAAATTTATCTCCGCGAATCAAGGACAGTTTTAAGCTGACTCCCCAACACGAGAGTAATTAAAAGATGTTTTTCTTAACCAACTAAATATACGCAATGTACCTTTTCCTCTATGTTACACATTCATTGTAGAAATCTCATAAATAAGATTTATCGCCTGATATTGGGTCTTCCCTGGTGGCTCAAACGGCAAAGAATTTGCCTGCAATACTGGAGACCTGAGTTTGATCCCTGGGATGGGAAGATACCCTGGAGGAGGGCTTGGCAACTAGCTCCAGTATTCTTGCCTGGAGAGACCACACAGACAGAGATGGTTGGCGGGCTACAGTCCATAAGGTCGCAGAGTCGTACACGACAGCGACTAAGCCCAGTACAGCACAAGCTGGTATTGATATTAGGTACTATCATTGCTAAATTTTTTTTTTTCTTGTTACAAAAATGTGTTTAAAGGTCTTCATAGCTGCATCTTCTACATGGTGTTTTGTGAGCATTTTTCAGTGTCAATAAATAATCTTTCTCCAACTTTTATGGAACATTTCAAGCATTACAGCAAAGTTGAGAGAATTTCACAGTGAAGCAATTCACAAAGAAAGGAGAAGGAGGAAGTTGATTTTGCTCCCCAAAGGATTTTTGGAATGTCTGAAGACGTTTTGAGTGGTAACAACTGGAAGCGTGTGTGCTTTGGCCACCTAATGGGTAGAATCCAGGGATACTGCTCAACTTACCAGGGTGCACCAGGGTATACCCCCTACAAAAAATTTGCTGGTCTAAAATGCTGGTAGTGCTAAGGTTAAGAAACTGAGCTCAACAATGCCTAACTAGCTTTGTCATAGATCTAATTCATCCATCCCATCTCTTTTAATGCATTTCAAAGTAAACTGCAGACATTAGTCTACTTCTAAGTACTTAAGCATGCATAACATTAGGATTTCAACTATGTAGGTTTTTTTAAGTAAAAAGGAAATGTATATCTTAAATGTATATTTGCTGAGTTTTGAAAAATTCACACACCTTGGTAACTCAAATCCTATTAAGATGTAGAACATTACAGCACCCCAGAAAATTCTTTCAGGTTCCTTCCCAGTCAGTCCGCAAGGAACCCAACAGGCAACTGTTAGTCTCCCCCGCCCCCCCACACCATAATTAGTTTTGCCTGTTCTAGAACTTAATACGGAGAAGACAATGGCACCCCACTTCAGTACTCTTGCCTGGAAAAAGCCTCGTGCGCTGCAGTCCAATGGGGTCGCTTGGAGTTGGACACGACTAAAGTGACTTAACAGCAGCCGCAGAACTTAATAGAGATGGAATTATCCAGTAGGTACTTTTGTGTAAGGCTTCGTTGTATGTATCCATGTTCTTGTGTGAATCAGTAATTTCTTTTTATTCCTTAGTTGTATCCACTCAGTGGCTATACCTCAGTTCTTCCATTCCTCTTTTGATGGAGACATGGGCCGTTTGCAGTTTTTTGGCTATTATGAGTAAGGCTGCTGTGAATAGTCAAATACCAGCATTTCTCATGACTGAATTTCTTCAGTAAGTATTAAACATTATGTTCCAAACACTTCTAGGTTCTAAAGATATAGCCACGAGATATAGAACAAGACAAAGGTGCCCCCATTTCAAAGAGCTTAGGTCTGCTTGTTTCTGGGTATTTATGGGGGCAGAGGAGAAGGAAATGGCACCCTACTCCAGTATTCTTGCCTGGAAATTCCACAGACAGAGGAGGCTGGCGGGCTACAGTCCATGGGGTCGCAAAGAGTCAGTCAAGACTGAGTAACACACACACATAAGGTCAGGGAGGTGGGGTAGGGGGTAAATACATAGGTAACTATGAAATAAAAGTACCAGATGGTGATAAATGCTGGGTAGAGAAGTAAAATAAGGTGATGTGAGTGATAGGGTAGCCATGTTACCTATGTTTTTCAGCCAATTTCTTTATGTTAAAGTGACTTTTAAAGTGTGAACAGAATTAAAAGATCAAAAGTGAATGGCATTCTAGGTGTGGTACAATGGCCCTAAGGCCATTTTAGAAAAGAGGGAAAAAAAACAAGGCCTTTGTGCTAAATGATGAAAACTTAAAAAATTATGTAAGCAGTATAGAGCAGGAGAGCCATTTACCCCCCAAATTTAACCATCATTACTCTGGCCAATTCGACAGGTTAGGGTGCCACTTTCTTAACCTACTTTTATCAGATTACTAATAACGATGACTATTTATTTGTATCATGTTTTTATTGTGAATTACTTGTTTATATCCTTTGCCTGCTTTTCTATTGGGACCTGCATCTTTTCCCCTAGCGATTATTGTGTCTTCTGCATAGGACTAAACTCCAAGGCGACGAAAGCCTATGTTTATTTCACTTTACAGAGGGCTTGGCACTTAACCTATTTCTAACGCATAACCAGTAAATATTTGTAAATTTTACCTTGTCAGCAAGGTTAGTTCAAGACTATATACTTAACTTTAGAAGTCGGCTGGTCAGAATTCGAGAAAATGAGTAAGATTTAAACGTCCCCCTTCAAATGTGACGTGTTTAAGGTAATCATCCAGGAGACTACAAATGTCTGACCACGCCCAGGTACCCATACTTTGCTGCTACTGCTGCTAAGTCGCTTCAGTCGTGTCCGACTCTGTGCGACCCCACAGACGGCAGCCCATCAGGCGCCCCCGTCCCTGGGATTCTCCAGGCAAGAACACTGGAGTGGGTTGCCATTTCCTTCTCCAAAGCATCAAAGTGAAAAGTGAAAGTGAAGTCGCTCAGTCGTGTCCGACTCCTAGCGACCCCATGGACTGCAGCCTACCAGGCTCCTCGGTCCATGGGATTTTCCAGACAAGAGTACTGGAGTGGGGTGCCATTGCCTTCTCCGACCCATACTTTAGAACTATTTAAATAACTCAATAACCACAGTGGGGCCAGTGGTAAAGAACCCGCCTGCCAATGCCGGAGACACAAGAGACAGACACGGGTTTGATCCCTTGATTGGGAAGATCCCTTGAGTAGGAAATGGCAACCACTTCGGTATTCTTGCGTGGAAAATTCCATGGACGAAAGGAACCTGGTGAACTGCAGTCCACGGAGTCGCAAAGAGTCCACAAGACTGAGCGCACATACACCTAATTACCGGAAGCGGGGGAAAAAACCAAAAATCATTGACAGCCAAGTCAGTCACAAGCCACCGCGTTCACACTTCCGGCGCGAGTCCCGCGCAGGCGCCGATTAACTAGCGTCAGTACCGCCGGGCCCCAGGGGCACAGCCGCTTCCCATAATGCCGCGTACCGGAAGTTGTTGCTTTCCAGGGGTCACGCTGGCTTCTGCTCCGTCGCTCTCAATTCGTCACCGGGGAGGAAGACGGAGCAGGCTGCCCGGCCCGAGGGCCCATTAGGGGATGCAGCAATGGGCGCTGTCGCCGTGGGTGAGTTCCGCTCCCACTGCCTTCGCAGGCACCACTCGCATGACTTCCTGCGCGCCCGGGAGCCCTAATTTTCCTGCCCCGACCTCGTTTTCTCCTCGAAGGCCCCTCTGCCTTTAAGCACGTTACCTGGCCTCGGCCCAGTACCGCGTTCTCATTGGCCTCACGTCCTGTCAGTTCCAGGAGCTGACCAATGAGTTGTCGGTGCTGGCGCCCTCCTCGACCCAGTGGACCCCGAGGTTCCCCCCGTGGGTGCGGAGCAGTTGGAAGGGAAGGGGAGGTCTGGCGGACTTCGCGCGGCCGGGGACTCTTCTTACGAGTTGGCGCTGAGTTTGCCACCGCGTCCGCTTGTTGGTTATTAGGACAAGCAGGAGCTGTCGTTTAGACGATTCAGTGCTCCCAGGGTAGGACAACTCTTCGCGAAACTTGAAAGCCCTGTTTTAGCCCCGCTGACAGAAGTTTTCCAAACTCATGCATGTTTAATGGATCCCAGGCAGGCGTGGGAAATACTTGAAGGGCGGAGAGGGAAGGGAACTGGGTTAGTAGGAGAGCCGGCAAGACCAGCTATAATTTATGTTTTGCGTGGAGCCCTGCAAAGAGTAATTTGGCCCAGAAGGTAACGCTCATCTGAAGACTCGCCTGAAAAATTGAGGAGATTTGTGGATGTTTTATAGATGATGATGCAGTACTGTTTTCACAACTCATTAGATGCCCTTTATAGTTGTCAGAAATTTATTGGGAGCTCTTTTTTTTCCCACATCATTGAAGCAGTCCCTCTACTGTCCTCTGCCTGCAGCAATTACAGTTCGTCTTTCAAGTTTTCCTTTGGCGTCTGAGCGACTAGCAGGTCCAAAACCAGATTTGCTAGTGCTGTCTTCACTGCTGCAGATTTCTTCATTCTTTACCTTTTTCTTTCTCACCGGAATTTGTGTGCTTCATTCTTGTATACCTACCTTTGCACCTTATAATCATCCTTAATGCCACAGGTACTATTCTCTTTTTCTGTTTAAATGCAAGAAGTATTTCTGGATCTGCTATATGTTAACACTATTCTAAATGCTGTAGGTGATTCAGAAGTAAGGCCTAAAACACTTTCTTGCTCTTAGAACTTTAGATTCCAGGTAGAGAAATGACATATGTCCAGGGAAAAGATTTAAGAAGCATCTCACTTAGGTATCTGATCAGGGTACAAGATGAATAGCACACACTGAACGCTGGGAAAGCAGAGTTGAGTGGTTTATTTAAAGTCAACTGGTTGCCTAAGGCTCCATTGAAATGAACATCTTGGAGGAATTGGGAAGATTTGGATAGATGGAGCGAACTCCCAGCTAGAGAGTAAAGGCTTAGAGGTGGAAGGCAAGGTGTTTTGGAGTGGAGGGTACAGAAGAGTCCGTAGGATTCTGCTTTGGAACCAAAAGATCTATGATTTAAGTTCCATTTCTGCCACCCTGTGATCTTTCATCGTTTTGAGTTTACTTCTTTAGCACAATGCTCCATTTAAAGGCTTTTGTGAAAATCAAATGAGATAATATTTATGTAAAGGCTTTGAAAATCCGAAGCACTGTATGACTAAAGATTAGTGGCTCTTTTCTGAGACATAATGAGAGTCAGGGTTACCAGGGTGTTGAGGAAAATTTATAAGGGACCACGAGTGCACGGCACAGGAGAGTGGGTTGAAAAACTGTCAAGTACTTTGAATCAGGAGAGTGATTTGATGAAAATGGCATCATTGGAAGATAATGTCTGTACTAGAATGCAGCACAGATTAGAGGGAGTTGGATTGGAGTGAGGCAAGAACTTGGGTGCTGTTCCTCCCCCCTTCCAAATCAGAATACACCCTCATTTTGTATATAACCATATAGTTTTGTTCTGTTAATACATACATTGGTTTTGTAAACATGAAACTTTGTTAATGTTTTATCTTTGAAAAGGGTAACAGTTAATGATTTGGCACTCATTTTTCTTACAAACCTTGTGGGATTACCTTGAATTACCCTCACATTAAGAACTAAAGGAGGAATATTTTTAAGACTGTAAGCCAGAGCAAGATGACAGCTACCTTTCAGAAATAATTGGGAAGTGTTTTAAAAATATATGTCCCACGTCCTACTTTCCACTTATGCAATCAGAATTTTCACAAGCATCCCAGGTAAAATAATTATTATAGTCATTTAAGTCATTTTGACACTAAGTTATTCTAATGTATGTAAACTATAACTTTTCAACATCATTATTAGGTAGACTTGTATGTACTTTCAGTATTTTTCATGTTTTCTGATTTTTAATTGTTGACTGAAGAGGTGATTTGATAATGAGCTAGATTTGTCATTCTTGCCTGGAAAAATCCCATGGATGGAGGAGCCGGGCAGGCTACAGTCCATGGGGTTGCAAAGAGTTGGACTCGACTGAGTGACTTCACTTCACTTCAGATTTGTCATATTTCAAACTGATTTTGTCAAGAATATGATAATGTAAATGGTCAAGAATACAGATGTAGTCAGTTTTCAGTTAACATCCATAGGAAGTTCTGGTGTGGGAAGATGCAGAACAGTGTATCATACTATGTTATTTGGCTTTGAAACTATTTTGCACATTTTCTGACTCCCTCTAGGAGATTGTTTTCAGAATTATTTTAATTTTCTTTGAGAAATTACAAATCTAATTGCATTGCCTGCAAGAACTTTCTTAGATAGCTTTGAAGAAAGGGAAATTAGAGTTTCAAAGTGCTACCGCCATTCCACATTTATGGTGTGAGAAGTTAAGTTCCTAATAGTGTAAAGTGTTAAGACATCAGGATCTGTGTAAGAAGATACTAATTCTTTCCAGACCTTTACATTTATTGAAAACCTCTTAACATTACTAAGAATCAGTTTCCTAACCTATGAAAAACAGAGGTAATACTCTACTTCCGGGGGTTCTTATTGAAAACAATGATACGTGTGAATGGTCTTTGTAGCTTATAAAGTATGATAGATACACAGAATGATACGGTTTAGTTACGTTACTGTATCCTAGAGAACTGTAAAACTTTTTTTTTTTGGTCAAGCTAACTTTATCTTGTTTTCTAGATTGTTGTTTTGTGTCAGTAAGTAACCCCTAAAGTGCCAACATGGGAAAGAAACGGACAAAGGGAAAAACTGTTCCAATTGATGATTCTTCTGAATCTTTAGGTATATTTCACCAATTAAATTTTTAAAGTAATGTTTGTATCCCTAAATGGACATCTATTTTAATATGTAAAAATGGGATCAATGTGTTTTGATTATGTTATTTTGTAATTTGCATTCTAACTTAATGTTTGTATAGACATGTAATTTAATAGTCTGCACAACATTTTTAATGGCGTGATATTTATTCCATTGATATAAAAGACTATGGGTGCGTATTTCATGATTTATTTGGGTAATCCTCCACTGTTATAAATGTAGGTAATCTTCAACTTTTCAGTGTTATGAATGGTGTGATACTAAATATTTTTGTAGCTCAAACTGTGCACATCTGGTTATCTTCTTGGTACAGATCCTATAATTAGAATTGCTGAATTAAGAGGTATAAATATTTTCTAGATTCTTTTGGATCTATTGCCATTCAGAGATGTATTACTAACGTAGAGGCCCCCTAGCAGCGTAACAGAGTACACATTTCTCTGAACCTTTATTGACACAGGTTGGTATCATTTGTAAAAATCTTTGCTGATTTGCTAGTTGAAAAAGAATATTTTCTTTTTTCAGTTTGTGTTGTTTTTGACAACTTACTGGGCTTTAGTAGTTTTTCACATGATCTCATTTGCATTTGTATTCTCTTGGTGCATATTCATTGGACATAAAGCTAATTGTACCACTTGATGAGTTTCTAAACCTCCAGGAGCCCTGAAAGAACTGAAGCCCTTTAGAGTGGCTTGCATAGCCTGTTACCGATCTGGCCCCACTGGGGTTTTCAGTCTCAGGTCCTGCTGCTCATTATTTCACTTGTGACTGCCATTCTGAGAAGAGAGCATGCACTTCTACATTTTATACGTCCATCCCTTTGTTAATGGGATGTGGCCTTTTCTGGGTCAGGAAGATCCCCTGGAAGAGGAAATGGTAACGCGCTCCAGTATTCTTGCCTGGAGAATCCCATGGACAGAGGAGCCTAATGGGCTACCGTCACTAGGGTCGCAAAGAGTTAGACACGACTGAGCAACTAAGCAGAAGGCCTTTTCAGATTGTTTACTCCATTAAATCATAGTTTAAACTATGAGCTTGAAATTAAAAAGACTTAAATCCAAATTCTAGTACAGCCACTCAGTAGTTCTGTGACTTGGGCACTAACTTTGAGGTTTCTCATCTATCATTGGGGGTAGTACAGTCTGCTTTTCGTGGTGGTTGTGTAGAGTAAATGAGATAATGTGTGTGAACACTTAGCACAGTGTCATGCTCATAGTACCTGCTTAATCAGTATGAGAAATTTTTATAACTATACATATCTCCCAAGATTGTACAGTCATTACCTCTTCTGTGAACTTCCGTTGACTTTAGCCTTCTCTTCTTGTGCTGCTGTAGTATGTCTGTAGCACTGCTCCCTAGGTGGTGCAGTGGTAAAGAATTCACCTGCAAATGCAGGAGACATAGGAGATGGGTGTTCAATCCCTGGGTCGGGAAGATCCCCTGGAGAAGGAAATGGCAACCTACTCCAGTATTCTTGCCTGGAGAATCCCATGGACAGAGGAGCCTGGCGGACTACAGTTCATGGGGTCGCAAAGAGTTGGACGTGATTGAGCAACTAAGCACCCAAGCATATGTATAGAGCATATCTAGAGATTCTTGTGCATTCATTTATTTGCTTCTGCAAGAATGTGAGCTGCTCAAAGAAAGAGCTGTGAGTTGGTCACGTTTTCGGTTGTATTGTCTATTACAGTGCCAGACATGCAGCAGTTGTATTGTTGACTGAATGAGGGACCTTCTCTGCAACCTTATAAAATAAAGAGGATAATAGATACAATTAATAAATTGAAGTGAATTTAGGGTGGTGGTGGTTATACCTAGAACTTCAAAGCTTGTATAAGATCTTTCTTACATAATCATCTCATGATCAAATATCAGACAAAAATTTAAGTTTTTAGGTTATCTAACAATTAGTTTATAGAGTAAATTCATTTTTGAAGTTCAAATCAGGTGTAAGTTTTGAGATTAACTGAAGAAAGTCATATTCTACCTCATATTTGTTATTTGTTTTAATAGAACCTGTGTGCAGACACATTAGAAAAGGATTGGAACAAGGTAATTTGAAAAAAGCTTTAGTGAATGTGGAATGGAATATTTGCCAAGATTGTAAGACGGACAATAAAGTAAAAGATAAATCTGAAGAAGAAACAGAAGAAAATCCTTCAGTTTGGCTGTGTCTTAAATGTGGCCATCAGGTATGCTTAGATTCTGATCGATTCGGGATTGTATTAAACTCTCTGAACTTATTTTAGAAGATAGTACCTAAAAGCACGGTATGGGTGACCAGAATGTGTGTTGGCGTAGTTTGTGTTCCCTGGGGAATAGGTTCTGAGACTCGTGTGTGGGGGGTTTATTGGGGAGTATTCTCGGGTACTGTACTAGGAAAACAGGGAGAGAAGCAAGCTTAGGTGGAGGCAGTGCTTCAGGGCTTCAGCTGAACCCACAGTGGAGTCTGGTCTTCAGAGAGGTCCTGAACTGCGGCACAGGGCCAAGCCTCTGTCCTTGTGCCTAGACCAGTCATTGGATGTTGGTTGCTTCTGGGGAATGGAACTGATGGTGAGGAAGGCAGCTTCGTTCCACTGAGGATAATTCTTGGGGATGGACAGACAGAGCAGTGATCTGTCCCCAGGCCACATTTCTGGCCTCTGGGGAATGAATACCTTGGGTCTGGTGGTATCTGGGTGGCAGAACCGCTCACAGGTATCATCATGATACTAAAGGTCAGGAGGGCCTCTTAATCACCCTTGGTGGTGGTAAGTTTACCTGTTAGGAAACTGGACTGAGCGGTGGTAACGTTTTCTAAAACTACAGTGTAGTATCACAACCAGGATATTAACACAGATACAATCCAACAGTCTTAATCAGGTCTCCCCAGTGTTATTGCTCTTAGTTTGTGTGGGGGTGTACGTGTGTTGTGTATGTATTAAGTGCTGTTTGGTTCGGCACCTGTGGAGATTTGTATCCACCACCACAGTCAAGGCATTGAAAAGTTCCAACATCACATGGAGTGTTATGTTGCCTTTTAAAAATCATGCCCACTCATGCCCACCTCTGGACTGCTACCCTTCCTCCCAGCCCCTCACAACTTCTAGTCTGTTCCCTATTCCTAAAATTTTGTCGTTTCAAAAATGTTGCATAAGTGGGATCATGTGATACACAACGTGTTGGGACTGACTTTTTTTACTTACACTTGTGAAGGTTTTCCCAAGTCCTGTGTCTCAATGGTCGCTTCTTTTTTATTGCTAAGTGGTATTCCATGGTAGGGTGTACCACGGTTTGTTCACCCGTTGAAGGACATCTGGGCTGATCTCAGTTTTTGGTGATCATGAGTAAAGCTGCTATGAACATTTGTGTACACATTTTTGTGTGAATTTAAGATTTCATTTCTCTGGGGAAAATGTCTAAGAGTGCAATTGCTGGGTAATATGATAATTAAATGTTTTAGTTTTTAAGATACTTCCAGGCTTTTCCAGAATGGCTGTCCTATTTTATATTCCTCCCAGTAGTGTTTGAGTGATCCACTCTCTCCATCCTTGCCAGCATTTAGTATTGTCACGGTTTTTTATTTTACCATTCTGATAGGTAAGATCTCACTGTGGCCAGACAGTTACAAAATTTTATGTTAGCATTTTTATTTATTTGTATTTGAAAAGTTGTCATTTAACCTGTTAGATACTTATGATGAGCATGAATATATTTTACTACTACAAATTTTCCATAATGCATTTCCTATTATAAATTTTATTTATTTTGCTAGTTTTTTAGTTCCTTGGGGTAAGACAGTATCAGTATTAACTGTTAACTTTCATCCTAATAGTTATGCTTTACAGTGTTAGCACAGGATTCTCAGTTATTAGATATCTCACGTTTGTTTCAGATAGCCTCAGTTGGTATTAGAATTTTCAAAATCAATACCAAATTGCAGTTCATTTATTTTAGAACTAAATGTTGAATGGGATAAATTAATCAGTAGGCTTGGTATCATAGTTAAAGCGTAGAAGCCATTGATGGATATTTCACCCCCAAAGTAATATTTTTTAGTAGCTGCAGTAGAGACAGGACCACTTATGGTAGTGTTGTCAGAGAGTTGAAGGCCTGGTTCACATAGATACACAGTGAAGCTGTGCTTCTTAGCTGTGGCTCATCAGCTGCAGGTGAACAATCTGGTCATGTTCTCCTGTGAATACGCCTATGCAGATGTAGGTGGAAGTCTCCCGCTTAACTTGTTCAGTTAATGCTTATTGACCTCCCTCATTTTGCTAGTCTTTGGTAATAGATTCATTCAGTTTTTCATGCCTTCAGGATTTACACTCCTGCAGAAGGGGTGTGAAAGGGAAGAAAGGATAGCAACATTAACAGCTTCACTGTAAGGTAGAAAATAAGGCATGCCCTCAGGAACGTACACCATATTTTGTGGGAGTTTGTCTATAGGAGGAACAGTGTTTTCTCATCTGGGAAGCTGGGCATAGGCTTCTAAGAGGAAGTGGCCTCTGAGCAAGATCCTGAAGACCAAGTGGGATTTGATCCGCGGCAGTAATGGTAAAGAATTTCAAGACAGATGGAATAATGTGAACAAAAGTGTATTGTGGAAGCGAGGTGGTTTTAGCTAGTAAATGGTACTCAAATAGGAGAATATGGGCGCTAACCCTGGAAAGGTGGATTGGGGTCCAAAGGTATCAGGTTTGTTGAGTAGGTTTGCTGAGAGCAGTTCATCACTTTTGACTTGAGTATATGAACAGAGCTTTATTTTAGGACTATTAAACTGAAAAAATAAGTATGTGAAGGAAGGTTGAAGTTAGGAAAATATTTATGAAGATGTTAAGGAGTCTAAACTAGAACTAGTGAATGATTGCATTAGCATGGTTTAGCTAGGACTGGAAAGGACAAGCTGGAGCAAAAGAGTACTTCTAGTGTGTGGTTTTCTAAGTACCTTCTTCCTGAAATGTCCTCAGGTGCCTCTTCGTATTTAAGTTCTAACGAAGTCTGGACTCTGCCAGAGTCTAAAGTTTTAATTTTAAAATTGTTAAGAATGGCAGGATTTCTTGATCCACTTCCTTATTCATTGTAGACTGTGAATTCTCTCCTGGTGAGTTTTTGTGGCTTTGAGTTTTATGATTATGATTCTCTAGGGCTGTGGCAGAAATTCTCAGGAGCAACATGCTTTGAAGCACTACATGAAACCAAGATCAGAACCTCATTGCCTGGTTCTTAGTTTGGACAACTGGAGTGTATGGTGAGTTTCAACTCCTGTGCCCATTTGCTGGAAATTATTTGAAATGTTGGGGAATGGAGGTGTTGGAACTGTTTTAAAGAGCAAGAAAGTTTAAATTTTTTAGTATTTGTCTACATACCATCACTTTCAGGCTTCCCCATTGGCTCAGTGGTAAAGAATCTGCCTGCAAGCCAGGAGATGCAGGAGACTTGGGTTTGATCCTTGGGTTGGGAAAATCCCCTGGAGAAGGAGTTGGCAACCCATTCCAGCATGCTGGCCTGGAAAATCCCACGGACAGAGGAGCCTGGCAGGCTGCAGTCCATGGGGCCACAAAGAGCAACACAACTGAGCTACTGAGCTCATACGCACGCATCACTTTCAGAAGGCTAGAGAGTGATGTTGTGAGAAGCTTTTGCTTAGTATTGTACGAACACAACAATTATAGTATGTAGAAGACATAGGAATTTTTACCCTTTGTTTTTCTCTCGTGATATTACAAAGCATATGGTAGAGTTGGGACACTAAGAACAAGTTCCAGATAAACTGAGATAATAAATTTTGGCAATGAATTTGCATGAAAATGTTAGGCTGGTATTTTTTTGTCTTTTAACATCATTAAAATTTTGCATCTTTAAAAACCATTTACATAGCACTATTCACTGAACGTGCACATGTGCTGTCGCTTCAGTCGTGTCTGACTCTTTGTGCCCCTGTGGACTGTAGCCCACCAGGCTCTTCTGCCCATGGGATTCTCCAGGCAGGAGTACTGGACTGGGTTGCCTTGCCCTCCTCCAGGAGGTCATCCCCAGGTCTCTCATGTCTCCTGCGTTGGCAGGCAGGTTCTTTACCACTGGCGCCACCTGGGAAGTCCATTCACTGAACATCATTTGGCAGTTGTAAAATTTGTTAATTTTGATAATGTAGATCTGTAATTTAACATATGATTAGAAAAAACTTTCATGTTATAAACAATCATTTCTATAACATGTTTGGAGTATTTTCACAGTACTTATATGTAGCTGTAATTCAGGCTAACTCTAACAGTACAGCAGAGTTAATATGTATAGTCTTCTTCAAGAAAACATAGCGTTTTTATTTTCAGTTTCTGTACTGGAGTAGTGAGGGTCACACATTTTGGGTCTCCTTTATTAAAATTAGCCTCCTTTGGTGGTTGTCAGTTTGTCACTTTTCTTCTCTGGGATCTGTTGGGACACAGGTGTTACCTATGTGATGATGAAGTCCAGTATTGTAATTCAAACCGATTGGGTCAGGTGGTTGATTATGTTAGAAAGCAGGCTGGCAGTACAACTCCAGAATCAGGTAAAATCATTTTTCTTAATATAGACTGTAATGTTGGTATATATTATCTGTGGGTATTTAGTTTCACATTCTGTATCATTGCATATAGCTGAATACCATTATTAATGATTGATTTCAAACTATGAAACTGTCTTTGGTTAACAATGTAGAACAGTAAGAATATAGATAATTATAAGGAGTTAGAATTAGAAGGGAATCTGAGAAATAATATAGTCATATGTGATGAAGAGTCTGGGTTAGTGATGAGCAGTAACGCCACACTCCTATACCCTGGCACAGGGCTTAAGGCAGACCTGCTTTATAATGGATTTTTCTTTCTACATCATTTGGATGATGTGAAAGTTGGTGATGGACAGGGAAGCCTGGCATGCTGTAGTTCATGGGGTGGTGAAGAGTAGGACTGGACTGATTGAACTGAACTGAACTGCTACATTGTTCGGATGATGTGAAAGTAAAGTGCCTATGATTCCTTCAAAAGGCCAGATACTTCTCGTTTTTTTCATTCATTATTAAGTTAATAGGGTTGATTTTCATCCTCTGCTTTAAAAGCTCCTTTAGATTTTTACATTCCCAGAGGTATCTTTTGTGGAGCCAGAATTGTTTGTTCCTAACTTCAAGATTAGTTTTTCTTAGTTAATGTAATTGGCTGCACCAGGTCTTAGTTGCGGCATATGGCATCTTTGATCTTGGTTGCACGATGCTGGAACTTAGTTCTGGCATATGGGATCTCGTTTCCTGACCAGGGATTGAACCCAAGCCCCTGCATTGGGAGTGCAGACTCTTAACCAACGAACTACCAGGGAAGTCTCCAGGGTTAGTTTTCCACTCTCAGACTTCATTTAAAAATTTACTTTATGTCCATGTTCTTTGCTTGATTGCTTGAGACTCTGATTTCACAGGGTAAGGTTGCTCATTTGTAAAAAACATTTGTTCAGTTAAAAGGGGATTTATACTGAATACTGTTTGGTTTGCTTATGTCAGTTCTGAATATTTTTGGTTTATTGGTTTTTCTCTTTTGATGGTAATTTATTTGTAATAAAACATTTAAAATCAAACAGGTGGCAAATCATGTTATTAAGTAAAATTCACAAATTCTGGTCCCAAGTATATCTTTGCATTTGGTTTGGGTGTCTTGCACATTTTGCTAAATCATTTCTTTTTCTTCTTTTTTTTTGTAAGCAGCAGAAGATAATGGTAATATTGAACTTGAAAACAAAAAGCTAGAAAAGGAGAGTAAAAATGAGCAAGAGAGAGAAAAAAAGGAAAACATGGCGAGAGAAAATCCTTCCATGAATTCTACTTCCCAAATGACTGTGAAAGGACTCAGTAATTTGGGAAATACATGTTTCTTCAATGCAGTTATGCAGGTGCCAATGTTAATATTTCTCCCCTTTAAAAAGATCTTAGTATTTTCCTCATAACGCTAGGATGTTTTTGCATATTTGCTACTGATGATACTGAGCTCTTCCCTCAGACGTAGTTTCTTCCTGTGTTTTCAAAGAAAATTCAAGGGAATGTTTACTTTGCATGACAGTAAAACCCTGTGCTAAGCACTGGCATGCGAAGGGGTTCAAAACAAACCATGGCCCGTGTCCTCATAGAACTGTCACTTGGGTGTTAGAAACACAAGAGAACCAAGTACAGAAATAAATTCCTGGTTGCATGTGGGGGTGGGGGTGGTGGTGGTAGGGTTAGGGTAGCTATCATAGTAGGTGGTTGTGAGAAGGACCTGACGTGATGACTAAACTCAGGACTGAAGTACTTATGAACCAGTTAGAGTCGGGGGAAGAGCATGATGTTACTTTGTGTGTAACAGACACAATAAAAGTTGCAGTGTTGATGGTGTTTTTCTGTTTTGGAAGAATAGACACTTAAAAGTATTTGACTGAATTGGTTTGCCTGTAAATAATTTTTCCTTTCTTTTCCATCCTGCATTCCAGAATTTGTCACAAACACCAGTGCTTAGAGAACTATTAAAAGAAGTAAAAATGTCCGGAACAATTGTAAAAATTGAACCACCTGATTTGGCACTAACAGTATGTACTTTAAAATTTTGTTTTTTTCTTTTCCTCTCTGAGTAGCAGCATTTTAAATTATTTTTAAGAACTGCTGCTCGTTTTCACCTTTTTTGTTTGTTTTAAGTTACCAAGTTAAATTTTCAGGCTAATGGATATTTATGAGGGGCCTTTACATGTGTTTGCTCCTGAAAGCCCTTCTGCTGTGCTGAGTGTTTGGCTTCCTTCTGGGGAATGCTGCGTATGAAGCTCTGAGCACGCATTATCATTTTGAACTTCTTTTACGGTGACTGATATGCTGTGTAGCGAAATGAGTTTTACCATCTCCATTTTTATTATTTACATTTTGATTTAGCTCTTTCAGTTCCTAGGCAGTAAGTTCCTGATAAGATAAAACAGTAAAACTGAATTCTTTATCAAAATAGTTTAGGACTAAAAAGTTCTCCATCTTTTGATGTACATTTTGAACTTTTAATTGGAACAGCTCTATTAGGAACATAGGAATATAGGTTGACGAGTTACATCTTGATAAACAATTCTAAAATTTGACTGAAGAAAGTAATTTTTATTCCCATATTCAGGAACCCTTAGAAATAAATCTTGAGCCACCAGGCCCTCTTACGTTAGCCATGAGCCAGTTTCTTAACGAGATGCAAGAGACCAAAAAGGGAATCGTGACACCTAGAGAACTCTTTTCTCAGGTCTGTAAAAAGTGAGTATCCATATTGATTGTGCTTTCAGTGCATCAGTAAGAAGCTGGGAAATAATATGAAAAATTAATAGGATTAGAGTGAATTCAGTAGATAATATTAAAGCATGGTTTAAAAAACATATACTTTGTGTGAAAATTAAATCTGCCAGGAGTGTTGTTGGACTAAACAAAAATTTTGAGAAACTGGAACATGCCAAAATTTGGGATATGATCCTAAGATTTTATAAAAAATAGTTTCATTTTAGTGGACTCACCATAGTTTTTCTTTCTTCCCTGTAGAGCAGTGCGATTTAAAGGCTACCAGCAACAGGACAGTCAGGAGCTGCTTCGCTATTTATTGGATGGAATGAGAGCAGAAGAACATCAGGTTAGCACATTTTGATGAGTGTATTTTGTAATCTCATCTTCATTAACTTGTCTGTCATTTGATGTTTTAAGGGTTATTAGAGCAATGAAAACTAGTTGTTGAGGCCATTATATTAAAATTTTTTTTCTTCACCAGCCTTTCAACCAGTGTATTTTCTTTGCTTATTTATTTATTTTTCTTCTTTTCTTTTTTTGGCTAGTATATTTTAATTATTAAATGAATGAAGGGAATTAAAAATGATTCTTTTCATGACGCTTTATTTTGCTCGCTGTTTGCAACATTATTGTTCTCTAAGGGTTGACATTGTAGCCTGTCAGGAGAGATACAGGTATGGAAAATATTCCTCCCCAGACGATTCCCAGTTGCAGTGCAGCCTTACTCTTACTCTGAGTGTGATTTAACACTCTTTTTATTCTGGGAAGTATTTTTATTTTGTAAGAGTCAGGGAGCATTTGTTGCGTTGTAAAATTTTTGTTAGTTGCCAGTATGTAAAGTAATTTTGGGGAGGGTGTGTGTAGATATAATTAGTAATAGTAATAACAGCGATAACGATACTTATTTTGCTTTTATGTTTTGTTAAGCACTGTTCTCAGTATTTTATGAATTACCCTACTCAGTCCTTACAGCCATTCTGTGAGGTACATGCTACTGTCATTTTTCTCACTCCATATGAAGCTAGGATATCTAGAAGTTCATTGCCTGGTTCAGGGTCACCCAGTAGTGATGGAGCTGGGCTTAGAGCACTGGAGTCTGTCCCTATAGTTCTTTGCTTCTGGGATTTCAGGTGGCTCAGGAATCCGCCTGCCAATGCAGGAGAGGCAAGAGATGCAGGTTTGATCCCTGGGTCTGGAAGATGACAAAATTTGGCATGGGAATTTTGCACAAGTATTCTAGCATGGGAAACCCCATGGACAGAGGAGTCTGGCAGTCTGTAATCCATGGATTCACAAAGAGTCGGACACAGCTTAGCAACTGAGCACACGTGCACTCTGCTTCTAGAACATGATATTTCAGTGGTCTTTTTCAAAGGAGGTGGGCATGTTCTGAGAAGCTTTGGTTAGAGTAGGTTAAAATCTTGAAATTATAATACAGTGCCTTTGCTCAAGGGTTAGTTATTGTTTTTTAAAGTATATTTCTTTTTAGCTCCTGGAATTAATTTTGAAAATGTGATTTTAAAAATACCAATTTTTATTTGGTAATTTTGGGGTGCCAATGTTTGATCATTTTCTTTACTTGATTACATATTTCTAAGGAAAATAACTATATTTAATAGTATATATATTTATTTTATTACTTTTAGAGAGTGAGTAAAGGAATTCTTAAAGCATTTGATAATTCTACTGAAAAAGTGGATGAAGAACTGAAAAATAAAGTTAAAGGTAATGTCTGACTTCTTGAACTAAAACAGTATAGTTGAAATCCTGTGTACATTAAAACAGGATTGCTGACACATGTATTTCAAATCCACAGTTATTAGTGTATAATTGTTCTTTATCTCTGTTGATTTAAAAAAAATATTGTTCTTTATCTCTGTTGATTTAAAAAAATTATTCAGTACTCCAAAGGTAAATAGGAGAATTTAACCTAGGTGTATTCTTTTTATGTAGTATTATGGTAAAATTTATAAACATAGAGCTAAGATGATAAGATGACATCCCAATTTTATTTTTTAAAAGCTTAGACTTTATTTATTTGGCCCCGCCACGTGGTTCAAGGGATCTTAGTTCTCCAACCAGGAACTGAACCCAGGTCTCAGCAGTGAAAGCCAGGGGTCCAAGTCCTAACCACTGGACTGCCAGAGAATTGCCTCAAAAGCTTAGACTTTAATTTTTAGTGATTTACACTTGTCTTTGCTAGTTGTCAGCTGGTTTATTAATCACGGAGCTGACTTTATTCTTATCATTGTGTAACATTTAATGATTTAGGAAAGGTTTGTTGAGTAGAACTGTCTGATGATGGATTACTTCAGTATTTCTGCTGTCTGATACAGTAGCCATATGTGACAGTTGAGCCCTTGAAATGTGACTGGTGCAAAAGGAGCTGAATTTTTATTTTCATTTGATTTTAACCAGTTTAAATGGCTCCAATGACTAGCAACTACTGAATTGTGAAGCACAGCTTGGAATCTACACAGAGCAACTGTTTGCCTCCTCAGGGCCCTTGTTGCTGGCCTGGCCATTAATGGAGAGAATCTAGCCTGCTCAACTGTCTGTCATAAAATGTGTTTCTGTATAAATGACACATGTCGTTTGAACAAGGCTTATACATTTCATGTAGTTAGAAAATTGGATGACTAGGTAGTAAAATTCCATCATCTTATGCTAAGCTTACCAAGGTTGTTTCTGGGGACATAGAGAAAGAAAAGGAGGATTTTGTCTGAAATACTTTCCTAAGGGCTTTTCGTTTTTGTTTTGATTTTGAATGAAGTTCACAAAGCAAGTTACTCTCAAATTTGCTGGCAGTGTTAGAATACTAGAGCTAGAAGTGAGCTAAATTATTATCCTGTGTAGCCCAGTCTGCTCATTTTACTTTTGATAGTTAAAATATTGATGCACAGAAAGTCTCACTGACTTGCACAATTCATTTTGCACTGACTAGACCCTAGATAAGAATTTTTTGTGTGTGTGCAAGATGTGTTAAATTGTATCCTGCTTAGAATGCTGGAGTACATTCTGCTGACTATAGTATAAAATAAAATTATGGTAATTATGAGTAGAGAAAAACAAGTCAATAGGAAATTAAAAATAAAATTTCAGGGTTAGATAGGTAAGTAAGTAGTTTCATCTTACTTCATTAATTGTGTACAGGTAATTGATAGCCTTTTTTCCCCTTATAGAGTATGAAAAGAAAAAATCAGTACCAAGTTTTGTGGACCGAATATTTGGTGGTGAGCTGACGAGTACAATCATGTGTGATGAATGCAGAACTGTAAGTAGATGCAGTGCAGACTGGATTTATGCATATTAATGGAGTTCATGAGTTGTTTCTTTTGGAAACAGAAACATCTGGTTAGTTTTGTAAGATACTCTTTTTGAACTAAGTATGCATAGTTTTTTGCTAGAACTATGAACATTCCTTAAATCAGGAAGAAGTTAGTGTAATATTTTAATTTCTTATACCTAACCCAAATTCCTCAACACTGTGTAGTTTTTCATATTCTTAAGCCTTTATTTTAAAATTTAGCTCCCCTCCCCAAGATTTTACTATATGATGTTTAAAGTGAATCTTTTCCTCCTTTTTTCATCTTCTTTTTTGGTTGGTTAAGGTCTCCTTGGTTCATGAATCTTTCCTTGATTTGTCTCTACCGGTTTTAGATGATCAGGTAAGATTATTGAGTTTATTTTATGTAAGTAGATCGTTTTCTTTCCTGAGCTAAATTTTGTGAGGGAGGGCTTGTTACCGTTTCCAAGTTGGTGCTTTACTAGGCCTTGCATGGAAAAAGTTTTCTTAATATATGTGAGATAGAAGAGTTTTAAAGATTTGAAAAGATAATGAATAAATATATGTATTTGTGTATATATATATTTTTTATGTGTGTGTATATATGTGCATTTTAAAGACTATGTTTTGAATTGTTTATGGATGACTAACTTGGTTAGTTTATATATAGGGAAGTATTTATTTCATATAAGTCATTATTATTTTCATTATTTAAGACTAACCACAAATCCCTTAAAGTTTAAGTTCATAAATATTAACAGAGTAAGCCATATAAATTTAGTTCTTATCAAGTAATAGTAGGGGAAAAAATAACATTATGAGTATTGGATAAATCATTATTCGACTTAATATGAATTGGGGGGTCCCTTTAAATCACTGTTACTAAGTGATTACCAAATTTACTATGTCTTACCAAACATACTCTATTTTTTCTTTTCTTTAAAACTGTCGCTTGCATGAGAAGAAAAGAATAGAAAGGAATACCTGTAGTTGAACTTGTAAATCACTTACCAACAGAAAGTGCATTTAGAAATAGACGTAATTACAGCATGGTACAGCATGTATCTATTACAACTCACTGTATTCCTTTCTATTACACTCACATGTTAAATTGCCTTTTTTTACCATTTTGTTTGTTTGCTTGTTTTCTCAGTATGTGAAGATTGTTTTCTAGTGTCTCAGATGAATGAATTTTGTCCTGGATATGTTTCCAAACAGTATGAAAAATAAATCTGGTGTAAATTAGGAATAGAAAACTGTTTAGGTAACATGAAATCTCTTTACAAGCAGTAATAAAGTTTGATTTTTGGTCCATATTCTCTCCATATTTTAAGAGTGGTAAGAAAAGTATAAATGATAAAAATCTGAAAAAGACAATGGAAGATGAAGATAAAGATAGCGAGGAAGAAAAAGATAATGATAGTTACTTAAAGGAGAGAAACGATATTCCTTCAGGAACAAGTAAGCACTTGCAGAAAAAAGCAAAGAAGCAAGCCAAGAAGCAAGCCAAGGTGGGTAATTAGGAGGAAAACCATCCTTGTCTAATTTTAACTTTTAGACTATTGAGTTTGAAGTCTGAATGACAGTGGTAGACATGTCTGTTATTTTATGTACAGCACTTTAATTTGACAGGCTTCCCTGTTGTCTCAGAATCTGCCTGCAATTTGGGAGACCTGGGTTGGGAAGATCCTTGGAGGAGGGCATGGCAACCCACTCCAGTATTCTGGCCTGGAGAATCCCATGGACAGAGGAGCCTGGCAGGCTGTAGTCCATGGGATCACAGTCAGACATGACGTGACTTTCACTTTTACTCGATTTGGCAGTTATAGAATTAGCTCATGTGATATTCTCTGCAGTGAAATTTCTTTGAGAATATGTGAAGAAAATGTTGTGCTTTAAAAAAAAACTGCAGTTTAAAAATAAAATTAAATTAAAAATTAAAAAATATATATATAAAAAAACTGCATTACTTGTTATGATTTAAAAAAATTTATTCAAGAATTTTTTAAGTTTCTAATACATTAACATTTAAAAATATATAAAGGTGTACAATAAAGGTCTTCCTCCTTGTATGATATAATATTACTCTCATTAGTGTCTTATTTGTGCTGGAGATGTTTTGGGAAAATACAATCAAGTACAAATATGTGGTCTTGTGTTTTCCTGGTTTTAAAAATTATGCACACTGTTCTGGTCCTTTTTTTTTCTACTTAATTAGATTCTTGGAGATCTTTACATTTCTTCATGTTTCAGGACTCAAAGATTCTTTTTTTTAAACAATCATATAAAGAAACTCTACTTGATGCTCTGTGGTGACCTAAATAGGAAGGAAATCCAGAAAAAAGAGATGTATGTATAGCTGATTCACTTTGCTGTAGGATTAAAACTAACCCAACATTATAAAGCTACTATATGCCAATAAATTTCTTTTTAAAAAGTTATGTAGAATTCTGTTTGAGTAGTAAATGTTGTTCAGTCACTCAATCATGTCCAACTCTTTGCAACCCCACGGACTGCAGCACGCTAGGCTTCCCTGTCCTTCACTATCTCCTGGAGTTTACTCAAACTCACGTCCATTGAATCAGTGATGCCATCCAACCATCTCATCCTCTGTCATCTCCTTCTCCCGCCTTCAATCTTTCCCAGCATCAGGGTCTTTTCCAATGAATTGGCTGTTTGCATCAGGTAGCCAAAGTATTGAAGCTTTATCATCAGCATGAGTCCTTCCAGTTAAAATTCAGGGTTGATTTCCTTTAGGATTGACTGGTTTGATCTTGCAGTCCAAGGGACTCTCAAGAGTCTTCTCCAACACCACAGTTCAAAAGCATCGATTCTTCAGCACTCAGCCTTCTACAAAATATAGTTTAAAAGATGTACTCTTAAAAGATGTGCTATAGTTCATCTAACCATTTCTTTATTGATTTAGATGTACAAACAGCTATACTCTTTTGCTATAATGGCCAGTGCTTCTGTGAATAACCCTATACATATGTCATCTGTAGGGTATATTTTGAGAAGAGGGATTGTATTTGTAGTTTTGCTAAAATAATTGCCCTCCACAAAAGCTGTACCAACTTATGTTCCCACCAGCAACATATGAAAGTGAAGTTAAGCATATTTTTATGTAAGGGCCATTTGTGTTTCTGTTCCTTTGAAGTATTCGCTCATCTCCTTTCTTCATTTTTCTTTCATGTGTAACTATTTTTAACTGAAGTGTCTCAGAAAATGTTTGTGTCCAGGGCCCTGGATGTGGCCCTTTAACTTTCTGGTATTACAAATTAGCCTCATGGGACTGTCCTTTTATGACAGCTCACGTGCTAACCCTTTGAGTCTTCAGCCATTCCAGTAACAGGAATCTCAGTGAAACCCTACCCGCACCAACCCCACACCCCCATGCTGGGACAGAGGCAGCAAACAGCAAAGAAGGTGGTTAAGTGGGTAGTGATTTAAGTGTCCTCTGTACGTGTCGTTTCCTTTCTTCTTCTCTGATTTGGGGCTGTTTGTTTCCTGGAATTTTATCCTCCATCCCTCTGCTTGTCCTTGAGTTTTCAGTTTTGTTTTTTTTTTTTCTCTCTTAAGTGAAGCCTTGATTGTGTAATTATAACTCACATGGATACATCCCTTCATGATGTATGTGTCGTCACTCGCCCCCCGCCTTCACACATGGCTGCTTGGGTTCAGCAGCCTCGCTGCTCTGTCTAGATCTAGACTGCTCTGTCTAAATCGTGCCCATTTTTATTTGCCCCTGTGTGACAGTTTTTTGAATATTGGTGATGGTTTACCCCTCCTTTCAAAGAACTTTTCTTCATAATTATTTAATCTCTGACAGTAAAGGAACTTTTCTGGGAGTGAACTCTTCCTTATTATTTATTTTTGATTGATAAATAAGAAATCTAATGTGGTACATGTATGCTTTTTATCTCCCTCTCTTTTTTAATGTTTTGTACTTTTTACACAGAACCAACGAAGACAACAGAAAATTCAAGGGAAAGTTCTTCATTTAAATGATGTTTATGCCATTGACCATCCTGAAGATAATGAATGTGAAGTTGAAATGTCACTTCAGAGAGAAGCAGATATTAAATCCAACCATATCTCACAAGAGGAAGTTGCACCTAAAGAATATTGTGTTAATCAGAAAGATTTGAACGGCCATGAAAAAATGATAGAAAGTATAACTGACAATCAAAAATCCATAGAGGAAGCAGCTATGAAAAATGTCAGTGTGGATAATGATCTGGAGGTTTTGGCATCGTCTGCCACTGAATGTCCTAGGAATTTAAACGGTGCCTACCTGAAGGAAGGGAGCAATGGAGAAGTGGACATTTCCAGTGGTTTTGAGAACCTTAACTTGAATGCTGCTCTGCAACCTGACGAAATAAATATAGAGATTCTGGATGACGATCCTACTCCCGGGACGAAGGTATATGAGGTTGTAAACGAAGATCCAGAGACTGCTTTCTGTACGCTTGCAAATAGGGAGGCTTTCAACACCGATGAGTGTTCAGTCCAACATTGTTTGTATCAGTTCACTCGAAACGAGAAACTTCGGGATGCTAATAAACTGCTTTGTGAAGTGTGCACGCGGAGACAATACAGTGGACCAAAGGCAAATATGAAAGGTATTTAGATGCTTTCACAGAAAGTAAAGTTAATGTTCAGGGGAACAGTTTGCACTGCATCAGTAGACTGTTCCTGTTTTAATTGTGTCAGGATTTGGATGGAGTCACTAAGCCCTTTCCTGTGTAAACATTTTCACAGAAGGGTGGGTAAGCGGAGTTCACTGGCTGTCCCAGCAGTTGGGTGGGGCAGTCCGCACTCTGCCAGCAGGCGCTCCCTGTGAGGAAGGCGTCCCGCTAAGGCATCTCACAGACCCCTCACCTGGGGCTGTTTCTGTGTGTCCTCGGCTTCCCCTCATTGTGATGGCTCTCAGGCCCCTGCGCCCAGGAAAACACACCTGAACTCTTGAGTGTGGTGACATCCCAGTGCACGGTCCTGGGGCGCAGTGCTTCCTTACAGGCTGCTTCAGAGACAGACAGAAAGATACTAGTAATTCCTCTCCTATCCCAGCCCCCACCTTTTTATTTTGTTTTTATAAATTGGGTAGGTAGGATAGGGAGGGACCATAGATGCCTAAGGATTCTCAATTGAATTGTTGAAACACTTGACAAGTCTTTCTGTGTTATTTTTATTTATTTACAAACAGTGAATCGTGTTGATTTTATAGCATTTCTGTTTGCTTTAGTGCTGGTGTCAGTGGACTATGGTTTGTATTCTAAACTTGGCTCACCTCTTGTTTTTTTTGTGATCTCTGAGCTAAAAATATTTTTTATAGAACATTGGAAAATGATTTTATGATAGAAAACATTAACTTAGAACTCCAATTAATTACCTCTCCAAAAATAAGTCTATTCTTTTCAGTAGACTGCAATTGTACTCAATTACTTTATAATAGTAAAAAGTTGTGGAAATTTTCTCTCATGTATTAATACATGTAAAATATCCTTGATTTTTGCTTCTTAGTCCAAAAACCTAAAATATTTACTATTTGGTTCTTTCCAGAAAGCTCACTAATCTTTGATTTAAATGTTTTGAAATGATTTTATAGCAGGTGAAGAATGCTAAAGAAGTCTAAAATGATACTCACACTGCTAACATTTGATTCTTTGTATAGGCGAAAGGAAGCATATTTACACCAATGCTAAGAAGCAGATGCTAATTTCTCTTGCTCCTCCAGTTCTCACTCTTCATTTCAAGAGATTTCAGCAGGTACCCCTTGTTTTCTTACAAAAACTTTGTTTCAGATATGTAATACCTGCTTTATTTGTTATGGTCTCTACACATTAAGTGTGTGTGTGTGGTTTTTGTTTTCTGTTATTCTTAGTTCTGACTTCAAAGAGGTAGGAAAGTAAAACAGTACGTGTGCATGCTCAATTGCTCAGTCTTATCTGACTTTTTGTGACCCCATCAGGGGTCTGTAGACTGTAGCCCATCAGGGTCCTCTGTCCATAGACTTATTCTGGCAAGAATACTGGAGTGGGTTGCCATTTCCTCCTCCACGGCATCTTCCCACCCCAGGGATTGAAACTGAGTCTCCTGACTCCTACATTAGCAGGTGGATTGTTTACCACTGAGCCACCTGGGAAGCCAAAACAGTATACATATGGGTAACACAAAAGGGTTTGATGAAGATAATGTCAAGTTGGAAGAGAAATTTAGGCACAGTCCCTCCTCAGTCTTACTACATGCTGCTCTTTTTAGATATCAGTTCAGTTCAGTCGCTCAGTTGTGTCCGACTCTTTGCGACCCCATGGACTGCAGCACACCAGGCCTCCCTGTCCATCACCAACTCCCGGACTTTGCCCAAACTCATGTCCATTGAGTCGGTGATGCCATCCAACCATCTCATCCTCTGTCATCCCCTTCTCCTCCTGCCTTCAATCTTTCCCAGCATCAGGGTCTTTTCCATTGAGTCAGTTCTTTGTATCAAGTGGCCAAAGTATTGGAATTTCCTCTTCAGCATCACTCCTTCCAATGAACACTCAGGTCTGATCTCTTTATGATGGACTGGTTGGATCTCCTTGCAGCCCAAGGGCCTTTCAAGAGTCTTCTCCAACACCACAGTTCAAAAGCATCAATTCTTCGGCGCTCAGCTTTCTTTATGGTCCAACTCTCACATCCATACATGACCACAGGAAAAACCATAGCCTTGACTAGACGGACCTTTGTTGGCAAAGTAATGTTTCTGCTTTTTAATATGCTGTTTAGGTTGGTCATAGCTTTTCTTCCAAGGAGCAACTGTCTTTTAATTTCATGAGTCCAGTCATCATCTGCAGTGATTTTTGGAGCCCCCAAAATAAAGTCAGCCACTGTTGCCACTATTTGCCCATCTATTTGCCATGAAGTGATGGGACCGGATGCTATGATCTTACTTTTCTGAATGTTGAGTTTTAAGCCAGCTTTTTCAGTCTCCTTTCACTTTCATCAAGAGGCTCTTTAGTTCTTTTTTACTTTCTGCCATAAGGGTCGTGTCATCTGCCTCTGAGGTTATTGATATTTCTCCCAGCAATCTTGATTCCAGCTTCTGCTTCATCCAGCCCGGCATTTCACATGACATACTCTGTATATATAAGTTAAGTAAGCAGGGTGACAGTATACAGTCTTGATGTACTCCTTTCCCAGTTTTGAACCAGTCCATTGTTCCATGTCCAGTTGCTTCTTGACCTGCATACAGATTTCTCAGGAGAGAGGTAAGGTGGTCTGGTATTCCCATCTCCTGAAGAATTTTCCAGTTTGTTGTCATCCACGCAAAGGCTTTGTTGTAGTCAATAAAGCAGATGTTTTTCTGGAACTGCCTTGCTTTTTCTGTGATCCAACAGATGTTGGCAGTTTGATTTTGGGTTCTTTTCGGGTTCTTCTCAGGTTTTTTCTAAATCCTGCTTGAACATCTGGAAGTTCTCAGTTCATGTACTGTTGAAGCCTTGCTTGGATAATTTTGAGCATTACTTTGCTAGTGTGTGAAAGTGAAAGTAAAGTGAAGTCGCTCAGTTGTGTGCCACTTTTTGTGACCCCACAGACTGTAGCCTATCAGGCTCCTCCATCCATGGGATTTTCCAGGCAAGAATACTGGAGTGGGTTGCCACTTCCTTCTCCAGAGGATCTTTCTGACCCAGGGATTGAAATCAAGTCTCATGCATTGTAGGCAGACACTTTACCGTCTGAGCCACCAGGGAAGTCCACTAGCGTGTGAGATGAGTGCAGTTGTGTGGTAGTTTGAGCATTCTTTGGCATTGCCTCTCTTTGGGATTGGAATGAAAACTGACCTTTTCCAGTCCTATGGCCACTGCTGACTTTTGCAAATTTGCTGGCATGTTGAGTGCAGCACTTTCACAGCATCATCCTTTAGGATTTGAAATAGTTCAATTGGAATTCTATCACCTCCACTAGCTTTGTTCCTAGTGATGCTTCCTAAGACCCACTTGACTTTGTATTCTAGGGTGTTTGGCTCTCTGGGTGATCACACCATTGTGGTTATCTGGGTCATTAAGCATCTTTTTTATATCATTCTTTTGTGGTTTTGCCACCTCTTCCTAGTATCTTCTGCTTCTGTTAGGTCCATACCGTCTGTGTTCTTTATTATATTAGCATCTTACTCTAACCTTAATTTCAGGTTTAACAAAAAAAGACACTTTACTAGTTATATCTCACACTTGGGAAATTTAGCAATATGTGTGTAGTATCTTATTTTTACTGATCCTTAATAAGGCATTAGTACCTTGGATTTCCATCTTTTTGATGACTCCATCTTTTCTGAAAGAACCATGAGCAGTACCAGTTGTGAATTCAGTTCTAGATTCCCTAAGTATTTTCAGAGCATTTTCTCTCCTGTGCTTGGTGTGAGTTTGACTTACCTGGGTGCATCTTTACAAATAGTTTGCCAGGCTTGGTTCGAGTGAGGCTGAGAGAGTGTGCTTCACAGAATTCTGCTATTGCTGAGTTTTAAGCACTCAGTCTCTTGTCTAATTTGGCTTTTCTGGATGGTTAAAGCAGAAACATTGAGAATGTTCTTACAGGAACAGTTTACTCAATCTGGACTGTGTGTGGGTCTGGACTGTGTGTAGGTACACTTAGCAAAAACCAGTCAACTGGAAGTTAGCAGTGAGGGAACTAGAGTTTTCTGAGACAGCTGAACTGGGACTGGGTTATTGTTCTGGGCATTGTGGTGGGTCGACAGTTCTCTTATGTAGTTTTTCCGGGAAAAGAACTTAAATCTACTCTCCTTCTTTTTCAGGCTGGTTTTAACCTTCGCAAAGTTAACAAACACATAAAATTTCCAGAAATCTTAGATTTGGCTCCTTTTTGTACCCTTAAGTGTAAGGTAGGTGAAACTTGCCTTTTTGGGGAAATCTTTGAGGGAATCAGCTTATTACCAAATATTCCAACAGCAACTCACATAAGTATGAAGTTGATTAAGAGCTGCTGAGTACACTGAGTCTTTGTACCTTTGTAATTTGAAGGTCTGTGATCAATCATCTTCAACATAGGTTGTTACTTCAATATATTTTTAAACCCCCATTTGGCCAGGAAACTGATTATAGCAGGTGGCCTCTGGTTTATGGTTCTTCCAGTAGGGCAAGGGCAGTGGCAGCTTTCTAATAAAATCTTAAATGTGATACCACAGAGTAGGCTGAGAAAAGGGAGAAAATTCCAGTTCAGAGTCAATGATTTCTGCATTCTCAAAGGTTAGAGACCTTTGGCATAGTTTACAGTTACCTTGCCCAGAAATAACTTTTCTGAATTCTGTTCACATTTTAAAGAATGTTGCTGAAGAACATACACGGGTACTGTATTCCTTATATGGAGTCGTCGAACACAGTGGTACCATGAGGTCAGGGCATTATACTGCCTACGCCAAGACAAGAACTGCAAACACTCATCTCTCTAACCTTGTTCTCCATGGTGATATTCCACAAGGTAAAAGGTTTTACAGAATTCTGGTATTCAGCAGATATTATGGCAAAACCAAAAAAGGCTGAACTTGAATTTTTCCATTTCTATTTAATTTTACATTTCCTTTTTGACAGATTTTGAAATGGAATCAACCAAAGGGCAGTGGTTTCACATCAGCGACACTCACGTGCAAGCTGTGCCTACAACTAAAGTACTAAATTCACAGGCTTACCTCCTATTTTATGAGAGAATACTGTAACAATTTCAAAGTGCTTTCTCTGGAAACGTTTATGGCTTTTATAATTGCTGTAATAAAAAAAGTAAAGACTAACTGTAAATCATGTTCACTTAAAATTAAATACATGCCAGAAGAAATCACACTTACTAAAATACTGAAGGGAAAATACCTAAAAATTTAGTGGTTTTGTATTGTCACAGTGGTTTTTATCCCTGCTTCCATTTTCTGGAAAGGATTCTGAATTACTTAAGTGCTCAATAATATGTCTGCGTGGTGGTTTGCAACACATCAATAAAATTAATTACCCCCAAAATTTGCTTTATCAGTAAGTTGTACTGACACACACTACTAGAAAACATTAAAAAAAGTTCCAGACTGGCTAACAAAACTTGAAGTGTGTTAGTTAAAATGAAAGTATTAATTTTATAACCATAGGGTATTTGATTTGGCAGTAACATACATGTCGTTCTTCTGATGCCAAGCAGTATGCATACGCTGGGGTGTTGGTTGAACTCAAGCCAGTTTCCAAGGCACGCACAACCCAAAAAGCCTTAAGAATACCAAAACTGTCTAAACTTCCTGTAAGGTTCTCTATTAGAATTTCTTTTGATGAGTTTCTGTAAGGCCCAGTCAGCCATACTGCATCTAAATTCCTTTGAAATGCCAGAAACAGTGTAAAAGTGTTATTCAGTGACCTCATATAACCAACACATAGTAGCACATGTTCTGTAAAGTAAGTTTACTTTTTACAGTGTTCTTTGCTTTTTTCAAACCTCTATGGTATAAAAATTGACTTGCTTAGTTTATATGTCAAGAAGCGTATTTTCAGTTGCATTTTAAGTATCTTTTTTTTGTTCTCTGCTGCTAAAATATATGTATTTCAAGTCATCCATTCAACACATCATTCAGCGCTAGTGAAACAAGTTAACCTGTCTTAGGGATTTTCTGAGCTGTGAAAAAATACTAAAAATCTAGTCCAGGGATTGACAGACTTCCTATAGAGCACTTCCTATAATTAGTAAATGTCTCAGAGGCTTTGCAAGCCACTTCGTCTCTGTCTTAAGTCTCCAACTCTGCCCTTTCCCTTGTAGAAAGCAGTCATAGACAGGATGTAAATACCTGATCACATCTGTGTTCCAATAAAACTTACGTAAAAAGACAAAGAGCAGGCCAGATTTATACTGCAAACAGACCCCCTGATAACTTGGGTGACTTCCCTTAAGTGCCACAGTTTTTCATTAACAAGGTTGAGACAAAACAGGTCATCAAGATCCAAGAACAGTGGTCCTCAGACAAAGAGGCTTCGATAGTAATATGTTTATTGCATCATCCATTTAAGGGTGCAAGATACAAACACAAAACACTTCTTAATTTAAGGAGAATATGAAAACATCAGGCAATTCCTATAGTACTACTACAAATACAACCTTCACCTACAGTAAAACGAAACCATTTAGTCATTTTGGTCTTCATCCCAGTCTTTCTTCCCACTTGGAGGCTTGGGCCCACCCGCTGGTTTTGCCATGATGATCTGCAAAACAAAATTCACACGAGTACACTTACAAACTCAAGCTTTAGAATGAAGAGAAAGAATATTTTTCTGAGCCTGCTTTGTTATTAAGCAATCATCACCAATGAGCAATCTGTTATTACATCGCATATGGAACACTAGCGTAATGTTGGTTATCATCCAGCAGGTGAGCTTTCTGTTTTGTGGACATTAACAGCAACAAAATTCACATTCATTAGCAGGAGGCCTTCTAAGACATGCATTTCAACAACCCAATGTGCGGAATGTGAGAAACATTTGCATGCATCACTGTCATCAATCAGTTTGGCACCTGATTTGCTATTTATATGAGAGATTCATCTTGCCAACCATCTTTATCCCAATTTCCTTGTGGTTTAGGAGCTTTAGGTCCACCTGCCAGTTTTGCCATTATAATCTAAAGTGGTTGATAGGTAAAATATATATATATATTAAAGTTCAACAACGATATTTCCTAGTACCCTTTAAGTACAAGAATTGTGTTCATAAACAAAAGTCCTAGCACCTAGCTGCCTAGAAACTTACACGCCAGAAGGCTCATTTATCTAGAATGCACTAACCCACCATTTCATAAGTATGACCATCTAGCGTTTTTAAAGGATTTATGTTTGGGCAGAAAAAAGGTGGTGGTTGCAGCTTTGGGCTCAAATGTATTTGGGAGAAGTTAAAGTTAGTTGGCTTTCCAGAGTAGAACTTCTAAAACCCTGAGAGAGAGATATGTATATATAAATGAATTTAGCTTGAGTCTCATGCAACACAAGTCATATCTTCACTACCACCTTCAATAGAGTCCCCCACCCCTTTTCAGAAGCTGCTTTCATGAAGAATTTGAAATTCCTGCAATAACATTTTACCAGTGAGTTAAGTGTTAGTCACTCAGTCGTGTCCAACTCTTTGCAACCCCATGGACTGCAGCCCATCAGGCTCCTCTATCCATGAGATTTTCCAGGCAAGGACACTGGAGTGGGTTGCCATTTCCTTCTCCAGGGGATCTTCCCCCAGGGATTGAACCTGGGTCTTCTGCACTACAGGCAGATTCTTTACCTACTGAGCTACAAGGGAAGCCCATGTAACTACTGGGGATAAATTCAGATTGTATTAAAAGCAGTAAGTAGTATAATTTTAGAACCTAAGTATACTTCAATTAAGAAAACAGACTGATGGGCCTCTTTTAAAAGAGTTTCTGATTCAGTGGATCTGGGAATGTGTATTTTTAACAAGTTGTTAGGTGATGAGGATACTATGGATTAGGGAACAATGTGAGAACTAGTGAATTAAACACCTGAACAAACACTAATCTAGCCCTACTACACTGTCCAATGCTGAAAACTTTTCAAGTTCTTTTCTAAAATCCATACTATGCAAAATTAGGTACAACTATACTGAAGAGTACAAGCTCATTACAGTTGGATGGGTTCCTCAAGATAGGTATGTAGAGTGCTAACGGCAAAAACAATGAACATCCTCCCTTAGGGTAAAACTTAACACAGCCTTCCTAGGTTAAACCCCCACATCATAAGTACCTGTGTGAGAAAGGCACTTGTTATTAACACTACTGTCTTGCTTGGCTAACTGGCATGCAAAATATTCCTTAAGAAACTTTTACTGTGAGACTTTCTGCTTATCTCATGCTTCAGTCTATTTAGCTTCTCCTGTCCCCTTCTACTTTTTCTTGGGGCCCCCATTATCTCTGCTTACAAACTCCAAAACCATTTTTTTGTAAAAACTGTATGATGCACTGATGTAAAAATACACAATTACTAAATCCAGTCCATGGATATCCAGTTCCATTCCTGGTCATCTCACATAGCAAAGAGTTCTTTACCGAAGTGAAATCTGTTTTGCTATAATTACAACCAACTGGTCCTTGCTTAGAATAAGTCCCATCTCCTTTCCATCTCTATGTAAAACTCTCTTTCCTTTCCATTTCTACCTAAAATTTGCTTCTCCCAAGATTAATTTGGCATGATTTTCATTTAATGGATTTACACTATGGCTCTAGCAATTAAAATTTTCTACTCAATATTTAAAAATTATTCATTGGTTAATAATCACTCCTAGAATTCTAGAAAAAAATAGATTTCATTAAGTTTACTAGAAAACACTTTTGAAAAATTGTGTTTTCTGATTTAACTCAATTCGAAATAGTCTTCACTACTTTTCTTCTTTGCCTAATTCCTCAAAAATATTAGCAGAAATACTATGATAATTTTAACACCTGAGGACCTTAAAACCCCCAAGACAACATCTGTCACAGAAGAACGCTTTTAACCACCAGGCCGGCCCTGTCATCTTCACATTTCCTTGATGGTAGTACAGATAGTGGTCCAGACCTTCCAAGAACCTGAGTGGACGCCTGAAACAGCACAGTAAGAACCCTATATATATAACAACACTCTGCTTTTTCTCACCTGTACAAGTCTATCAATCAGGTACAATAAGAGTGTATTCAAGTTGGCAGCATCACTACTCCTCTACTTTCGGACTGTGTGCTAAATCACTTCAGTCATGTCTGACTCTTTGCAACCCCATGGACTGTAGTCCACCAGGCTCTTCTGCCCATGGGATTCTCCAGGCAAGAATACTGGAGGGGGTTGCCATTTCCTTCTCCAACTTTGGGACCAGGAAATAAAATATGTTGATCTTATCATTGAAATGGCTAAGAGACAGTGTACACAGCATGGATATGCTGGATGAAGGGACGGTTCATGTCCTGGAGCAGGAAAGCATGAGATTTCATCATGCTACTGATAATGCCATGCAATCTGAAATATATGAATTACATTTTTCTAGAATTTTCCATATAGTAGTCTGGCATTAACAGATGACTTGTGGGTAAAATGAAACCACAGAAAGCAAATCTGCAAACAAAGGAGAGAATACTGTAGTCTGTAATGTCTGCTTCAGGGTTTTATGACCCTTCCATATTCCATATGGAACTTCCTCTCTCAAAGAGGGTTTTAAGATAAAGTCTTGAAAACTATGAATCTAAATGAGATTTATTTTACCCATTTCAGTTCCCAAGTGGCAAAGGAGTCTTTCATTGGAAAAATAATTTTAAATTAGCTCAATCAGTAGTTTCAATACAATGTATAACTATAACAGAAAAACAGAACTTTTTTGGGGGGAAGGAGGACTACTTTACTTTGAATAGAGAATATATTTTCATGTTTTAGTCCCATGAAAATATACTTTGAACTACATAAAAATTATTATTTTTAAAGAACAATATTTCATTTCTGACTCACCTGATCCACTCTGAGAACAGTGACGGCAGCATTAGTAGCCAGTTTAATAGCCCAGTATTTTCCCAGGTAAGTATCTAGAACACCAGCTTCCAACATGTCCTTTACAGCAGGAACTTCAGCCTGTCAACACAGAACTGTTTTTATGCTTTCATTCTAAAGGTTTACGTGAAAATACTTATACTCAATAACAGAAACATGGCTACTTAAATAAAACTAGAATAAGTAGCTAGGCAAAGTACTACCCTATGTACACAATAAAGCAGAAGGATAACTAAATTCTCTATCAAACTGAAAAAGCTGTTGTTAAAATCCTGTGCTCACAAATCAGAACATTTTCTGATTTTCCTTTTAACGTCTATTTTTACATTGTACATTCACAAAATAAAGTTCACTTTTTTTTCTCCCAAATACCTCAATATCTAATCCAACGTTTTTATTTCCTTCTTGATGTACTGCATAGAGTTTAGAGATTACTTCATTGGCCTTAACTCCAGAGTTTTCTGCCAGTGCCCGGGGAATAGCTTCAAATGCCTCTGCAAACTTCTTAATGGCATACTGTTCAAGTCCAGGGCACGTCTAAAACAACAATGTGCTCATTACTCAATTTTATTCAAACAAAAACAAGACAGTCAGTTTATACACAGAAAGCCATGTACCTCTCCATACGATGTGATCTGTTTGGCTAATTCAATTTCTGTTGCTCCACCTCCAGGTACAAGACGTTTATCCTATAACATACGGTTAAAAAAAGTCACCAAGAAGCAATGTCCAGTTTCCTAAATCTTTTCAGATTCCAGCACTCCACCAGACTTAGAGGGTTAAATCTGATTCAGTTACAAATTTTATAAAACTTGAATTCCAATTAAAAAATGGAGTGATCTGGACAAGCTATCTTACCTCACCGTTAAGGTCTGGTATATGAAAAAGAAGAATCAAAGTGAAGAATGGGAACAACACTGTGCAGTTACCTACATTTTCACAGGTCCAGCACCAATAATTTACTGAATAAGAAGCTGAAGTGCAGTGAAAGAAAAACCACCATAAACTCTTTTAGACAGTTAAAAAAGGAAGCCTTGATTAGCTGCTCCTTTTCATATTTTAGAAAATTCATCAGCAACAAAACACTTAAATGGAGTCTTACGGAAAAAGGTGCTGTGCTTTACACAAGCCACTCATGTTTTTCATTTTGAAGTTCTCAGGATGTTTAGGAGTCTGCCAACTGTGTTTTTGAGGACTTAAAATTACTAAGTTATGATGAATGCTAATACTGACCCTTGTGAGAACTTTGAAAGTATTAACACCATCATCTACTGCCCTCTCTATATCATCCATCAGGTTGTCTGTAGAGCCTCGAAGCACTATGGTAGAAATGGCACCATCTTCCTTTTCTGTCAATAAATTAAATATATATTAGGAGATTAGTAAAAGAAAATGAACTCCCTACACATCAAATATGTACATTTTACCATGACTACTCACCATGCTTAAACACAACCACTTGTGTATCTCCCACCTCTGACAGGTAAACACTGTCACAATGCCCCATTTCTTCAAGGACAGGAGGATTCTGTGAGAAAATGATTCTTGTAATAATCTAAATAGGTTCAACTATCTTTTAATAGTGCCCCAAATACATACCAATCTAGGAAGAGCTGTAGCACCAACTGTTTTGCATAATCTTCTGAGATCCCATTTTGAGTTCAGCCTTTAAAAAACAAAACACACACCTTAATAGAAGGAGATACCATAGTAAAATACAAGAGATTAAACAGGAAACTGTTCATAGGGCCTCAAGTCACCTTCTTTCTTCCCTGAAGGTTCAAGCTCAGAACAGGTTTGGACTGCACTGTGCAATCCAGCCACTTACGTTTATGGAATTATTCTAGAATTGAGAAAGTTTTCAAGTCTCCTTAGGATGTCAAGGGTTTGTAGTTGTAAAACACAAAGGAAGCCCTGGCACATAGAAAACTTTTGCTTTACTTTGGGCAACTGAATGTTCTGTGAGAAAGAGAACAGTGATTTCCTCTGCCCATTATATTAAGAAAGGTGGGAATGGTTAAGTTGTCCAGTGTAATCCATAAACAAAGTTTGTTCCTAACCCCACACTCTAGCTAACAGTGTGTACCAGATTTGTGTCTGGTCTCTTAAGCTCTTCCTCTTGCCTGGAACACTCTTCCCTTGCTCTCTTCAATTAACATCTGTTAACTGGTCCTTCAGCTCTCAGTCTAAAGGTAGGTTTTCTCAGAGATATTTCCTATTCTCCTAGACCAAGTGAAGTCCACTTGCTACGTTATCTAATACCTCATACTCTCCCCTTTTAACATGCTTAACAGTCTTTATGGTGTGCTGAATTTATTTGTTCATTGTTTCACCACCCAAAGTCATTTACAATCTGGAATAACAGATGCAGTCCTCTCTTACCTCACCAACATGATATTGTATTTGTTTGCATAGTGAAGAGCCATGTCTGCCACTCTGCCACCTGTTACTACGACATTTGCACCAGTATCAGCAATAGCTTTGACTTGCGCATCCATGAGATTTTCTTCTCCCTTACTAAAATTCATCAGTTCTTCAGCACTCTTTATCAACACCGTTCCCTAGCAAAATAAGCAAAGATTTTCTCTAAAACCATTTCATCACTTTGGTGTTCAAAGTCACAGAATAACATTAAAGAAACAATTTAAACATGCACATATTATGAAACAGAATATAAAATCTGTACGAAACTAACAGAAATGCAGCTTGCTCCTAGACCAACAACTTCTCCCTCTGCCACACTCAGCACTAATATATTTGCTCTTTGACAGGCACTTTTCATGGAAAAATTAGAGAAACTATACTATGAGAGGTCAAGCAGGTGTCCTGACATCTGTCTTCTGATGTCAACTAACGTACTGAAACAACACTGTGATTCTCAAACTTCCTCTAAAATGTGGACAGAATGACCAGGCCCATCCCACCCCAAACCTGTATAATTTTAAAAGCCACCAACTGCTCAAGATCTCAAGAATTGCAGGGATGAAATCAACAGTGACTTATAAACTTCAGACTTACTATGTATTTTCAAATACAAACTTCCAATTATAACTGTTACTAACTTCAAATTATGTTAGCCTATTTTTGTTTCAGGATGCTCCAGAATTTCAACGTTATTTAAAAAATTGCAATGAACAGCCCACAAATATCATTTTTTCATTGAACATTTAATCTGGTGAATGCCATATTCACTGGATTAAGAGCAAACTCCACCTCAATGTTACTGAAAAGGAAGCCCAAATTTTTACCTTCAAGATTCTGAAATCTACATACCTTAGTTTCTGTTATCATGCCATCAAAAGGACAAGAGTACACTGCTATTTTTGCATCTTTGACAGATGTTACATCACCTTCAGTCTCCTTCTTAAAAACCATGCCATGCAGTACTGAAGAGGAATGCACACCAGAGCCCTGAGGAGTTAGATACCAAAATCATCAATGATTTCATGAAAATAACATCAGGGCTAATTGACTGCTTCTGCATGTACCAAATATATTCATTACTAAATAATGTACTACAGCAAGGCAGGGACTCTTGGGGATGATACAGTGGTGGACAGTAAAGCACAGCAGTCTGTTCATTGTAGGGATCACCGTGGCAATGAGCCACAGTTACGGACCGGGATCCTGCAGGATACTTGGGGAAAAATCAAAGAACAACTGCTCTAAGCCATTCATTCACTCAGCACCAATATACCAGGCTGGACTGTCAGTGACACGGACAGAACAGGGATCAACGCCAAGTTTTTGATTTCACACGCACACCAGGTAACAGAGAAGGGGAGGCAGCGCATGGATGGTTAGAACACAGCATGTATATCACACACAGCTAGCACACGTACTTATGTAAGTTAAATTTGACTATGATAACAATCACATGTCCATGTGTAAAACCAACAGTTACAGGTTTTACTGTATCACAACTTTTATCAAGTATATACCTTTTAGATATTAAAAGTATGAATTTTATTACAGAGCAACAGAAAAACTTGAACCACATTCAAAATTCCCTTCTAAGCTCATTTTTATAAATCAGCATATATGAAGAATACAAATATTAGTATTTTGTTTATGCACTAAACCTTCCAACAGTTATGGAAAAGTGATGACAAGAATATGTTGATATCCTTTTAAATTCAAAGTATCACAATCTAGCAATATCAAAATCTTAAATGAAGGCAGGAAGTCTTAAGTGTCTAAAACTTACAAGGTAAAATTTAGATTAACAGTTTTGGGGGAGGGGCAGGGGGAGGAAAAAAGACCTATCTAGATAACACTGATGCATTTCTAAACTTACCAGAATCTTACAAACTCTGATGTTATCAACATTGAAATGGCCAGAGTCAGGAAAAATGGATACTGTTAAGAAAAGAAAGACATATCAAAAGATATATTGGGAAAACAGAGAAAATATCTTAGCCATATGAAGACATTTTAATTTTGGATTTTTTCATTTACTGATATATACTCACCACATGCCTGAGCTATAAGCTTGGCCAGAAACACTTCATTACCATATTGTTTACTCATTACAGAGGTATGAAGTAGAGACGACACTTCATCAACATCCCGTAGATTTTTTGCAGAGCAACATACCAAGTCAGGAAGAATCTCATGAGCTTTTTTGCAGGCTATTTCATAACCTTCTATGACCTTAAATGTAAAGAGTAAAAATACTTCCTCAAAGGACATAATTTTGACGTGTCTTAAAGTATCTCATTTTGGTAACCCTATGGATACAGTATTTTCAATAGAAAAACACAAAGCACACTCCCAGGGTAACATTCATGGCAAAGCCTACTACTTAAGAGTGCAGGCTTTGGTGGCAGCCCACATTTGAACCCCAACTGCCATTATTAGCTACTCGAGCAAGGTTTTTCTAACTTAAGGCTCACTTTCCTTATCTGAAACAAATTGGGATTACTTTTAATAGGCCCCACTCACAGGGTTCTTGTAAGGACAGAATGAGACATTGCATGGGAAGCACATGTACTACAAACCCTGACACAGAGAAAAGTGCACAGTACTAGCTATTCCCATAGTACTGACTTAAGTTTCAAACAGTAGGTATACATACACAAGCAAATTTGAAACAGGGGTAGGTTATAAAATGGACAGTCACCTCTGAAACTGACAGGCCAAGTCTGAGAAGCTCTTCAGCTAATTCCAGAAGAGCTCCAGCAAAAACCAGAACAAAGTTTGTACCATCTCCAACCTCTTGCTCTTGCATATGAGAGGCCATTACAATCATTTTTGCAGCAGGATGCTGTACCTGGTAGAAGGGGTTTGAATTTAAACAGTAAGTTAAACATTTGACCCTTAAAGCAACATGAAATTTTTCCGTTCCATTTCTTCTTAAACTAACAGACTCCAATCTCCTATGGATGAAGTAACTCTTCTGATCTCACCTATAGTGTGTTCACAAGAAGATAGTCCAGGTCCCCTTACACCCGTCAGCACGAGTGCACCACCGCAAATGACGGTAACCTCACAGGGCACTTTCTTTCAACGGTCAGTCGCTCAGTATGTACACTGTATACATGAGGTTCCTAACACTATTACAGGTTCACTAAATTAAAAAAGTAATTCCAACCTAAGGCACTTTTAAAAAAAGGCTTCAGGGGTGCTAAAGTAGATGTCATTTAGCTTGGTGGTAAGTCTCAATATTTATGTATATCCTCATTGAAAGGGGTTATCAATTATGGTCTAAAAGAAGAAAAATATAAAATATTTCTTAAAGTGTATCAAAATTTTAAGTGGTCCTTCCATAGAATTTACGAAGTTTTTTAAAGAAATAAGCAAGGAGTGACAACCGACAGCACTGAGAAAACTAAACAGCTGACACTGGTTTATTATGAAGACACTATCCCCATCATACTTATATGACTCCTGAGAACATCACAGAGTACAATGTTAACCTTCATAATGACAAGTCCCTCTACAAATATCTCGTCGATCTGTTTGTTCAATATTATTACTTTAACACTGTATTATTATTTGCGCTTCCCTTGTGGCTCAGATGGTAAAGAAATCTGCCTGCCATGTGGGAGACCCAGGTTCGATCCCTGGGTTGGGAAGATCCCTTGGAGAAGGCTATGGCAACCCACTCCAGTATTTCCGCCTGAAGAATCCCATGGACAGAGGAGCCTGGTGGGCTACAGTCCATGGGGTCGCAAAGAGTCGGATACAACTGAGCAAGTGACACTCTCATGTCATTATTTAAGAAGCTGGAGAAACGTTAACTTACCTATGGAGTTCTGACTAAAGAATTAACCCTGGTGCTTTAAGAAAAATTCCCTAAGACTGAACATATCCTTCAATTAGCAGCTGGCTGAGGAGTAGTACTCCATGTGTGATCAAGCGCCAGACTGTCCTCATAAACCCGCTGACAGTTATCTATTCTACAGACTCTGTACCATCAAAACTGTAGGTGAACAAAATTCCACCAACTGATTTAATTTCACAAACACAATTAAAACAAACCCATCTTAAAATACCAGCAGTTTCTACATTATAGAATAATTCACTTTAGTGTCACGCTCTAAAGACACATTCAATTTGATATTATCGGCAAATATATATGTATATTTTATCACAACCAACCTCTTCATAAATAACAGGAGATTTTAACAGGAGCAAAGATGTTACACATAAAGAGGATTCTCTATAATTAGGAATATCTATACAATGAATTTTCAAGTTGGGAATAAAAAAAAAACCCTTATTATCCAATGTGAATGAAATAAAGGTTATTCGATGTTAGAATACACTGAATTTTTGACATCACCAAAACATTTCTTGGGTTTTTAAAAGAAATAACTTACTTCTAGCTCTCTTAAAATAGTCGCTGCATCGTTTGTCACAAACAATTTCTCCAGGTGGTTGATAACCATTTTGTTCATTCCTCAAAAATAGTTAGAAAAAGAAATCCATCATCACTCAAACCCTTCTCCAGACACCAAAGAAAATCCAGTGAAGAAACACAAATTTGCTATCCATTCCCTGAAATAACTTTGTAAGAACTCAAAACATATTACCTATTCTTAAAGCCACAACCCAATGGCTTCCCCTGCCTGCACAGCTGTATTATTTCTTTCCTGCCAATTTCATATTTTTGTTCAATTTAAATTATATTGAAATGTACAAAGACTAAAATTATTTACTTGAAAGTATATTTGTTTTGCTTATTCCATAAATTTGTATCAATTAATTCAGTTGATGGTGGGAAGCAAGAGAGAATTTTTCTCCCTTAAATTGTCATTTTACGTAAGAGACTGTTCCACAGCTGTAACAATGAACACCAGGTACCACCTCAAAGGTGAAAGCACGATAACTTTTCTATCCTCTCAATAGGACAAAAAGTAACATTTTGATTCCAACTTTCCTAAAAAGATCTGAACTGCTGATTAAAGATTAGGAAAACTGTACAGGAGTTACTGAACTGTGAAATAGTTTTCAACACCATACTGTATTATGGCTAAAACTCTCAATTTACATATAATATCCTCAAATAAGTTTCAAAGAACTACTATACAAAATTCTATTATAGTACTGTATTTTTTAAAACATGAATTTAGAAATTACCATTTGGTCCATATGCTGTACGAGTTGTTTGGGCCAGCTCCTTGCAAGCCTGTATGTTCCTGTACACAGCCTCTTCTAATCCTGAAAAATGCTGTAGAAGAAAACTTCTGATTAGGCAGGACAGTGAATCTCAATAATTTCTTCATTTTTAAAATGGGAGTAATATAACAGTACCTGTCTCAAAAGACTGTTGATATTATCAAGCAAAATTTATGTATGTAAAGCATGGTGTTTGGTGTTCCTATGATACCACAGATACCATCATAATCTATGATCCATAGATTTGTCCACAAATTGAATGAATAAAGCATGACATTTTTAGGGACAATGGGTACCTACTTACACATCAAAACATAAAGCCTAATTTTTTTAAAGTGTAGTGAAAAGTGCAGAGAAGAGTGCTAAGACTGATTAGAAAAAGCATATGAACCATTGCAGATAAAAATACCTTTCCAGAGTCTACCAATTCTTTCTAAAAGCTGAAATGTGGTATGAATATGATAAAACCTGAGCACTGTAGAGTCAACAGGTCTATGTTCAAAGGGAATTAACATATTTGCCTTATACATTTTTAGAACTAAAGCATACAGATTTTGAATTCTTATTTGAACTGAAACAAACTGCTCGTTTGTACACATTAATTCCAACATGTATATACTGAAAACTGAACTGCTCACAGTATTCAAATTTTCAAGTTTTACAATGAACTTCTTTTAGACATGGGATTTACTTGTGAGTCTCAGATAAATTTCAAGAGCCTCTGTTCATGCGAACATTTTTTTAGAGCTGCTTTGCCTGACAAGAGTAGGCATTTACCACAAGTGGTTATTTAAAATTTAAGTAATTAAAAACTCAGTCCCACAACTGCACTAGACACAGTCCAAATGCCCAGTAGCTACATGTGACTAGTGGATACCACACTGGATAATGCTGATACAAAACACTTCCATCATAGCAGACAGACAAAACTGCCTTATACTCTCCTTTTTTCCCTCACTCCCATTCTCTGAGGAACAGCCACTCTGATCATAAATCAGATCCTACCCAACAGTTCAATGACTTCCCTTCACTCTGAGGATAAAATGTAAATCCCCTGTAAAGGCTACAAGGTCCTACACCCTCTAATCCTTGCCAACAACTCTTCTAATTTCATCTCTTACCATTCTTGCCCTCCCTTGCTAAGCTTCAGTCTCATCTTTTTCCTTACTGTTTCAACAAGTCAAACTCACTTCATCCGGAGTTTGGTCCCTTATTGGTCCTTTAGCCTGAAACATTTCTGCCTTTAATCTTGGCCACTAAGCACAGAGCTGAGAGTTCTTTCCTTAACATCTTATTTATTGTTCTACCCCAAACTTTCCCTTTTAAATTTTTTTTTAGAGGCGCACTTTCAATTTCCTTTATCATTATTTGAAATTATCCTTTTGCTTATTTGGTCAGTTATTTCTGCCTCAGAAGAATAAAAAAATATGGACACTTTCCAGCCTTTTAAAAAAAGTGAGTTCATGTCATTTTCAGCAAAGCTCTTTCACCAATACTTACAGTAAACCTCCTTACCTACTAGAGTCACGTTATCCCCAAAGTGCATCCTTGCCAACAAGAAACCTAGCTCCCTCAAACTGTTATCACAAATGGAACCACACTATCTACACTCCTTTAAGCACAGAAAGTCTGGGGGACAATAAGGGAACACAACTATTTGAACATAAGAGACACTTACAGTAGTGTGTCCAAGACATTTTTTTAAAAAAACATGCTGTTGAAATTACTTTCAAGCTCTCGCCATAAAACAAAAGCTTTACTTAAGTCAGGGTGTCACTTACTTTGTTGGTTACAACTATTTCCGTCCAATCTCCCCAACTGAAAGATGAGGAAAATAAGACCCAGAGAATTAAGTTTTACCTCAAGCTGGCTAAGTTCAGACCAGAACCCACTGGGATTGTAACTAAGGTTTATCCTATTACAATGCACTATTTCTGTGAACTAAAAAGGGAGCCCGCCGTTTCTCCTTTGCAAGAGTTGCCTCGTCCCTCTCCTCCCCGGACCACCCGCTCCTGGAGCCGTTTCGCAGTACTCAAAGCAACTTCACCTACGTTATTTCACCTACTTCGCGCCTCACAAAGGAGAATCTCCTCACTCCCGTTTTACTGCCGAGGAAAAATGCGAAGAGCGGCCTTCACACCCTGTGCGGCTACAAAGCACAGAACGCGCTGCCTGCGGCCTCGTCGCCCACTCGCCGTTTCTGGCCGCTTGTCCCCTCTGCTGGGTTCGTAAAAAAAAAAAAACCGAAATGCCCGCGGCCCTCGGCGGCCGAGCTCTCCCGAGAACACCTCCCTTTCTGGAATCTTCTTTCCCTCCGACCGCTATGTCGGGTGGGCACGCCGGGCACGTTCGTAGGTTTCTCTTCTTGGCTGCGGCCGCCGGGGCTCTCCCACCTCACTCCCCCTTCCTCCTTTTCTTACCTTCGCTCCCTCCTTGAGCATCTGGGCAAAGCCCGGGGCCTTGGGGACGTGGAGCGCCATGACCAGTCTGCAGGGAGCCGTTCACGCGCCCTCTCAGAAGTTCCTGGAGGAAGCGACAGGCGCGCACAGCTTTCTGGGAACGTAGCGTGCGGCCGGCTCACGCTCCTCCTCTCTCTTCAGCCGGACCCGCCTCTTCCCCCGACGGCCTAGTCTATGAAGTCTCGCGAGAAGGAGCAGTTCGCGCCGCCAGAACTGAATTGACGATTCTCGATCTGGTCGATCGATGGGGCGGCTCGGTCGGGCTGGGCCTTCTGTCTTCCGGCCGACGCACGTGTAGGCTGCCTGGCGGATGTGGCTCGCTGCCGGAGGTTTGTTCCCTTCGCTTAGACTCACAGGCTCTGTGCTGGGGACTTTTGAGTTTTGTCAGTTTTGTCCTTGAGTTTTGCCACTCCTTCCAAGAGTAGCTTCCGTGTAAATCTTCCAGAGCTTCCCACGATATCAGCCAGGTGGGCACCCCTTTTTTTCCGAGGCCGAGCACCTGCCTTCATCCTCCAAATCTGTGGTTGAACTTGCGCTCAGACTTGGGCCCTGTAGCAGCTCTGGGGACTTGAAGGTGATAAATGAAAATCTGAAAGGAAAACTACGTACTGAGTGCTCATATGTGCCAGGCCCCGTTATTTCCTTTATGTTTGGTATCTTAGCTAGTGGTCAATCTTTTATTAAGTACTTCCTTTTGCAATTTACAAAAGGTAGTTTGTACAAGATCACAGCGCTAGTAGTGTTAAAACTAGGATTTCTACCCAGATTAGATTGCAAAATGCACTTTGTTAGACAACTGTATTCCTCTTTCCTCCTTTTTTTTTCTTCTGTTTTTTGGCCGCCCCACAGGCATGTGAGATCTTGGTTCCCCTAACAGGAGTGGAACCCCGCCCCGCCTGCAGTGGAAGCATGATGTCTTAACCACTGGAACACCAGGAAAATCCCTTTCCTGCTTTTTCTTGGAACTATAAACCCCTTTTACTTTCCCACAGTCCTTTAAAACCTGACCTCAGTGTCATCCCACATCAGCACATGACTGATTTCAAAAGACCGAATGAAGACAGAATACTTTAAAGAATAATTTCACACAGTGAAAGTAATCCACTCTCCTAGTAGAAAATATAGACAACTGAGTAGAACGTTTGGCTTGTCTTTTGTTCCTTGGTCAGACACTTGCAAATGATTTATTTTCCTTAAATCGGGACAGATTTAGTGTGTCTTAAGGAATAATCAAATGTGTTACATGTACTATAACTTTTTCTAATTAGCACTTAAATGCGTAATTATTAAAAAATATTTTTGCCAGCCATCTCAAACAAACTGTATGTGAACCACCTTTTGGGAAACATTCAGCGATCCTCAAAGGGTGGTCCAAGGACAATGGGAGATTTCCTTACGGTTTAGACAATAAATAAATGAAAACTAATTCATCTCACTCAAAAAGACCATTGCTTATAAACATAACCAGCAACAACAACAAAACTGAAAGAGATTAAAGATGACAATAAAATTTTAATAATAATTAAGGTATCAAGTCTTGGTAGAGACCATGGTAGATAATTCGAGGATAAAACTATTGATGAATCAAATTTCCACGGTAAGTTTTAATAAAACATTGATCTGGGGACTTCCCTGTCAGTCCAGTGATTAAGACTCCACTTTGACTGCAGGGGGCGTGGGTTTGATTCCTGTTAGGGAACTAAGAACCTGCATTCCTTAGCAACACTGCCAAAAATAATAATAAAAATAACAATAACAAAGTTTGAAAATTGATATTAATTTTAGTAAATTAAAAAGGAAATGGGAAGGATTAAATCAGTTAAAATCTTCTGTATGGTGATTGATCAAGAATTAAATTGATTTAATTGCTAAGAAGAATGCTTTTTAGATAAAAATTCATTTTGTGTTACTTGGAGTAGATGGTGTATTCATAATTGTGAAATTAAAAGCTCAAGGGCAAAATTTCCACTGGATCCAAATAATTAGCCAAATATTCCTCGCCCAGACTAAAAAGTAAACACACTCAGTATGGCTCGGGGGCTGGGTCCTGGTCCCTGCTTATGGCACCTGTATCTTTGCCCTGTTGGCCTTCCTCTCTGTCTTCTGGCCACAGAAGCCTGAATAGTTCATCCTGTCTGCTTTACCTCCTCTGCTTCAAGGTCTCAGGCTCTGCTCTGCTCTACCTAGAATGCTCACCTGCTCCCTTTTGGCTGAGTTAGTTCTACTTCAGTAAACAAACGCTTATGTTAGAAAGCCTTTGATGACTCCCAAGACATTCTCTGTGAGTCATTCTCACAGCTTCCGTGCTTCTTCATAGCACTTATCCTGGTTATGACAAAATTTGTTGCAGTCTTTCCCAACTGGTAGGTAGGCACTGTATTGCCAGCGTATATCACTGAACATTGCATGAAGCAGAGACTTATCGGATGGCTAAATCGGTGTCTGCGTGTTACTGAAAGGTGTGGGGTCTGGCTGCTCACTGCTCAAAAGCCAATAAACAGGCCAGGTTGGTGGAAAGGAAAGTTTGCTTTATTTCAGATGCTGACAGCTGGGCAGGAGGGTGGACCTCTATCCCAAGGCCGACTCACCTCGCTGGCAGCCGGTGGGGCAAGAGCTTTTATAGACAGAAGAAGAGGGCTATGTGCAGAAACATCACAGTCAGCTCTGACAGTCATCTTCAAGTTGGTCAGCAGTGGTCTGACTAGTGTCATCTTGGTGGTTTTAGGTACAATTAATATTCAGTTCTAGGGCGGGTTGGTTTCCACTGTGTTGAGGCCAATTCTCGGAATTGTGGCAGCCCATGTCATGGCTACAGTCTGGTCATCAGGTAATTAACTTCTCCACCTGGTAGGGGTTTCAGAATCTATAAGACAGTTCACAAGATATGGCTCAGAATTTTCTCTACAGTGTTAGAGAAAGAACTAAAGGTCCTTGACTATGCTTAATGAGTATATTATTATTATTTGTTCTCCTTTGACTGTTTCCCTGTTTCCACATGTTCTCATTTCTCTGATTAAACGTATGCTTTGACTAAAGTTTTCCACAAACAAAAGTCAGGCTGAGGACACGGGGTGGGGTGGGGAAGGCCCATCACATCCTGCTCCTTTTTATGAAGAGAAGACCAAAGAATTGGGAGATGAGGTTTCTAGTCATCTCTACATGCTGTGAAACCAGAAAACAACACAAAGCAATCAAGAGGGTTTGCTCAGGAGCTTGCAAAGGCCAGGGAGACACACTTCGGTCCCTAGCATTCTCTGTGCTTATAGGAACATTTTTGTCCTGATTACTTTAGCTGGCAAATCAGATGAGGTTTGCGTTGATGAACGTATTGTCCTTATCAGATCACCACCTATCAGCTTAGGTGTTGGACCACCTTTCTGTCATTTGAGGAATTTATTCTGTGGATCCCATAGTAGGAAGAACTGTTCAAACATCTGGTCTGTTAAAGAACAAATGAAGACATTCCTTAAGCCTCAAGTCACCAGGAGCCACTTTTATGGGGTCATGCTGAATGGTAAATTTGTCACCAACTTGATTTGCATTTAGAAGCTGCTTTTTCACATGGGGTAAACCTGGAGAGGTGACTTCCCTCTATTCTGAGAGTACTGGTCTATGAGTTAGGCTCTCTGAGGTTGCAAGGAAACAAAATGCTGAGATCACTTGGGGTGGTTATTAAGAATCACAAAAAAGTAAGAAATTGCACAAATATCTAAGAGCCAGATGACTTTTCATGTATACAGATAGGGTATCTCTGAGTTACCAATCTCATATCTTGGTTTATCGCTGTTTCTATGCATTCCACCAAGCTGGCATTTGATTCTCTTTATCTCTTTCAGCTGATTTTTCTTCTTTCTACATCTTAGCTTTGGCTGGCATCCTTTTCTCTATGTCTTTTAGTTTTCCCACCCCCTTCAGAATGAGTCTCTGTGTGTTTCATTCTTAAACATCCCCAAAAAAGGGTCTGGTTCATTCAATATATTGCTATCTAACAACTCTCCCCCCACCCCAGGTTTGACTGAATTCTCATCAAGGATACTACAAGCTTCTGTGGCTGCCTAGGCTGAAACAAGACTTCCTGGTGCACTTAATGGTGACCAGTGGACTAGGATCATCTGTGACTTTAGTATAAAGAAAGCTTTGCAGCTGTTTTGTGTGAAAATGAGCTCTGCATGTGCCTGACATTCAGAGTTTCATCACTAGTCCAGTCAATTTGTCCAAGGCTAGGCTGTAGTTAGCGTCTCCCTTAAAGCCTTTCTGGATCCACGCAAAGTAAAAAGAAATGTATATTTAATTGTAGGCTTCCCAGGTGGCGCTAGTGGTAAAGAATCCACCTGCCAATCCAGAAGAGTCAAGAGACAAGGGTTCAATCCCTAGTTTGGGAAGATCCCCTGGAGGAGAAAATGGCAACCCACTGCAGTATTCTTGCCTGAAAAATTCCATGGATAGAGGAACCTGGCGGGTTATAGTCCATGGGATCGCAAAGAGCTGGACACACAGCACACGCAGCACAACACACAGTTAATCACTTCTTGGTTATTACCATTCTGAGAATGGAGGTTGTGGACTGGATGAAAGTGATCGTTTCCCCCTCACTGTAAATGTTGGCTTAGTTGTCCCATGACTATTTATAATTGAACTGGTTCAGTTACAGGGATGAGAAAGGTGAAATGGAGTGAAACAATGTATTTAAATTCTATTCTGAGGCCTTAGATCTCTAGAGATTGATGAAATCTCTTAGATGACTTGGGAGAGAAGTTCCCCTTCAGCTGTTACGAATGGATTGTTGATAAACTAAAACTATGTTTATCAGTCCCTCTCTTAGTAAAATTAGAAGTTACTGCCTTAGTTCTGCTAGATTGGCACGCTGGTGTGGTTCTCAGACCAGAGAGCTGAAACTGTATGTCCAGGTTTCCTTGCAGTTATATACGGATGTGAGAGTTGGACCATAAAGAAGGCTGAGCACTGAAGAATTGATGCTTTTGAACTGTGGTGCTGGAGAAGACTCTTGAGAGTTTCTTGGACTGTGAGGAGATCCAACCAGTCCATCCTAAAGGAAATCAATCCTTAATATTCATTGGAAGGACTGATGCTGAAGCTGAAACTCCACTTTGGCCACCTGATGGGAAGAGCTGACTCACTGGAAAAGACCCTGATGCTGGGAAAGATTGAGGGCAGGTGGAGAAGGGGGCACCAGAGGATGAGATGGTTGGATGGCATCACCAACTCAAAGACCATGAGTTGGAGCAAACTCTGGGAGATAGTGAAGGACAGGGAAGCCTGAGTGATTGAACAACAGCAACTTGCAGTTATGATTCAGGACATAAATAAGTCTCCACCAGTCAGAGACCTTATGTGAGGGTTGCAAGGTGGTGGGGAGACAGAGTCTGTTTTCATGCTGCTTTGCTCTTCCAGCAAGCAGAGTCATGAGCCGATGCCGTTTTGGCATTACTGGTCCACTAGTTACTCTGCGTGCAGGGGCAGCTGTGGTGATGGCGAAGGCTTCTTATCCTGGCTTCCTGCTCTTTGCATCACAGCTGCAGTGGTGTGTTCTTGATCTCAGGCTGTCCAGTGGTGAGTCCTGATTCCAACCTTTCTGATCATACAGGAAATACAAGCTCCCAAGGTGGGTCAGTTCTGAGACATCTAGGATTTATTCCTGGAGGCCCACCTGAGAACTTGCTTCTCCATTCGTCCATGGTGGACTTCTGAAGCATCTGATTCCTTGTATGAAACCTTTTCTGTTTCTGATACCTAGAGTGGTTTCTGTTTCCTACATGGAATGCAGATGGAAGCAATTGCTGTGTTTGTGATAGTGGGTGGGCTGAGGGCTGATAGGTTAGGAGTCCTCAACTGAGACAATTATTATTCTCCAAGAGGCTACCTGGATTCGTATTCTTGGAAATGAGAGTTCCAAGAAAGCAAGCAGAAATGGGCAAGGGCCTTGTCAAATCTGCTGCTATCACACTGGCCAAAGTAGGTCCACGCCCAGGGTCAGTATAGGAGGGCAGCCTCAAAGGGTGTAGACAGAAGGAAGCATGAAAATTGAGGACAAGCGTGCAGTCAGTGTACCAAAGGAACCAATTTACTGTGTAGGATTCACTGGAAAGCAGCATTGCTTAAATTAAAATTTTCTTTTAGTGCACAACTGATATTTTTTGTTTCCTTGAGCTGCAGTGAATGGCTGCTAACATCTATATTGAAAAGATTCAGGCTGAAAATTAGCATGGTAGTTCTTTGCACTGTAGAACTTTGGTGTCTTAGTTCAGTTTAGATCAGTCGCTCAGTTCTGTCCGACTCTTTGCGACCCCATGAATCATAGCATGCCAGGCCTCCCTGTCCACCACCAACTCCCAGAGTTCACCCAAACTCATGTCCATCAAGTCGATGATGCCATCCAGCCATCTCATCCTCTGTCGTCCCCTTCTCCTCCTGCTTCCAAATCCCTCGCAGCATCAGAGTCTTTTCCAGTGAGTCAACTCTTCCCATGAGGTGGCCAAAGTACTGGAGTTTCAGCCTTAACATCATTCCTTCCAAAGAACACCCAGGACTAATCTCTTAGAATGGACTGGTTAGATCTCCTTGCAGTCCAAGGGACTCTCAAGAGTCTTCTCCAACACCACAGTTCAAAAGCATCAATTCTTCGGTGCTCAGCTTTCTTCACAGTCCAACTCTCACATCCATACATGACTGCTGGAAAAACCATAGCCTTGACTAAACGGACCTTTGTTGGCAAAGTAATGTCTCTGCTTTTGAATATGCTATCCAGGTTGGTCAAAACTTTCCTTCCAAGGAGTAAGCCTCTTTTAATTTCATGGCTGCAATCACCATCTGCAGTGATTTTGGAGCCCCCAAAATAAAGTCTGACACTATTTCCACTGTTTCCCCATCTATTTCCCATGAAGTGATGGGACCGGATGCCATGATCTTTGTTTTCTGAATGTTGAGCTTTAAGCCAACTTTTTCACTCCCTCTTTCACTTTCATCAAGAGGCTTTTGAGTTCCTCTTCACTTTCTGCCATAAGGATGGTGTCATCTGCATATCTGAGGTTATTGATATTTCTCCCGGCAATCTTGATTCCAGCTTGTGATTCTTCTAGCCCAGTGTTTCTCATGATGTACTCTGCATATAAGTTAAATAAGCAGGGTGATAATATACAGCCTTGACGAACTCCTTTTCCTATTTGGAACCAGTCTGTTGTTCCATGTCCAGTTCTAACTGTTGCTTCCTCACTTGTATATAGGTTTCTCAAGAGGCAGGTCAGGTGGTCTGGTATTCCCACCTCTTTCAGAATTTTCCACAGTTTATTGTGATCTACACAGTCAAAGGCTTTGGCATAGTCAATAAAGCAGAAATAGATGTTTTTCCAGAACTCTCTTGCTTTTTCGATGATCCAGCAGATGTTGGCAATTTGATCTCTGGTTCCTCTGCCTTTTCTAAAACCAGCTTGAACATCTGGAAGTTCACAGTTCACATATTGCTGAAGCCTGGCTTAGAGAATTTTGAGCGTTACTTTACTAGCGTGTGAGATGAGTGCAATTGTGCAGTAGTTTGAGTCTTACTTTTCCCTTTATTTATATTTTGAAGAGATGCAGAACTTTTAAGGAGGCACAATATTGGTGCTTCCTGAAGATATTGAGATGTTTGCCTTGGTTAGTTCCTCAACTTTTTCAGCTTTTACTTTACTACACAGACTATCTTCACCCTGGATTCTTGTTTGAGAATATAACTTTTAACCATCTTTTATCAAGTTCTTATCAAAAGCTCAGTTGCAAAAATTAACATTTGAGGGAAATTCCATTTAGGTAATAAGTTTTGCCCTGGGATCAAGCCAGAGAATCAACATTCTAGTTCTTTGGAGGACTGAGTCTGACAAAATGCATTTTTGGTATCATACCATTATCTTATATGGGTTGGCCAAAAAGTTCGTTAGGTTTTTTCCCATAATGTTATCATGGAGTAGCAAAGGAATAAAGAATAGTAAAGGAACGGCCAGTTGTAACAGCCTCTTAACTTTATTCTGGGCCTGTTTTTGTGGATGTCAAGCATTTCGTTACACAATATCCTTTTTATATGCATGTGTGTTTAGTCGTGCCTGACTTTTTTTGGCCGTATGGACTGTAGCCCACCAGGCTTCTCTGTCCTTGGGATTTTCCAGGCAAGAATACTAGAGTGGATTGCCATTTCCTCCTCCAGGGGATTTTTCCAATCCGGGGATTGAACCTGTGGCTCCTGCAGTTCCTGCATTGGCAGGTGGATTCTCTACCACTGAGTCACCTGGGAAGCCCTTTTCATATGTCCTGTGGGGAAAATTAATCATTCAACCATTGTTTTTATCTTATGATCCCAATGAGTCCTACAACTTCTTCATTTCTCTGTTAAATTACTAGAAACTTTGAGCCAGTGTGTAGCACAGCTCTACCAACTATATGGTGTGACGTTTCTGTAGACTACTCACTAGTTGGTTTTATTGTTTTCTTCTTTCTTATTTTGCCCAGACCATCTCAACTTAAAAAAAAATCTTTATCAATGTTATTTATTTTTATAAGTCACATCAAATCCTTTATGGTATAAGCTGAGTATTTTTTAAAGTGCTAGTTTATGGGTTTACAGATACGTTAGGGATGATTAAAGGAGTTAGAGGCTTTATTGCAGAATGACCTTTTCCCTTTCTTTCTTCCTTCGTTTCTTTTCTTACTAATTTAAATAGAGAAATTGACAGTTTTGCTAGAAACACTACCACACTATAAGTAACACAAAACCAAAGTGTAAAACAAGCTTGAGACCTTCTTACATAACCATACATTAATTCCATTGAAAACAATGAAGGGCTGGGACTTCCTTGGCGGTCCAGTGGTTAAGACTTCGTGCTTCCATTTAGGAAGGTGCAGGTTCCATCCTTGTTCAGAGAATTAAGGTCCCACATGTTCAGAGAATTAAGGTCCCACATGACATGGGGGGAATCAAGGATGATTGTAGAATTATTTTCTTAAGACACACACATTCATTAATTCATGTAAAACAGGGCCCGATTTTGTCTAGTTATTTAGCACATGAGCTAGTACTTATTTCTGTGGCTGGATTAGCAAGGTTGCTTGATATTTCAAATGCTTATTGGCCATCATCATTCTCACTGGTCCTATTCTTAATGTTTTGGCTATTTTTGTTACAATGATTTCTACTGGGATTTTCATTAGGATCAGTCATTAGTCTCAAGGGAATAAAATTAAGAAGGATCTATGTGTCTATTTATGAAATGGTTGGGTAGAGCAACTACATTTTCTCATTGCTATCTGACGGGGCTGTTTTCTCTTCCTTAACAGACATTCAGTCTTCTGAATCTATTCCAAGCTGCACTGCTGAGATGAAAGTCAAATTGCTTCCAGAATCTTGATGAAGAAGAAGGAGACAGGCTACCAAAAGTCCCTTCCAATATATATACATATATATTTTTTTGTTTTGGTCCCCCTACGACATCATCCAGGGATCTTTGACAACTTAAGAAAACAGTTTAACAACAGTTAGAAATTAACTTCCTGAGATGAATAAGGAAATGTACTTAGAAAGGCTAGAAAGCAATACGTGTCAGAACATGCAAGGCAAGGTTTGAAGCATGTAAAAACACACAGTCACTCAAGATGATTCTCATACTTTGCAAAAATTACAAAGGAAAAAGGAAAAAAAAACAGTAGCAAGGAAAATACGTGTCTCTAAGCCTATGCACTTTCTCCTTACTTGAAATCTGGAATGACTCTTAGGCCTTTGCTTGGGGCCTTTGGACTGAGAATTGTGAAATAATGCAGCTCATTCCTAGAAGCTTTATCTTGTGGTTTCTCAGACAGATCAAATGCCAACAGGTGTGGGCAAACGCAAGCCAAGAATAATCAGACCAAGTGACAGATAACAGCCAGACAGACAAGGACACGACATACTTAAAGGAAATTTGAAAAACTAGAGAAACATAATTGGGGCTATTTAGTGAAGCCATTGCATATATCAGTGTTTTAAAGTGATCATTGGCTATAAATAAAGAAAATAACAATTCTTGCATTTCTTTAAGTGGTCACTGAGTATATGAAATACATTTAAGTTCTGTCAAAAACAATGGCAAATTTTGGAACATCTTCTGATTTTGGTTCCTGATGGAGCTTCACTTGTCTGGAAAATTCGTTTGTAAAAACAACCTCATTCCTCTCATATTATATATGACTGAAAGGCCATTGTATTTAACATTGTGTGTGTGTGTGTGTGTGTGTGTGTGTGCATGCTCAGTAGCTAGTCATGCCTAACCCTTTGTGGACCCCCTGGACTGTAGCCCACCAGGCTCCTCCATCCATTAATTACATGCTAATGACATGGTCAGGCTTCCCTCGTGGCTCAGGGGTGAAGAATTTGCCTGCCAATGAAGGAGACGCAGGAGACACCGGTTAGATCCCTGGGTTGGGAAGATTCCCTGGAGGAGGAAATGGCAACCCACTCCGGTATTCTTGCCTGGGAAATGTCATGGACAGAGGAGCATGGCAGGCTACAGTTCATGGGGTTGCAAAGAGTTGGACACAACTCACCATACCGAATAACAACAACAACAAATGACGTGGTTAGTGTGTTGTTTGAAGCAACGTGACAACTGTGATGCAGGATCATAACTCTTTATCACTCTATGTGAAAGACAACTATGGTAGTTAAATTCTTTCAATGCAAGGCAACTAGACAGTGCAGATAACTGAACCGTCAGTAGTCACATGGGATGTGGTGGCAGATATTACACTGTGCCCTCCTCCAACCTCTTCCCATAAGACCCACAACTGTGGTCCTGTATTTCATCAAAAATAGGGTAGGGAAAATGTAGAAGAGCAGCAGAGAGAAATGAACCTTGGAAATCTCTGCACCAGTTACTGCCACTGGCAACCTCCGAGCACTTCGGGGCAGGTCAGTCGCCTATTTGCCGAGGTGCTGATTGAAACTCTGGGACACTGGTTCTTTCCCTTAATACAAAGCCAATTTTGAGCCAAGCCATTTAAGACCTTTTGAAAATGGACTCGAAAATAGCATGTGATATCCAGAGGAAAAAATAAACCATGATTTAGTAAATGAAATGATCCTCGGAGTAAGGATTGCTTTATACGGCATTCTCCCAGAAACGAAGCGCACAGATGATCAAGTGTGGCCAGGAAAAAAAAAAAAATCCTTGATGCACCCGTGTGAGTTCCAGCCTAAATGCATTTCTCAATGTTTCCACCTCAGTGTTTGCTGCTCACCTGCTTTGGGAAGTAGGTGGAGGGAGTCTCAGCAGGTGTGGGAAATAGGAAATCCACTTACCCAAAGATGCGCCAGGAGAAAGTAAGAAATGTTTTTGTCATTTGTGATCATGGTGCTTGGGATTGCCCTTTCAAATTCACTTTGCCATAGGCAGATGGCAAAAATCAAGAATGGTGGACAGGGCTGGCCTACGATTTGATTTTGGTTTAGTTGATAATGATGATAAGGAAGATATCACAGTAAAACATGCCCCACGGTGATGAGAATTTGGCTTTATGGTGATTGACAATTGAGCCCTGTCCCCTGGTTGGGCCTCGTTCTTTCTACAATAATCTTGACCCTGAATTTTATAAGAAGGAACATTTTGGACCTCCCAATATTAAACACCTGGGTTTAAGGGTGATGTTGTCACCTCTTACTGAGTGTTTACTCTGGGCCACGTCTTCCTGGTACTGAGCCCTTCACATTTAATCATCATAGCCAGCCTAATGGAAAGCCTCTAATGCCTTCACATTGGACTTAAAAACGAAGCTCTATTACGGGGCCTCGAAGGCTCAGCATGATCTAGTCCCTATCTACTGCTTGTCCTGCTCTGCTTTTTGAATGTATCATTTATTTATTCATTCATTCAAATTTTTGGCCTCCCTTGCAGCGTGGGGGATCCTAGTTCCCTGACCAGGGATCAAACACACACCCCCTACTTTGACAGCACAGAGTCTTAACCACTGGACCACCAGGGAAGTCCCTGTCCTGCTTCCTTTTCACTCCCTCTGCCACAGTCACACAGGGCTCTGTTTTGTTCTTGGAACATGCAAGCTCATTCTCACCTTTCCACCAGCTGTTCCCTCTGCCTGGACGGCTCTTCTAGACCTCAGCATGGATGGCTCCTCTTGTCATTCATTCCCAGATTAAATCTCACCTCCCAGAAAAGGTTTCTTTGACAACTCCATCTGAAGCATCTACTTAATACCTCTTTCACATCACACTGTTTTATCATGACATCCAATATGCCCTGAAAATGTTTGTGTTAATTAATTAAAACTGTCTCCAGCAATGTAATATGAAAATTGTTGCTGTTCAGTCACTCAGTTGTGTCCGACTCTTTGCAACCCCATGGAATGCAGCACGCCAGGCCTCCCTGTCCATCACCAACTCCTGGAACTTGCTCAAACTCATGTCCATTGAGTTGGTGATGCCATCCAACCATCTCATCCTCTGTCATCCCCTTCTCCTCCTGCCCTCAATCTTTCCCAGCATCAGGGTCTTTTCCAACGAGTCAGCTCTTCCCATCAGGTGGCCAAAGTACTGGAGCTTCAGTTTCAGCATCATGTAATGTAATCTTCCTGAGGATTTGGACCAAACATGTTCTTTATTATTATATTTCCAGGTCTTAGAACAGTGTTTAGCACACGGTAGGGATTCAATCAATGAATGAACTCCAAATTTTGGATCAGGAAGCTGAAGCACAAAGAGGTTAAGTTATCTGTTTTATGCCACACAGCTTCTAAAGTCTTGTGCAGTATCTATTCAGGCTTAATTCCAAAGCCAATTTTTAAAAACCACCCCGCTTTAAGACACTGATTAAGAGATCTCTTTACAGAAAACCTGGACTCATGTAGGGGTAAGAGGTGAAGACTAAACTGAGATGCCCAGGAGAGGGATTCCGGTTGTGTTTAATCTGCTAACTAAGTTAATTTGTTAACTTATTGAACCACTCTATTGAACCACTTTATTGAACCACTATGCATTAAATACTGCTCATATTTCTCAAAAAGTGCTGAATTTCAAGATTATGCACTCAGGAGAGAGCAAAGTGGGAAAAATATTTCAATTTTGTTCTAATAGTTTTGATCAAGATAGATGCTTTTATTTTTTCCAGCAGTTTAACTATGAAAAGTGAAGTTTAAATAGACAAACAACTCAGGCTGTTCTAAATATGCTTGATTAAGAAAGTTAAGCATAAGCATAAATATCAAATAAATACTATCACTTTTTATTATGCTCTCCTGCAAGTGTTTATTTTAAAATATGTAATCCATTTTTCACAAAAAGCACACGTTTGCAGACTTGCATTATATTTTTCATCATGTTTTGAATTATGTGTGAGGGATAAATATAATTTCTAGGTTCTTGTAAGCTCTTCTCATAAGCTCTCCTTAAGTTATTTCACATCCTGCAAAGTTTAATTTAAGCACGTTAGTTTTATTTGATAGTCTAAAAGGAATGAAATTGGTTTTAAGATAAATTATGCTGCAAATAATAAAAATGCTAATAGGAAATGTATTCCATAACACTAATGCTATATTTCTTGAGGCTACTGAAGCCCAGTTACTACTATCATTACAGACAATCTTAGGTTACAGTTGATCAATTTAGGAAAGGAGTTTTGGTGACCCCAGGGAAAGTGCCTGTGTGTGTGTGTGTTGAAGAAGGCAGGGCCAGTCCATCTTTTGTGATCCTGCTTTCTCTGATCTCATTACGACGTGAACTTTCCTTCGTTTCCTTTTTCTTTAGTTTGGAATCTTGGGATGTGACTGACTGTACCAGTGAGTCAGTTACCTTTTTCTTTTTTTGCAACAGAGAGAACTAACAAGATACTGGTGCTGGGAATACTGGGCCTGGGTATCCCAGAGGAACCTCTTCTCCCTAAATGAAGAAGTTGAGGAAGGCTGCTTATTCTCGTTGGGGAAAATGAGGTGGGCTCCTGAGATTCCAAGTTGGAAGTATTATGGGCCTTTTCCTATAAAAATACTGTTACATATTATTTTGATAGAGTAGAAATAATTGTATTGTTAATAGTCTGTCGCAGATCCATTTTAGGTTAATGCATATTTGTATAGTTGCAAGCTGGTCCAGGAACAAATGAGAAAAGATGTCTAATTCTAAACAACCAACATATCAACTGCCTCTGGGAAGTTAACCCATTCCTAAGTCGACAGCTGCTTATCGTTCTGAACTTGACACCATTAAGTTTCTAGCTGATGAACATTTGTAGTCTTAAAAGTTCTTGACCTCATCTGCTAGGTTGGTCTTAGACACACGAACGAAGTGTTAACCTCATAAAGAAATCATACTGAAACAAACAGCATAGATCTCTAAGTTGAATCTCACCTTGTGCTGTCTTCACATAGGATTTATAAAAAGGGTGTTTCTGAGCTATTCAAAGGGTGAAAGAAAAAAAGATGGAAGAATGGAAGGAAGGAAGGAAGGAAGAAAAAGCCAGAGGGAAGAAAAGAAAGAATTGACATGACCTAAAAATAGCTTTCACATTATTAAACCTGTTCCCTTGCCCTAATTTCCATCCTCACTGAATCCACGGTGAAAGTTGTAAGTGCAATAATGTGAAATGTAACTCATTCATTCATTGTTATTTTTAGACTCCTCTGTGCCTATTTTTCTTAAAACGTTACTAAGTAGCCAGCAGAGGGTGCTCTTTCCCTAATTTAAGTCTTTCCCACAAGGACGAAACCGAAAAGCGAGGCATTGCTTTATAAGACCAAAAACTGTCCTTCAGGGAAAAGAGGTGAAGGACCTACAACCTCTCTTTTCTTTCCTCTTCCCAGTGTTACAAGATGGAATATATAAAAACGCATAGGAAGTGCAGTCTCTCTCAGCTTTTTTGCTAATTGAAAAATCTAATCTTGATGGTTTCTGTTCTTCAGTGGAGCTAGGATTATCAAGCCTGTTCCTCTCTCGTAAACGGATGATTTTTCAGTTTGCTGCATCCCGGGAGCTTCCTGTTTCCTCAACCTGTGTGTGTGTATTCTTCCCTTCTTCCTATACCATTACTGTCCAAAAGAGATATAATACAATCTGCATGCATAATTTAAAAAGTTTTCCATAGTCACATTAGAAAAGTAAAAAGAAACAGGTGAAATTAATTTTAAAATATATTTTATTTATTCCAATGTATCGAGTTTTAGGGCTTCCCTAGTGGCTTAAAGGTAAAGAATCTGCCTGCCAATGCAAGAGATGGGTTCAATCCCTGGATTGATCCCCTGGAGAAGGAAATGGCAAACTATTCCAGTGTTCTTGCCTGGGAAATCCCATGGACAGAACGAGCTTTATGACCATGGGGTCACAAAAGACTCAAACATGACTGAGCAACTAGACAACAACAAAAATCCAGTTTTTATCATTTTAATGTGTAGCTATTATAAAAATGGGGCTTCCCTTGTAGTTCAGTCAGTAAAGAATCCTCCTGCAATGCAGGAATCCACCTCGAATGCAGAAGACCCAGGTTTGGTTCATGGGTTGGGAAGATCCCCTGGAGAAGGAAATGGCAACCCACTCCAGTAATCTTGCCTGGAAAATCCCATGGTTGGAGGAGCCTGGTAGGCTACAGTCCATGGGGTCGCAAGAGTCGGACATGACTTAGCGACTAAACCACAGTATGAAAATATTAACAAGACATTTTTTTATTATTTTTTGGTACTGAGTCTTTTAAACCCAGTGTGTATTTTACACTTATGGCACAATTCAACTTGACCTATCACTTTCAACTGCTCAATAGTCACATGTGATCAATGGTTACAGTATTGGACAGTCCAACTCTATACCTTTCCAGTTTCTTTCATCATTTCCCCATCCCAGACAAAACTGGTAGGAAACAGTATATTATAAAATGATGCTATGTCTGCTGGGACTCTTTATGTCTAATCATCTACGAAGGAAACATGACAAATGACTTGCATTGCTTTGAGTTATGGTCATTTACGCATTCTGAGATCTTTAAATAGAAAGTAAATAATATTTCCTAGACTGTCATTTTTTAAGTGGCTCCAATAGGAGGTGTAGATTTGACTCAAAACCTTCAGTTTTATTTTTCTGAGTGTCTGTTTTCAAATACGTAACTACCATCTATTGTATATTACCTATAAACCAGGGTGTGCGTGCTCAGTCACTCAGTTGTGTCCGACTCTTTGTGACCTGATGGACTGTAGCCCACCAGGCTCTTCTGTCCATGGGATTTTCCAGGCAAGAATACTGGAGTGAGTTGCCATTTTCTACTCCCGGGGATCTTCCTGACTCAGGGGTTGAACTCACCTCTCCTGCATTGGATTCCTTACCACTGAGTCACCCGAGAGGCCCTCATATACCAAGGACTTGGTGCAAATTATTTATCTGGATGATTCATTTAATTGTCACAATAGCCCTTTGGGTTAGTTACTATTATTAATATTATTACTTCTATTTTAAAGATGAGGAGACTAAGGACAGGAAGGGTTAGGGAGTCATCCCAAGTGACCAGCCAGGACATGGCAGAGAAGGGATTTCACGCTGGGTCTGCAGGACTTCAGCTCCCAGCTTCTTTAACTCTGTGCTTGGTATTTCCCAAGTTGTGAGTATATTAACTGCAAGTTTAGGTTGTAGGTAGGGCTTCCCATGTGGCTCAGATGGTAAAGAATCTGCCTGGAGTGTGGGAGACCTGGGTTCAATCCCTGGGTCGGGAAGATCCCCTGGAGAAAGGAATAACTACCTGCTCCAGTGTTCTTGCCTGGAGAATTCCATGGACAGAGGAGCCTGGTGGGCTATAGTCCATGGGGTTGCAAAGAGCCAGACTTGACCGAGTGACTAACACGTTAGGATGCTGGTAAAGAGTAGAATTCTACAGATGGAAGTAATCCTAGAGTTCCTATAATCAGTTTTCTGTTTCATAGGAAACAAACACATACACATACTCAAGAACCCAAACCTGAGGCTGAGGGAGACTGAGTCATTTCTCCTTTGACTATTCAGGTCTGGAACCCAGGCTTTCTGACTCCAAGCCCAGTGCTCTTTCCTCGGATTAAAATATCTCCAGAGTTAGACCCCAGTCTATCCATCCTCTCTCAAAAGGAGGCAAGAGGTTTCAAATTCTTGTCAGGATGAAACAGAACTGACATCAGAAGGTTTGTTTGAGGTCATTTTTCTCATGGTGACTTTCATTTGGCCTTGGTCTTTATTTAGCACTTCAGTTTTATGCTCTGTGACAAGTTTGGCCATGTCAGAGGACCGTCCAAAGGTCAGCAAGCTGGCTGCTGGCGATGGGATGCTCCCTCAGAAGCCAAAGTCTATTACTGTGCCGTGGAAATCCCCAGCTCACCTCTGCAGGACGATTGCGTCTTCTCTCTGGAAGTTGTGGGCGTTGCAGGCTTTCTGCACCCTGCCCCCTGGAAGCCTGATGCCAGCCATTCAGCACTTCATACTGTGGGGACCTGGGTCACGGCAGGTCGAAAGCTCTCTGGTGCTCTGAGCATCCTCTGATTTGCTTTCGTTTTCCTGTCGGGGGGTTGTGGTCTAGAGGACAAAGACTGTTCTTGAATTGGTCAATCGTGCTATTTTTTCCTTCTCTGATTTGAGTACAAATCTCCCCGACATCTTGCCTAAGGCTCATGATAATGCCCAGATAGCTTTTATTTCCAAGTAATAGCTCATGCCAACATCTGTAAATAGGCTTCTTCTAATCTTAGAGTATGACACATTTTTCATATTAAACAGAATGTTGAAGTATTCCTACCATGATAACTTTTCAGCTAATCTTGAATTTGTTCCAAGAACAATGATACTGTTCAAGGCTAGACACATCCCTTCCATCACCTGCTTAAAAAGATAATTTTCTTTATCTATAAAAAGGGAGGATATGGGTTTAAGTTTCAGCTGTGCCACTTAGCAGCAGTGACCTTGAGCACACTGAGTGACCTCTGTGAATTTCATTTCCCTTACCGGGTATACCAGGTATATGAGAATGACGATAGTTACCTTCCTCATAGGATTAAGGTGAAGAGCAAATGACACATATGAATGTGCTTTGTAAAGCATAAACTATTCAAATCTTCAGCTCAATTCAGTTGCTCAGTCATGTCTAACTCTTTGTGACCCCATGGACTGCAGCACGCCAGGCTTCCCTGTCCATCACCGACGCCCGGAGCTTACTCAAACTCACGTCCATTGAGTCGGTGATGCCATCCATCCATCTCGTCCTCTGTTGTCCCCTTCTCCTCCCGCCTTCAATCTTTCCCAGCATCGTGGTCTTTTCCAGTGAGTCAGTTCTTCGCTTCAGGTGGCCAAAGTACTGGAGCTTCAGCTTCAGTGTCAGTCCTTCCAATGAATATTCAGGACTGATCTCCTTTAGAATATACTGGTTGGATCTCCTTGCAGTCCAAGGAACTCTCAAGAGTCTTCTCCAACACTATAGTTCAAAACCATCAATTCTTCAGCACTCAGCTTTCTTTATAGTCCAACTCTCACATCCATACATGACTACTGGAAAACCCATAGCTTTGACTAGATGGACCTTTGTTGGCAAAGTAATGTCTCTGCTTTTTAATATGCTGACCAGGTTGGTCAAAGCTTTTCTTCCAAGGAGCAAGGGTTTTTTAATTTCATGGCTGCAGTCACCATCTGCAGTGATTTTGGAGCCCCCCAAAAATAAAGTCTGTCGCTGTTTCCATTGTTTCCCCATCTATTTGCCATGAAGTGATGGGACTGGATACCATGATCTTAGTTTTCTGAATGTTGAGCTTTAAGCCAACTTTTTCACTCTCCTCTTTCACTTTCATTCAAACCTTAGTTTATGACATATTATCACTTATCTGTGAACAGATGAATGCATATATAGTTATAGATGTGATTGTTTCTATGCCATGATATAGACTTGGATCAGTCTCAGTCATAGTTATCACTCTAGAGCACTGGTTCTCAACTGAGGGCAAGTTTGTATCTCAGGATGTCTAGCAATGTCTGAAAGTGAAAGTGAATTTGCACAGTTGTGTCTGACTCTTTGCGACCCATGGACATGGGGTCTATAGTCTGCCAGGCTCCTCCATCCATGGAATTCTCCAGGCAAGAATACTGGAATGGGTTGCCATTTCCTTCCCCAGGGGATCTTCCCAACCCAGGGATTGAACCGGGGTCTTCTGCATTTTAGGCAGACTCTTTACCCTCTGAGCCACAAAAGAAGCTGTGCAATGTCTAGAGCTCTTTTATTTTATTAAAAAATCATTCATCTATATATATGTCTGTATTGAGTCTTAGTTGTGGCAGGAGGGCTCTTTAGTTGCGGCATGTGAACTCTTAGTTGCAGCACATGGAATCTAGTTCCCTGATCAGGAATTGAATCCTGGCCCTCTGCACGGGGAGCTTGGAGTCTTAGCCACTGGACCACCAGGGAAGTCCATGGAGATGTCTTAGAGTGTCACATGAGGGAGATGGTGTGGAAATGTAGGCAGAGGCCTGAGACTCATCCAAACATCCTACCATGCACAGGGTAACTCCCATCCAAGACTTTTCTGTCTGAGAAAACTTCCTTTAGGGCATTACTTCTCAGACTTTAGCATCCATCAGTATCACCAGGGAAGCTTGTTAAAACACAATTGCTCTGGTGTTTTAACTCCATCCCTACATTTTCTGATTGAGAAGGTCCAGGGTGGGGCCCAAGAATTTGCATTTCTAAGATGGTCCCAGGTGATGACGATGCTGCTGGTCCAGGAACCACACTCTGAGAACCACTGCCGGAGACAATTCTATCCATCTGCATCGGTTGATTTCAGAGCCTGCTTTGCTTAGCCTACTGAGCAAGCTAGTATTTTTACTTGTTAAATGTAATTGTTAGGTGTTAAATGGCACCTAACTGGGACTTCCCTGGTGGTTAAGAATCTGCCTTGCAATCCTAGGGGCACAGGTTCGATCCCTGGTCAGGGAATTAAGATCCCACATGCGGTGGGGCAACCAAGCCCACATGCCCCAATACTGGGTCCTTGGGCCACAACTGGGGCGTCCATGTGTTGCCATGAAAGATCCTGCATGACCCAACAAAGATCCCACACAGTACAACTAAGACCCGATACAGCCAAATAAATATATAAATATTTTTTAAAAAACATGGTACAAAATTTGTACCAGCTAGTGGAGGAGTCCGGCTCCAGGTCCAAATCCCTCATGTGATCTGTCTTTATGTGACTGGAAGCGATGACAAAGCTTTGCCTGGTGGGCCTCGTGGAGGGAAGCAGCCCTGTGCACTCCAGACTTGGTACATTGCGGTTTTTCGGAGGGAGTGGCCTGTAAGGACTCAGGTGTCCCCACCCCTGCCTGATCATAGACTTAGCTCCTTCCAAGCTGTGTCTTGCTCCTTGGTTGCTTCCAAGCTGATGCCTCTTTCCTGAGAGCCTTGGCTGAGATGCTTCTCCCCCTGACTCATGTCTCCATTTCTAACCCTCTCCCTTCCCTGTTTGCCCAGCCTATGGGGTCCATAAAGGGGGGAGGAGCCTTTGGTTTACAGCTCCATTTGCTTGTGGATTGGTTTCTCTGACTGACCTGTGCTGCTTTTTAAAAAATTTTTTTTATTTTATATTGGAGTATAGCCAATTCAGGCTTCCCTGGTGGCTCAGTGGTAAAGAATCTGCCTGTCAATACAGGAGACACAGTTTTGATCCCTGGATCGGGGAGAGCCCCTTCCCTTGGAGAAGGAAATGGCTACCCACTCCAGTATTCTTGCCTGGGAAATCCCATGGACAGAGGAGCCTGGCGGGCTACAGTCCATGGGGTGGCAAGAGTCAGACGTGACTTAGTGACTAAACAACAATAACAGCTGATTCACAACCTTGTGACAGCCTCAGGTGCACAGCAGGTGACTCAGCCATATGTATACATGTACCCATTTTCCCCTAAACTCCCCTCCCACCCAGGCTGCCACATAACATAGAGCAGAGTCCCTCTGCTACACCGTAGGGCCTTGTTGGCTATCCATTTTAAATACAGCAGCATGTACATGTTGATCAAAACTTCCTAACCGTTCCTACCCCCTTACCCCACCCACTGCTCGCCCCGATACTTGACCCTCTGGCAACCATAAGTTCGTTCTCTAAGTCTGCTCACGAGTGCTCACGTGTGCTCTTTTGTGAGGGAAAACGGAACGAGCGGGAACTGGAGCCTTTCTTTTTTGCCTCTTCCTTGCACTATTGTACGGGCTTCCCAGGTGGCTCAGTGGTAAAGAACCCTCCCACAAAGGCAGGAAACACAGGAGTCGCCAGTTCGATTCCTGGGTCGGGAAGATGCCCCGCAGAAGGGAATGACGACCCACTCCAGTATTCTTGCCTGGATAATTCCAGGGACAGAGGATAGAGTCCATAGGGCTGCAAAGAGGCAGACACGACTGAGCACACACACACATACACTATTGTGTAAGTGAATAAAGCCTTGATTATCACTCTCAGTTTGATGCATTGTCCTCATTGACCTCCTTGAGACCTGATTGTTTGACAGTAAGTATTGAGTAGTAGTAAGAATTTTCCTATACCTGTAATCGCCCCTCAACCTATGTGCTGTCAATACAAATGTGATGGTGAAAAATATCAGGTGTCAGTGATTACTCCAGAGCAGTGATTCTCAACCTTGGCTGTATGTTGGCTTTGCCCTACCCAGGGATCTTATTAAAATGCAGTTTCTAATTCATTAGATCTGAGGTGGAGCTGGAGATTCTTCATTTCTTCAAAACTCTGAGATGATGTCAACTCTGCTGGTCCAGGGATCACATTTTAAGTAGCAAGACTAATGTTTCAAGGAACTAACAATTCATTAAGAGAATTAGAATAAATACACAGAGACCCACAAAGCAGTTAAAGTGATACCACTCTGGTGTCAGCTGTTTCTAAGATGGAAAAAATGAGATGAATTATAAGACACAGTGGTGCTCAACCCAGGGTGCCTCTGAGGAGTTTATAACTTTTAGTAAAGAAACGTTGTTGGAAGCAGTTGTTTAGGGTGAGATGTAAACTGAATCAGGAGTTGAAATCTCATAGTTCCAGATTAGTAATTGCCATTCTGAACTGCGGGTTCTTAGAGAAGCTCACATCTACCAGCTTGATTCTGTGGGTTAAGAGGTGGGGATGAAAACACCCACCACACTCCGCCCAGTTAAAATGTACATAGCCCATCACAGGCAAAAATCACAGGCCTGGGCTTCTCAGAGAAGGATGCAGATTCTGAAGAAGGAGGATCTCTAGACAGGGGGCATTTTTACAAAGAAATGATGGAGCAGTCAAAAGGTACAAACCTTCAGTTCTAAGAGAATCAGTTCTTGGGAGGTAACATAGCGAATGATGAATATAGTTAATGACACTATTATATATTTGAATGTCTCTAAGAGAATAGATCTTAAAAATTTTTAATGTATTGATACAGCCATATGGAGAGCAGTATGGATATTCTTTAAAAAACTAGGACTAAAACCACCATATGACCCAGCAATCCCACTACTGGGCATATATCCCAAGGAACTCATAATTAAAAAAGACACATGGACCCCAATATTCATTGCAGCAGTATGTATAATGACTAGGACATGGAAGAAACCTAGATGTCCATCTACAGATGAATGGATAAAGAAGTTGTGGTACATATACACAAGGGAATATTACTCAGCCATAAAAAAGAATGCATTTGAGTCCATTCTAATGAGGTAGATGAAACTGGAGCCTATTACACAGAGAGAAGAAAGTCAGAAAGAGAAAAACAAATACTGTATATTAATGCATTTACGGAATATAGAAAGATAGTACTGATGAACCTCCGTACAGGGCAGCAGTGGAAACGCAGACATGGTGAAGGGACTTGTGGAGACAGTGGCAGAAGGAGAGGGTAGGGTGAATTGGGAGAGTAGCATTGAAACATGGACATTACCGTGTGTAAAATAGACAGCCAGTGGGAATTTGCGGTGTGATGCAGGGAGCTCAAACCCAGTGCTCTGTGACAACCTAGAGGGGTGGGACGGGGTGGGAAGGAGGTTCAAGAAGGAGGGGACACATGCATACCTATGAGTGATTCATGTTGCTGCATGGCAGAAACCAACACAATATTGTCAAACAATTATCTTCCAATTAAAAATAAGTAATTTTTTAAAAAAGTATCTTAAAAAATTCTTAAAGTAAGAAAACAAATTTGTAACCATGTGAGGTGATAGATGTTTAAACTAACTGTGGTGAGCATTTCACATACATACATCAAATCATCATGTTGTATACTTTAATACAACGTTGCATGTCAATTGTATTTCAATAAAACTAGGCAAACAAAGAAATGGTGAATCTAATATATATATACAATACATATGGAGAAGGCAATGGCACCCCACTCCAGTACTCTTGCCTGGAAAATCCCATGAATGGAGGAGCCTGGTGGGCTGCAGTCCACGGGGTCACTAAAGAGTCAGACACGACTAAGCAACTTCAACCTTCACTTTGACTTTTCACTTTCATGCATTGGAGAAGGAAATGGCAACCGACTCCAGTGTTCTTACCTGGAGAATCCCAGGGACGGGGGAGCCTGGTGGGCTGCCATCTATGGGGTCGCACAGAGTCGGACACGACTGAAGCGACTTAGCAGCAGCAGCAGCATATATACTATGGTTTGACAACACTTAAAGATTTGTCGTTGATTTCAAATGAGAAACTATGAGAGAAAACACCATTCACTTATTTGTTCATACCAACTATGCATTAGATGCCTACTCTCGGTTCCAAATTATGCTAGGTTCTGGGGAATACATCAGTGAAAAAAGGGTATAGTCCTTGACCTCATAGAGCTTGGAGTCCAGTGGTGAAAACAAACATCAGAGAGGAAATAATAGTAAAGTTGGGTGAGTGTTATGACAGAGGAAGCACAAATTACTGGTGGAGCTCATAGCAGGTGAATCCCCTTCATCTGAAAGTCAGGGAGGACCTCCGTGAGAATGTAATATTCAAGGTGAGATTTGAAGGCCAGGGCTCCAGGCAGAAGGAAAAGTCCAAAGGCCCAGCAGTGAAAGAGAATTGTAACCAGAAAGAACGTTTGAGTGTGACTGGAGCATGGAGAGAGAAGGAGAGTGTGGCTCCTTGTGAGGTTGGATAGGTGCTATATTTAGGACACATTTGGTTACAGGGGGTAGAAGCCCACCTTTCAGTAAAAGTGAAAGTCACTCAGTTATGTCCGACTCTGCAGCCCCATGGACTGCAGCTGGACAGATTCCTCTATCCATGGAATTCTCCAGGCAAGAATGCTAGAGTGGGTGGCCATTCCCTTCTCCAGGGGATCTTCCCAACCCAGGGACTGAACCCACATATCCTGCATTGCAGGCAGATTCTTTATCATCTGAGCCACCAGGGAAGCTTCCACCTCGTAGAGCTGAAGTATACGAGGGAAATTGTTGGCTGGCTGAAGTCCGTGAGTGGAGCTGGTCTCAAAGCGAGTGAAATTAGATCATTAGGTCTGCTTCTGGAATGGGTTGCTGGGCCCTCTTCCAGGGGATCTTCCCCACCCAGGGATCAAACCTCATCTCCTTCTTCTCAGGTGGATTCTTTACCACTGAGTGACCTGGGAAGCCCTGTGTTCTGGTCTCACTCTCCTCCATTTCAGAGGCACATCCTTCACATGGATGGGAAATGGAAGGGCATGATTAGAGATAGCTCAGGATGTACAGATCCCAGTGCAGCTACTACAAAGGAAATGAGGTCTCCTTTCTTCTAGAATATGTATAAAATCTCAGATGAGAATGCTGATTGCATCATGTATTAATGCCATTCTAGCCTATGATTGTAGCTGAGGGATCAGAGAGTTACGGTGATTGGCTGTCCCACCAAACTCACAGGTAGGGGAAGGGATATTACCTAAATGAGAAAAGAGTTGGTCTTATCAGAAAAAAAGGGGGCACAGGGAGGTTGAACAGACAGAACCAAAAGATATTTATTTCAAGTAACTGGTCGGAATATGGAGGGAGTATGCATGCCACAATAAGACCTTGATCTTTTCCCTAAAGACAGCTTAGATGAAAGGTTTAGTTTTGAATACATTGTTGAGATGTATGTATGTGGTAACCAGCTGTTATTTGGAGCTCATGTAAGGATAATGAGAAAAGAAAAGATAGGAAGAAAAGAAAATATAAAGATTTCCAAATAAATTGAAAATATTACAATCACACACAACATAGGAGATAGAACAAAATTAAAGTGTATTTTAATATCACCTCTGCAATTCCCCTTATGTTGACCTTGAGATGTCTGCTAAATACCTGTGGTTTGATGACACCTCCAGTTCTTAGGTTGGAAGAAAGTCAGATTTATTACCAGTGTTTAGGTCATAGTCTTTTTTTCTAAGTCCTTCTGAAATTTATCATTTCTCTTATAGACATTATGGTCAAGCATATGCTATATAAGTTACCACAGCAATTGATTTCACATGAATTAGGCAGAACAGCAATATTCCAACTTAATTAAAACATGCAAGGATATAATTTATATGATGTTTACAATTGGTCAAAACAGGTTACCCATTAATGCCATAACATTGGGATTAATAGAAGCAGAAGAGTCTTTATCATTTTTTTTTTTCTTCAGGCTTTTAGCTCAGTCATCAGAAACTAGGCAAGCAGTTAAGATTAGATAAAGTCATAAAAACGTATGTGAAAGCTAATTGTAGTTTCTTCAAATTATGTCTGTGTAACTAAGGAAATCAACCCTGAATTTTCATTGTAAGGACTGGTGCTGAAGCCGAAGCTCCAGTTCTTTGGCTACCTTATGCAAAGAGCCAACTTTACAGCCAAAAGACCCTGACTCTGGGAAAGATTGAGGGCAGGAGGAGAAGGGGACAACAGAGGATGAAATGATTGAATGGCATCACCGACTCAATGGACATGAGTTTGAGCAAACTCTGGGAGCTGGTGATGGACAGGGAAGCCTGGCATACTGCAGTCTGTGAAGTCGCAGAGTCACACAAAACTTATCAATTGAACAACAATTTGAAAGGATTATGGAGGAAAAACATCTAGGTGAGTCTGTTATCTAGATTTGTACTATCTAATATGGTAACTATTAATACACAAATTTAAATTGTTATATTAAATAAAATTAAAAATTCAGTTCCTAGTCACTCTGCTCACACTTCATGTGCTTAATAGGCACATGTGGCTACTATCTAATACATTGGACAACGTCTATACAGAACACTCCCATTATCGCTGAAAGTTATACTGGACAAAGCTAATCGAGACACCATCGAAGGGTCAGGTTCCCTTTCTTCAGGACGAAATAAACTAAATACACATTTTTAAAAGGGATTTTTCTCTCTTCTCATGCCCCAGAGTAAATTCTGTCAACTGTACCTTGAAAACACACTCCCAGATCTACCCTCTTCATTCCTTTTCTGCTAAGTCCACGTCATTATTATCTCTCATTTGTACAGTTGCAGTAGCCTCCTGAACTCACCTCGTTTCCATTCATTCCATTTATATATGGTCTCCATGGGGCAGCTGGGGTGATTTTTTAAAAAACAGATCAAATTTAAATTTCTTTAAAAAAAAGAATGAAAAAGAAGAAAATCAAACATGTATTGAATTCCTACTATTTGCACCACTCTGTGCTGTTAAGTGAACTATTTTCTTTAATCTTCATAATAATACATGAGGGAGGAACTCCCCTGGTGGTCCAGTGGTTAACAATCCACCTTGCAATGCAGGGAATGCAGGTTCAATCCCAGGCGAGGGAACTAGGATCCCATAAGCTTTGGAGTAACTAAGCCCCAGCACCGCAACTACTGTGTTTACCTAGCAAGTGGCAAAGCTGTCGAAGAAATGAGTGAATGATCAGACAGCAAAGTCCACACGCTTCCAACGAGACTGACTTGCCAAACATTGTTAAACCCTAAAGGAAATTTGTTATTGGGCTTCTTGCTTTTGAGGAAAAGAGGGACTCTGTATCTTTATCTGCTCTGTTTATTTATCTGGACTTTGCATCCTTAGTTGAGGACAGCACTCTCCTGATCAGATTAGAGTTGAGTGAGTTCTGACGTGGCTTATACTGAAAGTGTTCCCTCTCTGACATTATCTTAGACTTTAAAGCAGTGGCTCCCCACTTTCTTGGGCTTGCTGTGTTTCGTCGCTTCAGTCGTGTCTGACTCTTTGCAACCCTATGGTTCCCCTGCCAGGCTCCTCTGTCCACGGGATTCTCCAAGCAAGAATACTGGAGTAGTTGTCATGCCCTCCTCCAGGGTATCTTCCCGACTCAGGGATTGAACCCGTGTCTTCTGTGTCTCCTGCATTGCAGATAGACTATCACTGAGCCACCCAGAGACGCCCTTTTGGAGCTTGAGTCATAGTTTAAAATACAAGAGTTTTTGAAGGCATACAAAACAAGCTTGAGAGAGTAAAAATAGCACACACATAGAAAGCCAGTAAAAATGATAGGGAAGCATAATAAAGTAAAACAACATCTCAGTATAGATCCACAATTATCACACTGTCAATCACGGAATTTCTCTCTGAAACCATGCCACCCCTGTGTCTGCACTGGACGGCATGTTCTGTCATATCACTGTCTTCAGAGTATGTAGACTGCAGCAAAAGATAAGTCTTAAAACTTTCATTATCTTTGCTGTTGCTGGGGGAATCTCTGTGAAGAGACTGCCACATAGCAGTTGGTCAGAGTAGAAGGTTCTTTGTTTTCTCCTACGAAATAGACCTCACCTCCCTTTTATCCTCTGAATGGCAGACTGGGATGGACAGGAAGTTGTCTGCATCAACAACTTTAACAATGGAGATTCCTGAGCTTCAGTGGTTTTGAACTTCATATCTTGGGTTGGATTTTAACTCAAAACAGCTCCGTGATTCTTTTCTCTTGCATAAGGCATCTCTTGGTTGTTTTCCTAGTAAGTGACCCTGAGATCGAGGGGTCACAAGATAAAATCAAGGTAAAGAGGATATTTCTGCACGTTTTTCGTAGGCCCCTTTGCTAAATTCCTCTGTATTACGTAGGTTCTCGTCCTTCCCAGGTTTCTAACCCTCTGGCCATGCAGCGGCTCCAATTTATGTTGAGAGTTCCCATCAGCACAAACTCATGCCATAATGCCGTTTATACATTTTTTTTTAATCTTCTTGATGCACATTTTCCTGCCAGCCAGTCTCAGGTTCTGTATGTTTCAGTTCAGTTTAGTCGCTCAGTCGTGTCCAACTCATTGCAACCCCATGAATCGCAGCACGCCAGGCCTCCCTGTCCATCACCATCTCCCGGAGTTCACTCAAACTTACGGCCATCGAGTCGGTGATGCCATCCAGCCATCTCATCCTCTGTCGTCCCCTTCTCATCCTGCCCTCAATCCTTCCCAGCATCAGAGTCTTTTCCAATGTTTCTGTATGTTTCAAGGCCATGCTATTCAGAGGGTGAGTGTCAGCATCAAGTTGAATGATTCTTTAAAAACAACAGATAATTCCACTTCTGAGTATTTATTAGAAGGAAAAGAGAACACTAATTCAAAAAGATATCTATGCCCCCACATTCTTTGCAGCATTATTTACAATAGTCAAGACATGGAAATAACCTAAGTGCCCACTGATAGGTAAATGGACAAAGAAACTGATATATACAATGGAATATTATTCAGCCACAAAATGAAGGAATATTGGAGACATCTCTGGTGGTCCAGTGGTTAAGACTCCATGCTCCCACTGCAAGGGGTGCAGGTTTGATCCTGGTCAGCGAAGTAAAATCCCACATGCCTGGCAGTGTGACAACAACAATAAAAGAAATTTTGCCATTTTTGACATGAATGGACCCTGAGTGCATTATGCTAAATGAAATGTCTGAGAAAGACAAATGCTGTTTGATCTCACTTTTCTGCGGAATCTGAAAAACAAGCCAAAAAATAACTGAGTTCATAGATACAGGGAACAGACTGGTGGTTGCCAGAGGCAGAAGGAGAAAGGTGGCTGAAATGGGTGAAGGTAGTCCAAGGTACAAACTTCCAGTGACAAAAGAAATACACCCCGGGGATGCGATGTTGGGATGTGATGTTCAGCATAGCAACTAGACAACATATACTGAGTCGTGTATTTGAATTGGAAAGTTCCTAAAAGAGTGGATCTTAAACGTTCTCGTCACACACAAACAATGGTAACTATGCATGGTGATAGATGTTAACTAGACTTCCTGTGGTAACCATTTCAAAACATATATAAATAGCAAATTATGTTGTATGCTTGAAACTAACATGTCATATGTCAATTACATCTCAATTTCTTTTAAAACAAAACAAAACAAAACCTTTTTTCCCCTCAAATTTCCTTCTGAGAGGAAACATTCAGAAACATTCTCCAGGGCTCCTCCCAGCAGAATTGTGGTTTACATTTAAACTAGTAGAAAGACCCCTTCCACATCTTTAAATGTATTCACATTGCCCGACCCCGTGTAAGCTGGGAAGTGCACAGCAGTCATTGCATTTCCAGCAGTGGGCTGATTGAACCGTAAGCGAATCCTCCACGTGGAGGCGAGCTTTGCTGTTCTCCACGCTGTGCCGGGCAGGCTTACCCACATACCGCTAATTTGAGAACCTCCTTTGCCCAAAGAGAGAGCTTGTCTGGATTAGAAACTTGACACTGTCCTGGGCTGGTAGTATTTGCACTCACACACAGGAAAGGGTTGCGTATTTGTTGACCTGCCTACAGGACAGAATCCGTGTGTGGCCATCTCTAATTACAGCCGTCCAGGAAGCATCACCCCCAGAGAGCGAGTGCTTGTACTCTTCATTAACCGAGATGGAGGTTCTCTTTCTGTCTCTACCTTCTTCTAAATGGTATCCTTCCTGCAGTCTTTTTTTTTTTTTTTTTCAATATTTATTTATTTTGAGTGGGACAGGTCTCAGCTGCAGCACACAGGTTCTTCATTGCGGCCCCCAGATTCTCTAGCTGTGGCACATGGGTTTAGTTGCTGAGTAGGTATGTGGGATCTTAGTTTCCTGACTAGGGATGGAACTCACGTCCCTTGCATTGCAAGGTGGGTTATTAACCACTGGACCAGCAGGAAAGTCCCTTCCTGCAGTCTTTCATGCCTTGGCAGCTCACTGGGCCATCCTCTGGGGGCACGTGGGCCTAGGTTTGCCCCTGATCAGATGTACTCAACAGTTATTCAATCATTTTTGTGAATAAACAGCTCTCCTTAGACCCTGGGTCCCACACACATGGGGGCCTGGAGAGCCCCAGGTAGGATTTCTCATGTGAGAAGCACCATTTCCAAGAAGGGAAGCAGCTCAGCTGTAGCCATTTGATTTCTACCCAGGTCTCAGATCCCCTGGCAGAGGGCATGGCAACCCACTCCAGTATTCTGGAGCCTGGCGGGCTACAGTCTACAGGGTCGCAAAGAGTTGGACACGACTGAAGCGACTTAGCAAACTCACACTCCAGTCGGTGGGATCCCACTGCTGATTGGGTTTCCCAGGTGGCGCTAGTGGCAAAGAACCCACCTGCCAACACAGGAGACACAGGAGATGTAGGTTCAAACCCTGGGTCAGGAAGATCCCCTGGAGGATGGCAACCCACTCCAGTATTCTTACTTGGAGAATGCCATGGACAGAGTCCGACATGATTGAGGCTACTTAGCACACATGCACTGTGGTGCTGGAGAAGACTCTTCAGAGTCCCTTGGACTGTCAGGAGATCAAACCAGCCATTCCTAAAAGAAATCAACCCTGAATATTCATTGGAAGGACCGATGCTGAAGATGAAGTTCCAATACTTTGGCCACCGGATGCCAAGAGCCAAGCTCATTGGAAAAGACCCTAACGCTGGGAAAGATAGAAGGCAGGAGGAGAAGTGGGTGACAGAGGACGAGATGGTTGGATGGCATCACCGACTCAGTGCACAGGAGTTTGAGCAAACTCCAGGAGATAGTGAAGGACAGGGAAGCCTGGTGTGCTGCAGTCCATGGAGTTGCAAAGAGTCGGACACGACTTAGCGATTGAACAGCAGAACAGCAGATGCTGATTAGCCTCTGGGCCAATCCTGATCTTTTGCTTTCTGTCTCTAGGATCCCACCTCTGGAAGCAGGGCTTGCCCTGGGGGGTTTCAGGCCTAAGGGAGGTTTTTCTTTCTGATTCTTCTCAGTCCTTCTGTGGGTAGTTTATCCTTTCTCTTCCACCCCTCCCCGACACCATGCTGATTATTAACCTTCCCAAGATGAGGTGTTGCCCTTCTTGCTGATCCTGGCGCAATCCAGAGAGGTCCTTGTGCTCTGAGCTGAGCTGAAAAGATAAGGATGAGGTCTTTGGCTCCGGGGAGGAGTTTCCTGCTCCTCTGTTGAGTCATACCTGTAAACCTGTAATATACCAGTGAAATCTGGTTAATGATCTGAAGGACATTCAAGTTGCATCCTTGAGGAAGGAGCTTGGAATTGTTTACCTGGAGGAGGAGTAGGGTTCGGGGAGAGATCCCAAGCTGTGGGGATAAACATCACATACATAGATAGAAAAACAAGTGGAACACGGTGTTCTAGCCTGCCAAGCTCCTCTGTCCATGACCTTTCCCAGGCAAGAATCCTGGAGTGCATTGCCATTTTCTCCTCCAGGGGATCTTCCTGACCCAGGGATTGAACCCACATCTCTTGCATCTCCTGTAATGACAGGCGGGTTCTTTTATCACTGAGCCGCCTGGAAGAGCTAAAAGAAGTTCACTTTAGGAACATTCTTTTTTTTTTTTTTTTCTTTTAAAAATATTTGTTTGTTTATTTGGCCGCATCAGATCTTAGTTGTGGCACACAGGATCTCCACTGTGGTGCATGGATTCTCTAGTCGCTGTGCATGGGCTTAGTTGTGATGTGTGGGATCTTAGTCCCCCAACCAGGGACTGAACCCATGTCCCCTGCCCTGCAAGGATTCCTAACCACTGGGCCACCAGGGAAACCCCTTATAGGGAGATTCTTATCGTAGCTCTTATTCTGGAAGTTCTGTGCAGATAGGCCAGTGGGAGAACAGGAGAGGTGATATTCAAGAGTGCTTTAAATCATCTATCCCTGATACATACGAGTCAGGGTGAGTCCTGTCCCCTTGGCTGGGAAGCATATGACCATGCACTCTAGCTTTGCTGGAAGAAGACTACATGAAGGGAGATTCCATTTTAGGATATCCCAGAAAGAAATTTTTTCCTTAAAGTATTGTTGAAGGTAGCTCGTGAAAGCAGATTCTAGGCAGTCCTTACCTGGCTCCTGGCCTTTTCTCCCTATAATTGGGGTCCCTGCATCTCCCTGCTTTCCCATCTGTAGCCTCATCCCAGTCCCCAGGCTCTAGGATCAAGCCAGACAAGGGCACAGTAGCCCAGGTGGAATCTCCACTTGTATTCTAAAAAGGCACCTTCCCGTGGGTGGGCCAGGGCGTGGCAAGCCCAGTGCAGCTTTGTGAGTGTCAGAAAATGGCCCTTCTGAAGAAGAAGATGCTCACTTCTTCAGGTAGATGGGGGCTCAGAAATAGGGTCACGGCTTGGAGAGCAGAGGTGAGCTGGGTTTCAGCCCCTTCCCACTTCCCTGGTGGCACGGTGGTAAAGAATCCATCTGCTGATGCAGGAGACACAGGAGACGCAGTTTCAATCCCTGGGTGGGGAAGATCCCCTGGAAGAGGAAATGGCAACCTGCTCCAGTATTCTTGTCTGGAAAATCTCATGGACAGAGGAGCCTGGTGGGCTACAGTGCATGGGGTGGCAAACAGTCAGATACTACTGAGCAACTGAGTGCAAGGAACACCCACACACTCCTTTTAGTCTAAGGCCCTTGCACTGATCACAGTCTACACAGCACAGGAGGCAGTCCTGAAGCGCAACCTCTGGTGGGGAGTCTGGAATCGCAAGACTTGGAGTCGGATCTCGCCTGCCACTAGTTCGCCTTCAGACTCAGCTCTGAGCAGGATTTTGCTCTACGGTTGAGGGTAACTGGGTGACCCAGTTCTGAGGAAGTCTGAGGACTTCTAGGGAGAATTTCCTGCCCTCACCACTCTCACCTAACTTTGGTAGTTGTCATGTGGGGATGTGATCTATAGAGTTGTAGCAGCCATCTTGAGACTATGAGGAAATAAAGTTATAAAAACAATAAGGGGACATCCCTGGCGGTCCAGTGGTTAAGACTTTGCATTTCCACTGCAACAGGCATGGGTTTGATCCCTGGTTGAGGAGCTAAGACTGTATACTGAAAGACACTGCCAAAAAATAAAAACAATAGGAAAGCTAATAGAAAGCCCTGACTTTACTGAGAAGCTAAACTAATTCTGCTTCTGGACTTCTTGTTATTTGAGAGAATAAATGTCCATTGGTTAAGCCATTTTTGTTGAGTGTTCTATTAACGGCTAATGAAAATGTCTGATAAGGAAACTATGACTTGCCAAGTACTGTACTAGGCCTTCATAATATTCATAACAAGTTAAGCGGTATGGACTGCTCTTTTCTTTCTTTTTGAATTTGAATTCCAGAACACAATGTGTTTGCCCAACAACATTGGATTTCTGTTGCCCCTTAGTTGATGGTATTTTGTTATGGCAGCTTCAGCTAAGACATTTATTTATTTACTCCTTTCGGCCATGATGAGTGGCTTGCGGGATCTTGGTTCCTGGACCAGGGATAGAACCCGGGCTTCATCAGAGAAAGCTCCCAGTTCTAACCACTGGACCACCAGGGAATTCCCCAAGACACCTATTTTAAGGCCTTTGATACCAACTGCCAAATTATCCTCCAGAAACATTGTAGTAGTAGGCACCCCCATCAGTAGCATATAAAAATATACATTCCTTGTTCTTATACCAATAGACATAGCCATACGTGCATGTTTGCTGCTGCTGCTGCTAAGTCGCTTCAGACGTGTCCAGAGACGGCAGCCCACCAGGCTCCCCGTCCCTGGGATTCTCCAGGCAAGAACACTGGAGTGGGTTGCCATTTCCTTCTCCATGTGCATGCTTAGTTGTGTTCAATTCTTTTTGAGTCTACGGACTGTAGCCCATCAGGCTCCCCCATCCCTGGGATTCTCCAGGCAAGTATACCGGAGTGGGTTGCCATTTCCTCCTCCAGGGGATCTTCCCAACCCGGGGATTGAACCATGTCTCCTGCATTGGTAGGTGGATTCTTTATCACTGAGTCACCTGGGAAGCCAATCCTTACACCAATACTGCATGTAGTCTTAGAAGACCTGAGTATGAATGCAGTCTACCTTTTAGCACCTGGGTAAGCACTCTCCCCTCTGAGTCTCAGTGTTCCCTCTCATCAAATTAACATAACAGTGATTATCCCAGCTTTATTGGTGCCATCTCACAGGCCCATTGACAGTGTCAGTGAGAGGAAGAATAAGAATACGTTTTGTAAACTGTAAAACACCAGCGATAGTGGTTATGTTTATTCATCTTACTGCCCCAGTAGAATGAACTATAGAATGTTTTGGAGGTTGAATGAAACAGTCTGAAATAATATTGCAGTGTTAAATGGACTCAAATGGCATGTAAATTAGTTAAAATGATATATGCAAAAATACATAGAGTCCCAAAGTTCAAGTTGAATCTAAATTCATTGTAGACTAGGCCCAAACCATTTTCTAATTCTAGAAGAGTAGCTCAAGAGTCCATGAATTTCCTATTCTTCATTGCAAAGATGTATTCCTGTGCCGCTTGTTTGTATCTTCCTTTGAGGTTGATGGGCTTCCCCGAGTGGCTCCGTGGTAAAGAATCTTCCTGCCAGTGCAGGAATTTCCGGTTAGATCCCTGGATTGGGAAGATCCCCTGGAGAAGGAAATGGCAACCCGCTCCATTATTCATGCCTGGGAAATCCCATGGATAGAGGAGACTGGTGGGCTGCAGTCCATGGGAAGCAAAAGAGTTGGATACAACTTAGTGACAAAAACAACAAACAGTAACAAACGAGGCTGACATTCTTTTTTTTTCAGTTGGAGTATAATTGCTTTACAATGTTGTGTTAGTTTCAGCTGTATAATGAAATGAGTCAGCTATATGTATACATATAAAACCCCTCCCTCCGGGACCTCCCTCCCATAAACAAGATGAAAAGACAACTCTCAGAATGAAGAATATCTGCAAGTGAAGCAACTGACAAAGGATTAATCTCCAAAATATGCCAACAGCTCATGAAGCTCAATATCAAAATAACAATGCATGCATCCTAAGTCGCTTCAGTTGTGTCAGAGTCTTTGCCATCCTATGGATTATAGCCCACCAGGCTCCCCTGTCCCTGGGAATCTCCAGTCAAGAATACTGGAGAGGGTTGCCATTCCTTTCTCCAGGGGATCTTCTCCACCCAGGGATCGAACCTGGGTCTCCCACATTACAGGCAGATTCTCTAACATCTGAGCCATCAGGGTAATGAGCTCAAATCTTGTCTCTTTTAAGAGAATTTCTTTCCTTTTTTTCTTTGCTTTCCCCTCTCCTCCTCTCTAATGTCCCCACATTACACACTTCTCCTCCCAATCCATGTTAACAAAAATGTCCTTTAACATTTTCTTCCAACCTCACACCATCCTCTCAAATATATACATGCAGAAGCCCACATATTTCTAGGTAAATATTCTGTACAAAGAAATCATGCTTTTTTGCATCATGCTTCTTTTCACTCAACAGCTCTACATACTAATCCCTCCAAGAGAGTTTCTATGGCTTGGATTCATTCTTTTGAATGTCTGTGGGCCATTCTCTCATATGAAAACAATATCATTGATCAACTGTTCCACCACTGATGGACAGTCACTTTGTTTCTGTTTTTGCCATTATGTTCTGTGCGTCAATAAACTATCCTGCACATAAATCCTCTGCACTGCAGCATTCAGCTTTAAAGTGTAGACTCCCAGGAGTGAAATTTCTGGGCAAAATGTGGTAGAATTTAAATTTTAATTGATATTGTCATATTGCTCTCCAGGAAGACATTAATCTAGCAACACATAGCTGTGTGTTTTCCTCAAAACCCTGCTAACAAGAGACGTTATCTGTTTTAAAAGGTTATCTGTCCAATGATGTATAAAGTGATATTGTACTGTGTATTTAATTTGCATTTCTTTGACACTCAGTAGATTTGAGCATATTTTTACTTTTCTTCAAACCTTCTCCTACTTGTACCCATTCACATGTTTCCTGTTACTGTTTTCCATTACATCCTAGAACAAGACGCTTTACTTTAAACAAAAAGGAATCTATCCCTTCACTAAAAAGCACATCCATTATATGAACATATGTTCATATATCACACCAATTATATACGTCAATCACATGTATTAATCACAAATTTTAACTAACATCATTAACTTTGAGTTACATTTTCTACTTTTTCATCTTTACTTTCACTCTTTTATTCAAAATCAGTGGGACTAGTTCTTGGATTTTCTCCTCTTCCCCCAGGCCCACTTTCCATTTCCATCTCTGTGCTCTATCTGCTGGTAAATAATTAATTTTCTATTCCACCCTACAACTGAGTTCTTCCATTTCTACTTTCACGTTCTTCATTTTGAAAGAAATCTTCCTTCTCTGAATGTTTCTTTTCTTTATGCTATCCATTTTGTTTCATGGGTGCAATATCTTCTTTTAAATCCAAATGTGAATATACAGAATATTCTCTCTCTACGTATAATCTGAATGTGTATACATATTTTTAATTTCTAAGTTTGTAATTGGAGGACAACTGCTATACAATGTTGTGTTAGTCTCTGCTGCACAAGATGAATCAGCTATATGCATACATATCTCCCCTCCCTCACGAGCCTCCCTCCCACCAGCCTCATCCCACCCCTCTAGGGGCCACAGCGCACTGAACTGAGCTCCCTGTGTTATACAGCAGCTTCCCACTAGCTATCTATTTTATAGATGAATGGATAAAGATATGGTACATATATGCAATGGAATATTTGTTGTTGTTGCTGTTCAGTCGCTGAGTCATGTCTGACTCTGCCATCCCATGGACCGTAGCACACCAGGCTTCCCTGTCCTTCACCATCTTCTGGAGCTTGCTCAAAAGCATGTCCATTGAGTGGGTGACACCATCCAATCATCTCATCCACTGTTGTCCCCTTCTACTCCCACCTTCAATCTTTGCCAGCATCAGGGTCTTTTCCAATGAGTCAGTTCTCATCAGGTGACCAAAGTTTTAGAGCTTCAGCATAAGTCCAGTGAATATTCAGAACTGATTTCCTTTAAGACTGACTGGTTTGATCTTCTTGCAGTCCAAGGGACTCTCAATATTCTTCTCCAATACCGCAGTTCAAAAGCATCAATTCTTCAACACTCAGCTTTCTTTATGGTCCAGCTCTCACATCCATACATGACTACTGGAAAAACCAATGCTTTGACTAGATGGACCTTTGTTGGCAAAGCAATGTCTCTGCTTTTTAATATGCTGTCTTGGTTTGTCATAGCTTTTCTTCCAAGGAGCAAGGGTCTTTTAATTTCACGGTTGCAGTCACAATCTGCAGTGATTTTGGAGCCCAAGAAAATAAGGTCTCTCACTGTTTCCATTGTTTCCCTATCTATTTGCCATGAAATGATGGGACCAGATGCCATAATCTTCGTTTTTTGAATGTTGAGTTTTCAGCCAGTTTTTTCACTCTCCTCTCTCACCTTCAAGAGGCTCTTCAGTTCCTCTTTGCTTTTAGCCATAAGGGTGGTGTCATCTGCGTATCTGAAGTTATTAATATTTCTCCCAGCAATCTTGATTCCAGCTTGTGCTTCATCCAGCCTGGCATTTCGCATGATGTACTCTGCATGTAAGTTAAATAAGCAGGGTGACAATATGCAGCCTTGACATACACCTCTTCCAATTTGGAACCAGTCCGTTGTTCCATGTCTGGTTCTAACTGTTGCTTCTTGACCTGCATACAGGGTTTCTCAGGAGATGGAATATTACTTGACCATAAAAAAGAATGAAATGGAGTCAGCTGTAGTGATGTGGATGAACCTAGATCTGTCATACAGAGTGAAGTAAGTTAGAAACAGAAAAACAGATATCATGTATCAATGCGTGTATATAGAACGTAGAAAAATGGTGCTGATGAACCTGTCTGCAGGGCAGGAATAGAGACGCATACGTAGAGAACGCACTTGTGGACATAGTAGGGGAAGGAAAGAGCAGCATTGACGTGCGTACAATACTAAGTGCAAAATACACATATGTGTGTATATGTATTTTAAGTAATTTTTCCTCTCTCAGCAGTCTCTGTTTCTTCCACGATGCTTTCTTTGGTCTTTATTTCCACATTAGAGATGTTCCTTGGGTGCCTGTTAATCCTTCCTAGTGAGGAGCTGAAATCCTGGAGGGATGTCAGAGTGCACAGATGGGGTGGTGGACTGGAGGTGATGAGGCTGTGGAATTTGTTGGGAGCTCCTCCTCCTCCTGATATCTTTAGTATCTTTAGCTCTGCCTTCCTGGGCCTGTGAGGTTCCCCCGAGAAGAATCTCCCAGTATCCCACCAGTATGAAGAGCAAGACTCATCAGCCTTGTGGAGGTTGGGGAGGCCAGGAACGCTGCACTTTCATTTAATCCCCCCTGTTTCCAGCTGGTGCACCCACACAGTTTCTCTTCCCTCTTCTCCAGAGAACAAAGCCCGGCTCTTCCCCTAGGTGAGGGTAGGAGTTCAGAGTGGAAAAGGGACTTAAAGTCTTGCTTGTGTCTCAAGCTGATTTCAATGGGCTCCCCCGGTGGTCAGTGGTAAAGAATCTGCCTGCCAATGCAGGAGATGCAGATTCAGTATTACCCTGGGTTGGGTAAATCCCCTGCAGGATGAAATGGCAACCTGCTCCAGTATTCTTGCCTGGAAAATTCCATGGACAGCAGAGCCTGGTGGGCTACATGTAGTTCATGGGGTCACAAACAATCAGATGTGACCGTGTATGCACGTAAGCAGATTTCAGCATATTCTCCTTATTTCATTTTTAATTATTCTTTAAAAAGTTATCTATCTATCTAACTGGCTGTAGCAGGGCTTAGTTGCAGCAGGGATCTTTAGTTGCAGATCTTAGTTATGGTATGTGGGATCTAGTCCCCTGACCAGGCATTGAACTCAGGCCCCCTGCACTGGGAGTGGGGGTTCTCAGGCTCTGGACCACCAGGGAAGTCCCTGGACGCATTAATTTAGTTTCTCACTTTGTTCGCATTTCCAGAGCTATCTGCTGCCACCAACTCCTGAGTCTCTGGGGGATTCTGCATTGTATCAAGTCGGTCCTTGATCTTCGTTGCTGGTGGCTTACAACGTCCGTGAACTAAGCCATCTGTCATTCTCACATCTGGATACTGCCAAACCCAAACTCTTCGTCGTCTCTTCTCCAGGTCTCCGTCTCCTTAGGGTTCTGTGCTCATTCATTAAAAAATCTTTTGCTGTAGTTTTGGAAGAACTGAAATGAAATTCAATCCTCTATCCTTACAGAGACAGACCTTTATTATCACTTAGTGTTAAGTGACTTTCTTGTAATTAGTATGCAGTTACGATTTCTTTTTTTAACCCTATCTGACCATCTCTGCTTTGTAGTTTAATGATCGTGTGTGCCTGTATAGTCGCTTCAGTTGTGTCTCGCCCTGTGCGACGCTATTGACTGTAGCCCACCAGGCTCCTCTTTCCATGGGATTCTCCAGGCAAGAACACTGGAGTCAGTTGCCATGCCCTCCTCCAGGGGATCTTCCTCACCCAGGGATCAAACCCAGGTCTCTTACATCTCCTGCATTGGCAGGTAGGTTCTTTACCACTAATGCCACCTGGGAGCCCTTAATGATCAATGCATTTCAATTTATTCCACATTTGATTTTATATTTTTAAATTTATTTTTGACTTCCTTTTTTTCTTTTTCCTTTATTTGGTAGGTCTGGTGTTCATTCTTTCTTTTTCATAATTTCTATACTTCTCCACTGTATCTTCTCACTTTGATCCTCATGACTATATAACATATTTCTCTACCATTGTTGGAAACAAGATACCATTTATTTCCCTTATCCTTTATACTTTGCCATCACCCCTCCCATCTTGAGTAGCTGACTCCCCCAGAATACCTTTTCTCTTCCTTCCACCTTCCCTCCCAGCAAATGAGACCTTTGGAACTTTTACCTCCCTCCCTCCCAGCTTTCATTCTCAACTCCACTACTTTGCAGTGAGATAGTGGAGAATTTTTGATTCTGCACTCCTGTTAGAATTTCTTCATATATTTTTTCTTTAAGAGTGCCATTGTGAGAACAATTCAGGCTTGTGTTTAAAGAGCATGAGATCTGGAGCCAGACCATGTGGGTTTGAATATGGGCTCTGCCCCTTCCCTGTCTTGTGACCGTGGCGAAAGTCACACGTTAAATAAATCTAATCAGTCTGCGCTTCAGTTTCCTCCTTGGTGAAGTGGGGTTAATATTAGTATTGTTCTCATAAGGGATTTCGTTAATGTTTAGTTACTGAATGACCAGAACTTAAAACAGCATTTCTTTTATAGTTGAGTAAGTGTTAACTTATTAATGCTTTTATACACATTATTAGATATTAAGTCTTTGTTCATGTACATATATATTATCAAGATATATATGTGTATAGCTATACTACATGTATATATATATATAGTGTATGTATATATATACATACGCATATACACTTCCTGGGAGTGAGATGGTAAAGGTGGGTGGGATATTTAGAGGGTCTGGAGTAAGGTGGGTCTTTCAATATGGCAGAGGTTGACTGGGCTTGGGGAAAGTTTGTAATATAGTGATTGGGAGACATGAAGAGAGTTGTAAGGCCAGGCAGGAAGCATACACACTCATCTGATAAATTGGTTAATGGAAATGTTGTTCTGAGAAGGTGGTGTTTGCTCTGATGAGGTCTGGTGAGTGGTCTAGTGTTTGGATAAGTGACTTTTTTTTGAGAAGTTTCCAGAAATGCCTAAGTTACTTGCAACTTCATCTTCCAAGTTTCCTGGAATAGTAGAGCGATGTTAATGTAGACAGTGAGCTGTGTGGTGATAGATGGTTCCTGGGTTTGGGGGTCAAGGTCAGACACCATTCTCTCATGCTTGTCTGCTATGAGCCTTAGTCTTCAACAGGTGCATCTTCAACTCTGCTGTTTGAGGTTCAGAGTTCCTGACTTTTGGTTGCACACAGAGCAGTGATGCCACTAAAAGGATTTCAGGGCCAGATTGGAGGGACAATTTGTCTCACAAAAAACAAAGGCAGAATGGATTTGAGGATGGGGAAGACTCTTTGGAATCCTTACTTGGTCCCTTACAGTTCTAAGCAGGGAGATAGGTTGGGAGACCTTCTAAAGGAGACTGTTGTTGGTTAACTGACTAAATCTTTAAAGTCATAGAGACTCATACGATTAAGCAGAAAACCATAATAATCTAAGAACTCTGGGATCCTGTTGGCTTTACCAAATCCAATTAGAAAATAATATGCGGGTTTATAGTGAAAGACAAGAAAGCCATGGAGTTGCAAAGAGTTGGACACAACTGAGCAACTGAACAATGACGACAACAACAAATGCAGGTTTATCAGAGAATCAGTTCAGTTCATTTCAGTCGCTCAGTTGTGTCCAACTCTTTGTGCCATGCCAGGCTTCCTTGTCCATCACCAACTCTCGGAGCTTGGTCAAACTCGTGTCCATCACGTCAGTGATGCCATCCAACCATCTCATCCTCTGTCATCCCCTTTTCCTCCTGCCCTCAATCTTTCCAAGCATCGGGGTCTTCCAATGAGTCAGTTCTTTGCATCAGGTGGCCAAAGTATTGGAGTTTCAGCTTCAGCATCAGTCCTTCCAATGAATATCTAGGGGCTGATTTCCTTTAGGATGGACTGGTTTGATCTCCTTGCAGTCCAAGGCACTCTCAAGAGTCTTCTCCAACACCACAGTTCAAAAGCATCAATTCTTCGACACTCAGCTTTCTTTATAGTCCAACTCTCACATTCATACATGACTACTGGAAAAACCATAGCTTTGAATACATGGAGATTTGTTGGCAAAGTAACGTCTGCTTTTTAATATGCTGTCTAGGTTGGTCATAGCTTTTCTTCCAAGGAGTAAGCGTCTTTTAATTTCATGGCTGCAGTCACCATCTGAAGTGATTTTGGAGCCCCCCCCCCAAAAATAACGTCTGTCACTGTTTCCATTGTTTCCCCATCTATTTGCCATGAAGTGATGGGACTGGATGTCATGTTCTTAGTTTTCTGAATGGTGAGTTTAAAGCCAGCTTTTTCACTGTCTTCTTTCACTTAGTTCCCGACCAGGGATCAGACCCACATTCCCTGCAGTGACAGCGTGGAGTCTTAACTACTGGCTATGCTGTGCTTAGTTGCTCAGTCGTGTCTGACTCTTTGTGACCCTTTTAACTGTAGGGTCTTCTGTCCCTGGATTCTCCAGCCAAGAATACACTGGCACAGGCTGCCATTTCCTCCTCCAGGGGATCTTCCTGATCCAGGGATCAAACCTGTGTCCTCTGTGTCTCCTGCATTGCAGGCTGATTCTTTACCCGCTGAGCCATCAGAGAAGCCCTTTAACCATGGAATCACCAGGGAATTCTCGGAGTAGGTTTTTAAAAATTTTTTTTTAACTTAACTGACCTATATTTGGGAAATAGTTTTACAATTAATAAAAACAAAAGATTTTTATTCTGATATTTAAAAAGTCAAAAGCAGAATGCAGACAGAAAACTAAATAGCAAATATGATGATAATGATGATAACTCTCAGAGTCTGCATGTTACGGCTCTGGCCCTGGACTCACAAGGAATGTCTGCAGTCCATCCCCTTGAGCTCATAGATTTTTGTCAAAGCAAAACACCCACGGTTCCCTTAGATAGAAGACAGAGATGGGAAGGGTCAGGCAGGAACTCTGAAAGCCAAAGGAGGCAAGATGCTTCTCTCAACGGGGGACTTGACCTTTGACTCTGGGCCTTCAGGAAATCTTGACTCTTTTCTTTAGTATTTGATCCTTAGCTGATGCAAGCCTTTTATTTATGTTCACCCATTGGCCATCAGGGCCGTTGGGCTGTTTTCACGTCTATAAAAGGCAGTGCAGAGTGTTTCCTTTGATCTGACCCGCCCCTGCTGTGGCTTCGCCATTCCCAGCTAACTTGGTCTTCCCCATGTAAGGGCTCTGGATCCTACTTCTAAAAGCTCTAATTTGGGGATCAGAGCTTGAAATAGCCCCAAAGGTATCCTGTTTAGCTTGTCATTTAAATAGCTAAGCCCCTGCCATGGCCATTTAAAACCCTCTCACCTTTCATTTAGCTAAGCAGTTCTTTTTTCAAATTAGGCTTGTTTGTGAATACAACATCTCTTTTTCTTGATCCACTGCAATTCTGCATCTATAAAAAGCATTGATTGAGGGAGGAGAGAATGAAATCAACACTCCTTTTAGTAAACGACCTTAGCTGGAATTGTAGAACTAGCTGGGAACTGATCATAATGGCTTCCAGCATCTCCCCTGTGGCTGCAGAGGCATGTAGGGTGTGACTCCTGGCTCCAGGAATGACAAGCTTTTTGACTTTGGGCACGTTACTCTTTGCCTCAGTTTCTGCACCTGTAAAATGGGAGTGTTGCTCATCTGTAGCTAAATCATGTCTGACTCTTTGTGACCCAGTGGACTGCAGCATGCCAGGCTCCTCTGTCCTTCACTGTCTCCCGGAGTTTGCTCTAACTCATGTCCACTGAGTCGGTGATGCCATCCAATCATCTCTTCCTCTGTCACCCCTTTCTCATCCTGCCCGAAATCTTTCCCAGCATCAGGGTCTTTTCCAATGAGTCGGCTCTTCACATCAGGAATGACGAGCTTTTTGACTCTGGGCAAGCTGCTTAATCTCTCTTTGCCTTAGTTTCTGTTCCTGTAAAATGGGAGTGAGGATAGAGTTAATCACCTACCCGGAACTGGTTTCATAATCTGTGGAGCTCCTTATTTAAATTCTGATGTTATAAGAATGGTGGGCCAAGTTTCTAGATGGTGGGAGCAGAGCATTAAACCAAGTGTGGGGTCCTTCTGATCATGAAGACTGACGCTGCCCCGGAAACTGGCCCTGCTCCTAGCACAGTTGTGAGGACTAAATGAATTATTGCATTTAAAGTCCTTAAAGCAGTGTCAGGCACATATGCAACCTCTGTAAATGTTATTTAAATCTAAAAATAAAGCAGTGGATGAAATGGGAACTGAAGAGCTTCTTAACAGCTCAGGAAACAGTGAGTTGGAGGTAAAGTGAGGCTTAGTCTGGCTCTGTTCTATGTAGGGCAGTTGTGCTCATTGGTGTCTGATTCTTTACAATCCCACGGACTGTCCATGGGATTTCCCAGGCAAGAATCCTGGAGTGGGTTGCCATTTTCTTCACTACCAGGTCCTATGGTTCTCTGACTAGTTTATTTATTAATAATATACTCTATGCTTTCTCCAGTGAGGTTCATTCAATCAGTATTTTTTTTTAACGATTTTTATGTTCCCTGCACAGTGATAGGCAGTGATAATACGTAGCTCATGAGTTTTATTTCATTTACTTGTTCTCTTTATTTAAAGCACTGTAAAACTCTAGAATAGACCTCAAGATATACCAACTTTGTCATTGGTATTTGTCATTCTTACCTTATTAAGCCATAAGAATTTAGAAGAGTCAAGAAAATGATGTTGCAATCTTGCTATAAAAATATGAATGAAACTTGTGAGTATAAATTATTTTAAGAAGATATTGGGAGATTGGGATTGACATATACACACTACTATGTATAAAATGGATAATTAATGAGAACCCACTGTGCACAGCAGGGCACTCTGTTCAATGCTTTGTGGTACCTTAAATGGGAAGGAAATCTAAAAAAGAGGAGAATCATGTGTATGTATAGCTGGTTCCCTCTGCTGCACAACAGAAACTCAGGCAACATTGTAAAGCAACTATACCCCAATTAAGAAAAAGATAAATGTAGATATAAACATAAATTACACATGAGTTTTCTCATGGGGTAAACCAGGGGATAATTTAGGTGAGCCAAAAGAAATCTTCTAGTTCTAACATTAGTAATATAATTACGTGTATCCCAATTCTTCTTTCTCACTGCCCATGTGGACACAACTTGAAAGTCCTAGTTAAAATTATTCTATTTTTCTTTCTTAATGTGCCCTTAAAGAAAATTATTAAAACATCTCAGATCAGTGGCAGATAAAATTTTCTTAAAATCTTAGTTAAAAAAAACCTAAATGGAGTACAAAATACTATTCAGTTGATATTCTGATTCATCTTCATTTACTTTTTCTTGGTAAAAAGGGAATGTCATTCTTCATTGTGAGTTTCAGAATCTAAATGTGGAAAGGGAATTCTAAAAGCATGCTAATTAGGCTCTGAAGATAATTCTTTAAGATTTTGAATATATAAATAATTTTACCACTCAAAGTATGAATTAGCTATAGTTAGTCCAGAGGACTTTTTAAAGCAATTCACTTTTTTTTCCTGTTCAGCAGTGTTTTTCTGCCATTTTCCCGGAACTCAGACCAGAAAGGGCCCTGTAGTACAGACTTGTCTAATTTGAATTGTTTGGATTAATTTGACAACCCGTGAAGTAGCCCTTTGATTCTTATCTCGGTCACGGTAACCTTGGAACAGGTTTTTCGTTGGTTAATAAAGCAAGCTCTCCTTTCATAAACAAAAGCACTTGTGAACTCTGTCCTAATTATTGATAGATTTCTTATATTTAACATATTCTACAATCTCAAAAGGAGATAATCTCCTGTCCTTCACTGGGATTTGTCTGTTCCAGGGAAATGTCAATTTCTATTTGTAGACTCTTCTAGGAAATCTTCATTCTCCTATAGCTGGAGCAGTGATGGGAAGCTGCTCCTTCTCTGATGGGCTTGACAATGCTATTTCTGTGCCTCATTTGAGAGGCTGAGCAGCCATTCATTTGTGGTTAATACTGTAATTCTTAAAATGTATTTTTAAGAAGGGGATGGAAATAGCTGAAAGCTCCATTTTAGTCTGAATGCTATCACTGCTCAGGCACATTCAGAACTGTCAGCAAAATGCTGTCTGTGTTGAGCAACTCTCATGAATTGAAAGTAGCTAAGCTAAAAAAAGGGAAATTGACAGGTGTCTTATTAGGCCTTAGCTATTAGTCATTTTTGTATCTGTACAAGTAATTGACACTCCACTTCTAAACAAGGAGGGTGCATTTGCATGCTTTCAGGAAGAAGTCCTGCTGGGTGATTCTAATACACTATTTTAGGATGTCATGGCTTAATTTGTAAAATGTTTTGGTGAACCAAACATGATCTCTTCCTTGTCACTTTTCTGGACGTCCTCAGGGTTCACAGTATAATCAAGGACTGAATGGATTTTGTTCGGGTATGAAATATCTGATGACTCAGGGAGTTTGGCAGTAAAATTGGGGGTGGTGTTGGTAACTGGCTTCAACAGGAAAAGAAGAGGGATTATCTCCCTTCTGTTCTTTTCTTGACAATTGCTGTAAATATATTTTTGGTTCATTACACCCCAGTTGACTCTTTACTGAATCAAAACTAGGGAATGAATTCTGAGGATAATTCTTTTTTCAATTAGGGGTTGTTCTATTTCCTAAAATGAAAAAAAATTTAGAATTGTAAGGAACTTTTGAGCATCAATTTTAAATCTCTCCCTTACAGATGAGAAACCTGTTGTTCAGAAATGTGAAGTGGCAATCTCAATGTGGCTAAATGAAATAAAGACAAAATGGAGATGAAAAGGTTACTAAAACAGTTTGATAAAATTTATGCAACTAGATTCCTCTTTCTTCTATCTTTGTGTTAGTGACTTTTTCCACAAAGAGGTGAATTGCTAAACCACATCATGCTCCCCTCTCCTACATTTTGGAGTCACTTTACTTTTGACCCTGCCTAGGAAAACATGGAGTATGTCTAAACTGATAATCCAATGGCAAAGTCTGAGTTGGTGATTTGATGAATTAAACACCACCACCTCAACAATACAATGTTTGCCTACCATCAGCTTCTCATTTAGGTGATTGCTGTAACTTCTTAAGCTATCCGTCTTTGTGACATTATTCAGGAATAGTGTAAACCCAAAGTGACTGTGCCCTTTGGGTAAACTCTATTGTCTCCCTGTAACCAAAGGGAGTTACTCAAAGAGGGGAAGTGGATCAACCGGCAAAGAGTTGAGAGCAGCACTACACACAGCTAAGAGCTTTACATGCAAACGATCAAAGAGCTTTGGGAATACCAAGGGTAGAATGATTATGCAGAGGAGGTGACAGCAGAGATAGCCTTGATCTGTAGAAGTACAAAATTGACACCGAGACTGAACACTGAAAGTTATCCTCTAGGCGAAAGTGAGTCAACATGGGAATCTTTCAACATTCTAATTGCTATCTCACTTTTACATGGACTTTGACTCACATTAAAGAATCAAAACCCAAACAAACAAAACAACCCTGCAGGGCTCAAGCTTCCTCCTTGCCATATTGAAGACTAGCTCCATTTCCTTGCAGTCTCCAGTGATATTTGTGAGAACTACAAAAACATTTCTGACTACTGATTCATTTTTTTTCTCATTTTCTGAGAAGTGTAATCTGCTTTGATACTCAGCCTTCCCTGCTTGTAGTTGATTCAGCCATCTCAGGGCTACTACTAATAATCCTCTCCTACCACTCTCCTACCTGCTTTCCAGCTCAGATAATTTTGTTTCTATTGTCTTCTTTCCCATTCTCCGCTTCCTTGTGAATTTATACCTAAAAGCACAACAAAACCCCAAACAAACAAAAAATACAACAGCCAAAGTTTTTTATTTTAGTAGAAGGATTTTGAAAACAGAAAAATGTTGAAACTACCATATTTACCTGGAAGTTTCTTTAGAAACAGAGCTATGGATCTTTTTAACAATTAAAAAAAAAATTTGTATTGAGGTATGGCCAATGGTGGCTCAGACAGTAAATAATCCGCCTATAATGTGGGAGACCTGGGTTCGATCCCTGGTTGGGATCTTCCCTGGATGGGAAGATCCCCTGGATAAGGGAATGGCAACCCACTCCGGTATCCTTGCCTGGAGAATCCCCATGGACAGAGGAGCCTGGTGGGCTACAGTCTATGGGGTCACAGAGAGTCAGACGCGACTGAGTGACTAAGCATAACGCAGCATGTAGCCAATTAACAATGTCGTGATGGTTTCAGATGAACACTGAAGGGATTCAGCCATGCATATACATGCTGCTGCTGCTGCTGCTGCTGCTGCTGCTAAGTCGCTTAAGTCGTGTCCGACTCTGTGTGACCCCGTAGATTGCAGCCCACCAGGCTCCTCCGTCCATGGGATTTTCTAGTCAAAAGTACTGGATTGGGGTGCCGTTGCCTTCTCCATGCATATAGATGAATGGATCTTAATTAGTAGCTTTTGAAGTTCATAAAGTACTGTTGGAAATAAAGGCTACAAAATCACAAATGCCCTCTAGAACACATTCATACCATAAGCTGATTGATGGCCCTACATCTGTGAACTATATGAGTTGGCACAGTGGGCAGTGGGGTTATCTTGGAAGTGATTTCTACACTAGTTTGACCAGCAACACACTTTATACTGAGACAGAGAACCACATAAATATATGGATGGTAAAGGTAGTCCCAATGCAACTTCCATTTAGCCAAATTCTCACAACTGCTCCATTTCCACTCAAGTGTGGAAATGTGACAGAGGGGAAGTTGGATGGTAAAGGACAGAAGTCTTAACAAATACATTGAAAATAACCTGATGTCTTTGTGCTTTTGGATAAATCCATTTTGAAGCAAAAAGCCTTCTGGATTTCTTAGTGATATGAGCCCATAAATACTCTTTGTTATCCAAGCCAACATTGCATTAGTTTTTGACTCTTGCAATGAAAAGAAGACTAATTTAGATCTAAAACTTCTTTTCCCCTTCCTCTCATTCACATGGGCGGTTTGCCTGGCCTTTGTTCTTCTCCTGCCTAGAAGGCTCTCAAAGGGAAGACATATACTCAAAGGGCAGAAAGGCGCTGTACTTAATGCATCATGAAGCTCAGTGTTTGGGATTTTTAGAAACAGTTCAATGAGTTTCCTTAATAATTTTAGTTAAATTGTGACCTTAAAATTGAAGTTCATTTGAGAAATGTGTGAAAGCCACTCAGGATACATTTCTTTAGGCCTTTAAATTTTAACAGGCTTGTGTTCATGGGTTAATAGAGTACAAAAGAAGCAGTTGTGGTTAGAACAAAAAAAGGAGGTCAACATTTACAGACGCCAGATGTTCAGCATTTTTCTCAAATCCTGCACGAAGGCCAAGGATGTCATGGACACCACTCAAGCATGAGTTTCAAAGCAGGTCACAGAGGGGAAAGTCCCACAATGCATCAAGTGTCCTGCATGTGGCAATGTGGACAGGAAGAACCCTAATGGACCGGTACCAGAGAATGAGGAGTCCTACGTTCAAGCTGTGTGGACTTGTTTATTCTCAGGAAAGCAATCTGCCATGTTAAATTAATGTGGTCGAACAGTAGTTTAACTTTGGTACTTTACTTGTATTCAATTTGTAAACCTAGTTTTATAAGAGCATCATAAACTTTTATAACTCTAAAACTCTTTATATAAAGAGTTCCTTAAGAAGCTTACACACAGTTTTAGGCTGCCTTTAAGTAACATTGTTATCAAAATCATCTAAGTTAATATTGGAGAATGTTTTCTTTTAGGAATAGAAAACACACATATATTCACTGCCTATGAAGTAGTTCTGCAAAAAACAAAATCAGGTTTGAACCTGATCAAGTTTCTTGAGCTCATTGTTGATTTACAAGTAATCTAGAAGACAGAGAAGTGTGATAAATGACATGATGGGGGTACAGTTGTGGGAAACTATGGTTTTGAAAACAAATAAACTGCCCCAAATTAGTTGGCCATTGTAATTACAGATTTTTTAAAATGCAATAAAAGTAGCAATCAGTTCTATATTTGACACTTGTTTGGGTCTTGATTAAAAATAAACAATAAGCTAAAAAATAATATACGACATTTGTGAGAAAGCCAGAAGTTTTGAATGTTGTCTGGATGTTTGATGGTGTTGTTATTGCCGTTGTGTTGTTTGACATGAGAGTACTCTTTGGTTGTTGTTTGAGAGGCGTGGTCTCGCCTGTTGGGGAATTTTACAGACAATAACTTCTTGTTTTCTTTAAGATAACATGAAAATGATAAACTAAATTTATCTGCACTATAGTAACAAGTTTTAAAATTTTGTCTCAGCAATCCTTCCAGATTGTGTTCTTAGAAAAGATGCAAATGTTGAAATGCAAGATCAATATGACTTCTCATAGTCAAGAATATTAAAGGAAATTTCATTCTCTCTCCAAGAGCTTGATGTTATTTTAGTTATTTCAGAAATGGGAACATGTAAATCAAATCTGTTGTTGTTTAATTGCTAAGTCATGCCGACTCTCTTGCAACTCCATGGATGGTAGCCCACCAAGCTCCTCCGTCCATGGGATTTCCCAGTCAAGAATACTAGAGTGGATTGCCGTTTCCTTCTCCAGAGGATCTTCCCAACCCAGGGATAGAACCCGTGTATTCTGCATTGGCAGGTGGATTCTTTACCACTGAGCCATCAGGGAAGCCCAAATCAAACATAGCCAACTATAAATAATATGTGTGAACTGTGAAGTGTTAGTCATTCAGTTGTGTCTGACTCTTCACGACTGTAGCCTGTCAGGCTCCTCAATGCCTGCAAGAATACTGCAGTGGGTAGGCATTCCCTTCTCCAGGGGATCTTCCTGACCCAGGGATTGAACATGGGTCTCCTGAGTTGCAGGCAGATTCTTTACTGTCTGAGCCAGCTCATATAGAATTTGAATAGTTTTTGTTGTAAACTTATAATATATAAGCTTATATATTGTAATTTGAATGGTTTTATATTATAAGCTTATATAAAACCATTCAAATTCTATATGAGGTTGGAAGGCAAAACAATGCCCCCCTGCCCCAACACATACACTATATTATCCCAGTTTGGGAAAACTTAACTTTTCCTTTGCTTGCTTGTTGGCTAGTTCTATAGGTTAATAGTGTGAAAACTATGGACCTTGGTCCAAATCTGTCCCACTACCTGTTTTGGTGTGGTCCATATAGAAGGCATTGGCACCCCACTCCAGTACTCTTGCCTGGAGAATCCCATGGGCAGAGGAGCCTGGTGGGCTGCAGTCCATGGGGTCGCACAGAGTCAGACACGACTGAGCAACTTCACTTTCACTTTTCACTTTTATGCATTGGAGAAGGAAATGGCAAGCCACTCCAGTGTTCTTGCCTGGAGAATCCCAGGGACGGCGGAGCTTGGTGGGCTGCCGTCTATGCAGTCACACAGAATCGGACATGACTGAAGCGACTTAGCAGCACAATGAACTAAGAATATTTTTTAAATGTTTAAATAATTGACAAACATTAATAAGAGAATAATATTTGGTGACATTTGGAAATTGTATGAAATTCTAATTTAAGTGTCTATAAATACAGCTTTATGGGAACATAGATGAATCTGTTTTTACTCTTTTTGTAAATAAAGTTTTATTGGCATCCATATATCCATTTATACCTTGTCTATTGCTGCTTTCCATGATAGAAATGACAGAGATGAGCATAGTCATTACTCAGTGGTGGATTGGTTCCAGCAAGCCCCATGGCCAAATCCATGGATGCTTTAGTCCCTTCTATGAAATAGTGTAGTACAGCGTTCTGTATCTCCAGATTATACATCCATGGATTCAAGGAGCCACAGGGATTGAATCCATGCATGGATACAGAGGGTCCACAGTAAATGCCACAGAGACCGTAGGGCTTTCTAAGCCTAAAATATTTACCCTCTGGTCCTTTACAGCAAAACTTTGCAGACCACTGGCTTAGGTGAAAAGACTGAGGTCTCAGAAGTGTTTGGTCCCAACTTGCACAGCTTTCTGAAGGCAGAATAATAATTCAAACTTAGATCTTCTAAGTCTTCCAGTGCTGTTGGTTTTCCCTATATTTTGCCCCCTTGAAATAATAATTTCTACTCATATAGTGCTTATTATTTTTCCAGCATTGTTATAATTACTTTCCTTATATTGTCTTTTAATCATCAAAATCGCTGATAAGATAGGCACTATAGTTATTCCCCATACTTGATTTGTTAACTAGTTTTATGAAAGTCCCACATCAGCAAGAGACAGAGCCAGGTTGGGGACCCAGGAAGCCTGGCTCTTAAACACTGAGTAGTGGGAAGGAGGCTCAAGAGGGAAGGGATATATGTATACTTATAGATGATTCACTTTGCTGTACAGCAGAAACCAATACAACATTGTAAAACAGTTATCCTCCAATCAAAAAAATAAAAAGAAAAAAACACTGCATAGTATCCTGTCCTTTTCCATGAGAAAAACACCAAGCCCAGGAAACGGAACACTTTTGAGTGGTTTAGTGCTTCTAATTCTAATGCCTCTCTTGAGTTTTATGATATAAAAATGATAGAGAGCTGGTCATTCTGCTATCTCAACCATGCAGTGAACTTGGACTAGGCAAGTGGCTCCCAGTCACCTTTAAAATAAAAGACTGTGACAGTGTAAGATCAGAAGTTCTTGGAGGAGGGCCACCTCGTTCTTGCTTTGGGGCACCCATCTTCACTCTATGATCTTTTGCTATATTACCCAGACAAGCAGGTTTGGGAAGGAATGGCAACATCACTGCAAGTAAGGATCACAAACAGGCTTCTTTGGGACCGAGGGAAATTCTAGCTGAGGTTTGACCAGGGTCAGGAGCAGAGGAAAAGACCACGCAAAAGAGCAACTGTGTGAGACCCTCTCACCGCACACACAGGACCTCAGGATGCTTGCTCACCCATCCACTCTCAGTCCTGTGAACCAAGGGAAGAATCTAACCTTCTGAATCTGTTGCAGGGAAAAGCCAATTCTGACTCTTTGTCAGAACTGTTTTTTTTTTTTTGGCTTGCTTTCCGTAGCTTTTGCCAACAAAGGTCCGTCTAGTCAAAGCTATGGTTTTTCCAGTAGTCATGTAGGATGTGAGAGTTGGACTATAAAGAAAGCTGAGCACCAAAGAATTGATGCTTTTGAACTGTGATATTGGAGAAGATCTTGAGAGTCCCTTGGACTGCAAGGAGATCCAACTGGTCCATCCTCAAGGAGATCAGTCCTGAATATTTATTGGAAGGACTGAAGCTGAAGCTCCAATACTTTGGCCACCTGATGTCAAGAACTGACTCATTGGCAAAGACCCTGATGCTGGGAAAGATTGAAGGCAGGAGGAGAAGGGGATGATAGTGGATGAGATGGTTGGATGGTATCACCAACTGGATAGACATGAGTTTGAGCAAGCTCCAGGAATTGGTGAAGGACAGGGAAGCCTGGCATGCTGCAGTCCATGGGGTCGCAAAGAGTTGGACATGACTGAGCAACTGAACTGAACTGAACTGAACTTCCAGAACCTTTGTCATTATAATCATAAATAATGGCCTGCCTCAGAGAGTCCTCTCCCACTACCCAACTGTTAAACTAAAATGTTTTTGTTCATAATCCTGTATGCCTGTGGATGGCAGGAAGAAGGAAATGAACACATCCTTTGCCTGAGTCTTGCCATTGTAGGAGATATTTGCAAGATAAATGGCCTTTTTACTGTGTTTCTTCACCTCCCCCCATCTCTGATCTGTAAAAGAAACTGGCCTCCAGACTCCAGTAAGAGGGTTAGTTTGAGACATTTATCTGCCCTCTTCTATTCCTTGCCCCAACGCCTCATCTCCAATTCATTGGCCTGTCATGGGGTGAAGAGCTTGGACTTGGTAACAAATCTATACAGCTTAAAAAAAAAAATTAATTAATGGTTGTGCTGGGTCTTTGTTGCTTGGCAGGCTTTCTCTAGCTGTGGCAAATGGGGACTGCTCTTTGTTGCGATGCAAGGGCTTCTCACCGTGGCACCTTCTCTCGTGGAGGGGCACAGGCTCTAGGAGCATATGGGTTTCAGTAGTTGCAGGAGGTGGGCCCAGCAGTTGTGGCATGTGGGCTCTAGAGCTCGGGCTTAGTGGCCCTGTGGCATTCGGAATCTTCCTGGACCAGGGATTGAACCTGCATTGGTAGGCAGATTCTTATCCATTGTACCACTAGGGGAGTCTTACACAGGTTTTTTTTTTTTTTTTTTAATTTAAATATTTATTTCTTTATTTGCTTCTGCTGGGGCTTAGTCGTGGAATGCAGAATCTAGTTCCCTGGCTAGTGATCAAACTCTGGGCCCCCTGCGTTGGGAGTGTGGAGTCTTAGCCACAGGACCATCAGGAAGTCCCTTTACAGCTTTATTGTGGTGCATCTCGTAACAGATTTGCATTCACTAGCTCAAAGCAGCCTGCTAAAATCCTTGTACTTTCTTGCTTAAGTATTTATTCCCTCGTGTTCGTTTCAAGCAGATGTACCAGTCCTTTATATTATAGAACAGTAGGGTTCAGAAGGAGCTTGGGGGCTTTTGTGTGATTGATGGAAGAATAGTCTGACATACAAGAATTTTTTGTGGGGATGGAGTTGGGAGGGATGAAGAGAGGCAACTGAGAGTGGCAGAAAAAGAAAAGGTAATTTTCTCCAAGGAGACTGCTCCTGCCACTCTGGGGGAGCTATGCCTGGAGCTTCAGATTGCAGTGAGGTGAGGCAGGAGCTGGTAAACTATACCCTGCGTGCTCAATGTGTCCGATTCTTTGCGACCCCAGGAACTGTAGCCTCCCAGGCTCCTCTGTCCATGGGGATTCTCCAGACGAGAATACTGGAATGGGGTGCCATGCCTTCCTCCTAGGGATCTTCTGGACCCAAGACTTGAGCCTGCGTCTTTATGTCTCCTGCGTTGGTAGGCGGGTTCTTCTCCAGTAGTGCCAACCAGGAAGTAAACTGTGGCTGTGGGGCAAATCTAGGCTGCTATCTGTTTTTGTAAATAAAGTTTTATTGGAACCCAGATACGTCCATTTGTTTCCTGCTCTTGTAAATCAAGTTGGAAGTCCTCCATTCAAATAGATCTTCTTTTAAAAAAATAGAATTATTTATTTTTGGCTGTGCTGGGGCTTCGATGCTGCATGCACGCTTTCTCTAGTTGTGATGTGCAGGCTTCTCACTGCAGTGGCTTCTCCCATGACAGAGCACAGGTTCCGTAGTTGTGGGGCGCTGGCCTAACGGCTACTTGGCATATGGATTCTTCCTGGACAAAGGATTGAACCCGTGTTCCCTGCGTTGGCAGCTGGACTCCCATCCACTGCACCACAGGGAAGTCCCAAGTACATCTTGTCTGTGGCTGCTTTTGTGCTACAGCAGCAGAGCTGAGTTGTTGTGGCAGGTGTGATCACAGTAGTTCATTCAGTGTGAGACATTTCTTATTTGATCCTTTACAGAAAAAATTACTGACTGATGGTTTTAAGGGAAGACTAATTACTTCACTATCATGAACCTTTTCTTTTTTGGAGATTATAGGTTGCATGTGTCAGATAGCAGGGGGAAGCTAACTTTAAATTATTGATGAAAATGTCTTTTAAGCCATTCTCTAAATGCTGCACAGAAATTTTTAAAATTTCTGTTTAAATTTTTAAAAATGTTTAATGTTTAAATTTATAAAACCCTGGACCCAATCCTAGCCATTGCAGAGCCATGGGAATGGGTATTTTTAAAAGGCATGAACCCAGAATGAGGAAGTTTGGGAAATACTAGCCTGGTACATACCAAGTCTTCCCAAGACGCCTGTTGAATTGTATCAAGAAATTGAGATCGCATTAATTGTGACAACAGTCCGTACACTGAGCTGCCGTGTGTATTATAGACCACAATTTAGAAGCAAGTCAAGGGTTCATTATTTGAAAATCTCCTTGATTTCTGTTAAAAATAACTTTCTAGGACTTTCTTGGTGGTACAGTGGATAAGAATCCGCCTGCCAACGCAGGGGATACAGTTTTGATCCCTGGTCCTCTATCCCTGGTCTGGGAGGATCCCACAAGCCTTGGAGCAACTAAGTTCTTGTGCCACAACTACTGAGCCCATGTGCCTAGAGCCTGTGCTCTGTAACAAGAGAAGTCACTGCGATGAGAAGCCTGTGCACCACACACAGAGTAACACCCACTCGCTGCAACTAGAGAAAGCCCTCAAGCAGCAACAAAGACCCAGCACAACCAAAAAGTAAATAAACAAAAAACCTTACAAAAAAAAAAAATAATAACTTTCCATGTAACAATAAAAACCCATTTACTGCTGAAAAGGAGAAAACAAAAATTTTACATGTTGCTCCTAGCCAGAGACATACTGCTAATCTGTTAATATTTTGAGGTACAAACCCTATTCTTTCTGGATTGAATTAGTATAATTCTATTGAATTCTTAAAATACCATGTAGTTATTTTGGGTTACAATTGTGGGAAGGGATTTCACTTGGGTTTCAGATTTGTTACCCTCTTGGAAGTGTTTAGATAAAGAGCCAAGAAATACATCACTGCTCCCATGGGAACAGAAGAACTGGTGACTATTATTATTTAAAGCCTTGAATTTGTGTGATTGGGCTTGGACAGAGCACATTTAGAGTATTTAGATGTAGTCTTTTTGTTCCTTTGTTGTGATTGTCATTGTCCTTTAATGACGTCTTTTCCTTTGTATTTCTTTACCAACTGGGCATCATCACACCACTGCTAATGTCATGAGAATGTAGCTGGACATAGCAGACCACACAATAGGTGGTCCCCAGGACTGCTATAAAGATGCTGGAGATTTCTCTGCATAAAAACCTATGTTACATCTGTCAGGTGCTTTTGACAACATCACAAGAGTTGATATTTCTGTTGTGTCTAGTGTATAACTGCCTTTTTCTTTCTCTGGTTGGCTTGCCAAGGGCTTTGATGATCAGGGCAGAGGAAAAAGATGTTACCTCCTTCTAAGTCCTTCCATTATGAAGGGTCAGTTTCACTGGACTCCAGATGCCTTCAGTTACTGATTCCCTTGGCAACGTCCTTGTCACCACTAGTTTTCCCTGAAGGCACACCCGGATTTGGGAGAATCGGAGAAGGCAATGGCACCCCACTCCAGTACTCTTGCCTGGAAAATCCCATGGACGGAGGGGCCTGGTGGGCTGCAGTCCATGGGGTCGCTAAGAGTCAAACACGACTGAGCAACTTCACTTTCATTTTCCACTTTCATGCACTGGAGAAGGAAATGGCAACCCACTCCAGTATTCTTGCCTGGAGAATCCCAGGGATGGGGGAGCCTGGTGGGCTGTCGCACTCTATGGGGTCGCACAGAATCAGACACGACTGAAGCAACTTAGCGGCGGCGGCGGTGGCAGAATTGGTATTCACTTCCTGATCAGTGCATACAGGATCCACAAACTTTCATTTCCTTGAGGTTGAACTTAAGTGTCATGGTAAAGATGGTGTTGGGGGAACCTAGATGCTAGACCATAAAGAAAAGTATACCTTAGTCTCCTTCAGACCCAAAGTTGAGAGTCAGGCACTGTTATTTGCTTGCTTATTTTTGGCCATCCTGGGCCTCCGTTGCTGCTCATGGGCTTCCTCTAGTTGAGGTGAGGGGGGCTATCTTTGTTTGGGCGTGTGGGCTTCTCGTTGAGGTGGCTTCTTTTATTCCAGAGCACAGCCTCGAGGTGCATGGGCTCAGTAGTTGTGGCCCATAGGCCTTGACCACTGGCTCAGCAGTTGTGATGCACAAGCTTAGCTGCCTTGCAACCTGTGGAATCTTCCAGGACCAGGGATCGAATATGTGTCCCCTGCATTGGCAAGTGGTATCTTAACCACTGGACCACCAAGGAAGTTCGAGAGTCAGACACTGTTAACAAAACAACCCAATCTGATCTTTCATGTAGAGTGCCTCCTGGTACGGTGGAAATAGCGTGAACCCAGGGATCGAATCCAGGTCTCCTGCATTGCAGGCAGATTCTTTACCAGGGAAGCCCCGAAATGAGAGAACCTGAATCTTTCCTGGGTCGTTATTCCATAATGATCATTTCTCCTTGAACTTGTTACTTAAATCGTCTGAGTCTCAGTTTTCTCATCCATTAAATAGAGATGACAGTATTGACCATGTTTATTTCACAGGATTATTGGGAAGATGAAGATGAACCTCTTTTGGATAAGACTCTTTGATAAATTTTAATGCAATAGATAAATGATGTTTCCATAAAATAACATCAAACAGTAATAAAAATTTCTGGAAAGATTTGCCGTTAGAAATGCAAATAGGCTTATATGTGAATGCTTTTAATCATTTGCATCTATACCCCTTATTACTGTTTATGGGCTTCCCAGGTGGTGCAGTGGTAAAGAAGCTGCCTGCCATTGCAGGAGACGTGGGTTCGATCTGTGGGTCAGGAAGATCCCCTGGAGAAGGAAATGACAACCCACTCCAGTATTCTTACCTGGGAACTCCTATGGACAGAGGAGCCCGGTGAGCAAAAATCCATGGGGGTTGCAAAAAGTCAGACACAACTGAGCATACACACACACACACACACACACACATACACACACTGTGTATAGCATAACAAATTAGCCTTTTATTCATTAGAGCAAGGAAACTTGCTATATCCTTTTACTTATTTATTTAACATTTTTTGAGCAATTTGAAGTTTACAGGGAAAAATGAGTGGAAATCATGCAGCTCCCATCTATCTCCTCCCTCTACTTCTCCTCCTCTAATTTCCCCAATTCTTAACATCTTGCATTAGTATGGTACATTTGTTACAATTGATGAGTCCATATAGACACATTATTATTAACCAAAGTCTGTAGTTTGTAACTGTTGGTGTTGTACATTTTATGGGTTGTGACAAATGTATAATGACATAAATCCATCATTTGAGTGTCATGCAGAATAGTCTCACTACCCTAAAACCCCACGCGCCATCTATTTATCCCCCTCTCCCTCTCCACCCCTCTCCCCTCTCCCCAAACACGGTCAACTGCTGGTCTTTGTACTGTCTCCATAACTGTGCCTTTTCCAGAATGCCTTGTGGTTGGAATCATACAGTATGTAGTCTTTTCAGACTGGCCTCTCTCACTTAATTATACACACTTAAGCTTCCTCCATGTCTTTTTGTGGCTTGATACACTTATTTCTGTTTACCACTGACTAATATTTCATTGTGTGGATATACAACAGTTTGTTTAGCCATTCACCTATGAAAGGATGTGTTGTTTGCCTCCAAGTTTTGGCAATCGTGAATGAAGCTGCTGTGAACACCTGTGTGTAAGTGTTTGTGTGGACACGAGTTTTCAGTTCCTTTGGGTAAATACCAGGCAGTGTGACTGCTGGATCATATGCTAAGACTATGTTCAGTTTTGTAGAAAACTACCAAACTGTCTCCCAAGTGGCCACACCATTTTTCACCCTTATCAGTATTTGGCATTGTCAGTGTTTTGTTTGTTTGTTTGTTTGTTTGTTTTGGTTCTGGCCATTCTAATAGCGTATCTATTAGGGTATCTCATTTTGCTTTAATTTGCAATTTCCTAGGGGTCGCTAGGAGCCGGACACGACTGAGCAACTTCACTTTCACTTTTCACTTTCATGCATTGGAGGAAATGGCAACCCACTCCAGTGTTTTTGCCTGGAGAATCCCAGGGACAGGGGAGCCTGGTGGGCTGCTGTCTATGGGGTCGCACAGAGTCGGACATGACTGAAGCGACTTAGCAGCAGCAGCAGCAGCAGCAGCAACGACATATGGTATTCAGCATCTTTTCATGATTATTTGCTGTCTGTATATTTTTGTTTGTGAGATGTCTATTCGGAGATTTTACCCACTGGATTGTTTTCCTGTTGCTGAGTTGTTAGAGTTCTTTTTATGTTTTGGATATCTGTCCTTTACCTAGTATGTATTTTGCAAAGATTTTTCTCCCAGTCTGTACATTCTCTCTTTTTTATTTATTTTTAATTGGAGGATAATTGCTTTACAATGTTATGTTGGTTTCTGCCATACAGCAACAAGAATCAGCCACAGGTATACATATGTCCCCTCCCTCTTGAACCTTCCTCCCACCTCCCACCCACTCCACCCCTCTGGGTTGTCACAGAGACCAGGCTGAGCTTTTTGTGTTAATAAATTCCCACTGGCTATCTGTTTTACATATGGTAATGGCTGTTTCCGTGCTCCTCTCTCAATTTGTCCCATCCTCTCCTTCCTCCACTGTGTCCACAAGTGTGTTCTGCATGTCTTCATCTCTACTGCTGCCCTGCAAATAGGTTCATCAGTAACGTCTTTCTAGAGTCCATATATACGTGTTACTATACGATATTTGTTTTGGTGCATCCTAATACTTGTTTATCTTTCATCATTTAAACTCCAACATCCGCCTCTTCTGAAGTACTTCTGACCTCCAGGTTGATGGCTGTTAAAAAGCTTGGACAGTTTGAACTCTCCCGGCCTGTTTACCATCGACTCTCCGTTGCGCGGTCAGTTGCATCGTGGATGGGATCAAGTCATCAAGCCCAACAGCAGCTCAACCGCAGCCCTCACGTTCTTCCGCGGAATCATCACTCTATCATCTCCTCCGAGTCGGCCGGTGGCCTATCCAAGTTGGCCGGGTCCCGGGGAGCCGATTGGAGCGGCCGAAACATTTTTGCTGACTGCAGTCATGCTCTCCCGGCCCGTTTGCTGGAATAGACATAGACACCGATTGGGTCACGCTGAAGACATTCCTGTCTTGTGAAGCAAGTCTGTTTGTATTTTAGGTTTGCCAGGACTAATGAATTAAAACATTTGGACTCTCCGCAACTTGCTGTTTATCAATGCCTCTTGACAGGAGGAGGGTTTTTCTTTTGCGCTTGCTTTTTCTAGAAGCATGACAACATCCTGGCTGCGGGAGAGGCAAGGAAAGGAGAGAGGGGTCGTGGAGGGAAGCGGAACAGGGAGAGGCCCCGTGGGACGCTGGGGTCTGGGGGACAGCAGGTAGCAGCGAGCCGCCCTCCCAGCTGTCACTGCTGCTCAGATTGTCACGCTGCTATGTGGCAGGTGCAGCCTGGTCTGCCACTAGGTCTCTACTCCACAAAGGCAGCAACCGGCCAAGGCAGTGGCTGGCCCTGGATTACACGAGTCCAGACACTCGACTAAGTGAGGTAAGGCGACAGGTGTGAAAGGCCAACGAAACGCTCAGAGCACCAGCAACTTCACCAAAGCTCTGCTACCGCCCCGAGGAGGAATCAGCCCATTTCCCCCAGGCGGTGTGATGAAAAGGCAAGTGGGTGCAGGGACTGACACCGTGTGGAACTCCAGATCCACCCAACTTTGCCGCCCGCCATCCTTTGGGAGGCAGACAGATGTTCTCCGTTGTGTGGAGGGGAGGGGCTCTAATTGGCTGTGTTGATCAATTTCATTCTCCCCACCCCTTGGCTGGAAACCCTGCCAGGGATCTATCTACAAAACCCCTGGAGGCAAATTTCCACCCCTTGTGGTTTCTGTCTTGGTGCAAGAAAGCACTGGGAGACTTAGCCAAAGGAGGAGTGAAGCTTTTCACCCTCAGATGTTCCGATAATATGGTTTGGTGATGGTACAGGGTGTGATGATAAGACTTTTTCTTTTGGCTGCAACTTTAAGGGGATTTTTATTGTTTGTTTTGTTTAATTTGAGACAGTCTGTTCTATTCCCTAGGAACAGGTGGCTAACGAGATGGTTGATTCTAACCAGACGAGACTACACACAAATGTATGTCAGAGCTAAGATAAAGCAAATTTTGAGTCAAGTAACAGTGATTTTATATTACCCTTTTCTTGAGTCGAATGTTTCATGTTAATCCTTTTTTCTAATTTAGAATGACATGACTTGGAGTGCTTTATGGTTCATTGCTACTTGTAGTGTTAAATGAATGGGCCAACTATGATTCTAACTGGGTGATAAACAGTCGCTGGTTTTTCTCCAAAGCTATGCTAGGTGTTTAATATAAGCCTGTTCTCTTTTCATGTACTGGGTAAGATGATTCCATATGTATGTATGTCTAAATATACGTATGTATATATATATGCATTTGCTTTGACTCTATAAATAATTGTAAAAACAAAATTCAGTTTTCTAGAACACTATTTTTAGATAGAGAAAAGTTATGGGAAAGAATCAGAAACCTTGCTGTGAGAAAATGCCCTGCTACAGCAGTTCCCAGAATCTCACTAAGGATGGGTAAATAGATGATTTATATATTGCCATTTTTAGAAACATTTTCCTTAAAATATCATTCAGAGTTTTTGGTTTACTGTCTCCATGAGAAGGAAAATAGAAGGCTTAGGGGGATGCTTGATTAAAAATAGAGACGTTAAATACATGAGTTTAAATGACAGAGATATCGTGTATTTATAATATCTTTTCCTAGTTCCATTTAATAAAAACAAATATCTTTGTTAAAATGTATTTGGGCTAAATTCTCTTATTTTAACAAAGAAATATTCATATATTTTCACCTACCCCAATCCATTTTATCTGTAGTATGTTTTTCCATTCATTTCTATCTTAGTTTATTAATTCAATGATAATTTAGTTTGTGGGGTGGCGTATGCGTAGGATGTTTTAGGATTTGTCTTTTGCTTATATTATATGTTGTCTTTTGCTTTTATCATATATACTTTAGAAATGTTTGATAGACTTATAGGTAATCAGATATTTAAAGCACATACTATTCATAATATAATGGGGGAATGTCTTTAAGTAGTCTTTGGTATTGAAATAATTAAGTAGTCATTGAAATAATTCCATGATATGATACTCGTTTGTTACCACTCCCAGATCAATAATTCAGATCCAGTTTAGGCTTCTGAGTGTGAAGAACTGTCTGATGCCTTATTAAGATTCTTTATCCCCCTCAATTAAAAATAAAGCACTATGTAAGACCTCAAAGGGCCAGGGCTGGATGGGTCAGTATAGGAGATATTTTAAAAAGTGAGGTGGGTGGAGATTTTGCTCCATCCTGTAAATCTCACTCTAGATGTATTTCCAAAGCAAATTTTTTTTATAAGCCAGAAAAAGAATTTTAAATGGAGCAGGTGTAGGGAAAGGAAGCTAGGAGCTAGAAACAGCTTTAAAATAAGAAAACATTGCTTACTAATTTTCTTTTCTAATTTCCAAAGGGCTCTTGGGACGATGTTGGATAAAGTGACCATGGCTCTGTCTTGTCCTTGCAGCTGGAAGACCCAGAGGAAGGCCAAGGCTCAGGTGCCCACATGATCAGCACAGCCAGGGTACCTGCAGATAAGCCAGTACGCATTGCCTTCAGCCTCGATAATGCTGCAGGTATGCTCTGCTCTGAGGAAAAGAGCCCCCCTACCACCACCCTGCCTCCTGCCTTCTTACCATCATCTTTTTCATGAAGGGTATTTAAAAATGCATGCCTGGGGACTTCCCTGGCAGTCCGGTGGTTAGGACTCTGCACTTCCTCTGCAGGGGCTACAGGTTCGATCCTTGGTCAGGGAACTAAGATCTTGCATGCTGCATGACCTAAAAAAGAGCATGCCTGGTATGACCCAGTGATGGGGAGTATGGTTTTTTTTTTTTTTAATCACGCATTGTTGAAGTGTGGCTTCCAGAAATCCCTCTGGTGATATTTCCATCTCCAAACTTTGGGTGGTTGGAGCACATTTCTTTTTCACTTTCTCCGTTTTCGCTTTCTTTTATTATAAAATTCATGGAGCTATAACAATTTCAAAGGAGAGCAAATTATGTCATTGTTCAAACTGCATGAGGAAACGTGTACTAAGAGCTGGCAGTTGGCTAGGTAAGATAAAAATATCACTGTCCTGGTTCCAGCAGCATTTCCTGAAGCCCAGTCCTAAATGCTGGTTTCTTGCTGGTGCTCCCACACTTCTGGCTAAATAGACTCCAACGGGAGTGATAAATGGGACAGGTGAGGCGAACCCTCTTGAAATAGTCCCGTCTGAGGTGAGGCTGCCATACTTAGAGCCCTGTGTCATGGCTTCCTTCAGTGACCTCTTAACATGCATATTTAGTTGCACCCCCTTTGACAGGGGACCCCAGGTGGTGTGAGGTCACAGCCGCGAGGAAGGGAAGGCTTGGGTTTCTTCCACTGGCATCAGCTTTTGCCTGCAGTCTAATGTCATCTGTTAAAGTCACATAATCATACACTTTAAACCACATCATCATTGAAACCTTAGATCTTCTGAGAATTGATTCTTTCCTTCCCTCTTCCTTCCTTCCTTCCTTCTTTCTTACGGTGCTCCTGGAGGAAGGAACAGTTTAAAAAGTAATGATTGAAAGGGGACGAAGTAATACCGGGTAAGGATCTGGGCTCTGAGATGTCTGACATTACACAGCCCATTCAGACTTGACCACATGTGCGCAGTCGCTCAGTCTTTGCGACGCCGACTGCAGCCCACCAGGCTCCCTTGTCCATGGAGTTTTCTAGGCAAGGATACTGGAGTGGGCTGCCATTTCCTCCTCCAGCAGACTTTATTAGACTGCATGGTTATGATGGTGACAATTACCCTGGGGTTCCTAGACTGTGCAGCCCCCAGTGGTGGATTCGTTCTAGAGGTGAAAGAGGTGAAGCCTTGATTCTTTATCACCTACTTTTCTGACACTTTTTCCATGGCTGCTGTTATGCTGTATTCCCACTCAATGTTGCCCTGAAAGACAATGGTGAAGGGAAATCCTCCCAACTGGCGAATCAACACATCCCAACTTAGAAATGACAATGACTATCAGTTGCATTTGTCTTTTCACTAGACTTTCATTTATACTATTTCTGATCTTTGGAATAACCATGCTATGTACCTATTAGTATTCTTAATTTGCAGAGACAAAGACTGAAGTCCAGAGACCACGCTGTTAGTAAATAACAGAGTTATGATTTAAACTCTCATCCCTGGACTGGACTGTTTAAACCCTCTCCATTATTCCAAGCTGTGTCTCTAAGAAGAAAAAGAAAACTACATGTGTAGGGAGAAAGAGTCTGTAAGAACTCTCTATACTTTCTACTCAGTTTATCTATAAACCTAAAACTGCTCTGAAGAATGAAGTCTCTTGTTAAAACAAAAAGAAAAACCAAACAACAAAAAAAGAAAAGCTCCTTCTGTTTTTATGCACTTTATAAGTGCAAGATTTTGAGGAGTAACAAGTGCTTGATTGGCTGGCTCTCAAGACAGACACATGTAAACCCAAACTCCAGGGAGAAAGCAAATGTACAATTTTCTTCCTTGTGCTCGTGTTCCACATGAGCAAGACAAGTCCTGTTATAATCAACAGATTTCCAGAGAAAATGTAGTATATAAAGCTTGTTTGTTCTAAATAGTATGATTATGTCATAATTTGGGATGACACAAATAAATGTGCCCTCATTTTCATTTTAACAAAATTAATGCACAGAAAAGAGCCATGGAGAGAGGAGACTCTTGCTCTCTGGGTTGCATGAATAGATTCTTCCTTGAAATACAAGATGTACAACTTGTAATTAATTTACCATCATCTTTTGAGCACTGAGAATTCCTGCATATTTTTCATCAGTCAATTTTGATTGGTTTGTTCCAGTCTTTTTCAAATGTCCCAAGAATGTCCACTTCTGAAATTCATGGGTTTTTTTGATATGCTGGCTTCCAATAAGGGTTGTCATTTATTTCAAGTAATTCCTGCCTTTTACCCCTACAGAAGGACGCTTATGAAGTTTTATGAACAACCTTCTAAAATTAAATTTTAAAAAGGATCAATGCATTCCCATAGATCTAGATAAAGCACCTAACTAGAGAATCCAAGACAGGAGTTAGAGTTCCCTGTTTCTCAATCTTTCTTAAAATAATCATCGGAGAGCACTCATCAAAAATGTATGTTCCATGGCCCTACTCCTACTGCAATGAGTTCTGACCGAAGTCCAACAATCTGTATTTCCTAATGCACCTGAAGTTACAAGTGTACAGAAAGATACTTTGCAGACACTTGGGGACACTCCCTCTGAATTCTTGAGTAAGGAGTGTGTCACACCACGCAGCACTTGCCATCACACGCACTGTGCATGCCTTTTGCATTCCAGTGCATGTGGTCTATAGACCACGCATGTAGGGGGGAAACAAAGGAAAACATCTCATTTATAATAAGTGAGAAAACCAAGTAAACTTTTAAAAAGTAATTCCATATTATTGAATTTATTGTGGGGAGTAAGGAGAGTCCACGAGAAAAGGAGACATCTTTGTCTGTGAATGTTGACTTGTTCATTTCTCATAAGCCTAATTCAGTGCTTATTCCTCTAGTCATCTTTTATTTTTCTTCATATTCTTCTGAGACAATTTAGTGTAAAAGTTAAGGGCCTAGGACTTTGGAATTAGTGAGGGGTGGTTTCCAGATTCATTTCCATCACTGTTTGTATGATCTTGCATAAATCACTCAACTTTTCTGAACTTCAGTTTCCCATATGTGTTTAGTAATAACTCATAGAGTTGTTGGAAGAATTAATAACACTATATAGATAAAGGGGGCTTCCCAGGTGGCTCAGTGGTAAAGAATCCACCTGCAGTGCAGGAGATGTGGGTTCGATCCTGGGTGGGGAAGACCCCCTGGTGAAGGAAATGACAACCTACTCCTGTATTCTAGCCTGGGAGTCCCCCTGGACAGAGGAGCCTGGTGGGCTACAGTCCATGGGGTTGCAAAGAGTCAGACATGATTTAGTGACTAAAACAATAATAGCAATGTCGATAAAGCATTTAGCATCATGTTTGATACAAATTAAGGACTAAACTAGCCCCTGTGTTAATGATGACTGATTCTGGAGAATTAAGCAAAGTATAAACCACGAAGCAGCTGTATGTTTCACCTACATCTCACACTTCTACCTCATGTCAAGGTAGGGTTTACAGGATAAATGAGCTGCAACTATTTAGCGACTCCTTATTCACTTGGTTGGAGAAGGCAATGGCAAGCCACTCCAGTACTCTTGCCTAGAAAATCCCATGGATGGAGGAGCCTGGTGGGCTACAGTCCATGGGGTCGCCACGAGTCGGTCATGACTGAACGACTTCACTTTCACTTTTTACTTTCACGCAAGATTGTGGGTGTCTCTGCTTCTGCTCTTATTAATTAGCTGAGCTTTACTTAGTTTCTGTATTTCTAGTGCTCTGTCAAAGTCGGGTGGGCTGTGCAACAGAGAAGTACAATGAGATCTCCTATGGGTTTTAAAAGGCAGAGAGATTTGGGGAAAAATCTGTCACCCAGAGCAGATGGGTACAGCTTCTTGGAAGATGTGATAGTCATCCTGGGCTTGAAGGCAGGTAGGGTATAGAAAGAGAGTGTAGGAAAGATACCATTTCTGGAAATCAGGTGTAAAAAAAGGAAGCTACACATCTTCTGGGGTTTCCCTGGTGGCTCAGCAGTAAAGAATGCGCCTGCAATGCAGACGATGCGGATTTGATCCCTGAGCTGGGAAGATCCCCTGGAGAAGGAAATGGCAACCCACTCCAGTATTCTTCCCTAGGAAATCCCAGGGGCAGAGGAGTCTAGTAGGCTATAGTCCAGGGGGTCGCAAAGAGTCGGACATGACTTAGTGACTAAACAACAACAACAACAACAACACATCTTTTAACAATTCTTCTTTTCTCCTTCAGACAGAAATCATTAGCAAAACCTAAGTCAGGAAGAGCACAATTTGTTCAGGAAATGCTTAAACTCTCTACAACTGGAGCAGAGGTCTGAACTGTGGAAGAGTAACCGGACATTTACTAAGCCCCTCTCTGAGCTGGGCATTTTGCTCAAAGTTTGTTTGCAATTCAGTTCAGTTGCTGGCTTTGTTTTAGATAGCAGTAAACTTGCCTGGAAAATCCCATGGACGGAGGAGCCTGGAAGGCTGCAGTCCATGGGGTTGCTAGAGTTGGACACGACTGAGCAACTTCACTTTCACTTTTCACTTTCATGCATTGGAGAAGGAAATGGCAACCCACTCCAGTGTTCTTGCCTGGAGAGTCCCAGGGATGAGGGAGCCTGGTGGGCTGCCATCTATGGGGTCACACAGAGTTGGACACGACTGAAGCAACTTAGCAGTAGCAAACTAGCATTACCACGGAGAAGGCAATGGCACCCCACTCCGGTACTCTTGCCTGGAAAATCCCATGGACAGAGGAGCCTGGTAGGCTGCAGTCCATGGGGTTGCTCACTTTCACTTTTCACTTTCATGCATTGGAGAAGGAAATGGCAACCCACTCCAGTGTTCTTGCCTGGAGAATCCCAGGGACGGGGAAGCCTGGTGGGCTGCCGTCTGTGGGGTCGCACAGAGTCGGACACGACTGAAGCGACTTAGCAGCAGCATCAGCAGCATTACCAAGTCAATCAAGAGAGTGCAATGAAAGAGTTTGTTTTGATCAGAAGCAGCAGAGTGTCAAGAATTCTTGAGCAAGGGAGTAATATGATGAAAATGGTAAGTGTTCAATTGATATAGCCTGGAATGTGAGGATATGAGAGAATGGAAGAGGCTTCTTATCATGGCACACAGATAAAGTGGTAAAAGCCTGGATTAGAGAATGGGATGGGATGACTGAATTCAGACTACATTTTGAAAGAAGAGTTGGAAAGACTTGGTGACAGACTGGCCTGGGAGATGGGGAATTGATCATTGATAGCAAAATGAGCCACAAGTCTCCAAAAAGACTATGGACTCCAAGGGGTTAAATAAAGGTAGTCCGTTTTTAGGGGGGAAAAAAGTACCTTTTAAAATACAATCACCATTTCTAGCCTAAGACTAGAATGCTTTATTAAGTAACATTTAGCTAACCGTAACTGCCAGAGACAGCAATGCTTGTCTTTCTTTTTTTTTTAAAGAATAAATTTTATTGGAATGTCCCTGACAGTACAGTGATTAAGACTTTGTCTTCCGATGCAGGAGGTTCGGGTTTGATCCCTGGTCAGGGAGCTAAGATCTAACATGGGTCTGGGCCAAAAAACCTAAGTCATAAAACAGAAGCAATATTGCAACAAATTCAATAAAGACTTTAAAAATGGTCCACATCAAAAAAAAAAAAAAAAGAATCTTTAAAAAATTTAATTTTAAATTTATTTGGCTGTACCCTGTGGCTTTGTAGGATCTGGGAATCTCAGTTCCCAGACCAGGGATCAAACCTTGGCCTTGTACAGTGAAAGCTTGGAGTCCTAACCACTGGACTGCAAGGAAATTCCCAGCAATGCTTGTCTTTAATAAACCAATGATATAACTTGTATTGCCTCCAAACTTCAAATTCCAAGAGTTGACTTTCTAAATAGGGACTTTCATGGAGTCAGTTTTCCTCAACAGAAAATGTGCAGAAGAGAAATATGGATCACATCTCTTGGGTTATTAGGAAGAATAACCTGGCCCTTCTCCAATTAGAATTTAGAGTCTGATGGACATGCGGATTTGATGTTAATTACTTGAGAATTTTCCTTATCTTCAGTGGAGCCAAAATCTGGCACACTTTTGAAGAAAATCTAGACCTTGGTGTTAAAAAATTTTCTTATTATTGTAGTCAGAGATACTTATTATTTAGAGTCAGAAATATAAGCCCAAGCTCATAGCTTTCAACATTTATTTTTTTTTTAATCCAGGTATGATTTCATTAGAAGACATTTAGTTAAAAAAATCAAGACTCACTCTGTTTATGTAAACTGTTTTGTCCCTACAAACCAGGTGTTTTGTGTGGCAGTGGGAATTATGTGGAGTAGCTGAAACAGCTATCCTTGAATCTAATTTAACTGGATATTATATGAATGTCTCTTTGGAAGCAAGATTTACACTTGCAAAACTAGCTGTCAGCAAAACTGTGATACAGGTGAAGTGTCTCTTGTCATTGTTTCCTTCCTTTGACTTCTTCTACCTTTGGTATCTTTTGGTGTTATTTCTCTTTTCCTTCTCAGGGTCCCAAAGTTTCCATACTCCCTTCTCTTCACATTTCAATCCTTGTTTTCAGGAAAGAGTCTGGAAAACCTGATTCATGCTAAGCAATAAGTAAATGTCAAGACTGACCCTTTTCTCTCTCTCGGTGTGTTTGTGCGTATCCATGGGGGAATCAGTAGGAAGCCTAGGGATCAAGTTCCTGCGGGAATTCTACCAGCCAACTTGGTAAGGGTGGCATTTGAGGACATGGGCTGGGTGAGTCTCTTTGCATTTTCCTGAGTCACATTCTGTCCCAATTCTGACCCTACTTTGAGTTCATCTCTCATGAGCTGACAACAATCAGCTGAAAACCACTCAAGCTCTTAGAAGTGGGGGTGTGATCTCCTATATTTGTATTCTTTTCAGCAGCAGTCCCCAAGCTTTTTGGCACCAGGGACCAGTTTCATGGAAGACGATATTTCCACAGAAGGAGGGGTAGGTTTTAGGATGATTCAAGCACATCACACTTCTTGTGCACTTTATTTCTATTATTATTATATTAGTTCCATCTCAGATCATGAGGCTTTGGATCCCAGGTGTTGGGGATCCCTGATCTGTAGAGCACAGAATAGAGAACCCTAGTTAGAACTTAATAAATACTATAAAATCTATAATACAATATCGATAACCCCTCTGAGTTCGTGCTTCTGATACCAGGTGAAGATTTTTTTAGATACAGCTGGATTTATTGGTTGGAATCTGTTGCTTAAGGCTGTAAAGAAAAGATCAGAGTGGAAATGAATGCTTATGGAGTTCCTGGGTGCTTTTGCTTGTACTATCTCATCAATTTAGTCCAAGTGACAACTCTGCTGAAAAGATGTTATTATACCCATTTTACAGAAGTGGAAATGTTGGCTAAGGAAGGTTAAATAACTTGTGGAGGCACTAGTGGTAAAGAAGTCACCTGCTAATGCAGACAGCAGACAGAAGAGGCACGTGTTTGATCCCTGGGTTGGGAAGATCCCATGGAGGAGAACATGGCAACCCACTCCAGTATTCTTGCCTGGAGAATCCCATGAACAGGGGATCCTGGTGGGCTACAGTTCATGGGGTTGCAAAGAGTTGGACACAACTGAAGCGACTTAGCACGCAGGCACTCTAATCAAGCCTCTGATAAATAATGGGAAAAGATTCAAAGCCAGGCCCTTGGGGTTAATTTTACTTTATTACCCATTTAGAGGTAGGGTCCAGGTAGCACAGTGGTAAAGAATTTGCCTGCCAATGCAGGAGACACAAGAGACGAGGGTTCGATCCCTGGGTCGGGAAGATCCCCTGGAGGAGGAAATGGCAAGCCGCTCCTGTATACTTGCCTAGGAAATTCCATGGACAGAGGAGCCTGGCAGGCTATAGTCCACGGGGTCACAAAGAATCAGACATGCCTGAGTGCAAGCAAGGCAAGAAGGAATCCAAGTAATAAACAAATGAGTGTTCCTGTCAGCAAATGGCTTCCCTGGTGGTCCTGGGAGACGATGAGGGAAAGTTCGTTCGGATACGTTTTCACAGAGTAGGAAAGAAGAAAGGGAGAGGTAAATTCTATTTAGTGGTGTGCTGAGAAATAAATGTATTTCCAAAGGGTTCTTGGAACACAGGTTTCTGAGTGAGTGACTATGTTTCTAAGCTGAAAGTGAAAGTCAAATCGCTCAGTCGTGTCTGACTCTTTGTGACACCATGGACTGTAGCCTGCCAGCTCCTCTGTCCATGGGATTTTTCAGGCAAGAGTGCTGGAGTGGGTTGCCATTTCCTTCTCCAAGGGATTTTCCCAACCCAGGGATCGAACCTGGGTCTCCAGCATTGCAGACAGAAGCTTTACTGTCTGAGCCACCAGGGAAGCCCGTTTCTAAGCTAAATAAGTCCAAAAATTCTTACAAAAGAATAAATCAATAAGATTCACAAAATGATAGCTACAATGATAGTGACTAGAAGAGTGTTTCATAGAAATATAAAATCTATGTTTAAACTTAAAAAGGTCTCTCCATGCAGAGAAATATCACTCAGTCTATTTGATATATGATCTGTTTGCCTGATAGTTTTAGGTACTGGTTACAGTAATATGGTGATTTTTACTAATTGACAACCTACTAGGTATCATACCAAAGCTGTACCTTTATCCATATCTGTATCTCTAGTCCTAATTATATGGGCCCTGAAAATTCAATGTGTATTAAAGCAGTCTCATCTCGAATGTTTAACAAGCAGAAAACAAAGTTTAAAAAAAGGATGAAGTGTTTCAAAACGATATGATGCTCTAACAAGAACCAAGCTATCTATAAATCTTAAAATAGCTTTTTGATGTATTAGTAATGTGAGTTGGCCGCCCTATGTCATTTATTTATTTCTAAAAATAATGTGAATCTTTAGATTTCAAACGAAAGTACTCAAAAGACTTTTCATGTGTAACTTAAAATTTTTTTTAAACATTATTTTATATAATGTTTGCTTTGATAGGGAAGTAAAGACAAACCCTTTTAAAATTCAGATTTGAATGAAGAGATTAAACCTTAAAGACCTGAAGTTATGGCCACACCAGGGAAATCTTTAACTTGGCATCAGATCAGATCAGTCGCTCAGTCGTGTCGGACTCTTTGCGACCCCATGAATTGCAGCATGCCAGGCCTCCCTGTCCATCACCAACTCCCGGAGTTCACTCAGACTCACGTCCATCGAGTCAGTGATGCCATCCAGCCATCTCATCCTCTGTCGTCCCCTTCTCCTCTTGTCCCCAATCCCTCCCAGCATCAGAATCTTTTCCAATGAGTCAACTCTTCGCATGAGGTGGCCAAAGTACTGGAGTTTCAGCTTCAGCATCATCCCCTCCAAAGAAATCCCAGGGCTGATCTTCTTCAGAATGGACTGGTTGGATCTCCTTGCAGTCCAAGGGACTCTCAGGAGTCTTCTCCAACACCACAGTTCAAAAGCATCAATTCTTCAGTGCTCAACTTTCTTCACAGTCCAACTCTCACATCCATACATGACCACAGGAAAAACCATAGCCTTGACTAGACGAACTTTGTTGGCAAAGTAATGTTTCTGCTTTTGAATATGCTATGTAGGTTGGTCATAACTTTCCTTCCAAGGAGTAAGCATCTTTCAATTTCATGGCTGCAGTCACCATCTGTAGTGATTTTGGAGCCCAGAAAAATGAAGTCTGACACTGTTTCCACTGTTTCCCCATCTATTTCCCATGAAGTGATGGGACCGGATGCCATGATCTTTGTTTTCTGAATGTTGAGCTTTAAGCCAACTTTTCCACTCTCCACTTTCACTTTCATCAAGAGGCTTTTGAGTTCCTCTTCACTTTCTGCCATAAGGGTGGTGTCATCTGCATATCTGAGGTTATTGATATTTCTCCCAGCAATCTTGATTCCAGGTGAGTTAAATTACATAGAGTACTGAATTACTCTAATTCAGTAATTAGAGTCGGTGATCTTGATCTTACCTGTTCTCTTTGGATTATTCAGATGATGAAGATAATACCCTTAATCCACACCATTATACATATACTCACGCATGCCTCATGCGCACACACACATACCCCTTCTCTCGCCGTTACAACTTTGGCTGAGTTTATGGTGAAAAGATGGAAAGTAAACGCGATTATCTTAAGCATTCATTATTACTACTGATTATTTCCTAGGTGCTAGGCTTTAGGCTAAATGATTGACATATGAATTCCTTTACTAATAATAAATCTGAGACAGAGAATGTCACACCCATTTTGCAGAGGAGAAAACTGAGTCTCCAAGAGACGTTGATCTTCCACTCTCACCACTTAAAGAGTGGCCAACTTGAGATTCAAATGCAGGTCTGTCTATCCTACCGAGTGGCACTGGCCCATGTAATTAGTGGTTAGGAGTCTACACAAGCAAACAGTAAACAGGAAAGGTTTTGGACGAGCCTCTGCACTGTGGGCACCGCCCAAACTCTTGCCTCTCTAGTGTCAGCTTGCCCCTGATGTATCTTGAAAGACAGTCTCCTGGGCACCAGCACCAGGGGTTGTCCTGTAGGTAGGACAACAATTTGTGGAGGCATGGTGCAAAAATTCTGGGGCTCTTGGTTCAAAAGTTACTAAGAATTTCAAGACAGCGTACTCAGATCATTAAGCCAAGTGTGGACCGCCTGTGAAGGGCGATTGCAATTGTGTGGGTGCATTCCCAGGAAGCCGGCTCTGGCTGCCGGACGTGTAGACGCATTGAATGGATTCTATGCCAGCTGTCTCTCAGCTTCTTGGTTGGGGAGTGGAGTGAGGCTTGGGAATTTTCTCTGATCGTGACTTCTTCCTCTCCTGAGGTCATCTTCTCTGGGTGGAGAGCTACACTTGTTTTACCAAGGATTTAGAGTTTGGAAGGCTAGATAGACTTAGTTGTATGTAGGATTGGGGGCACAGGGGTTGAGGGGTAGGGGGAGATGGTTGACTCCAGAGTCCAGTCAAGATGTTGTCTAGAGCAGTTGTTCTCAAACACTGGTTCATAGACATGCTTTGGTTTTGATGAAGTTTTCCTCTCTGATGTTAAGAGAAGTAAGAACATGGTAGTGTGTGTGTGTGATTATGTGTGTCTATAAAGCTAAATTTATCCAATGTTATTGTTGTCGTGGGGCTTCCATGGTGGCTCAGATGGCAAAGAATCTGCTTACAGTGGGGAGGCCTGGGTTCCATCCCTGCATTGGGAAGGTCCCCAGAGGAGCCTGGTGGGCTACAGTCCATGGGGTCGCAGAGTCAGATACAACTGAATGACAGACACACACACATACCACACACAAGGGCATGACTCCCAGTGTTTGGGGGAATGTGTTCCTGGCTCATGAAGTACAAAAGTTTGGGAAACTGTGGAGCAGAAGGTGAAGCAGAGCAGGGCAGCATGAGAAGAGCCCTGAGTGGGGTGACACCGCTTATGAGACTCCTTGCCCTTCTTGGGGCCCTTTGTCTTCAGCTCTGCTCTGAGACTCTGGGACCAGATGATTGCCCAGTGCCTTCCAGCTGCAGCATTCTCTGAGAGCTCTGGCCGCATAGCTCTAATTACTAAATATCATCGAGGATTTGGGTTACAGACCCAATGGGTCTTGCTTATCCCATTCATGGAGAATCACAGAGCAGACAATTTAAGGAAATCTGAAACAGAATAACCACCAAAGCAATCCAACAGCTGCTAAATAGATGCTTAGACAAGCCCATCATAAAATGTACTATGGTATGTCATAATGGTTGGGATACCAATCAGAAAGTTCTATCTTAAGTACCATTGACTTAGTCACATTGTGCTGGCAAAACAGGCAGTGAACATCTGTTTATTAAAAAAAAGTCTCTTTCATTCTTTCCTTTATCTTTCATCCTTTTATAAATTCCTGGGGCTACATTTTGCTTGATCCATCAAGCCCACAGTGCCATTTTGAAAAGGAAGCCTATGAATTATTTTCTTAGTGCATTAAAAATGTGATAAAGTGGTGTGCCAGTTGAGCACAGAACCTCAGTCCCTGCCTTGAATATAACAGGTATTCAATAAATATTTGGTAAACAAATACATTTTAAAAGATGTACTTGCATTCTGATTTTTATCACATTATACACATATCTAGCAGCTACTCTCCTTTTTTTTTTTAAAACAAAAGCCAAATTTGCCAAGGTGGTGTCTTACATAGCTACTGTACACTCTACTTTGTGCTTCTCGAATTGTCAAAACAAACCTAACTGAACTTACGAACTCCGATCTGATATCACTGTCAAAATGTTTTACAATGATTTGGCCAAATGTTTGTGGAACAGCTGTGCTCCTAGTCCGCCTGAGTCATTTTTCTTCTTTCATTTTGGCCCGATCCAGTGATTCATTATTCTGCTTTTAGAATATTTGCCTATTTTTAAAACCAGTCAGAGAAGGCAGCCACTGTTTAAAAGTAAACACACCACACATCAACTTGGAGCAGCTTTGTAAGCAGCTTTGCAAGCCCTGAAATTCCTGGCTGGCAGGGATGCCAGCTAAACCAGATGGCATCAGGCAGTGAAATACAGGACTGGCTTTCAAACACAGCCAATTCCTTACATCTGTCTTTGGTTTTCTTGTTTCCGCTGCCATTTCCTGCTTGGATTAATCCAACCTGATCCATTCCTTAACAAAAATCTTGCCTTTATTTTCTAAAATATTTTTTATGTGTTTATTTCTATGTCAATCAATCAGACTTTTTTTTTTTCAACTCTAGGAATTCAGTCTTAAGCCTTTACTTATCTGCAAAATTGTCAACTTGGTTCCATGTATGTGCTTCTATTATATATGGTGTGAGTATCAATAATGACAGATTTTTATAATGGGCTTTATTAATTCTGAGTCATACCAGATATTTGCTGTTTACTATAGTAATAAAGATGAATAATTCCCCTCTCCCCTTTTTATAGTTAAGCAGGAAGGAGCGTGATTTCACAGGGAACAAGGGGGATTAAGTCCCAGGAAGCCTTGAGTTCCATTCCTGGCTTGTCTTCTAGAATTCTAGAATGCACTTTCTACTCTGGTACTTCATAAGAGTGGTTTCTCCTCCTAACAAGTGCCTGCTCATCTATGACTATTAGGGTTGGGGTGCCAAAGTAGAATAGGTTCCCCTTTACCCATGCCAAACAGTGTTGCTGGCCTTGAGCTCAATGAGCTGAAATAATCATTATTTGGGTTATTGTTGATGTTTTATCTCTGTGCGGGGCTTCCCTGGTAGCTCAGACAGTAAAGAATCTGCCTGCAGTCAGGAGGCCTGGGTTTGCACCCTGGGTTGGGAAGATCCCCTGGAGAAGGGAATGGCTACCCACTTCAGTATTCTTGCCTGGAGAATTCCATGGACAGAAGAGTCTGGTAGGCTACAGTTCATGTGATCACAGTTGGACATGACTGAGCGACTAACACTTTCCTCTTTGAGTTACTGATATTTTACTGAAGTCAATTTAAATGCACCTTAAACCAAAATCTGTTTTACAAACGATAGGTTTTATAATAAAGGCTACCTCCAAAGAGTCAATAGAAACAAGGACTATTTCTTTTTTTAAAAACCCTGTTTATTGTCCAATTCTTTGCGAATGATGAGATGGATTGAAAAAGTCACAAAATATTGAGCAGAAGTTGTCACTTCTGAATAGGAAGAGTCCATTTGAAGGATCAGGGGATTGACGTCCTCATTTCAAGGTGAGATGGCCCTCCAGCCTGCAGCGAGGGTCTTGGGAAGAAGGTCCCCCCATTTCTACTTGCTCTCTGAAGCTGCATAGTGTCAGTGGACATGGGGGCATTGTCTGGTAGGTACAGGCGCAGATGAATTCACAGTTGTTACCGCATTGTTATTGTCTGAAGCCACTCTTAAGTGGGGGTATGTTACACTTCGTTGTTGTTTATACTACTCTTGGATAAAATGTACCAGATGCTCTTGAGGCATTTGGCAGGGATGAATCCTATCTTTGTTTGAATCATCTTTCTGGTGATTGTCTTTGGTGCCTTGGAGGAAATGTAATCCCTCAGAAACCTGGACTCTTCTTCTGGATGAAAGTGAAAGTCACTTAGTTTTGTCTGACTCTTGTGACGCCGTGGACTATACAGTCCATGGAATACTCCAGGCCAGAATACTAGCCTTTCCCTTCTCCAGGGGATCCTCCCAACCCAGGGATCAAACCCAGGTCTCCCGCATTGCAGGCAGATTCTTTACCAGCTGAGCTACATGGGAAGCCTTTGTCTACTCTTTGTCTACTGCATTTTATTTGGATTATGTTGTCAAGGAGTGGTTAGAGGATGCTGGCCTTTTGCATTGTGTATGGCCCATATCCCTTCTTGAGTTTCAAACAGAACTTCAATGGTTTTTATAAATGAATTAGTTATGGAAGTGAAAACATAAAAAAACCCCAGGATCTTTCTTTTTTTATAATTTAAAATAGACTTGGCTTTTCAATTATTCGTTTAGCCTGTATTTCATCTTATTCTCATAGTCATACCTGGGTTAGGTGTTGTCAGCAAGGAGAGGACTGGGAATGAATGGTGAGTGGACCCACAGGGCCAGAGATACAGAGGTTCTGCTGACAAGAGAGCTGTCCTTTTGAACCATGGCTAAAGGTCAGAAGTATGTTCTTTGTTTTAGAAAACCTTTAAGACAGTCTTTATTAATGCTAAAATGCTTAGTTAAGCCTCAACCAGAACCACTACACTTATATATATATATTTTTAATATTTTTTCTGTTCAGAATTTTCTCATTTTTTGTTCGTTTATATTTTATGTATTAATTATTTTTGTCCACACCTCAAGACTCGTGGGATCTTAGTTCTCCGACCAGGGATTGAACCTGTACCCCCTGCGTTGGAAGCTTGGAGTCTTAACCACTGGACTGCCCGGGAAGTCCCCTATAGTTCTGTCTTTATCTGTACAGAATAATAGAATGGACACCAATAGCTACTCACTACTCTAGATCCCATAACTCTTTTAAACTTTCTAGTAAGGGTCAAAACGCTTTGCTTCAAGGTCATATTATTCTTGAGAAGCACTTTCTTCTGGCTCTATGCACAGCTTTTCTTACCATGTGAATCCAACTGGCATGAATTCGTTCAGAAATTCTGCTGTAGAAAACCTTTCCTCCTGCCCAGTGATTGCCTGGTACAATTCCCATAGTCTTTTCGTCTAAGGAGATTAGCCTTATTGCAAAGATAGCAGCAGCAGATTCTTGAAGAGATTTGGGTAAGCTTATCAGGTTTCCTCTGATGCTTCTGTGAACCGCCTTTTGATCCAGCAGCACCTGCCTCTTTTTAATGTTTTTGGCTGTACTGAGTCTTCCTCGTGGCGCTTGGGCTTTCTCTAGTTGCACTGCGTGGGCTTTCTCGTTATGTCATGGGCTTAGTTGGCCCCTTTGGCATGTGGGGTCTTAATGTCTTGACCAGGGATTAAACCCACGTCCCCTGCATTGGAAGGTGGATTCCCAGCATGGGGCCACTGGGGAAGTCCCAACACCTGCCTATTGCCGCCAGCCAGTGGAGGGTAGTCAGTAGAGAGTTGTGGACTCTCCTGCATCAGCGGAGTGGGTTGTGGTAAGGGCAGAGGGCAAAGCCATCAAAGCTGGCCGCCCTTGGAGTCTTTCAGGGCAGAAGTAACACTTCTCTTTTTCACTCACACGTTCTTCTGTTCTATTGCGGTTGTCCTGGCCACCTCATTATCACCTTATTAAATAAAGTACTTTCCTGCATATCATATGTTTTGGTTTTGGCTAACGTCAGAGTATTGAAAGACAAGCAGTGCTTCATTGGGGAACTACCAGACTGAGCATTTGAGGATTCTGCTTGCAAAATTTGGGGACAGAGAGAGCACAGTGTATCAAAAATGAGCAAAACTGCCTTCTGCGTTCTTTCTGTCCCTAACTGATGTTTACAGGTCCAAAGATGGTAACGGCAGGACCACTCTCCCTGGAGAAAGGGCTCTCATAGTGAGGAATTTTTATTTTCATGTTTTAGATGATACACCACCTGAAGATGCCATTCCTCTGGTCTTTCCAGAATTAGAGCAGCAACTACAGGTAAGCATTTTTCTATAGAGTCTTTCACTTTTCCTCCTTAGTTTCATAAAATACAGTGAATGGAAAAGTCATCTAATTGGGAAAGACTGATTTGTAGATAGAGTGGAGATTTCACATCATCGAGGTCTGTATTTCTAGGACTCCAGGTCATGAACTCTCAGGTAATGTCTCTGTCTGTTTATCTGGCTATAGCACAAGCATATTAAGAACTCAGGGTATAAACAAGTTCCTATATTTAAAAAAAATTTATTTTTTAATATAAGATTATCATATTTATTACTCATTGTTCACATTAAAATACATACTTTATCAGATATATTGCATATGTTTCACTATCTGCTCAAAATACTGTAAATCTATTTTTTAAATTTTATTTTATTTTTAAACTTTACAATATTGTATTGGTTCTGCCATATATCGAAATGAATCCGCCACAGGTATACATGTGTTCCCCATCCTGAACCCTCCTCCCTCTTCCCTCCCCGTACCATCCCTCTGGGTCATCCCAGTGCACCAGCCCCAAGCATCCAGTATCGTGCATCGAATCTGGACTGGCGACTCGTTTCATACATGATATTATACATATTTCAAGGCATTGAATGGCATTGAATGGCAAGAATGGCATTGAAATATGTATAATATCATATAAAAATTAACTGAAGGATAATTGCTTTACAACGTTGGTTTCATTTCTGCCATATATCAGCATGAGTTAGCTATAGATGTACATATGTCCCCTCCCTCGTGAACCCCCCTCCCACCTCCCACCCTTTCCCAGCCCTCTAAGTTGTTATAGCAAGCTCCTCCTTTGAAGGCGTTTTGGACGTGGGGGTGGTCTGGTCCCTGCTCTCCTTACCTGTGGATGTTTCTGGGCCATTGCAGTTTTGGCCCATGGTGGGTTGGTGATTTAGTGATAAACTACAAGGGAGACTTGGCATGTGTGGCAAGATTCAGAATAATTTTCATTTCTCAACTCCACCCTTATCTCCTCCCAAGTTCTCTGAGAATTCTTAAAAATAGAATGTAATTATTTTAAGCTAAATCTTCTGAATACTTTATGTACTTATGGAAAACCCTAATGAACTTTTTGGCCAACCTGATATTTTGTATGCATAATTTATGGATGATCTATCAAAGATATCCTCTTTTAATACACCAGAATTATTTGGAAGGAGCTAATTTATGACACATTAATTTTCTTCAGATGATATATGATTTCAGAAAGATGACTTTAGGAAGAGGTTCTGCTGAAAACACTGGATACTGGCCTTGGGTCAGATGTTCTCTTGAGTACTTCACTTTGCAGTCACATTTAGACCAGTCTAGTAGCGGTCTGGAATTCCATTACAGATATTTGTTTAGTCACCACTTTTTTTCCTCTGAATACCAATTCTGAAAATCTTTGACGGGGGCAGGGGGTTACCACCTCCAGTTAGTTCCCAGCTGATGTTTCTCCTTGACTTATACTTGGCAGTTTTCACATTTGTGGATGTGCCTGGTATCCTAATGCCATTTGAATTTGGGACCCCCAGACTGGAATGGCCCTTGACAGAGGTAGAAAGAACCAAGAATGAGCCCTGTGCAACCCGAGATAGGGTCCTTTTTTTGTAATCTGGAAGCACCCAGGTTGGGTCTGAAGAGTGGTGCTCCACTGCTGGGGTGGTCCCCTGAAAACGTACCCAACATGGGTATATGTTGACTAGACGTGGTGCTGACCCAACATGGGTCAACATCAGGCGTGATCAGACCTCCTGGAGAAGCCCTTACCTCATCTCTGCACAGTCCTGGGCGTCGTCCCAGCCCTCCAATAGAAAGCCTGCCAACAGAGCCATATCAATAATATAGAGATTACTGAAGGTGGTCCAGGAGGTGGGAGGTTATGACCACACAGCTGTCAAAAGACAGCTCCATTCTCCTCTAAAATGTCTTCTGCAGCTATTACCTACAGTACCTCCTTCTTCTCCCGTCCCCATGTGGGGTCTTCCACCCAACTCTCCTGATTCCTGAGGAATAACCCCACCCCCCAGCCTCTCTTCTCATCATGGAGGACAACTCAGCCGTTCCTCTGCTTTCCAGTCTGGCACGTTCACATGACACACAGCCTCCCTTGCTTAGGTTCTGTCCTTCCGGAGGCCTGTGTATGTGCTACTCCTGGTGTAGTTGGGATTGCAAAATAATAACTCTATTTTTTTCCCCAGTCACAGCTTTTCTCCTTTATTTTACTGTTACCTCAAAGCTATTTTATTATCATAGGAGTCAGCTGAAATTAAGGAGTTAACATGTTTTGAAAATAAAAGAGTGAATGTGTGTTCAGATTCTTATTCCCCCATCAATAGTGTGGATCATGAATTCTACTTTTTTGTATTGACAATTTTTTTTCCTTTGGGAACATTAATGGTCTTCTCTGACTCGTGGATCATTCTTCACAGGATTCATAGCTCCCCTGGAAGTTATCCAGATAATTCTTCTGTTAAAGTATTGCAAGATCCATTTGAATTTTACAGCTTTAATCCCATTTGACATATACTAGAAATTAAGTCTATTTAATTATTTAATCCAGTGAGACTATTTCATCTTTATTGAGCTTTAATGAATTAGTCAGTTGAGAGGCTGTCTTCTGCTTCAGGGGTTATGATACCCCCAACTTTCCAAACCCTCAGCTTTCACACCCTCAACTTTCTCACCCTAAAATATGGCATTGCTTTTTCATTTTTTTTAAAAGAGTTTTTGATGTGGAACATTTTTAAAGTCTTTACTGGATTTATTACAATATTGCTTCTGTTTTATATTTTGTTTCTTTGGCCACGAGGCACACAAGATCTTAGCTCCCTGACCACATGCCCTGAATTGGAAGGCAAAGTCTTAATTAACCACTACACCATCAGGGAAGTCCCTATAGTATTGTTTTACCACTTCATGACTAGAGAGAACGTTCCCAGCAGTACAACTAAAAGCACTTAAGTGAGGGCTTGTTTTTTGGGTGAAGGATCTGATTGAGTTTGTTATAAACATTTACCATTAGTCAAGCCATTTGGTTAGTGTTGCCTCTGTCTAAGACTGTTGTCTGTTACCTTTATTATACATTCTAGGGTATGAGTGACTAAAATATATGAAGATAAGGATTGAGAGGGGAAAGATAACACAAAGCTATATCTAAAAGCAGATTCTTATTTCCATGCTTAGCATAAGCATATAAATTTAAGCCACTCTGCAGCAGAAAGTCTCTATATTGAAAGCAATGAAAATGCTTTATGTATGAAAGGAACCATCGATTCTGTGAAGCAGGCTGTCTTTATAGTCAGTTCCTTGTGCTTTCATCACATAATAATGGCTCTTGGAATTTTACCGACCATCATAATCCTCTACAGAAGAATAAAAGTTAGGTTACAGAGGTATATGAGTGCTTTGTGGTTGTAACTGTTTGCTTGAGGATGAACTGATTCTTACTTGTCTCTGAAAAAGTGTAAGTGAAAGTTTCTGACTCTTTGTGACCCTGTGGACTGTAAACTGCTGGGCTCCTCCATCTGTGGAATTCTCCAGGCAAGAATACTGGAGTGGGTAGCAATTCCCTTCTTCAGGAAGTCTTCCCAACCCAGCGATCTAACCCAGGCCTTCTGTACTGCAGGCAGATTCTTTACTATCTGAGCCACCAGGGAAGCCCTCAGTTCAGTTCAGTTCAGTTGCTCAGTGGTGTCCGACTCTTTGCAACCCCATGAATCGCAGCACACCAGGCCTCCCTGTCCATCACCAACTCCCAGAGTTCACTCAGACTCACGTCCATCGAGTCAGTGATGCCATCCAGCCATCTCATCCTCCGTCGTCCCCTTCTCCTCTTGCCCCCTATCCCTCCCAGCATCAGAGTCTTTTCCAATGAGTCAGCTCTTTGCATGAGGTGGCCAAAGTACTGGAGTTTCAGCTTTAGCATCATTCCCTCCAAAGAAATCCCAGGGCTGATCTCCTTCAGAATGGACTGGTTGGATCTCCTTGCAGTCCAAGGGACTCTCTAGAGCCTTATAAATATGAAAAGTAATTGATGCTAGGTGATGATTGCTAAGCCCTGCTCTCTGCATACCCTCACATTTAAATCCCACCCATGCACATTGAGTGTTACTTGGACAAGGGATGTTTTGCCACAAATGATCTCATTTGATCCTTGCAACACTTGTGTAAACTATTATGTCTCTGCTTTAAGGATGAAACATGTGAGTCAAATTTTGGTCTACATAAATTTGCTATTTCTGACTAGATCTCTGATTCTGAATCTAGGTAACATTTTTTTCTTTTCAACTGTGGCAGAACCTATGGGCTGCTTAAATTACATGGATAGGTGGAGAATGTCTGATTTGTGAGGTTGCTATACTGTGGTTGTAGAACAGACTTGTAAAATCTGTTCTGACTTTTGGATGTCCATTACACACTCTTTCATAGTTTATAAAATGCAGCTATCAAGTATTTGGTAGTTACTCTACCACCAATTTGACCCCCAAGATTTTTCAGTTGCTTTGCCAAGAATCTGGACATGTTTGAGCATGTAATTCATGGTGCTTCTATTTTCACAGAAGCCAAAAAAAGCCTTGGGCAAGAATAGCAGTGACAAACATTTCTCTTGATGTCTCTATTAATGCGAAATGTTGGGCAAGAGACCTTGGGGGTAAGGTAGGTGTTAAAATGAGCAACTCTATATAGGCCTCAGCCCAGTGGCAGATGGTAGGTTGATTCTATTTTGTGTGGATTCCTTTCCTGGAACTTGGTTTCTAAATTCTTCATGTCCATTAGGGGCAGTGTTTGGGCAGAGCTAGTTTAGACCGTACTGTCAAAAGAAAGGAGGTTCAACTCTATGTCCACTTGTAAGAATGAATGAAAAACATGACTTTTCTTTTGGCCTCTGTTTCCTTTTATTTGAAGAAGATGCCGTGACTGACCTCCCTCTCTTTTCTGAAGGATGGCACAATCCTTTAACAGTCCCAGGGTCTGCTCAGAACCAAATTTGTCTTATTAGTAAAATTTAACCATGTTGCTATGTTTTGGAGATTGTAGTTTGACCTATGGAAGATCCAAAGCCAAGCTTTGTGATCTTTTTTACCCTGGGAAGATTATGCTTTTATAATCAGGTGGAGGGCATGCCAACACCTAGATTGTAATAGACTTGTTAAGGGGAGTGACAACCACCAGGGTATGCACACTGGCATCAGGCTGACCTGAATTTGGACCATCGCTCCCCATCTACTAGTTTTGTAATTTGGAACATGTTATTTCCTTTTTGTAAACCTCACTTTTTTTTTTTTCAATTTCTTTCTCTTTTTTTTTTTGGCCATGCCGTGGGACATGTGGGATCTTAGTTCCCTAACCAGGGATCGAACCCACGTCCCTTGCGTTGGAAGCCCTGAGGTGTTAAACACTCGACTTCCAGGGAAGTCCCAAACCTCACTTTTTTGACCTGCAAAGTAGAGAAAATATCTCATATCATTGTGCAAATTAAATGAGATGATGAATAGATATAGCACAGTACTTGGCAAAATAATTGCTCAATTAATGTTAATTTCCTGCTTTAGTGAAATTGTTTATTGAATGAACTATTGAAGTACCAGTATCTTCATATGTGTAAAATGAAATGAGAGAAGCATCTCTTTGGATTTTTGAGTTAGGAATAGAGATGCCTTCTTCTTTAAGATATTTGGAAAACAAAGACTTTTTTTTTTTTTTTAAATCAAATTGAGCAATAGCTTCAGTCCCTTCTAAGGTCCTCCCATCTAATATGAGAAGACAGTAACAGGTGTCTCTGCAGTACACATTGAACTTGATTTTTTCTCAGACAGAGTTTGGTAAGTCCAGAAACTGATGTCACCTCCACAAATAACCAATTTCTTAGCTTTGGTTGTGTACTATAGTATCTTGTTATCCTAGCAGTCTCTCCTGAAACTTCTTTTAGGTCTTGCATCAGTGTATCACTTGCTGTCTGGGAAACAAAGATGGTATAAAATGGAGGATGAGCATTCCAGGATTCTACTACAGTGCTCTTGAACATCCAGATAAAGCACTAAAAAAAGTCCTGCCATTTTCTCTCTCACACATGTATTAAAAAGTATATTACAGCTTTTTTTTTTTTTTGGCTGCTGTGACTACACAGAAAACATATATAGATTACTTGGAGCTTTACAATGATACCTTTATTATTATTATTTTTTGAGCAGCCCAGTTTTTAGGCTATGCATTCTCAGAAACATTTGGGATACTCGACTTATCTGTCCCTTTAATACTGCTTATGTTGATAGAATTGACCTAAATATCCTTCATTTCAATATTATATAATATAATGTTATATTATATAAAATTTTATGTGTAATGTAAAATTTTATATGTATAACAATATATAAAATTTTATGTGTTTAATATATTGTATATATGTAATATATAATGATATAATGTGTTATGTAATGTATAAGATATGCTATAATTATTACTTAGTGATGACTTTGACCATGATGTAGATACTATGGAAATGTCAATTCTTAAAATGGTAAAAAAAATATTTACAATTCCGAGATAAAAGAGTTTTCAAATATGGCAGTTAGTCCTGACTGTGGTTTTCCACTTAGTTATAACAGATTATACTTGCTCATTTGGGGACATTGAAATGAGACAAAATTTAAACCAGACACCTTCTGTGCTACCCCCAAAATAAAGATAACACCAAGAATCAAGGAATAAATAAGAAGTCTGCTCAGCAACTGTAGAATATTTATTTCTCTAAATATATCTTCTGTATGGGAAGCTGGGAGAGGAAAATTAAATTCTTACGTTTTTTAAGTGGATGGGGCCAGTAGTATTTGAAGAAGCCAAGTAGAAAACGGAAATGCTTAAGCTGGCTTTGCCCCTTGCGGAGAGATGCTTGGCTTGGTCCGTTCCCACGGGGCTCTTTCCAGAGGACAGAGTCCATTTCGGGAGGAGCTAGCTATAAAACGATGGATAGGGTGGTGTGGCTCAAGCCAGCATTCTTGGAACAGGAGCCTGTGGTTTCTCTCTTACTTCATCTTGTTAAATTGGTCCTGATGATTGGGGTGGATACCAGAGATCGTAGTGGTTCACTCACGCTGCCGTGTAATTTAAAGCCCTTGCAAACTCTAACCTTAGGCAGCGGCAGGATGAGGGAGGGGATGGGGGTGAGGAGGAACTGCCTTCTCCTGGGCTCTGACTTCATCCAAACCCCAATCTGTGTCTTGGGAAAGTGTGTTTCAACGTTCGCTTGAGACACTGTCAAGGGAAGGTCTTAATTTAGCCTTCTTAGAACTGGCTGTGTTGTGAGGAGACCAGAGACCACATATTCAGTGTATCGGAAAAGTTGTTTCTGCAGTTTTGCAGAGTTTGTGCTCTAGTGCCCGAAGAATATTTTTATGTTTTCATTTTCTTTTCTTTTTTGCAAATGATGGTATACTTGGGATTTTTTTCAAACTTAAATCTTTGATTTTATATTGGGGTATAACTGGTTGATAGTGTTGTGATTGTTTCAGGTGAACAGTGAAGGGACTCAGCCGTACATATACATGTATCCGTTCTCCCCCAAACTCCCCTCTCATCCAGGCCAGCACATAACATTGAGCAGAGTTCCCTGTGCTATACAATAAGTCCTTGTTGGTTATCCATTTTGAATACAGCAGTGTGTACGTGACCTTCCCAAAGTCCCTAACTCAAATAGGGTATCTTTGGCTTCCATTTCTTTGAAATTCAATATTTCGTTTTTTAAATAAGAATGTGCAATACATGCATCCAAACGAAGGGAGAATTTAGGGTAACTGTGGAGAAAGTAACAAGGAAAATTGCTCTTCATGAAGCGAAAAGAAATTCAGTGTCAACATGGAGTTTACTTATTGCTTGTCCATTCCTAGCATGGGAATATAAGTATGAAAATCTCTTGACGGAGAATAGTCAAAATCAAAGAGAATTGAAATAAAAAATGAAAGTGTTATAGATACATGAGAATTTACTGTATAGCACAGAGAAACGTATTCAATATATTGTAATAACCTATAATGGAAAAGAATCTGAAAAAGAATGTATATATATGTATATGTACACTTATATAACCAAATCACTTTGCTGTATACATCTGAAACTAACACAAAATTATAAATCAACTATACTTAAAATTTTAAAAAAAGTGTTAATTATTATTCCAAGAAGTTAATAGCTGTTTTTCATCTGGTTACTACAGGCATTCTTTTACATTATTTTTTAGGTTTTTATTTCTTTTAGTGTGAGCACATGCTAAATAGTATCTTAAACCAACGTGTGACTGATTGATTCATGAGTGCCAGTAAACTGTCATCTGATGTAAGCCTACTAGTAGCTCCATTTTAAAATTGGAAACCTGATTCCTGTGCTTGAATTTTAGGAACCTATTTCCTCAGGCGAACACTTTATTCAGTGAACTCTGTTGGGTAAATATTGTCTCCTATTTTGAGGGCTTATTCGAAGGGAAGAGAGACTCACGTTTGGTGAAGGCCATATGGTATGATGCGCACACACACACCCACATTATGCCATGAAACAGTGAGAGTGGGCTGTGTCATGCTGGGCCACACATCCCATTACTCTGTAGTTCTGTTTAATATCAGGTAAATTCCTGTTGGGATGAGAACAATATGTGCTTAGAAAACTCTTGGATTAGTTTCCTGAAATGGGGTAAATGACCAATGATGTTAAATGCCATTCCAGAGACAGTGGGTCCTGCTGACCAGAGGGCACTTCGGTTTGTCCAGCAACATTTGGGTTAGTGGTACACAGTTTCAAGTTATAAAGGGGTAGGAAATTTTAATTCCCTGGGGAGAAATTTGGGAAGGAGAGAAAGATAGGGTGTGAACAAAGTGAGTCTCAGATGGGGAATCCTGCAAGCAATGCTTGGAAGATGGGTTGGGGGCAGCAGAAGGATCTAATGACACTTTTTTTTTTTTCCATTAACTTTTAAAAAAATTGTGGTAAAAACACATAACATAAATATTATCATCTTAATCAGTTTTAAGGGTACAGTTCAGTAGTGTTAAGTATATTTGTATTGTTGTGTAACCAATCTCAGAACATTTGCATCTTGCAAAACTGAAACTCTATTCTCATTAACCAGTAATTCCTCATTTACACGCACCAGCTCCTGGCAACTTAAAAAGATAATTTTATAATATTGTGGTGGTTGTGCAATATCACTTCTTGCCTTGCTTAAAAAAAATCTATTTTACTCTTCAGTGCTTTTATGCAAATTGGAAGAATGTGTATTGGTGCTGAGTTACAAGTCAGGCTGGGTGAAGACAGAGCTCTTAGGCGCAGGAGATTGACATGAACCCTGGCATCATTTTACTCCCTAAAAACCCTGAACACTAAGTATTTTTGGCTTTTTAAAAAGTTAAGAAAAACGTCTTAATTGTGGGCAGACTTGAAAATATTGTGATATATAGCATGGTCAGCCTGCTGAGAGCATGTGAGGATATCGAATATATCTTGAAATGCTCCCTTTCCTCATGTCCCTTTAGCATGATTGATCATGCTACCAGGACATAAAAACATCTTCAAATTTCCCACAGTTAAAAACTGCCAACAGGGACTTCCCTGGTGGTCCGGTGGTTAATACTTCGCCTTTCAGTGCGAGGGGGTGCAAATTCAGTCCCTGGTCAGGGAACTAGATCCCATATGCCTCGTGGCCAAAAAACCAAAACATAAAACAGAAGCAATCTTGCAACAAACTCAATAAAGGCTTTTTAAATGGTTCACATAAAAGAAAATCATTTAGAATATACAATGGATTACCTGGTTCTGACTTAGCTGGGTCTTTTTTTCTTAAAGTCATGATAAACCAAGAAGACACATATATTTGAACAATTTAAAAATGAATCTAGGGACTTTTCTGGTGGCCCAATAGTTAAGACTCCTCACTTCCAATGCAGGGGGCACAATTTCGATCCCTGGTCAGGGAACTAAGATTCTACATGCCAGGCATTGCAGCCACAAAGTTAAATAAATTAGTTTACAAAAAGCTTTTCGAAAAACAATGCCAATAAAAAAAGAAGTCATGAAAACCTTGCCCCTTTAATAAAAAGCATTTCATGTTGGCAAGCCAAGGGGGAAAACAGGCCTCTCGCCTCTTAAGAAAATTATTATTTGTAATTTTCAGTGTTCCTTTTAAACCATAGCAGCAAAGGGCATTTCTCCCTTTCCGTGACTTCTCTCATCTGTATCCTCTTTGGCATGCAAGCATGGAGTCCTAGAATTTTCTGGCTGTCACATAGGTGGCTATGCTGAATTCATTGTGCGGGTACCTCCATGTGGCAGCTTATGGGCTGAGCTGAATATAGTTTATGAGTGTTCAAAAGGGCAGGAAATAGGATGTGTTGAGTCTTAGGGCTTTCCAGTAGGCAAATCCTTTAACAGGGCACAGGTGATTTAATAGCAGCTTGGCAAGGGTACCCAGAGTAAATTGCTTTCATTACTCTTACTCTTACACCTGGTCATTTGCCAGTATAACAGGTGAAAATTGAGGAGGGGGTGGTGATTTCTAGGACTAGAGGAGCCAGGAATTCTCAATGCCTTTGGCGATGGCTTTATCTCCTGGGGTGAGTTGTATTGTAATACTCCTGGGCACTACTTTGCAATTTATTTCACTATAAAAAAGCATAATTGTTCCAACAGGCTGAGTTTATGCTGTGAATGTGTCCATAGGGCGGTGAGGAAAAATACTACATAATAGAATTATTGGATGAATTTCCATAGATTAGAACACAACAGATGTTCCACATAAAGGTTAATTTCATCCACATTTACTCTGAATTTTATTTCGTTTAGAAGATCTCTACTCAGAAGGCTTCATGACAAATAGGAAGGGTTATCTTATTTATCAGTCAGATTTTATAGAATTTTGTAGAACTTTCTAGAATTTTTTTGGCATCTTGGGTGAGACTGCTAAATATGACACCCAAAGAAATCAGTTTCCTTGAAGAATATAATGAGAGGCACAAGTAGTAAGGAATTCATTATTTCTCATTTACCAATATAAAATTAGTGAGATTGTAACCTAGTCAGACACATAGCATACATATTTAAGAATACTGTGAAGAGAAGGTTAGACAGAAGAGCCTGTATAACGATTAAGTGATCTTTCTCAGATACTGGGCTTCCCTGGGCTCAGATGGTAAAGAATGCAGGAGACCTGGGTTCGATCCCTGGGTTGGGAAGATCCCTGGAGAGGGGAATGGCAACTCCCTCCAGTATTCTTGAGAATCCTTGAGAATCTCAAGGACAGAGGAGCCTGGTGGGCTAGAGTCCTTGGGGTCGCAAAAGAGTCAGACACAACTGAGCGACTAACACTTTCTCAGATACTATGCAACATTTTTCTATTAAATAATTGAAAAGGGTGATTACAAACCTCTTTAAAAGAATATTAACTAGTTTTTCTCAAAGTAATGTGTTTAATAACATGCTGCTAATTAGAACTTAGAATTGCGAACTGAGGGAAAGCCAATTCTTTAAAAATAAATTCTAGAAAGAAGTCAGCATGTTGTGGTTAGAAAAACTTGTGTGCTGGCTATTGTCCTCCTCAAGGATGGGAGAAAAGCACAGACAGGAATCCTTGTTCTCTTTGCCTGCACATGTTGTAAGCATCGTTTTATTTGGGATTTGGTCTTTCATATGGTTGGTTAATTGTTGCAAGCATTATTTCCAGGCCAGCATCATTTCTTCAGTTTGGCTTCCTTTCTTTCTTTTTATTTTTTTCTCTTGGAGTATAGTTGATGTACAATGTTGTGTTAGTTTCAAGTGTACAACAAAGTGAATCAGTTATACACACGCATCTTATTTTTTTTAAGATTCTTTTCTCACAAAAGTCCTTGCAGACTACTGAATAGTGTTTCCTGTGCTATACAGTAAGCACTTATTAGTTATCTATTTTATGTATAGTGATGTATGTACGTTCATCCCAGTCTCACAATTTATTCCTCCCCCTATTCTCCCCTGGTAACCACAGGTTTCTTTTCTATTTCTGTGACTCTATATATTTATTTTTTTTGTAAGTAAGTTTATTGGACTCCTTTCTTGGAGGGCTCCTCCTCTCTACGAGTTGCATTTATGCCTCTGGGCATCAGGAATAGAAATCAAGGGGTGGTTGAAACACACAACCGAAATATTCTCTAAAGCAGAGTTTAAGATTCTTAGAATTATAGGGGACTTATTTTTCAGTGCATGGCAGGTAGCTGACCTGTCATGGGTCTCAGGGCTCTGGCCTGGGCCTGAGGGTGCCCTGGAATAACACTGGACGATGCCTGCGGCAGGGGGTGGGGGGGTTGGGTGGGGGCGGTTATTGGGCCACTTCTCCATTTGTAGTCAAATAGAATCAGCCAGTCCCTGTCCAGTGTGGATTGACAATGCCATTCTCCTGAAAAACCTCTTCCTCTAAAGATCACCAGGATAGCACAGTGGTTGGCAATTTATTCTGCTACAAGGAAATGGACTGATTTCTTTCTTTTTTTTTTGGTGAAGCCTCTGCCGCCTTGTCATGACTCCATGGAATCCATGCAGGTGTACAAGCAGCACTGCCAGATAGCAGAAGAATACCGCGAGGTGAAAAAGGAGATCGCCCTGCTGGAGGAAAGAAAGTAAGTAGTGTGCCGCCCCCGGGTACCCTCATCCTTGACCGCTGACTGCTGCTCATGGACGGTGGACGGTAGGGGAGGACAGGCTGAGCGTGGGGGCGAGAGGGAAGGAGACAGGTGGGCAGGAGAACTTTCTGTGGTTCAGGGTTCTGTGCCTTCATCTGTGATTCTAGGAGTGATACGAGCGGAACTGTGCTGGATGAAAGAGACCGGCCAGAGGAACCAGGGCAGTGTGTCCTACTCAAAACTTAACTTTTAACGAGCATTCTTTAATTCAGGAAATCAAAGATGCTAAAATACCGCCTGGAGCCACGTGGTGTTCCCTGAGAATGTGCTCAAAGGCCCAGGGCACTTTGTCTTAGGGTGGATTTTAATTAATGCTTGAATGCTGGCATGCCCACTTCAGGTAGAGAAGCCACTGGGATGGCTCCTTGGGATAAGGTAAATGTGTTAGTTGATTAACTGTATTTTATAGCTCAATAGTCCAGTAAGTTTTCTTTTTCTTTTTTTATCTTCACAGCTTCTATTGTCATTAAAGTTCTGCTGAAGGGAGTTAGGCAGTTTATTAATTAAAGCATTCTCACTTTACCTACTCATAACTTTATGCTTCTGAATTCTCCTCCTTTTTTTATATTAAACTTTTTGCTTCGTATTGGAGTATAGCCGATTAACAATGTTGTGAGAGTTTCAGGTGGACAGCAAAGGGACTCAGCCATACATGTATCCATTTTCTCGATTGCACTAAATTCTGCCGATATCAACTCGGTGATCCCCGTTCTTTCATCCTTTCAAAGCATCAGACACTTTTTTTTCATAGCTTTGGTCAGTGTGTACTTACACATTTATTAGGGAGATCTTTTGATGGATATTTGCATCTCCTGCTAAATGGCAAGTGTCCTAAAAAGGGAGGATAGTCAGGTGTTTCCCACCATCATTTTCCTGAAGCGCAATACATAGCGTGTAGATACTGAATCAAGTTTCGGTGAGTGAGTGACACATAATCCAAACATATTGTGAGTCTTTAAGTTTCTGCTCTTCTTCTTCCTACTGCAGTGATACATGGTATCACAACATATTTCTATTTATACTTATATAAAGCATAATTTTTAAATGACTCTAAGGGAAACATATTTTGTTTTGAGAGATTTATGAAGCTCTCGGGACCCTTTGAAGACTCCCCAGAATGGTAGTTGGACAGGATAATATGGTCGGGAGCAGCACTGGTTTTAGGGTCGGACATCATTTATGCTGAGACCAGTTGGCATGTTGCAAATATCTTCTTACTTCCTTGAAGTGAAGTGAAGTCACTCAGTTGTGTCCGACTCTTTGCGACCCCGTGGACTGTATCCCACCAGGCTCCTCTGTCCATGGGATTCTCCAGGCAAGAATACTGGAGTGGGTTGCCATTTCCTTCTCCAGGGGATCTTCCCAACCCAGGGATCGAACCCAGGTCTCCCACATTACAGGCAGATGCTTTAACCTCTGAGCCACCAGGGAAGCCCTCTTACTTCCTTACTTTCCTTCAAATATAAAGTCATACCTGGACTTTTGGCTATAGGGCATTGAAAGATGCTCATGAGGAGATGAGAAACACAACTTTTCCTTTGTATGTCTGAGACTTACTTTTTGGTCTAAAGAGTTTTCACAAATTGGTTGGAATGCTTTGATTGTACATTTGCATACAATCTGAGTCCTTCAAAAAGTGTCATAAAGAAACTGAAGATGCCTATCAATAATGTAACCAGAGATGAAGTTAAGGGAGGACTTGTATTATCAGTGGCTTATAAACGATCTTCCAGTTGGTGTGTATGTGTGTGTTAACTATGGTGTTGTGATAGGAAAAAAAGCCCCAGGTAAATTATGTATTTATTTGTAAATAATAAATATTTTAGACTGAAGTTATAGTGTTATTTAAATTAGCCGCATGTGTAGCTTTTTTGGGGGGGTGGCAATACAAGACTTTCCCACTAAATTATATGTTTTGTAAAGTGTATATTTTTATATGCTGCATCAAAAAATACAATAGGACAACATTATGAGATCTCATAATACCATATGAGAGTGATTCATTGCTCTCTTATTGAAGCATATTCTTGCTGTTTCTGCAAAACTCATCTTATTTCCTCTCTCAAGCCTATTTGGAAGGGTTTGGAGTTTTCTTGAAATCATGATGTTATCTTTTTTTTTCTCCCTAAGTAATTCACTAGATTTTAGACAAAGACCAGATTCTTTGATTATTTTTTTCCTTTCTTTTTGGTAAAGTCTCTCAAAGTCCTTTTTATTCATTCCAGTTTCTGCCATTTGGGATTGGGACTTGTTACTTCAAATCTTGGTCAGTGTAATATTCTAACTGGTTTCCCTGCCTGTGGTTTCACGTTGCTAGAGAAAAGGACATGAAGTTCTCCGCCTAGATTGTGAGATCTGCCTCAGTATGGTCTTAGTACCTCTGCAGAATGTTTTAGCTCATTCTCGCCTATTCACTTTTCCTGCCTCAGTGCCCTTGCTCACATCAGGCTCTGTCTAGAGTCTCCTTCGTTCCTCTTCATCTGTCCAAACGCTACCCTTGAAAAGAACTTAGCCTGTATCCCTCCCCAACCACCCCACCGCTTTTCCTGGGTGAAGAAAAACTTACTGGAATGATTCTTTGGGCACTTTTTGTAGGCTAGTGTTATCAGTAGTTACTCACTGACTGGGCTCAGATGGTAGAGAATCTGCCTGCAATGCAGGAGACATGAGTTTGATCCCTGTATCATGAAGATCCCCTGGAGAAGGAAATGGCAACCCACTCCAGTATTCTTGCTTGAGAAATCCCATGGACAGAGGAGCCTACAGTCGGCTACAGTTCATGGGTCACAGAGTCAGACACGACTGAGCGACTATCACTATTACTGAACTGTATGTCCTGTCTTTCTGATTCTGTCTAGCTCCCTGCAGAGCTCGATACCCTTTAACTTCTCTTTGTATCCCAGTCACTGAATAGGGAGTTGAGCATAGGATAAAATATGAGTTGGGGTGATTTACAGTGGCCGATTATAGGAGATCATTATATCCACCATGTAGCATTTTTTATTTGTAATTTGTATGGTCTGTATTTAAAATATGGAGTCAGTATCAGAAGTAAAGAATTGCTAAGATAAATTGTTAAAACTGGAAGTATGGTTATGTTTTATATTTGTAAAAAAATGAGCTTGATCCTACAAAGGCTTTGTGCGGTTCATGTTGTTTTTTTTTTAACACTTTACTGAAGTGGGCTTCCCTGGTGGCTCAGATGGTAATGCGTCTGCCACAAGGAAATGGCAAACCACTCCAGTACTCTTGCCTCGAAAATTCCATGGACTGAGGAGCCTGGTAGGTGGACACGACTGAGTGACTTCACTTTCATTTTACTGAAGTAGAAATTCATTTTGCAACAGATATTCTCCTAAATGGTCTTTGTGTTTAGGCAAGATTGTTGTTCAGTTGCCAAGTTGTGTCCGAATCTTTGTGACCCCATGGACGGCAGCATGCCAGGCTTCCTTGTCCTTCACTGTCTCCTGGAGTTTGGTCAAACTCATGTCCATTGATTTGGTGATGCTATTCAACCATCCCATCCTCTGTCGTCCCCTTCTCCTCCTGACCTCAATCTTCCCCAGCTTCAGGGTCTTTTGCAGTGAGTTGGCTCTTCACATCAGGTGGCCAAAGAATTGGAGCTTCAGCTTCAGCATCAGTTCTTCCAATGAATACTCTAATTTCCTTTAGGATTGACTGGCTTGATCTCCTTGCAGTCCAAGAGACTCTCAAGAGTCTTCTCCAACACCACAATTTGAAAACATCAATTGTTTGGCACTCAGCCTTCTTTATAGTTCAACTCTCACATTCATACATGACTACTGGAAAAACCATAGTTTTGACTAGATGGACCTTTGTTAGCAAAGTGGTGTCTCTGCTTTTTAATACACTGTCTAGGTTTGTCATAACTTTTCTTCCAAGGAGCAATTGTCTTTTAATTTTGTGGCTGCAGTGATTTTGGAGCCTGAGAAAATAAAATCTGTCATTATTTCCACTTTTCCCTCTTCTCTTTGCCATGAAGTGATGGAGCCGGATGCCATGATCTTAGTTTTTGGATTGTTGAATTTTAAGCCAGCTTTTTCATTCTCCTATTTCACCCTCATCAAGAGGCTCTTTAAAGGGAAAAAAAAAAAGTCTCTTTAGTTCCTCTTTACTCTCTGCCATTAGAGTAGTATCATCTGCATATCTGAGGTTGTTAATACTTAGTCAAAATAGAGTGGACCAAATGGATTTGACTGAAATAAATCAGCTCTTCATTTTTCAATCATTTGGATGAGCATTTCTTCCCTATATTTAATAAAATGTGACTGATTACGTTGCTTCTGGATATATCTATATCTATGACTGGATATATATACATCCAGAGAATGGATATATATGACTGAGTTCCTTTGCTGTCCACTGAAACTCTACGACATTGTTAATTGGCTATAACACCAGTACAAAATAAAGCGTTAAAAAAAAGAACAGCCACTGCGTTCAGCTGTGCAGTGAATGTTCCATACCACACTGAGAGGGGAACTGTCCATATTAACCCAGGTGTTTAAGAGAGAGTTTTTACATGTTGGAGCCATGTGGGCACAGGTTAAACTGAACTTCACTCTCGTCTCCAGAGGGGGTCTCCCTGGATCTAGTTTGAGAGACTTCACGGAGGGGAGAGAAGAGTTGATTATATATTATTTTAAATCTTGTCTGTTGGGTGGATAAAGAGAATCAAACATTTTCTAAGATTACAAACTCACAATAGGGTGAATTTAATTTAAAGAATAGTTTCTGGTTTATTGACCGGTGATATACAAACAGCTGCTTCTTACTTTCATTGGGAAGTTTTCTCTTCTCAGTTGAAAAAAAAAAGACAATTTTACTGAAAGCTTTAAAAATTTACCAATAATTCTGACAGCTTTGCAAAACTCTACTATCATTTTTGCCTATTTTTTCCTAACCCTTTTGTATGTGAATAAATATATTTATATAAGTACAAATATAGTAACATAACATATATATATATACTTTTTTCAATAAATATTATGAGCATTTTTATAGAACACATATAAATTTTGTGTACGGAATGGAAACTCATAGAAATGAGATTTTTTTTTTGTTGGGCTATAAACTTGAGTTGGTTATTTTGTTATTGTTTTCCTTTTGTTTCCTCTGTTTTTTTTTTTTTCCTTGCCATTTCCTTTGTTTTTTTCCTTGACATCCTGTGGGTTAATTGAACATATTTTAGGATTCCATTTTTATCTATTTTAGTATTTAAAAAAAATTTTTATTGTGGTATAGTTGATTTACAATAGCAAAGTAAGTCAGTTATACATATACATATATATATTCATATATATATATATACACACACATACATATATTCACTCTTTTTTAGATTCTTTCCCATATAGGTCACTACAGACTTATTGAGAAGTCTGTATAGTAGTATACTGTGCTATACAGTATTGGAGAAGGAAATGGCAACCCACTCCAGTGTTCTTGCCTGGAGAATCCCAGGGATGGGGAAGCCTGGTGGGCTACTGTCTATGGGGTCACGCAGAGTCAGACACAACTGAAGTGACTTAGCAGCAGCAGTGCTATACAGTAGATCCTTATTAGCTATCTATTTTTACATATAGTAATGTGTGTATGTCAACCCAAACTCCCATAGATATTTTATGACATTTGAAATTTATCACTGAATTGTTTGCATGCCTTAAATGTGTTTTTGGGAATTCCTTGTCAGTCCAGTGGTTAGGACTCTGCACTTCCACTTCAGGGGGCCTGGGTTCAATCCTTGTCAAGAAATTAAGATTCTGCAAGTCATTCGACACAGCAAAAAAAAAAAAAAAAAAAAAGAAAAGGTAGAGTTAAACTCTAATTAGTTCTAAAATTTAAACTTATAACAGTAAAGTTTGTAGTAAACTTAGTATTATTAAATACTAATGCTATGCTATGCTAAGTCACTTCATTCGTGTCCGACTCTGTGTGACCCCATAGATGGCAGCCCACCAGGCTCCCCCGTCCCTGGGATTCTCCAGGTAAGAACACTGGAGTGGGATGCCATTTCTTTCTCCAATGCATGAAAGTGAAAATTGAAAGTGAAGTTGCTCAGTCATGTCCAACCCTCAGCGACCCCATAGACTGCAGCCTTCCAGGCTCCTCCATCCATGGGATTTTCCAGGCAAGAGCACTGGAGTGGGGTGCCATTGCCTTCTCCGATTAAATACTAATAATACTATTATTAAATACGTATTTTTAAAATATGTTAAAAAATAATAAACTTAAATTTATAATAGTAAAGTTTGCTTTGTGTTTTATCTCATTCAGAGGAGAAACCACTTGTTGCTCTATGTAAGAAAAATTGTGTTAGGTGCTGTAGTGTTTAAAAGTTTGACTTAGAGGGGCTTCCCTGGTGGTGCAGTGGTTAAGACTCTGAGTTTCCACTCAATGCGGGGAGGATATGGTGAAGGTTAGATCCCTGGTCAGGGAACTAATATCCCACATGTTGTGGGGTGTGGCTAGGGTGGTGGTGGTGGGAAGATTGACTTAGAATATCAGGAAAAGAGGTAAACTCTTAGAAAATTTGGGTTGAAAAATGTTATGTAACAAAAGAAACAATTCAGGGGTTTTTTGGTAGACTCAGAGCTGTGCGACCATCATCACAATTTTAGAATATTTTCATCACCCCCAAAAACAAATCTGATGCACTGAGTAGTCAGTCCCCATTCCTCTTCCTCCTGCCAGCCACTGGCAACCACTCATCTACTTTCTGACTCTGTGTGTTTGCCTATTCTGGATATTTCAGAGAAATGGAATCATGCATTTCTCATTCAGAGACGTGGTATGTGGTCTTTTGTGACGGGCTTCTCTCACTTAGTGTAATATTTTCGAAGTTCATCTGTGTTGAGGCATGTGTCAGTGCAGGCAGACCTTGGAGGTATTGCAGGTTTGGTTCTAGACCATGGGCAGTAAAGTGAACATCGCACCAGAGAGTCACACAAATTCTTTGGTTTCCCAGTGAATATGAAAGAACCCGCCTGCAATGCAGGAGACCTGGGTTAGATCCCTGGGTTGGGAAAATCCCCTGGAAGAGGGAAAGTCTACCTACTCCAGTGATCTTGCCTGGAGAATTCCATGGACTGTAGAGTACATGGGGTCTCAAAGAGTCGGACTCGGCTGAGCAACTTTCACTTTCACCTCACTTTCATGTTTATACTATTAATCTATTAAGTATACTATGTAATCTATTAAATGTGTAGCAGCATTATGTCTAAAAAAGTACATGCGTGCATGCTAAGTTGCTTCAGTCGTGTCTGACTCTTCGTGACCCTATGGACTGTAGCCTGCCAGTCTGTCTGTGGGATTCTCCAGGCAAGAATACTGGAGTGGGTTGCCTTTCCCTTCTCCAGGGGATCTTCCTGACCCAGACACTGAACTCGCATCTCTTGCAGCTTATGCACCACAGGTGAATTCTTTACTGCTGAGCCCCCAGGGAAACCCAAAAAAGTACATATCTTAATATAAAAACACTTTATTGCTAATAAATGCTAACCTTCATAAAATAGTGGTCTTTTTACATAATAACATCAAAGATCATGGATCACAGGTTACCATTACAAATACAGTAATAATGAAAAAGCTTGAAATATTTTGAGAATTTCCAAAATGTAATAGAGAGACACAAAATGAGCAAATGTTAGAAAAAAAAAGAAAAGCAAAATACAGTATCTGTGAAGCACAATAAAGCAAAGTGCAATAAAATGAGATACAACTGTGTTTTATTTCTTTTTATTGTCAAATAATGTTCCACTGTATGGTTATACCACGTTCATTTATCCATTTGTCAGTTGATGGACCTTTGGATTCTTTGAAGTTTTTGGCTATTATGAATAATGCTGCTACAAACATTCATGTAAAAGTGTTTGTGGGTATGTATCTTTTCCGTTCACTTTTACTAGGAGGAGAATTGCTGGGTCCTGTGATAGTCCCACGTGTAACCTTCTGAAGTGAAAGTCACTTAGTCGTGTCCAACTCTTTGTGGCCCCATGGACTATACAGTCTGTGGAATTCTCCAGGCCAGAATACTGGAGTGGGTAGCCTTTCCCTTCCCCAGGGGATCTTCCCAACTCAGAGGTTGAATCCAGGTCTCCGGCATTGCAGGAGGATTCTTTACCAGCTGAGCCACAAGGGAAGCCCCATAACCTTCTGAGGGGCTGCCAGACTGTTTCTGAAATGGCTACACCATTTTATATTCCCATTAGAAACGTATGAACGATCCAATTTCTCCACATCTTTGCCAACGCTTATTATGTCTTTTTGGTTATAGTCATGCTACTGCTGCTGCTAAGTCGCTTCATACTGCTGCTGCTACGCCATACGGCTGCCACCAGGCTGTCTTCTCAAGGCAAGAACACTGCAGTGCCAGCCATTTCTTTCTCCAATGCATGAGAGTGAAAAGTGAAAGTGAAGTTGCTCAGCCGTGTCCGACTCCTAGTGACCCCATGGACGGCAGCCTACCAGGCTCCTCTATCCATGGGATTTTCCAGGCAAGAGTACTGGAGTGGGGTGCCATTGCCTTCTCCGTATAGTCATACTAGTGGCTATAAAATGATGTTTCTTTGTGGTTTTGATTTACACTTCCCTGATAGCTAAAAATGTTGAACATCTTTTCATGTGCTTTGTGACATTTCTATGACGTCTTGGAGAAATGTCTATTTGGATCCTTTGCCCACTTTTAAATTGAGTTGTCTTTTTATTATTGAGTTAAAAAAAAAGGATATATAATTTTAATGGCAAAACTTTAGAAAAGGGTTTTCATAGGGGGAATACCACAATTAACATCTGATCAGCAGTTCTTGTCTTTTTTTTTTTTTTGCTGCTCTGCATGGCATGTGGGATCTTAGTTCCCCAACCAGAGATCAAACCCACACCCCTTGCATTGGAAGTGCAGTGTCTTAACTGCTGGATCACCAAGGAAGTCCCTTCACATCTTTTTAAAGTGTTTAAAATGATGCTTGAGGGAGCAATATCTCACTTGAGGAGAATATATTGGGATGGAGGAAAATGGAGTGTAAGCAATTTGTAAAGTCAGTTTAGAAACAGCCCTATTTTGATTTGTTTTTAGTTATGGTATTTAATTTGTTTTGAAATTTCCAGCAGCAAGAGGTTTTTCTATCTCACCAGAAACATTCATTTCTTTGTGATATTCCTGTGTTACATTTTGGAACTCAGAGGTTTTTAACCTGTGTTCTGGGGAAACTCTCAAAGACGGGACAAAGAGGGTGAGGGGCAGGGAAGGGCCAGATGGTGGAAGTTCAGTTTTATGTGTTTCACTTGCTTGACTTCAGGGAAGTTTTCTTCCCACAGTACCACAGTTAGCAAACGTTGAAAACCAAACCTCGCTTTTTTTCATTCCCAGCATATTTTCCTGAAATATTTACACAGCCCTCAGAAAGTAGGTTTTCAGGGTTATAAAGAAACAGTGAATGAGGATATTTCTCCACAAGTGTTTGCAGGGTATGTAGTAATGAGGGAACGAAATCTGACCCTCTTTCCTAAGATGTCTAATACAGATAAGATGGTTTTTGGTAAGTTGTAGGATTTGTGTTCGTTTTCCAACAGGGGAGATACACTTCTGAGACTAACTAAGCAATCGAGAATGGAGGACAGGGCTTGGTTTGCAATAGGATTTCAACAAATATATGTTGCGTGAATGAGTAGAAGGGCCAAACAAGTGTCTTGACTCTTCACTTTGCTCCAAGAGGCAGAGATGTGGTCAAGGGGATTCTTTCATTTTAGGACTGAGCTTTATGTGAAATCCCAGTATCCCAGATTTCATCAGACTACGAGGTTACACTTTCCACTGGTGCCCCAGTCATAAAGATTTGGGCCTTTAAAGAATCCTCCTACAAACGCAGGAGATGCAGGAGATGTGGGATCAATCCCTGGGTCAGGAAGACACCCTTGGAGAAGGAAATGGCAACCCACTCCAGTCGCACTCTTGCCTGGGAAATCCCATGGACAGAGGCACCTGGCAGGCTACAGTCCATGGGATTGAAGAGAATCCAACTGGACTTAGATACTCAACAGCAAAGTGCACATATCTTTCGAGAATCACTAACAGTGCAGTCTAAATCTTTATTTAAACTAAAAGTCTCCCCATGATAGAGATAGTATTGTATTACTTTATTATCTAAAATTAATACTTTAGCTCCTAGGGGCTAACCTGCCAGGATTTTCTTTTCCAAATAAAAATGTTTAGTCAGCTTTGAAAGTTCGAAGAGCCATAGTAGTGGTCTTCACAGAAGCAGAGAAATATTTGTCCTAATGATGAATCTATTTCCAACCTCCTATAAGATAAAGAATATCCTTCATTTTGGAATTACTTTACAGAAAGTCTTCAAGTTTTTCCTACCAACTCACTAGGATTTCCCCTTTTCCTATTTGTTTTAGCAAATAAAACCTTTGCCAAGCATGCAGCTTAGGATGGAGACAATAGATGATCTCTGGTGCAGCCAAGGTTATGACCTTTTCACTGTTGAGGTACCTCATGTGGAAAACTGTGTTACAGGTTCTTGACATCAGAAATAAGATTCCTGTGATGATGGTCTTCTGCACCTTTATCAAACTCTTTTGAAGGGAATGATAGAAATGATAAATAAGAAATCAAAGCAAGACCCTATCTAGTCAACTATACATATTGACTTGTTCTTCAGATCATCTATTTATGATTATCTTTGTAGCTTGATGTGCCAGGATTTAATTATGAATTGCTAATGGATGAACATCAATTTGTCTATATAAATGGGAGACCTGGGTTCGATCCCTGGGTTGGGAAGATCCCCTGGCAGAAGGCATGGCAACCCACTTCAGTATTCTTACCGGCAGAATCCCCATGGACAGAGGAACCTGGCGGGCTACAGTCTATGGGGTCACAAAGAGTCAGACATGACTGAGCGACTAAGCACAGCACAGCACAATGGATGAGCATCAACTTGTCTATATAACTAGGTCTTGGACAGGAGGTAACAGATGTTTTGACAGTATTCATTAAATAGATGTATAACTGCTTATCAAATACATGAAACTAATTTAGAAATCTATCAATCGAGTCTTCTTGATTCCAGTAAGGAATAAATTATTATTGACTTTCTCCGACTCAAGAAGATTGGATTAGACAATCACGACCATTCCTTTTAGTTGTAAAATCTGTGATTTTGTGATTTATTTTCCCTACCAGTTAAAACTGGTAATGAATGTCCTCAGGAGTTTTAAACAAGATCAGATATGGAACCTGGACAGTAGCCACTGTTTGTGTGACACAGTTAATTTGAAGAGATGAAAAGAACAGGAATAGATCTGATGGGTGAGGGATTTGAAGGCATGTCTCTTTTTACTTACATAAGTTTTACCAATCAATTTCTTTAAGAAATTTCTTCAGGACTTCCCTGGTGGCTCAGATGGTAAAGCGTCTACCTACAATGCAGGAGACCCGGGTTCAATCCCTGGGTTGGGAAGATCTCCTGGAGAAGGAAATGGCAACCCACTCCAGTATTCTTGCCTGGAAAATCCCATGGACGGGGGAGCCTGGTAAGCTACAGTCCATGGGGTTGCAAAGAGTCGGACACGACTGAGCGACTTCACTTCACTTTCTTTAAGATAGTTACATTAGAAACTATGTGTGCATGCTCAGTTGCTTCAGATGTATCTGACTCTGTGACGCTATGGACTGTAGCCCTCCAGACTCCTCTGTTCATGAGATTCTCCAGGCAAAAATACTGGAGTGGGTTGCCATGCCCTCCTTCAGGATATCTTCCCAACCCAGGGATCAAACCCACATCTCCTGCGTTGCAGGTGGATTCTTTACTGCTGAGCCAACGGGAAGCCCATAAGAAACTTAACTAACATTTAATTATTAACGTTTATTGCTTAAGTTAAGTTTAGAGGCAAGAACCTCAAACATTTAATCAGAAGAATAGGTTCGATTCACATCTGTTTCTTAATAGGTGTGTGACTTTTCCCAATTAGATTAAGTACTTTGAGTTTCTATTTATTTTTAAAACATGTGTTGACCCTGAGGTACCTTATTCTCCAATTATATTTAATCAACAAGTATTTTCTTGCAGACTTTATATTTTTTTCCCCCTCTTTGGCCTCACTGAATCTGATCAGGGATCAAACCCATGCCTCCTGCAGTGGAAATGTGAAGTCCTAATCACTGGATTGCTGGGGAATTCCCTATACTCTTTTTTCAAACCATTTTTAAAAACCATTTTAAACCATTTAAGTATAGTTGATTTACAATTCTAGGTTAGTTTCAGGTGTACAGAAAAATTATTCAGTTATGTATATATACACATATAAATTATTTTTCAAGTTCTTTTCCATTATAGGTTATTATAAGATTTGAGTATGGTTCCCTGTGCTCTACAGTAGGTCCTTGGTATTTATCTATTTTATATATTGTAGTGTGTATATGTTAATCCCAAACTTCTAATTTGTCTTTGGGAGCCTTTGTGTTCTAAACACCATGGAAGATTCAAAGATCAATTAGAGCCCAAAGGAACTTTGTGTGTATGCGTATCAGTGTTCAGGTTATCTTCCCTTTGTCCCTGTTGGGGTGTTTCTTTCCAATGCCTGGTTTTGCTCAGTGGTCACCAAATTGGGTACACAAGGTAGTCCATTGAATGCAGGAAGAAAATACTAGAACTTCTATTCTTATTTGCTTTTTTGCCCTTTTTCTAAGGCAACTTTATTTTGACAGTTTCAAATTTATAGAAAAGTTGCAAAAATGATATAAAGAACCCCCATATTTCCTTTATTGCATTGACTAGTTATTAAAGGAGAAGGCAATGGCACCCCACTCCAGTACTCTTGCCTGGAAAATCCCATGGACGGAGGAGCCTGGTGGGTTGCAGTCCCTGGGGTCGCTAGGAGTCAGACATGACTGAGCGACTTCACTTTTACTTTTCACTTGTATGCATTGGAGAAGGAAACGGCAACCCACTCCAGTGTTCTTGCCTGGAGAATCCCAGGGATGGGGAGCCTGGTGAACTGCCGTCTATGGGGTCGCACAGAATCGGACACGACTGAGGTGACTTAGCAGCAGTTATTAAAAATTTCCCCAGTTGTGCTTTATTCTCCCTCTCCCAAAAGCTGCACACTGCTGGGGTTCTTTCTCTCTTAGAGAGGTAGGATATGTATCTATCTATATCACATGTATATATACAGATAAATAGTGAAAAGTGAAAGTGAAGTTGATCAGTCGTGTCCGACTCTTTGCGACCCCATGGACTGTAGCCCACCAGGCTCCTCCATCCATGGAATTTTCTAGGCAAGAGTATTGGAGTGGGTTGCCATTTCCTTCTCCAGGGGATCTTCCTGACCTGGGGATCAAACCTGGGCCTCCCGCAGTGCGAGCAGACGCTTTACCGTCTGAACCACCAAGGAATCCCATATATATACAGATATATATGTGTATGTCAATCAGTATCTGTATCTCTATTATGCTCCTTTGTCCTAAATACTTCAGTGATGTTTTCTAAGGACAAGGACATCCTGTCACTTGACCTCAGTACCATAATTAAAATTAAGAAATTTAGCATTGACACAGTACTGTTATCTAATTCATAGCCTGTATTTAAATTGCATCCCCTAGTGGCTCAACTGTAAAGAACCCATCTGCAAATGCAGGAGACATGGGTTTGATTCTTGAGTCTGGAAGATACCCCGGAGAAGGAAATGGCTACCCATTTTGGTATTTTTGCCTGGGAAATCCCATGGACAGAGAAGACTGGTGGGCTACAGTCCTTGGGTCACAAAAAGTTGTACATGACTTAGCGACTAAACAACAGCAACAACAAATTGCATCGCTTTCCCTATAATGTCCTTCAGAGCTTTTTTTTCCCAGTCCAGAATTGCATATTGATTTCTCTTTAGTTTTTTAACATGTGAAAGAGTTGTTTTTAACATTTTGAAGGGTACAGGCTAGCTATTTTTTTTAGCATTTCCCTCAATTTGAGGTTGTCTGGTATTTGCATTTTTTGGAAGGAATACCCAGGTGGTGCTAGTGGTAAAGAATCTGCTTGCTAATGCAGGAGATGAGATGTGGGTTCAGTCCCTGGATGGGGAAGATCCCCTGGAGGAGCATGATAACCCACTCCAGTATTCTTGCTTGGAGAATCCCATGGACAGAGGAGCATGCACGGCCGCAGTCCATAGTGTCACAAAGAGTCAGCCACGGCTGAAGCGACTCAGCACAGCATGCACACACCACAGAAAAGATGTAGGGTCTTTTGTGATGTATGCAACATCTACTGATCTCGTTACTAGAAATGTCAAGTTTGATCACTTGGTTCAAGTGATGTTCCAGGTCTCTGCACTTTTTCCTACAGAGGAGGAAGAAATGTGACATACCCTTATATGGAGGTAAAGGAGAATTCAGTTAAATCTAGTTTAGGATTAACCGACACATATAAGGGGAGTGGACCTGTTTTGGGTTGTCATGTTTATTAATGGATTCCTAGGTGGCGCTAGTGGTAAAGAATCCGCCTGCCAGTGCCGGAGATGCAAGAGATTCGGGCTCAGTCTCTGGATTGGGAAGATCCCCTGCAATAGAAAATGGCAACCCACTCCAGGATTCTTACCTAGGAAATCCCATGGAGGGAGGAGCCTGGCAGGCTACAGTCCATGGGATCGTGTGCCCCCCACCCCAATTTATTAAATCTAAACATGGACTGCTGCTGCTGCTGCTGCTGCTAAGTCACTTCAGTCGTGTCTGACTCTGTGCGATCCCATAGATGGAAGCCTACCAGGCTCCCCCATCCTTGGGATTCTCCAGGCAAGATCACTGGAGTGGGTTGCCATTTCCTTCTCCAATGCATCAAAGTGAAAAGTGAAAGTGAAGTCGCTCAGCCATGTCCAACTCTTAGCAACCCCATGGACTGCAGCCTACCAGGTTCCACTGCCCATGGGATTTTCCAGGCAACAGTACTGGAGTGGGGTGCCATTGCCTTCTCCTCCTTATTATGTGTATTTATATAAATGAATTACTTACAAATATTTATTGAAAACTGATTTTGTTTAAGGCGTTATCACCACAGGCTCCCTCCAATAACCTTAGCCTACTTCCTGAATTCTCAAGTCAGACTCCCACCAAATGTGGATACATCGTTTTGTAGTTAAAGTGACAAGATATACATAAGGACTAGAGAAAGACATGGAAAATAAAACCTGCAGGAAGCAACTGAAATTTCTTAGTTCGAAAAAACTTAGTCAAGGTTTGTTAAACTCAGAAAACAAAAGAAGTAATATCTGAACTTGGAGGACAAAACTTGTTAATAGATAAGGGACAAACTATAGTCCCCCTACCCTTAAGACAGTAGCATCTTAAGTTGTAAACAAATTTTTCTGCTTTTTTCTCCAAAATAGTGGTAACATTTACAGTTAGTTGAACTCTTTAAAGGATCACCTTTCTGACTGTTGATGGACTTATTGAGCTTTTCGAAAGTGTATTTTAAGTATTTGGGATATACCTAATAGAGGTGCTGGGATAAAATAAAGGCAGCAAACATTTGTGAACCTAGAAAAATGACCCTAAGTCACTGGAGAAGCAGAGATGGGTCCGATTTAGCAGAGCGGAATGATATATTCGGCTTCCAGTATGCTGTTGCTGTGTAATTTAATTTGTTTCATTACGTTTTGTGCTTCTGCCTCACCTGCCCCGTGCATCTTCAGAAAGGAGCTCATTGCCAAGCTGGATCAGGCAGAAAAGGAGAAGCTGGATGCCGCTCAGCTGGCTCGGGAATTCGAGGCACTGACGGAGGAGAATCGGACACTGAAGCTGGCCCAGTCCCAGTGTGTAGAACAACTGGAGAAACTGAGAATACAGTATCAGAAGAGACAGGGCTCGTCCTAACTCGACATGATTGAGTGTGAGCATAAGAGGTTGGTGACTGCTGTGCACTGGCCAAAAGATTTTTTATTTTAAAGGGATAGCGAGTAAAATCTGTTGCTTCTCCTTATTACACACACGGCCAAGGTCTACACTAATGAATTGCATGCTTGCCAGTCTAGTTGGACAGAAGGGCTATTTTCTTTTAAATAAGATAATGAAAACAAATCTTTACCAGATGTTTTTAGAGATCATAATTCGTTTCAAAACATTTTTTTTTCCTTATTTAGCAAGGTATGATCATACTGTATATATCTGGGTAGAAAATGATAAAGAACATTGACTGTTTCTACTAAGAATCACGAGCAGAATTCAGCCATGAAACAGACTAGTAAGATGCTCACTGTAGTTTCACATCGGAGTATTTTTAAATTTCATGTCTTTAATATTTCAACTGTGCTCCAGTGTGAACTGTCAGAAACTTCACTGCATATATTTATGTTCACCATTAGGTTTAATCCCTCAATGATTGATTGCACTAAGAATATATTGTTGCATATCATAAAAGCTTTCTCATGAAAATATTAGCAGCAAGCATGTTTGTGTGAGTGCACATTCACAGTGCTAACTTGCTGTTGTAAGGAAAAACTGATAAAGGTGCATTTTCTTCATGCCACGTTACCTCCTGGTAAACATTTCTGCCTTTGCTTGTGTGTGTTCTGGGGGAAACAGACATTACTTTGGTGAGTTCCCATGTAAACATCAGTAAAATTCTAACTACCCCTCTGTTTTGGGTTTAAGGAGATGTTTTGGGTCAATGATGACTAATAAGAATACATGAGTAAATTCAGGATTAATATGATCTTCCCTTGTTCTATCACAATGTTTCCCCAAATTGATCTCTTTCTTTTATGTCCATTTCTATTCTTGTAACTTCTTTTTCATTAAACATGGATCAAAATTCTCCAGTCTGTATTTTGTTCCTTTTTTTAACCTTAATGTATGCTAAAAGTTGGCATAAGGTAACCCTAGTCAGAATTTGCTCTTAGTTGTATTTGCAAGTGCCAAAAAAGCAGTGAAGTCTCTTTTCTTGATAAGATTGTGGTTTCTTATATAAATAATTTAGAGCTCTATCCTGGAATGATGCATTAATGTCTTAAAGTATTTGCTCAGAAAACATAAAACAGAATAACTGATTAAAGCACTACGATGGCCTGGGGTAGACCAGTTGTTATTAACTGGGGTTGATGCCCTCAAGGGACATTTGGCAAATTCTGGTTATTGTCATGACTAGAATGAGGAGTGCTACTTGCATTTAGAGAGGAGAGGCCAGGGATGCTGCTGGACATCCCGCCATGCACAGGACATCACAACAATGAAGAATTGTTTGGCCCAGGCTTCCTTTATGGCTCAACTGGTAAAGAATCCACCTGCAATGTGGGAGACCTGGGTTTGATCCCTGGGTTGGGAAGATCCCCTGGAGAAGGGAAAGGCTACCCACTCCAGTATTCTGGCCTGGAGAATTCCATGGACTGTATTCCATGGAGTCACAAAGAGTCAGACATGACTGAGCGACTTTCACTTGCACTTGTGCTTCCCTCGTAGCTCAGTTGGTAAAGAATCTGCCTGCAATGCAGGAAACTCCGGTTCGATTCCTGGGTTGGGAAGATCTCCTGGAGAAGGGATAGGCTACCCACTCCAGTATTCTTGGGCTTCCCTTGTGGCTCAGCTGGTAAAGAAGCCACCTGCAATGTGGGAGTCCTGGGTTCAATCCCTGGGTTGGGAAGATCCCCTGGAGAAGGGAAAGGCTACCCACTCCAGTATTCTGGCCTGGAGAATTCCATGGACTGTATAGTCCATGGGGTTGCAAAGAGTCGGACACGACTGAGTGACTTTCACTTTCAATGTGCCAATGGTGCTGAGGTCCATGTACCTTAGACTAATCACTGGACGGTTGGGCAAATGCCAAGGGGAAACATGATGCAGGGCCATGGGTTTCTTGTCCTGTGCTGTGTTTTCATAAGGTCCTTAGCATCCTCAGCCCCAGCCTTCTCATTTGTAAGATGAAGCTTTTTGACGGATCTCAAATTTGAAATGTTATGCGAGCCTATTCACCCTTAGGCTGCTTTGTAGAGTGCAGAGTACTCAGCTTGGAGCTCTGTGATGACCTAGGTGGGTGGGATGGGGACAGAGTGGGAGGGAGGTCCAAGAAGGAGGGGATGTATGTATACATATGGCTGATCTGCTTTGTTATACAGCAGAAACCCACATTGTAAGGGAGCTATACCCCAATTAAAACAACAGCAAAAATAAAATGCCAAAGATAGCAAAAGCAAAACAAAAAAACAGCAACAAAACAAACATTTAACCAAAGGTGAAAGTCCCTATTATCCTGTTAGAATCTTCTTTTTTCAGTAACCTCAAGACATGAATACTAATATAGAGGAGGATTTGTTCACTAAATTTATATGTTTCTAAGGTTAATGGAATGGATCAATGGTAAGTTACTGATCTTTATATACAAGGATTAGTTTTTGTTCACTGCCCACCTGAAGAAGGTTACACGTATTTACAGAATTCAAGCAGTCATGGCACCTTATAGAAAACGGCAGGGGGGGAGCAGGGAAATGAAGTTCCAAAATCTCTCCACTCTACTAGAATGAAAATAATCTTACAGGGTCAAAGTACTTGAACACGCTTGTTATTATGTTAAGGAGATACTAAGTAAATAATTTTCATATCTCTGCATATCTAAATAGTTTTCATATCAGTCTCAGCCTGAAATTTTACTATATTCCCAAAAGGTATCTATTCATGACTCAAAAGCCAGCATCTCTCTAGGTTTGTGTGTATGTGTTTTAATATTTTTTAAATTGAAGTATAGTTGATTTTTAACAGTGTCATGTTAGTTTCAGGTATACAACACAGTGAGTCGTTATAGGAGTGTGAGTTTTAAGCAGATTTTATTATTTAAGATATGGAAACAAGATTTCTCTGGTGGTCCAGTGGTTAAGAATCCGCCTGCCAGTGCAGGGGACACAGGTCTGATCCCTGGTCCGGGAAGATTCCACATGCCACAGGGCGACTAGGCCAGTGCGTCGTAACTCCCGAGCCTGCGTGAGTCCTAGAGCCTGTGAGCCACCACTACCGAGCCACACGCTCTGGACCCTGTGCTCGGCAGTAAGAGAAGCCACCTCAGTGAGAAGCCCATGTACCACAACCAGAGAGTGGCCCCTGCTCACTGCAACTAGAGAAAGCCCACATGCAGCAACGAAGACCCAGCACAACCGTAAATGGAAATAGATAAAATTAAGGAAAAAAATATGCAAGCATCATCTATTTCTGTAGCGTTGCCAGGGAAATCTAAAGGCAAAATTTCTCTTTGTCATTTTCGTTTTTTCATTCATTTGACAATTCCCGCCCCCCCAATCTTATTTACATTGCTTATCATCTATATAACACAGAATCATTTAAGAGTTTTCTCTCTTCAAATATATTTGCAATGTTCTTGTGATTAGCAGTAATGAAAAGTTTATAGAGCATTAAAAATGAGCACAGAGGTTCTGTTAGTATTAAAATGAAGGTACTTGAATGCAAGAAAAATGTAACCCACATTATACTCTGTAATTGCTCTGCTAAAGAATTGGCTGTTTGTGAGCCATCCGGTTTGTGTAGACATGAGAAGAATGTGGTTACGGGTGACTGAAGGTCCAATCTCTAGTCACCGGTGTTGGTATCTCTGTCACTCTGGTGCCTGAGTTGGGATGTGTTATTAACTCGGTACAAACAAGGAACTAAGAGGGATCTGAAATTCAGTTCCACAGAAGTTTACTATTTATTTACCAAGTGCAAGGCAGAGTAGCCACAATAGGAACCCCAAAGTGAATGACTCAATGCCAGCCTTCCACCCCTTGAGGAGCGGCTGTCTTCCCAGAGGGTATATCGAGGGCGTTAGTGAGAAATGAAATTGGGAAGTTCCACTGGGCCCTGTTTGTGGGAGGGTTTCGACAAAACAAACACTTTCAGAAGGGAGTGAGTGATCAGGGCTGGATTTGAAGATAATGAATATGGTTGCAGGGCACAGACTGCGTGGAACTAGAGACACAAGGAATTGTTGGGAGGTCAGTAGGGAGGGTGTGTGGCGGCAACAGCAGGGATGGAGCACAGACTAGGAGCATTGGGACAGACATGGTGAGAAGGGGAATCCAGGTGCCTTGGGATGGAAGGCCTGTGTCGCTGAAGGTGAAGAGAAGTGACATTTGATGAGCCCCTTCCATGCCAGACAATCCAGGTTCATCACACTGGCTATATTATTTCTCAGAACAGCCTGAGAGGTAGCCATAATTATCCCCATTCTCCAAAGCCAGAAATAAGGACCCAGAATTTGCACAGTGTTCAGTGTTCACCAGGGCTGGGATTCAAATGAAAACTGACTTCTTCCCTCCCTCTCGCCACTCGTTCCTTCACTCCTTCCCTTCCCTTTTCCTTCCTTCTTTGTTTCTTTTTCTCTCCCTTTCTTTCCTCCTTTCCTTCTCTCTTTCATTGAGTCCTTGTACTTTGCCAGGCATTCTGAAAAGTGCCAGAGATACACAGTGAACTACAGAAATGTGGGTCCAGTACTCAAGGAACCCTTAGTCTAGTAAAAGAGGTAACCATTTACTTAAATACCTACTCATGCATGCGTGTGCCCTAAGTCACTTCTGTTGCATCCGACTCTTTGTAACTCCATGGACTGTAGCACCCACAAGGCTCCTCTATCCATTCCATGGGATTCTCCAGGAAAGAATGCTGGAGTGGGCTGCCAACCCAGGGATTGAATCTGAGTCTCCTGCATTGGCAGGTGGGTTCTTTACCTCTACTGCCACCTAGGAAGCCCCCCAAATACTTAGCCTGGGTAGTCTTAAATCTATCCCCAAATTCCCTCATTAGGTAGAACCTAATTGTCCTCCCCTTGAATGTGGACTGCAAGGAGATCCAACCAGTCCATCCTAAAGGATATCAGTCCTGGGTGTTCATTGGAAGGACTGATGATGAAGCTGAAACTCCAGTACTTCGGGCACCTGATGCGAAGAACCGACTCATTTGAAAAGACCCTGATGCTGGGAAAAATTGAAGGCAGGAGGAGAAGGGGACAACAGAGAACGAGATGGTTGGATGGCATCACCGATGCAATGGACATGAGTTTGAGTAAGCCCCGGGAGTTGGTGATGGACAGGGGAGCCTGGCATGCTGCAGTCCATGGGGTCACAAAGAGTCGGACATGACTGAGCGACTGAACTGAGTGTGGGATGGACTTAATGACTTGTTGCTAACAAAGAGAATAAAGCAGAAGTGGCAGTATGTGTCCTCTACTCGAGGTCATGAAGACACACGGCTTCCTTCTCATCTGCTCTGTCTTGATCGGGAGCACTAGGCAAGCTGGCTGCCTGGTTCTGAAGAGACTTGGGAAGCTCGTGGTGAGGCACACGTGATAAAAAGCAGGCCACACGGAAGTAGGTCCTCCAGTTCCCGGCGAGACTGCAAATGGCAGCAGCCTGGCTGACCTCTTGCCTGCAGCCTCATGAGAGACTCTGAGCCAGAATCAGCCGCCAAGCTGCTCCTGTTTCTTGAATCTCAGGATCTTGGAGATGATAATGTTGTTTTAAGCCATGGGGTCTTAGGGTGATATGTTATGCAGCAATGGATAAAAAACTACAGCAAATAAATGAGGTAAGTGCCAACCAGAAAAAAAATATATAGTCTATGAGTTCATATGGGCTTCACAGATGGTGGTAAAGAACCTGCCTGCCAAAGCAGGAGACATGAGACTTGGGTTCGATCCCAGGGTTGGGAAGATCCCCTGGAGGAAGACATGGCAACCCACTCCAGTATTGTTGCCTGGAGAATCCCATGGACAGAGGAAATTGGCAGGCTACAGTCCATGGGGTCACAGAAGAGTTGGCCGTGACTGAAACTCCAGTACTTTGGCCACCTCATGCGAAGAGTTGACTCATTGGAAAAGACTCTGATGCTGGGAGGGATTGGGGGCAGGAGGAGAAGGGGACGACAGAGGATGAGATGGCTGGATGGCATCACTGACTTGATGGACGTGAGTCTGAGTGAACTCCAGGAGTTGGCGATGGACAGGGAGGCCTGGCATGCTGTGATTCATGGGGTCACAAAGAGTCGGACACGACTGAGAGACTGAACTGAACTGAACTGAAGCAACTTAGAAGGCACATACACATGAGTTCATGTAAGAAAAAGAATCTAATCGAGATAGGAGTCTGGGATGCTTTCCTTAAGCTGGGACTACTGAGCTAAGATCTGGTGGATGAGTAAGAGCTGGAGAGGCAAAGAAAGCAGGAGGGGGAAGGAGTCCAGATGGAGTGAAACACGAGCAAAGGCCCTCTGGCATGTTCAAAGACTTGCATGGAGGCTCGTGTAGCTGAGCATGGGGAAGTATACAGAGTCTGGGATGAGATGATGTTGCAGAATAACGCGGGACCTTGACGTTCACATTAAGAATTTTGGCTGAAATCCTAAAAACAGTAGGGAACAATGAAGACTTTAAAGCACAGGGGTAACATGTTAACACATTATCTTCTAGAGAAACATGTTTTATGAGTTTTCTTTGTTAAGTTACTTCATTTTAAGTTGCTTAGAGTGCTATACTTTAAAGAGTCATTTTTGCTATACAGATTTAGCTTGCTAAACAGATGATAGGATTATTCGTATAGGGTTACCTCTAACTTGAGAAGTCATTTCAGAGAACATTTTTCTCCTTCTTGAATAAGTTAACCCTTAATGGTATCACGTGGCCTGGCTTAGAACAGGAATAAGGCTACCTCCACTGTCATCACTAACAAATATAATTGAATGACACTCAAAATCCTGCTTTTCACGAAGATTTCTGAGATCTACCTGTTTTTTTGGCGGGGGAGGGCTCTTACTTCATATTTCAACACTTTCACTCATAATTCAAAGTTGCCAAACTCAGAGCTAATAAACAAATATAAGTTTGGAATATGTTAGTTGCTCAGTCATGTCCGACTCTTTGTGACCCCATGGACAGTAGCCCACCAGGATCCTCTGTCCATGGAATTCTCCAGGCAAGAATACTAGAGTGGGTAGCAATTCCCTTCTTCAGGAAATCTTCCCAACCCAGCGATCTAACCCAGGCCTTCTGTACTGCAGGCAGATTCTTTACTATCCGAGCCACCAGGGAAGCCCTCAGTTCAGTTCAGTTCAGTTCAGTTGCTCAGTGGTGTCCGACTCTTTGCGACCCCATGAATTGCAGCACGCCAGGCATACCTGTCCATCACCAACTCCCGGAGTTCATTCAGATTCATGTCCATCAAGTCAGTGATGCCATCCAGCCATCTCATCCTCTGTCGTCCCCTTCTCCTCCTGCCCTCAATCCCTCCCAGCATCAGAGTCTTTTCCAATGAGTCAACTCTTCGCATGAGGTGGCCAAAGTACTGGAGTTTCAGCTTCAGCATCATTCCTTCCAAAGAAATCCCAGGGCTGATCTTCAGAATGGACTGGTTGGATCTTGTTGCAGTCCAAGGGACTCTCAAGAGTGTTCTCCAACACCACAGTTCAAAAGCATCAATTCTTTGGCACTCAGCTTTCTTCACAGTCCAACTCTCACATCTATACATGACCACTGGAAAAACCATAGCCTTGACTAGACAAACCTTTGTTGGCAAAGTAATGTCTCTGCTTTTGAATATGCTATCTAGGTTGGTCATAACTTTCCTTCCAAGGAGTAAGTGTCTTTTAATTTCATGGCTGCAGTCACCATCTGCAGTGATTTTGGAGCCCCAAAAAATAAAGTCTGACATTGTTTCCACTGTTTTCCCATCTATTTCCCATGAAGTGATGAGACCAGATGCCATGATCTTCGTTTTCTGAATGTTGAGTTTTAAGCCAACTTTTCCACTCTCCACTTTCACTTTCATCAAGAGGCTTTTGAGTTCCTCTTCACTTTCTGCCATAAGGGTGGTGTCATCTGCATATCTGAGGTTATTGATATTTCTCCCGGCAATCTTGATTCCAGCTTGTGCTTCTTCCAGCCGAGCATTTCTCATGATGTACTCTGCATAGAAGTTAAATAAGCAGGGTGACAATATACAGCCTTGACGTACTCCTTTTCCTATTTGGACCCAGTCTGTTGTTCCATGTCCAGTTCTAACTGTTACTTCCTGACCTGCATACAAATTTCTCAAGAGGCAGGTCAGGTGGTCTGGTATTCCCGTCTCTTTCAGAATTTTCCACTGTTTATTGTGATCCACACAGTCAAAGGCTTTGGCATAGTCAATAAAGCAGAAATAGATGTTTTTCTGGAACTCTCTTGCTTTTTCCATGATCCAGCGGATGTTGGCAATTTGGTCTCTAGTTCCTCTGCCTTTTCTAAAACCAGCTTGAACATCTGGAAGTTCACGGTTCACGTATTGCTGAAGCCTGGCTTGGAGAATTTTGAGCATTACTTTACTAGTGTGTGAGATGAGTGCAATTGTGCGGTAGTTTGAGCATTCTTTGGCATTGCCTTTCACTGTCTTAGCTGCCAGGAAATCTTAAGCAATAACAACTTTGGAGACAATTTTTTTCACCTGTCTGTGTTATTTTTATTATTTTTTTAACTGAAGTATAATTTCTTTACGATATTATGTTAGTTTCTGCTGTACAGCAAAGTGAATCAGCCATATATACACAGATATCCCCTCCCTCTTGCGTTTTCCACCTCTTCCCCCAATCCCACCCCTCTAGGTCATCACAGAGCACTGGGCTGAGCTCCTTGTGCTATATAACAGCTTCCCACTAGCTGTGTGTTTTACACATGGCAGTGTATATATGTCAACGCTACCCTCCCAGTTTATCCCACCTTCCCGCCATGTTATTTTTAAAGGATGATAATGATAAAAAGTGGATGTGTAGATCGAGTCACACATGTGTGAAATGTCCGCAAGGCAGAGATGAAATCACCCACAAAGCTGACAGCCTTAACGTTCAGCTTCTTTGAACGTCCTTCCAGTTCTTACATTCTATGTTTCAATTTACCGGGAATCTATTATTTCCCATGGTGGTGGTTTAGTTGCTAAGTCGTGTCTGACTCTTGTGATCCCATGTACTGTAGCCCACCAGGCTCCTCTGTACATGGTATTCTCCAGGCAAGAATACTGGACTGGGTTGCTATTTCCTTCTCCAATTATTTCTCATGGTTAGAAGCAAATACTCCCTGAAAGAAAAGTGTTTTATATTTAAGAGAGTTTGAAGTTCTAGTGTCAAAATCACATCCATTTCCATTTGCTCCCTGAAACTCTGAGCCTATTCCTGACGAGTCCTCATATTTGCATGTTTCTCAGAGTGCTCTGGGGCAGGTTGATAAAAGCAGCAGCTTTTACAAGCTTAGATAATGCCCTTGAGGTGATGGCCTGAGTCACACAAGCTGGAAAACAAAGTTTTCCCCAAAGAGTTTGTCTTTTGAAACCTTCTCATTCCTTTGGACTAAGAAGTTTAAGAGAAGAAATTCTGAACACAAGGACTGAGCCAGTGTGAACAAAGGAGGAATCATGTTTCGTTTCATTAATTGTTTAAAATTTGTTTTTTAATTGGAGAACAATTCGTCCACAATGTTGTGTTGGTTTCTGCTGTTCAACACCGTGAATCAGTTATATGTATGCATATATTCCCTCCTCTTTGAGAGGAATATATGTATAGCTATACTATGGGGTCGCACAGAGTCGGACACGACTGAAGCGACTTAGCAGCAGTATACATGTATAAACATATAGCTACATGTATAGAGGTATGTCTGTCACGCTACGTGTATACATATATTCCCTCCTCCTGCCCCCCCACCACTTCGCACCCCACCCCTCTAGGTCATCACAGCGCTCTGAGCTGAGCTCCCGGCGCTATACAGCAGCTCCCCACTACTGTCTATTTTACACAAGGTTGTGTATGCACGTCAATCCCAATCTCCCAATTTGTTCATTTTCTCCATCCCCTGCTGTTTCTATAAGTCCATCTTCTATGTCTCTGTCTCTACCCCTGCCCTGCAAATAGGTTCATTTTTCTAGAAGGAATCAAATTTTTCAACAGCCAAATGAGGAAGACTTTGCATCTACCATCTGCTACACTGGTCTATTTTATCTGTCTTTGGACATGTCTGGGCAGTGGCTGTTCTCTCAGGGTTTGAACCTTGAAAAGCAAAAGATCGAGAAATAGTTGGAAGAGGTAAAATCATGTATGAAAACAGCTTCCCGCCCTGCCACCCCCAGCTTCTTAATTGCCTGCTCACTTCTCAAAAATGGAGTAAATGCTGAAGTGGCTGACTTTCCCCATCATTCCTGTAAATAAGGATATGACTCACAAACCCTGCAATCTCCAGAGTGCCATAGAGACTATGGTGATTTGGTTATTTAAAAATAGCTGAGAAAAAGAGCAAGAAATTGACCATGGGTAAGTTGGGGCGTTTTCATTTTTTTCTTTTAATTTAAAAAATTTGAAAATTGAACTTGTTATTGTGCCCAGCACTAGGTATTCTTAGAACATCTGGCCTGTCAGCCAAATTTGGGGGTTTTATGATTTTTGGAAATGAACGCAGTGAACACAGCAAGCGGGTCTCAGACCCCAGGCAGGAAAAAAAAACCCAATACTTACCACAGGGTCATTGTAGTCTGTGTGCAAATTCTCCTTTTCTCTATAAAGTGGAGATGAGTGTTGCTAGTTTGTATACACAGCCCCCCACCCCCAACTGTTACACAATCATTGCAATATTATCAATACAGATATGTGAGGTGCTGAAAGAATGACAGTGGTAGGGCTAGCAATAGCTTATATTAAGCCTGCTGAGTAGCGTTCATTGATGTGTAGCTTGCTGGCCCAGAAATTAAAAAGGAATCTCTTTATTGTTGGTGCAAAACCCCCCAAAGCAAGACTATCTGAAAATCTAGGTTTGAGTTTGAGATTGAAATTCAGGGAGGGCATCTCCATCTGCCTTAAATCTCAGTCTCCCTGGGTTTTGTAAGGAACACCCAAAAGAGGCCGCTAGAAGAGAACTTCATGGGTGGACTATTTTACAAACTTGGGGGCAGAGGTTTCTGATTTGACTCCTGTGTTCTTTCCTTGTCATATCATGAAAGTGACATTGTTAGTTGCTCAGTCGTGTTTGACACTGTGACCCCATGGACTGTAGCCCTCCAGTCTCCTCTGTCCAGGTGGGCTACAATTCCATGGGGAGCATACTAGATTCTCCAGGCAAGCATACTGGAGTGGGTTGCCATTCACTTCTCCAGGGGATCTTCCCGACCCAGGGACTGACCCCGGGTCTCCTACATGGTAGGCAGATTCTTTACTGTCTGAGCCACCAGGGAAGCCCATATCATAAAACCCCATTAAATGTCTGCAAAATCAAACCAGGAGGACCAGAAGCCCCTCCTCCCTAGAGATGGAGCAAGAGTAGGGTTGCCAGACAAAATACAAGATGTCCAGGTAAGCTGGATTTCAGAAATCAGATAAACAATAAATAGATTTTTAATATAAGTGTGTCCCAAGCATCACTGAGCCCACCAGGCTCCTCAGTCCACGGAATGGGATTCTCCAGGCAAGAATACTAGAGTGGTTCTAGTATTCCCTTCTCCAGGGAAGCATTACCTGGGACATACTTACACAGAAAATTCTTTTTTGCAGTTCATCTCAAGCTCAGTTTTTAATTGGGAATCCTGTATTTTTATTGGATAATACTAGTACTCTTGCCTGGAAAATCCCATGGACGGAGGAGCCTCGTAGGCTGCAGTCCATGGGGTCTCGAAGAGTTGGACACGACTGAGCGACTTCACTTTCACTTTTCACTTTCATGCATTGAAGAAGGAAATGGCAACTCACTCCAGTGTTCTTGCCTGGAGAATCCCAGGGATAGGGAAGCCTGGTGGGCTGCCGTCTATGGGGTCACACAGAGTCGGACACAACTGAAGCAACTTAGCAGCAGCAGCAATCCTAATTAGGGGGAAAGGTGGTGAAGACCGTGCAAACGTAGCCATGTAATCTGTTGTCCCCTGCCCCTTGCCCCCAACCTTGTCCTTCACTGCAGCGTGTTTAGTGCAAAGAAAGTACTCTCTAAGTAGAAAGTGGTATAGAACTTCTGAAAGCATGCTCTTGCAACACTAGTGTTTGAAATGTCAAGTATTTATAAAAAACAGAACCAGAAAAAAAAAACAAATCAAAACTTTGATTCATAGTCATACAAGTTTGAGAAACACTGGGCTAAATTAAAGAGTTTTTGCAGCTTTAGGATTTCTCCTAGCATTTAATACTAACATACATTGTGGCACCAATAATAGTATTTTCTCACTTTATTTAAAAACCATCACAGCAGGGACTTCCCTGTTGGCCCAGTGGCTAAGACTACACTCCCAATGCAGAGGGCCTGGGTTCAGTCCTTGGTCATGGAAGTAGATCCCACATGCTACAAATAAGAATTTGCATGCCCCAACTAACCTGGTGCAACCTAATAAATAAATATTTATAAGAAATCACAGTGAACAGATAACAGCTCAATATCCTTTGGTTCCACAGTGACCATGAGTTTCTATTGAAATGCAGTTTAGATTTGTTGTAGTTGAGTCTCTAAGTTGTGTCTGACTCTTTGTGGTCCCACGGACTATAGCCTGCCAGGCTCCTCTGTCCATGGGATTTTCCAGGCAAGAATGCTGGACTGGGTTGCCATTTCCTCCTCCAGAGGATCTTCCTGAAACAGGGATAAACCCGGGTCTTCTGTGTCTCCTGCATTGCAGATGGATTGTTTACCTGCTGTGCCATCGGGGAAGCCAAATAAACTCTTTAGGGCCTGAAATTTTTCTGCCATTATATAGGGATGTCCCTTGTGTTCAGAGTCTAAGATCGTGGCCGCTAGAGGAGGAAGGGACAAGAAGGGGTGCAGTCTAGGAGAGAGCTGATTATCCTGGGAGCTGATTCTTCCAGTGACATTCCTGAGATGGTTAATTTTGTGTGTCAACTTGACTGGGCCACAGAGTGCCCAGATATTTTGTCAAACATTATTCTGGACAAGTCTGTGAGAGTGCTTTTGCATGAGATTTGCATGTAAATAGGAAGACTGAATAAAGCAGATTGCCCTCCCTAATGTGAGTGGGCCCCTCTCAATCAGTTGAAGGCCTGAATGGAGCAAAAAGTCTGACTTTTCTATGAAAACTCCTCCTGCCTGGCTGCACTGAGCTGGGACATCAGTTTTTCCTGCTTTTAGAGTAGAAGAGAAATGTTGGCTCTTTCTGAGTGTCCAGCCTGCTGACTTTCAGATAGGAACAACACCCCTAGCTTTCCTGAGTCTTCAGCTTGCACATGACAGATCTTGGGACTTATCGGCCTCTATAATCACATGAGGCAATTTTTTTTTATAATAAAGCTATCTGTCTATATGCCTCTATTGCTCTGTTTTCTGCAAACTCTGACTAATACAATGTTATTGCCTGGAACTTAGGACCGAAGGAGAGAAGTATATGGGGTGAAACAAGTGGGGTAAAAGTAGGATACTCTGCTACAGGAGGGAAACTCAGACTGTTCAGGGCAATTGTGAGTAAGCAGTGATGTTGGCGCGGTCTTTTTTATTTGGGGAAATGATCAAGGGTGTTGCCAAATCAGCGGGTCAAGTTCTCCATTTATCAAATTGGAAGGTCGTGTCTTCCTCTGTCCCACCAGATGGGAATTTTAGGAAGATATTAATCATATCCAGATGGCTTTGCTTTGATTTTTTTTAAGTTCTACCGGTTTACTGCTACCAACCCATCTCCCTCCACCCTCATGCATGCATGCTCAGTCTTGTAACCCCATGGACTGCAGCCTGCCAGCTCCTCTGTCCCTGAACTTTTCCAGGCAAGAATACTGATGTGGGTTGCCATTTCCTTTTCCACAGATTCCTTCACTTTTATCATCTATCCAGAATATGTTAGATACAAATACTTCTACAGATGGAAAACTCTGATGCACGTTTGTGTTTATATGAATGTGTGTGTCTATAAAACCTGGACATATTTATAGGTTATTTGTCTGTCTTCATGCTTGAAATGAAAATCAGTGTTCGTTACAGCAAGTAATACACTCACAGATCGTAGGCAGGTTTTTTCTTTCTTACACCAAGTACAGTTCGTTATGAGTGAAGGATGTCAAAGAAAGGTTTTGACAATGATGCCAAATTATTTTACTCAGTTCCTGGATTGGGGATTTTCAAGCCATTTCACTGGTGAGGGACCACCGTTACACCATAGTGTCATCAAATTATTAGCAGTCTAGTCCTTGATTTTAGAAGTGGTTTTCAAGTTCTTAGGAACACTGCTACTTAGCTTGCAACTCTTCTCAAGCTCTGCACAAGGACCAGTTGTATCTAGTTCCTGATGGTTGTTGCTCAAGGTCATCTCTTGCCTCCGGTTCTTTCCATCTGTGGGAAGAATATTGGATGATGGGAATCTGTTTGGTTTGCTGTTATTCTTGGATCCTATCATAAGACCATTAGAACAATCAGTAGGTGGAAAGTAGTTTTAATTAACTAGTTGCCAAACTGAAAGAAAAATTTGTTTAGCATCAGGACCAGATGTATAATTTGCAGGACCAAGGGCAAAATGAAAATTTAGGGGCGCTTGTTTCAAAAATTATTCAGAGTCTCAAGATGGTGACAGTAGAGCGCCAGCGTGTGGGACCCTTCTGAGCATCTGAACAGGCGGCACATCTATGATCCTGGGCCTGATTAGCATTGTATGTTCAGCACTTTAGCGTCCTTTAGTCCTTGAAGTCCCCACCAAACTCACTTAATACCCCCATCCCATGTCCTTGCCTCTTTTCTTACTTCTGAAATCTTTACTTTTGTATAATATTGTGGGACCTGCCTGATAAGAAAGCATTAATTGAATTTAACCTAGCTTTTCTCCCCCTTTTATTCCTGAATATCAGAGCTCACAGACACTTCCCTATCTTCTGATCCTAACATGATGCGGTACCTTAGGTAGCTTCATCGTCATGGACACACAAGTAGTGAACATACATGGTGCTGTTTGTAGGGAATTGAATCCTACCAAATAAACTAAGAATATTCTTCAAAGGCCCTTGACATTTAATATGGAAAAATGGCCTATAAGAATCAAATCATTCACATGTAATGAAGAGTGAGTTAATTACCTGGGGAGATGAAACATACCTGGGTCATGAAAAATTTATGAGGCAAATTAGAGGCAGATATTATAATCAAAGTAGCTTCTGATTGTCTTATTTCCTATGCTACTGTGTTAGGACTTTCCAGAGAAACAGTGTATGTACTCATGCAATTATGAAGGCAGGCAAATTACAACATCTTTGTGGTATGTCTGTAAACTGTAGACTCGGAGAGTTGATTGCGTATATTCCAGTCTGAGTCTGAAGGTCTGAGAAACAGGAGAGCCAGTGGTGTTGTTATTGTCCAAGGCCAGCATATTTGAGACCTAGGAGGAGCTGATGTCCCAATTGGATAACTTTTAGGCAGAAAGAATCTCTTACTTGGGTGGAGGGTCAGCCTTTTTGTTCTATTCATGCTTTCAACTGATTGAGTAAGGCCCACCAACTTAGGGAGAGCAATCTGCTTTACTAAGTCTATGGGTTTACTTATTAGCTTTTAAAAATAATTTTATTTGTTTATTTATTATTTCTGACTGTGCTGGGTCTTCGTTGCTGTGTGGGCTTTTCTCTAGTTGGGGTGGGCAGGAAATACTCTCTGGTTGCAGTGCACGGGCTTCTCATTGCCTGGGCTTCTTGCTGCCATGGCTCCTCTTGTTGTGGAGCACGGGCTCTAGGGTTCATGCGCTTCAACAGTTGTACCGCATGAGCTCTGCAGTTGCAGGTCCTGGTCTCCAGAGCACAGGCTCAGTAGCTGTGGCGCACGGGCTTAGTTACTCTATAGCACGTGAGATCTTCCTGGACCAGAGATTGAATCCATGTCTCCTGCATTGGCACGTGGATTCTTTACCACTGGACTGCCAGGGAAGCCCTGTCAGTTTAAATGTTATTACCCTTACCCCCAAACACCCCCCACAGACTCACAGATGCATAATGATTCACCAACTATCAGGGCTTCCTGTGACTCAGTCAAGTTGGCACAGAAAGCTAACCATCACAAATACCCTGTCATCACAAGCTCTATATTCAAATTCCTAGCTTCACACTTAGTACAGAGAGCTGGCTACTCTTTGTCATATGTGTTCAATTCTACCACTTGCCACAACTGAAGATTTAATTAGAACAAGGTCAATGAGAAAATTAGAAAAAAGTAAATTCTTGAATCAACAGTTTACTGAATGCTTGCTTTGTGCTGCAAGCTTGGGCTGTGGAAATGACTAAGAATGGTTGGTTAGGCCAAATAGGCATTGTGGAGAAGCAGTTTTATTTAAAAGGGTTTCACTTGAGAACTTCCTCCTTTACTTTTTATCCCTTTTACCAGGGATGTGCTTTTCCTTTCCCCTGTGATTGCACTTTTAAATGTTGGAACCCTACAATTGTCTTGCCACCACTGTGTGGAGTATGGTTAGGTTATGTAGGAAGGAGAGAATGAGGAGTGAGTGGAATCACCCAAAGAGGACTAGAAAGTAGCGATGGCCAGAGGCATCAGTCTCCGTGGGGTAACAAGAATTGGAAGGAGTAAGCAGAGGGAAAAATAAGAAAATCTTTGATGGAGCAGAGAGAGCGAGACCGACAGAAGGAAGGTCAGGAAGCCAAGACAGATGGTCATTTTTGGTTCTATGTTCTTTCTTTTTTTTTTTTTTTTAATGTATTAACATTTTTAAAATTTAATTTTAATTGGAGGATAATTGCTTTATGATGCGGTGTTGGTTTCTACTTTACAACAACATGAATCAGCTATATGTATACATATATCCCCTCCCTCTTGATCCTCCCTCCCACCCCTTCTTATCCCACCCCTCTAGGTCATCACAGATGGGTTCTACCTTCTTTTTTTTTTTAACTATTTTTTATTGGGATATAGTTGCTTTACTTTGTGTTGATTTCTGCTGTACAACATCATGAATCAGCCATGTGTATACATATATCTGCTCTCTTGTGAGCCTCCCTACCACCACCCCATTCCACCTGTCTCGGTCATCACAGAGCACAGAGCTGAACAACCTGTGCTCTACAACAGCCTCAGATGCTTACACCACAAGGAGAAAAGAAAGGAGAACAGAGGTGATGAGGCGAGAGAGAAGGAAGAGTTGTCATTATTGAATTCTTTGAGAAAAACTGTCAAAAGGTTTGAGGCCTCAAGATACAGTGGCATCCATGAGCCAGAGCAAGCTTGAACTAAGAGGAAGATTTGATTAATTACTTAGACATTACTGCCATATTCATTGTTACTTTACGCGTTTGTTCATGCTGCTCTCTCTGCCTGGGGTGCCTTCTCTCTCTGCCATTCTTTGCTGAACTCTTATTAATGATTAGGTCTCCACCTCACTGATATAATATTTCTGCTCAAATGTCTCCTTGGACCCCTGGAGACTGGGTTTGGTGCCATTCCCTTGGCTTCTCATCTTACCCTCTTTTAGAACTTATCATACCGATGGAAATAGCGTCCTGACCTGCCTGTTTTTCTGAATGAGCTGGGAGCTCCTTGAGGACAGTAGCTGTGTCTCATTTAAAGTTGTATCTCCAGAATGTTTTTTAAGGCTTGGCACCTGGTGGGAATTTAATGGATATTTGATAGCTGAAGGAAGGAATGAAAGGTTGAATGAAGACCCTACTCCTGCTCTCTCACTGGCATGAGACACTGTTTGGTGTGAAGCATCAGGAAAGATGAGGTAAAAGTGGTGAGGAATTGGACACTGTTCCTGGCCTTTGAGAGCCTGCAGCCTGGATAACACCTGTGACTCATGGTGTAATACAAGTAATGTAATACAATACGACAAAGCAAGATAGGAGATTAGAGGTGCTCAATTTACTAAATAAATATACAGAGTGCCCGATTAAATTTGAATTCAAGATAAACAACAAGTAATAGGTATAAGTCTCATGAAACATTTGGGACATACTAACACTAGAAGTTGGGCTTCCCTGGTGGCTCAGTGGTAAAGAATCCACCTGCCAATAATGCAGGAGACATGGGTTCCATTCCTGGGTTGGAAGATCCCCTGGAGGAGGGGGAGAAGTGGCAACCCACTCCAGTATTCTTGCCTGAAAAATCCCATGGGCAGAGGAACCTGGAGGACTACAGGGGTTGCAAAGAGTCAGACAGGACTTAGCAACTGAACAACAACACCACTAAAAGTTGTTGCTGATTAACACTAAGATTTGACTGGACCTCGTGTATTTTATCCACTTTATGAGAAAGGAATGTGGTCTATAAGGGATTAGTTTTGTATTTTCATGGGGGGAATGCAAGGGAGTATATTCGAGAAAGAGAGATAATTCAGGAAAGATTGTCTAGAAAAGATACCAACTGAGCTGAATTGCCAAAGATGCAAGCCAAAATGTGAGGGAATGCAGTTCCCACAGAGACATCTCAGGGGAAAAGACAGGGGAGGTTCAGGACAGGCTGGAATCTGGTTTCGCCAGTGTGAGAAACCCAGCTAGATGGTTGAGTAGGGTTGGGTGACTCCACATGAGTCAACGTCCCACTCTTCTGAGCACTCCCACCCCTTTCATCTTGGCCAAAGATTGTGAGGAGACACAATGGAGCCCAGGCGAAAGTTCCAGCCTTACCCAGATGAGCAGGGTTGGGCATTAGTCTCTCTTTCTAAAGAATGAAGAAGAAACACCAGGAGCATTTTGCAAGGGTCATGAATTGCTCAACCATTTGCATTTTTTTCAAACACTGGTGTCAAAACAGCATTTCTAGCGAGGAAGAAGTGAACACTAATAATGACTTATCAAAACAAGAAGAATGACGTGGGAAATACTAACAATACTAACAACTTCAATGGCATTTGTAATGTTAGGTTTTTCCAAACTAACAAATGTTTTTTATTAAACATTTATTTATAATAGCATTATATAGTAAATACAGTAATATGCTATATGGCAAATATATAATGAAACAGGCAAAAATAGCTTATTTATGATGTTGGAAAGAGGTGGAAATACAATACTTCTATAATCTTTGGGAATTTTGCTTTTGGCCCTACCCTGAGGTATGCAGAATTTCCCTGACCAGGGATTGAACTCATGCCCCCTGCATTGGAAGTATAGAGTCTTAACCACTGGACCACCAAGGAAGTCTTATTTTTATAATCTTATTGAGTACTTATTATGCTCCAGGTAACAACATATGTAATTTCCCTTAATCTTGACAATAATACTATAATACTATTGTATATATAAGTTCATGGGCTTCTCAGCTGGCTCAGTGGTAAAGAATCCACCTGCTGATGCAGGAGATCTAAGAGGCATGGGTTCAATCCCTGGGTCAGGAAGATCCCCTGGAGGAGGAAAATCCCATGGATAGAGTAGCCCAGTGGGCCATAGTCCACAGGGTCTCTGTGGTCAAGAGTTGGACATGGTTGAATGACTGAGCATGCACACGTGCCTGTATAAGTACATAGAATACTGTAACAAGTTGTCATGCAAATCTTGGTAAGGTTCATAAGGTTTATTTGCTTATCCATGATCATTCAATTAATTAGCAATTAATTGAATTAGCAAATAATTAGCAATTAATTATTTTGGAATTCAATCTGATTTGAATCCAGCATCTAAATTGTTTCCATTATATCACACTTAGAGTGTTAATCACTGTCATGTCCAGCTCTTTGCATGGAGTTGTAGCCCACCAGGCTCCTCTGTCCATGGAATTTTCTCCATGCATGACTACCGGAGTGGGTAGCCATTCTCTTCTCCAGGAAATGTTCCCCATCCAGGAATCAAACCCAGGCCTCCCACATTTCAGGCAGATTCTTTACTGTCTGAGTCACCAGGGAAGTGCTCTATCACACTTATAGACTCATATATAAACAACTACTGAACCCTTATGGCACAGTCAGTGTGGGAACAGAAAGGAGAGAGCATCTAATTCTGTCTTGTAGACATCAAGGATCATTTTGCAGGGGGAGTGATGTTTGAGCAGTAATGGACAAGATTATTTCACCTTCTAATGAGATTAATAACAGGAAATGTATGAAGAATACTCACAAGTAAAAGAAGCATTAATAATTTTAAAAACAGATATGGAAGTTCATTCTAAACACCTCTCATGCTTCTGTAATCTTCTATTAAGTGTGTCACATTGATGACACACAGTTAAATTCTCATACTTGTTCCCTTTTTCTATGAAACACCCACTAATGTCATTAGTCATAGTCATTAAATGGTCATTATTTATAATCTTCAGCTACTTTTATGATTATAGTTTGGTACCAATTTTGTTAGAAACACTATACTTTCACATGGAAATGTTTTAAGTGTCTTTACAATTAACCTACACGAATAGTTATATAGTTGAGTTGATTAAATTCCTCCCACATAATTATTTCAATTATATAAAATTTTACTTACATAACTGGAATGATATTATAGTTGTAAAATATTCAATTCTGTAGTTATGTAGGATTGAAATAAGTAAAAAAAAAGATCTGGTATTTTAGCAACCTATTCCCTAGAGAACGTCTGAATAGTCCTATTCTTATATTAAAAAAAAAATACAACTGTAGTAATAAAACTTGAAAACAAAATGCTTTTCAATTTTTTTATCTCGAGACATTAATTAAACTTTCATTTAAAATATCAGAGTGTTAGTCTTGAATATACTCTTGTGAGATGGGCTAATATTGCTGTTTCAATTTAAATCTGGCTTCCACATCCTCTCTTCAGGAAGTCCTTTCAACAAAGCTTAACTCATTTTGGTTAAACTTTTTGTCTGTTGCCTTAGAAGCTTTGCAAATTTTTTTTCTGGGTGTAGAAGAAGCTATTCAAAAATGCCCAGAGCACTGCTCTTTACTTAGTGAGCTTACACAGCCATATTTGACAGACAGATTTTCTAATAATAACTGTTCAGAAACCATAAGAAGAAGATAATTCTGGCCTTGGCTAGAAAATTTGCAAGGAAGGTAACTTGTTTGGATGTGTCCTCAGGGAGTCATATAAATTTGAAGTTTATACTTATTAAAGGATAAATTTTCAATGATGATAAAATTATGACTTTCATAAAATATAAAATGAACATGTATCAAATATTTTAACTCAGGAATTAACGAGAGACCAATAGATTCTTCAACCAGTTCAAAAGCGAAGTACACATTTATAGTTGGATAAAAAATGTGAAATGAATTTATAAATAGATGCAAAACTGGTAAAACTGGTTAATATTCACAGGAGTGCAGTTTGCATTTTTATGGACAGGAATTACTTGCATTACAGTCACTTTTCTCTAAGTTAACTTCTATATCTAAAAAGATCTGAAATAGCCCAGTTAGTGGAAAGCAAAGGCGTAGATAATCCAGGTGGAAGAGCTGGACAGGACACTTAGTAAATTTAAAAATCTTTAACTTTTTTTTTTTCTCATGTACTTTTTTATTTAAAAGGTGGTTTTGGTGCATCTGACATCTTTGTATTTATAAATAATTCAAGATTCAGAAATAGCTAGTGAATAAAGTTAATTAATGGGGGTTAAAGATTCACATAGGACTTCTCAGGTGGCTCAGAGGGGAGAGAATCTGCCTACAATGTGGGAGACCTGGGTTCGATCCCTGGGTTGGGAAGATCCCCTGGAAGAGGGCATGGCTACCTGCTCCAGTATCCTTGCCTGGAGAATCCCCATGGACAGTGGAGCCTGGCAGGCTACAGTCCATGCGATCACAGAGTCACACAGGACTGAAGCAGCAGCAACGAAGATTCACACACAGAATTTGGCACTGAAATTCATTTCGGATAATAACGTGAAAATAAGCATTCTTTTGAGGGTCTGGTATCAACTAATTATACTTTTAAATGCAAACTGAAATGTCATTCTATTTTCTGTACATGGTTCATGAGTTTCAACATAAACATGATGAATGATTTGGATCAGTTATCTGGCTACCGCAGGCTCTCTGCCACGCACAAATCCACCTCTATAATAGTAACCAGTGAATAAGAACAATAAAAGTAAAAACTATGACAGCCAAGTCTTACTGATAACATGTGCCAGGTACTGTGTTTTATCTCTAATTTTTCTTAATCTGTTTTACCTATAACTGTAAAATTTTAATTTTTATAGGTGGGTATAATTATACTTGTTTTATGGAATAGCAATTCATGCATTCCTTACTCTGTCTTTCTTTTCAGTAAAGAAGAAAAAAATTTCAGCAAACACGTTTCGTCGAATGATTTGCATTATTTTATTTCAAAGGCAGTATGGCTCAGCAAACCAACCAAGAGTTCTTTTCTGGCTCTGGCTTCAACAACTTGGCTTCTTTCTCCTCAGTTTTAAGCGATGGATAGCACTGTATAATTGCTGATGTTTAATCTCTGTGCAGTGCTTTGAGAAATCTCTCAAGGTATAAAAACCTTAATTATTCCTCTTTTTATGAGTGGAGAGTCCTAGAAAGGACTTGAATGCTTTACCTTAACATACAGATTTCACGTCTGGAACTGCGGACTTTGAATCATCTGGAGAGAAAACATTTGAATGAGTAATGCAATGAAATTACAAAGCAAACATTGTTTGGGGAACTGAGATACTATCTAGACTGCCCACATTGGAAAGGTAATTTGTGTTCACACTTCTCTTCTTCGCATTCCTTCCTCTTCTTTTTTCTTCTTTGTCTCTGTTCTCTTTACTGGCTTTGCATGACTCAAGAGTCACTTAGTACCTGACTACACACACAAAAAGAAATATGCTGAATTTGCCTTTCTCTTTTGCATACACTGGGGAATTAATTTTAGTATATGCCACCTTTATTTTACAGGTGACTTGTGTTGCCTTAAACTCTATTTAGCCCTTCATTTCAATTTCCCTGCTTTGCATTGTGGTACAAGGAGAGCAAAAAGCTGTCATGATAGCAAGGGCTTCCCTGGTGGCTCAGATGGTGTAGAATCTACCTGCAACGTGGGAGACCTGGGTTCGATTTTCTTGGGTTGGGAGGATCCCCTGGAGGAGGGCATGGCAACCCATTCCAGTATTCTTGCCTGGAGAAGTCCCACAAAAAGTCGGACACAGCTGAGCAACTAGCACACATAGGAAGAGCACCCTCTAAATAAAGACGACTTCCCCCAGGCCTGACTGGACTTTCTCCACCCCATCGATGGAAAGGGTTAGAATGAGGAAGTAGCATGAGTCATTACTATTGACACACCCTCAGGAAAACCCCTGTTCAACCTTCCCCCTGTTGCTCTTTCTGACCAAGGTCCTGGATTACAGTTTTCAGGACGCATATTCAGGAGTTTTGTGTAAAAATGCAACATCAGTTTGCTTATGAACAGAAAGAAGGACAGACATTAAAAAAACCAAAAAACAAAAAGCAACTTTGGTCGAAGAACAGAAGAATGGATTTGATTTAAACATTTATTAAACGGATTATTTGCAAGCGGACGTGTAGTTTCCCTCTAAGGTTGTTAGGAGGACTCCTGGATTAGCTCACCCATGCACATCCTATGGCCAAGTGGCTGAAGTATGTGCAGTATTGTTTTAGTGGGGAAGACACATTCACCTCTCCAGTTTGTTTAACAGGGACATATTTAGCAAAATAAGAAGGAAACCTATGAAATAGGATAGAATATGTGGAAACCGTATATCTGATAAGGGGTTAATATCCAAAATATGTAAGAAACTCATACAACTCAATAGCAAAAAAAAGAAAAATTCTGATTAAAAAAATGGGCAAAGGAACCGAAGAGATATTTTTCCAAAGAAGATATACAAATGGCCATCATGTACATGAAAAGATGCTCAACATCATGAATCATCAAGGAACTACAACTCAAAACCACCATGGTATCACTTCACACATGTTAGAATGGCTGATATCAAAAGACGTGACCTAACAGGTGTTAGCAAGGATGTGGAGAAAAGGGAACCCCTGTGCACTGTTGGGGGGAGTGTAAAATGGTGCAGTTACTATGGAAAACAGTATGGCGGTTCCTCAAAATTAAAAATAGAACCATCATATGACCCATCTATCCCACTTCTCGTAATATAGTCAAAGGAAATGAAATCAGAATCTTGAAGATATATCTACACTCCCATGGTCACTGTAACATTATTCACAACAGCCAAGGTAAGGAAACAAGTGTTTGTCTACACGTGAATGGACAAAGAAGCCGTAAATACTATATATTTCTTTTGTATATAGTATTCTTTAGCCAGAGAAGGCAGGAAATTTTGCCATTTGTGACAACATGGATGGACCTTGAAATACTGTATTATCTCATTTATATGTGGAATCTAAAAAAAAAAAAATCAAACTCGTGGAAACAGGGAATGGTGGTTATCAGGGGTAGTGGGTAGAGAAAAGGAGAAGTTATTGGTCAAAGAGTATACACTTTCAGTTGTGAGAAGAATAAGTTCTGGGGAATCTAACATACGGCATGGTGATTACAGTTAACAGTATCATATTATATAAGGGCTCTCCTTGTGGCCCAGCAGTAAGAAATCCAACTTCTATACAGGAGCCACAGGTTCAATCCTTGGGTCAGGAAGATCTCTTAGAGGAGGAAATGGCAGTCCACTCCAATATTCTTAACTGAAAACTCCCATGGACAGAGGAGCCTGGTGGGCTTCAGTTCACTGGGTCGCAAAGAGTCAGACACGACTTAGCGACTAAACAACAACAACATATTATATACTTGTAAGTTGTTAAGTACATCTTAAATGTTCTCATCATAAAAAAGAAATGGTGATAATGTGAGGTAATGGAGTTGTTAACTGACCCTGCTGTGGTGATCTTTTTACAATACAGAAGTGGTGTCAAATCAAGACATTGTACACCTTGAATTTTAACAATCCTGTATGTTAATTATATATCAATAAAGTTGAAAGAAATGAGTATACAATTCAGTAATTTTCAGTAAATACACAAAGCTGTGCAACTATCACCACTATTTAATTTCAGAATGTTTTATTACTCCCCCCGAAAACACTGTAGTCATTAACAATCATTCCTCCTTTTTCAACCCCTAGCGACCATTAATCTGCTTTCTGTTACTATGGATTTGCCTACTGTGGATTTTTTATATAAATGTAGTCATACAATCTGTAGCCTTTTGAGTTTGTTTTTCACTTAAAAAAATAAGTTTTAAGTTTTGTCCATGTTGCTGCATGTGTCAGTACTTCATACTAAATAATAATGCATTATATAGATTTACCAAATTTTATCTATTCAGTAGCTGATGGACATTTGAGTTGTTTTCACTTTTTAGCTATTATGAAAATGTGGATATTAATTTATAAATCTGAGGGGAGCATATGTTTTCAATTCTCTTGGGTAGGAGTAGAAATTGATGTATACCTAGGAATTTCTGGGTCAATTTTATGCTTAACTCTGAGGAACTATTTTCCAATGTGACTGTATCAGTTTGCATTCCTTCCAGCAATGTCTGGGGGTTTCAACTTTTTTCACATCCTTCCCAATAGTTCTTTAAAAAAAAACCCAATTGTACGTATTTAATATAGTCATCACAAGGGCTTAACCTGACACTTAATTTAAAAAACATAAATAAAATGAAAATGACACTGCAGAGAAAAATACAGAGTCCTGTACAGAAATCGAGGAGAGGGCAGACCACCTAAGGAAAAACAATAAAAAGAAAACACAAGGACAACTGGACATCCCAGGTCAGGACTCTTGGCTGGAGACGTGCTTTGAGTGGTTTTTTTGCAGGCTCTTAAGGGCTGTGGGTGTTTTTCCCAAGCTCAGCAGCGTATGTGTTCAAAGGGCTATGATGCTGGGTTCTGAGCAGACTCTGGACGGGAGAGCAGAGTGGCTCTGATGTCACACAGGGCAGATCACTTGCCTTTCTGGATGTCCAGGCAGATGTTGCCCTTGGTGTCCCTGCTGGGGTGGCAGCAGGGTGTGAGGAACTTCACCATGAGAGTTTTGTAAGGGTAGCCACTGGGGAACTCCAGGGACAGCTTATACCTCAGGTCTTCATATACCTCAGTGTCAGCTGTTCCATGAACGGTCTCTACCCGTTTGAAAAGGTTGTCCAATTCAAGGAAAGCAGAGATTCATTTATTGTCAGATATTATGAAGGTCATCAGCTACTGGAAAATTCTTAAAGAGATGAGTACCAGATCAGCTTACCTGTCTCCTGAGAAACCTGTATGTGGACATGGAGAAATGGACTGGTTCAAATTGGGAAAGGAGTATGACAAGGCTGTATCTTGTCACTTTGTCAGTTAACTTCTTTGCAGAGTCAGTTCAGTTCAGTCACTCAGTCGTGTCCGACTCTTTGTGACCCTATGAATCGCAGCACGCCAGGCCTCCCTGTCCATCACCAACTCCCAGAGTTCACTCAGACTCACGTCCATCGAGTCAGTGATACCATCCAACCAACTCATCCTCTGTCGTCCCCTTCTCCTCCTGCCCCCAATCCCTCCCAGCATCAGAGTCTTTTCCAATGAGTCAACTCTTTGCATGAGGTGGCCAAAGTACTGGAGTTTCAGCTTTAGCATCATTCCTTCCAAAGAACATCCAGGGCTGATCTCCTTCAGAATGGACCGGTTGGATCTCCTTGCAGTCCAAGGGACTCTCAAGAGTCTTCTCCAACACCACAGTTCAAAAGCATCAATTCTTCAGCGCTCAGCTTTCTTCACAGTCCAACTCTCACATCCATACATGACCACAGGAAAAACCATAGCCTTGACTAGACGGACCTTTGTTGGCAAAGTAATGTCTCTGCTCTTGAATATGCTATCTAGGTGGGTCATAACTTTCCTTCCAAGGAGTAAGTGTCTTTTAATTTCATGGCTGCAGTCGCCATCTGCAGTGATTTTGGAGCCCAGAAAAATAAAGTCTAACACTGTTTCCACTGTTTTCCCATCTATTTCCCATGAAGTGATGAGACCAGATGCCATGATCTTTGTTTTCTGAATGTTGAGCTTTAAGCCAACTTTTCCACTCTCCACTTTCACTTTCATCAAGAGGCTTTTTAGTTCCTCTTCACTTTCTGCCATAAGGGTGGTGTCATCTGCATATCTGAGGTTATTGATATTTCTCCCGGAAATCTTGATTCCAGCTTGTGCTTCTTCCAGCCCAGCATTTCTCATGATATACTCTGCATAGAAGTTAAATAAGCAGGGTGACAATATACAGCCTTGACGTACTCCTTTTCCTATTTGGAACCAGTCTGTTGTTCCATGTCCAGTTCTAACTGTTGCTTCCTGACCTGCATATAGGTTTCTCAAGAGGCAGGTCAGGTGGTCTGGTATTCCCATCTCTTTCAGAATTTTCCACAGTTTATTGTGATCCACACAGTCAAAGGCTTTGGCATAGTCAATAAAGCAGAAATAAATGTTTTTCTGGAGCTCTCTTGCTTTTTCGATAATCCAGCGGATGTTGGCAATTTGATCTCTGGTTCCTCTGCCTTTTCTAAAACCAGCTTGAACATCTGGAAGTTCACGGTTCATGTATTGCTGAAGCCTGGCTTGGAGAATTTTGAGCATTACTTTACTAGTGTGTGAGATGAGTGCAATTGTGCGGTAGTTTGAGCATTCTTTGGCATTGCCTTTCTTTGGGATTGGAATTAAAACTGACTTTTCCAGTCCTGTGGCCACTGCTGAGTTTTCCGAATTTGCTGGCATATTGAGTGCAGCACTTTCACAGCATCATCTTTCAGGATTTCGAATAGCTCAACTGGAATTCCATCACCTCCACTAGCTTTGTTCGTAGTGATGCTTTCTAAGGCCCACTGGACTTCACATTCCAGGATGTCTGGCTCTAGGTCAGTGATCACACCATTGTGATTATCTGGGTCATGAAAATCTTTTCTATACAGTTCTTCTGTGTATTCTTGCCATCTCTTCTTAATATCTTCTGCTTCTGTTAGGTCCATACCATTTCTGTCCTTTATCGAGCCCATCTTTGCATGAAATGTTCCTTTGGTATCTCTAATTTTCTTGAAGAGATCTCTAGTCTTTCCCATTCTGTTGTTTTTGTCTATTTCTTTGCATTGATCACTGAGGAAGGCTTTCTTATCTCTTCTTGCTCTTCTTTGGAACTCTGCATTCAGATGCTTCTGTCTTTCCTTTTCTCCTTTGCTTTTCGCTTCTCTTCTTTTCACAGCTATTTGTAAGGCCTCCCCAGACAGCCATTTTGCTTTTTTTGGATTTCTTTTCCATGGGGATGGTCTTGATCCCTGTCTCCTGTACAATGTTACGAACCTCCATCCACAGTTCATCAGGCACTCTATCAGATCTAGTTCCTTAAATCTATTTCTCACTTCCACTGTATAATCATAAGGGATTTGATTTAGGTCATACCTGAATGGTCTAGTGGTTTTCCCTCCTTTCTTCAATTTAAGTCTGAATTTGGCAATAAGGAGTTCATGATCTGAGCCACAGTCAGCTCTTGGTCTTGTTTTTGTTGACTGTATAGAGCTTCTCCATCTTTGGCTGCAAAGAATATAATCAATCTGATTTTGGTGTTGACCATCCGGTGATGTCCATGTGTAGAGTCTTCTCTTGTGTTGTTGGAAGAGGGTGTTTGCTATGACCAGTGCATTTTTTTGGCAAAACTCTATTAGTCTTTGCCCTGCTTCATTCCGTATTCCAAGGCCAAATTTGCCTGTTACTCCAGGTGTTTCTTGACTTCCTACTCCCTACTCTGTGCAGAGTACATCATGCAAAATGCCAGGCTGAACGAATCATAGCTGGAAACAAGACTACTGGAAGAAATATTAACAACCTCAGATATGCAGATGATACCACTCTAATGGCAAAAGATAAGAGGAACTAAAGAGCCTCTTGAGGAAGGTGAAAGAGGAGAGTGAAATAGCTGGCTTGAAACTTAACATTAAAAAACTACGATCATGGCATCTGGTCTCATCACTTCATGGCAAATAGGAGGGGAAATAGTAGAAGCAGTGACAGATTTTATTTTCTTGTGCTCGCAAATTACTGCACATGGTGACTGCAGTCATGAAATTAAAAGACACTGGCTCCTTGGAAGAAAAGATGTGACAAACCTAGACAGTGTATTAAAAAGTATAGACATCACTTTGCTGACAAAGGTCTATATAGAGAAAGCTATGGCTTTTCCAGTAGTCATGTGTGGATGAGAGAGTTGGACCATAAAGAAGGCTGAGCACTGAAGAATTGATGCTTTCAAACTGTGACTGAAGAAGACTCTTGAGAGTCCCTTGGCCTGCAAGGAGACCAAACCAGTCAATCCTAAAGGAAATCAACCCTGAATATTCATTGGAAGGACTAATGCTGAAGCTGAAGCTCCAATACTTGGCCACCTGATGCGAAGAGCCTACTCATTGGAAAAGACCCTGATGCTGGGAAAGATTGAAGGCAAGAAAGTGGGCAGCGGAGGATGAGATGGTTAGATAGCATCACCAACTCAATGGACATAAATCTGAGCAAACTCCGGGAGATGGTGAAGCACTGGGAAGCCTGGTATGCTGCAGTCCATGGGGTCTCAAAGAGTCAGACATGACATAATCACATAATGACTGAACAGTAACAATGAGTATCACTTAATGGAGAAAAATTTTCCTCCTTTTTCTTTGAGCTCTTTTTATTGTTGAGTTGTAGAGTTTTTTTTTTTTCCCAATATATTCTAGGTACAAGTCCTTTATCAGATATATCATTTACATATATTTTCCCTTTATGGACTATCTTTTTACTTTATTGTTTTGAATCACAAAACATTTTTACTTTCTATGAAATTGAATTAATCTATTTTTACTTTTGTTGCTTGTGCTTTTAAAGTCATCTAAAAAACCATTGCTGAGCCCAATGTCATTTTTAAGTTAATTTTTATGTATGGTGTTAGGTAGGAGTTAGGTTTTATTATTTTATACCCAGTTGTTTCAGCATCATTTGTTGAAAGGATTGTTGTTTATCCAATGAATTGTTTTGCTGAAAATCAATTGACCATCAATGTGAGTATTTCTGGACTCAGTTTTGCTCCATTGATCTATATGTCTATCCTATGCCAGTACCACATTGTCTAAATTACCATAACTTCATAATAAGCTTTGAAACTGGGAATTCTAAATCTTACAACTTTATCTTTTTCAAGATTGCTTTGGTTTCCATGAATTTCCATGTAAATTTGTAATCAATTTGTCAATTTCTGCAAAAATAGGTCAGATGTGGTTTTGATAGAAATTAAGTTGAGTCTATAGATCAGTTTGTGGAATGTTGCCATCCTATTGATAGTGTCTTCTGATCCTTGCATGTGGGCTACCTTTGCATTTATTTATTTATTAATTTCTTTCAGTAATGCTTTACAGAGTTTCAGTACAAGTCTTCTGGTTAAAAAGACTTATTTCTAAATATTTTGCATCTTTATACTCTTTTGAAGGGATTGTTTTTTTGAGTTCATCTTTGAATTATTATACTTTTGATTGTTTGGACACAGTTTTCTTTAGTTCATTAGAAAAACTAAAAAGTTCTTCTTAAAGTCTTTGGTTAGTAAGTCCAAATCTGGAGTTCGTCAGGGAGAATTGATGGGATACTTTCTTTTTTTGTGTGTGTGTGGTCCTTTGGGAGGACCCTCAGGACCACGGCGAGAACTGGAGGACCTAGCAACTGAGCCAGACCTCCCAAGCGGAATCCGATGGGATACTTTCTTTTCCATGAGCTATACATTCACATATCTTTATGTGCTTCATTTTTTTTTAAGTACACGCTGCTTTTTGAATTAATTAATTAATTTTATTTATTTGGCTGTACCAAGTCTCAGGGCATTCAGGAACATGGGAATTCTTAGTTGCAGCCTGTAGGGTCTAGTTCCCCAACCAAGGATCAAACCCAGGTACCCTGCATTGGGAGTGCAGTCTTAGCCAATGGACCACCAGGGTAGTCCCTTATTTTTAATTTTTTTTGTTGTTGCTGACAACTAGACGTTTAAAATAACATATTGTGGTGACTCTGAAAATCACTCTCTTCTCTCCAGGATTTGTTTTTGTGCTGTTTTTGTTATTATTGTTGCTGTTTTTTATTCATTGGTGACTTTTCTGGACCAATTTTATAAAGTATATTCTTTGTCACGTGTGGCCTTTGAAGTCTGCCTGGTTAGCTTAATGTCAGCGAATGAGTAGAGAGATTTCCATAAATGCTTTGAACCAATAACTCTCTCAGCCTTTGCTGATTGGCTGTGTGTGTGTGCTGGGGGTTATCTTCTACAATCTTGCAGGCAGTTTAAAACTTTGCCTTAGCCTTTACTTTCTGTTTGTGTAGAGTGTCAAGGCAATCTGGTGATGAGACGTTAAAACCTTATCAGGTTTTTCCTGTGCAAACATACAGCCCTATTCACGGTCTTACAGATTCTAAAGAATAGGTGTGAGTTTTTCAAGGTCCTTTATGAAGCTCTCATTTCCCAGTTGTTCTTTTTAAGTGTTTTGGTTAGCCCAACCTAGTAACATCATCTTAGCTAAGCTAAGTCACTTCAGTCGTGTCTGACTCTGTGCAACCCCATAGACGGCAGCCCACCAGGCTCCCCCGTCCCTGGGATTCTCCAGGCAAAAACACTAGAGTGGGTTGCCATTTCCTTCTCCAACGCATGAAAGTGAAAAGTGAAAGCTCAGTCGTGTCTGACCCTCAGCGACCCCATGGACTGCAGCCCACCAGGCTCCTCCATCCATGGGATTTTCCAGGCAAGAGTACTGGAGTGGGGTGCCATTGCCTTCTCCAAACATTGTCTCAGGTAGTTGAAATATTCTCACTGATTTTTCTTTTCTAGCAAATTACCTAGAGATGGGGCTGTTGGCACAGAGCAGGTTCTGAGTCAGGTTAAATAAGGATAAACCCTGAGAATGGGGATTTTCAATGAGCCTCCACGGTGGTCAAAGCTGAGCAGTTATGGGGCTTTGGGGAAGTTCCAAATTCATTCTGTCCCCTTCAGTGGTTGTTAGACTGCTCGTTTGCACAACTACCATAATTGTAAGGTCTTTTGTTTTCAAAGCTACCATGGAGACGTGAAGAGGAAGATGGGATTAGGTCAAGTTAAAAATGCCACAAAGCAGCTAGCTTCTCTTACCAAAATTCAGCAATTTTTCTTGATAAACACTCCTTGAAATTTTGCAATCCTTTAGTTAATTTCCAAACTCCAAGGAAAAGTTAATCTGGACAATTTTTGCCACTTCTTTTATTGATTTTTATGAAGGAGCAGATTTTTGAAAACCCTTAATCTGTCATTCAAGAAGCACTCTTTTTTAGGATGTTAAAAGATAATTTTAAAAAATGTAAAGTTGTAATAGACAAATTATACAAAATAGTAAATGAACCAATGCCAAGGATTTTATTTAACTCATTACTTAATGTGGGACTCAGTAAGATGTTACAGATTCAAGAGAGAATTAAAAGAAACACATACATATACACACAGGCAACTGAGAATGCTGAAATAGTTTTACAAATAGATACATGCCTGGTTGATACCTGTAACCCGATGCTCAGTTTTATTTCAAAAGTCCCAGTTCACGTGCATTTCTACAGACCAGAATCATTTGCATTGTTATAGTTTCCCACAACTTTTAGAGTCATAAAATTGCTGCAAGACATTAAAAAGCAAACATAGACCAGAAGGGTAGAGAGACAGGACACCCAATGATTTTTTTTTTGCCCACATCAAAGTCTGTCACAATTTTTTCTGATTCAGGAATGGAGAGGAGGAGTGTGTAGGGAGGAGGTGTGTGACATTCTAAGAAACTGCACAAGACTGAAGCAGTGGTGGCGATCTGGGTGTGTACTGCAAGGATGCCCACGTGACTTCTAGTCGAAGGGACTGTTGTTGACCCCAGCTTGGGTGTTGACTTCTTATGTGTGCCTCAGACTTTGCATCTGTAAGGAAAAGGGGATGCTTCAGCTGATCAGTAAGGCTTTTTCCTTTCCTGTAGCCCTCTTCAAAGCAGCAGCATCATCTGAGATCTTGTGATAAATGTAAATCCTCAGGCACTATCCCAGTCCTGCTGAATCAGAAAGTCCAGGATGAGTTGCAGTAATCTGTGTTTTGACAAGCTTTCTGGGTGATTCTAATGCAGTCAAATGTTGAGAATCATCACACTCTAGTTCCCTATGAGATGAAACTTTGTTATCAAGGAGCCTCACTAGCTGCCATGAAAGTGTATTTGCTACTTCCTCCTAAAGTTTGAAGGCATTAAATTCTACATATGTATAAAATATAAAGCCAATTTTGGTTAAAGCTCTTTTCACTTTTTATGTTAAAAGGAAGTTCATTATACACTCAGAATTCACAGAAGGGAGGAACCCGTCAGCTCCCTGGGTCCATTTGTTGTAGGCAAACTCTCAGTCTACCATTTATTTCAGCATGACCAGTCCAAGGAAAGGTCGAAGTATTTCTTGAAGCTTTGAATTTCACATGCTTTATATAGCTAGAAGCTTCTTACCCAGTCATCATAGTGAGCAGGAGTGAGATCAGACTTCCCAGATTTTGTGCTGGAGAATATTTGCTTTTACTCTTCACTTGCAAAGGCAGTGATTACAAGGCGCTATGCAGCACGATTGGAAAACTTTCTGAGTAAACCATACCCCTGAGTTGAGCACTTTCTCGCTGTAGTTCTCATGTTGTTCCATTTCCGTGCGGTACACAGAAGACTGGTCTGTCCTGTTTTCCTATCATTTCTTAACAGGTTATAGGAGCTCTGTTGTAATGCATGAAATGGGAACGTCCTAATTCTATAACATGTCTTCTGGTGTTTAATACAAAAGTCACTCCTTGCAGAACCTCATCTGATTGACTGCAAAGATTGCCCTGATTGGTCCAAAGATAATCATTATTTTTAACCTGATACCTTAGTCATCTTTGAAAACTCTCTTATCAGCAACTTTCAGTTAAGTGTAGGTCATCTCTTGGGCTGAGCAAAGTAGTATCTATAAAAGTAAGAACCAAGGCAACCTCAGAACTTGTATTCAAAACCTCACTATTCATAGCATTTGGAAGGTACTCCAGTAAGTACGAATAAGTTTACTAAGAAAGCATTATGTGTGATCAATTCTTTCTTGAAGATGCATAATGTACATTTGGGTTAAAGGTTCTGAAAGTCCTGTAGTAGTTAAGGAGCTTATCTAACTGCTTAACTCAACATTTTCTAAACCTCTTTGAGTGTGGCAAACTTTTATTGCTGGCATATCTAATTGGATTCAATTTGGAAAAGGCAATATAGAATATACGAGGTGATATATAAGAGCAGATACAGAATCCTGTTTTATGTGTTTAAAATCAAATGACATAAAATATATGAGGACTGGGCTTAGACAACAAAGCATCAATATAAACATGAGTTCTTTGTTGATTGTGATAGCTGAATCTATCGCAACTTTCTTTGTTACTCAAAATGATGTTCATGGAAACGAGGCATTGGATTACCTGGGAGTCTGTTGTTCTGTCGCTCTGTCATGTTGGACTCTTTTTGAGACCCTGTGGACTGCAGCACGCCAGGCTTTCTTGTCCTTCACCATCTCCTGGAGTTTGCTGAAACTCATGTCCATTGAGTCTGTGATGCCATCCAATCATCTTCTCCTCTGTCACCCCCTTCTCCTCATGCCTTCAATCTTTCTCAGCATCAGGGTCTTTTCCAATGAGTTGGCTCTTTGCATCAGGTGGCCAAAGTATTGGAGCTTCCACTTCAACACCAGTCTTTCCAATGAATATTTAGGGTTGATTTCCTTTAGGGTTGAGTGGTTTGATCTCCTTGCTGTCCAAGGGACTCTCAAGTGTCTTCTCCAGCATCATAGTTGGAAAGCATCAGTTCTTCGGTGCTCAACCTTCTTTATGATCCAAGTCTCACATCTGTACATGTCTATTGGAAAAACCATATCTTTGAATAGATGGATCTTTGTCGGGAGTCTGTTAGAAATGGAGAATCTCAGGCTCTAATCTAGACTTAGTCTATTAAAAGCTGCATTCTGGGCAGATTTGATTCTTATGCCCTCTAAAGTCTAAAAAGCACCAAAGACAGCATTTTGCATTCTTACAAAACCCTGAGAGAAGTTAGCTCATTTCTGTCACCTTCTCTCCCTCCGACTCCATCTAGAATTCACTGCAATGTTGCCCTTCCTGGAAATTCAAAATCTTGACAGTTCATTTCAATCCAAATCTTTGATACTCTTTCCTTTCTCTGGTTTCTAATATCATTGGTGGTTCATTTTATATAAACCCATGCTATGTCTGGGATAATTCTATGAGGACCGCAGTAAACTTTAGAAAGTTAATAAACTTTTCATAACTTGTTGAGCATTATCCATTAGTTTTCCAAAGTCAGTCTCTCTGTCTTCCTTTAATTGTAAGAAAGGGTTAGGGGGCGTGTATGAATGATCAGTTTCCATTTAAAAAAGGTTCCTAAGAGTTAAAAAAAATTCTGCATATATGAAAAACATTTTTCATCATAATAATTTATTTTCAGGAATTTGGTGCCAGAGCCGTACAGTGGTAGCCACAATAAACATCACATATATAGAATTCTCTAGTGAGCTTGTTTCCCTGTGGGCTTCAGTGCTCCAAGAGGATATAAGGAGTTGCTCTGTATTGGTGGCCATATTGCTTGTAAAGAAGCTATGCCTTCTCAGTCTCCCTATAATCCTCTGACAGTTTTATAAAAAAAAAAAGCCATAATAAGACTCTCTAGGTTAAACAGATTTTCCCACTCTAGGCAGATATAGATAACATATTCTGACTAAATATTGGGTAAAATTTCTGAGTTTTGAACATGTCTTCAATAGACAGCAAATGTGTTTTTTGATGACCCTGTTCTCTTAAGTCTTTCAGAGGAAGCATTTAGAGAAAATTTAAACTGATTTTTCAGCTTGTTCTTAGGTGTGAGAAGAAGAGCTGTATAATGAACTCTAAAGTTTTAAAAACTCATAATTTTTCTCATTTCAAGCAAAGAAAAAACTCTAGTTTTATCAGCTTTTAAAAACATATGATTTATTTATTTGTTTTGTTTTTGGTTGCACTGAGTTGCTTCATGCGGGCTTTCTCTAGTCGCAGTAAGTGGGAGCTACCCTTTGCTGTGATCTGCGGGCTTCTCACTGCAGTGACTTCTCTTGCTGGGGAGCGTGAGCTTCGGGAGTTGCAGCACATGGACTCAGTAGCTGTGGTATGTGGGCTCTGGGACACACAAGCTTCAGGAGTTGTGGTGCTTGGACTTAGCTGCTCCCTGGCATGTGAAATCTCCCTGGACCAGGGATCAAACCCATGTCCCCTGCCATGGCACGTGGATTCTTAACCACTGTATCATCAGGGAAGTCCCTTATCAGCTTTTAAGATGACGGAATTCCAAAAATGTTCCTAAAAGTTTTCTCTTCTTTAATATTTGCATAAATATGTATCCACATCAGTAAATAATACAACCTTATTACATTACATTACATTATGTATCATGTAAAAGGGAAGTGAAAGTTACAAATATGGGAAAAGAATGTGATACAAAGAAGTGCATTGTATGCTTAGAAAAGAAGCCATGAAAACTTCTGAGAAAAAGTTGAATGCATGAGGTCACTAACTCAACATTTTGAACCTCCCAGTGCTGAATTTTTATGGTCTGTAAGCAATCTGAAAGGCATTCAGGCTTCTAGGAAAAAGTTTTGCAACTTTGGATTTCTGCCTGTCTTTTGGCCTAGTTAGGCTGTTTAAAAATAGAGTTATCAGGGGAACTTGGCCTGCCTCTAAAATGAGAAATAATATTTTGTTCTTACAAGCTTCTGATATCAGGTATCTTCATACTTTTTAAAAGCTCAAATTCACTGAAGATTAAAATATTAAGAATCTCGTCATGCAGAGGAGACGGGAATGTTTTCTCAGTGTCAAAAATGGTTGGCTCTGAAACTCTAAAATAGCATTGTCCTACTGAACCTTTCTGAAGTGATGAAAATATTCCATAACTACACAGTCCAATGTAGTAGCCACTAGCCACATGTGACCAAGACACTATTTAATGTTTTAAAAATGCATTTCTTTAAATTGAAATATAAGGGACATGTAACATTGTTTTAGGTGTACAGCATAAGGACTTGACATATGTATGTATTATGAAATGATTACCACAATAAATTAATTTAGCATCCATCACCACATAGTTACAATTTTTTTCATACAATGAGAACGTCAAGATCCACTCTCTTAGTATCAGCCAGATGTACAGTACAGCATAATTCACCAGAGCCATTATGTTGCACCTTACATCCCTAGGACTTATGTATCTTAAAACCAAAAGTCTAACTTTTAACCACCTTCACCCATTTTGTCTACACCTTCCACTCCCTGCCTTTGGTAACCACAAATCTGTTCTCTGTATCTATGAGGTTTTTTGTGTTTGTCCTTTTTTGTTTGTTTGTTTAAGATTCCACATATAAGGAATATCATATAGTATTTGTTTTTCTCTGTCTTATTTCACTTAACATAACACCCTCAAGGTCCATCCATATTGTGTCAACTGGCAGATTTCTTTCTTTTTTATATTGCTGAATAATATTCCATTATATATACATATATATCACACCTTCTTTACACATTCATTTATTGATGGGTATGTAGGTTGTTTCCATGTCATGGTTACTATGAACAACGCTGCAATGAACAAAAGGGTGCATTATCTTTTAGAGATGGTAATTTTATTTCCTTTAGATTAATGATCAGAATTAGAATTGCTGGATCATATGGTCAGTTCAGTAGCTCAGTCATGTCCAACTCTGATACCCCGTGGACTGCAGCACGCCAGGCTTCCCTGTCCATCATCAACTCCCGGAGCTTGCTCAAACTCATGTCCATTGAATCGGTGATGCCATCCATCCATCTCATCCTCTGTCGACCCCTTCTACTCCTGCCTTCAATCTTTCCCAGCATCTGGGTCTTTTCCAATGAGTCAGTTCTTTGCATCAGGTGGCCAAATTATTGGAACTAGCTTCAGCTTTAGCATCCATCCTTTCAGTGAATATTCAGGACTGATTTCCCCTAGGATGGACTGGTTGGATCTCCTTGCAGTTCAGGGGACTCTCAAGAGTCTTCTCCAACACCACAGTTCAAAAGCATCAATTCTTCAGCCCTCAGCTTTCTTTATAGTCCAGCTCTCACATCTATACATGACTACTAGAAAAACCATAGCTTTGAGTAGACAGACCTTTGTTGGCAAAGTAATGTCTCAGCTTTTTAATATGCTGTCTAGGTTGGTCGTAGCTTTTCTTCCAAGGAGCAAGCGTCTTTTAATTTCATGGCTGCAGTCACCATCTGCAGTGATTTTGGAGCCCAAGAAAATAACTTCTCTCACTATTTCCATTGTTTCCCCATCTATTTGCCATAAAGTGATGGGTCCGAATGCCATGATCTTATTTTTCTGAATGCTGAGTTTTAAGCTAACTTTTTCACTTTCGTCAAGAGGTTCTTTAGTTGTTTGCATTCTGCCAATTCTCTTGCTTTTTCTATGATCCAACAGATGTTGGCAATTTGATCTCTTGTTCCTCTGCCTTTTCTAAATCCAGCTTGGACATCTGGAAGTCCATGGTTCGCATACTGTTGAAGCCTGGCTTGGAGAATTTTAAGCGTTACTTTGCTAGGGCGTGAGATGAGTGCAATTCAATCATTTGAACATTTTTTGGCATTGCCTTTCTTTCTGGAACAAAAACTGACCTTTTCCAGCCCTGTGGCCACTGCTGAGTTTTCCAAATTTGTTGGCATATTGAGTGCAGTGCTTTCACAGCATCATCTTTCAGGATTTGAAATAGTTCAACTGGAATTCCATCACCTCCAGTAGCTCTGTTCATAGAGATGCTTCCTAAGGCCCACTTGACTTCACATTCCAGGTTGTCTGGCTGCAGGTGAGTGATCACACCATTGTGGTTATCTGGGTCATGAGTATCTTTTTTTGTATAGTTCTTCTGTTTATTCTTGCCACCTCTTCTTAATATCTTCTGCTTCTGTTAGGTCCACACCATTTCTGTCCTTTATTGTGCTCCTCTTTGCATGAAATGTTCCCTTGGTATCTCTAATTTTCTTGACGAGATCCCTAGTCTTTTCCATTCTATTGTTTTCCTCTATTTTTTTGCATTGATCATTGAGGAAGGCTTTCTTATCTCTCCTTTCTAGTCTTTGGAAATCTGCATTCTGATGCATATATCTTTCCTTTTCTCCTTTGCCTTTTGCTTCTCTTCTTTTCTCAGTGATTTGTAAGGCCTTCTCAGAAAACCATTTTGCCTTTTTGCATTTCTTTTTCTTGGGTCTTGATCACTGCCTCCTGTACAAATGTCATGAACCTCTGTCCATAGTTCTTCAGGCACTCTGTCTATCAGACCTAATCCCTTGAATATAGTTGTCACTTCTACTGTATAATTGTAAGGGATTTGATTTAGGTCATACCTGAATTGCCTAGTGGTTATTCCTACTTTCTTCAATTTAAGTCTGAATTTTGCAATAATGAGTTCATGATCTGAGCCACAGTCACCTTCCAGTCTTGTTTTTCTAACTTATTTTAGTCGTTCTACCTTATTTTCATTTTTTAAGCTTTAGATTACATTTTATTATAAATTTCAATAGCATACATAGTATGTTGAACAGTGAAATCTTAGGAATATGTTCTTGCCTTTGTTAACTTAAAATTTACAGCAATATTTTTATTTCTTAATGTTATTTTCTAGTTTATGTATATAGGAAAAAAGCCCTTTTGTACCTGAAATGAGAACAAACTCAGTAGTATTTGTGTATGTATGTTACTCTCAGTTGGGATGAACTCTTCACGACCCCATGGACTGTATAGCCTGCCAGGCTTCTCTGTCCGTGGGATTCTCCAGGTGAGAATAGTGGAGTAGGTTGCCGTTTCCTTCTCCAGGGGATCTTCCTGACCCAGGGATTGAACCGAGGTCTCCCCCATTGCAGGCAGATTCTTCACCATCTGAGCCACCAGGGAACCATTGTTTAGAGACATTTTCTTGGAACTAATAACGTAAGTGGTCCTTTAGATGCTGTTATATACGTGATAAAAGTGCTTGACATGGAGTCAAGTCAGTTCCTGAAAATTTCTGCCCCTTGCCCACAGTAGTTGGAACAGTTCTCCCAGTCATTAGCCTATGAGATTACCCAACTCATAAAAGCTAACCACACCATATTCTGAGGCCACTCTCATCTTCTGAGATGGCCCATACACTGTCTGTGATGTGTGTTTCTCTCTAAATAAATCCACTTCTTACCTATCACTTTGTCTCTCACTGAATGCTTTCTGCAATGAAAGATTAAGAACCTGAGCTTCATTAATTCCTGAGACAAGGTGTGTGATCTCAAGTGGAACACTGTGGGTTTTGGCCAGATTCAAGTCCTGGCCATTTGGGTTCAAGTCCCAATCTGAGTTACATGAGTTCACCTCCCCACAAATCCAGGAAACTCTAGTTCATTTTTGGAAACTCCACTCAGGACCAATGCCACTGTGAGGCCTGGAGTTGCTCCAACTTAGTTGGCATCAGCTGTCTGGGGATGGGGGACGGTGGGGAGAGTGTAGTGGTGGTGAGATGTCATAATCTTCATGCAAGACACCCCAGTCTCTATAAGTGGTTCTTTTAAAGACCTTTACTTGGTGTATGCTATGCACTAGGTCCCCCACAAATTTATTATGTTGAAACCCTAATCCTTAATATGATGGCTTAAGATGTGTGACCCTGGGAAGTAGTTAGGTCATGAAGGTTGGTCCTCATGATGGAATCAGTGCCTGAATAAGAAGAGACACAAATAAGTTCAGTTTCTCTCTCTTCATCTACCATATAACTAGCAGGAGAGCTCTCGCCAGACATTGAATTGCCCAGCACCTTGATTTTGGACTTTCCAGCCTCCAGAACTGTGAGAAATAAATCTCTGCTGTTTAAGTTACCCAGTCTACAGTGTTTTTGTTATAGAAGTCAAAACTGACTAAGACAGCTTGAAAAACAGAGCAAAGCACTCTTCCCACCATCCCATGGGGAGATAGGACCAACATGCAAAGGCATCCTTAGCAATCTCCTTATTCCTCCTGTAGAGAAGCTGACTAAGAACTGAAAGACAGGTTCAAGATGGCAGAGTAGAAGGATATGCGCTTATCTTCACCCGTGAGAACACTGAAATTATAACTAGCTATTGAACATCCATCGTCAGGAGGCCACTGGAACCCACCAAAAAATGATACCCCAAGTGCAAGGACAGAGAAGAAGCCCCAAGGAGCGACAGGAGGGGGGCAATCACAATAAAATCAAATCTCATACCTGCTGGGTTGGTGATCCACAATCTGGAGAACCATAATACCAAAGAAGTTCTTCTACTGTTGTGAAGGTTCTTGGACCTACATCAGGCTTCCCAGCCTGGGGATCTGGCAAAGGGACTGGGAATCCCCAGTGATCTGAATTTGAAGGCCAGTGGGATTTGTGGAGAAGGCAATGGCACCCCACTCTGGTATTCTTACCTGGAAAATCCCATCGACAGAGGAGCCTGGTGGGCTGCAGTCCATGGGGTCTAGGAATCAGACATGGCTGAGCGACTTCACTTTCACTTTTCACTTTCATGCATTGGAGAAGGAAATGGAAACCCACTCCAGTGTTCTTGCCTGGAGAATGCCAGGGACGGGAGTGTCTGGTGGGCTGCTGTCTATGGGGTCACACAGAGTCGGACACGACTGAAGTGACTTAGCAGCAGCAGCAGTGGGATTTGATTACAGGACTTCCCCAGTACTGGGGGAAACAGAGACTCCACTCTTGGAGACCACAAACAAAACCTTGTGTGCACCAGAACCCAGGGGAAAGGAGCAGTGACCCCACAGAGCACTGGGCCAGATCTACCTGTGAATGTTGGAGGTGTAGGTTGGCAGTGGCCTGCCTCAGGAGCAGGGGCACTGGCAGCAGCAGTCCTTGGAGGCGCATGTTTGAGTAAGTCCACTTAGAGGTCGCCATTAACCTTCCCATATAGCCTGGGTCACCTGAGGCCAAACAACTAACAAGGAGGGAGTACAGCCCCACCCACCAGCAGACAATTGGATTAAAGTTTTACTGTCCTGCCCACCAGAGCAAGATCCAATTTTCCCCACATGCAGTCCCTCCCATCAGGAAGCTTGCACAAACCTTTTATTCTCATCCACCAGAAGGCAGACAGAAGAAGCAAGAACTATAATCCAGCAGCCTCCAGAATGAAAAGCTCAACTAAAGAACCTGAGCCTCAGTAAGTCCAGACACCAGTTGGGTTGATTCCTAATAGAAGATTGTGGATCAAAGTCTCAGTCTTGAATGGCTATATTGTTTCAGAAATATCTTTGCTAGGCTTAGGATGTATTTACCTGCCTTTTGGCCCCTCGGTGACCCTGGCCCCTGCCAGACACAGATGTACAGAGGCACAAACACACAGACACATATTCACAGACACTCCTCATGGAAAAACAAATCCTCCATCTTCATACTTCTTATTTGTTCTCTGGTCCTCTTTCTATAACGTGTAATTCATTGACAACTTCCAATGCAATATCTCAAGCTACAGATCTTTCTTGCCTTCTAAGCTCTGGCAGGATTTGTGTGTCTTTTGTCTTAGGCTTTCCCTTTCCACTTGCTATTCAGGAAAAAATAATTCCTGCTTGTGTTTTTGGTGAAAGAAAAGACATTAGTGTGTGATAACTTTTGAGTACCAAACATACACAACTGAATTGGAAACAGTCTTTGGAAATTTTGCTATGTTAACCCACAGGAGTGCTTCTAATGCCCAGAATTTAAGGCACTATGGTAGCTGGTAGAAGAGACAGTTTTGGAGTTTAGGACCTTCTTTGTTGTCTTCGGGAAAGGAGTACATCAAGGCTGTATATTGTTACCCTGCTTATTTAATTCACATGCAAAGTACATCATGAGAAATGCTGGAATGGATGAAGCACAAGCTGGAATCAAGATTGCTGGGAGAAATATCAATAACCTCAGATATGCAGACGACACCACTCTTATGGCAGAAAACAAAGAAGAACTAAAGAGCCTCTTGATGAAAGTGAGAGAGGAGAGTGAAAAAATTGGTGTAAAACTCAACATTCAGAAAACTAAGATCATGGCATCTGGTCCCATCCCTTCAGGGCAAATAGATAGGGAACAATGGAAACAGTGACAAACTATTTTTTTGGACTCCAAAATCACTGCAGATGGTAACTGCAGCCATGGAATTAAAAGATGCTTGCTCCTTGGAAGAAAAGCTATGACCAACCTAGACAGCATATTAAAAAGCAGAGACATTACTTTGCCAACAAAGATCTGTCTAGTCAAAGCTCTGGTTTTTTCAGTAGTCATTTATGGATGTGAGAGATGGACTATAAAGAAAGCTGAGAGCCGAAGAATTGATGCTCTTGAATTGTGGTGTTGGAGAAGACACTTGAGAGTCCCTTGGATTGCAAAGAGATCCAACCAGTCCATCCTAGAGGAAATCAGTCCTGAATATTCATTGGAAGGACTGATGCTGAACCTCAAACTCCAATACTTTGGCCACCTGTTGAGAAGAACTGACTCATTTGAAAAGACCCTGACGCTGGGAAAGATTGAGGGCAGGAGGAGAAGGGGACTACAGAGGATGAGATAGTTGGATGGCATCACCAACTCAATGGACGTGAGTTTGAGCTAGCTCTAGGCGTTGGTGTTGGACAGGGAAGCATGGCGTGCTGCAGTTCATGGGGTTGCAGAGAGTTGGACATGACTGAGTGACTGAACTGAACTGAACTTGTCTTCAATTCACAACATGTAGACAGGTTTATAAAGAATTTATTCTGCAGGTTGTGTGTCACCTATTGAATTGGTTTTGGGTGCTCAGCCAAAAAATGAGGCAGAAAAAGTTTTATTTCCTACCTTGTACAATAGTGGATATTGTCCAGATTTCTGTACATTAAAGAGTAAACTGCTTATGATTTTTGCAAGTAGAATTATTTATCATTAAGTTTTGTCCTTTAAAAATAAAGCTAGAGTTTTGTGGAGACAAGAGTTTCTTTTTATACAGTTTAATATTCCAGCTTTTCATTCTTTTGTTCCTCTTCATTAGTCTTTAAGAAGTGAGTCATTGTAACGCAACGGAAATGTACAAGACTGCCCCCTTCCCTCCAGCCTTCCAGCCTGAGGTATCCATTTTCTCAGTAAAGATTGTTACAGCAGAAATGCGAAGAGAGGAGTAAGTCCAAAAGAGACAACAAACATCATGTATTAACACATACATGTGGACTCTAGAAACATGGCACAGATGAAGCTATTTGCAGGGCAGGAATAGAGATGCAGACGTAGAGAGTGGATACCAGAACCTGGAGAGAGAGAGGGTGCGACGAGCTGAGAGAGTAGCATTGACACATGAACACTACCATGTGTAAAGTAGAAAGCTAGTGGGAAGCTCCTGTGTAGCACAGGGAGCTCAACTTGGTGCTCTGTGAAGACCTCACGGGGTGGGATGGGGGTGCGGGGGATGGTGGGAGGGAGGCCCCAGAGGGAGGGGATATATGTATGCATGTAGCTAGTTCACTTTGTTGTACAACAGAAATTAACACAAATTATAATGCAATTATACTCTTATTAAACAAAAATGCGAGACAATTTTTGACTTTTTATGATCACAATAGGCTCTCAAGCTCTGATTCCTTTTCAGCCCGTTCATTTACTAACTTCTACTCAGACTTTGTCATTTGGCTGTGGTCTGAGGTTTCCTGAATTCCTTCTCCAGTTTATGATAAGTCATTAAAATTACTCATGTTTCTTAGCCTTTAGAGAGTTCTTGCTGGAACTTTCTTTCTGTCAACCTTGTACCCCTCCCTCTGTAATATCAATATCAATAGGATTTCAGTGCCTATTACATAATAGGTGGTCAATAAAAATTTATTGGGAAGAGGAAAATAGGATTGGGACGTATTCTTAGTCATATTTTGCAATCAATAAAAACTACAATACACTAGGAGCTAGAAAAGTCTTTCAGTACAAGATCAGGTAGTAAATGTTTTATCTCTTGCAGGCCATCCAGTTTCTCTGCCACTGTAACAGGAAAGTAGCTATACATGATATGATTGGGCATGGCTGTATTCCAATGCAATTTTATTGCAGGAAGGGGGACCCCTTCCAGGGCCTGAAAGGGGGCTTTTGTCTAACACTCTGACAAAGCAAGAGATTTTATTGGGAAAGGGCACCTGGGTGGAGAGCAGTAGGGTAAGGGAACCCAGGAGAACAGCTCTGCCACATGGCTCACAGTCTCGGGTTTTATGGTGAGGGGATTCGTTTCCAGCTTGTTTTTAGCCAATCATTCTGATTCAGAGTCCTTCCTGGTGGTGCAGCCTCGTTCAGACAAGATGGATGCCAGAGAGAAGGATTCTGGGAGGTGGTTGGACATGCGGTGTCACTTTTTGACCTTTCCCGGACTCTCCTGGTTCATGGTGGCTTATTAGTTCCCTGTTCCTTACCAGGACCTCCTGTCGTAAAACAACTCACGCAAATGGTTACTACTGTGCCTGGCCACAGTTATAAGGCATCAAGAGAAAAGGCTCAGCTTTGTTAACAATCTGTTAAGTATTTGGGCCTAATCATATCATAGGCCCCAAGAGAATTAAACCTATACTAAATCATCCCCTACCTATGACTTTAAGACAATTGAGAGGATTTTTGGGAATCACAGGCTACTGCCACGTTGGATTCCAGGTTATGGGGAACTTGACCGGCCTTTGTATAAACTTATAACTGAAACCCAGCAAGCCCAAACCAACAAACTGGTTTGGTCTCCAGATGTTCAAAAGGCTTTTAAGGCCCTTCAGACTGCTCTTCTGCAAGCTCCCACTTTGAGCTTGTCAAAGTGTCAGAATTTAATTTGTTTGTCACTGAAAGAACAGGTATGGCCTTGGGAGTTTTGACACAACCCTAAGGGCCTCACAGCAAGCTATAGCGTACCTGAGCAGAGAATTAGATGTAGGGTCACGTGGGTGGCCACACTGTCTAAGAGTTAATTGCGGAAACTGCTTTATTAACACCTGAGGTCCTCAAAATTATTAATGGACAAAATCTTACTGTACTGACTTCTCATGATGTGAGTGGAATCTTAAACTCTAAGATTAATATTTGGATGACAGACAGTAGGCTTCTTAAATATCAGTCATTGTTGTTAGAAGGACCAGTAACTAATCTTAAAGTTTGTGGAAATTTAAATCCTGCCGCTTTCCTTCCTGAGAAGGAAAATGAAACACCTGATCATGATTGTTCCCAGTTTCTAACTTTAAACTATGCAGCTTGGGAAGATCTAATGGATATCCCATTAGACAATCCTGACATGGAAATATTTACAGATGGCAGTTCTTTTGTTCAGGATGGGAAGCGCAAAGTAGGTTATGCCATGGTGATGACTGAACAGGTTTTAGAAGCAAAATTTCTCCCCCAGGGAATGAGTGCTCAGCTAGCTGAGCTTGTTGCTCTGACCCAAGCTCTAGAGTTAAGCAAAGGGCAGCTAGTAAATATCTACACTGATTCTAAGTATGCTTATTTGACTTTACATGCTCATGCTGCAATATGGAAAGAAAGACAGTTTAAAGTGGCAACAGGAGGACCTATTAAGCATTTCAGAGTGATTGAGAGACTTTTAACTACTATATATTGTCCTAAAGAAATAGCTGTTATGCACTGCAAAGGGCACAGCAGGGTCTGGAGTAAAGCAGTCAAGGGTAATCAGATGGCTAACTGTCAAGCGATAAAGGCAGAGCTTTAGGAAACCCCTTCACTGCAGACGCCTTTGATCTGGACAGGTCCTGTGGAACAGGAAAGACCACAATATACTGAGGAAGAATTAGAAAGATATGAGAAAAGAGGAGCAAAGATTACTAATAAAAGGTGGTTACAGTCCAAGGATGGACAATTAATAATTCCTGAAAATGCTCAATGGAAAATTCTTAAGGGTTTACACCAGAGTTTTCATTTAGGTGTTGAGAGTACTTACCAGATAGCTTCTCATTTGTTTGAAGGTAAAAATGAAATGAAAACTTTAAAGAACATTATCAAAAGATGTGAGGTTTGTCAGAAAAATAACCCAAAGACTGAAAAGCTAGCAAAATCTGGGTTTCAATGAAATGGAAAATATCCTAGAGAGGACTGGGAGATTGATTTTACTCATATCCAAAGGCAAGTGGATATTCTTGCTTACAAGTTTGGGTGGATACTTTTACTGGATGGATTGAGGCTTTTCCCTGTTGTAGTGAAAAGGCTAAGGAGGTTATAAAAATTTTAGTTCATGAAATTATTCTCAGTTTTGGGCTGCCATGTAGCCTTCAGGGTGACAATAGCTCTGCATTTAAAGCTGCTGTAACTCAGAGGGTGTCAAAATCTCTAGGAATAGAATGTCGCTTACACTGTTCCTGGAGACCCCAATCCTCAGGAATGGTTGAAAATGCCGATGACATTATTAAGAGACATCTTCTGAGCAAATTAACTCAAGAGACGCAGGACAATTGGATTAAAGTTCTACCCATAGCCTTAATGAGGGCTTGAATTGTCCCCCAAAAGGAGGGACTTTGAATGTATTATGGAAGGCCCTTCTTACGCACGGACGTTGTTATAGCCCCTAGGCTTGGAATTAACTAATTATGTAACTCAGCTCTCAGCTTTTCAACAGGCACTAAAGGAACCCCGGGATGTGACTCCTGACCCCGCCTCTGAGTCAAGCAAGCCTCTGTTTGAGCCAGGAACCAAGGTCCTGTTAAAAACACTGGGGTCTGGGGGCCAATCCTTCGAGCCCCTCTGGGAAGGCCCTTATCAGGTTATTCTTTGTTCTCCCACAGCTGTCAAAGTGCCAGGAATTGATTCTAGAGTACATCACACATGAGATAAGAGGTGGCACCCTGACCAGAACTAAGTGACTTCATTTTATGTCTTTACTTTCTATGCTCTGACTTTGTACTTTTCAGATGGGCCTGATAATCTATGTTAGCCTGCTTCTGCTGACTCCAAAAATCCTGAGTCTACCATTTGATCCTCAAGACAATGCCTTCCTGTCTGGGGCTCATTCCTACGCTGCATTCCACAATCAGTCTAACTGCTGGGTCTGCAGAGCGCTCCCCTCTTCATCAGTGGAAGGCTTCCCATGGTGGGGATCTCCACTTCAAGGAAAGGACTTCCTCCAGGTTTGTGAATACCTTCGACAACCACAATCATATGTGATGCCTCTTCTTAATCTGATGACATCTAACACTCCAAAGATGGACTGGTGCAACACCCTGTACCTTCAGTTCAGTTCAGTAGCTCAATCATGTCTGACTCTTTGTGACCCCATGGACTGCAGCACACCAGTCCTCCCTGTCCATCACCAATGCCCGGAGTTTACTCAAACTCATGTCCATTGAGTCGGTGATGCCATCCAACCATCTCATCCTCTGTTGTCCCCTTCTCCTCCTGCCTTCAATCTTTCCTTACCTTAACTCTGTACCTTAACTGTGGACATAATGTGACTTTTAACTTTGCTGATTGTTCTGTTTTTGCTGTTTGCTCCCTGCATCTGTAGCTGTGTGGCTGGATTTGTTTCTAGTCACATGAAGGCTTTTAAGTTACAAGTGGTTGCTCAAACTCCTGCCACTGTGGCAGCTTCCTCCAACTACTACTTGGGGCCCCTGGATCAGAGACCCTCAATACGAGGGTTAGGAGAATATGTTGCATCACCAGTTTAGGGAAGACACCCCTTCTCAGCTCAGAAGCAGTTACAGAATGAGAACAATGCCCCTTTTCCTAAGCAACATAATTCTCCTAAAAGAAAAGGGGGGAATGAGAGGGTGACAGGCAGGAAAGCCAGGGTCCTCCAAAGGGAGGAAATAGGCTGCAAGTGTCAGACATTTTTAATCTCTCTCTTAAGCAGCAGGAGGAAACAAACTACAAGTGTTAGATTTTTTTTCCCCTTTTCTATACAAATTTAACAAGAGTTTCTTTTAAAATTCTGTGTTTCCATAACAACACTTGGTTCCACCTGAACTTAACTGTACTCAAGACTTGAGCTAACCAACGCGGTTTTTCTTATGGAAATGCTTTCCTTAAGCTATGCTAATAAACTATGTATTTACTCTAGACTCTGTCTTCAAGTCGGTTTGCCTAAGACTCAGAACCGACTTGAAAACCAGTATGTTTTACTCATGAAAATGTTGTCTTAAGCTATGTTAATAAGACTGTGTATTCACTTGGAAAACTGCCTTTCTTCAAGATTCGTGTCAACTTTATGGCCTGGGACAACTCACCTTGTGCCAATGTCATCCCAAAATGCATGCTGCGGGTGAGGGGTTGGTGCCAGTCTCTGAGTTTTGAGACGTTTCCTTTCTCTAATTAGCAGACTGTTAGTAGCTGTGTAACATCCAGCTAAAGACTAGCAGGGGGGCACTCTTTCTGACCCCTTCTGATGTCTATGTCAGAGCTCTCTCTATCTCTTATACTTTAATAAACCTTTGTTACACAAAAGCTCTGAGTGATCAAATCTGGCCCCAGATTTAACTCCTCTCCTCCGGAGGCCAAGAATCCCGGTGTCTTTCACAGTTCAGCAACAACCTTTCAGCCAGGATGGGTGGTTTCAGTCAGTGTGCTTCCCCTAACAATTTTATTTACAAAAACAGATGGCACACAGATTTGGCCTTGGGGATCTCAAGTTTGCTAGCTCCTGCATAGCTCTGTGGTGAATAATTGCTTATTAATGCAGGAGACTCCGGTTATGTGGGTTCAATCCCTGGTCTGGGAAGATCCACTGGAGAAGGAAACAGCAACTCACTGCAGTATTTTTGCCTGGAAAGCCCCAGGGAGAGAGGAGCCTGGTGGGCTACAGTCCATGGGGTCACAAAGAGTTGGATACAACTTAGCAACCGAACAATAACAAAAACAGCAGCAATAAACTAAGGGTGGTTTACTGATTTAATTCCACCCCAAGAGTGTATTTGTATATGGCTATTCTTCCCCAGAACTCAAAAGTAATTTTACAGATTTAACCGATATTAATAGTATATTCTGGTGGAATAGTGGTGTCAACTAAAAAACATGTACAACTTGAGAGTTGTGAGTTAAGTTTTATTTGGGGCAAAATGAGGACTCTAGCCCAGGAAGCAGCATCTCATATAGCTCTAAGAGACTCTCCAAAGTGGCAGTGGGGGAAAGTCAATATATAAGGTTTTGGTGTTGGGGGAGTTCAATATCATGAAGCACTCATTTTACAAAAGGTTTTTTGTTGGTCATGAGGATCTGATACCACCATGAAGGGATTTAGTGCTTCTCTAGATATGAGGAGATGCAAAGACTGAGATCATAAAATCTGTTCCTAAAAACATCCGACTATCTAAAGAACCATCCTACCAGATTCCCTGGAGCACAGGGTGCCTCACTCCACCCTGAACTCTCTCATGGGTAGTTGAAGGTCAACAGCTATAGCAGCATGGGGTTCAATCTCCGTGGAGGCAGATGGCAAATGCCTTTGTTGTTCAGTCATTGGCAGTGCTCTTGGTAAGAACCAATTTGTAGTTGACAGTGATTTTCTCAATAGTTTGTTAGTGGTCTAGCAGATATGATAGTCAGCCAAAAATGTGTAATTTACAACTGAGAGGAAACTTCCCCTGCAAGACAGAGCAGTCCCACTAACTCTAATGTGCTTGTGAGTGGATGGAATGCAAGGAATATCAGCTGTTCAAGAAAATAGTACATTCTTAAGAACAATCTGTTCCCTAGGCTCTCCCAGGTCAACAGGAGGGAGAATGGACTCTTTAATGGACAAGAAATATGTACTAAATAAAATTTTAACTTTGGCTCTGTTTATCAAAGGAAGTACTCGTTAATCACAGATTTCTATTTCTCTGAGTCCTCCTCTTCTCCCACCATTTCTGGACATCTTTTGTTAGGTTGGCCTCCTTCCAGGGCTCCATGTGGTCCAAGCTGGATCTTTGCTTATACACCAGGTCAAGATGCAAGGGTGACAGGAAGACAGACTCTAAGATCTCTAAAGTCCCATCCAGTCCTCAGATTCACAAGCTTCTAGCTCCTCTCCAAATGCCTCTTTTCCATCTCAGCCCAGTCTGGCTTCGACACATTTCCTAAGTTTAAATTAGCTCTTCCTTCCCTGATCTACAATTGCCTCTTTAGGCTACAGCCCATGTAGCAAGGTTATTTTGAATATTAATCTGATACCTGGGTATTTCCCTTTCCATCTGTGCCTTACCTTTACCTGAACCCAGGGACATTTCCAGTCTCTAATCAAACACCCATGTAAGCAGTTTCTTATGCTTACTTACAAAGACTATATAAGCCTGGGACTGAGATCATTAGGCGAACATGGCAGAAGGGCAATTGGTGTGATTTTTCCAGTGGTCACGTATGGGTGTGAGAGCTGGACCGTAAAGAAAGCTGAGCACTGAAGAATTGATGCTTTTGAACTGTGGTGTTGGAGAAGACTCTTGAGAGTCCCTTGGACTGCAAGGAGATCCAAGCAGTCCACCCTAAAGTAAATCAGTCCTGAATATTCTTCGGAAGGACTGATCCTGGAGCTGAAACTCCAGTACTTTGGCCACCTGATTCGAAGAACTGACTTATTTGAACAGATCCTGATGCTGGGAAAGATTGAAAGCAGGAGAAGAAGGGGACAACAGGGGATGAGATGGTTGGATGGCATCACTGACTCAATGGACATGAGTTTGAGTAAACTCTGGGACTTGGTGATGGACAGGGAGGTCTGGCACACCACAGTCCATGGGGTCACAAAGAATCGGACACAACAGAGGGACTGGACTGAACTGACTGAACTGAGGAAGGTATAAAGGCTGTAGAATCTTCAGAGTGGCGCCAGAGAGTGGAAGGAAGGACTAGGATGAGGAGGGCATCAATGCTACACTCTTCTTAGGATCAACTTGCCCTCAGTAACCTGTTATCCATGGACCACTCATGATCCCACAGTTCTGGATCTCTCCTCTGAACAGACTTGGGGTACTTGCATGGGAGGGGAAATTTCTTTTCATGTTCTATTCTCTTGGGTTTTCTGGCTGGAGCTCTGTAAATTGGACAAACAAAACACAAATTAACACGGAATAGAAGTTTATTTGCATGCATTTCACAATTACACAGTACTCAGAGTATTCAGAGGTGCTTAACTCAGAGAGCTGGTAGAATTTGGGCTTGTGGCTTAGACGGTAAGAATCCACCCACAGTGTAGGAGACCCAGGCTCAATTCCTGGGTGGGGAAGATCCCCCAGAGAAGGGAATGGCAACTCACTGCAGTAGTCTTGCCTGGAGAATTCCATGGACAGAGGAATCTGGCTGGCTTACAATCCATGGGGTTGCATAGAGTTGGATACAACTGACCGACTAACACTTTATTTTAGTATTTTAGCAGGGTTTCCCCAGTGACTCAGCAGTAAAGCATCTACCTGCAATGCAAGAGATGTGGGTTTGACCCCTACATCAGGAAAGATTGCCCTGGAGGAGGAAATGGCAACTCACTCCAATATTCTTGCCTGGGAAATCCCATGGACAGAGGAACTCTGAATACTACAGTCCATGGGGTCATAAAGAGTTGGACGTGAGTGAACATGCACATAGGGAAGTATCTTAGCAAAGAGACATTAACTACATTTTTGGGAAAGTGACATGACAAAGGAGAAAGACTTTGAGCTTCTGGGCAATAAATTGTGGGAAGGCAAATACATGGGAAACGAATGGTAGAGAAAAGCTAATTAGTAGAGTTTGTTATGTGGATCTCTCTGGTGCCTTCTCCAGGCTGATAGGAGCCTAACTTGCCTCAGCAATTAACTTTTTCCCTTCCTGGTAGGGAGCGGAGAAGGGATGCCTTTGTAAATTTGTGTCCTGCTTTTGTGCAGAGAGGAGGATGGTAGAGACCTTTTCTTAGATCTGCTTCTTGTCAGTCACTTGCAGCTCAAAAATAATCCTTATGCCAAAGAGGCATATTTTGGGGTGGCATTTTCTGCCACCCTAGCATCACCTTGTCAGAGCAGGAAGAGTGAAAGAAAAATATGCTGTCCTGGCTTAGATGGAACTGCCTGCAACAGTTGTGAATTTCTCTGTGAGATGAAACCATGGTGGACCCACTATCATTATTTGGCTTGTTTTCCATTACTTTTCTGTTAATAAATTTTTTCACCTCAAAATGGATAGAATAAGACCAACCTTGTAGAGTTAGTGTAGGGATAAACTAGCAGAATGTGTGCAATGCTTGTAGAATGTTTATAGTATACCAAAATAAAGAATTTTGGTAGAGGAACCAGAGATCAAATTGCCAACATTCACTGGAACATCAAAAAAGCAAGAGAGTTCCAGAAAAACACCTACTTCTGATTTATGGACTATGTGAAAGCTTTTTACAGTATGGATCACAAAAAACTGTGGAAAATTCTTAAACAGATGGGGAATACCAGACCACCTGACCTGCCTCCTAAAAAGTCTATTTGCAGGTCAAGAAGCATCAATTAGAACTGGACATGGAGCAACAGACTGGTTCCAAATAGGGAAAGGAGTACATCAAGGCTATATATTGTCACCCTGCTTATTTAACTTAGATGCAGAGTGAATCATGTGAAATGCCAGGCTGGATGAAGCACAAGCTGGAATCAAGATTGCTGGGAGAAATATCAATAACCTCAGATATACAGATGGCACCACACTTATGGCAGAAAGCAAAGAAGAACTAAAGAGCCTCTTATGAAAGTGAAAGAGGAGAGTAAAAAGTTGGCTTAAACCTCAACATTCATAAAACTAACATCATGGCATCTGGTCCCATCACTTCATGGCAAATAGATGGGGAAATAATGGAAACAGTGAGAGAAGTTATTTTCTTGGGCTCCAAAATCACTGCAGATGGTGACTGCAGCCATGAAATTATAAGATGCTTGCTCCTTGGAAGAAAAGCTATGACCAACTTAGACAGCATATTAAAAAAGCAGAGACATTACTTTGCCAATGAAGGTCCATCTAGTCAAAGTTATGGCTTTCCCAGCAGTCATGTATGGATGTGAGAGTTTGACTATAAAGAAAGCTGAGCACTGAAGAATTGATGCTTTTGAACTGTGGTGTTGGAGAAGACTCTTGAGAGTCCCTTGGACTGCAAGAAGATCCAACCAGTCCATCCTGAAGGAAATCAGTCCTGAATATTCATTGGAAGGACTGATGCTGAAACTGAAACTCCAATACTTTGGCCACCTGATGTGAAGAACTGACTCATTTGAAAAGACCCTGATGCTGGGAAAGATTGAAGGCAGGAGAAGGGGATGACAGAGGATGAGATGGTTGGATGGCATCACCGACTCAAAGGACATGAGTTTGAGTAAACTCCAGCAGTTGGTAATGGACAGGGAGGCCTGGCATGCTGCAGTCCATGGGGTTGCAGAGTCAGACATGACTGAGCGATTGAACTGAACTGAAAATAAACAATTATTACCATAAGCTTCTGCAGTCTTACTCCTGGGCATATATCTGGAGAAAATTATAATTTGAAAAGATATATGCACCCTAATGTTCACTGCAGCTCTATTTACAATAACGAGAACATGGAAGCAACCTAAATGTCTATCAACAGATGAATTCATAAAGAAGATACAGTACCTATATACAAAGAGAAAGAATGCCATTTGCAGCAACATAGATGGACATGGAAATTATCATACTGAGACAAGGAAGCCTGACAGAGAAAAACAAATATCATATGGCATTGCTTATATGTGGGTTCTAGAAAAAAAAGATACAAAGGAACTTATTTACAGAACAGAAAAAGACTCATAGGCATAGAAAACAAACTTATGGTTTCCAAAGGGGAAAGTGGGGAAGAAGACATTAGGAAGTTGGAGTTAACATATACACATTACTATACATAAAATAGATGACCAACAAGGACCTACCACATAGTACAGGGAACCATATTAAATATTTTGATAAGGGAAAAGAATCTGAAAAAAATTGTGTATATATTAACAGAATCCCTGTGCTGTACACCTGAAACTAATGTATTATTGTAAATTAATTATACTTCAATTTAAAAAAAGAAAAAAAATTTTAAAAAGAAGCAAAAAAAAAAAAAAAGAGGTATTATTATATTAGATGCTCCCTGAGGATAAAGTTTTATTCTTGACTAATACCACATGATGACTCATGTGACAAAGTATCACCAAAATATGAAGTTCACTGGAAGTCCTTCCTGAAACTACACCACAGTGATGTCACATTTATGAGTCTTGGCAGTTACAAATCTGCCTTAAATGTTCTTATTTTTCTTGAACCTTGGGTTCAATTCAAACGCCCGCTTCTCTGTAATCCCCTTCTCAACACCCCTCTGCCCCAGCCTTCCTAGTGGTTTGTTTGTCTCTCTTACATACATTACATTATTTTTGTACATGTCTCATTCTCTTCTTAGTTTGTGACCACTTGGAGGATAATAACAGAGCTCATGTTTTATTGCTCTCTGTATCCTCAATATCTGGAAAGTCTGACAGCGTAAATGCTCCATGTGTATTAAAGTTGGGAGCAAGCCTTCAGCTTCTGGAGCTCTGCTGATGTTTGCAGGGCAATCTGAGTCTGGAACTCTGGTTGTGGTGGTTGTCCAGTTGCTAAGTTGTGTCCAACGCTTGTGATCCAATGGACCGTAGCCTGCCAGGCTCCCCTGTCCATGGAATTTCCCAGTCAAGATGACTGGAGTGGGTTGCCATTTTGTTCTTCAGGGGATCTTCCTGATCCAGGGGTTGAACCCGGGTCTCCTGGATTGCCGGCAAATTCTTTACCAACTGAGCCATCAGCTCTGGTTAGTGTATATGAATGTTCCTTGGGCCTGTAAATGCAGCTTGGAACTAAAGACATATGATCTAGTGTTAAAAAGCCTCTGAGTTTTTTCCATCTTTTTACTCTTAATCTCTTTTTAAGTGTTCTCCAATTACTGCCAAAGAGAACATTCTAAAGGAAATCTATTCATTACTTTCTTGGTTAAAACTTTTCAGTCTTCTCTTGGTTAAGGGATAAAATCAAACCTTTCAGATGCCATCCAAGACCCTGTGTAACTCGATCCTGTCTGCCTCTCATGGGTTATCTTTTGACGCATCTCCTCCATTTTCCCCATCCCCTCCCCCCCAGTACACACGGCCACCTGCACATTCCCACTGGTACACACAGTCTCCCCACATCTCTCCACTCTGCACACCTCTCCACTTGCCACGCACCTACCCACTTTAGAGATGTTGCTGCTGCTGCTGCTAAGTCGCTCAGTCGTGTCTGACTCTAGCAATCCCATGGACTGCAGCCCACCAGGCTCCTCCGCCCATGGGATTTTCCAGGCAAGAGTACCGGAGTGGGGTGCCATTGCCTTCTCCGAGAGATGTTGAGTTCCAAGTAATTATCTAAACGGATTATGTTGCATTGTTGTTGTTGTTGTTTAGTTGCTAAGTTGTGTCTAACTGTTTTGCAAACCCATGGACTGTAGCCCACCAGGCTCCTGTGACAACCGTTTGGGAGACAGACAATTCAGCTTGACCTACTTCTTTGCATTTGATTTCCCTCTCATGTCTTGAAACTCTGGTTTGTTCCTTTTTCCTTCTGTCAAACTGGGCACATGGAAGAATCTGTCCTCAAACTGACCCAGATCCCAGGGAAACTTTGCTCGTCTTTCAGTACTCAGCTGAAGTGGTCCTTCTTCAATGGCACTTTTCCTAACTCTTCTCCAGGGTAGAATTCATTTTTCCTTCCTCACTCATATCTCCACTGTGTTCTGTTCATTCTTCTACCATAAGACATGCGACACTGATGTGCTTTAGTAGTATACATAACTTGTTCTTGTTCCCTGAGGATTTGAATATTGTTGTTCGGTCGCTATGTCACATCCAGCTCTTTGCGACCCCATGAACTGCAGCGCTCCAGGCTCCCCTGTCCTTTACTATCTCCTGGAGTTTGCTCAAACTCATGTCCATTGAGTCAGTGATGCCATCCAACCATGTCAGTCTCTGTCGCCCCCTTTTCCTCTTGCCCTCGACTTTCCCAGCATCAGGGTCTTTTCCAATGAGTTGGCTCTTTGTATCAGGTGGCCAAAGTATTGGAGCTCCCTGAAGATTATATTTTATTTATTTTTGTGTCCTCAGGGTCCTGCACACTACAAGGTTCATAACAGATGTTCAATATACATGAGATGAATAAATAAATGCATAAATGAATGAACACGTAATGAATAACAGAATTTAATCGTTCACCTCTCTTTGCCTTTAGGTCAGGTTTCCATGGTAAATAGACCTTTACATCTATAAAGACATAAAACAAATTGGATTTAAGCAAAATATCTGATCCTGGTGAGAAGTGAAATGTGAGATGTGCAATAAATTGTGGGTATCACAGGTAGTTCTTGCCATGTGCCAGGCACATTAAATTGAGACATTTAACTTTTACAACAGTCTTTTGAGGTGGATACTTTTACAAACAAGGCAGTAGAGTCACCAGAAGATCAGCTTGATCAAGCTCATAAATAACTTGACCAAGCTCATAAATGGCACAGCCAAGATTTGAGCTCAGGTGGTCTGGCTCAGAGGCCATGCTTATAACCATAATATTAGACAGACTATCAATACTAATGAAGGAGACATGCTGAAGTTTCTGGACTTATGATTATTATTTATTTATTTTTTAGAAGAAGATTATTTTTAAGTCCAGAGTAAATGGTTGTTTTCTAAAGACTGCTGAGGATCTTCTTAAAACCTTGCTATGTGACAAGCTTACAACCTTACCCAGTAAATCATTTCTATATTTAATGATGGGTCTACAACTCCTTCCAGAATTAAATCTAGATTTCGGATCAGTCAGTTCAGTTCAGTTCAGTCGCTCAGTCGTGTCCAACTCTTTGCAACCCCATGGACTGTAGCACACCAGGCTTCCCTGTCCATCACCAATTCCAGGAGCTTACTCAAACTCACGTCCATTGAGTCGGTGATGCCATCCAACCATCTCATTCTCAGTCGTCCCTTTCTCCTTCTGCCTTCAATCTTTCCCAGCATCAGGGTCTTTTCAAATGAGTCAGTTCTTCCCATCAGGTGGCCGAAGTATTGGAGTTTCAGCTTCAACATCAGTCCTTCCAATGAACATTCAGGACTGATTTCCTTTAGGATGGACTGGCTGGGTCTGGGGCTTCCCTGATAGCTCAGCTGGTAAAGAATTTGCCTGCAATGCAGCTGACCCCAGTTTGATTCCTGGGTGGGGAAGATCTGCTGAATAGGCTACCCACTCCAGTATTCTTGGGCTTCCCTTGTGGCTCAGCTGGTGAAGAATCCGCCTGCAATGCAGGAGACCTGGATTCAATCCCTAGCTTGGGTAGATCCCCTGGAGAAGGGAAAAGACTACCCACTCCAGTATTCTTGCCTGGAGAATTCCATGGACTATACAGTACCCATGGGGTCACAAAAAGTTGGACAGGACAGAGTGACTTTCACTTTCAGATCTTGGATATTGCTGTTTAAATACCCACTTTCCTTTTTATTTTCCTTCTTTAATCATAATTGAAAAAAAAAATTACAGCAACTTCTCCTTATCTTCCTGGAACCAAAATTTGTTGAGGCTTAATTAGAAAGTATTTAGTGGTTCATTCTTTTACTTTGGAATCCAGAAAGCACCTACCAGTATTTTGGGTATATTAATACAAATTTACCATAAGCCTTACTCATTCCTTGACCAATATCATCATTGGTCAAAATACAAAAATCAAGACATCCTGCAGCAGAGCAAGGGGCTCCATGGGCCCAGGCGTTCTTCCTCTCATATTGCCATTGGGTAATTACCACAATGCTATCCTTGTGCATGCAGACAGCCAGTGATTCTTACATTGCTAATATAGTCTCATATCCTATCTAAACTCCTTTCATGGAATTTTGTGGAGAAGTGATAAACTCTGAGTCAGAGCGTGGGTGAAAGAATCTCCAACCACAAGATTCACTGACTCGAAGCAAAACGGCCATACGTTTTTAGAGTGGCAAAAGTTTCTTACTTAGGATTATTAAGGACTATGCTAAAGAAAGATAAGCAACTTGAACGGTTACTAAATATACCAGGCATGCATGGGGCTGAGATAGGTGGGGTTATGTGCAGCTGAACAAACACGATGACTATTTCTGTAGGGACCCTGAGTGTTTGGCACTTTGGGTTTGATGATGTACCTTGCTATTTAAGGAGTGTGGGAGAATTATCCTATCTGAAGTTCAGAATAGACTTTTCTCTTCAAGAGAAAATTATTTTTAAGTATTTGAATGATTCTTGAATAGAATATACCTATCATAAAAATTTACAATCTACAATTCACGGTTCCAAGATGAGATCAGAGGGCCACAGATGTAATTGGCACGGTATGGGGAATTTATTTTTTCTTTTCTACAAAAATCTGGTTCTGTTAGAGTGAAAGCAATTTTCAGAGAAATGAATGATTATTGAGATGAGATTACTCATGAGGTATGTGGGGATTATTTGGGTGAAAAAACACTTTTCTTTTTTTCCTTTTAGGCCTGAACCATTATATTTAGATTCATGTTCAAATGTATGGTAGAAGTTATTAAAAGTATTAACATTTAAATGGTTGGCATGTAATTAATGGCTATCAATCTGGTTCAAAGTGCTCTAGCTATGCCTGGAATTATAGGAAGATTTTTCAAGTATTTAAAAAAAGAAATTATCCTGAAAGACAGTGTCTGATAAAGGGTTCAGGCAGTTTGAGTTCATGTTTAAACAAGCATCAGTCAAAAGATTTATCATTTTGAAAATCAATCTCCCTTGTAAAAGATATCTGAGTTGTTTATGAGTTACTGGCACTTTTTTATGAAGCTCCAGTTGCTGCTTTTCTCAGAGAACTGGGAAGTCCCTTTTGATTTTAGCTCTGTTCTATGAACAGCACTCTACCTTCAGAGAAAGGACTCTCTCTTTTTTTTTTTTCCTAACTAAAGGAGTAAAACTAGAGCAAAATGGTGACTAGACACAGTGGTCTTAATGGAAAGATTTTCTCACACAAGTAGTCTTCATGCCCCAAATTCCATCAGTTACAATGCTTTAGGAATTGGATACCTGTCAAAATGACTTGAAAAGAAAAACACATTCTTTGACTTTGGAGGGATGTATTTTTAGGGTCAGATGATATGAGAGGGGATCACACAGTATCAGGATAGTTGACCTGGGATGACCAATGAGAATAAGCTGAAAAAGCAAAACAGTGGCTTATTTTAAGGTATAGTTAACGCTTTATAGAAAAACAGCAGGGAGCTCAGAGAAGAGGCAGAGAGGGTTCTGACAGGTCAAATCTGGAGAATGTGAAGCCTGCAAGGCACATCATAATTGTAACACAACTGCTTATTTCATACTCTGAAGGCTTTCAGTTCCAAGTGAAATCAATGGATAAATACTTTTTGAAACCAAATATTTTTCAATGACCATTTTAAAGAAATAGAATCATACTCATTTTTGGGGGTGTGGTCATAAAAAAGTTAAAGAACAACAGTGAAGAAAGGCATTAATCCTGTGGCAGAAAAGAACCCGTGAGTAATTTTTTAAAGTAAAGTTTTTCAACATTATTTGAGTTGAACTAATAGATAAAATTAAACTTAAGTGAAACCAAGGAAATAAATGAATTTTAGATGGATTTCTTAATCCCCAAAAGTTATTTTTCATAAAAGGTTCTCTTTAAAGAAAAATATATAAAATTTAAAGATGGATTTTGTGTATTTTAAAACATGATATATTTCCATTTTAGATGGTAATTTTTTTCATATTTATTTATTTATTTGGCATGCAGGATCTTCATTGTATCATGGGGGAGCTAATTGTGGTGCGTGGACTCTTTAATTGTGGCTCATGGGCTTAGCTGCTCCACAGCATGTGGGATCCTAGTTCCCAGAGCCGGGATGGAAGCTGAGTGCTCCGCATTGCAAGACAGCTTCTTAACCACTGAACACCTGAGAAGTCTCTGGATGGCAGTTTTTAAACAGCCACTCTGAAGATGGGGATTTTATTGTACCACTTTGTTTTTCCCTCCCTTCTGTCATAGAGTTAGGGAACTGCAACCAAATCTGGCCTTCTGCTTGCTTTTGTTAATAAAATTTCACTATAACTTGTCCAATTGTTATGCTCAGTTTTTTGGGGTATTGTGTAGTCTTGCTTTTGAGCTATAGCTGTGAAATTAAATAGTCTTGACAGAGGCCATGTAGCCCAATAAATAGTAAAATATTTACTACTTGGCCTTCTTTCAGGAAATTTGTTGACTCCTGTTATTGTTACTTTTATACTATTTATAATCTGCTTTGTAACCATAATTCACGTGCTTTCTGGTATCATTACATTTAAATGGATACAGAGCTCACCATAGCCCTCTTTACCATGACTTTTTCAATTTTGAGTCCTTTATTTTGATTCTTTTCTGAATTTCATCAAGGAGTTTCTTCATTAAAGGTTTATAAGATCTGGAATTTCCTTTTTTATATTAAAAAATGTGTGCTTGTTAAAAATTACTTTAAAATATCTTAGGTGGCTATTTTATTCTTTCCTGAAGAACTATATGGGCTTCTCTAGTGGCTCCACAGTAAAGAATCTGCCGGTGGAAGCAGGAGACACAGGTTTGATCTCTGAGTTGGGAAGATCCCTCAGAGAAGGGAACAGCTACGCACTCCAGCATTCTGGCCTGGAGAATTTGTCCATGAGGCCACAAAGATTCGGACACGACTGAGTGACTTTCACTTTCACTTTTCATGACATGTTGACATGCAAAGTCTGAGGACTGATTCCCCTTACCCCCCATCCCCTTTGGGGGTGATTAGCTTTTTCTTTTTAATTTATTTATTTGGTCTTTCAGGGTCTTAGCTGCAGCACATGGGGTCTTCGGCATGAAAGACTGTCGATCTTGCAGCATGCAGGATCTTAAGTTGCGGCATGAGCACTCTTAAATTGAGGCATGTGGATCTAGTTCGCTGACGAGGGATTGAACCCAGGCCCCTGTATTGGTAGTGTGGAGTTTTGACACATGAACAAGCAGGAAAGTCCCAATTAGTTTTTTCTGATGCCACAATAATTATTTCTTCATTCTTGAAGTCATTAACTTAACAGCAACATGTATCAATTTAAAGAATTCTAGTCCTGGGTGTTCACTGGAAAGACTGATGCTGAAGCTGAAACTCCAGTACTTTAGCCACCTTATGCAAAGAGTTGACTCATTGGAAAAGACTCTGATGCTGGGAGGGATTGGAGGCAGGAGGAGAAGGGGACGACAGAGGATGAGATGGCTGGATGGCATCACTGACTCGATGGACATGAGTTTGGGTGAACTCTGGGAGTTGGTGATGGACAGGGAGGCGTGGCGTGCTGTGATTCATGGGGTCGTAAAGAGTCGGACACGACTGAGTGACTGATCTGATCTGAACTGATGCCTAATTTTCACATTCATTCACTGTGCAGATTTAGTTCTTCATTTCAGGGATACTGTCTTGTAATAAATACATCCTTGCAATTCTTTTCTCGTTCCACTTATTATTTCTCTTTTGGGACACCAATTGTACATTTGTTAGTGGCCTATTTTGGTTACTCTCTATTAGTAGTTTCTCTGTGTTTCTTTAAGTACTCTATGCTCCTTTACACTACTGTGATGATCGTAATCTTTCTCTAAAGGTAAGTTGATTTAGTTTCTTACTTTTAAGTCTTATTTACTTTTTTGTTGTTGTTCTTCAGTTCAGTTCAGTCGCTCAGTCGTGTCCAGCTCTTTGCAACCCGTGGACTGTAGCACACCAGGCCTCCCTGTCAATCACCAACTCCAGAGTTTACTCAAATTCATGTCCATTGAGTCGGTGATGCCATCCAACTATCTCATCCTCTGTCATCCCCTTCTCCTCCTGCCCTCAATCTTTCCCAGCATCAGGGTCTTTTCAAATGAGTCAGTTCTTCCCATCAGGTGGCCAAAGTATTGGAGTTTCAGCTTCAGCATCAGTCCTTCCAATGAATATTCAAGACTGATTTCCTTCAGGATGGACTGGCTGGATTGCCTTGCAGTCCAAGGGACTCTCAAGAGTCTTCTCCAACACCACAGTTCAAAAGCATCAATTCTTCAGTGCTCTTTAGTTTCTTACTTTTAAGTCTTATTTACTTGTTTTTTTGTTGTTCTGAACTTGCTTATATTTAATAATATTGTTTTTATCCTTATTTGAAGTCCAAGAAAAAGCATTTCACCTTTTCAGATTATAGTATTTTTTGTCTATTTGTGCTTTTATACTGTCAAATTTAAGGGGCTGTTGTTGACTTATTTTATTACTCAAAGCTCTTTGGAAAAATTTCCCTGTTTCTTGTTTGCTTTGTTTTCCCTAGTTTAGATTATTATTTACATATTATGTTTTCTTTCTTCTCCTGTTTGCCTACAGTTTTGTTTCACTGTGTTATAGCATTTTTTTACTTTTAAAAAGATCATTCATTCTTATTGTCGGTCATGAGTCTTGACTCCTTTAGCCTGTAGATGCGTTGTTTTTTCTTAAGATACTGATACCATTGGATCTAGGTAACTCTTTCTGAAGAGCAAAGGGAGGTGTTAGGACCTACTCCCCTTACTTGAAACCTTGAACTTCCCTACTGTTTGTTGATTTGATAGTGAAACAATTAAAAGTAACTTAAACAGAATCTGAATAGTTATTCTCACCAGTCTCTGGACTAGACTTTGTGACTAACCTGGCTTTTGTTTGTTGCCCCACCAATCACTACCACAACAGAGTTTTGTGTTTTGTTCACTATCCTGTAACCTGAGGGCATGCTGTGTGCTTGGGGTTTGGTGGGTGGGGCTGGGGACTGGTCTGTGCTTTCACTTCTGAGCTGTCTTTATTGTTAGGTGGGACTTCCCTGGTGGCTCAGCTGGTAAAGAATCCCCCTTCAATGCAGGAGACCTGGGTTCGATCCCTGGGTTGGGAAGATCCCCTGGAGAAGGGAAAGGCTACCCACTCCAGTATTCTGGCCTGGAGACTTCCAAGGGGGTCACAAAGAGTCAGACATGACTGAGTGACTTTCACTTCACTTCACTTATTGTCAAGCACCTGGCTTCTCTCCAGCTGGTTGGAGTGTATCCCATGCCTAGACTCTGGATCCACATTAGTCCTCCATTCACGAGCATCTTAGGGGAAGACTGTTTTTTTCAGAGAACCATTCATATTGTTTACATTTCCTGCTTTTCTTTGTTCTTGTTCAGTCATTCATCATGTCCAACTCCTTGTGATCCCATGGAATACAGCACGCCAGTCTTCCCTGTCCTTCACTATCTCCTGGAGCTTGCTCAAACTCATGTCCATTGAGTCAGTGATGTCATCCAACCATCTCATCCTCTGTCATCGCCTTCTCCTCCTGCCCCCAATCCCTCCCAGCATCAGGGTTTTTCCAATGAGTTGGCTCTTCACTTCAGATGCCCAAAGTATTAGAACTTTAGCTTCAGCATAAGTCTTTACAATGTATATTCAGAGTTGATTTCCTTTAGGATTGACTGGTTTGATCTCCTTGCAGTCCAAGGGATTCTCAAGAGTCTTTTCCAATACCACAATTCGAAAACATCAGTTCCTCAGTACTGAACCTTCTTTATGGTCAACTCTCACATCCATACATGACTACTGGAAAAACCATAGCTTTGACTAGATGGACCTTGTTGGCAAAGTGATGTCTCCGCTTTTTAATATGCTGCCTAGGTTTGTCATTGCTTTTCTTCCAAAGAGCAAGCAGCTTTTAATTTCATGGCTGCTTTTCTTTAGTGCCTATTTTTCACCCTTCCAAGTCAGAGGAGGGAAGAGATAATAATATACACTAAATTTACTTCTTTTCAGACATGTATGTGAGGGTATGTTAGTCAGAACTCTCAGGAATTTTTTTTATGACCCAGCATGGCTTCTTGGGGCATAGGAGTGAGATTAGGATCTGTGCTATGCTCTTCTGCTGTGTCCACAGTCTTCTGCCTCTTTTGTTTCTATTTATTAAAGTTAAGGACACTGGGTTGTGCCCTTACTTTGTTTGGAAACTACTGGAGAACATTTTCTTTTGCAGTTTCAAAAATAGTTAATATTTCTATACTTAGAAATAAGATTCAGAGACTCATCCATTATATGTGGAATCTAAAAAGAAATGATACAAATAAACTTACAAAACAGAAGCACAATCATAGACTTGAAGAACAAACTTGTTGCCAGGGAAGAAGGATGGGGGGAGGGATAGTTAGGGAATTTGGGATGGACATGTACACCCACTGCTATATTTAAAATGGATAACCAGCAAGGACCAGCACATGGGAACTCTGCTTGATGTTATGTGGCAGCCTGGATGGGAGGGGAGTTTGGGGGAGAATGGATACACGTGTATGTATGACTGGGCCCTTTGCTGTTTACCTGAAACTATCAGAGCATTGTTAGCTGGCTATAGCCCAATACTAAATGGCTTCCCAGGTGGTGATAGCAGTAAAGAATTAGCCTGCCAGTGCAGGAGACATAAGAGACGTGGGCTTGACTCAGTAGGGAAGATTCCCTGCAGGAGGGTATGGCAACCCACTTTAGTATTCTTGTCTGGAGAATCCCCATGGACAGAGGAGCTTGGTGTGCTACAGTCCATAGGGTTTCACAGAGTCAGACAGGACTGAAGCGACTTAGCAAGCATGCACGCATACACAATATAAAATAAAAAGTTAAAAAAAAAAAAGATTTGGAGAGTCAGTTCAGGAAAGCAACTCCTTTCAACACCACTTATCATGGAGGGTGGGGGTGTTGCAACTTTAATTAAACTTGCAAAATTAAAATACATCCTTACCTCTATTCCATACTTTTTATGCCTGAGGAAACTTGACTACTCAATGCAGAAACCATATTGATAAATAGTTTTCCTGTTATTTCATTGTAACCTATAAAGTTAGTTTAAAACTTCTATTTTATAGAGAAGGATATAGCAATGAAGTATTCTCGAGTGTGTCTTTTCACTTTAGCATTAAACAATGTCAAATTAATGTATGGTAAAGTTGAATTTTATCTTTTGTTGTATAGTTCTGTGAGTTCTAACACATGTTTGTGTGTGTGCTCAGTTGTGTCCGACTCCTTGCAACCCTATGGACTGTAGACTGTCAGGCTCCTCTGTCCATGAAATTTTCCTGGCAAGAATACTGGGGCGGGTTGCCATTTCCTCCTCCAGGGGATCATCCCAACCCAGGGATCGAACCTGAGTCTCTTGCATCTCTTCACTGGCAGGCAACACCTGGGAAGCTCCAACACAGATACAGGTTCATGTAACCACTACCACAATAAGGATACAGACGAATTCTCTTCAGTTCAGTCGCTCAGTCGTGTCCGACTCTTTGCGACCCCATGAATCACAGCACGCCAGGCATACCTGTCCATCACCAACTCCCGGGGTTCACCCAGACTCACGTCCATTGACTCAGGGATGCCATCCAGCCATCTCATCTTCTGTCATCCCCTTCTCCTCCTGCCCCCAATCCCTTCCAGCATCAGAGTCTTTTCCAATGAGTCAACTCTTCACATGAGGTGGCCAAAGTACTGGAGTTTCAGCTTCAGCATCATCCCCTCCAAAAAAATCCCAGGGCTGAACTCCTTCAGAATGGACTGGTTGGATCTCCTTGCTGTCCAAGGGACTCTCAAGAGTCTTCTCCAACACCACAGTTCAAAAGCATCAATCCTTCAGCGCTCAGCCTTCTTCCCAGTCCAACTCTCACATCCATACATGACCACAGAAAAAACCATAGCCTTGACTACATGGACTTTTGTTGGCAAAGTAATGTCTCTGCTGTTGAATATGCAATCTAGGTTTGTCATCACTTTCATTCCAAGGAGTAAGCGTCTTTTAATTTCATGGCTGCAGTCACCATCTGCAGTGATTTTGGAGCCCCAAAAAATAAAGTCTGACACTGTTTCCACTGTTTCCCCATCTATTTCCCATGAAGTGATGGGACCAGATGCCATGATCTTTGTTTTCTGAATGTTGAGCTTTAAGCCAACTTTTTCACTCTCCATTTTCACTTTCATCAAGAGGCTTTTTAGTCCCTCTTCACTTTCTGCCATTAGGGTGGTGTGATCTGCATACCTGAGGTTATTGATATTTCTCCCGGCAATCTTGATTCCAGCTTGTGTTTCTTCCAGTCCAGTGTTTCTCATGATGTACTCTGCATAGAAGTTAAGTAAGTAGGGTGACAATATACAGCCTTGACGAACTCCTTTTCCTAATTTGGAGCCAGTGTGTTGTTCCATGTCCAGTTCTAACTGTTGCTTCCTGACCTGCATACAAATTTCTCAAGAGGCAGGTCAGGTGGTCTGGTATTCCCATCTCTTTCAGAATTTTCCACTGTTTATTGTGATCCACACAGTCAAAGGCTTTGGCATAGTCAATAAAGTAGAAATAGATGTTTTTCTGGAACTCTCTTGCTTTTTCCATGATCCAGCAGATGTTGGCAATTTGGTCTCTGGTTCCTCTGCCTTTTCTAAAACCAGCTTGAACATCAGGAAGTTCACGGTTCACATATTGCTGAAGCCTGGCTTGGAGAATTTCTAGTTCTTTTACTCCCCAACATTTCTCAGTGTTATTCCTTTGTAATCAAAATCTCCCCTACAGCTAATGTCTGACAATCACTGATCCTTTTTCTGGATTGTAGTTTTATATTTTTGATAAAGAAATCTTATACTATTTAACTTTTTGAGACTGGCCTTTCTTACTCAGTATACCACTTCTGAGATTCATCCACTTGCTATATGTATCAGTAGTTGTTTTTTCATTGCTAAGTTTTAACCTCAGCCGTGGCCACAGGACTGGAAAAGGTCAGTTTTCATTCCAATCCCAAAGAAAGGCAATGCCAAAGAATGCTCAAACTATCGCACAATTGCACTCATCTCACACGCTAGTAAAGTAATGCTCAAAATTCTCCAAGCCAGGCTTCAGCAATATGTGAACCGTGAACTTCCTGATGTTCAAGCTGGTTTTAGAAAAGGCAGAGGAACCAGAGACCAAATTGCCAACATCTGCTGGATCATGGAAAAAGCAAGAGAGTTCCAGACAAACATCTATTTCTGCTTTCTTGACTATGCCAAAGCCTTTGACTGTGTGGATCACAATAAACAGTGGAAAATTCTGAAAGAGATGGGAATACCAGACCACCTGACCTGCCTCTTGAGAAATTTGTATGCAGGTCAGGAAGCAACAGTTAGAACTGGACATGGAACAACAGACTGGTTCCAAATAGGAAAAGGAGTTCGTCAAGGCTGTATATTGTCACCCTGCTTATTTAACTTCTATGCAGAGTACATCATGAGAAACACTGGACTGGAAGAAACACAAGCTGGAATCAAGATTGCCGGGAGAAATATCAATAACCTCAGATATGCAGATCACACCACCCTAATGGCAGAAAGTGAAGAGGGACTCAAAAGCCTCTTGATGAAAGTGAAAGTGGAGAGTGAAAAAGTTGGCTTAAAGCTCAACATTCAGAAAACAAAGATCACGGCACCTGGTCCCATCACTTCATGGGAAATAGATGGGGAAACAGTGGAAACAATGTCAGACTTTATTTTTCTGGGCTCCATAATCACTGCAGATGGTGACTGCAGCCATGAAATTAAAAGATGCTTACTCCTTGGAAGGAAAGTTATGACCAACCTAGATAGCATATTCAAGAGCAGAGACATTACTTTGCCAACAAAGGTCCGTCTAGTCAAGGCTATGGTTTTTCCTGTGGTCATGTATGGATGTGAGAGTTGGACTGGGAAGAAGGCTGAGCGCTGAAGGATTGATGCTTTTGAACTGTGGTGTTGGAGAAGACTCTTGAGAGTCCCTTGGACTGCAAGGAGATCCAACCAGTCCATTCTGAAGGAGATCAGCCCTGGATTTCTTTGGAAGGAATGATGCTAAAGCTGAAACTCCAGTACTTTGGCCACCTCATGTGAAGAGTTGAGTCATTGGAAAAGACTCTGATACTGGGATGGATTGGGGGCAGGAGGAGAAGGGGATGACAGAGGATGAGATGGCTGGATGGCATCACTGACTCAATGGACATGAGTCTGAGTGAACTCTGGGAGTTGGTGTTGGACAGGTATGCCTGGTGTGCTGCGATTCATGGGGTCTCAAGGAGTCGGACTGATCTGATCTGATCTTCTGTCCTTTCTGGATATACACCCAGGAGTGGGATTCCTGGATCATATGGTAACTCTATTTTTAGTTTTTTAAGGAACCTCCATAATGTTCTCCATAGTGGCTGCACCAATTTACATTCCCATCAACAGTGTAGGAGAGTTCCCTTTTCTCTACATGAAGGAGCCCCATTATTTCCCTCTCAGCTCTTTGTCCCAAGTCCTTATGAGAATTAACAGGTTTAACATTCAACTCAGCATCTTTTTCCTCAAAACTTTGAAATCTTCTCTGTCAGCCATTAAAGCTCAGAATTTATCTGTGTCCCTTTTCTTCCTGCTGGGAGAAGTAAAATCCCACAATAGTTATAAACACAGCTCTGACCCTGACTACCTAGGCTCAAATCCTAGCCCTTCCCTTTTCCAACTGCACATGATCAGGTTGATTAGCCTTTCAAGGCTTCATTTTTCACATCTGTAAAATGGAGATGATAGTAATCTAGTTGGATCAAGTGTTTAGGATTTATGGCCTAAATTCCAAGCTGATCTTGTCATAATTTCCAGAATTCAGACGTGCTTCCAGTGAATTGTGCACAAAAGCAAAACATGGAATGTGAGAGAGACAAATTATCCTTAGCTTTGAAGTGACTCTCTAATGGTCAATTTTTTATTTACTAACGAATACACTGGGGTATGTACATAAACTGTGGAAGAGTTAATACACTCTATTAGTTCGCTAGAGCTGCCCTAACAAAGACTGGCTGGCTTAAACAAGGGAAGTTTATTTCCTAACAGTTCTGCAGGTTTGAAATTAAGGTGTTGGCAGTGTGGGGTTTGTCCTAAGGCCTTTCCCCGTGGCTTGTAGAAGGCTGTCTTTTTCCTGTGTCTTCATGTGCTCTTTCCTCTGTGTTGGTTCGTGTTCTCATCTCCTTTTATTATGAGGACATCAGTCACATTGGATTAGGATTTGCCCTAACAACCTCAGTTTACCTTAATCATCTGTGTAAATTAAGACTGTTTTTCTTCCAAATCAGTCACATTATGAGATACTAAGGGTTAAGGATCCCAGATATATGGATTTTGAGGAGGATGTAATTCAGTTCCCAGCATATACCCTACCTGAAGTCTTAACTAGTGGGGAGGAAAAAAAACTAATGTAGGATTAGTTTGGAGGCTATTTCTTAATGCCCAGATAATTAAGATATTTTCTCTCATCTTTTTTACTGTGTGTTCACTCATTTGTGGTTCCATTGACTCTATGAAATTCACCAAGCTCCTCTGTCCATGGAATTTTCCAGGCAAGAATACTGGAGTGGGTAGCCATTCCCTTCTTCAGGGGATCTTCCCAACCCAGGTCTCTTGCATCTCCTGCATTGTTAGGTGGATTCTTTACCATTGGCACCACATCTTTTATTATTTACTTATAATTTTATTAATTAAGATCAGATTATATTGCCTATAAAATCTATACTTTAGTATTTGTTAAAGTTTTTGTTTTCATAAACAAGCACATGTATATTTTGCTATTCCCCATGAGGTAATCTAAAATAGCTTGGGGAGTCTAGGTGATTTTTAAAGCCGTTACTTTTGTGGTGTTTCATCATGGCTTCTTGAATGGAGGGAAATGAAACTCCAACTGGCCAGTTTGGTTTCTCTGACATGAGCCTTGCTCACCCTTCTTGGGGAGGGTGATTTTGAAACTAGAAAAGGCTATTGGATTAAGGGTGAGCCATGCTATCTCTGCGACCCCATCATGCCTTGTGATCAAGAGAGGGCAATAAAGTTACTGCTGTAGACAAAGACTAAATTTCCATGCTAATATCAATCTTAGCATCAGTATTGCTCTGATAATTGATGCATTATTATATGAAACTTAAAATCAACCCACTTCATATTTTCCGTTTGGTAGGTGGGTTTTAGCTCCTTTAAGGAATAGGTTCATAGACTCGGATGGGGACCCGAGGTGAGGAGACTAAGAGAGTGGAAGGAGTTACAAGGAATTTGCTTCCAAAATGAGTATGGGCTCAAGTGCCCTCTTGTGTCTGCTTTGACTTTCTTTGCAGAGGAAAAGCCCAAGTTACATGACATCATGTTGCCTATCTGTTTTCTCATTCTCAATTTTAATTTTCAAGCAGCTTGTGGCCCCTATTAGATAATCTGGTGACAGAATCACTTTCAGAAGGATCAGATGCCTCAGTGATTCTTTGAAACCCTTTAACTCCCACTGTTTGAGTTTTGTCACAGCTCAGTAAGCCCTGAAAGCTATTCTGAGGTTATGGTTACTGTGTGGTTTATGCAAAGAGAAACTCTGGTCACAGTCTGTCCCACATAGCGAAAATAGGCACTGTGAGAGGCGGTCCGAAGAAATGAGTAAACGAATCTAGCAAGTACCAGAGAAATATTTCCTCCCGTGAACTTCATCATTTGGTGACATCTGAATGCAAGATGAAATGGTTAGACAGCATCACTGACTCAATGGACATGAACTTGAGCAAACTCCAGGAGATGGTGAAGGACAGGAAAGCCTGGCATAATGCAGTCCGTGGGGTCTCAAAGAGTCAGTCACGACTTAGTGACTGACCAATGACAGCACAGTGCAAGTGATAAAAAGAAGAGCGTCTTCCGCTGGAGCCTGACAGTGATTGTAGAATGAGGTTAAGTTGCTCTTTTGAGAGCTGAAGATTTCTGTTTAGGATCTCATGCATTAATTTTGCTGAATGGGTTTTTGAATCTTATTAGGGAGGAAATGAAAGTACGGCGACTGGCAAGAGTGAGGGAGACCTATAGAAATTTGCATCTTTCCTAAGTATTTCTAAGATCTTTGGGTCAATCCAGTGTTTTAAAGGAACACTCTTATCTCCCTACAAGTGTTTTAAATGAGTTCTTTGATCTGTTTCTCAAATGAAAACCTAATTTAACTGCACCCACCCCAGCCAAGTTCTTTGTTTTCATTATTTGTCAGCGAGTGTTTTTGGTCAGCACTTCCCTCATCTTCCTTCCTCTTCTGGGCCCTTTCCACTCCACCCACCTGCCTTCCCTACCCCCAGCCGCAAATGGAGTGTAATATGTCTTACGTATGCCTTATGAAATTCTCATTAAGGAGACCCGTTACCCCCAACCATATGGATGACTTGCAGAATTCTAAAATATGAAGTTTCAATAGTTTGGGCATTACATGGGTTGATTTTTTTTTCCCCCTCCACATGAAGGTAATAATTATATAACAGTATCTTTTTTTAAGCTTTTTATTTTAGATTGAAGTATAGCCGATTAACCACGTTGTGGTAGTTTCAGGTGACCTGTGAAGGGACTCAGCCATACATATACGTGTATTCAGTCTCCCCCAACACCCCTCCCATCCAGGCTGCCACATAACATTGAGCAGAGCTCCCTGTGCTATACAGTAGGTCCTTGTTGGTTATCCATTTTAAATATAGTACAGTGTCCATGTTGATCCCAATTCCCTAACTATCCCTTCTGCCCACCCTTTCCCCTGGCAACCATAAGCTTGTTTTCTGTGAGTCTATACAACGGGAGTTGGTGATGGACAGGGAGGCCTGGCGTGCTGCGATTCATGGGGTCGCAAAGAGTCGGACACAACTGAGCGACTGAACTGAACTGAACTGATACAATGGTATTTCATACCTTTTTGGAAATTTAGAGCAGAAAGGTCATTGTCCTGGCCTGATCACTTGTCAGCTGCAACAAGATTCATAAGCTCTTCCTGTTGTGGTCACAACTTCTTTCTGCTGACCTGACCTGAACATTAGGAGTTCCAGCAAAGCCCTTATATTTATTGTGGACAGGCCAGTGTGGGGACTAAGAAAGAGCTTTCACCAGAAGATGGGAAATTTGGCCCATGCATTCATTGGCTATGGTGTCGGGTGGGTCATTTCACCTCCTTGGCCTCAGTTTCCTCATCAGTCACAGAAGGGGACTGGCCTCATGGAGGAAGCAGTGCTTGCCAGCTGTGGCTGCTCCATGATAGGACATCCCTGGAAAATCCTTGGTTCACTCCTGTTGAGCTCTGCCTCCCATGAGTGCCTTCTGTTCATCCTTCCCAGACTTTTATGTCCCTGAGGCTGAGTCATCCACTCATGTGGGTGTAGCTGAAGAATGAATCTTCCTAGCCACTCATCTGAAGGATCACTTCAGGGACAGTAGACCTCATCTTTAATTGCCCTAGTCAGCTCGTCACGGGCTGCTCTCAAGGAGCCCTGTGCCCCTCCACCAAGTTGAGCTTGCCAAGGATTGGGGCGTAGCTGTGCTTGCGGTTGGCTTCCCAGCCCTGTCTGTCCTTCCTGGATTAGGCAGCAGCGTTCTAGGAACAAACCCCCTCTGCCTAGCCCTGCATCTCTGCCATCCAACTCTTGTTCTGAATCACAGTCCTTCTCCCCTCCCTGCTGGTCCTGGCAGGACCCGGGTTTGTCAGTTCCTGTTCAGGTGGTTAGGACTTCAGTTGCTCTTGGCTTCTTCTCTAGATATTTTTAAATGCTTTCAATTCATTTCAAAAACATGCCAACTTTGAGTTTTAAAGTATCTGGAATTGCACTGCAAGGCCACGGGCTTAGCAGCAGAGTTGTCAAACAGCCCATGAACAGACAAATGAAAATGAAGAGAAAGGGCCATCAAGGCAGGCACAGAACAGGGAGCCCAAAGATATAGTTTCTGTTTAGTGACCTTCTGATCACCCGACCGTGTGTGTTTATTCTGTGTATGCGTGTGTGTGTGTGTGTGTGCGCGTGCGTGCGCGCTCAGTCACTCAGTCATGTCTGACTCTTTGTAACCCGAAGGACTGTAGCCCACTGGGCTCCTCTGCTCATGGGATTCTTCAGGCAAGAATACTGGAGTGGGTTGCCATTTCCTCTTCTCGGGGATCTTCCCTAATCAGGGATCGAACCTGGGTCTCCTGCATCTTCTGCACTGGCAGGCAGATACTTTACTACGGCACCATCTCAGAAGTCCATCTAGACTCCAGGAATGGAGGACAAATTGGTTTGCTGTGGATCCTAAGAAATGGGTCGTATTGGGGCAACTATAAACCTATGTTGTGCCTCACCCCTTCAAGGTTGATCTATTTCCTGTTGGCTCCCAGAATTGTGGAAGAGCTCATTGTGACTTGTCAGGATCCCTATGGCTTACCTCAGCATCCCAGCTCTTCTAGGATGGTACAACAATTGTTCTTTGATCCCTGGTACTTTCAGACTATAAATGACAACATAGGGCTTGAACAGATCCTATCTAATCTCCTTTGGCTCATCTTTAGAATAAAATCCAAGCTCCTTAAGGGATGGGATGCTTTAAGAGATGAGGTGCTTATCCCAATGGAGTTGTGTTACTATTTTGTACTATCAGATATACTAGACAGTTTAACTGCAGTAACGCACAGTCTCCACATCCCAGAGGCTCACAATAGCACATTTTCATCTTCCACTCATTACATGGTGGTGCTTGTGCATCTGTGGTTACAATTCCCCTCCAAGTGTTTCTTCTTTCCAGGAACCAGCAAAAGAACAGTGGTTAGCTGGAACATGCTATTTTCGTGACAGAGAGAAAAAAAAAAGAATCGGCTGAAAAATGTGATTCTTCAAAGTGTTTGCTTGGAACTGTCCCCTCTGCTTGCATTTCAGTGGCTCAAATAAGTCATATGGCCAGATCTGGTAACATGATGGAAAAGTGTACTTTACTTATAGAGAGGCACGGCAAGTCACCTGGAAATGGGCTGGGATGCATCATCAGTCTCCAGGGAAGAGAGCCAATGTGGGAAACAATACCTTAATTCATGCCATCTGGGTGACATACCAGACGTGTAAGTTCACGAGAAAAGTGAAGGTCTCTACAGAACCCTCTGATCCATCTTTCCTGTCCTTGAGGGCTGTCATATAAAGGTGACAGAGATCTCTTTGGTTTTCCCATTTGAGAAGGCCTATACCAGTATTCCTTTTATTTTTTTTTAAAGATTCTTTTTTATAATTTTATTGATTGATCGATTAATTTGGGGCTCCACCGGATCTTTGTTGCTTTGCACGGGCTTTCTCTAGTTTCGGTGAGTGGGGGCTGCTCTTCTCTGTGACGCACAGGCTTTTCATTGCAGTGGCTTCTCTTGTTGCGAAGCATAGGCTCTAAGTCTCGAGGGTTTCAGTAGTTGCAACATATGGGCTCAGTTGTGGCTCGAGGGCCCGAGAGCGTGTGGGCTTCAGTGGTTGTGGTACACAGGCTTAATTGCTCTGAGGCAGATTCTTATCCACTATGCCACCAGACAAGTCCCAAAAGATTTTGTTTTTTGTTGTTGTTGTTTGTTTTTTGATGTGGACCATTTTAAAAGTCCTTATTGAATTTGTTACAATATTGCTTTTGTTTTGTGTTTTGGTTTTTTGGTGGCGAGGCATATGGGCTCTTGGCGCACCAACCAGGGATGTAACATACACTCCCTGCATTGAAGGTGAAATTTTAACCATTGGACTGCCAGGAAAGTCCTCTCCAGTATTCTTTTTATAGGATGAAGTCTATCTAGTTCCCTGAGGTTTCCTGATTCCTGCCTTAGGCGTGTCTCCCCAGTACTCCTTTTATAAGATGAAGCCTGTGTCTAGTTCCCTGAGGTCTCCTGATTCCTGCCTTAGGCCATGTCTCCTATACCATAAGCTGCTTCCATTTGTGTTTGGCTTCGTCTCTCTGTTTCATGTGGTGGCTCTGGTGTTTACAAAAGTCCACTTTGCTCTTCTTTGGGCTGGCCCTGTAACAGTGCTCTTGCAGCTGCAAAATCACTGTGGTTTGGAGCCAGGGCAGAAGATGCAGGAATCGACATAAACAGAGACCGGGGCATCAAGATGACTTCAAGAAGTAAAAGATGGAAGAAAAGTGAGATGTAAGAATAAATGCATCTATTTGTATGATTTTAACTGATTACTTGATTAATTAATTAATTTACCGTGGTAAGGGGACTTCCAGTGGTAAAGAATCTACCAACGCAGGAGGCGCAGGAGACACGGGTTCAGTCCTTCTCGGTGGATTCAATCCCTGGGTCGGAAAGATCCCCTGGAGGAGGAAATGGAAACCCACTCCAGTATTCTTGACTGGGAAATCCCATGGACAGAGGAGCCTGGCATGAAATCCAAGAATTTCACACACCATGGTTACAACTAGTTTTCTTGACTTTTAGAATTTCTTGGAGGATGGGTGCTCTGATCTGTGGCAGTAATTGAATTCTATAGTAAAACTTGAAATAGAAGAAAAGTCTGATTTCAGCATAGAATGATCAGAGAATTTGCCTCTCTTTCAAAAATGAAAATGGTTTTTGGCATATGCAAAACTATATTTGCTAATAGAATAAAACAAACCCTCCTATACTTATTTTTATTGGCTTCTTTGAAAAACAATGACTATTATAAAACATAACATCAGTCAAATATGTTACCATTATCTACTTGTGTGTGGGCACCAAAGCCAGAGGTCTTTTATCAGAAACGGAAATTGCCTGGGAGCATTTCCTTAAACCCTTTCTTTCCATCATCCAGAGTTATGTTTATCAGTTTCCTAGTCTGTTCCTTATCTGTTTCCCTCCTGGATCTTGGGATTTGAAAGTGTTTGCTTGGGCTCCTAGCCCTTATCTGTCTCCTCCCCCACAGTTAGTACCATGCCTGACATTTGTGTTGAATGGAATGAGTAACTAAACACCTGAATGAACAAAACACACGGTCTAGGGCCAGAAAAGAAAAGAACACCTAATGCAGACCAGTTTATAGACAGGGGACTAACTGTCTCAGGTTCCCCAGCTCCTTGCCTGGGTGTCTCTGCCATTCATGCTGGGACACCTCATGGAAATGCAGCTTTTGTGCCAGGACTCCCTGCATTTACTGCTCTCTTTCAAATGCAAGCAACGACAACATCACCTTTTCTTACCCAAAACGGCAACCCACTCCAGTGTTCTTGCCTGGAGAATCCCAGGGAGCGGGGAGCCCGGTGGGCTGCCATCTATGGGTTCGCACAGAGTCAGACACGACTGAAGCAACTTAGCAGCAGCAGCGGCAGCAGCAACTAGCACTCTGGGTAGAGCTCAATATTTTAAAGAAGAATTGATTAAAATACCAAAGGAAAATATAAAAAGAAATGGGAAACAATTTCCACACCCCTTAATAAAAGAGGTGAAAAAGAGTAGCTGACACTGACTGATGGCTTCCTGTATGCCAGGCCCTGTGCAAAGACCCCTCCAGAAGTGAGAAGAGGAACTGTCTTCTCTGATTTGGAGAGGCAGAACTGAAGGCCCCGGAGAGCTATTACTTGCCCAACACGCAGCACTGGTGAAACTCAAATGAGAACAATGGTTATTTGACTCTGCAACTCATGCTTGGAAAAAAAAAACATCGCTAAGAAAAAATGATTCATATTTATGTGCCAAAGAGGTTGACTTGGCCTAAAATTCTCTTTAAGATTCAGCCACTTGGGTTGGCATTTTTATGGACAAGTTGCCTGGGTTTTCTGTCCATGCCTTCACCAGTAGCTCTTCTATGATCTACACATGGCTCTGTTTCTAAATGAACACAGCTCTTCTTAATAATTTTTATTTGGGGCCCCTACTTACACACTGCACTCTCCCCAACTCATCCTGGGTTTTCCCAGAAAGTATGTTGGGCAGGTGGAGCGTTTCCACCTCTAACTGCAAAGCAGTGGTTATTGATACCATAGAAACGCAAAGCTTGGGTTCCTCTGTCTTGTTTTAATTCCTAATATGCTCCACTTTTTCAGTTTCTCTATAAATCATTAGTCTTCATTAGTGCTCTTCTTGTTTTTCCATTGAAAGGAGCAGCCTCTCAGAATTAGGCTTCTACAATATAAATATATTTGACAATAACTTACAATGAGGAAGTTGTCCTCTAAAAAGAATGACACTGACACACTTGTATAATTATGATGTTTGTTCTTCGTTGTTTATATCCTCTTCTAAAAATACACACTGTGTATTAGAGAATGGTAAGATCTTGCCCAAAGTAAGAAAACCTTAGGTGCGGTGCTGCAATTATGTCAATTATATCATGAAACCATGAATTGTGACTCTCTGTCAAAATGGGTTGTTTCCTTAGACACGCAGAAGATGAATTCCCAAGATAACTCACCAAGGTGCCTTTGTTAAGCTGACACATTTGATTCATTTCTTGATAACTTACATGGTCAGACTCTTGTTAAGCAACCCATCCTTGAGCAAGAAGCACTAGGGATTTTGCTCAGTTGTTCCACATTCTGATGAGTTGCTGATCTCACTAGCACGTCAAAGTAACCCTTTTTCCAAGTTATGGTAGCATCCATTTAAAAATATCTAGTGATTGCTTTCTATGTCCCTGGAGAAGGCACTGGCTATAGTCCACGAGGTTGCAAAGAGCTGGACGTGACTGCGTGACTAACATGTTCACTTTCAATGTTCAGTTCAGTCGCTCAGTCGTGTCCAACTCTTTGTGACCCCATGAACGGCAGCACACCAGGTTTCCCTGTCCATCACCAACTCCTGGAGCCTACTCAGACACATGTCCATCGCGTTGGAGATGCCATCCAATCATCTCATCCTCTGTCATCCCCTTCTCCTCCCAAAGTATTGGAGTTTCAGCTTCAGCATCAGTCCTTCCAATAAATATTCAGGACTGATTTCCTTTAAGATTGACAGGTTGGATCTCCTCGTAGTCCAAGGGACATTTCCAAGTGTTGGGAGCTCACAATGAATGAAACTGACATATACACCTCTAACACATGGCTCCTCGGGAATATCCACGTGGATGTTTTGTAAATTGAGAGACACTAAACTAGGAGCCGGAGAAGGCCATGGCACCCCACTCCAGTACTCTTGCCTGGAAAATCCCATGGACGGAGGAGCCTGGTAGGCTGCAGTCCACAGGGTCTCGAAGAGTCAGACACGACTGAGTGACTTCACCTTCACTTTTCACTTTCATGCATTGGAGAAGGAAATGGCAACCCACTCCAGTGTTTCTTGCCTGGAGAATCCCAGTGACGGGGGAGCCTTGTGGGCTGCCGTCTATGGGGTCGCACAGAGTCAGACATGACTGAAGCGACTTAGCAGCAGCAAACTAGGAGCTTCCAGAAGAAGTCTGTGGCCAGACTGTACACAGACCAGAAAAGTGTTAGTCACTTCAGTTCAGTTCAGTCCCTCAGTCGTGTCTGACTCTTTGTGACCCCATGAACTGCAGCATGCCAGGCCTCCCTGTCCATCACTTAGTCATGTCCAAAGTCTTTGGGATCCCATCGACTGTAGCCCTCCAGGATCCTCTGTTAATGGAATTCTCCAGGCCAAAATACTGGAGTGAGTAGCCATGCCTTTCTCCAGGGGATCTTCCTGATCCAGAGATCAAACTCAGGTCTCCTGCTTTGCAGGCAGATTCTTTACCAACTAAGCCACCAGGAAAGCCCACACAAACCAGAGCATATGGCAAAAAGTTCTCTGTTGATGCATACTGTATGGATCCAGTAGAAGATGTAAAATAGTATTTTCATAGTCAAATGAATAAATAGCGAGGGTTTATTTACTCTGTTGAAGTGTTGGCTGGGAAATAGGCTAGATGAATTCTCAGGCAACTGAGTTTCTGTTTCTCATCTGGCAGCTACTAGGGTAAATTGGTCTCTTCATGTGCTCATCTTGGCAAGCATCTCCTCCAGCCCTTTGCCAGAGAGACAGGAAATGATGATGACAGAGCAGGACAAGCCCAGACCCAACGCAAGCCTCCTCTGTAATTTTGGAGAGTTTTGCAAACTGGACCATCAGCCTCTAATTAACTATGTTGAGATCCTGTGCTCACTCGGCCACATTTCTCAACAGCTTGCCTGAGCCACGCTCCTAAAAACAGCTCAGACCTGCTCCACGGGGGCATTAGTCCTGGCAGCTGAAGATGGTGAACTCATTTCAGGCAAATGTTTCTGTAAACAACCAAAAGATCCACTGTTGGAAGCATGGACCTGACCCGACCTGGCCATAGCAGCAGGTGGTCTCAGGCTTGCGCTGGAAGCATGGACCTGACCCGACTTAGCCATAGCAGCAGGTGGTCTCAGGCTTGCGACTTCAGACAAGCTTATAAACTTTCTCCTTCTAGAAGATCTTGGGCAGATAAATTTTGGTGGCCTTTTGTTCTCTGGCCCCTTATCTGCAAACTCAGGCATTGAAACCACAAACACCTCCACCACCTCCATTGTAACCAAACACATATCGCTGTGGTTCAGTGCCATTTCTAAGCTGTTTCGAACTGTCACAAAAGAACCAAACCTCCTGTACCATTAGCACCAAAATCTGAGTTAAATTGGGGTTGTACGTGTGTTTTCCTAGCCACACACCAAACTATGAGGACCTTCCTAAAGTGACGCCCATTTTATAGATAAAAAAGCCAAAGTTAAAATCAATTGCTCAAAGTTACAGCTTATAGTGACAAAGCTGGCCAGTAAATCCTATATTCTTTCATTCCAAATGGTGTCAGTCGGATGTTAATAACAAACACACAAATTTATTTCTACAAATGTTTTCAACCTAGAATTTTGAGGGGTTTTTTTTGTAGGTAGTCAAATTTTATGGTAAGAATACTACTCCTAATTAAGGGTCATATTATGTTACTACAGTTGAGTGACTGTATGGTATGAAGATATTCTCACATTGTAACTTGCAAATGATTTTGAGAAATGTTTCACAAATATGCCTAAAATGTATTATTTCCACCTAATTCAAATTTTATATTAATGAGAAATGGTTTAGGAAATTATAACCCACAACTTAATTTGATGCTTTTTAATAATTATGAAGACAAAACAGTTGAGGAGAACGTCCAGACTGCAGTCTTTTCTTGGCTGTGCTGGGTCTTTGTTGCTGTGGGAGCGTTTCTCTAGTTGTAGTGAGTGTGGGCTGCTCTAGCTGCAGTGCACGGGCTTCTCATGGTGGTGGCTACTCTTTTTTTGTTTTAAAATTAATTTATTTATTTTAATTGGAGGCTAATTACTTTACAATATTGTAGTGGTTTTTGCCATACATTGACATGAGTCAGCCATGGGCGTACATGCGTCCCCCATCCTGAACCCCGCCTCCCACCTCCCTCCCCATCCCATCCCTCTGGGCTGTCCCAGTGCACCAGCCCTGAGCACCCTGTCTCATGCATCAATTTGGACTGGTGATCCATTTCACATGGTAATATATATGCTTCAGTGCTATTCTCTCAAATCATCCCACCCTTGCCTTCTCCCACAGAGTCCAAAAGTCTGTTCTTTATATCTGTGTCTCTTTTGCTGTCTCGCATATAGGGTCACCATTACCATCTTTCTAAATGCCATATATATTATACATGTGCATTAATATACTGTATTGGTGTTTTTCTTTCTGACTTACTTCACCCTGTATAATAGGCTCCAGTTTCATCCACCTCATTAGAACTGATTCAACGGCATTCTTTTTAATGGCTGAGTAATATTCCATTGTGCATATGTACCACAGCTTTCTTATCCATTCATCTGCTGATGGACATCTAGGTTGGTTCCATGTCCTGGCTATTGTAAACAGTGCTGTGATGAACACTGGGGTACACATGTCTATGTGGTGGCTTTTCTTGTTGCAGAACATGAGCTCTAGCGTGTGTGGGTTTCTATGGTTGTGGCACATAAGAGAGTGGGCTCAGTAGCTGCAGGTCATGGGCTTAGCTGCCCCATGGCATGTGGAATTTTCCTGGACTAGGGATTGAACCTGTGTTCCCTGCATTGGTAGGCGGATCTTAACCACTGGATCACTAGGGAAGTCCCAGACTGTACTCTTCAATGCATTTTAGCAAATGTTTATTAAGAACTAACAGTGTGTAGGCTACTTTGTTAGCTAAATGGTATCTGTTTAGAATGCTTAATTATAAGATAAATGACTTTTTTACATGTTTATCTTAGGACATTATCTTGAATAAGCCAAAATGTTTAAATAAGTAATCTTGAGGGGAAAGATGTTAAGAGGAAACACAGAACTAGGCTATAGTGCAGTCTTCACTTGAACCTGGATTTGTTAGAACTAGTATTTGTGGGATGATGTCCAGTGGGAATTATGGGATGTGATGGCCATATGGGACCTGTTGATTTTAGAAATGAAACCACTGAGACCAAGTGAAGTTGTCTCTTGCTCAAAGCTCCTAAAAGTGTGCAAAGTCTGACATCCATGCCTTCTGATTTCAAGCCATTTACTGGCTCAGCAAACCCCAGATTCTCTTCGAAAGGAAAGAATTTCTTCACCTAAAAGCTTTGCAAAATTTATTCAGGGATGTGAATTTGAGGCTGACCACCGTCAAGGTTGTACTTCTGCAGAAAAGGATTTGACTATGCTTCTGAGGAATATTTTTCCTAGCAAACACTAACAAGAGTTAGAACACAACATTGTAAATCAAGTATACTTTAATTTAAAAAAAAGAACTGACACTGGACACCTCATCCAAGAAGATATGAGAAATGAATGTAAGAAAGATGCTCCACATTATAGTCATCAGGAAAATGAACTGAAAACAATAGCAAGATATTACTACACACTTTTGAAAAATGGCCAAAATCTGGAGCACTGAAAACTCCAAATGCTGACAAAGATGTGAAGCAAAAGGAACCTTCATTATCTGCTGGTAGAAATGCAAAATGGCACAGTCACTCTGCAAGACAGTTCGGTGATTTCTTACAAAACTAAACACACTCTTACCATACAGTCCAGCAGTCACACTCTTCGGTATTCACCCAAAGAAATTGAAAACTTAACATTCACACAAAAACTTGCAGATATTTAAATCAGCTTTTTCATAACTGTCAAAATTAAAAGCTAACCAAGATGTTCTTTGGTAATCTAATAGATAAATAACTATGGTACATTGAGACAATGGAATATTATTCAGTGTAAAAAAAGAAAAAGAAAATCTATCAAGCTATGAAAACACATGGAGGAAACTTATATGGATATTATTGATTGAAAGAAGCCAGCTTGAAAAGGCTACATACTATGTGATTTGAACTGTATGACATTCTGGAAAAGGCAAAATTATGTTGACAATAAAGGATTATTGGTTGTTAGGGAATGGGGTGGGAGGGGAAGGAATGAATAGATTGGGCTTCAGAGAATTTTTAGGACAACCCAGATGGCTCAGTGGTAAAGAATCTGGGTGCAATGTGGGAGTTGCAGGTTTGATCCCTGGGTGGGGAAGATCCCCTGGAGAAGGGAATGGCTACCCACTCCAGTATTCTTGCCTGGAGAATTCCATGGATAGAAGAGCCTGGTGGGCCACAGTCCATGGAGTCACAAGAATTGGACACGATCGAGTAACTAAAACACACTCTACATGATACCAAAATGGAGAATATGTGTCATTATACATTTATTCAAATCCATAGACCGTACAACACTGAGAATGAATCCTAGTGTAAACTGTGGACTTCCGATGGTTAAGTGTTAATGTTCAACAATGGATGACAAATGTACGTTCTTGGGGGGGGAGGCGGGATGTTGATAATGGAGAAGCTAGGGGCTATAATGAGTGGGGGTGGGGAGTATATGAGAAGTATCTGCACCTTCTTTTGCTGTGAACCTAGAACTTCTCTACAATATAAAGCCCGTTGAAATAATTTTGCAAACATCAGAACTTGTAGCTATATTCACATTTTACATTTAAAATTCATTTTTAATTGCTTGTACAAGAGGAAAAATGAAAAACGTCTTTCACCTTTCTTAAGAGTGTTCACATGAAGCTTCCTCACACTTCAAAATCCTTATGCTAAAGGAGACTTCCTTGGTGGCTGCTGCTGCTGCTGCTAAATCGCTTCAGTTGTGTCCGACTCTGTGCAACCCCATAGACGGCAGCCCACCAGGCTCCCCGGTCCCTGGGATTCTCAAGGCAAGAACACTGGAGTGGGTTGCCATTTCCTTCTCCAATGCAAGAAAGTGAAAAGTGAAAGTGAAGTCGCTCAGTCGTGTCCGACTCTTCGAGACCCCATGGACTGCAGCCTGCCAGGCTCCTCTGTCCATGGGATTTTCCAGGCAAGAGTACTGGAGTGGGGTGCCATCGCCTTCTCCGTCCTTGGTGAACCAGTGGTTAAAAAACCACCTTGCAAAGCAGTGGACATGGGTTTGATCCCTGGTTGGGGAACTAAAATCTCACATATCTCAGAGAAACTAAAGCCTGTTCACCACAACTAGGGAGTCCATGCGCCTTAATGAAAGACTTTGTAAGACCTCATGCAGCCAAACAAATAAATAAATAAATTTTTAAAAGTCCTTTTGATGAAGAAGGTAAGGAAATGTAGGCAGTAAACTGTTTTGATCTCTATTCAGAATGTGGGTTTTACCATTTCCCAATGGAAAAACGTTGGTTTATGCTGGACCTCTCAATTCCTTATAACTCTACAGTTCATGATTTGGTAAAAAATAAAATTTATCCAATGTTATTTCATGCAGAGCCCAGATAGCCATTTCCCTTTTTACTGCATCATGATTCTTGTTTGCATAAAGGAAATAGTCAGCACAGAATAGGACACATACTATGGAATGATTTTTCTTTCCCAGTAGAATTTTTGTCTTTTGGTCACATGAACTTCTAGTTAAGTCGTGAATTTTTTTTTAATTTTATTTTATTTTTAAACTTTACAATATTGCATTAGTTTTGACAAATATCGAAATGAATCCGCCACTGGTATACCTGTGTTCCCCATCCTGAACCCTCCTTCCTCCTCCCTCCCCATACCCTCCCTCTGGGTCGTGCCAGTGCACCAACCCCAAGCATCCAAAGTCGTGAATTTTATATAACTTATTTTTATTATGTTAACAGACATCAGTCTCCTTCCTAAACAGTTTCTATTTCCAGTATATTGATTACTAGATACTGAACACTGAATCTTTAGACACAAGAGGAAGGGCTTGTTTCCCCATTTTTCATCATAGTTTCCAAAGTGCTTTTTTTGGATGATTTCATTTCTTCTTCCAAGAAGATTGGCTAACTTTCCCTTGAAATTATATCTTACGGCAAGCGTTCTTATGTCTCATTTAGTCGTAAATGAGAAAAGGAATTTTAATACGCCTTTCGTTTTTGCAGAAAGTTATGTGGGTAGGAGTCAGCATCACTAAGGACAAACATGCCTTTGTCCTCCTGCTCCAGATTCTAGAAATCTGGGGTTCCATCCAAACTCTTGAAACTGTGTCATTTATATCTATCTCATCTCTCCTGATAAGAAGACTGCATGTAGAGATTTCTGGAACAAAACTACTCAGTCACCTTGTGCTAGAACTAAAAGTTCTATTTATCCTCCTGTTTAAAGTTGACATTTCCAGCTTTCAAATGTTTTCTATAGTCTGTTTCTTTGTCCAATGAAGAACAAAACTAAGAAATCAGAACTTGGTTTAAAAAAATACTGATAATGTGTTCGTATGCTTTTTAAAACATTCAGTGACGACTGATAACAGTACCCACTTCTCTGTATCTTCGTGTAATGAGGTTGAAGATGCTTTAATATTTGATTATACTGGATGTTCCCAACTATGCTTAATTTTGAACATTCAAAATTCATCTAGAGGACTTCCCTGGTAGTCTCTTAGTTAAGACTCTATGTTTTCAGTACAGAGGACGTTTGATCCCTGGTCAGGCATCTAAGATCCCACATTCCACATAGTGCAAAAAAAAAAAAAAAATTTCTTTTTTTAAATTTTTGAATTAAGAAAAAGCAAGCCACTTTAAAATATTCATCTAGAAAATATCTAAATGTTGTCCTTGTGATTGAAGTTCTGCATTAGAATTCATTTGAAAGTGATTTCCACTTTAAAAGTTCAAAACCATAATTTAAGAATTATTTCCTTTCTCCACTGTAAAAGTATCATATTCTGATTAAAAATATTTAGGAAATGCAAAGGGTTAAAATACGCCAATAATCCCCCACCTCCTTTATTCAACCATGGTAATGTCTGATGCTTCCTTTCCTTTTTAAAAAATTTTCTCCCCTGTATATATTTAAAAAAATATTTTTATAATTGTATTGTGTACAAAATTTTGCCATGCTTAATATAAACCACATTTTCACAGTATTGTTACATCCCTGGTAAAGAATATTAAAAATAGTTTTTTCCAAAGTAAACTTTTAAGTTTTGTTTTGGTATTATGAATAATATAAAATAAAAATATGAAGTCTCTTGTTTTCTGTTCTTCCTTCCCCCTTTCTGTCACTCCCTAAAGAGAATCTGTTTTAAGAGTATCAGATGTTCTATCAGAAATTCTTGGGCATATAAAAGTGTATTCTTAGATAATGTAACATTTTCCACGTTATAGCTTATTAGATATGCACACACACATTGAGAGAATCATTCAGACTGTACTTAATGTATTAAAATGCCTTGGTTTCTTTTTCAGAAACCTATTATACAGAGTGAAGTAAGCCAGAAAGAAAAACACCAATACAGTATACTAACGCATATATATGGAATTTAGAAAGATGGTAACAATAACCCTGTGTACGAGACAGCAAAAGAGACACTGATGTATGGATCAGTCTTATGGACTCTGTGGGAGAGGGAGAGGGTGGGGAGATTTGGGAGAATGGCATTGAAACATGTATAATATCATGTATGAAACAAGTCACCAGTCCAGGATTGATGCACAATACTGGATGCTTGGGGCTGGTGTACTGGGACGACCCAGAGGGAGGGTATGGGGAGGGAGGAGGGAGGAGGGTTCAGGATGGGGAACACAGGTATACCTGTGGCGGATTCATTTCAATATTTGGCAAAACTAATACAATATTGTAAAGTTAAAAAAAAAAAAAAAAGCAGTGCTGGGAAACCTGGACAAGTACATGTAAAATAATTCAACTAGAATATTTTCTCACACGACATACAAAAGTAAAATCAAAATGGATTAAAGATCTAAATGTAAGACTGCCAATCATAAAACTCCTAGAAGAAAACATAGGCAGAACACTGTGACAAAAATCACAGCAATATTTCTTTTGTATCTGTTTCTAGGGCAAAAGAAAGAAAAGGAAAAATAAACAAATGGGACCTAATTAAACTTAACATTTTTGTGTAGCAAGGAAAATCATCAGCAAAATGAAAAAACAAACTACTAGAGAAAATATTTGCAAATGATATAACTGATTAAGGGTTAGTATCCAAAATATATAAGGAGCTCATACAACTTAAAATGGAAAAAAAATTCAATTTTAAAATGGGGAAAGAAACCTGAATAGACAATGGAATATTACTTACCCACACAAATTAATGAAATGTTTCAACAACATGGACTGACCTGGAAGGTATTATGATTAATGAAATCAGTTAGATAGAGAATGACATATACTGTATATTATCATTTATATGTAAAATCTAAAAAAAAATAAAACGAATGAATATAAAAAAAAATAAAAAATAAAATAAAAGCTCAATAGCTCACTTGTATCATTTTTTTTAGATTTCACATATAAGTGATCTCATATTTGTTTTTCTCTGTCTGACTTACTTGACTTAATATGATAATCCCTAGATCCATCCATGTTGCTGCAAATGGCATTCATTTTTTATGGCTGAGTAATATTCTATTGTGTAATATCAAAAATACTCATAGACACAGAAAACAAACTTATGTCTCCCAAAGGGGAAAGGTACAGGGAATAAGTTAGGAGTTTGGGATTAAAATATACACAGTACTATATAAAATAGATAACCAACAAAAACCTGCTGTATAGTGTAGGGAACTGGACTCAAACCTTGTTATTACCTGTAATAGAAAAGAATCGAGAAAAGAATTGACATATACATATATATATATATATATATATATATATATATATGAATATTTTGGAGAGGGAAATGGCCACCCAACTCCAGTATTCTTGCCTGGAGAATTCCACGGACAGAGGAGCCTGGTGGGTTACAGTCCATGGGGTTGCAAAGAGTCGAACACGACTGAAATGACTTAGCAGCATATATGAATACATATATATATAAATGAATCCTTTGCTGTACCCCTGAAACCAATACAATACTGTAAATCAACCATATTTCAATAAAATTAAAAAATGAATAAATAAAATAAAACAAATAACTTTATAATTTCTTTTTAAAAAGCTCAGTAGCATTCTGTTGTGTAATGTACATTAATTCAGCAATGAAAATTTGAACTCTTTCTGTTTTCTTGCCATTATAAAACTTGCATACTAAGATAGTTGTCAATTGTGTGACACCTTTGCATGGGTTAGAAAATGATACTGGGATGTTTTCCACAGACCCCTCCAGTTCCACTCTCTACCTCTCTCCATTTTGCTTGTTTCCTGATCTGCATATGGATCATATCAATGTGCTTTAACCTTTTTGTTGGGTTCAGCCAATAGGATCAGCTGCAGGAAATTGGGAAGAGGAAACAAGAAGAGGTTGGGGTATTTATTCCTCCGACTCCTTCTGGTCTGCTTGCTGGAGGCTGGCTTCCTCTTTCAAATTTTCTCTCTCTTTCCCAAGGTCCTGCATTTCTCATCTGATGCCTGTTCCTTTTCTTGCCCTTTGAGTACTAGGACATCGCATTACTAGCCTTCCTAGTTTCTCTACACCGTGCTCTACCTCTGTAAACAGCCTATTTATTGAACTCTACTCAAATCACCCAATTGAGTGCACCATCAATTTCCTACTGGGACTCAAAATGATACTCGTTTTTCCTTGACAGATATAGCTCCACACAATGATGTTTGATTTGTTTGGTTGGAGCTCTTCCCCCTCTGGCAACTTTGTCTGAGTGACCAGTGCAGGGCACAACCAAGATGATACATGGCAGCCTTGATTGCAGCCAGAGTTATATTTATGTGTGTGATCTTTGTATGCTTTCATGAATTCTCTAGGATAAATTCTTAGTATGGGAGTTGTTGGGTTAAAGGTTACACTTACACACAGTTTTTAACTATGAAGTAATTTACCAATCCAAAAACACAGCCTAAATTTACATTCTCTCTGCACTTTTGCCAACTGTAGGTTGTAAAAATTTAAAATATTTGCTATTTTTATAGTTAAAAATGGTATCTCATTTTTCTAACATTACATTTCTTTAGTAGGTCAGCTGGGCAGCTTTTCTTATGTATGTTAGATCTTTATATATTCATCAATTTTTCTATTAGGTTACTGTTTGCTTATTTAAAAGTACTATTTTTATATTAAGGAAATAAATTCTTTGTCAAATATATAGCACACATTCTTTTCCAACTTTTCATTCCATGTGGATGCTTAAATGTTTTCATATAGGCAAATGATAAAAATTATTTTCATGGCTTCTGGGTTTTGTGTCAGATTAAAAATTCTTTACTCACTCTGACATAGTAATTATTAAAAATCCCACTACTAGTACTTATTATTCTTCTTACATGTACATTTTAATCCATCAAGGATTAATTTTGTATATTCAGATCAGATCAGATCAGTCACTCAGTTGTGTTCGACTCTTTGCGACCCCATGAATTGCAGCACGCCAGACCTCCCTGTCCATCACCAACTCCCGGAGTTCACTCAGACTCATTGAGTCAGTGATGCCATCCAGCCATCTCATCCTCTGTCGTCCCCTTCTCCTCTTGCCCCCAATCCCTCCCAGCATCAGAGTCTTTTCCAATGAGTCAACTCTTCGCATGAGGTGGCCAAAGTACTGGAGTTTCAGCTTTAGCATCATTCCTTCCAAAGAAATCCCAGGGCTGATGTCCTTCAGAATGGACTGGTTGGATCTCCTTGCAGTCCAAGGGACTCTCAAGAGTCTTCTCCAGCACCACAGTTCAAAAGCATCAATTCTTCGGCACTCAGCCTTCTTCACAGTCCAACTCTCACATCCATACATGACCACAGGAAAAACCATAGCCTTGACTAGACGGACCTTTGTTGGCAAAGTAATGTCTCTGCTCTTGAATATGCTATCTAGGTTGGTCATAACTTTCCTTCCAAGGAGTAAGTGTCTTTTAATTTCATGGCTGCAGTCACCATCTGCAGTGATTATGGAGCCCAGAAAAATAAAGTCTGACACTGTTTCCCCATCTATTTCCCATGAAGTGATGGGACCAGATGCCATGATCTTTGTTTTCTGAATGTTGAGCTTTAAGCCAACTTTTTCTCTCTCCACTTTCACTTTCATCAAGAGGCTTTTGAGTTCCTCTTCACTTTCTGCCATAAGGGTGGTGTCATCTGCATATCTGAAGTTATTGATATTTCTCCCGGCAATCTTGATTCCAGCTTGTGTTTCTTCCAGTCCAGCATTTCTCATGATGTACTCTGCATATAAGTTAAATAAGCAGGGTGACAATATACAGCCTTGATGAACTCCTTTTCCTATTTGGAACCAGTCTGTTGTTCCATGTCCAGTTCTAACTGTTGCTTCCTGACCTGCATACAAATTTCTCAAGAGGCAGATCAGGTGGTCTGGTATTCCCATCTCTTTCAGAATTTTCCACTGTTTATTGTGATCCACACAGTCAAAGGCTTTGGCATAGTCAAGAAAGCAGAAATAGATGCTTTTCTGGAACTCTCTTGCTTTTTCCATGATCCAGCAGATGTTGGCAATTGGATCTCTGGTTCCTCTGCCTTTTCTAAAACCAGCTTGAACATCAGGAAGTTCACGGTTCACGTATTGCTGAAGCCTGGCTTGGAGAATTTTGAGCATTACTTTACTAGCGTGTGAGATGAGTGCAATTGTGCGGTAGTTTGAGCATTCTTTGGCATTGCCTTTCTTTGGGATTGCAATGAAAACTGACCTTTTCCAGTCCTGTGGCCACTGCTGAGTTTTCCAAATTTGCTGGCATATTGAGTGCAACACTTTCACAGCATCATCTTTCAGGATTTCGAATAGCTCAACTGGAATTCCATCACCTCCACTAGCTTTGTTCGTAGTGATGCTTTCTAAGGCCCACTGGACTTCACATTCCAGGATGTCTGGCTCTAGGTCAGTGATCACACCATCGTGATTTTCTGGGTCGTGAAGATCTTTTCTGTACAGTTCTTCTGTGTATTCTTGCCATCTCTTCTTAATATCTTCTGCTTCTGTAACGTCCATACCATTTCTGTCCTTTATCGAGCCCATCTTTGCATGAAATGTTCCTTTATAAAGCTGGCTTAAAATTCAACATTCAAAAAACCAAGATTATGGAATCTAGTCCCATCGGTTCATAGCTAATAGATGGTGAAAAAGTAGAAACAGTGATAGATTTTATTTTCTGGGACTCCAAAATCACTGCGGATGGTGACTGCAGTCATGTAATTAAAAGACGCTTGTTCCTTGGAAGAAAAGCTCTGACAAACCTAAACAGCGTGTTAAAAAGCAGGGACATCACTTTGTTGACTATGGTCCATAGAGTTAAAGCTATGGTTTTTCCAGTAGTCATGTATGGATGAGTTGGACTATAAAGAAGATTGAGCACTGAGGAATTGATGTTTTCAAACTGTGGTGCTGGAGAAGACTCTTGAGAGACCGTTCTATAGCACTAAGAGATCCAACCAGTCCATCCTAAAGGAAATCAACTCTGAATATTCATTGGAAGGACTGATGTTGAAACTGAAGCTCCAATACTTTGGCCACCTGATGCAAAGAGCCAACTCATTGGAAAAGACCTGATGCTGGGAAAGATTAGGGCAGGAGGGGAAAGGGGGCAACAGAGGATGGAATGGTTGGATGGCATCACCAACTCAATGGATATGAATGTGAACAAACTCCGGGAGTTGGGGAGGACGAGGAAGCCTGGCATGCTGCAGTCCATGGGGTCACAAAGAGTTGGGTGCATCTTAGGAACTGAACAACAACAACAACAGCAAGAGATTGGTGTCCAGATTTTGTTTTCCTTGCTTATCCAGAAATAATTCTTTGGTGATAATTTGGTTTGGCAATGACATGATCATCAATAGAGCTTTTCATCATTCTTATGGAATGCTATATTTATGACATACAAAATTCTCAAAGGAATTGGGGTCTTTTAAAAAAATATTCTTCACGTTCTTGCATTGATTTGTCTGTCTAGTTGTAGTGGGAAGGTTTGAAAGAGGATCCCCACTGATCCTGGTGTTCATGGTATCCGGGTATTCATGCTCTTGTGTAATTCCTTTCCCTTGAATGTGGATTGGACCTAGTGACTTGCTTCTAAGGAAGTGGACTCTTCTCTAAGGAAAGTGATGACATGTCAGATCAGCAATTACATTACAAAACCATGACTTCCATCTTGCTAGTGTCCCTCTCCCCCACCCATCCCCGCCCCCTACACTCCCTCCCTCTCCTTTTCCTTGGCTTGCTTTGGTGAAGCCACCTGACATTTGTGAGCTGCCCTCTGGCGAAGGCATATGGCAAGGAAATGAGGACGATCTCCGACCAACAGCCTGTGAGGAGCTGAATCTTTCCAACAAACAAGTGACTGAGCTTGGAAGCAGGTTAAGGAACTAGGTTTCCCTAGCTAAGCCTTAAGACAACCCTGTGTACATGCTAAGTCACCTCAGTCATGTCTGACTCTCTTCGATCCTTTTTCATAAACTGATATATTTTGGGGACATTTATTATGCAACATTTGAAAAGACGCTGATGCTGGGAAAGATTGAGGGCAGGAGGAGAAGGGGACCACAGAGGATGGCATCACTGACTCAATGGGCATGGATTTGGGTAGACTCCAGCAGTTGGTGATGGACAGGGAGGCCTGGCGTTCATGGGGCCGCAAAGCACTGGACACGACTGAGTGACTGAACTGAACTGATTATGCAACAATAGATCCCTGATACCTTAGTCCTGCCACAAATGTTTTAGCTTCTGGAATTTTATGTTTTAACTTTTGATAAAAATAAGTCCTTTCTCATTTTATTTTCTCTGAAAATTTTCCTGGGCTATTTCTAGTGTATTTAATATTTTAGATGAATTTGATACATGTGTGCGTGCTCAGTCGCTTCAGTCGTGTCTGACTCTTTGCAACCCCATGGACTGTAGCCCGTCAGGCTCCTCTGTCCATGGGATTCTCCAGACAAGAATACTGGAGTGGGTTGCCATGCCCTCCTCCAGTGGATCTTTCTGACCCAGGGATTGAACCTGCATCTCCTGCATCTCCCTCATTGCAAGCAGATTCTTTACCATTGAGCCACTGGAGAAGCCCAGAATTGAATACAGTTTTGTCAAATACCTCCCAAAATCTTGTTGTTTTTTTCAGGTGATTTTCTTTGAAGGTTGAATTGATAATGATACAGGACCATTTATTCAACTTTTCTTTTATGTCTCCTCAGAAAGTTGCAATATTTTCTTCATATTTGTTCTGCACATTCACTCTTAAGATGATTTCTATTTATCTGTTTTGCTCTTTGAGAAATTGCTTAATTACTTTTTTCTCTCAATATCTTTTCCAAATAGGAAAAGTGTCTATTTTTACAAGTTACATTTTTTAACCAGTCACTATGGTTCAACCTTTAATACCATCAAATAATCTCTAATGGGGCTTCCCCGGCGGTGCTAGTGGTAAAAGAACCTGCTTGCAATGCAGGAGACATAAGAGACCTGGGTTCAATTCCTGGGTTGGGAAGATCCCCTGGAGGAGGGCATAGCAACCTACTCCAGTGTTCTTGCCCGGAGAATTCCATGGACAGAGGAGCCTTGAGCGCTGTAGTCCATGTGGTTGCAAAGAGTCAGGCACAACTTAGCATGCACACATGCACACAATCTCTAATAATGACAATCTTGTATACTGTTTTTCAGTATGTAGACTCCTTATTTATTTTTCTTATTTTATTACATTGAATTTTACTTCCAGAGCAATGTGTAGTGGTGATAGCACCTTTGTTTGTGAAATTTAAATGGAAAATTCGAAGTCTGATCATTGTTTGATGATACTTTTTGATGTGATTAAATATAAGAATTGATCTTTTTTACTTTATATAAGGAATAGATATTGGATTTTATGTCATTTTATTTTTTGGATTCGTTGAGATATTTACCTGATTTTTCTCATGTGAACTAATAACACTACAGTTTATACTAACAGGTTCTGTAACATTCTGCAGTGCACATAATGACTCCAAAATATTCCATCAGGTAAAGGCATTATAGCTTCCACTTCTGTGCAAACCAGTTTTTACTTTTTAAAATTCCTCTTTAACAAATCTCTTTAGGGTGTCCTTGGTGGCTCAGATAGTATCTGCCTGCAATGCAGGAGACCCTGGTTCAATCCCTGGGTCTGGAACCTCCCCTAGAGGAGGAAATGGCAAGGCACTCCGGTATTCTTGCCTGGAAAATCCCATGGACAGAGGAGCCTGGTGGGTTACAGTCCACAGTCCACAAGGTTGCAAAGAGTCAGACACGACTGAGCACACACACATACTTCTCTCTTTGAGTGTTTTCTCATGTTCCTAGTTCTTTCTTTTGTTATAACACAATGTTTTCTGCTATAACCATAATGAAAAATCTTATAATTTCATTTGCAATGTTTGCCTATCTGAAGACAGTGTCACTAACTTGCTTTGTAGGTAACATACAAATATGAAAACTGGCATGATTATTGGTACAGGAATGGGCTACCAGTATGTGTCAACTCTTTGAGTCCAAAGACTGTCAGCTTTCTTTAAATATATACAGAATGCTGTCATAAGTTGTCTATCGTGTTTATAACTGGCTAGTTCTTGGCTTAGCAGTTGGGCTAATTTAAGAGGGTACCTACTACTCACCTGTGGTAGACAGCAAAGAATGGTTTGGAGGCCAAAAAGCCCATCTGCTCACAGTGCCTGTGGACTGTGTTCAAAGCAGGAACTGGTATGATTCACAGTTTTTATCTCTCTAGGAAAAAAGAGTGCAACAGATTGGAACTACTAGCTATAGAGGAAAGCATGGAATGACCTACTTTCCCTGGCTATTTCAGTTGTAAAGCACTGTTCAGAATGTTTTTTTAACAAGATACACTCTTCAGGAAGTATTCGTTGCTTTCTAAGCAGCACCTGTCTAGGGCCATACGCTAAAATACAAGGCTTGCATAAGTTCATTTTGTGATCCTGAGAGAGACACTTATTTTCCTAAAATTTGAGAAAGGGGATAAATTATGCTAATGCATCACAGTATATTTGGCACAGTTATGTACTACCAAGAATTATAAAGAAATGTATAAATAAAAATTCTTACTAGATATAAGTTTTTTTATATTTTAATTTTGAAAGGACACCCAATTCAGAATATTCTTATTTAGTCAATGTTTTGGAGGAAACTGACTCTTAATCTGAGAGGTACGTATATAGGAACAGGTCATATTTAAATGTCTCCCACTCCCAGCAATCTTGGTTCCAGCTGGGAGAAATATCAACAGCCTTTGATTTGCAGAAGATACCACTGTAATGGCAGAAAGTGAAGAGGAACTAAAGAGCCTCCTGATGAGGGTGAAAGAGGAGAGTGAAAAAACTGGTTTAAAACACAACATTCAAAAAACTAAGATCATGCCATCTGGTCCCATCACTTCCTGACAAACAGAAGGGGAGAAAGTGAAAACAGTGATAAAATTTATTTTCTTAGGCTCCAAAATCACTGCAGATGGTGACTGTAGCCATGAAATTAAAAGATGCTTGCTCTTTGGAAGGAAAGCTATGATAAACCCAGATAGTGTATTAAAAAGCAGAGACATCACTTTGCCAGCAAAGGTCCATACAGTCAAAGCTATGGTTTTTGCAGTAATGTACAGATGTGAGAGTTGGACCATAAAGAATACTAAGCTCTGAAAAACTGATACTTCTGAATCATGGTGCTGGAGAAGACTCTCAAGAGTTCCTTGGATTGCAAGGAGATCAAACCAGTCAATCCTAAAGGAAATCAACCCTAAATATTCATTGGAAGGACTGAGGCTGAAGCTGAAGTTCCAACACTTTGGCCACATGATGAGAAGAGCTGATTCATTGGAAAAGACCCTAATGCCAGGAAAGATTGAAGGCAAAAGGCGTGGCAGAGGATGAGATTGTTAGATAGCATCATCAACTCAATAGACATGAGTTTGGTAAACTCTGGGAGGTAGTGAATGACAGGGAAGCCTGACAGATTTCAGTCTCCATTGGGGTTGCAAAGAATCGGACACGACTAAGCAACTGAACAACAGCACCATATTTAAATATATCTTGGTTTTGCTCTTCACATTAGTGTACAGACTCTGTTTATTCATGCATATGAAATATTGTTGTAAATGTTTTTATTGAGGATTTTTAATGATATGGCATAAACACAAAACTTTTGTCTCAATAACTTCTTCCTCCCCAACTGTAAAATATAATCATGTTCTGTACTGCTGTGTATGCTGTCTCTTACCAACATCTTGGTTGAGAATCTCTAACTTCCTGTCGTTCTAGGCATCAGCTCATACCTTTGAGGTGTCAGAAAATTTTCTGAGACTCTCCCACCACTGAGAGGCATCGTTCCTGTCCCCTCTCCCTGAATCTGAGTGATCTTGGGATTGCTTTAACCATCAGAGAAGCCAGAAGAAATTGCTATGTGATTTCTGAGTCAGGGTCATAAAATACCAGGTGACATTTTTTTTTTCTTGGAGTCCTGGACCATGTAATGAGTTTGATTAGCTGGAAGCTGCCATGCTGTGAGGAAGCTCAAGTAACAGGGAGAAGCCATATTTAACTCTGGTCAAAAATTGAGTCATTAAATTATCCCTGGCTTTGTGGTTTAGTAGCTATGTCCTGTCCTACTCTTGAGACCCCATGGACTGTGGCCAACCAGGTTCCTCTGTCCATGGGATATTCCAGGCAAGAATACCAGAGTGGGTTGCCATTTCCTTCCCCAGGTTATCTTTCTGACCCAGGGGTCGAATCTGCATTGGGTTTCTATATTGGCAAATAGGTTCTTTACCACCACGCCACCAGGGAAGGTATCAGTTATGTCAGTGAAAATATCCAACTGAGACTTTCCAGCTGAGGCCCCAGACACTGTGGAGAGGAGAATTGCACTTGTTATGCTTTTCTGAATTCTTGGCCCACAGATGCAAGGGTAATAAAATGGTTATTTTTTATGCCACTGTGTTTTAGAATGATACAGTGCACAGCGGTGGATAATCAGAATCATATAGAGCTCAGTCTTGGGGGACTGAGTTTCATATGTGATTATAGGCATAAGCTGAGGATCATTTTTCAACTGTGGGAAATGCAAATGTACGGTGGCTAGAACTCTTTGCTCCCAGTACAGGGGACCCAGGTTCCATCCCTAAATCCCACAAGCTTCAACTATGAGTTCTCATGATGCTATGAATATTAAAGAGCCCACATGCTGCAATTAAGACCCAGAGCAGCTCCCCACCCCCACTTCCACCCCCACCCCCCCAAAAAAAACCACCTTGGTCTTATTCACTTTAAAATTTCAAATTTGGTGTAATGTTTATCCTCCCAGGAATGAATGATCATGTTTCCTTATGACTTAGAGAAAAAAATGAGGAAATACTCTTCTCCGCACATTTTTTTTTTTTTTTAATTCCTGCTCTTCCCTCTGGTATGGGCCAGCAGGAAGGGAGAGTGGAGGCTGGTCTCCCTACACGGGATGAGAGTAGGCTGCAGACTTCTTTTTGGTTAATTGCCACAGCACCTCTGGCCAACACTGACAGAGGAGCAATGTCTCCTGTGTAACCGGTTTCCATGTGTTACGTCCCCCAAGAAGTGCCAAAGCCATCAGGAGGGCTTTGAGTCTCCACTCCTCCCCTCCGCCACCACCATTTACCTCCACTAGTGTTCTAGCCCAGACAGCCTCCACTTCGCAGGACATTAGAATCACATTAGGACATCAGACCTCCCCAGTGGCTCAGCTGGTAAAAAGTATATCTGCCGCTGCAGGAGACACAAGAGATGAGTGTTCCATCCCTGGGTCAGGAAGATCCCCTGGAGAAGGAATTGGCAACCCACTCCAGTATTCTTGTTGGAGAAATCCCATGGACAGAGGAGCCTGGCGGGCTACAGTCCATGGGGTCACAAAGACACAACTGAGCTCACAGGCAGAATTGCATGGGGGACGTTGTCAAGATTTCAAGGCTCAGGCCTCATCTAATATCAACTAAATCAACCTTTCTTGAATGTGCATCAGGGGATCAATATTTTTTTAAACCACTGAGCCAGGCATCCACTTTTTAATAAAATTCTTTTTTCTTTTCTTTTTTTTAAAAAATTGTTGTTTGACTCAGGGAACTCAAAGGGAGGCTCTGTAAGAACGTAGAGGAATGGGAAAGGGTGGGTGGTGGGAGGGAGGTTCAAAAAGGAGGGACATATGTATACCTATGACTAATTCATGTTGATGTATGGCAGAAACCAAAGCATTATTTTAAAGCAATTATCTTTCAATTAAAAATAAATTTAAAAAATTTGAACTGTAGTTTCAATGTTGTTTTATAGCTGTATACCACATGACTCAGTTATACATATATAAACATCCTTTTTCATGTTCTTTTTCATTATGGTTTATCCCAGAGCTTTGAATATAGTTCTCTGTGCCATATAGTAGGAACTTGTTGCCCATCCATTCTATATGTGTTTGTTCAGGCTGCCACTGTTTAAACTTGGCTGCACATTTGAATCACTTGCTATTAAAAAATAATGATATTCAACTTTTGCCTATAATTTATGAATATATAATATGCTGAGACTACGCTACGCTCTTTACTTCTATTATTTACTCTTCACAACAAACATGCAAAGAAGTTTCATTATCTACACCTTTCAGAACTGGACACTAATGGTCTAGGAATTTGAATAATTGGCCCATAGATACGGAGTTCATAAGTTGCAAAGTCAAGATTGCAGAATTTCTGTCTGACCACAAAACCTCTTGTCATTTCTCTGTACCACTGGCTCTGTTCAAGAATGCTAATATTCTTCCAATGGGTTATGGTGTTTTAAAAATACAGTTATGAATCCTTAGGGCTTCCCAGGTGGCGCTAGTGGTAAAGAACCTGCCTACCAATGCAGAAGATCTAAGAGATGCAAGTTCCGTCCTTGGCTTGGGAAGATTCCCTGGAGGAGAGCATGGCAACCTACTCCAATATTCTTGCCTGGAGAATCCCATGGACAGAGGAGCCTGGCGGGCTGCAATCCATAGGGTCACAAAGAGTCAGACAACTGAGCATGTATGAATTCTTAATGAAAGTTTTAAAAACACCTTTTACCTAAATTGCAACATGAACAAAATGCAGAGTTTTGAAGATTTTTCAAAGGAAATAACTTTCATAAAAATATTTCATATTTCTTGGAGTTTATTTCTTTAAAGTTTTTCTTTAACCCTACTGCTGTCTTTGCAAAGTATGAAGGAAGAAAATATTCTTTTTTTCCCAGAGACTTTAGACTGAAGGACTTTAGAATGAGATGTAGCAGAAAAAAATGTAGACTTTGGAATTGGACTGAGACTTTACACTTGACTTTAATACTTCAAGTACTTTGGAGAAAGCTTCTAAATGATACCCTAAACTGTAAAATGGAGATAATCCCATTTCCTTTGCAGGATATAAAAATTAAACCAGCAAGACACCATATGAAGAGTATCAATCTCAGAGCCTAGTGCATAGGAAATGTTCAGTAAGTGTTGGTCCTTCCGCTGTGCTTCCTTTTGTGGCCACGCTTATCTCACTAACACAGATATTCCAGGGGGAATGAGGATGAAGCACAAAGGAAAGATGCTAAGAGTTAGTCCTGTTTTTAGACCTCTGATCAGGGAACTAAGATCCCACATGCCGCGCGGTGCGGCCAAAAAACAAACAAGAAGCAAAAACCACAATTAAATATTGTATAATACCACTTATATGTGGAATCTGGAAAAATAGTAGAGGTGAACTTATTTGCAAAGCAGAAATAGACTCACAGCTGTAGAAAACAAACTTACGGTTAGCAAGGGAGGAAGAGGGGGTGAGATGAATTGGGGGATTGGGATTGACACGTATAGACTACTACATATGAAAGAGACAACTAATGGGAACCTACGGTATAGAACGGGGAGCTCTGCTCAGTCCTCTGTGATGACCCAAATGGGAAGGAAACTTAAAAAATGGGGGTACCTGTATATGTATCACTGATTCACTTTGCTGTACAGCAAGAAATTAACACAACATTGTAAAACAACTTCAGCAAAAATAACAACAATAATAGTTATAAAGAAGATATTATAAAAGATAAAAAAAGAGCTAGTCCTGTTCTGACCATTTATACATAAAGTGATGCTGTGCAATGGTATTTACAAATGTGGAACATCTCAAACCAACTTAATTTACTAAGCATTTAAAATACAGTTCCAATCTAGAAGATGTTACTGATGAATTTATTTGCAGGGCAGCAATGGAGAAACAGACATAGAGAACAGACTTATGGACATGGTGGAAGGGGAGGGAAGGGAGGAAGAAGAGGGTGAAACGTATGGAGAGAGGTAACACAGAAACTTACATTGCCATATGTAAAATAGATACCAATGGGAATTTGCTGTATGACTCAGGGAACTCAAACAGGGGCTCTGTATCAACCTAGAGGGGTGGGATGGGGAGGGAGGTGGGAGGGAGATTCACGAGGGAGGGGACAAATGTATACCTATGGCTGATTCATGTTGATATTTGGCAGAAAACAACAAAATCCTGTAAAGCAATTATCCTTCAATTAAATTAAATAAATAAATTAAAAAAGATAAAATACAATTCCAAAAGTGTAGGAGGGAAGAGACATGAAGAGACATGGATGCTAGAGGCAAACCTAGGGCTTGTGACTGATTTCAGGAGTTCTGTTTTCTTCTGAAATGAGTCAATGGAAGGTGGAATTAAATTTATGTAATAGGAGTAGCTGGAATTTGGGTGCAGCCTCCTGGCACGTGTTTATCCTGCGCTTCAATTTCTGGAGGCTATGCCTACGTGATTTTGCCTGTTATAAACCTCAAATCATCTCTCTCTTTTTTAATTGAAGCAAATTGTGCAATCCTTTCTTGTTTGTTTTCGTTAGGGTTTCCTCTGCTTTATCCCTAGCAGGAAAAACTGATCCCTTGAGATTTCCCGTGGGATACGACTATTTGCAGCAACTACAGTTTGATGAATTCTTGATGATTTCCTCCGAATTTATCCTCTTTTTTTTTTTCCATTCTTGAATACAATCCCTTTGTTCTTGACTGCTTTTCTCTTAGATGCTTTTGAGTAATTAAATATATCCATGGCATGTATGTGCTACAAATATTGTTCATCATACATTTAGTATCTGTGGTTCATTATTTCTGTGTCCCCGTGTTATATCACAAAGTAATAATCTGCCACTTCTTGTTAAATCCAGCACAGTCAGTTCAGTTCAGACCGTTAAAATCTTTTGCTCCAATGACCAGATCGGCCTCCTAGCTGTTCTCGTTGGTCCTCACTTTCCAGTCTTTTAACACATGTAAGCCAGAGCAATCTACTTTAGAAGAGAAAATGCTCTTATTTGCTTAGTATCTTTTAAGGGCATCTTCAGACTCGGGGAGCATGATCTGGCCTCTGCCTGGGCTTCCTGCCGCTCTCATGCATCTTCACCTCTATTCTATGTCCTGGTTACCCCGTCCACTTAAGAATTACCTTTAGACATTTTATCTTTCTCTCTCACCTCCTGCTCTCTGCCCCTGTAATTCTCTCTGCCTTGGGAAGTTCACCTTTAGCCTGCAGCTTCTTTTTTTCCTGCTTGTTCAAAACCCCATGTCTCGCTGGGGACGTTATCTCATGTCCTCCAGAATGGGTTATGCAATTTTTCATCAGTCCCTTTGGCTGTGCCTGTCATGACACCATACTCCTTTCAAATTATTTGACTGCCCCATCAAAGTAGAGTCCCTGCCTTAAGAGCTGCTTTCATGCTTAGTCGCTTCAGTCATGTCAGACTCTTCGTGACCCCATGGACTGTAGCCCACCAGGCTCCTTTGTCCATGGGATTCTCCAGGCAAGACTATCAGAGTGGGGTGCCATTTCCTTCTTCAAGAGATCTTCTCTACCCAGGGATTGAACCTGAGTCTTCTGCGTTGCTGAGACACCGGGAAGCCAGCCTCATGAGGTAGGCACCAAATAAATATGTGCTACATGACTGAGTCAATGAATGAAGACAGTGCCTGGAAGCAGTGTGGACCAGTGGGTAAGGAAGAGGGTAAAGCCAGACTAGAGTCTGGCTCCTGGCTCCATCCTAACTAGGCGTGTGATCTCTAGCAAGTTAAGACACCTAAGTTTCTGAGTGAGTGAAACAGGGATGAGAATAGGAAACATCTGGTCAGATTATTGTAACCATTAGATGTTAACAAGTATAAACAGAATGGTAAGGGCCCAGGATGTTTTAAGTTAGTTTTATTTATTATTCCCTAGCTTTCTTCTCGGAGAAGGCAATGGCACCCCACTCCAGTACTCTTGCCTGGAAAATCCCATGGACAGAGGAGCCTGGTAGGCTGCAGTCCATGGGGTCCCTAAGAGTTGGACACGACTGAGCGACTTCCCTTTCACTTTTCACTTTCATGCATTGGAGAAGGAAATGGCAACCCACTCCAGTGTTCTTGCCTGGAGAATCCCAGGGACGGTGGAGCCTGGTGGGCTGCCGTCTATGGGGTTGCACAGAGTCGGACACGACTGAAGCGACTTAGCAGAAGTAGCAGTAGCAGCAGCAGCTTTCTTTTGGCAACTTAGTAGCCAAAGTAGAAGACCCAGCTTCTCTGTGGTCTATTAGGAATTGTCTACTTAGCTCTGGAAGAGTTCATGAGAACTGATTTATAAAATGTTGGCTTTCTGCAACATCAGTTCAGTTCAGTTCATTTCAGTCACTCAGTCGTGTCTGACTCTTTGTGACCCCATGAATCTCAGCATGCCAGGCCTCCCTGTCCATCACCAAATCCCGTTCACTCAGACTCACGTCCATCAAGTCAGTGATGCCATCCAGCCATCTCATCCTCTGTCGTCCCCTTCTCCTCCTGCCCCCAATCCCTCCCAGCATCGGAGTCTTTTCCAATGAGTCAACTCTTCGCATGAGGTGGCCAAAGTACTGGAGTTTCAGCTTTAGCATCATTCCTTCCAAAGAAATCCCAGGGCTGATCTCCTTCAGAATGGACTGGTTGGATCTCCTTGCAGTCCAAGGGACTCTCAAGAGTCTTCTCCAACACCACAGTTCAAAAGCACCAATTCTTCGGTGCTCAGCTTTCTTCACAGTCCAACTCTCACATCCGTAAATGACCACTGGAAAAACCATAGCCTGCTGCAAATGATTAACTGTAACCTATGATGTTGATGTTGTATATTATAATTTAATATTGTAATTATGGAGAAGGTATGTCATAAATTATGGAGAAGGTATGTCATATCTTTGCTTAAACCACAAGAATACTGGACTGGTTTGTCATCCCCTCCTCCAGGGGACTGCATTTTGTCAGAACTCTTCACTATGACCTGTCTTGGGTGGCCCTGCATGGCATGGCTCATAACTTCATTGAGTTACTCAAGCCTTTTCAGCATGACAAGGCTGTGATCCATGAAGGGGAAGTTTTAACACATACTGGTTAAATATGCTGTAAGGAATTAGGATCTACCATAAGCCAAACTATAGTAATGCAGTCTTGATGGCAGAAAGAGTTATATATTAGGGGTCTTTCTCTACAAACTGTATTTGAGATACTGATCAAAACTTGGCTAGAGGAAGCTACAGAATTTTTCAGATGTGAAACACTGATGAAGTCTTAGAGGAAAACTGTCAGGGAGCTCATAAACTGGAGAGATATCATGTTTCACTGAAGTCAGTGGTGATGGTGTGACTAATATTTCTTGTTTCAGTGCATGGAGAAATGAGAGACAAAGGAGAGGGAGAGAGGCAGGGAAGGGAGGACAGAGGGAAGGAGAGAGAAAGAGAGACATGGAAAGAATATTTTCATCACAAAGTATAGAATCTAGCTACAAACCAGAGTTTTTAAGGTGATCAAAGGTTGGCTGAAACTGCTTGTTAAGTCTCTGAACACAAAGAAGCCGAGAAGACAGATAAGCTTTGGAAAACTAGTTCTCCAAATTAAGAGATTCAGCACAAATTTGAGTTGCTTAAACCAGGGTGGGGATGAGGGGTGGGGGTGGAGAAAAGCAGAATTCAGTTCAGCAATGATTCAGAAATGTTAGAGGTTACTGAGATAACTATACCTAGGTAATAACATCCATGATATTGAATGGTTGAGTGTAATATTCTTTAAAATTTATATCTTGGTTATTTTGGAAAAAAACATCAAGAAAATGAAAATAATATGCTATTACATTGTCTTGGGCTTAATTTATCTGTCTTAGGAAACAGCTTTTTCAATGAGAAGGCCATGTTCAATAGAACACCAGCTCCATGAATGAACAAGTAAGAAATTCTGTACTTGCCTTGAGGCAGGGTCCGGCAGTGGTTAGATACACTGCAGTAGGATGTCCTGGGTTTGCATTTTACTGTAAGCCAATGAATTAAAAGGATGCTTCCAACTTCATTAATGATACATTTATAAAACTAAGCCCAAAAATATACTCAATTTTGTACATGTCATAATTGTGATGATCTCTAACAATGGAAACAGTGAGAGACTTTATTTTTTTTGGCTTCAAAATCACTACAGATGGTGACCACAGCCATGAAATTAAAAGACGCTTGTTCCTTGGAAGAAAAGCTATGACCAACCTAGACACCATACTAAAAAGCAGAGACATTACTTTACCAACAAAGGTCCATCTAGTCAAAGCTGTGGTTTTTCCAGTGGTCATGTATGGATGTGAGAGTTGGACTGTGAAGAAAGCTGAGTGTCAAAGAATTGATGCTTTTGAACTGTGGTGTTGGAGAAGACTCTTGAGATTCCCTTGGGCTGCAAGGAGATCCAACCAGTCAATCCTAAAGGAAATCAGTCCTGAATATTTATTGGAAGGACTGATGCTGAATCTGAAACTCCAATACTTTGGCCATCTGATACAAAGAGCTGACTCATTAGAAAAGAAACTGATGCTGGGGAAGATTGAGGGCAGCCGGAGAAGGGGACGACAGAGGAGGGGATGGTTGGATGGCATCAGTGGCTAGATGGACATGAGTTTGAGCAAGCTCTGGGAGTTGGTGATGACAGGGAAGCCTGGTGGGCTGCAGTCCATGGGGTCACAAAGAGTTGGATATGGCTGAGTGATTGAACTGAGCTGAACTCCCTATTTAATAGAAATTTAAAGCATGTGTAGCTATTTAGGAATTGAGCAGGCATTTAAGCCAGATTGGTCCACACGTCGTAGCCACTCTCCCACTGATGTCTGCATTTCCAAAGGAGGCTATGCAGACTTTAGTATGAGGGTGCCATAGAAAACTATTCTTCTGTTCAACCTCTGGTTTCCAGTTTTGTATTTGGAGAACCTGATTAATGAAATTCATGTTATATATAGTTATAGTTTTAGTGCTCAGTATGCAGTCTTGTCCAACTCTTTGAGACTCCATGGACTGTAGCCCACCAGGCTCCTCTGTCCATGGGCTTCCCCAGGCAAGGATACTGGAGTGGGTTGCCATTTCCATCTCCATGTCTCCTGCATCTCCTGCATTGGCAGTGCCACCTGGCAGGCATATATTCTGTACTTTGTCCCAAAGGCAAGTATATACTTTCATTAAAGTAAGTTTCATTAATCAAATTATGTCTTTCTTGGGATTTCATGATAATATCTGTTCATTAAATATTCTCACCACACAGTGTAATATACATCACATTCAAATACATTGGGCTTCCCTGACAGCGCAGATGGTAAACAATCTGCTACCTGGTTTCAATCCCTGGGTTGAGAAGATCCTTGGAGGAGGGCATGGCAACCCCCTCCAGTATTCTTACCTGGAGAATCCCATGGACAGAGGAGCCTGGTGGACTACAGTCCATGGGGTCCCAAAGAGTCAGACACGACTCAGAGATCAAGCACAGCACATTCAAACAGACACAAAACTGTTAGCAACAACTATTTAAGAGGTAAATTGAATACATTTTAACAAGTCAAAAACTTATTGATGTAAATCCTAGACATTTTGGTTTGAAACAAAACTTAAAAGTCTAAAACAGTTTTCCAACAAAGTCTGAAACAATTCAAAAGTTAGGATTGCCTTAAGGAGCTCTGAGTTGACAACAGCAACAAAACCCACCATGCCAACCCCAGACCCTCCTCTGAAGTATGTGTTTTACAATGGAAGAATAGGCATTGTTTGAAATTTCCCCAGGTAATTCTAATGGGCAGTCAGGGCTGAGACTCTAGTCTAAAGGGAAAGTAGAAGCTCATAATTGAACAGGACAATAAATATTTGCTGAAGTAAGTACACAGGGCTAAAAAACAAAATCAAAAGCCACATCTGTCAAGCATTCATTAGCATCCTCCTTTGATCTTGAATCCTCTTCAGATGCTATTTACTTCCTTCAGATACTTGTCTGTTAACAGCAGAGGCCACTCTGGTCTTATTAACTCACTTCTCAACCCCTCTCAAGTCAGCAACCATGATCTCCACCCTCCTGAACCTTAACTTACTGAGCCTCTATCAATATATCATCAATACATTATACATAATAGCACAACCAAAGCATAATATATGATAATATCAATATATATTGCACACCTACCTGAAAACTTCCCAGGTGGCACAGTGTTAAGGAAGCAGCCTGCCAGGGCAAGGGACGCAGGAGACACACGTTCAGTCCCTAAGTCGGGAAGATCCCCTGGAGAAGAGAATGGCAACCCACTCCATTCTTGCCTGGGAAATCCCATAGACAGAGGAGCCCGAAGGGCTACAGTCCATGGGGTCTCAAAGAGTCAGATACGCCTGAGCAACTGAGCACCTACTTGAAAACTGCTATGGGTCATAAGTTGTACTATTTTTTTAAAACAAAACTTTATACTCTATTCAGATTTCCTTACTTTTTTAAAAGAATTATTTGATTCTGGTTGTGCTGGGTCTTTGTTGCCGCGAGGGCTACTCTCTAGTTGCGTGTGTGGGTTTCTCACTTCAGTAGCTTCTCCTGCTGCAGAGCATGGGTTCTAGGGTCGTGGGCTCAGGAGTTGTGATGGGCTCTCGAGCACAGGCTCTACAGTCATGGTGCACAGACTAAGTTGCTCCACAGCATGTGGGATCTTCCTGGGTCAAGCATCGAACCCGTGTCTCCTGCTTTAGCAGGTGAATTCTTTACCACTGAGCCACCAGGGAAGCCCAGCTGTGCCATTTTAATGATCGATAAGATTATAACACAGAATAAAGCTTTGGACACTATCTTATACTCCAGTTCTCGAGTTTTTTGGTTTTTGTTTTTTAGAGCAATACTTCTCTTTGAAATGTCAGTAGTGAAAGAGATGGTGGTGCTGCTTTGTTTGAGTGGTGGTGGTGATGGAAGGCTGATTGCTGTTTCTGCCCACCTTTCTGGCCACCTTCCCCTCAGAGATAGCTTTCTGAGAAGCACAGTTTAAAATCACTCATCTAGACCCCTTTCTGATAGAAAACAGGATATGCCTGCTGCCTTCAGGAAGCTGCTAGGTTTTGTAAATAAAAATACCTATCAGTGGTAGTTATATTATGTTTATTATGTGCCAGTCAGTTTCTTAAGCATGTCGCAGGTAGCAACTTATTCAGTCCTCATGACAGTACTGTGAGAGTGGTTATTACTATTCCTGCTTTATGGACGAGGACATCGAAGCAGGAGACCTTATGTCACTTGCTGGTGTCACACAGCCAGGGATTGCAGATACAAGTCATGCTCTTAAACACCAATCCTCTGCCTGATGTATTCACGGTGTGTATCTGATAATCTATACAGCACATATGCCTTGTCTTTGTGCAAATGGATTTCCCAGGTTGCTCAAGTGGTAAAGAATCCGTCTGCCAGTGCAGGAGACATGAGTTTGATCCCTGGGTCAGGAAGATCTCCTGGAGAAGGAAATGGCAACCCATTCCAGTGTTCTTGCCCAGGAAATCCTGTGGACAGAGGAGCCTGGTGGGCTACAGTCCATGGGGTTGCAAAGAGTCGGACACAACTGAGCGACAGCACACAGACACCGTGTGCAATACATTGTTTAACTAATAAATCTCTAGAAGTAATACCTTATCATGTTGTAGATGCTGGAGATACAGGAGTGAGGAATACTGAAGAGGTAACTGCCCTCAGGGACCCTCTGCAAATAAAAAGGAAATAAGATGATTTGGGTAGGAAATGACGCTACTAAACATGTACAGTAAAGGGACATCCCTGGTGGTCCAGGGGTTAAAAACCTGCCTTACAATGCAGGGGATGTGAGTTCCATCCCTGGTCGGGGAACTAAGATCCCGCAAGCCCGTGGAGCAACTAGTTCAGTGCATGGCCACTACTGAGTCCGCGCGTCAGAACTAAGACAGTTTGTGCACTGCAGCAAAAGATCTTGCGTGATGCAACTAAGACCCAACATAGCCAAATAAACAAATAAATATTTATAAAAAAGAATGTACAGCAGGGTAAAACTAAGATCACTAGAACTCGATGCTTCAGTGACTACGACAGCAGCTGGGAGCATCAGTGTCATCTGAGAGTTGGCTGGAAAGACAGAAACTTGGCAAGCACCCAGACCTACCCCAGAACCAGAATCTGCGCGTCCACGCGACTGCTCCCAGGTGGCTCATGTGTGCAGTAAAGCTTGACAGCAGGTTTCTGTTACTTAGTGGCCATGATTCATTTTTCCCTCTTCCCTTTCTGATGCGTGCACACACTCTTACACACACACAGACACACATATATAAAAGGATAATGTAGACTTTGCCTTTTGAAATATCATGTTATAAAATAAAAACATTCCTGCTTTATTTGCACTGTATTTTCAGAAACTTCATCCTTTAAAAGCAGTACTTTGTCATAGGTCTAATGATATAATTGGGGGTTACGTTGCTGATTCAACTTGAAATGACTCATAGCTCTGATTAAAAACATCATAAAAGAAAAGCTGTAAGTAAAATTTCTACAGCCCTCTTTAAAATATGCAATTTAATGCTCCAATTAAAATATACCATAACATTAATTATATAAAGAACTTCAATTTGCTGCAAAATATGTAGTGTATAGAAATGACTCCAATATAAATTTGCTCTAAATTAGTATGCCAATTATAAGCATTATTTAAGCATTTAATTAAATGACTGTTTGCATTTTGAAGGGAAGAGTCATAATTTTCCAGATCACTTTAAAAAAAATCCAATTTTATTTATGTTTATACAATGTTATTTTTTTTTCCTGAGGAAAATTCCCTATAATAAATAATGTTCAGAGTCAAACCAATTACCTTAGGGTTATTAGAAACATTAGAGTTTCTAATGTTTAGAAATATAGAAGAATATAGAAGCATTGCTTCAGGAAAGATTTGTGGCTTGTTTCTTATCAAAATCATTTAGAAAACTGAAAACTACCCAACATCCCTCATCTTTGCATTGCCTACTCCCCAGTTTCCTCTGAGCTTTCATGTAAAAAAAGACAAAAACCATCGGGCAAAAAGTACCAAGGTACTATGTCATTTAAGAGCTAGCTAGACAGTCATCAGTGAGAGGAACCCCCTCAACCCAGTTTACCCAGGACTTTCCCTGACTGTCTAGCACGGACTATCCCAAATGCCAGGAACCCTCTCAGTCCCTGGAAAATTGAGATGATTGGTTGCTCAAAGTTATGACCAACCTAGACAGCACACAGAGTCGGACACAACTGATGCAACTTAGCAGCAGCAGCAGACAGCATATTAAAAAGCAGAGACATTACTTTGCCAACAAAGGTCCATCTAGTCAAAGCTATGATTTTTCCAGTAGTCCTGTATGGATGTGAGAGTTGGACTATAAAGAAAACTGAGTGCTGAAGAATTGATGCCTTTGAACTGTGGTGTTGGAGAAGACTCTTGAGAGTCCCTTGGACTGCAAGGAGATCCAACCAGTCCATCCTAAAGGAGATCAGTCCTGGGTGTTCATTGGAAGGACTCATACTGAAGCTGAAACTCTAATACTTTGGCCATCTGATGCGAAGAGTTGACTCATTGGAAAAGACCGTGATGCTGGGAAAGATTGAAGGCAGGAGGAGAAGGGAATGACAGAGGATGAGATGGTTGGATGGCATCACCAACTCAATGAACATGAGTTTGGGTAAACTCTGGGAGTTGGTTATGGACAGGGAGGCCTGGCGTGCTGCAGTCCATGGGGTCGCAAAGCCACTGAACTAAACTGAACTGAGGTCACTTAAAAATAAAACTAAAAATGAATTTCAACACTACAATTACAAAATTGTGAGCACAATATTGTATTTTATTTTGCTAATTTCAGTGAAAACCCCAAAAGAGTTAAAATTCAATATCAAATAGTATAAATTATAATTTAATAGTATCAAATGAATAGAACAAATATTTTGGGAAAAAAATATAGAAATTGCCATCCCCTTCTTCCCTTTCTTAATGCTGTGGTGTAGCCTGTTTGAGAGAAAGAGAAGGAAAAAAAGCAGAAAAATAAGCATAATATTAATTATTCACCAGACAACTGGGCTCCAAGCTAGAGGTAAATTAAGAAAATATTAGAGAGTCCTGTTTTATTTAGCTAGTTTGCCAAAAACTAAAAAAAAAAAATATAAACTCAGCTTTACTCATATGTAGTGGGCTTTCTTGGTGGCTTGGTGGTAAAGGACCCACCTGCCAATGCAGGAGATTTGGGTTTGATTCCTGGGTTAGGAAGATCCCCTGGAGAAGGGAATGGCAACCCACTCCAGTATTCTTGCCTGGCACATCCTATGGACAGAGGAGCCTGAAGGGCTACAGTCTATGGAGTCACAAGGAGTTGTACAAGACTAAGTATGACCGTGAACAATATACAGATTAACACCACAGAAGTTCCTGGCTTAATTTTTGCCAGTAATTAATTTTTTTAATTAAAGTAATTAAAAGATGTATTAAAATATGGCACACATAAAACAAACAATAGAGATTCACTGAGTTTTCCTGTAAAGATAAATGGCAGTTAGTATCATGCTATTTAGCAGACTTTTGACAAACACACACACTTAACTTGTCCCTTCAAAGTAAATATGACATTTCTACATTATGAAGGTGTTTTTTAAAAGAAATGTGTGATATGAAAAACAGTCTTTTGAAACAGTTTGAAAACATTTCCAATGTGAAATTATTTTATTCCCAAAATGGATATTGAGGTCACACAAGAAAATCCAAGACACACCCACCACTAAATAGTGCTTATTAAATGGAAGTACACGTACTTATGAATATGTTAGTAAGAACAGATTAACACAAAATAAATATGTCACATAATTTTGTATTATCAATTGTGCTCAAAGATCAGTGATAAAAATATACTTTATATTGGAGCAAAATGGTTATATTTTTGGAGTGATGGCAAAAATTTACAACAAAATATCAAACTTCAAATGAAATTTGTACCATGTTCCCAGCCTTGATAAGAAGGGTTGGGAAGGAAGTGTAAGAGGGACTACTGCATGTCCAATTTCTTGTGACATAATGAGTACAATAAAAAAAAAATGTTTGAGTGAGTTCTCTGGTGGTCCAGTGTTTAAGACTTCATGCTTGCTTCCATTGCAGGGGGCACCAGTTTGATCCCTGGTCAGTGCACTAAGATCCCACATGCCTCAAGGTGGCAAGACCAAAAAAATAAATTAAAAAAAAAGAAGTTTAAAATTAAAAAAAAAAAATTTGAGTTTTACTGTTGCCCTGTAAGGAGTTATCATGACATTTATATATTAATAATATGTTAGAATTGTCTCTAATTGTTTTAGATACGATTTTTCTTCTCATTTAAACTGTATTCTTCTCCAAGACAGGGCTGTATTTCTCACTTGCTTTTAATGAAAATATCAAGGTCAGAGCAATTTCTAATTAAAAAAAAAGAAAGAAAGTCTTGACTAGCTGTTGAATGTTTTATGTGTTACTAGTGGGCATATATACAGATGTTATCACTTTGGAAAATAGACTGGCATTATCTATTAATGCTGAATTAATACACATATCAGGTAATCTGGCCATTTTACCTTCAGGAATATATCCAAGAGAAACTCTTGCCCATATATAATGAGCAAGGTAAGAATTCCCTGTAAGAATATTCCTGGCAGTATTGTTCACAATAGAGAAAGCCTGGAAACAGCCCCAGTGCTCAACAGGAGAGTGGATTAAAGAACTATTGTATAACCACACAATAGAATATTATACAGCATTTTTAACTAATAAAATGCTGCAACACTTACAACAGGATAAATACCACAAATGTAATATCAAGTGGAAAATACCAAGTGCCAAGAGATTATCTACAGCATGCTATCTTTTTTAAAAATAAAGGTGAAAACAAAATGAAGTATATATGTTTTAGAAATACATACAGATTAAAAGTTAAAAAATACTGTTGAATATAACATAATTTTAAAACTGATTTTTTTCATGTAGTACTATATTAGCATTGGATTTTTTTGGTAAATTAATCTATGTATTTTAATTGCAGGCTAATTACTTTACAGTATTGTAGTGGTTTTTGCCATACATTGACATGAATCAGCCATGGGTGTACATGTGTTCCCTATCCTGAACCCCCCTCCCACCTCCCTCCCCATCCCATCTCTCAGGGTCATCTCAGGGCACCAGTCTCATGCATCAAACATGGACTGGTGATCTATCTCACATATGGTAATATACATGTTTCAATCTCTCAAATCATCCCACCCTCACCTTCTCCCGCAGAGTCCAAAAGTCTGTTCTTTACATCTGTGGGAATGCAAACTAGTACAGCATTAGATTTTAATTAAAGTTCATGGTTGCCAGCCTCAAAGATGATACCTAATGACCCTCAACTCTTCATGTTCTTTTATAGTCTTCTCCCACTTTGATTAGGATGGTGTTGTGCAACCCACAGGATGTTGTGAAATAAGTGTGTGTGACTTCTGAGGCTAGATTATAAAAACAATGTGCCTTCTGTCCTGCTCTCTTGGATGGCTCACCTTTGGGGGAAGTAGCCCCCTAAATGCTATGTCATGAGACTATTCAAGCCATCCATGGAGAATTCCAGAATTGGAGCATGTGAAGCTTCTTGCCAAGAAATAGTAGTAGGTGAGTGAACCATCTTGGAAAGAATCCTAACCCCCATCCAAGCCTTTAAATGTGACTGTGACACTGGACAAAATCTGGACTACAGCTTCAAGAGAAATCATCTGCCAGAACCCCAACTAACTGCTCCCAAAGTCCTGACCTACAGAAACTGTGAGATAATAAATGTTTATTGCTATGATGAGCTGCTGCGATTTACAGTAATTTGTTACACAACAATACATGCCTGATATGAAGTTAACTAGTTATTATTCTTTTAAGCCCTTGCTTCCAGTGTTGTTTTTTTTCATACCCAGCACCTGGTGTTCACATATTAATAATGAGTTGTTTCAAAATACCTCTTGCTTTGTTATGTTTATAAACATTATGTGCATAGTTTATAAACATTACTCAAATATTTAAATATGACAATGAGTTTAATTTCTATACAACAAATCAAGGAAACGAAAGGATTTAGATTAAATATCTGACTGTAACACAAGTACCTTTCCTTTAGCCATTTAAAACTTCTATTAAAAAGAACCAAAAGACTTCAACATTTTTGAGCTAGGATGGCTACAAATTATTGGATTTGTATTTTTAGTGAATACTCCTAAAGCATTTTCTATTTCTCATGTTTCAAACTGATTGCTTAATACCTCTAGATTATCCATGGTTCTGCCTTACCAGAAGTCTTGGTTTCTAGAAATTATTTATATAATGAATAAAAACTGGCATTTTTTGAGCACTCACCAGGGGTAAAGAGTGTGCTAAGCCCTAAAGACTCATCTCTTCATTTAATTAGAAGAATGAGAAGAGCTAGACCTATAGAAAGGAAGACGCATTATCCAGAAGCCAGGATCAAATAGAAGATGTATGTCAAATTACATTATTTATGTTTTCTTTATTTTTGATGGCTCCTTGAAGGGCATTTATACTGCTCCATCAAAATATATTTAATTTTATATTTCATTTTTCTTAATTGAAATACCTGGAAGCATTTTGTCACTTAGCAGGAAGTTCACTAAGTTTAAAATATATTTCACTATAACTAGTAATTTGTAGTTTACATTTTTAAAATTATCTTTACAATGCTATGTTTTCATATACTGTGAAAGTTCAAGTTTTGTTTTAGCATGGTAAAGAGTAAATTTCTTAAAGATTATTAATCAGCAGTGGATAGGGAAGCCTGGCGTGCTGCAGTCCATGGGGTCGCAAAGAGTCGGACATGACTGAGCAACTGAACTGAACTGAACTGAGTCAGCAAAGAAGAGATAAAGGACTGCCTTGAGGGTAATGCTATTTAGGGTGAGATAATAGTAGGTGAATCTGCCTGCAATGCAGGAGGCCTGAGCTGATTTCTGGGTCGGAAAGATCCCTGGAGGAGGAAATGGCAACCCACTCAAGTATTCTTTCCTGGAGAATCCCATGGACAGAGGAGCCTGGCAGGCTATATAGTCCATGGGGTCGCAAGAGCCGAACACAACTTAGCAACTACACCACCACCACCACCAATAGTAGGTGTAAAAGCACAGAGCTGATTGTCTCTATAGTAGCAATAAACTGAAAAATAAAATAAAAAATAATACCATTTATAATACCATCAAATATCATAACACAGGAAGAATAAATTTGACAAAATGTGTATGAGACATTTGATTTTTGGCTATTAATCCTGTATTCTGTGACCTCACTAAATTTATTACAAAATTTATTTATTTATTTATTTATTTATTTATTTTTGGCTGTGCTGTGTCTTCGTCACTGCTCAGGTTTTTTCTAGTTGTGATGAGTGGAGGCTGCTCTCTAGTTGCGGTGTGTGGGCTTCTCATTGCAGTGGCTTCTCCTGTTGCGGAGCATGGGCTGTAGAGCGCGAGGGCTTCAGTAGTTGCGGCTCCCAGGCTCTAGAACACAGGATCAACCGTTGTGGCACATGGGCTTAGTTGCTCCATGGCACGTGAGATCCTCCTGGACCAGGGATTGAACCTGTGCCTCCAGCATTGGCAGGCAGATTCTTTACCACTGAGCCACCAGGGAAGTCCTAAATTTATTCATTAATTTTGGTAAGCTAAATTTTTTTTCTTACCTTTCTCAATATAAAAAGAAAGTGAAATTGCTCAGTCGTGCCCAACTCTGTGTGACCCCATGGACTGTAGCCTGCCAGGCTCCTCTCTGTCCATGGGATTTTCCAGGCAAGAATACTGGAGTGGGTTGCCATTTCCTTTTCCAGGGGATCTTCTTCCTGACTCAGGGATCGAACTTGGGTGTCTTGCATTGCAGGGAAACTCTTTACTATCTGAGCCACCAGGGAAGGTCTTCTCTACATAAAAAGCATGTTAACTGTTAACATAACATTTTAAGTCTATCCATTTTTCATTCCTTTTGTTTATTTTTCTTGCTTTATTGAACTGGTATATTGTAAACTACAAACCATTGCAGAGAAATACTGAAATATATTTAAGTAAATATGAAATATGTCATGTTCATGTATTGCAAGATTGAAGATTAAGCTATCACTTATCCCCAGATGATCTATAGATGCTGCTGCTGCTGCTGCTGCATCGCTTCAGTCGTGTCTGACTCTGTGCGACCCCATAGATGGCAGCTCCCTGGCTCCCGCGTCCCTGGGAGTCTCCAGGCAAGAACACTGGAGTGGGTTGCCATTTCCTTCTCCAGTGCATGAAAGTGAAAAATGAAAGTGAAGTCACTCAGTCGTGTCCGACTCTTAGCGACCCCATGGACTGCAGCCTACCAGGCTCCTCCGCCCATGGGATTTTCCAGGCGAGAGTACTGGAGTGGGGTGCCATTGCCTTCTCCTATTCAGAATAAAAATTCAGAATGCTTTAAACACTCTTCTTTTACATTCTAAAATTCTTATGTACTGTAAAGGACCAAGCATGGCCAAACAGTTCTGAAAAAGAAGAAAAGCATTGGAGAGTTTACATACCTGATTTTAAAGTGCACTTTAAAGCTACCATAATTGTCAAAGATAAGGTGTCCATAGGTGCGTGGATTTATCTCTGGGCTTTCTATTTTGTTCCACTGATCTATATTTCTGTCTTTGTGCCAGTACCATACTGTCTTGATGACTGTGGCTTTGTAGTAGAGCCTGAAGTCAGGCAGGTTGATACCTCCAGTTCCATTCTTCTTTCTCAAGATTGCTTTGGCTATTTGAGGTTTTTTTGTATTTCCATACAAATTGTGAAATTATTTGTTCTAGCTCTGTGAAAAATACCATTGGTAGCTTGATAGGGATTGCATTGAATCTATAGATTGCTTTGGGTAGTATACTCATTTTCACTATATTGATTCTCAGCCATTAAAAAGAGTACATTTGAATCAGTTCTAATGAGGTGGATGAAACTGGAGCCTATTATACAAAGTGAAGTAAGCCAGAAAGAAAAACACCAGTACAGTATATTAATGCATATATATGGAATTTTGAAAGATGGTAATGATAACCCTGTATGCGAGACAGCAAAAGAGACACAAATGTATAGAACAGTCTTTTGGACTTTGTGGGAGAGGGAGAGGGTGGGATGATTTGGGAGAATGGCATTGAAACATGTATAATATCATATAAGAAACAAATTGCCAGTCCAGGTTTGATGCAGGATACAGAATGCTTGGGGCTGGTGTGCTGGGATGACCCAGAGGGACGATACGGGGAGGGAGGTGGGAGGGGGTTCAGGATGGGGAACACATGTACACCTGTGGCAGATTCATGTTGATGTATGGCAAAAGCAATACAATATTGTAAAGTAATTAGCCTCCAATTAAAATAAATAAAATTAAATTAAAAAGTAAAATAAAATAATGCTACCATTATTGAAATAGTATAATATCAGTGTAAGGATAGACCTAAAGAACTGAAGGAGAGAATAACCTAGAAATTGTTCCGTTGTTATATGGTAATCAATTCTTGACAAAATGCCAAGCCAAATCAATGGGGGAAATAATTTCAATAATTGGTGTGGAAAATTTGGATATCTGTATGGGGGAAAAGGGTTTCCCTGGTGGCTCAGACAATAAAGAATCTGCCTGCAATGCAGGAGACTGAGATTCGATCCCTGGGTCAGGAAGATCCCCTGGAGAAAGGAATGGCAGCCCACGCCAGTATTCTTGCCTGGAGAATTCCATGGGCAGAGGAGCCCCCATGGGTTACAGTCCAAGGGGTTGCGAAGAGCTGGACACAACTGAGTGACTAACACACACACAGGGAAAAAATTAACCTTGATCTCTACCTCATGCCATCCACAAAAATCTATTTAAGATGGAAAATAGATCCCAATGTAAAAGCTAAGATGATAAAACTTCCAGAAGAGATAAAGGAGAAAACAACTTCATGATTTTGCGGTTGGCATAGATTTCCAAGATGAGAATCAAAAAACACTAATCATAAAAAGAAAAACTGATAGATTAGACTTCAGAGTAATACACCAATTAAAAACAAATTAAAAGGCAAACCACAGACAAGACTGGAATCAAATGTTCTCTCTGTTTAATAGATTGACAGTATTAAGTATTGGAGGGTATATGAGGCAAATGAAAGGTTCATACATTGCTGATGGAAGTATAAAATGTTGCAAAACTTTGAAAATGTTTGGCAAGTTTGGCAATTTCTTATAAAGTTTCAGATACACCTATCCTATCCCCAGCAATTCCATTTCTAGAGAATAAGGGAGCTAAAAATATATATCTACAAAAAAACCAAAAAACATGTACAGGAATATTTATAGGAGCTTTATCTACAGCCTCCCTGGTGGCTCAGATGGCAAAGAATCCGCCTGCAATGCGAGAGACCTGGGTTCAGTCCCTGGGTTGGGAAGATCCCCTTGAGAAGGGAACAGCTACCCACTCCAGTATACTGGCCTGGAGAATTCCATGGACAGAGGAACCTGGCAGGCTGCAGTCCATGGGATCGCAAAGAGTCGGACATGACTGAGCAATTTTCACTTCACTATCTACAACAGTCCAAAACTGAAGCAACCCAAAGGTCTTTCAACAGGTGAACAGATAAACAAATTGTGTTTCAGAAATACAAATGTACACTCAGCAATAAATTGAATGAGTTACTCACACACAATAACATTGTTGAATCTACTTTCTTATTCCTTTACATAAGGCTTAAGATCAGACAAAATTAAGCTGTGGTAACAGAAATCTTATCAGTGTTGCCTGGAAGAGGAGGGTAAGGTAAAAGAGCATGCAGGACTTTTTTGACATGCTGGAAATGTTCTAGACTGTTGGTATTACACATGTGCATACATTGTCAAAAATCATAGGACTGCACACTTAAAATCTGTGCCATGCATAAATTTTACCTTCTTAAAGTTGTTTGACCAAAACCAAACTCAATTAAGAGATTGAAAGGCAAGCCACAGGATGAAGGAAAAAAACAAAACAAAAAAAAAACAGACAAAGACATATGCCCAGAATAACACACTTGAAAAAAAATCTTCTTAGGACTCCTTAAGAAAAATCCACACAATTCAATAGAAAATAACAAAAGACTAAAATGAAACTTTATAATAGGACTTTGAAGTGGTAAATATATTTATGAAATGGGATTAACATCATGAAAATGCAACTTAAAATCACAAAGAAATATCATTACAAGACTACCAGAATGGGCAAAACTTAAAAAATGGACAATGCCAAGTGTTTCGATGGATGTGAAGCAATTGAAACTCTTATGCATCACTAGTAGGAATGTGCATTAAACAACCACTTTGGAAAATTGTTAGGCAGTGTCTACTAACACTGAACATTTGTATTCCCTTTGACCTAGCAGTTCTACTCTTAGTTGTACACTCAATACAAATGTGTTTATTCATTCACCAGAAAACTTTACACAGTTGTTCATGGTAACTTTACTCATAATAGCCCCAAAGTAGAAACAACCCCCATGCCCACCAAGAGTAAAATTAATACATGGCAAATAGATGGGGAAACAATGGAAACAGTGAGAGACTTTATTTTTGGGTGCTCCAAAATCACTGCAGATGGTGACTGCAGCCATGAAATTAAAAGACCCTTGCTCCTTGGAAGAAAAGCTTTGACCAACCTAGCCAGCATATTAAAAAGCAGAGACATTACTTTGCCAACAAAGGTCCATCTAGTCAAAGCTATAGTTTTACCAGTAGTCATGTATGGATGTGAGTTGGACTATAAAGAAAGCTGAGTGCCGAAGAATTGATGCTTTTGAACTGTGGGGTTGGAGAAGACTCTTGAGAGTCCCTTGGACTGCAAGGAGATCAAACCAGTCCATTCTCAAGGACATCAGTCCTGAATATTCATCAGAAGGCCTGATGCTGAAGCTGAAACTCCAATACTTTGGCCACTTGATGCGAAGAACTGACTCATTTGAAAAGACCCTGATGCTGGGAAAGATTGAAGGCAGAGGAGAAGGGGATAACAGAGGATGAGATTGTTGGATGACATCACCGACTCAGCGGACATGAGTTTGAGTGAACTCCGGGAGTTGGTGATGGACAGGGAGGCCTGGCATGCTGCAGTCCATGGGGTCGCAAAGAGTCAGACATGATTGAGTGATTGAACTGAACTGAAGAATGAAATACATACATTACAGCTATTTCTAATTACAGGGACAAATTTTGCAAAATAGCATACAGATAAAGAAGCCAGATACAAGATTGTATACCATACATTCTCGCCTATATGCGATTCAAAAAACAGGCAAAATTTATGGTGTTAGTTTAAGAAAGAGGTAATTATTGGGAGGTGACAACAAGGATTCATCTGGGGTCCTGGAAAAATTTGATATATTAATTTAGTTGTTGGTTATATACATGTATTCAGTTTGTCTGGTCTTTTCAAGTCTTGCTTTCAAGATTTGTTAAGTGAGACAAGAGCAGTCTTTGGCTTCCCTTTTAGCTCAGTTGGTAAAGAATCTGGCTGCAGTGCAGGAGATCCTTGGGTTGGGAAGATGCCCTGGAGAAGGAAATGGCAACCCATTCTAATATCCTTGCCTGGAAAATCTCATGGACAGAGGAGCCTGGTGGGCTGCAGCCTATGGGGTCACAGAGAGTCGGGCACAACTGAGCAACTAACACTTACTTACTTACTTACTGAGGCAATAACTTCCTGAGTGCTCTACTCAAGGCCCCATGAATTATGAGATTTTCTCCTCAGGCCTGTAGAAAACTGAACTATTCTCAGTCCTGCATGAGGTTCACTATTTGTTCCTTTTGCTCCTTGTGGGTGGCTTTCCCCCATCCTCCAGCATTTTCCTCTCAGGCATGCCCCAACCATTACTAAGCTGAGGACTTGATGGTGACTATATGGAGATCACTGGAGTTCTCTCTCTGTATAGCTCCCTGCCTTCAGCATTCTGCGCTATGAGTTCCAGCTGCCTTGGTTTCTCCAGCCTACCTCCCTCCAGCTCCATATCCACAACTCATGTTGACCATGAGGCTCCATCTACGCTGATGCTTTCTAGGTAGTAGTCTAGGCCTCATCTTGTGTGTTTCTCCTTTCTCAGCGAGCACTGTCCTATGTTGTCAGAATCCAACGTCTAAAAGCCATGGTTTCATACTGTTTTCAGGTTTCATGGTTGTTTCTGGTGGGAGGGTAAATCTTGTCTCTATTACTCCAACTCAGTCATAAGCAGAAATCCAGATGCCTTCTTTTGCAAATGTTTTTGTTTCCTTTCTGCTTTCCTTTGAAAGAATGTAGAGAGTAACTTGTCTCATCCTTTTCCCATTGGCAGTCTCATAAGCTTTACATATTTCTATTTAAGAATAAGCAGTAAACAGGCCACACCTATGTGACTTTCTTCCCTGGGGAACCAGAGGAGGTGTACCTTACATTTCTAGTATCTCCTATCATTGAATTCTATCTGTGTGACTGATACTACTTTTTGAAAGTATGTTTAGTTCTATCCTTCCTTTTTTGTTTTCAGTGCCTTTTCAGGTGCTCCCAATACTATCTGATTGAAATACTGAATTTACACTGATGGAGTAGCTGAGAGTGCAGATGCTGGCTTCAGTCAGGGTTGGATCTAAGTCCTGCCTCAATGATCCAATAACAGTAACATGCTTTGGTCTCTTAATACCTGGGCAGGCACCGGGCTGAGGGCTTTAACAGGAATTATTTCCCTTAATTCTCAAGACAGTGTTACCTAATACCAAAGTTGGTATTATAATTAGAAGTTGCAAAGTGGTGATCAGGAGTTGAAATGCCTGTGCTGAATCCTGGAATTATGCCTTACTAATTTTGTATTATTGGGGGAGGCATTTAACCTCATGGAGTTGCTCTGAGGAATATAAGAGAAAAAAATATATGAGGTGTTTAGCAAACTGTACACACAAGTGCTCAATAAAAGGTGACTAGTTGTATTATTTTTTTGTGAAATGCTGAAAATAAAAGGGATGTTACTTTATAATACTCAGTTATTATAAGTTATAAATTTAAGTTATAATTAATTAAACTTAATTTAAATTAAGTTATAAAGTTGTAATTAATTAAACTTAAATTAAATTAAGTTATAAAGTTATAATTAAATATTATAACTTTATAATATTTTTTTGAAACTCAGTAAAGAGATCTCTTCAAGAAAATCAGAGATACCAAAGGAACATTTCATGCAAAGATGGGCTCAATAAAGGACAGAAACGGTATGGACCTAACAGAAGCAGAAGATATTAAGAAGAGATGGCAAGAATACACAGAAGAACTGTACAAAAAAGATCTTCATGACCAAGATAATCACGATGGTGTGATCACTGACCTAGAGCCAGACATCCTGGAATGTGAAGTCCAGTGGGCCTTAGAAAGCATCACTACAAACAAAGCTAGTGGAGGTGATAGAATTCCAGTTGAGCTATTCCAAATCCTGAAAGATGATGCTGTGAAAGTGCTGCACTCAATATGCCAGCACATTTGGAAAACTCAGCAGTGGCCACAGGACTGGAAAAGGTCAGTTTTCATTCCAATCCCAAAGAAAGGCAATGCCAAAGAATGCTCAAACTACCACACAATTGCACTCATCTCACATGCTAGTAAAGTAATGCTCAAAATTCTTCAAGCCAGGCTTCAGCAATATGTGAACCGTGAACTTCCTGATGTTCAAGCTGGTTTTAGAAAAGGCAGAGGAACCAGAGACCAAATTGCTAACATCTGCTGGATCATGGAAAAAGCAAGAGAGTTCCAGAAAAGCATCTATTTCTGCTTTCTTAACTATGCCAAAGCCTTTGACTGTGTGGATCACAATAAACTGTGGAAAATTCTGAAAGAGATGGAAATACCAGACCACCTGATCTGCCTCTTGAGAAATCTGTATGCAGGTCAGGAAGCAACAGTTAGAACTGGACATGGAACAACAGACTGGTTCCAAATAGGAAAAGGAGTTCATCAAGGCTATATATTGTCACCCTGTTTATTTAACTTATATGCAGAATACATCATGAGAAATGCTGGGCTGGAAGAAGCACAAGCTGGAATCAAGATTGCCGGGAGGAATATCAATAACCTCAGATATGCAGATGACACCACCCTTATGGCAGAAAGTGAAGAGGGACTCAAAAGCCTCTTGATGAAAGTGAAAGTGGAGAGTGAAAAAGTTGGCTTAAAGCTCAACATTCAGAAAAATAAGATCATGGTATCCGGTCCCATCACTTCATGGGAAAGAGATGGGGAAACAGTGGAAACTGTCAGACTTTATTTTTCTGGGCTCCAAAATCACAGCAGATGGTGACTGCAGCCATGAAATTAAAAGACGCTTACTCCTTGCAAGGAAAGTTATGACCAACCTAGATAGCATATTCAAAAGCAGAGACATTACTTTGCCAACAAAGGTTTGTCTAGTCAAGGCTATGGTTTTTCCTGTGGTCATGTATGGATGTGAGAGTTGGACTGTGAAGAAGGCTGAGTGCCAAAGAATTGATGCTTTTGAACTGTGGTGTTGGAGAAGACTCTTGAGAGTCCCTTGGACTGCAAGTAGATCCAACCAGTCCATTGTGAAGGAGATCAGCCCTGGGATTTCTTTGGAAGGAATGATGCTAAAGCTGAAACTGCAGTACTTTGGCCACCTCATGTGAAGAGTTGACTCATTGGAAAAGACTCTGATGCTGGGAGGGATTGGGGGCAGGAGGAGAAGGGGACGACAGAGGCTGAGATGGCTGGATGGCATCACTGACTCGATGGATGTGAGTCTGAGTGAACTCCGGGAGTTGGTGATGGACAGGGAGGCCTGGCATGCTGCAATTCATGGGGTCGAAAAGAGTCGCACACAACTGAGCAACTGATCTGATCTGATCTGAAAGTGGCCATGAGAATGTACTTCTTAGACCTTGAACTGCACAGCATTATCTGCAATGGCTCAAGGGCCTCATCTGTGAAGCTTTGAAATGCGAAGATACCTTTGTTCAAGACCATCCTTCCCATGGGCTGCTCCTGCCAGTGATAGAGTGTAGAAATACTAAGGTAAACCTATTTATGAAACCACCAGACTCCTACCAGTGTCAATTCAGGGATATCCTGATGGCTTCATTGAACCCTCATTAGACTGTACCACATTTCTAGAACACTTCCATGCGATTTTCTCTCCTGCTCTCCTTTGCTCAAGGTCAGACTTTTGAAGAGTTATGACTCTGCTAGTCTCTTCTGTTCATGGGGTTCTCAAGGGAAGAGTGGTTGCAAAATGCTGGTTGCAAAAGAGTGGTTCAGCAAAATGCTGAAGTTGTTTGCCATTGCCTTCTCCAGTGGACCATATTTTGTCAGAACTCTCCACCATGACCTGTCCATCTTGGGTGGCCTTACAAAGCATGGCTTATAGTTAATTGAGTTAGGCAAGGGTGTGATCCATCACAATCAGTTTGGTTAGCTTTCTGTGATTGCAGTTTTCCTTCTGTCTGCCCTCAGGTGGTTGAGGAAAACAGGTCTGTGCAAGCTTCCTGATGGGAGGGAATGGCTGTGGGGAAACTGGGTCTTGTTTTGGTTGGCAAGGCCACACTCAATTCAGTTTAGGTCAGTCGCTCAGTTGTGTCAGACTCTTTGCCACCCCATGGACTGCAGCAAGCCCACTTGCTCAGTAAGGCCATTGGATTAAGTATTTAATCCAATTTTGTGCTGATAGATGGGGCTGTTTTCCCTCCTTATAGTTTGGATTGAGGTGAAAGGCAAAGGAGAAAAGGAAAGATACACCCACCTGAATGCAGAGTTCCAAAGAATAGCAAGGAGAGATAATAAAGCCTTTTTAAGTGAACAATGCAAAGAAGTAGAGGAAAACATTAGAATGGGGAAGACTGAGATCTCTTCAAGAAAATTAGAGATACCAAGGTAACATTGGTTGCAAAGAGTCAACACGACTGAGCGACTAAACTGACTGAAGGGAATACTTCATGCTAAGATAGACACAATAAAGGACAGAAAAGGTATGGACCTAACAGAAGCAGAAGATATTAAGAAGAGCTGGCAAGAATACACAGAAAAACTATGCAAAAAAGATCTTAATGACTCAGATAACCACAATGGTGTGGACCACTCACCTAGAGCCAGACATCCTGGAGCATGAAGTCAAGTGGACCTTAGGAAGCATCACTTCAGACAAGGCTAGTGAAGGTGATGGAATTCCAGCTGAGCTATTTCAAATCCCAAAAGATAATACTGTTCAAGTGCTGCACTCAATATGTCAGCAAATTTGAAAAACTCAGCAGTGGCCATAGGAATGGAAAAGGTCAGTTTTCATTTCAATCCCCAAGAAGGGCAATATCAAAGAATGTTCAAGCTACCACACATGCTAGCAAAATAATGCTCAAAATCCTTCAAGCTAGGTTTCAGCAGTGAGTGAACTGAGAATTTCAAGATGTACAAACTGGATTTAGGAAAGGCAGAGGAACCAGAGATCAAATTGCCAACATCTGTTAGATCATTGAAAAAGCAAGAGAATTCCATAAAAACATCTGCTTCTGCTTCACTGATGATGCTAAAGCCTTTGACTGTATGGATCACAACAAACGTGGAAAATTCTTAAAGTGATGGGGATACCAGGCCACCTGACTTGTCTCTTGAGAAATCTGTATGCAGGTCAAGAAGCAACAGTTAGAGCAGGACATGGAACAGATTGGTTCCAAACTGGGAAAGGAGTACGTCAAGACTGTATATTGTCACCCTGCTTATTTAACTTCTATGCAGAATATATCAAGTGAAATGCTGGGCTGGATGAAGCAGAAGCTGGAATCAAGATTGCCAGGAGAAATGTCAATAACCTCAGATATGCAGATGACACCACCCTTATGGCAGAAAGTGAAGAACTAAAGAGCCTCTTGATGAAGGTTAAAGGGGAGAATGAAACGCTGGCTTAAAACTTAACATTCAAAAAATGAAGATCATGGCATCTGGTTCCATCACTTAATGGCAAATAATGGGGAAACAAAGGAAACAGTGACAGACTTTATTTTCTTGGGCTCCAAAATCACTGGGGATGGTGACTGCAGCCATGAAATTAAAAGACCCTTGCTCCTTGGAAGAAAAGTTAGGACCAACCTAAACAGCATATTAAAAAGCAGAGATATTACTTTGCCCACAAAGGTCCATTTAGTCAAAAGAAAGTGAAAGTGAAGTTGCTCAGTTGTGTCTGACTCTTTGAGACCCCATGGACTATAGCCTACCAGATTTCTCCATCCATGGAATTTTCTAGGCAAGAGTACTGGAGTGGGTTGCATTTCCTCCTCCAGGGGATCTTCCCCACCCAGGGATTGAACCCGGGTCTCCCGCATTGCAGGCAGATTCTTTACTGTCTGAGCCAACAGGGAAGCCCTAAATAGTAGCACTTGTTTCCACTTGGTTTCAAACCAAGGACTTCTCACAAGTTAGGCAAGCATGATGACCACTACACAATGGAAACTCACAAAAGTTAAAGTGAAAGTCACTCAGTCGTGTCCAACTCTGTGACCCCATGGCCTATACAGTCCATGGAATTCTCCAGACCAGAATAATGGAGTGGGTAGCCTTTCCCTTCTCCAGGGGATCTATCTAACCCAGGGATTGAACCCAGGTCTCCCACATTGCATGGGGATTCTTTCCAGTAGTAACGTACGGATGTGAGAGCTGGACAATGAAAAGGCTGAGCTCCAAAGAATTGATGCCTTCAAACTGTGGTGCTGGAGAAGACTTGTAAGAGAGCCTTGGACAGCAAGGAGACCAAACCAGTCAATCCTAAAGGAAATCAACCCTGAACATTCATTGGAAGGACTGATACTGCAGCTGAAGGTTCAATACTTCGGCCACCTGATGTGAAGAACTGACTCATTGGAAAGGACCCTGATGCTGGGAAAGATTGAAGGGAGGAGGAGAAAGGGACAACAGAAGATGAGATGGTTGGATGGCATCACCAACTCAATGGACATGAGTTTAAGCAAGCTCTGGGAAATGATGAAGGACAGGGAACCCTGGAATGCTGCAGTCCATGGGGATGAAGAGTCAGACATGACTGAGCAAATGAACAAGTCTCTTCTGGATCTCTCCTTGCTCCTTTTCTCATAGGCATTCCTCCTGATTGAATATCTGCATATTTAATCTCATCTTGGAGTCTGCTTTTTGGAGGGCCTGTATGGACTCACTTGAGTTCATGTTTGATTTACCCTGGTAATTATTCTAATCACAACTTGCAGAGAGTTTTTCCTGACCCCAAATCTCAGGAAATGGTCTCTACTGTTCTCCTTAGAAGTTTCTCTCCATTCCTCCAATGGTTCCTTTGACTTCATCCATTAATTTCCCTCCATATTTTAACACTGAGATTCCCCTCCCCTCAAAATACATCTTTTTCTGATTTTTCTTCTTGCTACTTATACTTAGCAGACCAGTCTCCATCCATTCCCTTTTCTCTCTCTCCTGGAAAGTTTTAATTGCCATCCTTTAGTAGACTGTTCAGTGGGGTCTGCTTCCTATACCTTTGTACCTTCTCAACTTAAAATAATTTTTTTTGTAATTGAAGAATTTTATTTCTCAGCGTGTTTCTCTTCTACTGTCTCAAAGAGTTGAAAGGGTTTACACTTGGGAAACAGGCACATTTATTTCTTCATCTTTACTATTTTTATCTAAAGACATACGCACATATGTTAACATAATTGATTTCCACTTAAAGCTAACCAAAGCTTGTTTTCTAAAAAATACAGCAGACACATAATTGATAAAATAGAAAATTCCCATGGGAGGAAAATTATCTTAAAATAAGATAATTATTATGTGATTGAATACCCCAATTATGCTTTTCTTTGACAGCAGACAAATATATATATTAAAAAAAATTTTATTAAAGGATAATTGCTTTACAGAATTTTATTGTTTTCTGTCAAACCTCAACATGAATCAGCCATAGGTATACATATATCTGGAGAAGGAAATGGCAACCCACTCCAGTACTCTTGTCTGGAAAATCCCATGGACTGGTGGGCTGCAGTCCACGGGGTTGCTAAGAGTCGGATACGACTGAGCATCTTCACTTTTCACTTTTCACTTTCATGCATTGGAGAAGGAAATGGCAACCCACTCCAGTGTTCTTGCCTGGAGAATCCCAGGGACGGGGAGCCTGGTGGGCTGCTGTCTATGGGGTCGCACAGAGTCTGACACGACTGACACGACTTAGCGAGCAAGAAAGCAATACATATATCTCCTCCCTTTTGAACCTTCCTCCCATCTCCCTTCCCATCCCACCCCTCTAGGTTGATACAGAGCCCCTGTTTGAGTTTCCTGAGCCATGCAGCAAATTCCTGTTGGCTATCTATTTTGCATATGGTAATGTAAGTTTCCATGTTACACTTTTCCATACATCTCACCTTCTCCTCCCCTCTCCCCATGGCCATAAGTCTATTCTCTATGTCTGTTTCTCCATTGCTGCCCTGTAAATAAATTCTTTGGTACCATTTTTCTGGATTCTGTATATGTGCGTTAGAATATGATATTTATCTTTCTTTTTCTGACTCACTTCACTCTGTATAATAGGTTCTAGGTTCATCCACCTCATCAGAACTGACTCAAGTACATTCCTTTTTATGGCTGAGTAATATTCCATTATGTATATGTACCACAACTTTTTTATCCACTCATCTGTCGATGGACATCTAGGTTGCTTCCATGTTCTAGCTATTGTAAAAAGTGCTGCAATGAACAATGGGATACATGTGTCTTTTTCAACTTTGGTTTCCTCAGGGTTTATGCCTAGGAGTGGGATTGCTGGGTCATATGGTGATGAATTCCAGTTGAGCTATTCCAAATCCTGAAAGATGATGCTGTGAAAGTGCTGCACTCAATATGCCAGCAAATTTGGAAAACTCAGCAGTGGCCACAGGACTGGAAAAGGTCAGTTTTCATTCCAATCCCAAAGAAAGGCAATGCCAAAGAATGCTCAAACTACTGCACAATTGCACTCATCTCTCACGCTAGTAAAGTAATGCTCAAAATTCTCCAAGCCAGGCTTCAGCAATACGTGAACCGTGAACTTCCTGATGTTCAAGCTGGTTTTAGAAAAGGCAGAGGAACCAGAGATCCAATTGCCAACATCTGCTGGATCATGGAAAAAGCAAGAGAGTTCCAGAAAAACATCTATTTCTGCTTTCTTGACTATGCCAAAGCCTTTGACTGTGTGGATCACAATAAACTGTGGAAAATTCTGAAAGAGATGGGAATACCAGACCACCTGACCTGCCTCTTGAGAAATTTGTACGTAGGTCAGGAAGCAACAGTTAGAACTGGACATGGAACAACAGACTGGTTCCAAATAGAAAAGGAGTTCGTCAAGGCTGTATATTGTCACCCTGTTTATTTAACTTATATGCAGAATACATCATGAGAAATGCTGGGCTGGAAGAAGCACAAGCTGGAATCAAGATTGCCGGGAGAAATATCAATAACCTCAGATATGCAGATGACACCATCCTTATGGCAGAAAGTGAAGAGGAACTCAAAAGCCTCTTGATGAAAGTGAAAGAGGGGAGTGAAAAAATTGGCTTAAAGCTCAACATTCAGAAAACGAAGATCATGGCATCCGGTCCCATCACTTCATGGGAAATAGATGGGGAAACAGGGGAAACAGTGTCAGACTTTTTTTCTTTTGGGCTCCAAAATCACTGCAGATGGTGACTGCAGCGATGAAATTAAAAGACGCTTACTCCTTGGAAGGAAAGTTATGACCAACCTGGATAGCATATTAAAAAGCAAAGACATTACTTTGCCAACAAAGGTTTGTCTAGTCAAGGCTATGGTTTTTCCTGTGGTCATGTATGGATGTGAGAATTGGACTGTGAAGAAAGCTGAGCGCTGAAGAAGTGATGCTTTTGAACTGTGGTGTTGGAGAAGACTCTTGAGAGTCCCTTGGACTGCAAGGAAATCCAACCAGCCCATTCTAAAGGAAATCAGTCCTGGGTGTTCATTGGAAGGAATGATGCTAAAGCAGTACTTCCAGTACTTTGGCCACCTCATGCGAAGACTTGACTCATTGGAAAAGACTCTGATGCTGGGAGGGATTGGGGGCAGGAGGAGAAGGGGACAACAGAGGATGAGTTGGCTGGATGGCATCACCGACTCAATGGACGTGAGTCTGAGTGAACTCCAGGAGTTGGTGATAGACAGGGAGGCCTTGTGTGCTGCAATTCATGCTATTGCAAAGAGTCGGACACGACTGAGTGACTGAACTGATATGGCAATAAAATGGATAACCTGGAAGAAATGGACAGATCCTTAGAAAAGTTCAATCTTCCAAGACTGAACCAGGAAAAAATAGAAATTATTTCTAGAATAACCCAACTACAAGCACTGAAATTAAAGCTGTGACCAAAAATCTCCCAAAAATCAAACGTCTAGGACCAAATGGCTTCACTGGAGAATTCTATCAAACATTTAGAGAAGTGCTAATGCCTATCCTTCTAAAACTGTTTCAAAAAATTGCAGGGGAAGGAACACTTCCAAACTCATTTTACGAGGCCAACATCACCCTTACACCAAAACCAGAGAAAGGCAACACACAAATCAGGCCAATATCACTGGTGACCATAGATGCAAAAATCCTCAACAAAATTTTAGCAAACAGATTTCAGCAACACATCAAAAAGCTCATACATCATTATCAAGTTGGGTTTATTCCAGGCATTCAAGAATTCTTCAATACAAGCAAATAAATCAATGTTACACACCATGTTAACAAATTGAAAGATAAAAACCATAAGATAATCTCAATAGATGCAGAAAAAGCCTTTGACAAAATTCAGCACCCATTTATAATTAAAACTTCAAAATATGGACATAGAAGGAATCTACCTCAACATAGTAAAGGCTATATATGATAAGCCTACAACAAAATTATTCTCAGTGGTGAAAAACTGAAAGCATTCCCCCTAAGACCATGGACAAGACAAGGGTGTCCACTTTCACCACTGTTATTCAGCATAATTCTGGAAGTCCTAGGTACAGCAATTAGAGAAGAAAAAGAAATAAAAGGCATCCAGATTGGAAAAGAAGAAGTAAAGCTCTCACTGTTTTCAGATGACATGATACTGTACATAGAGAACCCTAAAGATAGTATCATAAAATTATTAGAGCTAATCAGTGAATTTAGCAAAGTTGCAGGATACAAAATCAATACACAGAAATCACTTGCATTTCTATATACTAACAATGAAAAACCAGAAAGAGAAATTAAGGAATCAATCCCATTCATCACTGAAACAAAAAAATTAAATATCTAGGAATAAACTTACCTAAGGAGACAAAAGAACTGTACACATAAAATTATAAGACACTGATGAAAGAAATAAAAAATGACATAAACAGATGGAGAGATATTCAATGTTCCTGGGTAGGAAGAAGCAATATTGTGAAAATGACTATACTAGCAAATGCAATCTACAGATTCAATGTGATCCCTATCAAATTACCAATGGCATTTTTCACAGAACTAGAACAAAATGTTTCACACTTCATATGGAAACACAAAAGACCCCAAATAGCCAAAGCAGTCTTGAGAAAGAAGAATGGAGCTGGCGGAATCAACCTTCCTGACTTGAGATTATATTACAAAGTACAGTCATCAAGACAGTATGGTACTGACACAAAATCAGAAATATAGACCAATGGAACAAGACAGAAAGCCCAGAAATAAACCCATGCACCTATGGGTACCTTACTTTTGACATAGGAGGCAAGGATATACAATGGGGCAAAGACAGCCTCTTCAATAAATGGTGCTGGGAAACCTGGATAGCTACATGTAAAAGAATGAAAGTAGAACACCTCCTAACACCATACACAAAGACAAGCTCAAAATGGATTAAAAACCTAAATGTAATACCTGAAACTATAAAACTTAGAGGAAAACATAGGCAGAACACTCAATGACATAAATCAAAGCAAGATCCTCTATGACCCGCCTCCTAGGGTAACGGAAATAAAAATAAAAGTAAACAAGTGGGGCTTGATTAAATTTAAAAGTTTTTACACAGCAAGGAAACTATAAGCAAGGTGAAAAGACAACCCTCAGAAGGGGAGAAAATAATAGCAAATTAAAAACTGACAAAGGATTAATTTCCAAAATATACAAGCAGCTCATAGAACTCAATACCAGACAAACAAACAACCCAATCAAAAAGTGGGGAAAAAACCTAAACAGACATTTCTCCAAAGAAGACATACAGATGGCTAACAAACACATGAAAAGATGCTCAATATCACTTATTATTAGAGAAATGCAAATCAAAACTACAATGAGGCACCACCTCACACCAGTCAGAATGGCCATCATTAAAAAGTCTACAAACAATAAATGCTGGAGAGGGTGTGGAGGAAAGGGAATGCTCTTGCACTGTTGGTGGGAGTGTAAATTGATACAGTCACTATGGAAGGCAGTATGGAGATTCCTTACAAAACTAGGAATGAAACCACCATCAGATCAGATCAGTCACTCAGTCATGTCCGACTCCTTGCGACTCCATGAATCGCAGCACGCCAGGCCTCCCTGTCCATCACCAACTCCCGGAGTTCACTCAGACTCATGTCCATCGAGTCAGTGATGTCATCCAGCCATCTCATCCTCTGTCGTCCCCTTCTCCTCCTGCCCCCAATCCCTCCCAGCATCAGAGTCTTTTCCAATGAGTCAACTCTTCCCATGAGGTGGCCAAAGTACTGGAGTTTCAGCTTTAGCATCATTCCTTCCAAAGAAATCCCAGGGCTGATCTCCTTCAGAATGGACTGGTTGGATCTCCTTGCAGTCCAAGGGACTCTCAAGAGTCTTCTCCAACACCACAGTTCAAGAGCATCAATTCTTCGGCACTCAGCCTTCTTCACAGTCCAATTCTCACATCCATACATGACCACAGGAAAAACCATAGCCTTGACTAGACAAACCTTTGTTGGCAAAGTAATGTCTCTACTTTTGAATATGCTATCTAGGTTGGTCATAACTTTCCTTGCAAGGAGTAAGCGTCTTTTAATTTCATGGCTGCAGTCACCATCTGCAGTGATTTTGGAGCCCAAAAAATAAAGTCTGACACTATTTCCACTGTTTCCCCATCTATTTCCCATGAAGTGATGGGACCGGATGCCATGCCATGATCTTTGTTTTCTGAATGTTGAGCTTTAAGCCAACTTTTTCACTCCCCTCTTTCACTTTCATCAAGAGGCTTTTGAGTTCCTCTTCACTTTCTGCCATAAGGATGGTGTCATCTGCATATCTGAGGTTATTGATATTTCTCTCGGCAATCTTGATTCCAGCTTGTGCTTCTTCCAGCCCAGCGTTTCTCATGATGTATTCTGCATATAAGTTAAATAAGCAGGGTGACAATATACGGTGTAAAGTTAGGTTGTTTTCTTGTTTCTTGAGGTAGGATTGAATTGCTATAAACTTCCCTCTTAGAACTGCTTTTGCTGCATCCCATAGGTTTTGAGTTGTGTTTTCATTGTCATTTGTTTCTAGAGATTTTTTTATTTCCCTTTTGATTTCTACACTAACCTATTGGTTATTTTGAAATGTGTTTTTTAAACTCCACGTGTTTGTGTTTTGTCATAGTTTTTTTTTCTTCTTGTAATTGATATCTAGTCTCATAGCATTGTGGTCAGAGAAGATGCTTGATACGGTTTCAATTTTCTTAAATTTGTTGAGGTTTGATTTGTGACCCAAGATGTGGTCTATCCTGGAGAATGTTTCATGTGCACTTGAGAAGAAGGTGTATTGTTCTGCATTTGGATGGAATGTCCTGAAGATATCAATGAGATCCATCTCATCTAATGCATAATTTAAGACTTGTGTTCCTTTATTAATTTTCTGTTTTGATGATCTGTCCATTGGTGTGCGTGGGGTGTTAAAGTCTCTTACTATTATTGTGTTACTGTCAATTTCTCCTTTTATGTCTGTTAGTGTTTGTCTTATGTATTGAGGTGCTCCTATGTTGGGTGCATAGATATTCACAATCGTTATGCCTTCCTCTTAGATTGATCCCTTGATCATTATGTAGTGTCCTTCCTTATCTTTTGTAATCTTCTTTAAAGTCTATTTTGTCTGATATGAAGATTGCTACTCCAGCTTTCTTTTGCTTCCCATTTGCATGGAATATATTTTTCCATCCTCTCACTTTCAGTTTATATGTGTCTTGAGGTCTGAAGTGGGTTTCTTGTAGACAACATATATATGGGTTTTGTTTTTCAGGCAAATAATAATTAAAATAATGGAATATACACATATACATATACACCCATGAGTAAAGTCAAAACAGTCCAACAAAAATAACATACAATAGATTCACCCAGCAAACAAAGGAAATCAAAAATTATATTTACAAGTTAAGAACAAAACTAACTAAAGCACAAATTGGAAAACAAAACTAAAGCAAGGTGCCAAGTGGGGAATAAAGCAATGAAAGCAAAACTAACAAATCTGCTGAGAGGAAATGAAAGAAAGAAAAGAAAGTAAGAATAGATATGTAAAGTTAAATAGAGGTAGATGAAGAAGATTTTTGTACATTAAAGATTAACTGCAAGGGGAAAAGAACAGTAGGAAAGGCAAACAAAGGAATAAATATAGAAAAAATATAAAAGGTTTAAAAGAATTAAAAGTTAAAATTATGAAAAAGAGAAAAGAAGGAAAAAGTGAAAGAAAAAAGGAAAACTTCACAGAATAGCAAAAGCCCAATGTAGATGCAGAGGTTTATAACAACAATAAAAAGTGTGACCAGCTATATACATATACCTACATACCCACAAGCAAAATCAAAACAGCCCAACGAAAATAGAGTACAATAGATTGGCCCAGTGAGCAAAGGGAACCAAAAAGTATATGTTTCAGTATAAAACTAACTAAAGCACACACTGGAAAACAAAATTAAAGCAAGGTGCCAATTGGGGAATAAAGCAATGAAAACAGAACTAACAAATACATTGAGAGGAAAGAAAAGAAAGAATAGATACGTAAAGTTAAATAGCGGTAGATGAAGAAGATTTATATATATTAAAGATTAACTGCAAGGGGGAAAGAACAGAAGGAAAGGCATACAAAGGAATAAATGTATAAAAAATAATAATAGAGTAAAAAAAATTAAAATTAAAAAAAGAGAAAAGAAAAAAAAGGCAAACTCCACAGAACTGCAGAAGTCCAATGTAGAGGCAGAAGTTTATAACAACAGTAAAAAATATGACTGAGACAAAAAAAAAAGAAAAGGAAAAAAAAGCTCAAAAGCTTAATTATTTTTAAAGTGCCAATAAAATTGATGACTACAACAGAGGGTGGGGGGAAAAGGAAAAAAAAGAAAAGAAAAAAATCCAAAAGAATCTATAGAACAATCAAAACTTAAGAATAATAAATGTTTTTCTTGAGTCATTGCTGTCAGAGTCCTTTCCCTCACTGGGAGTCACAGTCCACCTCACCTCCCTAGGATGCCCTCCAACACTGTGCTGATCTCTGGGCCTGTTGTGTGGGCTGCTCAGATTCTAATCTGGTTCTACTCCTCTGTGTTCTTGCCTCCAATGTCCACTGCTATCTGAACTACTGTGTTTTCTTTTGTGGGAGCTCTCAATGACCTTTTATATATTCCATAGACACAGAGTCTGCCTCGTTGATCATGTGGATTTATTCTGCAGCTTATACAACTGGTGGGAGGGTTTTGGGTCTTCTTCCTTAGTCACAGCGCCCCTGGGTTTCAATTGTGGTTTTATTTCCACCTCTGCATGTGGGTCCTCCACTGGGGTTTGCTCCTGCAGCTGCCCTGGAGGACTTGGCTTTGCCCCTATGAGGGCCAGGTGTGGAGGTGGTGCAGCTGCTTGGGTCACAAGGGTTCTGGCAGCACCAGGTACTCAGGGGAGTTGGCAGCTAGGGCAGCAGGAAATATAGTGCTCTTGAAGGTTATGGCGAGCAGTATCGGCCAATATGCTCCAGCATTCTTGCCTGGAGAACCCCTCTCCCTGACAGAGCAGTCTGGCAGGCTACAGGCCACAGGGGTGCAAAGAGCCAGTCGGATACGACTGAAGCAACCCTGCACGCATAGATGCAAGACATTTTTTTGCCTGTAGCAGCTCTGTCCCAGTGAGAGCTGAGTGTGAAAGTGGTGCAGCTGCTTGGCTTTTGGGGACCCTGGCGGTGCCAAGTGCACAGGACATGGACTGCCTCCACCACAAGAGTTATGGCGCCATCAGAGTCTTTTTTCAAGCCTCTTGTTGCTGTCGATCAGAAGCCCTCTTTGGCCAGTCTTTCTCTGTAGCTCTGCCGGTTCAGGAGAGTTTCCTTGTCTGGGGTCCGTCTCTGTTTTTCGGCGTGTCAGGCACACAAAGGGGCCCCCCTGCCTGGGGTCCTACTCTGTAGATGGGTGCATCAAGCACTTAAGGGAGCACCCTGGGTGGGGTCCTACTCTGTACTTCAGTGCATCAGGCGTTTGTCGGGGCAGCCTCTCTATTGTTCAGCTACCAATGCTGGCGTGTGGGGAGAGAGTGGCTATGGTGATGATTCCACCCCCTACGGTGACTCAGCAGTATCGCCTTGCTTCCATGGCGGCCCGGCTTTCCTCCACAGGCATTTCCCACCACAATCTCCTCCCTCACATCCCTTCAATCCATCTCTCCGCAGTCAACAGCAGCCCTCACTCCACAGGAAGTAGGATTGCTTCACAATCCCAGCTGCTACACCTTCCAGGGGAACCGCGACTCTGTCCTGGATATGCATGGCTGTGGAAGGACTGATTCTCATTCCATTTAGGCTGCCACGGATCAGCTCTTTCACTCTCAGCCTTAAATGTTTCTCTTCTGACTCAGACAATTGCTCCCATGTGGGGATCGGACCCCTGGTTCAGTTCCCCCACCTGCCAAGGGTAGGTCCAGTCCTTCTAACACTCCTGTTCTTCCTTCTAGTTCCTTAGTCCTACTGAGTTTTGCATTGGTCTATATATTCTCTTCCACTGGTCAGGTACTCCTGTCCGCTCTCAGCTGGTGTTCATTCACTTCTGTGTCTGAAGGTATATTCCTGATGTATCCATGGAGAGAGATGTACTCCACGTCCTCCTCCACCATCTTGCTCTCTCCTAGATATATTTTTTAAATTAACAAATGAAGTTTTTTGCTACAGCAGCAAGAAGGCCATCAGTTGAATTTTACAGTTCAGTAAAAGCTTTAGTATATGTGACCTCCTTGTTCTTTGTTGATTCATTCATATACTTATCCATTCAACAGTCATTATTTAGCTGCTGAGTGTATAGAGGTGTCGGGAAGTGCGGAGGTGAGACTGGGAGGGAGATCCTTGAAAGGGAAGTCAACTTTTGATTACAGTCTACTTTGGGGAATTTCCATTCAAATATCCTTAATGTGGTAGCTATGCATAATAGAGTTTTATCTTTTTATAAAAAACTCTACATTCTATATAAGTTTCTTTGTATTTAAATATTCATTCAGGGTAATACTGGAAATAAATCTCTGACCTTCAAATTCCTCATCATGAAATAGGGGTGGGCAAACAGATCCCATGGGATTGTCATGAAGATTAAATGCAGTAACATATCAGTGTACTCTTTCCTAGCATTCAAAAACCATTGGTGTGTTCCTCTAACTAGGCAACTCAAAATCTAAGTTCTGATAGTGTTAAGAAGGAAGAAAATAGTACTAAAACTGAAAACGTTCAAAGATGGCAAGCAGGCACATAGAAGTCAGCACAGCTAAGTAGTAAGGCGAGATTTAAACTTGGAGCTTGCCCTAATTACCAAGCATTCATTACAGAATAAGACAGAAAGCTTCTTCACTTAGGTCCTAGGTCAGGTTTCCCAGAAGTAGACCTTGAAACAAGGATTCATGTTCAGTTCAGTTGCTCAGTCATGTCTGACTCATGTCTGGACACATGCCAGGCTTCCCTGTCCATCACCAAATCCTGGAGCTTGTTCACTCATGTCCATTGAGTCGGTGATGCCATCCAACCATCTCATCCTCTGTCATCCCCTTCTTCTCCTGCCTTCAATCTTTCCTAGCATCAGGGTTGTTTCCAAGTAGTCAGCTCTTCCCATCAGATGGCCACAGTCCTGGAGTTTCAGCTTCATTATCAGTCCTTCCAATGAATATTCAGGACTTATTTCCTTTAGGAAGAACTGGTTTGATCTCCTTGCAGTCCAAGAGACTCTCAAGAGTCTTCTCCAACACCACAGTTCAAAAACACCAGTTCTTCAGCACTCAGCTTTCTTTATAGTCCAACTCTCACATCCATACAGGACTACTGGAAAAACCATAGCTTTGACTAGACAGACCTTTGTTGGCAAAGTAATGTCTCTGCTTTTTAATATGCTATCTAGGTTGGTCATAGCTTTTCTTTCAAGGAGCAAGTCTCTTTTAATTTCATGGCTGCAGGCACCATCTGCAGTGATTTTGGAGCCCCCCAAAATAAAGTCTGGCACTGTTTCCACTGTTCCCTATCTATTTGCCATGAAGTGATGGGACCAGATGCCTTGATCTTAGTTTTCTGAATGTTGAGTTTTAATCCAACTTTTTCACTCTCTTCTTTCACTTTCATCAAGAGGCTCTTCACATTCTGCCATAAGGGTGGTGTCATCTGCATATCTGAAGTTATTGATATTTCTCCCAGCAACCTTGATTCCATCTTGTGCTTCATCCAGCCCTGAATTTTGCATAATGTACTCGGCATGTAAGTTAAACAAGCAAGGTGACAATATACAGCCCTGATGTACTCTTTTACCCAGTTGGAACCAGTCTGTTGTTCCGTGTCTGGTTCTAACTGGTGCTTCCTGACCTGCATACACATTTCTCAGGAGGCAGGTCAGGTGGTCTGTTATTCCCATCTCTTGAAGAATTTTCCACAGTTTGTTGTGATCCACAAAGTCAAAGTTTGGCACAGTTAATAAAGCAGAAGTAGATGTTTTTCTGGAACTCTCTTGCTTTTTTGATGGTCCAGTGGATGTTGGCAATTTGATCTCTGGTTCCTCTGCCTTTTCTAAATGCAGTTTGAACATCTGGGAGTTCACAAGTTCACATACTGTTGAAACCAGCTTGGAGAATTTTGAGTATTACTTTGCTAGTGTGTGAGATGAGTGCAACTGTGCAGTAGTTTGAGCGTTCTTTGGCATTGCCTGTCTTTGGGATTGGAATGAAAACTGACCTTTTCCAGTCCTGTGGCCACTGCTGAGTTTTCCATATTTGGTGGCATATTGAGTGCAGCGCTTTCACAGCATCATCCTTTAGGATTTGAAATAGCTCAACTGGAATTCCATCACCTGCACTAGCTGTGTTCATAGTAACGCTTCCTAAGTTCCACTTGACTTCACATTCCAGGATGTCTGGCTCTAGGTGAGTGATCACATCACTATCGTGGTTATGTGGGTTGTGAAGATCTTTTTTGTGTAGTTCTGTGTATTCTTGCCATCTCTTCTTAATATCTTCTGCAGGTCTATACCATTTCTGTCCTTTATTGTGCTCCTCTTTGCATGAAATGTTCCCTTGGTATCTCTAATTTTCTTGAAGAGATCTCTAGTCTTTCCTGTTCTATTGTTCCCCTCTATTTCTTTGCGCTGATCACTGAGGAAGGCTTTCTTACATGTCCTTGCTATTCTTTGGAACTCTGCATTCAAACAGGTATATCTTTCCTTTTCTCCTTTGCCTTTCACTTCTCTTCTTTTCTTAGCTATTTGTAAGGCCTCCTCAGACAACCATTTTGCCTTTTTGCATTTCTTTTTCTTTGGGGTGGTCTTGGTCACTGCCTCCTGTAGAATGTCATGAACCTCCATCCATAGTTCTTCAAGCACTCTGTCTATCAGATCCAATCCTTTGAATCTATTTGTCACTTCCACTGTGTAATCATAAGGGATTTGATTTAGGTCATACCTGAATGGTCTAATGGTTTTTCCCTACTTTCTTCAATTTAAGTCTAAATTTTGCAATAAGGAGTTCATGATCTGAGCCATAGTCAGTTCCCTGTCTTGTTTTTGCTGACTGGTATACAGCTTCTCCATCTTTGGCTGCAAAGAATATAATCAATCTGATTTTGGTATTGACCATCTGGTGATGTCCATGTGTAGAATCATCTCCTGTGTTATTGGCAGAGGGTGTTTGCTATGACCAGTGCATTCTCTTGGCAAAACTCTGTTCACTACCTATTTACTGAATAGGAAACATTAGTTCCCCAAAGCTGTGCCAGCTCCTGGCCATAATTCTGAATTGGTCTCTGTCAGTATCCTACTATTTTGCATTCAATGCCCCTCAATTGCTTTTCCTGACTGCATCACAGTTCTTTAAGTGGCATGGCTCCCAGGTATAGCTTCCAATTTTCTTCTACTTACTCCTACTTTCCTATCGAAATGCATTTCAACCCCATACACCATGAGTATTTTTATAAGTTTATTCTTTCTAGAGTTAATTGTGATTGTCCTTGAAGGCAGCTTGATGTACTTGTCCTTTGAAGCAATTTTTATTTTAACAGAGAACTTCTGAATGTGCAAAACCTTTATCCTCCCCAAATTAATTTCCAAGGGATTTCAGACACCAAATAGAGAAGTACAAAGGGCAAAACTTGATCCCTCTGGATCTGGTAACAGAAGTATGGATTCTGCCTATTAAAGATGATAAAAAAAAGTCTATGTTTATTTTTGCTTCCTTTCTATCGCACATCATGTGGTGCTTGCACATGGCTTTATGCTTGACTTCTCATTGCTAAGGATAAAGAATTAAACTATATTAGAGCTTGTTTTGGGAAACCCATGGGGCACATGTAGTTAATTAGAGATATGCCCTAGGTTTCCTTTCCTCATTTATCCTAAGGGATATAAAACATATCCCAATAGAGTTTCTTCTGGAAATCTTATTTAGCCAGGAGGCAATTTTTTTTAATGTTCTCATCAGTTTAAATGGATGCTTTTAGAACTCTAAACTTAATATTAATTCTAAAGTCTCCTTTTACTTAGGAAAAAATTCTCAAATTATTAGTGTGAAAAGACATTTTGTTTGACTAAATGGATTCAACATCTCCTAATTCTTACAGCTTCATGGCATAGATGTGGATTTCTTTATTTTGGCTGCTATAAGTTGATATGCTTCTTTCAATTCGTGTAATCTAACTGCAATGCAGACTTTGATGGTTCAGTTATAAAATGCATATTAAAAGAGGAAGAGTTTCAATTATCAAAATAACTCCATACAATTCCTTATGCTTCCCAATGTTTTTGAGGAGCTAAAATCCATTGTTCTGAACAATTTTAACTTCCTTCTTACCCCTTTTTGGCAACCATCCCACGTTTTAGAAGAGCCATTTCCTGGAATTTTATCAGAGAACTTTTACTGACTTAACTGCATCTCTCTTTTCTTATTTGTGACCTAGTTATACCTAAGAGGATATGGCAATCCACAAATCAATAATGATACTCTGCAATTTCATAATGAAATCAATTTTTTGTCCTTTTAGTACTCTCAACACAATCATACTACTTTTCACTGCTGTTTTTTTGCTAGTTAGGGGTCATATGTATAGTTTGCATATGATCATAACAACTTATTCATTCCCACATAACTTAGGATATGTGACTTCAGGGTTCTCAGGGTGTGCTTCAAACAGAATAATATGGGGGACCTGGCAAAGCCTGGAAATAAAGAAAAGTTATCCATTAAGGCTGCCTTTGGCTTCATTGAGTTGACACTCAACTCTACAAGCCTGACTGAATAGGGTTTTTTTTTTTTTTTTTCTGGTATGATAAGAAGAGTGAACCCCACAACCAGGACTGGTCATGAGCAGCTGACTTGAGCTTTTTATTAGCTTCCTGGTCTGCTATCCTTAGAGTGTGGTTCTCATCTTCAGGGATGAAAGAAAAGAGCCCTACTTCCAATCACGCAAGGCAGGGAAGGCACAAGGCAAAACTGCACGTTGGCTGATTTGGTCTTCTGTTATCAGAAAAGTAAGTGCTTTCCTGGAACTGCTACTGAGTGTATACACACTTATATCTGGTTGACCAAGACCTAGGTCACATGGCTATGGGAGTCTGGAGCGGTGTTTTCAAGTGTTTTTAAGCACACATTCAATCAGAATTCCCTGGTGGCTCAGAGGGTAAAGTGTCTGCCTGCAATGAGGGAGATGTGGGTTCGATTCCTGGGTTGGGAAGATCCCCTGGAGAAGGAAATGGCAACCCACTCCAGTATTCTTGCCTGGAGAATCCCATGGATGGAGGATCCTGGTAGGTTACAGCCCATGGGGTTGCAAAGAGTCGGACAAGACTGAGCGACTTCATTTTCAATCAGAATAGAAAGAAGAAGGGGCGATGGATACTGAGTAGACAACTAGCCGTGCCTGCCAAACAGGGATCTAGGGAAAGAGAAGTGAATGGGTGGCATAGTGCCCCTGATCTAAAATTCACTAGCGATGAATACAAAGAGAGTTCCTGTGAAGTAGGGGACCTAGGACAGGTCACCCTGGGCTTTACCTTGTCACACTCAGTACTATTCTATACTTGTAGTCAGAAAACTTGAACTCTACTCCTCTCAGTGACTCTGTCTTTTGAATACTCACTCACTCGAAGCTGTAGAAGCAGAAAGACAACCAGAAAGATGATTTATTAGTTTATGATGAGAATATTGCCAGCAAACATACCAACTGTTGATGCTCACTAATGAAATAATCTTTCCCCGTAGGCAGATGTATATGTGAAGCAAATAATTAGAATGAAATCAAATGGCGATGTAAATGGGGTGACCTTGGTGGCTAATCTAGTGGAACTAAGACACGGTAGCCCTCAGCTCCCATCCTCCCTGCAACCTGTATGTAACAGTACCTGGGAATAAAATACAGTTTTCCTCACCTTCTGAGAGAAAGTAGAGTGTTCCTATGAAAGCTTTCATAAGCTGAAATGGCATAAAGTTAAGACATAATTACCTTAGGATATATATTGCTAATGAATGCTCAAAATAAATTGAGATAAAACACAGATGCTCGGATACAATTCAGAGCTGTGGCAACTTAACACTGAGATGCTGAGTGCAGTTCTCAGGGGATGAGCTGGGTGGCGCCACTCTTGGCGCGCAGGATGTGCGCTGCCTCTATAAAACAGAAGTGTTAGTCGCTCAGTCGTGTCTGACTCTTTGCGACCTCATGGACTATACAGTCTGCCAGGTTCCTGTCCGTGGAATTCTCCAGGCAAGAACACTGGAGTGGGTAGCCATTCCCTTCTCCAGGGGATCTTCCGGACCCAGGGATCGAACCCGGAAATCCTGCATGGCAGGCAGAGTCTTTACTGTCTGAGGCACCAGGGCAGCCCTTCCTCTACGAAGGCTCACTGCAAAACCAAGTGTTAGTCGCTCAGTCTTCGAGACCCCATGGACTGCAGCCTGCCAGGCTCCTCTGTACATGGCATTCTCCAGGCAAGAATACTGGAGTGGGTTGCCATGCCTCTCTCCCAGAAACAAAAGCTGAATGCTATTTTCACTTTTTTCCATAAAAATAAAAACCCTCTTCAGATTTCTTTTTGTTAGTAAAACTAAGTACTCATGCAGGTGTTCTGTAAAAATCAAAGTGGTATAAAGCGAACTTTTGAAAATCAGGAGATACCTGTTACCGCGCCCTCACCCTCACACCCCAGTGCCAGCATGTGTTGCCCGTGTTTGCGTCTCTGGCTCCCCTCTTCTCGGCTTCAGATTTTGATGAGTTCCTCTTTTTGATAGTTACATTCTTTCTTCATATGTGTTTAATATATTCACTCTGGTTATCCCCAAGACTGGACCTGGTGAATAAAGCTGGGGACTGGCAGGAAACAGATAGGAAATGGACAGCAGTGTGCCCTGAGGCTCAGAGAAGGCGATGGCACCCCACTCCAGCACTCTTGCCTGGGAAATCCCATGGGCGGAGGAGCCTGGTGGGCTGCAGTCCATGGGGCCGCTAAGAGTCGGACACGACTGAGTGACTTCACTTTCACTTTTCACTTTCATGCATTGGAGAAGGAAATGGCAACCCACTCCAGTGTTCTTGTCTGGAGAATCCCAGGGACGGGGGCGCCTGGTGGGTTGCTGTCTGTGGGGTAGCACAGAGTTGGACAGGACTGATGCGACTTAGCAGCAGCAGCAGCAGCAGCACCCTGAGGCAAGCCAAGGTGGAGGGTTAGCACCAGCCCTGGCATCATGTTGCTTTGGCAGTAGCTCCAGGTAAAGGCTGGGCTTCCCTGGTAGCTCTGGTAAAGAATCTGTCTGCCAGTGCAGGCGACAAGGGTTTGATTCCTGGGTCGGGAAGATATCCTGGAGTAGGAAACTGCAACCCACTCCAGTATTCTTGCCTGGGAAATCCCATAGACAGAGGAACCTGGTGGGCTACAGTCCATGGGGTCGCAAAGGGTCGGACACAACTGAGCCACTTTCACTTTCTTCACTTGATAGAGGCAGAGGGCATCCTGAGTGTCAAGAGTTGGACACGTCTTAGTGACTGAACAACAACAATATATGTACAGTATATATTTGTGAAGAACAATTTTTAGCATTAATTTCTGAGAGAATAAGGATTTCTCTACTTAATTCTATCAACACAGCAGACTGAAGGAATTTTGGGGCACAATTAATTTGTAACTGAGGAGAATCTCAAGGGTCATCTCAGATCAAGGAGACTAACACAGGTTTAAAATGAGTCTCTTCTACATATTTCCTGTTTTATTTATTTGAACTTTCCTCTCAGCCTTGACCACTGACCTTGTGAGTTTTCTCACAAATTTAAGTACATTTTCATGCTCTACTCCATTACCAGACAATTTCCTTAACCAAACCACTCCAAGACTTAGTGGCTTAAGGCAGCAATCATTTTATTATCTTAGTTTTTATGAATTCATTGCACTCTATTAGGAGCTTTTTAGTTTTGTTTTTGGCTGGGGTTGGAGTCGTGTTTAAACTTGACTAGAACAGAACATCAAAGATGACTCACTCATGACACATTTGATACCAAATATTGGCTGGTTGAGAGACATGGACGGTAGCCTGCCTGGGAAAGACTGAGGGCAGGAGGAGAAGGGGGCAACGGAGGAGGAGATGGTTAGATAACATCACTGACTCATGAGTGATGAGTTTCAGAAAACTCCAGGAGATGGTGAAGGACAGGGAAGCCTGGTGTGCTGCAGTCCATGGGGTCACAAAGAGTCAAACACGACTGAGCAACTGAAAAACAACAAATTGCCTGGTTGTTCTGCTGGGGGCAGTTGACTAGAGAGGGTACACAAGTCCCATGCTGAGCTTGTCACAGCATGGTGACTTGTCTGAGAGGGAGGGTCCCAAGAAAGAGGAAGTGGGAGATGCCAATCCAAAGACTAAACCCAGAATTAACAGAGCATCATTTCTGCAGTGTTCTCCTGGCTATGCAGTTATAGCATCAGTCCAGATTCAAATGGTTGGAAAACAAATTCCCCTCTTGATGGAGAGAGTGACAACAGAGTTTTTGCCATTTTTAATCCCCAACTGGTTTTTGGAGCCACAGGAATTTTTCCCTACTCAGACCCTACACTGAACCAATTAGGTTGTCATTAAATCTGGTATTCCAGTAGCACCTCTTTCACCAATTTGGCCCCTGTCACATTAAGTTCTTCTGCTCCAATATTGTCTTCTTTCTTTCTCTATTACTGCCTTTTAAAAAACTGAAGTATAGCTGATGTACAATATTATATGTTATATGTTACAGGTGTATAATATAGTGACTTAGAATTTTTAAAGTTATACTTCATTTATTGTCATCATAAAATAAATATGGCTGTGTTGTACAATATATCCTTATACTAATAGTTTATTTTTAAATTATTTTTGCCTTTTTTAAATCAGAAGTTGTGAACATCCCAAGTCAGAGACTACATTCCTTTCACCTTACTTACCATTTCAATATTAAATAAACACAAGGGTTTCCCAGATGGCGCTAGTAGTAGAGAACCCACCTGCCAATGCAGGAGACATAAAAGATGGAGGTTTGGTTCCTGAATTAGGAAGATCCCCTGGAGAAGAGGATGGCAACCCACTCCAGTATTCCTGCCTGGAGAATCCCCATGGATGGAGGAGCCTGGCGGGCTACAGTCCATAGGGTGGCAAAGAGTCAGGGACTTAGCACACATGCATGCACAAACTCAGGCAGCCTGAAATGCCATCTGCCTTCTCCCTTTAGACTGTTGCATACAGTCTTCCCTCCTTAGCTTATGGGGGCCTATTCTTCAACGTAAATGTCACCTCCTGTCCAAATTCTAGGTTACAGTCAACCACTTCGCCCCTTGGACTCTGCACAATTTCACTCGTCATTTTCTCGTGTATTTTGGATATAACTCAAATGTCCCTCAGTCTCAGTCTGTGAGTACAAATGTAGTCACGAAAGTGACAATACCTGACTTTTGTTAACTTGGCAGCCTTTTTTGCACTGGGAGGTGCAGAGTTGTCTTCCTTCCTACCCCAGAATGAGCCTTCACCTCCTGGTGCTGCAAAAACACTGGAGTGGGTTGCCATTTCCTTCTCCAGTGCATAAGAGTGAAAAGTGAAAGTGAAGTCGCTCAGTCGTGTCCGACTCTCAGCGACCCCATGGACTGTAGCCCACCAGGCTCCTCCATCCATGGGATTTTCCAAGCAAGAGTACTGGAGTGGGGTGCCATTGCCTTCTCCGCCTGGCGCTGATGCTGTCCAACCATCAGTGACTTGTGTTTCAACAATCAAAAGCCGATCGCAAAATCCCAAGATCCGGCCTCCAACCGATCGGCACAGTGAAAGGGACACTCGGGTCTCCCGTTAGATTGGTAAGTGTAGGCTTTTTGCCAGGTGGGCGTCTCTGCCCACAGTTAGTGCTTTGAACTGCAGAGATGCTTAAGTAGACTGGGAACTTAATTTTAAAGCCGACAACTGGATAAACACCAGAATAAACAGCAGAAGAGATGGATGTCTGACCTGGGACCGAGATGAGCTGGCTGACACCATTAGGACACTGAACCTGTTTCCAAGTTTCCTGGCAGCCACGGCGTAAAGGGGACACCTGCTAGCCGACGCTGTTGTTTTCACTGTCAGACACCAGGGCTGCCAGATGCTTTCTACAAAATCCTGGGTGCATTTGATGCGTCTTTATCAGAAAGCTCAAATACCTGCGAACCTGGGTCCCCTGCCACACCCAGGAGAAGGCAGAGGGGCGTGCTGCCAGAAGCTACCTCTGATGGGGTCTGGTCTGGGGAGAGGGACGTGGGCCGGCGCTCGTCTTCCCCTCCTGGTGTCCGCTGGCACTCGACTCCGGGTGTCCAGGCAACACTCCGAGCGAAGCAGGCCATCAGGCTTTTCCTTTCCTCTTGAAGCAGGTCCTCAGGTGTTTTTTTTTTTTTTTTCGTTCAGACAGCGGGCTGTGCCTGCAAAGGGGCGCCGTCCGCGGAGGTTGCAAAGACACCATCGCCTGCTAGACTACCCTGCCCTGCCCGGTACCCGCGTACGGTCCCTCCCTGCATTCCCGTCGGGTGGGCTTCTGGCAGCAGGGAGCGAGCTGCAGGCATCCGCAGAGTCGGGATTCCCGGCCGGCGTATAGGGCTGGCTTTTCGGGAGGGCGGGGTTTAGGCGCGCAGGAGCGGGAGGGGCGGGGCCTCGTGAGGTTGGCCTACGGGGCGGGGCCTCGTGAAGTGGGTGGGCGGGGCTTCGGGACCGGGAGGGGGCGGGGCTGTGGCAGCCGCGGCTTAGGAGCGAAGGGAGGGGTGGGGCGCAGAGGGGGCGGCTGGCCGCCGGGAGGGAGTGAGTCACCTGATCGCTGCCCGCGCGGCCCGTCGGGCTCGCTCGCCGCCGTCAGTCGGGCCGCGCCGCGCCTCGGCTGTGGTGAGTGGCTCTCCCGTCCCGGGCGCCGTTCGCCGGGAGCGTTCGGCGCGGCGGTGGCGCGCGGTCGGGGCCGTCGGCGGTCTTCGGGCGGATCCGGGGGTGGCGGCGGAGGGGAGGACTAGGGGCGGCGGCTCACTGGGTCTGGGCGGCGGGCGCCGGGGGCCTCTGAGCGGGGCCCGCGCGGGGCGGCTCGGGCTCGGGCTCGGGTTCCTGGAAGGGGCCGCGTCCGCCGGAAGGGGCGAGCGGCCCCGCGCGCCGCCGCCAGCGCCGCTGTTTACGGGCCGGCTCTGTACTTTACCCGGCGCCGCGGGGCTGGGTGGGGGGGTGCCCTCCGCCGCCTCCCGGGCGCACCTCACCCCCGCCCTGATGCCGCGCGCGGTGTGCCCGGCTGTGACACCTCAGCAGCGCCCGCACGGCCGGCCTGGCTTCGTATTGTTCTCCCGCCCACCCTCGGCCGCTGCGGCCCGCGAGCTGTCGGCCTCCCGTCTGCCCAGCCTGGTGGGGGAGAGCCGGGGGGTGTAGGTGGCGCGTGTAATCGCGGACTCAGAAAGGCCGAGTCGGTGGTTGGAGCACAACCACCACCTTGAGGAGCTGGCTGGGTTTCGCCAAGACTGGTTTGGGGGGAGCCCCCAGGGGATCCCAGGATCCCCTCCCCCCCCCACCCCCCCACCCTCTTTGTTGGGAGTTTTGCTCAGCACGCTGTAATCAAAGGCTCCCACAGTCGGGTGAGAGTGGGAGTTGCTCGTAGAGACGCCAGCTTTGTGCGTGTTTCAGGCGAGTGCCGTCGCTCGCGCGTCCTTGCGCGGCAGTTTTGTGTCATTGAGTAGAATCGTGCAGAAAGGCTTTTGTGCAAAGTGAGCGTTGGGTTCGGGCTGATTCCGAGGTAGAGCGTAGTAGTCATTGTGGAAGAAATTGCGTGGGGGCGGGGGCGGGGGGAAACAAGCTGCGAGGTCACTCTCGGAGGAACAAAGGCTGTTTTGTAGGGACGCCTTGTCTTTTGGGCGAGAATTCTGTCAGTATCGGGTGTGGAGGGCTAGATCTTGGGTTCCTGTGTTTTGACACTCTTTGTAGCCAGGAGGGGTTTGCCTTTCCGGCTGCAGTTCCGAATGGTAAAGGGGGTGGAAACACCCGGGCGTGCGAGTGACGGAGCGCGGTTGAGCGCTTCACATGGTCAAGCAGAGAAGTGGGAAGAGGCCGGCTGGCTTCTTCCTGGTCTTGGGTAGTGGTGCAAGGGCTGGCTGGACTGGAAAAGGCTTCCTATTTCAGCCTTTGGAGTAAAGAAAGATGTTAGTCATTCAGTCGTGTCTAACTCTCTTGTACCCCGTGGTCTGTAGCCCGCCAGACTCCTCTGTCCGTGGAATTCTCCAGGCAAGAATACTGGAGTGGGTTGCCATTCCCTTCTCCAGGGGAATCTTCCTCACCCAGGGATCGGACCTGGGTCTCCCACTTTACAGGCAGATTCTTTACCGTCTGAACCACTAGGGAAGCCTGGGGACGGGGCGGGGTGGGGGTGGGGGAGACACCTGGTGTCAGCCTGCTGTAGGACCGCCTTGGTTTAAGTGATAGCCTGGCATCGTGCGTGATTGTTGTTGTTTAACCTATAGCCGTGTCAAGTGCTTTACCATTGTCCGTTTGTTGGTTGGCTCGCAAGGTAAATGACTCCTTAAAAAGAAAGTTGGGCTGCTGAGTCATTCGCCCCAGCCGGAGAGGTAATTAGGAACAGCTGGTGCCGGTACGCTCATCACATGCCTCCACTATAAAAGGCCAAGGAGCACTCCAGAAGGGTTGCCTCAGAGGCCTGAAGCTGGGGTTGTGTGTGAGTGGATGCAGGTAATCAGTGGGTGAGGTGCCAGCACTCTTAGGAAGCGGCCAACTAATGCTGAGATGGTGTTTAAACACAGAGCAGCCTCGTGACCTACTGCCTAAGAAGTTTGTGCCAGTGAGAGCTAAAACAGAGGAAGAAATGTGCAGCTAGGAGTCACCTCCCAACAGTACTGTAACAGAAATATTCATTTCTCTTACTGCACTCAGGGTTTTTTTTGTTTCCCTGTGGTTTTGCTGTTGTGTGGTGTATACATCTCAGAAAACGCGCTTAATCTGTCCTTCATAAAGATTTAGGAGAACGCCGAAGGAGCCTGCCTCTTGGTTTTTCATGGACCGTGGCTTTTCAGGCACACAGTAGTAGTTTCCGGTGGCGGAGAGGAGAACGTGGGTGGAATTAACAGGTCTCTTTGGGTCAAGTCTAGAAAGTGCTGACTGATGGAAGGCAAACCATATGGCTGTCTGTCTTATTGTCTGAGGAGTGATGACGCTGGTGTCTTTCCAAGTTGGATCATTACTTCTTGCTTTAAAAAACGCCCGAGACCCAAGCATACAGTCCCTGTTGTCTACAAAGTTTAGGGATGGGGAATGTGAACTGGGAGCAGCTGGCCCTTATCTGTGGTCACAAGAATGAATCTTTTTTCTTTTTGATGGGCTTTTATTTAAGATATTTTGTAGTGGAAAATGGTCCTTTACGTTTGCAACTAGAAGAGATTAGAAATCATGAATTTTTTAGGGATTTGGGCTTCTAAGGTGGGTGCCAGATGATTCATTTGGAAGAAAACAATAAGCCCTTGGTTTTTTTTAAAACATCACTTCTATAAAATAAGAAAGACATTAATCTTCAAGGTACAGACTAACAGTAGTACATGCATGTTTTATAACGTAGATTTTTTGCATGCCCCGCCCCCCCCCCCCCCCCGCCCGCCCGCCCGCCCGCCCCCGAAACCCCACCGTTGGGAACATAGTTTGTTAACCACTGCCAATAGTACTCTTTCAACAAATAGGGTTTGGTTTTTTTTTTAAACTTGTGATTTCCTCTTAAAAGCTATCATTCTTTCAGATGTTCTTAATTAATATAAATTATTTCACATGTGGTTTTTTTAAAATCTTGTATATTAAAGATTTAGAAGCTTGAGGGTACATTTATTTCATCATTACACTGTTGATGTTGAGAATGGAAAGAACAAAAAATGCAGAGTTGCCCATTACCTATGATACCATGTATTTTGAATTTGGAGACAAGTCAGGAGGTTGGTTTGTTTCATGGATAGGATCTGAAGTGTAGTAATAAGTGAAAGAGTATAATGGGACCACCGGAAAAGAATCTGCACACTGCAGTATAATTTGTATGTAACACATTCTCTGAACAATTACTCTGTGCTGTTACTCCTCAAAGTCTGCATTTTTAGGGGGCCAAGTTTACAAGGGGCCCCTTTAACAAGGATTAAGAAGACTACATATTGAGCAGATCACTTGGAAAGTGGCATTTCTCCCCTTAGGAGAATGTGATTTACTCAGAAAATCAGCCTTCTAGGCATGCTGGGGGATGGTGAGTATTTACCATTCAGTTAAAATCTTGTAGGCCATATGCCTTTTGCACTCCTGTACTGTGAGAAATGATGTTGAGAATAATGGTCACAAAACCCCTTAAAATGGCCAGTTGTCAGAGATTCTCATCACAATGCTTATCCTCTACAAGACTTAGGTTTAAGGAATTATCTCTTCCTCCCAGCTTTCTGACCAATGTTCTGTTAATGGGAGAATCGTCCTAACCCTAAACTCGATTTCCTGAGGCTTCTACATAGGAGACATAAGAGACGCAGGTTTGATCCCTGGATTGGGAAGATTTCCTGGAGAGGGGAATCGCAACCCGCTCCAGTATTCTTGCCTAGAGAATCTGCATGAACAGAAGAGCTGTACAGTCCGTGGGTCACAAAGAGTTGGACATGACTTAGTACACGCATGCACTACTAAATGGTGTATTTTATGTGGTGGAATGGATGACTTATGAAACTATTTTAATTAAAAAAAATATGCCAAATAAGGTAATCTGCCCAAGCCCAAGGTATGGGTAGTTTGAGCACTAATTGCCTGGATCCAGGCCCCTTGGAGAAAGCAAACGTTTCATGACTGCAGATAAAATAGAGCCGTACACCCACCGTGAAACCTGGGCTTCTGGCTGCCATAGTATTGACAGAACTGAAGTGGTGGGTCTGATCACTGTACAGTTGACAGAGAAGCAGTAAGCAGAGTTACTGCCAGTGAGTCACCTAAAGCCAGACTGCTGAAGGTCAAGTTCTTGCTCTGTTACTTACCTGCCATGAAGCCTCAGACAGGTTACTTCATTTAGTCGTGTCTCCTTTTCTCATCTGTAAAATGGAATGATGATAATATAATCTGCGTCATAGAGGTGGTTGCAGATTAAGTACATTAATATGTGTTAAGTGGTTAGAACAGTGCTGGCTCCACATTAAACATCAATATGGTTGGTTGTGATCGTCTGTTCTTTAGTTCATTGAAATACTTGGTTACAGTCCTGTCTTGTCGCCTCCTTGAGCTGCTTTCAACCATTGATCAGAGGAGAGATTGAAGAGAAGCGCGTGGGTGTGCCACTCGTGGCTGCTACTGGGAAAACAGCTCAAGTGAACATCCTGACAAATCGCTAGCAGCATCTCAAACAGAGACCATTTCTGAGGGCAAGGAGCACAGGACATGGCTTTTTATTAAAGAGATCAGCCGATTAAACAGTCTCAGCCAAATGCTCTAGAGGCTGTTATTACAGTTAATTGGAATTGGCTTTTTAATAAATGAAAACACCTGCCATCCTGCATCTAATCTATTTATTCCTCCCCTTATGGTTGAGGACGCTGTGGTCTGGCAGGTTAGTAACCTGTCTGGTCTCTTCCTGCTTATTAACATCAAGACAGAACTGATTTATTAATATTGATACTCCTTTACAGCTTGTATGTCGTGAACATTTGCAATGTAAATTTACCTGCCAGTTAGTTACATCTAGGTGGTGTACTTTTTAAAAAATGACGTCCCTGTATTAATATAGAGAGGTATCCATGATGAACAGTGGATGTATTTAGCACATAGCTTCTTGCATCTATTAGTAGTTCAGAAAGGTCATGTCAAAGGTTTTGAGCGTCCTTTTGACTAGAATGTGTCAGTTTCTTACTGATAATGATATATGTCTTCTATTTTGTCTCCATGGAACATTTAATGTGGTTTGGCTGTGTGTGTTCAGTAAACTGTCAGATGCTGCATTGGTGGTATAATGTGGATTCATTTTAGTTCTGTGCTTTGGAAATTGGGAATTTTCGAAAGAGTGGAAGAAAAAAGTGTTTGCTAAACTCTTAAGTTACTTGAAACGTGTACCAAATTAAAACTCTTGATCATTGAGAATTCTGCTTTCTGTTTCCCTCATGGGTGTGAGGATTGAGGAAGCAGCTGGATTCAAATCATTCTTTTAGTTCATCTCCTAAGACAGAAAGAAAATTGATCTTGTGACTTCTTTGTCCTTGTAATTGACTTAGGACTAGATTGGGCAAAATATAATTTGGGTTGTCTGGCTACTATTCTCCTTTAATATGATCACTCCTCTAGAACCGATCCTTTGTGTTATTGAGGATCAGGGCCAGTTTAGAGAATATTCATAGCATCATAAAAATTGTCCCCAAGCAAATGTAAGGAACAAAGACAGAGCGGCTGCCAGGATCTTGGTTGTTAATGACTGTCCTAGAAGCACAGCGGGCATGCCATGGAGTCAGCGGGCTGCTGGCTCCTTTCTCAGTACTGACACTGTTTAAAGAATGTTACCTCCATGCAGCTGAAGCTCTGTGCAAGTCATGGCCTTTTAAAAAATAAACATAAGTCATTTTCTTCGGAGAAGGCAATGGCACCCCACTCCAGTACTCTTGCCTGGCAAATCCCATGGACGGAGGAGCCTGGTAGGCTGCAGTCCATGGGTTCCTAAGAGTCAGACACGACTGAGCGACTTCACTTTCACTTTTCACTTTCATGCGTTGGAGAAGGAAATGGCAACCCACTCCAGTGTTCTTGCCTGGAGAATCCCAGGGACGGGGAGCCTGGTGGGCTGCCGTCTATGGGGTCGCACAGAGTTGGACACGACTGAAGCAACTTAGCAGCAAGTCATTTTCTTAATGGCTTAGGAAACTTAGTAATCAAAGGATATTTTTGTAAGGAAATAACAGTCCCCCAGGTACTATCTGGTAAAGTCATTTTTACTTTGTCATTTCTTAGATTGGATCTTAGTCATCGTGGTCAGCTGCACTCCATTTCCCCATCCCCCATTAAAGTCAAATTACATTAAAAAGCACTTTATATGATGGGGTCATTTTTTCCATTTGTTTGTTGCCTGGACGTTGGCAGTATCCCACCTCTAAGGTTATAGACTAACCATGGTATGTGTATAGAGAATGTCTTGCCTTCTCCTTCTGCCTTCCTCTTCCCCAACACACACACTGATCTCTCTCTTTATTGACTGGTCAGCCTCTAGGATTCACAAGGGAGATGTTTTTGCCTAAGGAGGTGACCTCCTAGGACCCTGTTGGAATGATATGACCCATCCACTTCACTTCCTACTTGCTGCTATCTTCATATCCTTAATACCTTATTCTCCTCTAAAGTGTGCCAGCGTCTTTTGGAATTTAGTTAAATCAGTGAGGAGACGTACTTGTCCTTCAGAGAGTTTGCTATAAAATGGGCAGCTATAAAAGATTTATTAGTCTTTCAATGAATTGATTAGGTTTCAATGATTAGGTTGTCTTTTTGGAGTAAGTGGGGTTTGGTAAGATCAGTAATTTCATTTGATCAGTAATTTCATCACTGATTTCATTAGCATTTTGCACTGAACTGTATTATAAACTGTGGTTGTCAGATCTTGGTCCAAGACACTTTTCATTTTCAAAGTATCTTGTTGTTCGGTCTCAGTTGTGTCCAACTCTTTGTGACGCCATGGACTATAGCACATCAGGCTTCCCTGTCCTTTACCATCTCCTGGAGCTTGCTCATGTCCATTGAGTAGGTGATGCCATTCAACCATCTCATCCTCTGTCGTCCCCTTCTTCTTTTGCCTTCAGTCTTGCCCAGCATCAGGGTCTTTTCCAATGAGTTGGCTGTTCGCATCAGGTGGCCAAAGTATTGGAATTTCAGCTTTAGCATCAGTCCCTCCAATGAATATTCAGGATTGATTTCCTTTAGGATTGAGTGATTTGATCTCCTTGCAGTCCAAGGGACTCTCAAGAATCTTCTCCAATACCACAGTTCAAAAGCATCAATTCTTCGGTGTTCAGCCTCCTTTATGGTCCAGCTCTCACATCCATACATGACTACTGAAAAATATCTAGTGTCTCTTTATTTACTGTTTTTCTGAGGAGTGTTCCCAGCATGGCCCAGGACTCTCCTCTGCTGCTGCTAAATCACTTCAGTCGTATCCGACTCTGTGTGACCCCATAGACGGCAGCCCACTAGGCTCTCCCGCCCCTGGGATTCTCCAGGCAAGAACACTGGAGTGGGTTGCCATTTCCTTTTCCAATGCATGAAAGTGAAAAGTGAAAGTGAAGTCGCTCAGTCTCGTCCGACTCTTAGGACCCCATGGACTGCAGCCTACCAGGCTCCTCCATCCATGGGATTTTCCAGGCAAGAGTACTGGAGTAGGGTGCCATTGCCTTCTAGATAGGATTTATTACTAAAATTAGAAAGGGAAGTAAGAAAAAAGCCATTGCTCTTTTAATCAGTTCTTTCACACTCAGAAGTGACTTTTGAAGTAGAAAAGCATTTTTGCTTAACTGAGTAGAGTTCTCTGCTTACATCCCTTCATTCCTAGTTGTCATACCAAAGGAAGTGCTGGGTAGGGCTGAATCTGGAACTTCAACCAACTTTGCCTGCTTCCTTGTCTCTTGGACTGTTGCAAGTACAGTTTAAGCTCTAATGTATTTCTTTGGTTTTTGCGTGTGTGTGTGTGTGTGCTTGTGCGCGGCTGGCCTTTGAGGTGTGCCCGTTGTCACTGGTCAGATGCGTTGCCAGCTCCAGGCCCCGGGAGGGCTGGGGCGCCCCTTCCTCCCTGGCACAGGTTGGCAGCAGGGCTTCCTCCCTGGCGCAGGTTGGCAGCAGAGCTGACCAGTGGCAGAGTCACCCAGATCCTGGCACGCCTTCCCGCCATTGGTTCTGAGATACCAATGGTATCTCAGGGTGTGGAAACGCCCTCCCCTCTGCTACTGAATTAACTCTGACCAGCCCTCTGATTCCTGGAGAGTAAAGAAGAATTGTGTCTTCAGGTTTCAAGGCACTTTGCTCTCTTGTTTTCCTGTGCATTTGTTGTTCTTCCCAGCTTAACACACACAAAGGCATATTCTGGTGCTTGTAGATTGTAGGGTTGCTACACTCATTTCAACATTCGGGATATGCCTGTCTGTTAGGCATTGGATTTCCATTTCATTTATGAAACACATATTTGTGCTTTATATGCCAGGAACTTTTCTAGATATTGGCAGTGTTTTCAGAGATTATAATCTGCAGGGCAAACCATTATTGTAGCGTGTGTTCATTGCCAAAATAGCAACATGTCAAATGTGCCTTGAAAATGTAGGGTAGAAGAAGCATAAGTTTTGGGAAATTTAAAAAGCCTAGGAATGTCAATGATGAGTGCATAGTTTAGGGCAGGAAACAGCTTGTTTTGATAGCTTTTTTGAGAAGAGTAGAGAAGAGAGCGGTTTTAGTAGGGGGAGGTTGGGTCAGAAAGATGTGTCTGTGTGTGTATGTTTTTAAAAGTAAGGTCAGTGAGAAAAAGTTGAAAATGCAGGATATATGTTTATTTTGCCCACGGCTAGTTCCTCTTAAGGTTGCAAGATGACTGCCACAAGTTCAAGTGTACACGTAAGTATGACTAAGTTTCTTGGAAGAAGCCTTTTTTTTTTCTGTGATGTCTCTCTATCAGTGATAAAAAGCCTTTCCCAAAGACCTCATAGTAGATGCCACCCCAGCCTCTCCTCTGTTGAGTCAGCATTGCATAAATTTATGTCTAAACAAGTCAGTGTCAAGGGAAGGGGACCACAGTGACTGGCTGAAATGGATTGTGATTCGTCTTAGGTTGGGACTAGGGTTTGTTACCCCCAGAAACGCACACCCTCAGGTGGAGTAGACTTGTAGGCACAGTCAGGATTTGGTTAGAAAACGAGGGGGGCGAATGATAGCTGGATGGCCCACAGGGTCGTGCTTGCCTGCTACTTATACCAACACTACAGGCAGACAGGTACTTTTTTTTTTTTTAATTGGAGTATATTTGCTTTACAATTGGAGTGTATTTCTGCTGGACAGCAAAGTGAATCAGCTGTATGTACACATATATCCTTTACCTCTTAAGCCTCCCCTCTCCCCCAAGCCCCACCAGTCCACCCCTCTAGGTGGCCACAGCGCACCAAGCTGAGCTCCCTGTGTTACACAGCAGCTTCCCACTAGCTATCTGTATTACACGTGGTAGCATATAGAGAAGGCAGTGGCACCCCACTCCAGTACTCTTGCCTGGAAAATCTTATGGATGGAGGAGCCTGGTGGGCTGCAGTCCATGGGGTCACTGAGGGTTGGACACGACTGAGCGACTTCACTTTCACTTTTCACTCTTATGCATTGGAGAAGGAAATGGCAACCCACTCCAGTGTCCTTGCCTGGAGAATCCCAGGGACGGCGGAGCCTGGTGGGCTGCCATCTGTGGGGTCGCACAGAGTCGGACACGACTGAAGTGACTTAGCAGCAGCAGCATATAAATGTCATTGCTACTCTGTAGACACATACTTCTGAGTAGAGAGAGAATATGTGGTTGTCTTTGGATTTGGGGTTTTAGGTGATTTTTTTCCCCTCTTATTTCCTACTATGATCAAGTATTATTTTTACCATCAGATCACATAAATGTTTTATTTTTAAATGTTTAACTTTTAAAGTTGTGAAAATTTGCCCATTCTACCCCCAAAATTAGGTGTAGAAAGAATATATTTCTTTCGGTCCTCTGAACAGTTCTACAGTTCTCTGTGATCCTCCTCCTGCTTTCAGGGAAAGGAGAATACATAAGTGTGTCCTGTAGCTTCTGATTGTATCTAACCCAAGAGGAACCACTCTCTCTCGGCCTCTGTAGGGCACGCCCACCTGTGATGTCTGTGACTATCGTGAGTGGTGAGGCTAGTCCAGCTTGGGTAGTTGGTTCATTGCCTGAATCGGCCAGGACCCTTTGGAACCCACGTCCTTGAATCTGGTTACAAGCAGATCCGTCAGTCCCTCTTTACACACTCATTCTTGTCGGAGGGAAAGCTGTCCTGTGGTTAGCTTGTTTGCCATACCTTTCAAACTTCAAAAATAATTCCCCTTCAGTTTTGCAGTGTTTCTGTTACACTCTAAACTGCTCCCAGCACTCTGATATATGTTCAGAGGACTTGGTTTCCTTCTTCTCAGTCCCGTTTTTGGTGCTTTGTTTGGGCTTCCCTGGTGGCTCAGATGGTAAAGAATCCGTCTGCAATGTGAGAGACCTGGGTTTGATCCTGGGTTAGGAAGATCCCCTGGAGAAGGAAATGGCAGCCCACTCCAGTACTCTTGCCTGGAGAATCCGCATGGACAGAGGAGCCTGGTGGGCTACAGTCTATGGGGTAGCAAAGAGACACGACTGAGCAACTAAGCACAGCGCACAGCACAGCCCTCCCCATAGGAAGGGCAAACAAGCAGCATAAGTAAAGAAACACTTAGTGTTGTGAATTCATCAAATAGTAACTGTTAATAGGTTTTTTTTCCCCTAATCGAGAATAATGAATAGCTGTGATAGATGGTTAGGGGAGGCTTCTGAAATGGTATTACTTTTTTGGGTAGAATTTAGAAAGACAGTACTGCTGAAACACTTTCCATCTCAGATGAAAAACAATAGTATTTGCCTAGTCAGTTGTTCCTCAAATAATATTTGAACTGAGGAATATTTTAGCTTTTTAAAAAATAGGCCTCAAATTAATATTACTTAGCTGACTAAATCTTGGGATTATATGTTGGAAACTAGCTCCTTAAAGGCTAGATGGAAAGCCTACAGCTTGATGTTTTCCATTTTAGAGATGGTAATTTTGACTTCCAAGTTAACATCAATAATGAGAAACAGATTTTAAAATTTTAGTTGTAGCTATGTTTATTGAGATACCTAGCACTGTACTGCCTACCAGGGATTAGTGGATTAAGTTATCTTTAAATAAAGCATTTCAATTTAGTACCTCTACTAAAATTAGAAAGTTTCGTATCTGTGATTCATATTATAATTGCTCTACTGCAGCTGCAGTGGTGGTTGGTGGTGTTAGTTGCTAAGTTGTGTCGGACTCTTGTGACCCTGTGAACTGTAGCCCGCCAGGCTCGTCTGTCCATGGAATTTTCCAAGCAAGAGTGGGTAGCCATTCCCTTCTCCAAAGGATCTTCCCTACCCAGTGATTGAACCTGGGTCTCCTGCATTGCAGGCAGATTCTTTATGGACTGAGCCACCAGGGAAGACCTACTGTAACTGTTGCCTTATATAATTAACATTGTTACTTAATGTTTTTTTCTCTTAATCTGTTTTTTTTTTTTTTTTGACTCAGGTTTATTAGGAGTCGGGATGAGAAGGTGTTTCTGCAGTGGTTGGGAATTTCAAGGGCCCCTTTTCCGTGGTTTGCTTGTGTTTTCAGTTGCTTTGCATACTATATTTGTCAAGTCTTAGACCTACAGAAGGTCATTCTGACCGAGGTCTAGTTTTAAGGTTTTCACTTCCTCTAGGCAATTAGAAATAATGTAAATCACGGCTATAATTTTTACAGCTTGAAAACAAATGCCGTGAATATTTCATTATGAGTGTAGGACAGGAACACTTATTATTCTGTATTGAAAGTAACTTTTGGTGAAATATCTCTAGCACTGTGTCCTTCTTTTAAATTTCTATGGATATTTCATTGGGTATAACTTGACTTTGGTTTAAGTTCAGCCTAGTTTAGTGTCAGATTCTTTTTAATGATCTATGAGATTTTTAATGATCTATGTGATTCAAGAAGTGTTGATCAGAAATTAATAAACCAAATATTGCATAATAAGCGGAAATGTCTACTCCCTAAATGTCCTTTTAATCTTTGTCTAACGTTCTCATTACACACAGAGGACCCTTGAGGCATTTCCCTCTATTCTTTGTATTCTTCCTTCTCACTTTTACCCTTGTCCTCAACACAGCATCACTATTTAGATCATGTAATATGAATTGAAATGTAATATTTCAATTACATTGAAGAAGACCTTTTTAACCTTAAGATACTACCGTCTCGGGACTTCAGTTTCCTCATCTGTAACGGAAGTGTGTTGTATTGGATGAATGTCATCTTTTAGTTGGGAATTCTTTGGGTCTATGAGATTATCCATTCTCTTGAGCAGACTTGTGTAATCTTAATACTTTGTTTTTATCTTGTTGAGATCACTAGTAGGCTTACTCATTCTTTCATTTTTAGAGGTTCCGGAATCTCTGTGTTTTGTAGCTTAACTTTTTGGGTTTGTAGAACCTTGGAAAATGTAGTTTTCTTTTGGTCACTTGCATAAAGTTGGGAATAATAATGATAAGTCTTATGCCAGGCACTGTGCTGTTAAAAGCAGCCAACCATTCAGTCCTTGACGTAAGTGTTGGTGTTGTTTTCCTTATGGGGAACCTGTGGGGTGAGGTTAAGATCTTAGAGATAACACTGTTGGAGATATCTGCATTACCTTAATTATATCCCACTACTTGTTCTTTCCAATATCATGCTGCTGGTGGTGCTAAAATTGATTTTCTTATGCATTTCATAATTCTTTGTATTTTGTGTGTAATACTTTATCTTTTTCAAAGACCTTTGGGACGCACATAGGGCAGGGACTCCCCGCCTAAGTCACAAGGACGCACATTTGCCTGTATTCACAGAGCTAGACTGGACTTGATGGATCTTTTCTTCTTATTTTCCTGTAACAAGGTCTTTTCCCACATCAAAGCATCTTTTAAAATTTCTGTGAAATTTAATTATTTTGTAATTACTGTGGAGATATCAATGGAGCCTGATTTAAAACAGTGTTTTAGAGTTACCCATGAATTTTCCGGTCAGTGATAAATCAGTATCTACTGATGACTGGAGAAAATATCCATTATAAAGGGGGAAAAAATAACTGACATTCCTTGGGAGCCCTAAAGACAACTGAAATGGAACTGCCTTTTTTTTCTGAAGGCACATATTTTTGTTTATAGTTTGTTGTCTGTTTGAACATTTTTCTGATTCTAAAGTAATATGTGTTTATAGTTAAGAATTTGAAGGCAGAAACAAGGAAAAATTACCTAAATGTAACCATTGTTAATATTTTGATGTATATCCTAGCTGGAGGTCGAGGAACCAAGGTTTGTGGACATGTTCAATGTGAGATGTCTGCTAGACACATACAGGTAGTAATTTGAGCATGCGGTTGGATACGTGAGTACAGAGTTCGAGAATAGGCGAGATTAGACGAAATGTAAATATCAGAGTATACACCAAGTCCATCAGTGATCGTGTCTGCTCTGTGGGTCTGGATGAATTCTCGTAGGGAGTATTACAAAGAGAAGGAGCGATGGGAGGACCAAGTCCTGGTTCCCCAGCACTTAGAGCCCTGGAGGAGAGGGGGAATCCACCAGGTTGACAAGGGGGTGTTTGTGAGGCAGTAAATCAGAAGGCCGTGGTATTCAGGAAGCAAAGTGAAGAAAGGATTTCAGGGAGGGAATGATCAACCTGGTCAGTGTTGCTAAGATGCTATCTGAGAAGACTCAATATTTCCCATTTGGCGATGTGAAGGCCGCTGATCCTCACAGAGTAATTCCCAGGGAGTGGAGGGGAGAAGGCTTGATTTTAGTGGGCTCAAATGAAGAGAGAGAGGGAAGAGTTGGGAGACAGTGGGAATATAAATAGTTGTTTTTTTTTTTTTTGAGTTTTACCATAAAGGCCTGCTCCCCAGGTGGTGCAGTGGTAAAGACTCCACCTGCTAATGCAGGAGATGCAAGAGACGCAGGTTTGATCTCTGGGTTGGGAAGATCCCCTGGAGAAGTAAATGACAACCCACTCGCATATGCTTACCAGAGAAATCCCATAGACAGAGCAGCCTGGGGTGCTCTAGTCCGTGGAGTCGCAACGAGTCGGACACAACTGACCACAGCACAGCAGCACTATAAAGGAGAGCAGTAAATTTTACTGTGGTTCGAAGGATGTGTGGAGGGTCAAGAAATTTTAAGAGCCACTGCAGTATTTTTGTATAACAATGGAAATGTTGTGTATTTTTCTTTTTCTCATAATTTTCCTTGGTGAGACTACAGAAGGTTGTCAGTTTTATTGGTCTCCTTAAAGAATCAGCTCGTGGTTTAGATCATCAGTGTTATCAAAAGCAGCTGCCAAATTTTGTTATGTGAGTGGTTTTCTTGGCAGAAATAAAACAGCTTTCAGAGAATCAGTGCTCTCAGTTCAGTCGCTCAGTCGTGTCCGACTCTTTGCGACCCATGGACTGCAGGACGCCAGGCTTCCCTGTCCATCACCGACTCCCAGAGCTCTCTCAAACTCATGTCCGTTGAGTCAGTGATGCCATCCAACCATCTCATCCTCTGTCGTCCCCTTCTTCTCCTGTCTTCAATCTTTCCCAGCATCAGGGTTTCTTCCAGTGAGTCAGGCAGTTTAACAGCTTGTTTCCCTGAAGGATACCCTTAAATTTTTAAAGAATCTATTTGAATTAATATCTTTGTCAATATGTAATATTAAACAGTATGTATAACATTGTTCCCAAACAAGAAGAAATCTTATTATATTTTTCTTCCCTGACTATCTCCTAGTTTTGTCAAAGTAATCTAAGATTTTGGTTAAAGATAGATTTTTCTCTTTATCAAATTCCTTTTCTGTTTGAGGAATCTTTAAAAAGTTGCAATAAGCCTCACAGCTAAGTTATCAGCAGTTTAGACTTTAACTGAGTTTCACTGTTTTTTTTATTTTATTGTCTGTTTAAACATCTTTTAGGTTCATGTTTTTACAAAGTATTACATGTTTTTGATTTAAAAACAATAGATTTATCGTAAAGCAGTCTCGTCTATTGCACACCTAATTTGGCTTCAGAGATAATATTCGTCTTTACCCGTTTCTGCTATTTAATGTTCTTTGGTGGTTACCTCTGTTTTTTGTTTATGCCCTCATTATATTTATGAACCTAAGATGTTATCTGTTTGCAGATAACAGTATTTAAGGCAGTATCTTTTGACTCAGTATACGTCATAAAGAAATACTGCTTTTCCTTTGGGTTCTCTCTGATTCTCTCTCTCACCCTGTTCCCTTTATTTGTCAAGGTTAATAATTACATTTCATTTAATAACCATGATTAAGTCTCCCATTATTCTGAAAAATGAAAACCAGTTAGCAGTGTTCATGTTATTATACCTGTGTCAATATTGAGCACTGGAAAGCTAAGTAACATGCTATTATGTTTCTCTCCTTACAGTTTCAAGGTCACTCGATGCCACTCAAAAACATTTATTTTTTTATTGAAATATAGTTGATTTACAATGTTGTGTTAGTTTCAGGTGTGTAGCAAAGTGATTCAGATACACACACATTCAGATTATTAATTTTTTTTTATAGATTATTTGAGAATTTTGAGTACAGTACCCTGTGCTATATAGTATATCCTGGTTGGTTTTCTGTGTAGTAATGTGTATATGTTAATCTCAAACTCCTAAGTGATCCCTCTCCCTGCCCCTCCTTTCCCCTTTTGTAAGCATGCATGTTTTATATGTCTATGGGTCTGTTTCTATTTTAATGTAAATTTATGTGTATCTTTATTTTAAAATTCCACATATAAGTGATATCATATGACATTTGTCTGGCTTACTTAGCATGATACTATTTAGGTTCATACTTGTTGTTGTAAATGGTATTATTTCATTCACTTTTTAAGGCTGAGTAATATTCCATTGTGTGTGTGTGTGTATATGTGTGTATACACATATATAGACCACATCTTTATCCGTTTATCTGTCGATGGATATTTAGGTTGCTTCAGTGTCTTGGTTATTGAAAGTAGTGCTGCAGTGAACGTTGGGCTGCATATATCTCTCTAAATTATGGTTTTCTCTGGGAAAAAGATTGTCGGATTGTATGATAGCTCTGTTTTTAGTTTTTTAAGGAACCCCCATACTGTTCTCCACAGTGACTATATGAATTTACATTCCCACCAACACTGAAGGAGGGTTCCTTTTTCTCCACACTTTCTTCAGCATTTATTATTTGTAGATTTTTTTGATGATGGCCCTTCTGACTAGTGTGAGGTGATACCTATTATAGTTTTGATTTGCATTTCTCTTTAATCATTTGTGATGTTGAGCATCTTTTCATGTGCCTCTTGGCCATTTGTTTGTCTTCTTTGTCTGTTAGGTCTTCTGCCTGTTTTTTTGATTGGGTTGTTCGTGTTTTTAATATTAAGCTGTATGAACTGTTTGTGTGTTTTGGAGACTAATCCCGTGTTGGTTGCATCATTTGCAATGTTTTTTCCCGTTCGTAGATTGTCTTTTCATTTTGTTTAATGTTTCCTTTGCAGTGCAAAAGCTTTTAACTTTCATTAGGTCTTATTATTATTTTTTTTTATTTCCGTTACTCTGGGAGATGAATTAAAAAAGATATGCTCTAATTTTTGTCAAAGGGTGTTCTGCTTGTATTTTCCTCAGAGTTTTATAGTATCCATTCTTAAATTTAGGTCTTTAATCCATTGTGCATTTATTTTTGTGTATGGTGTTAGAGAATGTTCTAAGTTAATTTTACATTGAGCTGTTCAGTTTCCCTAGCACCACTTACTGAAGAGACTCTTTCTTCTGTCTGCTTTGTCATAGATACTGAAGAGACACTTTCTTCTGTCTGCTTTGTCATAGGTTAATTGACCATAGGTGCATGGTTTATTTCTGTGTTTTCGCTCCTGTTCCATTGATCTATATTTCTTTTTTTGTGCCTGTACTGCACTGCATTGAATACTGTAGCTTTGTAGTGTAGTCTGAAGTCCAGGAGCCTGACTGCTCCAGCTCTGTTTTTCTTTTTCGAGGTTGCTTTGGCTATTCAGGATATTTTATGTTTACAAAAACATTTCTAACATCAAATTCAAATAATCACTGACAGTTAGGGAACACTGGTATGTGTCAGGCGCTCCTAAGGGCATTAGGTATATTATTTCATTTGATCCTCCCAGCAGTCGGACAGGACTAAGCGACTGAAGAACAACAACGTGACGTACTATTCTTGTCCCTTCTCCCCCTCCCTCCAAAAAAAGGAATTGTTAGAGGTACGTAATTGCCCACTGGCAGGGTTGTCCTCCAGTTATAGAACACTGTTCCGTGCTGTCCGCCTCTGGTGATCTCTAGAGCAGACAGCGACCATATTTGCAAGGTTCTGAGAGAGTCAGTCTTAGGTGTGCCCTCTGATGACTGATCTCTAGTCCCTGATGGTGCAGTCTTATAGATGTCTGGGGCAAATACTTTGAAAGTGGTGTAGGAACGAAGCCCCTTGGAAGAGGCTGAGTGAATTTGGGAATTTTACTCCTCAGGGGGAACTGTTGGAAGTTTTCACTCTGCTTTTTCTTTTCATTTTCCCTTTGAGTATCTTACAGGAGTCCTAAGTTAACTGGCATAGTAACTACTGCACCTCCCTTTCTGCCCATCAGTTGCCTATCTTAGAACACCCATAGTTAATGTCATATTTCATGATGAAATACTGAACACTTTCATTACAGGGGAATAAGGCAAGGATGCCCTTTCTCACTACTCTCACTACCAAATCATTGCAGTAAGGGCGAAAAAGTGTGAAGATGGAAAGAAGTAAAACTATCTCTTTGCAGATGACATGACTGTGTACATAGAAAATACTAAGGAATCTACAAAGAAACAGATCTAATAAATGAAGTACGGTTGTGGAGAATTCAAGGTTAATATTTAAAAACATCAATTTTATGTCTATACTATCCAAGAGAACCAGAAAGTGAAGTTTAACAAACAAGTCCGTTTATAGTAACTATAAAAAAAAAAAAAACTTAAGAATAAGTTTAACAAAAGAGTACAAGATCTCTTTCCTAAGAAACTTGAGAATAGTGCTGAGAGAATTAAGGAAGACCTAAGTAAATGGGGACATAGGCCATGTTCATGCCTCAGGAGACTCGGTTTGTTAGATGGCAGTTCTCCCAAAATTGTTGTTTAGATTCACTGCTATCTTGATCAAAATTCTGCTGGCCCTTTCAACTCGAGAAGAAGATAGTCCAGTTAAAAATGGACAGAATAATTGGACAGACATTTCACAGAAGAAGATATACAGATGGCTAACAAGTGTATATAGAGATGCTCAACATGATTAGCCATCAAGAAATGCAAACTAAAGCCACAGCGCTGCCGTTGAATTGTCCAGTCGTGTTCAACTCTTTGCAGCCCCATGGGCTGCAGCAGGCCAGGCTTCCCTGTCCTTCACCGTCTCCTGCTGTACCACTGTATATGTTAGGATAGCTAAGATTAAAAAGACTGACATGACCAAGGTTGGTGAGAATGTGGAGCACCTGGAGTTCTCCCACACACTGCTGGTAGCAAGAAAAGGATACAATTACTTTGGAACAGTGTTTAGCAGTTTCTAAGAAGTTAAACAGAAACTCACCATATCACTCAGGAGAAGGCAATGGCGACCCACTCCAGTACTCTTGCCTGGAGAATCCCATGGATGGAGGAGCCTGGTGGGCTGCAGTCCATGGGGTTGCTGAGTCGGATACGACTGAGCAACTTCACTTTCACTTTTCACTTTCATGCACTGGAGAAGGAAATGGCAACCCACTCCAGTGTTCTTGCCTGGAGAATCCCAGGGATGGGGGAGCCTGGTGGGCTGCTGTCTATGGGGTCATGCAGAGTCAGACATGACTGAAGCGACTCAGCAGCAGCAGCACCATATCACTCAGCTTCTCCACTCATAGGTATTTAGTTACCCAAGAGAAATAAAGTATACGTCTGTGAAGATGTTCCCTGAAGCTTTATTAGAGCAACCCCCAAACTGGAAACTACATCTTTATTACGGGCTTCCCAGGTGGCGCTAGTGGTAAAGAACTTGCTGGCCAGTGCAGGTAGATGTATGAGACACAGGTTCGATCCCTGGGTCGGGAAGATCCCAGGGAGGAGAGTAGGACAACCCACTCCAGTATTCTTGCCTGGAGAGTCCCATGGACAGAGGAATCTGGTAGGCTACCGTCCGTGGGGTGGCAAAGAGTCAGCCACGACGGACGTGACTTAGCACACAAGCACACGTCTTTATTACAATAGTGCATCCACAGTTAAATGGATAAACATATGGTGGTGTGTACATATAATGGAATACTGTTCAGCAATAAAGAACCCAAACATCGAATGTACGCATCCTGATTGTCATTAAACTGAGTGAAAGAAACCGAAGGCCAGAGTACATTCTGTTTACGTAAATAGTATGTGTTATTCTGTTTACACAAAAATCTTGGAAAATGCACACCGATCGACAGTGATGTAAAGCAAATCATTGGTTACCTGGGACCAGGGGACCAGGGAAGGAGAGACCTCAAAAAGGCATATGGAATTTTGAGAAGGATGGAAATTTATCCTGATTGTGGTGGTGGTTTCATCCACACATACAAGTATCAAAACTCACTGAATTCTGTATTTTAAATTTAAAACTCATTGAGTTCATTCAATGTAAATCCTGCCTCTAAGTTGGTAAATAAAATAGTGACAAGTGCATGGTAGACAATACATAATTCAGTAAATACGCCCTATTGGTATGAGCCAATTCTAGTTGCTAGTTCTTGTTTTCAAAACGCAGTTATACTCCATCGAGATATAACAGTCCCATTAACAATCGAATAGCTGCCACATATGTTACACACATCAGAGGCTTCATTGTTTCTTACATTTGCTGTAGTAAGAGGATATAACAGAAGAATCTGCTGCTCTTCTTTTGGTTCTGGAACTTGGATTTCCTATGTTCTTTCTTCCTTTGTTGTTGTCCTTGAGTCTCTAAGGCATGTCTGACTCTGTGACGCCGAGGACTGCAGCATGCCAGGCTCCTCTGTCCTTCACTGTCTCCCAGAGTTTCCTCAAATTCATGACTTTGAGTCAGTGGTGCTATTTAAGCGTCTCATCCTTTGCTGCCTTCTTCTTCTATATTCCCCTTCCAATTAATTGAACATTATGGTTAAATGAGAATTGTCCAGAAAGTAGTTTTTATTTGAAGTCTTACTGCAGATACCTTTAGGAACTGCCCACGTTCCTGTGTAAGTTGATTATAGTGATCATTGTCATATCTTTCACTCCAAGGTATCATTTTCAAACATTTCCAGGCTATATTCTTCTTAAATGTATGGACTGTCTTTTGTGTGTGTGTTTTCATGGCACCAGTCTGCTGTATGGCACAGGTAGGCACTTGTAGAAAGAACATTTGTCATCCTCAAGTGAAAGATGAAGGATGTGTGGATGATGGTCCTTCTCTCTTATGAGTCCTTGGTGTTAGGTTACTTCCCATGCCCTTCTACACTGAGAATTAGACAACCAAGTTGTGAGACTTCTCACTGAAGTGAATAAAGTCCAGCTCTTCTGTGCACAGGGAACTCCATCTTCATTCTGAATTTCTGTTCTGAAGCATTATAGATCTGGTTCCATGATGGAGTATTCACCTCAGGATTTTAACAGTTTGTATACTTTTTTTAGATAAATTACCTTAAAGTTATTAAAATATGGTAAAGCCACAGGAATTTGTTTCATTTAAAAAAATGACTTGGAAAGCAAAATATCAAGAGGTGACTTAAAATTTAAATTGTGTACTGAGCAGAGAGCAGAAGTTATTTCCAAATTGAGATGCAGGAAGCTTTAAAATGCCTGTTCATCCTTTATCAGCATTACCGAATGAATCAGCAATTTGCTCAGGTCAGTGAACCTTTGTTTTGAATTATAACAATGGTTTCTATTTCTAAGAACATAGAAAAATTCAGGTATAAGATAGGAATCTAAATTTGGAGTTAATAAATTCACAGAAATTTAGGCCCGGAAGACTCTGTGGGGATGTTATAGCTTACTGTTTATGTTTGAAAAATGTCAGAAGGTGACTGAGTGTGCCATTCTTGGCTAATTTAGTCATTCCTTAGTTAATGTCACTTGGTAAAAATAGATTACTGACCACCTAGATGGTTTTCAGAATGAGGAAAGTTGAATTTGAATTTCAGAATAACTTTACGTAGGGCTCCAACGCTAGTGAGGCCAGGGTCCGGGTAACTGTATTTCTGACTCTGGAAAAGCTATCCAAGGACTTTTCTCCGAGTACTTGGCTCAGCGCATTGTTCCTCTGTGTGTTGGAGTGGCTGACTGTGCTGCGTCTGGAAGATGAAGTTAGACGATCTGCATTTTGGGTTTATACTAAAAATGCCGTCATTCATCAGAAGCAGGTACCTGCATTGGGCCAGGTACTCTGTTACAAGCTTGAGCTGTGACAGAGAACAGGTCAGGCAAGGTGTTGACATTGAAGCTGAGACCTAACAGGTGAGGAGTTGGCCAGCTGAAGAGTAGAAGTCCAGGGGGTGGGGACAGCATGTGCAGAGGTCCTGAGGCTGGAAGGAGCTTGGTGCCTGTGGAGTGGGAAGGAAGGATGGTCAGGCTGGAGAACAGCGAGAGAGGGAGACGAAGGCTTTGAGGCAAGGCTGGATTAATGGGCAACCCGACCATGTAGGTCTGGAGGACATGCTAAGGATTTAGAATTGATCATAAGGAATTTGGAAGACATTGTGGGGTTTTTAGCAAGGGAGCTATAACTTTGATGGAGGGGAATAAATTGGAGGGGATCATGAGGGGATTCGGGGGACTGAGGCTTTTGTTATTTTTATTATTATCATCGTTAACAGCTGCTAATATTTAAAATTTGTTGGCTTTGGGCCAGACACTGTGCTCAACCCTTTACCCTAATTGTCTTCATGTAAACCTCACAACAACCCTCACTAGGTGCTGTTGTTAATCTTGTTTGAAACCGAGACCCAACCCAGCAAGGCTAAGCAGGTTGCCAGGGCCACATAGCCAGTAAGGGGCAGGGCTGAGATCTGAACCCAGGTGCTGTATGATTCTAGACCCTATTCTGATAGCCAGTGGTCTTATGTTTTCAGTGTGTGAGGTCATGGTCCATTATTGGTTCTTAAAATTTGAGTGGATCACAACTGGATTTTTTTTTCTAATAGAGTAGAAATTAGACTATGTTGCACTAGTAAGGATAAAATATTGCTCTGTGAACATTTGTGTCACTTTTTATTTTACATAATTATATTTGTACATGTGTGAGCTTGTGAGGCCTTGCAAGAGGATAAACAGCATTTGTCTAGGCAAGAGCCAGTGTGGCTTGGACTGGAGTTGTGGCAGGACAGATGGACACAGGTGGGTCTTAGCTGCAAGGGACAGAGGCACCAGGGCTTGGGAGGAGACTGGACCCCAGGGCCGAGCGTGGGAGGTCTCAGGGACGAGGCCCAGGTTTCTGGGAGGAGTCAGGTCAGTCCACTTAAAGGGAGACCTGACCCTTTTAAGAGGCATCATCCCAGGTGGCTGTTTGACTCCCTGATTTTCTAGCTTCTCTCAGCTGCAGCTGTTGGAACTTGGTGTTGGCATACAGCTCAAAGCTGTAAGCTGGGCATGAATTTATGAGGTAGCCTGTCAGCCAGAACTGCCTGAACAAGGGGACTGAGCCAAAAATAAACTCTCTCTTGAGGCGAGTAGTGAACAGACTAGTTGGAGCAACATGTAATGGTTGGATTACATGTGGGCTGACAGCAGCTCTGTGGGGATTGGGCCTCACTTGTTTTAGGTCAAAGTCCCTCTCCGTTTATTCTGTGTTTGTCAGTGTCTTTCAGTATAGTGTTTTTTTTTTTTTTAATTCAGGTAAAATTGGTATATAAACATTATATACCAATTATATATATATAACCTTCAGGTGTTCACCATTACAATTCCACATCTGTATACATTACAAAGTAATAACCACCAAATGTTACCATTCATCACCATACATACAGTTGACGCCTTTCATCTATTTTACTCATCCTGAACCGTGTTCCCTTCTAGTAAGTAAAAGTGAAAGTGTTAGTTGCTCAGTGGCGTTTGATTCTTTGTGACCGCATGCCCTGCAGCCCGCCTGGCTCCTCTGTTCATGGAATTCTCTAGGCAAGAATACAGGAATGAGTTGCCATTTCCTTCTCCAGAGGATCTTCCTGACCCCAGGGATTGAACCCGGGTCTCCTGCGCTGCAGGCTGATTCTTTACCGTCTGAGCCACCAGGGAAGCCCATTCCCCTCTAGTAACCAGCAGTCTAGTCTCTGTGTATATGAATTTTATTTTGTTTTGTTTGTTTTCTTTAGACTCCATATATGAGTGAGGATCACACAATAGTTATCTTTCTCCATCTGACTTATTTCACTTAACGTTATACTGTCAAAATTGGAAGATTTCATTTTTTTATGGCTGAGTAGTGTAAATGTACATCATATCTTTATCCATTCATCCGTTGATAGGCATTTATGTTATTTTCACATCTTGGCTATGATAAATAATGCTTCATTGAACATGAGGGTGTGTATGTTTTATAGTTGGTGTTTTCATATTCTTTGGATTAATACCCTGAAGTGGAATGGTTGGATTATACAGTAGTTCTGGTCTTCATTATTTTGAGGAATTTCCCCAGTTTTCCATGGTGGCCTCACAGAATATGAGGGTAGGATTTATGTAGTTTTATATCATCATCAGGGCAGATGATAGGACAGAATAAGAAGGCTGGGGACTTGTCCAGGGCCACTGCAAGGCGCACGGTCACTGTTGAATCCGGCTTGGCTAGGGAGGTGGACAGTCTTGGATAAAGTGGAAGGCAGTGGTCCCTGCAGTACCACACACACCAGATACACAGTTTCATTGAATGATAGCTCCTCCCACTACTCTTAACAGTTCCTTATATTGATAACTGAAATACCAAGACCAGTTGCGAAAGGGCATTTACTACCCTTTCAACGTGGGCACAACCCGAAAGTCAAGTTAGTCCTTGGACGTGGTTTTTGAATTGCCATGATTTCATGCGGTATGCTGAATCAGTAAATAAATGATAGGTTGTGATCCTTGACCTTGGGAAAAGTTTAACCACATAGTGAGAGATTTTATTTTCATTGACTGTTTCTGAGGAACTTAATATTTCAGCTATAATGAGCACCTTAAAAATGAACACATAAGTAGAATAGAACTCATAGATGCATGTCTTGTGTGGTTACTGAGACATCGTGTCTTTGAGGTGGAATTCACCTATGACTGGGGCTTCCCAGGTGGCGCTGGTGGTAAAGAACCCGCCTGCCAATGCAGGAGATGTAAGAGACGCTGGTTTGATCCCTGGGTTGGGAAGATCCCCTGGAGGAAGAAATGGCAACCTACTCCAGTATTCTTGCTTGGAGAATCCCATGGACAGAGGAGCCTGACGGGCTACAGTCCATAGGATCGCAGAGACTAGGACACAACTTTGGGCCTAGTCTGTCTGGATTTAGTAGTTTTTATTTCTCCTTTCATTTTTGTTTGGCCTATAGCAACTGTGAAAACAGTCATGTTTATTCAGTCATGTAACATTTGAGGACCTTCATGTTTTGGGACATGAGTAAGGTTCAGAAGAGGAGCTTGTGGTCCCTGGGTCAGGAAGGTCCCTTGGAGCAGGAAATTGCAGCCCACTCCAGTATTCTTGCCTGGGAAATTGCATGGACAGAAGAGCCAGGTGGGCTCCAGTGCCTGGGTCAGATAGTCAGACACAATGTAGCAACTAAACTGTCCTTTTTTTGGGGGGGGGGGGGCTGGGTCAGTTCAGTTGCTCAGTCCTGTCCCACTTTTTGCAACCCAATGGACCTATAGCCCACCAGGCTCCTCTGTCTATGGAATTCTCCAGGCAAGAATACTGGAGTGGGTTGCCATTCCCTTCTCCAGGGGACCTTCCTGACCCAGAGATGGAACCCAGGTCTCCTGCACCGCAGGCAGATGCTTTACCGACTGAGCCACCAGGGAGGCCCGTAGTTGTTCGTGTGTGTGTTGGGTATATATATGCTCAAAAGCTGTTTGGAGGCTACTCTGTATTAGTATGGGCCTCCCAGGTGGCACTAGTGGGAAAGAACCCGCCTGCCAATGCAGGAGACGTAAGAGACGTGGATTCAATCCCTGGGTTGGGAAGATCCCCTGGAAAAGGGCGTGGCAACCCACTCCAGTATTCTTGCCTGGAGAATCCCATGGACAGAGAAGTCTGGTGAGTTACAGTCCATAGGGTCGCAAGGAGATGGACATGACTGAAGCAATTTAGCAGGCACGCATGCTCATATGTTAGTATGTGTTTTTAAAAACATACATTTTTGATAATCTTCCCTTTTGTTTTAGCATTTTGAGAAAACCAAGAGTTCCTCTGTGTGGTGAACCGTGTTGTTAATGATGGAGTAGTCCTATTTGTTACCTACATTTTATAGTGTTAAGTAAGACTTGTTATATAAAAAGATTAATTACTAAGACTTGGCCTGGCAGACCTGAGTCTTTAAATCAAGGAAATCCTGCTCCTCTTCGTGTTGGGAGGAGCTTTGCCTTTTGTAGAACGCATCCCTTGTTCTGGAGCGCCACGCCCTCCTGCCTGCCGTCAAGTGTTGGGAAATGGGGGACGCAGAGCATGTGAAGTGCTGTCTGCCTGTTCCACCGTTTAGCCCAGCCCAGAGTGGGACCTCTGTTGACCTACACGCACCCATTAATGTCTTAAAGCAACAGATTGGGATGCCACCCAGAAACTTCTCAGCCTTCCCGGTTTGCTCATTGGAGCTGTTTTCTTTGTATTAAATGCCTCATTTCAGAGCCATAAAATCCTTGCTTCAAAAGGTCTTCCCCCCCTTCACCCCAAGAATATGTTTCCTATTATTATAAAAATTGCTTATCAAAAATCTCTATTAAATGAAGTGAAGTGAATAAATGCTTCCAGGCTCTCAGGAGCCTTTTTTCTTTTAAAAGATTTATTATGTGTAACATAGGCAAATCCCACTCCAGTACTCTTGCCTGGAAAACTCCATGGACAGAGGAGCCTGGAGGGCCCCAGTCCATGAGGTCGCAGAGAGTCGGACTCGACTGAGCGATTAAACAGCAGCCACGTGTTGATGGGTACCTGCTGGGGTCGCCAGGACAGACCTCTTTCCCAAGCCGTTCCATGAGTGACCGCAGCCTGTGTCTCAGCAGGGTTGACGATCGTCAGAAGCATGCTCTCTCGGACCCTCCCGACGCCGCCCCGGACGCAGAATGTGGCTGGGTGAGAACGCAGTGTTCGCCTACGAGTCGTCGGTGCACGGCGCGCACGTGCTGCGCTGCCTGGACGAGCAGCGGCGGAAGGACGAGCTGTGCGACGTGACGGTGCTGGTGGAGGGCCGGCCCTTCCGCGCGCACCGCGCCGTGCTGGCCGCCTGCAGTGCCTACTTCCACGCCCGGCTCGCCGGCGCGGCGGGCCCTGAGCCGCGCATCACGCTGCCCGGAGAGGTGGGAGAGCTCGCCCCGCGTTCATACAACCAACTAAGTCTCCCCTGGTTGATCCCGTTAGGGCAAAACCCCGTCTTCCCCGTCATCCCTTGCCCGTGCTTCTGCAGCCGCACATTTAACTTGCTTTGTAGACATCCTGGCATTTTCTCTGTCAACTGGTTTATTTTTTTGGCCGCACCTCAAGGCAGGCGGAATCATAATTCCCCCACCAGAGATCGAACCTCTGTCGCCGGCAGTGGAAGTGCAGAGTCTTACTTAACCCCTGGACTGCCAGGGAAGTCTCTGAAATGATAACTTTGGATGTTAGTATCTGTTGGGCTGTTGAATAGCTCGACCCTCTGTTAGGTTTTAATGAAATGCCTCACCAGTGGATACGGGCATTCAGAGAGGTCGCACACCTGGGCGGGACTCCCCCTTTGGACCTTTTCCTGTGATGGACATCTGTGACAGGGATTAGGGTCCTCCCAAGCCTGAATTTGGCTATGACCGACCTGCCCTCATGGACGGGGCTGAAAGGGAATTACTGGGGACAGCCTCCCTGTGCTGCTCAGTTTTATTGTTTTAACTATGAGTCCGAGTTGCCAGATCTATTCGTTTTTCAAGCCGGATGTTTTAGAATTTGGAGGAAACCTAAAAGATTATGCATTCCAGCCTCCTCATTTTGTCCACACGTGGCTGTTAGGTACTCCAGAAGGGTTCTCTCCCTTTCTTCTTTCTTGAGATTGAGACGGTGCTTGGGTAGAAGAAAGATGATTTTGTGTCATATTTATAAAGCCTTGTTCTTACACACCTTTCCCCCCAAGCCTATTATGGAGCTCACACACCTAGACACTTAGGTTCTTGTTACCATCCTACCTCTAAGAGACGACTCTTAGGGCAGGAGTGCTGGGTACACTGGCCGTTTTAACAGTTTGTTTGGCTTCATTAGTGACTATAACTAGAAGAGTGCTGAGCCTTGTGCATTGGGACACACATTTTGTTCATTGTTAAGTTGTATCTGACAATTTGTGACCCCATGGACTGCAGCAGGCCAGGCTTCCGGGTCCTTCACTGTCTCCCAGAGTTTGCTTAAACTCAAATGTCCATTGAGTTGGTGATGCCATCCAGCCATCTCATCCTCTGTCATCCCCTTCTCCTCCTGCCTTCAGTCTTTCCCAGCATCAGGGTCTTTTCCAATAAGTCAGTTCTTCACATCAGGTAGCCAAAGTACTAGAGTTTAAGCTTCAACATCAGTCCTTCCAATGAATATTCAGGACTGATTTCCTTTAGGATGGACAGGTTTGCTCTTCTTGCAGTCCAAGGCACTCTCAAGAGTCTTCTCCAGCACACATTAGAAGTTGTTAAAAGGAATTTGGACAAAGTATGTAGAACCTGTCTGTGTACAACAGGTTTGTGTGGGCTGTTCTGTGATGACACTGAGTCTACAGTTCAGCTTATTGCTGGCCATGCATACATACATCCATGAAATGGTAGCTACAGGTTGTCAGTTCTGTGGCAGAAGTTGGAGCAAATAATATAATACTAAGGCAGTGGCAAGAAGGGCCAGCTATTGGTCAGCCGTTGTTCTTTAACAAGTAGCAACACATATCCTAATCGAGATATCCTCATTATGATCTGTAGTTTCAAATTACTTAAAAAGACTTTCCAAGCAGAAAAAAATTTGATTCCTGTATATGGAAGGAAAGGTATCTGCATGCACGTGTGTATGTATGCATTCATTCATTCTAATTTGAATATAAGATACACATTTTCAGATATTTGAAGTGTCTCATCATAATGACAGATTGAAAAGATCCTTGTGTAGCTGTCTTTAAAGCCTCTTGATTATTTTATTTAAAAATTCCCAGTTGAAACATTTATTGAGATCATTGTAAATTCACATGCAGCTGTAAGACATAAGGCAGAGAGCCCCTTTGCTGCACTCTGCTCAGTTTCTTCCAATGGTAGAGTGTTTTTGCGAAATTGTGTATCACAACCAGGATTTTGACAGTAATGCAATTCACCTGTCTCAGGCTTTCCTGGTTTTACTTGCACTAAATTGAGTATGCTGTGAAATTCTCTACAGTTTCATTTTCTGGATGGGTCCATGTATCCATTGCCACGGTAAGGAAACTGAACAGTTTTCAGCACCCACCCGAGAATCCCTTGTGTTGCCCTTTTATAATCCCACTCACTCCCTTCCTGGTTTCCGTCCATACTCCCTCACCCCTCCCTCCATTCCTAATCCCTGACAACCACTAATCTGTCCTCCTTTCTTAAAGTTTTGTCATCTGAAAAATGTCACATAAATGGAATCATTAAGTAGGTGACCTTTTGGGATTGGCCTTTTTCCTCTTCCCATAATTTCTCTGAGATTTACCCAAGTCTTAGGCATCCTCAGTGTATTCTTTTTTATTGCTGAGCATTCCATACTGTGGGTGTACCGGTTTTTATTTAGCTGTACACCTATTGAAGGAAATCAGGCTAATTCCAATTTTGGGCTGTTACAAATAACATTGCAGTGAGCGCTTGTGCAAGATGAGTTTTCATTTTTCTGGCATAAAAGAATAGGAGTGCAGTTGCTGGGACATACGGTGGTTGCATGTTTATAAGAAACTGCCAAACTGGTTTGCAGAGCAGCTGCACCATTTTACGTTCCTACCAGCAATGTGTGAGTTTTCCCGTTTCTCCACATCTTCACCAGTATTTGATGTTGCTATTTTTATTTTATTTTTTTAGCTATTTAAAAGCTACTTAAGTATGCCCAGTTTAGCAGGTGTTTAAGAGGATCACAGAAAAATTACATCTTGATCACTCTTATTGGAATTCAGTGTTTTAAAATTAATTTTTGTATTTTGAGTCTAGAATGAAGCTTTCCATGCCCTCAGTAGGGGTCATCTCTCCCTCTCTCTGCAGAGGCAGGTTCAGTGTAAATGTACAATTTTGAGCTTAAAGGTTTTATTAGCTAGAGTCCTTGAATTCTTTGCTGAGACTGTACTAGGCACAAGTTTTAGGTCTTCACGTAGATCACTTTGTAAATCTGAATCTTTAAAAATTTTATTAGAAACTCTAAGATAATTGATAGGTAGCCATTTACTGTCCACCATGGTTAGGAATACTTTCATTGCTTTAGCTATACTGTTCTCCAGCATTGAATATTCCACTTTAGTAGTTTATCACGGTTGAGGAGTTGTTTGGAATATGGTAACCACGCAGATCTAGGATGGCAGCAGACCCCAGCACTCGAAACAGGGTGTTGAACGTTTATCCATGTTGCTTTATTCCATAGATGCCTTCTTTCCACTAATGCAGAAAGTTGTGGTAATGTTTATATCTTTATCTCATATGAGTAAATCATACTCCACGGATCATCATGAGTGGATATCTATAAAGTGGAGGGTGTGGTCCCAGTGAACAGGATGTGAGAAGCAAGCTTTGCTAGATTCCCTTAGCTTTACATTTCTGAGAGGAATATTTTTTTCTCACCAAATTAAAATCCCTGTTTTATAAGTATCACTAAGAGGTTTTCATCTTGCCACCCTGCTACTTCTCTCGTCCTTATCTGCTAGACAGCTTTTTATGTGATGTGTTTGTTTTTGTTTTGTATATTAACAGGTGACAGTTAAAGGATTTGAACCTTTAATTCAGTTTGCCTACACTGCTAAACTGATACTCAGTAAGGACAATGTGGATGAGGTGTACAAGTGTGTGGAATTTTTAGGCGTACCTGATATTGAGGAATCCTGCTTTCAGTTTCTCAAATACAAGTTTCTGGACTCCACTGCAGACCAGCAGGAATGCCCCAGAAAAAAATGCTTCTCCTCGCCTTGCCAGAAACCAGATTTTAAGTTTTCTCTTTTGGACCAGAAGGATTTAGAAATTGATGAGGTGGAGGAATTTCTGGACAACAAAAATGTCCAAACCCCTCACTGTAAACTGCGTAGGTATCAAGGCAGTGCAAAAGCGACTCCTCCTCTGCAGGACAGTGCCAGCCAAACATGTGAATCCATGTGCTTAGAAAAGGATGCTGCCCTGGCTCTGCCGTCTTTATGCCCCAAATACCGAAAATTCCAGAAAGCGTTTGGAACTGACAGAGTCCGAACTGTGGAGTCCAGCGTCAAAGACATTCAGGCTGCTTCTGTTCAGCCTCACGAGCCGTCGGAAAATGAGTGTCTAGGAGGAATCCAGGACTGTGCAGACTTGCAGGTGATTTTAAAATGTGAAGAAAGAAAGTCAGCGATGGAACATGAAGAAGCCAAGAAGAAAGATCCCGCTTCCCAGGGCTCATCTGGAAAAACAGAAACAACTCCCTGCCCCCCCAATTCTGCAGACCCCCACAGGTTCTACTCTCTGTCTGTCTTACACACGTACGACCAGTACGGTGACTTGAATTTTGCTGGCACGCAGAACACGACAGTGTTAACGGAAAAGCCTTCATCGGGTTCCGACGTGCGAGAAGAGAAGGCTTTCGGTGAGAGTCCAGATGTGAAATCAGACTCCGGCCCCAGGAAGGAGAGTGGCCTTGCTGCAAGTGATCTGAGCAGCGTGGAGCGAGAGGTGGCAGAGCACCTCGCGAAGGGCTTCTGGAGTGACATCTGCAACACGGACGCTCCCTGCCAAATGCAGTTGTCACCTGCCATGGCCAAAGACGGCCCAGAGCAGAACTACCCCCAGAAGCGGTCTGAGTGTCCCTGGTTAGGCATCAGGATCAGCGAGAGCCCTGAACCGGGCCAGAGGACTTTCACGACCTTGAGTTCTGTCAGTTGCCCTTTTATAAGCACTCTGAGTCCTGAGGGCTGTTCCAGCAGCCTGGAAATCGGAACTGATGACTATGCTTCAGAGCCCCAGCAGGAGCCTTGTCCCTACGCTTGTGTGATCAGCTTGGGAGACGACTCGGAGACGGATACCGAAGGGGACAGTGAGCCCTGTTCAGCCAGAGAACAAGAGTGTGAGGTGAGCGGAAAAGGAGTGTGTGCTCAAGTCATTGACCACCGTTAACTGGGCTGACTGTGTCTGCTCCTGTTGGGAATGTGATCTGGCTCAGGGAGGGAGGAGGAAACCCATACTCAGTTAATTATACCACGGTATGATACATACCAGGAGTGGGTGATGAAGTTGGAAGGACTGCTGTGTTCCTTTATTTTAAGTAGGTGTATTTTGTTCTGTTAAGTAGGGAGTGGATTCCCACACTGGCCATGTAACTGTTTAAATCAAGTGCCAGGTCCCGAGAGGAAAAAGAATAATGATTCTCTAATCATTTGATGATTAACTCCTGGTTAAATACAGCATATATTCAGTCTTATTCACTGCCACAAGGACGTCTAGACGTGGGACTTAGTCACTTAGCAATGACTTAGCAATGACCAGTTGCAGGAATGTGGCTTCTGGTCCAGAGTTTTCTTTATACTAGTTTCTCATAGCTATAAAATTTTTTCTTAGTTTTCCTTGGTCATTTCATCTATTAATTTAAAGAATGTCTTAATAATTTAGTATGAACTACATGTATCCAGTTTGTTATTAATCACACTAATCTTGATCTGTGAACTTTGTGTATAAATGTTCGTATTTGATAGATGGCTTTTTTGTAAAACTTGACTATAGTTCCAGTAATAATAAAGGTTCGTTAGTTCTTTATCATACTCTTTGGTTTTATACCTGTTAAAACAGGTATAAAATAGTTTGAAACAATGAAGAGGTTTTTTTTCCCCCCTTGGCTTTGGAAGGAAGTGTTTCATTATTTAAGAAGTAATATGTAAGCATGAAGTTATATATATTGATTTTTGTATGACATTTGTAAATGCAGTGCTTGAAACTATGACAAAGTCTTTAAATGAAACATTTAAGAAATTTTAGAATATTTTATGTAACTAATTTCTGTAAGCTTGAAAGACTTAAGTAGAAACTGACAAATGTTTCATTTCTTTTTGATAATTAAACTTTCCCACAGTATTATATTTTAAAGATTATCTTATTATTATTATTTGAAATTTAAATATGTTGAAAATGACTGTAAAATATTCATAAGGTTTTTCTAACCATTTCTGCATTGGCAAGTAAAATGAGTTATGTGAAACTGCCATTTTTCTGACAGAAAAATTTTCAGAAATGCTTTAGAAATTATTGGTGGTGTTATACACAATATTAAGTCGGTGCTACACAGTAATAGAAGTCAAAGAACAAAACAGAATTTTTTTGGTTTGGGTAAAAATACATTTAAAACACTTTAGAAAATGCCTTAAAGATCTCTATGGGGTATTGACATGCCCTAGTAAAATAATTTAAATTCTGTTTTTTCACCGTAAGTACATTAATATTTGTGTTTATGATGTTTGATTTGCGAAAAAAATCTGCTTCTCAATTTCTCTTCTAAACCCTCTCGAAAATAGAACAGAAATAATGAAGGAAAAAAAAAGAATGTATAGAGATTGGAGATGATAGAGGGTTTTTTTTAAGTCTAAATAAAGTTCCCTGGAAAATATAGATGCATATTTTCCTCTTCCTAGATTTAAGTAAAACCAAAAAATGCAGCAATAATTGCTAATGTTTATTTCACCTTCTAGGTAAAATTGCCATTTAATGCACAACGAATAATTTCACTCTCTCGAAATGATTTTCAATCTTTGTTGAAAATGCACAAACTGACTCCAGAACAGCTGGATTGCATCCATGATATTCGGAGAAGAAGTAAAAACAGAATTGCTGCACAGCGCTGTCGCAAGAGGAAGCTTGACTGTATACAGAATCTTGAATCAGAAATTGAGAAGCTGGTGAGTCTAGAAGTTTCTTCTTATTCTAAATCCAACAGTTCATTCTGTCTTTCTTTTTTATAAGGAAATAGCTGTTTCAATTCCTAAGTCAGATATAATGTTCAATTATTTTAAAATTTGCCAATTAATATTAAAAAAATAAACTATGTGACATTTTCAGAAAAATAAGGAGATGAAAAGCAATGAGGATTTTCATAATTTTACCTAAGCAAGTATTTTGTGTATATAGTGGGATACTGTCATATGTAAGTTGAACTATTTCTATGTGTCTTTGTAAAAAGTGATTTATAGATTAAAGATAATTTCACTATCTAATTCTGGTGGTTGAATCAAAATGAAAGAAATGATAAAACACTTTAATCTCTTTGTGTTGTGCTTGGTGTCTGTAAATATGTTTCAGTTGTTGGTTTTAATGAACCAGTAACTTGTTTTGGTTGATAGCAAAGTGAACCAGCCAACTTGAATCTTTCATCTAAGGGAAAAATTCATGTGCTAATATAAATAGAAAATTTTAATACCTAATGAGATCCTCAGGGATAAGAATGCCTACTTTGTTACATCTTATTTTTTATTCCGACATCAAAACACAAATTAACTAAAAAATGGATTAATTTTCACCAGTGTTTTCTTTGTACGGTAGTGGTTGGTACTAACAGAAGGAAGCGTTGTGTGAAGAAAGATAATAGTGCAGGCCAGCTAGAGCTAAAACCCTGGTTAGAGACGAGAGCAGAGACAGTGTCTAGATGCGGTAAAAACGGTCATTGAATGTTCTGTTTTCTGTGTGTGCACGGTGTCACTAAGTTGTGTCTGACTCTTTTCGATGCCCTAAAATGTAGCCCACCAGGTTCCTCTCTCCATGGCGTGCTCTAGGCAAGAATACCGGAGTGGGTTGCCATGCCCTGCTCCAGGGGATCTTCCCCACCCAGGGGTCGAACCCACATCTCCTGCAGCTCCTGCATTGCAGGTCGATTCTTTCTGTCTGAGTTATCAGGGAAGCCTGTGTAACTCTGGGTAGGCTATGTCATATCTTTGTCCGTCAGTTTTCTCCTCTGTAAGATGGGATAATACCATTTCTTACTTTACAGAACTGAGTATTCATTTATGAAGATTATTGTTGTTTAGTCTCTAAGTCGTGTCCAGCTCTTTTGTGACCCCCATGGACTATATGTAGCCTGCCAGGCTTCTCTGTCCATAGGATTCCCTAGGCAAAAACACTGGAAGTGCAGTGCAGTGAAGTGAAGTGTCTCAGTCGTGTCTGACTCTTTGCAACCCCATGGACTGTAGCCTGCCAGGCTCCTCCATCTGTGGGATTTTCCAGGCAAGAATACTGGAGTGGGTTGCATTTCCTTCTCCAGTTTATGAAGATTAAATGAGCTAATACATCCAAGTCTTTAGAAAACTGCCTGGCACATAGTACTCAATAAATATTACTTTCTTCTTCTTATTGCTGTACTATTATTTATCAATTTTCAGTTTTCTCTCCCTTGATTGTTCCTTTCATAATGTCTCTGCCTACTCTGTAGACTCCGGGTTTGGACCTCACTGTTTATATTGCCTCTCATTATAGAAAGATTCCTTTCATGTCATTGGTGGAATAACTCTTGGTTAATTTTCAGTAGAAGGGAATATTTGGTTTTCCCATGGTTCTTAGGAAACTTTTGTAGTTGCTTCTAAGAGTAATAGCCTAATAGACTGTGGATGGATCAGCACGTGAAAAAAAGTATTTTGATTACAAAACGAATAATGATTTGAAAATAGTATTTTTAAGGTGGGTCAGTGAGATGAAAACCATGTGTGAAGCATGCTTCTGCTCAGTTCAGTCGCTCAGTCACGTCTGGCTCTTTGTCTGACTCATGGACTGCAGCACTCCAGGCCTCCCTGTCCATTACCAACACCCGGAGCTTGCTCCAACTCAACGTACTTGGACTCGGTGATGCCATCCAGCCATCTCATCCTCTGTCGTCCCTTCTCCTCCCCCTTCAGTCTTTTCCCAGCATCAGGGTCTTTTCCAGTGAGTCAGTTCTTCACGTCAGGTGGCCAGAGTATTAGAGCTTCAGCTTCAGTATCAGTCCTTCCAGTGAATAATCAGGGTTGATTTCCTTTAGGATGGACTGGTTGGATCTCCTTGCAGTCCAAGGGACTCTCAAGAGTCTTCTCCAACACCACAGTTCAAAAGCATCAGTTCTTTGGCACTCAGCTTTCTTTATCGTCCAACTCTCACATCCATACATGACTACTGGAAAAACTGTAGCTTTGACTAGATGGACCTTTGTCAGCAAAGTAATGTCTCTGCTTTTTAATACGCTGTCTAGGTTTGTAGCTTTTCTTCCAAGGAGTAAATGTCTTTTAAGCATGCTTCAGGTGGTCTTTATATGCTGGGAAAGCCAAAGGGAGATGTTAATTTGAATGTCCTGTTGGAATCTGTCAGTAACCTTTGAAGAAAAAAAAAGGTGGATATTTATTTGGTCGATAAATTGATGGTATTGACTTTTAATCTTAATTTAAAATTTGATAGTATGTTAAAGGTTAGGTATTAATTCAGTATTGCTTTACTGTAAGAATTGAACACCTATAATTTACAAACCAAAATCATGACTTTCCTTTTGCCAATAAATAGAAGATCTTGAGCAAAGTTCAACAGTCATTCACCTTGTTAACGTGTTTGACTTACAAAGCTGTCATCTTTATAGGATTCTTCTCAAGGTCTATGTTTATTCTTTTCTGTAAGATGAAATCAGAAGTTAGACAATATGTGTCTCTGATACCATTGTGGTCTCAAACAAAGGTAACCTTGAAGTAAACTTTGCTTTTTAAAGAAAAATAATAAGTTGCTAAAGTGTAATTTCTCTTAGAAGAAATCAGATATTGATTGATATCATCTTATAAGTGATCAGAAATCACAGCATTCACAAAGTTCTGGAACTCAGGGTTGAGATGATCACACATTGTTTCGTTTCACTGCCCTCGTCCAGGATGATGGTGTAGGAGTCAAATGACCTCACCTGTCTTTGTGAAGGGGAAGTGTTAGTCGCTCAGTCATGTCCGACTGTATGCACTCCTGTGGCTTGTCTCCAGGCAAGAGTACTGGAGTGGCTAGTAGCCTTTCCCTACTCCAGTGGATCTTCCCAACCCAGGGATCGAACCCAGAGCTCTCTGCATTGAAGGCATTCTGAGCCAGCAGGGAAGCCCAGTCTGTCTTTACTATTGTGAATTTGGTCGTGAAGATTATTGTATTAAAAACAACCCTTTTCTGGTCACAGTCTAACTACTGCTCTAGTCACATGGGCACTGCCATCTCCACACCCTGCTGTGGGCCCTCTGGGGCCTTCCTGCTGCCACTCTGTGAGGCCCTTGAGCAGCGTGTCTTGAAATGTGACCTGTGTACAATTGGCATCAGAGTTACCCAGGAGTCCGCCTTCAAAATGGTCCCTCTGGAGCCCCATCCCAGACCTGTGGGAGGGACCCAGGAACATGCATTCTGCAAGTTTCCAGTGTGAGTCTTTATTATGCACACTAAGTTTCTAGAACCTGCTGCACTAGAACACAGACGTCAGATGGAGGCTTTGGAGTCAAACAGCTGAAAACTCTGCCTGGCCCCTTGATGGCTTTGGAGAGGTCGTTGCCTCTCCAAAACCCAATCCCCTCATCAATAACAAGGAGATAAGAGTAGTATCTCCCTCAGGTCTGGTGCGAGGATGAGATTCAGCTAGAGATGGAAGGCTCTTTGTCCTGCCCCACACATATTCAGGGCTCAGTAAAAATTAGTAGTTATGTTTTCTGCGAGTATCTGCTTTTCATTCATATTAAATGTACTGGGTACCAGGGGAATCAAAGATCAGTGACACATAGCCCTTGCCAATAAAATGCTTGGAGTCTCATAGGGAGCCTGCTTAATGTGTTTTCATTTGTTCTTGAGAATCATCTTCCTCCTCCCCATTCTAAGCTTGCAGGAAAGTTAAATGAACAGTGCGGTAGACAACCACATACTTGCGGTGGATTCACCAGTCACTGACATTTTGCCATCTTTGCTTTCGGCCTCTTCCTGTGGGTCCTGGTCTCGGTCTCTCTGGCCAGGTGTGTGTCCCCTGCTCTGCTTGGTTGGTCTGTGGGTCTTTGTCCCTCTGTCCCTGTTAGCCAGTCTTGGATTCTTTGTAACTACAGTTGGGTGATCTTCTCGCTATACTCCCTGTCCGTCTTTATGGCTCTTGTTTTGTTTTCTGAATCATTTGAAACCTACCACATTATGACATTTCACCCCTAAATGCTTAAATATGAATCTTCTAAAATGACATTTTTTGATATCTTTATCAAATATATTTACCAATATCTTTGTCATACCTGAGAAAATTAATAAATCTTAAGTAACATATGTAGTTCCTATTCAAATTACCCTTATTGTCCCTAGGCATACTTTATATACATTTTTTCTTTGCAAAGTAGGAGCCAATTCTCACATGTTTTTAGTTTTGTCTTTAGTCTCTCAGTCTAGAACAAATCCTCCCCCTTCTCCCTCCATTTTTTTTAATTTAAAAAAATCTTTGTTTTCTAGGAGAGTCTAGTTGATTAACAGTGTTGTGTTAGTTTTAAGTATAGCAGTGAGTACATGTCAATCGCTTGCTCCCTCAGTTGTGTCTGACTCTTTTCGACCCCATGGACTAGAGCCCGCCAGGCTCCTCTGTGGGGATTCTCCAGGCAAGAATGCTGGAGTGGGCCGCCGTTTCCTCCTCCAGGACATGTCAGTATGGCTGAGTAATATTCTATTGTGTGTGTGTGTGTGTGTGTGTGTGTGTGTGTGTGTGTGTATATATATATGTAAGAACTGAGTCAAATGCATTCCTTTTTATGGTGAGTAATATTCCATTGTGTGTGTGTGTGTATATATATATATATGTATATATATAAGAACTGAGTCAAATGCACTCCTTTTTATGGTGAGTAAGTAGTCCATTGTGTTCCATTCCACAACTTCTTTATCCATTCATCTGTGGATGGACATCTAGGTTACTTCCATGTCCTAGCTATTGTAAATAGTGCTGTGATGAACATTGGGGTACCTGTATCCTTTTCAGTTATGGTTCCCTCAGGGTATATGCCCAGTACTGCCCCCCTTCTATTTTTTAACGATAATAAGTTTTTTAAGAGTCTAGGCCAGCGTTCTCGTGAAATGTCATACTTTTAATGTTTGTCTGATCATTTCCCCTTGGTTTTATGTAACTCCTTCCTTCACTCTTTGTATTTCATGTAAACTGTGAAAGTGTGTGTTCATAGATCGAGATTAAACATTCATACTGGGTCACCTGGGGAGACACCATGTCAGGATGTTGTTCCACTTGAGTGCACGGGGGCAGATCATCTCCAAATTTTTTTTTTTTTTTGCCTTTGTGATTGTTTTCTGTGGACTGTTAATTAGGCACTTTGTGAATATCTGGTTCCCCAACACTCCTTTGTCCTTTGGTTTTAAGCATGTGATGATGGCCTTTACAACGGGGACTGCAAAATCGGGATTTTTCCAATTTTGTTATTCCACTTACATTTATTGGTATTCCTCTTTAAAAAGAACTTTCCTTCCCTCCTCTTTTTCCTCCGTCCGACCACATCCTTTTAGTATCACAGTGGACTCATGGATTAATCTTTTTCTAGTTTAATTTCTTAGAACTCATAATAGTCGTTGGTCTTCTTGATGTCAGTGTTTTCCCGGGCTTGCCGGGGAGAGCCAGCCTCCTCAGCCAGCTGGTGCGTGCTGTTGACACGACCCCGTTGGTGTGCCTGTGCCATTTACAGCAGTGTCTCATAGGTTTGCCTTGCATCTGTGTGCGTGCTCAGCCATGGTTGACTCTTTGCCACCCTGTGAACTGTGGCCCACCAAGCTCCTCTGTCCATGAGACTCTCCAGGCAAGAAGACTGGAGTGGGTTGCCATGCTGTCCTCCCGGGGCTCTTCCCGACCCAGGGATCAAACCCAAGTCTCCTTTGTCTCCTGCGCTGACAGGCGAATTCTTTACCACCTGGGTAAAGCCTTCTCTTTACCTGGGATTCTGAGCCACCTGGGAAGCCGCCTCTTGTTTAGAGATGGGGAGCCACCCCTTTCTGTAAAAATCCCTAGTCTCTTATAGCAGGTATTAGACTCCAGAATGCATGCTTGCTGCTGGAGAGTTGCTCCTTCCGTGTGTGTGTGAAATATGTGTTCATTCAGGATATACATCATGCTTCAGTAAACAGGGGCTTTCCTGGTGGCTCAGATGGTAAAGCATCTTTCTACAATGCAGGAGACTGGGGTTTGATCCCTGGGTCAGAAGGATCCCCTGGAGAAGGAAATGGCAACCCACTCCAGTACTCTTGCCTGGAAAATCCCATGGACTGAGGAGCCTGGTAGGCTACAGTCCTTGGGGTCGCAAAGAGTCGGACACGACTAAGCGACTTCACTTTCACTTTCAGTAAATAGAAGTATGTACCTTGCAATAGAAAAATTTAGTGTTTCTTATTCAGTGCAACGTTTTTCAAAGTCTTAGATGGCCCTGAAATATTTAAAACCTGACTACCCATAGTTGGAGTCACCCGCAGTTTTGTAGGAAAACTTTATTTATTTATTTAGGAAAACTTTAATATAAAACCACAGCAGTACTTTTGTGTAAAGCAGGTTTCTTTTTTAACCTTTTAACTATTTTAGTCCCGAAAGAGCATCTATTTAAAGGTTGGCCATTGCAGATGGCTACTGTGAAGCAACCTGTCTAAATGTTAACTGGCAACATTTAACAGCTCTGGCTCCCCTGAAGTTGCCAAAGAGCAGAAGCCAGGAGATTTATCATAGATTTCACAAGAGAAATCTTTGACCCTCTGTCAACACTTATTTTCTCTTACATTATAACCAGCTTGATGATTTGGTTTTCTAGCTCATACTAGATTAGGCGCAGTGCAGTGGTAGAATCGGAAGGATGAGGTGGCACAATGATAGGAAAAAAGACACGCTGTCCGCAGTGACCAGTGATGGCGGACATGGTGGCTGGGACTGGGAAAACCTGACCAGAACTTCATGGTAGGCTTTCTTACAGGGATAATCATTTAACATGAAAATAATAACAGTACCAATAGGGGTAATAATTGTGCTCAGTCGTGTCTGACTCTCTGTGTCTGCACAGATTGTAGCCCACCAGGCTCCTCTGCCCATGGGATTTTCCAGGCAAGAATACTGGAGCGGGTTGCCATTTCCTCCTCCAAGGGATTTCCTGACCCAAGGATTGAACCCGAGTCTGTTGATGTCTCCTGCATTGTCAGGCAGATTCTTGACCACTAGCGCCACCTGGGAAACCATGGTGGCTCAGTGGTAAAGAACCCACCTGCAGTGTAAGAGATGTGGCAGGAGCCTTGGGTTCAGTTCCTGAGTCAGGAAGATCCCCTGGACAAGGAAATAGCAACCCACTCCAGTGTGTCTAGTAAGTCCTGTGGAAAGCCCACAGGGTCGCAAAAGAGTTGGACACGATTTAGCAACTAAATAGCAATAATAGTAATTAATAAACAATTCCCCTCCCCCTCCATTCTTCACATGTCAATCACTCACGTACTAGCTTTCTGACTCTGGGCATGTTAAAATCTGAACCCCATCTGTAAAATGTGTTTGATAGTCCTGAAATCAGCAGTCATCGTGAGGATTACATAGTTGAAATGGTATGTTTGGAAACATCTAGCACAGTGTCTGGCACAGCTAGTGTCCAGTCGTGATTAGAATCTTTGGAGTTACGATCACTTCACTTGTGCTTTTGTGGAGGTTGTACTTCATCCCCAGAGTCTGCAGGGGTTTATCTGCAGTCCACAGATCCAAAAAACTCTGAAAACTGTGCAAGTCTGTTGCAACTATTTTGGCCAAAAAACTGACACAAGGCTAGATCAGGGTACCCAGTTGTTATGTATCCTACTTTGTCTATTGATGCTTTCGTGTGTCTTATTTAGAAATGGGAAGGTGCCTGAGAGTGGGGTGCTGCTTCAGATGCTGCTGGAGGAATTATGTGTGCATGTATACTTTGTCTCTAGAATCTGAGTACTTCTGAACTCCAAGATATGTGTAGGCCTGTTAGGGATGAGGGCTTATGAGCCTCAGGATTGAGTATATTTTTGAATGGAATTGGCAGGAAAAATTCCCCATGACCTTACATGATGAGGAGGTGCCGTGGATATGAATGAATGCACACCCTAGCCATGTTGACGAGCTCATCAACACAGCTCACCGTACTCTCTTTCTCGCCTACAGCAAAACGAAAAGGAGAGCTTGTTGAAGGAGAGGGATCACATTTTGTCCACGTTGGGCGAGACCAAGCAGAACCTGACCGGGCTCTGCCAGCAAGTCTGTAAAGAAGCGGCTCTGAGTCAAGAACAGATACAGATCCTTGCCAAGTACTCAGCCTCCGACTGCCCGCTCTCCCTGTTAATTTCCGAGAAAGGCAAGAGCGCTCCTGATAGTGAGCTCACGTTACCCTCGATCCTGAGTCTGTCTGAAAGGCCTGCGGCTGGACTGCCTGCCGGGGAGCCCAGCCTATGTTACCCCAGCACCAAGGGCGGCGAGGCGGGCGGTGTGCGGGGCCAGGAGTCCCAGACGGCCACCAGCACCCTCTCAGAGACGAGGGAGCCCTGCCGCCAGAGCGGGGGCATCTCAGACTTCTGTCAACAGATGACCGACAAGTGTACTACTGATGAGTAAACGCACCTCCGGCTATTTCCTACTGACATCTTGACATTGTCTTAAAAGCCTGATATGGCCACCTGTCTCTTGACAGTATGGTTTGTCTTCCCTCGTACTTTGCTGTTAAGGGAATTCCTTTGATGTCAGCCTTGACTTTTCCTTCATTTCCACAGGAGGGGCAGAAATGATCTGCTACCTGGATGCTCAAAACTCCCACATGGAAATGCAGTAAGGCTTTGAAAGAAAGAAAGAAAGTGAAGTCGCTCAGTCATGTCTGACTTTTTGTGACCCCGTGGACTGTAGCATATACCAGGCTCCTCTGTCCATGGGATTTTCCAGCAAGGGTACTGAAAACTGCTCAGTTTTAAAGAATAACAGCTATTAGTAATGATTCTTCCCAGTGTTCAAAGTAAACAAGAAAGTGAAAAACTGTAGCGAATCAGACAACAGTTAAACAGGTTGAAACCTCTGCAGACACTTCCTGCTCTAAAGAAGTAGCCTGCAAAAGATTAATCATCTGGCCTTCTTACAACATACTGGTTTAAAAGAAAATGTTCTTCCAAGTAATGCTGACAGAGTTCCATGCTACTGAAAAGTGAGGTGTCACCACCTCGGGCACAGTGCTGTAGGCCTGAAGTGGGAACACATAGAGACCATCTTGCCTGAACCCTTGCGTGTTGCTCTTTCAGCTCTCGCTGAAAGTGGAGACTGGTTGGCCTGTAGCTGTGATTCTCGGCTACATTGGAAACAGGAACCCCGGGCAGGAGGCTGGCCTCTGGCAGAGGCTCCTGATCCTCCTCAGTGTCGACTTTAAGAGTCGTGGCTGCATCAGCAGTAGATAAGTGTCATTTCCCTCTTTTCCTCTTCATCTCTTCTACATCTGGGTCCAGCATGATCTTTCTGTTTGCTCACATTCTCGTCCTTTTGAAGGAGAAATAAAACTCAGGACACAGTGGCGTGAGCTCCTGTGATGGCAGCCTTGTCTTAGCCTCCCTGGAATCCTGGAGTGCTCACCCGGGACAAGGCTGGGGGCCTGCCCGCCAGAGGCCACTCATACAAGGGAACCCACTGTCGCAGGGAAAGATGGCCTGCATTTATCAGGAGTGGCAGTTCATTTCCCATCCTGTCTCTGAAGGTCTGTGGTTTCTTTGTAAAAAGCATTACGATAGATCAAAATGTGTCCACAACAACCATGTAGGTTTGTGAGATAGGCTAAAAACATAATTTTGTACCATTGTGTGAATTTGGAAGCCAGATTTAGTCTTGCTCTCCTCCCCAAATCTAGCACGTAAGGGCACACCCATCATTTTGGACTTGGGCATTTTAAAATCAGTCTTTGTGTTTATTCAATCCTGTTTTAAGATAGTTTTCTAATAATCTGAACCCTTATCCCATGCCATTATGCAATGGTTCTTAGCCATTCTGCTGTTATAGAAAGCTGTGGACCTGTCAGTGATGAAAGCAACATTGAATATTTGCATTCAGAGAAACGTTTGCAGAATCCAGTTTGAAAGGGTACAGAAAGTAATTTTTAGAGTTTGGATTGGAAAGTACTTCATTTCACTGAGGTTAGACACCTGACTTGTGTAGAGTGCATCTTGAGTCTGGCAGAGGGCTTGTGTAGTTAACGTGTAGGAATGGGTCTGAAGCCAGTAGGCCTGTGAGGCGACGTGGGGACCAGGCTTCCCATTTCAGAGTAATTCGTCTAATGTTACCCTTTGTCATGGGGGCCGGTGTTGCGGGAGCTATTGCCACTATCTTTTCAGTGGTTTGTATGTTATTTCTATTATCAGCTTAGCTGTTGTAGGAAAAAACTAGTTGGACTTGTTTATTTTCTAGAGGCTTTTATAAGTACACCTAAGAATTTGTCAGGGAGAATATAATTCTATGATAATGAATCCCATACTACAAAACAGTGATCAATGGTGTATGCGTGTGTGTGTGTGTGTATTCTTCCATCTAGCTATTTCTTTGATACTTGTAATTTTAAATTCAAAATATAAAACCTTTTCTGGTTTACAGTGTGTAAAATCTTACCCAAGCCGACGGACTCCTTCATTTCCTACCTCAGTGTGCACTCGGCTATTTTTCGCACCAGTCTGTGTATGTGCAAATGTCAGTCTCGTACTTTAATTGCTACTGTAAATAACTGCTTTGAAAGATTACTTCCTATTTTATGATGAAACCTAGCTGTCTCCAGAGTTTAAATACAGTTTTTAAGGCACTTGGATTAAATTTCTCGCTACATATAAACAGTTTAGCATTAAGGTTTATTTTAATGATATTCTAATTATTGGCCAAGTGTATTATTTCATAAAATAGAGCATTACTTTTAATAACCAGCATGTAATACAAGTAACTACACTACCTCATACCTACATGATTTTCAAGTTGTAATCCAGAGGAACAGAGAGATAAAAATTTTTTTATCTTTGTCTTTTGGCCATAAAGTGGGGAAGTTTTTTATATATTGCATAGCATTACACATTTATGCCTATTTTAACATTAACTTCTAAAGACGTTTTTTCTAAGAAAATTTGTTTTAAATTGATTTTTTTTGATGCTGCCGAAGACAAATGACAGGATTATGTGTATACAGTGTATATCTTTTCCTTCATGCAGAACTTTGCAAAGGTGATTTTCAGTTTGTATATGGTGTATTTACACGATTATGGTTCCTTATTTTATGAGTTAGCCTTCTCACTGCTTGATGATTTTTAAAAGCTGTTAGGTCTAACTCAGTAAAATAACCATACCTTAAAGTGTTTCTCATTATTTGAATCCTGCAGCTGTAGCAAATAATTTGTTAAGTTGCTATATTCAGAACAAACATGGATATAAATCTAAGTACTACATCTGTACATCTTATAATTTACTATAGCTTAATGCTTAACTAATTTAAAATAAGGAATCAAATATATTTGACACAGTAGACGATACAGGTTGCATGTGGACACTCAGCCACATTAACAACTTGGAGAAAAAAAAATTAAAAAATGGCAATGTTATAATGAATTCTCAGGTGAACTTTTTTTCAGTTATGAAACATCTATTTTGAATTTGTAAATATTTTAACTGTTTTATTAAAGCATGTAATAAACTATTCTTTGAAACCTGTTGGGCAGAATGAAAATTTAAAGCCATAATGGCAAAAGATGGCATACTGATTGTAAAATAAACAGAAATAATAACAGCTATTGATTTTTTTTGTATCTTTCATAATATAATTTTCTAACAATGCAATAAAACCACTAAATTTATATATCAATATCCTATCAAGATCATGTTTCATTAAAGGTGAACTTTCATAGTATTTAATTTACATTTTCTTCCTATTGTGCTTGCCCAAATGTAGCAAAACTAGGAATGTTAAATGTTGGTAATAAAATGACAGTTCAATAAAAGTCTCGAAAACTGCTTCTGATCGACTAGATTTGTACATTCCATTTCCATTTTCTCACCTCTCATACGAATTGACTAATTTTGGTCTTTTGGTCAGTAAACAGTATGGCTCTGGCATCTGTATGAAGGGGTCTTTTTCATTAGTTGATTATCATGCCTGAAAAGAAGGTTCTCAGCAATCACCAGGTATTTAAAGAAGCACAGGTTTTAACCTTGTTTCTGATTTAATTTTAGTCTTCAGCTAGAACTGTAGGGTTAAGGGGTATCTCTCTCAGTCCTCAGTTTTGAAAAATTTATCTGCAGGATCAAATCAACCATGTTACATTCAACTTCTAACCAGGCCTTTGTAATCATGCTTTGGGCAGCTGCTCAGAGTTACCGGCAATCCAGATCAAGGTCTGCTGGTCTAGTTATTTTGTGAGTCTCCTCTGCGTGTAATGTTGCGTGGTAGGTGGAGGCTTAGTTTTGACCTTAGACATTGACTGTTTCTGGGGGAGAGACTTCACCATTGCATAATACCTTCATGTGCTCTTATGCTTCCAAGGGGTTTCTGGCACCCAGGATGGATTGAGTGAGAGCTCCCCCTAGGGGCTTGGAGGCCACATCCCTATGTGAACAGGCATATTCAGATTGGAGCCTCAGAGATGAGTAGGCTGCCCCTTGCAAAGCAATGTTTAGAGCTAAGAAAGTTGCCTTCCCAAGGATGTTTTCTCCTTTACATGGATGTAAGCAATCCAGAGGCACCTAAAGACAAGCCACTTTGGATTATTGAGGGACCAGCCTTGGATCCTTGGTCCTGCATACAGACTGGAATTGGGTGGCAAGCGTAGGGTCAGTGACACTGGCCTGGCACTGCCAGTTAAAAGCTAGAACCTTACCAGCACACTGTAATGCATTGGGACCCAGCTGCCTTGAAAAAAGCAGGAAAGCAGTGCACATGTTTCCCAGTTCTAACAGCCCTGTGAAGTCCTTTCTGGAAGTCGTGCCTTGAGGTTGCCTGCCCAGGCTGAGGGCTCATGCTGCTGGGCTGTGCTCGCAAGGCTGTTGTGCTCTTGGTGTTGCGCAGGGCCCCTACAATCGTGCTGCTGCAAGTTCATTTATTCCATGTTGCACACATTTTCTAAGGTCCTTTTGCTGTTTTGCAGTTGTTAAGTCGTGTCTAACTCTTTTCAACCCCGTAGACTGCAGCACGCCAGGCTTCCCTATCCTTCACCATCTCCTGGAGCTTGCTCAAACTCATGTCCATCAAGTCAGTGATGCTGTCTAACCATCTCATCTTCTGTTGCCCCCTTCTTCTCCCGCCTTCAATCTTTCCCAGCATCAGGGTCTTTTCTGATGAGTCGGCTCTTTGCATCTGGTGGCCAGAGTATTGGAGCTTCAGCTTCAGCGGCAGACCTTCCAATGAATATTCAGGACTGATTTCCTTTAGGATGGACTGGTTGGATCTCCTTGCAGTCCAAAGGAGTCTCAAGAGTCTTCTCCAACACCACAGTTAAAAAGCATCAATTCCTTGGCACTCAGCCTTTATGGTCCAACTCTCACATCCATATATAATCACTGGGAAAACAATAGCTTTGACTATACTGACCTATTTTGGCAAGGTAATGTCTCTAGTTTTTAATATGTTGTCTAGGTTTGTCATAGCTTTCCTTCTAAGAAGTAAGTGTCTTTTAATGCAGTCACCATCTGCAGTGATTTTGGAGCCCAAGAAAATAAAATCTGTCACTTTTTCTACTTTTCCCCTTTCTGTTTGCCATGAAGCAATGGGACCAGATACCATGATATTCACTTTTTTGAATGTTGAGTTTTAAGAGAGCTTTTTCACTTTCTCTTTCACTTTCATCAAGAGGCTCTTTAGTTCCTCTTTGCTTTCTGCACTTGAGTGGTATCATCTGCATGTCTGAACTTGTTGCTATTTCTCCTGGCAATCTTGATTCCAGCTTGTGACTCATCCAGTCTGGCATTTTGCATTATGTGCTCTGCATATAAGTTAAACACGGTGACAGCCTTGACGTACTTCTTTCCCAATTTTGAACCAGTCCATTATTTCATGCCCAGTTCTACCTGTTGCTTATTGACCTGCATACCTGTGTCTTAGGAGCCAGGTAGGGTGGTCTGGTATTCCTATCTCTTTTAAGAATTTCCCACGGGTTTATTGTGATCCACACAGTCAGAGGCTTTAGCATAGCCAGTGAAGCAGAAGCAGATATTTTTCTGGAATTCCCTTGCTTTTTCTGTGGGCAGGGGTATTTCTGTCAGCTGAATTTAGGTCCCTAGGCAGTAGAATCTGGCAAGTGGGCACTGACGAGGAAACTCTCCGGGGTACTCGTCATCTGCCACAGCCTTTGGGCACACTGGGTATGTGTTCTGGGCATGTAGCTGTGCTAATGGTTGGATATTGGCTCAATTTCAAACCAAGTGGCACAAATACGTGCTACTGTTGTGTGTGTCATGATTAACTCTGAGTCACTTTAGAGTCTTGGCATGGAGCCATTACCACTTTTGAGTCTCCAAAGGAGTGCTGTTGATCCTGTGAAGGGTGACCCACACCTCTGCTGAGGTCCTGGCACCTATGGCTTAAAGATGCCCACTGAGCCTTTTCAAAAGCTCACAGAGGCAGTTAGAACCCCACAGAAAGTCATATTTTACAAGTAAAATATAAGCCACAATGACCGTCCAAATTCAAAAGGCTCACAGTCTGGTTTAAAAGCTCTTACCCAAGCCACTTGCGCTAGCTACTGTGAAAACCCACTGGGCCCAGTGCAAGCCCCCAGGCAACACCAAAGTTAGATCTCCTGGCCCCCACTGTGCGCCATGGTGCCGTGAGGTTCCAGATCACATGGGTCCTCACCACCCAATTCTATTCTGATTGTGGTTTCTCAGTATCTCTAAACACTGCCCTCCGCCCACCCCCCTGCCACGCCCCCACCAAATATTTGGTATCTGGGGAGGATTTCATAGTCCCTTCCTGGGTGATGAGCAAGTAGCGAAATAAAATGAAGGAATGGTGGGTGGAAAACCAAAAGGAAACAATAAACTGTAGTTGAAGATGTAGCTTAGAGAGAGATCTGGGTGTGAACTCCGGGATGAGGCACGTTTGTGTCATCAGTTTGTTCCCTGTTGGAGGAAATGAACGTTTCCCTGCTCCTGGTTTCCACGAAGAGAGATTCTGAGAGATTGTCCTCTAAGCAGCAGCACACCGCCCGCCCTGCCTCTGCTTCATCTGCATGGTTGTGCAGTGGGGCTGAGCGCAAGAGGTGCTGCATGCGTATCCCAAGAGGAAGAAGGTCCATGCCCAAGCGGAGAACAGCCAGTTATTTTTTCCAAATTCATGAATCAACTCCCAGCTCTCCAGAGATGGAAGGGGTAAAGAGGTTAACGGATGATCTCCCAGAAACCAGAGCGTAGGAGATTAAAGGGGAAATGTGGGAAGGAATTATCTGGAGGCAGTGACTCTGGTGACTTTGGAAAGCTTACACTATTACTGGGTGTGTACTCAGTCGTGTCGGAGTGTTTGTGACCTTGTGGAGAGCTTACAAGAAGAGAAACAGCAAGGTATAGAGAGAAGCAGGCCTCAGTGAAGGTCATGAACTCACGTTTCCAGCCTCCCCACTTCCTCCTCTGCTTCTAGAGGCAGCTGTAGGTTCAGGGTTAAAAACAAAGTATTACCTTGTGCTTAAGCCCAAGCACTTCTTTTTCTCCCCTTCACCTCTGTTATCTACACTGTTCTAGGTTTTGGACGTTTATTTTCATTTTTAATTTACTTTTTATTCTGGCTGCACTGGGTCTTTTCGTGGTGGGCAGGGCCTTCTCTAGTTGTGGTCCAGGGGCTTAGTTTCCCCATCAGGGACTGAACCCACGGCCCCTGCACTGGGAGGTGGGGTCTCAACCACTGGACCACCAGGGAAGTCACTGTTCTAGAAGTGTAAGTGAAAAGAGAATGGAAAGGATTTTAAAAACTGATTGTCACATATCCTCTTTTCATTTAGAAAGAACTCAGACAGTAACAGAGAAGGCAGTGGCACCCCACTCCAGTACTCTTGCCTGGAAAATCCCATGGACGGAGGAGCCTGGAAGGCTGCAGTCCATCGGGTCGCTGAGGGTCGGACATGACTGAGCGACTTCACTTTCACTTTTCACTTTCATGCATTGGAGAAGGAAATAGCAACCCACTCCAGTGTTCTTGCCTGGAGAATCCCAGGGACGGGGAGCTTGGTGGGCTGCCGTCTATGGGGTCGCACAGAGTCAGACACGACTGAACGACTTCACTTGTTCTTGGTCTTTTCAGCAGACACTGTTTCCCTTCTCCCCTTTTAGCTTCCATTTACTCACTGTCTGGAAAGCCACTGTTTCCTAAACAGTTAACTTCCTTCTTTCTGGAGACTGGACCTAAATAATTTTCTAGATACTGTCTTGTTAGGCAGGTTTCTGGTGTGATATTAATCTCTTTTGAGGCAAGTCTTGCAAATAATACCCAGAGCACGATTAAATATGGAAATATTCACTGTAATTTAATCTTTCTAAAATAATACCTCTTTGATCCACCTCAGAAACTTTGAGTCTTTTTGCTTTGGACTATTAATTTCAAAGAATTATCTTTTGTGAAATCGCTAAACTTCTGTTTGGTTTGCTTTGATTTAAACGATAACAACCTTAAATGAACAGGACTACTACCAGTACCTTTGAAATAAATTTTTCTTTAAAAAAAAAAAAAAGAATTTTTTTTTTTAACATTGTGTTTCAGGCTTCTTTGAGATTTTTATTTGCTTTTTTTTTTTTAGAAGACCTCATCTGCTGTGCTCAACATCTGATATTTGAGGTGTCTGTTGTGGTAAATTTAGTCTGCCAAGAAATCCTTCGTACCATGCCTAGAAATTTGGGTATCTGCTCAGACAGCCCTGTTTTGGCCCACCAGATAAATTAGTATAACCTGAGAGGGCAGCTTGGTGTGGAATCAAAAATGGAGTTTGAAACTGACAAGAATGAGGAGTGGAGCGTGTATAAATTAAAAGAGTTCTAGCTGCTAAGATAAAGTAGGGGAATTTGGCTAGTCCAAGCACTTCATAGACGGGCCTTGTGTTTGCTAGGGTCTGGCAGACCTGAGAGCTGCAAATGTGTTTTAAATAGGCTAAAAAGGAAGTATGCACTTAAGGACTAAAGGAATTGCACAGATTTAAGTAATGACTCAGGCAAAAGTCCAGATCTTTTCAGAAAGAAGACGATGGGGACTGAAGGAACGTGGGCCTGAAGTGAAGGAACGTGGGCCTGGAGTGAAGACACTGAGTTTTTAAGCCAGGTTCTGACACTTCATTACTGAACAGCTGTAGGAGAGTCCACTTGATTTCTCCTGTAGCTTCTTTATCTGTACATATGCCATACTGGGTCTTCTGGCCCTTGAGACCGAAGTCAGATTGACTCAAACTTTCATTCATATTCTTTTAAAGTCCTAGTCAGCTATTTGACACATAGTGAGTGAATACTCTCCTTAAATTGGGAAGGAAGGGTGGATTTCTGGAGAGTGAACGTGGATATTTGTGGTGCGATTGGCTTAGAGTCTCATGGTGACTCTGAATTAGGTACTTCAGTTCAGTTCATTTCAGCTGCTCAGTCGCATCCCATGTTTTGTGACCCTATGGACCACAGCACACCAGGCTTCCTGGTCCATCAGCAACTCCTGGAGCTTGCTCAAACTCACGTCCATCGAGTCGGTGACGCCATCCAACCATCTCATCCTCTGTTGTCCCCTTCTCCTTCTGCCCTCAGTCTTCCCCAGCATCAGGGTCTTTTCTGATGAGTCAGTTCTTTGCATCAGCTGGCCAGAGTATTGGAGCTTCAGCTTCAGCATCAGTCCTTCCAATGAATATTCAAGGTTGATTTCCTTTAAGATTGACTGGTTTGATCTCCTTGCTGTCTTAGGCAGTTTCTTCCATCCAAATAGTTCACCTTATTGTTTCTTGTGCTATATTTTAGACATTGTTGATAAAGTCATTAAAGTCAATAGCTTCCTTTAATTTCACCCAAATGAATAAGTAAGCAGGTAAGTAAGCAAACAAAATACTCCCTGGGTACGGGATTAAGAGGTACAAACTATTATATATTAAAATAAACTACAAGGATATATTGTACAGCAGAGGAAGTATAGCCAGTATTTTATAATAACTGTAAATAGAGAATAACCTTTAAAATTGTGTCACTCTATTATATACCTATAAAATATAATATTGTACATCAACTATACTTCAGTAAAGAACTGCCTCTGGCACTAGAGCTGAATGGGTAGAGTAGGCTTTATTGCAATTTGGGGGAATATATTTATTTCAGTTTAATATAGACAGCTTCAGTGTGAACACTGTGATAGCTCCATCTTGAGGTCTCCCCCTCCCCTGGGGGATTTTCACAGCCTGCCCAGCTTCATGTGGGGTCTCGGCCTCATAACAGCTCACCGACTCTTGCCTCTTCCCTTCTTCCCCCGATTGCCCTGGGGAGCCCACATGCAGCTCTCTCCTCTCTCAGTCTCCGAGGATGGCTTTGGACCATCTCACTTGCAAACTCCGACAAGGGCTCAGCAGAACAGTGGGGATTTCGTGAAGCAGGACTGTCTCTTCTAGAAGGCAGCTCATTCATTCATTCAACAAAATCCTAGTAAGCTCCAGGAGGAACCACTAAACACTGTTTTGGCTCCAGGGACCCATGAGAGAGAGAGATGAAAATCTGTATCCTCACCAAGTTTACATTCTAGTCCAGACAAAGGGACCAGAAGCAGAAATATAAAGCATTGAGTGTATTAGAAGGTGAAAAAGGCCTTGAGAAAAATAAGCACAGAAGCAGAAGAGCAGAGTGGGAGCTTTGTACAAGCTGGCAAAGGAAAGTCATCTGAGAAGATGCTATTTGAATAAAGAACTGAGGGAAGTTAAATGAGCTTTAGTTGGTTATACTTTGAAGATTATTTTTTGACTTAAGTTATGAAGTAAAAAATGGAGAAGAGATCAATCTTGCATGGCTATAGTAAGAATCAAATAAAACAATGTTTGGAATAATTCCTTTTAGAAAACCAGTTAGTACATAAAATGAAAGTTTCTCAGTTGTGTCCGACTCTTTGCCACCCCATGGACTGTAGCCCACCAGGCTTCTCTGTCCAAGGAATTCTCCAGGCAAGAATTCTGGAGTGGGTAGCTGTTCCCTCCTCCAGGGAATCTTCCCAACCCAGGGCTTGAACCCAGGTCTCCCACCTTGCAAGTGGATTCTTTACTGTCTGAGTCACCAGGGAAGCCCAATTAGTACATAGCTAGCATATAATAAATTTTAGTCTTATTATTACATAGAGTGGTGCCCTCTAATACAGTACCTGCTAGCCACAATAAGCTGTTTAAACTTACAAGACCCCTACATATGTTGTCTACAAGAGACCCACCTCAAAACAGTGGAACCTTCTCCAGGATAGATCACATCCTGGGCCATAAAGCTAGCCTTGGTAAATTCAAAAAAATAGAAATCATTCCAAGCATTTTTTCTGACCACAATGCAGTAAGATTAGATCTCAATTACAGGAGAAAAACTATTAAAAACTCCAACATATGGAAGCTGAACAACACGCTGCTGAATAACCAACAAATCATCAAAAAAGAAATCAAAATTTGCATAGAAACAAATGAAAATGAAAACACAAGTAAAAGCAGTCCTAAGGAAAGTTCATAGCAATACAGGCACACCTCAAGAAACAAAAGAAACTTTTAGAGCAGAAATAAATGCAAAAGAAACAAAAGAGACCATAGCATAGCCAGACTCATCAAGATGAAACGAAAATGGAGAGATCACAACAGACAACACAGAAATACAAAGGATCATAAGAGACTACTATCAACAATTATATGCCAATAAAATGGACAACGTGGAAGAAATGGACAAATTCTTAGAAAAGTACAACTTTCCAAAACTGGACCAGGAAGAAATAGAAAATCTTAACAGACCCATCACAAGCATGGAAATTGAAACTGTAATCAAAAATCTTCCAGCAAACAAAAGCCCCGGTCCAGACGGCTTCACAGCTGAATTCTACCAAAAATTTAGAGAAGAGCTAACACCTATCCTGCTCAGAAAATTGCAGAGGAAGGTAAACTTCCAAACTCATTCTATGAGGCCACCATCACCCTAATACCAAAACCTGACAAAGATGAAAACTACAGGCCAATATCACTGATGAACATAGATGCAAAAATCAAAAGATCATACACCATGATCAAATGGGCTTTATCCCAGGGATGCAAGATTCTTCAATATCCGCAAATCAATCAATGTAATACACCACATTAACAAATTGAAAAATAAAAACCATATGATTATCTCAATAGATGCAGAGAAAGCCTTTGACAAAATTCAACATCCATTTATGATAAAAACTCTCCAGAAAGCAGAATAGAAGGAACATACCTCAACATAATAAAAGCTATATATGACAAACCCACTGCAAACATTATCCTCAATGGTGAAAAATTGAAAGCATTTCCTCTAAAGTCAGGAACAAGACAAGGGTGCCCACTTTCACCATTACTATTCAACATAGTTTTGGAAGTTTTGGCCACAGCAATCAGAGAAAAAGAAATAAAAGGAATCCAAATTGGAAAAGAAGAAGTAAAACTCTCACTATTTGCAGATGACATGATCCTCTACATAGAAAACCCTAAAGACTCCACCAGAAAATTACTAGAAATAATCAATGACTACAGTAAAGTTGCAGGATATAAAATCAACACAGAAATCCCTTGCATTCCTATACACTAATAATGAGAAAACAGAAAGAGAAATTAAGGAAACAATTCCATTCACCATTGCAACGGAAAGAATAAAATACTTAGGAATATATCTACCTAAAGAAACTAAAGACCTATATATAGAAAACTATAAAACACTGGTGAAAGAAATCAAAGAGGACACTAATAGATGGAGAAATATACCATGTTCATGGATTGGAAGAATCAATATAGTGAAAATGAGTATACTACCCAAAGCAATTTAGAGATTCAATGCAATCCCTATCAAGCTACCAACAGTATTCTTCACAGAGCTAGAACAAATAATTTCACAATTTGTATGGAAATACAAAAAACCTCGAATAGCCAAAGCGATCCTGAGAAAGAAGAATGGAACTGGAGGAATCAACTTACCTGACTTCAGGCACTACTACAAAGCCACAGTTATCAAGACAGTATGGTACTGGCACAAAGACAGAAATATTGATCAATGGAACAAAATAGAAAGCCCAGAGATAAATCCACGCACATATGGACACCTTATCTTCGACAAAGGAGGCAAGAATATACAATGGATTAAAGACAATCTCTTTAACAAGTGGTGCTGGGAAATCTGGTCAACCACTTGTATAAGAATGAAACTGGACCACTTTCTAACACCATACACAAAAATAAACTCAAAATGGATTAAAGATCTAAACGTAAGACCAGAAACTATAAAACTCCTAGAGGAGAACATAGGCAAAACACTCTCCGACATACATCACAGCAGGATCCTCTATGACCCACCTCCCAGAATATTGGAAATAAAAGCAAAAATAAACAAATGGGACCTAATTAACCTTAAAAGCTTCTGCACATCAAAAGAAACTATTAGCAAGGTGAAAAGACAGCCTTCAGAATGGGAGAAAATAATAGCAAATGAAGCAACCGACAAACAACTAATCTCAAAAATATACAAGCAACTCCTACAGCTCAACTCCAGAAAAATAAACGACCCAATCAAAAAATGGGCCAAAGAACTAAATAGACATTTCTCCAAAAAAGACATACAGATGGCTAACAAACACATGAAAAGATGCTCAACATCACTCATTATCAGAGAAATGCAAATCAAAACCACTATGAGGTACCATTTCACACCAGTCAGAATGGCTGCGATCCAAAAGTCTACAAATAATAAATGCTGGAGAGGTGTGGAGAAAAGGGAACCCTCTTACACTGTTGGTGGGAATGCAAACTAGTACAGCCACTATGGAGAACAGTGTGGAGATTCCTTAAAAACTGGAAATAGAACTGCCTTATGATCCAGCAACCCCACTGCTGGGCATACACCACGTGTACCCCAATGTTCATCGCAGCACTGTTTATAATAGCCAAGACGTGGAAGCAACCTAGATGTCCATCAGCAGATGAATGGATAAGAAAGCTGTGGTACATATACAATGGAGTATTACTCAGCCATTAAAAAGAATACATTTGAATCAGTTCTAATGAGGTGGATGAAACTGGAGCCTATTATACAGAGTGAAGTAAGCCAGAAGGAAAAACATAAATACAGTATACTAACGCATATATATGGAATTTAGAAAGATGCTAACAATAACCCGTTGTACGAGACAGCAAAAGAGACACTGATGTATAGAACAGTCTTATGGACTCTGTGGGAGAGGTAGAGGGTGGGAAGATGTGGGAGAATGGCAATGAAACATGTAAAATATCATGTAGGAAACGAGTTGCCAGTCCAGGTTCGATGCATGATGCTGGATGCTTGGGGCTGGTGCACTGGGACGGCCCAGAGGGATGGTGTGGGGAGGGAGGAGGGAGGAGGGTTCGGGATGGGGAACACATGTATACCTGTGGAGGATTCATTTTGATATTTGGCAAAACTAATACAATTATGTAAAGTTTAAAAATAAAATCAAATGAAGTAGTAATAAAAATTCAATTTCTCAGCCTCACTAGTGACATTTCAAGTTCTCAACAGCCACATGTTGCTGCTGGCTGCCACTTTGCACAGTGCAGACACGGACCATTTCTATCCCTGTAGAAAGTTCTATTGCATACTGCTAAATATAGAGTCTAACGTTGATACATCAAGGAAAATGCAGTCTCATATGTAACAGGAGTGTCATGGGACATTGTTGTCGTAGAATTTCAGCTCAAGCCTCATAGCTGAGGACAGTGGGAGACATTGATCCCACATATTAAAGAGAGATGTCAGCATAGACGCATTTGTACAGGGCTTACTGCTCGCATGTGTGTGCTCAGTTGTGTCTGACACCTTACGACTCTGTGGACTGTAGCCCATCAGGCTCCTCTGTCCATGAAGTTCCCGGGCAAGAATACTGGAGTGGGTAGCCATTTCCTCCTCCAGGGGATCATCCCGACACAGGCATCGAACCTGCATCTTCTGCATCTCCTGCATTGGTAAGCAGATTCTTTACCATAGAATCGCTTGGGAAGCACCTCCAGGGTTTACTAGCAGAGGCCGGATGAGAATTTTGGCCAGTCTCTGGTTTCCAGTCTAGATAAGAGGAGCCTCAAGGTCCATTGAGAGACTAGATTCTTTCAGGTGAATTCATCAGAATGGAGGCTGCTGTGGGGCACGGAAGGGGAGTTTCTGATCCTCCCAGTTCAGTGAAAGGGGGCCTACCAGGAGAACCTCACCCAGATGGGGTGTCTCTGGAAGGGGAGGCCAACACTTGCTCCTGGCTGGATGCGTCTGACCCAAGATACTGGTGTGTTTCCCCCTGGGTTGCTCTCCGAGGCAAGTAAGAAAGGGTTCTTAAGGAACCTTGTGGTGCCCAGAGGCCAAAAGTATGAGATGAGCTCAAGGGGCCGTAGACGCAGGAACATAAAGTACCAGATCCTTGTCACCCTTCCTGCCGTGTTGGAACCGTTGCGGAATTTTTGAGCGGTCCCCGGCACCTGGCTCGTCCCTTTCCTGTCCCATGTTAGAAAGCATGTTCTTCTCCTTCCCTGTATAAGGAAATGACATGTATCCCACCCAATCAGCAAATGACTCACAAGCTTCCTACTCCATTCCTTTGTTCCCTGGCTACCAAAACAGGCAGGTGACCCATATGTGTCATGGGCTTCCAGGTGGCGCTACTGATGAAGAACCCATGTGCCAAATGCAAGAAACGTGAAATGTGGGTTCGATTCCTGGGTCTGGAAGATCCTCTGGAGAAAGGCGTGACAACCCACTCCAGTATCCTTGCCTGGGAAATCTCATGGATGGAGGAGTTCATGGGATCACAAAGGGTCAGACACAACCAAAGTGACTTAGCACACACACTCCCTCACCACTGGAAAAGCTGGCCTGCTCACAGTGTCTCCTGGTCTAATAAACTCTGTTCTCCTTTCATTCTGTCTTGTGTCTGGAAGTTCTTTTCTGACGTGTGCACAGAACATAAAAACCTGATGTGTGCTCTTAATAATTTGCAGTGGGGAGCCGGCCATCTGTGTGATGGGAGAGGCCCTGCGTCCTCAGTGGAGAGGTCTAATGATGGGGAGGCCGGCTGAGCTGCAGGAGAGGATGGGCTGGGCAGAGAGAGCAGGGCAGCCTGCCCTGTTACCACAGCGGGGCCTGCCTTGCTGCCAAGTGTGTGCCATGGCAGGTAAGTAGGCTGAAGCCCTGTAAGGACGTGCCTTCATCCTTCATTCAGTCGCTCAGTCGTGTCCAACTCTTTGTGACCCCATGGACTGCAGCACGCCAAGCCTCCCTGTCCATCACCAACTCCCGGAGTTTACTCAAACTCATGTCCATTGAGTTGGTGAGGCCATCCAGCCATCTCATCCTCTGTTGTCCCCTTCAAAAAAAAGAAAGAAATGTCGTCCCTCATAAGGGACAAGACGTTTGTACAGTGAAGGCGAGTGTCAGATGGAGCAGTAATTGTCAGATGTCGTGTGGAAGGTGCCTCACCCATGTCCCTGTGGGAGATCCCTGAGGGGACCACAGAGATGCACCCCCCCCGACCCCCAGGGGAAAGCTGCTGTCTGGTTGCCTCCCTGGATGAAACAGATCAACAGTATAGAGAAAACTAAAAACAGGGGCCAAGGAGGAGGAACGGGAGCCAGGGAGTAAAGAAGACGCCATGTGTCCATTCTGGGGCGAGTCCCAGAGCCGGGAGGCAATTCACAGAACCGGACGAGCAGGGCTGTGGCATTCCCCTTGTCCGAAAGGGGCAAGCGCTCCTCTGCGCCTGCCGTTTGTTGCAGGGCAGGTCAGCTGTTACCAGATCTTCAGGTTTTCTTTTCTTTCTTTTTTTTTTTTATGTAAATCATTTTGAAACTCTTCACTGAATTCATTACCGTGTGGCTTCCTTTTTATGCTTTGTTCTTTTGGCCGCAAGGCACGTGGGGTCTCAGCTCCCCGACCAGAGATTCAGCTCACACCTCGTGTGCTGGAAGGTGGTCTCAACCACTGGACTGTCAGAAAGTCCCCAGGTTTTCAAAAGAAGCCAGACTGCTGGATTTTGGTGTGAAGCTATGCCATTTTTGAAACACAATGTACATTTTGAATAGATTCTGTTCTGGGTTTTTGAACACCTGAAAATAAAACTATTCTTTGAGTCAAAAACGATGGTACAGTTTTGAGATTTGCCCGAGCTGCCACCAGGGGGTAGGGAAGAGACGCCGCAGAGTATCACAAGTGGTGGAAGAAGAGCAGACGTTACAGGACTGTCTTTTCTGAATCTGGCCCATTTAATGCACCAGGTATGTACAATATTTAACTAAAAGATTTAGTTTTTATTTCCACGTCTGGGATATATCATTGCACAGAGGCATTTGCTAGTAAAGCGTGCAGATTTTCTTCTCTGTTCCCTGATTGAAGTCTTGCGGTCTGACTTTTCTCTCCATCTACCCTTCATGGAGCTGGTTTCTGGGAGTCACTCTTAAATGATCTGTTCTTGCTTGCTCTTCTAGCCTCCACCATCCAGCAGGGACTCGGGCTGCCCACAGATTCTCTGACACTCTGTGTCATGGGATCTGTGTCATGGCCCCTCTTCTTGAACCTGGGTAGACTTGTGGCTGCATTCACCAGTAGTTCGTGTCAGTTGCTCAGTCGTGCCCTTTGTGACCCCATGAACTGTGTAGTCCCGCCAGGCTCCTCTGTCCATGGAATTCTCCAGGCAAGAATACTGGAGTGGGTTGCCATTTCCTTTTGCAGGGGGTCTTCCCAACCCAGGGATCGAATCCTGGTCTCCTGCATTGTGGGTGCATTCTTTACCATCTGAGCTACCAGGGAAGTCCAATAGAACTCATTCTACGAGACTTCTGGAACCTAGCTCTCAAAAGGACATGCAGCTCCTAATTTTTTTTTTTTTTAATATACCAGAATACTTGTTTTTGGAACCCTTGGTCACCATGAACAAGCCCAGATATTCAAGGCCCTCAGGCTGTGAGGAGGCCCAGGTCACACAGAAAGACCCTATGTTAGGCATGTCCATTGATGGTACTGGCTGGATCCAGGCTCAGAGCCACAGTAAAGAAGCCTCCAGATGACCCTAATCCCCAGTCATTCAAGCCATATCCAGCTGTTTGAGTCTCCCCAACTGAGATCTCAGATACCATGGAACAGAGACAAACCATCTTTGTCCATGACTCACAGATTCCATAGGATTTCCCAGGTGGCACTAGTGGTAAAGAACCTCCCTGCCAATGCAGGAATCATAAGAGGGTTCGATTCCTCAGTTGGGAAGATCCCCTAGAGAAGGGCATGGCAACCCACTCCAGTATTCTTGCCTGGAAAATCCCATGGACAGAGGAACCTGGTGGGCTACAGTCCATGGGGTCACAAAGAGTCAGACTCGACTGAAGCAACTGGGCAGGCACAGATTCCATGAACACAAAGAAAAATTATAGTTATGTCACAAAGTTTAGGGGGTGGTTACATAGCAATAGATAACTGGAATGAATGCTAGAATATCTGGACTCTAGACTCCAGCTGCCTTCCTGAGATTTACCCTCAGGTACAGAAACTGGGGATCCCACGTGGTGCTAGTGATAAAGAACCCACCTGCCAATGCAGGAGACATGTAAGAGATGCGGTTTGATCCCTGGGCCTGGAAGATCCCCTGGAGAAGGAAATGACAACCCATTCCAGTATCCTTGCCTGGAGAATCCCATGGACAGAGGAGCCTGGCGGGCTACAGTCTATAGGTGTCACAAAGTGTCAGACATGACTGAGCATCCATGCACACACAGACACTGAGGAGGGATTGCAAGGAGCCAACCAGTGAAGTTCTGGAAGGTGAACAGGAAACTGTTTTAAGGGGGCTGGAGAGGAGTGTTCTGAGCCTAGATGACCACGCCTGGGAAAGCTGAGGGGCGAGAGAGCACCTGGTTTGTTTGTAGACCTGAAATGTGTGTCTAGCATGACTGAATGCTGTGTGTGTGGTCCCTGTGATGAGGATTCCAGATTGGAGGAGGGGCGGGCAATGAGCCAGGAGAGGGCTGAGAAGAGTCCAGGCTGTGATAAGTACGTGATGGATCTGGAATTTATCTTAAAGACAACAGGAAACTTCTGAAAGACGTGATATGATCAGTCCTGTGTTTTAGGAAGTTTGCTTTGGCCATTGTGAGGAGAGCTGATTGTGGAGAGAAAGAATGGAATGGAGGAGATGGATAAGAGACCATGGCTATAGTCAGACAAGGGATGATGGTGGGCTGGACTAAGAAAGTCTGGGTTGGCAAGTAAGCAGGAGCCAGATGCGTAAAACAGGTAGGGAGATGAATAAGAGACCAGGGCTATAGTCAGAGGAGGGATCATGGTGGGCTCTACTAAGAAAGTGCTGGAAGGCAAGTGAGCAGGAGCCAGATGCATGAAACAGGTAGGAAAAGGGAGACTGCTGTTAGGTGGGAAGGAGGATTGGTAAAAAAGGACAGAAGAATCGTGGACTATTCCCAGATTTCCTTCTTGAATGATGAGTAGAAGTGGTTGCTAGTCAGTGAGGCTGTTCAGAAAGATGAAAGCGGGTTTGAGGAAGGCTTCAGTGATGACTGGGCAGTGTGCAAGGCACAGCGTGTGCTTCCGTGTGGAGAGGTCTAGTGCGTGGTTGATACGTAAGGCTTGGGTCAAGGCGGAAGATTTGCACCAAAGCTTTACATTTCTGCCTTTAACATACGATCCACTTTTGAAGTCATGTTTGTGGAGATCCCAAGGTGAGTTCTGGGAAACAGAAACAGTGTCCTACTTGGGAAGTGATTATAGTAGACCGCGCACTGTTTGATGTATCAGAATTGCACCAGCCCCACCAAGAATAATTGGGTTAAGGCTTTGCAGTTGTGATATTATATGACCTGCTTCATCGAGGCTTTCTTTTGCTGGAAGTCAATGTTTTACAATGATTTTAACATGGGAAAGGTCCATGAGAAAGGTCCAAAAGATACATTTATTTTTAATTGAAGGGTAATTGCTTCACAGTATTGCCTTAGTTTCTGCCATACATCAACATGAATCTGTCATAGGTACACATATGGCCCCTCCCTCTTGAAGTTGTATATTTTTTAACGCGTTTTGTTCTAACCTTTTTTTTCCCCCCACTCTAACTCTTTTCAATACTGTGGCTTTGGCAGGACTCCACACAGGATCCTTTTTATTTTCCAGCCGTAGGTGGCAGCACACCACTGCCTACGATTAGAGCAACCGCGTTTGTTAAGTCAGAGCTGCTGGTCAGGAGAGAGCAGCTAATGAGTAATCAGTCCAAGCTGCATGGCAAATTAATGTCTTTATTAAGTGAACTAACCGGTTCCCTTTATAAACAAGGTCAGAGTATTTACAACCCAGTGCATTTCATAAAGCAAAATCCATCTGCATTGATGTGACTCCACTAAGGAACCCATGATTTATCGGCAAGGAGCACATGCAAAAACTCACTTGGAAAACCGTCTTTTATAATGACTGGTACCATTCTGAGGTAATCATTAATAAAAGGCACCCTTGCTAGGTAGCCTCATTTTTCTCATACGAGGTAAATGAAAAAGTGATTACCTTAAACAGGAACCACTATTATAAGATGATATTGGGTGGCCTGTTCCAAATTAAGTTCTTAGTAATAAAAATAAAGTATGATCCTTATTGATCAATATATCTTCTGTCACTTTTGTTGTTGAGTCTCTCAGTTGTGTCTGACTCTTTGCGACCCCATGGACTGCAGCATGCCAGGCTTTCCTGTCCTTTACCATCTCCCAGAACTTGCTCAAAGTAATGTCCATGATGATGCCATCCAAACATCTGATCCCCTTTCACCCCCTTCTCCTCTTGCCTTCAATCTTCCCCAGCATCAGAGTCTTTTCCAATGAGTCAGCTTTTTGCGTCAGGTGGCCAAAGGACTGGAGCTTCAGTTTCAGCATCAGCCCTTCCAGTGAATATTCAGGATTGATTGGTTTGATCTCCTTGCCGTCCAAAGGCCTCTCAAGAGTCTTCTCCAACAACACAGTTCAAAAGCATCAATTCTTCGATTCTCAGCCTTCTTTATGGTCCAACTCTCACATCCATACATGCCCACTGGAGAAACCATCGCTTTGACTATATGAACCTTTTGTTGGCAAAGTGATGTCTCTGCTTTTTAGTATGCTAAGCTTGTCATAGCTTTTCTTCCGAGGAGCAAGCATCTTTTAATTTCATGGCTGCAGTCACCATCTGCAGTGATTCTGGAGCCCAGAAAATAAAGTGCGTCACTGTTTCCACTGTTTCCCCATCTATCTGCCATGAAGTGATGGGATTGGATGCCATGATCTTAGTTTTTTGAATATTGAGTTTTAAGCCAGGTTTTTTACTCTCCTCTATCACTTTCATCAAAAGGCTCTTTAGTTCCTCTTCCCTTTCTTAGCTTTTCTTCGCCATAAGGGTGGTGCTATCTGCATATCTGAGGTTATTGCTGTTTTTCCCAGCATTCTTAATTCCAGCTTATGCTTCATCCAACCTGGCATTTTGCATGATGTACTCTGCATATACGGAGAAGGCAATGGCACCCCACTCCAGTACTCTTGCCTGGAAAATCCCATGGATGGAGGAGCCTGGAAGGCTGCAGTCCATGGGGTCGCTGAGGGTTGGACACGACTGAGCGACTTCACTTTCACTTTTCACTTTCATGCATTGGAGAAGGAAATGGCAACCCACTCCAGTGTTCTTGCCTGGAGAATCCCAGGGACAGGGGAGCCTGGTGGGCTGCCGTCTATGGGGTCGCACAGAGTCGGACACGACTGAAGCAACTTAGCAATAGCAACTCTGCATATAAGTTAAATAAGCAGGGTGACAATATACAGCCTTTGTCACTTAGATTAGACAAAGCCTTATTTCACATTTAGAGTAGGTTGCACAGGTATAATGTTTAATGTTTACCATCTACTTCATGTCACATTTTAAGTGAATCAAATGCTTAATTTTGCCTTCATTGTCAGAGAACTGTATGAGAAGCTCAGAATATCTTCTCACTAAGTGTCCAGGTGTCAGGGACCTGGTGAATTTCAGGTTCTAGAATAGTGCTGTGCAATAGAAATCTAAGGCAAGCCATACATGCAAATTGCATGTGCAATTTTAAATTTTCTTGATGCCGCATAGATTGAAAAATGTAAAAATAAAGAGAGGAAATTAATCTTCATTCTGTGTTATAGTGTATTTAACCCAATATGTCAAAAGTATTTAGCAGGTAATCAGTATAAAGATTATGGAGGTATCCTACATTCTTTTTTTTTTTTTTCACTCTGCGTATTTGAACTCTGGTGTCTTTTTTACATTCACAGCTCATCTCTGTTCCATCTAGCCACATTTCAAATGCTCAATATTCACCTGTGGTCAGTGGGCTCAGCTCTAAACACCTAGTATCTGTTATGGATTGAAACATGTTTCCTCAAAAATTCAGATGTTGAGGACCTAAACCCCAGTACCTCAAAAAGTGACCTGATTTGGAGCTGAAGTCTTTACAGAAGTAATCAAGTTAAAATGAAGCCTTTAGGATGCATCTGAGCAAAGGTCCATCTAGTCAAGGCTATGGTTTTTCCAGTGGTCATGTATGTATGTGAGTTGTACTGTAAAGAAAGCTGAGTGCCGAAGAACTGATGCTTTTGAACTGTGGTGTTGGAGAAGACTCTTGAGAGTCTCTTGGACTGCAAGGAGATCCTACCAGTCCATCCTAAAGGAGATCAGTCCTGAGTGTTCATTGGAAGGACTGATGTTGAAACTGAAACTCCAATACTTTGGCCACCTGATGCGAAGAGCTGATTCATTGGAAAAGACCCTGATGCTGGGAAAGATTGAAGGTAGAAGGAGAAGGGAATGACAGAGGGTGAGATGGTTGGATGGCATCACCGACTCAATGGACATGAGTTTGGGTAAACTCTGGGAGTTGGTGATGGACAGGGAGGCCTGGTGTGCTGTGGTTCATGGGGTTGCAAAGAGTCAGACACAACTGAACGACTGAGCTGAACTGATCTGAACTGAACCTCCTCAATGGCTGCTTGGTAAAGAACCTGCCTGCAGTGCAGGAGACACAGGAGACACAAGTTTGATCCCTGAGTCGAGGAGATCCCCTGGAGGAGGAAATGGCAACCCAGTGCAGTCTTCTTGACTGGAGAATCCTATGGACAGAGAAGCCTGGTGGGCTACAGTCTCTGGGGTCGTAAAGATTGGCTACGACCAGGCACACAAGCACACAGCAGTGCAGAATGCATCCTAATCCAGCATGACTGATGTGCTTACGCAACGAGGACCTCTGGAGGAGACAGACTCACATGCAGGGAGAGCGCCATGTAAAGATGAAGACAGAGATGACTGATGTGCCTACAAGCCAAGGAGCACCAAAGATTGCCTGCAAGCAGAAGCTAGAAAGGGTGGACTCTTCCTCACACTCCTCAGAAGGAACTAACCCTGCCATCACCTTGATCATGGACTTTTAGCTTCTAGATATGCGAGACAATCCATTTCTGTTTGTTCGTCACCCAGTTGTGAAAACGAATACCACTCGTGCTGTTGGCAGTGGGCACTTTGTTCTGAGCTTTCCTTTTCTTGCCTTGAACCTCTTCTTCTCTTTCTGCACCTCCTCCTCTGCTCTCACTCAGCCTCTGAGCACCCTCTCATGGAACCTCTGAGAATCTCCCTCCCAGCAGACATGTAGGCTGGGAGTTTCCTGTTCAGTAAGCACGAGAGGGACACACCCTGAGTGGTGGCACAGAAGCCTGGTTCCCGTCAGGTGTCCAGTCGGGGTCCTATTACCCACTAGATGGTGCCCCCGTTGTTGTTTAGTTGCTAAGTCGTGTCTGACTCTTTGGCGACCCCATGAACTGTAGCCCACCAGGCCCCTTGTCTGGAGCCTGGGGATCGAACCCACGTCCCCTATGTCTCCTGCTTTGGCAGGCAGATTCTTTACCGCTGAGCCATCTGGGAAGCCTCTAGAGCTCCAGGTGGCCCCCTAGAGCTGCTGTTATGCAAGTCAAAGTACTGACACACAAAGTACTTTCAAAAACCATAAATAACTGTATAGATGAGACTGAGTATTTTGTAGATGGGATGAATGGTTTTCAAATTATTTTAATTTCTTCTCCCTGTAATTATCTGAGCTCCCTACTTTACAGGAGGAAAATGAATTCATGGGGAAAAGGCCCTGACACTTTCTTGCCATCTGGCAGGGGTGGTCTTCTATTGGTTGTCTCTCTAGCCTGTAAGGTACCTGTCTCCAGCCAGCGCAGAAGCACCCCCCTCCCCCAGAAGCATCCCTTCTCCCACTCACAGACCAGGTGCTGTGGGTGACATGGATCCCACCCTATCTGTAGGAACGGGTCCCAGTGTGTGTGGATATACATGTGCACACACACACTTATTCTTTTAGTCTATCTCTCTTTCTCTGGAGAACCCTGACTGATATAACCATTGTTCTGGTTAATTCTTGGCAAGTGCTCATAAATACTTAAAAAGATAAAAGACAAGGGAGGAGACCTTTCGCATTTAGCCTGATTTCCTGCTGCAGATATCAAAAGTTGGATCAACATATGTCCATAGTTGTAAAGATGTTATTGTTGTTTAATCGCTAAGTTATGTCTGACTCTTCGTGACCCCATGGACAGTATCCCACCAGGTGCTTCTGTCCATAGGATTCCCCAGGCAAGAATACTGGAGTAGGTTGCCATTTCCTTCTCCAGGGGATCTTCTTGATGGGATTGAGCCTACATCTTGTCTCCTGCATCTGTAGGCAGATTCTTTACCTCTGAGCCACCAGGGACGCCCTATAGAGATGTTAAAGTGAAGTGAAATTGTCAGTCGCTAAGTCATGTCTGACTCTTTGAGATCCTGTGGACAGTATCCCACCAGGCCCCTCTGTCCGTGGGATTTTCTAGGTAAGAATACTGGAGTGGGTTGACATTTCCTCCTCCAGGGGATCTTCAAGACCCTAAGATTGAAACTTCATCCCCTGCAGGTGGATTCTTTTACCATGGAACCTTCTCAGGGGACACCTAACTGGTCTCTCTTTGGATTAAAGAAGGCATGGACAGGTTTATGGGAACTACAAAGTTATTTCAAGATATTTTGAGCCCAACCAAGAAAAGAGAGGTGCTTTCTGTCATAAATCTCCTCCTTTTCTAATACAAATTCCCTTTTCAGTCTCTTATCATCCTTAAACCCTTCCAAGAGGAAGTTAAAAAAAAAGGTATACATTCTCAAATGTCTGAAAATGATTCGAGAGAGGAAAGTTTACCTTTTAACTCTCCCCATATTAACCTATTTTCTACTGCCCAGCGTTGAAGTTAATCAACTACAGGAAAAACCTTCCTGTATGAAAAGAACCACTCCTCCCAGTTACAGATTTTTTTCCTCCAGTTCAAATGACTATGTCGTTTGATAAAGATGTTACATGATCTTTAAAGTCTTTAGTGGAACAGTCCTGAAGGGCGCCCAGTTTTCAGTCTCTGCTTTGCTCTTGCCCATCCCAGCTATTTCTACTCTGTACTCTCTTATCTGCAGGCCGTTTGCAGTTCATCATGGATCTCGGGAGAGGCATGGGGAAGCATATCAATAGAACTATCTTTGGAAATAATGGCATTTGGAAATAATTTTTGTCTGCTTCATAACTGAAAGCGATCACTCCCCGGAATGCCCTTCGCAAGGAGGCGAGGCTGCTTACCCAGCCTGTTTCGGCTTGGTTCTCTTAGATGCTTGGGTATCAAGCCCTGTGTGTAATTTCCCTAGATAGAAGCTGGCATTGCCTCCCCTCCTGCGAACTTCATTCCTCTGGATCCTGTTCTTGTTGATCCTGCTTCGCTTTTGGATGGATTTCTTCAGAAACAGCTGTCTGGTGTTCCAGGGTTCTCTGCTCTGCTGTGGTCTGCCTTGCTCACCGAAGATCGCTGCTGTGGTCGCTCCTGGGCCCTGGGAACCAGGGTGCGTGTGCAGCTCTCCTCTGTGCTCTCTCTGGCCGTGAGTCTCAGCCCTTGTTCTGTTTAATCCTGGTACTATTTCTGTCTCCTTTGCCTTGCTTTTCTAGCTGGTTCCTTCTGCATCTTCTTCCACTAGGTTAGCTCACCTGCACAGTTATGTGTGTTCAGCCGCTCAGTTGGTCACCTGCATTTGGCACCAAATAGTTTACTCTGAACCCTTGCTGGGAGCTGATGCTGGTGGCCAGATGGCAACAAAAAGACGTTAAAGGCAGCCTTTTAACCTGTGACTTGAGAGACAATACTCTTTACTTCCCTGTGAAAACAGTTCCTATTTTTCCTCAGTTATGGTAAATGATGTTTTAAAAGACTACTTCTTTTTCACTTGGATTTTAAAATATGTTTATTACCAAATACACATTTTAAGACTTTTTTTTAATCTAAAGAAACATTGCTGTTTCTGACTTTTGGTAAGTATTGCATTTTGTTTCTTCTTTTCCTTTTTCTTTCTTTAGAATTGCTGGCCATAATGGAGATTCCAGTTACATATAGTTTTATTATTTGGGGCTTCCCCTGGTGGCTCAGCTGGTAAAGAACCCTTTTGTCAATGCAGGAGACTCGAGAGATTCAGGTTCAATCCCTCAGTCAGGGAGATCCCCTGGGGAAGGAAATGGCAGTCCACTCCAGTATTGTTGCCTGGAAAATTCCATGGATAGAGGAGCCTGGTGGTCTACAGGTATTTATTATTTACTGTATTAACTAGTAATTAGCTCACTTTTTATGTTAGTTTAAAAAAAATGGATTACTGTAATATTTAAAATATAACTCAAAAAATAAAAGTACATGCAGCTGGGGTATCTCTAGTCCACATTTCAGGTTTCCACATCTGTTGCATGTGTCTCTTTAACTTCCAGCAGACTAGTGGGGAATGTTCCACAAAAGAGCAAGCAAGAACATACAAAGTATCAGAGATGTCATTTCAGAAGTGGCACGCTGTCATCTCCACCCATTTGTTATTGGCCAAAGCAAGTCATGTGCACCAGCCCAAAGCCAGGGCAGACAGATATACTGCCTGCAATCAGGTCGTGGCTAATATGTGGCTGCATTGAGGGATGAAGAATTGGAAGCAGTCTTCCAATATGCAACAAACAGCTCGTTTTCTCTTTGGGAGTAGAACTGTTGGGAATGGCTCCAGGTGCAGACATCTGTCTCCAGTAGGAGAAGATGAAGCAAGGTCTAGACAGAAGGAGATGGAAGAGAGTTTTAATAATATTCTAATTCTTTTTTTTAATTTTAAAATTTATTTTTAATTGGAGGATAATTGCTTTACAGTATTGTGTTGGTTTCTGATTCTTGCATAAATTAGTGTAAGTTTGATTTCTGTTACTTGCAATCAAAAGGTTATCATACACATATAATTTGTGTATATCAGAAGGCCTTTATATAAAAAGAAGCTTCCTTTATCCCAGTGCAAATATTTATAGGCTAATTCTGGAGGGGTTAACATTTCTTCTTCTTTTTTTTTTTTTTAATTTCTTCATATTAGAAGTAAACTATGTGTATTTCATTGAGTTTATTAGTTGATCAAATTAAACTGAGCTAACACAAGTTTCAAATAAAGATATTATCTAATACTGCAGTAAAATTATTCATAATCAATGTAAATTGAGGAAGGCATATAAAACTAGGACAAAGTAATAATATTTATATTATTAAGTCAGGAATGTTATAGTTTTTAACCATGTTAATTAAGGCAGTTATGTGAAATATTGAGTTTATGCCTGGAAATTTACCTCAGTAAAATAATCTCACAGAAGCAAACATTCATAAGCATGAAGCAGTTTATGACAAGCTCATTCATAATACTAAATAAAGCAAACTAAAGCAAACTATCTAAATTAAGAGAATGCTTTATTAAATTATGTCAGTTTTTCAAGATGGAATATTGTATAGATGGAATATTATATTGTATCAGGATGGAATATTGTGTAGTTTTTAACCATGTTAATTAAGAGAATTATATAAAATATTGAAACATGTTTATGACCTAAGTGAAAATGCAAAACATAAAATATTATTTACATGAATATTCAAACTATGTATATATGAACACCCAGGAAGTACTCTGGAGCTAATGCATGGGGGCTGGGAAACACCCTGCCTGTGGGTCTCTGGCACCCCATTGACATCAGAGCACCGAGTGGAGGGTTACAGACTGCGGGGCATCCAAAGGACCCAAGACAGGTTGGCTCTCCCCTCAGTGCTTCTTCATACCATGTGGACTCCTACGAGGACAATGAGCATCACAACTTCCTTTGAATTTGATCTGGACAGGCCTGATAATCTATGTGAGCCTGCTTCTGCTGACTCCAAAAGTCCTGAGTCTGCCGTTTGATCCTCAAGACAATGCCTTCCTGTCCTGGGCTCATTCCTATGCTGCCTTCCACAATCAGTCTAACTGCTGGGTCTGCAGAGAGCTTCCCTCTTCATCAGTGGAGGGCTTCCCTATGGTGGGGATCTCCACTTCAAGGAAAGGACTTCCTCCAAGTCTGTGAATACCTTCGACAACAACAATCATATGTGATGCCTCTTCTTAATCTGATGACATCTAACAATCCTAAAATGGACTGGTGCAACACTCTGTACCTTAACTGTGGACATAATGTGACTTCTAACTTTGCTGATTGTTCTGCTTTTGCTGTTTGCTCCCTGCATCTGTAACTGTGTAACTGGATTTGTTTCTAGACGCATGAAGGCTTTTAAGTTACAAATGGTTGCTCACACTCTTGCGACTTCAGCAGCTTCCTCGAACTACTACTTGGGGCCCCTGGATCAGAGATCCTCAATATGAGGGTTATGAGAACATGTTGCATCACCAGATTAGGGAAGATGCCCCTTCTCAGCTCAGAAGCAGTTACAGAATGAGAACAATGCCCCTTTCCCTAGGCAACATAATTCTCCTCAAAGAAAAGGGGAGAATGAGAGGGTAACAGGCAGGAAAGCTAGGGGTGTCCAAACAGAGGAAATAGGCTGCAACTGTCAGACATTTTTTATCTCTCTGTTAAGCGGCAGGAGGAAACAAATTACGAGTGTGAGATTTTTGGCTTCCCTGGTGGCTCAGTTGGTAAAGAATGCCCCTGCAATGCGGAAGACCTGGGTTTGATCTCTGGGTTGGGGACATCCCCTGGAGAAGGGAATGGCTACCCACTCCAGTATTCTGGCCTGGAGAATTCCACGGACTGTATAGTCCATGGAGTCTCAAAGAGTTGGACACGACTGAGCGACTTTAAAATGTAAAAGAAGTACTCGCTTAACACATGCATATCTATGTCCACAATAAGCACAACACACACACACACACACACACACAGTGTCATTATCTTTTGGAGTACAATGGACACAAATTGTATTATGAATCTAGCTGTAATTTCCTCTTACTCAGGTAGAAGATACTCATCATCTTTGAGTAAAATTGCTCTTCTATGGGCTCATTGTTCATGCAAAAGTCAAAATTCTATCTTAGAATCAACAAATTGAAACTGTAGATGCTAAACAACTCTGAATAAAATCATCAGAGCTGAATTTTGTGAGCAAATCGAATCTCTGTGGGGTTATGGTGGGGTTTGAGTGAGGATATGATGAATGATGTCTTTCAGTGAGAAAAAGCGGGGTCAGGACTATTCCCTGGGGACTGAGAGCTCAAGGTGACAGGTGGGCTTGGGGAGCCCACAGAGAAGGAAAACTAGTGGAGGGCATATGGCTGAGGGACTCAATTCAAGGACCAGTGTATATTTCCTATCCAGGATTATTGTTTTCTTTCATTTTTCTCCTTTATAATGTCCTTGTTATCTTTCAGTTCAGTTCAGTCGCTCAGTCATGTCTGACTCTTTGCGACCCCATGAATCGCAGCACGCCAGGCCTCCCTGTCCATCACCAACTCCTGGAGTACGCCCAAACTCATGTCCATCGAGTCAGTGATGCCATCCAGCCATCTCATCCTCTGTCGTCCCCTTCTCCTCCTGCCCCCAATCCCTCCCAGCATCAGAGTCTTTTCCAATGAGTCAACTCTTCACATGAAGTGGCCAAAGTACTGCAGTTTCAGCTTTAGCATCATTCCTTCCAAAGAACACCCAGGACTGATCTCCTTTAGCATGGACTGGTTGGATCTCCTTGCAGTCCAAGGGACTCTCAAGAGTCTTCTCCAACACCACAGTTCAAAAGCATCAATTCTTCAGTGCTCAGCTTTCTTCACAGTCCAACTCTCACATCCATACATAACTGCTGGAAAAACCATAGCCTTGACTAGATGGACTTTTGTTGCAAAGTAATGTCTCTGCTTTTCAATATGCTATCTAGGTTGGTCATAACTTTCCTTCCAAGGAGTAAGCATCTTTTAATTTCATGGCTGCAGTCACCATTTGCAGTGATTTTGGAGCCCCCAAAAATAAAGTCTGACACTGTTTCCACTGTTCCCCCATCTATTTCCCATGAAGTGATAGGACCAGATGCCATGATCTTAGTTTTCTGAATGTTGAGCTTTAAGCCAACTTTTTCACTCTCCTCTTTCACTTTCATCAAGAGGCTTTTTAGTTCCTCTTCACTTTCTGCCATAAGGGTGGTGTCATCTGCATATCTGAGGTTATTGATATTTCTCCTGGCAATCTTGATTCCAGCTTGTGCTTCTTCCAGTCCAGCGTTTCTCATGATGTACTCTGCATATAAGTTAAATAAGCAGGGTGATAATATACAGCCTTGACATACTCCTTTTCCTATTTGGAACCAGTCTGTTGTTCCATGTCCAGTTCTAACTGTTGCTTCCTGACCTGAATATAGGTTTCTCAAGAGGCAGGTCAGGTGGTCTGGTATTCCCATCTCTTTCAGAATTTTCCACAGTTTATTGTGATCCACACAGTCAAAGGCTTTGGCATAGTCAATAAAGCAGAAATGTTTTTCTGGAACTCTCTTGCTTTTTCCATGATCCAGCGGATGTTGGCAATTTGATTTCTGGTTCCTCTGCCTTTTCTAAAACCAGCTTGAACACCTGGAAGTTCACGGTTCACATATTGCTGAAGCCTGGCTTGGAGAATTTTGAGCATTATTTTACTAGTGTGTGAGATGAGTGCAATTGTGCGGTAGTTTGAGCATTCTTTGGCATTGCCTTTCTTTGGGATTGGAATGAAAACTGACCTTTTCCAGTCCTGTGGCCACTGCTGAGTTTTCCAAATTTGCTGGCATATTGAGTGTAGCACTTTCACAGCATCATCTTTCAGGATTTGAAATAGCTCCACTGGAATTCCATCATCTCCACTAGCTTTGTTCGTAGTGATGCTTTCTAAGGCCCACTTGACTTCACATTCCAGGATATCTTCCTCTAGGTCAGTGATCACACCATCGTGATTATCTGGGTCGTGAAGATCTTTTTTGTACAGTTCTTCTGTGTATTCTTGCCACCTCTTCTTAATATCTTCTGCTTCTGTTAGGTCCATCCCACTTCTGTCCTTTATTGAGCCCATCTTTGCATGAAATGTTCCCTTGGTATCTCTAATTTTCTTGAAAAGATCTCTAGTTCTTCCCATTCTGTTGTTTTCCTCTATTTCTTTGCACTGATTGCTAAAGAAGGCTTTCTTATGTCTTCTTGCTATTCTTTGGAACTCTGCATTCAGATGCTTATATCTTTCCTTTTCTCCTTTGCTTTTCACTCCTCTTCTTTTCACAGCTATTTGTAAGGCCTCCCTAGACAGCCATTTTGCTTTTTTGCATTTCTTTTCCGTGGGGATGGTCTTGATCCCTGTCTCCTGTACAGTGTCACAAACCTCCATCCATAGTTCATCAGGCACTCTATCTATCAGATCCCTTGAATCTATTTCTCACTTCCACTGTATAATCATAAGGGATTTGATTTAGGTCATACCTGAATGGTCTAGTGGTTTTCCCTACTTTCTTCAATTTAGGTCTGAATTTGGCAATAAGGTGTTCATGTTCTGAGCCACAGTCAGCTCCTGGTCTTGTTTTTGCTGACTGTATAGAGCTTCTCCATATTTGGCTGCAAAGAATATAATCAAGCCTTAAATACATTGTCTTAAATGCTCATCCAGGCATTTGCTGCACTTTTAGGGACTGAAGGAGGGGCTTGCAACTCTCCTCGAGTATAGCAGAAGCCTGGCTTGCATGGAGTAGTGGTAAGAATTGCAGTGGGGCACTGAGGGGAAGGCTGTGGAGTATGGTCTAGAAGGAGCGTTTATTTGAGGACCCCATCAGAATTCTGTTAGTATGTTAGAGTGAGAAACATCTTTTTCTGTTTGCCTAATACCTCATTTTCCCCTCCATCTTTTGCTGTGGAAGGATTTTACTTTCCCACCGTGCTGAACTCAGGAGAGCCCATTTGACTTGCTGCGGCCAGTGAGGTATGTGCTCAAGGATCATGCATCACTTCAGGGCAGAAGCACTAAGAATCAGTGCATATTTCTCCCATGTCTCCCTTCCCTCAGTCCGTCCCAACTGGTCCTGGAATGTTGCTACTCCTCCTTACTGTGGTTCATTGAGTGAAGGTGAGTGGGTCAAAGCCACAGCCAACTTTTGTTTGACATGTTACATTGGTGTGATGGTTAATTTTACATGTCAACTTGAGTGGATCACAGGGTGCCCAGATATTAACTAAACATTTTTCCCAGATGTGTCTGTGAGAGGGTTTCCACATGATATTAGCATTCGAATGATGGGACTCAGTAAATTTACCTCCTCCGTGTAGGTGGGTATGATCCAACCTGTTGAGAGCATGAACAGAACCAGAGGAGGAAGAATTCTTGATTTTCTCTGTTTCAGCTCTTGAGCTGGGACATCTCATTTTATCTTCTCCTGTGCTTGAGCTGGGATTTCTACCATGAGCTCCCCTGGTTCTCAAGCTTTCAGACTTGGACTGAACTACACAACCAGTTTTCCTAGGTCTCCAGGTTGCAGATTTTGGGGATGTCTTAGACTCCATAATCGCATGAGCCAATTTCTCATTATCTATCTACAATTTGTTCTGTTTTTCTGGAAAATCCTGACTAACAAAGCAGGCAATAGGTAAACATTTGTAGCAATAAGTTATTGAGACTTGGGGTTATTTGTTATTGCAGCATAGCCTGGCCTATCCTGACTCATTCAGTGGAACTTTTCACAAACACAGAGAAGTAGCATATGCAAGACTAAACCTCCTGTGTCATCCGGGAGGGACAGCTGATCTGTGTCACTCGGCATCTGCAATTCAAGTCCTGTGTCTTTGAGTGAAACTTTGACTTGTGCTTCACTTGGCCTACCATGTTCAGGCCAAGAAGGATGTTTTGGTGCCTCTGAAAAATGTCTTTTCTTCACCATAAGTGGTGTATTTGCTAACTCTCTCACCAGCTCCAATCTCAACTTTGGCTTCTAATGTTTACCTTTTATCTTACATTCAGGAAATCCAGTGATAACTGTCTAGTGAGCTCTGTACTCTCATTCAGAGACAGTGTTTGATGAGTGTTGGTTTGATTTGTACAGATTTGTCAAAAATGACATTTAAGAAAACGACTGCTGCCTTGATGAGACCTGATTGTTTCTGTCTTGACTCCTTCGCAAATTTGTATGTATATTATCAAATTGATCTGAGTATTATGTTTTCCAATGAAATGATTTGATTTTAGGCAGATAATTTCATGTACATTAAAAAAAGGACAAACCATGTAATTCTGCCAGAGCAGGGACCCAGATTAATTAGAAAGGCCTCATTAGTTCTGGTGCGGGGGGCGGGAGGAGTTGATAGGCGTGTCCCACTGACAATGGAGAAGTCACCACACCAAGATGGGCAGCCTGAAGCTGCACCCAGCAGGCAGCCCCGTAAACACTCAAACTGCTCACTCTTCTGCCCAGGTGTCTCTTGGTAAAGGCAGATAGAGGATGCAAAGCAATTACCCAGATAATTAAGGAAAAACAAACCTGTGTGTGGCAGGTGACTTGGGGAACTTTTACTCAATTTTCTAGGCAGCCATTGAAATTCTTTGCCTCCCTGTTGTCAGCAGGAATATGATCTGGTTCATAACAGCTACTTTAACAATTATAATGCTCTCAGTTGGTAAATATCACTTCCTAGGAACTCCTGTACTCATCAATCTAGAGTTTGAAATAGCTCATGGGATCTCAGGGCTGTATTGTTCCCACTGATTCATGGCAAAACCCCCAATAACTGCTGTGAAAATGTTAGGCTATTTGTGAAACTTTGGAAACAGCTTCTGGCAACTCTTGTTTTGTGATTCTGGGTAAGATGAGACCTGCACCCTCACAGGCTGGGCAAATGAGATTCCAGCTGTGATAGAGGCCAAGGAAGAGGATTCACTGTCAATCTCTGTATGAGGCATTTGCTACATTTTACCTCCAACACATTCCTAGGAGGCAGGTCCTACTATCATCACTTCAGAGATGAGAAAATGCAGCCTTATCCAGGAACACACTGGTGAGTGATAAAACTAAAATTTCCACCCAGATCTTTTTGATTCCAAAGTTATTTTTACTCTCCCAGTGGCCCGGAGAGAATCCAGGGCACCTATAGACAGCGTAACAAAAAGCAGAGACATCGCTTTGCTGACAAAGGCCTGTATAGTCAAAGCTATGGTTTTTCCAGTTAGTCATGCATGGATATGAGAGTTGGACTATAAAGAAGGTCGAGCACTGAGGAACTGATGTTTTCGAATTGTGGTGTCTGAAAGAATCTCTTAGACTCAAGGAGATCAAACCAGTCAATTCTAAAGGAAATCAACCCTGAATATTCACTTGGGGGACTGATGCTGAAACTGAAGCTCCAATACTTTGGCCACCTGATGCGAAGAGCTGACTCATTGGAAAAGACCCTGAGGGCAGGAGGAGAAGGGGACAACAGAGGATGAGATGGTTGGATGGCATCACCAACTCAATGGACATGAGTTTGAGCTGACTTCAGGAGATGGTAAAGGACAGGGGCGTGCTGCAGTCCTTGGGGTTGCAAAGAGTCAGACCTGACTTAGTGACTGAATGACAACAGCAACGTAGTTTAAAAAACCTCATGGGTGTTTCTGGTGTCAGTGGAATTGGAAATTATATGTTAAGGCAATAGTTCTCAAAGTTTAGCATGCGTCAGAATCATCTGTAAGACTAGAAAACACACTGATGTCTGGTACCACACCTAGAGAGTGTCTCATCTGGTCTGGGTTAGGGCCCAAGTATTTGCACTTCTGACAAGTTCCCAAGTGATGCTGCTGCTGACACCCAGGGACCATACTATGAGAACCAGCACTACATTCAGGAACTCAGAGAACTCAGAGAATTTTATGTGACAATCAGCATAATGGGAATGAAATCAGATACCTGCAAAATCACCTTAGAAAGAATGGTTGAGAATAAGTCCTGACCAATAGGGAAACTAACACATTCTAGAGAGAATATGGGGGAATTTGTAATTTCATTGGTTCTGTCTTGTTGCAACAAAAATTTGAAGCAATGGACGGACCAGTGTTACAGCCCTCGGATGGACCAGTGTTACAGCTCCATGTTACAGCTCAGTTTATTTAGAAAGCAAAGGAAAACACATCCTGGAGGTGTGAGGGTGGGCTGACCTAAAAGATGTGAAGAGAAGGGAAACCCCTGGCCCAATTTTGGCTCCTCTTTTTATGTGTCTTTTTCTCCCCCTGGGCCTGCCCTGTGTAAACTGGGCCAGTCAGAAATGCTGTTTGTTCTACCTGAGGTCCTCACTCTGGTCCTCAGACCTTCCTTTGTTCTATTTTGGCAGGCTTTTCCCTTCTTTGTCTTTTAGCCGCCACCATTCTGGACTTTTCCCCCCATTTTAACTACCTAACAGTTGGAAGAGAGGCATTAATTATTAATAACAGAACAGACAGTTTCCCTCTGAAAGGAGGAAGTGATGAAACTATCTGTTTCTGCCTTTCCTACCGATTCTCTGGACACTAAGCAACCTTGGTGGTTCTTTAGTCACTAAGTCATGTCTGACTCTTGCGGACTCATGGACTGTAGCCTACCAGGCTCCTCTGTCCATGGGTTTTTCCAGGCAAGAATACTAGAGTGGTTTGCCATTTCCTTCTCCAGGGGATCTTCCAGACCCAGGAATCGAACCTGGGTCTTCTGCATTGCAGGCAGATTCTTTACCGACTGAGCTACAAGGGAAGCGAGCAACCTTATGAACATTAATTCAATTAACTCATTTGATTAATTTATTTTATTTTTCCAGGTGTCTGATATCTGAAGAGGTTTCAAGCAGAACGATTTTTCAGGAGTACCACTCTGCCTAATCCCCGCGGGTGCCATTTGTATTGAATTCTATGTAAATGGTGCCCCCTGGAGGAGTGGAAAGGAATATCATCCTAAGTGAAGGATCTAGTGTTGTTAAACATGATTTGTATGCCCCTAGATTCTGCTGTCACATTAAACTAGAAAACTGAGGACCTATGAGCACAGTCACTCTGAGGAACTTTCCCTTGAGAAAGACTTTTCTAGGCAATATTCCAAGTAACGCAGGATCTACAATTCTTCAAACAAGTGAAAATGGTAGGAAAAGATGGTTAACACATCCAAATGCTATCAGGATGTGTATCTCGCTTCTCTGTTTTGTGGGGATAAAATTATTGCAAGATTTGACTTTACAAAGTAGAAATTTTGACTGAAACTGAAACAAATGTGTGTCTTTTTGAGAGAGCAAGAAGTCTCTTGGTTGGAACCCTTTGGTACAGAAGGGTTATTCTATGCCATGAGCCATGAGCGTAAAACCTGGAAGAGGCTCTGCATAAGACCCACTGATGTTCCTTGTCTCATGACCCTCTTCCCCCCATCAGAAGATCAAACTTATTCTTTGTGTCATGCTTTTCTATGACCTGCTAGTTTTCCAAGATCCCTTGTATTCAAAGTATATACTTAACAGCTATGTGTCCTTACTTATCCTTCCCGGGTCTGTCTTTCCTTATTTATGGGATGACTACAAAGATGACCAGTACAGAGATATAGATTGATAAAGCTGAGGACAGTGGTTGACACACCCTGGCATCTATAAATGTTACTTGTTACTGTTATTATTCAGACATGCTTATGAAGAAGGCCCTGTGGATGACTTGTACATACTGGATATTTAAGGGATTGGCTTCCCTTGTAGCTCTGTCGGTAAAGAAACCACCTGCAGTGCAGGAATCCACCTTCAATGCAGGGGACCTGGGTTCGATTTGTGGGTCGGGAAGATACCCTGGAAAAGGAAATGGCAACCTACTCCAGTATTCTTGCCAGAAAAAAATCCCATGGTCAGAGGAGCCTGGTGGGCTACAGTCCATGGGATAGCAAAGAGTCAGACACGATGTAGTGACTAACTCACCAAGGGATTGGAAAGTGTTTAATTAGTGGAGATAATATTGGGTGGGCTTCCCTTGTGGCTCAGCTCATAAAGAATCCGCCTGCAGTGTGAGAGACCTGGGTTTGAACGCTGGCTATGGAACATCTCCTGGAGAAGGGAAAGGCTACCCACTCCAGTATTCTGGCCTAGAGAATTCCATGGACTGTATAGTTCATGGGGTTGCAAAGAGTCGGACACGACTGAGCGACTTTCATTTTCACGTTCAATGTTGGGTAGTCTAATCCATGTCTACAAGGGGGAGAGCTAGAAAGGCATGGAAGATAGTTAGATAAGAGAACCAGTAGAGAGATGTAACCTTGAACTCATCTGGAAAGCAGGTTATCAGGAGTAAGTGATTCCAGGGATTTTCCTGGTGTTTCAGCAGTTACCACTCCATGCTCCCAGTGCAGGGGGCCCAGGTTCGATCCCTGGTCAGGGAATTAGATCCCACGTGCCCCATGCCACAGCTAAGACCTGGCACAGCCAAATAATTAAAAATAAGCATTTTTAAAAGGAATACATGATTCCAGTCTGATGACATTAGAGGGGGCTGTGGACATGGGAATTGTATTTGGGAGAGAATAAACAAACGGTGTCCATGGTGTGTGACCCAAATTCCCTCTTAAGAGTCATCTGGCCCTAATGAGAGTTGTTCATACTGCCACTGGTAGGCTACTAGGATCTGGAAATCAATTTATATGAGCTGTGACCAGCATTTAAAAAGAGAACAGAATGTAAAAGACCAGAGTCCCTTCATTGCACATAGCGAGTAAATCCTGTTTCACGAATCTTAGTGATGCATGTCCAGGTGGCCAGGGTCCTAGTCACAGTGTGTGTTATTCTTATCATGGATTTTGGTACTAGGAGTGTGAAAGTCACTGCTCTAGTGTATTCACTAGGGTAGGGAGTTTTCTCTGCTTTTGCAAAGTCTTCTTTATCTATTCTTCAGGCTGCTTTTTTTCTCCCCAGCCTTTTCTAAGCCAAAGCAAGTACCTACTTCTTGCCCTTCTAGTAGGGGAGCCTGGCCTCAGGGTACCTTCTAAAGTGATCTCCTCACCTCTGCAAAATCCCAGAGGTGATGGCGAGCCTGCTGGGGATCAGTTCCTCTCTTTTTTTTTTTTTTTGGTTTTTATGACCCAGTTGCTCACATATTTCAAATCTTTCATTGAAGTTTTGATGAAATACTTTAAACTTTGCTGCTTACCTTTAGTTTTCCTGAAGTCTAAGAAAACAGTGGCCTGGAATTGAAATCCTGTGCAGGGGTCACTTCTGCCATGCTCCTGCTTCATCATTGTGATTCCCTGACCTCAGGGCTACATCCCTCTCGGCTGGAGAGCTCTTCTTGCAATTTACTACCTGCAAATGTTTATTCATTTGAGGAGGAAAATGCTGCCTCATACAGAGTTCCATGCATTTTTTATTTACTTATGAATATTTTAAAATGGCGGGTCAAGCTTAAAATATCTATTTTAGATCCATCTGTCTCCTCTCCTCCTCCTGACCCTGGCCATGCTTTTCCAAGGGGTCTTAGAGGAAGAAGAAGGCTTGGCCTGCTTTTTTACTCCTTATCTCTCATTTCTTGGGGCACTTTTCTTCTTGATTACAGAGGGGAGATGGAAAGGGATGGATCTGTCATTCCCGGTGTGCATTGGCCATCCCTTGGCTATTGCTTCCTGTTTTAAACATGTGTTTATTTATCTATGGCTGCGCCACGGCATGTGGGATCTTAGTTCCCTGACCGAGCATCAAACCCATGTCCCCTGCAGTGGAAGCATGGAGTCCTAACCACTGGACCTCCAGATAATTCCATTGGCTATTCCTTCTTAGGTTGAGATGGACCAAGTACAGATACCCCCTGAGGGTGGACATCCCATGCTGCTTCCTTCTTGGGGTGCACGTGTGAGTTCTTTACGCACCTCTTAATATGAACCCAGAGCTCCATCTCTTGTTTCCATCAAGTTTCCTACCAAGGGAGACTAACTAGCTCAAGTTCTTTGAATCCCACTGCAGCTTTCACTACCAGTGATACACCCTGCCATTCTTTTTCCATCACTGGGGACACCCACCCTGTGCGTGGACCTCTTGTTTGGAGTACAGTAAGCATGGCTTTAGCCCAGCTATCTTCTGCAGTCAACCATGAGTCACTGCAGACTCAGGTTTCCTGGAAACACCAGGTAGCAGGAGGGCTGGTTTTCCCACTTCTAGTCTCTCTCTCTCTGCCCTCTGAGTCCTCCTCTCCCCTGCTCAGAGAGGCTCCGAGATTGAGCAGCTCAGCATGACTGCCCCATCGGCCTGTGTCCCCTGGGGATCAAGATGCCCACCCCCTCTTGTTTCTGACACCCCAATATCTGTGAGTATTCCCCTTTTTTATTCCTCCATGGAAAGTACTGAGGCTCTCACCTTTTCACTGATGACTCATGACAGGCAGTCTCTCCTCCCTCTCCTCTTCGTGGTCTTGTGCTTGCTTAGGGCAGGGAAATGGTTGAGATCAGTACAGCTTGTTGACTCTGGTCTATTAAAATGTTCTGCAGGGGTTCACGCCTCCAGCTGTCGGCAGCTGTCTTTAGAGTGGGAGGTGCTTGGTGTGTCTCTGCCTTCTGCTCCAGGTCTCAGTCAACGATTCTGAGACAACAGAATTACTATCATCAGCACCCCACTGTGTGCGAGATGAGGGATCTGTATCATCTACTCTATTCATATTTTAAAGAGTTAAGTTGGTTGTTCACTTTGGCAGCACTTGCACTAAAATTAGGGCTTCCCAGGTGGCTCAGCAGTAAAGAATCCACCTGCAATGCAGGAGACACAGGTTCGATCCCTGGGTCAGGAAAATGCCCTGGAGAAGGAAATGGCAACCCACTTCAGTATTCTTGCCTGGAAAGCCCACAGAGGAGCCTGGGGTGGTATATAGTATGTGGGGTCTTGAAACAGTTGGACATGACTTAGCGACTAAAACAACAACAACAAATACTAAAATTGGAAGGATACAGAGAAGATCAGCATGACTCCTGCACAAGGATGACATGCAAATTTGTAAAGCATTTCATATATATATATATTTTACAGTGGAATATGACTCAGCCATAAAAACGAATGAAATAGTGCCATTTGCAGAGGCATGGACCTAGAGACACTCATACAGAGTGAACTAAATTAGAAAGAGAAAAACAAATATAATATAATATCCCTTATGTGTGAAATCCAGAAAGGTGGTATAGATGAACTTACTGACAAAGCAGAAGTAGAGACAAAGATGTAGGGAGGAAACTTATGGACACCAAGGTGGGGGAAGAGGGGTATGGGATCACTTGGGACACTGGGATTGACACATATACACCATTGATACTGGGCATAAAACAAATAGCTAACGAGAACTTACTGTTTAGCACCGGGAACCTTACCCCATGATCTGTGGGGATCTAAATGGGAAGGAAATCTGAAGAAGAGTGGATATATGTATACGTAAAAGTGACTCACTTTGCTGTATGCCTGAAACTAATACAGCATTGTAAAGAAACTACACTCCAATAAAAGTTAATTAAAAGGAAGAAATAAGTAAATTGGGCCTTTAAAAAAAAAGAGTTAAGTTGCAAGGCTCTGAAACTGAAATTTTGAAATGTCTATAAACATCCCTGAACATATTGCCAAGAGATGGTGTCTTTTCTTGAGAGAAAAGCTGTTCTGATTGGAAAGGCTTGTGGACTTGGGATTGGACCTGGTTCATATAGCAGCTGCAACACTGTCCCCGAGCAGATATACTGTGCTTGGTCGCTCACTGGTGTCTGACTCTTTGCAACCCCATGGACTGCAGCCTGCCAGGCTCCTCAGTCCATGAAGATTCTCTAGGCAAGAATACTGGAGTGGGTTGCCATGCCCTCCTCCAGGGGGTCTTCCCAACCCAAGAATTGAACTCAGGTCTCCTGCATTGTAGGCACATTCTTTACCATCTGAACCACCAGGGAAGCCCAAGAATACCGGAGTGGGTAGCCTATCCCTTCTCCAGTGGATCTTCCCAACCCAGGAATTGAATCAGGGTTTCCTGCATAGCAGGTGGATTTTTTACCAGCTGAGCTACTAGGGAAACCTGCTCCCCACCCCACCCCCCCAGCAGATCCTTCTCAAAATTAAATGGCAGAAACTAAAAATGCACAAAAGAAGGGGAGGAATTCCCCTTTCCCAGAATAAGCAAATCTATTTTGGTCTGTAATGCATATCCATTAAATAGAAGTAACTAGAAAAAAATAACATCATAATTATACTCAGTACAGTTTTATTTTCAGGAATCATAGAATTTGTGGGATTTCAAATATTGACCTGAAAAAAAAGGTATTTTAAAAACTACCTTTACATTATTTGGCTATTTTAGTAACTAGTTTACCATCCTTGTGGCATGTCATGTGTGAATTTTGGATATTTCCCCCCAAATATCATCTGTTCATTTACTGCCATAGAAATGGACTTAACTATTATGAAACATTCAAATGGTAAAAAATGTTTGTTAAATGTCCACCCCTCTTTTTTTTTTAACCTAAGGTGGATGCTAACCTGGGAGGATGCAGGGGCAAATTAACATATGAGGTGGGAAGACAGTGTCTCTGCTCTGAACACACACTCAGAAATACCCCTGCAGTGTCCATCACCGTGACTTCCTGATGGAGTCACATTATCAATGAAGTGAAGTGAAGTCGCTCAGTCATGTCTAACTCTTTGTGACCCCATGGACTGTAGCCTACCAGGCTCCTCTGTCCATGGGATCCAGGGGGGACTGGCAATTCTCTTGCTGAAACTCTCAGAATTAATGCTCTTCTTTATCCTCTTCATTCTCTGCTCTGACTTGGCCTCCCATCTTTCTTTTTTTTTCCATGCAGGATCTTAATTCCCCAACGAAGGATTGAACTTGTGCCCCCTGCAGTGGTAACATGGAGTCTTAACCACTGGACCATCAAGGATGTCCCTGGGCTTCCATTTCGGGAGCTTCTGCAATGACCTCAGTTGCAGCATTGACATAATCCCTTCCATGGCCACAGATCCCAAGGAGTTGTCCTTCAACCTGCCCTGGTGACATGAGTGTGTGATTTCAAACTTCAAGGTTTCCTATGGCCCTCACTCAATAAGGAAAGTGTACCCTCTTCTTATCAGGGTACTTTTCTTTGGTTCCTTCTTTTAGCTTCTCATACCTTCTGAGCTCAGATCAAGCTTGAGACAATTTACACAGCATCTAGATTGAAAGGACATGAGTCTGAGCAAACTCTGGGACATAGTGAAGGACAAGGAAGCATGGCATGCTGCTGTCCATGTGGTTGCAGAGTTGGACATGCCTTAGCGACTAAAGAACAAGATTGAAAGGAAACAGTATATTTACAAAACTACATCCAAATAGTTTATTCTTGGTAACCATTGGTTGAGGCTACATTCTGGCTGTCACTTTGAAGTGGGGGTAATATTAAAATGCATACTTAATGACCAGTTGTCTTGGCACCATAATGGAAAGGGGAACTGACTAATTGCTAGGTCAAACCAGTGTACACAGGCTGAATATCAGGTTGGACAGGGGTCCTAGACAGGCAGGCCTCTGGGCCATGTTGCCAGTGGATGAGTTTTGTTAGGTATGCAGAGTGGTTTTGGACTCTCTTTCTGAGCCTTTAGGCCTTTAGGATGCATGTCCTCTCACATTTCCAGCCATGAAATTAAAAGACACTTGCTCCTTGGAAGAAAAGTTATGACCAACCTAGACAGCATATTAAAAAGCAGAGATGTTACTTTGCCAACAAAAGTCCATCTAGTCAAAGCTATGGTTTTTCCGGTGGTCATGTATGGATGTGGAATTGGATTATGAAGAAAGCTGAGGCCCGAAGAATTGATGCTTTTGAGCTGTGGTGTTGGAGAAGACTCTTGAGAGTTCCTTGGACTGCAAGGAGATCCAACCAGTCCATCCTAAAGGAAACCAGTCATGCATATTCATTGAAAGGACTGATGCTGAGGCTGAAACTCCAATACTTAGGCCACCTGATGTGAAGAACTGACTCACTGCAAAAGACCCTGATGCTGGGGAAGATTGAAGGCAGGAGGAAAAGGGGATGACAGGATGAGATGGTTGGATGGCATCACCGACCCAGTGAACATGAGTTTAAGTAAACCTCGGGAGTTGGTGATGGACAGGGAGGCTTGGCGTGCTGCAGTAAGGAGCTGGACACGACTGAGCAACTGAACTGAACTGATCTTGTCTCATGTCTTAGAGCTTACTGGCTTTGCTGATTTGTCTTACCTCTGCTTTCTGGAAACCATCTGCCTGTGCCAGACATTTTTTCAAACCTTTCTTTGTGGCCCCATCTTTGTCCCGGGGTGGTTCACTTCGATTTGTCTCTCCAAAGATCCCAAATTATTATCACTTGGACAGGTCCTCATACACGTGGGAATTGTACAACACCTCCTCTGATTGCTGGGCCAAAATTTCCACAGAGGTAGGCGTCCTATTCTGAATCTGAGCTACATCAGTATTGCAGCTACTCATTAAATTATAATTGACTTGGAAAGGAGAAACTAAACATAGAAGCAGACAATGGCCAGGCCCTATATAAAAATAGAACTCTGACCCACAACCTACAACAAACTTGCCCAGGAAACCAGCCCCTTTACTGACAATAAACTATCCAGGAAGCCAGCCTGTCATATGTCAGACTGCTGACTTGTTAGAGGTCAGACTACTATTTCTAATAACAATCTAGGGAGCATTGGCTACACAGTAATTTTTGTAACAGTCGACCCCAAATGCCCAGAACTTGATTAAAAATAGCTTCCCAATTTTTTGTCCCGCTTCCAACTGAGGGTCAACCAGAAAAAGCCAAATATGTACCCTTAACCACTCACAGAAGACGCCCTGCTATGATTTAGCCCTCCTCCAGCTTTCCTGAGCCCACAGCCTGCACTCAGAGCACACCTGAAGCCTCTCTGTTTTGTACCATCAAGTTCTCTACTTCCCTGCCTGCCTTTGCATCTTTGCCAAGATGCCAGGGACAGTGGCCGACTCACTTCTTATCCAAGTTCTGAATAAATAGCCCTTCATTATTCTCATTTGATTGATCTTTGTCTATTTCCACAGAAATACATTCAATTCTAACTCTTTAGATGTCATAATGATAATAAAAGCCTTCAGTAAAATTTAGGCAAATTATTTTAGAAAGGAAAAATAAGATTTTTTTTTTTTTTTGCATTATGTAAAAGTTTAAGGAGGGTGGTATGGAGGGAGGAAAATGTCCCCTTTAGCATTTTTTAAAATTTATATTTACATTTATTTTAATTGGAGGATAATTGCTTTACAATATTGTTCTGGTTTCTGCCATACTTTAACATCTTTTGAATCTCCTGATTCAATTTTCTGATTTTTCCTACTACCACATAAATTTGCAATAAAACAGCCGACTGTAAAATGTTGAACTTTGATACTCTTAAGCTGAAAACTTTTTTGAAGCTTAAGGCAGTCATTTCTGCAAAAGATGGCTTTTGGGTTTATTAATTAAAAAGAAGGCAGGGAGTATTTGAAATATTATCATCTGGGTGACTTTATTCTACATTTATAAATACAGCCTCACCACCATGAAGAGAAATGGAAAAGAGTTTGGAATACGGTGATAGCTTAAAACTGAAAATAATTCTTTTTAACATGAATAATTACCCCACCAGTTTTATAACCTAATAAAAATCAAAGAAAAACCCTGGGCATTTTAATTATGAGAAATCACATGTATTCTGGGAAATTAGAGACATAACCCACATACTTGTACTTCAGAATCCTCATTTCAGAAATTCTCTCCCTGGAGATTTTCCAAAGAAGTGGATTTCATGAACTGGCTTCTTGGCAGGATCCAATAAACACAAAGTTCAGTAAGAGACATACTGGTTTTGAGTTCGAATTTAGCAACAATTTACTTCACATTAAAAAAAAAAAAATTAAAATTTTTTTGGGCTTCCCTAGTGGCTCCGATGGTAAAGAATCTGCCTCCAATGCAGAGGACCCAGGTTCAATCTGGAAGATCCCCTGGAGAAGGGAATGGCAACCCACTTCAGTATTCTTGCCTGGGAAATCTCTTGGACCGAGGGGCCTGGTGGGCTATATGTAGTCCATGCTGTCGCGAAGAGTCCAACATGACTCAGCAACTAAACAACAAGTGTTTTATTGGAGTATTATTGCTTTATGATGTTGTGTTAGTTTCTACTGTACAACGAAGTGTATCCGGTATACATATGTCCTGTTCCTGCTTGGGATTTCCCCCTAACCCCCGCACCCCAATCCCACCCATCTAGGTCATCACAGAACACTGAATGGAACACTCTGTGCTGTATATCAGGTTCCCACTGGCTATTTCACACATGGTGGTATATATATGTCAATCCTATCTCCCAATTCATCCCACCCTCCCTTTCCCCCACTGTGTTCACCCGTCTGTTCTCTGTTTGTGTCTATTCCTGCCCTGCAAACAGGCTTATCTGTACCATTTTTCTAGATTCCGTATATATTTGTCAATATATATAGAGTGCAATAAGTCAGAAGGAGGAAAACTTCACACTGAACTGAGATGTGGAGTAGATGTCTTTGGACACTGTTTCCATTATATTTGTTCCTTTTAAAATATAGATTTTTTTTTCTTCTATACACTAGACAGAGACAGAGAAGAGAATACCCCAATAATTTTCTCACTTTCTAATAATCCCTTTAAAGTTTACTCTAATGTCTCTTATACACATTACTCATATTATGATGTAATTCCTACATCCTTCAGGGAATTCCCCAAAGACTCTCTTTCTGGGTGTCTCCATTGGTGGTTGTGCTTTGAAGAAAAGGACATCAGAGGTGTTCAATTAGCACTTGTTGACAAATGGATTCAACACAAACTGCTGTTACGTTAACCTCAGTTTGGAAGATACGCTGAAACAAAAACAGTCATTTAGCACTTATTTTGTTAACACTGGTTTTGGATTATCTGGCCTGTTTTCACCCACCTCTGTGATTTCTCTAATGAATTCACATTGACCATGTGTCTTTTGATTTCTTAATTATTCATTTTTGTTCTTGTGTAAAATGAGAATGTCTTGTACTCACTCTGCCCTGCTGCTGCTACTGCTAAGTCACCTCAGTCGTGTCCGACTCTGTGCGACCCCATAGACAGCAGCCCACCAGGCTCTCCCGTCCCTGGGATTCTCCAGGCAAGAACACTGGAGTGGGTTGCCATTTCCTTCTCCAATGCAGGAAAGTGAAAAGTGAAAGTGAAGTTGCTCAGTCGTGCCCGACTGTTAGCGACCCCATGGACTGCAGCCTACCAGGCTCCTCCATCCATGGGATTCTCCGGGCAAGAGTACTGGAGTGGGGTGCCATTGCCTTCTCCCACTCTGCCCTAGATTTATTTATTTACTTATCTGTGGCTGCGCTGAGTCTTCACTGCGGTCCTCTGGCTTTCTAAAGTTGCGGTGAGTGGGGTCTCACTGCCGTGCATGGGCTTCTCATTGCAGTGGCTTCTTCTCATCTCACAGCATGATCTCTAGGCACCCTCGTGCTTAGTTGCCCCCAGGGCATGTGGAATCTTCCAGGACCAAGGACCGAACCCATATACCCTGAATTGGCAGGTGGAGTCTTATCCACTGTCCCACCAGGAAATTCCCAGCCTGAGATTTTTAAGGATTAAAAAGACTTTCAGTGTTAACCTCCCAGCTTACCCTTCATTTTACGGGCATGACCCTTCTCTACTTTCCCCAAGCTTCACCGTGCCTAGAAAGCACCTGGAGGATTTATTAGAACTTGGGGTGTTAGCCCGCAGCCCAGAGCTTCTGGTTCCTTAGGTCTGGGGTGGGGGGAGTCCAAGAATTTTGCAAATTTCAGGAGTTTCCAGGTGATGCTGCAAGTCTCAGCACCACACGTTGAGATCTATTTCTACTGTATCCTGTGCTAGAAACAGGAATTCCTGTGTGTGTGTGTATGTGTGTGTGTGTGTGTGTGTGTGTGTGAGTGGTGATGGAAATGGCGGTGGTGGTGATACAGAGGTACAGTTTAACCAGGGCCACGTGGGGACATAGATCATTGTGAGGAAACTGCAGGGCTTTTGGAATGAGTCCAGGTCCCAAAGGTGTTCGGGAGAGGGGAAAAGAGGAAGAGAAAGCCTCATGTATTCCACACAGCTGGATGCTTCTCGCATTTGGATTTCATTGGAATGAAACTCCTAAATGGTGTAAGCACCCCAGAGGGGCTGCTACATTTTCATATCTCAGACACACATACAATATTGGTGTCTGCCGTTTATGCTGTCAGACTACATCATTAAAACTCTCTGCAGTGGTGGAGTAGCTAGATAAATATTTGTACATCTGGCTGCACACAGCCATTATTTATGTTTCCTTATTCTCCTGTTTGTCTCAAGAAATCTGAGTCAGATGGGGTAATTGGCTGTGAAGTTGAATCCCACCATCATAGTCATTCACCTGCTTAAAGATGGAAGTGGATGGATGATTTAGCGAGACTTGTAACCTGTTTATTGTCTGCCAAATGCTAAAGACAAGCAGCTCTTCTCAGATTACTGGATGTCTCCAGCTATGATGGATTCTTATAAAGACACTGCAAACAGGTGAATGTCAGTTCAGCAGAATAACAGTACACATTGGTATTTGGATCATTCTTGCATACTATAAAATTGCAAGTGATTTCAGATTCTGAAAGGACTTTATAAGCTTCAGGTCTCAAGGCTCAGATTTTAACGGCACATTGTCTTTTCCATTTCAACTTTGTTTAAAGTATTTTATTATGGAAAATTGCAAGCGTATCCGGAATTAGAGAGAAGAGTATAATAAACTTTGATGGTGCTATCACCCAGATGCAATAATTATCATTATTTTGCCAACTGTGTTTAACCATTCTGCACTCTTGGGCCGCAGTAACTTTACTAGTAAATACCTCATTTCTGGGGCTTCTCGGGTGGCGCTAGTGGTAAAGAACCTGCCTGCCAATGCAAGACACATAAGACACATAGGTTTGATTCCTAGGTCAGGAAGATCCCCTGGAGGAGGACTTGGCAACCCACTCCAGTATTCTTGCCTGGAGAATCCCATGGACAGAGGAGACTGTTGGGCTACAGTTGGTAGGGGGGTCTCGAAGAGTTGGACACAGCTGAAGAGGCAGCATGCATACACGCATCTCATTTCTAACACATAAAGACTTTAAAACAACATACCCACAATAGTATTATCACATCTAACAAAATTATTATTTGAAATATTATTCCAATACATGCTGAAAGTTTTTCAATTGTCTCAAAATTTGTTAATTGTCCTATTTGTTCCATCAGGACTCAAACAAGTTTTTGTTTTTTTTTTAATAGAGTTTGGTTGATTTATCTTTTATGCTTCTATTATTGTTTAACAGTTTCCTCCTCTCCCACCTCTTTGTTTTTAAACAAGCCATTTATTTGTTGAAGAGATGAGTCATTTTTCCTGTCGATTTCCTGCATTCTGTATTTGTTTGATTATTCTCTGTGGTCCAGTAGTCATGTATAGATGAGAGAGTTGGACCATAAAAAAAGGCTGAGCACCAAAGAACTGATGCTTTCGAATTAGCGTGCTGGAGAAGACTCTTGAGAGTCCCTTGGACTGCAAGGAGATCAAACCAGTCAATCCTAAGGGAAATCAACCCTGAATATTCATCGGAAGGACTGATGCTGAAGCTGAAGCTCCAATATTTTGGTCACCTGATGAGAAGAGCTGACTCATTGGAAAAGACTCTGATGCTGGGAAAGACTGAGGACAGGAGAAGGGGACGACAGAGGATGAGATGGTTGGATGACATCACTTACTCAATGGGCATGAGTTTGAGCAAACTCCAGGAGATGGTGAAGGACAAGGAAGTCTGGTGTGCTGCAGTCCATGGGTTGCAAAGAGTCAGACACGACTGAGTGACTAACAACAACAGCCTTCATAAGGTGCTGTTGCTGCTGCTGCTAAGTCGCTTCAGTCGTGTCCGACTCTGTGCGACCCCACAGGCAGCAGCCCACCAGGCTCCCCCGTCCCTGAGATTCTCCAGGCAAGAACACTGGAGTGGGTCCCCATTTCCTTCTCCAATGCATGAAAATGAAAAGTGAAAGTGAAGTCACTCAGTCGTGTCTGACTCTTCGTGACCCCACGGACTGCGGCCCACCAGGCTCCTCCGTCCATGGGATTTTCCAGGCAAGAGTGCTGGAGTCGCTAACTTCACCTTTTCCCTCCCTTCATGATGGGGGCACTTTGTTCATCTGGGCCAGTTACAGGTCTTGCCTTTATCGTCTGGATCCAGTGCTCTTTGACTTCTAAAACATTTCACTTTGGTTTCCCACTTTTATGAAATTTTCCATTCTTTCCCAGATCAGATTTAGAAAAAAAAAAAATTTATGTATTTCTTTGGCCGCACTGTGTCTTAGCTGTGACATGTGAGCTTTTAGTGGAGGCATGTGAAGTTTCAGCTGCAGCATGTGGGATTTAGTTCCCTGACCAGGGACTGGACCCAGGTCCCCTGCACTGGGAGGGTGGAGTCTTAGCCACTGGACCCACCAGGGAAGTTCTTTTACCAGATCAGTTTTGTAACCATATTCTAATTTTCCATCTTTATCTTAGAAACAAACAAACCTTGGTTTCATAGCTCCTTGAAGATTAATTTCACTCATTTTCCATTATTCTGTATAACCCAAATTCTCAAGGATTGTTAACTGTATTGGTTCCACCTCCTGAACTTTTCTTTAATATATTCCAATATGGCTCCTACACTGCCTCACCACTGTACTGAAATTTCTTGTCTCAGCATCACTGACAATCCTCACACAGCCGATTGCAATGTCTCCTTCTCTGTCCTCTTATCCACCCCTTGGGTATGTGATGGGGCTGGCCATTTGCTTCTTGAAACACTCTCTTCTCTTGGCTCTCATTGCACTATTGTTTTCTAATTTTCCAAATGCACTGGCTTCCTCAGTCAGTTTTCTTCTCAGCTGGCTCCTATTCCTCCCTGAAGTATTGGCATTCCTCTGGTTTAAGTTGTGGATCCTCTTTTACTCTTTCTCCCTGAGTGATCCTATTAATTCTCTGTCTTTAAAAATCATTATGACTCAAGACTCCAAAGTTTATATCTCCAACCTAGATGATTTCTTTTTTTCTGAGCATCGTATGCAATGCCGCTTACCTGACGGCTCTGTATGTCTTACAGACACTTCGAATCATATACACCTAAGATTGTTGCTGTTCCGTCGCTAAGGTGTGTCTGGCTCTGTGACCCCATGGACCAAAGCATGTCAGGTTCCTCTGTCCTTCAATATTTCTTGGACTTTGCTCACATTCATGTCCATTGAGTCAGTGATGCTATCTAACCATCTCATCCTCTGCCTCTCCCTTCTCCTTTTGCCTTCAATCTTTCTGAGCATCAGGGTCTTTCCAATTGTGTCGGCTCTTTGAGTCAGGTGGCCAAAGTATTGGAGCTTCAGTTTCTACATTAGTCCTTCCAATGAATACATCTAAGATAGAACTTGTCATTTCTTTTCTATAAGTGAACCCCTCCCCCCATCTGTTCTATACCAATAAATGGCACAATTATCCTTTAGTTAATCCAGGGGCTCCCTTGGTGGTTCAATGGTAAAGAATCTGCATGTAATGCAGGAGGCCCAGGTTCAATCCCTGTGTCGGGAAGATCCCCTGGAGGAGAACATGGCTGCCCACTCCAGTATTCTTGCCTAGAGAATCCCATGGACTGAGGAGCCTGGCAGACTATAGTCCACAGGGTCATAAAGTGTCAGACATGACTGAAGTGACTGAGCACGCACATACTCAATCCAGAAACCTGAATCAGTCCTGATTTCCTTTTCCCATAACCCTATCCAAAGCCCTGGCAACTTCAACTGACTCTACTCTGCAACCTGTCTAGACTCTCTCTTTTCTCCCTCTTTTTGATTCTTGGTCATAGCCCATCCTTCATAGACTATGTTGATATCTCCTTGATGGTCTCTCTGATTCCACATTTGCTCCTCTATAATCCATTTCCACATCACAGGCAAAAGTAATCATCTTCCAGAACATAAAGCTTCTAGTGGCTTTTTATTTTATTTGTAACAAATCCGACCTCCTTGCAAGTCTTCTTGGCCCTGTGGCTCTACCTGATCTGTCTCTGCTGATCTCTCCAAACTTAGGTTGCACTACGCCATCACTACACCAGAGTCACTCTTTTTCAAACACACCCAAATCCTTCCTACTTCAAGATGTTCACACATGCTGCTCCTTCTGTTCTTTTCTCTCCACTGTTGACTCATGTGACTTGTCTATTGGAAATCAGCTTAAATATTGCCTTTGATGTGGATGGCTTTTCTGATCAATCAGACTAAAGTAGGTAGCAATTCTGTTCCATCTATCTGTGAGTGATCTAAATATCTTTCAAATGACAATTGCTTATTTTCAATCTATTCTCAGAAAACAATTTCTTTCCCTAATAGTGATATAAATCCCAGTGATCTATTCTTGGAAAAGCCAGTTTAAATATAAAATACTGACTGTGATATGATAACAGTTTCATGACAATGGATTTGGATTAAAATTTGAGCTTAAACTTGTTGCTTTAAAATCAGCTCTTCCTTCGTCTGTTTCTTAATTAGCAGATAGATGATAAATCAAACAGAATGAAATAAAGGAGAGAGAGAATCAACTGCTGAATGATAAGACAGCCTCGTAAGACTTCCTGCATTCAGGAACAGAGGAATCACGAGGAAAGGGTCAAACATTGCTTAGATGCTTGCTCTGTATTGGGCACTATGCGTGCTGCATGCTCAGTTGCTCCAGTCCTGTCTGATTCTGTGACCCTATGGACTGTAGCCCACCAGGCTCCTCTGTTCATGGGATTCTCCAGGAAAGATTACTGGAGTGGGTTGCCATGCCCTCCTCTAGGGGAACTTCTCAACCCAGGGATTGAACTAGGTCTCCTGCACTGCAGGTAGATTCTTTACCGCTGAGCCACTGGGGAAGCCCCGTTAGGTACTATCAGATCAGATCAGATCAGTTGCTCAGTCATGTCTGACTCTATGCGACCCCATGAATCACAGCACTCCAGGCCTCCCTGTCCATCACCAACTCCCGGAGTTCACTCAGACTCACGTCCATTGAGTCAGTGATGCCATCCAGCCATCTCATCCTCTGTCGTCCCCTTCTCCTCTTGCCCCCAATCCCTCCCAGCATCAGAGTCTTTTCCAATGAGTCAACTCTTTGCATGAAGTGGCCAAAGTACTGGAGTTTCAGCTTTAGCATCATTACTTCCAAAGAAATCCCAGGGCTGATCTCCTTCAGAAAATGGACTGGTTGGATCTCCTTGCAGTCCAAGGGACTCTTAAGAATCTTCTCCAATACCACAGTTCAAAAGCATCAATTCTTTGGTGCTCAGCCTTCTTCACAGTCCAACTCTCACATCCATACATGACCACAGGAAAAACCATAGCCTGACTAGACGAACCTTTGTTGGCAAAGTAATGTCTTTGCTTTTGAATATGCTTTCTAGGTTGGTCGTAACTTTCCTTCCAAGGAGTAAGCATCTTTTAATTTCATGGCTGCAATCACCATCTGCAGTGATTTTGGAGCCCAGAAAAATAAAGTCTGACATTGTTTCCACTGTTTCCTCATCTATTTCCCATGAAGTGATGGGACCAGATGCCATGATCTTTGTTTTCTGAATGTTGAGCTTGAAGCCAACTTTTTCACTCTCCTCTTTCACTTTCATCAAGAGGCTTTTTAGTTCCTCTTCACTTTCTGCCATAAGGGTGGTGTCATATGCATATCTGAAGTTATTGATATTTCTCCTGGCAATCTTGATTCCAGCTTGTGCTTCTTCCAGCCCAGCATTTCTCATGATGTACTCTGCATATAAGTTAAATAAACAGGGTGACAATATACAGCCTTGACGTACTCCTTTTCCTATTTGGAACCAGTCTGTTGTTCCATGTCTAGTTCTAACTGTTGCTTCCTGACCTCTTGAGAAACCATATAGGTTTCTAAAGAGGCAGGTCAGGTGGTCTGGTATTCCCATCTCTTGAAGAATTTTCCACAGTTGATTGTGATCCACACAGTCAAAGGCTTTGGCATAGTCAATAAAGCAGAAATAGATGTTTTTCTGGAACTCTCTTGCTTTTTCCATGATCCAGAGGATGTTGGCAATTTGATCTCTGGTTCCTCTGCCTTTTCTAAAACCAGCTTGAACATCAGGAAGTTCACGGTTCACATATTGCTGAAGCCTGGCTTGGAGAATTTTGAGCATTACTTTACTAGTGTGTGAGATGAGTGCAATTGTGTGGTAGTTTGAGCATTCTTTGGCATTGCCTTTCTTTGGGATTGGAATGAAAACTGACCTTTTCCAGTCCTGTGGCCACTGCTGAGTTTTCCAAATGTGCTGGCATATTGAGTGTAGCACTTTCACAGCATCATCTTACAGGATTTGGAATAGCTCAACTGGAATTCTATCACCTCCACTAGCTTTGTTCATAGTGATGCTTTCTAAGGCCCACTTGACTTCACATTCCAGGATGTCTGGCTCTAGGTCAGTGATCACACCATCGTGATTATCTGGGTTGTGAAGATCTTTTTTGTACAGTTCTTCTGTGTATTCTTGCCATCTCTTCTTGATATCTTCTGCTTCTGTTAGGTCCATACCATTTCTGTCCTTTATCGAGCCCATCTTTGCATGAAATATTCCTTTGGTATCTCTGATTTTCTTGACGAGATCCCTAGTCTTTTCCATTCTGTTGTTTTCCTCTATTTCTTTGCATTGATCACTGAGGAAGGCTTTCTTATCTCTTCTTGCTATTCTTTGGAACTCTGCATTCAGATGTTTATATCTTTCCTTTTCTCCTTTGCTTTTCGCTTCTCTTCTTTTCACAGCTATTTGTAAGGCCTCCCCAGATGGCCATTTTGCTTTTTGCATTTCTTTTCCATGGGGATGGTCTTGATCCCTGTCTCCTGTACAATGTCGCATTCCATATGGAACCTCATTCCATAGTTCATCAGGCACTCTATCTATCAGATCTAGGCCCTTGAATCTATTTCTCACTTCCACTGTATAATCATAAGGGATTTGATTTAGGTCATACCTGAATGGTCTAGTGGTTTTCCCTACTTTCTTCAATTTAAGTCTGAATTTGGCAATAAGGAGTTCATGGTCTGAGCCACAGTCAGGTCCTGGTCTTGTTTTTGTTGACTGTATAGAGCTTCTCCATCTTTGGCTGCAAAGAATATAATCAACCTGATTTTGGTGTTGACCATCTGGTGATGTCCATGTATAGAGTCTTCTCTTGTGTTGTTGGAAGAGGGTGTTTGTTGCGACCAGTGCATTTTCTTGGCAAAACTCTATTAGTCTTTGCCCTGCTTCATTCCGTATTCCAAGACCAAATTTGCCTGTTACTCCAGGTGTTTCTTGACTTCCTACTTTTGCATTCCAGTCCCCTATAATGAAAAGGACATTTTTTTTGGGTGTTAGTTCTAAAAGGTCTTGTAGGTCTTCACAGAACCGTTCAACTTCAGCTTCTTCAGTGTTACTGGTTGGGGCATAGACTTGGATTACTGTGATATTGAATGGTTTGCCTTGGAAACGAACAGAGATCATTCTGTCGTTTTTGAGATTGCATCCAGGTACTGCATTTCAGACTCTTTTGTTGACCATGATGGCTACTCCATTTCTTCTGAGGGATTCCTGCCCACAGTAGTAGATATAATGGTCATCTGAGTTAAATTCACCCATTCCAGTCCATTTCAATTTGCTTATTCCAAGAATGTTGACGTTCACTCTTGCCATCTCTTGTTTGACCACTTCCAATTTGCCTTGATTCATGGACCTGACATTCCAGGTTCCTATGCAATATTGCTCTTTACAGCATTGGACCTTGCTTCTATCACCAGTCACATCCACAGCTGGGTATTGTTTTTGCTTTGGCTCCATCCCTTCATTCTTTCTGGAGTTATTTCTCCACTGATCTCCAGTAGCATATTGGGTACCTACTGACCTGGAGGGTTTCTCTTTCAGTATCCTATCATTTTGCCTTTTCATACTGTTCATGGGGTTCTCAAGGCAAGAATACTGAAGTAGTTTGCCATTCCCTTCTCCAGTGGACCACCTTCTGTCAGATCTCTCCACCATGACCCGCCCATCTTGGGTTGCCCCACAGGCATGGCTTAGTTTCATTGAGTTAGACAAGGCTGTGGTCCTAGTGTGATTAGATTGACTATTTTTCTGTGAGTATGGTTTCAGTGTGTCTGCCCTCTGATGCCCTCTTGCAACACCTACCATCTTACTTGGGTTTCTCTTACCTTGCGCATGGGGTATCTCTTCACGGCTGCTCCAGCAAAGCTCAGCCATTGCTCCTTACCTTGCACGAGGGGTATCTCCTCACCGCCACCCTTCCTGACTTTCATCGTGGGATAGCTCCTCTAGGCCCTCCTGCGCCCATGCAGCCATGGCTCCTTGGATGTGGAGTTGGTATACTTAACTAGCAGTTCTCACTTTACAGCATTACTAGCCCAAAGTCAGGGCCACTGTTGTTGTTCAGTCACTAAGTCATGAGACCCCATGGGCTGCAGCACGCCAGTCTTTCCTGTCCTTTACTATCTCCCAGAAGTTGCTCAAACTCATGTCCATTGAGTCAGAGATGCCATCCAGCCATCTCATCCTCTGTCATCCCCTTTTCCTCCTGCCTTAAATCTTTCCCAGCATCAGGGTCTTTTCTGATGAGTCAGTTCTTCACATCAGGTGGCCAAAGTTTTGGAGCTTCAGATTCAGCATCAGTCCTCCCATAGAGTATTCAGGGTTGATTTCCTTTAGGATTGACTGGTTGGATCTCCTTACAGTCCAAGGGACTCTCAAGAGTCTTCTCCAGCACCACTGTTCAAAAGCATCTCTGAGGCTCAGCCTTCTTTATGGTCCAGCTCTCACATATGTACACAACTACTGGAAAACCATAACTTTGACTGTATGGGCCTTTGTTGGCAAAGTGACGTCTCTGCTTTTTAATGTGACATCTAGGTTTGTCATAGCTTTTCTTCCAAGGAGCAAGAAGTCATGGGCTATTAACTAATACTATTTTAGAGTTGGAAAGAATCTCAAAGATTGAAGATCTTTTAGTTTATTATGGGATGAACATGCCCTTTATGTGGTTCCTTTAGCAATAGATGATCTAATGCTCTCCTGGTCTCCCCTTGAACTCTCTACCTCCCACTGCAGCTCATTCCATGCTTAATGATTCTAAGTAGCAGAATGTTTTAGCTCAATGTCTTGTAACTGTCTCCATGTAACTTCCACTCACTATACCTATTTCTATGCCCTGTGGCCCAACAGAGTGAGATGTCTCAGTCAAATGGCTGACTACCCCATGTGTCATCCAAGTATTAGAAGGTGGTCATGAAGTGGCCTTCAGGGCTCCTCCAAGCCAAATGTTATCAAGATGGTTTTAGACTTAGGGTTAGTGTGATTTGAGGCTGCCTGACCACAGCTAGGATTCCTACAGACTTCCTCCCTTCATTTCCCCCTGTGCCTTTGGGCCAGGTGAACATAGCTGGGGTCATTTTGCAGTTCCTTCTCTCTAAATAAATACTTTTTTAAGGTGTAAGAATGCTCCTATTATTATTGTCCATAGAATAGCTGCTCTTTAAATGCTGGCATTTTATTTGTGCTGCTGCTGCGCTAAGTCGCTTTTGTGCTAGACGTATATTAACTTTAAATCCAGTGGCTTCCCAGGTGGCTCAGTGATAAAGAATCTGCCTGCCAATGCAAGAGACACAGGAGGCGCAAGTTTGATCCCTAAGATCCCCTGGAGGAAGAAATGGCAACCCATTCCAGTATTCCTGCTAGGAAATTTCATGGACAGAGGAGGCTGGCTGGCTACAGTCCATGGGGTTGCAAAGAATCAGACATGACTAAGCAACTAAGCAACAACAAAAACAACTTTAACCCACACAGTATCCTTGGATGGTAGGTAATAGTTTGAAATATATGAAACCATTTTTACAGGTAAAAAATGGCTGACTAGCAGAGATATTACTTTGCTAACAAAGGTCCGTCTAGTCAAAGCTGTGGTTTTTCCAGTGGTCATGTATGGATGTGAGGGTAGGACTATAAAGAAAGCTGAGGGCCAAAGAATTGGTGCTTTAGAACTGTGGTGTTGGAATAGACTCTAGAGAGTCCCTTGGACTGCAAGGAGATCCAGCCAGTCCATCCTAAAGGAAATCAGTCCTGAATATTCATTGAAGGGCCTGATGCTGAAGCTGAAACTGTAATACTTTGGCCACCTGATGCGAAGAACTGATTCATTGGAAAAGACCCTGATGCTGGGGAAAATTGAAGGTGGGAGGAGAAGGGAAAGACAGAGGATTAGATGGTTGGATGGCATCAATGACTCGATGGACATGAGTTTGAATAACCTTGGGGAGTTGGTGATGGACAAGGAAGCCTGGTGTGCTGCAGTCCATGGGGTCACAAAGAGTTGGACACGACTGAGTGACTGAACTGAACTGAACTGATCAACAACTTCAAATGGTGCAATTATTACTAATCTGATTTTACAGACGAGAAAATCAGAGACTTGGACATGCTACGTAGCTTGTTCAAGGTCACAAAGCCAAGAGCATGGAGAGGTCTACCCCTACATCTGTCCAGCTTGAGAAGTGGCTCATTGGCTGCACGTGCTGCTTCCTTTATGCATCAATTTGCCATTGCAGATGCAAGAAATCTAGGTAAAGGGAAAGAGACCAGAGTCTTCTGTAATGCAACATGGCAGAGTGGAAAGGAAACAGGAATTTGAGGTAGCTGTATATTTGCTAATTAAGTCATTATCCCAACACTTACTATTTGTGTGACCTTGAGAAAGTTACTGAACTTCCCTGAAAGCCAATTAGCATAACTCTAAAATTGGGTTATTAATATTTCACTTGCAGTGCCTGTGTGAGGATTCCATGGGTTGACATTCTATCAAGCTCCCACCCAGTGCCTTCCTGTCGTCTGGCACGTCTTTCTGTACAGTCTCAACCCACTCACTCTCTCATTCTCCTACATCAAGGGACAGTCAGTTTTTTTCTAAAAGGCCATTAGTAGATATTACAGACTTTGTGAGCTGAGAGTAAATATCCTGAGCTCTTCAAGCACCTGTTCTCACTAAAAGGCTATAGTTACCATTACATTTACTTTGAAAAAATGTAAAAGCCATTCTTAACTCACAGGCCATATAAAAAGAGGTTGGCCAAGGGGCTGGGGTTTGCCAGTCCTTCTGCTGCTGCTGCTAAGTCACTTCAGTCATGTCCGACTCTGTGCAATCCCATAGATGGCAGCCCACCAGGCTCCCCCATCCCTGGGATTCTCCAGGCAAAAACACTGGAGTGGGTTGCCATTTCCTTCTGCAATGCATGAAAGTGAAAAGTGAAAGTGAAGTTGCTCAGTCATGTCTGACTCTTATCGACTTCATGGACTGCAGCCTACCAGGCTCCTCTGCCCATGGGATTTTCCAGGCAAGAGGACTGGACTGACGTGCCATTGCCTTCTCCTACTAGCTGGCTATTGGCGTAGTTTGATCTCTCTTGTCAAGTCTCCAACAGTTTCTCACTCATGTGTGTGTGTGCTTAGTCGCTAAGTCATGTCCAACTCTTTGTGACCCCATGGACTATAGCCCATCAGGCTCCTCTGTCCAAGGGATTTCCCAGGCAAGAATATTGGAGTGGGTTGCTATTTCCTTCTCCTGGGGATCTTCCTGACCCAGGGATCGAACCTGTGTCTCCTGCACTGGCAGGCAAATTCTTTACCACTGAGCCACCTGGTAATCCCTCTCACTCACATTCACTGTCAATGATTATATTGCTGCTTCTTTCATTGAGAAAATAGAACCAATCAGAGAAGACATAGCAGCAGCTCCCCTGGCCTCACTTCCCTTTATTGTGCTTCAGTCTCCTCCTTGTTTCTATAACTAAAGAGCTCTTTGGGCTCCTGACACAAGCCAGCACTTCTGCCGATGCTCTCAATTCCATTGTCTCTTACTTACTCAGAAACAATGCTCTAACAATTTCCCCCTAGCTCCTTTAAGGCACTGACATTTCTTTCTCTACTGGGTCATTCCCATCAGCGAGAAAACATGCTATGATTTTTCTCATCTTAAGGAAACTCTCCCTTGACCGCACTTTCTCCTTCACTTACCACTCACTCCCATTTCTTGCAGTAAAACGTCATGAATGGATTAACTATATGGGCTAACTCTAATTTCTCTTTTCTCTTTCTTCACTATCAGCCCATTAGTAATGACCTCCAGGTTGCCTACATGAATGAGCAGTTCTCAGTCTTCATTTAGCCTGTTTTATCAGCAGTGTTTGCCACAGGATTATTCCTTTCTCTCTGAAACCTTCCTTCACTAGCCTTCTTGGGTACCAGACTCCACTTCTTGTCCTCCTTAATCACTGCTCCTCCTTCTCAGGATCTTTGCTGTTCCTCGTCATCTTCACCATCTCTTAATGCTGGAGCATCTCAGGGATTGGTCCTTAGCTCTCATCTATTTTCTATCTATACTCAATCTTGTAATAATTTTATACAGCCTTATGGCTTTATCTATGTGTTATAATTTCCATATGTGTATTTCCAGCCTGGCTTATTTCCTGAACCCCAGATTTTTATATCTGACTGTCTGTTTAACATCTCTGCTTCCATATCTTATAGGTATTTCAAGCTCAACGTGAGTTTCAGCTCCTGCTATTTCCCCATCAACAAAATAGCCTTCTCTTTTTGTCCTTCTCATTTATGTAAATTGCAACTCCATTATTTTGGTCACTTAAGATAAAACCCCTAGCTTTATCCTCTTTAAAAAAATTTTAATTTGAGATATAATTTATGCCCATTAGACTGTCCATTTAAACTGCACAATTCAATGAATTTCAACTGAAGAATATATCATGAAACCACTGCCACAATCAATATACAGAACCTTTCTGTCTCCCTTTGTCGCCCATTTGCCCGGCTACATCTTCAACTACTCTCTTTTTCTCACACCTGAAATTTCATCCCTCAGCAAATCCTGTTGCCCAAGTCTTCAAAATACACCTAGAATTCTATTTCTTCTTATTGTACTACTACTACCATTCTGTTCCAAGACACTCTAATTTTTTGTGGGTTTTTGTGATGACTTCCTGCTTATGCACTTCAGTGTATTCAAAACACAGCAGCTGAATATACACTTGTTAAATATGAGCAGTTTCTATTATTCCATTGCTTAAACCCTTGGGGTTTTCCCTTCTCAGAGCAAATGCTAAGTTCATTACAGGGGTACTTTTGGCTCTTCCCAAACTGTCCATCCATAATGCCCTTATCTTTCCATGATCCTACCTCTCTCTCCCTCCTTTCCTTGTCTCCACCCTATTCCTTGAATATACCAAGTTTGGTCCCGCCTCAGGGCCCTTGCACAGGCTGAGTTCTGGTCCCTTTCTTTCTCAGGTACATGCATGGCTTGCATCCTCACTTCCTTCAGATCTTTACTCCAAAGACCCTTTTCTCTATGAACCTTTTCTTGATTCTCTCATTTAAAATTGTATCCCCTCCCACACTTTATTCCATATCCCTACCTTATTTTGCCATTGCACTCATCACTATTTGGTAGTCAACATATGCAGGTGGTGCTAGTGGTAAAGAACCCCCCTGCCAGTGCAGGAGACATTAGAGATGTGGGTTCAATCCCTGAGTCAGGAAGATCCCCAGGAGGAAGGCATGGTAACCCACTCCAGTATTGTTTCCTGGAGAATCCCACAGTCAGAGGAGTCTGGTGGGCCAGGATCCATCAGACTGCAAAGTGTTGAACACAAATGAAGCAATTTAGCATGCACCCACACATACATTTGTTGACCTGCAACTATGTGCCAACGACCATTCTAGGCACTTGGAATGCAGTATTAAATGAAACAGTCGCAAATGTCTATCATCCTGGAGTTTTCACTAATTTTACTAATTTTTCTTGCTTCTCAATCATCTCCCATTAATGAGAATAAAAGCTCTGCAATAACAGGGATTATGTCTATTTTGTTCAATGCTGTATCAGTAGTGGCCAGAAAAATGCTGGCAAGTAGTGGGATTTTAACAAATACCAGCTGTTGTCTTTTAATTTTATTTTTCTGGATAAAAAAGCAACCTCTGGTCCAAGCTTTATTAATGTAGAATAGATTCCTGCAGTGTCCTACTTTAGACCTTGAGGGAATTTGCAGCCTGTGAAAATTGAAGACACAATTGAATTACTAATTAAAAAATGAAACCAGTTCAATTCTGTGATCCTCTAAGAGTGGGATTTAAACTCTGAAGTGGTATTAATCTAACTTTCCAGAGAACTTATCAAGAAAACTCAAGTTCTCTGCAGACAGCCTTTTCCAAGACCTTTGGCTTGATAAGCAGCTGCCTGCATGTTGAGTAATGAGGTGGGCTATGCCACAGATTGCTGCTTCCATAGAAACGTGCCTTATGACACTATTGTCTGGCTTAGTGCTTCCCAAAGTGTGGTCCCTTGACTATCTGCATTGGCATTGATCAACTCGAACCACTAAATCAGGATCTCTGGGGGTAAGATTCTAAAATCTTCATTCTTTGCTAACTCCTGATATAGATCGTTCTTTGAAGTTTGCAGTTATTTGGTTTAAAATTTGTCTGAGTTAGGACAACTGGGTCTAGGAGGATTGAACCACTGTAACTGAAAGAGAAAGGCAAGAATTCTCAGCAGGTGGATTGCAGTGTTCAGGTGAGGATTGAAAGATGTGATTGAATTCAAACATTAGCATTTTGGGCTGTGCTCTTGTTATGGGTTGAATGCTACCCCCACACAAAAGAAAGTCCCAACTCCCAGTCCCTCAGAATGTTACCTGGTTTGAAAATAAGAGTTGTTGCAGACATAATTAGTTAAGATGAGGCCCCACAGGGGTAGGTGGGATCTTTAATCCAATATGATTGATGTCCTTACAAAAAGAACTCCATGTAAAAACAGGGACACAGGAAAAATGCCACATGAAGACAGGATTTGGCAATGAATCTGTAACCCAAGGGACACCAAAAATTGTCAGCAAAGCATGCGAAGCTAGGGAAAGAAAAGGGAGGATTTCTTTATAGGCCCCTGAGGGACCATGACTCTGCCAACATCTTGATTTTAAATTTCCAGCTTCTATAAATGAGAGACAACTAGTTTAAGTTCCCCAGTTTGTGGTATATTGTTTTGGCAGCCCCAGGGAACAAAGAGTGCCCTTGTCCTTCAGTTATTTATCAAACAACTACAAATAATGTTGTTCAGACTTATGGACAAGGGGAGAGGGGAGGAGAGGGTGAGATGTATGGAAAGAGTGACATGGAGACTTATATTACCATATGTAAAATAGACAGCCAATGGGAATTTGCTATATGTCTCAGGGAACTCAAACAGGGGCTCTGTATCAACCTAGAGAGGTGGGATGGCTGGGAGATGGGAGGAAGGCTCAAGAGGGAGGGGGCATATGTACATCTGTGCCTGACTCACGTTGCAGTTTGATAGAAAACAACAACTCTGTAAAGCAATTATCCTTCAGTTAAAAAGTAAATGAATTTAAAAAAGAAAAAAAATAATGTTGTTGAGGTGGGATTGTAGATAAAAGAAGAAGAGGCCAGAGTAACAACTTTAGAGACTTCTCAGCTCAGTTCTGAGTCTTTGCAACCCCATGAATCGCAGCACACCAGGTCTCCCTGTCCATCACCAGCTCCCGGAGTTCACTCAGACTCACGTCCATCGAGTCAGTGATGCCATCCAGCCATCTTATCCTCTGTCGTCCCCTTCTCCTCCTGCCCCCAATCCTTCCCAGCATCAGAGTCTTTTCCAATGAGTCAACTCTTTGCATGAGGTGGCCAAAGTACTGGAGTTTCAGCTTTAGCATCATTCCTTCCAAAGAAATCCCAGGGCTGATCTCCTTCAGAAAATGGACTGGTTGGATCTCCTTGCAGTCCAAGGGACTCTCAAGAGTCTTCTCCAACACCACAGTTCAAAAGCATCAATTCTTCAGCACTCAGCTTTCTTCACAGTCCAACTCTCACATCCATACATGACCACTGGAAAAACCATAGCCTTGACTAGATGGACCTTTGTTGGCAAAGTAATGTCTCTGCTTTTGAATATGCTATCTAGGTTGGTTATAACTTTCCTTCCAAGGAGTAAGCGTCTTTTAATTTCATGGCTGCAATCACCATCTGCAGTGATTTTGGAGCCCAGAAAAATAAAGTCTGACACTGTTTCCACTGTTTCCCCATCTATTTCCCATGAAGTGATGGGACCGGATGCCATGATCTTTGTTTTCTGAATGTTGAGCTTTAAGCTAACTTTTTCACTCTCCTCTTTCACTTTCATCAAGAGGCTCTTTAGTCTTCATTTTCTGCCATAAGGGCGGTGTCATCTGCATATCTGAAGTTATTGATATTTCTCCCAGCAATCTTGATTCCAGCTTATGCTTCTTCAGGCCCAGTGTTTCTCATGATGTACTCTGCATGAAGTTAAATAAGCAGGGTGACAATATACAGCCTTGACATACTCCTTTTCCTATTTGGAACCAGTCTGTTGTTCCATGTCCAGTTCTAACTGTTGCTTCCTGACCTGCATATAGGTTTCTCAAGAGGCAGGTCAGGTGGTCTGGTATTCCCATCTCTTTCAGAATTTTCCACAGTTGATTGTGATGCACACAGTCAAAGGCTTTGGCATAGTCAATAAAGCAGAAATAGATGTTTTTCTGGAACTCTCTTGCTTTTTCCATGATCCAGTAAATGTTGGCAATTTGGTCTCTGGTTCCTCTGCCTTTTCTAAAACCAGCTTGAACATCTGGAAGTTCATGGTTCATGTATTGCTGAAGCCTGGCTTGGAGAATTTTGAGCATTACTTTATTAGCATGTGAGATGAGTGCAATTGTGTGGTAGTTTGAGCATTCTTTGGCATTGCCTTTCTTTGGGATTGGAATGAAAACTGACCTTTTCCAGTCCTGTGGCTACTGCTGAGTTTTCCAAATGTGCTGGCATATTGAGTGTAGCACTTTCACAGCATCATCTTTCAGGATTTGAAATAGATCAACTGGGATTCCATCACCTCCACTAGAGACTTCTAGACTAAGGGAATTTAAAAAGTAGACTGGAAATTTTTCTAGAGGATAGACAAATAGACCAATGGAAGAATAAAGAAGCTAGAAAAATGCTCATACTGTATGAAAGCTGATGTGTGACAGAAATGGCATTGTTAGAAAGTGAGAGAGACAGGGACTAAATAATATAAATGAGTGGAAAATTTGGCTATCTACATACAAAAATAAAATTAGGTCCCTACTTCATGTAATAACAGTAATCACTTAAACACATTTAGTACATATGGTTCTAAGAGTTTTTTGCTTATCCTTGTCGCAACTTCACACTTATCTATCAATAGACACTGTTATTTTTATACCCATTTTACAGATTAAGAAACTAGGGCACATAAAGGTTAAGTGACTGGCTAAAAAGCGATAGAGCTGAGATGTGAGCCCAAGCAGTCTAGCTTCAGATTCTACACTCTTAATCACTATGCCATACTATTTCATAAAGAAATTGAGTTAAGATATATTAAAAATTTGACTATGAAGATAAAAAACTGAAAAAATTTAGAAGAAAATGAAGAAGAATATCTTTAAGACTTCTGTCATGAAATAAATAAAACTGGTAAAGTACAAATTATAAAAATATGAATGGCATATACTACAATGAAAATTTTGTTCATCAAAAGACATCACAATAAGAGTGAAAAAGATACCTGCAGCGTGTACAATCAGCAGAGACTTAGTATGCAGTGTATACAGAAGAACTCATTCTCATCACTATGAAAAGGACAAGCAATACAATAAAAAGGTAACACAGAAAAAAACATGGTGACGTGGAACCTCACTGATGAGGAAACAGAAATAACTAATAATCACTTGAGAAGATGATTGTAAGTTCACACCTATCACATTGACAGAAATTTTGAAAACCTGACAATACTACGTCATGACAAGAATGTAAAGCAGTGGCAGGTCCCACACAAGCAGGGGGAATGTAAATTGGGGGAGCCGCACTGGAGATCAGTTTTACAATGTTTAATAAAGTTGCAGATCACTTGCCTTATAACTCAACAACCCACAGGAATATACCCCATGGCAACTTGTCCAGGAGACAGAGATGCTCACAGCAAAATATGTTTTGTAAAAGTGTTTGTAATAGCAAACCTAAGTCATCAACAGAAAAGCGGATAAACTCATGGTGGTGTATTCATACAAAGGACTACTATGCAGCACTGAAGATTAATAAACTAGAGCCAAGTATATTCATGAAAGAACCGTATAAACATAGTGATACTTTAGAAAATTGAAGATTATGTAAAAGTTAAATACATAAAGCTATGTAAATGCTAAAAAGTTAAAACATATTTAATGGTTAGCAAATTTAAAAATGTATATAAAAGTTAAAAACATATAACACAATTCAAGAATTGTTAAAGGTTACATATACACAGAATAAAACTGTCAAAAATGATTGGAAAAGACAAACCCATCACTCACTTAGAGCCAGACATCCTGGAATGTGAAGTCAAGTGGGCTTTAGAAAGCATCACTAGGAACAAAGCTAGTGGAGGTGATGGAATTCCAGTAGAGCTATTTCAAATCCTGAAAGATGATGCTGTGAAAGTGCTGCACTCAATATGCCAGCAAACTTGGAAAACTCAGCAGTGGCCACAGGACTAGAAAAGGTCAGTTTTCAATTCCAATCCCAAAGAAAGGCAATGCCAAAGAATGCTCAAACTACCACACAATTGCACTCATCTCACACGCTAGTAAAGTAATGCTCAAAATTCTCCAAGCCAGACTTTGGCAATACATGAACCGTGAACCTCCAGATGTTCAAGCTGGTTTTAGAAAAGGCAGAGGAACCAGAGATCAAATTGCCAACATTTACTGGATCATGGAAAAAGCAAGAGAGTTCCAGAAAAACATCTATTTCTGCTTTATTGACTATGCCAAAGCCTTTGACTGTGTGGATCACAATAAACTGTGGAAAATTCTGAAAGAGATGGGAATACCAGACTACCTGACCTGCCTCTTGAGAAATTTGTATGCAGGTCAGGAAGCAGCAGTTAGAACAGGACATGGAACAACAGACTGGTTCCAAATAGGAAAAGGAGTACGTCAAGGCTGTATATTGTCACCCTGCTTATTTAACTTCTATGCAGAGTACATCATGAGAAACACTGGGCCTGAAGAAGCACAAGCTGGAATCAAGATTGCTGGGAGAAATATCAATAACCTCAGATATGCAGATGACACCACCCTTATGGCAGAAAGTGAAGAGGAACTCAAAAGCCTCTTGATGAAAGTGAAAGAGGAGAGTGAAAAAGTTAGCTTAAAGCTCAACATTCAGAAAGCTAAGATCATGGCACCTGGTCCCATCACTTCATGGGAAATAGATGGGGAAACAGTGGAAACAGTGTCAGACTTTATTTTTCTGGGCTCCAAAATCACTGCAGATGGTGATTGCAGCCAGGGGGATATATTTGTAATGAGTAAACCCAGGGCATTAAATATACTGGATTAGTGTTTTTTGAGATGAGGTGGTTGCATAGCATCAACCACCAACTCAGTGGACATGAACTTGGGCAAACTCCAGGAGATAGTGAAGGACAGGGAAGCCTGGCATGCTCCATGGAGTCACAAAGAGTCAGACAGGACTTAGTGACTGAACAACAGTAAGAACAAAGTGTTATTTTATTTCTTAAACTAAAGGTGGGTGCATAGGTACTTATTTGCTGTTTCCTTTTCTATGTCTTAAATATTTCCCCAAGTAAAAATTTTTTAAGAGAAAAGAGCTGTAAAAAGCAGGCAAGTCATCTGAATGTTAAGTGTTGTTGGGGTTTCAGCTCAGAAAAGGCAAGAAGTGACCACATTCATGTCCAACCCGGGGTAAAAAAAAAAAAGAAATGACCACATTGCCTCCTCTGGCGTCTACTCTCTTCCCTTCTCTTATTCCATGAAAGATAAATGCTGTTAAGAATATTTTTTGACTTCCTCTTTCTGAGATCCAGGCTCTTTGTGTTTCTGTCCTAGGATTCCCTTCCTCGTGGTCTGCATAGGTACTGTTTGGGTAAAGCGAGCTCTTTCCCGAGTGAGTACTTCTTTTTGCAGGGTCACTGTGTTTTCTAGTCTTCTGTATTTGACAAGTTGTTTTTGATTGAATGTTTTTTAAGTGTGCTTTCTATTAACATGCTATAAGTGACCAAATTCTCTCACAAGTAAAGTATGACTGACATATAGCTAATATTCCTCCTCTGCACAACCAAAGGGTCTTCTGGACAAGCCATAAATCAGAATGGAAGAGCTCCGTGTCTGGTGCCTCTGGAGGGCTTTTAGCATTTCTCTGGGAATCCATTTGGTCTCAGCCAAATGGAAAAGCTGGGAAGAAGCAGGTGTTTTCCACACAGTTTTGGTGTTTTCTATGCTCTTCTGTACAGCAACATCAACAGAAAATATCGTTTTTATTGTGGATGTTATCATGTAATATCGATACTTTGCCACAGTGAGTTTTACCCAAGTATTTTAGTATAGTGGATAGAATAAATCTGAGTTCAGACATTACTCTTTTTGTGTTATTTCAATATTTTCCCCTTACCAACATCCTGGCCATCAGTTTTAGTATTTGCAAAGCACCAAGGGGAGGAATAAAAAGCAGCCGACCATCCCTCTGTTCACATGAATTCAGAAGGATCCAACCTAGAAAACTATTATAAAAATTGAAAAAAAAATGCTTCTCTTCCCTGAAAATTTATATTTCATAATAATCATTATTTTGATTACAGTGGCAGGGAAAAGGCTTTCAGGGAATTGAGCATTTTTTTATTGTTTCAAGGAGGTTTTTTTTTGTTTTTAATTTTTTGGTTTTCTCAATTGCTGGTCATTTACATTTGATTCCATAATTGAAACTGAATTTGGAGCTTAAGAATGGAAAGATCTATTTTAAGAAATTTCTTAAAATACATGGCTTTCTAAAGTGGTAATAAGAGGGAGGTATTGCCTGGATATGGTAGGATCGGGATCAAGGAACAGGTATGAGCTGAGTGTTCTCCTTGTCTGCAGGAATATTCCTCTATAAGTCACGATTATGATGTGGTGTGGGTCGGGGGAGATGTGCTCCTGGAATCCTGTTTAATGTGCATAAAAGAATGCCTTGATATTCTTCAGTTGCCAAGTTGTCTCCAGCTCTTCACCACCCATTGGACTGCAGCATGCCAGGCTTCCCTGCTCCTCAGCATCTGCCAAACTTTGCCCAAGTTCATGTCCACCACATCAATGATGCCATTCAACCATCTTCAGTTCAGTTCAGTTGCTCAGTCGTGTCTGAATCTTTGTGACCCCATAAATCGCAGCACGCAAGGCCTCCCTGTCCATCACCAACTCCCAGGGTTTACCCAAACTCATGTCCATCAAGTCAGTGATGCCATCAAGCCATCTCATCCTCTGTCGTCCCCTTCTCCTCCTGCCCCCAATCCCTCCCAGCATCAGAGTCTTTTCCAATGAGTCAACTCTTCGCATGAGGTGGCCAAAGTACTGGAGTTTCAGCTTTAGCATCATTCCTTCCAATGAATACCCAGGACTGATCTCCTTTAGGAGGAACTGGTTGGATTCCTTGCAGTCCAAGGGACTTTCAAGAGTCTTCTCCAACACCACAGTTCAAAAGCATCAATTCTTCAGCACTCAGCTTTCTTCACAGTCCAACTCTCACATCCATACATGACCACTGGAAAAACCATAGCCTTGACTAGACGGACCTTTGTTGGCAAAGTAATGTCTCTGCTTTTGAATATGCTATCTAGGTTGGTTATAACTTTCCTTCCAAGGAGTAAGCGTCTTTTAATTTCATGGCTGCAATCACCATCTGCAGTGATTTTGTGGCCCCCCAAAATAAAGTCTGACACTGTTTCCACTGTTTCCCCATCTATTTCCCATGAAGTGATGGGACCGGATGCCATGATCTTTGTTTTCTGAATGTCGAGCTTTAAGCCAACTTTTTCACTCTCCTCTTTCACTTTCATCAAGAGGCTTTTTAGTTCCTCTTCACTTTCTGCTATAAGGGTGGTGTCATCTCTATATCTGAGGTTATTGATATTTCTCCCAGCAATCTTGATTCCAGCTTGTGCTTCTTCCAGTCCAATGTTTCTCATGATGTACTCTGCATATAAGTTAAATAAGCAGGGTGACAATATACAGCCTTGATATACTCCTTTTCCTATTTGGAACCAGTCTGTTGTTCCATGTCCTGTTCTAACTGCTGCTTCTTGACTTGCATATAGGTTTCTCAAGAGGCAGGTCAGGTAGTCTGGTATTCCCATCTTTTTCAGAATTTTCCACAGTTTATTGTGATCCACTGGAGAAGGTAATGGCACCCCACTCCAATACTTTTGCCTGGAAAATCCGATGGGCAGAGGAGCCTGGTAGGCTGCAGTCCATGGGGTCACGAAGAGTTGGACATGACTGAGCGACTTCACTTTCACTTTTCACTTTCATGCATTGGAGAAGGAAATGGCAACCCACTCCGGTACTCTTGCCTGGAGAATCCCAGGGACGGGGCAGCCTGGTGGCTGCCATCTATGGGGTCGCACAGAGTCGGACACGACTGAAGTGACTTAGCAGACTTAGCAGATTGTGATCCACACAGTCAAAGGCTTTGGCATAGTCAGTAAAGCAGAAATAGATGTTTTTCTGGAACTCTCTTGCTTTTTCTATGATCCATTGGATGTTGGCAATTTGATCTCTGGTTCCTCTGCCTCTTCTAAAAACCAGCTTGAACATCTGGAAGTTCACGGTTCATGTATTGCTGAAGTCTGGTTTGGAGAATTTTGAGCATTACTTTTCTAGTGTGTGAGGTGAGTGCAACTGTGCGGTAGTTTGAGCATTCTTTGGCATTGCCTTTCTTTGGGATTGGAATTGAAAACTGACCTTTTCCAGTCCTGTGGCCACTGCTGAGTTTTCCAAGTTTGCTGGCATATTGAGTGCAGCACTTTCACAGCATCATCTTACAGGATTTGAAATAGCTCAACTGGAATTGCATTACTTCCACTAGCTTTGTTTGTAGTGATGCTTTCTAAGGCCCACTTGACTTCACATTCTAGGATGTCCGGCTCTAGTTGAGCGATCACACCATTGTGATTATCTGGGTTGTGAAGCTCTTTTTTGTACAGTTCTTCTGTGTATTCTTGCCACCTCTTCTTAATATCTTTTGCTCTGTTAGGTCCATACCATTTCTGTCCTTTACCAAGTCCATCTTTGCATGAAATATTCCCTTGATATCTCTAATTTTCTTGTTGAGGTCTCTAGTCTTAGATACCACTTAAAGCCTTTGTCTTGTTATTAAACTCCTGTGATGCTGGAATGGTGAATTTTGAAAAGTATTTATTTATGTGGCTGCCTCAGGTCTTAGTTGCTCCACTTGGGGTCTTTCCCTGGGTCGCCCGAGTCTCTAGCTGTGGCCCACAGGCTCCAAGCAGTTGGGTCAGTGGATGCAGCACTTGGACTTAGTTGCTCCGTGGTGTGTGGGATGTTATTTCCCCAGTCAGGGATCAAACCCATATGCCCTCCATTACAAGTCAGATTCTTAACCACCGGGCTATCAGAGAAGTCTCTGGAATGCTGAATTGTATCACTTGATTATCCATTTTCTATCAGCATCCAAAAACATTTTACCAGATGTATGACTGGATTTCTCCAGTAAACTTTCTACTTTGCAGTCATCTGAGTGAGAAGAATTTTCCGATAGTATTATTTAACCCTTAGAAGCACATTTATTTTCCTAGATCACTTGCATTTGGTTAGTTAGCAAAGAATGAATGAAAATGTCCTTGTTAGGCATGGAGCACGCGGTGGACATGCCTGGATGCGTGGCAGAACTGGGAGGCTGGGCTGAGTGGTTATATATTGTTTATGTGGATGCTATTGTCCAACTTTCTGTAGCTGTGGCACAACAATATAGTGTTCTAAGGGGTTTGTAGTGTGGCAGAGGGAGATGGCAGGGTAGAAGGCTGTGCGCTCATCTTCTCCTGCAAGAACTCCAAAATTACAACTTGCTGCTGAACAACCGTTGACAGGAGAATGTTGGATCCCACCAAAATAAGATACCTCATGTCCAAGGGCAAAGGAGAATCACCAGCAAGATGGTAGGAGGGGTGAAATCACATTTGGAATCAAACCCCATACCCGCCAGAGATGCTTGGAGGGCTCAAACAAACTTTGTGTGCACCAGGACACAGAGACCCAACAGAGACTGAGCCAGATCTGTGTTTGAGTGTCTCCTGCGGAGGTATGGGTCAGCCGTGGCCTGCCGCAGGGGTAGAGGCTCTGGGTGCAGCAGACCTGGGTGTGGCATAAGCCCTCTTGGACGAGGTTGCCATTAACCCCACCAGAGAGCCACCAGAACTTACATAGGACTGGGGAAATGAACTCTTGGAGGGCACAAACAAAAACTTGTGTGCACCAGGACCCAGGAGAAAGGAGCAGTGACCCCCCAAGAGACTGACCAGACTTGTCTGTGAGTGTCCAGGAGTCTCTGGTGCAGGCATGGGTTGGTGGTGACCTGCTGCAGGGTCGGGGGCACTGAGTGCAGCAGTGCATGCATGGGACCTTTTGAAGGAGGTGCCATTTTCTTCATTACCTGCACCATAGTTTGGCCTCAGGTCAAACAACAGGGAGGGAACACAGCCCCACTGACCAACAGAAAATTGGATTAAAGATTTACTGAACATGGCCCAGTGCATCATAACAAGACCCAGTTTCCCCCTCAGTCAGTCTCTCCCATCAGGAAGCTTCCATAAGCTTCTTATCCTTCTCCATCAGAGGGCAGACAGAATGAAAACCACAATCACAGAAAACTAATCAGACTGATCACATGGACCACAGGATTGTCTAACTCAATGAAACTATGAACCGTGCCATGTAGGGCCACCCAAGATGGACAGGTCATGGTAGAGAGTTCTGCCAAAACGTGGTCCACTGGAGAAGGAAATGGTAAACCACTTCAGTATTCTTGCCTTGAGAACCCCACGAACAATTTGGAAAGGCAAAAAGATATGACACTGAAAGATGAACTCCCCAGGTTGATAGGTGCCCAATATGCTCCTGGAGATCAGTGGAGAAATAACTCCAAAAAGAATGAAGAGATGGAGCCAAAGCAAAAGCAACACCCAGTTGTGGATGTGACTGGTGATGGAAGTAAAGTCCAATGCTATAAGAGCAATACTGCATAGGAACCTGGAATGTTAGGTCCATGAATCTAGGCAAATTGGAAGTGGTCAGTCAAGAGATGGCAAGAGTGAACATCAACATTTCAGGAATCAGTGAATTAAAATGGACTGGAATGGGTGAATTTAACTCAGATGACCACTATGTCTACTACTGTGGTCAAGAATCCCTTAGAAGAAATGGAGTAGCCATCATAGTCAACCATAGAGTCATAAATGCAGTTCTTGGATGCAATCTCATAAATGACAGAATGATCTCTGTTCGTTTCCAAGGCAAACCATTCAATATTACAGTAATCCAAGTCTATGCCCTGACTAGTAATGCTGAAGAAGCTGAAGTTGAATGGTTCTGTGAAGACCTACATGACCTTCTAGAACTAACACACAAAAAAGATGTCCTTTTCATTATAACGACTGGAATGCAAAAGTAGGAAGTCAAGAGATACCTGGAGTAACAGGCAAATTTGGCCTTCGAGTACAAAACAAAGCAGGGCAAAGGCTAACAGAGATTTGCCAAAAGAAGGCACTGGTCAGAGCAAACACCCTCTTCCAACAACACAAGAGAAGATTCTACACATGGACATCACCAGATGGTCAACACCGAAATCAGACTGATATATTCTTTGCAGCCAAAGATGGAGAAGCTCTATACAGTCAGCCAAAACAAGACCGGGAGCTGACTGTGGCTCAGATCATGAACTCCTTATTGCCAAATTCAGACTGAAATTGAAGAAAGTAGGGAAAATCACTAGACCATTTAAGTATGACCTGTATCAAATCCCTTATGATTATACAGTGGAAGTGAGAAATAAATTCGAAGGATGAGATCTGATAGACAGAGTGCCTGAAGAACTATGGATGAAGGTTTGTGACCTTGTACAAGAGCTAGGAATCAAGACCATCCCCAAGAAAAAGAAACACAAAAAGGCAAAATGGTTGTCTGAGGAGGCCTTACAAATAACTGAGAAAAGAAGAGAATCTAAAGGAAAAGGAGAAAAGGAAAGATATATCTATTTGAATGCAGAGTTCCAAGGAATATCAAGGAGAGATAAGAAAGCCTTCCTCAGTGATCAATGCAAAGAAATAGAGGAAAACAATAGAATGGGAAAGACTAGAGATCCCTCAAGAAAATTAGAGATACTGAGAGAACATTTAATGCAAAGATAGGCACAATTAAGGACAGAAATGGTATGGATCTAACAGAAGCAGAAGATATTAAGAAGAGGTGGCAAGAATACACAGAACTATACAAGAAAGATCTTCATGACCCAGATAACCACGATGGTGTGATCACTCACCTAGAGCCAGACATCCTGGAATAGGAAGTCAAGTGGGCCTTAGGAAGCATCACTATGAACAAAGCTAGTGGAGGTGATGGAATTCCAGTTGAGCTATTTCAAATCCTGAAAGATGATGCTGTGAAAGTGCTGCACTCAATATGCCAGCACATTTGGAAAACTCAGCAGTGGCCACAGGACTGGAAAAGGTCAGTTTTCACTCCAATCCCAAAGAAAGACAATGCCAAAGAATTTTCAAACTACCACACAGTTGTACTCATCCCACACACTAGCAAAGTAATGCTCAAAATTCTCCAAGTCGGGCTTCAAGAGTACGTGAACGGTGAACTTCCAGATGTTCAAGCTGGATTTAGAAAAGGCAGAGGAACCAGAGATCAAAATTGCCAACATCTGTTGGATCATTGAAAAACCATGAGAGTTCCAGAAAGACATCTATTTCTGCTTTATTGGCTTTATGCCAAAGCCTTTGACTGTATGGATTACACATACAGTTTACAATTTACCACAAACTGTGGGAAATTCTGAAAGAGATGGGAATACCAGACTGCCTTACCTGCTCCTGAGAAATGTTTGTGCAGGTCAAGAAGCAACAGTTGGAACTGGATATGGAACAACAGACTGGTTCCAAATAGGAAAAGGAGTATGTCAGGCTGTATATTGTCACCCTGCTTATTAACTTATATTCAGAGTACATCATGTGAAATGCTGGGCTGGATGAAGCATAAGCTGGAATCAAGATTGCTGGGAGAAATATCAATAACCTCAGATATACAGATGATACCACTGTTAGGGCAAAAAACGAAGAAGAACAAAAGAGCGTCTTGATGAAAGTGAAAAAGGAGAGTGAAAAAGTTGGCTTAATATTTAACATTCAGAAAACTAAGATCATGGCATCTGGTCCCATCACTTCATGGCAAATAGATGGGGAACAGAGGAAACAGTGACAGACTTTATTTTTTTGGGCTCCAAAATCACTGCAGATGGTGCCTGCAGCCATGAAATTAAAAAGGACTTGCTCCTTGGAAAAAAGCTATAACCAACCTAGACAGCATATTAAAAAGCAGAGACATTACTTTGCCAACAAAGGTCTGTCTAGTCAAAGCTGTGGTTTTTCCAGTAGTCCTGTATGGATGTGAGAGTTGGACTATAAAGAAAGCTGAGTGCTAAAGAACTGATGCTTTTGAACTGTGGTGTTGGAGAAGACTCTTGAGAATCCCTTGGACTGCAAGGAGATGCAACCAGTCCATCCTAAAGGAAATCAGTCCTGAATATTCATTGGAAGGACTGATGATGAAGCTGAAACTCCAGTACTTTGGCCACCTGATGGGAAGAGCTGACTCCTTGGAAAAGACCCCAGTGCTAGGAAAGATTGAAGGCGGGAAGAGAAGGGGATGACAGAGGATGAGATGGTTGGATGGCATCACTGACTCAATGGACATGAGTTTGAGTAAGCTCCCGGAGTCAGTGATGGACAGGGAACCCTGGTGTGCTGCAGTCTTTGGGGTCGCAAAGAGTGGGACATGACTGAGTGACTGAATTAAACTGAAGTAGATGTGATGGTCTTGTTCATGCTCTTTATTCATATGTAAAACGATGTCTGCCATATAATACATGCTCTTTGCCCATCGAAAGAAAAGAAGCATTAATGAATGAATAGGTGACAGTTAAGTACAAGACTTTGTTATGTTCATCATATTCATTCTTCTAAAATTCCAGAATACCAGTTTTCTGTAACTAGGGCTGTTGGGAGATACGAAGAGCAGTAGGAAATACCCAGAAAATAGACAAGAAAGCAGCAGCTGGGAAGCACAGGCGGGTCATAGGTCTCTAATCATCTTCTGTTTTATACACAGAAGATTAAAGATTCCCTCTGAGTTTTGATTAAGGATGCACAGTTACAAGATTAAATATTGGTGAGTCAAATTAGAAAAGGTTTAACTCCAATCTCAGAATTAATCAAGGCTCCCTCTGCCACCCCCTCCCTCCCATTAAGCTGTCTTTACAGCATGGGATTACAGAAAACCATCTAAGAGTTTGTGTCCCATGGCTCTCTGGTATGTTTTCCATACAGCTGTCCTCGTTCAGATCACAAACAATTCTCCCGTCAAGAATCAAAGCTCATTTCCCCTTGAAGTCTCTGTTTATAAGCATGACTGAGTTCATTCCAAAGTCTGCACATATTTATTTATTTTGGTGACTGGCAGGGTCTGGTATCAGGTACAGCATGCACTCTCCTTATGCGTCGTCACGAAACGTATTAAAACTTGGTACACTTGTCTGTGTCCAAAAACACCTCCTTAATCATTCCAGTAATTATGCAAACACTCCCATGGGTCCGGCTATAAACATGTCCTTCCCTTCCCAAGAAGCCTTCTGACTCTCCTTGGAAGCCACACCAAAGGGAGTGTGGGCAGAAAACGCCTTTAATAACTCCACCAAAGTGAGGTTAATATGGTCACGAGGCATCTGCGAAATAAAGCTGTCATGGCTTTATTAAAGGCTGTAGTTTAGGCACAAGCTTTCATGGTAACAGTAAAACAATTCTTAAGAAATAAATAAAAGGATCAGAAAGAAAAACGTGGATCCTAACTGAAGACTAGATTCCACATTTTACAAATATGTTTTCTTGATTGATAAAGAAGAGTCATTGCCCTTTAAATGTGTTATTGGTTGTAAGAAAACGTTCAAGTCCAAGGAAACTCTGCAGAGGTTTTGTTACTAATGGCCCCAAACCTGGCAGGAGTTTCCTAAGCACAATGAGCCCTTGGTGGTCCGTATTTGACATGGGCCCATGTCAAATCTTCTTCCCATCTTCAAGGGGTAGATGATCGTTCTTATTCCTGGAGGTTTTCCTTTCCCCTCTGTGGGAGGGGACCATGAGTTTCAGACTCAGGGTCATTTAAAAAGGCCTATATTATCTTCTCTATCTTCTCTCATTTTTGTTTTTTTTTGTCTTACCTAGTACCAAAGATCAGTCCTAGGTGTTCATTGGAAGGACTCATGTTGAAGCTGAAACTCCAATACTTTGGCCACCTGATGCAAAGAGCTGACGCATTTGAAAAGACCCTGATGTTGGGAAAGATTGAGGGCAGGAGGAGAAGAGGATGACAGAGGATGAGATGGTTGGATGGTATCACTGACTCAATGGACATGGGTTTGGGTGGACTCCAGGAGTTGGTGATGGACAGGGAGGCCTGGCGTGCTGTGGTTCATGGGGTCACAAGGAGTCGGACACAATGAGCTACTGAATTGAGTATCAAGTGAAACATGTAAAATATCATGTAGGAAACGAGTTGCCAGTCCAGGTTCGATGCATGATGCTAGTTGCTTGGGGCTGGTGCACTGGGACGGCCCAGAGGGATGGTATGGGGAGGGAGGAGGGAGGAGGGTTCGGGATGGGGAACACATGTATACCTGTGGCGGATTCATTTTGATATTTGGCAAAACTAATACAATTATGTAAAGTTTAAAAATAAAATAAAATTGGAAGAAAAAAAAAAAAAAAAAGAAGACCAAGTGTGACAAGTTAGACTCTAGGTTCTTATGTCAGGTTTAAAACACAAAAGAGCACTCATGATCCGGTGTGTGTGTGTGTGTGTGTGTGTGTGTGTGCGTGTGTGTATGTGCATGCACACTCAGTTGTGTTTGACTCTTTGTGACCCCATGGACCATAGTCAGCCAGTCTCTTCTGCCCATGGAATTTCCCAGGCAAGAATACTGGAGTGGGTTGCTACTTCCATTTTCTGGAGCTCTTCCCAACCCAAGGATTGAACCCGAGTCTCTTGCATCTCCTGCATTGGCAGGTGTGTTCTTTACCAGCTGAGCCACCATTATCAGATACAGATATAAATCTCACAACATGGAAAATGTTAGATATAAAGATAACGGAAAACCATTTAGTGCTAACATGGACTCTTTAAGGAACCTGGGCCAAGGGAGAGCCATAGACTCTGGTGTGTGGCAGCCCACATTGGCTGTTTATAGTTGAGTGAAGGAGTGGATGCTTTGCGTTCCCTGATCCCAAATCATTGAGACAATTTTCATTTCAAATAATCTGCAGGGCATGGTGGGAGGATCCCTGAGAAACTAATGAGGTAGCCCTTCCAGCCTCTAAGATTGGAATGTAGTTTTCCCTGAGAAAGAAGCATCAGACATCTGGAAATGTGGATTAGCAGAGAAGGCTTTTACAGTCAAGTAGAAAATCCTGGGCTTTATCCTTTAGATCACAGAGTCAATGGAGGAGTTTGGAGAGAGGAATAATGGGACAGAAATGGTGTCTAAAAATGTGGATTTGAATATGGTGTAACTTGAAGGATTTCTGGGAAAGAGGCTAGTTCAGAATATTTTTTCAACAATCTGTGTCTGAGAAGGTGAAATACTATTGGTTTATTGGCTGAACTGAACTCAATAAGAAGGGAAATAAGGAACAACTCTATTTTAATTCATCTACTGTATTTGAGCATGGTCTGTCCAATTCTCTCCCATTATCCCTGGATGAAGCCTGGGCAAGATCTCACAGCTTTCTTGTCCTTTTGCCTCATTAGACAAGTCCCATTTTACTGTCACCTATTAAACAGTCCAGTCCAGTCTTAACAGAAACTTCAGCTTCATATCCAATTCTGAGCTTCTCTCCTTTCCCCTGGCTCAGGTTTGAGCTATTATCTAAGAAAGGGGTGCAGTCTTTCCTTCTTATACTCCTTTCTCTTCTTTGTACCTCCTGCTAGTCACTCCTCCTGGATTAGAACATGAGAAAGAAGGGGTTAGAATGAAATGGAGAAAAACATTTTTACCCAGTTCATGTTATTTGTCAGGTTCCCCTGGCTGTTGTTGATTTGTGTGGCTGGGCTCCATGTTCTGGCTCATCTGTGGGCTGCTGAGTGATCTGCTGTGTGTATCATGTGGGGTCTGAATGGTGTGGCAGGAAGTTCACTCCACAGTTGGCTTCTTCCGACCCTGTCTGCCATCTTCTGCCCTGCACTATATGCATATCCGCTTGCATCCTATCAAGATGGTGCAAGCCTGGCTACCTTGTAGTGTTCACCAAACCCATGGGAAATGCGTGGCTCCTTGCCATTCCAAACTCAGGCTGTCTCTGATGTTCTTTTCCTCTCTCCTACCAGCATCTCCATCTTCTACCTTCTCCAGTGGGAAGCAGACATCAACAAACACCCCTAAATTCTAATACATCCATGCCGAACACTCCAGAGAACAATTCCACTGTATTCTTCTCCAGGGAAGTAAGAATTTCTGCAGTTTTTCAAGCCTCCAGCTGAGGAGTGAGATGTTGTTAAGGGCAGAATTCATCTGTTAAAGTCTCAGCCCTAGAACTTCAGAACGTGACTGTACTTACAGATAGAATTTGGGAAGTAATTAAAACAGAGTCACTGGGGTGGGCTCTAATCTGCTATGACTGGTGTTCTTATAAAAAGAGAAGATTAAGACACAGTTACAGAGAGAAGACCACGTGAAGATACATGGAGAGAAAGGCCAAGGAGAGAGGCCTCAGAAAGAATCAACTCTCCTGACACCTTGATTGTGAGAACTGGTGACCGTGAGAAAAGAACGTTGTGTTGTCTGAGGCATCCAGTCTGTGATATTTGTTACGGCAGACCTAACACTCTAATATGTTGTTCTTCAGTGGCTGAGTCATGTCTGACTCTTGCAACCCCAAGGACTGTAGCCCAGCAGTCTATGGGATTTCCCAGGCATGAATATTGGAGTGTATTTCATTCTCTGGGGGATTTTCCCAACCCAGGGATCAAACCCACATCTCCTGCATCGGCAGGCAGATGCTTTACCACTGTGCCCCCTGGGAAGCCCAGCAAACTAGCATAGGTACCTGTTTTCATTTTGCCCATTTCTGCAAACTGGGACATGTGGATCAGGAATTTTGAAAAATCTACAGAGTTCAGTTGGACTCTGAAGGCAAGAGTGTAGCACTTGTGTGAATGGCACCAAGAACTTGGGCCTCTCTGGGGTACCATGGGGCAGGCTGGAGGAATTCAGCTGTAAACAGAGGCCGTAACCTGAAGTTGAGAGGTTGCCTGGTCTGTGCCTGGTCAGTGTTCAGCTGTGAGCGTCCTGGGAACAGGGGTCCTCAGTCTGTGCTCATCTGCTGTTCAGCTTTACACCACCCTGCCTATATCTGTGTGCATATTTGTTTTATTCTTTCAACTCGGATACTCACGTTTAAGTCTGTTTCTATTTCTGACACAACAGTGGGCAGGATTTTCTTTTGAATGTCGAATGCTTTGAGAGAATTTTACTTTATTTGTACTTACGTGTGTATTTTTCTCTTTCACATTCTAGTTATTCAAGCTGAAAAAAAATGAGACGAAACTAAGCATTCATTTGAATTTCAACTTCAGGCTATAGGCCTTTTGATTGCGAGCCTATCTTGAAATTCCAATTTGGATGGCATTTGTTTCAGGACTTAAAATAATTCAGGATTCTTTTAGTTGAAAATATGAAATCAATGCCTTTTTGATGAATAGAGGTTTTACATCTGAATAATAAATAGGCTGTTCTTTGTTTTCATAAATAGCTGGGGAAAATCATAAACCTCAGTTATCTCCTGTCATTAAACTCATCCTGGAGATGTGTGGAGTCTACTTTAAAAATACTGAACAAAAATAAGTTCATAAATGTAGATTATCCAAAGAGAAAGCATTAAGCGTTAAATATAGAGACTATGAATAAATTATTTGTTCTGTATAAATAACAGAGACGCTCACAAGGGAAGCATGAAATAGAGGACAGCATCATTGTTGTTGTTCAGGCGCTAAGTCATGTCTGGCTCTGAAACCCTACGAACTACTGCATGCTAGGTTCCTCTGTCTCCCACCATCTCCTGGAGTTTGCTCAAATTCATGTCCATTGAGTTGGTGATTTCATCTAACCATCTCATCCTCTGCCACTGCCTTCTCCTTTTGCCTTCAATCGTTCCCAGCATCAGGGTCTTTTCCAGTGAGTCAGCTCTTTGCATCATGTGGCCAAAGTATTGGAGCTTCAGTTTCAGCATCAGTTCTTCCAATGAATACTCGGGGTTGATTTCCTCTAGTATTAACTGGTTTGATCTCTTTGCAGTACAAAGGACTATCAAGAATCTTCTCCAGCACCACAATTTGAAAGTGTCATTTATTTGGCACTCAGCCTTCTTTATAGTTCAACTCTCACCTGAACATGGCTACTGGAAAAAATCATAGCTTTGACTATACAAACCTTCGTTGGCAAAGTGAAATCTCTGCTTTAGAATATGCTGTCTAGGTTTGTCATAGATTTTCTTCCAAGGAGCAAGCATCTTTTAATTTTATGGCTGCAGTCACAATCCTCAGTGATTTTGGAGCCCAGGAAAATAAAATCTGTCAGTTTTTTACCTTCTATTTGCCATGAAATGGTGGGACTGGGTGCCATGATCTGAGATTTTTGAATGCTAAGTTTTAAGTCAGCTTTTTCATTCTCCTCTTTCACCCTCATCAAGATGCTCTTTATCTTCACTTCTTGCCATTAGAGTGGTATCATCTGCATATCTGAGGTTGTTGATATTTCTCCCATCAATCTTGATTCCAGATTGTGATTCATCCACCCTGGTATTTCTCATGATGTACTCTGCATATAAGTTAAAAAAAGCAGGGTGACAATACACAGCCTTATTGTACTTCTTTCCAATTTTGAACCAGTCAGTTGTTCCATGTCTGGTTCTAACTGTTGCTCCTTGACCTGCATACAGATTTCTCAGGAGACAGGTAAAGTGGGCTGGTATTCCCATCTCTAAGAATTTAAGAATTCCCAGTTTGTTGTGACCCACACAGTCAAAGGTTTTAGCATAGTCAATGAAGCAAAAGTAGCTGTTTTTCTGGAATTCCTTTGCTTTCTCTATGATCCAACGGTTGTTGACAATTTGACCTTTGGTTCCTTGGCCTCTTTGAAGCCCAGCTTGTATATCTGGAAGTTCTCAGTTCACAGACTGCTTAAGCTTAGCCTGAAGAATTTTGAGCACTACCTTGCTAGCATGTGAAATGAGTATAACTGTACAGTAGTTTGAACATTCTTTGGCATTGCCTTTCTTTGGGATTGGAATGAAAAGTGACCTTTTCCAGTCCTGTGCTCACTGCTGAGTTTTCCAAATTTGCTGACATATTGAGTGTGGCACTTTCACAGCATCATCTTTTAGGGTTTGAAATAACTCAGCTGGAATTCCTTTACCTCCACTAGCTTTGTTTGTAGTAATACTTTCTAAGGCCCACTTGACTTCACATTCCAGAATGTCTGGCTCTACGTGAGTAACCACACCATCGTGGTTATCTGGGTCATTAAGACTTTTTCTTTTTCTTGTATAGTTCTTCTGTGTATTTTTGTCACCTCTTCTTAATATTTTCTGTTTTTGTTGAAAAGCAGGTGGCTTCCCTGGTGGTTCAGAGGGTTAGGAGTCTGCCTGCAATGCAGGAGACCTGGGTTTGATCCCAGGTTGGAAAGATCCCCTGGAGAAGGAAATGGCAACCCACTCCAGTACTCTTGCCTGGAAAATGCCGTGGGTGGAGGTGCCTGGGAGGCTACAGTCCGTGGGATCACAAAGAGCTGGACACAGCTGAACAACTTCACTTCTCTACTGTTTCTGCTCTTTTTTGTGCCCATCTTTGCATTAAAAGTTCACTTGATATCTCCAGTTTTCTTGAAGAGGTCTTTCCCATTCTGTTGTTTCCCTCTATTTCTTTGCATTGTTCATTTAAGAAGGCCTTCTTATCTCTCCTTGTTATTCTCTAGAACTCTGCATTCAGTTGGGTATATCTTTCCCTTTCTCCCTTGCCTTTTGCTTCTCTGTTTTCCTCAGCTATTTGTAAAGCCCCTGCAGACAACCACTTTGCCTTCTTGCATTTCTTTTCATTGGGATGGTTTTGATCACTGCCTCCTATACAGTGTTACGAAGCTCCATCCACAGTTCTTCAGGCACTCTGTCCATCAGATCAAATCCCCTGAATCTATATCACCTCTACTGTATAATTCTAAGGGAGTTGAATCATATATGAATGGTCTAGTGGTTTCCCTACTTTCTTTCATGTAAGCCTGAATTTTACACTAAAGAGCTGATGATCAGAGCCACAGTCAGCTCCAGGTCTTGTTTTTGCCGACTGTTTATAGCTTCTCCCTCTTTGGCTGCAAAGAACATAATCAGTCTGATTCTGGTATTGACCATCTGGTGTTGTCCATGTGTAAAGCTGTCTCTTGTGTTGTTGGAAAGGAGTGTTTGCTATGACCAGTGTGTTCTCTTGACAAAATTCTGTTAGTTCTTGCCCTGCTTCATTTTGTACTCCAGGCCAAAGTTGCCTGTTATTCTGGGTATCTCTCAGCTCCCTACTTTCGCAGTCCAATCCCCTATGATAAAAAGGAAAACTTTTTTGAGTGTTAGTTCTAGGTGTTGTAGGTCTTCACAGAACTGGTCAACTTTTAGTTTCTTAGGCATTCATGGTTGGGGCATAGACTTGGATCACTGTGATGTTGAATGATTTGCCCTGGAAATGAACCAAGATCACTCCATTATTTTTGAGATTGCACCCAAGTACTGCCTCAGACTCTTTTGTTGGCTATGGGGGCTACTCCCTTTCTTCTAAGGGATTCTTGCCCACAGTATTAGATATAATGGTCATCTGAATTAAATTTGTCCATTCCCGTCTATTTCAGTTCACTTATTCCTAAGATGTTGATGTTCAATCTTGCCATCTCCTGCTTGACCACATCCATTTTTTCTTGATTCATGGACCTAACATTCCAGGTTCCTATGCAATATTGTTCTTTACAGCATTGAACTTTACTTTCACCACCAGACACAGCCACAACTGGGCGACATTTCCACTTTGGCCCAGTTGCTTTTTTTTTTCTGGAACTAATAGTAACTGCCCTTTGCTCTTCCCCAGGAGCATATTGGAGACCTTCCATCCTGGTGGGTCATCTTCCAGTATCATAACTTTCAGCCTTTTCATACGGTTCATGGGGTTCTTGAAGTAAGAATACTGGAGTGATTTGCCATTACCTTCTCAGTGGACCACATTTTGTCAGAACTCTTCACAATGACCCATCTGTCTTGGGTAGCCCTGCACAGCATGGCTCATAGTTTAACTGAGTTATGCAAGTCCCTTTGCCACAACAAGGCTGTGATCCATGAAGGGGACAGCATCATAATAATTATGAAATATAAGACACTTCAATAAAAACTTTAGTGTTTTTTGTTTATCTGAGGTTGATTTACCAGTTACTACATGGTCAGTCTTCTTCCAGTGGCCATAACAGATGATTTATGTTAAGCATAAAGAGTAGGTTATCCTGTATTATTGATACCTTGTTGAGATAGGGAAATATATTGCAATTAAATTACCATTGCTTTAATAGTTACAAAATTACTATATATGGCTTAGTATTATAAGCATGCATGTTATTTGGTTGTCTTATCAATTCTGGGTATGTGTTATGTTAAAAAATATCACCCACAATATAGTTCTTATCAGATTCTGCTTCATTTTCATTTGGGAAACCATTTGGTGCTCTTGGGGGAGAACTTTTACTTCTACAGTTTTCTTCCAAGAACAACTTCTGGCTCATTTCATTTTAGTAAGGTATGTATACCTTACTGTTTTTAAAGTTCTGCCCTTTTGGTGGAGCACAAGAAAACAGAATTTGGGGAATGGGTTACAGATTTCATGAGTTCAATGTAGAAATATTGAATATTTAAATAATATTTAAACTCTGGTACCCAAGCACAATCACTAAGCACAGAAACATATCAATAGAGGTTTTAAACTTTAAAAGTTTACTTTAAAAAATTTTTTAAAGTAAAAACCCCCACTACTTTGGGGTAGTATAAGTATGCATTGATTTTCTGTATACATATTAACTGTTCTGCTTTAATGAGCATTTTCTTGTTAATGATTATTATTTTAAACATTTATATTTTGAAATAATTATTTACTCACAGAGGTAAAGAGAAGTCCACGTACCATTCATTCCGTTTCTGCATTGGTTCTATCTACATAACTGTAGTGCAAGGGCAATATCAGGAAATTGACATTGGTAGAATGTGTGTATGTCATTTCATCCCATGTTACAGATTTGTGTAATCACCTTCACAAAATGCAAAACTATTCCATCACTGTAGATATCTCATGCGTGCTGCCCTTTTACAGTTATGGCTCTCTGTCCTCCACCATTCCTTACCCCTGCTAACGCGAGTTTGTTTTTCTTCTCTATTACATTGTCATTTTGAGAAAGTTATATGAATACAGTCATCTAGTATGTGACCTTTTGAGGCTGGCTTGTTTTCCAGCTGGGCAGAATGCCCTCGAGATTCATCCAAATTGTTGCATGTTTCAAGTTCCATCTTTTAAATGCTGAGTAGGATTTCATGGTGAGGCTGTATCAGTTTGTTTAGCCCTTCACCTGTTGAAGTACATTTGAGTAACTTCTGCCTGTTTGCTATTGCAAATAAAGCTGCTACGAACAATCCTGTCCCGGTTTTTCTGTGCTCTTAAGTTTTCACTTCTCTGGGATATTCTCAGGAGTGTGATTATTGGGTCACAAGATGAATATATGCTTAGTTTAGCTTTTTCCTTTAAAGAAACTATCAGGTCTTAAACTGATGAGTTTAAGAACACGCCAAGGCATATGGTGTAAGGATGCACCATTTTGCATTTCACCAGCAAGATTTTAGAGGTACAGTTTTGTCATATCCTCATAAGCATTTGGTATTATCACTATTTTTTATTTGAGTACTTCTGTTAAAGGTATAGTGGCATCTCATCGTGGTCTTATAAATATTCTTTTAAAATATGATTTTTAGTAGTTGGGGTTGTTTTCCTGCAGCATATATTTGAGATCTTAATAGATGATTGTTTTTCTATATCATCGTAACCAGTAACAATTATTGTCTATTCAATGATATTTCCTCAAAAATTCTGTTCTCACTGTTTTATTGAGCTATTACCTGGCCAGATAAAACAGGGTGTCTCTTTCTTTAGATCAAATATTTATACATTGCCTTTGTGTTCACTACTGTCTCATAGGCTTGCAGGGAGAGAGAGAGAGAGAAAGAAAGACAGAGAAAGAGAGAGGCAGAGAATCAATGTATCTGATTTAAAATGAATACATTTGATGCTGTGGCTTGAACCCAGGCTGTGAGTTGTGTTGATTTTTGGCCTGGTGTATATCATCAGGAGGCATTTGAAGTCCCTGTTATCTGATCAACATAAACCTTCCTCACTGCCTTGCACAATGAATTTCTGTAATCACCAGAACTTGGCTGAGGAGTTGCCTTTGTCCTTCAAGAGGCCACAGTTTCTTGTCTGAACTTCCTTTTGTTGCCAACTGGGGAGGGCTTCAGAGAGGAGGAACATGAAGGCAGGGGTGCATGAGGAGGTGGGTTTATGTGGGTGATGAATGCAGTTTCATAAAATGAGTTTTGCTAGGAGAACAAAGTGCTCCTGCCTTTGTGGGAAGACAAGATTGAAGAAGAAGCTCTCCTTAATGCATTAGGCAAGAGCAGGTCGGTGGATGTACCTGCCAAACTCCTTTCCTGGGACGAACCAAGTCCCCCAACCTGAAAGCTAATGGCATGCCAGTCAATTTAAAAATGGACATTAGACCTGAGGCAAATGTGATGCCTATTAAACTGTAGAGGTTGCAAGAGAGGGGCACCTAATTGGAGCATAAGTCAGCCCGCTGTGACAGCACTCGGTCCAGGGAAGATGGATTCACCAGCCTGATGCTGAACTTCCCATCTGAGCTGAGTAGGTTCACCTCTTGCTGGTGTCATCACAGATAATCCTCCTGGGACATGAGGTCTTAATGTATGAGTTCGTCAAGGCTAGCTTTGAGACTTAATAACTCCATAAATCTCTGGGAGACATTTTTTTTTTTCTAACTGACTACTTCGTAACAGCGTTTATTGATGATGAGCTGAGTTTTCAGAAATCAATTGCTAATTAGTGACCCAGACAAGAAAATGATATAGACGATGCCTGGGTTGCAGACAAAAGCTATGAAAAAAAAAAAAAGAGGGAAAGCTACTGAATACAGAAACAACTCAAAGGCAAACAAGACCTGAATACCAAGTCAGCTACAGAAAAACTCCTTGGGCTTGAAAGTAGGAGGCCTAGTATCTAGTTCTAATGCCAGCGTGAACTTTGAGAGCGTATCCGGGATATTCGTTTTGTGGGCAAAACTAAGTGATCTGGAGAGTCTGATGTGGGTTTATTCTTTTTTCTTAAGTAGACTTTCTTTTTAAGAGCAATTCTGGGCTCACGTCAAAATTGAACGAGAGGTACAGAGATTTCCAATATATCCCCAGTGTCCACATATGCACAACCTTCCCTACTGTCAAAATCCAAAACCAGAGAGGGAGTTTTACATTTTTCACAATGGTCGAACCACTTTGATATTCCATTGTAATCCGAAGTCCATGGCTTACATTAGGGCTCACTCTTGTTTTCGTACATCCTATGGGCTTTGACAATGGATAAATGATACGTACATGTGTGCTAGGTTGCTTCAGTCATGTCTTGACTCTTTACAACCCTATGGACTGCAGTCTGCCAGGCCCCTCTGTCCAAGGGATCCTACAGGTAAGAATACTGGAGTGGGTTTCCATGCCTTCCTCCATGCCTTGACCCAGGGATTGAACCCACATCTTTTACACTGGCAGGTGGATTTTTTTTTTTTTAACCACTAGAGCCAACTGGGAAGCCCACAAATGATATACCTCCACTTTTATAATGTACAGACTAATGTCACTGCCCTGAAAAATCCTCTGGGCGCCACTTCCTCACCTCTCCTTTCCCCCAACCCCTAATAACTAATGATCCTTTTACTGACTCCAAAGTTTTATCTTTTCTAGAAGGTCATGCTGTTAAATCAAGCAGTATGTAATTTTTCACTTAGAAATACGCATTTATTATAATTTTCCTGCATGTCTACTCATAGCTTGACAGCTCATTTCTTTTTAGTGTTAAATAACATTGTATCGTCTGGAGGCACCACAGTTTATTGATCCATTCTCCTGCTGAAGTACATCTTGGCTGCTTCTAGGTTTTGGCAATTATGACTAAATCTGCTCTAAATCTCTATGTGGGGCTTCCCAGGTGGATCAGCAGTAAAGAATCCACCTGCAATGCAGAAAACATGGGTTTGATCCCTGGGTTGGGGAAGATCCCTTGGAAAAGGAAGTGGCAATCCTCTCCAGTATTCTTGCCTGGGAAATCTCATGGACAGAGGAGCCTGGCGGGCTATAGTCCACGGGATCACAAAGAGTCCAACCCAAGTGAGTGACTGCGAAAACACACACACACACACACACACACACATTGTGTGGCATCTTTGTTACAATTGATGAATCATTTTTAACAAAAGATCCATAATTGACATTAGAGTTTATTCTGTGTTATATTGTTTTGAGAGTTTAGTAGAATGAATAATAACATGTATCCATCAAACAAACAGCATATAGAATTGGCTTCATTGACCTAAAAATTCCCACTGCCCCACCTACTTCTTTTTTACCCTCTCCTTCTCATCCCCTGGCAACTATTGAACATTTTACTGTCTTCGTAATTTTGCTTTTTCCAGAATATCCTGTAGCTAAAATTGTATAGTATAAAGCCTTTTAAGATTGGTTCTTTTATTTAGCAAAACACATATAAGATCCCCCATATCTCTTTTGTAGCTTGATATATCAATTGTTAGGGTTAATTAATTTGACCACGAGTTATTCAATGCATAGTTGGGACTAAAGACAAAAACACAAATGAGAAACAGCTGTCCTTATATGAAGTTTACATGGAAATCAGTGGAGAGAAAGATGATTAGACAGTGGCACTGTCAGGCAGAAAGGAAGAAATAAGGTGGAAAGTGAAGACAGTGAGTGGCATCGGGGGATGTTTAAGAGAAGAGAGCAGGACGATACAGGAGTGTAGTGGAGGAGACAAGGTTTGAACATAAGCTGACCCAGCTTCCCATTTTGTAAGCCAGAAAGGGGAAAGAAAGCATGGAAAAAAAAAAACAAAACACTCACCAGTTGAGAAATTAATGCATCAGAGGAGAATGAGAAAGTGAGACAGAAGACAACAAAGAAAAATGTATTTTTAGTTGTAGTGGTTCTGAATGAATATTTGGTATGAACATTTTATATTATTTCTTCTCGTAACACGAAATAATCTTTCTGGTGCCTGAAACAAAATTAATTCCTTTCTCCTGAATAACTGAATTTAGATATGGGTCTTTTTCTGCTGAAAATTGCGGTATTTTAAAATTGGAAGGAACCTTGATGGAAATTTGGCCTAACTCACTCATTTTGCAGCTGAAGAGACTAATGGCTAAAAACAAAGTCATCTTCCCAGGTATTTAGGAAATAGGAGTGTGGGGCTGGAAAGTAGCTTTTGTGATTCTAATGATCTTACCCTGCCTTCTTTCTAAAGGTACAGAAAAAATGAGCAATAAATATGTCCAAAAAAATTCTAAAAAACATCAGGACATAGAGGAGAATGACGGGTGAAACTGCTTCTTACCCAAGTAAGAGATGAGTCCAAAGAGTTCTTAGATTCCAGATATGACTGAAATAAGGAACTAGGAGTAAAAGGGGGAGATAAGAATAGTTGGTGTGGGGAGAGAAGAAAGGAATGGAAACCAGTAGAGAAAGGAGCTATGAGGCGGGAAAGAGCGAATGAACAAGCATGGTGTTTGATCCTTCACTTTAACGAGGATGTTGCCATGTTTATAGAGTCAAAACACTGACTGCTGGGCAACAGCCCGAGGTGTGTGAAAACAACATCATTTCCAGGAAGGAAGTCAGTTTCTGGTCATCTTTTGAGAAATCTCAAGTGTGAGGTTGTTCTTCTGAGGTCAACCCACGCGCACAGATTTTCTTAATTTGGTCCTTGTTCCTCCAGTTTTCTATATCACTTTCCCGTGTTGTTCTAGAGTGGTTGGATGTAAAAGCAACTTGCATGTTGCTGGGGGAGTTGATGGAAAGCTCATTTGCTCTCGCCAGGCCTGTTAGTGTCCCATCGGAGAGGATTAAGATCTGTCCTTTTTCTCCTTTTCTTTCTCGCCTCCCTCTTCTTTCTCCTTCTGTTCCTCCTTCTCTCTCTCTCTGGCGTTTAACTATGGACAAAGATTGTCTGCATCCCTGCAAACTGTTTCCTGTGACTAAGACACTATCTTTTTGACTGATGTTTTTAAATGGCTTTGCTTTTTTTCTCCCTCCCTTCCCAGACAGAGAGGTTTTTACCTACTCTGGGGATGAGAAATAGTGGGTGTGGGTGATGATAACAGGGAAAAGGAACGTTCTTAAAATACAAAGCTAAAATAATGACCTCTTAGTTCTTTGAGAGAATTGCAATGACACATACGTGGAACACGGTGCCTGAAATCCTCTTGTCCAGCAGCATGAATGGGACGGATGCAGTGGGGTGGTTGTAGGAATACGAATTAATGTTTCACAATATGGGCTTCCCTGGTGGCTCAAATGATAAAGAATCTGTCTGCAGTGCAGGAGCCCCGGGTTCAATCCCTGGGTCAGGAAGATCCCCTGGAGAAGGAAATGGCAACCCACTCTACTACTCTTGCCTGGAGAATTCCATAGAGAGAGGAGCCTGATGGGCTATAGTCCACAGGGCCGCAAAGAATCAGACATGAGTTAGTAATTAACTTTCACTTTTTCACTTTTCCTCACAATATATCCAAGCATATGGAAACAGTGGCAGATTTCATTTTCTTGGGCTCCAAAATCACTGCAGACAGTGACTGCAGCCATGAAATTAAAAGATGCTTTCTTCTTGGAAGAAAAACTAGGACCAACTTAGCATATTAAAAGGCAGAGACATTACTTTGGCAACAAAGTTCTGTCTAGTCAAAGCTATGGTTTTTCTAGTAGTCATGTATGGATGTGAGAGTTGGACTATAAAGAAGGTTGAGTGCCAAATAATTGATGCTTCTGAACTATGGTGCTAGACGAGACTCTTGAGAGTCCTGTGGACTACAAGGAGATCAAACCAGTCAACCCTAAAGGAAGTCAATCCTGAATATTCCTTGGAAGGACTGATGCTGAAGCTGAAGCTCCAATACTTGGGTCACTTTATGTGAAGAGCTGACTCATTGGAAAAGACCCTGATGCTGGGAAAAATTGAAGGCAGGAGGAGAAGGGGACGACAGAGGATGAGGTGGTTGCGTGGTATCACCGACTCAATGGACATGAGTTTCAGCAGACTCTGGGGAATAGTGAAGGGCAGGGAAGCCTGGTCTGCTGGAGTCCATGAGATCTCAAAGAGTTGGACATGATTTACCAACTGAACAACAATATAATAATAATAATGAAAAGTTCCAAATATCACTAGAATTACTAAAAGTGACATAGACTAGGGACTTCCTGGTGGTCCTGTGGTTAAGAATCCATCTGTCAATGCAGGGAACATGGGTTGGATCCCTGACCAGGAAACTGAGATTCCACATTGCCATGTGGCAACTTCTGGGCCTGTGAGCCCCAGCTAAGACCTGACACAGGAAAAACCAAAATAAATTAACATAAGAATGACATAGAGTAGATATGAAGTGAGCAAATGCTGTTAACAGAATCTCTTGACAAAGTGTTTCCAGAAAACCTTCAATTTGTAAAAAATGCAGCATCTGTGAAGTGCAGAAAAATGAGGTATGCTTGTATATGAACTTCCCAGATGGTATTAGTGGTAAATAATTCTCCTGCCAATGCAGGAGTTGTAAGAGACTTGGGTTCAATTCCTGGGTCAGGAAGATCCCCTGGAGGAGAAAATGGTTTCCCACCCTAATATTCTTTTTTTTGGGGGGGGTTTAATCTATATGTCTTATTTTTATTTTTTTTAAATTGTATTTTTAAACTCTACAATATTGTATTGGTTTTGCCAAATATCGAAATGAATCTCGTCCGATCTCGGAAGCCACCCTAATATTCTTGCCTGAGAAATCCCATGGACAGAGGAGCCTGGTGGGTCACAGTCCATGGAATACCAAAGAATCAGACAAGACAGAGTGAAAGAGCTCACACACATGCCTATATATGCCAGTGCTTTATAATAAAATATTTTTGATAGTTGTTTCACAAACTGTTTCCAGTTCGCTTCTTATATACGATAGCTAATTAACACCCCACACATTTGCTTTTCAAAACTATCCCAGTGTTACCAGTGACTTTACTTGTTCCCTTTGGATTAAGAAAAGTGAAAGTGAAAGTGAAGTCACTCAGTTGGGTCCGACTGTTAGCTACCCCAATGGACTGCAGCCTACCAGGCTCCTCTGTCTATGGGATTTTCCAGGCAAGAGTACTGGAGTGGGGTGCCATTGCCATAAGTGGTTCTCAAAAAGCAGAGACGTTACTTTGCTGACAAAGGTCCGTCTAGTCAGAGCTATGGTTTTTCTAGTAGTCATGTATGGATGTGAAAGTTGGACCATTGGACCATAAAGAAGGCTGAACCCCCAAGAATTGATGCTTTTGAGCTGTGGTGTTGGAGAAGACTCTTGAGAGTCCCTTGGACTGCAAGGAGATCAAACCAGTCAATCCTAAATGAAATCAACCCTGAATATTCTTTAGAGTGAAGTTCCAGTACTTTAGCCATCTGATGTTCATTAGAAAAGACTCTGATGCTGGGACAGATTGAAGGCAGGAGGAGAAGGGGACAACAGAGGATGAGAGGCTTGGATGGCATCACCAATTCAATGGACATGATTTGAGAAAGCTCTAGGAGATGGTGATGGACAGGGAGGCCTTGCATTCTGCAGTCCATGGGGTCGCAAAGAGTTAGAAACAACTGAGCAACAGAACAATGACAACAACAACAAACTTCAGATCACATCAGACTCCCCCAAAGTGTTTATTAAAACCCAGGTTTCCGGAACATCTTCCCTGCAGAGGTTTTGATTCAGCATGTCTGTGGTGGGACTTAAGAATTTTCATTTCTATTTCTAAAAATTTCCCAAATAATGCTTATGCTGCTGATCAGGGAAGCACACTTTCAGAACCACTCACCTATGAAGACCTATGGAAGAATTCTGTAAAAATAAAAATACATTGTGAGATGAATTACACTTCATTGTTTAAGCTTGTATGGCAAAAACATTCAACATCCAAACACCTATCATGTTAGTATGTTTGGGATAATATTTATTTCCAACTGAAGGAGAGCTGTTTTGTATATAGGTGTGATTATTATCATATACCCTGGTTATCCCAGATATACCAATTTGAAGGGACATTTTTTTAAATTCCTTTCAAGAAACATGTGCCATTATATGCATGAGTGAGTGAGTGAAGTCGCTCAGTCATGTCCGTCTCTTTGCGGCCCCGTGGATTGTAGGAGCCTACTATGCTCCTCTGTCCATGGGATTTTCCAGGCAAGAGTACTGGAGTGGGGTGCCAGTTCCTTCTCCACATTATATGCATAATTAAGTGCAATTTAATATTTGGGCTCATACGACATTTCATTTAAACATGTTCACAGAATTTTAAAAAACCTACTGTGAGACAACAAGTCTCAATATTTTTGTTCAAGGAACACCATGACTATTAACACACAAGTAAAATTTGAGTAAATGGAGAGAGAAAGGGAGGTCTAGAGCAGGGGACCTCCAGAAAGACATTCCCAGGCGGGTACAAGTGCAGTGGGGCGAGAGAGACTATACATTAGAATTCAGCCAGAAAATCGGGACCAGTAGGAAGGGAGGATCGTGGCGGGATGGATCCCCACGGCACAGGCATCCACACGTGTCCACAGGTAGAGTTTCTTCTTTCAGGGAAGCCTCAGCCTATCTATGTATCTGTACTTAGATCTGTAGCTCCCCTGAAGGAGGGCACGGCAACCCACTCCAGTATTATTGCTTGGAGAATTCCATGGACAGAGGAGCCTGGAGGGCTATGTACAGTCCATAGCATCACAAAGAGTCAGACACAACCGAAGCAACTTAGCACGCATGCATACCCATACCTTAGCCTATCTATATATTTATATCTTTACCTGTCAAAGCTATGGTTTTCCCAGTTAGACCGTAAAGAAGGCTGAGTGCCAAATAATTGATGCTTGCGAATTGTGGTGCTGGAGAAGACTGTTGAGCGTCCCATGGACATCAAGGAGATCAAACCAGTCAATTCTAAAGGATATCAACCCTGGATATTCATTGGAAGGACTGTGGCTAAAGCTAAAGCTCCAATACTCTGGCAACCTGATGCAAAGAGCTGACCCTTTGGAAAAGACCCCGATGCTGGGAAAATCAACAACAAAAGGAGAAGTGGGCAGCAGAGGATGAGATGGTAGGACAGCATCACTGACTCGATGGACATGAATTTGAGCAAACTCCAGGAGATAATGGAGGACAAAAGAGCCTGTTGTGCTACAGTCCATGAGGTTGCAAAGAGTGAGAATCAATATAGCAACTGAACAACAATAGCAACAAATATCTATACTTATATCTATATCTTTATATCTATCTATCTCTATAACTCAGCCCTATCTATTAATATATATTTCTATCTCTAGCCATGTATTTATCTATGTCTTCTTTATCAGATTCTTTTCCCTTATAGATTATTGCAAGGTATTGAATAGATTTCCCTGTGCTATTCAGTCCTTTTTATCTATTTTATACATAGTAGTATGTATTTATTAATCCCAAACTCCTAATTTATCCTGCCCCCCCCCCACTATCCTCCTTGATAACCATGTTCGTTTTCTGTGTCTGTGAGTCTGTTTTGTAGTCATTCATACTATTTTTTTGAGATTCCACATGTAAGTGATCTCATATGGTATCTGTCTTTCTCTGTCTGACTTACTTCACTTAGTCTGATAATCTCTAGGTCCATTCATGTTGTTGCAAATGGCATCATTTCATTTTTTTATTCTGCCATGCTTTTTAAGGCCTTCCAACTGATTAAGCCAGGCCTACCAGATTATCCAAGATAATTTCCCTTAATTAAAGTCAACTGAGTAGGGACTTGAATTAAATCTGCAAAAATCTTTTCATAGCAATGCCTAAGTTTGTGTTTGATTGAATAACTGGAAACAATAGCTCAGCCAAGTTAACACATCAAAAAAGCCACTACAAAAGGCATGGACTGACTTGAAAGGGAGAGTACCAGGAAGGGTTAAATGGTGGTTTTGAGGCTCAAGAATATAAATCTTCCCCTTTTCTCAGTTTTGGGTGTGCTCTGCATTCAGGAATTTTCTCCTAATACAGTTGGAAAGAAAGCAAAATAAGACCTCAATAATTGTTTCTGCAAATGTGTGAAAGCCGAATGTGAAGAGAGAAGCTTGTTTTCAGAAACTAGGAACTGACTCACCTTTAAAAAGAAAATCAGCTGCCTCTAGACAAGTGGAATTGCAGTGCTGTCCTGAATGGTAATTTGGCCTGGATGGCAAAATTTATTACCAACCTAGGAGGCAAGACACTGAAGACAAAGCTTTTATGTCTCAGTCAGTCAGTGATGCAGCCTTGGACCCGTAGGTGAGGAGCGTAAGCCTGGAAAGGAAGGTTGCCTGCCCTTTCGTCTCGGGTTGTTTGATGAGACATTGGACAGGTAGATCATGGTTTATTTTAGTGTATCATAAAAATGACTATGACCCTCCTCCCTATATCTGAGGGAGTTTCTCTAGTCTATTAATTAAAGATTCACCCTTAATTTAAAAATCCCCTGATTGTCAGGGAATCAATCACTTAGCAATGACAGGTAAACTCTTAAGAACTTGGAACACAATTTAATTTCCATCTCAGAGAGTCAGAGATTAATGTGGCGCTTATGGCAGCCAGAGTGGATAATGATAATGTTCGATAGGAGTCCACCATGACAGTCTATCATGAGCCGTGGGCTTAGCAGATAAATGTTATTATTGAAGGACAGTAGAAATCGCTGCTGTCATAAAGTACACCTTTCAGAGGAAAACTGCCTAAAAAGGGCGAGGTCCACATGAAAACCCTGAATTATAGCACACATACCGGAAAATACTCATCAGGGTTAGTGTAATGGAAAAATAGCACTTTTTATGTTCTTCTTGGTTCCTTATGTTACAGCCTCCTGGCACCATCTTGATGCCCTCTGGGTACCCAAAGGTCTTCCTCAAATCTTCCCTCTCGGGTTTTTAGTCTGCCTTCGATTCTTTCCCTCCCAAATTCCTTCCCTTAAGACATAGCTCTCTTGTAAGTAGTAATCCTCAGAACTCTATTTCAGTACTCTGACTTTTGGGAGATATTCTGACAATGGAATTCACTCATTGGTGGTAGATCACAGATAACAGTACAAAGTTCCCCTTGGTTTGACAAAGAAATTTAGCTGTTTTAATTCATCTTCTTTCTTGTAGAGGAAGGATGGCATGAAGATAATTTCTCATCTATTTTCTTGGAAAGAGGACTAATTTTTTGGCTGCTGCTGATGGAGTTTGATGGGCCGTCAGTTCAGTTCAGTTTAGTTCAGTCGGTCAGTCGTGTCTGACTCTTTGCGACCCCATGAATCGTGGCACAACAGGCCTCCCTGTCCATCACCAACTCCCAGAGTTCACTCAGACTCACGTCCATCGAGTCGGTGATGCCATCAAGCCATCTCATCCTCTGTTGTCCCCTTTTCCTCCTGTCCCCAATCCCTCCCAGCATCAGAGTCTTTTCCAATGAGTCAACTCTTCGCATGAGGTGGCCAAAGTACTGGAGTTTCAGCTTCATCAGATTCCATCAAAAAAGGAAGAGAGGGAGGAAAGTATTTTGGCAGAGAGAATGTGTACCTGGGATGTGTACTATCTTCCCCAAGCTCAAGACCAGTTGAAGCTAATGATAAGGAAGTTGTTGTTTTTCAGTCGTGTCTGACTCTTTGCAGCCCCATGTCCTGCAGCATGCCAGTCTTCCCTGTCCTTCACTATCTCCCAGAGTTTGCTCAAAATCATGTTCATCGAGTCAAAGCTGTCATCCAACCATCTCCTCCAATGTCACCCCCTTCTCCTTTTGCCTTCGATCTTTCCCAGTGTCAGAGTAATTTCCAATGAGTCAGCATTTCACATCCGGAGGCCCAAATATTGGAGCTTTGGCTTCAGCATCCATCCTTCCAATGACTATTCAGGGTTGATTTCCTCCAGGACTGACTGGTCTGATCTCCTTGCAGTCCAACACGGAAGTAGTAAGACCAAATATTGTCTTTATTTCTATTATAGCTGACCTTAAGGTTGTGACATATATGTAGGCAAATGGAGTCCTGACCCTGAACCCAAGAAACAGACAGGCTTACCCTCTCAGTCCCAGGCTATGCTGGACCAGCACTGGCCTCCCCATAGGGTTGCCTTTGTAAGACATTCATCATGGAATAACAGAAGGATGTTGACTCCCTTTGAGCAGCTCCCTCTAAGAGAGGATGAAGGAGGGCCTGGGGAGCATAGTCAGTTTCTTATCTGTTATTCTTTAATAAAGTACAATTTTCTCTCTCAATTCTTAGGGACAGGGTAGGTGAGAAGGAGGAAATAGCCAGAAGTCTTCCCTATTGGACTCCCTTTCTATGGGGAAGGAATTCATCTCTTCATGAGAAAGAATGATGTTGAGGAGATTCCCATGTAGGCACAAGGAGAGATCTGTGGTTTTTCTGGAATAGAGGAGCTCTGTGCTCAGCTTCTGGATGCACTTCTGGAAGAATTGAGAAGAAATGACTGGTTGTGGGTATTTAAAGAGGCAGAACCTCAGGAACCTGACTTACCAGCCTTCTCAAAGATTAACACACATCAAACCATGGGCTAGAGATTGTTGAATAACTAGGGTTGAATTTACCATCAGGTTGTCAGAATAGGCGCTCGGAATTGAAATGCGCCCTAAGGAATGGGATATGATATTTTGTGAACTCTAAGATGCCAAATTCAGTTGTGTTCCACCAAGAAAAAAGTTGCTACTAAATTGTGACTTAATTCTGTCATTTTTCTTGGTGTTTTTACTTTATACTGATGAAAACATTTTTTTTTTCTAGATTTCTCTAGGCATAGAATTCTGTCATGTACTACCCTTATGCATAAATAAAAAGGAAAATATAAGCAAAATCAATTTTAATCCACATTCATAGTAGTTTTTCCCACCTGGAGTCATGCTCTTCTGAATTTCATTTTGATGCAGACTTGTCAGTGTTCATGGTTTCTTTACAGTACCTTCCTCTGTGCTATGAAAGCATTGGGCATTCAGCATTTATGAAAAGTGTGTTCCTTGAAATTAATATAATGTTCAATTAAAAAAAGAAATAGATAGGAAACAGAGTGGGAAAAAGGCTTGTTCCACTATTGTCTCTGGATGTTCACTCCCATTTCACCATAACTGCCACATGGTGACAATGATGGTAAGACACTTTTGATTGTAAAAAGTCTTCCAATTTCAGAGACGTTAAGATGTAAATTTAAAAAATATGTAGCCTAGAATGGATGGATAGTATTTTTTTTTTTTTTTTTGCACAACTGAGTTTCATTCCTATTACATTTATAATTGGGAGATAGCTTAAAGGCCTATTCTCCAATATTTTACAAAATGATAATAAAACCAAGGCTCATATAAGCTATATCTGTTTCCCAGGATCACAAAATCTTGTGGGTTTTAATATAATACTGCTTAGAGGTGTGTGTGCGCTTGATTGCTCAGTCATGTCTGACTCTTTGCAGCCCTATGGATCGTACGCAGCCTGCAAAGCTCCTTTGTCCATAGGATTTCTCAGGCAAGAATACTGGAGTGGGTTGCCATTTCCTCCTCCAGGGGATCGTCTAAACCCAGGGATTGAACCTATGTCTCCTGCATTGTAGGGAGATCATTTACTGCTCAGCCACTGGGGAAGCCCACTGCTAAGAGGTGTGACAACTTAATTCTCAGTAACGATAGCTCCTTGTGGGCTCTGGGCAGTGGGATCATGATTGGTTAAGTAACAGCTGGGTCTCTTTCTCTTCTATCTTAAATTACATAAACATGCCACCGTCTACTATCTGTGTCTCAATAGAGCTATTTATTGATCATTACAAAGAGGCATTAGACAAATTTAGGAATAGAAAAATAGGATGCATTTACTCCAGTATTCAAAATGATAATAAAACTAATATAAATTGATAATAAAACCAAGGCTCATATAAACTATGTCTATTTTCCAAGATCACATAATCTTGTGGGTTTTAATATAATACTGCTTAAAGGTGTACTGGCTTCCCTTGTAGCTCAGTCAGTAAAGAATCTGCCTGCAGTGCAGGAGATTTGGGTTCGATCCCTGGGTCTGGAAGATCCCCTGGAGAAGGAAATGGCAATTTCCCTTCTTTTCCAGTATTCTTGACTGGAAAATCTCATGGACAGAAGAGTCTGGTAAGCTGCAGTCCATGGGGTTGCAAGGAGTTGGGCACAACTGGGCAACTAACACTTACTTACTTATTCACTCCAATATTCAGTGCCTCTCAGTTTATCTCCTTTTGCCTTAACCAAATATTAAATGTTTAACTGATGTATCAGTTCAGTTCAGTTCAGTCATTCAGTCGTGTCTGACTCCTTGTGACCCCATGAATTGCAGCACTCCACGCCTCCCTGTCCATCACCAACTCCCGGAGTTCACCCAAACTCATGTCCATCGAGTCAGTGATGCCATCCAGCCATCTCATCCTCTGTCGTCCCCTTCTCCTCCTGCCCTCAATCCCTCCCAGCATCAGAGTCTTTTCCAATAAGTCAACCTTTGCATGAGGTGGCAAAAGTATTGGAGTTTCAGCTTTAGCATCAGTCCTTCCAAAGAACACCCAGGACTGATCTCCTTTAGAATGGACTGGTTGGATCTCCTTTCAGTCCAAGGGACTCTCAAGAGTCTTTTCCAGCACCACAGTTCAAAAGCATCAATTCTTCAGTGCTCAACTTTCTTCACAGTCCAACTCTCACATCCATAGGTCATCCTATACATCCTATACTGATGTATAGGTCAATGGAATTCTACCGAACTGTATGATCTTGGGATGTCACTTAGTTTATCTGGCTATTAAGTTACTTAGTAACAGAGTTAGGGTTTCCCTGGTGGCTCAGCGTAATAGAATCTGCTGGAGATGTGGGTTTGATCCCTGGGCCCAGAAGATTGCCTGGAGGAGGAAATGGCAACTCATTCCAGTATTCTTGCCTAGGAAATCCCATGGACAGAGAAGCTTGGTGGGTTACAGTCCATGGGGTTGCAAAGAGTAAGACTTGACTTAGTGACTAAACAACAACATCTATAGAATACACAGGTTAAATTAGATCACTTTCCAACAGGACACAATGATCTTCAGTTCATCATAGTTCATCACAATAAAAGAGACACATCTATAGGAAATACGGTCTAAGTTGGATGGTTTACCTTTGTTGGAGAAATGCAAAACTGAAATGGTTCTGACAGAATGATTAGCAATAAATTGATCCCTGAAAGATCAATTATGCCAAGATTTGTTTCTGTACCAGTGAAGGAATATTTAGTCATTCTGGGCAATTTTAGTTTTTAATTTTCAAATGACATCACTGTAGCTTCTGGTCTTTTCTAAGGGATTTAAGTCTTTTTGGTAGGGTTTATAATTTCACATCAAATCATGGCTAAAAATAAGAGAAAGTTCAGGGGCTCAAAAATGGCTATAAGAGCACATAAAAGGCTCTGTAGTGAATCCACAAGCTAACCAGATGCCTGATGGAGGAATGTATATTTTCTAAGAGACACCATCCCTGTGAGAGATGTTGATCTGAGGCTCAGCAAAATCAGGAGTGTTTTGCAATCTTTCTGCTGGCTAATGCACCAGAAAACTAGCTGGCCCATTCCTCACATATTTGGTTCTGCTTCTTTATTTTCTAGCTCCTGTTATGTACATTCCTCTGTCCAGCTTTCTCCCCAGGATCCTTATGCACATATTTCCCTTAACTTTTCCCTGCCTTGCTGTATCTGAGGCAAGCCTAACAATGTTTTTATTGTTTATTTGTTTATATTGCTAAGGACTACATGATCAAAAAAGGTAACCAATCTTAGCAAAAGAATCTCATAATATACAAAATCTCTTGAATTTGCTGAAATGGAAACAAGTTTACATATACATTCCGGCAGCCTCTTTTGCAGATTCCACCCAACTCTGGGTATGTCCAGAGTTGGTCATTATAACATGATCATGCTTGGGTTTGTTTTCAGGTTATTATTTTCTTTCTTTGCCTTGATCCTTGGGAATGCCGCTTCTTTCTTGCTAACTCCTAGTTCCACCCCTTGGTCCAGGTCAATACTTTTCTACATTCATCTCAACTCCAAGTGGGAGATTCTTTCCAGTGGTATAAATGTTTAGCAGCCAGCTCTTAGAAGCAGAAGAAAAATCTGTCCTGTGGCATTTGCAATTTCCACGGTGTAAATACTCCCACTGAGGTTGATTTCAAACTACCTATGTGGTACCACTGAACTCGTATTTGGGGAGAGATGCACAGAGATGGCTCTTACTAGTTGGCTCCAGTATCCCACTGGTTCTCCCTCTAACTAATTTATTGAGAACGGTGGTTGGCATAGTGCATGAAGAAACCAAATTTATTCTTACTCACCACTGCATCTCAAAAAAAAATTCAACTTTTGTCATTTTTCCCCCTCATCTTGGGAAGAAATCTTAGTCAGATTCCATAACTTCTCTGATGACTTTTAGTATTAAAATATCCTACTCAATGTACTGTTCACGTAAAAAAAAAGCTGCTGCTTGGAGTCTGCTGCCCATTTTTTACCCTAAGTCCAGGTGACCTCACGGGGTCTTTCCAGAGCTAATATGCTGGGGAAATCAAAAATACTTGTTCACAGTTCTTTGTGACTTGGCTTTATTGATGTGAGCCAGTAGTTCATAATTTGATCAGGCTGTAATAAATGTTGCATTTCTCTCTCTCTCTTTTTGATACTTTTTGATCTGACCCAACAAAGTGCTTATGGACTCTAGAACTAGATTTCCTGGTTTTGAATCTTGGCTTTGCCACTTATGACTTTGACCTTTCCATGCCTTTGTTTTCTCACCTGGAAAATGGAGAAATTGGGAGAGCACCTATTTCATAGTGTTCTGCAGATTGCAGGGTTATTATGTTTAAAGGATTTGTAGCAGTGATGACAAGTGGTAGGTACTATATACGTGTTAGATATTGTTGAAAAGTGTGAAAGTGTTAGTTGCTCAGTTGTGTCCAACTCTTTTGCGACCCCATGGACTGTAGCCCTCCAGGCTCCTCTGTCTATTGGATTCTCCAGGCAAATATACTGGAGTGGGTAGCTATTCTCTTCTCCAGGGAATCTTCCTGACCCAGGGATTGAACCCAGGTCTCCTGCTTTGCAGGCAGATTCTTTACCACCTGAGCCACCAGGGAAGCTCTAGATATATTCAATTCAGTTCAGTCGCTCAGTCATGCCCGACTCTTTGCCACCCCATAGACTGCAGCACTCCAGGCCTCCCTGTCCATCACCAACTCCCGGAGCCTACTCAAACTCATGTCCATCACATACGTGATGTCATCCAACCATCTCATCCTCTGTCGTCCCCTTCTCCTCCCTCCTTCAATCTTTCCCAGCATCAGGATCTTTTCCAATGAATCGGTTCTTCACGTATATTATCACTATCCAAAAATGATGGAGGCACACAGGCTACTCCCAAGAAGATCCTGCCTTTTGGTTCTGCCTCCTGGCAGGTGGTGTGGCATCTCTCTCTCTGTTAGGTTCTCTCTGAGTTTGAGGAACATGTGTCCTCTGCATGACTCTCTGATGCCATGTTCCCTTTCCCTGGCAGAAGGAGGTATGACTCCCCACTCTGTGGGTGGGAGGGTAAGTATCACAGCCTAGGGTACCTGAGGCTGTCTTCCATCTCTGGTCTCTCCAAGGTCCTCATGAGGTTCATCTTTCCAGTAGTTCTTTTTTTGAACTAGTAACTCCATTTCTCTTAATCAATCCCAATGAACAAAAGCTCAAATAATGGCAAAGCTTTCCGTTTAAAGATGTTCTTTGTATTTCTCTCTTTTTGGTTTTCTCTTATATACCCTAATGTGGGGGGTGGTGGTATTTGGCAAAGCTGTTATAACTGGTTTTAGTTACTCCATGGCAAGTCTTTCACAGATATCTCTTTAAAATCATGAAGATACTTGGCAGGGAATGTTCTCTATTTGGGGTCTCAGGTGAAAATGGAAGACAGGAGGGTTGTGTCTTAATATTCTGCCACACAACCTTTCCCAGATCCTCCCACAGACTTCCCTAAAATACAGAATATTTAATCTTTATTCTGTAAATTCTTCTATCCAGCTAGACTTGTTCCTTTCTGTGACTTTTTGTGTCTTTAAAATTATTTTCTAATGACAACCTTCTGCAACATTTACAACATTTACCAAATATATTTTCTGGCTTATCTAAAAAATGTGTTCTTTTAAAAAATCTAGTTTTGGCCCATACCCTGGGGGTGCCAGAATATTTGCTTCCTATTATAAATTACACCTGATATCAAGAACATTAAAACCAATTTTGACAAAATAGGTAATTGCACTGTACATTTTATGTATGTTACAATTCATAGTAAGTTGAAACAGGAGTATTTTTCACAAGCTCCCACCACTGCAATTTTTATACTCTGATACATAGTAAGGATGCTGACTAGTTAGAATCAAAGTGTTCAAGAAAGACTTTGAAGGTGTACTTTTAATTTTAAGAATTTATTTATAGCTCTGATAAATGGCATTTTACATGTTATATCACAATGGGGTTCATTTTAAGCACTAAGTATGGGACTTATGAATTACAAAAGAATCCTCTACTTTACACCAAATGCTTTGCATCTTAATGGAGATTTATCATTGATTTTATTTGAAATAACTTGCTTTTTGAGACCATAAATAATTCAGTTTCTATTGAATTAAATTGTAACCTCAGGACTATAAATCTAGCAATCTAGAATAGTTGATTAACAGTGTGAAATGTTAAACTTGAGTAAAGGGTTATGAATACATGAAAGGATGGAGAAAGTGATAGTATTAGAAATGTTAAATATATTGACATTATTATATTAGTGTACTTATATGATATTTATTTATAATATGTGGATTATATTACAATGTATTATATTATTAGAAATCCTGCATGTGTGTGTATGCTCCTCTACCCATGGGATTCTCCAAGCAAGAATACTAAAATGGGTTGCCATACCCTTCTCCAGGGAGTCTTCCCAACCCGGGGATTGAACCTGCATCTCTTAAGTCTCCTGTGTCTACAGGCAGGTCCTATACCACTAGTACCACCTGGGAAACCCTTAGAAACCCTAAACAAACTCCAATGAAAAAACTGGTAAATTTTATAACAGGATAAGTAATGAGTTTACTTGCAAATTAAGATGACAATAAAATGTGACTTAAAAGCCAAATACGGTTGAGCATTGGCACTCAATGGGATATTATGTAATTGTTTTAAGGTGATTTTGTAAAAATTTATAATAGGAGAATTAATATGCCATAGTAAAGAAAGTAACGTATTTTGTGTCCACAAACACATACACACACACACATATATTCAGTTCAGTTCAGTTGCTAAGTCGTGTCAGATCTTTGCGACCCCATGGGCTGCAGCACGGGGCTTCCCTGTCCATCACCAACTCCCAGAGCTTACTCAAACTCATGTTAATCGAGTTGGTGATGACATCCAACCATCTCATTCTCTGTCATCCCCTTCTCCTCTCGCCTTCAATCTTTCACAGTATCAGGGTCTTTTCTAATAAGTCAGTTCTTTGATTCAGGTGGCCAAAGTATTGGAGTTTCAGCTTCAGCATCAGTCCTTCCATTGAATATTCAGGACTGATTTCCTTTAGGATGGACTGGTTGGACCTCCCTGCAGTCCAAGGGACTCTCAAGAGTCTTCTCCAACACCACAGTTCAAAAGCATTAATTCTTCACTGCTCAGCTTTCTTTATAGTCCAACCCTCATATCCACACATGACTACTGGAAAAACTGTAGCTTTGACTAGATGGACCTTTGTCAGTAAAGTAATATCTCTGCTTTTTAATATGCTGTCTAGGTTGGTCATAGCTTTTCTTCCAAGGAGCAAGTGTCTTTTAATTTCATGGCTGCAGTCACCATCTGCAATGATTTTGGAGCCCCCCGCCCCAACAAGATAAAGTCTGTCACTGTTCCCCATCTATTTGGCAAGAAGTGATGGGACCAGATGCCATGATCTTACTTTTCTGGATGTTGAGTGTTAAACCAACTTTTCACTCTCGTCTTTCACTTTCATCAAGAGGCTCTTTAGTTCTTCACTTTCTGCTTTCATCAAGAAGCTCTTTAGTTCTTCGCTTTCTGCCGTAAGGGTGGTGTCATCTGTATATCTGAGGTTATTGCTATTTCTCCTGCCAATCTTGATTCCAGCCTGTGCTTCATCCAGCCCAGCATTTCTCATGAAGCAGAGACATTACTTTGCCAACAAATGTTCGTCTAGTCAAGGCTATGGTTTTTCCTGTGGTCATGTATGGATGTGAGAGTTGGACTGTGAAGAAGGCTGAGCGCCGAAGAATTGATACTTTTGAACTGTGGTGTTGGAGAAGACTCTTGAGAGTCCCTTGGACTGCAAGGAGATCCAACCAGTCTATTCTGAAGGAGATCAGCCCTGGGATTTCTTTGGAAGGAATGATGCTAAAGCTGAAACTCCAGTACTTTGGCCACCTCATGCGAAGAGTTGACTCATTGGAAAAGATTCTGATGTTGGGAGGGATTGGGGGCAGGAGCAGAAGGGGACGACAGAGGATGAAATGGCTGGATGGCATCACTGACTTGATGGACGTGAGTCTGAGTGAACTCCGGGAGTTGGCGATGGACAGGGAGGCCTGGCGTGCTGCGATTCATGGGGTCACAAAGAGTCGGACACGACTGAGTGACTGATCTGATCTGACTCTGCATATAAGTTAAATAAGCAGGGTGACACTATACAGCCTTGATGTATGCCTTTTCCTATTTGGAACCAGTCTGTTGTTTCATGTCCAGTTCTAACTGTTGCTTCTTGACCTGCATACAGGTTTCTCAGGAAGCAGGTCAGGTGGTCTGCTATTCCCATCTCTTGAAGAATTTTCCACAGTTTGTTGTGATCCACACAGTCAAAGTCTTTGGCATAGTCAATAAAACAGAAATAGATGTTTTTCTGGAACTTTCTTTTTTTTTTTGATGACTGAATAGATGTTGGCAATTCGATCTCTGGTTCCTCTGCCATTTCTAAAACCAGCTTGAACATCTGGAAGTTCAGGGTTCACATCCTGTTAAAAATACCTGAGTACCAGATATTATCTCACTTAACCCTTAGGCTAGTAGTATGAATGGTTAAACCAGATTGGTGTTAATCCAGGATCTCCTCACAGTTAGTTTAATTAATTTTCATGAGCTTCATGATGGATCCCTGTTGATTTCTCTGGAAACATCTCTTATGACTTCATTTTTAGCCAAATAGAATCTCTTCCCATTCTCTGTATGTGCCCTGTCTTGTGAGCATGCTCACAAGGTGGTCTGGTATTCCCACCTCTTGAAGAATTTTCCACAGTTTGTTGTCATCCACACAGTCAAAGACTTTGGCGTAGTCAATAAAGCAAAAGTGGATGTTTTTCTGGAACTCTCTTGCTTTTTCAATGATCTAGCGGATGTTGGCAGTTTGATATATTGCATATATGTATATGCTTATATATATGTGAAGTTTCACATATAAAAATGAACACGATTATATGAAACCAAAAAAAAAAAAAGAAAAGCACCAAATTCCATTTAGATCCAGAAAAAAAGAAAATCAAGTCATCAAATGTTAACACTGATAGTATTTTGTACAGTGGGAGTATGGTTGATCTTTTTTCTCTCTTTTCTATTTTCCATAATGAGCATATATTTGTTTTAGAATGAACAAAACAAGAAAGTTTTCAAAAGTAATGCACCCACACATAATGGTTTCCCTGTATTAAATTTACATAAATGTGTGATTTCATTAAACAGAAATCTATTAGCACCAAAGCCCACTTCCTATTACAGTGTGTCACTTCAGGCAGTTATTAAGAATCCTTCCCACCTTAAAGAGTATAAACCTATTTCTTTAGTTCTGCAGCCTAAGTTAAAAGGTGCAGTAAGTGCTAATATTTTTTTTTTAAGGAAAAAACATCAATTTCAGTGCAGACTTTCTACCTAGCACTGAAAATATCATTAGGAAATTGTAGTCCTTAACCTAAAAGCTTAAAAATCTAAATTATATGGATGAATCAGTTTAGACTCATGAATAATATGAAAAGGTCTTTTAATCGTAAAAAGGCCTGGACAATAAAATGAATCGTTTTGAGGTTGGCTATTTCTGTGTAAGATGAGATTTCTTTTTTTCCCACAGAAACATTTGAAAGAGTGTTGCAGCTGGAAATCATTCCAACAGTGAAGGAAAAAAAATAGAACTATAAATAGGATGAAGAAACAAGTGAGCAATTAGAAAACAGAGGAAGAAACTGAAGGAAACAATAGAAGCTGGAAAAAAGCAGCAGTAGATTCAGAACAAGAATCTGTGTTTACTAAAGGCCTGTGTAAGCAGAGAGAGGAGAGACTGTCATGTATGGATCCATGGGACTTTTCAAATTTTCGACACCTGGTTTCACGTATAATAGAAGATTATAAGTTAGGACCTCTAGAAATAAATAATCTTTTGCTGCCATTTCAAGAATAATAACAGTTATTAACAATAAGAATTAATGTCTAGGAATAATATATTAAATCAGCTTGTCCATTAGTTTTTTTTTTTTTTTTTTTTTTGAGTTTTCACATGCAACATCTACAAATTTCAGCACACATTGCAATTGTGATGTGCAGAGGAAAATAATTATTTTTTCTGCAACTGATCTGTTTCTCCCCCGGAGAGCTCATCTTCTAGTTAGTACGGAAAAAATATTACCTAAATGTGCAGTTTAAAGCCAAGACCCCTTGGATGAATTAAAAAGCCCTTCTGAGCAACTACCAAGACTCTATTGTGGAGTGATTTTTCAGTGTTTTATGGAAAGTTTATCTTCCTGAGCTGGAATTCAGGTGTTTGGAGGGAGGTTGGTTGCCCTTGCAATGAGTGAGGGCTAGGTTGGGCTGGTCCTTGATTCTACCCCGATGCTATCTTCTTTTGTGTCCCTTTGGATCCTGCCTTCCTCATACTGACAAGTTTGTAGCTGGATAACTCCCAAGCCCTTTTAACGGTTTAGGAATGACCTACCATTTCCCTTCAGATCTCAATGGTGCTAGGCTTTGGTTAAATTATTTCCTTAAACTAAATTTTTTCATGCATGTGTGTATTTATACATGTGCCTAAGTGTTCAGATTTAGTATGTATCTGATCATCTGTGTCTATTTTTATTTAGGAAAAGTTGATTTACAGTATTAAACAAATTTCAGGTGTACAAGATAATGATTCACAGTTTTTAAAAGTTGTACTCCATTTACAGTTACTATAAAATTTTGGCTGTATTTCCTGTACTGTACAACATAGCCTTGCGGCATATTTACTTTATACATAGTTGTTAGTATCTCTTAATCTCCCACCCCTGTCTTGTCCCTCCCATCTTCCTTCTCTCCACTGGTAACCGCTAGTTTGTTCCTTTTATCTGTGAGTCTGTTTCTTCTTTGTTATATTTACTGATTTGTTTTATTTTTTTAGATTCCACACATAAATGATAAACACAGTATTTGTCTGTGTCTGATTTATTTGACTAGGCATAGTATTCTCTAGGTTCAACCATCTTGCTTCAAATGGAAAAATTTTATTTTTTATGGCTGAGTAGTGTTCCACTGTGTGTACACACATATTAGTTGTTGTTTGGTCACTAAGTCGTGACCAAGTCTCTGTGACCCCATGGACTGTAGCCCACCAGGCTCCTCTGTCCATAGGGTTTTCCAGGCAAGAATACTGGAGTGGGTTACCATTTCCTTCTCTGATACAGACATTTACCATGTCTTATGTATCAGTTCATTCATTGATGGACACTTGGATTGCTTCCATATCTTGGCAATTGTAAGTAAGTTTTTATGAATATTGGGACCCTTGTATCTTCTCAAATGAATGTTTTCTTTGAATATATGCTCAAGAGTGGAATTGCTGGATCATATGGTAGCTCTATCTTTAGTGTTTTAAGGAAACTCCACACTGTTCTCCACAGTGACTGCACCAATTTACATCCTCATCATGTGTTTTTCATGTGCAGGTGTGTCTCTGCTCATGTATATCTTTTGTGGGAACAGCAGGAAGGGGAGAGAAAGCATAGGTATTAAACTCTATTTTGTATGTATGAAGTGCTAGGTATTTATGGGCATCATTATCATACATAATCTTTATGGAAATCTTAGCAGTAGTTACTGTTATCATCTTTTAATCAATAAAGAAGGTGAACCTAAAATTTAATATCAGAAATGGAGCCCATGTCTAATTGAATTCAAAGTTTATGCTCATTTTATTGTGTTATGGGTATAGTAAGAGTGGAAAAAATAAGTTTATGACCCTTGATGTTCATTTTGTGATGTTGCCATTTAAATCAGTTATACCAGTTACACTATTACCAAAAATGTTTTCTAGTTTGTAGCTGTTTGATACTGTTCAAGTTTGCTTCAATGTGCGTATCTTTGATATTTAGTGAGAAAGAGCATATTTCCACTTGTTTAAATGTATTTGTATTTTTTTCTTGTATAAATTGCTGCCTATTTCCATTTTAATGGTATTATTGTTATTCTTGTACAATTTAGTGAGAGATTAAATGCTGTAGAAGTCCCCTGGACAGCAAAGAGTTCAAACCAGTCAATATTAAAGGAAATAAACCCTGAATATTCATTGGCAGGACTGATGCTGAAACTGAAACTCCAATATTTTGGCCACTTGAGACCAAGAACCGACTCATTGGAAAAGACCCTGATGCTGGGGAAGATTGAGGACAGGAGAAAAAAGGGGCAACAGAGGATGAGATGGTTGAATGGCATCATTGACTCAATGGACATGACTTTGAGCAAATTACAGGAGATAGTGAAGAAGAGGGAATCCTGGCATGCTGCAGTTTATGGGGTCAAGAGATGACTGAGCAGTTGAACAACAACATTTTCCATATAAAGAAATATTTTGTATATTTGATATCAATATTGTTCCCATCTCTTTTTCCTTTGCAGTTGAGGTTTTCTCTTTTTGGTAAATTTTTTAAGGTAAAAGTTTAAAATTTTACAAACATAAATTTCATAATGTTTTCTTTGTGATTTTACTTGGTACTTTGACCTAGAAAGTTACTGTACATCGTAAAGCAATTTTTCTCCTATTAAAAAAATAAAATAAACATTAAAAAAATAAAGTTATCATTCCTCTGCAGGTAAAATAGGTATCTTAATTATTTTAATATTTATGAATTTGCTAAAAATGATTGTTTATGGACCTAGCCTTTACTTAGGGGATGATAAAAGGTAAATATAAAACTTAATTTCTTTTAAAATTGGTATATTTTATCAATATAATTTATTTATAATTTTTATTTTAACCAATGGAGTTTTAATATAATGCTGCTGTAATTTCTGATTTATCTGTTTTGTTCTATTCATTCTTTTTTCTAGTTTTATGACAGCTAAATATTTATTATTGATGTTTTGTAAGGCTGTTTTAGAGACTTCCCTGGTGGCTCAGACGGTAAAGCGTCTGTCTACAATGCGGGAGACCTGGGTTCAATCCCTGGGTCAGGAAGATTCCCTGGAGAAAGAACTGCCAACCCACTCCAGTACTCTTGCCTAGAAAATCCCATGGGTGGAGGATCTTGGTGCCGGCTCCTGTCCATGGGGTCGCAAAGAGTCGGGCAAAATATTTATTTATTTATTTTGCTGTGCTAGGTCTTAGTCGCAGCAGGAAAGATCTTCCATTTTGGCACATGGTCTCTCCAACTGTGATACAGGAGCTCCAGAGCACGCAGACCCAGTAGCTGCCCCACACAGGCTTAGTTGCTCCACGTCACTGAGATCTTCCTGAACCGGGGACGGAACCTGTGTCCCTGCACTGGAAGGCGGATTCTTACCCAGTGGACCACCAGGGAAGTCCCTATAAGGTTTTCTGTGTCCCTGCACTGGAAGGCGGATTCTTACCCAGTGGACCACCAGGGAAGTCCCTATAAGGTTTTCGTATCTGATAAAGCTCAGTTCTCCTAAAATAATACTTTGCTTTTCCTGCATTTAAAAAAACCTGTGATGATTCATTTTTAAAAATATTTCTTTAACATTCCAATTACTTTAAATGTTTTTTCAGAATCAATTTTAGAAGTTTTTTGTTATTTTCCTACCACTCCTAACTGGAAATGTGAATGAGATTATAATACCCATATAAATTAACTTGGAGAAAATATTAATCTCTTATTGAGGTCTAGGTCATAACTTTTCATTAGTGAAGTTTTTCTTTGTATTTTGTACTTGACATTCTTTCATTGTAAAAGTTCTGTGTAGCTTTCACTAAATTTTTCATTAATATTTTATAATTTTATTATTATTGAGAAATAATCTCCTTTATGATTGTGTTTTAGCTACCTGTGATGGAATACAAAACTTCTATGAAATTTTTAGATGTACTATCTTTCCATTTCTATTATTATTTTTTGTTATATTATTATTATTTCACTTTTATCATTTCTAGTCAATCATTTATTACTAATAGATTCATTCGGCTCTTTTAGTTATGTAATTATTCTAATTGTGCATAATGACTTTTCAGTTCCCAATATAAATTTTATTTCTATTCACACCTTATATTACAAAAACAACTGTAGAAATACCATTGATTAGCTTCCCTGTCTGTTCAACCTCCCTTCCTAACTGTTCTACTTGCGGACTTAGTTGTAGTTCATTGATCAGTCCATGATCAGCAAGGATTGGGAATTAGATGGTATTCTAAGGGAGCCACAGGGTAAGTGCTGTGGAGGCTGGAGTTGACACCATGGCAACCCCAAGCCTGCTGTAAACCCCAGGAGCAGGAACTTGCAGCCCTGACTCCGGGATGTTCACACACACACACACACACACACACACACAAAACATTCCAAGACAACATCCAGCCTCAGAAAGACAGAAACAGAAACTGCTCCATACCTTTCGGCTTAATACGGGGGGCAGTTTCTCCTGTAGATTTTAGCTTCTACTCTAACAAATCCTTCTTTTTGTGGCTTGTCTCTTGTGCGTTTCTGTTTCTCACAACCCCAAATCTTTAAAGACATTGTTGATATTCCTCTGTTTATAAAAACTAATTTTTTATTTATTTGGCTGCACGGGGTCTCAGTTGTGGTGTTCAGGGTCTTTAGATGAAAAATGTGAACTCTTAGTCGAAGGCTGTGGGATCTAGCTCCTTGACTAGGGGTTGAACCAGGGCCGCTGCATTGGGAATGTGGAGTCTTAGCCACTGGATCACCAGGGAAGTCCTGATATTTCCAGGTTTTTAAAATGAATGTCACATATATTTTAACTTTTGATTTCATATAAATGATTACGATAAGGTGTTTTCCTGTTGTTACTTTGACATTTTTGTATATGGTGTTGAAATTTCTTAGACTTGGGGGGTATCCGTTGAAATAATCCTATCATTGTGACTTTGTTAACCAAACAATTCTTAAGTGGAGCACAGGGCGTTGGATGGGTGAACCCCAGTTCAACAACGAATCACAAGAGAAATTAAAATAGAGAAGTTCATTACTCACAGATCCTGGAGGAAGGATCCTATGTATCTCAAGGGTCCAGCAAGGTGGGAGAGAGGTCAAGTCAGAGTGCAGAAAGAGAGACATAGGACCAGGGGCACGTGCCTCTATTAGGGTCTATGAATGGAGTGCTTTGGAGTTCCTAGGTGAAGGCCAAATTAATCAATGCAAAGGAAAGAGCAGCCTCTTGGTATACTCCTCTGGGATCTTATCCAAGGGGCACACAAGAGGAAGGCCATATGAGAGACAGGGGAGGCTGTTGAACAAGAGCTGTTGGGGAGTTATTTCAGGAGCTTACCATCACTTGTGACTCACCAGGCTGCCATCGAGGACATGTACTTGCGTTTGGGGCTGGTGTTCATCTAAGTCCCTGTAGGTTGAACCAGATGAATGCTGAGGCAGCAATATCACAGAATAAAGCAGCTAAACTCTCCACACACATGCATTTTTTTTCTTATTTAATCTATGTGTTACCTATGACCTGTATAGATAATCAAATATATTGAACTGTAAATTCAAGTTTCCTGGCATTTGGTTAAATGATCTTTTCATCACACCGTACAATGCAAGCTATACAATATTTCAAAGGAAAGAGACCATGTCTTTCTTATTTTTCCAGGAGGAGAAGAGAATCACAAATTTGTTATGATGTATCTAGTAATTATTTTTAGTATTGTGCTTACTTAGTGGCTACGTCATGTCTGATTCTTTGTGACACTATGGACTGTAACCCACCGGGCTCCACTGTCCATGGGATTTTTCAGGCAAGAATACTGAAGTGGGTTGCTGTTTCCTTCTCCAGGGGATCCTCCCAACCCAGGGATCGAACCCACATCTCCTGTGTCTCCTGCATTGCAGACAGATTCTTTATCCACTGAGCCACTGGGGAAGCCCCATATCTTTTTTTTTTAAACTGAGTGGCATAATGGCCCCATTGATGGTCCCATCCGATGTCAAGGCCCTGATTCTGTCACAGATTCTTAATTTTCCCTCTTATCAAAGCTTATGATTCAGAAATATATTTCAGATAAATATCTGCCTCCAGCCTGGGGGTGTGGGGAGCTGCTGAGTGGTCCTTCTCAGCTCCCTGATGCTCAGTATTACTGCTAAGGAAGTGGACACATGCTAAGCACACATTTTCAGTGACATTGACAGCTCAACCATCTTTACAAAGATATAAAACATGGTCATTAAAATACACCTCATCACACGTGATAGCTCAGTGTTTTTTCCTCTAAAATTTTAATGTGAGCATTTTCTAACATACACAGACATTGCCAAAATGGTATAATAGATTCACTGCTTAACTTTTTGGGTCATGATTTCTTTTTTCTTGAGTTTAAAAATTTGATTCAGTTCTTTATTGGCCAGATTAAAGACTTGATGGCTTTTCCATTGCCTCGTTTCTTGTATGTCTTTTATATGTCTGCCTGATGCTTTTAAATGTGAACAGCTTCCTAGCTGGAGATAATCCTCTTGGGAAACCATTTTATTTCCCTTAGACCATAATAGGCCTTATTCTATCATCATCTGGCATTCACTGACACAATGGATAAATAGAAGGCCAATGTGATGTTTTAACTCTCGTGGGCGATTTTCACAATTTGCCTGGATGCCTGTTTGTTTCTTAATTCTTTTCTAATGTTTATTGGTTTATTTTGGCTGTGCTGAGTTTTCACTGCTGTGTGGGCTATTCTCTAGCTGCAGTGTGTGGGCTTCTCTTTGCAGTGGCTTCTCTGTGGAGCACGGGGTCTAGGGTGCTCAGGCTTCAGGAGTTGTGACTCCCGGGCTCTAGAGAACAGGTTCAATAGTTGCGGCACACCAGGTTAGTTGCTCTGCGGCATGTGGGATGTTCCCACATCAGGGATCGAACTCACGTCTCCTGAATTGGCAGGTGGGTTCTCTACCACTGAGTCATCAGGGAAGCCCTATTTTTTTTTTTTTTTTTATTCTTGGTGTTTGATAGTCTGTCAGTGTGGAGAGTTCTCTATCACATTGGCTATGCCCAGTCATGATACACTCTTTCACTCTAACACATTAGTTTTATCTATAGAATTTCAGGGTTTGTTTTTCTTGTACTCTAACTTATAACATATTTTGTGGGTTAATTTGTTGGATTCTCTGCCTCAGAGGCACTAGTTCTTCTTAGGATGGAGTGCTTCTGTCCTTCATAAAATTTAGTTCCTCTCTTTGTTGTTCAGTCGCTCAGTCGTGTCCGACTCTTTGCAACCCCATGGACTGCAGCACGCCAGGCTTCCCTGTCCTTCACCATCTCCTGGAGTTTGCTCAAACTCATGTCTGTTGAGTCGGTGATGCCCTCCAACCGTCTCATCCTCTGTTGTCCCCTTCTCTTCCTGTCTTCAATCTTTGCCAGCATCAGGATCTTTTCCAAAGAGTTGGCTCTTCACATCAGGTGGCCAGAGTATTGGAGTTTCAGCTTCATCATCAGTCCTTCCAATGAATATTCAGGGTTGATTTCCTATAGGATTGACTGGTTTAATCTACTTGCTCTCTAATTGTTTAAATTTCATCTTTTTTTTAATCTGCATTCAGGTCCTCTACTTTCCACATGCCAATAATTTGCTCTTTAGTAATGTGTATTCAACTCCTTGCTAGTTCTAATACAATTTTTTTTTTTTTTAGTTCAGGAGTGATGTTGATTTGGGCTTCAATTTATTGCCTTAGCTATGCAATCTCCCTTTTCGTCTCAGTCTCTCCTTTTATCATCTCTCTCTATCCATTAAATAATTAATCTATTTTATAGTGGAACACTATTTGCAGCGATTTGCAATTTCCTTCTGTTCACTGAGTAATTTTTTCCCTCCTGGTCTTGGGTCTTTGGCTTTCGGATATTCTGCTCCTATTACTACTCCCACTCATTTGCTGTCACATGTTTGCAGCGTTGCCACGTGCTGTTTCTTTTCACTTTGCTTACACTTTGGCAGTTCTATACAGACATTCTATCTGGTCAGTTGTGGAGCTCTGTCTCTCTTTTTTGAATTTATCTTTTAATTGGAAGAAAGTTGCTTTACAATATTGTCTTGATTTCTGCTGTACAACAATGCAAATTAGTCATAATTATATATATATATTTCCTCCCTCCCCTCCCCCACCATCGTATCTCTCTAGGTCATCACAGAGTGCCAGGCTGGACTCCCTCTGTTACACTGCAGCTTCCCACTAGCTATCTATTTTACACATGATAGTGTATATGTATCAATACTACTTTCTCAATTCATCCCATCCTTTCCTTCCCCTGATATGTCCACAAAGATGCCTAGGATCTGTTCTGCCCCCACAATTTTTAAACCATTTATGTTTGATACAGCTAGCTAGGAGACATTCATGTTTCCATGGGGCAGGGATATCTTTGAACTTCAGCTTAATCTTCACTTCAAGTCAACATGGCTTCCTTCATTTAACTTCCTTCATTTAATGGTTCACTCCAGGAACCATTCCATTATTTCTCTGTTGTTGTTGCTGCTGCTGCTAAGTTGCCTCAGTTTTGTCTGACTCTGTGCGACCCCATGGATGGTAGCCCACCAGGCTCCTCTGTCCCTGGGATTTTCCAGGCAAGAACACTGGAGTGGGTTGCCATTTCCTTCTCCAATCCCTCTCATAAAAGAGGAAAAAAATAAAAATGTGCATTCAGTCTGCTTCTGTTCAGGCTTGGGGATAATAGTGAAATATTTCAGGACTTCATAAACTCATTGACACCCCTGGGAAACGGTGGACTCTTGTAGGAGGGGTGTGAAGTGGTCCCGTGTCCCTCTTTCTACTCTAGAGTCACCTGTAACTTTTCTTCCATTACTTTAAAAAATGTACATTCCTAGTTTAATCATTTTTTTTTTGGCTGATGCAGTTCTTTTTCCTCTGCTTCTTAGATATCAGGGGAGAGAAGTCCTGTGTTGCAGTTTAAATTTTTGTTTATCCAGAAATCCTGCTAAGCATGCTATTCATGATGCTGTGAAGAGGGTATTGACATACCCAGCCTGCAGAGAGATCTAGAGTTGTTAATAATATGCTTATGAACATATAAATTAATAAGTGGAAGGACCATGCATCAAGCCAATTTCTTTTCATTCAAGACCATTGCTTCTTTACCCTAGTATCCCCTAAACATCAGGTCATTTAATTATTTAAGCAAATATGTATGTATAATTAAAATATAAATATTTACATAATTTATATAAATATCTGCATATTGTTTTACTATGATTGGCATGTTTTTACAAGATTTCAATTACAAGTTGAAGGGTAATTTGGAAAAGAACTGCAAGGTTATTTCTGTTTGTTCAGTAGGCACATTACCAACCAGCTGTGTGTAAAATTAACTCTTCTAGATGGTATATTTAAAATGAACACTGTGGTCACTATTTACTTATTTATTTCTCCCCAGATTTACTGGGATATAATTGACACATAAAATTGTATAAACTTGAGCTGTACAACTGGGTTTTTAAAAATTAATTAATTTATTTTAATTGGAGGCTAATTACTTTACAATATTGTGGTGGTTTTTGCCATATATTGACATCAATCAGCCGCGGGAGTACATGTGTCCCCCCATCCTGAACCACTGGACACATTTTTTGTTGCAAAATGATTGTCATGGTGAATTAGCTACAACCTCCATCACATTACATAGTTAGCACTTTTTTTATGTGATGAGAATACTTAGCAGCATTCACCCATCTGATGCAGTGTTACCTATAATCATCATGCTGTAACTTAGTTCTCTAGAACTTCCTAATTTTGTAGCTGAAGGTTTGTACCTGTGACTAATATCTCCGCATTCCCCAATCCTTGTAACCACCGCTCTACTTTGCTTTTTAGATTCTACACATAAGTGATGCATTCGTCTTTCTCTGTCTGACTTATTTCACTTAGCATAATGCCCTCAACACACATACAGGTTGTTGTAAATGGTAGGATAGCCTCCTCTCTCATGGCTGAATAATATTCCATTGCAAATATATACCACATCTTCTTTATTCATTCATCAACTAATTGACACTTAGATTGTTGCCACATTTTGGCTGTTGTGAATAATGCTTCAATAAACATGGAAGTGCAGGTATCTCTATGATATCATGTTTCTAATCCCTTTGGGTAAATACCCAGATGTAGATGGGAGCTCTATTTTTAATTTTTTGAGAAAATTTCAGGTTGCTTTTCCTGTAATAATTTTTACCAGTTTACATTCCCACCAACAGAGCACTGGTTCCCTTTTCCCTACATGCTATGTGCTCACTGCTAAAATAACCCTGTAGAAGACATGTGATAATTTGAATTAAGTTCTGGGGAGTTGATTTTAAAAATATGCAATTGGTTTTGTTTTATTTATAGAATGAAGCACACTCGTACAGAAGTTACCAAGAAGTTTTGCAAAATCTCTCATGAAAGAATTTAAGCCAGGGTGAAATGTCATCTTGCTGTAATAGTTTATGGGAAACTGAAGACCAAGGGAAGAGACTCAGTAGTAGTACAGATTTGTTCTACATCTATACTTCCTTCAGAAAGCAGACTTCTCAAGATTTTAGATTCTCACTTCTCAGAGTGACACTGCGTTTTGTTTCTTCACATTTATTCAGTTATTTTATATAGATTCTAGATCAAAAGCTTCTCAAAGTTCAGGGTGCTTGAGCAGCTGAAGTTGTGCCTTGTATTGATGAAGCGCCTTCGGCGTCATACGGAGGGCACCACACGTGGAACCGTTCTCTTTCACTGTTTACAGCTCACGGCGATCATTCCACGTTATGGATCTACTCCTATTTTCCCAAAGTCATTTTCTACAGGCAGTGCTGTGTTTGTTTCCCATTTTCACTGAGCACTGGGGCATTTGTTTGTGAGCATATGACAGGAACCAATGTCTTTATTTCTGCCAAAGCTGGGAGGTTTTGTTTTTGTTTCCTCTCTTGATCTCTACACAGCTGGGGTTAGGGTTAGGGTTGGTTAGGGTTAGGGTTGGGCTGTTCCTGTGTATAATGTGAAGAGGGTTTTGTGTTAGTGCCTGAGTCTTATTTGCATACGCGCAGCTTTAATCTTCTGGTTCAGTGATTCTTATACTGTATCGTGCCCAAGTGTTGCCTAGGATGCTTGCTAAAACAGTGTGGACCCACCAGAGAAATTCTGGTTCAAAAGCATTAGGGTGGGACTCAGGAATCTGCTTTTAACAAAGTCCATAGATGATTTCAAAGGAAGATAGTCCATCACCCAGTTTTTTAGAAATACCACTTTAGATCACTTAAGAGTTAGAATTTGGTTAACCAAGGAACTCTTTTCTCACTCTGGTTATCAGAGAAGTAACTATTCTTCATGTTTTGCAATTGCCCTAATGAATAGAAACCTGATACAAAATGGGGCTGTAAGTTATATAAAAGGACAATGTGGGATTTAACAGGAATATTAGAGATAGACATTTGAATGAAAAATGTGATCTAATAATTTGATCTTAATTTCACTAACTTGATCTGGAAAATGTACAAAAGAAGTTATAAGAATATTATTGACATGTATACGCATAGCTTATGGAAGGAAATGGCAACCCACTCCGGTATCTTGCCTGGGAGATTCCCATGGACAGAGGAGCCTGGTGAACTGCAGTTCATGGAGTTATAAGAGTTGGACACAATGTAGCAACTAACCTCTACCACACATATAGCTGATTCACTTTGTTGTACTGTAGAAAATAGCACATTGTAAAGCAATTATACTCCAACAACAAACAAAGAATATTATTGATAACAGGTGGTGCCTGTTTGTTTGGACAAACGCTAGTTCTGATGTTGTGAAGATTTTTTTTTAATCTCTGATTAACACTTATAACCAGTTGACGTTAAGTAAAGCAGATTACCTCCATATATGGCAGAAAGTGAAGAACTAAAGAGCCTCTTGAAAGTGAAAGAGAAGAGTGAAAAAGTTGACTTAAACCTTAACATTCAGAAAACTAAGATCATGGCATCCAGTCCCATCACTTCATGGCAAATAGATGGGGAAACAGTGAAAACAGTGTCAGACTTTATTTTGGGGGGCTCCAAAATCACTGCAGATAGTGATTGCAGCCATGAAATTAAAAGATGCTTACTCCTTGGAAGGAAAGGTATGACCAACCTAGACAGCATACTAAAAAGCAGAGACATTACTTTGCCAACAAAGGTCCATCTAGTCAAGGCTATGGTTTTTCCAGTAGTCATGTATGGATGTGAGAGTTGGACTATAAAGAAAGTTGAGCAGCGAAGAATTGATGCTTTTGAACTGTGGTGTTGAAGAAGACTCTTGAGAGTCCCTTGGACTGCAAGGAGATCCAACCAGTCCATCCTAAAGGAAATCAGTCCTGGGTGTTCATTGGAAGGTCTGATGTTGAAGCTGAAACTCTAATACTTTGGCCACCTGATGCAAAGAGCTGACTCATTAGAAAAGACCCTTCTGAAGGCTGTCTTTTCACCTTGCTAATAGTTTCCTTTGATGTGCAGAAGCTTTTAAGTTTAATTAGGTCCCATTTGTTTATTTTTGCTTTTATTTCCAATATTCTGGGAGGTGGGTCATAGAGGATCCTGCTGTGATGTATGTCAGAGAGTGTTTTGCCTATGTTCTCCTCTAGGAGTTTTATAGTTTCTGGTCTTACGTTGAGATCTTTAATCCATTTTGAGTTTATTTTTGTATATGGTGTTAGAAAGTGTTCTAGTTTCATTCTTTTACAAGTGGTTGACCAGATTTCCCAGCACCACTTGTTAAAGAGACTGTCCTTAATCCATTGTATATTCTTGCCTCCTTTGTCAAAGATAAGGTGTCCATATGTGCGTGTATTTATCTCTGGGCTTTCTATTTTGTTCCATTGATCTATATTTCTGTCTGCAAACTAGTACAGCCACTATGGAGAACAGTGTGGAGATTCCTTAAAAAACTGGAAATAGAACTGCCTTATGATCCAGCAATCCCACTGCTGGGCATACACACTGAGGAAACCAGAAGGGAAAGAGACACGTGTACCCCAATGTTCATTGCAGCACTGTTTATAATAGCCAGGACATGGAAGCAACCTAGATGTCCATCAGCAGATGAATGGATAAGAAAGCTGTGGTACATATACACAATGGAGTATTACTCAGCCATTAAAAAGAATACATTTGAATCAGTTCTAATGAGGTGGATGAAACTGGAGCCTATTATACAGAGTGAAGTAAGCCAGAAGGAAAAACACCAATACAGTATACTAATGCATATATATGGAATATAGAAAGATGGTAACGATAACCCTGTATACGAGACAGCAAAAGAGACACTGATGTATAGAACAGGCTTATGGACTCTGTGGGAGAGGGAGAGGGAGAGGGTGGGAAGATTTGGGAGAATGGCATTGAAACATGTGAAATGTCATGTATGAAATGAGATGCCAGTCCAGGTTCAATGCACGATGCTGGATGCTTGGGGCTGGTGCACTGGGACGACCCAGAGGGATGGTACGGGGAGGGAGGAGGGAGGGGGGTTCAGGATGGGGAACACATGAGAAATAAAGGAATAAAAAAAAAAAAAGAAAAAAATGTTAAAAAAAAAAAAAGAAAAGACCCTGATGCTGGGTAAGATTGAGAGTAGGAGGAGAAGGGGACGACAGAGAATGAGATGGTTAGATGGCATCACTGACTCATGAATGTGAGTTTGGGTGGACTCCGGGAGTTGATGGACACGGAGGCCTGGCATGTGGCAGCTCATGGGGTCTCAAAGAGTCAGACACGACTGAGCGACTGAACTGAACTGAACTGAACGTGGTTGGGCCTCATCCAATCAGTTGAAGACCTTAAGAGCAAAGACTGAGGTTTCTTGAAGAAGTTCTGTCTTGATGCTGGAACATGTAAATCCTGCTTGAGTTTCCAGCCTACTGGACTGCCTTGCAGATTTCACCCTTGTCGGTTCCCACAATTGTGAGTCAGTTTCTTAAAATTTCTCTCTCTCCATGTATACACACACACACACATTTCCTGTTGTTTTTGTTTCTCTGGAGAACGCTGACTAACACGAATGGTAGCAACTTTTGTTGTTGTTATGTAAAAGCTTCTTTTTGACATGCAAAGAAATGCCCTGGGTTTGGAAGTAGAAGATATAGATTCAAACTAATTTCTGCCCTTTAATTGTTGTGTGATCTTGGACTAGTTACATGTTTCTTCTTGAAGGCACCCTTATCTGTTAAGAGGGTATTATAACACCTTTCCAAGTCCTTCAAGTTTTTATTGTGAGGCTCAGTTAGGATAATTTATGGGCAAGCTTTCTGAAAAACAAATTATGATACCTTAGAAGAGTTCACTCATCACAGATGTTCTCTGCTGTGAATGCAAGAGAATGGGACAGTTTTGCACACAGAACCATTTCAGCTCAGTGGTTACTTGAAATCTTTAATCTTTGCAGATGCATCTTGTTCCACCACCCCCATTCTTTTATTACGTATCCTGCCTTATCTATTGGCAATGCCTGCAAAGAATGACTCATAGCTCTGTTTTCTTTAGGGGAATATTATTAGCCATTATTTTTTGGAGTCCACACTTGTTTATTATTTTCCTTTGTGAATCTTACAGAATGGGAGCCAGGTCTCTTTTCTGTGCTTTCAGCTAAAGGTAGTTGACAATTTTCTAGAGAAATTAATCGTTAAATTTTTTTTTTCTGGAGGGAGCTCAGTATTTATTTAGTCTGCTGGTTGCTTTGACCTCGAGTTTTATTTCCAAAGCTCAACTTATTAATACCATCTAGGAGCACTTGGAAGCATCCATTCTGTATGTTTGTCAGACTGTTTACGTATCCCCACAATTCATTGTATAGAGTTTCCCTGTTTTTTTTTTTAATTTTATTTTATTTTTAAACTTTACAAATTGTATTAGTTTTGCCAAATATCAAAATGAATCCGCCACAGGTATACATGTGTTCCCCATCCTGAACCCTCCTCCCTCCTCCCTCCCCACACCATCCCTCTGGGTCGTCCCAGTGCACTAGCCCCAAGCATCCAGCATCGTGCATCGAACTTGGACTGGCAACTCATTTCATACATGATATTATACATGTTTTAATGCCATTCTCCCAAATCTTCCCACCCTCTCCCTCTGCAACAGAGTCCATAAGCCTGTTCTATACATCAGTGTCTCTTTTGCTGTCTCGTACATAGGGTTATTGTTAGCATCTTTCTAAATTCCATATATATATGTGTTAGTATACTGTATTGGTGTTTTTCTTTCTGGCTTACTTCACTCTGTATAATAGGTTCCAGTTTCATCCACCTCATTAGAACTGATTCAAATGTATTCTTTTTAATGGCTGAGTAATACTCCACTGTGTATATGTACCACTGCTTTCTTTATCCATTCATCTGCTGATGGACATCTAGGTTGCTTCCATGTCCTGGCTATTATAAACAGTGCTGCGATGAACATTGGGGTACACATGTCTCTTTCCATTCTGGTTTCCTCGGTGTGTATGCCCAGCAGTGGGATTGCTGGATCATAAGGCAGTTCTATTTCCAGTTTTTTAAGGAATCTCCACACTGTTCTCCATAGTGGCTGTACTAGTTTGCATTCCCACCAACAGTGTAAGAGCGTTCCCTTTTCTCCACACCCTCTCCAGCATTTATTGCTTGTAGACTTATGGATCGCAGCCATTCTGACTGGCGTGAAATGGTACCTCATAGTGGTTTTGATTTGCATTTCTCTGATAATGAGTGATGTTGAGCATCTTTTCATGTGTTTGTTAGCCATCTGTATATCTTCTTTGGAGAAATGTCTATTTAGTTCTTTGGCCCATTTTTTGATTGGGTCATTTATTTTTCTGGAGTTGAGCTGTAGGAGTTGTTTGTATATTTTTGAGATTAGTTGTTTGTCAGTTGCTTCATTTGCTATTATATTCTCCCATTCTGAAGGCTGCCTTTTCACCTTGCTAATAGTTTCTTTTGATGTGCAGAAGCTTTTAAGTTTAATTAGGTCCCATTTGTTTATTTTTGCTTTTATTTCCAATATTCTGGGAGGTGGGTCATAGAGGATTCTGCTGTGATGTATGTCAGAGAGTGTTTTGCCTATGTTCTCCTCTAGGAGTTTTATAGTTTCTGGTCTTATGTTGAGATCTTTAATCCATTTTGAGTTTATTTTTGTGTATGGTGTTAGAAAGTGTTCTAGTTTCATTCTTTTACAGGTGGTTGACCAGATTTCCCAGCACCACTTGTTAAAGAGATTGTCTTTAATCTATTGTATATTCTTGCCTCCTTTGTCAAAGATAAGGTGTCCATATGTGCGTGGATTTATCTCTGGGCTTTCTATTTTGTTCCATTGATCTATATTTCTGTCTTTGTGCCAGTACCATACTGTCTTGATAACTGTGGTTGTAGTAGAGCCTGAAGTCAGGTAGGTTGATTCCTCCAGTTCCATTCTTCTTTCTCAAGATAGCTTTGGCTATTCGAGGTTTTTTGTATTTCCATACAAATTGTGAAATTATTTGTTCTAGCTCTGTGAAGAATACCATTGGTAGCTTGATAGGGATTGCATTGAATCTATAAATTGCTTTGGGTAGTATACTCATTTTCACTATATTGATTCTTCCAATCCATGAACATGGTATATTTCTCCATCTTTAGTGTCCTCTTTGATTTCTTTCACCAGTGTTTTATAGTTTTCTATGTATAGGTCTTTAGTTTCTCTAGGTAGATATATTCCTAAGTATTTTATTCTTTCCGTTGCAATGGTGAATGGAATTGTTTCCCTGTTTTGGACTTAACCTGAGTAATGCAAAGTTAATGACTGGTCATATCGGCCTGGCTTCTGATTTATAGATGAATTGTTATATTAGCACTGCAGAGGGTTGGCCATCATCTAATGTCCATGTTCCTTAAGATTTGTAAGCAAACATTAAAGTGATCCTAAGAAGGATAGAAACTGTTCCAACACTTTTTTTTCCCTAAGTCTGTCACTAAAACCCTTTTGAACTGGGGGTAGATGTCAAGGCCTTTGAATTACCTGCATTTATGAATCTCTGGAGTTAAGTGGGAAACTAGGAAGAGACAAATGTACAGTCAACATAAGGCAAGTTTAGGGCCTAACAAAGTGTATGGAATGATATTTATCAGGAGGATGCTGTTCTTCAATTCACGGGCACAGACACCCGCATTCATCTGTGACATCGAATTGACACTGAATCTATTTTCCAATGAGAGTTGTCTTCTCTGAGGTTTCTTCCTCTTCCTCTCTGCTCCTTGCTCAAATTTCAGTCTTCTTCTTTAATTCTGGGAAAGATGATGTATCACTTGCTTTCATTCAGAAAGGAGGGGGCATAACTTTTGATTCCAAATGTCTGATGCTGGTATTATATCCTTTATCAATATTCCTGGAAGAAAGTATAGTGGTTTTACTTTACTTCACAGTCATCAGATACATTAAATCCCCTGAATCTTGGTAAATTATTAAGCAACTATTGATTTTGTTGCAGTGAACATCAAGATGTATTGACTTTTACCCAAGTCAATATTTCCCAAAGGCATAATAAATCTTGGTGTTTATTGAAACATGCATGTTGATTTCAGTGAATATGTAGGTGCACACACACACACACACACATACACATACACACACATATCTCAACATTCAGATATTTATATTGTCCTTCTGGATATCTTTACAAAAAACTATTTCACCCCAAAGATCCTATTATTTTTGGTCTATTTGTACATTAATGCTTCCTTTATTCTTAAAAATGTCAGCCTCATTTATAATGAGGTTAATAATAGTAAGGGAAACCAAGATTTATGAAGAAATCTATCGGCCTTTCACAAACTTGTTTGGGTTAATCTGGTGAGCTTGTCATTAATTGCAAAGTGGGTCTTGCTTTCTGTCTCTACCTAGTTCAAGGATCAATTAAACAATAAAAAATTATTGTTAAAATTGAGAAAGTTAAAAAATTTCACTCTCCACATCCAACCAAGAATGGTTTTTATTTCAGCACCAATCATATCAACACTAAATCAGGGACCACATTTGAGAATCTACTTCATTTCATATCAATATTTTTTAAAATTATATGGTACAAAAAGACAAATGTAAGGTCAAATTTGCATTTAGATAAAATTAAGTGATCAACTACATGATGCAATTTAATGGACACAAAACTAAAACAAAATCTTTATTGTCTTCCACATGATCTTAAATTCTACCACTAAGAATTTATTATAAGTTCTCTTAGAAAATTAAAATTGCTTCTTGGCAAAGAACAAAATCAATTAGGTGCCCATTTACTGACGATCTGCTATATGTCTAGTCATTTGCTGTCCTTTTGAGCTGTGGTTTACTCTGTGGTCCTTACCTATGTTTCATGTTTCTTTAACCTCGATGTTGTTCCTTGTATATTAATTGGCTATTCCGTGAGCAAATGAGATAGTGTTATTTGATCACTGGGGTTTTTCCTTCCAGCTAGAAAAGTGCATATAATTCAAGAAGTGGGTGCTTTGATGGCCTGTGAGGAAAGCAAGAAGTGAGGAATACATTTAGAAGAGTGCAAATTGTGGGCTTCCCTGGTGGCTCAGATAGTAAAGAATCTGCCTGCAATGTGGGAGAGCTGGGTTTGATCCCTGGGTTGGGGAGTTTCCCTGGAGAATATATGCATTCACCTTGCTATGGTCTGAATGTTTGTGTTCCCCTCAGGTTCGTATGTTGAAATCCTGATCCCCACAGGTATTAGCAGGTAGAACCTTTGGCAGGTGGTTTAAATCAGGAGGGTGGAACCTTACAAAAGTACCTTTGAAAGAGGCTTCAGAGAGATCCCTTCCTTTTTCTGCCATATCAGAATATAACAAAAAGTCTACAGTCTGAAAGAGGGCTCTCATTCAATGCTGCCAGCACCCTGATCTCAGACTTCCAGGCTTTAGACTGTGAGAAATAAGTTTCTATTATTTATATAAACCCAGGGTTGCTCTGGTGGCTCAGACAATAAAAAATCTGCCTGCAATGTGGGAGATTGGGTTTAATTCCTGGGTCAGGAAGATTCCCTGGAGAAAAGAATGGCTATGCACTCCAGAATTCCTACCTGGAAAATCTGAGGACAGAGGAGCCTGGTGGGCTACAGTCCATGGAGTCATAAAGAGAAAGACATGACTAAGCTACTAACACAAATTACCCAGACTGTGGTATTTTGTTATAGTAGCCCAGATGGACCAAGACACTCCCTTACAAATGTGTATATATTTATACATATGTACGGTAAGGCAGATAACAATATTTTTCCATGAGGCAGGTTGGTAAACTGACATTCCCAGAGGAGTTTCAAACAAGCTGTAGAGACTTTGAATAATAACTGATGTCCCAGGGGAGAATGAGGTCAAGAAAAGAGAAGATATTGCAAACGTGACAAAATCCATCTTCCTCATTAAAACAACTGCCCTAATTGATCAATGATTTGAAATGTTCCATGTAGCACCAGGGGGAAGAAGTGCTGGACAAATAATTTCTTTCTTTTTTTTCTTTTTTACAGAAGAAAAAGCTTTGGTGACAGAGACAGCGTGACAATGGCCAAGCCCACTTTTCAAGAAGAGTAATCTTCAAATGCTTTGCACAGTGATTAAGGCCAATGTGGAGAAAATAACAGCTTCCATCCTGCTGATGCATATTTAAAGCTAAGAACTTAAAAATAAGATTTTGTGTTCATATGGTTTTTATCACTCTACTTTGAGCCAGTGTGACTCCTATAAAACGCATCAATGTAGTTTGCAGACACTACATGGGAATGAAAGAAAAGTCATTATGAACTTAAATATATGGATTTTATGAAGCTTTTATAGTCAAGATGGCTTTTACACTTTAAGCTTTCAATGCAAAGAGGAATTATGTTTAAAGTACTTTGGGCAGAAGCAAAGTATTATTCCTGTGGAATGCAGGGAAAGATGGCCAATTTGCCGATGGCTTCTTTTTTCCTTTCTCTTTCATGCTATGTAAAAATTTGGATTAGAACACATGTCTATACAAGAGCCTATTTCTTTCTTTCTTTTTTTTCTCTAAATGTCCACAGGTATCAGGAAATGTGACATCAAATGTATTGTTGGCTCTCCTTCAGCGTCCCCTGGATAGTCATTTTCTTTCACGGTAATAGACTGCCTTGACTTGGATCTTCAGTGGCATTGGTATTTCATAGAAGGAGCAAATAAGTTCATGCCTTTCATGTGTCTTTGTTCATTGTTTATGAAATGGCTCATGATGGAGCTGTGCTCCGCTCCTAGCTCTTGGCAAATGGTGAGGAAAGGGAAGTTTGATTTCAGTACCCAGAGTATTCAGTTTGTTCCAGTTCATCCCACACCTCAATATCCCCTGCTCCCTAGTTAACGCTCTTATGTTCTTATTTATTAGGTTAATATTATTATTATATATTTGCATATTTTATCTTATAGATATTAAAAATATTGTTGCTCTGTGATGACCTAGAAAGGTGGGTTGGGGGTGTCAAAGGGAGGCCCAAGAGGGAGGGGATATATGCATATATATAGCTGATTCACTTTATTGTATAGAAACAATGAAGCTAACACAATATTGTAGAGCAATTATATCCAAATAAAAAAAAAGAATAAGTTTTTGAAGGTTATTAAAAGTAGCATTTGACATGAATAATGTAAATGTAAGCCAATGTGTGTTTTTTTATAATCAAGTGTGCATATGTGCTCAGTCACTCTTTGCGACGCCATGGACTGTAGCCCACCAGGCTCCTTGGTCCATGGAATTTCTGGAGTGGGTTGCCATTTCCAACTCCAGGGAATCTCCACAACCCAGAGATCGAACCTGTGTTTCTTGTGTCTCTTGAATTGGCAGGAGGATTCTTTACCACGGCACCACAAGACAATGCTATTTATGATGTATTTGAATTATGCAGTGAAAAGTTGTTCATCATAAAAAGAAATGTTTGAAATAGCACCAGCTGGAGAGACACTTGGGTGTAGGGACCTTTAGCAGTGACACTGAGCTGACTGGTTTCAGCAGCTAGTTCAATCTGTATGGCTTTGCCTTGAGAGCTCTAGTACCAGCACCTTCAGGCTTCCTCCTCTCTGGCTTCTTTCCTCCTTGTTACGTTCCTGATAAGTACTTCACGCAGAAGGAAGTGGAGCATAGAATGCTATGCTATGCTAAGTCACTTCAGTCGTGTCCGACTCTGTGCAACCCCATAGACGGCAGCCCACCAGGCTCCTCCATCCCTGGGATTCTCCAGGCAAGAACACTGGAGTGGGTTGCCATTTCCTTCTCCAATGCATGAAAGTGAAAAGTGAAAGTGAAGTCGCTCAGTCGTGTCTGACTCCTAGCGAGCCCATGGACTGCAGCCTTCCAGGCTCCTCTGTCCATGGGATTTTCCAGGCAAGAGTACTGGAGTGGGGTGCCATTGCCTTCTCTGGGAGCACAGAATAATGTAGCACAAAACAGCACAGGTAGCACGGCAGGGTGGAAGAAACACAGGCTACTTGCCAAGAGACTCTGGCTCTTCTGTGTGTTTACTATTAGTTGTATGACTTGGACACATCACTTTCCCTACCTGGACATTGCTGTTTTCCATCTGTAAAATGATTATAATGAAGATGATAAGAACTAACATTTACCACTTACCAGGTGCCAGGGAGTATCCTATGTGCTTAACAGTAATGAGCTCATTTAACCTTTACAACATCCTAGTGAAGTAGGTACTGTGTTTAATAATTTTACAGATCCCCTTCTCCAGGGGATCTTCCCAACCCAGGAATCAAAGCTGTGACTCTTGTTTTCCTGCATTACAAGTGGATTCTTTACCACTTAAACCATTGGGGAAGCCCTACAAAAAGGATACATATGTTTCTTAAGGTCACACAACCAAGGAAATGTTTGAATCATGTAGACTGACCTGGAGCTCTTGCTCTTGGCAGTGGCTAAAGTCCATTCTGAATCTAGGGTTCTATTTTATAGAAATCTCACAATGTGAAAAAATAGGTTAACTGATGTATTCCAGTGGACTTGAAGGCTATTTAATAACCACAACCATAAATAGTTTGTGTTTCAAAAATACATATCTATATCATCTATCTATCTGTTATCTACCTAACGTCTACTTTAAGAGTTAACTTGGGAAACTTCCCCGGTGGTCCAGTGGCCAAGACTCAACACTCCCAACACAGGAGGCCCTGGTTTGATTCCTGGGTCAGGGAACTGGATCCCACAGGCCACAACTAAGAATTTACATGCAGTACTTCAGGATCCCACGTGCTGCAAAGAAGATTCAGGATCCCACGTGCCACCGTTAAGACCTGGTGCAGCCAAATAAATATATATTTTTAAATAAAAGTTAACTTGGAATCAATTTGCTCAAGCTGCTCTCAAAATTCTAGTCCCTAAATGCAGGCTCTCAATAGAAATGAATAATTACGCCCTGTTGCTAACCACCACTGTGTCGAATCATTTCCCCTCTAATGGCTCTTGGTGTCACAAAAATAACTTTTATTTAAGAAGAGAAAACAACAACACAAAGAATCGCAGGGCAATCAGCTCCATTAAAGCACCAATGATGGGTAATGATATATAGTTTTGAAACCGTTTTTCTCTGAGAGACTCTGAGTGCTGTATAAATTTGACCTCATTCATTCTTAGGTTATCTTTATTATTTATAGATTATATATTGATTTGGCCTTGTTCTTTCTTATTTTCTCTCAGTTGTAGGCTTACCATCATGTTTTATTTTCTTGGGCTCCAAACTCACTTTGCACAGTGACTGCAGCCATAAAATTAAAAGATGATTGCTCCTTGGAAGAAAAGCTATGACGAACCTAGACAGTGTATTAAAAGCAGAGACATTACTTATCCAACAATGATCCAGATAGTCAAACTATGGTTTTTCCGGCAGTCATGTATGGATGTGACCATAAAGAAGGCTGAGCCCCAAAGAATTGATGCTTTTGAACTGTGGTGCTGGAGAAGACTTGAGAGTCCCTTAGACTGAAAGGAGATCAAACCAGTCAGTCTTAAAGGAAATCAACCCTGAATATTCATTGGAAGGACTGATGCTAAAGCTGAAGCTCCAATACTTTGGCTACCTGATATGAAGAGCTGACTCTTTGGAAAAGACCCTGATGCTGGGAAAGGTTGAGGGCAGGAAGAGAAGGGGATAGTTGTTGAAATGTTCCCCCTTCTTTGGGAATAAAGAATCCAGGTTCATGAAGCCTAGTTGACTTATTAAAAGCTCCAGCAATATTTTAATGCTTTAGAGTATAGATGTGGCAAAATCATCCACTGAAACAATGGTTTCCTGTTCATTTTCTTGGAGGCATCTGTAGGATTTCCTTGAAAGAGACTGAGTCTGAACCTAAATGCCTTATAAGCATTCTTTCGTTGGATTGCCAATTTCACTCCATATAAAAGTTGGTAGCTTGGAACATGAAAACAGCATAAGACATGTTTGCAACTTCATCCTTACAATGATAGTGTCTGTAACTGTACACATTCCAATCACATAATAGAAATTAAATCCAAGAGCTAAAGAGTCTTTGTTAATTTGTGTGGAAAGAGAGGCTAGAATGAAAGGGTGATTTTTATCATACACACAGTGTGAGACTGTGGCTCTTAGAGGGTCCCACAGTTATGACCATGTCTTTGAAAATATCTAGTCAGCATCTTAGGTCTTTTCCTGTAAGATTTTGAACCAATACAAGAGAGAAGAAAACAATGTTCTAATTTGTATTATGAAATATAATTGTTGGCCATGAACTCCAATAGATCTGCTAGATGGTTTTCTAGGAGTGTAGTAACTATAAAAATGGGACAAGACTTACATTCTTACTGAGATAGAACTTGATCCTGTTCAAAAAGAAAGATGGGTCAGGTCCTGCATCCAGCAGTGTTACAAATGTGCTGTCCAGTATGGTAGTCAACAGACACATATGGCTACTTCAATGTAAAGAAATCAAAATGTAAGATAATTGAAAATTAGCTCCCTCTCATATCATCTATAGTTCAAGTGATCAATACCCACCTATGGCTGGCAGATACCATATTAGATAAGCCAGGTACAGAAAATTCTATCTTTACAGAAAGTTCTTTTGGACAGTAGTGGTTTAGAATCAGAGCCTTGAGTGTTGGAAAGTAGTAATTTCTGATTAGAAATTAGGGATTCGCTGGAGCATTGGTTAGACAGAGGGTCAATAGCTTAAATTTGGCTTCAGGCACCACAAGGGGAAGACCAGATCACATTCTGGGAGGATCGCTCTTTTCTGCTTAACTGTTGACCTAAAGCTGGCAGAAAGTGTCTTTTTATGGAGGAAGAGAAGTTGGGAGCTTTGACTTGTTTTTCTCCTTCATTTAGAAACCCCTCTCTTGACTCTGATGTCAAGTTTAAAGATTTGCTTCTTCTTCTGCATTCTTTTTAATATGCTACCTCCTACTCTTGAAATTCTCATATCTAGTTTTTATGAAGATTGGTGTGCTTCCACATAGACCTTATAGAAACTTTAATGCCACATGCCTCAGGCTTTCTTGTCTGGAAATATTCATTGTAGAGCCTTCTGTCTGCCTCTAGCTAGCTGTCTTTTTAAAGGAAGGTATCTCCCTGAGACCTGCCACTCCAGAATAGGAAGCCCAGAAGCATCCCTACGGTATAAAATGCCATGTAGTGGTTATGGTATGATGGAAGACTTAGAAGAGATAAGGGGGTATTGCTGCAAATACGACTTCAATTACTTGAATAAAAATCAAGGCAAGAAGGGTGAGCTTAGAAAGAAATATGTGGAGTGGATTTCTGGAAAATTAAAATGACTTGTAGGTTTTTTGGCCTCAGAACGTTTTAATCAGAAAAGTTGAATTTTGTTGAACATCTCTTACATGATCAATTACAATCGCCTCTAAAATAGTCTCCTGTCCTTACATTGACCATAGTGGCCATCCCCAAAATTCCATGTTCTAATTCCTGGGATCTGTGAATGTGAATTTATTTGGAAAAAAGCTCTTTGCCAATGTAATTAAGTTAAGATCTTGATATGGTATCATTTTGGATTACCCAAGTCTGCCCCAAATCCAGTGGCAAATGTCTTTAGAAGCGACAGAAGAGAGGACTCAGACAGACGGGGGAAAAGTCCACGTGAAGATGAAGGCAGAGAGTGGAGTGACACAGCCACAGCCAAGAACCTGGAAGAAGCAAAGAATAGATTTTCCTCTAGAGCTTCCATGGGCACAGGGCCCTGTCCTGTGATTTCAGGACTGTGATTTCAGACTTCTGGCTCAGATTCCTGGCCTCCAGAACTGGGGGAGAATACATTTCTGTTTTTGTAAGCCACTAATTACATGCTAATTGTTTATGACAGCCACAGGAAACAAATTCAGATCCCCTCTGATACATCCTCCAAGCCATCATTAGAATGATCTTAAGACATAAACCTTATGTTCAAGTTCCTTAGAAGCGCTTCCATGGATGCCTTGATTTATTCTCTGTTGCCCTTCTCCCTTTGTAGCTCTCGATTGTACTCGTTACATTTAATGAGACCAGACTCCTTTGTTCCCTAGATGTACTGCCAGTTTCATCCCATTGTGTGTTTGATTAGGGTCCTTGGTGTCCTTCCGAGGTTTGGCTATCTGTTGTAACTCTTGGATACCTTTCAGAATCCTATGCAGAGTCCCTGTCCGTATGAAAATATAAGACTGATGCTATTCCATCCCTCACTGCTTATCCATCGTCACCTCTGCATCTGATATACCTGTATAACACAGTGCTTTTTGACATCCATCCATTCAGTAATTTTAAAAAATTACATAAATTTTAATGGGTAATACATGTATAGGTTGCAAAAAGAAAAAATGATTAAAAGTATTCTTGGAGAAGACTTACTCCTATTAGTATCCCATCCATCTTGTTTCTCCCCATTCCCTACAGGTAACTGCTCTAAAATAACATGTTTCCTTAAGCATAAGTGTTCATTATCAAAAGGAAGTACACTATACATATTGTTCTGCACTTTACCTTTTTTCACTTCGTAATGTATCCTAGAGGGTTTTTTCCATATCATTATACAGAGATCTTCATCATGTTTCTCCTTTGGGGATTCATCATGCTTTGTTCAGTAGGTGACCCTGGGTAACTGGACCAGCCCCCGATTGTTGGACCTTCAGTTTGCTTCCATTATTTATTATTATGCATATTGCTCTAATGAAAACTTTTGTACATATATCATTTCAAACTTATGCAAATGTCTGATAGATTTCCAGAAGTGAGAAGTTTGTTAGGCCAAATGGCATGTGTAAACGTGACCGTGCTAGACATTGCCAGACTCCCCCACGGGCACTGAACCATCTTGTGCCCCACTGGCCATGTAGAAGCTGGCTGGTGGACGTAACTCAGCAACACACCGTGCTGTGCTCTTCTTTTTTGCCAGCATGATTGGTGAATGTAATAGTTTCCTATTGCTGCGTAACAAATTGCCACAAACTTAGTGGCTTAATACAAAACATGTTTGTTATCTCACTATTTCTGTGGATGAACAGCCCCACATTCCTAACTAAGCATCCTCTGTGTAGGGACTAAGGCTGCAATTAAAGTGTTGTCTGGGACTGCAATCTCATCTGAGGCTTGAACTCTTCTTTCAAGTTCATGTGGTTGTTGGAAGATGTTAGTATTTATATTTATAGAACTGATTCTCTCAGTATCTTGATATCCCATATAGTTCTCAGCCATGTGACCCTCTTTACAGGCAGTTCACATCACGTCAGCTTGCTCCTTCATGGCCAGCAGGAGATTTTCTTACCGTAGTCTCTTAAGATGCAATCTTATAGATGACCAGTCCAAGTTTGATGCGTGAAACAGGGCACTCAAAGCCGGTGCACTGGGACAACCCAGAGGGATGGGGTGGGGAGGGAGGTGGAAGAGGGGTTCAGGATGGGGGACACATGTACACCCATGGCGGATTCATGTCACTGTATGGCAAAACCCACCACAATATTGTAAAGTAATTAGCCTTCAATTAAAATAAATTAATTTTTTTAAGAAGATACAATCTTATTTTATGTGACATAATCATGGAATGCCATATCATCCTGTTCGTCATATAACATAGCCTACTCAGGACAGTTAGCAGTCTGAGCTCAGACTGCTTTGATTAGAAGCTATTGGTTCTATAGCAATAGAAGCTATTGTTTAGAACTGCTATTGGTTAGAAGCAGTATTCTGTTACAAAACAGAAACAGACTCCAGTCTTAGAGAATGAGGGGAAATGGACAGTTAGGGAGTTTGGGATGGGATGGACATGTACACACTATTGTATTTCAAATGGATAACAAACTACTATACAACAGCGGGAGCTCTGCTCAATGCCATGGGGCAGCCTGGACGGGAGGGGAGCTTGGGGGAGCATGGATACATGTGCATGTATGGTTGAGGCCTTTTGGTGTTTCCCTGAAATGATCACAACATTGTTAATTGGCTACACTCCAATATAAAATAAAACATTAAAAAGGAAAAAAGGAAGCAAGTCATGGTCCCAGTCACACTCAAGGGAAGGGGATTATGCAGCCCAAACATTAGAGAATGGAGATTATGGGATCTCCATAGAATTCTACACATCACAGTGAGAAATGTAGTTTTAATTTGCATTTTAAAAATTATGAGTATTTTATATGTTTAATGGCCATTTTTTCTTTTTTTTGTGCACTGCCTGTTTATGTTCTCTGTCCATATTTCTCTTAGTTTTTTGTTATTTTTCTTCTAAATGTTTAGGAGCTCTCTACATATTAGTGAATTTAGTCCTTTGATGGTGATATGGATTTCAAATATCTCCCTCCAGCTTGTTCTTACGCTGTTGTAGAATGTAAAATCTATAAATTGTATGTGGTTGAAATGATCAATCTTCTACTTTTCATTTCTTGCTTCTGAGTCACCGTGATAAAGTCTACTTCTATTTTGTGGCTTTAAAAGAATTCAACCATGTTATAATTTTATTTTTTACACCTAAATCTATTTGGAATTTTTCTTTGTATATGGTATTATTTATTAATTCAATAGTATCATTTTTCCAGATGGCTATTTGCTTGTCCCCAACATTATGTATTAAAATTCATGTTTATCAGTACAGATTTGAACACCACTTTTATTGTGGACTTCCCTGGTGGCTCAGACAGTAAAGCATCTGCCTACAATGCAGAGACCTGGGTTTGATCCCTGGGTCGGGAAGATCCCTTGGAGAAGGGAATGGCAACCCACTCCAATACTCTTGCCTGGTGAATCCCATGGATGGAGAATCCTGGTAGGCTACAGTCCATGGGGTTGCAGAGTCGGACAAAACTGAGTGACTTCACTTTCTTTCTTTTCTTTCTTTATCATGTACTAAACCAAAGAAGTGGAAAGAATTTATCTTCTCTTGTTTTGTCTGTTATATGTGTCCCAATACCACACATTTAATAACTGAAGTTTTATAGTGTATTTATTAGCTTGTGAGGTTTTTGTATTTCAGACATTTCCTGATTATAACTACTAGTATATTTTTCCATATGAAATTTAGAATTTGCTTGTTTAGTGTCTGAACAAAGTTTTTTTCATGTTCTTATTGGGATTGTTAAATTTATGTATTAACTTAGGGAGAATGACATTTTTGTAATCTTAAGGTTTTTTATCAATAAACTTGGCATATCTTTCCATTCATTTGATTATTCTTCTGAGTCATTCAGGAATCTATCCATTTTTCTGGAATTGTTTTTCCACATCCCTTGTTAGATTTATACCTAGGTATTTTATCTTTTCTCAGAATTATTGTTGTTGCCATTAGAAATGGATCTTTTCCATTACATCTTCTAAGTGCTGCTATTTGCATATATGAAAGCTATTGATTTGTGTTCATTATACCCATGACTACAGTACTATTTAGAAAATATTTATTGAGTGCCTAAAATGTAATGACTTCTGTACAAGAGCTGAATTCATTGCCTACAAAATAGTCATGCCCCCTAGTGGAGGAGGCAGTAAAGTAAATATAGAAGCAAACAAATAAATGACTAATTTATGGTCAATGCTAAGAAGACAGTGAAATGTATTGATTCATCAAGACTAATTATTTAAGTATGTCTTACCCAATTGCAGAAACTTTGAGAGTTTGGTCCTTGCTTTACTTATCTCTAGGTCTTCAGAATCTAGTGTGCTGGTCAGGAAACAAGTTGCAGTGTATGTTTACTGAACTGAATAGAATAAATTGATTTTGAGGTTAGGGGCAATAATGTTTTAAGGCTGTTTATTATGATGACCATACAGGCAGATTTTCCCAACAATTTCATATTTAAAAAACTCTTTCTATGAATATATTGTCACACCTTGGGGTTCTTGAGAATTGTTTAGAAATTGGCCATCACAGTTATACCTTTTATCCAGAGATTCTTTACATGTCTCAGGCCCATGCGCAGAATAGACTCTCATCCTTAGCATGAATGTCTGAAAATAAGTTTTGCTGAAAGGGATATCCTTTGTAAAGTTTTGGCCGAGGTGTCAAAGTCAAACTAGTAGATGGAGCCTAGTTGGAGCTTATGTGTTCTCCAGTCACAAGTGCTAAGATTTACATCTTTTACACCAGTAGGAAAGAAAGAGGATGCTCTAAAGGAGAGAATTCTATTTTTATGTATAGGCTTTTCATTGTTGTTTCATTTTCCCTCTCCAAATGCGAATAAAAGGTAAGTCAAGAACTTAGGCTTCAGTCAGTTAATTTTTTTTTTATTTATAGTCTTCGTGACTCTGAAAAGAATTTAGACCAGCTTAAAGGAATACATAAAGTACTGCAAAGTTACATATGTTGGGAAAGTATGAGAAAGAAACGCAGCACAGAACAAAGTTGGAGACGTATGATAGACTTGCTATCAACAGGCTCCAGTCTGGGCTCTTATCTATTAGAAAACATATTGAACATTAACATAAATTTGCCATTCAATTAAGATTTTAAAAATTCATTACAATAGCAAAAATATATTTGGTGCTTATTCTGTTCCAGTCACCATGTTAAGCTTTTAAAAATGCACTATTTAGTCCTTGCAGATGATGAACACATATTTGACGAGATAGGCACTAATACAATTCTATTTTACAGAATAAGAATGGCTATTACTGATATTAAGACAAGAAAGGAAATTGTGGAGAATATTCTTATAAAGATGATTTTTGTTGTTGTTGTTCATTTGCTAAGTCATGTCTGACTCTTTGAAACCCCATGGACTGCATCACGCAAGCCTTCCCTGTCCTTCACTATCTCCCAGAGTTTGCTCAAATTCATGTCCATTGAGTCAATGATGCTATCTAACCATCTCATCCTCTGCCACCCCCGATACCTTTTGTCTTACATTTTCCCCAGCATCAGGGTCCTTTCCAATGAGTTGGCTTTTCTCGTTTGGTGGCCAAAGTATTGGAGCTTCAGCTTCAGCACCAGTCCTTCCAATGAATATTCAGATTTGATTTCCTTTAGGATTGATTGGTTTGATCTCCCTGCAGTCCAAGGAACACTCAAGAGTCTTCTCCAGCACCACAGTTTGAAAGCATCAGTTCTTTGATGCTCAACCTTCTTTATGATCCAACTCTCAATTCCTACATGACTACTGGAAAAACCATAGCTTTGACTATATGGACCTTTGCTGGCAAAGTGATGTCTATGCTTTTTTATATACTGTCTAGGTTTGCCATATCTCTCCCTCAAAAGAGCAAGCATCTTTTAATTTCATGGCTGCAGTCATCATCTGCAGTGATTTTTGGAGCCCAAGAAACTAAAATCTGATACTGTTTCCACTTTTCCCCCATCTAGTTTTCATGAAGTTATGGGACTGGATGCCATGATCTTAGTTTTCTGAATGCTGAGTTTTAAAGCCAGCTTTTTCACTCTCCTCTTTCACTCTTATCAAGAGGTAATTTAGTTTCTCTTCACTTTCTGCTTTTAGAGTGATACATCTGCATATATGAGGTTGTTGATATTTCTCCCAGCAATCTTGATTCTAGCTTGTGATTCATTCGGCCTGGCATTTCACATGATGTACTCTACATATAAGTTAAATAAAAAGGGAGACAATATACAGCCTTCTTGTATTCTTTTCCCAATTTTGAACCAGTCCATTGCTCCATGTCTGGTTCTAACTGTTGCTTCTTGAACTGCATACAGGTTTATCCAGAGACAGGTAAGGTGATCTGGTATTCCTATCTCTTTAAAAATTGTCCACAGTTTGTTGTGACCCACATAAAGGCTTTAGTATAGTCAGTGAAGCAGAATTAGATGTTTTCCTGGAATTCCCTTGTTTTCTCTATGATCCAATGAATGTTGGCAATTTAATCTGTTTTTTTCTAAATCCAGCTTGTACATCTGGAAGTTCTCATTTCACATACTGCTGAAGTCTAGTTTGAAGGATTTTGAGTATAACCTTGCTAGCATGTGAAATGAGTGCAACTGAACAGTAGTTTGAACATTCTTTGGCATTGCCCTCCTTTGGGATTGGAATGAATACTGACATTTTCCAGTCTGGTGGCCATTGTTGCATTTTCCAAATTTGCTGGCATACTGAGTACAGCATTTTAACAGCATCATCTTTTAAGATTTAAAATAGCTCAGCTGGAATTCTATCACCTCCACTAGCTTTGTTCTTGGTAATGTGTCCTAAGGCCCACTTGACTTTGCATTCCAGGATGTCTGGCTCTAGGTGAATGATCACACCATTGTGGCAATCCAGGTCATAAAGATTCTGTATAGCTCTTCTGTGTATCTTGCCACCATTTCTTAAACTCTTCTGCTTCTGTTAGGTCCTTACTGTTCCTGTCCTTTATCATGCCCATCCTTGCATGAAATATTCCCTTGAACTCTCCAATTTTTTTGAAGAGCTCCTTCGTCTTTCCCATTCTGTTGTTTTCCTCCCTTTTCATTTGCATTTAAGAAGGCCTCCTTATCTCTCTGTACTTTCTCTGAAACTGTGCATTCACTAGGGTATATATTTCCCTTTCTCCCTTGCTTTTCACTTCTCTTCTTTTCTCAGCTAATTGTAAAATCTCCCCAGACAACTACTTTGCCTATTGCATTTCTTTTTCTTTGGGATGATTTTGGTCATCACTTCCTGTGCAATATTATGAACCTCAATTTGTATTTCTTCAGGCACTCTGTCTACCAGATCTAATCCCTTGAATCTATTTATCACCTCCACTGTATGATCATAAAGAATTTGATTTAGGTTGTACCTGAATGGTTTAGTGGTTTTCCCTACTTTCTTCAATTTAACCATGAATTTTGCAATAAGGAGCTGATGATCTGGTCCACAGTCAGCTCCAAGTCTTTTTTCTTTTTCCTAACTGTATAGGGCTTCTCCATCTTTGGTCGCAAAGAACATAATCAATTTGACTTTGGTATTGACCATCTGGTGATGTCCATGTGTAGAGTCTTCTCTTGTGTTGTTGGAAGAGGGTGTTTGACAGAATTCTGTTAGTCTTTGCCCTGCTTCATTTTGTTTCAGGACCAAACTTGCTTATTTCTCCAAGTTATCTCTTGACTTTCTATGCTTGCATTCAAATCTTCTATGATGAAAAAGACATCTTTTTTTGGTGTTAGTTTTAAAAGGTCTTGTAAGTCTTCATAGAACTGTTAAACTTTAGCTTCTTAGGCAATAACTGTCTGCTCTTCCCTAGTAGCATATTGGACACCTTCTGTCTTGGTGGGGGGAGGGAGTGTTTTTCTTCTGGTGTCATATATTTTTGCCTTTTCATACTGTTCATGAGGTTCTCACAGCAAGAACACTGGAGTGGTTTGCCATTCCCTCCTCCAGTGGATCACATTTTGTCAGAACTCTCCACTATGAGCCTTCCATATTGTGTGGTCCTGCATGACAAGGTTCATAACTTCACTGAGTTACACAAGCCCCTTTGGTCACAGCAAGGCTGTGATCCATTAAGGGGATAAAGATGATACTGTGGAATAAATGAGCAATAGTGCTCACATATCTGATCAGTGGCTCCTGAAGTGAGTTTCCCATTTGTCTTTGTAGCATCCCTTTATCTAATGGCCTCATGCTGAGCACAGAATGATTCTACAAGGTGGCCAATAAATAAGGCTCTTTTGGTATAGATTCACTTGGGGGTAGATTTAGGAGTATCTAGAAGAATTCAGTGTTGAAAATTCTGTAGACAATTCTTTAAAAATATTGCATCTTCAGAAAAAAAAATATTGCATCTTCTAACTGAATGACAGGGAGAAATAGGAAGTGTTGACTTTGACTTTGGGTTGGAAACTGTGGATTAGATGCCAGTGTCTAAACGTGGTAACCTTTGACCTGTAAGCATGTCTAATAAACCTACTTTTCCAATTGAAGACTGTACTAAAAAGTAAAAAAAAACAATGATGTTATTGTATTAGCATTACCAATACAATAGGTAATCCTATTGTATTCTGTAAGTCTCTGAACTTCAGTGGCTTTGTACAAAAAAATTCTTACCCTTGTGTAAAGTCTGATTGTCCCTCACAGCTCTTTCAACTTGTAGTAATGCCCTCTGGAGCAAATAACCTCCAGGTCAATGTATCACGGGAAAAGAATAATCTCAGAAAAGGAACACCCGTTCTTACTTTTCTCAGATGGGAACCTGTATATTGTTTCTGCTCATGTTCTACTGATAAGAATTAGTCACCTGAAGCCACTCTGATGTGTGGGCTTGTGAACTGTGGAGAAATGCATGGATATTTAGTGAGTACCTGTCATCTGAGCCACACAAGATTTAAGATTTTTCTTCTGTTTTCTCTAGGAATTTCTCACCTCCTATCTTTCTTCTTGCTCCTTCAGACTTCTTGTTTCATGAAACAATATCCTGAAGATTTTAGATTCCCGCTCTTTAAGCAGTCAGTTCAGACTAAAGGAGATGTCTAGAAGGGTGGGTGAAGAAGCAGAAAAGTAAGAAAGGGAGAGGAAAGAGAGGAGATATGGGAACCATCTCCAGCTGTCATAACCCAGGTCTGGCTGGTGGTTGCAGTGGGAAGGAGATTGGAGAGAAAAGAGAGAATTCCATTCTATTTCCTTTAAGGGACCTCGGTTATTTGTTCTCCTTCAAGTCCCTTTCTTTTCCCTTTATCAAGGTGGAATAGAGAGGCAGACATGGAGGTGGACAGGTGGATACAAGGAGGGTGGGACCAACTGGAAGACTGAGATTGGTATTAGACACGCTACCATGTGTAAATTAGATAGCTAGTGGGAACCTGCCATAAAGCACAGGAAGCTCAGTCCGATCCTCTGTGATGACTTTGATGGATGGGATGAGGCGATAGGAAGGAGGTTCAGGAAGGAGGGGATATATGTATACAAGTGGATAATTGACTTAATTGCATAGCAGAAACCCTCACACCATTGTGAAGCAATTATATTCCAGGAAAAAATTCTTATCCCCTAAACACATATTTTTGCATATTCTGTGAGCTAGTCGTGAACAGGCATTCAGTTCAGTTAGTTCAGTTGTTCAGTCATGTCTGACTGTTTGCAACCCCATGGACTGCAGCATGCCAGACCTCCCTGCCCATCACCAACTACCGGAGTTTACCCAAACTCATGCCCATTGAGTCGGTGATGCCATCCAGCCATCTCATCCTCTGTCGTCCCCTTCTCCTCCTGCCCTCAATCTTTCCCAGCATCAGGATCTTCTCCAAGGAGTCAGCTTTTAGCATCAGGTGGCCAAAGTATTGGAGTTTCAGTTTCAGGATCAGTCCTTCCAATGAATATTCAAGACTGATTTCCTTTAGGAGCGACTGATTGGCTTTCCTTGCTGTCAAAGGGCATTGGGTATCCAGAAATGCACATTATGATGGCACCTGAGCACCAGTGCAACCCTAGGGAGTATACAGTCCATGGGATTCTCCAGGCCAGAATACTGGCATGGGTGGCCATTCCCTTCTTCAGGGGATCTTCCCAACCCAGGGATAGAACCCAGGTCTCCTGCACTGCAGGCAGATTCTTTACCAGCTGAGCCACCAGGGAAGCCCGCTGTATCCAGAAATGCACCATTTGGTCGCACCTGAGCTCTAGGACTCTTGGCTCGCTGGTGAACACCGAGAGCTGCAAAGTGACAGAGTGATAGAGTGCAAAGTAGAAATAAACTTTAAAAAACCAAGTGATTTTCTGGTGGAATCTTTAGGGTTTTCTATGTAGAGGATCATGTCATCTGCAAATAGTGAGAGTTTTACTTCTTCTTTTCCAATTTGGATTCCTTTTATTTCTTTTTCTGCTCTGATTGCTGTGGCCAAAACTTCCAAAACTATGTTGAATAGTAATGGTGAAAGTGGGCACCCTTGTCTTGTTCCTGACTTTAGAGGAAATGCTTTCAATTTTTCACCATTGAGGATAATGTTTGCTGTGGGTTTGTCATATATAGCTTTTATTATGTTGAGGTATGTTCCTTCTATTCCTGCTTTCTGGAGAGTTTTTATCATAAATGGATGTTGAATTTTGTCAAAGGCTTTCTCTGCATCTATTGAGATAATCATATGGTTTTTATTTTTCAATTTGTTAATGTGGTGTATTACATTGATTGATTTGCGGATATTGAAGAATCCTTGCATCCCTGGGATAAAGCCCACTTGATCATGGTGTATGATCTTTTTAATGTGTTGTTGGATTCTGATTGCTAGAATTTTGTTAAGGATTTTTGCATCTATGTTCATCAGTGATATTGGCCTGTAGTTTTCTTTTTTTGTGGGATCTTTGTCAGGTTTTGGTATTAGGGTGATGGTGACTATAGTAAAGTTGCAGGATATAAAATCAACACACAGAAATCCCTTGCATTCCTATACACTAATAATGAGAAAACAGAAAGAGAAATTAAGGAAACAATTCCATTCACCATTGCAACGGAAAGAATAAAATACTTAGGAATATATCTACCTAAAGAAACTAAAGACCTATATATAGAAAACTATAAAACACTGGTGAAAGAAATCAAAGAGGACACTAATAGATGGTGAAATATACCATGTTCATGGATTGGAAGAATCAATATAGTGAAAATGAGTATACTACCCAAAGCAATTTATAGATTCAATGCAATCCCTATCAAGCTACCAACGGTATTCTTCACAGAGCTAGAACAAATAATTTCACAATTTGTATGGAAATACAAAAAACCTCGAATAGCCAAAGCGATCTTGAGAAAGAAGAATGGAACTGGAGGAATCAACCTACCTGACTTCAGGCTCTACTACAAAGCCACAGTTATCAAGACAGTATGGTACTGGCACAAAGACAGAAATATTGATCAATGGAATAAAATAGAAAGCCCAGAGATAAATCCACGCACATATGGACACCTTATCTTTGACAAAGGAGGCAAGAATATACAATGGATTAAAGACAATCTCTTTAACAAGTGGTGCTGGGAAATCTGGTCAACCACTTGTAAAAGAATGAAACTGGACCACTTTCTAACACCATACACAAAAATAAACTCAAAATGGATTAAAGATCTAAACGTAAGACCAGAAACTATAAAACTCCTAGAGGAGAACATAGGCAAAACACTCTCCGACATACATCACAGCAGGATCCTCTATGACCCACCTCCCAGAATATTGGAAATAAAAGCAAAAATAAACAAATGGGACCTAATTAACCTTAAAAGCTTCTGCACATCAAAGGAAACTATTAGCAAGGTGAAAAGACAGCCTTCAGAATGGGAGAAAATAATAGCAAATGAAACAACCGACAAACAACTAATCTCAAAAATATACAAGCAACTCCTACAGCTCAACTCCAGAAAAATAAACGACCCAATCAAAAAATGGGCCAAAGAACTAAATAGACATTTCTCCAAAGAAGACATACAGATGGCTAACAAACACATGAAAAGATGCTCAACATCACTCATTATCAGGGAAATGCAAATCAAAACCACTATGAGGTACCATTTCACACCAGTCAGAATGGCTGCGATCCAAAAGTCTACAAATAATAAATGCTGGAGAGGGTGTGGAGAAAAGGGAACCCTCTTACGCTGTTGGTGGGAATGCAAACTAGTACAGCCACTATGGAGAACAGTGTGGAGATTCCTTAAAAAACTGGAAATAGAACTGCCTTATGATCCAGCAACCCCACTGCTGGGCATACACACTGAGGAAACCAGAAGGGAAAGAGACACGTGTACCCCAATGTTCATCGCAGCACTGTTTATTATAGTCCAGACATGGAAGCAACCTAGATGTCCATCAGCAGATGAATGGATAAGAAAGCAGTGGTACATATACACAATGGAGTATTACTCAGCCATTAAAAAGAATACATTTGAATCAGTTCTAATGAGGTGGATGAAACTGGAGCCTATTATACAGAGTGAAGTAAGCCAGAAAGAAAAACATAAATACAGTATACTAACGCATATATATGGAATTTAGAAAGATGGTAACAATAACCCAGTGTACGAGACAGCAAAAGAGACACTGATGTATAGAACAGTCATATGGACTCTGTGGGAGAGGGAGAGGGTGGGAAGATTTGGGAGAATGGCAAGGAAACATGTAAAATATCATGTAGGAAACGAGTTGCCAGTTCAGGTTCGATGCTCGATGCTGGATGCTTGGGGCTGGTGCACTGGGATGGCCCAGAGGGATGGTATGGGGAGGGAGGAGGGAGGAGGGTTCAGGATGGGGAACACATGTATACCTGTGGTGGATTCATTTTGAAATTTGGCAAAACTAATACAATTATGTAAAGTTTAAAAATAAAATAAAATTAGGGAAAAAAAAAAAAGGAAAATGATTTTAAAAGAAAAAAAAAAAGAAGTGAAGTAAAAAAAAAAAAAAAACCAAGTGAGTGCATAAACGACTGATTTAATGCTTCCACCTTGTGTGAAGAGAGGAGGAGCCCCGAGGAGGAGGCTTGCTGTGGGGCAGCACTGAGTCTGAAGGCGAGCAGGGAAGGGCAAAGAGAAATGCTGCACGTGCTTAGTCGCTCAGTCGTGTCCGACTCTTTGTGACCCCATGGACTATAGCCTGCCAGGCTCCTCTGTCCATGGAATTCTCCAGGCAAGAATACTGGAGTGGGTTGCCATGCCCTCCTCCAGGGGATCTTCCCAACCCAGGAATCGAACCCAGGTCTCTGGCATTGCTGGTGGATTCTTTACCATCTGAGCCACCAGGGAAGCCCACAAATACTGGAATGGGTAGCCTATCTTTTCTCTAGGGGATATTCCTGACCCAGGAATGGAACCAGGGTCTCCTGCACGAATTTACCAGCTGAACTCCCAGGGATTCCCTAAGACAGGTGCAGGAGTTGCAAGCCTCATCACTCTTCACTACCTCTGGTATCTTTCTTTGCTCTCCCCTGACCTTTGGCCAGCTTCTATTGCCTTGCAACACAAATCCTCATCCTTATCCTCACATTCCTGCTCTCATCTAGTCCTCAACCCTCTGGTGTCTGCACACGATGGGGAGACAGGGAATATTCCTGATTGAGTCTTGGGACTACAGGAGATGTGTCTGTGTAGCTGGTACCCCCAAATTGGTACTGTGATTCCATCCTACTTTTTAAACGTGCTGAGTTGCTCAGCTGTGTCCAGCTCTTTGCAATCCCATGTTCTGTAGCCTGCCAGGCTCCCCTGTTCATGGGATTTCCCAGGCAAAAATACTGGAGTGGGCTGCCGTTCCTTAGTCATAATGCAAAATGGAACAATGAGTTATTTGTTTACTGTTTATTGCATATGTTAGGGTACTTTATGATATAAACACAACTTTGCCGTGTCTTCTGAAGGCTTAATTGCCATTTATAACCTGATTTGCTTGGCAGGGATGATGTAAGAGGTGATTAAGTCTCAGAGAAGCACTTGACCTAAATGATCTTTGAGGCTCTTTCCAACCTGCAGATGTTGTGATTGTGTGGGAATACACATGTGCTCTAAATTCTAAATGAGAGATTTCAAAATGAGCCTTTAGAACCCGTAAGTGACTAAGAGAGAGACAGCATGCGATGTGGCAAATTCTCATTCCTTCAACGTCTCTTCCTTCTCAAGTTGAAACATTGCTCTCTAATTTTTTTCTACTTTCTCTGTATATTCACACAGCATCCTTCCTTAATCCCAAATTGCTGCTTTTTGATTACAAGAAGTTTTGAATCTTTGTTGGCTGTTTCACTAAGTGAAATAAATACATCCCCAGTAGGACAATGGCACCCCACTCCAGTACTCCTGCCTGGAAAATCCCATGGATGGAGGAGCCTGGTAGGCTGCAGTCCATGGGGTCGCTAAGAGTCGGACACAACTGAGCGACTTCACTTTCACTTTTTCACTTTCATGCATTGGAGAAGGAAATGGCAACCCACTCCAGTGTTCTTACCTGGAGAATCCCAGGGATGGGGGAGCCTGGTGGGCTGATGTCTATGGGGTCACACAGAGTCAGACACGACTAAAGTGACTTAGCAGTAGCAGCAGCAGGGTAGAATATACTTCTGAATGAATGACCAGGGACTATTTCATTAATTTGCTTCTAAGTCTTTGCAATCATGTACATTAAAATGTTTGACTGATGCTTTTCCTCTAATAAAATGAGAAGTGGTTGTTAATTTTTTATCACTCCCCTAAATAAACTGTGCCATTCCTCATGGATGTATAACCAGAATGAATCTCAAACAGAAATCATTACTGACATGTAAAGAGGATTATGGAAGTTTCTTGCAGCATTTTATTCAGAGATACATTTTCCTGAAGATACTTTACATTTGTAATTCAGTCACTTTCGTGCTTTCTACAACACATTTTGATTCTTAAAAATATTGGTATATGACTTGGGCATGATATTGGATAGAATCAGACTTGGAGAGGTCATTAAAATCACCTTTTGCTTCCTTTCAGGCAATTAAGAATTCATTTTGAAACTTCATCTATTCGAGGTTAGGAACTTCACCATCTCTTCTGGCAAGCCATTTAAATATTTAACAACATTTTATGTCAGGATTTCTTTTCTCACAAATAATACAGCTGAAACACCTTTGGTCATTTTATGTTCTTTCAAACCTTGAGGCAAAAGGTAAGTTGCTGTTGCTGCTGCTGCTAAGTCGCTTCAGTCGTGTCCAACTCTGTGCGACCCCAGAGATGGCAGCCCATCAGACTCCCCCGTCCCTGGGATTCTCCAGGCAAGAACACTGGAGTGGGTTGCCATTTCCTTCTCCAATGCATGAAAGTGAAAAGTGAAAGTGAAGTCACTCAGTAGAGTCCGACTCCTAGTGACCCCATGGACTGCAGCCTACCAGGCTCCTCCATCCATGGGATTTTCCAGGCAAGAATACTGGAGTGGGTTGCCATTGCCTTCTCCAAAATGTAAGTGGTTGGTTATAATTTCCATAAAGTCATGAGTTTATAGTAAAATCATGTATTTGAAATCCTAAGTCTTTTATTAAACCCATCAAACAAAGGTTGTCTTTATCATTTTAAAAAATCAGTTTCTTTAAAATGATCCTTTATCATGTTAATTTTAAAGCATTTTCTTTTTAAAATGTATTTATTGTTATTATGTGTTTGGCTACACTGGATCTTTGTTGCTGTGTGTGGGATTTCTCTGATTGTGGCGAGTGAGGGACTGCTCTATGTAGTGGTGCATGGGCTTCGTGTTGCTGATTGTGGCTTCTCTTTTTGCAGAGTACAGGCTCTCGGGGTGTGAGCTTTAGTAGTTGTGATACACTGGCTTAGTTGCTCCAGGGCATGTGGAATCTTCCTAGACCAGGGATGGTACTCCTGTCCCCTGCATTGGCAGGTGTATTCTTAACCACTAGACCACCAGGGAAGTGCATGTCAAATTTTATTGTTAGGCTCATATTTATAAATTGTTGTTGATCAGTCACTAAGTCATGTCCAACTCTTTATAACCCCATGGATTGCAGCACACCAGGCTTCCCTGTTCTTCACTATCTCCAAGACTTTGCTCAAACTCATGTTTATTGAGTTGGTGATGCCATTAAAGAAAGCTGAGTACCAAAGAATTGATGCTTTTGAAGTATGGTTTGGAGAAGACTCTTGAGAGTCCCTTGGACTACAAGGAGATCAAGCCAGTCCATCCTAAAGGAAATCAGTTCTGAATATTCATTGGAAGGACTGATGTTGAAGCTGAAACTCCAATACTTTGGCTACCTGATGCGAAGAACTGACTCATTGGAAAAGACCCTGATGCTGGGAAAGATTGAGGGAGGAGGAGAAGGGGATGACAGAGGATGAGATGGCTGGATGGCATCACTGACTCAGTGGGCATGAGTTTGGGTAAATTCCAGTAGTTGGTGATGGGCAGGGAGGTCTGGCATGCTGCAGTCCATGGGGTTGCAAAGAGTCAGACACGACTGAGTGACTGAACTGAACTGATGCAATTAAACCATCTCATCCTCTGCTGCCCTCTTCTCCTTTTGTCTTCAATCTGCCCCAGCATCAGGATCTTTTCCAATGAGTCAGCTCTTGGCATCAGGTGGCCAAAGTATTGGAGCTTCATCTTTAGCATCAGTGTTTGCAATGAATATTCAGGGTTGATTTCCTCTAGGATTTCTTATAAATATTTATAAAATATTTGAACAGATACTGTCCAAAGATATGGATGTAAAAATTTGATAGAAGACACTTTTACAAGAGTCTTATGGAAGGGAATATCTGTGGGACTAGGTAGAAGGACTATGAATTGCTCTATTATAAGAAGGAGGAGGGACATCCATTGGCAGTCCAGTGGTTACGAATCTGCCTATCAGTGCAGGAGACACTGATTCAATCCCTGGTCTGGGAAGATTCCACATGCTGGGGGACAACTATGCCCTCAAGCCTCATTGAACTGAAGTCCGCATGCCTAGAGCCCATGAACCACAAGAAAAACCACTGCCCTGAGAAGCCTGCCCAGCACACCCTCACAGCAACCAGAGAGCTCAGTCAAGAGTAATTGGATAGGAGGGGCTAAAGTTAAGCCCCCCCGACCCCCCAAAAAATCCAGATCATCATTGTTCACAATCAGAAGTGAATTTCACACAAAACTGAAGGGGGTTTTGGCCCTTGTGAGTAGAGGAGTGTGTGGAGGCAGAAGGCAAATCTGCAAGCAGTCGATGAGTGAATGGTCCACCTCCTGGATGCAGGAATGGAAAGACCGGCTGAAACGGATGATCTCAAGGATCTCTGTAATGAGCTGAATTTATGGCGGAGTGCAAGGCCAAGGGCATTTATTAGTAAATAACAAGGAGAGTGTGACCATGTCCCTATCACGGGCTTATAATCAGTCAGAGGTTGGTCTCCTGGGAGATTGTTAGGAGGAGAACACTGCCACGGCCAGACACTGATGCATGGGTGGGGGGGCTCATTAATGGCTTATGGGATCAGATATATAATTTCTGTACATGTGGAACTTCTGTTTATTAGGGAAGCAGGGAGAAATGACTGAGACACCCTGTGACTCTCCTTCGTAGTCTGGTTTCTAAAAGACAGCAAATGTTGGAGTGGAACTTAATTTAACTGCAAATATTTGGAAGAGCTAATGAGATTGTATATTACTCTGACATTGAAGATTTTAATGAACACAATGCCTAGTGTAAGTAGTCTCTTACTTATGGAATGTATTGACAAAGATGTGTGTTAAAATCTATGAATAAAGTCATAGCAATAGATTCATATATTATGAGTGGTGGGTAGGGAGTAAGGTCTGTGCTGTGCTTAGTTGCTCAGTCATGTCTGACTCTTTGTGGCCTCGTGGACTGTAGCCCACCAGGCTCCTCTGCCCATGGGGATTCTCCAGGCAAGAATACTGGAGTGGGTTGCAATGCCCTCCTCCAGGGGATCTTCCCAACCTGGGGATCAAACCCAGGTCTCCCGCATTGCAGGCAGATGCTTTACTGTCTGAACCACCAGAGAAGACCTTATGCAGTGTAACAAATGCAGTAATGTAGAATAATTCATAATGTAACAAATAATGTTGAATAAGTCATACTGTAACAAATGCAGTAAAGCAGAATTCAAGATACTCTGATGACCTTAGTAGTTTTGATGAAGATGATACCCTTGGTAGAACTGACCTGTTGGCAGGCAGGCTTAAGCCGTATTCTCACTGATCAGGAGACGTAGGTCAGTCCCTGTTGTTATTGTTCAGTTGCTCAGTTATGTCCGACTCTTTGAGACCCCATGGCCTGCAGCACGCCAGGCTTCCCTGTCATCCACTATCTCTCAGAGTTTGCTCAAATTCATGTCCACTGTGTTGGTCATGCTATCCAACCACCTCATCCTCTGCCATCTTCTTCTCCTTTTGTTTTCAGTCTTTCCCACCATCAGGGTCTTTTCCAAGGAGTCTCTATGTGTCATATAAAAGCTGATCTAGTCAGATCAATGCATAATGCATGAAAATGAACTTTAAGTCTGATGTATAAAAGTCAGGATCTGCCAATATACGAATTCTCAAACCCGACAAAACTAGATTCCCCAAGATCTATTGTGCTGATAGAAATAAACTCCTAAGTACTTTCTATACCTTGGGAATCTTTGTGTGAACTAGTAAGTATTTTCCTCATTGTTATCAGAATTATTATTTGGCATTTTGCTAAACTTTCCCTTCTTGTTGGATATTTGCATACCAACAGGCATGTTATGAGGGGCAAATGATGACTTAGCAACTCTTTCCTATAAGACAGGAGCATCTACATTAAAGGCTATTTGAAGGTGAAGTATCTACTAAGTTGTCTAGTGTGTCTTTCCACCAGAGAAGTCAAGATGAGCTGGGAGGTGCCAATAACAGTGGTCAGATTACTACTAAAAATTGGAGCCTGCATGTGTCTCTAACTTCCTGCAAGGTGGAGCTTGGACGTACTCAGTGATGTATTTTTGTTCTGTGCCCATGGTCACTTGTCCTTTCCAACTGGATGAAAATGCGTTCCCCTGGGAGCAACTGAAACTCTAATCAATAAGGATATGTAGTTATTCCTCTGGGAACCACTGAAATTCTGATCAATAAGGATTAGCAGTTATCTCCCACAACAATTTCTCTAGATACAGGTGCATCCAGGTGTGGGACAGTTGCTCAGAAATGTCAAAAAGGACAGAGACCATTTCTATCCTACTAATTCTCCACAGGTGCACACATACTCAGTCACTTCAGTCGTGTCTGACTCTTTGCAGCTCCATGGACTGTAGCCCGCCAGGCTCCTCTGTCCATGGGATTCTCCAGGCAAGAATACTGGAGTGGGTTGCCATGCTTTCCTCCAGGGGATCTTCCCTACTCAGGGGTCAAACCCAAGTCTCCTGCATCTCCTGCATTGCACGTGGATTCTTTACTGCTGAGCCACTGGGCAAGCCCTCTACTTCTCCATCTTCAGTCAATGGACTTTTTAACTTAGTGCTTATTTGTTGCAAGATGCCTGCCATCCTACAGAAGTATTCTATGCCTCAAGATGGGACTTGAGGATAAGAGAGGGCAGGCAGGAAGAGAAACCCTCCTGTGGCTCTCTCTTCTCACATCAGTGAAGAAACATTATTTCAAAAACACATCCTTTTTCATCTCTGTGATTAGAATGTTGTGACCTGGCCATGTGTTTCTGAAAACTGCTTGAGAATCTGGAAGATGGAGTATATAAACAAAGGAAACAAGACAGTCACGGCTGACCTAACCAATTGCACTGCAGTCTAATTATGTATAACTATAGATCTGCAGGCCTGCTGGGCTGTTTGTCAGAGCAGCTTGCGCTCTCCTACAGGTGTGAGCTGGGTGGCTTGTGCTATTTCTTACAGTTGCTATGTGCTCAGTCTCTTTGTTAGCTCAGCCTGCCATTACTAGTAGGAAGAACTGATGCTTTTGAATTTTGGTGCTGGAGAAGACTCTGAAGAATCCCTTGGATAGCAAGGAGATCAAACCTGTCAATTGTACGGGAAATCAACCCTGAATATTCACTGGAAGGGCTGATGCTCAAACTCTAATACTTTGTCCACTTGATGCAATGAGCTGATTCACAGGAAAAGACCCTGATGCTGAAAAAGATTGTGGGCAGGAGGAGAAAGGAGTGACAGGATGAGTTGGTTGGATGGCATCACCAACCCAATGGACGTGAGTTTGAGCAAACCATAGGAGATAGTGAAGGACAGGGAAGCCTGGTGTGCTGCAGTCCATGGGGTCGCAAAGGGTCTGACATGACTAAGCAACTGAACAAACAACAAATAATCTGGGTGGCTTGAACAACAGAAATTTGTGTTCTCATACATCTGCAGAGTGGAAGTCTGAGATCAGGGTACCAGCATGGACTACTCTCTTTTCGATTTGCAGACGACCACCTTCTTGCTGTGTTCTCATGTGGCCTCTACTCAGAGCCTGCTCATGGAAAGACAAAGTGAGCAAGTCCTTTGGTGTCTCTTCCCAGAAGGGCTCTAATCCCCATTGTAAGGATTCCACCCTCAAGGTCTCACCTAATCCTCATTACTTGCCAAAGGCTCCATTTCAAATGTCATCACTTATAATTGTTGTTCAGTTGCTCAGTCGTGTCTGACTCCCTTGAACCCATGGACTGCAGCACGCCAGGTTTCATTTTTCTTCAACATCTCCCAGAGCTTGCTCAAACTCATGGGCATTGACTTGGTGATGTCATCCAACCATCTCATCCTCTGTCATCCCCTTCTCCTCCTGCCTTCAGTCTTTCCCAGCATCAGGGTCTTTTCTAATGAGTCCACTCTTCACATCAAGAGGTCAAGGTATTGGAGCTTCAGCTTCAGCATCAGTCCTTCTAATGAATATTCAGGGTTGATTTCCTTTAAGATTGACTGTTTGGATCTCCTTGCAGTCCAAGGGACTCTCAAGAGTCTTCTCCAACACCACAGTTCAGAAGCATCAATTTTTCATCACTCAGCCTTCTTTATGGTCCAGCTCTCATAGCCATACATGGCTACTGAAAAAACTATAGCTTTGACTAGATGGACTTTTGTCAACAAAATAATGTCTCAGCTTCTTAATATGCTATCTAGGTTGGTCATAGCTTTTCTTCCAAGAAGCAAGAGTCTTTTAATTTCATGGCTGCAGCCACCATCTGCAGTGATTTTGAAGCCCAAGAAAATAAAGTCTGTCACTGTTTGCATTGTTTTCGCATCCATTTGCCATGAAGTGATGAGACTGAATGCCATGATCTTTCTTTTTTAATTGTTGAGTTTTAAGGTAGCTTTTTCACGCTCCTCTTTCAATTTCATCAAGAGGCTCTTTAGTTCTTCTTCACTTTCTGCCATAAGGGTGGTGTCATATGCATATCTGAAGTTATTGATATTTCTCCTGGCAATCTTGATTCCAGCTGGTGCTTCATCCAGCCTGGCATTTTGCATGTTGTACTCTGCATATAAGCTAAATAAGCAGGGTGACAATATACAGCCTTAATGTACTCCTTTTCCTATTTGGAACCAGTCCACTGTTCCATGTCTGGTTCTAACTATTGCTTCTTGACCTGTATACAAGTTTTTCAGGAGGCAGGTAATGTGGACTCATATTCCCATCTCTTGAAGAATTCCCATCTCTGCAGTTTGTTGTGATCCACACTATCAAAGGCTTTTTTGTAGTCAATAAAACAGAAGTAGATGTTTTTCTGGAATTGTCTTGCTTTTTCTAGGATGCAATGGATGTTGGCAATCTGATCTCTGGTTCCTCTGCCTTTTCTAAAACCAGCTTGAACATCTGGAAGTTCATGGTTCATGTACTGTTGGAGCCTGGCTTGGAGAATTTTGAGCATTACTTTGCTAGCGTGTGAGATGAGTGCAATTGTGTGGTAGTTTGAACATTCTTTGGCATTGCCTTTCTTTGGGATTGGAATTAAAACTGACCTTTTTCAGTCCTGTGGCCACTGCTGAGTTTTCCAAATTTGGTGGCATACTGATTGCAGCACTTTCACAGCATCATCTTTTAGGATGTGAAGTACATCAGCTGGAATTCCATGACCTCCATTAGCTTTGTTTGTAGTGATGCTTCCTAAGGCCCACTTGACTTCCCATTCCAGGATATCTGGCTCTAGGTGAGTGATCACACCATCGTGATTATCTGGGTCATGAAGATCTTTTTTGTACAGTTCTTCTGTGTATTCTTGCCACCTCTTCTTAATATCTTCTGTTTCCGTTAGGTCCATATCATTCCTGTCCTTTTATTGTGCCCATTTTTGCATGAAATATTCACTTGGTATCTCTGTCATCACTTAGGGGTTAGAAATGCTAAGCTAGAAAAGAGACAACACACCCTCTCCTTCCCCAACATCAGTTTTCTGCTGGATTCTGGATAAGCTAGAATGGGCTAATGCTTAATGCAAGATTGAACTTCTGACCAGTACATGCATGCCATGTCACTTCAATTGTTCTGACTCTTTGTGGCCCTATGGACTGTAACACATCAGTCTCCTCTATTCCTGGCATTCTCCAGACAAGAATACTGGAGTGGGTTGCCATTTCCTTTTCCAGGAGATCTTCCTAACCTAGGGATCAAACCAGCATTTCTTAGTCTCCTGCATTGGCAGGCAAGTTCTTTACCACTAGTGCTACCTAGGAAGTTCCCATATATTCACAATGGAATATTGTATAAAGTGAAAGTTGCTCAGTCCTGTCTGACTCTTTGTGACCCCATGGACTATACAGTCCATTGAGTTCTAAAGGCCAGAATACTGGAGTGGGTAGCCTTTCCTCCTCCAGGGGATCTTCCCAACTCAGGGATCAAACCCAGTTTTCCTGCATTGCAGGTGGATTCTTACCAACTGAGCCACAAGGGAAGCTCAAGAATACTGGAGTGGATAGCTATCCCTTCTCCAGTGGATCTTCCGACGCAGGAAACGAACTGGGGTCTCTCGCATTGGAGGTGGATTCTTTACCAACTGAGCTATCACGGAATATTGTGTACTCAACTATAAAAAAGAATGAAGTAATACCATTTGTAGCAACATGAAAGGACCTAGAAATTGTCACACAAAGTGAAGTGTGTCAGTCAGAGAAAGATAATTATCATATGACATCACACATGGAATCTAAAATATGATACAAATGAACCTGTGTGTAAGAGATGTGGGTTTGATCCCTGGGTCAGGAAGATCTTCGGGAGGAGGAAATGGCAACTCACTCCAGTATTCTTGCCTGGAGAATCCTATGGAAGGAGAAGTCTGGTGGGCTATGGTTCATAGGGTCACAAAGAGTCAGACATGACTGAAATCACTTAGCAGCAGCAGTATACCACATCTCTTTTCTCCATTCATCTATTGATGAACATTTAGGTTGGTTGGCTATTGTAAATAGTGCTGTTTTGAACATTGGGGTGCATGTATGTTTCTGAATTAAAGTTTTCATCTTTTCCAAATATATGTCCAGAAGTGGGATTGCTGAATCATATAGTAACTCTATTTTTAGTTTTTAAAGGAATCTTTGTTCTGTTTTCCATAATGGCTGCACCACAATTTACATTCCCACCACCAGTGTAGGAGGCTGCCTGAATTTTCATCCTGAAACAGGGACATAAAAACCAGCCTCATTGAATAAATTCTAAGAGACAGTGGGGGGACAAAAATAGAGTTACATTTTATGAGGCAAGCTTGTTCAGCTTAGCTGTAATAGAGCTCTATTTTGCTCCCCGGTCCATTTTTAAGGGAAAAAAATATAATTTTCAGAGTTCGCTTTAATAGAGTGGCCATACCAGGACGTGATCTCTAGATTTGAGAATTTTCACAGATAGTTCTCTCTGGGGGAAATCTGGAGTTAAAGCATTTCAAGTAGCTGTAATACCCACGGTGACCGCCTGGTGGCAGCCATCCACGAACGCTGCACCAGCTCGCTGTCTGTCCTTGCAAACCCTGGGCTGCTGTGTGAATAGCATTTCTCGTCTCAATACCTTTAGTGCAGTGCCTATTGCTTTTGGTGGAAGTTCAATTTTCCCTGACAATGTTTGCTTTGTAGTGGCGTCTTCTTTGGCTCTGTAAGGCCAACTTCTGTGATGCTTTCTGAATATCATATACTCTGCTTCTGTTTATCTTCATGCAGTCTGGAGGAAATTTAGCAATTGGAAATCTCTAATGGCTTGGAGGACTTTCTTTTGTCTTCTCGTTTAATTCAAATGCAGATTGATGCACTGAGAATGAAAAGCCGCTCTTCCTTTTCCCTGGAAAACTTTCCTCAAAGAAGGCCGACTTCCTAAAAATCCTTACAGAGAGAGAAGATTTTCTGCTCCCCTAGAGGTTTCATTATTCATGTTTGCACATGTCATTAGCGGGGTGAGTTTTCTTTATATTTGTACCAGATGGTGGTTTTTTTTTTTTTTTTAGAAGAGGCGTAGAAATTTCCTTCATTATAATGTATCAAAAACGAATCTTTCCTAATTAACTCACTTCTTTAACAACAAAATTGCATTTACAGGGATCCGGTAGCCAAGTGAGTCTTTGGTACCCAGAAAAAAATCTGATTTTGCAAACCAACTGCCTTCCTATGACCCTGTAGAAATGAGGGTCAGCTTTTGTCTGGATGGAGGTGGTGGTTCGGGGGGTATAGAAAACCATGCCAGTTAGGTTTGAGTAAGCTGGTTTCTAAAACTGGGGCCAGAGCTTGTGGCTACACTAGCTGTGTGTCCTCATGGCCCAACAATTAGGTTTGCTGTGATTCTGAGCTGAAACCATTCATTCAGGCTGCAAACTCTGCATATGTGGCAGGTACAGATGTTGAAGCTGAAAGTCTAATCCTTTGGCCACCTGATGCAAAGAACTGACTCATTGGAAAAGACCCTGATGCTGGGAAAGATTGAGGGCAGGAGGAGAAGGGGACGACAGAGGATAAGATGATTGGATGGCATCACTGACTCAATGGACATGAGTTTGGGTAAGCTCTGGGAGTTGGTGATGGACAGGGAGGCCTGGCATGCTGCGGTTCATGGGGTTGCAAAGAGTCGGACACGACTGAGCGACTGAACTGAACGGACAGAGTTGACTGACATAATGAGGACGGCTGGATGTGGTCTCTGAGCTCACGGTGCTGACAATCAGTGGATGGAAAAAGCAGGACTTCCAACAAAACACTCAAAGAAGTGAATGTATAATCAGAGACCGAGGCTAGTGCTCAGAAGGAAAAGAAAGTGTTGTAGAAAGGCAGGAAACACCTAACAACAGAACACGCTCCAGGCTGGAAGTTCAGGCAAGGACTTCCTAAGAAGATATCCGTGCTTGTGTGCCCAATCATGTCAGTCCTATCTGACTCTTGGGCCCTATAGACTGTAGCCTGCCAGGCTCCCCTTTCCATGGGGATTCTCCAGGCAAGAATACTGGAGTGGGTTGCCACACCCTCCTTCAGGGGATCTTCCTAACTCAGGGATCGGAACACCAGTCTCCTGCATGTCCTGCATTGCAGGCGGATTCTTTAATGCTGAGCCACCGGGGAGGCCTTCAGTGAAATTTAGAAGGTAGTCGGCAAAGGCCAGGTAAAGGGCAGTGGAGCAGAGAGAAGACAGTGAGGGGAAATAGAATGGACGTCTGCAGGTGCTTGAGGCAGAGATGAGTATGATGTGTCTGAGCAGTGGAAGGGAGGTTCTGGAGGTTGGAGCACAGAGTGAGAGGGAGAGGGTTGTGAAATAAGCCTGGAGGGGAAAGTATGGGCTAACCCTGAGACCCACCGCAGGAGTGGAGGAGCTGTTGGTGATGGTGATGGACTTGGTGTGTGTTCAGTCAGTTCAGTTGCTCAGTCGTGTCCAGCTCTTTGCAACCCCATGGGCTGCAGCATGCCAGGCCTCCCTGTCCATCACCAACTCCAAGAGTTTACTCAAAATCATGTCCATTGAGTTGGTGATGCCATCCAATCATCTCATCCTCTGTCATCTCCTTCTCCTCCCACCTTCAATCTTTCCTAGCATCAGGGTCTCTTCAAATGAGTCAGCTCTTCGCATCAGGTGGCCAAAGTATTGGTTCAGCTTCAGCATCAGTCCTTCCAATGAATATTCAGGACTTACTTCCTTTAGGATGGACTGGTTGGATTTCCTTGCAGTCCAAGGGACTCTCAAGGGTCTTCTCCAACACCACAGTTCCAAAGCATCCATTCTTCGGCTCTCAGCTTTCTTTATAGTCCAACTCTCACATCCATACATGACTACTGGAAAAACCATAGCCTTGACTAAGCGTATCTTTGTTGGCAAAGTAATGTCTCTGCTTTTTAATATGCTGTCTAGGTTGGTCATAACTTTTTGGTGTGTGTAGACACAAAGATAGCCCTCTGGCTGCAGCAGTGGAGAGTGGAAATGAAGGGTGCCCCGGACTCCGAAAGAGAAGACGTTTAGCTGTGTGAATTCTGACACAAGAAAAGGGAGTGTGGGCCAGAGCAGAAAGGGCCAGCAGGCGAGAACTGGATTCATATGGGTGGGATCTAAATGAGGCTGAACGTTGAGGCAAACTCAATGGGGAGGGGATATTCAGGAAGAGAAAAGTCACAGGTCCTTCTGAGCTGAGTCCTGAATGTTTGGTAGTCTCTTCAGTGAATGAAGGAACAGAGATTGAAGACAGACTCCGGGGTGAAACATGTCTCAGATGACCATATAACAGGAACAGAGAAAGACTGGAATCTCCCCAGAGGGTGCAATGGAAAGAGAGACAAAAGAATTTAGCACATGAATAAATCATACAGTTCAGCTCTTCAGAAAAGATGTCTTGCACACAATGGTTATTTTTCTTCCCTGCCTGCTTTATCTCTTTTCTCATCCCTTCCTTCCTTCGTTTCCCCCCAACCCCCTTTCTCTCTTTGCAGAATTTTGTCTAAACTTGCTCAAGTTTAATTGCAGAAAGTCTCAAATTTTTCTACCTTATGGTTCATTATGATCTTTTGCAGAATTTTGGGAAAGGGTTTGTACATATTTTAGTACAATTCAGTAATTTTTCTTAAAGACAAACTCCCTGGCCCTCCTGGGGATTTGCCACAGTCTTAAAGCATTTTTATTTTAATGCCTTTTTCATTTGGCATTTTTGCATTTTTCTGCATCTTTTAACTCTAAATATAATTTGGGGCAAATTAACCTCTCTTTGCTTCAGTTTCTTAATTTGAAAAATAGGTTAATAATCTGATGATATAACAATTGTGCCTTTCTAAGTGTTGTTTTGAGGACTAAATAAGTTAAAAATTTGTAAAGTGCATTGTAAGCATGCCGTAAATGTTACCTATAATTATTAGCTATTGTTATGGGATGGGGAAGGATAACAGACTGGGAGACCCAGAGAACTGAAGCAGTGGAAATTTTAAGTATGTTTAAGGTACCCAATGGCACTCCACTCCAGTACTCTTGCCTGGAAAATCCCATGGACGGAGGAGCCTGGTAGGCTGCAGTCCATGGGGTCACTAAGAGTCGGACATGACTGAGCGACTTCACTTTCACTTTTCTCTTTTCATGCACTAGAGAAGGAAATGGCAACCCACTCCAGTATTCTTGCCTGGAGAATCCCAGGGACGACGGAGCCTGGTGGGCTGCCATCTATGGGGTCGCACAGAGTCGGACACGACTGAAGCGACTTAGCATAGCATAGCATAGCAAGGTACCCAGGAGGTGCAAGCCAGTGTTCTCTGGAGATTCACTTTGCATCACACAAAGGAAGCTTTTCTGTAGTGAGTGGAGAGGAGGGTATGGGTGTTCATGCTTGTATGGCAAGGCGGAGGAATAAACGTGTTTTGGGAGTTCCCTAGTGGCCCAGTGGTTAGGATTCTGGGCTTTCATTGCCATGGCCCAGGTTCAACCCCTGGTCAGGGAACTGAGACCGCACAATGTTTGGGATCTACATGTACACACTGCTGTATTTAAAATGGGTAACCAACAAGGTCCTACTGGGTAGCAAAGGGAACTTTGCTCAGTGTTATGTGGCAGGCTGGATGGGAGGAGAATTTGGAGGAGAATGGATACACGTACATGTATGGCTGAGTCCATTGGCTAGTCACTGAAACTATCTCAGCCTTGTTCGTTAATTGGCTACATTGTCGTTGTTGTTCAGTTGCTAAGTTGTGTTTGACTCTTTGCAACCCTGTGATCTGCAGTACGCCAGGCTTCCCTGTCCTTCACTATCTCCAGAGTTTGCTCAAACTCATGTCCATTGAGTCGGTGATTCCATCCAACCATCTCATCTTGTCCCCTTCTCCTCCTGCCCTTAATCTTTCCAAGCATCAGGGTATTTTCCAATGAGTCTTGGCTTTACCTCAATACAAAATAAAAAGTTAAAAAAGTAGTGCTGCAATGAAAAAAAATGAGTAAATGTGTTTACACCCCTTTGTGTTTCTTTTGACGGGCCTTTTCTCAGTGATACAAGGAACGTGGCTACAGCTTAATAATAACAGTACTGAGAACCAAGGCTGAGTGCTTCCACTGTGCCTACAAGGTGAAAGGGGCCCTCACTAGTACATGCTTTATCTCGATGAACCCCATAAGAGCTCTAAGAGGTTGAGTTTATTCTTATGTTTATCTTAGCAATGAGAAAACGGAGATTGTATACCATATTCAAGGTTACATTGATCATTAAGTGTGAAAGCTGGGTTTGAATCCACATGTTCTAGCTTAAGAGCCAAACATATATGAACAACCTCCATTTCCCCAGTTACACTTTAACTCCTAAGATTTTCTCAAACGTCCAAAAGCTTGTGCCTTCTTTAAGAAGACAGCAATCAGGCAAGCTTTTCTTTCTTTAGGTTAAAAGAGGAGAGTTTAATGAGAGAAGGTACATGTTGCTTGAAACGATCTTTAAGGGGACATCTAATCCTGAGTTTCCATAATTCTATAAATAAAGAAATAAGTTCAAAGAAGTCGGTAACAATGGTGATGAGAAATGTATGTTTGTACAATCAAATCACTGTCTGATGGCTGGTCACAAAGAGTGAGAAAGACACTTAAATGAAAGGACAGAACAGATTCCACCTTCCATATACTGACATTTATTTTTTCACTCAACACAAGCGTATCAAGTACCTCCTATGATCCAAGCACTGTACTGTGTTATCATACCAGAATCCCTGTCTTCAAGATGTTTGTGGAAAAGGAATGGAGGGGAAAGATTTTTTAAGTACACAGGTAACAGAGGTTTTTAACAGGGATGTATAAATATATTATGGGAATGGAGAGAACCTATTTGTAGTGAAGACTGGTTAAGATAAAAATATGAGTCAACAGTGCTGAGCAGTATGAGAAACTATAGATGGATTTGGGGGAGGCAAACACATTATAAGTAGTGAAAATAGAGGAACCAGCCTCTGGCTGAGAAGAATGGAGAAGACAATTTTAAGAGAAAAGGAAGAGAGGAGATGAGTGAGAGGCCTTACTATGTTGGATCAGAGTTCCATGTTGGCATTGGCACTCGTTCCTGGATGTCTTAAGACACAACAAATGTGGAATCAAACCTAACCCAGGACATAAAACCAAGCCTAACGCATAAAACCTGTAACCAAACTTAACACATAAAACCAAAGCAGAACTGCAGACAAGAATAGTCAAGAGACAGAGACAAAGGCACAGAAGGCTGCCTGTTTCTCACTACTATAGGCGGTGTGCACTTGACAGCTTCTACTTCCATTTGGATTCTGCAGAGACAGTAACTTCTGTCCCTTTAATTTGTCCTTTTGTAACTGCAGTGCTCGATGGGGAGGTGTTAGCAGGAGGTCCATAAATGGGCAATTGTGGTGGAGGTGGTTAGGAATGGAGCAGCCTCAGAGTAGTCAACAAGACAGAAGGTATTAGGTTGGCCAAAATGTTACTGGGGCTTCCCAGGTGGCACAGTGGTAAAGAATCAACCTACCAAGGCACGAGACGTAATAGACAGGCTTCGATCCCTGTCTCCAACCTGTCCATGCTGTTCCATCCCTGTCTCCAGGGGGTCAGAAAGATCCCCTGGAGCAGGAAATGGCAAACCACTCCAGTATTCTTGCCTGGAGAATTCCAGTGACAGAGAAACCTGGCGGGCTACAGTCCATGGGGTCACAAAGAGTCAGACACGACTGAGAACCCATGCATCACATCACAAAATGTTCATGTTTTCCATAAGCTGCTATGGAAAAACCTGAGCTTTTGGACCAACTCAATAAATATATCTTAGGCTCAGAAAGGAGAACAGAAGCGTTGCCAAACACTAACACTTTTTTCTCTGAGTTTTTCTTTATTTACTCTCTTCCTTTGAGCTCTGTGAGTATGTTGTGTCTCCAGTAAAAGTCAAGACTTTTTCATTCATCAATACTTCTAAAAATGGGACCATTGATGAATAATAATTGGGTTTTCTGGCCCTGGCCTCATTTCTGAGATGAATCTTCTGAGTCAGTTCCTTTGAGCTGTATGAAAGACACTTAGTTGATAATGAGACAACTTTCCTAATTAACTAAGCCTTAAGAACAAATTATCTCAGCCCACAGAGTGGGCCACCTTTGCTCTCATTCAAAGGACTGGCAGATGGTGGGGTTCTGGGAGGTTTGAAGCTGATTTTCTTTGGAGTTTCAAACAGAATATTGATTGAGAGTAGAGGGTTAACTTCAATATGTCTATCTCTGCACAGTTAAGCAGCTAGCCATCTTCACAGGTCATTCAGGGAACTGTGAGCCCAGGGCAGCAGAAAGTGCTGTGTTGGAGGCTTGTCCCTCCATTACCTGGTTTATGGAGACTCTCTTGACCATTTGATGCAGTGTTCACAGTTCCTCCCCTTTGCCTTCAGAGGAAATGAGTATTTTCCTGTCACTTCTCAGGGCTCCCTGTCCATTTCCTCTTCTCCCCATGGGCCTTTGATGTTTTTCATTGTTGTCTGCTGTTGCTTTGTGAGACTCAGAGAAAGATCCTATGCAGAAAGCAAGGTCTGGTACTTTGGGTAGGATGATGTTTTCCTAATCTCATTACCAATTTCAGCAAATTTTTTCTGTAAAAGGCAAACATGTCTACTGACAATCCTCCTATCGTGTCTAATATCTCTTTGTTGCTGTTGTTTAGTTGCTAAGACATGTCTGACTCTTTTGCAACCCTATGGACTGTAGCCCACCAGGGTCCTCTGTCCATGGGATTTCCCAGGCAAGGATACTGGGGTGGGTTGCAATTTTCTTCTCCAGGGGATTTTCCCAACCCAGGGATCGAACCCAGGTCGCTCACATTGCAGGCGGGTTCTTTACCAGCTGAGCTGCATCTCTTTAACATCCTATAAATAAGTTCCTAAACAGATCAAATAAGCCAGCCTGCTTTTCAGGCAGGCATTTGTAGACTGCAAAATAAATAAAATCAAATGACTTTAATAGTCTTCTGGAAGAAATTTATTTTCTTTCCCCTTTAGCACATGACTACGTGTACGGTAGACTTCATACGGAATAGCCACTTTGTAAGTCATCGGCTGCAGAGGCCAGCGTTATTGTTCCTTTTTTGCATTGACATATAAGAAGGAAAGTGTAATAGAAGCTTCAAAGCTAGTCTAATGAGGGTGACCTAGTTGGGAGAAATGTTAAAACATCTCCAGTGTAAAACCTTTTTAATTCTCACCAACGATAAGACGAATCATTTGGAGTCCTGAGTACTTCCAATTAGTGAGTGAGAGGCTCTGATTAAAAAATCAGGCCTGGTGCATGGCAGAGGGTGTTTTGGTTCTTTATTTTGATAAGTGGTTTTAAGTATTTATTATAATAATCCACAGCCTGCGGACTAATGGGCTGTAGTATGTCTTTTAACTGCGATAAAGTCTTGAGAAAATGGGGCCTCCTTGTAAGCACTTGCAGTTAAATCTTGGCTGGGAAGTAAAATGAGGCCACTTTTTTGGATCACAATGATCATGTTTTCTGATTAATGAAGTGAAAAAATAGATCATTTTACCATATAGAAATTACAATACCCCGTACAGAAAACTACGAACAAAAGGCATTAATTGCCATTAATGGCCTTGATGTCTATCCTGAAGCACTGCATTTAATTGCTTTCTTCAGTTGCCTTATTCAATTATTTGGATTTCTCTTTCATTATGGAAGAACGACTCCCCCAGTTTTATGGCCTGGTCTTCTAACATCAGAACTGGAGTGACATTTCCAAGGCCCCTTCCTCTGCTGTCTTCTTTTGTCGTATCAGAGTCCTCTCTGCACGACTTCCCCAGTGGTCCAGTGGCTAAGACTTCAACTTCTGATGCCGGGGGTGTGGATTCGATTTCTGGTTGGGGAGCTAAGCAGCCACATACCTCATGGCCAAAAAACCCAAGAATATAAAACAAAAACAATATTGTAACAAATTCAATAAAGACTTTAAAAATGGTCCACGTCAAAAATATATATATATTTTTAAAGAATCTTATCCAGAATGTACTCCTCTTTCATTCCTTTCTTTGCAGCTCACAACTGACCAGCTGTTGAGGCTGCTGGAACAACATGCTGGTGTGTTCATGCGTTTGCACTGGTCATGCTGTTTGCCATGGCCTCAGCCAGCTTTATTTAACCTGTTGCTCTGTCTCTGACTCAAGACAGCTTGTGGATGCAAGCACTCCTGTGACAGGTGGTGGAGAACCCTCAGCGGATACTAAAAATCCACTAAGACCCTTATTAATGTGTAAATCCAAGCAGGATGGACATGTAAGCAAATCTCTTGGCCCTGATGTGTTTGCCCAGGCTGTACAAGAGCCATTGTCATCAGTGCAATCAGTTCTTTGTTCAGGACAACAGGGAAGTTAAAATATCTCTGCCTTTCAGAAGTTTGCCACCTACTTGAGGCATTCTGGATGCAAGTTCCTGAATGATGCTCTGCCCTTCTTTTTAGCTATGAAGGTCCTTACCAGAATGTTTTGAGTTCCCATAAATGACCCTGATTCTACAAGCACCGAAGGGATGGTTTTATTACTAGGCTTTTGTGTAGCGTTGCTGGGAAAAGTGATAGCCTCTTTAGCCACAACTCTTTGTTTTTCTTGTTGTTTATGCTTTTAACAAGTTACCTATGCTTTGCCAACAAAATTCTTTTTCTAATGAATTTTTATTGAAGTATAGCTGTTTTATCATGTTGTGTGTTTCTACTGTACTGCAAAGTGAATCAGCTGTACACATACATATTGCTGTTGTGGTTCCCTAAGTCCCTAAGTCACGTCCAACTCTTTGCAATCCCCATGGACTGCAGCATACCAGGCCTCCCTATCTCTCACAGGGACATATACATATATCCCCTCTTTTTTTTAAATTTCTTTCCCATTTAGGGCATCACAGAGCACTGAGTTCCCTGTTCGATACAGTAGGTTCTCGTTAGTTATCTGTTTTATACATAGTAGCATATATATCAGAGAAGGCAATGGCACCCCACTCCAGTACTCTTGTCTGGAAAATCCCACAGACAGAGGAGCCTGGTGGGCTGCAGTCCATGGGGTCGCTAAGAGTCGGACATGACTGAGCAACTTCACTTTCACTTTTCACTTTCCTGCATTGGAGAAGGAAATGGCAACCCACTCCAGTGTTCTTGCCTGGAGAATCCCAGGGACGGGGGAGCCTGGTGGGCTGCTGTCTATGGGGTCACACAGAATCAGACATGACTGAAGTGACTTAGCAGCAGCAGCAGCAGCAGCATATATGTAGGCTTGCCAGGAGGTGCTAGTGGTAACGGATCCACCTGCTAATGCAAGAGATGCAAGAGATGCAGGTTTGATTCATGGGTCAGCAAGATCCCCTGGAGAAGTGAATAGCAACCCACTCCAGTATTCTTGCCTGGGAAATCCCATGGACAGAAGAGCTTAGTGGGCTGCAGTCCATGGGGTTGCAAAGAGTTGGACACGACTTAGTGACTGAGCACTGCAGACATGTCAGTCCCAGTCTCCCAATTCATCCTACCCTCCTTTCCCTGCTCTGGTATCCATATGTCTGTTCTCTGCATCGTACAACTGGATCTTTGACTACAGACTGCCTCCTTAGCTTCCGGTCCCTGCTATCCCCCAAGCTCTTTTTGACTTGTGCGCCTTTGGGAACCACTCCTTTGCTTTTAGCTCCTTTGACCGGCCACGGTCAGCTCTGCTGCTGCTGCTGCTAAGTCACTTCAGTTGTGTCCGACCCTGTGTGACCCTATAGACGGCAGCCCACCAGGCTCCCCTGTCCCCGGGATTCTCCAGGCAAGAACACTGGAGAGGGTTGCCATTTCCTTCTCCAATGCATGAAAGTGAAAAGTGAAAGTGAAGTTGCTCAGTTGTGTCCGACTCTAGTGACCCCATGGACTGCAGCCTACCAGGCTCCTCCATCCATGGGATTTTCCAGGCAAGAGTACTAGAGTGGGGTGCCATTGCCTTCTCCAACGGTCAGCTCTAAGGTATTCCTAAGCCTTCATCCCTGAAAACCTCACCGAAGGGAATTTCAGTCACCTGTGATCTCCAGAGGCTTCCTGGTGAGCCGTATCTATCCACACCTTCTCTAAGATATTATTAGTTGTGCATCTCAGACATGGATGGCTTTCCGTTGCTTCCTTGGCTGGACGTCCACCTGGTCCTGTAGCTACTCTAGGGTTCTAGAGAAATCTGATGTCAGGGCCACTCTTAGTTCCTGGATAAGATTTCTTTCCCCAAGTTCCTCTGACTCTCTCTCCCAGTAGCCAAAATCACACCACGCACTGGCACACACCATTTCTTTATGGTCTCGACCCTTGAAGCCCAGACAAAGCCCAGCCTGGCCAATTGTCTTTTCCATCTGGGGCTCTTTGACCCTTCTGAGCTAAAGAATTTCTAATCTGAAAATCTATCCAACTTACCTTCTAAAAACCCAGAGGAGATGATATAAGAAAGCCTTCAGAATTTATCCTTCTTCAAGACCCACACCCAGGACATATTTCCTTCTGGTTGTTCTTTAGTTACAGGAATTGCAATTCAGTTAAGTTACATGGTAGGCCTTGGATAGACAGACTTGCAAATAAAAATGTTATGTGTCCAAACAGATCTTTTAATGTCCCTTCAGCAAGGCTAGTATTGGGATCTTTTTCACTCAGTCATGAGGATGGTTTGTACTCTTTTACTGGTAGTCCCTCACATTTTTCATCTTGGGACTCACTATCTACTTTTAGAATTTGACTAACTAGAGATTTGAGTGTAGAAAGGTGTTCTGAGAACAATTTCAGTGTGTATGTGTTTGTGTGTATGTGGCTGGGGCATTGCCCACATCAACAAGAAGAAATTCTCAGAACACGAGCTTTTGTCCTATATTTCAAGTCAACTCTGATACTGTCTACCTGAACATTCCACGTTGGATGGCATCATCAACTCAGTGGACATGAGTTTGAGCAAACTCCTGGAGACAGTGAAGGCCAGGGAAGCTTGGCGTGCTGCAGACCATGGGGTCACAAAGAGTTGGACACGATTGAGTGACTGAACCACAACCTGCCTTTACACATCATTTGTCACCTGTGATTCTGACCACTAGCTATAGATTGGAGATTCCCATGAACCTCTCCTCGGGTTCAATTACTTGCTAAAGTGGCTCATACAACTCAGGGAAGCATTTTACTTAGCAGATGATTGATTTTTTATGAAAGGCTATAACTCAGAAACAGCCAGATGAAATGGATGCATAGAGCGAGATACAGGGAAAGGGCACAGGACGTCCACATCTTTTCAGAACACCATCCTTCCAACACCTCCATGCGGTCTTTAATCCAAAAGCTCTGTCCTTTGGCATTTTTATAGGGGCTTTATGAAATAGGCACAACTGAACCTTGGTGATTGAACTCCATCTCTAGCTCCTCTTCCGTTTTCTGAGGTGGTGTTGGTGAGAGGTGATGCTAAAAGATCTCAGATCTCAGGGATATGTCTCCTGGCAACCAGCCCCTGTCCTTAGGTTACCTTGGGACTTTCCCAAAGTCACCTCATTAATATCACAAAAGACACCTTGATCACTGTCAATTCAGTTCAGCTCAGTTACTCAGTTGTGTCTGACTCTTTGGGACCCCATGGACTGCAGCATGCCAGGCCTCCCTGTCCACTCTCTGATCACTCTCAGCACTTGGGAAATTCCAGGGCTTTTAGGAGCTATGTGTCAGCAAAGGGATGAAGCCTAAGTACATATTTCTTATCAGAAATCCCAGTATCACAGGATACAATTTCTGCCACAGAGCAAAGGCAAAGTGTGGACCTTGGAAACTTTAGAATAGGGCTCTAATTAGCTGATCCCTCCAAACACAGGATAAATACACATGTCCAAAGTAATTATCTATATCTATTAATATATCAGGTTTCCCAGGTTGCACTAGTGGTTAAGAACTGGACTGCAAACGCAGAAGACATAAGAGACATGGGTTCAGTCCCTGGGTTGGGAAGATCTCCTGGAGGAGGGTATGGCAACCCACTTCAGTATTCTTGCCTGGAGAATCTCATGGACAGAGGAGTCTGGTGGGCTACAGTCCAGTTCAGTTCAGTTCAATCACTCAGTCATGTCTGACTCTTTGCGACCTCATGGACTGCAGTACGTCAGTCTGAAGTGACTTAGCACATGTTAATATATCATCTATTTATTTATCTATGTTTTTAATGTATGTACATACACTGGAGCTTGCAAAAAACTGGAAAACAAAAGCAAATGCGTGTGATGATCAGTGAAACCAGAATTTTAAGTGGCTCTTCATTATATTTTTGCTGATGATATAACATTCTCCTTTCTGAAGTAGAGAATGTAAATCTCTGGGCAGGAAGGAAACTTGGATTGTTATTTTCCTTCCAATCTACATAAATGAGATTCTAAAACTGTGCCTTCCTAAGTTTACCATGCAAATGGTCATGGAGATGGAGCTGTTATAGATTCAGGATACGTATTTAATAGCAGTAGCTTCAGGACACATACTTTCTGAGTTCAATGGACCAGAATCACCTCCACCACCCTGACCATTCCCCTCAAGTGTTATTTCTTGAGAGTAGCCCACCATCTGCCTTAGAAGTACACAAAAGGATTTATTTCAATTATCAGAAATTTCAAATCTCTTTCCTGCTTATTTTAGGGGCTCTTTAGAAAGGTTTAAAATATTCCATCTGGACTGGTGATAATAGATATAAATTTATGCATTATAATCTGAATGTCTTTTCATTTTTTTTCTACATAATAGCTGTGTAGATCTCTCTCTTTTCCTTTTCCTTCTTGCCTTTTTTTTTTTTTTTAATAAAAATGTATCCAGCAGGCTCTTGCTTTTCTTTTGATGGAAAGTTTTAAGTCATTTTAGAATTCTATTTCCCAAATAAGGCACAAAGAAAGAAAGCTTTAGTAATTTTCCTTATCACTAGACTCTATCTTCCCTCCCTCCTTTAACACCTAGTTGGAACTCTGTATCATGCAATGACCTTTCCTATGTTAGTCATCTGTTACAGGAAAATGTGTAAACAAGTTAAGAGAAAATTTACTATTTGTTCATAAAAACAATTCAGTTGCCCAACACCACACAGTCTTGTGTGGAGATGATTAACAGGCAGGATGGATAACACTTAGGACATCATTCAACGCCTAGATGAAGGTCACATTCCCAAGCTGGTTTTAGTATGCATGCTAATGATGGCAATTGCCTTGCTCTTTTACTCTAACAAAAAAAGGCTTTGTTAAGTATGATAATTAGTGAGTTGGGAATGTAAAAGATTCCTGCAAATAATATTGAAATATTTAAAATAAGTATTACTATAAAAAAAGAGTCCATTATGATTTAATCTAGTCCTATTTAACTGGAGACTGCAAAACAATGATTGCAAAAGCTCGTGCAAAGGGAAACCATTCAAAACTCTAGATATTAATAATAATAATGAAGTACTCACTTACCAAGCTCCTTGATATACCCAAAGAAGAACTTCAAGGTTTCAACAGCAAACTAAAATGAGTTTAAAAAAGAAATGAGATTTATGGCCATGTATTCATTTCTGCAAAAGAAGTTTTTTTAAGTGTATTTGTTGTTTATTTGTTTTTGTTAATTCAGTTCAGTTCAGTCGCTCAGTCATATCTGACTCTTTGCGACCCCATGAATCACAGCACACCAGGCTTCCCTGTCCATCACCAACTCCCGGAGTTCACTCAGATTCACGTCCATTGAGTCAGTGATGCCATCCAGCCATCTCATCCTTTGTCATCCCCTTCTCCTCCTGCCCCCAATTCCTCCCAGCATCAGAGTCTTTTCCAATGAGTCAACTCTTCGCATGAGGTGGCCAAAGTACTGGAGTTTCAGCTTTAGCATCATTCCTTCCAAAGAAATCCCAGGGCTGATCTCCTTCAGAAAATGGACTGGTTGGATCTCCTTGCAGTCCAAGGGACTCTCAAGAGTCTTCTTCAACACCACAGTTCAAAAGCATCAATTCTTCGGCGCTCAGCCTTCTTCACAGTCCAACTCTCACATCCATACATGACCACTGGAAAAACCATAGCCTTGACTAGATGGACCTTTGTTGGCAAAGTAATGTCTCTGCTTTTGAATATGCTATCTAGGTTGGATATAAGTTTCCTTCCAAGGAGTAAGTGTCTTTTAATTTCATGGCTGCAGTCACCATATGCAGTGATTTTAGAGCCGCCCAAAATAAAATCTGACACTGTTTCCACTGTTTCCCCATCTATTTCACATGAAGTGATGGGACCAGATGCCATGATCTTCGTTTTCTGAATGTTGAGCTTTAAGCCAACTTTTTCACTCTCCACTTTCACTTTCATCAAGAGGCTTTATAGTTCCTCTTCACTTTCTGCCATAAGGGTGGTGTGATCTGCATATCTGAGGTTATTGCTATTTCTCCTGGAAATCTTGATTCCAGCTTGTGTTTCTTCCAGCCCAGCATTTCTCATGATGTACTCTGCATATAAGTTAAATAAGCAGGCTGACAATATACAGCCTTGACATACTCCTTTTCCTATTTGGAACCAGTCTGTTGTTCCATGTCCAGTTCTAACTGTTGTTTCCTGACCTGCATACAGGTTTCTTTAAGGGGCAGGTCAGGTGGTCTGGTATGCCCATCTCTTTCAGAATTTTCCACAGTTTATTGTGATCCACACAGTCAAAGGCTTTGGCATAGTCAAGAAAGCAGAAATAGATGTTTTTCTGGAACTCTCTTGCTTTTTCCATGATCCAGCGGATGTTGGCAATTTGATCTCTGGTTCCTCTGCCTTTTCTAAAACCAGCTTGAACATCTGGAAGTTCACGGTTCACATATTGCTAAAGCCTGGCTTGGAGAATTTTGAGCATTACTTTACTAGCATGTGAGATGAGTGCAATTGTGCGGTAGTTTGAGCATTCTTTGGCATTGCCTTTCTTTGGGATCAGAATGAAAACTGACCTTTTCCAGTCCTGTGGCCACTGCTGAGTTTTCCAAATGTGCTGGCATATTGAGTGCAGCACTTTAATAGCATCATCTTTCAGGATTCTAAATAGCTCAACTGGAATTCCATCTTCTCCACTAGCTTTGTTCGTAGTGATGCTTTCTATGGCCCACTTGACTTCACATTCCAGGATTTCTAGCTCTAGGTCAGTGATCACACCATCATGATTATCTGGGTCATGAAGATCTTTTTGTACAGTTCTGTGTATTCTTGCCACCTCTTCTTGATATCTTCTGCTTCTGTTAGGTCCATCCCATTTCATTTCTGTCCTTTATTGAGCCCATCTTTGCATGAAATGTTCCCTTGGTATCCCTAATTTTCTTGAAGAGATCTCTAGTCTTTCCCATTCTGTTATTTTCCTCTATTTCTTTGCATTGATTGCTGAGGAAGGCTTTCTTATCTCTTCTTGCTATTCTTTGGAACTCTGCATTCAGATGCTTATATCTTTCCTTTTCTCCTTTGCTTTTCACTCCTGTTCTTTTCACAGCTATTTGTAAGGCCTCCCCAGACAGCCAATTTGCTTTTTTGCATTTCTTTTCCATGGGGATGGTCTTGATCCCTGTCTCCTGTACAATGTCACGAACCTCATTCCATAGTTCATCAGGCACTCTATCTATCAGATCTAGGCCCTTAAATCTATTTCTCACTTCCACTGTATAATCATAAGGGATTCGATTTAGATCATACCTGAATGGCCTAGTGGTTTTCCCTACTTTCTTCAATTTAAGTCTGAATTTGGCAATAAGGAGTTCATGATCTGAGCCATAGTCAGCTCCTGGTCTTGTTTTTGTTGACTGTATATAGCTTCTCCATCTTTGGCTGCAAAGAATATAATCAATCTGATTTCGGTGTTGACCATCTGGTGATGTCCATGTATAGAGTCTTCTCTTATGTTGTTGGAAGAGGGTGTTGGCTATGACCAGTGCATTTTCTTGGCAAAACTCTATTAGGCTTTGCCCTGCTTCATTCCGTGTTCCAAGGCCAAATTTGCCTGTTACTCCAGGTGTTTCTTGACTTCCTACTTTTGCATTCCAGTCCCCTATAATGAAAAGGACATCTTTTTTGGGTGTTAGTTCTAAAAGGTCTTGAAGGTCTTCATAGAACCATTCAACTTCAGCTTCTTCAGCGTTACTGGTTGGGGCATAGACTTGGATTACCATGATATTGAATGGTTTGCCTTGGAAACGAACAGAGATCATTCTGTCATTTTTGAGATTGCATCCAAGTACTGCATTTTGGACCCTTTTGTTGACCATGATGGCTACTCCATTTCTTCTGAGGGATTCCTGCCTGCAGTAGTAGATATAATGGTCATCTGAGTTAAACTCACCCATTCCAGTCCATTTTAGTTCACTGATTCCTAGAATGTCAACATTCACTCTTGCCATCTCTTGTTTGACCACTTCCAATTTGCCTTGATTCATGGACCTGACATTACAGTTGCCTAAAAACTTAGGATGCCACATGGAAATTTGAGTTTTCTATAATGTAACAAACCATCAGTACAATATTACTTTAGAAGAAGAATATTTGCACCAAAGTGTCAGCTAGTGTCAGCTTTTCCTGCCTCTTTAAATAAACTCAGCCTCACATTAAATATGTTGGTGGTGGTTTAGTCACTAAATCATGTCCAACTCTTGCAGTCTCATGGACTGCAGCCTGCCTGGCTCCTCTGTCCATGGGATTCTCTAGGAAGAATACTGGAGTGGGTTGACATTTCCTTCTCCACACAATTTCTGTGAAAGAATGTTTTAATGGCAGTGAGCAGTGAGGTGAGGGAGAAATGGTTGGAATTTTAACAAGAGAGTGGTTGCTTTATTTAATCACAATAATGAATCTTGCTTTTTGTCAACATATGGCTAGTCATCCTCAAGTTATCTTAATGATATCAGGCAGAGTGTGCAGTTGTTCCGTGCTTGAAAATTAAAAACAGTAGAACAATCTAACTGATTTAATCTTGAATGCCAATAGTGAGAGAGGGAGCACTTTCATGACAGGAGACTGGGTGATTTTTATATCTTGTGAAAGACTGAAATAATGCTTTATGTTTGTACTATTACATATAGGAGTTACATCTAAAAAGTCTGACAAGGACTTGTATTGAGGTTAATTCTCTATAGAAAGTTCTTATTAAATCTATATTAAACAGTGTAGAAACTTCTGTTGGGCTCATGCTCGGGCACTCAGTCACATCTAGTTTTTCTCAACCCTTTGGACTGTAGCCTGTCAGGCTCCTCTGTCCATGGGATTTTTCAGGCAAGATTTCTAGAGTGGGTTGCCACTTCCTGCTCCAGGGGGTCTTCCTGACCCAAGGATTGAACTTGTGTCTCCTGCACTGCAGGCAGATTCTTTACTGCTGAACCAACTGGGAAGCCCAGAAACTTCTGGAAGAGAACAATTTATGCTCTATTTATGCACTGGCAAAAGTTAAGTGAATTCCTGCATAATCTGTCACACCTTTCCAGATAAATAAATACATGAACACTTAGAGACCACCAACCAAATGCCAGCAAACCAAAAGCAAGTTCCCCAAAAGCTCTCACAGGTAATAGAGATTTTTCTAAGGATCCAAGTTGTTGAATCCACAGGAGGTATGTTTTAAATACTCTTCATGAGCTTAGTTAGCATCAGACTCTTAGCAACTTGTAAACAGAGATGCTTCTTTTCTCTTCTCATAATTGCAGAACCTAGTAGAGAAGCTGCCTTTAAATAGGTGTGTTAAAGGAATACATGAATGATGGCATGACTGCCTGAGTGAAGCCATTCTGGGAGAATTCTTGAGGACACATCTCAAAAGGAGCTTTAGCATTTTCCTGTTGGTGTGATATGATTCAAAGGAACATCAAATGCTATCTTTAAAATGAAGCTAATAATAGCATCTCCTTCACAGGGTTTTGTGAATAATGTATATAAAGCTCTTCAAACCATGCTTGGCACATGGTAGAAACTATGTAAATGTTGGTTATTATTATTTTATTATATTGAAGGGAAAAAATAATCTAAGTGTAACTTTCATTCTGAAGGGGCTCAGAAAGGGAGAACATGCCATTCTATTTTTCCTTTCTTCTTTTTCTTTTTGTGCATATGTCTTTCTTTCTTTTTTAAAAATTTATTTATTTTTAATTGGAGGATAATTGTTTTACAATATTGTGTTGGTTTCTGCCATACATCAACAGGAATCAGCCATAGGTATGTATGTATGTGTGTATATCTATATCTATATCTATATATATATATATCCCCTCCATCTTGAACACCTCCCACCCCATACCATCCATCTAGGTTGTCATAGAGCAATTTGAGCTCCCTGCATCATACAGCAAATTCCCACTGGCTATCTGTTTTACAGGCCACAGCTGACCCACACCTCCACCAGAGACTCCTGGATACTCACTGGCAAGTCTGGGTCAGTCTCTTGTGAGTCCATGGAATTCTCCAGGCCAGAAAACTGGAGTGGATAGCCTTTCCCTTTTCCAGGGGATCTTCCCAACCCAGGGATAAAACCCAGGTCTCCTGCATTGCAGGCGGATTCTTTACCAACTGAGCTATCAGGGAAGCCCAGCTGTGACAGACCCCGCAGAAACGTGGCCTAGAGGAACTACCCTACGCCCGAGGTCAGGGGCGGTGCTGAGAGGAGCAACCCCACGTCCAAGGAGTGGCGGCTGCACGGGTGCAGGAGGGCCGAGAGGAGCTCAGTCAGGAGGGGTGGCCGTGAGGAGATTCCCCTCGTCCAAAATAAGAAGCAACGGCTATGTTTTGCAGGAGCAGCCGTGAAGAGATACCCCATGTCCAAGGTAAGAGAAACCCAAGTAAGACAGTAGGTGTTGCGAGAGGGCATCAGAGGGCAGACACAGTGAAACCATAATCACAGAAAACTAGCCAATCTAATCACACGGACCACAGCCTTGTCTAACTCAGTGAAACTAAGCCATGCCGTGTGGAGCCACCCAAGATGGGTGGGTCATGATGGAGAGGTCTGACAAAATGTGGTCCACCGGAGAAAGGAAGGCAAACCACTTCAGTATTCTTGCCTTGAGAACCCCATGAACAGTATGAAAAGGTAAAATGATACAATACTGAAAGAGGAACTCCCCAGGTGAGTAGGTGCCCAATATGCTACTGGAGGTCAGTGGAGAAATAACTCCAGAAAGAATGAAGGGATGCAGCCAAAGCAAAAACAATACCTAATTGTGGATGTGACTGGTGATAGAAGCAAGGTCTGATGCTGTAAGAGCAATATTGCATAGGAACCTGGAATGTCAGGTCCATGAATCAAGGCAAATTGGAAGTGGTCAAACAGGAGATGGCAAGACTGAACATTGACATTCTAGGAATCAGCGAACTGAAATGGACTGGAATGGGTGAATTTAAATCAGATGACCATTATATCTACTACTGTGGGCAGGAATCCCTCAGAAGAAATGGAGTAGCCATCATGGTCAACAAAAGAGTCCAAAATGCAGTACTTAGATGCAATCTCAAAAACAACTCAGAAACAGAATGATCTCTGTTCGTTTCCAAGGCAAACCATTCAATATCATGGTAATCCAAGTCTATGCCCCAACCAGTAACGCTGAAGAAGCTGAAGTTGAACGGTTCTATGAAGACCTACGAGACCTTTTAGAAATAACACCCAGAAAAGATGTCCTTTTCATTATAGGGGACTGGAATGCAAAAGTAGGAAGTCAAGAAACACCTGGGGTAACAGGCCAATTTGGCCTTGAAGTATGGAATGAAACAGAGCAAAGGCTAATAGAGTTTTGCCACGATAACACACGAGAAGACTCTACACATAGATATCACCAGATGATCAACACTGAAATCAGATTGATTATATTCTTTGCAGCCAAAGATGGAGAAGCTCCATACAGTCAGCAAAAACAAGACCAGGAGCTGGCTGTGGCTCAGATCATGAACTCCTTAATGCCAAATTCAGACTTAAATTGAAGAAAGTAGGGAAAACCACTAGGCCATTCAGGTATGATCTAAATCAAATCCCTTATGATTATACAGTGGAAGTGAGAAATAGATTCAAGGGATCTGATAGAGTGCCTGATGAACTATGGATGGAAGTTTGTGACATTGTACAGGAGACAGGGATCAAGACCATCCCCATGGAAAAGAAATGCAAAAAAGCAAAATGGCTGTCTGGGGAGGCCTTACAAATAGCTGTGAAAGGAAGAGAAGCAAAAAGCAAAGGAGAAAAGGAAAGATATAAGCATCTGAATGCAGAGTTCCAAAGATTAGCAAGGAGAGATAAGAAAGCCTTCCTCAGCGATCAATGCAAAGAAATAGAGGAAAACAACAGAATGGGAAAGACTAGAGATCTCTTCAAGAAAATCAGAGATACCAAAGGAACATTTCATGCAAAGATGGTTTGATAAAGGACAGAAATGGTATGGACCTAACAGAAGCAGAAGATATTAAGGTGGCAAGAATACACAGAAGAACTATACAAAAAAGATCTTCACAGCCAAGATAATCATGATGGTGTGATCACTCACCTAGAGCCAGACATCCTGGAATGTGAAGTCAAGTGGGCCTTAGAAAAAATCACTGTGAACAAAGCTAGTGGAGGTGATGGAATTCCAGTTGAGCTATTTAGAATCCTGAAAGATGATGCTGTGAAAGCGTTGCACTCAATATGCCAGCAAATTTGGAAAACTCAGCAGTGGCCATAGGACTGGAAAAGGTCAGTTTTCATTCCAATCCCAAAGAAGGGCAATGCCAAAGAATGCTCAAACTACCGCACAATTGCACTCATCTCACATGCTAGTAAAGTAATGCTCAAAATTCTCCAAGCCAGGCTTTAGCAATATGTGAACCGTGAACTTCCAGATGTTCAAGCTGGATTTAGAAAAGGTAGAGGAACCAGAGATCAAATTGCCAACATCTGCTGGATCATAGAAAAAGCAAGAGAGTTCTAGAAAAACATCTATTTCTGCTTTCTTGACTATGCCAAAGCCTTTGACTGTGTGGATCACAATAAACTGTGGAAAATTCTGAAAGAGATGGGCATACCAGACCACCTGACCTGCCTCTTGAGAAACCTGTATGCAGGTCAGGTAGCAACAGTTAGAACTGGACATGGAACAACAGACTGGTTCCAAATAGGAAAAGGAGTATGTCAAGGCTGTATATTGTCACCCTGCTTATTTAACTTATATGCAGAGTACGTCATGAGAAACGTTGGGCTGGAGGAAGCACAAGCTGGAATCAAGATTGCCAGGAGAAATAGCAATAACCTCAGATATGCAGATCACACCACCCTTATGGCAGAAAGTGAAGAGGAACTAAAAAGTCTCTTGATGAAAGTGAAAGAGGAGAGTGAAAAAGTTGGCTTCAAGCTCAACATTCAGAAAACGAAGATCATGGCATCTGGTCCCATCACTTCATGGGAAATAGATGGGGAAACAGTGGAAACAGTGTCAGACTTTGTTTTTTTGGGCTCTAAAATCACTCCAGATGGTGATTGCAGCCATGAAATTAAAAGATGCTTACTCCTTGGAAAGAATGTCATGATCAACCTAGAAAGCATATTCAAAAGCAGAGACATTACTTTGTCAACAAAAATCTGTCTAGTCAAGGCTATGGTTTTTCCTGTGGTCATGTATGGATGTGAGAGTTGGACTGTGAAGAAAGCTGAGCACCAAAGAGTTGATGCTTTTGAACTGTGGTGTTGGAGAAGACTCTTGAGAGTCCCTTGGACTGCAAGGAGATCCAACCAGTCCATTCTAAAGGAGATCAGTCCTGGGTGTTCTTTGGAAGGACTGATGTTAAAGCTGAAACTCCAGTACTTTGGCCACCTCCTGCAAAGAGTTGACTCATTGGAAAAGACTCTGATGCTGGGAAGGAATGGGGGCAGGAGGAGAAGGGGATGACAGAGGATGAGATGGCTGGATGGCATCACCAACTCAATGGACATGAGTTTGAGTGAACTCTGGGAGTTGGTGATGGACAGGGAAGCCTGGCGTGATGTGATTCATGGGGTCGCAAAGAGTTGGAAATGACTGAGCGACTGAACTGAACTGAACTAATCTGTTTTACATATGGGAATATACGTTTCCACGCTGCTCTCAGTTCCCTCCCTCTCCTTCCCCTGCTGTGTCCACAAGTCTGTTCTTTATGTCTGCATCTCCATTGCTGTCCTGCAAATAGGTTCATCAGTATTATCTTTCTCGATTCCATATATGAGCATACCATGCTTACTATGCATGAGGAAGTACCCAAAGCATTGACTTTCTGAGTCTTGGATACTTCTGCCTTGAAAGATAACCTTCCTCTATTAGAATATATATATATATTCAGTTCAGTTCAGTTCAGTAGTTCAGTCATGTCCAACTCTTAGCGACCCCAGGCATCGCAGCATGCCAGGTGTCCCTGTCCATCACCAATTCCCGGAGTTCACCCAAACTGATGATTGGCATCCAACCATCTCATCCTCTGTCATCTCCTTCTCCTCCTGTCCTCAATCTTTCCCAGCATCAGAGTCTTTTCAAATGAATCAGTTCTTCACATCAGGTGGCCAAAGAACTGGTTTCAACTTCGGGCCTTCCAATGAATATTCAGGACTGATCTCCTCTAGAATGGACTGGTTGGATCTCCTTGCAGGCCAAGGGACTCTCAAGAGTCTTCTCCAACACTACAGTTCAAAAGCATCAATATATAATTATTATGTTGGTATAAAGAAGAATGCAATCCAAACTGGATAATTATTATTATTGCTATTATTTATTATCATTATATTCATATTTTTTCAGATTAAAAAAGTAAAATTATAACAGTTTGTGAGTCCCTAAAAATTTCATGGGCCCTAGGCACTATATACCTAGCTGATGAAAGGGCCCTGAGGTTTACGATCAGTCTGGAAGTGAGATTGTCAGAGAGAGAGAGGTAGACAGTCATTCTATGCAGTGGCTCAGAACCCAGGTCTCTGATTAAATGGCTCTGCTGTTTATCAGCTGAGTGATTCTGCATCATTTATCAAATGTCTCTAAACTTTAGTTCACTCATTTATAAAATGGAGTATAAAATCCTGTAAAATACTCATAGGATTACTTGTAAGGAAAGTGAGATTATTCATATGAAGCACTCAGAATAGTTACTGGTTCACAGTGAACATGCAATAAATGTGAGTTATTTTATGTTTAGCTTATGCCCAAGTGTATTTTAAGCATCAGTGTCTCCTCTCCAGTTTACTCCCGCCCCTTCCCCCTACCTTTTGGAGTAACTTCCAGGTTTTTGTGGCTTCAGGGTCATGGCCAAGGTTTTCCATAACTTAGCAATGATTTTTATCATTATTCTGAAGTTTTGAAAGATTCAAAGGTATTGATGGTTTGGTTCCAGAGCTCATAGTGTTTTTACATCTTTCTGCAGCCTTATCCTACCATTTAATCTTTGCTGTTTAGTTGCTCAGTTGTGTCAAACTTTTTGCGACCCTGTGGACTATAGCCTGCCAGACTCCTCTGCCTATGGAATTCTCCAGTCAAGAATACTGGAGTGGGTTGCCGTTTTCTCCTCTATGGGATCTTCCTGACCCAGGGATCGACTCATGTCTCCTGCATTTGCAGGTGAATTTTTTACCCCTGAGCCACCAGGGAAGCCCTTTAATCTTTATATAACTTTACATCATCTACCACACTCAGCCCTGTACTTTGTACCCAGAGGGTCCTTGTTAAATGCTTGCTAAAATGAAGTGACCCAGAATGAGAGAATGTTAGGAACAAGGTTCTCAGGACACAGAACTTCCTCACAAGATCTATGGCAGTGTGGGTTAGGGCACTGGAGCACAGTAAGGGAACACTCTACAGAAATAGTAGCATTTTTAGATTTTGAATTCAAACCCACGATTGCATGATTGAGACCAGACGAAAAGAGGAGACTATTTTTATCGATATCTTATCATTGGGCAGAGTCTCCTCTGTTAACGGCTGCAAAATGTACAAGTTATGTGGAGGTTTAATTCTTCATTCCTTCCTTTTGGAAAATCTGTCTTCTTTTTTGGAGAGGTTGTACATGTAAGCCTACTATTTCTGTTAAAACACAGTGGAAAGGAAACAAAAAAGGGTCAATGAAACTCACCAGGCAAGCCAACCTCGGTGGCAGATGGTTCTAACCTTGAACTACAGATCATTTCACTGGACAAAAGATGCATCTCTACATGGGGTTCATATAAAAAAACAAAACCCATAGATAACTTTAAATGCCTTAATTTACATAGTTCCACTTCTGTGTTTTGCTGAAATTTTATCCAGAACTAGTTCCCACGGAGGAAAATAATCTCATTGGAATCATATAGTGACATATTTTATTTTCTTGAATGAAATTGCCAAAAATTAGTAAGTGAAGAAACAAAGGATATCAATGATCAAATTGAATAATCTTCAGAGGAGTGTAGGGTTATTTACAATCCTCTATTTTTTTTTTTTTAATAAGGAGTTAAATTTTCTTTCAATGTCTTACAGAGAGCCTTGTATATTTTGCCGGTGGTTTTATTGTAAGATGGGCTTCCCTGGGACTTCTCTGGTGGCTCAGAGGGTAAAGAATCTGCCTGCAATACAAGAGACCTGGGTTCAGTCTCTGGATCAGGAAGATCCCTGGAGAAGGGAATGTCAACCCACTCAAGTATTGTTGCCTATAGCAACAATCCAAGGCTCCTCCTTGGATAGAGGAGCCTGATGGGCTACAGTCCCTGAAGTCACAGAGTCAGACACAACTGAGTGACTAAGCACACACACACACACACACACACACACATACACTGTGAGATGAGATTCCATAACCAACACCAGTGAGTGAGTACTTCCTATCAGGCCATATTAGGTTCTGTCTTATCAGAGATACAAGGATATAGATATTTTAATGATGATTTTAAAGGACTGTCATTAGTGTGACCATGTTGCTATAGCATCCATGACAACACATTGGCTTTGATTTTTCTCTTCTCTTCTTATGGCTTCTCTTCATCCATTGCCACCACTCATCTCTACATAACCCTTAGCTTCTGGATTGCCTGAGCATTCTTTCTATGCTCTCTTCTCCTCTCACTCCATATGTTTTCCTCTGAGGTCTCCTTTACTCTTATGTGTATGGCTCCTGAAACTTCAACTCTAGTCCTGACCACTCTCTGGAGTCCCAACTTGTATAAACAATTGTCTTAACATTTCCATTTAGGAGGTTTCCAGGCAAACAAAAGTTAACACAGTTCAGACTAGGTTAGTTATCATCCTTCCTCCTTTTCCCTTTCAAAACTACTCTTTTTCCAGTTATTTCTGCTGAGAGAATGGTGAACACCATCCTTTCATCTGTCAGACAACTGGAAGTCAACCTTGGCTATTCTTTGTCCCTCATCTTAGATCCAAACACCTCTGGGATGTTGGCTTTGCCTTCTAGACATCTCCACTGCTCATCCACTCATCTTTCTCCACACTGCCACAATCCTAGTCCATGCTAGCACTGATTTTTCCCTTGATCACTGCAATGGTCTCATAATTTAACTCCTGGTGACCATTTTTACTCTACTTCTCTGTAATGGAGACCATGCTTCAGTATAATTTTTTTTTCAAAATCTATTTCTGATCACAGCATTTTCTGACTAAAGACCTTCAATAGCTTCTTATAACTTAGGAAAAAGAACAAATTCTTGCCAGAGCTTATGAGAACCTTGTAGCTTACGAGACTTACTCCCACGGAGTCTGGAGTAGACACCCTCTGTGACACTCAGCAGTGTGGGATGTCCAGAAGGCCTGCCTTGGCCAGATGGTCCTCCACCAAACTCATCCTTTGTTCACTTGCTGAAGCCATGAAGTCTTTTTCTGTTTCCTGAAGATGCTTTGTTGTTTTGCTCAAACATGGTAGTTCTCACTTAAACTACTGGTCACCTTTCGTATCTTAACTCTAAAGTTTTGTATCTTGACTTGCCTGGTGGAACTTCTCTGCATTCCCATTGTTTACTCCCCATAGTAACCTGCTTTTCCCCACTTGGCAGATTTGTAATCAGAATCGTAGTTACTTTGATGTCATCTGCATGCACTCGGGAGACAATTTCTATCCTCCAAACTTGGAATCTGGTCAGGCTTGCAGCAGCTGCTCTGTACATTTGTGAAATAAAGGAAGGACTGAATGAATACATAACAGAAAGAAAAAAATGTATAAGGTGAGTTTTGGGAAAGGCAGCTGAAATTCTGATTAGATATAAAGTCTCCTATATATCTATATGGGCTTTCCTGGTAACTCAGATGGTAAAGAATCCACCTGCAACGTGGGAGACCTGAGTTCGATCCTTGGGTTGGGAAGATCCCCTGGAGGAGGGCATGGCAACCCACTCCAGTATGTTTGCCTGGAGAATTCCCATGGACCAAGGAGCCTGGAGGGCTACAGTCCATGGGGTTGCAAAGAGTCAGACACGACTGAGTGACTAAGCACAGCACAGCACACAGCATGTATATCCATGTATTTCTTCACTTTAATGAATGCCAAAATAACAATTTCCATTTAGGGCAAGGAAATTATTACAACTCAGTTATGTCTAATGGAATGAATGTCTAGCTATTATGAGACCTCGGTTATGTTACCACTAACCAGCTCTGGTCTTGGTTAGGTCACCAAACATTTTTGCTCCTTAGTATCCAACATTTGAAATGGAAATAAAATAGTTACCACCTTTCTCTCTGCAGTAAAACTATACTTACGACAGTACTTTACAAATGGAAAAGCACTGTACTACAGAATTATCTTGGGGCAAGCCTATCTCAGCTCACAATGTCTCTTTGCATCCCTGTTGTAAAACAAGTGGGAGTTGTCAGTTGTCAGGGCTTTTCAGAATGTGGCTTATGGCCACTTCATTCAGGTGCATGGGAAATAAGTCAGAAACCCATATTTCTTGAACTCCTGTGAAGGTTTTCTGAATAACAGTCCTTGGTGGTGGAGCCCAGAGAAATGTGTCCCCTTCTGTCCTTCTTTCCTCTCTCTCTCTCCCCACCTCCACTTATCATCTATGTAGGTACCTATGTATTTTCGCTCTATCTATCCGTCTATCGTCTGTCTATCTATCCATCCAACTGTCATCTGTCTATCTTTATTTCTTTTCTTTGTTGTTGTTGTTCAGTTGTTGTCCATCTTGGATGGCCTTGCACAGCATGGCTCATGGCTTCATTGAGATTTGCAAGCCCCTTTGCCATGACAAGGTTGTGATCCCTGAAGGGGATCTATCTTTCTACCTACCTAATGACTTATCTGTTACCTACCATCTCTATAAAAACTGCCCAAGTCGCACGTGGCCATATACTGCATATGCTGAAGTGTGAGGATCACCATTGGCCATTCTTCACATGGTTCCCCTCAGTTGGCAAGTCCTACGTTTGTCTCCTACCTACAGACTTCACATGTTTCAAGACTCATCTTAAGTCACTCGCTTTAATGTGAAGCTTTCCCAGATTATTCCAGCAGTTCTCATTGAACTTCTTTTTGATGATATTTTAAGGCATTTAAAATTCAACAAATTTACACTGCAATGTTTTTCAAAGTAATTGTTCCTGTGCTAGTCTTGTTCCTTCAAATAGCTTTTAAGTTCCCTCAAGTACGGAAATCTGGCTTATTCCATATGCCCTCCAGTATGTGGCAAATGTCAAGCTCGGCATAGGTGCACACAGTGTGGAGGGAGAAGCCTGGGAGAGACAGACATTCAGTAGATGGAGAATCTGTAAAATCCTCTCGCGCTTTCTTCTCCCTGCTGCTGACCTTGTTTATGCTGGCGTTTCGTTACACAGCCACCCCGTACTTAAAACTCCTTGCTTAGCTTTACAACTCTAACAACAACAGGAGACACAACACAATGTTTGCTCCTGGTGGAGGGTCTACAAATTCAGATTTCCAGCATGTAGGAAGATTTCCAGGAGCTTTGGCAGAAGATACCATGTGTTGGGTATTAGTTTTAGAGGTTGATCACAAAAGTTATTTTCCGATTGTGATTCTGTAATCTTACTTTCAGTAGGACAGTGGTCATTTCTGACATGCTGGTCTGTGTGCATAGACCACAGCCACATTAGGTGTTTTTCTTCATCAATTGTGATTTCTTTCTTTCTTTGTGTTGATTTCTTAAAAAAAAAAAAGGAAAGAAAAACCAAAATGGGATTTATACTGACTTGAGACACAGATATAAGAATTCTTACAAAAATCTATTCAGAATGGATTATAGGAAAAAGATAAAAAATCTTATCTTTTCTTGTTTTAAAGATGCTAAAATTTACCAAGGTGTTCTGTTTAGGGCTGCTCTAGTAAAACAGATGAACATCCAGGGGCTCCTTTAAAGAGTATGTATGTGTGTGTGTGTATCTGTGTGTGTGTGTTTTGAAACCAACAAGAACCTATTGTATTGGACAGGGAACTCTGCTCAATATTATATAACAATCTAAATGGGTAAAGAATTTGAAAAAGAATAGATACATATATCTGTAGAACTGAATCACTTTGCTGTACACCTGAAACTAACACAACATTGTTAATCAACTATGCTGCTGCTGCTGCTAAGTCACTTCAGTCGTGTCTGACTCTGTGCGACCCCATAGACGGCAGCCCACCAGGCTCCCCCGTCCCTGGGATTCTCTAGGCAAGAACACTGGAGTGGGTTGCCATTTCCTTCTCCAATGCATGAAAGTGAAAAAATAAAGTGAAGTCGCTCAGTCATGTCCGACTCTTCACGACCCCATGGACTGCAGCCCACCAGGCCCCTCCATCCATGGGATTTTCCAGGCAAGAGTACTGGAGTGGGGTGCCATTGCCTTCTCCATAATCAACTATAGCCCAGTATAAAATAAAAAGCTTTTAAAAAGTGCTTTGAGGGAGAAAGACTAGGAATCAGCAGAATCTAACAGTCATAGCCATTTGTTATTTTGCTATTGAAAAACCTCCTATAAGCAATAAGCTAGTTATTAAAATTTTAATAAAAAATCTTCTGTGTACCTGAGGGCCAGGTCACAGAATTGGCAAACCACCCATGTAGTTCTTATGTAAGTGACCTTGGATTAAAAACAATAATTGCATTACTTTCAATTTGTGAATCTTGGTTGTAGTTTCACTTTTATGATCTCCTTTTCATTTTAATCCACGTAACACTTCTCTGAAGCAAGTAAACAAGAATAACTGCAAGAAGAACCATCATCCTTGCTGTCATTCAAAATTTCTCCTGGGTGGTTCATTTTGTAACCATTTCCCCCTTTCTGTGCCTGCCTAGAAGCATCAAGAACAGATTAAAAAAACACAAGTCTTTTATCAATTTGGTATTATATTTATGTTTAATTAATACAAAAAAGTGTATATTACATGCATTAAGTGCAATTAGAGGTCTCTCTCTTGCCACCCTGGGGGGCAAAAGATATGCTCCAGTGTTGTCTGATATTCATCTATGAAACTTAAGATCTGGCCTAAGGTGACCTTCTATCCCAGTCCACATAAAGAGACGCTGAAACTGCTAGAGATGCTGAAACCGCCTTTGCTAAAGAAGAGTACTCTTATATAGGGCAAACAATTACACAAATATAAATGTGGGCCATATTATGACTACTGAGAATTCCCAGGGAGGCTTTGTTTACAAACCCGTTCATTCCCACCCAGGAAACCTCAGAGTATACTTGCTTAATGGAGTGATCTTCCTGTTACTGTCAAGTACCTGCTGCCTTGGCTCCTATTCCAAACGTGCTCCAAGCCCCTATTCATGCATCTGTCTTTCTTGACCTTGAACACTGTACGCTCTGCTTTCTGGGTGCAGAAAGAAAGACCTCTCTGGGGACCTGCTTGTCACTGGCACTGCCAACCAGGGTTCCAGCAGTTTGTGCTGTGACCTGTGACACGTAGGGCCAGCAGCAGCGGCTACTCAGTCAACTCCTGTCACTTCTAATGCCCAGGAAATCCCTTGCTGGCCCCGATAGAGGGCCAGGAGTCCTTCAGGTGTTTCTTTGGACACCGAATCCTTCTCTCCCTTTTTGCAGGCTTTTTGAAGCCTCCTTTCTAGGCCCCATATGTCTTTTAAAGTCCCTTCTGCCCACTCAGTTCTTCAAGCTGTCTCATCTCATTGCATTCTTGGGTTATAAACTGTGCGACTCTCATCTCACAGCTAAGGAAGATGCAGGATGAGGAGAGAGAAGCCTGGTAAATCACGGAGCTGGGACTCAGGTCTGTCTGATGCCAAAGTGTATGCTTTTAATCACAGCCCAGAAGATGACTTCTCTTTTGATGTTTAAGGGAGAGCATAGTAGAGGAAGAGATTTTTTACTTTTGGTGGTGTTATTTTTCAGGCTGGAAGGAATTCAAATATGTTTTTGCTCCAGAGGACAACCTGAGAACGGTGGCTCGCTCTCAGGATGCTGAGAGAGTTTGGAATTCTAAAACTCTGAAAAGACCTAATCATCCTGGCTTTGAGAATTCAGACATGAGTTAGAATGATGGGCCCAACGCTTTTCAATTTAGGATGGTTTGTTTTGCGTGTTGATAAGGCAGAGTAAATTGAGTTGCAAACTGAGTAGTGGAGTAAAAGAGCATCTATTAATTTTAAGCATAATCCTAGGTTGTCTAACAAGTGTCTATAATATTAACAAGCAGAATTGTAAGAACTACAGCATTTAATTTTAAGGAATGTAAACAGGGATGTAAAATGCTCTGTCAAGGGAACCCAGTTGAATCCTGGGCTTGTGCTCAGCTGTTTGCGGTTACAGGTGACCCCTTTCCCACAAGTTTTTATTTGCCTGAGTTTTTTTTTTTTTTTGGCTCAAGCAAGTGGCAGAATAGATTGAGAATTCAGGGCTGAGAACTGTATTCATTTTCTAGAGTTACCACAAATGACTGCAGACTCGGTAGCTTAAAACAACAGAAACATATTCTCTCACAATTCCAGAGACCAGAGTCCTAACTCAGGCTGTCTGGAGGACTGTATCCCCTTCACAGGCTCTAGGAGAGGATCCTTCCTCACCTCTTCCAGCTTCTGATGGCTGCTGCTATGGAAGCATCACTCTAGTCTCTGCTGCTCCATCTTCGCATGGTCTCCTCTCCCTGGGTCTGCAAAGATCCACAAATGTTCTGTGTTCAAATGAGATCATATTCATGGGCTTCCCTGGTGGCTCAGATGGTAGAATCCACCTGCAATGCAGGAGACCAGGGTTTGATCCCTGGGTTGGGAATATCCCCTGGTGAAGGGAATGGAATACCTATTCTGGTATTCTTGCCTGGAGAATTCCATGGACAGAGGAGCCTGGTGGGCTACACAAAGAGTCAGACATGACTGAGTGACTGACATGTTCACTTTTTTCACTTTTCATAGGTAGCAGAGGTTGAGACTTGGACATATCGTTGGGGTAGCAGGGTTGCCATTCATCCTACTGTGGGCAAAAGCATTTGGGAAGGAGAGAAGAAAGATCACAGGAGAATGTAAAGGGGTGAGGGGTGGCATATGTGTGCCACTCCTTTTCTAGAGTTTGGCAGAGTTGATTCTGAAGTCTAATAAGGGAGGAGTTTCAGCTGGAAGCTTCAGAACTTTCTGTGAAGTGAAGCATGAGCAGAGCAACTTTGGGACACATGTGGAAATGTGCCCAAGAGCCTCTGCCTAGTATCCTAGGCAGACTGGGGCCTCAGGATGGCTGCTGGGCAAGCAGTGTGGCACCCAGACTTGCAGTGGGAGTGCCCCCAACCCCTGTTCTCTGAGAGTCTGCAAGCCGTGGAAGGACACCTCCTCAGGACGCCTCTTCTGGTCCGGGCAATGGATGGCACATGCAGCTGAAGTCGAAGTCCACAGGGGTCACATGAGGCAGTCCTGGAATTTCTGGAACTATTGAGGAAGCTTTGAGGAATTCCCTTTGGCCCTTTCATTAACTAGGAGTTATTGTGATTTTTGAGATGAATTTTAAGAAAGCTATTTTCTCTTCCATGCTACAGAAGCCTGAGAGGGTCAGCTTTGAAAGGTACTGCTGTGGCTAAGTCACTTCAGTCGTGTCCGACTCTGTGTGACCCCATAGACGGCAGCCCACCAGGCTCCTCCATCCCTGGGATTCTCCAGGCAAGAACACTGGAGTGGGTTGCCATTTCCTTCTCCAATGCATGAAAGTGAAAAGTGAAAGTGAAGTCGCTCAGTCGTGTCCGACTCCTAGTGACCCCATGGACTGCAGCCTACCAGGCTCCTCTGTCCATGGGATTTTCCAGGCAAGAGTATTGGAGTGGGGTGCCATTGCCTTCTCTGTCGAAAGGTTAAAAATCACATGCAAATCGTTTGTGAGGAAGCATGCACTGGGTTGGAGCTCGTTGTGAGCTTCATTTTGCTTCATTGGGAAAAATCAGGAGGCAACAGCTTGTGAAACCTGTGCAAGAAGTGGTCCACGCAGAACTGATAGGAGCCCTGGAAGAATCTGGATGGTAGGGGAAGTTGAGGGGTTGACTAGGGGAAGAGAAAAAAATGGAATGAAAAAGTAAAAAGCAGAAATAATTTTAGAAATAGGACTATTACATTATTTAGGGGAAACACACATTCCTGTAAATGAATATGCTAATAGGTTGACAGGGAATGGGGTGGGGGAGGATTTGGAAGGAAACACTGTGGAGTCTGACTTCCTTGGACTGGTACCAGCCCCGAGAAAAAGAAGAAGGAGCCACAGTCAATGGCTGACCAGCAAGCGTGGCTTTTGTACAGCTCAAGACTGTAACGAAGGCTGATGACTGAGGATAAGCTTTCCTGAGCTGGGCACTAATGTCCCCCACCAGGGCCTCAGTGCCTCCCCAAAGGCTGCCCTCCTCCCATGCTGCCCCAGTGTCTGCCGTCTTGGTTGTATTCCTTATTCTTTCAAGCAGGAAAGAGATGAAGACATAATTGACTTTTTCAGTACAAAAAATAAGAAACATTCGCACACAGCTTGTTCTTTCTAAACTTCTGCTGCCACTTTTCAGAAGAGATGAACAAAAGACCTGGGATTCTAACACGGGATGCTAGCCGGCACGGAAAAATGTTTTTTCCTGTGGAAACAAGTGAAACAGTCCTCATTATTCATTGCCTGCTCCTGCCTAAGCAGAGGTCACCAGGCACCTGGTGGGCTACAGTCCATGGTTCAGCTAGCCACTTTGGGCTCCTACAGATCCTGACTTGGTGGTACAGTTTCTGCTTTTTTCCGGTGTCAGTTGGCTGAAATCAGAAGTTGTGTTTTAAAAGATGTGGATTTGTTCCGGGTCAGGACCAAGAAGCTGTCCCTGGGAATAAAAGGGTCTATTCACTACGGCTTCCCTGATGGCTCAGTTGGTAAAGAATCTGCCTGCAATACAGGAGACCCCGGTTCAATTCTTGGGTCGGAAAGATCAGTTGGAGAAGGGATAGGCTACCCACTCCAGTATTCTTGAGTTTCCCTGGTGGCTCAGCTGGTAAAGAATCAGCTGGGTTCGATCCCTGGGTTGGGAAGATCCCCTGGAGAAGGGAAAGGCTACCCACTCCAGTATTCTGGCCTGGAGAATTCCATGGACCATGCAGTCCATGGGGTCTCAGAGTCGGACACGACTGAGCGGCTTGCACTTTCACTTTCACCACGGGTCCTGTAGGGGGCAGCGGAGAGCAGGTGCCAGACAGGGCTGCCTAGGTATCTGGACCCTTGCATTCCTATCCCAGCTCCAGATAAAGGGAGCCTGGATGCCCTCCCAAAAGGACAAGAGAGCAGAGCAATGGAGTTTAGCTAAACAGAGAATTCGTAGCTGCTCCTGCTACCTTCTGAAGGCTCTGAGAAGTCCCCATGTCCAAAAGACAATCATTAATATACAGAGTGTCTCCTCCACTTACTGGAACTGCTCAAAGACAGGAAAAAACTTAGTCCCCATCTTGATATTTCCAACCTCAAACATAATTCCTGATGCATAAGAAGTGCTCAATAAATATTTGTGAAATGAAAAAAAAAAAAAGGATGAATGAATTGGTAATCAGTTTTAGATTCCACAGTATTTCTCCATCATTTGTGATCAGAAATTCTTTTAAATATGCAGGATACATCTTGATCAAGTTGGATCAGTTCAGTTCAGTCATTTAAGTCTTGTCCGACTCTTTGTGACCACATGGACTGCAGCACGCCAGGTCTCCCTGTCCATCACCAACTCCCCAAGCTTGCTCAAACTCATGTCCATTGAGTTGGTGATTCCATCCAACCATCTTATCCTCTGTCATCCCCTTCTCCTGCCTCAATCTTTCCCAGCATCAGAGTCTTTTCCATTGAGTCAGTTCTTCGCATCAGGTGGCCGAAGTATTGGAGCTTCAGCTTCAAGTTGGATAGAAAGACTAAAACTGACCAATTTTAGATATTACAAAAAGAGATGAATTGGACCCAAACATTTCAGCGCCACCTTACATCTAGACATGGTATCATATTTTGATAAACTGGTGAATAGGAAGACTTCAGTGTGGTAAATGGGAAGAAGATATAATAATAACTCATAACTGTGCTAGCCCATTGGTGATAATTGGCCCAATTCTGTCAATTTAAAAGTATGTGGCACATAGTATAACCTTGTCATAAAGGATCATTTGTGAGGTTGCCAATCCCATTTTCCTTCTAGATAGAAATGAAAGATGCTGTCAGGGTGAATGGAATAATTTTGACCCATCACAGATTTTCACTTATGAGGAGAGGTCACAGGCGAAGATGGAAAAAGATTCTTTTGTAAAGAAGGCTTGAAAACGGATAAAGTGAAGACTAGTTTGGGGAAGTACAATAAGAAACTGTCAATTGCATCACAGAGTGAACCTCACATTCCTTCCTGCATCCGCGAGGCTTCTATTGGGTTTTCTCTCTGCATCACCTTATGGGGAACAAACACTGTGTGTGCTGGGGAGAGAATGGGAACAGGGAACCTGGAATATTCTGTGTGTCCTGGATAACACTGACTTAGCATCTTGTCTTTTATACTCTTTTCATTTTTTATTTTTCTTTCACCCTCATTATTTCTCCTATGAAAATAAGTTCTTTGGTCCTATCTTGTGCTGTTAGTTGTAAACTTTTCCCATTTCCTATCATTTTCTTTCCCTGAGAAAATCTGCACACAGAAATATTTTCTGTCACACTTGTCATTTGCAGTCATCCTCTTGTATGTATCTGCCTCATTAACTCCACATTTCTTTTGAGAGCTCAGCTTGAGATTATCTTTTCCTTTCTTGCCTAACACCAGTTCATTTTTTTTCTATCAGCATTATTATTTATTTAACCCAGAGTCATATTTTTAAGTGCATTTTTGTAAGAAAGATGCTATGATAGAGAAAAACATACACTACCATATTTAAAAATCACAGACAAAGAACTCCGTAGGTGATGGGTGAAACTGGAGATACTCTTGACTTAATGCACTCAGAGTAGAAAAATAATGGATGCTCTACAATGCAGCCATTTCTATTATGCAAATGTAAATGCGAAATTAGACATAATGTGTTTTACAGTCTTCCAACAATGCTGAAAAAGAAGAGACTTGGCCATTTCCCAAGCTGTTGACATATCTTGCCTTTTGGCTTTCTTCATTAGTTATTTATAATGTCTGCTTGTATAGATCTTTTATTGTTTTGCTTTGTAATTCAACAACAGGAACCACCAAAGATTCTGTCTTTCTTCCGAACACAAGCTGAGTTTCTTTTCTACTAAATGGGCATAGTATTCTGGGAGATAAGGCATCTGGCATGGAAATGTGCCCTCTTGCTTTGTAGAAGATGTCTAAATTTGAAAATAACATTTTTCAAGGAATAATTTGTGATGGGATAAATGTTTATGATCACTTATTGAAGACTGGGGAGAGGGACAAGTATGGGAGTGCCATGTTCTCAAGAGATCGGAAGATGGGAAACCTTCCTAAAGATTTACCTTGTTTGTTTTTTCATTTTCAGAGGAAGAAGGCTACTTTGTTTAGTGAATAAAGACCACAGTGGTGTCACTCTGGAGGCCTGGGTCTGGCCCACACTGGCCCTAGGGGACTTTTTGGCAAGCACTTCTGACTTTCTGCTCCTCTGTGAAGAAATTTGACGGCTTCCCAAATGGCTTAATGGTATAGAATCCTCCTGCCAATGCAGGAGACGTAAGAGATGTGGGTTCAGTCTTTAGGTCAGGAAGATCCCCTGGAGTAGGAAATGGTAACCCACTCCAGTATTCTCACCTGGAAAAGTCTGTGGGCAGAGAAGCCTGGCGGGCTACAGTCCGTGGGGCCACAGAGAATCCGACACGATTGAGTGACTGAGCCCATGAAGAAATTCAGAGGTGAGGAGACTAGAACTACTTTTCTCTTTACAGGCTAGGATTTTAGTGCCTGTCTTTTTCAGTAGAAAATCCATGCTGACAATATTCTATGTGTGGCCAGAATTATGAGACCAGAGAATAATGTAATTAATACACAGCTCAAAGGCAGAGCAGCACAGCAAACACCTCAGACATAAACAACTGCATCTTATAGTTAAAGGTTAAGTAGGAGCAAATGTCATAGTGAAATTCCCAAAGAAGAAGGAATGTGTTAAAAAAGTTTTAGGCAGAGGACTGCCTTTTTAGGGTGCAGTTTGGTTGCGTGTTTATTGCTCAGTCATGTTCAACTCTTTGCAACCCCATGGACTGTAGCCCCCCAGCCTTCTCTGCCATGGAATTCTCCAGGCAAGAATACTGGAGTGGGTTGCCATTTCCTACTCCAGGAGATCTTCCCAACCCGGTGGTCGAACCTGGGTCTCTTGCACTGCAGGCATTCTTTACCTGCCTGCAGGGTAAGCCAGTAAGAAAGCCCCAGTAGCTTTAGTTTCAGGAGATAAAAACTGCAATTGCGTGAAGTTAAATGACTTTTGAGGGGAACATCCTTGGTTCTGCAAACAGAAGGCTAGTAGCCATCTGTGATTCTTAGAGAAAACTTTGAGATTTCCACTTGTGTACATCCAGATTCTGCTCTTTGTTCATGTAATTCGAGTATTTTTCTCTGGTTCATGTTGTAGAAAAGACTGAGTAGTTTCTTCCCAATGAAATATTAACTTACTTAGTTATCATTTCCTACATGGGAATATGTATGATAGAGCAAACCAAGCAGTTATTTATTAGTTTATGAATTAGTATTTTTATATAAGTATAGTTGATTTACAATATTATAGTAGTTTCAGGTGTATAAAATAGTGATTTCAAACTTTTTTATAGATTGTATTTCATTTAAAGTTATTGCAAAATAATGGCTATATTTCTCTGTGCTGTACAATATATCCTTGTTTCTTACATATTTTATACATAGTAGTTTGCTTCTCGACCTCTGTTTTGCCCTTCCCTTTCCTTCTCTCCACTGGTGATACTAGTTAGGTCTCTTTAGCTGTTAATCTGCACATTTTTTTTTGAAAGGCTCCTGAAGCTAACTTGTGGTATAGGAGATAAACTATATTTCATGAATGGTTGAATGTAGGGACTGAGATTGAACCATTCCCTTTAAGAGAGGTAACATGCTTGGGATTCCCAAGGCTGCCCGTCTAAGCCTTTTCCTGTTCTTCTGGCGAGTTAAAAGAGAGGACTATGTCTAAATTTGGAGAAAATGAGTGGGAAAGATTTGGTTCTGGGCTTAACGTGTGGTGATGCAAGTAAGCCTGGTTTGACCTAGTACCACTGACTCTGAAATGCAGAGTCTGGGTGATAGCTTGTGTGTGTGTGTGTGTGTGTGTGTGTGTTGAAGTCAGCAGAGGATGCTGGGCATTTGGGAAACTGATCATACTTCTTGGTAATATTAACCCAAATGGAAACATTGGATTAGATCAGCCAATGTGGCTGCCCCTTGAAAATATCTGGGGAGGAGCAACTTCCCAAAATTCACTAAGCGTTGACTCAGGATCAAAACTCACGATATTTGTAACAATATAACATGATTGCACACACGGAAGAATAGAAATTTTAAAAAATCATAGCTGATTTTGGCTATAGAAGTCAACTTTGATGAGATTGAGATGTACAGTCTCTCAAAACCAGTGGCCCTAAATCCCTGGCGGATATTATATAAATATTGTATTCGGTAAAATATTTAGGATATAATCACAGATTTTCTTTGTTGGCTTGTTTTTCTTGAGGTATTTCATCTGTTACCTCCTACTTCCTGTAATCTAATCAGATGATTGACTCCAGCTTTATTTACTCAGGGGGGAGAGAGGGGAGGGAAATGTTTCAAGTCTAAAACCTAAGGGAAATTCAGAGGATTTGTAGCAAAATGCTGTGAAAAAAACTACCAGTTTGCCTTTGCTAACAGGCTGCTCCAAAATTCAGTGACTAGCACAGAAACCATTTATAGTTGCTCTAGGTCTGCGATCTGAGCCAGGATTGGCTGATGGGTTGGGCTGGCTTATTTATGTGTCTGTAGTCAGCTGTCAGTGGATGGTTGTCATCAACCAGGGGGATGGGAAGCTTGGCTCTGCCCCTCCCATCATCCAGCAGACCAGCCTTAGCCTCTTCACTCAGTGGCAGTAGAGTACCAGAAGGGAGGGCAGATGTTCGAAATGCCTCATTAGACCTGTGTCAGAACCACCACTGCATTGCTTCTGCCACATTCTATTGGACAAAGCAAGTCAGAAGGTGACCCTAAATTCAAGGAGAGAGAAAGAGCCTCCAGTCTTTTTCTTTCAATCCAAAAGCAAATCATATTTATTTGCCTATTTCCCCCCTTTTTGGAAAAGATCCTGAGGCTGGGAAAGATTGAAGGCAGGAGGAGAAAAGAGTGACAGAAGATGAGATGGTTGGATGGCATCACCGACTCAATGGACATGAGTTTGAGCAAACTCTGGGAGGTGGTGAAGGACAGGAAAGCCTGGTGTGCTGCAGTCCATGGGGTCACAAAGATTCGGACATGACTGAACGACTGAACATTTTCCCCCTTAAGGACAGTACTACAATTTTATTATTTATTTATTCATTCATTCATTTTAAAGTGTTGAAATTTAAAAATACAATTCCAGGAGGGAAAAAATACTCACAGCAGAGAGGTGATAGTAGGAACTCTTTGAAAACACTGATAATAAACTCCCGCCTAAAGCACCATTTTCAATCTTTAAGCAGAGCTAGATTTCACATCTGTTTTGTTGAAAGGAATGCATCTTTGAAGGCTGCATTCTCGCTATGGAACTCAGGGCATAGAGTCTCCATTTTTGATGGGAGGAGCCATGAGGACACATTGCTAAGGGGCTTCCTACACAGAGAGGTGTCCGTTCCCAGCCAGCAAACAGTGGAGTGAATCCTGTACCCGTGGGTGTGGCAGGGAACCAGCAGTGCGTTACCAAGCCTGAACGAGGCATGTGGACAGGAGTGGACGTCATCCACTACTCACTACCTAGGATGGAGAGAGAGAGACCACCTCTTCCCTCTGGTCCACCCCAATATTTTAGCATTAAGCCATTCCCCTCAACATAAACATCCACAGATAAGAGATATCCTGAGATTACATTTCTGCCATTTCCAACAGAATAAGAGCTCCAAAAATTTAAGAACTGTGTAAAAGAGTTTTTAGTAGTTTATGTATTTTTTCAATGGTTGAATTTGGAGGCTGAAATTCAGCACATATCTATACAGGAGACAGACCATACATGTAATTGTCTAAGAGTCTTATTCCTTATAAGATATCAAGAAAGGACAGCATGTGTAAAGAGCTTCATCTGGGGTTCTGGAGCAGTAAGCATGGACATTCTGATATGCCCAGGTTCCTTGGCTGTAAGAAAAGCTTCATGGTCTCAAGTCTGATCATTCTTCCATAGATTAATATGTTGTGACTGGTTGTGCAGAAGGCTGTTCATCTTATTGTAGGAATGATGAGGTATCTGTGATGGTTAATTTTATGTGACTTCCCTGGGCTAAGGGATGTCCAGAAAGCCGGTAAAGCATTGTTTCTGGGTGTGAGTATGAAGGTGTTTCTGGATGAGATTAGCATTTGAATTGGTAATTATGTAAAGAAGATCCACTCTCACCAGTGTGGGTGGGCATTGTCCAATCCACTGGGGGCCTGAATAGAACAAAATGGTGGAGAAAGGGCAAACTCTTCTCTCTTCTTAAGCTGGGACATCCATCTTCTTCTGCTCTGGAACATCAGAGTGTAACCAAAACTCAGGTCTGGTTGCTTGCTGCTCAAAAGCCAATACTCAAGAGGCAAGTTTGTTGGAAAGGAAAGCTTGCTTCATTCCAGAGGCTGACAGGGAGAGGGTCGACTCATCCAAAGGACAGCTCTCTATTGAAAATCAGGGAGCAAGAGCTTTAAAGTGGAATTTCAGGAGTATGTAGGTGGAGGGTGGGGGCTACATGCAGAAACAGCAGTCAGCTCTGACACTCATCTTGAAATTGATCATACAGTGGTCTGATTGGCATCATCTTGATTGTGTGGGTACAGGTAATCTATAGTTTCAGGGCTGGTATGTTCCTATATCTCTGAGGTCTGTTCTTGGAATTATGGCAGTTTATGTTATGGCTACATTCTGGTCATCAGGTAGTTAACTTCTTCAATCTGGTGGGGGTTTCAGTATCTAAAAACCATCTCAAAAGATGTAGCTCAGAACATTATCTATAGCCCTTGAGGAGGAACTAAAGGTCCTTGACTTTGTTTAATAACTGAACTCTTGCTGTTTGATCTTGTTTGCTTTCCTTTGCTTCTGCATTTTGTCACTTTTCTGATTGAACTTAATCTTCGGCTAAAGTTTTTATACAGACAAATGGAGGTGGAGGACATGGAGAAGAAGGACCATAGGGTCTGCTCTACAGCAAAAGTTCTTAGTTCTTTAGATACCAGGACTTATACCAGTAGTCTCCCTGGTTTTCCGGCTTTTGGACTCAGACTGAATTATACCACTGGCATTTCTGGTTCTCCAGATTACAGACAGCATGCTATGCCATATTTCAACCTCCATAATCACATGAGCCAATTCCTATAATTACTCCCTCTTGCATATCTATGTAAACCTTGTGCTTAGCTGCTCAGTTGTGTCCAACTCATTGTAGCCCCATAGACTGTAGCCCGCCAGACTCCTCTGTCCACAGAATTTCCTAGGCAAGAAACTGGAGTGGGTTGCCACTTCCTACTCTAGGGGATCTTCCCAACTCAGGGATGGAACCCAGTTCTCCTGGACTGGTAGGTGGATTCTTTACCACTAGTGCCCCCTGGAAAGCCCCATACCTTGTGTATCTGTGTATCTGTTGGTTCTGTTTTTCTGGAGAACCCTGAGACTACATGCAACACTGAAGTCGTATCCAGTTGAAATTCTAAGAAGTGTTATTCCAGCCTTAGAAAGAGGTCTTTGAACCATGGCTGAGGCTGGTTGTCACAATGGGGCAGGAATGGCAAAGACCAGATGAAAGTGGAGAAGGTCGTGATGAAGAGTCTCAGGGCACCATGTTGGAAGTGACTTGCATTCTCAAGGGGAACAATGCTTTTGCTCCTGAACCCAAGGATTTACGGAATGTAGAACTACCACTGGGGATGTTGAGAATTTCCTGCTATTTTTCATGGAGTGGGAACAAAAGTGTCTGTGTTTATGTTAAGGGTAGAGGTACTACTGCTGACTATGGGAGAAACCAGGGCAGTAAGTGGAGGAAACGCCGATCACCCTTTCAACAGATGAAAGCTGGGGACATGCTAAGAGGAATGGTTCTGGTGGAGCCCAAGTTCCATAGATTCTTCTAGTTATTGAGTTTGATAAAGGGAAATGGTGGCTTAAATTAATGACAAAGGATTACTGAGTTGAAAGCAAGATCTTTGGGCCTTAATATAAATTAGGAGTTTGGTGAAAAACTGAACATCTTAACAGGGCAGCAGCTGACAAAAGAGTCAAACTAAAGAGCCACTTTTCTCCTGGGCAAAGGGAATGAATGAGAAAAGGCCAAAATAAGCATTGGAAAGAATGGGCACATGGGAGGAGGGTGTAGACACCAAGAAAAAAAATGAGTTTTAGTGTTTCATTCTCTGACTGTGAATTATTTAACTTTTTTAGGTCTCACTTTTATTATCTATATAATGGGGAGAGAAATGGTTGTTTTTGTTTAGTTGCTAAGTCATGTCTGACTGTTTGTGACCCCATGGACTGTAGCCTGCCAGTCTCCTCTGTCCATGGGATTTCCCAGGCAAGAATACTGGAGTGCGTTGCCATTTCCTACTCCAGGGTATCTTCCTGTCCAAGGATCGAACCTGCATCTCCTGTATTGGCAGGTGGATTCTTTGCTACTGAACCATCATGGAAGCCCAATAATGAAAGTATCAACCTTTTAGAATTTTGGATTCATATAAAGCAGTGGTCCCCAACTTTTTGGCATCAGGGGCCAGTTTTGTGGAAGACAGTTTTTCCACAAAGTGGGGCAAGGGGATGGTTTTAAGATGATTCTCACAAAGAGTGCACAACCTAGATCTCTTGCATTTGTAGTTCCCAGTAGGATGTATATGCAAGGCTGATTGACTTCATTATTTAGAAACAATGAAGCTAATACAACAATGCAAAACAGTTATACTCCAATAATAAATGTAAAGCAATTATACTCCAATAATAAAAGAGTAAGTAAATTTCTAAAAGTTGTTAAAAGTAACATGTTGACCTGAATAATGTAAATGTAAGCTGATGTGTGTTTTTTATAATTGCATTTGCACGTCTGACTCTGTGACCCCATGGACTGTAGCCCGTGAGGCTCCTCTGTCCATGGGACTTTCCAGACAAGGATACAGGAGTGGGTTGCCATTTCCTTCTCGAAGGGTTCTTCCTGACCCAGAGGCTGAGCCCGCGTCTCTTGCACCTCCTGCTTTGGCAGACAGATTCTTTACCACTAGTGCCACCTGGGAGGCCCTAAGCACTCATAAACGTTACCTGTAGTTTTGCCACATTGAGTAATATCACAGGATAGTGAAGGAGATGGGGGTTCAAGTTGTCTTCCTCTTTCCTTTTGGCCTCTATTTAGAACCTTCTAATTGCTTTAAGGATCTAGCGCCTCGGACTGATGTCAAGGTGCAGAGAAAGGGCATAGAAGGGATTTGATTCTCAGAGGTGCTAGACAGAGAATTAAACTCCCCATTATACAAATAGGGTAGATAGACTGGAGTTGGCTCATTTGGTTAGAGAAGTCTATTCTGATTTCTGTTAGGTGACTGTAAGCTAGATTTCCTGAATAACCTGGTGGAGTGCTTGGAAGAAGTAAGCAGTAATAACAGCTAAAATCTGGTGAAGTACTTTGTAGAAGCTGGGCACTATTCTAAGTACTCTGTACTTAGTGTGGGCCAGGGTGAATGAACACTAAAATTAATACTGAAAAATCCACGGTGAACAAAATACCAGTATTTTAAATAATGACAGCATCACTAGAAGTGCCATGCTGAGCCATGGTGAAGCCTGAGGCAAAAGGAAAAATTAGCAATACGGATCCTGTATTTATTTAAAATTTTGATATTTTGCTAGTTAAAGTTTTTTCATTAATGGTGATTTTTAAAAATGTAATGCACTCAAATGCTATTTATCTTGATTACTGAATTTTTGGCATTCCTGTTAATTTTGTGTCTCAGGGGAGCACCTTATTCCACCCCCCTCTTCCTGCTGCTTCTATGTATAAGAATTAATTTTACCTCTCTTAAACCCACTGTGGCAGGTTCTTTGTTATCCACGTTTTTACACGTAAAAAAACTTAAGCGTGGGGAAGATACACGCTAGTTTCCAATGGCCGCTGAAACAAATTACCGCAGACTTGTTGGCCTGAGGCAACACACATTTATTCTCTTTCAGTTCTGGAGGTCAGAAGTGCAATACCAGTTTTGTTGGACTAAAATCAGGGTGCTGGCAGGGTTGAGATACCTCGGGAGCCTCTCAGAGAGAAAACTTTTCTTTGCTTTTCTAGCTTCTAGGGCTGCGTTCTTTGCATTCTTTGGTTCTGTGTCCCTTCTTTTAGCTTCAAAGCCAAGGGCATAGCATCTTGCCTCAGTTGACACACGACCTTCTCTTTCTGTTGTGGTCAAACCCTTCTCAGCCTCCCTCTTTTGAGGACAATTGCAGTTATATTTAGGACTCACCCAGATAATCCAGGATAACTTCTGGGATCTCAGGGTCTGACCCTTTAATCACATCTGCAAAGTTCCTTTTTCTTTTTTTTTTTTTTTTGACGTGGATCATTTTAAAAGTCTTTATTGAATCGGTTACAATCTTGTTTCTTATATTTTTGGCCACAAGGCATGCAGAATCTCAATTCCCCAACCAAGGATCAAACCTCCACCCCCTGCATTGGAAGGTGAAGTCTTAACCACTGGACCATCAGGGAAGGTCCTGCAAAGTCCCCTTTGACATTCAATGTCACATTCACAGAGTGTCCTGATGATTAGGATGTGGATCTCTTTGAGGGACAGACATCAGTCAGCCTTCCCTAAGCTGGATGGTAAGTGACAATGTTCACATCCGACTGAGGCTGGTTGGCTTCTGTGCCCTGTTGCTGGAGGCAGTGGAGGTGTCCTTAGGCCTAAGGGTTTGGCAAGGAGGCTGCAGGAAGAAGCATCAATTTCAGTCTCTTTAAGGAATCGCTTTATATGATCTCTTTATACTGTGGTCAGCATTCGGACAAAATAGTGGGAGTTCTCTACATCCTTGTACAGAATCCTACTTGGAAGACAGAGACAGTGTCTTTATTTTACTGTTTTTTAAAATATTTTATTTGTCTGTTCTGGGTCTTAGTTGCAGCGTACGGGGTCTTTAGCTGCGGTGTGTGGAATGTTTTCATTGTGTCATGTGGGATCTAGTTCCCTGACCACAGGTTGAACCCAAACCCCCTGCAGTGGAAGCATGGAGTCTTAGCCACTGGGCCACCAGGGAAGTTCCAAGAGACGGTATTTAGAGCCATATTTATCTGACTCTTCCAGGTGACGTGATCTTATTTTATTCCCTGAGCTGGAAAGGCAGGAAGTTCTAGTAACAGAGAGAAAATGGGTGCCCAGCCTTCTTTCATACCCATGTTTAACCTTCTTCCTGTTGTTAGGAAATGCTTCTTTTGATATATCTGAAATCTTTACTGCCTTAAATCCATTTTCTTTAGCTCTTTTGTTGGAAAGATGGAAAATAGTCACCTTCTGCTCTCTAAATGATAGCATTTATGATTTCAGTGACTAGAGAAATTTTGGCCAATTTTGTCTTATTGTACACAAAGCAAAAATAGTGGACATGTGGGAAAAACATTTTGATTTATTGGCTGTTGGATCTCAACATATATAGTAAGGATCATCTTTACTTTCTATCAGCAACTGTTTGCATGGACATCTTAAGTGAAGTAGCTCAGTCGTGTCCGACTCTTTGCAACCCTATGGACTGTAGCCTACCAGGCTCCTCCGTCCATGGGATTTTCCAGGCAAGAGTACTGGAGTGGGTTGCTATTTCCTTCTCCAGGGGATCCTCCTGACCCAGGGATCGAACCTGGGTCTCTCCTAATTAGGACTGGGTTAGGCAAATTTCCTCCAAGGGTAGGGTTGTATCAATGAACCTCTTTGCAGGGCAGCAGTGGGAATGCAGACATAAACAGACTTGTGGACACAGTGAAGGAAGGAGTGGGTGGGGCGAATTGAGAAAGTAGCATTGAAACATATCCATTACCATGTATAAAATAGACAGCCAGTGAGAATTTGCTGTATGATGCAGGGAGCTCAGACTTGGTGCTCTGTAATAACCTAGAGTGGATGGGATGGCGTGGGAGGTGGGAAGAAGGTTCAAGAGGGAGGGGACATATGTATACCTGTGGCTGATTCATGATTATGTATGGCAGAAACCAACACAATATTGTAAAGCAATAATTCTTCATTTAAAAATAAATACATTTTTAAAAAGGATAAGGTGGTAAATATTTTAGGCTTTGCAGTCCATGCCCTCTCTGCTATAACTACTCAGCTCTGCTATGATTTCACATAAGCAGCTGCAAACAATATGTAAAGACATGGATGTGTGGCTTTGTTCTTTGCTTATCAACTTGGCTTTACAAGTTGTGTTATGAAATATTCTTTAAATATTTTCTACCATTTATAAACAAGTTTTAACACACAAGCCATACAGAAACAGATGGTGGGCTATCATTTGCTGATCCCAGACTTGGCAACCTCATATTCTGTGACTTATTCTTGGATTATATCTTGACGATAAAGGGAAGTAGGCTGGAATGACATTATCCTAATTGGAGGGCCAGGTATGGGTAGTGTCTCACCCTTGATCTTGTCTAATCTATCTTCACATCCCTCAATGACTCTAACATAAACTGTTTTTAGAGCAGCCCTTCTTCCATTTACTTTATGCTTCTGCCTCCAGATCATGATTCAGGTCTGACATCCACCCAACTCCCAGGCTTCTCCATTTCTTCTCGTCTTAGTCTCACGGACCTATATTTTTTCTGTACTTTTTGTCTCTTCAGTCTTTCCCACTAGAATGTAAGCTCCTTGAAAGGTGAGAGCAAGGATTTCTTAATCTTGCCCTCTTGAGTGTGATATTGAGCTCCATGAATGTTACATACAAATTCTCCTCCAAAATGACACACTGAGGTTGAGAGCCAGTGAAACAAAACAGAGATAGTGTGTCCTCTGTTACGTTTTCATATGTCACAGACTTTTGACCCAATTAATAATAAAAAGCAAGAATAGTTATGTCTGTATTTGAAGATACTGCTTTTGGGAAACAAGGTTTTTTTCCCTCAGGCCTGAATCATCCATCATTACTGGCTCTATACTCTGCTAATCTGAAAATAAAACAACTGGTGTAGAGACAAACCAGAGTAGGAAAGGGCGCACAATCAGATGGCAAAGAAAAGGTGAGGCACACTCAGGCAGAGTCACACACTGGTCAGTTTTTGGTGCCATTGCATTCTGATAACAAAGATCTACTTCCAAAGAAACCACTCTTGATGATAAAAGAGCTCCAGTCTGTGGAAAAGAAAAACACTCTTCAAACACTTACAATGGCTTCCTTATTATTTGGAAAATATATTTCTGCAGTGGCCGAGTTCTAGCATCAGCAAAGAAAGAATTTATTCAGAAGTACAAAAGGATTTAGAATTCCTTCAAGGCTCCTTTTATTCTGTTTAAGATGTGGGTCATGTCTTTGAAGCATTGTTGTCTGTGGGTTGTCATGGGGTGGTTGACAGAAATATAAGAGCAATTGCTACCATATCGAGGGACCCATACATCATAAAGATTTGGTTTGGATGGATGTAGCAATAGGATATGTATACAAAATATTTTGCTGATGCTAGACCAAAGATATCAATGAACAATTTAAAAATTCAGCTGCAGTACAAAGGGCAGTCACCTTGCCATGTGAGCAACAGTGCGTGAGGGCCAGGAAATTAAAAGGTTTAACCACACACTTGAAACTGTCCAAGCTACTTTATTGCTTAAGTGAAATGAAATACAAACACAAATAGCCAAGAGGGCAAAATTTAAATTAAACTTCAAAATCATTTTGTGTTTTAACCATCTACAATGTTCTCAGTGCTACAATGAAGTCTACTTTCTTTGGAAGCCTAGAAAAATAATCCAAGACAGAAAGCTCCCCTGACTTCATCGTCTTCCTTTACATGCTCTGTGCATGTTCACTTTGAAATAAAAGTTTACCAAGATCCAAAGGAATGTGATGGAACTACCTAGGAAGAGTTTAGTTTCTAAACCATGATGACCATTGCCAATGATGGCCTTCTCTAAAATGAGACCTTGTCTGTAGCAAGGTTTCAGGCCAAGATTGCCTGAAATGCTTTCCCTTGTTAGGTAACTGCATTGAGAATTGCCCTGCAAGACAGATATCTGCAAGGGAATCGTTAGGAATCTTCTTCACTGTACTCTGGCTTTCAGTTCAGTTCAGTCACTCAGTCATGTCTGACTCTTTGTGACCACATGGACTGTAGCACGCCAGGCATCCCTGTCCATCACCAACTCCTGGAGTTCACCCAAACTCATGTCCATTGAGTTGGGGATGCCATCCCACCATCTCATCCTCTGTCATTCCCTTCTGCTCCTGCCCTCAATCTTTCCCAGAATCGGGGTCTTTTCCAATGAGTCAGTTCTTTGGATCAGGTGGCCAAAGTATTGGAGTTTCAGCTTCAGCATCAGTCCTTCCAATGAACACCCAGGACTGATTTCCTTTAGGATGGACTGGTTGGATCTCCTTGCAGTCCAAGGGACTCTCAAGAGTCTTTTCCAACACCACAGTTCAAAAGCATCAATTCTTCTGCACTCAGCTTTCTTTATAGTCCAACTCCCACATCCATACATGACCACTGGAAAAACCATAGCCTTGACTAGACGACTGGTCTTTACCTGTTGAATAAACATTTTTGTAGACTGTTTTCCCCTCTGCACAGTTGTGTGACTGATGGTCAGTCAGGAGATAGATATGAATGGGCAGGATGGTTCTCTGAACAGTTGAGCTCTTATCCTTTGAGTCAGAGACCACATAGATTCCCCACTATAGAGGGCAGTTGGGTCTACACTGGAGCCAGGCCAGAGGCTCACTGGTTTGGAAATTCCATGGCTTTTTCTCTGACGTCAATAATCCTCTGTCTTCTGAAAGGTTTGGAGTCATTCCCCAAAGGAAAATTCAGTTTCTAAGAGTCTGAAATTAAGGTAGCGAGCTAAATATTAAATGTGAAATGGAATAAGTGAAAAGTCTGTTTTCATGGGGGATATAGCCGGGTCATAAACATCATGGACTGAGAAGTAAAGATCTTGCCTCTCTTCCCTCATAATCCACACAAAGACAAGTATTTTCTTGCAAAGACATCTATCAAGTTTGCTATGTAGATGTTGTTTCTTTAAGAAGACTGAAAGCATTTAAGAAAGCTATTCACATTGAATTCTATACACAGAATTAGAAGTAGGAGGAAAAAAAAAAACAGGAAAAGGAGAAAAAAGGAAGTCTAGTTGGCAGGTTTTATGAACAGATGTAATTCCTTCAGGCAAATCTGGTGAAAGGGACCAGGGCTTCTTCAGGGCCTCCCAAGGAGCCCCAGGGTCTCTGGGTGCCTCATCCACATCAGGCAGTGATGCCAAGTCATTCAGATAAAGCGTCTCCCCAGGCCAACAGAAGTTTCTGTGTTTGAGCCTAGACTTTGCATTTTTGCCTTGAAAGAATTCTCCCTGTTTATTTCTTTTGACTTGGAAGTGCTTTCTCCTTAGGCTGAGGCAAAAAGAAAAAAAAATACTTTTTAGTAGTCAGGAGAGACAGGAAGAGGTTTCCCTGTGCCTTTGTAACTGAGTGGTTTTAAAAAATCTGTCTCAAATTGCTTTGATATTCCTCCTGTTGTGAGGTGGAGTCTCTGTCTGACCCCCTTGACACTGGGAGGTCTTCACGACTGATTTGGTAAATAGAACAGAATTATGCTGTGTGACTTCCAAGCCTAGGTTAGACAATGCCATGTGGCTTCTCTGATTTCTCTTTGGGACAGTTGCTTGGGGAGTCTTCATTTATTTTGAGACAACATGGAGAGACATTGTGTGTTAAAGGATTAACTCTGCAAGTCCAGTTTTCCAAACACTGAACACTGGAAAGAAAGGTTGTATGTATGTATACTCAGCCATGTCTGCTCTTTGTGACCCCATGGACTGTAGCCCAGCAGGCTTCTCTGTCTATAGGAGTTCCCAGGCAAGAATACTGAAGTAGGTTGCCATTTCCTTTTCCAGGGGAATCTTCCCTACCCAGGGACTGAACCTATGGCTCTTGCATCTTCTGCTTTGGTAGGAGGATTCTTAGCACCAAGCCACCTGGAAAACTCAGAAAGAAAGGCTGACATTTGCTAACCTCCTGGGAGGTAACCTTTAAGCCTTTGGGCTTTCCTGCCTGTTAAGAATATCTTTGCTCACTGGAGCCTTGGACTATGCCAGATAGTTAACTCTGGTGATGCGATATATGCTGCAGACCTTGGGCTGAAGTATCAACTTGAACTCTGGAGAGGTAAGGTTAGCTATGCAGATGGTCACCCATGCTGACATGACTGACCCTTAAGAAAAATACCAGACATCGAGGCTTAGGTGAGCTCCCCAGATTGACAATATTGCATGTGTATTGCCAAACATCATTGCTGGAATTAAGTGTTGTTTACATGACTCTGCTGGGAAAGGACAACTGGAAGCTTGTCCCTAGTACCTTTTGGAGTCTTTCCTATACACCTTTTTCCATTGCTAATTTTAATCTGTAGCCTTCTGCTGTAATAGACCATAATTATGGGTATAACAATTCTGCTAAGTTCTGTGAGTCTTTCTAATGGATCCTTGAATATTACAAAATATAGAAGTTGGCCAAACCTCTGAAATTATTTGGTCCAAACATCTCCCAGACTTCTCTGGTGGCTCAGTGGTGAAGAATCTGCCTGCAAAGCATGAGACACAGGACACATGGGTTTGATCCCTGGGTTGGGAAGATTCCCTGGAGTAGGAAGTGCCAACCCACTTCAGTATTCTTGCTTGGGAAATCCCATGGGCAAAAGAGCCTGGTGGGCTACAGTCCATGGGATCGGGAAGAGTCAGACATGACTTAGTGACTAAAACAACACATCTCCCAGGGAATTAAGCTCAATAATACATTTGATAGATGAGGAAACTGAAACCTGAAGACATTAGGTGACATTTTCGAACTCATACCAATTATTGCCTCCTCGTAAGATTGTATTCAAGCCTCTTTAGAAAGTCTTGCACACACTTTTCCAATGGGGCTTTTATAGATTTGTCATTTCCTTTGACACTTTGTTCAAGTGATTTGGCCAACAGTGAAGCCAAATATACTTGCAGATTATCAGTGTAGCTTTGAGGCTAGCACTTCCTCTTATTTTGTGGCTCATGATGTCAGCAGATACAACAGTGACATGCTTTTTTTTTATTTAGTTTTTAAATTGGAGTATAATTGCTTTCCCACGTTATGCTAGTTTCTGCTATACTACCGGAAGCAGTTACACATATACATATATCCCTTCTCTCTTGGGCCTCCCGCCCAGCCCCCCTCCACCCCTCTGGGTCATCACAGAGCACCAAACTGAGCTCCATGTGCTATACAGCAGCCTCCCAGTCACTATCTGCTTTAAGTGATAGGTTTTAACTTCATCCCACCCCCACAGTCTGGTGTGCCATTCACGCATTTATTTATTAACTTGTATTTGTGACAAAGCATGATGCAAAATATTTTTTGAAAAAGTACAAAAGATTTTGTGTGTCCCAGTCTGGACACTACGCCCACTCTTCTCCTCTGTGTTCCTCTCTTAGCCGCTGACCCATCACGGGGTCTGCCCCATAGGAGATCGTTATGATGCTTCTGACGATTCTTGAAGGGCAGCTGTGACTCCACAAGGCACATTTCATATTTTATTTAGGAGGTTTACAACTACTTTGGTGAGTAAGCACCTCTGTTTGTCAGGGAAGGGGAAAGATTTGCTGTCGGAAAGAAAAATGCACAGGGAGAAATTTTAGTGGCTGACAATTTCCTTCAACTCCCCTTTTCCCTTTATATAAAGTATATAGCCTCCCATATAAATTAAGAATCTAATCAGAATGGTATGCTCCACTTAACTGCGACAGGTTTAATTGGGAAATCCGCTTAATCAGGACATCTCCCAGGGAACTGATTTCTGTTCGATGATACATAATGGCTATGATTGCAGTTTAAAGGAGGTGATAATTCTGTTTAATTGAGACACTTTCAGGTAATTTATGATGTTTGAGACTAGGATTGTGTGAGTGTATACCTGTATGTTCTAGCCTGTCTGATTATGGTTTATTTATTTATTTTTTCTATAGTAAATTGCGGATTGACAGACAACATCATAAGTCAGCTCAGCACTGCCCCAGGAGAAAAAAGTGAAAGTGAAAGTCACTCAGTCACGTCAGACTCTTTGCGACCCCATGGACTGTTGCTTGCCAGGATCCTCTGTCCATTAAATTCTCCAGGCAAGAAAACTGGAGTGGGTTGCCATTCCCTTCTCTAGGGGATCTTTCTGACCCATGGATCTAACCCAGATCTCCCAAACTTCAGGCAGATTCTTTACCATCTGAGAATGCCACAGGTACTTTTCTCTATTGAAATGACAAAGATTAGACTCCTTGGGAAAGAACTGCCAGGCTCCTTTCAACTACTTGTAACTCATACTTTGGCCCATTTCTGGGTGCTATTGTAGACTAATTAACATTTCCTTTGTAACTACTTTTGGTGGGGGGTTTGCTCAAGCAACAGAAGAGATTTCATTTCCATTCTGAGTCTCATTCCTCTTTTGCTTCTGAGTATTCTTCCTGCTGGGATCTTATACAAAATCCTGTAGGTTGATCTAACTTTCGTGGGGTTGAGCAGAATTTGAAAATAATTTTCATAGGATGCTATGGACTGGATTGTGTGCCTGCTTGCTAAGTTGTTTTAGTCATGTCTGACTCTTTGAGACCCCGTGGACTGCAGCCTGCCAGGCTCCTCTGTCCATGGGATTCTGCAGGTAAGAATAGTAGAGTGGGTTGCCAAGACCTCCTCCAGTGAACCTTCCCCAGCCAGGAATTGAAATGACATGTCTTCCATTTCCTGCACTAGCAGGCAGGTTCTTTATCACTAGCACCACCTTGAATGTCTGCGGTCTTGATTGTGTCCCCCAAAATTTGTATGTTGAAGCCTTAACCCTTCATGTGGTAGTATTTGGTGATGGATCCTTTAGGAAGTCATTAGGTTTAGATAAGGTCATGAGAGTAGAGTCATCATGATGGAAGTATTACTCTTTACAAGAAGAGACACCAGGAGTGACCTCAGCATCATCACTTATTTCTGACATCAAGAAGACATCACTCATTTTTGTCTCCCCTACAGCAACAACAATTCAACACCTATGGAGAGACAAATGTGTCTCTGTGGGAGTTGTGGAATCAGAACCATGCACAAGATATCCAGGAGGAATCTCCCCCATCTATGTACCTGGTAGTAGGTATAGACTTTGATTCCTGATGAGGATCCCACAGTGGCCCTCCAACTTCGGTCCCTCTTTGCTGTTATCCAGGAGACTCTGGAAAACACTTTTTTAGACAATAGCTTATGATGAGAGAGTCTTTGTGGAAATCCAGGTTTCCAGAGAAGAAATTTTGTTAGGGGAAACACTGGCTGAAACCACCCACCCTGGCCAGGCAAGATAGTAGCCACTTGCATGAGCTATCTTACAGCAGGAGGTCCTGGTAACAAATGTGGAACTAACAAGATATCACCAGCCAGAAGAATTCTGGAAAGGTCAAAAGGAGAGAGGAGATGCCAGTCTATATGTCCTACCAACCTCAGAATCCTCCTTGCTGGAAATTATCTTGACTGAACAATGCATGCACCACCAGGAGGGACCCTGAATCAGCATGAGTGGCCAGATACAACCCAGAAACTAATCCCATCACTGTAAGACCCGAGAGTGAGTCATGTGGCAGAGCAATTCTCCTGGGTTCCCTTACCCTGCTGCTCTCTGCCTGGACACCCGTTCCCAATGAAGTCTCTTGCTTTGTCAGCATATGTGTCTCCTAGGACAATTCATTTCCAAGTGTTAGACAAGAGCCCACTCTTAGGCCCTGGAAAGGGCCCCCCTTCCTGCAAGTTTCAACACTCTGTTGGAGCAAAAAATTCACAAGTTTGGACACATTAGAGAGGGCAGCTGTAAAGGCTGCAACTGCTACTTCAAAAGTGAAGACAGCAATATAAAACTTCAAGAACATGAAAAATCAAGGATACATGAAACCACCAAAGATCACAAAAGTCTTTTTGGAACTGATGCCAAAGGCATGGAGAGCTTTGATTTAACTGATAAAGAATTCAGAATAACTGTTTAAAAAAAAAAACAAACTTCTTAGGTTACAATACAGAGTTCAAAAAAAATCAAGGAAACAACACACAAACAAAAGGTCAACAAAAATGTAAACAATAAAAAAGAACCAAATGGAAATTCTGAAGCTGAAGAATACAATAAATGAAATAAAAAAGTCATAATATCTGCAGAACAGATCAAGCAGATGAATAAATGTGTGAACTAGAAAGTAGGAAGGACTTTTGAAATTATCCATCAAGAAAAAAAGAGGAACAAAGAATAATAAAGAGTGAAGAAAACCTTCATGATCTATAGGCTACCATAAAAGAACCAATTTGCACATTATTTGAGTTCTAGAATAAAAAAAGAGATAGGAGGGGATGGAAAGCTTATTTAAAGAAATAATGACTGAGAAATTCCCAAATCTGGAGAGAAATTTGGATATCTAAGTTCATGAAGCTCATAAATCACTAAACAAAATTTAAGAGATTTTCTCCAAGACACATTATAATAAAACTGTCAAAAATCAGAGACACAGAGAAAATCTTAAAACCAGCAAGAGAAAAGAAGTTTATAGCTTACAAGGGAAAGTCCCACAAGGTTATCATTGGACTTCTCAGCAGGAAACTTACAGGCCAGGAAAGAATGAGATGATATATTTAAAGAGCTGAAAGAAAAAAGGAGAGAAAGAACTGCCAACCAAGAATCTTTTACCTGATAAAATTATCCTTCAGAAATGAAGGTGAGATAAAGACTTGAACTGTAAAACAAAAGTTGAGGGTGTTCATCACTGCTGTAAATGCCTTACCAGAAATACTAAAGGAGTTTTTCAAGATGAAATAAAAGGAAGCTAATTAGTAACATAAAAATATGTAAAAATATACACAACCACTATTAAAGGTAAGTACTTAGTCAGATTCAGAATATTTTATATTGTGGTATGGTGGTGTGTTAAACACTTAATTCTAGGTTAAAGGACAAGAGGCTTAAAAATGTATAGCTACAATAATGTGTTATTGAATACACAACCTAAAAAGAGGTAAATTGTGACACCAAAAGTGAGGGGAGCAAAGGGGCAGAATTTTTAATATGATTGAAGTTAAGTTGTTGTCAGTATAAAATAGATTGTCATATCTATGTTTTATATAAGCTTCATGGTAACCACAAAAGAAAAGCATACAGCAGATTCACAAAAGATAAATAAATAGAAGAGAATCAAAGCATACCACTAAGGAAAATCTTCAGTTCACAAAGGAAGATGATAAAAGAAGAAAGAAGGAACAAGGGAACTGTAAAATAGCCAGAAAATAATAGACAACATTAGTGAGTCCTTGTGCTGTGCTGTGGTTAGTCACTCAGCTGTATCAAACTGTTTGTGATACCATGGACAATAGCCCACCAGGCTCCTCTGTCCATGAAGATTCTCCAGGCAAGAATACTGGAGTGGGTTGCCATGCTCTCCTCCAGGGCATCTTCCCAACCCAGGGATTGAACCCAGGTCTCCCACATTACAGGCAGATTCTTTACCAGCTGAACTACAAGGGAAGCCCTACTAAGTCCTTACCAATCAATAATTACTCAAAATAGTAATAAAAAATAAAATCTAACTATATGCTACCAATAAGAGACTCACCTTATCTTTAAGGACACACATAGGCCCAAAATGAAGTAATAGAAAAAGATATTCCCTGAAAGTGGAAACCTAAAGAAAGTAGAAATAGCTATACTTATAACAGGCAAAATAAAGTTTAACACCAAAATGGTAACGAGACAAAGAGAGTTGTTATATAATGATAAAAAGCTATAAAAATCATAAATATACATATATACCCAATGTTGGAGCACTTAAATATCCCTGATGAATATGAATGTAAAATTTCTTAACAAAATGCTGGCAAACCAAACTTCCATGGCACATTAAAAGAATCACACAACATGACTGAGCTGGATATATTTTTGAGATGTAGAGACAGTTCACTACATACAAATCAATAAATGTGATATGTAACAATAAAGTGAGAGACAAACTCAAACTAATATCTCATTAGATTAAAAAATATTTGATAAAAGATATACATTTTCTTGACCTGTGTGTACGTCAAGAAGTAACAGAACAGGAGATGGAACAATGGGCTGGTTCAATCTTGAGAAAGGAGTACGTTAAGGCTATATATTGTCACCCTGCTTATTTAATTATATGCAGAGTACGTGATGCCAAGTGCTGGGCTTGATGAATCACCAGTTGGAATCAAGATTGCTGGGAGAAATATCAACAACCTCAGATATGCAGATGATACCATTCTAATGCTAGAAAATGAAGAGAAACAAAAGAGCCACTTAATGAGGGTGAAAGAGGAGAGTGGAAAAGCTGGCTTGAAGTTCAACATTCAAAAAGCTAAGATCATGGCATCCAGTCCCATCATTTCAAGGCAAATGGAAAAAGAGGACACAGTGGCAGATTTTATTTTCCTGGTCTCCAAAATCATTGCAGGTAGTGACTATATAGCCATGGAATTAAAAGATCCTTGCTCCTTGGAAGAAAAGCTATGACAAAACTAGACAGTGTATTAAAAAGCAGAGATATGACAGCTGATGAAGGTCTGTATAGTCAAAGTTATGGTTTTTCCAGCTGTCATGTGCAGATGTGAGAGTTGGCCTGTAAAGAAGGCTGAGCACTGAAGAATGATGCTTTTGAAGTGTGGTGCTGGAGAAGACTCTTGAGAATCCGTTGGGCAGGAAGGAGATCAAACTAGTCATTCCTAAAGGAAATCAACCCTGACTATGCATTGGAAGGACTGATGCTGAAGTTTGGGCACCCAAAGCAAGGAGATGAATCATTGGAAAAGACCCTGTTACAGGAGAAAGGGGCGACAGAAGATGAGAGGGTTGGATGACATCACTGACTCAATGGACTTGAGCTTGAACAAACTCCTGGAGATAGTTAAGGGCAGGGAAGACTTGCATGCTACAGTCCATGGGGTCACAGTCAGACATGACTGAATGCACAACAACAATATTTTCCATGATAAAAACTCAATAAATTGGGTGTGGCTGGAACACATGCCAGTAAAATATAGACCATATGTGACAAGCACACAGCTAACATCACACTCAATGGTGAAAAGTTGTAGGTTTTTCCTAAAAGGCCAGGAACAGGGTCCTACTTTCATGATTCCTACTTAACATAGCACAGAAATCCTAGCCAGAAAAATCAGGCAAGAAAAATAAGTAAAACAAAGACATACAGGTGGTCCCAAAAGGGTGGAGGAATAAGATGGGAGGCTACTTTCTCCCCCTCAAATTCATCAAAAGATCATTTGAATGCTGAGCAACTTCCACAAGACAACTTCTGAACACTGGTGGAGGACACCATGTAACTCTGTGAACCTATCTGGGTGTCCCCCTCACTGTGGAGAATTGTTTGACCATTAGTTCAGTCCAGTTCAGTCGGTCAGTCTTGTCCGACTCTTTGCGACCCCAAGAACTGCAGCACACCAGGCCTCGCTGTCCATCACCAACTCCTGGAGTTTACCCAAACGCATGTCCATTGAGTCTGTAATGCCATCCAAACATCTCATCTCCTGTCATCCCCTTCTCCTCCTGCCCTCAATCTTTCCCAGCATCAGGGTCTTTTCCAATGAGTCAGTTCTTCCCATCAGGTGGTCAAAGTATTGGAGTTTCAGCTTCAACATTTAGTCCTTCCAGTGAACACCCAGGACTGATCTCCTTTAGGATGGACTGGTTGGATCTTCTTGCAGTCCAAGGGACTCTCAAGAGTCTTCTCCAACACCGCAGTTCAAAAGCATCAGTTCTTCAGTGCTCAGCTTTCTTTATAGTCCAACTGACCATTAACCTAGATGTTTATCATCTGTGCTGTATGGATGGAGAAGTCTTGAGGCTATTGTAAGAATAAAGACTGAAAACCAGAGGCAAGAGCGTTAATTCCAAAACTTGAGAACATCAGCAAACTTCTGATTCCAGGGAACATTAATAGACAAGAGCTCACCAAATAGCCTCCATAACTACACTAAAACTAAGTTCCACCCAAGAACCTACAAATTCCAGAGCAAGACATATCACACTAATTCTTCAGCAAAGCAAGAACACAGCCTTGAGCATTAAAATACAGGCTTCCCAAAGCTGGGCCAAACCCATAGACACCCCAAAACTCACTACTGGACACTTCATTGAACTCCAGAGAGAAGAGATCCAACTTCACCCACCAGAACACAGATGCAAGCTCCCCTTACCAGGAAACCTTGACAAGACACTTGTCCATCCCCACCCACAGGGAGCAGGCTCCACAATAAAGAGGAACTATGAGCTACAGAAAGGGCACCCCAAACACAGCAATCTAAACTAAATGAAAAGGAAAGGAAATATTAAGCAGGTAAAGGAACATGATAAATGCCCACCAAACCAAACAAAAGAGGAGGAGATAGGGTGTCTACCTGAAAAAGAATTCAGAATAATAATAGTACAGATGATCCAAAATATTGAAAACAAAATGGAGTTAAAGATAAATAGACTAGAGACAAGGACTGAGAAGATGCAAGAAATGTTTAACAAGGACCTAGAAGAAATAAAGAAGAGTCAATATATAATGAGTAATGCAATAAATGAGATAAAAAACACTCTGGAGGGAACCAACAGTAAAATAACTGAGGCAGAAGATAGGATAAGTTAAGTGGAATGTAGAATGATGGAAATAAATGAAGCAGAGAGGAAAAAAGAAAAAAAGAATTAAAAGAAATGAGGACAACCTCAGAGACCTCTGGGACAATGTTAAATGCCCCAACATTCTAATCATAGGGGTCCCAGAAGAAGACAAAAAGGAAGGGCATGAGAAAATACTTGAGGAGATAATAGTTGAAAACTTTCCTAAAATGGGGAAGGAAATAGCCACCAAAGTCCAAGAAACCCAGAGAGTCCCAAACAGGATAAACTCAAGGTGAAACACCCCAAGACACATTAATCAAACTAATGAAGATCAAACACAAAGAGCAAATATTAAAAGCAGCAAGGGAAAAACAACAAATAACACACAAGGGGATTCCCATAAGGATAACAGCTTATCTTTCAATAGAAACTCTTCAGGCCAGAAGGGAATGGCAGGACATATTTAAAGTGATGAAAGAGGAAAACCTACAACCCAGATTATTATACCCAGCAAGACCTCTTACAAATATGAAGGAGAAATTAAAAACTTTACAGACAAGCAAAAGCTGAGAGATTTCAGCACCACCAAACCAGTTCTTCAACAAATGCTAAAGGATCTTCTCTAGACAGGAAACACAGAGAAAGTTTATAAGCTTGAACCCAAAACAACAAAGTGAATGGCAATGGGATCATACTTATCAATAATTACCTTAAATATAAATGGGTTGAATGCCCCAACCAAAAGGCAAAACTGGCTGAATGGATAAAAAACAAGACCACTACATATGCTGTCTACAAGAGACCCACCTCAAACTAAGGAACACACACAGACTGCAAGTGAAGGGCTGGAAAAAGATATTTCATGCAAATGGAGACCAAAAGAAAGCAGGAGTAGCAATATCAGATAAAATAGAGTTTAAAATAAAAACCATGAAAAGAGACAAAGAAGGACACTACATAATGATCAAAGGATCAATCCAAGAAGAAGATATAACAATTATAAAAATATATGCATCCAACATAGGAGCATCTCAATACATAAGGCAAATACTAACAAGTATGAAAGGGGAAATTAACAGTAACACAATAATAGTGGGAGATTTTAATACCGCACACCTATGGATAGATCAAACAGAAAATTAGCAAGGAAACACAAATTTTAAATGATACAATGGACCAGTTAGATCTAACTGATATCCATAGGACATTTCACCCCAAAACAATGAGTTTCACCCTTTTCTCAAGTGCACACAGGACATTCTCCAGGATAGATCACATCCTGGGCCATAAATCTAGCCTTGGAAATTTCAAAAAAATTGAAATTATTTCAATCATCTTTTCTGATCACAATGCAGTAAGACTAGATGTCAACTACAGAAAAAAAAAACTATTAAAAATACAAACATATGGAGATAACAAACATGCTTCTGAATAACCAACAAATCACAGAGGAAATAAAAAAGGAAATCAAAGTATGCACAGAAACAAATGAAAATGAAAACACAACAACCCAAAACCTATGGGACTCAGTAAAAGCAGTGCTAAGGGGAAGGTTCATAGCAATACAGGCTTACCTCAAGAAAGGAGAGAAAAAAACAAATAAATAGCCTAACTTTACACCTAAAACAACTAGAAAAAGAAGAAATGAAGAACCTCAGGGTTAGTAGAAGGAAAGAAATGATAAAAATTAGAGCAGAAACAAGTGAAAAGGGAACAAAGGAGACTATAGCAAAAATCAACAAAACTAAAATCTGGTTCTATGAGAAGATAAATAGGCAAACCATTAGCCAGACTTACCAAGAAAAAAGGGAGAAGAATAAAATCAACAAAATTAGAAATGAAAATGGAAAAATCACAACAGACAACACAGATATACAAAGGATCATAAGAGACTACTATCAGCAACTATATGCCAATAAAATGGACAACTGGGAAGAAATGGACGAATTCTTAGAAAAGTATACCTTCCAGAATTGAACCAGGAACAAAATAGAAAATCTTAACAGACCCATCACAAGCTTGGAAATAGAAACTGTAATCAAAAATCTTCCAACAACAACAAAAAAAGCCCAGGACCAGATGGCTTCATGGGTGATTTCTATCAAATATTTAGAGAAGAGCTAACACCTATCCACTCAAACTCTTCCAGGAAATTGCACAGGAAGGTAAACTCCCAAACTCATTCTATGAGGCCACCATCACCCTGATACCGAAACTGGACAAAGATGCCACAAAAAAAGAAAACTACAGGCCAATATCACTGATGAACATAGATGCAAAAATCCTCAAAAAAAATTCTAGCAAACAGAATCCAACAACATATTAAGAAGATCATACATTATAACCAAGTGGGCTTTATTCCAGGGATGCAAGATTCTTCAATATCCACAAATCAATCAATGTAATACACCACATTAACAAATTGAAAAATAAAAACCATATGATTATCTCAGTAGATGCAGAGAAAGCCTTTGACAAAATTCAATGCCCATTTATGATAAAAACTCTCCAGAAAGCAGGAATAGAAGGAACATACCTCAACATAATAAAAGCTATATATGACAAACCCACAGCAAACATTATCCTCAATGGTGAAAAATTGAAAGCATTTCCTCTAAAGTCAGGAACAAGACAAGGGTGCCACTCTTACTACTACTATTCAGCATACTTTTGGAAGTTTCAGCCACAGCAATCAGAGAGGAAAAAAGGATAAAAGGAATCCAGATTGAAAAAGAAGAAGTAAACGCTCACTGTTTGCAGATGACATGATCCTCTACATAGAAAACCCTAAAGACACTATCAGAAAATTACTCAAGCTAATGAATGAATATACTAAAGTTGCAGGATATAAAATTAGTACATGGAAAACCCTTGCATTCCTATACACTAACAATGAGAAAACAGAAAGAGAAATTAAGGAAACAATCCCATTTACCATTGTGATGAATAAAATACTTAGGAATATATCTACCTAAAGAAACCAAAGACCTATATATGGAAAACTATACAACACTGATGAAATAGATTAAAGAGGACACAAATAGAGGGAGAAATATACTATGTTCATGGACGGAAGAATCAATATAGTGAAAATGAGTATACTACCCAAAGCAATCTATAGATTCAATGCAATATCGACAGTATTTTTCACAAAACTAGAACAAATAATTTCACAATTTGTATGGAAATACAAAAAACCTCAAATAGACAAAGCAACCTTGACAAAGAATGGAACTAGTGGAATCAACCTGCCTGACTTCAGGCTATACTACAAAGCTACAGTCATCAAGACAGTATGGTACTGGCACAAAGACAGAAATATAGATCAATGGAACAAAATAGAAAGCCCAGAGATAAATCCATGCACCTATGGACACCTTATCTTTGACAAAGGAGGCAAAAATATACAATGAAGCAAAGACAATCTCTTTAACAAGTGATGCTGGGAAAACTGGTCAACCACCTATAAAAGAATGCAACTAGAACACTTTCTGATGCCATATGCAAAAATAAACTCAAAATGAATTAAATATCTAAATGTAAAACCAGAAACTAGAAAACTCCTAAAGGAAAACATAGGCAAAACACTCTCTTACATAAATCACAACAAATCCTCAATGACCCACTTCTCAGAGTAATGGAAATAAAAGCAAAAATAAATAAATAGGGCCTAATTTAAACTTAAAAGCTTTTGCACAATGAAGGAAACTATAAACAAGGTGAAAAGACAGCCTTCAGAATGGGATAAAATAATAGCAAAAGAAGCAACTGACAAATAATTAGTCTCAAAAATATGCAAGCAGCTCGTGCAGCTCAATACCAGAAAAATAAATGACCCAATCAAAAAATGGGCCAAAGAACTAAATAAAAATTTCTGCAAAGAAGACATACAGATGGCTAACAAACACATGAAAAGATACTCAATATCACTCATTTTCAGAGAAATGCAAATCAAAACCACAATGAAGTACCATCTCATGCCAGTCAGAATGGCTACTATCAAAAAGTCTACAAAAAAGAAATGTTGGAGAAGATGTGAAGAAAAGGGAACCCTCTTAATCTGTTGGTGGGAATGCAAACTAGCACAGCCACTATGGAGAACAGTGTGGAGATTCCTTAAAAAATTGGAAATAGAACTGCCTTATGAACCAGCAATCGCACTGCTGGGCATACACACTGAGGAAACCAGAACTGAAAGGGACATGTGTACCACAGTGTTCATCGCAGCACTGTTTACAATAGCCAGGACATGGAAGCATCCTAGATGTCCATCAGCAGACAAGTGGATAAGAAAGCTGTGGTACATATACACAACGGAATATTACTCCTCTATTAAAAAGAACACATTTGAATCAGTTCTAATGAGGTGGATGAAACTGGAGCCTATTATACAGAGTGAAGTAAGTCAGAAAGAAAAACACCAATACAGTATATTAATGCATATATATGGAATTTAGAAAGATGGTAATGACAACCGTATATGTGAGAAAGCAAAAGAGACACACATGTATAGAACAGTCTTTTGGACTCTGTGGGAGAAGGTGAGGGTGGGATGATTTGAGAGAATAGCACTGAAACATGTATATTACCATATGTGAAATAGATGACCAGTCCAAGTTCAATGCATGAAACAGGGCACTCAAAGCTGGTACACTGGGACAACCCAGAAGGATGGATGGGATGGGGAGGGACGTGGGAGGGGGGTTCAGGATGGGGGACACATGTACACCCATGACTGATTCATGTCAGTGTATGGCAAAAACCACCACAATATTGTAATTAGCCTCCAATTAAAATAAATTAATTAATTAAAAAAAGAAAGAAGTACATCAGAAAGAAAAAAATGAAATTGTCTTTGTTTGTAGGTGATATTATTTTATATATAGATCATCTTAAAGACTCCCCCTAAAACTGTTAAACCTATTCAAAAATTCAATAATGTTGTAGGATACAAAATTAATAGAGAAATCTGCAGCATTTCTATACATAAACTATGAACTATATGAAAAAGAAGCAAACAACCCCATTCACAAGAGCATCAAAACAATAAAATACATAGGAACTAATTTAACCAAAGTTATGAAAAATCTGTGCCCTGAAAACTGTGATTTTGATGAAAGATATTGATGAATACACAAATATATGAACAATTATCCTATTTTCATGGACCAGAAGAATTAATATTGTTAGAATGTACATACTACCCAGAACTATCTATAGACTCAACACAATTATCAAAATTCCAATGGGAATTTTCTCAGAAATAACATAGAACAATCCTAAAATTTGTTTGGGACCACAAGACTCCAATATTCAAAGCAATTCTGAGAACAAGAGCAAAGCTGGAGCCATCACATTTCCTGATTTCAAACTAAACTATAAATAGTAATCAAAAGAATATTCTGCATAAAATAAAGCCCACAGACTAATGGAAAGAGAAATGGAAAGAACAGAACCTAGAATCCAGGAACAAACCATGAGTATATGGCCAACTAATATTTTACAAAAGATTCAAGGATATGTAACGAGAAAAGGGTAGTACTTCAGTAAATGGTGATGGAAAAACTGAATGACAACATTCAGAAGAATAAAATCGGAATCTTATCTTATACCACTCACACAAATACCTGAAATCATAAAAAGTCCTAGAAGAAAACAGGGGAGGAAAAACTCCTTGATGATGATCTTGACAATGATTTTTTGTATATGCCCTGAAAAGCAAAAACAAAAAGCAATGTGGGATCAATCCAAGTAAAAAGCTTTTGCACAGCAAAAGAAACAATGAACAAAATGAAAAGGAAACCAATGGAATGAGTAAATGGAGTTAATATTCAAAATATATAAAGAACATATACAACATAATAGCAAAATCCCCACGTAATCCAACTAAGAAATGGCCAGAGGTACTCAACAAACATTTTTACAAAGAATACATAGAATGGCCAACAAGTACATGAAAAGGTGCTTGACACCCATGATCATCAGAGAAATGCAAACAAAAATGCCAATGGGATATCATCTCATCTCATATCCGTTGGTAAGACTGTTATCATCAAGACAAGTATTGGTGAAATAAGTATTGGTGAGGATGTAGAGAAAAAGGAAGCTTGTGTACTTTTGTGGAATCATAAATAATGGTAAATAATATAGACAGTCTTCAAAAAATTGAAAAATAAACTATCCTATGACCTAGAAATTTTACTTCCAGGTATTTTTCTAAAGGAAATGAAATCAAGATCTCAAGTAGATAGCTACACTTCCATGTTCATCACAACATTGTTCTCAGTAGCCAATATATGGAAAAAAACCTTAGTATATGTCTACAGATGAGTAGATAAAAAAGATATGGTATATATACAGTAGAATATCATTCAGCCATGATAAAGAAGGAAATCGTGCCATTTGCAACAATGTGGATGAACCTTGAGAGCATTATGTTAAGTGAATTAAGTCAGACAGAAAAGACAAATAATGTATGATATCACTTACATGTGGAATCTAGAAAGACCAAACTCTAGAAACAGGGAATAGAATGGGGGTTTACTGGGGTCTGGTGGGGGGAATGAAGACATGTTGGTCAGACTTTCAGTTATGAGATGAATACATTTGGGGGGGGTCTAAAGTACAGCAAGGTAATTATAGTTAACAATATTGTATTATATATTTGAAAATTGCTAAGACAGTAGATCTTAAATGTTCTCACCACAAAAAAGAAATGGTAATTATGTGAGTGATGGAGGTGTTAGCTAATGCTACCATGGTAACCATTTCCCAATGTTTAAGTGAGAAGAAAGCTTCTCTCCCTCTCCCTGGCAATCTGAGGTCACAGTGAGAAAGCAGACATCTACAAGTCAGGAACAGATCCCTCATTGGAATCCAATGTTGCTGAGCACTGATCTTGACTTTCAGCCCCTAGAACTATAAGAAATAAATATCTGTTGTTACATTTATCACTATCTGTCTATGCAGGAAACTATCTAAATTTATTAATTTACTTATTTGGGTGCACATTTATCTATTTTCTTTTACTGCATACAGTTCAGTTTAGTCACTCAGTTGTGTCCGACTCTGTGACCCCATGGACTGCAGCACGCCAGGCCTCCCTGTCCATCACCAACTCCCGAAGTTTACTCAAAGTCATGTTCATTGAGTCGGTGATGCCATCAACCATCTCATCCTCTGTCGTCCCCTTCTCCTCCCTCCCTCAATCTTTCCCAGCATCAGGGTATTTTCTAATGAGTCAGTTCTTCACATCAGGTGGCCAAAGTATTGGAGTTTCCGCTTCAGCATCAGTCCTTCCAATGAATATTCAGGACTGATTTCCTTTAGTATGGACTGGTTGGATCTCCTTGCAGTCTAAGGGACTCTCAAGACATACACAGTCTCATTACTCTGCTTGTTCTTCCCCGACAGCCCCACGTTATAACAGGTTTAATGTATAAGGCTCTTGGTTCATAGAAAGCCTTTTGCTGTGTCCTCATATGGCAGAAGGGGTAAGGGAGCTCTCTGGGATCTCTTTTATTAGGTCACAAATCCCATTCAAGAAGGATTTGCTGTCCTGACCTAATTACCTCTTCAAGAAAGAAAGAAAGTTTTTGTTGCTCAGTCGTGTCTGGCTTTTTGAGGACCCATGGACTGTAGCCCACCAAGCTCTTCTGTCCATGGGACTCTCCAGGCAAGAAAACTGGAGTGGATAGCCATTCCATTCTCTAGGGGATCTTCCCAGCCTAGAGATCGAACCCAGCTCTCCTGCAGGCAGATTCCTTACTATTTAAGCCACCAAGGAAGCTCATAGCTCTCCTGAAATAATTGCCTTCTCAAAGCCCCATCTTTAAATACCTCACATTTAGGATTAGGTTTCAACACATGAATTTTGGGGAGACACATGTATTCGGTCTATTGCATACTCAATAGTGTGTATCTATCACATGCTATCTATTATATTAAAGTAATCCTACTTATGGAGAAGGCGATGGCACCCCACTCCAGTACTCTTGCCTGGAAAATCCCATGGATAGAGGAGCCTGGTAGGCTGCAGTCCATGGGGTCGCTAAGAGTCGGACACGACTGAGCGACTTCACTTTCACTTTTAACTTTCATGCATTGGAGAAGGAAATGGCAACCTACTCCAGTATTCTTGCCTGGAGAATCCCAGGGATGGGGGAGCCTGGTGGGCTGCCGTGTATGGGGTCGCTAAGAGTCGGACACGACTGAAGCGACTTAGTAGCAGTAGCAGCAGCAATCCTACTCATGTAACCAGTAAACTTCAAATTTCAGAGGCTTAAAATTTCAGATTAGTTAATGGAGTTGAAAGGAAGAGTTGCACTGGGGAGATATTTATGGCTAGGTCTTCAAGTTGTTGCTGTTGTTCAGTTGCTAAGTCGTGTCTTACTCTTTATGACCCATAAACTGCAGCATTCCAGGCTTCTTTGTCTATCACTATCTCCCTGAGTTTGCTCAAACTCCTATCCATTGAGTCAGTGATGCCATCCAACAATCTCATCCTCTGTCACCCCCTTCTCCTCTTGCCCTCAATCTTTCCCAGCATCAGGGTCTTTTCTGATCAGTCAGCTCCTCGAATCAGGTGGCCAAAGTATTGGAGCTTCAGCTTCAGCATCAGTCCTTCCAATGAATATTCAGGGTAGATTTCTTTTAGGATTGACTGATTTGATCTCCTTGCAGTCCAAGGGTCTCTCAAGAGTCTTCTCCGGCTCTACAGTTTGAAAGCATCAATTCTTTGGCACTCAGCCTTCTTTACAGTCCAACTCTCACATCCATACATGACTAAGGTCTGCAAGTGGTCTATTAAATTCTAGACAAATATTCCTTTTTCTGAAATTCAGCCATGTGTTTACACCTAATCTCAAAGGGATACTAAAAAATGTGCTTCTTTTCTCCTAGAAGAGGAAGTAAAAGACTTGGTAATAAGCCAGAAGTTTCTTACACGTATCTCCATTCTGAAGGACTGACAGCCAATCCTTGACAACCTCTAGTTCACTGCCACCAAAAATACTGCTGCAGTTAACATCTGTCTTTTTTTTTTTTTAATCAACATTTCTTTTTACAAAAATTAAAAACAAATTTTAGCTGTGCTGTGCAGCCTGTGGAATCAGTTCACCAACCAGGAATCGAATTCTCCTGCATTGGAAGTACGGAGTCTTAATCACTGGGCCACCAGGAAGTCCCATCATCTCCTTTCTTATATATTCTGTGGACCTGTGTGAAAATATTTTAAATCCATAAACCCAGAGATGGAATTTCTTGGTCATTGGCCATGTACATGCTCCTTTTGACCAAGAAGTGTCATTTTGCACTCTAGACCATTGACACCAGCCTGTTCTCACCAATAGTGCATAAGGATATCTTAGTCCTCATGACTCCTTTTCTTTTTCAGTAGACTAATATGTATACAAAAATATATTATTGTAGTTTTAATTTTTATTTCTTCAATGGCTAATGATTTGGGCTTCCCAGGTGGTATTAGTGGTAAAGAATTTGCCTGCCAATGTAGGAGATAGAAGAGATGTGGGTTGGATCCCTGGGTTGGAAAGATCTCCTGGAGTAGGAAATCACAACCCAATCTAGCGTTCTTGCCTGCAAAATTCCATGAACAGAGGAGGCTGGCAGGCTATATACACTCCATGTGGTCACAAAGAGTCAGACATGACTGAGCACATATGCATAACAATGTAATGAGTTTGGACATCTTTTCATATTCTTGTCAACCCTTGAGTTTCCGCTTTTGTAAATTGCCTAGTCATGTTCTTTGCTCATGTTTTTTTTCCCATTGAGATTCTTGTCTTGAAGAATATTTTTGAAATTAAACTTGTCTATTTGTTTTCCATTAAAAAAAATGCTTATTAAGAAGTCAGGTCACACCTTTCACGTTTAGAGTCCACCCTTCAAGTGTCCATCTAGTCAAGGCTATGGTTTTTCCAGTAGTCATGTATGGATGCGAGAGTTGGACTATAAAGAAAGCTGAGTGCCGAAGAATGGATGCTTTTGAACTGTGGTGTTGGAGAAGACTCTTGAGAGTCCCTTGGACTTCTAGGAGATCCAACCAGTCCATCCTAAAGGAAATCAGTCCTGGGTGTTCATTGGAAGGACTGATGCTGAAGCTGAAACTCCAATACTTTGGCCTCCTGATGTGAAGAGCTGACTCATTTGAAAAGACCCTGATGCTGGGAAAGATTGAAGGTGGGAGAAGAAGGGGACAACAGAGGATGAGATGATTGAATGGCATCACCGACTCAATGGATATGAGTTTGGGTGAACTCTGGGAGTTGGTGATGGACAGGGAGACCTGGTGTGCTGCAGTCCAAGAGGACACAAAGAGTCAGACACAACTGAGCGACTGAACTGAACTGAACTATAAGCGTTGGTGCACATTTTCATTTTTTTCACATACTGAATCATTTTTGATTTCATCATCCATTGAACAAACTGTCCATCATTACCCATTAATTTTTGATTCCAGCCTTATCATATATTAATTTCTCATATAAATGTTTATATTTCTCTGAATTTTACTTGCTCTATTAGTTATTTGCCTGCTTTATTTTTAAATTTTTTGTTGTTGTTTTACTTTTTTGCCAAAACCATACTGGTTTTTCAAAGTGTGACTTTCAGTTAAGTTCAGTTCAGTCACTCAGTTGTGTCTGACTCTTTGTGTCATCTGCATATCTGAGGTTATTGATATTTCTCCTGGCAATCTTGATTCCAGCTTGTGCTTCTTCCAGTCCAGCGTTTCTCATGATGTATTCTGCATATAAGTTAAATAAGCAGGGTGACAATATACAGCCTTGAAGTATTCTTTTCCCGATTGGGAACCAGTCTGTTGTTCCATGTCCAGTTCTAACTGTTGCTTCTTACCTGCATAAATATTTCTCAGGGGGCAGGTCAGGTTGTCTGGTATTCCCATCTCTTGAAGAATTTCCCACAGTTTCTGGTGATCCACACAGTCAAAGGTTTTGGCATAGTCAATAAAGCAGAAGTAGATGTGTTTTGGAACTCTCTTGCTTTTTCGATGATCCAACAGATGTTGCAATTTGATCTCTGGTTCCTCTGCTTTTTCTAAATCTAGTTTGAGCATCTGGAAGTTCATGGTTCACGTACTCTTGTCGCCTGGCTTGTAGAATTTTGAGCGTTACTTTGCTGGCATGTGAGATGAGTGCAACTGTGTGGTGGTTTGAGCATTCTTTGGCATTGCCTTTCTTTGGGATCGGAATGAAAACTGACCTTTTCCAGTCCTGTGGCCACTGCTGCATTTTCCAAATTTATTGGTATATTGACTGCAGCACTTTCACAGCATCATATTTTAGGATTTGAAATAGCTCAACTTGAATTCCATCACCTCCACTAGCTTTCTAAGGCCCACTTGACTTGCATTCCAGGATGTCTGGCTCTAGTTGAGTGATCACACCATCGTGATTATCTGGGTCCTGAAGATCTTTTTTGTACAGTTCTTCTGTGTAGTCTTGCCACCTCTTCTTAATATCTTCTGCTTCTGTTAGGTCCATATCATTTCTGTCCTTAATTTTGCCCGTCTTTGCATGAAATGTTCCCTTGGTATCTCTAATTTTCTTGAAGAGATCTCTAGTCTTTCCCATTCTGCTATTTTCCTCTATTTCATTGCACTGATCACTGAGGAAGGCTTTCTTATCTATCCTTGCTATTCTTTGGAACTCTGCATTCAAATGGGTATATCGTTTTTTCTCCTTTGCTTTTTGCTTCTCTTCTTTTCACAGGTATTTGTAAGGCCTCCTCAGACAACCATTTGGCCTTTTTGCATCTCTTTTCCTTTGGGATGGTCTTGATCCCTGTCTCCTGTACAATGTCACGAACCTCCATGCATATTTCTTGAGGCACTCTGTCTATCAGATCTAATCCCTTGAATATATTTGTCACTTCCACTGTATAATTGTTAGGGGTTTGATTTAGTTCATAACTGAATGTTCTAGTGGTTTTCCCTACTTTTTTCAATTTAAGTCTGAATTTGGCAATAAGGAGTTCATGATCTGAGCCACAGTCAGCTCCCAGTATTGTTTTTGCTGTCTATATAGAACTTCTCCATCTTTGGCTGCAAAGAATATAATCAATCTGATTTCAGTGTTGACCATCTGGTGATGTCCATGTGTAGAGTCTTCTCTTCTGTTGTTGAAGAAGGTGTTTGCTATGACCAGTGCATTCTCTTGGCAAAACTCTTTTAGCCTTTGTCCTGCTTCATTCTGTACTCCAAGGCCAAATTTGCCTGTTACTCCAGGTGTTTCTTGACTTCGTACTTTTGCATTCCAGTCCCCTATAGTGAAAAGGACATGTTTTTTGGGGTGTTATTTATGGAAGTTCTCATAGGTTTTCATCAAACCATTCAACTTCAGTTTCTTTAGCATTACTGTTCGGGGCATAGACTTGGATTACCATGATATTGAATGGTTTGCCTTGCAAACGAACAGAGATCATTCTGTCATTTTTGAGATTGCATCCAAGTACTACATTTCGGACTCTTTTGTTGACTATGATGTCTACTCCATTTCTTCTAAGGGATTCTTGCCCACAGTTAAATTCACAGTTAAATTCACCCATTCCAGTCCATTTTAGTTCACTGATTCCTAAAATTTGATGTTCACTCTTCCCATCTCCTGTTTGACCACTTCCAATTTGTCTTGGTTCATGGACCTAACATTCCAGGGTCTTATGCAATGTTGCTCTTTATAGCATCTGACTTTATTTCCATCTCCAGTCACATCCACACCTGGATGTTGTTTTTACCTTGGCTCCATCTCTTCATTCTTTCTGGAGTTATTTCTCCACTGATCTCCAGGAGCATATTGGGTACCTACCAACCTGGGGAGTTCATCTTTCAGTGTCATATCTTTTTGCCTTTCCAAACTGTTCATGGGGTTCTCAAGGCAAGAATACTTAAGTGGTTTGCCATTCCCTTTTCCAGTGGACAACATTTTGTCAGAACTTTCCACTATTACCTGTCCATCTTGGGTGGCCCTACATAGCGTGGTTCATAGTTTCACTGAGTTAGACAAGGCTGTGGTTCATGTGATCAGATTGATTAGTTTTCTGTGATTGTGGTTTTCATTCTGTCTGCCCTCTGATGGAGAATGATAAGAGGCTTATGGAAGCTTCCTGATGGGAGAGACTGACTGAGGGGGAAACTGGGTCTTGTTCTGATGGGCAGGGCCATGCCCAGTAAATTTTTAATCCAATATTCTGTTAATGGGTGGAGCTGTATTCCCCCCCTGTTATTTGACTTGAGGCCAAACTATGTAGGCAGTAACGAAGATAATGGGAATCTCCTTGTAAAGATCCCATGCATGCATCACTGCACGCAGTGCCCTCAACCCTGCAGCAGGCCACCACTGACCCATGCCTTTGCTGGAGACTCCTGGACACTCACAGGCAAGTCTGGGTCAGTCTCTTATGGGGTCACTGCTCTTTTCTCCTGGATTCTGGTGCACACAAGATTTTGCTTGTGCCCTCCCAGTCCTGTAAAAATTCTGGTGGCTATATTATGGGGTTAGCCTTGTCTAACCACCCTTATGGCAGAAAGCAAAGAAGAACTAAAGGGCTCTTGATGAAAGTGAAAGAGGAGAGTGAAAAAGTTGGGTTAAAACTCAACATCCAGAAAACTAAAATCTTGGCATCTGGTCCCATCACTTCATGACAAATAGTTGAGTAAACAGTGGAAACAGTGACAGACTATTTTTGGGGGGCTCCAAAATCACTGCAGATGGTGACTGCAGCCATGAAATTAAAAGATGCTTGCTCCTTGAAAGAAAGGCACAGTCATTACTTTGCCCACAAAAGGTCCGTCTAATCAAAGCTATGGTTTTTCCAGTAGTCATGTATGGATGTGAGAGTTGAAGTATAAAGAAAGCTGAGCGCTGAAAAATTGATACTTTTGAACTGTGGTGTTGGAGAAGACTCTAGAGAGTCCCTCGGGCTGCAAGGAGATCCAATCAGCCCATCCTAAAGGAAATCAGTCCTGAATATTCATTGGAAGGACTGATGCTGAAGCTGAAACTCCATTACTTTGGCCACCTGATGTGAAGAACTGACTCATATGTAAAGACCCTGATACTGGGAAAGATTGAAGGTGGGAGGAGAAGGGGACGACAGAGGATGAGATGGTCAGATGGCATCACCGACTCAATGAACATGAGTTTGAGTAAACTCTGGGAGTTGGTGATGACAGGGATGCCTGGCATGCTGCAGTTAATGGGGTCCCAAAGAGTCAGACACGATTTAGTGACTGAACTGAACTGAACTGAAATGATGGTGTGGTTAATGGTGACCTCCTCTAAGCGGGCTTGTGCCATACCCAGGTCTACTGCACTCAGAGCCCCTGCCCCTGCGGTAGTCCACTGCTGACCTGTATCTCTGTAGGAGACACTCAAACACAGTTCTGGCTCAGTCACTTTGGGGTCTCTGTGTACTGGCGTGCACAAGATTTGTTTGCGCCCTCTGAGCATCTCTGGCGGGTATGTGGTTTGATTCTATACATGATTTCACCCCTCCCAGCATCTTGCTGGGATTTCTCCTTTGCCCTTGGACGTGGGGCATCTTCTCAAAGTCGCTCCAGTGTTGCACAGCTGCCACACTGTTATCCTTAGTGACTATAAAAAAAAATCTTAAAATTTGTATGGAGCCACAAAAGACCCCAAATCGTCAAAGCAATCTTGAGAAAGAAAGAGCTGGCTCCCTGACCTCACACTATATTACAAAGCTATAGTCATCAAAGCAGTATAGTGCTGGCATAAAAACAGAAACACAGATCAATGAACAGGATAGAAGCCCAGAAATAAACCCATGTACCAACAATCAACTAATTGTTGGAGGTATGATGGTACAATGCAGGAAAGACAGTATCTTCACTAAATGGTGCTGGGAAAACTAGACAGCTATGTATAAAAAATGAAATTAAAGCATTCTTTAACACTGTAGACAAAAGTAAGCTCAACATGGATTAAAGACCTTATAGTGAGACTGAACACTATAAAATTCTTAGAAGAAAACATAGGCAGGACACTCTCTGGATTTAGGAAAAAAAAAAACAAAAACTGAACTATCAGAAATTTTTGGAAAACATAGAGAAGTAGGAAGAGAAGCAATCACTTGAACCATTGTCATCCTGGGATAACCACTTCTGTTATATGAGCTCAGCTTGGTTAGCATGAAATAGTTTTCTAGAAGAGCTACATCTGGACAGAAGGACAATTGAATAGGAAAAAACTGTCAGGCCCCAGTATATACTGCATCGGTGAGCACTGTCAGGAAGGAGCTGTTTGTTGATATACTGCAGAGACTATGAGTATCACCTCTGTCATGACTGTGTGATGTGAGCAGAGAATGCGCCTTCTAGTTTTGGTTCCATGTGGCCAGAAAGGGTTTGGGCTAAACTTCAAGTCATATATCTCTCAAGTATTTTCAGTTCAGTTCAGTTGCTCAGTCGTGTCCGACACTTGGTGTCCCCATGGACTGCAGAGCACCAGGCTTCCCTGTCCATCACCAACTCCTGGAGTTTACTCAAGCTCATGTCCATCGAGTCGGTGATGCCATCCAACCATCTTACCCTCTGTCATCCCCTTCTCGTCCTGCTTATAATCTTTCCCAGCATCAAGACCTTTTCCAATGAGTCAGTTCTTCTCAAGTATTTCAGTAGGGAATTAAAGAGACATGTCTGGTGAGGCCTGGCATTAGCTAGGGCTCTGGAATGGTCATTGAAGCTAGGCCTATATATACTGAAATATCTGCTAAAAAGGCAGAATAAGTAAGACATTTCTGTTTCTTGGTAGTGTGCTTCAAACAGCTCTATTAAAACATGTCGGGTAGCTTTCATGTCCTTGAGTTCTCTCAAGACTAGGCAATATTTCTCTGGTCTGAATATGGACTCCATCTTTTGTTAAGAATAATTTTACATCTGGTCATAACTTTAGTTTGAATTCACAAAGCCTGTGCTGGGTGTTGTCCACCATCCCTGCAAAGCCATTTTGTACACTCTTTTGTCCCGCTTTGCCTACTGGAGGGAGGCTGACCTCTCAATGTAGCACTGGCTCAGGCTTCCTGGCCACGTGGTTTCTAGTCGTGGTTGTTCAGTCGTTAAGTCATGTCCGACTCTGTGCAACACCATGGACTGCAGCGCACCAGTCTTTCCTGTCCCTCACCATTTCCTGGAGTTTGTTCAAACTCATGTCCATTAAGTCAGTGATACCATCTAACCATTTCATCCTCTGCCACCCCCTTCTCCTTTTGCCTTCAGTCTTTCCCATAATCAGGGTCTTGGCCAGTGAGTTGGCTCTCTCTTCATATCAGATGGTCAAAGTATTGGAGCTTCAGCATTAGTCTTTCTGATAAATATTGACTGGCTTGATCTCCCTGAAGTCCAAGGGACTCTCAGGAGTCTTCTCTAACACTATTAGAAAGCATCAATTCTTCAGCACTCAGCCTTCTTTGTAGTCCATCTTTCATATCCATACATGACTAGTGGAAAAAAACATAGCTATGACTATACAGACCTTTGTTGGCAAAGTGATGTCTCTGCTTTTTAATGTGCTCTCTAGGTTTGTCATAGCTTTCCTTCCAAGGAGCAAGTGTCTTTTAATTTCGTGGCTGCAGTCACCATCTGCAGTGATTTTGGAGCCCAAGAAAATAAAATCTGTTTCTAGTTGGATTGTCCCTGTAGAAGGTATAGGAGGCCATGTTGCACAATATTCCATAATACCCTACTCCCTAATCACAGTGGCTTATGCTGTCAACAGAGGCTGTGTTCTCTTACCTACAGCCATATCTCCTATTAGGTGATTTCTCTCCTGAGATTAAAGCTGGCTTCTGATTGCCTATTCATTCTCAATGCCCCTTCTGGCTTTAGGGTGCCATTGCCAACCCTTATTGGTTTTTCTCCTTCTTGCCCCCACCTCTGTAAGCAGTCTCTTCAATAACAATTCTTTAAATTCCTTGAATGTGCCATTTGTTTCATGCTCAGTTCCTGACTGAAACACTTGTTGAAAGGCTTAGCTATGCCTCGTAGACTGACTGATACTTGGGGGATGCTTTAAGCTTAGGACAAAATCTTTCTAGTCTTTGGAATCAGATTACAACTTATTTGCTTTGATGTGCCCCAGAAATAAATGTTGCAATTTAATAATGACAGTGAACATGTGGAATACCTGCCTGAGCTTGCAGAAGCATCCCTTTATGATTCTGGAGGGGTGCAGATTCTTTGGCTACTGAATACTAGAGTTTAATTTTTGTTTTTCATGTGGACCAGTTTTTTTTTTTTTTTTGTCTTTATTGGTTTTGTTACAATATTGTTTGTGTTTCAGGTTTTTGGCCAGGATGCATATGGGATCTTAGTTCCCCAACCGGTTATTGAGCCTGTACCCCATGTATTGGAAGGAGAAGTTTTAACCACTGGACCACCAGGGAAGTCCCTGGAGTTTAATTTTGAGCTGCATATTGAACCTCGTGGCTGCTCGTTGTGTTTTTCCGTAATTTTGTTTTGGAGTCAGATAGTGATTCCTTAGTAGAGTTTCATTCTATCCCTGTTAACTTCAGACTTTAATTCTAATATATAATTATTATTATATAAATTAATATAATAAAATATATAATAATAGTAATGTAATAGATGTCTATGCTGATGGCTCAGTGGGTAAAGAATTCTCCTGCAATGTAAAAGACGCAGGAGATGCAGAGTTGATCCCTTGGAGAAGGAAATAACAACCCATTCCAGTATTCTTTCCTGGAAAATCCCATGGACAGAGGAGCCTGGCAGCTTACAGTCCAAAGAATTGTAAAGTGTTGGACACAACTGAGTGACTAAGCACACAATAATGTAATGATAATACTTCGTCTCAGGTATGATGTACATAGTCTTAACAGTCACACTGTTGATATGAGGAAACTGAGGTCCAGGGAGAAGTGAAGTAATTTACACAAGTTCACACGTGTAGTAAGTGTCTCAGGAGAGACTCAGCCCAGGTCAATCTAACTCCAGTTCTGCACCTTGAATATGGTTGTCTCCTTCCCCTTCTAGAATTCCCTATATTGATTTCATTCCACTCATTTTTTCTCTCTAAGAAGCAACTTAAAATATTAGGTGTCTGTATGAGTTAAACTATATTTCAGGAGACATCGGATTTCACTTTGAAATCCTTAATAATCCTCTAGCTTCGAATGGTACTTATTAGTTATTGATCCACATAAATCCCAATATAGAAGAACAATATTGTGCTGGGAAGTCTCTCTTTGTACCTCCACATCCATTTTTCAGCTTGTTTTCTAGTTTAGGAATTGGGCTTTAGAGTCAGAACTACTGGATTCTCTTGACTAGTGGATCAAATATGGGTACTGGCTGGACTGCATCAATATGAAGCAATCAGAAAATTGGAGTCTTGAAAAAGTGACACCATGACTCCACTGGCTCCATTCCATGCAGACCTCAGGTTTACAATGAATGCATTTCTCCCCTGAAGGCCACAGCCCTTACTGGATGACTTTTCAAGGCAATCTTAGGTTCTGGTAATTGGTCCTTTAGACTTGGGGACGGGTAACAGCTCCCCATTGTTGCTGCCCTTAGTGCTATCCACAACTCAGGAAATAAACCCTCAGGAAACTGCCTTAATTGCCCCAGTGGACAGTGTCAGGGAGTTCCTACTTAAGATGAGAAAAGCTCATTATTTATCCAAGCTAAATAATGAGCCAATGAAAGCATAAAACCAAGATTCAGCAATTCTCTTGGGCCCTCTAAAAGAAACTGAAATGATCTAGTCAACTTTAAAGAAAGACTTCTATTGGGAAGAATACAGGCGAAAATTTCACTTAAGGACCAACAGTCCTTCTATGGTGCATCCACCAACTTCTGAAGCATCTCCTGTGCAGTTCCCATAAAGGTGCTCAGCGGACCACCAAGCAAAGCAGAGCTGATGATCTTGGACCTCTTTTAGACAGTCACCTATAAGTTCAGTTCAGTCACTCAGTCGTGTCCGACTCTTTGCAACCCCATGAATCGCAGCACGCCAGGCCTCCCTGTCCATCACCAACTCCCAAAGTTCACTCAAACTCACGTCCATCGAGTCGGTGATGCCATCCAGCCATCTCATCCTCTGTCGTCCCCTTCTCCTCCTGCCCCCAATCCCTCCCAGCATCAGAGTCTTTTCCAATGAGTCAACTCTTCACATGAGGTGGCCAAAGTATTGGAGTTTCAGCTTCAGCATCATTCCTTCCAAAGAACACCAGGACCTATCTCCTTTAGAATGGACTGGTTGGATCTCCTTGCAGTCCAAGGGACTCTCAAGAGTCTTCTCCAACACCACAGTTCAAAAGCATCAATTCTTCAGCGCTCAGCTTTCTTCACAGTCCAACTCTCACATCCATACATGACCACAGGAAAAACCACAGCCTTGACTAGACGGACCTTTGTTGGCAAAGTAATGTCTCTGCTTTTGAATATGCTATCTAGGTTGGTCATAACTTTTCTTCCAAGGGGTAAGCGTCTTTTAATTTCATGGCTGCAATCACCATCTGCAGTGATTTTGGAGCCCCAAAGAAAAAAAAGTCTGACACTATTTCTGCTGTTTCCCCATCTATTTCCCATGAAGTGATGGGACCAGATGCCATGATCTTATTTTTCTGAATGTTGAGCTTTAAGCCAGCTTTTTCACTCTCCTCTTTCACTTTCATCAAGAGGCTTTTTAGTTCCTCTTCACTTTCTGCCATAAGGGTAGTGTCATCTGCATTTCTGAGGTTATTGATATTTCTCCTGGAAATCTTGATTCCAGCTTGTGTTTCTTCCAGCCCAGCATTTCTCATGATGTACTCTGCATATAAGTTAAATAAGCAGGGTGACAATATACAGCCTTGATGTACTCCTTTTCTTATTTTTTTTTTATTTTTTATTTTTTTTATTTTTTATTTTTTTAAATTAAATTAAATTTAATTTAATTTTTTTAAATTTTTTAAATTTTTTTTTTTAAATTTCAGGTATACACGTGCTTGGAACCAGTCTGTTGTTCCATGTCCAGTTCTAACTGTTTCTTCCTTACCTGCATATAGGTTTCTCAAGAGGCAGGTCAGGTGGTCTGGTATTCCCATCTCTTTCAGAATTTTCCACAGGTTGACACTAAATATTTGTACAAGAGTGGAGTTTTAATATGCTGAACATATATTGATTCTATCTTTCCTCCTGTTATCACTAAAACTCTCTAATGTCCTAATTGTACTGGCAGTAAAAGGTAATTTTGACTTGACAAAATTGCCACCTTTTCATGATTCACAGCTAAATAAATAATTTTAAAGTACAAAAGCTATGTAATTTTGAATGAAAATTTTAGGGCACAACACAAGGAATGCCAACCCATTGTCTTGGGGCCACATTGTAGACCCTGGAATAAGTGTGAGGTGGAAAAAGTCACTGAGGATTCTATTGATGCTGGAATTAAAATAATAAACTATCTAAAGATAATAAAGATAAAGAAAGATCTGAGGTGAAGAATAATTTGAGAGAAAATACTCAATGATGAGCACCAGCTTTTTCTCTGATTCAGCTGCTCATTTTGTATAAATCATAAACCTGCTCTAATGTGTCCCCATACTAAAGTTCAAAGGCCATCTCCTCTGTAATCTTCTACTTCATCTGTTCAAATGGTCACAGGGTCATCTGAGAAAGTCACCTGCAGAAGTATTTGGTGGGGACTGAAATGCTTGTCTTTTCCCATTGAAAGCGCCCCATCTTCTCAGATGGGTTTGCTTGGAGCCCCTTTCATGTGACTGGTGATAGCAGTGGGGGAGCACACTTCTCCTTCACAGGGAAAAGGTACCACTTTCCCAGGTAGATAATCTGAAAAGTCTCTCCCATTTTGTCTTTTGCAGACTCTGCTTTTATAGGCTGAAGAGTAGGAAAAGGACAGTGGGAGTATGATTGGAGTGATTGTTAATAAGACCTGAAAGGTGTACCTGGCTGCATGTTTTGTGGCATTGGTTAGAAGTTTTCAGCCCTCCTTGCTAATTCAAGGGTAAAAAGAACAATCACATTTGATAAAATTAAAATGGCTTTTAAAGCCCCACAGAGCATTAAATTGATGCGTTCGAATTGTGGTACTGGAGAAGACTCTTAAGAGTCCCTTGGCCTGCAAGGAGATCAAGCCAGTCAATCCTCAAGGAAATCAACCCTGAATAGTCATTGGAAGGACTGAGGCTAAAATTGAAGCTCCAATATTTTGGCCACCTGATGCAAAGAACTAACTCATTAGAAAGACCCTGATGCTGGGAAAGATTTAGGGCAAGAGCAGAAGGGGACGACAGAAGATGAGAAGGTTGGATGGCATCACTGACTTAATGGACATGAACTTGAGCACACTCCAGGAAATGGAGGAAGGGAGGCCTGGCATGCTGCAGTCCATGGGGCCACAAAGATTTGGACACAACTTAGGGACTGAACAACAACAAAGAGCATTAAAACTAGCTGGGTGTTTGGTTGATCTTATAGCCCATCTTTCTCCTTTAAAGAAGCACAACATCAACCATCTCAGACAAATTAGAGCCCCTGTATTCTTTGATCATTGATGCTAGCATTTTATCACTACTGTCAGGAGTGTCCAACTCAGTTACAGCCTACCTGCTTTGCTGTTGTTGTTTAGCCGCTAAGTCGTGTCTGACTCTTTTATGACCCCATGGACTGCAACCCGCCAGTCTCCTCTGTCCATGGATATTTCCAGAGAAGAATACTCTAGTGGGTTACCATTTCATTCTCCAGGAGACAGTCCTGATCCAGGGATTGAACCCACATCTCCTGTGTCTCCTGCATTGGAAGGCAGATTCTTTACCACTGAGCCACCAGAGAAGCCCCTCTCAGTTACAGCTACAGTATAAGCCCCTCTTTTCTCCTTCCTCTGTGGAGAAATGGAACCACCCATCTCCACAGCCCCAGTCCAGCATTCTGAAAAATGTGGGGGTAGTTTCTTTTTAGCTGAACCCAGGAAAACTTCCTCCTCCTCTCCTTCCTTGCTTCCTCCTTCCTTCCTTTTAGTCTATTAGTTCTAAACTTTTGTGTTAATACATTTTGTGGGTGTAAAGTCACCTTTGCTAATATGTTATATATTTTTTAGGGTCTGGGTTGTGTGTGCTACATGCTAAGTTGCTTCAGTCATGTCAGACTCTGCGACTCTATGGACTGTAGCCCACCAGGCTCCTCTGTCCATGGAATTCTCCTGGCAAGGATATTGGAATCATCCTTTCCTTCTCCAGGGAATCTTCCTGACCCAGGGATCAAAGCCCCGTCTCTTACGTCTCCCACATTAGGGGCAGGTTCTTTACCACTAGTGCCACCAAGGTCCAGGTTACTCTGTGTCTTTTAAATTACAGACTACTTTTTAATATTTGCTTATTTTTAATTGGAGGATAATTGCTTTACAATATTGTGTTGGTTTCTGCTGTACATCAACATGAATCAGCCATAGGTATACATGTGTCCCTCCCTCTTGAACTTCCCTCCCACCTCCCACCCCATCCCAACCCTCCAGCTTGTCACAGAGCATGGATTTGAGCTCCCTATAACAGATGACTTTTGAAATTACCAAGGCAAATGCAAACATTTCTACCCAGGAAGACTCCCTTCAACATGGACACTTGCTTGAAACATTTGATGTGCTTTGTGAGTTTCTGGGAACTTGCAGTATTTTGTTATATCTTTGGGGAGAAAAAGAGGATCTGGAAAACATAAAGGAAGAAACAAGGAGGGAGAATATCCAAGTTCTTTCCAAGAAAGTTTAAGAGTGGAGGAGATGAGTTAAGTTTTATATTCAGGCGGTAATTTCATGACCTTGGGTGGATTCATTTACACATTTAACACGGCTGACGTCCTGAATTGTGTGAGCTGGTCCTTGGAAGTGAAGGTAGAGAAGCAGATAATAATAGTGAAACAAAATGCTTCACACATTTTACCACCATGGACCAAAGGAGTTTAAGGTCAGAGTGCTCTAGTGCAGGTAAAGGTCACTGGAGAGAGGCAGGAGGAAACCAGGGAAAGTTTCAAGTACAGAGTCGGCCTTCTGTACCTGTGGGTTTTGCATGGAAATTTCACTCTGGGGTTGGCTGAATCTGCAGATGCGGAACTGATGTACGTGGAAGGTCAATGTGTCCATTGTACTTCACCATTTACAGAAAGGACTTAGGCATCTGCAGATTTTCGTTATCTGCTGTAGCTCCTGGAAACAATCTCCTGAAGATACCAAAGAACTGCTGTCATCATCAGTGGCATTTGACCAGAGTCTTTAAGTCAAGTTTGGATATGGAGAGACAGAAGTGGTGCAAGAGAGATGGAAAGAAAACATTTCCACTGAAGTAGGAAGACAGGCTTCCCTGGTGGTGCTAGTGGTAAAGAATCTACCTGCCAATGCAGGAGACAGAAGAGATGTGGGTTTGCCCCTGGATTGGGAAGATCACCTGGAGAAGGATATGGCAAGCCACACCAGTGTTCCTGCCTGGAGAATCCCATGGACAGAGGAGCCTGGTGGGCTGCAGTCCACGGGGTCACAAAGAGTTGGACACGACTGAGAGACTGAACATACACACGCACAAGTAGGAAGACATGAGCTAGACACAAGTTGCAGATGTTGGTTGTTTCCGGTTCAATGAAATTAACCTGGTGTGTGGCTTCTAATAGCATTATTTCCTGATAGAGAGCCAAAGGAAATCATCCAGGAAATCTATGATGAGATCATTAAACATCTTAGTGAAAGATACCCTGGCAATTAATTTCATTTGCAACATGCATGCTTATGAACCACTATTTGTTGGAATGTTGTGAAAAGGTCAAAACTAATTATATATTTGTTATGATGAGCTTAAAATTCTAGCTGTCATTTGTTATCTTGCTTCCCTTGAGACAATGTAGACTCAGTCCCATCCCTGCATTGGAGTTCTGAGTGTCAATTTTTAAAGCTTTAATGAAAATGTTTCTTTCATCACTATAATTTGGCTTATTATGCTTAATGCCACTAAATTACTTGTAAATCTTGGCATGGCTTTATTAAAAATGGTCTCATTTAAATATGCTGCTCTGGGTACAGAATTCATCATGAAGACAAGAAAAAGGAGCCTGTCTCTTCAGAGATAGTTTGGCAGTAGCTTAATGACAGATATAAAAGTACTGAAGACATTATCGACACATTTAAAATTCCCTCTGATGTTGGTTACTTGAAAACCTTTATCTTGTGTGTGTGTGTTTTCTGAGATTGCTACATTTTTTGGTCTCTTGCTGAAGAATTTGCCAGCATGTATTCCTTGTGGGTACGTTGGAATGCAAATCCTAGAAAATGGCATTCACAATTACAGTCTTTCAAAATCAAGTGTCCTAACAAAATTTCACCTTTGAAATTTGATCTATTCAATTCTCAGAGACAAGAGACAAGATATAAAGGGTCACAGAGAGTCAGACATGACTGAACAACTTAGCACGCACTTTCTTAGTCTTCAAGAGTTAGGAAGGGGGCCTGTGTTGCGATGATGGAGCAGGATTATGCTGAGCCACTTGCTGCTTCATGGTTAAATGACTTGTGAAAGCGATTTAACCTCTCTGAATTTCTGTAAACAATACTTCCTCAGGGTTGCCATGGCTATTACACGAGCAGATGTTGTGCAGTACACACCATGGACCTGGATTCAGCACACGCCTGTGAACTGATAGCTGCTATTACAGTCATTAACATTGGATAACATGACCTTGGTATTTACTGAGAGCATGGCCCAAGGCAGACTACAGCAATAGGATCTAACTATCTCTACCTGTATTTCCATATATCTAAATGTGTACAGTGTTTCTCAAAATGTCCAAATTGAACTGTCAGTCCAACTCCTTCCAGTTCATCCTGGATTACTCTGATGGAGGGTAGGAGTCCCTTGCCTTTATATGGCACCTTTGCATAAGGCTACCTTCTAACATCAATAGAGGTTTCAGCTTTATTAGTGAAACTGTGTGGTTGTCAAGAAGAGAAAGCTTGAGACCAATAAGCAAAATATCCTATAACTTATCATACAAATTGAGATACTCATGTGAAGGGCAGGGGGAACCCAACTTTTAGGAGTTCACAATTTCAGGCTTAATGAAAAAACTTTCAGAACAAACTGTGATGTCTAGGGATTCTGCTAATGAAGAAAATGAAGTAAGAAATGGGTGAAAGGAAGGAAGAAGGATATGAATGCAAATAAACAAACAAACCAAAAAATATATGCCCATGAATCCATTTGGAGTCTCAGTTAACCTACTGGGTGTAAAAATGGAGTACTGGTAGTAAGTAGTTCAGTCGCTCAGTCATGTCTGAGTCTTTGCAACCCCATGGATGGCAGCACACCAGGCCTCCGTGTCCATCACCACCTCCCAGAGTTCACTCAAACTTATGTCCATTGAGTCGGTGATGCCATCCAACCATCTCATCCTCTGTTGTCCTCTTCTCCTTCCACTTTCAATCTTTCCCAGCATCAGGGTCTATTTCAATGAGTCAGTTCTTCGCATCAGGTGGCCAAAGTATTGGAGCTTCAGCTTCAGCATCAGTCCTTCTAATGAATATCCAGACTGATTTCATTGAGGATGGACTGGTTGGATCTCCCTGCAGTCCAAGGGACTCTCAAGAGTCTTTTCCAACGCCGCAGTTCAGAAGCATCAATTCTTCTGGTGCTCAGCTTTCTTTATAGTCCAACTCTCACATCCATACATGACTACTGGGAAAACATAGCTTTGACTAGACGGACTTTTGTGGACAAAGTAATGTCTCTGCTTTTTAATATGCTGTCTATGTTGGTCATAACTCTTTTTCCAAGGAGCAACCGTCTTTTAATTTTGTGGCTGCAGTCACCATCTGCAGTGATTTTGGAGTAATTTCTCTAATTGGCTATTTTGCGGGCAAAGCTTAAAAGCAAGTCCCTCTGGTGCCCCTGTGCCTTCCTGTGAGGACACTCACCTACAACGCCAGCCTGTTTCTGGATTTATAAACATCAGCATGTCAAGATGGTTTACCGTTGGTCGTTTCGGTCCCAAGGCTTATGGGACTTTGAGTTACTACTTGTAAACGTAGTATATATGTCTCCACTCTGGAGAATTTACCATTCCTATTTTGTAACTTTTTAAAGAAATGTGACTGGAAAAATGTTTCCCTTCATATGCAGGACTAGACATTGACAAACCAGAGAACTGCTTACGCATTTGACCAACTCTTCTGCACCCCAACAGGCAACTTCCCTAAGCACTCTATTACTTCACATGGAATGGCTTACTTGCCTAGCCCTGTGCACCTCTGACACTCCTGTGACCATCCTTGATGAGTGAACATCTGTCCTCTCCTTGCTTTCAGCTGGAGGATCCAACTCATAAATGACTCGAGCAAGTAGACTGTAACTTGAGCCATTTGTTCTCAATGCATTGGGTCTCTGATGATGGAGAGACTCTGGTGGGTTATACATTTCGGAACCGATAGACTGTGCTTCTTTAAAAATCACACTGCAGAGATATTTCTTAGGGATACCTTTCCCAGAATAGACACTCAACTTTATTCCCCTTTAAAACAAATCACAGTAGTTTCCTAATTAAGACATTATTTAGCCTTATGGACAGGGAGGCCTGGCGTGCTGCAGTCCATGGGGTCGCAAAGAGTCGGACACGACTGAGCAATTGAACTGAACTGAACTGAAGCCAGGTAAGGAGCTCAATTAGGGACTTCGCTGGTGGCACAGTGGATGGGAATCCACCTGCCAGTGCAGGGTACGGGGATCGATCCCTGGTCCGGGAAGATTCCATGCGCTGTGCTGCACCTAGAGCCACCACGAGAGGCCCTCACACTGCAACAAAGAGTAGTCTCTGCTCACCACAACTAGAGAGGCCGCACTAAAAAGCAATAGACCCACATAGCCAAAAAAAGAGTTGAATTAAAGTAGTAACTGCGGACAGAGAGGAAGAGTGTTGGTCACATGTATTTTATCTCCATCTAGTTTTCTTGAACCCACTTTCTTATTTCTGTCTCTCTCTCTAGCATCTTTTAGGCTAAGAATGGAAAGCTCATGTATCGGCAGCCCCATGGGGTCAATCAAGTAGTGGATGGCCTCTCTTCCCTTTTCTCCATGCTAAAGGCAAGAAAGGCCTAGATTTGAAACTTGAAAGGAAAATAAATCTTGACTGTTAACATCATCTTTCAATCACCACTGACTTCCCTCTTTCTTCCTGAATATTTCACCTGAGCCATCTTTTCCTATTAACGTCAAGAAATTGCTGAAGGAAAAATGTTGGATTTAGTCTTTAATTAACTTTGCCATTGATTTCTACATAACTGTGTATGAGTCACTGCTTTTTATAGAAAGGGATGCAAATCTCGAAGATTAATGTTGATCTCAGGGATTTTTTTCTGGACCAGCTTCCAGATATTCTGCAATTTCTTTTTCCTCTCCTCTGAACTCACTGGCTTACTTTTTTCTTTGCCCCAACACACAGAGACACATATGGAAACATATGCCTATGTGTGCATATCAAATAAGCTTTCAGAATGAAAATGTTGGGGGAAAAGGAAGGTGATTATGTATTATATTTACTAGTTGACCAAAAAAATCTCCGTTCTGCAATTCTGCCTGGTTCAATATATTATGTGCCTTGAATAAACATTCAGTGATCAATAAGTGTTTTTGAGCCTTAAAATACTTGTAAACCATATTGACACACAATATATTTTACATATTAAAAGTCAATATATTTCTTTTCCCATAAATTACTGTAACTGTATGTAAAAAGATACAACACCATAATATTTCCTAAAATGAGAGAAAAATATTGTTCTGTTACATTAGAAAATTAAACTAGAATTCCCTTAGTATAAGATTTAGTCAATTGAATAACTATGTATTTCCCCTGTAATATTTTCACATCATTCTACTTCATTGCCAGTCAGTTGGATTCATCATTTGTAATTCTTAAATATAAGAATCTTATTACATTTTTTATGAACTACATTGTGTTCTATTTGTTGTTAATAAAATTCTGATTGACCCCAAATCTGAGTGTTGATTACAAGCACAGAAAAATATATGTCCACTATGTTATGATTTTAAAAGGTCATTTTGTTTCCTCTTCATATCTGGAACTATTTCTGTACTCAAAGTCTACAGGGACTAGATTAAAAGTTTCTTTTAGTTGTAGAATAATCCTACAGAAACCAATGGGATTTAATTATGTGAAATATTGATCCAGTGCTTGCTCCTTTCCTGATGCTGTTTCCCAATATCTCAACTCCCCAGCTAAACATTCCTTCCTCCACACCCACTCCTCTGCTCCTGGATCCTGATGTTTTCTTGAACTTCCTTTTCCTTGCCTCAAGGCCACTTTCTGAACTTCTGGCTGTGTGAATTGTACCTCCAAGTTACCTGTCATGCAGTGGTCTCGCTGGCCTTCCTCTGTTGCTGTTTAGTCACTAAGTCACGTCTGACTCTTTGTGACTCCATGGACTGCAGCACGCCAGGCCTCCCTGTCCTTCACTCCCTGTCCCAGAGTTTGCTCAAATCTCAAATTCACATCCATTGAGTCAGTGATGCCATCTAACCATCTCATCCTCTGTCGTCCCGTTCTCCCCCTGCCCTCAATCTCTCCCAGCATCAGGGTCTTTTCCAATGAATCATCTCAATTCTTCGCATTAGGTGGCCAAAGTATTGGAGCTTCAGCTTCAGCATCAGTCCTTCCAGTGAGTAGTCAGGGTTGATTTCCTATTGGCATTCCTCTAGCCCAAGCTACAGTATCCTTCCTCTGGGCTGCTGATCAAGGGACCCTCTCTCTCTCTTTTCCTCTTCTTAGTCTTCTTTCCTTCAATTCTTTCTCTAACCTCAGCCAGAGTGGCTATTACCTCTGGGCCCCATTGCACTCTTTGCGTTTTAGCCAATAGACTCCTTTTTTTGTGTGTGTCATTCTGGCCCTATATTTCCTTATTGCAGTGCCTTAGAATACACTGTTTTTTCAACTGAAACAGTTGCCTTCTCTCTCTGATGTTTCTCCCTGGACCAGATTAACTTGCCCTCTTTCAGATCTTAGCTATACAGTAAATGCCCTACATACAGACCTTCCAGTTGTGAACTTTCAAAGATGCAAATGTGCATTCCATCAACATCAGGTGTGAGTGAAATTGCACACTGCTAATGACCCTTCAGCTCTACCATCTCCCAGCTCCTCTCCCTCCTCCAGTCGGTAACTCTTCTTGTCTGTTCACTCAATGCCAGCCCCTATATGCCAGCTGTTGTACTGTGCTGCTGCTACTGCTGCTAAGTCGCTTCAGTCATGTCCGACTCTGTGCGACCTCATAGACGGCAGCCCACCAGGCTCCTCCGTCCCTGGGATTCTCCGGGCAAGAACATTGTACTACTGTACTTTACAAGGTACTGCACTGTAAGATTGAAATGTTTTATTTTTTGTGTTTGTCTTTTTATGTATTATTTGTGTGAAAGGTGTTATAAACCTACTACAGTACAGTACTATATAGCTGATTGTGTTAGTTGGGTTCCTAGGCTTCCTTTGCTGACCTTATGAACAAAATTGGACTAACAAATAGACTCTCGGAAGGGAACATATTCGTGTGTAGAGGACTTACTGTGCCTTCCTCAAGGAAGACCTCCTTGTCCCATCCCAGGTTAAATACTCCGCCCTGTGTGTTTCGGCAGCTTCTGACCTCCATTGAGGAAGTGCAATCCAGCTTTGGGTAACAGAATGCTGTTCTTTCTCATTTTACTATGAACTGTGTGAGGGCAGGGACCAAAAATAAAAGCGTCCACCACATTCAAGGCACCCTTCTAGGTTCTGGGGATACCACGGTGAGGAAAACAGATACGGTCCACCGTGGTATCCCCAGAACCTAGAAGGGTGCCTTGAATGTGGTGGATGCTTTTATTTTTATTTGCATCCTTTTATGTTATAGTCACTGATCCAAATACCATTCAAACTACTTATAAACTTAGATTTTAAAACACAAAGGTGAATGGTTTCACTCTACTAGAAAAACAAGGTACTTGGTACAAACTAAAAAGATTTTTTTTTTAAAACACAGCCAGAAATGGCTTTGTCAGGCTGAACAGATAAGAAAATTCATCAAAATAGCAAACTTGACAGCTGATAACACTTGGAAACCAAACACTGCGAATCAGAGCAAGTGATGGGAAACAAACCAACACTCAAACTCATTCTGGAAAAAAACCCTGTTGTTTTATTATTACTTAGAAAGCACACACAGCAATTTATTGGGATGAAAGAGAAAAGGTAAAATAAGTGAGCATACAAATCCATTTCAGAAGAATCCGTGCCACTTCCCACGTAATCTCAGTCTATCTGAGCTTTTTAAACTGCTGTATTTCTTGTATCTGTAGCCATAATCTGAGTTATGCATATAGATGTATGTAAAACATTGCACCATTGTTAGAAATCCTTTCTCCAAAACCTGCAGTAAGCATGTTTTTCTTCCTGAAAGCTTACTCCAGGTGTGTTCTCAGCTCACGCCATGGTCTCTTTTCTCTGAGTTCGTCTTTGATGACAAGTAAGGATACTTGTGAAGGATGATTTCCCCTTAGTTCTTGACTTTTTCTTTAACTTTTTCTGATTTTTGAGTGAGATTCCCAGTTCTTCCATGATGGCATTGAAAGAGAGACACTAGAGGACATGAAATAATGGAGCATCAGTTTGATCCACTTGTCTCCAGCCTTCATTGATCTGTTTCCTGTCTAGGCTTTTAGGATTATGAGATATTGGTTGATGGTTAACTCTGCTACAGGGTGAATCCCCAGCCAGTTCCCACACCTCCTCCTCCACCCACTGGCCACCCACCTTTTCTACTGGGGGAAACAGATTTGGCAAGTCAGCTGGGCAAATTTTGGGATTTCATTCACAAATGAAGTAGCAGAAAACTACCCAGGTAGGCTCTCAAAATAGAAAACTTACCTTTGCGGAGACACCAAAATAGAGTTAAATTAAGTCATTTCCCCCAGTGAGATGATCCAAACATTGATAGGATTATCAAGGCATACGGACACTTCAGTAATGCTATAGAAAATGAACAAACCTTCTCTACACCAAGGCTTTGTTTTTTTCTCCCATGAAACCTTACTTTGTTCCTAAAATAAAATCTAATTCTTGATGACTTTCCTTTCTGATAAAAAAAAAAAGAAAAAAAAAACAATTTAAAATTTTATATTTTCTCCAAAAAAAAAATAAATAAATAAATAAACAAAACAAACAGAGATCTGGCAGCAGCAATGATGCAGCTGTGGTTGAAATGAAAATAATATGGTACTGAACTGCACAGCAAAGATGATGGCATAATATGAAAAGAAAATGGAATTATGAGTATAAAAAGTTATGCATATGCAGATGGCATATATGTGCATAGATGTATCTATTACAATTATGCTATATCTGTTCACATGCACAATATATAAATAGCATAATAAGACATAATTTGCCATCATTTCTTCCCGCCAAGAGAAGATCTTTGAGTGACAAATTTCTGCTTGTATAGGGATTTCTACAAAGTAGTGTTGTTTTTGAAGAGATTGCTCCTAAAACGCTCTCTAAAAACCCAAAGCCTTTGGTAAAGTTTATGGAAGTGCAGGCACTATTCCTTGACCATTAACTCACAAAATGGACAGAGTTGAAAGCCAAATGATCATATACCACCAGCTGATTTCTAGAGGATGTGCGTGCCTGACAGGAAGAAAGTGGTGTCTTATGTGTGCAGAGTACAGAATGTCTTCTGTGGTCCTTCTGTATCAAAGAGCAACATGTTTTTCTGAAAATTGATACCCTACTTTGTTCCATAAAAAAGCTAGTGCATTTGAAACAAGCAGCATTTTTAATTCTTCTACTTGATTTGAGAATCAGACTTAACAAATTTAGATCCTAGGTGTAAATTATTGGCTTACCAGGCTCACACCTCTAAAAAACTAGCTGTTTGCATATCCGTTCTTATTTCTTTTATACCTAAGTGTTTATAGGATTTGAATTTCATTTCCACTTTTCTATGGTACTAAAAAAAAAATGAAAATTCAGGTCATGCATGTTAATTTTCTTTCAAATGGTAAGTTGTGGCTTTAGTGAATTGAGAGGGTGTCACACCTCATAAAGAAAGTTCAGAAATGTTTTCCATGAATTATACTTCAAAAAATGCAATGGCAAGTGTGTCACAAATGAGATATAATTTTTGTACCCTTATGTGATGTGGAATTTATGTGTTGCTACTAAGATGGAATGAATATTTTATAGTGTCGCTGTGTTAGACAGTGTTGTATTGGGGTTTTGCAAGCTTTGTTCAGAAATTTGTTTGAATGGAAGAAAGTGTTTTTGCATAGGACTTTTCTGGTTTCAGAAAGTTCACTAAGATGGAAGGGGGAGCAAGAGAGAGAAGGAAGGTGTGCCAAGGAGTTTACATACTCTGTGACACATAAACCGCACAACAGCTTTAGAAAGGAGTTGTTATGCCCATTGTATAGGTGGGGAAACTTACTATTAGAAGTATTGGATAACTTGCCCAAGAAATATGATTCATAAGTTAAAGAGCTTGTATTTGAACTCAGCTCATTTGACTCCTCAAACTTAACAGCTTTCACTTGAAATCTCCCACACCATGATGCTTAATTCTTTTAATTAAATCATTATAAAGAGCTCTCTGTGGATTCTTTCCTCATGAAATATGTTAAGAACTATAATCTTTTGTTTCATTTGCATTCTCTAATGCTTGATATTTTTCTCTACTTTTTTTTTTTTTTTTGCCACGTCGTGTGGCATGTTATATCTTAATTCCCGAACCAGGCATTGAACCTGTGCCCCTTGCAGTGGAAGCCTATGCCTTAACCACTGGGCAACCAGGGAAGTCCCTCAGATGTTTGATTTTAGACAAATCACTTTGTTTTGCACAGAAAACCACCAAATTGGGCTTCTGTTAATAGACATGGCTCATGTAGGAGATACAACCAGAAAGGGACTCTTAAGTCTTTCCTATTTTGGGTAAAGGGGCAATCACAAATCTTATCTTGATAATACGAATCAATCAAATTTTTCTTTAAAAACAAAACCAATTCCCCCTCCAATTTTTTTATTGCCTGAAAATACAGCAAACATCTTCTTTGTTTTTTGATTAACCCTGGGTATTTATTTCTTGCTGCCTGTGTGAGAAGGCATATAAATATCATTTTATCAGTGGTCTACTTTCTCTGCCTTTGGTCATAAACTATGATTTCTTTTTGATTCTTATTCTGTCTCCAACTGTCAAAAGGAAAATGGCAAGATATTGGGGCTGACCTTTCTGCTTCCAAGTTTTTGCTATAGTCACAAAACAAGATGACCTTTAAGGTCCCTCCCAGCCATGAACTTGAATAAAAACCACACATTCTCATATCCACAGGAAATGAAAGTGTGAAGGTCATCTTTCAGCTCAGAGTAGCTTGGGAGAGGCTTGTCTTCCTGAGTCAATTTGCCTATTGTAATCTAAGAACTGAAAATACATGTAACATAAAGACTGAGCTTCTGAAGTAGGATCCAAATTATGGTAGCTTTCCAAAGCATTTACTTCCAGACTTGATTTTATGAGCTCCTTTATGTTCATACAATCACACACACACACACACACACACACACACACACACAACAGGTAAGGCGTGAAGGTGTAAATTTCTAAGCTCTTTTGCTAGATACTATCAAGCATAAAAATGCCCACTAGCTGCCTTGCTCTAGAGGCAGGAAACTAGATGTAGGATGCTGTAGCAGCATCCTTCAGTGCTTTGCAGACTGGAAACCCCCCTGGTTAGCTTGGATCCTGGGCTGTCCCGTTTTTCTCTGGTAGATGGAATTCATGTTTTTAATGGATCTACATAGATGACCATGAATTATAATTGTGAGTTGGCCCCTGGCGTCAGAATGCTGGAATTGAAGTTTAAGCTTACTGGACAGGTGATTATTTTCTTTGACTCAGTTTTTGTATCTATAAACTTAAAATAGTAGTAGAATCCTCTCTTTTTTTTTTTTTTCTGAAAATGTGATGAATTTATTCCTTAGCTTTTAGCAAATAAGAAAAATACTCCCCTGAGGAATCCTTTTCATACAGCTAATATGAGAATCGTTAACCTGACATACGTTAAACACTTAGGCACAGTACCTGGCCCATAGTAATTACTCTGCCTTTAAAATAAAATGTTATACATCACTGAAAGTATTTTAAGTCTATGGCGCTTACTGATCTATGTATCTGTCTATCTACAAATGTATGTAGAGTCCCTTGCACAACAAGGTGATCAAACCAGTCAGTCCTAAAGGAAATCAACCCTGAATATTCATTGGAAGGACTGAGGCTGAAGCTGAAGCTCCAGTACACCTGATGCCAAGAGCCAAATGATTGGAAAAGACTCTGACGCTGAGTAAGACTGAAAGCAGGAGGAGAAAGGGATGACAGAGGGTGGGATGGTTGGATGGCATCACCAGTTCAATGGACATGAACTTGGGCAAACTCTGAGAGATGATGAGGAACAGGGAAGCCTGGTGTGCTGCAGTCCATGGCGTCGTAAAGGACACTACTGAGCCACTGAACAATAACAACAATCTATCATCTATCTATCATCTATTTTTTTTGTGTGTGTGTGAAGCAGAGAAACAGTAAAAAGTTGATATTTCTTTAATTTTAGCCTTTGTATGTCCTTCTTTGCACTAATTCCTTTGAATATTTTATAAACAGTGTTTTAGTTTAAGTAGGTTCTGTGCATGTTTAACGGAGAAGGCAATGGCACCCCACTCCAGTACTCTTGTCTGGAAAATCCCGGGGACAGAGGAGCCTGGTGGGCCGCAGTCCATGGGGTCGCTAAGAGTTGGACAAGACTCTGTGACTTCACTTTCACTTTTCACTTTCCTGCATTGGAGAAGGAATTGGCAACCCACTCCAGTGTTCTTGCCTGGAGAATCCCAGGGACGGGGGAGCCTGGTGGGCTGCCGTCTATGGGGTCCAAAAGAGTTGGACACGACTGAAGCGACTTAGCAGCAGCAGCAGCAGTGCATGTTTAAAGCATAGAATTTTCAACACCTATTATTACTTGTTTTACCCAGCCCATAACATGCTTTGGTATTTATGTAGTAACAGGTTTTTATGACAGCTTGTATCTTGTTCACAATAGGTGCTCATCTATAAGAAGGAAATGGAAACTAACTTCACTTCTCGTCATTTAAACGTGTAATCATCTTTGTGCTTATGGGCCCCCATTTACAATGAATCACTATGATGGTATGTTTGATGGGAAAATTCACTGATAAATGAATTTGTATAGTAATAAATGATAGTACTGCTATCATGCTGTTCCTGACTCTATCCAAAGATAAAGTGGTGTGTGTGTGTGTGTGTGTGTGTGTGTGTGATTTCTCTTGTAGAAGAAAGGGAACTGAGAAATAGAAGTTAGTCTATTAGAGACTGCAGCTGAAACTTCAACTAGCACTATACCAAGGGAACATTTCATGCAAAGATGGGCTCGATAAAGGACAGAAATGGTATGGACCTAACAGAAGCAGAAGATATTAAGAAAAGGTGGCAAGAATATACAGAACAACTGTACAAAAAAGAGCTTCATGACCCAGATAATCATGATGGTGTGATCACTCACCTAGACAGACGCCAAACATCCTGGAATATGAAGTCAAGTGGGCTTTAGAAAGCATCACTACGAACAAAGCTAGTGGAGGTGATGATGATGGAATTCCAGTTGAGCTATTTCGAATCCTGAAAGATGATGCTGTGAAAGTGCTGCACTCAATATGCCAGCAAATTTGGAAAACTCAGCAGTGGCCACAGGACTGGAAAAGGTCAGTTTTCATTCTAATCCCAAAGAAAGGCAATGCCAGAGAATGCTCAAACTACCGCACAGTTGAACTCATCTCACACGCTAGTAATGCTCAAAATTCTCTAAGCCAGGCTTCAGCTGGTTTTAGAAAAGGTACAGGAACCAGAGATCAAATTGCCAACATTTGCTGGATCATCAAAAAAGCAAGAGAGTTCCAGAAAAAACATCTATTTTTGCTTTATTGACTATGCCAAAGCCTTTGACTGTGTGGATCACAATAAACTGGAAAATTCTGAAACAGATGGAAATACCAGACCCCCTGACCTGCTTCTTGAGAAACCTATATGCAGGTCAGGAAGCAATAGTTAGAACTGGACATGAAACAACAGACTGGTTCCAAATAGGAAAAGGAGTATGTCAAGACTGTATATTGTCACCCTGCTTATTTAACTTATATGCAGAGTACATCATGAGAAACGCTGGGCTGGAAGAAGCACAAGCTGGAATCAAGATTGCCGGGAGAAATATCAATAACTTCAGATATGCAGATGACACCACCCTTATGGCAGAAAGTGAAGAAGAACTAAAGAGCCTCTTGATGAAAGTGAAAGAGGAGAGTGAAAAAGTTGGCTTACAGCTCAACATTCAGAAAACTAAGATCATGGCATCTGGTCCCATCACTTCATGGGAAATAGATGGGGAAACAGTGGAAACAGTGGCTGACTTTATTTTTTTGGGCTCCAAAATCACTGCAGATGGTGACTGCAGCCATGAAATTAAAAGACGCTTACTCCTTGGAAGGAAAGTTATGACCAACCTAGATAGCATATTCAAAAGTGGAGATATTACCTTGCCAACAAAGGTCCGTCTAGTCAAGGCTATGGTTTTTCCAGTGGTCACGTATGGATGCGAGAGTTGGACTGTGAAGAAAGCTGAGCACTGAAGAATCGATGCTTTTGAACTGTGGTGTTGGAGAAGACTCTTGAGAGTCCCTTGGACTACAAGGAGATCCAACCAGTCCATCCTAAAGGAGATCAGTCCTGGGTGTTCATTGGAAGGAATGATGCTGAAGCTGAAACTCCAATACTTGGCCACCTCATGCGAAGAGTTGACTCATTGGAAAAGACTCTGATGCTGGGAGGGATTGGGGGCAGGAGGAGAAGGGGCTGACAGAGGATGAGATGGCTGGATGGCATCATCGACTCGATGGACATAAGTTTGAGTGAACTCCGGGAGTTGCTGATGGACAGGGAGGCCTGGTGTGCTGCGATTCATGGGGTAGCAAAGAGTTGGACAGGACTGAACCGAACTGATCTATAGCTTTCGTAGCTTTAAAAGAATAGGGACCCATGTACAGAAGAACGTACTTGCAAGGCAGGAATAGAGATGCAGAGAACAGACTTGTGGACCAAGGGGGTGATGGGGATGGTGGGACGAATTGGGAGAGTAGAATTGGCATACATACACTGCTGTGGGTGAAGCAGATACTGGTGGGAGACTGCTGTATAGCACAGGGAGTTCAATTCAGTGCTCTGTGATGACCTAGAGGGGTGGAGTGGGGCAGGGTAGGATAGGAGGGAGGCTCAAGAGGGAGAGGATATATGTATACATATAGTCGATTTACATTGTTGCACCGCAGAAATCAATAAGACATTGTAAAGCAACTACATCCCAAGTCTTTTAAAAAGGAGATACTGCTTTATTCTGCAGAAAGTCTTTCCTCTTGTACACTTCTTTGGTGTGTATGGTGTGTTCCCATCAACTCCCTTTCCTTCCCTTCTCCTGCCTTGTTTTACCTCCTTTTCTGGCTTGTTTCTCTTTATAATTGCTGACTACATGGCACCTTCTTTGGATTAACCGTGATAATTGATTTCTTGGTACAGCTTCCCTGATAGCTCAGTTGGTGAAGAATCTGCTTGCAGTGCAGGGGACCGTGGTTTGACTCCTGCATCTGGAAGATCTGCTGGAGGAAGGGAAGGCTACTCACTTCAGTATTCTGGCCTGGAGAATTCCATGGACAGTCCATGAGGTTGCAAAGAGTCATAGATGACTGAATGACTTTCACTTCACTTGTGAATCTGAACATAAATTATTCTCTCCTGACACCTTTGTTCTATTATTGCAACTATTTCCTGGAAGGATTGGGAGGAGCTAATTAAGTTCTCCTTTTGTAACTAAAATAAAATGCCTTGGGGAGGGGGGTGGGACCTAAAGTGCAGAATGTTTTTTATACCATAGGAAAAGTTATGTGCCTGGATTTGATTTTCGTTTACAATATTGAAAGAACCCAGCCTAAGCCATCTGGGACAGGCTTTCATATTGGTTGCAAACTTGGCATCAGGATGTGAATATCAGGTTGATTTCTCATTGTATATTCCATTTTTATGCATTCAGTGCTTTCATTCTTTAGTACTGTTTAGGAGAACTACTTTGAATACATAACTTCAAGGGTTTTTCTGACACATTATTTTTTAGAAGGTCGGGCCTACCGAAGAATGTAATACAGGTTTTACATTTTGTATAGTTTTCTTCCTTTAATTTATTAGACTCCTTATTCAAAGACACTTGAAGTGATCCGTAACAGTGTGTAATAAATTTTCACCTTATGCTTAGAAGAAGAGAATGATATTGGTAATATTAAAGTCATTTTACTGCTACAAAAATCTTTTATTTTATATATAGGCTTTAACTTAAAGGCAAGCTGTGATTTCAAGTCTTGTTGTAAAACCATTCTTAGAAAAATACAGAATATCAGGAGATATAGTAGGGAATACTTTGCTGAGAAATAATGTGATTATTACTACTATTGTTATTATTTTCTCAGTCAGCAGAGGCAGTGTCTCAGTAATTTTTTTTTAACAAGAAGGACTAAGCATTCACATCCTTTGAAGTTATTAAACTCTCAGGCCTTGTGTGGATGTAAACCTATGTTCAATACGTTCTGGGCCTAGAATCCAGAAGTTGTTCAAGGAACATGACAGAAGACTCCTGCTCATGTGCTTGCTGTCTTAAGGTTTTGGAAGTCTGGTTGCCTATCTGCACAAGTGTTTTACTTCTCAGGATAATTGATGATCTGAGAACAGAGATCGGGCTTCAATTATTCCACACGAATTACAGGAAGGAGAGTCTTAGAGGAAAAATGCATGCGCTATCTTTGTGTGCAGTTCCCATATCCTAGAAGTCAAAATTTGAGCATCATTTACTCTAGTTTTATCAGTTTTCTGAGTTTGTTCAGAAACCCTGGGTCATCTTTTTTGTGACCATCCTTGGAGTTAAAAAAAAAACAAAACAGATCTGTGAGGTTGAGAGTCACCATGGTAGCTTCCATAATAGTGGTTGTGATGAATTGTGCCCTGGAGCTCACGAGGAAGTTGATTCTCCTCTGAGTTTGTACAGAAACTCTCAAGTGGAGGACATTTCAACACTGAATGAAAATGTCAAAGTGTGGTCCCCTCCCTTCTCCTCACCTGTGACTCAGCAGCTACTGCTTTCACAGACCGCTTCACTGCATTTTTTATGCTTTAAACTGGCTCTTCACAGGCCCCTAGCGGCCTATCTTCTCTTGCTTTGGCTGTAGCACATAGATACCGATAGCTAATGTTTCCTAGCTCCTTTTAATGCCATGTTTCACCATCTCTATGTCCTTTTACCCTCTTTCTTCTGTATTTCATTTTTGTCCCCAGACCTGAGGCTTCTTGCTGACATTTTCGCTCTCTCAGATTCTAGATTTAAGCTTCTAATTTCTTGCATGAAGGCATGCTCCGGAACTTCTTGTTTCTTATCCGAGGCCTTTAAACTAAAATATATACATCCATGGGGGACACAGGGTTACTTGGCACCAAACACACACGGATCATCTTTCTTGGGTTCACTTTTATTTAAGGATTTTATTTAGAATTTTTTTTCCTTCCATTAAATTAAATGTAAGTATAGTGTGTGATGTCATTTCTTCTCTCTCTCTTTTTACTTGGTGTGACTGTCCACAATCCCCAAGCTCTTAGGGCAGCTGTTCTCAGCCATTTTTGCACCAGAGACTGGTTTCATGGAAGACAATCTTTTCCAAGAAAAATTGGGCGAGGACTGATTCTAGGGCACACAACCTAGAGCCCTCACAAGCGTAGTTCACAGTAGGGTTCATGCTAATCTAATACCACTGCTGATCTGACAGGAGGTGAAGCTCAGGCGGCAATGCAAAAGGTAGGGAGTGGCTGTAAATACGGACGGGCTCCGCTTGTGGCTCAGCCTGCAATACAGGAGACAGACGAAGTTTCGCTTGCTTGCCCCCAACTCACATCCTGCTGTGTGGCCCAGGGACTGGGGACCCCTGTCTCAGGATATAGGGAAGTTTATTTCCCTCTAACATTAGTGATGATTTCATAGAAAGTTTTGAAATACGAAGTTAGCACCGAGGCAGAACATTTTGATACTAATCTATGTGCTTTTTCCAGTTCTTCTATATCTCAGCCTCTTTTTTTTTCTACTTCTAAAGCGAGAGCTTTCATATGCATTGCCCTCAGGGTAGGGTTGACACAGGGGAAAAACTAGTCAAAGTTGCAGCTTTGAGTTCTTAAATGAACTTGTATGGATCTATAGAGGTCTTTGCTGTCTTTGAAGCTATTAATTACAATAGTCAGGTGTTTGAAAGGAGAAAAAAGAAGGTACTTGGAGTTGTAAATGTTCAGAGCCTTCTGGATCCAGTATATATGACTGGGCCAAGTGGGGAAGATTGGAGTGTTCGGTATCTGCTTTCAAGGAGAAACATCCAACCAGGTATGGGAAAGCCTAAACCCCAAGGGATACCTGAGAAGGGTCCCTCACTTGTCAGCGCTGGGATAAAACTCCCAAGGAGTAGGAGAAGGCAAACAGCCTGATAGGTGGTGGGGGACTCAGAATACGGGGAAATTGTGCCCACTCTCTGGCCCAGACTCTCAGATGAAGCCGTCACTTGAGTGGAGACATGTCCCTGGGCTACCAGGGGGCCAGCTGGAGACTGTCTTTGGGTCTCCCATGGCCTCTGACCGTTCTCAAGAGCAGCTGCCCCAGAAAAAGCACAGAAGTGGCAGATGGGCGTGACCCACCAGGCCCATTGTCCAAAGAACAGAGTTGTTTCTGTAGTGAGGGCAGGCTGCAGCGGGGCTCATGTGGCCAGCCAGAGGAGAGCAGCTCTCTGCCTAGAAGTGGCAAAAATATGTTTCCCTGCCAACCCAAAGCGTCCGACAGTGCCTTTTCCTCTCTGGCATCATTGTCAAAGGTCAGTGTGACTTTCATCTCTGACCCTCTAGCTAATCTTTGGCTTCCTTACATCTCTTTGGGCTTCCCTTGTAGCTCAGTCAGTAAAGAATCTGCCTGCAGTGCAGGAGACTTGGGTTCGATCCCTGGGTTGGGACATCCCTGGGGAAGGCAATGGCAACCCACTCCAGTATCCTTGCCTGGAAAATCTCATGGACAGAGGAGCCTGGTGGGCTGCAGTCCATGGAGTCGCAAAGAGTCTGGCATGACTGATAAACTAACACTTAACATTTAATATCTCTTGAGCCTGCACCAGCCCCTCTGATAAGCTAGGAGGCTGCCTACTTCCTCTGCATATTGGCCCCATACAAATGTGCCCAGGCTCTGCCTGGCAGCCTGAGTTAATACCATGTGTCCCCTCACTTCACAGAGAAGAGGGCTTGGTCTTTCTAGCAACTCAGAGGCTGTGTTAGGAGGATGAGATGGTTGAATGGTATCACTGACTCAATGGACATGAGTCTGAGCTCTGGGAGCCTGGTGTGCTGCAGTCCCTGGGGTTGCAAAGAGTCAGACACGACAGAGTGACTGAACTGACGTGTATACATATGTGCGTGTGTATCTACAGGCTCCCCAGGTGGTGCAGACCATAAAGAACCCAATGTAGGAACTAGAGGAGAGGTGGGTTCCATCTCTGAGTTGGGAAGATCCCCTGGAGTAGGAAATGGCAACTCACTCCAGTATTCTTGACTGGGAAATCCCATGGACAGTGGAAGTTGGCTGGTTACAGTCCATGGGGTTGCAAAGAGTTGACCACGACTGAACACACATGCATGCATGCATATATGTATACACACATATATGTATACACACACATATATGTTCTCCAAGCTTTTTTCTCCTCTGCTTCTACACTTTAATTTTCTTCCCACTTTTTGTGAGAATTTAAAAAATGCCATGGTTGGAAGAGAGTTTTAACTGCAACCCCCTCATTCCACAGATGACCAAGTTGAGAAGGAGGGAAGTATTATACAGTGCCTTGCCTAGAGACACAGCGATTCAGCAGAGGTCCAGGGACCTGAATTCTTGGCTCGTGGTTCCCAAGTCACCTTTCCGTTGGGCCACAGATGTCTTTCAGGGGTTGATTTACATGGTGGTGTCAACCTGTACACTGGAAAAGTTATTTCTAAATGGATGCTAATTGCTTCTTGGCCTCTCTGTTAATTAATGAATGTTTGGGTTTCCAGGCAAAGAAAAGCCTCTTTGCACAATTAACAGAAATAACCTGATTAGAGAGACTTCTCCAAATCGTGTGCTAAGTAAGTTAATCAGACCATAGAAGAAATAAAGTCAAGGACGCTTGGAAGCATCTGATAATGTGCCAAATTTCAGTGAGAAAACAAAATTACCAAATTGTGTTAGGTTATCTACGGACAGTAGTTTTTTCCAGCTCTTATGGTTGGTAAAGACTAAGTGATCAGGAAAACATTCTTATTTGAAGTTGAAAAATCTGAGTATTTGAAGTCTGACCACTCCAGTTGAAAAAAAGAAAGAAAATTCTGGCTAAGCTAAATTTAAAATTATAATCACTAGGGAGAACTACAGTGGCTTCATTACGTCACTCAGGTTTTACTCATTGTTTTTGTATCTGGACATACACATTGTGATGCAGAAATGCGTTGCAGTGCAGTATGGCCAATTAGCCACGTTTGGGCTGACAACGATGAAGCTTAGATTCTGCAGGGTGTGGAAACCACATAGCACATTTGTATTGTTGATTTTCTATCACAAGAATGCCCTTCTCTTTGCAAATAGAATTTCTTTGAAAACTTAAGGGAGAATCCCACTTTCCATGATACCAGTCTCTGTGGAGAAGATTTAGAAAGCAAAAATGGTTTTAATATGCCTGTGCATCTGGACATAAAATTCTATAACTGTGAGAAGCATAATGAGATGGTTCCTAAAGGCAAGTTAAAACTGCAGCGTCAAGCAGAAATTTTTCATTATCTATAAGAGTTAATTAATAATGCCATTTGGCACAGTTAGATGTGCAGAAAATAGTACAAGAAGTAAGAATGTTTTGTTTCCCATTTGCTTTTCAAGGCTGTTCAGGCTGCTTTTAAATTGCTTACTAGGAAATAGACCTTAGAGTGTAAGGGTCATGGGTTTGGAAACTAATTGGGATTCATTATTTTGCTGCTTTGCCACAGATGGCTCATATAGAACATAAGATAATGTGAGGCAAATGCACTGAGGTATTTGGAAATAATTTTCCTTGGATAGGTTTACAGTCATATAATCTAGCTGATTTTCCTAAAGGCACAGTCTCTATCCACCACGTATTCCTTGGGTAGTTCCAATTTTGCTGGAAAAACTTTAAGATAATTCAATTTATAATTTTAGTCTGAAACAAAACAAGCTTTATTTTTTTTGCCTTATTGCAAAAGACAAAAGCTTGTATTGAGGCTATACAAGCTTGTTAAGAAATAAATTAGACAACATCACATGCTCCACAGTTGCTTTACAATCTTCTCATACCCCCCTGCTCTCTTCCTAGCTTTAAACAATGTTTCTCAGGGTATCTTGACTGTGTTCAGTTGTTCAGTTGTGTCTGACTCTTTGGTGACCCATGGACTGTAGTCCGCCAAGCTCCTCTGTCCATGGGATGTTCCAGACAAGAATACTGGAGAAGGTTGCCATTTCCTGCTCCAGGGGAATCTTCTTGTCTTGTGTCTCCTGCATTGACAGGTGGATGCTTTACCACTAGTGCCACCTGAGAAGCCCTTCTCAGAGTATAATCCACAGATAATCTGCCAGTGTTAGTAAAAACTCACATTTCCTGTCTAATTTAAAGTCACACTGCTATATTCAAATAACTTTTAATAAAAACTCCTGCTTACCAACTACCTTTAAGTAAAACAATTGTATTTTGGATTGTTGGGGAAAAACTCTTTTAAGAAAAAATACTTTAAAAAATGATCCTTGTTTTGAAGACGATTTCAAAAAAAAGTCATGCACCTGGTCTAATTTTAGAAAAAAACTGCTGTATTTGAGCTATTTTTATGTAAACTAATGTGCACAGCTACTTTTAAGCATTCATGATCAGATTTAGTTAAAATTCCAATTCCTGGGCTATATTCACTGTAGAGGAATCTCTGGAGGTGCAAACTATATATTCTGTATCTTAAATAATTTCCCCAGGGGATTCTGATGTACACTGAAGTCTGAAAACCAGCGACATGAAAAATAGAGCTTAAAATTTTCTTGTATGTTCAAGTTCTCTCTCTCTCTCTCTCTTTTTTTTCTAAATTCACTTAAAATGCAATGACTTCTCCTGGAGTCATTGTGGGCTTAGTGGTTATTTACTCAATGGAAGAATTGGTTGTCTGAAAGCATATATGAAAGGAGAAAGAGGAGAAGGTAAGAAACCAGGGTCTGAAATGAAGGGAAGTTTCTCAAGGGAGGAACAAGTCACAAGACAGAGCAGGAAACTTACCTACCTGAGTATCTTGAGTAGGCCTACCACTTAGCTAAACAGGAGGATCATCATTTGAATATTATGGCATTTCTACCTCAAAGATGTGCACAGTTTCTTCTTCTCTCTAGAGAGGGTTTATTAAATATTTAATGCTAAATATATCTTGCTTGGAATTAACAATCCTACCTCTAGAATTGAGAAACGGCAACAACCTGAGTGCCTATTATAGACATAAGAGTATGCTTTAGGTCACTACTATATAGATTCTGTGATCTAACAGGTTTGGGAAGTGCTGGATACTTTTCCAACTTGTTGCAAATTCTCAATGCAGCCTAACATATTAAACATACTGAAATGTTATGTAGTAAAGGGACATTTTTCCTGGTGTTCAACTGGTTACTCAGCCATGAAAATCTAATTTGAGATTTGGCCAATGAGTCATTTTCACAAACACGCCTTTAACACAACCATATGACCTAGAAACTATACCCCTCTATTACATATAAGAAACCAAGGCTCTGAGAAATTCAGTTACTTGTCTATAGACATTCAGTATGTGGCTCCATTAGAACTTGAACCTAAGTTTGGCTGCTTTAGAAAATTCTCTTCTAAGAGACTGTTCTAAGAGTCTCTTCTAAGACTCTGGGTCATTGTCTCATGTCTATTTCAGAGTCAACTGTTAGTAAAGCTGAAATAAAATCGTGGAAAAGACAAAACTGACACTACTGTATGCTAAAACATTTTGAAACCATAAAATAATATAAAACTGTCAGAATTAGTTATGGACTTCTCCAGGCAAGAATACTGGAGTGGGTTGCCATGTCTTCTTCCAGGGGATCTTCCCGACCCAGGGATCTAACCTGTGTCTCTCATGTCTCCTACATTGGCAGATGGGTTCTTTGCCACTAGGGCTGCCTGGGAAGCTATTTACAGTGTAAAGTAGTTCATAAATATTAATTGTATCCAAACCTCTGAATCATACTTTTAAATGATACTCTGTATAAAAAGGTAAGTTTTGTTACCATTAATCCTGATCATCTATACCTCATATATAGCCCTTGAACTTTTTGAGTAGCATTTTTGGTTTATTATATATAGTCCTTGGGAAAATAAATTTATGTAATTTGTAGTTTCTATATGTAGAATCAATGAATTATGAATTATATAATGTTTATCCCAATATCTGATTTTTTTTTTTATTATGAGGATGTGAGCTCTTAGGGCAAACAGTATGTTGCTTTTACCTAAATAAATGCTAATAAATCTTAGTGTAATTTATAGATATTTTCTTAAAAGTGTATTTATTTATAGAAGAAACCAAGACTGAGAAACAATCATGGCGAGAGTCAACTTTCCTGAACATGCTTTACTAGAGAAATATAGAGTTGATTGAAGAGACTTGCGATTCAGAAATTGGAACCCATTTAAAGCTAAGCAAAGAGAAGGCAAAAAGGTACATGATTGCACAGATGGCCTATGTCTACTTCTGAGAAATATATTTTGGGGGATCACTTCAAATGTCAAAATGTAACCCCATTAAGAAGAACAAAGACAGATGGATCCGTATTGAGGGAAGATGAAAAGCATCTTCAAATCCCCTATTCATTGTGAAGAGGAACAAGCTCAGAGGGACAGCAGGCAGGTTTTGTCACAACAAATTAAGTATGTTGTTGGCTTTCTATGTCACCAAGCTCAGTTAGAGTGAAAATTACTTACAGCATTTGAATGCAGGTGGAAAATAAATTTATAGAGATTTGTAACTAATGTATAGTGGAATTTTTTTTTTCTCTATTTTCTTCTCCTTGTCCTTCTCCCTAGTATACTTGAAAGGAATTGAAAATGGCAAAGGATCCAGAGAAATGAGTGTGAAAGCAGCAAGGCTCAGAAAGATTGCTACAAAAACAAAAAATTCTATCCTAGATGAGTAGGGTGGGAATGAAATAACATCTTGTGAAAAGATGTTCATCAGTGCAAAGAAAGAGGCCGAGTGAGTGGAAAATACAAGAGGCTAGGCATCAATTTCTAGCTTAGGAATTTGCTCGGAGGTTGCAAAAAATAATCTATAGCTTGAAAAATCACAGTTCCTTGAAGACTGAACATACTATCTATCTGAACATACAGAAGACTGTCAATTTCTACAAATAAATGTTACTTGGGAGATCCCTGCTCAGGGATCATCTTTGACTATGTTATGTCTTCCTGAAAGTGAAAGTGAAGTTGCTCAGTCGTGTCTGACTCTTTGCGACTCCATGGACTGTAGCCCACCAGGCTTCTCCATCCATGGGGTTTTCCAGGCAAGAATACTGGAGTTGGTTGCCATTTCCTTCTCCAGGGGAATCTTCCCCACCCAGGGATCGAACCCAGGTCTCCCGCATTGCAGGCAGATGCTTTACCCTCTGAGCCGCCAAGGAAGCCAATGCTCTTCTCTGTGGTACCTGAGGTTTCAAGTTTAGTTTTCATTTTCTAGGCCTTTTTTTTTGTATCTTTAAAATCTAGCACATCTTTGAATCTCTGTGTTAATGATACATTTCAAATAGTAGACTCAATTTGAATTAAAAATTAACATTGTTAAGGAGTTATGAAAAGATGAGGCTTTAGATAGTTGGAAAGTGTGGCTTTACAGAGCATATGGTACTGGGAGAAAGAAAGGGGAGAAAAGTTTCACAAAGATGAAAAGACTGCCACAAAATAACAATTTGTTTTCATGCTTTGCACTGCTGAATGGCTGAACCTACTTTTGTATGAGGAAAAAGTTGTTTAATCTTAATACATGAAAATACAACTAAGATAACCATTCTCTCAATGGTATAGCAAATTGCTGTAAATGCACATATTTTGGAGTCTGTATACATCTAACATACCTCTGTTTCAACATCAAATGCACATGTGTTTCTAGTGCATTGAATTCAATGTTCAGAGTACGTGAGTTTTGCTATCTTAAACAAGGGTGGGGGTTATGGCTATTTATGTTTAGTAGACACAGATATCATCAACAACACTAATTAGCAGAAACAGTTTCTACTGACGTACACCTTCTTTCTTTTTTTTTTTTAAATGATTACACAGTGTGAATTGAGGACTGTGTCCGAATCCCTTTCTCCTCTCGAATTAATTTGCCACATTCTAAATCCGTAGATAAAGTGGTTCCAGAAGTGGAGTTGGTTGGATGGGTTTGCTTACACTGCAGTCCATAAAAGAAACAAAAAGCCTTGCATGCAAAAGAAATGAGAAAAATATAGAAAAATGAATAAATCAGAAGCAAAAAAATGAGTGTTTAAATGAAAATTTAAATCAAATGACAATTATGAGAAGCACATTAAAGCATAACATATACAAGCTTTTATTTTTCAAATTAGTTGCATAAAACAAGACACCTCAAGAGCAAATTGAAAGTTAAAACAAAGCAGATCAGTCCATTCTCCCTTTTAGTTAAGGACAGTTTTCTCTAACAAGGTCTAGGAAAGTGGTACTTAATGTTCTCACAATTGCCTTGTAATTTTGGGAAAATTTTCATGATGAAACTAGGTTATAATCAATCATTCCCATCTTTGGAGATGTTTCCACTTAAAGAGAGTGGGACTCATATGAGATTATTAATCAGAACTGGGTATATTATTTGGAAGGCCCAGAGCAAAATGGAAATGTAGAGCCCTGTGTTCTAAAGTCGTTAAGGATTTTAAGGCATTGATAGTTGAGCCTTAAATTAGCACTGTCATTAATAGTGCATAGTTTCAAAATTCCAACTATTTTTAAATTCATTGGGTACCAGATGCTCTACAATGGGCATGAGCTTTGTGTTTAGTTTATTCTCATAGGTTTCTGAAGGAATTATCTTTAATCACCATCCTCTAATTCAGAATAGAGTAAACTCTCGGTGTGATTTTTTATCAAAGCTAAAAGTAACAGGCAAAAGGGTTGACTGTTGAAATCAACCATAATCCTAATTTGGAAAAATAAAAATTTTCATATTTTATTGTCATCCTGTATTGTTCATCATTTTCTGTGAACTATTCTTTTACAAAACACACTTTGATAGAGGTAATGTGCAGTTTCAAAATATTTCCATTTATATCTTTATGTAGACTGCTTTGTATTAGTACATGTGCTCAGTACTGAAACTAAGGAGATGCTAACATTTCTCTCAAAGATTTTTTTTAATAACTTTTCTAATTTTGGATTTATTTCTTCCTTGCTCTATCTAGGGTTTCTATCTTAAGAGCAAACAACTGTTGAGGAAATTAACCAAGTTTGAAATTTTTGCACTGTCATTTCCAACAGTGCTAATTGGATTTAGTGTATAAGGTGCTTCCTTCTTCTCATTAATAAATGATGGGCCTACAGTGCCAGCAGCACCTGGCAGGGATTCAAGAGCTCTTTGCTCTAATTCAAAAGTGGCTCTTCTTGGCATCTAATTCAATAGACTATTACAAAAAGGGCAAGCATCCTTAATACCCCTAAACTTAAGACAGATAACACAAACCCCAAACTAACCCGTCTTAGAAAGAGATGACTCACCTGTTCAATATCGTTGTTCTTTCGGGATTTGTATATAAATTCTCCAATGGCTACAAATACAGAAAGGACCAGTCCAGCAGCCAGAACAATGAAGATGCCCCCAATATTTTCTACTCCCAGAGCACTGGCCTCTTTGTTGTCCTCTTCTGGACAGCCATTTCCCCGCCACCATTTTTCTTTCATCATATGCAGTTTGCCCTCTTCTTGTAATTGAAGAATAGCAATAGTAATTTTATCCCGGTAAGGAGAGCCTATAAGTGAGGACATTTGGATATTGGTTACCAAAAGGTTGAAGAAGATGCAAAGAAGGGTTATCGTCTTAGAGGTTACTTACAGGTAAATTACAGGTGTCTTAGAGTTAACTACTCACAGCTATTGGAAAAACCCCAGCCTACAAATTGGCCAACAAAGGGCATGGAAGCTCAATCCTATATTTTGAAGGATCTAAATAATTGGAAAGGACAAAGCTGACATGCTGAGATGAGCTATTACTCAGATTGTTCCTTTTAAAAAAGGAAGAGCTGAGCTGGGAATTCCATGACATCCTGCTGCTTCTCGTGAGTTTCCTATGAATCTTTATCCACATTAGAGAATTTCATCATTTCAATCCCATTTTTTCTAGGCTTTTGGATGTCTAATATTGTGACAGCCTGACTAGATGATCACCTGTGCCATTTCTTCTTCCTATGGGAGTAGCTAGACATTTCCTAGTCTCCTTTACAATGCCTTGTGGTGATTGACCAATTTCTAGCCATTGGGGGCTAAAGTGCTGCATGACTGTTTCCAGTCCTGTCTCGTTAATCCTCCCAACATGATCCTCTACTCTCTCCCTCTCTTTCCTCAAATTCTCAGCAAGGAGGAAACAATTTTAAGACACTAGGGATAGTGGAACCACTGGTTAGAAAGGGTTTGGGTCCCAGGATGACTGAATGAATCAGAATCCCTCTCTCAGTCTGCTATGGGATGATAACACAGTTAAGAAATAAGTATTTATTGCCTTGGCCACTACAGACTTGCAGAGTAATTAGTTCATACTGACTAATACACTTATTAAGATACTATTAAAAGTAGGTTTTGAATAATTCAAAGGTCTCACAAAATACAGCTAGATTTAGAAAGTTTACAAGTACTTTATTGATATTATTTATACTCTATCTTCTAGCAATGCCATTGAACTTTTAACTCTGTTATGAGTAGAGAGCATCAACACCATCTTGCTGCAGCTACAGCTTGCCCAATACTGGATCCCTATGTTAATCAGAGCAAAGGAAGAGATAAAACAAGAGTGTAAAATTTCTTTATTAAATTTCTCCTGGGTGCTAAGAGTTTTTGTAAGCTTTTTATTCTACTCAGTAAGAAAGTAGTACACTCTAGGTCTTTCTGTAAACTTTAACATTCTTCTTGGTGGAAAAAGAAAAATGAAAAAAAAAAAAAAAGAAAATGTGGTCTTTTAGAACCAGAAGAGAGCTTCAGTCAATTCAGTTCAGTCACTCAGTCGTATCCGACTCTTTGCAGCCCCATGGACTGCAGCACACCAGGCCTCCCTGTCTATCACCAACACCTGGAACTTGCTCAAACTCATTGTCCATCGACTTGGTGATGCCATTCAACCATGTCATCCTCTGTCATCCCCTTCTCCTACCCTTCTCCTCCTGCCTTCAGTCTTTCCCAGCATCAGGGTCTTTTCCAATGAGTCAGTTCTTCACATCACATGACCAAAGTATTGGAGCTTCAGCTTCAGCATCAGTCCTTCCAATGAATATTCAGGACTGATTTCCTTTAAGATTGAGTGGTTAGATCTCCTTTCAGTCCAAGGGTCTCTCAAGAGTTGTCTCCAACACCACAGTTCAAAAGCATCAATTCTTTAGCATTCAGCTTTCTTCATGGTCCAATTCTCACATTCGTACATAACTACTAGAAAAACCACAGCTTTGATTAGATGAACCTTTGTTGGCAAAGTAATGTCTCTGCTTTTTAATATGCTGTCTAGGTTGGTCATAGCTTTTCTTCCAAGGAGCAAGCATCTTAATTTCATGGCTGCAGTCACCATCTGCACTGATTTTGGAGCCCAAGAAAATAAAGTCTCTGTTTCCATTGTTTCCCCAACTGAACCATGAAATGATGGGACTAGTTGCCATGATCATAGTTTCCTGAATGTTGAGTTTTAAGTCAGCTTTTTCACTCTCCTGCTTCACCTTCATCAACAGGCTCTTCAGTTCCTCTTCACTTTCTGCCATAAGGGTGGTGTCATCTGCATATCTGAGGTTATTGATATTTCTCCTGGAAATCTTGATTCCAGCTTGTGCTTCATCCAGCCTGGCATTTCGCATGATATACTCTGCATGTAAGTTCAATGAGTAGGGTGACAATATACAGCCTTGACATACTCCTTTCCCAATTTTGAACCAGTCTGTTGTTCCATGCCAGGTTCTAACTATTGGTTCTTGACCTGCATACAGGTTTCTCAGGAGGCAGGTAAGTTGGTCTGGTATTCCCATCTCAGAATTTTCCACAGTTTGTTGTGATCCACACAGTCAAAGGCTTTGGCATAGTCAATAAAGCAGAAGTAGGTGTTTTTCTGGAACTCTCTTGTTTTATCTATGATTCAACAGATGTTGGCAATTTGATCTCTGGTTCCTCTACCTTTTCTAAATCCAGCTTGAACAACTGGAAGTTCTTAGTTCACATACTGTTGAAGCCTGCCTTGGAGAATTTTGAGCATTACTTGGCTAGTGTGTGAGATGAGTGCAATTGTGTGGTAGTTTGAACATTCTTTGGCATTGCATTTTTTTGGGATTGGAAGAAGAGATCTTAGGATCCATATTATCCAATCCACTTATTTTTAGAACTGAAGAAAATTAGGATGTGAAAATATGGGTGAAAATAATAGCTACTGGCAGAGTCAGAACTTCACTCAATTCTCCCGACTCTTTCTTAGCATTGTATTCATTCACGCTTCTCCCTCCAGCACCCTATCCCATGTTATCTACCCTTCTCTCACATGTATCTTATGTTTTAAGGCATGGTTAAAAAAGCAGAAGATTAATATTGTGGCATTTATCATTTTTTTCCCATCCCTCCCAAGACTTCCTACAGTCATTGTCAGTACCTCAAAATCAAGTTTAAAAGAAAATCAAAATGTAGAGAAGGATAAAAATTATATGATATCCTTTATATATATAATCTAAAAAGAAATGATATAATTGAACTGACTTACAAACAGAAAGAGACTCACAGGCTTAGAGAATGAACTTATGATTGCCAAGGGGGAAGGATGGTGGGAAGCAGTAGTTAGGGAATTTAGGATGGTCGTGTACACACTGCTGTATTTAAAATGGACAACCAAAAGGACCTACTGAATAGCACAGGGAACTCTGCTCAATGTTATGTAGCAGTCTGGATGGGAGAGAAGTTTGGGGGAGAATGGATGCATATATATGTATGGCTGAGTCCCTTCACTGTTCACCTGAAGATATCACAAATTGTTAATCAGCTATACTCCAATACGAAAGTAAAAGTTTTAAGCAAATGTTAAAAAAAGATCAAAATGTTTTGGAGTTAGATTGTGGCTTGTCAGTTGCTGCTGCTGCTGCTAAGTTGCTTCAGCCATGTCCGACTCTATGCGACCCCATAGACGGTAGCCCACCAGGCTCCCCCATCCCTGGGATACTCCAGGCGAGAACATTGGAGTGGGTTGCCATTTCCTTCTCCAATGCATGAAAGTGAAAAGTGAAAGTGAAGTTGCTCAGTTGCTTAGCGACCCCATGGACTGCAGCCCACCAGGCTCCTCTGCCCATGGGATTTTCCAGGCAAGAATACTGGAGTGGGTTGCCATTGCCTTCTCTGGGCTTGTCAGTTAAGAGTGTGGATTTCTTGTGAGAAAATGACTCACAAAATCCAAATTAAGATATTGGCTGCTTGTTTAAACACCTCCAGAATGATGGTTAGTGTCAAAATTAGCACATTTAACATACTTATAGTATGTGAGCAATTAAGTGAATCATGAGAGTACTTGAATGTACAGAAAGGTGCTTTGAAGAATGTGAGAATGATCCTAGGGTAACAATTGCAGCAGTAATCATGCTAGTATACACAGTGGGCACTCAGTAAACATTGACTGATGCTCTCCTTCTGCCTTCAGGCTGCATGGTACCTAAAACAACTCAGACAGATGAGATCGGGTCTCTGTTTAAAGTTGGTCTCCAAGGAAGGTCATTTCCAGCTTCCTAGTAAACTGTTTTAGCCTTAACTGCTCTCATTCTCTTCAAGTTTTATTTTAAATCCCTCAGGAGGAACGTTTCCAGAGCCCTGTCCTGAGAGCCTGTAAGAAACAAAGTTTTCAATTTTGTGTCATGACTGAGCTGATTTTGCCCATCGTTGACTATGAGAAGGAACTTGGAGCCTTGAGGGAGCCAGCCAGGGCAAGACCAGAAGTATGTGGGAATTTTTTATATTTGAATATATTTTAGCTTCAGTTGTTGTTGCTTACATGGACTGAATGACATTGGAAGTGATTTATGACAAGTCACTTGAAAAAAATATATATGTACACACATGAATCTTCCTGAATAGCAAACTGATCTTTCTTAAAAAGTCAATTCATCATAGAAGAACATCTCACAAATTTATCCAACAGCTGTATTCCCAATGGATACATTCTCTCTGAGGTCTGCCATCTGTTCCAATTATTCCCTCATTGTTTTTGTTTTAAAAGCATGACAGGTTTATAACCACTATGAAAAATTCCTGGTGTGTATTTTTTTTTCATGTAGGGAGGGGGAAAAACTCTTCAATTTTGGAATCCGTATGTCCGACCCTGCATGATGTTGGCAAAAGTTAGACTAAATCGGAACATTTAAATCTCTTTATATCATATTATATAAAATACAGTGATAATTATCACAGGGTCAGCCTCCTTCACATGGAGGCATGGTCATTTTCAAAATGCTACATTGGATTCCCTGGTGGTCAGTGGGTAAGAATCCACCTTCCCATGCAGGGGACATGGGTTTGATCCCTGTGTGCTCAGTCGTGTCCAACTCTTTGTGACCCCATGGAATGTAGCCTGCCAGGCTCCTCTGTCCATGGAATTCTCCAGGCAAGAATACTGAGGTGGGTAAGCTGCTCCCTCCTTTGGGATCTTCCTGACCCGGAATCGAACACAGGTCTCCTGCAGTGATGGAGGAGATATATATTATATATATTATTATATATAATAACATCTAGCTTCTTCCACCCCATTATCTAAAATGAAGTGACAAGGCTTAGTTAGAGAGATGAGATATCGCTTTTCAAATCAAAAAGAAGCATAGTATCCTTTTAGTTAATGTCTCACTATCCCACTGAGTCCCCTGAAGAGCACAGTTTAAGGAGAGGTAACCACTTGGGAAAAAGTGTTCACTTCACTTGAATATTGGTATTTTCATCAGGAAAAGTTATTATAAATAAAGGGGCAATAAGGTAGTCACATGTTCCCTATCTCAGTCATTCTGCTGATTTATTTAAAGGACATACATAACAACAACAATAATATAGTTAATGTCTTTACTGCATGTATTTCTAGCACCAGATGTATTGCATGGAATCAAATTGGTTATGTATTGACAGTAAAAGGTGAAGACCTTTATCTGGTTAATCAAGTTAGTATAGATCAAAAACTGAATACAGGCTACTTAATCTTTTTGAAAAAATAAATTTGCTGCCAATTTAAAGCATTGCCTAAATGCTTTAAAGTTCACCTAAATGCAGGAAAGTTCACCTAAAATCTGTTTGTTTGTGTTCTTTTCATGAGAAATAGAAGATTTAACAATGTTGTGCCTGAATTCCCACAACCAACTGACCTGAAAGGCAGCTGACCCCTTTATGAGTCATGTAGTCTCTAATTCTTCATGGTTGCTACCGTTCCCTATTGCTTCTTTACACAAAGCTTTATTCAATTATGTCTGCTTGATCTCTGTAAGCACCTGAATTTCTGATCCCTGTATAGTGTTGAGGGAACCACAGAATCCTTTTCGAAAGAGAAAAATAATAATCAACCTTGGGTCTTTAATTATCTGATGTAACTGTAACTTATGATTTCCTATTGGACTAACCCAGTGGTCTAAGATGGCCTCTAATTCCTCCTCTTTGGAATGCTTATCAGAAAATTGCTGCTGACTCATGTGAGCAGAACAGATTGCCACCATACCAGAACCTTACACAATTCAGTTTCTGTAGTGAGGGAAATGGAGTTTTCGATAGGGAAGTCATTGGCCCTTGAATACAGAATATAGTTCTGGATCTCAGACATGCAAGAAGACCTAGCTGTGTGGGTCTGTATGCCTACAAGGTAATAATAACCTTAGACTGTGAAGTGGTACAAAATCAAGGGCAGGACTATTTGGCAAATAGATGGGGAAAAAGTGGAAACAGTGACAGATTTTATTTTCTTGGGCTCCAAAATCACTGTGGATGGTGACTGCAGCCAGAAAATTTAAAAGACATTTGCTTCTTGGAACGAAAGCTATGACAAACCTAGAGAGCATCTTAAAAACAGGGATATCACTTTGCCAAAAAAAGTCCACATAGTCAGAGCTGTGGTTTTTCCAGTAGTAATCTATGAATGTGAGAGTTGGACCATGAAGAAGGCTGAGCACTGAAGAAATGATGCTTTTGAACTGTGGTGCTGGTGAAGAGTCCCTTGGACAGCAAGGAGATCCAACCAGTCAGTCCTAAAGGAAATCAACCCTGAATATTCATTGGAAGGACTGATGATGAATCTGAAGCTTCAGTACTCTGGCTATCTGATATGAAGAAATGATTCACTGGAAAAGATCTGAATGCTGGGAAAGATTGAGGGCAGAAGGAGAAGGGGGCAACAGAGGATGAAATGGTTGGATGGTCTCACCGACTCATGGACAAACTCATAGACATGAGTTTGAGCAAACTCTGGGAGACAGGGAAAGACAGGGGAGCCTGGCATGCTCCGGTCCATGGGGTGGCAAAGAGTTGGACACAACTTAGCGACTGAACAACAAGGACTGTTTGGAGATTTTAGATAGTTATTAATGACTGAATCCGGCATATTGTCTGAGCAAATTATAATTTAATCTTTTCCTTTTTCCTTTTGATAGATACAGTTTTGTTTTCTACTTACATGGAACACTAGCTCTTTAATTTTGTCATCTAATATGCTTAGTTAATTTTGCTGTGTTCTAGTAAAATTTACTATAGAAAGACTATATAGGCATGTATTGGAGAACATAATGTGAGGAGTGTTAATTTGGAAGATATTGTTAAACAATATTTGGGGTAAAATAATAAAATCTATGACCTCAAACATATATGCAGTGGCAGAACTTGAAAGAAATAATGAGTTGAAAGTTTATTAGATTGAAGATCCTAGACTCTTTAATTCGAACGTGTCTATGATCTGTATGGGCATTTCCCTTTTAATTAGTCCATGGAAGGCACTGTAGACTTTCTCAGAATGTGGGATAGATATGTTTGAGTCCATTCCCTTCTATACTTTGTAATTAACATTTGCCATCTTGGATACTGCCTTGCCTTTCTTACCAATAGGCGTTCCCACTCCATAACCTTTGGAGTCAATGAGGCCCCCGATCTGGGTGAGGTTGCAGTTTCTCTGCGTCACATACTCGATGCTGGTGGACTCCATCAGCAGGGCATAGTCAGTTGTGAGCACTCGATGGATCCCCTCATCACTGTTTTTGACCAGGGCAGTCTGCTGCCTGCTACTCATGAAAGCCCACATCTTCTCATAGGTGGATATCTTCGATTTCTGCAGGGAAACAAACACACCCGCCAGCAGAGAGTGCTGAGAAAATAGGCCCTGAAGCTATTCAAAAGCCCAGGGATTCAAACTGTGTAGGGAGGATTCTTTTTCTTTAGGTAGGAAACTAATATTGATGATCCTGGGACTTTAGTTTGGTAGTTGTCAAGGAAAAACCCTTGGGGGCGCTGAGGCAGCTATGGAGAAAAAAAGAGATCCTGCCCCATAGATGTAAGACATTGCCTTTTGCTGATTTCAGAATGGAAGAGACAACATTGGTATCAATGACAGCATTTGCCCAGTGAACTCTGGCCACTTAAGAAGACGACTTCAAGGCCCCATGGGCCAAGGGGTGACTAGATCACCCCAGGACTCTATTCATTAATTCCATTGCCTTCAACTACTTAACTTCAGTAGGCATTGTTTTACTGTTCTGGTATGTAACATTTCTTTGCAGGGACAGCCTTGGGATACATCCCAGAGTTTCTCTGCTTTATTTATGAAAGAACTGCTGATTATTCTTATCTTCTCTAGAAAAATTAGAGCAAATGCTCTTTCAAACTGAAATTCAGATCAGAAAACTCTTCTTATTGTCTTCTTATATGCCTTTTTTGTATATACTTAGTTTTAAATTCCAGTTGTGGTTTAGATAATGAGGACTAAATTTTCATTTGAAAGTGTTGCATGATTTTGTTTACATTTTGTTTTGTAATTTCCATATTGTTTCAATTTTTTTTCTGTATTTGTCTTCATTTGCATCAGCACTTCCCTCTATTAATTTGAAAGATGAAAGACACTAGGGGAATTACTGATAATTTCGAGCTATCTCTAGCTCACACATTGTATATGGTACACACACACACACACACACACTCACACACACACGAGAGCTTCCTTGGTAGGCACAGGGCTTATCATCTTACCATCTCAGGGGTGTAAGATGATTTAAAACATGATTTGTGGTCGTAAGCAATGAATGAAATACCTGTGAATTCAACGCTAGCGTGGTTACTCGTGTTCAAGTGTTCCTGGGGGCTCACTCAATTCCTAAATCTATTTAAGACCTGGGTTACTGCTGTCAGCTTTATGAGTTGAGGGAGGCCAGATGGCTTTATTTTGGGTTGTTAAACATTTGAAGAGCCCCTTGAGAAAAGTCTCCTGAGACAAATAGCAATTCAATAAACAGTACCTTCTAGATACTGGTGTGTTATGGAAACCATTTTGTCATGATCAGGCCTGTGTGAATTATTCCTCACTCTCAGAGATATCTGAAAGTTGGGGTTCATGTAACCATGAAAAAGTGTTTTTTTGAGGTTGGGGTCAATGCCTAATTTGTTGGGTAATTTTAGCCTAGAAGAGTCTGATAATGCAAAATTTATAATAAAGAGCTACTTGTGTAAGTGCAAAGAGGTCAGTCTGTCTTTTGGCAGTGAATATACTGCTGGGAAAATTATTCCTCCATCACGAAACTTCCTTAAGGGAAATTTTTTTTTTTAGAATTATGAAATTTTAAAGTTGTCAAGAGACTTTAGAAACTGGTCCATTCAAACTCCTGTTTTCACAGAGGAGGAAATTTTGGTACAGAAGCTTTGGAGACTTCATGAAAGTCACAAAACTGGTTAATATGTACCATAGGTAACACTGGACCTCAGTTTTAGATTAGTCACTCAGTTACGTCCAATTCCTTGGTCTTGTGGACTATACACCACCAGGCTCCTCTGTCCATGGGATTCTCCAGGCAAGAATACTGGAGTGTGTTGCCACTCCTTTCACTAGGGGATCTTCCTGACCCAGGGACCGAACCTGAGTCTCTGCATTGCAAGCAGATTCTTTACCATCTGAGCCACCAGAGAAGCCTCAGAGTTCAATCCCCTGCAATCTAATCAATTAATTAATGACCTTCAGCTATTAATATAATTAATGTAATTAATGACCAATAAGCATGGTCTTTCCATGCTTATTTTGGGTAGGTGAATGTCAATCTTGCTAAATTCTTCTGAGAATGATTTTCACCTTATGATCTACCTGTGACACTATAGCATATATTCATGAACTCGAATTATGCCCTGAGGTTATTTGCGATTTGGTATCATGTTAATGCAAACTAGGAGTTAGCCCCATACAAAAAATCCATGAAACATCTATTTTTCCATTATATTTAAATTTTATTAAAGATAAATACTGTAAATAGGTAGAAAATTGGATTTTTTTGTGTGTGGTCTATGGAAGCTAGAGGGCTTTCCAGGTGGAGCTGAGTGGTAAAGAACCTTCCTAACAATGCAGGAGACCTAAGAGACTTAGATTTGATCCCTAGGTCGAGAATATCCCCTGGAGAAGGGCATGGCAACCCACTCCAATATTCTTGCCTGGAGAATCCCATGGAAAGAGGAGCCTGAAGGGCTACAGTCCATAGAGTTGCAGAGTCAGACATGACTGAAGCGACTTAGCTTGCATGCATGGAAGCTGAGGACAAGATGAAGTAAAAGATCAATTCATTCATGAGAAATAGACCACCTGGGGAGGAATCCTTCTTGGAATTTATGTACTGAAGGACATGGAAAAAGATGAGAAGATTCACCTGAAAACCTATACACTTGTTATTGATCCCAATCAAGTGTGGTTCTCAAATCATCTGCAGTGAAGGACTGTCTATGCTTTCATTCCCAGGCAGACCTATCTGGGGTCCTACTGTGTTATGGTAGGTAGGGATTCATATCACTCATACCAGGTGTGGCTCACCAGATTAAATTTTGACAGACTTCAAAGTGGTCTACATTCAAGAAGTATCCATTAATCGAGCTACAGCACTTCTAAACTCTTGTTCTCATTTTATTTTTTAATCTTATTGCAGGTTGGTAACACAATGTTCCCTGAATCAACACGTGTCATATCATACTTTGATTAGCATGGCTCTGTAGAGCTGATGGGACTTCCCTGGTGGCTCAGTGGTAAAGAATCCACCTGCCAATGCAGGAGACATGAGTTGGATCCCTAGGTTGGGAAGATGCCCTGGAGAAGGAAATGGCAATCCACTCCAGTATTCTTGCCTAGGAAATCCCATGGGCAGAGGAGTCTAAAGGGCTATACTCCATGGGGTCACAAAGAGTTGAACACAACCTACTAATGGAACAATAACAACATATATAGCTGAAGGTCATTAATTAATTCAGGGTCATGAATCATGACCCTTAAGGTCATGGTCATATTTACATCTTCCTTTTTGGAGTAGAAGGTTGATCTTGGCTTGAGTTCCCTGAGGTGCTAGAAGGGAAATCTAGCTGGCATGGAGTGTGACTCACTGAGGGCAGAAATTTTCCTTGGTAAGAAAATGGTTACTTGGTGGAGGACTTGGTCAAGTAGAAGGCATATAGGGAGCATTCTAAATTTCTCTGGTCCCCTCCTGCTATGTTTACTCTAGCCTAATAGTGGAAAATATAATCGGTCAGAGAATAGCACCCTTCTGATTTCATTTAAAGTTTTCTTTCCTCTTTTAGAAAGTTGTGGGAGTGCCTTCTATTCTACATTTGAAAAACTGGGGAGCTTAGATAGAAAGACCCAGAATGTGGCCAAGAAATAACCTTTTTAGCAGTTAAAACTATCTGCAGATGGCTTGAGCACCTTAGGATATAGTGCATTTTCTACCACTGGGAACTTACAAGGATAATTTCACTGTTGGACAAGTTTCACTTAAGGATCCTTCAACTCCTAGGTTCTACTCTTCAGAACAGCCTTTTCACATTACTTATGCAGGTCCTAACTTCAACAACAGTGAAGTGACACCCAGGTGTCATGTTGATTAAAGAGCCAATACACAGTGAAGGTCTTTTTCCCCCTTATTTTTGAATTCCATCCTCTGTTATACTATGTTTTGCAATATTTATTTTGTTTGGTCAGAAAGTACTATTTTAAGAGTAATTAAATTAAGTTTATTTTTTTAATAGAAACTTTTTAAGACACAAATCTTAATAATTCTTAAAAATAAAAGCATGCTTTATGGAACATTGTCATAAATATTAAAAGACCAAGCAAATTGTTTGAATAACAGTTTGGATGTTTCTGCACTGCTAAATCTTCTACAGTCTCAGCCTGCTAAATTGCTCTAAATAATATATGTTTAAAAAGAAGAAATAGTGATTGCATTTTATTTCATTGAATATGTCAAAGGTTAATTAGAAGATTTGTAAAGTACTCTGAGCTTATCAAAAATCACTAAAACTGAAAAGTTCTCATTTATCAAATCTGAAATTCTTTAGTTTTTTTTTTTTTTTAATCTTACAGGGGTTAAATCAAGGTTTAAATACATTTATTTTGTCTAGTTAAACCTGATTATATGGCTATTCTGATGCTGCTGAAAGGCTGTTGGCAAAGAATAAGTGTTTTTTTTCATCTAAAATTTGTTATAAGGGAGTATAACTATATCACCATTTGATGACTTGTTTATTTCTCTTTTTCCTCTCATAATTCTTGCAAGTTAAACACTCAATGGGAAATGATTTTACAATTGGTCTCTGTACACTTAAAAACTGCTTATTGAAAATAGTAATAATAACCAGCACATGCAGTGTTTACCGTGTGCCCACAATGATTCAAGCACTTTGCATTATTAATCCATTTAATCGTCACAGTGTTCATATGAGAAAGATAGCATTATTATTTCTCCTTTACAGATGAGGAAACAGAATGCCACATACAGAAACGAGAAACTAGGACCCGGCCCTAGCAATCTGGCTCTAGGGTATGTGGTCTTAACTCATAGGGAATCAACCATTTGTTTTAACACACAGACCATCACAATTATGACTTGGCTGACATTTTAACAGCATTAACACATTTTCTAAAAAAAATAATTGCAGTAAAAAGCTGTGGCATCTTTCTATTATAACTAGCGCTGCTGTAATTCTTGTAGCCATCACACAATTCATGGAAACAATTTACGTGAATTTAGACAGCTTATATTTGTTTAGACAACAACAACAGAAAATTAGTGTTTTGGGAACTGCAACAGTTGTAACCTGAAAAGAAATGTAGGTATTGTTTATATTTTTTCTTTTAACAGCATTTTCTATTTCATATAGTTTCATTGGTTTCAGTTGCAGCGTTTTTACTATAATAACAGGTAAAATATGTGTGAATTGTGGAGTGTAATACGATCCTAGACTGATAGTATGTGCATTTTATAGACCTAGCCCTCTAATATTTTATTTTTACTGAAATACACATTATCACATTATTTCTTCAACCAGGTTATAGGACTTCTACAGTAAAGATGTGTAATCCCATTATTCAGTAGAATGAATAACTGCGATTCTACTTCAGGCCAACACATATAAAGATTATATATATACATACACCTATTTATACACTTATTTTTACATATATCCATGACCCCACACAAATACACTAAGGGTTGATTATTGATATTTGATTTTTGTTATCTTGTAAACAAATGGTCTTATAAATATGGTAAATACATACTTATAGAACAAATAAAATACCAAAGACAATTACATTTCAAAATGTCATCTCCAACTTACTTAACATTGATTTAAAAAAAAGAAATGGGACTTCCCTGGTGGTACAGTGGAAAAGAATCCACTCCCCAGTGAAGGGGACACAGGTTCGATTTCTGGTCCAGGAGAATCCCACATTCTGTAGAGCAGCTAAGCCTACGCGGCACAACCACCGAGCCTGTGCTCTAGAGCCAGTGCTCTGCAACAGGAGAAGCCACTTGCACCATGAGAAGCAATGAGAAGCCCATGCACCACAGGTGGGGAGTAGTCTCCGCTCACTGCAACTAGGGGAAACCCACGCAGCAACAAAGACCCAGTGCAACCGCAAATAAATAATAAAATTAAAAAAATTAAAAAACCTTAAAAATCAATCAAAGACACAGAAATTAGCCACGCAGGCATCCAAACTTGTAAAACAGATACATCAGAGGTGAACAGTTGCCTTAAAAGCGATCATTTCCCTTAACACACGATTGAAGCGAAGTGAAAATTTCTCAGTCACCTCCACCTCTTTGGGACCCCATGGACTGTAGTCCACTAGGCTCCTTTTTCCATGGAATTCTCCAGGCAAGAATACTGGAGTGGGCAACCTTTCCCTTCTCCAGGGGACCTTCCGGACCCAGGGATTGAACTTTGGTCTCTCGCATTGCAGGCAGATTCTTTACCATCTGAGCCACTAGGGAAGCTTAACACATGGTTAGATATATTATTTCACTAAATAATAAGTTATCCTGGATTTTTAAAAATGTGATTTAATTTACAAAAGTCATTTTGAAGAAAGCATTCTCAGATGAAAGCATTTATACTATAGCGAGGGGCCTCTATCTTTCAAATGTATTAATATATAATATGATCATCCCAGTTGATTATGCTCTTACCTTGAATTGACAGAAAGTTATGACATTTGCAGAATCTCCTAGGTTTTTAAAAATTCATGTGTTCCCTTTAACAATTTCCCTCAGTGGGATTTAAACACCTTTGCTAAAACATTTTTCATGTTTTTCTCCTGTCCAGAATTAAAGATTGGTCCCTTACAGGCAATGTATCAGGCACTGAAACAGGTTAACTTTAATTGACCTCATGGATTTCTCCCTAAGCAATACATTTTTAAACTATAGGTACTTGGCAGTTTGAACATTGATGGCAGGATTGGCTGGACCTTTCAAACAAGAGCTAATAGCTCCTATGTGAAGAGTTCCTTCCTCTGCAGACAAGTTTGTGAAATGTCTTTCATTTTGTGCTTCGTTACATGACTATTTCTGTCTGAAACCTGTCTGCCCATAATGCCTCATTGCTTCAGAGGCACTGGTGCAGCAACTTTCTTGAAATATCTTTTGAGTTAATGAAAGCACCTAGCTACTCTCTGGAAGGAGATTATAAAGGTTAGAGACTCCCTTATTCCCACAGCAGGTCCAAAGTCCCCAGACCATGAAAGCCAGCAATGACAAACCTGTTACGATTTTTTAAAAATCTATTTTATTCAAGTCATTTTAGACTGCACCACGATCTAATCTATGTAATCCTCTGACTTGGGTCTGAGATGATTTTTACAAGGCTAGCTTCAACTGAGAGTCATTTTTCACATGAGTATTTTCTATTCTGGGTTCACAAGGACTTTTACTATGTTCACACCACTTCCTGTCTGCATAAGGCATGCTACTTAATCACATGCTGTATTGTATTTAACAGGTCTGTGTCCATCTTGTCTCTTTATTGCTATTCAGGTCTTTAAGCCTTGAGCAAAATTTTATATCCTCCCTTTCCTATCTCTTACAGTACCCACTTTAAGTACTGGTCAAAGTGGAGATCCTGGAAAAATATCTAAGTTGAACTGAATTGAGTTGAACTGCCTCATCCTTCTTCTCAGCTGAATTCTAAGGGCAGCCTCACCATCTGCTGCTTATCTACCATCTGGAAGTGGTTCTTCTGCAAATGCCTGTATGTGCTCAGCAAAGCTTCCAAGGACTAAGTTTTTCATCTGACTTGGCCTCTGAAAGTCTTTGAGATTTGGGCACTGGCACTCTCTGGAATTTTTCTGTCCAATACCAGAAGCCACACTGCCTAGGGATCGCTGACGGTTAGGAATCTGAGCAAAGACCAAACAAGAGAGTTGTTTTTTTTTTTTAATTCAGAAAGTTGAAAAAGTAGGACTAATAGCTAGGAATAAGTATTGCTAATGGTGATGATGTTGTAAGTGATAATTATAATAATTTTTAGCATTTTTCTTTTTTTTATTTAACAGTTTTCATGTTTATAATTTGCCAATTAGTATTACAAGCACACTACCTCTATTAAGTTATGTATTTCTTAAAATAACATTTCAAGGTACAGAGGATTTAATAACTTACCAAGGTCTATATAGCTAATAGGGCTTCCCCGGTGACTCAGCAGTGACTGAGTAGTAAAGAATCTGCCTGCAATGCAGGAGACGCAGGTTCTATTCCTGGGTCAGGAAGATTCCCTAGAGGAGGGCATGGCAACCCATTCTAGTACTGTCTGGAGAATCCCATGGTCAGAGGAGCCTGGCGGGCTACAATCCATAGGGTCACAAAGATTTGGACATGACTGAAGCCACTGGGCACGTATGCACGCATACAGCTAGTAAGCAGTAATATCAGAATTTGAACCCAGGCTATCTGGCTCTAGAACAAAGCTTTCCTCTAAGTTTTAATTTTGTACTAGTTATATCTCCTGAAAAGACTGGCTGGGATCCCTAATCTCTGAACGATGAACCCAAATCAGTATTCTTGGATGATAGTTTGCAAGAGGCATTTAGAAAAACCCTTGTTTTAGGCCTTAAATGATTCTTCAACTTTTAACATGAGAGTCATTTCTTCATCTAGGAGAAAGATATGAGTTGCTAAACTGTTCACTGTGAGACCAAAGTTTGGGCTATTCCATTTGTCCAAAGGTAACTAATGGAATTAATAATTACAAGGAGAGAAAGTAATTTTTCACACGTCCTACTTTTTACGAGACATGGAGAAGATTTGTACTGTAGTGCTCTAACATAAAAGGAGAAGTTGTATTTGGGTGCCACTGCTCTCAACATTGTGTATAAGAGAGGAAATGGCCTTAGGAAATCTGGTCTCAAGTTATGTCCATAGATCTTGAACTGACCACTCTTTTTACCTCCTCAGATGCTGGGTTGGCCTCAGACAGTGGGGAAGGCAGGAAAGTCTATCATTCAGGATTTTGAAACAATTGAAAGGACCAAGCAATTCAACAATATAATTAGTATCATATTAATTATATTGAGAAATATATATTATTTTGAGAAATATATGTTATTATATATTATATTGAGAATTATATTGAGAAACCAGTATAATTAATATCATATTATCGATTAGTATTCTCTCTCGAGTAGAAAATAACAAAAGAATCTGTTTAAAAAGTTTTCTTATATGAAGTCTCTTAAAGTTCTGAATTATTAACAAACTGATTTATAAAAAGATTCCATTTAAAAATTGATAGATAGCCCAACAAGGACAAATAAAAGGTCTCCTTACACTTGAAGAATCTCCTAAAAATCTTAAACAGTCCCTGGACAGTTGATAAAACACTCTGCCTTTCTTTAACTTTGACCTGGTAATTGGTCTCGTGGTGACTGACACCCTGTCATCAAATAGGCATTATATCATCCACAGTGCTAAGGTCTTTAAGACTCAGGTGCAGATGACAGGTGCAGAAGAGGAAGTATAATATTTAATAAGCATCATTAACTAAATGCCCTTGGTCACAAAACTTAAAATTGTTCTTTACTTTAATAGGCATTAGCATATAGGTATCTTGAGGTGTCCATCTATAAAACTTTGTGAATATACATGTATTTGAATTTATGATTTAACCCCAGTTCTTTGTGTAAATACAGCCTCTGGTGATCACTGTGATTGTTCCACATACAAATGGCTCTGTGAAGGAAAACTATTTTGGCTTCCCTGGTCTTAGACAAGTCATACCGTGACCCAGCACTTGATTAATAAATGTCAATTTATTCCCTCAGCCTTGTCTGAATTCAGATGATGAATAGTGAAAGCTCATCTGAGCTATTTTTAAAAAATAGCCTTTTTTCACATTGAAAATCAAATATCCCAAATCTGAAATATAAGGCCAGGTTGTCTACAAGAATAGCAGTCTAGATTTAAAAAAAAAAAAAGTCAATGACTTTGGATGGAAATTTTAGTGAGCAACTTCTGGTCACACTTTTCAAGCAGTGTGTGTATGTGTGTGTGTGGTATGTGTGTGTGCTCAGTTGTGTTCTACTCATTGCAACCCCATGAACCATAGTCTCTCAGGCTCCTCTGTCCAGGGGATTTACCAGGCTAGAATACTGGCTGCTGCTGCTGCTGCTAAGTCGCTTCAGTCGTGTCCGACTCTGTGCGACCCCATAGACGGCAGCCCATCAGGCTCCTCCATTCCTGGGATTCTCCAGGCAAGAACACTGGAGTGGGTTGCCATTTCCTTCTCCAATGCATGAAAGTGGAAAGTGAAAGGGAAGTCACTCAGTCGTGTCCGACTCTTATCGACCCCACGGACTGCAGCCTACCAGGCTCCTCCGTCCATGGGAGTTTCCAGGTAAGAGTTCTGGAGTGGGTTGCCAGTGCCTTCTCCACTAGAATACTGGAGTGGTTGCCATTTCCTTCTCCAGGGGATCTTCCTGACCCAGGGATCAAACCTGCATTTCCTGAATTGGCAGGCAGATTCTTCACTGCTGGTGCCACCTGGGAAGCCCTTTTCCAGCAGAACCTCTACTAAAAGCATCTCCTGCTTGTGTCCTAGAGACCAAATGTGAAGGGTTAGTGCACTTTGCTTATGGATTTTAGTAATTTCCATCATCCTTTTCAGCTTTTAACTGCCTATTCTTCAGCTGTGAAACAACTTAGAATCATCTTGAAAGCAAAGAGTCAGCTTTACCATTTGGATGTGCCGAAGGGATGTTTTGGGGATATTGAGGGGACAAAAGCACATTGTGTGATGAAAAAATGCTTCTTAGAAATTTCCTTGTGACCGAGTATGAATGGAACCCATGTGAGCAAGGGTCATTACATCCCCAACAGTAGATCAGAATGTGCTAAGCTAGACCAGGTAAAGGAAGCTTTCCTTATTGATTCCACAACCTAAGAGAGATACTGTCTTTGATTAAGAGAGAAAGGGAAGGAGGGACACCATAATCGCACAGCAGAGGTGATGCATTAATGCTGAGCCAGGTCAGAACTGAGTCCTTGTGACTTTAACTGCTGTCACTCAGTGACAGGGTGGAACTTCCCTGAGAGCTAAAAGGCTGGCATGTTTCTTTCCCTTGCAGAATAATCCAGCTTAAAATCCCCGAGTGTGGATCCCTCTAAAGCTTTCTGACAGCTTGCCTCCCTCAAGGGGAAAACTAAATCGGATTTAGTCCTTGTTCTCTTTTTGCAAATAAATTTCTTCTTGATAAATAGGGTTGCTGGGCTATGATATAACTTGTAAATCGAGGAACATAGAACAGCTTCTCTTCCTCTGTGGATCTCTCTGTATCCTTCCCGCTATGGTCTGAATGTTTCCCCCACAAATCCATATGTTAAAATCCTGACACTCCAAGGTGATGGCATAAGGAGGTCAGGTGTTGGGGAGGTGTTTAAGTCATGAGTATGGAGCCATGAATGCGATTAGTGCCCTTATAAAAGAGGCTCCTAAAAGACCTTTGCCCCTTTTACCACAGGAGGACACAGTATGAAATCTGCAACCTGGAAGAGAGCCCTCATTCAACCATGCTGGAGCCCAATCTTGACTTTCAGCCTCCAGAATTGTGATAAATAAATGTCTGTTGTTTATAAACTTCCCAGTCTGATATTCTGTTATAGCACCTTGCACAAATAGACTTCTTCACCTCCCTCCCTTTTTTTTCTTTTTCCTTTCTCTAATAGAATTCATCTCTCTTAGATTTCATCAGTGCATTTGCTCATTTATTAAAAACATGTTTTTTGAGTTCTACTATCCTTTACTAGGTATCTACTATGTTCCAGGTACTGTTTTAGGTTCTGAGGATATAAATGACAAACAAAAGAGACCAATTGTCTATCCTCAAGATGCTTGTCTTCTAGAACTCTCTGAAGTTTGACTGAACTCTGGCTCTCCCATCAATAGCTTTATAAATTTGTGGTGAGTTATTTAATGGAGCTATGCCTCATTTCATCTCAATTCCAAAGAAAGGTAATGCCAAAGAATGTTCAAACTACCACACAATTGCATTCATCTCACACGCTAGCAAAATAATGCTCAAAACTCTCCAAGCTAGGCTTCAACAGTATGTGAACAGTGAACTTCCAGATGTTCAAGCTGTATTTAGAAAAGGCAGGGGAACCAGTGATCAAATTGACAACATCTGTTGTATCATCAAAAAAGCAGGAGAGTTCCAGAGAAACATCTACTTCTACATTATTGATTACACCAAAGCCTTTGACTGTGTGGATCACAACAAACTGTGGAAAATTCTTAAAGAGATGGGAATACCAGACCACCTGACCTGCCTCTTGAGAAATCTGTGTGCAGGTCAAGAAGCAGTAGTTAGAAATGGATATGGAACAGCAGACTGGTTCCAAATCGGGAAAGGTGTACATCAAGGCTGTATATTGTCACCCTTCTTATTTAACTTATATGTAGAATATTCCATGCAAAATGCTGGGCCGGATGAAGCACAAGGTGGAATCAAGATTGCCAGGAGAAATATCAATAACCTCAGGTGAGAAGATGACATCACTCTTATGGCAGAAAGTGTAGAGGAACTAAAGAACCTCTTGATGTAAGTGAAAGAGGAGAGTGAAAAAGTTGGCTTAAAACTCAACATTCAGAAAACTAAGATCATGGCATCTGGTTCTATCATCACTTCATGGCAAATGGATGGCGAAACAATGGAAACAATGAGAGACTTTATTTTGGGGGACTCCAAAGTCACTGCAGACGGTGATTGCAGCCATGAAATTAAGACTCTTGCTCCTTAGAAGAAAAGCTGTGACCAACCTAGACAGCATATTATAAAGCAGAGATATTACTTTGCCAACAAAGGCCCGTATAGTCAAACTATGGTTTTTCCAGTAGTCATGTATGGATGTGAGAGTTGGACTATAAAGAAAGCTGAGTGCTGAAGAATTGACGTTTTTGAACTGTGATGTTGGAGAAGACTCTTGAGAGTCCTTAGGACTGCAAGGAGATCCACCCAGTCCATCCTAAAGGAAATCAGTCCTGAATATTCATTGGAAGGACTGATGCTGAAGCTGAAACTCCAATACTTTGGCCCCCTGATGTGAAGAACTGACTCATTGGAAAAGACCCTGGTGCTAGGAAAGATTGAAGGTGGGAGAAGGGGATGACAGAGGATGAGATGGTTGGCTGACATCACCGACTTGATGGACTTGAGTTTGAGCAAGCTCCTGGAGTTGGTGATGGACAGGGAAGCCTAGTGGGCTGCAGTCCATGCAAAGAGTTGGACATGACTGAACAACTGAACTGAAAGGGCGACTGAAGTGAACTGAACTGATGCCTCATTTACTTTCCTACTAGTGGCTCAGAAGGTAAAGAATCTGCCTGCAATGCAGGAGACCTAGGTTTGTTTCCTGGGTTGGGAAGATCCCTTGAAGAAGGGCATGGCAACCCACTGCCGTATTCTGGCCTGGAGAATCCCATGGTAGAGGAGCCTGTCAGGCTATCATCCATAGGGTTGCATAAAGTGGGATACGACTTAAGTGTCTTAGCACACATGTATATATGCCTCATTTTCCTCATCATACAATGGGGATAATATTAGCTTTTTCCTCAGTCTCCCTTTATAAGGATGCTGCTACTGCTAAGTCACATCAGTCGTGTACAACTCTGTGCAACCGCATAGATGGCAGCCCACCAGGCTCCTCTGTCCATGAGATTTTCCAGGCAAGAACACTGGAGTTGCCATTTCCTTCTCTGATGCATGAAAATGAAAAGTGAAAATGAAGTTGCTCAGTCGCATCCGACTCTTAGTGACCCCATGGACTGTAGCCCACCAGGCTCCTCTGTCCATGGGATTTTCCAGGCAAGAGTACTGGAGTGGGTTGCCATTGAAAATGAGATAATATATTTAAAGTGTTTAGGAGCAGAGTGTGTGGCTATGAGCTAGTGTGTAATGCATGCTTCTCATCTCCCTGTCATTGTTTGTACTCTCATCACGGTGTTTCTCCCTGAGATGCTTATTGTCTCGTTTGCCCAGTCACCCAAGAAACTTTTACTTGTGCCTCATTTTCAGGACCAGGAAGCAAGCAGGAGCCTGCTCTGAAAATGCCCAGGGAGCAGCAGTTGTGAGACTAGCGCCGAATTATTTCAGTGAAAAGCACTATCCAAGAATACCTTAATATATTGACCCAGTGGGCTGCCATCTATGGGGTCACACAGAGTCGGACACGACTGAAGCGACTTAGCAGCAGCAGCAGGGTCCTACCAGGTGATGTGGGGACCAACACTTTTTATATTTAGAAACATGCGAGCAGAAACAAATCAAAATAAGGTTAAAGGATACTGTGTGAATCCAGTGATTGATTGGACAGTGGCAGAGTCAGATCTATGGCTTTTTCAAAGCATAGGCTCTCCCTCTTTTTATATTTCTGATGTGCATCTTAGTAAGCAGTATTCTTGCCAGGAAAATCCCATGGACAGAGGAGGCTGCCGGGCTACAGTCCATGGGGTTGCAAAGAGTCGGACATGACTGAGCACACGCTCTATGTATACCATACTATACTATAGTAATCGTAGAATCTTCTCTGCTTCTACTTGCCCCTTTCCCAATACTCTAAAACTTTCTGATATTGGTGAAAGAGGTAAGTCATTTCAGACATTTTTTCAGACATACTCAATTCTACTTTAGCAGTGTCCCTCGGTCCTATATGCCTTGCAGGTCACTTTCCTGGTTTCTGACATGTATTGTGATGGGGGTAGCTTATGTTTCTTCACACTATTGATTTTAGGAAAATTTAAGCTTTCAGAAAGTTGGAAAGCCAATATTTAAAGTCATTTGTCCTGAAAACAACACTTGTCCAAAAAATAAACAATCACCACACTTTATACCTTCATTAAATCAATGACATATTTCTTTAAAAAACAAGTGTTTAAAAAATCATTTTTTTAATAAAGGAAAAGAAAATCCTAACATTTTAAGATTACTCTGTTTTTTATAAACCTCTGGGTATAGTGTACTCTTTTTATGAAAATTTTTTTTTTGAATGTGGACCATTTTTTAAAAACTTTATTGAATTTATTAAAATATCACTTCTGTTTTATATTTTGTTTTTTGTTTTGTTTTGTTTTGGTTCTGAGGCATATGGTATCTTAGCTCCTTGACCAGGAATCAAACCACACTCCCTTCATTGGAAGGTGAAGTCTCAACCACTGGATTGCCAGGGATGCCCCCTAGTTTACTCTTAAAACAAGTTTTTATTTGTTTATCTATTACTGTTCATTATTGCTAAACCACATGTACTGCATAAGTAATAGATGGGAGCCTGGTGAGCTACAGTCCATGGGGTCATGGAGAGTCAGACACAACTGAGTGATTAACACAAACACATATACAATACCAATTTTTGTGAACTGTTATATCAAGATGTGTTCACTTTTTTTTAGCCTTAATATTTTGTCTCTACTTTAATATTCTCCGCAAGTCAGAGTAGTCCACTTGGTCCTGGGGTGGCAATTTTTCATAATCCGGGTGTGAAGTGTTGACAAAAGTGTTCTTAGAGTTTATTTTGGTTACAATTGTTGTTTTCCTTCCCCGCTCCCACCCCCCACCCCGCCCCACCCACACAGGCACAATTACCTCTTCCAAGAAGGTCCTAGCCTATCTCTGTCTTAAACCAAGTGTATGATTTTGAGCAGATAATTTAGCTTCTGAGAGTTTTGGTCTTTTCATGAGTAATGTGAAGGTCTAAATCTTTCTGATCTCTAAGGTTTTTTGCCATCTCTAAAGGTTTCTGGATCTATTAAAATCCATATTTTCCCCCATGGGAGATACAGTATCTGAGATTTGATAATAAAACCACTACAGCTTATTCTGTATGCAAGGCTGAAATCAGTTTCATTACTCTGGGTAAGTCATTAAAAGACATGAACAACAAAATGTACTTGACACTAAAACTCTATTGATTCTAGCTTAAATCTCCTTTGGTGCCTCAGGAAGCTCTCTAGGCTATGGGGAAGGCTTCAGGCTATACTGGGAGCAGTATCCCTGCTGGTGCAGATGCAAGATTAGACTGGAGTCTCCTGGGATATTTTTGGATTTAATTCTCCAAATAAATTCCACTATCAACACATTTACTTGTCATCTGCTCCTGTCTCATCCAGTATAGAACACAATGAATCAAACAAGGATATTCACACATTTTGATTGGAACTTCAGATTAACTGAACTTTATTTTGTGAGTTCCATGTATGAGTCATTAATTAATGAATGTAAAGGTAAGAAGAGATATTGAAGGTACTGATATGTGAAACTGAGTGTATTAAATCGAGGATAGAAGGATTGATATCTAAATGGTGTAAAGGCAAGAGAAAAATGCTGAAGGAAGAGATATGTGGATCTGAGTGTACTATATTGGGGATAGAAGAACTGATATCTAGATGAACTGAAAAAATTGCTTTACACTGACTGCTGAGGGCACCTGGGTTCTTTGTAATCGGATTATCTCATTACCATTTTATTTTATAAAAAAGTTACCTTAAAAAAATTTTTTTTTTTTGGACAGACTCTTATTCCACACCCTCTTTCCATCAGTATGAGATGACCATTGAGAATATACTGTTAGTTCCTTACCTTGAAGAAGGTCATTGTTGATCCATCTCTGACGGCCCCATATTCTATCTTGGTTTGTTTTGCCAAATCATCCGCTGAATCAATGGGGGATTCCATTCGCTCTACTGTCAAGAAGGCGGCCAGATTGGCAGTGTAGGATGAAATGATGATTAGGGTGAAAAACCACCATATCCCTCCAACTATTCTGGTCGAGAGAGCTTTGGGCATCAACTCTGATCCTGTGATGGTATCACCAGAGTAAGAGTGTTAAAGAGAGGTATAAGAAGGGAGAAGACTCATGATTCAACAGTAGTCTAGAGAGATAATGCATTTTTGTGACTCAAAATCATAAATCTATCAAACATTTATTTTCTTGTGTGTAGGTGAACAGATGTATCTTTTTAGAAAATGAAGTAAAATCTAAATGATCTTTTATCATTTATCACTGCTGCTGCTTAAATGTGATTTATTTCCATTTGATGGTTTTAATGGTTTTAACCCTGAGATATTCTATGTCTAAAATTTATAAACAGTTTAGTTGCTTAGATTTGAGTTTGTTTGCTTGTTTTTGCTGAAAAATCCTCAGACTTCTGGCCTTTTTGTACTGTTTAATATACATCTTATTGTGTGAAATAAAATGTTCTAGGTTGTACAACAGTGAAAGCTTTAAAATGTTAACATTAACATTTTATTTAATATTAAAGAATGGGAGAAACTTTCAAAAGATTTACATATTATGCTATTTATCATATGCATTTAATAAAACACTGTTTTACAAGTCAGATGATATTGGATGCAACTGTACTTGACAGATGATGAATCATTCTTTTATTGTTTTATGTTATTTTTGAAGTCAAAATTATTTTTTTAATGTTGATTCTTGTTTAACTGAAAATAATATATTTACTGAAAAGGCACAATTTTGTCCTCAAATAAAGTACAATTTAATTATACTTCAAAGACTGGCTGTTTTGCAGGTGGAAAGGGGCCCTTCTTGGTAAAAACACTCATTTTAGGTGTTATCAGATGGTTCCTGATTATTTGTAAAAAGGTAACATAGTTATGACCAACCTAGATAGCATATTCAAAAGCAGAGACATTACTTTGCCAACAAAGGTCCGTCTAGTCAAGGCTATGGTTTTTCCTGTGGTCATGTATGGATGTGAGAGTTGGACTGTGAAGAAGGGTGAGCACTGAAGAATTGATGCTTTTGAACTGTGGTGTTGGAGAAGACTGTTGAAGAGTCCCTTGGACTGCAAGGAGATCCAACCAGTCCATTCTGAAGGAGATCAGCCCTGGGATTTCTTTGGACGGAATGATGCTACAGCTGAAACTCCAGTACTTTGGCCACCTCATGCGAACAGTTGACTCATTGGAAAAGACTCTGATGCTGGGAGGGATTGGGGGCAGGAGGAGAAGGGGACGACAGAGGATGAGATGGCTGGATGGCATCACTGACTCGATGGATGTGAGTCTGGGTGAACTCCGGGAGTTGGTGATGGACAGGGAGGCCTGGCGTGCTGCGATTCATGGGGTCACAAAGAGTCGGACACGACTGAGGGACTGAACTGAACTGAACATAGAGGCATTTAATGTATTTACCAAGAAAAAGAAAAAACATCTTTCTCTCTTGAAGAAAGAGTATATGGGCAAAGTTTACCTACACAAAGGACAAGCATCTATGAAAGCTCTCTAGCTCAAAACTTTTGATCAAGCTGAGCTATGGAAGGTTATAAATCCAGCAGCAGAACCAAAAGGGGCAGAAAGTCATATGCAGCCTTACCCTAATTGTATTGATCCATGGATGGATTTTGGTTAATCTGCTTGCCTGAAATTCACCATTGCTTCTCTCTTAGCATTTTCCCCATAAACTTGGAGAAATGATAGAGTTTATGGGACCACTTAAGAAGTGAAAGGAAAACACCCTAAGTTAAATCTGAAGTGTGAAGTTCAGCAGGTGAATTATCTGGTTTAAAGGAGTCTTTCACTGTTCTGATTGTCTTGAAGTTTTGTCATTAATGGCTTAAGATAGAAAGGGAAATTGGAGTTTACCAATCTACAAATACATGAATTTATGCTCAAGGTTAATCTGTAAACAAATGCAAATATTGCTCATGAAATCAGAGTCAGCTCCAGGCTCATAATATGCAGATAAATGTTGGCAGTTTCTTAGCTTTGAATTAGCTATATTCTTCTAAAGCTGTTCTTTGTACTTTATTCTCTTTTAATGAGGTTAATGGCTTCACTGTGTTTTTTTTTTCTTTTTTTGCTTGTTTGTTTGAATTTGAGTGTGTAATGTTACACAGATTTAAAACAGTTTTCATCAAATTGCTTCTAAGGATTTAGTAAGATAGTGCGTTGCTGTTGCTGTAATCTTTCAGTTTAATGGGATTTATATGCTGTGGGTGTGTTTGTTTAATGCCCAAGTTTATTTCATATCTTTGTATTGAATTGACCTAGCAGCCTCGTGGCAGTGTGATATTATTTTAGATCTTTGGTTGGCTATCACTAAAATACCATTTATTTCATAAAATACCCATAGGAAATAGGTAATACAGTTAGTAGATATATTTTCTTAGCTTATAGGTATAGATTTTCTGCTGTGAATTTATCCTTATTTTATTTGGTTGCATTTGTGAAAAGATCAAGTTTTAATTTATTATTCATATAATTGTGTATTATATGGCAGGAAAATTAGGCAGACAGATGGATAACCAACTGTCTACATGCAATAATAAATTCACATCTATCACACTTTAAAATAAAACATATTTATACATTTGAATGAAGTTGTCTTGGAAATTAAAAATAATTAATAGGAACCTACTCATACAACATTTTAAACCCTTGGTAGATGGTATGAATTTCTCAACACTACATCTTTTGAAAAAAATTCACACAGTTTTCTGACTTTCATGACTCTCAACGTTAACTGATATACCTAGAAATGACTTCACTCAAGTAGAGATGATTTGTTAAAGGTCAGAACTCTAGAGGATGAAATCATGACAGTAATAAAAGCAGAATAAAACGTCATCAGAAAATATTTGGGATGAGAGACAATACTTGCTGAAGTCTCTTTAGTGCCTTTTACGGCAGACATGACAGCCAATCCTGATCCAGACTTTGCTCACGCTCTGTAGAAAAGAGAAAGCCTGATCATCACATTAAAAAAGAAATTAAACAAAATGGTTTCCAATTGAGTACAGTGACAAACTTCTGCTAGCAAGAGCGCAACAGTCAATACAGAAGTTAGCTACCCGGTCCAATGCCGCATGCTAAGGACAAATGCAGGAACAGTCACCAGTACCGCAAATTTGTACATCATAATATTTTTTTCACCTGACAGATACTTTAAACTTCTTGAAAAACAAGCAGAGTCTGGTTGGGGCTGACTGTCATGTACCCAAGGTCGTGGTAACTAGCAGACACTGCATCCCACGGTTTGCTGTGGATGATGGGAAACTCCAAACAGGTAGAGTATGAAAGAGAAATTTAGGGGGAGGGTACACTCATGTGACAGGCTTCCCTTGTGGCTCAGCAGTAAAGAATCTGCCTTCCAATGCAGGAGACATAGGTTCGATCCCTGGATCAGGAAGATCCCCTGGAGAAGGAAATGGCAATTCCCCCCAGTTTTCTTGCCTGGGAAATCCCATGACAGAGGAGCTGACAGGCTACAGCCCTAGGTGTCACAGAGTTGGACATGACGTGGCTACTAAAGAACAACAATAACACTCATATGACAAAAGGCAGTCACGGTCACATATACCTGCACAGGCGTGCTGCATACTCTAGGAAACCCAAGGCTATATTTTTCTATTCTAATGGTATAGGAAGGCAGGCTACTGGTAAGGAAGGAAGTCTCTTTCATTCTTTGAAAGTGATTGCTCACAAGATAAATGCCTTAAAAACTAAATGCACTGGTAAAGCAGTACATGTCATCCAAAGAGTTTTCCTGTGGGATTTATAGTTCTGTCTTACGCTCTAAACCCACGCAAGTGATTTCCAGTAAATCAGGTGCTGGGTCTACACCTACTTTGCACTGCCTGAATAAACTATACTTAACTGCGTGTTGAGATGATTTACTCACTTTGCTCAATTATTTGGTGTTTCCACACTAGAAACCCTGTTCTCTCTCCTTGGAATTTTTAAACACAATATAAACACTTTGAGTAGCATGATAACGAGTCCCTCCTGAGAAGCCTTAGGGCTTACCCCTAAGTAACAAACATCTTTAATATATATCCTAGTTGAAATTTACTTTGCCAATTTATTTTGCAGCTTGTTGTCAAATAAGGAGATATTCCAAACACAACAGCATCTGTGACTGATGATTTTCTTAAATTAATGCATTTAATCTTGAGAAGTATTTTCTAGACCATACGCCTGGAATCAAAGCTGAGGAAAATCCACAGAACTGTTGGATTTCTTCCAAAGGTTAAAACAACTCACTCCTCCCTTCCCCACAAAGTCAAAATCCTTCAAATCATAGAAAATGTACAAAATATATTACATTTCTGTGGTTTGAATTTTATTTCCTCCAACATCTCCAGTTTACTGTTGCTATGGTTACCAACTGAGGGAGATTGTAAAAAGTTACTGGGAAGCTAAGATGAATCCCAGTAGGGTTTGTCAGAGTGGTAATTAGGTGACAGTTTTAGGGACTGTCATCTATTGGAAGGATGTAAATCAACCTAATTTTCAAAGGATTCAAATTTTAGCCCTTTCAAATTGTAACTTGTGAGGTTATGACTAAAAAGGAAAAGATAGATATCTCCATCTATGCCAGTTGGTAAACAATTTCTAAGGCAATTTATCCTTTCCTTCCCTCTAGGAAAATTTATATTTGTTGCTTGATAGAAGTTTATTTTAGATCTGTAGCAAAGGAGTTCTGTTGCTGTCATATTTTTGTCTTTTTTATTTTTAGAAATGTCTAAGAAGCCAGGTTCTATCTTTTTTAACTTCTGAGTTGGTTTTTAGCCTACCCGCTATGTTCTTGGTGGAGTTTACCAGCATAAAAGCCTGTCAGCAGACCGTGGGATGCGTGTGACAAAGATGGGCAACCTTGTACCTTGTTGCATGAGAGCTCCAACTCCAAACCAGAAACTATTTAGTAAAGTAAAATTGTTTTCCACCACGTCTGAGTCAGGGTTGCATGGGTGGGGGTTATACCACTCGTAGGGTGTAAACCTGCGGTAGTTAACAGAAACAGTCTGTGAACATGAGGTAGATACATGCGGCACCAGCAAAAACCCCCTGAACCAGGCACAACACCCAACAGCGAATGAGGGACGCGTCAAACCAAGCAGTAGGCCGTGTTCATAAACTTACAGCTTTGGTGGGCAAAGTGCAAAGGAGACTCTAGACATTTTATTTACCAGTCTTCTGATTCCTAGGCAAAGCCCACTGGGTGACTGGAACCATATTCCTCAGATCACCTGAGTTTTCACTCATTTCCATTTTATTGAACAACTAGATGGACTGCAAAGGGAGGTTCACTCATCCCAAGTATTCACCCCACAGAGTAGCAACGACAGTGACACGGACACAGTTGCATACCAACTGTAATATCAAGATTCTGTGTCACTAGGCGCTGAGGAAGACACGAAATAGAGGGGTGACTGGACTTCAAGGCTTATTGACTCATAGATCAAAGGAGTCTATGTAGTCTAGTGATTCAATAATGCATCAAAGGAGTCGCAAGTTTCAAACGATTAGTGAACAAAAAGAGGGTCTGGATTGGGGTGTATTTGATACTTTTATGAGAGTATGTGGAGATAAAAATCCCAATCTGTAAATGAAGAGATAAAGTTCAAATTTAGAAGTACCCTGTCCCAGGCATCAGAGTTCATTTATGTTAAGGCCAGAGCATGTCTGGATGAACAGTTTTAGGTTCAGACTTTCCTCTAAGATTCATTCTGAATTGTTTCTACAACTGTGAACTGTGGCCACTTGATTGCCAGCCCTAGCTGGTTAGGAAGTCGACCTTGAATAAGTAATTTAAACTCTCTGGCTTCAGTTTCCTTATTTTTAAAGAAGAAAAAATCCAGATATCTCTAAGTTGTGTTAAAATAAAAATTTAAGGGGCTGAAGTGATTTGGGGTTCTTCTTCTATTTTCTAAAAATCTGTCTGACCTCTACAAGCCCAAGGAGCTCCCTGCTCTGTGGTTCTTTTTTAAGACTATCTTTCCAAGGGGCACTTATTTTTCTAAAAAAGACATTAGCAGATGTGCTGCGAAGTGATCTGGAAATGATTTAAAATGCAGTAGTCCTTAACACCGAAAGCTATGCCATTTGCCACTGAATCCTTTTAATGCAAGCAAGAGTGTTAGAGTAAAGTCGATGTGAACATATGGAACGCTCTCCAGCCATAGGTTTCAGCAGTAAACAATAGCAGGTTGCTGACACATGGTGGTGTTAAGGTGAATACGTTATTTACAGCAAGAAGCGGGGCACACTTTGAATCAGGCACAAGGAAGTGGGCAGATAGTTCTTAATGAAACACCATTCCCTAAACCTGCAGACACCTTCTGAAAAGTATACAGTGTCTCCTCATCAAGTCTTAAGGAGGCTAGGATAACAGCCTTGTAGTTTATCCCATAATAATGGCATCCAAGTCATTACTACGCCTTCTCCACAGCTGCAGGGCACACAGTGCAGGTTCCTGTGAAGCTTATGAATAAAGCTTTAATTGACAATGCCATGCCAATACATTTTAATTACTGTTTCAACAGTATAATTAAGTTTTGAATTTATACTCTCTTATAACCATAGAAGTTTGCTGAGCCGAAGAACCTGATACCGATGTTAAGAAACCTACTACTTGAAGCAGTACACAGGGTAAAAATGCCACTACTTAAACAGTATCAGTGGTGCTTGTACAATAATTTAAGAAAATTAATTGCCATACATTAGGAGGGCTGTGCCTTCAAAAGCAGAAGTTTCTCTAAACAGCTCGTAAAACCTGGCCACCACCAGCCCCGTGATATTCTGGCATCTCTCCCCTGTATGTCCTCTGATGAATGAACCCACCACTTCTTTCTTTGGAATGCTGCATCTCACTTGGTCCTGTTTCAGTATTTCAGACTTTGCAGCTCAAAGTGAACAATTAATCTAGTTTTCTATGGCAAAAAAGAAAACTGTCCAAACAGCAATGCGATTCTGCCTGCTCTGCAGAGATATTTTAGATTCTTTCTTTCTGGGATTCTGAGTGACTCGGAGAGTATGTGGAGTGAGGAATATTAAATAGTGATTTGATGCTGTGCTGTAGCACTCTGACTTTTCATAATGCAATAGATCTACCTGTTGCCTGGATGCAGATATTTCAGCTTGAAATTCCTAATGTCTGCTTAAAGATAGCCAGTGTGACAGCAATGTCATCACCAGGAAGCCTGGTAGAAAGATTAATTCATGGCCTGTACCAATGATATGCTGAAGCTGCTCTCCTCACCTGATTCCAATTTTAGTAAAATGACAGAGAAAGGGGCAAATGTGCTTAGAATTTATGTCAAAACTTGCATCTCGAAGAGTTATACTGAAATACAGAGGCTCATTTTGGTTTTATGTTCATATACGCCAAGCTTTTACTTGAATGGAAGATATAGAATGATTCTCATACTAAAGACTTCTAATTAAGGGATTCTTTTTATGACTGAGAACGGATATCAGGCTACATCAACAAGAGGGAGATCTTTTAATGGAGAAAGCCCTCAATCTTGTAATGTAACTGGTTGGGTTTATAGTATAACTGTAGAGCTACAGTCAAAGGTTTTCTTGATTTTTCTTTGCCAAAAGCCAAATTAAAAAAATGTCCATTTTAAGAAGATAAACATAAATTGTAAGATGTAAGCAGACATTATTTCTGGATATTCAGTCTATCTAAATTGCATGTATTTGATGGACATAATTCCTTGGGATTAAATACTTTGCAAAAAGTAATTTAGAAAATATCAACCACAAAGCAAAAACACTGACATGCACATTTGTAACAAGTCATAGTAACTAAAAATTTTTGTATGGTTTTTCCTTAGTTTGTCTAACTTTATAAATCAATTCAGTTCAGCAAATGGTTAGTAAGCTTCTGTCTAGTGAGAACATAAGCCCAAAAGCAGTGATGAGCTTTATTTTTCCCTCTAAAAGGACAAGAAAGTGTATACTTCAAAACACAAATTCAAAAGCCTCTCTAGAGCTAACAGTGATTAGGAGATTAACTGTTTTTCATTTCTATCTCACTAACTTTGAATGCAAACCACTAAGGTGATAACAGAAAGTCATTTTCCATCTTAGCTCACTGACGTAGAGTGACCAAGTTCATGGTCTCAGGCTATGAGGATGGGAAGTCAAAGCGAATCGGCACACTTATTTAACCAAGATTTGTCTTGGGGAATCACATCCAAGATGTATTTAGTGGCTTTATGAACTGGAAGCAGAAATGGATTCAAAGGTATGGGGAAGATGAATATAGTTGAGAATGCAATCCCCGTGACAGTGCACCTGTGCACTGCAGGGAGTTATTTTTTAAATTTTTTTTATGTTTTACCACCATGCTGTGTAAAAGATTGCATTTGATGTCTGATACTTTCACTTCCAAGACCCAGAATGAGAAGAAAGACAGTGAGAAGGGAGTAATAAGGATAATAAGCTAAATAAAGAAAAAAACCTGGTCTACAAAGTGTACTGTTGGTGAGTAGGAATCCTGAGTAAATAGCATTGATTGGGGGAGAAACAAGGCTGCTTCTTTTAATTTTGGGGCCACACTTCACAGCATATGGGACCTTGTTTCCTGGCCAGGGACAGAACCTGCATCCCGGCATTGGAAGCATAGAATCGTAACTACTGGACCATCAGGGAAGTCCTGGAGGTTGTTTTCTTCATTGAAAGAGAGTTAGAAAATGTAGGGCTCTGGATCACCAGAAGCTTACAGAGGAACAGATAACATAAGGAAGGGAAAGCTACTTAATGCTACATTCATTTGGTGGTAAAAATAAGGCAACTTAAAGACACACTTGGGGTCAAATGTAAACAAATACTTTGAAATTGTCTGTGAGAACTGCTGGATGCTGTTGACATGGTTTTCTCTTGCTGATTTGGGTCAAGTCAGTGTGATAAATGATGTAATTGCTTGGTCATCAACATTGTCTTGACTGTTCTACTCATCAGCATCACTGCCTAGATAAAGCAATGAACTGGGGAGTATGGACACTCACTTCTCTGTTACCTTCTGCTGCCTGGATTGCCCCACTAGTCCTAAAATCACCCAGCAGGTGTGGGCCCTGAATAGAGGAATGGAACATCAAGCCAGCACAAGATTTCTTAACTATCGTCAGATGGCACATCACCTTAAGGCAAGCATTTATTAAATGACCATTCTAAGGCAGTATGTATTTCACTTAGGAGCAAGTAATGAGACATGCACCTCCAAAGGTGAGTGATTCGTCTTTGAAAATTAGACATTCAAAGCAATATCATCTTTAATTATTTAGAGCACAGTTTTTCCAACTTGATGCTATTGACATTTTGGGGATACGTTTTTGTCATAGGGGGCAGGACTGTTCTGCACACTGCAGGAGGTTTAGCTACATCCCTAGACTCTATCTACCAGATACCAGTAGCATCCCCCATCCTCTGTTGTAACAATCAAAAGCTATTTCCAGACATTGTCAAATGTTCAATGGGGGGTAAAGTCTCTCCTAGTTGAGAACCACTGATTAAGTATTATCAAAGGATAATGTCATTCTACATACTGCCCCTATATTATTTTCTGAGGTAAGACACATAGAAAGAAAGCTTTGGTAATTATTTAAAATTAATATCTGGACAAAATTTGGAAAACAATCTAGAGTTTGGTAATGGTATAGTTTATGAGGTATAGAGAACTTCCAAACATTCATTTCATATTGAATATGTCTCACTCATATGCGAAAGCATACATTAATTTGCTTTAACTGTGTCTGCAAAGGACCTGTAAGACCTTTCTCAACTAGGTTATTTTTCTAAGTTTTCTTTATAATTGTGCCAGAGAAAGAGTTACCCGGCATTAATCAAAATCATGCACTGAACAATGACGAAGGACTAGGGTGAAGAAATATTTCTCTTAGAAATTCCTAGAGGGAAAACCAAAATTGATTAGGAAAAAGTTCACTGAGTTTTGCTGAAAGATGAAAAAGATTGAAAATGAGTAGAGGACATAAAAAAGCAATTATTTTTTTTTAACATGGTTTGTCTAGGGATATCAACTGTTTAAGCCACAGCTGTGTTTCAAATTCAGTATCAAAGGTATTTAGAATATACGATCTACTGAATGGTATAAAATCCTTTAAAAAATTGTGTGGAACAGAATGGTTAAATGTACAGTTATTTCAGAAAATAAAATCTAAACAGAATCACCAGAGTAGCACAAAGATTTCATGCCTCCAGTGTATGTGTAGCTAATCTTTCCTTTTCATAGTTATTTCTAGAATTCTCTTGTTAACTAATTTTTTAAAAATAAATTTTATACAATTTTCAAAGTATTTGTCTTTATTCTTGAAGACTCCATGATCTTATTTAATCCAGTGTTTTTTATTTGCTAAAACAGTTCCTGGCTGACTTTTTTTCTATTTTTCTTATTATTTGCAAATATTCCAGGGGTCAAGTATCCATACACCATTTTCCTCTTCCTGTTAAATTGCTTTAGCTATGGCTTTTGTGGCAATATAATTCATGGAAAATGGGTAAATAACCATTGTATGTTGCTTTAAATACTGATAAAATTAAGTTAGTATAAAACTTAGTGATCTTACTATTTTTTAAATGTACCTTTATAAATAATTAGAAGATATTCATTTACAGAGTGGCTTTTATGAGGGAGCATGTGACAAAATAGAACATCAGGCAAAACTAAATGAATAGTTTGACGTTCATGATCTCTGTCTACCTCTAGAGCACACAGGTCAACCTGAGACTGACCTAGATCTGTTGGAAGTTCAGTGATTCTCTAACTTACCTTGCAATCACAAAAAGCACACAACTGACTCCTAAGCAGGCTAAGAGGACATACATCCAAATGTCAGGAGACAGGGGGTTGAGGAAGGAGAAGACCCCTGGATTAGTGCCATTGGGCTTCCGGTAGAGAATGCTGATGCCTAGGGTCATGAAGGGTTTGGAGAAGTCGATGACTTTTTCCCGCACGTAGGTGATGGTAAGAGGAGCCACCGCCAAGTCAGCCTTCTGCAAAAGCAAGTTTGAAATTGTCCCTTTAGCTGTCTAGCTTCTGAGAGAACGTCTAGACTTTTCCTGGTTCTCCTGATTCCTATTCTCAACTCCAAAAACTTCTCACATGTGAAGCTTCTATGATGATTGACTCTGACATTAAAACAGTTGATTTACACAGTTATGTTTATGAAATAGTATTTGTTACCAAAGAGAAGCCAGAAGGTGTGAAACACACACACACACACACACACACACACACACACGTATATATGTATGGCAGGTGATATTTAGTTACTAAGTCATGTCTGATTCTTTCAACCCCATGGACTGTAGCCCACCAAGCTCCTCTGTCCGCAGGATTCCCCAAGCAAGAATACTGGAGTGGGTTGTCATTTCCTTCTCCAATATATATGTGTTGTTGCTCAGTCACTAAGTCATGTCCAACTCTTTGCGGCCCCATGGACGCAGCTCACCAGGCTTCCCTGTCCTTCACTATCTCTCAGCCTTGGCTCAAACTCAAAAACATATGTGTTAAACTCAAATATATATGTGTTCCACACACACACATTCTGAAACTAAATGGAGGGGGAAAAACTGCAGAAAAATATCTTTAAAAAAGGATGTGTGAGAAAAATAAGAAATGAGCAACTTGGTCATAAAATTAGTTGATGAGATTTTGCTTCAAGCTGCAAACTTCAGAACTCCTTATCTAATCTAAGAATCACTCACGTTTATTCTTCAGTATGAAGGATGAGCCCATAAGTTTTTATCCTCAATTTTTATCCCTGTTGCCTCCTAAGTAAGGAAACTACATTTATAGGTTGCTTTCTCCCACTTTTTAGGTCATTTTTATGATTCAAAAAAATAAAATATGTCTTCTGACTCTGACTCAAACATCTTTCTCTTTTCATTTACTTCTCATTATGCATTTTTTTAGACATTTAAGACCACAGTGTAGGAGATATATTTTTGCTTACATGATCTATAAGTTCCTTGACCATTCCATTCCACTCTCCTTTGTCATTCTGAGCTCCATATTTGCCATCAGCAACGAGTTTAACATCATAGATGAAACCCAGGATGTTTGACAATTCCTTCAATAGATCCAGGCAATATCCTTCAAATCTGTCATTTCCATACAGGGGCTTATCAGATTTCCTGTACATCACATAGGGTTCTTCCTATATGAAACAAATCACATGTGAAACCCTGCTATAATGAAAGGCAGAATTTACTTACATGAGCTCCAACAACAGCCAGAAGATATAAAATATTTGAAAACGGATTTTAAGATTTGAGAATACTAAAGAAAGTCACTTCCCTTTCTGCCTTTACTAAGCTCATCTTTTGTACATCCTCTATAAACATAGAACACTTCATATGTTACTTTCTCTCCCTCTTCTCTCTTTGAGAGTTTTTTCCCCTCCACTGCTGAGGGCAGAACTGTGAGTAAACGGTGTGATAGAAACAGGATCACGTTTAAACTTTAGGTCTAGCCAAGAAGGCAGTGGAGGATCTGATGTCTGGCTGTCTGGTTTCCAGCTATGCCTACACCTAAGCTTCCAGGGCTAGACCCGCCTACCCTCCTGGCTTTTATCTATGAGCTTCACCTACTTACAAAAAGAAATCTAAATCAGCACATACATTCTCTTGTTTTTCAAATTTCCTGTCTCCTAAGTACTCTAAATATTTTAATTTTCTCATTTTTCAGCTAAATTGCATCTCAGTTTCACTCTTCCCTTATTATCTACATATTTTTCCTGGCTCCCTTCAGGATATCTTATTCAAAGACCGCTTTGATGTCCCCTTTCATCATCAGTTACGTTTTCTTATTTGAACTCACCTCAGAGATCCCATTTGGTAAATTCTTTGCTTATATGATAAATCCCCTGTCCTATGAGGACATTTCCTTACAACTACTTATCTCTAGCCTTATTAATTCTCATTTGACTAAGTAAAATTTTACTTTATTTTATAAAATCAAAATAGTTACTACATTACTGATCCGTCCTGTATGTTTAGGCTTATCCTCAAACAAACTGATAGAAGTAGAAAACTCTATATTTCCATGAGAAAGTTGCAGAGAAACTAGTCACCAGAAAAAAACATTTTTGTTTTGGATGAACGATTCTCGGAAACTGTTTCAGAAATAAATTTCACATGAGGACTGTCCAAAAGGTATGATTTTAGAGGTGGCCACTCCTATTTATTTCTTGGATTGCGTGTGTGCTGAGTGGCTGAGTTGCTTTAGTTGTGTCTGACTCTTTGAGACCCCAAAGACTGTCCCCCACCAGGCTCTTCTGTCCATGGGGTGCTCCAGACAAGAATACTGGAGTGGGTTGCTATGTCTTCCTCCAGGGGATCTTCCTCACCTGGCGACTGAACCCACAACTCTTATGTTCTTGCATTGGCAGGTGGGTTCCTTACCAGTAGTGCCACCTGGGAAGCACAATTCGTGGATTAGGGAGGAGCAAAGAGGGAGGAAGAACAGTCTGTGAGTGAACAGTGGCTGGATGGGGCATGATAGGATTGCAACAGAGAGCAGGCTTTTAAAAACCAGTTAGGAAAGGACTTCCCTGGTGGCTCAGATGGAAAAGTGTCTCCATACAATGCAGGAGACCCAGGTTCGATCCCTGGGTTGGGAAGATCCTCTGAAGAAGGAAATGGCAACCCATTCCAGTACTCTTGCCTGGAAAAATCCCATGGATGGACGAGCATGGTAGGCTACAGTGCATGGGGTCGCAAAAGTCAGACATGACTGAGCGACTTCACTTTCACCTTTCTTTCAAAAAAGGAGTACAGTTAATAAAGGAGCAGTACAGAAGAATGAGCAGGCCAAGGAGATTTTGGACGCACACAGCAATGAGCATCAGCTGGAAGAGAGACCTCAGTTCCCTGACCAGGAGTCCTAATTGCTAGACCACAGAGTCCAGCAACTAGGGCCTAAATCCCCAGTCCTTGCTTATGTTGACAAGAAAGAATTCTGATGAGGAGGTGGCAGGTAAAGAGAAAAGTAAAATGTTTATTGGAAAAGCAGAGTGCAAGCGGAAAGACATACAGATGAGCTCTGCAAGAGAGGTGTGCCTTTGGGAAGTTTTTATCCTTTATGAAGGGATAGTTTTTCTGAGTCTTTGTCTTCCCACAGGCCAGTTGTGTTCTCCACCCCCACCTGCTCCCCAGCTAATTTGTCTCAGGACCTTCTCCTAGGTGCGCCTGGAAAAGATGGATTTCCATGCAAAGGCATCTGGGAGGAGAGAAGCAAGACTTATTATGGCCTGGCATCCCCTGAATTTTGATCCCCAAGGAGCCTCTATGCACAGGTGTACTGTCTCCCTTGCCCCAAGGACAGGGGCTATGTGATCTCTTGATCCTTTACTCAGGCAAGGTTTAGTCCCTCTCTGTTCCTGCATGATTGCTCTCCTAATGTGTCCACAAGAGACAAAGCCTGGGTATTTACCCTGCTTCTGTTGTTACTTCCATTTCAGAGAGCAAACTAGGAGGCTGTATGTAAATGCCTAACCTGGAGTCCACTGATCTTCTGTCTCAGGCAATGCAAACAGGAGGCTAGTTTTAAGGGTCAGGCCTGAAGCCCATTTTTCCTGCCCCATGAAATGTAGGCAGGGGTGCATGCATGGATGCTAATTTGCTTCAGTTGTGTCCGACTCTGTGGGACCCTGTGGACTGTAGCCCTCCAGGCTCCTCTGTCCATGGGATTCTCCAGGCAAGAATACTAGAGTGGGTTGACATGCTCTCCTCCAGGGAATCTTCCTGAACCCAAGTCTCTTACATCTCCTGCACTGGAAGGCAGATTCCTTACCACAAATGCCACTTGGGAAGTCCCGTAAACAGGAGGCTGGTTATAAATGTCTAACCTGGAGCCCATCTGTCTCCTGCCTCAAAAGCAACCAACAGGGATGGTGGTAAGAGTAATAGTGGGATGTCGACCCTCTGTGCTAAATTGCTTCAGTCGCATCTGACTCTTTGCGACCCTATGGACTGTAGCCTGCCAGGCTCCTCTGTCCATGGGCTTCTCCAGGCAAGAAAACTGGAGTGGGTTGCCATTTCCTCCTGTAGGGGATCTTCCTGACTCAGGGCTCGAACTCAAATCTCTTATGTCTCCTGCATTAGCAGGCGGATTCTTTACCGCTAGTGTCAACCAGGAAGACCCACAACCAACATAATTAGAGGCTAAGGCAGAAGGGAGGAAAGAGTGGTCCGTGTGTGCAACGCAGGTAGAGTATGGAAGCAGGATCAGTGACAGGAGAGATGCTGTGGCTGTGAAGGACAGACGTTCTGACAATACCATTGGGAAGCAGGGGAAGACATTTCCTTGCATCTCTTACTCCATCTACCTCCCTGGTCTTTTACCAGAATCTCCCCTTGGTTGAAACCAACCAGCAGCCAGACAGCAAGGGTAACCATCTGGGTAGGACTAGAGAGTGGAGCCGAACATTGCTGAGCATGGACTGGAGATTAGAGAGCTTCAGAACAACATTGAAAGTGGATAATTCAGTCCACTACTGATATATGTAAATATATGCTTTTAGTGCCCCAATTAAAACAGACTTTTACAGACAGAGGTGTTGGCATGAAAAAGATAGCTGAGGAACCCTTCAAGGTCTAGAGTAGGAGTTTTGATCAGATACCCTGGATTCCACAGACTCAACTTACCAGAATGGTGGTGACGATGAGTGTTCGGTTGGCAAGAGAATCGGTGATATTATTGGACCTGTCTTTGTTGCCATCCGTCATGTTAAGCCCACTGTTGGAGTTCCAAATCCCAATCTACACAGAACACATCACATCAGAGGCTGCTGGACTGTCAGTGACGATGCTTATGCTAAAGAGAGGCCCCTTCTACATCAGGAATGGGTACAAAAGCTCATAGTCTGGGAAGAGGACACCAGGGCACCATTACAGGGGAAGCTGCTACATGTGGGAAAACGAAACAATGGAAGAACAACTGCGTATGTGGAACAGAAAATCTGTGCTATGTAGAGTGCAGGTACGGGAGGTCTTTTTAATTTATTAAGTTCAATGTTCTTTTCTAAATTAAGAATTAGTAAACGGGTATCAGATTTTCTTCCAATACGTATTTGTTGAACACTGACTTATAAACCAGGGATTCTTCTAGGCACTGGAGGACATAGCAATGAACAAAAGAGACAAAGACTTCTGCTCTGGTGGAGCTTACATTAGACTGATACAGATCTTATGTTGCCGAAGTATTACCATCAATGCCTTTAAAACTTATGAGAAATGAGACAGAGGAGGCAGGATGGACAGTGAAGAAGCTGGGCATCTAAAGGGGGAAGATAAATGGAACAAAAAGTGTGGATGGGCAGGAGACCACGTTCCAGGTCCATCATCGAGGAACTAGTGCTGGGTAAGGGCGTCTCCCATGGGCTCTGGTAGAGCTCTGTTCGTAGCTCCCTTGTACCTCTGTTAACGGACCTTCTTCTGTTCTTATCATCTATTTATCTGTCTTCTTTGTTCACTTGACCATGAATGCCTTTAGTGAAGGTATTACTTCTATTGCTTATTGATCTTTCTGTCACAGAAGCAACCATTGTGATTGGCAGTCAGTGAAGCCTCTTGTTCTTTTAAGAAATGGTAACCCCAATTTCCACCCGTGGCCACCTCACTCTTGGGTTATTAGAGTCTGTAGAAGTAGATTGATTTGTTCTGCCTCTAGGGGCAATCTAGGAGCAGGGCCTTAGGGAACTGGCTGTTTGTCTGAAGTCTTTTGGAAGCATTTGCTGACAGCCTAGTGAGGTGGAATGCAAACCTGATTGCTGGGTGGCCTTGGACAAGATGCTAACCTTTCTGAGCTCTGGATCTCTACCTATAAAATAATTTATAAGGATGTGGAGACCATCAAATGAGTAAATGTCTGTGAAAGTACTAGTATATGTTAAGAGCTGCATGAATGTTAACAATAAAGGAATGTTCACAACAAAGGACATAAAAATGGTCGCTCCAGTAATTTCTTTAAGCTTGCCCTGTTATGAAAGAACTTGGAATCATTAGTAAAATCCATTTTCTTTGAAATTTATAAGCTGACAAAGGAGCTATGAAAAACAGGGACAGTTTAGGAACACCAATACTTGGATGCAGTCTGCAATGGACAGGGTAGACCCAAGCTTGATCTCTAAATATACTCTTCCATTGGGAGGACATTTGGCTGGCTGGACAGTGTATGAGCTTTTCAGATGGACTCTTGTCCAGATTCTAACTTTGCAATTTACCAGCAGTGTGATCATGGGGAAGTTAATTTCCCTACCAGTAAAATGGAGACAATGGAACTTTTCTGATGATTAAATAAAATTTCACCTGTAGAAATGTTAGGCTTCTTTCCTTTTCTATTTGCTTACTTTGATTTACTGCCCAAATGCAGCAGCTGAAAATTCATTTAGCTCAACAAATTTTCTTTTTAGAAATATAAATTCTTTGAGGTAGTTTCAAGGATTATTACAGATTTGTTCATCAGTGTGAATTATTTGAATTTCACTGTCTTCTTTTTATACTTAATAAGGGATAGTTAGATAGTGACATAAGGAGACAGGTCTAGGTAAATGGGGTTTGGGGGTAGTTTTTGCATTTGAAAGTATTTTGATCCTGTCTGCAGAGAGAGTACTAGAGGTATGATTAAGCTGTAGGATAACACCTTTAATGACCATTCAGTCTTTCCAGGATCAAGTGTAATATCCATCACTTAGAATGCATGAAACACATGCCTGCTGGTCAAAGAACCTTTGCTTTTCTTTGTCTGGCTTTGAACTCAAGAAAAAGGGAAATTTTTTTTCTTCCCTCTCTTCTAAACTCCACTCCTCTTCTCACTTTTTTGGGGCAGGGACCCTTGCTTCCAGGAAATATATCTCAGACTAACTACAGTAGGGAGTCTATGAATTTTTAGCCAAAACTATGTTTTAGGTTGTAAACAGTTGAATTCTAACTCTATGAAGACTGTGTTTCAATTGGGCCCTTGCTGTGTCTTTAATTAAACCTTGACTTAGGCACTAGGGAGAGGGGAACCTAATTTTTAATTAAATATTGAAAGCTGGAGGAAAAAAACTGCATTTTAGCCAATTTGTTAAGTAGTGAAGTGTGTTCTCAGTAACTCTTATTTCTATTAAAGTCGAGTGTTTAAAAGACCTACACTAATATTTGAAATGGCATGGCTGATTGGCCTTGCAACATCACTCTCTTTTAAAATACAAACTTGAAATTGTAGACAAATACATCCCACAGCTTAACATCTGGCTTTGTTTCTTTTACCAGCCTCACTAAAAAGTGTGGAAGGTATGATATCATTGCTGCTGCATTTGTAACCTAATGAGTCCCAAAGTACCAATCAGTGTAGACTTTCCTCCATAAAATAAGAAAAAGAAGAAGAATTTTTCCTACTGTTGGTGTAACAGAAGTGTCCTCAAATCTAGACTAAAAGAATATCAAGAAAAAGTAAAGATCAAGCGATTCATGGGAAGTGGAGAGTTTACATATGAGGTTTGAATGACCTCAGCCTTGTATTTTCAAACTTTTTAATCAGCAAAGCAAGTAGAGTGTCTATGTTTGCATACAGGGTTATGTGTGTCTTTTAAACCAAAGTTGTCAACTGGCTTTACCTTTTATTTAACTGAAGTAAAATAACACATTAACAAATGTCTCTTTCTGAAAAAGCAAGCTCCCATGATTCATCTGTGCTGGGAGGTTGTTGTTTGGTCACTAAGCTCTGGTGGGAGGGCTTCAGTTAACCAGGTGCCTGGATATTTAGCATTTCAGTCCTGTCCTCCGACTTTGGAGGATTGCCTCGAAGAAGCAGAACCTTAGTTTTCAAACTGTACAGCAAAAGTGGTCAGCAGTAATTTACCAGTGAGAAGCAGTGGAAGGTGGATCAATTATTTGTGGGGAGGAACACTCAAAAACTAAATAGTCTGGTCCTGTCTTCTCTCACTTTGTAAACTGGCATGAGGGAGCAGTCATTTATCATCTAGGACAACAAAGGAAAGCACTTGAAAATGAGGACTTAAATGCAATTAAGCAAGCCTTTTAAAAAAAGGTAGTGTGACAAAGGGAATGCTCAGGAAGTGACTAAGATCCATCTCTCAAACCTGGTGTGTGATTCATGTAAACTCAAAATCCAAAATTGCTGAGTGACATAAAGTATCTAGGGGAAAGAGGTGACTCTGTTTCCTGTATGATGAGTTTTATAAACATATATTTTAGTGATGAGCTTTGTAAAGACCGCCATATCCTTTTCTTGGAAAGAACTTCAGGCAGACTGTTCTCGACTGAAAAACGTAGGTGTGTAGAGAAGAGCTTTTGGAATTAGAATGCAATGGGGTGAATCCTTCTGCTGTAAGGTAGAATCTTGTAGGGAGAGGACAGTGTGTTGGTTGGGTCTCAACAGGTCTCCTGTGCTAGCGCTCAGATTACTGCAAATTGTTGATGAGCAGTCATAACACAAAACAGCACACCACAGTATATACAGCTTGCAGCGTGGCAACAATGGGTCAGCAGAAGGAAGAGGCACAAAGGCATGGAGGAAAGCCAAGAAGTGCATCCTTGGGAAGTGGGGGCGATTATTGCAGTTTAGTGACAAATAAAGGACATTCCCCTCCCCGGAGAATAATTTCAGGACTTGGATTTCATTCCCAAGGATATTTGGTTTGAATTAATTCAACATTGCAGAAAATGCCTGGAGTCTCAAGCTGGATTAGTGTAATAAGCTTTTTTCTGGGTACCAGTTAGGTTCATCTGTGTATTAGCATAGAGGAGATGGGATTGTCCTCCTTGTGCCTTTGGTAGCCAGATTCATCAAAACTTAAAACAAGGTTATTAAACCTGTGCTTATTTAAACTTAAAAGCAGGACATTTTGGAGCTCATCTGAGTATGCTCCAAAAGGGAGGAGACAAGGCTTCTGACTACAGGGAGAAACTGTTTACACTTCCTGTGACTTAACTCATAATTCAAAAGATGAAAGCGAACCTGACAAAACCATCCAAGTTGAACAACCTGGAGTAATTTAAGGTCCATATGTCAATCAGCAGGTGGTTCAGCAAGTGGTTCGAGGGAGATAGATTGAAAGACAATGTTTGCATATCACTGGGACGTTTTCCTGATCAGAATGTTTGTAATGTCTAACTTTTGCATCTATAATAAATCTGTGCACATTCATTGACAACATAATACTGTACAATATGCTGTGAAGTAGTAGGTGCTATGATTTATAAGACAATCTCATTTCCTTTGCAAAATCTCTAACGTTTTTGTCCTCTGGAAACTGTGGTTCTAAAGCAAATTATGAAACAATATGTACTGACAAGGTTTTGTTTTTCTGCATAAAATGAAGATGGTGTGTAATAAAAGGGAATTTCTGAAAATGGTTCATATATTTTGTGGTGGTGACATTGAAGGAGATGTCCCGGCCCCTCGGAGCCTTAGCCTGTCTGACTAGTCTGATGGATCAAATCTATTGTATTTTTTCCCCCTTAGGGAAAAAAAAATATTTAGAGCCAAGAAAGAATATAAATGGACCAGTGTTTGCTTCTGTTGCAGCTACCTGCTTTTAGTCCTAACAGGGACTGGTCCTACCCAGGAGAAACAAAAATAATCTAGAGGGAAATATTTAATCCATCACTATTTAATCCACCTCAAGTCTGTTTCAATTGCCAGGCAATGTTGTTGAGAGACAACGTATTCAGTCACCTGTGTTCTCCCTTTAAGTGGAATTTCGCCTCTAAACTGCAATTGGAGAGCTACTGGTCTGACAAAACTGGAAGGATGCAGGCTTTTCCTTTGGTATTTTCCACCCCACTCCCAGATTTCCTGCAGGTTTTCTCCATGTACAAACCTTCTTCCACACTTTATATAAGTGTTTAGACACTTCGCCAGCAGCCTTGGTTTTCAGAGGGGAAAAATAAAAATAGCACTTAATTAAAATGGAGCATGGAAGCCAAAAGGCATCATGGCACGTGAGTGCTAACAGAATCACCACCCCCCCACCCATTGTTTGGAATCTTGAATGTTCATTCAACAGAAAGCCTGAGAATAGGTACAGGAAAGACATGGACCAAGTACTTGAATCCTACAGAAGTTACTTCTCCTTGGTGGTGGAACCTGATTTTCACTTTTGCTTTTGCATGCCAAAAAAAAAAAAAAAAAGGCAAAATTCTTTCAAATATGCACACCTATGCTGCAGAGCTTAAGGTCTTCATCATTCCTGTCAAAGTCATTTATAACCAGATTCAAACAGCACACACACACACACACACACACACACGCACACATTATTCCTTAGTGAGAAGAAAGTGTGCTTATTATTCTTTGACTAGATGCTTCTTGGCATTAGAAACTTGAGTGAAAGTGAGAAAATAGGCTTTTTTTTTTTTTTTAACAGTTTTCCTTATGGACCCCGCACGAGGCTGACATGAAAAGATTGGGCATTTCCTCCCTTGCTGACTGAGAGCGATAGGATGGCTCACTGCCTTAAGGCTCAGTCAGCCTTCTCAGGAACTGAGCCCAAGTCACCTGAAGAAAGAAAAGTTATTGCAAACAATGAAGAGTTGAGAAACAAATTGAGAAAACACTTTCATCTAATTCGATTTTGCCTTTGTTAGAAAAATACCACTAGAATGTGCACAATATTGCCGTGTATGCATAGCTGGGAGAGCATAACAATAGCTCCATCTATTTCATCACAAGCCTGAGCCAAAAAGATGTTTCCTTAACAGACTTTCTTCCTCCTGCTGTTCGGTCTGTCAGTGCAGTGGAGAGGGAGGCAGAGAAGCATGTACAGAGAAGCAGACATTTTCTTTTAAAAAGAGCTCTTATTGCCTTTTAGTCTGCAACAAGTATGATTTTCTTCCCTTTTGTTCCCTGCAGCCCAACGTCCACATTCCATTACAGAAGTTAGGTGGGTGCCTTGTGCTCTGTCAGAGTGCGTCAAACTAACCGAAGAGGGAATCAGAGTGAAGAAATGAGAGAGAGAGAGGCAGAGAGGAAGTGAGAGGGGCAAAGAGAGACGGAGAGAAGAAGAGGCAGAGACACATATGGAGAGAGAGACAGAGGAAGAGAAGAGATGAAGAAAGAGGGCATTTCTGCAAGGGGAAACTTGCGTGACTAATATGGATTCTCAAAGTTGTGGACTCATTATTTTCCTCAAGCTCTTTAACACTAGAGACTACCTTTCACATTCAGCCTGATTCATCTTTCTTTGTTTTAAATAAGCTATTTGGCAGTGGGGCAAATGTGTCTCAGTGGCTTCCCTGGTGGCTCAGATGGTAGAGTCTCCCTACAGTGCAGGAGACCTGGGTTCAATCCCTGGGTTGGGAAGATCCCCTGGAGGAGGAAATGGCAACACACTCTAGTATTCTTGCCTAGAGAATTCCATGCAAGGAGGAGCCTGACGGGCTACAGTCCATGGGATCCCAAAGAGTCGGACATGACTGAGTGACTTCCTTTTTTTATTTTTCCAAATGTGTCTCAGTTAACAAAAGCAACAAAACAGAAATGGAAACCTTATCTCATTTAAAAAATCACCCCCAAAGTAAAACATTGTTCCCAGAGATGTTCTTTTACATTAAGCATAACTTTTTGTCCACTAAAAGTAAAAAAAAAAAAAACAAATAACAAAGAAAAACAACACTGGATTATAGAGTTTAGGTGTTCAGACAATTGTTTGGCTGGAGGGCGGGGGGATGGCGGGGTGGTTTCAAGATCTTTTATCCTTAAGGTTCTAAAAGTTAACGTCTTCACTACAAGTGTTAATTATCCCAGTATATAGTAATTCACGATATATATTGTGAATACTAAATTGATGTAATAAAGAGAAGGCAAATTCTTTTATTATTATTATTTTTTAAAATATTTGTATTATTATTATTTTATCTTTTAGCTATGCTGTATGGCATGTGGGATCTTAGTTCCTTGACCAGGGATTGAACCCTTGTCCCTGCACTGTGAGTGCAGAGTCAACCACTGAACCACCAGAGAAGTCCCTATTACTATTATTACTAATCAATTAAATAGCTTACATTTGCATTGCCCTGAATAGTAACTTGAAACACTGAGAGGTTGAGAATTACAACTATAATAATCCTAAAATCAAACTCAACATTAAAATACATTGTTAAAGCATATTTCCTCATAAAATAAAGGATGTAAAGTTAGTTTGCTTCAGTAAGCCTTTTACATTCTGCTTCATTCTGTCCTCTGTCACCCATCTCAAAATGGAGTACAATTAAAATTCACTTTTGACCCTTGGGTGTCATTCCAAAGATAAATCATTGACAGCTTCTGATTTTCCAAGTCTGAGCTCAATTTCTTAGAACCTGTGGAATAAGGGGCTAATGATCCCTACCCCTAGGGCTATATGTATGCTTGTAAATATGCCAAGCACTATGTAGCCATTAGCATTGCTGTTGATAACACACACAATTTAAGAGTCTAGTACATCAACATCAATTTGCAGATCAGAGAGAGTGAGCTAGAAAACTGGACATAAATGAATAGGCTGGGAAAATAGCTTCATCCTTCCTGTACTTGTTGTGCAAGTAAAATGCTCAAGAGGTGTTCTTTTGTAATTTCCAAATTTATCATCAAGGAGGTTACCTTTTCAGTTCCTTCCTCTTTGAGACTAATAATGTCCAGATCAAAATCCTTCCTCAAGCCATCGGTTTTATTGAAGGTGATACGTCCAGTCAAGCCATCCCACTGAGCCTATGGACAAAAGGAACATGGCGTTACTGTTTAACACTTATAATCCTTAACACTGTCAAGGTTGCAATACCTCAGGTTCATCACAGTATCCAATTGCTCAGTTTCATCATGGTGTTATAAACCATTGTGTTAGTTCAGTAACTTGATAGCAGAATACTTCAGTATTTTATGAGCACTCATTTATTTCTTCAGTTCTAACATTTTCATACTTTGGATGGGAGGGTATAGAAAGATTGACTGTAAAATGGTCTTCCCATGGACTAAATAATATCTGGGAAGTCACAATATTTGTTTTTCCAAGGTCAATCCAAATCCATTTCAAGGGACTGCCCAGGTGAAGTAATGCCCCTTTTTGTTCTTTGAGAAAAGGATGTAATTCATTGACCAAGGGTTTTTTTGTGTGTGTGTTTTTTTTTTTTTTTTAGCAAACAAAAGCTGGGGAAGTTGGTTACCACTAGACCTGCCTTACAAGATATACTAAAGGGAGTTCTTTAAGTGGAGAAAAAAGAATACTAAATAACATAAAAACACAAAAAAGATGGATGCTAGCTGAATCTATGTGGTAATCAGTTCATTATACATGTAAATCAAACCATTATGCTCTTCATCTTAGACTTATACAGTGATTGTTTAGTCGCTAAGTCATGTTCGACTCTTTCGTGATCTCTTGGACTGTAGCCCACCAGGCTTTTTTGTCCATGAGATTTCCAAGGCAAGAATACTGGAGTAGGTTGCCATTTTCTTCTTCAGGGGATCTTTCTGACCTAGGGATAGAACCCGAGTCTCCTGTGTTGGCGGGTGGAATTTTTACCATGAATCCACCTGGAAAGCCCAGATCTATACAGTGAAGTATGCTAATTATTTCTCAGAAAACTGGGGGAAAAAGGTGCACGAGAGAGGTACGCAGCAAGAAGGCAGCCATCTGCAAGCCAGAAAGAGAGCTGTCGTCTAGAACCCAACCCTTCTGCCTCCCTGATCTTAGACTTCCAGCATCCGGAACTGTGAGAAATAAATGTTTGCTATTTAAAGAAAAATCCTTCATTTAATTGCATATGCAATTTTTTGTTTGTTTGTTTGTTTATATAAGGTAACAATGGCAGATTCCAGAGACTGGGACATGGGCATCTTTTGGGAGAGCCACTTTTCAGGCTGCCACATATATTAACATCATTTGAGGAATTAAAAATCACAGTAGTTTAGGACTTGCCTGGTAGTCCAGTGGTTAGGAATCTGCCTTCCAATGCAGGAGATACAGGTTCTGTCTCTGGTCAGGGACCTAAGATCCCACATGCCATGGTGCAGCTAAGCCTGCATGCTACAGTTACTGGATACCCTTGACCTAGGGCCTGAGTTCCACAACTAGAGAAACCCACGCGCTGCAATGAAGACCCAGTGCAGCCAAAGAAAATACAATAAAACAGATAAAACACAGTAGTCTGCTCTTCAGAGAACTCACAATGGAGATTTTAGGTTGTTTCATGATATAAAATATGGTGGCCCCAGAGGTTGTGAGCTTCAATCATTAGGTTATTCGTGATAACCTTGCCTAATTTGAATTGACTTACAAGTGAGGATAAAGGAGAATTCAGTCCTTTGTATGCACTTAGCTATTTTCCCTCTCCCAACTTTACCAAATTCATTAGATATATGTAGATGTGAAAAAGATCCTGAGACTATACCATATCCAAAGAGTTCATGCCATGTGTGTCTGTTGAATATATTTCCCCTTTTGACCAAGAGGCAGAAGCAATGCAGTGGAAAGAGTACGGGTTTATCACAGAGCTGGTTTTAAATCTCTGAAGTATGACTTCAAGCAAGTTACTTAACCTAAACCTGGGTTATCTCAGGCTTCAGTGTTTATCCAAACAGGATTTTTGAGAGATTTAAATGGACCTGCCTCTTGAGAAACCTATATGAAGGTGAGGAAGCAACAGTTAGAACTGGACATGGAACAACAGACTGGTTCCAAATAGGAAAAGGAGTACGTCAAGGCTGTATATTGTCACCTGCTTATTTAACTTCTATGCAGAGTACATCATGAGAAATGCTGGGCTGGAAGAAGCTTAAACTGGAATCAAGATTGCTGGGAGAAATATCAATAACCTCAGATATGCAGATGACACCACCCTTATGGCAGAAAGTGAAGAGGAACTAAAAAGCCTCTTGATGAAAGTGAAAGAGGAGAGGGAAAAAGTTGGCTTAAAGCTCAACATTCAGAAAACTAAGACCATGGCATCTGGTCCCATCACTTCATGGGAAATAGATGGGGAAACAGTGGCAGACTTTATTTTTTGGGCTCCAAAATCACTGCAGATGGTGATTGCAGCCATGAAATTAAAAGACGCTTACTCCTTGGAAGGAAAGTTATAACCAACCTAGATACCATATTCAAAAGCAGAGACATTACTTTGCCAACAACAAAGGTCCATCTAGTCAAGGCTATGGTTTTTCCAGTGGTCATGTACGGATGTGAGAGTTGGATTGTGAAGAAAGCTGAGTGCTGAAGAATTGATGCTTTTAAATTGTGGTGTTGGAGAAGACTCTTGAGAGTCCCTTGGACGGCAAGGAGATCAGTCCTGGGTGTTCACTGGAAGGAGTGATGTTGAAGCTGAAACTCCAATACTTTGGCCACCTGCTGAGAAGAGCTGACTCACTGGAGAATACCCTGATGCTGGGAGGGATTGGGGGCAGGAGGAGAAGGGGATGACAAAAGATGAGATGGCTGGATGGCATCACCAACTCGATGGACTTGAGTTTGGGTGAACTCTGGGAGTTGGTGATGGACAGGGAGGCCTGGCGTGCTGCAATTCATGGGGTCGCAAAGAGTCGGACATGACTGAGCGACTGAACTGAACTGAACTGAATACAATTCTTACCACATTGAAAGCATTTAACATTTTAACGAAGATTATTTTTACAGCCATCTCTTATTTTTCTTCCCCACATTCAAAATTCTAGAATTTGGCTTTCACTACTGTTAATGTCAGTACTCACAGGTGTAGTCTTTTCTGGTCTCATCTGTATTTCATTTTACAAATTAACATCAAATTCATTGTTCTGAAATATAATTTCCTATTTATGCAATTTGTCTCAACACATAAAGTATATAATAAATTAATGTCACCTATAAATGCGTCTCCAGGCAAGAGTACTGGAATGGGGAGTACTCTTGCCTGGAGAATCCCATGGATGGAGGAGCCTGGTAGGCTGCAGTCCATGGGGTCGCTAAGAGTTGGACACAACTGAGCAACTTCACTTTCACTTTTCACTTTCATGCATTGGAGAAGGAAATGGCAACACACCCCAGTGTTCTTGCCTGGAGAATCCCAGGGACGGCGGAGGCTGGTGGGCTGCCCTCTATGGGGTCGCACAGAATTGGACACGACTGAAGCGACTTAGCAGCAGCAGCAGCATAAATGAGTCTAACCTTCACTTTAAATTTGTAGTCATGATGCTTAATTTTCTGTGTCAACTTGATTGGGTCATAGTATGCTGTTATCTGGAGAAAGCAATGGCACCCCACTCCAGTACTCTTGCCTGGAAAATCCCATGGATGGAGGAGCCTGGAAGGCTGCAGTCCAAAGGGTTGCTAAGGGTTGGACATGACTGAGCAACTTCACTTTCACTTTTCACTTTCATGCATTGGAGAAGGAAATGGCAACCCACTCCAGTGTTCTTGCCTGGAGAATCCCAGGGACGGGGAAGCCTGGTGGGCTGCCGTGTATGGGGTTGCACAGAGTCGGACACGACTGAAGTGACTTAGCATAGCATAGCATGCTGTTATCTGGTTAAACACCATCTCCAGGTGTGTCTGTGAGGCTGTTTCCATTTGAATCAATAGAGCAAACTGCCCTCTCCAATGTAAGTAGTCATTATCTAATCCATTGAGGGCCTGAACAGAACACGGAACAAACAACCTTTCTGACTGTTGGGACTGGGGCTTCCACCACTGGTGTTCCTGGTTCTCATCTTCTTGGTGCCAAGAAGCATCAGGAAAGAGAATACCTAGTAGTTTAGGAATAAGCACATTAATGTATTTCAATGAGGCACCGTGTGAGGATAAAAAATCTGCACATAGTAACTGAAGAAAGAAGTATGGATCCTACTTAACCCAACTGCAAGAAAAAAAAGGGCCAGGGAAACGTACTTTGAGGAAAGAAGGCCTGAACTCTCAAAGGATGAGAAGTGTGCTATGCTGTGCTGTGTTAAGTCACTCGGTGTGTCTGATTCTTCGAGACCCCATGGACTGTAGCCCGCCAGGCTCCTCTGTCGATGGAATTCTCCTGGCAAGAATACTGGAGTGGGGTGCCATTTCCTACTCCAGGAGAGCTTCCCAATCCAGGGATCAAACCCAGGTCTCCTGCATTGCAGACAGATTCTTTACTGACTGAACCACCTGTGAAGCATTTGATGAGAAGTTAGTTGACCAAACAAAGATTCACAGGCTGAGTAAAACCTGAAACACAAAACAAGTTGTATCTGCCATGGATCCATCGTGCGAGGTAAGGAATGATGAGAAATGAGCCTGGGAAGGAGAGTAGGTGCCTGTTTGTAAAGGTGTTGCGAGTCACACTCATTGGCTTGGACTTTGCTCCACAGACATTTAGGAATCACTGGAGTGTTTCAAGCCTACGAATGTCATGAGCAGGTGTGCGTTACAGCAAGACATTTTGGCAGAACTGAAGGAGAATGACTCAAGATTGTGAGCAGAAGGCTGGTTAGCAGGTCGTTCTCACAGAACAAAATTTACAGAAATGTATTCTCATTTCTATGTGTGAACACAGGGACAGCACGGTTCCTTCATTTCCCTGTCCCAACAACTTGTACACCACGAATACCGTCAAGTGTTAGTAGAAGGAGTTCTACAGCAGGATAGATACAGTTTCTTGAAGAAAATGTTGCTATTCAAGTTTTACCTAAAGAATATGCTATGGAATCAACTTGTCCAGAACCAACACAGCACAAAATGTATTTTCTGGTTATCATTCAGATCGAATGGATATCATGAAGAAGTATACTTTATCACTTGATAATGCTGGAAGATATATCAAATTAATGTCGGGAAATGATGTGTGGACAGGAAAAGCCTACACCTCTCATCTAAGCTGCTTATATAGCCAAACTAGATGTGAGTTAAAGTGCTATGACACATACAGAAAAATGCTTTTTTTTCTATCCTAGAACTTGGCCTTCAGAGTTCATCACCAAGAGAGACCATAATGCCAAACATTAGCTCCTGCTTTTAAAAAGTGATGGTGTATTTTAATGGTCAATACTAGCACCTGTTGTTAAACACTCTGAGATATAGGTAATCTCATTCTCTGCATTAATACATCAGTATGGAAGACAAGTAGGGAGCCTCCTCTTGTATGTACTTAGACACACCTCCTGACTTTGTAATTTCCCTTTTCCCATCATCATATCCCAATCCTACTTTTTGTACTCAGATCACTCCTCTATATTTTGCAAGTCAAAGGCTGGCTTCATAGATTAATGGGTTAACTGAGAGTTGCTAAATAAGCTATTGCATTAGGGTTATAGCAGCTGTGTGAGAGTAGAGAGCAATTTGTCTGTGACTTTGGTTCAGTGCAAATCTAGTGTGTTAAGGGTTTGGACTAAGTCAGTTTTCAAACCCCTTCTTCATGCTTCTAAAAATGTGTAGTTCCAACCCTCCTCCTGATATGTTTGGAAGGATGTAGTTATCTCCATTAAGTTCTGTAGGATTTTCAGAAGCTTTTTCCTAGAGGCAACTTTTCCTTCATGGGGGTCATGCTGTGAGTCAATTCGGTACATTGTCCGGAGTTTATGGGGCTTTCTGAAAATGTACAGAAATTGGTAGCATTTATCTCTTGATGTAGCATATAGTTCATAGCAAGGTCTTAAAACCCAGTTCAGAAATCCAATTTTATTTCCACTAAGTGTGTCTATTGTGTCCTTTTGTTTGGATTCTGTGGTGCTGGTTATATTCTTGAATTTTGTGTTCCAATCAGTGGTGCAGAGTAATTCCCACTTCTCATTTCTCTTCCTTGCTCATCCAAGTGGTAAAAAGTCCCCTTTTCATGCTCTAACAATGCTTCCTTTCCAGCCTCAATATCTATAAAGACACCCTACCTAGTCCTTTACTGAACTGAAATATCTTTTAACCTTCACAGTCCAGTTTCCCTAACTGCCACAATTACCTGTGTGCTTCTGCTTCCCGTCCCTAGATGAATATTTCTTATATATTCTTTTTTGTTGTTTTTCAAACTAATTGTTGATAAGCATTTACTGAAACACCAATGCATTATTGATCAGGGTGAGTAGACGATGACTATGATGAATAAGATCCATGAGGAATCCATTTTCTGAGACAAGCCTGAAGCATATGCAATTTAGATAATGATATATAATTATATTAGTCATAATTACAATTTGCTTGCCTTATGTAGAAGCATTTGCACAGAAGACAATTATAGTATACTTAACTGAAAACAATACTTAAACTATTGTCCCTATTTTAGGAAATCGCTTTAATTTCTACTCTGCTTTAGACCTCTTGATAACAACTGCTGATAGTAAGTGAGTCAAATGTTGTGACTTTCTTTCCTCTTATAAGATACGTTATTTGATGGCCGAGAGACAAAAAATCAAGAGATGAAAGAAGAAAAATGAAAGTTTTTCATTATTTTCAAACATTTTCATTAATGCTTTTTCATTTGTATGCTCTTTCTCAAGATGATATACATTGTCCAAATAAAGTAAAATTTTAGTATTGAGGAAGAAAGTGGCCAGCATTTAACTCTTATAAGAGTCAATTTTTAACTTCGCTTAGTTAAAATGATTTCATTCATTTTTCTGTTCCTAAAGGGGACTTAAACATGTAAAAGAACATAAAGCCCCCATTCCTAGAACTAGAATATTCCCTGACACACGCTGACACAATTTTCTCATTTTGTATATGGAGTAAATGGTTTCCTATTGAAAAACATATAATTTTTTTTTTTTTTTGAGAACTGGATAGAATGTGCTTTTCTCTGTTATGCTTTTTTTCCCCTTTCTGTTTCTTTTCTTCTGATTCTGTTTTGATTCTGATTTTTGCTCAAGTATATCAGACTGAAAATATCATGCCTAACTCATAGCTTGAGCTATTTGTCTTCCAAAACTGGCTGCAAAGACCAGTGGATCCACATCTGGTTGCAGACCATGAGCTGTCTCCGCAGTGCTATTTTGGTGCATAGTTAGGGGAGCTCTTTGTGGCCCAGAAGCACCTGGTCTGGGCCATGACCAGGTCCAGGGATCAGTGGGTATTTTAAGAATATAGGCAAGCACCTTGTGTGCTTTTCCAGTAGTCACGTACAGATGTGAGAGTTGGACCATACAGAAGGCTAAGCACCAAATAATTGATGCTTTTGAATTATGGTACTGGAGAAGACTTTTGAGACTCCCTTGGACTGCAATGGAGAAGGCAATGGCACCCCACTCCAGTACTTCTGCCTGGAAAATCCCATGGATGGGGGAGCCTGGTAGGCTGCAGTCCGTGAGGTCGCTGGGAGTCGGGCAGGACTGAGTGACTTCACTTTCACTTTTCACTTTCACACATTGGAGAAGGAAGTGGCAACCCACTCCAGTGTTCTTGCCTGGAGAGTCCCAGGGACGGGGAAGCCTGGTGGGCTGCCGTCTATGGGGTCGCATAGAGTCGGACACGACTGAAGAGATTTAGCAGCAGCAGCAACAGCAGCAGTAGGGCTAATCTGGAGAAGGCAATGGCACCTCACTCCAGTACTCTTGCCTGGAAAATCCCATGGACAGAGGGGCCTGGTAGGCTGCAGTCCAAGGGATCGCTAAGAGTTGGAGACGACTAAGCGACTTCACTTTTGGACTGCAATGAAATCAAACCAGTCAATCCTAAAGGAAATCAACCCTGAATATTCATTGGAAGGACTGATGCTGAAGCTCTAATGCTCTGGCCACCTGATGCAAAGAGTGATGCTGGGACAGACTGAAGGCGGGAGGAGAAGGGGGTGATAGAGGATGAGCTGCTTCAATAATATCACCAACTCGATGGACATGAGTTTGACCAAACTCTAGGAGACAGATAGTGAAGGGAGGTAAGCTTGGCATGCTTTGTGATATTTTACTTTAAGCAAAACTTCCAAGTTCCTCTCTTAAATTTAAGACCTTGAACTAATGTTAAATCAAATTAATTGATGGATAATTTCTAGAAATCTAGATAATTTCTAATAAGATAATACAGACACATAGTCACCATTTTGTGTGTATGCACATATATGCATATATACCTTTATTGCTATTTTTGTGTGTTATAAAAAAGCTGTACCTTTGGGTCATGCTAATGAATATGTTTATATTTTCTATGTTGAAAAGGTGTTTAAAAGATGTATGTGGCCCTAGGATACTGCTTATATATATAAAATAATGGAGTATCCTTTTGTTTATAAGGTAAAGAGAAAATATGTACCAAATTATGAGAAAGTATAGTGAACAGAAAAATATCAATGTGGCTAGTATAGAAGGTTTGAAGGAACTCTTATTTGCACTGAAGCATAATACTTGCACATAATGAGTCTGGGGAAGAAAGCAAAGAAATGTGTCAAAAATTAGGCAGTTTGCTCAGTTTTGACAAAGGTTATTAATAAGATACTTATTTTATTATTTTTTTGGCTATGTGCACAGCATGAGGGATCTTAGTTCCTCTCTGCAGGGATTGAACCTGAGCCCTGGCAGTCAATGTGCCAAACCTTAGCCACTGGGCCACCAGGCAATTCCCAGGGGACGTATTTTAATTTTGTGAGTACTTTTATGCCAAATGCTATACGAATGTTAGAGTTTTATTTTAAAATGACAGTTGGTCTTGGAGTACTTAATCTGCTCTTAAAAGAAGAGATAAAAGTTTATAATTTACCTCCTGTGTAATCTGCTCATCTGTTCTCATCATCAAGTGGTTTCTGCCTTGTTCTCATGTTTGTCTGAAGACTTTGCTGGAAGCTATAGGCTGATAACTGGATCTTTTTCAAAGAATAGCACTGTCAGAATGTCAGTGGCACCTGATACTCTTACCTGTTGGTACTTTAGGGAACAGGGTCATTGGTACAGGCTTTGGAGCTTAAAGTGATCTCATTTAGCCAACTGTGAATGTTGCGGGGACTTCCAGGACTCCTTTTAGTAAGTCTGGAATAGAAGACCTTATGAATGCAGAACGCTGACCCAACATCTGGATATAGAAGACATAAGGATGATTAAATGAATAGTGGGGGTAAATCTAACTGGGATTATTTGATTTTGAGTATTGCCAATATGTTTTTAAATGCTCTATTAAGGGAGTAAGATATATCCTTTATCTTTAACCTTCAATGGAATCACCTATAAATGACACATTCTTTATATGGTAATTTGTTTCCCCTTACTCCTCAGAATTCAGTGTCAACTCACTAGTTTTTATGGTAATGTGGTTATTTGCATAAGATCAATAAACATCTGTCTTCTGTTTTTACCAGGACACAGTTTGACAAACTGGTTGTGTAAGTAAGTTCCTGTCAAGGTTGCCACACCTGGGAACAAATCTCAATTACTTAGGTATAGCAAACCCACGAATATGAAACGAGTGTTGCTCTTCATATTTAAAATCAAGATCTAGTCCTCTTAAGAAACCCACCTATTATTTGTTCTATGGTTTACAGAATCCCATGAAGAAGGTCATTTACTGGCAGGACAGGAAATATACCAGAGTTTGGGCCACTTGAACAAATTCATCAAAATATGTAGGTACTGTGGAGATGAGTTTCTTGTGTTTAGTTTTTTATCTGTGCTTGGTAGGGTGAATAATGGTTCCCAAATCCCAAGTGTCCATGTTTTAATCCCTAGAGCCTAGAATGTAGCAAAAGGAATGTTATTAAATTAGGGATCTTAAAATGAGGAGGTCATATTGCTTTGTCTGGTGGGCCCGGTGTATTCACAACGGTCTTTATAAGAGAGATCCAGGAGACGTCAGATAGAGAGAAGGAGAAGGGAAGAGAGAAAGAGGTTGAAAGATGCTACATTGCCAGGTCTAAAGATGGGGGAAAGGGTCCACAAAGGGGCTTTGAGGAGCCCCATCATCCTCAAAGCTGGACAAGTCAAGAATACTGATTTTAAGAGTCTCCAAGACTCTTGGAATCTTGAAGAAACCCACCCTGACAACACTTTGACAGTAGCCCAGTGAGATTTGTGTCAGACTTCTGACCTCAGAGCTGTAGGAGAATAAACTTGTATTGTTTTAAACCACCAAGTTCATGGTGATTTGTTTTAGAAGCAAAAGGAAATTAATATTCCAGTAACAGCCACTGAAACACTTCTGAAACAAGAGAGGCTTATGAAAATACAGTCAGAGACTCTTTTTGAAATTTCCATGTAAAAGTTGATTTTCTGACCTTAGTAACTGCTAAACAGAAGCTCTGAATTTGCTGGTCATACACAAAGAAGCTTAAGTAGTTAATCAAAGCTCTTACTGCACCCGTGTACATTAATTAGGTCCAAATACAATGACTCCAGACTTTTTGTAACATGAATAATCTTCAGAGATTATTGATGATACAAGAGGGATTGTTGAGAAAATTATCTAAAACTTGGAAATAAAACAAAAGAATGACTGCATGTGGCTTTTAAGGTCATTTAGGGTCATTGTCTAACAGGCTCACCCAATGATGATTTAATTCTCTAGGGGTTCGTTCTTTTGTTTGTTTTACTATTTCCTATTGTTCAGGGTCAAGACTATGAAATTATATGTTAACTTGTAGACTTTTTGTCCAATAGAGATACAAATAATTTATGTCTGGTACAAGAGATAACCTCAAAGGTTATGGTTTTATTGTTCTGTAGGACAATAATCAGTTTTGACTCTAACCCAGCGTTCTTTTTTCAGTTAGCCTCTCTTGATGGACTATACAGTCACTCTTTCTTTAACTTCTCTTTGAACCAGCTTCACTGTCCTTTTGGTTCCATCACTGAGGAATTTATTTCCATCATTATTATTCTATCAGTGTTTTCACGGCACATGTTTATATTTGTATGAAAGTCATGTTGATAACTTTACAAAGCTATATATTGACTCCTGCTAAGTGATATAGTACCTCCTTTGATTCTCCCAGGAGGCAGTCAAGGTAAATAGGATTGTTCCCATTTTAATGAAGAGGAAAGAGATCCTACAGTTGGTAAGATGCATTGGAGGGACTCAAAACCATGTCTGAATCATATTCTTTCTCCAGCATCATTCTTCATTCCTACAGATAAGGTCATGGGAAAGAAAATGAAGATGGGTGGGCTAATCTCTCTCATTTTAAATCCTCACACATGGGTCAAAAGGAGAAGATATTTTCAAGCCAAGAAAATTAAAAAGATTAAAAAAAAAAGAAATTATAAATGCAAGAATTAAGTCAGCATGAAAATTCTGACTTCCCTGTAACTCAGTGGCATGTTAGAAGCCTGGGTCAGCCAAACTGACCCAACTTTAATCTGCTAGGCTTAATCAGAAAGACAAAAGCCCAGCTTTTGCCCTAGCTTCTAGGATCCTATTTCCCAGTTTCTGTGCTTCCTCTCTGCAGAGCAGCCTCTCCTGAAAGTTGGTATCATATAGCTGGAGACTGATGACAGCCTGAGTCAAAATAAACCAGCCATCAGCCTCTTCTGTGCAGTTCCTTCCTTGTGCTGCGCTGTGCTTGGTGGCTTAGTTGTCTGACTCTTGGCGACCCTATGGACTGTAGCCTTTCAGGTTCCTCTTTCCATGGGGATTCTCAGGCAAGAATACTGGATGGGTTGCCATGCCCTCCTCCAGGGGATCTTCCCAGCCCAGGAATTTGCACATAGAATTCTTTTGCTTTTCATTTTGCTTTTTTTCAAAGTTTTGAAATTTTTACAATGTTGTGCTGGTTTCTGCCATATGGTGATTAATATTCAGGGCAAAGGGCAATGTCTAGAAAGTGTCTGAACTCTTGGTTTTATGCTAGTTTGGCTAAAATGCCCCTAACTTTCTCTCTATGACTGTCCTTTATTGCTCTTCAGAACCTCATTCCACTTGCTTGCAGTGGATTAAATGGGTCCCAGGATGGCTCTACTTCCTATGAATTCCATTTTGGATTTACCTGTGTGTGGCTGTTCATTGACTCTTTACTGAAACTGTTAGTGACTTTTGCTGACTTAAAACTGAAAAGACAGTGGAACATGTTTTAAAGTCCTTTATCTTCAGTCACAATGAATCTCCTTCCTTGGAACTTTATTTCTGGACAACCCTCTCTGATTCTCTTCTCTTCAGCATCTTTGTCTTCCTTATTTTTCATCAAGCATACCTGTTTTTCTTATTCTGAGGTAGCAATAATGCCTTGACTTTTAGAAAGCACATGGCAACATGTGACAGAATCAATTTATGGTCCAGAAAGCTAATTGAAAAAGGACAAGTTTTCAAGTAAAACAGGAAGATTTAATACAATCATAAATTGATATGCTTTTAGCAGCCTAACAACAACAAAAAAATCCCATATTGCATTAAAAAATTTAAAAATACTGCTAAAAAGCACTTCACTGGTCTTCATATATTGTTCATATACAAATTTTAGTCATAAACCCACCATTATAAATAAGATGTGCTTCAACAGAGTGATAGTTCATTTTAATTGCTAGCATGTTTTGATGTCTGAGTGTGGTGCATCAGGAACGGTTTGACTTTGGGATCAAATGATGTGGGATTAGCTAGGTGACTCTGTATGTCGCAAAGAGTAGGGCAAGACTGAGGGACTAACAATTTCAATTTCACTCAAGGCTATGGTTTTTCCTGTGGTCATGTATGGATGTGAGAGTTGGACTGTGAAGAAGGCTGAGAGCCGAAGCATTGATGCTTTTGAACTGTGGTGTTGGAGAAGACTCTTGAGAGTCCCTTGGACTGCAAGGAGATCCAACCAGTCCATTCTGAAGGAGATCAGCCCTGGGATTTCTTTGGAAGGACTGATGCTAAAGCTGAAACTCCAGTACTTTGGCCACCTCATGCGAAGAGTTGACTCATTGGAAAAGACTCTGATGCTGGGAGGGATTGGGGGCAGGAGGAGAAGGGGACGACAGAGGATGAGATGGCTGCATGGCATCACTGACTCGATGGACATGAGTCTGAGTGAACTCCGGGAGTTAGTGATGGACAGGGAGGCCTGGCGTGCTGCGATTCATGGGGTCGCAAAGAGTCAGACACGACTTAGCGACTGATCTGATCTGATCTGATGAGCAGATTACTTAACTTCTTCAACATCCATTTGCAAAAATTAACACTGTCTTTGACTAGTTGCTGTAAAAATTAAAGGAGACAATTCTTCAAAGCTTCTAACAGGACCATCAGATGGAAGTTCAATAAAATTCTAGTTCCTTTCTTATCTTTACCTAGTTAAAAACTCCTCAACTCTCCCAACAGATATAAGATCACTCATAGACTATTTTGCAGTGATCCTTGCTCTGTGTCAGAACCTTCCTTTATGCTGCTTGTCAGTGAAAAACTAACTGCCTTACTACATCATCAATTACATTAATGCAGTGGCTGTCAAATTCTAATGAGCACAAAACCACTGGGATACTTATTTGATGTGAGAGCCAGGGATTTGCACTTTTTTAAGTAAGCATTCCACTTGCTTTTGCAACCATGAAGAAGGACCTCATACTATACTCTGAGAATTAGTGAAACAGGGCTCAAAGTTTGTCAACTCTGTGGACCCTATCCTACCTGTATTTGTTGAATAATCTCACCAAAAATTACCAGTCACCAAACAATTATTGAGCTTGATTTCAGTGACAGACAGAGATCCACAGAGTTTTTTCAAAGTCTGCGCTGTCCTTGAGAAAATAGATTTGTCCCCAAAGATCCTGATTGCTATGATTGTTCTTGGGGTCACACTGACCTCACAGGTCCTCTTCTGGAATCTAGAATCAATCCCTAGCATGACCCCAAACCAATTTGATTGTTGCCAGTGTTCCCTCAGTGGAGCACTATCCTGGTGAGAGATCAGATTCCTGGAATGGCCACACATTCCAAAGCTCATACATTAATGTGGAGCTGAACTAAGCCTGGAGGTTTCAGCACTTTGCCCATGGTCCAGGGACTCCTGTTTGCTGCCAGACCTAGAAGCATTTACACTGAATTCCAGACATTTCCCAGTGCTACTGCAAAACAGCCATCCTAGTATTGGAAGGAAAGCTATGACAAACCAAGATAGCATATTAAAAAGCAGAGACATCACTTTGTTAACAGAGATCTTTATAGTCAAAGCTATGGTTTTTCCAGCAGTCATGTATGGATTGGAGAGTTGGACCATAAAGAAGGCTGAGCGCCGAAGTATTGATGCTTTTGAATAGTGGTGCTGGAGAAGACTCTTCAGAGTCCTTTGGACAGCAAGGAGATCAAGCCAGTCAATCCTAAAGGAAATCAATATTCAGGAAATTCCTTTCCCTGAATATTCATTAGAAGAAAGAAAGAAAAGAAAGAAAGTGAAGTCGCTCAGTCGTGTCCGACTCTTTGCAACCCCATGGACTGTAGCCCACCAGGTTCCTCCCTCCATGGGATTCTCCAAGCAAGAGTACTGGAGTGGGTTGCCATTTCCTTCTCCAATTCATTAGAAGGACTGATGCTAAATCTGAAGCTCCAATACTTTGGCCACCTGATGAGAACAGCTGACTTATTGCAAAAGACCCTGATGCTAGGAAAAATTGAAGGTAAAAGGAGAAAGGGTCAGCAGAGAATGAGATGGTTAGCATCACTGACTCAATAGACATGAATCTGAGCAAACTCCAAGAGATAGTGAAGGACAGGGGAGCCTGACGTGCTACAGTCCATGGGGTTACAAAGAGTCAGACAGGACTCAGAGACTGAAAAACAACAATGCATGTACACAGCTGTTTCAGAATCTTCTTTAGAGCACTTCCTTGAAACAATATTTTCAATTGCCTAGATAATAACCCCCCACCTCTCTAACACAGTATTTACTTCTCTTCCCTGCTGTTTCCTTTTTATCCCCATCTCTAGCCGTGTTTTACCCCAAGGGCTACATGTGAAACTTATGTTTCAACCCTGGGGATACCTTCACAGACTCTGTGCATATTCATAATTTGCAAATTTGTTTAGAATGTAAGCCTCCCAAGGCCAGGGATGGACATATATTTTGCTACATCCCCATCACCAAAGATAAGGCTTGACACCTAGTAAGCAGTACTCATTACATACTTATTGAAAGAGCAAAAGAATCTATCAAGGTCTGTTCAAGTGTCTTCTCTTCTCTGACACCATCCCCAATCCCTTCAGTCAGAATACATACCTTTTCCTCTTGGATTAAATAGTATTATATTTATATACAATTTTAGCCTGTATTGCAACAGTCTTGTATTACAATTAGGTGTGTATATTTCCCTCCAGCTTATGACTTCCTTAGAGTCAGGGGCAGTGCTGTATTCATCATTTACTTTCACTGTTCACCTCACTTCTTGTATCTTGCAGTGCTGCACACATACTGTATCCGTAGTATATACTTACTACTGGGAAAGATTGAAGGCAGGAGGAGAAGGGGACAACAGGGTGTGAATAGTTGGATGGCATCACCGACTCAGTGGACATGAGTTTGAGCAAGCTCTGGGAGATGGTGAAGGACAGGGAAGCCTGGGCTGCTGCATTCCATAGGGTCACAGTGTCAGACATGACTGAGTGATTAAACAACAGCAACTAATGAGTTAAATTGAATTTCTGAATAAGATCTTCCATAAAAAAATGGTCTCTAATACTACAACTTTAGAAGATGTAAAATTACAAACTTTAATTAGAAATTCTTTGGAGCAACTCTTCTCTGTTAAATCTTCCAGCGTCAGAGACTTTTGTGGTTCTGGCTTGCCTGTGTGCACTGTCCTGTCTGACTCTGCAACCCCACAGATTGTAGCCAGTCAGGCTCCTCTGTTCATGGGATTTCCCAGGCAAGGATACCGGGGTGGGTTGCCATTTCCTTCTCCAGGGGATCTTCCTGACCCAGGGATTGAACCACCACCTCCTGCATTGCATTGGCAGGCTGATTCTTTGCCACTGAGGCACGAGGGAAGCCCTCGGTCATAATACGAAAGCCCTATTTTGCTCAAGTTCAGTGCCCTGTAGCTTTGGTTTCCTTGCACATAGCAGGATTTCTGTTCTCTAGGATAATCATTTTACCTCACGGGTCTTCTGTAAATGAAGATATTGAATGGAATAATATCTGAGATTCAACCATTCTAGTCCTTCCTCTGTCTGGTTTGGGAATTTGCCCAAATTCTCAGGCCATGCTTACTTACACAAGCCTGCATGCAACAATCTTAGGAATCCATCCTGGACCTATTTGAAAATGAACACTGCGCTTCTGAAAGTCAAAGCAGAAAGATGGCCAGTCTAAGGAGGAATATCCAGGTCTCTAATGAATCAATTATAATGTAATGCTTAGAAATCCTTTGAATATGGAACTAAGTCCCCTCTTTCGTCTCTCTACTCAACCTACTGCTTTCAGCTCTGGGAGACTTGCTGAATTTACTCTTTTCTTGACAAACACACCGCTTTCTTACCCACCGAGCAAGTAAACATAGCTTTTTAAAAGATTATTTTTAATTTGAGCTCTAGGGGTCTTTTTCTTATTCTTTGACAGGGTCTTACACTTTAAATCCCAAGTGCTCATCTACCTACAATGCCCACTGGAGCACGAAGAGTAAATGGGACTTGCCTAGAGCAATATCATGATATTTTGGCAGAACTGCTGAGTAAGTCCTTCAGTTTTGTTTTTCTAACATCACATTAAGCAATACTATTTCAACCCAAATGCTTTGCAGCATTTATTTCCTCAGGATGAGGATTCTGGGGTTTAGATTCATTCAGCATCTCAAGAACTTCCAGTCAAGTGAAGAAATGAGTCAAATAAATCCCATGGCGTTTCATGAAACTGCCTCAAAACTACAAGAGACTTAATTAGACTGTGGTTATTTGACTTAATGATGTTTTAAAACAATATTCACAAATTGTGGGTGAGAAAAAAAAATTGCTTCATGCCATCCTTCAAAGCTGTCGTTTGCAGAATTGCTTTAAGCAGGAAGCAACATGCATTATTCTGCCTGTTGTAGAATAATTAAGTTCGAATGGTAAAAAGTCAATTGTTTTGATACCATTACAGTTCAATTGAATCATGTTGATTAGAATAGGTTGGGCATGTTCTCATTTAGATCCTTCTCCCTCTTGGTCTGGAGCAAAATTTATTATCGGCCATCACCGAATAAAGTCTTCTAAAAGAAGAAAAAACCAATTATGAAAGATGGGTTTTTCAGATCTCTAATTAGCCAACTACTTGGAAAGTATATTAGTGAAAGTACACCTGTGGTTTAATTTTTAATAATGTTATTACCGCCCCATTAAAAATACATAAAACACCTTTCAGGGAAGGGGCGCACAGCAACACAGGAGCAATGGAAAGGTCCCTGCTGCTTCGCACTGACGATGCAGCGGTGAACTTGGTTCTTTTCCAGTGTTAAGCCTCATCTTCAACGATACAGTTGCCAAAAGTCGGTTTCTTTGTTTTGTCAGGAATTTGTGACATTGTTATTAGTCCCCTTAAAGCTTTTGGCAGATTTATCCCCAGACAAGTTTGAGCAATTGATACTGAATTTGATTGATTCCAGAAGAGATGTGAAAAAAAAAAAATTACATGATCAAATAGTGTATAAAAAGATGCTCTTAAAAGACATGCACCAGATACTGCTGGTTTCACCTCTGCGTGGCTTCCGCCCAACCGTCACCCAGGGTGCAGTTACCCTGGGGCAATGCCTTAGAAACCCTCCTGGACAGGCCTGTTGCCAAAAGCTGCTTGCAAAGAGGTCACACTCCAATTACTAAGACAGGCTGCTCATTTCCATTTAATGTAAATTCGGTAAGCATTGGGAATACACAATCATGTCACATCTGCCATCAGTATTTTGCTTAGCATTAAAAGAAAATGCATATTGGCAAAGACTTGAAGTGTGGTATCAGATCCACATAACCACGGGTTCTACATCCGCAGATTCAACCAATTGTGGATCAAATGTATCAGGAAAAATTCCAAAAGTTCCAAAAAGCAAAACTTGAATTTGCTGCGTAATGACAACTTTTTACATAGCACTTACATTGTATTTACAATAAATTACATAGCATTTACTTAGTATTAGGTACTTTAAGTAACCCAGACATGATTTAAACTATACACGAGGATATGCATAGGTTATATGCAAATACTACACAATTCTCTACACAGTGACAGACTTTATTTTCTTGGGCTTCAAAGTCACTGCTGATGGAGACTGCAGCCATGAAATTAAAAGACGTTTGCTCCTTGGAAGAAAAACTATGACAAACCTAGACAACATATTAAAAAACAGAGACATTATTTTGCCAACAACAGTCTGTATAGTCAAAGCTATGCTTTTTCCAGTAGTCACGTATGGATGTGAGAGTTGTACCCTAAAGAAGGCTGAGCACTGAAGGACTGATGCTTTTGAACTGTGGGTTGGAGAAGATTCACGAGAGTCCCTTGGAAAGCAAGGAGATCAAACCAGTCAATCCTAAGGGAAATTCAGGAAATCAGTCCAGAATATTCATTGGAAGGACTGATGCTGAAGCTGAAGCTCCAATATTTTGGCCCCCTGATACTAGAGATGACTCATTGGAAAAGACCCCAATGCTGGGAAAGATTGAAGGCAGGAAGAGAAGGGGACAACAGAGGACAAGATGGTTGGATGGCATCACCAACTCAATGGACATGGGTTTGGGAAAGCTCCAGGAGATGGTGAAGGACAGGGAAGCCTGGTGAGCTGCAGTCCATGGGGTCACAAAGAGTGGGACATGGCTGAGCAACTGAACAGCAACACCACTGAAAGGAGATCAAATCTGTCAATCCTAAAGAAATCAACCCTGAATATTATTGGAAGGACTGATGCTGAAGCTCCAATACTTTGACCACCAGATACAAAGAGCTGACTCATTGGAGAAGACCCTGATGCTGGGAAAGGTTGAAAGCAAAAAGGAGAAGGGGTCAGCAGAGGATGAGATGATTAGATAGCATCACTGACCCATTGGACATGAATTTGAGCAAGCTTTGGGAGATAGTGGAGGACAGAGGAGTCTGGTATGCTGTAGTCCATGGAGTAGCAAAGACTTGGACATGGTTTAGGGACTGAACAACAACAACACAACACCATTTAATATAAAGGACTGGAGGATACACATATTTTGGTATCCACGAGGGTCCTGGAACTCATACCTCCTAGAGGACGGCTGTATTTTTTCCTGTATCCTTGTAATTCAAGCCAACGTGCCTTTAAAGGACCCTTTGAGGTTAGTTTTGCATAGCCTAATGTTTGAGAATTTACAGTGGCTTATTTGTTTTAGTATGTTTATTCAAAATCTGTTTCTTCTTTATTGTTTCATGATCATTTGCATTTTTATTCCTTTTCATTGTACTATGACATTTGGTTTAATTCTGCCTGTATTTATTAACCTCTCCATTTCAGTTGATTGTTTACCCTGTTTGGGATGCTTGTAACCTAGTACCCCACTGTCATCTTGATAATCTCTAATTGCCCTTTAGATTTTAGGTTTTATGTTCCTTCCCCCAAGAAGCCCTAAACCTCAAAGACTGGGTTAGGAATTCTTCCAAAGCTTCCCCATTTGTTATCATTAAGTCAGGTCAACTCTTTACAATCCCATGGACCGTAACCCTCCAGGCTCCTCCATCCATGGGATTTCCCAGGCAAGGATACTGGACTGGGTTGCCATTTCCTTCTCCAGGGGATCTTCCTGAGCAGGGATCAAATCTGCATCTCCTGCTTGGCAAGTGGATTCTTTACCACTGAGCCACCAGGAAGCCCACAGTTTCCATATCGTGCTTTGTGATTTTCACTCTGAAAGTGTGCATTGGATTGGGTTGATCGCTTACTTGTCTTCCTCTCCTCTTTCACTATTGATTTGTTGAAGACAGTGTATCAGCGCTGCATAAGACTTACATGTTCTTATTGTTTGTAAGTCTGCCAGTTAAACATACTGAATGGAAATTTCTTTACTGGAGGCAGTTTTGATGTAAAACAAGCAGCATAGATTTTGGCATCACAGAACCCCAGAGTCAACGCTTTCCTGCATTTTGTCAGTTGATCAAGTGGAGAAGGAAATGGCAACCCACTCCAGTATCCTTGCCTGGAAAATCCCATGGATGGACGAGCCTGGAGGGCTACAGTCCACAGGGTCACAAAGAGTCAGACACGACTGAGCAAGTAACACTTTCGCTTTTCAAGTTGATCAAACCAACTGAATTTCACTTTTCTCGTTTGTCAAATGGGAATACAAAAATCTGCCTTGCAGAAATGTCAGGAAAAGCATTTTCATATCTAAGCATCAAAGGGTGACCAGAGGTGATCTGACTCTTTATCCCTCAGAGATTTCCATTAAGTGCAGGGGTTGAACTCAATCCCTGGCTCTAGAGATGCTATGCTGTCTGTAAAGTAAATCTTAGAAAGACAAACGTTGAATTATGAATGAATTATGTAGAAAGCATGTATGTTATGAAGTTATTTGCCAATTCATTTAGGATGTGTCCACCTGCAAACATGCTAGCTTGGATGTGGATAGGAGCCCCAGTAATACTGGGTAGTTCAGCAGGTAAAAGCAGGCATCAGCTCTGTAGTTTTCAAGTGCTGGACATTTGAGATGTAGCAGGTACTTCAGTTCTGAGTTGGAATTTCTCTTGTAGCAAATCATTAGGTGATCTCGTGCAAGGGTTACAGCACTTTTAATGGGACAAGGGCACTGAAGTAAAAGTGTTATAAGGGAAGAATAAAATTGGAATTGGACCCAATCAAGCAGTTTGTTGAAAGAGATGACTTGCTTCTATCATGGCCCTTCTTTAAACTCCCTTGAAATAGAGGACATGCTCTAGCCTTTGAGGGCAAGCACTTTATCAGACTTGGCTCCAGAGAAAGCATTGCCTGTTTTCATTCTTTTGGGGGATTGTCTAGCCTTTCCTGAACGTAAATCTTACTTTTGCTTTACACTGAGGCCAGAAGGTTGCCAGCAGTTTTCCTTTGATCAGAAAACGCTGTAAAACCGGAACCTTACAGCATGATCCAGGTCCTCGGCTGTGGTCAGAAATGGGCAACGTTCTTGGGAAAGACATAGAAGTTAGGACAAAGCCACATGTTTACCTCCTTGTTTGATCAAAGCATATCTTACTCACCTTCCCTCAGTCCACTGCTGAGAAGGCGCTCTCAATAAACCATACACATGTTCCCATCTTGGATTGTGCTTCTCGGGCAGCGAAACTTTCCTGTAACTTGTGTCAATCTGTAATTTGCTAACGTTATATTTAAAATCGGAAAGATTGCTGCCATTTAGTTGGCCATTCATGTTAAAGATGATAGTGTCTTCAAGATAATATGGAAACTTTCCATTAGGTCAGAGAGAGGGTAGGAGGGTTGGAATTAGCATAACGATTGCCTGTGAGTTTATATCATCTCCTTTAATCAAGTTTTATCTCCTTTGTTATCCACAGGAAACTGAGTCTCAGCTAGGTCAAGGTTAGCTGTTAGTGGGGAATCCACGCTTAACTCAAGTTGTCTCATTTCATAGACTGTTCTTACTGGTTTTTTTATTTTCTATTTTTTTTTTCTGTCTTCCTTTACTTCTCCTTCCTTTTTCTTCCTCAATTTATAAGGTCAGCTTAAAAATGATTAAGATACATTTATTTCACTGATAATCAGTAATCTCATCAATAGTCAAAAGTCAAAATGGTTGAACTTGAGTTTTTCATAAGCTAGTTTAAAAATTCATCTCAGAAATAGCAAAAATAGAATGAACAAAAAAAGTTGTATAAATTAGTCCGTAAGTTCGACCCTATGTAATCATCAACATATTATTCACAAAAGTCTGAGGTATGAATTGTAGCAAGCTAGACATATGTGGAATAATTGTCTAATGCTCAGGTAAACTTTCACAGGGAGACTTTCATTTATTGTCTTTATTTTCAAAATGTTTTGTTGTCAAATCTTACTGATAAAATGTGAGAGCTACAAAGGTAATTACAGTTCTTGGCTGGATGTGTGGCTTTGTGTAAAGACATTCTGTTTCCATTTCTAATAGTAGCAAGATGAAAAGAAAATGTGTAATTTTTCAATGGGCAAACTTCCTTGAAGTTCAAACTTAGGTCAACAATTTGCCACATTTACAAATCTTGTTATTTCTTTACAAGTAATACCTTGCAATTGTTGGAATTGTCTTTTAAAATATTTGACAGTGACCACATTCATCACATATATTGATTCAGGAAAAAAAAAAAAGTTTGTTTTTCAGTTCCTTGCCTCAGAATTTTAATCACAAATACTGTCACTTCATGATTAGATTCTTTTATTTTTTGGTCATAAATCATGACTAGATTATTTGAGTAAGTCTAGGTTCTTGGGGTAATTAGATGATGTTGTTACCAGCCTGTCAGACTTTGGTTAAGAATATTTACCTTAAAAGGGTATAGGATATTTAGAATGGATATTTTTTTTTAAGAGTTTCTCTGAAAAGACATTGCCTTTGCTGTTATTTATCATGCCACATAAGCTTTAAAGCGCACTGGGATGACCCAGAGGGATGGTATGGGGAGGGAGGAGGGAGGAGGGTTCAGGATGGGGAACACATGTATAATTTTTTTTAAATTAAAATTGAATAAAAAAAAATGAAAAAAAAAAAAATAAAGCCGTATTTACCATGGAATCAGTGAAAGGAAGGAATGAGTTAAAAACCAAAGAAAAACAAAAAAATCCTCTAACATTTATACCCAAAAGGTCAGCTTCAGTCATTAGTGTCAAAACCTGACTTTCCAAGGCAAACCTTAGGCTCATCAATTTACATAAAAGCCAACAATGAACACTGGCATCCTTTTCGCCGAGTGTTCTTTCGTAGGCTGCACACCAAGGGAGTCAGTATTCACATGTTATTTTCCAGTGATAATTAGCTTGACATTGAAATCACTGGTTTGTTATCTCAATAATGCTGACAACTAAAGCCTGGCCGTGGGCTGAACTTGCTGTTTGGCCCAGATGGGACCCGGAAAGAAAGGTGAAAAGATGTTGAACAGGACTTGCCCTCCTCCTCTGCAGCACCCACGGCTCTGCTTTCCTCATATCCCCATCTCTCCTGCTGTTCCGAAAATTAGAGGAAAGGGAAGGTTGGATCCAGGCCTTGCTTCTTTCCTTTCTCCTACTTCCTCTTCCTCTGCAGGAGTTCATGGCTGCTGTGTGTTGCTTTGTTAGACCTTCACTTAGATCTGACAACTGGAGGGCAGGAGGCCATGCTTATTTTGGCTTTGCTCCACTAATGTCTCTTTTAGCCTCTTCCCTACCGTGAACATTGATGAAAATTTACTTCTGAATAATGGTCCCATATAAAAAGCATGAATATACCTCATGTCACTAGGTATAATGGTTAGGGGTGACTTATGCAAGATCCGAGGGACACAGGAAGGGCCGTGCAGTTCAATGCCATCTTAATAGCTCAAATGGCGTCTTTCTCAAGCTGGCATAAGAATTACCCAAGTCTCCGGAGGTTGAGTGTGGGGAGTAATTGGGCTTTTGGAGACTTCACCGGGTGATTTTGGTGTGTACTGTGAACGCTGCATGTGCTAAGTTGCTTAAGTTGTGTCCAGCTCTTTGCGACCCCATGGACTGTAGTCTGCCAGCTCCTCAGTCCACGGGATTCTCCAGGCAAGAATACTGGAGTGAGTTGCCATGCCCTCCTCCAGGGGATCTTCCCAACCCAGGGATCAAACCTGTTTCTCTTGGGTCTTCTGCACTGCAGGCTGATTCTTACCCACTGAGCCACCTGGGAAGCTAGAGAACCTCTAGCTTATAGAATTGGTCAGAAGCATTAGCGCAGCATAGAAGGTACTTTCGTGAACTGGCCTCTGCTCATCATTTATTTTTGACCTCCTACCGTAATTCACTCTCAGCCACCAGCAAATCTATAATTATACAGAATCAGAATGCCCCTCCCCACCATGCTGCCTGCCACAGTCCAACTCATTCTCTAAAGCTGAGGCCAGGCTTCATTGTCTCTGAGAAAGCTTTTAAAGCAACTCACAGTGCTACCCTGTGACCCTCTCTGTACATTGAAGATGCCTTCAACCTATAACTCAGCCCAGACTAAGGCATGTCTTTGCTTTCATGTCTATCATTATATTAGAATCTGCTTTTCTGCTTTTATTGAAGTCACGGACCAGCTCTCGCTTGTTTATGGAGACAGTTCCTGTCAGAGCTCCTAGCCCTTAGCACGTCTTTCTCAATACTGATTATAAAGTAAATGTTTCAAAGCAATCTTTTTTTTTTTTTCAGAGCAATCTTGATAAATGGTACATATTAGTATTTGGGATTAAGTGGTTCTACTCTGGAAGAATTTTCAAATACAGGTGATGAGGCAGACATCCTCTTCTTTCATTGTTGTAAAGAAGTCTAACTGTTCACCTTCACTCTGAGCTGATGGTCTTGCTTTTTTTTTTTTTACAGAACAAGCAGAAGTGCTGCATTACCACCACCATGTTCCCTGACCTATCTGTGAGCATCTACGCTTGTACTCTCTGCTTTCCCTCCTGCAGCTCAAATGAGCTCTCTGTGCTCATATGCACATGTGCACCAGACTTTCTCACCTCTCACCTACACAATGAAATTGTTCCAGCAGTTTCTCTCTCTCTCTTTCATTAACAGCTTGTTCCTGTCTGACTAGATCATTCCAATCAGCATACAGACATTGCTAGAAAATATCTCATCTTTGGGAAACACTCTCTCCATCTCATGTCAAATACACTAGACATTTTTACAATTGCTATTTCCTTTCACTCTTGCAACTGTGTGAAGTAAAAAATCATTAGCCTTGCCTTATGAGATGAGGGCGTGAGGTTCACAGAGCTACTAAGGACTCAGACCCTTAATTTCTGACTCCAAATACAGCACTTGGCTGAGAAGATGACCCAGAGTATAAACATGGTATTCAAGGAACAATATAGAGCCAGTGCATGAGCATCCAAAACCTTCTTGCTGATCTGTTTTTGACGCTCAGAGACTGCTGGGCCTACTCCTCTATCTCAGTTTCCCCAACTGCAGTAGGAGGGAATTGGGAAATTTGCCACATTTCCATTAACCTTGAAAACATCCTACCATTCAATGATGCCATTTAGGAAGTATCATATAAAATAATTCTGCCAGAGGGGTCAAGCTGCTGCATCACTGAACTTTCAGAGAAGTTATGAGTTACTGTGTTCTCAGTCTAAGGCTTTCCATTTTTTTTTTTTTTACTATTCTTTAAGTGCAAATGAGAGTAATGAGAACCATAGTGGACACAGTCATATTTTGCATCAAAGAAGTCTGAATCCTCACTGGTCAAAGGGAGCCAGATGCAGTAAAAAACCCCGATCATATTCTTCAGGGCAGAGCAATACTCTTGGCCACTGGCATCAGTGTCTTCTCAGGCTCTCATGGGGCAGACGCACAGCTACACTGCAGAGGATTCTGAAGAGCTTTGCTGATTCTTTGAATTCCACAGGATTATTTGAGATATTTCAAAAATCAGTAAAAGCATAGACATGAAAAAAGTATAGTAACGTGTTTCGGGGAGTGTATGCTAGTTGGATGCCAAGAGATGGAGACTAAGGCTCTTTCTAAGCATCTTCAAATTCTGAAATCTTAGAGAGGCAGTGTATATAGAGACTGAGACCATTGACTTGATATTGTTCTAGCTGGATGGATGAAGTTCCATCTAGTAGGCTTCTCCGGTGGCTCAGAGATAAAGAATCTGCATGCAATGTAGGAGACACAGGTTCGATCTCTGGGTTGGGAAGATTCTCTACCATTGAGCACTAAACAGACCCCTGGCTCATCAGAATCCATTTACCAGTCACCAATTGCATGTCTTTTTTGTTTTTTGTTTTTTTTGCTTCTGATAACTTCAATTTAACACAATCCGAGTGACAAAGAGCTCCCAATGTGATTGACTTTCAATTATAAAAGATATCATCACTTGCCTTTGTCCACTTGTGAAATATTTAAGGCTGTCCTCATCTACCTTGGTGGTCAAGACCACAGTTATCTCTGCATTCCTCACAAGAAAAGTACATCAAACTATTCAGTTGATAGCTCAGTTGGTAAAGAATCTGCCTGCAATGCAGGAGACCCTGGTTCAATTCCTCGGCTGGGAAGATCCACTGGAGAAGGGACAGGCTCCCCACTTCAGTATTCTTGGGCTTCATTTGTGGTTCAGCTGGTAAAGAATCCGCCTGCAATGTGGGAGACCAGCTAGAACAATATCAAGACCTGGGTTGGGAAGATCCCCTTGAGAAGGGAAAGGCTACCTACTCCAGTATTCTGGCCTTTAGAATTCCATGAACTGTACAGTCCATGGGGTCTTAAGGAGTTGGACACTACTGAGAGACTTTCACTTTCATCAGAGAAGAGAAACTTTATATCCTAGTACTCCAAACTGTAAGCTGCGCTAATAGCTCTTGTAACTGGATGGGTAAATGGGGTAAATCTGACCACCAAGTTTATATAGACTTTATTTCAGTGGGCTGCCAATAAGTTGTGAGTCTATCACTGTACAATGTTCCTAGTTCGTCTGACATGAGGCAAAGAATAAGAGACTTTGGGAGTTGATGAGACTGTTAGGGTGAAGAAGTGGTTGGTCAGCCTCCCTTCTATTTTTAGGACCCTTTAAAGAATTTTGAACTCACAGAGACAAAATGTTGATGTAATTTGCTCAAAAGTCACATAGCTCATCATAGGACTAAGTTGACACTGAACTGTTTCTTGATTTTTAAGACTCAAGTGTACTGTTGTGTGTGTTTGTGTGTGAATACATACATGTGTTACAAACACATCACCTTAACACATTATGACAGTCAATGGAGAGTTGATATACATATGAAACAATGAACATTATTAAGCTTTCTTTTTTAAAATGAGTCAGTCTGCTCCAAGGTTATATAAAGCAATTGACTTGCTAAGTCAAACACACAAATCTAACAAAGCAAAATAGTACTTTTGACTTCTGGTTATCTGCATTAAAAAAAAAATCTGAATTTAAATATTATTGTCAGAAACTTTGTTTTAAACTATGGCTGCTATAGACTGATGAGCTGTGTCAGTATTCAGCAGACTTGAACACAACTGGAAAACATCACCTCTTTTTTTTATTTGTAACTCCAATAGGGTTTTTATTAGTGGGCTAGTGTTTGACAATTCTCTCTCTAGGTTTTGTTAATTGATTCATCTACCTTGTTCATAATTTTATTGATTAATATCAATGTTTCGCACTATCAATTTTTTATGCATTGTTGAGCACATGATTTCTAGTCTGGGATTTCTGAAAAAAACAATCAATCAATTATACTAAATGAATCACCCAGCACATTTTCAATATTAACCTTTGGCAAGGAGTCTCCCTTTTTGCCTTGAGTGCCTGAATAATGGGTTCCATTAACAATGCAGTATTTGAAAACAAAGGCTGCATATTGAAATGGCTGCCTGGTCACATTTCAGAAGGGTTGCAGTCATTAGGGGATTTATTCTCAAACGCTGTTCACATCAAAAGGGTAGAAACTTTAGAGTTATGAGATGTGAGTCTTAAAAAATATATATGGTTACGGTCTGTGCTACCTCTCTGGTATACACTATTAGGTCTTGTATTATGTTAACTATTATCTTAGCTATTGTATATTGTCAACTATTTATTTATTATGCCTTGAAACATCATAATTGTATACTATGCTGATTGTGTCCACCATCGTTTCTCCAATTAATTGTCAATTCCTTGATGGCAAGAAATGGTTTACTCATCTTTGAAGTCCAATTCCTGCATTGGATAGACATCCAAAACACAGGAAGGAAGCAAAGTTGGATAAAGTAGCACTTCCAGAAGTTACACATTTTTCAGTAGGAGAAAGGCAGAGGGAAGGTAGCAGGACCTGGGAATTAGGATTTTGTTCCTACTGGCTGTGAGGCCAGTACCACCGTATAGAAAGCGGTGCAGAGGAGAGACATATCTTTGTGCCCCACTCCATCCTCCAATTCCCTTTCTTCTCATCCTAGAAAGAGCTGGGCAAGGTGACTGTCCAGCCTGCAGGTCCAAGAAGTAAAATCCTGTGATCTTCTCAAGGTCATGATGCCCTGGGTTGGGGGATTGGAGGCGCAGTCAGATTCAGTTTATTTGTGCCCCCCAAAATCAACTCTTATATAGCAGTTCAACTCTAAGGAGATTTTTCTTTGAATTTTGAGGGCTTACCTAGTTTAGAAATTGGCCTGTGACTGTACATGAAAAGAAATGATCCTTTTAAGCATTTACTGACTTCTTAATTAGTACATTCATTCATTTATTTAGAGAACCTTCCTTTTGCTAACACTTTATCATGAAATGCTAAGAGTAAGATCAAGAAATAAAGATACCTTGGGGAGATGGTGCAGAGAAAAGAGAACAGAAAAAGAATTTTATGTATTTCAAAAACTTGTCTGCACCTGATTCTGTCTCCTGAATTAAAGAATTAACAAACGCTATTCATTGTGGTATTATCTCATTTGTTTTTAATTAAAGGAGGCCCACTCTATATCCATTGTACAAATACAGCCTTGATGGACTAACTGTACACTTATTGTCTTACTCAGGTCCCTAGAGTATGATACAATGACAAATATCTGAAATTCACCCTTCATTTAAGCAATGTGATCTCTGTCCAGTCATGCACAATTTTAAGCCAGTTCTCAGAAAAGCTATTTAAAACAAAATCTGAAGTATACATAATAATGGTGAGGAAAATAAACATTAAGCAAAGGAAGAAGTGATAAACATAACCTTTAGACCACATAACTTCTTTGTATGTCAGCTATTTCAGGAACTGAAATGATGCATTTATCATATTCTCATCTGTTCAATATATAATTATTTTAACTATTATGTGTGTTGTTTATAACCCATTATCTTGCAATAACAGCTTGCATGGATCACTGCATGATTTAAAAATATAATGGCTTTCCTTGCCAATATTTGATTTCCAACTTTAAATCTGCTGACTTTAACTATATCTTTGCCATGAACTCTAGGTAAACTGTTTCTTATTTCCTAAGACTTCATCTTAGAATATGCACCTAGCTTTTCTTTACTCATAAACTCATTTCCTTTGGCACTGGTTTGTGTGATGACACGTTTTTCAAAATGGGGTGAATTGGTTTCTGTGGTTGCAAATCAATTAAATGGCAGAAATACAAATCTGAGACACAGTGGGTGGGAAGTGGGTGGGAATAACGTGCTTGTCTAATTATCTAGATAATGTGATCAATTAAATCTGGAAATCAAGTCAGTCTGTCTTAAATTACTTTGGTCATATTAATCAAATTTTGTCTGTATTGGGTATATACATATTGTAGTTAATCAACATGCTCTTTTTCAATAAAGACAAAAATTTGGATTCCACATGGGTTAGATTCATAGCTTTCTCCAGTTAGCCTGATTGGGCGGGATATTGTGTTAAGAAAACATATTTATTTAGTTACCAAGCTTATTGAGAACTTGAAATGTGGCTGGTAAAAACTGAGGACTATAAGCTTAAAATTCAAACTGAATTTAAAAGACATTATGAAAACAGTCAATTTATTACATGTTGAAGTAATAATATTTTGGATATATTGGGTTAAATAAAATGCATTATTAAAATTAACTGCATCTGTTTGGTTTTGGTTTTTAATGTGACTACTAGAAAATCTGTGTGATTCACATTGTATTTCTATTGAACAGTGCTGTTCTAGAACAAATCTTGCATTTGTGCATAAGGATCCTTAGGATCCCTAGTAGCTCAGTCATGAAGAATCTACTTGCCAATGTAGGAGATACGGGTTTGATTCCTGGCCCAGGAAGATCCTCTGGAAATGGCACACACTCCAATAATTCAATGCTTGGAAAACTCCATGGACAGAGGAGCCTGGTGGGCTACAGTCCATGGAAATCACATAAGAGCCAGACACGACTGAGTGACTGAACAACAACAATGGCATATTACTTAGATGTTCATCACAGCATTTTTTGAATGTGTAAAAGAAAAGGAGGCAGTCAAAATATCCATTCATGGGGAAACGGAAAAATACTCTGAAGTATATTTCCTTGCTTAGTCGTGTCTGACTCTTTGCAACCCTTTGGACTGTAGCCCACCAGACTCCTCTGTCCATGGGATTCTTCAGGCAAGAATACTGGAGAGGGTTGTCATTTCCTCCTCCAGGGGATCTTCTTGATCAGTATTCTTTTTATTTTCCTTAATGCATGAGTTGTTCCTTTGCTTGGATCCTTTGCTCTCTTAATATTTACATGCCCCACTTCCTCTTTTCTTTCAGGACTTTGAAAGAAACTCAGAACCTTTCAGAAACTCAGGTTTCTCATTATCTGTGAAGTGTTTTCTAACTACCCCGTGTAACAAAGCAATGCCTATTTCTCTATTTGAGGACCTCAGGACACCCTACTCTCTTCAGAACTTTGTTTTTCTGATAGACCTTATCATCATCTGAAGTAAAATATCCCCTTTTAAGTATGCCTCATTCCCCTACTACAGCATGAGAGCAAGGGATTTGTTTTGCTTACTATGGCAATCATGGTGTCTAAGTGGCTGCCACATACTTAGCAACTAGCAGATATTGAATAAATGCTGCTGCTGCTGCTGCTAAGTCGCTTCAGTCGTGTCCGACTCTGTGCAACCCCATAGACGGCAGCCCACCAGGCTCCCCTGTCCCTGGGATTCTCCAGGCAAGAACAGTGGAGTGGGTTGCTATTTCCTTCTCCAATGCATGAAAGTGAAAAGTGAAAGTGAAGTCACTCAGTCGTGTCCGACTCTTAGCGACCCCATGGACTGCAGCCCACCAGGCTCCTCTATCCATGGGATTTTCCAGGCAAGAGTAATGGAGTGGGGTGCCATTGCCTTCTCAGGTTGAATGAATGAATGACGGAATACTAGATTTCAATGAAAGTGAATGAACTGGATAAATAATAAATATGCATAACTTACATATATTCCAAAACTTAAATAAGTTTGATTGTAAAGCCAATTCCTAAATGAAACCTATATGTGCAGGAATATATGTAGGCATATCCACAAAATATTCACACTATATATACATTATATAATATATATACACACACAAAATATATATGTATATTGGGCTTCCTTCATAGCTCAGTTAGTAAATCATCTGCCAGCAATGCAGGAGACCCAGGTTCAATTCCTGGGTCAGGAAGATTCCCCTGGAGAAGGAAATGGCAACCTACTCCAGTATTCTTGCCTGGAGAATCCCATGGACAGAGGAGCCTGACAGGCTACAGTCCATGGGGTCACAAGAGTTGGACACGACTTAGTGACTAAACCACCACCACCACCATATATGTATATACATACGTATCCTCACATAATAGACATATATGTATACACATGTGCACATATATCTCTATAAAATGACATTTATTTAAATAAATTAAACACATGTGTGCATGTACACATATACACATGTATACATATACATAACAGACTGAGGTATAGAAAGCAAATTCTTCAATCAACATCGCAGGACCAGGACATTAGTAGCTGAATGGAAGGAAAGCGATAATTGACATGAGTCTTTGAATGTTATTTCATAAATAAAAATGTTATTTAGAATCACATAAACTAAGGAGAACTTGGCAGAACCTCTCATTTTATGCTGACATCCCCTTTCAGCATTTCTGACAGGTGCAGGTTCACTTAGTTACTGACTGAATGTTTCAGGAGCAGGTCTCTTAGTACCTTAATGATAAATGAGATAATGCATGTAATTGGTTAAATTGTGAACTTTGAACATTTAGGAACTGATGTAATTTTTCTGTCCATTTGTACAGAAAACTGAAGCAGGGACCTGAAGACTTCAGTCTTCCTTTAGGTCCAAATGTCCTAAATGTGAAAGGATGCTGGAGTAAATGGTTTTCGCGTATACAGTGCAAGCCAGGAGTCAGAATGTAGGTAATTTTCAGTAGGTGCAGAATGAAAAATACAGATGGGTATTTGTCTGAAAAGTATTTAGAAATTTGACTGAGTTGGCTGCCAGGTCCAATGTCATCTAGTTAATCCAAGGGACAGCTTGTCCTGGCAATCAAACTCAAATGGCATGCACTAATGGGAAGCATTACTCATTGGAACCACAGTAGGAGAAAATCATGTCAGAGCTTATGTTTCTCTAGGGATTTCTTTTCCAACTCTGTAATTTTTCATCAGGATCCCATTAAAAAAAAAAAAAAAACCCCACTCAATACCGACATTTTAAGTAAAAGTCCAAATAAATATCAAAGCACATATAGGTGCCTCAGTGGAGAATTTTATCTTTTACTCTTTGATTTTTAACAGCTTATCTTGAATATCTTGTTTATGTATTCAAATTTGTAATCTTCATTCCTTCAAAATAAATCAATAAATTGTATTTTCATAGCAAAACAGTGGCAGAAAGCAGCCCTTATTTTATATAGCTCTCAGTGATATCCCACATACTTTGGCACTTGAAATAGTGTTTCACTCTTATGTAGGAAATTTATTTTGGACTAGATCAATTAGGAAATATTTATATAGTTTAAAATTTAGTATCAACTCAGTGAAATTTAATAACAGTTTGCTAGATTTTAACTTCCTGGGCTCAGTTCAACAAGCAGCTTTTCAATGCCTGTCACTACTACACAGCAATGTGAAGATACAAAGATAAATTGACTTTCTCCTTGTCCAAGGGAAAGATCTTACAGTGTCTGAATGAAGCATGTGAAGTGCTAACATAGAGACATACATGAACTATGAAATCCATTGGAGGACCCATCCCCACATAAATGTTCAGGAGAGGCTTGTTGGACTAGGAAAATTAATTCTAAGAGAGTGGTAGCCCACATGAAGAATGGGAGGCAGTGCTTTTCAGATTGAAAGGAGGATGACAAAAGACTGGTTTGTAAGATCGGTTTTGTCAAGAAAAGAGCAACTCATTTGTCTTCATTGTATGAGAAAAGCATGTCAGACACAGGAAACCGTAAGCAAGTTGGTGTTTCTAGAGGTTAGAACACCTACCATGCATACGTGTACATCACTTTGCTTCTACGGGGAAAACAGCTGTAAAAGGGCTGACAGTCAAGATATGGGACCCAGTTAGAGGCTCTTTTGAGCTTCCCTGGTGGCTTACATGGTAAAGAATCCGCCTGCAATGCAGGACACCCAGGTTCGATCCCTGGGTTAGAAAGATCCCTTGGAAAAGGGAGTGGTAACCCACTCCAGTAATCTTGCCTGGAAAATTCCATGGACAGAGCAGCCTGGTGGGCTACAGTCTGTGGGATCACAAAGAGTTGGACATGACTGAGCATGCCCACGCAAGGAGGTCCAACAGCTAAGAGTGTGGTGAGGAAGTCATCAAGGGAAGGAGAAGAAAGAGAGCCAACCATTCCTCCATTTCCCCAGAGTCTTCCAGCAGAGCTCAGGGAGAGGAGAAATTTGATGTAAAATCAAGTTGTGCATTGGCTTAATGTTTTAAACTAGATATTCTAATTACTATGTTGAAATTAAAACTCTAGGACTTCCATTATCTTAGTAAACAAACAAACAAAAAAACATAGTCTCTGTCCAATTTTCACTAAACAATTTTAAATGAGCAGTAGGAACAAAATAAATTGATTTTGTTGTCCCACTGGTTGTGTTTGTTTAATATACTGGTTATATCATAACTCACCAACATTGGACCTGTTATAGCAATACTAAATTTAATAGATCAAATGATAAATTCTATTTGGGAGTTTGTTGATATGTGGGTGGCAGCAGAACATCCAAGTGGATTTTTCCAATAGTGAAGCAACTGAATGAATTTATACCTAAATTCATTTTGGTCTAAATTTTGGAGAGAAATTGGGCTATACTCAAGAAATATTTGTTTCTCTTGAACATTTTTTTCCCCTTTTAGTTCTTTATGAGTGATGATTACTTCCAAACCAAGATATCTTTATAAACCCACAATTACCGTGGGTTTATCTGTTTCAATGAAAGCTATAGGAGGCTACCAATAAAAACTATCTAAAATACTATTTTATCTCAAGAACAGTAACTTTTGATCAATTTTGAATTTCTCAGCAGGCAATTTCCACCAGTTGTCTCTCCATATTTATGTAAACTCATATTTCACCATTTCTACATGGGATCACTCCATCTGAGCCTAACAGAATTCATGTTTCATTTATATTTTTGCTGTTCAACATGTTGAAACATGCTTTCAACCAAATCCTACCTTAAATATCCAGTTAAGACACCCTTTTTTTCTTTTTTGCTGAAGTATAGTTGACTTACAATGTTGTGTTCATTTCTGCTGTACAGCAAAGTTACTCAGTTATACACTCCTTTTCATATTCTTTTCTATCATGGTTTACCGTAGGATACTGAACATAGTTCCCTGTGCTATAAAGTAGGACTTTGCTGCTAATCCACCCCATATATAATAATTCGCATATGCAAATCCTAACCTCCCTATCCTTCCCTCCTCCCCTTGGTAACCACAACTCTGTTCTCTATATCTGTCAGTCTGTTTCACAGATACGTTTATTTGTCTCTTATTTTAGATTTCACATATAAGTGCTATCATACAGTGTTTGTCTTTCTCTTTCTGACTTCACTTAGAATGGTAATCTCTAGATCCAACCAAATGGCTGCAAATGGCATTATTTCATTTCTTATGGTTTAATAATATTTCATTGTATGTGCTTCCCAGTTGGCTCAGTGGTAAAGGACCTGTCTGCCAAGCAGGAGATGCAGGTTTGATCCCTGTGTCAGGAAGATCCCCTGCAGAAGGAAATGGCATCCCATTCCAGTATTCTTGTCTGTGAAATCCCATGGACTATAGCCCACCAGGCTCCTCTAAAGAGTCAGACACAGAAGAGTGTCATAAAAGAGCCAGACACACACTAGTGACTGAAAAACAACAACAACATTCCACAGGGCTTCCCAGCTGGTGTTAATGGTAAAGAACCCACCTGATAATGCAGGAGACATAAGAAATGTTTGATCCCTGGTTGGGAAGATTCCCTGAAGCAGGGGAAGGCAACCCACTCTGGGAATTCCATGGACATAGGTGCCTGGCAGGGCTATAGTCCATAGGGTCACAAAGAGTCGGCCACTACTGAAACAACTTGGCACACATGCATGCACACACACACACACACGTATGTATGTATATGTATGCCACATTTTCTTTATCCATTCAGCTGTTGATGGACATTTAGGCTGTTCTCAAGTCTAGGCTATCATAAACAGTGCTGCTATGAACATAAAGGTCCATCTATCAAAGCTGTAGTTTTTCCAGTAGTCATGTATGGATGTGAGAGTTGGACTGTGAAGAAAGCTGAGTGCTGAAGAATTGATGCTTTTGAACTGTGGTGTTGGAAAAGACTCTTGAGAGTCCCTTGGACTGCAAGGAGATCCAACCAATCCAACCTAAAGGAAATCATCCTGAATATTCACTGGAAAGACTGATGCTGAGGCTGAAACTCCAATCCTTTGGCCACCTGATGGGAAGAACTGATTCATTTGAAAAGACTGATGCTGGGAAAGATTGAAGGTGGGAGGAGAAGGGGATGACAGAAGATGAGATGGTTGGAAGTCATCACCAACTCAGTGGACGTGAGTTTGAGTAAACTCCAGGAGTTGGTGATTGACAGGGAGGCCTGGTGTGCTGCAGTCCATGGGGTCACAAAGAGTTGGACACGACAGAGCCACTGAACTGAACTAAATTGAACTGCACCAATTTACATTTGTACCAACTGTGTAGGAGGTTTCCTTTTCTCCACACCCCCTCAAGCATTTGTTATTTGTAGACTTTTTAATAATGGCCATTCTGATTGGCGTGAGATGGTAATTCATTGTATAACATGAGTTTCAAACAGCCCAGCATGCATATGAGGTCCTTGAGATTGTAAGCATATTTGTATGTCTTCTGTGGGAATAATGATCTATGATTTAAATCAGTTTTGATATAGGGCCCATACCACAGAAAATAGCTAAGAACCACTGATTTAACCTAAAATCTGATTCACTTTGCTCTATGCACAGTTTACTGCCCTTTCCAGCACCTGTGACTATAGACTCTCATCTTCCAGATGTTTTGACATGCATACACCTCTATAGATCTTCCCACTGATTTCCCCATGGCCAGCTAGCACTTATTCTGGGTCCAGAGTAGCTCTTGTCACAGGCAGGAGAGTTTCAGTTTCCTCACCTCCCACTTTGAGCTATAATTTCCTAGACTGATCTGAGATGTGATTTTCCAGGCTTATCTGTGAGCTCAGCACTCCTGATTGTTACCTAATAATGTCTTTGGGTCTCTCTGGAACAATCACGCGTGTTTGATGGCTGAAAGCTCCCTCATTCCCTGGCATCACTGCATTTGGCCTCTTGTGTCTGCATGCCAGTCTTCACTGAACTCCTGATTTTCCTGTGCCAGGTCCTGTCTTCCTTTTTACAAGCACTGCTACTTCATCTTGACTCAGTAATAACAATGATGATGCCAAATATCAAAAGCAAGACTGAGGTCCTTACATATGCTAGGCAATATACTTAAGGTTTTATATGTGTTGCCTCATTTCTTTCTGACAACCACTTTATATGATATACATTTTTAACAAGGGTCTTCAATTTAATCTGCCTGCAGTGCGGAAGACCTGGGTATGATCCCTGGTTTGGGAAGATCCCCTGGAGAAGGGTAGGGCTACCCACTCCAGTATTCTGGCCTGGAGAATTCCATGGACTGTATAGTCCATGGGATCACAAAGAGTCAGACACAAGTGAGTGACTTTCACTCACACCCTTTTTGAGCAACCACTGTAGGGCAGATATTTTGCTCTGCTGTCGATATATTAAATGCAATCTTTACAGACATATAAAGTGGATATTTTTATCCTCAATTTGTAGAAGAAGCAATTGAGAAAAAAGAGGTTAAGGGGGTAAGTTTACACAGAAAACAAACACATTAAATCTCAGGGTCTACATTCCCAGTTCATGATATTTTGTTTTTTAGTAGCTCAGTTGTGTCCAACACTTTGTGACCCCATAAACTGCAGCACACCAGGCTTCCCTGTCCTTCACTATCTCTCCGTGTTTGCTCAAACTCATGTCCATTGAGTCAGTGCTGCCATCCAACCATCTCATCCTCTGTCATCCCCTTCTCCCCCTGCCCTCCATCTTTCCCAGCATCAGGGTCTTTTCCAATGAGTCAGTTCTTTGCATCAGGTGGCCAAAGTATTGGAGCTTCAGATCACTCCTTCCGATGAATATTCAGGACTGACTTCCTTTAGGGTTGACTGGTTTGATCTCCCTGCAGACCACGGGACTCTCAAGAGTCTTCTTCAGCACCACAGTTCGAAAGCATCATTTCTTTGGCACTCAGTCTTCTTTGCAATAAGGAGTTCATGATCTGAACTACAGTCAGCACTCAGTCTTGTTTTTGCTGACTGTATAGACCTTCTCCATCTTCAGCTGCAAAGAATATAATCAATCTTATTTCGATATTGACCTTCAGGTGATGTCCATGTTTGTTATGACCAGTGCATTCTTTTGGCAAAACTCTGTTAGCCTTTGCCCTGCTTCATGTTGTACTCCAAGCCCAAATTTGCCTGTTACTTATCTCTTGACTTCCTACTTTTGAATTCCTGCCTCCTGTGAAGAAAAGGACATCTTTTTTTTTGGTGTTTGTTCTAGAAGGTCATGTAGGTCTGCATAGAACTGCACAACTTCAGCTTCTTCAGCATTAGTGGTTGGGGCATAGACTTGGATTACCATGATATTGAATGGCTCACCTTGGAAATGTACAGAGATCATTCTGTCATTTTTGAGACTGCACCCAAGTACTGCATTTTGGACTTTTTTGCTGACTATGAAGGCTACTCCATTTCTTTTAAGGGATTCTTACCCACAGTAGTAGTTATAGGAATTAAATTTTCCCCTTCCTGTCCATTTTAGTTCACTGATCCCTAAAATGTCAATGATCACTCTTGCCATCTCCTGTTTGACCACTTTCAATTTGCCTTGATTCATGGACCTAACATTTCAGGTTCCTATGCAATATTGTACTCATTTCACATGCTAGCAAAGTAATGCTCAAAATTCTCCAAACTAGACTTCAACAATACATCAACCAAGAACTTCCAGATGTTCAAGCTGGATTTAGAAAAGGCAGAGGAACCAGAGATCAAATTGCCAACATGTGTTGGATTATAGAAGAAGCAAGAGAATTCCAAAAAAACATCTACTTCTGCTTCACTGACTACGCTAAAGTCTTTGACTGTGTGGATCACAGCAAACTGTGGAAAATTCTTCAAGAGACAGGAATACCAGAACACCTACCTGCCTTATGAGAAATCTGTATGCAGGTTAAGAATCAACAGTTAGAATTGGACATGGAACAACGAACTGGTTCCAAAGTGGGAAAAGAGTTATATATTGTCATCCTGCTTATTGAACTTATATGCAGAGTACATCATTCAAAATGCCAGGCTGCATGAAACACAAGCTGGAATCAAGATTGCTGGGAGAAATATCAATAATCTCAAATATTCAGATGATACCACCCTTACAATAGAAAGTGAAAAGGAACTAAAAAGAGCCTCTTGATGAAAGTGAAAGAGGAGAGTGGTTTTGATGTTAAAACTTAAAAGTCAGCAGTCAAAAGATGAAGATTATGGCATCTGGTAGATGATGGGGAAACAATGGAAACAGTGAGAGACTATTTTCTTGGGCTCCAAAATCACTGCAGATGGTGAGTGCAGCCATGAAATTAAAAGACGCTTGCTCCATGGAAGAAAAGCTATGACCAATCTAGATAGCATATTAAAAAGCAAAGACATTACTTTGCCAGCAAAGGTCCATCTAGTCAAAGCTATGGTTTTTCCAGTAGTCATGTATGGATGTGAGAGTTGGACTATGAAGAAAGCTGAGTGCTGAAGGACTGATGCTTTTGAGCTGTGGTATTGGGGAAGACTCTTAAGAGTCTCTTGGACTGCAAGGAGATCAAATCAGTCAATCCTAAAGGAAATCAGTCCTGAATATTCATTGGAAGGACTGAGGCTAAAGCTAAAGCTCCAATACTTTGGCCACCCGATGTGAAGAGCTGACTCATTAGAAGAGACCCTGTTGCTGGGAAAGATTGAAGGTGGGAGGAGAAGGGGACGACAGAGGATGAGATGGTTGGATGGCATCACTGACTCAATGAACACGAGTTTGAGCAAGTTCCAGGAGATGGTGAAGGATGGAGAAGACTGTTGTGCTGCAGTCCATGGGGTCACAAAGAACCGGACACAATTGAGGGAATGAACAACACCCTCCTTTATAGTCTAACTCTCACATATGTAGATGCCTAATGTCAAAACCATAGGTTTGACTATATGGACCTTTGTCAGCAAAGTGATGTCCTGGTCTCTTCCTAAGACCCCTGACTCACTCTTCCACTAGAATCTATGACCTCAGTAGATGAGTCTAGTCCCAGCTCTCATTTCTGTCTTATTGAATTGTGTCTGGATATGATATTCATGCAGGGTTGAATGACTGTAATTCTTGTTCATAGATTGTGTGTGTTCTTCAGGTATTTTGATGTTCATTTGTTCACTTACCCACTCATCTACTATTTATTGGGTGCTCATTTTACATTCAATGTGTGCAAGTACTAGGGAATTGAGACCAGAAAAGCACAGCTTGGAGACAGACATACAACCCACTATGATGGTCTAACAACAGCTGTAATGAAGGACAGGGGCCTGAATTTGTGAGTTGGGGCCATAGTCAGGAGGTAGTGCTTGAACTGGATCATAAAGGATGACCCAGAGGAGGCACTTCAATCAGAGGCAAGAGAATTTGGGAGGAGCATACAGCAAGTTCAGGGAGTCACAATGAGTTCAATGAGTGTTGGGATGGAAGCAGGAGATGAGAGACGTGGCATAGGAGGTCCTGAAGGGATCACTATGGACCCTGCATATCCTGCTCAACAGTGAGGATTCTAATGAACGTGGATGAAGTCTGCCATTCCTCCACTGTATACTGATAGAATTTATATTGGTAGACAGTAGAAACCACATTTTATAATTTCAGAGAGATATCTCCTGTACTAAGTTGCGTGCTAAGTCATTTCAGTCATGTCTGACTCTTTGCGACCCTATGGACTGTAGCCCGCCAGGCTCCTGTGTCCATGGGGATTCTCCAGGAACCCGCATGTCTTCTGTCTCCTGCATTGGCAGGTGGGTTCTTTACCACTAGCGTTACCTAAGTTAATATTACTTGTATAATGGAGTTCCGGTTGTTGAGTGGAGATTATAATCTCCTCATATGATATAATCCTAATATGATATAATCTCATCATTTTACTCATTTAGCAAAAACCCAAAGAGATAACACTATAACATACCTTATCATGTTTAAAATATTCTTTAATTCTTTCTCTCTTTCTGGTCAGCCTGAAACACTGAAAGGTAGTTAGCTTGAGAGACCTGTCTGAAAGCCTTCCTGATTCTAAACGATGTGTGGATTGTCAGGGGTTAGTGCACATTGCAAGTACCTCCTGCTCGAGAAATTTACCTCCTGTGACGAATTTGATCTTCTCCCATACATGCAATCTGCTGACTTGCTTCTTTACATTATTTCTGATTACAGGTTTGGAAATATCTTAGAAAGTAACAGTTACTCAAAGAAAGGACCAAGGATTAGGATTATGTTTCCTAATCAAACCTGATGGGCTTCCCTGGTGGCTCAGTGGTAAAGAATCCACCTGCCAATTCAGGAGATACAGGTTCGATCCCTAGATTGGGAAGATCTCCTGTAGAAGGAAATGGCAACCCACTCCAGTATTCTTGCCTAGGAAATCCCATGGGCAGAGGAGTCTGGCAGGCTACAGGCCATGGGGTCGCAAGGAGTCTAAACAACAACAACAAAAACAGAGAGACTAAACAACAACAACAGATCAAATCTGATGGCTGCAGTCTTGTTGTATTAGGTATTCACTGAAAGAAACTTCTGCATGTTCTCACTTTTGCATGCTTTAGTTTCTTTTAAAGTCCCCTCAGTGCAAGTCTTTCAACAGGCCAGGGCATCACTCTTTATCTGATTTCCCATCTTTACTGCAGGTGCCTAAACCCTGCCAAAGGCAGCAGAAGACATCGTGACTCAGGAGACAAAAGAAAACATGAACTTAAGCTTTCTAATGCATCTCTTCTTGTACCCCAGCTGTGGAGCCTGAGAATAGGGAATTTATTCTTTGGAGTAAATGAATGTAAAATGCTGTTTTGCTTTCAATGTGGTCCCTCCTCTTCGAGCTCATTATTTCTTTATACATATCTAAATATGACTTAGTAATTTCACCTTTGTATGCAACTCAAATACAAGAAAAAAGGTGCTTGGGGTGCTCCAGAGTGTTTGATCCCAAACTGTAATGTGGTCTCATGCCTCTTCTTGTGCTGGAATGAGATAAAAGGAAACAAGCTGTTTTGTTGTTAAAGATCAAGGTGGTCTGAATGGCGATTCAGGACATAACCACGATCTCTATGGGGAAAGGAGAGGCTGTGTGATGTTTTCCTATTAGGCACAGTATGTCAGATTTGTGTGACTGTCAGAAAGTGTATTTCATTTCATGCCCAATTGTGATTTCTTTGTTGCTGTTGCCAGTTTTAAATTCCTGGCATCATCCTCAGTAAAGCCGAATGAGGGCTGTTGTGAGCAGTCCTTTCCAACGGTAAGAGAATAGCTCATATTTCAGATTCTTATTATGTCCCTGTCCTGTTCTTCCTAAGAATTAACTTTACTCGTTATCCTCACAATACTTATGTGAGATAGAAGGTGTTATTCCCATTTTACAGATGAGAAAACTGAGACACAGGGAGTCTAAGTAACTTACCCAGGTTATATTGCTCATACATGTTAGTGGAGCTGGAATTTAAACCCAAATAACCTTGCCAGGAATAGAGTGAGGTAAGAGAGGTGCCCAGGGCACAAAATTTAAGGAAACATTCCTTCTCAGTCTCCTGCATGTGCAAGATTCAAATTTGAGAGTGAGTGCCTCCTTAGATCGTGTGTCCAAGGCACTTTGTTGCTTGCCACACTTCAGTCTCAGCCTTGTAAATAACCTTGGTTTGGAGCCTGGGTAGTCTGTTAACCTTCATACCTCCTGTCTCTCTCATCCTGACCCTGACAGATTAGAGTCAGACTTCAAAGAAGAAGTAGGTAGAAGAGCCTGTAGGTGCTCAAGAGATCAGCAGAGATAAAGCCCAAAGTAGATATCTTTCTTTAGATATCACCCTTCCTCTTGACTGGGCATTCTTTTCTTATACTGTGCTCCCTGCCATTCTTCTCTGTTAAGACTTTGTCTCACCCCAACCTTCTCCAGTGCAGAAAGGAATAAAGATACTCTTCACTTGAGAGGTAAATCTCTGATCCCATAAAGCATTAGAACAGCATCACAGCATATGTATCCTCAGTCAGACTCGCCTGCCCCCAGATACCTTATTTCATCTTTTCAAATCCAGACACACTCCGAGGTATGTGTTGGGGTCAGAGATAATCCAAGAATACATATCTAGAAGGCATCTCAAGATCTTAGAACAGGATCTAGTGAAGAGAAATTAAATTGTCTTTGAGAAAAGGGAAGGGTGCCCAGGGTAAGGTAATATTGAGAACTCACCTCCTCTCTCAACCCTGTGCTCTTGAAAATCCTTCAGTACATGGTGTAGGTTTCGAAAGGTACCAGATTTTTCAGTTTGCTGACAATTGGTGAAATAATCAGTGTATCATTAGAACAAAGAGCTCCCTCTGTTCAGTCCTATAGAACCCACGACTTAGGGAAACCACTGGGACTAGAGGCTGAGAATGGGGAAACTATCTCTAATTCTCTTCAGTGATGGACTGACCTATCTCATGACTCAACAGGCCATAGAATAAGCACCTGTGAGTTATTATGAACACTTGTGGAGGGCCAGAAGCAGCTGGGGCCTGAGTTGCAATAAAGGAAAGTGCATGTTATAATCTGGTAGCTTTTGAAAACTTCTCATCATCACACTGGAAAGTTCCTGGTAGTTCTTCTACACAATTTTTTACCAGTGAATTCCCAGCAGATAGGTTCATGATGGCATCTCCTCTCTCACAGACATCACGCCAACAGAGCCAAATGGGAAGGACCTCACCAAATGACATCATGCCAACAGAGCCAAATGGGAAGACTTCACCATGTGGACAAGTCCAGAAGCAGTAAGCCAAAGGAAGAGCCGAACTGTAAACAAGTGTCACTTGCCTCTTTGATCAGATTCATAAATCTGGGCCCAAGGCGCCACGGCTTGTGTCGGTGGCACTGTAGGGAGCTGACGGTCAGCTGGGAAGCCCGGTGGGAGGCAATGGCCACCATGTACACAGCGTCATACATCAGAGCAGCTTCAGTCTGTGGAGGAAAACACAAGCCACATCTTCAATTCCACCTTTGCTTATATTCCTGTTTACTTGCGTAATCACTCTGCCCACTTCCTTATTTCCTATTTGTCCAATCTCAACAGCCATTTATTCTCCAGCTGAACACTTTTCCTTCTCCCATAGCTATTTTTCTCTAAAATAATACTTTGGTACCCTGGAGTAAATTGTAGTCATGGCTCTGCCTCAAGTTCTTTAAAAAAAAAGAAGAAAAGAAAAAAGCAACTTGAATCAGCCACAAAAGACCTGATTCAGGGAACTGGTATGTTTGGAGTGTTTTTTGTTAAACCCGGTGTTAAGATCAACTATTAATACATTGAGTTAGAAGCTCAATATTTCAGTATCAGATTTGGTCTCTCAGTGTCTGCCTATCTCTTGTCTATTTACTTGATTATATTTTGTAGAAAGGGAGTGCTGTGAGCAAAATTAACATGTGATTTCTAGATAAAGATACTGATATTGGGCACTTCCATTGACCAGAGTCAAGAAGGCTGTAGTCATAGAATGAAATTCAATAGCAGATTTGAAGAGACCCTCAGAAAAACAGACCTCTGCAGCTTGCTCAAAAAATATGTGTTCTTGTTAGCACTTGCTTTCCTGATAGACATTGGAACTAGCCATTCCTTTGGGTCCAGGAGGTTGGCCATGTCATTCTTCAACTCATAAGATTTCTCTCATTTGCAAAATTTCACATAATACTCTCAGTATTTTCTGAAGTACTACCCTGTGCTTTTTTTTTTTAAAGGATAACATCATATAATACCTTTGCATTTTACTTGAGGATTTTCATAGCAACTTCAAACTAGTTCATTTGAAATTCTCAACAACCCCACAAAATAAACAGAACAGATGAATCAAGCTATTATTATTTAGGAAACTGACCTCCAGGCAGTATATTGATTTGTGTAGGTTCATACAGATAACCAATAATTTGTATAGTTAAACCAAAAATCTAGGTCACAGAATGAAGACTATGATGTAGTTTTCCAAAATAAGATGATTTATACAGCATATATTTATTCAACATTTATTGAACATGTCTTGATGGAGATAGAAAGAGAAAATAAGGGGAATTACATCTTGTATTCTATCATTCTTTAAGTCCAGAGAATATGTCTACTTTGAATACTTATTATTCTAGGCAATCTCTATCATTGCATTTTTCATATATTAATCTTTTTATATCTCTTTCTCGATAAAAGTGCTAAACTTCATTTTTTTAGTGGCTAGCACAATTCTTAACACGTGAAAGTTGTTTAAAAAATGTTAGATGAAGGAATTAATGTTATTTCATGCTTAAAATGAAATAATTTTTGTGAAAACTGTATAATTCCAAGGTTTTATGATGTATTTCTAAGATTAATTGCTTCACTCACAATTAATATGAGTGATATGTAGAAGCCATGATGGTGATACTTCTTAAAGCTTAAAAATATTCTGATCATTTCAGTTCAAGGCTAATATAATCAATTTTACAGATCAGAAAACTGAAGTTCAGGGAAATTAAGTGACTAGTCTAAGGCCTATCTATTGACAGAATGGGACTTTTAAAAATGCAGTCTATCATAATAGCTGACATTTATAGAGCACAACAAAGGTCCGTCTAGTCAAGGCTATGGTTTTCCTGTGGTCATGTATGGATGTGAGAGTTGGACTGTGAAGAAGACTGAGTGCTGAAGAATTGATGCTTTTGAACTGTGGTGTTGGAGAAGACTCTTGAGAGTCCCTTGGACTGCAAGGAGATCCAACCAGTCCATTCTAAAGGAGATCGGTCCTGGGTGTTCTATGGAAGGAATGATGCTAAAGCTGAAACTCCAGTACTTTGGCCACCTCATGTGAAGAGATGACTCATTGGAAAAGACTCTGGTGCTGGGAGGGATTGGGGGCAGGAGGAGAAGGGGACGGCAGAGGATGAGATGGCTGGATGGCAAAACCGACTCGATGGACATGAGTTTGAGTGAACTCCAGGAGTCGGTGATGGACAGGGAGGCCTGGCGTTCCGCAGTTCATGGGGTTGCAAAGAGTCAGACACGACTGAGCGACTGAACTGAACTGAACTATATGTCAGGGCTTCCCAAGTGGCTCAGCAGTAAAGAATATTCCTGTAATGCAGGAGACACAGGAGATATGGGTTTGATCCCTGAGTTGGAAAGATCCCCTAGAGGAAGAAATGACAGCCCACTCCAGTACTCTTGCTGGGAAAATCCCATTGACAGAGGAGCCTGGCAGGTTAGCTACAATCCGTAGGGTCACAAAGAGTTGGACACAACTGAGCATGCACATACATTGGTTTATATGTCAGGTACTTTTCCAAATATTTTGCAGTCATTGTGTCTTCACCATAATTTCTACGCCTTTGTGGATGAAGAATTGACACAGTTAAATGTTGTCCCCAAACTAGTGATGAGAAAGCTAAGATTCAAACACAGGAAGTTGGTGCTAGGGTTTATGGTCTCAACGACAAAGCTGAGTTGCATCTAAACCAAGTATTTGTATGGTGATTTAATGATTATAAATAATAGGTCAACCTGATCAATATCCATTGGCAATTAACTACATTCTAGATACTAGGGACATAACAGAAGCAGAAGATATTAAGAAGAGACGGCAAGAATACACAGAAGAACTGTACAAAAAAGAACTTCATGACCAAGGTAATCATGATGGTGTGATCACTCACCTAGAGCCAGACATCCTGGAATGTGAAGTCAAGTGGGCCTTAGGAAGCATCACTACGAACAAAGCTAGTGGAGGTGATGGATTTCCAGTTGAGCTATTTCAAATCCTGAAAAATGATGCTGTGAGAGTGCTGCACTCAATATGCCAGCAAATTTGGAAACTCAGCAGTGGCCACAGGACTGGAAAATGTCAGTTTTCATTCCAATCGCAAAGAAAGGCAATGCCAAAGAATTCTCAAACTACCGCACAATTGCACTCATCTCACATGCTAGTAAAGTAATGCTCAAAATTCTCCAAGCCAGGCTTCAGCAATACATGAACCATGAACTTCTAGATGTTCCAGCTGGCTTTAGAAAAGGCAGAGGAACCAGAGATCAAATTGCCAACATCCGCTGGATCATGGACAAAGCAAGAGAGTTCCAGAAAAACATCTATTTCTGCTTTATTGACTATGCCAAAGCCTTTGACTGTGTGCATCACAATAAACTGTGGAAAATTCTGGAAGAGATGGAAATACCAGACCACCTGACCTGCCTCTTGAGAAATCTGTATGCAGGTCAGGAAGCAACAGTTAGAACTGGACATGGAACAACAGACTGGTTCCAAATAGGAAAAGGAGTATGTCAAGGCTGTATATTGTCACCCTGCTTATTTAACTTCTATGCAGAGTACATCATGAGAAACACTGGGCTGGAAGAAGCACAAGCTGGAATCAAGATTGCTGGGAGAAATATCAATAACCTCAGATATGTAGAGGACACGACCCTTATGGCAGAAAGCAAAGAAGAACTAAAGAGCCTCTTGATGAAAGTGAAAGAGGAGAGTGAAAAAGTTGGCTTAAAACTCAACTTTCAGAAAACTAAGATCATGGCGTCCGGTCCCATCATTTCCTAGGAAATAGATGGGGAAACAGTGGAAACAGCGTCAGACTTTATTTTTTTGGGCTCCAAAATCACTGAAGATGGCGATTGCAGCCATGAAATTAAAAGACACATACTCTTGGAAGGAAAGTTATGACCAACCTACACAGCATATTCAAAAGCAGAGACATTACTTTGCCAACAAAGGTCTGTCTAGTCAAGGCTATGGTTTTCCCAGTGGTCATGTGTGGATGTGAGAGTTGGACTATAAAGAAAGCTGAGCACCAAAGAATTGATGCTTTTGAACTGTGGTGTTGGAGAAGACTCTTGAGAGTCCCTTGGAATTCAGGGAGATCCAACCAGTCCACCCTGAAGGAGACCAGTCTTGGGTGTTCATTGGAAGGAATGATGTTGAAGCTGAAACTCCAATACTTTGGCCACATGATGCGAAGAGCTGACTCATTTGAAAAGACTCTGATGCTGGGAAAGATTGGGGGCAGGAGGAGAAGGGGATGACAGAGGATGAGATGGCTGGATGGTATCACTGACTTGATCGACATGGGTTTGGGTGAACTCCGGGAGTTGGTAATGGACAGGGAGGCCTGGTATGCTGTGATTCATGGGGTCGCAAAGAGTTGGACATGACTGAGTGACTGAACTGAACTGAACTGAGACACTATAGGCATTTTACCTGTTATCTTCTTTAATTACTAAAATTAAACCTTCAAAGTAGGTATTTTCCCCATTTTGAGAGTGAAGAGTGAAAGTGTTAGTTGCTTAATCATGTCTGACTCTTTGTCACCCTGTTTACTGTAGTCCCCCAAGCTCCTCTGTCCATGGACTTCTCCATGTAAGAAGACGAGTGGGCAAAAAAAAAAAAAAGACTGGAATGGATAGCCATTTCCTTCTCCAGGAGATCTTCCAGACCCAGGGATCAAGCCCATGTCTTCTGCATTGGCAGGCAGATTCTCTACTGTCTGAGCCACCAGGAAAACCCAAGTACAGCCAGAGAAATTGAGGCTTGAATGTACCAGAAATAACTTTAATAATAAGTTGCCTAAAGTTATATAGCCAGTAAGGGTAGGAGCAAGGATTTCATCTTGGGATGAACACTGAGTTCAGAGAGTATGTTCTCAACTCTGATGCTGTGGGGACTTGGGACTTTTGAGCCTTGGAATGTACCTTTTTAAAATATACATTTGTATGTATATTCACTAACTGGCTGATTGATGATTGATTTGATAGAGAAGTGTGAGGAGAGGAATTCTAAAGGTCTAAATTTTCTATACACTTAGTGACTAGAATTTCAACTTTCTTTGTCAAGGTTGTCTCTATACTGAGCTAAGTAATAACAGGATTCAAAACTATAGGCCAGATTGGTGCTTTCCAAATTCAAAGAAGAAAATCATTTATTCTAAACCTATGCTTCCCTTTTTATACAATGTTTTCTTCAATTGAGGAAACATTTAAGTACTTTATAGCACTAATAAAGTACCAGTGAATTTCCTCCCCTTTACAGTTTTATGCTAGAGGCCTGCTTACCAAACAGCAACTCTCAAGCCATTTTAAGTAAATATATACAAAAAAAAATGGCCAGTGTTTCAAATTTTATTCTTCCAAATGTGTTTGTTTTCACATTCTATTTACATGTAAAGCTTAGAAGACACCACATGCTCAGTGTCTCTAAGAGAATATTTTTACAGCACATGGATCACAAAATAGGCACATTGAAAGTGGGCTTCTTTCCAGTGCTTATTATGATGTGCAATAAAGGATTAACTCAGAGGACTGAGGGTGCTCCAACTCTTCAAATTCCAAAGAAAGGACTAGTCTTTGACTGACTTCTGGGCGATTACCTCTTTAGAATATTCTGCCTAATCAGAGTGTCTTTGCATCACTGGCATCATAGGTAATGCAAACAGTTTATGCTAACAGTGTGACTCATGGGGATTGCCTATTTTTGTTCACTTGGTGGTCTGGACCTTGTCATATCAGTTTGACCTCTGGAGCGACTGGAGACTAACTGAGGCTAGCTGGGTAGGTGCTCTATGCCTTTGTGACTGCTCCCCCCACCCCCATAAAATCCCTGGACACTGAGGCTCAGATGAGCTTCTCTGGTTGGCACCAATTCATATACGTTTTGTCACACATCTTTGCTGAGAGAATAAAGCACTGTCAAAGCAGACTTGGTCTCTGTGACTTTTGTTGATATTAATCTGTACTCTTTCACTGTTATAAATTGTAACTATGACTATAACACCTTTTCTGATTTCTGAGTCCTCCTAAGTGAAAGTTAAAGTCACTCAGTCATTTCCAACTCTTTGTGACCCCATGGACTATACAGTCCATGGAATTCTCCAGGCCAGAATACTGGAGTGGGTAGCCCTTCCCTTCTCCAGGGGATCTTCCCAACCCAGGGACTGAACCCAGGTCTCCCACTTTGCTGGTGGATTCTTTACCATCTGAGTCACCAGGGAAGCTCTTGGGGACCCCAATAAAGTGGCCTTGGGGACCCCAATACAAACCAATGAGATGCTATGTCACCTTAGGGATGAGAGCCTGAAACAACCTTATGGAGTCTCCACATTTTTCTCCCTGTCTAGCATGTTGCTGTTGTTGGAAAAACCTAGAGGAGATCAGGGTGCTGAAGGGAAACCCAGTCTTTGGAGAGCAAATATGTGAAATATATGGATTTTCCATCTTCTCTCCAAATTTGGAACATTCACATTACCCTGATATGGATAAACAAGTCGTTCCTCTAGGAGGGAAATGTTTTCAAATAGTATCTCATCCCCCCCATTTCCTAGTTTCCTCTATTAAAATATTAATATCTCACCCACACATAGAGCTAACAGCAATTTGCCTCTTAGTATGAATTAGCTGGTTTCCTTCTCTTCTGAGACACGCCCCTTGAAACAAGGATGATTCTGATAAGGGTGCGAAGGCTCGTGTTTTGGCTATAAGATTCCTGCAAGGGAACACAAGGTGGTGGGGTGGATGCTTCTGAGGGAGCCAAAGTGCTAGGAGAGTTGGTGAGCACTCAGGAAGTAGGGAAGAGCAACTTGTAAGTGAGCTTGGGTTTGGAAGAAGGTTGCGGAAGGTAGCGAAGATACAACCTTGTACTCATTATCTAGAAATTCAGTAATTAAGAGAGCTGCTGCTGCTGCTAAGTCACTTCAGTCGTGTCTGACTCTGTGCAACCCCATAGACGGCAGCCCACCAGGCTCCCCTGTCCCTGGGATTCTCCAGGCAAGAACACTGGAGTGGGGTGCCATTTTCTTCTCCAATGCATGAAAGTGAGAAGTGAAAGTGAAGTCACTCAGTCATGTCCGACCCTCAGCGACTCCATGGACTGCAGCCCACCAGGCCCCTCCATCCATAGGATTTTCCAGGCAAGAGTACTGGAGTGGGGTGCCATTACATTCTCCGAATTAAGAGAGCAGTTCTAGTGAAATCTGGCACAGAAGTTGGCATACTGAGAATCTCAATGAGTATTTGCCAGCTTTTGAGAAAGACAGGAATAAGGAAAAGAGGACTTATGCAGAGTTGGAAAACAGAACTGGGTGATGCCATTGGTCATACAGGTCACACAGATCCCAGAGAACAGGCCATCTTGGACCAGACTTGCAAACAGAAGAATGTGTGTCTTTGTAGAGAATTGGACCCTGCCTTGAATAAGATAGAATCTCTTTCAGAAAGTCTTTTGTTCTTCTTTCATTGAATACAAATTGGCAAAACAGCAGGTACCATTACATAAACTCAATACTATGTCCTAAAGGCTTTGTGTATGTTACCTAATTGAATTTGTAAAGTAACACTGTAAAGTATTATTATACAGAACGCAGATGAGCTAGGAGGTTCAGAAAGGCTACACAATTTAGGATATTTAGTTATTTAGGGACATAGGAAGGACTAAACTAGGTTTTCTTAATCTGGAAAGATCTTGCTTTTTCTACCGAATCCCACTGCTTGTTGTATCACAAGGGTAGACACGAGGGCAGTAGACACTCAGGGTGACACTCAAGTTGGAGACTCAAAGTTGTCTTCTCTATGGTTCATCATTACAGGAAACAGTTACCTGTGAGATAAGGGTACTGACTTAACTTCATATTGTGAATGCACTTGAAGAACTGGGAAGGCAGATCAATGCTTTGTTGTTTCCTGCAGCCATGAAATTAAAAGACGCTTACTCCTTGGAAGGAAAGTTATAACCAACCTAGATAGCATATTCAAAAGCAGAGACATTACTTTGCCAACAAAGGTCCACCTAGTCAAGGCTATGGTTTTTCCTGTGGTCATGTATGGATGTGAGAGGTGGACTGTGAAGAAGGCTGAGTGCCGAAGAATTGATGCTTTTGAACTGTGGTGTTGGAGAAGACTTTTGAGAGTCCCTTGGACTGCAAGGAGATCCAACCAGTCCATTCTGAAGGACATCAGCCCTGGGTGTTCTTTGGAAGGACTGATGCTAAAGCTGAACTCCAGTACTTTGGCCACCTCATGAGAAGAGTTGACTCATTGGAAAAGACTCTGATGCTGGGAGGGATTGGGGGCAGGAGGAGAAGGGGACGACAGAGGATGAGATGGCTGGATGGCATCACTGACTCGATGGACGTGAGTCTGAGTGAACTCCGGGAGTTGGTGATGGACAGGGAGGCCTGGCGTGCTGCGATTTATGGGGTCGCAAAGAGCTGGACACGACTGAGCGACTGAACTGAACTGAACTGATGCCATATAGAATCGCACGGAATTTTGGTTCATAATCAGAAAAGAATCCATCTGAGAATGGGCCGCTCCATTAAAGTCTATCCTCAAAACCCAATAGATTGAATTAGTCCAAGAGAGAAATTTAAACGTAGAGAAAATAAATGAAGTACATTTTATACAAAATCACTCTATTCAGTTAACTAACACTTCAGTTGATAAAACACTTTTTTTTAATTTCAAGGTGTTTTTAAATAATGAGTTTCACTATTTTTGTACTCTTGACTCAGTAACAGTTTTCTTAACTCAATTTTGACCCTGTTTTTAATGTCAATATTTTTATTATTAATATATATATTTCTTACGTCTGAAGTCAAAATTCTTGGACTTACATATTTTAAGGTTTGAATGTGTTCTGACATAATAATATGCTTTGAAGATATTTTTAGTGTATAATGTTCTAAGAAATTCTTAATTGCTAAAAAATTGAAAAGAAAAGTAGATAAGTAGATGGAATGTCAAAATACATAGGTTTTTAAAAATATATTTTATGTTCATAAGGGCATCTGTGCATGTATGTGGCACACACAAAGATAAAGGGCTACAGGGAGATTTACTTCGGAGAGCAGTGAGGAAATGGCATGCAATTTTGGAGAAAGCAAGTCCATTAAAAAAGTATTACTTAATTATTGATAGTGGTTAGTGTATGTCTAATTTTTTGAAATAATATTATTACATTAGAATAATCTCTATTTTTATTAATCATGCCCATTTCTCATTTATAGATGCTCTCTTTGGACTTTTGCAGTATTATCTCAGGGCTACGTGAATATTTGTCATTTAATATCTTGAGTCTTAGTAGACCTCAATTTATACATAGTAGACCTCAACTATTTAGTACATTAATTCTTTTACTAAATACATGTTTATTGAAGGTCTGTTTTGTGCCAGCCTTTTCCTAGTGTTGAGAATAGAGCAAAATATGAAAAGACAAAATTTCCAGCTTCATGGAGTTTATATTTTTGTAGGTGATGGCACCAAACAAACAAATCTGAATATGACATATTGGCATAAGGGCTACAAAGAAAAGTAAAACAGGTTAGGGGAGGGAGAATAAGAGGAACAGGGGGTTCTAGACTAGGTAGCAGGTCCGTAGCAGGTGTCTTCAGTGATGTAACCTTTGAGCAAACCTCATTAGGAGAACGTTCCGAGCACTGGAAGCAGCAAATGCTAGAGATGCAAGAGTGAAGTAAGTCAGAAAGAGAAAAACAAATATTTCATATTAGCCCAAAATGTGGAATCTAGAAAAATGGTAAAGATGAACCTATTTGCAAAGCAGAGAAAGAGATATAGACATAGAGAACAAACATGGACACTAAGTGGGGAAAGGTGCTGTGGGATGACTTGGGAGACTGAGACTGACCTATATACACTATTACACTATGTATAAAACATAACTAATGAGAACCTACTGTATAGCACAGGGAACTCTACTCATTGCTCTGTGGTATTCTAAATGGGAAGGAAATCCAGAAAAGGGGGGATATATGTAGATGTATGCAGGACTCACTCACCTCACATGCTAGTAAAACAATGAGCAAAATTCTCCAAGCCAGGCTTCAGCAGTACATGAACTGTGAACCTCCAGATGTTTAGGCTGGTTTTAGAAAAGGCGGAGGAACAAGAGATCAAATGTCAACATCTGCTGGATTATCAAAAAAGCAAGAAAGTTCCAGAAAACAGCTATTTCTGCTTTATTGACTATGCCAAAGCCTTTGACTGTGTGGATCACAACAAACTGTGGAAAATTCTGAAAGAGATGGAAATACCAGACCACCTGACCTGCCTCTTGAGAAATCTGTATGCAGGTCAGGAAGCAACAGTTAGAACTGGATGTGGAAAAATACACTGGTTCCAACTAGGAAAAGGAGTACGTCAAGGCTGTATATTGTCATCCTGCTTATTTAACTTCTATGCAGAGTACATCATGAGAAACACTGGGCTGGAAGAAGCACAAGCTGGAATCAAGATTGCCAGGAGAAATACCAATAACCTCAGATATGCACATGACACCACGCTTATGGCAGAAAGCAAAGAAGAACTAAGGAGCTTCTTGATGAACGTGAAAGAGGAGAGTGAAAAAGTTGGCTTAAAACTTAACATTCAGAAAACAAAGATGATGGCATCCGGTCCCATCACTTCATGGGAAATAGATGGGAAAACAATGGCAATGGTGACAGACCTTATTTTCTGTGGCTCCAAAATCACTGCAGATGGTGATTGCAGCCATGAAATTAAAAGATGCTTACTCCTTGGAAGGAAAGTTATGACCAACCTAGATAGAGTATTGAAAAGCAGAGACATTACTTTGCCAACAACAAAGGTCCATCTTGTCAAGGCTATGGTTTTCCCAGTGGTCATGTATGGATGTGAGAGTTGGACTATAAAGAAAGCTGAGTGCCGAAGAATTGATGCTTTTGAACTGTGGTGTTGGAGAAGACTCTTGAGAGTCCCTTGGACTGCAAGGAGATACAACCAGTCCATCCTAAAGGAGATCAGTCCTGGGTGTTCATTGGAAGGACTGATGTTGAGGCTGAAACGCCAATCCTTTGGTCACCTGATGTGAAGAGCTGACTCGTTGGAAAAGACCTTGATGCTGGGAGGGATTGAAGGTGGGAGGAGAAGGGGACAACAGAGGATGAGATGGTTGGATGGCATCACTGACTCAATGAACATGAGTTTGAGTAAACTCTGGGAGTTGGTGATGGACAGGGAGGCCTGGCTTGCTGCAGTCCATGGGGTCACAGAGTCAGACACGACCGAGTGACTGAACTGACTGATGCCTGACTCACAGCAAAAAATAACGCAACGTTGTAAAGCAACTATACTCCAATAAAAATTTAGAAAAAAAAGAATGAATGAAATATGGATCTTGGATATGTAGACACAGTGGTATTGAAACCAAAGGAGTTTTTATCTTTAAGGTAGAGAAGCAGGAGTTTGAGTTCAGAGGCTATTTGAGAACAGACTTATTAACACTGGGCCTGGTCTTGGGGGCTTGGGGTGTGCTTTCCTGACTCAACCATCAGTCCATCAGATGCCCTTATTGTTGCTGCTGTTGCTCAGTTGGTAAGTCGTGTCCAACTCTTTGCAACCCCATGGACTGCAGCATGCCAGGTTTCCCTGTCCTTCACTCTCTCATAGAGTTTGCTTGAGCTGATGTCCATCAAGTCGGTGATGGGCTATCCAATCATCTCATCCTCTTTCACCCCATCTCCTCTTGTCCTCCATCTTTCCCAGCATCAGGGTCTTTTCCAATGAGTCAGCTCTTCGCATCAGGTGGCCACAGTATTGGAGCTTCAGCTTCAGCATCAGTCTTTCCAGTGAATATTTAGAGTTGATTTCCTTTATTATACTTGCCCTGTAAGCTCTCTGTGACTGTTTCTCTACTCCCAAATTAGCCAAAAGGAAACAGTGAACTGCAAAATGGACTCTTTGGAAAAAATACAGGTCAACATTATGCTTCACAGGATCAGTGGCAAGGCTCTATCTGCGTAACCGTGGGATCTGCCTTCTAGTGGCCAACTGAGAGTCACCACTGCTTTTCACCAATAATGTCATAATCTAACATAGTTGCTCTACCCACCAAACTGCTGAGCCACCTTCTGTTTTAATAAATCCCTATTTCCTTTTATAGTTTATAATAATAACAACAACAACAATGCTAATAACAGTGACTCCTCTGGTTAGATGAGAAGACTACAGTAAACTCTAGACAGGTCTCTCATCCTTTGGACTTGGGGCTGCCATGCTTCCTGTCCACAGGACTGGTCAGCCTGACTGGGTGAGAACGGTATCGTTCTATCTGCCTTATTCAGTGCTTTGTCTCATCTCAGTCAATATGCACAAACTCTTCTGTCAGCTCAGTATAATTGAAGACAACAGACAATTTTTTTCTTTTATAAATTAAGACATACTTGTGATGAATAATTAATGTGTGGCATGAATTCACATCTGTATTAAGGTAAGTCCAAGCTCTAACTCTTTCAGTGGTGCTCAAGGAACACAGGTAAAAATGACTCACAATCTCATCCTATGATAGAGATCTTGTTTGAGAAGTGGGGGTAGAGGGTGGGCAGAAGATTTTGAACCATATTTGAACACATTGGAATACAACTCCAAGAGGAAAAATATACCAGCAGCTTTTTTTTTTAACTCTCTCTCTCTCTCCACCCACCCTCCTTTTCTCTCTCTTTATCTTTCATTTCAGAAGTCTAGCATTTCCTTGGATATTTTCTACTTCTTATTCAAAGCAATGTTTCAAGTCATCCCAAGGCTCATTTGTACCAAAATGCTTTCCATCATTATCTATCAGATCACATTGTATATTTTAAGAGTTATTTCAGGTTTGAACAAAAGACAGGGGCCTTAAACACAGAATCATCCAGAACCACTTAATTCATTCATTTCTTCTTCTTCTTTTTTTTTTTTTTCATTTGTACCTTGTTCAAAAAAGATAGAAAAAGAAGAGAAATCCCAAGTTTATTTATCTGTGAGATGATGCCTTTCAGTTATCGGTAAATTGCATCTTAAAAACAAGAGAGTTTCTCCCGATGATGGGAACAGAGAATGAAATACTATGCCAATTTAAAATGCTATTACCTGCCCGCACTCCCAATATCTTTTCCCTTGGATGACACTGTTCTGACATAGAGATCTTTTTTTTTTTTTATTTCCTGCAATTTTCTTCCATCACACAGGGAGCTTCATTAGAGAAATAAAGCTAGGGTAGGTGCATTTGACAACAAGAGACAAATGATGTTAGTGAGAAGCTCTCTGATGAGGCAGTTTGCAATTTATGTGTTCAGCAGAGTACCTCTCTCTCTGTCAGAGGCAGGCTTGGCATCTGCTCTGAGAGCGACATATGGCTGGTGTAAAGCACCGTCAGTGCCTGCAAAGGTGCGCCTTCCTGCACCCAGGACAAGAAGAGTGTGCACACTCCAACCATATGGAAACCTGCATTTTTCCACGTGTGTTTCTGCTTGCTGAGATGTGGCAGAAGCAAGGAGAGCAAACTGGTTCTGAAGAACCTTTACAGGCAGCTTGCTCCTCCTCTTTCCCTCCCTCCTTCCCAAGGCCACATTCCCAGGGGGTAACCCGTTTCCCATTTCGCCTTGCTTATGCTTTGCCTCCATTTAGCTGACAGTAGTGACTGTTTTGCATTTACCTTTTTATCTGAGGCCCTTACTGTCAGGAAGTTGAAAAGAGCAGTTTTTGACAGTTGCCATGCGCAAGCTTTCAAAATCCATAAAAATCCTCCCTCCTCCTCTCATACAAGTCCAGGCACAGGTTATAACACGTTCCCCTTGCACGATAGAAAGCATGCTATGTATGTTCTAAGTCGTTTCAGTAGTGTCCGACTCCTTGTAACCCACAGGACTGTAGCCCGCCAGGCGCCTCTGTCCACAGAACTCTCCAGGCAAGAATACTGGAGTGGATAGCCATTCTCTTCTCCAGGGGATTTTCCTGACCCAGGGATCGAACCTGGGTCTCCTGCGTGGAAGGCAGATTCTTTATCATCTGTGCTACCAGGGGAGCCCATAGAAAGCATATGAGAGTCTTAACCTAACCCCTGAGGAAGTCAAACATTATCTCAAGTGATTTTATTTTAAAGCTACTTACAGTCATCATGCCATCCAGAAGGCCAGTCTCAGGCCTGGGTGGAGCCTGCAATCTTTCCATGGACCACTTCTCGATGATGGCGGACACGTGAGGGTTGTCAATATTCAGCAGCCGAAACCCGGTCATATTTACACCACTGTACCTATAGAGTTCCAGATCTAAAGCAAATAAGTCCTGCGCAGTATTAAAAATGATAAAAGAAGAAAGAGTTAACATTTTCAGCATTCTTGATGCAAAAGAGAGCTAACGCTTGCAGAAGCAACAGATTAAAACAAGCACGGCAGCGATCATCACACTGGTGCTATAAAAGAACGTTTCCCGTTGTTCTTCATTTGCATGCTGCCTGACAAATTCTAAGGCAGTAATAATTCTCATTTTCATCTATTTGTTTTTGCGATACTGTTAGAGTTTGTACAAACCGAGAACAGGAATTAAGCTGCCAATAATTAGCATGCCCTCGGACACAGGATATGCCATTCTGAGAGGCTAGAGCATTTTGTTCCTAAGGATATAGTCCTTTGGGGAGTTGAAGGGGCCTTTGTGTCCATTCGGTACACTGCTTTTATTTTCTAGATGAGGAAACCAAGGTTCTGAGTGGTGATGTGACTGACCTGAGAATGATCCACTTGGTGGCAGTACCACCTGTCTCCCTCATAACTTTCTGCCCCACGCTGCAAAGGAGGTGAAGTTTGGATATTACATACACATTTGACAGGAAGATCACTCTCAGCAAAAAAAAACACAAAATAATTTTCTGCTCATTGAAACTAACCCATGTCTCATATAATGAGAGCATGAAAATTGCTCACTAGACACAAGCTTAGAATAAGAAACAAACGGTTCTTTTCAGAGAATAAACTAGAGCCTGTGGTTGTATGGATATGAATATCTTTTTTTAAAAATTTATTTATTTTAATTGGAGGCTAATTAGTTTACAGTATTGTATTGGTTTTGCCATACATCAACATGAATCCACCATGGGGGATATAATATCTTAACAGTAGGACTTGTTCTTTTAGATAATGTTTCAGAGGAAAAAACTTGAACCCATCCTAGTATTTTCCATTATATATAAGGGCTGAATTTAAACCAAAAGTTTTGTTGGTTTGCATTTAAAATAGACTTAAGTGATCATTTCAACTTTTTTCCTATAAACAAAGGTTAGACTCTAAAGCAGGTCATTAAAATATCTCACATTTTGGAATGAGCCAAAATTTCAAAATAGTATTTAATGGTTAATAAAAGAAAAAAAAATTCCATAAAAATTTTCTACCAGTGTAACTGCTTTATTGAAAGTACAAGACCACATTATCTGCGATGATAGTCGTTACTAAAGAGGAAAACCTCAGGAACATTTCATGACTTATGTGTGTGGAAGATGCATACACATTTATTCTTTTGAATAACTCTTTTCTGTATCACTACTTCCAAGATAACTTTACATTAGACTGTGGAATCTTAAGAATGCTGTTCTGAACTCCTGGCTCATGTGAGAAAAAATGCACTGCCTTTTAAATTGTTATGTTTATTTCCCCTGCACTAAGTAACTAATTTTCTTTTGTCTTTAAGTTTCATTAATACTCATGAACAAAACTGGTAAGACAACAAAAGCAAAGCATGGCAGAATGCAGATAAAACCAAAGGAAATTGCTTAAAGAAGCAAATTTAAAGAATAAGATCCAAGGCAGAATGATTCCTTTAGCACACTCCATGAATACAAGGAAAGTTAACTCAAGTTACAGGGGGTCAGAGAGAAACTTTCAGGATGCATATTGATTCCCTTATTAATTCAACAGTACAGAAATACAATACACTAATGTGAATGCGCTAAATACGTGCGAAATTCATTTGGTCTCCAAACTGTTTCTGTGCAAGATAGAATATGGAGAGTTCGAGGGCCAATTGTCAACATCCCCTTGTTAGTGGAGGATGAGGCAATAGTGTGAAGGCAACTGGTCTGTCCTTCCACTGAAGACTAGCCTTCCTAGGTTTCATTGTTTATATTTTTCTCAAATTTCAACAAAACCAACTCTTAAAGGCATATACACCCGGGAAGGATGGAAAGTTCAGAGGCAGACGGCCATCTCGCCTTGGGTAAGACGTATGTGTTCATGGTGATGGAGATGGGCAATATTCGTGAGCAGAGTAAGACACTTTCTGGTTCTCAGGGTCTCCCTTGACTCTTCTGACAGAGGATCCCATCAGGATGTCAACGAGGGAGTAAAGACCACGGAAACTTAAGTTCAGGAACTTCTGCCCTGCATCCTACTCTCTGACTCCCAGCTCAGGAGCAGTGATAATTTTAACACCTGCCCCATAGCGTTTGTCTTGTGATATCCTCTGCAGCCCTTCCTGCTCTCAGAGATACTCAGTTGAGGACTGGAGTTTACTGCCTCCAGAAGTAGGTACACGAGACCTGTCTGGTCCTTGTTCCAAAGGCTTTGATTTCCCTGATGCACCAGCCTACTTTGCCAGATTTCTTTGGGAAAATGATACTCTTATTGAATCTTGCAAATCTGGGTAGATTTTAAGCTGACACACTTTTACAGATTAGAAATGGAGGTTGATCATGTGTCTTCTCATGTAAGAGAATGGAGTGTGTGTTGGGAGTGGTGTATTGTGTGTGCGGCTGACAGCTAACACATCATTCTGATGTGTTAAATGCTTAAATCATTCTTCCTAGACCTGATAATCTCTCAAAAGTTAAGGTTGTATAGCTTCTTTTGACTGTCTCAGGCTTACAGCCATGGTTTTTCTTATGATGAAAAATGTTCATTGTGGAAAGCCTCTACCAAATTCCTTATCTTGATAGTCTTCCAAATACCTGACATGTGACCCCTGGCTAAACCAGCTGTCCACTGGACACAGGTGGAGAAATCACATCAGATAGCATGCCAAGATACACTTTAGTGTGTCCACTAATATATGTAGCAAATACAGATGATTCTTCTTTATTAATAGTTTGTACTTTGGCAGTTTCTATTTAATGGAAGTTTTATTTTAATTCCTTTCTGGATGCACATGCATTGATGCTAGTTAAGAATGAAGGGAGGGAGGGAAGAAGGGAAGGAAGAAGGGAAGAATGAAGGGAAGGAAGGAAGGAAGGAAAGAAGACACTTGATGTTTAGCATTTCTAGATTTAGAGGATTCTTAGGAAAATAAAACAAACCTCCGTGACAATATCCTGCCTTTGCCACCAGGGCTGACTTTAAAATAACCAAAGATTTTTTGATAGTGTGAAATACATTTCCACCAGATATGCTTACCAGGGTTGTGAAAAAGTAATGATAGTATTCAGTCATCATGCCCATGAACAGGATCTGCCAAAGAGAAATAAGGGAAAAGAATCAGAAACAGAATTATAAGAAGAAATAGATGATTAGTAGGTTGACTGCAGTAGCCTGGCGACATAGAATAGGAAGGAGCTTTGGAAATTCAGAGACTCAGTAGATAGAAACCTGAGACAAATCAATGAGTAATGTGGAGCTAGGACCCAGGCCACTGACCTCCATCCTATGTGCTTTCATCACGTTGTGCTTGACCTTCACGGGAGAAATTGGTCGGCTGATCAAATTTAAACATAGTTCATGCTCAACATATTTTATATCTGGAGTTGTCCAGAATGGCACAGAGTCTTGCCTTTTCTACTGCTTGGGTTTCTGAGTAATCCCATGCTGAGATATATATTTTATTGATCTCCTTAGCTTTAGTACTTATCATAGTGCCTCAGAGTAAAACTCATTAAATGTTGAATTGGCAATACTGATATGTAGATATATTTAAATGAAGATCTACACATATGCACTCTGAACCCCTCCTCTCTACCCTTTCCCATCTCATCCCACAGAACAAGTAGGGGAAAAGAGGGTTGTTTATAAATAGAAAGATGGAACTATTTTTGTACTTCTTCTCACTGCCTCTTAAGTCTGATTCTGTTATCTAATTGGGATCCTGGCAGTTCCAACATTCTGTGTGTATGGTTTTTATTTGGTGGGGAGGAGCAAAAAAGAGGTAAACAGAAAGGACCAAGGTTCTAAATAGAAGTAATTTCTTAGACTGTGGTCTTTTGCTTGGATTCCTGGAAATGGTGTCCATTGAGAAGAAACAGCTCCACGTGCTTTGGAGGTAAGATTGTCATTGATCTTTTAAATCAAGAGTATCACTTTCTTAGGTTTCCCTGGTGGATCAGAGGTAGAGAACCTGTCTGCCAACCTAGGAGACAAGGGTTTGATCCCTGAGTTGGGAAGATCCCCTGGAGAAGGAAATGGCAACCCACTCTAGTATTTTTGCCTGGGAAATCCCATGGACAGAGGAGCCTGGCAGGCTACCGTCCATGGGATCACAAAAGAGTCCAAAAGGACTTAGTGACTAAATGACAACAGCATCACCTTCCTTGGGGCCGGTCACTAAAGGCCTGGGTGCTGTCTTTTTGGTATCTGCATAGAAATGAATGGAGAAGACTCAGAAATCAAACTTTCAAGACAGTTATCCCCATAACTCATAAATGCTGGATTCAAATGAGAATCCCCTCTGGAAGTTTTAAAATCAGATATTCTTAGACTCCATCCCAGAGACCTCTTGAATTAGAATTTCTGAGAGTGGAATTTCTGTATTTCACAGCAATGGTTGGGAATCACTGTTTTGTGGAAAACTTGTCCATTTGCATTATGGAACAAGGGCTTTCATAACTTCAGTTTATGAAGAGGTGGATTGAAAGGGTCTTCAGAAAAGCAACACAAGCTATCAGAGGTTTTGGAAGATGCCTAAGTTTTGTAGCCTAGAATGATTTTACACCAAAGGGGAGGGAACATTTGGAGACAGTGCATACATAACATACAGAAGCACAGATCTGACATTTCCTGTGCCTTCCCTGCTAACACAGAAACAAGAGGAATATTTAGTGAAATTGTAATGTCATGAAGGTAAGACAAATGACAGGAAACTCTCCCTATGAATCATAAGCCCACAGTATGCAAGTCACTCCTATGGTGATAACAAGACCAGGTGCACAAAAGGATTTTTAAAAGGGTAGAATTGCTTTAGGGCCATCAATAACATTTAAAGGCATGCATGGTGAGGTCTCGTTAGCTGATCCCTTATATCAGTGGAGAATAAAGAGCTAACCTGCTGGGGTCACTCAGAATTCAATTTTTCATTTTGGTCGTTAGTGTAATTGCAGCTGAGATTATCTCTTGAAAGGGAACTGGTAAGTTTTATGTCAGGATACAGACCTGGACACTGAGGTTTAAAATATTATTTCTGAAACTGAAAAAAACACCAAGTCACCTGAATTTTAAGCCTTTTATATGGGTGGATTTTTCTTTTTAAATTTTATTATGGAGGCATTTGATCACCAATTGAGAGCACAGATTTTTTTCTTAAAACAAACATTCAACCAATTATTATTATTTGTAATTCCTGGAGGTAAATACTCATCTAAAATGTCTCTTATTTAATGTTAGAAAAGAGTTATGCAGATGCAGTGAATAAACAGCTAATGAACCTGCTTTTGTTGGTGCTGACCTTGCATCTTCCACATACACTTTTTTATTTGATATTCCACAAAAATCCCCATTCTTGACTTTCCTACCTAGAGCCTAGGTCAGTGCTTCCTAGAATGAAAATTAAGAAGCAAGTATAGTCGTGGATCACTGAGCTGTCAGCTTTGTGGACTCTCTAGTACACGAGTGAATGAGAAACTTTCAGACTGAAATAAAACTAATATCAACTCATTGGAAAAGACCCTGATGCTGGGAATGATTGAAAGCAAAAGTAGAAGAGGGCGGCAGAGGATTAAATGGTTATATAGCATCACTCACTCAGTAGATACAAATTTAAGTAAACTCCAGGAGATAAAGAAGGATAGGGAAACCTGGTGTTGCAGAGTTAGACATGACTTAGTGACTTAACAACAAGTCAGTTTCACCAAAGGTGATGTTTTTTAAACAATTGTGCTTATAATGATTTGTAGACTGATTAAGACTGGATGCTCTGTTGTCTAACAGTTGTATACATTGCATTTTATAGCATTCGTATAACGATTTTCTTTCTGTGTCAACATTGGTATTTCAACTAAAAGTCGTTAAGGGATTATGAAAATGTCACATCAAGATAAATGTCAGTTTTTTAAATAAAGAGTGTAATCATGATATGGGGATTTTTAAATGGCTCTTTGCAAAACTGACTTTTTCCTAACAAACAATACTCTAAACTTTGTTACTGTGCTTTGCTGAGTTGACCAGGAGGTGCTGACATAGGCAGTGTGTACTTTATCAAGACAGTATTGCCAGGGACTGTTTTTGGCTCTACTGAAATTATTTTTAATGGTGCAAAGCACATCACATCACACACACAATTAAGTGATAAACGTGGCTGTCAATACTATTTATATTGATGCCTCATTCCCCTTAATTACTTCCACCAATATTTTAATAATGGTTGTTTCCTAACAGAATTATTTTTATTAAATAACTTGAGATCATATTATTGATGTAGTTTGGTAGACGGTAAACATCTAGCTCTTTCAATACCATTGTATATCTATAGTAGGGATTTATCGAGTACCTATTAGTCTTCTCAATTTTGCAAGACCCATAGTGTAGACTTCACTAGAGCCACTGCCAATTTTTCAAATTGAAAGGTGCATGATAGGATTATATTTCTTGAGTCCTTGAGCTTGGGTGTGGTCATGTGCTGGTTTGGGTCAAGGAAGGGAGAAAGCGACTGATACATGTCACCCTCCTCATCCTGACAGAGATCTCACTCACCCTGGCTAACATGTTAGGTGACTAACATGGTTATCAGTGCCAGGCAAACTAAGGTGTTTTTTTTTCCTGAATACATACAATTTTCTGTTTCATGAATACTGCACAATATGTCATGTGTGTGTTTTGATAATTAGGGACTTCAGGGTCAAAATTGTGGGTCTTCAATTAGCAACTCATCAGGAAAAAGGATATATATTCTATGTGCTAATGTCATTCAGATTTATGGTTTTCTTACCTAATTTTCCCCTTGATGCCAACTCCTCTCGTCTCTTAAAAAATATTTATGACTTTGTTTCAAATTATTTTTCTAGGCTGCTTTGATTCTTTGTATAATAAAGATATAACATAAATAATCATGGTTGAGAGAAGGTTAATAATTTTCTTTTTCCATAGAGAAAGGTGATCTATTTCGATCTGATGTAACTGGGCTGAATAACAAAAAAGACCTCCAACAAAATACCGTTCATAGTTAATCATACTCTATGTCCATACAGAATCAGTTATAAGAACTCAAAGGCTTTCGTAGATGGTGACAGTTCAAGTTATGTGTCAATTTGATTGGGCCAAGGGGTGCCCAGATTAAACATTATTTCTGGATGTATCTTTGAAGGTGTTTCCAGATAAATAAGCTTTTGAAAAAGCAGATGATCCTCCCCAATACGGTAGGCATCATCCAATCCCCTGAGAGCTTGATTAGAACAAAAAGGTAGAGGAAGAAGGAATTCACCTCTTTTCCTTCCTGCCTGACTGCCTGAGCTGGGACACTGGCTTTGTCCAGGCCTAGGGATGAGATTTTCACCATTGAATTCTTCTGGTTTTCAGGCCTACAGTTTCAGACTGTAATTACCCAACAGCTTTCCTGGGTCTCTAGCTTGTAGATGGTGGATTGTGAAGCCTTCTCTGTCTCCATGGCTCAACTGGTAAAGAATCCATCTTCAGTGCAGGAGTCCTAGGCCCAATCAAGGAGACCTAGGTCCGATCCTTGGGCTGGGAAGATCCCCTAGAGAAAGGAAAGGCTACCCACTCCAGTATCGGGGCCTGGACTCTATAGTCTGTGGGGTTGTTCAGGGGAGGCACACTGACTGAAACCGCCCATCCTGGCCAGACACCACAGTGGCCATTTCATGAGTTGTTTTACAACAGGAGATCCCTGTAAGGAACACAGAACTAATAAGCCACCACCAACCAGAAAAGTTCAGGAAAGGTCAAAAGGAGACAGCACATGTCCGACCGCCTCCCAGAATCCTTCTCTCTGGCATCCATCTTGGCTGAACAAGGCTGCACCGCCAGGAAGGGCTCTGAGTCAGAATGATTGGCTAAAGACAACCTGGAAACAAATCCCATCACCATAAAACCCGAGACTGCAAGCCATGTGGCAGAGCTGTTCTCCTGAGCTCCCTTACCCTACTGCTCTCCTCCTGGGTGCCCTTTCCCAGTAAAATCTCTTGCTTTGTCAGCACATGTGTCTCCTCAGACAATTCATTTCCGAGTGTTAGACAAGAGCCCAGTTTTGGGGACCGGAACGGGATCCCCTTTCCTGCAACAGGGTCACAAGAGTCAGACAGGACTGAGTGACTTTCACTTCATTTCACTTCTGTCTCCATAGTTATATGAACCAATTCCTCATAATTAATCTCTTCAAGTACATTTCCTATTGGTTCTGTTTCTCTGGAGAACCCTGGCTAATACAGAGAACAATAGAAAAATACTAAAAGTCCTACATAGTCTGCATATTTATGGCATTCCATTCTATCTAGATAACACAGTCCTTAAACCAGTGAGGGGAAGGGTGACTGACCCTAAATGAAGGCTTTCTCTGTATCAGGCTACTATAGATATGCCACAAGACTATTCTATTGTTTCAGTGGTTAGAAAATAATTATAGTTTTTTTGTAGTTAAAATGAATTATTAAGAAGCAGAACAAAACTCATTGCCAGTTGACTCTTGGAAGAACAAGTCTAATGACCCCTCTGTTATTAAGACACTTTGAAATATCAGTTCAGTTCAGTTCAGTTGCTCACTCATGTCTGACTCTTTGTGACCCCATGGACTGCAACATGCCAAGCCTCCCTGTCCATCACCAACTCCTGGAGTCCACCCAAACCCATGCCCATCAAGTCAGTGGTGCCATCCAGCCATCTCATCCTCTGTCATCCCCTTCTTCCCCTGCCTTCAATCTTTCCCAGCATCAGGGTCTTTTCCAATGAGTCAGTTCTTCACATCAGGTGGCCAAAGGATTGGAGTTTCAGCCTCAATATCAGTCCTTCCAGTGAATATTCAGGACTGATCTCCTTCAGAATGGACTGGCTGGATCTCCTTGCAGTCCAAGGGACTCTCAAGAGTCTTCTCCAACACCACAGTTCAAAAGCATCAATTCTTCAGCACTCAGCTTTCTTTATAGTCCAACTCTCACATCCATACATGACCACTGGAAAATTCTTAGCTTTGACTGCTGTTGCTGTCCTTTATTGGCAAAGTAATGTCTCTGCTTTTTAATATGCTGTCTAGGTTGGTCATAACTTTTCTTAATAGTTCTTGTCCAATGACTGTGATGGCACTACCTCTCTAGAGTTTTTACAACAGAACCTCATGGCTTTGTTCACAATAACACTGACTCTTCTTGATCTATGCTATTGTTCTTGGGAAAGATTACCTCTTGGATTTAGATCAGTAAATGTTATCACATACAGCCTGAGCATCACAAAGGCCATATTTTAGTTTGTCTTGACAGCCCTCATTCAAGTCTAGGTGAAGATAGTTTGGGGGTCTAATTCCTGTGATTGGTGAGAGAGTTGGTCTATAAGACACTTAGAAAGTCTCTGGGTAAAAGTCTTTCCATAACGTGTTCTGTTATCTTAAGATGCCTATGTTACATTTCAATTGAATTATTTTCCAGAAGGCAATGCAGAGATATGAAGACAGAAACTCACAAACTCTCAGCATCCATTGCTAAAAGCAATTCATATGTCACAAATAATTGGCATAATGCTGCTACCATAGTAGCAGAACCTTAAAATGGAACCTGAAGTGCTCCTAAGCAATTTTGAGGCATTCTTGTAATATTTATAAGGGTTTTTATTACTGCATCTTTTCATTGAAAGATAGGTGTCTTTGAAGTTCATATTGACTAACCTGAACTGTATTGTTCCTTTTATAACCTTCTCAATATCAGGATAAATTCTATACCATCAGACATAGTTTTTAGTCAATAATTTCAAATGAACAGTTTCCAAATGTGTGACATGTGATGTGGCTAAAATAATTGCTTTACCCCAAGATAGAAATAAGTCATTTCAGCATAGGAATAATCTTCAGGAAACAGTTGAATAATACCAGGCCTCAGAGAAGCAATTTTGAGAAGAAGACTTGATCTCTAGGGTGTAACTCTTTCTCACCTGCCAACTATAGTACTTCTGGCTGCAATTGTACTATCCTCCGAGCAGAAAGCACCTTGGACAACACAATTTTTAACACTGGTCATCAGTAGAACAAGCTAGGTATAAGCAGGGCCTTAGATCAGTTTTTATTGATACAAAAAGGAAAAGATACTCATATTAAGGCTTCCCTGGTGGCTCAGATAATAAAGAATCTGCCTGCAGTGAAAGAGGCCCAAGTTTGATCCCTGAATAGGGAATATTGCCTGGATAAGGAAATGGCAACCCACTCTAGTATTCTTGCCTGGTAAATCCCATGGACAGAGGAACCTGGTGGTGCATGGGGTTGCAAAGAGTCAGACATGACTGAGAGACTAACAATCATACAACACTAACTGACTATGACATATCCACAAAGGGAACAGTGGAATGTAAGAAAAATAGCCCTGGATCCCTAAAAACCCTGATATACAGAAAACCACCCGTCTCCTTAAAGAGTAGGCTGGATAATGGCCCTTTAAACATGACCACATCCTAATTTCCAGAATCTGTTAATATGTTACTATACATGACAAAAGAACTTTGAGGATGTGATTAAACATCTTAATTTATGGGAGATACTCTGGGTTAGGGCTTCTCTTGTGGCTCTGATGGTAAAGAATCTGCCTGAAATGCGGGAGATAGGGTTCAATCCCTTCAGCTAAAGCTCCAATACTTTGGCCACTTAATACGAAGAGCTAACTCATTGGAAAAGACCCCGATGCTGGGAAAGATTGAAGGCAGGAGGAGAAGGGGATGACAGAGGATGAGATGGCTGGATGGCATCACTGATTCAATGGACATGAGTTTGAGCAAACACTGGGAGATAGAGAAGGACAGGAAAGCCTGGCATTTTGCAGTCCATGGGGTTGCAAAGAGAAGGACAGGACCTAGAAACTAAACAACAATGACAACTCTGGCTTATTCAGATGGGCCCAGTGTAGTCACAAGGGTTCTTATAAGATGGAAGCTGATGTTCAGAAGGCAGAGAAGTGACAGGAAGGTGGAAACCGAGGGAATGCAAGGCAATGTGATGTGGGACCACAAGCTAAGGAATGAAGACAACGTCTACTGGGGTCGCACAGAGTGAGACGTGACTGAAGTGACTTAGCAGCAGCAGCAGCAGCAGAACTGGAAAAGGCAAGGAATGATTTCTCCCAAATCCTTCAGAAGGGATATAGCCCTGTCAACACCTAGATTTTAGACATCTGACATCCAGAACTGTTGGAGAATAAATTTGCATTGTTTTAAGCCACTCCATTTGTGATCATTTGTTGTTAGCACCGCAACAGGAAGCCAACACACCTCATTTGTTCATCTTTATGGCCTATGAGACTGCACAATTTTGGTGTATTGATATCAAGAGCGTGTATCAAAAGGAAAAATGGGTTGTTTGAAGTTGAAAACTTTCTAAATTTCTCTGTGCGTCTCCACTCACATTCATATACTAACCACACACATGTACACAGATACAAGCTACCCACAGAGAGACTCTAGGGTTCCCTTCCATTGGGAGATTGTGCCGTGCAATCTATAAATCCAGGCCACTTTCCCCCTGCCTCCAAGTGAAAACAAAGAAAGTCAAAGCTGTTCCACCAAGTGTTGGTGAATGGAATACCTGTACTATTTGGGAGTGTCTTTCAGTCTTAGGTACTATATAGGCTTCTCTTTCCAGAGGTCTGGTCAGAAGAAGAAAGGAAACTGGTACTAATAGATATTAATAAGTGAATTGGAGACCATGGGGTTTAGTTTAGCTTCAGAAGGTAATCCTACTAGAAGAGCCACATGGCATCATCCATGTGCAGAAAGAAAAGATTATGCAGTTTAAGGGGTTTGTGCTGCTGACAACAGGAGCAGGGGAAAAAAAAAAAAGATTTCCCCCTGCCAAAATGAAATAGGCAACCTGGCAAACAGGAGAGAGTAAAGCTTCTAGACTTCCCTGGTGGCCCAGACAGTAAAGCATCTGTCTACAATGCGGAAGACCCGGGTTCGATCCCTGGGTTGGGAAGATCCCCTGGAGAAGGAAATGGCAATCCACTCCAGTACTATTGCCTGGAAAATCTCATGGACAGAGGAGCCTGGTAGTCTACAGACCATGGGGTTGCAAAGAGTCAGACACGACTGAGCGACTTCACTTAACTTAACTTAAAACTTTTAGAGGATTACATGAACCCAAAGGATAAACTTTCTGCAACATTCAGGGGAAGCTGGTGGAAATCTGATGTGTAAGAGGACCAGAGTGGAAGAAAAGTTATAATAGCAAAGAATATGTAGCTGATTCACTTCATTGTACAGAAGAAACTAACAACACTGTAAAGCAATTATATTCCATTTTTTAAAAAAAGAGCTGAATGAATCTAGAAGCTGGAAAGTTAACAGAGAATATGCTGCATACACTGCAATCTTTTCACAATAAGTTTTTTCTTAATGGTGGTGATAAAACCTCAAATTTGCCTGAGGGTAACATTTTGAGGGAGAAATAGTCATGAAATCATTAAATGATGATCTTCTTGGTCTCATGATATCTTTGTAGCATACAGAAGTTATGATCTGGGTCCTGTTTCTCTGCCTTTTTGGCTTTTCGGATGACTTTATTTTGTAAATTTATCTAATAGCTATCAGACTTAGAAAATAATTATTTGTATCAGTGTTCTTCAGGGCACTAGACTCTCCAAAGAACTTTGTAGAAAACACCAATGTCTGTACCCATCACTAAATATTATGATTTATTTGGTCTAAAGTATGTTCTAGGCATTGATATCTATGATACCGATACTCTCCAGGTGATGCTTACACATAGCCAGAGCTGAGAATCACTCATTTATATCAACCAAGCATATTTTAAAGCTGTAACGATAATGATCAAATCTACTATTTGATAGGGCTTCCCTGGTGATTCAGATGGTAAAGAATCTGCCTGCAGTGCAGGAGGCCCAGGTTTGATCCCTGGATCAGGAAGATTTCCTAGAGATGGGAATGGCTTACCCACTCCAGTATTCTTGCCTGGAGGATTCCACAGATAGAGGAGCCTGGAGGGCTATAGTCCAAGGGGTCGCAAAGAGTCGGACACAACTGAACAACCAATACTTTCACGCTATTTCACTTCACAACATGTCCACTACCATTACATGTTCTTTATCTGCTACTGGGGAGGAAGAGTTATCATCAATTTACAGATTTGAAGGATACAGCATGGTTATAGTATTTGAACCCAAGTATGACTTCAATCCTGAACTCTTTATGTATTTATAATAGGAGGTCAATGTGGGAAGGAAGTCAGGGATTTGTACAAAGTCTTTCTGGACTTCTAGAACCCAAATAAAAGCATATGGTCCTTGGTGAGAGCAAAGGTAGAAGGACAAGAACAGGATCTTTATCTTAAGGAATGAATCCATCAAGCCAAGAAAGCTCAATAAGCTGCCCACTGATCTTTGTTCAAAGAGCTGCACTCCACTCTAAAAGGTTGTACCATGGTTGATGTCACAGGTACTATGAGGAGTCTTCCTAACTTTTCCTCCTACTGTCAGGAATTCAGACCTACATGGCTCTTCTACTACAACATCTCTTTACATATTAGAATTAATTTGATCCTAATTTTAAATCCCTTTAGTGATCTTTCAGGAACTTTAATCTCTTTAATGTAATAAGCCTTCATCAAGAAAGGAGAGTTTGTAAAAAGAATAGTAATGAAATTGTTAAAATTGTGTAATACATACAATAATAGTTATTTTTGTGTTGTTGTTCAGTCGCCAAGTTGTGTCTGATTCTTTGTGACCCCATGAACCGCAGCACACCAGCCTCCCCTATCCTTCACCACCTCCAGGAGCTTGCTCAAATTCATGTCCACTGAGTCAGTGATGCCATCCAATCACTTCATCTTCTGTCGTCCCCTTCTCCTCCTGACTTCTATCTTTCCCAGCATCAGGGTCTTTTCCAAAGAGTCAGCTCTTTGCAGCAGGCGGCCAAAGTATTGGAACTTCAGCTTCAGCATCAGTCCTTCCAATGAATAATCAGGGTTTATCTCCTTTAGTATTGACTGCTTTGATCTCTTGTGTACTTGTTATAATGGTAATGTACACAAGATGTGGGGGACTTGCATGACACGCTAAACAATGTGGCCTTTATGATTAAGTCAATAAGGGGGTGGGAGAGAGTACTCCGGAATTTCAAACATGAGAGGGATAAGATCAGATATTTTATCTAAAATGAACATTTTTTTTGAGGCTACAAAGAGGTTGGATGGAGTAAAAGAGAGGGAGGGGACTTGTGACCAAGGGATCAATTGTTCTAGTACAGGAGGAAGATGATGAAAGTGATGGAGAAAAGGAGGTAGAATATGGAACATATTTAGAAGGCAGAATCTTCAGCATTCAGTAACTAATAATAAATAAAGGAGAGTCCTAGGTTTCTGGCTTGAGTACTTGAATGGTATTTCTAGTTACCAAGACAGGGACCAGAGGAGAAACAGGTTGGTTGGAGGAAGGATGAGGAGGAAGATGTAATGTGTTAAGTTTGGCATGGAAATTGAATGACATCAGATGGGATCTTCATGAGCTCACGAGACAGTCATTCAGGCTGAAGGAAGGTTTGGGAACCACTACTGTGATGTGGTGGGGGAGGTGACAGGGCTAGAATTAGGATTGGGAAGCACTGTATACTCTTGTAGTTTTGTCTAGATACCCTACCTCTAATAATACTGATGATGATTATCCGTAACATGTGGAATATTTCATGTGTCAGTGGGGAGCTGCTTAATGCCTTTAAGGTATTGTCACATTTAACTATTCTCAAAACAACATGAGTTATGTGCTGCGACATTCCCATTTTACAGATACAGCAAATAGCAAGTTACTAAGTCCTCTACTAAACAACCTCATCCAGTACATTGGAATTTTCCATAGTTGTTTTTTTTTGTTTGTTTGTTTGTTTTTAATTGAAGTATAGTTGACTCACAGTGCTGTGTAGATTTCAGGTGTACACCTTATATATATATATATATATATATATACATATAATATGCAATATATAATATATATTATTTTTCAGAGATATAATCCTCTCCTTTTTAAAATTAATTTTTATTGCAGTATAGTTACTTTACAATGTTGTATTAGTTTCTGTTGTTGTTCAGTCACTAAGTCCTGTCTGACTCTTTGCAACCCCATGGGCTGCAGCAAGCCAGGCTTCCCACTATCCCCCAGAGTTTGCTCAGGTTCATGTCCACTGAGTCAGTGATGTTATGCAACTATCTCATCCTCTGCTGCCCTCTTCTCCTTTTGCCTGTGAGTCTGTATTACATAGCAAAGTGAATCAGCCATACATATACATGCATCCCCTCTTTTTTGGATTTCTTTCGCACTCAAGTCACTACAGAGTGAGCTATACAGTACGTTCACACTAGTTATCTATTTTATACATAGCATCAGTAGTGTATATGTGTCAGTCTCAAGTATTTTATTCTCCCCCTTCACCCCAGTACAGTCTTTAGCACATTGAAAATATCCAATATGTGTTAGCTGAATAAATGGTGACATTTACATCTTACAGGATCACCCTTAAGACAAAAAAATGTGACTAACAGTCATGGGGAAAGTAGGGTGGAGTGATCTTTTTGATAGAATCTCACATTTATCATTTTGAATCTTGCATGTATGATTCTTGCAGCTTCCTTGGTGGCTCAGACGGTAAAGCATCTGCCTGCAATGTGGGAGACCTGGGTTTGATCCCTGGGTTGGGAAGATCCTTTGGAGAAGGAAATGGCAACTCACTCCAGTACTCTTGCTTGGAAAATTCCATGGATCAGTCAGTTCAGGTCAGTTCAGTCGCTCAGTCATGTCCAACTCTTTGCGACCCCATGAATCACAGCACACCAGGCCTCCCTGTCTATCACCATCTCCCGGAGTTCACTCAAACTCACGTCCATTGACTCAGTGATGCCATCCAGCCATCTCATCCTCTGTCATCCCCTTCTCCTCCTGCCCCCAATCCCTCCCAGCATCAGAGTCTTTTCCAATGAGTCAACTCTTCGCATGTGGTGGCCAGAGGACTGGAGTTTCAGCTTTAGCATCATTCCTTCCAAAGAACACCCAGGACTAATCTCCTTTAGAACGGACTGGCTGGATCTCCTTGCAGTCCAAGGGACTCTCAAGAGTCTTCTCCAATACCACAGCTCTAAAGCATCAATTCTTTGGTGCTCAGCTTTCTTCACAGTCAAACTCTCACATCCATACATGACTGCTGGAAAAACCACAGCCTTGACTAGATGGACCTTTGTTGACAAAGGAATGTCTCTGCTTTTTAATATGCAATCTAGGTTGGTCATAACCCTCCTTCCAAGGAGTAAGCGTCTTTTAATTTCATGGCTGCAGTCACCATCTGCAGTGATTTTGGAGCCCCCAAAAATAAAGTCTGACACTGTTTCCACTGTTTCCCCATCTAGTTCCCATGAAGTGATGGGACCAGATGCCATGATCTTAGTTTTCTGAATGTTGAGCTTTAAGCCAACTTTTTCGCTCTCCTCTTTCACTTTCATCAAGAGGCTTTTTAGTTCCTCTTCACTTTCTGCCATAAGGGTGGTATCATCTGCATATCTGAGGTTATTGATATTTCTCCCGGCAATCTTGATTCCAACTTGTACTTCTTCCAGCCCAGTGTTTCTGATGATATACTCTGCGTATAAGTTAAATAAGCAGGGTGACAATATACGGCCTTGATGTACTCGTTTTCTTATTTGGAACCAGTCTGTTGGTCCATGTCCAGTTCTAACTATTGCTTCCTGACCTGCATATAGGTTTCTCAAGAGGCAGGTCACATGGTCTTCTATTCCCATCTCTTTCAGAATTTTCCACAGTTTATTGTGGTCCACACAATCAAAGGCTTTAGCATAGTCAATAAAGCAGAAATAGATGTTTGTCTGGAACTCTCTTGTTTTTCCATGATCCAGCAGATGTTGGCAATTTGATCTCTGGTTCCTCTGCCCTTTCTAAAACCAGCTTGAACATCTGGAAGTTCACGGTTCATGTATTGCTGAAGCCTGGATAGAGGAGCCTGATAGGCTACAGTCCATGGGGTTGCAAAGAGTTGGACACGACTGAGCGACTTCACTTTGCATTTATGGATGGTTGAAGAAGTAGGTATAGTTAACATAACAAAGTGATTTCTAACCTGCTTCAGTCTTCAGGCCTCTTTATGGAATCTGATAGAAGCTATGGATCCTTTCCCCTGAGAAAGGCATGTGTCCCCTGAGGGACACAGACATCCTTAAAATTTTAAATAGAACTGCGGTTCATTGACTCTACTTGGGCTTAAGACATGCTTTGATACAGTCTTCAAACTCTTTATGTGATTCCTTTTACATTGCCCCCAATTCCATTGCAAAGATAATTTCTCTTATTGCCTATTACAGCCAAATTTTGATGTAGCTGGAATTAAGCATTAGAGCATTTTCTGAGGCATATATGTGATTTTTATTACCTCTCAATTCAGATTGAAACAAATCTAAGTCCTTTTCCAAATCTACTCATTGAAGATTTTAGAGAATTCTCAAAAGGGCATCTTGTGCACTAAGAATATAAACAAATTGCAAACCCCTTCAGGAAATCATTGATTATTCATAAAGCTCAATTAATTCTTGTGTATATTTAATAACACACTCATATCTATGACTGTTCCTTACAACCCAAACTAACTATGTGCTCAGGAATTGTAAATAGATTTTAATATCAGCCCGAGAGAAACATAATTAGGATAGGAATGTGCTGCCAAAATAATTATATAACATACTACAAATTATCATCTAGTTAGTATAAATTGAAATTCATCACTATTACATTGTCAGAATTTATACAAGTAATGAACTTATCATCAATTAAGTATCTCAAAGACTACTAAAGGGCTCTAAAAAACCTTAAAAAAGAATGAACTGCTTAATTATTTCCCCATTTCTTTGAAAGTCAACTAAGTACAAGGCCATGCGCAAGTTCTTTATGTCTAGACACTAGTAAGAGGATTGTTGCTCACTTGTATGCATGGGAGCTCAGAGCTGAAGGGAAGATTAGCAACAATTAGAATAGAATCCAACAATTCTTTTTTACAGATGAGCTGACTGGGTTGAGAGGAATAAACAGACTTGTTCAAAGTAGAACATTAAGAGTGTCTAAGGAATTCAGATCAATGGCACTTTAGACCCTGGTTTGAAATTCTAGCCCTCACCCTGTAACCTCATTTTTCTCATCTGTCACATGGGATATTTTGAGACAGTAAAAAGATGTCATTTTAGTCAATACATAGCCTATTCTGACACACAGTGTCTACCCAATAAATGGTGTTTAGTTTCTCCTATTAGGAGAAGAAAAGAATTTGCAACTCACGACTTACAGTCCAAGATTCTAGTCCCAGTCCCTTACCACTGTGGAAAAATTGCTTTGTGGTCTCCAACCAGTATATTGGCATTGGATAGCTAAAGTCTTGTGACCTTCAGTTTCAAGTTCTCTTTTTGCCTTAAAGTGGCAAACATTTGGGGTTTTGTATTGTCTTTGCTGTTGTGTCTTTATCACCTTTAATCAGTGCTCGACAAATAGGTGTTGGATGAAAGAATAAATTGCTCTGCCGTGTGCCTACAATGTTCACTTCTGGGTTTCAGCAGAAACAGCATTTCTTGCGGACTTGTGTAAACTAGAAATGATTGGATATTTGAGAATCAAGGGAAATAACAGCATTCAAGAAGCAGAAAGCTTAATTAAAGTGTGTTCCAGGTGCCATTACTGGAAGAATCATTTGACATCTTGATGCACACAATAGCAGTAGAATAGGATACTTTCTTTTCCTTTTAAATCCTGAGACAAGTTTCAAATCGCAGCCTAGCCACTAGCTAGTTCTGTGACTTTGGGTAAGTTATGAAACCTCTCTGAGCTCTGTCAGTTTCTTGTATGCAGAATTTTCTCTGCATACAAATTGAATGATTCATTTAACCTGCTTAGCACAGTACCTGGCACACGATAAGTGTTGAGTAAAAGGTAGCTTCTTTGACTTATTTTATGCATTCTATGACTAGAAATAATGGACTTGGAGATCTGACTTCATGGATGTAAGTTCCAAACACAGGTGTGCAACCTCTTAGCATGTCAGTATATACTGCTTAATTTGATGTCTTCTGTCCTAAGACATGAAGACTGATGGTGTTTCTGTTCAGTGAAAACATGAAATGAAACCCATCTAAAACATGAAATTATACCTCTTGCCTTGTCACAGCTGTTAGGCATAGCTTATATGAGAAAAAAAAATCAATGCACAAAATTATTTGATTAATCAGCATTGACATTGCACTTCCTAGCAGAGGGAAGCAGGGCATTAAAAAAAAAAAAAAAGTGCATTTTCTGCCTGGCCTCATTTTTATGTTAATTGAAACAAAAGAAAAAAAAAAACAACAAAAGCACACAAATGTTGATGGGAGAAAATGCAATATAATTCTACAAAATATTTTGGTACTAAAATGTTTTATGGAGACTAATGGCTCAATTATAGCTTAATGCTTATTGCCACGAGTGTTGTAAGGGAGGAAAACATCTCCCCTCTGATGTACTTGCTCATGTAAACAAGAGAGCAGGTTTCCCGAGTCAGAAACAATATGTTCTCACTCACCCAGTGGCCACTCTCTGTCTCAGAAAATCAGTCCAGCCCTAGAGCAGTATCCCAGCTGGATGGAGCACCATTGCGTCCCCTCCCTCCCCATCAGAGGACCATTAAGTTCCCGCTACTTATGCTTGAAATAGTGACTTGCTTTCTCAATCCTATTACAGGGTTTGAAAACAACTCTGCTCTTCTCCAAAGAAGCACATTTATTTTCAGGTCGTAAAATACATTTTATTAGCTCAAACGTATCACAGTTAATAATACAGGACTTTGGGGTTGAATGAAACCTTGCTTTTGAGGAAACTGAGGCACAGAGGACTTGTTCACTGTGCCTGACAGAGCTGAGAGTTCAGCATACTGAGTGGGGTATAAGAAAGATTATTTATGAAGAGCCTAAAGCACAGTTCTTGGAACATGCGTTTTATTTATTCATCTAATAGAAATGTATTGAGCCCTTATTGTGTGTTAAATAATGTAATTAATATGGGGGATTTAGGAAAATGAGACAAAGAAGGCGTCTATCCTCTTATATAGAAGAGTATAGTAGGGGATACGGATAACAAATGGATCAATGTCTTTCATTAATTATAGATTTTTATTAGAGTTACAAAGCAACTAAGTAGAGTGCAAGGTCACAAGAAACGAGAAACAAGTTCCTTCTTTGGGACTTCCCTGGTGATCTGCCTTGCAAGGCAGGGGATGTGAATTTGATCCCGGGTGTGCTAAGTTGCTTCAGTCATGTCTGAGTCTTGGAGACCCCGTGGACTGTAGCCCACCAGGTTCCTTTGTTCACCCGATTCTCCAGACAAGAAAACTGGACTGGGTTGCCATTTCTTCCTCCAGGGGATCTTCCCAACCCAGGGATTGAACCCATGTCTTCCACGTCTCCTGCATCACAGGCAGATCCTTTATCCACTGAGCCACCTGGAAAGCCCCTCAATCCCTGGTGGGGGAATTAAAATCCCACAAGCTGTGTACTGAGCCCACATACTTGGACTAGAGAATCCGTGCGCTGCAACAGAAGATCCTGCCTGTCACAACTAAGACCTGTTGCAGCCAAATAAATAAATATTTTAAAATAAAGAATGAGTTCTTTCTTCTTTATCTCCGAATGATTAATCACAGTGGCTTAGGTGAGGACAATTTTGGAAAAAGGTGTTGGCAATTGCAAGTGCGAAAGTCATACAGAAGGAAAAGAGGCCATATTACATATCCAGGCAGAGTGTCCCTGAAATAGGGTATTGGAGGCAAAGAGGCTAGAGGAGGGAGGGTGTGTTACATTACATAGGTCACAGGAATTTGCATTAAGAGCATGCTCGGTTGATAAAATTAATACTGTCCCTGAGCTTCAATTTTCATTTGCAAAAAAAAAAAAAAAAAAGTACCAATTTTATCAAGGGCTGTAATGTTTATGAAAGGAGAATGTTGCTTATCACCCAGCATGGCACTAGACACATGTTTGGAATTCCCCACCCAGAGTCCTCCTACCCTGTGCCTCATCTTTATCTGCCATCAGCTACTCTTGGTAGAATCACACTCAGTGGGAATGAGCGGACGTGAAAATGTGGTGGACTGTGAGGAGTCATGGGGAGGAGAAAGAGACTTGGGGGAGGTGGAAGTCAGGAGGAGCTGTTGACCTGGGATTTCGACATTAAAGGTGGATTAAGCCGTGCTCGGCATCCTCTGAAAGCAGCAGGATGCCTGCTGGGAGGTGGTTGGGGGACAGGGGGCGAAGAAGACCCCTAGTGACCTGATGGGTCCCACGTGTATGTTGACGCTTGTTGGGGCCACTCTCAGACTGAAGAAATTCACAAAGACAGTTTGTTCACATGAGAGCTCTGCTCCTCCATAGCCTAATCAAGTCTTGACATTTGAATTTCTAACAAATTTTTGGGAAATAACTTTTCAGATTCTCATCATATAGTACTTATTCAATATGAATAGAAATAATTACTTTGCTGAAGTGATTAGCATGGCCAAGAATAACTATAGACTTTCTTCAAGTTTTTACTTTTAGATAAATGTCAAATATCTTCCTTAAAGTGCAGTGGATTTCTCTTCTCTAAAGAATCATTAAAAAGTAAAATATGATGAAGGTGTAGGGAAGTACAGAAAAATAATGAGAAATGTGCATGAGAAGAAAGCCAAGTTGACCTGGCAGAGAAAATTTTCTCAGCAGTGATTGTAGTCACCAAAGAAGTAAAAACTAATAATACTAATTTCATCTAAAGGAGAAGAGCAGTAACTGGTTGTGTTTCCCCCAGACATTGCTGGAAGCCTAGTTCAGAATGGAAGGCTTCTCCACTCTAAAATGGGGGCCCTTTACGGTAAAGTAGACTCACAGTTTCTGAGATCAGGTGGTCTGCCGACCCAGTCCTGCAGTTCAGAGAGTGACCTTGTATGAAGCACTTAACCCATCTGAGATCAGTGTGGTCAACTCTGAAGTGAAAATGCTAAATTTACCTCAGGATAAACTGTGATAAACCAGGAAAAAGCAGTCAATCCTAAAGGAAATCAACCCTGAATATTCACTGGAAGGACTGATGCTGAAGCTGAATCTCCAATACTTTGACCAGCTGATGCAGCGAGCCTACTCATTGGAAAAGGCCCTGATGCTGGGGAAGATTGAAGGCAGGGAGAGAAGGGTGTGGCAGAGGATGAGATGGTTGGATGGCATCACTGACTCAGTGGACATGCAATTGAGCAAACTTTGGGAGATAGTGAAGGACAGGGAAACCTGGCGTGCTGCAGTCCAAGGAGTCTCAGAGAGTTGGAAGTAACTTAGCGACTAAACAACAATAACAGCAACCTGAGATGACGTGAGATGACATACAGGGTGTCAGATACCATCTTTGGCGTCTCTGTGAAAGAGATGAGTCTCTTTCCTTCCTTCCTTTCCCTCAGGAGAAAGAGATAGGTTAAGTGGTGGCTGGAATAGGACCCTAGACTCCTGAATCCTCAAACTCCCTGGAGATACTCCACAGACAGGAAAGGTCTCAGAAAAAGCTTCTATATGCAGTTGCCCAGAGCTAATGGAGCAAGTTCAACTGAATCACATGGAGTATCCATTCACACAGAGTGCCCCACTTTGCCCAGAATAGAAAGTCCTAAGGCCTTTTTTTATAACTTTTCAAACCATAACAGCCTCTTGGAGGTCCAAATGAAACCCATCCAACCAACCTGGGTCCTTTGCTTTGATTTCAAAAATGGGTAATACTTCTACCTCATGCAGTAAGATAAGGGTTTCATGTTGGAACCTTTTAAAAAGGTTCCCCTCCCCTCTCAATCTTTTCAGATCTTTGGTCTAGAACAAAGAGGGGATGAACAGTCTCTTCAATCACTTGCCCTCAGCTCCACAGCCAATTCAGACGAGTAGGGAAAGCAAATGCAAGATAAAACATGATAATACAGGGTGGAGAAAGAAGTGTTTGGGTCAATGGCTTGGGCAAAACTGAACTGATCCTATTTTTCCTTGACCCTACCAGACAATCCTTGAGAGGACTTATCTTGGATGATTTTCTGTGTTTTTATTTTCATTTAAAAATTTTCCTTTAAATGATGTAACCTCTATTCTACAAGGAAAGAATCACTTGTATCAAAGGAACTGTATATCCACATTTAGCAAAATAGTGAAGAAGCTAGCAGCCCCTTGCATGACCACCAGGCATTTCTCTTGCCTGTTCCAAGCCTGCCCTTTGGGAGAGATATGACCAGTTATGTGAGCCAAATAGATTTCTAACCAAGAGAAGCCTCATCAGCAAATCATCCCCTTAAATGTAACAGAAGTCCCTGGCTTCAGTTATAAAAGACTCTTGGGATAGGACGCTTCTTTGCATTTTGAGGGCTCTGCATAAAATCTGGGTGTTTTTCTCAGTTCTGGTCCACACTCCATTACACACTTTAATGACTGCATTAAAATTCTCAAATGAAGCTTTGGGATAAAGGGCAGCTGATTATATTTATTCACCTTTCAGCATTGACATCACTGCAATATGCTTGCTTTCTTTACTGAAAGGTACTTATAATATCCAAAGACGTGTTAATGGAACTATACTTTATAAGTAAGTAACTTTATAAGTAAGTAAGGCTAGTCTGCCTAACTGAAGAAGAAGCGTGTCACAGTGGAAAAACCACAAGGTGGGATAAAGGAGGCCGAGTTGGATGGATCACTCTGGAAAGTCATGTTACCTCCTATAAAGTAAGAGGATTCGCTTTGATGATGTCTATGATTGTTTTCAGTGGCAATTTTATAGGCATCCTGTGACTCAATGGCTTCCAAGAAATGCCCTTCAGGTATTAGATATAAGACTGGAGAGTCAAGCAGGACGACTGTGCCAAGAGATCTCTTCCAAGTTATTCAGAAACCCACAGCTCTGCATGTGCATGGAGGGGTTGGTCCACTTCTGAAATTAGTGTGTATTACCAGTCAACCACACAGCTCACCTAATACCTTTTAAACTAGTAAGTAAGTAAATATGTGTTATTCAGTCATGTTTGATTCTCTGTGACTCCATGGACTGTAGCCTGCCAGGCTCGTCTGTCTGTGGAATTCTCCAGGCAAGAATCGAGAGTGGGTAGCTATTTCCTTCCTCAGGGGATCTTCCCTACCCAGGGATGGAAATTGGGTCTCCTGAATTGCAGGCAGATTCTTTACTCTCTGAGCCACCTGGGCAGCCGGCGGACCACAATAACACCTTGTATCATTTTAGATAAAAACATTGCCTTAGGCGACAGTGACCACTAGAAAAACAGAAAGTCGCCAGTCTGGTCATGTGACTATAACCTGGCTACTTTTGCCTACTTTCCTCCAATTCAATACCCTGACTCTTATTAATGCTTCTATTTTATTATTATTATTTTATTAGCATTTGTTGAGGTAGAGTTGCTTTACAATGTTGTGTTAGTTTCCAGTGTACAACACGAATCAGTTGTATGTATATATATATATCCCCTCCCTCATGCCCCGCAATGTTCATTGTAGCACTATTTACAATAGCCAGGGCTATAGTCAATCTTAAATTGAATGGATAAAGAAGATGTGGTACATATATTCAATGGACTATGACTCAACCATAAAAAGGAACAAAGTTGGGTCATCTGTAGACCTAGAGACTATTTAACATAGTGAAATAAGTCAAAAACAGAAAAGCAAATATCTATATTAACAAATATATGTGGGATGCCTCTCTTGCTTTTCCCATTGTCTTTGTGGTAGAGTTTCTCAAGGCATTTTAGGCTAAATCATCCTCTGTTGATGGGAGAGGGGTGTGGACTTTGTGCCTTATAGGATGTTTAGCAGCATCCTTGGCGTCTAATTACTAGCTGTGAGTGGACTGCCACTGTCCCCTGTACGATGACCAGAAATGTCTCCAGACATCTAGAAGTCCCTGAGGGGTCAAATCACTCTGATTTGAGAGTCACTAGTCTAGGTTTTGGAGAAGGTGATGGCACCCCCACTCCAGTACTCTTGCCTGGAAAATCCCATGGACGGAGGAGCCTGGTAAGTTGCAGTCCATGCAGTTGAGAAGAGTCGGACACGACTGAGTGACTCACTTTCACTTTTCACTTTCCTGCATTGGAGAAGGAAATGGCAACCCACTCCAGTGTTCTTGCCTGGAGTATCCCAGGGATGGGGGAGCCTGGTGGGATTCCGTCTATGGGGTCGCACAGAGTCGGACATGACTGAAGTGACTTAGCAGCAGCAACAGGAGTCTAGGTTTAATCTTTTTTTTTTCTTTTAATTCTGAACTTTCTTGGGCATAAGACCAATGCTATACATCCCAAAATGCCCAGAAAGTATTGCTCTGTTGTTATCACTCTTAACATTACTATCATCTTTCATTTATAAGGTTTCACAATTTATCAAGTGTTTTCACCCACACTATCCATGGAGATCAATGCATGGCAGCTCAGAGTTTGGAACAAATGAGGAGAGAGAAGCATCTTTTCTGTGACTTGTCCCTGTTTCCCTTTTTTTTTTTTTTTTACCACACTTGTAATCTTGCATGTTTCACAGAAGAGGACTTGCCATGAGGAAGATGTATTTAGGACAAGTCAGGCATTGTATAAATAAATCTGGTGGGTTTCTAAGACATAAAAGAGATGCTTTATCACCTTGAAATGATACTCATCTCAATGTCTGCTGGCAAGATCTACTAATCTCTCAAGAAATACACAGGACCACACATCTGTAACTACATACCAACAGCTGGTTTCAAAGAAACCTGAGCCCAATGGCTCTTTAAAAGTGTTCTGAAAACTGCAATCTTCAGCCTAATTGAACTGCTGGAGTTTTAGCATGCCACACTCAGCGATACCGGATGGCATTTTCGAGAAAGAGAAATGAACACATTCCCCTCCTTTTCTCTTCCTCCCTCCCCCTCTTACCTGCTTAAGGATCTCAGCGGCTGTTTCATGCGAACAGTCAAATATCACGTAGAACTCCTTGCCTTTCTTCATTTCCTTGAGTAACGGCTTAGCATCTTTATTCCCAGAGGGCAGCTGGCGGATTTTGATTTTAATATTATATCTGGAGGGAGCTTTGATGAGCTCTTGCAGGCGAATGAGACCTAGAAAATGACATTCAATCAGGCAACAGACTGTTCTGTCCAGAATATTTGTTTATTGCCATTTAGAGTCAAACTCATATTATTCCCCCAATGTATCGAGAGGCCACCTACCTAAAGGTTGCACTATTGACTGCTTATTTATCATTCCTCTTTCTATGGTGGATCATATAATATTTTCCTTTTGTGGGTATGTGTGGCTAGAAGCACAATTTTCCCAAGAGGATTTTGAATTTTTTTTTAGAGTGCAATTGTCCTCTCCAGCTTTCACCACAAATCTTTTGCAAATCAAGTCAATAACTGTAAAATTTTGTAAACAAAATTTGCTTGATGTTTTCAAAGGTGCTTGAGGTGATGGATATACCGTCTTACTTAAAAACAAACAAACAGTAAAATACTAGAATTTCTTGGGACTATAAACCTCTGCAACCCTTTCATCAAATATTTATATATAACATACTGTTTTGCAGTTAATTAGTTGGGCTGTTCTATATCATCTTTCAGTTCCTGCCATTTAAGCTAATTATAAATGGCTTGTTTTTTCTTTCTAATATAATTGAACATTGGATGGGAAAATACTTTCTTGATTAAAAGAAAAGACCACTGAATACTTTAAAAGTCATGATAATAAGGGCAGAAGCATATTCTTTAAAAAATCTACCATTGGTGGTTATAGGAGTGTATACAGCTAACTCAACTAACTCGAGGAAGAATGTTTAATTCACCACAAAAATGAATCCAGTGAACTGCACCATTGTCTTAAACAGAAGTGTTTTACTAAGGTAAGACCAACAGCTATATAAAGCCTTAGTCTTATTTCCCCTTATGTTAACTGGCATTTGTTACACTGCACGATGTTGGCTCTTACTCAAGGACTCGCACTGGAAAATTGAATTTTTTTTTTTTTTTTATTACACAGCCTGTGCCTTCAGGATGTGTCAGCTTCAAGTAATCAATAGGAAATGCTAAGCTTTGTCACTCTTCAGATAGAAATCGTGGTATGCACCATGCAAGATAGAGCATATATACGCCGGCTACCTCTGGACTTGAGGCACTTTTACTTTTTTGTTTTGTTTATTTACTTATTTGTAAGAATCTGCCTGCAATGCAGGAGACCCAGGTTCTTTCCCTGGGTTGGGAAGATCCCCTGGAGAGGGAAATGGCAACCCACTCCAGTATTCTTGCCTGGGAAATCCCACGGACAGAGGAGCCTGGTGGGCTACATTCCATGGAGTCACAGAGTTGGACACGACTGAGTGACTAACACTCTCACTTTTACCCTTTCCCCTAGAAGCTACATTTTTGTGTCTATGATGCTATGAGTTCTCTCATACCTTGGGTAGGTGTGGTTCTGAAGTACAGTAAATTTGAGAGAAAGTTACTCTTCAGGGTCAAATAAACCAGCGCAAGGAAAGAAGGAGTTGTAGAATCATATCAAAATTTAGTGCTCATTATCCTTCTTAATTTTTTAACTTCCTAGGAACTTGGTTCTTTTCAAATCAGTGTGATTGAAGGCTCCCAGGTACTGATGTGGTTGAAAGCTCCCAATTACCTCACCTACTTCCTCAGTGGCTCAATGGTTCAGTAGGTAAAGAATCTGCCTGCAATGCAGGAGACACAGGAGAAGATGCCAGTTCAATCCCTGGGTTGGGAAGATACCTCGGAGGGGGAAGTGGCAAACCACTCCAGTATTCTTTCCTGGAGAATCCCATGGACAGAGGAGCCACAGGCTATACCCACAGGCTCTACGATCTGTGGGGTTGCAGAGGGTTGGACACGACTGAGCACTATCACACACAAGCACAAATGGGTTACTTTTCCTCTTACTTCCAGAATCACTTGTCCTGAGCACCTGGTGGGTAACTAATAGAAAAAACTGAGCACACTGACTTGTGCATTTGTTCCTCTTCACAATAACCCTATGAAGAAAGTGTTATCATCTTCATTATTTCATGTATGAAAATCAAGGCTCAGAGCAATGAAGTAACTTACTCATGGTTACAAAGATAGGAGGAGCCATGGATTCAAACTGCCTGTGGGTCCAGCTCTCCGTCTTTCCATGTCACCATCATGCATTGCAAATACAAATTTGCTGATGCTTGAGGGAACAGGTATAATTTTGGATTATTTGATGGGATGGGGAAAAAGTTGAAAGAGGTACCCAATCTCCTTTCTTCTTTAGGCTGCTTGCAAGTCTCTCCTGTATTTTTTTTCCCCCTATTGCCCTCTTGCTTTATAATCAGGTTTTTTTTTTTGTTTTTTTTTTTTAATTTGAGCATGGCCACAAGGGAGATCAACGTGGGCTTTAAATAAAATAAGCAAAAATTTTAAGAATTTCATTTCATCTGCTGCCACAAGCTGCTCTTTTGTTCTTTGCTAAATGGAATGTCTGTCTTGAAGTGCATCTTCCTATCATGATGACTTATACACATTAAGAGACTTTAAAGTTGAATGCTTTCTCTCCCTTCATTCATTCATGTTTATGGGAAAACATTTCCTGGCTGTTCACTGTATGCCAAGTACCACACTAAAAGTTGGAGACACATGAACACATCTTGCTTTAAGGTCTTCACAGCCCATAGAAGGATTTAATGCCATCAAATCTTGTGATGTACATGGACATTTCTTATTACTTAATTTCATAAATTATGACCCAAGGCTAATTGGGGCTGGACCAGCTTACTCAACCTTGTGTTAAGGTTTGCTATTATTCAGTCACTAAGTCATGTCCAACTCTTTGTGACCCCATGGTCATGTCCAAAGAGTCATGTACAACTCTTTGCTTCCCTGTCCTCCACTATCTCCCTGAATTTGCTAAAGCTCATGTTCACTGAGTCAGTGATGCTATCTGACCATCTCATCCTCTGCTGCCCTCTTCTCCATTTGCCTTCAGTCTTTCCCAGCATCAGGGTCTTTTCTAATGAGTTGGCTGTTCTCATCAGGTGGCCAAAGTACTGGAGCTTCAGCTTCAACATCAGTCCTTGCAATGAGTATTCAGGGTTGATTTCCCTTAGGATTGACTGGTTTGCTCTTTTTGCTGTACAAGGGACTCTCAAGAGTCCTCTCCAGCACCATAATTTGAAAGCATCAGTTCTTAGGTGTTCAGTCCTCTCTATGGTCTAACTCTCACATCTGTACATGACTACTGAAAAAAACATAGCTTTGACCATAAGGAGTTTGTTGGCAAAGTAATGTCTTTACTTTTTAATGCACCATCTAGGTTTGTCATAGAATTCCTTCCAAGAAGCAATTGTCTTCTAATTTCATGGCTGCAGTCACCACCTGCAGTGATTCTGGAGCTTAAGAAGAGAAAATCTGTCCCTGCTTCCACTTTTTCCCCTTCTATTTGCCATGAAGTGATGGGACCCGATGGCATGATCTCAGGTTTTTTAACATTGAGTATGGCTACTGGGTGGCAGATCCAGGGCATAAAGCCAGGTCCACCTCTGACTGCTTAATAAGATCAAATATTTAACTGACTGAGTGACTAACTAACTACATAAATAATTATCTGTGTAAATAAATAGAGAGAAAAAAAGAACTTTAGACCAGCATAAAACATTGAGCCTTTATTTGGCAAATGAGTCCATTAATAAACAGGCTCCCTCCTCCTCCAAAAAAGTAACTGTGAGCTTTCACAATTGTTTCATAAAAGAAAGTTTTTAATACCAATAGAAGAGAAAGGAGAACTCAATACAAAAGACTAGCTTTTAATTGGACTAAATTTATCTTTTGGAGAAACTCACTACTAAACCCTAATTTACTCATTTTGTCCATATACAGGTGAATTTCCCTCAGGAAAGAGAGGATCAGCAGATTTAAAGATTACAGACCCAAGATGTAGAAAGAATAAAGGGCAAGGAAGGGGAGGTTTATATTTATCTTCCAAAGCAATTGTTTGCTTTCAAAAAAGAAAAAAACAACCTTTCTGCCCTCATTAACAAACAGCAGAATTTACAATTCAAAAGGCTTTTTTAGTTCACAGGAGACAAAAATTTAGAGAAAGCCTTCCCTTTTGTTTGCATTTTGCAGCAATCCATTAATTGTTTACATTTCATTGTAAAGAAGTTAAAACTTGTTTTTAAACTCGTCATTACTTCAGGGAAAGATAATTGATTTGAACTGCTGCTGCTGCTGCCAAGTCGCTTTAGTCGTGTCTGACTCTGTGCGACCCCATAGACGGCAGCCCACCAGGCTCCCCCGTCCCTCAGATTCTCGAGGCAAGAACACTGGAGTGGGTTGCCATTTCCTTCTCCAATGCAGGAAAGTGAAAAGTGAAAGTTCCATTGATCTATATTTCTGTCTTTGTGCAAGTACCATACTGTCTTGATGACTGTGGCTTTGTAGTAGAGCCTGAAGTCAGGTAGGTTGATTCCTCCAGTTCCATTCTTCTTTCTCAAGATAGCTTTGGCTATTCGAGGTTTTTTGTATTTCCATACAAATTGTGAAATTATTTGTTCTAGCTCTGTGAAGAATACCCTTGGTAGCTTGATAGGGATTGCATTGAATCTATAGATTGCTTTGGGTAGTATACTCATTTTCACTATATTGATTCTTCCAGTCCATGAACATGGTATATTTCTCCATTTTTAGTGCCCTCTTTGATTTCTTTCACCAGTGTTTTATAGTTTTCTATATATAGGTCTTTGGTTTCTTTAGGTAGATATATTTCTAAGTATTTTATTCTTTCCGTTGCAACAGTGAATGGAATTGTTTCCTTAATTTCTCTTTCAGTTTTCTCATTATTAGTGCATAGGAATGCAATGGATTTCTGTGTGTTGATTTTATATCCTGCAACTTTACTATAATCTTTGATTAGTTCTAGTAATTTTCTGGTGGAGTCTTTAGGGTTTTCTATGTAGAGGATCATGTCATTTGCAAACAGTGAGAGTTTTACTTCTTCTTTTTCAATTTGGATTCCTTTTATTTCTTTTTCTGCTCTGATTGCTGTGGCCAAAACTTCCAAAACTATGTTGAATAGTAATGGTGAAAGTGGGCACCCTTGTCTTGTTTCTGACTTTAGAGGAAATGCTTTCAACTTTTCACCATTGAGGATAATGTTTGCTGTGGGTTTGTCATTGGAACAAAATAGAAAGCCCAGAGATAAATCCACGCACATATGGACACCTTATCTTTGACAAAGGAGGCAAGAATATACAATGGATTAAAGACAATCTCTTTAACAAGTGGTGCTGGGAAAACTGGTCAACCACTTGTAAAAGAATGAAATTAGAGCACTTTCTAACACCATACACAAAAATAAACTCAAAGTGGATTAAAGATCTCAATGTAAGACCAGAAACTATAAAACTCCTAGAGGAGAACATAGGCAAAACACTCTCTGACATACATCACAGCAGGATCCTCTATGACCCACCTCCCAGAATATTGGAAATAAAAGCAAAAATAAACAAATGGGACCTAATTAAACTTAAAAGCTTCTGCACATCAAAGGAAACTATAAGCAGGGTGAAAAGACAGCCTTCAGAATGGAAGAAAATAATAGTAAATGAAGCAACTGACAAACAACTAATCTCAAAAATATACAAGCAACTCCTACAGCTCAACTCCAGAAAAATAAATGACCCAATCAAAAAATGGGCCAAAGAACTAAATAGACATTTCTCCAAAGAAGACATACAGATGGCTAACAAACACATGAAAAGATGCTCAACATCACTCATTATCAGAGAAATGCAAATCAAAACCACTATGAGGTACCATTTCATGCCAGTCAGAATGGCTGTGATCCAAAAGTCTACAAGCAATAAATGCTGGAGAGGGTGTGGAGAAAAGGGAACCCTCTTACACTGTTGGTGGGAATGCAAACTAGTACAGCCACTATGGAGAACAGTGTGGAGATTCCTTACTGGAAATAGAACTGCCTTATGACCCAGTAATCCCACCGGTGGGCATACACACTGAGGAAACCAGAATTGAAAGAGACACATGTACCCCAATGTTCATTGCAGCACTGTTTATAATAGCCAGGACATGGAAGCAACCTAGATGTCCATCAGCAGATGAATGGATAAGAAAGATGTGGTACATATACACAATGGAGTATTATTTAGCCATTAAAAAGAATACATTTGAATCAGTTCTAATGAGGTGGATGAAACTGGAGCCTATTATACAGAGTGAAGTAAGCCAGAAGGAAAAACACCAATACATCATACTAAAGCATATATATGGAATTTAGAAAGATGGTAACAATAACCCTGTGTACAAGACAGCAAAAGAGACACTGATGTATAGAACAGTCTTTTGGACTCTGTGGGAGAGGGAGAGGGTGGGATGATTTGGGATAATGGCATTGAAATATGTATACTATCATATATGGAACGAGTTGCCAGTCCAGGTTCGATGCACGATACTGGATGCTTGGGGCTGGTGCACTGGGACGACCCAGAGGGATGGTATGGGGAGGGAGGAGGGAGGAGGGTTCAAGATGGGGAACACATGTATACCTGTGGTGGATTCATTCTGCTATTTGGCAAAACCAATACAATATTGTAAAGTTTAAAAATAAAATAAAATTAAAAAAAAAAAGAAAAGTGAAAGTGAAGTCACTCAGTTGTGTCCGACTCTTAGAGACCCCATGGACTGCAGCTTACCAGGTTCCTCCGTCCATGGGATTTTCCAGGCAAGAATACTGGAGTGGGTTGCCATTGCCTTCTCCATTGATTTGGACACTACTCCTAATTTTGCTGGGCTTCCCTGATAGTGCAGTTGGTAAAGAAGCCACCTGCAATGCAGGAGACCCCAGTTGGATTCCTTGGTTGGTAAGATCCCCTGGAGAAGGGAACAGCTACCAACTCCAGTATTCTGGCTGGGAGAATTCCACGGATTGTGTAGTCCATGGGGTCGGAAAGAGTTGGACGTGACTTGACTTCGCTTCACTTCCTAATTCTGCTAATGGTCCTCCTATGTGTGAATGACAGCCCTGCCCAAGTCATTCAGTACTTCCAGGATTGGAGTCCAGTTGGAGAGAATGGTAAGGTGCAGGCAAACCCTGGCAAAGGTGATGGGTTTTCTAGCACACTGCAGTAGTTTGTCGTTGTTTAGTTACTCTGTCATGTCTGACTCTTTGTGACCCCATGGACTGTAGCCTGCCAGGCTCCTCTGTCCATGGGATTTCCCAGGCAAGAATACTGAAGTGGCTTGCCATTTCCTTCTCCAGGGGATCTTCCCGACCTAGGGATCAAACCCAGGTCTCCCGCATTGCAGGCGGACACTACCATCTGAGCCACCAGGAAGCCCAGGGCAAATGATGACAGCTGCTAAACTTAGATGTAGGAGGTATAGGAGTTCACTGTATATTTCTTGCCATTTTTCTCTAAGTTCAAATCTTTCTCAATAAAAAGACAAACCATGAGCCTCCTTCCTCCACTCCCACCTCCAGCAATGCAATGATGGTAAACTGCACTTGTGGTTTGAAAAGTGTTTGCTTGAGAACAGGGAGCCTGTTTATTCCCTATGAGTTTGAGCTGGGCTCTGCATGTAGAGATAAGTTTCAAAAGTGTCCAAGTGGCCAATTCTAAACACTTTCTTGGGCCATCTATCTGCTCTGTGTACTCAGACATGACACAGAAAAATGCTGATTTGCATGCACATCAACTCTGGGAACAGGTGGAGCATATGGAGGAGAAAAAAAGAACCTGCTATTTCCAGTAGAAGTTTAAAAATTCCCCTGCCTTCTCCTTAAATAATAATAAAGTTTGCTATTTGCATCGCCCCTTCTTATGAAGTATCCGACATGTCTTATAAATAGCTCAGTAAACCTCAGAAGATACCTCTGCGGTGGTTAGGTGTCAGTGCTATTTTACAGTAAGGAAAGTGAGGTAGAGGGAGGTTAATTGTTTGAATTGGCCCTGAAAATGAGTCACAGATGCCAGGCATTGCAAGAGACCTTCAAGGTCAAACCCCTCCTTGATGCATCAATCCCCTCTACACAGCTGCTGCTGAACACCTCTTAGTTTGAGAAATTTTCTACCTCACTTTTTGCAGCTCAATCCATTTTTGGACAGCTCCAGTTATATTTAATGAGCAGCAGTTCAAAGGAAAGGTACCTAGGTTTTCTGGAGTCTTAATCCAATTCTCTGTTCATTTACATGTACCACATCAGTGGATTTGATGTCATAAAAATGAATGTGATGGGACCCAAAGATAAGATCACACAGTTTAAATATTAATTTCATCTTCATGTGAACTTGGAAACATGCAAAATGGCATTTCACAAACATGTTGGTATATTAATACATCCAAAGCTAATAGGATTCTTAAGGGGATCTATATACTCTCCAGAGGGGAGGAAAAAACCAGACTGAGAAATGGAGATGGGTAAGTGAGTGGAGTACCTGGGGAAATACAGCACTTTTAAGTGCAGATATACATATGTGTGGTTTTTCAAAAGGGCATCAAAAAAGGCTAAAGACTGCCTGAAAGAAAAATTGTGTCTCTTAATGGAAAAGAGCCCCATAGAAGAATCTAGTCAAAATATTCAAGATTAACTATGTGCTACTTAGCTCCACCAGTATGTTTTGGTCCTGAATTCTGGCTAATATCAATGGTAGCTAAAAATAATAAGTCACCATGAAATATCTAAAGATTGGTTTCCTGAGCAGAAATTTGAAAATTTGAATGGGTTCTGGTCAGAGGATTAGAGTGGGTAAACAGAAAGGGTAGAAAGAGTAAGGGCAGAAGGAAAAGAACTGTAATATATAATCATGTTGGTACTGAGTGCCCAGGATTTTCCATTCTCCAACTACTTCAGGTAGGATTGTAGGAGGGTGGGTAGCAGAGTGTTTTGGCTAGCACAGGTGATCATAACAACAGAGAGATGTAAATTATGATTGCTAAGGTGAAAAATTCACTTATTCCTTTACTTGGTACTGATTATTTTTTGGCTTGACCACTTATGTCAAAATGTTTAATTTTCTTCAAGTCCAAATTTTAGACCTTTGTAGGTTCTTGCTTCTATATAGTATATTTCTATTTTCTTTGGGGAAGTGAAGGAAAATATAGGCATAACAAACCCAAGTCACTGTTTAAATATAGCCAAAGAGTAGCTATTACACTTACTTACAGGGTGGTTGAGCATTTTAAATGAGTTAATTACATTCAATAATTAGAATAGTGCATGGCAATCAGTCAGCACTTCGAGACTTTAGTCATTGTAATTTTTGCAGTTGTCATTTTTCTTGGGTTTTCTTTCTAGATTCAGTGTTTCTTTTGATCATTGACATTTTTATATATGTTAGATTATTTCAAATGAATCCTCATTGTAAAACTTTGAGAGTATGTTTTAAGTGACAGATAATACTTCTTTATTGTAGGCTGCATTTTATAAATTTCATGCTCTGATGTGTTGAAAAATGACATAAGGCAACCATGGATAAAAAAAAATCTTAAGTACTATGTTTTATGAACATATCTGGATGGAACTGACTTAACTGATGGCATCATCTAGTTCCATCAAAATCCTGAGGACCCTTGAGTTTGTATCCCAGTGTCCACTACATTCCTGAACTCCAGATTCATATATGAACTGCCTACTCCTCAACTACATGCGGAGGTCTAGACACTGCAAAATCAAAGAACAGATTTATGACTGAACCCCTGCTCCTTATTTCTCCAAACTATTTCCATATATACCTTTTCCCATCTCAGGCAAAGGTAACTCCATCCTTTGGCTCAGGCCGAAAAGCTTAGTTATCTTTGACTCCTCTATTTCTTTCATCCAGCCTACACTCCCTCAGAGCATTATGCTAGCTCAACATCAAAATACTTCCAGTATCTGACCATTCCTCACTCCTCTATTGCTATCACTTTCATCTCTTGCCTTGATTTCAGTAGGAGCCACCGATTTTATCCTTGCCTCTCTATGTCATTTTATTATACAAAGGCCAGCGTGATCTTTTTATGACATAAATTTGATCATGTCACTCGTCTTCTGAAAACTCTGCAATGGTTGCCCATTTCATGAGGAACTGAAGCTTGTTCCAATAATCTACAAAGCCCTCCATGATCTTTAATGCTCACAAGTGTGACAGAGTCACATCTTCCCTCTCTGTAATCCAACCATACTGGCTTCCTTATTTGTTGTAAATAAAGGTTTATTAGTGCAGTGCCAGTCGCTCAGTTGTGTCCAGCTCTTTGCAACCCCATGAGCTTTACAGTCTATGGAATTCTCCAGGCCAGAATACTGGAGTGGGTAGCCTTTCCCTTCTCCAGGGGATTTTCCCAAGCCAGGGATTGAACCCAGGTCTCCGGCATTGCAGACAGATTCTTTACCAGCTGAGCCACAAGGGAAGCCCAAGAATACTGGAGTGGGTAGCCTATCCCTTCTCCAGTGGATCTTCCCCACCCAGGAATCGAACTGGGGTTTCCTGCATCGCAGGCAGATTCTTTACCAACTGAGCTATTAGGGAATCCCAAAGGTTTATTAGAACACACTACTGTGGTGTTGGAGAAGACTCTTGAGAGTCCCTTGGACTGCAAGGAGATCCAACCAGTCCATTCTGAAGGAGATCAGCCCTGGGATTTCTTTGGAAGGACTGATGCTAAAGCTGAAAGTCCAGTACTTTGGCCACCTCATGCGAAGAGTTGACTCATTGGAAAAGACTCTGATGCTGGGAGGGATTGGGGGCAGGAGGAGAAGGGGACAACAGAGGATGAGATGGCTGGATGGCATCACTGACTCGATGGATGTGAGTCTGAGTGAACTCCGGGAGTTGGTGATGGACACGGAGGCCTGGCGTGCTGCGATTCATGGGGTCGCAATGAGTCGGACACGACTGAGCAACTAAACTGAACTGGACTGATACTGTTTCTGTACTGCCTGTGACTGTTTTCTTGCTACGTCAGCACAATAGTTGTGACCAAGGCATTATGGCTCATAAAACCTGAACTATAGAGTATTAGTATCTAGCCCCTTTGAGAAAAAAGTTTGCAGGCCCTTGTTCTACAGAACTGACGGTGGTTACATTTCACTAACACTGGCCGTGAGAAAGCAGAAACTGCTGAATATTCTCCACACTGATTTGGTGCTCAGCTTCTCAGCTCTTTTTGATGCGTGTCAAGGGATGGAAGCCAGGCTTCCACCAGGGGTCTAATGAAACAGAGAGGATGACCAATGAGCAGCAGTTTCCTATTGCCTAGGGTAAGTGTGGGAGTCAGAGAGAAGTAGGTGACTGATGGGAAGAACATCCCGGCAACAGAGAGAGAGAGAGAGAGAGAGGAAGCAAGGCAAAACTTCACTCCCCATAACTGTTCTCTGGGGTCTCTCTACACTTGCTCTTCTAGAGGACAGAATTCTGCCTACTAGTATATAGTGATTTGGACTTTGTCCTCAGAGACACGCACAGTGTTCCCATTGACTTCAATGGGAGTTATGGACCATTTAGTCCCATAGACATCTGCGCTGGCTTCAGGCTATTTAACAAACTCCTAAACAAATCCCAATAAAGTGCTCTCTTTAATGGGTACTTAATTCTGGTGTAAGGGCGGTGCTGAGCACACCTAAGTCCTTTCTTTTCCTTCAGGTTTAGTAAGTTTTCTCCTTTTTATGGCTTGATAATTACGGCAACCAAATCCCTGAGTCAAGCAGTATTAAACCCACTCAGAGTCAAAAGATGTCTGCTGTTATTGATCTCAGTTGACCTGTTTACTCTCTGGGTTCCAATTTAATGGCTCAATTGATTATTCATTTACATTTTTAATGTCTTTGTGAGCAAAATCATTTTACCATGAATCATCTCTAACTTAATGGGCAAACACACACTCATTTTGGATTTTTCAATTTTAGTAAGCATTTAATGAGCAACTGTGCGCAGGTGAACTCAATAGGAATGAAGAGATTTCGGTTTCTTTTTAAAGGTAATAGAAATGATGGTTCAAATTCCCTCTATGCAAAATGGCTGTCAGTTGTGGGAACTCACTCGAAATCTAAAGGGCGGTTAGGATATCAACTTTTGTATTATCATTTTGCAAATTATAGTTTTTCTCAATACAATTTGCAGTCTACAAGTTATGCCCACACCTTTAGTTAAATTAAATCCAGCTGCCACAATATTATTCATTGATTTGTTTTCCTTTTAGATGGTCCTGTTTTGCTGGAAATGGTAGAAATAATGAGAGAAAATTATGCTAAAGAATGTACTGCTGCTGCTGCTGCTAAGTCACTTCAGTCGTATCCAACTCTTCGAGACCCCATGGACTGCAGCCCACCAGGCTCCTCCATCAATAGCATTATTTTATTAACTCATGGGATTCTCTATGTACAAAGATAGACAACATGAAAGGTCTTACTATACCAGTGTACAATATAATGTATATCATAAGGCTCTTTAAGTATACGTATGGAGTTCATTTGTTAATATGTTTTCTTCCTTCACAGCAAGCAGGTGACGCTCTAAGAAGCCACTGCCACTGCCTGTGGTTTATCCTTCCTAGTAGGACTATTTTGAATTTGGTATTTATAAATTATATGTACAGTCAACTAGTTTACTTCTTTTTAAAATGAGATGAGGTATAAGAAAATACATAAATGCATATTTCCAACCACAAAAGTCTGAGAGCTGAAAATGGAAACAGAGTTTAGTGCCAAATAGAGGCTCCTTGTTCATCTTCTGAGGAACAGTATCCATAAATGCTAGTATCTGGTGAGAAAGAGTGAAAAAGTGAGATACTATTAAAAAGTTTAGAAATGTTTGGTTTGGTAATTTTTGCTGATAATTTTATTAGTCTTACTACCAAATGTATAGATTAAGGAAAGGAGATAATTTTGATTCTTGAAAAATAATTCCAGAAAGAAAATAGTATTATTCTTTCCACACGTAATTACTAAGCACTTCCCTATATACCAGGACTAGGTGTATAGTGCTAGGTAGCAGATTTTAAAAATAAGATAAAATTCCAACTTTTTGGAATTTCTAGTCTCATAAACATTTAAACAGATCATGAGAGCATGTAATATAATGCTTATATTTATAATGTGCTGTTAACTCCCAGTGTGGTCTCAGAGAGCTTTAGAAAGAAAGGGGTGTTGAGTGTGATCATGGAGAGTGGGGGAACTTACCACCTTGGAGCTTACATGGCAGACCTTCCAAAGTGAGGGGCCAGCCTCAGAAAGAAAGATTTGGGATGGACTTGGGGGTATTTAAGAAATGATGTGAGCAAAAGAGACACTGATGTATAGAACAGTCTTATGGACTCTGTGGGAGAGGGAGAGGGTGGGAAGATGTGGGAGAATGGCAATGAAACATGTAAAATATCATGTAGGAAACGAGTTGCCAGTCCAGGTTCGATGCATGATGCTGGATGCTTGGGGCTGGTGCACTGGGACGGCCCAGAGGGAGGGTATGGGGAGGGAGGAGGGAGGAGGGTTCGGGATGGGGAACACATGTATACCTGTGGCGGATTCATTTTGATATTTGGCAAAACTAATACAATTATTAAAGTTTAAAAATAAAATAAAATTGGAAGAATAAAAAAAAAAAAAAAAAAAAAAAAAAAAGAAATGATGTGAGAGAACTGGGGATGTAGCTCAGTTAGTACTTGGATTAATGAAGATGAGAATGGTTAGATGGTGAAGAGTTTTAAATTAGAAGGACTTGGACTTTCCTATGTGGGAAGTGTTACTGGCAGAATTTAAACTGCATGAAAGGGGTCTTTAACTCCAACAAGCCTCAAAATGTAAACAGAAGGCAAGAGGGGAAGGTACCAGTGAAAGAAACTTCCAATTGGGTAAGGTCAGAGAAATGTCTAGGGAGGTGCTCAGCAAGTATCTGTCCTTCACCTTAAAGTTAGCAGGTGAAACAAAACGAGCTTCATTAAGGACTCATTACCAGGGTTCCTAGTCCTTTCCCCATGAAATGATCAGATCTATCAATACAACCTCTAATTGGATTCTTCTGTTGATGTACTTAATTTTTTATTAATTTTTATTGGAGTACAGTTGCTTTACCTGCCTTAGAAACTTTTCAAGATATTTACATAGCTACTTATTGAATTGGAATCATACTTTGAAGTGGTTGTTTCCAAACTTTCTCTGTTTTATTTAACAATGGAACCATGATCATATTCTTAATGGAGCTGGATACATTAAATTGCACCATTACTATTCAGATTAGATTACAACATATGTTAATAAGGTGATATTTCTTTTTTCTTAAAGTGCCCTTAAGTTTGATGATGAAAGGGTCATCAGAAAGGATCAACCCTTTGGGGAGTTGATAGGAACCAGCTATCAACTGGTTCAAACTAGAATACTCAATTAGCTTCATATAAAAAACCATCTTCATGCACTCTGCCTGATGAGTCAATGTCTAGAGAATACTCTGGCTCCCTTTATGCCAACCACACATGGCCAGGTGAGGGCTTGTGTGAGTCCATACCTGTGCTATCTTCATACACCACGGTCACTGTCTTCCAGTTGTAGTAGAGGACCAGATCCAAGACCGCCCTGCTGATAGCCGCATAATCAGGGTAGAGGTTGATGTAAAACAGGTCTCTGTTGTCCACGGAGGGGTGTTTCCAGCGAGTCTGTATATGTGGAACCTCGAGAGCGTTGCAAATAGACTGCACAGCACTGACAGAGGAGCTATGGGAAGGACCAAAGAGAGCAGCCACACCAAGCGCCAGCTGGTCACATGCTGATGTCCACAGACAAGGAGAGAGTGGAGGGGGGAAGTGGGGATAGGGAGAGAGAAAGAGAGAGAGCTCTGTGAATTTAATCTCCCCTTTCATGGTTCCTCCTTATTTGCACTATTGGAAACTTTCTTCCACTCTCTATCTGTGTGTTGAGGAAACATGCTTAATCCAACTTCCAACATCCCTAAGATACTAAATAGTAGAGATGCAGATGTTGAAATGATTAGCAACACATCACAGGGCCAATGCCCTGCAAACAAAAATGAGTTGTTGGTCTCACTTCATTACTTTTAATCAGATGGAGTTTAATCTCTTGATTGGTGTGATGCCACCCAGAAGCGCTCAGAGTGACTATAAGCCATTGGCCAAGTGAATTCAGTTCTGTCATGTGACAACATGGCAGTGAAGATAACTAACATTGTCACTGAATCAGAAGCCTCTCTGGGTGGCTGCAGAGTACTTTAGTTCCAGTCCTTCCCAAAATTCAGAAAAGAGGTCTTGCTAAAGAATGCTCAGTGATACTGGTACTTAATTAATTACAGAATAATAGATTATCATAGCTTAAAAGGGTCTTAGAAGATATACGGTCCAACCCACTAATGTCATGAACCCACTACCTGGGCTTTCCTGGTAGCTCATCAGGTAAAGAATCTGCCTGCAATGCAGGAGACCTGATTGGATTCCTGGGTTGGGAAAATTCCCTGGAGAAGGGATAGGACACCCACTCCAGTATTCTGGCCTGGAGAATTCCATGGACAGTATAGTCCAGGGGTTCGCAAAGAGTTGGACACAACTGAGTGACTTTCACTTTTCACCTTTTCACTAATGTCATAAGCAATGCAGTGAGTCAGGGTCTCTGGATAATGGTAGAATTGACCGGAGTCCAGGGACCCAGCTCAAGGACGGGCCTATTTCTACATCAACATTCACCAACATGTAGTTGAACAAAATAAAGCAGATATGTACATAAAAATTAATTTTAACATTAATTTCTTTGTATTATAAGATTATATACACTCCTTGATATAATTTAGAATATTGAAAATTATAAGAAAGTAAAAACAGCCCTGAAATTCCATCAACTTCGAATAATATAAATTCACATTGAGTTGACTAAAAGGATTGTTCAGGTTTTTCTGTAGAAGTTTGTAGGAAAATCCAAACGAACTTTTTGGCCAACCTAGTATTTTGGTATTCTGATTTATCTAAAAATTGAACATGATATAGATACAGTTTGATACATTGCTTTCTGTATTCAACACTAAGTTTAACACTAAAGGCACACTCTTACCCTCAAGTCATTATAAATTATGCAAAAGTAATATTTTTAGTGGCATAGAATAGCCTAATCCATGATGCTGAGTGTCATTACTTATTTAACTAGCCCTACGTAGCAAAGAGTCAGACATGACTGAACGACTGAACTGACTGATGATGCAGAATGGCGTGTCCCTGGTGGTTCAGATGGTAAAGAATCTGCGTGCAATGTGGGAGACCTGGATTAGATCCCTGGGTTGGGAAGATCCCCTGGAGAAGCAAATGGCAACCCACTCCTGTATTCTTGGCTGGAAAGTTCCATGGACAGAGAAGCCTAGTGAGCCATGGTCCATGGGGTTGCAAAGAGTCAGACATGACTGGCTGAGTGACTGAACATATGGTACTGAATTAAGTTGCTCCTAATTTTTGGTTATTAGAAGTAATATTATAAGCACTTATTGTAGTTCTTATATTTTTCTCTAGCTTTTACATTACATTCTTAGAGTAGATTTTCAGTTATAATTAAATGCTATTGATATTTTTAAATTTCTTGATATATATAAACCAAATTATCTTCCAGAGAGGTTGGGACAGATTATCTTCTATAACTTCATAAAGTAAAAGTGTTAGTCACTCAGTTGTGCCTGACTCTTTGTGACCCCATGGACTATAGCCCTTCAGGGTCCTCCATCCATGGAATTCTCCAGGCAAGAATACTGGAGTGGGTTGCCATTCCATTCTCCAGGGATCTTCCTGACCCAGGGATTGAACCCGGGACTCCTGCATTGCAGGCAGACTCTTTACTGTGTGAGCCACCAGGGAAGCCCTATCATAGATATATGCTGGCATTAAACATAAGTGTAAAAACATTTCAAATTTATATATTAATGCTAGTTTAAAAGAATTTGGAACTGCTGAGAAACAATAGCTGAATATATGAATTAAATAATAGCAACATGTATAAATGAAATTGTGTTGATTTTTCTAATAATGCCATTTCACAAGTAAAAGATAAGCAGAAAAAAATATATGGCCTTGTTAAGCTTATCTGACTTGATTTAAAGAGAAAAATTAATACATAAAATTTTGAGAAGGATATTTCACGTATCTGTGGGACAGCTAGTGTACTCAATCATTCACAAGGATCTTTGTGACACTGTGCTCTTCATTACTGAATTATCACACAAGATATAAAGGCATAATTTTCTAATACTATAGGTGAAAACTGTCCTCAGATGGTAATTTTCTGGATGTGCTTTCACTGGTTAGCAAGAAAAAGTGAAGGCATGAGAGTATATGAACTCTTGTTTTGTCTAACATCGGCAGTGGATTGAGATTTCTGCTAATATTTAGCTCGGGGATTCTAATATTACTTGACAGAAAATCAATCCTTTTGGATTCTGTTTGCCAGAAAATTACCAGTTTTAAGAAGCTTTGGGAGTGTTTAATTTATAAATATGGTAGGTACTTCAGGTCACAAAAATGGTTTGGATTTTATGTGGGTTGAAGTATTATTGTTAAGTGTGGCTGGCTTTCTGGGGATATTTATTCAACAGTGTTTTGCATGAGTGTGTACGTGAGCATGTGTGTCTGAGAGAGACAGGGAGAAGAGACAAAGAGAGACACAGAGAGGAGATACAGAGAGGAAGGGACAGAGAGAGATCTAACTAACTCATAGAGATAATTTATGTGAAGATGCTTATACACTTTAAAGTTCTGTATAAACACAAAGTTTTATTATTTGTTTACAGACAACTCTGACCTATATAGTATCTGCAACTTTATTGATCTTTAAAAAGGGAAATATTCTTTTATTTTTTATTTTTTTAATTTTATTTTATTTTTAAACTACATAATTGTATTAGTTTTGCCAAATATCAAAATGTATACCTGTGATGGATTCATTTTCATATTTGGGAAATATTCTTATACTCAGATGAGGCTATAGATTTTTAAAGAAAACCACTATACTATTCAATTTTCATCTGTACTCCCAGGAAAGCAAATTTCAGTTTTGTTTTTTGTTTTTGTTTTTTCAAAAGGACACAAGAATTTGGCAGAAGACTGTATTAAGTGAACACACCCTGCAGTCCTAATGAGGTTAACTCTAAGTGGAAACAACCCATGTTTAGTTACTTGGAAATTAGCGTGAACATGGCATTCATTGTATTCCCCTTAATTGTATGTGTTTGTAAGATTTTTTTTTTAATGTGGACCTTTTTTAGTCTTTATTGAATTTGTTACAGTATTGCTTCTGTTTTGTGTTTTGGCTTTTTGACTGTGAGGCTTGTGAAATCTTAGCTCCCCAACTAAGGATGAAACCTGAACCCCCTGCACTGGAAGGCAAAGTCTTCAGCACTGTACCACCAGGGAAGTCCCCATTCTGTGTCTTTCACTAGTTTACAAGTGTGAAAATATTTACCTCTCCGTGAGGCTTCGAAACTATCAAAAAGGTTAATTTTCTTCCTCTAAAAGAGAAAGAGCCCCTCGTATTCTGGGGTGATATTCCCAGACGAACACCTGTAGGGAAACCCAACAACTCTCTAGTTAGAGTCTATCTTCAAGTACGTCAAATGCGGCTTGAAAGGGTCATCTTGGAAGTGTTTGGAGGATTTGTAATAAGTCCCACATCAAAGACTCTTTCCATGAGACAAACCTTGCAGCCTACATGCAACTTAGATTATTTTCTAGGAAATTGTCTTCTGTTCAGACACAAAAGATTTTCTTTGATCCCATAAATTTCCCTGCTTTATTTATTTATTACACAGTTCCATTATTTTTTTCCTATTTTTCCCTTTTTAAAAAATTGAGGTATAAGTGACATAAAATATTATAATAGTTTCAGGTGTAAAACATAATGATTCAATATTCATAATCTTCACATTTCTCTGATCTTGCGGAAAGGGAATAAGGTAATATTTGAGAGGATGCTAGGTAAACCCAGTGGCTCATGGCCGCTTAGAATTCAGGTTGTGAAGTCTGTGTGTTGTGGGCATTTCCACATGCTCAGTAGGTATGACCTTCCACAAAGTTTTATTTGACTGCACTGTACAATTTCATGGTGGTATCTCAGCCTCAGGAAGGAAAAACAGATCAAGCTTGACATTTTCCATTCACAGCTGAACCAGTTAATCATAGAGTGGAGGGCACTGAAGGGCAAGCTGATCAGAAAGGCCCAGAAAACAGAACTAGGCAACGTCCATTAGGAGGGTTCAGATGATGCTGGGCTGAGATCGCCAGCAAACCCTTGGCACAGAGATGTCTGCTGTGCAAAAGGGCAGGTAGCAAAGAGAAGGTGACTTGAGCAGAAACATCACCCAAAGAAGCTTTTACAAGTGTGAAAATAGTTACCTCTCCGTGAGGCTTCGAAACTATCAAAAAGGTTAATTTTCTGGATATCGTAGGTTAATGTGGTGTTAGGCATCAGGGTTCGATTTCTGTTAATGCTGGTGACTGCAAACTTGAACGCTAATTCTTCAACGTTAACAGGTTCATTTTCCACAGTTTCAAAGATCCCTCCTGCAGAAGCAAAAGAGATGCATGAAAAGCATTAGTTATATTATCCATGTGCATTCTTTAAAGAGAAGAATATAAGTGATATGAGCAAAAGGCCCAGAAGAATCAAAGTAAGGATAGTCAAAATAGATCCCAACCCCAGTTAAAAGTTACATCTATCAGCATATCAGATGCAGATAAAACTTCATATGTGTGCTTAAGATTTCAAATCCAATACTGGACTGTGCAATACCTATCAGATGGTGAATGGATTCCAAATATTTAGTATCACATCAAGTATGATTGATAATTCGATGGAGGATGATTATCCACAGTGTGGACATAAATCATTCTGTGGTTGACCTAAGCACAATCTCAGCTGTATCCTGGTAGGACAATCTTTCCTTAGAATGAAACTCATTCTATTAAAAAAAAAATAGACATTCTTGACTTCAGAAGAATCACACAGATTTGAGTAGGGTCAAAATGAGTCACATGTACGCTTAGATTTTTTTCAGAATGAACATACCTCTTCCTTGTGGCTCAGAATTCTGCAGTCATATCCTAATACTTTCCAAAGTGCACGGGCAGATTAAAAAAACAAAACAAAACTGTTTTTGTGTTACTTTGAGAAACTGATTGTGTTGCAGAGCAAACGTACATTCTATCTCTGGAGAGTGTTGAGTGTTCCTCCGCTCAACAAACACATGCACTGTCTTTGCCATCTTAAACACGAGGACCTCATCACAAGCTACGATACAAAATATCAGCGCTTAAACAGTCATCAGAGAATTCAGCTCTGACTTTGATGTTCATAAAGGCAATATAAGTATTATTAAATATACATTCTAAATGTTCTTTAAGGGCTGTCCTGGGATTCTCAACAGACACAGAACATAATGTAGAGGCTCTTAACTGTTGACCACTTAACTTGCTCCTTGATTAAAATCAATAGTCCTCTATTTCTTTGGAAAAACATATTCATTGGTGCCCAGAGAAGGCTGAACACTTGTAACTAGTATACTACTATTTGTTTACTCTCACCATTGAGACTGGTTTGCAAATGCTTCAAGTTTTCTCTCCACTCGAAACACAGACAAAAACAAAACAAAAATCTGAGTGTGAAAATTGAACATCACTGGCACAGGTACAACCTATGATTATTCTTTCTAAGAAAAAGAGCTTCCATTGGCAGACTCTCACTTCAGAAAATGAATTTGACTCTAGTTTGAAAGAACAATAAATGAATACTCATCTGTAATTTTTAATTTAAAATTATTTGATGGAGAGGCAAATTCTTCCTAAACTGACTTTCTGTGTTAAAAAATCAACTAGTGCCCATTTTTGAAAGCTAAGATGTTTGATTTGACTATTTTGGCTCCTTAGGAAATGTCTCTGGGTTTTTTAGACTGATGATGTGAGATGCGTGTGGAGATTATTTCTCTGTTCTCTGAGAAACCAGAGATGAATAGGACTTGTTTAATTAACAATTTGTTTAATTAACAACTTGTTTAATTAACAATTAACTTTGTTAATGTTTTCCTGTGGAATCATATTATTTGTTCTGAAATTAACCTTAGGAAAATGCCTGCTCTTTGACTTTGCATTTTTTTTCTTTTTTTGTCAGACACTGGTAAACAGGTCCTAGGCTGGAGGGACTTTCAGATTCTCTCAGAACTGTCAGTAGATGCTCAAAAGGGATGCAGTGAGCTCCCACAGTAGACACTTGGTCACCAGAAAAAGATGGATGTACAGTGGCTTCCTGCCACAGTCCAGATGACCCACAATGGGAATAGCCCCTTCTTAAGATCAGAAACTCCTTGATGCTGGAATTTCCACAGTAGTTATAGCAATTACTTGTTTACTTGTCTATCTCCCCAAGAACATGGTGAGACCCTCAGGAGGATGGACTGAATCAATATCCTCACAGAGACCAAAGTATCTTAAAATGTTCAACCTGCAATGATAGTTCAGCAGTCCCCAAACTTCTTGGCACCAGGGGCACGCTTGATGAAAGATAACTTTTCCACGGACCAAGGGTGGAAGTGGCGATGATCTGGGGATGATTCAAGTGTATTACATTTACCGTGCACTTTATTTCTACTATTCTTACATCAGCTCCACCTCAAATCCTCAGGCATCAGATCCTGAAGGTTGGGGACCACCTGGTTGAGAAAAGTTAATCACTGGCTAAGTCGCGAGCACCTTTAATCTGCACGAGACAGGCTGGTAGGAAAGAACAAATACCTGTATCATAATCAGAAGTTCTGAAGTCTAAACCTTGGTCCACCTATTTTTTCTTTGAGAAAGATTTTTTAAGTACCAGGAAGAAAGTTTCTATAAAATAGCTCTTTCACTATGAATATTTCATTTAAAACTTATAACAATACAGGTAGGAGGTAGTATATTTGTGTTCATAAATGAAAACATGAACAAAGATATGACATATTTTGCCCAAATTATTCATAATCAGAAATCCTTGTCTTTAACAAACTCAATTCATTATAAATATAAATATATTTACATCATGATATATGTCATCTCTAAATGAAGTTAATGATGCTGCCTTGCTTACATTGGGCTTCCCTTGGATGATTGCTCTGGAAAGGGTATAGTATAATGCAGTGAAAGTAACCTGAACACTCAATCATGCCTCATAAATGAGTATTATTATACATGGATAGGGCTTCCTTGGTGGCTCAGCTGGTAAAGAATCCACCTGCAATGCGGGAGACATGGGTTTGATCCCTGGTTGGGAAGATCCCTTGGAGAATAAAAAGGCCACCCACTCCAGTATTCTGTCCTGGAGAATCCCATGGACCATATAGTCCATGGGGTCAGGTCACAAAGAGTTGGACACAACTGAGCGCCTTTCATTTCACACATGGATAATGAGGATAAAGAAAGGACTCAGCACTTGTAGAACTCCCCCTTCACTTCAAAATTGTTTATTGGTATAGAGTTGTATTTTACATAAAGCTGGCTATACCTGAGTTTAAGAGAATATTAAGTGATTTTGTTATGTGCTTAGATGGTATGAGGGTACACTCTGTTTTGTCATTTTGGGGGCAATTTTCCTTCATTCCTTCACCAAGCAAGCATTATAAATGGTGTCATTAGCTCAATACCCCACCACTATCTCCTTTTTCCTTTAGTGCTAAGTTGCTTCAGTTGTTTCTTACTCTTTTTGACCCTATGGACTGTAGCCAGCCAGGGTCCTCTATCCATGGGATTCTCCAGGCAAGAATACTGGAGTGGGTAGCCATTCCATTCTCCTGGGGATCTTGCCTACCCAGGGATCAAACCCGAGACTCTTATGTCTCCTGTACTGGCAGGTGGGTTCTTTACTACTACTGCCATTGGAGAAGCCCCAACCTTTTCTTCAGAGAAGATTGCAAATACCAAAAACCTATAGTGAAGTGAGGTATATACAAGCCTGGGGAAGTACCAAGAAAGCGGAATATGATAGAAATACGAGGAAGTTATTAAAAGGTGCCAGACCTCAAACAGAAGCAGACTCTTTCAGCATCAGCCAACTTCCTCTCTCCTCCCCAAAGCTGCAGATTTTACAAAATTGAATTTCAGTGTCTTTGATAGAAGGATTAGAGAGACACATACCTAAAAACATATGTGTTATTACTATTACTATTTTAAACTACTACTGTTATTATTATTTTTAGATTTGTAGCTGTGAGCTTGTCAATGAGACCTTTCAAGTGTTTGGGGCTTTCCATATAGTCAACTTCTGGATGCCTGGGTTCCATGGTTTCCAGGGGAGGAACACCTAGCTTGTTCCTTCCTCTGTTTGTCTTCTGTGTTCTTTTCGCTCCTTTTGCTGCTCTGCCCCCCTTTCCTTTTGTCCTGAGGTCAATGCTTCTCTCTATTTTTATTATTTAAGCTGAGCTGAGCACGACTTCCCTTAAAAATTCAATGAGCCACAGAAGGGTTGGAGAAAGCAAAACTAAGAAAGTAGCTTAGGTTCAAGGGAGAGTTAAATGGCCCCTCTCACCCATGACCATTTTATTTTCTCTAAATCATCTCTGTCAAGTCAGTGCATAAGAGAAGAAAGCAGGCATTTGAGAGTTCCTCAGTGAAGGTAAGGAACCAAATGAAGATGAAAAACCAGCTTTCTTTCTTTTTTTTTTTTTTAACTGAAACTGCTGTGAAGCAGAGCATGGCGGATGGAGTGCAGGAGGGTGATAAACCTCAAAATCCATGTGCCTGGCTTTTCCATGTTCACTTTCATGACTTACAGTCACACCTCATATGTACCCAAAGTTAAGAAGTATTATTTGTATTTTTCACATACACTATTTTCTTTTTCTGTTTTTATTATGTGAATGACATAGAAGTATTTTCTGTTTTCTTTTATGTGAATCAAACTGAGTACCGATCATCAATCATTCCTCATGGCCTGGGTATATGTGATACTGTGATTTGTGAGAAAAAGTTCATATTTGGTCTTTGACCTCATTTCTGGCACCAGACTCTTAAAACTTGAGATTTCTTAAGTGAGGAGAGCAATAAAGATTGTCTTTTGTTGTATTAAAGAAGAGCTTTTTGAAAAATACCTAAGGATGGGAACTGCTTCTTAGGAGAATCTGCCATATGACTAGAGGATCGAAACTTTCAGACTCACTCCCAAGCCCATTTCTGACCTCTGGGAAGGGGAGTGGGTGAGTTCAAAGGACAATGGCTAATGATTTAAATGATCAATACCTGTGTAATGGAGCCTCTATAAAAACTCAAAAAGATAGCACTTAGAGAGCTTCTGCGGAGAAGGCAATGGCACCCCATTCCACTACTCTTGCCTGGAAAATCCCATGGACGGAGGAGCCTGATAGACTGTAGTCCATGGGGTCGCTAAGAGTCGGACACGACTGAGCAACTTCACTTTCACTTTCCACTTTCCTGCATTGGAGAAGGAAATGGCAACCCACTCTGGTGTTCTTGCCTGGAGAATCCCAGGGACGGGGGAGCCTGGTGGGCTGCCGTCTATGGAGTTGCACAGAGTCGGACACGACTGAAGTGGCTTAGCATTAGCAGCAGTAGCAGAGAGCTTCTGGGTTGGTGAACATGGGGATTTGGAGAGAGTAGGGTACTGGGAGAGGTCATGGAGGCTCCATAATTTTTCCCTGTACCTTGTCTTATGCATCTCTGCCATCTGGCTGTTACCCAGGTACATTCTTTTCAATAAGCCAGTAATCTAGTTAATGGGTTTCCCTGGTAGCTCAGATGATAATCTTCCTGCAGTGTGAAAGACCCTGCAGTATGGGAGAATTTGATTCTAATTCTTTCTCCAGATAGATGGTGTCAGGATTGAGTTGAATTTCACGATACCCAGTTGGTATCAGCTTTCCTGGTGGCCGATAGTAAAGAATATATCTGCGATGCAGGAGACCCGGGTTCGATCTCTGGGTCAGGAAGATCCCTTGGAGAAGGGAATGGCAACCCACTCCAGTATTCTTGCCTGGAGAATCTCACGGACAGAGGAATCTGGCTACAGTTCATGTGGTTGCAAAAAGTCCAACACGACTGAGTGACTAAGCACACGGCACAGTGTATTGGAGATTTGCTTGGTAGTATGAGGAAATCCTTCCTCTTCCAACATACATGGTGGAATTAAAATCAGAACCCTCTTAATATGGTTAGGGATCAGTCTCTGTCTTATCACCAACAGGAAGTTTGGACAAGGGTCAAAGGTCATCATCAGTATATACCTCCCAGCTTCTTCCCAGCTCACCCATCATTTTCAGCCTGAGGTCATGACAAATGATAATTTAGAACGCATTGTCCAAACAATATGAAAAGGTCAGAATGTAGAAAAGGTCTTGGTTTTATTCCGAGTCAGGTTCTGACTTCGTTTGTGAATATTGGTGCCATTTAAAATGATAAAGGTGGGCTTCCCTCGTAGCTCAGGTGGGAAGGTGGTAAAGAGTCTGCTGGTAATGCAGGATACCCAGGTTTTATCCCTGGGTTGGGATGATAAAGGTAGCACATCAAATATTCTATACACAGCAAAATTCTTTGTGTTCTAGAAAACATTTTTTTCTTAATAAAGGTTGTTATTTAGGCTTTATTCATGAGGGTCTAAGGTCTTTGTGTCGGTTTTTACAATTATACTCTGCAGGAAAGAAGGATGTTGGTACAAATGAAGCTAATGTGAAAGACTGTCCCTTCTGCTCTGCATCTCTCACTTGAGGAAAGTTATCACACATGCTCACTCGACAAGGAGTATAAAAAGATAAAATGTGTGCACATATTCTAAAGTAGTTTTAAAACTCAAAAAAACTGTTTTTGGTATGGGGCAACTTGGGAGATATGGGAGCAGGGCTGCTCAGGGAACTTTGAGAGTGTAACCTCCTTGGGCAAAGCTGTAAAGTGGCCTGATCATCACAGTGGGCCACTGAGTGCTCCATCAAGCCATGGGCTGATTTTTGCTACTGCAGTGGGTCCAAATGGCAGAACATTGAGCCAAAGAGGGTTATTCCCCAAGCTTGAGCTCTCTTGGACACCTTGATAGAGTTCAGACTTCTTTGGGATCCATCACCTGTTTCTTCTTTCTGATTTCTCCCTTCTGGGGTTGGAATCACTATTTCATGCCTGTCCCAACATTGCATTTTGTAAATAACTTGTTTGGTTTCACAAGTTCATAGCTGGAGGAGAATTTTGTCTTGGGATGAATTCTGCCTGGAGCCTCACCCGTTTCTGATTTAGATGAAGTTTAGATTAGATTTGGGCTTTAGAGTTAATGCTGGAATGCTGGGGCTGTTGGTATGAAACACATGCATTTTCATGTGAGAAGGACCTGAATTTTGAAAGAATCAATGCTAGAATGCTACAGACTGAATGTTTGTGGTCCTCCAAATTCATATTTGAAGGCTTAATGTGACAATATTTGGAGGAGAGGACTTTGGGAAGTAATGAGATCAGAAGAGTGGAGCCCTAATGATGGAATAAGCATCTTTGTAAGAAGAAGAAAGAGCAGTCTCCATCATATGAGGCTAGGAGGAAAGATAACCATCTACAAGCCAGGAAACATGTTCTCACCAGACACCAGATCTGCTGTCATCATCACTTGGACTTGACAACTGCCAAACTGTGAGAGACAAATGTTTGCTGTTGAAGCCACCCCGTCTATGGTATTTATCATAGTAGCCCTTGCTGACTCAGATACACATCATCTTCATTTTTTAGCCCAAGAGTATTGAAATTGATGGAGAAGGCAATGGCACCCCACTCCAGTACTCTTGCTTGGAAAATCCCATGGACAGAGGAGCCTGGAAGGCTGCAGTCCATGGAGTCTCTGAGGGTCGGGCACGACTGAGCGACTTCACTTTCACTTTTCACTTTCATGCATTGGAGAAGGCAATGGCAACCCACTCCAGTGTTCTTGCCTGGAGAATCCCAGGGACGGGGGAGCCTGGTGGGCTGCTGTCTATGGGGTCGCACAGAGTCAGACACGACTGAAGTGACTTAGCAGCTTAGCATTGAAATTGAAGATGGACAATTTAACAGAAGTTACATCTATGCATGTACCATTCTCTTCCAACAGGATTCTGAATTCATAACATACTGATTCACAGTAAGCAAAGAAAAATTCACTAGAAGTTGCAGTAAAACTTAGGTAGCAGGATTTTTCTCTCTGCTGGGTAGACTCCTGCACCAAGGTCATGTTAAGATGTAGACAGTAGTGTTTTGTGATGATAGGGACACAGCTGGAAACCACAGATGGCTGCATCCTACACAGGGGGTAGGTTGCCTTCAGTGGGATGTGGTGATGGGGAGATGGAAACCTAGTCAGAACTCGTGGCTTGCACCACGTAGTTCCATCGAGACTTCCAAGAGAATTGTTCATAGTCACAAAGCCTACTGCTGTAGGATCAACAGCATAATTCTGTAGGCAAAAGGCAGTGCTTTGAGAAGGCCAAGACCAAATTCTGCATTTTTACAAGAATATCTAAGGTAAATCCAAAACAACGGTTTCCAAACATTCTCTAGACCTTATCTCATATATAACCCCATAGAATTGTGTCAAGGAATGGGGTCCAGACATTTGTATATTAAAATGACCCAGCCTTGCTGTAGGTCCCATTGATTGAATATACTTTTAACATTTATTTTTACTTTGTTTCCAAGGATACTTAATAACCTGCTTCCTAATCTGCTTTCAAATCATTGCTTTCCCCTAAAGATCTTTTTCTCTGACTTTATGGCTTCCAGGAGTGTAGCTCAGTTCAACACACATCTATTAAGTATATGTGTGCTTTCCCTGAAGAAAGCTGTTTTTAGTTATGACAAAAGAGAACTGGTCATTCCCTAGTTTTCTGTGGAGCAGGGAGGTATTCCAGCCAAGCTGGTGTAGGTACACAATGGTGGAAATGAAGGTCCTTGTCACAGGCACATATTTTACAGAGAAGCTGTTCTATTATTGCCCGTTGTTTCCACCCCAGCTCACTCTAGATGGAGCCTGTTCTGGATGATGAGTGGGCAGTATGAAATGCACACCATTCTTCCCAAAAGGAATTTAAGAAAAACAATACTCCATTGTTCCAGGAATCCATCTCATTGATGATGAGGGGAAAAAAAAAACACACAAAAATAATAGCACTCCATCTTGTTCCTATAAAACAAATACGTTGTTTTGATTCTGCTTAACCTGATAATGGTGAATATATTCCCATAACAACCATTTCAGAGATGCAATAAAATTGCACCCCACATATATTTACTTGTTTGTGTTGTTGTTTTACTTCAACTGGTCATTGCTTTGTCATATCTGTAACTATTGAAGAAGTTATTCATTCGATGATTCATTCTCTCATTTGTTCATTTATTTATGAAATGCCCACCCTACTGTGAGCCAGACACTGTTCTAGGCAAATGGGATACAACTGTGAACAAAACAGACAAAAATTTGACTTCTGAGGTTTACATTCATCAACAAGAAGCCCACTGGCATGTCAAGGTGAGAGACCAGGAAAGATCTCACTGAGGGGACAACTTCTGAGAATCCTGAAGGAGGTAAGGAAACTGCTTGGAAGGAATAGAATGTCCCACAGTGGGAATCACAGAGAGCCATATAGACAAAAACAGGACACTGGGTTTTAAATACTGAGTGAGATGGGAATCACGAGAAGATTTTGAGAAGAATAGTGATATGATATGACATATTTCAAGAGAATCACCCTGTGTGAATTTGTAACTTAATAAAAGAAACATATTCTTTGATCTTCTACATTCTCTGGCACAGAAAAGGTTCCTAAAGCCTTTAGAATTTCCCAAGTGGTGAGAGCAATCAATGTCTTTGTTATGTTAATGAAGTGACTTTGGAAACCACCTCTAAGGATGGGGGATGGTTGCCAGCAGAACCAACCAAGTGATTAGAGGGTTGGAACTTTCAGTACTACCCTCTGACTTCCCTGGAGGAAAGAGAGGTTAGAGGTAAATCAATCATCACTGGCCGGTGAGCTCATCAATCATGACTATATAATGAAGCCTGAAGGATGGGTGTCATAGAGGTTCCAGGTTGGTGACCACATCCATATAACAGGAAGGTGGTTTAGTCTGTGTTGTTTGTTTAGTTCCTAAGTCATGTCCAACTCTTTGCGACCCCATGGACTGCAGCACGCCAGGCCTCCCTGTCCATCAGGGGAAAGCTTTAAAATACACTTTAACACACTGGTAAACATAAGTAAGTATTTCTCTGGGCTCTGTGAGCTGCTCTAACAAGCAAATCCATGAGGGAAGAGGTCACGGGAACCTCTGCTTTGTAGCCAAGTTGAATGGAAATTGTAGGTAGCCTGGGAACCTACCACTTGAGATTGGCATCTGAAGAGGCAGGGAAGTCTCGTGAGACTGAGTCCTTACCCCATGAGATCTAACACGATCTCCAGGTTTCATTGAGTTAAATTGTGGGACACCCAGTTGGCATCGCAGAGAATTGCTTGGTGTGGGAAAACCTCCACACACTGGATGACCAGAAATGCCAGAAGTGTTGTGAATGTGGCAGTAGTGTGAGATTAAAGGGGGTTGGAATTGTCTAACCCTCCTTGGTTTCTGTATTAAGAATGGACTGAAGGGAAGGGAGACAGGAGCAGAAGGGGATGACAGAGGATGAGATGGTTGAATGGGATCACCGACTCGATGGACATGAGTTTGAGCAAGCTCTGGGAGTTGGTGATGGACAGGGAAGCCTGATGTGCTACAGTCTATAGGGGTCACAAAGAGTCAGACATGACTAAGCAACTGAACTGAACTGAAGGGAAGAGAAGAGCAAGAACAGAAGCAGAGAGATCTACTCCTGGAGCAGGTGCAGTAATAGGTCATTTTAATAAGAGGCACTGAGATAATCCAGGTGAGAGACGATAATGGTTGGTACAGGTATTGGGGCATGACAAAAAGTGGTTGAGTTCCAAATAAAAATTGAAGTTAGAGCTGGCAGGATTTGCTGATGACCCCTAAGTAGAGGTGTTTGACTTGGAGGGTAGTGATTTTGTGATCAAAATCACTATTACAAGCAGAGGTGTCAACCAGGAAGTCACAATATGGATCTGAATTTTATGGGAGAGGTCTGCACTGAAGCTAGAAATTTGGGAGTTACCACCAAAGGTGGTAATTAAAGTCACAAGACTGGTTAGCATTACCTGGGAGCAGGTGAGGACAGAGAACAGCAGAGAGAGGAGAGGTGCAGTCACAAGCCAAGGAATGCCTGCAGCCATCGGAAGCTGGAAGAGGCAAGAAACCTGATCATCCGTAGAGTAAGTGCGACCCTACTGACAGCTTGGTTTTGGACTTCTGGACTCCAGAGCTGTGAGAGAACACATGCCTGTTGTTTTAAGCCAATCAGTTTGTGGTGATTTGTTATAGAAGCCACAGGAAACTAATACAGTATCCCCATTGTCTTAAGAGAGTTTTAATAGTGGCTGCTTTTAATTATTGTATTCTTTTCCTCTTTGTAAAATGCTACTTTATTCAGTACTTCAAATAATAGTCTCTGGGTTTCAAAAAAAATAAAAATACTCGATTTTGCAAAGAAAGCTACATAGATGTACCACACAAAAATCAGGTTTCTTTGTTTATTATATTTTCCTTGAACAAACAATAAACAGGGAAAGCAGATTTTCCTTGAACTCTGCCTATTGCCTCAACTAGCTGCTATGTGCCTGTTTTGATACATTTCGAGGTCATCCAGGAAGGAAGGATAAAACTATTAGCTGACAATCAAGAAATGGAAAGCTTCAGTATTGTTGACTCCTGTTTTACATTCCTGCCAAATAATAGCCATTTCAGAAGCTATCAACAGAAAACAAGATGGAAATTTGATCTATTCCTTTGTTGATAGCTGCTCCTTAAATATACAATATTATATTGCCTCTCTTTATTGCCACATCTATAATTCTAGTTTATTACATCATAAGCAATTTACTATAGACCTATATTTACTGCACCTTTAATTTCAAGGCTACACATTTAAATTCTAAGATTCCCTTTGATAAATGCTCTCTTCCTATTCAGCTTAACCTCTTCTTGTTTACTTTTGGAGATCAAAATATTCTTGATGAAGGTTTCATGGTAGGTGAATTTGGAGGGGCAGCAAGTGTTTCTTGACCTAGTGGACAGTGAAAGGACAAGGGGTATCTGAATTTTTATTTTTCAAGAAGTCCTGCGTGAGGACAGAACTGTGCATAAGGATGAGGACAGACTCAGTGGTCTGGCTGTTGACCAAATCTGCTACAAGTGTCTTCAGACCTCGGTGTCCTTTGAAAAGGGACAATGGAGTATAGTGTCCCCCCCTTGAGATAGTGACCACACCCAAGCTGTCTCCTTGATGTCTCAGAGATAGCATGAATTCAGTAGGAGTGGCCTTTGAGGAAAAAGAAAATATGTCTATGGGGTGAGGAATTTCTTCAAAGGATAGCCAGTTCTGGGAAAGACTAGTGAAGAAAATGGTTATGCTTTATGAACAGTTTAGCAGATGCTGCCAGTATTTTTTCTTAATAAATTCCAGTTGCACATAAAGAAAAAAAAGTACCCAAAGCCGAAAGTACTCTTATGCCAGTGATATTCAATATTCAATGTAATTCAATTCATCAAATTTTATTGGCAAGCTATTCATATCTAAGACCATGCTAGCTAGCCACAAAGATGAAAGTCTTTCCTGATTCTTCTTTGAGAGTTGAACTCTTCCCTCTCTTTTGATAACATATAATCTAGCTCATGGGGTTTCCCAGGCAGTGCTAGTGGTGAAGAACCTGCCTGCCAGTGCAAGAGATGTAAGAGATGCAGGTTTGATCCCTGGGTCGGAAAGATGCCCTGGAGGAGAGCACTGGCAACCCACTCCAGTATTCTTGGCTGGAGAATCCCATGGATTGAGAACCTGTCAGGCTACAGCCCATAGGGTCACAAAGAGTCAGATGTGACTGAAGTAACTTAACACACACACACACACACACACACACAATCTAGCTCATATTTGAAGACTTCATTTTGGTGTAAAATTATAAGCTGGAGTCTGTTTCTTAGGGGTAGGGACAGTCTTTGCTGATACTTGCCCTCTCTGCCAGGACTCAGTGCAATGATTTGAGCATAGTACATTGTCCCCAACAAAAGATCAATCAGTTGAATTGAGCCTCTTTTTGCTTTAACATCTTGCCTGATAAAGTGGTAAGTTGTGCCAAGACCAAGAGGCTTATGAGAGAGGAGGTGGTTGTTGAGGGAGTTAGATAAGCGTGACTTTCCCCATCGCTGCCTTTTTAGCAGTGATGGCTCACTCTCTCTCAACTATTATGGTCCATCGTCCCCAAGCACGTTCAGAGCTCTGATTCTCTCTGAACGCTCACTTTCTTCAGGCTGCCAGCACCACCGCATCCTGGAGGAATGGCTCATCTCCTATTCAGCTACTGCTTTCAGGCCAGAACCAGGAATATTGCCAAAGGATTCATGCCAAAGTTTTATTCTTATGAACGTCTGTGATCATTCTAACGTCTCTGGAGAGCAGTTACATTTTTAGCTTTCAACATCTCATTTAAATGCTGAAAAGGCTCAAATTTCATTTATCTACTTATTAACTAAATAGATAAAATATGCCAAGTTCATAACCTGTAGTTCCAGGGAAGCTGTGTTAGACATTTCATCATATTTTTCTAGTTTTCTTCCCCCTTTATTTCTGCTGTTCCTTAAGCTGAAATTTTGTCTTGCTGAGAAGGAAATATTGCTGTTAAAGATGAGAACGGATGTCTGAAGCCAGAACAAGTGGAAGCTCAAAGTTCTGACAGAGCAATATTTACCAACGTGTGTGCACAGAAGTCACCCATGAGATGCTGCATACAAAGAGTTCAGTGGTCAAGTATATTTGGGAAGACAGCTGAATACCATCTCTTTTTGGAAATTCACACTGCATGATAACATAAAATTCTTTGAGAAGCTCTATAGTAAAGAAACCAATTTGATTCTGTTTAATCCAGTGTCCTTCAAATTCATTTGATTACAGGTTGCGTTTTTTTTTTTTTTTTTTGCAACTGGGACATGCAAACACATGTCCTGAGAAACACATTTTGAAAAATGTGATACAATGACCTTCTTTCTTTGGGACTAAAAATAATTTGCAGTCTTAAGTATTTTGCTTTTGTGCTCATTTTAATGAAAAGTTAAAAAATTATTGATCAGAAATACAAACCTCTATGACACAGCTTTTGGAGAAATTAATATTGGATTTATATCAACAACTTTTATCTCTTTTTCCATTTACAAAAATAAGAAGAGGGTCTGTGTTTCTATGAAAAAAAGGCACCTTTTAATCAGTCATTTCAGATATGTTGTAGTCAGGATGCAAGTTCCTGACATTTAATGCAGATATTTAAAAATGCAAAGCCCTCTGCTACATTTTCTTTTTCTTTTTATTCTTTTCCATTAGGTTTTAATATCTCTGCATATTTATTTGAAACATTAATAAAGCCTTTTAATGAAACTTTTCATTCACTGATTTAGATATTGTGCAAAATGGTATAACAGGCAATAATTATCATGTAGAACACCTGAAAAGGTTACAGAATCTCAAAATTAAACAACATATTTTCCTATAGCCCTCTTCCAGTAAAGAATTTCATGTTGAAATTCTGTATTTGTTATTGTTCAAGTTTCCCAGAATCTAGAAAGTACTTCTGTTGAACATACACTCCTAGATTGGCTCAGTCACATTCTCAGGTCTGACACTAAAAAAATGAACAGTTTTCCAAAGGAGAAAAATAATAATTTCAAGCTCTACCACTCAGAGAGTTAACAATATCAAGATTTAGGGGCATTTTCTTCCAATTTTTTCCCAATGTTTATATCTATACTAGAATTATGTTGCATATAAGATGTTGGGTTTTTGTGTTTTTCTCTTAATGACATTTTCTATGTTATTTAATATTTAGTAAAATAAAGTCTTAATATGTATAATATTTCATCTCAAAATACAAAGGTTTGTTTAGATAACTCTGTTGCTGGATGTGTATCTATTTCCAATTCTTGTTATCCCAAATGTTTCAATAGATATATTTTCATGAAAAATATTGTCTATTTATGTCTTCAATTATGTTCATTCTCAAAGATCTTGATGCATATTAATTACCTTCAAGAAAGCTTGCATCAATTTACATGCCTACATGAGTGTATAAAAGGGTGTATTTCTCTGGATCTCTAAGCATTGTAAATTTAAAAGAAAATCAATTCTCTAGGCAAAATCTTTGCAATTGATGGTTATTTAAATTCACACTTCATTGACTATTAATGAAGCTGAACATTTTCCCACAGTGTCCTATTGTATTTCATTGCAATTGTTTTTTCTTCCATTCTTAATTTCTGGGTTTTGTCCATTTTGAGAGGGGTATCCATACTTATCTTATACATTTATGCATTAAGGAAACAAATTATCTTCCCGTAATTGTTTGATATTTTTTCCACTTTGCTATGATTTTTAATTTTATCTTTTTTTCCTGATCATGAAAGTTTTACTTTTTTTTTGGAATTTTATCTTTTTATAGTGAAGATATTTACTTATTTTCTTCTGGGAACTGTTCTCCACTCATGCTTCCATACCATTTTGTGGTGAAGCAGCAGTGGCTGTTTTATGCTCTGGTGACAAGTGAGTATATGAAGAAATGCTAATCTCTTGCTGAACTTCCTAGGTGGCGCTAGTGGTAAAGAATCTGCCTGCCCATGCAGGAGATTAAGAGATGTGGGTTCGATACCTGGGTCAGGAAGATCCCCTGGAGAGAGCAATGGCAAACCACTCCAGTATTCTTGACTAGAGAACTCCATGGACAAAAGAGCCTGGCCAGCTACAGTCCGTGTCCCAAAGAGTTGGACACGACTGAACTACTAATGCATAATGCATCTGTTGGACTTTCACATGAGGGTCCATCTCTCTTCCCGTACCCAACCTACAAAACTGGAAGCTCAACAGTTGTCAACACACTCCCTGCCTTTCACCATATTGGTAGAGAAACGGAGAGAACACAAGCAGTGATTAGAACTGAAGGGGTTGTACAAAGGACAGCAGAGATTAAAAATATCTTAATGGGGTTCAGATCTCTGCTTCTAGTTGTTTCTGAGGTGCAGCCACACCCTTGCCTTTGCAGCTCCATATATTAATACATGAGCTTCCCAGGTGGTGCTAGTGGTAAAGAACCTGCCTGCCAATGCAGGAGATAAGAGATGCGGGTTCAGTCCCTGGATGGGGAAGATCCCCTGGTGAAGGAAATGGCAACGCACTCCAGTATTCTTGCCTAGAGAATTCCATGGACAGAGGAGCCTGTCCAGCTACAGTCCATGGGGTTGCAGACTGAGCGACTGACAGATATTAATACATATAATAAATTCTCCTTTTCAACTTAAACTAATGTCTTGTGGGTTTTTATTAAATGCAACCAGAGTTGTAGCTGATATTTTATCTTTATGACATTTGTTTTATTGCTGTAACATTTAAAAAATTCTCTCTATTGTAATATCAGAGAAATATTGCCTACTATTCTTTTCTGTTGACTTTTAAATATTTAGTGTTCTAATGTCTTTAGAATGTATTTTGTGTATGGTGTGAGGTAAACTTTTTTTTTTGGTAATATATGAAGACATTAATAAATATGCTATACTAAAAGAAATTCTAATTATTGTGGAATTTTAGACAAAGGAATATTAAATCTAGGTCAGGGGTTAAAATATGTTTCCTGAAACTTTTGGTTTGCTTATGAAGAAAGCATAGAATTTTGAGTGGTACAGAAACATAGTCAGAGCATTAGAAAAGACTTAAAATTTGGAAAATATTGGTCAATTTAGGACAATGTTCCTGGAAATAAATTAAAATTTTCCCCTGCCTTTTTGTCTCCAGCTGTAGAGGTTTCAGGTATGGAAGTGAGAAATAGATTTAAGGGCCTAGATCTGATAGAGTGACTGATGAACTATGGAATGAGGTTCGTGACATAGTACAGGAGACAGGGATCAAGACCATCCCCAAGAAAAAAAAAATGCAAAAAGGCAAAATGGCTGTCTGGGAAGGCCTTACAAATAGCTGTGAAAAGAAGAGAAGCAAAAAGCAAAGGAGAAAAGGAAAGATATAAGCATCTGAATGCAGAGTTTCAAAGAATAGCAAGAAGAGACAAGAAAGCCTTCCTCAGCGATCAGTGCAAAGAAATAGAGGAAAATGACAGAATGGGAAAGACTACAGAGCTCTTCAAGAAAATTAGAGATACCAGGGAACATTTCATGCAAAGATGAGCTCGATAAAGGACAGAAATTGTATGGACCTAACAGAAGCAGAAGATATTAAGAAGAGATGGCAAGAATACACAGAACTGCACAAAAAAGAACTTGACAACCCAGATAATCATGATGGTGTGATCACTGACCTAGAGCCAGACATCCTGGAATGTGAAGTCAAGTGGGCCTTAGAAAGCATCACTATGAACAAAGCTAGTGGAGGTAATGGAATTCCAGTTGAGCTCTTTCAAATCCTGAAAGATGATGCTGTGTAAGTGCTGCACTCAATATGCCAGCAAATTTGGAAAACTCAGCAGTGGCCACAGGACTGGAAAAGGTCAGTTTTCATTCCAATCCCAAAGAAAGGCAATGCCAAAGAATGCTCAAACTACCGCACAATTGCACTCATCTCACATGCTAGTAAAGTAATGCTCAAAATTCTCCAAGCCAGGCTTCAGCAATATGTGAACCGTGAACTTCCTGATGTTCAAGCTGGTTTTAGAAAAGGCAGAGGAACCAGAGATCAAATTGCCAACATCCCCTGGATCATGGAAAAAGCAAGGGAGTTCCAGAAAAACATCTATTTCTGCTTTATTGACTATGCCAAAGCCTTTGACTGTGTGGATCACAATAAACTGTGGAAAATTCTGAAAGAGATGGGAATACTAGACCACCTGACCTGCCTCTTGATAAACCAATATGCAGGTCAGGAAGCAACAGTTAGAACTGGACATGGAACAACAGACTGGTTCCAAATAGGAAAAGGAGTATGTCAAGGCTGTATATTATCACCACGCTTATTTAACTTCTTTGCAGAGTACATCATGAGAAATGCTGGGCTGGAAGAAGCACAAGCTGGAATCAAGATTGCTGGGAGAAATATCAATAACCTCAGATATGCAGATGACACCACCCTTATGGCAGAAAGTGAAGAGGAACTCAGAAGCCTCTTGATGAAGGTGAAAGTGGAGAGTGAAAAAGTTGGCTTAAAGCTCAACATTCAGAAAATGAAGATCATGGCATTCGATCCCATCACTTCCTGGGAAATAGATGGGGAAACAGTGGAAACAGTGTCAGACTTTATTTCTTTGGGCTCCAAAATCACTGCAGATGGTGACTGCAGCCATGAAATTAAAAGACACTTACTCCTTGGAAAGAAGTTATGACCAACCTATATAGCATATTCAAAAGCAGAGACACTACTTTGCCAACAAAGGTCCATTTAGTCAAGGCTATGGTTTTTCCTGTGGTCATGTATGGAAGTGAGAGTTGGACTGTGAAGAAGGCTGAGCACCGAAGAATTGATGCTTCTGAACTGTGGTGTTGGAGAAGACTCTTGAGAGTCCCTTGGCCTGCAAGGAGATCCAACCAGCCCATTCTGAAGGAGATCAGCCCTGGGATTTCTTTGGAGGGAATGATGCTGAAGCTGAAACTCCAGTACTTTGGCCACCTCATTCGAAGAGTTGACTCATTGGAAAAGACTCTGATGCTGGGAGGGATTGGGGGCAGGAGGAGAAAGGGACGACAGAGGCTGAGATGGCTGGATGGCATCACTGACTTGATGGACATGAGTTGGGTGAACTCCGGGAGTTGGTGATGGACAGGGAGGCCTGGCTTGCTGCGATTCATGGGGTCTCGAAGAGTCGGACTCGACTGAGCGACTGAACTGAACTGAACTGATTCTGTTCTGCATAGATTTTAATCCCCCATTTGGAGCTACAAGCCTGAACTCTCTTGTGTAATCTAGAGTCTCTACAACTGTACAGTGCATTGCACAGACAAAGGTGGCCAGTGAATGCTTGCGAAATGGATGCATAATGGAATGTGAGTTTTAACTGGAAAGAGAGGTAGTGGGGAGGTAGGCCAGGGATTCACTTACAATGTTAACATGATCTAACTAGTGTTTTAAGCAGGTTATTATACAGTTATAGTTTTATAATATATATTTAGAGCACCTTTACATTTTTCTCCATTATTTTTTTATGGCACAATTTGCCATGTACATACTTCTACCCAAAGTTGTCTTTGGTTTTTCGAAGTTGATCTCCTATCGTGAAAAAAATGAAAGTGAAAGTGTTAGTTGCTCAGTTGTGTCCAATTCTTTGTGACTCCATGGACTATCTGTAGCCTGCCAGGCTCCTCTGTCCATGAGATTCTCTAGGCAAGAATACTGAAGTAGGTTTCCATTTTCTTCTACAGAACTCCCATCATAAATCCAAACTATTAGCTAAAAGTAACAATTGATTCATTTCTGAAAATCAAATTCCGAAATCAAACAAGTGCATCTTATGTGAATCATCACAAATATGAACTAACCAGGAAGAATAATGAGAGAAGAAAAGTCAACGTGCATTTGTAACTTGGAGGATGTTTCTGGTTAGCAACTAGAATGACTAACCATCATGGTTTTCCTGGGTTGCAGAATTTTCAGTGTTAAGACCAGGATAGTATGTCACTCTAGATCATGAACTTCTTATTGCAAAATTCAGGTCACTCTGTAGCTTGACTAATATAAGCATCTTTGACTTCACCAAAATTAGGTGAATATCTATGGGGAGCACTGGGGAGTGTAATTCATGCCGTCTGAAAGCAACTTGATATTTAATTCTTCCAACTTTAGAAATTAGAGAGCATCTCAGCAATGTAATTGCAAGGGCTAGGAAAAGGACTAAAAAACCTCAGATATAAAAGTTAACTCTAGCTATAAATGCTTCTTATAGTTTTGATTCTAATTTCCACTGGGATTCTTTATAAATAAATCTCTCTGTCCTTCAACTTTTTAACTTATCAAATGTGACTGATAACATGGAATGACAACAGTGAGTTATTATAATGCTGAATGATCAAAAGCGTTCTGTAAGCATCGTGCCAAGTTTCTTCTAAAGCCTAATCTTCTCTGAGGATGGAATTTGATTAGATATTTTACTATTTTCCTTAGAATTCAGAGTCCAGCTTTTCACAGGACAAGGGACAGTGAATTTGAATCTACATTTGGATGAACTCAAATATTCTTGGGGCTTGAAAATCACTGATGACTCTGTCTCTCACAAGCATCCTCTGAATTTGGATAGGAGTCCCTTCTCATTGCCATGTAACTGGACAGAATCCAGGAATACATGCCTGGGTAGAAACACTAGTTCATACTTGGGCACCGTGAGTGCATGATGAGTCACTTCAGTCATGTCCGACTCTGCGATACTTTGGACTGTAGCCTACCAGGCTCCTCTGTCCATGGGATTCTTCAGGCAAGAATACTGGAATGGATTCCCATGCCCTCCTCCAGGGGATGTTCCTGACCCAGGGATCGAACTTGTGTCTCTTATGTTTCCTGCACTGCAGGCGGGTTACCTGGGAAGCCACTGGATATCACACACTGAGCTGAAATTGCACTCAATTTCATAGCACAGGAGGACTTTCTAATAACTGCTGATGGGGGCCTGAGGAATCAACAACGACCTGGTGAGGGCGAGCCTGGGGCCATCACAATCCACAGATGAAAGCTAGCTCCAGGGAAAAAGGAACGAAAGAGCCAGAGTTGGAACTAGGGCAATGGGAACACGAAAGAAGTCAGGAAAGGTAAACAACATTTTAATTCAATATTTCAAACATCTAAAATTAATGGGAAAATTCTGTGATGAATAAAATATCTGAATTGCCAATAAAGTCAGACTCTTCCGCTCTCCTTGAAGTCTCACTCACTGGCCTCCGCCTGACCCTGACTCTGCTCAGCTCTATACTGGGAGAACCATGGGCTGCAGTCACATCAGAGAGTAGCCTTCTCACCAGTGTGTTCATGATGGTTGGGAATTCAGCCATCTGAACTTGAGTGTGTCTACTTCAGTGAAGTAAGAAAGTTAGAATAACTTTTCAATGTACCTACTTTCAACTAAAGAGTGGCTTGTGTGTACTTAGTCGCTTAGTGGTGTCTGACTCTTGGCAACCCCGTGGACTATAGCCTGCTAGGCTCCTCTGTCCCTGGGATTTCCCAGGCAAGAACACTGGAGTAGCTTGCCATTTCCTTCTCCAGGGGATCTTTCTGACCCAGGGTTCGAACCTGGGTCTCCTGTGTCTCCTGCGTTGCAGGCAGATTCTTTACTTGCTAAGCCATCAGGGAAGCCCTAGAGAGTGGTTTAGGTACTCAAAATATTGTTTTCATAAAAATTGAACACTTTCAGTGACAACCACTGTGGTAAGGACTTTATATATATTGCAATATATGTATTATTTGGAGACGGCAATGGCAACCCACTCCAGAACTCTTGCCTGGAAAATCCCATGGACAGAGGAGCCTGGTAGGCTACAGTCCATGGGGTCGCTAAGAGTCGGACACAACTGAGCGACTTCACTTTCACTTTTCACTTTCATGCATTGGAGAAGGAAATGGCAACCCACTCCAGTGTTCTTGCCTGGAGAATCCCAGGGACGGGGAGCCTGGTGGGCTGCCGTCTATGGGGTCGCACAGGGGTCGGACAGGACTGAAGTGACTTAGCAGCAGCAGTAGCAGCATATATATTATTTTCCCTATATATATATTTTCCTATGTATATATATTATAATCCCTCTTGTTAAGTATCTTATGAGATGCTACTGTGCTGTGCTGTGCTTAGTTGATCAGTATGTCTGACTGTTTGCAACCCCATGGACTGTAGCTCACCAGGCTCCTCTGTCCATGGGGATTCTCTAGGCAAGGATACTGGAGTGGGTTGCCATGCTCTCCTTCAGGGGATCTTCCCAACCCAGGGATTGAACCCAGGTCTTCCACATTGCAGGTGGGTGCTTCACCAGCTGAGCCACCAGGAAAGCCCAAGAATACTGGAGTGGATAGCCTGTCCCTTCTCCAGGGGATCTTCTCCACCCAGAAATTGAACCAGGGTCTCCTGCATTGCAGGTGGATTCTTTACCAGCTGAGCTACCAGGGAAGCCTGCAGATGCTACTACCATCTCTATTTTCTAGAAGAGCAAACTAAGGCTTAGAGGTGATAAATAGCTTTCCCACTGCCACATAGCTGGTAAATACTAAAGTATGCTTGAAATTGGGCTGATATGGTTACAGAACCTTTTTTTTTTTCCACTTACTACTCATCTGTTGACCCTAAAAAGCAAAGAATTAAGTGAAGTAGCTAATATCTTACAAGCAAGTGCCCATGTGTGACTGAAACACAAATAACTGAATAAGGAAAGAAACACGTACAATAACTGAGGTCTCTGGGAAATGTATCCTGAGCATTTTTGAAAGTGAAGAACCAAAATCTCTGTTAGTTTCAATCATTATTCAGAAACTGATACCAAGAGTGTGTTAGTTGCTCAGTTGTATCTGACTCTTTGCGACCCCACGGACTGTAGCCCACCAGGCTCCTCTGTCCATGGGGTTCTCCAGGCAAGAATACTGGAGTGGATTGCTATTCCCTTCTCCAGGGGATCTTCCTGACCCAGGGGTCAAACCCTGGTGTCCTGCACTGCAGGCAGATTCTTCCCTGTATGAGCCACCAGGTACTGTTAATACCTGGCGGATATTAAGAGTGGATATTAAGAGGCAGGATAGCTAATAAGATGATGGTGAGAGACTGGGTAACTCAGGGTCTCAGCTTTAGAGCCAGTTTTCTGACTCAACAGTGCCTCACAGGGATGTCATAGATCTTGTATCTTGCAAAAAAATTTACCTTTATTATGCACTGGACAGAGCTTTGAAAGCAGTAGCCTGGCAAAGTATGGTCATATATGCTGATTACTGACCACATAGACTTAAAGTGGGTGAGTTGTTTTGAGAGTGAGTATATAGTCTAAGTGCATGGTCAGAAACGTTTCTGTTGCTGGACATTCTGGTGCTCAGAGTCTATAACATTCTTTATCCCATTTCTTGTCATTCAGTGACCCCTTTTAAATTTTTGCAGGGAGCAGTTAAGGAAGAGAAATGGTGAAACCTATTTCTGTAAAATATTATAATGTACAAAACTCACAGCAATATTTCTTTTGCCTTCACACTTTGCTCCATTCTGTTCAAGTCAAAATAGACTTTACTCTGAAAATATAAAAATGGATACAAAATTCATCCCTTTGGGCCAATATTTATGGTAGGAAGGTATACAAAAGTGCTTACTTTATCCAGATGGAATTTTTTTTCCCCCCAGTGATAGTGTATTTTAGTCTTTCGGCTTCATTCACTTAAGACTTGAGAAACTGTCTCTTGAGTCTATTTTAAGAATCACCTGACAAGGCAAGATCTTGAAACTTCTGGGATTTCTCAGAAGTTTTCAGCTTTAGGCATAGCTCTCAGCTTTAGCAGGGCTTCACAGGTGATGCGGTGGTGAAAAGTCTGCCTGCCAATGCAGGAGACAAAAGAGACGCGGATTAGATCCCTGGGTAGGGAACATCGCCTGGAGGAGGAAATGGCAACCCATTCCAGTATTCTCACCTGGGAAATTCCATGGATCGGGGAGCCTTTTGGGCTAAAGTCCATTGTGTTGCAGAGAGTCGGACACGACTGAAGGACTGAGCTCGCTCACACACGCAGTGCATGCTGCCACTTCCTCACTTGCCTTGCTAGTCAGCTTTGGAGAACAGAGCTTGTGCCTTCACTTCCATCAATTGCTGTATGTTTCTTTGTCAGAGTATAATTTTTGTAAAATTAGCACTTCATTTTTTCAGAAAAACTTAAAATATATGTTTTAAGTATTCAACTACATCTCAAAGTAGAAAGATAAGAACCTGAGGTCAAAAGATTTTTTTTTTCCCCTCTAGTCAGAATGGTCTTCATTCCCTGTCAGAAACCTTAGCTTTAAAAGCTCTGCAGCATGTCCGTAGAGCCTTTGACAACAGCTTCTGTACTATATAAAAATCTCATTATGCTTATTAAGCAATGAACTTTACCATTTCCCAAGGGAATCAGTTTGAACTAAGAGAGATATTTCCCAAAGGACCAATTGGCATAATTCACATTTCGAGACTTCTAAGCAATCTGTTCCTCTTCCCTTTTTTAAAGAAAAAAGTTATTTATCTTGATTTACTAACAATGTATTGCATAAGCCACTGCCAATTTCAGAAATACAGGTTAAAAGCTCATTATATCAAAAATTCATCCTTGAATTTTCTTCTTTAATTTTAAAATACTTTTATGTAGAAAAGAAAGCTGAGCCACTCAAGAATTCATTGAAATTTGAACACTCTGATTTCTAATTAGATTTCTTCTGATCATATTTCTACATTTTTAAAAAAGTAGAGTAAAAATTATTTATCCAGGTGCTCTTACTATGGTTACCCAATCCCAAGCTACAGCGGTCATAATTGTTATGTCATTAAATGTGAATGTGGTTGGGATCTTTTAAAACAGTGTGTGTGTGTGTGTGTGTGTGTGTGTGTATGTGTGTGTGTATATATATATATATATTTCTCAGATAACTATTTTACTTTTATGTATAAAATACAACTTCTTTCACTTTGAGCCATTTGAATGCTATGGCCATATTTTCTTGTTTACAAACTGCTGTCAGTTATGGCATATAGCCTATTTCAGATTCAGAAAAATCCTCCTATCCCTTAGTGCCTCTACTAACTTGCATGTTTCTGGGGTACAATTCTTTCCTATCAGAGTCTGAATTTGGCTTGTTCACTTTAGGTTGATAGAGCAACTGTGGACATGGAAGCAGCAATGGTGTATGGAACTCATTCTACTAGAACGAAGTCCCAAGTAGCCCTTGAAATAGTTGATGGGCTCATGGAACACCAGGGATGCTTCTAAAAGATGAGAATTTGTTACCCACATGCAAGATGAATTTTCAGACAGTCACCCTATCCACCTCTCTTCTGGAACATTCTTATTTGGCTCGGATTCACTTACATGAAAAACCAAACATGCTTCCCAAATTAAACATGAGCACCCCAAGACTTGTTAGAATTCACATTCCAATGACACTACAAGGATCTCATTTTTATTAAGTTGGATATTTACTTTATGGAGGATTATAGTCAGAGGAGCCTGGTGATCTGCAGTCCGTAGGGTTGCCAAGAGTTGGACACGACTCTAGAGACTTGGCATGCACACATGCATGCATGTGTAAATTTATAGACATTTACCAGATAGCACGCTTGGTAAGATTTAAGGCTTTGGGGAACATTTTTTTATGAGCAGGGCAGAGAGACTTGGCATCTTCTCTTAAAATGTTCACAGCAGGTTGCACAAACAGTGTTCAAAGCTGTGAAAGGGACATCTAACTATTTATTTCACTCAAAGGGCTTTAGAAAGCTGAGTTGATAATGGGCAAGAGATGTAAGTGACTAAAAATAAATTCATTCATGGTAGATAAAGAATCAAAGAGAGAAGCGGAACACATAAATAAAGAAAGGTGAAGAAGAGCTAGGGAAAAAAAAGTCACATTTTATGTTTCCTGAATGAAAAATATACAAACAAGCAAATAAGCATATAAAAACTGCTTTAGAAGCAGGGTGTTCCAGGCTCAAAAACTTGTAAGACTTCTGACTGGACTAAGAAAGAAACACTCCTTGACTCAGGACTAGTGAAATTGTCAAGTGTTAAGCAGCCATTTGGAATGTTTCCATTTACCCTTGAATGGTTCTTCCAAATGCCTATGCATGCTGCCAGACTCCCATGCTCATTTGCAAGGAATACAGCAGACAATTCAGGGCTGCATGATATGAGTGGGAAGCATGGAAGAAACTACCAAATGACCCAATAATCCCACTTCTGGGTATATGTCAGAAGGAAATAAAATCAGCATCACAAAGGGATGTTTACACACCTGTGTTCATTGCAGCATAATTCACTATAGGCAAGATACAGAAACAAGTCACAAGTCCTTTGACAGATGAATAGGTATCAGTTCAGTTCAGTTCAGTCGCTCAGCCGTGTCCGACTCTTTGCGACCCCATGAATTGCAGCATGCCAGGCCTTCCTGTCCATCACCAACTCCTGGAGTTCACTGAGACTCACGTCCATCAAGTCAGTGAGGCCATCCAGCCGTCTCATCCTCTGTCGTCCCCTTCTCCTCCTGCCCCCAGTCCCTCCCAGCATCAGAGTCTTTTCCAATGAGTCAACTCTTCGAATGAGGTGGCCAAAGTACTGGAGTTTCAGCTTTAGCATCATTCCTTCCAAAGAAATCCCAGGGCTGATGTCCTTCAGAATGGACTGGTTGGATCTCCTTGCAGTCCAAGGGACTCTCAAGAGTCTTCTCCAACACCACAGTTCAAAAGCATCAATTCTTCGGTGCTCAGCCTTCTTCACAGTCCAACTCTCACATCCATACATGACCACTGGAAAAACCAAAGCCTTGACTAGACGAACCTTTGTTGGCAAAGTAATGTCTCTGCTTTTGAATATGCTATCCAGGTTGGTCATAACTTCCTTCCAAGGAGTAAGTGTCTTTTAATTTCATGGCTGCAATCACCATCTGCAGTGATTTTGGAGCCCCCAAAAATAAAGTCTGACACTGTTTCCACTGTTTCCCCATCTATTTCCCAGGAAGTGATGGGACCAGATGCCATGATCTTGGTTTTCTGAATGTTGAGCTTTAAGCCAACTTTTTCACTCTCCACTTTCACTTTTATCAAGAGGCTTTTTAGTTCCTCTTCACTTTCTGCCATAAGGGTGGTGTCATCTGCATATCTGAGGTTATTGATATTTCTCCCGGCAATCTTGATTCCAGCTTGTGCTTCTTCCAGTCCAGCGTTTCTCATGATGTACTCCGCATAGAAGTTAAATAAGCAGGGTGACAGTATACAGCCTTGACATACTCCTTTTCCTATTTGGAACCAGTCTGTTGTTCCATGTCCAGTTCTAACTGTTGCTTTCTGACCTGCATACAAATTTCTCAAGAGGCAGATCAGGTGGTCTCGTATTCCCATCTCTTTCAGAATTTTCCACAGTTTATTGTGATCCACACTGTCAAAGGCTTTGGCATAGTCAATAAAGCAGAAATAGATGTTTTTCTGGAACTCCCTTGCTTTTTCCATGATCCAGGGGATGTTGGCAATTTGATCTCTGGTTCCTCTGCCTTTTCTAAAACCAGCTCGAACATTAGGAAGTTCACGGTGCACATATTGCTGAAGCCTGGCTTGGAGAATTTTGAGCATTACTTTACTAGCATGTGAGATGAGTGCAATTGTGCAGTAGTCTGAGCAGTCTTTGGTATTGCCTTTCTTTGGGATCGGAATGAAAACTGACATTTTCCAGTCCTGTGGCCACTGCTGAGTTTTCCAAATTTGCTGGCATATTGAGTGCAGCACTTTCACAGCATCATCTTTCAGGATTTGAAAGACCTCCACTGGAATTCCATTACCTCCATTAGCTTTGTTCATAGTGATGCTTCCTAAGGCCCACTTGACTTCACATTCCAGGATGTCTGGCTCTAGGTCAGTGATCACAGCATCGTGATTATCTGGGTTGTGAAGATCTTTTTTGTACAGTTCTTCTGTGTATTCTTGCCATCTCTTCTTAATATCTTCTGCTTCTGTTAGGTCCATACCATTTCTGTCCTTTATTGAGCCCATCTTTGCATGAAATGTTCCCTTGGTGTCTCTAATTTTCTTGAAGAGATCTCTAGTCTTTCCCATTCTGTTGTTTTCCTCTATTTCTTTGCATTGATTGCTAAGGAAGGCTTTCTTATCTCTTCTTGCTATTCTTTGGAACTCTGCATTCAGATGCTTCTATCTTTCCTTTTCTTTGCTTTTCACTTCTCTTCTTTTCACAGCTATTTGTAAGGCCTCCTCAGACAGCCATTTTGCCTTTTTGCATTTCTTTTTCTTGGGGATGATCTTGATCCCTGTGTCCTGTACAATGTCATGAACCTCATTCTATAGTTCATTGGGCACGCTATCCATCAGATCTAGGCCCTTAAATCTATTTCTCACTTCCACTGTATAATCATAAGGGATTTGATTTAGGTCATACCTGAATGGTCTAGTGATTTTCCCTACTTTCTTCAATTTAAGTCTGAATTTGGCAATAAGGAGTTCATGATCTGAGCCACAGCCAGCTCCTGGTCTTGTTTTTGCTGACTGTATAGAGCTTCTCCATCTTTGGCTGCAAAGAATATAATCAATCTGATTTCAGTGTTGACCATCTGGTGATGTCCATGTATAGAGTCTTTTCTTGTGTTGTTGGAAGAGGGTGTTTGTTATGACCAGTGCATTTTCTTGGCCAGGGGCGGCGGCCAGGAGGACCAACCCCACGTCCAAGGAGCCATGGCTGTGCAGGCGCAGGAGGGCCTAGAGGAGCTATCCCACGTTGAAGGTCAGGAAGGGCGGCAGTGAGGAGATACCCCTCGTCCAAGGTAAGGAGCAGTGGCTGCACTTTGCTGCAGCAGCTGTGAATAGATACCCCACACCCAAGGTAAGAGAAACCCAAGTAAGACGGTAGGTGTTGCAAGAGGGCGTCAGAGAGCAGACACACTGAAACCATACTCACAGAAAACTAGTCAATCTAATCACACTATGACCACAGCCTCGTCTAACTCAATGAAACTAAGCCAAGCCCGTGGGGCAACCCAAGGTGAATAGGTATATATTTATACAATTTATCTCATCAAATATTGTTGTTGTTGAATTGCTAAGTCATGTCTGACTCTTTTCCATCCTATGGACTGCAGCACACTAGGCTCCTCTATCCTCCACTAGCTCCCAGAGTTTGCTCAAATTCATGTCCACTGAGTTGGTGATGCTACCTAGAGGTGATCTCATCCTCTGCTGCCCCCTTCTTTTTTGCCTTCAATCTTTCTCAGCATCAGGGAAAAATCCTGTCATTTGTAACAATATGGATGAATCTGGAGGTCATTATGTTAAGTGAAATAAATCAGACAAAGACAAGTCTTGTATAGTATTGCTTAAATGTGGGATCTAAAATTTAAAAAACTGATTTTATAGAAATATAAATAGTGATTGTTAAGGGCTGAGGGAATAAAAAAGTGGGTTTGACATGGTTCAAAGGGTACACATTTTCCAGTATAGAAGGATAAATTCTGAAGTTTTAATGTATAGCATGTATCCTAATGTAACAAAAGAGTATTGCATACTTGAACGTTGCTGAGAGTAGATGTTAAGCATTCTCACTGCACACATACACACAAAGTTAACTATCTAAGATGATGAATGTCTTAATTATCTTGGTCTTGGTAATCATTCTCAGTATATATGTATATCAAATCATCACATTTCACACTTTGAATATACACAGCTATGTGTGAATTAGTTACTCAGTTGTGTCTGACTCTTTGTGACCCCATGGACTGTAGCCTGCCAGGCTTCTCTGTCCATGGAGTTCTCCAGGCAAGAATACTCGAGTGGGTTGCCATTCTCTTCTTCAGAGGAACTTCCCAACCCAGGGATTGAACCCTGGTCTCCTGCATCGCAGGCAGGTTCTTTACCATTTTCATTGATTATGTTGTTCAATAAAGGTATTAAAAAAGAGACTTTCCATAGTAAAATGAGTATAATTCCCTTTCTTCATAGAAAAGGTGAAAAATACTTATTTTCTAAGCAATTTGGGTTTTTTAGAAGGCTCGTCGATAGGTTTGATTAAAACAAATCTCTGACCTTAGAAGGACTTGGGTGTGCTTATCCCTTATACAGTGACATATTCTGGGGTATGCTCCTCTCTCTGTGGTCCTCACTGATAATGAAAGCTCTCATTAGAACTAAGGCATTGAGCAAGGCAGAGGTGACCACTGACGACTTTGTGACTGCTTCATTTCAAACAATAGCCTGGTTGGAGGGTATTGTCAGAAAGCCAAATTAAAAAATCAAGACTCCACATCTCTACAAACCTAGAGTCTGTCATACAGAATGAAGTCAGACACAGAAGTATAAACATATTATTGCATATGTGTGGAATGTAGAAAAGTGGTACAGATGAACCTATTTGCAGGGCAGGAATAGAGATGCAGACAGAGAACAGACGGGTGAACACAGTGGAGAGGAAGATGTGTGGGGTGCATTCGGAGATCGGGACTGACATATGTGCACTGCCATGTGTAAAACAGATAGCTAGTGCGAACCTCCTATAGAGCACAGGTTGCTTAGCTCACCCTGTGATGACCTAGAGGGACAGGATGAGGGGAGAGAGAGGCAGGTCCAAGAGGGAAAGGATATAGGTATATATGTAGCTGATTCACTTGTTGAACAGCAGAAAATAACACATTGTAAAGCAATTATGAAGTGAAGTGAAAGTCGCTCAGTCGTGTCTGACTCTTTGCAACCCCATGAACTGTAATCCATGGAATTCTCCAGGCCAGAATACTTGAGTGGGCAACCTTTCCCTTCTCCAGGGGATCTTCCCAATCCAGGGATGGAACCCAGGTCTCCCATATTGCAGGCAAATTCTTTACCAGCTGAGACACAAGGGAAGCCCCAAAGCAATTATACTTCAATAAAAATAAATGATTTTTTTTTTTTTTTTAGAAATGAGAGTCCTCCTCTTATGTTCCTTTTTAGGCTTTGTAAAGATAAACTAAGATTGGCTGGTACTTGAAACAAAGTTTTAAAGAATGCAAAGTACATGCTCTTACATACATTGTATGAAAATGATATGAAGGAGGGTTAGACAAAAAAAGTATCATATCAATCCTCTCTTTCCTACCAACTTATTCTGCTAGTTGTCAGCATGCCCTTTTCTACCCTCCAACCACATGAGAGAAGAAAAGAAAGGTTGAATTGAGATTTGTTGAGCAACTACTACTGCAGCCATGAAATTAAGAGACGCTTGCTCTTTGGAAGGAAAGTCATGACCAACCTAGATAGCATATTCAAAAGCAGAGACATTACTTTGCCAACAAAGGTCCGTCTAGTCAAGGCTATGGTTTTTCCTGTGGTCATGTATGGATGTGAGAGTTGGACTGTAAAGAAGGCTGAGCGCTGAAGAATTGATGCTTTTGAACTGTGGTGTTGGAGAAGACTCTTGAGAGTCCCTTGGACTGCAAGGAGATCCAACCAGTCCATCCTAAAGGAAATCAGTCTTGAATATTCATTGGAAGGACTGATGATGAAGCTGAAACTCCAGTACTTTGGCCACCTCATGCGAAGAGTTGACTCATTGGAAAAGACCCTGATGCTGGGAGGGATTGGGGGCAGGAGGAGAAGGGGACGACAGAGGCTGAGATGGCTGGATGGCATCACTGACTCGATGGACGTGAGTCTGAATGAACTCCGGGAGTTGGTGATGGACAGGGAGGCCTGGTGTGCTGCAATTCATGGGGTTGCAAAGAGTCGGACTTGACTGAGCGACTGAACTGAACTGAACTAACCTAATTATATTAACATTCCATGACTAAAAAAATGTATAGAAATATACTCAATGAAATGTAGCAGTTAATTTTAGAAAATTGAATTATAGGTGATTTTTAATTTATCCTTTAAATGCCAACATTAAATTTTCTTCAAGTAGAATCAATTACTTGGTAATAAAATATTTTTAAAATCTTTACTTGCTCAATGCACAATTTGGATATATTTTTTAAGTGAAAAATTATATCTGATTCATTCAACTACTTTTGAAACTTGTGAATGCTAAGGTAATCTTCAACACATAGGCTGAAATATTAGCTAATGAAAAACTTTATCTTCATTATAGGGATGTCCTATATAGAATATTAACCCTTAAAATTAAAATTTTTTAAGAAAAAATGCTATTATTTGATTTTTAATTTTGTGTTACAGGTTTGGTAAATTATTTAACTTCATTTTTGTTATCAGTTGTTTTAGAATATTTTTTCTCAAATTTCTCAGATGAAAAGAATCATGGGGGATGGGGAAAAAAGAACTTATTAAGACACAAAATGGATAGGTTGACAGAATCTCCAAGTGAGCTACCCAGAACTGTGCTTTTTGTTTGTTTTAATAAGCTCCCCAGGCGATTCTTATCAAAGAAGTTGGGGAACACTATTTTAGATTGCACATTTCCTAATACTAGATAATTCTGTAAGCATGTTTATTATGAATGTATTACATGGAACAATGGACCAGCTTTTATATATATTTCTGTTACTGGATAATGCAATGATTGTATTTCTAATATTTTTATTCTTTCCTTTTGTTTTAACTACAATATTGTCTACATTTCTAGACAGCATATTAAAAAGCAAATATATCACTTTGCCTACAGAGGTCCATATAGTCAAAGCTATGATTTTTCCAGTAGTCATGTACAGATGTGAGTGTTGGTCCATGAGGAAGGTTGAGCACCAAAGTGTTGATGTTTTTGAACTGTGGTGCTGGAGGAGACTCTTGAGAGTCCCTTGGACTGCAAGGAGATCAAGCCAGTCAATCCTAAGGAAACCAACCCTGAAATATTCATTGGAAGGACTGATGCTGAAGCTGAAGCTCCAATACTTTGGCCACCTGATGTGAACAGCCAACTCACCGTAAAAGACCCTGATGCTGGGAAAGATTGAGGGAAAAGATGAAGGAGGTGGCAGAGAATGAGATGGTTAGATAGCACCACTGATTCAACCAACATGAATATGAGCAAACTCCAGGAGATTGTGACAGACACACAGGGAGTCAGACACAACTTAGGGACTGAACAACAACAAGATATTTTCTAAGGTTTTCCCTGGTAGCTCAGTGGTAAAGAATTTGCCTGCCAGTGCAGGATCAGTTCAGTTCAGCTCAGTTCAGTCACTCAGTCGAGTCCAACTCTTTGCGACCCCATGAATCACAGCACACCAGGCCTCCCTGTCCATCACCAACTCCTGAAGTTCACTCAGACTCATGTCCATCGAGTCAGTGATGCCATCCAGCCATCTCAGCCTCTGTCGTCCCCTTCTCCTCCTGCCCCCAATCCCTCCCAGCATCAGAGTCTTTTCCAATGAGTCAACTCTTCGCATGAGGTGGCCAAAGTACTGTATTTTCAGCTTTAGCATCATTCCTTCCAAAGAAATCCCAGGGTTGATCTCCTTCAGAATGGACTAGTTGGATCTCCTTGCAGTCCAAGGGACTCTCAAGAGTCTTCTCCAACACCACAGTTCAAAAGCATCAATTCTTCAGCGCTCATCTTTCTTCACCAGTGCAGGATACACGGGTTCAATTTTTGGGTCAGAAAGATCCCCTGGAAAAGGAAATGGCAACTCACTCAGGTATGCTTGCCTGGGAAATCCCATGGACAGAGGAGTTTGGTAGTCTGTAGTCCATGGAGTCGCAAAGAGTCGGACACAACTTAGCTACTAAACAGCAACAACAGCATATTTTCTAAGCTTACATAAGCAACTCTAAGCAAAGAAACTGCCCTTTCTTTCTCTGCATTTGCTTTGTAATTTCACTCGTATGTAAATTAGACATTAGAATAACAGTTTGATCCATAGGTCTTATCCTTCACTTTCCACACACAAACCAACATAATCAACAAGAATACCTGCCCGGAAATATTATGCCTGATTGGCTTGAGGCACTGTGCCTTTTCTCAGAGATGTGCATAGGTAATTCTCTTGAGAGTCACTTGGCCTATGTATACAGAACATAGCTTTAATGTGAATATAACCTCAACCACCAAATCAATACTTATGGCCAAGGAATTCATCAGATAATTCCTCTAGTACAAAATCAGACAAAATCATTGTTTCAATGCCCCAAATTTTGCAACTGTCTCATTTTTATGATGTGGATAATTACAGAGCAATAATATCCTGTTTTTTTTTTTTTAAAAAAAAAGCTTTCTGGTATTTCCTATGTTGCAGGAAAGAGTTAGGTCAGGTGTCTGAGATTTTGAGTCTTGCTGGGCAATTATCAATCTGGCAGGATTCATTTCTTCATCCACTGTGGGCTGTTTATATATCTGAAATTCCTCATTCTTGTCTTCATTAGTGAATTCTACAGCATGGAGTGAAAACAGACTGCACCCCCCCCTCATTTACAGCTTTTATGGAAGTGTTAAAATATGCAAGAACTGGGAGTACTTTAGACTGAAGCCAAATGGATTCTACAACCAAACATGGGTGAGATGTTTTTATGACGTGTTGACTTCTTTTCAAAGAATACATTATATATTTTTTTAGAAGGCTGCATTTTCTCAGTAATGATTTAAAAATACTTAGCTCACATTGATGAAATAAATACTTTCCCAGCAGTGTGGAACCATTTGATAGAAGACCATATGGGCTCTAATTCCTATGCATAATAAGGCCTGAATTAAGGGGCTACAGAAGCCCTAAGTTAAGTGCTTCTTCTTACATTCTTGCTTTGTGGGAACACATAATGACTTCTTTGTGCATTTTTTTCTCAACTGGATTTTCTTCATTATTTTCTTGAAGGTCATTTAAAGTGAAAATTTGGCATTTATATTTAATTTCATTTTCATATTGTTATTTAATTCTTCATTGACTTCAGTGAAATTCAGTGGATCTGCAAAGCTACTGAAATCTTGGCCACTTTGTCACTTATAATAAAACTCTACTGCCACATGGGATAGTTACCATATATACAACATTCTGTGTACGATAGAAACACGACAGAGACCTACAGTATGACACAGGGAACTATATTCAATATCTCGTGGTAACCCATAATGGAAAAGAATCTGAAAAAAGAATATATATGAATAACTGAATCACTTTGCTGTACATTTGAAAATACATTATAAATCTATATTTCAATAAAAAACTATGACACGCATGCGTATGCACTACTGTGACCCCATGGATTGTAGTCGGCCAGATTCCTCTGTCCTTGGGATTTCCCCAGGCAAGAATATTGGAGTGGGTTGCCATATCCTATTCCAGGGGATCTTCCCCACCCAGGGATGGAACCTGCGTTAATTACACATTATTCAAGAGTATACTCAGCCAACACCTCAGCTGGAAAATGTGCTCTCACCAAATGCTTCAGCTGCAGGAAACTGAGAATAAGGTGACTTTTCAACAGCCTTCAAATAAGAAATCAAAAGCATAAGAAATATCATAAATACTGTGGAAAATGGCCCTGGCGCATGCTAATAGATAATTTCTAATGTATAGCATTGGAGAGTAAGCAATAACAGGTCAACTCTGCTTTTCCATGTCAAGGGAAAAGGATGCGTGACGCTGTGGTTTACGTTTTCAAACTTTCAGGTGTCTTCCTTGGCGAAAAGAACTTGAAATCACCAGGGTGAACTTTCCCTTTGATGGTTTTGCGGCTCGGTGAGGCAAAAGGCATATAGGTTATTTAAATACAAATGGATTGATAAATTTACATGTCCTGCTGGAGCGCAGTGTGAGGCGAGCAGCTGAAGTTTTAAATCCCACCCTCCTCCCCCTTCCCCCCTACAAGGTTTTATAATAGAGAAACAGAGATTGCATCCGACCAGGTGTAGACATAATGTAGTACTATTAGAGCCTTAGCTTCATTGTCAGAAACTTCATTTAAATGTCCATAAAAACATCCTGATACAAAGAACGAACTGTAATAGCTTATAATTATGATAGTGCATAAAGTATGCCTCACAGCCCATTACAAAGCCGTAATTTTAGCATAAAAACCATAAACCAGGAGAACAAAACTTGAGAACTTCAAAATAAAATACAGCTTTCGTAACAGCCCAATAGAGCATACCTTTTTTCTCCACAATAAATGATTCTCCTCTGATTCCCATATGCAAAACAGGAGTGGATTTCTGATTTTTCAGACTTCACACTATAACACCTTCCCTAAAGTCTCTTCGAACTGGAACATTAATACATTTTCAAAAGAGATTTTAATACCCTTCGAATGAGATCTAGTTTCAGGTGGAAGGATGGTTATTATTCACTCATGTCAAGATGGGGAAATTAGGAGGAAAAATCTTTTGTGCTTGGTCTGCTTAAAAAGCCCCCTTCTGTCATGAGGAAAGGGAAATGACATTTTGGATCATGAAACCAATACAGTGGGCCTGAATGAGATTTATTAGTGAACAGAGGAAAATGAACATCTAACAATTGTACTTTGTGAAAATAAGCTTGGTCTCAATGCCCAAATATTTAACTTTTTCTCAGCTTCCTTGACCATTTTTAGGGTTCTTTAAAGCACTCTGATTTTTCTCATATAAATGATACACAGTTTACATGATATTAACAAGCAAAAACCCTTATACATAATCACATATACATCTGCGTGTGTATATATATATATATATATATTTATAAAAGTACAAGTCAAAATATGCATGTCAAAAAGTGCTTTTAAAATATACCATTTATTATTACTTTTGAAATAATATTATACATGAAGAGTAAATTAAAATCACTTATAATTCCATCACTGAGATAGAAACTTTTTTAACAATTTGGAGTATATGTTTTGGATATATATTTTCAAAATACTGTTATATTCTTTATATAACTTTATATAGTTTATTTTCCAAAAAGCATTATATAAACTTATTGCAGTATATCTAATCCTTATGGACAAGTATTTAGATTGTTTATCATTTTCTGATATTATTTACATATATATACATGGAAAAAGGAAGAGAGTTCCAGAAAAACATCTATTTCTGCTTTATTGACTATGCCAAAGCCTTTGACTGTGTGGATCATAATAAACTGTGGAAAATTCTGGAAGAGATGGGAATACCAGACCACCTGACCTGCCTCTTGAGAAACCTATATTCAGGTCAGGAAGCAACAGTTAGAACTGGACATGGAACAACAGACTGGTTCCAAATAGGAAAAGGAATATGTCAAGGCTGTATATTGTCACCCTGCTTATTTAACTTATATGCAGAGTACATCATGAGAAATGCTGGGCTGGAGGAAGCACAAGCTGGAATCAAGATTACCGGGAGAAATATCAATAACCTCAGATATGCAGATGACACCACCCTTATGGCAGAAAGTGAAGAGGAGCTAAAAAGCCTCTTGATGAAGGTGAAAGAGGAGAGTGAAAAAGTTGACTTAAAGCTCAACATTCAGAAAACCAAGATCATGGCATCTGGTCCCATCAATTCCTGGGAAATAGATGGGGAAACAGTGGAAACAGTGTCAGACTTTATTTTTCTGGGCTCCAAAAGCACTGCAGATGGTGACTGCAGCCATGAAATTAAAAGACACTTACTCCTTGGAAGAAAAGTTATGACCAACCTAGACAGCATATTATAAAGCAGAGATATTACTTTGCCAACAAAGGCCCGTATAGTCAAACTATGGTTTTTCCAGTAGTCATGTATGGATGTGAGAGTTGGACTGTCAAGAAAGCTGAGTGCCGAAGAATTGATGCTTTTGAACTGTGGTGTTGGAGAAGACTCTTGAGAGTCCCTTGGACTGCAAGGAGATCCAACCAGTCCATTCTGAAGGAGATCAGTCCTGGGTGTTCTTTGGAAGAACTGATGCTAAAACTGAAATTCCAGTACTTTGGCCACCTCATGCGAAGAGTTGACTCATTGGAAAAGACTCTGATGCTGGGAGGGATTAGGGGCAGGAGGAGAAGGGGACGACAGAGGATGAGATGGCTGGATGGCATCACCGACTCTATGGACATGAGTCTGAGTGAACTCCGGGAGTTGGTGATGGACAGGGAGGCCTGGCGTGCTGCAATTCATGGGGTTGCAAAGAGTTGGACATGTCTGAGCAACTGAACTGACATTAACAGAGTCTATCTAGTGCTCTAATGATTACTCTGAAATCAATTTTTAGAAGCACAGCAAAAGATGTGTGTGCCTGCTCAGTCGTGACTGACTCTTTGAAAACCCATAGACTGTAGCCTGCCAAGCTCCTCTGTTGATGGGATTTCCCAGGCAAGACTACTGGACTGGGTTGTCATTTCTTCCTCCAGGGGATCTTCCTAACCTAGGGATCGACCCTGTGTCTCCTGCCTCTCCTACACTGGCAGGGAGATTCTCTACCACTGCACCCCCTGGGAAGTCCCAGAGCAAAATATAAGAGCATACTTTTGGGTCTTAGTGTAATTTGCTAAATAATATTGACAGTTATTGAGGCTATTGTCTATCACATTGGTTTTTTAAAAACATTTATTTTGTACTGGGATATGGACTCCGGGAGTTCATGATGGACAGGGAGGCCTGGTGTGCTGCAGTCCATGGGGTCGCAAGGAGTTGGACATGACTGAGTGACGGAACTGAACTAAACTGATAGCTGATTAACAGTATTGTGATTGTTTCAGGTGAACGGCAAAAGGACTTGGCCACATATATATACATGTATCCATTCTCCCCCAAACTTCCCTTCCCACCCAACTTGCCACATAACACCGAGCAGAGTTTCCTGTGCTATACATAATGTCCTTGCTGGCTGTTCATTTAAAATAGAGCAGAGTGTACCTCTCCATCACAAACTTCCTAACTATCCCTTCCCTCCTACCCTTCCCCCCGGCAACCATGTTTGCTAAGTCTTATCACATTGGTTTTTTGAAAATGAAGTTTCAGGCATAGAAAATATTAGAACTTTTCCCTAATTGTAAAACATGATGTACCATATATGGACAAGGACTTTAGAATCCTCTCCATGCGGTCTGGAGTAGAAACTACAATCTTTGCTCTAGTCTTGTGGGATCCAACCCCAATAAGGGCCATTTGGTCAGATTCTGAGGAACAGACCACCCAATGTGGGAATGCAAAGGAGGCCTTGGTGCAGGGCATTCTAGGAGAGAGAAGTGGGTGAGTGAAGGTACATGAAAGTTAACAAAACTCCACCTGATATTTTCCACTTTCTCTTCAAATTAAGAGATTTCTTTCCTTAATGAAAAGTGAGGGGGCTTCCCTTATAGCTTAATCGGTAAAGAATCTGCCTGCAATGCAGGAGACCTGGGTTCAATTCCTGGGTTGGAAAGATCCCCTGGAGAAGGAAAGGGCAACCCACTCCAGTATTCTTGCCCAGAGAATCCCTTGGGCAGAGGAGCCTTGTGGGCTACAATCCATGGGGTTGCAAGAGTCAGACAAGACTTAGCGACTAAACCACCACGAATGAAAATTGAAGGGGGCAGAGAAAGCTGGGAGGCCTGAAGTGCAAATGTCTGTAATTGTCCAAGTAGAAGAGTAGAGGACAGGATGTAGAACATGTCAGTAACAAACCCATCTAAGCACATTGAGGTCCCAGCTGAAGTTTAAAGTTGTAACATTATAATAGCATACACTCTGTCATATGTGGTACCATGTGCATTGGTGACTGGCTATTCAGGGATATAAGATAGATTCAAGGAGGTAGATTTGGGAAACTGCAGGATATTCATGATAGAAGGCCAAAAGTAGCAGGGCTTAGTGAACTGGGAAGTAGAATTTTGACATGGAAAGTGGGGTCTAGATTGAATAAGGAAGAGAGTAAGAATATAATGGCTTAAGCCATTATATTGGAGATGAGAAAAGGGCCAAAAGATGTGGACTGCTAGACGAGATCCACGAGCAAGTGCTGTGAGAGTGAAAAAGAGAGTTAGCCCTGTAAATCATATTTCAATGCTATAAATTATTACCTCAAGCTGTGGATGAAGATGTATATTATAATAGCTCATAAACAGGGAATGTGATGTGTCAGTTACATGATTCACTCCTTCTGTCTGTTCAGTTGTGTCCAACTCTTTGCAAGCCCAGAGTGGCAACCCACTTCAATATTCTTGCCTGGAGAATTCCCATGGACAGGGGAGTCTGGCGGGCTACAGCCCATACAGTCACAGAGTCAGACACAACCAAAGCTATTTGGCATGCAAGCATGGACTGTAGTTGACCATTCTCCTCTGTCCATGGAATTTTCCAGGCAAGAGTACTGGAAAGATCGCCATTTCCTACTCCAGGGGATCTTCCCGACCCAGGGACTGAACCTGTGTCTCTTGCATCTCCTGCACTGGCAGGTGAATTCTTTACCACTACACCACCTGGGAAGCCCTTCACTCCTTCAGTCCACAAGTAATTACTGAACATTCACCATGTGTCAGGCACAATTCTAGGTCCTGTGGCAACGAAACAAAGTCCTTAGCATCATGGAGCTAATATTCTAATGGGACAGGAAAGATAAACAATAAACAGAATAAATGCATAAAATATGCATCTGACATAAAATATCTCAAATAGTGTTAAGGAAAGCAGGAGCGGAGAATATGGGGTGTTAAGATGTGGTGAAGTGAAGTGAAGTTGCTCAGTCATGTCCGACTCTTTGCGACCCCATGGACTATAGCCTACCAGGCTCCTCTGTCCATGGGATTTTCCAGGCAAGGGTACTGGAGTGGGGTGCCATTGCCTTCTCCAGGGGATCTTCCCAACCCAGGGATTCAACCCAGGTCTCCTGCATTGTAGATAGAGGCTTTACCATCTGAGCCACTAGGGAAGTCCTATGCAAGACATGGTATGCAATTTCAAGTAACATGGACCCAGAAGAAGTAATTAGAATGATATGGAAGAAGAAGAGACAAGGACATATAAGTGGAACCCAACTCATAAATGGGTTGAGTATGTTGCTTTACAAATTGTCATCTGTATTTTAATTAGTTGAAACTAAGGGCTCCTTTTTCCAAAGAAATGAGGTGATTGATTGTGACTAGGACTCAGGTGATCCTGACCCTCCCCTCCCCAAAACACTCTCTGATTGGTCGTGAGTTAGAAATACCATTCTTTGTAGCCCTAAGGTTTTTTTTTTTTTTTAATATAGTTTGTTTATTTTTAATTGAAGGGTAATTGCTTTACAGAGGAGGACATGGAAACCCACTCCAGTTTCCTTGCCTCGAGAATCCCCACGGACAGAGGAGCCTGGTGGGCTACAGCCCATGGGGTCACAAGGAGTCAGACACGACTGACAGACTGAGCACAATTGCTTTATAATACTGTGTTGGTTTCTGCCATGCATCAACATGAATCAGCCACAGGTACACACATGTCCCCTCCCTCTTGAACCTCCCTGGATCTCTTTTTATCTAACTTCTTTAGTTTATCTTCTCCTTCTCAGCCTGCCCCCATTACATTGGTTGTCTTGTGTGGCGTGTACCTTGTTTGTTTTACCATTCTCTTTTTCCTGTTCACAATTCTTGGGCGATGTCATTTATTGCTATGATTTTGCAGCCATTAATTACATCCTAACCTCCCTCTATCTCCTATGTGATCTGTACTTTAACTTCATTTTGGATCTCTACTGAGAGTAAGATAGCAACCAGCCAGTTTACCAGAGACTGTCCTAGTCCAAACACTAAAAATCTGGCATCCTAGGAAAGTCCCTCCCCAAAAAGTGAAGAGTCAGGTTATAGGAGTTGGAAAAGATTGGGAGAAAGGTACAAAACCCATACTTGTGTGTGTGTGTGTGTGTGTGTGTGTGCGCGTGTGTGTGTGCCCTCTTAGTTGCTCAGTTGTGTCTGACTCTTTGTGATGCCAAGGACTGTAGCCCATCAGGCTCCTCTGTCCATGGGATTCTCCAGGCAAGAATACTGGAGTGGGTTGGCATTCCCTTCTCCAGGGGATCTTCCCAGCCCAGGGATTGAACCCAGGTCTTCTGCAATGTAGGCAGATTCTTTACCATCTGAGCCACCAGGGAAGCACACAAAACCCATATAGTACTCCAAAATTAGGGGCTGAAAGTGATACTGTTTTCAATGTCAAATGGATACAGCACAGATTATCTACTTTTCATTACTGTCACTACTTTTGCTCTGATCACTGAAGTTGGCAACCATGATTTTCAGTTCATGGTAATGAATCCTTAATTGTTGATGCTCTTCAAGTGATGTGTCATAAGATGGCATTGAAATGAATTTCAATTAAGAGTATTAATAATCCATCTTTGACTTTGCCAGTGAATTAACTATTGCATTTTGTATTATTGATTTATTAAAGGTCAAATGTGTAAAACATCTTGGAGGAATATATCATTGGGCTTCCCAGGTGGCTCAGTGGTTAAGAAATCTGCCTGTAAATTCAGGAGATATGGGTTGGATCCTTGGGTTGGGAAGATCCCCTAGAAAAGGGAATGACAACCCACTCCAGTATTCTTGTCTGGAAAACTCCAGTATTCTTGTCCAGTATTCTGTCATGGGCAGAGGAGCCTGGCAGGCTACAGTCTATAGGTCCACAAATAGTTGGACATGACTGAGAGACTTCCACTTCCACCTTTATTTTTAACATGATATATTTAACTATAAAGTATATAATTTGATTTTTTCTTAGTAGCTGTGTTTAGCAATAGGCTTGTAACATTCCTGAAAATTGAACAATTGGCTCTTGTGAGCTGGTACAAACCAAGTCCAGCATATCATTGGCCTCATCTTAAGAGGCTTCATTGATGGCAGAAAGCACCATACTCTGCTTCCAAGCACCGTTGCCACAACCACTCCCTCCAAGCTACTGACGTGCCTCCCAGGATCACTGTGTGGTCTCCAGCTTGTCCTTCCTGCTTCACTCCTGCCCACCAATCCATTTCTCAAAGAGAGTGATCCTTTCAACAGCCATGGGGAAGTGTAGAGTCCTTGTTTTCAAAGATCTCCAGTCTTTCCCTCTCACTCAGAATTTAACCCAACATTCCAACCACTACTACTGCCTCTTTGAGCTCCACTGATGATTTTTCTCTTGTCTTCTGGTGACTCTGACGTTGGCTGCCACCTCACCAGCCTTCACACAGTTCCTCCCACAGTCCCAGGGCTTCTAACTTAGTACCCTCAAATCTTGCTTCCTTGACTTGGCACCCTGCACACTCCCTAAATTGCCCTGTCTCTAACCCAATGTTAGAACTATCTGACAATAAAAAGTGTTTCCTGGTCCCTATACGGTCTGTTTTCTCCTCCATTACCCTACATTTCACTGTTTTTCAGAGCATGTATTGGAAACTATTAATGCTATGTTACATATTTATTCATTTATTTTCCATCACCCAAGAAGGCATGCATTTCATGTAAAAAGGGACTTGCTTTATTCACTTTTGCATCTTGAAGGCTAGAAAACGGTCACATAATAAACACTGGCAGGTATTTGTAGAAAGTATATGTGACTCCTAATTGCTGTTGACACTGAAATTTGTTCATTACGGGTGAAGTTCACTATTATTCCTCTCAGAATAATTTGTTCAGTGGGTCAAGGGAACAGAAAGGGGCCAAGTTCCTCAAGTTACATCCTGCGATTTCCCCTCAGAGAAGGGTCTGTTTCCAGTTCTCAGAAAGGTGCCATATGGGCTAACTTGGGATCTGACCTCATTCCATTGACAAATCATAACTCTCCTATCTTCAATACATTAAAAATTATTTCATAACTTAAATGGTTCTTTCCTCATTGTACCCACAATCTTCTAATGACTTAGGACCATGTTCATTTCCTAGCCACATCTCTGGGAGAAAAGAGGATATAAGAATATGACAAAGTAACCTGAACACCACATTTTTTTTGTGTGTGTGAATAAACAAATTGATTTTTATTTATTTATTTATTTTTTAGCTAAAGTCCACACTTTATTTGAATTTATTTAGCTTGTCTGTTGTCCAGCTTTTGTTCCAAGACCCCATTCAGGACACCACATCCATTTAGCTGTTATAACACCCTCTGCTCATCTCTGCTGTGATGGCAGTTTCTTAGATTTCCCTTGCTCTTGATAACTTTGACAATTTTGAAAATTATCAGTCAGATGTTTTTGTCAAATGACCCTTAATTGATATTTGAAAGGCACTTTTATTGTCTGTGTATAATTAAAAATTGGAAACATCTGTGATGTTAGTTCTTTGGAACTGCTAGTTCCAAAGAAAAGATGATGGAGACGAGTTAAAGAAAGGCCATAATTGTTTATAATATTGCAGGAAGGTTAAGTTAAATATGTAAAGGATCAAGCCAAATATTTTTCATTACTATGGCCCAAAAATGAAGTCTAAGGTTCTAGAAAGCAATTAAAACTCCACTATGATGGGTGGACTCATATTTATAAACAGCATATCCAGAATTTTGCTGTTGTCTCATTTTTTTAACTTGGTCTTACTTTATCTATGGACAGAAAATCAAATAGAAGGATAAAAAGAGAACAAGAGAAAGCTACCACGTTCTTGGTTTATTTTATAATAGCAACATGGCCACAATATCAAGGGACAGTTTTCTCCAAAGTCTAAACTCTAAATTGCTTATTGTACATATTTCCTTTAAGATCTTGGCTTCTTTATCTGTGAAGTGGACAAAGTAAACTTATCTCCTGTGAAAAAGTTATAAAAATCAGATAATATATGAAAAAGAACATTATTAGGCTTAAAGATACATACCATAAATTACTTTCAGTGTTTATTAAATGGGCATTTTTATGAAAAGGTATGTTTTCGTAAGACTTTAATGATGCTTGCATTGCTCACAAAACATTTATTATCATTCACTTAGAGAAATGTTTATTGTTTCAGAGACTACAAGTGTTCATACCTTCAGATGTATTCTTCATTTATGTTTTATTCAATACTGTATAAAAGTCATGGATGCTTGCTGCTGCTGCTGCTGCTAAGTCGCTTCAGTCGTGTCCGACTCTGTGCGACCCCATACACGGCAGCCCACCAGGCTCCCCCGTCCCTGGGATTCTCCAGGCAAGAACACTGGAGTGGGTTGCCATTGCTTTCTCCTCATGGATGCTCACCACTTTCAAAACGCAGTTCATCTTTGGATTGACATGCACACACTACTATATTAAAAATAAATAACCAACAAGGACTTACTGTATAGCACAGGGAACTCTGCTCCATATTCTACAATAACCTAAGTGGGAAAACAACTTGAAAAAAAGATTAGATACAAGCATGTGTATAGGTGGAGCTTCCTTGGTCACTCGGAAATTAAACAATCCACCTGCCAGTGTAGGAGAGGCAGGTTAGACTCTTGGGTTGGGAAGATCCCTTGGAGAAGGGAATGGCAAACCATTCCAGGATTCTTGCCTGGAGAATTCCATGGACCGAGGAGCCTGGTCAGCTACAGTCTATGGGGTCACAAAGAGTCAGACACGACTGAGTGACTACCACTTTCACTTTTCATAGATACAGCTGAGTCACTTTGCTGTACACCTGAAACTAACACAACATTGTTAATCAACTATACTCCAATATGAAATAAATCTTTTTTTAAAAGCAGTTTATCTTTCCAAGAAGTCCCCTTTTAAGTGTGGCCTGCCAGACCTCACCCAGGTGGCTTGTCTGAGAGTGCTGACAGAAGACTGTGGCCTGGGTGATAATTCCAGCTCTGACTTTGCTGCCTAAAGCACAAAGAAACTGAAATCTTGTTTCCCATAGGATGGGGGGAGTTGTAGCTCTAACAGTTTAAAATTGGATTTTATTGGGTAATGCTTTGAAGCGCTCACTTTGCATTTCTGCTAACAAAGCTGAACACTCAGCCAAAATATTGGAAAGGAAATACTTATGCAGAATGAAATGACAGAGGCAGCTTGGGAAGTGGGAAGCCAAGCCAAGAATGACAAAATAAAAGGGGGACATTCCAGAAGGAGAAGTGAAAGAGAAAACTGTTTTTAGTTCATTGGCTAGCATCTCCTCGTCCCACAGCCATATCTGAATCTTGGAAATAATGAATTCTATAGCTGTTTTTTTAGCTTTTCCTCTCAAATACTCACTTAAAATCCTAGGGTATTACATTAAAGAAGACTTTAGGAGCCCTTCTGGGTAATCCAAGCTTTTAATACAAATTGGTGTTTACTCGTTAATGGTAGGTGCCACAGATGGAGGTCACAGGAAAGCTTTCTACCCCAACACTGGAAATAAAAAGACTTTAGCTTTCATGCAATGAAAAGAAGTGCTCTGCAAAAAAATTTTTTGTCAGAAGCAATCATCTGAAACACCGGTCTGGGACGTATTTTAAGCCCCATACATGACTCTGAAGGTGAGCATATCTACCTGTTTATCTCCTACTAGGATAATTTTATTCATACTATATTGATTGTTCTGTAAACTCTTCTGCTCCTTGAAAACCACTGTTTATTTGATCATGGGAAGCCAAGCTCACCCAAACTGCCTGAGTGGCTTATTTAGATCTGGCTGAGAGCAGTCATAGAGACAGCCCAGGAAGCCAGTTGCAAAGGACAAATCAGAAAAGAGGACTGAACTAAGCGGATGTTGTTTGTGTTGGGTAGAAACAGAGGATTGGATGGACTGATTTCAGGAAGGTTTTGCATTAGTAATTTTGCCAATGATGTCTCTCTCATGCTCAGAATCCCCCACCCCGTGTGTGTGTTTGTGTATACACTTTTGTTTTAAAAAGTCTTTATTAATTATAACAGGTACCACCTTTCCTGGCTTCCCTAGTGGTTCAAATGGTAAAGAATCTGCCAGCAATGCAGGAGACCTGGGTTCAATCCCTGAGTGGGAAAGATTCCCTGGAGAAGAGAATGGCTTCCCACTCCAGTATTATTATCTGGAGAATTCCATGGACAGAGGAGTCTGGTGGGCTACAGTCCATGGATTGCAGAGTCGGACACGACTGAGTGACAAACACCCACCCACCTACACACACACACACACACACACATACCACCTTTCCACCTTAGACAAGATCCCAAATTTAAATTCAGAACTAATAAACATGGAAACTCCACTCCATCATACTTAAGAGGTCAGCAGTCAAATCTTCTTACAGTGACTTGGATATTGTTATACTGTTGATTTTTTTTCAAGTCTCTTACATTACTAAACAACCCACAGAAATGAAACAGGAATTGCTAACAAGCAAAAACTGATACTTTGTGCTTAAAACATATGAGTTGTGTGGAAATGATTAATGCCAAATTTGAAAAAAATTGCATTAGCTTTTTTCTTTTTCTTTTAGATTTTATATCTTTAAGTGGTTTTTGCAGAGAAGCTATATTTGAGAGAATAAGAATGTATAGATTATTATTTTTGTATAGGTGATTATTTTTAATATATGCATTTGTCTTAAATTATCATAAGTCCAAGGATTTAAAGGGGACTTGGTCATCTAGTAAACTTCTTACTTGAAACTTTGGTTCTTTTATAAACAAAGCCATTTAGATATTGCTAAAATATCTTCAGTTAAAGAGACTGGACATTGGCTGTTGTGACAATAACAGACTTTTTGTACTATTTTCAAGTCAGTGCATATGTATTGCAAATCTAAGTGGTACTGGGGATACAGAATTAAATATGACACTTCCTGGTTCACATATGCATCCATTTAAAATGTTTATTGGGTGTCTACAATGTACCAGTACTGATTTGAGGCAACATTACAGAAGTGTAAAAATAAGTAAGACTAAATAGCTGTTTTGAAACTATAATGTAGTAGAAGAAAAAAAAGACATTAAAAAATATTTACTATAAGGAGAGGCAGTGTAAAGCGCTATGCTAGCAGACAAAGTGGGGCAAGGGGTCAAGGGTGACAGGACAAGGGCGCTATTTTAGATAGGATGGCCCAGGGAGACCCCTCTGACAAGGTGATGTTTTAAACATTTAAAACCCGAACAGGATGAGAATGAGAAGGAAGGCATTATAAGGAGAGAAGTCCTGATGCCAAAGGTACCATCGTAAGGGAAAGAGTGGGTTGAGGATAATTCCCTTGGCCAGTGCTCTCTGCTGAAATTGGGGGAAATGGGGAAATTGCAGAAGAGGAAGCAGAAAAGTGATGTGGGGACAGTATTCAAAGCTCCAATACTTTGGCCGCCTGATTCAAAGAGCCGACTCATTGTAAAAGACCCTGATGTTGGGAAAGATCGAAGGCAGGAAGAGAAGGGGAAGACAAAAGATGAGATAGTTGGATGGCATCACTGACTCAATGGACATGAGTTTGAACAAGTTCTGGAAGATGGTGAAGGACAGAGAAGCCTGGCGTGCTGCAGTTCATGGGGTCACAAAGAGTCGGACACGACTGAGAGACTAAAGGAAACAACAAAGCTTTCTGTATATTCTGCAATGAACACGTACATGTATATTATTTATGTATAGTTATAAACAGTGCAATCATAAATAAGTTATGATTATATTAATTGTAAAATTTATTAGTTATAAAACCTATGCTTACTAAAATTAATACATAAGTATGTTGTCAGAGCTTCCCTAGTGGCTCAGATGGTAAAGAATCCACCTGCAATGCAGGAGACCTGGGTTCGATTCTTGGGTCAGGAAGATCCCCTGGAGAAGGGAACTATAACCCACTGCAGTATTCTTGCCATGGACAGAGGAGCCTGGCAGGCTACAGTTCACGGGGTTGCAAAGAATCAGACATGACTGAGCAACTAACACACACACACACACACACACACACATAAATATGTTGTACTATATACATATATATATACATACGTACATACATGAATATAGTATAAGTTATTTCTGTGTGCATGCATGCAAAGCTGCTTCAGTCTTTGCCCACTCTTTGCAACCCTACGGACTGTAGCCCACCAGGTTCCTCTGTCTATAGGATTCTCCAGGTAAGAATACAGGAGTGAGTTGCCGTGCCCTCCTCCAGGGGGTCTTCCCAGAATCCTCCCAGGGATCAAATTCCCATCTCTTAGGTCTACCTGCATTGGGAGGTGGATTTTCACCACTAGCACTACCTGGGAAGCCCATAACATATTTATAAACATGTATTGATTTTAGTAAATATAGTTCAATATAACTAACACATTTTATGATTTATATAATCATAACTTATTTATGATTAGACTATTATAATTATACATAAGCAATATATTTAGTTAGTATAACAGTAATAACAGCAGTCCCTCAAGTGGTACTTGTTGTATATCCACTGCTGTTCCTGGAGAACTTCATATTTCATCTTAATTAGTTTGATCTTCATAACCACCCTATAAGATAGCTCAGGCATCTTGTTCAGAGGGTGGAAAGGAGGGACTTTTGTGATAGCAATATCATTCAATCCTTTGAACACCTTCAGTATCACAGGCCAAGATCAAATAGTGAGCCTCTATTAAAAGGTGCTATCTATTCGTCAATTCAATTAGGTAGTCTAATTTTTGGTAGCAGAATATTTGAAAGCACTCAACCTGGAAAACAATCAGTTGATGACTCTCAGAGCCACAGTTATCAGTGATGGCAATTATTATACACTAAATCACTGCAGAAAAGCTAGACAGTGGGTAGGCCAGAGGTTGAGCTTTCTTTTTTAGGGCTTCCATAAGAACCTTTCCTAAAACCAATCTGCCTGATCGCTTAGCACAGTCAAGGTGTCCTCTTGAGAAGTTTAATTCACCAAGGGGACACTTTGACTGTGCTAAGCGATCAGGCAGATTGGTTTTAGGAAAGGTTCTTATGGAAGATGAACCTCTAGAACTCTACTCTCAGTCAATTCTGATCCTTGTCACTTCAGTGAGACCTTATTGAAGGGATGCTCACATGTTCAGTTATTCAGTTGTGCCCAACTCTGTGACCCCATAGATTGTAGCCCGCCAGGCTCCTCTGTCCATGGGATTCTCCAGGCGAGAATACTGGAGTGGGTTGTTATTTTCTCTTCCGGGAGATCTTCCCAACCCAAGGATTGAACCCACATCTCGTGCATAGGCAGGCGGGTTCTTTACCACTGACCCACCTGGGAAGCCCAGAGGGATGTTTGATGCCCCTCTAAACTATTCTTTTTGTAGCCTTTCTTGTCCTTAAGAAACTTCTTGTCCTTTTCAAAATGTGCTTTTCACAATTTAGGAAAATGCGTCGCTAGGGTATTAAATGACTATCTCCTGCCTTGATTTGAGACTGGAGACCAGATTTTTATTACGTTGATCAGATCTGTTAATGATGTTCAGTCCTTGACAGGTTAATTTATGTCTTATTGGAGTATTGATCCATTTTTTTTCTTCCTGTTAAACAGTAAAGTAATATTTTAAAATTGTGCAGACTGTGAGTAAAAGTGGCTGATGGTGGCAGGGGGAGGGTGCAGAGCTGAAAGATTACGGATGCAGCTGCTGTTAAGTATCATTTCACTCAAATAAAAATTTTAAAAATTGCTATAAGGGGAAAATGCCTTTCCTATTTCTATCCTTGGAATCATTTTGAAGTCATATTGATGAAAAAAAAATTTTTTTTTAAGTTTAAGCAGACTACAGTCCTCCTAAAAGACACATATTTCTTGAAGGATACAGAAGCCATTTTGATATATTAATCTTATAGCAGAAGTTTTCAAACCTTGCTGGTTGAATGATCTGTTGGAACATGACCATTTTTTATTAAACTGTCATATTTTAACTTATCCAACAGTTACTTTCTTAGTGCAAAATCTCATTAGGGATTTTACATGTCTCTACAGGTAGACTGGTGGAAAATTGATTGCTGTTGTTTCATTTGACAAATTCTTGGATCCTCATATATTTCCTTGCTTTTACCCATCACCAGGAAATGGACTGTTACCATTTTCCAGGCCTTTGTTACTGGAAAGAAACAGAGTCCTTTTGAAAGCTCTGAGTGATGTTTGGGAATATTTAATCATGGGGGTGGCACAATGGCCTCATTGACAGTGGTATGTCAAAATTAATTTCATGGTATTCTGTCAAGGAAAGAATCTTACCATATGCCCTCAAATAAAAATAAATGAGTTAGGAAAACTCTGACAAGGAGTTTGTTAATTCTGCAAAATCTTTGGACGCAAGATTCCCTTAAATGAAAATAGAATCATTCATGCAAACATGATTGAGTTTAATTTATTTCTGTTGTTAAAAAGGAATTAAAAATAAAAGGGGTTTCTATCTTCTTATGCTTCCAAATTCATACTGAATATCTTCAGAACAGAGTCTTACATTTTTATTAGAAATGCATGAAATGCAAAATTACGTGTGAAGACAGAGGAAGAGCAAGAATCTGACAGACATACTTAGAAGGATGTCAAACACTTGGATTGGAGATACAGTGAGCAGATTTTCAAAGTACAACATCCATTCCCTGGAACCAGGACAACGTTACGTGTCAGTGAGTCACCCAAAACACGTATCATGGCAATCTCAGAGAGAAGAGCTTACCTCTGCTCGAACACATGAAAATGTAGTCACCACTGAATAACAAACCTCAGGGCCTGGTTCAAGAAACACATGCAATGCAAGCGGGTTTATGGATGAGGTTCTTAAACAAAACTTCAGTTTTTGTAATGTGATGCTTTAATATTTTGTATGCAGGCACATTTATCAGTTTTTGAAACTGTGCCTGGATTGTTTTTTACCCTTAGGTTATAAAGAAATTCACTCATTGTCATTATTTTTTGGTATTATACTTCTTCACTTTTTGCATGTTGAAATCTAGTGCATTTGAAGTCTCTTTTTATGTATGGAGCAAACCCAAGTTTGTATTTTCCAAATAGCTATTTATTTGGTTTGCCCCACACCACAAACAAAGTAGCACACCTTTTCCTTACTGTTTTGAAATGTCACCTTGCTAGCTTCTAATTTAAAAAATATATATATTGGAATATAGTTGCTTTACAATGCTGTTAGTTTCTACTGCACAACAAAGTGAATCAGCTATACAGACACATTTATCCTTTTTTAAACTTCCTTTCCATGTAGTCACAGCAGAGCACTGAGTGGAGTGCCACATGGTATAAGGGTATGTGCGTGCTCAGTGGTGTCCAGCTCTCTGAGACTCCTGTGGACTGTAGCCCTTCAGGCTCCTCTGGCCATGCCAGGCAAGAAGACTGGAGTGGGCTTCCATTTCCTCCTTCAGCAGATCTTCCCAGTGCGGGGACTGAACTCACATCTCCTGTGTCTCCTGCATTGTCAAGCGGATTCTTTACCCCAAGCCACCTGTGCTATACAATAGGCTCTCATTAGGTATCTATTATATATATATATATATATAGTAGTGTGTATATGCGGAGAAGGCAATGGCAAGCCACTCTAGTACTCTTGCCTGGAAAATCCCATGGATGGAGGAGCCTGGTGGGCTGCATTCCATGGGGTCGCTACGAGTCAGTTGTGACTGAGCAACTTGACTTTCACTTTCACGCAATGGAGAAGGAAATGGCAACCCACTCCAGTGTTCTTGCCTGAGAATCCCATGGATGGAGGAGCCTGGTGGGCTGCAGTCTATGGGGTCGCACAGAGTCGGACACGACTGAAGTGACTTAGCAGCAGCAGCAGCAGCAGCAGCAGCAGTGTGTATATGTCAGTCCCAAGCTCCCAATCCCTCCCACCGCCACACTTTCTCCCTTGGTACCCAGACATCTCGCTTCTAAATTTTCATTTGTACTAGCATCTTTTTCTAGGTATTCTGTTCTCTATCACTGGCACGTCTGTCTAGTCATATTCTAGTGCTATGTTGCATTACTTATAGAGGGGTTATTCTATGGTTCAATCCTGGATAAGGCTAAACTTTTCTCACTCTCCTCCCTGCTCTTCTTTTCCGAGATTTTTCTAGCTGTTTCTGCATGTTTATTTAGAAGGACTTAGAGCTAAAGTATTTTAATTTGTGTAACCAACTTTGAAAAGAATGTGTGCATATGTACACTTATAGAGATAAAGAGTACATCAAATGCACCAAAATGTTACTGCCTGGTGAGTATTGATGAAGGGCATTTGTATATTTTTCATAAGAATATATTGCACCTTTCCTGGTCTGAAAATTTTCAAAATAAAACATTGGGGGGAAAATCAAATAAATAATTTTAGTGAAAATCAAAGTGGTTTCCCATTAGCCTGTAGGGGAAAGATGGGCAGACATGAGGGATCAGAAGAAGAATGCTCAGTGTGTACTTTGAAATAATACTTTGTTTTATTTTGAAAAATCTAAGTGTATTAGCAAAACAAAACATCAATAAAACCCAATTTAAAGCAATTCTGTATGAATATGAGAGCTGTGAGGTGGATTTCAAACTTCACAAGTATTTAGCATTGGGAGATTTAACAAGTATCAGTGTTCTCCATAGTGGGCCAGCCCAGGAAACTCTGTGTCACTGGTTGGCTTTCCCTGTTGTCCAGTAAACCACTGCTTTGCTGGGGCCAGAAGCAGGATGGCCTCTCCCATCCAGAAAAGATGTCAGAAACTCAGGTCCTATTGACCTAGGGATGATAATTCTGACTTCTCTTTCTACCCTCCTCCTCTCTCTAGACATTTCTGCATTAATTAAAAGTCCTGTGTGACAGTCTCTAGGTTCATCCATGTCTGTACAAATGACCCAATTTCATTCCTTTTAATGACTGAGTGGGTTTCCCAGATGGCACTAGTGGTAAAGAGTCTGCCTACGATGCAAAAGACGCAGATTTGACTCCTGGGTTGGGAAGATCCCCTGGGGAAGGAAATGGCAACCCACTCCAGTTTTCTTGCCTGGGAAATCCCATGGACAGAAGAACTCAAAGAGTCAGAGGGGGGTAGGGGGTGTGTATAGGGGGTAGGGGGTGGGAGGGAAGCCCGAGACGGAGGAGATACATGTACACATGGAGCTGATTCACTTCGTTATACACAGAAACTAACAATACTGTGAAGCAACTATACCCCAATTAAAAAAAAAGTTGTGTGAGTGAGGTGTCACTTGGTTGGAACTTGCTGGTGTATGTGCATGTATATTTGTATGCCTCTAACATGAATTTTACCTTCCTTCTGGGTCTCACCTCTCAGGCAGGAATGCTAAGAGGAGAGGGGCAATCCATCCTGCACAGTTCTCAGTTTAGTTGGTACTATCACTCTTTCTGAGCTTCCCAGGTGGCACTAGTGGTAAAGAACTTGCCTGCCAATGCAAGAGACATAAGAGAAGTGGGTTCGATCCATGGATTGGGAAGATCCCCCGGAGGAGGGCAGGGCAATCCACTCCAGTATTCTTGCTTAGAGAATCCCCATGGACAGAGGAGCCTTGGCGGGCTACGGTCTCTAGGTCACATAGAGTTGGACACGACTGACGTGACTTAGCACAGCACACATCACTCCCTCTGGTCTCTAGGGCTTTCTGCCTTCTTGGAATTCCATTCTCCTGCTTCTTATCCTTCATCTAGTTACTGCTGTCCTGTATCCAAACTTCAATAGACTTTAATTGTTATGAAAAGTTCATCTATACTTTTCAAGATGGCTTTAAATTTTCCTCTCATGTGCTTCCATAGTTCTTTGAATAACCTGGACACAGGAGATTTTATGGCTTGTTATAATTATCTAAACTAGGACTAATATTTATTTGGTGCCCACTGTATGCTCAGGGCTTAAATATTCTATTTGATTTTGATGTCAATCCCTTGAGATAGGAGACATTTTGACTTCTATCTTAGAGAAAAGTGAAATAGGCTTAGAAATATTTATTTGCTCTAACAGACAGACTTTAAGATGACTCCAGTAGGTACAGACAAATTTGTCTACAGTGCATATTTGTCTACATATCTAGACATAGTCATCTACATTTGTTGCTGTTGTTCAGTTGCTACCGACTCTTTGCAACCCCATGGAGTGTAGCTTGCCAGGCTCCTCTGTCCACAGGGAAAGTGAAGTCGCTTAGTTGTGTCCAACTCCTAGTGACCCCATGGACTGCAGCCTACCAGGCTCCTCCATCCATGGGATTTTCCAGGCAACAGTACTGGAGTGGGTTGCCATTGCCTTCTCCAATGCATGAAAGTGAAAAGTCAAAGTGAAGTCGCTTAGTCGTGTCTGACTCCTAGCGACCCCATGGACTGCAGCCTACCAGGCTCCTCCATCCACGGGATTTTCCAGGCAAGAGTACTGGAGTGGGGTGCCATTGCCTTCTCTGGTCCACAGGAAAGGTGCAAACAAAGACTATTTGATTCACTTATTGAGGTTCCTAACAGTCAAATTCATAGAGTCAGAAAGTGCATTGGTAGGTGCCAGGGGCCAGAGGTGGGGAGGGGAACTGGGGACTTGGTATTTAATGGCGACTGAGTTTCAGTTTAGGAAAGTGAAAAATGTGAGAGCTGAATGATACTTATAGTTACAAAACAATGTGAATGTTCTTTTTGCCTCTAAAATGTACAGTTGAATATGGTTATTAAAATGGTTTGCTTTGTATTATCTGACTTTTACAACAATAAAGAAACATTTTAAAAGAAGATGATCGCAATATTCACCACCTCTTGTTATCCACAGTCTTGTGTAATACCTGCTCCTTGAATATGGGCTGGACATAGTGCATTGTTTCTGAAAAACAGAATCTAGAAAAAGTGATGATAGTTTACCTTGTGACTTGATTTTAAATGACTGTGATATCTAATCTCAATAGATGTTCATTGTCGTTCAGTCTCTCAGTTGTGTCTGACTCTTTGCGACCCCGTGGACTGCAGCACACCACGGTTCCCTGTCCTTCACCATCTCCCAGAGCTTACTCAAACTCATGTCCATCAAGTCGGTGATGCCATTCAACCATCTGGTCCTCTGTTCTCCCCTTCTCTTCCTGCCTTCAATCTTTCCCAACATCAGGGTCTTTTCCAGTGAGTCAGCTCTTTTCAGCAGGTGGGCAAAGTAGTGGAACTTCACCTTTAGCATCAGTCCTTCCAGTGAATATTCAGGACTTGTTTCCTTTAGGATTGACTGATTGGCTCTCCTTGCAGTCCAAGCCACTCTCAAGATTCTTCTCCAACACCACAGTTCAAAAGCATCAATTCTTTGGTGCTCAGCTTTCTTTATAGTCCATCTCTCACATCCATACATGACTACTGGAAAAACCATAGCCTTGACTAGACAGAACTTTGTGGTCAAGGTAATGTCTCTACTTTTTAATAGGCTGTCTAGATTTGTCATAGTTTTTCTTCCAAGGAGCAAGCATCTTATAATTCATGACTGCAGTCACTATCTGCAGTTATTTTGGAGCCCAAGAAAATAAAGTCTCTCACTGTTTCCATTGTTTCCCCATCTGTTTGCCATGAAGTGATGGGATGATGCCATGATCTTCGCTTTTTGAATGTTGAGTTTTAAGCCTACTTTTTTGCACTCCTCTTTCACCTTCATCAAGAGACTCTTTAGTTCCTCTTAGCTTTCTGACCTAAGGGTGGTATCATCTGCATATCTGAGATTATTGATATTTCTCCTGGCAATCTTGATTCCAATTTGTGCCTCATCCATCTTGGCATTTTGCAAGATGTACTCTGCATATAAGTTAAATAACCAGTGTAACAATATACAGCCTTGATGCACTCCTTTCCCAATTTGGAACCAGTCCATTGTTTCATGTCTGGTTTTAACTGTTGCTTCTTGACCTGCATACAGATTTCTCAGGAGGCAGGGAAGATGGTCTGGTATTCCCATCTCTTTAAGAATTTTCCACAGTTTGCTGTGAGCCACATGATCAAAGGCTCTAGCATAGTCAGTGAAGAAGAAGTAGATATTTTTATGGAATTCTCTTGCTTTTTCTGATCAATTTGATGTCTGATTCCTCTAGCTTTTCTAAATCTTGATAGTAGAATATCTTTATTGATTTCCTGGTTTACACAGTTTGATGAAGTAAGTTACTATGTTCGAAAGGTCAACATGGCAAGAAGTTGAGGGTGGCCTCCAGCTAATTCCAACTGAGGTTCTCAGTCCAACAGTCCTCAATAAATTGAATCCTGTCAGCAAGAGCATGAGTCCAGTTGGGAGCTGCCTCTTCCATAGCTGAAACTGCAGATGAGACCACAGCCATGGGTGTGATAACAACCTTGTGAAGGACCTTGACACGAGGGAGTCCTGACTCACAGACACTGTAGGGTAATAAATTTGTGCCCTATCAAACTGCTGGGGCTTCCATGGTGGCTCAGTGGCAAAGAATCTGCCTGCCATGCTGGAGGCACAAGTTCATTCCCTGGGTAGGGAAGGTCCCCTGGAGAAGAGAACGTAGCCCACTTGAGTATTCTTGCCTGAAGAGCCTCATGGACGGAGGACACTGGTGGGCTACAGTGCATGGGGTCGCAAAGAGTTGGACATGACTTAATGACTAAGCCACCACCACGACCAAGTTGCTAAGTTTTGGGGCAAAGATAGAGAACTACAGATTGCTATCAATAGATAACTAATACACTTGACTTAAGTCCCACAAGTAGTGGGAGTACAGGGTTAAAATCTGGTGATTCTGACTCTATAAAGAATCCTCATGTCATGCTGCTGGGTGACTTCCCAACTGTTTCTTCTTACTTTAAACATATTTTGATTTTCACTCCTAGCATTTAACGTGGTATCTTGTGTGTCTTTGATAATTTTGGAATGAAATGTGGGTTTATGGAAAACAAAATCTTGCGTGGTGAATCAGCCAGTCAAAGCAAAATTGTTTTCAACTTTGTGTTTCTTAAAACTTGGTATGGAGAATAGATCCACATAACATAACACGCTGGTTTGAAATTTCTTCATGCAATTCTGCATGCTCACTGTAACATTTGCAAATTCAGTTTTAATATCTTTTTGCCATAGAATAAGAGTCAGGGAGCACGCACAGGCCCTAATTTGAAGTTAATTCCTTTATCAAACATTTTTAAAATGCTTTCTGAATTTCCGCCTCTGTTCCAAGTCCTTGGAATACAAAATTGAACAGAACAATGTAAGGGGCAAGACCACATGCAAATAATGATGTTATTGTGTGACATGATAAGTGACTGAATTGAGGTTTGAATAAAGAACTGTGGGAATAAAGGATCAACCAAGAAGTGACTAGGGTGACCTTCCTTTGGTGTATCTCTCTCTAATACTCTTACTTTGTCTACACACACACATACACACATACACGTGCTGAGTCCAGAAAAGCATAAATATTCATTCAGAAGAGTTAGAATTTTACTCAACGATTTTAATAATAAAGTGATTATGAGAAAAAGTTCAGATGAAGCTACTTGGCTGATCTGAAGTAGGACGTTATTGACTTTAGTGAATCACTGAGCAACAGAGGTTAGAGACTTGACATTAAAGGAGGCGACACACAAATAATACCTAGGGAATTGCCAACTAGGGAAGAACAACCAGAGAAGCAATTTAAAGTGTGTTGTTCTTTTGATGTTCAAAGTAACTTCTGATGTTTTTACACACTCACAAATCTTTTTTCCCCTCCATGATGAGATACATGCATGTATGCTAAGTCCCTTCAGTTGTATCTGACTCTCTGCGACCCCGTGGAATGTAGCCCATCAGGATCCTCTGTCCATGGGATTCTCCTGGCAAGAAAACTGGTGTGGGTTGCCATGCCCTCCTCCAGGGGATCTTCCCAGCCCAGGGATTGAACCTGTGTCTCCTGTGTTTCCTGTACTGGCAGGTGGGTTCTTTACCACTAGCACCACCCACGAAGCCCCTATATCAAGATACTACCACACAAAATTATCAAAAGGAAAAATTATCATTTGCAGTTAACCATCTTCTATACCCCATTCGGGGTTCCCAGGTGGCTCAGTGGGTAAAGAATCTGCCTTCAATGTAGGATACATAAGAGACGTGGGTTCCATCCCTGGGTCAGGAAGATCCCCTGGAGAAGGGCATGGCAACCCGCTCCAGTATTCTTGCCTGAAAAATCCCATGGACAGAGGAGCCTGGCAGGTTACAGTTCATAAGGTAGCACAGAGTCAGACACAACTGAAATGACTTAGCACTCATGGATATCCCATTCATGTCACAAATTAATTTATTATTATGTTTACCTACAAGTGAGTCTTGGAGAAGGCAATGGCACCCCACTCCAGTCCTCTTGCCTGGAAAATCCCATGGACGGAGGAGCTTGGTAGGCTGCAGTCCATGGGGTCACTAAGAGTCGGACACGACTGAGCGACTTCACTTTCACTTTTCACTTTCATGCATTGGAGAAGGCAATGGCAACCCACTCCAGTGTTCTTGCCTGGAGAATCCCAGGGACAGGGGAGCCTGGTGGGCTGCCGTCTATGGGGTTGCACAGAGTTGGACACGACAGAAGCGACTTAGCAGCAGCAACAAGTGAATCTGGGTGTTCCATCTCAATAAACTATTTTATAATGTTACTTTTTGTCAGCCTACATGGGATATCATCAACTGTCTTCCAAGAACTCTGAAATGATGGAAGTAAATTGCTCCCCTGGGAGTTAAGCTATGAATCAAACAAATAATGAATAAAAGTACAGAATCGCAGTTATCTTAGATGGTGCTGCAAAACTTGATTGTGACTTGCCTGAAGGAGTGATGAATCAATGAATGCACTATAAAGAAGGACATATTCTCAACAGGCCGCTGTTCAGCCATAGCAGGATGAAGGAGCAGAGTCCCAGGAGCAATGTGGGCCCTGCAATTTAAGCTCTGTCCTAGCCAGTGAGTAAGAGCATCGTATCAAGCTGGATGTGTTCAGCACCTAGGCATCGGATTAATCACCCAAACTCTTATTATGTTCCTCTTTCATGTTCAGTAAGGAAACTTCCAGTTGCTATCTTGCTTCCTGTATAGGTCAAGGTTAGTGAGACAGACCCTGAGAAGAGGCGAAGGAAGAAACAGCTTGTCAGTGAACTGGGGAAAATGACTAAAGTAGGAACAGTGATTGCAGACAATTTCAGTAGCTCTCCGCTTTTTTAAACTGTGAACTTTGTTTTGAAACTTTTCATTTTGTATTGGGGTATAGCCAACTAACAATGTTAGGATAGTTTTAGGTGAACAGTGAAGGGACTCAGTCATCCATACACATGTATCTATTCTCTCCCGAACCCCCCTCCCATCCAGGCTGCCACATAACATTGAGCAGAGTTCCCTGTGCTTTACAGTAGGTTCTTGTTGGTTATCCATTTTAAACACAGCAATGTGTACATGTTCATCCTGAACTTACTAACTAGCCCTTCTCCCCAAGCTTCTTCCCACCCCCCCTCCGGCAACCGTAAGCTCCATCTTCTAAGTCCGGAAGTCTCTGTTTTGAAATACGTTCATTTATATTATTTCCTTTTAGGTTCCAAATACAAGGGAAGCTGTATGATATTTCTCCTTCTCTGTCTGACTTACTTCATTCATTATGACAGTCTCTAGGTCTATCTGTGTCACTGAAAGTGGCATCATTTCATTCTTTCTAATAGCTCTAACTCTGCACTTTGGATCAACCCATGAGAATTTAAATATATTTAATCCTCTCTCATTTTAAACAATAAAATGCAATAAACACACAACATCCATTTTTCCAATAATACTTGCCTTCAGTCCCAGACTGATGATACTGTGAAATCAAGCTCCAAGTTTATGAATTTTATTCATTTAACTTGGATTTATTTACCTATTGTTTCTCCCTAGCACTGAGAACAGGGTTATTTGAATTTCCTGACTGCATTTCAGTGGTCCTACACAGAGGACTAGCTTCCAAAGAGTTTATTAAGGAAGAGACTAACATCATCAATAAAACCTCAGAGAATCGCAGGGTAGGGTCAGCCCCACAGTGTTCTGCTGCCTCTTGTCATTAGGAAAGGCTCCTTTTATGGTCAACTTTGTCAGTTTGCACGAATCCTTTTAGATTTTCAAGTTTGGAACCTTCCTGAGCAGCTTAAGAAAACGTAAGATGCAAAGTTTTCAAAATGTAGAAATAACCCAAATGGATGACTCGTTTTATCTTCATAGGTTTGGTCAGAAACATGACAACTTGGGCAACTGTGTGCAATGTTTTACATTTAATGACTTTTATGACTGAAACTCTGCTAGGCAGAATGGTGCAAACACTTGTAATCAATAGAAAAAGAATCCACCTGATATAAAATCCAAATTTCAAAAGTCAGGTAAGATTGCATGTCTGAAGCTCATCAACATACTCTAATGCATAAGAGGGTGAAATGCTGGAGTGACCTGTGGAAACAGTGGCTCTTTTCCTTGCTATGAACAGGAGAGTGAGAAGCAGCAAAGAACCATCCATAAATGAGCAGCCTTTTCATATTTCTTGTAGCTACCTGGAATGGGCAGAGAAGAAAAACGCAGATAAGAAAATTAAAAGCACAGGCTCCTGAGGACCAGTGCCAAGAGCCTTCTGATCCTAATTTGATGTGGAGTTAGGAGTGCAGGGAAGTTCCGTGTTGGTTTCCTTCGCGCGGCTGAGAGCTCTGACTCTTCTGGCAACAGCATTTCCCTGGAAGCTACACAAAGTCCCCTTTGATTGCCTGTGATCAAAGCCATGAAGGAACTCCTGCAGCATCTTAGCTTCAGAAGGCCAGGGAAATCAGAATGCTGAGAGAGTATTAATAATTTCTAAGCACATTTTTAAGGTGAGTGGTACTTCTGAGAGAATTTCATCATTACTAAAAATGATTTGTTTCTGCCCTTCTTGTTACACACCTGGGAAAAAGCTAGCTTTAACTCTCCGATTAGTAAGTTGCATGTCATGGAGGATATTGACAAAACAGTAAGTCCCCTACATACGAACAAGTTCCACTCTGAGAGCACATTTGTAAGGCCAACAAAGTTAGCCTGGATATCTGACCAACACAATTGGCTATCTAGCATGTAGAGTAACAGGTTTATAATACTTTTCATGCAAATAATGCACACATAAAACAAACAAGCCATTTTTACTTTTATAATACAGTACTGTGAGCAGTACAGTAGTAGAGTACAACAGCTGGCATACGGGGCTGGCAGGCACGTTAACATCTTTGTAGGTTTGCAACTTGAGGGTTTGTATGTAGGGGACTTACTGAACATTCAGTTGTTCTTCTCAGAATTTATGCAACTGACCATGTGGAGACAGACAGGATTCAGTGATGGAAGGCTCTCTAGACTGCAAGTCAGGGCACTCAGCTTTGTCACTGATGAGCAGACTTGTCAAACGGCCTTGGCCTCAGTATCCCCATCTGTAACATAGGATTAGAAGCTGGAGCTCCACATTCTTAACAGCTCCTCTGAAGCAACCTCAGGAATGAGGCTCCTGTTTGATTGCATAGATTCTCACTTATGCCATGGATGACCCTTGGCAAGACTGCCAAGTCCTGAGCTTTCTCTTTGGTGTTCTTTTTCCTCTTTTTGTGCCCTTTCTGCCATGTTTGGTGTCTCTGTCCGCAGGAAAGATATCTCAGTGTGAATTAGTATGTAGCACCTGGCCAAGAAAGGTTTGTAATTTTTAAAAAGACAGCAAAATAATGAGAAAGGAAAGAAAGAAAGGAAGGAAGGAAAGAAGGAGGAAGGGAAAGAAAGAAAGAAAGAAAGAAAATATATATGGAAAAGGGAACATGTTTTAAAGTCAGAAAATCTGCTTGTGTATTTCAACTGTACAATTTATTATTTGTGTGAATTTCATTAAGTCATTTGACTTTTCTGAGTCTCAGTTTCTTATCTATATAATAAGACCTAGTCCATAAGCTTGAGACAAAGTTAGAAAGGTAAAGGGTTTAAGTACAGTGTAAGTTTATTACATAAAGTACACAATCTAAATTATGAGGTTTTTATTATGTTTACTATTTATTTAAAGATTTCATGAATTTTGGTAACAGTGATAGTAGAGGAGTGTTAATAGGAATGGTTGTAGTGACAAGAGCTACCAAAGTGTTTTTGATTTTTTAAAATTGTTGGTGAAGTACAGTTGATTCACAATGTGCTGTCAGTTTCTGTTGTATAGCACAGTAATTCAGTTTCAAATTATTTTTTAATGATGGCACATCATACACAGTGAAGAACCAAGGTAAAAGAATTAACTCGAGAGAAGATAGGACCTGTCCAATGCAATTAAAATATGTATGTCTGTTTCTAGCATAATGTAGAAACCAGATACCTGGAATATTTTTTTATTTTCTTCCCTCTATTCCTCCTTCTCTGCTTTCTCTCTCCCCTTCTCTTTCTTTCTTCCTTCTTTCCTTCCTTCCTTTCTGTTGCACCCACTCTGCATTGACAAACTCCCATCCAACACCTGCTATACTCTAACGGAAAGGTAAGTTGACGGCAGGGTGAGAGCATCACCTTGGACCAGAACTCTGTGTCATGGAGGATTGCAGGAGGCATCTGGTGGGGATGAGAGAAGTAGCTATTTTATCTGGAATTTGGAAGACTTGAGGCTCAGAACCAGAGCTGAAATTTGGGGACCTCACAGGAGTGTCTGGACAAAATGTGCTGCCAAACTTGTCCTAAGCAAGTGCTTGCAGACACAATTCGTTTTCAAAACATAGGATCCCTGGGGATATGGTTGAAACTCTTTCTTGTTCTTCTGATCAGAGTTAGTAGTGAGAGAGCAGGGAGAGAATAGAATAAGAGAGTCAAAAATTGGAGAATAGCAGAAAGTTAGGCTGTCTTATAGGTTTTCAGAAAGAAAAGGAAAACCCTGTGATAGTAACATAGATTTCAAATAAAACCAGTAGGCAAGAAAGCTTACTCCCCCAACCCAACCATAACCTCAACCTCTTGCACATCACCAGTACTAAGCCACCTGCCTCTTTTCTGGGGATTGGATATTTCTTCCAGCTCTTCTCCTTCAGGTTGGCTCTTGGTGCCACCTTTCCTCTCAAGGTGCCATCTGTCCCCTTGAGGCTAAAAGGTTATCATGACTTCATTTCTGTTCACTGGAGTAGGCACTGAGCATGTGTGCTCTTATAGCTATTGTTCAATGATGGGCTTCCCTTGTGGCTCAGCTAGTAAAGAATCCCCTCCCAGTCCCTGCAGGAGACCTGGGTTCGATCCCTGGGTTGGAAAGATCTCCTGGAGAAGGGAAAGGTTACCCACTCCAGTATTCTGGCCTAGAGAATTCCAGGGACTCTACAGTTCATGGGGTCGCAAAGAGTCAGACACGACTCAGTGACTTTCACTAGTGATGGTCAAGGGCCCAGGGAACTCAGCTGTATGCTCCAGAAGCTCTGTTTATTCCTTCCAGCCACACAGCAGCTCTTCTGTTGCCTGTCTACCTAACAAGGTCAGTGTGTTAACTGCAAGAGGGTTTTTCCTGTAGTGGGAAGGAATCTTCCCATGTTACCTGGTGGTACTAGTGCATCCTGATTTTTACATAGGTTGCATGCAATCGAGTGTTTATTTAATGACCTTCTAAGGAACTTTTGCCTTATGACTCTCATTCCTTTCCATACCAATTCCCCCTTAGGGTGGTTTTCCCTACAGGAGCTAGCTGCCCGCCTAACCTGAGGATTCACAAAATTGATGAGCTCATGTGCTCATGGCAGTGGGTGTCATCATTTTGTTCACTTCCAAACTGACTAGCATAGATTGTCTGACTTACAAAAAGCCTGAATTAAAAGGGTCAACTTTTACAGTATCAGCAAGAGATGACAGTCACCACAGCTGTTATGGTTTCTGAGAAACCCATAATGCCTCCAAGGTCTCCTTAGTGTTCAAGAATATTTCAATATTTCTCAATCACAGCATCTTGTTTCTGTGACTCTCATTTGCTTCCACCTGAATTAAGTCCTATTAGTATGATATTTCTTTCTGCTCAAGCACTGATTATTGTTGCTTTTTAAAACCCCTTTTCTGCCTTTATTTACAGAAAGAATTTTAAAATGTTTCTTTCTATGAATTTGTGCTGCTGTTGGATTTCAATTACCAAGGATTCTGGCCTTCAGATGCTCAGTTCTTCCCTCATATACTGGGTAACCTCACTGTGCCAGAACTTTCTTTCAGGGAAATTTAGCTTTATTGTCCTTTTGATCTCCTGGAGCTTTTCATTTTTCAGTAAATAATGATCTAGTGAGTGCCATGAGATGAGGTCAAGGCTACAGTGGACTGTTACTTTGCTTTCATTAGCATGTGTCTAAACACTTAACCTTGGAACCTTATCCTTTCCAGTAGCTTTTCCCATTTATTCATTTTCTTCCTAATTTAATTCTTTATAAGAGTAAAGAACTTTATTGTCTTTAGGTGGATAATCAGAAAAGTGAAAGTGATACTTGCTCAGCTGTGTCCAACTCTTTGTGACCCACAGACTGTAGCCCACTAGGCTCCTCTGTCCATGGGATTTCCTAGGCAAGAATACTGGAGTGGATTGCCATTCCCTTCTCCAGGGGATCTTCCCGACCCAGGAATCGAACCAGGTCTCCTGAATTACAGGCAGATTCTTTCCCATCTGAGCAACCAGAGAAGCCCATAATCAGGAAATTGTACTTATTCTTGGGCTGTAGGCTGTGAGCACAAAGGACGCGTGGACATTTGTAAAAGAGAAAATCTGTTCCTTGTCTTTGAGATGCCTATCGTTGCTTCAGTTCAGTTCAGTTCACTCGCTCAGTCGTGTCCAACTCTTTGCGACCCCACGAATCGCAGCATGCCAGGCCTCCCTGTCCATCACCAACTCCCGGAGTTCACTCAGACTCATGTCCATCGAGTCAGTGATGACATCCAGCCATCTCATCCTCTGTCGTCCCCTTCTCCTCCTGCCCCTAATCCCTCCCAGCATCAGAGTCTTTTCCAATGAGTCAACTCTTCGCATGAGGTGGCCAAAGTACTGGAGTTTCAGCTTTAGCATCATTCCTTCCAAAGAAATCCCAGGGCTGATCTCCTTCAGAATGGACTGGTTGGATCTCCTTGCAATCCAAGGGACTCACAAGAGTCTTCTCCAACACCACAGTTCAAAAGCATCAATTCTTCAGCGCTCAGCCTTCTTCACAGTCCAACTCTCACATCCATACATGACCACTGGAAAAACCATAGCCTTGACTAGACGAACCTTTGTTGGCAAAGTAATGTCTCTGCTTTTGAATACGCTCTCTAGGTTGGTCATAACTTTCCTTCCAAGGAGTAAGCGTCTTTTAATTTCATGGCTGCAGTCACCATCTGCAGTGATTTTGGAGCCCAAAAAAATAGTCTGACACTGTTTTCACTGTTTCCCCATCTATTTCCCATGAAGTGATGGGACCAGATGCCATGATCTTCGTTTTCTGAATGTTGAGATTTAAGTCAAATTTTTCACTCTCCACTTTCACTTTGGAGGAGATCAAATACCCAGAAAAGAAAGGGGACTTAAATATATTCTACAAAGCAAAATCGAAGAGAAAGTGCATGTGCCAGATGCATCTACTGCTGAGCACTAGCAGGGAAGATGCTCACATGGATGACGGGCGGAGGTGGGACCAGAGGTCTCTGCACAGGACAGCCAGAGAAGTTCTTATGCAATACAACAGGCTGCTCTAGTTCCTATCTGAACTTGGATATAAAGAATATAACATACTATGTTCTTATTAGAGGATAACACACCAGAGGCAGGAGCTCTTTCTCTGTGAATGCTTGTAGTGTGTGTGTTTTATAAATTTGCATACTCTCTTCTTTCATCCATTCGTAAGGGGAAAAAAATATTGGCTCAGTATATGAACTAATAATTTCATGATATAAATTATCTAGTGAAGTATAAGAAATAGATAACTTTTTCTTCATCAATGATAAAGTATACTTTGATTAAAATCAACCAACCAACAAAAAAACAAGCAATTTTTCACCTGCATTACACAAATAGGTAAGAGGTAATTAATGGGAAGATTTTTTATCCCTTCAAGAAAAATCAATTGTATACTTGTTTTACTCAGCTTCCTGTCAAGAAAACATCTTCACTCTCCCTGCACTGAAGTGTCTTACAGGCAAACATTACATGCGTGGCATGAAGACCACACTGGAATCAACCCCAGACCCTCCATGGACAGGGGGCCAGCTTCATGATGTCCTCTGGTCTAGATGGGCTTCTTATTACTGACAAGTATCATAAAATCGTTCCTACAAAACCAGAGTGTTTCACCAAGCCACATATAGCTTCAGGGTAAAAAAAGAAGTGGGAATAAAATATAGAAAACACATCATTCACTCTGTTTTAGAGTATAAAAACATGCTGTCAAGCTGTTTTTAAAACAAGTACCTTTAAAAACAACTCCTTTGCTTTACTAAACAGAATAGAAATTTTTATTTCATGTTCAGACATACAGAATTTTTTAGGTCAATGGTATGAAGGTCTGGGGGAATAACCAATGTACCTCTGAAGGGATAATGATGTGTACGATTGAATAATAGGATGATCTGTGCACTTGTGCAGAGGTGCATATAGTATCATACATGGACTATATATATATATGTTAATATATGATACATATATGGATGACAGAGGATAAGATGGTTGGATGGCATCACTGACTTGATGGACATGAGCTTGACCAAGCTCCGGGAGCTGGTGATAGACAGGGACGCCTGGTGTGCTGCAATCCATGAGGTTGCAAAGAGTCAGTCACAACTGAGCGACTGAACTGAACTGACTGATGGACTGTAGCCCCCCAGGCTCCTCTGTCCATGAGGATTCTCCAGGCAAGAATACTGAAGTGTGTTGCCATGCCCTCCTCCAGGGGATCTTCCCAACCCAGGGATTGAACCCCAGGTCTCCTGCATTGCAGGTGGATTCTTTTACCGTCTGAGACACCAGTATCATATATATACTGGATAAAATCCACCTGAATATGTATATTCATATACAAATCTAGGTGAACCAGAAATAGGTGTTGGAATCCTTTCTTTTTTCTATTTTTTTTTTTAGGGGGAAAATCCTTCAAAGTCAAATACACTTTGCTGGGTAAGCTGATTCATCACCACAACTGTACCATATAGATAAGTCTTGGGTGTTCAGAACCTAACTCTGATATGGAGACATCCCCATGTATAAATTTGTCTGCCTAGTAAAATAGTCACAATTAATCATCTTTCCTGCATAGTAAAATATCAGCCAGAAACTGAGATTAAAATTTAAATGACTGGACATTGTTCCCATGGATTACTCCACTCTAATGAGTTTAAGGCAATGGCACCCCACTCCAATACTCTTGCCTGGAAAACCCCATGGATGGAGGAGCCTGGTAGGCTGCAGTCCATGGGGTCGCTAAGTTGGACACGACTGAGCAACTTCACTTTCACTTTTCACTTCCATGCATTGGAGAAGGAAACAGCAACCTACTCCGGTGTTCTTGCCTGGAGAATCCCAAGGACGGGGGAGCATGGTGGGCTACCGTCTATGGGGTCACACAGAGTCGGACACGACTGAAGTGACTTAGCAGCAGCAGCAATGAATTTAAACAGAGACTTGGATGATGTTGTTGTTTAGTTACTAAGTCATGTCTGACTTTTTTGTGACTCCTGAGAGTAGCCTGAGAGGCTACTCTGTCCGTAGCATTCTCCAGGCAAGAATACTGGAGTGGGTTGCCATTCCCTTCTCCAGGGGATCATCATCTTCCCATCTCAGGGACTGAACTCACATCTCCTGCCTTGTTAGGTAAGTTCTTTACCATTGAACCACCAGGGAAGCCCAAAGACATGGATAGTACACAATGACAGAGAAGTTCAAAAAAACTGATGTGGGTCTTTCGAATCTACCTGGAGAGAAATATGGGCTTTCCTGGTGGCTCAGCTGGTAAAGAATCTGCCTGCAATGCAGAATAGGTGAGAGAGAGATGGTCAGACATGTGCATCATGTCTACTGAAAGAGCCCAAGGTCCAGGTAAGAGCTCAAGAAAGTGGAAGGAAAAGCTGAATTTCCTACAGAAATTATATGTAAAAAAAGGTTTTAGAGCCATGCAGGCAAGTGTTCAAATCCTGGTTCTTCCTACTTAGTCCAGTTACACATTATCTCAGATTGTAGAATGTAGCTTTTTGCCTGTGAAATGGGGATAATCCCTATCCTGTGAGATTTCTGTGAGGAATAAATACAAAAGCGCTTGTATAACCCAGGTTAGTGTGGTGGTCAGTTTTGCATGTCAACTTGCCTAGGTTATACTACTCAGTTATTCGATCATGTATTAACCAATGCTAAACAGTGTTGCTGTGAAGATATTTTATAAAGTAGGGGAGCAGAATTTGCCAAACCAAAATATGTCTCTTTGGCATTTTTAATTATTTTAAACTGGTTACTTATTATTATTTTTTAAAGAAACACGGGCAACACTCTGAAAATTAGCCAAGAGTTAACATTTTGTAAGACATTGATATTTACATGGAAAACCTCCATTCATAAGGGTATCTTCCTGACTATACCACAAAGAGGAAGATGACTGTATCTTTAGAAACTCTTATTGATGGAGAATGCAATGACTTCAATCTGCCTAAACAACCTTACCCTTGTTTACTGTGCTTTTCCTGGTCAGCTTCTTAACTGACAGTCAACCTCTTTTGTCTGTAGCTAAGGAGAGTATTTAAAGTGAAGGCTTCAGCCATTTTGGTGAGTTACTCAGTTTTCCTGGGTTTCTCCCATGTACACATGTTATTAAATATCTGTTTGTTTTCTCTTGTAAGTCTGTCTCATGTCAATTTAACTCTTAGACGAACCACAAGATCCTAGAGGGGTAGAGAAAAATTTCTTCCTCTTTGATAGTAGACATAATTGGCGTCCACAGTCAGCTGACTTTAAGTACAAAGGATTATCTTCTGTAATCTGAGTGAATCTGATCCAACTAGTAGAGAAGATTTAAGAGAAGAACTGAAGTTTTCCTAAGAGAGGAGAAATTATGCTTATGGAACACAGTGGCAGCCCGTGCCTGAGAATTTCTATTCTATACCTACCATCTATCTACCTAATCTGTCTACAAAGCTAATATTATGATGGTTAAACTTAGTATTTAAGTGTATGAATTAACCAAATTGCTCTATTTCTGTGAATAAAAAATGTTTAGTTTATCTTTCTAAATTTGCCAAATAATTAAGTAATGCAATTAATATATTAATTTTTGTTATTGGTCAGTTCTTTAGTCATGTCTAACTCTTTGCAACACCATGAGCTGCAGGACACCAGGCTCCTCTGTCCTCCAATGTCTCCTTGAGTTTGCTCAAATTCATGTCCAGTTGAATTGGCTATGCTATTATGATAATGTTAATTAATTATTAGCATAAAATTAATATATTTCTATATGGCTAAGTATAGGAAACTTGAAACATAAATGGTGACTGCTTCTATGACACTGAATTTTTTGTTAGTAGATTCTGCTTTAAAAGACTGTTGGCCTTAGGATAGCATCATTTTTTCTAATATTCTTGTTCAGAGAGTCAGCCAATCAATGAAAACGTATTGAATATTTACTAGATTATCACTCTTTCAGAGGACTTAATTTTAACCAGTGCCTTCCAACTTTGGCCCTAGTGACAGGCTGGATAATTCTTTGTTGTGGGGGTGGTCCTGGAATTTTGGATTTTTAGCAACCTTCTTGGCCTCTGCCCACTAACATCACCCTTCTTTCCAGCTATGACCACCAAAAGTGTCTCTGGATGGTGCTATAGAACCTCAGGGGAGACAACTCACTCCTAAGTGAGAGATATTACTTTAAATCCATGAAGTAGGTTGTATTTGACATGAAATGGATTGCAGGCTGTCTGTGATAAACTCTCCCCAGATCTTAGTGGCTTGAGACAATAAACTATTTTTTGCTCAAATTAGAGTGAAACAAGGGTCATTATACTGAGAAGAGGGAGTATGTTGCATATTAGGGAGCCTTCCACCTTGCAGTTGTTTGGGTCACTGGCCAGAATTTAATCACATGGACCCCATAAATGCAACAAAGGCTGGGAAATAGAGTCTAGTTCCTTGCCAAGGCAGACAAAGTTAAAGGTTAGTAAATAAGAAGTCTCTGCTGAGAAGCAAGAAGTTTTTGCCCATACATATTCTACTAAAATGAGGCCAAAAGATTAAAACAAGACAGACAAATTAATGTGATGGCTTTGGAAGGGCTTCTCACAAAACATTATTAGAATTGTTTACTTCCAATCAAGGAAATCAGTATTTGCTCATATGGCTTTCAACCACTGAGTAAAAATATGAATGGATGATTTCAAAGCCAGGGCCTTTGCTCAGGTCGTTAGCAAGCATTTAGTGGGATACTGGAGTCTTTTCCAGTCCGATATTCTCTTCAGGTCTTTTAAGACATTTCAGATCTAGGAGGGTTAAACAAAAGTGGTGCTTCTGATCTTATTTTTCTGGATTCACAAGAAGTTCATAAAAGCTCATAAAAGGAAAAAAACAATAAACATATGGCTCTAATTTAGGGGAGTCTGTTAGGAAGGCTGCTCTGCACCGGCGCTAGGAAGGTGATAGATGAGCCCGGATTCAGATTCTGACTTCAGAAACAACTTTCTATGAGACTTTCAAGAATATTCTTAACCAAAAAGAGCTCAGTTTTCTGATTTGTAAAAGGAAAATGCCACGCTTTCAAGATTGTCATTAAGATCACTTGAATTAACATACATAAAACACCTAGTGAATAGAGTGCTTGGCAGAGCAGTACTCATTTTTTTTTTTTAATTTGCTCCTTGCTTCTCAGCAGTCATAGATGATGTATTACCTCTAGGCTGACTGACAGACATGATCAGAAGGAGAATAGAGAGAGGAGGACCAGAGGGAGATCACAAGTCAGAAACCAGAACAAAGCAAGCAAGCATAGAAACACACATAGAAAAGTCAACTCAATTTTAGTAGAGGGTTTAGTAGAAATGGAATATTGGGCTTAACCATAAGTAGGATGCATTCTTAAGGGTTGAGAAAGAATAATGCCATTAGCTTTATCTGGATTGTTCACTAGTGATCACTATGGGATGCCAGCTGCTGTTCCCTCTTTCATCAACTCTTATTCCCCCTTGGAAGACAGACAGTGACAGATGCTAAGACTGATTTGTCCTGGACGATCTTAATAAACACATTTTTCCCTAGAGTATTTAAAAATTCTGAGTAAACCAAACTAAAATTTTTAGCAGTTGCTCAAGCTTTTTCAAATAGTAATGGAGTGGCTGTAGATTCTGTGTTGTTCAGTCGCTCAGTGTGTCCAACTCTTTTGCAACCCATGTAACTGCAGCCTGCCCCTCTGTCTATGGGATTTTCCAGGCAAGAATAACTGGAGTGGGTTGCCATTTCCCCTTTCAGGGGATCTTCCTGACTGAGGGATTGAACCCACATTTCCTGCAAGTCTCCTGAATTGCAGACAGGTTCTTTACTGCTGAGCCACCAGGGAAGCCCATTTATGGGAAGTCTCTAATAATCATTATTATGTGTCTAAAATAATTTTTTCCTATGTATCTATTCCAGTTTTTACAGCTCATTGCATGAGAGAGATTTATTGTCTTCCTGTTTTGGAGTGTGGAATAGGAGACCTAAAGAGATTAGGTTGGTCCATGATTCTAAATTTTCTGCTATTAAGCCTTCCTTGCTCTCTCCAACACGCTTTCTACCTGTCTGAGGTTGTTCCGGTACATCTTCTTTTCACCTCCCACATGCTCATATTCATGGCCTGGTTATCAGGTTACATGCCTTGGAAAACCTTCACTGAGAGACAAGGTGAGTAAAGGTGGCACTTCCCTGGGTGACTGAATTATGACTCAGGCACAGACATATCCCTTAAAGGATTGGTCCCCAACCTTTGGCACCATGGAGCTGTTTCATGGAAGACATTTTTTTTCCATGGGCTGGGGTGGGGGGTTGATTTGGGGATGATTCAAGTGAATTACTTTTATTGCACACTTTCTTTCGATTATTATTATATCTTTTCCACCTCAGATCATCAGGCAGTAGACATCAGAGGGTGGGGACCCCTGCGTTAAAGCATAAGCCAAGAGAGTGCCAGGCCTCTAAATAAGAGACACTTAGCTGTTTTCTGTAGCTTAAATACAAGTGAGCTGAGGGATTAGAGAGGGAAGTTATTTTGAGCCTGACAGTGTTTTGAAACTTTCCTGTTTCACCATTAATGGTGGCACATGATCAAATTAGTATTGAAGAGCAATCAGCACTCCATGGGGTGGCTCCGTGGTGCATGGAGGTGCCTCGTAGAGTTTAATTCTAACAGCTTCCCACAATAAAACTGTTACTGACTTTGAGAGTCATTGGGAGTAATTCCAGCAGGTCATGTTTATACACCATCTTGTGGTGGCATCTCAAAATCCAGTGGCTATAGATTGACTCATTCTCTGCAGTTCAAGTTGTAAATAGAAGCACAGACGGAAAACTGCATCTGTCAGTGGCTCACACTCCACACAACCTCAAGATGCTATTTCTCTTGAAAGGGATTCTAGTAATTCAGATGCAGAAACGTTCCAGATTCCAAGTAACTGCGCTTGGATATTACAAAGGAGGAGACTCACAATTTTCATGGACTGACTTAGTTTAACAGCACACAGCCTTCCTGTATGTTGCTTGGTGAGTACAAAGCAATGTCATGCCTTGGAGAATCTACTGTACTATGGGCTAGGCAAGGACTGGTTCCACAGGGAGACCTAGGATTTGTCCAAGTGTCAGAAATTCTCCATTTCCCCAAAAGCACTTTGTCAGGCTGGTGTCTACCTCTTAGAGCCACACCCCTCTTTCTTTTTTTCCATTAATATCTTACCCATTGTGTTTGCATTTAATTCATGCTTTGTTGTGGATCTCCAAACAAAAAGCCACATTATTAGACTTGTAGGAATCTTCAACATTCCTTGCTACCATACCCAGCTTGCTGGAAAGACCATAGCCCCAGTGTGGCAGAGTTCCAGAAAGATGGAAGTGAATGCAATGAAATACTCTTTATTTCTCTGGGACACTGAGACCAAGCCCACCATTTAGCCTTATTAAAGATGTGATACATATGCTGAGAAAACATATCAGAAAGTATTGTGTCATATAACTTGAAACAGGAAAACCAACTCTGAAATGAAAAAGAAAACAAAACATATATATCAGTATTTATGTACCTACCCGATGCGTGTATGCATGCTAAGTTGCTTCAGTCATGTCCAACTCTTTGCAACCCTGCGGACTGTAGCCTGCCAGGCTCCTCTGTCCATGGAATTCTCCAGGCAAGAATAGTGGAGTGGGTGGCTCTGCCCTCTTCCAGGGGGATCTATCTTCCTGACCCAGCAGGGATCCACCCTCCTTCTCTTATGTCTCCTGCATTGGCAGGCAGGTTCTTTATCACTAGCACCACCTGGGAAGCCCATATCTACCATATATATTAGGATAAATATTCAGGTCCCCAAATTCCTTATTTTTGAAGAGGACTCACTACATGACACCTTCAGTTAAGTCTTTCAAGATGAATTCTGCTTGTGCCTTTACAACTACAGCTAGACTTTTAGAAAAGCTTTTATTACATGAAATAAAGCTATGCAGTTCAACTTTTTCCACAAGGAGATATTTGAAATGTAGAGATCTTTTTTTTTTTTTTCATCTTTTCACAGCTTTCTCCATGCAGTACTCCATCCCAGTGAAGGGGACATATATGATTTCTCCAGTTAACAGGTAATTTGACTTTAGAAATTACAACTCTCAGAGCCAGTTTTCGTATCTTCACTGCAAAGTGACACTATGTGTAGCAGTCTGAGATTTCCTGAAAGGCTAATTTAAAAGAAAAATCAGACATGTACTAGAGTTAATTTTTAAAATCACAGCCTTTCTTTCATTTTTCAATTATTAATTTATCAAAAAAGGCAATGGGTCCACTGTTTCATTCAGCAAGTTGCTGGAAATTACTTTTGAAGGTAAGCAAGTCACCTACAAGTTATCCATTCTAATCTTCAATTATTACATCTATTTAAGTAATAATCGCTATTTTAATTCAACTCCAACTCCAACTGTGATTGGAAAAGAGATGAATAACTTTTCAGGAGTGCATATTCCTATTTGTTTGATTATCTAAGAGTCGGGAAGACAGCACGTGAGTCTGTCTGTGCAGTAAGAATTTGAATCTAGTGGCACCAGGAGGAGACGACCACCATGCATTCAATTTGGGAGGCCCTACAAAGTCACCTTTAGACTGCACAGTGAAGCTTTTCTCACAGAACCAGCCAGTCCCAATTTTCTTTCTGTGTCCTTTGATTTCATTTCAAGGACAAGTCCTTGTCAGTGCTCGGTGTAGTACTCGGTGTGTAGATTCATGTTGTATCACAAGGAGAGCGGAGATTTTCTTCTGAAGTTGGAAGATTCTGATTTATAAGGAAAAGATATAAGACCAGACTTTGCTCCCACTTCCCCCAGACTCATAGCTTGACTTCCACTTCTGAAAAGAAACCAACGTTCCTCCTCTAACTTGATGTCAGGTTCCTATCTACTAAGGAGTCTGAATAGCTTTTAACATAAATCCTCAGAATATTGGAGCTCTCTGTCCAATGAGGGTCAAATTATTTGTGGTAAGTAACTGGAGAGTTTGGGGTTAGTATTAAAGCTCATTAATGGTCCTACCTTTGTGCTCTTGTGCTGCCTTTTGCCTTGTCCTCAAAGTGTCAGAGCCAGAAGGGTAAATTGCATCTGATGATGGAATAAGAACCGAATATGCTTCTGCTGCTTCAGGAAAGGGTGACCCTTAATGTGATTGTGATTTCAATCCTGTAAAACAAGGCCTGATAAGGAGACCAGAACAAGGCTGAGCTGGGCTGGGCTGGGCATGAGCCTCCCATGACGTTAAATTATTTTGCCTTCGAACAACTGTTGCTAATAAAACAGTAAATAGAATATATAATTGTGTGCCCAAAGTATGCACGTGTGTGCTTGCTAAGTCGCTTCAATCATGTCCAACTCTTTGTGACCCGATGGACTCTAGCCTTCCAGCCTCCTCCATGGGATTCTCCAGGCAAGAATACTGGAGTGGGTTGCCACACCCTCCTCCAGGGGATCTTCCCCATGTGTCTTACGGGTTCTTTACCACTAGTGTCACTTGGGAAGCCCAAAGTATGCACAATTGGATTTAAATTTAATTTCTGGCTCCAGTTAGATTTCTGTTTGGGATAGTCCCTCACTGTGGAAGCTGCTGATGTGAAATGAGATGTTTTAGGATTTATGTATTTCCTGAACATCAGGTGGATGCCAAATAAAATGTTGGTTAAATGAATAAATGAGTTAGTTCTCCAAGAAAGACATCAATTACTTTGAGATTCTTCTGCTATCTTTAAGAGATGTGTAGAATTTCAGGAGCATAATTGAGAGGGAGAAGGGATGGAGGGAAACATGGAATGTGAGGGGCTCAGCCAGGCACTGAAGATGTTACAAGGGGAGTTGCTTGAGAAGGCCATGTTGAGTGTTTGGGAACTGGGAAAATAAGGCATCCAGGCTTCCTACCAGCAACAAAAAGAATGAGAAAGAAACATGGATGGTGCAAACATTGTCTAAGATCAAGAACCACTTGCTAGTCTAATAGCCCAGAGAAAGCACTGTTTTTCCACTGAAGTTGAAAAACATTTGTTTCCTCCTTTCCCTAAGCAAGAAAACAGGGGCTTTGTAGTATTGTTGTTCAGTCACTAAGTCGTGTCCAACCCTTTACGACCCCATAGACTCAGCACGCCAGGCTTCTCTATCCTTCACTATCTCCCTGAGTTTGCTCAAACTCATGTCCATTGAGTCCAGGATGCCATCCAACCATCTCATCTTCTGTTGCTGACCTCTCTTCTTGCCCTCAATCGTTCCCAACATCGAGGTCTTTTCTAATGAGGTGGCTCTTCCCATCAGGTGGCCAAAATAGTGGAGCTTCAGCTTCAGTATCAATCCTTCCAATGAATATTCAAGGTTGATTTCCTTTAGGATGGGCTAGTTTGGTCTCCTTGCTCTCAAAGGGACTCTCAAGAGCCTTCACCAGCACCACAGTTTGAAAGCATCAATTCTTTGGTGCTCAGCCTCCTTTATGGTCCAGCTCCCACATTCATACATGACTACTGGAAAAACTATATCTTTGACTATACAGACCTTTGTCCTCAAAGTGATATATGGCAATGTGCTAATTTTGTACACCTACTGGGGCTTTTGCTAAGCAGAGTTAATTAGTATTAGGTAACAGCATTAGCTTCCCCATATCCATAAAAAAGTAATTTCTCTATTGCAAAGTCATCTAAAATTTTCTGTCAGCTCAGGCTCTCCTATTTCCCTTGAATGTCATTCAAAGGAAACACCACCCCAAAGGGCTAATTAACTTCCAGTCAAATGATCCAAAATTTGATGCCTAAATTTCCCAAGCAAGGTCAAAATTGAAGCCCCTCAAACAAAACTGATAAGCTATATGCTTATGCACTGGTGATCTTATGGTTAAAGTCCTGAGGTTATTGATTTCTAGATATCTATAGTATCTAGTTAATATCAGGAAAATACTTGCCCTTGAGGAAAGCATCAGAATTAAAAACATTGTATACTCACTTTTTGGTGGTTTGGGCATAAAAATAAAGTTTATTTTAACTTTGAATAAACTTCACTTTCCCTAGTTTAACTAGATTACATAATTGAATCTAGAGATATTAAACATGTGGATTCAAAATAATCTAAGGATTTCAATATTCAGTTCCTAGACTATTTGTAAAATGTGTTCCAAACCTTCTTAAAAATATTATACTTTATTACTGGCTTTAAAATGAAAAGTTAATAGGTTGAAATGAAACATTCTTTTCAAATTGGAAAAGAAGTACTAAAATACATTTCTTTTAGAAGACCATGACCTCTTTGCACTTCTGTCTCCCTTCTAATGACCCCCGCCTCTGGCAAAGTCTGAGCTCTTAGAAGAACAGAGGAATGTGCTGATATAATGCCCAGAAGTCAAAGACCTCTATTTATTTTTAAGTTATTTGAGCACCTTGCTCGTACTGCATTAGAGTCTAGCTCTTTTTCCCTTTCCTGTTATTTTATAGTAAAATCTAATATGTGTATTTTCTGGCTTGCTTGAGGGTAGAGATCACACTTTCAAGTAATGGGGAAATCTCACTTCTCCACTGTGCGATTTCCTTCCAATCTTTTATTTTTCCACCTTGAGTGGTCTCCTTACTATTTCCTATTCTAAGAGATTACTCAATGCTCCATAGAGATGGCCACAGATTTACTTAAGCTATCACATTCCGCCTTCCTTCTATAATTCAACTTCACAGTCTATAAAATTCCTCTCGTTCTGGGTCCAAATTTAAGATTGTTTCCCCAATAGTCACGAGAAGCCCATCAGGGAAAATGATGCTCTCTGGACCACCATCTGTCTGAAGACAGTAACTTGTGCCTTGAAGGGGAATTAAGAGGAAGAAGGAACAACAGGTGGGAATACTGTTGGCAGACAGAGTAAATTGTAGTTATGTGGTAGTATAATAAGAATTCTATATTTTCTCCACCGTTCCTAGCACAGAGCTTCTAAAACCCTTGTAGGGAAATCTCTGATGGTCCAGTGGTAAAGACTTTCTGCCTTTACTGCAGGAGGCACAGGTTTGATCCCTGGTTGGGGAAATAAAATCCCATATGCCATGCAGCACAGCCAAAAATTAAAATAAAATGAAACCCTTGTAAAACTTTCTGAGTGATGGGACGATAGGGTTCTTTTTTGTCAGAGCATTTGTTCAGAGTCCCAGTTCTTAACACAATTGATTTGAAGTGAATCTCTGGAGTGATAAGCAGGTCTTTTGTGTGCTAATGAGACGGTTGATCTGGGGGGTCCTAGATGGCTTAGGACTGGTGGTCAGAGAGACACACAATGTGCTTATAGGGTTGGAACTTTCAGCCCTATCTGGGACCGGGCAAGGGAGATATGCTGAAGATTGAGTTAGTCACCAACTGTCAATGGTTTAGTCAATCACGCTTATGTAATAGAATGCATTGCGGTGCCAGGTAAGGTTCCATGCCCCTTTCCAGATACCTTGCCCTGTGTATCTCTTCCATCTTGTTCTTCCTGTCTTCTAGTCTTCATAATAATGCAGTGATAGTAAATGAAGTGCTTTCCTTAGTTTTATGAGTCATTCTAGCAAATTATTAAATTTGAGAGGGAACTGATGGGACCCCCAATTTATAGTCAGTTGGTTAGAAGAATGGGAGACCCAGACTTATGATGGGCATCTAAGAGGGAACTGAGTCCAGGAATTCTTGGTAGTCCAGTGGCTAGGACTCAGCTTTCACTTGCCCGGGCTGAGGATTTGATCCTTGGCTAGAGAGCTAAGATCCCACAGATGGTGTAACCAAAAATAAATAAATAAATACAATAAAATAGGACTGAGCTCATAAAGTATAAAGTCTGCATTTACTCCAGTTAGTTAGTGTTAGAATAGGATTGTAGGATGCTCAGGTCGTGTCCAGGGGCTTAGAGACTAGGTTGTTGCTGTTGTTTAGTGGCTCAGTCATGTCCTACTTTTTGCGACCCCATGGGCTGTAGCCTGCCAGGCTCCTCTGTCCATGGGATTCTCCAGGCAAGAATACTGGGGTGAGTTGCCATTTTCTTCTCCAGAGATCTTCCCAACCCAGGGATCAAAACCATGTCTCTCGCAAATCTCCTGCATTTCAGGTGGAGGTTTTACTGCTGAGTCACTGAATAAGCCCCGGAGAGACTAGGTTTGTGTGGGGGGAAAAAGCAAAAACAAAAAACCCCTACACATTTGGTGTCAGAAGTGTCATGAGTAAAAAACATTAGATTTGTATATGTGTGTTTGAACCAGAAGCAGTGCTTCTCTATTTCCTGTCAATATTTTTTTTATTACTGGTCTGGTCTGTGATAAAAAAATTATTCTTAGAGAACTCAGTATTCTCATAGCACATCTTATGTCCAGACCCATAACTTAAAATCCTTTCAAGAAAGATGTTGCTAACATTAAAAGGTGTGTGTTAGTTGCTCAGTCATGTCTGACTCTTGGGGACCCCATGGAACTTAGCCCACCAGGCTTCCTCTGTCCATGGGATTGATTGCCAAGAATACTGCAGTGGGTTGCCATTTCCTTCTCCAGAGGATCTTGCTGACCCAGGGATCGAACCCGAGTCTCCTGCACTGCAGACTGATTCTTTACTGTCTGAGCCACCAGGGCAGCCCTGCTCACATAAATATGGGTTTTTAATCAGGGGTGATTCTCCTCCCCCCCATTCCCCTCCCCCTCCACCACAGGAAATATCTGGCAGTGTCTGGAAATGGTTTTGATGATTACAAATGTGTTGGTGCTACTGGTGTATAGTGGGAAGGGATGGGGATATTCTTCAACACCCTGCAATTCACAAGACAGTCCCCATTAGGGATAAACCAACCTTAAACATAAATAATGCTGAGGTTGAAAAACCATAGCATAGAGGTCTGACCTCTTATCTCTTGAAGCCAGAAATTAGATCAGACCTTGTCAAGAGGCATGCAGGGCTTTCAAAATCATCATAATTTATACTTTATTTCACTGACAAAACAGACTGAACAGTTGAGAGAGTAATTTCCTAGGCAGGTTCATAGGAAGTCCAGGGTCTCCAAGGAGGAAATAGGGGTCTGGAGTTCTCAAGGAGAAGGAAAGGTCAAACATCTTTTTTTTCTTCTACATTCCTTAGTCTTAATCACATGAAACCTTTTTTTTTTTTTTTTTTTAGGCCTGGAACTGATGATTACACAACAAACAACTCGGTTTAAACCCTGTACTAAGGATGATATAACAGCAATGTATCCTGCTTGAGGACAGTTTTTCCTTCTTGAAAACCTTTCTGGCTAATCCTGTTGTCTTAAAATGTAAATTATGGGAGTGGATCTAGTAAGATCTTTACAACCTTGAGACATTCTTTTGATTTACTGTAATAACTAATTTAAAAAGTATATAACTCCCTTGCTTAGACTAGTGAGGGGGACATTCTCTATCCCCCTTCTGATGTCCATGTCAGAAGCTTTCTCTGTACCTTTTCAATTTGATAAAACTTTGCTATACAAAAGCTCTTGAGTGACCAAGTCTGGTCCCTGGTCCCGAAGTTAAGTCTTCTTTGGAGATCACGAATCCGACACTGTTCTCTGTAAGCTATCACAGTTCATCAAGGACTTGAGAGCACACACTAGCATTGCTACAGTAAGTAGCTACCTGCTTCTAAATACTTTATCTCACACAAGACAACTGTCCACAAGCATGGTAGGCTATGCCTCATCATAGGGACTCCTCTGAAAGAAGGGAGAATAAAGTTCATTTTATCCCCAAGGAAAGTATGTGCTTTGAAAAGAGCTTCCCCCTTCTAAATCTTCTTGAGGCTACAGCGCAGAGATTTTCCTTCAAGTTTCTTCCATCTGTCTCTCTTAATGAAATAAGCTCCCCCAATGTGGGAAAGACTCTATTACTGCATTGTTTCCTAAGACTAAGGATTCTGAGGGCTTAAGTAGCTTAACAGTAAATTAGGAGTATACTTTGAAGGGTCAGCCTTTCCATAGCACATTCCATGGCAATTATAGAACATGCTAAGGTAGCTGAGCAGCACCTTTATGGGGCTGAGTGATATTCGCATATACCCTATCCATTGCTGCTGCTAAGTCGCTTCAGTCGTGTCCGACTCTGTGTGACCCCAGAGATGGGGGAGCCCACCGGGCTCCCCCGTCTCTGGGATTCTCCAGGCAAGAACACTGGAGTGGGTTGCCATTTCCTTCTCCAATGCATAAAAGTGAAAAGTGAAAGTGAAGTCACTCAGTTGTGTCCGACTCCTAACGACCCCATGGACTGCAGCCCACCAGGCTCCTCCGTCCATGGGATTCTCCAGGCAAGAGTACTGGAGTGGGGTGCCATTGCTCACCCTATCCATAGGAGGGATAGAATTCAGCCCATGGAAATGACAGGAAGAGCATTAGAGAATTACACAGTGTATTAAAGTCACCAAATTTTTGAGTATTAATGAATCATAAAATCATGGGAAATAGATAAAAATATAGTACATTACTTTTTTCTAAATATTCTGTAATCTTAGGTGTTGTTCTAATTATTTCCAAAATGTCTGTGGATGTCAATTGTGGTCAAAAGATATTATTACCTATATAATAGAACATCTTAATGGAATACACAATAATGTAATTTTTTTGAACATCTTCTATAATTAACCTAGATGGCAATTCATTCACATGTATAGCTTTTTAGTGCCGTTAAAAGAATGAAGCCTCCCTGCATTATGGAACTTGGGCTGACCTTTGCAGAAAAAGAAGTTCAGAAGGCAGGTGCAAAAATAAAAGAATTTCAAAACAAAAATCTTCTATAAATCATAATCTTTTAAAATACAGGGCTCTGGATTTTGTGGGAGGAAGCACCTCATTAATATATTTATTTTTCTAAAGTAGAAATGTCTTTAGCATAATCAGACACAATTTTCAAGGTCTCCAAAGTCTCCCATGCTTAAACTTTTAATTGGATGGTGGCGGAGGCAATCAAGCAGGCCTATCTTTGAGTCAGATGTCTCTACTCTTCTTCCCTTTCCTTTTGGTTCTAGTTAATTTCTCCTCAGTTGAAATTCTTGTTTTTTGTACAGTGGGAAAGCCCTAAGAGACAGAACATTTGCATTTTACTTCCGTAACTTGCTGTTTCGGTTTCACTTCAGATAAAATTATTCTTAAGCTCCTCTTAGAGAAAATTGTTCTGTGGTGTTGGCAGCTGGACTCAGCCACCCCTCCTCTGAGGCAGAAGTTAGGGTATAGAAAGTATCAAAACTGCTTTCCTGCATGCAAAGCATTGTCAAGGGCTTATACTGGAAATGTGGTAAATGAGAATTCTTTAGGTTGGATGAGCTGTTTTGTAGGGAAGATCTTCAGGAAGCCAAGAGACTTAGATGCTAATTCTGGATTTGCCTGAAAGGGTGTAACTTTGGAAATGTGATTTATAAATCAGTTGTTTACATCTCTGGAATTGGAAAAATAACATCTGATACCAAATGTCTTATACTGGGTACTTCTGAAAGTGAGGCCTAAGGTGAAGGCTTGCATACACAGAGTTTGCTTAGGATTGTGATTTTTGGAAAGCAGCAGCCTTGGACGAGAGAGTGAAGTGGGAAGAAGGGAAAGTCAGTAGGATGTATTACTGAGTTGGCCATCACTATGGTTAACTGACGTTTGACTCCCTTGGAACTTCAGAAAGCCTGTGAATGGTATTTTAGAACTGTCCTTCCAGGAGATGAAAGGGGAAAGCATAATGTATTGGTTGCTATCCCCATTAGTTAAAAATGTCAATGGATCTTGACATCCCTTAAGGGCTTTCCAGGTGGCACAGTGATAAAGAAGCCACCTGCCAATGAATGAGACACAAGAGACACAGGTTTAATCCCTGGCTTGGGATGATCCCCTGGAGGAGAAAATGGCAGTATTTTTGCCTCTGAAATCCCATGGACGGAGGAGCCTGACAGGCTACAGTCCATGGAGTCACAAAGAATCAGATGCAATTGAGTGACTGAGCATACACACACACACACACACACACACACACACACACACACACACACACCCCGACATCCCTCTATTCCTAAGATACATAGGCATGAGTCCTCAGCAATGCCTCTTAAATTCCATGCTGCAGATCAGGGAAATCCAGGGAGGAAGTGAGAGATGTATGGCACATGGAAGAATTCTCTAGTTGACTATTTTCATCCCATAAAATCATATTAGATTACTCTCTGTTCCTTATACACACCCTTTCAGGCCTCATTTCTGTGACTTTGCTCACACAGATTCCCTGATACACCTTCTCCTTTGACTGAAGAATTCCTAATCAATTATTTAAGCTCATGTGAAATATAATCTTTCTTTGAAGTTGTTCCTAAATGTTGTAGAAAACCATGCTTACCTCATCGAGTTGTTGTAGGATTATGGGAAACTGCGTTAAAGCATTTAGAAGAGTCTCAGGCAGAGAGGTATCAATCAACTACTGTTGTTCTATTAAACATTTTTTAAAATATATATTTATTTATTTTAATTGGAGGCTAATTACTTTACAATATTGTATTAGTTTTGCCATACATCAACATGAATCTGCCACGGGTATACACATGATCCCCATCCTGAACCCTCCTCACCTTCCTCCCTGTACCATCCCTCTGGGTCATCCCAGTGCACCAGCCCCAAGCATCCTGTATCCTGCATTGAACCTGGACTGGCGATTCATTTCTTATATAATATTATACATGTTTCAATGCCATTCTCCCAAATCATCCCACCCTCTCCCTCTCCCACAGAGTCCAAAAGACTGTTCTATACAACTGTGTCTCTTTTGCTGTCTCTCATACAGGGTTATCATTACCATCTTTCTAAATTCCATATATATGCATTAGTATACTATATTGGTGTGTTTCTTTCTGGCTTACTTCACTCTGCATAATAGACTCCAGTTTCATCCATCACATTAGAACTGATTCAAATGTATTCTTTTTAATGGCTGAGTAATACTCCATTGTGTATATGTACCACATCTTTCTTATCCATTTATCTGCTGATGGACATCTAGGTTACTTCCATGTCCTGGCTATTATAAACAGTGCTGCAGTGAACATTGGGGTACACATGTCCCTTTCAATTCTGGTTTCCTCGGTGTGTATGCCCAGTAGTGGGATTGCTGGGTCATAAGGCAGTTCTATTTCCAGTAAGGAATCTCCACACTGTTCTCCATAGTGGCTGTACTAGTTTGCATTCCCACCAACAGTGTAAGAGAGTTCCCTTTTCCCCACACCCTCTCCAGCATTTATTGTTTATAGACTTTTGGATAGCAGCCATTCTGACTGGTGTGAAATGGTACCTCATTGTGGTTTTGATTTGCATTTCTCTGATAATGGGGCTTCCCTGGTGGCTCAGAGGGTAAAGCATCTGCCTGCAATGCAGGAGACCTGGGTTTGATCCCTGGTCAGGAAGATGCCCTGGAGAAGGAAATGGCAACCCACTCCAGTACTCTTGCCTGGAAAATCCTATGGACAGAGAAGCCTGGTAGACTACAGTCCATGGGATCACAAAGAGTCAGACACGACTAAGTGACTTCACTTTCACTTCTCTGATAATGAGTGATGTTGAGCATCTTTTCATGTGTTTGTTAGCCATCTGTATGTCTTCTTTGGAGAAATGTCTGTTTAATTCTTTGGCCCATTTTTTGATTGGGTCGTTTATTTTTCTGGAATTGAGCTGCAGGAGTTGCTTGTATATTTTTGAGATTAGTTCTTTGTCAGTTGCTTCATTTGCTATTATTTTCTCCCATTCTGAAGGCTGTCTTTTCTCCCTGCTTATAGTTAAGCATTTTTTATCTCAATGATTATTATGTCTGCTAGATGAAACACAATGAGGGCAACGACTGTGTCTGAACCATTTGTGAATGCCTCACATAGCACCTGGTAGCTAGTAGGTGTTTATTATGAGTGTAATTATGTCTCCAACAAATGACATGTTGAAATCCTAATCCCTAGTACCTCAAAAAGTGACCATACTGGGAGGGTCTTTACAGAGGTAATCAAGCTAAAATAAAGTCATTACAGTGGGACCTAATGGGATATAACTAGTGTCTTTATAGAAAGAGGAACTTTGGACACAAAGACACATAAAAGGAAAGATTATGTGAAGACACAGGAAGAGTACCATCGACAAGATCAGGAGCAACTGAGAAGCTAGGAGAGAGGCATGGAATGATCCCCTCTCAAAATGCTTAGAAAGAATCAACCTTACCTACATTTTGATTTAGGCTTCCAGCCTCCAGGACTTTGAGATAGCAAAGTTCTATTATTCCAAGTCACTCAGTTGTGGTACTTTGTCATAGCAGCCCTGCTGCTGCTGCTGCTGCTGCTAAGTCGCTTCAGTCGTGTCCAACTCTGTGTGACCCCATAGATGGCAGCCCACCAGGCTCCGCTGTCCCTGGGATTCTCCAGGCAAGAACACTGGAGTGGGTTGCCATTTCCTTCTCCAATGCATGAAAGTGAAAAGTGAAAGTGAAGTTGCTCAGTCGTGTCCGACTCTTAGCGATCCCATGGACTGCAGCCCACCAGGCTCCTCCGTCCATGAGAGTTTCCAGGCAAGAGTACTGGAGTGGGCATAGCAGCCCTAGGAAACTAATAAAGCACTCAGTGAATATTTGAGTTGATTTGAATGGATAGGTGAATGGCTAAGACCCGAATAGATTTTCTGTCTGTAACAGTTTATCTTACATATCTTTTGCAATCCAGATGAAAGCAAAATTGTCAATTGCTCAATTGTGTCTGACTCTTTTTGACCCCATGGGCTGTTGCTCTCCAGGATTCCTGGCTCATGGAATTCTCCAGTCAAGAAAACTGGAGTGGGTTGCCATTTCCTTCTCCAGGTGATCTTCCCTACCCAAGGATTGAAACCAAGTCTCCTGCATTGTAGGTACATTCTTTACCTTCTGTGCTTTACAGTCCAGATAAATTCCCATAAGTTCCATAGTCCTTCCCTGACTGTTTGGACACAGGGAGAACCCTTCTATGAGTTAATACATAGTCCTTCTTATTCTGCTTGATGCAAATACTGCTTAGTGACTTACCTAGAATGATTAGATAACTCATCCTTTAAAGTTTATGCTCCAAAGATAAAGCCGAGTCTTTGTCCTGAATTGAAAACATGCTGGTCAACCAAAGCTTCAGCTAGGGTACTTACTAAATGCCCTGAATGTTAATAAATGTCCACCTCCTTCTCAATTAGTGTCCATGTCTGGGGATGAGACTCTGCTCTCTTCCCTGTGGAACATTTCCAACAGCACTGTGATGAAGTGAAAGGTCACCAGGGTTGCTTATGGCTCTAACCATGACCTTGTCTGTACTTCTGTTACTGGGACAAATGATTAGTAATATTTATGTATCCTTTATACAAAACAGAGGCTCCTCTGGCGGCTCAGTGATAAAGAATCTGCCTGCCAGTGCAGGACATGCAGTTTCACTCCCTGGGTCGGGAAGATCCATTGGAGAAGGAAATAATGACCCACTCCAGTATTCTTGCCTTGGAAATCCCATGGACAGAGGAGCCTTGTGAGCTACAGTCTGTGGGGTCACAAAAGACTTGGAGGTGACTTAGTGACTAAACAACAACAATACAAAGCATGCACCTGTAGTCATCACTGAGGCTAGGAAGGCAGCTGACCACAGAGACACCTGGCCAGCAGAGAAACACGTCCATTTCTTGGACAAACACACACAAGCCTGTAACTTACAACAGGCTTTTTCAGAGCACGTGACTCAAATGTATCTAGTCCCTTAGTTGTGCACACAGATTAGCATCCTCATTCCTGCCTTTGTCCTAACTTGTCTCATTAAAAACAACTAACTGAAATATTTTATTTCAATATTTGTTCAAGGTTTCTTTAAACATTGTCTTTGAAACAATCATCTCAAAATGCTTTCATGAGAAATTCATAAAGGCAAAATACTTGCATGCCTAAATCCTAGGTAGTGGTTAATACAAAACTGAACAATTATTACCACTTTATTCCAGCATGAAACAGAAAACAGAGTTATTTTCTTTTTAATAAGCATTCTAAATTAGGAAGTAGGGTGGGTCAGGAGGGAATTACTGATACCAAATCATTAAAGATGATTTAATGAATATGGATGTATTAGAAAATTTTAATTAAACATGGTTTCATAGTATAATTTGTTCTGATATTTTATTAACATGTTTCCATGTGTAACCATCAAAATACGCACACAATCATGCCAATGGATTTTAATCATTTGAAGTTTATTCCAGTAAGTTATTTAAGTATTAAAAATGCCAATTTTAAAAAATTTGAATTAGTATAGCTTCTGTGAAGTATGTACAAAAAACAAAGCTCATACTGTATTATTCCCCCCAAAGAGTTACTCATTCAGTTTTCTCCCAGAGGACTTCATACAAATATTTGGTAGAAAAGGGACTCTTTCTTGTCATAAATATAAGGATCTCAATGTAGGAAATGAAAATATAAGCTTTATAGGAGAAAATAAGTCTATTGAGGGACTAATTTTCTTAATTGCTATTTTCATTTAATGGTGATTGATTTTGCTGAGGATCAGCAGGGTGATACTCTTGTATTGTGGACCAACTATGGTCTTGGTTGGAGCAGAAGTCATGCTGGTTAGAGAAGTGTTATTATTCAGCCTTGATTTTTTTTTTAAACAAATGAAGTAGATGATATTAAGAAGAGGTGACAAGAATACACAGAAGAATTATACAAAAAAAGATCTTCATGACCCAGATAATCACAATGGTGTGATCATCCACCTAGAACCAGACATCCTGGAATGCGAAGTCAAGTGGGCCTTAGGAAGTATCACTACGAACAAAGCTAATGGAGGTGATGGAATTCCAGTTGAGCTATTTCAAATCTAAAAAGATGATGCTGTGAAAGTGCTGCACTCAATATGCCGGCAAATTTTGAAAACTCAGCAGTGGCCACTGCTTTTTTTTCCCCCAGTGGACTGGAAAAGGGCAGTTTTCGTTCTAATCCCAAAGAAAGGCAATGCCAAACAATGTTCAAACTACCACACAATTGCACTCATCACACACTAGCAAAGTAATACTCAAAATTCTCCAAGTGAGGTTTCAACAGTTCATGAACCATGAACTTCCAGATGTTCAAGCAGGATTTAGAAAAGGCAGAGGAACCAGAGATCAAATTGCCAACATCCGTTGGATCATCGAGAAAACAAGAGAATTCCAGAAAAACATCAATTTCTGCCAATGGCACCCCACTCCAGTACTCTTGCCTAGAAAATCCCATGGACGTAGGAGCCTGGTGGGCTGCAGTCCATGGGGTCGTTAAGAGTCAGACACAACTGAGCGACTTCACTTTCACTTTTCACTTTCATGCATTGGAGGAGGAAATGGTAACCCATTCCAGGGTTCTTGCCTGGAGAATCCCAAGGATGGTGGAGCCTGATGGGCTGCCATCTGTGGGGTCGCACAGAGTCAGACACGACTGAAGCGACTTAGTAGTAGTAGTAGAAGTAGTAAAGCCTTAGATTGTGTGGATCAAAACAAACTGGAGAATTCTTAAAGAGATGGGAATACTAGACCACCTTATCTGCCTCCTGAGACATCTGTATGCAGGTCAAGAAGCCACAGTTAGAACCAGACATGGAATAACAGACTGGTTCCAAATCGGAAAAGGAGTATGTCAAGGCTGTATAGTCACCCTGCTTATTTAACTTATATGCAGAATACATCATGTGAAATGCCAGGCTGAATGAAGCACAAGCTGAAATCAAGATTGCCGAGAGAAATATCAATAACCTCAGATATGCAGATGACACCACCCTTACGGCAGAAAGCAAAGTAGAATTAAAGAGCCTGTTGATGAAAGTGAAAGTGGAGAGTGAAAAAATTGCCTTAAAGCTCAACATTCAGAAAACTAAGATCATGGCATCTGGTCCCATCACTTCATGGCAAATAGATGGGGGAAATAATGGAAACAGTGAGAGGCTTTATTTTCTTGGGCTCCAAAGTCATTGCAGATGGTGACTGCAGTCATAAAATTAAAAGACACTTGCTCCTTGGAAGAAAAGCTGTGATCAACCTAGACACCATACTAAAAAGCAGAAACATTACTTTGCCAACAAAGTTCCATCTAGTTAAAGATATGATTTTTCCAGTAGTCATGTACGGATGTGAGAGTTGGACCATAAAGAAAGCTAAGAGCCAAAAATTGATGCTTTTGAACTGTGGTGTTGAAGAAAACTCTTGAGAGTCCCTTGGACTGCAAGGAGATCAAACCAGTCTGTCCTAAAGGAAATCAATCCTGAATATTCATTGGAAGGATTGATGCTGAAGCTGAAACTCCAATATTTTGGCTACCTAATGAGAAAAACTGACTCCTTAGAAAAGATCTTGATGCTGGGAAAGATTGAAGGCAGGAGAAGAAGGGGACGACAGAGGATGAGATGGTTAGATGGTATCACCGACTTGATGGACATGGGTTTGAGCAAGTTCCAGGAGTTGGTGGTGGACAGGGAAGCCTGGCGTGCTGCCGTCCATGGGGTAGCAAAGAGTTGGACATGACTGAGAGACTGAACTGAACTGAACTGAAACAAATGAACTCCAATAATTGGATTCACGGGAAAAGTATTCATACATCTGAAGCTACATGGATGTGAAAAAGCTGATCTGGTCCCCTACACTACCCAAGTCAGTGGGGGGCTAGACCTCACTGAGGAGTAAATGATATCCCCTTGGGGAGAATCACACCAGGGGGAATCAACCAGGGAGCACTTTCTGGCTGTACCAGTAGTTAAAATATAAAAATACTTCTGTACTATTTGGTAAATAGCTTCTGTCTTAAGCCTGTGGGCACTCCATCACTAATACAGCCCCTTAAATCCTTCCTGTGAGGCTACTTATACTCCTTGAGTTTCAGCAAGTTAAAGATAAACACTTGAACAGATAGCCTCCTGCTTCAGCTCTGGGACATGCTTATTAGTTGATGCCAAGCCTCCCAGTTGTTAAATATTTTGAATATCACTACTGGGGTTATAATATCAGCCTGCTAGTTTGTTAGTTGAGACTCACCTATTCTAAAAGTGCTATGGGATATTGTGGTTTAAAAAACTCATCGCAGCACTGTTTATAATAGCCAGGACATGGAAGCAACCTAGATGTCCATCAGCAGATGAATGGATAAGAAAGCTGTGGTACATATACACAATGGAGTATTACTCAGCCATTAAAAAGAATACTTTTGAATCAGTTCTAATGAGGTGGATGAAACTGGAGCCTATTATACAGAGTGAAGTAAGCCAGAAGGAAAAACACCAATACAGTATACTAACGCATATATATGGAATTTAGAAAGATGGTAACGATAACCCTGTATACGAGACAGCAAAAGAGACACTGATGTATAGAACAGTCTTATGGACTCTGTGGGAGAGGGAGAGGGTGGGAAGATATGGGAGAATGGCATTGAAACATGTGAAACATCATGTATGAAATGAGATGCCAGTCAAGGTTCAATGCACGATGCTGGATGCTTGGTGCTGGTGCACTGGGACGACCCAGAGGGATGGTGTGGGGAGGGAGGAGGGAGGAGGGTTCAGGATGGGGAACACATGTATACTAATTAAATAATTATAAAAGAAAAAAAATAAAAGAAAAAAAAAGAAAATAAGAAAAAAAAAAACTCATTTTGGAAGACTTGTTTCTTTTCACTGGAATATTTCTTTTACTCCACTGACTCTTTCTAAATGGGAATATCCCATAAAGAAGACAGAGCACCAAAGAATTGATGCTTTTGCACTGTGGTGCTGGAGAAGATTCTTTAGAGTGCCTTGGACTTCAAGGAGATCAAACCAGTCAATCCTAAAGGGTATTGATTCAGAATAGTCATTGGAAGGAGTGAAGCTCCAATACTTTGGCCACCTGATGCAACTAGCTGACTCATTGGAAAAGACCCTGATGCCGGGAAAGATTGAAGGCAAAAGGAGAAGAGGTTGACAGAGGATGAGGTGGTTGGATGGCATCACCAATTCAATGGACATGACCCTGGACAAACTCTGGGGGATGGTGAGGGACAGGGAGGCCTGGCATGCTACAAAGAGTCAGACGTGACTTGGTGACTGAACAACAACAAAAACACCCTAGATTTTTTTTTTTTAATCAAAATGTATGTCTTGGTTCATAAGGTAAGAAAATCAATCTCATTAAATTTTGTTTATTACTGAAAAAGACCTCAAGTCATAGTTTAAAAGTGTTTGCTGCTGTTCTATCTTTAAATTACAAAAAAACATATTTTTATTAAAACTAGTTTTTGAAAATATATGATCACTTCTAACAGCATTATCACTCTTATGAATGAATCTCTCTTGGAGATATCATGGAGCTTATTTATAATTTCATAATAAGCTATTGTATCAATATATAATTTTTTACATTTTATTTCAACAAAGTCAAAAGTCAATGGTGAAATGTTTCAGGCTACAAGGACACAGTCTTCCATGTAATCAAGGGCAAAGCTTAATCTTTCTTGTCTTTTAGGAGAGGAATACAATTAACTACTTGTCATTTTTCTTCCTTTTTTTTGAGTAAAAGCTAATTGCAGGCATAAAATTTTCCTTATTATAAAAAGGGCACTGCTTAAAACCAGGTTGTAAATTCTCATATTTGAAACCCAAGGAAGAGATCCTTAAAAGGTTCAAGCACTAAACGTGTACAGAGAGCCGCAAACAAATTAAGCAGAAGCAGATTGCACAGTAGGTGGGCCCATTCACTTCCCAGTGTAGAGTTAATTACATGTATTATAAATATTACATTGCAGATTTTTTTTTAGTTTATATGAATCATGCCTTGATATATTTCATATATTCTTCTGTATCAAAGTTTATGCCTTAGATTTAAATTTCCTAGAGGCCAGTGATTGTATTTCTTGCTCTTTTGTTTAAACTTGTATTTCTTCATTCAGGAGTGAGTGCAGGAGAAACGAACAAACACTGTTAATGATGACAATGGTGATGATGTTGAGAAAGAGGAGGCTGACAAAGATGTAGTACAAATAAAGTATCCTTTATTAATAGTTAAATTCTTCACTAGGAAGCCTGGAAAACCAATGCTTTATAATTTGTTACAAAAATCTCTTTTTTGCATTAGCTATATTAAGACAAAACAGTAGAAATAGGACGCTTGTTTGCTCTGCATCAGTCTAAGTTCTGCTTTTGAACATTCTGTAAGCATGAGAACTGACAAAAGAAAAATGCCCAGGACACAATGGATCCTGATCCTTCTGGGTTTCAACTCATTTCAGGTTGATATCCTGGAAATATTTCAAAATGAGCCCTGGCAAATGTTCATATGAAAGAGCTGGTCTTTCTTCACCTGTGTTGGGTAATTATTAATAGTATCACCGTTGGTATTCTCAAGTCTTCTTTCTTGTCTATTAGAACTATGCAGGTAATTCTTTTTGATAGATGGCCACCTGTCCTTTGCCAAGATAGAGTCACGAAAAGTTTCCTTCCACCTCTTCATCACACCCTACGCAGAGCACACACTACTTCATCAAACATAGGCTGCAACCAGATTGTCCCACATGGATTCTTTTATATCTCTACAAGTCATAGACAGTGCTTTCCAACCTCTTTGCACACTATAGCTCATTAAGAAAATGATAAAAATGTGTACAGAACACACCAGGACAAAAAAAAATGGAGGACAGAGTGGGGTCAGTATTGCAGTAAATTTGTAACATATTCCAGGGGCATCCATGTACCTGGTAGAGAATTCCATCATAAAGGAAGGCACTTTGGATTGCTTTCCTTCAGCTTGAAATAATATCAAAGCAACATACTTTTCTGAGCCTTATCTTTTTTTTTTCCATCTGAAAAATCACTCATTTATTCAGTCTAATTTGTTAAGCTATATATAGCCAGACTCTATACTAGATGATGCACGCAAAAATAAGGGTGCCACATTTTCTGCTACTTCTTGGATTTACATATTTCTGAATATAAACTCTACCAGCATGACATTCATCTCCCCCTTGCTTTCCCCTCCAACTTTATCTTCTGCAGTGAATCATAGTTTCCTCATACCCAGTGGTTTCTTGGTTTATCAACGGAAACTAATTTTGTTTTCTTTGGTTACTGAATCAGTTCAGTTCAGTTCAGTCGCTCAGTCGTGTCCAACTCTTTGCGACCCCATGAATCACAGCACGCCAGGCCTCCTTTTCCATCACCAACTCCCGGAGTCCACTCAAACTTACCACCTAGATAGTATATTGAAAAGCTGTGTTTGTTACTGAACAGGCAGCCACTTTCCCTTTTACAAAATATATTGATACAACTTTAAGATATTATCTGGGCTTTTCAGGTGGTGCTAGTGGTAAAGAATCCACCTGCCAATGCAGGAGACATAAGAGACATGGGTTTGATATCTGAGCTGGGAAGATCTTCTGGAGAAGGAAATGGCTACCCACTCCAATATTCCTGCCTGGAGAATCCCATAGACAGAGGAGCCTGGAGTTGGACACAACTGAAGTGACTTAGCACTCAAACACACAAGTTATTATCCAACATTGTGAGCATCTCAAGTTCTGTTAGGAAAAGAAAACTTTATAAATTCTGGACACACTTTTAATCTAATAAAGTATCACAGATGAAGCAGAAGTTAAAGTAGCCAGACATCTATTGAATGTCAGCGTATTGAGCAATGTGCTATTCCTTGACCTCCATGCTTTTGAAAGCTTGACCTCAACCAGGGCTGCCTTCAAAGGCCTTAGGTCGTGCAGTTGCACAGGTCCCGTGTTTAGAAGACCCCCACACTTGGATTCATGCTCTATTACTGCCTTCTTTAATAACTCAATCATTTTTGGACAATGAGCCTGCATTTTCACTTTGCACTGGGCCTGTGGATTATTAACATGTACCAAATCCCATCCCTGAGATATTTGCCCTGGGGTTGGTACATTCTCTGCCCTTGCTACTGGACAGCCCGTTGAAACCTGTAGCTGCCCTGATGATGGACATCCATAAACTATGGAGGAACTGAGAAGTCTGGAATCCTGATACTGAAGTTCTGAGGATGTGCAACCTACTGAGAGGCTCCTCTTTCAGCCTCCTCGTTTTAGCCATTGAATCAGCTGAAGTGTTTAAAAAGACAGCAATAAATTAAATAAAGGTGTCAAGTGCCAAGATAGGGAATAACAAAACTGTATTTAAATTAGGCTAAGGGAGAAGAGCTCATCCCTGACTGTACATTAGAATCATGTTGAAGAACTTAAAGCCAAGAAAATGATACAATTCTCAGCCCCCAACCTAGACCAAGTAAGATAAGGTCATTTGAGGTATCAGTACTTTCAGAAGTTCCCCAGGTGATCCTCACAAGTCAGGGTTCCCTAAACTTGAACCAGCATCAGAATCACCAGGAGCACTTATTAAACCATACATTGTTCAGTCCCATTTCCAGAGATTCTGATTCAATAGGTCTTGGGTATGGCCCTCAAATTCACATCATTACCAAATTCCCAAGTGTTTCTGGGGCTAATAGTCATGCATGCGCGCTTCCTAGGTGGCGCTAGTGATAAAGAACCCACCGGCCAATACAGGAGACTTAAGGGACATGGGCTTGATCCCTGCATCGGGATGATTCCAGTATCAGCTGCCCACTTCACTATCCTTGCCTGGAGAATTGCATGGACAGAGGAACCTGGAGGGCTATAGTCTTACGATCTGAAAGAGTTGGAAACTGGAGCGGCTTAGCGTGCATGTAGAACATGGAAGCAACCTAAAGGCCCATCAACAGAAGAATGGATAAAGAAGATGTGATATATATATACTCAACCATGAAATAGAATAAAATAATATAATTTACAGCAGCATGGATGGACATAGAGATTGTCACACTAAGTGAAGTAAGTCAGACAGAAAAAGACAAATATATGATGTCACTTATATGTGGAATCTAAAAATGAATACAAATGAACGTGTTTACATAACAGAAATAGAGTCACGGATATAAAAACCAAATGTATAGTTTGAGAGAGGGAGAGAGGGGCAGGGTGAATTGGGAGATTGGGATTGACATATATATACTACTAAATATAAAATATATACTATATATAGAAAAATCTGCCTGCAATGCAGGAGACACAGACCCTTGTGTCAGAAAGATTCCCTGGAGAAGGAAATGGCAACCCACTCCAGTATTCTTGCCTGGGAAACCCCATGGACAGAGGAGCCTGGCAGTCTACAGTCCATGGCATTGCAAAGAATTGGACATGACTGAGTGACTAACACTTCATATACAAAATAGATTACTAATAAGGACCTATTGTATAGCACAGGTAACTCTACTCAGTACTCTGTAATGACCTATGTGGGAAAGAATCTACAAAAGAATGCATAAATGTATATGTATAACTGATTCACTTTGATGTGCAGCACAAATTGACATAACAAATTACATGAACACAATACAAATCATAAAATAAATACCAACAAGATTTCCTAAGGATAGAAATATGTGTTAACAAAAAGAGAGCTGGTAACTGGGAAGATCTGGAAGCAAGGAGAATGGCTTGTGAAAAGATCCAGGTCAAGAAAGAACATTTGAGAAACTGAAAAAGGTCTATTATGCTTGAAGTACAGGGAAAAGATATGACGAGTGTTTAGGGCTAAAGTTGAAGTGGCAAGCAAGGAGCCAATCTTGACTGCTGTTGCAAACCACATTAAAGAGTCTACACCTCATTCTACAGCCAATGGTAATCCATTAAAGGACTTTAAGTAGGGAGATGGCACAACCTGATCCCCGATCCTTGGTTAGAAAGGTTGATACAGGTAACAGAGTCAGACTAGAGGTTATTACACTAATACCCATGGCAGAGCAGAAAGAAATAAACAGATTCAAAGATGAAACCATAAAACATTAAGACTCATTGAGTGGCATTGGGTGAAAGGAAGAGTGGGGTCAAGGTGACTTTCCCAGGTGGCAGATCTCAGTAGAGTGTAGAGCCACTTACCCCAGTGAGAAAAAAAAGAAAATGGGTATGTGAACTCTGGGCATGTATGGGTTCTCACTCACTTCCATCATATCTCACTCTGTGCTACCCTATGGACTCTAGCCCACTAAGCTCCTCTGTCCATTGGATTTTCCAGGCAAGAATACTGGAGTGATTTGTCATACCCTCCTCAAGGGAAGCTTCCTGACCCAGGAATAGAACCCTCGTCTCCTGGATTGCAGGTGGGTTCTTTATTGCGGAGCCACTGGGCAGGGCCCGCTGTAAACTTCGGCAGCTCTAATTGTCTTGCTTTACAGTCTTTTTGTGTAAAAGAGAAATAAACATCTAAATCATAGGTCTAAGATTTCCCTGGTGGCCCAGTGGTTAAGACTCCATGCTTCCAATGCAGAGGACATGTGTTTGATCCCTGTTTGAGGAATTAAAATCTCACATGTTGTGTGGTGGGACCAAAAAGTTAAAATAATAACAATAAATCATTGTGGAGATTAAATGAGTTCGTGTGCAAAATACCCAACATATAACATGGTCTGGAACTTCTACTTCCTGCCTTTCCAACTTAAATATCCATTCTCTGTGTCTGGTGAGGAAAGCTCAGATCTTCATGCACATAACATTGTGTTTTTAATAATGGTCTACAGAAATGTTATTTTCCCTTTGTCCACTCCAAATATATATTCTCTTAATCCTATAACATGGAACAACAGACTGGTTCCAAATAGGAAAAGGAATACATCAAGGCTGTATGTTGTCACCCTGCTTATTTAACTTCTATGCAGAGTACATCATGAGAAACGCTGGGCTGGAAGAAGCACAAGCTGGACTCAAGATTGCCGGGAGAAATATTAATAACCTCAGATATGCAGATGACACCACCCTTACGGCAGAAAGTGAAGAGGAACTAAAATGCCTCTTGATGAGAGTGAAAGAGGAGAGTGAAAAAGTTGGCTTAAAGCTCAACATTCAGAAAACAAAGATCATGGCATCTGGTCCCATCACTTCCTGGGAAATAGATGGGGAAACAGTGGAAACAGTGTCAGACTTTATTTTTTTGGGCTCCAAAATCACTGCGGATTGGGATTGCAGCCATGAAATTAAAAGATGCTTACTCCTTGGAAGGAAAGTTATGACCAACCTAGATAGCATATTCAAAAGCAGAGACATTACTTTGCCAACAAAGGTCCATCTACTCAAGGCTATGGTTTTTCCAGTGGTCATGTATGGATGTGAGAGTTGGACTGTGAAGAAAGCTGAGCACTGAATAATTGATGCTTTTGAATTGTGGTGTTGAAGACTCTTGAGCGTCCCATGGACTGCAAGGAGATCCAACCAGTTCATTCTGAAGGAGATGAGCCCTGGGATTTCTTTGGAAGGAATGATGCTAAAGCTGAAACTCCAGTACTTTGGCCACCTCGTGCGAAGAGTTGACTCATTGGAAAAGACTTTGATGCTGGGAGGGATTAGGGGCAGGAAGAGAAGGGGATGACAGAGGATGAGATGGCTGGATGGCATCACCGACTCAATAGACATGAGTTTGAGTGAACTCCGGGAGTTGGTGATAGACAGGGAGGCCTGGCGTGCTGTGATTCGTGGGGCTGCAAAGAATTGGACACAACTGAGCAACTGAACTGAACTGAACTGAATCCTAGGAAGGTGACGGAAATCCAAAGTGATGTTACTATCACACTGGAATCAAAATACAGGGTGAAGCCAATGCTTTTTTTTTTCTCATTTTGCCAACTATTGCAAAATAAAATTAGAAGTTTAAAAGTTTCAGGCAATATTTGAAGGAACATACATGTTCAGCTCCCTGAAGTGACTCATTGTTTCATGATAGCAGTTTATTGTTTTCTGTGTACTCCTGGGATCTCTTTATGAGAGATATTTGATCGACAAGACTAATTCTACTTTACATACCAACCCTTATCAGGACAAGTCTGTGTGTACTTAAGCTTCAGAGGAAATTATTTGACTGAGGATAGAATAAATCTAACCAATAATCAACAATGTTTTAGTAAGGTTTTGCTCTTATTGTTGTTCAGTTGCTAGGTCATGTCCGACTCTGCAACCCCATGGACTACAGCATGCCAGGCTCCTCTGTCCTCTGCTATCTCCCAGAATTTGCTCAATTCATATCCATTGAGTTGGTGATGCCTCCAACCATCTCACCCTCTGCCATCCCCTTCTCCTCCTGTTTTCAGTCTTTCCCAGCATCAGGGTGTTTACCATAAGTCAGCTCTTCTCATCAGGTGGCCAAAGTGTTGGAGTTTTAGCTTCAGCATCAGTGCTCCCACTGAATATTCCAGTTTGATTTCCTTTAGGATTGACTGCTTTGATCTCCTTGAAGTTCAAGAGAGTCTTAAGAGTCTTCTCCAGCCCCACAATTCAAAAGCATCACTTCTTCTGTGTTTCGTCTTCTTTATGGTTAACTCTCAGGTCTATACATGATTACTGGAAAAACCATAGCTTTGATTATGGACCTATATTGGTAAAGTGATGTCTCTGCTTTTTAACATGCTGTATAGGTTTATCATAGCTTTTACTCTGCACATGCCCTACTGACTGTGACTCTAGTTTTTTGTTCTTTAGAAGTGTGACAAAAATTAAACTTCAGGTTTTCAAGTTAGTTGCTGGTGGGTGAGCAAGTTGTTTTGAAACAGATATGGCCTCCTAGGTAGAAATCCTTAGAGTCTCAACTTCAATGGAATGCTTGCTGGCTTGACCAGTTCTGAAGAAACTGGCCCTATGTTATCTCACCTGCTCCTTTCCCACTTTTATATCTTAATTAAGCCAATATTTCAAAATGATTTGGAAAATGTGTTAAGGTCTTCTTCCCTGAGATATTTCCTTGTGAATTATGATATAACATACCTCCCCTGCCCTGCCCCAAAATAAGTCTTCCTGTTTGGTCTGAGGACACAGTGATCTTTCAGGCTCACCATCCAACTGACCCCAGGGAAAGTTGAGTCCCCAAAAAGAAGCAGAAGTATTCCATTTTCCTAATTAATTGAGAATTACTTTTAGAAATTGACATATTTGCTTTCAATCTTCAAAGCAACAGCCATTTTTACTTATCCTCAGAAAAACATGTCAAATTTTCTTAACTCGGCATGAAATGCATGTGATAAATCAGACAGAAAAACTATATTATCTTTTGCCATGAATAAAATATTGTTGGAGAGGGTGACAGGCAGAGAGACAGAAAGTCAGAGAGCGTGCGCATGTTTTGAGGACTTATGTGTGTTAGGGGGCTTATTATTTTCAGTTATATTGTTTATTTCTATTACAATTAGATGCAGTTCTATATTTTGCCCATCCATGATCGTGTGTGTGTTTGTGTACGTGTGTGTATGCTGCTGCTGCTGCTGTCGCTTCAGTCATGTCCAACTCTGTGCGACCCCATGGACTGCAGCCTACCAGGCTTCTCCGTCCATGGGATTCTCCAGGCAAGAACACTGGAAATGGGTTGCCATTTCCTTCTCCAATGTGTACACATATGTGACCCCAAATAAACTGTTTCCATTCTGTTTAGACATAATCATCTCTACAGCCATAAAAAGTGAAAGTGGAAAGTGAAAGTGAAGTCACTCAGTCGTGTCCGACTCTTAGCGACCCCATGGACTGCAGCCTACCAGGCTCCTTCATCCATGGTATATTCCAGGCAAGAGTACTGGAGTGGGGTGCCATTGCCTTCTCCAATGTGTACACATATGTGACCCCAAATAAACTGTTTCCATTCTGTTTAGACATAATCATCTCTACAGCCATAAAAAGTGAACTTCAAGAGGTATGCAAGAAACTTTAAGAAAGTTTAAGAAAAGTGAACTTTAAGACGTATGCAAGGGAAAACCTGATGGCCATAAGTAAAACAAACAAACAAAAAATGTAACATAGCCTGGTGTCTCAGACCATAAAGAATCTTCCTGCAATGTGAGAGACCTGGGTTCAATCCCTGGGTCAGGAAGATCCCCTGGAGAAGGGAATGGCAACCCATTCTTGCCTGGAAAGTCCCATGTACAGATCACCTGGCGGGCTATAGTCAAACACGACTGAGTGACTAACACAGAATACAAGCCCAAATGACTATTCTCTACTCAATATTTTTTTTCTCTCAAGCAACTTGCAGACTAAGTGGCTTAGCTGAATTAATTGGAAGTTCCATTAATTTGAAATTAATTCTGGAAGTTCCATTAATTTGCCATGCATTGAATATTTTTTAAGGGTGTGACTTCATAAAAAGCTACATATGTATAGGAATAACTTTTGCGTAGGTATCCGGTTGACAAAGTAAGTGCAGTCCAATTGGTAAATGTTTATTGCTTCCACGGATATGACTGCACAAGGCAAGTGCAAAAAGAAAAAGAAGTCCATGCTTGGACTTTGTTCTTAGAGTGCTTATGTATGTGGAGAAATAGTTGAAGTTCAACTCTGGAACTCATTAGTTTTGTAGTCATGGTTAAGTTATCTAACTTCCATGACCTCAAATTTACTCTGTAAAATTAGGCTAATTATACCTATCTTATAAGTAGATATTACCTTTAATTAGGAAGAAGCAATGAGATACAACATGCAAAACGTTTATTAGGTGCTAGCTAGTATCTTTGAAATTAGTAAATGTTACTTGGAATTATTGAAACTTACCTATGCGGTAAGTTTACTATATAAACTTACTAAGTAAACTTACTATGGGGAATACCATTTTTTAGCAACATTACTATTTTCAACCATTGTCTATGAGGTTCGGAGGGACCTCCAAGATTTTTGGAATTAAATGAATGTACTCATCTTGTACTTGCTTATCCATTGTTTTATAAAAACATTATTGGCATGTTTACAAACACAGTGACATAGATGATTTCAGGGCATTAGACATTTCAGTAAAGAAAGTAGGTGGTGTCACTTCAATCATTCATGGTCAGTTGCCCCAGGGGTCACCTAAGGCCTCATTTCACTCTGCTAAGGTTACACCTTTTCATACTGTTCATGCTTGAGAATTGGGCCATAAGAAAAGCTGAGCTCCAAAGAACTGATGCTTTTGAACTATGGTGTTGGAGAAGACTCTTGAGAGTCCCTTGGACCACAAGAAGATCAAAACAGTCAATTGTAAAAGAAATCAGTCCTGAATGTTCATTGGAAGGACTGATGCTGAAGCTGAAGCTCCAATACTTTGGCCACCTGATGTGAAGAACTGACTCACTGGAAAAGACCCTGATGCTGGGAAAGACTGAAGGCAGGAGGAGAAGGGGAAGACAGAGGATGAGATGGTTGGATGACATCAGTGACTCGATGGACATGAGTTTGAGCAAGCTCTGGGAGTTGGTGGTGGACAGGGAAGCCTGGCATGCTGCAGGCCACGGGGTAGCAAAGAGCCAGACATGACTGAGAGACAGAACTGACTGACTCAGGGGGTACATCTGCCTGAAACAGTGAAGACTTTGCTAGAATGTCCTGCCTGCAAGAGTGTATGTAGAACTGAATTACTTTGCTGTATATCTGAAACTAACACAACATTGTTAAACAACTGTGCTAAAAAAATTTTTTTTAATATAAAAGTAAAGTGTTAAAAAATTTTTTTAAAGAGTAGAAAAAGAAGAAGTTCAATTGAAGCAGATAGGGGAACAAGCAGCTTCAAGGGAATTTTGGTAAGCATTTTTATGGACTTTGTATCATTCTGTTGTTTGGTTTCAAGCCAGAGAAATTGTTTCTGATATTGTTTTTAATTACTGAAGAAGCATCTTATGGATTTCCTATCCATATTAATAGTGCATTTTCACATTTTGTAGCTACATCACTATTGCTTCTGTCACGTCTGCAGTATATTTGACACTTCAGATGGTGAGGGAAAAATGATTAAAGGCAATGTTTATAGGAAAGTAATGTCAGGGGATCTGCTGTGCCTGGTTGCATTATTTATTCCTACACTTGAAATTATGCCACTTCCTCACCTCAAACTATTGATGTAACACATCCTCATCTGGAATAACCAAACAACACAAAAGAAGTATTAGAGAAAAAAAAATCTGCCAGGAGTGACATTGATGAGCATTTCTGGTGACCATTGTTTTAGATATCTCTTTGCACACCCTTGCACACATAGATGTGCAAGTATATGTCTGAAAAGTTACATATAAATGGGATCATACTATACTTCTTTGCAACATACTCCTTTCTCTTTTCCTTCTTTCCTGCCTTCTTCCCTGCCTTCTTCCCTTTCACTGTCTGTGAATCGCTTCCTCTCTTCCATCCTACCTTCCCTCTCTTTCTGTATTTTATTTCTCTGTTCAGGAATGGAAAGTTAACTATATACGCTCCATCCCTTATTATCCTTAATAATTATCCTTATAATCCCTGCTATACTCCTCTTCATAAGTTGTATGCGTGTGTTTGTCCTTTTTATTTCTATTTCCCACTCTCATTGCTTTCTTCTTCATGCAAAACTGACCATTCTATAGGTTAAATGCAGATCTTTTTGTTCTGGAATATGTCTACAGTTGTTATGCTTGCATGCATTTTCACTTACATGAATGCTATTATTTTGTTTTACAGATATTCTCATTTCGTTTTTTTCTCAGAACTATCCTTGCTGTTATTCGTGCACCAAATCCATTGTTTCTAACAGCTGCCTGTCAGGCCATGGATTGCATCTCTATTCATTCCTCTGCGATGGGCATTTGGCGGCTGCCAATTCACTACCCCTTATACAATGCTGCAACAAATGCTTTCTTATTTTTTTCTTTTCCATTATGGTTTATTACAGGATACTGAATATAATTTTCTGTGCTATACAATAGGACCTCGCTGTTTATCTGTTCCATATATAATAGTTTGCATCTGCTAGTCCCAAACTCCCAGTCTATCTCTCCCCCACCTCCTTTCCTTTGGATGACCATGCATCTGTTCTCTGTGTCTGTGAGTCTCTTTCCGTTTTATAGATAAGTTCGTGTCGTATACTATATTCCACATGTAAATAATATTGTATGCTATTTGTTTTTCTTTCTGACTTAGTTTAGTATGATAATCTCTAGGTCCATCCGTTTAGCTTCAAGTGGTATTATTTAACTTTTATGGCTGAGTAATATTCCATTGTTGGACCACAGGGAAGGCTCAGGGCTGAAGAACTGATGCTTTCAAATTGTGGTGCTGGAGAAAACTCTTGAGAGTCCCTTGGACTGCAAGGAGATCAAACCTGTCAATCCTAAAGAGAATCAACCCTGAATATTCATTGGAAGGATCGATGCTGAAGCTGAAGCTCCGCTCTTTGGCCACCTGATATGAAGAGCTGACTCATGGGAGAGACCCCGTTGCTTTAAAAGATTAAAGGCAGGAGGAGGAGGGACGATAGAGGATGAGAGAGTTGGATGGCATCACTAACTCAACGAACATGAGTTTGAGCAAACTCTGGGAGATAGTGAAGAACAGGAAAGCCTGGCATGCTACAGTCCATGGGTCACAAAAAGTCAAACATGACTTCGGTTCAGTTCAGTCGCTCAGTCATGTCTGACTCTTTGCAACCCCATGAATCTCAACACATTAGGCTTCCCTGTCCATCACCAACTCCCGGAGTTCACTCAGACTCATGTCCATCGAGTCAGTGATGCCATCGAGCCATCTCATCCTCTGTCGTCCCCTTCTCCTCCTGCCCCGAGTCCCTTCCAGCATCAGGGTCTTTTCCAATGGGTCAACTCTTCGCATGAGGTGGCCAAAGTACTGGAGTTTCAGCTTCAGCATCAGTCCTTCCAATGAACACCCAGGACTGATCTCCTTTAGAATGGACTGGTTGGATCTCCTTGCAGTCCAAGGGACTCTCAAGAGTCTTCTCCAACACCACAGTTCAAAAGCATCAATTCTTTGGTGCTCAGCTTTCTTCACAGTCCAACTCTCACACCCATACATGACCACTGGGAAGACCACAGCCTTGACTGGACAGACCTTTGTTGGCAAAGTAATGTCTCTGCTTTTGAATATGCTATCTAAGTTGGTCATAACTTTCCTTCCAAGGAGTAAGTGTCTTTTAATTTCATGGCTGCAATCACCATCTGTAGTGATTTTGGAGCCCCAAAAGAGAAAGTCTGACATGACATGACTTAGTGACAATATTCTATTGTATATATACAATAGAATATATATATTATATATGTATATCACATCTCCTTTATTATCTCGTATAAATATAAATTCATCTCATATAAATTCTTATGCACTTAATCACACTTTTCCTTAGTGAAGTATCCTAGAAATAAAATTTCTCCAGTAGAAGTCATACACATTTTACTTTTTGATTTGCATTATCAAATGTTGTACATTTTTCTACAGCCTCCCACACAATGTGTGAGAGTATCTGTTTCCTCCATTCTCAACAATGCTGAATTTATCAATCCTTGGTAATCTGATAATAGTTTTTATAGTCATTCTTTGAGTGAAGATGAATATTTTAAATAAATTTTTTTATCTTCTTTATATACATGCTATTAGAATATTTGTATTATTTTATTTTATATGTCATACATATATTGTATAAATACAAAGTACTTAATTCTGAAAATCAAAGGAAAGCAGACAAAACAATTTTTTTTAATGGGTCAAAGACTTGAATGCACCTCACAAAAATAGTATAATTATGGTGATGTACATATGAAAAGGTGTCCAATATCAATATTCTCAAGGAGTGCATTAAAACCATGAAGAAATACCAGTAAACATCTACCTAAATAGATAAAATGAGCCATAATGGGATAGCTAGTGCTGGTAAGTTAACTAGAACTCTCATAAGCTGCTGGTGGGAGAGAAGAGTGTACAGAGTGCTTGGTTGTTGTTCAGTCACTAAATCATGTCCGACTCTTCATGACCCAATGGACTGCAGCCCACTATGCTTCCCTGTCCTTCAGTGTCTCCTGGAGCTTGCTCAAACTCATGTCCATTGAGTCAGTGATGCCATCCAACTATCTCATCCTCTGTCATCCCCTTCTCCTCCTGCCCTCAATCTTTCCCATCATCAGGGTCTTTTCCAATGAGTCAACTTTTCAAATCAGGTGGCCAAAGTATTGGAGCTTCAGTTTCAGAATCAGTCCTTCCAGTGAAAGATTGCTTGGTCATATCTATTAAAGCTAAGCATATGTAAACCCTACCTATGTATGTACTCAACTTGAAATAATTATATATACTTCTTAAAGAGTTTATAAGAGTGTTCTTAATAGTATTATTGCAATCTCCAAAATGGAGAAGGAAGTGGCAACCCACACCAGTATTCTTGCCTGGAGAATCCCATTGACAGAGGAGCCTGGTGGGCTATAGTCCATGGGGTCACAAAGAGTTGGACACGACTGAGTGACTGACTAACTTTCACTTTTACTTTTCAATCACCCAAAACTGGCAACAATGCAAACATCCACCAATAACAGAAGGGATGAATGAAGTATGAATCATGATATAGTCATATGATGGTGCACTATACAGAAACAAAAACCAAAAACACTTGTTACTTGTGACAGTGTGGAAATTCAGGAATACGAATAATTAGGGAGTTTGGGATTGAGATGTGCACGCTGCTATGTTTAAAATGGATAAGCAGCAAGTACCTACTGTATAGCACAGGGAACTCTGCTCAATGTTATGTAACAACCTAAATGGGAACAGGATTTGAAAAAGAACTGATATATGTGCATGCAGAACTGAATTGCCTTGCCATACAGCTGAAACTATCACATTGTTAATCAACTATACTCCAATATAAAAGAAAAATAGGAAAGAAATACAAATGAATGAAAAGCAGACACAAAAGTACAGAACATATGGTGCTGCTGCTGCTGCTGCTAAGTTGCTTCAGTCGTGTCCGACTCTGTGTGACCCCATGGACTACAGCCCATCAGGCTCCGCCATCCCTGGGATTCTCCAGGCAAGAACACTGGAGTGGGTTGCCATTTCCTTCTCCAGTGTATGAAAGTGAAAAGTGAAAGTGAAGTCACTCAGTCATGTCCGACTCTTAGTGACCCCATGGACTGCAGCCCACCAGGCTCCTCCATCCATGGGATTCTCCAAGCAAGAGTACTGAAGTGGGATGCCATTGCCTTACTGTATTTCTTTTTTAATAACAAAACTAATTTTTGGTGTCAGAAGGCATAATATAGGTTACTGTTAATGAAGGGGTAATGGATGGCAGGGGGGTATGAGAAAGATTTCTGGGGTTCTTAAAATGATTCATATCTTGACTTGGGTGACATTTAAATGCATACATTCACTTTGTAAAGTTCAAATTTCACACTTATTTGTGTACTTTCTGTACATACAGTATAATCTCACTTAAAAATTTAGGGATAAAAGATACTTGACAAGATCCAACCAAATAACACAAGATTCAAAATAAAGAAGCCAATAATAGGGTATCTAAGGAAAGGAATTCTTAGTTCCCATTGAACTCACTTAGATACAGAACTAAGGCTCAGTTCAGTCGCTCAGTCATGTCCGACTCTTTGCAACCCCATGAATCGCAGCACGCCAGGCCTCCCTGTCCATCACCAACTCCCGGAGTTCACTCAGACTCACGTCCATCGAGTCAGTGATGCCATCCAGCCATCTCATCCTCTGTCGTCCCCTTCTCCTCCTGCCCCCAATCCCTCCCAGCATCAGAGTCTTTTCCAATGAGTCAACTCTTCGCATGAGGTGGCCAAAGTACTGGAGTTTCAGCTGTAGCATCGTTCCTTCCAAAGAAATCCCAGAGCTGATCTCCTTCAGAATGGACTGGTTGGATTTCCTTGCAGTCCAAGGGACTCTCAAGAGTCTTCTCCAACACCACAGTTCAAAAGCATCAATTCTTCGGCGCTCAGCCTTCTTCACAGTCCAACTCTCACATCCATACACGACCACAGGAAAAACCATAGCCTTGACTAGACGAATCTTTGTTGGCAAAGTAATGTCTCTGCTTTTGAATATGCTATCTAGGTTGGTCATAAACTACCATTAAAAACCAGAAAGAAATGTATCAACTTCAACAATCTAAATTCATGTAGCTAAAATACAGTTTTTATTATTCTATCACACAAAAACAGTTAGATAGATCTTCAACAAATTTAGATGGTATATTTGGGGCAATCTGACTTTATCTATAGGAGTAGGCAATGGCAACCCACTCCAGTACTCTTGCCTGGAAAATCCCATGGATGGAGGAGCCTGGTAGGCTGCAGTCCATGGGGTCACTAAGAGTCGGACACGACTGAGCAACTTCACTTTCACTTTGCACTTTAATGCATTGGAGAAGGAAATGGCAACCCACTCTGGTGTTCTTGCCTGGAGAATCCCAGGGACAGGGGAGCCTGGTGGGCTGCCGTCTATGGAGTTGCACAGAGTCGGACACGACTGAAGTGACTTAGCAGCAGCAGACTTTATCTATAGGCTTCATGTTGTGAATTCTAGTTTAAATTAAATGTTCATTTTATATTTTACAGTAGATTCTTGTTGATTATCTATTTTAAATATAGCAGTATGTTCATGTCAATATTTGTATCATCATTTCAAAGACCTCAGTGAGTGCAGAGGCTTTACTAATATCATTGACTTCAGTTTCTCATTTTTTCATACTTAGTAGCTGCTTGATAAGCAATTAATTGTATAAATATTAATACTTTGCCAGTCATATATTTTTGTGGATTTTATTTACTTTTAAATTTTATTTTGTTGATTTTTCTACACATCTCCATATCTATCATCTATCTACATATATTTTTACCTAGTCAATACATCTTTTTCCCTATGATATTCAACTGTCATCTGTATATATTAATCCTCTTATTTCCCAAAGTAGAAGAATATTTGATGCGTGTTTTATTATAGCTATTTTGTGGTTTTATTTATTATTATTTTATTCTAGTACTTTTGTGATTCTATTTATTACTATTATTTTATTCTACTATTCTGGGTTATTTTTTATTAACATTAAATTTTTTCCAAACCAGGAGGAGCAAACTTGGTGAGATTAATGAAATAAGGTCTTGATCTACATTTTTCCAACTACTTTTATTGACTAGTCTGTCTTTTACAATGTAAATCATATTTATCCTATCCTAAATTTCTGTGCATATATGATTCATTTAAGAATTCTATAATTGCTTCCACTATCTGTTTCTTAAGCTATATTTATTATTTTAATTTTAATTATTTTGAATACTTTTTATTATTTTGTATAATTATTATATTTTAATATATTTTGAATATTTTATTACTTTATTATTTGAATACACAGTCATATGGTTCAAAATTCAGAACGTATCAAAGGGAATACAGGAAAGCATTTTCCCTACCTTGTTACCTATTACCCCAGCAATCAAGTCCTATTAGTAAACAACTGGGCCTCAACCATTCTTTTTGAAAAAATAGTATATTATAGGGATTGTTATTCATCTTACCTTTCCTAACGTTTAAAAATAAGTCTTTCTCTGTCAATATAAAAGGAGTTTCTTCAATTGCTTTATTGCATAAATGAAACATAATATATTCAATTTCCTACTGATGGATGCTAGTTTTTTTCCCCAAATTTTGCTGCTATTAAAAATACTGGAATCAATAACCTTGTAGAAACTTTTTTTTTGTATGTGTGAGTATATGTGAACCATGTTTCTAGAAGTGTGATTACTAGGTCAAAATCTAAATGTATTTGTATTTCTAACAGACACTGACAAATTGCCGTCCAGAGACATTGCCCTAAATTTTGCATAGTAGTTGTTATATTTTGTAGTATATTTTTAGAAGCAGTTTTGTTTTGAAGTTGTAAATATCATTAAATAATTAAGTTGGACTTCCCAGGTGGTACAGTGGTAAAGAATCTGACGGCCAGTGCAGTAGATGCAAGAGACTGGCTTTAATCCTGGGTTGGGAAGATCCCCTGAAGTAGGAAGTAGCAACCCACCCCAGTATTCCTACCTGGAAAATTCTATGGACAGAGTAGCCTAGTGGGTTACAGTCCATTGGGTCTCAAACAGTCAGACATGACTGAGCAGCAGCAGTCCTTATTTCTTTGGTAAATAATTAAACAACTGATTTAAAAAAAAAGCAATTCAGAGATTTATGGGCTGTGAGATACTTCTATTTAATAAAATATTACAGACATAGGAAATATCTTGGATTTTTCATCTTATTTTGAGTATACTCTCATTTTAGTATTGGTAGTTGATTGTCTATTTCTAATATAAAATTTATAGATATAAAGATTAAACTAAATGTAGACTGTCTATGGCTTAATTAATACTATCTAATACATTACTCCTCAAATATCTAATACATTATTTCTGGTAATGCCTTAAGTTTTTTAAATTTTGTTAATTTCAATTCTAAAATGTGGGTATGTTTCAGTGAAGTGTAATGCCAAAAAGATGACAAAGAAAGGTTTTAAGTCAAGGATTTTTCCAGAGTTGTCTGATTTTATCTCAAAGCGTGCTTTTGTCTCACAAGCAGAATATGGAAAGTGTCATGTAGGAAAAAAGAAGCAAACAAACAAGTTTTCGAATATACCCTGCTCAGGACAAATAGTAACTTAGCTAATAGCTTTAGTAATATTATCAAATTGCACCAAGACACACATGGGATGTAAAGTCAAGCCCCAAACAATTCAGAAAAGATTCCCTCTGACATGAAGTTTTTCTAGTGCATTTTAAGATGTGTAATTGTAATTTAAAAAAATCTTCCTAACAAAACATCAGTAGCATAAAGAGTGTTGTTAGTTTATAGTGTTGTTAGTTGCTCAGTCATGTCCAACTCTTTGCAACCTGCCAGGCTCCTCTGTCCCTGGACTTCTCTAGGCAAGAATATTGGAGTGGGATGCGATGCCCTCCTCCAGGAGATCTTCTCGACCCAGGGATTGAACCCGGGTCTCCCTAATTGCAGGCAGAATCTTTACCGTCTGAGCCACCAAGGAAGCCCTAGAATATATGAACCTCTGGAAGCTCAATACACAGGGGAAACTGCACTCATTCACAGGTTTTTTACCTTCAATTTCATTGTGTGTGTGTGTGTATGTGTGTGTGTGCGCGTGCTCAGTTGTGCCCAACTCTGTGTGGCCCCATGGACTATGGCCCACCAGACTTCTCTGCCCATGGGACTTCCCAGGCAAGAATATTGGAGTGGGTTGTCATTTCCCTCTCCAGGGGATCTTCCCGACTCAGGGAGCGAATCCTTGTCTCTTACATCTCCTGCACTGGCAGTCGGATTCTTTACCCTGAGACTTGCTCTAATAGTTACAGCAGAAAATACTTGGTCTACTTAATAGCTCAGAATTAACTTTGGGGATTTATTTTCACTTTTTAAAGACAACTTTGTTTTATACTATTTTACCTGGGTTTCAAGAGATACCATATTTCTGCAAAAACTAAATTTCAAAATTAAGGCACTGGCTGTACTGGACTCCCTCTGAAGGCTCTAGGGGAGGAAACTTCCTTGCTTCTCCTGGTAAATGGTGGATCCAAGCATTCCTCGGCTGATAGCTGCATCACTGCAGTCTCTGCCTCCATCTTCACGTGGACTTCTCATTTTTTTGTGTCTCTCCCCTCTGTACCTCTTATATGGACATGTCCTTGCATTTAGAGGCCATTTAGAAAATAAAGGAAAAATCTCATTTCAAGATCCATAATTATATCTGTAAAGATCTCTTTTTCCCAAAAAAAAAAAAAGAAAGAAAAAATGTCACATTCAGAGATTCTGAGGCTTAGAATGTGAAGAAGTTGTAGGGGGAGAGATCTTCAACCCTCCTACAATAGGAGACATCTTCAACCCTCCTATTTTTTTTATTAATTTTTATTGGAGCATAGTTGATGTAAAATGTTCTACTAGTTTCTACTGTACAGCAAAGTGATTCAGCTATACATATACATGTAACCCATCCCCTCTTTTTTGGATTTCCCTGCCATGTAGGTCCCCAGAGAGCATTGAGTAGAGTTCCTTGTGTTATACAGTAGGTTTTCATTAGATGTCTATTTTACTTTATTAGTCAGTCAGTTAGTCAGTTCAGTCGCTCAGTCATGTCTGACTCTTTGCGACCCCATGAATCGCAGCACGCCAGGCCTCCCTGTTCATCACCATCTCCTGGAGTTCACTCAAACTCACATCCATCCACTTGGTAATGACATCCAGCCATCTCATCCTCTGTTGTCCTCTTCTCTTCCTGCCCCCAATCCCTCCCAGCATCAGAGTCTTTTCCAATGAGCCACTTCTTCGCATGAGGTGGCCAAAGTACTGGAGTTTCAGCTTTAGCCATCATTCCTTCCAAAGAAATCCCAGGGCTGATGTCCTTCAGAATGGACTGGTTGGATCTCCTTGCAGTCCAAGGGACTCTCAAGAGTCTTCTCCAACACCACAGTTCAAAAGCATCAATTCTTCGGCACTCAGCCTTCTTCACAGTCCAAGTCTCACATCCATACATGACCACAGGAAAAACCATAGCCTTGACTAGACGGACCTTTGTTGGCAAAGTAGTGTCTCTGCTTTTCAATACGCTATCTAGGTTGGTCATAACTTTTCTTCCAAGGAGTAAGTGCCTTTTAATTTCATGGCTGCAGTCATCATCTGCAGTGATTTTGGAGCCCCCAAAAATAAAGTCTGACACTGTTTCCACTGTTTCCCCATCTATTTCCCAGGAAGTGATGGGACCGGATGCCATGATCTTCATTTACTGAATGTTGAGCTTTAAGCCAACTTTTTCACTCTCCTCTTTCACTCTCATCAAGAGGCATTTTAGTTCCTCTTCACTTTCTGCCATAAGGGTGGTGTCATCTGCATATCTGAGCTTATTGATACTTCTCCCGGCAATCTTGATTCCAGCTTGTGCTTCTTCCAGCCCAGCGTTTCTCATGATGTACTCTGCATATAAGTTAAATAAGCAGGGTGACAACATACAGCCTTGACGTACTCCTTTTCCTATTTGGAACCAGTCTGCTGTTCCATGTCCAGTTCTAACTGTTGCTTCCTGACCTGCATACAGGTTTCTAAAGAGGCAGGTCAGGTGGTCTGGTACTCCCATCTCTTTCTGAATTTTCCACAGTTTATTATGATCCACACAGTCAAAGGCTTTGGCTTAGTCAATAAAGCAGAATAGATGTTTTTCTGGAACTCTCTTGCTTTTTCCATGATCCAGGGGATGTTGGCAATTTGATCTCTGGTTCCTCTGCCTTTTCTAAAACCAGCTTGAACATCAGGAAGTTCACGGTTCACGTATTGCTGAAGCCTGGCTTGGAGAATTTTGAGCATTACTTTACTAGCGTGTAAGATGAGTGCAGTTGTGCGGTAGTTTGAGCATTCTTTGGCATTGCCTTTCTTGGGGATTGGAATGAAAACTGACCTTTTCCAGTCCTGTGGCCACTGCTGAGTTTTCCAAATTTGCTGGCATATTGAGTGCAGCACTTTCACAGCATCATCTTGCAGCATTTGAAAGAGCTCAACTGGAATTCCATCACCTCCACTATCTTTGTTCGTAGTGATGCTTTCTAAGGCCCACTTGACTTCACATTCCCGGATGTCTGGCTCTAGGTGAGTGATCACACCATCGTGATTATCTGGGTCGTGAAGATCTTTTTGTACAGTTCTTCTGTGTATTCTTGCCAGTGCATCTAGTCAATCCCAATCCTCTAGTTCATCACTTTATCCCTTCCCTCTGGTATCCATATATCCGTTTCCTATGTCTTTGTCTCTATTTCTGCTTTACAAATAAGTTCATCTGTATCATTTTTCTAGATTCCACATATAACAATATTATATGATATTTGTTTTTTCTTTCTGACTTATTGATGCTTCACCTTGTGACAATCTCTAGCTCCATCCACATCACTGCAAATTGCATAATTTCATTCCTTTTAATGGCTGATTAACATTCCATTGTATAGACACAATACGTCTTCTTTATACATTCTTTTGCTGATGGATATTCAGGTTGTTTCCATGATCTGGCTACTGTAAATAGTATGCAATGAACATTGAGCTGCACACATCTTTTCGAATTATGGTTTTCTGTGAGTATATGCCCGGTAATGGGATTGCTGGGTCATGTGGTAGCTCTGTTTTCAGTTTTTTAAGGAACCTCCATACTGTTCTCCACAGTGGCTGTATCAATTTACATTCGCATCTATAGACTACACCCTTATTTTGAATTCTATCCCTATGGTTGACCTTTGCCTGTTCTTCAACTTTATAAAACTGGAATCACACTTGTGTCCATCTTGGTATCTGAATTCTTTCACTGTTTTCCTTTTAAAAAGGAAATCTGTGCAGAAAAGGCTTCTGGGACATCTCTACAGTGAATCTGGGTTCCCTGTGAGACCAGAAGGACCTGACAAGAGCAGTGATGACTCTGTTTGTCCATGGATGACAAAATTTGGCAGCTTTCACAAACTGCTTGCCAGTCCAGACTTCCAATCTAGCATATTTTGCAACAAAATCCTACATTTGATCTATGAATTATAAACTGAGACCTGTCAGTTTTAGGAGAATTGGTATACAGCAATTGAACCAACCCCCACTAAACACTCTTATGAAAGAGTGCCTCTGTAGGAAGGAATCAATCGAGGTATAGCCTTACTTTGAATAATAATGTCCTCAAAGTCACAAATATAAAGAGACTCTTTAACAGCTCTAGATGCAGCCCTTTTCATTTACCTGAGATTCTTTGTAATGCATTTGTTTCCTCCTCTTTAATGAATGGATATTGCTTCCCTAAAATTTAAATTTCATTTCAAATACATATTTATGATATCATTGTCTGTGCTCAAGCAGGCAATTTTAAGATGATCTATAAGTATAACCATGCAAATTCACTACTCAAATGAATTCTGCCAAGATATTTCTCATTAATCTTGGGAACATTGCAGGTGCGTTTATTAATACAGAGGACTTTGTGTTAGTATGCCATGATCCTTTCTGACATATAAGCCATTTTTAATTTGCTCTTATCACTGAAAGCCTCTCTTTTTCAAAGATATTAGATAACTCTAGGGTGTTAAGCAACATAAAGTTATTTAGGGGCGCAAAGAAGAGCAGTAGGAGTTATTAATCATAGGCAAATGCCTATCTAATTTTCAAAGGATCCAGGCACCATGACAAATGAGAAGATCCATGGACTATCTGGGGGGAAGATAATTTCCTGTTTATTTAATTGATCCTCTGTTACTTTTTTTCTTGGCAGGTATGGCTCACTAATGGAATTTGCCTAGTGCCATCATTATTAGAAATGTCAGAGTGACATTTGATTAATCCAGTCTATTTAGACTTGGAACACAAATCATGTATTTCTCCTAACAACATGATTAATTAGTATTCCCCCTTTTGCTTTCAATATATTTACAGAATCTCTTAACACTTCTATCTTAAGCCTATAGGTACATTATATATTATACCTCTTTGTAGGTTGGGTCCATTCCATGGGTCCTGTCTATGTGATACCATAGACTAACTGGTAGAACATCAGGAACTTGAATCACTGTTGCCACTGGTTTCATTTAAAATTTAATTGGATTTCTTTGGTGATCTCTAGTGCTAGGAATGGAGAAGGCAATGGCACCCCACTCCAGTACTTTTGCCTGGAAAATCCCATGGACGGAGGAGCCTGGTAGGCTGCAGTCCATGGGGTCACTAGAGTCGGACATGACTGAGCAACTTCACTTTCACTTTTCACTTTCATGCACTGGAGAAGGAAATGGCAACCCACTCCAGTGTTCTTGCTTGGAGAATCCCAGGGACGGGGAAGCCTGGTGGGCTGCCGTCTATGGGGTCGCACAGAGTCGGACACGACTGACGTGACTTAGCAGCAGCAGCAGCAGTGCTCGGAATTGAGCAGAGTTTTATGGCTCTCTTCCCTTTAGGGCTCCTCATTTTCATTCTCATTTTCCCTACGTTCCAAAGAGAAAACAATTCTTAAATACTATTTTTTTTTCAGCAAAGTTTCCCAGTCTGTGATAATACTGTATAATTTCATTAATTTATTCTTTCAATATTTTGTTAGGTCATTTAGTCATCTAGCATATGATTATAGCTAATAATAGTACAGTATGGAATAAAAGATACAAAATTCCTGTCCATTTGAACTTACGTTTTAGTGAAGGGTACGTGTGCGTATTCAGTCGTGTCTGATTCTTTGCGACTCTATGGACTGTAGTCCTCCAGGACCCTCTGTCCGTGGGATTCTTTAGGCAAGAATACTGGAGTGGAGTGCCATGCCCTCCTCCTTATGTCCTTCCCAATCCAGGGATTGAACCTGAGTCTCCTGCGGTTCCTGCATTGGCAAAAGGATTTTTTACCGCTGAGCCACCTGGGAAGCCCTTAGTGAAGGAAGTAGAAGCCAAAATAAGCCAAAGCCTACAGTTGTCATAAATGTCATGGACTGAAATGCCACAGGATGAGGAGCTTGGAAGGATGAGTTGTTATGAGGAAGAGTAATTGTCTCATTATGTAAAAGCAGTCAAGATAGGCTTTGTGAAAAGGTGATATTTGAGTAGACACCTGGAAACAATAATGGAGAAAGTTGTGTAAGTGTCTTGGAAGAGTTTAGACAGAGGGTGAACAAGCCCAGAAATCTTGGAGGGGGAACACACCTGACATGGAACCCGAGGAGGCCAGTGAACACAGGTGAGACGGATGGAGAAACTCAGATCATACTAGAAAGCCTCTGAAAGTGACGATGTTAAGCTTAACCTGAGCCCTGTGCTCCTGGAAACCAGCAATGGTTCAAGAAATCCCTCTGCTTTTGTATCCTGGGGAATCTTTGCAGTAAGCAAAGAACTACCCTTCCCCCCATGACTAAGCTAAGACTCAGAGATAATGTCCTTGTTTACTTAGGGAAAGGCTGGACACTGACCCTCCTCACTCTCATTAATCATCTCATTAATGATTAGCTGAACTATTGGCCCCCTCTGGCCAATCAGATTACAAAATGCCTGTTGACTTGACCAAACTTTAAAGTTCCTCTCTTCATCACATGATCCTGAACTGGACTCACCCTTATGGTTAAACAAACTTTGGAATTCAGAACAGTTCCCCTTAATGACATCTCATGAAAATTACCTACAAGGAAAGACATCTCCTATTCAATTGTCCCATTAAACCAGCTGCTCATCCCACTTCCGCACACCTGCCTCTGTTTAGCCTGATTTCCTCCTCATCATAAAAGAAAAGCTCTTTGCTATCTGATTTTGATTTTATTTGCAGACCTCATGGTCTGGGCTTTTTCCCTATTGCAGTAAGCCCTCTTGCTATTGCTAGCAGTAACCCCTTCCTTTGATGCAATAGTCTTTTTGAAAACTGTTTCTTCTAAAGTCAAGGTTTGTTTTTCATTCGATAGAGGTTTTGAGCAGAGGATGGACATGGACAGTGGAGATTTATAAATGAAGGCCTCAATCTGGGTGCTGAGTGCAGGAAAGCATATGGAAATGTGTAGAGGAGCAAAGGAGCTAGTGGGGAGACTATTTACTTGCTTGCCAAGGAATTTTGAGAGGTTAAGCATATAGCTTCCACGTAGGTTGGTAAGAATTGATCCTGCCTATGGGCTACGTTTGGTCCTCAAAAATTAAATCTTTGTGAAGCTCATAGATAAATGAAGATTGCTGGATAGAGCAGGCAAACTGAGTGACATGCTGACATATCTGTCACATTTGAGATTGCCATTTTCAGTAGGAGGGCTCAGGAAACTATGTAAGTTAAGATATACAACATGGTAAATGTCCAAGTTAGAAGATTCATCTTATTCACCTATTTACTTCTTCAACAAATGTTTAGTATATGCATCTTTTACAGATTCCAGGTTCTAGGATACTGCAGTGAAAAAGGACCCACCCTTCTGCCTTCCAATTGTAGGATATGGATTGTAAATAACTCATCAGTTGAAAAGAAGTACACATTGGGGTAGGAAGGAAGTAAACAGATGGGGGGGCAAGTTTAAATTGGTTGGTTTGAGAAGGCCTCTCTAAGTAGATGCCCTTGGAACTAAGTTCAGTTCAGTTCAGTCGTTCAGTCGTGTCTGACTCTTTGCAACCCCATGAACTGCAGCATGCCAGGCCTCCCTGTCCATCACCAACTCCCAGAGTCCACCCAAACCCATGTCCATTGAGTCAGTGATGCCATCGAACCATCTCATCCTCTGTCATCCCCTTCTCCTCCTGCCTTCAATCTTTCCCTGCATCAGGGCCTTTTCCAATGAGTCAGCTCTTCGCATCAGGTGGCCAAAGTATTGGAGTTTCAGCTTCATCATCAGTCCTTCCAGTGAATATTCACTGGAGCTGAGAAGCAGCTGAAATATTTAGGTGAGAGTCCTCAGAGGCCCAGAAGTGAATATAGTCCAGGATTAAAGTGTAGATCATTGTGGAGATCTGGAGGAAAGTGTGATGTGAATCTCGGTCAAAATGAGGAGTTGGGTCCAGAACCTGTGGAATCCTGTAGGACATGATGAGGAGGTCAAATTTTATTTTAAGTGTGATGGGAATCCAGAAAAATCCGTGAGACACTGATATTAGGATTTTCCATACCTCTGTCTGCTCCCAGGAGCAGAGAGAGAGAGAGAGAAAAAAAAAAAAAGGATGGTGGAGTTTTTCTTGGTGCCAGTGACTGGGAAAAGAACATCATTTTACATGAATGGAGTAGTTACTCTGGTATGGGTCTAGCCTGTTGAATTCCAAGCATAGACAGATCAGATTCAGCTTTATACACATATGAGAGAGGGATGAAGAAGGAAAGGAAAAGGTGAGGGCAGAGAAAATTAGATGGGAAGGGAGAGGGAAAAGTTTCGGTAGCATAGTTCAGGTAATTGAATAAGCTTGGAGGAGTGAATTCATGATGTTGGTCCTTTGAAAAGGCGGCATCAAAAATTTTAATGAATTCTTAGCCTTGGCAAAGAAAAGTTATCAATGTAATTCATTCTTCAGGCGGGTAGGTAAGTGACAGTGATAATTTTGTGTTAGTCTAGTCAAAGCAGTTGAAAGCCTTGGAGAAACATTAACTAATAAAGAGATGGAAACCTGATAAAACACCATACAGGAGAGGATGAAGATAACCATAAATAGGAAAATCTGAAATTTTGAGATATTTGTTGAAATGTTTGAATCAGAAAGCTCCTAAAAATTAATTTTGAGTATGTTTTCTCCATAGAATTATATGTTTACAACATTATAAATGTAATATTCACACATATGTTAATTGGATTATATATTGCAAAACCATATATTTGGGACTTTGGGGTCATTCATGGGATTTTTTTCAACTATCTGTAGTTTTTGCCTTATATTCAAATTTAAGAGTAAAATCTTACTAAATTAGAACTGCTAATTTATAGCATTGTTGACAGAAAAAATGTTTCAAGTTTTAATAAAACAATTTATATATGCATTTTAGAATTTGATTAACTTGTAAATTGGAAACCACCTTAATGTAAGTTATATATATAAGTAACAATATATATTTATTATAAATTCTAATATTTATATATATGTAAATATATAAGTTTTTTGGCTTGAGTAGACATAATCTTTGAGTTTATTGTAATAAGAATTTTCCCTTTGTTCCATCTGTAAGAGAAGGAAGGGATCCTTATGGTTGCCATGATTACATGAAACATGGTGGAATTATGGACCGTGTTAGGTTAAGTGCTCATGACCAGCATTATTGCAAATTTGTTATGGGGCAAGGTGAAAAAATTATTTCCTGAAGGTGCATTTAATCTTGAAGGACACTGGTTCATCATTTCCCAACACTCTGAAGTAATTTCCTAAAAGGCACAGCTTTTTCAACATGTGAAATCCTAGAGCATCACTAAAAGCAAGTTTTGTCCTAAGTATGCAGCAGGTACTCTATAAATGTATGCTGAATGGATACAATTTGAGGAGCTGGTCACGATGACTATGATTTAACTATAACCAAAATGTCCATGATGGTTAATTAAAAATGCCCACTCTGAAACGTTCTCTTCCCTTGGCTCAATGCAACACAGTGCACAGACTTCCGATGGCATCATGCAGACTTACTAATAAGATTGTAGTGCGTGTTGTTGCTGTTCAGTCACTCAGTTGTGTCCGACCCTTTTGCAACCCCATGCAATGTAGCCCACCAGACTCCTCTGTCCATGGGAGTTTTCAGGCAAGAATACTGCAGTCAGTTGCCATTCCCCTTTCCAGGGGATCTTCCCGACCTAGGGATCAAATCTGAGTCTCCTGCATTGGCAGGCTGATTCTTTACAGCTGAGCTATATTGCAAAGCAAATCTATTCCTATCCGTGATGTGTCTTGGTATGAAAGTGACAGTAAAGATATAAACCACCTCGTTAGCAGCAGTTACCAAGCTTCAATTTATAGCATAAAGAGTAATTGTTTTACTGGGGAGAAAATAATATGTGATTTCTAATTTTTAATGTCTCCTTAGGATATGGGTGGAATAATTTCTACTTTTATCTTAGTAGTACTCAGTGTAATCAGACCTATTTAATGTCACTATTTCTTATTATTTTACATCAATGAATATACCTCCATTGCTTGCTGTGTGTGTGTTAGTTGCTCAGTTGTGTCTGACTCTTTGTGACCCCAGGGATTGTAGCCCACCAGGCTCCTCTGTCCAGACAAGAATTCTGGAGTGGGTAGCCATTTCCTTCTCCAGAGGATCTTCCAGAGCAGGGACAGAATCCAGGTCTCCTGCATTGCAAAGAGACTCTCTACCATTTAAGCCACTAGGGAAGCCCTTGCATGTCTAATTCTGCCCCTGCTAGTCAGGTTGTAAAGGAGAGCTGGTCTGTGTACATGGCCCAGAAAAGCAGCACACAGAAGCATGCTGGAGGACAATCACCCTTTATATTAATATATACACATGCCACATCACAGTACGTGGACCGAACATGCAATGCAACGTAGGGGATGAGTGAGATTGAGCCAGATGACACGAGCAAAGACTGCTGCCTATGGACATCCCAGAGGAGCACATGTTTGTGGGTGTGTGTAATGTGAGTCACAATTGCATTTCTGTTTAGAACTGTAGCCTTGGACAACTCCATGGGGGCAAGCACTCATATTAGAGTCCATGGGAACAGTTTGCCCTGGAGTTCTACAGTGCATCTCCTGGAGCCATATATGATAGCCCTGATATATAGAGTTAGCCAAAAGATTAGTTCAGGTTTTTTTTTTTTTTTTTTTTTGCAAGATGTTCTGGAAAAACCAGAACGAACTTTTTGGTCAACCCAATAGCTTATGCTTTTGTATATCTTGACTGGAAATCGCTCTTCTCTACCTCTCCCCTTTCTAAATCTTCTAATGTTCCCCTTGGTCCTCTTCTTCCTCCTTTTTCTTTGCTTTCCCCTTTCTACATAGAGAAAGAGAAAACTGAGAAACAAAAGAAGCCTTCTTCTACTGGAAGGGAGATATCTTACTAATTTAATCATTTGGTGACTAGGTAAGTAATTCAGATTAATTAGAAAAGGTTAAGCAAACATCAGTGAATTAGTTGGATTAAAAAAAAAAATGCTTTATGTGCTTCCCCTGCAGGCCAGTGGTTGAGAATCTGCCTACCAGTGTAGGGTACATGGGTTTGATCCCTGGTCTGGGAGGATCCCACACGCCACGGAGCAACTAAGCCTGTGCGCCACAGCTACGGAAGCCCAGGCGCTTAGAGCACGTGTTCCACAACAATAGAAGCCGCTACAATGAGAAGCACCTGCACTGCACCAGAGTAGCCTTTGCTCGCTGAAACTAGAGAAAACGTGCCCACAGCAAGGAGAACCCAGCGCAGCCAAAAATAAATAAATTAATTAAAAAAAATTTTTTTAAACCATTGCTTTTAAATAAGTACAACAAAAGAAGCTTAGGAAATTTTGCCTGCAGCTGTCTTCAGCTGACTTGCTTTCATAATACATGTATATCACACATGTATTGTTTGTCTGTTAAAATGAGTGCATTCTTTGGAAATTGAAACAGTTTACACACTTTGCTAATCTTCACAGATTTTATCCTTATGAAAGACGTAAAAGTCCATTTTAGCATGCCTCTGTCCAAATCATGATAATTATGGGAATTGTTATAAATTCAATGAGAATAGAAAGGAAATGTTTTTAGTGAGAAAACAACAATAAAACTTGTTTTTCTTCCACAATGAACTGGATTAATCATTTAACCTTTACAATCATTGAGGTTTGTTCAGTAGAATAGGTATGTTTATACATCCTTCTTTTTTAACATTCCAGAGATTTCATAAGATGCTAATGAGATTTATACATATTGATATTATTCTTTAAAAACAGCTTGTAGGTCCCAGTAAGAATTTAGTACATAGAAATTGTAATTATTAAATTAATGGAACATCATGTATTTTTAAAGATCAGCTTTAAAAACCTGACTCAATAGTACATCACATTAAAATTCAGATCTGTATATGTTATTACGTTAAAGAATCTTTATCCAATTTTTCAGAGCCAACAAATGTTTTCACAAACTTGAAATACTTTCATTTGTTGTGGAAATGAGGAAGTCATTTTGGGTTCAGTCACAACTGTTATTGTTAAGCTCTCGAACATCCTCATCATCGCTGTTAGACATGGAACCAAAACGTCCTTAGTTTTTTGTGGATCCATGAATCAACCTATGTGAGGGTTTTCTGGGCAGTTCAGGAACTCATTAAAAAAAAAAAACCTTTTTATTTTGTAGTGGGGTATAGCTAATGAACAATATTGTGATAGTTTCACGTGACCAGCGAAGGGGCTCAGCCATTCATATACATGTATCCATTCTCCCCCAAACTCTCCCATCCAGGCAGGAACTCTTTTTTTTTTTTTTAATGTCAACATTTTTTCAGAGACAGGAAAATGTGATGGGTTTACTGGGCTGTTTGGTTCTTTTTTAGTGTTTCTTACGGAAAATAAAGGGCTTGAACAAAATGAAATCTGTGTCTAATATAACTAACTTGTTTCCTGCTAATAATGACATTCAAGCATCTATCTTGTCCAGAGGAAACAACTGAAAGCTTCCTCTGCATTCAGTTCCCTAGAAGGGTGACCATATAATTAACTTATCCAAAAGCAGAGCATTTTTGAGTGCTCAACAGACATAAATTGTGACATCAATATGTTTATTTTATAACTATGGTCTCATTTATTAAGGGATTTTATGAAAACACATACCCACACATCTAGAAATTTCAGAAATTTGGAAACAAATTCTAAAGACTCTAGAAGAATTTAACTTTGAGGGTGGACCCCATCTCCTAGTCTTCACTATATTTGCAAAGTATAATATGGATCATTGCAGGTCCCATTAATGTCTATTTAATTGATGGAGAACCAAGTAAAATTTGGAGGAAGACTCAGTCTCCTCAGTCAACTTATTGGTAATGATTGCAGATCAACTTTATTCTAATATTTTAAATCACTACTTTTCATCCTTGAAAGAATTAAAATGGTATAGAAAGTCTGCCTGCAATTCAGGAGATGTGAGTTCCTTCCTTGGATGGAACTGGAGGAAGGCATGGCAACCCACTCCAGTATTCTTCTCTGGAAAATCCCAGGGACAGAGAATCCTGGTGGGCTACAGTCCATGGGGTCACAAGAGTTAGACAGGACTTAGCGAGCAAACAACAAAAATAATACTGTAAAGAAATGTTCTAATATATATCATAAACCATTTTATAATTTTAGACATTCAGTGATTGATCTGATTTTGATTGTAATTAATGCAGCTTACATGTTTTTTTTTGTTTGTTTTATTACATAGTTTAAAGAACTGCATCTGAACTAGTATTAAAACATAATTTAGTTAGATCCTAATGTACTAGTGCAAAATTTTCCTATTATCAGGAGATCAGGTAGCCTACTATCGAGCTGCCAGCAAGACAATGAGTGTTGTTACCTATGTAGAAAGAAAATGGAATAAGTCAGAAATGCACTAACCCTTCATGCTATGTGGGGAAACGAGAAATCATTTCCTTGTCTGTGTGAAAAATGCTTCCAATAGACTTTATGTCTTTGTCCGAGGGAGGAGGGCATGAGGAAGCCACACAGAAGGGCCCAGTGGCCCTAGAGTAATTGCTGTCAATCAGGTTTTTCCCACCAGGAGTTCTGAGACGGAGGACTTGTCACACTTATAAATGAATTTCTGATTTGACAGTCTGCCACCAGCTGTGATACTGGGTTTCTGCCTTCCATTGATTTTATTACAAATAAACTTCTGGAGTGTAGAGATGCAGTGACATTGAAACCCTGTCTAGAAAAAGCTGTGCATTATATATGCACACCTTCATTTTTCACTCATTGATAAATTTCTGCCTGGGCAAATAATTCCCTCATGTAGACTCAGAAGTCTTTTTAGTTAACCTGTGACATCTGTGCAATTAGTTACATTTGTCAATACTTTAATAAAGTAGATGGTTGAATTTTCAAGGCTAGTAGGCTAAATTAATCACTAATTTTTGATCAGTTTGAAAAGAACAGTTCCATTTATTAATAAAAGCTGTTGAATTCTCAATGAAAGGCAACACTCTGCTTGAATTTCTTCTCTTTTTCTTAAACAATGCCTTCTTTAGATATCTTTTGGCAAAAAAGTACAAGATTTTATCTCATTGGATGAAGTTACATCTTTCAATGTTCACTCAACCCCTTTAATATTATCTTCCCTCAGTAGATATAGCCTCCCGTAATTTTTAGAAAATCCAAGTCTTTGTGTGGACATGCTTAGTTGCTCAGTCATGTCTGACTCTTTGAGACCCCATGGATTGTAGCTCGCCAGACTCCTCTGTCTATGGGATCCTCTAGGTAAGAATACTGGAGTGAGTATACATACCCTTCTCCAAGGGAATCTTCCTGACCCAGGGATTGAACTCAGGTCTCCTGCACTGCAGGCAGATTCTTTACTGTCTGAGCCACCAGGGAAGCCCCAGGTCTTTCTTTACTATAATTCAAATAAAATTTGTTTCAAAGTTGGTTGCCTTTCAGTCCCAACAGCCAAAATGTTGTTTTCTTTTGCTTTTGTACTCGAGTTTCCAAAGGATTTTTTAAACAAATTATCGAGGATAGATGGCATCTATGCACCACGGTGAGCCCTGAACACAAACTGTAAGAAATTGACTACAACTATTGAGTATCCTTTCTGTCTACCGTCTTTTATAATAAACTTGGCTCTTTATCTTGTAATGATCCAAGCTTATAATAAACTTTATTAGGTCTCCCCTTAGAGGATACTATTGCTAAAGGATACTATTGCTAAAAGTTTTTAGAAAGAAAGAAGTGACAACTAGATTCTCAATTTAGGTTTTCCTGGCAACTACAGAGAAAAAGCTAACAATAGCATTGATAAAATTTAGCCCTATTAAATTATCAAGGATATCTTTCATTTCTTCAATGTAAGTGACACTAAATAGTTTAGTGCAATTTTAATTATTTTTTTTCTTACAGCTGTATAGGTTAGATCTATAAGATGATTTGGATATTTGGGTTTTTTCTTCCCTAAATTTCTAGAACTTACATAAATATGAAAACCACAAGAGTCCCAGTCTTACTGTTGCACTGCAATAAATTGGAGGGAAAGCAGGATAATAACTCTAATGAATTTTAAAAATTCTTCCCTCATTACTTGAAATTCTGGAAGAATTTTAGAGTGACTTCAATGAAGAATCTACAGAAACAATTTCTAAAGTTCACATTCCTCTCACTTGGTCTTTGGAATGATACTAACGTCCCCACAAGTTCTAGAGATGATGGATTTATTTGGTTTAAATATTAATTGGTTAAAAATGTCATCATCCATTCTGAAGTTATCAGAAGACTGGTTTGCTTTATTTGATGATGATTGGTTTATTTACATGCTGTCTTTGGTTTGAGATGAGAATGAGAGTTGGAGAGAAATTGAGAAGGAGTAGTCAGTTCCATTTGTCCATTTCTGACAATCAGCAAATAGAGGTAATCTCTAGAAAATACTGACTCAAAGAACACCTAAGTGTTATGAACGTTGCCTGAAATTGCCATGTTCTAAGAACACCAAAGACCCTAAGGGTATATCCCATAATCTATAATGAAAGTTATCAGCCTTTCCCCTTATATCAGTTATATTACACAAAAATAGTCACATTTTCCCCCATCTTGTCATGGACAGGGACATGCTATCGAGCTATTAGATTTTAGAATCTGTCTTGATTTTATTATTAGAAAAAAATAAGGGGAAAAAATTCTGAAATTGTCTTAAGATGTCGAATTTGAAATGACCACTGACCACGTGTAAGCCACATTTTGTGCTGTTCATGCTGTATTTCATTTAAGGTGGAGACTAGAATGTCTTTCATTTAATGGATGAAGTGAACAAATGTTTAAAGACATTAGGTGACATGGGATTTGAACCCAGAGGTATGTGTTTCCAGAGCTCAAGATTTAGAATCCCTTTTTGGGGGAAACATAGTTAATAGGACTTCCCTGGTGGCTCAATGGTAGAGAATCCACCTGCCAATGTAGGAGACGGGGGTTTAATCTCTGGGTCAGGAAGATGCTCTGGAGAAGGAAATAGCAACCTGCTCCAGTGTTCTTGCCTTGTCTCATGGACAGAGGGGCCTGGCAGGCTACAGTCCATGAGTTTGCAAAGAGTTGGACACAACTTAAAGACTAAACAGCAACACACAACAGTTAATATTAATATTTGGATAAAAATACTTTTCATGGAACTAATAAACCAGTTATTTTAAACTTAAAACATTAGTCACTCTACAGTGAAGTATGAAGGAGTTTTGATAAGTGGGAAATGATATGTTTAATCACAAGAAGACTTGAGGAACTTCTTCCACAGATGAGATTGCCTCATAGGCAGTCTCTTAGATCTCTATCGTCTAAAACAGTGCATCACTCTCTTAATACTATGGTATGAGAATTGAGGCAATTCCTTTCTACGTGGGGATGGAAAAGCAAATCCCTTATAAGTTATCTGGGTCACAAAAATGAAATACACGACTTGGTTTTCTTAAAGCCTACATAGCCAAAGGCACAGAATCTCTTGCTGTTCTCTCTAGACAAGCGGTAATTCAATACTAGCCGTTGTTTCCTTTCTTACGTGTCAGAGTTGATCTCTGAGAACAGCAGAGTGTGATTTTACAAACAGAAAGGAAGACAGCCTTTCTCCAACATGAGTGCACGCACACAGACCTGTCCACCCACCCACTTTTCTCACTCCCACTTAAAAGAGTTTGAAAGGAAGGCACCTTTACCAGACAAACGTTACAAGTCAGCGCCATTGTATTCTCACGCATATACCAGAACGAGCTGCCTGGACAGTATGTGCTCATGTGTTGGAATTTAAAATAGGGACTATGCTTCCTTTTTCAATGGCTCATATATTGTATTTGATGAATTCTTGTTGAAATTTCTGTTAGCTCATCACAACAAAAGTTCTTTGAGTGAAAAAAAAAGTATAAAATATAACTCATATTCAAGAAGTGCATCTGAAGGCTTGGGAATCTATATAATCTTTGTTAGGTAACTTATATATAGTTATAATGTATATGTAATAATATTAACACAGCTCTTTCAGAATTGGAAAGATTTTTTGATTAGTATAATAACATGGATGAATTGAATATAAAAATAAACTAAATTTTATAAATCTAAAAAAAATTAAGCAAACCTATTTGCTCACCTGGTTTTTGCTGAATACCTGCTATATGTCAAATACTATATGAGATAGTGTAGAGAATACAGCACATATAAGCCAGGCTGTATAACATGGAGTGGGCTTTCACGAGGCTCAGATGGTAAAGAATCTGGCTGCAATGCAGGAGACCTGAGTTGAATCCCGGGGTAGGGAAGATTCCTTGGAAAATGGAATGGCTACCCACTCCAGTATTCTTGCCTGGAGAATTCCGTGGACAGAGGAGCTTAGTGGGCTACAATCCATGGGGTTAAAAAGAGTCAGATATGATTGAGAGACTAATACTTCCACTTTTCACTTCATACCATGGAGATCTTATAATATTAATATATTGGAATATAAAAGGCTATCAAAAACAGGGAACAAAAATTATAAAAGACACTATATGCAGACAGAAGAGGGTGGAGTGGCTGGTGGAGTTTGGAGAGGAGTCCTAAATTATGGCTGTAGCTTTTGGAACTGTGGATTCCATGCAGGGAGGAGGGGAGAGGGATAGTGGGCTTTGTGAAGAGGGTTCTGCGGGGTCAAGCTACAGATGTCAAAGGGCAGAAGTCAGTGATGACTTAGGTTTTCTCGTACCACAGCTCTCAGGCCAACAATTGGGGCAAAAAGAGGTCCACGATCTTATCAAAAATGAATATTATGGGGCCTGGTCTGTGGCAATCATCACTTTAAATTCTCTCATTTTACAAGAGAGAACTAAAGCAGGCTGGCATGAAGTGCCCCATTCAAGATCACATAGCTGATAAGTGATAGAAATGGACCTCGAAACCCAGGAAAAGTGAGCTTTTTTTCTTTTCTTTTTTGCTTTTAAATGTACAATTTCCTTCACACTTCACCTCAATTCAAGCACTTATTTTTTACTTACTCTTCTAAGTATTACTGACCCAGTCTAAGGAGTGGAAAAGTCACAGTCACTTCTTTTTAGTCAGTCTATTGATCAGGAGCTTAAATCAAGCCAAATTGAATTCAGACTTCACTAATTTGCTGAAGCTTGAAATGGAACAAACTCGTATTTTGTGGTACCTGGATCTGATCGTCATTTTACTTGACTACCGACGTGAACTAATTGTCTATGTTTTCAATGCAATTAAGATTAGTCACTTTTTATAAGACTTCATGGAAATATGGGGATATAAATTTCTGCAACTAGATATACTTTCAATTGATTTTCTGATACATATATATATATATACACACACAGCTATTTATAACTAACTATGTATAGACAGAGGCACATTATTTGAGAAACAATTCTGAACTCAGAAATTATGGGTTAAATAAAACAAATGTTGTTTTCCCACTAATTATAACCCAGCAACAATTATAACTTAGAATTCAATCAGACAGTATTTCACAAAGAATTTTTATCACTTGTCCTTCTTTTCTCTGGAGATAACATTCTCTCAGGGTCTTCCCTGGTGGCTCAGTGGTAAAGAACCTGCCCAATAATGCAGAAGACACAGGTTCAATCCCCGGATCAGGAAGAACCCCTGCAGGAGAAAATGGCAACCCACTGCTGTATTCTTGCCCAGGAAAACCCATGGACAGAGGAGCCTGCTGCTGCTTCTGCTGCTGCTAAGTCGCTTCAGTCGTGTCCGACTCTGTGCGACCCCATAGACGGAAGCCCACCAGGCTCCCCCATCCCTGGGATTCTTCAGGCAAGAACACTGGAGTGGGTTGCCATTTCCTTCTCCAATGCATGAAAATGAAAAGTGAAAGGGAAGTCACTCAGTCGTGTTTGACTCTTAGTGACCCCATGGACTGAAGCCTACTAGGCTCCTCCATCCATGGGATTTTCCAGGCAAGAGTACTGGAGTGGGGTGCCATTGCCTTCTCTGGACAGAGGAGCCTGGTGTGCTGCAATCCATGGGGTCGAAAAGAGTCAGACACAACTTAGTGACGAACAATAACATTCTCTCAAATCCCACTTTATCGGTTTTTGTGAGAAAATAGAAACCATGTTAAAAGCTGGACATGGCAATTCAAAGGTGCATGGATTTCTTCACATATATCATGACATTTGTTTCTCTGTGATGGAACAGTGGATGCAACTCTTTCAAAAGCTTAGATTTTTTTTTTCCAATCACACTGATAGTAAGCAGAAATAGCTCTCCTTAACCACTGGACACTTGGGAAGAACAAAGAGGTACCCTAAGATAAACAGTGAAACCTGAATTTTCAATTGTCTCCCAATCCAAAAACTGTGGAATCACAGCTTTTTGCCCTTTTTATTTCTCAGTGTCATTAAGCCTTGCTGTTGCCTCTTTAGTAAATATTCTTATGACCTTCCTTCCGGATTATGTCTCTATCATCCCTTTAACTTGAGGCTTTATTATGACATACCTTCCATAAGTGCCAGACTGTTTCCTTTTGTCTCTTGACAATTGACTTGGTTCCTGCACTCCATGTTTCTATTACACACACAGAGTGGAATGACTTATTCGTCAAAAAAAATATTGCTTTCCTGCTTAGCAAACTATTGTATCAAGTGAAAATCTTTTTCTCAGGATTTCATCATTCTCTACTCACTCTCCAACATGGTTCACTGTACAATATGCTCCCTCTATTCTACAAAGGCCTCTAAGATCACCTTTGTGATTTGGTTCTAACTAGTCACATTGCCTGAAATACAATTTCAACCTTCCATGCTTATATCAACCACAGACACAGAGATTCTAGAGCATCCTTCTTTGTCTATCTTCTGAGAACCATTTCAAGCTCTGGGTCTTTCAAGAAATGGATCTTGGCCAATTTAGCCAACATAAAGTACATATTAACTTATTTTCTTAGTTACAACTTAGAATTTGATCCCTTATCTTTCTTTAACATTTTTATATGACTCCTAAAAAGTTGTATGTTCCTTAAGATGGGTGCTAAATCATTCAGAGTGTTTAGCATTGTTGTTGCTTAGTTGCTAGTCACGTTTGACTCTTTTGAGACCCCATGGAATGTAGCCTGCTACACTCCTCTGTCCATGGGATTTCCCAGGCAAGAATACTGGAGTGGGTTGCCATTTCCTTCTCCAGGGGATCTTCCTGACCCAGGGGTCAAGCCTGCATCTCCTGCATTGGCAGGCAGATTCTTTATCACTGAGCCAGGCACATTTAGCATTTGCTGTTCAGTTGCTAATGACTGACTATGGCTGACTCTTTGTGACTCCATGAACTATAGCACATCTGGCTCCTCTGTCCTCTACTGTCTCCCACAGTTTGCTCAAAGTCATGTCCATTGAGTTGGTGATACTATTTAACCAACTTATCCTAGAAGATTGTTTACTAACTGATTATCAAAGACCTCAAGCAAACAGTACAATTTTATTACATAACTCTGCAGTTTTATTCAGGCCCTAAGACTAGATGAGATGTAGATGTTTGAGAACAAGTGCAATAGACGAATGAAAGCATTAATAGGCAATGTTGTGGTCAGATGCAAGATAAGACTAATCCAGGAATCTAGGGGTTCTCTTGTAAAGTAACCATAACTCCATCCTCCAGCTGTTCCATGGTCTTCTAGGTGACGTTAGTGTATAACTCCATTATTTATTTATTTAAAAAATGAGTTTATGAAATGCATGCAAGGTATTTTGACAAGTCAGAAAATGCCATAGTTATGGTTTCTGCAGGGCTAATGTATTCATCTTTCACAAGCTAAATGTTAAGGCATACATTTATGTGCCAAACTCATTAGCAATTATGTGCACCTTATAAACAAATGATCATCTCACAACTATATTTCCGTTCCTTGGCTCCGCAGGGCACAATTCAGAAGAGCATCAACAAGGTGCAAGGCAATGCTCTGTGTTGAGCTGAGAGATTTTTTCTAAGACTGGACTGTTCTGTAAGCCCTGAAGGTAATGCTGGATATAGATTGGTAAGAGGGCTCTTGGTCTCTTTCAGGCCTCGGTGCAGTATGTATCTGGCCCAACTGGGGTAAATGAGTACTCCGCAGAGCTGTAGAAAGTGGGCTACCTACCATCCTACTTGGACGAAGATGTTGTTCAGCTCTGTCCACAATGGACTCACTATCTCAGATAATTAGTACATTAAGGGGAAAATATCTTTTATCTTTCTGCTAACAAGTTCCCAGCTATGGTTTTTCTTCATTCTTCTCCACCCCCTTACACAAGCAATAGATCCCACTCCCAGCCACAAAATGTGCACGTGATCAAGGCAGACCTAGAGGCTCATTCTCATGGAACTTTTCCTATCCAGAGTTGGCAAGAAAGACTTTCTGCATCCATTATGGAACATGAGGAGAGGGAAAAGAACTGACTGCTTCCATGTGTGCAGTCTTATGTGGATAAATATCTTGTCTGGGAGAACAAAGCTGATACATGAAGGCAAAGGATTGGAAAACGGACAGAAAGTTTTGATGACATTAGAACCCCTGATGCTCAAGAAATTCAGTCTTTCCAAGGGTTGGTCACCCAATTCTTTTGAATGTGGGAGTAGATGGTCATCATTCAGTGGTCTCTGACTCTTTGAATGTGGGATCTACCCCTTTATCATGAAAATAACTCCATCTGATGGCTCAGTGGGTAAAGAATCTGCCTGGAGTTCAGGAGATACAGAAGACATGTGTTGGATCCCTGGGTTGGGAAGATTCCCTAGGGGAGGAAATGGCAACCCACTTCAGTATTCTTGCCTGAAAAATCCCATGGACAGAGGAGTCTGGTGGGTTACAGTCCATGGGGTCACAAAGAGTCGGATATGACTTAGTAATTAAATAATAACAACTCCATCAAGCATCCATTTTCCCCCTAAGTTGCCCCCTACTCGTAATAATAACAAACTGTCTAAAACATCAGCCAAGGCCAGTGAGAAATTTTTTAAGCTAAGTGTTCATCAGAAAAAAGGAAATCCCAAATACATATTCTTTTCCATCAGCATGTTGAGTTTCCATTGTTGTTGTTGTTTAGTCACTAAGCTGTGTCTGACTCTTTTGTGAGCCCATGAACTATAGCTTGCCAGGCTCTTCTGTCCATAGGATTTTCCAGGCAAGAGTACTGGAGTGGGTTGTGATTTCCTCCTTCAGGGGATCTTCTTGACTCAGGGATCAAACCCACATCTCCTGCATACCTATCTTGAAAATGCATGCACAAAAAGAAAAATTGCAGACCTCAAGGAGAGAGCTTTAATTAGACAACAGAGTATGACCCATTTTTCAACTCTGATTAAAAGGAAAACAATAAAAGCAGAACACAAAGCTTTCCTCAGTAACTGTTCAGTTCAGTCGCTCAGTCCTGTCTGACTCTTTGCAACATTCATTCAGATCAGTAGCATGGTCAGTAATACATGCTTTTGCTTTTTAAATGTTTGTTAATGTAGGTTTGAGATGGCAAATACATAAGGTACCAACCTTGCCCATCCTGACATTCATAGCAGACATTGCTGATAAACCACCATAGGCTTCTGCTGAGCCAGCATTCCTTCTTGACATTGTGCTTGAGGTAAACACCATCAGGAGATCAGAGTTCGTAAAGGAAATGCGTGATCACTGATCTAGGTAATCATTGAGGTTTAGTACAACATAAACTTGGCAATTTTGTGAAAGCACTTCCCTGTAAATCAGCATTGGTTCATAGGAACACTGTTATAACTGGGAGTTACATTGTTATCCGAGGGAGCAAACTTGCTATAAATCACAGAATAATGGGAAATGTGACATAAAAACACAACCTTTATAATAATTTAAAATAAATGATAAAATTGTACTCTGAAGCCTATTTAAAGAACCTACACTTATTGTATACATTTATTTTGTGAGGCATCCCACTATACTATGAATAATACTTTCAGCTTATAAAATTATAATTCTGTTGTCTCATACATTTTACACAAAATGAACCCATAAGATTATATAAATATTACTTTAATTTTTAACTGACACTGATATTTTCATTTAGATAGGCCTTTCTCATGGGATTAGGTGGCCATCAAACAGCTAACTAATCAGTCAGACAATAGCAAACCAAGTACCAAATTAAATTTCAGAGCTTTCAATAGAAGGACCCTATAGAGGGTATTCAGAATCATTCCCCTAGTATTACAGATTAGTACATTTATCCTAATGGTCATGAGATGTTTTCCCATTGAAAATAATTTTTTAAATATAATTTCTTTTGACTCTTTCTTGTCTCATAAATTATGGAAGTAGCTATTCTATATCATTCAAGTATCAATCTTAAGGGGTTTCATATATGTAGACAAATCACTATTTAAAAGTCTTTTAACAATATTCCCATATGGGACTTAATTTAATATTTGTTCAATTGAACAAAAGTTAATAACAATAAAGGTTTATAATTAATGTCTGTGCATGCTTAGTTGCTTATTCATGTCCAACTTCTTATGACTGTACTGTAGCCCGCCAGGCTCCTCTGTCCATGGGATTTTTCAGGCAAGGATACTGGAGTGGGTTGCCATTTTCCTCCTCTGGGGGATCTTCTCGACACAGGGATCAAACCCACGTCTCCTGTAACCTGCTAAGCCATTGGGGAAGCCCATTATAATTAATATCTGGCCATACTCCATTTGGAGCTTTTGAAGATTTCAGAAAAAACTATTTTCTGTTACTGTTGGACATGACCACTGATGTATTAAGATGTATTTTGATATTGACAATCATCTAGGTAGTTTTCACCTTTTCTCATTGACTGGCTTCCTCGTCTCCTTTTCCATGTCACTAGATTAAGATACACAGCCCAGTTATCATAGCCTTCCTGCTCCTGAGGTCATTTCAGCAGGGTTTGAAGACAGCAGACCAATACATGTCTACAGTCTCAACAGTTCTTCAAGACATGCACTGAGGCTTCTTTTAACTGCTCTTGTTAGTGATCTGGTGACTAACCATGTTTATAGACATCCCGTGACAGATGAAGTATTCTGAGAGCCTGCCAGCAGAGTGTCACTTCCCAGAAGCAGCTGTAGGGTGTGAGAGATACATACCTGTGTGTACAGTTTTCCATGGGCAGCCCAACTTTGATCTGATGATCATATCCTGCTAAGGTGATGGATCCAAAGGGCTAAGAGAGGAAGCTATCTCAAAGGGAGACCTGAAGCTTGAATGCTACATTCTTCCTCTTGCAAATGTTTCAGTTCAGTTCAGTTCAGTTGTGTCCAACTCTTTGGGACCCCATGGACTGCAGCACTCCAGACTTCCCTGTCCATCACCAACTCTTGTAGCTTGCTCAAACTCATGTCCATTGAGTCAGTAATGCCATCCAACCATCTTATCCTCTGTCGTCCCCTTCTCCTCCTGCCCTCAATCTTTCCCAGCATCAGGGTCTTTTCCAATGAGTCAGTTCTTCACATCAGGTGGCCAAAGTATTGGAGTTTCAGCTTCAGCATCAGTCCTTCCAATGAGTATGCAGGACTGATTTCCTTTAGGATGGACTGGTGGAATCTCCTTGCAGTCCAAGGGACTCTCAATAGTCCTCTCCAACACCACAATTCAAAAGCATCAATGCTTTGGCATTCAGCTTTCTTTATAGTCCAAATCTCACATCCATACATGACTACTGGAAAAGCCATAGCCTTGACTAGACGGACCTTCATTGGCAAAGTAATGTCTCTGCTTTTTAATATGCTATCTAGATTGGTCATAGCTTTTCTTCCAAGGAGCAATCATCTTTTAATTTCATGGCTGCAGTCACCATCTGCAGTGATCTTGGAGCCCAAGAAAATAGTCTCTCACTGTTTCTATTGTTTGCCCATCTATTTCCCATGAAGTGATGGGACCAGATGCCATGATCTTAGTTTTCTGAATGTTGAGTTTTAAGCCAACTTTTCACTCTCCTCTTTAATTCTCATCAAGAGGATCTTTAGTTCTTCTTCACTTTCTGCCATGAGGGTGGTGTCATCTGTATATCTGAAGTTATTGATAATTTCTCCCATCAATCTTGATTCCAGCTAGTGCTTCATCCAGCCTGGCATTTCACATTGCGTACTCTGCATATAAGTTAAATAAGCAGGGTGACAATATACAGCCTTGCCGTACTCCTTTCCTGATTTGGAACCAGCCTGTAGCTCCATGTCCAGTTCTAACTGTTGCTTGAATGCTACATTCTTCCTCTTGCAAAGGTTTATGGGGGTTAAATTGCTGCTACCTCTGTCTTGTTCAGGTAATAATAGCTCTTTCACATAGCTGACCAAGTGACCTGTATAATTATTCTTGATGATATTCTTTTTCTAAGGTAGAGGACCTGTTCTATGGTGATATTTCCTTAGCCTCATTTTTTAAAAAATATTTTTTAAATTTGAGTACTCCATGAGAAAAGTAGCCAGGAGTTAATGAATGCATCCTTGCCTCCCTCTCTCTCTTTCAACTGAATTCATGAGTTAGCTATTCTCACCTTTCTGTCCCTGAGATTTAGTTTCACACAGACTTTTTTGTACTCAGAAGACTGATAGAGATTGTACCTTTGTTTAAGGAACAGAGAAAAATGCATAGTATATGTAAAAGCAGAATTATTATGATTAGTGTGTATCACACTCTGGGTAGCTGTTCACCGATACCACTTCCTTTTTCATTTCACCAATCTCAGCACACTGAGACTACACGAGTCCTTTCCCTGCTTCCTTTCTAATTAGGTGTGATCATTCGACTGAGTTCTAGAAAAATGTAGTGTGTTGAAAGTGATGTACAGAACTTCTATCCTTGACTTTAATTAAAGTTTTTCCAACCCATGATCCACCAGCTTAATGAAACATGGCAATAGTGGGAGACACATGATAGAAGGAACCAGGATCTGGAAGTCACATTTGGAGGAGAGGTAGATGGCACTTAGGATCATCTGCTTTGGACCTCTGGGAGATAGGAAAGAAGGGACTTTATTGTAACAGTAATCTTAACTAAAAGTTAGTACCTATGTCTGTGCTAAGTTGCTTCAGTCATGTCCGACTCTGTGACCCTGTGGACTATAGCCAGCAATGATCCTTTGTCCATGGGCTTCTCCAGAGAAGAATACTAGAGTAGGTTGCCATGCTCTTTTCCAGGGGACCTTTCTGACCCAGGGATCAAGCCTGTGTCTCTCACGTCTCCTGCACTGGCAGGCAGGTTCTTTATAATCAGGTTCTTCATAATCAGTGCCACTGATTATGATCACAATCTAAAGAACAAAGGTAGAGGCAATGGGTTGACTTTCAGGTGGAGATGTTTACTTTTAAAAATTGATAATGACAACAAAACACAGCAATAAAGCAGACAATTGGAGAGCTAGCATGTTGATACATAATTATACACAACAAAACAACTCATTTGCTATTACATGAGATCGTCAGATCCTTCCAAGGGCCAGATCCATCCACTCTTTTTTATCTCATGGATTTGGAATAAGTGAGAACTCTGTCACTTTTATTAGTTTCTCAGGCCGAGTCTGGAGTATTGGCACAACAATGTGTCCAGGTTGAGCTGTGGACTCCTGGTGGCTTTGTGGCTGGGGCCTCCTTATTGGCAGGCTTAGCCCATTTCCATGGTGATAAGCTCTGGGTACACCTGAGGTCTCCTCAGTGGGGACTCAGTGAGGGACAAGGTGATTTTACAAAAGGAGTGTTTGTAAGTCCTAGGATGAGGAGAAGAAAGGGTCACTGAGCATTCAGAACTGGTTTCTTCCCCCCTAGATTTGATGCTGTTGGAGAAGGAAATGGCAACCCACTCCAGTGTTCTCGCATGGAGAATCCCAGGGACAGGGGAGCCTGGTGGGCTGCCGTCTATGGGGTCACACAGAATCGAACACGACTGAGCGACTTAGCAGCTTAGCAGCAGATTTGATGCTACCATACTGGGAATGACGGATGAGAAAAGGAAGACAGTAGAACACAGATTCCCATTATCACAGAAATTTCCAGAATGAAGGAAGGAAGTTTGTTTTCAAGTTGCAGTGATTGACAAGAATTTCTGAGGCCCTGCAGGAAGCCAGAGATGGATTGGTTCCACCCTCCAACTCTCATGATGCTGACTCTCAGACGCAAGCCCAGAACCTATTAGTGAGATCCAACGATCCCCTCCCACGCTGAATGGCTGGAAATGAACTGAAATCTGACAAGAGCTGAAAGGCGAGTGGGCATGCCTCGGGCTCACAGGCATAACATACAGTTTCTGAATAGACATAGAGAGTGGCAGCCTCGAGAATGGAATTTGCCACTGTGACCAGCCTTTGTGGGAGATTATTCTCCCACCAATCTGAGTCGCTGTATAAGAGTAATTACCAGGACATGCAAAGAAGGAACCTGTTAACAGCAGATGGGTTGTTTTTCTATTAGCAGATGAATAGGAGCCACATAAAGCAAGGCCAATTTCCTTTTGAAGTTCTAGCAGCATTCAGTGCCAGTGTTCCTCATTCATGCTTTGGCCCCTTCCGGGAGCACTAAAGGGAATTGTATGCTTGTAATACATAGCACTTATCCATAATTCCTTTTGAAAATATGTCTTTCTGATTTTCAGCTTTCAAAGCTAGCAAGCACATCCAGTGGTCTCTGCCATCCATGGTTTAGTTTGTAATTTTCCTCAGCCCACCATTCTCTCACCCCTGTGAGATGTTGGATGAGTAAGAACAAGAATGTGGGATAGTGTTGTGCTTGAAATCTTGAGAGAAAGTCAAGGCTCCTGCAAGTTCAAGGAGCCTAAGGTGCCCTTTGGAACTCTTAGTATTTGCTAAAGATAATTGTCTCCATTGTGTTCCTATTTTTTTTCTTCCTCTCATACCATCTTTTCCTCAACCCCAATTTTCTTAGTTATCCTAATTTATCAAATGTAATTTTTTCCTCATTAAATACTTTCTTTTCAATGCACTCTCTGGAAACATAATGGAAAGTGGAAAGAAGCACTAAGAAAAGCATTGTCATTGTATCTAATATTTAAAAGCCACAATTTTGTTACAGGTAAGAGTGTCATCAAACATAATCAGCTAATTGAATTCCCATTTTACTTATTTAAAGTCAGTTGATCTTGTTTTGTGAGGCATGTCAGTTTTGGGGAACACTAGTATCTTACTCGGAGAAGGCAATGGCACCCCACTCCAGTACTCTTGCCTGGAAAATCCCATGGACGGAGGAGCCTGGTGGGCTGCAGTCCATGGGGTCACGAAGAGTCGGACACGACTGAGAGACTTCACTTTCACCTTTCACTTTCATGCATTGGAGAAGGAAATGGCAACCCACTCCAGTGTTCTTGCCTGGAAAATCCCATGGACGGAGGAGCCTGGTGGGCTGCAGTCCATGGGGTCACAAAGAGTCGGACATGACTGAAGCAACTAGGCAGCAGGAGCAGTATCTTACTCCTCCTTAATTCATGTTTTCTTCTTATGCTTATTGAATCCAAGAGTGAGAAACACATGAAGTTAGACATCTCAGGAATTTAACACAAGATCGGTGTCATAGCAGGAAAGCTTCGAGAGCAAGTGAAAGAAGAAAGAGAAGTGGCAACAGCTGACTCAAAATTCTGTTGTGATGCTTGGCTTCAACCCACCGTCTTGAAGTCTTCATTAAATATCTATTATCTTTCCTGCATAAGGACACCCCTATTACCAGAGATATAGTCTTCGGCAATAGCAAAGGTGATATGGCAGCAGGCTTATTCTGGGAATGGGAACACAACAGGCCCCCAAAGTAATAACATTTCTTATTACAAGGGAAGATGTCTTTAACCAACCCTTCATTTCCCCCCTGAGACTGACAGGCAATTTCGACTGTTTATTTTTGCTGAGCTCCGATGATTTCATTCAGTTTCACAATAATTTGGTGGTGCACACTGCTTGCTGGCACCGAGTGGAAGTGTAAGTGAAGGGCATCATTAGAGGCATTCCTGAGCAATCTTGGTGAAATTAGCTTCTTTGGAAACTAAATCAAGCCTTAGTTTCAAGGAGGGGAAAGCTGAATAAGTGGAGAGTAATGCAAAATTGACTGAATTATCCTTAGCTTTCAAGGCATTAGGCAAGGTCAGAAAACTGAGTTTAAATTCTGTTTTCACTCATGTGTGCACCCTGTCCATAATGACTAGCTAATGAGCATATTTGTGGTAAAGAATCCGCCTGCCAATCCAGGAGATGCAAGACGTGTGGGTTTGATCTTCAGATTGGGAAGATCTCCTGGAGAAGGGAATGGCTACCTGCTCCAGTATTCTTGCCTGGGGAATCCCATGGACAGAGGAGCCTGGTGGGCTACAGTTCGTGGGGTCACCAAAAGTCAGGCAGAACTGAGCGTTCATGCACACACGCAATGAATGTACTGATATGTACACCATGTTTGTTTACTTTTAGAAAGCACATTTTCATTAAATTGTACAATCGTGGGTGCACGAATACATTGCTAGCTGGTGACTTGCTTTATTCTCTTTACGTGAACTATAAGTAGATTTTATTTTATTTTTTTAAAAACTTTTTTTGGAAAAAAAAATAAAAAAAATTTTTGTTGGAGTACAGTTGATTTATAAGGTTGTTAGTTTCAGGAGTACAGCTAAGTAAATCAGCTATACATATACATATATCCACTCTTCTTTAGATTTCTTTCCCATTTAGGTCACTACAGAGCGCTGAGTAGAGTTCCTCATGCAATATAATAGGTCTTCATTAGTTATCTATTTTATGCATTAGTTAGTTAGCATTAATGCAGGTCGTTCAGTCATGTCCAACTCTTCATGACCCCATGGACTGGGACCCACCAGGCTCCTCTGTGCAAGGGATTCACCAGGCAAGAACACAGGAGTGGGTTGCCATTTCCTCCTCCAATTTTACTACACATAGTAGTGTGTATGTGTCAGTCCCAGCTACCCCTCTCCTTCCTCTTATACCCAGGAACCATTTGCTTTCTATATATGTAGCTCTATAAATACTGCTGCTTTGTAGATAAGTTCATCTATACCCCCTTTTTTAGATTCCACACATAAGTAATGTTGTATAATATTTGTCTTTATCTTTGTGTGACTTAGCACTCAGTATGATAATCTCTAGGTTCATCCATGTTGCTGCAAATGGCATTATTTCATTTCTTCTTATGGTTGAGTAATATTCCATATATATATATACACCACATCTGGAGAAGGCAATGGCACTCTACTCCAGTATTCTTGCCTGGAAAATCCCATGGATGGAGGAGCCTGGTAGGCTTCAGTGCATGGGGTCGCGAAGAGTCAGACACGACTGAGCGACCTCACTTTTACTTTTCACTTTCATGCATTGGAGAAGGAAATGGCAACCCACTCCAGTGTTCTTGCCTGGAGAATCCCAGGAACCGGGGAGCCTGGTGGGCTGCCATCTATGGGATCGCATAGAGTCAGACACGACTGAAGTGCCTTAGCATACACCACATCTTCTTTATCCATTCCTCTGTTGATGGACATTTAGGTTGCTTTCATGTCTTTGCTACTCCAAAATATACAAACAACTTGCATAGCTCAATATAAAGCAAACAAAAGAGCAAACAACCTAATCAAAAAATGAACAGAAGACTTAAATATATATTTCTTCAAAGAAGATATTCAGGTGGCCAATAGGCACATGAAAAGATGCTCAGCATTGCTAACTATTAGAGAAATGCAAGTCAACACTGCAATGAGGTACCACTTTACACTGGTCAGAATGGCCATCATCAAAATATCTACAAATAAGAAGTGCCAGAGAGGGTATGGAGGAAAGGGAACTCTCCTACATTGTTGGTGTGTATGTAAACTGGTGCAGCCAATATGAAGAACACTATGGAGTTTCCTTTAAAAAAAGTAAAAATAGAATTACCATATGATCCAGCAATCCCACTGCTAGGCATATATGCAGAAAAGGAAGAAAACTAATTTGAAAAAATACATGCATCCCAATGTTCGATTACTCTTTAATTTTCTACTTCTCCCAATAGAAGATAAGTTATAATGAGACTTTTCCTGTCTTGTTAACTGTTATGACCCCAGTTTCTGGAATAATATCTGATAACATAGTAGAATTCTTCATTTATTCAGGCGCTCAAGGAATGAATAAGGGAGAGGCATAGTGCAGTAGTTGGAAATTTAAAATAATGTTTAACAAATTCCCAATAACTCTAACTCTGTCTTTCATCCTCTCATTCAAGACAACAAAGCAGAACGTAGGTGAATAAAATAGAATTTTATTCTAAGATAGCAATGAAAGAATATCCTTGAATCCTTTGATTTCAAGCTTTAATTTTTAAGTTTCATTGGTAATGGTTTTCCTCTAATAGTGATGAGTGTGTTCTAACATCTGTCTTAAAAGGCCCACAGTGTGAATGCAATTGTGAGCAGATCAGAGTGACAAACTTGCATTCTCTTTCTCCCTGAACAATTTAATTCCTTTTGGATTTTCGCAAAGAAAGCAGTCAACATCTAGCATCCACCACCAGCTCATTTGTGAAGCTACTAATAAATACACAGATGGGTGAATACGTGGATTCTCAGACACGCTTGGCCAGGCTAGGTCAGAGAGGAAAGGATGCTGTCAGTTGGTGCCCTTGAGTCTCACTGAAGAGTCTGCCCAGATCAGGGTGCAGACATTTCCAAAGGCAAGAAATTGGCAGTGTGGTTGGGTTCAGGCGTTTGCCATCTTCTTTAAGCATTTCATTCTCAGTGACTGAGGACTTGGGAATAATGGGTAGGGTTTTTAAATTCTCAGAGGGGGGAAAAATTACACTTAGGAAGGGAAAGTATTCTAGGTGGAGGAGATGTCCCAGTCTTTTTTGTGAATTTGTGTCAGTAAAGTGAATGCAGTGCTCTGATCATCTAGGGCAGCCTGATTCGGGGTTTCTTGAGTCAGCTCTTTCAGAAGCATACTGCCATTTCTTTTCTCACATGCCTGACAATCCATGTAGAAGCCAGCATGATTGAAACATGTGCTCTCAAGATTTGGTGATGATAAGCATGGTGGAATTGCTGCGGTCACCTACCTGAAGCAGGATAAGTATTAACCTAAGTGGCTCAGAGGGTAAAGCATCTGCCCACAATGCTGGAGACCTGGGTTCGATCCCTGGTTTGGGAAGATCCCCAGCACTCTGGTACTCTTGCCTGGAAAATCCCATGGATGGAGAAGCCTGGTAAGCTACCGTCCATAGGGTCACAAAGAGTTGGACACAACTAAGCGGCTTCACTTTCAAGTATGATGGTTGGATGGCATCACCAACTCAATGGACATAGGTTTGGATGATCTCTGGGAGTTGGTGATGGACAGGGAAGCCTGGTGTGCTGCAGTTCACGGGGTCGCAAAGAGTCGGACACAGCTGAGTGACTGAACTGAACTGAACTGAAGAGTAATTTGGATTGTGGTACTACTAAAAAGTTTGAAGTACAAAAATGAAAGTTAGTCACACAGTCATGTCTGACTCTTTGCAGCCCCATGGACTGCAGCCTGCCCGGCTCCTCTGTCCATGAAATTCTCTAGGCAAGAGTACTGGAGTGGGTTGCTATTTCCTTCTCCAGGGGAACTTCTCGACCCGGGGCTGGGACCCGAGGATCAAACCTAAGTCTCCAGCATTGTAGGCAGATTCTTTACCAACTGAGCCACCAGGGAACCCCAAGTATTAATTCTAGCCATAAGAAGGCACTTTACTCAAGCAGTGTGTTGATTCATATCTCTTTACCATTAGATTGTAAATTAAATTACTGCCCAAATTGGTGACGACTGAGTGACTGAACTGAACTGAACTGAACCTAGCTGAGAAGCATCAGAGACCACGGAGGTTCAGAATTGTTGAGAAAATTTACTTATTATGACAGAGGGTGACAATACACTCTTGTATCTTGTTGAGGAGTCAAGTTTCATACATATTTTTGTATCAATATACAAAATTAAACTTCTAAATCTAGTAGAGCTGAGTGTAATGGACATTGGGATAAACAAGGGTGTGCAATATTAAGCAAATACAGACAATGTCTGAAAGAGTTATGTCTAAAGAATAGGACAAGCAATGTAATCTGTAAATTAATATATCTTATTTATTGCAAAGCAGTAATTCCTTCCCAGAGCACAAGGCTCATGATTCAATATAGGTTTTTCTTATTTGATTTGATCTCTTCACAAGATACTATACTATAGTGCAAACCAGATTCATGATCAATCCCTCTTCCAAATGAATCGATGGAGACCCAGAGAAGTGAACTGAATGCCTACCCAACCCGTAGTGAACACTGAGGCCACAGGTTGACCTAAGATCTGATATGTAAATGGGTGACATCTCAAGAAATGATGCTTACATGTTTCCACCTAATGTGTATGATGTGCTTTTTTAATAAACAGACCTAATTAACATGAAAAAAAAAGTGGTTAGCACATATCCCTTTGTCATGGAGAAAATTCATGAATTAACCTTAAGAAAGGTGCTCACTACAAATGGGGGAAATCTTTTGGTTCTTGATTAAAGAGTAACAATTCCAAGGACCAGATTGTTTTGCTAAGTGTTATTTTTCTCTACTTTGTTTTCCGTTCTGGGTAGCACACTGATTTCAGGTTTCTTTATTTGTTCATTTCCTTAAATAAGGAGAAGGGTTGTTTCTCCCATTGCTGCAGCAGTTTGCTGTCCCTTTGGGATAAAGGAAATATAGGTTGATGTCATCCTTGTTTTTTTCATTATTTACTGCATATAATATTTTTAGATAACTTAGATGCCCTGCCTCTAGTTCTGATTTTGGGATGCAGGGTGGGGTAGAACACACATAAGGATGTGACATGTCTTACTGGGTTCCCACAAGCCAGGAGTACGTAGAGGCAGCTGGACTGTTTATAACCTAATTGGCAGTGCCGTAGATCATAGGATGCCCAAAGTTCACCAGGAGGAGATAAAGATGTCAGAGAGGACCCCTGAAGAGATACATCAAAATCTTCTCCCTTCTGCCTCTCTCGATAACGATTCCAACTGCGTATTGTGGGTTGTGGGTTGTTATGGTGACAGGCACGGGGTATAACCTGGGAGGCAAAGAAAGAAAATAATTTGGCCAGGAAATCATCTCTAAAATCTTTGCCTGTGAGATAGGTTTAAAATACTGGCTTGCTTGCAGATTGTACAGCTAAGCAGCAGAATGTAGAATGTGTGTGGACATTTTTAAGTTAATAAAGCTTTCCATCTTTTTTGTTACATATATATATATATATACAGGCAGTAGTGCACAGAGCCTAAGAATGTGAACTCTGACGTTAGAATGCCTTGTTTCAAAACTAGTCTCCACTGTGTAACCACTTATGCAATCTTGGTCTTAGTTACTTTAACTCTCTGAATCTTTACCATGGGGATGATGATAACATCCATTTTATTAATATAAACATGTTTTGAGGATTAAGCATGTTAAACACTGAAAATAATGAAAGTGGAAGTGTTAGTTCCTCAGTAGTGTCAGACTCTTTGCAACCCCATGGACTGTAGCCATTCCCTTCTCCAGGGGATCTTCCCAACCCAGGAATCAAACCTGGGTCTCCTGCATTGCAGGCAGACTCTTTACCATCTGAGCCACCATGGAAGCCCTATGATAACAATGCCCTGCCCATTATAAATGATCAACCTATGTGGCTAGCCTGTGTGTGTGTTCAGTTGTTCAGTCGTATCCAAGTCTTCGTCACCCCTTGGACTGTAGCCCACCAGGCTGCTCTGTCCATGGAATTTCCCAGGCAAGAATATTGGAGTGGAGTACCATTTCCTCCTCCAGAGGATCTTCCTGACCCTGGGATTGAACTCGCATCTCTGGTATCTCTGCAATGGAGGCAGATTCTTTACTGATGAGCCAGTGTGGCTTTCTATGGCTGTCATAATTGTTCCATATTTTCACAGGGGGTAGTATAGTTGAACAACACCAGTCTGAACTGTGCAGGTTCACTTATACCTGGATTTTTTTTCAATAAATATACAGGCAGGTTTCAATATTTCTAGATTCAACCAACCACAGAAGACAAACTTAATACATGATCTGTGGTTTATTAAAGCTGCCTGTATGGAATCTGCCCATTAGGAGGGTCATTTATGGTACTTGAGCATCCAGGGATTATGATATCGATGCTGGATCCTGGAACCAGTCTGATGTCGGGATGACTGTACAGCATACGGGTGACATGAAGGCTACGCAATCAACTGCCTGGATTTCAGTTCTTGTTGAATCCCTTCCTAGCTGTGTGACTTTGAGCAAATCTCTTAACCTCTCTAAACCTAACTTCCTCATCTGTAGAGTGGAGGGGTTTGTAGTGGATACTTCATATGATAGTTTTAGAATAAAGGAGGAAACTCCTGTAAAATAATAGTGCCTCTTGGAATATAAGTGAGCTGTTTTTTATTTAAAGAAGTTAAGACTAGTGAGGTGATACCAGGAATGGGGTGGTATAGTTGTACCAGCCATAACACTATGGTATAATATGATTCAGGGTTCTGCTTGTCATATCAGAATAAGAGTTTCCACTGACTAAAGAAATTAAATCCATGAATTTTCTCTTAACAACCTGCAAAGCTTCCTGGGTAAAATCTGAAACTGGCCCACCTACACAGAGGACAGAGGAAACTGAAGAGGCACATCATTGCAGATTGGTAGGCAGCGAGTTTAATAAGCAAGGGAACTGATAGAGGAGGCTTGTCTTGGGCAGCTGCTACACAAGTAGATCTCTGCATTCACCTATCAGGATCTTAAAAGTTTATTTTATTGTTCAGTCACTCAGTTGTGTTCGACTCTTTGCGATGGATTGCAGCATGCCAGGCTTCCCTGTCCTTCTTCATCTCCTGGAGCTTGCTCAAATTCATGTCCAACCATCAGAAGTGCCATCCAACCATCTCATCTTCTGTCATCCCCTTCTCATCCCACCTTCAATCTTTCCCAACATCGGGGTCTTTTCCAATGAGTCAGTTCTTCGCATCAGGTGGCCAAAGTACTGGAGCTTCAGCTTCAACATCAGTCCTTCTAATGAATATTCAGAATTGATTTCCTTGATCTCCTTGCAGTCCAAGGGACTTTCAAGAGTCTACTCCAACACCACAGTCAGAAAACATCAGTTCTTCAGAGCACTCAGCTTGCTTTGTGGTCCAACTCTCACATCCATACATGACTACTGGAAAAGCCATAGTTTTGCCTACACAGATAAAAGTTTGACTATCAGATACAAGTTTATCCAGAGGACTTAACTGGATAAACTTAACTGGATTCAGGCATGTATACAGTCCAGATGGTCTCCGTGATGCTCTGCTCTCTCAAGGCCATGTCCTTGGAATGGCTCCCCCTGTGGTGATAGTGGGTAGAACATTCATCCCAAGGACCGGGAGAGGGTGAGGACCCTCTCATTTGCCCAAGTACTGCTCAAGGGTCAAGCATGCATCATGTCCTCCCTATTGTCTCTTCCAACAACTCTTCAAAACTATTATGAAAACAGAACATATGGAAGGAGTGTATTTATAGAAAGAATGTCCTTATCTTCGATCATAAGCAACACTGAATGATTACAATGATTGCTGCTATGAGCACCCAACTATTATTGCCCAATATTTATAGAATAAGAAGTACAGATGTATTTTTTCAAGTGAAATACCTCTTAACTCACATGCATGCATGTGTCCTCAATCATCTCCGACTCTTTTCAACCCCATGGACTGTAGATCACCAGGTTCCTCTGTCCATGAGATTTTCCAGGCAAGAATACTGGTGTGAGTTGCCATTGCCTTCTCCACGGGATCTTCCCAGCTCAGGGATCAAAGCCATGCCTCCTAAGTCTCCTGCATTGGCAGGCAAATTCTTTACCAGCTGAGCCACCAGGGAATTCCCACCAAATTGAAAATAGCTTGAAATTTTAAGACTCCATGTTTATCAACCTAATAATACGGAATTATCATATGTCTACTATATTATTAATTGTATTATTATTCTTAACTATTCACTGTCTCCTAATAGGTAGAGCACACTTTCTTACCTTAATTATTTGGGCTTTGGTCCTAGGTCTTTTTTTGACCAATGGAAGGTAGATGAAAGTGATGATATACTGGTTGTGAACAGATGCATTAAGCAGCATCTCAGATTCTTGCCACTCTCTTGAGTTTTTGCATTCCACTAAGCCAGTAGCAGGATCTAGAGAGTGTCTGCTCATTCAAGAAGTCATATGCAGTCCAATGAAGCCCAGACGAATCTGGCAAAAATCACAGCAGGTGGCAAGCATCGTGAAAAATGAACAATAAATTAAAATTCTGTTTTTATAAGTCACTGGGATTTGAGAAGGCTTCCCTGGTGGCTCAAATAGTAAAGAATCTGCCTTCAATGTAGGAGACCTGGGTTCGATCCCTGAGTGGGGAAGATCCCCTGAAGAAGGAAATGAAAGTTGTTTGTTGTGGCAGCAAAAACTGAAGAATAGAGAACCATTTATAGAGGACTTACTATGTGCCCACTGCTTGGGTAAGCATTAAACATATTTTCTTATTTTATTCTCTCCCTATTTCTATGAACTGAGCTTTATTATTCCTATTCAGCAGATGAAAAACAGAGTAAAAAAATGTTGAATAATTTGCTATAGAAGAAATTAAGGACCACATTGAGATTCAACTCAACACTGTCTAACCCCAGCGACCAGAATTATAGGCAACATAGTGGCTGTATCCTAAAGACAAAAATTATCTGGGTTGGATTTATAGGTGAAATATATCCAAATCCCAGACTTTCCATATGGCTAAACCTTGAAGTCCTCCTGGAGAGGGAAAGGGTAACCCACTCCAGTATTCTTACCTGGAGAATCCCATGGACAGAGGAGCCTGGTGGGCTGCAGTCCATGGGGGTCACACAGAGTCTGACATGACTGAAGTGGCTTAGCACACAGCACAAGAATTCTTAGTATATTTTTAAAAAATGAGAAACAATACACACAGTATTTTCTGACCAGACCCAAAAGTAAATAATAAGTATTAAATAACAATGAAAAATCTCTAGGACCAAAACTTTTATGACACTGGATTTACTTAGGTGACTCAGACACAACCCAAACCACAGTGGATCATATTCAAATGATTTAAATTCTCATGGAGAAAAGAGGCCAGAGTTTTATTCTAACTCTTCTAGACTCTTAGCACAGTCTCCACAGCCCTTTCTACATAAATTCTAGTCTTAAGAAAAGGCCCCCAGGCCTCTTTGACTTTTTCCCCCTAGTTGACCTTTGAGGATTCTCTCCATGTGAAGAATGAATAATTCAGAATTAGAAACTCTACAACATGGGCCTCACTATTCCTTAGCTTCCCAACTTGGTCGTATCCTCATTATGAGAAAAGCCATTCCAAAAGGCAAACAGCTTTTCATAATTGTTATTTAATGAATATTGCTCACTCCTGGGATTTCTTTCTCAGGGTGTATTTGTAATTCAAAGGTCATCATAATACCACTGGCATACACAAGGATTCTGAGAGATTTGTTCCTCCTGCTTGAAATTCAGATACAGTGGCACAGTAGATTAGTCCAGGAAACTCTTCTGTGGTGTGGGTCACCGTTAAGATGAATCTGACTTCCTCTTTAGGCCTTCACCAATCACTCAGAAAACTGACCTAGGAATATGGACTCTGACCGGGAGCTTTTGCTCACCAGCCTGGCATAAGGGGGGCATCAAAACATGGAAAGGTTCCATGCTCTGCCAAGGTCATTATCCCTCCCCTTAACTGGCCCTAATGTCTCCTATATGGGTTTCTCTTTGAGATAATTTAAGCTGGAAAAGTTGGCCCCAGAGAATAATTTAGGCCTCATGTGTGTATATATTTGCAGGATTTATATGGCAAGCCACCCTTAAGTTAGTAATGGCAGTCTCATTTCAAGATATTATAGATTGAAATAATATTCCACAAGAATGTTGTTCTTCAAATAGGCATGGGTGATGATTATTTATTAGTTTAAAATGCATCCCTTCTTCCCATCTCACCGAACACCACTTCCATTTCGAATGAGCTTGAAGCTCTAATACACTGCAGTTTATGCATGAGGACTGGCTGCTTAGAACCACTTATGGCTTGAGCTAGAGGGGAGACAAATATTCTCTAAAATTCACAGTATTTATGGTAAATACTTGTTTACTTCAAAAATAGAGCAGAATTAAAAAATCAAAAAGGACAAGTTCTAGGGTGGCCAGGATGGTTTGTGTTTGTATAGATGTGTGTGAGAGAGGAATTTTTCTTTTTTCTTCTCTCTGCTTTTATTTTATAGTGTGATATTTGGAGTTCGCTGTTGGGGTTATTTCCAATCAAATTGCATTCAGCCTCAGAACAATGGATAGATTGGCAGCATGGACAATAGGCCACAGTTCTCCAGGTTTAAATGGAAGATATAAAACTAATGTCTGTAAGGCCAACATTTCTTCTTCCTCCCCCAGAAAAATATCTGATGGTAATTTTGAGAATAGAGTCTTGAAGGAAGCAGCCAATAGTACTTGAAATAAAAGCTCAGAGAAGAATGAAAACTTTTGAATGCAGAAAGCAAGTTCAAGGGCTCAATTTCCTTATGAGATCCCCCAACACCAATGGCAAGGAGCACGCTCCAACAACGCCCTCCTGCCCCCACTGCTCTTTGCCCCCATCAAGTAGTCAACTGCTGATCTTTGTTCAATAATAGCTTACACGCTGAGGCTCAGGTGAGCCTGAAACAGAGTCCAATCCCTTAAACAAACAAACAAACAAAAATTAGATATACAAGACTTTGAAACATGATACAGCCAAAGAACGTTGTCTTTTTCTGGAACTTTCTTTAAATTTCAAAACAAACACAAGCTGCCATACAGAGTGCTCACCACATGATAGATGCTGACCTGCAGTTTTAAACACATTATCCCAGATACAGAGAAGAACACCAGTGACATAGTAACCAATGGCACACGTGGGCAGGGCACTGTGGGGATAACTTTTAGTATGTGGTATATTCTCGAAAAAGTTGCCTAAGCTTCCTGTTGCCATTTTGCCCTCCTGTTCTCATGTCCAATCCACTAAGATTTTTACCCCCATCATTTCACTCTAATTCTTTTTATCAAGGCCATCAGTGACATCTGTCATAGTAATTCCAATGGTCATTTTTCAGTACGTACCTTTATTAACCTGTCAGTAGCACTTGATGTACTATTTTTCGTAATGATGATGAAAAGTGGAATGTAAGCCAGAGAAAAGACATTTTCTGGGAAATTCAATTTAAAATTGCTTATCTGAAGAATATAGAAAAGATATACTGGCACAAATAGATGGTGGAATGGAGGTAAAAGAAGACATGATATGTACTTGTTCGATTCACTTTGCAGAAATTAACATAACAGTGCAAAATAATTGTACTCCAATAAAAATTAATTTAGAAAAGAAGATATAACACAGCATGGGAATGAGATGTTGAGAAATTCTTTTAGAGTTAGTTGTCTATTTGAAGATAACAAAAAAGATAAGCTGGCAAAAATAGATGGTGGAATAGAGGTAAATAAGATATGACATGGGCATGCGATGCTGTGTGGCTAAGTAAGAGCTTCACGCATATCATTGTAACATAGCAATGAGTATTGTTCTTAAGTTCATGTATCCCATTCATGATCACAGAAAACTAATCAAACTGATCACATGGATCATAGCCTTATCTAACTCAATAAAACTATGAGCCACGCTGTGTAGGGCCACCCAAGACAGACGGGTCATGGTGGAAAGTTCTGGCAAAATGTGGTCCACTGGAGAAGGGAATGGCAAACCACCCCAGTATTCTTGCCTTGGGAACCTCATGAACAGTATGAAAATGCAGAAAGATACGACACTGAAAGATGAACTCCCCAGCTCAGTAGGTGCCCAATATGTTACTGGATAAGAGTGGAGAAATAACTCCAGAAGGAATGAAGAGACTGAGCAAAAGCAGAAATAGCACCCAGTCGTGGATGTGCCTAGTGATGACAGCAAAATCTGATGCTGTAAAAACAGTATTACATAGGAACCTAGAATGTTAGGTCTATAAATCAAGGTAAGTTGGAAGTGGTCACACAGGAGATGATAAGTCTGAACATCAACATTTCAGGAATCAGTGAACCAAAATGGACCAGAATGAGCGAATTTAACTCAGATGACCATCATATCTATGAGCAAGAATCCATTAGAAGAAATGGAGTAGCCCTCATAGTCAACAAAAGAGTCTGAAATGAAGTACTTGGGTGCATTCTCAAAAATGACAGAATGATCTCTGTTCATTTCTTAGGGAATCCATTCAATACTACAGTAATCAAAGTCTATGTCCCAACAACTAACACTGAAGAAGCTGAACAGTTCTATGAGAACTATAAGACCTTCTAGAACAAACAGGAAAAAGAGATGTCCTTTTCATCATAGCAGACTGGAATGCAAAAGTAGGAAATCAATAAATACCTGGAGTTACATGCAAGTTTAGCCTTGGTGTACAAAATGAATCAAGGCAAAAGCTAACAGAGTTTTGTCAAGAGAAGGCACTGGTCATAGCAAACACTCTCTTCCACCAACATAAGAGAAAATTCTACATGTGGACATCACCAGATGGTCAACACCAAAATCACATTGATTATATTCTTTGCAGCCAAAGATGGAGAATCTCTATACAGTCAGCAAAAACAAGACTGGGAACTGACTGTGGCTCAGATCATGAACTCCTTATTGCCAAATTCAGACTTAAGTTGAAGAAAGTAGGAGAAACATCTAGGCCATTCAGTTGTGACCTAAATCAAATCCCTTTCAATTATACAGTGGAAGTGACAAATAGATCCAAGGGATTAGATCTGATAGACAGAATCCTGAAGAACTACAGATGGAGGTTCAGGACATTACACAGGACATGTGATCAAAACCATTCCCAAGAAAAAGAAATGCAAAAAAGCAAAATGGGTGTCTGAGGAGACCTTACAAATAGCTGTGAAAATAAGAGAAGTGAAAAGCAAAGGCAAAAAGGAAAGATATACCCATCTGAATGCAGAATTCCAAAGAATAGCAAGGAGAGATAAGAAAGCCTTCCTCAGTGATCAGTGCAAAGAAATAGAGAAAAACAATAGAATGGGAAAGAATAGAGATCTCTTCAAGAAAATTAGAGATACCAAGGGAACATTTCATACAAAGATGGGCTCAATAAAGGACTGAAATGGTATAGACCTAACAGAAGCAAAAGATATTAAGAAGAGGTGGCAAGAATACACAGAAGAACGGTACAAAAAAGATCTTCACAACCCAGATAATCATAATGGTGTGATCACTCACCTAGAGCCAGACATCCTGGAATGTGACATCAAGTGGGCCTTAGGAAGCCTCACTACGAACAAAGCTAGTAGGGGTGATGGAATTCCAGCTGAGCTATTTCAAATCGTGGAAGATGATGCTGTGAAAGTGCTACACTCAATATGCAAGCAAATTTGGAAAACTCAGCAGTGGCCACAGGACTGGAAAAGGTCAGTTTCCATTCCAATCCCAAAGAAAGGCAATGCCAAAGAATGTCCTAACTACCGCACAATTGCACTCATCTCACATGCTAGTAGAGTAATGCTCACAATTCTCCAGGCCAGGCTTCAGCAATACATGAACTATGAACTTCCAGATGTTCAAGCTGGTTTTAGAAAAGGCAGAGGAACCAGAGATCACATTACTAACATTCACTGGATCATCGAAAAAGCAAGAGAGTGCCTGAAAAATATCTATTTCTGCTTTATTGACTATGCCAAAGCCTTTGACTGTGTGGATCACAATAACCTGTGGAAAATTTTTAAAGAGATGGGAATACAAGACCTTCTTACCTGCCTCTTGAGAAATCTGTGTGCAAGTCAAGAAGCAACAGTTAGAACTGGACATGGAGCAATCGACTGGTTCCAAATTGGGAAAGGAGTACATTAGGCTGTATATGGTTGCTCTGCTTATGTAACTTATATGCAGAGTACATCATGTGAAATGCTGGGCTAGATGAAGCACAAGCTGGAATCCAGATTGCCAAGAGAAATACCAATTACCTCAGATATGCAGATGACACCAACCTTATGACAGAAAGTGAAGAGGAAGTAAAGAGTCTCCTGATAAATGTGAAAGAGGAGAGTGAAAAAGCTGGCTTAAAACTCAACATTCAAAAACGAAGATCATAGCATCCATTCCTATCACTTCATGGCAAATACATGTGGAAACAATGGAAACGGTGACAGACTATTTTGGGGGGTTCCAAAATCACTGCAGATGGTGACTGTAGCCAAGAAATTAAAAGATGCTTGTTCCTTGGAAGAAAAGTTATGACCACCTGGACAGTATGTTAAAAAGCAGAGACATTACTTTGCCAACAAAGGTCCATCTAGTCAAAGCTATGGCTTTTCCAGTAGTCATGTATGGATGTGAGAGTTGAATCATAAAGAAAGCTGAGTGCTGAAAAACTGATGCTTTTGAACTGTGATATTGGAGAAGACTCTTGAGAGTCCCTTGGACAGTGAGGAGATCCAACCAGTCCATCCTAAAGGAAATCAGTCCTGAATATTCATTGGAAAGACTGATGTCAAAGCTGAAACTCCAGTCCTTTGGCCATTCACATGAAGAACTGACTCATTGGAAAAGACTGTGATGCTGGGAAAGATTGAGGGCAGGAGGAGAAGGGGATGACAGAGGATGAGATGGTTGGATGGCATCACCGACTCAGTGGACATGAATTTGAGCAAGCTCCAGGAGTTGGTGATAGACAGGGAGGCCTGGCATGTTGTGGTCCATGGGGTCACAAAGAGTCAAACACAGCTGAGCAACTGAACTGAACCACATAACATTTGTAACCATCAGCTGGGCCATTTATGTGGGACACTCTGATAAACATCTTGTAAGACTGAGACAGGTGAAAATGTTAAAGAATGATGGCTCCTCTGCTGTACCAGACAATGTGCTATAATTTCTAAGTTTTCCATATGTGCTCATCAATCCTTACAATGGACCTCCCTGGTGGCTCTGTCTGTAAAGAATCCAGGAGACCCAGATTCAACCCTGTGTGGGGAAGATCCCCTAGAGAAGGAAATGGTCACACATGGCTATATTATTGCCTGGGAAACCCCATGAACAGAGGAACCTGGAGAACTACAGCCCATAGGGTCACAAGAGTTGAACATGACTTAGCAACTAAACCACCACTAATTCTGATAATAACACTGCAAGTTTTATATACTATTATGCTTCCTATTTTACAAATGAGGGAATTGTGCATAAGTAATTTTCTCTAGGTCTTACAGCTAGTTAGTGTATAGCTGGGTGAAAGGTACATCCTTTAATATTAATATTCTTGTTGTGCATGTACATATTTATTAATACAAGTAAAATACATGTATTGGTGCTTTCTTATTACGGTAATAGAGTTGGAAAATTTAAAAAAAATGAATCTATCTTAAAAACTTGAGCCTATGATCTGGAGCAGAGATCAGGAAATTGTTTCTAAAATAGCCGCATGGTAAATGTATTGTTTGTAAGCTATACAGGGTCTATTCTGAATACAGCTCTGCTAAGGCAGGTCATTAGACAACATGTAAACAATTAGGCATGGCTGTATTTCAATAAAACTTTATTCACAAAAACTGATGATGAACACAATCTGACCCATATAGTTTCCTGACCTCTGAATATTCTGTTTAATGAAAGTAATCAAAAGTTCTTTCATGACCATGGCAGAGATTGCTACTTGATTCCAGGACACTTGCTCTTATGTTCTTCTTTGAAAATAAAACCAGTACTTTCTTTAGCTGGACATATGGCCATCCAGAATAAAAGTTACCCCCATCCCCCACCACCTGCAACAAACTGTGATCATGTGACAAAGTTTAGCCAATGAGAAGTAAGCAAATGTGGTATGTACATCTTTTAGGAAATATTGGCAAAAGGAGAGACTCCCCAGTTTCTTATGGGCTGGATTTTGTATGAAATATCTGGAGTTCCAGCAGCTATTTTAGAACAAGAGATCACTTTTGGAATGAAACAGTTATGATGGAGCAGAGCAGAAAGAATAAACTTCAGTTCTTTAAGCCATAGGGTACCAAGGCTTTATATATCTAGACTTTTTTTATATGAAAGAGAAGTAAGCCTCTATCTTGATTAACTTCTTATTTGGGTTTCCAATCACAAGATAGAGGCTTATCTCTCAGCCTAGTCTAGCCCTTTCTGGTGCAATGGTCACAAATCTTTCTTATCTATATCAAGAAGATGAACTTGTTCCACGTTACCAGGGAAATGACAGGATGGGAATGTTAGGTGACATAAGAAACGTGAACTGAGCCAGAAGTCATAAAACCTAGCTTTGCCAGTTACTGTGTGATTCTGGGCAAGATACTTTAACATTGCTGCCAGTTTCCTCATTTGTAAAATAGAATTGGCTATAACTAATTCACATGGGTGTTGTGAGGCTAAAATGAAATAAAAAGTGTGAAGGATACAGGGTAATATTTATCCAATATTTGTAGAATAAGTAAATGTGTATGTGTATAATTTGTGTTAAAATAGAAATAACATACTAAGAAGAGCAAGGATAAACACTAATATAATTAGTATGTTACTTTAGCAGTGAGATTAAAGCTAGCGTTAGGGGAAATTTGATCTTTATACATATATGTATTTATTACAATAAGCATATTTATAAATTAAAATAAGAATATAAATGTAATATATTTTATAAACTCTGCTGCTGCTGCTAAGTCGCTTCAGTTGTGTTTGACTCTGTGCAACCCCATAGAGGGCAGACCACCAGGCTCCCCTGTCCCTGGGATTCTCCAGGCAAGAACACTGGAGTGGGTTGCCATTTCCTTCTCCAGTGCATGAAAGTGAAAAGTGAAAGTCAAGTCGCTCAGTCGTGTCTGACTCTTAGCAACCCCATGGACTGCAGCCTACCAGGCTCCTCCGTCCATGGGATTTTCCAGGTGAGAGTACTGGAGTGGGGTGCCATTGCCTTCTCCATTATAAATACTATATAAATATAATAAATATCAATATATACAGCAGATAAATATGGGATTCATCTTTGTTGAAACTGAATATGACAAACTGCAAAATCCATCAGTTCTGCAAATTTATTACTATTGTTTACAGAGTAGAAAAAAGGGAGTAGAAGGAGGAAAGTGTGAAAGTGTTAGGAATTGACCAAGAAGTATTTTTTCAAACAAGGCTGACCTGAATATATGCCAACCATGCTGCATGACTCACTGTTTCTTGAATGTGCTAGATATCTTTTACCTCTCTGTACACTGATCTGTGTTGTTCTTTCTAACATGTATGCCATTTCCTGCTTAGTAAACTTTTGCTCATCTTTAAACTCAAATACTTTTCCCTTTCTAAAATCTCTTACAGCTCTCCCAAGCAGAATATATATTTTTTCTGTAGTTCTTCTGTAGTTTATAGTTACATGCTATAAACGTGTTTGTGTAAACATTTCATAACTATTTATTGACATGTTTTTGTTCCAAAGTATAAGAAAATGTCTAAGACATCTTCTGTTTATCATCCATTCACTGGAAAGATTTTGGTAGCATGTTTCCCATACATCATGAACTGTTTACTTTCAGAAATTACAGTAGTGCACAAGTATGCAAACACCCTTTGATCATGAAACATATTTCACTGGTGGAAACAAAAAACCCCAAAAGTTAAAGGTATAGGATGTCAGCTGGTGATACGATAAAAAGCATGGTTAGTGGATGGTAAATGAGCAAGGAGATGCTTTTCAGGTAGAGTGTTCAGAGAAGGATTCTCTGACAGATGTCACTTGTCACATGCATGAAGAATTCAATAAGGAAAGGGGTGCGCTTTTCATGTGAGCAGAGACCCTGAGGCAGAAGCCTACTATTCATGCTAAAAGACTGCAAGTAAGCCTGTGGGCATGGAGCAAAGCAAATGCGCAGAGAAGTAATTGCACATTGATTTTCAGAAGAAGAGGGGCAAGATTATGTGATTAAGGGTATGGTAAAGCTTTGATCTTTACTTTTAGGTTAGTGAGAAGACTGTTTAGGATTGTGAGAAGGTAAATGACAACCAATTTACTTAACAAGATCTCACTGCCTTCTCTGTGGAGAACATATTAAATGTGTAAGGAGGTCAGAAGCACAATTCAGTTCCATTCAGTTGCTCAGTCATGTCCAACTCTTTGCAACCCCATGGACTGCAACATGCCAGGCCTCCCTATCTATCACCAATTCCCGGAGTTTACTCAGACTCATGTCTATTGAGTCGGTGATTCCATTCAACTATCTCATCCTCTGTTTTCCCCTTCTCCTCCTGCCTTCAATCTTTCCCAGCATCAGGTCTGTTCAAATGAGTCAGTTCTTCGCATCAGGTGGCCAAAGTATTGGAGTTTCAGCTTTAGCATCAGTCCTTCCAATGAATATTCAGGACTGATTTCCTTTAGGATGGACTGGTTGGATCTCCTTGCAGTCCAAGGGACTCTAAAGAGTCTTCTCCAACATCACAGTTCAAAAGCATACATTCTTCAGTGCTCAGGGAATAGCTCCCGTGAGGGATCAGGAAATAGCTCAGGTGATGGACTGTGAAGAAGGCTGAGCACCGAAGAATTGATGCTTTTGAACTGTGGTGTTGGAGAAGACTCTTGAGAGTCCCTTGGACTGCAAGGAGATCCAATCAGTCCATTCTGAAGGAGATCAGCCCTTGATGATGCGAAAGCTGAAACTCCAGTACTTTGGCCACCTCATGCAAAGAGTTGACTCATTGGAAAAGACTCTGATGCTGGAAGGAATTGGGGGCAGGAGGAGAAAGGGATGACAGAGGATGAGATGGCTGGATGGCATCACTGACTCAATGGACGTGAGTCTGGGTGAACTCCGGGAGTTGGTGATGGACAGGGAGGCCTGGCGTGCTGCGATTCATGGGGTTGCAAAGAGTCGGACACGACTGAGTGACTGAACTGAACTGAACTGATGGTAGCTTGGGTGAGGATGATAGAGATGGTAAGAAGTGGTTTGATTATGGATATATTTTGAAGTCAACTGGAAACTAGTATCTCCAATTACAGAACAAATATTTAATATATATTTGTGGAAAGAGAGAATTATTGAAATCATTGACTGAATATTAGAACTAGAGAATGTTATCATTCAAATGATTATAAAGAGATAATTCAGTTTCAGTCCTCAAATATAAAGTCATCAGAGAAGCAAAAATAATACTGTGTTTCTTGGGTCTTTTTGAAAAAGTAAGAAGTCTGTAAAACTTCAAAGTTTATAGTTACAAAAGCAATCTCTAAATGTTTGAACAGTAAATTATGATATTGAAAGCACTGCTAGGGTGATTAAAAAGTCAGTGTGTAAGAAAGCAAAAGCATTTTTACTTCATACAACCCAAAACATAGCTTAGATTAATAAGAAATGATTGAAAAATGCTTACAAAATCTCTGATATCTGTGGTTTTGAAGAGAAAAAATATTCTTGTATTTGCATAATGTTCTAGATGACATACTATATCTTTGGATATTATATAGATATATTAACATTATGCAGAATGATGTTTACTGACTTTCTGGTTAAAAAGGATAATGCAGCTAAGTTTAATTGTGATGATACATTTTGCTAGTGAGATTTTAAATTTTCATGAATCATTTTGAAAGATCACATAAAAGAAAAATATAAAAGCTGTAAGAATGATCAAAATCTCACTTTATTCTTGGAGAAAAAAGTGTTGGGCTAAAGAAAAAAAAAACTGTAAGAAATGGGTTTGAGTTATCTAAATTACTTCCAATATTATCCTTTATATCATTTTAAAGTTTGGAATGCACATGCAATCATATCCTGAATCATGATTGTTTAAATTTGAAACCAGAATTGCTCTGATACATTTTGTTTGAACACTATTTTGGGGAATGATCATCTCCTTCTGCACTCAAACCTGCATGATATTAATAGGAATTCCACTCCCTCCAAGTAATTTTAATAAGAGAATTGTATCCTCCTCACTGCCTTCACAATCATTCCTCTACAAGGGAAGCCAGTGGCATCAGATAGACTGAGAGAAGTGTGATATACATGGATGGAATATTCTTACACCTGGCCTGCGGTCTTCTCTCTTCCTTATGAGTCTGTACGTTGGTCACTAATGTGGAAAGGTTTGGGTTGTAGGAAGCCCGTCTGGCCATTTGTCTAAGCCATGACCTCTATTCAAACATCATTGTTACTATCTGATACTTGTACTATCTTTCAGGGTTTCCCAGATGGAAAAGTGATAAAGAACCTGAATGCCAATGCAGGAGATGTAAGGAACATAGATTCAATCCCTGGGTCAGGAAGATCCACTGGAAGAGAGCATGGCAACCCACTCCAGTACTCTTGCCTGGAGAATCCCATGGTCAGAGGAACCTGGCAGGCTATAGTCCATAGGGTTGCAGAGTCAGGCACAACTGAATTGACTTAGCACACACACAGTATCTTTTAACTGGCCCAGAACTCAAGGAGTGTAGTGGTTCATATTATGTGTCAAGATGGTTGGGCCATGGTATCCAGATATGTGGTCAAACATTATACTGATGTTTCTGTGAGAGTGTTTTTGGATGAGATTAACATTTAAATAGGTGGTCATTGAGTAAAACCGATTGCACTCTTTAATATGGGTGTACTTCATCCAATCAGTTGAAGGACTGAATAGAACAAAAGATTGATTTCTCCTAAGAAGAAATTCTGTAGTAGAAGTCTTTCATACTTAAACTGAAATACTGGCTCTTCCCTGGGTCTCTGACTTTAAACTTGGATCATAGCATCAACCTGTTGGTCCAAGTTGCAGATTTTGGATTTGTTAGCCTCTATAGTTGCTGAGTATCTTCCCTGGTGGCTCAGATGGTAAAGCGTCTGCCTACAATGCGGGAGACCTGGGTTCGATCCTTGGGTCCGGAAGATCCTCTGGAGAAGGAAATGGCAACCCACTCCAGTACCCTTGCCTGGCAAATCCCATGGACGGAGGAGTGTGGTAGACTACAGTCCATGGGGTCGGCTGAACCAATTCTTTAAAATTAAACACACACACACACACAAGTAGATACATAGATATAGACATAAATGTAAGATATCTCCTCTTGGTTTTGTTTCTCTGGAGAACATTCAATTAATAGAAGTATAATAGAAAAGTGAAGTGTTAGTCACTCAGTCGTGTCCGACTCTGCTGTTGTGTACAGTCTCTGCCCATAGACTGTACCCTACCAGGCTTCTCTGTCCATGGAATTCTCTGGGCAAGAACACTGGAGTGGGTTGCCATTTCTTCCTCTAGGGGATCTTCCCAACCCAGGGATCAAACCTGGTCTCCTGCATTGCAGGCAGATTGTTTATCATTTGAGCCAGCAGGGAAGCCATGATAGAAGGGAAGTGTAATCGGAGGACTTGAATAATTGTAGCTCATAACCCAACAGATATTGTTTTAAAATTATCAATGAAATAGTTGCTTATAACAAAGTAATTACTTCTGAAGTCTTCTACATGGTACTAACAGACTTGACAGTAGAGATATTCTTATCGACCCTCATGCCTTCATTTCAAGGGCAAATTAAGTAAATTTTGCCCCCAACCATTTTGTTGTTCTAAAGCGATTCAGCTAAATCATGGGGCTAAAGAATTACCCCTTTGATAAACCTTTGTGGTGTACAAACTCATCCCATACAGCTGAAACTAGCACAACATTGTTAATCCACTCTTGTTCAGTCGCTAAATCGTGTCCCACTCTTTGCGACCCCATGAAGTACAGCACACTTGTCTTCCCTGTCATTCACTGTCTCCCAAAGTTTGCTCAAACTCATGTCCATTGAATCAGCGATGCCATCCAACTAACTCATCCTCTGCCGCCCCCTTCTCTTCCTTCCCTCAATCTTTCCATCATCAGGATCTTTTCTAATGAATTGGCTCTTCGCATCAGGTGGTCAAGATATTGAAGCTTCAGCATCAGTCCCTCCACTGAATGTTCAGGACTGATTTCCTTTAGGATTGGCTGGCTTGATGTCCTTGCTGTCCAAGGGGACTCTCAAGAGTCTTCACCAGCCCCACAATTTAAAAGCATCAATTCTTTGGTGCTCAGCCTTTTTTATGGTCCAACTCTTACATCTGTACCTAACTATTGGAAAAACTATATGGAAAAACTATATGTCTTCCCTGGTGGCTCAGATGGTAAAGTGCCTGCCTGCAACCCTGGGTTCGATCCCTGGGTCGGGAAGATGCCCTGGAGAAGGAAATGCCAATCCACTCCAATACTGTTGCCTGGAAAATTCCATGGACAGAGGAGCCTGGTAGGCTACAGTCCATGGGGTTGCAAAGAGTTGGACACAACTGAGCGACTTCACTTTCTTTCTTTCACTCAGACCTTTGTAGGTAAAGTGATTTTAAAATCACTTTAAGCTTCTGTCTAGGTTTGTCATAGCTTTTCTTCTAAGGAGCAAGCATCTTTTAATTTCATGGCTGCAGTCACCATCTGCTGTGATTTTGGAGCCCCCCAAAATAAAATCTGTCACTGTTTCCACTTTCCTCCCATACTTGCCATGAAGTGATGGGACCAGATGTGATGATCTTAGTTTGTTTTTTAACCATGAAGTGAAGTGAAGTTGCTCAGTTGTGTCTGACTCTTTGCGACCCCATGGACTGTAGCCTGCCAGGCTCTTCCATCCATGGGATTTTCTAGGCAAGAATACTGGAGTGGATTGCCATTTCCTTCCCCAGGGGATCTTCCCAACCCAGGGATCGAACCCAGATCTCTTGCATTGCAGGCAGACTCCTTACCCTCTGAGCCACCAGGGAAGTCAGTTCATAGAGTTGGGCTGCAGTCCATAGAGTTGTAAAGAGTTAGACATGACTGAAGCAACATAGAACACACACACACACACACACACACACACATTGCTAAATTAAAATTACTATAAATAAATCAATATGTTACTAGAAACTCTGACATTATTTGATACTTTATAAAAGGCAAGGGTAGTACAAAGTACTTATATAATTTATTTATTATTATACCACCTCATAAGATAGAGTTTTACTATCGCCCCCATTCCATAGATGAGTATAGGTTTATGAGTGTTAAAAACTTGTCTGAGATCACACAATAGAGCTAGTATTCAAACTTAATCAGTCTTACTCCAGGGCAAGCATTGAAACCAGTTCCTTTTGCTGGAATCTAGTGTAAGAAATCTGGTTTCCAAAATTCCAGGATTTGTCACCATGAAGTTGACTGGTTGATCATAGTTGATCATGGTTGATCATGGTTGATCATGAAGTTGATTGGATGAAGTTGATAGGCCTAGATTGAACCCATTTCCAATGTGGCTTAATGTCATAAGGAAGAGCCAATTAAAGTAAACTCCATAGCTGTATAAGTTGCATAGAAACTTCTATCCTAGGTGAAAAACGGCACAAGTTGGTAAACATCTCACCACATATTGCAGTGAACTTACTGAGACTGATAAAGGTACACATGGCTGTTCTAATCACTAATTTTAGAAAATAACCTGTTTCTAGACCTTCACGTGGTGGTATTTTCTCCATTTACTATTTTACTCAAATCCTTCTTGAAGTGTAGGCAAAGAATTTCAGCCAACTTGTGGCCTGTGTATAACACAGATCTTAATGAGATGCAATTATCTTATTTCATATATCTCTACTGATGGTGGTAAACTTCACAGTGTCAGACATTGTTAGAGTATTTTTTGTTTGTTTGGAACTTCAGCTTTATATCCTGCAGGAACCAAGCAGGAACTCAATCAACATTGGTTGAATGAATGTTTGGTGGTGACAAATACCTACATATTTTTCTATCTCTGTTAGCAAGCAGTGCCACTGAATGTCATTTCACTCATCCTGAATGATCGATTCTGCCACCCAAGCAGAAACACAGTGAGCTAATGAGATGAATTTAAGAAGCCTTTGAGGACTTCTCTGCCATGGAATGTCGCCTGATAGAACTCAATACCGCACACTGTCTGATATGAATTAGTCACTGACTCTTCACTCCTATATCATTATACTTTTCATTCTGCTGTGTCTGTACAGAGAGGATTGATTCACACATCATACCTTGTAACATTTATAATCAGAAAGACTGGAAACATTTCACAGAGAAGAAAAACATGTAAGAATATGCTTAGACTAACTACACTGACAATTGTTTCACCAATTCCCATCTAAGCAAGAGAAGTGCTGGAAGAAAGAAAAAGTGTGTTGCTTTTTGTCAAAATATTCATTGTTTAAAAAGTCGTTCCAAAATAGAAACACCTATTTTCAAAAAGCTTAAAAACTATGAATCAATTGTGAAATCTTACACCACATGGTCCAAAATAGGGTATTTTGCTGGCAATGATTGGAAAGCACTGGCTTGGAAAATTTACACATAGAATCATTCCAACCATGGAAATGCATGAATTAAAAACACTGCTCTGAATTAATTACAGCATGAGTGCACGTGAATGTATGTTTTGTTTAGTCTTTCCCATGGGAAATAAACCATGACTGTTGAATTAGAAACACACACACACACACACCTGCTCACCAAAGTGAGGGAAAGCAGCTCAAATGAGAAATAAGAAAATGTAGACCCACTCTAACTCCTCTTTTAATGTCCTTTATGTTTATGCAAACAAATAATGATTTATTGAAGAACTACTGTGTGGTGTACATATTTCAGGGTACTGGGAACAGAGTGGTGAGTGAGACAGACACAGAGCTTGCTCCATGGAGCGGAGTGTCTCCCTTATAACAGCTTGTACATAACCTAGTATAGCTGTTTATAATTTATTCTCATCAAGTCCTAGAAAATGCTACAATCTTTCATATAATAATTACAGAGCAAATACACATCGAGCCAATCCAAAGAACTCAAAAAAATCTTAATACTGTAGGAATAATTTCACTCTTTAAAATTTAGATGTTAAGTTACATTTAGAAGCACTGAAAGGAGGATGATTATTTATGCTATTGTGTGATGTATGCAGTGATCATATAAATTTCAATAAGGATGCACATGTAAGAATTCAAGGTCCATAAATACTGCCACAGGTGCAGTGATATTAACTTGAAGCGAAATCACAGAAAATCATATCCATTTGGTTGGGAGGGGATGTGTTATAAGACGAGCAGAAAAGGGAGCGCCCGGAACAGGTCTGTCTATCTGGGCTTAAAAAAAAAGAAAAGAAAACAAGCAAAAACAAAACTCTCAAGGCTTCCCTGGTTGTCCAGTGGTTAAGACTGCAGTGCCAAGGCAGAGGGTGCAGGTCTGATCCCTGGTTGGGGAATTAAGATCCCACGTGCTGAACTCGTGGCCAACAGAGGAAATAAGCAACCAAAAACACCCCATGTGTTTATGGTGAAAACCTGCTCCTTTAGGGTGTGGACTGTACTATTCTATTACCACAATTTACCACAGAATATGAGCATATTGGATCCTGAAGTGGTTATCGATTTCACTGAAACACACACTCTTTGCCACAAGTAAATATTTTGTGCTTAACCTGTGTAAATGAGGAGAGAGAGAGAAAGGCAGGAATGCTGACTGACTACTTGTCCTGCCTTGCTCTGGCTCCTTCGCTTCTCCAGTTTTTCCTCCCACCATTTCACCCTTCAGCTCCCTTGCCTTCTTTCAGTCCCCAAAAGCTTTTTACACTCATCTACCGAAAGGCCCTTGCAATCATCATGCCCTCCTCCCCTTGCGGAAATGTTCTTTCTATTTTCCCACTATTTTTTTTTTTCAACAAGGTAACTCCCAACCATCCTTCAGATCTCATATTATACACTATGTCTACTGGTACCCATTCCTTAACTGCAGTGATTATGGAGAATCTTCATTAAACACATGCAAAGCACCATGAACTTCTCCATGGCATTTATGGCAGCCTTAATTTTAAACACATAAATGCGATGTTATGTATAAAATTAATTTTATGTACAATTTTATATATAATTTTATCTACATATTAATATAGGCTTCTCCTACTATACAGTGTTTACTACAGTTTGGTCAAATAGTGGGTTCTTAATTAATGTTTATTGAATAAATAAGTGAATAGGAAAGAGAGAGTGTTGGAATAAGTGAATTGCCTTATTATAAATTTAGAGGACAAAATAATTTTGTAGCTTTAATATTTTTAGAACAATTATGTGATAATTTTTGCAACACTGAGTTACACAACTATATTAATTTTTTTAAGTATAATTGCTTTACAATGTTATCTTAGTTTCTGCTGTAAAGCAAAGTCAATCAGCTATATGTGTACACTTATTCCCTTTGTGTTAAGCCTCCCTGCACCACCAATCTCACCCCTCTAGGTCATCACAGAGCACTGAGTTGAGCTCCCTGTGCTATATATACAGCTTCCCACTAACTATCTATTACAAATAGGTAACTCAGCTGGTAAAGAATCCACCTGCAATGCAGGAGACCCCAGTTCGATTCCTGAGTTGGGAAGATCCCCTGGAGGAGGACATACCAACCCACTCCAGTATTCTTGCCTAGAGAATCCCCACGGACAGAGGAGCCTGGTGGGCTATAGTCCATGCAGTTGTAAAGAGTTGGACATGACTGAGCAACTAAGCACAGCACAGCACAGTGTGTATAAGTCAATGCTGCTCTCTCAGTTCACCCCATCCTCTCCTTCCCCAGTCCCCACCATGTCCCAAGTCCATTCACGACATCTGCACCTCTATTCTTGCCTTGCAAATGGATTCATCAGTACCATTTTTCTAGATTGCATATACATGCATTAATATACGATATTTGTTTTCCTCTTTCTGACTTACTTCACTCTATACTTCACTTCATGGGCAATAGATAGGGAAACAATGGAAACAGTGTCAGACTTTAATTTTTTGGGCTCCAAAATCACTGCAGATGGTGACTGCAGCTTACTCCTTGGAAGGAAAGTTATGACCAACCTAGATAGCATATTCAAAAGCAGAGACATTACTTTGCCAACAAAGGTCTGTCTAGTCAAGGCTATGGTTTTTCCAGTGGCCATGTATGGATGTGAGAGTTGGACTGTGAAGAAAGCTGAGTGCCGAAGAATTGTTGCTTTTGAACTGTGGTGTTGAAGAAGACTCTTCAGAGTCCCTTGGACTGCAAGAAGATCCAGCCAGTCCATTCTGAAAGAGATCAGCCCTGGGATTTCTTTGGAAGAAATGATGCTGAGGCTGAAACTCCAGTACTTTGGCCACCTCATGCGAAGAGTTGACTCATTGGAAAAGACTCTGATGCTGGGAGGGATTGGGGTCAGGATGAGAAGGGGACGACGGAGGATGAGATGGCTGGATGGCATCGCTGACTCGATGGACGTGAGTCTGAGTGAACTCTGGGAGTTGGTGATGGACAGGGAGGCCTGGAGTGCTGCGATTCATGGGGTTGCAAAGAGTCGGACACGACTGAGCGACTGAACTGAACTGAACTGATATGACGGACTCCAGGTTCACCCACATCACTACAAATGACCCAATTCATTTCTTCTTATGCCTCAATAGTATTTCACTGTGTATATGCACCACATCTTTATCCACTCATCTGTCAGTGGACATTTAGGTTGATTTCATGTCCTGGCTATTGTAAGTAGTGCTGCAGTGAACACTGGGGTTCACCGTGTGTGAGTCGCTCAGTTGTGTCTGACTCTTTGTGACCCCATGGACTGTAGCCTGCCAGGATCCTTTGTCCATGGGATTCTCCAGGCAAGAATACTGGAGTGGGTTGCCATCTTCTTCTCCACATTTGTACCCTGTGTGTGTTAGTCACTTAGTCGTATCCGACTCTTTGTGACCCCATGGACTGTAGCCTGCCACGATCCTCTGTCCATGGGATTCGCCAGACAAGAATACTGGAGTGGGTTGTCATTTCCTTCTCCATATCTTTTTGAGTTATGGTTTTCTCAGAGTATATGCCTATTAGTGAGACTGCTGGGTCATATGGTAGCTCTATTTTTAGTTTTTTAAGAAATCTCCATACTGTTCTCCATGGTGGCTATATCAATTTATATTCCCACCAACAGTGCAAGAGGGTTCCTCTTTATCCATATTATCTCTAGCATTTATTATTTATATATTTTTTGAAGATGGCCATTCTAACCGATATGTGGTGATATCTCATTGTGGTTTGACTTGCATTTCTCGATTAGTGATATTGATCATATTTTCATGTGTTTGTTGGCCATCTGTATATCTTCTTCGGAGAAATGTCTATTTGGTTCTTCTGCCCATTTTTTATTGGATTTTTGTTTTTTTGATATTGAGCTGCATTAACTACTTGTATAAATTTTGGAGGTTTGTCAGCTGTTTCATTTGCAAATATTTCCTAACATTCTGAGGCTTGTCTTTGTATCTTGTTAATGATTTCCTTTGCTGTGCAAAAGCTTTTAAGTTTAATTAGGTCCCATTTATTTATTTTTGTTTTTATTTTCTTTACTCTAGGAGGTGGGTCTAAAAGGATCTTACTGGCATTAATGTAGTTGATACAAATTGATAACTATATTAATTTCTACCAACATCTAATCAGGTATTCAGGAGGAAATTTATAATTTTTGGAAATTACTTAACAGAAGTGATAATATTCTAAAAATTTTTTTCAGCATGATCTGTTACCACTGCTGAGGATAAATAAAAACAGCAATTGGAGAAATTATGGTAGATTTGCTTTTTACACCCCCATTTTGCCTTTACTCCTTGGTTAATTCCTGTGTTTTCTTGGCCCTTCACCTTCTACTTGACCTTATAATAGTTATTAAGACAGTGAGCTTGGGACTGTGACATATCTCAGTTTGAATGATGGCATCAGTATAGTCTACCCCACAACTTCTACTTCTCCCTCTCTGCATCCTAATAATGATAGGAATAAGTATCCTGCTTTATGAATCTTGTGAATGTTTAATGGGGTAATATATGTAGACTGCCTAGCAAGCTTTTGGCACTACTTAGAATTCAATGGAAAAGGTCAGTTTTCATTCCAATCCCAAAGAAAGGCAATGCCAAAGAATGCTCTAACTACCATACAATTGCACTCATCTCACATGCTAATAAAGTAATGCTCAAAATTCACCAAGCCAGGCTTCAGCAATACATGAACCGTGAACTTCCAGATGTTCAAGCTGGTTTTAGAAAAGGCAGAGGAACCAGAGATCAAATTGCCAACATCCATTGGATCATCAAAGAATCTAGAGAGTTCCAGAAAAACATCTATTTCTGTTTTATTGACTATGCCAAAGCCTTTGACTGTGTGGATCACAATAAAGTGTGGAAAATTCTGAAAGAGATGGGAATACCAGACCACCTGACCTGCCTCTTGAGAAGTCTGTTTGCAGGTCAGGAAGCAACAGTTAGAACTGGACATGGAACAACAGACTGGTTCCAAATAAGAAAAGAAGTACGTCAAGGCTATATATTGTCACCCTGCTTATTTAACTTCTATGCAGAGTACATCATGAGAAACTCTGGGCTGGAAGAAGCACAAGCTGGAATCAAGATTGCTGGGAGAAGTATCAATAACCTCAGATATGCAGTTGACACTACCCTTATGGCAGAAAGTGAAGAGAAACTAAAAAGCCTCTTGATGAAAGTGAAAGAGGTGAGTGAAAAAGTTGGCTTAAGGCTCAACATTCAGGAAACTAAGATCATGGCTTCTGGTCCCATCACTTCATGGGAAATAGATGGGGAAACAGTGGAAACAGTGTTAGACTTTATTTTTTTGGGCTCCAAAATCATTGCAGATGGTGACGGCAGCCATGAAATTAAAAGGCACTTACTCCTTGGAATGAAAGTTATCACCAACCTAGGTAGCATATTGAAATACAGAGACATTACTTTGCCAACAAAGGCCCGTCTAGTCAAGGCTATGGTTTTTCCAGTGGTCATGTATGGATGTGAGAGTTGGGACTGTAAAGAAAGCTGAGCGCTGAAGAATTGATGCTTTTGAACTGTCGTGTTGGAGAAGACTCTTGAAAGTCCCTTGGACTGCAAGGAGATCCAACCAGTCCATTCTAAAGGAAATCAGTCCTGGGTGTTCATTGGAAGGACTGATGCTAAAGCTGAAGCTCCAATACTTTGGCCACCTCATGCAAAGTGTTGATTTATTGGAAAAGACTCTGATGCTGGGAGGGATTAGGGGCAGGAGGAAAAGGGGATGACAGAGGATGAGATGGCTGGATAGCATCACCGACTCGATGGACATGAGTTTGAGTGAACTCTGGGAGTTGACAGGGATACCTGGAGTGCTGCGATTCATGGGGTTGCAAAGAGTCGGACAGGACTGAGCAACTGAACTGAACTGAGAATTCAGTAAGTAGCAGTGAGATTTTTTTGTGTGTTGTTATTATTTTATTTGTCTTAATTTCTGCTCCTCTCATCTTGATTACAGGTTTGGCTTTTCTGATTTCCAGTCTTCCTGTGGGCATACTGTTTCTATGTTCTTTCTGATCACATATGCCATGCATATTGGTATAATGCATGCTCAATATAATAGTCGTTTTTTCTTTGCCTCACTACTGTAGCTCTGGGCTTCCTAGGTGACTCAGTGGTAAAGAATCCACCTGCCAAGCAGGAGACACGGGTTCAGATCTCTGGGTCGGGAAGATCCCCTGAAGAAGGAAATGGCAACCTTCTGCAGTTTTCTTGTCTGGGAAATCCCACGGACAGAGGAGCTTGGTGGGCTACAGCCCATGGGCTCTCAAGAGAGCCAGACATGACTTAGCAACTAAACAACAACAAGCAACACAAACACTGTAGCTGTATTTTGTGTATCTGTTTGAGCTACCCTGCTGCCTTTCTGAAACGGTGTGAGCACTTGTCCGAACTACTGACCTACAGCACTTGAAGGCTCACTTTAGCACACCTGCTGATGGTTGGAGTCCCCTACCAGGACAAGTGAGAGGGCGAAAACACCAGACTTCTTTCAGGAGACACTAGCTGCGAGTAAAATCACGCTGTACCAGACCTTCTTCCTTTGTTTCTTCTGTCTTTGTTTCCTATGTGCTTTCATACTGTTCTGATACTGTCTGTAAATCCAAACCTCTAATTCATCAAAACCTTGTTGAGAAAGCAATTATGTTTTGAGAGATCTCTAGGGCCACCAAATCCCATAATCAGAAAACTAGATGAGGGTAATGTGCACCTCCAAACAATTGATCATTTGATGAGAGTATTTTGGCATACAGAACAACCAGGGCAGAGAGGAATTTGGGAAGTCAGAGCCTCTTAGGAATTTTGAACCTAGATTTTATATTTCATAAATACGTTTAGTCCTGGACTCTTAAACACAGGTAATATTTCTTAGCCCTAGGGACAAAACATGAACCCTTAATAAGTCATATTTCAGAATAGCTTGAAGTAGGAAAATGATTATTTCCTTTCTTTTAACTTCTTGTTGCTTTGTTAACATTTCCAAAAAGCTAAGTCGAGAGCTAGTGATTACTAATAATGTGGGTCCTGTCTGTTTTTATAATTCTGTCTCAATAATCTATTCCTCAACGAAGATACGTTTGTTTTTTTTCCCTCAAACCACACGAATGCTTGTTCCCACCCCACTTCATGGCAGCAGGCACACTTGCTTGAAGAATGCTGTACCAGAGGCTGATCCCCTTGAAAACAATAGCATGTTGACCCCTTCATAACCCTGGCAGGCTGCTGCCTGCTGCTCTATTATCATGAGCATTCATTTCAGGCAATCAACACATTGCCCTTTGCAGAGTAGAGAGTATCATTGCTTAGAAATAAAAGTAGGAAGTGGATATCAACCAGCGGGAAATTGAACTGAAGTATGGGAAAAGTTAAGAGAAAATTGCATTATGTCTTCATTTTTACTACAATGAAAGAACCAATCATGGGAAATAACCTTCTTTTGGGGCCAACTAGGAAAAGGTCACTGCAGATGGTGACTGCAGCCATGAAATTAAAAGACGCTTACTCCTTGGAAGGAAAGTTATGACCAACCTAGAGAGCATATTGAAAATCAGAGACATTACTTTGCCAACAAAGGTCCGTCTAGTCAAGGCTATGGTTTTTCCAGTGGTCATGTATGGATGCGAGAGTTGGACTGTGAAGAAAGCTGAGCGCCGAAGAATTGATACTTTTGAACTGTGGTGTTGGAGAAGACTCTTGAGAGTCCCTTGGACTGCTAGGAGATCCAACCAGTCCATTCTGAAGGAGATCAGCCCTGGGTGTTCTTTGGAAGGAATGATGCTAAAGCTGAAACTCCAGTACTTTGTCCACCTCATGCAAAGAGTTAACTCATTGGAAAAGACTCTGATGCTGGGAGGGATTGGGGGCAGGAGGAGAAAGGGATGACAGAGGATGAGATGGCTGGATGGCATCACTGACTCATGGACGTGAGTCTCAGTGAACTCCGGGAGTTGGTGATGGACAGGGAGGCCTGGCATGCTGCGATTCATGGGGTCGCAAAGAGTCGGACACGACTGAGCAGCTGAACTGAACTGAGGAAAAGGATAGCTATGTAAAAATACTAAATCAGATTATTAATCTCTAGAAATGATGACATATGGACACAGAAGCGTATCACCTGGTTTATTTGCAGATGTTCATTTCAGGTGTTTTATATGTAGCCCAGCTTCTTTTCTTAACCAATTTAATCTGCTTTGTGAAAAATCCCTAGGTACAGTGGAACAGTTATGATAACTACAGCAAGACAAATATCACACAAAAAAGTCTCTGCTAGATTTAGATTAAAAATAAGATCTGCCCTAATTTGTCATGGTTTCATGTGGATCATACATTGATAAACATGAAAACTGATCAGATCAGATCAGTCGTGTCCTACTCTTTGCAACCCCGTGAATCGCAGCACGCCAGGCCTCCCTGTCCATCACCAACTCCCAGAGTTCACTCAGAAAACTCATGAAAACTGATAAGTATATGTAAATAACCAAATAATACATACATACTTAAACCTGTGTGTGAGTGTGAGTGTGTGTGTGTGTGTGTGTGTGGGTGTGTGGGTGCTCAGTCCCTAAGTCATATCTGACTCTTTGCGACCCCACGGACCATAGCCCACCAGGCTTCTTTGTCCATGGGATTCTCCAGGCAAGAATACTGGAGTGATTTGCCATCTCCTCCTCCAGGGAATCTTCCCAACTCAGGGGTAGAACCTGAGTCTGCCTCACTGGCAGGTATATTCCTTATGACTGCACCACCTGGGAAGTCCCACGTGGACCTATATTTATGTCGATAACTATCTATTAATATAGAGATCTCTACACAGATGCTAGCTGCTGCTGCTGCTGCTGCTAAGTCGCCTCAGTTGTGTCCAACTCTGTGCGACCCCATAGATGGCAGCCCACCAGGCTCCCCCATCCCTGGGATTCTCCAGGCAAGAACACTGGAGTGGGCCACCATTTCCTTCTCCAATGCATGAAAGTGAAAAGTGAAAGTGAAGTCGCTCAGTCATGTCCGACTCTTAGTGACCTCATGGAATACAGCCTACCAGGTTCCTCTGTCCATGGGATTTTCCAGGCAAAAGTACTGGAGTGGGGTGCCATTGCCTTCTCCCACACAGATGCTAGCAGACACTCACTCACAAACCATATAATATGAGCAACCAGACAGATGTTGGGCTAAACTCCTAGTCATGTGTTCATACACTTTTCTTATGCTAAAAAGGCAATAATTTTATCGATAATGTAGAAGACATGAAGTTAATTATCTTTGTCTGCCATTCACCTGAAAAAGAGTGATCACTGAGCGTATATGAAAGACGGAGATAGAAAAGAATGTGACCTTTATGTACTTTTGTTTCAAGGGTCCTAGAAAATTTTACTTTCAAAACTGCCTGTGGTTTTAGACAGAAATTTCAAACTCCTAACTTAAATACAAGATTCTTCATGGTCCAGCACCTGGTTTCTCTCTAGCCGTTTCGGCAAATGTGGACCATTTGCTCTAAGCGTAACCCGCAATCTTCAAAACTTGAAATGCTATTTCATTCTCCTCCCATATGTTTTTATGCATGGGATGCTCGTTCTCCAATTTTTTACATAACTGACTTGGAACTGTAATTCAAAATTAATCTCCCAATTTTAATATCCCTCATATGCCCATCTCTTGTGTTTTCTGGTATCTTTCTCCCTTACTAGAAGGACGGTTCCTAGAGTTCCTGGGGCTTGGTCTGCAATGACCTTGTAATTCTGTTCTCAGACTTGGCCCGGCCCATTGAAAAGGCCCAGTAGGGGTTTGTGGAGTGAAGGAATAAATGAATTATTGACACTGAACTTTTGTCCTACTAGTTAGCAGTGCTCTCTAACATGGATGTATCCAAGGGATACATGCTGTCCAAGGGACTCTCAAGAGCCTTCTCCAACACAGCAGTTCCTTATAGTCCAACTCTCACATCCATACATGTCTGCTGGAAAAAACATAGCTTTGACTAGACGGACCTTTGTTGGCAAAGTAATGTCTCCACTTTTTAATATGCTATCTAGGTTGGTCATAATTTTTCTTACAAGGAGCAAGCTTCTTTTAATTTCATGGCTGCAATCACCATCTGCAGTGATTCTGGAGCCCCCCAAAATAAAATCTGTCACTGTTTCCACTGTTTCCCCATCTATTTGCCATGAAGTGATGGGACGAGATGCCATGATCTTCGTTTTCTGAATGTTGAGCTTTAAGCCAACTTTTTCATTCTCCTCTTTCACTTTCATCAAGAGGCTCTTTAGTTCTTCTTCACTTTCTGCCATAAGGGTGGTGTCATCTGCATATCTGAGGTTATTGATATTTCTTCTAGCAATCTTGAGTCCAGCTTGTGCTTCATCCAGTCCAGCATTTCGCATGATGTACTCTGCATATAAGTTAAATAAGCAGGGTGACAATATAAAGCCTTGACTTACTCTTTTTCCTATTTGGCACCAGTCTTTTGTTCCATGTCCAGTTCTAACTGTTGCTTCTTGACCTGCATATAGATTTCTCAGGAGGCAGATCAGGTGGTGTGGTACTCCCATCTCTTGAAGAATTTTCCAGTTTGTTGTGATCCACACAATCAAAGGTTTTGGCACAGTCAATAAAGCAGAAGTAGACTTTTTTCTGGAACTCTCTCTTTTTCTATGATCCAATGCATGTTGGCAATAGTCTGGCCTCAGGTCAAATAACAGGGAGGGAACACAGCCCCACCCATCAATAGAAAATTGGATTAACGATTTACCGAGTATGGCCCCGCCCATCAGAACAAGACCTGGTTTCCCCCTCAGTCAGTCTATCCTATCAGGAAGCTTCCATAAGCCTCTTATCCTTCTCCACAAGAGGGCAGACAGATGGAAAACCACAATCACAGAAAACCAATCTGATCACATGGACCACAGCCTTGTCTAACTCAATGAAACTATGAGCCATGCCATGTAGGGTTACCCAAAATGGACGGGTCATGGTGGAGAGTTCTGACAAAATGTGGTCTCCTAGAGAAGGGAATGGCTAATCACTTCAATATTCTGGCCTTGAGAACCCCATGAACAGTATGAAAAGGCAAAAAGATAAGACGCTGAAATTCAGTAGTAGCTGGAATAAAGCGTACAATAGCTCAAACAGAAGTAACAATAACCCTATACAATAGCCTTTAATGAACTGAGTATGGTAAAACCCTAATATTCTATAATTTACTCCAACACATCTCATATTTATGACCAAACTAAAATCTAACTTCCAAATTTCTAACTAGAAATGAAAATTTAAAAATTTCATAGAGGGAACAGGTTTGATTATATACTCTTAGGCTCTGGAAAGAAAGATGGTTCAAAAGTGGAAAAGTGAAATTTTGTCTTTATGCTCCTAAATCTCAATCAAGAAGAAAAGGGGAACTGCTTTAAAGTAACACACATGTTTGTTAAAGACCCATTCAAAGAGCTCAGATGTCAAGAGTTCATGTTAGGCATAACAGGAAAACAGGAACCACATGGTTCAAGGGTGAATACGGATTGCTAGAGGCCCACGGGTACCAGAAAGTCAAAGAGAACATCCAGCCACTAGAGGCTGTGGAAACTGAGTCAGACAGCCAAGAGCATAGTTCTGCGCTTCAGACTGTGGGGCGTCGTTGCCTCAGAAGAATGCAGTGATGGTGCGATGAAGATGGGTCCCTCAATGGTCAGTTAGCCTCTCTCTCGTTTTTGTTAGGGAACTGAAATGCAATATGGGTTCAGATATTATAAGTGGACCCTCTCCCTTGACACACTCAGACACATCTCCACTGCTCACAGGGAGTTTTGACTTCCAGCTTAACTGGGTTAAATTAGAAATTGCAGAACTGCCAGAATCTTAGAGAAATCACACCAAATAATAAGATATACCGGATTGCTGTGTGTGTGCTCAGTCATGTCTGACTCTTTGAGACCCCATGGACTGTAACCCATCAGGCTCCTCTGTCCATGGGACTCTCCAGGCAAGAATACTGGAGTGGGTTGTCATTTCCTCCTCCAGGGATCTTCCTGATCCAGGGATCAAAGTCTCCTGCATCTCCTGCATTGGCAGGTGGATTCTTTACCACTGAGCCACCTGGAAAGCCCATCAGAAGTCTGGTGAAGGGCAAATTGCTGTCTAGTTTTCAACAAAATGTGAATTTTACAAACCAAAGCACTAAGTTTGTTGATGCTTATAATATTCTAAAATTGATTATTAAAGGAATGCCTTGTGATATCCTAAGATAAAGTAATTATTACAACTATTTAGCATGGTTTGCCTGAGAAAAAAACATGAAAATAAGGCTCATCTTCGTTTTGTCAGAAAAAATGAGGCCCTGAGATAATAGAAATTTAGTTGACACAGTTTAGATTTTAAAAAGGAGTCTGACACAATTATGTGGACAAGGTGGAGAAAAATGTGTTTAGGCAAATCACTAGACAAGTTAAACCACTGCACTTGAAGAGTACAAATTCATGGACCAATATCATACTCTAGGGAATTTTCTGGTACTGGTGGTAAGTTTTCTGGTAACTTCACAAAACTCTGTGAAGTTACTGAAAATAGTTGTACAACTTGCAGATAACATGACATGAAAGGATCCAGAGCACCCAGATTTTGGTAGATTATACAGATTGTCTATATCTGAAGGTAACTTCAGTGATAATTGTGAGATCCTATTCTTGGGTTAAAAAAGCAAAAAGACAACTACAGAAAGGGAAAGATGAGATGTGTGGACGGCATCATAAGCCTTAGGGATTTGTGAGCATGCTCGGAGAAGGCAATGGCACCCCACTCCAGTACTCTTGCCTGGAAAATCCCATGGATGGAGGAGCCTGGTGGGCTGCAGTCCATGGGGTCACTAAGAGTCGGACATGACTGAGTGACTTCACTTTCACTTTCAACTTTCATACCTTGGAGAAGGAAATGGCAACCCATTCCAGTGTTCTTGCATGGAGAATCCCATGGACGGAGAAGCCTGGTAGGCTGCAGTCCATGGGGTCACACAGAGTTGGACTCGACTGAAGCGACTTAGCAGCAGCAGCAGCAGTGCTAAGTTGCTTCAGTCGTGTCCAACTCTTTGCAACGCTATGGACTGCATCCTGCCAGGCTCCTCTGTCCATGGGATGCTCCAGGCAAGAACACTGGAGTGAGTTTCTATGCCTTCTTCCAAGGGATCTTCCCAAGCCAGGGATCAAGCCTGCATCTCTTAGGTCTCCTGCATTGGCAGGCAGGTTCTTCAGCACTAGTGCTAAATGGGAAGCCCCTTAGGGATTTGAGTCAACAGTAAATGAATCACCAGTGAGATGTTATGGAGACAAATGTGACGGTCCCAGTCCAGAATGTGGGAAGGGACAGTCCTACTCAACTTTATTTACTCAGACCATATCTAGAATAAAGTACTACTCTGTGGGTTCTGCACTTTAGGAACAATTTAAATTTGTAGGACAGGGTCCTGGCTTGGTGGTCCAGTGGTTAAGAATCTGCCTGCCAATGTGGGGGACATGGGTTCAATCCCTGGTCTGGGACGATTCCACATGTTGGGGGACAACTCAGCAGGTGTACCACAAATACTATGGCCTGCATCCTCTGGGGCCTGCACACTGCGACATGAGGAGCCACGGCAATGAGGAGCTCCCACACTGCAACTGGAGAGTAGCCCCGACTCGCTGCATCCAGAGAAAGCCCACGCAACAGTGAAGATCCTGCACATCCAAAAATGAATAAATAAGGAATTTAAAAAAACTGTAGGGCGGGCAACCAGGATAGAACCAAGACAAAACTCAGCAGCGTATCTTATAAGGAATGATTGATGAAACAGAACATATGGCGTGGAGAAAACTCATCTCTCTGATGGCAGGGCAGGTTACCTTTGGCCTCACTTACATGAAAAGTTTTCATATCAGTGAGATGTTAGACCATTCTTTACAGCCCTCCAAGCTTCAAATTAAGACACATTGGTGGAAACTTAAAGAAATCCCTTGATTTTATCAAGAAGATCTTAAATGATAGGCTTAATTTCCTTGGTAGTACACGGCAGACTTCCAAATATTGTGGAGTAAGAACTGAAAACAGAAATGTTGAACCTCAGGAATCAATGTCCTTTTTCAGCTTTGAGCTTAGATAATTCAAGGATTTGAAGAAACATATCTGCATTCCCATCCTATTTCTTACTCTAAGTCACAGCTTAAAAGTAGAAAAGAAAGAAAAAAAAAGAGAGAGAGAGAGAGACAGATTAGAGGACACACCAGCAATGCAAACATAACCTTTAGGTAAGGGGGTTAGAAGTCTCAAAGTGTTCAGAAATATTAATACTGCCAGTCAGATCCTTCTGAAAGAAACCACGCCTTGCAATTTCACCTTCCAGAAAGACATCAGAAGGGACCGTTTGAGTTTCATGTCTATAAATAGCCATTTCTTTCACGTAGGATTTTTTTCATATTACATCATCTCTGACTATCTTTGAAATAGAGATGATAAGCCACAGCCACTGCTATTTAACCAACTGGAATTCCTGAAATTCACTTTCTGTGGAGATCTCCACCATTGACTTGAGGAATTGTTACCTAACCAGTAGAAACTATCCTTTCGAAATAATCACTCACAGGATGGAGCAGGCTTGACAAGGGGCTAAGAGCCCCTCGCATGCCTGATACATGCATGATGATTTCATGCAGAGTAACTTCTGTGATTGTTTTGGCTCAGAATAATTTCTTTTACATTGTGTCTTAATGGCACTTTCTAGTATTCTCAAGCTGAAATATCAAGGTGATTCTTACAGTAGAACAAGAAAGCTCAAGGCTGAACCAAAAGCAAATGCATTATGGAAAAAGCAGCTCTCAAATACAACCACCCTGATAGCCACAACTTTATAAAATACACACACCAGCTGGAAAACACAAAGATGGGAGATTTGGCTTGGTGAACAAATAGGAAAAGGATATGGCTTAGCAAGTGGCTGATAATATTGGTTGGCTGAATTTAACTTTACATCTGGATGGTTTGGCATAGTTCAGCTAGCTAGCAAAAACATATCCATTATTTGGCTTCTCATTTTTTCAGTTACTTGCCTAAGCAAATGAGAAAGTTGATGGCAACTATGTTTAAATTTTTATTAAATTGTGTGATACACATGGCTACCATGAATTGGACAGTGACTTATATTTAACTTAATGATGATAGCAGTAGTAACTTTACACTGTCTGTTGAAAATCAATGCCTTTATTGAATTCAGCAAAAACCCAAACTAACTTGTTAGCTGATGGAATGTTTCCAAATGTGTTAAAGTGTGTATCAAAATTATATAAGCTTGCCTATTGCTCTTTCTGCTTTTGACAAACGCAGCAAATTTAGATTCTGTGGCAGACAGGAATTTTTTTTTTAACACGTCATAATTAATTTCTGTCTGAGGCTGGCATGCTGCTTTTGATTTGAGGACAATATTTCTAATACCTTCTAATGACTGAAGTAGTTACTCTTTCAATAATGATAATACACGTGAGCTACCATATTCTCTCTTTTCCCCAATCTCCTTTGAAATAGAATGGCTATAATAGAGTTAACAGGTCCACATATGGCCAGGACTCACAAAAGGGTAGAAATTATTCACAAATAAAGCAAAATAATCTATGATTTGATCTCTCTCCTCTCTGACAACACAGGTCTGTGTCCATGCTTCCATCCACACTCGAATTATGCCTCCATTATCGCAAGAAGCTAAATAAGACCTACACTGATTTATACAGTTTCAACAAGCTTCCTTTATCTTGCCCAATTACTTTATTTTATGGCCCTTTTATCTTAGAAGCTTTTCCTGGAAACAGTGGCAGATGGTTTCCTGGATTGGTTGCCTCATCCCAAATATCCAACTTTATACTTCTGCTACAGACGAGCAACACTCAACTCTGCATAAATACATTTGACTCATTCTCAGGCTCAACATTTTATTATTTCTGGGTGAACTGTTACAGGATGCTCTAAGCATCTAGTCAATTCCTGTATTTTCTACACATTTTTCCTTAGCAAACACAACACTCTGATCTGCCAAAAACATGTAATGCGTTACAAAGCCAATTACAAATAACCTTGATAAATCCTTTGTTTTGAATTACCCAGGCCACTGTTTGCTTCCCAAAGTGACTATTCAAGAAATTACATATCTTTTGGTTTTGGTTGATGGTCCAGAGAGGACATAACCAGAAATGTAATTTAGTTTACCTCCCTATTTCTGTTTATTGTAGGAGGTGATTTGTAAGGGTATTGAGAATGAAAAATAGAATATTTACTGCAAAGGGCTCTTATGTTCCTTTTGCTTAGGAACATAGAGTGAAGTTAGAACTGGTGAAATACAGCAAAGCCAAAAAAGGATTACAGTGCTAGATGTGGGTCAGTATACTTCAAATTCTGATAGCTTACTGAAATTTTAAAAGTTTTTGTCTCCATTTTTGGGAGGTCAACTTACAATGGTTAATTTCAGAAGGTAGATCTTGTATTCAGTGTATAGCAGAGAAGGACTTAGATTTTAAAATATATGTATTTTGGGACTTCCTTGGTGGTTCAGTAGTTAAGAATCTGCGTTGCAACACAGGGGATGCAGGTTCAATCCCTGGTAGGAAAACTAAGATTCCACATGCCTAGGTGAAGCTAAGCCTACACGCTCTAACAAGAGAGTCTGTGAACTGCAATGAAGATCCTGTGTTTTGCAGCTAAGGCCTGCCACAGCCAAATCAATAAACATGTAAATCAACATTTAAAAGATGAAAATTAAAAAAATATATATTTAATCATGATGTTGATGAAGGTCCGTCTAGTCAAAGCTATGGTCTTTCCAGGAGTCATGTATGGACGTTAGAGTTGGACTCTCACATAAAGAAAGCTGAGTGCTGAAAAATTGATGCTATTCCTCCCTCCTGGATTTTTCCATCTGCCCTTTCTGGTGAATTATCTCATGTTTCTATTTTTGAAGCTCCAAACATTTACATACTGTTCTGCCAAGCTACTTTCACAGGTTGATAGATCTCTGTTACTCTTAAAAGATTCAATGCTCATAACTAGCTTTGTGCTGGAGATGACTCTTGAGAGTCCCTTGGATTGCAAGGAGATCAAACCAGTCCCTCCTAAAGGAAATCAGTCCTAAATATTCACTGAAAGGACCGATGCAGAAGCTGAAACTCCAATACTTCGGCTGCCTGATGTGAAGAACTGACTCATTGGAAAAGACTCTGATGCTGGGAAAGATTGAAGGCAGGAGGAGAAGGAAATGACAGAGGATGAGATGGTTGGATGGCATCTCCAACTCGATGGACATGAGTTTGAGCAAGTTCTGGGAGATGGTGAAGGACAGGGAAGCCTGGCATGCTGTAGTCCATGGGGTCGCAAAGAGTCGGATGCAACTGAGTGACTGAACTGAGCTGATTTAAGCATGATAGAAGTCTATTCCAAAGTAAAATTTCATTCCTTCCTATCATTATAATGTGCCTTCCCAGGGAGCACTGGTGGTAAAGAATCCGCCTGCCAATGCAGGAGACATAAACAGGCGTGGGCTTGATCCCTGGGTAGGGTAGATCCACTGGAGGAGGGCACAGCAATCCACTCCAGTATTCTTGCTTGGAGAATGCCATAGACAGAAGAGCCTGGTGGGCTACAGTCCGTGGGGTCACAAAGCGCCAGACATGACTGAAGGGACACATGTCATTATAATTAAGAAAAAAAGGACAAAGATTAGGCAGTGATATTTCAAATCTGATGGGCAAGTCAACATCAACTTTTTATATCATTATTATATTAAAGACTTTATCTTTGCTATGTACATTACTACCTTGTGGGCATCTTAACATTTTGGCATTAAACACAGCAAGGATGCTAATAATTTTTCACTTTCAATGATGGACTCTCTCTTGTTTCACACTCAATTTAAGATCTACATAGATTTCTTGGATGACCCTTAGGCTAAAGAACACATATTTTATATAATGGTTAATATTAGAACAATAGCACAGGGAGAAGGTGCAGCAAGAGAAATTTAAGAGAATGTTTCATGTATTTCTGACCTACATTCCAATTATGTGTTTACTTCCCTCTCTTCTCATCGGTATCACTGGTTCTTAAACTTGCTTGCTTCATGGATGACATATGCATGGTGGTGGTAGTTTAGTAGCTAAGTTGTGTCCAACTCTTTCAACCTCATGGACTGTAGCCCCCCAGGTTCCTCTGCCCATGGATTCTCCAGGCAAGAATACTGGAGTGGGTAGCCATTCACTTCTCCAGGGGATCTTCTCAGCCCAGGGATTGAACCAGCATCTCCAGCTCAACAGGGGGATTCTTTATCACTGAGCCAGCATGGTAAGGCTCAATAAATGCCCACAGAACATAAGAATAAATCCCTGAAAATTTTCTTCTGAGTATACTCACCTTGTCAAAGCATCCCATTTAAAGGATTTGTTGGATTGGCTCATGGGAGGGGAAACTTCAGCTCTCTAGGGGTCCTAGGTAATGACTATTGCAGCTCAAAATAGTGATAAACACTCAGAATCTGACTCAGGACTCCTGAGACCAATCTAATCCTGCTCATTGGAACTTGACCTTTTCAGGACATAATTATTTTGGCTTTGTTTTGGTTTTTAATTCCATTTTCTCAAAAATGTAGATCAGTAGTATATAATCCACATTGAAGATCAATTGGACATTTTTAAAAATATGAAACATTTAAAAGATGTTTGTTTTACTGGTATTTGATGCTTACATAACATCAAACATTACAAACATAAAACATTGTCTATTTGTGTCCGTATTTTGAAATTTGTTGAAAGCAAAGGTTTTTTTTTTTTTTCACATGAAAAGCATTAGGCAGTTTTCTTATATATAAGAGATGTAGCCCTGCTGCTTTAAAGGATTTCTTTCTTTTCAATATTTATTTTCTGATTCTTTATTATCTTGGAACATTTAATAGAATGGATAATGTTAGCAACTGATAAACACATGCCATTTAAGATCCTCCAAATGCACCAAGGAATTGACGCTTTCAAATCGTGGTGCTGTAGAAGACTCTTGAGAGTCCCTTGTACTGCAAGGAGATCGAACCAGTCAATCCCAAAGGAAATAAACCCTGAATATTCATTAGGAGGACTGATGTTGAAGCTGAAGCTCCAATACTTTGGCCACCTGATGCTAAGAGGCAACTTATTGGAAAAAGACCCTGATGCTGGGAAAGACTGAAGGCAGGAGGAGAGGGGGATGACGGAGGATGAGATGGTTGGGTGGCATCACTATTCAATGGACATGAACTTGGCCAAGCTCCGGGAGATAGCGAGGGACAGGGAGGCCAGGCGTGCTGCAGTCCTTGGGGTCACACTGAGCGACTGAGCAACAACAACAAGATGCCAGTATGCATTCTACATTTCTATTTTTAAAAGAATTTCTTATTTTAGAATTCTGGTTCCTTCTGAGAGCTTTAGAGGACAGCTGGGCAAGACAAAGTCTCATTTCTGTAGGAGGAGAACGTCCCAAGAGAAGAAAGATGGATTTTAATTTAGCAGGAATAGATCTACGAATTAATTCCTTTGTCAGGGTTCGGAAGGGTGACTGACTAAGGGAGAGAATTTGGAATCAGCTCCTCTTCCTTTAGAGGAAGCTCCACTCTGCTGCCGGTTTACATTTACAGGCTCACTCCTTCTAGAGACAGGATTCTCCCTTTTGACTGATTCGGTCCCCACAGACTCCTGGCTGGCGGGCAGGACGGTGGTCCTGTCACGGCCAAGTTTTCACTCTGTGATAGTCAGTGCGCTGGGAGTAGAGCCGATACAGACAAATGTCATTTTTTGACAGGAGAGTGACAGTGGGCGTTGAATTCACTCTCATTATGCTGTTCTGAAAGGCACAACGACTCAGGAGTAAATACTAGTGAGTCATTGGTCTTAATTTGATGTTTGCTTTTATAGATATCTCTATCATTCCATTTTTTCCTTTGGCTTAATTGTGTTTTATTTCCTATAAATATGATTTATTTTTTTAAATGTGGAGGATCTCAAGCTTTAATTTGTTTTACCACTGAATATAATATATCCTTGCAGTTCTCAGACAGTTTAGCCAATGCTACCAAATATCTGACATCACCTATTACCTTAGAAGCACTAAAATTGGAAGGTCAAAATTAAACATTCATCGGGGGTCTGCAGAGGGTGGTAAGGATATATCTCAGGCCTCAACTTTTGACTCGTGATTTGGCATATTCACGTATTTTTTTTTTAAAGAAATAATTTAAATTTGGATGCAGTAAAGGAAAAAGGTGGGCTTCCCTGGTGGCTCAGATGGTAAAGAATCCGCTTGGTGTTGCAAAGAGTCAGACATGACTGAGTGACTAAAGCAGAGCACAGCGCTAGGAAAATGGTGCTGAAGTGAAACTAAAAAAAATGGTTGGACTTTAAGTACATGCTTTTTCAAAACAAATTAATAACTAAAAATCCCTCTAGATTTTAGAAAAATGTAATGAAAAGCATACAAGTTGGGATCATAATGGATTTTTAACTACAAATTTCAACTTCAGACGGCATGTCCTGCTGCTTTACAGAAGTCTCATTAACAACAGCAACTCTTGTCACTATCCAGAAAAAAGCATTGTGTTATTCTACGTATTCCTTCCTCCTGGATTTTGCCACCTGCCCTTTCTGGTGAATTATATCATGTTTACATTGTTGAAGTTCCAAACATTTACATACTGTTCTGCCAAGTTACTTTCACAGGTTGGTAGATCTCTGCTACTCTTAAAAGATTCAATGCTTATAATTAGCTTTGTTACTACAAATTTTCTCTTCCCTGTGTCTTTATTTTGATATACCTATTCTTTGATTAGATAATACTCCAGCTTCCTTGGTGGCTCAGATGGTAAAGAATCTGCCTACAATTCAGGAGACTCAGATTCGATCCCTGGGTCAGAAAGATCCCCTGGAGAAGGGAATGGCAACCCACTCCAGTACTTTTGCCTGGAGAATTCCACGGACAGAGGAGCCTGGTGGGCTACAGTCATATGATATCATGTGATATTTGTCTGAGTTACTTGACTTGGTATTCATGTTGCTGCAAATGGTATTATTCCATTCTTTTTTATGACTGAGTGATATTCCATTGTACAGACATACCTCATGTTCTGTATTCATTCCTCTGTCTCTGGGGGTTGTTTCCGTATCTTGGCTATTGTAAATATTGCTGCAATGAACATTGGGGTGCATGAATCTTTTACAATTAGAGTTTTCTCCAAACATATGCCCACGAGTGGAATCCCTGGACCATATAGTAGCTCTAAATTTTCTGGAAAGTGCTGAGTTCTTGCATGCTCCAGAATACTTGTTGACACTTGATGGACAGAGCCGTGAATAACGGTCTTTCTCTTACTGTCAAAACTTTCAAGACTGCCCACTGTCTTCAGACTCAGGGTGTTAGTCAGGAAAAATCAAAGGACCCTCATTTTATTCCATCTTTATGTTCATGTAAGTATTTCTTTTTTATCTTTAAAGTTAAGCACCTTCACTAGAATATTTTTAAATTGTTCTAATTTTTTTTCCGGAAATTGGGTGCCTGCCTAGAATGATTGTTGCTTTATTTCAGGAGTTCTCTTTCCCTTACATTCCTGGATGTTTGCCCTCCTTTGTTTGTTAAGATCTCTTTTTCAGGAATAGAAACAGAGCAAGAGATATGCGGTATATCTTTTTCTGTCTTCTGTCTGTCACCATTTTTGTGTTCATTAAAAAGAAATCCCTGTTCTTTTCCATTTTGTTTTGAGAGATTTCTCAATCCTATTCACCACGTTTCTCTGGTTCTCATTCCTGTTAACCCTGTTTTGTTTACTTTACTGAGGCTATTTTTTTTTTTCTCTAAACATTCACGTTACTAAACATTCCTTTGTTAATGACATTTCATTAACATGCTGCCTTTCCTTACATTTTCTTATTTCTGATTTGTATGCTGTCACCTCATCTTTACATCTTCCCATCATCCTGTCTGCAATTCATTCAAGAAAATGGAGCTATCTAATATCTGTTTTGGTTTCCTCTTGAACTACTGCGTTGCCAAAAATGTCACTCAGGTTTTCGGTAAGATAGTACAGAAAAGCCCAAATAAACTTTTTGGCCAACCTAATATTTGTTTTCACTTGTCTTTTGCTGATTTTCACTTTTCCCTTTTTGTTTCTCCACATTATGGACACCTGTGCTCCATGTTGGATCCTTTCACATTATTTTTCCTTTTTCCAAAGGGTTAGTAGTTTGCTGACGGAGAAGGCAATGGCACCCCACTCCAGTACTCTTGCCTGGAAAATCCCATGGACGGAGGAGCCTGATGGGCTGCAGTCCACGGGGTCGCTAGGAGTCGGACACAACTGAGCGACTTCACTTTCACTTTTCACTTTCATGCATTGGAGAAGGAAATGGCAACCCACTCCAGTGTTCTTGCCTGGAGAATCCCAGGGACACGGGAGCCTGGTGGGCTGCCGTCTCTGGGGTCACACAGGGTTGGACACGACTGAAGAGACTTGGCAGCAGCAGCGGCAGCAGTAGTTTGCTGAAGAGTTTTGTGGGAAGGGGCGGCAAGATAGGAAGTGAGTGAACAGACTGCAGTGTGCACACAGGTGAAACCCTGAAAACCCTGGCTCTAAACTTGTTATGTGCTTTGTCATAGGAGAACCTCTCTGTTTTTGCCTTTCAAAAAGGTATTGCTTGGCATAAAGTCCTTAGATTGTCAAAGGACTTCACTTGTAATTTTGATGGTCTCTGTTTTCTTTGCCCTCCTTTGGTCTCCTTATCCCTGGGCCATCTCCTCCCTCTTGGCTGAAATACCACGTGGAACGGATATCCTCACGCATTTGTCTTCTGCGGTTCTGCAGAGCTGCACCCAGATTCACTGAGGATGTTCCCATTTTGTTTTTCTGTGACCTACCTTGTAGACTACATCAGGGCTTGACTTTTCAGGACAATGACACATTTTTTAGAGGGGGAATCCTTTTCCTGCTTACAGATGAGGGTGCTTTTCTTCCTGTAATCCTTCTTCATTTTGGTTCAGATTGGATGATATTTGGCAAATATTCTTTATAATGACTTTCTTGTGTATTCTTGTTTCCTTTACAACTGAAATGTTTTCCCCACCCAGTCTCCATCTATATGTATGTAGGTATGCACATGTGTGTTTACTATTTTTTATTCTTTTTAAATAAAAATGTGGCCCAACCATGTGATTTTTGTTTAATCAAAGGCCTACTTTCTGCTTAGCACACCTCCTTTTTGGTTTTACCGCTTCTTCTTCATTTTGTCTTTCTGGTCTTTGCCTTTCCCGTCTCCTTTAGTGAATCATCTTCCTCTTCTTCATGATGTCAGGGATTTCTAAGAGTATAATTCTCAGCCCTCTGCTCCCTCTTCACTATTATTGTCCTTTTCATTATTCTTTCCATCACTTCTCTCTTCTAGGATCTTCCTGTCTCCTGTCATCTCCATTTCTCCTCTATATTCTTTCTCAGCACTTCAGCTATGGTTTCTATGCAGAGTACTCCGAAATTTAAATTTCCAGGATGAATCTCTCTGAAGTTCAATGTCTGCACTGCAATGGCCGGTTGTCTTTTTAACCCCAACTCAAGCACACCCCACTCCAGTACTCTTGCCTGGAGAATCCCATGGACGGAGGAGCCTGGTAGGCTGCAGTCCATGGGGTCGCTAAGAGTCGGACACGACTGAGCGACTTCCCTTTCACTTTTCACTTTCATGCATTGGAGAAGGAAATGGCAACCCACTCCAGTGTTCTTGCCTGGAGAATCCCAGGGACGGGTGAGCCTGGTGGCTGCCGTCTATGAGGTCACACAGAGTCGGACACGACTGAAGTGACTTAGCATAGCATAGCAAGCGTCTTAAAAAACAATTTATCATCTGATATTCTATATTTGCTCTTTAACTGGACTTACATTTTTTCCATCAGTTTCATCTATGTAATTGGTTAATGAATTAAAGAGCATATATGAGCATATCTAACTGCATTGCCATGATTCCTACCAATTACTTGTTTCTTTCTTTGTTTGTTTACCCATTTCCCAGTATTCATCCTGCCTTCCTTTCTCTCTCTCTCAGACATAGAATTTACCATCGCCCTCAGTTCAGTTCAGTTCAGTGACTCAATCATGTCCGAATCTTTGAGACCTCATGAACTGCAGCATGCCAGGCCTCTGTGTCCATCACCAACTCCCAGAGTCCACCCAAACCCATGTCCAGTGAGTCGGTGATGCCATCCAATCATCTCATCCTCTGTCGTCCCCTTCTCCTCCTGCCCTCAATCTTTCCCAGCATCAGGGTCTTTTCAAATGACTCAGCTCTTTGTATCAGGTAGCCAAAGATTTGGAGTTGCAGCTTCAAAATCAGTCCTACCAATGAATGCCCAGGATTGACCTCCTTTAAAATGGACTGGTTGGATCTCCTTGTAGTCCAAAGGACTCTCAAGAGTCTTCTCCAATACCACAGTTCAAAAGCATCAATTCTTCAGTGCTCAGCTTTCTTTATAGTCCATCTCTCATGTCCATACATGACCACTGGAAAAACCATAGCCTTGACTAGACTGAGCTTTGTGGACAAAGTAATGTCTCTGCTTTTGAATATGCTATCTAGGTTGGTCATAACTTTCCTTCTAAGGAGTAAGTGTCTTTTAATTTCATGGCTGCAGTCACCATCTGCAATGATTTTGGAGCCCCCCAAAATAAAGTCAGCCACTATTTCCACTGTTTCCCCATCTATTTCCCATGAAGTGATGGGACCGGATGCCATGATCTTAGTTTTCTGAATGTTGAGCTTTAAGCCAACTTTTTCACTCTTTCTTTCACTTTCATCAAGAGGGTCTTTAGTTCTTCTTCACTTTCTGCCATAAGGGTGGTGTCATTTGCATATCTGAGGTTACTGATATTTCTCCCAGCAATCTTGATTCCAGCTTGTGCTTCTTCCAGCCCAGCATTTCTCATGATGTACTCTGCATATAAGTTAAATAAGCAGGGTGACAATATACAGCCTTGATGTACTTCTTTTCCTATTTGGAACTGGTCTGTTGTTCCATGGCCAGTTCTGACTGTTGCTTCCTGACCTGCATATTGGTTTCTCAAGAGGCAGGTCAGGTGGTCTGGTATTCCCATCTCTTTCAGAATTTACCACAGTTTATTGTGATCCACACAGTCAAAGGCTTTGGCATAGTCAATAAAGCAGAAATAGATGTTTTCTGGAACTCTCTTGCTTTTTCCATGATCCAACAGATGTTGGCAATTTGATTTCTTATTCCTCTGCCTTTTCTAAAACCAGCTTGAACATCTGGAAATTCACAGTTCATGTACTTCTGAAGCCTGGCTTGGAGAATTTTGAGCATTATTTTACTGGTGTGTGAGACGAGTGCCATTGTGCGGTAGTTTGAGCATTCTTTGGCATTGCCTTTCTTTGGGATTGGAATGAAAACTGACCTTTTCCAGTCCTGTGGCCACTGCTGAGTTTTCCAAATTTGCTTGCATATTGAGTGTAGTACTTTCACAGCATCATCTTTCAGGATTTGAAACAGCTCAGATTTCCATCACCTCCACTAGCTTTGTTTGTAGTGATGCTTCCTAAGGCCCACTTGACTTCACATTCCAAGTTGTCTGGCTCTAGGTGAGTGATCACACCATCGTGATTATTTTGGTCATGAAGATCTTTTCTGTACAGTTCTTCTGTGTATTCTTGCCACCTCTTCTTAATATCTTCTGCTTCTGTTAGGTCCCTACCATTTCTGTCCTTTATTGAGCCCATCTTTGCATGAATGTTCCCTTGGTATCTCGAATTTTCTTGAAGAGATCTCTAGTCTTTCCCATTCTGTTGTTTTCCTCTGTTTCTTTGCATTGATCACTGAGGAAGGCTTTCTTATCTCTCCTTGCTATTCTTTGAAACTCTGCATTCAAATGTGTATATCTATCCTTTTCTCTTTTGCTTTTCACTTCTGTTCTTTTCACAGCTATTTGTAAGGCTTCTTCAGACAGCCATTTTGCTTTTTTGCATTTCTTTTTCTTGGGGATGGTCTTGATTCCTGTCTCTTGTACAATGTCATGAAGGTTCATCCATAGTTCATCACGCACTCTGTCTGTCAAATCTAGTCCCTTAAATCTATTTCTCATTTCCCCTGTATAGTCATAAGGGATTTGATTTAGGTCATACCTGAATGGTCTAGTGGTTTTCTCCACTTTCTTCAATTTCAGTCTGAATTTGGCAATAAAGAGTTCATGATCTGAGCCACAGTCAGCTCCAAGTCTTGTTTTTTTTTTTACTGATTGTATAGAGTTTCCCCATCTTTGGCTGCAAAGAATATAATCAATCTGATTTCGGTGTTGACCATCTGGTGATGTCCATGTGTAGAGTCTTCTCTTGTGTTGTTGGAAGAGGGTGTTTTCTATGACCAGTGCGTTCTCTTGGCAAAACTCTATTAGTCTTTGCCCTGCTTCATTCCGTATTCCAAGGCCAAATTAGCCTGTTACTCCAGGTGTTTCTTGACTTTCTACTTTTGCATTCCAGTCCCCTATTATGAAAAGGACATCTTTTTGGGGTGTTAGTTCTAGAAGGTCTTGTAGGGTCATAGAACTGTTCAGCTTATTCACCATTACTGGTTGGGGCATAGACTTGGATTACTGTGATATTGAACAGTTTGCCTTGGAAATGAACAGAGATCATTCTGTCATTTTTGAGATTGCATCCAAGTACTGTATTTCAGACTCTTTTGTTGACTATGATGGCTACTCCATTTCTTCTAAGGGATTCCTGCCCACAGTAGTAAATGTAATGGTCATCTGAGTTAAATTCACCCATTCCAGTCCATTTTAGTTTCTTGATTCCTAGAATGTCGATGTTCACTCTTTCCATCTCCTGTTTGTCCACTTCCAATTTTCCTTGATTCATGGACCTAACATTCCAGGTTCCTATGCAATATTGCTCTTCACAGCATTGGACTTTGCTTCTATCACCAGTCCCATCCACAACTGGGTGTTGTTTTGCTTTGGCTCCATCCCTTCATTCTTTCTGATGTTATTTCTCCACTGATCTCCAGTAGCATATTGGGCACCTACCGACCTGGGGAGTTCCTCTTTCAGTGTCCTATCCTTTTGCCTTTTCATACTATTCATGAGGTTCTCAAGGCAAGAATACTGAAGTGGTTTGCCATTCCCTTCTCCAGTGGACCACATTCCGTCAGACCTCTCCAGCATGACCCGCCCATCTTGGGTGACCCCACAGGACATGGCTTAGTTTCATTGAGTTAGACAAGGCTGTGGTCCGTGTGATCAGATTGGCTAGTTGTCTGTGATTGTTGTTTCAGTCTGTCTGCCCTCTGATGCCCTCTCTCAGTGCCTACCATCTTTCTTGATTTTCCTTTACCTTGGACGTGGGGTATCTCTTCATGGCTGCTCCAGCAAAGTGCAGCCTCTGATCCTGACCTTGGATATGGGGTAGCTCCTCCTGGCCACCACCCCTGACCATCACCCTACTTAGGCATAATTAGCTATTAGTGCATTAACATTTGCACAGTTACCCAGGGTTAAACTTGGATTTTCTCAGAGTTTCCCTTCTATCTTGATTCTCACAACCAATTAGACTCCAATATTTGTGGACTTTGCCTTGGCAATGGCCATCCTCTCTGTCTCCTCTTCCCATCCCGCTGTCCTCACCCTCAGACTCTAATGCCCTGTTTACTGGCTATCATTGTAGATTTGTTTTTGGACTCACTCTATATTCTTTTTTCTTCCCTTCCAACATGCAACACATGCTGCTGCCAAATTAGACGTGCTGAACTGGAACTACAATATCACTCCTCAGCGGTGTGACTTGCCCTCATTCCTGGAATGAACGGTTAATTTCTTGCTTTCTCTGTAATATGTTTCAACCTGTGTTTCCAGCCTCCGTGTGTACCACTTGACTGCCACGGCATAGTCCTCCACTTGTTAGGGTCCAAACCAGACACAAACTGTCATTTCTGTGTTTAAGTTTATATAGTTGTTTTATTTAGGAGTCCTGCTTTCCACTACCATGCTTACCAAACTCTCACGCATTTTTATCAAATGGAACCATCTCCACGAAGCCCTTAGTTCCCTGTGGCCTCTGTGCTCTTCCTTTCAACCCCTACCATCTTCTGCAAGGCTCTTCCTGACCTGGCTCTCTGCACACCGTTGATTATACTCCAGCCTGGTGGTCTTGCTTGGGTTCCTTTAACATGCTACGCTCTTCCTTTTTCACTCCTTAGTATAGCTAAAATGTTCTTTTCCTTCTCTTTAGAATGTGTATTTCCTTCTTAAGTGTTAGCTCCCATAAGTCTTTCTTTCCCCAACCTATTTAAATAGATTCTTCATAACTTCTTCACAAGCTAAAGAATTCTTTACCATATCCCTTTGTCATTTCCCCCCAATTACTGACAACTCCATGAAGAACCCCAATCTGTTCTGTTAACCAATGTTTACATAACATATATAAATGATACATCTTTTATTAAGTAAATCAATGATTAAGTGATTAAGCATTTTGTTCAAAAATTCTCTTATCATGTTCTACTTGGTATTATACTTTCTAATACACCTGCCTTACTATTCTTAAAAGATTTTAGGTACTCAGAAGTGAAAAAAAAAACTTGATACCGTTCATCTTGGCATCCTGTAGCCCCTTGCATGGTGCCAAGCATTCATGAGATTAATAAATGTTTGCTGAATTAAATGGATTTGAATGAAACCTTCAGAACAGTATTATTGCCAGAATATCACAGATGGTAAATGGCAGTCTCCTTTGTTAATAGCTTCCAAGGTTGATGATGAGATAAAATCAGTCAAGCATCCATCATTCATCAATATGGGAAAAGCTCCTAAATATGAAATCCTCTTTTTAAAAGTCATTGTATTATTGTTGCCTCATTGCAACCCATTCCAGTACTCTTGCCTGGAAAATCCCATGGACAGAGGAGACTGGTAGGTTGCTGTCTGTGTGGTCGCATAGAGTCGGACACGACTGAGCGACTTCACTTTCACTTTTCATTTTTCATGCATCGGAGAAGGAAATGGCAACCCACTCCAGTGTTCTTGCCTGGAGAATCCCAGGAAGGGCGGAGCCTGTTGGGCTGCCCTCTATGGGGTCGCACAGACTCGGACACGACTGAAGCGACTTAGCCGCAGCAGCAGCATTGTCACATTAAAATTGTGACTTATGTACCCATCCTTAGAGCACCAAGGATATCACTGTGGAAAAGATAGGTACTGGGTAATGGCAAGAGGAGAAAATGTTATTAACAACAGGCTATTTGCTTTTGGCAATATTCTTGACTCAAAACAACTCGTCTAATGAGGTTGTGCTCCTTTCTTCTTACTTAACTCCTTGACTTCAGTTTCTCGACCTACCTCTAATGAGAGAGTTAAATTCAAAGTGAGTACCAATGAGGGTTTTTAAAAGTGCATGTTGAGGAAGCGCCTCCAGTTTTCTGCAGGTGTTAATCACTGCAGGAGCCATCCTACAGGTGGAGAGAGTGGAGGTGCTCGCACTTCGGTCTCCATGACGTCTAGTGCCCTCTAGTGCCCGGAAGGGAGAACTGCTGACCCAAACAGGTCTTCCTCTTACCGTATAATTTGGGTGAAATGACAGAACAAAGGCTTCAACAGAGACTTTTTTTTTTTTTTAGTGTGCAAAAATCTGTAAATCCTCAAAGAGTGCGATCTTGTGAAGTTCAAGTCTTATCTTTTTGGTTCTCTTTCAATCACCGATCTTCAGAAATATCACTATTTTTCTCACGTTATTAACTTTAACCAATAGGAAATGCTCAAGAACTATTTCAAATACTTAAATAAACTTTCTTTCATAACCAAAATAATCTCCTGTTTGTCATAAAGGTGAATATTCATGTGGATCTTAAGTAAGATTTCTTAATTCCTAGTATAAACATAATTCAATAGATGCAGCATTTTTCTTTAAGGATACAAATTAAGCAGGTTGTAGGGTTTCAGTGGACTCCGGGAGTTGGTGATGGACAGGGAGGCCTGGCATGCTGTGGTTCATGGGGTCGCAAAGAGTTGGACACGACTGAGCAACTGAACTGAACTGAACTGAGGCTTTTAAATCTCCATTTTTTAGATATGTGGCCATGCATGTTACTCATTTTAAAGTGTTCAAGGTTAAAGATAATGCTGATACTGGTTTTATGTCCTAATTGTGCATGCACGTGCATGCACACACACACACACAAACACACACGCTAGACCCAATCTCTGGTATCCTCCTTCATAACCACTGCTGTTCAAAGCAACAATAATAAACACAGCAATGAGAACCACGACACACAAACAAATTAAACCCAGGAAAGGATAATGTGGTCACAGGCACCAGGAGGCTATTGATCAGCATAATTTTTGAGTACCTACTTTGTACTTGGGCTTCCCTGGTGGCTCAGCTGGTAAAGAATCAACCTGCAATGCGGGAGACCTGGGTTCGATCCCTGAGTTGGGAAGATGCCCTGGAGAAGGGAATGGCCACTCCAGTATTCTGGCCTGGAGAATTCCATGGATTTTCCATGGGGTTGCAAAGAGTCAGACACGACTGAGCAACTTTCATTTTGTACTTATAACATGTGTTTTCATTCTCCATCCAGACTCTGACAGTCCTTCGATCTTACCACAAACCAACCACATCAATTCTCTTCATTAAGAACTGAAACTACTGTTCTCATTTTGTGTAAACTCATCAGCCATATCCTCAGCTCATTTTAAGTTGGAGATCACCAGTGCAAGAGGAGAAGTGATACATATTATATGGTGAGTAACCACAAAATTTGTGTAAAAGCCAGAGTATTCCTAAACAAAATGTATTCTTTTAATTGAGCGTGCTGTGCTGTGCTGTGCTGAGTTGCTTCCAGTCGTGCCCGACTCTGTGCGACCCTATGGACTATAGTCTGCCAGCCTTCTCTGTCCATGGGATTCTTCAGGCAAGAATACTGGAGTGGGTTGCCATGCTCTCCTCCAGGGGATCTTCCCGACCCAGAGATTGAACCTGGGTCTCCTGCACTGAAGGAGGATTCTTAACAGCCTGAGCCACCAAGGAAACCCTTAGTAGAGCATATCTGAATACAAACTTCAACTTATGATATCAGCACAAGCTAATTTTGAAGATGCCAATATACAGCTGTCAGTTTGTACAAACCTTCAGCTTATTTTAGAATCAATGAAAAGATGAGTCTATCATAATGATTCAACTACAGTGGTTGTCTGAGACGAGAGGATAGCATTCCTTTTGCCAAGCAGCTTGCTTACAAACACAATAAGAGACAAAAGGTAAACAGATTAATAAATGTGAACAGCACCCTCTTGGCAAAGCTGTCATGCCCTAGGATTCTGCTTTCAACTTGTTCTTTGCTTTTGCAAAGAACGTAGATAACATAGAGCTGGACTAACCTTAGTTTGAGTCCTAATTCTGCCTCTTGCCAGCTGTGTGATTATGCATTTGTGACCAAGCACATTAATTAATGTCCAAGGACACATTTCCTGTTCTGCAAAACAGGGACCTAGTAACTCATTTACTGAGCTTTGAACTCAACTAAAGAAATCCTATGTACAAAATCATATGTACTAAAACCAGTTAGGCTTACTAGCCCACCCTACAACCTCAGCAAATTTAGCAGCCAGAGCAGCTCCCAAAGCAGCATCTTTAGTGCTGACTGACCGATCTCCTTTGTTCCCTCATTGCGGAATCTTTTTTTTTTTTTTTTTTGCCCTGTGACGTGTGGTATTTTAGCTCTCTGGCCAGAGATCAAACCCATGCCCTATGTATTGGAAGTGTGGAGTCTTAACCCTGCACGGCTAGAGAAGTCCTGAAGCATCAATTTTGATATCTTCATTTGGAGAAAATGTCCCATCTTCAAATTCACATGTTAAAAAGCAAACTTATTTTTGGTTTTCCTAAGTTTGCACTGATTCCTAATATCCTGGTTTCTCTAAAAGGCAGCATCATCGCCTTTTCTTACTTAGCCATCATAGTGATCTTTGACCCCTCTCCTTAACTTCCTACCTGCATGGAAAAGCTGCCAAGTCCTATCGCTGTTTCTCCTTCCGCAAACTTAATTAGATCTATTTCCTTCCATCCATCCCCATTGTCAGCATCCCAGTTGAGATTGGCTACCTCTTTTCTGAGCTCTTTTGATGCACCACCAACCGCTCTCACTGACTTCAGTCTCTGCTCCCATCATCTCATCTATACACTTTCTTTTGAAGGATTTTCTTTAATACCTCTTACCAGGTCAGTGCTTTACTCTCTCTTTTATCTTGCTCTGCATGGCAACACCTTGACCTTCAAAGTCTTCAAGAATCTGACTTTACTTAACTTAAATAGCCAATTCTCTCCCTAACACCACTTTTAACATGTTTATTCCATTAAAAAAAAAAATGCAAATAGTCAGTCTCTGAACCATTCCCACACCTCGGGCACCTCCACCCATTAAGACTTTAATCACTATGTTACTTCTACCAGGAAGGCCCTCTGCCTATTGCAATTCTACTCCTGCCCCAAAGTTTGAATTGAAAACCTCCTGCTCTCTGCAGACTTCCCTCATCCTGCCTCCTTTGGCTGAACCTCTTTTGCTCTTTATCACTTCCATGTTAGTTCTCTATGAAAGTAAAAGTGTAAGTTGCTCAGGTGTGTCCGACTCTTTGTGACCCCATAGACTATACAGTCCATGGAATTCTCCAGGCCAGAATACTGGAGTGGGTAGCCTTTTCCTTCTACAGGGGATCTTCCCAACCTAGGGATCAAACCTAGGTCTCCCACATTGCAGGCAGATTCTTTACCAGCTGAGCTCTCAGGGAAGCCCAAGAATACTGGAGTGGGTAGCCTATCCCTTCTCCAGAGGATCTTCCTGACCCAGGAATGAACCTGGGTCTCCTGCACTGCAGGCGGATTCTTTACCCACTGAGCCACCTGGGAAGCCCAAAATTAAATGAATGTAGTCCTCTGCACATACACTTAATCTCTCTTACTAGATTATTGGCTTCCTGAGAGCACAGTTCATTTCTTCTTTGTCATAGGTGCCGAAAAGTCTCTAAAGAGACATCGTCTGAAAGTTGATGTGAATATGCAAGTCATTTAGGGAATTTTGCATATGTCAAAATGTTTCTCAGCTGATGAATGACTTACACAAAGCAAAGTGTTATGTCACTTTATTATGCTGTAGGATAATATTTTCTTCTGTCATCACAAGAACTGTTTCTTTAAAAAATCTTAGCACTTACATCAAATTATTGTATTTCAACTGTAGATTTGAGATTGTAGTAGGAATATATTTTTATTTTAGTGCTTCTTAATTTATATATCCTCTCTGATAAATATACCATATTTATCAATAAACTATTCTGAATGTCTAGATAATAACCTTCTTTGGTAACACAATTCATGCTGATCATATATCTTAAAGCCTCAAATCTGCATAAAATCAAACATATCTTCTCACTCTTAAAGTACTACTCTGTGCCATTCTAAAGGCAGTTAAAAAAAATTTTTTTTTAATATAAAAGCCTTCTAGCCTCATTGAACAGTTTAAGTAAACCACTTTTTCTCATCCCTCCACTGGCAAAATATTTTACATTATCTTTAAAAACTCTAACAATTCAAAGGAAGTGACTATGAAATTGGTGTCATAATGAATCTTTCCTTCAAATAAGTAAAAAGCTCACTACTTAAAATAGGAAAAGCCTTAACATTTATACAGCAATTCAGAGTTTCTCAACCTCAGCACAACTGACATTTTAGTCTGAATAATGTTTATTGTGAGGGCTGTCCTGTGCATTGTAAGATGCTCAGCAGCGTCTACTCACCAGACTCTAGTAAGACCCCCTACTATGAAAACCACAAATGTCTCTTGACATTAATAGTCCATGGAGGAAAATCACCTCTACCAGAGTATCACTGCCATAGTAGAAGTATTTAGTACTTCTCCTTATGGTGTTTTCATTAATTTATCTGTCCATTCCACTGTTTCAGAGAAAAAATAACCTCACCATGTTTTTTTTCTTAGTCGATTTTACAGAATTCATGGAAATGTCTGTTAGTCTTCAACTGTTAAGAGTACCAGGGGTACCTATATTCAGTGAGTATCCATTGAGTGACTCTATACTGTGTACTCTGCATTCTAGGCACCAGAGAAATGGATGTAATAAAATTAAGCAAAAATCTCTGAAACTCACATTCTAATGGAAGAAGCAAGACAATAAACAAATGCATAAAATAAATGGCATATCACGGAGAAATGGTAGTAAGGCAAAAAATTAAAGAAGCAAAGAAAGGAATCAAGGACTAGACAGTGTTGGGACTTCCCCATTGGTCCAGTGGTTAAGACTCCAACTTCCAGTGCAGCGGGTGTGGGTTCTACCCCTGCTCAGGGAACTAACCTGACTCAACTAACCTAATTTCACATGCTGCAGTGTACAGCCATAAATGAAAATAAATAAATAAAACTTGTTACCGAAAAAAGAGGAACAGGCAGTGCTGTGAGACGAGTGGGTATCTGGAGGTGCGGTTGGGGTATAATTTTAAATAAAGTGGTCAGGGGCAGCCTCACTGGGAAGGTAGCTTCTGAGCAAAAACCTGGAGGAGGCGAGGAAGTGAGCCCTAGGACACTTGGCAGAATGGCTTTCCAGGGGGAGGGAACAAGTGCAGAGGCCCAGAAGAGAGAACGTGCTAGAAATGATGAGGTAACAGAAATCTTGGGATTGTTGGATCAGTCTGAGAGAGGGAAGACAAGTGGGAAAATAGGAACATGCGTGGAAACCACATAAGACCTGTAGGTCATGGTCAAGGGTGAAAAAAAGACTGCCATGCTAGTGGGAAATATATAGTGGGAAATAAATAGTGGGAAAATGTTTTCTAATTATTTTCAATTGAATTAAGAATCTCGTTCACGATGGTTCAAGTACCCAAGGACAGATGTCAGTCTGGCCAGCCTTCTCCAGCAATGTCCACACTCCTGATCACACTATTCCCTCTTCTTAGGTCAAGTTTCAGGTGACTCAGTGGTAAAGAATCTGCCTGCTAATGCAGGAGGCACAGGAGATGCGGGTTCGATTCCTGGGTAGGGAATGGAGGAGGAAATGGCAACCTGCTCCAGTATTCTTGCCTGGAAAATTCCATGGGCAGAGGAGCCTGGTGGGCTACAGTCCATGGGGTCGCAAATAGTGCTCACAACTGAGCACGCATGCACACAACAAACAGTATGGGGGTCAGTCCTTTAAGATTTTCTAACTAACTTGTTTCTTTAACTGATGCAAAAATGCATAGGAAGGTGTTAATGGTTTACTAATGCTTCACCCATGGGTATTTGCATCTTAGAGGAAAGCCTCTTGGAGAATTGACTTTTTAAATTGATTTTTGAAATAAAAAAAGTAAATTACTATCTTGAGAACTGAAGTCATTTAAATAGGGCAGGGAATGAACTATTTAAGGTATCTGGGCCTTTTTAACACTTGAACTTGAGCTCTGGATCTAAGGTCACAGACAGTCATCTTGAATTATCAACTAAAAGAATATTAATTGAAACCTCATTCTGTGCTACTCACACTCCTTAGGGCTGGAGAAGCGATGGTGAGACAGATCAATCCAGGTTTTCACCAAGCTGTTTTCTTAGAGAGTGAAACAGATATACAATAAGGCGGTAAGTTAAAAGAGTAACTGAAAGTGTTAGTTACTGGTAGGCACTATTGAGAGAATTAAAGTACAAAGATATACGAGCAGCCTGCCTACAACATTAGAAAAGCAGTTTAAAAAGCTTCTACCCAGAAGTGATATTTAAGATCTGAATGAAGAGAAGGAACAGGAGAAAGAACTTTCTAGCAGAGGGAATAACAATAAGTTTGACATGAGAAAAAAAAAAAAGCCAGTGCTTCAGGACAAGTCAATTATGTAGTCAGTAAAGAAGTGGTTTGGAAAGTAGGCAGGGGCCAGAGGTCTTGGTAGGCTATAATAAAGTTTTTTTATTTTTCTCTCTGTAATGAGTACTTGAAGGAGGATTTTAAGAAGGGCAATTGGATGATCTAATTTGTATCCTTAAAACCTTAAAAGATTGTAGTTCATGGTTCACCTGGGGGAATAGGCACAGGAAAGAGACTGAGATCTGTACTAGACAATGGTGGGAGTGGAGGTAACAAGAAGTGGGTTGACTGGGGATACTTTTGGAGACAGAGTCAGCAGGGTTTTCTGGTGGATTATATGTGGGAGATAAAGAAATAGAAATGCAGGCTTAGCGAACAGACAGGTGGACACAGGGTGGAGCGGGGAACGGAGGGTGAGAGGAACTGATAGAGCAGCAGTGGATTCTGTACACTACCATGTGCAAAGCAGATAGCCGGTGGGAAGCTGCTGCTGACACAGAGAGCTCAGCCCAGCGCTCAGCCATGACTCAGAGCGGTGGGCTGGGGCGGGGGAGGAGGTCCAAGAGGGGCCATGCATGTAAACATACAACTGATTCACGTTGTTGTACGGCAGAAACTGACACTACATCGTAATTATATTCCAACCAAAAATTAAAAAAAGGAGAGAATAGGAAAGAATCAAGAACAGTTCCTAAAGTTTTGGCTTGAGCAACTAGATAATTTGGTACACATTTAGTGAAGTGGAGGAAACCACTCTAGTATTCTTGCCTGGAGAATCCCATGGACAGGAGCCTGGTGGGTTTGAGTCCATGGGGTTGAAGAGTTGGACACAGCTGAAGAGACTTAGCACCCAGCATGCACAAGACTGACCATAATGATGCATTTTTAATAGACTGAGGATTAGTCTTTCTGAAAATCATTTTATTCTGAAATATTTGCATATTTCATCCTAAGTGCCAAACATTTTTCAAGCACTGGTGTAGAAGTCCAGACATGATGCTTGCTTCTCTGGAGCTCATATTCTATTGAAGAAAGTTAGAAAGTCAAGTGGCTCATAATTTATTTTCATGTAGTGATAAACGCTATGATGAAAATAGAGTAATGCTTTGTAGAGTTCCTGAAGAGAGGGGAGTGGCTTATAGAAATCTCAGAACAGAGGACTTAAGAATGAGGGAGACTCATCTATGGAACCTCCAAAGGGAGTGTTTGAGGCAGAGTGAAGACAAAGTTTAAGCATTGAGGTTGGAGCAAATTTGTGTTTGAGGAAATGCTCAATGTGGATGGATGGAGAGATAAAGGGGAGAGAATTGCTTAGTATTCTCAATGCAACTGAAGCTAGAGAGCTCAGTGGCGGATAAATGGTGTAGAACTTATGGTTTGAATTTTATCATTCAAAGTATAGCTGAAGTCATCAAAGGGGTTTAAGCCAGGGGATTATATGTATCTAATTTTGTTTCAGTTTCAGGAAACATCAGTGCTGGTATAGGCAAAGGATTATAAAGGGCGAGCCGCAATGTAGAAGCAGAAAGATTCATGAGCATGCTACTGCAGTGGACAAGGCAAAAAAAAAGATGGTGGCTTGAAGTAGGGTGATAGAAACTAGCAAAGTGGTCAATGGCAGAGTGGGGACTCCCACGGTGGGCCTGAATTCAGAACTGCCTTTCAAGCTCAGCAATTCATCACAATTTGGCAATAATTCAGGAGTCAGTCCTCTAGAGGCATGCCGAGTCACCAGGAAATTTCTCTTAACAATAATACATAAATGTGACACGCTTGGCATTTGCATAGGGAGTTTACATCAGATCTATCTGGGAAATAAAAATAGAAATGGTGAGTTAAAGAACAAATAGGAAAAACTTAAAGACTCAGGTGGGCATTTATAAAGTTTTTGTTGGATTTCTAGAAGAAACATAAAGTCTTCCGTTGCTAAAAGACATCTATCCAAAAATAAATTATTTTTTTGCTATTAAGATATACCCATACTGTTAATGTTGTATTTTACTGCATTGTGGCTATTCTCTTGCAATTACCAGACACATGGGCATCTGGTGTGGGCTTTTATACTTTGTTGATTATGGATTTTCTTCCTGCATTAACTTCAATTTTATCCAAATGGCTGCATACCTGTTCCACACTTTACTGAAAAGTCCCTTTTTCACATGACCTCCAGTGCTACCTTTCAAGTGTCTATTGTCTTCATCTTATTCTGCTCCCTTAGTGTACACTTCTATTCATGCGCCAATAACAGTAGTAACTCATTAAAAAATAAATAAAGGGTATATTTTATATGGAAAATGGAAAGAATGTTCATGTAAAATGATTAAGTATTTCAATTATAAATTGACCAATAAATAACAATCCTACAATTATATATTGCAATGCATTTCTTTCCTTTGGACCTATCTTGGCCACTTGTGGATCTAAGATTTGAGTTACTGTGTCAGGACTTTAACCACAGCACCAAATTGTTTAGTGGACCTCATCATTTGTGACCTATAAAGGTAATAATTTTTCAATTCTTTGAGAAAATATTCTGTTCCCCCTAAAGAGGCAGACAATGGAGTATGACCTCATTCCAACCTGGAAAGGCAGCATTCTTCAACAATGGCATCTTTTGACCCTGATACTGTCCCCATGTTCTTCCTCTCCCACATCGGTTTTGCAGCAGCATCTCCCATGTCAGGGGCACCCAGTGTGTTTCTGGAGCCTTTAATAGCAGCCCTCTGCAAATGTCCTTGTCAGCTCTGGTTCCTGTAGGAAGTGACTTCCCAGAGGTTCTTCCCATAGGGCCTCAGGTATTTCTAATTTCTTCTCCCTGCTAGAAAATTACCAGGTTTCCCAGTGGCTGTTCAGTGCTAAATTATCCGAGCGGTTCACGGCACTGCCCTTCAGAACAGCTTTACAAAGGTCTGTTGAGGATCTTGTTTAAGGAGCCACAGAGCTGCAGGTGAGAAGCAGCCAGCTTCATGAAACACAGCACCATGCCAAGTCATACTTGCAGCTCTTCTCAGGGGCAGAGTCTGCCCCTTGGTTGGTACAAAACCTCTTTCTGCTTAAGGGAAATTCACTGCTATGGAAAAGCCTGCATATGGAAATTCCATTCTGCAGTATCAAACTCAAGCAATCAAGGGACCAAACCCACAACTTTTTCTTTGCATATCTCCCCACTAGGAATCAGGAGATGCTAATTACAGCTTTGTCTATCCAAAACTTGCTCAAGAGTGATGCAAACAAAACCCTAAAAGAGTCCAAGAATCATACTAGTTGGAGGAATATATTTCAAATCACTGGCAGTCCCACTTCTCTCTTCTAGCCTCAAAGGATAATAGTAAAATAGATAGACAGACAAATGGATAGAATGGAATATTACTGAGCCATATAAAATAATGAAATATTGCCATTTGCAGAAACATAGATGGACTTGGAGAATATTACACTTAGCATTTGTCAAAGAAAGACAAATGCTATATAATAGCCATTATATGTGCCATCTAAAAATAAAACAAATAAATCTATAAATAAAATTAAAAGGCAGATATAACACAGAAAAGAAACTTGTGGTTTTAAATAGGGCAAGAAGAAGGAGGGACAAATTAAGATTAGAGATTGGCAGATACAAACTACTATACAAGAAATAGACTTCCCTGGTGGCTCAGATGGTAAAGTGTGTGCCTACAATGTGGGAGACCCAGGTTCGATTCCTGGGCGGGGAAGATCTCATGGAGAAGGAAATGGCAACCCACTCCAGTATTCTTGCCTGGAAAATCCCATGGACGGAGGAGCCTGGTAGGCTACAGTCCATGGAGTCGCAAAGAGTCCGACATGACTGAGCAACTTCACTTTCACTTTCATACAAGAAATAGATAAGCAACAAGGATTTACTGCATAGCACAAAAATTATACCCAATATCGTATAATAGCTTATAATGAAACATAATTTGAAAAAGAAGAATCACTATGCCATATACTTGAAACTAACACAATCTTATAAATCAATTATTCATCAATAAAAACTAATGCAGAAGACTGCATTGGAAGTATTTGAATGTAGAATTCAAGTTCAGAGGGGATGCTCTTGGCTAGCTGACATCAAAGGCAGGGCCTGAAATGAAAAGGACGGTTTTGATTTCTCTGCACTGTTGTAGCATCGTCTGCGACCCCAGTTCTCTGATGACAGTGAACTATTTCCTCATCATGCCTTAGAGTTATGGAATTTCCATGATATTTGAAATTTGTCATTTTACAGATCAGAGTTTGAGTTCTGTCTCTGCTCTTTTCTAACTGGAAGCGCTCAGCCAGGTACTGTAACTTCAGAATATCTCAACTTGGTTTTATGTACTGTGAAAATAATGGCACCTAACACATAGGGTTGTTGTGAGAAGTAAATGGAATACCACTGAGAAAGTACCCACTGTTCATTGCACCATGAGTATTCAATAGATAGCAGTGATTGCTATATGTTTCTCTTTGACACAAAGCAAGAAAATGTGGTAAGGAAAGGAAAGTCACTTGATGTCTCATGAAGGCATGTTGTGAATCAAAGATTGAGTAAGAGTTTCTAGTATTTGCTTCAGGTGAAGGTTTGTGAAGAAACCAAGAGCATACAAGTGAGATCTGCTGGGGTCTAAAAGATCCTTCCAGTCAGCATAGGGACTCCAGAGGAAAATAAGAAGCTATTTACTCAAGTTCTTTGACTGCTGGAAACCTCCCAGCTGCATTTTGAGAGCATCGGGTGCATTTACAATCTGCTGCTGAGGCTGCCAACTGGGGGAAGCAACAGCACAATTGGATCTGGCTCTTGCTGTCTTTTGGCTCATGACAAGAGAGATGGAGAATGCCCACCTGCAGGGAGGACAGAGAGTCAAGGAGACAAAAAGTCCGACTCTTAGGAAACTCATATGCCCCTCTCAGCAGCCTGGCTCCTGCCCTTTCACCTGAGCTCCCCTCCTGAATGACTGAAACCATGAGGGACAAAGTATGTCCACAAACATGTCAAGGATACTGTCTGTTCACAGGTACCAGACAGTACCTGTGGCTTTCAGTATTAAGATTACTCTTTGAAAAAAACCTCTAATGTTTTGCGCTGTGCTGTGTGCTTAGTCCCTCAGTCATGCCTGACTCTTTGTGACCCCATGGATTGTAGCCTGCCAGGCTCCTCTGTCCATGGGATTCTCCAAGCAAGAATACTGGAGTGGGTTGCCATTTCCTCCTCCAGGGGATCTTCCCAACCCAGGGATAGAACCCAGATCTCCCGCATTGCAGGCAGATTCTTTACCTTCTGAGACACCAGGGATTGTTTTTATTGTAGAGTTTGTAGCTGAAACATGAGTGTGATCTGGAGGAGTAAGAGATATTGTACTTTAGACCCCTAAATATTTACACATTTCAGAATTTTAAAATTTTAGAATGAGAGAGGGAGTCTCAGAAATCATATAGACCTGCACTGTCCAATATGGTAGCCACTAGCCTCACATATTTCTTGGGCATTTTAAATGCAGCTAGTCCAGACTGAGTGCAGTATAAATGGAGGAATGGATTTTGAGCACAGTAGAGAAAGGAAAATATTGATTTTTAACATAATTATATGTTGAAAATGACAATATTTTGGATATAATTGGTTAATAAAACTTATAAAATTTATTTCACCTATTCCTTTTTACTCCTTTCAACGTGGCTACCAGAAAACCTAAAATTACATATGTGACTTGCTTTGTGGTTCTTACCATGTTGAACAATGCTATCGTAGACTCGGGCTTCCCAGGTGGTGCTAGTGGTAAAGAACCCGCCTGCCAATACCAGAGACTTAAGAGACAATGGGTTGGATCCCTGGGTCAGGAAGATCCCCTGGAGGAGGGCACAACAACTCACTCCAGTATTTTTTCCTGGAGAATCCCCATGGACGGAGGAGTCTTGTGGACTATGGTCCATAGGGCTGCAAAGAATCAGACACGACTGAAGCAACTTAGTACACGCGCACGCGCACACACACACACACGCACACATCCTAGACTCAAGCCCATGTTTTATGGATGAGGAAACTCAGGCCAGAGAAGTAACATCTGGAATCACATGGTATTTTACAAATGTTCTGCCTGCTAGATGACCACTCCATGCATGTTTAAACTTGTTGCATTCAATATTTTCATAATTATTTTAGGTTGTATATATTTATGTATTCAGTTGTACTTAAAATTGTTAAGAATGTAAAATGCCATTCACTCCCATCCGATAGCAAGTTACAAATTCAGACACTAGTATTAAAATTTATATTTTTGCTTTAACTTTTATTCATAATTTTGAACTCACTATTGATTTTTAATTGAGAATGTTATTGAGATCATTGCTGTTTTACATTCAGTTGAATATAAATAATGCAGAGCTCTCTTTTATGCTTTGTGTGGTTCTCTAAAATGGTAAAACTTTACAAAACTACTGTGTAACATCACAAGCAAGATATATCTATCTTATTCAGGTTTCCTAAGTTATGCTTGTATTCAATTTCATGTGTTCGTGTTAATTTTTTTTTTTTTTACAATTTTATCACTTGTGCTAGTTGCATATCCACTGTGACAGTCAAGATACTGAAAAGTTCCAATACCACAAAGATCCCTCCTACTATCCTTTTATAACCAAGCTCCTGCCACCTCCTTCCTTCCCAAACAGTGAAGTGAAGTGCAAGTTGCTCAGTCATGTCCAACTCTTTGTGACCCCATGGACTATGTAGTCCATGGAATTCTCCAGGCCAGAATAATGGAATGGGTAGACATTCCCTTCTCCAGAGGATCTTCCCAACCCAGAGATCAAACCCAGGTCTCCCAAACTGCAGGTGGATTCTTTACCAGCTGAGCCACAAGGGAAGCCCAAGAATACTGGAGTGGATAGTCTATCCCTTCTCCAGCGGATCTTCCCGACCCAGGAATGGAACTGGAGTCTCCTGCATTGCAGGCAGATTCTTTATTAACTGAGCTATCATGGAAGTCCTTCCAAACAGTAATTAGAGTAATTCCCCCCACCCTATTTTTCTCTGTCAAATTGTCTTAGCGTGCTAGGGCTTGTTCCTTCCCGCACGTGGTTTAGAATACACTTGTCTATGTCTAAAAATAAAAGCAGTGCTGAAATTTTCACAGGAATTGCATTAAACCTATAGGTCAGTCAAGGAAGAACTGACCAATTTATTATGATTTTGGGTCTTCCAATCCATGAGCCTATTATCTTCCCCCATCTGTTAGGTCCTCTTTGGTTTCTTTTGTCAGCTTTTTGTAATGGCCAGCATGCAAACCTTGTAAATGTTTTGCAGAAGTGTATACCTAAGTATTTCACTTCTTTGGAGCGACTGTAAATAGTATTATTTTTAATTTTAGTTCTGGATGTCCATTGTTTGTATATTGATATGTGATTGATATTTCCCTTTTGATATTTTCTCTTTTAACCTTACTTAGCTCATTAATTCTAGGAAGGCTGTTTTTTTTTGTTTTTTGTTTTTGGTGGGGGGAAATATTTCTTTTGGGAAATTTCTTCAGTGACCAGAGTTCTATTTCTTCCTTTCCAATCTGAGTGCCTCTTATTTCTTTTATTTGCTGTATTGCAGTGGCAAGTATTTCCAGCCATATGTCAAACAACAATAATGAAAGTAGACCATTCTTCACTTGTTTTCAATAATAGAGGAAAGACATTTAGTCCTTTGTCAAGTAAGATGTCAGCTAAGAGATATCACTTTGCCAACAAAGGTCCATATAGTCAAAGCTATGGTTTTTCCAGCAGTCATGTGTGGATGTGAGAGTTGGACCAGAAAGAAGGTGGAGCAACAGCAACAACAACAACAGGTTTCCTGTGCTTATTCTTTATCAAGTTAAAGTCATTTTTCTTTTTTCCTGACTTACTGAGAGTTATTATTATGAATGCCTGTTGGTTTTGTCAAATGAATTTTCTGCATCAATTGATCTGATTATATGCCTTTTCTTATTTTAGCCTGTTGTTATGGTGGTTTACATTGTTATTTTATTTTTTGTGAATATTGAACCAGCCTAGCACACTTGGAATAAATCCCACTTGATCACATTACATACTTCTTTTTACATATGGTTGGGTTTAGTTTGTTAATATTGTGTTGAGAATTTTTGTATCAAAGTCTTTGAGAGATATTACTCTATAGTTTTTGTTATTGTTTATTTTATTTTGTATTTTATGCTATCTTTGGTTTGCTGCCTGGGTAATACCAGCCTCATAATTATTTATTTTTATGTGAAAAAAAATTCTTCAGCATTTTTCTCTCAAAAATCTTGGTTTTGGCTATTTTGTAACCCACATTTTATAGTAAAATCTTTTCTTTTTTAATTCTAGGCTCTTATGGAGATCGCTTAAAAAGCTTTCTGCTGCTGCTGCTGCTGCTAAGTCACTTCAGTCGTGTCCAACTCTGTGTGACCCCATAGACGGCAGCCCACCAGGCTCCCCCATCCCTGGGATTCTCTAGGCAAGAACACTGGAGTGGGTTGCTGTTTCCTTCTCCAATTCATGAAAGTGAAAAGTGAAAGTGAAGTCGCTCAGTGTCCGACTTGTAGCGACCCCATGGATTGCAGCCTACCAGGCTCCTCCATCCATGGGGTTTTCCAGGCAAGAGTACTGGAGTGGGGTGCCATTGCCTTCTCGGAAAAAGCTTTCTAGCAGTGTTTAATTTATTTTCTAATTTATTGTTCATCACTGAGCAGTAAATACAATTTATTAGGTCCCTATGACCTAAAAAATTTGAAGATCAAAATCCAAGGTATCTAAAGATTGCCCAGCCTCCTGAAGTCTTCAGCCGTAAAAGGTGGGTAGCCTCACTCACCCTCAGCAACCTTCCTCGTTTACTCTAACAGCAGCTGGACGCCAAACACCTGCTTTGTACACGCGCTATTTTTTTTTTTTTTTTGGTTACTGTATGAAACAAAGAACTGATTGATGGAGAGGTGACAATAAGCAAACATTCAGGGAATGCCTTATACTTTTAATAAACCCCTTGCTTGTAAAGACAGATCAGTCAAATGCCTGCTAGCAGAGTGTTTATGTTTATGATACAACTATCCAGGGTCTGGAACTGAAGATTTATGAGCACAGAGTACAGCTGAGTACCCAGCAGGTAAATTTTTTATGACAGCATAGACCTTAACATTTGGTCTTCTGGCAGTACTCCAATGATGGTGGACAACTACATAAAGATATATATTCCAGCGATGAGGGACATTTTCTTTCCTCCTCTCTTTCCCCATCCCAAATCTATGTATTGAAAATTCTACACATGTTGGTCCATAAAACTACTTTGATACTGTTTGTGTAATTATACCTTGAAAGCTTAATACCTGAACATCATATATAATGATTTCCATACATTAATTTACATATGCGTCAACTGGGGAGCTTGTATAAATACGTTGATTCTTGGGCTCAAGCACTAGAATTTTTGATTCAGTGAGTCTGAGAGGAAGGTCCAAAATCACACATCATGCTCCACTGCCCCCAACAGATGTTTTCTGTGTGCTTGCCCAGAATTGCCCAGACTTTTGGAAAATCAATTTGTGCTTTATGAGTTAAATAAACACATTCTATAAACTTATTGTAAATAAGAGAAGTTTCCTTTCTACTCTCCAGACTCCTAGATTCTGATCCCCAGGTCAACTGCTCTGAATGTTTAGCTATTTAATTTGGCAGTTACACATATTTCTGAATACATTTACACTACTAAGTCTTGTTGTTTTTTTTTTCTTGACATTGCTTTTATGAAAGAAGGAGGATATACTTAGAAACCACTGACATATTTTTTCTTATACCTCTGTGATTCTTCTGTTCTATCACAATTTCTTAAAAATGAGGAGTCAGTGTTTCCACTATTATACTTGTTTAAGTACTGCTCACAGCTGAGGTATGTAACAAAGAATTTCATTTCTTGTACAGCTCTTTGTTTTTACTGCAGATCATAATTTTTTTTTCATTTGTTTAGTTTTGTACAGATAGCAATGGCACAATCTTCCCCATCTCTCTCACAGAATTACACAATCTATTTCTGTAAGGTCAAGTACATGAAATAATCTATTGGTTCTATGTTTTTCCCTTGGAGATAGCAGGATTATATTCCTTCATCCTCCTGTTCCAATATGAATGAGCTGTTCTCTAGGTCTCCTGTGTCATAAAGACTCCCTTCAACATGATTTTAAAGACCTTCTTTGCCATTCTCTTTTATTTGGATCTACTCTCGTTTTTGTAAAGTTTATTCAACGGACGTTTCTAAGATGGTGCATCTAAGATATATTTTTGACGTCACATATTTGTGACAATGTCCTTATTTTGCTATAACACTTGACTGATAGCTAGGCTTATTGCAAACATCTGGATTAATACCATTTTCTGTTAAATTTTTAAAGCTAGTATTCCATTATTTTTTATTTTTCTTTGCCACAAGAAGTCTGATGTTATTTTGATTCCCAAACATTGCACACAGGAAACGTCTCTTGTATTATTATTATATTTGATAATTTCCTCCACTCTATTTTCTCCAAGTTTTTATTTTCTAAATTGATCTCCAAATCTTACCATTTTACTCCATTTTCTATTTATTAACCCTTTGGTTGACTTTCTGAAAGAATTCTTACCATTATATTTTAGTCCTATCACAATTTTGATAACCAAAAGTTATTTCTTATCCTTGTATTTTTAGTTAAAAGCCTGTATTTACTTCATATATATAACCTATTCTTTCTGAAGATGTTAATAATGATATAGTTTGAATTTTTATCCTCCTCTTGCAATGTATTGCATTTGTTCCCCTCTCTTTTTTTTCTTTTTTGCTCATTTTGCTCTTTGTCTTTAATGCAGAATTTTCCATAAGTGTCTACTGATCTTACCTGCCTCCTGATAAGTCTTTATGCAAGTCAAGAAGCAACAGTTAGAACCAGACATGGAACAACAGACTGGCTCCAAATCGGGAAATGAGTATGTCAACGTTGTATATTGTCACCCTGCTTATTGAACTTCTGCGCAGAGTACATCATGTGAAATGCCAGGCTGAATCACAAGCTGGAATCAAGATTGCCAGGAGAAATATCAATAACCTCAGATATGCAGATGACATCACCCATGTGGCAGAAAGTGAAGAGGAACTGAAGAGCCTCTTGATGAAAGTGAAAGAGGAGAGTGAAAAAGCCAGCTTAAAACTCAACCTTCAAAAAATGAAGATCATGGCATCCAGTCCCATAACTTCATTGCAAATAAATGGAGAAACAATGGAAACAGTGAGAGACTTTATTTTTCAGGGCTCCAAAATCACTGCAGATGGTGACTGCAGCCCTGAAATTAAAAGGTGCTTGCTCCTTGGAAGAAAAGCCATAATAACCAACCTAGACAGCATATTAAAAAGCAGAGACATTACTTTGCCAACAAAAGTCCATCTTATCAAAGCTATTGTTTTTCCAGTAGTCTTGTATGGATGTGAACATTGGACTATAAAGAAAGCTGAGTGCTGAAGAATTGATGTTTTGAACTGTGGTGTTGGCAAAGACTCTTGAGAGTCCATTGGACTGCAAAAATATCTAACCAGTCCATCCTAAAGGAAATCAGTCCTGAATGTTCACTGGAAGGACTGATGCTGAAGCTGAAACTCCAATACTTTGGCCACCTGATGCGAAGAGCTGACTCATTTGAAAGCATCATTTCCTGATGCAGGGAAAGATTGAAGACGGGAGGAGAAGGGGATGACAGAGGATGAGATGGTAGGCTGGCATCACCGACTCAATGGACATGAGTTTGAGCAAGCTCTGGGAGTTGGTGTTGTACAGGGAAGCCTGGCAGGGTGCAGTCCATGGAGTCGCAAAGAGTCAGACACGACTCAGTGACTGAACTGAACTATTGATGTTTTGACTATTATTCTTCAGCTCTGTTAGCCTGGGGCTTGGTGGACTTTATTGTAGGGCAGAACTTCTCAGCCCAAGGGGATTTTTTTTCCAAAGAGGACATCTAGCAATATCTGAAGACAATTTCATTTGTCATGGTTGGGTAGGAGTTGCTACTGGCAGCTGGTGTGTGGAAGCCAGCGATGCTGCTAAACATCTTACAGCACACAGGACAGCACCCACAATAGGGCATTATCTAGCTCCAGATGGCAACAATGCCACTTTTGAGTGAGTGAAAGTCTCTCACTTGTGTCCAAACTCTTTGTGACCCCATGGACTATACAGTCCATGTAATTCTCCAGGTCAGAATACTAGAGTGGATAGGCTTTTCCTTCTCCAGGAGATCTTCTCAACCCAAGGATCGAACCCAGGTCTCCCACATTGCAGGTAGATTCTTTATCAGCTGAGCCACAGGAACCCTAATGTAGAGTGATGAGGAGGCAAGGTCCCAGGCATTCTGCCGAGTTCTCCAACATATTAGTGTGCATAGAATTTCATTTTCTTTGTGTCAGTTTTTTGAAGAAGAAATACCCAGACTCTTGCCTTCCCTAGCTGAGTATAATGCTGCTATAGTACAACATTCATAAAGCATATTCAGTTCAGTTCAGTCACTCAGGCAAGACTGTGCAGAACAGTATGAAAAGCATATTACTATTCTATTTAAAATTTTATGTGTGTGTGTATTAGTCGCTCAGTCATGTCTGACCCCAAGGACTGTAGTCTGCCAGGCTCCTCTGTCCATGGAATTCTTCAGGCAAGAATACTGAAGTGTTTTGCCATTTCCTTCTCCAGGGAATCTTCCCTACCCAGAGATGGAACCTGGGTTTCCTGCATTGCAGACAAATTCTTTAAGGTCTGAGCCACCAGGGAAGCCCCAAATTTTATATACTAGAATTCATTTCAAACATAACTGTTTATTGTACATTTCTCTTCTCCACCCATCTCCCTTTCCACCTCTAAATAAAGACAACTACACTCTGGACCTCTATTCACCTACCATTCTGTATCTCCTAAAAATATTAATAAATTCATTAAATGTGACCTTTTTTTCTGAAAATACTTCATACTATTTTCCATAATAAATATGTAAAATTCTAGTTTCAACATGAGAGTTAATAATCAGGCATGTTAATTCTGTCTCGATGAACACAAATACATGCATCAGCACAATAAAGAAGAGCAGATTCCAGCAGAGACACTTATTTTGCAAACATTGAGAACCTAAAAAATCACATACATGAGAATACTGTTGGATAAATTATGGGGCATATGTGTAAAAATGTTATTCAGCTATTAACAATAAGTTTTTAATGGATGATGTAGGAAATATATGTCATATTAAGTGAGAAATGCAACCTTATTTTGAAAGGTATTTTGAAATTATTTTCAAAATAATATTTTCAAAATAAGCTAGCTGGATGAATATCCTTTGATATTGATCTATTCCATTCTTACAAATTGAGGGGTGTGCCTCCTCAACATGCAAATATACATATATAAATACTCACCATTGAATGTGATGGATGGTCAAAGCGGGGAAACAGTCAAAATATGCATTATTTGACAACTGGTTACATAAAGCTCACAAGCTGTGGTATTTGCATGCAATGCTATACTCTCATTTAGAAGAACAAAGAAAATTAACATGTACTGAGAGGGAAGCACGTTCCATTTTATAAGTACTGGAGAGGTGCTTTTTTTTTTTTTGTATTTTTAATTGCTTTTAATTTAATAGATTTTTTTTTTTAAGGAGCTTATGAAATTGTACCTGGTTTTATTCGCTGAGGTGGTGAGAATGGGAGTTAGGAGGAGACAAAATCTCTGCTTTTTTTTCTTTTGTCACTTAGTCATTTTTTATTTATTCCTCATTATACACTTGCAATTTTAAAAATGTTTTATTTTATTTTTTTAAACACTTTATTTTGTATTGGAGGTATAGCCCATTAACAATACTGTGATAGCTTCAGGTAAACAGTGGAGGCACTCAGCCATACACATACATGTATCCATTCTCCCCCAAACTCCCCTCCCATCCAGGCTGCCACGCAACACTGAGCAGAAAACTTCTAAGTTTCAATTTCATCTCTAAGGTAGTTTTCAGTTTTCACAATGAACATTCTTTCTTATTATTCGCAAGGAAAATCACAGCCAGAAAACTTGGCCATGACAGTGGTACAGAAAGCTTGGGGGACTTATGGATCTAAAATCTGTGAGTGGAAACAAAATCAGTGGGAAGCACACTTTATAAAGACAGAATATATACAAATGACATGAAAGATTATGGCATATCATTACGAAAAATTCAAGTATTTTTATGGCACATATAATTGAAATGACGTTCAAAGTACGATTCTTGAGAAAGAAAAGTTTGAGCTTAGTATTTGAAATCAGTTCTGACGTTTCTTATCACAAGAAGTCAAAGGGTATGTAGAGTGGAAAAAAATAAATTTCTTCAAACAAAGTACACTGGAATATCTACGTGCTCTTTCAAATTCTGTGTTCACTTGGCCCTTTCAGTTGTCCAATTCATTCCATAGATGAGCTTCACATAGCTGTGTGAGCCCAGTGAACAGTAAATAGATTTGTATTTTGTTTTTATAATATTAATAAATGACCAACAGAGCATTTGCAAATAAAAAGTATGACATTGTTAGCATATGTTCAATTACCTTTTATAAAATAGTCCCAGTTTCTTGCTTCTGGTGAAAGGAGTGACTTTTAAATCTGTTAGAATTTAGAAGCATTGAGACCCCTTGCTTGCTTCTTTGTGTGCAGCTGCCTTGGTGAGTTAGAATAAAAGATCCTTGGGGACAAAAGCTATAAAGCTGTTTCTCAGAATGAAAGAAAAAGAAGCAATGCACTAAAGATGAAGAAGTGAGACATAAACTAAGCTTAAGAAAATAGGACAGAGTGAGGAAAAGTAAAGGGAAAAGGAATGAAACAGTGTCATTTGCAGAGATGTGGAGGGACTAGAGACTGACATAAGAGTGAAGGAAGTCAGAAAGAGAAAAACAAATATTGTATATTAAGACTAATATGTGGAATCTAGAAAAATGGTGCACATGACCTTATTTGCAAAGTAGAAACAAAGACATAAATATAGAGAACAAACTTACGGATCCCAAGGATGGGAAGGGGCGTGAGATGAACTGGGAGATTGGAATTGACATATACACAGTACTATGTATAAAATAGATGAGAACCTACTGTGTTGTACAGGGAATTCTACTCAGTGGTCTCTGGTGACCTAAATGGGAAGGAAATCCAAAGAGTGAACATATGCATACAGGTAACTGATTCACTTTGCTGCACAGCAGAAACTAGCGTAACATTATAAAGCAACTATACTCCAATAAAAATTAACAAAAATACAATAAAATGGTAAATATATTTTTAAAAAGGAAAAAAAGTAGAGAAAAGATGACAGCGTGTGGGCAGGGAACTGTGGGAAGAGAAAAAAGCTCTTGGTTTGGATATCATTTATCCCTTTAAAGGTGCTTCTGTAACATCAGTATCAACTATCAGGACTTCGAAAAACCTAGAGTAAATAATGAAGGGAAGAGAAAGATGCTTCAAGAAAACCAGGTGTGGGTAAAACAAATGCCTGCGAGACCCCTTTGCTTTTTGCCAGGTTTCCCACAGAGTTCCATTCAAAGTCAGACCTGAACAGACAGGTCTGACTTTGCTATTGGTTTGTGTAACGTTTATTCTACCATAAGCGCCTAAAAAAGTTAAAAACACCGTGGCACGAAGCGTAAATCTGTTTTAAACAAGACAGTCCAGGATATAGCTGTCATCGAAATCACCTTTAGAGGAAAAAACACTGAGGTGCATCTGGGGAAGAACTCGAGAAGCTGTAAGATATTTCGGAATCTTTTCTTCCAGTTGTGTTGTTTTCAGAGCTCTTTCCAGACTCCTGAGTCCACTAAAGTTTCTCTACAAGCATATCTTTTTACTGATCTTTATTTTCCTTTATTTCCATTTTTATAGAGCATGTATTTCTACTCTAGTATTTGTCAAAGCAATCCTGGGGTGCCATCAGTTATGCTACTGGGCCCTACATATCAGGGTATGCCTAACGAGAAATGCCAGCCAATGTTCCCACTCTTATTTCTCTCTTTTATTCGTTTACTCTAGTTTTCAACATGTACATACTGAAGCTCTAAGTGGTTTGATGGAAAACAAGCAGTTTGCTCTGGAATAATGGGGAGGTGATAGATGGGGGGCATGGTGGGGGGTGGGTGGAAAAGATTTGAGAGAGGGTAGAGGGAGAAGAATTTACTAGTAGTACAACACTTAATCCGAAAACTGAATCACAGTCCTGATTTTATTCCATGAGATCTGGGGGTTTCTTAAGAAAACTTTGTGTCTGATAGCAATCTGGGAATCAGTGGGTATCCTGACTTAGACCAGTCATAAATGTAGACCACTGTCAATGTTAAAAGTGGTAGAGAATTATACATGAACATATAAAAGCACATATACACATTTTTATGCTTATAAAAATAACTCATAGAAAAATATAAATACAAAAAAAACCCCAAAAGCTGAAAAAAATTATAATCAAAACCCACTGCTGGTAATAACTACTGATTTAATTTGTGTGTGTTTTCGTACACTCTTTTTAAGTCATACCTCTCCACCCTGACCCCTGTAACTCAATATATTTTTTTAATCTCACATTTCCAAATAGTGTAAAATACATTTTTACAGGTCCTTTAAAACTAGGGTTGCCAGATCTAGCAAATAGAAATACAAAATACCCAGATCCATTTAAATTTCAGATAAAGACTGAATAACTTTTTTTAAGTTGATAATGTTGCTGCTTCCTTTTTTCCATTAAGGTGTATTTGCTTCAGGCTTCCCAAGTGGCACTAGTGGTAAAGAATCTGTCTGCCAATGCAGGAGACTTAAGAGACGTGGGTTTGATCCCTGGGTTGGGAAGATCCTCTGGAGTAGGACAGGGCACCGCACTCCAGTATTCTTCCCTGAGAATCCCCATGGGCAGAGGAACCCGGCAGGCTCTACTCCCTAGCATCGCACAGAGTCGAACACTGAAGCGGCTTAGCATGCAGCAGATCTGCATTACAGCGTGGTGTTAGTTTCTGCTGCATCAGTTTCAATGAAGTGAATCAGCTATATGTATAGCTTAAGTGTGTTCTATGCAATGTTTGGGACGTATTTATGCTAAACAAATTATTCATTGTTCATCTGAAATTCAGATGCAACTGACCATCCTCATTTATCTGGAATAGCCTCATTTAAAACACATCATGACTATCATTTTAAAAGTTTTCAAAAGATTAGATTACACTGATACATCATAACTGAGGACTTCACCATTCCCTCTTTGGTGGAAATACATATTTCCAATCTTTTATTCTGCTAAGTGTTGCTGAATTTTATAATATTTCCCAAGAGAGACGCCTAGAAATGAAATTATTAAGCCCAAGGGCAAAATAAGCTTTTCAATTCATGATAGCCATTATCAAATTATACTTGCTTTCATCTTTCCTTTGCCAACTTTATAATTATTTTTAACAATCCTAGACAATTTAGAAGGTAAACAATAGTACAATTATTTTTACAGTAAAAAAGCTATAGTTAATATAATAATTTTAGGTTAAAAGAAACTGTCTCACTATTCACATTTTTAAGAATAATTTCTTTTTAGCTACTCATGCCTGTGCTTCTTTTCTAATATATAACATTGTATTTAACAGACTGCTATACTCCTATTCAGAGCCTCTTTAGATTTCCCTTATCTCTTCCCTTATCTCTTATCATTTGCCAATTTCTGAAGAAAAGCTATGACAAACCTATACAGTGTATTAAAAAAAAACAGAGTCATTACTTTGCTGACAAGGTCTGTAGAGTCAAAGCTATTGTTTTTCCAGTGGTCATGTATGGATGTGAGAGGTGGACTATAAAGAAGGCTGAGTGCCCCAAAGAATTAATGCTTTCAAACTGGTGCTGGAGAAGACTCTTGAGAGTCCCTTGGACTACAAGGAGACCCAACCAGTCCATCCTAAAGGAGACCAGTCCTGAGTGTTCACTGGAAGGACTGACGCTGAAGTTGAAACTCCAATACTTTGGTCACCTGATGTGAAGAGCTGACTCATTGGAAAAGACCCTGATGCTGGGAAACATTGAAGGCCGGAGGAGAAGGGGATGACAGAGGATGAGGTGGTTGGATGGCATCAATGACTTGAGTTTGAGCGAGCTCCAGGAGATAGGGACAGAGGAGCCTGGCGTGCTGCAGTCCATGGTTTCGCAAAGAGGTGGACATGACTGAGCAACTGAACAACAACATAATGTAAATAGAATTACATTATAGTATAAATCCAATCATATTTCTCTATGCTTTGAATGGGTCATTGACCTATTTCCTCTCATCCCATTAACAATGGGATTATGCTTAAGTGCCTAAAGACATATAAGATATTCAGCATCTGCTCATCTAGTTTTCCAGCTTACTTCCTACTCATCATGTGTGAGGTTTTACATACTTGGACTAGACACATTCAGTTTCCCAAGCACCCCAAGCAATGTGACATATCTGGGGCCTCTGCAAAAGCCTCTCCTTCTTCCAGGACTGCCCTGCATCTCCAGTCTGTCCTTCAGGGCTTGGCTCAATACTGGCCTTCTCTGTGACCTTTCTCTTACTCTCCTTGGGTGGAGCTGCCAGTTTACAACAACAAAAATAATAAGTCCACCGTTTTTAGAGCAATTACAAATTGTGAGGCACTCTGCAAAGCCTACTTTATCTGTCTTAATTCATTTCATTTCCTATTAATCGAGTAAATTAGGTAATATTATCTCTCCTCACTTTACAAATGAGGAAACTGAGTCCTAGGGAGACTAAACAACTTCTGAATACAGCTTATAACTGGACCAGCCAGTTAGCGACTGAGTTTGTTTGTTTGTTTGTTTCTTTCTTTTTTTTTTTAATTGGAGTACAGTTGATTTAGCTCAGTTGGTTAAGAATCTGCCTGCAATGCAGGAGACTTGGGTTTGACTCCTAGATCAGGAAGATCCCCTGGAGAAAGAAACGGCAACCCACTCCAGCATTCTTGCCTGGAGGAGGCCATGGACAGAGGAGCCTGGCAGGCTACAGCCCATGGGTCACAACAGTTGGACACGACTGAGTGACTTTCACATAGTTGATTTACAATGCTGTGTTAGTTTCAGGTGTACAGCAAAGTGAATATATCATTATCCACTTATATCATCAGTTATATATCATTATAGGTCTTGGTTGGTCTTTTCATCTATTAATCGTGTAGAGTTCTGAAGATTATATAATACAAAGCATAGATGCTCTTAGTGTTTGGCACAAAGGAAATGGGATATGAGCTATTTCATGACTATTTATTCAGCATATTTGTAGTTGATCAGGAAGCCTTTTTTAAAACTGTGAAACATTTAGCAGGACAAATGTGCCAGAATATCTTTGGGAAATAGTGCTGTAATTAAGTATTGCCTGTGAGAAATTATTGGACCAATTTTGAAGGGTCTTGAATGTCAAGACAAGAGTTCAGACTTTCTTTTATATAGAAAGGAAAGTTTCCAACTGATCAGGGGTATGTATATTGAAGCAGATTTAGGGCTGGTGGACTACACTCCATGGGGTTGCAAAGGGTCAGACACAACTGAGCGACTAAGCACATAGAATAAACTGAGTGGGAGAAAATTAAATAAGGGCAACAAATTAGCATGTAAGTACACATTTTTTATATGATGATAAGAGCCATAACAAGGGTGACAAGATTGAATGTGATGGATACCATAGAGCTACAGACAGAACTAGGAAATTGATTATACATGAGTTGTCTGCTTTCCATAATTGTAAAACACAACAGATAGGCTGATTCATGATCATATTGTGGAATAAAAGCCTGCTATTTCAAAGTCTCAGGTAAGATTTTCAAAACACTATTTAAAGCAGTCATAGTGTTGACTTGGTAGTTCTCCTAACACAGTTAATGTGTAATAGTATCAGTTTTTGAAAGAAAAGTGTGTGTGAGTCTGCATGTGTATATATACATGCATGCTCAGTCGTGTCCACCTCTTTGCGACCCCATGGACTGTAGCCCAGCGCGTTTCTCTGTTCATGGAATTTTCCAGACAAGAATACTGAAGCAAGTTGCCATTTCCTCCTCCAGAGGATCTTCCCAATCCAGGGATCAAACCCACGTCTTCTGCATCTCCTGCATTGACAGGTGGATTATTTACCACTGTCCACGTGTGTGTGTGTGTGTGTGTGTGTATATATATATATATATATACACACACATAGTTGTCAATTCATTCTTCTTGTTTACTTCAAATTAATTAGCCTTCAAAGGGTAGGTTTGCTTTTACCTCTGCACTGCTCTATCAATACCTCTTTCTAATTATAGCCTGTGTTCCCCGGACATCTGAGGACCAAGTTACTGTTTAGTGCCTCTGTAACTGACTCAAGAAAACACTTTGAGTTCTGAGCTACCATTTCCACCAGATTTCCTCATAGAAATTATTACTGTCTATCCTCCTTCAGTGATGCATTGACATTAATTATCACCACCCATTGTCTCCCAGGTGGCGCTAGTGGTAAAAACCCACCTGCCAATGCAGGAAACGTGGGTTGGATCCCAGGGGAGCCTGGCAGGCTACAGTCCATGGAGTTGTAAAGAGCTGGGCGTGACTGAGCAACTAAACTGCAATAACAACAGCAACACATTGTCTCATTCTAGAATAGAAATGAGAGCTGGCTTTGATTCCAGCGTAGCCTTGACTTAACTCACGTTCTGCTGCTCTCAGTGGCGCCGTTTTCTATCAGTTGTCGTTCATGTTGGTGGATCCCAGATACCTTTGTGCTCAGCTGCAGGGCATCTCCTATGGGCTATAGCAACTACCATGATTTGCATTTTGTCTCATCAAGTGCTTCCTCTTAGAGTAGCTTCTGGAAACAGGGACCCCCAGAAGTTCCTCTTAATTCTCCTTTCCTCCTCCACCTCTGCTCCTTCTTTTTCCCTCTTCCTTCTCCTTCATGTCTCCTTGTGGTCTCTGACCTCCTTTTCCTTGTTGGTTCTTTTTTCCTTTTCTTCATTATTTTAAGTTACCATATACTTGGAGTCCATCATGATAAGAAACCATACTGAGCCCTTGTGTGCATTTATCTCAGATTAATTTGATCACAACCTTTTGAGACAGGAGTTAATATGTCCATTTTGGATATGAGAAGACAAATCCTCAGAAATAACCATTTTGATTTTGGAGCCTGCTTGGCTCTAAAGCTCACATATGATTCCTGAAGACAGTGGGAGCAACTCCCCACGTGGTGGGTTCCTTGCTGTGGCACACAATGGGCTCCTGGCGAGGTGCCCTGACAGTCCCTGCTGGGAAAGCTGGGACAACTGTCAGGACTCTGAGTCATCTGAAGAGCATGCAGCTGTCGTGGACAGCCACTCCATGCAGACTCCCACCCGTGCTGCCCCTGCTGCATGAAATGGTGAGCGGGTCCTTCAAGGGAACATCTGTCACCCTTGAGGGGTTTTGTCTTTTCCTTTTATCCGCATTAGTGAAAGTCCCTCAGTCACATCTGACTCTTCAAGTCCCTGAATTCTTCAGGCCAGAATACTGGAGTGGGTAGCTGTTCTCTTCTCCAAGGGATCTTCCCAACACAGGGATTGAACCCAGATCTCTCACACTGCACCGTCCCAAAAAGATGGAGGAAAAGTTGGAATTATATGTTGTTGCTCAGTCACTAAGTCATGTCTGACTCTTTGTGAGCCCATGGACTACATGCTATCTAACCATCTCATTCTTTGCTGCATTCTTCTCCTTTTGATATATATACATCTATATATACATATATGTAGTTGTTGTTGTTGTTGTTGTTTAGCTACTAAATCATGTCCAACTCCTTGTGACCCCATGGACTGTAACCTACCAGGATCCTCTGTGCATGGGATTTCCCAGGCAAGAATACTGGAGTGGGTTACCATTTCCTTTCCTTTGCCAAAGGATCTTCATTGAAACTGTGTCTCCTGCATTGCAAGTGGGTTCTTTATGCACACACACATAATATATTACTATGGTTCTCCAGCAAAACAGAATCAACAGGATGTAAGTAGTGGTGGTGATGCTAAGTCATGTCCAACTCTAGCAACCCCATGGACAACCAGGATCTAAAAGATATACATAAGAAGAGATTTATTATAGGAATTGACTCACATGGTTATGGAGGCTGAGAAGTTCTGCAATCTGATCTCTGCAAGATGGAGATTCATGAAAGCTGATGATAGAATTTAGTGTGAGTCATCAGGCTGAGAACCAGGGAGTCATTGGTATAAATCTCTGGGTCCAAAGTCCGAGAAACAGGAGCTCCAATGTCCAAAGGCAGGAAAGGACCAACATCTCAGCTCAAGAGGAAAGTGAGAGGAATGCACCCTTTCTTCACCTTTTGACCTGATCAGGCCCCAGTGGACTGGATGAAGACACATTGGGAAGGGCGTGTCTTCTTTACTCAATCCACTACATCAAATGCTAATCTCTACCAGGAACATCCTCACAGAACACCAAGAAACAAAGTTTATCAACTATGTGGGCATCCTTTATCCCAGTCAAAATAATCATCAAATATAAAAACTATATATGATAAAAATATAAGATAAACTACATATGATAAAAATGATATGTATAAGATTGTATATATAGATATGAATAGGGTTTTATACATACGTGTGTGTGTATGTGTGTGCATGTGCACTCAGTCGTGTCCAAGTCTTTGCAGCTCCATAGACTGTAGCCCACCAGGCTCCTCTGTCCATGGAATTGTCCAGGCAAGAATACTGGAGTGGGTTGCCATTTCCTACTCCAGGGGAACTTCTGGCCCATGGATTGAACCTGAGTCTCTTACTTCTCCTGCATTGGCAGTGGGTTCTTTACCACTAGTGCCACCTGGGAAGCCCTACCAAATATATATATACATGACTTCACATTTGTGCTCTATCCATCTATCTCCTGGCAGCTGTTACTACCAGGTAATGGACGCTTTGGACAGTCATTTGAACCTAAAAATGTGCCTACTAATATCTACTTTATAGGACCATTGAGCTATCTCATAAAATACCTTACTGAAAGTACTCAGTGATACCTGGCATTCACTGAGTAATCAGTAGCTGGTAAAAATCTCTTCTTCCTTTCCACTTTTCCTTCCATCAAATATATTATTGCTTCACAAACTATAGCAATTTATTTGAATCTCATTGTCTCAAATTTTGAATGCTGTAATTATCTTGATTCCACAGATGCTTTGACTGTATCAGAATCTACCTCCTACCAGGGTGAATTTTTCATCAACTTATTCTTTCTTTGCAAATTACATTCAGTATGCATGCTTTTCATTCTGCCTTTTCTATATTTGCTGGAATTCACATCTTATGATGCTTGCATTGCCCTGGGAAGGGTGATCAGTTGGAATCACACCAGTCTTATCCCAATGCTATTAAATCATGGAGTTGTGTTTCTTAAAGGCTAACATCTTCTTTGAAGTTCATTTTGAAATTAGAATTAGAATTTAATTCTTTAATTCTTTCTTTTTTTTTTTAAAGAATCCATAACATTTTGGAAAATTCTTCATTTTTACCACATGCATAAATTGAATAACTAAAGTTTAATCATTTCTTTAGCTTTTGGAAAATAATTATGGTTCATCAAGCATGCTTCCTAGAGGAACCACTGAACCAAGAGTACACCCTACATGATAAATTACAATCTACTTAATAACCTGCAAATTAAGAAGGGCTAGCTCAAAGGAATGTAAATAAACAGGCTCTGAACATAAAGCTTTCTTTAACACAAAATGAGACCTTCTCAAAAGATACACAGTAAAAGGTATACTTTCAAGTATATTTAGAATGAAAACTTACTAAAATATTCCTAAACTTTGTCTTTTAGAAATCTATATCTCCATACGCCATGACAAGCATCAATATTTATTTATGCATTTACAATAAAAGCAGTGTCTTTCTTCTCTGAAGCCTGAAGAAATAAATTGCTTTATAGCTCCTTCATATTTTATAAATTTAAAATTTCATTGAAGTGAGCTGAAGAATAGTACAGGGATGTCATCTTTTTGTGATGGAATTTTCATTCTTAATTAATCATTTTTACAAATTTATTGCAGAGGGGTCTTTTGAGGATTAATGAAAAAAATATTTCAAAGCATTTTTCTCATTAATTCTCAAAATCTTGGATAACAAGCTCTAGATAAAATGAGAAGGATTATATTACTATTATTCACAGTAAGAAACCTAGAGTATCAAGTAAATCCTTAACTACATTTTATAGGATGAAATATATAAATCACTAAAAGTTGAGTTATTAAGTCTAAATGGTTCCCAGTCCACAAAATCATATCTTGTGCTACATTGCAGACTGTGAATTAAATCTTTTCCCTCCTTCATAATTAATCATATTGGAAATATTTGGTGGCAGATGTATCTACTATTATTATTTTATATTGTCAGTATTGCTTTGTACATCAAGATTTTATTCTTAACGTGATTATTGGAATATGCAGTATCCAATCCAACCTAAAGCCTATTTTGTGGTTGTGTCCAAATTAGTAGAGAATCATTAAATCAAGCTTGTTAGTTGCTCAGCCGTGTCTGACTCTTTGCAACCCCATAGCCTGTAGCCTGCCAGGAGCCTCTGTCCATGGAATTCTCAGGCAAGAATACTGGAGTGGGTTGCCATTTCCTTCTCCACGGGATCTTCCCGACTCAGGGATCAAACCCAAGTCTCCTGCATTGCAGGCAGATTCTTTACTGTCTGAGCCACTGGGGAAGACCCACAAATCAAGCTTAAGAGCAGTTTAGCTGAACCCAAAACACTTTGTACCTAGTAAGTACGGGAAATAGAGAGATGAGAAAGTCACCTTTTGTACCATCCATGATCAAGTAAGAAAATCAAGCCTAGAAAGATATCTTGAACAAAAACACAATGAAAATGCAATTAAACAGTAGGAAAATGCTTTTTAAAAATTAATTAATTTTTATTGGACCATAGTTGCTTTACAGTGTTGCATTAGTTCTTCTGTACAGCAAAGTGAATCAGCCACACATATACATATATCCCCTCTTCCTTGAATTTCCTTTCCATTTAGGTCACCACAGAGCCACTGAGTAGAGTTCCCTGTGCTACAGTCGGTTCTCACTATTATCTATTTTGTGCCCAGCAGTGTCTTCTATGTATAGCCTAATCTCACAATCCATCCCACCACCTCTTTCCCCCTTGGTACCCATATATTTGTTCTCTACATCTGTGTCTCTATTTCTACTCTGCAAATAAGTTCATTTATACCGTTTTTATAGATTTCACATATATGCAAGGTGGGATGTAATGAGATTAATTCTGCTTGAGATATGTCCTGGGAAGTCTTTTTTGGAGAAAGCATTTGCAAGATATTAAGCATAGAGGGCACTTCTATGAGAAGATGTGGAAGCAAGTTTTTTAATCCTTGGAATAGTTGAAATCAGAGAGGTAGTGAAGTAAAACTTGGAAGGTAGAATTAGTAGGAGAATGGAAAAGAGGTTTGTCTAATAATTAATAAATGTCCTTGTTTGCTGGGATTGTTGGTAAGGGACAGCAGGCAAGAGAGGAGCTCTAGTCTCAACAAGGCAATGAACTTGAGAAGTGACTGGGAAGGTTTGCTCAGCAAGTATTTACTGGGAATGTCATGAATGCTGGGAGATGAGGACAGGAAGATAAAGGAGATTACACTCCAGTGTGGATGGAGCCCTGATGAATGTAAGCATAGGGTACCATAGAAACATTCAGGAGGAGCTCCTCACCTGGACAGGGGCTGGAAAAAGCAGTCAAGGAGAAATGGAGAATGACCGAGAAAGGAACCAAGATAAGAGGCTTCAAAGATGAAGCAATGGAATTAAACCATTGAATGGCTGAAAGAGAATCAGACAAAAAGTTGGTTAAAAATCACTCTGAAGTTCCTGATTTGAAACAGGAGGGTCTAAGAATTCTAAGAAACATGGAAGAAGAAAGAGCTTTGAGTAGAGGACAGAGGTTCCTCTATGGACCTGTTGGGTTTGAAACATTTGAGGAAAACCTTTCTGAAGGTTTTCAAAACACAGTAGGAATTTGGAAGTCTGGAGTTCACAGGGGAAGCCAGGTACGGAAGCATCTATGTGGAACCATCAGCCTAGACAAAGGGCTGGAAATATGGTACCCAGCGGAGGCTGAAAGATAAAGCAAGCTGCCAAAGAAGAAGAAGAGCTAGTGAAAGCAATTAAGAAGGAGCTAGTTACACCAGCCATGTAATTATACAAGTCCTACTGAGGAAAGTTACCAATTGGCCTGGTGTTTGTTTGGATGGGCCAAAGCGTATCTGACAACTTTAAGAGAAAGGATTTTCTTTTAATTAGGTATGTTTAGGGTTGGCTTCAGAGTTTGATCATCTTCTTAAAAACTGACGACTGTAAGGTCAATTTACGGTTTCTGAGCTAGTGCTGATTTTCTTTCTTTTTTTTTTTTTTTGGAAACTTTAAACTAGTAGAAGAATTAGTGGCCCCAATATTCCATCCAGAGACATTTTAAGGAAAATAGTAGCTCATTAAAGAGTTATTTTATTCAAAAGAAACAGGATATTAAGAGCAGCCATTTTGCAACTGTCTTCATTTCTTTTAGATGCAAGTTATTATATAAATACAGTAACAACCTATTCACACAGCTTTACTTCTTTTATTTATTTTTGGAAAATAAATGCTTGCAATCAAACAGGAGATGAAGGAAACCTCAAATAAGCAATGTCAAAGGCCCATTAGCATTTAACCTCTTAGTATTTAGTGGTGAGAAGAGTTTACACGTACAGTTTTTACAATAAAGATTCTCTGAAGCTCTTTGTTCTTGTTGTTCAGTGACTCAGTCCTGTCCAACTCTTTGAGACCTCATGGACTGCAGCACACCAGGCCTTCCTGTCCTGTACTATCTCCTGGAGCTTGCTCAAACTCATGTCCATTGAGTCAGTGATGCCAGCCAACCATCTCGTCTTCTGTTGCCCCCTTCTCTTCCTGCCTTCAATCTTTCCCAGCATCAGGGCCTTTTCCAACAAGTCGGCCCTTAGCATCAGGTGGCCAAAGTACTGGAACTTCAGCTTCAGCATCAGTCCTTCCAGTGAATATTCAGGGTTGATTTCCTTTAGGATTGACTGGTTGACCTCCTTGCTGTATAAGGGCTTCTCAAGCATCTTCTCCAGCACCACATTTCAAAAGCATCAGTTTTGAAGCCCTTGGGGGCTGCCTCCATATAACAGTGCTGCCAGATTTTCAAAATACAATTTTGATAATAACCCAAATCAGGAAATAAAATTATTCAAACCTCACTGTATTTTAAACATAACACTACTTCACCTCTAATGCAATCAAATATTGTGTGAAATATAATTATAAATTTTATGCCTTTATCACTTATATCCTTTAAGCATTGACAAGAAGAAAATATTTACTTCTTATTTGTTAGCAAAAAACTTTTTTAAAGAAGCCATTATTAGAAAAATCTTTACCAAGTCGTTTCATGTTACTTTAAATCAGAATGATTTTATTTCTCTGCCAAGGAAATGTAGCCAACTTCAGCTACGCATTAAGAATAATGGTCTAGCAAGATAGCAAGTTCCAATTTCCTATGATCAGAGAATCTTATTACTTTTATCCTCTCTCTGCCTTCCTGTTCACATAGGAAGTTAAAAGATGTTTTTGGTTTTTTTTTTTTTGGTTTGAATTTGCTTAGCTCTACATTCTCCTAAGTGGAAGGTGATGTTCTGGGGACTGGCCAAGCACTAACTTCATCTAAGAAATGTAATTCCAAAAACCAAGCTTATTTCCGGTTGCTGTTAAATTTTCCCATTTGTTGTTAAATGCGCAGATTGCAAAGTAGCATATTGTGCATGACAACTTTGCACAATGGTGGAGATCTGCAGATGGTGTGTCTTTTCAAATATGATAAATGCCCAATTTAATGCTGATTTGTGGCAATCAGGACACTGCTGCAGGCTCCTTGGGTGCAGGGATGTCTTAATAGTAGATCCAAGGGCAGCAGATGGGCTGCATGAACTTGTAACACAACACAGCTCATGCCACTCCCTCTAAATCTTAAAGCTCTCAAGCTCTTGCAAATGAGCAAATGGCAGTTCAGGAAGGTTAGGTGACAGGTCAAAGTTGTGGGGGTTGGTAGCATCCTGGGTCAGGGGCCACTGGGCAGCACTAATGTGATTTGTTTTGAAAATCACCCAGGTTGACAACTATCTCAAGACTGAATTTCTATAGACAAATCTAAGCCTGGATTTGCTTTATAACCCAGCAGAGATTCTGACACACTGTAAATATCATTGTGTTTAAAAAATGGATGTGGATTAAATGATTTAAAGTACTCTGAGCCATGCCTACCTTTTGCCAGTGTTCTCCCCTTTATAATGGCTTTGCTGTGTTTCTCCTCTTGTTGTGTGTGCTTGGTTGCTCAGTCCTGTCCGACTCTCTGCAACCCCATGGACTGTAGCCCGCCAGGCTCCTCTGTCCAAGGGATTTTTCAGGCAAGAATACTGGAGTGGGTTGCCATTTTCCTCCTCCTTTTTTATAGTTACTAGGTTCCTGACCCAGGGATTGAACCCATATCTCCTGAGTCTCCTGCATTGACATGTGGATTCTTTGCCTGATGAGCCATCATCATTAATGCCCAATCTATTTGCCCTATCTGAGTACTAGATACCTTCCTTCTGATCCTGAAATGCTATGGGGGTGTATATTTATTTCCTCTTGATGAAAGTGAAAGAGAAGAGTGAAAAAGATTGCTTAGAACTCAACATTCAGAAAACTAAGATCATGGCATCTGGTCCCATCACTTCACAGCAAATAGATGGGGAAACAATGGAAACAGTGACAGACTTTGTTTTGGGGGCTCCAAAATCACTGCAGATGGTGACTGCAGCCATGAAATTAAAAGGTGCTTGCTCCTTGGAAGAACAGTTATGACCAACCTAGACAGTATATTAAAAAGCAGAGACATTATTTTGCTAACAAAGGTCTGTCTTGTCAAAGCTATTGTTTTTCCAGTAGTCATGTATGGATGTGAAAGTTGGACTATAAAGAAAGCTGAATTGATGCTTTTGAGCTGTGGTGTTGGAGAAGACTCTTGAGAGTCCCTTGGACTGCACGGAGATCCACCCAGTCCATCCTAAAGGAAATAAGTCCTGAATATTTATTGGAAGGACAGATGCTGAAGCTGAAACTCCAATCCTTCGGCCCCCTGATGTGAAGAACTGACTCCTTTGAAAGCATCATTTCCTGATGCTAGGAAAGATTGAAGGAGGGAGGAGAACAGGATGACAGAGGATGAGATGGTTGGATGGCATCACTGACTCAGTGAACGCGAGTTTGAGTCAGCTCTGGGAGTTGGTGATGGACGGGGAGGCCTGGCGTGCTGCAGTCCACAGAGTTGCAAAGAGTTGGACACGACTGAGTGACTGAACTGAACTGAAGAGGGCAAAGTTAATTGTATTAAAAGTGGTATTTGAATTCAACCACAAGGCAGAGTTGGTAAAAGAAACTGAAAACCGGAATCTGAAGATTCTCAGTTTTCAAAGGAAGAATGAAGGAACACAGACTCTGGGGGGCTTGCTCCAGACCACACAGTGGTTGAGTGTCTTGTTCCACATGTGAGTTAACTTCATCTAAGGTATGCATCTGGGACTTTGTTGGAAATGTTTACACACAAAATCTTGTTTACAATTACCAGGATTCCTCATTAGGTAGACTAGAAAACCAATGTTTAGAGAGGTTAAGGCACATGTAGAAGATTCCCTCATTAACAAGAGGTGAAACTGAAATAAAAATCAGGATTACCTGATTCCTGTCCCTTTCTCTTTCTTGTCTATCAAGACTCCTTTGGCTAGAGTGGGAACTTGATCTCTTAAATGAGTTGAACTCACTCCTTGATATAAAGTGTTTCCTTTATAATTTCTCATTCAGAAAAAAAACCCTATACTCTTCAATTGGTGGTACATTTTGCATGTTATTTGCACCACCATTCACGCATTTAGTTCTTCCACTCATTATTGATCCCTCATGATAAGTCACACACAACAGAGGGGATGATGGGAATTCAAAAATTAATAAAACTTAGTTCCTGGTGTCATATGATTCATAGAATAGAAAAGGAACAGATGGTTGGGGTAAGGGTGTTCAGGGAAAGCCTTTAGAGATTAAAATGAACAATAGTAACAATATATAATGAAGTAAGAAAGAGGGTCTAATAGCCACTTCTAGGTTATTTAGCAAGAGATGGGACATTTAGGTATTTTTACTGTTTGGAAAAGAGTGAAATTATCTTATGTATGATAAAGCTTTGACTGCCATACAAACTTGGTTTGAATTTCACTTTCTTGGTTTCATTTCTGTCCTTCACACTCAAATAATTCCATAGTTTCCTTTTGACTACAGTATTATCCCCAGGTACTTTTTGGGCTCTCAGATGGTAAAGAATCTGCCAGGAAGACCCTCTGGAGAAGGGAATGGCAACCCACTCCAATATTCTTGTCTGGAGAATCCCATGGACAGAGGAGCCAGGTGGGCTATAGTCCATGGGGTCACAAAGAGTCAGACACAACTGAGCAAATAACGCTTTAACTTTCAGCCCACCCTTAATGTTTATCCCAGCATCCACTAACATCACAGCCTCCATTGGCTATTTTCTTGTTTGTTCATCACCCTTCCCCTCTGTCATTGAGGAAATGTTTTAGTGTTACAACTATTTCTTAATTGAGAAGGATGTAGAGTAGAGAAAGGTCACTGGGTAAGAATTGCTTGTGATGTCTCCTTTCCAATTCAATGCTCTCACAGTGACATTCTAATTTATAGTCTGAATCCTGAGAGGAGAAGCCCATGATGAGGAAGACTCCAAAAGAATGATGTGTCTCTATCATCACATCATCCCATCTATAAACTCTGTCCATAAATTAATGCTTAGACACACGCTTGTCCACCACAGGAATAAGTTTACTACAGGCTCTCCCATCCCTTACTCAAATTGTGAGGACATCTGACATGTCCTTATGACCACCAAAGCATCACTCAAGCCATGAAGGGCCCAAGTCAAATGCTTATTTTCATTGTCTGATCTGAATCAATTGCCCTTTCACTTCTATCCACAGAACAGGATGAAAATCTACAATTACTATTCGTAATGATATTTTGTAAATTGAAAGAGACCTTAACATTTTATTCAGGTCATATTAGCTTTGGCCTTATTCTTGTCTGTATCTCACATCATGTGCTTATATATTTTGTAAGTACACACTACTGCGTGCTGAGTGTTATTTTTAGGTTTAAATATAGAGAGATCAAGACAATATTCCCATTACGTGCAACTCCAGAAAACACAGACATTATCATAACACAGCACAGTGTGTTAAAACAATGAAAAAATAAGCAGGGTGGTAGAATAGAGTATACATTTGATGATGAGGAGGAGAGGATATACACAGTGGAAAGGTAAGTGTTTTCAGGAGATAGCATTTATATGATGAAGAGGCCAGCTATGCGAAGAGCCACCTACAAATCACTTTAGGCGATGAGATGGACTACAGAAGGCCACAAATTGCCTCTCCTTTCTCTAGCTTTTGGGCTTCCCTCATAGCTCAGCTGGTAAAGAATCTGCCTGCAATGCAAGAGACCTGGGTTCAATCCCTGGGTTGGGAAGATCCCCTGGAGAAGGGAAAGGCTACCCACTCTAGTATTCTGGCCTGGAGAACTCCAAGGACTGTATAGTCCATGGGCTCACAAAGAGTCAGACACGACTGAGCAACTTTCACTTCACTTCACTTCTCTAGCTTTTAGTTTGGCCTATGATTTGCTTTGATTGGTAGAATCCGGTGGATGACCCCATGGGGCTTCTGAGGTTGGTCCATAGGAATTGGCAGCTTCCTTTTTCATGAGCTGGAACAGTCCCTCTCAGACCCAACTCGTATTCTTTGAGGAGTCCAAGCCACACAGAGTGACCAGAGTGAGGAGAACTGAGGTATTGTAGTTGACAGCCTCAGGTAAGCTCCCAGATGACAGCCAACACCAACCACCAGCCATGTGAATATGCCATTTTGGAGGTTCCAGCCCCTTTAAGCTGTCAGATGACTACAGTCCCAATAGTACTGTATGACGCAAAAGCACCCAGGTGAACTCAAAAACACGTAGAGTCAGGGAGAGAATGAATACTTTTGTTCGCTTGTTTGTTTAAGCCTATTTGCTTGAGTACTGGGGTGATTTTCTAAGCAGTGACAATTGAAACATGTAAGTAAGGAAGCATGTGTAAAAATCTTATAAAGAGAGAGAGCTTATCAGATTTGCAGAACAAAATTGAGGCTCCTTGAGGACAGATAACTATCTTACATGCATATTCCCTGGAAAGTTATAGGTACTAGATTAACATGCAAGAGTAACTGAATGACTCAATGTACATGAATTTGAGCAAACTCCAAGAGATGTTGAAGGTCAGGGAAGCCTGGCATGCTGCAGTCCATGGATGGATTTGCAGAGAGTTGGACACAACTTAGTGAATGAATAACAACAACAACAATCGAATGAACCTGAAAAATTTCTTCCCCTTTCTCTGCCAATAAAATTCTTATTTATTCTTTATAACTTAACTAAAAGTTGCCCTCTCCATGAAGTTATTTTCTATCTAATGCAATTTATATAGAGTTATTTCTTTTTCTTATCAATTTTTATACTGATGACATAATGACATAATTTGCTACACTTTTTTGATGTCTATATATTTTGTGTGTGCTATTTTTTTCTACTCAACTGGCTCCCAAGGTCCTTCAAGGCCAAGATCCGTTCTTACCCTCGGTCACTGTGTTCTTTTGACTCAGACGTGGTGCTGGGCTTATTAAATGACTACTTGTCTGTTGTTAGTAATTTAGGGCTTTCCTAGTGGCTCAGTGGTAACGAATCTGCCAGCCAATGCAGGAGATGCAAGAAACATGGGTTGGCTCCCTGGGTTAGGAATATACCCTGGAGTAGTAAATGGCAACCCACTCGTATTCTTGCCTAGAAGACAGAGGAAACTGGTGGGCTATAGTCCATGGGGTTGCAAAGAGTTGGACATGACTGAGCAGCTGAGTACATGAGGGACTCAGTTCAGTACTAATTCAAAAATGTAATGCCCACACAGAAGCAATATTTAATGTATATGAGTGGTAGCTTGATTCATTTAATGGTTTTCAAATATGGAAGAGGAGGGAAAAATATATTTGTATATTCTGAATGTGGTTCTACTTACCTTTCAGCAACCTTTTAAATTCACCTCATATAACTCCCAAGGTTCCATGAAGCAGTCTAAACTTCATAAATGAAATAGAAATCTAGTGAGTCAAGTAAAAATAATAGCTTCACATTCGACCTTTAGCAAGTAAAGAATTCTCAAGCAGATAAACTTGCAATGGTTTTACTTCATTAGGTTACTCAGCAATGCATCGACTAATGGTTGTTTCAGGAAAGAAAGTCGTAACTAACAAAGCAGGGTTCTTAACACTAGCCTCCAAGGTCTCAGATTTACCACAAAGGCAAGTGGTGCACTTATTCTGCCAAGTGGAAAAAATAAAAATAAACCATGAAAACTGTTTTGACTGTCCAAATCCTGATCTTGTTTAGATACTCCCAAGATACCCAGGAAGGTATTAGCTTAAGCAGGTTTAACGTTATTAAGAAATCAGAGTGTAATCCTATGACATACCGAATGGAACTAGAAAGATTGGTTCACAATAATTTAAACATTTTTTAATATTTGTGTATTTATTCCTAGAGCACACTTTTCCCCCTTCCTCATTACAAGTAGGTTGATACAGACACGTTTCAAAGTCTCTCAACTTAGCCTAGCTATGTTCTGCGGTGAATGCTAAGGAAACCATGGAATAATTACAAAGGAAATATTTAAACCCAAGTTAATCAGAACAACCCCTACAGGCTTTCACAGCTTCCTTCAGGCCTGACTCTTGCTAAAACAAAGAATGCATTATGAAATCTATTGATAAGAAATCAGATTCCTATTGACTCCCAGATGCTCCTCCATTTCAGACAAGGAAGCACATTGTCTACTATTAAAAAGGAATTTTTCTTTGCAATATGCTTCTATTATCTGTCCATATCACTGCTTTATAAGCTGTTATGAATAAAACACATTATTTATAATAAAAGTTGAACAGACAGATGGGATGAATTTTCAAAAACATATTGTTTCAATCAAAGCCATATTCCAACTGTGATGTCATCTTCTAAACCTAAGAGTTTGTTCATTACAAGCCTGTTCTTTCCAGGACACCTTTTAAAATAAATCTTATGTTACTATCCTATTGTAAGAATTTTGGGATCAAGAAATTTCTACTTAAACCATTTAGCATTTCTCTTAGTTTGGTAGAGAGGCAGAATATCTCAGGTATATTTTTTTTCCATATTAGAGGGTAGTTTTCATCACCCTCTATCCCATCCTCCGCCCAAAATTCTTATTTTTGCAGTGAGAGAAGCAAGAGGGAAATTGATGATAGTCAAAGAGGGAATTACTTGGTGAATATTCTGATAATGACATAATAGATGAGAAAATGTGAGAGCAGGGCTCTTTTTTTTTTTTTCAAATCTACCAAATAAACTTTGCAAACTCCTGAGCTCTGGGAGATGGTGATGGACAGGGAGGCCTGGCACGCTGCAATTCATCGGGTCACAGAGAGTTGGACATGACTGAACGACTGAACTGAACTGAACTGAACTGAGCTAAAGCTGAAACTCCAATACTTTGGCCACCTGATGCGAAGAGCCAACTCATTATAAAAGACCCTGATGCTGGGAAAGAATGAAGGCAGGAGGAGAAGCAGATGACAGAAGATGAGATGGTTGGATGGCATCACCGACTCAATGGACACGAGTTTGCGCAAGCTCTGGGAGTTGGTGATGGACTTGAAAGTCTGGCGTGCTGCAGTCCATGAGGTCGCAAAGAGTTAGACAGGACTGAGTGACTGAACTGAACTGAGCCAATCATTAGGGAGTTCTGAGCCATGTGCATTAGTAATAATAACTATGAACAGAACATATTAAATGTTAGGTAGTATGCAAGTATGGGGCTTCCCTGATGGCTCAGCAGGTAAAGAATCTGCCCTCAATGCAGGAGACACAGGAAATGTAGATTCAATCCCTGGGTCAGGAATATCCCCTGGAGAAGGAAATAGCAACCTACTCCAGTATTCTTGCCTGGTAAATCCCATGAAGAGAAGCCTGGTGGGCTCCAGTCCACAGGGTTACAAGAGTCAGACATGACTTAGTGATTAAACCACCATGTATGCAAGTTATGAGATAAAAGATAAAAAACCTACTTCAAAAATACGTGTGTGTACCAAGTGCAGTTGTAGCTGGAGCAATTAGTTAAGGGAAGCAAAGTAAGTAATTATCCCCATCTTAAATACGAGACCACTGAGATTTAGAAATTAAGTCACTTGGTTGGTTAAACTAACACTTGCTTTTCACCATTAAACTACTTGCTTTTCACCATTACCCACTGCTACATCCATAAAGTTATGCTTATTGATTGCTGGAAGGGAAACTTTACTCAACACCTAGGTCTCGTCCACAGAACTATCCAGAAAAAGCCTCTAATCACAGGAAGACCCTGGTTCATTTGGCATCAATATTCCTCAAAACTGTTCCATAAAAAAGAGTAATATCGACTGAATAGTTCCATTATCATTTTCCATTCCTGGAAGAATCTCTCTCTTCCGGGTTTTGAGCATAGATTTACTTTCAGGGAACCCAACATCTATGTCAGAAATCCCTGTCAGGGCAACGGGCCTTGTGTGGTTTAAACAGAGGCTTCAGCTTTTTGTTCTGAGATTTTGCTACCTGGATTCCAACTAAACACAGGCATATTACATGTTTTTTCCCTACACCACAACACCAGTCAAGCTATAGTACTCCAGGTGGAACTCAGATGGGGTTATTTTTTTTTTTCCTCTTACATTAAAAAAAAAAAAAGCCTTTCTAGAGATCTGAAAAATCTTGTGATATAGAATTGGAGTTGGGGGTGCAGAGGGATAGAATTTAGTCCTGGATGAGATGCAATACCTGTTTTTCCATTTAGAGTTTTAGTGAAAAAGTACTTTGATGAAACTGGCTACAAAGGAGATGTTACTGAAACGGTAGGGTGAAAGCCACATTTTCGACTTGACATCAGGGAATACGTGAACATATGTAGGTACTGAGCTGGTCTGCTGTAAATGAACTCATATCAGTAACCTCTCTTTGACAGGGAGCAGTACTGTGCTATCTCATACTAAGCATTAAACTATAAGAAGTAAATGAATGGCCATGATCTATCAAGAGCATTCAAAGCCTTTATCGTTTTGAACACCACCAATTATCAAAATTTATAACTGATATAAACAAGAAAACCTGAATTAAACCTTTAAATTGCTACCTCTCCACTATTTGGTCTTCTTTATCTTTCCCATTAGAACCATTGTTAGTCTAGCCATCTTAACTAATTCAGAGGAAGCATCAGGAAAAGATCAACGTGTGAATCCCCCATGGCCTACTTGATGTTAAAATGTTCCTTTTATGAAACACTCTTCCTATAGACTTACAGTGTGCTATTGCCACATTTTCAGACTGACCTGGTAACACTCAGTAAACAATGCAGTTTTTCTCTAATGAGAGGAGGCATACGCGTGCCAGACACAATTTTTTTTTTATGTTAACTGCAACATGAGATTAGCTGAACAAAACTTTAATTCAAATAGGAAATGCTTACAAGTTCTAAGTGGTCATAATTAAATGTATTTTGCTTTTATCTAGAGATAAAAATAAAAGGTCCATTCTCTTTTTACCTCACCCCCTTCACCTCCTTCTTGGGTTGATTTTGTTCTGTGTGTTTGCACATATTTGCCATGGAAACCAATACTGGAACTTTGGGGGATATAGATTCAGCTGAATACTTCAGTGTATTCATTGCAGAGCTTGGCAGTGGGAGTCCAGTAAGGAAAAGAAGCATTCCAATGTATTCTAAAGATGGAGGAGTTGGGCAGACAATTTTTTTCTATTGAATGCAAAACACCTTAGAGGCTACAACTTGGTCCTAAAAATACATCCTTTTTGTACATTGCAACTTCAAGGGGAAATTCAAATACCTAAAATGTCTCCTTTTTTTGCTTCCATTTCCCATTTACAATGGGTCCTTTCTACCTTTTTTTCTGCCTTATCACATCCTCCCTTATCACCAGGTTAACAGACCTCTAAGCAAGGTTGACAGCCAAATATAGGAGTGTATGCATAAACATAAATTTTTATATGTGCGTGTATACTCAGAAACAGAAAGAACTGCGAGTTATGAGATAAATGATAACAAAGCCTATTTCAAAGATTGGTGTGTGTATCTGAACATAGGTGTAGCTGGAGCAGTTAATTAGGGGAAGGAAAACTTCAAATGAATGTTAAAGAGAAATACTTTATTACATTTATTTCAGGCTATGATTAAGGCAGGGTTCATTAAAATTCCTTGAGTATTTCTTCTCATTTACTGTTTTTCACCATAGGCATGTGAACTTATGCTAATTGTATAGTGGTTTTCCAGATATTGAGAAAGATTTTTCTGGCCCAATAGTCAAAAATACTTGGATTTTAAAATTGGACAACTTGGAAGGTTACATTAACTCTTTCATGACACTGAAAGAGTCAGAGAATAATGAGTTTTTAAATCACAGAGCCATTGCTTTCACTACATTTACTGTTTCTTCCAGAAAATTTCAGGTATTTTTCAATTTATTTCCCAAGAAATGAATTTCACTAATTTACTTCTGGGGAAGATTCTGGGCATTTGGAAGTTCTAATTTGGTAATCTAAGTTGTTCACATATCTATGACTCCCATATTCCATTTATTTTTAGGTATCTAGAACAGGTATTTAATATCCTGAAGGATCTCATTCAAGTCGTCACTTTCATTAAGTATTCACCCAGGGAATTTAGATATTGATAAGTCAAGATATAAATAATCAAATAGGCGTAGCTCTTTGGACCATACGCAGAGGGATCATTTAGGGCTGTGCTGTTGCTGTGCTTAGTCATTCAGTCGTGTCTGACTCTTCACAACCCCATGGACTATAGCCCACCAGGCTTCTCTGTCCATGGGGATTCTTCAGGCAAGAATCCTGGAGTGGGTTGCCATGCCCTCCTCCAGGGATGTTAGCCTATCAATAACAAAATACATAACCAACTATGGTTTAAAAACTAATTGGGGGTAATTTTTTTTCATATAACAAGGAAATTAGAGGTAAAGGGTTGCTTGCCTGACCTCAACTGCTCACTAGTGCCAGCCTGGGACCACATTCTTTCTATCATTCCCTCTTTCTTCCTCAACACGTTCACATTTTCTCTTATACTCCAGATATCACATTCATGTTTGTGGCAGGAAGGGGGGAGGGTATGGTGGAAGAAATTCCCAGAGAATATTTGCTTACGCCTCATTGTGCAGAATTATACGGTATGCAAGACTGGGGACATGACTATCTCTCTAGCGCTAGGTACAGTGCTTTGCTGGACAAAATCAGGCTTCTGCTGCAGAAGAGGAGAGTAGGGCTGGGGTAGAAACCAGCACTGTGAGGTGAACTAGGGTGAAAACCAGCCCTTCAAGTGTAGAAGAGGTGCCTCAAAGAACAGGGCCGTATCCATAAGGAACCTCCTCTCTTCGTCTTCACTTAATATCCCTTCCCTTTTTACAGTTGTATTACAGACTTGTCCTTTTATTTCCAAGAAAGTGTGGCCCAGCAGCTGAGAAATACCAAAAGTATTCTTCAGTCCACTCACAGGCCTGACAGCCGATGCGTGGCACTCAAGTCCTTTTATCTACACCTGCAACCACAATGAAGCAGGTCTCAGGCTGCAGATTTGTACTCACCAAAGACAACTACCATCTGGTCACCACCATGGTGGTGTGCTAGGTGAAAAGAGTGTATTTTCCAATATCATTTGAAAAACAGGTGGTTATCTCATCTTCCATCATAGAGGCTTCCCTTTTAACATGTGGTGACTTAAAATGAACCCATCATAATTTTTGTAACTCTATCCTGAGGTCTCACAAAAGTGTCCAGAATCAGCTAAAGTTTCTGCTTCTCAAAATAGCTCTGAGCAAATTGACTTCTCAAGGACAAAAATCTGTGCATGGATCTCTTAGCATGTGGCAACTCGACTTCTAAAATCTTCTTACCTGAATCAAATGTAGACTGACTCTTTAAAAATATATTAAAACTTTTGGACCATGCAACACAAAATAAACTTTAGATGATGACTAAACTGAATAAATATGCATGGATAAGGTCATAAAAAGTGGAAATGTTATGATACAAGGAGAGTGATTTTTTTCTTTGAAATATTTTAAGTCACTTCTATTTGTCCTTTGATGAAACAAGCTAATTTAAATTGGGGATAAGGTAACAGCACTAGCCATGGAAAATTAGAGAAAGCCTCTAAAATAGGGTATGATTCCCCTCATTTAGTAATAACTTAGATTATATATGTTACATAATTTTGTTGAATGAATACAAGATTTATAGAGCATAATGTCATCTGATAGCTTGCTGGAAATGATCTGTTATATAGCTTATATGCATTTTCAACTTAAAAAGGGTGGAAGAGATAGTTACACTTATTCTCTTAAATTATAGAGAGAATATTATATCTAAATTAAGTGTGAGTGTTTAGTTCTATTCTGATTAGGATAAATACAAAATCATAAGCAAAATCTTCCTTCTTCCATAGAAATTTCCTAATTCCTGAAACTTTGGCTTTTCTTTGTGTTCTTGTTTCCCCATCTCCTCCTCCTCTGCTTCCTTTTCCCCCATTCCAGCAAATGTCCTGCTATATAATAGATAGCCCAGTGGGCTATCAGATGACATTGAGCTCTGCATAGCTTATATTCATTCAATAAAATTATGTACCATACATGATCTAAATTATTACCAAATAAGGAGAATCATGCCCAATTTTAGGGGCCTTTTCTAATTTTCCATGGCTTGTGCTGTTAGCGTTTCCCCAATTTAAATTAGTTTTTTTTCATCAAAGAACAATTAGAGGAGACTTAAAGACTAATTTACTTTATATTTTTGATGACCTGGTTTTAGGCAGTTTCTCAATGCACTTACACAGAATTATCACCAAATAAAAGAAAAAAAAAAGATCAATGTTAAGTACATAATACATGTAAGTCATAGCTATAGAAAATAACAGTATATATTTTAAATAACTATGTCCTTTTTGGAGTTGTTTTTTTTTAACACCACCACGAGTCCTGTTTCACCTGGACCTCTTGGGCCAGAGTAATTCTGTCCTTGTTTAAATTCAATATTTGCTTTTGATAATTAGTCACATGACACCTCTTGTCTAAATTATATTTTAGTTTCTAATATCACAAATATTTTAATGTATTTCTTATCTCTCTGATTAGACTGAAGACATCACAAAATATTTTTATTTTCCTCAGTGCCCGCCACATGAAATGCTCTCAATTGATTATAAATTGGTTTTCCCCAAAATTAGAAAGAAGACTTTTCTTATAAAAATGACAACCTTGTTTAGTGCATTTGGAAATTACCTAATACAGGAAATCACCATGTAAAGTAAGCCATTCTTTGACTCACTTCCTAAAGGATTTTTCCCATGAGCTTCCTTTAAAGCTTGAGTTTTACTTTCTGCTGAGATTTCAAGTTTTGGGGTTTTCTGCCTAGAGCTTACTGTGCATTCTCTTCATCAATACTCAGTCTCAAGGAATCAAGGAGCCAGCCAACAATTACTACCCCAACCCGTGGAAATCAGAACCATACATCCTGATGTCTGTGTAAGTGTAAGAACTGCTGTAGATCTGCATTTCATCCAGAAAATATAATAATACGTATTGTGTGATACCAGTATATTTGAAGTGAGATGTTTCGGAAATGCTTCTGAATTAAGATATCAGTATTCTAAGAGGAAGTAACCCTAGTTTTTCCAAACTGGCTTTAGTTGTCAGGTTCTCCAGCAACCTACAACTAAGATTCTAAGTGGCAGGCACACAAATAAAGGTCACCCCCCACCATACACATTCATGCACATATATACTCATAATCACTTATAAACACATAAAACTATAAGATGCCTTTGCCATATAAATGGTCATGAAAAGGTTGGAGATAAAGACAGCTCATTTATATAATCAAGGTTCAGAAAAAATAATACAAATGAAACTAGTTGGTCTACTATTTTATCCCAAGCTATAGCTCACACACCCGCAATCATCTGTAAAGTGCATTATCTGTATTGAGAAGCTATTCATTAGTATCTGATGACCTGAATATCTTAAACTGATCCACACAAATTTCTGATATAACATTTCACTTGACATTTAATTCTGAAATTAACTAAAAGTTCATGCCTCAGTGGACTGTGTAATAATTAATAAGTTCTGTCAGGATGAAACTAATCATTTTTAGATCATTTTGATAAAAATGATACCCCATCATTCTCTTCAATCATCACATTTGTGAAGAAAATGAAAATGCCAAGCACTTAAATCACTTATAAAAATGGAATGTCTCCAGTATGAATCTAAACACTCAGTATCACTAAGAGTCTTACACAAACATACATAAAATAATTTCATTTTGTGAGTCAAACATGGAAAGGGAATTGGTCTACACTCTGTGTAGGAAGCCAGCCAAGCACTTTATCAATATCCTTTAAAATTTTGATTTCATTCTATTATAATCATGGTGATAACCTATGTGGTCTTCACAATGCCTTCTACATCTAGAGAATGGTATGCTGAAAAATTCCACCCTCTCTCCTTTCTGGGATAAAGATTTGCTTTCAATGTTATCAATAGCTGAAGCGATGCTCATCTGTGACCATCTGTTCTTATTATAAAACAGTAGATTTTGGTATAATTTTCAAGCATTGAGCTTGTCTAAACACTGGAACACCTGTTTGATCTTCACGCTTCAGATGGGTGAGCGTGTGTGGGAGGTTAGACATGGGGAAATAAAGGTTTCACAACTTCTTTTGAAATGGAAAATATCAAATAAATGAATTATTTTTTTTATTTGATGATTATTCATCTACTGTTAGAAAAAGTTATTGAACTAAGTGTTGAAAACTGGGATTCATATTGAAACATCTATAGTTAAATGTAGAAATGGGGAAAATATACAAATATATTTATGATTCTGTAGTGATAAAGAATCTGCCTGCCAATGCAAGAGATGCAAGAGATGTGGGTTCTACACCTGGGTCAGGAAGATCCCCTGAAATAGGAATTTCCAAGTATTCTTGCCTGGAAAATCCCACAGACAGAGGAGCCTGGATGGATACACTCTATGGGGTCACAAAGAGTGGCATAAAACTGAGGAAGTGAGCACGCGAACACACACATATATAGACTGTGTTATCAATTCCCGAGTAAGTACCTTATTCCCAGAGTAGTGTCAGCACATGGAGGTACTCACTATGCATGCTAAGTCCTACAGCCGTGTCCGACTCTGCAACCCTATGGACTGTAGCCCACCAGGCTCTTCTGTCCATTCTTCTCCAAGCAAGATTACTAGAATGGACTACCATACCCTCCTCCAGGGAATCTTCCCAACCCAAGGATCAAACCCTCTTCTGCGGCTACTGAACTGCAGGCAGATATTTTTTACTACTGAGCCAGCAGGGAAGGCCAGATACTCACTATACACGTGCTTAATAAATAAAAGAGAAGGCACTGCTCAGAGCAAACACCCTCTTCCAACAACACAAGAGATGACTCTGCACGTGGACATCATAAGATGGTCAATACTGAAATCACACTGATTGTATTCTTTGCAGCCGAAGATGGAGAACCTCTATACAGTCAACAAAACCAAGACTGGGAGCCGACTGTGGCTCAAATCATGAACTCCTTATTGCCAAATTCAGACTTAAATTGAAGAATGTAGGGGAAACCACTAGAAAATTCAGGTACGACCTAAATCAAATCCCTTACAATTATACAGTGGAAGTCACAAATAGATTCAAGAGTGCCTGAAGAACTCTGGATGGAGGTTCGTGACATTGTACAAGAGGAAGTGATCAAAACCATCCCCAAGAAAAAGAAATGAAAAAAGGCAAAATGGTTGTGTGAGCAGGCCTTACAAATAGGTGAGAAAAGAAGAGAGGCAAAAAAGGCAAAGGAGAAAATGAAAGATATACCCATCTGAATGCAGAGTTCCAGAGAATAGCAAGGAGAGATAAGAAAGCCTTCCTGAGTGAACAACGCAAAGAAATAGAGGAAAACGACAGAATGGGAAAGACAAGAGATCTCTTCAAGAAAATTAGAGATGCCAAGGGAACATTTCATGCAAAGATGGGCTCGATAAAGGACAGAAATGGTATGGACCTAACAGAAGCAGAAGATGTTAAGAAGAGGTGACAAGAATACACAGAAGAACTATATAAAAAAGATCTTCATGACCCACATAACCACAATGGTGTGATCACTCACCTGGAGCCAGACCTCCTGGAATGCAAAGTCAAGTGGGCCTTAGGAAGTATCACAAAGAACAAAACTAGTGGGGGTGATGGAATTCCACCTGAGCTATTTTAAATCCTGAAGATGATGGTGTTAAAGTGCTGCACTCAGTCAGTTCAGGCGCTCAGTTGTGTCCAACTCTTTGCAATCCCATGAACCATAGCACGCCAGGCTTCTCTGTCCATCACCAACTCCTGGAGTCCACCCAAACCCATGTCCATTGAGTTGGTGATGCCATCCAACCATCTCATCCTCTGGTGTCCCCTCCTTCTGCTCTCCCCAATCCCTCCCAGCATCAGGGTCTTTTCAAATGAGTCAACTCTTCGCATCAGGTGGCCAAAGTATTGGAGTTTCAGCTTCAGCGTCAGTCCTTCCAATGAATATTTAGGACTGATTTCCTTTAGGATGGACTAGTTGGATCTCCTTGCACTCAATATGCCAGAAAATTTGGAAAATTCAGCAGTGGTCACAGGACTGGAAAAGGTCTGATTTCATTCCAGTTCCAAAGAAAGGCAATGACAAAGAAAGACAATGCCAATGAATGTTCAAACTACCACATAAACTGCACTCATTTCACATGCTAGTAAAGTATATGCTCAAAATTCTCCAAGTAAGGCTTCAACAGTATGTGAACTGAGAACTTCCTGATGTTCAAGCTGGATTTTGAAAAGGCAGAGGAACCAGAGATCAAATTACCAACATGCATTGGATCACAGAAAAAGCAAGAGAATTCCAGAAAAAACATCTACTTCTGCTTCACTGATTATGCTAAAGCCTTTGTGTGGATCACAACAAACTGTGGAAAATTCTTAAAGACATGAGAATATCAGACCATCTTATCTACCTGAGAAACCTGTATACAGGTCAAGAAACAACAGTTAAAACTGGAATGGAACAACAGGCTGGTTACATTATGGGAGAGGAGTATGTCAAGGCTGTATATTGTCACCCTGCATATTTAACTTCTATGCAGAGTACGTTTTGTGAAATGCCGAGCTGGTTGAACGAGAAGTTGGAATCAAGACTGCCTGGATAAATATCAGTAACCTCATATATGCAGATAACACCACACTTATGGCAGAAAATGAGAAAGAACTGAAGAGCCTCTTGACGAAAGTGAAAGAGGAGAGTGAAAAAGTTGGCTTAAAGCTCAACATTCAGAAAACCAAGATCGTGGAATCTGGTCCCATCATTTCATGGCAAATAGATGGGAAACAGTGGAAACAGTGACAGACTTTATTTTGGGGAGCTCCAAAATCACTCCAGATGGTGATTGCAATCACGTTATTAGAAGATGTTTGCTCCTTGGAAGGAAAGTTATAACCAGCCTAGACAGTGTATTAAAAAGCAGAGATATTACTTGGCCATCAAAGGTCTGTCTAATTAAAACTATGGCTTTTCCAGTAGTCATGTATGGATGTGAGAGTTGGACTATAAAGAAAGCTGAAAGCCAAATAATTGATGCTTTTGAACTGTGGTGTTGGAGAAGACTCTTGAGAGTCCCTTGGACAGCAAAGAGATCCAACCAGTCCATCCTAGAGGAAATCGGTCCTAAATATTCATTGGAAGGACTGATGCTGAAGCTGAAACTCCAATACTTTGGCCACCTGATGTGAAGAACTGACTTATTTGAAAAGACCCTGATCCTGGGAAAGACTGAAGGCGGGAGTAGAAGAGGATGACAGAGAATGAGATGGTTGGATGGCATCACTGACTCAATGGATATGAGTTTGAGTAAAGTCTGGGAGTTGGTGATGGACAGGGAGGCCTGGAGTGCTACAGTCCATGGGGTCCTCAAGAGTTGGACAAGAGTGAACTACAACAGCAACAATAATAAATAAAATTTGTTTAAATCTCATAAGGGAGTGACACTTTTATTAATATTTTCCTTTTACAGAAGAGTAAGACTGAAGCTAAAGTCTATATATATTATTTATTTATTTTATTCTATTTTTTAACTTTACAATATTGTATTGGTTTTGCCATATATCAACATGAATCTGCCACAGGTATACACCTGAACCCACCTCCCTCCTCCCTCCCCGTACCATCCCTCTGGGTTGTCCCAGTGCACCAGCCCCAAGCATCCAGTATCATGCATCAAACCTGGACTGGCGACTCGTTTCATATATGATATTATACATTTTCAATGCCATTCTCCCAAATCATCCCACCCTTTCCCTCTCCCACCGAGTCCAAAAGACTGTTCTATACATCAGTGTCTCTTTTGCTGTCTTGTACACAGGGTTATTGTTACAATCTTTCTAAATTCCAAATATATGCGTTAGTATACTGTATTGGTGTTTTTCTTTCTGGCTTACTTCACTCCATATAATAGGCTCGTTTCATCCACCTCATTAGAACTGATTCAAATGAAGCTAAAGTATAATAATAGGTAGAGTTGAGACTCAGAGGGATTCCCTCAGACTCCTATTTACATAGTTTCCATTAGACAGTGTGGGAAACTTTGTTTCAGATGATTTCCTCTATTAGCAACATCTCAACAGATATAGAAAGATTTGAAATACCAAAGCCAGAGGGTATCAGTTTGGAAAAGCTAGCCCGAGGAAATGACTTTTAATGAGTTTTGAAAGCAGAAGCAAGATTTTGGAGACACCAGGAGGTAAGGAAAGGAGGGAACATACAGTCTTGGAACAAGCATGTTTACTAGAGCAGTGTCACAATCAGGCAGGGCGAAGGGATGTTTCTATTTCTATGGAGGGAAGAATAATTGGTAGAGAGATTTGAAACCTACAATTACGAGCTTGGCGTTGGTACAAAGCAGAATTGGGAGAGTGATTGATGTGCTTAAAACATCAGTAGTGGGTGAGTACTGCTGTGGGGTGAAGGATGGATTGGCAAGCCTGGGAGGTCTGGCTGCCTGGAAGGCTGGCACAGCAGGACCCAGTCTGGATCAGTTGCTGATGGCACTTGATCGAGCCAAGACAGAGATGCTATCGAGACAGAATCCATGTGTTTCAGCCATGTCTCCAGGCGCCTCTTTGCCCTTCAAAAAGCTCTTATGAGTGATGAAGCACCTCATTTTGTCTTTTCCCTTAAAACAGTGTTTTTAGATTTCTCTTAGAATATCAAATTTGCACATGAACTGAAACAAAATATTTTGGGTTGTCACTGAAGTACCTCCAAATCAAACAAAAAAGAGTCTGGGGTGATTTGAAAACTAAAACAATATGCTTGTTAGCTGTGTATGGAAATGGGAAGCTTATCTTGTCTGACTGTTCCTTTTTTATTTCAAAAAAGGGAAATTGAGACTTGGAGAGATGAAGTGATTGTATTCATTTATTCATTTAGCACAAGCTCTGGATTCCTATTCATCTTATATTTGAATTTGAGCTTTCCATTTATTTTCTGAGTCACTTTGGAAAAGTCATTTGACTTTCTCTGTTTCTTCCTCTGTAAGATAAAGATAAATATAGTGCAATGATCATTATAATTGGTATAAAACATTACTTTTCAAGGAACTATAGAGTGATGGTTAATGGTATATGCTCTGGAACTAGACTCCTTGGATTTAACCCTCACATAACCACTCACACACAGTGAGAACTCGGATCAGCTGCCTGGTCTCCCCAGGTCCCTTCTCTGTTAAATGGAATATGCCTGTCAATATTTGTGTGCATGTTCTTAGTCTCTCAGTCATATCTGACTCTTTGCAACCCCATGGACTGTATCCCATGAGGCTCCTCTGTCCATGGGGATTCTCCAGGCAAGAATACCAGAGTGGGTTGCCATGCCCTCCTCCAGGGAATCTTCCAAACCGAGGGATTGAACCTAGGTCTTGTGCATTGCAGGTGGATTCTTTACCGTCTGAGCCACCAGAAGCCTGCTATTTTATGCAATATTAAATGAGAAAAGATGGGCTTCCCAGGTGACACCAGTGGTAAAGAATGCACTTGTCAATGCAGAAGACATAAGAGACACAGGTTTGATCCCTGGGTTGGTAATATCCCCTGGAGGAGGGTATGGCAACCCACTCCAGTATTCTTACTTGGAGAATCCCACGGACAGAAGAGCCTGGTGGTCTACAGTCTATAGGGTTTCAAAGAGTAGGACACGACTGAAGCAACTGAGCACACACACAGATGAGAAAAGATATATGTGTATATGTATAGATGTATATAAAAGATAAATATATATATATATAGTAATATTGTACACACAAACCAGTAAATCTTAAAGGCAATCAACCCTGAATATTCATTGGAAGGAATGATGCCTAGCCTCAAGGAAGGCTAAGCTCCAAATAACTGATGTTTTCAAAGTGTGGTGCTGAAGAAGATTCTTGAGAGTCACTTGGACTGCAAAGATATCAAACCAGTCAATCCTAAAGGAAATCAACCTGAATATTCCTTGGAAAGACTTATGCTGAAGCTGAAGCTCCAATACTTTGGCCACCTGATGTGAAGGGCTGACTCACTGGAAAAGACTCTGATGCTTGGAAAGATTGAGGGCAGGAGGAGAAGGGGATGACAGAAGATGTGATGGTTGGCTGGCATCACCGACTCAATGGACATGAGTTTGAGTGAGCTCCAGGAGATGGTGAAGAGAAGCCTGGCGAGCTGTAGTCCATGGGGTTGCAAACAGTCAGACATGACTTGATTCTGAACAACAACAACTATACACACACACACACACACACACACATGCATACACTTATACATTACCAGACTTCACCTCCAGCCAATAACACTGGGTAAATGTTAGCTATAGCTATGATTGTTATTGTCCTCATTCTCATCACCATTGGTTAATACCCACGGTGTTTTGGGTAGTGCGTCAGATGAAGTATAGAGAGGAATGAGAGACCCAGTTTCTTCTGTCTAGGAGCTCTAGAGGCTAGGGAGGTGACATAAAGTAACTAGAACTACAAGCCAGCGTGATAAGTGCCGCCATGGGGGTTCCCCTCTATCTTTCTTAGAGCTCAGAATGACCCGCGTGAATCAGGAGCAAGGGGCTGTAGGTGAGTCATTTGAATTGAAACTTACCAGATAAGTAGTTCTCAGTAGATCTTGGAGTGACATGAAGAAAGAGTTTGTATGTATTAAGAGCCTCAGGAGCAGAGAGCGGGTCAGCTAGATAGAAGGCATGTGTTTAAGCTTAGAGAAAATCCAAGTGGTAGTTTTGTACGGTTGGTGATAGATTGAACATGAGGAATAGGGAGAGGTGAGGCTAAAACATTACACAATAGCTTGATGGAAAAAGGCCTTGTTAAGAGCACTAAATTGTGTGCACTTTTTCTTGAAGGCATTGAAGTACAATGAGATGATTTTAAGCAAAAAAGTTCTTCTTGTCAAATATTGATGGATGCCTCCTGGTCCCACTTCTAACTATATGGATACTGCAATACCATTACCTGTTGACTTGACTGCTTTCATTTCTCCTACCAGGTGGTAACTTCCTTGAGGGCAGTCACCTGTCTTTAAATTCCCGGTATCTCTCATGATGCCTGGAAGAAGTGGGTATTTCATAAATATAGATGAATGAATAAACAAAAGGAGGAGACAACACAGAAATTCATCTGAGGCTCTTTTCCCCTTAATTCATGTGACTTGATAAGAATCTAATATTGTCAGTGGCAGGAGACACAGAAAGGGGGTGGATTCAAGAAACATTTAAGTAAGAACAATGACAAGTCTTGGAGTTAGAGATTTAATTGGAAGCAAGAAGAGCTTGTCTAGAATGACCTTTAGATTTAGAATTCGGTTAACTCAGTGGATGATGGTAATATTCACTGAGTGAACATCCAGGAGTAGGTTAGAAGCAGAAGATAAAGAATTTACATTCAGATGGATCAAATTTAAGGATCCTGTGGATCGAATGAAGGGATCTCTAGGAGGCAGGTGGATGGAGCGATTTTGGTGTCTTTTAAGTCAGAACCCACTGCACCTTCTACTATGGAAAGCTTTAAAAAAAAGCCAAACCAACCAACTACTAACTAGAATGTCAGCTACCAGCTATTAGAATGTTAACACAATATATATATATATATATATTGACGTTTTAGTGGTTATAAAGTCAATTCTTGACCATTTGTCTGAAATGTTCATAAACCCATCTTTGTTTCGGGAAATGATACTCATCCATGAGGGCCCAGGTTGAACAGCAGCCCCTTCAAAAGAATTCTTGCCACACTCTTCCAGATGCAGTGAACATACACTTAGCATTTCATATAACTCTGACTTTAGCACTTGTACCAAAGGATACTCAAGAATTTGTGTTCATCTTCCTTTATTACATGCAAGAGAGTGCCACGATTAATACTGTGGATTGTGGAATAAGATAAGGCTTGAAATCTGAACTTTGTCACTTAGCTGAGTGATCTGGTGGAAGCAGCTTGCCTTAGCCTAGCCTCAGGTTTTATCATATGTAAAATTCAATGGTAACAGATGAACCTATTTGCAAAGCAGAGACAAGAGACACAGAGACAGAGAACAAATGTATGGACACCAAGAGGGAAAAACAGGGGTGGCATGAACTGAGAAATTGGGATTAACATATATACACAACCATGTATAAAATAGGTAACTAATGAGAACCTGGTGGCTCAGCAGGTAAAGGATACGCCTGCCATGCAGGAGACCCCGGTTCAATCCTGGGTCAGGAAGATCTCCTGGAGAAGGGATAAGCTACCCACTCCAGTATTCTTGGGCTTCCCTGGTGGCTTAGCTGGTAAAGAATCTGCCTGCCATGCGGGAGACTCTGGTTCAATTCCTGGGTCAGGAAGATCCCCTGGAGAAGGGATAAGTTACCCACTCCAGTATTCTTGGGCTTCCCTGATAGCTCGGCTGGTAAAGAATCTGCCTGCCATACAGGAGACCCCGGTTCCATTCCTGGGTAGGGAAGATCTTCTGGAGAAGGGATAAGCTACCCACTCCAGTATTCTAAGGCTTCCCTGGTGGTTCAGCTGGTAAAGGAGCCGCCTGCAATGCAGAAGACCTGGGTTTGATCCTGGCTTGGGAAGATCCCTGGAGAAAGGAAAGGCTACCCACTCCACTATTCTGGCCTGGAGAAGTCCATGGACTGTATGGTCCAGGGGGTTAAAAAGAGTCAGACACGACTGAGGGACTTTCATGAATGAGAACCAACTGTACAGCACAGGGAATTCTACTTGATGCTCTGTGGTGACCTGGATGGGAAGGAAATTCCAAAAAGAGGGGATATATTTATACATATAACTGATTCATTTTGCTGTACAGCAGAAACTAACACATTTTAAAACACCTATCCTCCAATAAGTGTTTTTTAAAAAAATTCAAAGGGCAACACTTATGATGAAGATTTGTAACCCTCCACTGGCTTTTTCATCACGCTCAGTGTAGTATTCCCATCTCATCTCATTCCCTTTGCTCCAGCCACACCGACCTCCTCACTGTCCTGGGATGCCCTTTCCCAACTACCTGCAGCACAGTTATTTCCCTCACCTTATCAAACATTTTCACAAAAGCCATCCTCTGTCACACAGATAGAATAGAGGGAATTGCTGCTTAGTCTACTATGGAATCAGGCATGCAACCTGGCAAAGGGTGCAAGGAAATTCACTCCAAGGAAATTGTACCAGGGAGGAGAATTTTGTGTAAAATTTTCTCCTTTTACATTATCACCTTTGATGTAGTTTTGACATTTGAAATGCAATTAAAAGTTCAATTCCTTCAGCGAGATCTTCCCTGAATCCCTTCTGTAAAATTTCATTTTCACACTACAAGATTTCATATCTTCCTTCTCTGCTTTATTTTCTCCTCCTTAGCATTCATTACAGTCTAATATGCTAACTTATGTTTTATACCAAACAGGAAAGAAAGCTTTTTGAGAATGGAAATTTTGGTCTGTCTTGTTCACTGATTTATCTTTAGCACCTAGAAAAGTGTTTAGCACATAGTAGGCACTCAAAAAATATATTTGGAATGAATGAATTACATATGTAGTAGTTTTGTATAGTACCTGGTCTGTACAAAGAGCTCATGAAGTGGTGGCTGTTATTGTTGTAAATTTTGGTAATATTTTACAAGATCTTCAGAAGTCACAAAATACACTGCATTCATTATCTTATTCTTCCAAGGTGAGCTTCCAAGGTGTCAGTAGTGGTAAAGAACCCATCTGCCAATGCAGTAGACATAAGAGATATGGGTTCAATCCCTGGGTTGAAAGCTCCCCTGGAGGAGGGCATGGCAATCCACTTCAGTATTCTTGCCTGGAGAACCCTAAGGGCAAAGTAGCTTGGTTGGCTACAGTCTATAGGGTCGAAAAGAGTCGGATACTACTAAAGTGACTTAGAGCAGGCACAGGTAGTTTGTGGATGAATGAATGAAAGAATCAACCAAAGGTTAATTACCTGGGTTACTATTGGTGACTTGGTGCTGCTTCCAAGGTGACACTCCAGATCTGGAGAGAAACTGGAAAGTAGAGTGGGCTCAGCAAGTCGGAGAAACTCCCACTCAAAAGTCCCCTGATTTCTGTGGTTGTTGTCCACATACTGAGTCATGCCCAACTCTTTGTGACCCTATGGACTGTAGCACGACAGGCCTGCCTGTCCTTCACTGTCTCCTGGAATTGGCTCAAACTCATGTCCATCGAGTCAGTGATGCCATCTAACCACGTCATCTTCTGTTGTCCCCTTCTCCTCCTGCCTTCAATCTTTCCCAGCATCAGGGTCTTTTCCAATGAGTCAGCTCTTCACATAAAGTGGCCAAAGTATTGGAGCTTCAGCATCAGTCCTTCCAATGAATATTCAGGGTTGATTTCCAATTTCCTTGTGATTGAGTGGTTTAACCTCCTTGCAACCCAAGAGTCTTCTTCAGACCAAAATTCAAAAGCATCAGTTCTGAGTAGGTTATCATCAAGGAACATTTACCCTTCTCATAGCCTCTGAGTCTGTGGGTTTTGAAAACTGAGGCAAGAGGTAAAATATTTCACTTATTTAACTGTCTTTTAAAATTAAATTGCCTTCACAGTAACTCAGAAATGGATTTAAAACAATCAGATTGTACAACCCTTCTTTCTTTTACATAGACACATGCATGTGTGTGCACACACACAGGATTTAACCTGATAATTTAAAATTCTTTTTCATGCCTTTGTCTTAGTGATTTGTGGGAAGTGTGCAGATATTTACAAAGTGCTATTAATGATTTTAGAAAGTGGGAAGTTAGTCTGTCAAAACCAAGTTTAGTTAGTCTGGTGGCAGGTGGTACCAACAGGCATAATGAATTTCAAGTTTAAATTACAAAGAACTATTGATCCTAACAGTAAGGCATGCCTGAAAGTGAAATTGACATGGAACGAATCTGACATTGAAATACTATCTTAAAATCTGGAAAAGCATAATAGTGAATTCAATTATATAACAAAAGGGAATTGGAGAAAATGAATAAATTGGTGGTGATCTTTCCTTCAAACATGTATTTTTCTCTATAAGTCAAGTTCATACTGCACACAATCAGTTCTCCTGATTTCTTACTTCTTCACTTAGTTTCAGTAATAATTTAGCTTAATAATTAGAAAGTTTTGAATTCACGTTAAAGTCAGCACATTAAAAAAAAAAAAAACCTACAGAAGTAGTTTGAGTCCAATTTGCAAAAAAGAACTTTAATCCAGGACTTGAGGTGAATTAATGGGAGACCTTAAAAGCTCTGAGTGTGAATCCAGGTTCTGCAAGAAAGAACCATGAACCACAGGCAAATTATTTAACCTCTGATTTTAAGTTCTTTGGTTGTAAAGTATGAACACGATGATTCCTACTCCATTGTACCTGTTTTGAAGCATAAAAGAAAGGTATGTGATTGGGTCAGACATATAAAAAATAGATAAAATTCATTTTGACACATGTTTGAATAAAACTGTCATGGATCTTTTTTATGGGATCAAACAATTGTGTAAAGTCAAGAAGAGAAATGTTTGCAGTTAGATTTTATAGAAGAGGAAACATGCTCAGATGTGGTAAGTAACTTAGACACCTAACAGGGATTATAACTCATATCTTCTGATTCTTGGCCTACTGTTTCTCTTCATTCAATCTCTCACTATATTCCAGTAAGCTATGAGGTGAAGATCAAAACTATCCTAATATAATTTTTTTACCCTTTTCTCTTCCAAAGGCCTAACAACACACTTAATAACCTATACATCATGTATTTTAGTAGTTCCTATGCGGTAAGCAGGTTTCTGCCAGCAGCAAATAGTAGAACAAAAGTATTTTCCCCATGAAGCTTATACAGTGGTAGAATTGATTCATTCAGTCAATGTACATGGATTCTGTTACATCCCAGATGGAGTCTAGGAACTAAAAATATAGAAATCCTTATAGTAATATTGTAGGTAAGGACATATATCAGGAAAGGGTGAGTGAAGACAGTACATAAAGAATTCTGCATGTTCAGGCATGGTAAAGGGCTTGGGGGTTAGATAAACTCTGATTAATCCAGGAAGTCTTACCAAGGATGCAGACAATGAACTTGGTCCTGGAGTATGAGATCATAATCCAGTTACCTGAAGTCAGTGTGGAAGATACCACCTGGAGGAGGTCTTCACCCCTGCTTTGAAAAGCAGTATGTTTGATTTAATATCTAGGAAATGGCATGCCCCCTGAATTATTAAACCAAACCAGTTTCCAGAAATCGTTGGGTTTCTAAATGGAAAAGACATTCATTGTAATTTTATATAATATGCTTTTAGTGCATTCAGAAAGCATATTGGGAGATTTATGCATAACTGTTAGGGGCTAAACCTTTGTGTCTCCCCAAAATTCATCTAAGGAAAGCTTCACTCCCATAATATAACCATAATATAACACACTTGGGCCATCTCTAAGGCTATTTCTGGTTGATCCACTTTAAAATGATTTACCAAATGGAAATAAGAATTAAATTTTGAAATCAATGGATAGATGCAATATTGCTCAAAATGTCCTAAAATTACTCCAAAGGACTAAGCATTAATAATATTTAAGTTTATGATTAAGTCTGGGGTAAATCATGGCTTTGTGTTAGCTCAACACAAAGATACTGATTATTTTTTTAAGACCTACTAGAATTCAGTTCTAAATATATAGTCCTGCAGCTCTAGGATTTTCTGATATTTTGTACAGTAATCCTTTCTAAGCCCAGCTATTACAACAGCTTTCTGTGCTTATACACGTTTTTCAGACTGGCTCAATTTATGTTTTTAATCTAGTCCTCAAACTTTTCAATGCATCTTGTCATTCTTGCCTGCCATCCTGACAAAGTAGTATGCAGCTATCATTTGCAGAAATATAGTATCTATCAGAGTGGAAAAGCATATTGCTTTGTCTTTTTTGTCTGTCTGTTTGAGGGTGGGGTGTATGTTTTGGTTTCACTTGCAGCTAACATATTTATATACTATCAAGTGAGCAGGTAAGCCTAGGACATTGTTTTAATCTCTTAGGATAAAATCTGGCTAACAACCTCAGTGGATGATTACAGATGTGTCATACTCAGACATAATCAAGGGGACTATTTGGAGACACGGGTGACATATCCTACATGTTCCTTGTGCGGATCGCCCCCAGTGTGAGGCAGAACAAAGCAAACAACCCAGATTTGCTCAGGTGGACTGAGGCTAGAGAGGCGAGGCAGTGTAAGGAAGTCTAAGGAAGAACTGCCTTCCCTCATATCCAAATCACACATCTAATTAAATGCTTACCATGTTCTCAGTACAAAATATAGGATTCATTTACTTAGCAAATATTCCTTAACTACCTCCTACTATGTATTAGTCATTCTGCTGGGTGCTGGGGTCACAAAGATTAACAGGACACATCCCATATCTAAGAGAGTTCACAGCATTGTAGACATTTTATTTTATTTTTTGGCTAAAAAAAGGGGGGAGAGGCTGAGGAGTCAAGTACCAATCTCAGTTTGGTTGTTTTTTAATTGAAATTGGAATTACTTTGAGCATATAAGTAAGTGAGGAAATATGCCTGCAGAACCATCAAGAGCAGGTACCGAGACCCTGCTGCTGACTTTTCTGTTCCTAGTTTAACACAGTCCAACACAGAGTAATGAGCAGCTCAATGGTCATGGAATGAACTGGTAGACTGATTGATCCACATGCGCCCTGCCTGGTCAGTGCTCATTGATCCATACTTCTCAAAACTACCACAGTCCACTTACATGGGCTTGACATTATTTTACATGCTCTATTCTCCTTTCATTGGGGGGACTCACCAACTGGATTGTACACATCTTGTGTGGGCACGTGGAAGGGCTCTTCTGCACTCCTGGAAACACCATGCACACAGCACAGCCTTGAGAGACACTGTGTTGACTGCCCACATCTGGAGAAGTTGGTTTGAGCCAGGATGCTGATGTCCTGAACTCTGTTCTAACAGACTAACTCTTCTCATTTCAGGGCTTTGTTAGGGCTCCTGCTTCTCAAGACACTTGTCTTGAAAGAGTGTCTGAAGATTCCTCCACTGCCCATAGCATTCATTTGGCCTGACTCTGGCTTAAAGGACGTGCAATAATTCCAGAGTTGCAGAGGGTCTCACTGGAGAGGCTGCAGTTAGCATTATCATTATCCGGCTGTTCCAGGTGCTCTCCCAGCATCCCAGCAGCCTCATCATCCCACGTGGGGTGAGACATATTCAGACTCAGAGGGTCAGAGTGCCATGGTTTTAACCAACTCATTTTAAACATGGATCAATTTAGAATATTATTTACTTATTGAACGGGACTAAATGTTGGCTCTTTCCTTACTTGATCAGGACAAAGTATTTGGAAATTCAAGCCTGAAATCATCTGTTACTACAGTTTCCATTCATGGATTAAAGAGCAAGTTAAATTACACTGTCCTCTCCCAGATTTACTAAGGATGAGAAGGGTTTGGTCCTCACATGGCTAGAAAATGAACAGATGAGAAAACAGTTCATGCAAAACGGTTTTCAAAACTAATTTTAAAGAAGTGTGCCTGTTCTTGTGTGGTAATGTGTGTGGGTATGTATTTTGTAGGGAGGTGGGGATTAAGGAAATCAGATTCTCTAAAAACAAAGTAATTTAGAGGAGTATCAACTGAAAGAAATCCAGATTAAAAAAAATTTTCATCAATGTTATGGAATATCATTGGAAAGATGTAAGAAAAGAGAAAATATTTTTAGCTGATCATATATATTTCCATTCTTTGCATGGTGCAATGTATTGCTAAGTGCCACACAATAGGACTTTGTTCTAATGAAATATAATTCTCAGATGGCTATGAGAAATTGCCGAGAAAGCTATATATTTTCCATAGAATACATGTTCCAATCAGGTTAAATGTTAAAAAACAACTTCAAAAAGTACTTACTATTAATAAGGTACCATATATGTAGCTTAATGTTTCAGAGAATTAATGCAACTTAATCAATATAATATTTTATTTCAAAAATTTGTTTTTGCCCATAAAGGGCAATATTTAATTTTTTAAAGGAGACTGGCACTCGCTATTGTGTCCATTGATTAAGTTATATTCAATTTCTTATTTACCTTTCTTTCATTTTGTTTTTAAACTTTACACCTGTAACATAGACCCCAGGCTATGGACTTGCAAGGTTTAAAAATGGATGTAGGTAATAGACAAGATGACAAAGATGATTTAAGAGGGGAAATAAAAGTGGTTAAAATGGTTCAGACAAAAGGTTTAAAATAATATTTCATATTTAGAGGAGGAAGCACAGCTTGAATCAAGATTTCCAGGAGAAATATCAGTAACCTCAGATATGCAGATGATACCACCCTTATGGCAGAAAGTGAAGAGGAACTAAAGAGCCTCTTGATGAAAGTGAAAGAGGAGAGTGATAAAGTTGGCTTAAAGCTTAACATTCAGAAAACTAAGATCATGGCATCCGGTCCCATCACTTCATGGTAAATAGATGGGGAAACAGTGGAAGCAGTGGCTGACTTTATTTTTCTGGGCTCCAAAATCACTGCAGATGGTGATTGCAGCCATGAAATTAAGACACTTACTCCTTGGAAAGAAAGTTATGACCAACCTAGACAGCATATTAAAAAGCAGAGACATTACTTTGCCAATAAAGTTCCGTCTAGTCAAGGCTATGGTTTTTCCAGTGGTCATGTATGGTTTTGAGAGTTGGACTATAAAGAAAGCTGAGTGTAGAAGAATAGATGCTTTTGAACTGTGGTGTTGCAGAAGACATGAGAGTCCCTTGGACTGCAAGGAGATCCAACCAGTCCATTTCTAAAGGAGATCAGTCCTGGGTGTTCATTGGAAGGACTGATGTTGAAGCTGAAACTCCAATACTTTGGCCACCTGAAACTCCAGTACTTTGGCCACCTGATGCGAAGAGCTGACTCATTGGAAAAGACCCTTATGCTGGGAAATATTGAGGGCAGGAGGACAAGGGGACAACAGAGGATAAGATGGTTGGATGGCATCACCGACTCAATGGACATGGGTTTGGGTGGACTCCAGGAGTTGGTGATGGACAGGGAGGCCTGGGGTGCTGAGGTTCATGGGGTTGCAGAGAGTCAGACACGATTGAGCAACTGAACTGAACTGAGAGGAAATTATCCTTTACAAACGAATTTGTCTCTGGGTGTCATGTTTGATAGGCTTGTGTTCTGGAATTATCCAGAGGACATTCTGTCAGTTCTCTCCCAGGTACTCCATTTGAGAAGCTGTTATTTCTTTAGGACTGGCTAACCCCATGAAGTTACTGCAACATATTCAATGTTATATGATGTTTGTTGCAGTGAAAATTGGGCAGAGATAAGATTTGGTTGATTCCTGAAAAGTAACTTATTATAGACTGGAGAATCTTTTGCTTCTTCTTTAAAAAAGATTTGAGGATGAAAAAAAAATAAATAAAAGCAAAGCAAATAGTATCTTGAATTTCTGCAAACCACACAACCTGCATGTCCCAATAATCTACTTGTGATAAGTTTGTAACATTGAAAGGTGATCATTTCTAGGATTTTTGTCTACTTTTACATATGAAGAATTCAATATAATTCACCTCAATGGAGGAATAAGAATCATAAAAATGTCATTGCTCTTAACTGTTATTTTTACCTTTTCTGGTTAGTTACATAAGCTTTCAAAACTCAAGTGTGTCCTACCCCAAAAAAGTATAAAGTAAAATTTCTAGATTTTATGACAGAATCCATATTCTAGATTATACAACAGTATTCAACTTATGACATAATAACTGGATACTTACCATGCTAAATGAAGTAACAGATACATGGCACAAATCATAATTCAAGGCAGACTTTTTCAATGTTTTTTATAATAATTACTTTTAGTAGCTCTGTGTATATATGTACGTATATATATAAAATTTATACTGCAAAGAAACAATTGAGAATTGAAATTCAGCTAATGCATTTTAAATTAGTTAAAAAATTATCATATATATATTTTAATGTTTAAAATTCATTATGTAAAAAGAAATAATCAAATGCATCATAAATGGATGGCAATGAGAGCTAAGCCTGAAAAAGACAGGAAGATAAAAGAGAAGCTCTATCCCGATGGATACTACAGATGGCAGACTTCCACTCTGCCCGTAACTTGCTACTAAATAAAAGAACACAGATTCAAAAGAGAAGAGCAATCTGAAGTATAATAGTGGTATTTTTTTAATTGTTATTTTAATGCTAGAAGCTATGCCAATCCATTCTGTGCTATAAACCAATAAAATATAGTTATATCCAACACACTATACAATTATATTTAGCTTTTATTATTGTTTTGGTGAAAACTGACTTCTATTCATTAAAAATTCACTTTCAGTTACATAGAATATTCATCTTATAAATTAAACAAGTTCAAGAAAATGATCCCTTTGGCCTCACTAAATATAATAATAGTTAACATTTACTGGGTACTTACAATACACCAGACACTCTTCTAAGGATTTAACATATATTAAAAGTATTAGCATTTGTTAATCAAGTTTATATAGGCCAAAAAAAAAAAAGACACATACACAGAATAGTTTATATGTCATGGGTTTATACAGATTTTGCTGACATAATTTTATTTAAATCAAACATAAACAAAATAATCATTTTTATTATTTCCCTGTTTCTTAAATAATTATGTTTCCTAGACACAAACCTGCCTTTCCACCATCTTTTATTTTCTGTTGTTTTATATTTCTTCTCGCAACCCTTTTCTTTCATCACCAGTTTCTTTCTGTCTCATCTTATATCATGTTGGCTGAATCTATCTTGGTGCAAATTTTTCCTGTTGTTCACGAGGCTAGCCAAATATCCAATATTACACGAAGGAAGCTAAACAGCAGAGAGTAGCTTTAGAAACATTTTTTCTACTCTTTCCACATAAGACACCCTAGAAATCAAAGTATATTCCTCAAATAATTCTCCAAAACACGTTTTTAAAACCAAGTTACTTCACTAGTTCACAAAGTTGCCTATTAGCATCTGTATTTAATGATATCTATTCAGTGTGATTCATTATAATATAAACTGTATTCATATCTTTCTAGGATGTTACAGCTAAAGGACAGAAAGAAAGAAAGTGAAGTTGCTCAGTCATGTCTGACTCTTTGCAACCCCATGGACTGTAGCCTGCCAGGCTCCTCCGTCCACGGGATTTTCCAAGCAAGAACACTGGAGTGGGTAGGCATTTCCTTCTCCAGAGACTCTTCCTGACCCGGGGAACAAACCCAGGTCTCCCACATTGCAGGTAGGCTCTTTTCCGTCTGAGCCACAAAATACTAGTATTATTTGCCCAATTATTTAATGGAGATAAACAGTTACAATTCAATGTTTCCATTGTTCAGGTTAATATAGAACTTTCAGTAATGAATCTGATTTCTCTGTTAACAGTGACACATTATTTATTTGACTAATGGACATGTGGCCTATACTCATAAATTATTCAATGAAATGGCAAAACCTTAAGATTTTCCTCTACATAATGCATTAAGTAAATTGATATTTTTTCTAGATGCACAAATTATAAAAAAAAAAACAAAACCTTTCAATTTGGGGTAAAGAAAATCTTTATAAAAATACTTTAAAAGCATTTAATTTTTAGAAATAAAATTTCATTAAGAAAACCTCATCTGAGTTTCTTTTGCACATCCATTTTCAGAGGAATGCTTCTTTAACAAATAATGCAATTTAAAAAGTAATTGTTTCTACTTGATATTTCAGTTCCATTGCCCAGTCATGTCCGCCTCTGCGACCCCATAGACTGCAGCATGCCAGGCTTCCTTATCTATCACCACCTCCCAGAGCTTGCTCAAACTCATGTCCATCTAGTCGGTGATGCTATCCAACCATCTCATCCTCTGTCATCCCTTCTCCTCCTGTCTTCAATCTTTCTCAGCATCAGGGTCTTTTCCAATGAGTCAGCTCTTTGCATCAAGCCAAATTATTGGAGCTTCAGCTTTATCATCAGTCCTTCCAATGAATATTCAGGACTGATTTCCTTTAGGATTGACCAGTTTGATCTCCTTGTTGTCCAAGGGACTCTCAGGAGTCTACTCCAACACCACAGTTCAAAAACATCAATTCTTCAGCACTCAGCTTTCTTTATGGTCCAACTCTCACATACATACTCTACTTGATAGACTGTCACCGATTTTTTGAACCAGACTTCTTAAAATGGCAAGTATAATATTTAGCAGTGATCTTTAAGGGTTGCAAAATATTTAAAGACTTCAAGATGTAATGAAATAATGTTATTAGCTGTTCATCTCATTTTTCTTTATTACTCCATAAAATATTTAATCAAATTATTGACTTTTCTGTGGGGTTTTATAATAGTTATTTTAATAGAAACATGAGTGAATTTTATGAGATTTCTATAGTTATTAATATATGATTACATTACTAAAATGTGTGTGCATTAAGTCTCTTAGTTGTGTCCAACTTTTTGTGACCGCAAGGACAGTAGCCTGCCAGGCTCCTCTGTCCATGGGATTCTCTAGGGAAGAATACTGGAGTGGGTTCCCAAGCCCTCCTTCAGAGGATCTTCCTGATGGAGGGATCAAACCCACATCTCTTACATCTCCTGCATAGTCAAGTGGGTTCTTTACCAGTAGTGCCACCTGGGAAGCCCTGTTTGTTGAAATCTAAACTAAGTAATAATGATTAGAATAAAATAAACTAACAGTTACTTTGTTAAATTAAGAGTGGTCTAGTTCTTTAAGCCTAAAAATCCTGAGCAGTTGATAAGGTGCTCCAGAAATTGTTTCCTGAGAAATCATATGGGTTCACAATTCTATTAAGAAATCACTAGAGGACCAGGGAGATGCCAGCTGAATGGAGACTAACAATAGGCAGCCATGTTTAAATATCTTTATTGAAATAATTGGGGCTTATAGACCTTGTAGCATAACTTTTATCCTTCAAAAGATTCAGGCAGAATCATTTAAAAAACAACAAAAAAAGACATTTAATTTACAGGCACTTGGAGGAAATAATACTGTAAAGTAGCAGACTAAACAGCTGTCCAAAAAAGACTCCAAAGAATCATGGTGGCCTTCAACAAAACTTTTCAATAAAAGATAATTTTTCAAAAGCACTGTTTAAAAATACTTAGGGATTCTTGAGAATGAAGATAAGCTTTTGTGATATGTAATGATCTTAGTTTTCCTCCTTAGATTTGCCTAAATGTGGGCATCCTCACCATCTAGTCTCCTTCACATTTAAACCTAGGAAGTCCATCTCTCCACAGAGAGAAAAATTAACCTCCAGTTGACCTCTGTCATTCAGGGTGTCTGGAGTACAGAAACTACCAACTTGCAAACTTCCCTAAACCGAGAGAGAGAGAGATGGATGAAATTCTCCCCTCATCAGACAAAGTCATGGTGGACTTCTCCTTGACCTTGTAGTAGTGTATAAAACAGAAAACTGAACTGAGAACATAAGAAGTTGATGTCTAAATAGCTACCGGACTTAATACTGTGAAATATCCAGCTAAATGGGAATTATCTCTTTTGTGGATGTGTAAATGCCTGGCATATAGTAGTATGTCCTTTGCAACTAATTATTGCAATTATTGTATTATATCTGATACCCATTTTCACATGAATCTTTTCATCTGGGTTAGTAATTTTATGTAGCTCTATTTATTCTGACAGTGTGTGGCTATAATCTGATAGAGAATATGGTTCTTCCCTTGCTTACTAAGAAAGCATGATTATAGAAGCCAGTCAATTTTCTTTTTACAAGAGTAATTTTGTTGGTTGGAGGTAGACTCTGTCGGAAATCTGTATTGGCAGAACACTAGAAGCCTCATACCACAAATACGGAAGGCTTTTACATTATTTCAATTATCATTCAGAAACCTTACAATGAAAAGTGAGTACTGGATAGTAATAATAATGGTAATGATAATAATAACAATAATAAATATACATCAAGCTCTCTATATGTCAAATATTGCTCTAAGGATTTGGAATATCGGAGAAGGCAATGGCACCCCACTCCAGTACTCTGGAAAATCTCATGGATGGAGGAGCCTGGTAGGCTGTAGTCCATGGGGTCGCTGAGTCGGACACGACTGAGCGACTTCACTTTCACTTTTCACTTTCATGTATTGGAGAAGGCAATGGCAACCCACTCCAGTGTTTTTGCCTGGAGAATCCCAGGGATGGGGGAGCCTGGCGGGCTGCCATCTATGGGGTCACACAGAGTCGGACACGACTGAAGCGACTTAGCTTAGCTTAATTCTGTTTAATCCTTCCAGTAATGCTTATGGAAGTTACTATGATTATTTCTGCTATATTCTAGAGCACCAAGAGACTGAATAACTCGCTGAGTTCACTGAGGTAGGAAGTACCAAAGCCAGGATTTAAAACAGACAATTAGACTTCAGGATCTATGTCATCAATCACTACTTATTTGTAAATATAGAGTCAAAGTGTTTATTAAATCAAAAGAATATACTATGTAGTTGATACCTAATATTCAAAACTATTACTGTGATGCTGGATAAGTAAACTGAGGAACAATTTCATATTTAAGTTTAAGACACTTGGTGACCGTCTGCAGTAAGGAGTCCTCAGGAAGATCCTGGACCAGGGAAAATTCCTATAAAAGTTATTATTAAGATAGCTAGGAAAATTTTGACAATATCATTATGTCAATGTTAAAATATATTTTTATAATTGTATTATGATTACTTGGATGAATATTCTTGATTTTTAATAAATAACATAAAAGTGTTTAAGATTTAAGGGACCTAGTTTATTCAGCTGCAGAGAGAGGGGGTAAATAATAAAATGAATGTAGCAAAAATGTTAACTATTGTTGAATCTGCTACTGCTGCTGCTAAGTCACTTCAGTCGTGTCCTACTCTGCGTGACCCCATAGACGGCAGCCCACCAGGCTCCCCCGTCCCTGGGATTCTCCAGACAAGAATACTTGAGTGGGTTGCCGTTTCCTTCTCCAATGCATGCATGCTAAGTCGCCTCACTCATGTCCAACTCTGTGCGACCCTATGGACAGCAGCCCACCAGGCTTCTCCACCACAGGATTCTCCAGGCAAGAATATGGAGTGGGCTGCCATTTCCCTCCCCATTGGTGAATCTGAGTAAAAGGTATATGGCAGTTCACAGCAACTTTTTTCCATAAAGTTACATGGTGTTGATTGAAAACCCCTGGATATGGAGAAGATGATTTATCCAGGATTTTAATATATTGCAGCACGTTTTTTTTACAGTACAGACTAACAGAAAAAGTGTCCTGTGGGTTGGAATCTCGTTGAAAAACTATTAGCAAGAAGGAGAGGTCTTGATGATAGTGTCCTTGAAAAAGTGTGTAAAACGGATATTTCCTCAAAGTTTTGTTACAGGCAATAACAAGTATAATAATAACCAGTTTGTCCACCTAAAATAGAGAATTTAAAACATATTTGCTTGTTTAGAATGCTTGATATAATTTCACTTAGCTCACAGCTCAAGTTCAAGAAATAACATTCTTTATTTGTATATACTTACAGACATATGTGTTAAAGAAAATATCTTTATGCCAGAAAACAATCATACATGCAGTTTATTTTATGAAAGTGATTTTCCTGTTCTTTCAGCTCTGAATTCTGGTCCAAAGGACCTGTATTGCCCTGGCAGTTTGGCAAGAGCATCAACTTGAGAGAAGGACTTGGTTCAAGCCCTACTGCCGTCACCAAACTCCCTATGTGACTATGGAAACTGACTTCACTATTTGACTTTCTGTGACTTCATCTATGAATTGGAATAATGGAAATCTACCTTGCTGTGCTAGTGTCAAAATCAAAATGAGTAACTCTGGAAAGCATTTGACACATATTAAAGGCATACTTTTCTGTTTTCAAAAATTTATAAACACACACACACACATATATATATAATGGTAAAGAACCTACTTGCTAACAGGGAAGACATAAGAAAGGGGTTCGATCCCTGAGAAGATCCCCTGGAGGAGGAAATGGAAACCCACTCCAGTATTCTTGCCTGGAGAATCCCATGGACAGAGGAACCTGGTGGGCTACATTCATAGAGTTGCAAAGAGTCAGACACGACTGAAGTGACTTAGCGCACGTGCGTGTGCACACACACAGATACACACACACATACACTGGTGGCCATTAGAAGAAGGAAGTGCTTTGACAGAGGGAGTATAGGGTGGACAAATTATACACATTTTCATAGTTTTGCAAGAACTATCCTCTGTGTTAATAATCCTTAATAATATTTAAATTGAAGTACATTCTTCATGATTAAACATGATACAAGACTATTTATTTTTTGAGGTAATGGAATAAGATAGCAGTGTTCTTGTGGCAACTTAGGAAAGATGAACAGTGTAGGATGCAAACTATCATAGAAAATAATAGGTTTCTATTAATGAAACACTAGAATGCTTCCCTTTGGGCATTTGCTGGTGAAATTGTCCTGATTTTCAACTAAGGAATCACAGGACACAGTTAAATCTTTTGGTAAGCTGAATATCTTTCTCATGATTTTATTCTTTACTTCTCTGTTGTCTTTTCCAAAATACTTACATACATAGAACTTACAGGTGATAGCTGTCATTCAAAAAAGAAAATATATCTTTAGGACTCATAAATATTGACAGACACTATGGATTATACCCCCTTGACTTTTCTACATTTGTTTTTGCTAAAAGAACTAAAATTTTGTTCTGGCACAGCATATCCAGGCTCAGGAGATGAGTAATGCTCAATTTAAGACAGAATTTCTCAACCTTAGATACTGACATTTTAGATAAGTCTTTATTGTTGAGGGCTGTCCTGTGCAGCACAGGATATTTAGAATCACTAGATGCTAATAGCACCCAGCCCCCAGTTGTGACAACAAAAATGCCTTCACACATTGCCAAGTGTTCCCTGGGAGGCATGGGTGTGGGGTCCAAAATCACTCCCAGTGGAGAGTGGGGTTTAAGCCAATCATGGACGCTCCATTCTCACAGGAGAGGATTTACCCTAGGGGGCGCTATGTGAAGAGAAATTCTTTCTTGCTCCTTCTCTTTTTCCTTCCTGTTTAGTACAGAGTCATGTGAAAACTTAAGGTTGGGGTAATGTCATTCATCTTAATGATTTGAAGAAAGGTCAAGCTAATCTCAGGGCTTCCCTGGTGGCTTAGTGCTAAAGAATCTGCCTTCAATGCAGGAGACCTGGGTTCAATCCCTGGGTCGGGAAGATCCCCTGGAGAAGGGCATGTAAACCCACTCCAGTATTCTTGCCTGGAGAATTCCATGGACAGAGGAGCCTGGTCGGTCAAAGTCCATAGAGTCACAAAAAGTCAGACACAGCTGAAGCTACTTACCACGCACCTACAAACTAACCTCAGACTTTTCTGACAGAGGATGAGATGGTTGGATAGCATCACCGACTCAACGGATATGCGTTTGAGCAAACTCCTGGAGATGGTGAAGGACAAGGAAGCCTGGCATGCTGCAATCCATGGGGTCGCGAAGAGTCAGACATGACTGATGTCTCTGCCTTGTAACACAGTGTCAAGGGTTGTCAGAGTAACTCTTCCAAGGAGTAAGTGTCTTTTAATTTCATGGCTGCAGTCAGTGTCCACATTGATTTTCGAAACCAAGAAAAGGAAATCTGATGTCGTTTCCACATTTTCCCCGTCTATTTACCATGAAGGGAAAGGACTGGATACCATGATGTTCGTTTTTTTTAATGTTGAGTTTTAAGCCAGCTTTTTCACTCTCCTCTTTCACCTTCATCAAGAGACTCCTTAGTTCCTCTTAACTTTCTACCATTAAAGTGGTGTATCTTTATATACCACTGTATATAAAGGGTATATATACCTCATCTGTATATCTGAGGTTGTTATTTCTACCAGCAATCTTGATTCCATTTTGTGATTCATCCAGCTCAGCATTTCACATGATGTACTCTGCATATAAGTTGATTCTTATATATTATGTGTGTGTCTTTATTCTCACCATGGAAGTCACATTACATAGAGGTAATGTATTGATTACTTGATAAAACTAAATTATTTCTTCATTCATCATTCATTGGAGAATTATTTACTGAATGCTTACTATGTAATGTGGCTTCCTTGGTGGCTCAGACAGTAAAGAATCTGCCTGCAATGTAGGAGACCAAGGTTTAATCCCTGGGTCACAAAGATCCCCTGGAGGAGGGAATGGCTGCCCACTCCAGTATTCTTTCCTGGAGAATTCCACAGACAGAGGAGCCTGGTAGGCCACAGTCCATGAAGTCACAAAGAGTTGGACATTATTGAGCAGCTTACACACACAAACTTCATGGGAAATAGATGGGGAAACAGTGGAAACAGTGTCAGACTTTATTTTGGGAGGCTCCAAAATCACTGCAGATGGTGACTGCAGCCATGAAATTAAAAGACGCATAGATAGCATATTCAAAAGCAGAGACATTACTTTACCAAGAAAGGTCCATCTAGTCAAGGCCATGGTTTTTCCTGTGGTCATGTATGGATGTGAGAGTTGGACTGTGAAGAAAGCTGAGTGCCAAAGAGTTGATGCTTTTGAACTGTGGTGTTGGAGAAGACTGTTGAGAGTCCCTTGGACTGCAAGGAGATCCAACCAGTCCATTCTGAAGGAGATCAGCCCTGGGATTTCTTTGGAAGGAATGATGCTAAAGCTGAAACTCCAGTACTTTGGCCACCTGATGCGAAGAGTTGACTCATTGGAAAAGACTCTGATGCTGGGAGGGATTGGGGGCAGGAGGAGAAGGGGACGACAGAGGATGAGATGGCTGGATGGCATCACTGACTTGATGGATGTGAGTCTCAGTGATCTCCTGGAGTTGGTGATGGACAGGGAGGCCTGGCATGCTGCGATTCATGGGGTCGCAAAGAGTCGGACACGACTGAGCGACTGAACTGAACTGACTGAACACACACACTGTGTAATGGGCAAGCATGTTTCATGTATAGTGGCCAGCTAGTCTAGGTTTAAAGATTAACTTCTCCTCTCACAAAAAGTGAACGTATTCCCTGGAGAGCAAGACAGCTAATTCAGATGCTAGTCCTACCCTAGTGTATGCTGCCAAAACACCCGAAGCATGTGCTGTAATTTTATACCTTGTTTGGTGTACATTAACAACAGCAGTGATATGAACAAATGCACCACCTAGGCTTTGGAGCTAGACCTACATAAGTTTAGATCCTGGTTGTGTTCCCTATAGTTCAGTTGGGAAAGAATCCGCCTGCACTGCAGGAGATCCCAGTACAATTCCTGTGTCGGGAAGATCCGCTGGAGAAGGGATAGGCTATCTTCTCCAGTAATCTTGGGCTTCCCGTGTGGTTCAGCTGGTAAAGAATCTGCCTTCAATGTGGAAGACCTGGGTTTGATCCCCAGGTTGGTAAGATCTCATGGAGAAGGGAAAGGCTGCCCACTCCAGTATTCTGGCCTGGAGAATTCCATGAACTGTATAGTCCATGGGGTCGCAAAGAGTCAGACATGACTGAGCGACTTACACTTTTGTTCCCTATAAACGAATTTCTTAACCTTTCTGAACTGCAACAGCATCACCTCTGGCAGATGTGTGACAACTTGGTGATGCGATGTATCTAAACAGCACAAAATGAAGTCTTACTCAAGGTTCCTTTCCTCTTTTTCTGTGAATCCTGAAAATCCTCTTTTATCTTTCCAGCACTTCTTACTGTTTTCTCATAGAGAGAAAACATTCATTGAAAGTTCGTGATATACTCCTTAGATTTTCTAAAACTGAAAAATAACTTTGAGAGTTGTACACTACTGTCACATCTGTAAGAGGTCCTGGTGAACTACAAATTTAGTTAATGTTGGTTTTTGTATATTTCATATATTTGTCGTAGCAATTTTCTTACTATCAGCTATGCAGTCTCCTCTCTTTGAAACATTAAGATGAGTGCAGAAAAGAAAGTATATAGAAGTGGAGAAGCTTGACACTGACATTTCCACAAAAGTGTAGCAATCAGGAAAGAAAAAACTATGTTTCAGGGTATTAATATCCATAGTAATAGTGTTGTTGTAAGAATAAACAAGATTATAATGCAATGTATTACAATCTTAGGCACAGAATCAGCTCTAAGTAAATGGTAGCTTATTGGACTTACCATTAAAAGCTTAAAGTGAGAGTCAAATAAAAGCATGTTTCTGTAAAAAATAGATAGAGATATATAAAGATAGATAAATAAAGTTTAATCATCTTAATTAGTGCATTAGGTAACAGGTGTAACAGTCTGTTAATATCCTTACATTTGTTTTTAAAACAGAGGCTATGATCCCCTAAACTTCTATCCATGAACATTGAGAAAGGAGTAGGGGAAAGAATCTATAAGAAAAGAGACTATTTAATGAACGCAGTGGAATATAAGCACCAACTGTGTAGAGACAAAGGAACAAACAGCAATGTTTATAGTAATTCATCTTACTGTGACGGAATCATTTGTAAGAGCTCTGTTTGCTCTTCACAATAAGAAAGCCAAAGTCGATTAAGACTTCAAGCCTTAAATATCACTTGTTTAATAAAGTAAGCCAAGTATTCCTGGTTTGCAACCTTGGAAAATACACAGATAATTGCAGGCAGTGGAATAATAAAAGAAGGGGAACACATATTCACAGATATTGGTTTACTGATAACACCGGATTGAGTGCATGTTTGTGTGTGTGTATAAATTCTACAAAAGAAGCCAGCATTGTACATTACCGTGTCAAGTCTTTCCACAAAAAGTAATGCTGTTTGTGCTTTTGCCTCCAAACCAACATGCATTTGATGTTTTATCGTTATCTTCAGCCTAATTAAGACTTTAGACTTTTTTTATTTTCATATATTATTTGGCATGTTGTTGTCTGCATACCTAAATACTTTGAAGATGAAGACTGAAGTTTATCTTAGGATAGGAAAGAATGTTCCACTTAATGCTTTTGCTGTTTATTTTCCACAGAAACCAGAATATCCCGAAGCAGACCAAAATTAAAACGTGTTTTCATCCCAATTTGATAATATACTAGATTCTGGGACTGAACATGAGAAAACTGAATGGCCAAACACATCTAACTTATTGCTCAAGTTTGCACATCAGTATTCACCTTCTGTACTGCCATTTCCTATGCTGTTCAGGAGAACAAGATGCCAATCTCTGCTCCAGTGACATTTTAAAAATAATGGTGATTTATGCTGTGCTTTTATTTTTACTCAGGTGTTAGAAGAGCGAGTGTGAGAAATAGCACAGTCCACCACCATGACAATTTTCTGTGCAAAGCATTTTCACTTGAACATTCTCTTCTTCCATCTAAAACTCTTCAGCTGCTTCTGATTAAACTGAGAATAAAACCTATGCTCACATCTTTACTAAAGATAATGATCTCCAAGCATTTTTTTCTGACTTACCTCTAAAATAACTTAGAAACGCTAGGACCTACCTCTGCACATTTAAATCAGTATTTAAGATGTTTAATGAGTGTTAAATGGTCTCAAAATGTAATTTCTGATGCATTATATTTTATATATGTGCTTTATGTATTTCATCAAAGCACTGAAACTGAAGACTTTTATTTGCTTTTGGGAACATATCTGATATGCCACTATTTTTTAGCACTAGTTATTCCTGTCAAACTAATCAGCCAAAACATAATTGTGCTGTGCTTAGTCACGCAGTCATGTCTGATTCTTTGCGACCCCATGGACTGCAGCCCACCAGGTTCCTCTGTCCATGGGGATTCTCTAGGAAAGAATGCTGGAGTGGGTTGTCATGTCCTCCTCCAGGGGATCTTTCCAACCCAGGAATCGAACCCAGGTCTCCCTCATTGCAGGGGGATTCCTTGCCATCTAAGCGATCGAAAGCCCGAAACAGAATTAGTTTATGTTTAAAAGATATGATTTATTTAAAACATACACACCTGTGCACACACACGCATACACACACTCACATCTTAATATGTCTCCTCAACTGAGACGGCTTCTGAATTCTAATTCTAAAATAGAGAAAGATGGACTAATGAGGAGACGGATGGATAGATAAAAGATGATGATAGATGACAATACATAGATGATAGATTAGAGAGAAAGAGAATACTCAGGTTGTTAGGGTTATTTCCGTGGATAAAAGGAAGCCAAACCACCTTTGGTCTTTCTTTCTTTGCTCTCCAGGCTTCTTCCTCAGAAGCACTGTATTGACTTCTGCCCTGGGGCACGGCACCAAGGTGTGATTCAAGCTTCCTGGAAGGTGTGCTTTCCTTCTCTAAATGGGAAAAGGGCAATTATGGCAAAGGAGGGAAAGGAGAACTGGCAGAACACAGCTGCAATCTCAGTGGCATCAATCTTAGGAAAGAGTAAGTGAGAATCTAGGGACAGATTCCCTTTCATCTCTTGGTGGAGCCTGGACAGTCTTCTTGGACATGACGAGGCGCACAGACGGTCACAGGACCACAGGCTAAGGAAGCAGGTACAGCATGAGCTGGTCCTTGTTGACCTCAGCCTGTCCCGGCCACACCAGCCTTTCTTCAGGTGTCCAAACATGCCAAGAGCTCTTCTCTGCACGTGCTGCCCTCTCACATAGAATTTTCTTTCCTTTACCCTCCCATCTGGCTCATCGTCTCCCACAGCATGCCAGTTTCACCTGCACATCCTTGGCTGTGTAACACCGTTATCAATATCTCTCCCGCATAACTCACTTGACCAGTCTCTGTGAATTTCCTTTGTTTCTTTGGTAACATTTAACTCTTCACATTGATGCTCTGTGTTTATTTCTCCCTTGTCTCATCCACCAGCATCCTTGCAGGTGGGAATTGCTTCTATCGCTTTACCAATTGCTTTATCGCTATTTCTGGTTCAGTGTCTGGACATTGAAAGCTATATAGATCAATGAAAAGTCTTTGATACATGAAGAAATGTAAAAACCAGCTGAATTAACTCTTTGTTGGTTAAGAATATAAAATTATTCTTGTCCTGACATATTTTTAACTGCATTAGTCAAATTTTTACTGAGTTTGAAATATAGTCTGGAATTTTCTCAGGTAAATTTAAGTATATAAAAAAAACTGCATAAAGTTAGACATAAAATCTGGAGAAGGAAATGGAAACCCACTCTAAGACTCTTGCCTGGAAAATCCCATGGACAGAGGAGCCTGGAGGGCTGCAGTCCATGGGGTCACGAAGAGTTGGACACAACCAAGTGACTTCACTTTCACTTTTCACTCTCATGCATTGGAGAAGGATATGACAACCCATTCCAATGTCCTTGCCTGGAGAATCCCAGGGACAGAGGAGCCTGGTAGGCTGCCATCTCTGGGGCTGCACAGAGTCAGACACGACTGAAGTGACTTAGCAGTAGCAGCAGACATAAAATCAGTCTTTAACTGCCATAAAATTTTTGCTATGCAAAACATCCAGATTTTATCCATTCAGAATACTGAGAATGGGGAAGTATTGAAAGAACAAGTATTTGATTACCAGAGAATAAAACAGAAGTAAAAGCTGAAAGGACTGATGATGATATAAGAGAAAATAAAAACTAATGATAAAACCTTGGCTAGAGGCAACTGAAAATCACTAGATGCTTAAGATCTACATATAGAAATATTAAAATGTCCTTGTCTTTTTAACATTTTAAGTGGAAATCTGAATAGTACATGATGCAACAGAAGTGAGATATTAAGGGAAAAAGAAGTCGACTTAAAAAATAATGAAATTGCTGATGTGATTGTACAGAAACTCACCAATATGATGAAAGAGATTACAGAAGTACTTTCAGTCACAAAAGTTATTGAAATTAGAAACTAATTGATAATGGAAGAAATTTCTATAAACTTAGTTAATATATTATATCAGTTATAACAACCTTAAATATGGAGATTTTTATTTCTTGCATGCCTGTGTGCTAAGTCACTTCAGCTATTTCTGACTCTTTGAGACTCTATGGACTGGAGCCCATCAGGCTCCTCTGTTCATGGGATTATTTCCTATGAAAATAGAAAGTGAGAGAAAGTATTTGATTATTTGAATTCAGGTCTTTTACCTATTTCAGATTTCTCATATTGATCCAAATAAAACTCTCTTCTTTCAATTTATAAAAATATTTTGGCTTACTCTGTTTACATTGTTCTATGGGTTGATTCGTGTCTTCCTGAACTTTCTCTAAGTCAACATCCCTCTCTGAGACTCTGTAGCAGCCTGTTCCTGCCACAGAACAGAAGCCTGACATGTGTTTCCTGAACTTATGACTGATCAGTTCAGTTCAGTCACTCAGTTGTGTCCTACTCTTTGTGACTCCATGGACTGCAGCATGCCAGGCCTCCCTGTCCATCACCAACTCCTGGAGTTTACTCAAACTCATGTCCATTGAGTGAGTGGTGCCATCCAACCATTTCATCCTCTGTCATCCCCTTCTCCTCCCGCCTTCAATCTTTCCCAGCATCACGGTCTTTTCAAATGAGTCACCTTTTCACATCAGGTGGCCAAAGCATTGGAATTTCAGCTTCAACATCCATCCTTCCAATGAACATTCAGGACTGATATCCTTTAGGATAGACTGCTTGAATCTTCTTGCAGTCCAAGGGACTCTCAAGAGTCTTCTCCAACACCATAGTTCAAAAGCATCAATTCTTCAGTGCTCAACTTTCTTTATAGTCCAACTCTCATATCCATACATGACTACTGGAAAAACCAAAGCCTTGACTAGATGGACCTTTGTTGGCAAAGTAATGTGTCTGCTTTTTAATATGCTGTCTAGGTTGGTCATAACTTTTCTCCCAAGGAGTAAGCATCTTTTAATATCATGGCTTCAATCACCATCTGCAGTGATTTGGGAGCCCCAAAAAATAAAGTCTGCTACTGTTTATGACTGATACAAGGAGTAAAATAAAAAAATAATTCACAGCTCAATAGCTTCTTGAATAATTATATAGGCAGCATCTATCTCTTGGATGATACTTGCTATCCTACAGCACCACGTCAGTAGAACTTCCAAACATCCAGTATTAAACCAAGATTAAAGTATTAAAGAATTGATGTTTTCTAATTGTGGTGTGGGAGAAGACTCTTGAGAGTCCCTTGGACAGCAAGGAAATCAAACCAGTCAATCCTAAAGGAAATCAACCTTGAATATTCACCAATAGAGCTGAAGCTGAAGCTCCAATACTTTGGCTACCTGATGCAAAGAGCTGACTCATTCATTGGAAAAGACCCTGATGCTGGGAAAGATTGAAGGTGGGAGGCGAAGGGGACAACAGAGGATAAGATGGTTGGATGGCATCACTGACTCGATGGACATGAGTTTGAGCATGCTCAGAGAGATGGTAAGGACAGGACGAGCTACAGTCCATGGGGTCACAAGGTCGGACATGACTCAGCGACTGAACAATGACAAACCTTCTCATTCAAAGTTACTTTATTTACAAGTGGCTTCTCAACTTTCTCCCCTAAATTAGGTTTTATGAAAATGAAACACCTTCTAAAATGGAACTTACATTTCTGAACCATGAAGAACCTCTTTCTTTAGGTTATCAGAAACAAGAAGAATGAACTTACAGTAAATAAAAAATGGAATCACTCTGACATGAATTTAATATCTATTTCAAATGAACCATATCTTTCATGATGTGCATTCACCATTTTTAGGCATAATATAATGAGGATTTTCTATAAACTTGTTGCCATAAGGTTGATTTAATGGAACAAAGTCAATATGTGTATGTGGGTGAATGTGCATATTTTTTTTTGAGCATCAGAAATTCATACTTTAACCCTTTAAGTGAATAACTTTCTGAAAATTTCCCACATCTGTAATTTCCTGCATGTGTTTTGTGACTACTTTTGAGGAATGTTGTCTATTACAAGATAAAAATTGCCCAAAAAGTTGGAAATCTTGTCTTTCTAGTAACTATGTGAAACTCAGTATATCAGCCAATCTCTTAAAGTTTTCTTATATCAGGAATGAGCAAAATGGTAGACAGTAGCTACCACCTATGGTTGATAAGTTTTGTGGACTGAATTTTGGTGACATTCCAAATTTCATATGTTGAAGCTCATAGCCCCAGTGAGACTCAGAGGTAGGGCTTCTGGGAGGTAATTAGATTTAGATGAAATCATGAGGGTCAAGCTACCATGACAGGATTCATGGCTTTATAAGAAAAGGGGGAGACTAGAGGTCTCTCTATGTATCATGTGAGCATACAAGGAGACAGTCATCTGAAAACCAGGAAGTAGGCTCTCACTGAACACCAGCTCTTCTGGACCTTGCTGGACCCTGCTGGGACCTTGATCCTGGACCTCTTAGCCTCCAAACTGTGAGTAACAAGTGTTTATTGTTTAAATCATCCAGTCTATGGTATTTTGTTATAGCAGCCTGAACTAACTAACACACCAAGAAGATGATACAAATTTTCTTCATTAACCACAAATACTTATGTATAAATAAAGTGGTGGTAACAGTAATGACAATTAACATTTTTAAGCATTAACCTTGTCCCTGACATGGTGCTAATCACTTTTCACATATGAACTCAGTTAACCTCAAAAGCCCAGTGAAGTATACTTAATCAATCCCATTTTGCAAAGAAAACTGAAGCGAAGAGGAGCCATACAATTTGCCCAACGTCCCACCCACAGTGAGATGTGAAGCTGAGATTTAGATGTAAAAAAATGTTAATAATCAGACACTTCTGTCACTTCATATTCACCAATGCATGTTACATCTCTTCTATTTAAGTTGAAAGTATTTGAAGGTAAAAACAAAGTCACATCTTTCTGACATCTTTCATAGCACATAATCATGCCAGGGAGGGGTGTCAATGTTTATTTACCAAACATATTTATTAAAGTGAACTTGTCCTGGAAACTGACTGAAATTAAGCAAATAAATGTCAGGAAGCAATGCATATATCATATTATTAAAATGACATTTCAAGGAAAACCTAGCCGGAATGGTTGTATATAAATAGAAAATGTCTGATACACATATTAAATGGCAACTTTATTGTATTCTTATGGTTTCATTGTCCTATCCTAGCCCATTTGCATATGGCACTCTCATAGGATGTGGTGGAAGAGTATTTAATGGAGGTGTTCTTTATAAACATGTGGCAAGTTAAGAGAAAGGTATGTGATAGGAAGTTAACTCCTAGGGTTTATCAAGAGCTGTAGGTCATGACCAATCTACCAACCCTAGGACTGATGGGGAAAGGGAAGGGAACACTGAGATGCTCAGGCCTTTAGGAGAGAGACTCCCAAAATGAGCTGAGACGGGTGGAGGAGGGACTTAGGCACTGACGGTTCACAGAGAATCAGTGGGGAGGGAGTCTAGGAGACAAAATTTAAGTCACATGCTGTTCCTGTCTTTCCATCTGATGGTGCTTCCCATTAGCCAAAAGCAACAGTAAGTCAGAAGGCAAGAGAATCTTTGATACAACTCCTAAAGTTCAAAGGCGATCAGTGAATGATGAAGAGTGAATCTGGAGAAGCAAACAGCAATTATCCATCATAGCCTCTGGAGAAGATGGTCTCCGACTGCAGGAAATGTGGCCATCGATCTTGGAAGGTTAGCCTATAGGCACACAGGCTGTAATCCAGGCTTTCTTCAAGAAACAGTATGGCAGTCTATAATTAGGGGCAAATCTTACAGTATTCCACAAGGGCACGCTTAGCACACTCGGGATGTGCTATGCCTTCTTGAGCCTGGAAATACAAAATGTATATTCTGGGCCCTCTTTGCCTTAATTCCTCCCTGAGCAAAGGCAGCCAGCCCTGTCTGAGCAGCGTATAGGAGAATCAAGAGTTTTCCAGAACACAGTGCTTGCTGTCTACCTGATTTCACTGTGTAGATTGAATTTAACAAACTTCTACTTGACTAATTCTCAAACTATATTCTTAAATGGCTTCTGCTCTGTTATTAAACGTAAGATGCGTAACCCTATATAGTGTTCTGCAAAGGTTCAGTGTGCTAAGACAGTCATACTTCAGCAGGACCAAAGTGCTAGGGCAGTATACTCACCAGGTGGCGCTAGTGGGAAAGAACATGCCTGCCAATGCAGGAGATGGAAGAGACGCAGGTTTGATCCGTAGGTGGGGAAGATCCCCTGGAGGAGGGCATGGCAACCCACTCCAGTATTCTTGCCTGGAGACTCCCCATGAACAAGAGGAGCCAGGCGGGCTACAGCCTATGGGGCCGCAAACAGCTAGACACAACTGAAGTGACGTGGCATGTAGGTACATGCATTAAATACTGAAGATCTCTCTGTGCCTCAGTTGGCTTAATTCATAAAAACATAAAAGCGAGAATCCTACTTGGATCTAAAATTCTTTGATTCCTTGTGTTCTTTGACCAAAGATGGAGGTGGAGAATGGGATAAAAATATTACAGAGATAAGAGAATTCTCCCAGAGGCAGAATAAGATGAGAGTTAACAAAGATTTAGGCAAAGAGAAAGGTGTGTGTGTGTGTGTGTGTTTTCTTTTCTTATGAGTTTTGATGAGGCAGAAATTCCCTCCTCTATTCTTTTGTTCAGCATCCTTCTGGGGATGATCAGAGCATTCTACTTCATGTCATCAAAGAGCAGATTTAAATTTTATCTTTGGGAGAGACAGCTATTGGTTATATAACTGGCTATGCATTGTAACTTTAACCTCATAATATTCTTATTTTTCCTACTACTGAAAAGGGTTACTGGAAAGGTACTATTGCACACACCCAGCCAAACAAAAAGCAGTGGTAAAAGAACTAAGTTGTCACACTGCTTTCCAACCTTGCACTTCCCCATATGCTGTCCCCCTGCTCAGAATATTTTTTTCCTCATCAACACTTCTCATATAGATTTAAACTCTCTCTCTCTGTATACATATAATTATTTTCTTTTACTCTGGGGAAATTCTGGACCTTCTTACACCTTGTCAGTTTCTCCCATTAAATGATCTCATAAACGATGACCTTCTCCTTCATAATTTTTCCACTTTACAATTAAATATTTACTTCTGTGATCAGTGTATTTGTGTCCATATGCCTTTTCTACACTGCAAGCCCCATGAAGACTGATCGTCTATTGTAGTCATTAATGTCTATACACAGTGGTCTGCCTTGGAGAGTCATTGAGTCGGGGGAACAATGGAGATTGAGATGATCAGATGGTGTCACTGAATCTTTGGACATGAATTTGAGCAAACTCTGGGAGACAGTGAAGGACAGGGAAGCCTGGTGTGTTGCAGTCCATGGGGTTGCGGGGTCGGATACAACCTTAGCGACTGAACAACAGCCTTCTTATACACAATTTGGAAACTGACTGCAACGTCTGCTTGTGTTTCAGATGGACATATTCTCAGAAGTGGCACCACAGATGCTGGCCAAGGGAAGCGTTATCAAAAGCTAAGTCCCTGACTCATTGCAAAATATGACCATGGTATGTAGCCTCTGTTTATCACATCTGAGAATGTGTGCTTGAATGTTTTATTTATTTTTTTCTGAAATAAGATTTCCAAAGCATCTATAGGAAGCCTCTAGTAGAAATGTGTTCCTATCACCATTTTAGAACTGTTCAGCCTCAGTACTGTTGGTATTTCTGGGCTGGTTAGTTTTTGTTGTGGGGAGCTATTCTCTGTATTGTAGGATGTGAAGCAACATTCCTGATTTCTACCCACTAAATGCCAGTAACAGCTTCCCTCCCGCCAAGTTGAAGCAAGCAAAAATGTCTCCAGATATTGCCAAATACCTCCTGGGGAACACAAATCCTACCCAGGATTTTGAATATCACAGTTGTGGAGGAAAAACCTGAAAGATTCAAACAAATATATCCATGTGATGGAAAAGTGCTATTGAAATACTAGTATGTAGTTTTTCCAATACACTTCACAATCAAAAAGAATGGTTGGCATGTTAGTCTTCATTCCATGGCCCCCTAAGAGCATTATTCATTCAAATTACTGCCATTCTTAATGGTTTTATTTTGCAGATTCAAAAATGTCTTAATCTGTACTCACTCCCTAGGGGTTTTCAAGTAAAAATTGAGTCTTTATAAATCAAATAAATCAAGAAATAATAGGCCAGCATAGGTCAGACTTCTCATATCTAAAATTTCACTCAGGTTCCCTACGCTTTTAATTAAGACTGTTGGATTTGGTTTGGTTTCTCTGGACAGAAACTCACTTTAATACAGTTATGCAAATTAATATACAGGAAAAGCCTGCAAAATAGAATGAGGCAAAGTTCTAAGAGAAATGAGATTGTAGCAAATTGAGAATTTTAAATTAACTATTACTCACAACATGGTTTTGTATTTCTTCTGATACCCGATGCTTATTACCCTACAGTAGACTAGGATTAATTTTGAAAATAAGTGGATTTATTACCGTTTCTTTTGATGACACACTAAAATAGTCCTGCTGGGTGACACTATTGTTCTGTACATAAAAGCAGATGAAGGAAATGTGGGCAATTATACAAATATAGATGATGCTGGCAATAAATCCAACAATGTACACACAAAAGTTATTTTCCCTTGTTGAAAGTAAAGAAAGTGAAGTCGTTCAGTCATGCCCGACTCTGTGTGACCCCATGGATGCCTGCACCAAGCTTGCCTGCACCAAGCTCCTCCATCCATGGGATTTTCAAGGCAAGAGTACTGGAGTGGGTGCCATTGCCTTCTCCAGGGAATCTTCCCAACCCAGGGATCGAACCCAGGTCTCTCACATTGTAGATAGACGCTTTACCATCTGAGCCACCAAACTGTTTCTCTGTTGACTTGACTTTGAGCGTGAAATCTGGCCTCAATCTCCACATCAACAAAATGGTTATATTAGGTTATATATAACAAAATGGTTATATTAGGAATAACTACCTTCTACTTTGGAGTAACAATAAAGATATGATATATAAACACATACTTCATATAATTTGTGTCCAAAAAATAATATTTAAATTTTAGGATGAATTGATAAAACCGCTAACATGTTTTAATTTTGAAATAAGTTACTTATATATTTGTTTATTTCTTCAACACATGCCAAACATTGTGGGAAAAATAATTTCTGTGATTGAATAGCACCAATTTCACAATTATTATTTTACAAATATTTATCTTTGGGTGAGTGCCAAAGAATGGATTTTCAAATTGAGGTGGGAGAAGACTCTTGCAAGTCCCTTGGACAGCAAGGAGATCAAACCAGTTAACCCTGAGAGAAATCAACTTTTCTTTATTGAAAGGACCATTGCTGAAGCTGAAGCTCCAATACTTTGGCCACCTGATGTGAAGAGCTAACTCACTGGAAAAGTGTCAGCTGATGCTGGTAAAGATTAAAGGCTAAAAGAGAAGAGGGTGGCAGAGGATGAGATGGTTGAATGGCATCATCAACTCGATGGACATGAGTTTGAGCAAACTCCAGGAGAGAGTGGAGGACAGAAGAGTCTGGTGTGCAGCAGTCCATGAGGCTGCAAAGAGTTGGACATGAGTTCCTGACTGAACAACAACAAGCATGCCCTTCTAGTGTTCTTCACATCAAAGCCTAATATACACTTAGGCTTTCATTATACAGAAATGGCTCTGTCTTTAACAATGTTGCATGTATCCTATGAATACCAGGGGAAGCAGTCTTAGAGGAAATATTAAAAATATGTATTAAGACCAACTCAAATACATTTATTTTCATTTTCAAGCCAACTTTATTCATGCTTCCATGTTAAAAGTTATCTTTCCTTAAATTATTCTTTAAAATAGGTAGAAACAGCTCTTTGTTTAAAAAAGCCAACAAATAAATAACCTAAGGTGCAATCCTGTTACCTTTGTTGCTATATTCCTCACTCCTTTTTTACTTAATTGTAATTTTTGGGTCCTATGTGTGCATGCCCCTAAATGAATCTCCTTACTGAGCAGCTTTTGGGGATAATATGTAGAAAGGATTGAAAAAAAAATTTAATAAGAAAAAAATCTTAAATGTTAGAGTTTGATTCATAAGACCAGACTGCAGGATATAAAATGGTTTTCTCAAATTCACACTAGCCAGAAAGTGATCACTTTTTGGCTATTTCACCAGACTTTATGTGTCTCTGATTTGCAGGATTCTGTGCCATTTGGGTGTGTTTAGTTGTGTGTATGAATGGGTCTTTCCATCTGTAATTTTACAACAGTTCCTTTCGACTGTGACCCCTGCTGTCTGCAGATTTATAAAATGTAATGCTATTTAAATGGTCATAAATGGATACACAATGTGACATTTTTTCTCTTTCAAAGGCCCTGAAGAAGTCACCCTATCCATTCCTGAATATTACTTTTCAGTAGAAATGCCAGTTTCTAGCTTTTCTCAGACAGCTGTAATGGGGAAAATTCTACTTCTGTCTAATTTTGTATGTATTGCATTCACATTAATATTTGATGGAGAGGAAACTAGATAATGATTGCAAAAATAAAACTTTGGCAATGATAAACAAGTGAAATAGAAGGAAGCTGCCATTAGTTCAATTTGTAGCTCACCTTGTCATTTCACAGAAGTGACAGGAATCTTTAGTTTTATCAAATTATTTTTCAGCTCAAAGTGTAGTAGTATGGGTTTAGAAATAAAATATGTCATGAGGTTTTAATGAGTGTTTCCTTTCTCCCAGAAAAAAAGGTGAGAAAGTTTTAAAATTTAAAGTTTTCTTCAAGAGCCACAGAGAAAGATCAAAAACCTGAAACCAAAATCACACGATGTTTCAGGTTTTGCTGGCTTGTTTTTAAATTTGAAAATCATTGCAGTGCTTCAGCATATAGAATCTAATGAAATTTGGACAAATTTGACTTTTGGGACACAGACTGAAAAACAAGATTTGAAGTTGTTTCTCTTCACCCTTGTAGAAGCAATGGTCCTATATCATGAAATAGGCTTTTCTGGAAAAGATGATTAGAGTTATAAAGGAGTATTTGAAAGGTTCAGAGAAGAAATGAAACATGTAAACTTTATTCGTGACCAGTATATGCCAAGCAGATTCTAATTAAAACCAAAAATAGCAAAAAGCACAACAGATAAACAATTATAAAACAAAATCTAAGAAAACAAGATACTCCAAAAATTGGTAAATTATTTTCTGAACAGTAGATATGTACATACGTATGTATGTATGTATATATATTGTCATGAAACAGTGACCTCATGAGACAAGTTTTATTCTGTGTTTGCTGTGAGAAAAATAAAAGGGGGCTAAGATCAACTGCTCTGAAACCCAAATCATCTTGGTGGACAGATTATACTGAATATACTATTGGCTTATAGATGACCATATAGCAGGTCAGTGTGTGTACAATTCCCATTCACCTGAAAAACACATTATTTACATTTGATGTCTCAAAGAGATTTATGTTTCCTTCCTTCCTTACTCCTATTTTTTTTCTTTTCATAACTCTGATCAATGCTTGATGATGTTTGCAGCCTTGTCCTCCAGCACAGACAAATACATTGTAATTCCATGTGATAAACTCAGAAGGGTTTTCTGAATAAAACTTTGGTCCAGGTGTTTTGGTCTTAAGGAGGTGTCTTGTTTAGGTTTCCTAATTTCATAGAAAGGTCTCATTCGTACCTTCTGGTTTGTATGATTCTGCTTTCCACCAGAAACACATACTTTGCCACAATCTGCTATCCCGGCTGCTCACCTTCCAATAAAGCTCAGACTCAAGGATCAATAGTAATGGATAATTGTGAAGTGATATGCGACTCCAGTGTTCTTGCCTGGAGAATCCCATGGACAGAGGAGCCTGGTGGGCTTCTGTCTATGGGGTCGCACAGAGTCGGACACGACTGAAGCGACTTAGCAGCAGCAGCAGCATGCAGTCCATCCATTCCCCTGATATTACAAATTTCCGTCTTGGATCAAACCACACTACTTGAAATTTCCATTCCAGGATGTTTGATAGAATTATTTTTGTTATTATTTGGTATCTGGTCATAGAGCTATACTGAGCACTTTATAACAAACAAATGAATGGAATGCACTATTTCACCATGAAAATGGTATCAACAACATGACATCATTTCCCTTCATGAAGATCATAGGATATATTTCTTTCATATTTTGTAATGTAAAAACCTTTAATTTGTCTAAGCTACTGTACTCTTGGACTTTGTGATTTGTCCTGTTTCCCTTCTTACTTCAGCTACAAGAAAGCTCAGATAAAGCATTCTGGTCCAGTTTGGCATCTTTTCAAGGACATTGCCCCTGCTTTGTTTTATTTCACCCTTACCTCCTCTTCATTATTGTATTTTTATCAGGTTATAATATATGCCTTTCTGTAAGCCTTTGAAATAATTTTGTAAGACAAGCTATAAATATGAGAATGAACAAATGAATAGGCAAACAATGGGAAATGTGAAAAAACATAAATTAAAACTTTATCCTCTGAAAGGAAAAGAAAAGGTCAAATGCTACTCTCAGAATCCAGAAGTCAATTTGAAAGATTACTTTATATGAAACAAAAGGCAGTGTAGACCTCAGGAATGGTACAGTAAATTTATTTTAATATCCTCTCCAGGAATTGTTTACTGAATTCATTTTTTATAAGCATCACATTAATTACTCATTCCACCTCCCTTTCCGATATCTGATATAGAGCTGGGAAGATGAATCTCGAAGTTCCACACCATAGCCTGCCTTTGTGATTTTTCATGATATTTCAAAAAGTCAGCAATAGATACTACCCTAGACAGTCATCCCTTGTATGCTCATGCATTAAATCTAACCAAAGGCTAAGGTCACTTAAGTTAAAGAAGCAAATCATACTGTTGGTACTTCGCTGGTGGCTCAGATGATAAAGAATCTGCCTGCAATGCAGGAGACCTGAGTTCAATCCTTGGGTCGGGAAGATCCCCTGGAGAAGGGAATGGCAACTCACTTCATTATTCATGCCTGGAAAATTCCATGGACAGAGAAGGCTTGTGGGCTACAGTCCATGGGGTCACAAAGAGGTGGACATGACTGAGCGACTAACACTTTCAGCTTTCATTAATGTTAGTAATAATGCTAATTATTCATTTGTAATTGTTTTTTCTAGTTTTTTTTTTTTTGGAAGAGTCTTATCAGAAATGAAGACTCACCTGTAACCCAAATAAATATAAGACAAGTTGACCAGAAATGCTTGGATCACACAAAGTCGGGAAAAAAAAATCTAAAGATATGTTAGATTTTTAACATATTTAAAATTTAACAGCTTTTTTTTAAGATTTCTCTATTGATATTTTTCCCACATGTCAGAATTTCTCTGGATTTTACTCTTTCAGTAGTTATCACCACCTGGACTGTATACTTCACCTCCATTTCTCTGGTCTACCTTCTCCTTTGATACACATCTCAAAACATAACTTCTCAGAGCATCCAGATTTAAAGACACCACACTGATAGTTCTATGACCCATGTATTCTGGAACTTCTATGTATTTTACTGGTTGATTACAATACTTCATTGATTTAAGTATAGATCTTTAACAAATCTCAAATGAGTTGAATGAGAAAAACAAAGTTGCAATAAAGTATCATTGAGATTCAGGCTGGGCTGCTTTTATTTCTGGGATCTCAATGCTCTCTTTTATTAAATGAGAAAGTTGGGTGTTACGGTCTTTGAAGTCTCTGCCTTAAGTACTATTATTTTAAATTTATTTATACATGTATGTATATGAATTTTATTTGTATATATGTCACATGAAAAATGTTTTTATATTTATATGCTTTTTATAGCCTGTTGAAAGGAACTTCTGGGTCTGATTTCCATTTACCTTTTGGCTATGCAGCAAAAGCAAAACATTTTGGCTATGTATCCTGGAAGAGGATGCTGCATGTATTAAACTGCTGCTGCTAAGTCGCTTCAGTCATGTCCGACTCTGTGAGACCCCATAGACGGCAGCCCACCAGGCTCTCCCATCCCTGGGATTCTCCAGGCAAGAACACTGGAGTGGCTTGCCATTTCCTTCTCCAATGTGTGAAAGTGAAAAGTGAAAGTGAAGTCGCTCAGTCGTGTCCGACTCTTAGCGATCCCATGGATTGGAGCCTACCAGGCCCCTCTGTCCATGGGATTTTCCAGGCAAGAGTACTGGAGTGGGGGTGCCATTGCCTTCTCCGAAATATTAAACTAGTAATAACCAATTCTTTACAACATTTTGGGGTGTTTCCTACTAAATCATTTTCTTCCTTAAGATATTTATTTTGTACCTTAATATGGATTCTTTTCTGACAAATGATCCTAGATGTAGCAAAAGTATTATCAGCCCTATTGTGTTAATTGGGCCCTGTGCTCAATTGTGTCCAACTCTTTGCGATCCTGTGGCTGTAGCCTGCCAGGCTCCTCTGTCCATGGGAATTTTCAGGCAAGAATACTGGAATGGGTGCCATTTCCTACTGTAGGAAAGCTTCCTGACTCAGGGACCAAATCTGAGTCTCTTGTATCTCCTGAATTGGCAGGCGGATTCTTTGCCACTAGCACCACCTTGATGTCATTAAATCTTTATGTTCAATCTGACCAATAGAGATATTCCCATAGGTCACTGAACAGATGTTTCAAAAGCCCTTGTAGCCTAAGAAAATTTGTCATGGTCATGATCCCTATGCCCCACCTCTCTACTTTTCTCTCTGTCTCCCACCACCACCAGTCATAAACAGGGTGTTTATCACCCTTGGGGCCTTCCTGGTAGCTCAGTTGGTAAAGAATCCCCTGAAATGCAAGAAACCCCGGTTCAGTTCCTGGGTTGGGATGTTCCCCTGGAGGAGGGATACATTATCCACTCCAGTATTCTTGGGTTTCCCTGGTGACTCAGATGGTAAAGAACTCACCTGCAATGCAGGAGACCTGGGTTCATCCTTGGTTGGGAAGATCTCTTGGAGGAGGGTATGCAACCCACTCCAGAATTCTTGCCTGGAGAATCCCCCTGAACAGAGGAGCCTGGCAGGCTACAGTCCATGGGGTCACAAAGAGTCAGACACGACTGGGCAACTAAGCAGAGCACAGCACATCACCATTACCCTTTCCAAGTTATTTTGAAATGCAGTAATTAGCTTCATACATGATATTTCTCCAGATCAAATAAACAAAGCATAGAGAAAAACCTAAACTGGAATTGTAATATATATTTAGGCATTTATACACGACTATATGTATATTTGGAGAAGGCAATGGCACCCCACTCCAGTACTCTTGCCTGGAAAATCCCATGGACAGAGGAGCCTGGTAGGCTCCAGTTCATGGGGTCGCTAAGAGTCGGACATGACTGAGCGACTTCACTTTCACTTTTCACTTTCCTGCATTGGAGAAGGAAATGGCAACCCACTCCAGTGTTCTTGCCTGGAGAATCCCAGGGACAGAGAAGCCTAGCGGGCTGCTGTCTATGGGGTCGCACAGAGTCGGACACGACTGAAGCAACTTATAAGCATATGTATATTATATATAGTAATATATATAATATATGTGGTAATGTGTGGGTATGTATATGCAATACATTAATGTATACTAATTATATAATTATGATATAACACATACCATATAATAATTAGAGAGGCCTTAAAAACCTAGACTTTCTTTTGCAAAATGCAGAAAACTGAAATGTACAAAGTTTGCTTTTATTGTTGCTTCTTTTGTTATCTTAATTTTTGAAACAGCTATAAAATATAGTTTAAACATAGTTTTAAAAATAGTTTCAAATCATAGTTTAAACATATTTTAAAAAATCACCCTAGTGCTTAAAGCTTCAACATTAGAGTTCAGATAAATGTGTGGCACTCTAAGAATCCAGATCTGTTTCCCCTCTTTGCAGGATGGAAAGTTCGAGTTGAGACAGGCAGTCAGTAGAACCCCTGGGATCTGAGGTACACAGACCCACATACAGTTGTGTTCTCTGTGAGTACAATCTGCATGTTTTGCAGTTTGAGGTACATAAATGAGAATGGAGATGGAGACATTGTGTTCTTGAACAGAAAGGGCCTGAGATAATTGGGGCCTGGAGATAACTTGAGGCTGATTGCTGCTATGTGAACCATGGATTTCTCCTTAATGAGGTGCTGCGTAAACAGCCCACTTCAGAAATCAGACAGAGAACTGCTGCGTCTCAAAGGGTGAAAGTGAACCACGGTGGGCTCTCCGATTGCGGTTGTGGGCAGTGGATGCCTGGAGTTAGAGGTCAGTACCTGGGTTCAGACAGAATCATCACAGTGGATGTCTTGGACAAACAACAGCAAACTCATCTCCCTGAAGGACACGGAGGGGTCTTTGGTCTATGCAGAGAAAAGGAAGAAAGGAGAGCTCTTGAAATTTACATTTTAAATTGAAAGTGAAACCTTGCTGTGGTCCTGGTGGATACAGGGGCTTGTGTGCCTAGTCAGGTTTAATTTCAGGGAAATGAACAAAGTCCCATTTCCACACATGTGATGCCGATGCCGTGGCTGTAAGTGCTAAGTACAAAGGTGTTGCATATCCTCATGAGGTTTCTCAGTTCAGACCAATGACAATAAAGCAGAACCAACACTGTAGAGGGAACTGAGGGCGAGGCTGGGGTAACCGTTTTGCCCATGTCCTTTGTTTACCACCGGCTTCCTCAACCAAGGAAATGGGCTTATTTAAAGGTTAGGAGACGTGGCCAAGCTAGCAATCACCAGAACTGGAAACATTCTCATTTTGGTGAGCTTTGCACTCTGTCAAACTGCATGCAAAGGGACTGCTAGAATAATCTAGAAAGTACAGAATGATGACTTTAACCATTCATTTTTAAATTAGGCAAGGACAAGTAATAGGAATCTAAATTAAAAAAAAAAAAATTTCACCTGTAACTCACCGTATTCACAAAACAAATGGACTTTCTTTTTCCACCTTAATTCTTCGAGTTATCTATAAGCAAGGATGAAATGTAAACATTCCCAATCCAAGATATGTAAAATCATACACTACTTCTTATGCAGTTTTCATTTTAAGGCCTACATTTTACCATAAGGTTTACATTTAATAGATCCTTCTTTCTTGAGTTTCAACTATTCCTTTCTTAACCATTCCTTCCTGTTGATTTAGTCGATTTACAATCATTTATAAAGGTTCTTGCCAATTCGGTAAGCTTGTACAAAAACAGCCTTAGAGTTCAAATATATCCTGAATTAAAAGAAACACACACTGCCCAGAATTCAGAAGGTAAATGAATATTGTCCTTTAGACTCAAAAGATAGAGCTCTCTGACTAGTCTGTTTTTAGGAGATACAGTAACATCTTATACAATATAAACATAGGCAGGTCATCAGAATGCAGCTTCTGTTTATGGTTCCCCAAAGTATGCAATCCAACAGTTTAGAGGTTTAAATTTTTTTAAAAAAGAAAAGCTTTAAAAGTCGTAATTGAGTCTTCACAATGAAAAAGAAAAACATTTGATTTTTGCCATCCTTTCCCCAATTTGAATTATAAAGTACTGGCCCTGGGAATTAAGTATTGATTTTTAAAGACATATTTAGACAGTTTTGCTAAGAAAAGGAACCATGCAAATGGTTTGCTATGAGAATTCATCCTAAGACATCCACACTTACAGCCTCTAGCAGAGTATGTCACAATGCTTGAATCAATATTCAAAGTTAAATTTTGTTTAATTAAGTACAAAAAGTACAGAATTGCTGAAAACCTAGATGCTAATAGATTGAAACAGCTGATGCCTGATTTTATATAAACTCATAGCAGAATTCTAAAGAGGACATACAAGCATCACATTTTATCAATAGCAAGTTTTATATAAAGTTTATTTCCTTAATGATTTTTCTGATATTATATTCTGTTGTAGTTATTTTAATGATACTCTAGAAAACTATGTGGCATATTCTATGGAATTGACAATCGGTTTTCTATTTTCCTTGATGCAATTAGTTATAGACTTTTCTGTACTACAGAGTAGGTAGGAACAGTTATAGCAGAAGAGATCTTGATATGAGTTACGGGTTTTTTTTTTTTTAATAGACTTTACATATTTATTTTTTAGAACAGTTTTAGACTTACATTCAGAGAAATTCTCATATGCTCCACATCTAGTTTTTCCTATTATTCACAACTTTATATGTGCATAGTGCATTTAAAATTAATGAAACAGGGAGGAGGGTTCAGGATGGGGAACACATGTATACCTGTGGCGGATTCATTTCGATATTTGGCAAAACCAATACAATATTGTAAAGTTTAAAAATAAAATAAAATTTAAAAAAATAAGAAAAGTTAAAAAAAAACAAAAAACATAAAATGAATGAAACAGTATTGATACACTATTATTAAGTACAATAGTGTGCATTTTTATTCAAATGTCCTTCATTTTCACCTAATATCCTTTTTTCCTTCCAGAATCTCATTCAAAACATCCAATCACATTTATTTATCGTGTCTCCTTAGACTTCTCATGGCTGTGACAATTTCTCAGATTTTGTTTATCATGACCTTGAAAGTGTTGGCAAGTATTGGCCACATATTTTGTAGAATGCCTTCTATTGCTATTGATCTGACATTTTTCTCATGTTTAGAGTGGGGATCTGAATTTTGGAGATGAAACCCAGATAAGAAAAGTGCCATTTGCCTTATCACATCAAAGGTACATACTATCAATATGATTTATGCATAGTAACACTGACCTTGATCACTTGGCTCATTTGTTTCAGAGATATGTCTCTTCTCCCCCATTTTTTAACTTTAATCATTTATTTATATCAGTATGAATTCAAGGTCATTTATTTTATACTTTGGTTTTAACCCACGTTTGGTTAGACGTGGTGAACTGGAGAGATTTAGGGTCACCAGACAGAGATGCTGAGAGGGAAGCAGAAAATCGTAATAACTTGGAGCTTTCAGAACATGACTGCCCTGGTGGCTCACGTGGTGAAGAGTCAGCCTGGAATGCAGGAGCCCCCGGTACAATACCTGGGTCCAGAAGATCCCCTGGAGGAGGAAATGGCAACCCACTCCAGTATTCTTGCCTGGAGAATTCCATGGACAGAGGAGCCTGGCAGGCTACAGTCCATGGGGTCTCAAACAGTCAGACATGACTAAGTGACTGACACTTTATAACCCAATACTACTTTAAAAAAATGTTTGCTCAAATTATTCCATTTTTGACCTTGGGAGCCCAGTACTTGATACCTGTGAACCTTTAACACACTACCATCAGTGGGGTTTTTGGACCACTTCTTTCTCTGGCATTACAAGATACTCCATGATACTCCATGATACTCGTGTATTTTTGCGTCAGTCCCAAAAGTGTCCACGTCCACAAGGATGCCTGGGTGCCCGTTGTGTTCATTGCTCCTAGAGCGTCATTGTCTATTGTGAATACCAATCGGTTTATGAGTTGAGTTTTAATTGATCAAATACAGTACATGTTTCACCTTAATATAGTCTATAATCTTTGACTTGCTCAGTGAAACAAATAATGCATTTTAATATAGTTTTCATTTTGCATATTTAAGAAAAAATAAGTGGTAGTGAACTGCCAGTCTTCAAATTGATCACTGATGACAAGAGTAATAATTAATCACTAGATTTCTATTAAATAAAAATAAATTCTAGTATAAAGCATACATTGGTGAGTTCCTTTTGAAACATTTTTCAGTCAGAATTTTAGTGTTAATAGGCTTTTATACATTATTTTATTTTGTGTTTTGCTTTTCCCCAATCAGCAGTTAACTAGTAATTTATCAAAAGATGTAAGATAGCCTAGTCTTTCAAAAGTATTCAGCCAATTAAGGTACCTAATAATATAGCAAAATAATTTAGAGGTTAAAAGAAAGTGCTTTTAATGCTGTATGGTATTTTTGTAAGATTGTTTTGTGGTTAATAGGAATTTACTCTTAATTTAGTCAATGTCATTGTTTCTTAAGTACATCTTGTAACTAATCTTATCTTGTATTTAATAAATATGTTAACATAACATTGTACAAAATTACATTTTAAAAACCCTTAAATTTTGAAAAAGAACAAAAAGAGAGTAAAATATCACCCAAGTCACACAGGGATTTTTATTTTTTAGTAGCTTACAAGTTACATAAATACAAAATAGCATATTTTTACCTCTTTACTATTTTCCCTTCAGGGTAAACCTGAGCTTTCCATTTGACTTGCAATTAATAATATTAGAATGTTAATGTAATTAGAGTTTAGGTTTTTCCAGTTTGATATGACAACTTGATCTCAATAGAAAGTCAAGACGAGAAATTTATTTAGTTCATGTAGCTGGTGTACATTCCTTTTTATTTAAATGTTTGCATTTCTCTATGAAAATTTATCACAAAAAATCAGATACACATTTAAAAAGTATATAGTTTGAGTTTAAATATAAAAAGAACTTTAACTTACTACAAATTATATTCTTAGAAAATATATTATAAAACTGATATATTTTTTCCATTTAAAACAATGCTAAAAAAGTAAGCCTCAAAAATGAAAACAGGAAAATGGCCCCATATCACATTTTAAGCTAATAAAAATGATATACCTTCAGAATAGGCTATGTGGTTTTTAAAAATGTTTTCTTCATAATACAGAACAATCTAAACATTTTAAATCTATTCTTATAGCTTTTTAAAAAGATATTCTGAAGTAAGGAGTGGGCAGAATTTGGGTAAGACTGAAGAAGCAGCAGGATGTGTGCTCACATGAGTTTTGATGTATATATATTGACAGTTCAATGGTCTTAGTGTCCAGCGTTTCCTTAAATATGTTCTGGGTAGTATGAGTTCAGTAGGACCTTAATGGTTGTGATTTAAGTAAGGGTCTTCTGATGATTAAACTGTGGGAGATACCATATTAAACAACAACAACAAAACAGAATTCTTTGTGCAGAATTAGAAACAACCTTTAATATGTAAACCTGCCCTATGAATCTCTAAAGGAGACCATTTCCCCATGCTTACTTAACCAGACAAATCAATTATTCTTCAGCACGAAACTCCTACCCTGTTCATTAACCAAAAGAAAGATCAGGCTGAGGAGGTACCTGCGTTAACCCTAACACAAGTCATACATTTCACATATGATACCACTTTTCTTCTTTGCAATGAATCCATGAGTTTGTTATTATTATTTATCCTTCTATAACTAACACAATACATTAGTAATTTTCTTGAGGCCAATTAGAAAAAGGCAGTTAGAAATATGACTTCCCTTCCACTTGTAGTTCCCCACCATTCTTTCTTTGAGCTGAAATAATTTCTGGAAAATTTTAGCATATAGATAAAATATGTTACATTTTCTATGGATAATTATCTGTGAAACAATAAAAGAGGATTAAGAGGCCATAGGATAACTCACCACTACTCGTATCTATCAATCAATCTCCCCTGAAAACCATTTCAATTGCTGGTACAGTCTCATTAAAAATAGTGTGTTGGCTAGATATTAGGCAACAAGGTTCCCCTCCAACTAGGTTATCTCCCTGAACCCCTTCTTACTGAGAAATTATGGGGAGTCCAATGATAATATCGGCTTTCCTTTTTGACAAATGTCTAAAGTATACTCAAATATAAATCACATTAACTTTGCTTTATGTAGTTATTGCTGAATAAGTAACAGCAACAGTTCATTTCTCTGATATTTTGACTTCAGCTTAGTTTAAACTGTTGTGTAACTGACATACACAAGTCCATTTACAATACAGTATAGTTTAATGCAAGGGCTTGAAACTTGAGATTGGAATGTCTAGCTCCAAAGCCCAGCATTCCTACTAACTAGCACTGGAATTTAGGCAAAGTCACAAAGTCTTGGCCTTCTCAAAACTGGAGATTAAAAGCCATATAGAAAAAGTACTGCAAGTCAGGTTTACACAGTATAAATATTAGACCTGTAAAATCCATTAGACCTGTAAAATCAATATTAAAGAAAAAGGTGATTTATGCAGATAATAAGGCAAAAGATCTGCTCATTTGCAGAAATACGTTCACATTATCCAGAGACTCCTTTTTTATCCTCTATCAGATAGCTTCTCCTCCAGATTTTTTTCCCAGGGTCAGTGGAGTTTTAAAGTCAGTGATGACATCAGCATGCTTTCTCAGGGTGAAATTTACCTCAGGGCCAAATAGATCTTCCTAAACAGAGGCAGGGATTTCTGCTCCAGGTTTGGCAGCATGAATCCACTCTGTCTGTCCTCTGTGCATTTGAAGGCTTGGACTTATTCCATGTGGACTATGACATGGATATAATAAACTGAAAGCAGAAAATGAATGGAGAACTCTCCAAGAATAATGCTGCTGCTGCTAAGTCGCTTCAGTCGTGTCCGACTCTGTGCGACCCCATAGATGGCAGCCCACCAGGCTCCCCCGTCCCTGGGATTCTCCAGGCAAGAACACTGGAGTGGGTTGCCATTTCCTTCTCCAATGCATGAAAGTGAAAAGTGAAAGTGAAGTCGCTCAGTCATGTCCGACTCTTAGCGACCCCATGGACTGCAGCCTACCACGCTCCTCCGTCCATGGGATTTTCCAGGCAAAAGTACTGGAGTGGGGTGCCATTGCCTTCTCCGAGAATAATATCTGACACTAAAACATTAAAAGTGTCTTCACTGAAGGCCTTATGAAAATTTTCCATGGTGACATAGATTGTAAAACATTAGAATATAAGAATCAAAGAGCCAGGTGCATTTTGTCCACTGTGGCATGCCTTGCATGTGTCTGGCTCACAGGGGCGTGTGCTTAGTTGCTTAGTTGTATCCGACTCTTTGCGACCCCATGGACTGTAGCCTGCCAGGTTCCTCTGTCCGTGGAGATTCTCCTGGCAAGGATACTGGAGTGGGTTGCCATGCCGTCCTGCAGGGGATCTTCCCAACCCAGGGATCCAACCCAAGTCTCCCACATTGCAGGGGGATTCTTTACCATCTGAGCTACCAGGGAAGCCCAGCTCATAGGTGAGGAAGCATGTAATAAATATTTGTCTGTTGAGTGAAGAATGAATATTAAAATGACAAATAATTCATTTTGTGATGGCAGAATAAAGTTGTGAGCTTTTGTACACTTCAGCAAAAATATGAATATGCAGTGTTACTTTGAACTTTGGGGATATTTATGATTAAATATTTAAAAAATAATGCTATAGTCAACTTGATGGTTGAAATAAAATACATTTGGATCTCTCTTAAGGAGATAAAAACGTTTGAACAATAATATTGTCATGTAAATTTCCATTCTATTCACATATTCCACAGTATTTCTCTTTGTATACTATATTTAATTACATAATAGTAATACACTGTATTTCTATAGTGGTTTGTTTGCAAATAACAAAAAAACATAGTTTATTTGATCCTCCCCTGTGAAATAGGAAAAGTAGATATCATTACCACAAATTCACAGGTAAAGGGATACAGGCTCAGAAATATTAAGTGTCAGAAACATATACCACACTACTTGTTAGGTCCCTGTTTAGAAAACAAATTTCAATGATAATAATTTTTAAAATGTTCAAAAGGACTTCCCTGGTAGCTCAGTGGTAAAGAATCTGCCTGCTGACGCAGGAGACATGGGTTTGATCCCTGGTCTGGGAAGATCAATGCTGAAGAGCAATTAATCCCATGCAGCACAAGCTACTGAGCCTGTGTTCTGGCACCTAAGAGCCACAACCAGAGAAGCCACCGCAATGAGAAGCCGGCGCACCACAACTAGAGAAAAGCCCACGCAGCGCCGAAGACCCAGCACAGCCAAAAAGAAATGAGCAAAAAGTAAAAATCCGTTTAACAAGTCTAAAAATTAAAAACAATTACAAAGCAACTAATAAATCCATAGACTGTTTATATCCCTTCCCTTATCTATTTTCTATACTTTTACCAATGACATTGTGAGGTTGCAATTGCTTTAATTTGATTTTTCAGATGCAAACAAAAGCCTGTGAGAGAGAATGTCTTGCTGAGACACATTTCTAGTGAGTCTTAGAGGTAGAACCCAAGCCTGTGATGTCTGACAACAACCATGTGTCAGAAAGCCTGGTGGCCCAACTCTTAACTCTTAAATGCTAAGCTAACCACCACCTCTGTGATTGGGTATGCTGAGATGATACATTAAAATATACTATGCAAATATTTAATCCTGTTACTATTGTTATTAGAAATATGCTACATCTGTCCCAGAAATTACATATGCATATAGAATTGTTTTTCTTTTTCTTTTGTCCACTACTGGTGGTACCCACCATCTACTCAAGTCACCTAGACCCAGGTCTAACTATTGGTTATCTGGCTATGTAACAGAGATGTCTGTCACCGAAGCAGGTGTGTGTGATTAACTGGCTGTTGACAAACACTGGGGTGTGAGACAGAAAGACAGGAATAACCCCAGCGTGCTCTAGAGAACTCACTGCCTCCAGTCATTATTTCTCTTCCATGCTGGCTGTTGTAGAACCTCTGAAGTATAGTTAGGAGTAATGCTTAGGACCTCTTTGCCTTATAGAACCCCCTTTATATAAATTATGTTTCAAGATTGTAAACTTTTCAACAGACATCCACAATATGCATGAAAACCATGCATAATACACATAATCAAGACCTCTCTAATTCTTAGGATGCATGAATTTTCTGTTAAATTTTATCCTTTTCATTCACTTTTTTTCTCAATGGCTGAAGTTTAAGCAGACACTCTTGCAAGAAAAGTAGATGTGTAATTAATTCATCCAAGATTCAAGTGCTTCCTTACAGTGCAAAGTGCCAGACATCTATGTTTTACTTGGGGATATTTCCAGTTATTGGAACACTTATAATACTAATGCAAGTTAATGATCAAGTGTCCCTTTTTGTTGATTGGTTGATTGGTGGGTTGGTTGGTTAGATGGTTAGTGGTTTGTTGAAAAGAGGAAGGAAAGATAAGAAGTGAAAAATAGTGTGTTTTCATTCTTCTCTTTCCTTTTCTCAACACACACAGTGGCTCAGTCCCCAACTCCTTTGATATTGCATACTCACTGTTGGACTTGACTGACATAAGAAACTCACTGTAGAGAGGCAGGTTTCCACTGAGCTAAAGCCAGTTTCCATGGTGCTGAAATGTGCGTTTAAAAGTAAGCATGGTCCTTAGGTGCCTACAGGTTGGTGTTCATGCCAGGCACAGGTCACAGAGGAGCCAGAAGAAGTAAGATGTTTGTCCTGCATATAAACAGCACCGTGCTAGCTATTTCACTTTATGCATTTTGGTTCCCATTTAGAAAAAGAAAATCTCATTATTGTGCAGCATATATTTTAAGGTTGGTGAATCACGTTGGGTTGTTTTAACTCTGAAAACTAATTTAAATGGATGAGTGTGATTGCTTGGAGCTTAGGTAAATAATCAGATCTGTGAATAGATATGTCCTAACATACTTTCACATCCCCTCCGGAAATTCCTTTAGATTTGGGTGATATAGGAGAGGAAAGTTCTTTCTTAAGATTATTGTACAGGAAGGGGAAACTGTTGGCTGGCATACCTTATTCTAGAGTGTCTAAATTTGTCTTTTTTAAGATATATAAAATATACCCAAAATACCAATTAAGTTAATGAACACTGGAAATTGTAACATACTCATTGTTTACGCTGTGTTTGTTCATAGGAGTGAACAATCCTAGAGTGTGTAGGGTTGATTGCATCCCCCTTCCCCCCCCCCCAAATAAATAAAAGAGAAAAAAAAGATTAAAAAATTTAAGGTTAAAACATAACTAAGGTGAAGAATATTTTAGCTATGAGTGGTACTTTTTGTAGAGGAATCTTTTGGGACTTCTTAAATGAACAGTCTAAATCATCCATTAAAATGTGCATTATCATAATTTAGAGAAAGATATCTGCGGTAAAAGTTAGTATTTGAGATCTTTTCTGTCCTTGAAAAACAGATCCCATGTGCCTAGAGAAAATGCATTTCAAAATAGTAAACTTCCATTTTTTTTTTTTTTTTTAATTTTCAATGGGGATATTGAGTGACAGGAACTAGGTTCTGAATCTTTGAAAAGGGATGCGTTCATTGCAGGTCAGAATAGTTATTGAACAATTTCAGCCACTTTAGTGGCATTATGAAAGAGTGCCCTGGATGGTTCCATGCACGTTCGGTCAGTTCCTGGAAAGGGTATAAGTTAGAAGTCCTCGGAGATGAAGACCTCAGTCTTCGTGCCTACAGTGAGAAACTGGAAAAGCTGGGAGCCCCCCGTGGTGTCAAGACTTCACCTGCGGCTCTCCGCCTTCACTGGGTCTTTAAGAAGCCCAGTAGGTTGGGGGAAGAGGACCAACTGAGAACTAAAGGAATAGAAATTGGTTTTAGTGTGCCAGGGAGAGCATTAAAGTAGTCAACGAGCTTTTTCAACCCAAAAAGCGGCTCAGAAATCGCTCTGTGCCTTCACAGACCAGACCTTGGTGGCGGGTGCTGTGTGTTTAGGTCCCTGAGTCCACACGCTAGCAAAGATCCCTCTCTCCCCTGTTACTACCCCACCCTCCTTAGGCGGCCCCCGGGGTCCCTATCCTCAGTCTTCCAGTCTCCTTTTATCCCACCTTGAGACGAAAGTCCAGAGTCTTCCAGCGACTTACCCTGACGGTTTGGATCGTGCTCAGTGGCACGCAGGTGGGGCAGACTGGGGAGAGGGTGGAAAACTTAGGGGCCGGCTCGCGGCGCTAACTCGACGGTCCTCCTGACTCCTCGAGCCCTCAGCCAGAAGTCAGACCCCAACTCTGCCCTACTCTAACGGAACCCTCCAGACTCCTCGAGCAAGAACCCAACTTAAGTAAGAAAACTTGAAGGATCGGGGTGAGCAGACGCAGGGAAGAACCCGCATCCCTGGTGATCCCCAGTTCGACTCCTGAGATCTGGGCATCCCGCGGATACCCAGAGACTTGGTTGCCAGGACCCCCGGGGCGTGCATCTGGACAGCGCGATGCCTACCGAGGCGCAGAGGAGAAGCGCATCTCCCGGCCCAAACCGACCGCCTGCAGCCCCCTACACTCAGAGTAGCGAGCCGGTCCAGGCGAACCTGGATCGCTGGCTCTCTTGCCCGCGTTCCTGGAGCCCCGATTAAAAAAAAAAAAGAAACCCGCCAACTGTACTCGCGGGGAAGCCCGGCACTGGCCAGGAGGGAAGCGGTGACGCGGCTTCTTTCCCGGAGCCTCGGGTGGGCACTGACCTCCACCAGCCCCCAGCCCCTGCCCCCCGGACCGACGCGCGCTCCCTCGCCCCGGGACCCCGAGGCGCCCGCGCTGGCCGCGGGGAGCCACCGCGTCCCCAGAGCGGGCCTCCTGGAGCGCTCCCCCGCCCCGCGGGGTTCACTCACCGATCCGGAGTACTTGCGGGGCGGTCTGGGGGAGGACGGAGCCGAGGAAATAGAGAAGCGTCCAGCCAGCGTCCCTGGTCCTCAGCCTGGGCTGGGCGAGGAGTGTGCGGCGCTCCATCTTCCTGGCGTCTTAATTCATGCCGAGACCCAGCCGCCGCCGCTCGCCCTGGAGATGCTGCCCGCTGGGCTCGGGTCCCTGCCTCATCCTCCCTGGGATGCTAACGCGGTGATACCCAGCGCGCTCCCCTGGCGGAAAGAGCTTGAGGGAACCGGCGTGGGATGGCGGAGCCGGCGGGCGACGATGGGCTCGCTCTGGGCTTCTGGCTTCTGCCGCTAGCCCATCACCGTTCCTCGTCCTCCTCCTCCATGGGCCGCGGGTCTCGGAGAAGCCGCGCGCAACTGCTCCCGGAACCGAGAGACCAGCCGGGGAAAGTTGCTGCCCCAATTCGCCGGAATGTCTCCCTCATTCGTCCTCGGGTCAGATGAGAAAGTGGGGTGGCGGCAGGGATGGGGGGCAGGTGGAGAGTGCCACGAGACCAAGTGGGAGGTGGCGGGGGGGATGGAGAAAGAATACGGAGGAAGAAGGGGAGAGGGTACGGGGTGAGTTGGTGCAGGGGCTCTCAGTGAGCAGGAGGAGCTCCCGCAGGTTAACTGGGATCCGAGCCACGCTTTGGCTTCTCGGTTCTCCCTGGCCGCCTCGCCTCGCTCGCCTCCCCTCGCTCGCCCCACCCTTTATTTACTGCCCGCCCCAATACACCCATCCAGACACCCCGACGCGCGCACACGCACGCACATTCTCCCTCGTCCTCAACTTTGCGCCGTAAGGCTGGAAAGTGTATTGAGGATTGCCTCCTGAAGGCAGAACATTTAACTTGATGGTCAGAGCAGAGCCAACCTCTGCGCTGGGCCGCGAGTGGCCGAGGAACCCTCCTTGGAAATGTCCCCGGGCGCCTATGTGAGGGTCTCCGAGAGGAGATTCTTCCCCATCACTTGATGGAAAAGCGCCATCTCGGACGCCAGCATTTCGGGGAATAGAAGAGCTCTTATTTTAACTCTGGCAAAGAGGAAAGAAAGCAGGAGGAGGAAGAAGAGAAGGAGAAATGAAACCTCGGTACTCAAAGATTAAAGTGGCTTCTCTCCTATTCAGACCCCAGATAATCTCTTGTAAATTGCCTCTATTTACATATGCAGAACTGGGAAAGAGGCAGCTTCCAGCGCGGCTCCTTGTCTTGGTTTTCTTTTCGACTGGCACGTTTGAACGCTGGAAGAGAGGCTATTTTAGCTCTGCAGGTTTGAAGACTATTTCTCTGTGGAAGGACAAGGACGCTTCCCTGGGGAAATCATCAGCATTTGATCATTTTGGTTTAATTTCCTTTGAGCTTTGTGGGGGAATGTTCTATATAAATGTTGGCTAGCTTTGCATTAACATTCATAGACAATTTTTTTTTTCACTCAAAGTATGGATTTTGGAGAACTAACCTACACTGAGTTAATTCACCTGAAAAACATGTCCACAGTTTACAGACCTACAATAGGAAAGGATTACAAAAGAAACCTAACATAACTTCACTCTAACATGTAGTGCCAGGCACTACACACACACACACACACACACATATATAAAGAGAGAGAGAGAGAGAGTATATATGTGTGTGTATGTGTTTGTGTGTGTAAAGTTGCTCAGTCGTGTCCAACTCTTTGCGACCCCATGGACTGTAGCCTGTCAGGCTCCTATGTCCATGGGATTTCCCAGGCAAGAATAATGGAATGGGTAGCCATTTCCTTCTCCAGGGGATCTTCAGACCCAGGGACAGAACCTGCGTCTCTTATGTCTCCTCTATTGGCAAGCGGGTTCTTTACCACTGCACCACCTGGGAAGCCCACGTGGGTCTTAGTCTCTGACTCTTTGCCACCCCGTGAACCAGAGCCCGCCAGTCTCCTCTGTCCATGGAGTTCTCCAGGCAAGAATAATGGAGTGGGTTGCCATTCCCTTCTCCAGGGGATCTTCCCAACCCAGGGACTGAACCCAGGTCTCCTGCATTGCAGGCGAATTCTTTACCATCTGAGCCACCAGGGAAACCCATAGATACAGATATATAGATATAGATTAGATATAGATATAGGGTTTCCCTGGTGGCTCAGTGGATAGAGTCTTCCTGCAATGCAGGAGAGGCATGTCCGATCCCTGGATTGGGAAGACCCCTGGAGAAGGAAATGACAACCCACTCCAATATTCTTGCCTGGAGAATCCCATGGACAGAGGAGCCCAGTGGACTACAGTCTATGGGGTCACAAAGAGTTGGACACGACTGTGTGACTAACACTTTCATTTTCATAGAGATAGAGATAGAGATAGATTATACATATGGATATGTCTTTTTTCTACTGAAGACCCATACTGTCCATCCCCCAAGAGAGGTTATAGCCCTACTGCTAGAAGCTCGTCAGTTCCTACTTCAAATAGTGTGCCTGGTTCTGATACTTCTGTAACAGAGTTGATAGAACAGAACATATCCACAGATAAGAAGATGGGTGGATCTGGATTTACGAATGCATTTTATGCATAGATCGATGAAACCAAGAAAAATTAGGAGCGTGTGAATCTTATCTTCAGAAATTTGAAGAGCTAAAAGAACTTAGTCAAAATATTAGGCAAAGAGAAAAATAAGAAAAATGAGAATATTGGATGGAGATTATAGAAGAGTAAATTTCACTTATTTAGGCGAGGAACATTTCTAAATCTGGAAAGTGTCAACAATGCTAAGACCTACTTCAGAAAAGAGACAAACTCCCTTTTGTTTATTCATTCACTAGTTTGTTCAATGCATATTTGAGTGCCTACTGTGTGGGAGACATCCAAGCCCTGGAGACACATTAGAAATATGGTTTCTGCCATAATGAAACTCATAGGTGATAAAGAAGTGTGATGAGTTTCACAAAATGGTACTCTGTGCATGATGAAAAGAGAAATATAACCTCTTGAGGAATTTGGGAAGAATTTGATAAGGAAATGATGCTTCAAAATTCCAATAATGGGTACTTTATAAATCCTTAACTAAGTATTTATATTTATTCTTAGTATCTATATTTATTCCTAATATTTATTTATATTTATAGAAATATAAAACCTGGTTGGGCTTCCCTAATGGCTCAGAAGGTAAAGAATCTGCCTGCAATGCAGGAGATCTGGGTTCAATCCCTGAGTTGTGAAGGTTCCCTGGAGGAGGGCATGGCAATTCACTCCAGTACTCTTGCCTGGAGAATCCCCACAGACAGAGGAACCTGGCAGGCTACAGTGCATGGGGTCACAAAGAGTCTAACACAACTGAGCGACTAAGAACACACACACAAAGCTTATTAATGGATTTTTTAAAAAACCTAAAGATTTGTGTAAAGCATGTTCAGTTGTCTATTTTTCTTGGTGCATATAGGGCTAGTAGATAATAAATACAAGCATGGCTAGATCTGGAGAATCCAAACTCTAGAATTAGGTCAGCTTTTGAACAAACTGTTTCAATCCTGGTTTTACCTAATTTTTGATCTGTAACCTTGGTTAGATTACTTTATGTCCCTATAATAGAGATTGCTGATGCTTACCTAGATCCATTTCTCTTTTTCCTGGGCGTGTTAAAGCCTATCCTTTTTCAGTGAGGTGTAATAATGTATATTTAGCCAACAAAATGGGAGTAGAAGTAGTCTGTGCCATTTCTGGGTAGGAAGGAAAGCAATGAAAGGCTCTCACCCCTCCCTTGGGGACTGTCTTTTGCCACAGTAATTCCAAAAACCACAAGTTCTAGAGGCCAAGATGGAAGCAGCGGGGATCCCTGAGTCACCTTCTGGGAAGGACTTGCTTGAATAGGTGTCAGATTAGTAGCAAATTGATAACAAATCAGCGAAAACAAAAATTGTGCTATAGTCCATGAAAATTTTGAGATCTGTTTGTTATTACAGCAAAACTTCTTCTATACTGACGGATACACTCTCTCTAGGATTTGATATCTTCATCTGTAAATTGAAACTGATAACACGGTATGGAAATTGGAGGATTATAGGAACTACTGTATGCAAAGTATTTTCCAAGGATTTCATTACTCAATATATACTAGTTCAATTGTGGTAATTTGCTTTTTCGGTTAAATTAATCTGCACATACATTTCTAGTTTAAATATGCCTCAGATGGCAGAGACTAAGATATTTTGTCTGTTAGGAAATGACTCCATTAATAGTGTATATATTAGAGCTTCCCTAATGGTACAGTGGCAAAGAATCTACCTGCTAATACAGGACACTCAAGAGACACAGTTTCGATCCCTGGGTCAGGAAAACCTCCTGGAGGAGGAAATGGCAACCCACTCTAGTATTTTTGCCTGGAAAATTCCATGAACAGAGGATCCTGGTGAGTTACAGTCTATGGGGTTGCAAAGAGTTGAACACAGCTGAGAGACTGAGCATATAATAGTCTATTAATAGTAATTTGGCCCAACGCTATTTAAAGACATTTCGTCACTTTTACCTGAATTACCTTTTGTCTCTAAGTTCTTTTTTGTTGGTAGAGATATTAGAAATATTGCATTTCCCAAAGTAGGCTTCTTAAAGAATACATGCACACTTTAAGTTGCTTTTCTGTATTATCTATAAAACCTGTAAAGCTTTAAATTGAAATTTATTTCCTTGTTAAAATGCTTTCCTCCACTGCTCATGTACACAGGCTCATGGTGTTAAGTTACTCATGAATGATCAGCAGCTGCTGTTAATTTGTTTTGTGCTTTTTAGAAGCACTGTATTTTGTATATATATATGCGTCTAGTTATTTTTGCCCAAAATGACTGTTACTCACTCTTGATTCACAGTTTCATAAAGCTCCCGTAAGAATAAAAATGTCCAATTGAATGCATTCAGTCTTTTCCCAGTTTCCCAAATCTTAAGCTTAAATTGATACACTGAGGTTAATAAGGAAGTAATGTACAGCCTTGTGCAGAGAACTGGTGACATTACTTAGATAGTAATTCATTTAAGATTACTCGATTTTAATAACGTAATGAGACACAAGAAAACTAGCTTAGAATAAACTAAGGAACTCAAATGTTATAAATGTGTTTTCAAAGTTTTTAGTAGGCTTGAGTTTACTTATAATGTTACCCAGGGCATGAAAAGCAAAAAAAACCAAAAAAAAACAAAAAACAAATCAGGTGGCTTTGAAATCAAAATTCTTACTCCTTGACTACTTCTTTATGTTTAATTTTTTCCCTAGGTGATATCATATGTTTCTAAGGCATTAAATATCTTTAAGCAAGGATCTCAAATTTCATCTTTTGCTCAGATCTTGCCTCTGAACTCCAGATTCTCATAACCGATTCTAATTACTATTTTCCACTGAGTACACATGTCAGTCTCTTGATTCTGAGCCGTATTATTGCTCCCTCCCTAGCCCCCTTTCAAAGTTTCTCATTTCAATATGCGTACCACCTTCTGTCCAGGAATTAAAACTAAAAACTCAGAACGCCATGCTTACTTTCCCCTTACATGCAATATATTTTCATGTGCTATTGGTTTTGTGCCTCAAACTTTCTTTAATCTGTTTATCTGCAGTTCCAATGCTATCATCTAGCCTGGAGTTTCTTAGCTTCAAAACTGTTGACATTTGGGGCCAGAAAATTATTTATTGAGGAGGCTGTCCCGTGTCTTATAGGATGCTTAGCAACTTCCCTGGACTCTATCCACTAGATGTCAGTAGTACCCTCCTCCCAGGCTGTAACAGCCAAAAAATGTCTGCAGACATCCCCAAATGTCCTCTGAAGTACATATCACCCCTAGTTGAGAACCACTACACTCACCCAAATCACTGTGCTCTTCCATCTGGTCTATTATAATAAGTTCTTAATTGTTCCTCACCCCCATTGCCTCTTTCTATCCATTCTGTTGACTGATCTAAATTTGCTTCTCTGATTGATTTCCTTCACAATGCCCTGCTCAGTTTCCTCATGGTCATTATCAATTCTTTAGATATCTGTTTACTTTATTAGAGACTCAATGATGGCTGACTGAAACCTCAGCATTTAGCGCAATGCCTAGCAATTAGTGGAACCTTGATAAATGCTCATTGAATGCATGAATGAATGAATGAATTCATAATGCACACAACCTACAATTGGTAAGTGTATATTTGTAGGACTAATCTGAATAATACACCAGATTTCTGTTTTGATTTCATTCAAAGCTCCTACATAGATGAGTTTCTATTTAAATGTCATACTCAGAACATTATTAATACTATAGTCCACTGTGTCTAGAAAATCTGGGGTATAATCTTAGATGTCAAATGTCAGGAAAATGCTGTACAGAGTAGGGATTTCTCTTCACATTTCATTTTTCAGCACCATGGCTACCATCCCACATGCATTAATATTTTTACTGTAATTTTCATGCCAACACTGGTCCATTTGCTAAAGCACTGCAGAAAGCAATTGTAGTAATCTTCGAAAGAAAAAAAAAAGTCTTTACTTATTCATATCTTTATATCCTATTATTACAACCTGAGTGTGTAAAATAGAATTCCATCATGTGCAAAGTCTGAACCAAGTTGGTATGTAGCTCCCTCCACACATAAGTAAGGAGAGTAAAGAAGAAAAGAGCCCAATCAGGCAGTCGGGATGTCAGGAACCCTGGGTCCTCGCCCTGGTCTGATCACTTACCATGGCTCCCGGTTCCCAGTCAAGTCCCACCCTTTCCTGAGACCCAACCGTGACAGCAAGTGGATGGACTGATGTCTCAAAGCCAACGGGGACCAAGGTTCTCCACTTCTTCTAATTCTAAAAGCCATTTTTATAAAGGAGTGACCCTCAACTAATCTCTGTGTTCTTCTGGTTAAGCTTGTCCTTAAAATAATGAGTTTATTTTGTGATTTATTACATATTCCAGGCACCCTTCTTAGTGCTGTTACACGTATGAATGGATTTAATACTGAGAGCCACCTTGAGAGGTAAGTACTCTAAGTTCAGTTCAGTTCAGTCACTCAGTCATGTCCGACTCTTTGGGCCACCATGGACTGCAGCATGCCAGGCCTTCCTGTCCATCACCAACTCCCGGAGTTAACTCAAACTCATGTCCATTGAGTCGGTGATGCCATCCAACCATCTCATTCTCTGCCATCCCCTTCTCCTCCTGCCCTCAATCTTTCCCAGCATCAGGGTCTTTTCAAGTGAGTCAGTTCTTCGCATCAGGTGGCCAAAGTTTTGGAGCTTCAGCTTCACCATCAGTCCTTCCAATGAACACCCAGGACTGATCTCCTTTAGAATGGACTGGTTGGATCTCCTTGCCATCCAAGGGACTCTCAAGAGTCTTCTCCAACACCCCAGTTCAAAAGCATCAATTCTTCAGTGCTCAGCTTTCTTTATAATCCAACTCTCACAACTATACATGACTACTGGAAAAACTATAGCTTTAACTAGATGGACCTTTGTTGGCAGAGTATTGTCTCTGCTTTTTAATATGCTGTCTATATTGGTCCTAACTTTTCTTCCAAGGAGCAAGTGTCTTTTAATTTCATGGCAGCAGTCACCATCTGCAGTGATTTTGGAGCCCCAAAAAATAAAGTCAGCCACTGTTTCCATTGTTTCCCCACCTATTTGCCATGAAGTGATGGGACCAGATGCCATGATCTTAGTTTTCTGAATGTTGAGGTTTAAACCAACTTTTTCACTCTCCTCTTTCACTTTCATCAAGAGGCTCTTTAGTTCTTCTTCACTTTCTGCCATAAGGGTGGTGTCATCTGCATATCTGAGGTTATTGATATTTCTCCCAGCAATCTTGATTCCAGCTTTTGCTTCTCCCAGCCCAGCATTTCTCATGATGTACTCTGCATATAAGTTAAATAAGCAGGGTGACATTTTACAGCCTTGATGTACTCCTTTCCTGATTCAGAACCAGTTTGTTGTTCCATGTCCAGTTCTAACTATTGCTTCCTGACTTGCATTCAGTTTTCTCAGGAGGCAGATCAGGTGGTCTGGTATTACCATCTCTTTCAGAATTTTCCACAGTTTATTGTGAGCCACACAGTCAAAAGCTTTGGCATAGTCAATAAAGCAGAAATAGATGTTTTTCTGGAACTCTCTTGTTTTTTTTTGATGATCCAATGGATGTTGCCAATTTGATCTCTGGTTCCTCTGCCTTTTCTAAATCCAGTTTGAACATCTGAAAGTTCACAGTTCATGTACTGTTGAAGCCTGACTTGGAGAATTTTGATCATTACTTTGCTAGTGTGTGAGATAAGTGCAATTGTGCAGTAGTTTGAACATTCTTTGGCATTGCCTTTCTTTGGGATTGGAATGAAAACTGACCTTTTCCAGTCCTGTGGCCACTGCTGAGTTTTCAAATTTGCTGGCATATTGAGTGAAGCACTTTCACAACATCATCTTTTAGAATTTGAAATAGCTCAACCGGAATTCCATCACCTCCACTAGCTTTGTTTGTAGTGGTGCTTCATAATACCCACTTGAGTTGGCCTTCCAGGATGTCTGGCTCTAGGTGAGTGATCACACCATCGTGATTGTCTGGGTTGTGAAGATCTTTTTTGTATAGTTTTTCTGTGTATTCTTGCCACCTCTTCTTAATATCTTCTGCTTCTGTTAGGTCCCTACCATTTCTGTCCTTAATCGAGCCCATCTTTGCATGAAGTGTTCCCTTGGTATCTCTAATTTTCATGAAGAGATCTCTAGTCTTTCCCATTCTGTTGTTTGCCTCTATTTCTTTGCATTAATCACTGAAGAAGGCTTTCTTATCTCTCCTGGCTATTCTTTGGAACCCTGCATTCAAATGGGTATATCTTTCCTTTCCTCCTTTGCCTTTTGTTTCTCTTCTTTTCACAGGTATTTGTAAAGCCTCCTCAGACAACCATTTTTTCCTTTCTGCATTTTTTTTTTTCTTGGGGATGGTCTTGATCACTGCCTCCTGTACAATGTCACAAACCTCCATCCATAGTTCTTTAGGCCCTCTATCAGACCTAGTCCCTTGAATCTATTTCTCACTTCCACTCTATAACCATAAGGGATTTGATTTAGATCATACCTGAGTGGTCTAGTGGTTTTCCCTACTTTTGCACAAAGAGGTGAAGCAACAAGTCAGAAATCATACAACTAAGTGACAGCGTCAGAATTTGAACTTAGTCTGATTCTAGAGTACTCACATTTTTAATAATTGAGGTGAAATTACAAAACAAAATTTGCCACCTTACAAGGAATCATTCTGTTGCATTTAGTACATGAATTATATTGTGCAAACACTGGCTCATTCCAATGTGCCTGGCTCATCCTGAGTGATACAGAAGCACCAAGAGTGACTCAGAGAGACAGCTAAGGACTTGTGGCCTGCTGGAAAGACTCTGACTTTTAATCTGGATTATATAGGGAGTCACTGAATATTTTGAATAGAAGAATGACATAATCAGACTTATGTTTTCTTATCTTTTGTTTTGGAGATTATACTAAGTATTAGAGACAAAGTGAATAGATTTTCTTCTTGCTTTCATGGAACCTAGAGTCAAGCAAATAGTTCTACAATTAAATACAGAATTTCAAATTATGTTAATGATAATAAACGGACTTTTTAAAATGCAAAATGAATCCTAAGTTGGAGCGCAAAGATGAATTATCACAAAGTGACCACTGTCATGCAACCAACCATTCAGACCAGAAGCAGAATATTGTCAGAACCTCTTTGGTTTTTCTCAGCTACACCCTCCAAACATTGCCAATATTTTCACTTTCAACAGCAAATATTAATTTTGCCTGCTTTGATACTTAATATAATTATAACACATATCCTTCTGTTCCTGGCTTCTGTCAAATGATAGCTAACATTACAGAGCCTTTACCACAGGTCAGGCACTCTCTTTTGTGGTTTATATTGGGTTGCCATGATCCTCTGAGATGGTCACTAATATTACTACACCCATTTTGCAGAAGAGAACATCAAGGCACAGAGACAGAATGCAGGTTCCATGAAGGAAAGCAGAAAGATATGTTAGATTTGAAAAGTGGAACTTGCTTTGGAAGTAGGAACTTAGGAAAGAGTACTCTGAGAAAGTATCCTTTATGCCTTGACTGAAAGGGTAGTTGGGGCTTCCTGGATAGCTCAGGTGGTAAAGAATCTGCCTGCAATGCAGGAGACCCTGGTTCAATTTCTGGGTCAGGAAGATCCCCTGGAGAAGGACACAGCAACCCACTCCAGTATTCCTGCCTGGAGAATTTCCATGTGCAGAGCAGCTTGGAAGTCTACAGTCCATGGGGTCACAAAGAGTCGGACACAACTGAGTGACTAAGCACAGCGCAAAGGGTAGTTGGGAGTTCTTGAAGGGGGATGAAGAAGAAGATTCTCAGGCAGAGGAAGGTTCTGTTGTGGGAAGCTCCCTACTATGTAAATGCGATAGAGCTTGAGTGGCTGATGTCAGGTGGAGAGAAGGAATTGCCAGAGGATCCTCATCCATGTCTCAGATGCCCAGATCCTCCAAGGTCCTTACCAGAGTTCCTGAAGATCTGAGAACTGATCTAAGGTAATGTGAGACTGGTGAGCCTGGCTCCATCTTTCCAACCTGTAGTCACTTGCTCACCCATCTATGTGCTTTGTAAGGCAGAGTCCTCACCTCTCAGACCACGAGAAGGTCAACATCTTAACATCATATTTGCTTCTCATGTTCCTCCTCCATCAGCCACATGGCAGGGAACTCTCCTTCTCAGTTGGAGCCTGTCAAACTAGTCCCCTTCTGGTCCTCAATCGTGCCCAACTTTGTGTGTCAGGACATTTTTCCAAGCTGCTTTTAGCATCTTGAATGTTCCCTTCCTCACACTTTTCCTAATGAAGCATTATTCTTGCCTCCTATCTCATTACTCAGAAAGGCTTTCTTTGGATCCACAGTGAAAAATATGTCCACCCAATTTTACCCTTCCACAGTGTCCTGAACTTTTCTTTATCAACAGTTATTACTGATTTTAACTATTTGTTCATTTGTTGTGTATTTCTCTCTCCTTTTAGATTGCAAGCAGCAGGAAAGCAGGGTCTTTTCATTTGGGGTTGAGTCTCTGGATACATTCAGAGCCTTTCCCAACTCCTGATACATAGTTGCAGCTCAGTTTATTGAGTTTATTATTAATAATTAATTGCTGTTTATTTACTAAATAATATATTTGTAGGCTTATTGGGTTTGAAAGGGAGGAGTAAAATGGCATATATTGCACACCTACCTATGGGCTTCCAGGTGGTGCTAGTGGCAAAAAACCCACCTGCCAATGTAGAAGATGTAGGTGTGATCCCTGAGTCCCGAAGATCCCCTGGAGGAGGATATAACAACCCACTCCAGATTCTTACCTGGAGAATCCCATGGACAGAGGAGTCTGGCGGGCTACAGTCCAAAGGATCACAAAGAGTTGGACACCACTGAAGCGATTTAGCATACACGTATACATACCTAATGTATTCAAAGTTTGCTTTTGTACATATTTTAATAATCATTATTTTCAGTAATCATATAAGCTCAAATTACTTCAGTTTTGTAATGATTAAATAAGTGAGCAGAAACCTTAAAGAACCTGTGTTAAAAAGCTAGTAATTGCCTTTAAAAAGCCCAAAACTGAATCTCACAGCCATTACAACCGTCTAATTTTTATTCAGCCCACCTTGCCTTATAGATTTCCAAAGTCAACCCCCTGATTACAATACATACTAAGATTCTTCATATTCAAATTATGCAAATTAACCCAGGTTTCTAATGATTACATCTTGGTTTAATTTCTTTCCTCACAATCCCTTCTTGGAGCATCCTGTGTTTTTTAAACTATTATGTTTATTTATCAAAGAAATACATGCATATATAAATACACGCATATAATACAGAAGTTAGTACTAAATAAAAATGGAACGTAACACCGTCATTTCACTTTGCTCCCCCAGTGCTTCTTCTCCACCTCTTTCAGATATTGTGCCCAGCATTTACACATCCCATGTTTCTACATTGTTGTTCAGTCGCTTCTACATAATATACATAAATAGTTCTTGCTGGCTTCATGAGTTGGTGGTATTATCCATCATGCTGTCATGGTATATGAGATTTTTACTCTCCAACACCTTCATTCTCCTGGCTTCCCTTTCTCCTCTTAAGAAACTGAGCTTTCAAGTGCAGTCACTATTCAGGGTTTATATTTGACTCCAGTGCACAGTGAAGTACAGTGCTGCCTGCCTGTGAGTGTGTGTGCTAAGTCCTGTCTGACTTTGTGATCCCACAGACTGTAGCCAGCTAGGCTCCTCTGTCCGTGGGCTTCTCCCAGGAAAGACTACTAGAGTGGCTTGCCATTTCCTCCTCCAGGGAATCTTCTTGACCCAGGGATCAAATCCGGGTCTCCTGTGTCTCCTGCATTGGCAGGCAGATTCTTTATCACTGAGCCACCAGAGTAGCCCCACTTATTATTACTAAAATCTATTAAACTCATGATTATGGTTTTCTATAAAGGAAGGATAAATATGAAAATCAGCCAAAGAAGAGAGTCTGAAAGGGTTTGAAATGCAGAGCTTCTGCTAGTCTCTCCTTATGGAGTTAGGACATGATACCCTCCTGGCATTGACTTGGGAAAACATGATGGAATACTGCCGACTAAGAAAGATCGCCCCAGCTCAAATACCCACAGTTGCTACTGCGGCTCCATTCCTAGTCTTGATTGACCACTTGATTTCCACATGATTTAACTCACGATCCAGAGCAAGTGGTACTTGTGACTCACATCTCACCCCTGTCCCAATCATATGGTTTCTGCTGTGGTTAGCTTCTAACTTAAGATTATCAAGTATGGCTAGTCTGTGCCCTAAAAGCAAAGACATTTCTATCAGGTGTGACATAGACTGCTTCCCAAAACCCAGTGTAAAGGTCAGATATTTTCTTTTGTGTGTGTGTGTCTGTGTATATGTGTGCATGCTCAGTTGTGTCCAACTTTTTGCAACTCCATGGACTATAGCCCGCCAGGCTCCTCTGTCCATGGGATACTCTAGGCAAGAATACTGGAGTGGGTTGCCATTTCCTCCTCCAAGGGATCTTCCCGACCCAAGGATTGAACCCTTCTGTCCTGCGTCTCCTGCCTTGGCAGGCAGATTCTTTACCACTGAGCCACTTGGGAAGCCCGATCTCTCCTTAGACAAGGCCCAAATTGTTACACCTTACATGTGGTCCTTGGTTTTCCCTCTTGTTTTGCTGGAACAAGTACTCAAGAAGCTCTCTTACATGTTAAAAAATAAAAAAGAGCATCATAAGTGATGCTAGTGATGTTTCTAGTCGTTTTTCTCTTGAATTAATGCTGCTTTATTCGGGACAGGTGCCTGTCTACAAGAAGGTCAGTTTCTCTCCTGGAATACTACCTATACAGTCACCTGGGGATTCTCTTCCTTTTCTGTATATTTAACGGCTGATGCTTTTGGTTTTGCTTTAGCTTTGAATCCTATCTCTTTTGCTCCTCTTCCTCCTCCTTATTTCTTTCTCTATGTCTCCCTGTCTTTGTATCTCCATCTAACTCGTTCTTTCCTCTTCGTTTCTCGCAACACATATTAGAGTGATTTCTTAAGCAAAAGTGTCTCAAAAAACTCTCTCTAGTTCAGTTTATTCAGATAGTGTACCTGTTGCTTGAGTACCTCTCTTTGTCAACTTGTGTAACCCTTTAGAACATTTTCTCAACTTTATGTTTTAATCCTTTGATGATTTTTTTTTTCATTTATGCTATCATGTTTTTATTTTATGAGTTATTTTTTCCCTCTCAATGTTAAATATTTTGTTTTTGTTTCATAGCTGTAATGTCTGTTTTTAAGCCTTTGAGGATATTTTGGAAGGATTTTTCTCACCTAAATACTTTCTGTTAGTTTTGTTGCAGGAAGGGGGACCCCTTTCAGAGCCTGAAACTGGGCTCTTGTCTTAACACTCGGAAATGAACTGTCTGAGGATGTACTGACAAAGCAAAAGATTTTATTGGGAAAGGGCACCCGGCTGGAGAGCAGTAGGGTGAGGGAACCCAGGAGAACTGCTCTGCCATGTGGCTCGCAGTCTCAGGTTTTATGGTGATGGGATTAGTTTCCGGGTTGTCTTTGGCCAGTCATTCTAATTCAGAGTCTTTCCTGGTGGGGCACGCATCGTTCAGCCAAGATGGATGCTAGCGAGAGGGATTCTGGGAAGTGGACGGACACGCAGTGTCTCTTTTAGACATTTCTCGAACTCTTCCGGTTGGTGGTGGCTTATTAGTTCCCTATTCCTTATCAGGATCTCCTGTCATAAAACAACTCATGCAAATGGTTACTATGGTGCCTGGCCAGGGTGGGCGGTTTCAATCAGTGTGCTTCCCCTAACAGTTTCAAGATGCCTTTTTTTGTGTGTTCTTTGGTCTCCAACTTTCATGGTGGGAACTTTCTCAAATATCCTACAACCTTTTGTTGTCTGTCCATGTTTAAGAAGAAAGGTCTGGAAGGCTGATTACAAGTACGGAGTAAAATTAGGCAGGATGTGTGGGCTCTTAGCTTTGCCAATGGCTCAGCAGGTAAAGAATCTCCCTGCAGTGCAGGAGACACAGGAAATGCAAGTTCTATCCCTGGGTTGGGAAAATCCCCTGGAGGAGGAAATGGCAACCTGCTTCAGTATTCTTCCTGGAGAATCACATGGACAGAGGATCCTGGAAGGCTACAGTCCAAAGGGTTACCAAGAGTAGGACATGACTGAGTGACTAAACACACACACACATCACACACACACACACACGTGGCAGTGACATGGGGGCACCTCTGATGTCAGTATTTTCAAAAGTACGTTTAAGAGTTTGCTACAACAAACTAGTCAATATAACAAAAATGAAGCAAACTTACAGATATAGAGAACAAACTAGTGGTTACCATAGGGAGGCAGAATGGAGGAGGGACTATATAATGATGGCGGAGTAAGAGGTAGAAACTATTAGGTATGAAATAAGCTACTAGGGTATATTCTACAACGTGTGGAATATAAACAATATTTTATAATAACTGTTGATGGAGTATAACCTTTAACAATTGCAAATCACTGTACTGTACACCTATAACTTGTGTGATGTTGTGCAGCAACTATATTTCCATAAGCAAACAAACAGAACCAAAATCCAACATTCAAAAAAAGGATAGTAAGTAGGTAATGTAAAATCATGGCAAAGAAATATCACAATGTTGGTTCCCTTTGGGGCAGGCAGAATGGGAATTCAATGATGTACATGTTTATTTCTCTTTAATAAATAAATTTGAAGGAAATTTTTTAAAAAAGTTTTCTTCTGAGCTGATTACATTCCCAAGAGAAGATTCTCCTGCTGCTCTTCCTTGAGAGTCAAGGTCTTCACGTGTCTTGTGAATGAAAATAGCCACCAGCCTCAACTTCCATTTACACCTTTGTTGACTTCTTCCCCCAATTCAGACTGTTATTTCTGCCTTTCCTTAAGTCTGAATCCGCCTGTCCAGAAAGCCTCAGTTGTACCCTCTTCAGAGAAATCCCCCACTTTTATGTGGAGGTCATAAGGAGAGGAAGTTATCTAGTGGTGTGGATCTAACTCCTTCTTAAAGAGCTTTCCAGCAATCCTTTCTACGTCACGTCACCACATCACCCCGGGCCTGGAGACCCTGCAGGCTGCTGGCTCTTAGCCAGGAGACTTTTCTACCTTGAAGCGCAGGTTGGCTCTTGCCTGTTAGCAGTGATGGTTTAATACTGAGTGTTGTCTAGATGGCCAGGTGAATTTCCGCTCCTCAAGGAGTGCATTTTCTCTGGGCCCTTGTATTGTAGTTTTAGTGAGCTTTCCGGAGGAAATGAGCTCAATCCTCCACCTTTACCCGGAGCACTTACTTTGTAACTTTTGGTCCAAGTTGCAGTAGCAGGTGTTCTCCGTGCCCCACCCGTATGCTCTCAGCACTTACCTCTGCACGTGAATCTGGCTTCCTGAAAACAGCTGGGACTCTTCCTGAGGACTTTTTTTCTTTCTTTTCCCTCCTCCCTCCTCTACTTTCTCTCTCTCTCTCTCTTTTTTTTCCCCACCTGGGGCACAGTTTCTTTATAATATTCTGTTAGCTTCCACTGTACAATGAAGTGGATCAGCTGTAGAGATACATACATTCCCTCCCTCTTGAACCTCCCTCCCTCCCTCCCCTCACCCCCATCCCACCCCTCACCCCCATCCCACCCCTCTAGTCTTCACAGAGCACCGAGCTGAGCTCCCTGTGTGGTACAGCAAGTTCCCACTTGCTGTCTGTTTTACATAAGACAGTGCATCTACATCGAGCCTCACCTCCCATTCATCCTACCCCTTCTCTTACCCCCGGAACCTGTATCCAAATGTCTGTTCCCTACCTCTGTGTCTCTGTTCCTGCCCTGCACCTTCTCTTCTCCTCCTCCTTTGATTCGCTTCCTCTTGCTTCTTCTTTTTCACTGTGGGAATTGGGAGGTTAAATCTAGGCCTAGTATCTTGGAATCTGCCCCTTACCTGGGAGAACCCTGAACTGTGTTCTATACTTTCTCCCAGAGTTTCCCAAAGGAATTCTGTTCCAGTTGCCCGTGGAAATCACTTACTGGGTAATGCTTTTATCAGCTGTCTTCTCTTTTCCTGCCTCTTACTTTCATTCTCACTGGTCCTTCTTCGAATGAACTCCCAAATTCACTTATAATAATTGAGTTCTCACCTCGGCCTGCTTCTGAGGGGACCTGGAAGTTTATTTCCCTAGTTATTTCTCCATATTTTTAATATACTTTACGTATCTTGTTAGTTTTTAGCTAGCCCAGGCTTCCCTGATGGCTCAGATGGTAAAGAATCTGCCTGCAATTCTGGGTTGATTCCGCAGTTGACCTGGGTTTGATCCCTGGGTTGGGCAGACCCCCTGGAGAAGGGAAAGGCTACCCACTCTGGTATTGTTGCCTGGAGAATTCAATGGACAAGGAGGACCCTGGTGACTTCAGTCCATGGGGTCACAAAGAGTGGACACGACTGAGCAACTAACATGTATCCATGTACCCTGATATTTTTTAGCTAGCTCATACTCATTTGGTATTTATTGCTTTTCAAGCTTGGATGGTTAATCTTATCCTTACTGTGTTGGTCACAGCAATGTAGACCAGAGTTACAACAAACACATTTGATAGCCCTTTTCTTTATGGCAAGTGATTTCCTGCTTCAAGAAGGTGGCATACCTCCTCATTTAGGAAAGAGACGTGTTATAAGACATCACTTGATTAAAATGTCCTGAGTTTGTCCATGGCCAGTCAATTTTAAAAGCATTCCCAACTCTAAGACTAATTGCTTTTGAATCATCTGTAGCACAACAGCAAGGTGAGAGCAGGGTGATCACAAGTCACAAAAAGCCACTGGATCCTAAATGAGTAAGAACAGAAATGGCTTACTCTGTGCAGCTCTGATATTTGCAGCACGTGACGTGATCACTGAAAGCTCACGACAGAAGGAAAGAACAGATAAAAGCCCAGTTAGACAGATATTTATCCCAGGGCAAGGTAAACAATTTCTTCCCACCACAGTACAGATTATTGACCTGAAAAATTCACACAGGAAACCATGCCAGTATATCAACTGATTTTATTTATTTTGTAAAATCCTCAAAGAGAAACTCCTCTGTAAAGTATTATTACGAAATACCTATGTTCTATAAAATTACTTAGACAAACAACTGAAATTCCTAGAGTCATACCGATTTTTGTCATTGAATAGTTCTAAGATAAGCAATGAGAACATTTTTAATCACAGCTGTAGACAATATCAATGTTTTCACTCTTTCTACATTTCTTTCCCTCTGACAACCATAATAGGCAACTTGAAGTATTGAAGGTCTTGGCTCTTCAGTGGCCACTTCATTGCTTTCCAGATTTCTCCTTTTTATTTTATTTTCAACATAAAACCACTCTTTCTGTTGTGTCCTCTACACAACTGCCACAGACATTTGGAACCATATGTTCCTGTCTGGTGCACACCATGAACAAGTGCAGAATGTCAAAAATATGGCTTACCGAAAATCCTCCATGACGTGTTGCTGCGCCCTAGACAGCAGTGAGATGGAAATCTACCCAGGAAGTTGGGGAAAGAGCTCACAGCGGCCTTTTCTCTTTTGGAGTCACCTTGATTCTTCTACCATCTCTGCTCCTGCCTGTTAAATCAGGGCAATGTCTCTTCAGAACCTGACATCAACGCTTCAGTGGTAAAAATCAAATGATTGATATGCGATGTAGACCCAGATACTTATGGTTTACCACTCTGCCCAGCCCTACACAAATGATATAAAATCTCAGCTGTACCAACACAACCATCAGCCATCATTAAAACAAATTTTCAAAGGGATTATGTTCTTGCTAGCTGGTACCAGAGGAAACTGAATCACTAAGCAGCTTCAGTATTTTTGTCCTACATCACAAAGCAGGTTTTGTCTTCCTATTCCTGACTTCGCCAACTGCATTGTGCCACTTCTAAATGTACAGTTTTATTTATTAATCTATTAATTTACCAGGGCTTGTTAATTCTTAACAAGACATGATGACTCTTCTGGGGAACTGAGGAGATGCATGATGATTCAAAAATGAACCCAGCATTTTAAGGTCATAAGCTACATTGTTAAATCAGCTTCATGCATTATTTTAAAGCAGAATCAAAACTAACAGGTTATTCTTTATATTTGTTCATGGCAATGCAATCTTGGTTTCCCTGTTCTCTCTCTGTCTCACTCCTGAAACCACATGCTGTGCTGTGCTTAGTTGCTCAGTCTTGTCTGACTCTTTGTGACCCCATGGACTGTAGCCCACCAGGCTCCTCTGCCCATGGGGATTCTCCAGGCAAGAATACTGGAGTGGGTTGCCATGCCCTCCTCCAGGGGATATTCTCAACTCAGGGATCAAACCCATGTCTCCTGCCTTTCAGGCAGATTCTTTATTGTCTGAACCACCAGGGAAGACCAAGAATACTGGAGTGGGTTGCCATGCCCTCCTCCAGGGGGTATTCTCAACTCAGGGATCAAACCCAGGTCTCCTGCCTTTCAAGCAGATTCTTTATTGTCTGAACCACCAGAGAAGACCAAGAATACTGGAGCGGGTAGCCTATCCCTTCTCCAGGGGGTCTTCCCCACCCAAGAATTAAAGCGGGGTCTCCTGTATTGCAGGCAGATTCTTTACCAGTGGAGCTACCAAGGATGCCTCCTGAAACCGCATAAAGTGAAGTCGCTCAATCGTGTCTGACTCTTCACGACCCCATGGACTGTAGCCTACTATGCACCTCCGTTCATGGGATTTTCCAGGCAAGAGTACTGGAGTGGGTTGCCTTCCTGCCTGTCTCATTCATGTTTGATTTTCAAGTCATATTTTTTCTACTTATATAAATGGTTGTGGTTGGCTTTAAGAAGATATAGCATGGAAATCCCTAAAAATAAAATGGCTGTTGTTCTATTACCATTATTCTCCATTTTTCTGCATCTAAAGAAAAGAGGGAGAGAGAGAGAGACAGAGGGATCCAAGCATTCAGTAAAAGACAAATATTATATATAACAATGTGTGAATTTAGGCCATAAAAATACACAATGGAGATTTCTTATTTAGTAGCAGCAAGCTGTGGGCCCTGGAGAGTGCAATAATAAAACTGTCCAAAGTCACAAATACTATATATAGTTAGTCATGGGTGGTGTCATTTGCTTCAAAATAGACTTTTATTTTGCCTTTCTTCCCCTTAACCACATTCAAAATTAGAGAGGAATGATGAGAACCAGCAGGAAGACAGGGGAAACAGCTAACAGAATCAGGAGAGTTTTCAAACAGCCAGCTAAATTCATTGCACATCTCAACCACAGAAATATTTCAGGTGACTCTGTTTTTGACAAAACGTGGGAACCACAGGATCCACAACACGTACAAGCAAAACTCAACAACTCTAATAATAGTTACAGAAGTGAAAACCAATTTGGATAAAATAAGACATTGACTCAAGTCCTCTGAGACAGGATTTTTGAAAACAAAGTTTACCAAAATCTCATTTTGCCTTCTGGGAATTGCCTTTCTCTCTACATCTTGACTTTTTTGCTGGATTTCCTTGTTAAGGGGAGAATTCTCTTGTACCATTTCTTCCCCATCTGACATCATGAAATGTGATATATACTTTTTATTTTTTTTATCATAAAGTGACTAAAAGGCTCTTTCATGCTCTGGCTATTGACTGAGCATGTACTTCGTAGCCCACCTTCCCTGAGAATTACATGGATCACATTAGTGTGTGGTACAAATGAATTCAGGAATCCATGGGGTTTACTGTCTCAGTACCTGTGTGTGTGTGTGTGTGTGTCTGTGTGTGTGTGTGTCAGTCACTCATCATGTCTGACTCTTTGTGAACCCATAAACTATAGCCTGCCAGGATCTCTGTCTGTGAAGTTCTAAAGGCAAGAATACTGGACTGGGTTGCTATGCCTTCCTCCAGGGAATCTTCCTGACCCAGAGTTTGAACTCAGGTCTCCTGCATTGCAGGCAGATTCTTTACTGTCTGAGCCACAAAGGAAGCCCTTCAATGCCTATATTTGCTCTAATAATATATCCAGAAGGTGGCAAATAAAAATACAACCTTAGCATCTAGCAGCACATTCTCTAAGAAAGGAAAAATCTGTATGAAATTAGTGTAAGTGTTCTCTTATATAGGCCTCTTATACTACGGTTGAAGTCCATCAATTTAGGGGACTGCTTTGTGCTAACATTATTTTCAGAATGCATTGGATGGCTCTCCTCCATGGGTGCCAACTACCCATTTCTTTACTAAACTTAATATTTGAATCATGTTTGTGCCTCTTGTTTTTCTCAAGCTATGTGAAAAGTGAAAGTGTTAGTCATGTTAGTCATGTCCAGGTCTTTGCAACCCCATGGACTATATGTAGCCCACCAGGCTCCTCTGTCCATGGAGTTCTCCCAGCAAGAATACGGGAGTGCGTTGCCATTCCTTTCTCCAGGGCATCTTCTTGACCCAAGGAGCAAACCTGGATCTCCGGTATTAGAGGCAGATTCTTTACCATCTGAGCCTCCAGGGAAACCTGTGCTTTGTTAATTTGGAAAATAATAAAATGAGCAAACAATTATTTTTCAAGAGCCAGGAAAAAGAGTGACCACACAGTTCTAGACATCAAGACTTGTGGAATACGGCCAGGAAAGCAGATTACAGAATGAAATACCTTTGTTCCATGCCTGTGTTGGGCACATCATGTCTGTTGACTGATTGGACCTCAGTCTTCTCTTGTTAAATGAAGCAGCTGAGGTCAGTGTTCTTTAAGGTCTTTTTGTTTCCAACTTTCTATCTAGAGTCTCTGGTTTCCTTGTCTTGCCAGTTTGCTCCTTCTACTCATCAGCTGCTACAAATCTGACATGATCAATTTTGCACAACAGTAAGTTCACCATGGTTGCAATGTGGGAAACAGCCTGAAAGGGAGAATGAGGTTGGGGAAGATACAAGTAAGAGACGAACGCAGTAATACCTGAGTAAATTGATGGGGGCATGATTTCATGATGTGGGATAGACATAGGTGAACGGAGTTAAAGGTATATATCCTATTAAGCTGCCTGGAAGCAGCTTTACTGATTGGATTTAGCAAGTGAAGAGAGAAGAGATGTCAAGGTAATACTCAGGCTTCTGGTTTAGGTAATCAGTTCAGCATGTGCACCCTTCACCTAGATGGGGAACACTGCAAGAGTATTAGCTTTGGGGAACAAAGATCCAGTTTTTTTGAATGTGGTAATTTGAAATCTCTTTGGGACATAGTTACCTGTCACTGTACACTTTAAGATTATAACCTTCACCCAATACATAGCTAAGGCCTGTCTCATAGCACATAGAAAAGAATTCAAATCCAAAAATAATTTCGAGGGACTTCCATGGTGGTCCAGTGGTTAAGACTCTGTGCTGCCATTTCGAGGGGGCACAGGTTCAATTCCTGGTTGGGGATCTAAGATCCCACATGTTGCTTGGCATGGCCAAAAAAATTAAAACAAAAATGGTAATAATAAACAAAGATCTTGTACATTAAAAAACAACAAAAATAATTTTAATAATTTTAAAAAGCAATTTAGATTTCTATGGAGATTTCATTGGAAAGAGAGGGTAATGGAGTTATGCTGTATTTCACGTTTTAAAATTTCTTATTTTAATATACTTAACTTGTTAACTTGTTAGTAAACTTTAACAATAAAGTCTCTAGTTGTTGTTGTTCAGTCCCTAAGTCGTGTCTGACTCTTTGCAACATGGACTGGAGCACGCCAAGCCTCCATGTCTCTCACCATTTCCTGAAGTTTGCCCAAGTTCATGTCCATTGAATTGGTGATGCCATCCAGCCATCTCATTCTCTGATTTCCTCTTCTCCTTTCACCCTCAATCTTTCCCAGCATCAGGGTCTTTTCAAATGAGTCAGCTTTTTGCATCAGGTGGCCAAAGTATTGAAGCTTCAGCATCAGTCTGTCCAGTGAATAATAAGGGTTGATTTCTCTTAGGATTGACTAGTTTGATCATCTTTATTATGCCCCTTTCTCTGAATCTCAACTCTCCATAACAATTCTACTCATGTTCTTTTCCTCTCTTAAAAAAAAATTCTCCCTTTTTCCTCTTAGTACCATCTTCCAAAATGCTAAAATTTTGCATTCTTCATTCAATTAGGCATGATGCACAGGAACCAATCATGGTCTTGGTGTTTCAATGCATCTTGTCACATTTCTCAATTTTATTAGTAAGCACATCATATTTTCATTAATTATATATCAATCTTTTCTATTCCTTTATTTGTTGTTGAGCCCCTGAGGGACATGGCTAATATTTTTTTTTTATGTGATTCTTCTCGGGTTAGGCTTATATTAGGTAGGAAAAACATATTTATTTAGTTAAAAATATATTTAGGCATTAGTTAATATTTTTAAACCATACTTTTTCCATGAAATATCCCTGAACTTCCCAAATTGAAATAATATCTCCCATTCAGGTTCCCAAAATGCATTGATTTTACATCTGTTTTTTTAGTTCCACTTATCACATGCTATACCATATTAAGGTAATTTTGAACATATTGTATCTCTAAGATAGTAGCTGAAGTTTATTAGTCTTTGTATTACCAACATGCAAACTATGACCTAACTATATCAGGTGTTCAAAAAGTAGTTTTTAAGTGTACTTGAGAAGAGATAAATGAATGCATAATTGGAGTTTTAGGTGTTTGGCTATGTGCTGTCTATGATATCAATATTTTCTCTCTATATATATAAAACACATCAGAGCTACCCTGTTGTCTCAGCAATAAAGAATTCACCTGCCAATGCAGGAGACATGGGTTCAATCCCGGGGCCAGGAAGATCCTCTGGGAAGGGAAAGGGCAACCCACTCCAGTATTCTTGCCTGGAAAATCCCATGGAAAGAGGAGCCTGGCAGGCTACAGTACACGGGGTTGCAAAAGAGTCAGACATGACATAGACACCAAACAACAACAAAAATAAAACACATCTGATTCAGATCATTACTCTGTACTATGTTCACTCTGTGTTATTTTGCTTGAAAACAGGGAATGTTTCTTTTCATAGGTTTTATCCTTGAATTCCATTTCCTACTTACATATTTTGTTAATGCTAACTGCTTAAAATATATCTATTGAATGAAACCATACAATCACAGTCCTATAAGCTATTCAGTCCATGATCACAGAAAGTCATCCTCAAATTTGAGAAATAAGCACCCATAAATAGTTGAGCTTAAGATAAGAAAGCCTTCCTAGGTGAGCAATGCAAAAAAAAAAAAAAAATAGAGGAAAACAATAGAATGGAAAAGAATAGAGATCTCTTCAAGAAAATTGGATATACCAAGGGAATATTTCATGCAAAGATGGGCTCAATAAAAGACAAAAATAGTATGGACCTAAGAGAAGCAGAAGATATCAAGAAGAGGTGGCAAGAATACACAGAAGAACTAAACAAAAAGGATCTTAATGACTCAGATAACCACAATGGTGTGATCAGTCACCTAGAGCCAGACATCCTGGAGTGTGAAGTCAAATGGGCCGTAGGAATCATCACTACAAACAAAGCTAGTGGAGGTGATGGAATTCCAGTTGAGCTATTTCAAACCCTAACAGATGATGCTGTGAAAGTGCTGCACTCAATATGCCAGCAAATTTGGAAAACTCAGCAGTGGCCACGGAACTGGGAAAAAAAATCAGTTTTCATTCTAATCCCAAAGAAAAGCAATGCCAAAGAACGTTCAAAAGTGAAAATGAAAGTGAAGTCTCTCAGTCGTGTCCAACTCTTTGTGACTCTGTGGACTGTAGCCCACCAGGCTCCTCCGTCCATGGGATTCTCCAGGCAAGAATACTGGAATGGGTTGCCATTTCCTTCTCCAAGAATGTTCAAACTACCACACAATTGCATTCATCTCACACGCTAGCAAAGTAATGCTCAAAATTCTCCAAGTTAGGCTTCAACAGTATGTAAACTGAGAACTTCCAGATGTTTAAGCTGGATTTAGACAAGGCAGAGGAACCAGAGATCAAATTTCCAACATCTGTTGGATCACAGAAAAAGCAAGAGAATTCAAGAAAGACATCTACTTCTGCTTCATTGACTATGATAAAGCCTTCGACTGTGTGGATCACAATAAACTGTAGAAAATTCTTAAAGAGATGGGAATATAAGACCACCTTACCTGCTTCCTGAGAAATCTGTATGCAGGTCAAGAAGCAACAGTTAAAACTGGACATGGAACAACAGACTTGTTCCAAATTGGGAAAGGAGTACGTCAAGGCAGTATATTGTCGCTCTGCAAATTTAACTTTCATGCAGAGTACATCATGCAAAAGGCTGGGCTGGATGAAGCACAAGCTCAAATCCTTCAGATATACAGATGACACCACCCTTATGGCAGAAGGTGAAGAAGAACTAAAGAGCCTCTTGATGAAGGTGAAAGAGGAGAGTGAAAAAGCTGGCTTAAAACTCAAAAAAAAAAAAAAAAAAAAAAACCTAAAATCATAGCATCTGGTCCCCTCACTTCATGGCAAATAGATGGGGAAACAATGGAAACAGTGAGAGACTTTATTTTCTTGGGCTCCAAAAGAAACTGCAGATGGTGACTGCAGCCATGAAATTAAAAGACATTTACTCCTTAGAAGAAAAGCTATGACCAACCTAGAGAGCATATTAAAAAGCAGAGACACTACTTTGCCAACAAAGGTCCATGAAGTCAAAGCTGTGGTTTTTCCAATAGTCAGGTATGGATGTGAAAATTGGACTATAAAGAAAGCTGAGTGCTGAAGAATTGATGCTTTTGAACTGTGGTGTTGAAGACTTGAGAGTCCCTTGGACTGCAAGGAGATCCAACCCATCCATCCTAAAGGAAATCAGTCCTGAATATTCATTGGAAGGACTGATACTAGAGCTTAAACCAACACTTTGGCCATTGGAAAAGACCCTGATGCTGGGAAAGATTAAAGGCAGGAGGAGAAGGGGACAACAGAGGATGTGATTGTTGGATGGCATCAATGACTCAATGGACGAGTTTGAGCAAGCTCCAGGAGTTGGTGATGGATAGAGAAGCCTGGTGTGCTGAAGTCGTGGGATTGCAGAGTTGGACACGACTGAGCAACTGAACTGAACTGAACTGAACTGAACTGAAGTAGTTGAACAAAGTTTGTAACATCTTTGAGGAATAAGGGAGAAAAGCTACTAGGAAAACCAGTGACGGTGCCTTGCTCTACAGGATGTTACTTATTCTCAAAAGCATGTTTAATTCCTGCCCTGCAACAGGTACTATTTTTCTAGTTTCCATGCAAATGCATTAATATATGATATTTATTTTTCTCTTTCTGATTTCACTTTCACTCTGTTTTAAAGTCTCTAGGTCATCTATGTCTCTTTAGAGAATAGACTTATGGACACTGTGGGGAGAAGGGGAAGTAGGGAATAGGACAAATTGGGAGAGTAGCATTGACATATATGTGTCAATGCTATCCATCTATATACTATCATGCGTAAAATAGATAGCTAGTGGGAACCACAGGAAGCTCAGTTCAGTCCTCTGTCATGACCTAAATTGGTGGACTGGGGCAGTCAGACTCAAGATGAAGAGTGTGTGTATATATATATATATATATATATATATATACACACACATATATATACATTTAGCTGATATATGTATACATATACACTTCCTTGTATTACAGAAGCTAACACAACATTGTAAAGCGATTATGTATGCTAAGTTGTTTCAGTAGTGTCCGATTCTGTGTGATTCCATGGATAATAGACACCCCCCAAGCCTCTCTGTCCATGGGGATTCTCCATGCAAGATTACTGGAGTGGGTTGCCATGCTGTCCTCCAAAAGCAATTATACTTCAGTAAAAAAAAAGCAAAGAATGTGTCTAAGATTTTGGATCTGTTCACAAGGAATTTTCAAAAGATAAATACTTGGTTGCACTAACTTGTGTGTTTATTTTTTTTAGCAATATGTACATCTGACTTTTTTTCCTCATTGGGTTAAGTGCTGTAGCAAGTATACAAGTCTTATCTTACATAGCACCTGCAAGGAATTTTAAGCATTTTAACCTTTCATTAAAAAAAAAAAAACGTTACCAGCTTTAAAGTGTAAAACACCTCTGGAACATTATATGGAAATGGTTTAACTGTACCAAAACAAACCTTCTTCACAGAAAATGAGAAATTTTCCTTTAATTAGAATGACAGCAGGAATTTAGGAAGATAGAATTTAATGTAATTAAAATTGGAAAATCATTATTTAACAAGAATCATGCTACATTTCTTGAAAAAAATACAATGAAGATCTTTTAATTTCAGATGAGTCAATAATTTTATTTTTATGTCTCTCCTGAGTCTCTTCTAATTAAATGAGTATGGAAGATAAATTTGAGGAAGCGTTCTACACTTTCCTAGTCTCAACTGCAGTCATTTGCTTGAGCAGTGTTTTCACAACATTATGGTAAATTTTTTTTAAAAAAGAAAAATACTTGAAGAACATGTGAATACGGGGAACCAAGACTATTGAAGAAGCAAGAGCTTCTTCAATATTGAAGAGCTTCCAGGAATGAGAAATTCATTCACTAAAGAATGAAAGACATAGCTGCACCAACTCACTATATACTTATTGCTGCTTATTCACTTATTGGCATTTTTAAATTATCAAATAAAGTTTATCATGAGCTTATCCTGAATTTACAAACTGTATTCTCATGGTGTATTTAAAGTTACATGGTGTATTTTGCTATTGTATGTTAGCTTTTACAGCTTCAATTCTCCTAATCAAGCATGAATTTAAGAAGCTCAGATTACTAAGCAGAGAAAACGCTCATATAACAGTTGGTCTACTTTGTGTCAGGAAGGGGAAAATGCTATAAAATAAATGGTATTTTATCACATATTAAATAAGAAAAAACATTCTTGAGGAGAATGAATTAGTTGGATACAGTGTTAAGAAGGAAGTTTTAATTTGTTGCAGTAATTACACCTTGTGCTTCCCAGGTGGCACAGTGGTAAAAATCCTTCTGCCAGTGCAGGAGACTCGGGAGACGCAGGTTTGATCCCTGGATTGGGAGGATCTTCTGGAGGAGAAAATGGCAATCCACTTCAGTATTTACATCCTTTAGATACACCTCTTACTTCCATATTTATCTAATGCTAATGCTTACTCCTTGGAAGGAAATTTATGACAAACCTGGGCTCCAAAATCACTGCAGATGGTGACTGCAGCCATGAAATTAAAAGACGCTTACTCCTTGGAAGGAAAGTTATGACCAACCTAGATAGCATATTCAAAAGCAGAGGCATTACTTTACCAACAAAGGTTCGTCTAGTCAAGGCTATGGTTTTTCCAGTGGTCATGTAGGGGTGTGAGAGTTGGACTGTGAAGAAAGCTGAGTTCCGAAGAACTGATGCTTTTCACCTGTGGTGTTGGAGAAGACTCTTGAGAGTTCCTTGGACTGCAAGGGACTGGTCCTAGGTGTTCATTGGAAGGACTGATGCTGAGGCTGAAACTCCAATACTTTGGCCACCTCATGCGAAGAGTTGACTCATTGAAAAAGACTATGATGCTGGGAGGGATTGGGGGCAGGAGGAGAAAGGGACGACAGAGGATGAGATGGCTGGATGGCATCACCAACTCAATGTACATGAGTTTGGGTGAACTCTGGGAGTTGGTGATGGACAGGGAGGCCTGACATGCAATTCATGGGGTCACAAAGAGTCAGACATGACTGAGTGACTGAACTGAACTGGAGACAGCATATTAAAAAGCAGAGACATTACTTTGCCAGCAAAAGTCCATCTAGTCAAGGCTATGGTTTTTCCAGTGGTCATGTATGGATGTAAGAGTTGGACTATACAGAAAGCTGAGCACCGAAGATCTGATGCTTTTGAACTGTGGTGTTGTAGAAGACTCTTGAGAGTCCCTTGGACTGCAAGGAGATCCAACCAGTCAATCCTAAAGGAAATCAGTCCTGAATATTCATTGGAAGGACTGATGCTAAAGCTGAAACTCCAACACTTTGGCCACCTCATGCGAAGAGCTGACTCATTGGAAAAGACCCTGATGCTGGGGAAGATTGAAGGCAGGAGGTGAAGGGGACAACAGAGGATGAGGTGGCTGGATGGCATCACTGACTTAATGGACATGAGTTTGAGTAATCCCCGGGAGTTGGTGATGGACAGGGAGGCCTGGCATGCTGCAGTCCATGGGGTTGCAAAGAGTCAGACGTGACTGAGTGACTGAACTGAACTGAAATGAATGTATGTTAATAAGTAGGTAGAGCCAAGATTTAAGCCAAGTAATCCAACTAACTTGACCCTGTGTTCTTCAGCACTAGGCTCCACCACCCAAGAGAAACAATTTATCTCTTTGCTTCAGTTTCCTCATTTGTAAAACAGAGAACAGGGAGAGCTAGGTGGTATTTAAGGACTTAGTCATCTTGATAGCTTAGTCATCACATGTAGTAGTTATGCTGAGCTAACCCAGAGCTAAGGAAAACAGATCTCTATATGGGGCTTCCCTGGTGGCTCAGATGGTAAAGAATCCACTTACAATGAAGGAGATTTGTATTACATCCCTGGATCAGAAAGATCTCCTGGAGAAGGGAATGGCTACCCATTCTAGTATTCTTGTCTGGAGAATTCCATGGATAGAGGAGCCTAGTGGGCTACAGCCCATGGGGTTGCAAAGAGTCGGACACAACTGAATGACTAATACTTTCACTTTTATGGAAAGGAATAATAAACATTGATTTACCAGAATGCTCAGTGGTCAGGGTTGGTCTCGGTTTCCATTCTCACAGATTCTTATCCTGGGTCAAGGATTAGGATGTAAGAAGTTTGGGAGATGATTCCAGGTTGTACTAGTAGTAAAGTAGACTGATAAGAAGGAGATATGGATTGTTAATATGATGTATATTAGGAAGCAAGTTGCTTAATCTTTCAGAGGAACTCTCAGAAAATCATAAAACACAACTAGAGAGTTCTATTGCCAACAGGGTTGCTGCTGGGAGACTTATTTGTGTCCCCATGGACTTGCTTAACACAGAGGCTAGTTTGGCTTTGCCTGTAGATAGAATCCACTCAGGAGACCAGAGGAAATACCCAGACAAAGCAGTGTAGGAGCTCTGGCCATTCAAAGTTAGACCTGCTCACAGTGAAGAAGGGCAACTAGATATACTGGGAACATTTTCCACAAAAGTATGCTGATGTTTCCAGTGGTCATGTACGGATGTGAGAGTTGGACCATAAAAAAGGCAGAGGACTGAAGAATTGAGTTTACTGAATTGTGGTGCTGGAGAAGACTCTTGAGAGTCCCTTGGACTGCAAGGAGATCAAACCAGTCAATCCTAAAGGAAATCAGTCCTGAATATTCACTAGAAGGACTGATGCTGAAGCTGAAGCTCCAATGGGAAGCTGAAGCACCTGATGGGAACAGCCGGCTCATTGGAAAAGACCCTGGAAAGATTGAAGGCAGAAGGAAAAGGGGGAAACAGAGGATGAGATGGTTAGGTAGCATCAATGGACATGAATTTGAGCAACTTCCAGGAGATCCTGGAGGACAGAATGGAAAGGCATTCTATGGTCCACAGAGTCACAGAGAGTCAGACAAGACTCAGTGACTAAACAACAACATGCTGATTAACTTAAATTTTAGATGAAGAGTTACCCCAAAACATTTGTATATTTGATTTCAGGTTTGGTCTTCTTGGTACAGTTAATTTTATTTTCTGTAACAGTACAGTCGTTTTCCTTATTTTAGTAAATAGAGTGTAAAGGACACAATTAAACTTCTTTGATAATAAAGTTTCTTGTCATCACTCATTGCCATTTTACCATGACAGAAGTTTGAGTGTTTTCATTCTAACTGAGAAAATGGTTTCACACAGTGTGGTGTCTTAGAGAAATACTTCTATGATGAGATCTCTGCAAATACAATGGAAGAATTTAGAAGCCCAAATGATGGCTGTTATCTTTTTCTGCCTGGGCTTGGAGAAATGCACTGATCACAACTGCAATTGTAACTCTTTGAGAGCAATGATTTCCAACCTTTTTTTGTTCTGTCCCAGAGCACCTAGGAACACCATAAATAACTCAGGGGGAAAACAACACATAAAAACAACTGCTAACAAAATCCAGAATCAATACAAATTTAATTTGATTTCCAAAATGTAGATATAGCAGGAAACACTTTTTAGGAAGCTGTTTGTCTAATGAAATAAAACCAAAATAATAGGTGTTATAATTCGCAAAGCTGGCTAGCAACTGCGTTATTGAGCCAAGAAAGAATGAAAAACATGGACACAGAAACTTCATAAGGGGAATATATATGTACTAATCAAAAATGGTATAGAACCAAAAAAGAAATTCACTGAGGGTGAAGGAGGAAACAGACAGAACAGGCTCCATCTTGAAAGCAGGACTCCTCTCTTGGGCCTGACTGTGGACTTTGAGCTATCTTTCCAGAATCTATGGAAAGGACATCCCAACTGGAAAACCAGGCCTCCGGAAGGAAGAGCCCCAGGGCTCTCCATGGCCTAAAAGAATACCCTAATTATCTGTGTAACCAAATAGAATCATACATTCTATTATGCTTATTGGGGTATGACCACAGGCCTATTGATAATTGTCCGCTGTTAACCACCTAGGCGTAAGGCATATGAATCACAGGTTAACTTTGATTGTATCTTTCCTTTGTTCAGACTAGTTTCAAGGAATTTGGGGAGGTGGGTTTGAGCATGTACACTTAGGGTATTTAAGGTTTTCATAAAAACTGGTCAGAGTCCTTGGCTAAGAGGAGACTCTGCCTTGGGCCCGCAGGTGTAGTAAACGGCACTCCACGATCTGCATTGTCCTCCTGAGTGTGTTTCCCAGAATGAGTGGCTATAGCAAGGGGAGGGAGTAGAGGAATTATTACAGGCAAGAACTGGTTTTTTTCTGTGACCTCCAAATTTATTTCTCTAGAGAATCAATGTCATTGTTGTTCTTGCACCTCTCCACTTATTAATAAATTTGTTTTGTTTTATGAGGAGCTGTCTCTCCCATTTCTCTCTTTCCTTCCTAACCAGTAGGGGAAGAAGACAACCATTATTACTGAAGTTTCTCTCTCCTGCACTCCTAAACATTTTCTATTGTTCTCAGAAGAGATGTTCTGGGAAATCCATAGACTTTGCTCTGTATTTCCTGCTTTGGTCCTTTCAATGAATTTATGAAATGATACCTAATTTACCTGCCATATTATTTTTCAGGATCCTTCCAGATGGTAACTAATTGAATCTTAAAGTTGAAGATAAAATTTTGGTTTGAAAATGCTTAAAGGATACGAAATATATTGATAAGGGATAGCATGGCATCTTTAATGCCAGTATTATTTTAACTTGAAATTGTTTCAATTTGTCTTTGCAGGCCTCTGTAGACTAAGTCATTTAAATTCCTAACAGAAAACAAATATTTCAGTTTATATTGGTAGCATCTCTTTGGAAGAGATAGCTACTGTTAACTGAAATCTTTTCTCACATTCCTCTGTATGAAAGTTGTAACTAGAAATATGCCTGCCCAGGGAAAATTTATGTTTCATGGGCCCTCTTGAAACTAATTTAGTCATATGGGTCATATAGTCAAGTTCTTGCGAGGGGAATTTAAGCAGATGTGATGAGTTCTAATTCTAGTTCTAAAGGTTAAAAAATCGGGCGTCCCTGTCTCTGCCCCTTGTAAGAAGCATAGCTTTGAACATTTAGATGAGGAAAATGCCTAAGAGCAAGAAAATTAAAAAAATTGAGAAAATCCTGGACCTTAAGTGACTGCATGGACCAAACCTTTCTGCCGATCTACAACGTTTACTGCTGGAAGTTATGTGAGTGAAAAATAAACTTGTTTTCTTTAACTCTGTATTTTAGGGCCACATTGTTATAACAGCTTTGTCTTCACACTAACTAAAGCATTCCTCAATCTGAAGGAATGTTTAACCCCTGCTGCTGCTGCTACTGCTAAGTCACTTCAGTCGTGTCCGCTTCTGTGAGACCCCATAGATAGCAGCCCACCAGGCTTCGCCGTCCCTGGGATTCTCCAGGCAAGAACACTGGAGTGGGTTGCCATTCCCTGAAACCACACCAATTATCTCAAAAAGACCTGACTCTGCTCATCAAAGGAGGTGAGCGAGCACACCGTTTGTCGGAGGCGCTCCATACATCAAACTTCTGCTGGCAGACACTTAAGAAAGTGGCCTGAAGGATTTTCCCTACCAAATGAAATGCATCACTGATTTGAAAGTAACAAGATGAGTTTTAAATCTCAAAAGCAAATGATAGTATTCCCATATTTTGTGTGCCTATGGATTCTCCTACAAATATTCTGGCAGAAAGAGTGGGAAATTAATATTATATAATATATATATATATATATATGCTATGAAGTGAAAGTGAAAGTGTTAGTCTCTCAGTTGTGCCTGACTCTGCCACCCCATGGACTGTAACCCGCCAGGCTCCTCTGTTTATGGAATTCTCCAGGCAAGAATGCTGGAGTGGGTAGCCATTCCCTTCTCCAGGGGATCTTCCCAACCCAGGAATCGAACCCAGGTCTCCTGCTTTGCAGGCGGATTCTTTATTGTGTAAGCCACCAGGGATTGAATCTCATTTATGTTATTATGACCATATGATTTTGAAGTTATCAATCTAAGATAGGCTTGGCAAAGATGAGACAGTTTTGTGAGGATGAGGAGGATAACAACAGCAAATAAGGAAGAAAGGTATCAAGAAATAAATGAAGACAATAGGAAGAGGAAAAAATGTGTTTGCAGGTATGATTACTTGCAAACTGAAGTGAAGTGAAGTCGCTCAGTCGTGTCCGACTCTTTGCCACCCCATGAACTGTAGCCTACTACACTCCTCTGTCTATGGGATTTTCCAGGCAAGAGTACTGGAGTGGGTTGCCATTTCCTTCTCCAGAGGATCTTCCTGACCCAGGGATCGAACCCAGGTCTTCTGCACTGTAGGCAGACGCTTTACCATCTGAGCCACCAGGGAAGTCCACTTGCAAAGCAAAAGGAAAACAAAGAGAATGAAGATAAACAATTGCTTACCTGACTGGTGAGGATTTGCTTAAGCCATATAATTGCTTGAGGCTGGTAAAGGAGGCAATGGCTGGTGGCTGCAAGTCCTTGGGCTGGCATATCTCATCTCCAAGGAATGTCTTTTTGAATGGCTGTAGTCATAAAATTTGAATGCTTGTCAGATCCATTGTATTAGTTTCCTAGGTAACTGTAACAAATGACCTCAACCCAGGTGGCTTAAAACAATTGAAATTTATTGTGTCACAACTCTGGGCTTCCCAGGTGGCACTAATGACAAAGAATCTGTAGAATCCATCTGCTAATGCAGGAGATGCAGGAGCCACTATTTTGATCCCTGGTTTGGGGAGATACCCTGGAAGAGGAAATGGCAACCCACTCCAGTATTCTTGCCTGGAGAATCCCAAGGACAGAGGAGCCTGGCGGGCTATGGGTCATGGGGTCGCAAAGAGACAGGACTTAGTGATACACACAGCTCTGGAGGTTGAAAATCTGAAATCAAGATGCTTGCAGGCATGGACACTTCAGATCTTCTAGGAGAGGGTCCTTCCTTGTCTCTTCCAGCTACTGGTAGTACCAAGTGAGATGTAAATCCTTGGCCTATGGCAGCACAACTCCAATCCTTGGCTCTGACTTCACATGACCGTCTTCTCTTGATGTCAGTCTGCCTGTGTATCTTCACATGTGCTCATCTACTCTTCTTTGTAAGGCCATGTTCCCTCTGTGTCTCCTCCCTGTGTGTCTTTCCTTTTATGGGGACACCAGTCATATTGGATTAACTCATATTAAATCAATCAATTACATCTTCAATTAGCTAATTACATCTTCAATGACCCTATTTTCAAATACAGTCGCTATCTGAGGTACTGGAACTTACCCACATATCTTTTTACTGGAGACACAGTTTAACATATACACTCATAATGGAGACTGAAGTTTCCAAAATGGAAAATAATACTCTACTAAGGTTGGTTTATTTTTAGTTCTCCTTTTTCATATATTAAAGAACTAAAAATCTAACTTTATAGAACACTAAAAATAAGTTAAAATACATTACTAAGAGCTAGTCATTTTTTTCTTTTAGATAAAAGCAAAAATGGGCCAAAAATTCTAAAAGATTGTTTTCACTGTCAATTCAGTGAATTCTTTATGTTCAAGCTCTCTTCCTTTCTTAGAAATGGCACTGAAGACTGAGTGAACCCAGTGAAAAATGATATGGACCCTCTGCAATCAAATTGTATGTGGCAAATAAAAGAACATCAATGTACTTTCTAAAAATATTTTGTGTAAAGAATCATATCCATAGGATATAGACATTAAAGCTGCCAAGGCCACAATTAAAAATCCAACTGTAATACATTAAACCTTTTATTTCTTAATGACTCCTTAACTGATTTCTAAATAAAGCAATCTAAAATATCTAATAAGTTTTTCCAACATTTACAAATATCAAAGGCGAATAGCAGCATATTATTTCATCTTTTCGGCCTTCATGTATTCTATTTGACTTTTTTTTTTTTTTTTTTAGTGCTTTAAATCTTTACAGGTGCTTTGAAATAAAAAGATCTTCCATTTATTCTCTGTTTCCCAAAACAGCTTTATTTATGTGGGAACCAGTGAGAATTTGGGCAAACCTTCTTTTTCATGAAACTGGTGAGAGTTTTGACAATCTGGCTGCTAGCCTGAATTTTGTGGCACATCTGTAGTTATAAATATAGAATTTCAATTATGTAAATCACCTTGGCAATGTCTTTTTAAAAGTTAAAACAGAACACTGTAGTTTATCTCCTGTATACTTTAGTAATACTCTTATGATTTAGCTTCATGCTATCAAAATCAAATTAAAAGCTACATTACATACCAGCTTTTTAAAAATTATTTTTAGAGAGAGGTTTTTATAAAATCTTTGAGTCTTCAGATTTAAAAAAAAAGAAAAGAGACTACCTCATTGAGTTATAGGTTTAGGAAAAAAAGAAAGGAAAAAAATCCTTATCTCTATCTTGCTACTTTCTTTAATATTATAATGTAAGACCCAAACAATAGCATAAAAAATAAGATTAACTGTTTCACTGTGCTAAGTCACTTCAGTCACGTCTGACTCCCCCTATGGACTGTAGCCCACCAGGTTCCTCTGTCCATGGGATTCTCCAGGCAAGAATATTGGAGTGGGTTGCCATGCCCTTCTCCAGGGGATCTTTATTGAACTGGAGTCTTTTATATCTCCTGCAATGGCAATTGGATTCTTTACCATTTAGTATCACTTGGGAAGCCCACAGCTTCAGTATAGAATCACAATTCATTATAAGCAATTTAAATTTTTTCTCTTTACAACTTATGTCAGCAATTACCAATGCATTATCTACTTGAGAACAGAGATAGGATTTCATTTCCTCCCACTTCTCTTTGAAATTACCTATGGGGAGGGGTGTCTTTCAAATCTGAATCCCCAGCAAAGATCCTGGCATATATTAGATTCCCATAAATGTGTAAATTAGACGCCGTGGAGAATAAATAGGAAATAAACAACCATTAAAGGCATTTTCATCGTAGTGAACCAAACACTGGCATCTCCCGAAATCAAGCTTGCTGGTGTTGCCCTATTGATCTTTGCCTTGTGTCATGGCTTTGTACTGCCAAGCTGCATGAGTCTTAGGGAGGATCTCTCTCTTTACGGTCTCATAGATTTTTTTTTTGCAAGAATTGAAGGTAAAGGGCATTCTTTACATTCAAAAACCTTTTAGAAATCATCAAGTTTTCTCTAAGGAAAACAGATTAAAGTATAGCGACCTCCTCTGGCAGGACAGATGGTTCTGAATCGGTCTGTGCTAGTAATATTAATATCTTCTTTTGTGATGTGGCCATGGGCACAGGACCCTAGTCCTTCCAGTTTTGTGTGGCTGCTGTTGTTGCTGTTTTTTTTTTTTTTTCTTTGTATTCCTTGACTTCAGCCTAATTCACATTCTGTCCACCCTGTTCTGTTGCTGCTTGAGTGCCTTGCCTTCCACTAGCTGATGACTTTTCTGTTACTTGACCCTGCAGAAACACTTTATTGCCTTTTTGCTACAAAGCAGGACAGGATAATATATCTCAGCCAAAATATCTCATTTCTCTCTGTGAATGTATCTGAAAATTCATGTTTCTATCAACAGTTGCTGAAACACCCACTTGAAGAAAACGCTGAAAATGTCCTTGCTGAGAACACACCGGTGGCTCCAACTGTGCCTTTCCTTTTACATGTATGTTTCACTGTGGAGTCTTCAAGGCCAAGAGAATTCAGACAGCCCAAATGCTTCCTAATGAGGTCAATGAGCTTCAAAACTCCTTGGATTACCCCTGAATTGTGACGATAACTGAATCAATCATTTGCCCCACAATAACTTCCACAACTTCAATTTAGATGCATAAAGCAGTGTTTTTAATGATAATAAAGTATTTTTAACACTGAGAAATTAGATAATCAGCATAGATATGTCATCTTTCACATACACAGTATACATTTTTCTCCTGAACCCTGATATCAAGAAGCCTTAATTCATGCCATAGAGCATAATGAAAACAAAAGGGGAAAGTATTATTTTATTAGTTTTAATGAATACATCATTTCCTTTAATTATGTTTTTTGAAGCATTTTTTTTGAAATGGTAAATGTACTTTTGATTTTATGTCATCAAGAAATAGGTTTAATTTGACATTTAAAGAAGTATTCAGATGATTTTGTTAATTATTATTCTTTTTTCCTTGAATTATAAAATTGTTTTAAATCAATTAATTGTCTCTCTTTCTTTGAAATGAAAATTTGTGATGCTCAAAACATTTCCAATTAGTTTGAAATGATTTCTTGGATCACAGTATAAAATTGTGTTTTCATAAATTCTCTGAAGGAAAATATTAAGCACTGTAAAGAAAACTGAGCACCAAAGAACTGATGCTTTTGAACTGTGGTGTTGGAGAAGACTCTTGAGAGTCCCTTGGACTGCAAGGAGATCCAACCAGTCCATCCTAAAGGAGATCAGTCCTGAATATTCATTGGAAGGAATGATGCTAAAGCTGAAACTCCAATACTTTGGCCACCTGATGCAAAGAACTGACTCATTGGAAAAGACCCTGATGCTGGGAAAGACTGAAGGTAGGAGGAGAAGGTGACAACAAAGGATGAGATGGTTGGATGGCATCACAGATGTGATGGACTTGAGTTTGAGTAGGCTCTGGGAGTTGGTAATGGACAGGGAGGCCTGGCGCGCTGCAGTCCGTGGGGTCGCAAAGAGTTGGACACGACTGAGAGACTGAACTGAACTAAACTGATCCCATTAAAAAAAAAAAAATTACTTTTGATCAAAATTCAATTATGTCTGTTTTTAATTTAAAGTTAATTTTTATGAAATAGAGTTTGTTTTTAATTACTTTAGTGGCAGGTATTGAGAAAGAAATAATGCAATGAAATATTTTGAAAGTATAATTGTGGATATCCCCCATTCAAGAATAATGAAATCTTGGTACTAAACTGAAATTGCTCAATTTCCACTCTATGACATCTTCTAGCAGGTAATACACTTCCAGTGCCTAAAAATCTTGGCTTCAAATGAACGAATGGAGATATAGTTCTATGTCAACTTATTTTAATGAATAGTGTTTACATTTTTATCTTGTTATATCCTTTATGCAATTTTGACAATGATCAATAACTGAAAAATAAAGTAGCTCTAATGTATGACTTAATACCCTACAACAGGCCATCCCCATCAAGCATGAAGATCTTAACCAAAATCATTTCAGCACCTTAAGGCAGCGTGTGGCCCCAAGAGGCCCAGTTCTCTGCAGTTTGAACTCTCCATCTCTGCCCAACATGGCACAAGTGCTCTGCCTCAGGCCTCTTCAGTCCTTGAGGTTGCCTATGGCCTGAAACAAGGTTAATAATCATTTGAGTGACACTTCATATAGTAGTTACCAAGCAGCAGACTCTGAACTGAATACTTCCCATAGGTGATCTTTCATTCTCCCAACAATCTGATAAAGTAGATGTCACCCCATTTTAGGAAAAATGAAAAAAAAAAAGGTTTGGAAAACTAAAGTAATGGCCCTAAAATCATCCATCAAGTAGGTGTGCATGCATATGTGCTAAGTTGCTTCAGTCATGTCCAACTCTTTGCAACCTATGGACTGTAGCCCGCCAAGCTTCTCTATCCATGGGATTCTCCAGGCAAGAACACTGGAGTGGGTTGCCATGTCCGCCTCTAGGGGATCTTCCAGAGCCAGAGATTGAATCCAGGTATCCTGTGTTTCCTGCATTGGCAGGCAGGATCTTTACCAATAGTGCCACCTGGGGGAAACATTCAGTTCAGTTCAGTTGCTCAGTTATGTCTGACTCTGTGACCCCATGGACTGTAGCACACCAGGCTTCCCCGTCCATCACCAACTCCCGGAGTTTACCCAAACCCATGTCCATCGAGCCGGGGATGCCATCCAACCATCTCATCCTCTGTCATCCATCCCCTTTTCCGCCTGTCTTCAATCTTTCCCAGCATCAGGATCTTTTCCAATGAGTCAGCTCTTTGCATCAGGTGGCCAAAGTATTGGAGCTTCAGGCCATTAATTGATTCCAGAACTGTTCTTAAAATATCTCATGTGAGTCCCAGCTTGACTTTGGAGAAATGAGCTTCTGTGGGCTTGCCACTGAATGGGAAATACTCAGTTGTCTCGATTCTGAGAAATGTGCTCCTGTCTTGTTTCTTCATCTTCCTCCAAGGTCCTGTCGTGTGTTGTCCTGGTTCTGACCTCCTGCACAGAACCAAGTGCCTTACATGTCCTGGATGCTTCCTCACTGCCTGCCCCTCAGGACATGTTGATGTCACTCTCTTGATGTCCGTGCTCTCCATTTACTTATAAATTTGTATCAGAACAACATATGAACACATGCTTTGTGGTACTATAGTTTATTTTCTGAACATGTATCACCTAAATACTACTTCCATATGACCCAAATAGACTTTTATCTAAGATTCATGACTCAGTCCTTCCCATCCAATCACCCTAATTGTCCAATTTATAAAGCTAAATGTTATCATAACTCATAAGGACAAGTCTAATTGACTGTTATGATTAATTTTCACATACAGTCATAAGTTGACTACTGAAAAATGTAATCAAAGCGTAGTGTGTGTGCTCGGTGGTGTGTGACTCTTTTGCAACCCCATGGCCTATAGCCCGCCAGGCTCCTCAGTCTATGGAATTTTCCAGGCAAGAATACTGGAGTGGGTTGCCATATTCTACCCCAGGAAATCTTCCCAAACCCAGGGATCAAACTCACACCTCTTGCATCTCCTGCATTGGCTGGCAAATTCTTTAACACTAGTGTTACCTGGGAATATATAGAAAAGAAAAATAACAATTACTACCATTGTTCAAATCCTCTTCATACACTGTGTATGAGATGGAACTCACCTCCACTATTATTTCCCTAATAACCATCTTTTATCGATTACACAATTGACAAATAGTTATTGAGTCTTTTCCTCTTGTCATGGACTGTTCAGATGCCAGGGATATATAAGTGAAAAAAAGATAAAGATTCGGCCTTCAAATATTTAATATTTCACTTGAATATGGAATAAGAACTGAGGGCTGGCAACTATATAAGTGAGTAAGGAAATGAGCAAAATTATTGGATATATATATATCCAATATATATATTGGATATACAGAAAGTTCTATATGTTCTATACAGAACATACAGAAAGTTAAAATGAAGAGTTGTTACAGAAAGTTCTATACAGAAAGTTAAAATGAAGAGTTGTTACAAAGAATGATTATTTAGTTTGGCAGCTTGAAAAAACTCTTTCTGGAGAAGTCACATTTAAGCTGATTTCTGAATGACAAAAAGAAGCCAGTTGAACAAACATCATGGCATTCCACTGTGATACTGCAATTGGGTGCTTATCAAGAATATTAGTGAGTCAGTTGAAGAGGTCTTTGCAAGCATTTTAAACTTTATGTAAAATCAGGCAGTCGCTCAGTTGTGTCTGACTCTTTGTGACCCCATGGACTACAGCACACCAGGCTTCCCTTTCCATCACCAATTCCCGGAGCTTGCTCAAACTTGTGTCCACTGAGTCGGTAATACCATCCAGCCATCTCATCCTCTGTCATCCCCTTCTCCTCCTGCCTTCAGTCTTTCCCAGCATCAGAGTCTTTTCCAATGAGTCAGTTGTTCACATCAGGTAGACAGCTATTGTGTAAAATAGCTGTGAAAAAAAATTTTGCGGGAAATTCATGAAAGGTATTATCAAACCTACCTCCTTCCTGACTGTGATGACCCAGAGTTGATCTGCCAGACTTGGTGATGTTAAACAATAGATTACCCGTGTAAGATGATGTATGTAGCTGTTAATGAAATAATGTAATTAACAAATGCATTACAAAAAGAAAATGTGTACCTATTTATGATTTTTTAAAAAAATTCTTACTACTTAAGACTGCCTTTGTAGAAATGACCTTTAAGTTTTACTTGACAGAAACACTAATTTTCAGATTAGGTTCCTGTTATTATTCTTAATCCCACTACATTTCAGTGATACTTGCCTTATTCAGAGAGATCATGCAGGCTGTAAGTACGCAGACATGGACAATAAAATTATTTTACTAAAACATGTTCTAATTATCTTAAACTTATATAATTAAAATAGTATGTATGGCTTTCATTTTAAAAGGGAGCCTTTTCTATTTAAGTTTGGTGATAATAATGTTTTACCATTTCTGTGGCAATAAAATTACAAAGAAAGTTTGCAACTTGTTGAATGCCTTATAATTAAAGAATCGCAACACTGGAAAACAACCTCTGCTTTTAGGTAAATGAATATTTCAAGCTTTTGATGTTTATTTTTCATCTTAAGGATTCCAAGGAAAGCTGACCTCAAAGTTTGGGTAGAAGAGAACTTTAATACTTTCTCATCTAAAAGATAGGAAGTAGTCTTTTCTGTTAAATCTCTTCTTATGGCCTTCTGGTGGGAATTTCAGGGAATTAAAGCACAAGTTGTCATTAAATAATTTGCAAAAGTTCAGGAATGATGGAAAAACTTGTTAGCTCTTGCTTCTCTAGGTACAAAAACATGTTTTACCATTTCCTCAGAATATGTTTTATGAAACGCTTATAGATTATTCTGTACACATGCCTTGCAAAGAGGATATGACATGAATTACATAATTAAACATCGTATAACTAAAGAAAGTAAAATAATACTAAGCAACCACTGACTTCCATTCTGCCATGACAGAGGGACTGCTGTGGACTTGCCCTCCAGCTGTAAAATGACTAGAAAACTAGACAGATTATATGAAACAACCGTTTTCAGATATTCTTCAACAGGCAGCACAGGACTGTGGACCCCATGAAAAGAGTAACCAACTTGGTAAGCCATAGAATACCCCAACTTGCTGCCTGGAAGCATGTTTCGGTTGACAGAGCAAGGAGGGGAACTGGAACAAAACAAGAACTGGAAGTCAAGAGGACAGAGCTTAATGTGTAGGGAGCGGAAACAGCTGGAATTTGTCAAGAGAGGTACAGAGGGAGCTACACAGAAATAGCACCCCAGAAATCTGCATATGTTTCTCTCTGAGTCTGCTACTGAATACTAACCCACACACACACAGAGTGAATCATCATGAGACCAGACAAACAGCTCCCAAGAGTGGCAAATGGAATAAATTCTAGAGTTTTTATAGGACGAAGTGACGTGCGAGTCCTGACTAGCTAGAGCAGACCTCTGTTAAATACCATGGTTATTTAGCAAAGGTCCCAGAAACATTGAGATAGTAGCACCTAGCCCTGGAATAGAGAGAAAACTAGCCCCACACTAACTAAAAACAAGTTTTAAAATGGTCGAGGTGAACTTCAAGTAATTTAACTGAGCCAAAACAGAATTCAAGATTCTTTTAAGGAAGAAAGAAAAATTCAGACATTCCACAGTTTACCAAATACAATATTGAGAATTAAATATAAAATTTAAAGAAAACAGAAAACTATAAATGTTAACCAAGAGAAAAATATTTCAGTTGCAGTTTTCTTAGAAATGACAGAGATGATTAGACTACTAGGTAAGAATAGGCAAACTGCCAAGAATTTAAAGGAAAACATGAACGCAATAAAGAGCAAAGTGAAACTGTTCTAAAAAACAGAGGAGGATCAAATAAAATTTCTAAAGGAGAAGGTTACCATATCTGAACTGAAAATTTGTTCTGGGTGGGATTAACAGCAGACTAGAGAGGGCAGAAGAAAAGATCAGTGAACTTTCAACCGTATCAATAAAATCTGGGGAAAATGAAGCACACAGAGAGAGAAAAAAAAAGACTTAAAAAAAAGTTTAATAGAGTTTAAGTAATGTGATCTGTGAGATAATAACACACAGAAAAAAGTCAATGGAGTATAGTTTAAAAAAATATTTAAAGAAATAATAACCATGTTTTCTTTCTTTTTCTTCTCTTTTTCTTTAATCATAAACTACAGAACCAAGATCAATAAACCCAAGTAAATTAAAAGGCAAAGAAAATCATGCCAAGGAACATTAAGTCAAATTTATGTAAACAAGAAGTAAAGATAAATTATAAAAGAAATACAAAGAGAAGAGAATTGTTACCTACAGGGAAATCCATTTAAGAATTAATACTGACATTTCATTAAAAATAATAAAAGTAATATGGATGAAATTTTAAAAATATTATTCTAAGCAAAAGAATCCAGACACAAAGAAACTATGGTATATTTCCATGTATTTGAAATTCTAGAAACAGCAAAAATTAATTCTAGTAAAGGTAACAGATTAATGTTTGCCCCTGAGGTAGGACAATTGAAAATGAAGGTACACAAAGCAAATTCTTGAGGCAATGCTGATGTTCTGTTTCTTAGTTGTGAGCACGTGGTTGTATATACGTGTCAGAAAAATATCAAAGTATTCACTTAAAATGGGTCCATTTGATTGTACATAGATCATTCCTTAGTATATTGATTTCAAAACCAAAAGCAGAATGCTGCTGCTGCTGCTAAGTCGCTTCAGTCGTGTCTGACTCTGTGCAACCCCAAAGACGGCTGCCCACCAGGCCCCCCCGTCCCTGGGATTCTCCAGGCAAGAACACTGGAGTGGGTTGCCATTTCCTTCTCCAATGCATGAAAGTGAAAAGTGAAAGTGATGTCGCTCAGTCGTGTCCGAGTCTTCACGACCCCATGGACTGCAGCCTACCAGGCTCCTCCATCCATGGGATTTTCCAGGCAAGAGTACTGGAGCGGGGTGCCATCGCCTTCTCCAAAAGCAGAATAGAGATATTTTAAAAGGACCAGAGATTAGATGCAAACATGTGCTTGGCATGAGCAGACTACTGCAGTGGGTCACTAAATTTGCTTACAGTTCTTTTGGAATACAGAGTAAAAGAGAATACACAGGTTTATGTTGTTTTCTTTGACAACAGAAATCATGAAAATTCATCACTGAGATATAGTTGCTTCTTCCCTTTGTCCCTCAAGAAACTAACTAAGGGAAGGAAGGTGGTGGTTATCTAAAAGAAACTTTTGATAACACAGTGAATAATATTTTCCATTCCAGTTTTAGCAAAAACACAAATGCTGTTCAAATAATGCATGGACCAAATATCTTTATACAAAGTACAAAGCACTTTGCAACACTTCAGACAAAATGGCTCAGGAACATTTTGACTTCCATATATCCACTGTAATTCATTAATGGAGTTTATGGGATCTAGGAAAACGTTTAATTAATATGATCATTAGGCTAACTCTTGAATGTCTAACTTCTTAAGTGATTCTGTAAGAAAATCTATACAATAATCCATAATTAAACATTTTGAGAAGAGTTTTTAGTACTAAATTGTTTTTAGTACTATATTTAGTAGTAAATTTAGTACCAACAATATTCTAAATTGTTGGCTGTAGAGAAAGGCTTACATGTTAAACACCACATATATATGGACAACTAAGCCGCATCCTGTGTAAACTTTAAAAAGTGAACTTATATCAATATTTTCACATAACCAGAAAGCAGTCACCGTTTAACCCAATGAAGCTGGTAAAAGTAATTAGAACTGACTTTTCACTTCTGAAAAAGAAAAGGAAGCTTTGATTTTCTTCAGTGTCTTAAGCCATAATTGGTTAATATCCCAGTATTCTGTACCACATGACTGGAGCAGAAAATTATTTGTTTTTTAAACTCTTGACATCTCCATGTGCTCCCTAAAGCTTTGAATTTTATTGTCTTTAAAAAAAAGGGGGTTGAGTCTTTAGGTACATGCCAAGGTGGAGTAATTCCAAACAAGCCTGTCTTTCCCACAGATTACAGTAAAATCTCAGCATAAAAACACAGAAGTGGGGTACATAACGGAAAACATATCTTAATAATGGGCTCTTTGGGTAATTTTTACAGGAAACATTCTAGAATACCTGTTTCCTAATTTCATGTTCTGTCACATTATTTTCCTTCTGAACAAGCAGCTCAGTGTGTTGTGGCTCTGATGACACCCAGGGTTTTAGGCTTCATCCTCTATCTGATTAGTATGCAGAGAATATACTCAAAGGAAAAAAAAAAACTAAATTGATTTTAAAAATAGCATTTTAAACATTCAAAACAACTTGAATGGCATTTGGCTGAAAAACAATTATCTAATGTATCTCACACCTAAATATTAATTATTTTTTATATTTGGCAATGTTAGTGTTTTCTAAATCTGTCAGTCTCTAGTAGAATATCAAGCTAAAATTGGACTTTTATTTATTATTATTATTATTTTAAAGGAACTCACTCCTTTGTTTCTTGAGTAGCTCATCAAAATGAAATTGAACTGCCTCAGGACATTTCTTTAATCATTAGAGAAAAATGCTCAGAACTCACTCAATCACTTCCCACACAATGCCTTAATATTGATTTCTAAGACTAATATTTTTGACATGACCTTGTGATTAATCAAGTCTTGACTAGAAATAGGCCACAATTTTTCAAGCTTCATTAGCCTCATTTTGATGTGTCCTGATACAGACAGACCTCAAAGATAGTGTGAGTTCGATTCCAGACCATGATAAAATGAATATCACAATAAAGCAAATCACACAAATTTTTAGTTTTCCAGTGCATGTAAAAGTTGTGTTTACACATTTAGCAGACTATGAAATGTGCAGTAGCATTGTGTCTAAAAAACCATAAACATGCCTTAATAATATAAAAAAATACTCTATTGCTATAATATGCTATCACCTGAATCTTCACTAATCAAAATCTTTGCTGATGGAGGGTATTGCCTCAGCACTGATGTCTGCTCTCTGATCAGCGTGATAGTTGCTGAAGGTTAGGGTGACTGTGGCCATTTCTTCAAATAAGACAGTGAAGCTTGCATCAATAACTCTTGGGTTCAGGAATGATTTCTCTGTAGCATCCAATGCTGTTTGATAGAATTTTACATACTGTAGAAGTTCTTTCAGAATTGGACTCAACCCTAACAAATCCTGCTGCTGTTTTATCAATTAAGTTTGTGTAATATTCTAAATCCTTTATTGTCTTTTAAGCAATTTATACCAGGAGTAGATTCCATCTCAAGAAATCACTTCCTTTGCTCATGAATAAGAAGTGACTCCTTATCTTGAAGTATTATCATGAGATTGTAGCAATTCAGCCACGTCTTCGGGCTCCACTTCTAATTCTAGTTCTCTTACTATTTCTACCATATCACCAGTTACTTCCTCCACTGAAATCTTGAGCCTGTCAAAGTTATTCATGAGACTTGGAATCAGTTTCTTCCAAACTCTTGTAAATGCAGATATTTTGACCTCTTCCCATGAGCCACAAGTGTACTTGATGAAAACTAGAATGGTGAATCCTTTTCAGAAGCTTTTCAATTTACTTTGCCCAGATCCAACAGAGGAACTCTTACAAATGTATTTCTTAAAGAGTAAGAACTCTTCTCAATACTCTGTAATGACCTATATGGGAAAAAATGAAAGTGAAATTCACGCAGTTGTGTCCAACTCTTGGAGACTCCAAGGACTATACAGTCCATGGAATTCTCCAGGCTAGGATACTGGAGTGGGTAGCTTTTCCCTTCTCCAGGGGATCTTCCTAACCCAGGAATCAATCCCAGGTCTCCTGCATTGCAGGTGGATTCTTTACCAGCTGAGCTTCAAAGGAAGCCCAAAAATACTGGAGTGGGTAGCCTATCCCTTCTCCAGCAGATCTTCCCAACCCAGGGATTGAACCTAGGTCTCCTTCATTGCAGGTGGATTCTTTACCAACTGAGCTATCAAAGCCCATATAGGAAAAGAATCTTACCAAAAAAAAGTTGATATATGTATATGTATAACTGATGCATTTTGCTGTATAGCAGAAACTAATGGGATATTATAAATCAACTATACTCTAATAAAGCCAACAAAAAAAATAGACTTGAAAATTGAAATTACTACCTAACCCATGTTCTTTAGATTGGAAGTTGTGTTAGAAGGTATTAATCTTGCTTTACATCTCCATCAGTGTTCTTAAGAGACTGAGAGCATTGTCAATGAACAGTAGTATTTTCAAAGGAATCTTTTTTCTGAACAGTAGATCTTAAAATATTCAATAAACTTTGATGTTAACAGATGTGCTGTCATCTAAGCTTTGTTGTTTCATTTACAGAGCATGGACAGAGTAGATTTAACATATTTTTAAGGATCCTAGGATTTTCAGAATGGTAAAAAGAATCTTGAGAGTTCCCTTGAACTGCAAGGAGATCAAACCAGTCAATCCTAAAGGAAATCAACCCTGAAGATCCATTGGCTGGACTGATGCTGAAGCTGAAGCTCCAATACTTTGGCCAACTGGAAAGAGCTAACTCACTGGAAAAGACCCTGATGCTGGGAAAGAGTGAAGGCAAAAGGAGAAGGGAGTGGCAGAGGATGAGATGATTCGATAGTATCACCAACTCAATGGGCATAAATTTGAGCAAACTCTGGGAGATAGTAGAGGACAGAGGAGTCTGGCGTGCTACAACCCGTGGAGTTGCAAAGTCAGACATGAATTAGTGACTGAACAACAACAAATGAGTGTTGACTTCTGCTTGAAGTCACCAGCTGCATTAGACCTAACAGATCCTAACAGCAGAGTTACCTTGTCTTTTTAAGCTTAAGTCAGCCATTGACTTCTCCTCTCCAGCTATGAAAGTTCTAGACGATGTCTTCTTTCTGTACAAGCCTGTATGATCTATATAAAAAAGTCTGTTGTTTAGTGTGGCCACCTTTATTCATGATCTCAGCTAGATCTTCTGGATAACTTACTGTATGTAGTGTCTGTGTCAGCCCTTGCTTCTTCATCTTGTACTGTCAGGGTTTGGAGACCACTTCTTTCCTTAAACCTCAGGAAGCAATCCCTGCTTAGCTTCAAACCTTTCTTCGAATGCTTCCTCACCTCTCTGTCTTCATAGAACTGAAGAGAATTTGTGCCTTGTTCTGAACTTGGCTTTGGCTTAAGGGAAGATTGCGGTTGGTTGGATCTACCCAGAGCACTAAAGCTTTATATATACGAGCAAAAAGCCTGTTTCACTTTTTTACCATTTGTGTGTCCTCCAGAGTAGCACTTCTAATTTCCTTCAAGAACTTTTCCTTTACATTTACAGCTTGACTAACCATTTGGCACAAGAGGTCTAGCTTTCAGCCTGTCTTGGCTATCAGCATGCCTTCTTCACTAAACTTAATCATGTTTAGTGCTTGATATAAAGTAAAACATGTGTGATCCTTCCTGTCATGTCAGCACTTAGAGGTCATTGTAGCATTTTTATTGGTCTAATTTCAATATTGCTGCATATTAAGGAATAAGGAGATTAAGGAGAGGGAGAGAGATGGTGAAGTGGCCAGTCAGAGGAGTGGTTAGTACACACACAATATTTATCAGTGAAGTTTGTAGTTTATATGGGTGTGATTAGGGGTGTGGTTCAAGGTGCTCCCTCTGCTGCTAAGTCACTTCATTCGTGTCTGACTCTGTGCGACTCCATAGACGGCAGCCCACCAGGCTCCCCCATCCCTGGGATTCTCCAGGCAAGAACACTGGAGTGGGTTGCTATTTCCTTCTCCAATGCATGAAAGTGAAAAGTGAAAGTGAAGTCGCTCAGTCCTGTCCTACCCTCAGCGACCCCATGGACTGCAGCCAACCAGGCTCCTCCATCCATGGGATTTTCTAGGCAAGAGTACTGGAGTGGGGTGCCATTGCCTGCTCCCTCTGCACTGTTGCAAAGTCACGTTAAAGATTACCGTTCACAGACCACTGTAACAAATATAGTAATAATGAAAAAGTTTAAACTATTGTGAGGATTACCGAAACGTGACAAGAAGACACAACTTGAGCAAACGCTTTTGGGAAAATGTAGCCATCAGATTTTCTTGAGGCAAGGTTGCCAAAAGCCTTCAATTTGTAACAACACAATACTTAGGAAGTACAATAAAGCAAAGTACAACAAAATGAAATAGTGAAATTGCGAAGTTGGCCTCTTTGTGGGAGGCATCAAGTTTTAACACAACTCTCCCGTCTGTTTTGTCAGATTATACCAAGGAAGGTCAAAAGAAGATCTGCCATTTTTCTCTTTCATTTTAATTGTTTTCTTTCTGTTCAGAAGGCAAGGGAATGTTTCAAACTTACATCTTGAGAAGCTCATCAAAGGAATTGGTGACACTGCAATACATAGGCTTCAAAACACCACCAACAAAAAAAGTGGTTCATAAAAAGCCAAATGTTAGCTAGGCTTTGCATATGGCTCTAACGGTTTTTGCTTTTAATACAAGTAATGTGCCTTAGCGTGACTGTCTTTATAGCGACATGAAGGCGCCTTTCTCACGGAAAGAACTTGTTCCAAGGCAAGCAGCTAATTAGTTTTTGTGCAGCTACCAAAAGAGCAAAGGAGATTGAACAGTAACTTCACTTTCTTCCTCTGGAAGGGGTAACTTGCTTACTTGATGAGAATTGGAGATGAGTGGAGACTTTTACTTTGTCAGCTAAAATTAATTCATCCTGCTAAGGGAACGTATTTGGATGGTGTTTGGAATTTCTTTAAACAAATACAGGAAGGCTGAAGCGCTTATGAGGAACTTTTGTCAGGGAGCAGTTGGCAATTTTATACTGATTCCTCTACTATTTTTTTTTTTTCATCCTCTAGAAATCTCTTGTATTTACTTTGCTTGGCAAGATTGTGTGGTTGAAGTAATGTGCATTTTCTTTGCACGTACCTTGCTGGAGAGGTGGAGAAGGATAATGGAGCCGACAGGACAAATTAAACATGTAGGGTTATGATACTGCAATCCTACACAATAAAAATAGTTTCATCAAATGCATAAAACTCTTTCTTTAAATATACAGAGACATAACTATTTAATAAGGCTCTTCAAATGCAGAGGCTGAGATAATTTAAGCAAAGTAGCACTGGTTGCATAATTAATGTGACTATTCTGGCCTTGAAAGCAGTGTTTTTGTTATAAAAGCTCCTTTTCTTTCCCCAGTTTTTGGGATTTTTCCCACATTCAGTACAGTGTTTCACATTGAACTTGGGGTGAATGGATTCATCAGGATTGAAATAATTTCATCTGTAAGAGTGTTTATATTTTTAGGCAACCCATAAGAATGCCTGACGAGTAGTATAATGGATATTAAGTTAAAGTATATGACTCCCAGTTTAGTTCCTTATTTTTATTGGGGTCTGTAACCATATGGGCCATCAACTGAAGAATGAACACTTTCATAGCAAACAGATTGCTGTATGTACTGGATACAACAGAATTTTAAACAACAGTCCTAAGCTTTGTCCTTCAGCCAAGTAAGAACAAAAATGATTTGTTCTCTCACTGTGAATTTCCTTAATGATTTTGACTTCAGTAAATGACAAAATTGCTTTCCCTTTAAAAGAAGAGGAAGCCTTGAAAACTCTGTAATGGACTTGACTATTGTACTGTTCTTACTGGATTGGAGAAGGCTAAGATGTGGGAATGAGAAGGATCAAACTGCTCTTATATAATTGACTTATTTATGGAAGTACAGTTGATTTATAATATATTGTTAGTTTCAGGTATATATCATATCAATTTGGTTTTATAAATAAATAAATGTATTTTATTATATATATAAATTATTATATATAACAGTATATATGTATATTTTATATATTTATATATGTAAATTTTTCATCTTCTCTTCTCTTATAGGTTGTTACAAAATATGGAGCACAATATTGAGCATAGTCCCCTATGCTATGTTGTAGGTCTTTGCTGGTTATCAAGGATCAAGCCACTTTAAACCCTCACTGACGAACGTAGTGAGGTGGAAGGCAAGTTTAGAGTGTACCTCAAGCTCCCTCTTTTCATCTCACACAAAGACATGAAGGTGATGCTGCGTGCCATTCTACCATTCTGAGTAAACTGCCACATACCACGCAGGAGGCTTGAAAGAGTGTGGCCAACCAGCCAGTGTGCAAAGGACACACTCACAGCCACAGACTACTTTGTATCACTTCAATTAGACCCTTGTGTTGCTGGTGGATCAGTGAGGGTTCTAGAATTCCTATGTAGGGAGACTTCAAACCGGTTTGAGAAATGACTAGGAAAAGCGTTACTTTGAACTTGCATGATTTTTGTACTCTGAGTTTATTTAATTTGGAGGTGGAAATGGCAACCCACTCCAGTGTTCTTGCCTGGAGAATCCCATGGATGGAGGAGCCTGGTGGGCTACAGTCCACGGGGTCACAAGGAATCGGACGCGACTGAGCGACTTCACCTTCTCTTTCACGTAGCGGCTCGAGTAGAGCGTGTGACAGGCTGTATCTGAGAGTCAGTTCACAGAACAAGAAGTTATTTGTTCAGGTGAGGGTGTTTGCTGGGCTCCCATGTGTTGGACTGCTGCTTCTAGGTTGCCCTCCTGGCTAGCCCCTGGCGATGTCATTGAGGTGAATATACCTTTTTTCTGTACCTCATAGTCAAAAGGTATGTTGAGTTAGTGCTCACATGACTCTAATTTCCATCTTTGTTCTCATATCACTAAATAATAAGCTATATGGCCATCTATGCTGTTCAATCCCTTTACAATGTTTTAGTGCTTTTGGAAATACCACTGACAGAGGGTCAATTTCCACCACTTTTATTTAACCAATGAGGAAACTGAAGTACCAGTGAAATTGTTTACCAAAAGAACTCACACCCAGAAGCTTGCAGCTGACCCTACTAAATTAAATTAATTCATTCTTGAGAGAAAACTGTATATTACTTCAGAGGGATTTTTAAAAGAAGTAAATGTTTATCATTTATTTATAGATATGAAAAGCTTAAATTATTTTATAGAAAAAATTCATCTTTATTACTCTCTGAATGCAGAGTTCCAAAGAATAGCAAGGAGAGATAAGAAAGCCTTCCTCAGCGATCAATGCAAAGAAATAGAGGAAAACAACAGAATGGGAAAGACTAGAGATCTCTTCAAGAAAATTAGAGACACCAAGGGAACATTTCTGGAGAAGGCAATGGCACCCCACTCCAGTACTCTTGCCTGGAAAATCCCATGGGCGGAGGAGCCTGGTGGGCTATAGTCCATGGGATGGCTAAGGGTCGGACACCACTGAGCGACTTCATTTTCACTTTTCACTTTCATGCATTGGAGAAGGAAATGGCAACCCACTCCAGTGTTCTCGCCTGGAGAATCCCAGGGACGGGGGAGCCTGGTGGGCTGCCGTCTATGGGGTCGCACAGAGTCGGACACGACTGAAGTGACTTAGCAGCAGCAGCAGCAGGGAACAATTCATGCAAAGATGGACTCGATAAAGAACAGAAATGGTATGGACCTAACAGAAGCAGAAGATCTTAAGAAGAGGTGGCAAGAATACACAGAAGAACTGTACAAAAAGATCTTCATGACCCAGATAATCACGATAGTGTGATCACTGACCTAGAGTCAGACATCCTGGAATGTGAAGTCAAGTGGGCCTTAGAAAGCATCACTACAAACAAAGCTTGTGGAGGTGATGGAATTCCAGTGGAGCTATTTCAAATCCTGAAACATGATGCTGTGAAAGTGCTGCACTCAATATGCCGGCACATTTGGAAAGCTCAGCAGTGGCCACAGGACTGGAAATAGTCAGTTTTCATTCCAATCCCAAAGAAAGGCAATGCCAAAGAATGCTCAAACTACCGCACAATTGCACTGATCTCACACGCTAGTAAAGTAATGCTCAAAATTCTCCAAGCCAGGCTTCAGTAATGTGTGAACCGTGAACTTCCAGATGTTCAAGCTGGACTTAGAAAAGGCAGAGGAACCAGAGATCAAATTGCCAACATCTGCTGGATCATCAAAAAAGCAAGAGAGTTCCAGAAAAACATCTATTTCTGCTTTATTGACTATGCCAAAGCCTTTGACTGTGTGGATCACAATAAACTGTGGAAAATTCTGAAAGAGATGGGAATACCAGACCACCTGACCTGCCTCTTGAGAAATTTGTATGCAGGTCAGGAAGCAACAGTTAGAACTGGACATGGAACAACAGACTGGTTCCAAATAGGAAATGGAGTACGTCAAGGCTGTATATTGTCAGCCTGCTTATTTAACTTCTATGCAGAGTACATCATGAGAAACGCTGGGCTGGAAGGAGCACAAGCTGGAATCAAGATTGCTGGGAGAAATATCAATAACCTCAGATATGCAGATGGCACCCCCCTTATGGCAGAAAGTGAAGAGGAACTCAAAAGCCTCTTGATGAAAGTGAAAGAGAAGAGTGAAAAAGTTGGCCTAAAGCTCAACATTCAGAAAACTAAGACCATGGCATCTGGTCCCATCATTTCATGGCAAATAGGTGGGGAAACAATGGAAACAGTGTCAGACTTTATTTTTCTGGGCTCCAAAATCACTGCAGATGGTGACTTCAGCCATGAAATTAAAAGATGTTTAGCCCTTGGAAGGAAAGTTATGACCAACCTAGATAGCATATTCAAAAGCAGAGACATTACTTTGCCAACAAAGGTCCGTCTAGTCAAGGCTTTGGTTTTTCCAGTGGTCACGTATGGATGTGAGAGTTGGACTGTGAAGAAAGCTGAGCGCTGAAGAATTGATGCTTTTGAACTGTGGTGTTGAAGAAAACTCTTGAGATTCCCTTGGACTGCAAGGAGATCCAACCAGTCCATTCTAAAGGAGATCAGTCCTGGGTGTTCATTGGAAGGACTAACGCTGAGGCTGAAACTCCAATACTTTGGTCACCTCATGCAAAGAGTTGACTCATTGGAAAAGACCCTGATGCTGGGAGGGATTAGGGGCAGGAGGAGAAGGGGACGACAGAGGATGAGATGGCTGGATGGCATCACTGACTCGATGGATGTGAGTCTGAGTGAACTCCAGGAGATGGTGATGGACAGGGAGGCCTGGCGTGCTGCAATTCATGGGGTCTCATAGAGTCGGATATGACTGAGCAACTGAACTGAATGTGAACTTCAGGACTTCCCCGTAGCTCAGATGTAAAAAATCTGCCTGCAATGCAGGAGACCTTGTTTCAATCCCTGGATCAGGAAGATCCCCCGCAAAAGGAAATGGCGACCCATTCCAGTATTCTTGCTTGAGAATCCCATGGACAGAGGACCTATAGTCCATGGGCTATAGTCCATGGGATCACAAATAGTCAGACATGACTGAGCAACTAACATACATACAATATGAACCTCAGCTCTTATTAATGTAAATGGCTACAAGGGAACTTTACAGAGTCTAAAATATTTAAATGCTATTCAACAACATAGTAAAGTCTTGAATGTGAAAATTTATTTTTGCTATGAGGACATGTATGTTGGTAGCTGAACTTACTGTTAGGAAATTCTCATTAGGTTTTCTGCAAGGTAAGATTTCTTCTTTGACACTTTAATTTCTTAAAGGCTGAAGTTTAATATTACATTTGAGGGAAAGGTTTGTGAATTGGTGATTATCACTGAACCATAGCATCAGAATACTTATGTCTGCTTTGTACATTTCAATTACTTCAGTTTATAGTTGGAAGGTGGAGGAACTTATGCTATCATTACTGAGATGTTGCTAAAAAGGCTAGCTAATCAGTGCTATACATTAAAAGCAAACAGTGAACTTTCATCTATTAAAATACATTTTCATCTGACTGTCACATTTTCTCCCTTTTATTTCAGTAATCCCCTTCTTCACATAGGAAATAGCAGGTGTAGCCTGTGGAGCACTTGTGATCTTTGGCAACAACATTATACTTGTAAAATGCCTTTAAGAGGGATATATTTCTTTTAGATTCTGACTGGGATTGGTGTTACTTATCTGGTTCATATAATCATATCTCACACTTGAGATTTATAAGCGTCGACTTCAACAATGAGTAATATCATAGGGATCATGTAGAAGTGTATCAGTGTTATGTGATCATTTCACACAGTTTTAATGGAGAAGCTCTCAATCTCAGTGCTTTTGAAGTTTTGGAACATATGAGTCTGTGTTGGGGTGTGGAGGCTGTCCTGTACACCAGACCTTAAAAACTAGTAACACCCATCCAGTTGTAACAATGAAAAATATCTCCAAACATTAATGAATGTTTCCTGGGGCTCAAAATCAATCCTGGAATGAAGAGTGCTATGGGACTGTGGATTCCAGAGAAGGTGTTTTGACCTTGATCCACCCTCTAGAAGGCAGAATTCTATAGGTATTGTGGGGCCCTCAGATGAAGTTGAGATTCCAAGGACAGAAAATCTCTTGCCGTGCTTCTGGAGTGGAACCTGGGGTGCCAGTAACTTCACAGAGAACCCTGACCCAACCTGGTTCTAGAGCAATAGACCAGAGATGCCTAGACACTGAGTCAAGGGTGGTTCAAACCAGCTGCAGAATCCCTGAGCAGTTTAGCAGTCTTGAAATTACATTGTCTTGAGGTCTCAGAGTATGCAAGAGGATACTGAGAATGGGCAGTCATATGGGGTCAGGAGAAGATGGGTCTAGCAGGAATCTATGGGATCTAGAGTGTCTTGGTAGAGGCCAAAGGCAGTAGATAATGGAGTTGAGACTAGTTCACATTCATTCTGCCCATACAGCCGACACACTACAAAGGACTCCTAAACATAGATTAAATCTGGTACCCTAAAGTAAATGATTGTTAATTATCCTGAATTAGATGAGATTATATTTTAACTAACCCAGTGGAGTGGGGACTCCAGACATACAACATTAAATTGGGTTATAGCCAAAAGTCATACCTTTGCATAATTTATGCTTTAAGGTTCATATCCACTGTTTGCTAATATGGTACCTGGAGATGCTGAGATAACTTCCCAGGATCAGTATAAATGTCTTCTTTCCCTGTGACCCTTTCCAGCAACTCAAATCAGTAGATTCTTTTTTTTTTTTCTTTTTGTATCTGCCTACTTTCAATCCCCTTCACAGGTCACAGCCTTGTTGTGGTGAAGGGGCTTGCATAACTCAATGAAGCTGTGAGTCTTGCTGTGCAAGGCCACCCAAGATGGATGGGTCTTAGTGAAGAGTTCTGACAAAATGTGGTCTACTGGAGGAGGAAATGGCCACCCACTCCAGTATTCTTGCCTGGAGAACTCCATGGACAGTATGAAAAGGAATAAAGATATGATACCAGAAGATGAGCCCCCCCACCCCAGTCCTGAATATTCATTGGAAGGACTGTTGCTGCAGCTGAAGCTCCAAAAATCTGGCCATCTGATGGGAAGAGCCAACTCATTGGAAAAGACCCTGACACTGGGAAAGATTGAGGATAAAAGGAGAAGAGGGTGGAAGAGGATGAGATGGCTAGATAGCATCACCGACTCAATGGATACGAATCTGAGCAAACTCCAGGAGATGGTGAGGGACAGAGGAGCCTGCTGTTGCAGTCTTTGGGGTCTCAAGGAGTCAGATAGGACTTAGCAGCTGAACAACAGCAACATGTTCTTTCAAAAGAATTGTTTAATCCTTGAGCCAATCAGGGTTTCAAAAGCCAAGGTTTTGGCTACTTCAATCTCTCATATCGTTTTTACAATATATAAATATTGCATTTTTGAGATAATATATATTATCCACGAGATAATATATCCTTAGTGGGGGAAAGGACAAAGAAATAGAAAGAAAAAAAAACATCTAAGATTACATAATATATATGACATGCCACTCTTTGCCTTTATAAGCCTTTTAGCAGGGGATGGGACCTTTAGAAGGATGGGGCTCAAGGCATAAAACTTCCTCAAAACTCTAAGCACTACGCATTGGACCTAGGTCAGGCAGTCACTCCAGTAGAGGCAGAGTCTTAGAGCAGGGCTGAAAGATTTAGAAAATAAAAATAGAGCACCCAGTTAAGCTTGAATTTCAGATAAACACCACAAAATTTTTTGGTGTGACCAAGACTCAAGACATGTTTGAGACATACTTAGAAAAACATATTCTTTACCTAAATTTCAAACTTAACTGAATATTCTGTGTTTTATCTAGACTCAGAGACTGAGGTGCATTCAGAAGCATTGGGAAACTTGGTCTTTTGCTCAAAATAAATCAGAGCGCCTTTTCACTCTATGTCTTTTCTCTCCGTCTCTCTCTCTCTTTTTCTCCTTCTCTTCTTCCCTTCCTTTAACTTCTACAGGCTTCCAATATCAGTTCCAGTGACCTATTAATTCCTTCTTTGCTTGGTTTATTATGGTATAGATAGTCTCATAGATTTTTCTACATTCTAGACCCTGCAGCAAGTGCAAGAGGTCACTTGAGGATGTCTGTGGGTTTTAACTATAACTGCTATTACTAACAGAGAAGGCGATGGCACCCCACTCCAATATTCTTACCTGGCAAATCCCATGGATGGAGGAGCCTGGTAGGCTGGAGTCCATGGGGTCCTGAAGAGTCAGACACGACTGAGCGACTTCCCTTTCATTTTTCACTTTCATGCATTGGAGAAGGAAATGGTGACCCACTCCAGTGTTCTTGCCTAGAGAATCCAAGGGACGGAGGAGCCTGGTGGGCTGCCATCTATGGGGTCACACAAAGTCAGACATGACTGAAGTGACTTAGCAGCAGCAGCAGCTATTACTAAAGTGAAGTTGCTCGATTGTGTCCAACTCTTTGCGACCCCTTGGACTGTAGCCTGCCAGGCTCCTCTGTTCTTGGGATTCTCCAGGCAAGGATACTGTAGTGGGTAGCCATTCCCTTCTGCAGGGGATCTTCCAGACCCAGGGATCAAACCCAGGTCTCCTGCACTTTAGGCAGATTCTTTACCTTCTGAGCCGCCAGAGAAGCCTGCTGCAAAAAGATAAATAGGCAAGAAATTCTCCCTTTCTTCTCTGTTTCTCTCTTTCTCTTTCTTGTCCTCTTTCCCTCCTCACAAAGACTTGAGAAAAGACAAGGCTGAACAGGCTATAATGACCAATATATTCTTAATATATTTTATTCACATTTTTGTAGAAAAGGTAGGGATCTCTAGTGGCTCAGATGGTAAAGAATCTGCCTGCAATGCAGGACACCCGGGTTTGATCCCTGGGTAGGGAAGATCCCCTGGAGAAGGGAATGGCAACCCACTCCAGTTTTCTTGCCTGGAGGATCCCAAAGACAGAGGAGCCTGGGGAACTGCAGTCTATGGGGTTGGAAAGAGTCAGACACAACTGAGTGACTAATACACACACACACATACACACACACACACACACACACACACAGTAGAAAAAGTGAACTCTAGGTATCTTCTCTGTGAGTTCAGTGATTTTAAAATAAGAATTCCACAGGGTTAAATCAAGGTGAATGGGATACAGAAACTCAATCAGGATAAGTGGTACTGTCTCTGTACCTTTGGGAGGAGGAATAAATAAGAGGGAAAAGCTAAAAATAAAAGATAAAAGATTAGACCCTGCCCTCTGCCCCACCTCATCTTCCCTGCATCCATTGGAGGGAAGAGACAGGATTGAAGTCTCTAGAAGTAGGTGGTTCCAGATGGAAGAAAAGCTGGGAGTAGGTAGCGTGGGCAAAGCAAATTTTCAGCAGGAAGAGAAGTGACATCTCTGTGGCTCCACAACTGCTATTCCTTGGTAGCATTTGTAGGAAGGAATACCAGTCTCCTGCCCATGCAGGAAATATAAGAGATGCAGGTTCTATCGCTGGGTCAGGAAGATCCCCTGGAGAAGGACATGGCAACTCACTCCAGTATTCTTGCCTGGGAAATCCTATGGACAGAGGCGTCTGGTGGGCTACCGTCTATGGGATGGCAAACAAAATTGGACACTACTGAAATGACTTAGCATGCACACACACAAAGCACATGCATGTAAATTTGGAACTCTCAAAATGAGCTTAAATGCTAAGTCTGGGCAGAGCTGGGAAATAACAGAAGGATTAAAGTGAGAACTAATAAAAGACCAATATCCATATACTTAGGGTTAGTGCATACTGAGTTTGTTCTATCAGTACTTGAAGTACCTCATTATATAGACACAAAAAAGACACTGTATTTCATTCCCATTTTTATTTCATAATATATTCTAGACTTTTCTTTTCTGTCAAATTTATATTCTAGACTCTTCTGTATTGGAACTTGCCCTCCCTTTTGCTATTTGTATCTCTTTTTACTCACTAGATGCACTTTCCATCTTTAAACTGTTTTACTTTTCTATTGAGTTCAAAAGAATAGAAAATACTTCAAGGGAAAAAAAAAATCTTCTTTTAATCACTTCAATTAAAAAAAAGGCACAATTACTAAATGCCAACTTCCCTGGCTATGTAAGATATTATCCTAGGCAGTAAGGCTTGAGGGGACTTAGAAAAGTTTTTCTAAAATGTAGTGAAAGTACAAAGAAAGAGTATCACCAGAGAGACTTATCTCTCTGTCTAACTTACAGTTTCAGTTAGCTGGCTAAATCACAGCCTTCTCTAGACTCTATGATGATTTCATCCCCACCATGAATGCTCATATTCAATTCTCCTTTACAAACTTTAAATGAACAGAAGTTCACATGGGCTAAAGTTAATGGAAGAAATTAAGTTAAAGTGGAAAAAAAAGGAAGGCGTTTTCTTAAGTGACAAAGAGGACAGCAGATTTGCAGATAGCATTCGGTGTTTCAGCCTCTATAGATTCTTGTTGGACCAATGCCAAAATAAAGACAGATCTTGGAGGGCTTCAAGTTATATCAGCTCTCCATGAAACAGGCCAAATTGCTTGCTTTGCACTTATGTCAGGAATGGAGATACAATTTTACAAAATGTATTAAGGGAGGCAGTTGAATTCTGGGGCAGAATACAAAAATTTCAAGTTTAATTGGAAGGTCAGAGAGAAGGAAAGAAACAAATAAACTCAAAACATACACTTACTGAGCTATACTGAGCACCTTACAGATATCAGTTCATCTCAGGCTTTCATGAAGGTAACACAGAATACATTGGTTAAATTAATGAGAAAGATTGAGCAGTTACATCGAACATCCATGAAAGACCAAAGCATAAAAAATCACACAAAACTGAGATTCTTGTAGCACAGCTGTAAATTGTTTTCAGTACCCACAAAGGAGGATGTGTAACAAGATGTCAGAAGAACCAGTTCAAGTAAGCAGAAATTCAATTAGGGAAGTAAAACAATCAAAGATTCTCAGAGAAGCAGAAGAAACAAGAATGCATATAGCAGTGTTCGGTGAGGCCTCTCTTCTCATCAAAGCAATTGGTTTACTGTCCCCATAGAACTATATATCCATGCCCTCTGTAGAATACCTTGTTCACACAGTCAATCACTGAGCATCAGTCCTTGTCCATCGTTGCTTTAGATCTGTGAGCTCTTTCATTTTAAAATGAGTAGCAAATAAATAACAATAAAATGAAATGGCTAGTATGATCAGTATATTCTATCCCACCTGTTAAAAAAATATATCCATGAAGAACTTGCCTCACTTGCAAGCAATGCCACACACTAGGGTTGTAAATTAACCCATTGCCAGGATTTTACTACTGAATTAGTTACAAGGAATGGGAGTGAATGTAAAACACAAGAGTGGACCACACCCATTCTAATCTCCACCCCCTGCCCTCAATCTCTCTTTTGGATTAGAAAATCAGATAATAACCCATGTCTTTGTGGCTGCTAGTCCTGAGTGAATCAGAGTGTTTCTTCTGCTCTTTCACAGTACTGCCTTTCTTCATACACGGAGAAAGCATGTTCTGATAACTGGCTGAGCCAGAAATAAGGATTAAATATTGGGAGGGAAAGGGTGAATGAGAGAAGCTGAAAAGTAAAGGCTTGTTGGTGGGAGTGGGATAGAAAAAGTGTTAGCAACACAGCAGTCTGAAGACTGTAGTTTTACAAATGCATGTATTAGATACCATTTCAGCCAAAGGGATTCATATTAAACAAAAGCCTAGTAGACACTGGGAAATATGAATGCAGATTCACGTTCAAATAGAAAGTAGTGCAAACCACACAATCCGCTTATTGGCAAATGCTAATATAGATGCATCTCCCCTTTGCTTGATAGTTAGTGAAGATGTAAAGAGTTTGAAGTAAAATCATTGTAATTCTAAATTGAAGCCTAAGAAACAATACAGCAGAACAAGTGAAAACATTTGAGCATTTAAAGAAGGACACATTTGACATCTTCAGTAAGATGCACTAAAATAGAGGTAAGATGAATCTACAGGCTTGTCATCGTGCTCTAAGATCAAAAACAGCAGTGGTTGAGAACCAAGCTCCTATAGTTAAGTGTTTCTTGCCAGACTTCCATGAAAGACAGGGATGTGGACAACAGCCTGAAGTTGGGCTCTAGAAAGTGCTCTGCTACCCGTGAGGACACTGAAAGAAAATCAGGCTTCTGTTGGCTGCACATACAGTTTTATTGGATATATTGGGCTTAAGGAAATCACGTATGCCACCATATAGCTGGAGGCCAAATAGGAAGTCAAGCAGAGCCCAAAGAGAAGGAACACAAATTCCAAAATCTTTGGCTCAAGATAATCTCCAAGGCAAAGAAAATCCATCACCAAGAATAGATTTTCACCAACAAAATGAAGACTCAAAATATTAATTGACTCAAGAGAAAATTGATCTTTCACAAACAGATTGAAGTAGATATTCAAGTAAGTTAGTTTAGGATACACAATGAAGAAAAAATTGTGTTATAAGTGAATAAGAAAATATGAAGAAACATAGGTAAGTATGAATGAAACAAGTGCCAAAAAAAAAGGAATAAATTTAAACTGTTGATGAAATAAAAGAGATTTATTGAATAACTGAAAACAATAAAAACACAAAGAATAGATTGAGAATTTCCAAGATGCACCAAGAGAAATTCCACAAAGACAGAAGGGAGGGAATGGCCAGAAGGGTAGACTTCAAAATAAAAAAAAAAGCAGTTTTGCTTATTTTTGAAAGGAAGAAACTGGAATCTTCAGATGTAATTACCACAATGAATACTGAGCTGTAAAGAAAAATGCATTACCATGTTCATGGGCAAGAAGACTTTAAATAATAAAATACAGTCTTCCCAAACATATTTTTAGATTGAGTGGAATTCCAACCAAAATCCAAGCCAGTTTTCTCATAGAACTCAATAAGATGATTATCACACTTCTATGAGTGTTGAATTTTTACCATTAACTTGTTTACAGTATTTGCCAGTGGCCTCTTGCCTGTGTGATTCTATGTTAGAGTTGGCCAAGAGAGAAACTTGTGCAAAGTCACAGCCATTATTTTCTGAAGGTCATCATGGTTAGATACGGTCATAGGCAGACATAGAAGTTCTTACCATTCTCCTAGGCTTTGCCTCCAGCTTTTTTTTTTTTTTTTGTCTTTTTGCTAACTGGTAACCCTGGTACCCAGATGTGATTCCAGACCTGTTATCATATATTTAATATGACCCAAAGAGTTGACAGCTTCTTGTAGAATTTTCTGCAAGTTTCCCCTCTACATTCTAATTTTGGAAGCTAGACTTGCTTGGCTTCTAGACAAACAGACTGGAAATTTCTCTCATTCTTCACTTTCCCCTGTCTTAGTTATCTACTGGTGCTTAACTAGTTATTCCAAAAGAACAATTTCATTTTGCTCACATTGTGTGGGCAAGAATTCAGGAAGGACTTAGCTATACAACTTTACTGTCATTTTCATGCTAGAGGACCCGCTTTTGAGTTGTTCTCACTTATTCACATATCTTGCGCCTTAGACATCTTGACTTCTTTCTTTATCCTCATGACAGCTCATCATCTAAGGATTCCTCATGGGAATGGGGGTCTGCTAGCATGACTATTTCATGACAGTCACTTTATACACAGCAGCCCAATTCTAAAACTCAGGAACCAGAAGCTACCAAGCTCTCCCAGTTCCTTCCATGCTTTCTCTTACAGGCATTTCCCCTGACACTGCCTTATGTGTTTAGTCCTGTCTCCATATCTGTTCCAAGGAGGTCTAGGACTAACGCAGACTATGCCGATAGATTAGACAAAATGGACATATTCCTTGAAATACACTAACAAAGCAGAAAGAAAACAGAGATGAGAACTTTAAAGGAATTTTAAAAGTTAAAATTTGTAGTTATGAACCTTCAACATAAAGACATGCAGTTTCCCTGGTGGTCCAGTAATTACGACTCCTCATTTCCAATGTGAGGGTGTGTGATTGATCCCTGGTTGGAGAAATAAGATCCCTCATGGCATGTAGCCAAAAAAAGTATTTAAAAAGGAACAAAAAATAAGTTTAAAAAATTAAAAAGTGTAGACACAGATGGATTCACTGGTGGATTCTACCCAACATTGAAGTCATAGTAATACTGATTCACACATACGAGGAGAGACTGATTTCCAACTTACTTGATAAGGCCGCATTAACCATACAAAATCGTACAAAACCAGACAAATTCCCAATGAACATATACATACATGTTGTTAACAAATTTTTAGCAAATAGAATCTGGAAATAATACCTGTGATAATTAATTTTATGATTACATATACATCAACTTGACTGGGTCATGAGGTATCCAGATATTTGGTCAAACATTATTCTGGGTGTTTCTGTGAGGGTGTTTTTGAAAGAGATTAACCTTTATATTGGTCATTTGTTGGCCATCAAATTTAATGGTTCATTTTTATTCCTTCTATTAATAATTAAGAGCATAGTAAACTTTCAAAAATAAGGGAAAATGTAAGATATGAAGCTTCAAACATTGATCGTTTTCAGTAGAGATAAGTAATGTGAAAAAGGAAACATTTTTACTCACAATTTTGTTGTTGAAATAAGTGCTCACTTTCTCAATTTAGATATTCAATCTGATAAAAATAATAAATCACCTGTTCAAGGTACTGTTATTTTGACTCTTCTAGAATGCAGTGCTCTGGACACTTGGGAATTTAATTTCATGATTCTACTATCCTTTTAAATTAGTTGCTGAGATTGAACAACTTGCTTTTAAAACAATGTTTAGAGTATTATCCCATTTTATAATTATAATGTATCTCCCACTTTGACTCCTTAAAGAAAGCACAGCTTTAGAGAAGCATAACTGAAAGGCTATAAAGCTGAAATGCTGAGCTTCCGAGGTGGCCCTAGTGGTAAAGAACCCGCCTACCAATGCAGGACACACAAGCCACACAGGTTCGATCCCTGAGTCTAACAGGGAAGATCCTCTGGAATAGGAAATGGCACCCACTCCAATATTCTTGCTTGGAAAAATCCCATGGGCAGAGGAGCCTGGTGGACTACAATTCATGGAGCTACAAAGAGTAGGACATGACTGAGCGCATGTGTAGCAGGCTGAATAGAGGTAATCAATTCAAAATAGAGGTAATCAAAATCAAAATCACCACTGGGACCCATGTGCATATCATATACTTAGTTGCTCAATCATGTCTGACTCTTTGCGATCCAATAGACTGTGACCTGCCAGTCTCTTCCATCCATGGGGATTCTCCAAGTAAGAATATTGGAGTGGGTTACCTTGCCTTCCTCCAGAGGATCTTCCCAAACCAGGGATCAAACGTAGGTGTCCCACATTGCAGTTGATTCTTTACAGTCTGAGCCACCAGAGAAGCCCATTAAGACCCATATTAATGTTAATTTTGTGGTTGTTGACATCAGTGAAAATATTTGATGATAGGGAGATTTTTCAAATTAATAAATAAAAACCACTGAGTTTAATTGTCATCTATTCATCATTGCCCTGTTGTAGATAACCCAACTTTTTATTTTTTTTCCCATTAGTTCTAGAAATCACTCACATCTGACATGTTTTAGTAGCTAAAATAATTGCCAGAAGTTCCCCTCTCCTGAAATCATCATAGTTGTGAAACAGAGTGGCAGTGACCACTCTATCCTTTCAGTGGATAGTTGTCCAATTTGTATTTTTTCTTAGCTTACATGGAGTATGCGATGTACTCCTGAGTGGTAGAGTGGCTGTTTGGGTACTGGCAATATCCAGGGTGTTTTTATTTTTATTTTTTGTATCTTTGTCGTTCCATATAGCTGTAGTAGTCTTTTGTCAACTCTGTTTTTCATCACTGGACATAAAAGCTATGTTTCTAATTTCTCCCATTGGGTGTAAAAGTTTATGATGTATGCAACAATGTGATATTGATAAAGGATTTCATGTTTTACAAAGATAATTTGAGATCACTATTATACAAATGTCATACAATGCTTCAATTATTTTCTTTTATGATGTTTAAATACAGAAATTTCATATTACATGGTTTCTGCCCAAGAAATTGTATGTATCTAAAACTAAAACAGCAACCGGCTCAGGTGTTTAGAGTAAGATTTATTAATTTTTCTCTCATGGCTATGACTTCCAAAAAGCTACCTGACATGTATATCAATATCTTTGTTACTATCATTTTCTGTTCTTATTTGAATACAAGCAATTTAAACTGCTCAAATTTCAGTAACATATTCTTCTGTGAAATAGTGCCTGTAATCTACTTTTACATCTTAAGAAAACATAAACCCATTGCGCCCTTTTGTCACTCTGAAGTTGCTCCTCTGCTACCTGTGAAGTTGAGTCTAAGTATTGTGAAATATTCAATTTAACATTGAATATTTATGAAACACACAAAATCCATATTTATGATGAGCATGTTCATTCAGATCAAAGGGAAGCTTTAGAAGAATTGATAACAAGGTGCAGTGATCACATTTGTCAGGGTCTGAAAGTCCAGTGGTAAGGTTGCTATTTGTATTTGAAGTTCAGCTCTCAATCTAGTACCACAGAAAACTGAAATTTCTTTCGGAAACTATTACACAGTTTAATCTGATTTCTCCATATAATGTAGTTAACCTCAAGCCTATATCACGGTGGGGCAAATAGACTGTGGAAGCCACTCTCTTCTTCCAAAAAGACAACCAAGACACTACCTTCTAGGGGCAGGATCAGATTTTTGAAATAAATGCTTAAAAAGTATTAGGACTCTAAACCAGTTCTTTGGCTTGCAATAGCGACTTATGTACATGTCCCAAGTCCTTGTTCAGTGTTGCCATTATTGGTAGCTGTAAATCAGTCATGGTGGGACCAGTGTACTAAGAAACATTATGAATCAGGGCTTTAAAACAACAACAACAACAACAACAAAACTAGTGGCAAAGAACCTGCCTGCCAATGCAGGAGACATGAGACACGGGTTTGATTCCTGCATCAGGAAGATCCCCTGGAGGAGGGCATGGAGACCTACTCCATTACTCTTGTCTGGAGAATCCCATGGACACAGGAACCTGGTGGGCTACAGTTCTCAGGGTTGCAAATAGTCAGACACAACTAAAGTGACTTAGCATGCATGCATGTACATCACTGCCCTAATTCAAACTTGGGATAGTTGTCAAAGTTGGACCATTCATGAAAAACACAGAGCATTTATAAATGATTAATTATACAGAGCAGGTACAATCAACTTTATAAAGAGTAATGGTGTATGATCACAGAGAATTATCTCTTTACTTTTAGGCATACCCTTGCCTATGTGGAGATTTAAGGAGTTGATTTTATAAAGCTTTGTATTCTTCAGAATAGTTAAATGCACTATACAGCATGATAGAGTTCAGTGATTTTCCAGTAGAATGGACCATATAATAGATTTCTGTAGTTAAAATTTAAAAACTTAGTACTAGCCAAAGAAACTTCTTATTAACACCCAGTGACTTATGGGGAGATGGGTAGTAATTTAGTTACAATTAGCTGATTTAAAAAATTCAGATTTCCATGAGCATGCATTTTTCTCTAATGGAAGTTTTTGAGCATTGTCTGGTTCACAGGAAAAACTTTTGCTTTATACTATTTATAGTACATGCTAGTCATATTCTGTTGCTTTTATTTATTATTATTTTTTTATATTTATTTTCTTCATTTATTTTATTTTATTTTTTAACTTTACAATATTGTATTGGTTTTGCCATATATCAACATGACTCTGCCACAGGTATACACGTGTTCCCCATCCTGAACCCTCCTCCCTCCTCCCTCCCCGTACCATCCCTCTGGGTCGTCCCAGTGCACCAGCCCCAAGCATCCAGTATCGTGCATCAAACCTGGACTGGTGACTCGTTTCATATATGATATTGTACATGTTTCAATGCCATTCTCCCAAATCATCCCACCCTCTCTCTCTCCCACAGAGTCCAAAAGACTGTTCTATACATCAGTGTCTCTTTTGCTGTCTCATATACAGGGTTATTGTTACCATATATATGTGTTAGTATACTGTATTGGTGTTTTTCTTTCTGGCTTACTTCACCCTGTATAATAGGCTCCAGTTTCATCCACCTCATTAGAACTGATTCAAATGTATTCTTTTTAATGGCTGAGTAATACTCCATTGTGTATATGTACCACTGCTTTCTTATCCATTCATCTGCTGATGGACATCTAGGTTGCTTCCATGTCCTGGCTATTATAAACAGTGCTGTGATGAACATTGGGGTACACGTGTCTCTTGCCCTTCTGGTTTCCTCAGTGTGTATGCCCAGCAGTGGGAATGCTGGGTCATAAGGCAGTTCTATTTCCAGTTTTTTAAGGAATCTCCACACTGTTCTCCATAGTGGCTGTACTAGTTTGCATTCCCACCAACAGTGTAAGAGGGTTCCCTTTTTGCCACACCCTCTCGAGCATTTATTGCTTGTAGACTTTTGGATCACAGCCATTCTGACTGGCGTGACATGGTACCTCATTGTGGTTTTGATTTGCATTTCTCTGATAATGAGTGGTGTTGAGCATATTTTCATGTGTTTGTTAGCCATCTGTATGTCTTCTTTGAAGAATGTCTATTTAGTTCTTTGGTCCATTTTTTGATTGGGTTATTAATTTTTCTGGAATTGAGCTGTAGGAGTTGCTTGTATATTTTTGAGATTAGTTGTTTTTCAGTTGCTTCATTTGCTATTATTTTCTCCCATTCTGAAGGCTGTCTCTTCACCTGGCTTATAGTTTCCTTTGTTGTGCAGAAGCTTTTAAGTTTAATTAGGTCCCATTTGTTTATTTTTGCTTTTATTTCCAATATTCTGGGAGGTGGGTCATAGAGGATCCTGCTGTGATGTATGTCGGAGAGTGTTTTGCCTATGTTCTCCTCTAGGAGTTCTATAGTTTCTGGTCTTACGTTTAGATCTTTAATCCACTTTGAGTTTATTTTTGTGTATGGTGTTAGAAAGTGTTCTACTTTCATTCTTTTACAAGTGGCTGACCAGTTTTCCCAGCACCACTTGTTAAAGAGATTGTCTTTAATCCATTGTATAGTCTTGCCTCCTTTGTCAAAGATAAGGTGTCCATAGGTGCATGGATTTATCTCTGGGCTTTCTATTTTGTTCCATAGATCTATATTTCTGTCTTTGTTCCAGTACCATACTGTCTTGATGACTGAGGCTTTGTAATACAGCCTGAAGTCAGGCAGGTTGATTCCTCCAGTTCCATTCTTCTTTCTCAAGATTGCTTTGGCTATTCGAGGTTTTTTGTATTTTCATACAAATTGTGAAATTATTTGTTCTAGCTCTGTGAAGAATACCATTGGTAGCTTGATAGGGATTGCATTGAATCTATAAATTGCTTTTGGTAGTATACACATTTTCACTATATTGATTCTTCCAATCCATGAACATGGTATATTTCTCCATCTATTAGTGTCCTCTTTCATTTCTTTCACCAGTGTTTTATAGTTTTCTATATATAGGTCTTTAGTTTCTTCAGGTAGATATATTCCTAAGTATTTTATTCTTTCCGTTGCAATGGTGAATGGAATTGTTTCCTTAATTTCTCTTTCAGTTTTCTCATTATTAGTGTATAGGAATGCAAGGGATTTCTGTGTGTTGATTTTATATCCTGCAACTTTACTATAATCATTGATTAGTTCTAGTAATTTTCTGGTGGAGTCTTTAGGGTTTTCTATGTAGAGGATCATGTCATCTGCAGTGAGAGTTTTACTTCTTCTTTTCCAATTTGGATTCCTTTTATTTCTTTTTCTGCTTTGATTGCTGTGGCCAAAACTTCCAAAACTATGTTGAATAGTAATGGTGAAAGTGGACACCCTTGTCTTGTTCCTGACTTTAGGGGAAATGCTTTCAATTTTTCACCATTGAGGATAATGTTTGCTGTGGGTTTGTCATATATAGCTTTTATTATGTTGAGGTATGTTTCTTCTATTCCTGATTTCTGGAGAGTTTTTATCATAAATGGATGTTGAATTTTGTCAAAGGCTTTCTCTGCATCTATTGAGAGGGCAACGGAGGCCATTGCCCATCCCTTTGGAATGGCGCTCGCCCATCTTTCAAGACCAAATGACCCATGTTCAACTGCTGTTCACATGGAACCCTTCTCCACTTCGGCCTTCAAAGTCATCATTTGAATATTTGCTACTACCACCAAGATCTGCACCTGCGGCAGCTCCACCCGGGCCCGCGCCCTAGGCTTCAAGGCTCACCACAGTGGCCCTCCTACTCACCCGGGCGTAGCGTCTGCGGGGGTTAGGGGGATAGGGGGAGGGGTGACCTCCTCCTTTCCTCCCAGCTCCCATCCCTCTCGCGCCTCTCTGACTGCAGGCGATGGCCGGGTATGGGCCCGCTGCTCCAGCACCATCCATTTTCAGGACTAGTTGATTCGGCAGGTGAGTTGTTACACACTCCTTAGCGAATTCCGACTTCCATGGCCACCGTCCTGCTTATTCTGTTGCTTTTAAAAAGACAAAACCGCGCCAGTGCGATGTTCACCAACAAGGCATTTAAAATCTTTTCATCTGAAAAACAGGCCTGTCATCATTGTCTGGCCTCATATACTCATATACTGCAGTAATGTCACATGAACTGTACTTGGCTTCTTGCCCACTTTGAACACCATTTCCTTTATCTGCTAGTCCAAGAATTGACATTTTCTGTAAAGTGTCAGCTAGTGAAGGTGCTAAGCTACATAAGTCCCATAACATGTTTGTGACACAAGTATTTTCCTGTTCTGCTTTTCTTTCCTTGTATCTTTGTCTGTGTGTGTGTGTGTTTCAACTTTCAGTGTCTTGGCTTTTCAGCAGGATTTGCCCAGGCCTTAGGCAAATCAACTCTCTTCTGCCCATTTTCACTCTCTCATATGTATTTCCCAACAATATCCTGTCAAACCTCCCATGAATTCTGTTCACTAATCCTACTCTCATTATCATAGATGCCAATATTATCCTCTCTTATAAACACTGTACCTCTCATATTTTTTCAAAGTCACATATTAATTTTCTCTTTTGCTTTTAGAATTTCTTTCATGGCTGTTTTTATTTTAATTTTTCTAATTCTCTGCCACCCTCTCTTTTAGATGTTAGATACTTTAGATATTATAAAGTATCCTAGTTATCCTAATTTCTGTTACTGACTCATTCTTTTTTATTTGGTGGTGGTGCTGTTCAGTCTCTCAATCATGTCTGACTCTTCACGACCCCATAGTCTGCAGCATGCCAGGCTTCACTGTCCTTCACAGTCTCCTGGAACTTGCTCAAACTCATGTCCATTGAGTCAGTGATGCCATCTGCCGGGGACCAGCCCCAGCTGATCCAGGGTATTCGAAGGAGAGACGGCCTAGGCGACTATTTATATGCTAATTAGAGATATAGAGAACAATAGAATGAGGATAGCTCAGTAGGAAAATTCAGTGGAGAAAAGAAGCTGAGTAGCTTGGTTTACGCGGGAGACCAATAAAACTTCAAGACAAGAAGTTTGAACCACTTACGTAGGCCGCAGGCGCCCTCTCGAATAGCGGAAGGTGTCTCACCCTAGACTCCTTCTCGAGTGGGTCTTAGAAGCCCAGGCATAATTAGTAAGCGTGGTGGGTTCCGCGCTCCAGATGGAGACTCAGCTGGAAGTTAAAGGGAAGAATGACATGGGGAGACCAAGCGCTGGTGAACAAGGCCCGTAGCTTTATTTTTAACAGGGGCTTTTATACCCTAAGTTACACATAGAGGATAATAGGGGATGCAAAGTCAGCAGTCTTTGGTTCTTATCAAAAACCAAGGTTTCTTTCCTGCAAATGTATCGTATACAAATGGTTTAGGTGATTTACATCATCTTCTGGCCAGAAGGCCTACTAACATTTTATGACTCTTGACAAGGACTTATCAACAAAGACTTACTTTCTCTAAGAGTAATTATTTCAAGGTTTGGCACCATCTTCCAAAGATAAAATTGCATTCCTATAGGGCGGATGTGTAATGGGTTTACAACAAAGAAAGAATTTATTACCTTAAGGGTCTAAAGTTACTAACACCAAGGCCACTACTTATTTTTTCTACATACCCACTATTAATTGATACATATTCAAGGATACAATTCAGGGGATGTGAAAACTTGGCAACAAGCATTGACTCATCAATGAAATCCTTTACTAGTTTATTCTGACAGTTTTTAACTCTCTGAGAGGCTCTAAGCTATTTGAATATCTTAAGCTTCCCATGCCTCTCGAGGCTGGGAGACTGTAAACAATCGTATGCATAGCTGCAGGAGTCCGGGTAAACTTGTCAGGCGAGTTAGAGAGCCATCAGAGGGGTTTGGATTTAAACACTCCTAATTGCCCAGGAACTTTATTAATTGGAGCTGTAAGTTAACTCTTTGACACAGAGAGAGAGAGATGGTGGTAGGGGACAGCCCCCAGTAAAGTCAGAGGTGAGAGCACAAAGCAATAAAGTAGGCAGACTCTGGTTTTTGGGGGGAAAATGCTTGAGAATATCCGGGGGGACTCCTGAGGCTCGATCCCGCCTTTGCGTATGCCGAGCCTCCTTCCTCATAACCTTTGTCACGAGTGGAATGCCTCACCGGCTCCCCGCAGCCATCCAACCATCTCATCCTCTGTTGCCCCCTTCTCCTCCCGCCTTCAATCTTTCCCAACGTCAGGGTCTTTTCCAATGAGTCCTCTCTTTGCATCAGGTGGCCAAAGTATTGGAGCTTCAGCATCAGCCCTTCCAATAAATATTCAGGATTGATTTCCTTTAAGATTGACTGGTTTGATCTCCTTGCAGTCCAAAGAATTCTCAAGGGTCTTATCCAACACCACAGCTTAAAAGCATCAATTCTTCAGTCTTCTTTATGGTCCACCTTTCACATCCATACATGACTCCTGGAAATACCATAGCTTTGACTAGATGGACATTTGTCAGCAAAGTAATGTCTCTGCTTTTCAATACACTGTCTAGGTTGGTCATAGCTTTTCTTTCAAGGAGCAAGTGTCTTTTAATTTCATGGCTGCCATCACCATCTACAGTGATTTTGGAGCCCAAGAAAATAAAGTCAACCACTGTTTCCATTATTTCTCTATCTATTTGCCATGAAGTGATGGGACTGGATGCCATGATCTTTGTTTTTTGAATGTTGAGTGTTAAGCCAACTTTTTCACTCTCGTCTTTTACTTTCATCAAGAGACTTTTTAGTTCCTCTTCACTTTCTGCCATAAGGATGGTGTCATCTGCATATCTGAGGTTATTGATATTTGTTCCAGCAATCTTGATTTCAGCTTGTGCTTTAACCAGCCTGGCATTTCGCATGATGTACTCTGCATATAAGTTAAATAAGCAGGGTGACAATATACAGCCTTGACATACTCCGTTCCCAGTTTGGGACCAGTCCTTTGTCCCATGTCTGGTTCTGACTGTTGCTTCTTAACCTGCATTCAGGTTACTCAAGAGGTAGATAAGGTGGCCTGGTATTCCCATCTCTTTAAGAATTTTCCACAGTTTGTTGTGATCCACACAGTCAAAGTCTTTAGCATAGTCAATGAAGCAGAAGTAGATGTTTTTCTGGAATTCTCTTGCTTTTTGTATGATCCAGTGGATGTTGGCAATTTGATGTGGTTCCTCTGCTTTTTCTAAATCCAGCTTGAGCATCTGGAAGTTCTCAGTTCACATACTGTTGAAGTCTGACTTGGAGAATTTTGAACATTACTTTGCTAGAATGTAGAATGAGTGCAATTGTGTGGTAGTTTGAACATTCTTTGGCATTGCCTTTCTTTGGGATTGGAATGAACACTGACCTTTTCCAGTCCTGTGGCCACTGCTGAGTTTTCCAAATTTGCTGGCATATTGAGTACAGCCCTTTCACAGCATCGTTTTCTAGAATTTGAAATAGCTCAGCTGGAATTCCATCACCTCCACTAGCTTTGTTCATAATGATGCTACCTAAGGCCCACTTGACTTACATCCAGGATGTCTGGCTCTAGGTGATATTGAAATGGAGCAGGACTCTATGATCCTTGCCCCCCCCCCCCCCGCCCCCACCATTTCCTCTGCCTGCTTTTTGCCTGTGGAAAGCTTTAGCCAAAGAATAAGTTTAATCAGAGAAGTGAGGAATGCTGAAACGGAGGAAAACAGTCAAAGGAGACTAAATCCTAATAATGTAGTCATCGAGCATAGTCAAGGACCTTTAATTCTTTCTCAAGGGTTATAGATAATATTCTAAACCATATCCTGTAAGCTGTCATAGATACCAAAACACCAGGTGGAAAAGTTGACTACATGATGACCAGACTGTACCCAAGCATGACCTGCCACAATTCTAAGAATTGATCACAAAGAAATGGGAACAAGTACACCTTGGAACTAAAGATTAACTGTACCTAAGACAACCAAGATAATGCTAGTCAGACCACTGATGATCAATTTGAAGATGACTGTTAGAGATGACTGAGCTGTTTCTTCATGTTGCCTCCCGCCCCCTGCTGACTCAGCCTATAAATGCTCTCACCCACTCCTTGTTGGGGAGGGGAGGGAGTCAGCCTTTGGACACAAGTCCACAACCCTCCTTGCCAGTTGCCAACGTCTGAAATAAAGCAAACTTTCCTTTCCACCTGGCCTATTTACTGGCTTTTGAGTGGTGAGCAGCTGGATGCCCCTCATGCATACCTTTCGATAACAATTACACCATTGTGGTTATCTGGGTCATTAAGATCTTTTTTGTAAAGTTCTCTGTATTCTTGCCACCTCTTCTTGCTATCTTCTGCTTCTCTTAGGTCCACACTGTTTATGTCCTTTATTGTGCTCATCTTTGAATGAAATGTTCCAGTGGTAGATCTGATTTTTTTTTTTTTTAAGAGATCTCACTTCTTGTAACAGTCAGTCTTGTTTTCTCTACCTTTATCCAGTTGTGTATTTTTGTTTACTCCATTCATACCACAGACAGTGTATTTTCTGACAGCTATATAATAGTTCATTCAAATGAAAAGTAAGAGAATATTCCAGTAAAAACTTCATTTATTGTCAATGCTTTGCACCTGATAACTTTTATCATTTACACTTTTCTATTTGTGCAAAGAAAACACACAAACAACCCTATTTAAATGCTTCCCTCTTTATCCTAAATGCATTAATTTTTTGTCTATGGGCATGCAGAACTTTGATAAATATTTAGAAAATGATAAAATTTAATCTACAAATGGAAATCTACTATTCAATACTCATATTTCTCTTTGAAGATATTTTCCTGGAAGGACTTTGACATTTATTTTAAGGGGAAACTATTATTTTAAAAAAAATGAAGACCATTTAACAAAGAAGAGAAAATGAAAACAATTATTTCCCTACATTAAGAAATTTTAAAAAATGAATTTTCTAAATGTGAATAGTCAGTATATGTTTAAAATTCTCCACATTATTCTAGATATATTGACATGGATTACAATAATATTATGCAATATTCTCATAACTGAAAAATTGTAAAAAGGTAAAAAACAATTTTTGTTTACATATTTTTTCATTTTTTACTAATTATTTGTATATATGCCTTTAAGATGATTTATTTAATAAATGTTTTCCTTCAATTTAATGCATTTTTACTGAATAGATTGAATTGGTTTCACTTCATAGACATTACTTTCAGTTAATTCCAGCAAATTCAAGACCATTTTTTAATGAAATGCTTTCAAGTAAGAATCCATTATGTTATCGCAGTGCCCTTTGAGCTTATTTTAAAGTTTGTGAAAAGTAGCCGTGTTACCATTTCTTTCCTTTTCAAGTCTTTGAGGAAGCATTTAATCTGATATATTTTGAGAAGTAATAATCAGAACATAAAGTGTTGAAGAATTGCTTGCTTTTCAACACAGCATTTTATTGGTCTGCATAAGAATTGGATTTTAAGCTTAGGAAATTAATATATAATTATTTTATTAGAGTTCTATTTTTTGTCAGAGTAGTTGATGTGAAATCTTTGTTAAACATGTTTGCATGGTAAATCTCCAAGTGGCACATCTTTTGAAAATAAATTCTAATTTGGAAACCCAAATTCTCTTTTCTCTAGTAACTAAATAAAAGTGTATATTTCAAGTTTTCTTAACTGTTTTTATGTAAGGGAACTCTTCTGGATATTATAAAGGCCATATGTTATAAAATGTCTACTTCAAAGAAGATTAACAGATTATGTAATGCATAGGTCTAAATCACATTGATTTTAATGATTTTAGCTTAATAAAGGTTTCCAATTTTAATATTTTAATATTTCCTATTAAAATTAAATATTAACTTATAGTCACTTGTTTTTCTATTACAGTCAACCTATTTTAAAATAAACTGTATGAAATAATTTCCTTAAATAATTTAATTTGTTTCAATCTCTTCCATTAAGCAACTTTATCCAAAGTAATTTCCTAAGTCCCTTCTGAATAAAGTTGTCTACTTAGGCTTATTTTGGATTTATAGAAAATTGCAGATGGAAGCAAATTAAAAAAAAGGAGATTAAAAGATTAAACTGGGGAAGGTCTGGAATGAGGGGAGGATCAAGATATGATAATGGTAGTAATACTGTATGATATTAACATTGGGATTCAGGAATATGAGTTTTGAAGCTTATAGATCCTACTTAACACAAGAGACTATTCAGACCTCAGAGGAGAGATACAAACCTTTCCTGTGGAGAAGCTTCTTAGTTTGATGAGGTCCCACTTGTTCATTTTTGCTTGTGTTGCCTTTGCTTTCAGTCAGATTAAAAGAAATCATCACCAAAGACAATGTCAAGGAGCTTACCACTAACGTTCCCTTCCAGGAGTTCTGTGTTTTCTGGTCTTATTTTCAAGTCTTCAATCCAGTTCGAGTTAATTTTTGTGTATGGTGTACGATGGTAGTCTGGTTTCATTCCTTTGCATGTGTCTGTCCAGTTTTTCCAAAACCCTGTATTTAAAAGACTATCCTTTTGCCATGGTACATTGTTTGCTTCCTTGGTTGAAAATTAATTGACCATACATCAGTTCAATTCAGTTTAGTCGCTCAGTCATGTCCAACTCTTTGCGACCCCATGAACCGCAGCACACCAGGCCTCCCTGTCCATCACCAGCTCCTGGAGTCCACCCAAACCCATGTCCATCGAGTTGGTGATGCCATCCAACCATCTCGTCCTCTGTCATCCCCTTCTCCTCTTGCCCTCAATCTTTCCCAGCATCAGGGGCTTTTCCAATGAGTCAGCTCTTTGCATCAGGTGGCCAAAGTATTATATACATGGTCTTATTTCTGAGTTCTCTATTCTGTTGCATTGCTCTGTGTGTCTGTTCTTATGCCAATACTGTACTGATTTACTATAGCTTTGTGATATAGTTTGAAATCAGGCAGAATGATGCCTCCAACTTTGTACTTCTTCCCTAAAAGTGTTTTTGGTCTGTTATGGTTTCATGCAATGTTCTCATTTTAAGAAAAAAAAAAGAAAATGAAAGATAATTATTGTAACTAAGTATGATGATGGATGGTAACTAGACTTATTGTGATGATCATTTCATAGTGTATACAAGTGTTGACTCATTATGTTGCACACTTGAAGCTAATACAATTTTTATGTAAATTATACTTCAATAATAAAAATAAAAGTACAAACCATTGACCATTATAAGGCAACATCAAACGAAACATATGTTGTTTTCCTTAAAGATATGATTGAGACACTAAAGCACTTCTAGGTATTTTTCTTCATAAGTTTTACTAAAATACGGCTTTACCATTACCTAGTATAGACACTTTCCCTCGAAGAAGAGTGGACCTGATTATTAGTAATATCTTCAAGGTAAACTACATTCACTACGATCTAACCACATACCCTTTTCACACAGCACAATCAGAAACGTGAGCAGTAGAACATAATATTAGATCATCCATACCTAGCACTTAATAAAGAGTGCCATCAAAATGAGTGTCTTTTTTTTCAGTGTAGAAAATCAAACAGGTATAAAGACACAAATGCAGCAAACATTCTATCCTACATAGACATAAAATAACTCATATTAATGTCATTTTAGGCTTCTCCTATACTCCCCAAAGTGCAGAATTAATCTGTAAATTAACACTAACACATGAGATTTTAATAGCACTAAAATGCTAGTTATATGTATTTAGGAAAGAAAAAAATCCCTTAGTTTATTTTTACCTTTTTTGGTTGCTATTTATATTAAAAACATATAATATTGTTCTCAGAACACATTATCAAGATTTTAGACTGTTTCTCTGCTTATAAGAAGAATGCTTAAGTGTCTTGTTGTTTAGTTTCTAAGTAGTGTCTGACTCTTTGGCGCTCCCCTGGACTGTAGCCTGTCAGGCTCCTCTGTCCATGAGATTTCCCAGGCAAGAATACTGAGAATAGTGGGTTGTTGTTTCCATCTCCAGGAGACCTTCCTAATCCAGGGATCTACCCCACATCTCCTGCATTGCAGGTGGATTCTTTACCATTGAGCCACTTGGGAAGTCCAAATAGGTTCTACCATGTTAATTAACAATGGCTTGTTTAACATAATTTCTGAGTATTTAGCATATTCTCTGTTTTTTATTGCCAAACTGCCACAAGAGTTATTTGTACCTGAATTTGAACTTTTTAACCATCAACTTATTTGAAAATGTTTCTCTTTTAGTAACTTCTACTATTCCTAAATCTTAACAGCTCATCCAGTACTTGAGGTCTTAAATTCTCATTTCCTAAAATGGACAATTATGAATGTTCTCAATCTGATTGAAAGTAGGCATTCTTCATTTTCTTCTATGATCTAAGTAAATGACTAAGCATCATGAACCTGATTTTTATTGAATAGCCTTTGTCCAAATTTTGTGCTTTATTCATGTCATTTCCCATGCCTGGAAATGCTTCCATAGGTAATTCTGTTCCAATTACACATAGAAGAAAGGGCCAGCTTGAGTCACACTTAACTCTTACGTGTCTTTCCAAGTCTATTTTTTCATCCATAATGTGTGATAACTAATCTATATTATCAAAGCCACCACCATATGTTGCTTTGTGGAGTTAGTTAACTACTTTGTTGTCGGTTGGTCATCTTTTAATGTATTTATACAAGGAGTTACAAATCCAAATGTCTCTGGTGGTCAGGGCGATCAGTCGGTAAGTCAGCCCAGTGTGAGTGTAGAAGGTGTACCTTGTAGCAGTTAAAAACATCTGTTGTGACTTGCAGAATGGGCCTCCCCATTCAAGGAGGCAAGCCCTTTCTCAGTTCCAGCTAACTGGTTCTCTATAGAGATACAAGGCTCCTGTTGCCACATCTTTCTGTTATAAATAAATAAAGTTTAATTACTACATTGGAACATTGAATTTTTCTGTACTTTTTTATTTTTAGATGTTGGCTCAAAATTTTGAAAAATATAGTGTGAATGTTATTTAGCCATGGATTAAAATGTATATGCAAACTCTTACTTATATCACTATTAAATCCACACATCCACACATTTAACAAGTATATTTCTATGCATCAGGCTCTATGTTAATCACTAGAAATAGTGGTGAATAAGGGAAGGCCCTTACTCTCAAAAGATTACAATCAAATGAGCACACATTGTAACATTTTACAGGCAGACATGTCCTGAATCATACTAAGTATTTTGACTGAATGACAGATCTTATGACCAATAATAAATATTTCCCATGCTACAATTAAAATAGAACAAGATATCAAAAGAAAAATTTCATATACACCAACAAAGATAAAAATAGTAAGAGCTGTCTACTTCTCACCACACATATACACATGTTGCACACATGGATCACATATGGATATGGGTGAAATAGATCAGACAGTACTATATTCTGACACTTCTGAATCTTCTATCATGCTCACTTACACCTATGAATATATGTATATACATAGATATATATGTGTGTGTGTGTGTTCAAGTGTATATATGTGTGTGTACATATATATATATGTGTGTGTATATATAGATATGTATATGTTGGCATTGTTGCTGTTTAGTCGCTAAGTTGTCTCCTATTCTTTTGTAACCCCATTGACTGTAGCCTGCCAGGCTCCTCTGTCCATGGGATTTCCCAAGCAAGAATACTGAAGTAGGCTGCCATTTCCTTCTCCAGAGGATTTTCTCAACCTAAAGGTTGAACTCATGTCTCTTGCATATGCAGGTAGATTCTTTATCACTGAGCCACCAGGGAAACCCCTATATGTGTGTGTGTATATATATATATATATATGCATGTTCATATGTGTGTGTGTATGGATACTGGGATTAAAAGCAATAATCTGTAGGAATATTATAGAACTCTCTCAGTTTAACACTGATTTCAACAAATAATATCTTTATGACAGTCATAGATAGTCTGTGATCTTTTTCAAACTCTCAGATACAGTGATAGCATTGAAACATGGTTGCTTCACTAAAGAGATAAAAAATAGTGTGCAATAAAAAGTAACCAATAATTCTAAATTCAGTTATATTTTTTTAAAAACAAAAGCAGAACCAGTCACCCACAGGGTATAGAAGTGACAAAATACTCCAAAGCTTTAAATCTCTGTTTCTCGACTTGTCTTTTATGAAAATAAGGCACATATTTATGACACATTTATAAACCTATGCTTCCACAAAGCTATGGAATCTATTTTAATATTGTTTTTTCTGTTTATTTATTTATTTATTCTCATTTTAAAATGTCCTACTGGTCTGTCATGTGAAGTAGCCAAAAGAAATGGAACAGCAAAAAGAATGGAAAATTATGAGAGTGGGAAAGAAAAAAAGAAACATGCAGTGTTTATCTCATACTGTAGAAGTTTCCTTTTTAAAAATGTTCTTCATCCTTGTCCTCCTTCTCATATTTGCTGCTGTCCTCCTCTTCTTCTTCTGTCCCAAATATGTTGTAAAAAACAAAACAGGGTTTATGCGGAAAAATACAGTGCATCTCTTACATTTAAGTTCTGGAAGCAAAATGGTTTGTGAGTTTGATTGACACAGAATATTTTTAAAAGCAGTCAATAGCCAAGCAGTTTCTTTCATAGGTAGTTATAAAATCGAAGGTAAAATGCAACAAATTATAAGGACTGTATTTAGTACAGAACAAATCATAAGAAGGGAAAAATTCTTTCCCTCCTTTGGAGCAGCTCCATGCAATTGGATTACAGCTAGAAGGTCAAAGTGTCCTCCCAGTGGACACAAATCAGTTCTGATATGAGGAACTGGAAACAGACAAGATTAAACTCTGATTACTTCTTTGAGGATGGGACGTTTTTAAATCAGAGTTGGCAAATCCTGCCACAAGTGCATCTGTCAGGGATCAAACTCCACTGACATTAGTGGTTCATTCGAAAATCCAAAATGCACTTCATTAAGCATTTTTCTTTAAAGCAATCATATAGACTTCCATTCACAGTGAGTGCATAAGGTTTTGAAGGGCTTTAATAATAAATTTTTAAAAATTTCTTTGATGTCTAGAAATTCTTGAAATAAAATCAATTAAAATTAATTGAAAGTGAAATTTACCAAAGGCAAATGTTCACACAAATCAATTAGTTCAGCCTTAATCCAAAAAGCCAAATCCACAAATTTCTAAATGGAGTCTAAACTTTGAAAATGAGTTTGCCTTTTGCTCTGTAGAATGAGTAATTTGGGACAGAAATGTAAAAATAGGATGTTGTAATTAGAATTAAAATTCCATAGGGTATTCGTATTTACTGAATTCATCTGGCATGTGACTTATAAATGTTTATCAAAAGTGAAATTGATGTGCATACACAAGATTTTCAAAAATCTTGAAGCAAAAATGATCACATGAAGAAGTTCAGGCTGAAAACAAATGGAAACCACCCACTACTCTGGTTTAGAGCATTCTGTAATAGAGGACACCCATTTCTGCTCCAGGAGGTCTGCTGGTGAAGGGAACCTTCTGGTGAAAAAATCTGCTAACTTGAGAAAATACAAGATTAGAAAAAGAGGAGGATGTGGTGGAGGACTGAAGAATAAGCATTTACATAGGCCTGGGGTTGCTCTGCAGTTCAAATTGTTAGAAACTATAGAAAGACATGGGGCTTCCCGGGTGGCATGGAAGGAACCCACTGGCAAATGCAAGAGACATAAGAGATGGCGGGTTCTATCCCTGAGTCGGGAAGAGCCCCCTCGAGGAGGGTATGGCAACCCACTCCAGTATTCTTGCCTGGAAAATCCCATAGATGGAGGAGTCTGGCAGGCTAAGGTCCATAGGGTTGCCCAGTCAGACACGACTGAAGTGACTTAGCTGGGATTGCTAGATCATATCATAATTCTGTTCTTAGTTTTTAAAGGAAACTTCCTATTCTCCATAATTATTATACCAATTCACATCTCCACTGATAGTAGAAGAGGGTTTCTTTTTCTCCATACCCTCTCTAGCATTTATTGTTTGTAGCTTTTTTGATGATGGTCATTCTAGCTAGTATGAAGTGATACCTCATTGCAGTTTTGATTTCAGTTCAGCTCAGTCACTCAGTCATCTCTGACTCTGCAACCCCATGGACAGCAGCACACCAGACCTCCCTGCCCATCACCAACTCCCAGAGTTTACTCAAACTCATGTCCTTTGAGTCAGTGATGCCATCCAACCATCTCATCCTCTCGTCCTCTTCACCGCCCGCCATCAATCTTTCCCAGCATCAGGATCTTTTCCAATGAGTCAGTTCTTCGCATGAGGTGGCCAAAGTATTGGAGTTTAAGCTTCAGCATCAGTCCTTCCAATGACTATTCAGGGCTGATTTCCTTTAGGATTGGCTGGCTGGATCTCCTTGCATTTCAAGGGACTCCCAAGAGTCTTTTCCAACACCACAGTCCAAAAGCATCAATTCTTCCATGCTGTTTTGATTTGCATTTCTCTAATAATTAGTGATGTTGAACATCTTTTCATGTGCCTCTATGCCTCCTCTTTAGAATGCTCTAACCAGAGTAACGGGGGCCTCTTGAAATGAATTTTATCATAATAATTATTAAAAAAAAAAAAAGAACCCAGGTGTCCAAGGCCACTGATAAAGAAGTTAACCCCTGACCATACGTTGTAGAGACAATCCCTCTAATTCTGTTGTTGTGTCTATTGATCGAAGTTCAGTTCAGTTCAGTCACTCAGTCATGTCCAACTCTTTGCGACCCCATGAACTGCAGCACACCAGGCCTCCTTGTCCATCAGCAACTCGCAGAGTTCATTCAAACGCACATCCATCGAGTCAGTGATGCCATCCAGCCATCTCATCCTCTGTCATCCCCTTCTCCTCCTGCCCCCAGTCCCTCCCAGCATCAGAGTCTTTTCCAATAAGTCAATTCTTTGCATGAAGTGGCCAAAGTACTAGAGTTTTAGCGTAGGCATCATTCCTTCCAAAGAACAACCAGGACTAATCTCCTTTAGAATGGACTGGCTGGATCTCTTTGCAGTCCAAGGGACTCTCAAGAGTCTTCTCCAACACCACAGTTCAAAAGCATCAATTTTTCGGCACTTGGCTTTCTTCACAGTCCAACACTCGCATCCATACATGACCACTGGAAAAACCATAGCCTTGACTAGACGGACCTTTGTTGGCCAAATAATGTCTCTGCTTTTCAATAGGCTATCTAGGTTGGTCGTAACTTTTCTTCCAAGGAGTAAGCGGCTTTTAATTTCACGGCTGCAATCACTATCTGCAGTGATTTTGGAGCCCCACAAAATAAAGTCTGACACTGTTTCCACTGTTTCCCCATCTATTTCCCATGAAGTGATGGGACCAGATGCCATGATCTTCGTTTTCTGAATGTTGAGCTTTAAGCCAACTTTTTCACTCTCCTCTGTCACTTTCATCAAGAGGCTTTTAGTTCCTCTTCACTTTCTGCCATAAGGGTGGTGTTATCTCCATATCTGAGGTTACTGATATTTTTCCCCGCAATCTTGATTCCAGCTTGTGCTCCTTCCAGCCCAGCATTTCTCATGATGTACTCTGCATAGAAGTTAAATAAGCAGGCTGACAATATACAGCCTTGACGTACTCCATTTCCTATTTGGAACCAGTCTGCTGTTCCATGTCCAGTTCTAACTGTTGCTTCCTGACCTGCATATCAGTTTCTCAAGAGGCAGGTCAGGTGTTCTGATATTCCCATCTCTTTCAGAATTTTCCACAATTTATTGTGATCCACACAGTCAAAGGCTTTGGCATAGTCAATAAAGCAGAAATAGATGTTTTTCTGGAACTCTCTTGCTTTTTCCATGATCCAGAGGATTTTGGTAATTTGATCTCTGGTTCCTCTGTCTTTTCTAAAACCAGCTTGAACATCTGGAAGTTCACGGTTCACATATTGCTGAAGCCTGGCTTGGAAAATTTTGAGCATTACTTTACTAGCATGTGAGTTGAGTGCAATTGTGTGGTAGTTTGAGCATTCTTTGGCATTCCTTTCTTTGGGGTTGGAATGAAAACTGACCTTTTCCAGTCCTGTGGCCACTGCTGAGTTTTCCAAATTTGCTGGCATATTGAGTGCAGCACTTTCACAACATCATCTTTCAGGATTTGAAATAGCTCCACTGGAATTCCATCACTTCCACTAGCTTTGTTCATAGTGATGCTTTCTAAGGCCCACTTGACTTCACATTTCAGGATGTCTGGCTCTACGTGAGTGATCACACTATCGTGATTATCTGGGTCGTGAAGATCTTTTTTGTACAGTTCTTCTGTGTATTCCTGCCACCTTTTCTTAATATCTTCTGCTTCTTTTAGGTCCATACCATTTCTGTCCTTTATCGAGCCCATCTTTACATGAAATGTTCCCTTGGTATCTCTAATTTTCTTGAAGAGATCTCTAGTCTTTCCCACTCTGTTATTTTCGTCTATTTCTTTGCATTGATCGCTGAGGAAGGCTTTCTTATCTCTCCTTGCTATTCTTTGGAACTCTGCATTCAGATGTTTATATCTTTCCTTTACTCCTTTGCTTTCGGCTTCTCTTCTTTTCACAGCTATTTGTAAGGCCTCCCCAGATAGCCATTTAGCTTTTTTGCATTTCTTTTCCATGGGGATGGTCTTGATCCCTGTCTCCTGTACAATGTCACAAACCTCCATCCATAGTTCATCAGGCACTGTATCAGATCTAGTCCCTTAAATCTATTTCTCACTTCCACTGTATAATCATAAGGGATTTGATTTAGGTCATACCTGAGTGGTCTAGTGGTTTTCCCTACTTTCTTCAATTTCAGTCTGAATTTGGCAATAAGGAGTTCATGATCTGAGCCATAGTCAGCTCCTGGCCTTGTTTTTGCTGACTGTATAGAACTTCTCCATCTTTGGCTGCAAAGAATAGAATCAATCTGATTTCGGTGTTAACCATCTGGTGATGTCCATGTGTAGAGTCTTCTCTTGTGTTGTTGGCAGAAGATGTTTGCTATTACCACTGTGTTCTCTTGGCAAAACTCTATTAGCCTTTGCCCTGCTTCATTCCGTATTCCAAGGTCAAATTTGCCTGTTACTCCAGGTGTTTCTTGATTTCCTACTTTTGCCTTCCAGTCTACTATAATGAAAAGGATATCTTTTTTGGGTGTTAGTTCTAAAAGGTGTTGTAGGTCTTCATAGAACCGTTCAACTTCAGCTTCTTCAGCGTTACTGGTTGGGGCATAGACTTGGATTACTGTGATATTGAATGGTTTGCCTTAGAAACGAACAGAGATCATTCTGTCGTTTTTGAGATTGCATCCAAGTACTGCATTTCAGACTCTTTTGTTGACCATGATGGCTACTACATTTCTTCTGAGGGATTCCTATCCACATTAGTAGATATAATGATCATCTGAGTTAAATTGAAGTACTCCTTTGCAAACCTCTGCCTGCAGCCTATACAGTAGCTGTCAGTAGGTATCAGGAGTCACCAGTATTCTCTATGGCTAGCAATAAAGTTATAATTAATTGTAATTTTAGTTCTTAGCTCAGAAGAAAAGTATAAAGGTGTGAGTGACAATTCAGCAAATCCCAAGTGTTGAAATATGAGCACTGAGAACTTATTTCTTCTTAGAGTGAACTGTCAAATAATACTTCTCCTTCAGTAGGAAAGATGACACAAACAGAAGCCAGTGTAAACTCTGTACCTATGCTGATGTCCTTACTGGAGATTCAGTTTACTTTGGAAGAAAATGGCTTGCAAAAAATGACATCATAACTAAGTAGTAAGAAATATTTAAGAGCATATAAACCATTGTTAATATGTAGCTCACTAAACGATAGCTGTAACTGAAAACTTATCTATGTAACTCAAAGATAAAAAAATAAAAAATAGGTATTCAAGGTATGATTTTTCTCTCTTAAACTGATATTTGAAAACACCAACAACTTTTATAAATGATTTGAGTTATGATGGAAAATGTGGACCCTGAATTTTGAAATGACTTGATGGTTTACTAAGAACTGATTTTGGAAAAAAAGAGAAATACAACTCAAAAGCAGACAGCTTCAAATTCTTCAATTCCTTGACACATCAAAGTTACCGTCTTCTTTTTATACAGGAACATAACCTAAGATCTTAAGAATTTGTGGTCAGCAGGGGTGGGAAGATTTGCAACACTCTAGGTTTGTGAGACTTTATGACACTCAGATAAGGGAAATCTCAAAGCATTACCAACCGGGGTAGCAGGAAAGAAAAATATTCGTTTGCTAAAATTTTAGCTGTTTCTCTAGCTAGTAACTTACATGATGTGTAACTGCATCTATTGTGCAAACCACTTTCTTTTCTGCATCACCTAGTCTCCCTTCTAGTTTCCCATAATTTCAGAAAGAAAACAAACAATTTCCCTATTTCCCACAGATGCTTTGAGATCTCTCATTCATCCCTTCTGCACAGATGGAGATAAAATTCTCTGAAAAATAGCCAATATATATTGATGGATTGCATGTTATTTATGCTAATCAGGCAAAGAAATGTGTGTCAAGGGCCATTGAATCAACTGTGTGCATTCGCAGCTTCCATTTCACAAAGGCTTTTGATTTACATTGCTTATTTGGTTGTGTTATTTTTTCCTTCCAAATATGAGACACATAATTTCTGTGGCTCTGCCTCAGTGTATGTTCATGTACTGTCTTTGCCTTGCTCCACATAGATGTAGACTCTCTTGTATTGATGCTTAATCCATCTGTTAAACCTGAAATGCAAAAGCTTATGACTGGTATAGATGCCTTGCTTCTCAACATCCTAAATGAAGGACCATAAATTAACCCACTCTCATTTTTTCTTTTGTAAATTATCTGTAGCAAGGGCAACAGTGTCCCAATACTTCATAAATTTCCCCTATAATAATGTAAATAGAGAATATATGCCTTAATTTAAACAGGGACAGCTGTTTACTAAGTCACTATGAGTCAGATGCTCATCTGTGTGTGTTTCAGTCCCTCAGTTGTGTACCAGACTGTTTGTGACTCCATGGACTGTAGTCCGCCAGCTTCCTCTGTCTGTGGGATGTTTACAGGCAAGAATACTGGAGTGGATTACCATTTCCTTCCCCAGAGGATCTTTCTGATCCAAGGATTGAACCCACATTTCCTGTGTCTGCTGTATTGGCAGGTAGATTCTTTACCACTGAGCCACCTGGTATTCTCATAGTTTATTTTAAAGAGGAATAATGCCAATAATTATCAATTTTACCAGAATTTGCTTTCCTAGCTGAGATCTGACCTAGAGGGCATGGGGGTGGAGGGTGGGGTGAGGATGCTGTATTTGGATAATTTGTAAGTATTGAGACAGATTGAATTTTGATAAACTTAAGAATAATTGATTGTTAGTTTCTATAAATTGCCACATTGAAGACAAGGAGACACCTTAAAGTTACTTCAGGACAGTATGGATTCTTGGCCAAAGATTATGAAGGTTGCAAATAATCCTTCTCTCTCCTCATCACAACAATGGTTTAGAGAAATTTTAGCAAGAAACATGAGATCAATCAGCTCGCTCCTTAGAGAAAAACTTCTAACATCTTTGATGCTAGGCATCTTGAGGTTATCTGCCCAGAACCACTGATGGATAAAACTTTTTTTTTTCCTTATAGCTCCTTACCATGTCTGACAGCAATATGTTAATTAAAATACTCAAAATTACATAGACCTCATTTAGCTGTTTAGGAAGATACAAATAATTCAAAGCAAAGAATGGTTAACACTAATTGGTTTCTTTAATTGATCATAAAATATGCTCTGTTAAATTTTTATTCATTGGTCTTGGGGTGAAATTAAATCTGGAAACTTGATACCTAAGTGGAGAACTCACAATATTTATCCAATTCTTACTAAAAGTATCTTTACAATTAATCAAATATTTTGTTTGTTTCAGGCACCTGACTAGAATAAACACAAAAGTTCTATTTTCCATGGAAGAAAGTAAATTTGGATTTACCAAATATACGAGCAATAAACTTACTTGTAATGTATTTTATTATTTCCAGGACTTAGATACATCAAATAATAGCAATAATAATGATGCTGAGTGGGGAAACATGTGTGCAAATCTGTATCTGATAAGTGACTAATATGTAAACTATAAAAAGAACTCATACTAGGTGTGGAGAAAAGGGAACCCTCTTACAGTGTTGGTGGGAATGCAAACTAGTAAAGCCATCATGGAGAACAGTGTGGAGATTCCTTAAAAAACTGGAAATAGAACTGCCTTATGACCCAGCATTCCCACTGCTGGGCATACACACTGAGGAAACCAGAAGGGAAAGAGACATGTGTACCCCAATGTTCATCACAGCACTGTTTATAATAGCCAGGGCATGGAAGCAACCTAGATGTCCATCAGCAGATGAATGGATAAGAAAGCAGTGGTACATATACACAGTGGAGTATTACTCAGCCATTAAAAAGAATACATTTGAATCAGTTCTAATGAGGTGGATGAAACTGGAGCCTATTATACAGAGTGAGGTAAGCCAGAACGAAAAACACCATATATGCGTTAGTATACTAACGCATTATAGTATACTATAATGTTAGTATACTACTGTATACTACCGTTAGTATACTATAAAGTTAGTATACTATAATGTTATAGTTATATAACGTTATATATATAGGTATATAACTATAATGTTATATACTATAACATTAGAATACTATAATGTTAGTATACTAACACATTAGTATGGGATTTAGAAAGATGGTAACAATAACCCTGTATATGAGACAGCAAAAGAGACACTGATGTGTAGAACAGTCTTATGGATTTGGTGGGAGAGGGAGAGGGTGGGGTGATTTGGGAGAATGACATTGAAACATGTATAATATCATATATGAAATGAGTCGCCAGTCCAGGTTCGATGCACCATACTGGATGCTTGGGGCTGGTGCGCTGGGAAGACCCAGAGGGGTGGTATGGGGAGGGGGGAGGGAAGAGGGTTCAGGATGGGGAACACAGGTATACCTGTGGCCGATTCATTTTTTTTTTAATTTAATTTTATTTTTAAACTTTAAAATATTGTGTTAGTTTTGCCAAATATCGAAATGAATCCACCACAGGTATACAATAACAGGGTTATTGTTACCATCTTTCTAAATTCCATATATATGCATTAGTATACTGTATTGGTGTGTTTCTTTCTGGCTTACTTCATTCTGTATAATAGGCTCCAGTTTCATCCACCTCATTAGAACTGATTCAAATGTATTCTTTTTAATGGCTGAGTAATACTCCATTGTGTATATGTACCACTGCTTTCTTATCCATTCATCTGCTGATGGACATCTAGGTTGCTTCCATGTCCTGGCTATTATAAATAGTGCTGCGATGAACATTGGGGTACACATGTCTATTTCCCTTCTGGTTTCCTCAGTGTGTATGCCCAGCAGTGGGATTGCTGGGTCATAAGGCAGTTCTATTTCCAGTTTTTTAAGGAATCTCCACACTGTTCTCAATAGTGGCTGTACTAGTTTGCATTCCCACCAACAGTGTAAGAGGGTTCCCTTTTCTCCACACCCTCTCCAGCATTTATTGCTTGTAGACTTTTGGATCGCAGCCATTCTGACTGGCATGAAATGGTACCTCATAGTGGTTTTGATTTGCATTTCTCTGACAATGAGTGATGTTGAGCATCTTTTCATGTGTTTGTTAGCCATCTGTATGTCTTCTTTGGAGAACTGTCTATTTAGTTCTTTGGCCCATTTTTTGATTGGGTCATTTATTTTTCTGGAGTTGAGCTGTAGGAGTTGCTTGTATATTTTTGAGATTAGTTGTTTGTCAGTTGCTTCACTTGCTATTATTTTCTCCCATTCTGAAGGCTGCCTTTTCACTTTGCTAATAGTTTCCTTGATGTGCAAAGGCTTTTAAGTTTAATTAGGTCCCATTTGTTTATTTTTGCTTTTATTTCCAATATTCTGGGAGGTGGGTCATAGAGGATCCTGCTGTGATGTATGTCGGAGAGTGTTTTGCCTATGTTCTCCTCTAGCAGTTTTATAGTTTCTGGTCTTACATTTAGATCTTCAATCCATTTTGAGTTTGTTTTTGTGTATGGTGTTAGAAAGTGTTCTAGTTTCATTCTTTTACAAGTGGTTGACTAGTTTTCCCAGCACCACTTGTTAAAGAGATTGTCTTTAATCCATTGTATAGTCTTGCCTCCTTTGTCAAAGATAAGGTGTCCATAGGTGCATGGATTTATCTCTGGGCTTTCTATTTTGTTCCATTGATCTATATTTCTGTCTTTGTGCCAGTACCATACTGCTTGATAACTGTGGCTTTGTAGTAGAGCCTGAAGTTAGGTAGGTTGATTTCTCCAGTTCCATTCTTCTTTCTCAAGACAGCTTTGGCTATTCGAGGTTTTTTGTATTTCCATACAAATTGTGAAATTATTTGTTCTAGCTTTGTGAAGAATACCGTTGGTAGCTTGATAGGGATTGCATTGAATCTATAAATTGCTTTTGGTAGTATATTAATTTTCACTATATTGATTCTTCCAATCCATAAACATGGCATATTTCTCCATCTATTAGTGTCCTCTTTCATTTCTTTCACCAGTGTTTTATAGTTTTCTATATATAGGTCTTTAGTTTCTTCAGGTAGATATATTCCTAAGTATTTTATTCTTTTCGTTGCAATGGTGAATGGAATTGTTTCCTTAATTTCTCTTTCAGTTTTCTCATTATTAGTGTATAGAAATGCAAGGGATTTCTGTGTGTTGATTTTATATCCTGCAACTTTACTATAATCATTGATTAGTTTTAGTAATTTTCTGGTGGAGTCTTTAGGGTTTCTATGTAGAGGATCATGTCATCTGCAAATAGTGAGAGTTTTACTTCTTCTTTTCCAATTTGGATTCCTTTTATTTCTTTTTCTGCTCTGATTGCTGTGGCCAGAACTTCCAAAACTATGTTGAATAGTAATGGTGAAAGTGGGCACCCTTGTCTTGTTCCTGACTTTAGAGGAAATGCTTTCAATTTTTCACCATTGAGGATAATGTTTGCTGTGGGTTTGTCATATATAGCTTTTATTATGTTGAGGTATTTTCCTTCTATTCCTGCTTTCTGGAGAGTTTTTTTTATCATAAATGGGTGTGAATTTTGTCAAAGGCTTTCTCTGCATCTATTGAGATAATCAAATGTTTTTTATTTTTCAATTTGTTAATGTGGTGTATTACATTGATTGATTTGTGGATATTGAAGAATCCTTGCATCCCTGGGATAAAGCCCACTTGGTCATGGTGTATGATCTTTTTAATGTGTTGTTGGATTCTGATTGCTAGAATTTTGTTAAGGATTTTTGCATCTGTGTTCATCAGTGATATTGGCCTGTAGTTTTCTTTTTTTGTGGGATCTTTGTCAGGTTTTGGTATTAGGGTGATGGTGGCCTCATAGAATGAGTTTGGAAGTTTACCTTCCTCTGCAATTTTCTGGAAGAGTTTGAGCAGGATAGGTGTTAGCTCTTCTCTAAATTTTTGGTAGAATTCACCTGTGAAGCCGTCTGGACCTGGACTTTTGTTTGCTGGAAGATTTTTGATTACAGTTTCAATTTCCGTGCTTGTGATGGGTCTGTTAAGATTTTCTATTTCTTCCTGGTCCACTTTTGGAAAGTTGTACTTTTCTAAGAATTTGTCCATTTCTTCCACGTTGTCCATTTTATTGGCATATAATTGTTGATAGTAGTCTCTTATGATCCTTTGTATTTCTGTGTTGTCTGTTGTGATCTCTCCATTTTCAATTCTAATTTTATTGATTTGATTCTTCTCCCTTTGTTTCTTGATGAGTCTGGCTAATGGTTTGTCAATTTTATTTATCCTTTCAAAGAACCAGCTTTTGACTTTGTTGATTTTTGCTATGGTCTCTTTTGTTTCTTTTGCATTTATTTCTGCCCTAATTTTTAAGATTTCTTTCCTTCTACTAACCCTGGGGTTCTTCATTTCTTCCTTTTCTAGTTGCTTTAGGTGTAGAGTTAGGTTTTATATTGGACTTTTTTCTTGTTTCTTGAGGTATGCCTGTATTGCTATGAAGTTTCCCCTTAGGACTGCTTTTACGGTTTCCCACAGGTTTTGGGTTGTTGTGTTTTCATTTTCATTCGTTTCTATGCAAATTTTGATTTCTTTTTTGATTTCTTCTGTGATTTGTTGGTTATTCAGCAGCGTGTTGTTCAGCCTCCATATGCTGGAATTTTTAATAGTTTTTTTCCTGTAATTGAGATCTAATCTTACTGCATTGTGGTCAGAAAAGATGCTTGGAATGATTTCTATTTTTCTGAATTTACCAAGGCTAGAATTATGGCCCAGGATGTGATCTATCCTGGAGAAGGTTCCATGTGCACTTGAGAAAAAGGTGAAATTCATTGTTTTGGAATGAAATATCCTATAGATATCAATTAGGTCTAACTGGTCTATTGTATCGTTTAAAGTTTGTGTTTGCTTGTTAATTTTCTGTTTAGTTGATCTATCCATAGGTGTGAGTGGGATATTAAAGTCTCCCACTATTATTGTGTTATTGTTAATTTCTCCTTTCATACTTGTTAGCATTTGTCTTACATACTGCGGTGCTCCCGTGTTGGGTGCATATATATTTATAATTATTATATCTTCTTCTTGGATTGATCCTTTGATCATTATGTAGTGACCATCTTTGTCTCTTTTCACAGCCTTTGTTTTAAAGTCTCTTTTATCTGATATGAGTATTGCTACTCCTGCTTTCTTTTGGTCCCTATTTGCATGGAAAATCTTTTTCCAGCCCTTCACTTTCAGTCTGTATGTGTCCCCTGTTTTGAGGTGGGTCTCTTGTAGACAACATATGTAGGGGTCTTGTTTTTCTATCCATTCAGCCAGTCTTTGTCTTTTGGTTGGGGCAATCAACCCATTTACATTTGAGGTAATTACTGATAAGTATGATCCCGTTGCCATTTACTTTATTGTTTTGGGTTCGAATTTATACACCGTTTTTGTGTTTCCTGTCTAGAGAATATCCTTTAGTATTTGTTGGAGAGCTGGTTTGGTGGTGCTGAGTTCTCTCAGCTTTTGCTTGTCTGAGAAACTTTTGATTTCTCCTTCATATTTGAATGAGATCCTTGCTGGGTACAGTAATCTGGGCTGTAGGTTATTTTCTTTCATCATTTTAATTATGTCTTGCCATTCCCTCCTGGCTTGAACAGTTTCTATTGAAAGATCAGCTGTTATCCTTATGGGAATTCCCTTGTGTGTTATTTGTTGTTTTTCCCTTGCTGCTTTTAATATTTGTTCTTTGTGTTTGATCTTTGTTAATTTGATTAATATGTGTCTTGGGGTGTTTCGCCTTGGGTTTATCCTGTTTGGAACTCTCTGGGTTTCTTGGACTTGGGTGATTATTTCCTTCCCCATTTTAGGGAAGTTTTCCACTATTATCTCCTCAAGTATTTTCTCATGGTCTTTCTTTTTGTCTTCTTCTTCTGGGACCCCTATGATTCGAATCTTGTAGCATTTAATGTTGTCCTGGAGGTCTCTGAGATTGTCCTCATTTCTTTTAATTTGTTTTTCTTTTATCCTTTCTGGTTCATTTATTCCTACCATTCTATCTTCTAATTCACTAATCCTATCTTCTGCCTCTGTTATTCTACTATTTGTTGCCTCCAGAGTGTTTTTAATTTCATTTATTGCATTATTCATTATATATTGACTCTTTTTTATTTCTTCTAGGTCCTTGTTAAACCTTTCTTGCATCTTCTCAGTCCTTGTCTCCAGGCTATTTATCTGTGATTCCATTTTGATTTCAAGATTTTGGATCAATTTCACTATCATTATTTGGAATTCTTTATCAGGTAGATTCCCTATCTCTTCCTCTTTTGTTTGGTTTGGTGGGCATTTATCCTGTTCCTTTATCTGCTGGGTATTCCTCTTTCGCTTCATCTTGTTTAAACTGCTGAGTTTGGGGTGTCCTCTCTGTATTCTGGCAGTTTGTGGAGTTCTCTTTATTGTGGTGTTTCCTCACTGTGTGCGGGTTTGTACAGGTGGCTTGTCAAGGTTTCTTGGTTAGGGAAGCTTGTGTCGGTGTTCTGGTTGGTGGAGCTGTATTTCTTTTCTCTGGAGTGCAATGAAGTGTTCAGTAATGAGTTGAGATGTCTATGGTTTTGGGGTGACTTTGGGTAGCCTGTATCTTGGAGCTCAGGGCTGTGCTCCTTTGTTGCTGGAGAATTTGCTTGGTATGTCTTGCCCTGGAACTTGTTGGCCCTTGTATGGTGCTTCGTTTCAGTGTAGGTATGGAGGCGTTTGATGAGCTCCTGTCAATTAATGTTCCTTGGAGTCAGGAGTTCCCTGGAGTCAGGATTTGGACTTAAGCCTCCTGCTTCCAGTTATCGGTCTTATTTTTACAGTAGTTTCAAAACTTTTCATTCTATACAGCACCATTGATAAAACATCTACATTAAAGATGAAAAGTTTCTCTACTGTGAGGGTCACCCAGAGAGGTTCACAGCGTTACATGGAGAAGAGAAGAGGGAGGAGGGAGTTAGAGGTAACCCGAATGAGATGAGGTGGAATCAATAGAGGAGAGAGTGGGCTAGCCAGTAATCACTTCCTTATGTGCACTCCACAACTGGACTGCTCAGAGATGTTTACGGAGTTATACAGTGAAGAGAAGAAGGAGGAAGGAGACAGATGTGGCCAGGAGGATAAAAGGGGGAATGAAAAGGAGGGAGACAGATCCAGCCAGTAATCAGTTCCCTAAGTGTTCTACACCGTCTGGAACACACAGAAATTCACAGAGTTTGGTAGAGTAGAGAGGGGTTAGGGAGGAGACACAGGCGACCTGGTGGAGAAAAAGGAGAGTTCAAAGGGAGAGAGAGCAGTCAAGCCAGTAATCTCGCTCCCTAGTGAAAAATGGGTCCTGAAGATTGGGTTCTTAAAGGTACAAAATTGGTAACAAATACATAAAAGCAAAAATTAAAAATCTAGAGTAGAGTTTGGAATTTCAAAAATATGATGTTAAAGAAAAGAAGAAGGGAAAGAAAGAGAGAAAAAATGAACAAACAAAAACAAACAAGGTCGGGGAAATTATAAAGAAAATATAGGTACAAAATTGATAACTAATAACAAAAAGCAAAAGTTAAAAATCTAGAGTTTGGAATTTCAAAAATACAATGTTAAAAAAAAGAAGAAGAAAAAGAGAGAAAACAAACAAACAAAAGCAAACAAAGTCACAAAAACTATAAAGAAAATACAGGTACAAAATTGATAACAAATACCAAAAAGCATAAATTAAAAATCTAGAGTAGAGTTTGGAATTTCAGATATACAATGTTATATAAAAGAAGAAGAGAAAGAAACAGAGCAAAAAAAAATCACAGAAATTATAAAAAAAAACTATAGGTACAAAATTGATAACAAATACCAAAAAGCTAAAATTAAAAATCTAGAGTAGAGTTTGGAATTTCAAAAATACAATGTTAAAGAAAAGAAGAAAAAAAAAAAGTCAAAAAAAATTATAAAAAAATATATATGAAGTTTGCTTTAAAAAAAAAGGGTCCTTTTTTTTTTTTTGCAAAGTAATAGGTTATAAAAGTGAAAACTAAAGGAATAATAGAGGACTTAAAATTTTTTTAAAAATTTAAAAAAAAGAAAGAAAGAATGATTGTAAAAATAGTAAAAATGTATCTAGGACTTTCTCTGGTTTTGTTGTGAGTATTGTGGGTTCAGTTCATTTTCGGCTAGTCCTTTGGTCCGACTTATATTTCTCAAGATCTATAGGCTCCTTCCTATGTAGCTGGTACTAACCACAGGGTTTTAATCTATTGCCTGTAGCTTCCAAGGCGGTTCCCTCTGTTATAGCTTCTTCTGTTTGCTGGTCTCTTCAGTGTCTGGTTTCCGCCCTGACACAAAGGGGACGGTGGAGGACACTTTTTTTTTTTTTAGGCTCACTTGTTCAGTCGTGCTGTGGGGAGGGAGGGAGGGATGCTGCAAACAAGTAACACTGGTGTGTGCTCGCAGTGCCTCAGCCACACTGGGTCTGCCCCCGCTCACGGCGCGTGTAGCCTCCCTGCCCACACTGCTCAGGCTCTAGGTTGCTCTGCCAGGAACCATCCGTGGCTGGCCCTGGGCTGCCTGCACCTCCCAGGTCCAAGCCGCTCAGGTTCAGGCACTCGGGTAGTCCTCAGAGGCCCAGACTCGGTTGGGCCTGCGTTTTGTGCCCTTCCCAGGTCCGAGCAGCTCAGGTGATGAGGTGTTTGGCGAATGCGATTGCTGCGACTTATCGCCTCCCCGCTGCTCGGTTATCTAGGTGTACAACCGGCGCACCTTCTCAGGCAGATGTTGACCGTCCAGACCCCCAACAAGTTTTAGTTAGCAAAGAAGCCTGCTTACAGTTTTATAGATAATGTCTCTCTGGGGCTGCGATTGCCCCCTTCCAGCTCTGGCTGCCTGTCACCGGAGGGGATGGTCTGCAGCCAGCTATCTCTGTTCAGTCCTTTGTTCCGTGCACGGGCCTGGCGATGTCTTAGGTTAGGGCTGGCTTTTCTCGTGGTAGATATCCCACAGTCTGGTTTGCTAGCCCAAATTATTTCGCTCAGATAGCGCTCAGGGCATTCAGGCCAGATCTTTACTCTAAGCGATGCAGCCCACACCGCGCCTCCCTGCTTAACCCTCGCTTGCTAGTGGCATGTGCAGGCGTCTGCGCTGCTTCTCCGCTGGGGGAGTTACCGTAGGGCTCATAATCTGCGGGTTTAAATTGTTTATTTATTTTTCCTCCCTGTTATGTTGCCCTCTGTGCTTCCAAGGCTCGGCACAGATTCGGCAGTGAGAAGGTTTCCTGGTGTTTGGAAACTTCTCTCTTTTTAAGACTCCCTTCCCGGGACAGAACTCTGTCCCTCCCTCTTTTGTCTCTTTTTTTGTCTTTTATATTTTTTCCTACCTCCTTTCGAAGACTTGGGTTGCTTTTCTGGGTGCCTGATGTTCTCTGCCGGTATTCAGAAGTTGTTTTGTGAAATTTACTTGGCGTTTAAATGTTCTTTTGATGAATTTGTGGGGGAGAAAGTGTTCTCCCCGTCCTACTCCTCCGCCATCTTTGGATTCATTTTGATATATGGCAAAACGAATACAATATTGTAAAGTTAAAAAATAAAATAAAATTTTTTAAAAATGGGCAGAATATCCTAATAAGCAATTTTCCAAAGAAGAAATAGAGATGCCTAACAGTTATGTAAAAACATGATCTACATCATTAATCATGAGAGAAATACAAATAAAAATAACAGTGATGCTATACCTGTTAGAATATTATCAAAAAGACTTGAAATAGCAAGTGTCCATGAGGAGAAAAGGGAACCCTGTACACTTTTGGTAGGAATATATACACTATGGAAAACAGTATGAAGTTTCCTCAAAAAGTTAAGAACAGAACTATCATAGGATCTAGCAATTCTATTTCTAGGTATTTATCCAAAGAAAATATAAACTATAATTTGCGCCCTTGTTTGTTGCAGAGTCATTTACAATAGTCAAGATATGAGTGAGATCTTGCCAGTTATAATAGCATAGATAAATATTTAGGGCTTTATGCTAAGTGAAATATTAGACAAAGAAAGATTAATATCATATGATCTTTCTTATATGTGGAACTGGTCTTCCCTGGTGGCTCATTAGTAAAGAATCCGTCTGCCAATGCAGGAGACACAGGTTTGATCCCTGGATCAGGAATATACCTTAGAGAAGAAAATGGCAATCCACTCTAGTATCCTTGCCTGGGAAATCCCATGGACAGAGGAGCCTGGTGGGATACAGTCTGCGGCTGCTGCTGTTGCTAAGTCGCTTCAGTCATGTCCGACTCTGTGCAACCCTATAGATGGCAGCCCACCAGGCTCCACCATCCCTGGGATTCTCCAGGCAAGAATACTGGAGTGGGTTGCCATTTCCTTCTCCAGGGATACAGTCTATGAGGTCACAAAAGAATCAGACATGACTTAGCTAGAGACTAAACAACAACAATATATGCAACTACATATATATATGTATATTGTCACCCTTCATATCCATGGGGAATTGATTATTGATTCCAGAATCCTCTGGGTATACAAAATCCATGGACATTCAAGTTCCATAGTAGGCAGTCTGTATCCATGAGTTCTGCATCCATTAACTCAGCCAAATTCAGATGAAACTTTTAATCCACAGTTGAATGAATCAGAAGATGAAACACATGCAAATGTTGAGGCTTGACTATATATTTATTGAAAAAAATGTCTGAGTATAAGTGGATCAGACCAGCACAGAAATTCAACCTCATGTTTTCCTGGATTCATTGTAAACAAACCAAACCAAATTTATAGATACAGAGAACTGATTGGTAATTGCAAGAACTGGAGGGAGTGATGGGAGAAAAAACAAACTGCTTTTGTTTTTTAGTTTAAACAAATATATAATAAAAAACAAATGTCCATTCCCTTTAAGCATTGATTGAAATGGTCACGAGGCAACCCAGATTCAGGGGAGGGGAGACAGAGTTCCTCTTAATGAGGTAAGTGTAAATAAATTATGACATTCTAAGGCTCTATGCTGAATCCAGAGGGAAGGGCAGGAATGAACTCTCTAAACATATGCAAAATCACGTCTATATGAGAAATCTCATGAAGGAAATATGCCTAGCTTTCATTAATTTCTCAAAGATGCAATTTAAAAAAAAATAGCATCTCCCTGAGGATTTCAAAATTATAGAGTCCATGGAATTCCCTAGGCCAGAATACTGGAGTGGGTAGCCTTTCCCTTCTCCAGGGGATCTTCCCAATCCAGGGGTCAAACCCTGGTCTCCCGCACTGTAAGTGGATTCCTTACCAGCTGAGCCATAAGGGAAGCCCAGTATTAATTTAAGATAAACTAGGATCAAGTAAAGATATGTAGTGAAATCCCTAAAACAATTATTTTCTTAAAAATATTGTAGTTGCTGTTCAGTTGCCAAGTTGTGTCTGAATCTGTGACCCCATGGACTGCAGCATGCCAGGCTTTCCTGCTCCTCACATGTCCAGGAGTTCACCCAAGTTCGTGTCCATTGAGTCAGTGATACGATCCAACCATCTCATACTCTGTTGCCCTCTTCTTCTGCCTTCAATCTTTCCCAGCATCAGGGTCTTTTCTAATGAGTCAGCTCCTCATATCAGGCGGCCAAAGTATTGAAGTTTCAGCTTCAGCCTCAGTCCTTCCAATGAGTATTCAGGGTTGGTTACCTTTAAGATTGACTGGTTTGACTTCCTTGGTATCCAAGTGACTCACAAGAGCCTCCTCCAGCATCATAATTCAAAAGCATCGTATGTATGATGAAAAACCGAAGGGATGAATAATCAATGGGATAAATAGAAAAATAGCAATTTGGTAGACTTCAACTAACCATATCAATAATTACATTAAACACAAATGGACTAAACAACTAATTAAAAGACAGAGATTATTGAACTGGATTAAAAAAAAAAAAAAGACTCAAATTTGTATCCTAGGCTGTCTGTGATCTGGGATAGGCAGTTTAGTGATATTTTTTGACTTTCAGTTTCTTATCTGCAAAAAGGGAAACCAAAAATGTCTCACAGCATATGGTAAAGTGGGATAAAATAGGTAACCAATAAATTTGTTGAATGAATGTAAACATGGGAACATAGCCATTATGTATATAAAAATTAAAGTGGACATCTTGGTGAGGTTTTTTTTTTCCCCTTGCAGACAGACAGCTTTTAACCCCAAGAGATGTATCCAGGGAGATTTTAGCAATGACAGATGGAAAATAAACAAAAGAGAAAAAGGCCTTTCTGTAATGGCTGCAAGTCCTGATGCTGGACCTGGTGGAGAAGAGATCAGTTTCTCAGCAAGCGCCAAAGAGGACAATAAAAATCTCCTGCTGTGGCATTCATAGGCACAGGCATATGTGGAGTCAGACTCTATTCAGGGAAAGCAGTGCTTCCAGCAGGGCACATATTTGTGATGCAGAAGAAGAGAAGTTGACACAGTAGACTTCAACTACAAGGTTCAGTATTTATTATTGGAGGTAACCGTGCTTATTTAACCCACCACTTGCTACTTGGACAGACAAATTCCATAGACAGATGACAAAGAGCTAACTTGAAATGCTCAAAAAACTTGAATAGTATCTTTAAGCAAACATTCTTTTTTAGAAAGACCATTATACCTATAATTATTAACTTAAAAATGTGGGAAAATAGTCTTTGTTTTTCAATTACTGAATTTTTGGCAATTGATAGCAATAATTTTAGCAAGCTTTTTGTTTAAGTATTTGTCCTCCATAAACTCTAAACTATGAGGAAATATCTTTTTAAACTATTCTTATAGAAACTGGTAAAACCCAGAAATCAGATCAATGATAATAAAATGTATTTTGATACCTCAGTTGTTTTTATTCTTTCTTCTTTTCTTAAAAGATTTAAGATTAAAATTTAAGATTAAAGATTTTTAAATTCTTCATATGTTTAGTGATATTTATCTAAAAGATGATGCATTGTGAATGATACTTTATTATCACTTTTGAGTTTTTTTTCCATCTTGTAAAACTTTTAAATAACAAATTTGATATTCTACTTCTAATATACCCTCCTATGGTGTGAAAATTTTCCTATAGGGCTTTTAAGATTCACAATGTAAATAACAAAAAATAATTTTGGCACATTAAAGAGACAAAGAATCTTTAAAGTTTATTTTGCTTAACATTATGAATAGTAGTATAATAAACAAGTTTATAAGACTAGAATATACATTTATACTTAATTTCTATTCTGTTTCATATTAGTATATTTCATATATATATTTATATTTGATATATTTTAAATATAATCATATATATTTGTTATATTTGTTTCCAGTAGTCATGTATGGATGTGAGAGTTGGACCAGAAAGAAAGCTGAACACCAAAGAACAGATGCTTATAAACTGTCATGTTGGAGAAGGCTCTTAAGAGTCCATTGGACTGAAAGGAGACCAAACCAGTCAAAATTAAAGGAAATTAGTCTTGAATATTCATTTGAAGAACTGATGCTGAAGCTGCAGCTCCAATACTTTGGGCACCTGATGGGAAGAACTGACTCATTGGAAAAGACTCTGATGCTGGCAAAGATTGAAGACAGGAGGAGAAGGGGACAGAAGGGGAAGAAGATGAGGTGGTTGGATGGGATCACCATCTTGATGGACATGAGTTTGAGCAAGCTCCAGGAGTTGATGATGGACAAGGAATCTTGGCATGCTGCAGTCCATGGGGTCACAAAGAGTCGGACATGACTGAATGACTGAATTGACATGACTGAGCAACTGAACTATTATATTTGTTAACAATATAGTATTCTTAAAATAACTTAGCTAATGTATTATTTAGCTACATATTTTCTCTTATTTTTGCAATGATTATTTTATTTCCATATTTAATTATTTGAATGTTCTTCATTCACTATTATTATTATTCATTTAAACATCTGTATTCACAAAATTCATACATTTTCTTCATGCAATAATAAATGATCATTGTATATTATGACATTCATTTTTTAACTGAAGGATCATTGCTTTACAGAATTTTATTGTTTTCTGTCAAACATCAACAAGAATCAGCCATAGGTACACCCATGTCCCCTCTCTCCTGAATCTTCCTCCATATCTTTCCCCCTCCTACCCCTCTAGATTGTCACAGAGCCCCTATTTGAATTCCCTGAGTCATACAGCAAGTCCCACTGGCTATCTGTTTTACATATGGTATTGTAAGTTTCCATGTTACTCTCTCCATATATCTCACTCCCTCCCTCCCCCACTCCCCTGTGTCCATAGGTCTGTTCTCTATGTTGGTTTCTCCATCCAGTCATTCAGTCGTGTCCGACTCTTTGCGATCCCATGGATTGCAGCACGCCAGGCTTCCCTGTCCATCACCAACTCCCAGAGCTTGCTCAAACTCATGTCCATCGAGTCAGTGATGCCATCCAACCATCTTATCCTCTGTTGTCCCCTTCTCTTCCTGCCTTCAATCTTTCCCAGCATCATTGTCTTTTCCAATGAGTCAGTTCCTCACATTAGTTGGCCAAAATATTGAAGCTTCAGCTTCAGCCTCAGTCCTTCCAGTGAATATACAGGAATGATTTCCTTTAGGATTGACTGATTTGATCTATTCATCAGTGGCATCTTTCTAGATTCCATATATATGTGTTAGTATACAATATTTATATTACTCTTCTAACTGACTTCATTCTGTATAATAGGCTCGAGGTTCATCCACCACATTAGAACTGTGAAAGTCATATTTTTCAATACAAAAGCAAGTAATGAGATATTTAGTCTAGGCTATCTAAAATGCTACTAAACTTTGCATGAGATTTGTCAACTATTACTAGTAAATTTATGTTGTTTTTGAGTAAATGTAACATAAAATACACATTTTATGGCAAAACAGGAAAAAAATTAAACATAAAAAATTTTCTTCCCTTAGACCTCCTCCCTGCCACTGTGCATTGTGTGTCTACATACTGCATCAGCTAGACCTCCCTCATCAACAGAAATACATGCTCAACAATAAAAAGCAACATTCTCCTTGCATCAACAAGATGAAACCTCAGACAATAATATTTTTCTTGATGTCATGACCTGTGCACCAGTACCTCAGTACCTCACGGGGTCACATAACCCACCACAATGACACTTAGATCTGAATTATGGAAACTGTCAATAACATATCATTTGATGTATAGCCTTATGTCTCAAAAAACTTACAGTAACCATGCCTTGACTTCTAACAGGTGGCACGGTTCTCAGATTTTTGATATGGTTTTCCCGGATTGTAATTCTCAAATTTTCCTCAAAGAAAACTTCCTATTTCTTTCTTAGATTGATTCATTTTTATCTACATTACTTATGCTTTTTTCCTGATATAGATATGGTGATCACATATGCTATGCACACATGCTAAGTTGCTTCAATCATATCTGACTCTTTGCAACCCTATAGACTGTAGCCCTCCAGGCTTTTCTGTCCATGAGATTCTCTAGGCAAGAATGCTGGAGTGGGTTGCCATGTCCTCCTCCAGAGAATCTTACTGACCAAGGGATTAAACCCATGTTTCTTACTTCTGGTGCATTGGCAAGTGGGTTCTTGCCCACTCCAGGATTCTTGGGTTCCCTTGTGGCTCAGCTGGTAAAGAATCTGCCTGCCATGTGGGACACCTGGGTTTGATCCCTGGGCTGGGAAGATCCCCTGGAGAAGGGAAAGGTTACCCACTCCAGTATTCTGGCCTGGAGAATTCCATGGACTGCATAGTCCATGGGGTTGCAAAGAGTCGGACATGACTGAGTGACTTTCACTTTCACTTCACCTATATGCTGTAATGAATCATTAACCTTGCAAAGGTCAGCTAGGTAGGCCAGAAACAGCATTGAAAAACACATCCAGATCTTCACACTTCTGAAGACTGGGACTGAAACTGAAGATGAAGAGCAGAATCTGGCCAAATCTGTGACTGAATTCCAGTTCTGTGCATCTCTAATATAAAATATATTAACAAAGGAAAGCAGTGCTGAAAAATGTACTTTGAATGAGTTGAATTCAAAAACTTTCAACTCAACCTAGGAACTAAAGCATGTGCTCTGATACTGGAATTTTTGCAAAATTGGTAACTCCTGGGTCAAGACTAATCCAAATCTAGTATATCTCAGGGTATACTAGGCCTGTGTACCACTATCTCAACTGTCTGTACCAGTAAGGTTTTTTGCCTTACTGAAAGTTTGAATTAGATCTTCTGCTACTTGTATAACCAGAAGAATCAAAATAGAAGGGAAGATATTGCAAATGTAAAGCTTTGTAGTAATAAAAATAATATAGAAAACAGAGCCTCTAATTAAAGCCAAATTTGTTCTTTAACGAGAGACTTTTATTTATAAAGTTATAGGGACATATGAGAAAAAGTAAAGTTAAATGGACAAGCTAGCCTAGTAGTAGCTTTTTCTTAGAAGCTGGGAAATGGTGAGGGCAAATTCTAGACTACTGATTGACTAATTGAAATGCAGATTTAAAAAAAAAGAATTTAAATTAGGTTGGGCTTCCCAGATGGATCAGTGGGTAAAGAAACCGCCTACAATGTAGGAGATCCAAGTTTGATGCCTGAGTCAGGGAGATCCTGTGGAGGAGGAAATGGCAACCCACTCCAGTATTCTTGCCTGGAGAATCCCATGGACAGAGGAGCCTAGTGGGCTACAGTCCAAAGGGTCACAAAGAATTGGACATAACTGAGTGACTAAGCACGCACGATGATTTTATAATGTGTGAGTGGGGTTAAGAGAAATTATCAAAGAATGGTAAAATTTCCAATTTTACTAGCAGGATTGAGAAACCACCATTACCTTAGGATCAGAAGGTAGGAGTTCCTGTAGAACTTAGTGAAACATACAGGCTAAAAGAGTCTGATGGGAGTTGAAGTTTTAGTTAGAGGAATGTAGGTGGTAAGAATCTAAAGAGGGGTTTAGGCGTATAGGTATGTGAAGCTGTACAGCTAAATTGCTAGTTCCTACTAGCCAGGTCCAATCAGCATGGCCAATATGATGGATTACAGTGATGTCCAGTGGAAGAGAAAGGCAGTAAAGTTGCCTGAACACTAGACTGTAACAGAAGTCTGGGGAATTGCTAAAGCCTTAGATAGGATTGTGAAGAATTATTGCTAGAAGAAAGCAAACTGATCCAAGGATTTTCCACTAGCCAAATCATCATTCACCAGCTCAGTAGGCTCCTATCAAATGGTAGAGGGTATGTTTATTTTCCTTTTCAACAAGACTACATCTGGAACATCAGCTGCATTGGAATCATCACCAGATAAAGCTTGCATTCCATCTTATTCTGTAGGATTATGCCTAGGCCAAATAGAAAAGTTGAATAAATATGTCCAGAGAATCACCGTTCCTGGACACTTCAGGTCCTTGATGGTGGCCTTAATCTTGACAATCTCTCTTTTAGTGCAGTATTGCTTTTAGTTAGCTCTCTTGGTAGATAGAGGCAGTTTTAGTGGCTTCCACTTGGCCTTCCTCATCTTAACAGACCTCACAACTTAGATCAAGATATCATTGTAGGCATTTGGCCAGTTGCTGAGTATGTCAATTCTAACCAGGTGTTCCAGAGTTGGGAAATACCAACTGGGTTGAGTTTTAGGATCCATTTGGCCTACTGAAAGGTATAATTAAACCTGAACTTCATCATCAGTTCACTTCCATGCATTTCCATTCTGATTGGTAGACCACAAAGATGTAGATCTCCGGGAAATAGTTGGTTCGGAGCCAGTGACCATTAGTTATCCAAAAGCTAGCTATTTTCTCTTCCCCTATTCATAGTGACTCTGATAAACATCTGCAGTTCTCTTTATAGAATGTTAACAGGAAGACCCACAGGACAATATTTTGGTAATATAGCAGGGTCATTCCTTAGGATAACCTAGTTTTTCCTTCATTTAAGGAACTCTGGAACTATGAACTAATTCAAGATGGGGAAAAGTTTGAAGGCCTATCAGTCACTAATGTAGTGATTTAAATCAATCTTTTGTTTCTTGGACCTACTTTCCCCTTACACAAATCAAATAAATTTTTATAAACTGACCACCTAATTCCTTCTGGACACAATGACAAATGAACTAATATCAGTATTCTGTGTAAGTCAAAGCATTCTGATTACTGATTTTTCTCTGCTGTTCAATACAAAAACCAGGAACACTTTGGCCCTAGCAATTGAGTGTCAACAGTTGACCCCTAGTCCAAGATATGTTATCCCCATTTAATTTAGAAAGCTTAGTTTGATGGCAGCAATTTACACTCTCATTCCTGGCTAGCAGAGAATAATCACTACAGACCTCTTCAAAGAGGCTGGTGCTCCCTCACCAAGTTTTTTCAAAGCTAGCAAATTATTTTTCTGAAATATATTACTTTCTGGAATCTCCTGCAGAACTCCTTTAGAGGCAAAGTGAGCAGATATTATAATAAACCAACTTTAGCATTTTGGTTTTCCTAAGCTTATGGTATCCTATGACCCTGAAATTTCTTTCCTAGGTACAATCCAAGAGAAATGGAAACATACATTCACACAGATACTTGTACACAAATGTTTACAGCAGCATTATTTATAATAGCTAATAAATTGTGTGTATGTGACACGACTGAGCGACTGATCTGATCTGATCTGATGTGTACTCAGTCATGTCCAACTCTTTGCGACACCATGGACAGTAGCCTGCCAGGCTCCTCTGTCCATGGGATTCTCCAAGGAAGAATACTGGAGTGGGTTGCCATTTCCTCCACCAGGGGATGTTCCTGACCCAGGGATCAAACCCGTGTCTCTTGCATTGGCAGGTGGAAATCATTGTACTAACTGAAAGAAGTCAATCAAGAAGGATCACACATCCTATGATTCCATTTAGATGAAATGTCCAGAATAGGTTAATCTATAAAGATAGAAAATAGATTTCTGGCTGACTAGTAGTGGGAGTGAGGGAAAGAGGTATGGAGGAATTGGAAGGATGATACCTGAGGGGGCAAATGAAAGTGAAAGTTGCTCAGTTGTGTCTAAGGACGCTCAGTTTGTGACCCCATGGATGATATAGTCCATGGGATTCTCCAGGCCGGAATACTGGAGTGGGTAGCTTTTCCTTCTCTAGGTGATCTTCCCAACCCAGGGACTGAACCCAGGTCTCCTGCATTGCAGGCAGATTCTTTACCAGCTGAGCCACCAGGAAAGTCCAACTAAGGGGTAAGGGCTTCTTTTGTAGTCGTGAAAATATTCTACCATTGATTGTAGCATTGGTTGCTCAACTCTGGGAATATACTAAAAATCACTGATGTACACTTTGAGTGAATTATAGGTATGTGAACTATATCTTAATTAAACTGTTAAGCAAAACAGATGGTGAGAATGGGTCAAAGGAAGATTTTTGCTGGAAGGAAACTACCTCATGGGAAGGAGGAAAAGATTGCTTCTGCTGACAAAAGAAGGTCAATTAACAAAATTGGGGGTTAAGTTCCTCAACCTCATCAGAAACTACCTACATGTCTCCATTTCCTTTTTTTAAGGTCCCACTTCCTTCCAATCAATGTCTTAAGTTTAAAATAAAAGATACTGTGATACTTTGAAAAAACTTTATTTCTTAAGTCTTCAAAAATCTTGGCCTTGCAGCTTCAGGAAATAGGGATTTATTTTAGGGATAATCATAGAAGTTTTATGGTTTATGATTTGACCTTAATCTAGGCAATTAAAGGCCTGTGTTCATCATTTTCTTTTTCTTAGTGTTCAGGATATTTAAAAGCAACCAACCAAATCCACATTCTTTATACTTTTTAGTTTCCTATAATATTCTATGTCAGCTGTTACTTGGTCTTGCATAGTCTTGCCTTCTAAAGGCTCTTGGTCCTATGTGACTGTTGATGATAATTTAAGTGTTGTTTGCCATTGTACACCTTGGACTAAGAGTTTACTATTTACCATGGAAATAAAATTATCAAGGCCTTTGTATCTATGTTGTTCAATCACTAAGTCATGTCTGACTGTGACCCCATGGACTGTAGCATACCAGGCTTCCTTCACTATCTCCTTGAGTTTGCTCCAGTTCATGTCCATTGAGTCAATGATGCAATTCAACCGTCTCATCCTTTGATGCCTTCTTCTCCTGCCTTCAGTCTTCCTCAGTATTAGGGCCTTTACCAATGAATCAGCTCTTTGCAATAGGTGGTCAAATTATTGGAGTTTCAGCTTCAGCATCAGTCCTTCCAAGGGATATTCAAGATTGATTTCCTTTAGGATGGACTGGTTTGCTCTCCTTGCTGCCCAAGGGACTCTAAAAAGTCTTCTCCAGCACCACAGTTTGAAACCATCAGTTCTTTAGTGCTCAGCCTTCTTGATGGTCCAACTCTCACGTCCGTACATGATTGCCAGAAAAACCATAGCTTTGACTATCCTTTTTGACCTAGGACTTTTCTCATCTAGGAAGATGAGGAAACCAATTCCAAATTCTCATCTTTAAAGTTTTATACCCTTGGAACCACTTCTGGGACTAATCACTCTGTTAGAATTCAAGGAGGAACTCAGAGCCATTATTAGGGTTGTAGGATAGAGATTTATTAGATGAATTACTCTCCCACAATTGTGAGCAGAGTCAATACAAGTGAAATTTCATAAGGGGAATTTGATAATTTAGATAATATCAGATAAAAGCCACCAGCCTTTCCTCCTGAAGTTCCGATGGGAGACAAGTTAGAAGGGATGATAAAACACCAAGAATGTACATGACCAAAGTGGAATGGCCCAGGCTGAGTTCATGCAGTGGATTATGGAAAGTTGTTGCTTCTGTGTCACAGCAAAAAAATTTCATAACCGTCCTGAGGATACAGTTATTCAGTTTGAAGACAGTAGTTGGGATAAATATCTGAAAATATTACATAGCAGAGGGAAAATAAAAGAAATTGGAGAAGGCAGTTCCAAGATTATCCAAGTTGACTTTATTTTTTTTTAATTTTTATTTGTTTTTGTCTGCACTGGGTCTTCATTGCTGCATACAGGTTTTCTCCAGTTGTGGTCAGCAGGGGCTACTCGTCCTTGTGGTGTCCAGGCTTCTCATTTTGATGACTTATCTTGATGTGGAGGTTTTAGGGCACATGGATATCCGTAGTTGAGGCATGTCATCTCAGAAGTTGTGGCTTCCAGTCTCTAGAGCACAGTCTCAATAGTTTTGGTGCATGGATTTAGTTGCTCCACTGCATGTGTGATCTTCCCAGACCAGGGGTTCAACCCATTTTTCCCTGCATTGGCAGGCAAATTCCTATCCACTGTACCATCAGAGAAGTCCCCCAAGTTGACTTTAATATAATTCAGCCCATTGTCATCCTAAGGCATGGGCCACAGTGATCTCTAGAGGAGGGGGGTAGGCAGGTAATGAGAAGAAAGAAACAGAGAGGAGCAGACTTTTTGGTTTCACTTTCACCAATCACACTAGGCCAGTTGTTCAAAATCCAGCACCTCTGCAGGCTTTGGTTCCTATCACCAAATCTTGAACATTTGTTATATTTGTTGAACACTTGAATTTATATTTGGTTTTCTCATGTCTCCTATAGATAAGATCTATAAGAGGCCCTCAATATATATTTTATATATATATATATATATATATATATATATATATATGTTAGTTGTATGAATACATTCATGACTGAATAAATAAGGATTTGGTTTGCAAAATCCTCTTACTGCTTTTTAGCTTCACGCTCATGTTGTTTTTGAATCCTGTACTGATAATAGGCACTTGTCCTGGAGGTAAGGGACTCAGGGACCCTGTGGCTGATGCGCAATGAAAGAAGAAAGAAAGAGAGTCAAGCATTTCGTGATTGAGGTGGAGATTCAGCAGACCATACAGATTAAAGATAGTGCTTTCATCCAAGTGGAAACATCATAACCTTCCTTATTAAAGAAAAACATGCTGTCTTCTGAGCTATTGTAAAGAAAGGGTCACCAGAGCCATGGTTGTGTCTACTGGAGGAGAAAATTAAGGAGCGGACGATCTGTAAATTAACCTCATTTCTTTCTTTCTTTTTTTTTTTTTTTTGTGAAGTACCTTTGAAGAAACCTCATGTTCTGAAAACCATTTCCCTACAATCAGGGGCTCCAATGGGTAAGTCTGAAATGCCCAAATATGGACTAAGTGTTTCCCAGGTTGCTCAGTAGTAAAGAGTTTGCCTACCACTGTAGGAGACACAGGAGATGTAACTTCAATCCCTGGGTCAGGAAGATATACTGGAGAAGGAAATGGCAACCCACTCCAGTATGCTTGCATGGGAAATCCCATGGACAGAGGAGCTACCTTTTTAGGGGTCGGAAAAGGTCAGACATGACTGAGCATGCACACATCTTCCCTTCTGCCCAAACTCACCAAATAGGGACAGGATCCAAGTTTCTGTAGATACTGAACATGTAATTAATACAAGAAGTTCTATTTAAGAAAACTAATACAGTATTATAAGGAAAATTAAATTCTTTCTTAGAATAATACTATCAACAAATTACAAATTAAAAAATAGTACATACGTACATGTGTGTGCTCAGTTGTGTCTGACTCTTTGCAATCCCATGGACTATAGCCCATCCATCTCCTCTGTCCATGTGATTTCCCAGCTAAGAATACTGGAGTGGGTGCCATTGGCTTCTCCAGGGGTTCTTCCCAAACCAGGGATTGAACCCGGGTCTCCTGTGTTTTCCTGCATTGGAGGTGGAGTCTTAACCACTTGAACCATCCAGGAAGCTGCCAAAGATACAACAAATTCCTCTCTCAAAAAATATGGTATCTTTTATTAATTAACCTCCAATTCACCCATTTAATATTTTTGCCTATATAATGTGGCTGCTTAACCTTTTAATTTTTCCTTTGTCTGACAATTATCTTAGCATACAATTTTCTATTGAAAAAATAGAAAGAGAATTCTGTCTTTTGCATGATTGATTGAAATTTGTATTACTGATGATTTAGACCACTTTCTTTCTTTCCGCAATTTGTTATTGGTAGCAGATTTAAATGTTTTGAAATTTTGACATGTTTTCAGAAGGCCCTGTCAAAGCCCTATTCATATTTTCTTCTTATACGAGCTGTATAATTTCAGGGTGCTGTACATGTTCTTGTACAGTGACTGGTATTTTGAATTGATGACATACACAAAACAGTTTCCATCAAAGTCCTCATTGCAGTGCCACTATATTGTCAATATTTCGTGTCAAATCAGTCTTCATTAATTGACTTATCAAGCAATTTAGGAGCTACTCATTACTTTCATTTAAAACTTTTAGTTATCTTAATTATGTCTTTGATATAATCTGAACATTTTTTTGCTCAGTTTTTTCATTATATCAATGCAATTTATATTAATTACATCTTAGCTTTTCCACTTCATATTTAATTCACTTTTTTCTATCTTCCCTAAAGCCTAAATAAACACATTTAAAAAAGACAAAAGAAGACACTCTTCTTATGCATCCAAATTGTCCAAATATCTCACTTATTTTATCAAAAAATTCAAAAATAATTTTTCAAGTATAAATAATATATTTAGGCTTTATTAACTTTTGAATAAAATCTTGCATCTTGGTTTTTCAAGCTTATTTCAAGTATCCAAAACATATTGTAGGGTCCTTTAAGTTTTGCAGCATTGTCATAAAGAGTAGGCCATATTACATGTGACTCTTTAAATTTTGAAAAGCTGGCAAGGATTTTAAAGTACCACTGGCAAAACCTATAGCAAAAACACACAAAGTTTACAAAATAGTGAAATAGCCAAGAATTTCAAGCACCGTGGAGACAGGTCTTTTCCAAAGATTAAATGTGATAAACACTTAAAAGTTGTTCAATGATTATAACTGTCCAGAGCTGGTTTCATTTTGTTGAATAACATCACAGATACATGGTCTTTGGTTATTAAAAAAGTTTAAATTACTTAACAGAATATTCTGCTATAACAGAAACACATAAAAATTACCAATAATCTTTGTTTATACCACCTACTGTGGAGTCTACCACAATGCCATGATAATTGATGTCTGATTTATTTTATCTGCTCCTTCATTTTGTGTGTGTGTGTGTGTGCTCATCACTCAGTCATGTCTGACTCTTTGTGACCTCATGGACTGTGACATGCCAGGCTCCTCTGTCCATGGGATTTCTCAGGCAAGAAATACTGGAGTGGGCTGTCATTTCCTCCTCCAGAGGATCTTCCTGAGTCAGGGATTGAACCCATGCCTGCTGCATTGCAGGCAGATTCTTTATCTGTTGAGGCATTAGGGAAGTCTCATTATTTAATTTTGTGGAGACCTCCAGTTATTTTGATTAATTCTTGTGGGCAAATGAGTTGTCCCATTTTGTCCACTTTTATATTTTCCCAAGTGCTTGTGCAAAGATCAATCAATTCAGCAATTAATTTGAAGTTATTCGTGAAGTTTACATTATCAGTGGCACCCCACTCCAGTACTCTTGCCTGGAAAATCTCATGGATGGAGGAGCCTGATAGACTGCAGTCCATGGGGTCGCAAAGAGTCTCGTTGGACACGACTGAGCGACTTCACTTTCACTTTTCACTTTCATGCACTGGAGAAGGAAATGGCAACCCACTCCAGTGTTCTTGCCTGGAGAATCCCAGGGATGGGGGAGCCTGGTGGGCTGCCATGTCTCTGGGGTCGCACAGAGTTGGACACGACTGAAGTGACTTAGCAGCAGCAGCAGCAAGGTTGTAAAACTTCATAGTAATCACTAAAGGGCAAATCTCTTTCACTTAAAAATGCAGTAGTTGCACAGCCTCAAATAAGGACAATACTGTTCTTCCTGTGATTAAGACATTGTCTTGGTGTAGTTTTACTTATTTACGTGAAATCCAAGTAAACACTTACTTAATCTTTGGAAGCTGTGTTGAGAGCTTTTACCCATTCATCCAGAGAATCTGAGTTGTTTTAGCATTGGTCTTCGTAAAAGTAGTTTCCAAATAAAATAATACATGCCACCTCCAGTCTTGTATTCAGATAACCAGGATTATAACAGGCTGTGCACTTTTAATTTTCTTAATTTTTTATTTGAAAAGGAGCTCTTTTGATCATTATAAGTTCTGTTTGATTTATGGAAAATATTATTGACATCTAGATTTTGAAAATAATCTGATTTCCTTTAAACAGTGTTGAATGAAAGTTTTTCTCCTTGTAACAGGGCACAATGCAGATCATAGTACTAATCTATTGAAGTCAGTAGATTCATCAAAAAGAAGGGAGTTTTTCCCCTCTTGAATGATCTGTTGATGTTCATACCAATTGACATAACAATTTTATCTTTCTTTCTAGTTTGTTTCCTGTTGATGGTGTCTTGATTCAATTAGATACATTAAATATTCTAAACTACAATTCAACTCTTAGTATGAATAAAACATGCTCATTTCTGTTCAAATAAGAAAAACAAAATATGGTACATTTGTAATTGTATTAATACATATTTGCCAACAAAGATCTGTCTAGTCAAAGCTATGGTTTTTCCAGTAGTCATGTATGGATGTGAGAGTTGGACTATAAAGAAAGCTGAGCATTGAAGAATTTGATCCTTTTGAACTGTGGTGTTGGAGAAGACTCTTGAGAGTCCCTTGGATTGCAAGGAGATCCAACCAGTCCATCCTAAAGGAACTCAGTCCTGAATATTCATTGGAAAGACTGATGTTGAAGCTGAAACTCCAATGTTTTGACCACGTGATTCAAAGAACTGACTCATTTGTAAAGACCCTGATGCTGGGAAAGATTGAAGGTGGGAGGAGTAGGGGATGACAGAGGAAATGGTTGGATGGCATTACTGACTCAATGGACATGAGTTTGAGTAAACTCTGGGAGTTGGTGGTGATGGACAGGGAGGCTTGGTGTGCTGTAGTACATGGGGTCTCAAAGAGTCAGACATGACTGAGTGACTGAACTGAATTGAACTAATACATGTTACCATGCTTGTTGAGAATAATACTGATAGGAGAGAACTATTTTGACTAACTGCCAAGGAGAAACAAATTCTAAACTTACAGTCTTATATTAACTTGTTTGGTGTGAAACAATTGTCCACAGACTGCCTTCTAGCTCTGTGCATTTCAAAACCTTGTTTTTCCTGTGCTTATCCATATACTACAAGGGGCGTATACCATAGAACATAATAGTATCATGAAACAACTTGTCGTCTGATCTTCCTGAAGGGATGCTAGGAGAATCAGTGCAGTGGGTGGATGGAACATTTGCAGAAACCATTCCTTCACTAAGTTCACTAGCAATAACATAACTGTTCATGCATGTGACTGTAATCCACAAAAATATATCCTACTAACACACATGAAATGTATTCTCAAAGGAATGCCCCTTTGCAGGCTAACCATGAAAACATTAATTGCTATTCCAGTGTCACTAAACACAAAGGGGAAGCATGCGTTGGAATGGAGAAATTTAGCAAACTTGAGGGACTGTAGTTGATATGCTTTAGTTTTGCAAATTACACAAAGACCTGTGACCAAGAAGTACATGGTGAGGGCTTCTCCCAGGGCCTGGCTGGGTTTAGTGTAAGTGAAGGGTCCTGAAGTTTAAGTTTCTTTGGCTTCATGATATATCATATATATAAATTTTAACCTTTGCTGAAAATTCTTTCATCTTTTAGCTTTTAACTTTCATCTGAATAATAGGATAGATACCATCTCATGAGACAATGTGGACCAATTCTAATCAGAAAGATCAGAGGGGACTTTAATGACAACAGTTGCAGGAATAATGCTCTGGTCAGAAGACTTTTTGAGGTTAAAACAAAGTGTCACTCCTTTCATGACACCAACTCCTACAGCCAACTTTTCACCACATTATAAGCAAGGGTGTGGGTCCTGGGCCACTTTTGCCCCAAGGAAGAGCATAACTTTTTGTCACTGTTTTGTTTTATTCTTTTTGAAGTTTATGGTATCAAATTTTTTATTTAAATAACACTTGGAATTTATTTTCATGTGTGGCCTGATTTTAATTGAGAAATATAATATACACAGGTACACAGATATAGTGGCAGCTACGCAATGGTGCAGGAGTGGCCGAGTGGAGCTTACACCACATCTAAGGAGTGGCTGCCCCATGCCCAAGGTCAGTGGCGGGACCAAGAGGAGCTACCCCATATCCAAGGTCAGGAACAGCGGCTGCGCTTTGCTGGAGCAGCCGTGAAGAGATACCGCACGTCCAAGGTAAGAGAAAACCAAGTAAGGCGGTAGGCACTCAGAGAGGGCATCAGAGGGCAGACAGACTGAAACCACAGTCACAGACAACTAGCCAATCTGATCACACAGACTACAGCCTTGTCTAACTCACTGAAACTAAGCCATGCCCTGTGGGGCCACCCAAGACAGACGGGTCATGGTGGAGAGGTCTGACAGAATGTGGTCCACTGAGAAGGGAATGGCAAACCACTTCAGCAATCTTGCCTTGAGAACCCCATGAACAGTACGAAAAGGCAAAAAGATAGGACACTGAAAAATGAACTCTCCAGGTCGGTAGGTGCCCAATATGCTACAGGAGATCAGTGGAGAAATAACTCCAGAAAGAATGAAGGGACACAGCCAAAGCAAAAACAACATCCAGCTGTGGATGTGACTGGTGATAGAAGCAAGGTCTGATGCTCTAAAGAGCAATATTGCCTAGGAACCTGGAACGTTAGGTCCATGAATCAAGGAAAATTGGACGTGGCCAAACAGGAGATGGCAAGAGTGAACACTGACATTCTAGGAATCAGCAAACTAAGATGAACTGAAATGGGTGAATTTAACTCAGATGACCATTATATGTACTACTGTGGGTGGGAATCCCTCAGAAGAAATGGAGTAGCCATCATGGTCAACAAAAGAGTCTGAAATGCAGTACTTGGATGCAATCTCAAAAATGACAGAATGATCTCTGTTTGTTTCCAAGGCAAACCATTCAATATCACAGTAATCCAAGTCTATGCCCCAACCAGTAATGCTGAAGAGGCTGAGTCGAATGGTTCTATGAAGACCTACAAGAACTTTTAGAACTAACACTCAAAAAAGATGTCCTTTTCATTATAGGGGACTGGAATGCAAAAGTAGGAAGTCAAGAAATACCTGGAATAACAGGCAAATTTGGCCTTGGAGTACAGAATGAAGCAGGGCAAAGGCTAATAGAGTTCTGCCAAGAGAACGCACTGGTCATAGTAAACACCCTCTTCTAACAACACAGGAGAAGACTCTATACATGGACATCACCAGATGGTCAACACCGAAATCAGATTGATTCTAGTCTTTGCAGCCAAAATGGAGAAGCTCTATACAGTCAGCAAAAACAAGACTGGGAACTAACTGTGGCTCAGATAATGAACTCTTTATTCCCAAATTCAGACAAATTGAAGAAAGTGGGGAAAACCACTTGACCATTCAGGTATGACCTATATCAAATTCCTTATGATTATACACTGGAAGTGAGAAATAGATTTAAGGGACTAGATCTGATAGACAGAGTGCCTGATGAACTATGGATGGAGGTTCGTGACATTGTACAGGAGATAGGGATCAAGACCATCCCCAAGAAAAAGAAATGCAAAAAGGCAAAATGGCTGTCTGAGGAAGCCTTACAAATAGCTTTGAAAAGAAGAGAAGCCAAAAGCAAAGGAGAAAAGGAAAGATATACCCATTTGAATGCAGGGTTCCAAAGAATAGCCAGGAGAGATAAGAAAGCCTTCTTCAGTGATTAATGCAAAGAAATAGAGGCAAACAACAGAATGGGAAAGACTAGAGATCTCTTCAAGAAAATTAGAGATACCAAGGGAACATTTCATGCAAAGATGGGCTCGATAAAGGACAGAAATGGTATGGATCTAACAGAAGCAGAAGATATTAAGAGGTGGCAAGAATACACAGAAGAACTATACAAAAAAGATCTTCATGACCCAGATAATCACGATGGTGTGATCACTGACCTAGAGCCAGACATCCTGGAATGTGAAGTCAAGTGGGCCTTAGGAAATATCACTATGAACAAAGCTAGTGGAGGTGATGAATTCCAGTTGAGCTATTTCAAATCCTAAAAGATGATGCTGTGAAAGTGCTGCAATGAATATATCAGCAAATTTGAAAAACAGTGGCCATGGCCACAGGACTGGAAAAGGTCAGTTTTCATTCCAATCCCAAAGAAAGCCAATGCCAAAGAATGCTCAAACTACCACACTATTGCGCTCATCTCACATGCTAGTAAAGTAATGCTCAAAATTCTCCAAGCTAGGCTTCAGCAATATGTGAACCATGAACTTCCAGATGTTCAAGCTGGTTTTAGAAAAGGCAGAGGAACCAGAGATCAAATTGCCAACATGCACTGGATCATTGAAAAAACAGGAGAGTTCCAGAAAAACATCTATTTCTGCTTTATTGACTATGCCAAAGCCTTTAACTGTGTGGATCACAATAAACTGTGGAAAATTCTGAAAGAGATGGGAATACCAGACCTCCGGACCTGCCTCTTGAGAAACCTGTATGCAAGTCAGGAAGTAACAGTTAGAACTGGACATGGAACAACAGACTGGTTCCAAATAGGAAAAGGAGTACATCAAGGCTGTATATTGTCACCCTGCTTATTTAATTTATATGCAGAGTACATCATGAGAAACGCTGGGCTGGAGGAAGCACAAGCTGGAATCAACATTACCGGGAGAAGTATCAATAACCTCAGATATGCAGATGACACCACCTTTATGGCAGAGAGTGAAGAAGAACTAAAGAGCCTCTTGATGAAAGTGAAAGAGGAGACTGAAAAAGTTGGCTTAAAGCTCAACATTCAGAAAACTAGGATCATGGCATCTCGTCCCATTCTTCATGGCAATAGATGGGGAAACATTGGAAACAGTGTCAGACTTTATTTTTTGGGGCTTCAAAATCACTGCAGATGGTGATTGCAACCATGAAATTAAAAGATGTTTACTCCTTGGAAGGAAAGTTATGACCAACCTAGACAGCATATTAAAAGGCAGAGATATTACTTTATCAACAAAGGTCCATCTAGTCAAGGCTATGGTTTTTTCAGTATGTATGACTGGTTTTCCATCCAGTCATGTATGGATGTGAGAGTTGCACTGTGAAGAAAGCTGAGCACTGAAGAATTGATGCTTTTGAACTGTGGTGTTGGAGAAGACTCTTGAGAGTCCCTTGGACTGCAAGGAGATCCAACCAATCTATCCTAAAGATCAGTTCTGGGTGTTCGTTGAAAGGACTGATGCTGAAGCTGAAACTCCAATATTTTGGCCACCTGATGCAAAGAGCTGTCTCATATGAAAAGACCCTGATGTTGGGAAAGATTGAAGGCAGGAGGAGAATGGGACGACAGAGGATGAGATGGTTTGATGGCATCATCGACTCAATGGACATGAGTTTGGGTAAACTCTGGGAGTTGGTGATGGACAGGGAGGCCTGGTGTGCTGCGGTTCATGGGGTCGCAAAGAGTCGGACACAACTGAGTGACTGAACTGAACTGAACACAGATAAAACTGTATAGTAAAATAAAATATACTCTCACCATCCACTTTCAGAAAAAGAACATTCTAATTCCTTGTGTATCTCAACCTTTTGACATTTCCTTGTTTGTATTAAAATTTCCTGCGTGAATATGAATTCCTGAATAATACTTTGGCTTTTCTGAGAAAGAACATGTTTTAAATGAACAGATTTATGCCTCTTCACAGTCAGTGCTTTGAAACTGGGAGATGGGAGAATATGAAGGAAAAAAAAAGCAGAATTCTGGGAAAAAGAGAACAAATGCTTCTATGTTTTCTTTGTTTACCTACTCGGTTTATGTATATTTCCCTTTGCCCATTTCTTTTGAATGCCAGACTCTTCTGGGGTAAGGCAGAATTCCAAATACCAGGTCACAGAGACAGGGTATAGACCAGTAGTGAATCGAAGCCTCTTGCTTCAATTGTAAGAGCTGACATAGCCTCACCGAACCAGCTGGTAATCTCTACCAGTAATGTGATTCCTTGGCACTAAGATTTAATTTTTCTAGAGCATTCTCACTGAAGCACTTCCAAAAGCAGAGGAGAGAGACTGATACTGTGCATAAAATAGATAACTATCAAGAACCTCACTGTACAGCTTAGGGATTGATATTCACTGCTCTGTGGGGATCTAAATGGGAAGGAAGTCCAAGAAAGAGGAGATCTATGTATACGCATGGTGGCGTCATTTTGCTCTATAGTAGAAACTAATATAATTACAATTAAAGCAACTAAACACCAATAAAAATTAATTTTAAAAATCCCATGCAGACACTCCATGCCTAGCAGCTGTAAGGACTGGGACCTTTGTGTAAAGCAGGTCCACTCCAAATATGATTCTTCTTGTGGATCTAAATTTTACATTATATTGAATAACTTTTATATTGAAAATGTTTGCTTGCATATCTGCATCTAATATTATTGCAGTCCTGTGTTCAGCCGCTTCAGTCCTGTCCGACTCTTTGCGACCCCATGTGCTGTGTAGCCCTCCAGGCTCCTCTGTCCACAGGATTCTCCAGGCAAGAATACTGGAGTGCGATGCCTTGCCTTCCTCCAGGGGATCTTCTTGTCCCAGGGATTGAACTCGAGTCTCCTGAGTTTCCTGCACTGCAGGCAGATTCTTTACCACTGTGTCACCGGGGAAGTTATTAAATATTATTGTTTATAATAACCATTATTAGAAACAATATCTAATATTATTAAACAATAATATCTAATATTATTAAGTATTAGATCTAATATTATTATTTCTCCATCTCCAACTAAACATGGGAAAGGATCTTGATCAGGGGTTGTGAGAGGCATACCAAGTACCCAAACCAGTCCCTGGGTCAGAGCTGGCATTTTGCTGAGGAAATACAATGTTCAAGTAAAGTTCATGCTCCAGAGAGATGGATTATGTTTACTCTGCGGACTGGCAGACCTATGATTCTAACCCCATATATCTGTGCAAGCTTAGTGAAGCTAAGTCATGTCCTTAGAAGGCATCAATTAAAATATTTTTTTTCTGTTTCTAGTGAGATAAGATTTTAATACAGATTAACCTAAGCTAGCTGTCAACTAGCAGGACCTTGAGGGCATATGACACAGAGAAGCTATTAATCTGGAGGTCAGGAATGCGAGAAGGGAGTATCTGTATTACTGGGACCCAAAGTGGGGACGGAGGTACTAAAACAAATTAGAGTGATCTCCCATTTGCTTGTCTAAACGTTTCAGGCAATGTTTCTTCTTTGGTACCATTACAGCATTTTTCTCAACTCATAATTTTATTTTGGAGGCTGGGGAGATTATCTGCTTGAATCCACCCATATCTTTGAAGCTAAAACTGGAAATTCTGACTGACATCTGAACAAAGTTCCACAGTTGATTTGCCTTTTTCTTTTTTTTTTTTTTCTGGGAAGCAAAGCCCAGTTGAGAAATTCTACACTGCAGACCTTGTCCTTTCTCCATGATGTGTTAACTATTTTGACTCCATCTTCAGGAATTTATTCTGTGATTTGTCCCTAATATTTTCAATGTTATGAGTCCATGAAAACCTTAAATATCTGCTTCAAAATAAAGCCAAGTCACCCAGTTTCACAAATTTTAAACTGTGGTTCTGAATGACACTAATTCTTAAACAGTTAGTTTCTAGATTCAGGGATGCTGTACCCAAAGGACTTTTCCTCTTAACTGAAGATCAAATGCCATCATGGTCTGACCTCAACATGCATAAGAATTTCTGCTATTTGTCCAAATGGTGAGCAGTGCAGACACCTGGAATCTCCTATACTATTAGTTAAATTTTATCCACATATAAGCATTGTATTTCAAATCTCATATGTTTCTGAGAGATGACAACTACATTTCTTTATGTTCTAACTTGATTATCAGTTTGCTGATTTTAAGGTTAAACATATCAGTAATTTTAGAGAGGGCTAATTTGTCCAATCTGGAGAAATGCTAATAATCAAATTGGTATACCTTTTTGTACCACAAATGACATTTCGAAACAGTTTCCAGCTTTTAATTATGGTGAGCTTGCATTTCAAAAAACTAATTAAGGTTCCTTATTGTTTCATTTGTAACCAAAAATTTTACCCCAAGGCTACCTAGGAAGAAAAGACAAAGACAGAGAGCAGCACGTTTTTTTCTTTTTTAAGTTTTCGATTCCTTTTTTCTTTCTCTGTTTGCCAGAAAAGGTTATATGTTCAGAATGGAGTGGGGTGGGCTGGGCTAGGGGTAGTACAAAACCACTCCTTGAATTCTTGGCACCCCAACATGATTTAGTTGTGATATGATAATTCCCAATAGATTTCTTTGGTAAATGAGTGAACTATAAGAAAGAATACTCATTCATGCATTCATTCATTCATTCAAGAAAAGTTTGTTGAATGCTAACCAGAGATTAGGCAATGTTCTATGCACTGGGAGTAGTAGCAATGCACAAGTGACGTCTTTGCCTTTCTGGGACCTACAAAATTGTGGAGGAGATAGAAAATATGTATGTAGATAAATGCCTAGAAAGCATATCAGATGTTGAAACTATACATATAGATAAATGTGTAGAGAAAATATATATGAAGCCTACTTATTATCACACAATTCCAAAATTGTGAGATGAAAGTAATTCATCACTTGCTCAGAAATTAATGCCTTTTATGGAGGAGGCCTGAGAAGGAAAGAGGCCTCTAGCCCTACACTATAGAAATAGAATGTGAGCCCTGAACCCGAGATACATATGGGATATTAAGTTTCCCAGCAGTCACATCAAAAAAATAAGAACAGGTGGAATTAATTTCAAGATTGTTGCTGTTCAGCAGCTAAGTCATGTCTGATTCTTGGAGACCCCATGGGCTGTAGCACACCTGGCCTCCATGTCCTTCACTGTCTCCAGAGTTTGCTCAAACTCAAGTCCATTGAGTTGGTGGTAACATCCCACCATCTCATTCTCTGTCAACCCCTTCTCCTCCTGCTCTCAATCTTTCCCAGTGGAAGGATCTTTTCCAATGAGTCAGCTCTTTGCATAGGTGGCCAAAGTATTGGAGCTTCAGTTTCAGCATCAGTCTAATTTTAAGATTAGATTTTATTCAACCCAATATATCCAAAATATCACTTAAGTTGACCTAATAAAATGTACTAAGTATTTTACATTCTGTTTTAGTACTGTCTTCAAAGTCATGAATATATGCTTCACTTTATAACACATCTCATTTTATGTTAATTACAATTCAAATACTCAGCTACCATGTGCATTTACTGACTGCTATACTACACAGCACAGGTCACTCTCTTTAGACTGTCGATTCTGGTTGTCAGAACCTATTTCTAGTTAGTCTATATATTTTCTCTGTACTATGGACTGTTGTCTAGACTTGCTATTTATTATTAACTCACTGCACATTTAATATGTATTTATTGAGCAACTACTAGCTGTTGGGTGTGGTTTTAGATGCTAGGATTTTGTAATGAATAAAAAGAACAAAAATCCCTGCCTTAGTGGCTTCTATATTCTAGTGGGTATTACTATCTAGGACAACCTCCAGTCCCAGATTATGTTTAAGAGTGTTAGTCCTTCTCAGCTAGTATATTACATCGTTTTCAGAAAGTGAACCTAAGATGCATATTCTTACTAAAACTGGAACCTCACTTTGCAGTGTTAGTAGTAAAGAATTTCCTGCCAATGCAGGAGATGCAAGAGATGCAGGTTCAGTCTCCTGGAGGAGGAAATGGCAACCCATACCAGTATTCTTGTCTGGAAAACTCTACAGACAGAGAAGCCTGGCTGGCTACAGTCAGTGGGGCTGCTAAGAGCTGGTCATGACTGAGAAACTGAGCACATACATAAAAACCCAGTACATATCATCCCCATTCCATATTAAACTGAAGCAGAAGTGCAGCTTCTATAATGGATGTTGAGTGAAAAAGAGTGGCAGGAAGGTTGAAAAAAGTGACTCCCAGGGCCCCAAACTTTTGGTGTCATTCTTTTAGTGAACGGTATTTTCACTGCAAGGAGATCCAACCAGTCCATTCTGAAGGAGATCAGCCCTGGGATTTCTTTGGAAGGAATGATGCTTTGGCCACCTCATGCAAAGAGTTGACTCATTGGAAAAGACTCTGATGCTGGGAGGGACTGGGGGCAAGAGGAGAAGGGGATGACAGAAGATGAGATGGCTGGATGGCATCACTGACTTGATGGACGTGAGTCTGAGTGAACTCCGGGAGTTGGTGATGGACAGGGAGGCCTGGTGTGCTGCGATTCATGGGGTCGCAAAGAGTCGGACACAACTGAGCGACTGATCTGATCTGATCTGATCTGATTTTCAGTGTATTGTAATTTGTCCTTTCTTGATTAGAAAATCAAGTGAGAAAACTGTGGGTATAGATCTTGCTCTGAGAGATTGGTTTAATTTTCTTCCCCACTCTCTGTCACCTTTGCTATCTTTGGCAGTCAAACAAACAAACAAACAAAAAAATTCAGAACTACTCGACTAGCAGTAAGCCACTAATGTAACCATTAGTAACCCACTAATGGAGGGAAAACACATGCATTCAAAAATGTTTTTTTCAATCTGCTTTTGTTTATTTGAAAGGAGTCCTTCTTGAATAAAAAGTGTGCTAATATCACTTGCATACAACCTATTAGCCAGGGCTTGTTCTATTTCTCGTGATTCTCAACTTTGGGTGAACTTGGGAATCACCTGATTGTATTTGAAAAATTCTGAAACTATTTTAAAATGTAAGATTTTTTATTATTTACAATATGACAAGGTTAACAGATCAGAATATAACCAACATTGAAAAGATAATTTTTATACTCACAGATCCTAAGAGATGCCCTCTTGGCATGCCATGTCATGGGAAGGACATGTCGGGAAGCAGCAGTGTTGGCAAGAGGAAGAGAGAGGGAAAAATTCGGGCGAGAATCTTTATGGCAGTTCCTTTATCATGGTTGTTTATTGCGGAAAAGAATGGGTGAGGCAGGGTAAGCAGGCTTGGCACTGGCTAGTTTGAAAAATTTCAGTGTGCTCTAGGACACAGGGGCGCTTCCTAGTTGGTTCTGAGTGATTAGGACAGGTGGCCCATGGTTGACCTCTATCTAGTAATTAGCCAGTCCTGGGAGGAGCAGTCCTTCCAGAGTTATCAAATCCTCAAGACATCAAAGCATGAGGGTATAGAACGTAAAATGCATGGTAACAAGAATGTCATAGCTAAACTCCAGAGAAATGAAATCATCATGCCTGGAGTGGGGTCCAAGCATCAGTATTTTAAAAGCTACCCAGGTTTTTTTAATGTTCAGAAAAGGCTGAATGTGACTGCTTCAGGCATTTGCTATATTATTTGGCATTGAATGCTCTAGCTTTTTCTGATTCTTTCCTGGGAAGTATATCTAAGAACCTTCCTCCTTGGTACGAACCTCAGTGTCAGTTGATTTTCTTCTTTCATTTGAGAGTCATCTTCCCAATTTCTGAAAAGTCCTTCAAGCACAATCAGATATCACTTCAAAATAGGCTTGAGTGTTGCTCTCATAACACTGGATGTCAGTGATCTGTTCATTTTGATATGGTATTTGATTATGATGCAAACCTCTTGGGAAACTGGAGAGACAGCCCTGAAATTAGTTACAAAATCCACTGACTTTCTGAAACCATTTAGAGCCTAGATACTCAAAGTATGGCCAGGAGATTGGCAACATCAGCATTCTTCGGACACCCATTGCTGTTATTACTGTTGTTCAGTCTCTAAGTCATGTCTAACTCTTTGGTGACCCCTTAGGCTGCAGCCCATCAGGCTCCTCTGTCCATGGAACTTTTCAGGTAAGAATACTGGAGTGTGTTGGCATTTCCTTCTCCAGGGGATCTTCCCAACCCAGGGATTGAACCCATGTCTCCTGCATTAGCTTGCAGATTCTTTACTGTGGAGCCATCAGGGAAACCTGGACATTCATTCAGTTCAGTTCAGTTGCTCAGTCATGTCTGACTCTTTGCAACCCCATGAACCACAGCACTCCAGGCCTCCCTGTCCATCACCAACTCCCGGAGTCCGCCCAAATCCATGTCCATTGAGCTGGTGATGCCATACAAACATCTCATCCTCTGTCGTCCCCTTCTCCTCCTGCTCTCAATCTTTACCAGCATCAGGGTCTACAAACGGGTATTCTCAGGCAATGCCTTGCTGCTGCTGCTGCTAAGTCACTTCAGTTGTGTCCGATTCTGTGCGACCCCATACACGGCAATGCCTTAGACCCATCAAATTAGATTCTGCATTTCAATAAGGTCCCTAGGTGACTAGTGTGCGCATTAAAGCTAGAGAGGCCCAAGTTTAGTGTCAATTAGGGAAAGGGTGTCACAGACTTAATTGGACATATTCAGTGTCCATACTTATTTCAAGTGGTCCCTCCATTTCCATGTGTTTCTGCTTAGACAAGCCAGAGGCTGTGGCACACACCTTGCAGACCTCCAATGGTGTTTCTGCTAAAGAGTTTCCATTCTGAAGCAACTAACAAAAGGGACTTTTTTTTCCTTAAAGAGCAAAGGAGGTCAAAACATCTCAGCGTGAGCTTACCAGTGAGTAAGTGCTCTTTATATTAGTCTACAGGTCTGTTCTAATTCATTCCCGAAGCCTTCTTTGATGAAATTTTTCCCCCCACTTCTATTTTCCCTTTTGTCCAGATTTTGCAACCAAATATACTTCTCACTGAAAGGTTGGCAATTATAGCTCTCTTTCCTTCCATATGGGCCTGAAATTCAGCAAGGCTCATCTTTACCTTGCTTCCAGGCAGAGCTTCTCCCATTTATCAGCCCCTCAATTTTAGAGCTAATATCTTCTTTTTATTTTCTTGGCAATCATTTACATGAATTTGTGAAATACAGAAAAGCATTAGAAATAGAGTTGCAATTCCATATCCCAAATAACAAAATATAAGATCATTTCTAAGACCGTTTTCTCCTTCTTATTGTGCTTCACTTCTTAGAAAGATTACTTAGCCTCTTCCTGAATTAATACTTCTTTTCTAACTCTAAAACTATCCAGGGAAAAAGTGTGATGAGTCAGATTTGTCTTCGTTGGAGTGGAGGGAGGGAAGAAACAAAATTCTAAATTCCAACTGTCAGTCCTTGCCCACATCCCACAGGGTGATGAGCGGTCCTTGTTTCAGTAATTTTGATTTCTTTTTTTTTCTTTTTTTCTGACCATCATGCTAATGTGTTCCAAGTTCTCTGGTTTTAGACTCTGGGCATTCATTTTAGGTGTGTGGAGAAGGTGAGCCAGGCTTCACCATGCTTCACACTCTATTCCAACATCCTGGCAAGAGTGTTTGAGTAATGGTAGGCATATGACTTAAGCAGAGCCAATCAGAGATCCCCCTTGGGACTGTAATTCTTTCCCCATTGAGGATTCCAAGAGGAGATTTGCAATGGTGATAGCTCTTACCTTGTGAAGAGGGTCTATTGGCAACATGAAGGAAGAACTGAGTGTGTTGTACTGTGCCTACTAAATCACTTCAGTTATGTCCGACTCTTGGAGAAGGTGATGGCACCCCACTCCAGTACTCTTGCCTGGAAAACCCCATGGACGGAGGAGCCTGGTGGGCTGCAGTCCATGGGGTGGTGAAGAGTTGGACACGACTGAGCGACTTCACTTTCACTTTTCACTTTCATGCATTGGAGAAGGAAATGGCAACCCACTTCAGTGTTCTTGCCTGGAGAGTCCCAGGGACGGGGGAGCCTGGTGGGCTGCCGTCTATGGGGTCACACAGAGTCAGACTTCACTGAAGTGACTTAGCAGCATGTCCGACTCTGTGCAACCCAATGGACTATAGCCCACCACGCTCCTCTGTCTATAAGATTCTCTAGGCAAGAATACTGGAGTGGGTTGCCATGCCCTCCTCCAGAAGGTCTTCCCGACCCAGGGATCAAACCTGCTCCTCTTATGTCTCCTTCATTGTCAGGTAGGTTTTTTGCTACTATTGTCACCTGGGAAGAATCACATAATTGGGAACAAAATCAAGCAGAGATGAAAGAATGCTGAGAATCCCTGAGACATACAGGCCTACAGCTCCCACTGTCTGGCATTTTCCTCTCAGATGTGGGATCTCAATAATTCTTAATAAATTCAATAATGAATCTCAATAGTTCAGTCTTTTGCTTAAGCTGACTTGAGTGGGACTTTATTACTTGCCTTTGAAAGAGCCCCAACCAATCCTAATGTATTTACCATTTGGGCTTCCCTTGTAGCTCAATCCATAAAGAATCTGCCTGCAATTCAGGAGACCTGGGTTCAATTCCTGGGTTGGGAGGATCCCCTGGAGAAGGAAATGGCAACCCACTCCAGTATTCTTGCCTGGAGAATCCCATGGACAGAGGAGTCTGGCGGGCTACAGTCCTTGAGGTCACAAGAGTTGGACACAATTCAATGACTAAACCATTCTATTGGTTTCCCATTTGTCAAAAGCTTAGCATGTGTCTAGTGGTTTAGACTTAAATTCACAGGCAAGTACTCAAGGCATTCCCATGTTAGGCAAAATGTGAAAACTGTTATTGGACCAGGTCAGGAAATGAGCTCTTTTGTGATGAAAACACAGATTTAATTGTAGACTCTCAACAAGCTGCCTGCAACCTAACAGAGCTGTGAAATTGCCATAGTGAAATCCTGCAAAGGGGCTAATGGCCCTATTAAAACTCAACTAACTCTGCTGCCAAACTGTCTGGATTCAGATCCTTTCCCCACTAGCACATGGTGGCTTCTGCATGACTAATTGTCTGTTTCTTTATCTGTATATGAAATGATAGTTTACTTATGAGGATTAAGCAAATATTTTGTAAAGCATTAAGGACAGGGCTCCGTGCAAAGTAAGCATAATATAACATTTGCAAAAACAACTGGGTGGACCATTTTTCCCCAGCCTGAATGTCACCAACTATTGAAGAAGATAAAACACCCTGTCCTAAGTGTTAGTCACTCAGTTGTGTCTGACTCTTTGAGACCCCCATAGATTGTAACCCACAGGGCTCCTCTGTCCATGGGGATTCTCCAGGCAAGAATACTGGAGTGGGTTGCTGTTCCCTTCTCCATGGGATCTTCCCAACCCAGGGATGGAATCTGAGTCTCCTGCACTGCAGGCGGATTCTTTACTGACTGAGTCACCATAAAGAACCCCTGATAATCCCAGCCTTAGTGTTTCTTGAAAGCCATCAGGTGGAAATGACTTTGAAGGATGGAGGGATCAGAAGAAATTATAGTCTCTAGGTAATGCCAGTGAATTCTCAATAGATGGAATGCCATAGCTATTTCTAGTCTTCCTCTGAACACAGACAATACTTCAGAATTCCTTTGTGGGTAAAGAAAGATAATCTGAACATATAGGGAGAAATACAATTTAAAAAGAAAAAAAGCAATTTCAATGTTCTTTTGCGAAATGTTCTTTCTAAATCCATCTAGAAAATACAAACAATCCTCATATACATGTGCCAAGGACACAGCTGGCACATGGACAATATGAGAGCCTAACAGTGACTTGCCCATCTTGTTTAAATTATTGACTTCACTGGAGCCCAACCCCATGTTCCACAGTAGGTAGAAATTTTGACCTTCTTAAGAGATTCAGCCCAAATTCTAAGTGAGATTAAATGACAGAGGAAATTTTCTATTAAGTATTAAAACAGTCTATTTTCTTTCTGAGTTACTATGAGTATACTGCTGCTGCTGCTAAGTCGCTTCAGTCATGTCCAACTCTGTGGGACCCTGTGGACTGCAGCCCACCAGGCTCCCCCATCCCTGGGATTCTCCAGGCAAGAACACTGGAGTGGGTTGTCATTTCCTTCTCCAATGCATGAAAGTGAAAAGTGAAAGTGAAGTTGCTCAGTCGTGTCTGACTTAGCAACCCCATGGACTGCAGCCTGCCAGGCTCCTCTGTCCATAGGGTTTTCCAGGCAAGAGTACTGGAGTAGGGTGCCATTGCCTTCTCTGATGAGTATACTAGCTCACTGCTTACTCATTGCTGTTCAAAGTTATGCCAGCTGAAAGCAGCACCCCCTGAAAGTGAAAGTATTAGTTGCTCAGTCGTGTCCAACTCTTTGCAACCCCATGCACTGTAGCCCCCCAGGCTCCTCTGTCCATGGAATTCTCCTGGCAAGAATGCTGGAGTGGGTTGCTTTGCCCTTCTCCAGGGGATCTTCCCAACCCAGGAATTGAACCCAGGTCTTCTTCATTGCAGGCAGATTCTTTACCATCTGAGCCACCCGCGAGGCCCAACATCACCTGGGAGCCTGTTAATCATGTCAATCCCTGCACCTCCATACTAAGATGACCATTGTATTGGTTTGCTCAGGCCTATCCTAATTTTCAAAGTAAAAGTCATGCATCCTGGAAACTTCTATTGTCCTGGGCAAACCAGCTTTCTGGTCATCTTATCCTAGACTTAGTGAATCTGAGCCTCTAGTGCTGGACCTAAAGTTCTCCAGGTCATTTTCACATGTACTGAAGTTTGACAAATACTACTTTAGGTTATCTCCTCAACGCACAGAAGAGTGATCCTTTGTGGACACAGCAGTCACCTAATTTCTCTCGGTGCTCTATTTTCTAGTTTTAGGCAGCTTGTCTATCTGAAAAGATTAACTAAATCCCACTCACCAGCATCTGCTGTGCATCTAAAAACTCTGCCTTCCTCTGCAGAGCCTGTACAATGGTCCAGCCCCCAGCCCCGACACTGCATTTTAGATCCACCGTCTGCATTGTTTAAGAAAGTGAATATATTTACTGCATGCTGGCAGGGCTGGATGCCAGGCCATCTCTCCATTCTTTCATGAGTTCACCCTCATTGTTCTCATAGTCACTTAGAGGAACATCCATTCTGGTAGAACTGGATACCTTTCCTTTGGCTTTCTTGATATCTCTGCATTTTTATTAATGAATTGTGGATGTGTTCCATGGTTCAGTAACTTCCCACACAGTTTCTCAACTATCCTCTTTGCCTCGAATGTGTGACTTCAGGTCTATTACTTATCCCTTGCTCTGGGCTCTCCCCAGTGTTGAATCAAGCCAAGCCCTGGCAGTCTTCAGCAAATAATGGTGGTTTTTTTGTCATACTGACAGTGTCACCCTCCACATAAAATTGTGCACTGAGCCATAATTGACTTTGTCACCTACCAGCTTACCTTCTTTCCTTCCTGAGAATGTTCTCACCCCAGTCTCCATCGCTGTCACTTGTTCTGTGTTGTCTTTCTTAACTGATTATCAAGGAATTCAGGCTAAGGTTCTAACTGATAGATGAGGTGTTCCTTCAGAGTAAAAGCTGTGATGCTTCTTCTTCCAACTCAAATGGAAAACAACATGGAAATCTCAAAAAAAGTGGCAGTTATTGAGGGATTAGTGAGTCAGTGTATTGTTGGTAGATATCAACTCTGTACTCCTCTCAGGATGGCCCTGAGCCTGTTGGCTCTGACTGCAGAAAAGCGATGCCCAAGAACTTTACTCAGAGAAAAAACTCTGCTCAAACACTCTCCTGTGATAACCTGGATATTGGCTCTCAAAAATGTCCATGTAATTCAGTTAAAGATCTTGAGATAGGGAGATTATTCTGAATTATTCAGGGGGTTCCTAGATGTAATCACAAATGTCTGTATAAAATGGAGGTTGTGATGACCTAGATGGGTAGAATGGAGGACTGGGGTGGAAGGGAAGCTCAGGAGAGAAGGGATATATGTATATACATGGCTGATTCATGATATTGTACAGCAGAAACTAACATTGTAAAGCAATTATATTCCAATAAAAAATAATTAATTAAAAAAGGGGAGGCAGGGGGGATTTGGGAGCAGATTAAAAAGGCAATTGGATACTGAAGCAAGATGCTCTATTGATGTTTTTGAAGATGGTGGAAAGACCACAAGCTATGGTATGAAAGAGATGCAATTCTAGATGCTGGAAAAGACAAAGAAATAGACTTTGCCCTAGGGCCTGCAGAGAAAATAACCTTAATTTTGGCCTAGTGAAACCAATGTATGTAAGTAAAGTTTATATAGTTGTATGTACTAATAACTAAAAGATAATAGATTGTATTATTTTTGGTCACTGAGTTTGTGGTATTGGGTTCAGGTTTTTCTTTAAGATTTTTATGTTTGTTTTTTACCATAACATCTTGTGGAAAAAACCCAAAAGAATTTTTTGGGAAACCCAATAATTTTTATGTCAGCAACAGGGAACTACTACACTCACCAACTACATAGCCTGATGCTCAGATGTCAAAAGAGAATGACCTTGCAGCGTTGCTTCTTTTGCTTCCCCAGTAAGGCTGGCCAGGACACTTTCTCCTATGATAATGCTACAGTAGCACCTGCTGAACAACCACCTGAGACTCAGCTCTCCGTATCCGAGAAGCAGAAACTTCCTGATGTTCAGCAGTGTCTTGAGCCTCTGACTTTTTCTCTCTTAAGTTCCATGCAAAATAGAAAAATAGATTTTACTCTTAGCTTCAGCTCCTTGTCTCCTTGGCCAGACATTCTGCTTTAACTCTTGGTCACGTGCCCTCAGGCCCCGTATACCCACATTACTGGCCACTGTTAATTTGTGACAATTGGCTGCAGCTTCCATTCTGGGAATAAATCTTGAATCTAGTACTAAGTCTTTTTCTTCTTTATGACAATGTTCTCAATTTAATCCAAATCTAGAAAGCTCTGTCTTATACCATTGTCCTGGTAGATTTTTTTTTAACTCTCTGTTCATTTATTTACTTATTCACATATTCATACTATTTACTAGACACTAACAAAGGTCTGTCTAGTCAAGGCTATGGTTTTTCCAGCGGTCATGTATGGATGTGAGTGTTGGACTGTGAAGAAAGCTGAGCACCGAAGAATTGATGCTTTTGAACTGTGGTGTTGGAGAAGACTCTTGAGAGTCCCTTGGACTGCAAGGAGATCCAACCAGTCCGTTCTAAAGGAGATCAGTCCTGGGTATTGATTGGAAGGGCTGATGCTAAAGCTGAAACTCCAGTACTTTGGCCACCTCATGTGAAGAGTTGACTCGTTGGAAAAGACTCTGTTGCTGGGAGGGATTGGGGGCAGGAGGACAAGGGGACGACAGATGATGAGATGGCTGGATGGCATCGCCAACTCGATGGACGTGAGTCTGAATGAACTCTGGGAGTTAGTGATGGGCGTGCTGCAATTCAGAGGTTGCAAAGAGTCGGACATGACTGAGCCAGTGAACCGAACTGAACTGACTGAATGGAAGTCAGCCCTGAATAGTCATTGGAAGGACTGATACTGAAGCTGAAGCTCCAATACTTTGGCCACTTGATGGCAAGAACCAACTCATTGGAAAAGACCCTGATGCTGGGAAAGATTGAGGGCAGGAGAAGGGGATGACAGAGGATGAGGTGGTTGGATGGCATCAGCTACTCAATGGACATGAGTTTGAACAAATTCCAGGAGATAGTAAAAGATATGGAAGCCTGGTGTGCTGTAGTCTATGGGGTCACAAAGAATCAGAAAACTTAGTGGCTGAACAACAACAAAGAAACAAAAATGACTAATATGTGCTCCCTGACCTATGTCCTGGTATATTTGAAAAAGAAAGAGATTTGGGAATCATAATCTGGATTTGCATCTGGATTCTGCCAGAGTAGCACTCTGTTGCAGGATACTAAACAAGTTTTACTTCTTTGAATTGCAGATTTTCTTTCTTTTTTAAAATAGTTTGCCTGCAAGCAAAGGATAAAAAGGCTGACTCCTTGGAGGAATGTAAGGACTGACTTCCAGAGCTAATACACCCTGTATTTGTCAGGGTCCTCCAGAGAAACAAAGCTGATAGATGTGCCTGTATACACCCAGACTTGCATAGATGTGAGTATACCTAAACATATATACATATATACACATATATATGAGGTTTATTATACACCATGAAAGCGAAAGTCGCTTTCGTGTCCAACTCTTTGCGACCCCATGGAATATGTAGTCCATGGAAGTCTCCAGGCCAGAATACTGAAGTGGGTAGCCTTTACCTTCTCCAGGGGATCTTCCCAACCCAGGGATCAAACCCAGGTCTCCTGCATTACAGACGGATTCTTTACCAGCTGAGCCACCAAGGAAGCCCATTATACACAATAGGTCACATTATTATGGAAGCTAGAAATTCCACAGTCTTCAATCTGCAAACTGGAGAACCAAGAACGCTAGTGGTGTGAATTGCAGTCTGAGTGCAGGAGAACGCCAATGTCCCAGCTTGAAAACAAAGAGTGAATTCTCCCTCGTTTTTCCTTTTATTTTTTTCTATGCAGGCCTTTAAGGGATTGGATGAGGCCCACCCAAATTGGGGGTGGCAATCTGCTTTGCTTATTCTATCCATTTAAATGCTAATCTCATCCATAAATACCCTCACAGAGACATTGATGATCATGTGTGACCAAATACCTGAGTGCCTTCTGTCCCAGTCAAGTTGACATATAAAGTTAACCATCACACGCACAAATCATCTGATAACCAGGGCTCAGCAAATACCAGTTCTCTGGCTTAACAGCCTTACTCGAACTCAGTCAGTAAGAGGGAAGGAAAGAAGGAAGGAGGGAAGGGTTGGAAGGAGGGAGGAAAGAAAGAAGGGAGGGAAGGAGGAAAGGAGGAAAATTAAAGAAAACAGTGAAAACTCACCTAAACTTCCTTAAAAGACTAGGCATTGGGTACCAGGTAAAGAAGTGAAAACAAAAACAGGTCCTTGGTGGATATATGTCATGACACATTTATCAAAGCCAGTAGAATGTACAATATCAAGAGTGACCCCTAATGTAAACAATGGGCTTGGGTGATAATGACATGCCAGTGTAGGTGCATCAGTTGTAATAAACGTCCCTCTGTGTGTGTGTGTGTGTGTATGGGGGTGTTGATAGTGGGGAGAGTGTTGGGGGAGGAGAAGGGAGCATATTATAAATCTCTGTGCTTGCTGCTCACTGTGAACCTATAATTACCTCCAAGAAATAAAGTCTATACAAAACCATAAGCAATAAACATCAAATAAAAATACAATGCTCCTAAGTAGAAGAAATGGATTTCAAGGTAGCGAGTGTCTTTTATGGCTAGTGGGGTAAATAGCATCGTAGAAGCTGAAGAACTTTTTGTCTCCTAGTGTCTTTTCCTGCAGCAATGTTTGTCCCTTTACAATTTCTTAAAATATGGTTTTTGTTTGTTTGTTTGCTGAAAACCAGCAGCATACAACTACCAAGGTCACTGAAGGGCTCATGATTAAGATAATTTTTCAACTCAGTCTATATTGCTTCAGCCCCTGACCTGGCATATTTGCTCTGCCCTAAAGTGAAAATTGCTCAGTCATTTTTGACTCTTTACGACGCCATGGACTATACAATCCTTGGATTTCTCCAGGCCAGAATACTGGAGTGTGCAGCCTTTCCCTTCTCCAGGGGATCTTTTCAACCCAGGGATGGAACCCAGGTCTCCCTCACTGCAGGCCGAATCTTTACCATTGAGCCACCAGGGAGTAATCTGCTCTGCCCTAAGGACATTGTTAAACAGGTTTTGGCTTCCCTGGTGGCTCACATAGTAAAGAATCCACCTGCAATGCAGGAGATTCAGGTTCGATCCCTGTGTTGGGAAGATTCCCTGGAGGAGGGAATGGCTACCCACTCCAGTATTCTTCCCTGGAGAAATTCCATGGACAGAACATTCCCATGGGGTCCCAAAAAGTGGAGCACCACTGAATGACTAACACTTTCCCTTCACTTTCAGGAACATTCTTTGATCTGTTTAGTATGTTTAAAAAAATTGCAGAAACTTAAAGTTTCACTTTAAGAAAATTAATAAAATGTCCTTTCTTATTAATATTCAACCACAAGGAAATGATGTATATATGCAGAGATCGTATTTCCTCATACTATTAGGGAAAATAAAAGGTCTAAAGGAGAGTTTTTAATATTGAACTCACCTCAAAAACCTCCTTTTCAAGCAGACAATTTAGTTGTTAAGGGCCAGAGAGTAAATACTTTAGGTTTAATGGGCCATATTATCTCTGTCACAGCTATTGAACTCTGCTGCTATTGTAGCACAAAAGCTGTCATAGACAAAACATAAATAAACGATCATGTCTGTCCTGCATGTGGCAGTAATCCTCTGTTCACAAGAACAGATGTGTGGACCAGATTTGGTCCAGGGACCGCAGTCTGCATACCTTTGATTATTGCTCTGTGGTGACCTAAATGGGAAGGAAATCCAAAACAGAGAGGGTAAATGGATCAGTTCAGTTCAGTCGCTCAATCACGTCCTACTCTTTGCGACCCAATGGACTGCAGCATGCCAGGCTTCCCTGTCCATCACCAACTCCCAGAGCTTACTTAAACTCATGTCCATTGAGTTGGTGATGCCATCCAACCATCTCATCCTCTGTCATCTCCTTCTCCTTCTGCCTTCAATCTTTCCCAGTATCAGCATCTTTTCTAATGAGTCAGTTCTTTGCATCAGGTGGCCAAAGTATTGGAATTTCAGCTTCAACCTTAGTCCTTCCAATGAATATTCAGGACTGATTTCTCTTAGGATGGACTGGTTTGATACATAGAGTTAATTCACTTTGCTGTACAGTAGAAACTAAAACAACATTGTAAAGCAACTATACTCCAATAAAAGTTAATTTTAGAAAGGTAAATCCTTATACCATCCATGTCACACACTTTGCAACTTCATCAAAGCAAACAAATATGCAAGAAACACCTCATAACCTGAACATCCCCGTTACTTTGCAGTCCCTACAAATAACCAAATGCTTCTTCAAGGCCCTGTATCTTCTTGGCATCATGGTAGATGTTCAAATCAAGGGAGTTCAACAACATTCCTTAATTTCCAGCTATACACAGAACTGTGCAGAATGTTTTTTCACTCCCTCTTTTTTCCAGTAGGTGCCATCGCTGCCAATAATGGTCATTTGAGTGACAACATCTCTCTTCCTAAATTTTCTTCAGACCCTCTCAGCAGCCCTCAAATGCTGTCTCAGTCATTTTTTAAAGACTTTTTTTTTATGTAGACAGTTTTTAAAGTCTTTATTGGATTTGTTACAATATCGCTTCTGTTCTATGCTTCAGTTTGGCCAGGAGGCATGTCAGATCTTAGCTCCCTGACCAGGGATCGAACCAGCAGCCCCTACACTGGGAGAAGGCTAAGTCTTAACCACTGGACAACCAGGGAAGTCCCTCAGTCTTTTTAGATAGAGGCTTACTATCTAAGAAAATAAATTGTAAAAGCTTTTCAGAATGCTTTCGTTTCTCTATAGAGAATGTAGCTCTCTCTTTTTGTTCTATACATGGTGTTTTATAAATAACAGAATAAAAACGGTCCAAAAATTAAACAAGAAAAAAACAATGTGTGATGAGGACAGATAACATCGTCTATAAGATGATCCTATATAGATCTTATATTTTGGAACTTTCCTAGTTGAAACTAGTGAGGGGAATGTTGACACTACATCTCAGCTACTAGAAGGACAAGTATTTGAGAAATTGCATTAGAGCAGCCCCTTCCTCATTTTTTATCCTCAAAGGAGAGCACAGATTGTGTTAGTCAACCAGGTGGTTGGTATGTAGTCAAGCATCTCTCATACCTGCTGTAAGCAAAATGAGGCGGCTGGGGGGAGGGGGGGGAGCCCTCTTTCTCCTCGCTTGTCAGCAGGCACTCAAATCTCTTGATAAAACTTTAATCTACCTGTTTCTGATACACCCTACTGGCATCCTTATCCTGTCCCTTTAAAATCAATTCTAAGACCAAGACCACATAATGAATTTTTCAGGATAGTTAGAATAGAAAATATGAGAGGTGTCAGAACAATTTATTTCACTTGGAAAAACAACATGTTAAAATGAACAAAATTCAAAATCTGTTATGTCCAGGAGAGCTTTTGGTGACTTTCCAAGATTGGATGAATTTGGAATAATTGACAAATGGAACCTGTTTTCCCATGGAGTGCAGTAGCATGGCTGATTTAATAAATCTCCAGACTGAAATGTATTTTCATAAACAGCTTCCTAATTCAATTCAGCATTTTAATGTCTTGTTGCTTGCTTTGATTTGAGATTTGAAACATCTAAATCTTTTTCAAGTGTTTCACAAAAATAACCTTCCCTTGTGTAAGTCACTCTAAGCTTCATTAATTAACTCTCCTGTGGTCAAAAGGCAAATAGAATTGACTGCTGGCAATTCTTACCCACGGACCAGAAGGTACCAATTATCTTGGGTTAACCAATCAAAAGGTGAAAGACACAGGATGACGGGATGAAGGATACAAAGTGACGGAAGCTGGACAAAAAATACCATTTAGTGGACTAACTAGTGAAACTGATGAATGTTTCTTCCTTTTCTTCTGATGGTAGATAAGCATAATTCAGAATCCTCTTCCTGCACCTACTCACCTGCTTCCAAATATGATTTGGAAACAAGGTACTAGCTGATTTCCATCTCCATTTGTCTCACATACATAACACTTGTAATTCTGCCACCCTCTGATCCTTACAAGACTGAGGAAGTCTACTTGAGATGACATAGAAAGGAATTCTACTGTGAAACAAAATTAAATTTAAAGAAAAGCAACCGAGGCTCTCCTCAATAGAATTTATAGGACAAAGCCAATATAGGGCAAATTAACTTTTTCTTAGAAGTTAGTATTTTCTATTTTGACAGGGATAATGTAATTTACAGGTAGCTTGGTTTTCAATTTTCCAAATACTACGAACAGTCTTAATTTTTGTTATCCATGTGCTTCCCTCTCAACATGCTGCGGCATGCTTTCTTGATTTATATAGAAAAGTTCGTCTTCATTCTTTGAATGATAATAGAAGATCAGCTTAGAGGAGTCATGCCCACCAGAGGCAGAGATAGAGTCTTTTCTTGCTGGAAGGTAAAGAAGAGGAAGGTAGGTTAGGATCCTATTATAAATGTTTGTTGATGTAAAATGATCCCTTCCCCTTCCTTCCCTTTATCTTTCTGCCTCTCTCCTTTTTTCCCTTCCTCCACATGTCTCTTCTTTTATTTATCCCTCTGTATTTCAGTACAAGCCACTGCATGGAAATATGTGCAAGAGACATCTGCACAGGCAGAAGTTGCAGCCGTGTGCTGGCCGTGTCAGGTGTGGCCTGGAGGGCATCTCTGCAGTTAGAGTGCAGAATATGAGTCACGGCAGTGGAGAAGCAGCCTGGGTACAAGGAAGAGTATATCTATGGAAAGGCGAGGACAAGAATGGCTTTGGTGCAGAGTGGGGTGCACAGTCAAAGAAATCTGTGGACGGCAGGTGCACAGAGGGGTCACGATCGCTCAGTCACGGTCAATTCAGCTCAACTGTGATGAGGAGGACATCTGAGCGGAGGGCATTGCAGATTGCCATGGTTAGCACTCTCAGAGGAGGATGAGGCAGCCAGAGACAGAAGCTTGGACACAGGCAGCAAAACCTCACAGGGTAAGGAGGGGTCCCAATGCTTAGATCACGGCAAAGACCCTTAAGCTATGCAACTGGTGTTGGTCCAAAGAGAGGTGTCAGAACCTGAACAAAAGCTACAGGGCATCTTTGGTGGCTGAGGGCATGACCAATTGCTGGTAAAATGGTTACATACAGACATGATTGAAGCAGAAAATTGGTATTTTAAGGTTGATGGGAGCCAGTTCCTCACAACTGAGAGAAGTGGATTTAAATACATGAAAAGAAGGACAATTAGAATGAATCCTTTGTAGCTAATTCAGGAATGGAGTTACCAGTGTTAACTCATGGTTTTTAATAATACAGAAATAAATAGTGATTGTAAATTGTGCTCATTTTTTTGAGATGTCTTTTTAGTTTTGAGTTGTAAGAGTTCTTCATATACACTAGATGAAATCTCTTATTCAGTTATATCATGTGCAGATATTTCCTCCCAATTCTGTGAGATTGTCTTCTCTTTCTTGGTTATGTCCTTTGAAGCATGGTGTTTTTTCTTTTTTTTAAATTTTGATGAATTCTTTTTTTATACTGATGTATATTTGATTTATTATATTACTTTCGGGTGTACAACATTGTCATACACAATTTTACAGATTATACTTCATTTAAAGTTAATATGAAATATTGGCTATTTTCCTATGTGAAAGTGAATTTTCTCAGTCCTGTCCAACTCTTTGCACTGTGCCGTATATCCTGAGAGCTTATTTATTTTGTACATAGTAGCTTGCATCTCTTAATCCCCTACTCCTAATTGTGATGAATTCTTATTTACCTGTGTCCCTTGGGGTTTTGTGTTAAATCTGAGAAACTACTGCCTGGTTCAAGATCACAAAAATTTGCTCCTTTCTTTCTTTAAGAGCTTTATAGTCTTAACTCTTATTCAGAGTTCTATGATAATTTTTTAGATAATTTTTGAGATGGTGTGAGGTAGGGAGCCAACTTTCTTCTTGTGTTTAGAAACATTTTTGACACTAGCAAATTACAGAGAAGATTGGTTACAGTGGGAAGAAGGTGGGAAGGAAGACTCAGACCCCACCCCCCATCATCGATGGTACACAATAAGAGATGGATAAATGGCTGTGGGTGGGCGTACTGGAGAGATGGTACAGCAAGCACTGCCAGCACTCGAAGGGGCAAGAACCCTCCACCTCCCAAGCTGTCTGGGGTTGGGTCATGCTTTTTTCAATATGCTATGCTAACCTCTGCCTTATATGTGGAGTGCTTAACCATTCATGTTTATTGTTAATTCTGATAAAAAGGGGTTTACATCTGTCATATCACTGTTTGACTTCTATATATTTAAACTATTTTATATTTCTTTATTTCTCCATGATTTCTTTCTTTGTGTTAAAGAAATGTTTTCTGGAGTTCATTTAAAGTTTTATTTAAAAAATTTTACTATCCTTTTGATATAATATATGATATCAAATATAATTTTATATATCTTTCATATTTTTAATATATAGTATTATATATCTTTGGGCTTCCCAGGTGGTACCAATAGTAAAGGACTGCCCTGCCAATGCAAGTTAGACATAAGAGACACGGGTTTGATCCCTGGGTCAGGAAGATCCTCTGGAGGAGCGCACAGCAACCCATTCTAGTATCATGCCTGGAGAATCCCATGGACAGAGGAGCCTGGCAGGCTGCAGTCCATAGGGTCATGCAGATTTGGACATGACTGAAGTGACTCAGCACACACACACACACACACACACACACATTATATATCTTATATTTTTAAAGATTCCCCTGGGATTACTGGAATTTTACACACACACACACACACACACACACACACATTTATATTGACTTTTCTATTTACCCATATAGTTACTTTTACCAGTGCTATTTTTTTTTTCACGTGAACTGAAGTTAGTATGCCTTTATTTCAGTCTGAAAGATTTTCAATATTTCTTACAGGAAATGTCTTCTAGCAACAAATTATCAGTTTTTATTTTTCTAGGAATATCTTACCATCTCCTTAATTTTTGAAGGATGGTGTGATTGGATGTGGTTGACAGATTTTTTTTTTCTTTCAATGTTTTCAATGTCACTTTTGTGTTGGTTATTTTTTTTAAATTAAAGGTAGTACTTTAAAAATATATTTATTTATTTGACTGCAGTGGGTCTTAGTTGCAGCATGCAAGCTCCTTGTGTGGTGCACAGGCATCTCTCTAGTTGTGGCGTACAGGCTCCAGAGCGCGTGGGCTTTGTAGTTTGAAGCATGCAGGCTCTCTAGTTGTGGACGTGGGCTCAGTAGTTTCAGTGGTGTGTGGGTTCACTTCCCCCACAGCATGTGGGATCCCAGCTTTCTGACCAGGGATAGAATCCGCTACTCCTGCACTTGGGGACAGACTCCCAAACCCTGGACCGCCAGGGAAGCTCCTCCTGGTATTTTCAGGACGCCGTCTTTTGTCAGTCTGGCTATGATGTGTTTAGGTGTGGCTCAGAGTTCATCCACAGCTGGGGTTTGTCGCACTTCTTGAAAGTTTAGTTTAATGTTTTTCATCATATATGGGAAGATTTTTGCCATTATATCTTTAAATATTTTTTTTTTGCCCCTTTTTTCTCTCTTTCCTCTTCCTCTGAGATTTCCATCATGCATATTTTGGTTCACTTGATGATATCCTATGGGTCTCTAAGGATCTTTTTCTTTATTCCTTTTCTTTTACTCTCTCGGCAATTTATATTGACTTATCTTCTGATTCTTTCTTCTGTCAGTCCAAATATGCTATTGAGCCCCTCTAGTGAATTTTCCATTTGACTTATTTTACTTTGCAACTCAAGAATTTCTATTTGGTTTCTTTTCATACTTATGCCTTTTTTGATACTCTCTTTTTTGTAAATGTATAATGTAATCATACTTTCCTGTATTTCTTTAATTTTTTTCTTAGTGCTTTGAACATATACTATCTGACTAAAAGACTTCAATAATTCCAAAATCTGGAAGTCCAGGACAGTTTCTATCGACTGCCTTTTTTAAATCTATGGATGGATCATACTTTCTAGTTTCTTTTTATAAAAGTTTATTGAATTAATTTGTTACAATATTGCTTCTGTTTTGCCTTTTGGTTTTCTGGCTGAGAGGCATCTCAGCTCTCTGACTAGGATTCAAATCCTACCCCTTTGTATTGGAAGGCAAAGTTTTAACCACTGGACCACCAGAGAAGTCCCTGTTCTTTCTATTTTCTATCTGCGTCTTATAATTTTTTGTTGATGTTGTTGGAAGTTGGACACTTGTAATATCAAATGGTAATCCTGGAAAACAATTACCCTTCTTACCCAAGGTTTGCTCTTGTTGTTAATTTGTTTAGTCCTTTGCCAGGTGGTGGAGTGGTAAAGAATCCGCCTGCCAATGCAGAGGACACAAGAGACATGGGTTCAATCCCTGGGTCAAGAAGATTCCCCAGAGGAGGAAATGGCAACCTGCTCTAGTATTCTTGCCTGGAGAATCCCATGGACAGAAGAACCTGGCAGGCTACAGACCATGGGATCACAAAGTCAGAGAGGACTGAACACCATGCCTTCTTGGACTAATTCTGCAAAATCTGTGCGCCTTGTCACATGCAGCCACTGAAGACTGCTCAGCATGGTGGTCAGTTAACGACTGGATTGAGAGTGCCTAAAGTCTTTGAACCAACATATTCTCCATCATTTGCTGAAACACTAGTGTGCTTAAAACACTGTGTGTGTTTTGAACACATTGTCAAATCTTCTGTTTTATCTGCCCTAATTCTCATCCTCACTTCCTATTTGGGCAGTACCTCCAAGTCTGCCCAAGGTGAGCAATTAGGGCCTTCTCAGGTTATTCTTGGGCATACATGCAACTCTGCATATGTGAATGGACTTCTAGACTTCCAATAATATGCAGAAACTTTTTGAAATCCCCTATGGACACCTCACACCCCCAAATTTCCTTTGAAGTATTTTGTCTAGCCTCTGGTTTAACCAATTGACATCACTGCATTAAGCTGCTGCGATGTTTAATAATTGCTGCTGGTTTTTTTTTTTTTTTTTTTTTGACAAATGCCCTCAAACAGGATTTTTATCACTAAAGGTCTGAGTCAGGTCAAATAAAGACAAGGTGTATCTATGAATGATAACTTTACAGGAAGCTTCCACATTGTGTTAATTCTGAGGATGTATTTTGCGGGGCATATTCAAGCCCATTCTACTCCCTTTCTGGTCATTGCTAAGCTGTTATTTTTCATAGCCAGCATGGTAGTAAGGCTTTTGATTTTCCACAATATGGAGGGGTAGGAATAGAACAAGTAAAAGTCCCACAAAGCTCACTTTCATTTATGACTTGTAGCTGTTTTTTCTGAGTAAACCTCCTGATATTGCAAACATTTGGTAGCTCAGCTGGTAAAGAATCCACCTGCAATGCAGGAGACCCCGGTTCAGTTCCTGAGTCCGGAAGATCCGCTGAAGAAGGGATAGGTTACCCACTCCAGAAGTCTTGGGCTTCACTGGTGGCTCAGACAGTAATGAATCTACCTGCAATTCAGGAGACCTGGGTTCGATCCCTGGGTTGGGGAATGGCTACCCACTCTAGTATTCTTGCTTGGAGAGTTCCATGGACAGAGGAGCCTGGCAGGCTACAATCCATGGGGTTGCAAAGAGTTGGATATGACTGGGTGACTCTCACTTTTCAAAAGTTTTTAAAAGGTTGATTTGGATTATTTGGGGCAATGTTCTTGTTTTTATACAGTAGGTTTTCAGTAGTTTCTACTCTACTCTTCTAAAGGTATCTTCTCTACAATATTTATGCAACTTTCCCGTTAGTTTCAAAATAAAGAAAGAAATATTAATTTAGCAATTTACCCTTTATCTCACCTTTAGTTCCTTGCATTTTCCTCCTCTTAGACACATTCAGCCCACTTAGTTGCTTAACCACTGTTACTTTATTAACCCAGGTTCAGTGGTGCCTGGAACCTATTTACACTTTAACAATGACATCCAGGAAAGCTTTAGTTCCTTATTTTTCCCATTATCCATTAAACTTATGTAGCTCAGTTGGTAAAAAATCCACCTGCAATTCAGGAAACCTGAGTTTGATTCCTGGGTTGGGAAGATCCGCTGGAGAAGGGATAGGCTACCCACTCCAGTATTCTTGGGCTTCCCTTGTGGCTCATCTGGTAAATAAATCTGCCTGCAATGCGGGTAGACCTGAGTTTGATCCCTGGGTTGGGAAGATCCCTGGAGAAGGCAAAGGCTACCCACTCCAGTATCCTGGCCTGGAGAATTCCATGGACTACTGTATAAGTCCATGGGGCTGCAAAGAGTTGGATATGACTGACTGACTTTCACTATTAAACTTATACTAGACAATTTGTCTTTCCTACAATACCCACTAGTGTATTTCCCATGATTTTATTGGGAATAGACACGGCATTGTCTTTTAAAGTCACATTTTTGTCCTCTTCATTAGCAGTTGCATTTTTAATGTGAACCACATTTCAGAGAGGCAGTCTACAATTCACACTGCAAAGAGAGCTTCCTCATTTTTCCATTTCAACAGAAATGCCCATCACCACTAATTTACAAAAGGAGATACTACCCGGGAATATTTATTACTGACACAAGTTAATAAGGGTAAACTGGTAATTTCTGAACAGACAAGGGTTTATGTAACATCAGAATCTTGAAAAGTACAAAGAGTGGATTATTGTTTTTATTATGTACCTGGATGCTTTTTTGTACCTTATTCTTTAAATGTCCATTACAGATGTTGCAAACATTTGTGTTATTTTTCAACAGTTGCCTAAAAGAAGTGCCCCCTCATCTCCTCTGGCCTTTGTCTTTTTTATCTGTCTCAGCTTTCTTTATTTTCTTACATGATACTTATTTCCAAACGCTAATTGTCATGGTCCAATTTGAATCCCTGCAGTGCTGCCTTGCTCCACAAGAGGGCACCCACATGGCTTTCTTTTTCTGGTTTTCTGTTTCCTCACTTGTTTACTACATTGCACTATAAGACAGATTAATCCCCCAGTCCTTTACTGAAACCAGATGATACATACACACGTGCAAGTAAAATTAAGTTCTTATGAAAGGCGAAAATTTACTTGTTCTAGAAATAGGAAAATAGATGTCCCAATAAGACATCCATGACAATTTCACTTGCTTTCCCAGTAGACATGATTCCTGAAAAGAGGGTGAGGCACATGGGGCATCCTTATATAATCTTCACTGATGAAATATCACTGATATGTGATCTTTTCCAAACTAAATAAAAGAAAGCCTCTTTCTTTCTCCCCTGTTCCTTTCTTTTTTGAAGTAAAATTGACAGACTAAATCCACATGTAAATATCTGAGGTGATACAAAGAGATCATGAAAAACAATACCTGAGTTTTGTCAGAGTACCAGGTGAGAAGCTGTTAAGGAAATACTTGCTTTGATTTTTTTTGCCATTTTGCATATTTTGCAAATATTTGCCATTAGGATTCTGGAAATATAAAGAAATGAGCTCATCACTATTTTCATATTTTAAATCACATCTTACTGCTACCATGGGAGAGTATTTGAGTAAATCCATCCAAAGATGATCAAAGGTGTCTTTTTCTGAAGGCTGGGCTGGCGAGAGGAGTAGAAGTGAAGTGGCGAGATGAGCAGTGATTGGGTGATGCGTGTGCTATTCCGTCATCCCAGAAACTCTGTGCATTATTCTGACTTTATCGAAATTTTCCTGGACTACCTCGTAAGAGATCAAGCGACACCAGATGTCTTTAGAAAGGACTTTGCCTGAGTTGAAAGTTGAAGATAATCAGGATTGACTATAAGAAGAAAAATGCTTCTTTTGAGGGAATATTCCAGAAGACAAGGGAACTATGGGCATCAAAGCACAGCCTTACTTTCATAGCTTTTATGTTCCGCCCAATGAACTATATGTTACAATGTCAATTACTTTTGCTGAATTTTGAAACAAATCTAATAGCGCTAGAATCAACAAGTATTTGTTAACTCTATAACCACCAGGGGGCAAAGGGCAGTATCATAATCTCAGCATGACAATCATACAAAGCAAATGCAACTTTTACATTTTGTTTATTAGATATTGTGCTGGCTATTCTATTCTCTTTTACCCTTTTATATTCTGCCTTTACTCTCAGTAATACCCACTGGATAGCAATTTCTAAAACAACTGTTTTAATTACTAACATTCGTAGATCTCAAATAATCATCTACTATTTTAATGTAAGATGATTACTTTTTCAAATAGAGACAATTATAAAAAATAAAATTATTTATGCATGAATGAACTAGAAATCACTACAATCTGATAGATTGCTTTGGAAATTTAATCTTCATTAATTTAAAAAAAGAAACTCAGTATCCCCTTTGTTGTTGTTGCTCTTTAGTTGAGTTGAGTCAGACTCTTTGCTACTCCTTAGGTTAATGAAATTGACACTTTTATTAACTTAAAAGTCTTTGTATTAATCTCTAAATAGGAAAAAATAAGAAACACATGAGAGTGAAATGAATAATTTTTGACAAAATTTCTTTAAAATGTAGGAGAAAATGAAAAAAGACTCCATATTTTCTTTATTATTCATTTTATTACTTAGCATCCCAAAGTTTCACATCTGTTATTTGTTGGTTATCTGTGCTTCCCATGTGAGTTTTCATAGCTGGATCTGGGGGAGTGGTTTAGTCATTCAGTTGTGTCCATTCCTGTGACTTCACAGACTGCCAGGCTCCTCTGTCCATGGGATTCTCCAGGCAAGAGTACTGGAGTGGGTTGCCATTTCCTTCAGGGGAGTAGAGAGAACCAAAGTGGTCACCTTAGTAGCTGATCACCCTACTACTGTAGGTTACTGAATTCTATACATTAAGTCAAAACACGGAGGCTGATTATGAAGTCTGCAGATACTGCACCTCCAGCTATTTGAAAAAAAAAAATGTTATCGATCTCATTTAGCATGCAATATCACCCTGAATCACTTCATAGTGTGGTACTTGGCTTATAAATCTCAGAAGCATTGCTTTAAAATTTCTGTATCTTTGGAAGCTTTTCTTAATAATAACCAGGCTATCCTGGTGGCTCAGATGGTAAAGAATCTGTCTGCAATGCTGGAGACCCAGGTTCAATCCCTGGGTTGGAAAGATCCCCTGGAAGAGGCAATAGAGACCCACTCCAGTACTCTTGCCTGGAAAATCCCATGGATGGAGGAGCCTGGTAGGCTGCAGCCCTTGGGGTTGCTAGGAGTCGGACACGACTGAGCGACTTCACTTTCACGCATTGGAGAAGGAAATGGCAACCCACTCCAGTGTTCTTGCCTGGAGAATCCCAGGGACGGGGAGCCTGGTGGGCTGCCGTCTATGGGGTCGCACAGAGTCGGACACGACTGAAGCGACTTAGCAGCAGCAGCAGCCAGTATTCTTGCCTGGGAAAGCCCATGGACAGAGGAGCCTGGTTGGCTACAGTCCATGGGGTCACAAAGAGTCAGACATGACTGAGTGACTAACACTTAATACAGTAATCATTTCTGAAATTAATCAATGAAAGGGCAAAATAACCCAAGGACATCTATGTCATGCGCGTGCACTCATGTGTGTTCACCCATGTGTGTATTGAAAATAATTAGAGTTTAGTCACTACTATTCCATGATTATGTTTTTTTTTCTCTTTTCTTTTTAATACTCTATGTCTTCCCCTCAATTGAATGGACAACACTGAAGGAAAAGCAAGGATTTGATAGCATCTCTGTGCCTTCGAGGTCCACCATAACTTGAGAGAACAAGTTACTCTCTGAGGTTAAGTTTACTTACCACGTGATGTCAGTGTTGCACTATAAGAGCACAATTAAGGGGGTGGGGGGGGGGTTGCAAGGGTTGTGGGAATAAATCTACTGAGGAAAAAGGGTTAATTTGAACGTTGAAGGTTATTATTTGTAGATAAGCCATCGCAATCTGAAATAAGTCTTCATGGAGGCTGACACAGCTCTTCTTTTGTAGGGAGTCAACCATCATATCCAACTACCATCTCATTCAAATTCAAAACATGACACCCATCAAACACAGCTGATTTTTTGTTCTTTTCAAATAGAAGAAGCCACATTAAGATGCTTGCTAATCTTAGATATCTAAAATGTCTTCCATCACTTTGAATGAAAACATATGCATATTCTATTTCCAGGTGAATAAAATGCAATTTAGCCGTGCATAATCAACTGAACCCTGCCCCTCTATTTAATTTCTAAGTTGTTTATGTTTACAGGAAGCCATTCTCTTCAAGGACAAATTTAATAAGGATAGTGTAGGAGGTTATAGGCAAGTGGCATGTGAAATGAAAAATGTGAAATGATTTCAATTTTGATACCTACTTAGCCAGGCCTGTGATTATAAAAGTTACAAGAAGGCAGTCTCCTCACAAATCAAACAGAGCCATAGATGTTTGTTTTCCAGTCCTCTAGATGTGCCTTTTTACTAAGAAGAATGCATACTGCAGATTTGCTTATCATATAGTTAAGTAGCTACTCTTCCTCATCAATGCAAAATCCACCACTGGGAAAATATATTGCTATATACTCGAAAGAATGAATAGCTTTAGATCTGTTACCTGCACTGGCTTGGAGGATGCACTGTGTACACGTTATTCCAGTGGCATCAAGGTTGAAGCTTGACAGAGCTTGAGGAATTTTGTTTTGCTTCTGTTTATTTTTTATTGGGAGATAATTACTTTGGCCACCTGATACAAAGATTGGACTCATTGGAAAGGACCCTGTTGCTGGGAGAGATTGAGGGCAGGAGGAGGAGGGGATGACAGAGGATGAGATGGTTGGATGGCATCACTGACTCCATGGACATGAGTTTGAGAAAACTCTGGGAGATAGTGAAGGACTGGGAAGCCTGGTGTGCTGCAGTCCACGGGGTCGCAAAGAGTCGCACACAGACTGAGACAACAGCAATTGCTTTACCGTGTTGCATTAGTTTCTGTTGTACGACAATGAATCATGCAGTACACATATATCCCCTTCCTCTTGAGCCTCCCTCCCACCCCCCTTTCTCACCCCTCTAGGTCATCACAGAGCACCGAGCTGAGCTCCCTGTGTTTTATCACTGCTTCCCACTAGCTCTCTGTTTTCAACCCTGTAGTACATACATTTCAGAGCTACTGTCTCAATTCATCCACCCTCTCCCTCCCCGCTGTGTTCACAAATCTGTTCCCTAAGTCTGCATCTCTTCCTGCCCTGCAAATAGGTCCATCAGTATCATTTTCCCAGATTTCATCTATATCCATTGATATATGATATTTGAGGAATGCTATTTTTTAATATTAAAAATTGGTCTAGATCTTATGTACACTTAACGAGAACTCCAGAAAGTCCTGAGAAACTGCAGAAATTATACCACAGATATAGGCATATCCTTTACTCACCAAAGACTCAAATACAGTCAATGTCAATGTAACCCATAATTATAAAGTGTAGGAAAACAGTCTTTCCATAACATTTCATTTTTTTACTTCTTGGAAATCAAATTACAGACATATGCATTCAATAATGAATTACTTTGGTAGATTGCTTTCTTGTTTGACATACCATTTAGAGTTTCTTAGGGTGACAGCTTAACTGTTTTGAAATATTATTTTTATTGCTGCCTCATTCAGCTCTCTAAGCTATCAAAATATGTCCTTCTCACCCACCTCTGCTCTGTTATACTAGAATATTAGTCCCCAGGGGAACATCAATAAATTCTTTCTCCAGAATAGCAGGTATTTAAAGGCTTAACCATGAAGCCATGAAAACCTATGCTGGCAAATCCACAATGGTAAGATCCTATACTTGAAGGAAGGCCCCATACCTAAGGTCTCACCCACACCAATAAATAGCTAGATAAAACAGAGAGATGATAGATAATCTATATACAGATATACATAGATAGACCATAGATATATAGATAAAGTCGCTTAGTCATGTCCAACTCTTGGCAACTCCATGGACTGTACCCTGCCAGGCTCCTCTGTCCATGGAATTCTCCAGGCAAGAATACTGGAGTGGGTAGCCGTTCCTTTCTCCAGGAATGGATCTTCCCAATCCAGGGATCAAACCCAAGTCTCCCACATTGGAGGCAGATTCTTTACCATCTGAGCCACCAGAGAAGCCCAGAGAGTTAGGAATTATAACCCACAGAACCAAGACTTTTTAAAGATTTGACTCCACTGTCCATGGAATTCTCCAGGCAAGAATACTGGAGTGGGTAGCCATTTCCTTCACCAGGAGATCTTTCTGACCCAAAGATCAAACTCAGGTCTCCTGCATTTCAGGTGTATTATTTACCATCTGAGGCACCAGAGAAGCTCCCAACTTTTCTTAGTTGCCTGCCAAATACTTCTTAGAGGAATGACTCAAAAGAAATTCATAGGCTCAGGGTAGTGGAGAGAAAAGTGAAAAAACAAAGTCGAAGTTAGTGCTCTCAGACGTCACACACACAGATCCATGGGAATCATGTGAAAATTCAGGTTCTGATTGAGTTGGTTTGGGCAGGGAGGCCTTGGGTTTTGCAATTCTAACAAGTTCCCAGCTGTGGTTGTTGCTGGGGGTCCATGGACAACACCGAGCAGCTACGACCTAAGGCAACGAGTTTTAAAAGGGGGTCAGAGGACAGGAGAAGTCCTGGCCACCTCCTTATCATGTGCTCATGCTAAGTCGCTTCGGTCATGTCCGACTCTGTGCAACCCTATGGACTGTAGCCCACCAGGCCTTCTGTTCATGGGATTCTCCAGGCAAGAATACTTGAGTGGGTTGCCATTTCCTACTCCAGGGACCCCCTTATCACTGGAGAATAAATAAAAATGCAGACTCATAGGCCCCATGCTTCATGACCCAAGTGAGCAGAGCTTGATGAATCTGCATTTTTAAAATGTTCCCCAGGAGACTCTGCCAGGACCCTAGGTTTGAAGCCTGAATAAGATGAGATTTTCTCCAATGTGTGGCTGGCAAATGAAGTAGTAGCTCATCCATCGATATTATAATGGCATCAGTTAACTCTTGAAAAACAGGGTGAGAGAGAATTGGGCTATTTCAGATTTGTCACTGTCCGTGATGACAGATTAAGGATTGTCATCCTCCTTTGAGATTAAAGATTGCAGAACATGGTCTCAATGGGGAAGAGATTCTATGAACTATCATAAAGAGAAACTGTCTTTGATAAGCTGAAACTTTTCATTCAAAAATAAATAGCCTGAATTGACCCTAGTCTATTCCAGTACTTTATGCTCATGTTCTCATTAAATCCTCACATCATCCTGAGAGGTAATATTATATTCATTTTACAGTTAAGGAACAGAATGAAAGGGCCATTAAGTCAATTACATAAAGTCATAAAGCTAAGGAGAAGGAGAATTGGGATATGACTCAGGTTTTTCCAACAGTAATCTTAAGTTTGGAACATCAGATTCATGCTTGCTTTAGGATATTTTGGAGAGGATGGCAAAAATTCTAATTCAATATTTTTGAAATTTTGCAAATTTCCCTTGTGAATTATATTTGGCTCCACAATGATAATGGCAAAAATCCCTAGAATAGTTCACATGCTGATGTAAATGCAAGCATTTGGATATATAATGATTAAAGAGAAATACCCACTGAGCTGTCTCAAGTCATTAGTGATGGGGGTGATGATAGTCGAGGTGAGAAATCATGTGGTTGTTGAATATCTTCATGCTTTTCCTTCCTGCTACACAAGTCATGTAACTTCACATTGTGGAAGCATCATAGGAAGACCAGTTTGCATAGAGCGGTCATGGTGATACAGAGGGAATTTAAAAGTATTATCTTCTGACATCAACACCTGAATTTGCAAGTCTTTGGAGGGGTACATTAAGGAGACAGAAAAGGCAATGGCACCCCAGTCCAGTACTCTTGCCTGGAAAATCCCATGGATAGAAGAGCCTAGTGGGCTGCAGTCCCTAGGGTCGCACAGAGTCAGACACGACTGAAGTGACTTAGCAGCAGCAGCAACACTAAGGAGAATAACCCTCTAAGTAAATAAAGAAAAAAGAGCTTGGTTCACAGTGATCTTTGAATACTAATATGCATATTGATTAATATTTTTTTGCAACACTCAGTATGAATCTCAGTATAAATTAAGGATGCCTTGGAACACAGAAATTGATCCCACTGGCTAAAGGCTCATCCAGTCACCCAGTGGACCTCATGGTTCTTTGATGTGAGATAAGAGGGAAAAGAATCTGTGTTCTTATTCAGTAAGTATGCGTGCATGTATGCTCAGTTCTGTATGACTCTTTAGGACCCCATGGACTGTAGCCCACCAGGCCCCTTGTCCATGGGATTTCCCAGGCAAGAATGCTGGAGTGGGTTGCCATTTCCTCCTCCTGGGCATCTTCCTGAGCCAAGGATGGAACCCACATCTCCTATGTCTCCTGGATTGCAGGTGGATTCTTTACCTGCTGAGCCATTGGTGAAGCGAGAGCTACATATAATAACAATAACCAAGAACCAAGGTCATATTTTTCTTTTTCTATCCCAGTTCATTCTTCCCACTACACACCTAATTAAAGTGCATAGTTTAGTGGTGGAGTGTGCTGATTTTGGAGCCAGATTAGCTAATTTTGAATCCCAGCTCTACCCCTCCCTAACTGTGTGACTCAGAACAATATAAATTAGTCTCAGCTTCATTTGTAAAATACAATTAAGGGCAGTAGGTTGAATTAAGTTGTTGTGAGGCTCAAATGAGTCAGTATCTGTAAAGTGCTTGGAACAGTGCCTGTATGGGGTACTTAAATGCTAGACTTTATGAGAACAACCTATGTGGAGATGCTAGGCTCCGTGGAGATGCTGTATGAGGTACTTAAATGTTAGACATCATGAGAACAACCTATGTGGAGATGCTAGGCTCCTATTTAAAGATTGTCCCTACACTACAGGAAATTTATAACTTTGAAAAATAGCATATTCCCTGTATAGCATTCATATCATAGTTTGACAACCCGAATACATGTATTTTTTTTGAGGGGAGGCGAATGAATATTTAGAATATATTGAGTTGGCCAAAATGTCCATTTGGGTTTTTATTATTATTTTTTTAAGATAACGGTAGCTCAGTCCGTAAAGAATCTGCCTGCAATGCAGGAGACCCGGGTTTGATTCCAGGATTGGGAAGATCCCCTGGAGAAGGAAATGACAACCCACTCCAGAATTTTTGCCTGGAGGATCCCATGGACAGAAGAGCCTGGCAGGCTAGGTCACAAGAGTCAGACACAGCTTAGTGACTAAACCACCACCACCACCAATAGTAATAAGTAAATATGTTCATTTTAGAGCAAAGAGTTAAATATACAGTTATTTGGTAAGAAGCGATCTTCAAGAGCAGAAACGGGGTATTAACAGGGGATGAGGGACACATTCAGAATTATGATTCTGTAAAGCTTTGCATTCTATTCAATCATTAACAATATAATTTAACAGAGAAGTGAGTGGCTCAACATCGATATTATTGGTCCTTGTCTGAGCTAATATATCTTCTGGCCCACTTTATTTATCACAGGCACTTTTTTCCCCCTATAACTCTGGTCTGCCTAGAAGGCTAGTGCTATGGTTGTCTCCCCAGGATCACCCTGAATAGAATTTAAGTCCCTGTGATGCTGACTCCTCTCTATTGGTCTTTAATGCTCAACTACCTTGCTCAACTGTGACCACATTGCATAAGCATATTTCCTTCACTTCTACATGCTTAATAAGACTTGTTGTTTACTCACTAAGTTGTGTCTGACTCTTTGCAACCCCATGGACTGTAGTCTACCAGGCTCCTCGGTCCATGGATTCCCCAGGCAAGAATACTGGAATGGATTGCCATTTCCTTCTCTGGGGGATCTTCCTAACCCAGGGATTGAACCTGGATTTCCTGCATTGTAGGCAGATTCTTTTACCATTGAGTCACCAGGGAAGCCCTACTCATCTTTGGGGTCTCAATATTCTCCTTGGAAGATAGGAATGGAGATAACTGTCCATTTGAAGGTCTTGTTACAGAGATCAATTACCTACCATTTTTGCAAATGTCTTTGAAGATTAAGTTCTTTTGCAAATTAAATAGTGTTATTACGCATACTAGAAATACATCCAGACTCACGATGACCATTTATAAAACACTCAAACCTCAAATACACACAGATTTTACCATTCCAATCTTTGTACACACTTATCTCCACGATGAAATTCTTTGATTTACAAAAATGGCCTGCAAAAACAGGGGGAAATGCCCACTTGAAAAGTTATTTGAATTTAACCAGCATTATGGTAATTTAGTATAAAGCACTGGGCTCTGATGTTTAGCCTAAAATGGAGAATAATACTGTAATCTGATCCTTAAGAAGTTTAAGGCCTAATTTGTGAGATTAGATATCAGAAGTGTACATGTCCACAAGAGAAATGTTAAAGCAGTGGTATTCAATCATATTCTTCCACAGATTATTTCTTAAATGAGTCTTAAAAGGAAGTCCAATATGTAAAAAATATGTACTTGTAGTGGTTCTGATTGGAGCAGTAGAGCCTGAAACTCTGATTCTCCGTGTGCCAATGTCCTCCATTAAAAAAAATTCCAAACAGCACAATTTGAAAACTACTGATTTCATTAGCCATTCAAGACACTACCAGTAAAACGTAGTGGTCTTGTAGGTTTCAGCAAGTACTGTTGCTTGCTTTCCAACATCCATTCTCCCATCTTCAACCCTTCTAACAGTTCTACGTTTCCATTCCCTCCTCTTCCAGGTAATCATGGCCTCAAGAGAGAACGCCCTGCTTCTAGACCCAAAAGGGGACTCCTGATTGGTCCATGGATCCTCAGACTGTCTCCAGACTCCATTATAGCTTCAAAGACTGAGGACCCCAAAGAGCATTTAGGATTATATATCTATCAGCATTTAATATATTAGAAGGTAAGCCTGGAAAATATTCATTAAATATATACATTAAATATTTGTTAAAATATCAAAATAAGGCTATTAATATTCATTAGCATAAACAACATATGAACAATTGCTACATTTTCTAAAATCAAAGCAGTTCATTTAAAAAGTGGCACTGTTTTATACTTACAAGCTCCTTTAATAGCTCTCTTAATAGGGGAAAGCTAGACTCGCCCACCTGCCTTGCATTCAGTTTGTTGTATTATGTCATTTTGTTTGAAGACTGAAAAAACTACCTATGCTATTAGATTGTTGGAAATATGAGATTATTTCAATAGCCTTTTCATAAAATTGTGGATATTCTTCTTTGATAGAACCAAAACTTAACAAGTGATCACTTCTTAACAATAGTGTTGTGAAATCTGAAAACATATTTCTGAAACTTTTGGTCCTGGTTACACTAAAATTCTTCAGTTTTATATGCAGAATAATGCATATAATTTATATGCACTAATATATATAATAATGAGTCTTTTATTCATACATAGTTTTACAACAATAATCACTGGTCATTTAGAAAATGTTGGTTCAGTGTCATGCATATCTTCCAAATTTTATGTTTCATTTTACAAAAACAAAAGATCACATTTATTAACAACATTATCAACCTCATCAGAAACATCTTTAGTATTAGGAAACTGTACAGCTCCTGGTAACAGAAAATAGTATACTCAAATCCCAATTTTTTCTTAGAAGCTAATATTTTATCATTGGCTACAATTAGTGTCAGTGGCTTTCCTTGACATCACTGACACTTTTTTTTTTCTTTCAAAATAATATCTGCAAATGCTCATGTCTAGTAACCACAATGTATCCATCGGATTTCATTCAAGAAAAAATGGTAGTCTATGAAAATAGTGGGCTTCCCAGATGGCTCAGTGTAAAGAATCCACCTGCAATACAGCTGACATAGGTTCGATACCACGGGTGCGAAGATCCCCTGGAGAAGGAAATGGCAACTCACTCCATTATTCTTGCCTGGGAAATCCCACAGACAGAGCAGCCTGGCAGGCTACAGTCCACGGAGTCACAAAAGAGTGGGACATGACTTAGCAACTAAACAACAACAATAGAAATAGTTGCTGATTCAGCGTATGACTCAAACAATTGAATAAGAACTTTTCCTACATGTATTGTGGCCCACAATCGAAGTTTTGTTGTTGTTGTTTACATTCTCCATTTCCCCACACAAAATAGTAAGAAATCTGTACAAGTCAAAAATTTTTATTGAGATATAGTTGATGTACCAAAATTTGCTATTTGCTATGTTAATAATTTTTACTGCTTCATCAAGGAGAGTCTTAAATGAAACAAGCTCTCAAATTATTTCCATCATTCAATTTTTGCAAGTATATGATAGTGAAGAATGCAGTAACTTTTTAATCTGATGCCACTGCTCAGCTGGTGCTAAGTCAGCAACTGTTTTACCCATCATTGCCTTTGCAATGTGCAAAGCACAAATTTCAACACACAAAAAAGCAAATAACCCTGCGTTATTTTTATGACACTAGTTTTGGTTTTGCCAATTTTTATTGTTGTTATTCAGTCACTAAGTCACGTCCAACTCTTTGTGGTCACTTGAACTGCAGCATGCCAGGCTTCCCTGTCCTTCACAATTTCTTGCAGTTTGCTCCATGTCCGTTGGGTTGGTGGTACCATCCAACCATTTCATCCTCTGTCACCCACTTCTCCTCCTGCCTTCAATCTTTCCCAGCATCAGGGTGTTTTCCAATGAGTCAGTTCTTCATATCAGGTGGCCAAAGTATTGGAGCTTCAGCTTTGGCATCAGTCCTTCCAGTGAATATTCACAGTTGATTTCCTCTAGGATTGACTGGTTTTGCCAATACCTGAAATAAGTTAAGGGACAGCCAGGAGTCTGTAGATCATACATTATGGACTACTAATCTAACCTAGCCATATCTTAGTTACAGGACAATGATTGGTATTCAACTCTGGCCAGTGAGCTTATGCTTGGAGTTTCTTTGAAATGGTCTCTTGGCTCATATAAAGACATATAGGCATAGGTAGCCCTCTTCTTCCTGCAGATTTTGTCATGTCTGTGTGTGGTATCTTGAACTGCAGTAGCCACCTAACTACGGGGTAAACTAGACTGTGGAGAGGTCATCACAGAGAGAATGGCAGGACTTAACAATGCAGAAAGAACCTTAATCCTTGATGGTGTGTGAAGCCGCCAGAATGACTAACCCCAAAGTCATTCTGCCTCTGAACATCTTGTTTTGGAATTTAGTACATTTCCGTTTCGGTTTTCTTATTATTTGCCATCAAAACCATCCCAACTGGTACCAAGATACCTTTTATTACTTTATTTGAGCTGGGGTTACACTACAGTGAAAGAGGCTTAATTCTCTAACTAGCAAAAAAAAAAAAAAAAATCAGGATTTATGTAATTTATTATGTAAGGAAAGAAATAAGTGATAAGTTACAACATTTTGAAGTTTAAAAATGGAGCTTATTTGAGCAGATGGCACTCTTTACAATACTCAGTTGGCTAGAGTTTCTTTAGAGGGCACCATGTTCTCTCTTCTGAATGAATTAAATATGTCATAAGAGCAAGATAAAGATTATAAACCTATAAACTTAGGTTTCACTGACCTAAGTCAGAGTTATTTAAGTGCTACCTTCCTAAACACACTACTCTTTTTCTATGAAGGAGTTAACTCATAAAGTAGTGCAATCATTTCCCATGGTACATTTTTTGTCATATATTAAAATTGGAAGGGGCCCAGTAGAAGTGTGAAAAAAACAAGTAAGTGAATGCTAAAATATGTTTTAGGTGAAAATAACATTTGAGCAAAAATATTGTAGATCACAAGTCCAAACTGCCTGCCACTATTCAGTTATTTATTTTAAATATTTATCTAAAAATATCTGAGATGTAAAACTATACCCCAAATTATAAAACAAGCAAATGATGACATTTCAAATCATCATTTTAGTACTAATGCTATCCTTCAAGAAAAGAAGAGTGATCAGCAAGCCAGGCCACTGAATTGATAAGCCTCCTTCCCATGTGTGTCTTCTTTTTATTTTTAGAAACCAGAATTACTACATGGAAATGAGACAAAAAATGCTTTTACAGTAATATTCAAGTTCATCATTAAAGCTTACCTCGTTAGATGTCATCACTGATTACTTAAAGATTTAATGTCTGAACATGCCTTGTAGCTGTGTGTGCATGTGCCCAGTCACTCAGTCCTGTCCAGCTCATTGTGAATGTATGGATTTTTGCCCATCAGGCTCCTCTGTCTGTGGGATTTTCCAGGAAATCCTGGAGAGGATTGCCATTTTCTCCTCCAGGGGCTCTTCCCAAACCAGAGATCAAACCTGCATCTCTTGAGTCTCTGCATTGGCAGGTGAATTCTTTACCACTAGCACCACCTGGAAAATGCCACTTTATAATTACAGCATTCTAAAGTGGTTTTGATTTTATTTTATTGTCTATGTATCATTTAAATATAATATACAGAATGGCCACGTTCCATGACCTTAATCACCGAATTACGGAATTATATGGCTGTTAAAAGCCAGCTTATATTGGGACTTTTTTGGTGGTCCAGTGGCTAAGATTCCGTGCTCCCAAAGTAGGGGTCATAGGTTTGATCCCTGCTCAAGGAGCTAGATCCCACATGAGTCACGTAAAGATCCCACACACCCCAGCTAAAGATGTCTTATGGGGCAATAAAGATCAAAGATTTCACATTCCACAATTAAGACCAGCTACAGCCAAATAAATATTTTGTTTAAAGATTGTTTCCCTTAAAAAATAACATATTAATTATGTTAAAAACTAGACTAAATAAAGTTATTTATATTAAAATTATGGTGGCATAGTGATAAAGAATTTGTCTGCCAATGCAGGAGATGCAAGAGACATGGATTCTACCCCTGGGTTTGGAAGGTCCCCGGGAATAGGAAATGGCAACCCACTCTGGTATTCTTGCCTGGAGAATCCCAGGGACGGAGGAGCCTGGTGGCCTACAGTCCATGTGTTTGCACAGAGTTGGATGTGACTGAGCACACAAGCACATGTTAAAATTATATTAAGAAAGCTGTGGTACATATACACAATGGAGTATTACTCAGCCATTAAAAAGAATACATTTGAATCAGTTCTAATGAGGTGGATGAAACTGGAGCCTATTATACAGAGTGAAGTAAGCCAGAAGGAAAAACACCAATACAGTATACTAACGCATATATATGGAATTTAGAAAGATGGTAACGATAACCCTGTATACGAGACAGCAAAAGAGACACTGATGTATAGAACAGTCTTATGGACTCTGTGGGAGAGGGAGAGGGTGGGAAGATTTGGGAGAATGGCATTGAAACATGTGAAATGTCATATATGAAACGAGATGCCAGTCCAGGTTCAATGCACGATGCTGGATGCTTGGGGCTGGTGCACTGGGACGACCCAGAGGGATGGTATGGGGAGGGAAGAGGGAGGAGGGTTCAGGATGGGGAACACATGTATACCTGTGGTGGATTCATTTTGATATTTGGCAAAACTAATACAATTATGTAAGGTTTAAAAATAAAATAAAATTAATTAAAAAAAATAAATAAAATAAAAATTAAAAAAAAGAAAGTAAACAAAAATAAAAACAATATTATATCTAAAAAAAATAAATAAAATTATATTAAGAGAATGCATTCAGTATATATGCAAACTCTAAAGACATCCAAACGTAATGTGGTATTTTCTATACCTTCTTTCCTTCTAATGTAGATTTCTATTAGAATTCAACCCAATATTGGGTTGGCCAAAAAAAATGTACACACGTATTTAAAGCCTGTGTTCTCCCACATCTAAGTACTTCAGCCAGAAGGCCCCTGTAGCATATCTGCATGTCCTTCAAAGCCAATTTGAATTCCACTTCTGTCAGAAAGTTTCATCTCAGCTGTCCTGAGGGGGGCATAGATCTCTCTTTCCCATAATAATATGGCACTTTGTTTATCTTTCGAACTTACAGTCTTTCTTGAAACTGAATTGTTTATGAGTATCTTCTCCCATGATGAAGTATAAGAGGTCAGGGACCATGTATAATTTATCTGGACAAACCCCTAAATGCTATAATAATCTTTTGCATATGATATCCATGAACAAGGGTTTGTTGAAATAAACTGAATTGAATTTGGAGTATTTTAAAATTTGAGGTAATCTTACATTCAAACAGAAGATCAAGGAAGATAATTTGAGAAGTTTATGGTTTCTTTTGCACTATATTGAGTAACGCATTCTCAAAATCACTTGTCAAAAGACAGAGGTCAAAATAAATTTGGAGATTCTATTTCTTAGTTTCTAGTTGCACTCTAATGAAAGTAAGTGAAATTTTATTTTCCCTAATTTTCCTCAGGCTGTTCATTCCTTAATAGTACCTCAATATTTTGTTGACTATTGAACCACTGTTGGGGACATCACCTGGGAGCTTGTTAGAAATGCAGAATGTCAGGTCAAGTCAAGACCACCAGGATCAGAATCTGCATTCGTTTTTTTGTTTTTGTTTTTTTTTAAGTGTATTTTAAAAGAAAATCCAGTAATTTTTGTACACATTAAATTTGAGAAGCAAATTTGATAATCTTAGAGATAATCATATAATCTCTAAGAAAATCTCCTCCCTTACCCACCCACTCCGCCACCCCATCCATCACCCCCACCCCACATACACAAGTCCTGGTTACCTTTTGAGGCAATTTCTGGTTTCTAGAACAGTAATAGAAATGGTAAACAATTTTTGTTTCCATTTGTATTAGACGAGCTTCACTTAGGTATGGACTGGAGGGTTCTTTTATGTAATTAAAACTTGTCCTTTATCTTCAGTGCTATGATTACTTACTTCAAATCCAAGGCTAAGTATAAAGTTAAGTGAAACATCCTATCTGTGAAGCAAGAATAATCTAGATGTTTAAAGTTATGTAATACATTTGGGCTTTTCATCCTTTAAAAATCATTTATATTTTTCTAGGCTTCATGCCTGATTTCCTTTGCTTCAGTCAGGTAAGTGGTGATGCTTTCTTCTACCTCAGCTGTAATTAACAAACAGGCAAACCTTCCCACGTTTTGTAATATTATGAGAAATAGAGCATTCACCAACTACCAGCTGTGTATCAGAAATCCACCTTAAAATTATTCTCCTAATCAATTAGATTTCATTATTTCCATTTTACAGATGAAAAAAGTTATATGTTTCTTGGGGGTGGGTTGGATGCTCTCCTTAAGATCACTTCTGGTGTCATTTTTTTACTTCAAAATTTATGATTTATCAAGCACATTCATACATCCAATAATGCCAATTTGTTGATCCTTTCATATTTTCCTGCTCTAGGATTACAAATTAAGAGTAAGTAAAACAGACATAGATTTTGCCCTCAAAAACCTGCATTATACTAGGAGAGCTGAAAAATACTGATGTTATCGAAAATAAGGTATTACCAAAAAACCTGAACAAACAGTTTGGCCAACCCAATAGTAAAAGCTTTTAGTGAATTCATTAATAGTGTTTGTGTAAAACATTTTGAAGGGAAGTTTCAAGATATAATGAAAGTGTGCTACATGAGAATCTAAATTAGTCTGAAAAGCAGAACAAGGCTTTCCTGAACTATCTTCTGAGTTGAACTCTGAAAATGAATAGTTATTAACCAGGCAAGAATGTAGAGGAAGATGAGCATGTGTAAATTCCTGGGAAAAATTGGTCCACCCCCACACTAGAAAGCCAGTTTTAAGTTCTGGGATTTGATTCAGAGTTTGTGGATGAAAATTTCAGCTTCACCAAGTGCATGCTTTAAGATTTCTCTGATTTCTAGATTTATTGCAATGGGAATAGAACCATAATAATAATAACAAAGCAACAACAACAAATCAGGAATAATAATATCTACTGCAAAGTGCCTGGCATAAAACAGATACTCTAGATACATTCATTAAATAAATGGATTATTATTATGAGGATAATAATAATAATTATTTTTATAAGGTGGTAAATGAGGGAAAACCATAATCATTCATTTATCCCTTCATTTATTTGTCCTTCATTCACCAAAAAATTCATTCTTTTTGTGTGTCCAGTAATAAAACATTGAACAAAGAATCTTTATTATATAAATGGTCATTATTTTTACTAATATATAACACTGATAAGGATTCCATAAATATTATTGAATCATGATTTTCAATGCTCACATGTTTTTTTAAATAGCTTATCATTTGGGGAAAAATTTAAGTAACCATTTCAAAGTGTATAGCCTCAGTTCAGGTCAGTTCAGTTCAGTTCAGTCACTCAGTCGTGTCTGACTCTTTGCGACCCCATGAATCGCAGCACCAGGCCTCCCTGTCCGTCACCATCTCCCGGAGTTCACGCAAACTCACGTCCATCGGGTTGGTGATGTCATCCAGCCATCTCATTCTCTGTCGTCCCCTTCTCCTCCTGCCCCCAATCCCTCCCAGCATCAGAGACTTTTCCAATGAGTCAGCTCTTCACATGAGGTGGCCAAAATACTGAAGTTTCAGCTTTAGCATCATTCCTTCCAAAGAAATCCCAGGGCTGATCTCCTTCAGAATGGACTGGTTGGATCTCCTTGCAGTCCAAGGGACTCTCAAGAGTCTTCTCCAACACCACAGTTCAAAAGCATCAATTCTTCGGTGCTCAGCTTTCTTCACAGTCCAACTCTCACATCCATACATGACCACTGGGAAAATCATAGCCTTGACTAGACAGACCTTCGTTGGCAAAGTAATGTCTCTGCTTTTCAATATGCTATGTAGGTTGGTCATATATTTTCTTCCAAGGAGTAAGTGTCTTTTAATTTCATGGCTGCAATCACCATCTGCAGTGATTTGGGAACCCAAAAAATAAAGTCTGACACTGTTTTCACTGTTTCCGCATCTATTTCCTATGAAGTGATGGGGCCAGATGCCATGATCTTCGTTTTCTGAATGTTGAGCTTTAAGCCAACTTTTTCACTCTCCTCTGTGACTTTCATCAAGAGGCTTTTAGTTCCTCTTCACTTTCTGCCATAACGGTGGTGTCATCTGCATATCTGAGGTTACTGATATTTCTCCCGGCAATCTTGATTCCAGCTTGTGCTTCTTTCAGCCCAACATTTCTCATGATGTACTCTGCATAGAAGTTAAATAAGCAGGGTGACAACATACAGCCTTGATGAACTCTTTTTCCTATTTGGAACCAGTCTGTTGTTCCATGTCCAGTTCTAACTGTTGCTTCCTGACCTACATACAAATTTCTCAAGAGGCAGGTCAGGTGGTCTGATATTCCCATCTCTTTCAGAATTTTCCACAGTTTATTGTGATCCACACAGTCAAAGGTTTTGGCATAGTCAATAAAGCAGAAATAGATGTTTTTCTGGAACTCTCTTGCTTTTTCCACGATCCAGCAGATGTTGGCAATTTGATCTCTGGTTCCTCTGCCTTTTCTAAAACCAGCTTGAACATCAGGAAGTTCACGGTTCACGTATTGCTGAAGCCTGGCTTGGGGAATTTTGAGCATTACTTTACCAGCATGTGAGATGAGTGCAATTGTGTGGTAGTTTGAGCATTCTTTGGCATTGCCTTTCTTTGGTGTTGGAATGAAAACTGACCTTTTCCAGTCCTGTGGCCACTGCTGAGTTTTCCAAACTTGCTGGCATATTGAGTGCAGCACTTTCACAGCTTCATCTTTCAGGATTTGAAATAGGTCTACTGGAATTCCATCACCTCCACTAGCTTTGTTCGTAGTGATGCTTTCTAAGGCCCACTTGACTTCACATTCCAGGATGTCTGGCTCTAGGTCAGTGATCACACCATCGTGATTATCTGGGTCATGAAGATCTTTTTTGTACAGTTCTTCTGTGTATTCTTGCCACTTCTTCTTGATATCTTCTGCTTCTGTTAGGTCCATACCATTTCTGTCCTTTATCAAGCCCATCTTTGCATGAAATGTTCCCTTGGTATCTCTAATTTTCTTGAAGAGATCTCTAGTCCTTCCCATTCTGTCATTTTCCTCTATTTCTTTGCATTGATAGCTGAGGAAGGCTTTCTTATCTCTTCTTGCTATTCTTTGGAACTCTGCATTCAGATGCTTATATCTTTCCTTTTCTCCTTTGATTTTTGCTTCTCTTCTTTTCACAGCTATTTGTAAGGCCTCCCCAGACAGCCATTTTGCTTTTTTGCATTTCTTTTCCATGGGGATGGTCTTGATCCCTGTCTCCCATACGATGTCACAAACTTCCATCCATAGTTCAACAGGCACTCTATCTATTAGATCTAGGCCCTTAAATCTATTTCTCACTTCCACTGTATAATCATAAGGGATTTGGTTTAGGTCATACCTGAATGGTATAGTGGTTTTCCCTACTTTCTTCAATTTAAGTCTGAATTTGGCAATAAGGAGTTCATGATCTGAGCCACAGTCAGCTCCTGGTCTTGTTTTTGCTGACTGTATAAAGCTTCTCCATCTTTGACTGCAAAGAATAGAATCAATCTGATTTCGGTGTTGACCATCTGGTGATGCCCATGTGTAGAGTCTTCTCTTGTGTTGTTGGAAGAAGGTGTTTGCTATGACCAGTGCATTTTCTTGGCAAAACTCTGTTAGTATTTGCCCTGCTTTATTCCGTATTCCAAGGCCAAATTTGCCTGTTACTCCAGGTGTTTCTTGACTTCCTACTTTTGCATTCCAGTCCCCTATAATGAAAAGGACATCTTTTTTGGGTGTTAGTTCTAGAAGGTCTTGTAGGTCTTCATAGAACCATTCAACTTCAGCTTCTTCAGCGTTCCTGGTTGGTGCATAGACTTGGATTACTGTGATATTGAATGGTTTGCCTTGGAAACAAACAGAGGTCATTCTGTCGTTTTTGAGATTGCATCCAAGTACTTCATTTCAGACTCTTTTGTTGACCAGGATGGCTACTCCATTCCTTCTGAGGGATTTCTGCCCACAGTAGTAGATATAATGGTCATCTGAGTTAAATTCACCCATTCCAGTCCATTTCAGTTCGCTGATTCCTAGAATGTCGAGGTTCACTCTTGCCATCTCCTGTTTGACCACTTCCAATTTGCCTTGATTCATGGACCTGACATTCCAGGTTCCTATGCAATATTGCTCTTTACAGCATTGGACCTTGCTTCTATGCCCAGTCACATCCACAGCTGGGTATTTTTACTTTGGCTGCATCCCTTCATTCTTTCTGGATTTATTTCTCCACTGATCTCCAGTAGCATATTGGGCACCTACTGATCTGGGAAGTTCCTCTTTCAGTATCCTAACATTTTGCCTTTTCATACTGTTCATGGGGTTCTCAAAGCAAGAATACTGAAGTGGTTTGCCATTCCCTTCTCCAGTGGACCACATTCTGTCAGACCTCTCCACCATGACCCGCCCGTCTCAGGTTCCCCCATGGGCATGGCTTAGTTTCATTGAGTTAGACAAGACTGTGGTCCTAGTATGATTAGATTGACTAGTTTTCTGTGAGTATGGTTTCAGTTTGTCTGCCCTCTGATGCCCTCTTGCAACACCTACAGTCTTACTTGGGTTTCTCTTACCTTGGGCGTGGGGTATCTCTTCACGGCTGCTCCAGCAAAGCGCAGCCGTTGCTCCTTACCTTGGACAAGGGGTATCTCCTCATCGCCGCCCTTCCTGACTCTCAACGTGAGATAGCTCCTCTAGGCCTTCCTGCAAATCTGGTTCTCAAATTACATACCAGTCCTCAAGAAGTTTGATTATTTAGTAGTTCTGTTTTTCCACATAAGAGCTTTGTGTTAATCCTGGATTTTTGAGTTCTCCAAATAATTTTAAACAAATGTCAATTCATTAAGCTAAAATAATTTGAGAAAACCTAAGGAGTGAACTATGCCAGATTCAAGTTTTTAAATCAGGAGCCTACGTTCCTACTCCTATTTTTTCAGAGAATGCCAGAAGGTGCTTCAGAACAATTTGTTGCAGTAGAGGCTTCTATTTTTTTCCTCAACTATAATCAGAAAAATTTCTAACTATTACAAATTATCAAGCAAGCAGCTATTAATCTAAGTCATAAACATGTAGTACTAATTGACATTCTCTTCTATGGTTTGTATAAATGGAACATATATATATACAGGATTGCTTTCAATTGGCAGCATTTCTACCTAACAGTTAAACTTACTGACTCAAACTCTATTTTCCTTGGGTCAATGGATTAAACACCATTGTAAATCTCCAGCAATTGCAACAGGTCTTAAGCAAAATTTTAAGCTTATTTCTATGCATTTCAAATAAAGCATATCCCATTTCTTTCCAAACATTAAAAAAAAGAAGAAAAAAAACACTACTGGATATGATTTTGCAACTTTTTAAAATCATAGTTTATAAAGATGTTTAAATATTTTAATGGAAAATCTGAAGTGAGGCAGAGAGTGAGTTTTTTTTTTAATATTTATACATTTATTTATAAGGAAATTATGATCTAAATATTTACAACATATAGGAAACCAGAGGATACGTTTATACAAAGCCAGTCTGCAAAGAATTCAAATGTGCAAAAACGACAGTTCAGTATCTCAAACTACTCCTGGTTCAGCAGACTAGCTCCTTCACTTTCACACATCAATATTTGATACAAAAAAGTTCTTTTGGCAAAACCTATAATGCCAAGAAAAAGGACAAGTTGCAATTTCAGTCACTAAGTCCACCATTTACTCCAAGCAGTCAAATCTCTCTAGTTTCAGCTGCAATCAGTTCTCAGAGAGACAGACCACTGGATGTCATTTCTGTGATGAGTGCTGACCAGCTTTTGATCAAGTAATTTTCTCAGACCCAGTTGAAGACAAGGAGCTTAGACGGGCAGTAAAAACAGCAATGGTTATCTGAGACAAGAGTGCCTGAAAGGTACCAGCTTTGACTCATCCCAATGGAAAAAAACCTTCAATATCCCAGGATTCAGCTATATCCAACAGTTCTGCATTAGTAATGCATTTGCATTTTCCAAAACAAAGAATCCAAAAAATGAAATAGAGATGAGGAAGTTTTTAGATTTAAATACTGAAAGGAAAGGATGGTCTTAAAATCATTTACCCACTAATAAATAGTAAGGCTTTGTTTGGAACCAGTTATTATCAAAATTGACCACAGTAGTAAAATACAAATAAAACTTGCTTTATGTCAGAATAGGGGAGCTCCCATATTAAGTATATTCCTTTTGATAAAATGACAACTGAAAATATAATTTTCTATAATTGTATCATTTTACTTAGGTAAATCAAAATCAATTAATTTACTTTGGTTTATATTTCCTATAACATTTAGTGCTTGAAATGTAAAAATAAACAAGTGAATTTTTCTGATATTTATTCACTTAGCTATAAAATGAGAATATGTCCAAAACCATTTACCAGAAGATCAATAATAAAGATCTTATATTAACCCATTTTTGTCAAAATTGCAACAGTGAAATAGAATAACAATAAGAAAAAAAAAACATTGCTTATAACATGAATACATTAATACACTGCCTTATGTAACATTCATTGATTCAAATTGAGCCAGGCAAAATTCATGGGAAAAAATGGATATAAATCACAGATTTATATTCTCCTATGATTCTCGTATAATTCTCCTATAATTCCATATCCATTCTCCTGTATCCTGTTTTTGCTCCATAAACCAAAACCCATAACATGTAATATGTAATATAAGCTAAAGTTTCACATTCAGAGTTAAAAAGTCTAAAAATCTTGGGCATTAAAATCTGCGGCATCCACTTTGTTGGCTGGGATAACCAACAAGAGCTTTTAGGAAGAGGTGACACTTGAAATCTACCTTTAGTTGAATGTTGAAAATGCTGGGTGGCCAAGGAGAATGAACTTTGAAGGAGGACTGTGAGAAAACCACGGAGGAAGAAAATTCATCTTTTAAAGTCCAAATAGATTGGGCAGGTAGCTAAAAGTACCATATTACTTTAATTCAGACAGCTGCTGATTACACCAGCCCTCATTTATATTAAAGTTAGTATTTTAATCTAACTTTATATTGTACCAATAATTTGCACAATTATTTCCTATCTCAATAAGGAAGAACTGTCAATTATAACATTTCACGTCATTAATTATATGATGCCTCTTAATTTCAAATTTGCAATATGGAAAATATATAAACAAGAAATGATGAAATATATAAACAAAAAAAACATATTCTTCACATTGCCATTAAAATATTTAACTTGCTTTTTTTGTCTTTAATTAAGCATTTAGTTGAGAGTTGTCAACTTACATAAAGTTAAATGGCTATGCAGGCAGTTATTCACATAGTTTCTGCCAAAAACCTAGCTGGAGTCAGATATAACATAACTTTATCAAACAGCAGGCAAGAACAAAATGTTAACATTATTGTGTGCTTGGGAAATGATGAGGGGATAAAAGCTATCAGCTCAGCTCAACTCACTGGTGTGATGCTTATATCATAGTGTAAGAGGTCTTTTTGCACCTCTGCTGAATTTCAACAGTTCCATTCACTGGGCAGTAAGCACTTCAGTGCATGGCCAAAACGCTGACAGAAAGCCAGCTTTTCTTTTCTCAATTACTCGACTTCCCTCTATCTCCTCAGAAAGTAACAACCTTGAGAGACTAAAAATTTTTACTGTAAATGCACATTTCCAATTAAAACTTTCTCTCCCCATGACTCTGACATGTTTTTCTCTGTTTTCTCCATAAATTAGTGAACTTGTGGGCTTAACTTTTACATAATAGCTCCAAGGTCTTACCTCATGTCATTTTGTCTGACAGTTTGGGGTGGGGAGGGAAAACAATTTGATTACTTTTCTATCAAAATAAAAACACAAAACCATCATTACATTTCTGAAAATAATAAGGATTGCACAGGTTGTAAAGCAGCTGCTGAGAGTTAAATAGCCTGTAGGTAGTTATTATTTTGCATTGTCAAGGCTATGGTTTTCCAGTAGTCATGTATGGATGTGAGACTTGGACTATAAAGAAAGCTGAGTGCCAAAGATGGATGCTTTTGAACGGTGGTGTTGGAAAAGACTTTTGAGAGTCCCTTGGACTGCAAGGAGATCCAACCAGTCCATCCTAAAGGAGATCAGTCCTGAATATTCACTGGAAGGCCTGATGCTGAAGCTGAAATGCCAATACTTTGGCCACCTGATGCAAAGAACTGACTCATTTGAAAAGACCCTGATGCTGGGAAAGATTGAAGGTGGGAGGAGAAGGGGACAACAGAGGATGAGATGGTTGGATGGCATCACTGATTCAATGGACATGAATTTGAGTAAACTCTGGGAGTTGGTGATGGACAGGGAGGCCTGGTGTGCTGTGGTCCATGGGGTGGCAAAGAGTCAGACACGACTGAGAGACTGAACTGAACTGAACTAATGTTGCTTTGTTTCACATCAACCACAAATTCATTTTAAAGTGATATAGTAGATGAGGTTTCTTTTTTCTCCTGTGGGAGATGACAACCATGCTCTTTCTAAATAGATACAAATGAAAAAAGTGCAGCTAATGGAAAATTAACAGCTTACAAATTATAAATAGATTCATGTATTAATTAGTTTCTATCCAAGATATGCATACAGCCATGTAAATAAATATGCATATTGAAACTAGGAAATTATGAGAGGCAATGCCATCAGCACATGTAACTCTGTTTCAAGAATTAGGAAATGCAGGTTAACTCCCAATTCACTGATGCTATGGGTGTTTGAAGCTGAATCAACATAAAAGGATATTGAATACCTACCAGATTGATCTACATAACATCAACAGAACAATGTGTTCTCTTTTTCATTGACACTTTCAGAGATCAAAAAAGTCCTGTGCCACAGATGTGTGTATATGCTCAGTCACTCAGTCGTGTCTGATCTAGGCCATCCCAAGGGCTGTAGCCCACCTGGCTTCTCTGTCCATGGAATTTTCCAAGCAAGAATATTGGAACAGTTTGCCATTTCTTACTCCGGGGGTACTTTCCAACCCAGGGGTCGAAACTGACTGTCTCCTGCATTGGCAAGCAGATTCTTCACCACTGTGCCACCTTGGAAGCCCCAGATACAATTCTCTAATTTGCGCTTAAACTCATAAAATATCCTGTCATCAAAATATAATGTGAAATGGTTTATGCACTTTACATATTTGTCTTCTTTTTCTTTATGGATCATGAAGCTTTATATATGTCTCAAGATTTTAAATCAAATATGTGTATCTGATTTAGTCAATTTGTAAGGAAAATGTCAAATGCGATGGTCTATATATCATTCTAGTAGAAGATAATTTTGTTAATTTTTAAGATAACAAGTGAAAGAGATTCATTGCTCCTATTTTCAGTCTATAAATAATCCCTGTTTATTTGGTCAATAGTATCACCCACATAGACTATCAATTCTTTGAATAAACTATTAAATGCATTAACTTCATTTCCATGGATTTTCATTGCCCTAGTGTGTTACCATATAAAAATGTTAATGAAGCATGAAGTTGCCAAATAGCAAGTTCAAGGATATACTAATTTGGATGTGTTTGGATGCATGCAATAAAAGAAAGCATTCAACTCAAAGTATCTCATATGGTTAAGAAAATCTATTACGGCACATCTAAGTTGTCAAAAGAGGCTAACTCCCAGGTGAGTGAATTTAGTGGCTCAATACCTTAACCAAAGATCCAATTTTTCCAGTCCTTATACTCTGCCATATTTCCTGGATTGACTTTATTTTTCAGGCAGTCCTCCTTTTGATTTCACCTGCAGTCCCATATGAAGACCTGACAAATTCCATGAAAAGAGGGATATTGTTTTATCCACTGTTTCAATTATTGGCGTTGAGGAGAGGCAAGGTCATCTTTCCCAGAAGCCTCCACATTCTTCTGTCTTTATTGACTTGACATGTTCCTATGCTCATGCTTAGACTGAGCACAGTACTGAAAAGCAAGAGATTCATAGCCTGCCAAAGAAGCACACGGCCATGTGGAAGATGGTGGATGGCAGAATAAAATGGACACTCTTTAAAGAAGAAAGAGGGGGCTGAATATTTTCTGAGTGGGCACAGCATTTAATAAGAATCAGAGAAAGAAAGCAGGGGATATGTTTCAAACAGTACAAGTTGACAATTTGATTTTAAAAGAATGCATGTATTCATCCAACACGCTTTTTGAACCAAAATTTGGTGGCTCCTTACTAACTTGACTATGATTCCAGACTTCAATCATCCCTACTATATCTCATTCTATACTGCATGCATGCATGCTAAGTTTCTTTCCTGGTGGCTTAACTGGTAAAGAATTCACCTGCAATGTAGAAGACCTGGGTTTGATCCCTGGGTTTGGGAAGATCCCCTGGAGAAGGGAAAGGCTATCCACTGCAGTGTTCTGGCCTGGAGAATTCCGTGGACTGTGTAGTTCATGGGGTCACAAAGAGTCGGACATGACTGAGTGACTTTCACTTTCACTTGTTGCTAAGTTGCTTCAGTTGTGTCTGACTCTGCAACCCCATAGACTGTAGCCCAACAGGCTCCTCTGTCCATGGGATTCTCCAGGCAAGAATACTGGAGTGGGTTTCCATTCCCTCCTCCAGAGGATCTTCCGGACCCAGGGATTGAACCTGGGTCAGGTCGTGTCTCTTACATCTCCTGCATTGGCAAACAGGTTCTTTACCATTAGCTCCACCTGGGAATTTATTATTTTAGTTCCTTTAATATATGTCTTGCCTTACCAAGTTGATCTTGAGCCCCTTGTGCTAAGGGCTTTATCTCCCTTCTCATCTATTTCCTGACTCTCACTCTTACCCACCCCTCTTTGTTTATATTTCTTACTGGCCACTTGTTTACCTTGATACCTTAAAATATGGATGAACATTAAATCCCTGTATGCCCTTGTTAAAGGATGCTGCTGCTGCTGCTAAGTCGCTTCAGTCATGTCCAACTCTGTGCGACCCCATAGCCGGCAGCCCACCAGGCTCTCCCATCCCTGGGATTCTCCAGGCAAGAACACCGGAATGGGTTGCCATTTCCTTCTCCAATGCATGAAAGTGAAAAGTGAAAGTGAAGTCTCTCAGTCATGTCCAACCCTTAGCGACCCCATGGACTGCAGCCTACCAGGCCCCTCCATCCATGGGATTTTCCAGGCAAGAGTACTGGAGTGGGGTGCCATTGGATGGGAGTAAATTATTTCATATGTCTTCTCTGAGCTTAGCACAAGGCCAAGTTCATTGTATCTAGGTGCTCAAAGAAATGCTTATTGAAGAGTGCATACACAAAAGAGGCCAGTTAGTGGTGCTATGGTACTCATTTGTTGTTGTTCAGGCATATCTGACTCTTTTGTGACCCCCTGGACTGTAGCCCACCAGGCTACTCTGTCCATGGGATTTCTCAGGCAAAAATATTGGAGTGGGTTGCCATTTCCTTCTCCAGGGAATCTTCCTGGACCAGGGATTGAACCTGAGTCTCTCATTGGCAGACAGATTCTTTACAGCTGAACCACTACAGGAATAAAAAAAGTTTCTTCTTCAGTAAGCCCACATTTGAATGTTTTATAGTCTAAGCATTATCATGAAAAGCATCTTTATTTAAAGTAAAACAGACTCTTTACTACAAAATATACCATGCTGATGCTTTAGTTATGCTAGTTTACAGCGGTCTTCATAGAATATCTGTTTCTGTCACTGTTTAGTCTTTCTGTCAAAAAACATATTAAATAATAAAATAGTCATCTGTATAATATAGCTTGGGTTAAACTACCTGGTCCCTTAATCTGAAAATCCAAAATACTTGTTCTTGATTTTTAGAAGGTAAGGCGCTTCACTTATCCTGAAAGTATTAATCAGCAAAACATAGAATAAAAAAAATCAATGTCAGGTTGAATGTGAAGTATGAAAAATTGAGCTTTTTCTGTAAGAGAAATAGTATACTTGGCTAGAGAAACCAGCATTTCTCATAAAGTTATCTAGCAGCAGACTCCAATGTAGTAAGATATGTGACTTGGGTTTGCTGTCAAATCCTGTAAGTTGAGGCTGTTGGGCAGCGTTATCCTTGTTGGCAGATATTGTCATCTTGGTGTTTGAACACCAAGGACAATGACATTTCTTAGAGACAACTCTATTCCTCTGCTCCATCTCTTAGAATCTGCTCATTCTCAGATCTTTTACATTAATATGTGTCTTAGTGATCCTTTCAAATAATATCAGGATGTAGAGATTGAGCACACAACAGCTTGAGTGAACATTTCCATGTAAATGAAATTGATAAATGAACAGTACTAACAGACTATATCTTCAGATTGGGTGCCTATGCCTTCACAGTGAGACTCGTGATTTTAAAAACGAGCAACACTATTTAAGCACTGCTTTTGCTGCTGCTGCTGCTGCTGCTAAGTCGCTTCAGTCGTGTCCGACTCTGTGCGACCCCATAGACGGCAGCCCCCTAGGCTCCCCCGTCCCTGCGATTCTCCAGGCAAGAACACTGGAGTGGGTTGCCATTTCCTTCTCCAATGCGTGAAAGTGAAAAGTGAAAGTGAAGTCACTCAGTCGTGTCCGACTCCTAGTGACGCCATGGACTGCAGCCCACCAGGCCCCTCCATCCATGGGATTTTCCAGGCAAGAGTACTGGAGTGGGGTGCCATTGCCTTCTCCTATTTAAGCACTATGCTTCTCTAGACTGATCCTCTCCTCATCTCACTCCCCGATTCTGACACAATGGCAGGATTGATAAAACACTCAGAAAATTTAGCTTGTGTATCTTGGACCAGAAGATACAGAATTCTTCCATATCTACAAGAAATCAGAATGTCAGAAAGCCTTAAGGCCTGATATTTAAGATCTATAAAAAGTCCCCCTTGAAAAAGAATAGAACAAGATGGTTTCTGAATAATTTTTATAGGATATCTTTTTCTACATATGGTTTATCAATATACTATCTTTGTTTTCCAAAGGGAGCAAAAGATTTAGTTCAGTTCAGTTCAGTCACTCAGTTGTGTCCGACTCTTTGTGACCCGACAGACCACAGCACGCCAGGCTTCCCTGTCCATCAATATCTCCCAGAGCTTGCTCAAACTCATGTCCATCGATTTGGTGATGCCATCCAACCATCTCATCCTCTGTCGTTCCCTTCTCCTCCTGTCTTCAATCTTTCCCAGCATCAGGGTCTGGGAAAAGCAAAAAAAATGCCCATATGTAAATTATGAAATTGCCATTCTTCAAAGGCTAAAATTCCAGAAAATATTTTATACCAGTTCATGGATGGGAAATAAAGAGTATCGCTCAGATTTAAACTTGAATAAACTTATTATAAAGCACAGACATTCATTCATCTAGGGTTAATATTTAAGACTATTTTGCTATTGTTCATTAAGACATAGGTCAACCCAAGCAAAAAAAAAAAAAAAAGGAAAAAAACGAATCTTACATTAACTACTACTCAAATAATCTGAAATATTATGACTTTTGAAAATTATATTAAAATAGATATATTTGAATAATTAACTTTTAATTGAAAAATTTGTACAAGTATAGAGATATTCTTATATTAACTTTAGTTCTGTGAAATCAATTTTGATAATATTTTGTTTAATTTTGTATAAATGGAAAATAATTCATATCTCAATGAGCTCTAGAAGCATAAATAGAATAGTGTATGAAAGTGGAAGTCAAGTTGGTCAGCACTGTCTCACTCTTTGCCACCCCATGGACTGTAGCCTACCAGGTTCCTCCATCCACGGAATTTTCAAGGCAAGAGTACTGGAGTGGAATGCCATTTCCTTCTCCAAGGTATCTTCCCGAGCCAGGGATCAAACCCGGCTGTCCCGCATTGCAGGCAAACGCTTTACTGTCTGAGCCACCAGGGAAGCAAAAAAATATTCCAGGCCAGAATACTGGAGTGGGTAGCCTTTCCCTTCTCCAGGGGATCTCCCCAACTCAGGGATCGAATCCAGGTCTGGTGCATTGCAGGTAGATTCTTTACCAGCTGAGCCATAAGGGAAGCCCAAGAATACTGGAGTGGGTAGCCTATCCCTTCTCCAGGGGATCTTCCAGACCCAGGAATCGAGCCAGGGTCTTCTTTACCAACTGAGCTATGAGGGAAACCTGAGTAGTATATGGGAAGCTCTTAAATGCTTCCTGGCGCTAGTGGTAAGGAACCCACCTGTTCATGCAGAAGACATAAGAGACTCGGGTTCAATCCTTGGCTGGAGAATCCTATGGACAGAGGAGCCTGGTGGGCTGCAGCACTTAGGGTCACACAGAATCTATAGGACTGAAGCAACGTAGCATGAACACACACTGATCTTTCTATACTGACATCTAAATCCTTCCACAACTGAGCTCCATATGAGCCAGCCAAACTTACCGTCCATCTTTATGTGTAATATATTTTTCCTTAAGCCACCTTTTCACAATATTTTTATGTTTGTTCTTCCGCTCTTTTATGGTAGAAAATGTAGTTTTTTGATCCAGCTGGGTCCTCATGTGAGTCCTGGTTCTGTCCTTAGCTAGCTGTGACATTTTTGAGACTCAGGTGCTTCATCTTAGCAAGCACAGCACAGCAATACACAGTTCATGGGACTTTCCTGGTGGCTCAGATGGTAAAGAATCCACCTGCAATGCAAAAAAACCTGGCTTCGGTACCTAGGTTGGGAAGATCCCCTGGAAAAGAAAATGGCAACCCACTCCAGTATTCTTGCCTAGGATTCCCAATAGACAGAGGAGTCTGGTGGGCTACGGTCCATGGGGTCAAAAAGAGTCAAATATGATTGAGTGACTTTCAGTTTCACTTTTTCATACAGTTCACACTCAAAAAGTTGCTTCAAAATATTTTTCTGGTTACTCCTTGGTGGTAGGCCAAATAATGGCCTCTACAGAGTTCCACAACCTGATTTCTGGAACCTATGAATGTCACTTTCTATGGCAAAAGACTTTGCAGATGTGATTAAGTTAAGGTTCTTGTGATAAAGGGATTATCTGGGCGGGCCCAGTGCCATATTTGTCCTTTTAAGAGGGAGGCAAAACTCAGCAGTGGCCACAGGATTGGAAAAAGTCAGTTTTCATTCCAATCTCAAAGAAGGGCAATGTTAAAGAATGTTCAAACTACCATACAATTGAGCTTATTTCACATGCAAGCAAAGTCCTGTTCAAAATCCTGCTGGCGTCAGCAATACATGAACCAAGAAGTTCCAGATGCACAAGGCAGACAAACCAGAGATCAAATTGCCAAGATTCAGATGACAGAGAAAGGGAATTCCAGAAAGACATCTACTTCTGCTTCATTGACTATGCTAAAGCCTCTGACTATGTGGATTATACAAGCTGTGGAAAATTCTTAAAGAAATGGGAACACCAGACCACCTTACCTGTCTCCTGAGAAACATTCATGGGGGTCAAGAAGCAACAGTTAGAACCTCACATGGAACAACTGACTGGTTCAAAATTGGGAAAGAAGTACAACAAGGCTGTATATTGTCACCCTATTTATTTAACCTATATGTAGAGTATATCATGTGAAATGCTGGGCTGGATGAATCACAAGCTGGAGTCAAGATTCCCAGGAGAAATAATGACAGTCTCAAATATGCAGATGATACCACTCCAATGGGCACAATAAAGGACAGAAATGGTATGGACCTAACAGAAGCAGAAGATATTAAGAGGAGGTAGCAAGAATATACAGAAGAACTATACAAAAAAGAACTTAATGACCCAGATAACCACGATGGTGTGATCACTCACCTAGAGCCAGATATCCTGGAATGTGAAGTCAAGTGGGCCTTAGGAAGGATCACAATGAGCAAAGCTAGTGGAGGTGATGGAATTCCAGTTGAGCTATTTCAAACCCTAAAAGATGATGCTGTGAAAGTGCTGCACTCAATATGCCAGCAAATCTGGAAAACTCAGCAGTGGCCACAGGACTGAAAAAGGTCAGTTTTCATTCCAATCCCAAAGAAAGGCAATACCAAAGAATGCTCAAACTACCACACAATTGCACTCATCTCACATGCTAGCAAAGCTATGCTCAAAATTCTCCAAGCAAGGCTTCAACAGTACATAAACCAAGAACTTACATATGTTCAAGCTCGATTTAGAAAAAGCAGAGGAACCAGAGATCAAATTGCCAACATCTGCTTGATCTTCAAAAAAGTAAGAGAGTTCCAGAAAAACAACTACTTCTGCTTTATTGACTATGCCAAAGCATTTGACTGTGTGGATCTCAACAAACTGTGGAAAAAACTTAAAAAGATGGGAATACCAGACCACCTGACCTGCCTCTTGAGAAATCTGTATGCAGGTTAGGAAGCAACAGTTAGAAATGGATATGGAACAACAGACTGGTTCCAAATCAGGAAAGGTGTACAGCAAGTCTTTATACTGTCACCTTGTTTATTTAACTTAGATGCAGAGTTCATCATGCAAAATGCCAGGCTAGCTGAAGCACAAGCTGGAATCAAGATTGCCAGGAAAAATATCAATAACCTCAAATACACAGATGACACCACCCTTATGCAGAAAGCAAAGAGGAACTGAAGAGCCTCTTGGTGAAAGTTCAGTTGAGTTCAGTTCAGTTGCTCAGTCATGTCCAGCTCTTTGCGACCCCATGAACCACAGCATGCCAGACCTCCCTGTCCATCACCAACTCCTGGAGTCCACCCAAACTCATGTCCATTGAGTCGGTGATGCCATCCAACCATCTCATCCTCTGTCATCCCCTTCTACTCCTGCCCTCAATCTTTCCCAGCATCAGGGTCTTTTCAAATGAGTCAGTTCTCCACATCAGGCCAAAGTATTGGAGTTTCAGCTTCAACATCAGTCCTTCCAATGAACACCCAGGACTGATCTCCTTTAGGATGGACTGGTTGGATCTCCTTGCAGTCCAAGGGACTCTCAAGAGTCTTCTCCAACACCACAGTTCAAAAGCATCAATTCTTCTGCACTCAGCTTTCTTTATAGTCCAACTCTCACATCCATACATGACTACTTGAAAAACCATAGCCTTGACTAGACGGACCTTTGTTGGCAAAGTAATATCTCTGCTTTTTAATATGCTGTCTAGGTTGGTCATAACTTTCCTTACAAGGAGTAAGCATCTTTTAATTTCATGACTGCAGTCACCATCTGCAGTGATTTTAGAGCCCAGAAAAATAAAGTCAGCCACTGCTTCCACTGTTTCCCCATCCATTTGCCATGAAGTGATGGGACCAGATGCATGATCTTAGTTTTCTGGATGTTGAGCTTTAAGCCGACTTTTTCACTCTCCTCTTTCACTTTCATCAAGAGGCTCTTTAGGTCTTCTTCACTTTCTGCCATAAGCGTGGTGTCATCTGCATATCTTAGTTTATTGATTTTTCTCCTGGCAATCTTGATTCCAGCTTGTGCTTCCTCCAGTCTAGCATTTCTCATGATGTACTCTGCATATACGTTAAATAAGTAGGGTGACAATATACAGCCTTAACGTACTCCTTTTCCTATTTGGAACCAGTCTGTTGTTCCATCTCCAGTTCTAATTATTGCTTCCTGACCTGCATACAGATTTCTCAAGAGGCAGGTCAGGTGGTCTGGTATTCCCATCTCTTTCAGAATTTTCCACAGTTTATTATGATCCACACAGTCAGAGGAGAGTAAAAAAGCTGGCTTAAAACTCAATATTCATAAAACAAAGATCATGGCATCTGGTCCCATCACTTCATGGCAATATATGGGGAAACAATGGAAACAGTAACAGACTTTATTTTGGGGGGCTCCAAAATCACTGCAGATGGTGACTGTAGCCGTGAAATCAAAAGACCCTTTTTTCTTGGAAGAATAGCTATGGCCAACCTAGACAGCATATTAAAAAGCAGAGACATTACCTTGCCAACAAAGGTCCATCTAGTCAAAGCTATGTTTTTTTCTGTAATCATATATGGATGTGAGAGTTGGACCATAAAGAAAGTTGAATACCAAAGAATTGATGCTTTTGAACTGTGGTGTGGAAAAGACTCTTGAGAGTCCCTTGGGCTGCAAATATATCAAAGCAGTCAGTCCTAAAGACATCAACCTTGAATATTCATGGAAGGACTGATTCTAAACCTGAAGTTCCAATAATATGACCAGCTGATGGTAAGTACTGACTCATTGGAAAAGACCCTGATTCTGAGACAGGTTGAAGGCAAAAGAAGAGAGTGGCAGAGGATGAGATGGTTGGAGACATCACCAATTAAGCAGATGTGAATTTGAGCAAACTCCAGGAAATAGTGAAGACAGGGAAGCCTGACATGTTGTAGTCCATGGGGTCACAAATCGTCGGACATTAATTAGCAACTGGACAACAACACCAAGAGGATCAGAGTTTGAAAGAAGTCACTGTGATGACAGAGCAGAGGCACACAGAGCCAGAGAGAAAAGATGGTCATGAAAATGGAGTGAAGGGACCATGAGCCAAAAGATGCAGGCAGCCTGTAGAAACTGAGAAAGGCCAGAAAATAGCTTCTCTCTGAGACCTCCTTGCCTGCACTTTGATTTTAGCCCTGTGAGACACAACTTTGGATTTATGACTCCCAGCACTGTAAGAAATAAATCGGTGTGGCTTTCAGCCATTAAGTTGTGACAATTTGTTACAAAACAGCATTAGGAAGCTAATATACTCTTTTGGTCAATATTTTTAAAATTCCTATGACAGTTTTTCAGTTCTTCAGTAATAAGTATCTCTCGGCCAGTGAGTCTATTTTCACAAGCCTTGTCAGAAAATGGAAGAAGCTTTATTCCATGGCTTTTTCAATACAAAAAAAAAGAAAGTGGGGGAAGGAAGGAAAGAAGGAAGGAAGGAAGACAGAAAGAAGGAAAAGAAGGAACAAGAAAGTATAGGAGGGAAAGACAGACAGGGTAAGAGCTATAATAAAAGCATAACATAAACTGATGTTTCAAGGGGAAAAAACAAACTTTCTTGCTACTAGTAAGAGCGATGAATTTCTTTATACATAGCTATTTCAGTGTTAAGTATGCTGCTGCTGCTGCTGCTGCTAAGTCACTTCAGTCGTGTCCGACTTTGTGCGACCCCGTAGACGGCAGCCCACCAGGCTCCTGCATCCTTGGGATTCTCCAGGCAAGAATACTGGAGTGGGTTGCCATTTCCTTTTCCAATGCATGAAAGTGAAAAGTATTAAGTATAATCACGTCTTAAATTGTAAAAATGATATCCAGGATTGCTTTAGGAAAAGAATGAGAAAAAATAAAACACCTGTGATCTTGTTCAGATATCTGAGAAGAAAGATGATGGCGAGAATGACTCAGTCATTTCCAAAAAATAACATGCATTCTTCTAGAAAGTATATGGAATACCTATTTTTGTTTGCCAGAGGGGACTCTACCAGTACCAAATGTCGGGTATTCTTATATTTTTTGTTCTGGGGGGAATAATCCGTCTCAGTCTCAAGGTGGGAACTGAGGGGGTTTTAGGAAATACTCCCAGAAATAAATACTTCAAAATATCAAAAAAACCAATGGCTCGCTATTGCTTTGCTTCACCAACCTGGGGCCAGGACAAGTAGTTCTGCATTTTCTCCACCAGGAGGCAGCCTTCAGAGACTTCTCTGGCATGCAGAAATCAGACTGCTCAGACTTTTGAGTTGTAACCTACTTCATTCCTCAAGAAAAAATCATGTCTGTCATCTCCTTGCAGATTGATTTCATTTTGCATTTGATTTTTCTTTTCATTGATTCCCCTTTTGGCATCCAGTCCCATTACCTCATGGCAAATAGATGGGGAAAAAGTAGAAACAGTGACAGATTTTTATTTTCTTGTGCTCCAAAATCACTGAGAACAGCGACTGCTGCCGTGAAACTAAGACACTTGCTCCTTGGAAGAAAAACTACGAGCATATTAAAAGATAGGGACATCGTTTCACTGACAAAGGTCTATACAGTGAAAACTATGATTTTTCCAGTAGTCATGTATGGATGTGAGAGTCAGACCATAGAGAAGAAGGAGTGCCAAAGAATGGATGCTTTTGAACTGTGGTGCTGGAGAAGATTCTTGAGAGTTCCATGGGCAGCAAGGAGATGAAATGAATTAATCCTAAAGGAAATCAACCCTGAAAATAAATTGGAAGAACTGATGCTGAAGTTGAAGCTCCACTATTTGGCTACCTGATGGGAAGAGCTGACTCACTGGGAAAAAACCCTGATGCTGGGAAAGACTGAGGGCAGGAGGAGAAGGGGGCAACAGAGGATAAGACGGTTGGATGGCATCACTGACTCAATGGACATGAGTTTGAACAAACTCCAAGAGATAGTGAAGAACAGGGAAGCCTGGTGTGCTGCAGTCCTTGGGGTTGAAAAGAGCTGGGCATGACAGTGACTGAACAACAAGAGATACATCTTTTCATGGAGTTGCTTTGTCTTCTCTTCCTAATCCCCAGGGATAACTTTACACAGGCTCTTTACGTATTTTTCATACTTTGGAGAACTTTCAGTGTGTTTGGCTACTAAATTTAAAGAAAATGAAAGCTGTCTCATTCCAGTGTCTTTGTGTCTGTATCTATCGTTGCTCTCCTGTACAAGTTAACTATTGCTGGGTAACAAACTCAATTTCAGTGACTTAAAACCAAAAGCATTTGTCATTGCTTAGGAGGCTACAGGTCAGCTGGATAGTTCTTCTGACCTCAGCCAGGCTCAAGCACACATCTGTGGTCAGCTGTCAGTGGACACTAGGTGGTTCTGCTACCCTTAGCTGGACTGGCTCACATGCTGCAGAATCAGCTGGCTGCAGACAGATTTAGGACAACTGGGATCTCTTCCACATGATCTTTCAGTCTATCAACCTAGCCTAGATCCCCCCAGCCCCCAATGCCAGTGCGGAGTTCCAAAAGAAAAAGGGTGGATACACATAAGGCCACTGAAGTTCAGCTCTGCCTTGGCATATCATTATTTTCACTGCATTCTATTGGCCAAAAAAAGTCATTAGATCAGCCTGAGGCAGGGGAAATACATTCCACATCTTAAAGGGAACACTGCAAAAGGCATCTGAGAGAGAAAGCACTGAGGATAATTTAAAAATTAAACCAACATCTTTTGTGGAAATGCTAGCCCTTGGCCTGTTATTGCTTTAGTAAAGAAGATTTTCCTAAATTTTCTAGCTTTAAGCACTGAATTTGGTTCAATGACTTTCATAATATAAATCTTTGAAAAAAAATGGTCCATATCTTCATTCTTCCTGTTCAGATCTTCTGCAATTGAATCAACTGCCTTCATATACATAAAATGTTAAATAAAAGAGACCTGATATGTGATTCTACTTGTCAGAATATACCTTTGCTTCTGCAATGACTTTTACTTAAAGTAGATTTATAAATGAAAGCTAACATACAGAACCTTTGGTTCTTTTTCAGACTCGCAAAAAAGCACACTCTATGCTTGGTATCAACAAGCTTTCTACCAATACTACTTTTTACTGTTATTACTATTATTATTTATTTTGCCTGTGGTCACTTCTGGATGGGAAAATTTCATTACCTTATGTATATAGCAAATAACAAAGCTGCTTCAGTTAAAAAAGAAAGGAAGCTTTGCAAGAAGAATCGTGAATGATTTTTTTTTTCTTTGTTTCCTTCCCATTCAGGGAATAGAGAGGTTATTTAGCACCTAGAATCTCCTCTTATGGAACTCAGCAATTTCTTCCTGTTTCACGATGAATTTACCATTGGTTTTTGGTTTTGAGAATTTGTTTGCTTGAAATAGTGTGGATTTTCTTCTCAGAGATCTCAGGCATTCATTTTTCATTTGAAATTTCAAAATATTTAAATTAAAGCATCAGACTGGGTGTGTGGGTCACCAGTTTCACCCCCAACCTCCATAGGTTTTCTGTAACTGGTGTAATTTTTCACATAAACAATTTCTAAAGGAGCAAGCAATCTTACCAACTTTTACAATTCATTTCTCTGGAAGTAAGTCATTAGTCTCTCAGGAGAAGAATCTGCTCCTTTCAGTGTGGCCTCATATAGACTGCAGAGTGAGGACTTCTCATGTAAAAATAAAATAAAAATCTCACCCAGGGGACATACACATACCTTATAAACCCTTGGTGTTTTCCCTTTTCCATATTTTCCTTAGGTACTTTTAGTTACTAAAATCTTGTTTTCAAATATTTATGCAAATAAACTGCTGGAAAAGACTTCATTTAATTACAATGCACTCTCATTAATAGCTTGGAAAGAACCTCTGGTCCCTCTGGGCTTTTCTTTGGTGTTGATTAATTATGGATACACTAGAAAGAAATATTCAGCTTAACCAATGGGGATATTTTTGATTAAGACTCCTAATCTTATAAAACCTCACTTCTGAATTCCCCTTGAGTGGTAAAGGGTCACTTGCTCCTTTAGGAGGCAAAATCATGTACCCTGGTGGCTAAACAATAAAAAGCATCTAAAATGCATGTTAGAGATCCTTGCGTCTCCCCCCTCAACTCATTCCCCAAAACCTTAATTTCTCAAGAGACAAGTCCTGAATGTATTCTCAGCAGTCACACACATCTATCTTGAATCTAGGCTTTCTTTTCTATCTTAGAGAAGCAAGTCCAAACAATCCCATTTCTCTTTGGTTGAGCTACCACTTAATAATACTCAAAGAACATTGTCACCACTGGGTCTGACTTACTGTTCCACTATAGTCTGCTCTTTCTCATCATAATTATAGCTAACCATTTTGAGATCTTACTGTATGCCAGAGAGAAAAGTTGAATTGGATCTTTGAATACTTTGAATACTCAAAGGCCTTGCTTTAGGGTGAGATGTTGAGAAATTAGTTCCAGGTAGAGGGCAACCACTTCCTCATAGCTTCCTTATTCCTGCCAAACAGGTCTTTTGATTTCTCTCTGTAATAGTTATTTATTGTTATGGTTACTTTTGTCATATTGCTAGGAGATGTAAAATCTATGCAGTCTGCATTTCTGCAAGTGGTGCTGGGAGGTGTAGCATATCAGCTCTTTAAGATACAGACTTTCTGTTAATTCTTTTCAAATTCCTTGGTCCAGACCTTTCCAACGACGTTGCCAAGCAGGCTGGCTGCTTCCTTCACTGAAGCTCCTTCGCAGGCACGTCAGGCTGAAACTATCTACAATGTGCTTTACTAATGTCATCTCATTCACCTTCCTTCAAGTGGAGTTTTTACTTTCTTCTGATGTCTCCATGGACCTCCCAGCCAACATGTATTTCCTTTGCAATTGTGCACTTGTTACTGGCAGGGAAATCTCTTGCAGGGCCCAAGAGTACATTCTTGTCTAATACTCAGAAATGAATTGTCTGAGGAAACACACATGCTGATAAAGCAAGAGCCTTAATTGGAAAGGTGAGCTTGAGCAGAGAGGAGCAGTGTAAGGGAACCCAGGAGGACTGCTCTGCCATGTGGCTCATAGTCTTAGGGCTTATGGTGGTAGGGTTGTCAACTAAAAAAGTCACAACCTGAATGGAGAGTTATTTTATTTGGTGGGAATGTTTAGGACTCTGAGCCTGGGAAAGAGCACTTCAGTAGCTCTAAGGAGGCAGGAGGCGAAGTTGGGCTATATACAAGTTTGCAACAGAGGAGTAGACCATCTGAACAACAGTGATCAGGTGTCAAGTTAAGGAATTTAGTATTCTATGCATGGGAAGATGCAAGCCTCTGGGCTCACTGAATTCCTTCCTTTCATATGTACTTCAGCTGTCTGGGGCCAACCTGTTTCCTTCTTCACCTTTTTTCCTGCATTCCCCAACTCCTCAACAATTACTGTGGGTGGAGGGAGGGGAAACATCCACTGGATCACATTTCAGAAGCGCTCATTCTCATTTGGAGGCCAGAAATTGATAATGGCTGTTTCTCGTTTATTGATATGGCAAGAGATATTTTCACTTCACAGGGCTAACCTTTCGGGTTGTCTCTGGCTAACTGTCTTGCTCATGTCCATGTTTGGTCTGATTCAAGGTCCTTCCTGCTGTGTGCATCTCGTAGTCAAGGTGTATTCCAGTGCAAAGATTTCTGGGAGGTTTGCAGGCCATTTTATAGGCTAAAGCATATCCTCCTTCCTTTTGGCCTCTCCCAAATTCTTGAATGCTTCCAGCTGGAGGCAAATTGCAAGTTCCCTGTTCCTTATTGGGACCTCCTATTATGAAATAACTCCTGCAAGTAGTTATTATCATGCCTGGCTAGGGTGGGTGATTTTAGTTGATGGCCCCCTAACACATTTTTACCTTTTAATTCTATTTTCTGGGGCTTCCCATATAGTGATAGCAGTAAAGAGCATGCCTGCCAATGCAGGAGATGTAAGAGACCTGGGTTCGATCCCTGGGTGGGGAAGATCTCCTAGAGGAGAACATGGCAACCCACTCCAGTCTTCTTGCCTGGAGAATCCCATGGACTGAGGATCCTGGTGGGCTACAGTGCATAGGGTCACAAAGAGTCAAATGCTACTGGACCAACTTAGCATGCACACATCTATTTTCTGAAAATTTAAAAGGATCCTGAGAGAATGGGGGAATATGATTGCTCAACATGGCAAATAAAAATGCAAGACACTCAGTTATATTTTGATTTCAGATAACTTTTTCCCTTTTAGTGTAAGTATGCCCTAGGCAGTTTTGGGGATATACTTATATTGGAATAATTTGTTTATCTGAAATTAAAATGGAACCAGATAGCTTATAGCTTATCTGACAATCTTAAAGGGGAGGGTGTCTCGCATGCAGGCTGCTATCTTTAAGCACAATATTCTCCTAGATCTATGATGCTTCCTTTCACATTTCTAGTGATCCCAACGACCAAGAATCTATAAAGTGTACTCCAGGTAATTTTCAACTTCCTCATAACCTCTTCATTTCTGTGGTTGCTCTGCAGTTATATTCCTTATCACTTTGTTGGAATAAAATATAACGTGTGGTTACTTTACGTGACCTTTCTTCAGCCTTTTTCTGAGACAGTAATAACCTCCAGGCTAAAATCCACGCACTCATGGAACCATATTTCTTAATGTTTACACAGAATCCCTTTTGAAGTTCAGGTTCAGTAGAAACAATTCTTTCATAGGTCAGGCAATTTTATCAGAAAGTTAAAACAGGAATATTGTATCTTGTTTCCTTATCTTAATTAATCTGGATTGTTTTCATTTACCTCAAGCATGTTACTTCACCAGAGCAAATAGGAAGAGAGCATACATTTACACATGCAGATGAAAAGGCTTTGACTCAGTTGACAACTAGCTATATTAACCAATTACTGCCAGAAAGAAATAAAAGGAAATTGAGTATTCCAGAAATAATTTCAGCATCTTGGGTAGATGTTCCATATCATTTATCACCTTACATACCTAACTGCTTGCAACGCAGGAGACCTGAGTTCCATCTCTGGGTTGGGAAGATCCCCTGGAGAAGGGAATGGCTACCCACTCCAGTATTCTTGCCTGGAGAATTCCACAGACAGAAGAGCTTGGCAGTCCATGGGGTCAGAAAGAGTTGGACATGACTGAGCAATAGCATTTTCACTAAACAACTAATGAATGCTTTTATTTATTTTTCCATTAATTGTGCAAACCTTTTATTTTGGAGGAACACTTTAAATTTACATCACTTACTATTTGACAGACTTGGTTGTTAATATGTTGTATGTGGTGCTTTTTAATGATCTAAGAAAACTATTTGGTTACACTGACTTTACAGTTTTTCTGGAATCAAGTTATTGCCACAGGCACTGTGGTGCTGAAAGTTGAAAGATCTTGATCGGTCATTGGTTTGTTTGCTAAAAGTAAAGCCCAGATTAGTTCTGAATGACAATAGGTCCTGTTTGCAAGTCTTTCCTGGGATCCCTTTGAGTGAAAACAGGGCGACTTCTGTTTAAGAGTCTGTCAGCAGCAGATCCCTCACTGCTCAGAAGATTTCCACATGGCTATCTACATTTCAGATTCCCATAGAGTAAGAGACCTAGAACTTGTCACTACTTAACACTTTGCCAAACCTCAGACCAGAGAAATACTGTGAATGGACAAATACCAAGCAGATAGGCCATCCATCCCCTTTGCTCCACGTTCAATCTGCATAGAAGCTAGAACAGTAAGATCCAGAAATTTACCTGGGCCAATTTTTTGTCATGGAAATAACTCCCAAATTATTTTGCAAATCATAGTTGTATTTATGGCCAGGATATCGCTAGGGAGCTGTACACTCCATTACTCAATGTCTTCCTTTTACAAAGACCAGATATTTTTCTTGGCTTCTAACACCAAGATTAACTGTGTTTCTCTTTGGAAATCCATTTCTTTGAATCTTCTGAATACTGTGATGCTGATTACGTGTTTACATCTTTTCAATAATTGCTAGAAAGCTCAAAACCAAATTTGCAAATGATGAGCAAAATTTGGGGCTTTCTCAATGGTTCAAGTGGTAAGTCTCCTACAATCCAGGAGATACAAGAGACATGACTTTGATTCCTGGATCGGGAAAATCCCTGGAGGAGGAAATGGCAACCCACTCCAGTATTCTTGCCTGGAAAGTCCCATAGACAGAGGAGCCTGGTAAGCTACAGTCCAAAGAGTTGTGAAGAGTCGGATATGACTGAGCACACAAGCATGAAAAATTTAGCTCAGAGCTAAAAATCATTTTTAGTCTTAGGTACAGAACCCAAGGCATACTTTATTTATTTTGCACTAATCTCTTCTAAGGTTTTATTTTACCCAATTTTCTTTTTATTCTAATTTTCTCATCTATTTTCTTCAAAAACTTCATCTATTTGGTGTAATTTTAGTTTTACAGCAAAATTATACAGGAAGGTATAGAACTTTCACATGTATCTGATTACCAGAGTGATACATTTGTCACAATTAATAAGCCCTTATTAGGGTTCATTCAATTAAAAGACGCTTACTCCTTGGAAGGAAAGTTACGACCAACCTAGACAGCATATTAAAAAGCAGAGACATTACTTTGCCAACAAAGGTCCATCTAGTCAAGGCTATGGTTTTTCCAGTAGTCATGTGTGGATGTGAGAGTTGGACTATAAAGAAAGCTGAGCACCTGAAGAATTGATGCTTTTGAACTGTGGTGTTGGAGAAGACTGTTGAGAGTCGCTTGGACAGCAAGGAGATCCAACCAGTTTATCCTAAAGGAGATCAGTCCTGAATGTTCATTGGAAGGACTGATGCTGAAGCTGAAACTCCAATACTTTGGCCACTTGATGCAAAGAGCTGACTCATTTGAAAAGACCCTGATGCTGGGAAAGATTGAGAGCAGGAGGAGAAGGGGACGAAAGAGGATGAGATGGTTGGATGGCATCACTGACTCGATGGACATGGGTTTGGGTAAACTCCGGGAGTTGGTGATGGACAGGGAGGCCTGGCGTACTGCAGTTCATGGGGTGGCAAAGAGTCAGACACAACTGAGTGACTGAACTGAGGGTTCATTCTAGGTGGTATACATTTTGTGGGTTTAGACAATGTATCTATCATTAGAGTATCATACAGTGTATTTTCCCTAAAAATTCTTTGAATTCTGCCTGTTCATCCCTCTACAACCACTGATCTATTTCCCCATAATTTTGCTTTTATCAGAATCACTTAGTTAGAACCATAGCCTTTTCACATTGGCTTCTTCCACTTAGTAATATGTATTTAAGGTGTCTTCATGGCTTGATAGCTTTAGAACCAAATGAACAATATCCCATTGTCTGGAGGTACCATGGTTTATTTATCTGTTTACCTCCTGAAGGACACCTTAGTTGCTTCCACGTTTTGACAATTGTGAATAAAGCTGCTATAAACACTTGTGTGTAGGTTTTTGTGCAGGTATAAATTTTCAGCTTCTTTGGGAAAATATCAAGGGCATGACTGCTGGATTATATGAGTGTATTTAGTATTGTATGAAATTGCTAAGCTATCTTCCAAATAATAACATTTCCTATATGTTTCCATAGATTTTTTATATATCCCTGAAGGATGTTAAACTTTTAAAAAATATATCTATTTTAATATCTATGTACTGTGCTAAAAATGGTTTTAACCAGAAATATGTATTAAAACTTTACCTCTGTGGGTTTAAAAAATACATTATGAGTTCTGCTGCCTCTAAGGATATGGAAAACTTGATGAGAACATCATTCTCAACCTGGCAATGAGAAAAAGTTGGATAATCAACTAAATTATAACTGTTTTTCTTTTTCTTTTTTTAGTTCATCAGAGAGCTGATGCTTTACCAAAGAGGAAAAGGTAGTCTTTATGGAAACGAATACGAAGAAATCAGCTAAAACTTCAGTAAATTCCTAAAGGTCAAGTATGAGCCTACATTTCCTTTGGAATAGCTGGGAGTCCCAGACACAAAGGGAGTGTGTGTCCACTTCCAAACTCTTCTCAAGGACTTCCACCAAGTACTCAGGTTTGGAACAAAGAGAGAGAATCCCCTCAGTGGCACAAGCATGCAAGTCATAATTAGTGGGCACTGGAAGACAGGTATGGAACACTGTTCACTTCTCTAGAACCTTCTGTCATACATGAGAAATAGAATATTTCTAATCGTATCAGTGAATAAAAGATGTCACTATCATTAGCAGTTGTAGCCCTCCAGTATGAGCTGGTGAGCCCTGAGCAAACTCAGAAAGGAAAAGAATGCCATCTAGCAGTTACCAGCCTGCAGCTGCTCCCTAATCTGAGCAAACCCTGAGAAAACTCAGGATGTGAAAATACAATACACTGCCCCCAGATAGCTGAGATGTATCAAAGGAAGATGTCAATGGGCCCAGACTCTTGCATCTTCCCATATGTAGAAAAATATAAATTCCTTAACTTGAGATATCTGATTTTCTTTAATTAGCAATAGTCTTTTGACATTCAGACAACCTGTCCTTTGTTACAATGTTCTGTATAACCTGACTCCCCCACTCAGGCTCCTCGAAGCTGTTATTTCTGGGTTACATGAGATGTTGTCCCCTGGGCTTGAAGTCCTAAAAATTCCTGCTAAATAAAACATAACTCTTAACTTTTAGGTTGTACATATCTGTTTTTTTTTTTTTAAGTCACCATAAGAAAGGATATGAAACACTTCTATCTCCTGAACTTAAACAAAGATCCATTACATCTGTGCAGGGGGTAGAAGTAAAAACCCTTATAGGATCTGGATCCCATAAGAATACAAAGCTGAGTTCTGCTCCCTCTAGAAAGCAACAGGAAAGTGTTTCTTGCCTCCAGTCTACTGTAGATACAAGAAAGAATTTTGCAAGCCTGGGGAAGGGAAGCAAGAACTCTGAGAAAGACCCATACCCAAGGCCCAGGTATACATATTAGACTAAGAAAGTCAAGAATTCTTGTTTCCACCACAAGGCTTGCACCAGATGACAAGCAATAGTCCATAATCTATCACTGAGGAAGGGGCAAGAATGTAGGGAGGGGTAAGCATACCAGGACCACTAAAAGCCAAGTGGGTAGACGAACACTAAGAAAACCCTCTTGCCCACCGGGGCCCAATTGAAGCAGAAGGTAACAGCAATTCACTGCAAACAGACTGAAATCTGTGAGCAACGATAGCAGCACAAGTCCCAAACCCTGTGCAAATTGTTAATAGACTGGCTGAAACTTCCCCCCTCATACACACACACACACACACACACACACACACACACACACACACAACCTCTGTGAAAGAAAAGACACACATTTCTCCAAGAATAAATACTATTTGCCTCCATTTTTACTGACATTCTACACATAGAATTTGGTGTACTCAATAAATGATTAGAATACAAAAAGGGAGGTAAAAAGTCAGGGTCAGAGATATTGGAACTGTTGGACAGGGACTTTAATTATGGCTAATATATAAAGGCATCTAGTAGAAAAGGGCTTCCCTGGTAGCTCAGACAGTAAAGAATCCACCTGCAATGTCGGAGACCTGGGTTCGATCCCTGGGTTGGGAAGATCCCCTGGAGGAGGACATGGCAACCCACTCCAGTATTCTTGCTTGGGGAACCCCCATGGACAGAGGAGCCTGGTGGGCTACAATCCATGGGGTCGCAAAGAGTCGGACATGACTGAGCGACTAAGCACAGTACAAAAATGCATAAGCACTTAGAAAATTTACCGTAGAGATGAGAGTCACAATACAGTGCTAGAAACATACTACAAAATACCCAACGTGAAGGAATCCTCTGATGGGTTCTTTAGACTTCTGGATACTACTAAGACAAAAGTAAGTGAATCTGAAGATAGATCAATTGAAATTAACCAGATTGAACTATAATGAGAAAACATAAAGCGTAAACAATAACAAAACAAAATAGAGCTCCCCACAACTGTAGTGCAACATCATAGGGTCTGTGGATGGATGGATGGCAGTCTTTCCAAATTCAAGAAACACCACAAACCAGAGATCCATGAATTTTAAAGAAATCTTTAAATACTAAGCAAATCAAACCTAGCTGCATCGTACCTAAACAGGTGAAAAACAAAATCAAAGAAGCATCAGATATAAAGAAACAGCATGTATAGACAGAGATAAATTAATTCAACCTTGTTTTCGGAAACCTTATGCAGTAGTTTCCTAGGGCTGCCTTAACAAATGACCACAATTGGAGTAGATGAAAACAAAAGGCGTCAGCAGGACCCTGGTCTCTGCTTCGGAATTCTCTAGGGAAGGAGGCTTGTCTGCAACTTCCGGTGGGTGCTACAGTCCTTGGCATTCCTTGACTTGGAGAAGCTTCACTCCAATTTCTGCAGCTACCTGTTTCTTCCTCTATGTTTCTGTGTCTCCAAGTCTCCCTCTTTTTATAAAGACACCAGTCATTGTGTTAGCGGTTACACCAATCCAGTGTCGTCTCACCTTAAATTAGTTACATTTGTCAAAACCTTATTTTCAAGTAAAGTTTCCTGGATACATTTACAAGTATCCAGATTTAGGATTTTCATGTATCTTTTGACGGGCATAATTTAATTCTCAACATATGTCCAAGAAAATGTAATTAAAATGAATGTGTAATCAATCTTTAGATATTGGGAAAATTTATCTGTTGAAGCCCTAAATTTTGATTAATTGGTTATGTAAGTATCCTGTGAATATTTAGCAGGATGCAATTTTACTGTATAAAAAGTAAGTTCTTTGTTTAGTACATTGTCAGGATAGCTTTTCATTAAACCAGATGGAACTAAACAAAAAGTGTATTCCAAACTTCTTGAGCCTAAACTATATGGGGTTTATTATCCTCAAACTTGCATTCCTCAGAAGATGTTGGTGTACATACAGAATTAAGAACTACTATACCAGGTGAACTTCCCTCATAGCGCAGTTGGTAAAGAATCAACTTGCAATGCAGGAGACCTGGGTTCAATCTCTGGGTTGGGAAGTTCCCCTGGAGAAGGGAAAGGCTACCCACTCCAGTATTCTGGCCTTTAGAATTCCATGGACTGTGTAGTCTATGGGGTTGCAAAGAATTGGACACGACTGAATGACTTTCACTTTCACTTTCATACCAGGCCATGGGTCTACAAAAAGGCAAGGACCTAATTTGGAATTCCTGAAGTCTGACATTGAACCTACTAGTTATATGCAAATGAATCAATGAAGGAAGGAAAGACTTGAGGGTAAAAAAACGTCACCCATTGTTGTTAATTTGAATATGTTATTGAAATCAATTTTAAAAAGGAGGCAACAAGCCCCAAATGACGTCAATTTTACTACACCCTTTGTCAACACACTGAGACTTAATGCCTAACCTAATGGTGATTTGAACTTCCCCAGCAATGGAGCATTTAACCAGCTAACTTGGAATTACCTGGTAAGCACTACTGAGGTAATTCATTTGAGAGACTCATTTCCTACCCCTTAGAAGGGAGACCTTACTTAAAATATTGCACCCATTGCTAATGCATCCACTTTTGCACCTTTTTTCTAGATTGAAAACCCTTTTGCTTTTCTATAGCTCTGCAGATCACCTTTCTCATTGCTAGATGGGATGTTTCCTGATTCATGAATGTTTTAATAAAGCCAGTATACTATTTAAATTTATTCACCTGAATTTTTGTTGTTTAACACAATTTATCTTAATCTTTCAGTTCAGTTCCTTGCATCAGGTGGCCAAAGTGTTGGAGCTTCAGCCTCATCATCAATCCTTCAAATGAATACTTAGGACTGGTTTTCTTTAGAATTAACTGGTTTGATCTCCTTGCAATATAAGGGACTCTTAAGAGACTTCTCCAGCATCACAGTTCAAAAGCATCTGTTCTTCAGTGCTCAACTTTCTTCATGGTCCAACTCTCACATCCATACATGACTACTGGAAAAACCATAGCTTTGACTAGACAGACATATGTTGGCAAAGTAATGTCTCTGCTTTTTAATATGCTGTCTAAGTGTGTCATAGCTTTTTTTCTAAGGAGCAAGTGTCTTTTAATTTCATCATCTGCAGTGATTTTGGAGCCCAAGAAAATAAAGTCTCTCACTGTTTCCCCATCTATTTGCCATGAAGTGATGGGACTGGATGCCATGATCTTCGTTTTTTGAATGTTGAGTTTTAAGCCAGCTTTTTCACTCTCTTCTTTCACTTTCATCAAGAGACTCTTCAGTACTACTCTTTGCTTTTTGCCATAATGGTGGTGTCATCTGCATATCTGAGATTATTGATATTTCTCCTGTCAGTCTTGATTCCTGCTTGTATTTCATCCAGCTCATCATTTAGCATTATGTACTCTGCATATCAATTAAATAAACAGGGTGACAATATACAGCCTTGACATACTCCTTCCCCATTTTGGAACCAGTTCGTTGTTCCATGTCTGACTCTAACTGTTGCTTCTTGTCCTCAATACAGATCTCTCAGGAGGCAGGCAAGGTGGTCTGGTATTCCCATCTCTTGAAGAATTTTCCACAGTCTGTTGTGATCCCCAGAGTCAAAGTCTTCAGCGTAATCAATAAAGCAGAAGTAGATATTTTTCTGGAACTCTCTTGCTTTTCTCTGTTATCCAACAGATGTTGGCAATTTGACCTCTGGTTTCTCTGCCTTTTCTAAGCCAGCTTGAACATATGAAAGTTCTCAGTTCACATACTGTTGAAGCCTCGCTTTGGAGAATTTTGAACATGACTTTGCTAACATGTGAGATGAGAGCAATTGTATTGTAGTTTGAACATTTTTTTGGCATTGCCTTGCGTTGGGACTGGAATGAAAACATCTTTTCCAGTGCTTTGGCCACTGCAGAGTTTTCCAAATTTGCTGGCTTATTGAATACAGCACTTTCACATCTTGTAGGATTTGAAATAACTCAACTGGAGTCCCATCACCTCCACTAACTTTATTTATAGTGATGCTTCCTAAGGCCCACTTGACTTTGACTCCAGCATGTCTAACTCGGGATGAGTGAGCTAATACATGATTGTGGTTATCTGGGTCATGAAGATCTTTTTTGTACAGTTTTTCTGTGTATTCTTGCCACCTCTTCTTAATATCTTATGCTTCTGTTAGGTCCATACCGTTTCTGTTCTTTATTGTGCCCATCTTTGCATGAAATGTTCCCTTGGTATCTCTAATTTTCTTGACTACTTCTATTCTATTTTCTAGATTTAACACAATCTATATTAATCCTTAGACTGCTATTTTGTTTCAGGACTGAACCATATTTTGAAGTCTACATATTCAGTTCTGATGACTATTCTTTTTTGATGTGCTGTTGAAAAGCAGTGTTTTTGTTTATATGTGTCTATTAGCTGTGTACACATTCAAAATGAGCTGTAAATACGTAAGGAATTTATTGTCTAATGGATCCTTGTTTCTGGACTCATGTACAGTTAGTGTGATATATGAAAAATAGTCTTAATGAAGAATCTTTCTTTTCCAGGCCCTGTAGTTGTATGTAAAGCTGTGGCCCAAGGTGAGAGTGTCTTCTCTTTAATGTGGTCTTCTGTCCCAGAGGCAATTTTTGCTTCTGTTACTCCAGGTGATATTGAAATACACTCAGTGATGTTTTATTCATGAGAGTAGATCTTGTGAATATAGCTCTCAATACACCAGAGGGACAAAAATATCGCTACAATTGCACCTAATCTGTAGTTATGTAACAAATTGACACACAAATTAAATTTTCACCACTAATGCCTGCCTTAACTCCATAATCATACTCCGGTTAGAAATTCTGATAACATAATTAGTTTAACTCACATTTACTCATCAAAGATTACTGAACATTGGAAGATATCAGGACCTCTTAATATCTGTCACACCCAAGGAAGCTTTTAAGGTTCAATTCACAGCTATCTATTATTTTAAATTGCATTAGATTTAATGAATTTCCAGATACTCCTTTCTTCCCCCTTGAGAACTGATTTATCTCACGATGGACGTGTCTTCGTTTCCTATACTTTTCCTTCATGTTCTATGATAAGTCATCCTTGTGTTGAAAACCTTTCTGTTTTCCATATGATTGATCTTTTGGGTGGTGGGGGAGTCCTTGTTAAAATGGTGGTTGGAAAAATCACATCCTTTCATCTTGGGTTTCATCTTCTGAAAGAAAGAAGAATTGAGCTATTTACCAGTTGTTGTGAACTATTCAGGCTTCCTCTGGGGGAAAAAACAGTCACTTTCAAAGCTCTGAGGGGTATTAAAAAAAAATGCTCCAAGGCTCAAGAAAGTAAATAAAAGGCAATGTAGCCTCTCAAAGACTGTTCTGGAGGCTGGAGATAAAGTTTTAGTTGCTGTGAGAATCATTGAAACAAAAACCTGTGGAAAATACAGACAAAATTGGGAAGAAATCTGTTTAGTTAGCCTAAGTATAGTAATACCACTCATGACCCTCACGAAGCAATAGATTGAAAGGAATTATGTGCGATTTCTTTCTAAACTCTGTGAGCTTGCAAGTTAAAAATAGAATTTACTGATTATTGAACTAGATTTATTAATAAAGACAGACTTGCTTTTTAATCTCTGTTTATAGGTTCTGACTTTTACAGCAGGCTTCTCTACCTTATCTGTTGGATTCTGAACTTGCTATTTAAAATCTATCCTGTATGCTAACATAAAAAATGCAAAAATTAAAAAAAAAATACAGGATACTATTTTCATAACATTCTGTGGTACACAAGCCCCGAGAAGACCTCTAATGTTCTGCTGGGAGACACACCCTGTGCAGACTTTTCTCACACTGTAGTGTATATTCTGTGTGTTCAGGAGTAGATAGCAGAGATGGTAGTATGACACTTAAAAGTCCTTTTTTTCTTCCCTCTTTTTCTCCCCTCTTGTGCGTTCCTTCTTTCATTCATTCTTCCTTCCTTCTTTCTTTGTTCCTTCCCGTCTCTCTTCCAGGTGTGCCACTACATTCTTATGCTATTGTTTCTACCTGAAATATAATTGGTAACATCATCTTAACTGCTTTTCAAATCCTTACTGTGATACTCAAGACCTTTCAAGTATGGACTATTAGCTACCAGTTTTAAATTTAATCTCCCAGTGAAACTAAACCACTTCAGATTTAGTTACATGTCTCACAAATAAGATTGCCAGATATAATAAACAAAAGTATAGGAAACCCAGTTAAATGTGAATTTCACATAAACAACAAAAATTGCTTCTTAAATATATCTCATGCGATATACGGAATATATTTAAGTATTAGCTTTTGTTAGAAATATAAATTTAACTGAGAATTCTGTATTTTATCTGGAAACCCTACCAATGCTTATATTTCCCCTTTAACTTTCATATATCTCTCCACCTCTATATTAAAATCTTACATATCTTACCACTCAAGGCCAGGCTCAAGTGCCACTTTCATTCTGAACAGTTTAGTAGTTGTCCTGGAATAAATCAAAGCTTTCTCATATCTCAGTTTTTGTGAAATCTGTGTATTCTGAACTTAGAAATAAGAGAATAAAAATCAACACACATTAATTTGGTTGGCTGTGAATTATCACCTGAATTATTGAATACAAGTCCCAATAAAAAATGGCCCTTAGTATAGTGACAGTGTCATCTCTATTACCCTGGTGAAATATTTGATTAACTGGCAAACCCCTCACTATTTCCCTGTGGTATGGATTCCTTCATACTTAGCTATTGTTCAACAAGAGTTAGCTTCATTTTTTTCCCCTCCAACATGTTTGTTGTAATCACATAAATTAATTAAACAAACAATAGTGAGAACTGTTATTTCTATGAAAGTTAAAATATGTGTTTCAAATACTTTCATAAAAGCAAGTTGTTAGAAAGTACTATTAAATTGGATATAGAATTCAAAACAAAAATTGTAAAACATTGAAAAAGCAATGAAAAGATACTGAATAATATTATATTCAGAAGATTTTAACTATATTTAAATTTTGAATGCATTTTAAAGGAGTCCATAGTAGAAACTCTAGGTGACATGTTATTACCATGGTTTATGTTAGAAAAAAGAATGAAATTCCAGTTAGTACAACCATGTGAAGTGAAATGAACTAAAAGTCGTTCAGTCTTGTCTGATTCTTTACGATCTCATGGGCTGTAGCCTGTCAGGCTCTTCTGTCCATAGAATTCTCTAGGCAAGAATACAGGAGTGGGTAGCTGTTCCCTTTTCCAGGGGATCTTCTCAACCTAAGGATCCAACCCAAGTCTCCTGCATTTCAGGCAGATTCTTTACCATCTGAGCCACCAGGGAAGCCCAAGTGTGTACAACCATACTCACCCACACAAAAAGTGTCCTGGCCGTAAGGCAGAGGGTGGATGAAGGAATATATCTTTTAAAGTTTGGCTCAAAAATTAAATACTTGCAATAGATAAGTATTAATCAATGCTATCATTTTAATCAGTGTTTTACTTTACTTTTTTAATTGAAGTATACTTGACATAGAACACTACATTGTTTCAGGTATACAACATAATGATTTGACATTTGTATACACTGCAATGGCACCACTGACTCAGGGGCACCACTGACTCAATGGACGTGAGTTTGAGCAAGCTCTGGGAGATGGTGAAGTACAGGGAATCCTGGAGTGCTACAGTCCATAGGGTCACAAAGGGTAAGACACGACTGAGCAACTGAACAACAACAAAAAATATACTGCAATGTGATCCCCACAATATTCGTTACCATCTGTAAAATACAGAATTACAGCTTTTGTTCTTGTGATGAGAACTGTGAAGATTTAAATTCTTAGCAACATTTATATTTGGAATAAAAAATTATTGATTATAATCACCATGCTGTACATTACATTTCCATGACTTTTTATAAACTAGAAGTTTGTATCCCTTGATTCCCTTCACCCATTTCACCAAAAACCCTGCAACCACCAATCTATTTCCTCTATCAATGAGTTTTGTTTTGTATAATTTGTTTTGTTCTTTAGATTCCACATATAAGAGGTATAATATGGCATTTGTATTTTTCTGTGTGATTTATTTCACTAAGCATAATGCACTCCAAGTTCACCCATGTTGTTGAAAATGAAAAAAAATATATATATCTTTTATTCTTTACAACTGAGTAGTATTCCATTGTATTTAAACCACATCTTTATCCATTCATCACTTAATGGACACTTAGGTTGCTTCCATAGAGTCTCTCAGTCGTGTCCAGCTCTTTGTGACCCCATGGCAGTCCATGGAATTCTCCAGGTCAGAATCCTGGAGTGGATAGTCTATCCCTTCTCCAGGGGATCTTCTGGACCCAGGAATTGAACTGCATTGCAGGCAGATCCTTTACCAACTGAGCTATCAGGGAAGCCAACAGGGGTACATATGTCTTTTCAAATAAATTGTTTTGTTTTCTTTGGATAAATACTTAGAAGCAGAATTGCTGTTTGATAAGTTAGTTTCATTTCTAATTTTTTGAGGAACCTCCATACTGCTTTCTATAGTGGCTAGGACAAAGTATAAGGAGTACAACAAGGCTGTATATTGTCACCTGCTAATTTAACTGATATATGCAGAGTACATCAAGCAAAACGGTGGGCTGGATGAATCACATGTTGGAGTCAAGATTTCCGGGAGATATGCAGATGCTGCCACCCTAATGGCAGAAAGGAAAGAGGACCGAAGGAACCTCTTGATGAGGGAGCAAGAGGAGAGTGAAAAAAACTGGCTTAAAATTCAACATTCAAAAAACGAAAATCATGGCATCCAGTCCCATCACTTCCTGGCAAAAAGAAGGCAAAAAAGTGAGAATGATGACAGATTTTGTTTTCTTGGGCTCCAAAATCACTGTGGATGGTGACTGCAGCCTTTAAATGAAAAGATACTGTCTCTTCAGAAGGAAAGCTATGATAAACCTTGACAGCATATTAAAAAGCCAACTCATTGGAAAAGACCCTGATGCTGGGGAAGAGTGAGGGCAGGAGGAAGAGATGGTGGCAGAGGATGAAATGGTTATATAGCATTACTGATTCAGTGAACGTGAATTTGAGCAAACTTCAGGAGATAGTGAAGGACAGGGAAGGATACAGTCCATGGGGTCACATAAAGTGGGACATGACAGTGACTGAGCAACAACAAATGTACATATATATATATATATATGTAAGTTATAAAGTTAAATCTATTTAATAACACTAATCTATTTAATGACACTAATAACATTAATAATAGATTATTATTATCAATAATCTATACAATAGATTATTATTATCTATTATGACAGTCATTCACAAAATACTTTGAAATAAAGAGTGTGTATATATCACTAACAATAATGTCAACCAGCCTACCACCTAGATTTTCTTCTAGGAGTTTTATGATTTCTGGTCTTTCATTCAAGTTTTTAATCCATTTCAAGTTAATTTTTGTGTATTGTATAGTCAGTTTCATTCTTTTGCATGTGGCTGTCAAATTTTCTGAACACCATTTGTTGAAGAGACTGTCTTTCCTCATTGTATATTTTTAACTCCTAACCATCTTATGTGGGCTTTTTATCCTTTGTTGTAGATGAGCTATTAAGCTAGTTTTCAGGTCTTTTTCTCAGGAAATTCTTCCGTATATGGCTATAGATTTGTTGTGTCCTTGGGTACAGGTTGATCCAAGGTTTTTCTGCACTACTATTTGAACTGCCTCCTTTAATTTAGGCTTCCCTGATAGCTCAGTTTTGATTTTTATTTGACTTCAGTTCAGTTCAGTTCAGTTCAGTCGCTCATTCTTGTCCGACTCTTTGCAATCCCATAAATTGCAGCATGCCAGGCCTCCCTGTCCATCACCAAATCCCGGAGTTCACTCAAACAAATGTCCATAGAGTCGATGATGCCATCCAGATATCTCATCCTCTGTCGTCCCCTTCTCCTCCTGCCCCCAATCCCTCCCAGCATCAGAGTCTTTTCCAATGAGTCAACTCTTCACATGAGGTGGCCAAAGTACTGGAGTTTCAGCTTTAGCATCATTCCTTCCAAAGAAATCCCAGGGCTGATCTCCTTCAGAATGGACTGGTTGGATCTCCTTGCAGTCCAAGGGACTCTCAAGAGTCTTCTCTAACACCACAGTTCAAAAGCATCAATTCTTCAGCGCTCAGCTTTCTTCACAGTCCAACTCTCACATCCATACATGACCACTGGAAAAACCATAGCCTTGACTAGATGGACCTTTGTTGGCAAAGTAATGTCTCTGCTTTTCAATATGCTATCTAAGTTGGTCATAACTTTTCTTCCAAGGAGTAAGCATCTTTTGATTTCATGGCTGCAGTCACTATCTGCAGTGATTTTAGAGCCGCCCAAAAATAAAGTCTGACACAGTTTCCACTGTTTCCCCATCTCTTTCCCACGAAGTGATGAGACCAGATGCCATGATCTTCGTTTTCTGAATGTTGAGCTTTAAGCCAACTTTTTCACTCTCCACTCTCATTCTCATCAAGAGGCTTTTTAGTTCCTCTTCACTTTCTGCCATAAGGGTGGTGTCATCTGCATATCTGAGGTTACTGATATTTCTCCCAGCAATCTTGATTCCAGCTTGTGCTTCTTCCAGCCCAGCGTTTCTCATGATGTACTCTACATATAAGTTAAATAAGCAGGGTGACAATATACAGTCTTGATGTACTCCTTTCCCTATTTGGAACCAGTCTGTTGTTCCATGTCCAGTTCTAGGTGTTGCCTCCTGACCTGCATATTGGTTTCTCAAGAGGCAGGTCAGGTGGTCTGGTATTCCCATTTCTTGAAGAATTTTCCACAGTTTATTGTGATCCACACAGTCAAAGGCTTTGGCATAGTCAATAAAGCAGAAATAGATGTTTTTCTGGAACTCTCTTGCTTTTTCTGTGATCCAGTGGATGTTGGCAATTTGATCTCCAGTTCCTCTGCGTTTTCTAAAACCAGCAACATCTGGAAGTTCACAGTTCATGTATTGCTGAAGCCTGGCTTGGAAAATTTTGAGCATTACTTAACTAGCGTGTGAGATGAGTACAATTGTGCGGTAGTTTGAGCATTCTTTGGCATTGCCTTTCTTTGGGATTGGAATGAAAACTGACCTTTTCCAGTCCTGTGGCCACTGCTGAGTTTTCCAAATTTGCCAGCATATTGAGTGCAGCACTTTCACAGCATCATCTTTCAGGATTTGGAATAGCTCAACTGGAATTCCAACACCTCCACTAGCTTTGTTCGTAGGGATGCTTTCTAAGGCCCACTTGACTTCACATTCCAGGATGTCTAGCTCTAGGTGAGTGATCATACCATCATGATTATCTTGATCGTGAAGATCATTTTTGTACAGTTCTTCTGTGTATTCTTGCCACCTCTTCTTAATATCTTCTGCTTCTGTTAGGTCCATACCATTTCTGTCCTTTATTGAGCCCATCTTTGCATGAAATGTCCTCTTGATATCTCTAATTTTCTTGAAGAGATCTCTAATCTTTCCCATTCTGTTGTTTTCCTCTATTTCTTTGCATTGATCACTGAGGAAGGCTTTCTTATCTCTTCTTGCTATTCTTTGGAACTCTGCATTCAGATGCTTATATCTTTCCTTTTCTCCTTTGATTTTGCTTCTCTTCTTTTCACAGCTATTTGTAAGGCCTCCCCAGACAGCCATTTTACTTTTTTTGCATTTGTTTTCCATGGGGATGGTCTTGATCCCTGTCTCCTGTACAATGTCACGAACCTCCGTCCATAGTTCATCAGGCACTCTGTCTATCAGATCTAGTCACTTAAATCTATTTCTCACTTCCACTGCATAATCATAAGGGATTTGATTTAGGTCATACTTGAATGCTCTAGTGGTTTTCCCTATTTTCTTCAATTTAAGTCTGAATTTGGCTATAAGGAGTTCATGATCTGAGCCACAGTCAGCTCTGGTCTTTTTTTTGCTGACTGTATAGAGCTTCTCCATCTTTGGCTGTAAAGAATATAATCAATCTGATTTCAGTGTTGACCATCTGGTGATGCCCATGTGTAGAGTCTTCTCTTGTGTTGTTGGAAGAGGGTTTTGCTATGACCAGTGCGTTCTCTTGGCAGAACTCTATTAGTCTTTGCCCTGCTTCATTCCATATTCCAAGGCCAAATTTGCCTGTTACTCCAGGTGTTTCTTGACTTCCTACTTTTGCATTCCAGTCCCCTATAATGAAAAGGACATCTTTTTTGGGTGTTAGTTCTAAAAGGTCTGTAGGTGACTGGGAGGAGCTACCCCATGCCCGAGGCCAGGGGCAGAAGCCGAGAGGAGCAACCCCACATCCAAGGAGCAGTGGCTGCACGGGTGTAGGAGGGTCTAGAGGAGCTACTCCACGTTCAAGGTCAGGAAGGGCAGTGGTGAGGAGATACCCCTCATCCAAGGTAAGGAGCAGTGGCTGCGCTTTGCTGGAGCAGCCTTGAAGAGATACCGCATGTCCAAGGTAAGAGAAACCCAAGTAAGATGGTAGGTGTTGCAAGAGGGCATCAGAGGACAGACACACTGAAACCATAATCACTGAAAACTAGTCAATCTAATCACACTAGGACCACAGCCTTGTCTAACTCAATGAAACTAAGCCATGCCCTGTGGGGCCACCCAAGATGGGAGGGTCATGGTGGAGAGGTCTGACAGAATGTGGTCCACTGGAGAAGGGAATGGCAAACCACTTCAGTATTCTTGCCTTGAGAACCCCATGAACAGTATGAAAAGACAAAATGATAGGACACTGAAAGAGGAACTCCCCCAGGTCAGTAGGTGCCCAATATGCTACTGGAGATCAGTGGAGAAATAACTCCAGAAAGAATGAAGGGATGCAGCCAAAGCAAAAACAGTACCCAGCTGTGGATGTGACTGGTGATAGAAGCAAGGTCTGATTCTGTAAAGACCTGGAATGTCAGGTCCATGAATCAAGGCAAATTGGAAGTGGTCAAACAAGAGATGGCAAGAGTGAATGTCGACATTCTAGGAATCAGCGAACTAAAATGGACTGGAATGGGTGAATTTAACTCAGATGACCATTATATGTATTACTGTGGGCAGGAATCCCTTAGAAGAAATGGAGTAGCCATCATGGTCAACAAAAGAGTCCAAAAAGCAGTACTTGGATGCAATTTATTTGACTTACTTCCTAACTTATTTACCAAGATAGATTGTGTTTAAGCAGTTGTTGCAGAATTTTAGTTTCACTGTGTCTGAAAGATATCTCACACTCAATCTGTCTTTCTAATGTCTATCACATGTTTTCCTTTATTTTTATTGTATGCATTTTAGTACATGAGTATCGGTTTCAGTGGGGTTCCCAGGTGATTCTAGGATCAGGATCCCAGAATCCTCCTATTATTCAGGAGATGTGACTGGATTCTAGCCTTAGATCAGGAAGATCCCCTGGAATAGGAAATGGCCAGTCCATTATTCTTGCCTGGAAAATCCCATGAACAGAGGAGCCTGGTGGGCTATAGTCCCTGGGGTTGCCAAAGAATCAGACATGACTTAGCCACAAAACAACAACAAAATTGGTTTCACTGGTTCTCATAACTCTTTGAGAGAAATTAGCCACCAGTTCCTTTGAAAAAGAAAACAATTTTGCAACTCGACAATCTATCTTAAATAATTGTTTTCTGACAAATTCAGCACTCTGAACGCTCAGTGTTAGAAACACGAACCTTGGCAATCCTGCTGTGCAGCTGTCTTTTATAGTAATACTCATAGTACCTTCTGATGTATAATTAGCTATGCACACACTTTTCTCCCTTACTGTTTTGTACAGTGCTTAAGGGCAGAGATTTATGTCTTCTGCATAGTTTTGTGAAATTCCTGGTGCACAGGGAGTTGTATATTTAATGTATTTGAATTAAATGCAGCTGATAAACTTCTTAGTGTTTAAATCTAGTACTTAAGGCAGGAGATACCCTGCACTTGAGCATAAACAAACTGTCACAGCTTGGGTACTGAAGGAAAACTTTAGGGAAAAGACACTTCTCATTGGCATGCTGTAAAGAGCTTTCTTCCTCTTTCCTCAGCATGCTGTCCTATTAAAATGAGCCATTTTTCCCTTTGGACTCATGGGCCAGGAAAGCAACATATTTAATTGTAAGGCAGTGATGACTGACCTTAACCATCTTGGCCCTGAAGGTGTCTCTTTTCTCTGCAGAAGAACACATGTGATTCTAAGATAGAAATGAAAGTAAATGCAAGAGGTAGAATTTTAGGTTCTGTCTTTTATCTTCCAATCAGGTGTTTTTGTTCCAAATAGAGAAATGACTTTTTGGTCAAAATTTATGTACATAAACTTGGTGTAAAATATGGGATTTCTTGGTGACTAAGACGGCTAAAAATCTGCCTGCAATGTAGGAAACCTGGGTTCAATCCCTGGATTGGAAAGACCACCTGGAGGAGGGCATGACAATCCACTCCAGTATTCTTGCCTAGAGAATCCCCATGGATGGAGGAGCCTGGTGGGCTACAATCCATGGGGTCACAAAGAGTTTTCTATGAGTGTGTGGCTAAGCACAGTGTAAAACATACAAGCGGGAGCACATATTAATATTAGAATATAGAATATTCTAATAGTTTTGCATAGTGTCTGTTAATTCCGATCCCAAAACTCCCTCTGTTCTCCACTCTTCTGTCTTGTCATTTGGTTTGAGGCTTAACACAAGGAAAAAAATTACCCTAACCTTTACACCATTTTCCTCTAGGAGCAGTATTTCAGATAGCATCTTTTAAGTTCAAGATCTTAAATCTACTTCTATATCCTCTCTCGTATTTAATATAATGTCTTCATCATTCTTATCTCTATTTTCCCACTCATATTCTGCATATTTTCTACCTCTATAGTCAATCTTAAAGCCTATCTCCTTTTGGCATAGTAAATCATTTTGTATTTTTATGGTTCAACTTCTGATTTAATTTATTTTAAGTGTTCCTACTTTTTGCTTCATTTTTCTCTATGGTCAAATGGGGAATATTGGACTTATCTCAGCTCCTTTTGAACATGTAATGGCTTTTCCCCCCACTCATTGTCTTGTATTTCAGCTACAACTGAAATTTGAATTACTTATCCTATTCTATCTTAGTAAAAGTTAATCCTGATTTTGCCCAGCATTTATGGAGTTTAAAGCTCCACAACAAAAATAAAACTTGACATGCACATACTCAGGCATTTTTACTGAACCAACTTTTGCTTTGTGATGTCTGGATGGTACAAAGATAAAGTTTTAAGAATCTTTCATTGTAGATTTCTGTCAGTATTTCTTTAATTAAAACATACATCTAATTTGTTTGGAAGATTTCTGGGTCCTGAAAGAAAGGATTATGATTTAGTAGGTAAGTCTGAGATGAAATCTAGAAACAGATGCTCTTTAATCAATATCCCAGGTCATTTTGTTGAATATATGCATTGACAAACACTAATTATACAGAACCTATGACAAAAATTCTATAATGAAAATCTGGTACTTTCAATGAATATTAATCAAAATATTCTACAACACCTTCTGTTTTATATAAATTTTTAAAGAGCCTCTGAAATCTTGGACAATATTATTCATATAATCATTTATATATCATATAAACATATATTGTCTTCAGTGCAAGAGTCTTTGTTGCTATAGCAGGCAAACAAAGGAAGCAAAAATCTGTGCTCTCATGAAGCTCTAGTGAAAGAGTATAAACAAAGTAAATTACTGAAATATATAAAATATTAGCTAGTGGTAAACCCAAAGGAAAATAAATCTGGGAAGAATCAGGGTGTAGAGGTCAAAATTCTAGATCAGAAGGTTAGGGAAGACTCCCTTCCTGGGAAAGTGACTTTACTGCAAACCCTTAAAGACCTTTAAAGATGTTTTCTTGGGCTCCAAAATCACTGTGGACTGCAGCCATGAAATTAAAAGACGCTTGCTCCTTGGAAGAAAAGCAATGACAAACCTAGACAGCATACTAAAAAGCAGAGACATTACTTTTCTGACAATGTAATGGTTTTTGTAGTCAAAGCTATGGTTTTTCCAGTAGTCTTGCGTGGATATGAGAGCTGGACCATAAAAAGGACTGAGCGCTAAAGAATTGATGCTTTTGAACTGTGGTGCTGGGAGAAGATTCTTGAGAGTCCCTTGGACTGCAAGGAGATCAAACTAGTCCATCTTAAAGAAAATCAACTTGGAATATTCATTGGAAGGACTGATGTTAAAGCTGAAGCTCCAATACTTTGGCCACTGATGCAAAGAGCTAATTCACTGGAAAAGACCCTGGGGCTGGAAAAGATGGAAGGCAGCATGACAGAGGATGAGATGGTTGGATGGCTTCACCGACTCAATGAACATGAGTTTATGCAAACTCTGAAAGATGGTGAAGGACAGGGAAGTCTCATGTGCTACAGTCCATGGAGTCTCAAAGGGTTGGACATGACTGAGAGGACTGAACAGCAACAACTGAAAGAGGTGCACTAACTTTTACAACGCTCAGTTCAATTCAGTTCAGTTCAGTCGCTCAGTCGTGTCCGAATCTTTGCGACCCCATGGACTGCAGCACGCCACGCCTCCCTGTCCATCACCAACTTCTGGAGTTTACTCAAACTCATGTTTACAATGCTAGAGGGATGTTTAACATACTTGGGAAAAAAATGTGACCTGGGCTTGCCCTGTCTCTCTTCCTGGGAGATGCTATCTCCAACCTCAGCTTCCATGTCACTCTCATCCTTTCTGTGACCTTATGCCTGCTCCAGAACTGAGTTTCTACATTTCAATTCATTTCTTTGACTATAAGGAAAAAAATTCTAATGAGGCTATCATCAGATAGTTTACAATATGAGTGGGAAACCAAGTCTACAGAGCAAGACTAAGACCAAGAACCAGAGCATCAGAGATCACTTGACTATCTCACTCTTCCTCCTGTAAAAATAAACATAATTGAATGATTTCCCAGTTTGTTTGACACTCATCTCTATATCCATGCTAACAAGAGCCATCTGAAAACACTCAAGTCACACCCTTACTCTTTGGCCATGCTGGGGTACAAGGAAGCACTTGGTAGAAGGAATAGCTAAAGCTCTTGTATAGGCAGAAACTCTAGATTTAGAGATCTATCCAGAAAATACACAATACAGGAGAGGTAATACCCATTATAGTCATAATTTCTTTCATCTCTTCAGGCTCTGCAGCAATATATATGAGCATTTTGTTTAATCTCATTAGATACATTCTTTCTACTAGTGTGTTACATAAACTTTCTGTGCTAACACATTGATGAATATAATGAGTGATACATCAAATGACAACCCTTACAATGAATCCCACTGAGAGAAACAACTTACAGTGTGAAATACAGTTTCTCCTTCAGGATTTCTTTAGCTGTCTAGCTGGGCTAGAATTCTACAATTGGACAAATGCCAACTTATGTGATTGACATCTAGGGAACAGAAGCTATTGAAAGGGAAGGGGCAAGAAAATTGGGACCAGTTGTCTATTAAAAAAAATTGGAAAAAATAAATTAATATGAATTTTCAAACTGTGTGTCTTATCTTCTTTTTTTGGAACTTACTACAAAATTTCATTTTATTTTACTCTGTGCATTTTGTTTTTCATAACAGATTTCTGATCTCAATGACCTCTCCTTTCTCTACAGTCAACTTTTTGCAAAACCTGTTCTGATTCCCCCGGGAGCTTTTGCAGTAGTGGCATTTGCAGTTGGTGGAAACAGTATTTCTAAAAATTTCTGTCTCTGCTGGAAAATAAGACATATGCATTGACATTTCCAATTTGAGCACAATAGCTCTTCTTTAATTCTGTATTGTAAATACCACTTCTGTATTTAATTTTCTTTGATTTTTCCTGGTTCATTCATTTCAATAATTCTCTCCTCTACAGAACTATCTTATTTTTATTTTTGGTATGTTTATTCTGGTATTTTTTCACAGACCCAGTTTTATGATTATATGTTATTTAATTTACATGCAGGAAAAAAATGAGTTATTATACAATGGATTTGCTTTAGTGTCATAGACATATATTTTAAAATGCAAACATTCTGGGGAAGGGGAAAATATATTTAGATTTGGTGGCCCTAGTGGTAAAGTATTGCCTACCAATGTAGGAGACATGAGACGTGGGTTCAATCTCTGGGTCGGGAAGATCCCTTGGAGGAGGGCATGGCAAGCCTCTCCGGTATTCTCACCTGGAAAATCCCAAGGACAGAGGGAGCCTGGAGGGATATAGTCCATACGCTCACAAAGAGCTGAACATGACTAAAGCGACTTAGCATGCATGCACAAGCTCATAATCAAAGTACTCCCTCTACTCAAACAAATGATTGATGTAAATACTGAAATAAAAAGATGAGAATAAATATGAATTATCTAATTTTAGTTTCCCATCTGAACACTTTGTTTGAAATTGATGCCCATGGTTGCTGAGTATGCATAGAGGTATTGGGAATTCTGTGAGTACTAACTTATTGACTTTAGAGATTTTGAAGGAAGATTTCCTATTCCTAAATATTTGTGTCCTCATTCTCTCTGGGAACCAAGAGTTGTGAGATTCTGACTCTCCTCTGAAGCAGTGTGGGCCACAGAATAATCTCCTATTGATTTGTTAGAGAACAGATACCTGAGTCCTACTCACAATATAATAAAATCTAAATCTTAGTTTCTACACTAAAAAAAAAAAAAAATCTCAGATGAATCTTAAGTTATCTAGAGTTTGAGAAGTACTTATAGTCTACCTTTCCTTATAGCTGATACCATTTGATCTCCGAATTCAGAAATTTTTCTTGTCTCTAGAACACATCCTGAAAGTAATTAAAAACAATCAACACAAAATGAGAAAAGGATAGTCTCCTCAGTAAATGGTGTTGGGAAAACTGCATATACACATGCAAAAAGGGGAAACTGCATCCCTATCTTATGCCACTCACAATGATTAACTTGAAAGAAATTAAAGACTTAGTTTTAAGACCTAAAATCATAAAACTCCTAGAAGAAAGCATAGGGAAAAATGCTTTTTGTTCTTGATCTTGAAAATAAATTTTAGGATATGATTCCAAAAGTATAGACAAAAATAAAAATAAATAGTTGGTATTACATTAAACTAGAAAGCTTCTGCACAGAAAAGGAAATCATCAAGAAAATGAAAATGGACTAAAAGGAAATATTTGCAAATAATATATCTGATAAGGAGGTACTGTGTAAAATATATAAAGAACTCACATAACTCAATAGAAGATGCTGCTGCTGCTGCATCGCTTCAGTCGTGTCCGACCCTGTGCGACCCCATAGATGGCAGCCCACCAGGATCCCCCGTCCCTGGGATTCTCCAGGCAAGAACACTGGATAGATCCACTTAAAAATAGGCAGACTATCTGAATAGACATTTTTTCCAGGGAATATATATAAATGGCCAATAGACACTTGAGAAGATGCTCAACATCAGTAATCATCAGAGACATGAAAATCAAAACCAATGAGATACACCTCACAGCTGTTAGAATATCTATTTTCAAAAGGACAAGAATTAACAAGTGTTGGTGAGAATATGGAGAAAAGGGAGAAATAATGGGAGGTGATGAATGTGTTAATGAACTTGATTTTGGTAATTTTACAATGTTATATATATATATATATATATATATATATAAAAATATAAAATTTCCACTTAGAAATATACAATTTTATTTATCAATTATTCCTCAATAGCTGAAAAAATATATATATCAAGAGGGAATAAATAGTCAACACATTGAATAATCTAGGATTCAGCATCAAACTCCTCATGTTTTTCTTTCTTGTCCTTTTTTCTCAGTGTCTGGCAAGTTTTATATCTGCCAAATAACCTTGCCCCTAGAGAGTTAGAGACCTACACATAGATACTATTTTTGGTTTTCTACCCATGTTCAGGTTGACTTTATTGGTTTGAGAGCCTTCAAGTCATGGCTTAAGTGGCCATGGATCACAGGAGGCATGATTCAATCTCTAAGGCTGACTTTCACCCTTGGGTTTCCAGCTGCTCATATCACTAAATCAGCTTTGTCCTGCTGCCTTGCATTGCTGGTTGGTTTCTAGGGTAAGCTCCCTACTAGCCAGTAAGGAAATCTAGATAAGGCATCTTATTTATGAATTCTGGCATTTGCAGAGCTTATGAACTTCTTGACTTCCAATAAGCACATCATAAATACTTGTTGCACCAAAAAGAATGAAATCATTTCTGTGCCAGAGAATGATCACAGTACAAAACCTGATTCTTGCTGTATATTTCACCATTTAATTCTAATTTTTGCTCTTTGATCATAACATATTGAAGCAAAAAAGAGAGCCAGGAACATTCTGTTCTCTGACTAAATAATGTTTATTTTAAAATTTCAGAGAATTCAGTTAGCCTACTTTCTCTAGACTTAATGAAAGTTTGTGATTCAAAGTAAACTAATTATTGCTGAAGTCTAGTTTTCATTTTGAATGAAAGAAAATATGACTTTAAAAAATCTTATTTAAGCCTCTAGCATAACAATAATAATCATTTTATTTTCATTGATTAGGCTAGAGCTCTCTTCATCTTTTGTCAGTGAGTAATGGCAACCCACTCCAATACTCTTGCCTGGAAAATCCAATGGACAGGGGAGCCTGGTAGGCTACGGACCATGGGGTCTCAAAGAGTCGGACACGACTGAGCGACTTCACTTTCACTTTTCACTGTCATGCATTGGAGAAGGAAATGGCAACCCACTCCAGTGTTCTTGCCTGGAGAATCCCAGGGACAGGGGAGCCTGGTGAGCTGCCGTCTGTGGGGTCGCACAGAGTCGGACATGACTGAAGCGACTTAGCAGCAGCAAGCCCCAGCTGGGCACAAAAAGTTTGATAAGAGTAATGTGCTAGTGGCTTTGAAAACAAATATTTATTTGCTTTTTATTGAACTTTTGTGAGCCCATGCAAGTCCATTATCTTCAAAATTCTGGATCTGGCTATAGCTTAAAAATGTTATATGCAAATTATACAAGAAGAATTGAAGTCATTGCTGTATATTTTTCTTTTGTGAAATATATGTGTACATACCCCATGTATCATCAAAATAAGATCTTGCAAGACAGTATAAATAAACTTAAGTAATAGAAAGCATTCAACTGCTAAACTGCATTAGTTTGTTCTCCTTTTAAAATTGCTTTACCAAATTATCTGCTATCTTACTAAGATAATTAAGTCTGCTAGAATTTTAAGTGAAAATTTCTGAATTAGTGGGTTTTTGGAGGGAAATTTGACAAAATGTAACAGCACAAGTATACACGCTCTTACAAGTGCTCATCTATAGATTTATCCTAAAATATGCTAAAATGTGGGAAATGTTTAGATAAATATGTTTATTGCAGATTTTTTAAATGACTTCACACTTGAAAAAATTGAAAATTCAACAGTTGAACAAGATTACTGCTTGACTTACGGATTGTGGTTACTCTTGAATATTTTTATTTGTATACCTTTTTTTATTTTTGAAAATAGTTTCTATGATAATCGATAATTGACAAAAAGACAATTGTATGGTTATTTGAAAAAATAAAGTGAATTAACAGTTTACTTAAGACTGTTTCACTAGTTTTCTAGTTATGGTTCCACTGAGTAAGAAAACTGTCTATAAATTACTCTTTTGAGTGTTGGGCCTTAACCAAGCTATTCATCCTGTTAACAACAGCAGATTCAAGGAAAGAATAATCAAACCAACAAAGGTTTTCTGAAGCTTATATCCCACACTAAGATCTAGGAAATATTAATACATCAGAAATTCCCACTCTTATCAGAAGCTACTACCTCCAAGCTTAGTTACCTACAAGTTATCTTTCTACTGCATGAAAAATCTCTCTCTTTCTCTCTTTCTCACACACACACACATACATACTTAAGTTGATACATTTTCATATACTTGTAGAGTGATGGTGACCAGTTTAATCCATATTCTTTCTGAAAGGATAATATGTAGCACAGAGAAATATACTTAGTTATCACAATATTCCATGAAAGGGAATAATTTACTTCCTCTTGAAAATAATTGGTGCTAAGATGGATCAGATCAAACATTGTCTATGTCTACATCTATATCCATGTCTGTTTTTCTATCTGTCTATCTATCCATAATAGTTCTTAAAAGCTCTTTTTAACTGGACATTTTATCACAACAGGTCCTGTTTAAATTCAGAAACTATATCCCACCAGAATTATGCATGCAATCTGAATATTTATTGGTATGTTTCCTTCAAAGTTAGTATCTTATAAAATAGGAAATAAGAACAGTATTTGTTTTCACTGTGTGTGTGCTGTGTGTGTGTTCAGTAGTGTCCAATGTTTTGTGACCCCCATGGATTGTAGCCTGTGAGGCTTTTCAGTCCATGGTATTCTCCAGGAAAGAATACTAAAGCAGATTGCCATTTCCTACTCCAAGGGATCTTCCTGACCCAGGGATTGGACCTGCATCTCCTGTGTATCCTGCATTGCAGGCAGATTCTTTACTACTGTATCATACTAAACCTATTAAATGGTCTTCTCAAAAGTACCCCTCTGCTTGAATGCTTCTTCCCCCACCTCCATGAGGCTGTCTGCTGCTGCTCACTGGTCACTTCATTTTGTTCAAATGTTATTACTTGTAGTGATGTGTGTCCTCAAAAAGACCCAGTAAGGAGACAGACTGGAGGGAGACACTTCCTCTATGCCCTGTAACACATTATGAAGATATGCATGTTTCTTAATTTCCCTAATAATTAACTAAAGAGCTTCCCTGGTGGCTCAGACAGTAAAGTGTCTGCCTGCAATGCGGGAGACCCGGGTTCGATTCCTGGGTCAGGAAGATCCCCTGGAGAAGGAAATGGCAATCCACTCCAGCACTCTTGCCTGGAAAATCCCATGGACGGAGGAGCCTGATAGGCTACAGTCCATGGGGTCGCAAAGAGTCGGACACGACTGAGCGACTTCACGATGACGAAAGTGTTTCTAAGGACAAGAATGTCTTCTAGTGTCCTCTGCCCCCAATAGTTACATACTAGCTTTAGATATCACTTCCCTTGCTCTCCAATTAAAACTTTTCTCATCAAAATGTCCTCTATTTCAAGGCCACTCCTACCAATATCTCCACCAACCTCCCTCAATCTTTTTCCATTGGAAGAAGCTTTTGGCCTAGACAACTGACCAAAATTATTGGCTCTGGAACCTGTATTTTGAATCTTTTATTTAGCTCACACTATGTTTTTTTTTTTTTTAATATTTATTTTCATTTATTTATTTGGCAGAAGTTCCAGTACTTTGGCCACCTGATGCAAAGAACCAACTCATTGGAAAAAAGACCCTAATACTGGGAAAGATTGAAGGCAAAAGGAGAAGAGGGAACAGAGAATGAGATGGTTAGATACCATCACCAACTCAGTGGACATGAATTTGAGCAAACTCTGGGAGACAATAAAGGACAGGGGAGCCTGGCATGCTGCAGTCCTTGGGGCTGCAAAGAGTAGGATAGGACTTAGTGACTGAACAACAGCAACAATAACTATTTATTTGGCAGTGTAGGGTCTTAGTTGCAATGTGCAGGATCTTTTTCTTTTTTTCTTTTTTGGTTGTGCCGTGTGAACTCTTAATTGAAACATGCAGGCTCTTAGTTACAGCATGTGAGATCTAAGTCACTGACCAGGGATCGAACCTGAGACCCCTGCATTGGGAATGCAAAGTCTTAGCTACTGGACCACCAGAAAAGGCCAAGACACCATTTTTTTAAAAGAAGAAGCTGACATTTCACTATAAAAGAAATTTAAATAAAAATCCATATTTCTTATTCTTCAAGTAAATCCAGAATCTCTGATAACAGTTCATTAGAGTTGTGTAGGAGCTGGGTCCTGTAGATAGAACAGATGATTTACTTGTTACTACATGGTCCCTATAGTATCTAGGGGACTTCTCCAGTGGCTCAGTGGTAAGGAATCTGTCTGTAATTCAGAAGACACAAGAGATGTAGGTGTCTGGAAGATCTCAGTGTTGGGAAGATCCCCTGGAGGAGGGCATGGTAACCCACTCCAGTATTCTTGCCTGGAGAATCCCATGACAGAGGAGCCTGGCGGGTTACAGTCCATAGGGTGGCAAAGAATTGGACACGACTGAAGCAACTGAGCACACACATAGGCATCTGAGTGTGAGACCTTTGCCCAAGACTCTTCTCCCTCTTTATCTGCATTAAAGTTGGAATCATTGATTTTGTTCCCTTGGGCTTCAGACCTGGTTGGGGGTGGGGAGAGGGTGGTGTCATAGTGAATTTTCATTTATGATGCAAATCCAATAAATGTTGAAGGGAAAAGTAGGAATAGAAGAGAACCAGTTCTCCCCAAGTGAGCGAAGCTATTAAAATACAAACATACACATACACACACACACACACCCTAAAGGATACAATTGAATTTTATGAAAAACGGTGCACACAAGAGCCTAAATAACAAAAGAAGGCCGTAAGACCCATTATTCTGTTATTTATTTTTTTCTCTTTTACCTTGGCATCTCCTGAAATAATAAAGGATCTATGTGTCCACTTCATCTGAGCTTCCTTTATATTCCCAAGGTCTTTTCAATCTCCCTCTGAGACATGGGAGTGCACCACAGGGGGATAAATCTTCAGTTACTTCTAGTCCTTTAATATATACAATATGTAAAAGCACATTTTTATATGACACAAGATAAAGAATAAAACAAAAGTAAAAGGACGGATTCAGATATGAGGTCTCATTTCTTCTCATTATTAAATTGGTAAAAAAAAAAAAAAAAGCTTACATTTACCTTCCTTTTTTTTGGCTTTTGTAAGTGCATCACCCTATTCTTTCCTGAGGTTAATCTATGCTGGGATGTTAGTTTTCCATGCAAGTTCTCAATAAATATTTGCTCTTTGTTCTCAGTCTGTGTTTATACCATTATTCACACTTCCCTTTATCTCCAAGACTTTTATATTGTTGTTAAGGAGTTTTTTTTTTTCCCCCCTCCAACAGCCTTGACAAAATGATAGCTTTCTGAATTCATTATTTGTGTGAGAGAACTTCAATTCAGCATCCTACAAATCTGAGAGTTCATCTATGTGTGTCTAACATTCTTGGTTTTCTCTCCGTTCTGTACCCTGATTGGAAAGCATGCTCTACACTTGTTAGCAAAGAAGTAGAGTCTTGGTTGAGATAATGCAGAGAGAAGAACATGGAGATTGTAGTTGCACTGAAAACCCTCAGTTAACCTCATGAATAACCATTTCATGCTCACTGTCAAGGGAGATACAAAAGAATCAGTCTTTCCAGTTGGATGCTTTCAGACTCTTTGTTTTTATCAGGAATTATATTATCTACCTAAAATATTTTCTGAACCCGGCCAAGGAAATTTATGCCTTTGTACTTGATGCTTTGACCTTCAGGCCCTTACAAACTCAAAGAAAATTTTCAGAAAAATATTAAAAATGGGAAACTGGTGATTAGGGCTTCATTGACATGAAGACCAAGTTTCATAGGATCTCATAAAGAGGACACTCTAATGGTATTAAGACCTTAATTCTCCTTAAAATATGAGGACAAAGGTACTAGAATTTTTAAAAGTGATGATAGGGGACAAAATATGTTTCCTGATTTAGGAGATGATTGGAATTTAAGAGGTATGGAATCTAGCTCATAGCAATGCAACAGCCTAGAAGCTAGAAGCCCAGAAAGCAGAAACATTCAAGGCTCCGGTGACTTTGTTAACAAATGAGTCAGAGATGGACTTTGAAACTGTGTGGTAATAGCAAAGACTGTGATAGATTCAACCTGGAGTGAGAAAATACGGCAGCCGGGAGGACATTTGGGAGCACACAAAAGTCCTTTGAAACAATGTCGGACAGGCAAGAATTGATTGGGTCTGAGCCCTTCATGAGTGTGGGAAGGACAGGGAGGAAAAGTACACAAAAGGAGGGAGCAATGGTTTTGTGATTTTGTCTTGGCGGTATTTTTCAAGTTGGTTTAGATTAGCAAAACACAGTGTTTTATATGAGCTGGTGGTGGTTTAGTTGCTAAGTTGTATCCAACTCTTGCCACCCTGTGGACTGTAGCCCACCAGGCTCCTCTGTCCATGGAATTTTCCCAGCAAGAATACTAGAGTGGGTTGCCATTTCCTTCTCCATTATATGAGCTACCATAAAAAAATAATAGCAATGTTTACTCTCAGGATATCTAAAATGTCCCAATGCTGTACACTTTGTGGAAATAGTTGCAATAATATTAATATCTGAATTTCATTAATGTGGAGTGCCTCTCCAACTGTTTCAAGATTTAATTTCTTTTCTCAGAGCTTCCATCATTCCATTCTTACATTTTCTTCTTATAAGCCAGACCAAGAAGAAACTTTCTGGGAATAATCTATGGGAACCCCTATGCTTGTTCCTCTATGAGTAAATTGTTCAGCCAGGTGACAAGTGTCAAGCTGATCAGTGGGTACCAGTTCCACATGCCAGGAGAAGACTCCAGCTACATGGGAGAAGGCAAGATCATCACAATGCCAGCTACCAGAATAGGAAGTACCAGCATCTCTGCTTACTGTGTCTTGATATCAGAGTTGCCAAGAAAAAACAGCAGTCAAGTACTGGATGAACAATGTTTTGACTCACATGGAGAAGAGACAGCAAGGTCAGCTCTAATAGAGTACAGGTTCATAGCCAGAAGGCTCCCCTAAGCAGGTTCCCCAGGCAACTGATGCAGCATGATTTGTTTATGAGGACTCTTCTTGTGACACGTTAGAAAGACACCAGTTCCTCTCCACTGGAGTCTGAAATACTGATCGTTGAGGATGCATGAAGACCACTGATGCACATGCTTATGCAACAGAGGAAGACTCAGTTAGCCTGAAACAGGAAAGACATTCCCACACAAGGTGATAAGCCCTGTACAGGCTATGTGGACTCTTTATCTTTTGGTAAGGAAATTTCAGACTCAAGGCCCATTCTCACATAGACAAGTGAGGATCAAAAGAATGCACAGGAAACTACCTTTCCAAACATTATACCATTTCTATGATTCCACTAAGCCAAGCATTTATCTGCAGACAACTACCCAGAGCATTCAGACTGTCAAAGTTGTGATAAGCTATGGTAGGACAAAGGGAATGGTCTACTGTTCAACTCCGTTCTAAATGTTCTTACCTAGACTCTAGAAAGAAGCAATTTTGGAAATGTGTGTTTCATTTACTTTGCCAAAACAAATCCTCTAGTTGTATCCAATATGTTTGTTTGTTTTTGAAGAAGAGGTCAGGGCAAGAGTCTTGGGTTAGATTGAAGATAGAAAACCACCATGTTCTTCTTTCCATTTACTTTTCTAGGGTACATAAACATAACATGCTTTATAATTTCCAAGCAAGAAGAACAACATCATCATAAAAAAATGAAAACAAAAACAAAGCCTCCACAATTTCCTACAACACACACATTAATTACAGAAAACCAAATCACAACAGCAATAAAAATGAAACAGAGGCCTTCTCCATGAAAGCTTGGAAAACTCTTAAGGCAGGAGGGGAGTCTTAATTTTCTCAAATCCAAAGCAGACTTTGTTTGTTAGTGTTTGCAACCCCATGAACTGTAGTGCACCAGGCTCCTCTGTCCATGGGACTTCCCAAGCAAGGATACTGGAGTGGGTTGTCATGCCCTTCTCTAGGGGATTTTCCCTACCCCGGGATTGAACCTGGGTCTCCTGCATTGCAAGCAGATTCTTTACCACCTAAGTCACCAGGGAGATTTTGCTGAGGCTCCATCAAGCCCACCTTAGCTACCTAAAGTAGGTCACTCTGAGTTCTCTCATCCTGCTAAAAACCGAATTTGTAAACTTAGTCCTCTCTGTCTGGTTTCCTTAATCTTGATTCTCTTTCTGCTTCTCTTATTCCACCAGAACATTATTCTTTTGTTCAAAATTTCTTTTTTCATTAGTTTCTATGTGTTATTCTCTCAGCACATGGACTTGAGAACAACTTTAATATGTGGACTCCCATATTCAGAAAGGATTTGAGGTTATGAGTAATGGAAACAATCCAAGATTTTGGGGGTGAAAAGAGAAAGCTGGGGGAAAGCTTGATCCTGTTGGGCAACACGATGTTTATGCAGAAGGAAAAGAATAGATTACCAGGTATTCTGTTTATGATGAGCTTAATCTGCAATAGTAGTACTTCAGGAGAACAGAACTTCGGGCAGAGAAAGTAGTCAGCAAAATCCTTAAGCTGTCTGAGCAAAGCAGCTCTTCAGAGTACAAGATAACTGGAGGTGGGAGGATGAAGATGATTCTTAGGGCAGCAGGTCTGGGAATCAATGGGTGAGTCAGGACAGAAAATGGCTTTGGGTCATCAGAGGGAATTTGTTTTTTACTCTGGGTGAAAATGAGAACCACTGCAAGATTTTAAGCAAAAGAATGGCATGACTTATATCAATTGTTTCAGTCAGAAGAGGACGTAAGGTCACAGCAACTGACAAAGGTTGGTGGCTCTGGCGGCTCCTGCAGAATAATACAGTTCAGAAGAGGGTGATCAGATCAGGTCCTGCATTTGATGGAGGCTTCTGACGGTGGATGCAAAACAACATTTGTTCCAACAAATTATAATACAAGAGCTTCCTACCCCATATGGTTACACAGTGTATTCAAGATTTGTCTGAAGAGATGCTAGAGATTGTCTGACCCTCATTCACCTGTCTTTCACTTGCCACCAACAATACCAGGGTGGAAATGACCACTGCTTCCAAAATCTATACATATCAGAGACACCCCCCTCAAGGGAAAATTGAGATAAAAGAGCTCGGTTTGGGGTGGCTAAAATGTGACAGATGCTCACCAAGAAAGGCAAGCTCATTGGTCTTACAATTTGAACTGGCTTTTACCCTGGAAAATGCTTTATAACTATCAAAAATGTTGTTAATTATGTTTTTAAAAATATTGATCCAATCTTCTGTATTTAGCATAGAAGAATTTATCCTACACTTATCTATATAAACTGAATAAGGTTTGCATGACTATTATTAAACTGAGGGAAATCTTAAAATAAGCCCTTCTATAGCTTTAACACTTCCCATGTTTTTATATAGTCTTCATATCAACTGCTTTGATGGTTCTGCAATTTCAGTAATAGATAAGTCACAATTTGCTTATGATCCCTGCCTTAGCCCATAGTCACTCTATTAGACATTTAGGTTATTTTTGTTTTGTTGATCAACATAGGTAATTCTTTTCCTCCTTGGGGTTATTTTTAAGATAAATACCCAAGAGGAAAACTGCATTAAATGTTACAAGTATGTTAACATATCTTGATTGGTATTAGCACTTTCTAAATTTAGTCAGTATTTTTAAGTTTTTTTTCCAGTGAAAGTGAAAGGGACTCAGTTGTGTCCGACTCTTTGTGACCCCATGGACTATACAGTCCATGGAATTCTCTAGACCAGAATACTGGAGTGTGTAGCCTTTCCCTTCTCCAGGGGATCTTCACAACCCAGGGATTGAAACCAGGTCTCCTGCATTGCAGGCGGATTCTTTACCAGCTGAGCCACCAGGGAAAAGTGAAAGTAGAAAGTCAAGTCACTTAGTCGTGTCTGTGACTCCATGGTATACAGCCTGCCAGGTTCCTTGGGCCATGGGATTTCCCAGGCAAGAATACTGGAGTGGGTTTCCATTTCCTTTTCCAGGGGATCTTCCCAACCCAGGAATCAAACCTGGGCCTCCCACATTGCCGGCAGACTCTTCACTGAGCTACCAGTAGATAGATAGATAGATAGATATCTACCAGGGAAGCCCAAGAATACTGGAATAGGTAGCCTACCCGTTCTCTAGGGGATCTTCCTGACCCAGGAATCCAGCTGAGGTCTCCTGCTTTGCAGACAGATTCTTTACCAGCTGAGCTACATGCAGTGCAAATATAAGATGGTAGAAACTTCAACTAAGGAACTCGAGGTAATGTAATTTTTATTTAAACAGAGAAACTGATTGCCCTAGTCTCTATGGAGAGATCAAAAAGCCCCCCTCACACACACTTTAAACTATAAAGACAAGCTATATGAATCTGATAGATGGTGTAACTGTATGATAATCTTAACAGAAATCTGGTCTTGGAGCTCATACACAATAACATGTTAGCACTTCATTATACATTATTGACTTTCACTCATATTTGCTAAAACAAACATTCAAGAACCATCTGCAACTGGATAAAGTGCTCATTTTGCATGTTAGGAAAACTATAAAAAATGACTGCATGAAATTAAGGCAACATCTGAGCTCCTGGGGTTGCTTATCACGTTTAAAGTTGACAGTATGGGTCTCAGGAGGCAGCAGAGAGCTTATGGATAAACACAGCAGGTAGTAAAAGAACTTAAATGCCCAAAATCGCTGTACCATAGCAAAGAGATAGAGAGGTAATGATGAAACTAAAGACATAACACTTAAGACCTTACTTCTTCAAAGCAATTTCCTTTTAAAATGTTAAAAATAATTACTTTAAATAATTAACTGGCAGAGTGGTCTGTAAACTATTCAACTGCTAAAATTATTTTGAATGTCCCTCTGAGTGCACGTGTGCTCAGTCATGCCCGACTCTCTTGAGACCTCATGGACTGTAACCCACCAGGCGCCTCTGTCCATGGGATTATCCCAGCAAGAATACTGGAGTGGGTTGCCATTCCCTCCTCCTCAGAATCTTCCCGAACCAGGGATGGAACCCAAGTCTCCTGTGGCTCCTGCGTTGGCAGGTGGATTTTTCTTTTTTTTAACCCAATGAGCCACCTGGAAAATACTCAAGTGTCCCTCTGTACACTCACGATTTTTGGGTGAAGGAGAGAGAATTCTAAATAAGTTTGCCTAGGCTTAATTTCCCTTTTAAGCATCAGGGCTTACTTTTCTGATGGAGTTACAAGAGCTCATGAGATCCCTGAAGCAGGGTCTATGTCATATGAACTTTTTTGTTTTTAATTAACCAGCTCTTATGTATTTAACAAGTCCGTCCTTTACCCAGTCATCTGTAGTACGACATTGGTTGTAAATCAAGTATTCATATGTGTCTGTTTCTACAAACACCACTGTCACACTGTCTTTATTATTTTGAGTCTCTAAACATTGATATCTGGTTGAGAAAATTGTCTAACTTTGCTTTCCTTTCTTGAGAATTTTTAACATCTTTACTAAGATATAATTTATATACTGTACAATCAAAAAAGTCAAAGTCAATAATTTCACCCATTTAAATTATACAAATAAATGGTTTGAGTTGGTGATGGACAGGGAGGCCTGGTATGCTATGATTCATGGGGTCGCAAAGAGTCGGACATGACTGAGCGACTGAACTGAACTGAACTGAAAGTCACACATGCGTCCCACCATCACATCCTCATCTCTTTTTAATTTTTCAAGATTTCTTTTGACCATTTTAAGGTCTCTTTTTTTACTTGTTACAATTTGGCCACATGGTGTATGGAATCTTGAGGTCCCCAACCAAGGATTGAACCTGCACCCCCTGCAGTGGAGGTAAAGTCTTAACCACCGGACCACCAGGGAAGTCCCCATCACCATCTTTATTTTAAGACATTTTCATCATCCCACCAAGACTCCCCATACCCTTTAGATGTCACCTCCTTACCTTCACATTTTCCCCCTGGTTCTAAGTGACAGACAACCAATCTAACCTCTGTTTCTTTAGATTTATTCATTCTGGAGTTTCACATGAATGTGATCATATAATGTGTGGCCTTCTGTGACTGGCTTCTTCAGTTATTATGCTTTGAAGGTTTATTCATGTTGTAGTATATGTTAGTATACTCCCTTTTATAGTAAAATAACATTCTGTTGTATGAATATGGGGCTTCCCAGGTGGTAAAGACTCTGCCTGCCAATGCAGGAGACATACCTGTATACCATATTTTTTAATCCATTCATTAGCAGAGTGACATTTGGGCTGTTTCTTTCTTTTGGGTATTATAAACAACGCTGTTGTAAACATCTGTGTACAAGCTTTTCTGTGAATATATGGTTTCATATCTTTTGGGTCTATACCTAGGAGAGGAATATCTCAGTCTTACAGTAGCTCAACATTTAATCATTTGAGGAACTGCCAGATTGTTTCCATTTTCATTTCTCACCAGCAGTATATAAAGTTTCACATTTTTTTGCATTCTCACTAACACTTGTCATTATGTTTTTTTTTTTTTTTTAAATTCTAGACATTCTATTTTGTTTGAAGTGGTATCTTGAGGTTGGTTTTGATTTGCATTTCCCTAATAAATAATGATGTTAATCATGAATTATCACTAGAACATCAGAAGGGACAAGTGTAAAAAGAACAGGATGAGGTAAGTCAGAAAGAGAAAGACAAATATCGCATATTAATGCATATATATGGAATCTAGAAAGATAGTACCAATGATCCTACTTGCAGGGCAGCAAAGGAGACACAGACATAAAGAACACACTTTTGGAAAGAGTGGGGGAGGAAGAGGGTAGGGTGATTGGAGAGAATGGCTTTGAAATATATACATTACCATATGTAGAATATATACCCAGTCAGAGTTTGATGTATGATGCAGGGAAAGCAAAGCCCAAGCTTTGTGACGACCTAAAGGGATAGGGTGGGGAGGCAAGTGGGAGACGGGTTCGGGAGGGAGGGGCCACGCATATACCCATGGCTGATTCATGTTGATATATGGCAAAAACCATTGCAATATTGCAATTATCCTCCAATTAAAAACATACATTTTAAAAAAGAATTGAAAATGGAAAACAATAAAGATTGTCAGATTGGATAAAATCAGCAGGTAGAAGATGATCCTGATTTTGTAAATAATAATCAAAACAAGCAATGTTTTTTTCAATAGCCAAAAAACTATAGCTTTCTTTTTAACACTGAAAAATTTCCACTATACATTACGTATGATATTTCCTATTTTAATCATTATGGTAGAGAAAATATTATAGTCTAGTTATATTATTAATGTATGTTAGTCTTCTTTCTCAAAACTGCAATTTTTAAAACTTTTTTAAACATCCTAACAAATTCATTAATAAAAAAAAGAAAAAAGTGCCCTTTGGTCTTGTTCTAATTTATATAAAAACTAATAGCTTTAATAAATTCATGACATATATAATTTATTTAATCTCTTATCATTAGATAAGTGCAGCTGAACAATCTTTGTGATTCGGGGAGTTTGATGATGCTCCTGATGCAATTGCAGAGGTGAACAAAATGCTCTATATTCCCAGTGTCACTGGAACTTAAAATAGTTGACATTTTATAAAGCACTTAGCTGCCTGACGAGAACCCATAAAGAGTCTCCCTGAGGTACCAACATTAGATAATCAGACTATGAACAAGAATCAGTGTATGATTCAAACTGGATTGATCATTTTAGTGCGGCAGGTGCATTCCAATTTAAACCTGAATTTCCCCAGAGAAATTGCCCATTTCTCAACAATATTCTTTATTACAGTTAGCAATATAGATAACTTTTGCCTGATTTGTCAGACGATTACACGTGTAACTTTATTTTTCTTCTCTTTTTCTCTGCTCTTTCCTTTCTTCTGCTTTTGGTTAGCTGGTGATTGTTTTTTCTTAGTCCTCATGAAGATTCAAGATTCAGCCTGGGATCAAGCATTATTTTTACTTTAACAATAGGAACAAATAAATATAAATATGTCTGTTTTAAATACATAAGGAATTGACAGGGATATATAATGAAAATAAGATAGAAACAAGTACAAACCTGAAGTCAGCATAGGACTTGAGAAGACCAAATTTGATTTTTTTTTTTCCTAAACAAGGACTAAGGGACTATTCAGATTTTACATTTTACTAGGAGAAGCATCTGGGATAGTTTGTATTTGCAAGGCATTGTTATCAATATGTGCAAGTATATGTGAAAAGATCTTTCTATTGCATTGGTTATTGTGAGGACTGAGCAAAATAATGAATCTATTTCAAAGCTTCTGAAACTCTTAGAAGCATGCCTAATATATAGAAAAATGCTTGGAGTTAGCTATTATGATTTTATTATTTTTATGTTAGAGTGAGTGGGCAATATATATCTTGCTTGTCCACTTTGAGAACTCTGAGGTGAAAATTTTACCCACATTAATTCCTAGCCAGACTCTTTTTGTGTAGGTCCCAGGAACATGAAGTTAATTCTTGACCTCTGAATGTAAATGCATCAGAGCAAATGCTATCGGTTTGCTGGGGCTAGCATAAAAAATACCACAGACTGGGTAGCTTAAACAACAGAACTTTATTTTTTTACAGTTGTAGAACCTAGAAGTCTGAGATCAAGTTGTCAGCAGCTTTACTTTCTTCTGGGGCTCTTCTTCTTGGCTTGTGGATGGCTGCCTTTTCTGTCTATTTTCACATGATCTTCCCTCTGATTGTGTCTGTGCCCTAATTTCCAGTCATAATGAATTAGGGCCTTCTCATAATAATTTCATTTTCCATGAATTACCTCTTTAAAAATCCTCTCTCCAAATACAGTCACATTCTGAAGTTATGACTTCAACATACGAATTTTGAAGGGGACACAATTCAACTCATGATGGTTTCTCTGGTGACTCAGTGGGTAAAGAGTCTGTCTGCAGTGCGGGAAAGCCGTGTTTGATCCCTGGCTCGGGAAGATCCCCTGGAGAAGGAAATGGCAACCCACTCCAGTATTCTCGCCTGGAGAGTTCCATGGACAGAGGAGCCTGGTGGCCTACAGTCCACGGGGTCACAAAGAGTGGGACGTAACTGAGTGAAAACACTTTCACTTTCAATTCAGCTCATAACAGGCTCCAAGATGCCAAGTCCCTACAGGTGATGTGCTATGTCTGGAACAGAATGAACTGAGATGGTGCAGCCACAATATGGCCCAAAGAGCCCTATGGGGAAGTCAGTTAGTTTGACAGCAGGAGGCCAATCTCCACAGAAGACCCCAGGGAGCTTTGGGGACATACCCAATGCACTATGTACAGCTGTCAATGGCAAAGGTCTTCACAAGGCCCACTTCAGCAAGAATAATCATCAGAGAACTGCCTTCCAATATCTGGATGAGCCATAGATATCTACCCATTATAGACTCATTAATGACAAATATAGGGACCCCAAAGCCTATAATATTTTCAAACTGTGCACAATTTACCAATTTTCTTAAGCTTTAAGGCAGCAAATTTCAAAACAAAGGGTGAAATTCACAAATTTTGTTAAAAAGTGAGATGGAATACAAAACCCAACAATGATGTGCGTTTATTAAGTACTATTAAGTTTTATTAAGTACTTAGATAAAAGCTGATGAGCTGGATTTAATACGTGGTCTTTTAATCAGATGTTCTACTATTTTTCTTAAACACTACTAAATTTCTTAAAAATTCGTACGGCTTGGGAAATGTGTTGCTGAGGACATAAGTATACTGGCAGCTTCCACCCTTGTAGCCTGCAACCGGTAGCAAGGTCACAGGTATTTAATTCATGGTGCCTTACGAAAGTAGAACACAAACCACGTGGGCAAACAGAGCCTATGAAAGCCCTCAGATATTCACAGTGTATTGTGTATCTGCGCCCTTGTGAATCCCTCCTACTATTCCTACAGGAGGAACTGCCCGAACTTTGACTCTGTTCCAGATAGCTATGAGTTCTGCTTACCTTTGTATTATGTGGGCTCGCACTGCAGTACAAGTGCCACTTTTCATACTAAAAGAGAATGATTATATTTTGAGTCACACTGAAGAAAAACTGTGTGTTCATTGGATAACACTACACACTGATTTTTCCAAGAATTTGTCTTCATCATAAATGGATTGCCTAGCTATTCCTTATGCTGTGTTAATTGGATAAAAGCCAGAGGAATAGCATTTTTCAAATTCTTTACATTGTTCAAACTTGTGTGTGTATATGTTTCTTAGAAAAACAATATTGCTTATTCTATTGTTTGGAATTCTCTGATATGGGAAGAAAACGTCAAACTTTATTTCTGGCTAGGTATTTATGATCAATTTTATGCTGTGAGAGGAAAATTCCAAATGCCTTTGGCACCAAGGATAGCATTGAACAACATAACTTCTGATATTCTTTCCTTTAAGCATTCACATCTGTGTTTGTATACTTCTAGGGTTATGACTGATTATCTGCTCTTGTGATAATAAGATAAATTCTATTTTGCATAGCTCTTTCAGTAAGTATTTATAAGTAATATAGTTATTTTCCAAACTGTGCTAGCTAGCAATAGAAGTATATGAAATAATTATAGCCTTTATATACCTGACTTTTTTGAAGTTATACAAAATTTAATACAAGCTGAAATGTCTAAATTAGTGGGTAAATAATGAGAAATATTGCTTTGACTGGAGTTTTCTAAAACACTTTGGTGAAAATGTAAGACTTGAGATAAGTAAGGGCTTATAAATAAAGATTAAAAACACTATCAAAGCCTTAACAACTAGGATGCATATGAGTCATAGTCTTGTAGAGACAAGCTAGCTAGTCCAGAGTGTGGTCAGAAGGTGGAGAATGGTTTGCTGCTGTGGCTAAGTCACTTCAGTCGTGTCTGACTCTGTGTGACCCCATAGATGGCAGCCCACCAGGCTCCCCCGTCCCTGGGATTCTCCAGGCAAGAACACTGGAGTGGGTTGCCATTTCCTTCTCCAATGCGTGAAAGTGAAAAGCGAAAGTCAAGTCGCTCAGTCGTGTCCGACTCTGAGACCCCATGGACTGCAGCCTACCAGGCTCCTCTGTCCATGGGATTTTCCAGGCAAGAATACTGGAGTGGGGTGCCATTGCCTTCTCTGGGAGAATGGTTTAGATATAAGTAAAATGGAGTGAAAATAAACCATGAAGTTTGATGTTGAGTGTGGGACTATAGACCTTGATATGATAGGTTGAAATTGTTGAAAAAGACAACATCATAGCAAAAACAGGGCTTTCTGAAAATCAAATTGGTGATGATGTGCAAGACAACGTGACTTTAGGAACATTAAAATTGAGAGATCTTGTAATTTTCTATATGTGCGTTCATTAGAATTGGGAGTAAGCTGAAGCAGGGAAAATGTGAAAAAAAGAGTCAATGGTTGAGATGTTATGAACGCATAAGACATGGTGGTGGCTTAGATAATAGAAGTGAAAGACGACAGCTGAGTCTAGCACAGCTCCCATATCTTGTGCCTGCAGTACTGTGTTTTCAGGAACTGAAGTGGGTAAACTAGGGAAGGGACTGCAAACAGGGAATGACCATGAAGTTAGCATCTGGCCTAAGGATAAACAAGTGAGGGATAGATGAGGGGGGTATTATGAAGGTGACTATAATTACAAATCAGAATGAGGTTAGGATGGTGAAACTGATTTGAGAGAAGACCTCAAGGTAAAAACTTAAATGTCTAAGTGAGTAAATTCTCTAAGGTTATATATAGAGAAAAATGAAGGAAAATCAATGAATAAAGCCCACTGTTAGGAGATAGACACATCAAAGGGGGACTGTCAGAAAAGTAAGAGAGGTTTCAAAATAACACCGTGGAAATTAAAGTAGGAGGGAGTTGCAGGAAGGAGCATTGGGTTAAAAACATTGCCCTTTTACACATACCCTGAGAAAACTATAATTCAAAAAGACATGTACCCCAATGTTCATTGCATCACTATTTACAGTAGCCAGAACAGGGAAGCTTCCTAAATGTCCATGAACAGATTGAAGGATAAAGAAGGTGCAGTACACATACAGAATATTCAGTTCAGTTCAGTTCAGTCGCTCAGTCGTGTCCCACTCTTTGTGACCCCATAAATCACAGCACACCAGGCCTCCCTGTCCATCACGAACTCCCGGAGTTCACCCAAACTCATGTCCATTGAGTCAGTGAGGCCATCAGCCATCTCATCCTCTGTCGTCCCCTTTTCCTCCTGCCCCCAATCTCTTCCAGCATCAGAGTCTTTTCCAATGAGTCAACTCTTCACATGAGGTGGCCAAAGTATTGGAGTTTCAGCTTCAGCATCAGTCCTTCCAATGAACACCCAGGACTGATCTCCTTTAGGATGGACTAGTTGGATCTCCTTGCAGTCCAAGGGACTCTCAAGAGTCTTCTCCAACACCACAGTTCAAAAGCATCAATTCTTCGGCACTCAGCTTTCTTCACAGTCCAACTCTCATATCATACATGACCACTGGAAAAACCATAGCCTTGACTAGACGGACCTTTGTTGGCAAAGTAGTATCTCTGCTTTTCAATATACTATCTAGGTTGGTCATAACTTTGCTTCCAAGGAGTAAGCGTCTTTTAATTTGCCAGCCATAAAAAGGAATAAAACTGGGTTATTTGTAGTGATGTGGATGAACCAGACTCTGTCATACAGAGTGAAGTCAGAAGGAGAAAAACATCATATATTAACATGCATATGTGGAATCTAAAAAAAAAAGTGATATGGATGAATCCTTTTGTAGGAATAGAGAGGCAGACATAGAGAAGAGACTCGTGGGCCTGGGGGTGGAGAGAGTGGGATGAGCTGAGCGAGCAGCATTAACATACAGGCACTACCATGTGTAAAATAGATGGATAGTGGGAAGCAGCTTATACACAGGGGCTCACCCTGGTGCTCTGTAATGACTGAGAGGGGTGGAATGGGCAGGGTAGGAGGGAGGCTCAGGAGGGAGGGGGTATATGTATATTTATAGCTGATTCACATAGTTGTACAGCACAAACTAACACAACATCGTAAAGCAATTAGTTCAATTGAGACAGTCATTCATGTCCTACTCTGCGACCTCATGGCTGCAGCACACCATGCCTTCCTGTCCATCACCAACTCCCAGAGCTTGTTCAAACTCATGTTCATCAAGTCGGTGATGCCATCCAACCGTCTCATCCTCTGCCATCCCCTTCTCCTGCCTTCAATCTTTCCCAGCACCATGGTCTTTTCCAATGAGTCAGTTTTTTTGCATTTGGTGGCCAGAGTATTGGAATTTCAGCTTCAGCATCAGTCTTTCCAGTGAATATTCAGAGACTGACATCTTTCAGGATTGACTTGTTTGATCTCATTGCAGTCCAAGGGACTCTCAAGAGTCTTCTGCAACACCACAGTTCAAAAGCATCAATTCTTCAGTGCTCAGCTGTCTTTATAGTCCAACTCTCACATCCATACCTGACTCGCAAAAAAACCATTTGACTATACGAACCTTTGTCAGCAAAGTAATGTCTCTGCTTTTTAACATGCTGTCTAGGTTGGTCATAGCTTTTCTTCCAAGGAACAAGTTTCTTTTAATTTCATGGCTGCAGTCACCATCTGCAATGATTTTGGAGTCCAAGAAAATAAAGTCTACCACTGTTTCTATTGTGTCCCCATCTATTTGCCATGAAGTGATGGGACCAGATGCCATAATCTTAGTTTTTTGAATAATGAGTTTTGAACTAGCTTTTTCACTCTCCTCTTTCACTTTCATCAAGAGGCTCTTCAGTTCCTCTTCACTTTCTGCCATAAGGGTGGTGCCATCTGTACATCTGAGGTTATTGATATTTCTCGTAACAAACTTGATTCCAGCCAGTGCAATTATACTCCAGTTAAAAATAAACTTCTAAAAAAGTATCAGCCTTTTAAATTTAAAGTCATAAAGAAAGAAGAGGAAGAAAAGTCTCTCGAGACAAGGAGTTAAAACTACTGCTCTTTACTAGAGATATTTAGTTTAACCTCAGGAACAGAATCTTAACTGCAGTATGAAAGGGAATAAACAAGATGAGGAGTTAGTGGGCAGAGACAGCATCTTTGAAGATTTGTGTTAAAGACATGGTGTCAATAACTAGAAGAGGCGGAGGATAAAGAGTGCATTTTTCTTGTCAAATGAGGGGGTTTCTCTAAGTATTTGTAAGGGAAAGATCCAATATGGAAGGATCTCTGAGAAATTTGAAGGAATTAAACCACATGTGGAGGAATAAGATGTCTGTCTTCCCCTTTGTTGGAATTAACTGCTTTATCTGGATCTTTTGGTGTTTTTTCTTGCTCTTCCAAAGTCTTTCATGATCAGTTATTGCCTTTGAGGTCTGTATTCCCGAGCACCCCTCTGCACTGGCCCCTTGTCTGACCCTGCAAATGTTCTCTGGTCTCTCCACCCATGAGATATTTTCTCTTATGTTTGCTATACTTCTCAGATGCAGACTTTCAGTATTCCTCTTCAAAAACAAACTTTGAAATATTAATATAAAATCCTCCCATTTATCATACTACATCTTCTTTCTTATTCACACCCTTTCTGCCCCATGTCTCCAAAGACACATCTCCTGTCAAGATTATTGATACCTTTTTGGGACTACCCGGGTGATCCAGGGGCCAAGACTCTGTGTTCCCAGGTCAGGGAGCCCAGGTTTGATCCCCGGTCAGGGAACTAGATCTCACATGTCACAACTAAAGATCCTGCATGCCACAATAAAGACCCAGTGAAGCCAAATAAATAAATATTTTAAAAATATTCTTTTTATCAAATCAAATTTCTGACATCTTTCCCTCCTTTTAAAAAAAAAAATTGAAATATAGTTGATTTACAATGTTGTGCTAATGTCAGGTGTCTAGTTCAGTTCAGCTCAGTTCAGTTGCTTAGTCCTGTGTGACTGTTTGTGACCCCATGGACTACATCATACCAGGCTTCCCTGACCTTCACCATCTCCTGGAGCTTACACAAACTTATATCCATCAAGTCAGTGATACCATCCAACCATCTCATCCTCTGTCATCGCCTTCGCCTCCCACCTTCAATCTTTCCCAACATCAGGGTCTGTTCCAACAAGTCAGTTCTTCACATCAGGTGGCCAAAGTATTGGAGTTTCAGTCCTTCCAATGAACATTCAGGACTAATCTCCTTTAGGATGAACTGGTTGGATCTCCTTGCTGTCCAAAGGACTCTCAAGAGTCTTCTCCAACACCACAGTTCAAAAGCATCAATTCTTCAGTGCTCAGCTTTCTTAATAGTACAACTCTCACATCGATACCTGACTATGGGAAAAACATAGCTTTGACTAGATGGACCTTTGTCGGCAAAGTAATATCCCTGCTTTTTAATATACTGTCTAGGTTGGTCATAGCTTTTCTTCCAAGGAGTAAGTTTCTTTTAATTTCATGGCTGCAGTCCATCTGCAGTGATTTTAGAGCCCCCCAAAATAAAGTCTATCACTGTTTACACTGTCTCCCCATCTATTTGCCATGAAGTGATGGGACCAGATGCCATGATCTTCGTTTTATGAATGTTGAGCTTTAAGCCAACTTTTTCACTCTCCTCTTTCACTTTCATCAAGAGGCTCTTTAGTTCTTCTTTGCTTTCTGACATATGGGTGGTGTCATCTGCATATCTGAGGATATTGATATTCCTCCCGGCAATCTTGATTTCAGCTTCTGCTTCACCTGGCCAGCATTTCTCACAATGTACTCTGCATATAAGTTAAATAAGCAGGGTGACAATATACAGCCATGATGTACTCCTTTGCCTATTTGGAACCAGTCTGTTGTTCCATGTCCAGTTCTAACTCTTGCTTCCTGACCTGCATACAGGTTTCTCAGGAGGCAGGTCAGGTGGTCTGGTATTCTCATCTCTTGAAGAATTTTCCACAGTTTGTTGTGATCCACACAGTCATAGTCTTTGGCATAGTCAATAAGGCAGAAATAGATGTTTTTCTGGAACTCTCTTGCTTTTTCAATGATCCAGCAGATGTTGGTAATTTGATCTCTGGTTCCTCTGTCTTTTCTAAAACCAGCTTGAACATCTGAAAGTTCACATTTCACGTCCTATTGAAAATACCTGAGTACCAGATATTATCTCACTTAACCCTTAGGCTAGTAGTATGAATGATTAAACCAGGTTGGTATTAATCCAGGGTCTCCTTACAGTTAGTTTAATTAATTTCATGTCCTTCATGGTGGATCCCTGCTGATTTCTCCAGAAATATCTCTAATGACTTCATCTTTAGCCAAATAGAATCTCTTGCCTTTCTCTGAATGTGCCCTGTCTTGTGAGCATGCTCTGTGTTATGCCTGGATCTCATTCTCCATTCCTTCTCATCCTGTTGTCTTGTTTAATTCTCACTGACATCTCAGATCTTAATTTGGATGTTTCTTAGTCCAAGGAGGTATCACTGATCACACAACTAATTCCAACGTGGGTGACAATTCTGTATGCTTCCGTACTAAACTCATGGCATTGGTAACACTTAATTGTAACCTTCTGTCTATTCCAAAAGAAGTTCTCTGAGGGCATTACTTGTATTGTTTACCACTGTGTCTGTGAAAACAGAGACCAGCACACAATAAGTGTTTGGTGACTTCTCTTTGAATGCTTGAAGGAATGAATGGCTTAGATGCAGATTTATGTCAATATAAAGATCAGTGAAACAGTTCAGGTCAGAATGCTCTTCATGAAAATATGAGATAAGAGCATCTACTTAGAATGAAAGTTCAATCATGGGAAAATATAAACAGATGGGAGGAAAAATAAAGATGTGCAGTAGTCTTAAAGATCATCAAGAAGGAATAGGATTGCTGAGAATAGTAAGGGAATCACATTAAAATTGGATAGGAAAGACCAAACAACAATTTCATCTCTCTCTAGAAGTGTTTGTGCTGCAACAACAACAACAAAAAGCTTAGAAGTTGGTTGGGAGAAACCTAAGCTTGAAAACTGATCTTGTTTTGGGTGATTTGTGTGTATGTATGTTTGTGTGTATATTTGTGTGTGTGTGGGGGGTGGGGGGGTGTGTTGGTGCTTGTGTGATGGAGTCTAGGATGAAGATGAAGGTCATTGTGAGGTCAGCACTTATATACCCAAAACTAGATGTTGGGCTGAAAGAGATACATTATTCTGAAACAAAGAAGGTCATTTATGTAAAAAGGATGTTTGAAGTGAAGAGGTTTGATGAAGGTACAGGAGGTGGAATGGAAGAATCTGGGAGAAGATGAGCAAAGCATCAGTAAAAGAAAGTATTAAATTGAGGGTCTTCCCTAATGGTTCAGTGGCTAAGACTTTGCGTCAATGCAGGAGGCCCAGGCTACATCCCAGGTCAGGGAACTAGATCCCACAAACACAACTAAAAGATCCTGCATGACCCAACTAAGACCAGCACAGTCAAATACATACAAATTTTAAAATAATAACAATTTTTAACATTACTAAATTCAATATAGACAAGTTGATGTCATTCCCTGTAATGATAGGAATCTATTTTTCACAAATACATGCATTTATCAAAATCAGAACTGATCCCATGGTATGGTAATAAAAAATAAAAGTCATCACTATGATGGTTGGAATTTTTTTGAAGGAAAAACTATAAAGGCTGAGGAGTCCCTTTATATGTTCCCTTTTTTTAAAATTTCAATCAATGTAGAAAAGTAACACTGGGATACTTGCTTTCCCCATGGCAACTAATTATCCAACTAACGCACTTATTTGTGGATCGATCAATCATTCTCCAAGTACTTATTGATCCCCTATTGTGTGCCCAACATGATGCTAAGTGCTGGGGGTAAACAAGAAAAATATAATGAAGGATCTCGACCCTGTCAGTCGGCAGTGTGTTTGTACATTCCTTCATCTGTCTTGATTTCAACATCATTTCACTCTCTTGTTTTAGTAGTGATGTGAGTGACAGAATACCTTTCATTGATAATGCCTTGCTATTTAGTTGTTTTTCTAGAATGCTTGATGATCCTTAAGGCTACTTTGGCCTTAATTTTTTTTTTTCTTTTGTTAACATTCCATTTTTCTGTGGCCAAACCCTGATTGTGAACATATGTTCTTATCTCCATGTGTGTGTGCTTAGTCACTCAGTCATGTCCGACTCTTTGCAACCCCATGGTTTGTAGCCTGTCAGGCTCCTCTGTCCTTGGGATTCTCCAGACAAGAATACTGGAGTGGGTTGCCAGGCCCTCCTCCAGGGGGTCTTCCCAACCCAGGGATTGAATCCAGGTCTCCCACACTGCAGGCAGATTCTTTATCATCTGAGGCACCAGGGAAGCCCTCTTACCTTCATAAGCACATTAATTATTGTTGCTTTTAGGTAACTAACTCTTTAATCATTTTTTAAAAGAAAATAAGATGCTAATTTGGTATATTTTGTAGGTGATAGCAAGATTTTTGGGAATTCTCAGTATCCCTCATGCAATTCTATAAAATATGCTGCTTCTGACAAGATTTTTTTGAAGAAAAATCTTATATGTCTTGTTTATTAAATTTACATTTTGATCTATTCTAGTAGCTGTTGTTCGGGCTTCCCAGGTGGCTGAGTGGTAAAGAATTTGCTTGCCATTGTAGGAGATACAGGAGACATGGGTTCAATTCCTGAGTTGGGAAGATGCCTTGGAGGAGGAAATGGCAACCCACTCCAATATTCTTGCCTGGAGAATCTCATGGACAGAGGAGCTTGGTGGGCTACAGTCCATGAAGTCACAAAGAGTCAGATTATGACTGAGCACGAAGATGATGACCACTCTTATTTATTTAATATTTCAAGTAATAAAATCTTTTTAGTCTTCTTAACTAAGAAGTTCTTTTTTTCCTTCTGAAAATTCTACAAATAAATTATCACTATTTACTATAGACTACTCCTTAAATAATGATTTACTTGCTCTTCCTCCTTAAATACAGATATTATGCTCACAGATTTAGAAATATTTTCCCTCATATCTTAGCTGAATTTTTCTATTTTTAATGTAGCACAGCTTTAAATTAAATAAATTGTAATGACTTTTAATGGAATTTGTAATTTAAAAATTTGTAGCCTCAGGGCCATGACAATGATACAGGGCCTTTACTTATGAATTGAGATTTTTATCGTAATCCAGCCTAAGAAGTACAACTTCCTTTTAACCACTCCTGAAGTTTACATGGAAATACTTCATTTGCATCACAAACAGATCAATTCCACAAAACTCAGAAGGGAAATGGCAGATACATTTGCTGCAATACACTGTTAGTGAATCATCTAACCAGTGGTGTGGCTAATCCATGAAAGAATGAAAATAAAACCTATTACTTCTGTGATAGCTTGACTTAAAATCTAAAGAGATAATATATTGCCTATGTTTTCTCATTCTCAATGTATTATTTGTGTGAATGTCTTTTTTGGATTTCTGTAGATAGTTCTAGGAATCTTTTGAAACACTAAGATGAATTGCCTAAAGAGCCAAAATCTCTGTCTGGGAAAAGGAAAGTGAAATCGCTTAGTCGTGTCTGACTCTTTGCGACCCCATGGACTGTAGCCTACCAGGCTCCTCTGTCCATGGGATTTTCCAGGCAATAGTACTAGAGTGAATTCCCATTTCCTTTTCCAGGGGATGGAGAAGGAAATGGCAACCCACTCCAGTATTCTTGCCTGGAGAATCCCATGGACAGAGGAGCCTAGTAGGCTACAGTCCACAGGGTCACAAAGAGTTGGCACGACTGAGCGACTTCACTTTCACTTTCTCCAGGGGATCTCCCAGACCCAGGGATGGAACCCGGGTCTCCCACATTGCAGACAGACACTTTACCATCTAAGCCACCAGGAAAGTCCTCTATTGCCTAAAGAGCCAAAATCTCTGTCTGGGAGATATTTACAAATTCATCTTGTGTAGAAAGGGCTGTGTGAACCTTGATCAGTGTTAGTGGTCTCTGAAAAGTTGTCTGGGAATATGCTTCTATTTGTCTAGTATTTATTTAGCATTTGGAAGAATTCTAACAGTAAAAACTCCTAGGTTCTAAGCTTACATCTTCTCTTTCCTTGAATATTCTGTTTTCAAGCTTAGATAAAAAGGCTAACTCTTATAGCCATTAGTGAACAACACAATAGAAAAATTATTGCTGATTCCACTCAAAATTTTGCAACATGCAAATTGATCACCACAGGAGCATTCAAAATGACAACATTCACTGGCTTACTCTCTGCAGAACCTGCCCAAATGGGGCTTCCTTTTACAAACTGAAGCTGTGTGATCCTATACTTTAGAGTTCCTCCCAGTCCTTTATGAGGCAGGAAATTTATGCTGAATATTTAATAGAAATATCACATGAAATTCCAGTTAAGAATGTAAGCATAGAGATAGTACAATGGGTACACTCATGAAGTCTGGGAGATGCAAATATTTTTATTTCGTTCAATGACACATACATGCTATAGTTGTTTGATGTGCTTTCAACACTTTACTCTTCTTTGCTTGGTAATGAGGTAGTATATATTTAGCATTGCACAGCCCACATAATTAAAATGCTGAATAAGCTTTGTAGATTTATATGCTCTGCCCCACAGAACAGCCTAACAAATTAGAGATTATAAATCAATTTAGTTATCCCAAGTTGGAGACTTTTTAAAAAAGCACTTATTTATCTAATAAATTTTTCTCTGTACATTTGAATCCTTTGCTTTTGATTTATGAAGTTTTTTGGTTGCTATTGTTTTTCAGGAAATGTATGGAGTTATTAACAGAAAGTAAATGTTTATTTGGATCCAATTTTTTTTTTCCCTTCTTAGGACACCAGAAATTCAGTATAAGTGTTTGTTTTTAATGAACAAACATTACTTATCAACCTATCAATCAAACAATCCTCCAACAGAAGAAAAATGCTAATTTAACCATCATCTTTGACATATGAAAATTTTGTACTTTACTTTCCAATAACACAAACACCAGAAATTAAGAATCTGCGTCTAAAATGAGGCTTTAGAAATCCTAAAATAGTTATATATGATACAAATATATGGAAGAGTTTCTGTCAGTGGGTACAAGATTTTGTTTTCAGTTTAATATTTTTTTCTGGTAAGTAATATATCAGAATTTTTGCATCTCATAGGGTATTTGAGGTGACCAAGTATAGTCTGTTAGACATATTTGCTGTGCTACCTAAATCTTTATAAAAGGTAGATCATTTCACTTCTCATTTTCAGAAACAAATCCTGAATACCAACCCCATGAATGAATTTCCTAATTAGAATTTGTGGTTTTGTGGGTGTGGAGCAAACTACCTCATATCACCAGAGTCACTTCCAGGCTTATGCAATAATGGCAGATAATTGTCTTCTGTTTTGCTGTAGATGTTAAACTCTTAGAGTTGAATTTTGCAAATTATTAATGTCTACAAAATCAGCTTATCAGGGCACAATTAGATTTAAAAGGAGGCAAGAATATACAATGGATTAAAGACAATCTCTTTAACAAGTGGTGCTGGGAAAACTGGTCAACCACTTGTAAAAGAATGAAACTAGAGCACTTTCTAACACCATACACAAAAATAAACTCAAAATGGATTAAAGATCTAAATGTAAGACCAGAAACTATGAAACTCCTAGAGGAGAACATAGGCAAAACACTCTCTGACATACGTCACAGCAGGATCCTCTATGACCCACCTCCTGGAATATTGGAAATAAAAGCAAAAATAAACAAATGGGACCTAATTAAACTTAAAAGCTTCTGCACAACAAAGGAAACTATAAGCAAGGTGAAAAGACAGCCTTCAGAATGGGAGAAAATAACAGCAAATGAAGCAACTGACAACTAATCTCAAAAATATACAAGCAACTCCTACAGCTCAACTCCAGAAAAATAAATGACCCAATCAAAAAATGGGCCAAAGAACTAAATAGACATTTCTCCAAAGAAGACATACAGATGGCTAACAAACATATGAAAAGATGCTCAACATCACTCATTATCAGAGAAATGCAAATCAAAACCACTATGAGGTACCATTTCACACCAGTCAGAATGGCTGCGATCCAAAAGTCTACAAGCAATAAATGCTGGAGAGTTGGTGGAGAAAAGGGAACCCTCTTACACTGTTGGTGGGAATGCAAACTAGTACAACCACTATGGAGAACAGTGTGGAGATTCCTTAAAAAACTGGAAATAGAACTGCCTTATGACCCTGCATTCCCACTGCTGGGCATACACACTGAGGAAACCAGAATTGAAAGAGACACGTGTACCCCGATGTTCATCGCAGCACTGTTTATAATAGCCAGGACATGGAAGCAACCTAGATGTCCATCAGCAGATGAATGGATAAGAAAGCGGTGGTACATATACACAATGGAGTATTACTCAGCCATTAAAAAGAATACATTTGAATCAGTTCTAATGAGGTGGATGAAACTGGAGCCTATTATACAGAGTGAAGTAAGCCAGAAAGAAAAACACCAATACAGTATACTAATGCATATATATGGAATTTAGAAAGATGGTAACAATAACCATGTATATGAGACAGCAAAAGAGACACTGATGTACAGAACAGTCTTTTGGACTCTGTGGGAGAGGGAGAGGGTGGGATGATTTGGGAGAATGGCGTTGAAATATGTATAATACCATATATGAAATGAGTCGCCAGTCCAGGTTTGATGCACTATACTGGATGCTTGGGGCTGGTGCACTGGGACGACCCAGAGGGATGGTATGGGGAGGGAGGAGGGAGGAGGGTTCAGGATGGGGAACACATGTATACCTGTGGCAGATTCATTTTGATATATGGCAAAACCAATACAATATTGTAAAGTTAAATAAAATAAAATTTTAAAAAATAAAATTAAGATGTAGACTAGAATAGTATAGAATAGATTATACATTGCAAGTAGGAATAATAGTGTGTTTTTTGAAACTTTTAGTTACACTGTATGTTTTTATGGGTTCTAGTTGCAGAGTAATTTGTATATAAATGTGTAACATACATATACATACACATTATATATTGCATATATAACTCATCGTTATGCTGTACATAAAATATGGTTAGATGTGTATATGTATCTTTCTTTTTAACTGTGAATAAAAATAAAAATTAATTCAAAAGCAATTATTTAAAGGTATGTCTTTTTTAATATGACTAACTGAATCAGTTGCACATTTTATTAGTTGAGCTAAATTGTGAACTCTTTTTTTTTTAAATCATCAACTATAGCACCAATTAAAGGGTGGATCCTTTCACATTTTTATCTTTTATCAGTACTGATAACTTTTTGAGATAATACTTAATAATTGAGTCCCTGTTACAAATTAAGAAATTAAAAACAGAAACATGACTAGAACTTAGGACACTCTAAAATACACACTGATGTCAGTATTTTGCACATTTGAGTTTCCAGATTTTTAAGAGATGTAATTTTTTTATTCTGCAACATGTGCTTTCAATTATCTTGTTGCTGCTGCTGCTGCTGCTGCTAAGTTGCTTCAGTCGTGTCAAACTCTGTGCGACCCCATAAACGGCCACCCACTGGGCTCTGCAGTCCCTGGGATTCTCCAGGCAAGAACACTGGAGTGGGTTGCCATTTCTTCCTCCAATGCATGAAAGTGAAAGTGAAGTCGCTCAGTTGTGTCTGACTCTTAGCAACCCTATGGACTGTAGCCTACCAGGCTCCTCCGTCCATGGGATTTTCTTCAGTTCAGTTCAGTTCTGTTCAGTCGCTCAGTCGTGTCCGACTCTTTGTGACCCCATGAATCACAGCACGCCAGGCCTCCCTGTCCATCACCATCTCCCAGAGTTCACTCAAACTTCACGTCCATTGAGTCGGTGATGCTATCCAGCCATCTCATCCTCTGTCGTCCCCTTCTCCTCGTGCCCCCAATCCCTCCCAGCATCAGGATCTTTTCCAATGAGTAAACTCTTCACATGAGGTGGCCAAAGTACTGGAGTTTCAGCTTTAGCATCATTCCTTCCAAAGAACACCCAGGGCTGATCTCCTTTAGAATGGACTGGTTGCATCTCCTTCCAGTCCAAGGGACTCTCAAGAGTCTTTTCCAACACCACAGTTCAAAAGCATCAATTCTTTGGCGCTCAGCTTTCTTCACAATCCAACTCTCACATCCATACATGACCACAGGAAAAACCATAGCCTTGACTAGACGGACCTTTGTTGGCAAAGTAATGTCTCTGCTTTTGAATAGGCTATCTAGGTTGGTCATAACTTTTCTTCCAAGGAGTAAGCGTCTTTTAATTTCATAGCTGCAGTCACCATCTGCAGTGATTTTGGAGCCCCAAAAAATAAAGTTTGACACTGTTTCCACTGTTTCCCCATCTATTTCCCATGAAGTGATGGGACCAGATGCCATGATCTTCGTTTTCTGAATGTTGAGCTTGAAGCCAACTTTTTCACTCTCCTCTTTCACTTTCATCAAGAGGCTTTTTAGTTCCTCTTCACTTTCTGCCATAAGGGTGGTGTCATCTGCATATCTGAGGTTATTGATATTTCTCTCAGAAATCTTGATTGCAGCTTGTGTTTCTTCCAGCCCAGCATTTCTCATGATGTACTCTGCATAGAAGTTAAATAAACAGGGTGACAATATACAGCTTTTACGTACTCCTTATCCTATTTGGAACCAGTCTGTTGTTCCATGTCCAGTTCTAACTGTTGCTTCCTGGCCTGCATATAGGTTTCTCAAGAGGCAGGTCAGGTGGTCTGGTATTCCCATCTCTTTCAGAATTTTCCACGGTTTATTGTGATCCACACAGTCAAAGGCTTTGGCATAGTCAATAAAGCAGAAATAGATGTTTTTCTGGAACTCTCTTGCTTTTTCGATGATCCAGCAGATGTTGGCAGTTTGATCTCTGGTTCCTCTGCCTTTTCCAAATCCAGCTTGAACATCTTGAAGTTCACAGTTCATGTATTGCTGAAGCCTGGCTTGGAGAATTTTGAGATTTTCTTGGATCTATTTAAATATAACAAATGTCTCAGAGACCTAAGATATATCAGTTACAGTTGTAATTTGCATTCATTTCTGGATGATCTGACAGCTTCAGATAGATACAGATCTTGAGTCACTGGAATTTACAGTAAGACTAGATATTTAACTAGAAAATAAATTAATTCTGTATATTTATATTTTTAATGTATTACATGAGTTATTCAATACAGTTTTACCTGGAGATGTGTGTGTCTTAATTGCCTTTTAAAATAGTAAACATGTTTCTTTTGCTCTCTGGCCCTAGAATATAGTTATCACATTTTCTTTTTGTAATCCAAAAGACTTGTATAGCCAACATATTTTCTTAGATTATTTTATTTTGTTTTCTTTTGAATTTTTTATTTTGTATTGGGGTATAGCCAATTAATAATGTTGTGATAGTTTCAGGTGAACAGAGAAGGAACTCAGCAGATATACATTTATGTAAAAGGTGTTATTTCTCATAACTGAGCGCTATGGTTGGTGGGCTTTGGAGAATTGGGATAAATCCATCAAGTTTTCTTTACTACAGCAGTTCTTTGGGATTTTAATTTGCTAATGAATACTTACAATCACCAAATATTGAATTGTGAATGTAACATGAACTTCCCAAACTTAATCACAAAATTATTTTAAAATATTACTTCTTTGGAATATTGTTTGTTGGGACACATTTTGGGAAATGCTTAACTGAATCATGTCAATTGATGTTAAGCTATAAGAGACAAGGCCTTATAAAGTAAGTTTGGAAGATCTTATTATGTGCAACAGTGTTTCCTAGAAATTATACTAAATTCTAATTTTTTTTCTTAACAAACATTTTTAAATGGGAGCACTTGGTATTAAGGCAGCTCAAGATTCGAGTTAAATGTACATCTACCGGTCTACTTTCTTAGGGAATTCATTTTAGTAAATTTAGAAGCAGTAAACATCTCTGTGTTTATTTGCTTTTCTTACAATCAATAATGTTAACAATGCATTGCTATTTGTATTTTATGGGTCTATCATGTGGCCCTAGTGGTAAAGAATCCATCTGCCAATGCAGGAGACATAAGAGACACAGGTTTGATCCCTGGGTCTGGAAGATCCCCTGGAGAAGGAAATGGCAACCACTCCTGTATTCTTGCCTGGAGAATCCCATTAGCAGAGGAGCCTGGTGGGCTACAGTCCATAGGGTCACAATCAGACATGACTGAAATGACTTGGTACGCATGCATTTGTATTTTAAAACTAATGTGTATGGAACTACGTCCATGTTGTCTTCTCTGGTCTATGTTCCAATATGCTTCACACGAGGCTTCTGTATGAGCTAGCTTGATCTTAGTTCTGTTTGTATATAAAGCTTCCAGAGCTATCTTTATCCCTGGAGATACTTAGTGACTCAGCCATCTGTTTTTCAGAAAGATTCTTTTCCTGATAAACCTCTCTCCCTAGTCACTTGCCATGAATGCAGGAGAACTGGTAAGGGAATGTAGGTCACGTAGAACATACTCATTAGACTTTTCCCCATAGAAGAGCCCTTTTTTTGGATGAAGTTCATACGGACCCCCTACTTTTGCCTTGGAGTGAATTCACTGCTTTGCAGGCCACTCTGCTGCTTATCACCTGGCAAAGTGGCAGGACACACCCTCTAGACATGCCTGAATATGTCTGCTCACTAGGAAAAATAGAGTTCATTACTAAGGTAGCTCTTATTTCTACTCTTTCTATGTCTATAGTGATGTTGATATACATGCTTTGGATAACTGTCACATTACAGCCTAACAAGATATCTTTAAGACAGGGTGTTCATTTTCATTTTTTAAATGAGCTGAACAAGCCACACAGGGGTTAAATCATTTCCCCATAATTCAGTTCAGTCGCTCAGTTGCTTCCGACTCTTTGTGACCCCATGGACTGCAGCACACCAGGCTGCCCTGTCCATCACCAACTCCCAGAGTTTACTCAAACTCATGCCCATTGAGTCGGTGATGCCATCCAACCATCTCATCCTCTGTCATCCCCTTCTCCTCCCCTCTTCAATCATTCCCAGCATCAGGGTCTTTCCACATGAGTCAGTTCTTAGCCACTGACCACTTAAGTGGCCAAAGTATTGGGGTTTCAGCTTCAACATCAGTCCTTCCAATGAATATTCAGGACAGATGGCCCTGAGGGTAGATGTAACTAATTGACGGTCAGAATTAACAATCAGTTCCTCATTTTGAGGATATCCTAACCCCATCAAGAAGGCTTATTTGGTTTCTGTTTAGAACAGAGTTTTATTATCACATTTACAAAAATCTATTTGGCAAGGTCGCAGGATGGTTCTCTACAGGTCTACTTTATTAACCAGAAAATAAAACAGGAGACAAAAATTTGGCTAAACACTGTTTGTTGTAGGCCTGCCAAAGGAACAGAGTGGCCACTGTGAAGAAAGGCAAGGTTGGACACCTAAAGTCTAACTGACCAAAGGTGGAGGAAGTGAGACACAGATCTGAAGGAGAAGGAAATAAGAAGGCTTGGCATATGGGGAGGGATCGTGTTATATGAGTCACTGAGTAAAACCCAGGAAGGGAGAGGTTAGTTAAAGAGAAGGGAAATGAATCAGTTCCATACTGCAGAGGCAAGGATTAAAGGATAAAGTTGGAAAATCAGAAGAGGAAACCGTAGATTAGATTCAGGTCGACTTTTGATAAGGCCTTGAATTTATTTTTCTGAAAACGTAGAGTTCACTTACATTTACAAAAATGTCAAATTAATCAAACAAATCATTCTGCTGTTGTTAGTGTCTTTCACGCAATGCGTTTACTTGACATATATTTTGAGGTCACTTACTGAGATAGGTGCTAGACTAAACAACACAGAAAAAAATGAAGATTTTCCTTTAGACTGTTTAAAGTTGAAAGAAACAAGAATCTATGTATAAGTAGATAACCTCATCTCATAACTCTGGAACAAGAAAGGATGTATTTGTCATTGATCATAAATGTTTGATTCACAAAAAGAATCAACAATGCAGAAATATTCTGACAGGTTCTGGCTTATGAGTAACAAACAAAATTTTTTGAAAAAGAAGTCTAGGTAACAACTCAATCTGGCTGGATTAATCAATCCAGGAAGACTTGCAGGTGTGGGAGGAATTTTTTCTTGATCTTCAAATGAAATTATGTTTCCAGAGAGTGAATAATAGTGTTTAAATATATACACATTGGCTGCAAGTAAAAGAAGGGAAGGAGATATACCATAAAATACTAATCATAAGAAACCTGAAGTGGCTATATTAAGATCTAGCAAAGTGATCTTAAAGACAGTACCAGAAACAGAGTCATTCATAATGATAAAATGGTCCACTCATCAAGAAGGCATCAAAGCCCATAATATATAGGCACATATGAGGAGAGTTTCAGAATAAATGAAGCAAAATCTGGCAAATATATTACAAATAAATCCATAAATAAAGTTAGAGATTTTAGCATTCCCCTTTCAGTCACTGATAGCACAAATTTACTATAAAAACAGTATGGGTATCGCAGATTTGGGTAATATCATCAGTCAACTTGATCTAATTAAATATTTAAACTTTCTTTTATATAACAGAATACACATGTGAAAAATGTGCAGTCTTCTCAAGAGCAAGAAAACATTCACCAGTATAGCGCATGCGCTGGGTCACAGGTGCTCAGCCGCTCAGTCACCTGAATCTTTGCGGCTCCACGGACTGTAGTTCACCAGGTTCCTTTGCCCGGGGGGAATTTTCCAGCAGCGTGATAAAATTTCCTCACTCACTGTTTTCCTTGCTCAGAGGCCTTGTGGATGTCTTAGACAGCAAGACATCTTTACTTTTTCTCAACCAGCAAGTGACCCACATGGATCAACATGAGAGGGGATGAGCATGTAGCCCTTAAGAATCCCACCTTAGCTTCCACACTCTCAATTTTAGCTCTTCTCCATCGCATCTTGAACTGGATGTCCTTTCTTTGCAAAGTGGTATTTCTTTCACCATGATGTATCCCTTCCTATATGACCATGATGCATCCCTTGCTATATGTCTACCCTCTCCTCAAGACATAATTTAAAATTTCACTTAATTTACTATCTAAAATCTTTCTAATCCACTTCTACCTGCTCTGAACTTTGTAAGCACAGACTACATATTATTATTTAACTCTTTTTTAAAAACCTCTTTAATACATTTATATCTTGTCTCCGCAATTGTATTAAAATCTCTGTGAGAGCAAGTGTCACACTTTATACTTCTTTGGAAATATCGCCTAACTAATTTCTCAATAACTACTTGCCAAGTAGGTATAATGAGTGAAAGTGGAATGGTACTTTTCTTTGTTTCATAGCTTTAACTTTCTTGTACACACATATCTTAAAGATGTTTCACATGCGCCTCTATATTTTACAAAGACAAATGTTCTAGCAAAATATGAATTGCTATTTCAGATGAACTTTGCTCTACTGTAAATATTCAATAAACAAAGGTTGAGCAGCGAATTGGAACAAGGGAGACAAGATTTTGAAATGATGTTTCAAATTTACTTTCAAAATAAGCATCACAATGTTTTAAATGAAAGAGTCCTTGATATGGATTCTAACACACAAACTTTAGGATTATGATAATTCTAGATGGTCATTGCCTAAGGGAAAGAACAATTGAATGATTATGAGTTAGGAGTTGTGCGTTTTTACATTATTAGTTAATAAGGAATTGTGAGAATTGTATCATTGCATTGCTTTGAGATTTCAATTCTTCACATTTAAAATGAGTAGTTACACTAAATGTCATGGAAGGTACCTTCTAGGTTTAATCTTTTTCTATCTTGTGTAGTTTACATTAGAGCCTCACTGCTTGAAGCTGTCATGAAACAATAGCAGTGCTGTCACTTGGGAGCTTGTTGGAAATACAGAGTCTCACTTCAGACCTTAGCCCAGACCATAGATTCACATTAAAGTTTAGAAAGCATCATTCTAAAGTGGGCTTCCATGGTGGCTCAGTTGGTAAAGAATCTGCCTGCACTGCAATGCATGAGACCCTCGTCTGATCCCTGGGAAGATACCCTGGAGAAGGAAATGGCAACCTTACTCCAGTATTCTTGCCTGAGAAATTCCAGGGACAGAGAAGCCTGGTAGGCTACCATCCATGGGGTCACAAGAATCAGACAAGATTTAGCTACTAAATCGTCACGGGAGTGTGTATGTTAAATTATACCCTAAATACGTTGCATATTTTTCTTTAAAGTTTAAAAAACTAGTCATGAACATGAACAACCTGTTATTTTCCCCCTCTGAAAGCTGTATGTTAGAAGAGGTGACTATTCATTGTGCATACAATCATCCTCTTGAATTTTCATTGTATACGTAAGAAAGCATGGTCTTCCACTCTTCCAAGCATCCGTCTTCACTTGTCTGTTTCTGTTCTATGAATTTGAGGGGAGTTTGCTCTTGAGAGGACAAAAGCAATACAGACTTTGGGAATGATAATATTTTATGTATTTGTCTCATGGTTGCAGTCTCTATTTTCCCTGTACATCCCAACTGAATAATAAACTAAATTATATTGGCATGTCTTTCTGAAATGAGTAAAATATTTGATTTAATTAGTTTTTCCTGTTTCATTGCTTGACATTAGCTATAATTAATGCATAAAACTGGATGTTACCATTCTGAGTTTCTTAATAAACAACAGCCTTGGAATTCATCCTTTTTTCTTTCCCTCTAAGATAGGAGGCTTTGTTAGTTACTTACTGTTTTTGGTGATTTTCATCATGTTATGTTAATTCTCTCCCTGTATGACATTTTTCTGTTCAATCAATTTCTTATAGAATGTATTATATGACATTAAAAATAAATCATTCAATTAAACATTTATTCATTTCACTGTTAAAATGGATTTCCTTTCATGAACTGCTTATTTCATTGATCAACTGAAACAATAGACTGATTGATGGAATGTTTTGACATTATATTGACATAAGCTTTGTAGTTAATTTCTCCTTTACTAATTTCACAAGCTAAACTGAGAAAAGGGGCTTCAATCTGCCTATATTCCCATATTAAACAATCCTCTTGCTTGTTAAGTTGTTGACATTTTTATTACTCTTCAATTTACACTACTTTGTTCTTATATATTTAACACTACTACTAAGATCTTCCTTTTCAACAAATCCCTCTTCCATCAGTTCAAGTGCAAATGAATTAGTTACAAGGCATAGTGTGCTGTGAAAGAAAGCTATCACAACCCGAGTAGCTATCACAACCTGATAGAAACCTATCTAAACCTGAGTTTAGAAAGTAAGACAAATTAGATTTATAAGGCTACTCAACAGTATGCCTTCTCAGGGGAAGATCTCTAAGGTCAGTGGACCACTGTCCTCAATTAATCCACATATGTAACACATCTCTCATTTTGGAGTGTTTTTCTCTCTCTTTTTTCCCTGATCAGTTTTGTTCAGTTCAGTCGCTCAGTCGTGTCGACTCTTTGCAACCCCATGGACTGCAGCAGGCCAGGCTTCCCTGTCTATCACCAACTCCCGAAGCTTGCTTTCTCCCTGATACCTAGAAAGAAACTTGCAGTTTTTCCATTCCATCACACACAGCAAGCCAAAGACTCATTTTTGCTACCCAGACCAAGCCCACCATTATACACATTAAAATGCTATCCCTCAATCATTATGTGTTATCTCCATTTGGACTTTGGAGATAAAATCTCACTGATGAGAAGGATCCAAGCACAGTCTCTGAGTGATTATCCATTTCTGTATGCATAAGAAATAACTACAATGAATGGATCTTGTCTCCACTTTATAAACCAGCTTACAGATAGACATAGATATAAATCTGATTTATGAACAAAAATAAAAATTTTAGTGTCCAAACTTACTTAACGGGGGACTTCCCTGGTGGCTCAGATGGTAAAGAATTGTCCTGCAATGCGAGAAACCCAGGTTCAATCCCTGGGTTGGGAAGATTCCCTGGAGACAGAAATGACAACCCACTCCACTATTCTGGCCTGGAGATTTCCATGGACAGAAGACCCTAATGAGTTACAGTCCATGGAGTCGCAGAGTATGACACAACTGAGTAACATTTTTACTTTAATAGGGATTCAGGGATAGAAATCTCATAATTTGGGTTAATAGCATCATCTTTTTCCTTTGTTAAAAGTTAAAAAGCGTAACATTAATTACAGAGATCAGAGTTTCAAATCCCAAAAAATGCTGCTAAGCTGAGTAGCATTTGGAAATTGACAGATGAGATGATTCTATCAACAATTGTCTTCAGTCAGGCCCATCTGTGGGTCTCCTATTCTTATCCTAATTTAGATTTGTGTTGTCAGCTAGCTAATTTAGATTTGTATTGTCAGCTAGCTACAGATTATCCCATTGCGAACTTGTCACATATTCCAAGGTGGCTCCACTCAAATACAAAATAACCATTACTAATATCAAATAGTGGCCTATATAACTTCTAGAAATAGCCATTTTATGCTTTAAATACTGTATTTGAGATATATAGATATGTCCTAAGGTAGTATTGGGGAGATACTGTTTTTCTGATATTTTTAAAATATATGCAAATTTTTAAAATATCCTAATCAAATATTGAGCTATTTTTTAAAGGAAAGTAAAGATTTAGAGGAAGACTGAAAAGTGTAGGAAATGTTTTATTTTCTACATTTTTTTTTTTACCAGATGGGCATTTTAGTGAAATAATTCTTGATCAAAACACTGACGTTAAAATATAATATTTCATTTTCATTTTTCTTAGAAATCAAAGATTAGTGTTGAATGGAAAATATATTATGCAGTATAACAAGTAAGCACCCTGCAGAATGCTTTCTGCTATCAGAATGGGTAATCTTGATGTTCTGTTAACGACTCTCCCCGTCCACACCTTCTCAAATGCCACAGGTCCTCCGTTTCAGTAGCTCTCACTCAGTTCCACATTCGTGCTCTCTGTGTAGACATTCCTCACGTATCACCATCACTTGAACTGCTTTCATTTCATACCTTGTACTACAAATGCTTTCGTAACAATGTCTCATTTTCAATTCATTCTCTTTCCTCTCTTGAACCAGATCTTCATTTTCATTATGATTTTCAATTCTTTTATAAATATATTTTCTTTCCATCTCATAAGTCCCACCTGGCTTTACTTCTTTATATCCTGAACTTCACAATCATTACAACAATGATTTTAGTAAGGATTTAGCATTTACCATCTCCTTAGCCTGCTATGATACCTTAGTAAATATATGCACAGTCTTGAGTACATTCTTCCTTTACCTACACTGGCTATCAAACATTGATATAAGAAAAGAAAGTAAATAAAGAAGTCATAAAAAGCAACTAGCAATACCAAACGTCTGATTTTTTTAAAGGCAAGACTTTTAATTTTTTCAGCAGTTCTATTGAATCTCTATGATAATTAACTGAGTTATTATTTTAAAAAGATAGAATAGACATTATTTTGCTTCAGAAATAACCTCAAAACATTATTGGCTTAAAATAATTCATGCAATATATTTCATGTTAATTCATGTGGGTGGGGGTGTGACTTTATTGACCAGACTGACAGAGTCTCTGGCCTTTAATGCTGCTTTCTTTCATGGTAAGACTCTAGGATTCTATCTGTATGTCAGGAAAGGTGATATAGAACTATCAGTCAGAAGGAGAACTTAAAAACTAGGTATCTTCTACAATATTCTGATGCTTCTCACTCTCCGCACAATGTAGGACTCATTTTCATTTTTCTTACTCTCAGTGGAAAGCTGTTCCCACTTTAGCTGGTAAACTGATGCTAAACAACACATGTCATCCAGTTGCTTTCCATTCCACATTCCTTTGGCATATTCACTCATCCTTTCTTCTCCTCTGATTGCCAGCATCAGCTCAATTGCAAAGAAGTTTAGAAATAGGGGCATTCATGGTCGATGGAAAAGAATGTTTACTAGGACAGCAGGACTAACCCAGCCTGTGGCTCAGCTGGCCAAGAATCTGCCTGCAATGCAGGAGACCAGGTTCCATCCCTGCTTTGGGAAGATCCCCCTGGAGGAGGAAATGAAAACCCACTCCAGTATTCTTGCCTGGAGAATTCCATGGAGAGAAGAGCCTGGCAGGCTACAGTCCATGGGGTCACAAGAGTTGGACACGACTTAATGACTAAAGCACCACCATGAATCAAAAACTATGAAAATTAGTACAGTGTAATATTATTATGTTAGGTCACTAATAAAACCATTTTGGTAAGATGTACAAGCTACAGTCTACAGTAGGAGTAAATGTCAGGGACTAGGCCATCCTATTAAAATAACTGAAAACAAGGACATAAGAAGAGTAGGGACTATAATGGTGCCTTCATAACAGTAAAGAATGGCCCAGAAATTGTGTCAAAATTTGTTATGAATTCTTGGATTGGCTCTGCTAATACCCACTTCAATCTTTTACAAAGTGTAGAAGATAAAAGAACAAATTCGCGAATGCCATTGCAGCGATATGGATGGACCTAAAGATTGTCATACTAGTGAGATACATCAGACAGAGAAAGACAAATATCATATGATATCATTTATATGTGGAATGTAAAAAAGTGGTATAAGTGATCTTATTTACAAAACAGAAGCAGAATTATAGTTGTAGGAAACAAACTTATGGCTACAGTTACCAAGGGTGAAAGGCGGGCAGGGAAGGAGACCAGGACTGACATTCACACACTATTATGTGCAAAACAGGTAACTAATAAGTGTTAACCGCTCAGTCGTGTCCAATTCTTTGCAGCCCATTGACAGTCTCCTCTGTCCATGGGCTTCTCCAGGCAAGAATCCTGGAGTGAGTTGCCATTCCCTTCTCTGAGGGATGTTCCCCAACCAGGGATCAAACCCAAGTTGCAGTGCAGATGGATTCTTTACTGTCTGAGCCACCAGGGAAGCCTAATAACCTACCATAAAACACAGGGAACTTTACTCAATACTCTGTAATGACTTATACAGGAAAATAATCTAAAAAAGAGTAGGAAAAGAGTGGAGCTATGTGTGTGTATATATATATACACACACACATATAACTGATTTGCTGTGTTGTATAGCAGAAACTAACATGACATTGTAAATCAACTCCACATCAATTAAAAAAAAAAAAAAACACCTTCCTTTACATATACATATGGGTTTGGGATCTGACTTATTTATATTTTTCATGTGTACTCCCATGAAACTTACATGAGGAACAGATCATCGAGGCAGATATGCCGAGATATATCCAATTTGTAGACTCAGATCATGACAACGATGGCATATTTAGACACTTTTTTGAAGAACAATAGCTCTGCCAGCCATGGAACACATGCATAAGTGTGTGCTCAGTCACATCAGTCCTGAATGATTCTTTGTGATCTTATAGACTGTAGCTGGTCAGGTTCCTTTGTCTATGGGATTCTCCAGGCAAGAATACTAGAACAGGCTTGTGGCTCAGATGGTAAAGAATCTGCCTACATGCTGAAGACCCGGGTTCAATCCCCAAGTCAAGAGGATCCCCTGGAGAAGGAAATGGCAACCCACTCCAATATTCTGCCAAGGGAATCCCATGAAGAGAGGAGCCTGGCAGGCTACAGTCTGAGTGAAGTCGTTCAGTCATGTCTGACTCTTTGCGACCCCGTGGACTGTAGCCCACCAGGCTCTTCTGTCCATGGATTCTCCAGGCAAGAGTACTGGAGTGGGTTGCCATTTCCTTCTCCAGGGTACGGTCTATGAGGTTGCAAAGAGTTGGAAACAACTGAGTGACTGCACTTTCACTTTCTTTCAATTTTCCTTCTCCAGGGGATCTCTGTAATTATGATATTTCTCCCATTTGGGGGTTGGGGCATGGGTCTTGATTATGCCACGTCTCCATCTCTCCTGTTTCATTTAGCTCCTTTTTTGTATCTTTAGCTGTGGAAAATCTTTTCTGCTAGTCTTCAGGTCCTTCTTATATACAGTTGTTCTGTAAGAAGCAATTCTGCTGTACCCACATGAGCGGGTGAGTTCAGGGTCTTCCCACACTGCCACCTGGGCCACTCATCTGTCTCAGATCTCAAGAGATGAAAATAAGTTTCATAAACTTAAACAGAGATGACTGTTTTGGAGCTGCTATTTTTAAAGTGGTCCTTTTTTTTCCCTCCCCCTAAAGCAGTTCAACTTATCTCCTGATATCTGGTAAATTTATTTTCTCTATTCCAATAAACAGGGAATAACTGAAGTTATTTGCTTTCACTTGGAAAGGAGAGTAAAATGTCTTTGGGACCTTACTTTGGAAGTACGTCAAATTTCTGGATTTTTCCAATTTATTCCTTAAGAAAATTTTCTATGCTTCCACAGGGTACCCACCAGTCTACTATATTGACAACATCAGATGATTTGATCTGATGAGCAGGGAAAACTTGCTTTATCACATGGTCTGAGTAATCATACAGTTTCTAGATGCAGTAACCTTATGGCCTTTAAGACCAAGTGGATCAGATGCTATGTAAGGATAATGAAAGCTTGAGATGAGAGTAAGAGTGAAAAATCTTAGAATTGGATATAAAGCCATTCTGTTTTCAGAAACTAATTTTTCTCTCTTTGAGATAGCTCTTGGAGACTGCACATATGGGTTCAGTGGGACCTGAGATGCCCAATACCAAGTGGTTAGCACCACCAATTCATGAAATAAGATATTTAAGCAGCCTCCCACCATTAAGCAAAAATAATAAAACAGAAAGAGGTTCAAGTGATGCTTGAGAGCACAAGTAATGTTGTTAGAAGACGCCTCTTTCTTGTGTGCCTTCTTCTGCAGCATCAGCATGATCCCCTCAGCCTGCATTATGACCTCATTGAGAATTCCCTATGACCAATTGATCAAAGAAGAAAAAAAGAAATTGAGCTGATTTGTAAGTATGCTATTTATTCATTAATTTAAACAAACAAATATCAATTGAGTCTGTTTTTTTTCTTAGGTCATATTCTAGACTCTGAGATACAACAGAAAGTCATACAGTTACTGCATCTAGTAACTGCACAATTACTCAAGCAAGTTTTTCCTGCTCATCAGATCAAATCAGCTGATGTCATCAATAGAGTAGACTGGCGGGTGCCCTGTGGAAGCATAGAAAATTTTCTTAAGAAATAAATTGGACAAAGCCAGAAATTTGATGCACTTCCGAAGTAAGGTCCTGAAGATACTACTGACTCAGGAAATGCAAATATTCCTCACTATTCAAACTCATTATAGATGGTGGGATGGGTGAGTGGTGGGAGGAGATCCAAGAGGGATGGAGTAGAGGTATACATATAGCTGATTCATTTCATTGTACAGTAGAAACTAACACAACATTGTAAAGCAACTATAACCTAATAATATTATATATATAATACATTTTATATATAGATTATATATATTTATCTATATATCCTATGTTTCCAAACTCTCCTTTACTGAATTCAAGAATTACCCTTATATGATCTTTGGTAAATTTTTCAGGCTATGTTCTCACCAAAGTCTTATTATTCATTAGACAAAGCACAGTAATCTGTGCTATTCCTACCCACACTCATTAATTAAATATATTTGACATTGAGAGATATTTGTGTATAATATATTGCTGTTGTTTAGTCACTAAGTCATGTCTGACTCTTCTGTGACCCCATGGACACCAGTCTCCTCTGTGGGATTTTTCTTGCTAGTATCCCAGGCAAGGATGCTGGCATGGGTTGCCATTTCCATCTCCAGGGGATCTTCCTGACCCAGGGACTGAACCAGCATCTCCTCCTTGGCAGGTAGATTCTTTACCACTGAGCCACCAGGAAAGCCCAATATGTTAACCTTTGATAAATGCTTTGGTGGTAAATAAAGCAGAGTAGGAGAGAAGCAATTTCCAGAGTTGGGATGGGTATTTTACATAATAGAAGGTGACACTTGAGAATTTGATATTTGAATAAAGAAACTGACAGAGTGATCTAGAAAGATATCTGGGTAGAGTGGGAGAAGTCGGGAAGCAGCATTCCAGACTGAGTGAACATCAGGTAGCAAGTTCTTGAGTCGAGCAAGATTCCTGTGTTCTAGGACAACAAGGGTGTTGATATAGTTCTAATGATGTAATGGAAGAAAATTGCCAGTGGGTGATGTCAGAGGTTTGAGGGCATTGGGATTACAAAAGACATGAGAACCCACTATAAAAATGGAAAGGAAGATTATCAAAGGGTTTAGGAGAGAGAAGCAGTATTTATTTACTTTACTTAAGCAACCTTGGGCTTCCCTGGTGGCTCAGATGGTAAAGCATTTGCCTGCAATGCAGGAGACCTGAGTTTGATCCCTGGGTTGGGAAGATTCCCTGGAGAAGGAAATGGCAACTCACTCCAGTATTCTCACCTGGAAAATCCCATGGTCAGAGGAGCCTGATAGGTTATAGTCCATGGGGTCGCAAAGAGTTGAACACGACTAAGGGACTTCACTTTCTTTCTTTAAGCAACCTTATATGCCAGACATTATCCTAAACATTTTACAAGTATCAAGTAATATATTCTTCATGGAAACTTTAAGGTTTATCACATTTTTATTTCTATTTTACAGATAAATAAACAGAAACCAGAGAGATTAAGTAATCCATGCAAGGTTACTTGGTGGGTAAGTAGCAGATCCCATCATGTCTGTCTTCAGAGTCCATGATGTTGGCCATGACTGTAGGTTGCCTCTCTGCATGAACTTAGATTTTGGTTAGGTTATTCTGACTGCTGAGTCGAGAATTATTTATAAAGGAACAATAATGAAAACAAGAAGACCAGTTAAAAGGCTATTGTTAAAATCTAAGCAAGAGAAAAGATTTATATGGATAAGGTGTTAGTGGTAAGGGAGAGGCATGGTGTCCAGATTCAGGGTACATTTTAAAAGTGGAACTGACAGAATTATAAAGTGTGAGATGGATTCAGCAATCATTCCAAGGTTTTTGGGCTAAATGATCAAAAGAATAGAACCATCATATGCTGAAATGAGGAAAACTGGGAGAGGAGTGGAAGGAAACGCCCATAAGAAAGAATGAAGGCCATCTTCATCTCTTCAATGTTGGAAATGTTAAATGTAAGATGTGTGTGTATGTGTGTGTGTGTGAATGTTCAGTTGCTCAATCATGTCTGAGTCTTTGTGACCCCATGGACTGTTGCCCATCAGACTCTTCTGTTCATGGGATTTTCCAGGCAAGAATACTGGAGTCACCTGGGAAGATTAATGAAAAATATTTATTGAATGTTCAATAGAAGACAATTATATATGTGAGTATGAAGTTCAGGGGAGAGGTCTGGCTGGAAATTTAGATGTCACTTTTTAGAACACAGATGGTGTTGAAAGCTATAAACATGGAAGAGAAAACTTTAGGAATTATTATTAAAAGAAATGAAAAGTTCAAGAATCCCAGTATTTGGAAGATAAGCAGGTGAAGAGAACATTTTGTCTCCCATTAGAAAAAGGGGCTAAGACGGTAAAGCGTCTGCCTACAAGGCAGGAGACCTGCGTTTGATCCCTGTGTCGGGAATATGCTCTGGAGAAGGAAATGGCAACCCACTCCAGTACTCTTGCCTGGAAAATCCCATGGATGGAGGAACATGGTAGGCTACAGACCATGGGGATGCAAAGAGTTGGACACGACTGAGCGACTTCACTTTCACTTTCTTTTCAGAAAAGGGGACTGGGGCTTAGATAAGAAGGTACAACCCTGAAGGTTAGAGGAAAGCTAAGACAGAGTGGAGCCTGGAAAGTTAAAGGAAGGAATGATTAGAGTAAATGCGAGAGAGTACTGAGGTTTCTTGGCTGAAAAAAACAGACTCAAAACACAAGAAATACTGCAACATAGTCAATAAAGACTTTTAAAATGGTTCATATTAGGAACAAAATCTCAAAAAAAAAAAAAAAAAATGAAAGCCTGCTTAGAGTGAGTATAAGGGGAATAATGTCTAATTATCTTGAAGAGATCTCTAGTCTTTCCCATTCTATTATTTTCCTCTATTTCTTTGCATTGATCTATGAGAAAGGCTTTCTTATCTCTCCTTGCTATTCTTTGGAACTCTGTATTCAAATGGGTATATATTTCCTTTTCTCCTTTGCCTTCACTTTGCTTCTTTTCACAGCTATTTGTAAGGCCTCCTCAGACAGCCATTTTGCTTTTTTACATTTCTTTTTCTTGGGGATGGTCTTGATTCCTGTCTCCTGTACAATGTCACGAACCTCCATCCATAGTTCGTCAGGCACTCTATCAGATCTAGTCCCTTAAATCTATTTCTCACTTCCACCGTCATAAGGGATTTGATTTAGGTCATACCTGAATGGTCTAGTGGTTTTCCCCACTTTCTTCAATTTCAGTCTGAATTTGGCAATAAGGAGTTCTTCATCTGAGTTACAGTCAGTCCCAGTCTTGTTTTTGCTGACTGTATAGAGCTTCTCCATCTTTGGCTGCAAAGACTATATCAATCTGATTTCAGTGTTGACCATCGGTGATGTCCACGTATAGAGCCTTCTCTTGAGTTGTTGGAAGAGAGTGTTTACTATGACTAGTGTGTTCTCTTGGCAAAACTCTATTTTCCTTTGCCTTGCTTCATTCTGTACTCCAAGGCCAAATTTTCCTGTTATTCCAGATATTTCTTGACTTCCTACTTTTGCATTCCAGTCCCCTATAATGAAAAGGACATCTTTTTTGGGTATTAGTTCTAGAAGGTCTTGTAGGTCTTCATAGAACTGTTCAGCTCCTTCGGTGTTACTGGTCAGGGCATAGACTTGGATTACCATGATATTGAATGGTTTGCCTTGGAAATGAACAGAGATCATTCTGTCGTTTTTGAGATTGCATCCAAGTACTGCATTCCGGACTCTTTTGTTGACCATGATGGCTACTCCATTTCCTCTGAGGGATTCCTGCCCACAGTAGTACATATAATGGTCATCTGAGTTAAATTCACCCATTCCAGTCCATTTTAGTTCTCTGATTCCTAGAATGTCGAGGTTCACTCTTGCCATCTCTTGTTTGACCACTTCCAATTTGCCTTGATTCATGGACCTGACATTCCAGATTCCTATGCAATATTGCTCTTTACAGCATTGGACCTTGCTTCTATCACCAGTCCCATCCACAACTGGGTGTTGTTTTTGCTTTGGCTGCATCCCTTCATTCTTTCTGGAGTTATTTCTCCACTGATCTCCAGTAGCATATTAGGCACCTACTGACCTGGGGGAGTTCATCTTTCAGTGTCCTACTTTTTGCCTTTTCATACTGTTCATGTGGTTCTCAAGGCAAGAATACTGAAGTGGTTTGCCATTCCTTTCTCCAGTGGACCACATTCTGTCAATAAAGGACAGAAATGGTAGGGACCTAAGAGAAGCAGAAGATATTAAGAAGAGGTGGCAAGAACAGACAGAAGAACTGTACAAAAAAGATTGTCATGATCCAGATAATCATGGTGTAATCGCTCACCTAGAGCCAGACATCCTGGAATATGAAGTCAAGTGGGCCTTAGGAAGCATCACTATGAACAAAGCTAGTGGAGGTGATGGAATTCCAGTGGAGCTATTTCAAATCCTGAAAGATGACACTGTGAAAGTGCTGCACACAGTATGCCAGCAAATTTGGAAAACTCAGCAGTGGCCGCAGGACTGGAAAAGGTCAGTTTTCATTCCAATCCCAAAGAAAGGCAATGCCAAAGAATGCTCAAACTACTGCACAATTGCACTCATCTCACATGCTAGTAAAGTAATGCTCAAAATTCTCCAAGCCATCTTCAGCAATACATGAACTGTGAACTTCCAGATGTTCAAGTTGGTTTTAGAAAAAGCAGAGGAACCAGAGATCAAATTGCCAACATCCACTGGATCATCGAAAAATCAAGAGAGTTCCAAAAAACATCTATTTCTGCTTTAATGACTATGCCAAAGCCTTTGACTGTGTGGATCACAATAAACTGTGGAAAATTCTGAAAGAGATGGGAATACTAGACCACCTCACCTGCCTCCTGAGAAATCTGTATGCAGGTCAGGAAGCAACAGTTAGAACTGGACATGGAACAACCGACTGGTTCCAAATAGGAAAAGGAGTACATCAAGGCTGTATATTGTCACCCTGCTTATTTAACTTATATGCAGAGTGCATCATGAGAAACGCTGGTCAGGAGGAAGCACAAGCTGGAATCAAGATTGCCGGGAGAAATATCAATAACCTCAGATATGCAGATGACACCACCATTATGGCAGAAAGTGAAGAAGAACTAAAGAGCCTCTTATAAAAGTGAAAGAGGAAAGTGGAAAAGTTGGCTTAAAGCTCCACATTCAGAAAACTAAGATCATGGCATCTGGTCACATCATTCATTCATTTCATTTCAGTCGCTCAGTTGTGTCTGACTTTTTGTCATCCCATGAACTGCAGCACACCATGCCTCCCTGTCCATCACCAACTCCCAGAGTCCACCCAAACCCATGTCCATTGTGTTGGTGATACCATCCAACCATCTCATCCTCTGTCATCCCCTTCTCCTCCTGCCCTCAATCTTTCCCAGCATCACGGTCTTTTCAAATGAGTCAGCTCTCTGTATCAGGTGGCCAAAGTATTGGAATTTCAGCTTCAGCATCAGTCCCTCCAATGAACACTTAGAATTGATCTCCTTTAGGATGGACTGCCGGGGACCAGCCCCAGCTGATCCAGGGTATTCGAAGGAGAGACGGCCTAGGCGACTATTTATATGCTAATTAGAGATATAAAGAATAATAGAATGAGGATAGCTCAGTAGGAAAATTCAGTGGAGAAAAGAGGCTGAGTAGCTTGGTTTACGCGGGAGACCAATAAAACTTCAAGACAAGTTTGCACCACTTACATAGGCCGCAGGCGCCCTCTCGAATAGCAGAAGGTGCCTCACCCTAGACACCTTCTCGAGTGCGTCTTAGAAGCCCAGGCATAATTAGTAAGCATGGTGGGTTCCGAGCTCCAGATGGAGACTCAGCTGGAAGTTAAAGGTAAGAATGACATGGGGAGACCAAGCGTTGGTGAGTAAGGCCCGTAGCTTTATTTTCAACAGGGGCTTATATACCCTAAGTTACACATAGAGGATAATAGGGGATGCAAAGTCAGCAGTCTTTGATTCTTATCAAAAACCAGGGTTTCTTTCCTGCAAATTTATCGTATACAAATGGTTTAGGTGATTTACATCATCTTCTGGCCAGAAGGCCTATTCACATTTTAGGACTCTTGACAAGGACTTATCAACAAAGACTTATTTTCTCTAAGAGTAATTATTTTAAGGTTTGGCGCCATCTTCCAAAGATAAAATTGCATTCCTATAGGGCGGATGTGTAATGGGTTTACAACAAAGGAAAGAATTTATTACCTTAAGGGTCTAAAGTTACTAACACCAAGGCCACTACTTATTTTTTCTACATACCCACTATTAATTAATACACATTCAAGGATACAATTCAGGGGATGTGAAAACTTGGCAACAAGCATTGACTCATCAATGAAATCCTTTACTAGTCTTATTCTGACAGTTTCTAACTCTCTGAGAGGTTCTAAGCTATTTGAATATCTTAAGCTTCCCGTGCCTCTCGAGGCTGGGAGACTGTAAACAATCGTATGCATAGCTGCAGGAGTCCGGGTAAACTTGTCAGGCGAATTAGAGAGCCATCTGAGGGGTTTGGATTTAAACATTCCTAATTGCCCAGGAACTTTATTAATTGGAGCTGTAAGTTAACTCTTTGACAGAGAGAGCGAGATGGTGGTAGGGGACAGCCCCCAGTAAAGTCAGAGGTGAGAGCACAAAGCAATAAAGTAGGCAGACTCTGGTTTTTGGGGGGAAAATGCTCGAGAATATCCGGGCGGACTCCTGAGGCTCGATCCGCCTTTGCGTATGCCGAGCCTCCTTCCTCATGACCTTTGTCACAAGCGGAATGTCTCTCGCCGGCTCCCGGCAATGGACTGGTTGGATTTTCTTGCAGTCCAAGGGACTCTCAAGAGTCTTCTCCAACACCACATGGCAAATAGATGGGGAAACAGTGGAAATAGTGGCTGACTTCATTTTTCTGGGCTCCAAAATCACTGCAGATGGTGATTTCAGCCATGAAATTAAAAAACAATTACTCTTTGGAAGGAAAGTTATGACCAACATAGATAGCATATTAAAAAGTAGAGACATCAGTTTGTCAACAAAGTTATATCTAGTCAAGGCTATGGTTTTTCCAGTGGTCATGTATGGATGTGACAGTTGGACTATAAAGAAAACTGAGAGCTGAAGAATAGATGCTTTTTAACTGTGATGTTGGAGAAGACTCTTGAGAGTTCCTTGGACTGCAAGGAGATCCAACAAGTCCATCCTAAAGGAAATCAGCCCTGAATATTCATTGGAAGGACTGATGTTGAAACTGAAACTCTAGTAGTTTGGCCACCTGATGCGGAGAGCTGATTCATTTGAAAAGACCCTGATGCTGGGAAAGATTGAGGGCAGGAGGAGAAGGGGATGACAGAGAATGAGATGGTTGGATGGCATCACCGACTCAATGGACATGGATTTGAGTGGATTCTGGGGGTTGGTGATGGACAGGGAGGCCTGGTGTGCTGCGGTTCATGGGATCGCAAAGAGTTGGACATGACTGAGTGACTGAATTGAACTGAACTGAAGGGGAATGATATGAATGGAATTGGAGATAGCAGGTATTTTCAGATATTTGCAGAAAAATGAAAGGAAGCTGGAATGTGATATCAGAAGAGAGCTCTTTTTTACATGCTTATACATTTATGTCAATGATTCAACCAAGAAAGTAAAAATTGATAATTTAAGAGAAGCAGAAGAACATTTCTTGGGCCACTTAATTAAGCACGATTGAGTGAGATGTAGAATCCAAACACAGGGCTCTTAGATGAAAAAATAAGCAATTTATCACAAATACAAAGGAAGACAGAGTATATACACCCATGCATGGGTAGATGTTAACTGTAATCTGGAAAGCTTATGTATTGTTTCTCCATATCTTGATTTTTTTTTTTTTTTTTACTTATGGGGTAAGGGTTTCTGTAGGAGTGAAGATGGAATAGGAGATGGTAGTGATTAGCTTCATAATTTAGTTCACAGATTACATGAACAAGATGGGGCTGTGACATAACTAAAGTGAAATAAATATCACCAAGATAGGAAGGTAGTGAGCCTGTGGATCTCATGTTGTTACGGTAGGACAAGTGCCTTGTGCACTATCTTAGGAGAAAACATGCTGTTTTTGGCTGGAGTAAAAGGTTCACATGAGGAAGTCTTAGAGAAATCAAATTGGAAACCAGGTAAGCAGAGGCCAGATACCAGGAGCTTAAGGTCATTTGACAAGTAATTTGCTCTTTATCTTGCTGTCCAGAAGGAAATTAGGAAGATTTTAAGTCAGGGGATGACATCATTAGATTTTTATTTTTAAAAGAAAAGATTAACCTCTCTATTGTATCTATCTTTATCTATTGCGGATAAGGCATTTTAAAAAGAGGCTAGAAATAAAATTAATTGAAGTAATTATGCAACAGTGCATGCAATGAATTTGAAAGACTAAGAGAATGGTAGCAGAGGTAGAGACAGAAACAGCTTCAAGATATATTGAGGATGAGAATATGGCAAGGATTATTGACTGATTGGAGTTGAGATTAAGGAAAGGTGAGGTCTCAAGGAAGTCCTTGAAAGTCTGTCTTTTGTGCCTCAGTGGAAGGTGGTGTCATTCAAGTTAAGAGATGGATGGTATGGGGAGGGAGGACGGAGGAGGGTTCAGGATGGGGAACACATGTATACCTGTGGCGGATTCATTTTGATATTTGGCAAAACTAATACAATTATGTAAAGTTTAAAAATAAAATAAAATCAAAGAAAAAAAAAGAGAGATACTGTGAGAAGAGCAGGTTGGAGGATGCCAATTATTTCTGGTATATATAAGTACCGCTGACAGTGCATAAATGATGTATAGATGGATATGTCTTGTAGACCCTCCACTTGTGAATCTGAAGCTCTGGAAAATAGTCTAGGTGATGAAAGAAATACAAATATTTAGTTCATCGGTGCATTTCAAATAACTGAGGTAGATGAAATGCCTGAGAAAGAAGGTAGAATGGAAGTAGAAGAGGAAAAAATCTTGGTGAGCATAACATGAAGAAGCTGTTAGAAGGGAAGAAGCCAATATAAAATGGCCAGGAAATGATGGTGAGAAAGAAAAAAGTAAAAACCAAGAGCCATTTCAGAAGAGGATTATTGTTCATGAGTGTCAGATACAGCCTGGCAAAGGCGTTAAATAAGCACTGAAAAGTGTTCTTTGGATTCAGTCACCCTACAGTCAGTAGTTCCCTGGCACGGTGGTGGGGTGGGACCGAAAGTCAGTTTGTAGTTAAGTAGCACAGTGAATGGGGAAGGCAGGAGGATAAAGACCAATGATAAATGTAGAATAACCTTGACTGTTAAGAGAAGAAAAATGTGCTGAGAAAAAATTTAAGAAAAAAATTTAAATAATGAAATAGAGTTGAGTGTATGTCTATGCTCACAGAGAAAAGAGACCGAGAAATGAAAGATCCATAATGAGAGAGGAATAATTGATATATAAAACCTGGACAAAGTTGAAAGAAGATAAGATCTATAATGTGTATAGAGATTAGTTACAAACAAGAGAAGTGATTCTCTTTATTTGAGATAAGAACTGAGGGGATTGTGTGTGTGTGTGTGTGTGCGTTAGTCACTCAGTCATGTCTAACTCTCTGTGTCCTAATGGACTGTAGCCCATCAGGCTCCTCTGTCCATGGAATTCTCCAAGCAAGAATACTCTAGTGCGTTGCCATTTCCTTCTCCAGGAGATCTTCCCAACACAGGAATCAAACCCATGTTTCCCTCATTGCAGGCAGACTCTTTACTGACTGAGCCACAATAAATGTATATATATATATATATATAGAAAAGACTCTAGGTATAGGGAGAAAGTTGATAATTCTGAAAAAAAGAATAATTGAGGTATAGAAGAAGAAGGCAGTAAAACCAGTCTAATGGTTTGGAAGTCAAGGGAGAAGTACAGAACATGGATGAGGGAAGAGTCAAAAGTCAGTGTAGTCAAGAAGAAATATCTATACAAATATGTTTTCCACATGCATGTCATAATTCTCCTCTTTGCCCACATTCTGACATTTTTCTGGTGACTTCAATATAATTGTGATTAAACTATCAACATCTGTCCCCTTAAAGCTTTGACTTCTTTTTTCCCAGTAATGCTGACGTTCTCTCAATCTGATCTAATCTGTATCTCGTTTGTCTTTGTAACCTCAGGCAAGCTCATCACATGGCATGAGTGAGCCCTCAGTATAAATGGACAAATGAAGAAAACAGTCGGTGAATGAATGGGATTAAAAAGCCAGGATGGAATAAAACAATGTTGAAATTTATGAATGAAGTCCCTCACTCTGTTGTTAGAGGGTAGGCCCAAGAATTTTAAAATGGTTTTCTACATAGCTGTATGCTTGTACTGAGCACTTGCTAATACCTTTTAAAAATTAAATTGTATTCTTGTATTCTTGTTTAAGGCTTTGGAAAATACCCTGATGCTGGGAAAAATTGAAGGCAGGAGGAGAAGGGGACAACAAAGAATGAGATCGTTGGATGGCATCACCAACTCGATGGACATAAGTTTGAACAAGCTCCAGGAGTTGGTGATGGACAGGAAAGCCTGGTGTGCTATAGTCCATGGGGTTGCAAATAGTTGGATAAGATTAAGCTACTGAACTGAACTGATTAAGCATGTATGAAAAGCAGTTAACCTAAGTGGCAATCTTTCATTATTTTTAAAGTGTCATTTTCAGGGTTTTAATAGAAATTAATTTTTTGGTCTGTTTTATGAATGTATAAATTTAACATATATACGTATATAACACATTTCACAACAGCCTTTGACTCACTCCTAATAATATAAATGAGATATTCTCCTTAAAATATGAACAACTGTATACATAGGTGGAAAATTGTGACAAATGCCAGTTGGTGTCATAGAGATGATCTGAGTTGTAAAAAATATCCAGAGAATAAATTCTCCCAGAATGTTTAAAAGCATCTGGCTGAGAAAGTCCTAGGTCTCTGGCATCATGCCCTCTACACAAAGTCAGTTACTGTATCTATTAAGCCATCTGCATTCATTTCCCAGGTAAACCAGGAAACCAGAATTGCCTGAGGGAAGTCTTGAGTCATATACAACAGGAAGTTTGAACTGTAGCCACACATGCAATTAAGATGTTCCGGTAGAGCTATGACTCTTGGTTCAGGCAAATTCCACTGGCTTAAGCACTCAGTAGGAGGAATACACCAAATACTTCACGCTTTAACTCATAGACTCAATATTGTCTTAATTTACATTTTAATATTTTATCAAGTTTTCATCAAATTTTATAGCATTTTCATCAAAAATAGTTCATGTTTTAGCTCATAAATTCTTAACAATGTGATGTTAAAAGACAGGGATAAAAATAAAGGAAAGCTGTTAGTATTTTACAGCTATTATCTTCATGAAATTTGAATTCTAAAGGGAATAATTGTATCTGTGTTTACTACAATTGTTCCGTATTTACCTAGATCTAAATAGAATCAAATTTAGAATATAAATAAAGATATGCTTACATTTAGTAGCTCAATTAGCATAATGTCTTAGATAATCTCCACTCTGAAGAATTACATGAAAAATAGTAAAATCATGGTAAAGTTAAAAGATAGTAGAGATTACAGACGGTCTCTAATGCAACACTTCATCTGCATGAGTTAAGGTGCCCTTCATAGAGGGTGGAGCACTGTGGAGCACCTGGTCTGGTCCCATTGAGGTGTCTCTTGGACCTTCTTCGTGAATTTCTCCAGCAGGGGATGTGATTGGCATTCCCCACCATGGCAGATACGGTCATGATTTGGGACAGTATTTCTTAAGTATCAAATCATTCTATCATACTGATTTTGCCACGCTTGTTAAAAGCTACTTAGGTCACTAAAAGAGAGTGACTTTGAGTACCTCTTGATAAAGAGAATGATATCCCACTAAAGTAGGTAAAACTTCAAAATGTATTATTCAGCAGAAGTATCTCAATAATTTATGGAGAGAAAATAAATATTCACTTTTTCAATCATAGCAAGTGAAAGTGAAGTCACTCAGTCGTGTCCGACTCTTTGCGACCCCGTGGACTGTAGCCCACCAGTCTCCTCAGTCCATGGGATTCTCCAGGTAAGAATACTGGAGTGGGTTGCCATTTCCTTCTCCAGGGGATCTTACCCACCCAGGGATCAAATCCAAGTTTCCCACATTGCAGGCAGATGCTTTAACCTCTGAGCCAGCAGGGCTTGTCAATCATGGGTAAGCCCAATACAGTTGTCTATAAATTTCATAACTATATAAAATTAGATAATAACAACAACAAATAACATGGAAAGGTAAAAAAATAAAAGATTATTGTGGTCTGAAATATGGATTGCTTTTGACTGTTACATGCATTTCCTAACTCCTAATTTTCTGTTTCTTGTTCTTCAATTATAGGAAGGATACCTGAATCAAGGCCAGTCATCACAATTCTTTCCCCATTTTTCCAGGACATAGTTATTGGTTCAGGGTGGACATTTGAACCAAGCCAGACAAATCCATTCAGCAGTACTGATCCACAGCTTCAAGTGGTAGGGGTCCTCCCTCTGGAACTACAGGACTAGCCATATGAGAAGTTGCCACCATGTTGAGAACACTTGTTTCTAATTCTGGAGAAAGAAACAAGCAGAGATGTGCCCTGGAGGTCCTTGCCAGCCAGTCCTTGAGTCCCTGGTTAATTGCAGATATATGGCATGAACCAGCAATCCTACTACTGGGCATATACCCAAGAGAAGACCATAATTCCAAAAGATACAGGCATCCCAAAGTTCATAGCAGCTCTATTTACAATAGTCAGTATATGGAAGCAACCTAAATGTCCTTCAGCAGAGGAATGGATAAGGATGTGGTACTTATATACAATGAAATATTGCTCTTTCTTTAGCTCTATCAGCTCCCTCAGAAACTCTCTCAACTACAGGACATAATGCAATAGCAGCAAGGCTTGAAAAGCCGATGTGGTAGAGTACTTACACACCTTCATCTATTTGAATAATGCCATCAGCTGATTAACACAAGAATGTTATCTAAACAAAGATTCTTCTGATGTATGCATCACTAGTCCACTTAATCAATTATATTAAAATATCTATTGTTGATCAGTGACAGAATCTAGGGCCTATGAGGCAAACCTTTGATCACTGACGTGCTATTTCAGGCCCTCATGGAGTCCAGTAAAGAGTGAGTGAACGTCTATACACTCTTCTTTAGTGGCTTGGAACTCACAATCTCAAAAGGCAGAATATTTTAGTGTTTTTAGTTATGTGAAAAATGTCTTACTCATATTGAGCTGAAAGTGTTGCTCTGTGACTTGACGCTAACTCTATTCCTGGTATCAACATAGAGCTGTTTGAGTTCTATTACAGAGTCTACTTCTTATGGCACATACGATTTTGAAATTTTTGGAAATAGCTCTCATATTCTTCAAATTTTCTCTTCTCTAAGACAAACATGCTCAGTTATTCTAAACATGTCTCAAACACAGAGGTCCTGGGACCAGATGTCAGGTATCACATTTAGGTAAAATCTTCCATAGACAATTGAATTACTCGTTTTCAATTCCTAACTCTAGAGGTACTAAATAACTTATATCTTTGAGTATATAAAAACAACTTAAACAAAAATAGCTTATATTTTGTGATTATAAAATTTAGACTCACTGGAGAAAGCTTGCCAAACTGCGAAAATCATCCAGGAAAAGACTTACCATTGAAAGCAGTAATGCTGGTTCAGTAGTTAAGACTGTGTTCTAACAGGGTAAGTATTTGATCCCTGGTGGGGGAACTAACAGAGAAGGCAATGGCACCCCACTCCAGTCCTCTTGCCTGGAGAATCCCATGGACGGAGGAGCCTGGTAGGCTGCAGTCCATGGGGTCGCTAAGAGTCGGATACGACTGAGCGACTTCACTTTCACTTTTCAATTTCATGCATTGGAGAAGGAAATGGCAACCCACTCCAGTGTTCTTGCCTGGAGAATCCCAGGGACAGGGGAGCCTGGTGGGCTGCTGTCTATGGGGTCGCACAGAGTTGGACACGATGGAAGCGACTTAGCAGCAGCAGGGGGAACTAAGATCCCATATGCCACATGGCTTGGCCAAGAAAAAAACCTTTTTCTAAAGTGTATATTTCTTCTGTGATTTGAACAAAAAAAGTACATCCCTCCCTACAAAGCTGTAGCTTTATAATTTGAAAACTGACAAATAACTAATAGTTAAAAATAAATACATGAAAGTAACTCTTTTCACCAAAAAAGATAAATGTTTCTACCCATTAACTACATTTGTAATATTTTTATAGTGATAATGCCCTGAGAAGAACAAAATCATTTTACTTTTGGAATGCAAAAATATTTAAAAGTCAGCAATGAAGAAGCTGAATCTTTAAAACAATTATTTTCTGAATTTGGGTTTTATTATTCTTAGTCTAAAGCTATTTTGTTGATCATCTTAAATACGGGTTATTGTTGTTCAGTTGCTAAATCCTGTCTGCCTCTTTCCGACCCCATGGACTGCAGCCTGCCAGGCTCCTCCATCCTTCACTATCTCCCAGAGATTGCTCAGACTCATGTCCATTGAGTCGGGGATGCCATGCAACCATCTCATTCTCTGTCGTCCTGTCCTCCTCCCGCCTTCGATCTTTCTCAGAATCAGGGTCTTTTCCAAAGAGTCGGCTATTCACTTCAAGTGGCCAAAGTATTGAAGTTTCAGCTTCAGCATCAGTCCTTCCAATGAATATTCAGGGTTGATTTCCTTTAGAATTGACTGGTTTGATCTCTTTGCTGTCCACCATTTCTGGATCCCTGGGTTGTTATAGGTATGTTCTCTGCTTGGCATCTAACAATGAGTCATCATCTCCTTTTATCTCCACTTTATATAACAGAACCAAGACCATTGACCATAAACATACAGCCAGCTCCCTACACTGCAGCATCCAAAGGGCAGAGGACTTGGGTTTCCTGAGGCTGATCCTCAAGCAGGACTTGTCTCCTTTCTCACTTCACATGATTGACAGTATATAGCCTCAAACTCGATCAGACTTTGGAATCAAAAAAATGAATCTTAAACTTTTTCATAAATCTATTCAAAATAATTTTTCATCTTTATACCTATAGAGGCATTTTAACTTGTCATTTTTATATTCAAAGTAAAATACAGTTTAATTATCTGTGATATCATGATTCCTAGCAGTACTAAAGTGAGTGGTATGCAACTTACATGTCCTGGATCTCCGTGGTCTGGTATCCACAGAGAAAGAAGCAAGTAGGAGCATGTGCCCATTACTGTTTATTAAGTCAATCAATAAATTTGCTAAGCACCACACTGGGCTTTTAGAAGCAGAGGAGGGAAAAAGATAGATTCCTAATCCTCAATGAACTTGCACTTTAGAAAATCAGCCGAGACTATGAAGCAAATAACCAAAACCCATTCGTATACCAGATAGTGGAAAGAAGGATACAGTGTCAGGATCGAGAGAAATGAGAGGAGGCTGCTAGAGAAGCAATGATCTAGAAGACATTTCTGATCAGGTGGAGAGACCTAAAGTGGAAAGTTTGAGTCTGCCTTTTAATGAGGCATGAATGGGTATTCCAGGCAGAGAGAACCACCAAGCTAAAAATGAGAAAACATTCTGTGTGCTTCAGTTCAGTTCAGTTCAGTCGCTCAGTTATGTCCAACTCTTTGTGACCCTATGAATCTCAGCACCAGGCCTCCCTGTCCATCACCAACTCCTGGAGTTCACTGAGACTCATGTCCATTGAGTCAGTGATGCCATCCAGCCATTTCATCCTCTGTCGTCCCCTTCTCCTCCTGCCCCCAATCCCTCCAAGCATCAGAGTCTTTTCCAATGAGTCAACTCTTCGCATGAGGTGGCCAAAGTACTGCAGTTTCAGCTTTAGCATCCTTCCTTCCAAAGAATACCCAGGGCTGATCTCCTTCAGAATGGACTAGTTGGATCTCCTTGCAGTCCCAGGGACTCTCAAAAGTCTTCTCTGTGCTTAAAAGCAGAAGGAAAATAGCTATGTGTAAAGAACTAAGAGGAGAACTAGGCAGGTGGGATTGGAGAGGTAACCAGAGAAAAAATCAGTGGGCAAACATAGATCAGAAAAAGTGAAAGTCCTTTGCAGTCCTTTACATAGTTAGTTGCTCAGTCAGGTCCGACTCTTTGAGACCCCATGGACTGTAGCCCACCAGGCTCCTTTGTCCATGGGATTTTCCAGGCAAGAATACAGGAATGGATTGCCATTTCCTCCTCCAGGGTATCCTCCTGACCCAGGGATTGAACCTGTGTCTCCTATGTGCTGCATTGAAGGCAGATACTTTATCTACTGAGCTGGACTGACACAATTAAAATTTTTTCAATTAAAAATTGGAAAAGAATTCTCTTCTGCCTATACTAAGAAAAGCAGGAGCCAAAGTGAAAACTGTAAGGTTAGTGCTCAATACAATGAGTTCATTTATATCATTCAGGAATATAATAGACAAAATTTTTAACTCATCTGAGAAAGTCCAGAAAGACCCTGAGGGATGAAGTAGGGAGAGGTAGAGATGGCAGAGGGATGAGTATATGTAAAGGACTGGAAGCATGAAATGTTGAGGCAAATTTCAAGAATTGAAAGTAAATGAACGTGACCTTAAGTTTGAAGTGTGTTTCAGAACACTGATTGGTCACATTGTAAAAGTAAGTAATAGTGAACTCAAAAGAGCCCTGGATGCCAGACTTTAGAACTGGAGATTTATTCTGTGAAGGATGGAAAACCAGTGAATAGCCCAAAGTAGAGACATAATCAGATTTCATAATCAGATTTCAGTCTTGGAAAAGAGGTGTGCTTAAAATGAAGATAGTAAATTCCAAAGGATCAAGACTATTAAAAAAAAAAAAAAGTAAAGAAAAAATAAAAAAGAGGAATTATTTGCAAAGTGTTTTATTCATTCAGTTAAAAAGAGGGTGAAGATTTGGCTTCAAAGAATAGGAGACAGTTTCCAGCATTATTCAGGAGGAAGCATGGATGGGAATATTAACTCTATTAGAAGGTGAACTCAATAAAATCTCTGAAGATTTTGACTATTGTCTTCACTGGCATTATCTCCAGGGTCTAGAAAAGTACCTGGCACCTAAAAAAAGGTTAATGAAATATTTGTTGAATGAATGTATGGATGGATTAATTAGTCACCAATTAGGGAGACCAAATTTTTGTTTATTAAGCATGTATTAATCACTAATCATAATATAGATATAAATAGAAATATATGTATCTATATATTCATTTCTTTCTCTCTGCCTCTCCCTCTCTCTCTCCTTTTCCAACTATCCACTCATTCATCTATGATTTTATCACCTTTTCTTTGTGTCATTTTACTTACCTGCTGCTGCTGCTAAGTCACTTCAGTCGTGTCCGACTCTATGCGACCCCATAGACGGCCACCCACCAGGCTCCCCATCCCTGGGATTCTCCAGGCAAGAACACTGGAGAGGGTTACTTACTTAATTGTAGTAAAAGTTATTATTTTAACCTCAAGCTGTTTCTCACTTACAGAAACTGAAAATAGTGGAAAGAAGAAATCTTTGTAACTGTAAAGTGAAAACTAAAACTGAGAAAAGGAGTTTAACTTTTTCTGTACAGGAAAATTCACAAGAAATGAGAAGAGATTCTGAGAATTAAAAAATTCTACTAATCATTTGAGGAGTAGGATGGAGATGAATGTAGAAAATTAGAGGCAGAAAAGTGGCTGGTGACAGAGGGTTCAAGTGACTGAAGAGCTTCTAAAATTAGGGATAGCTAGCATCAACTGGCACTGCACTCCAGTACTCTTGCCTGGAAAATCCCATGGATGGAAGAGCCTGGAAGGCTGCAGTCCATGGGGTCGCTGAGGGTCGGACACGACTGAACGACTTCACTTTCACTTTTCACTTTCATGCATTGGAGAAGGAAATGGCAACCCACTCCAGTGTTCTTGCCTGGAGAATCCCATGGACGGGGGAGCCTGGTGGGCTGCCGTCTATGGGGTTGCACAGAGTCGGACACGACTGAAGTGACTTAGCAGCAGCATCAATTAATTTTTAAGATTGGTTTTTCTTTGCATTTTTGTTACCCAAACCTTCCCTATCAAGCATCTGGAGGTGAGAGATTAAGAAAAATGAATTATTATTCACATCTGAGATAGCCTGGGTAGGGAGAAGAAAATCAACTACAAAGCTAAGATATAACAGGTTGCTGTTGTTTTTGTTTAGTTGCTAAATTATGTCCAACTCTTTTGTGACCCCATGAACTGTAGCCCACCAGATTCCTCTGTCCATGGGATTTCCCAGGCAAGAATATTGGAATAGATTGCCATTTTCTTCTCCAGGGGATCTTCCTGACCCAGGGATCAAATCCATGTCTCCTGCATTGGTAGGCAGATTCTTTACCACTGACTGAGCCACAGGGGAAGCCCTGTGATGAGCTTTCCTTCCCTTGAAAAAATAATTTGCTAGGAATTTATTTCCAAATATAGTTAGTTCTCACAAGATAAATTAATTTCTGTTAGTATTTAAGTTACATATCTTAGTTGTTCCTTTAGGTAAATAAATATATCTTGCAGTAACACATGATGCTGTGTATTCGTATATATGTCTGATGAGTGTCAGTGTTGAGTTTAAGGGCTTGATGAGATAAACGAAGGAAATTTCTTTCTCTAGTAGTTTCCAATGGCTCTTACTCAATAAAAACACAGGATTTATACTGGCTGCCAAAATGCAGGCACAGTCACAGCTCTGTGGTAGGCGAGCTCCAATTAGCCAAAATTTGAGGATCAGTCCTGTTTAGGCATAATCCAGGGGTAATTGCCATGGTTCCCTTCCCAAAGTCATGCACGTTTAAACCACTCCTCTAAATCAGACTCCTGTTTAAGCTGTAATAACTCCAAATGAAATGATGCAATAGCAGTCTTTATGGACAGACAGGAAACCATTCAAAGTTGCTCTACTAGTTGCCATGAGTGGTTTTTGAAGCTGTTTGAAGTGTACTTTTGCATTTGAGATGTCATGGAAAACACACAAGCAGGGAATTCCTTGACAGTCATGATTAGGACTCCACACTTCCACTGCAAGTGTTTCCATCTCTGACCAGGGAATTAAGACCCACATGCCATGGGGCATGGCCAGAACAAAACAAATAAGCAAACAAACAAGAGGAAAACACAAAAGGAAATCCAACAGTAGCAAGGGGAAGCAATAAAAAGGCTAGTTCAAAGGAACTCCTAAAATTCAGATCATTAATTAGACTAATACCTTTGACAACACCAACAAGACCTACACTCTTTGCTTACAGGTCATTACAGTGTGAGGGAGAACACAGGCTTGCCTTTCCTATGGCTTTCTCAAACTCTAAGCTATATGGAAAAGATGATTCCAGGGTGTATATAAGACAGAAGATCCTGAACTCCATGGTAGATCATCTGATTAAGTACATCGTATATAGGAGTGCAGGAATATGCATTTTTAACAAGTATCTTCAGTTTTTCAGATACAGTCATTTTAACAAAATATTGGCAGATCGTGAGATTTCAGAAACTTATGTGTGTGTTAGTCACTCAGTCGTGTCCAACTCTTTGCAGCCGCATGGACTGTAACCCAACAGGTTTCTCTGTCCATGGGATTCTCCAGGCACAAATACTGGAGGGCATTGCCATTCCCTTCTCCAGGTGATTCTCTCGACCCAGGGATCGAACCCGGATCTCCTGCACTGAGGGTGGTTTCCTTACTGTTTGAGTCACCAGGGATGCCTGAAACTTAGACAGTAGATTTATTCCATCTCTTTCCTCATTAGCTCACTAATGCTTGAAATCCCTGTAAGGGCAGACATAGCCTATCAGTCCACATCAGTGATGGATATCTGTCTGGTAGTTTTAAGATCTAATGTGATTTAAACGTCTTTCAGTATTCTGTCCTAAACCCATGTTGTAGGGATTGGGGAGGTAAGAAGGCTGTAGGTGTTAGGGTTCTCAAGAGAAACAGAACCACACTCTCTCTCATATGTATTTATTATAAAAAAATTTTAAAAATGGTTCACACAATTACGGAAGTTAAGTCCTTGGATACTGCTCTCTGGAGGTAAGAGAGCTGGGAGAGTCGGTGATGTAATTCCATACATGTCCTCCAAAGGCCTGAGAACCAGGAATGCAGATGCTGTGAATTCTAGTGTAAAAGCAGAAGACCTATGTCCCAGATCATTAGTCAAGCAGGAGAAAAAAAAAAAACAAAGAAGAAGAAGAAGAAGGGAGAGACAGATAGACACATTCTTCCTTCCTCCACTTTTGGTTGTAATCCAGACCTCAGTGGATTGAATGCCACCCACCTACTTTGGGGAGGTGAGAGCTATTGTATTTTACTAAACCCACCAACTAAAATGCTAATCTCATCTGAAAACACCCAGGCAAATACACTCAAAAATAATGTTTAGCCAAATATTTGGGCATTCTGTGATGCAGCAGGTTTACACAAAAAAATTAATCATCAGGCTGCCTTTGTTAACAACTGGCACTGAAATCCCTCCAAACATAATGCCTAGAATGCAAGATGTGAGAACATTCATTTTCATAGAATTTACAGAATGTGGTTTTTTTTTTAATGTCATCAGTGAAGTGGAGTTTCCTTGTGTTCCTTAGTACTTGACACTTTAATCAGGCCATCAAAATATATAGGCAAACATTTACTTTATTAAAAAATACTCTTCATGAAAGCTACACTTTTATTATTGACAGATTTTTGTTTTGTATTGCTCTGTTTTTCACTGTAGGATATGTTTGAGACCTAACAGGTCTGAGCACTCCTTGAAAGAAGATGGTGACTGCTGGTCACTATTCTTTCTTTTGTTTTTAGACTGTCTCATGACATCTAACCCACTTCCTGGAGTAGTGCTTGTTAATGTATTAGCTAACTACCAATCAATGTATTGGTTTTGATCAGCTTGCTAATTAATGAGGCACATAGGCATAGAGTCCATTAAAATGACATAGAGGAAACTTTCTATGAACAATTGTAGCAATATGACTCAGTGGGGGAAATTCTTTTGACAAATTATAAACAATAAACTCTCCATTCTAGATTTCAAGGTCTTCCATACTCTGAACACTTAACTCTCCCAAAATATCTCAAATCGATCTGGTTATATATGCCTGTGTTCTAATGCATGTTTCCCCGGATATCTCTAGGGTGTTTCCATATTTGCAGCTCCACTTTGACATGTTTTCAAAGCTTCTTTCACTTATTTCTCACCGTTGGGGATCCTGTTCGTCCCCAAGGTCTGTCTCAATTACTGTTCTTTCTAGGAGCCTTCTCTGCTTATATATAATTAATCCATATTATCTCACTCCTCTTCATTTCCAGAGCATTTTATTTTTCAAATTGCAGTTATCACAGATTGCATTGCATTTCTTTGTTCCTTTGATTTACCTTGTTTATGTTTTGTTGACATGACTTCTCTATAGTATAGGAGACCTTATAGTCTACTGGATCTAATGAAAAATGTTTATTGTACACACTACTGAAATGACAAAATAAGTAATTTAAATTTGATCTGATTATTCATGGATTAGTAAATTTTGTTCAAGTTTCTTAATGTCCTTGGTGATGGGTGTGCTTATCCAGAAACTAAAGATGGCAGCACTTAAACTGTATTTGGTGAAAAACTTAGGTAAGATTGTTGATGTAAGGCACTTGTATACCTTTAAAAAATTTTCCAGGATATCCCTATAGATGCAAAGAAATAAGAAAGGTGGAAAACAAAACATATTATGTTGCTAATACAGATAGTCATATTAAAGGAATGGATGAAATAAAGTGAGTTTTCAAGTATCATTTGCCCCAAATTTTATGAGGCAGAAGTTTGAGCTGGGCTCACCCAGGAGAGGCCTTTTCTGTCCCACATGGTTTACTGGGGCTTGCTCTTATTTCAGGGACCTCAGTTGGGATTGCTTGAATTACTGGGATGGTTTAAATTACTGGGATGGACTTCTCTCTCTACCTGGCGTGTCATCTTCTATCAGGGTGGTTTGAACTAATGACATGGTAGGAGCATTCCAAAAGAGCAAGACTAAAAGCTGAAAGACTGATAAGGTCTAGATGCCAGACTCACTTAATGTCATTTCCTTTGCACTCTTTTGGTGAAAACAAGTCATGAGACCATCGCCCATTCCAGAACTGGGAAAGCAGACTTCATTCCTTAATAAAAGGAACTGCAAAAGACTGATGGCCATTTGCAATCCACCAAAACAGAGATGGAGGAGAGGGATATGGAGAAGGCATGATTACAGAAGCCACAGAAAGTGTGCTGTAGGTTTGGAGCAAACATACCTAGGATTATTGACATATGAGACAGGGAAAAACTGGTTGTATGTACTCTAAGTAGTAATTCATAGTTACAAAGAAAGAAAGCTGAGGAAAGAAAAGAAAAGAAGGGATGACTGAAAGCAAACAGTAAAGGTTACAATTAGACATTTAAATGATTTTGAACTCTAATGAAGGAAGTGACATGATAATGGTTATGGCTGGTTAGATGTGATGTGAGAATCTGTGTTTCTGTAAGTAGGAAATATGGAACTGAGGTATTCGCCAGATGAGCAGAGGGGCAAAAGGACTTAGTTTACTGAGAAGTAAGTAGCAATTGAATTAGCATTAATGAGTGTAAATGGGAAGGGATAGGGTTTTAAAATACAAAATGCAAGAATCAGGACCATAGCAGGCACTTGAGAGATCCTAAGTGAAGAAGTAAAGGCACTCAGTTGCGTCTGACTCTTTGCGACCACGTGGACTGTAGCCCAAGATGCTCCTCCATCCATGGGACTTTCCAAGCATAAGTACTGGAGTGGGTTGCCATTTCCTTCTCCAGGGGATCTTCCCGACCCAGGGATCGAACCCAGGTCTCCCACACTGTAGGCAGACGCTGAGATCTTAGGTGACCATAAAATGTATCATCCAAACTGGGAGTTCTGAGAGGAAAAGAGGGTCCTATTAATTATTATTCTGGGACCACAGGAGTTAAGCCAGAATGTAGCACCCATCAATGTTTTAAGGAATCAAATAAACTGTGATACTTACGAAGGTTAAAAAAAAAGAGGAAACATGAAGCTTAGGAAAACATAATGAATGTTATGTTTGCCTAATTTTAAGGCCAACAGGACAGACAAGTGAATTACTTTGTAGGCAGAGAAAGCAAGTAAAGAGCTTAAGACTTGGACTGATGGGAGATAATAACAATAATTACGCATTATATTTACATAATGCTTTATGATTAAAAAGCTTTCACAGGCACCACCCGAGTTTCTCCTCTTAGTAGCTCTTTCAGGTAGAGAGGGTGGTTTTTATTCTCCCTGTGTGGGGAGATGGCAAGGAAACGCCCACATGGGAGAAAGCATACTCTTTCAAGATGCCTGGATGCGGGGGTTGGCGGTGGTCAGTGACCTAGTTATGTCCTTGGAAAGGCTATAGAACTGCTTTGAGCATCAGTTATTTTTTAACTTGCAAAGAAAAATAAGAAAAATTATATGTGTGCTTGTGCTTTTAGCCTACTTAGAAGCACATAGTACGTGTCTAAAAGTATGTATTCACTGTCTACATTTTGTAGACGAGAAAACTGAAGGTCAGTTTGAAATAGAAGAGCTCTATTATAAACTCAGGTCTTCTGGTCCAATGCTCTTTTACTAAGCCATTTGCCATTTACTGGAAGTTGAAAGATCAAGAATGAGTGAGTTTTCAAGAAAGGAGATGTATATATGATCTAGAGAAGGAATACAAGAGCAATATTTCTTTTTTTTTTTTTTAAGAGCAATATTTCTTAAAAAAAAAAAAAAAGCCTTAAAGAGAAGAGTTGTCAGCAATAGTTTTAAGAAAAATTGAGTCAGAAAAAAATAGGAAAAAAGTGAGATAATTGATACAAATGTTTGTTAGTCTTCAGGTAACCACTGTTTTCAGAAGTCAAAATAGAAGGTATTTCAAGGGGCACAAACTGCAATAGGAATGGAAGCTCAATGCTCAGACAGGTCTGAGGTCAAGTTGAGGGTGGAAGAGAAGGAGTAAGAAGTGGGACCAGAGAAGGTGAGTGGAAAGTTGAGAGGCAGGTCTTTCCAGGGAGCAGCAGGTTTAAGTCTAGAGACTTAACTAGTCTTAACTACTCAACTAGAATTAACTACTGATGGAAGGTAGCGTGGCCTCGAGTCAGCCCTCACTGAAGAGGTTGAGGAGGAGTTAAATAGAGAGGCTCACTTGTCTTGGCCTTAATTCCTTTCATGATCCTTTTCAACCTTACAGTCATATGATAACCAAGTCACTGTCAGCTCTGAGAGAGGATGGAAAAGGGCTCTGTAAAGAGTAATGGTGCCTCCAACGCTTCTGAGAGTCTTCATACAGATTTAGTACCAGCTCCAAGAATTATTTCCCTCCTGATGAAGCCCAATGTTCCTTTGTTGCTCCTTCTGTAAGCACTGAAATTTTCCCTCCACTTCCTATCATCATGGAAGGGATGAGATGGGTGAATGGCATCAATGAAGTGGGAAAACCCCTGGTGGTACCAAACTCCTGATGGCACCCCATCAGGACTGGGAAGCCTGATGTGATGCAGTCCATGGGGTTGCAGAGTTGGACTCAAGAACTGAACCATAATAACAACCAGTCACCATAGCCTTTCATCCCTACTCCTGCCCTTATTTTTGTTTTACTATTTTCTAGTTGTGTCCTGTCATCATTATCAGCTGTCTTTTATACTTTCAGATCTTCTTTATTATATCCTATCACTTTTTTTTTCTCAGAATCTATTTGACAAATTCATTTCTGTCAACTTCACGGCCAGAATTAATCTTGTTATTCAGAGTGTCTGGGAGTTTTTGTTCAACTGATGAAAGCATTCTTTAGCCCACAGGGAGACCAATCATGATAAAATGTCTGATACATCTTTATTGTGGTAAAAGTTTTAGTCATTTTGCTATAGCCAGGTCCATATTTTGATTGGCTTCTTACTGAATCTTTTATTAGTTATTTCCACCAGAAAATTTTGAGATTTACTAAATCAGTCTAAATTCAGACTTTTGCCCATCTGAAAGATATTTTCTTGGCATCCTAATTTGTAAGCAGTAATTCCTTAAATTTAATGGGCAGTCCATTAAATAAATATTTTCTTTGAAATTATCCTGCTAAGAGTACTAAGAACACAAAACTCCTCTAGACTCACTTAGGAATTGAACTTATGATTGCCCTTCAATAAGGTTCTTTATATTGCGATTTGCTTATTTTCCTCTTTCATTAATTCGTCATTTATTCATTCTTTCGGCAAACATTTGCTATCTCTTGTGTCAAGTGTTTTGCCATGCAGATATTCATAAAAACTGAACTTAATTGCTTTTTCAAACCCTCATGCAATGAAAACTTAATCTTATTCAGTGAGGGTCCCTCCTTTTCCCAGGGTTGTATCCAACCTCATGTGAAGCCAAATCATTGATCTAATCCTTACTACCATTGTTTGTTCACCTTGGGTTCTGTTGAGATTCCATGATTTTCAATTGTTGTGCCTCTCAGGTCCAGCCAGGGAAAACGAAATCATTCTAAATATTCAGATTAGTAGAATTTAATAGAGGAACTTGGTTAGGTAGATTATGGGGAGATTTAAGAAACCAAGGAGAGGACCATGGAGGCTTCCAGGCACTAATAACAGCAGAAAATTGGGAGCTTCCCTGGTGGCTCAGATGGTAAAAACATCTGCTTGCAATGCAGGAGACAGGGGTTCAATCCCTGGGTGGGGAAGATCCCCTGGAGAAGGAAATGGCAACCCACTCCAGTACTCTTGCCAGGAAAATTCCGTGGATGGAGGAGCCTCATAGGCTACAGTCCATGGGGTTGCAAAGAGTCGGACACGACTGGGCGACTTCACCTTCACTTTACTTTCCTGAAGACGAGAGAATTAAAAGCGCTGATCACTGGACCTAAGAGATGAGCATCACTTGGCAGAAGCTGGACCTATGGTGTGGCCCATTCTAGCAAGCTGGGAAGAAGATATAGTCAATGCTGGAGGCATCTGACCCAACAAAGAGTAAAGGGGTGGAGCTCTACTGCCCTCCAGTCTTTAATCTGGGGTTACTATTGGCCAAGTCTAGTGAGCAGCAGCTGAACGTGGAGCTCATTCCCAGATATGAATAATTTTTTTTTGTATACCTCTCTTCTGTAAAAGAAATTGTTTTGTTATAAGCTTCAAGTTAACACATTTTTATTATTTATCCTTTAATAAACACAATATTCTTTATAAGTCATTACTCTGAAGAAACTCCAGTAATTCATCAAAGGTTACAGTCACTGGAGGTAGATAGTGTATATACAGTTTCTGCCTCCAATTTCTGTAGCATAGACACCATCAAGAGATAGAAATAGAACTTGAGTTAATTTTGTTATTTTACAATGACTGGGAGTTTTTATTTGTGTTAAAGAAATTAAAGCAATAAAACCAAGTAAACAGAGAGATGATTTGAAAAACAAGCTTTACTGAATGTAGGAGAAAACTCCCTCTTGAAACAAATACATATACCCATGTGTCCAGGCTCACTATAGATAGGTTTTCTATCTATCTACCGGCTTATCTCTCATCTATCTGTCATCCATGGTAACTACATGATTTTCAAGAAATTAGGCCAACATATTTTTTGCTCTCTTTGAGCAGGAGTTCTTTACCATTGGCATTGTTTAGAAAGACTATCATGTAAAGACAATAAAAAGACCAGATTTCTATGTGTGTGTTTGTGTTTGTGTGCTGAGTCATGTCTGACTCTCTGCGACCCCATGGACTGTAGCTCACCAGGCTCCTCTGTTCATGAAATTCTCCAGGCAAGAATAATGGAGTGGGTTGCCATTTCCTACTACAGGGGATCTTCCCAACCCAGGGATCAAACCCTTGTCTCCTACATTGGCAGGTGGGTTCTTTATCAGCTGAGCCACTGGGGAAGCTCCAAGATCAGATTTCTAGGTGGTTTTATTATTGATCTTAAACCCTCTACAGATACAACTACCCCTTACTGCCTACACCTGGTGAGGACTGCAGCCGCCACCCACTCTTGGCACAGCACTGCATAGCCTGGGGGGACCAGCCTCCTTAGGACACAGAGCAGAGCAGAGCAAGGGAAAGGAATGGATCTGAAGACAAACAGGCCGTGGATGGCCTGCCCTTGTCCGTCATGTGTGTTGCTGATGTGGTCTCACTTCATCCCAACAGCAAGGACTTTTGAAAGCTCTGTTCCATTCTCAGGAGAGTAGGAAATGGTCTTCTGTTCCCTCTGAGTTCTAGCTGTGGAAAATTTGTCAAGATTACCGCTTGTCATGCCAGACAAAACACATTACAGAGGTGTCTCTTATCTCCCAGCACTATGAGGGTGTGAAGAAAATTCTCAACGTCCTTGTCTCTGCCTTGGTCAGGACACAGATCATTTCTGTCCTTAAATCCTCAAGCCCGTTTGGTAACCTGTCCTTTCTCTGTGTCTCAGTCACTAAGAACTGAACCAGGGCGGTATATAGGCTTCTCCCCAGGGACACACTGAAATCTAGACCATCTTAACTGTTCTTTTTTATTTTACCTTCATCCACAGAAGTCATTGTATAATCTTAAGATTCAGAAAAAAACCTGATTCTGACTGAGCCATTTTATTCCTTGCCCACAGTCTCCTCAGAATGTAGGCTTTTCAGACTAAAATTCAAGGACTGGTCTTTAAATTTCTGAGTTCTAATGTTTCGTCTCTTCCTTATGGAAGGAGGAGCTCCATGTTAGTTAAAAATCTCAAATTACTATCCTGATGTATACAGTTTCTTGGTCATTCCTCAAATATTTATTAAGTCTCTACTTAGAATGGCTGACTTCTTGATTTCTCAGTGTTGGTATAAGTCATACAACCTTGTCATTTTCAGTTCTCTTAGTTAAAGTATATGAATAATGATTTCTGCACTGTCTACATTATGGGGTAGCTTTGGAGAGCAACTGAGCCTAACAAAATACTTTTAAATGTATCAAGATCTTTCTGCAAATGAAAAGAATTATTAGTGTGCATTTAATTAAGTTTGTATCCTGCCAAGCGTTCATCTTTTAAAACATTTTAACCACGTGTGGCTGGATAAGATTATATTTCACCCCTCTCTCTGATCCTCATTCCAGAAGGAAATTAGCAATGCATTTCACTGGCTCAGTGGGGTAGGTAGTAAAACTGAAAGCAAAATCGCCTAGAAAATTTTCCTTTATTTATGCATTTTCACTTCAGAAAGCCTAAGTATCTATGAAGTTGCATAAAATTTTTGACAGTGGAGAAGGAAATTTGTGGATGTGATATTTTTTAAAAAGATCTTGTGGGAGTAGTCACAATTTGCTTCACAATTTGTCTACTGCGTGTAGACAGCTGGTAACCAGTCAAGAGGTCAGGTTTCCACCATGACTCTGGAAATTGGTATCATAGATCATCTGGACCCTGGCTGCAATGGTAGTTTAAAGTTCTTCTGGCCATTCTAATGTGCAGTGAAGGTTGAAATCTACTATCCAAGTGGCCAAGAATAAGGGAGTCTCAAGAAAAGACTGCCAAGCATAACAGAGAATTGACTGAGCAGAGAGCCTAAAGAGACCTTGAGGGCAAATATTAATACAGTAGACATCTTCTCATTAACCTTTATGGAGTTATGGTCATAGACCGATCCCCTGATTCCCACCACCCAGCCACTGCTTATTCCTGCAGAAAGACTCCAAGAATTGTGTAAGATGTGTAAGAATGCTCAAAAAGTTGAATTTAAATCAGATTTTAGAAAATGAAGATGCATTTCTTCCACATAGGGGTTTGTGGTATGAGATTTGCATCCATAATGCACCTTGAAATTCATTGAAAATTATTTTTTTGGTGTAGTAGGGTAAAGATTTCAGCAAAGAGAAGGAGGAAGCAGAACTATAATGTCTTTTTTTTCCAAAAGTACACTTTGATTAATGAAAGAGCAAAGAAAATAATCCTTAGTCCTTAAAATTTTGCCCCATATTCCATAGTTAATATTGTCTCTAGTAATTTTATGATTCTACCTAGAGTTACACAATTTTACTCTTTAGTCTCTGACTAGCAGGAAAACATGCCTCATTTAGATTCTGGGACCCATCCTGCAAAGCTAATTACTTCTTCTGGTGAGCCAAAGGGTAAGACAAATGATTCTATGACAACCCTTAAGCATATATCTTGCTTGTCTTGATGTCTTATTTATTTGCCTGTGTAAGATAAATGACTCCTTTCAACATGCCCAGTGTTTTGGCCTTTCTCAATTAAGCCTGAAAAATACAACAATCTTAGGAAAAATAAATCTAAATTATTGTTTTTCTTATTTTTATTGCTATGATTTGAAGACATTTACATTGCTTTGGACTATAGCATTAATGTATCACTAATTTTTAAAATACAGTTTTATATTACCAAAGGTTTGACTTATCAAAATATTGCTGGTGATTTGTAGAATGGAATGAGGGTTTGACATTAGCATCTAGGCTTGAGTTATCTCTGATTTAATGTTTCAGAGTTATTAGATGATCTTTTGAGGATAGAATTTCATTTTCAAACTGACCCCCCCCACACATACACACACACAGGCAAATAGACCAAAATCATTGAAAATATGTAACTATTTTACTTTATTATTTTATTATAATAAACATGAACATAAAATAAATATTTGGCAAACAAATGTCTCTTCAATGAAATTATGTATTGTATATGAAATACATTTTTATTATAAAATAAACACAATATTTGAAAAGTGAAAATTGAATAGATAAACATTAATTGATTCATAAGATATTGAAGGAGCATCCCATAGGAGTGGTCTTGCCCCACAAACTCTGTTTTGCCCCATAGACTTTTGTCTAGCCATCTCTCCCCTACAATATTGGCATGTTCAATACATAAGAAGTGAAGAATTGAGAAACAAATGCATACAATTTGAGTAAAACAAAATGCTTTATAGATATTTATTTGAGAATAAAAAAAGGATACTTATTTTGGCCTGACTAACTGCCTGAATCATGACCTTGAGACCTCATTCTACTTAGCATGTATAGACCTGTGCAATGACTAAAGAATAAAACAAGGAACAGAAACCATTCCCTTCAACACCTAGACCTTAATTCATTAATCGGGGCTGTATTTACTTTTGATGGGAATTGAGTGTTCACAGTCTTCTATTGTTGTATCTTATCAAGACAGATAATTCTGTTTGCTTGTAGGTACACATCATAAGTTTTGAAAGCATATTATTTTTCATTTATAAATTGTTTTTCTTTGTATATATAATTCTAAGCAAGTTTAACTATATACATTAGAGGCTTTAAAATCATCTTCTTAAATATCTTAGCAGAAATCAAAGCTCCCTTTCCCTAAAACTGTTTAATTGCTAATGCATTTGAGTTTCATAAAGGATTAACAAATCTTTTCATTGAACTAGTATTTCCATATTTTGATAAATTCAATTAAAAGCATTATTTGATGTCTATTGTTTTTCAGCTAATTGTTTAAAAAAGAAAGAAGCCATCATTTTGGTTGTCATCATGTTAGTAAATATGTTTTATTGCTATGGCATATCAATAGCAATAGAATTCAGACCTTTTAATAGATAATATATGATAGTGAAAAAAGAGTAATTTATCAGTAGATTACACAAATTGGACTGAAGATTGAGTCTAGAATAGTAAATGCATTTAATACACATGAGGTTAGAGGGTCCGAAGTAAGTCATTTCTCTTCCTGCCACAGGTGACTACAATCTACATGCCCTTTAAACTTCTCATTTCAATTTAAGAGCAGTCATAAAGCAAATTCTCCTGCCTGGCATACTTACAGTTTCTGGCAAGCGTCTATAAAACACATGGATCATAATCCACAGTTCGAGCTGAAAGCAGGTGTTAGACGTAACTGGTGGAAGTCCTACTGAGCACTGCCACTGGCCGTGGTGGATTACGTGCGTGTGGCACACGACGCCCAGGGGCTAAATATCTGTGCCTTGGCGTGTTTCGGTTGCAACAGCAGAACCCACAGAGCAGAACCCCTCCGATGATGAGGACCGCGGTAGTGGCCCAGCCGACGAAGAGTGAAGCTCCCAGTTCTCGTTTCTGACCCACGTGGACCGCTGGGTTGTAGAAATCCCTGATGATGTTATTGGCCATCCAGCACACCGGAATCAGAACGAAGATGCCGGTCAGGATAAAGAGGACTCCGGAAATTCCCACGAGGTATGCTTTTGCCCTCCGGTTAGAGCCTGTGCACTGAATCTTCTTCATGCCACAGATACCAACAAGCAGAGCAATCACAGATAAGGCTACAGCCACACACATGAGGGCCCGGGCTGCCTCTAGGGCAGGAGGGAGGGCCAGCAAAGAATCATAGACCTTGCACTGCAACTTATCCTTGGCTTGTCGGACGCAGTTCATCCAGAGGCCTTCCCAGACCCTTTCGAAGACAATAATGTTGCTGCCAATAAAAGCCGATACTCTCCACTGAGGCAGAAGAGTTGTGGTAAGGGTCCCGATCATGCCGAAGAACCCAAGAACCAGTCCAGCGATTTGCAGTGGATAAAATGCCATCACCTTTGTTCTGAAGACTGATCCAATCTGCAACGGGAGCTGCTCACCATTCAGAGCAGAGAGGACCCTATGAGTCTACGGCAGGCTCTGGTGATGTTCTATCGCTGTTACTGGGCATAACAGTTTAGTCCAAATCCAGAGCAGTGACTGAACTTAACTGGAAGTACCTGTTGTAAATGCATGCTGCCTGTCTACATACACACATTTCTGTATGGATTATTTAGTAGTCATATGGAATTGTTTCCCAGCCAATAAGAAGTAGACAGGTGTGTCGAGAAATACTGCATTCAGTGTTCATATTTCTCATGTTATTGTTGTCTAAGCAATGTTGTAATTAAGTGTCAAAGCCACCATTGTGGACTACTAATTACAGAGCTGAAAACTTCCTGTTTGAAAATTACTCTGATGTTTAAGTATAAATATATGTGTTAAGCCACAACTGAAGACAATACCAAAACCTTGCCACTTCTTTGGAGAGCATTTGAAAAACACATTGGATTTTAGATAATGTATTATTCTCTGTTAATCTAAGCCAACTTTCCTTAACATGGTTAAAGAATTCTGGTATTAAAAGGCTTTTGGAATCAAATAAATGTTTAGGTATTATTTTCTACATTTCTGCTGAAGTCATCAGTATTCTAAAAAAAGAGGCATGCTAAGCAAAACCTTCAGATTTCATGCTTTTTTATTTCTAAGATCCATAAAGCAAGGAGAAGCACTTATTATTGAACTTACTGGTAATTATTATATGTTGAATAATACCTTTCTCTCTAGTGAAATCATGTTTATAAATGCTTATTAGCTATTTCTTCAACAGCAGCTTGGAATATATCACATTTATCAAAGCCAAAAGTATATATTCCATTTTTATGGCACCGTATGAAAGTGGCCTTTTGGATTAGCTGTACAATTACTTAAATCCAGATAATAAAAAGCTTTTTAGAGTTGGAAGACAGTTTCAAAGTCATCAGGCTTAAGTTTCCCGTTTTCTAGATGTGGAGTGTGAGGTTTCCGGAGCACTTGGCTAGACTAGCTTTGTAGTGACTGATCCAAGCTTCCCAGATCCCCTGGAGAAGGGAATGGCAACCCACTCCAGTATTCTTGCCTGAGAAATTCCATGGACAGAGGAGCCTAGCGGGCTACAGTCCATGGGGTTGCAAAGAGTTGGACACGATTTAGCAACTAAGTAAAAACAACAGCAACAACAGTGGATCCAGGACTTGTCTCTGATTTATGACATATACCTCCTGTTTCTAGTATGACTCAAAAAGAGGAGGATAGGAGTGCTTTTTAAAAACTTTCATATGAATGGGACTAAACCTGACTTTCATGCTATCCCCTTGATAGTTTTTCAAATTTTGAAAGCACGTAAAATTCAGTTGAGACTGTGTGAAAATCCAAGACTCAAGTTGTCATTCTTGATAGCCACATTCCTGCCATTGCTCAGACATGGGGTGGCATGTAGGCTTAATATGAGAAGCATAAGGATTTTGCTGAATCAAATTCTGAATAGGCTACCACCTTGTTCAAATTTTTTCAGTAGTCCTCTATTGCCCCCAGTATAAAAATTCAAATCCCTTAGCATAATGCAAAAGACCCATCCTTGGCCCCTGACCATTTTAACACTTATCTTCTGAACATGACTTCATCCCATGTCTTCACATTCTACTTCAAGGAATCCATTTCAAGGATGAAAACTACTTGAAAGCAAGCACACGGAGCATATTCTAGGTAAGAGGCATTACTGCTTCCAATTACCGCTTCCATTACCACTTTCAGTCAACAATAGGCTAAGAGATAATGGGTGGTCCAATACTATCCAGGTTTTAAAAACCTATTGATTTAATTAGAATATGTGAAAACAAGTTTCCAAAAAGGGTTGTCTATCTATCTGTCTACCTATCTATACATCCATCTATCATCTTCCTATCTTATTTGATGTTTTGTTGCTTTCTTACTACCATCTTAGACCAAAGGAGCATTTCCTCTCGAAGAAATGTGAGTCATTGAGGAAACAGATGACTTCTGTATGGTTCACAGTTCCTAACACCAGCTCAGGATGAAGGGTTTTCTCGGCTCTTTGTTTGATGTTGCTGAGACACAAGTTTAACCATTCCCACCCTGAAGGGATTTGCCAACACTATTCTGACTTATTACTTCTATTTCCTCTTCCTCATTCTGCCTCATTTTTACTCCTATCTTTATTTTGTCCTGGAAGTTTCCAACTTCCAGTTTGATTTTTCATCAGATAGAATCTGTCTGTATTACAGATAAACACAAGAAAGAGCACGTTTACTTAGAATATGGAGGCGCATCTTAAGTTTAAGTATAATCTGAGAAACATAAATAATGCAAGAGCTTCAGCTTCCTTTTGCTTCTCATAGCCAATTGTCAACACCATCATGACTTTTAAAGGGAGATATTGTTTGCCTGTCCAACATTTCTGTGAATCTTATTCCCTCCCTCTTCCTCAGGGGCCCTTGGTCCATTGACACCCCATCTCTTTATAGCACCTATGGCTTCTCCATCTCTCTGTGTTGGCCTTTGGAATAGAAACATACTCAATTATCTTTCATATTAAAATTCTATTCTGCCTGATCTATAGCCCCTGGTATGTATTCATATATATCTTTTCTATCCACCTTCACATTTTCCACTTGCAAGAAATGTAACAGAATTTTGGGACATCTACACTATTGTATTCAAAGATTACTTTCATATTCTTACTTAATTGTCCTTTCTGTAAAGATCAAAATAAACCATCATCTTCTAGTTGATGTGGTAAACAACACATGCCTTGGAGAGAGGTTTGTTTCAGTCTTGGCTTGATGCCTTGGCCATCAAATATTGGCCTGTTTTGAACTTCTCAAAACTGTCTGTTTTTAAAAAGGAAGATAATAATGATACCAACCTCATAGGGCTTCTTTGAAGATTGTTTCATGGAATATGTGCAAAGGACCTGACTTTGAGGAAGTCCCCAGGAAAGGCTTGCTGCAATGTTGTCTCTTTTGCCTTTGTTATATTATCCTGCTTGCTTCTTCTCTACTTGCTCATCCTTGGTCTTTTCATTCTATTAGTGCCGTGACCCAGGTCTGTTTGGTCTGGTTGTTCCAGGATTCTGTATATAGCTTAATACCCTTCTCTCCTAGAACATGCTGTCTGGGGAGTTTCACCCAGGGCCATAACTTTTACTATATCTTGTCAGGTTACAAGTTTCTAATCTTCTGTCTTCAACCCAGGCCTCTCTCTGCTTATTATCCTGGGTTTTTATTTTGTTTTGCTTCTCTCAGCCCCTCAGTCAGTAGGAAACTCTGGAGCTCCTATGCCCTTCCAACTGCTGAGAGTGCTCACCTACATCCATCTTTGGATATTTCCTGAAAACAACCATCTCACTGAAATCACTCTACATTCATGAGAGTGTTAGTTGCTCATTTGTGTCTGACGCTTTGCAACCCATGGACTGTAGCCTGCCAGGCTCTTCTGTCTATGGGATTCTCTAGGCAAGAATACCAGAGTGGGCTGCCATTCCCTTCTCCAGGGGATCTTCCTGATCCAGGGATCGAACCCAGGTCTCCTGCACTGCAGGCAGATTCTTTACCATCTGAGCCACCAGGGAAGCGGACATTCATTCATGGGGACAGTCTATATCTAACGATTGACTGATCAATATAGGAGTGTACAGGCTAGCCCACTATCCCCAAGTAGGGGTTAACTCTAAGGGGCCCTCCTAGTTCCAGTGCTTACTGTGGAGTTAGCTTAGGCCTTCACTGAGTCTGTACTACAACTTGACTTTTCATTTCCAATTCTCTTCCTTTTTTTCTTTCCCTCAGATAGGAATACTCTATAGTAAACCCAATATGCCCCAATCTCCACCAATAGAGTCCGCTTCTCAAGGAGCCCAATCACTCTGATCAACAACTTATTGTAATTTATCATCTTATCAATAATAAATCATAAATATAATGATCATAAATATATGATATAAATCATAAATAATAAATAATAAATCATCTTATCAATAATAATATCTTATCTTGTCTCCTTTCCTCTGATATTACTCCACTGACAACCATAAAGACTTCGCTGAAACAAATTCTGAACATGCCACCACCTTGATTAAATCTTTTCTTCTCTTTCTCTGTTGCCCTCAAGATAAAATCCAAATCCCTTAGCACAATGCAAAAGACCCATCCATGGCTTGGCCTCTGCCCAATTTTAACATTTATCTTCTGAACATGTCTCTATCCCATGTCTTCACAGACCTTACATTTCAGTGAGAGTAGTAAATATTTTTTTAAAAATTGCATGCACAAAAACATGCAGGTCCAAATTGAGATAGAGCTAGAGATAAAAATATAGGGTATATAGGTATATAGAAAACATAGGGTATAAAGAGAGTGCAAACAAATGAGATCTTAATTTTAATTACAGGGTGAAAAAAAGGCTCTCTGACAAGGGGGTATTTAAGCTATAATCTGAAGCTTGAGGAAAAATTAGGCAGATCATCAGATAAAGAGTGAGGTAAGGAGGATTCTGGTCATGGGAGACTGGCTGGGTGAAGGCACTGAAGCCAAAGAGAGCTTGGGGCTAATGGGGTGGAAGACCTTGTGCAAGAGGGAGGTGAGAACTGCTGAAGGGCACATGAGGCTGAAATACAGGCAGCATCCAGATACACAGGGCCATGTGAACCATTTAATGATCTTCTGCCGAGATCAATGCAAAATCAGTTAAAGATTTTAAGCATCAAATTGACGTGATCAAAACTGTACTAACAAAATATAATAAGGGCCTACTGTATAGCTCAGAGAACTCTATTCAACACTCTGTGATAACCTATATGGAAAAATAATCTAAAAATGAGTAATTATATATATTGGTTTCCCAGGTGGCACTAGTGGTAAAAAATCTGGCTGCCAATGCAGAAGACATAAGAGATTCAGTTTCAATACCTGGGTCAGGAAGAGCCCCTGGAGGAGGGCATGACAACCCATTCCAGGATTCTTGCTGGAGAATCCCACAGAGAGGATCCTGGTGGGCTTTGGTCCATAGAGTCAGACACAACTAAAGCGACTTAGCATGCATGCATGGACATACGTCTTTGTATAACTGATTCACTCTGTTGTACACCTGAAACTCATCCAACATTGTAAAGCAACTATACGCCAATAGATTTTTTTTTTTAGAAAAGCTTCTATTTGGTGGGAAGAGATTAGAAAAGTATCCAATTGAACATGAAGAAACCGGTTGGAGGGTTACTGCAATACTCCAAATGTGAGAAGATGCAAGTTAGGGTAGAGTAGCTGCAATGTAGAGGACTGAGTAGATTTGCTATATATAGCAGTTATAACTGACAAGGGTGAGTGCCAGATTAAGGTGGGGAAATGTGTCAGAGAGGATAGTCATATCATTGGTATGAGCGCCATTGTACACAGGGATTCACGTACTGAGGTGAGAGACACTCAGGGATGGCCAACCTTTCAGAAACAGATCAAGAGTTAAGTTTCAGGTGTGAACCCTGTGAGCCATCCCAGTAAAGAATGCAGAAAATCAGATTCTGAGGAATGCATAGGAATGGTCTGGATTGTACACAGAAGAATCCACACCCTCCATCCTGTCCACAAAATCATCTATGATTAGAACACAAGCAGTGAGAGGAATCTGACAGACTGCTGACTTACTCTCTCTTCACATCCTCCTGGGCCTTGTTCTGAGGCCTTAAAGAATCTAATTGAGGCTGAGGAAGTTTTGCAAAAATGTGTCTGAGTTTTACCTGCAGCATCAGCTTCCAGTGAATAGCGGTGGAGGTAGAACACCAGAATGGAAGAATGAGGATTCACGAAGTATCCTCATCTTGCCTGATTTTTCTCCCCTCCCAAGAGTTCCACACCTCAAAATATTCAGATATTCTGCTAACTTATTGCGTTCTATTTTGAAAGACACTCTCCTGTCTTTCTTCATGTCCAGTTCAAGTTTTAACAAGTATAAATGAGTGGAAAACTTTTAATTGAATGCCTGTTGGATTGATTTGAGCTCTATGTAAGTAAATGTGTGAATACACATGGAGGAGAAGGGGATGACAGAGGATGAGATGCTTGGATGGCATCACTGACTCAATGGACATGAGTTTGAGCAAGCTCTGGGAGACGGTGAGGGACAGGGAGTCCAGTGTGCTGCAATCTCTGGGGTCACAAAGAGTCAGACAGGACTCAACAACAATATATAGAAAATTTTACTTTATTATTGATTTTCATATATGCTATCCCCTCACCCTTGTTCATACATACACATTGCCCACTTGATAATTATTCATTCTTCTTTAAATTTTGATCCAGATTTTGTCTAAGAGAAACTTCTGATTATCAGAGTATGAATGGATGCTTAGTCGTATAGTCCTCTTTGCAAACCCATGGAGCCCACCAGGCTCCTCTGTCCATGGGATTTCCCAGGCAAAAGTACTGGAGTGGGTTGTGATTTCTTCCTCCAGGGGATCTTCCAAAACCAGAAACTGAACCCTCCTCGTCTCCTGCAACTTCTGAATTGGAAAAAGGTTCTTTACCGCTGTGCCACCTGGGAAGCTCCTTATCAGAGTGTATTAGACTCCAATCCCATCCCTTCATTTCTGCCTTTTTTTTTTTTTTTTTGCATTTAACACATAATAATATGCATTTTCCTCCATAACATTTTTCATTTGTTCTAAACAGATATACATTTCTGTTTATGTTTACTCAAGCCTGTTTCCCATCTAGAGTATAGATTCTATGAAAACAGAGACCATCTACTTTATTAACTGCTGTAGTCACACAGCATAGCAGAGAGGCTGACCCAGAGTAGGACCATAGTAGCCTGCCCAGGAAACATTGTTTGAGCTAATGATGAAGTAATTATTAGTACAATGCTTCATTTAGTTAGGCTATTCTTTAATTTAAGGATTAGCATTTAATTATATCTTCTTAAATTATAAGTTCATAGTTTGAATACTTTTCTACAGAGTTAAAGACTGGATTTACATAAGGAAATACACTACATAACAGTTTAAATATCTCATGTGTTAATAAAACATTTTCTATTCCAGGAACGAATTTGGGGGTCATCTAAAATCCAACTAATTAGGCTTACTACCACCACCTGGTCCATCAAATTTATCCTATTACCTTCCATTAGTACTCAAATTCAACTGTTTTAAGGCTACTTTCAAGGCTACTTACATGGCAGTATTTAAAATGGACTTTTCTGTGATATCAATCAGGGAAATTTGAATTCACTCCAATGCAAACCTGTGTTAAATGTATGTGTTTTTGATTTTGTGTACAAAGTTGAGTATATGCTACAAAAATCCCTGAATTTATCTTCCTTCCCTCCCTTTTCTTTCTCTTCTTTCTTTTTTCAGTCTCATAGAGCTGCAGAAATAATTAAGAAGACTTGTTAAAAAGGAAAACAAAACAAGAAGTCTTGTGATTAATGAAAAACAAATGGAATTTTTGAGACGGGGTACAACAAGAATAGGAAATAGGAGGTAAAAATGACATGAAGTTTGTCATAACATATGTGCCACATTTCCTAAGCACTGGCCTTGAATTTGTATCTAAGCCTTTTAGCGTTAAGGCAAAGTGTCCAGACCATATAAACAGAAGTATTTCTTCAGGAGTTGGATCACTCGTCTTGCTTCTGACAAGAGGAAAAAAAAAATCTCTTTTACTGTGGAATAGAATGAACAACATCCTTGCAGTGAATGTAACAGACAAATTGGCCCAGGTGTTCTTCTTTTATGGGAATCTAAATAAGATGGCCCAGGTGTTCCGGTCTTAGAGCAATTGTTCTCAGCCCTGACTTCACATTAGAATTGCCTGGAGGAGCTTTGAGACAATACCCATGAAACAGGGCCCCACCCCAGATCCATTAAACCAGAATTCTAGGACTCAGGCCCTAGCATCAGTACTTTTGTTTTTGTTATTTTTCTTTATAGTTGCATCACTATTTTAAAAGCACCCCCTAAAAAAAAAATAATAAAAGCACCCTCTGTGACACTACTATGCAGTCAGATCAGGAACCCTGCTTAAAAGCCTCTATTCTGGTGGTTCTCAGTTTTGGTTTTTAATTCCAATAGTATTTATTAACCATATCAAATCCCATATTAAATCAAAACAGCTCAAGATGGGATCCAGGAATCAGTATTCTGGGTGCGGGGCGGGGGGGCGGGCAGCGGGGGGGCATGCCACGCAGCATGTGGGATCTTAGTTCTTGGATCAGGGCTCAAAAGCTCACCCCTGGCAATGGAGGCATGGAGTTTTAATCACTGATGACCAGGGAAGTCTCCAGGCATCAGTATTTTTAAGTATCTTAGGTGATTTTAGTATGCAGCTAAGATAGAGGAAATCAGTCCTGAGTATTCATTGGAAAGACTGATGCTGAAGCTGAAACTCCAATACTTTGGCCACGTGATGCGAAGAACTGACTCATTGAAAAAGACCCTGATGCCAGGAAAGATTGAAGGCGGGAGGCGAAGGGGACAATAGAGGATGAGATGGTTGGATAGCATCACCAACTCGATGGACATGAGTTTGAGCAAGTTCTGGGTGTTGGTAGTGGACAGGGAAGCCTGGCATGCTGCCATCCATGGGGTCGCAGAGAGTCAGACAAGACTGCGAGACTGAACAGAACTGAACTGAACTGAAGACAGAGTCACTGATCTGTATGAATGGATGGATTGTATATCCTTAAAGTAATTTCACATCAATATTATTTCTTTCAGTAGAGCTGTTGAGACTTGAGAGTGACTTTCGGATTATGCTCCTTGACAAGAACCTACACGGTAAATATTTTACATTGCTGGGTAAACTGAGTCTTATGTGAATAGGTGGTGAACAGCTTTGAAATAAAAATGATGAATGTATTGCTCTTATCTCTCTGCAATTAGGCAATGTTATTTCTTAAAAAGCAGAGTAAGGACATGATATTTACCAATTGTAGTTGAAACTTCCTCAACTGGAGTATTAGCACAGTGTTTCTAATTGTAAATTATGTTCAATACCTTTGAAAAACAAGTTAGAATTTTTACATTATAATACTATATTACTTCACTTATGTTCAGACATAAAATGTGGAATAAACTTTAATGCTTACAGTCCTTACAAAAGCCACAAAACCAAAATAAAGTTAATTACAAACAAGACTGCACAACTGATAAAATTTAAATTATCATTAGTTTGATATAGTATATAATATTAAAATTTGAAACTAAATCCTGGATATTAGGAGAAGGCGATGGCACCCCACTCCAGTACTCTTGCCTGGAAAATCCCATGGACAGAGGAGCCTGGTGGGCTGCAGTCCATGGGGTCGCTAAGAGTCGGACAGGACTGAGCGACTTCACTTTCACTTTTCACTTTCATGCATTGGAGAAGGAAATGGCAACCCACTCCAGTGTTCTTGCCTAGAGAATCCCAGGGATGGGGGAGCCTGGTGGGCTGCCATCTATGGGGTCACACAGAGTCAGACACGACTGAAGTGACTTAGCAGTAGCAGCCAAAAGATACACTTTCATAATTTGTCCTCCACTTGTCACTTTTTTTTAATTTGTTGGATTTTGAATGTGATACATCATTATTTGAAGCATTCATTTATCATTGTCATTTATTTTTCATTATAACAATAAAATTATTCTTAGTGTGATCCACTATTATGATGAGCCAAAATATTTGAAAGCATTTCTCTTAAGTAAAATATGGCAAATTAAAAGGTACTGTTCATTACTGCATATTTATATCTATATTAAATAATGAACTGTTGCAAAATTCAGATCTGTTTATTATGTTTGATACAAATATGAGAAAAATCAGCAAGTTCTTCCTTTCATTTGATGTTGCCTAAGTGTCTCTGCATGTCGTAAAGTTCAATAACCCACTTTTTGATTGTGAACTCTACATATGCACAGTGTACCATGATCACATTTGACCTTTATTTTGAAAATGATTCCAGTGTAAAATGTCATTTTCATGGAGGCAAGTCAATGTCTCTATTAGTTGATTTAGAAAACTGAAGCCTAATGTTGAATTTCTTTACAATGAAAAATTATCACTGCAGAAGATCAGTTCAGTTTAGTCACTCAGTCATGTCTGACTCTTTGCGAACCCAGGGACTGCAGCACACCAGGCCTCCCTGTCCATCACCAACTCCAGGAGTTTACTCAGACTCGTGTCCATTGAGTCAGTGATGCCATCCAACCATCTCATCCTCTGTCATCCCCTTCTCCTCCCGCCTTCAATTTTTCCCAGCATCAGGGTCTTTTCAAGTGAGTCAGCTCTTGACATCAGGTGGCCAAAGTATTGGAGTTTCAGCTTCAACATCAGTCCTTCCAATGAACACCCAGGACTGATCTCCTTTAGAATGGACTGGTTGGATCTCCTTGCAGTCCAAGGGACTCTCAAGAGTCTTCTCCAACACCACAGTTCAAAAGCATCAATTCTTCAGTGCTCAGCTTTCTTTATAGTCCAACTCTCACATCCATACATGACCACTGGAAAAACCATAGCCTTGACTAGACGGACCTTTGTTGGCAAAGTAATGTGTCTGCTTTTTAACATACTGTCTAGGTTGGTCATAGCTTTTCTTCCAAGAAGGAAGTGTCTTTTAATTTCACAGCTGCAGTCACCATCTGCAGTGATTTTGGAGCCCAAAAAATAAAGTCTGACACTGTTTCCACTGTTTCCCCATCTATTTCCCATCGAGTGATGGGACCAGATGCCACAATCTTCGTTTTCTGAATGTTGAGCTTTAAGCCAACTTTTTCACTCTCCTCTTTCACTTTCATCAAGAGGCTTTTTAGTTTTTCTTCACTTTCTGCCATAAGGGTGGTGTCATCTGGATATCTGAGATTATTGATATTTCTCCCAGAAATCTTGATTCCAGCTTGTGCTTCCTCCAGCCTAGCGTTTGTCATGATGTACTCTGCATATAAGCTAAATAAGCATGGTGACAATATACAGGCTTGACGTACTCCTTTTCCTATTTGGAACCAGTCTGTTGTTCCATGTCCAGTTCTGACTGTTGCTTCCTGACCTGCATACAGATTTCTCAAGAGACAGGTCAAGTTTTCCACAGTTTGTGGTGATCCACACAGTCAAAGGCTTTGGCATAGTCAATAAAGCAGAGATAGATGTTTTTCTGGAACTCTCTTGCTTTTTTGATGATCCAGCAGATATTGGCAATTTGATCTCTGGTTCCTCTGCCTTTTCTAAAATCAGCTTGAACATCTGGAAGTTCACAGTTCACATACTTTTGAAGCCTGGCTTGGAGAATTTTGAGCATTACTTTACTAGTGTATGAGATGAGTGCAATTGTGTGGTAATGAAAGGTTGTTGTTGAATCAAGCAAAGACACCGGGATTCTTGGCCCCCCGAGGAGAAGAATTCAATCCGGGGCCAGAGACGAGGCTTGATCGCTCAAAGCTTTTGTGTAATAAAGTTTTATTAAAGTATAAAAGAGATAGAGAAAGCTTCTGACATAGGTATCAGAGTGGGGCAGAAAGAGTACCCCCTGCTAGTCTTCAGCAGGATGTTATATAGTCACTAGCAGTCTGTTAATGAAAGAAAGGAATGTCTTAAAACTCAGAATGGCACCAGGCCCCTCACCCATAAGATGCATTTTAGGATAATCTTGGCACCAAATGGTTTATCCTGGGCCATAAAATGATTAACTTGAATCTTGAAGAAGGGCAGACCACCATACAAATAGTTTTATTTACATAGATTAGGGGAACAATATCTGAGTATAACATACTGGTTTGTCAAGTAGGTTGTGAGCCAAGAGGCAAACCAACTTGAAGACCTAGTCTGGGGTAAATGCATAGTACATTAGCATAGCTTAAAACAAACATTTCCATAAGAAAAAGGCATTGGTTATCTCTAGGTTTGAGAATAGTTAACTTCAGGTGAAACCAGGTGTCATTATGGCAACACAGTATTTTAAGAGAAACCTCCTTTTAAATTTGTATAGAGAAGGAAAAAATATCCCTAGTTTGTTTCCTCCTGCCTCTTAAGAGAGATAAAGATGTCTGACACTTGCAGGCTATTTCCTCCCTTTGGAGACCCCTGGCCTTCCTGCCTGTTACCCTCTCAGTAGTTTGAGCATTCTTTGGCATTGCCTTTCTTCGGGATTGGAATGAAAACTGACGTTTTCCAGTCCTTCTCCAGATATGCAAAAGATCATAGCTATATAAATAGTAAAACTAGTTCAACCCGTAACTGTATTATGCAGACCAAATATTCTTACTTGAAAGTATGAACAAGCCAACCTGGAAGAATTCAGATGCACATTAAGCCCATTACATGTTCAGTATTTCCACTTTAGATAACCACAGGGGTCAATCATAATTGCAGCTGTCATGCAGATAATCCAACATAATTGAAAACACTCACTGAGCAGATGTGTCTCCCGATATACTGGATACGCTCATGTTTCTATGGACATCAGTTTAAACAATATCAAAGTGCCTTTCTAACCCTTGGTTTACCCTTGGGTATAAATGGGTTAAATGACATGTTAACATAAATTGGTTAACATTAAATATAGTAAACAAGTTTTTCATACACTAATTTTATAATCAAAATTTATCAAAATGTATCCAATCAATAATTAATTTTATGACTTTTTTGAGATAAGCTTAACAAATGTGACAGTCCATTTTGTCATATTATATATATGTACGTATATATATTAAGAATAGATTTAAATAAAAAAAATAAAGAAGTTAGTATAGGGAGTTTCTATACTTCACACCCAGTTTCATCTATCACTAATAATCATTCATCAGTATGGGATATTGGTTGCAATTAATAAAAATACTGATGCATTCTTATCAACTGAAGTTCACAGTTTATTCAGATTTCCGAGTTTTTAACTGATATTTTTTCTCTGTTCCAAGAGTCTATCCATGATACCACACTATCTTTGGTTATAAAGTTTCCTTAGACCCCTTTTGTCTATGACAGTTCCTCAGACTGTCCTTGGATTAAATGACCATAAAAGTTGAAGAGTACTATTCATTGTGTAGGATGACGTTCCATTGGAATTTACCTCATATTTTTCTCATGATTAGATTGTGATTATGGCTTTAGGAGGTCAGAAACAAAGTGCCAGTCTCATCACATCATATCAGATATACAAGCTCTGGAGAACAGTATGGATGTTCCTTAAATAAAACTGCCATAAGACCGAGCAGTCTTAGGCATACACCTGGACAAAGTTCAGTTCAGTTCAGTCGCTCAATCGTGTCTGACTCTTTGTGACCCCATGGACCACAACACACCAGGCCTCCCTGTCCATCACCAACTTCCAGAGCTTGCTCAAACTCATGTCCATGAAGTTGGTGATGCCATCCAACCATCTCATCCTCTTTTGTCCCCTTCTCCTTCTGCCTTCACCCCAGCATTAGGGTCTTTTCCAATGAGCATGGCCCCTCCCATCAGAATAAGACCCAGTTTCCCCCACAGTCATTCTCTCCCATCAGGAATCTTCCATCAGCCTCTTATCCTTATGTGGACCAAATGAACACCACAATCACAGAAAACTAATCAAACTGATCACTTGGGGCACAACCTTGTCTAACTCAATGAAACTATGAGACATGCCCTGTAGGGCCGCCCAAGATGGACGGGTCATGGTGGAGAGTTCTGGCGAAACGTGGTCCACTGGAGAAGAGAATGGCAAACCACTTCAGTATTCTTGCCTTGAGAACCCCATGAAAAAGAAAAGAACACCTGGAGAAAACCATAATTCAAAAAGACAGATGCATCCCAAAGTTCACTGCAGCAATTTTAAATAGACAAGATACGTTAGCAACCAAAATGTCCATTGACACAGGAATGGACAAAGAAGAAGTGGTACATATTATACAATGGAATATTCAGTTCAGTTCAGTTCAGTTCAGTCGCTCAGTCATGTCCGACTCTTCCCGACCCCATGAATCACAGCACACCAGGCCTCCCTGTCCATCACCAACTCCCGGAGTTCACTCAGACTCATGTCCATCCAGTCAGTGATGCCATCAGCCATCTCATCCTCTGTCGTCCCCTTTTTCTCCTGCCCCCAATCCCTCCCAGCATCAGAGTCTTTTCCAATGAGTCAACACTTCGCATGAGGTGGCCAAAGTACTGGAGTTTCAGCTTTAGCATCATTCTCTCCAAAGAAATCCCAGGGCTGATCTCCTTCAGAATGGACTGGTTGCATCTCCTTGCAGTCCAAGGCACTCTCAAGAGTCTTCTCCAACACCACAGTTCAAAAGCATCAATTCTTCAGCACTCAGCCTTCTTCACAGTCCAACTCTCACATCCATACATGACCACTGGAAAAACCATAGCCTTGACTAGACGAAACTTTGTTGGAAAAGTAATGTCTCTGCTTTTCAATATGCTATCTAGGTTGGTCATAACTTTTCTTCCAAGGAGTAAGCGTCTTTTAATTTCATGGCTGCAGTCACCATCTGCAGTGATTTTGGAGCCCAGAAAAATAAAGTCTGACACTGTTTCCACTGTTTCCCCATCTATTTCCCATGAAGTGATGGGACCGGATGCCATGATCTTTGTTTTCTGAATGTTGAGGTGTAAGCCAACTTTTTCACTCTCCACTTTCACTGTCATCAAGAGGCTTTTGAGTTCCTCTTCACTTTCTGCCATACATAAGGGTGGTGTCACCTGCATATCTGAGGTTATTGATATTTCTCCCGGGAATCTTGATTCCAACTTGTGTTTCTTCCAGTCCAGCATTTCTCATGATGTACTGTGCATAGAAGTTAAACAAGCAGGGTGACAATATACAGGCTTGACGTACTCCTTTTCCTATTTGGAACCAGTCTGTTCTTCCATCTCCAGTTCTAACTGTTGCTTCCTGACCAGCATACAGATTTCTCAAGAGGCAGGTCAGGTGGTCTGGTATTCCCATCTCTTTCAGAATTTTCCACAGTTTATTGTGATCCACACAGTCAAAGGCTTTGGCATAGTCAATAAAGCAGAAATAGATGCTTTTCTGGAACTCTCTTGCTTTTTTGATGATCCAGCAGATGTTGGCAATTTGGTCTCTGGTTCCTCTGCCTTTTCTAAAACCAGCTTGAACATCAGGAAGTTCACGGTTGCTGAAGCCTGGCTTGGAGAATTCTGAGCATTACTTTACTAGCATGTGAGATGAGTGCAATTGTGTGGTAATTTGAGCATTCTTTGGCATTACCTTTCTTTGGGATTGTAATGAAAACTGACCTTTTCCAGTCCTGTGGCCACTGCTGAGTTTTCCAAATTTGCTGGCATATTGAGTGCAGCACTTTCACAGCATCATCTTCCAGGATTTGAAATAGCTCAACTGGAATTCCATCACCTCCACTAGCTTTGTTCGTAGTGATGCTTTCTAAGGCCAACTTGACTTCACATTTCAGGATGTCTGGCTCTAAATGAGTGATCATATCATCGTGATTATCTGGGTCATGAAAATCTTTTTTGTACAGTTCTTCTGTGTATTCTTGCCACCTCTTCTTAATATCTTCTGCTTCTGTTAGGTCCATACCATTTCTGTCCTTTATTGAGCCCATCTTTGCATGAAATGTCCCCTTGATATCTCTAATTTTCTTGAAGAGATCTCCAGTCTTTTTCATTCTGTTGTTTTCTTCTATTTCTTTACACTGATTGCTGAGGAAGGCTTTCTTATCCTCTTCTTGCTATTCTTTGGAACTCTGCATTCAGATGCCTATATCTTTCCTTTTCTCCTTTGCTTTTTGCTTCTCTTCTTTTCACAGCTATTTGTAAGGCCTCCCCAAGACAGCCATTTTGCTTTTTTGGATTTCTTTTTCATGGGGATGGTCTTGATCTGTCCCCTGTACAATGGAATATTATTCAGCCATTAAAAAAGAACAAATAATACCATTTGCAACAACATGGGATGGACCTAGAGACTGTTAAGTTGAGTGAAATAAGCCAGACAGAGAAAGACAAATATCATACGGTATCATTTATATGTGGACTCTAAAAATGGTACAATGAACTTATTTACAGAATAGAAATAGACTTGCAGATGTAGAAAAACTTATGGTTACTGGGGGAAGTAGGAAAGAGTGCGGAGGGGGATAAATTAGGAGACTGGGACTGACATGTACACATTATTATATATAAAATAGATTACTAATAAGGACCTACTGTGTAACACAGGGAGCTTTTACTCAATACCCCATAAAGATTTATATGGGAAACAAAATTAAAAAGAGTTGCTGTTGTTTAGTCAATAAGCTGTGTCTGATTCTTTTGTGAACCCATGAACTGTAGCCTGCCAAGCTACTCTGTCCAAAGGATTTTTTATGCAAGAATACTGGAGTGGGTTGCCATTTCCTTCTCTAGTATGTATGTATATGTATAACTGATTCATTTTGCTGTGTAGAAGAAAGTGACACAACATTATAAATCAAATGAAATTAAAAGACGCTTACTCCTTGGAAGGAAAGTTATGAACAACCTAGATAGCATATTCAAAAGCAGAGACATTACTTTGCCAACAAAGGTTCGTCTAGTCAAGGCTATGGTTTTTCCTGTGGTCATGTATGGATGTGAGAGTTGGACTGTGAAGAAAGCTGGGTGCCGAAGAATTGATATTTTTGAACTGTGGTGTTGGAGAAGACTCTTGAGAGTGCCTTGGACTGCAAGGAGATCCGACCAGTCCATTCTGAAGGAGATCAGCCCTGGGATTTCTTTGGAGAGAATGATGCTAAAGCTGAAACTCCAGTACTTTGGCCACCTCATGCGAAGAGTTGACTCATTGGAAAAGACTCTGATGCTGGCAGGGATTGGGGGCAAGAGGAGAAGGGGACGACAGAGGATGAGATGCCTGATGGCATCACTGACTCAGTGGACGTGAGTCTGAGTGAACTCCAGGAGTTGGTGATGGACAGGGAGGCCTGGCGTACTGCGATTCATGGGGTCCCAAAGAGTTGGACACAACTGAGGGACTGATCTGATCTGATACTCCAATAAAAAGTTTTTTTTAAAAATAGAAAATGAATGAATAACATTGTTTCAATTAATTACATGCTAAAAATTCTTCCCCTTTCATTAAATACTTTCTTTGAAATAATTGTTACAGTTGAACGTCAGCCTATTATATAACTCTATATTACTTTAAGGACTAATGGTAAATTATAGAAAGCACCAGATATAATGTCTAGTATACAGTAGGAACTCAAGAAACAATACATTAAAATAAATTGATAAATTAAAAATTTTATTTAACCAATCTGGCAGAAACTAAAGAGGAACTAAAAAGCCTCTTGATGAAAGTGAAAGAGGAGAGTGAAAAAGTTGGCTTAAAGCTCAACATTCAGAAAACTAAGATCATGGCTTCTGGTCCCATCACTTCATGGGAAATAGATGGGGAAACAGTGGAAACAGTGTCAGACTTTGTTTTTGGGCGTTCCAAAATCACTGCAGATGGTGACTACAGCCATGAAATTAAAAGACGCTTACTCCTTGGAAGGAAAGTTATGACCAACCTAGATAGCATGTTCAAAAGCAGAGACATTACTTTGCCAACAAAGGTTCGTCTAGTCAAGGCTATGGTTTTTCCAGTGGTCATGTATGGATGCGAGAGATGGACTGTGAAGAAAGCTGAACGCCAAAGAATTGATGCTTTTGAACTGTGGTGTTGGAAAAGACTCTTGAGAGTCCCTTGGACTGCAAGGAGATCCAACCAGTCCATTCTGAAGGAGATCAGCCCTGGGATTTCTTTGGAAGGAATGATGCTAAAGCTGAAACTCCAGTACTTTGGCCACCTCATGTGAAGAGTTGACTCACTGGAAAAGACTCTGATGCTGGGAGGGATTGGGGGCAGGAGGAGAAGGGGATGACAGAGGATGAGATGGCTGGATGGCATCACTGACTTGATGGACGTGAGTTGGAGATGGGAAATGGTGATGGACAGGGAGGCCTGGCGCGCTGCGATTCATGGGGTTGCAGAGAGTCAGACATGACTGAGCGACTGAACTGAACTGAACTAGTTTGTTTTGACTTTTTAAAATTCCTCTTGAGCATTTCTGGCTATTTTATTAGATTTTAATCGGGTCATATAATACAAATGCTGTACAGATTTTTAGCTTATGTTTTATATTACTGTTCACCAGCAGCACTTGAAAGTACCTATTACTGTATTTCTTTACCATTACTGGGTTATCATAACAAGAAGATACATTTAACAGGTGAAGTACTGTGTCTTAATTTCTTTGATTACTGGTGAGATTAAACTACTATACAGTTGACCCTTGAAAACCATTAGTTTGAATTGCATTAATCACTTATAGGTGGATTTTTTTCCCTAATAGTAACTAATACAGTACTGCACATTTGCAGTTTTTTGTTTGAATCCATGGATGCAGAACCATGAATATGGAGGTCCAAATATACATTATACATGGTTGAAAATCTATGTGGAAGATTGGTGTCTTTTACCCCTCCATTGTTCCTTGACCAACTATGTTTCATGCCTTTTTAGCACTTAAAAAATTCTTAGTAAGTATTCATTTTATTTTACCATTTTTGCTTTTGATGTACTTGCTATAAATATCATTTATGGCAACTTTATAAATTAGAAACAATATTAAATCTACATTCTTGTAAATTGTTTTATTTGTTGCCTGCCTTTTCATTTTAATTATTCTTTGTTTTGATGGACACCATTCATATAATCCTGGAGAAGTAAATGGCAAGCTACTCTAGTAATCTTTCCAGGAAAGCCCCATGGACAGAAGAGCCTGGTGTGCTACAGTCCATGGGATTCCAGAGCGTTGGACATGCCTGAATGACTAACACTTTCATTTTCACTTTTCTTCATGTAATACTGATGTACCAAAGTCACATAAGTTAATATTTTCCATTATGCTTTTATTGAATTCCTCAGTATACTTGTCTATAAACTATTCCAGTGTTCAAGAAGATTCTTATTTCTATAAGAAAATTTTAATGCTTCAATTATTAAATTAATATATGGTGTGAGATGAGAAATTCACTCTTTACCTTTTTTATATCTTTAGCCAGTTAAATCTATACCTTTGATTAAATAAACCATTTTTTTCTCCTTTTTTTTTTTTGATAACATGCTGCCTTTCTTTGTCATAGACTGTATTAATGAGAATAATGGTCTCCCAACGATGTCTACATCCTAATACTTGGAACTGTAATAAGTTTGGCTACATGAAAAAGAAGAAGTAAGCTTGTAGATGAACTTAGTTGATTGCAGATAACTTTAAGAGAGGGGGATTATCCTGTATCTCAAGAATAGGTTCAAGACAATCAAGAAGGTCTTCAAATGTAGGAAGCAGAGAAAAAAAAAAAGCCAGAGAGACCATAGTAATGTGAAGAACAGCCAGATGCTGGTTTTCAAGATGGAGAACGGTGGTCATAAGCTAAGGAGTAAAGCCGCCGCCGCTGCCACCAAGTCGCTTCAGTCGTGTCCGACTCTGTGCGACCCCACGGACTGCAGCCTACCAGGCTTCTCTGTCCATGGGATTCTCCAGGCAAGAACACTGGAGTGGGTTGCCATTTCCTTCTCCAAAGCAGTAAAGCCAGCCTCTCAAATTGGGGAAAACAAAGCAAAAGATTCCCCCCCAGAGCCTCCAGAAAGGCCTTAGCCCTGTCAACCTTGATGTTACTCCACTGGGACCCACGTTGGACCTCTGACTTTCAGAACTGTGAGATAGTAGACTTGTGATGTTTAAACCTCTGTGTTTGGGGTAATGTGTTAGAGCAGCAATCGGAACTGAATACACATGTGTATCACCACCTTTTTCTTAAAGCACCCAGCACCTTGGATCTCTACATTTCATCTGCATGCTCACTCTTGGTGACCATATCCAGACTGTGGCTTTAAAATTATCTCCAAATTTATGTCTCCCAGTGGTTGTCACTTCCCTGAACTCTGGACTCATCTAACAGCCTATCAGTTCACTACCTTGGGGTCCAACAGACATCTCAAACATAACTTGTCCATACCCAAACTTTTGATTACTTAAACTTTCCCTGTCTCAGTAAATGCAACTTCTGCAGCCCAGTATCTCAAACCCCAAAAGTTGAAGGTATCTATAAAATAACCTCTTTTTTTTCTCACATTCAACATATGATTCATCAGCAATTCATAATGTTCTACCTTCAAATTTCAAGTCTATTTCTCACCTCCTCCACCACAAATGTCATGGTTCAATACTTTAAACAACTAAAGTTGTTTTCTAATTAGTCTTACTGCTGTCATTTTGTCTGTTACTACTAAACTAAGAATGAGATTCAGTATCTCTATCATATTTGGTACCTAGTTAGTTTTTTTATTTAATCTTCCACTGCTCTGGCCCCCAAACCCTCCAAGCTCTACCTTCAGATATATGTGGGAATCCCTATCTGTTTTTTAAAAGATCTTTGCTTAAATGTTATTAACATTTATTGAAAGAAGACTTCTCTGTTCAGAGGCCACCCTACCTAAATTGGAAATCCTCTATGACTGTCACACTACTCTCATTTATGTTTTTAAATCACTTATCACCTCAGTTGATGATAGCTAGGGAAACCTGGCATGCTGCAGTCCATGGGGTTGCAGAGTCAGACACAACTGAGCGAATGAACCGAGCTGATCACTATCAGATTTTGGCCAGTACTTTTGCCTCCTGATGTGAACAGCCAACTCATTGGAAAAGACCCAGATCCTGGGAAAGATTGAAGGCAAAAGAAGAGGGTGGTAGAGGATGAGATGGTTGGATAGCATCACATTCAATAGACATGATCTTGGGCAAACTCCAGGAGATAGTGAGGGACAGGGGGGCCTGGCGTGCTACAGTCCATTGAGTCACCAAGAATCAAACACAACTTAGCGACTGAACAACAGCATCACTATCAGACATTATGTAAGAAATCTATGAGTTGATTTATAAATTTTTTTCTACCTGTTCTAAGCTTCCCAGGTGGCTCAGTGGTAAAGAATATGCCTGCCAAGCAAGAGACGAGGGTTCCATCCTTGGTTCAGGAAGACCCCCTAGAGAAGGAAATGGTAGCCCACTCCAGTATTCTTGCCTGGGAAATCCCATGGATAGAGGAGCATAGCGGGGTACAGTCCATGGGGTCGAGGAAGTGTCAGACATGACTTAGTGACTAAAGAACAACAACAAGGTGAAATCTGAGAAAACAAGGATATATTCTGTTTTCTAACTAATATATCCCCAATATTTAGATCAATTCCAAGACCACAGTATAGGTTCAGCAAATATTTTTTAATTGATTGAAAGCACACTTGAATTGCTTCTGAAGTTTCTATTCTGCCTCATGAATCTCTAAAGTTTAATGTGTTACAGATCTATATGTATTCTTTGTTTTCATTTGTCATTGGGCTGGATTTTGGCTTCTTTCCAGATGAACTTTAAAGTAGTTTTGTGAAATTAACAACAAAAAAGACCATACTGGATTCTGAAAGGATTTATGTAAATGGTATTAGTACTTGAGAAGTGGCCAACAGTTTCCATTATTAAAGCTTCTTATCAGTTTCCTAATTTACAGCTCAGTAATTATTTTATGTATATAGTTTACATTATTTAATGTATATAGTTTACATTTGGGGTGTTCTTATTTTGTTAATTTTATTTTCTGTTGCTATTATGATTTGGGTATTTTATCCATTATAATTTTAAACTATAAAATGAGAAGACTCTTAATTTTCTGCACCTGTTTTGCTACCAGACCAGTTCTTGTATTGTCTGCTTAGTTCTAATGGTTATCTGCGCTTTACAGATGAGGAAATGAAGCAACTAGAAACATGCTAAAGAATGTTCAGCATCCACACTCAAGTTCCAACGTGTTTCAGTTCAAATTCTCTGTTTCAAAGATGCCTGTCCCACGTAGTATGCTTCTGGCCTTTGGGGACCATGTCATTTCATAATCACTCTGTCCCCTCTGCATAAAGTTTGTTATAAAACGATGGCTCTCAATCAGAGGTTATGTTTCCCCACGGGACATTTGACAGTATCTGCATACATTTTTGATCACACTGGGAAAAGTCTGCCGACAGCCAGTGAGTAGAGGCCAGGACAGGCCCCCATCCCAGAGAATCATAGTTAATACTTGAGTAAGCACTCAGATATGTCACACAGATATGTACTGTTATTAACTGTGTAATCCATGCATTACTTATCATCATTAGGACCCAAAACAAGGTTGACGTTGTCTCCATTCCATCTTTCAGAAAAGAATCCGGAGCATGACACACTCAGGTTAACAGGTAAAGCCAGGGTTCAACCTCAGGCAGCGAAACCTCAGAACCACACCTGAGTGTTATATGCCAGCTTTAGTTTGTTGCATTTCATTAAATTCAAGGCAAGGGCTTCTTCACACTTAACATACAAATTTACCTTACAAAAGCAAGTTAAAATTCATTAAAATAGACATTTAGTATTAGTTTAATTGCATAGAGATGGAAAATTGTCAGTCTCTTCTATAGTTAATTTGAGAGTTAATGTTTCACTGTGAAAGATGAGAATATAAACCCAAGACTCTATCCCATCCAAGTTCAGTGCTTGCTCCTGAATGTTTTTATGGGACTCATAAAAGCTGACGGTGGGGATGCTTGGAGATTTATGTAATACTGCACAACTATATAATAAGAGAATTCATATTTTGTATTGTTCAGTGGTTAAGAAGAAAGGGCAGACACACCTTGCTCTAGCAGCAAAAATCCACAGGAAGACAGGATTCATCAACACTCTTTATAATGTCACAAGACAGAGAAATTTTAATAAGGGGACCGACAAGTGTGCCATGGCCTGAGAACAAAGCCTTCATAGCCATTATCTAGTCTTACAGCATTCCCAGGAGAGAGAGCAAACGCCTGCTATGTCCGCAGGTGCTAAGTGAGAATGCACAGCAGCTCAGTGGCTTGGACAAAGGCTTGCTGTAAATCAACAACAGAAACATATCTCTAGTTGCCTCTGCTTTTCAGCACTCTTCTTTGAACTAGGGATTCTTTTGTGGCAATATTTGTAGAATGCTTTGCAATTCTAACTCATATTTTCAAGAGTTTTATTATGCGAGTACTATGCTTCTGCAATGGCTCAAACTAAATATACATAATGAATAAATAAATATGCATCAATTTGTCCAGCATTCTTTAAATGCCCTGCCTTCAAGGAGCTTACCAACTGTTCAAAGAAACATGAATAGTGGTGCATATTTAAAGGATCAATTGATTGGTAGTAATTAGAAAAAAAAATATGGATTTATGTAATGTATACTACAATACCTCTTCAACCTTGGAATTGATGAGAATTTATTCATCACAACAACCCAGTGAGATGGCTACCAATTTTATTTAAGTTTATTTAAGTGAGAAGAGTGAAACACAGGGAAGTGAGATGGGCTGCCCAGGGACACAGCAGGTATCTGAGATTAAAAACCCAGGCAAGAAGATTACAGAGCATACAGTCTTGATCCCTGTAGTGTATGCACAAACTTTCAGTTCAGTTCAGTTCAGTTGCTCAGTCATGTCCAACTCTTTGCGACCCCATGGACTGCAGCACACCAGGCCTCCCTGTCCATCACCAACTCCCAGAGTTTACTCAAACTCATGTCCATTAAGTCAGTGGTTCCATCCAATTATCTCATCCTATGTCATCCCCTTCTCCTCTGGCCTTCAATCTTTCCCAGCATCAGGGTCTTTTCAAATGAGTCAGCTTTTTGCATCAGGTGGCCAAAGCATTGGAGTTTCAGTTTCAACATCAATCCTTCCAATGAACACCCAGGACTGATCTCCTTTAGGGCTGACTGGTTGAATCTCCTTGCAGTCCAAGGGACTCTCAAAAGTCTTTTGAACTCTCACGGTTCAAAAGCATCAATTCTTCGGGGCTCAGCTTTCTTTATAGACCAACTCTCACATCCATACATGACCACTGGAAAAACGATAGCCTTGACTACACAGACCTTTGTTGGCAAACTAATGTCTCTGCTTTTGAATATGCTGTCTAGGTTGGTCATAACTTTCCTTCCAAGGAGTAAGCATCTTTTAATTTCATGGCTGCAGTCACCATCTGTACTGTAAAGTACAAACTTAAAAGGTTGTCAAGTGTTAGAGAAATGAAAGAATAAGTTTCACAGGAATCACTAGGAAACACTCATGAAGATATATTGTTCAAAATGACCCTTTAAAATAGGTAAATATGCCTCAATCAGTGGTCCTGAAAAGAATACCAGTTTAGAAATATTTTGATAATGTGTTTTTGCAGAAGTGGAATTTGGTTGCCACAGTGATTGGAAACTTCACTAGCATTTAATAGGTAGAGGTCTGCTAGTCACCTTGTACAAACAACACTTAAAAGACAGTCCTTTACAAAGATCTGTTACTCTGCATTTCATGCAACTTTCCAAATGATCTTTTGGATAGCAACTGAAAACCCTAGGTATGTTTATGAACAAAAAGTCTACTCTATTTTGCATTTAAACTCAAAGCAGTTTTAAATGCACAGTAAAAATCCAGGAATTCAGTAAATAAAAGGAAGGCTAACTTTTGTTTTGTCTGGAACTTATACTAAAAGTTATTCATCATCTTTTAAAAAATCATAGCATTCAAGGCAATCAATCATGGAATTTGGGTCACAAATCTAACATCTGTATCAATCTGTCTATAACTCCTAAATTGTTAGTGAGTCTACAGATAAACATTTTTCATATAAAAGCCAGGATCTGATTTCTTTTTCTTTTGGTGCAAATGTTCCTATTTGAGTACATAATGAAATATGTGTTGTATTAAATAAATTATTCTCATTTAAAATTTCTCTTATGTTATAGTAGGACATGATTTTTCCAAATAACTATTTTATATCTTATGTGACTTTCATTCCACAATATTCCATGGGGTGTTACCAAATATTTCATATTAACAGGAGTTTCAGATCTGATAGAATGGGGATGCCTTAATTTAGATAAATAGATGAAAAAAGGGCATAGACTAGGACAGTTTCTTTGGTTCATTGATTCATTATTTCAACATATTTTCTGAGCACCTAATATGTGTCAGGCCACTCTACTCTGCATTAGTCATGGAAGAATGAACAAGAAGGGTAAAGCCCTGCCATCACAGACTTTACTTTATAACGAAAGAAAAAAAATCTACTACTCAGAAATAATTCAAGATAAGGACTCTTAACGGCAGAAAGTAAAGAGAGGCTAAAGAGCCTCTTGATGAAGATGAAAGAGGAGAGTGAAAAAGGTGGTTTAACACTCAACATTCAAAAAACTAAGATCATGACATCTGGTCCCATCATTTCATGGCAAATAGAAGGGGAAAAAAGTGGAATCAGTGATAGATTTTATTTTCTTGGGCTTCAAAATCACTGTGGACAGTGACTGCAGCCATGAAATTAAAAAAATAAATAAATAACGTACTCTAGACAGCATATTAAAAAGCAGAGACCTCACTTTGCTGACAAAGGTCCATTTAGTCAAAGCTATGGTTTTTCTAGTAGTCATGCATAGATGTGAGAACCGGATTATAAAGAAGACTGAGCGCTAAAGAACTGATGCTTTCAAATTGTGGTGCTAGAGAAGATTCTTAAGAGTCCCTTGGACTGCAAGGAGATCGAGCCAGTCAATCTTAAAAGAAATCAACCCTGAATATTTATTGGAAGGACTGATGCTGAAGCTGAAGCTCCAATACTTTGGCCACCTGATGCTAAGAGTTGTCATTGGAAAAGACTCTGATGCTGGGAAAGGCTGAAGGCAAAAGGAGAAGAGAGCAGCAGTTGGACAGCATGACCAACTCAATGGACATGAATTTGAGTTAGCTCTGGGAGACAGTGGAGGACAGAGGACCCTGGCGTGCTGAAGTCCATGGGGTTGCAAAGAGTCGGGCATGACTTAGCCACTGAACAACAATAATAAGGACTGCATGCCATTTCAATACCAAGAGGGAAAACTGCTTAACAGAATCAACCAAGTCTTATTTAATTCTTTAGGGGATTGTACTTATGTTCTACTTGGCATTTATTATTGGCTGGTACTGAAATTTTGTGAAGTCATATACTAAATTATGAATGTTTTCCTGTGGAGAAGCAAATAATTCCTGGATACTAAAAAATAATAATTGTCCGTATGTTTTCTTTCTCATAGGACACTAAAGAGGTTTGTTTTTCACTTAGCAAGCTTATTTCAGTATATCTCTCCTTAAATGCTTCTGCAACCAGCCCTCCTAACCCAGTGATTCTCATTAATGAATAAGTACACCTTTGAAACACATTCATTTCTGTGTTGACGTAAGAGTGATATTTTTAACTTATTGAAGTTTTATTTTTACACATTTTAGTAAGAATCATATAATAAAAGAATGAAGTTAGGATAAATATCAGAGGGCCTAAAAAGTAGACAGTTTAGATATTTTGAGATAGAAAAATGAGTCCAATTATAAGTTTGGGTTTTTTAAAACAGTTATTTACATCACAAGACAGAGATTAAAATGAATCATAAAATCTGAGAAATATGTTTTATATTTTTATTCAATTTAACTCAATGGTTATTTAATTTTAATTAGAGAATCTTCTTGTGCTGTTAAGCATAGACTGGCTATCAACTTAGCACTTGATTGATATTCAGCATTTTCTGTTGATAGATAGATAAATAAGGCCAATTATAAAGTTGTTTTTTTTTAATCAGTTTATTTACTTCCCAAGATAGGGATTAAAATGAATCGTAAGAGCTGAGAAATATGTTTTTATATTTTTATTCAATTTGACTCAATGGTTATTTACTTTCAGTTAGAGAATCTTCTTGTGCTCTTAAGCATAGGCTATCAATTTAGCACTTCAGTGATATTCAGCACTTTCTGTTGATACTGGAGGCTAGTACGCTATAATTTTCTCATAAAAAATCTAAGATTCTTGAAAGAAAAAAATGTTATTTAATACATATGATGTTTTTGAGAAAATAAAGGAGACATTTTGAGAGCAAGAATTTAGCAGGAAGTTAATTTTTTAAGATTTGCTTTTATGTAGATCATTTTAAAGTTCTTTATTGAATGTGTCACAATGTTGCTTCTGTTTATGTTTTGGGTTTTGGGCCACGAGGCGTGTGGGATCCTAACTCTCTAATCAGAGATCTAACCCACACCCCCCACACTGGAAAGTGAAATCTCAAGTGCTGGTCTACCTAGGAAGTCCACCACAGAAATTTAATTTTGAACTCATATCTCCAAAAATTTGAGGTTATTGGGAAAAGAATATAAACTAAAAATATATATGATGAAATAAAATGTAGACTCAAAAATAATGGAAATTTTAATAAAATAAAAATAACTGCAAATGGGTTTTGCTAAAGATAAAAAAGAATTAGATCTTTATAAATTTTAAAAATTATTCATGTGTAGCAAAGAAAAAGAGTTGGAGAATGCAAAAGGAATTTTGAGCATTGTGGAAGAAAGAGAAGTTCAAAGTGAGTTTAACTGGACTTACATTTGAATGGAGATAACATATAAAATGAAGACCAAGATCAGAGATAATAGGTGAGAATTTTCCAGAAAGTCAGATTCTGAAATCAGAATTTCCAAACTACAGACTTAGAAAGCACTTTTAATTCCAAGCTGATAAATAAAGATGATTTATTAGATGTATTGTGGTAAGTTGCAGAATACCAATGACAAAAATGAACAATTTTACTATCAGTTGAGAAAAAAATGACACCTTACAAGGAAAAAATAATTAATGTGATAGATATTTTTTGTTTTCAGCTTTTTATTTTTCCACTTTATTTAAATATGACTGACAAAAATTTTAACTATATAAGGTGCATACTATGATGTTTTAAAATATGTATATATTATGAAATAATGTCACAATCAAGCTAATTAACATATCCAGCAGCTCACCTATCAGGTTTTTTGTTTTTGGTATTTGTATTGAGAATACTTGATATCTAGTCTCTCATCAATTTTAAATATAAAATTCATTATTCTTAACTATACTTGACATGATATATAGCTAGAATGTATTCATCTTATAATGTGTTCTTTTTGACCAATATCTCCCCATTTCCCAGTTTCCTGCACATCTTCTTGGTAATCACCATTCTGTTCTCTTTCCCTATGAGTTCAACATTTTTAGATTCCAAATGTAAGTAAGATCTCGCAATATTGGTGTTTCTGAATCTCATTTATTTCACTTAGCATGATATGCTCCAGGTTGTCTTAAGTGGCAGAATTTCTTTCTTTAAGACTGAATAATATTTTATAATATATTATGTCATATATATTATACTTATATAATATATATAAAATGGTATGTACTACATCACATTTTCTTTATCAGTTCATCTACTGACACATGGGTTATTTCCATATCTTGATTATTGCAAATAATGCTGCAATGAACATGGGAGGGCAAATATTTTTTGAAGATAGTGACTTTATTTCCTCTGGATACATACCCGAAAGTGGGATTGCTAGGTCATAAGGCAGTTCTGTTTTTAATATTTTTGTGGAACTTCCATACTGTTTTCATAGTGAGTGCACAGGTTTCACTTGCACCAATAAAGTACAAGTGCTCCCTTTTCTTCATATCCACATCAACACTTTTTTTTGTCTTTTTGATAATAACCATCCTAACAAGCGTGAGATGAAATCTCATTGTGGTTTTCATTTGCGCTTCCCTGATGATTAGTGATGTTGAGCAATTTCTCAGGAGAGAAATACCTTCCCTAGTCAGCTTGGCTTGGGAATCTGTTCTTGTTCAGTCACTCAGTTGTGTCCAACTCTTTGCGACAGAATGGACTGCAGCACTCCAGGCTTCCTGTCCTTCACATCTCCTGGAATTTGCTCAAACTCATGTCCATTGAGTCAGTGATGCCATCCAACCATCTGGTCCTCTGTTGTCCCCTTCTCCTCCTGCCTTCAATCTTTCCCAGCATCAGGGTCTTTTCTAATGAGTCAGATCTTTGCATCAGGCAGCCAAAGTATTGGAGCTTTGGCTTCAGCATCAATACTTCCAATGAATATTCAGGGCTGATTTCCTTTAGGATTGACTGGTTTTATTTTCTAGCTGTCCAAGGGACTCTCAAGAGTTTTGTCCAACACCACATTTCAAAACATCCATTCTTCGGCACTCAAACTTCTTTATGGTTCAACTCTCACATCCATACATGACTACTGGAAAAATCGTAACTTTGACTATATGGACCAAAATCAGATTGATTGTATTCTTTGTAGCCAAAGATGGAGAAGCTCTATACAGTCACAAAAAGAAGACCAGCAGTTGACTGCGGCTCACATTCAGATAAGATCAGATCAGATCAGTCGCTCAGTCATGTCTGACTCTTTGCGACACCATGAATCGCAGCATGCCTGGTCTCCCTGTCCATCACCAACTCCCGGAGTTCACTCAGACTCACGTCCATCGAGTCAGTGATGCCATCCAGCCACCTCATCCTCTGTCGTCCCCTTCTCCTCCTGCCCCCAATCCCTCCCAGCATCAGAGTCTTTTCCAATGAGTCAACTCTTCACATGAGGTGGCCAAAGTACTGGAGTTTCAGCTTTAGCATCATTCCTTCCAAAGAAATCCCAGGGCTGATCTCCTTCAGAATGGACTGGTTGGATCTCCTTGCAGTCCAAGGGACTCTCAAGCGTCTTCTCCAACACCACAGTTCAAAGGCATCAATTCTTCGGCTCTCAGCCTTCTTCACAGTCCAACTCTCACATCCATACATGACCACGGGAAAAACCAAAGCCTTGACTAGACGAACCTTTGTTGGCAAAGTAATGTCTCTGCTTTTGAATATGCTATCTAGGTTGGTCATAACTTTTCTTCCAAGGAGTAAGCATCTTTTAATTTCATGGCTGCAGTCACCATCTGCAGTGATTTTGGAGCCCAGAAAAATAAAGTCTGACACTGTTTCCCCATCTATTTCCCATGAAGTGATGGGACCGGATGCCATGATCTTTGTTTTCTGAATGTTGAGCTTTAAGCCAAATTTTTCACTCTCCACTTTCACTTTCATCAAGAGGCTTTTGAGTTCCTTTTCACTTTCTGCCATGAGGGTGGTGTCATCTGCATATCTGAGGTTACTGATATTTCTCCCGGCAATCTTGATTGCAGCTTGTGTTTCTTCCAGCCCAGCATTTCTCATGATGTACTCTGCATATAGGTTAAATAAACAGGGTGACAATATACAGCCTTGACATATTCCTTTTCCTATTTGGAACCAGTCTGTTGTTCCATGTCCAGTTCTAGCTGTTGCTTCCTGACCTACATACAGATTTCTCAAGAGGCAGATCAGGTGGTCTGGTATTCCCATCTCTTTCAGAATTGTCCACAGTTTATTGTGATCCATACAGTCAAAGGCTTTGGCATAGTCAATAAAGCAGAAATAGATGCTTTTCTGGAACTCTCTTGCTTTTTCCATGATCCAGCGAATGTTGGCAATTTGATCTCCGGTTCCTCTGCCTTTTCTAAAACCAGCTTGAACATCAGGAAGTTCACAGTTCACATATTGCTGAAGCCTGGCTTGGAGAATTTTGAGCATTACTTTACTAGCGTGTGAGATGAGTTCAATTGTGTGGTAGTTTGAGCATTCTTTGGCATTGCCTTTCTTTGGGATTGGAATGAAAACTGACCTTTTCCAGTCCTGTGGCCACTGCTGAGTTTTCCAAATTTGCTGGCATATTGAGTGCAGCACTTTCACAGCATCATCTTTCAGGATTTGGAATAGCTCAACTGGAATTCTGTCACCTCCACTAGCTTTGTTCATAGTGATGCTTCTAAGGCCCACTTGACTTCACATTCTAGGATGTCTGGCTCTAGGTCAGTGATCACACCATCGTGATTATCTGGGTCATGAAGATCTTTTTTGTACAGTTCTTCTGTGTATTCTTGCCATCTCTTCTTAATATCGTCTGCTTCTGTTAGGTCCATACCATTTCTGTCCTTTATTGAGCCCATCTTTGCATGAAATGTTCCTTTGGTATCTCTGATTTTCTTGAAGAGATCTCTAGTCTTTCCCATTCTGTTGTTTTCCTCTATTTCTTTGCATTGATTGCTGAAGAAGGCTTTCTTATCTCTTCTTGCTATTCTTTGGAACTCTGCATTATGAACTCCTTATTGCCAAATTGAGACTGAAATTGAAGGACGTAGGGGAAACCACTAGGCCATTCAGGTATAACCTAAATCAAACCCCTTACGATTATACAGTGGAAGTGACAAATAGATTCAAGGGATCAGATCTGATAGACAGAGTACCTGAAGACATATGGATGGAGGTTTCTAACATTGTACAGGAGGTGGTGATCAAAACCATCCCCAAGAAAAAGAAATGCAAAAAGGCAAAATGGTTGTCTGAGAAGGACTTACAAATAGCTGAGAAAAGAAGAGAAGTGAAAGGCAAAGGAGAAAAGGAAAGATATACCCATCTGAATGCAGAGTTCCAAAAAATAGCAAGGAGAGATAAGAAAGACTTCCTAAGTGAACAATGCAAAGAAATAGAGGACAACAAGAGAATGCGAAAGACTAGAGATCTCTTCAAGGGAATTAGAGATACCAAGGGAACGTTTCATGCAAAGATGGACTCAATAAAGGTCAGAAATGATATGGACCTAACAGAAGTGGAAGATATTAAGAAGAGGTGGCAAGAATACACAGAAGAACTGTACAAAAGAGATCTAAAGGGAATCAGGGGCTCACTCAGACCTTTTCTCTGCATGCATCTGCTCCACATCTCCTGTTCCCTTTTGAGGGGCAATTCTCAAAATGTGTAACTTTTCCTGCTCCTACAAAGCCAGGCCAGGTATTGAAAGCCTCCAGTTTATTTTTTCTAGGACAGTACCCTGAAATGCTCAAGTCTGTGTGCCTTCTCCCAGTTCCACAGAGCTGGACATGCTTTATGTGTGTGCTCCCAAACTTCCTGCAAATGATTGCATTCACTTCTGTGGGGACTTGTGCAGGGAACCAATGACTTAAGGGTAGATGAGGCTTGTCGAGGATTTGGGGATTGGAGGAGGTCTGCAGGTGATACAACTCAAGCAGAATGGAGTCCGTGAAGCAGTGAGTAGAATCTGTGCCCTTTGATGAGCTCTGAGCCCTGGTTACTGTGCCCCCCATGTCTTCCAGCCACTCAGCCATGCCAGTCACCTCAGTATACCAGGTAGCTGCTGCTGCTGCTAAGTCGCTTCAGTCATGTCTGACTCTGTGGGACCCCATAGACAGCAGCCCACCAGGTCCCGCCGTCCCTGGGATTCTCCACGCAAGAACACTGGAGTGGGTTGCCATTTCCTCCTCCAATGCATGAAAGTGAAAACTGAAAGTGAAGGCACTCAGTCGTGTCCGACTCTTAGCAACCTCATGGACTGCAGCCTACCAGGCTCCTCCATCCATGGGATTTTCCAGGCAAGAGTACTGGAGTGGTGAGATAGAAATGGACAGACAGTATTCCTCATGGCTGAAGAAGCCAGGCATTCACTCATCACACCCACTTTCCCTGGAAGAGAAATCCCCTGATCAAGAGCTTTTCTCTTGATACTGAGATGTACTCTTTGCTGTGAGGGTCAGGAGGGCAAATTGAAACTGTTCTTACCGTCCTGAGTGTGTGTATTCAGTGTACTGGAGCTTTTCACCTAGACTCCTGAAAAAGGTTCTTATCCATTGATGGCTGTCAAAATCAATGTTTTGTGGGGAGGATGATAGAAAATTCCTATTTGCCATCTTGCTGATCTGACAGATACTTCTTCAATAGCAACAATAAACTGGAAGACAGTGCAATCATATCTTAAAATTGAGAGAGACTTTGCCTCTAAGGGCAAACCTTATTATCCAACTTAAATTTAAAACACAATAAGCTCAAAAAGAATATAGTGAATTGTATTTATTTTGAAATTAACATCATGTAAAGTGTGATGAGTGGTTTAATGGAAATCTAATGCATTATTTGTTCATTCCTCTGTTATACCTAAGATATTATTAAATAATGTTCCCAAAAGATTATGCCTAAATTTACCAGTCATAGAAATTATATCTGTAGTCACCTCTTAGTGAAAGTAGTTTATTCTTAAGGCATTTCAAGTTTTGCCCTATTAAAACAATAGATGAGCATTATTCTGGCAGGGAAGTCTGTATTATGCCTAGAAAATAGCAGATAGCAACATAAATCAGCTGTAGATGCTTTCATATAAAAAAATTTTCATATAGTAATTAGATATATGTGATAATTTGGGAAATGTACAGTATTGCATAGAAACTTACACATGTAAAGCCTAAGAGAATTTCTGATTACAAAAGATTTCACCTTACTCAATATTCTATTTTTTTCAGTAACCATTTTTTATTGAGGTATAGTTAATTTACAACATTCTGTTAGCTTTAGAACAATAAAGTGATTCAGTTACACACATACAAACACACACACATATTCTTTTTCAGATGCTTAGTATTTTAGATATGAATTTCATGATAAGCAAAAAATTGCTATTGTTCTTTTTGCTGTGCTTAATGTGTGTGACCCAGAGAAAAACCTTCAAAATCCAATCAAGTGGTGACCTCTAGAGTGTATCATTTTTTTAAAGAATATCCAAAGACAGTAGGCATAATTTTTTTTTTTTTTCAGTGCAGTTTTTAGCTGACGGTAAATTTACCACTCAGTGATTTGGGTAGAAAATGTGTAAACACTGTGCTTATTTTTTATATTAATCATTGCTCTTTCTCAAATGATGTGAAGGGTTATAAAATAAGCTATTTAGGTTCCCTAAGCACTTTTGATGGAGAAGGCAATGGCACCCCACTCCAGTACTCTTGCCTGGAAAATCCCATGGATGGAGGAGCCTGGTGGGCTGCAATCCATGGGGTCGCTAAGAGTCGGACACGACTGAGCGACTTCACTTTCACTTTTCACTTTCATGCATTGGAGAAGGAAATGGCAACCCACTCTAGTGTTCTTGCCTGGAGAATCTCAGGGACGGGGGAGCCTGGTGGGCTGCCGTCTATGGGATCGCACAGAGTCGGACAAGACTGAGGTGACTTAACAAGCACTTACGAGCTCGGTGTGTGTAAGAGGTTCCACTGAACCATGTTCTGCTTTACATCAGGTGGGCTCCTGGTGTTTCATAATTGTTTGTAAAATAGAAGTGCTAACTGCTTATGCAGTTGCTCAGATGCAGAGCCCATGAATTCAGGACACTCACACTTTACGTTTTCCTTATGATTAAATATCCAGGAATTAAAGAGCATTTAAAAAATAAATGAACATGCAGTATTCCCTGGTGCACTGTTGAGTTGTGTTAGTTATTCAGTTGTGCCCTACTCTTTGCGACCCCATAGACTGTAGCCAACCTGGCTGCTCTGTCCATGGAATTCTCCAAGCAAGAATTCTGGATGGGTTGCCATTTCCTCCTCCAGGAGATCTTCTTAACCCAGGAATTGAATCTGGGTCTCCTGTACTGCAGGCAGATTCTTTACCATCTGAACTAAATCAGAAATCCTGGGTGCATATCATATGAATTTCAGAAACCAGATTATGAAGTGATTTTTGGCTGTGAATAGATGAGTCCAAAGTGAAAAATAATTAGAGACTGAAGGGCTTCTGAATTTTAAAAAGTTTTTCCCCAAAGTCCTTAAGCATTATTGTATTTAATAAATTTAAGTACGATGTACATAATATTGATCAATAATTGATCTCCCTAACATTGAAAGTTAAATGTTTTTGTTGTTTGTTTTTTATAAAATTACAATAATATGTATATCCTGATAAAACATTAGCTAATAAATTTAAGAAGAAATGAAGAAGAAATAATAATATTATGATTAAAAAATTTTAAGTTGGTTTCTTGAGATTTCAAGGATAACCGTATGTTGCTTTCCTTCATTACTATACAACCACTTATTCCAGACTTACTTTGGTGACTATCGTCATCTTGATGTTCCACAGACAGGTTCTCTGGACACATGTCCTCCCCTCCCCTTACTACAACCTTGACTCACCACAATAGATTTGAAAAGGAAAAAAAGAAAAAAAATGGGTAAAATTTAGATGAAAACAAGTTGGACAAAATATATGTACATCCCTTTTTTCCTCCATCCAATATGCTACCATGAGCATTTTTATGTCATTACACATCAATGTTCACCTAATCATGTTTATTGTTGTTGCTCAGTGTCTAGGTTGTGTCCAACTCTGTGACCCCATGGACTACAGCCCGCCAGGCTCCTCTGTCCATGGGGTTTCCCAAGCAAGAATACTGGAGTGGGTTGCCATTTCCATCTCCCATTATATTCATAATGCTGCTATATTCCATTGTAAGAATGAGCATAAATATAACTGAAACATAGTTTATGCAATCCACTGATCAAACAACTTTTTTTAGGCTTATAGCAAAAGATAAAGGAAGGCATTTTGTAAACTGTCTCTTTGAAGAAAATTATATTTGCTAGCAATTACACTTGGTTTCATATAGCACATATTCTATTAATGTTGCTTAAACAAGTAAGATGTTTATTTTTCTCTCTTAAAAAGGGTAGAGTTTGGCAGCTCAGGTCTTGGCACAGCTACTCTGATAATTCTTGGAGAATAAAGACTCTGTCCAGCTTTCCCTTCACAGCGATCCAGCATGCGGCTTTTGTTCTCAAAGTCTCAGAACAGCTGGGTGACCTCCAGGCAAAGGGGCAAAATGTGCAAAGGAGCAAAGACTCAAGCTCCTGAGTCTGTCTGCCTCCATCAGAAGAAAACAGAACTTTTTCTGAAGCCTGACCTGGGTGGCTCCCACTTAGTCTCACTAGCCAGATATAGGTCCCATGGCAAAACTAGGTCAAGGAAGTGTTGAGAGAGGCATATTTTTAACAAAGCAGATTTCTACTCCAAAAAAAATTCCCTCTCTTAGCAAACAAGGAAAAATAGATTCCAGGCATGTAACTCTTGGTGTCCATCACAGAAGTATATGCATAACAGTTACATATTATTCACTGGTTGATTAAGTGACCAGTGATGTCTTAGATCTGACCTACAGGGAAAGTTGCATGTCTCTAAACAAAATTACTGTTGCACATAACTTATAGCCTAGGTCCATCCATTTGTCAAATCTTTTAAATTAGAATTCTATAAACATTTCCCATATGTAATAGGAAAGGAGAGTGGAGAGAAATTCATCTATTTCTTATTCCTTTCACAACAGGCAGGCAACATTCTGCTCAAGATTTCTTAGCAAAATAATTAATTCAATTGTCTTTGTGCTAAAAAGATGAAGGCTTAATGTGTGATAATGATGAAAATTTCCATAATATATCATAAAACAGCTGAGGTTACCATCTCACTTTGCTGAGAAAGAAGTCAATTCCAGGTTACATTTCATTTTTACTATATATATATATATATATATATATGTGTGTGTGTGTGTGTGTGTGTGAGCATATACGTATATAGTATAAATACATTTGAGTACCATGAAAGTGAGTGGTTGAGACGGAGTGAAAAATGAGACCATTGGAAACACAGGAGATATATATACATATACATGCACATATACAAAGTCGCACATATACTTATATGAAAAAGTGAAAGTTAGTCGCATAGTCGTGTCTGACTCTTTGTGATCCCATGGACTGTAGCCTGCCCAGCTCCTATGTCCATGGAATTCTCCAGGCAAGAATACTGAATTGGGTTGCCATTTCCTTCTCTGGATCCCAATCAAGGGATCGAACCTAGGTCTCCTGCATTGCAGACAGATTCTTTACCAACTGAACCACTAGGGAAGCCCAGCTTTCATCATATCCCCACATCCTCCCTCATTTTTTTTTTTTTCCTTTTGGATGTGGTGCTTGTGTGCTAAGTCATTTCAGTCGTGTCTGACTCTTTGCGAAACTATGGACCATAGCTCACCAGGCTCCTCTGTTCACGGGATTCTCCAGGCAGGAATACTGGAGTGGCTTGCACGCCCTCCTCCAGGGGATCTTTCCAAACCAGGGACTGAACCATTGTCTCTTGTGTCTCTTGCATTGGCTGATGTGTTCTTTACCACTCATGCCACCTGTTTGAATGTGTTACAATATTGCTTCTGTTTCATGTTTCAGGTTTTTGGAGGGAGGCATTTGGGATCTTACCTCCCTGACCAGGGATTGAACCTGGACCCCCGGTATTGGAAGGTGAAGTCTCAACCACTGGACCACCAGGGAAGTGCTCCAACCTCACTTTCTAACCCCAGTTTTCTGTTTTACCTCTAGTGAAAATTCAGATTTGTTTAAATCCAACTCTCCTGAGACTCTGTAGTAAATCTAGGAGGCAAAATATGACTGATGAAAAAAATTAAAACAGACAATCCACGGCCACAAACCTCAAGTAGCTTCTGATTTCTTCCCTGAAATCATACTACTCTTCTCTAGTCTGTTAGTTGCTCACATTCCTAAAGGATTGTTGTCTACTTTTCTTCAACTTCTCTACCCACTTCTCTAATTTTAGCTGATGGCATTGATTTTTACTGCAGTGAAAAAAAAAAAAAAAAAACAATAGGGGAAATTCTTCTGCCACTGAATCTCTCAACTGATTGCAACTGACTTTTATACTATTAATGAAACCCTATGTCCGTCCCCTGCATATCAGATACTAGTTGATATCTCAAAGATACAGACTGAAAGCCATTCCTCTAGAGGTTGGTCATCTCCTTCCTGCAGAATTATCTCCCCCTCTCAACTGCATCATTCTCAATAGCACTGTTAGTTTCCTGTTGCTGCTGTTACAAATCACAACACATTTAGTAGCTTAAAAGACTACTAATTTGTTATCTCACAGTGTTGAGGACCAGAATTCCAAAATAAATTTGCAGAGTTGTATATCTTCTAGAGGCTCTAGGGAAGAATTTATTTTCTACCCTACCTTCTAGAGGCTATCAGCATGCTTGGCTCATGACTCTTTTTGTATCTTCAAGTGCGTAAGTACATAAATACACATAGCTTTCTGGCATCTCATCTCTCTGTCTCTCTGTCTGTGTCTCTCTTTTCCACTTTCATAATTTCTCTTTCTCTAGCCCTTATGCATCCCTGTTACCCTTAAATGGGCTTCATTAATTGCATTTGGTCTGTCTGGATAATAATTACATTGTGTGTGCTTAATCGCTCAGTCTTTCTGACTCTTTGTGGCCCCATGGACTGTAGCTCACCAAGCTCCTTTTCATGGGATTCTCCAGGCAAGAATACTGGAGTGGGTAGTCATTCCCTTCTCCAGGAGATCATCCCTACTCAGGGATCAAACATGAGTCTCCTGCACTGCAGGCAGATTCTTTACCATCTGAGCCACCAGAGAAGCCAAAATTTCACAATAATAATTACATTGGTTCCACCTGCATGCTAGGAGATCATCTCTCCTGCATTACAATTATCCTTAATCAGATCTGCAGAATCTTTTTTTTTTTCCATGTAAAGTGACATATTTGAAAGGGGTCTTGGAGATTAGGACTTAGACGTTTTAGATGGGCCATTATTCTGCCAACCATAAATATTCAAACCTATTGCAATATAGATTTGAATGTAACTCCTTCCCCAGTGGCTCAGATGGTGAAGAATCTGCCTGCAACGCAGGAGACCCAGGTTCAACCCTGGGTTGGAAAGATTCCCTGAAGGAGGAAATGGCAACCCACTGAAGTATTCTTGCCTGGGAAAGCCCATAGCCAGAAGAGCCTGGAAGGCTACAGTCCATGGAATTGCAGAGTTGGACACGACTGAGTGACTTAATGCACACATTGCAGTATAAGCAAATTAAACACACACTCACACACACATACAACTTTCTCCCTGACCTTACAATCCCTTTGTAGTGCCATTTCTCACCTGTTTCATCAACTAAAAATTGATGAGAGAGTTTCCTCTTTTTGCTACCTTTAATGTATTTCATTCCATTCTCTTCAAATATTTTATTTTATTCTTCACAATTCCGAAAAAAAAAATGTATTCTAAAAGCCACTGATGATGCCTACATTGTTAAATTCCATCATCGATTCTTGGTTCGCATGCTGCTTAAACTGATCAGATTTGTCCCAACTGACAACTTCCTTCTTCTTGCAGTGCTTTCTTAGTGTAAGAGGTGCCATGCTCTCTGTTGCTTCTTATCCTTTCTCTCTGGTCAATTTTAGTCATCCTCCTTTGTGAGATTTTCCTCATTCCCCCAATCTCTAAACACCGCAGTGTCCCAGAGTGACCAAAGGCTGGATCTAATTCCTATAAGCATGCTGGAAGCACCCATACTTTTTATTCTCAGTCTGGTGCTCTGCTCAATTTCCCCTGAAAACCTTACATGCATCTCAAGCTCAGCACAACTACAATCACATGACCAGTTGCTGCAAAGAGCCATCCAAAACATGCTTATCCCCTTCTCAAGGGCAGCTCTCCTTCAGAGTTCACCAATCCAAAAGCTTTGCTTTATATCATGTTCTTTTATTTCAGCTTTCACACTCCATTTATCAATACCTGTATCAATTTTGCCTTCAAACATATCCAGAGACAAAGGGCTTTTCCCCACCTCGGCCATTATTTCCTGGATGTCATCTTCTGTCTGCATCTCAGCAATCTGCTCTTCCAGCTTCTACCCTTGTGCCCTGTACCTACAACAGTCAGGGCGAGCCTTTGAAAACAAAGTCAGACCCTGTCGTTCCTCTGCCTAGTGCTCCAGAGACACCTCTTCTTACTCTGAGAGATCATGACCTCTCTGAACTCACACCAGCCACACTCTCCTTTGTCTCTAGTGCCAAGGGATGGTGAAAATGTGAATTAGTCAAACTGCACAACCGTTTCCCTCCCGAGTTGCCTCACTCTCCCCTCTGTATGGGTATACCTCTTTTTGGATACCCACATGGCTCAGACCCACACTTTGTTTAGGTCTTTGCTCAACAAGCCCTGACTGACTGCTCTACATAAAATAAACCCTTTTCCCCACAGCTACCCATATTCCTTGATTCTGATTTTTTTGTAATGTGTAGTTTTTCCCATTTAGTGATGCTACGGGTTTTTTTATTTTTAATTTGACTGTGCCAGGTCTTGATACAGCATCCACGATCTTTAGTTGTGGCAGATGAACTCTTCTTTGCAGCATATGGGATCTAGTTCCCTGACCAGGGATAGAACCCAAGCCCCCTGCATTGGGACCATGGAGTCTTAGCCACTGGACCACCAGGGGAGTTCCAATTCTGATTTATTTTTATGAATGGGTTTTCTCCTAGTTTGTCATACTGTCTATGTGGAAATGGGCTTCCTTGGTGGCTCAGATGGTAAAGAAGAGACCCGGATTCAATCCCTGGTTTGGGAAGATACCCTGGAAGAGGGCATGGCAACCCACTCCAGTACTCTTGCCTGGAGAGTCCCCATGGACAGAGGAGCCTGGCGGGCTACAGTCCATGGGTTCACACAGAGTCGGACACGACTGAATGACAAAGCACATACATTATTTCATATGTGGAAGTAAACGAGGACCAACCAAAAGAGAACAATGAAATCTGATTATCAGAGCTTGCTATAGCAATAAAGTCAGTCACTACCATTTGTGCTTTTCTGCAGAGTCAGAGGTGGGCAGAGGAGAAAAAAAGTTTATAGCTGAAAAGGGAGGTCTTCAGGTATGCCTGGAGGGGAGGTTGTTGGCCAGGGGAAGCAGGAGGCAGGCTAGCTGGAAGTGGGACATCTGATGTGATTGGTTATGGGTACATATATGGTTTTCTCTGGTTTTCTTAAATTGGAAGCAGGGATAAACATTAAAGAAGCTGTCAGTTATTAATCATGTCCTGATCATTTGGGGCCATTTGTTAAAGAAATTATTGTTGAGTTTCCAGGACAGGTACTAGAGATCGCAGTTTGACTTCTACAAGTCTGACTTATAGTAGGCTGGCTTTCTCAACTACTTATTGTAGATAAAAGAGTTGCTTTCCTAGGCAGGTTGCTGTAGGTTGTGGGTCAGAGTTCCACTTTTATATAGTTTGGCCATTATCATCTGTATATTCAGCTTCTCATATATTTTCCTCTATAGATGTCCACTGTCTGCTTCTCTCCACTAAAATGTAACTTTTTCAAATGTCACTTTGGGGCAGAGACAATGTCAGGTGATTTATTATGTGAGGGACCAGGGTTGATGTTTATAAATTTCCTAATTCCCAGTGTCCTACACCTAGTACATGCACAAGAAATATTTGCTGAATGAATAAATAAAAATGGGGCAGACATGATCTTACCTGTCTTTCCATGAAAGGTTAAATGAAGGATAAGTCACTTCAGGGAGAAAGAGACTGAATTATTTAAAGTAATCTCAGAAGCCAAGATTCAGCAAACACTTTCTCCTCTATTTTGTTTATATAGACACATTATATCTTGCTTGTAAATGACTTGGAAGTGACCCTTAAAACTAGAGTATGGAAAAAGGATTTTTGTTTTTTGTTTTAATCTATGCAGTATGAGTCATATTATACAACTGTTACCCTTAATAGCTAGAAATAGGCTTATACTGTTTTTCCCCTTCTGTGGCTCACTTTTGAAAGACAAAGGCATAGGAAATAGAATTGTGACGAACTCTAAATATAAACCACAAAAATGAATTGTTTCAAAGTCTGTCTTGACCACAAGCACATTTTGAGGGCTTCCCTGTTGACTCAGAGGGTAAAGAATTCAGATGCAATGCAGGAGACATAGGAAACACAGGTTTGATCCCTAGGTAGTGAAGGTCCCCTGGAGAAGGAAATGAAACCCGCTTTAACATTGTTGCCTGAAAAATCCCATGGACAGAGGAGCCTGGAGGCCTACAGTCCAAAGAGTCACAGACAGTCGGACACGACTGACTAAGCACACACACAACACATTTTGACATATTCATCTTTTCAATTTACAACAGAAACTGGAGCGCTCCCTGGTGTTTGGGTGGCATTACTACTCTTCCTTCAGTTTATTTATCAAAAAGCTGTTTCTAAGTTTTGGCTCAGATGATAAATAATCTGCCTGCAACACAGGAAAGCTGGGTTTGCTCCCTGGTTGGCAAGATCCCCTGGAGAAGGGAATGGTAACCCACTCCAGTCTTCTCGCCTGGAGAATTCCATAGACAGAGGAGCCTGGCAGGCTACAGTCCATGGGGTTGCAAAGAGTTGGACACGAATGAGCGACTAACACTTTCACTTTTAAGCTTCCATGAAGTGTATATATAAATAAAATCTATGGAAGATGGTATGGAGATTCCTTAAAAATTAGGATAAAACCACGATATGACTCAGCAATCCTACTCCTAGGCATATACCCTGAGGAAACCAAAACTGAAAAAGACACATGTATCCCATTTTTCTTTGCAGCACTACTTACAATAGCTAGAACATGGAAGCAACCTAGATATCCATCAACAGATGAAGGGATAAAGAAGTTGTGGTACATATACACAATGGAATATTACTCAGCCATAAAAAGGAACATATCTAAGTCAGTTCTATTGAGGTGGATGAAACTAGAGCCTATTATACAGAGTGAAGTAAGTCAGAAAGAGAAAGATAAATATTGTTTTATAACCCACATATACAGAATCTAGAAAAATGGTACTGAAGAATTTATTTGCAGGGCAGCAATGGAGAAACAGACATAGAGAACAGATTTATGGACATGGGGAGAGGGGAGGAGAGGGTGAGATGTATGGAAAGAGTAACAGGGAAACTTATATTACCATATGTAAAATAGATAGCCAACGGGAATTTGCTGTATGGCTCAGGAAACTGAAACAGGGGCTCTGTATCAACTTAGAGGGGTGGGATGGGAAGGGAAATGGGAGGAAGGTTCAAAAGGTAGGAGATATATGTATCAGATAAGATTAGTTGCTCAATCGTGTCCAACTCTTTGCGACCCCATGAATCGCAGCACGCCAGGCCTCCCTGTCCATCACCAACTCCCAGAGTTCATCCAGACTCACATCCACTGAGTCAGTGATGCCATCCAGCCATCTCATCCTCTGTCATCCACTTCTCCTTTTGCCCTCAATCCCTCCCAGCATCAGAGTCTTTTCCAGTGAGTCAACTCTTCACATGAGGTGGCCAAAGTACTGGAGTTTCAGCTCTAGCATCATTCCTTCCAAAGAAATCCCAGGGCTGATCTCCTTCAGAATGGACTGGTTGGATCTCCTTGCAGTCCAAGGGACTCTCAAGAGTCTTTTCCAACACCACAGTTCAAAAGCATCAATTCTTTGGAGCTCAGGCTCCTTCACAGTCCAAATCTCACATCCATACATGACCACAGGAAAAACCATAGCCTTGACTAGACAGACCTTTGTTGGCAAAGTAATGTCTCTGCTTTTGAATATGCTGTCTAGGTTGGTTATAACTTTCCTTCCAAGGAGTAAGTGTCTTTTAATTTCATGGCTGCAGTTACCATCTGTAGTGATTTTGGAGCCCAGAAAAATAAAGTCTGACACTGTTTCCCCATCTGTTTCCCATGAAGTGATGGGACCGGATGCCATGATCTTCATTTTCTGAATGTTGAGCTTTAAGCCGACTTTTACACTCTCCTCTTTCACTTTCATCAAGAGGCTTTTGAGTTCCTCTTCACTTTCTGCCATAAGGATGGTATCATCTGCATATCTGAGGTTATTGATATTTCTCCCAGCAATCTTGATTCCAGCTTGTGTTTCTTCCAGTCCAGCATTTCTCATGATGTACTCTGCATATAAGTTAAATAAGCAGGGTGACAATATACAGCCTTGACAAACTCCTTTTCCTATTTGGAACCAGTCTGTTGTTCCATGTCCAGTTCTAACTGTTGCTTCCTGACCTGCATACAAATTTCTCAAGAGGCAGATCAGGTGGTCTGATATAGATATATAGATAGATAGATGTATACGTATGGCTAATTCATGTTGAGGTTTGACAGAAAACAGCAAAATTCTGTAAAGCAATTACGCTTCAATTAAAAAAAAATTAGTACATTAAAAAAACAAAATAAAATCTCCTGGATCTGAGTAGGAGAGAGATTTTGATGTCGAATCTTTGACACAATACTGAATGCTGAGTTTAATCAGTTGGTTTTTGACCATTATGATCTGGGGGCACCATTGTTCTACTAATTCCTATCTGAGCTCAAAATTCCAAATGTTTCCCCAAAATCTTACCCTGTCTTCATCCAAAATACCTGAACAGCTATGTGTAGTCTTTAAGCAGTGTGGAGGCACCCACTTTCCTTTCTTTGGAAAAGGGCTATATATAACTCAAAATTATTGGAAACACCTGCATTCTTCTGGCCTTGGTTAAGTGCTTCACAGGCATCATTATATTGAATCTTCCCAACTATTTTATGAGTTCTATTATTATTGTAATTTTGCAAATGATAAAACTGACTTTTGAAGAGGCTGAACTCTCCCAGGTTTTTACAACTGATGTGTTACAGAGGTGAAATTTGCACCTTTACAAAGATCTGTATAACTCAATGACCTAGATTGCTTAACCAGTAGACAAGATGGTCTCATTCTTAACACGTTTATATTTATTTGTCCAGACTCTTGCCTTTGTTTATAAATAAAGCAATCATTCCCCAACACCAACATAAATGTGGATTACTCACTTTCTAAGAATGATCTGGTGGTCCTTGTAATTGGAACTAAAGTTCTAACACTAAAGGACATGTCTGGTGTGAAGGAAAATTAAGAACTGCATCAGTTATTTAGAATTGATGCTTTCAGATTGTGGTGCTGGAAAAGACTTTTGAAAGTCCCTTGGACAGTAAGGAGATCAAATCAGTCAATCCTAAATAAAATCAACCCTGCATATTCATTGGAAGGACTGATGCTGAAGCTGAAGCTCCAATACTTTGGACAGCAAATGCTAAGGGTCGACTCATTGTAAAAGACCCTGATGCTGGGAAAGATTGAAGGCAGGAGGAGAAGGGGATGACAGAGGATGAGATGGTTGAATGGCATCATTGACACAATGAATGTGAGTTTGAGCAAACTCTGGGAGACAGTGAAGGACAGGGAAGCCTGGTGTGCTACGGTCTATGGGGTTGCAAAGAGTCAGACATAACTTAGCAAGTGAACAACTCTCCTGTCTGACTCTGCGACCCCATGGACTGTAGCTTGCCAGGCTCCTCTGTCCGTGGAATTCTCCAGGCAAGAATACTGGAGTGGGTAGCCATTCCCTCCTCCAGGGGATCTTCCCAACCCAGGGATCAAACCCAGGTCTCCCACATTGTAGGCAGATTCTTTACCATCTGAGCCACCAGAAAAGCCCAACTGAATAACAACAAGTATTAAGGGCTAAGAACCCTGCAGTTTCAGTCTATACTCTCTTCATCATCCATTGCCTTATTTAGTTTTTTCTCATATGCTTCAAAACAGTGCTCTTTTGAGCACCATAGACTTCAGCAATAAAGTGCCTGAAAAATTAATGAAATAGAAGATATTTTAATTTTAGAAAGCCCTTTAAGATAATCCTGGGCTCCTTAAAAGCTGTGATTTAGAATGCTAGAGATAGATAGCAGGTCTTCATTTATCATTTGTTGAATGAATGAAAGCTTTCATACATGAAAGCAATCCATCCAGGGTAATTCCTAGAAAAAGGGAATTTCAGGAGATTGATATTAAGATTGGGGAAAAGAAAACAAAGGGGTGCAGCAAAGCCAGGACTTAGGAAAATGTAGAGTATTAGAAGGATCGCTCATTTTTAACTAGATTACAGATGCTTGGAGAGGAAGCTTCACCACTATTTAAGATTCCCTAAATTGTGACTGTTTCTCATAATGCTGTGCTCTCACGCTATACTTTTGCTCTCCTTCTAAACAGTAATAGGTATTATTTTTCTTCCAGTATGAATGCAGAACTCCTGTTGAGATTCTCTCTCTCATCCTAATAACCAGACAAGCTAGATAAGTTGCAAAGCCACCATTTATTATTTTTCAACCCAATGATCATATGAAATATTGAGCCTACTTCTACAGAAGCAGATACTATCTTATATTAGAAATTTGCCAAACTCTTTTGCCAACAGAAACCCATCTCTGCTCCATATTTTCTCACTTGCATATGAGGTCCAATTCTGCTGAAATTCTGAACTCCATGAATGCATCAAGCGATTCTGTTTACTGGGAACAAACAATAATGTTCACATCTAGAGTTAAAGCCCTTTAATTTGCTTCCTGTGAAGTAGTGTAGCTTGAGAAACAACAAAAGAATGACAAGCAGAAAGAAGAAAACCCTGGGAGGTAGAACATGTTTTGCTAAATTTTAAAGAATGTTGGCACTGCTTTAGTTCCTGAAGTGAATCAGCACATTAATTTGTTTCTACATATGCATTACGTTAACCAAAAATCAGTTTTTCCTGTTTCCACTATATAATTACTAAGTGGATATTTAAAAGGGTATTAGTTTGAGGTACCAAAAGTATCAATGTGTCTAGAATACAAACCAGCTCCATCTGACAAAGGAATGGAAATGATTCCAGGGTATCCGTCACTAGTGAGCAGCCCAGCCCAGAGCGGTGGAAAGGGCTTGGACTCCATTTTGGGGATTTTATATTTGTGTGTTGCCCTTCCACTTATTATCCCTGATGATCTGGAACGTGTCTTTAATTTATTTATTTTTTGATGTGGCCCATTTTTAAAGTCTTTATTAATTTTGCTACAACATTGTTTCTGTTTTATGTTTTGATTTTTGTTTGTTTGTTTGTTTCCTTTTTGGCCATGAGGCACGTGGAATCTTTGTGGAATCTTAGCTTCTTCCTTGCCAGGCATCCAAGTCACCTTCGGGCCCCTCCCCCACCCTCGTGCCTTGAAAGGTGAAGTCTCAACCACTAGACCACCAAGGAAGTCCCTAACCTTTCTGAATATCATTTTCCTCAGGGGAAAGAGCTTCCTTTCAATGTTTAAGTGACGATTGTGGGTGACTTCGCCAACTCCAAGCCCGGTGTGCCACCTCATTAAAAGATTAGCTGCTGCAGCTAAGTCACTTCAGTCATGTCCGACTCTGTGCAATCCCTTAGACGGCAGCCCACCAGGCTCCGCCGTCCCTGGGATTCTCCAGGCAAGAACACTGGGGTGGGTTGCCATTTCCTTCTCCAATGCGTGAAAGTGAAAGGGAAGTCGCTCAGTCGTGTCCGACTCTTAGCTACCGGGTGCTTTTTAATACGTTCATATTTCCCTTTCAGAATCCTGGCTATATTTGAAAAGATTGACAATTTAAAATTAAACACCAAAATGAGAATATTTCTTATCTCTTTGAGGTAGGATTTTGGATGACTTACATGTTTTGTACATGGTTTAAATTTTAAATGAAAAGCAGCACATACGATTTTATATTATACACACACACATATGTGGTATATATATATATGTATGTATATATATGTAATTTCACACATGTATAATTTCATACATACACACACTATATATATATGTATATATATAAATATATACACACACATACTATATATATATACACACATACATGTATATAGGACTTCCCTCCTGGCTCAGATGGTAAAGTATCTGCCTACAGAGCGGGAGACCTGGGTTCTATCCCTGGGTCAGGAAGATCCCCTGGAGAAATATTCTTGCCTGGAAAATCCCATGGACAGAGTAGTCTGTTATGCTACAGTACATGGGGTCACAGAGTCGGACACAACTTCATATATATATGTATATAATCAGAAACACCACCAATTAACAAATTGATTTCAATTATGAAGCAATAAAAATAAAAAATATTTGGGCCATAGTTTCAAGGTGCTTCAACACAGAATTTTGGTCTGGGCTAATGCAAGGTTTATTTTCAAATGGTTCCCAATGAATGTATTATGTTGTATGCTTGAGACCAAGGTCATGTAAACTGTGGTGACAGACCAGCTCCATTCCATCCACTGTGATTCAGAGAAACTTCACAGTAACCCCAGGGTTTTTGGATGTCCGGGAGTTCGTGATGGACAGGGAGGCCTGGCATGCTGCGATTCATGGGGTCACAAAGAGTCGGACACGACTGAGCGACTGAAATGAACTGAACTGAACTGAAAGATGTAGCAGGCACAAATGGATGCTTCAAGGCAGTTTCTCAGTTCATCAAGTTTTCTAAAGATTTACTATAAGAGACTATTGCTTGTATAATATGTTTTCAATAAACACTCATTGCTTTCTGCATCTACTGCTTATGTGTTAAACCTTTATGCTCAAAAGCTAGCAATTTCTTCTATCATTTACAGACTTGGATCTTATGTCAGTGTTCTCCAGATACCTGAAAACCTTCTCCAGGTCTCTGTGGAAGAGAAATATAAGGGATCATTATCTGTTGTCAGAGATACATGTATCCTAATCTATTTTGCATGCCACAGCATGCTTACTTATGTATGTAAGTCTTGGTGAATCAAGTGTACATTTGATCTTGGGTGAGGTATCTGGATTATCACAGTGAAAAGTCATACATGAGAGCAAAGGGCATAGACAGATTCTGTTTCCAAGATAGCATTAGTGATCTTCTGTTTAGGAGAATTGGCAAAAACAAAGTGAGATCCTTATTTCTGAACCTGATACCTTCTCAGCAAATTCAGACTTTTTAGAGACTGAATTCTAAGATATAGTCCATCTCATAAATTTTCTTTTTAGCAGTGAGGAAACAGATTCAGGAATTAGTTACACAAATTGCTCAAAGCTATGCAGCTAGCTGGAGAAAACATTGGAATCCTGGCTTCTTCAATGAGGTTCTGGCCTTCTGCATTGGACCTAATAGATTTTTGGTAGAAGGCCTTTTGATTTAGTCTTGATCTATCAAAGCCCTCTCCATCTGAATAATGTTATCTGTGTTCTAAGTCAAAACTGCTTTTATGCCACAGTTGATTTGAAATTTACAAGAATAGATGAGACCAAGATTGACCTTGAATATACCTGTGAGTTTCTAAAATAAAGAGAGAAAGAAAGACAACTGTGGGAAAAAAAAGGAGAGAGAAAGGAAGAAAGTTAGTGTTGATCTGAGTCTCCTCATTATTATTATATTTTCTTCTTTGCATTTGTGCGATGAATTGGGTCAAGCACTCTGGAAGTATTTCCATTAAGAAGTCAGTAGAATATAAAGTGTTATTTTGAAGACAAGTATCCACAGACTTGATGAAACCACTGGCATTTACATCAGTTAGCGATAATCTACTTTTAAAAGATCCAGGATCAATGAAGCCGAATAAATTGCCCAGAACCAGACAGTGAGATATGTATGCATTTACTGCTTGATAAATAATGCATCAGCAAACTACAGAGAATGGATTATTTAACAAATGGAACTAAAAAATTAGCTACTTGGGAAATTAAAAGTTTTTATTTGCTTGTTACCATGTTAAAGTAAAAAAGTGAATTCTTTCTATGGAATAATATAGCTTAAAAGCCTAATAATGAAACAAATCAAAGTCAGTGGGCAAAATGAATTTTTTTTAAAAAACTACATTGTGTTGTTATTTAATGGTAGAAATCAAACATAGAACTTATGTTTGTTTAATCAATTTAAGCTTTTTTTCTTCACTTAGGTATTTCCAAAATCCTTTAACTAAACTTAAAATATGAAGCTTTTTTCAAGCTAACTCAACCTCTTCACTTATGATTATTGTTTTCCCCATTTCTTCCCATATTTTATTTTCATCAGAATTTAATGATCTTGTCTCGGATCTTTCCTCCACATTCCTGTTTTGATTTTTCTGCTAAGTCAACCATCTTCTGTTTTTTAGTATCCTTCCATCCTTAAAATATACTCATTTGCATTTACTGATTTTTTTTTCACTATGAAAATGTTTGCTCATTAAACACTGGAAGCACAGAAAAATGTTTTAAAGAAAACGATAATCACACATAGGTTTATATTTGAAACATTTTCTTTCTCTCCAGCCATTTCCTTTCACATGGGTGTCGGCTCATGTGTTTGTGTGTATGTGTGAAAGAAGAGAGAAAGAAGCTACTAATCAGGGTTATGGTGAGTATGGAATTCTTTACCTGTTTTTATTCTATTTTCATAACAATATTTAGGTCATTAAGGATTCCTTAGCAGCAGGAAAACATGCAACTGAAAGAACAGATGCACGATCATTTATTTAACCTTTCTCTGGGGGACTCTTAGAATGCTTCCAAATTTTCACCATTATGAGTAGTTCTCAGATGAAAGCAAATTTACAAAACATTTGGATACGTCTCTGATTATTATCAAGCATAAATTTCTAGATTATATCTTGGCCTGTATTGGGGAAATATAATTAAAAACAAAAATCAAAAATCTTCCAACCCAGAAAACCTGTCTGCAAGAGTCACAGAGGAAAAAGAAAAGAATTTCATTATTGAAAAAAAACATTAAACCAGAATGTGACGTGTATTAGAGGCAATCTGCTAAAAGATTGCAAAGACAGGAAGAAATCTGACCTTTCTATAGAGTTGCAAAGATACCACCCAATGCATACCTATTTTCAGGGTAAATATTTAAGGATTCTTCAAGTAAAAGGACCTGACAATGCCTTTGTCACACATACTCAAGTTACTCAAGTCGCTTACTCAGTCGTGTCCGACTCTTTGCGACCCCGTGGACTGTAGCCCACCAGGCTCCTCTGTCCATGGGATTCTCCAGGCAAGAATACTGAAGTGGGTTGCAATTTAAATTAACCTGGTAATGAGGGTGACCATCTATGGTGGCTAATTTGGTTTATCCAGAAGAGAAACAAAATGCTTGTATCTTTATGGCAGGAGGTTGTTTTGTAACTTGGGGCAAGATATCCAGTGAAGTTAGGCTCTTATTACTCATAGAAACTGGAAGATAGTGATGTTTACATTTCAAGGAGAAGGCGGCACAGGTACCAGAGAAAGGTATTCTTGGCTCATAGAGCTGATAGACAACTATCCAATTTTGAAAAGTATTTATATACATTCCAACAGAGGAGAAGACACAAGTTTTTGTTTTTTTTTTCCCCCTAAAATAAATGCTCTAAGATAAAGGAGAGAAGGGAAATCTCTTCCTTTATTTTCAGTGGGGAAAATTAAAGCCCTTATATCTAATTTGTATTTTTCCTTGCACCTGCTTTTATTTGTCAGAAAATTAAAATTCTCTTTTTTAACTTAAATTTAAATAAAACACACCTCCTTTAAATTATGCCTTTGTTCCAAGAAATAAGTCCATTTGAAAGAAACATTTCTCTTTAAGTTCTTTAAATTCCATTTTGTACCTAGAGTAGATTAAAGATGGCCCCAGATTATTTCTTGCTCTTTCCAGGAGAAGTGGAGTTTATTTTTCCTTTTATGACTCTGGAATATCTTTAACCAATTGCAAATGGTGGAAAGGACACCAGGCCTCCTAAAAGTATAGGTGTTTTTTCCCATGGTTTCTTAGAGCCCTCAGCCACTAGGCTAGATGTCTGATTACCTTGTTGGAAAGACATTCCTAAGAGCCCTAAGACCACATGTATAGGTAGAGGAGCCCATCTGAATCAGGACGTTTAGATATCAATGCCAAGTGCCAGGCAAGGAGCTGAGCTGTTGTTGACTCTAGACCCCAGCTATTGAGTGCCACCTGATTTCTTAACCCATGAAGTCATGATATATAAAATGGCTGTTAAGTCAGCAAGTTTTTGAATACTTTGTTACACAATAAGAAAGAACGGATACTTTGGCCACCTGATGTGAAGAGGTAACTCACTGGAAAAGACCCTGATGTTGGGAATGATTGAGGGCAGGAGGAGAAGAGGATGACAGAGGATGAGATGGTTGGATGGCATCACCGACTCAATGAACATGAGTTTGAGCAAACTCCAGGAGATAGTGAAGGACAAGGAAGCCTGGTGTACTGCAGTCCACGGGGTTTCAAAGAGTTAGACACGACTTAGCAACTGAACAACAATAAAGAATCAGATTCTGGGCTGAATGCAGAATCTTTTTCTCTCTTCATTCTTCTTTGGTAAAAGGAAAAGCACTGTATTTACTATTAGATCATAGCTGGGCTGTAAGTATAGTCTTCTTCCTTTGGCTCACAGGGTTTTTCAGCTATAAAGCTAGAGGGCAGTTTTATTTCTGAAGTGTTTCAACAGCTTAGCATATAATAAATGACAGTTCCTTCTTCAGAGAAGATCTCTGTGCAGCTATGAAGAAATATTCAATATCTACCTATCAGTTCAGTTCAGTCGCTTAGTCGTGTCTGACTCTGCGACCCCATGATTCGCTATCTCTAATTAAAAAAAAAAAATGAGTGAACACTGGCCCAACTCAGAAAAACAGAGAGAAGATTATTCATTTATGATGCTTGCACAACTACATTCTTTACTAGATTGCAGACAAGAAACCAAGAAAAAATATTCAACCTTGAGTTTCATTCCTTCCCACAGCCTCTCTCACACAGCAGTTACAAAATGCAGGGGTAACCCATGGAAGAAGCAACTCTGAGCAAAATAGTTAATGATTTTAAAAGCTAGTAACTAAGAAGGAGGGTGGGATATTAGGAGAAAAAAACAAGAAAGAATGGGGTACATAGAGGAACTATTTTTGGCTTGTTTATTTTATTGTATTTTGCTGTCTGTATTAATACAGTTTATATTTAAAAAAAAGAAAAGTCAGTTTTTTAACCCATTAGTAGGAAAGATGTATGCATTCTTTCCTGAACCAGGAAAATGCTCAACTCTGGATTTTTTGTTGTTGTTGTTGTCTTTTTATAAAAGTTTCTGTTTCTAATATTTTCATATAAATTTATTGGCATTTGAATTTGGGCAGGAGTCAGAAAAAGGGGCAGACAGTGGCTTTACAATAGGGAGCAGAGAGAGCATTTACAATTGAGGGTGAGTTGAGTGATGCAAGGGAGTCCATGAACCTCTTTGTCTGTCAAAGACTGTTTCCCTCCCAGAATGGAGAGGAAGGGCCAGTCAGTGTACATCTGTCTCACAGCTGACGCTGGGTTGGGGCTGGCACAGGGAAGGTGAAGGCATGCAGCCGGGGTGGTGGCCAGGATAAACAGCGTCAAGGATTCAACCACACCTGATGATAAAAGATGAGAAGGGCGTTGCAGATGATCGAGTCGAGGAAAGATTCCTGGATGCCAAAGTCATGACATGGAATCTGGACAGTATGGATCCTGAGACAGAAGATGAAAAGAAGCAAGAAGCTGGAGGCTAGATTTTTAAATGTTTTCTTTTTGTTTGGTTTTGTTTTGCTTCCCATGCTGAAGATGTTGAATATACCTGCAGAACTGGAAAGGAAGAAGTTTGGAACTTGAGGATCAACCTTGAGGTATCTGTAGTGGTTCCTGGACACTGATGCTGAGAAGAGTTCCAGAAAATGGCAGCCTGACCCCTTCAAACCCTTCTGTCCATTCTTGTCCAATAAATTCCTTCTGTCTATTGCAAGAGTCATGGCCGACCAAGGTTCTTCTCCTTTCCAATTTCCCCTCCTTGAAGTCTCTTTAAAGATTCATCATTTTAGTCTTTCCTCCAGATTAGCCATATGAGAGACACAGCTGCTGGATCCTGGGCTAGCCACAAAATGCCTTTCTTTGTCATTAATGTCAATGTAGTTTTGGTTTGAAATAGACGTACTGGGTTACAGTCTTTTATGGTCTTTCATTATCTTTACTTGTTAATCCACCATCATCTAGCTTCAAGGTTTGCCAGTAGTAGTATGCTCTTCTTGTCTTGGCTGCTAAGTAATTTCTTATGATTGGTGAAAACTACATACATTCTTTTTGAGCTTGGAATTTAAAAATTTAACTACATTTTTTCATTTTTCCATTCTCTCAGGACCTCAATGAGTACTTTTTATCTGTATGTTTGAGTCTTTTTTTTTTTGTTTAACATCAACTTTTTTTTTTTTTTTTAAGTGATGTCCCTTGCTTTCATCTGTTTTTTCTCCCTTACTCTAAACTTACCTTTTGGGTCCTTTAATTTTTCCCCAAGTTCTTTACACTTTCCCTTCTGAGTTACATTTTTTTCCATGTTTGATCTGTTTGGAGCTTGATCTTCCAAACCTCCAGTTTTTCCCATAGCAGTGACCTCCCTCAAGGCTCCGCCATTCCCTTCAGACATTTTTAATACGAAAGTTATATGTTATTTTAGGAACGAGAAGCTGTGTAATCCCATGCTTCAGTCTGCCTTAGGCTCAAACAGACATCTGTTTGTTTATGTAAAGCATCCTTGCATTTTCCCAGGAGATCTCTTCCTCAAAGGTCCCCTGCCAGTTGCGGGGACTCAGTTTGCACTTCCTTTTTTCTGATTGTTGAGTGACGCTTAGTGTCCTCTTAAGTGACTCCAGGATCTCTTTTCTCGTGGAACTTAAGTTGTAATTAGCAATAGCTCACCCTAGGGTGATAGGGATTTTCACTGTTGGCTGGGGATCTAATGACCTGAAAGTGCTGTCTCTTTCCTGGGGCCCAAGGACATGCCTCTGTGTATCCCAGCTCTTGCTTTCTCCCTCTGTCTATCTGTCTCTCTTTATCCCCACTCTCAGTGAGAGTGCTCTCCAAGGCCCAGGGACAATGAGGGACCTCACCTCTACATAAGTCTTCCAAAGTTTTGCTGCCCTGACATTGCTACCTTTGAGACTACGCGCACGCGTGTGTGCATGCTAAGTCACTCAGTCGTGTTTGACTCTTTGCGACCCCATGGATGGCAGCCCACCAGGCTCCTCTGTCCATGGGATTCTCAGGGCAAGGATACTGGAGTCGGTTGCCATTTCCTCCTCCAGGGGATCTTCCCGACCCAGGGATCGAACCTGGGTCTCTTCTGTCTCCTGCATTGGTAGGTGGGATCTTGACCACTAGCACCATCTGGGAAGCCCATAAGTGTACAAATGCCACCCACCCTCCAGGAGTATTTCTGAAGTAATTAAGGTCCCATTTCCCTCCCTACCATTCTCTCGTCCAGCACAGGTCTTCAGGCCCAAGCTCTGGCGTCTGCATCAGGAATCCATTGCCTTTCCTGACTCTCAGAATTGAACACAGCACCTCTCTTTCCTCCTGGAATCTGGCAGAGCCTGAAGCTTCCCAGAAAGCAGTTCTCTTTCTGCCTGTTGGTTGGGTCAATCCAGCTGCCACTTGGCTCCACTTGCTCGGTGGGATCAGAGTGGGGGCCAGGGGCTTGCTGGGATTCTGTTCCAACAGCTCTGGGAGGCCTTCTCAGGACAAGGAAGGAGGCCTGGTGAATTTAAGATGTGATGTTTACAGTGGGAGTCTAAAACATTGTATATTTCCCAAGGGGAAAGGTAATGGATGTCAGGAACTGAGAAGTAGTAAGTTACTTAGAAGTTGGGAGGGAGAAGAGACGAGCTTAGGGGTAAGACTGATGATGAGGGTGAGAGGGTTCTGTGACCAGTGAGTCACTGGATGGCTTGGAGTTGGGGCAATGAGATGACATTTATTGTGCAGGAAGCTAACTCTGGCAGAGATGTCTTTGGACAGTATTATAGTAGCAAGAGTACAGGTTCTTGAATTAGGGGATTATATATATACATCTTTGAGGCTCAGTCTTCTCCTGATTTCATCTGTAATTCATCCGTAATTTACAGCATTCTTAGAGGTTTGATGGGTAAAGAAAGAAAAGATCAAGCACCTGGTATGTGAGTGCTCAGTCGTGTCTGACTCTGCAGCCCCATGGACTGTAGCCCGCCAGGCTCCTCTGTCCATAGGATTCTCCAGGCAAGAATACTGGAGTGGGTTGTCATTCCCTTCTCCAGGGGAATCTGCCAAGCACGGGGATGGACGTGGCATCTCCAGCATCAGCAGGCAGATGCCTTACCACTAGTGTCACCTGGCGGGCCTGTAATAGAGACTACATTTCTTACTTTTGTCTTTTCTTGTTAGAAGACAAACTCTTTGAGAACAAAAACTGTGTCTTGGCCATAAGCAAACACCTAACACTTAAGGTAGGCTTCCCTGGTGGCTCAGAGGGTAAAGAATCTGCCTGCAATGCAGGAGACCTGGGTTTGATTCCTGGATTGGGAAGATCTCCTGGAGAAGGGAATGGCAACCCACTCCAGTATTCTTGCCTAGAAAATCCCATGGACAGAGGAGCCTAGTGGCCTATAGTCCATGGGATCACAAAGAGCTGGAAACAACTGAGCGACTAAACACACACATATCACTTAAGGTAATGTACCTTAATTGTAGTTTATGCAGTGTAGGAGGGGGTCATTTTGGAAACAGAGTCAACAGAAGTGGTTCATGGTGGGGGCAGCAGGTGTTACAATATGAAAGAGAAAATAGTCCAGCTGTAAAGTGAGAGCATAAAACTATATCCCTTACTTCCCTGTGATTTGTTTTGTACATCATATGGTTTCTCCATAAAACTACATTATGAAACCTCCTGCACATAATTTGCCACCAGCCAAAGCACTTCCTAATCCCAGTGCCACTCTTTCAGGATACTGAAAAGACATTTGGCATTGGAATTATTCTAGTTTCTGGACGTCTGTTTTATAACTGTTAGCATACTGGTTATACACTGATGTCATTGTATGATAAAGTTTGCTGTTAAGATTATAAGATAGATTTTCCTTCTTATCTCTCATTATCTGCTAAGGTATTTGGATTTACCTTATGGGCAACTAAGCAGTCTTACAGATATTATGGGCAGGCCGTGATGGTGTCTGATTTACTTTTTTTTTTTTTTAATTGGAGTATAGTTGCTTTACAATGTAGTTTCTGCTGTACAGCAAAGTGAATCAGCAATACAGGAACACATATCCCCTTCTGGATTTCCCTCCCATTTAGGTCACCACAGAGCCCTGAGTAGAATTTCCTGAGCGATACAGTAGGTTCTCATTAGGTTATCTATTTTATACATAGCAGTGGATATATGTCAATCCCAATCTCCTAATCATCCCATCCCTCCCCTGTATTTTAGAAAGAACCGAACTGGGAATGTGGAGTGTGCCTGGAGCAAGGAGATCTTGAAGGTGGTAACAGAAGTCTAGAAGGTAGAAAAGAGAGGAGGTGTTAGTAAAGTGGAAAGTTGGAGAAAGGTTTCAGAGATACTCAACAGGTGAGTATCAAAAGGTTTTACTCAAGGAAAGCCAGTAGTGTTGTAATTCTGTTCAAGGGGAGAAACACGTAAATAATAAACTGAGTTGCGCCATTTGGGAGAGTTTTCTAACTGAAAATAATGTTTGATTAAAGGCTGATATTTAGAAGATTGGGTATATTTTTTCCTTTTTCTTCAAGATACTCAGTTTTTCTTTATTTCTGTTCTCATGAATGTTTTGATCTAAGAGGGCAAAATTGCCTAGGATAGGTTAGTATTTAGTTATTGGAAAATCACCAGCCTCAGAAAAAACACTAAAAGTTTTCCCAACTAACAGTAAACAAGTTATTTTCACATACAAAAATCAGTTCATAAACTAGACATTGCTGAAGTAAATCTACCTGCACTGAAAAAAAAGTATATGAACTATGAAATCAGACTGACACTTATTGATTAACCAATGAACTGTTCTGAGGGGTCCTCATCTGTAAATTAAACTAATTATATCAGTCTTATAAGCGATTTAGTGATATAATTCATTTAAAACAGTAGAGGTCTTAGTTTATAATGCATGTCCCTAAAACATTATGCCCTATTATTAATTAATACTATTTCTCAGAGGCAGGGATATATCTCCCTATGGAAAGTTTGTACATAAATAGCTATTACATACATAATAATACATGCAGGAAATAGATTTTTGGAACCTATAGTATTATCTTAAAAACTTACAAATATATTATCAACATCTAATACTAGTGTGTAAATCCAGTCATTGTAAGTATATCATATTAAATGATATATAATAATCTGTATTCTCAAAAATTAATGCTGAATCTATCTTTATCTTTAAAATGTGATTTTGAAAGCCTTTTTTAACTGCAAAGCTGAAAATATCAGGTTTTTAAAAACTCTTTACATTATTAAAATATTTAAAAACTGAAGAAAAATGAAAGATATCAAATTAATATAAAAAGCACAATTTATTAATACAAAGGACATAAAGCAGATACACATAGTTGATTAAGCTAGAAAAATGTATATACAAACTTTCAAATCAGATTAACAGTTCAATAAAATCTGGGGGAAACACAAAAATATAGTATACCTGTGCCTTAGTAAAACTGAACAAAATTGGAACAAAGAAAGATTCACCTTTGAAAACTGAAATGACAATTCTGACTTAAATATCCACATATAAGATGTAGTTCACAGAGGACAATTTGGTTTCATTTTTTTGGTAATCAAATAAAGGTATATAATTTTTCTCTTCTGTTATTTATATTAATGAAAGTCCAAAGTCTCTATACAAATAGTTATTAAAAAATATATATATATATATATGATTTCTTGTCAAAATGTATCCTTCTCCAACCACAAAAACTTGAGGAAAAAAATCTTCACTTTCCTGAAGTCTTTAATATTTCTTAGACTATAGCTTTATCTTTCTTCTTAGTATAGCTCTGGAAAAGCAGTTTGAATGCAAAGCCCCTTGACAAAATATCTGCCTTTTAAAAGATGACCATTTAATATACAAGAAAAGGAAGGCCTCTGGGGAATGAGGAAAAAGGAATTTGGATTTCTAACTCCTAGGCTGAAAAACGAGATATCAAAAAGCCATTTAGTTCCCTTTACCCTGCTGATTAAAGCTTTCATTTTAACCTTCATTATAAATTAAGTGCATTCATCACTAAGCTGTTTTTAAACAATTAATATTAACCTTCTTCAATCTTACCCCTGGTTCCCCTGAAAAGCAATAGCTGAATTCTATTTATTCAGTGTAATGAATCAGTGTTTCATTTAAAATAGGACTATATAAGCCTGTCTCTACCTATGTGACACAGAAATGTTACACTCATCTATATACATAACGCTCTGTCATAGAGAAACCACAGTTGTAAAATAATTGTCTCCAACAATGTCATTTTGAAGTAACTAATAAAAGGAGATAAAACATGAACCATTTTAGAAAACAAATTACTGTTCTTTCTAGAATAATCAAAGCAATGTGTACAATTTCTCATGCAGCTGAAATTGATTATAGAATCATAAAGAGCTGATGTAATCAGTCCCTGTGATTAATACCAGGCAGTTAAGAACAGCCAATCAATGTTCTTTTGGGTCTCAGTTTTGGGAAGAGTGGACATCTATGTCATCTGGGTGGCTTTCTAGGTAGTTTAAAAAGAGTCATAACTACACGTACTGACTTTTGGAGTACACACTCGGCGACTTCTTTTCGGCGTGATAGCTTTTCTGGGTTGTTCGGTGGGACGGTATGGAGTATCTGTAGCTACTGCTCTTTTCATGGCAACAGGAAACGCAACAGAACAGCGCCCCTCCAACAATCAGCACCAGGGCCGTGGTCCAGCCTATGTAGAGGGCTTCTCCCAGCTCCCGTTTCTGGGCAATATCCACTATTGGGTTGTAGAAGTCTCTGATGATGGAATTGGCAACCCAGCTCACGGGGATGAGCACCACGAGGCCAGTGATGATGAAAATCACTCCAGCGGTCAGCAGAATGTGACCTTTCACCTTGTCGTCGTCCCCGGCGCATCTGGTACACTTCATGCCGAGGACGGCCGTCAGGAAAGCCAGGAAGGCCAGCACCGAGGCGGCACACATCAGTCCTCTGGCTGCCTGTAGGTCCGGAGAGAGAGCCAGCAGCGAGTCGTAGATTTTGCACTGCATTCTGATGTTAGCATGCCTCATGCAACTCATCCATAGTCCTTCCCAGAGGTTTTCAAAGACCACGATATTGCTTTCAATGAAGGCAGACACTCTCCACTGAGGCATGACCGTGACAGCCACTGTGCCCACCATGCCCACACCACCGAGCACCAGTCCGGCGATTTGCAGGGCGTAGGTAGCCATTCTCCTCCAGGTTGGGTTTTATCCGACCAGGCGCCTGAGCTGGTAAGGCTGCTCTGAAGCCAGGTTCTCTGCGCCGCGAGGGAGAGCAGTTTTCCCGTAGTAATGAACTCAAAACTTATTTTTTCAAATAAGAGCTGCTCGTCTGCTTCTAACTAGATTAAATCCAGTGTTGGCTGGCCGAGATGCCCCCAGCTACTGACTGTGGCGGGTAAAGTTACAAATCAGGTGGGGCAACTTTCTCAGCCAATAAGAGGGGGGTGGTAACTCAGGTGTGTCTAAGCCCACAAGAAATACTTGGAACGACTGGACCAGCACATAAACATTCTTTGTACTTCTCAGTTGTCCAAGAAGACAGCAGTATGTTTACCTGGAGGCACAATTAAGAATGTTTGCACAATCATCAAGAAATGTACCAGTCCCTTGAGATGTGAAAGTTGTACCTTGAACTGGCAATTCTGAAACTTTGAGTAAGGGCTGCTGTGGCCAAAACATAAGTTGCAATCTTTGCCTGAGAATTTGCTAGGATTGTCAGAATGCCAAAGTGAAAGGAGACTGGGGGATTGATAGATTGCTCATACCTGAGAAACCACATTCTTTGGGACACATATGATCCAAGTGGTTGATTTAATTTGTCAGCGACTTCAAAGCAAGCTTGACTGGGGTGAAATCAGGGAACAGATCATGCCAAGGGACAAAATAAGGCTAAAGTAATTAAATACATAGTCTTGTCCTCCTCCATGGCACCAAACACATATTGTTTTCTTTTGAGCTAGGGAAACCACTCACTGGTATATATCTGATAATCTTAATTTATAAGGAAAAAAAATACAAAAACAAGAGAAAAAAATCCATGTGACTTTCTTCTGGTTTCTTTTTCTGGATTCTTATGTAGCAAGTACTCACAATAGTAATTAAATGATGGATTGATGGATTGACTTCCAGGTTGCTATCTCATTCTGCAGCTTTATCTTTTCTATCTTCCTAGACCTAAGCAACTAGAATTCTGCAACTGGTGCACGTTTTAGGTCTATACAAATGGCTGATACTCCTAAATAAAAATTTATAGACAAAGTGACTATATTCAGCAAATCAACTAAATTTGTCAGTTACATGTCTTTAATACCGTGTCTGCAAGAGGAGCGGGATGTGCCTTGTGCTGTCATATTCGACTGTTTCCTTACAGTAGGAGGTAGAATCCCATAAATGTAATACATTTTTGGACTTTTTCTTCTTAAAATAATAATGATGACAGCAATGGAATTAAAATAAACATTCGTGTTGATTTGGGAAAACTCCACCGGCGGTTTTCTTCTGAAGAATACCTTGAATACACTGTCCTGTCTTTCCAAAGTTCAAACTTTAGTTTCCTTTCATTTTTGCATTTAAAAAAGATCCTTTATTTACACTTTTACTTCTGTGGTTCCTTGTACTAGCTTAACTCAGGGTATGGAAGGGTGTGTTTCCTGCTCACTTGTTAAACTTTGAAAATTTAATGGGCCAAAAAATCTGAGTGGTTCATAGAGATATAGAGATTGAAAAAAAACAGTACTTTTAAGGAGGAGGAGAAGTTGCCAAAGTAAACTGTCTTATTAAAAAAATAATGTCTAGTAGGCCAAGCTGTTATTATTTTATTAGAATGAACCTGTTGAAATTAATAAAAAATTAAAAATTCATATTGACAGTAATTTTCTTCATGTGTTGGGCTCATTTAAAAATGAACTTAGAGCATACCCCTCTTTCTGACAAAAAGTATAGCATTTTCTCTTTCAGACTTGTATCAGTTGCACATTTGTAGTCAAGGGGGAATTAAGTTAAACTTGGAAAGATAATCTGCAATCCATTAAAAAAGAGTTGAAATCAAAACAGTAGATTATTATTTTTATTACTATTATTATCATCTTGGTTTGCCAACTTGGGCAAAGGGAAGGACGACACAATTGGAAAGTGATAAAAATATGACATAACTGGTTGAGATAATAACAAACTAAAATTAAAAAGTATATACATATATATATATATATATTTGAACTTGAGCAAACTCTGGGAGATAGTAGAGGACAGGGAAGCCTGGTGTGCTGCAGTCCATGGGGTCACAAAGAGTTGGACATGACTTAGCGACTGAACGACAGCATAGACACATATGTATACGTGTCTATATATAGTTATATTTGTAGGAAGACAAATCCAAATTTCTTTTCTAAATTTGTGTGTGATATATATTTTTAGCAGCTCTGTTGAAATATTGCAGAATATCCACATAAAATAGGAAAACTTGAGACAGCAATAGAGATCCATTGTACTTGAGAGCCTTGACCTTTATAGGAACTGCCTCCCAGCTATGGATTGATGTACCTGTTGGCTTTGTTCACTATCAAATCTCTCTTCCCTGAAGCATTCAGCTTTACCAAGACCTTATTTCACATAAAAATATTTTCTTCATTCCAAAAATATTTAGTACTTCACTCCTGAGATTTTCTTAGCCAAAAGATTAGGATCAAAAAGAGAAATCAGCCTTGGGTTAGCAACAGAATAATTACAGAGTTAGCTGTCCTGTCAGGAACTAGCCCAGGGCATTTAGCAAGGTTTCTGAAGTTAACCCAATGATATTCTGAAATAACTATGTCCCAAAGGTCCGAGAAAATGAGAAAGATAGGGAAGAATGTCTAGGGATAAGTTTTCTAGGGACAGAAATCTCCAAATCCAGAGCTTAAAATGTCAAGTTCCGGGCTTCTCTGGTGGCTCAGTGGTGAAGGATCTGGCTGCCATTGCAGGAGACATGGGTTTGATCCCTGGTCTGGGGAGATCCCACTTGTTGCAGAACAACTAAGCTCTTGCACCATAATTATTGAGTCTGTGCTCTAGAGCCCCCAAGCTGCAAATACAGAGCCCACATAACAACCACTGAAGCCTACACACCCTACAGCTGGTGCCCCGCAACAAGAGAAGCCACAGCAATGAGAAGCCGCAAGAGAGTAGCTCCCGCTTGCCACAACCAGAGAAAAGCCTGAGCAACAGAGACCCAACACAGCCAGACATAATAAATAATACAAGTTTTTAAAAGTCAAGTTCATTGTTTATATTTTCTATAATATCGTATTCTTGAGAAGATTAACTTGCCTGAGAAATTCAGAGAGCAGTAACGGTAACGGTGAGAGCATTAGCAGATTAATAGCATTTTTTTTAAACTGTTTTTTAATTCAGAGCAACAGAGCCACCTACTCAGGTTATTCTATCATTTCTATTTCCATTTCTATGGAAGAACTAAAATATTACTTAGAACCTACAAAGACTAGCATGTTCATGTTGACCCTCTGTGTTCCCTTGCTCTCTGGAAATCTCCCTTTTGTCTACATTATCAGAAACTTGATTTAAGTTTGGCAATTAAATTTGCCAAATTAAATTTAGTCCTGACAACTACATAACACATGCAAATGCTGCTGCTTTATAAATAATGACACAAAATGTCACTGTCACTTTGCTCTTGCTTTCATTATCCTTATTGTTCCAGCAATTAATCCCTAACCAACAACTCTTTAGTCTGGAATTCCTATTAATTTTCACCACAGCTTGTAGTAATCTTTGTTTCTGCCTATCAAGCTGTTGCCGATTTCTATTGTTTTCTGGATTTGCTTTTGTATTTATTTTTTTTTCTTCTGTTGTGTTGCGAGTTTTCAATCTGTGTTTATTTTAAATTATTTTTCATTGTTAATTGACTGCACTTGGCTGGCCATCTTGTCCTGAGAAAAAAGTGTACACATCAATAGGCCTCTTTGTTTGTTGTTCCCAAATTAATCTTGGACACTGCCACATGTTCTAGAACTATCATCCTATTTGTCCTTAACAATATTCTCTGTTCTCGAAGTTCCATTAGCAGCTCTTTTGTATTTGCCACCTCTCTGTTCTGCTTATAAATGAACTCCTGTATATATGTGTCACATCTTCTTTATCCATTAATCTGTCAGTGGACACCTAGGTTGCTTCCTTATCCAGGTTATTGTGCATAGTTTGAAGTTTAAATAGGTCCCATTTGTTTATTTTCATTTTTACTTTTACTACTTTAGGAGGTGGGCCAAAAAAGATCTCGCTGTGATTTGTCACAGAGTGTTTTTCTTATGTTTTCCTCTAAACGTTTTATAACTTCCGGGTTTACATTTAGGTCTCTTATCAATTTTGAGTTTATTTTTGTGTATGGTGTTGGGCAGTGTTCTAATTTCATTATTTTACACTGCTGCTGCTGCTAAGTCGCTTCAGTCGTATCTGACTCTGTGCGACCCCAGAGACGGCAGCCCACCAGGCTCCTCCGTCCTTGGGATTCTCCAGGCAAGAACACTGGAGTGGGTTGCCATTTCCTTCTCCAAGGCATGAAAGTGAAAAGTGAAGTCGCTCAGTCGTGTCCAACTCTAGCGACTCCATGGACTGCAGCCCACCAGGCTCCTCTGTCCATGGGATTTTCCAGGCAAAAGTACTGGAGTGGGGTGCCATTATTTTACACTACCACGTGTAAAATGGATAGCTAGTGGAAAGCTGCTGTATAGCAGAGAGAGCTCAGCCTGGCTCTCCTTGATGACTTGGTGGGATGGGGGTGGGGGGCCTGTGGGAGGGAGACTAAGGAGGGAGGTGATATATGTATACATGGAGTTGATGCAACACTGTAAAGCAATTATGTGTGCTAAGTCGCTTCAGCTGTGTCCGGCTCTTTGCGGCCCTATGGCCCGCATCTCCCGTCTCCTGCATTGGCAGGTGGGTCCTTTACTACTAGTAACATTTTATATTTCAATTAAAAAAATAGTAAACAAATGCATTAAAAATACATTTTTTAAAAAATGAACTGTTTTCTGTATAATAATCACCATGTTTTAGTTCAGACTGCTTTAACAGAATACAATAGACCAGGTGGCTCAAACAACAGAAATTAACTTTTCACAGTTCTGGAGTCTTGGGACGTCTGAAATCAGGGTGCCAGGTGGTGGAGTTCTGGTGAGAGCCCTCTCTGTGGTTTGCCGACCGCCATCTTCTTGCTGGGCTTCCCTGGCCACTCAATAGTAAGGAATCCGCTTGCTGATGAAAGAGACACGGGTTCAAATCCTGGGTTGGGAAGATCCCCTGGAGGAGGAAATGGCTACCCATCCCAGTATTCTAGCCTGGAGAATCCTATGGACAGAGGATTATGGTGGGCTACAGTCCAGGGAATCACAAAGAGTCACGATGACTTAGCGACTCAACAACAACAATTTTCTTGCTGTGCCCTCACAGGGTAGAGAGTGAGAGAACTCTATATGCCTTCCCTTTTTATAAGGACATTAATATCTTGAGGGCCCTACTCTCATGACCACATCTAAACCTAATTACTGCCCGAAGGTCCCACCCCTAAATTTCTCCTAATTTTCATTGCAGTTTTTAAAAATTAAAATCTGAGTTTCTGTGAATTCTGACATTTCGGGGGAGATAGGTCCATGTGCTTTATTGAGTGTAGTGTGTGTGATAACCCCACTAAAGGGCAAGAAATCCACTGAGATCTTTTTTTAAGATAATTAAGCTATACACTGTGGGAAACTTGCCTCTAAATTATTGACAAATTATGGACAAATTGACAGGAACCATCCCACTTCTTATTCTCTCTCTTTCTTTTTTTAGTAAATCTTTTATTTTTGTTTTATTTATTGTTTGTTTGTTTGGCCAAGACATGGGGCATGTGGAATTTTAGTTTTCCAACCAAAGATCAAATCTCTGCCTGGCTCAGATGGTAAAGAATCTGCCCACAAGGCGGGAGATCTGGGTTCGATCCAAGATCCCATGGAGAAGGAAATGGCAACCCACTCCAGTGTTCTTGCTTGGAAAACCCCATAGAAAGAGGAGCCAGGTGGGCTACAGCCCATGGGATCAGTGCAAAGAGACAGACATGACTGAGTGACTAACATTTTCACTTTCACTTCACTGCATTGGAAGTGCAGATTCCTAATCAAGAGACCACCAGGGAAGTTCCAACCATCCTACTTCTAATGATTTGTGATATTTTTTTTTAAAAGCTGAAGTTTATCAGTAATGATAATAGCTACAAAGTATTAAAGGGTCCCAATATCACGGGTTACTTATATGCACTACATCTCACATTTAAAATGTCCCTATGAAGTAAGGCTTATTAGCTCCATTTTATAATTCAATAAATTCAGGAGAGACTGTGCCTTTTCTAAGTGCATACAACTTTGGTTTGCCAAATCTGCAGATATAGAACCTAGATTCAGACCTAAATTCCACGTTGTGTCCTGTCTTGCCTACAATCTCTTGAAGGAAACTAGAGAAAGGGAATCTCTTATATGAACACATACGATCAAAGTTAAGGAAAAAACAAAATTTGTCCAACACATTTTTTTTTCCCCTTGTAGCACATTATTGAAAACTATGCATGGGAGAAATATCAATAACCTCAGATAGACAGATGACACCACCCTTATGGCAGAAAGTGAAGAGGAACTAAAGAGCCTCTTGATGAAAGTGAAAGAGGAGAGTGAAAAAGTTGGCTTAAAGCTCAACATTCAGAAAACGAAGATCATGGTATCCGGTCCCATCACTTCGTGGGAAATAGATGGGGAAACAGTGGAAACAGTGGCTGATTTTATTTTGGGGGCTCCAAAATCACTGCAGATGGTGATTGCAGCCATAAAATTAAAAGATGGTTACTCCTTGGAAGGAAAGTTATGCCCAACCTAGACAGCATATTAAAAAGCAGAGACATTACTTTGCCAACAAAGGTGCTTCTAGTCAAGGCTATGGTTTTTCCAGTGGTCATGTGTGGATGTGAGAGTTGGACTGTGAAGAAAGCTGAGCGCTGAAGAATTGATGCCTTTGAACTGTGGTGTTGGAGAAGACTCTTGAGAGTCCCTTGGACTGCAAGGAGATCCAACCAGTCCATCCTAAAGGAGATCAGTCCTGGGTGTTCATTGGAAGGACTTATGCTGAAGCTGAAACTCCAAAACTTTGGCCACCTGATGTGAAGAGTTGACTCATTGGAAAAGACCCTGATGCTGGGAGGGATTGGGGGCAGGAGGAGAAGGGGATGACAGAGGATGAGATGGCTGGATGGCATCACTGACTCGATGGACATGAGTTTGGGTAAACTCTGGGAGTTGGTGATGGACAGGGAGGCCTGGCGTGCTGCGATTCATGGGTTCGCAAAGAGTTGGACACGACTGAGCAACTGAACTGAACTGAATGCATGGCCAAACTTTGTGATTTATTTATTTATTTTTTTAATCAAATATCTGATTCCTTGATATTTGAAATGTATTTTAATACTCTATTCAGAGAAGTTTCTCCTGGGGAAATCACACCACAGTTATATCTTATTTAAAGTTTCAGAGAGTCCCCCACTCAGAAATCATTATTTGGCACTCCTTTCTTATCTGTTTCTCATTGTCATCTCCATCTCAATAGTTTCTTAGTCACAGACTAGGTCATGGTACTTAATGATCTAATCAATGCTGGACACGTATTTGGCCAAAGGGGAATTAAACAACTTTGGTGCAATGAAGCGAACCACTTCATATCAGTGCTCTCAGCTTACTGTAATCCAAGAAAACTTTGTTTTGCATTTTACAGAATTTATTAGTGATCAACAGAGTAACGATACGAGAGTTACTTCTATTTGTCCACTGAAATTGTTCTTTTCAGTGGCTCAAGAGCAACTGTTTTGTCTTTGACATAAAGCCAAAATGAAAAACATTTGTAAGTTGCATAAAACAGTGTTTTACATGGTTATTTGTGAAACTGCTTGAAAAACTATTTTCTTAATCTTTTCATTTCATATCGTAATATTTTTCTACTAAAATATAAAGAATGATGTGCACCTTTGAATGATAAAAGCAAAGGGTCCTTGATAAAATTTAGAAACAAACTCATCATTTCCCTTAATCATCAATTTTCTGGTCAGGTGGAGATATTAATTGGGAGCAGGAATTGTAACATTCAATAATGAATAAGGCCAAAAAAGAGTATTTCTCAAAATTTAATTTTGGATCTACATCTATTCACACTGAGTTTAACTCAGGTTAATTACAAAGAGGAAGGAAAAAGAAAAAGACATGTAAGATAATATCTTCAATATGATTCCATACTGTTATGCTAATCATAAGAACTATTCAATAAATATTAAATTATATTAATAAGTAAGCCTATTGCACAACACAATGTATTAATTAATTAGATGATTTGATCCTTTCAACTACATTATTAGAACAATACTCATCATACTGGGCTTTGCAATGCAGGAGATGAGGATTCAATTCCAGGGTCAGGAAGATCCCCTGGAGAAGGAAGTGCAACCCACTCCAGTATTCTTGCCTGGGAAGTCCCATGGACAAAGGAGCCTCTCAAGGTACAGTCCATAGGGTCATGAAGAGTCAGACACCAGACATGAGTGACTTATCGACCGAGCAGGACAACATATGATGTATAGAACAGTCTATGGACTCTATGGGAGAGGGAGAGGGTGGGAAGATTTGGGAGAATGGCATTGAAACATGTAAAATATCATGTATGAAACGAGATGTCAGTCCAGGTTCGATGCACGATACTGGATGCTTGGGGCTAGTGCACTGGGACGACCCAGAGGGATGGTATGGGGAGGGAGGAGGGAGGAGGGTTCAGGATGGGGAACACATGTATACCTGTGGCGGATTCATTTTGATATTTGGCAAAACTAATACAATTATGTAAAGTTTAAAAATAAAATAAAATTAAAAAAAAAAAAAGAATCAGTTTTACTAAGAAAGCTCCAACTATGGAGTTTAAATAAATGAACCACCCAAAGTCCTACAACTAACTGGTACTAAGGCCAGTGGAGGAATTGCAGTCTGCCAGACATCTGAGGTCATACTCTTGATCCACTCACTATTCCTTATGGACCTGGGTCCAAATCTGACTCTTGGCTTGCAACATATTAGTTTATCTCTCACTGTACTCTGAAAAAAATGTTCCGCACATAGTAGGTTTTCAACAGCATTTTGAACAGGACAAAGAGAAATAAGGCCTCTCCATTCCCTATGGCAAAAGCCATTGAGAACCGTAAGATGAAAATGTATGACTGAAAAGACCACACACTTGGAAACCACACGTCCTTATGAGGAAACAGTGAATAGGGCAGTTCGAAAAATGAGTTTCTCTTGTAAAGTTGGAATTAACAGGATAGGGAAAAGTAATTAACCGGGCAAACAGAGCTAAGCCATGTTACTGATTAATTTACAAAACAATTAACTTTCCACTTAAAATTCAAATTAAGATTCTGTCTGCCTTAGGCCACCAGTGTTCGCAAATTTTAATAGGGTTAGACATGAAGCGCTTTACTTAAAACCAACTTCAGACCACAATGGGTAAGAATATTATTGGAACAAACAGTGCGTGTCTTTCTTGGTTTTCAGTTATTTTTCAAAAAAAGAAAATATTGTAATATATTATAACATGTCAGACTTCCTAATGTCTTTTTTAATGAGAATATGAGGAAAATTAAAAGCTGTACAATTTCTTTTTCAAATATTGCATATAGAGTTTTTAAGTTTTACAGTACTTTCAAAATGATGACCATGAAATATCTTCTGGAGATTTCCAGCCACCTAACAAGTATATTATGTACAGGCACCATGATAGACTCTAGAGATCAAGAAATAAATCGTAGTCTCTGGTCTTTATGATTTTATATTTGCAGAGCACCGAAGCGGCAGTAGGAAAAAAACCCTGTTGGGTCAAGTACATTTTCATAATAAACCAAGTCTTTAAAAATAATAATAACATGTGTTTATGATTATACAGCTTTAAAAATGGCCAAATTTGTCTGTTCCAGAATGATAAACAAAAGCCCAGCCCTGAGTACTTTCCGTATATGTCCACTTCAGGGAGTTGCAAGAACACTACCAAATATTGCTTTGAGGACCTTTTGATAGAGTGGCTGCAGGTTTTTCTATTCTGATGGCATTATTGAAACATGGCACTCTCTGGTCTCCCCAGCAGCAGGAGCCCTGCACTGCTCTATGGTCCAAATATTCAGCCAGCACTCGGATCCTGAAAGACACGGGACGATTGGGTGCTGAATGGAGTCCAAATCAGGAGTTTGGTGCTGACCTGGTCAGTAGGTCTCACTTTGCTCATGGTGTGATTCATTCTACAGGTGATTCAAACCATTCTTTGGACTCTGAAAAGGCACAGCTTTAAATGCACAAGCAGGTAAGGAGGAGAGCCTGTCTGCACTCTTTTTTTTTTCTAATTTTATTTTATTTTTAAACTTTACATAATTGTATTAGTTTTGCCAAATATCAAAATGAATCTACCACAGGTATACATGTGTTCCCCATCCTGAACCCTCCTCCCTCCTCCCTCCCCATACCATCCCTCTGGCCCGTCCCAGTGCACCAGCCCCAAGCATCCAGCATCGTGCATCGAACCTGGACTGGCAACTCGTTTCCTACATGATATTTTACATGTTTCATTGCCATTCTCCCAAATCTTCCCACCCTCTCCCTCTCCCACAGAGTCCATAAGACTGTTCTATACATTAGTGTCTCTTTTGCTGTCTTGTATACAGAGTTATTGTTACCATCTTTCTAAATTCCATATATATGCATTAGTATACTGTATTTATGTTTTTCCTTCTGGCTTACTTCACTCTGTATAATAGGCTCCAGTTTCATCCACCTCATTAGAACTGATTCAAATGTATTCTTTTTAATGGCTGAGTAATACTCCATTGTGTATATGTACCACTGCTTTCTTATCCATTCATCTGCTGATGGACATCTAGGTTGCTTCCATGTCTTGGCTATTATAAACAGTGCTGCGATGAACATTGGGGTACACGTGTCTCTTTCCCTTCTGGTTTCCTCAGTGTGTATGCCCAGCAGTGGGATTGCTGGATCATAAGGCAGTTCTATTTCCAGTTTTTTAAGGAATCTCCACACTGTTCTCCATAGTGGCTGTACTAGTTTGCATTCCCACCAACAGTGTAAGAGGGTTCCCTTTTCTCCACACCCTCTCCAGCATTTATTATTTGTAGACTTTTGGATTGCAGCCATTCTGACTGGTGTGAAATGGTACCTCATAGTGGTTTTGATTTGCATTTCTCTGATAATGAGTGATGTTGAGCATCTTTTCATGTGTTTGTTAGCCATCTGTATGTCTTTTTTGGAGAAATGTCTATTTAGTTCTTTGGCCCATTTTTTTTATTGGGTCGTTTATTTTTCTGGAGTTGAGCTGTAGGAGTTGCTTGTATATTTTTGAGATTAGTTGTTTGTCGGTTGCTTCATTTGCTATTATTTTCTCCCATTCTGAAGGCTGTCTTTTCACCTTGCTAATAGTTTCCTTTGATGTGCAGAAGCTTTTAAGGTTAATTAGGTCCCATTTGTTTATTTTTGCTTTTATTTCCAATATTCTGGGAGGTGGGTCATAGAGGATCCTGCTGTGATGTATGTCAGAGAGTGTTTTGCCTATGTTCTCCTCTAGGAGTTTTATAGTTTCTGGTCTTACGTTTAGATCTTTAATCCATTTTCTTTGAAAAGCAGTTCCCAGGCATTTGGGGACTTCAAAGGAAATGAAACAACCCATGGAAAGCACCTCTAGGAGACTATGTAGAAGCAAATCAACTGCCCCAGGCAGTTGCACAACTTCCTGGCTTATTCACCCTCCTATTTCTTGTTCTTCTTTTCCTTTCTCTCAGACCCTTGTTCCTCTGGGATCTTCTTTAGGATCCCTGCTCCTGGGACTTGAACGTGACTATGGAACTGGGCCCTGGAAGGCTCTCTCAGGCACGGTTTCATCTGTCCCTGTCTCTCACACTCCTGAACATTCCATTTCTTTCCTTTGTTGCTCAACTGGTTGGTCCTGCCCTGCCAGGCTTCCCTCCAGGTCAAGAGCTTTGAACAGGGATGCAGTCTTTGTACACAGGAGCAGGATGGAATGAATATTAGACTCAGAGTAGGTCTGAGTGATCCTCTCCACAACTCATTCTATAGCTGAGGGAAGCAAAAATGCATTGAGTCAGGACCTATCTCTGTTTTACCCACCCTTGTAGCAAAATATTGCATAAGCCTGGCACGTGCAAAGTGCCCTATATTTATTTGATATTACACAGATAGTACCGAAATCTCTATGCCCAGTTTTGGATGTCTCCTTGGTGACTCTGGATAACTAGGACACTGTCTCCAAGAAGACTACTTATTGGTTATGCATGTATTTGTTTATTTTTCTTATTGCTCTCCCCCTCCAACAGAATATAAATGCTATGGGCAAAGTTACTTTGTCTTGTCCACTGATCTTATATCCAGCCACTAGATACTATCTGCTTCATAGTAAGAGCTCAGGAAATATTTGAGATAGAAGAATAAATAAATGAATAGTATTTCAGAAGACATTCTAAGTACACAGAATTTTGTTAATACCCTCCATGTAAGTTGCATCACTTTGTCAGGCATTTTCAGGTCAATACCTAAGCGGAGAAGAATCAGGGGACTTCCCTGGTGGTCCGGTGGTTAAGATTCTGTGCTCCCAATGCAGGGGTCCTGAGTTCTATCTCTGGTCAGGGAACTAAGTCTCACATGCCACAACTAAAGATCCCAAAGGCGGCAATGAAGACCCAGTGCAGTCAAAACTAAAGAAATACATATCAAAAATAAAACATTAAATAAAAATAAAATATCACTTAGGCTTTGGTTCTATCAGCCTTTCGCTGCACAGTTAGCCACAACCTTTAAGAGGTAAAAATAACATCCCAGTGGGCTCATGTATTTTGCTTCAGCTTTCGTCAAGTTTAAGTATTCTCAGCAAACAGACTTCCATTTTCTTATTTGTTCTCCCTTTCTTCTCCCTTCTCAGTACACAGATCCCCATTTTTGGTACTGCCTGTAATTATTAATCAAATACTCTTTCAATTATCTTGGCAAATATTGGTAAACTGAGAATCTAGGTTACCACTTTTGTTAAATATATAATTTTAATATACTGGGGAATTACTAATTATAATTACTTTTCTCTAAATATACTAAAAATAAAGAAGAATGATAATAAAGAATGCTAGGAAATTAATGAAAGATAATGTATTTACATATATATATATAACTTTGAAAATAACTTGTATGTATCTCTCATGCATTTTCTCAATGGAAAAATAAAATTTATTTTCTTCCCTGCTATTTTGGAGTTGTGCTGATTTCTCTGGGAAATTTACTTTTTTTTGCCCATGTTCAAACTGGAATTCTTACAAGTCAATGATGTTGGACACGACTTAGGAACTGAACAACAACAATGATTGCAGGAAGGGGTTTCATTTAGAAGGAACATTAGTCTATGGCAGTAGTCATCTCAACTGCATCAGCCTGCCTTTATCCATTTGCCTGTGATTACTCTGAACTCAGAAAAGGAAGGGAAAGAATTTCCACCACAAAAGAGTGAATGATAAGCCCATGAGTGAGCTGTTTGTAGGGTATAGTTCAGGCTAAGGCAGAAAAAGGAGAGACGACCTCAACAGAAGTATGTTACTTTTATTCAGGCAAGGAGGGGCAACAGTCGGCCTAACGACCAGGCTGAGTGCAGACAGGGATCAGGGAGGCTCCACATTTATGAGGAGGTTTGTGAAAGCGATAAGGGAAAGGTTAATCAGGCAGGATGTTTTGGGTATTCTTTACTTGAGATGGCATTTGTAGCTGGGCAGGGGGTCATAAGTCTTCTGGGCAGGTGTAGGGGGTAGAAGGTTTCTGGACAGGGGGTGATAAGTCCCAGATAGATGCAACCGGCCTGGAGCAACAGGGCAGGACCTAAACTTCTGTTTTGTTTTCTCCGAAATTAGATGATTCAGCGAGGGCCTTTGAAACTGTTTTCTTTCCTAGGCTAAAAAGACTCCTTCACTATTACTGGGGACTTACTTGGTTTCCAATGAACATACTAGCAACTATAAAACTTGAAGCAGTGATTTTATTTAAAAATAATTAGCATGAGCATGGATTGCTGTTCATGTGTGTGTTTCCCTTACCTTTCAATCAACATTTGTCTCAAATTTTATACTGTTTTGAACAACTATTTTTAGAATTAGAAAAAGCTTATTTAAGTGTGCGTTTAGTATCTCAAATCGTGGACAGTGTCTCTCCTGGAGACAGTAACACAGATGCGTGTATATGTGTATGGGTGAAGTCATGAATGGCTTTCAAATTCTGTAGACTCTATGTTGGTTGGATTTTGTGCATGAGAATGTGTGTGTGTTAGTCGCTCAGTCTGACTCTTTGTGACCCCATGGACTATAGCTAGCCAAGCTCCTCTGTCCATAGAATTCTTCAGGCAAGATTACTAGAGTGGGTAACCAACCATTTCCTTCTCCAGTGGATTTTCCCCACCCAGGGACTGAACCTGGGTCTGCTGCATTGCTGGCAGATTCTTTACCACCTGAGCCACCAGGGAAGCCTGTACAAGAGACTCTGAGGATATAATATAAAAAATAAAGTACAATTCTTCATGTCACATTTATGTAAATGTAAATATGGTTCTTATGGTTCTCTTGCGATTCAGATTACATTTAAATAACCACTATTGATCTTCTAGCACATGCTAGAAACAGTCCAAATGCTATTGTAATTGAATTAGGCTAGTTTTTAATTTGGAGATGAAAAATCCCCTTTGGGATAGATTCTGACAATGAAGGAAAAGAAATCCCTGGGGGGCACAAGTTTCACAAAGGGAGAGACTTTCTCTTTACAGAGCAATTCACAGCTGACTTTGAGGGTGTAATGGGAACACCTATAGTACAGTAGAATAGAATTACAGTGAATAGACTCACAGTGAATAGACTAATAGTGAATAGATTTATTCTTACAGTGAATTGAACAGAAAAATAAGGCAGCAGTCCATCTGGATTCAGACACCCCCCTCCCCAGCTCTGTTCTTACAGACAATTGTTTCACTTTACAACCTAAAACACTTCACTCATCTACATATTTGTCATATTCTGGTGTTACCAAGTCCAAGCTAGCTCTGCTTATCACGGAACAGGACAATGAATCTAAAAGATGAAGTGTTGAGGTAAGGAATACAGCTTTACTGAACTGGTAGTCTCAAAATAAGCATCTTATCAGGGTAGGTCTAGATGCCAAGTTCTTTTATAGAACAGAGTTGAGGGATGGGGTGGGTAAGGGGAGAGGAGGTGAGGAAACCAAATAAAAGACCATTAATCTTGCAAATATCTCCAAGTGCGGCAAGCCTCTGGCAGGGGATGTGTTAATTTCTTCCTTTCTGCCATCCCTAGATGGACAGGGTCCTGAACAAAGGCACTTTAAGTTTAACAGTCGGCAGAGGGGGTAGGGTTCTTTGAGGTAGACCATTATGTATGATTACATAAACAAAAAGCAATGAAAAGCAAGTCAAAGAAAGAATTCCAACATGGAATCAGAATTGGCTCCTCCTTGCAACAGCCATACTTAATCACCCTTGACTCTAGACTTGAAATCCCAATTACAATGATTCCTTTGTGTCAGGCATTGGTGACTATGGACAACAGAAAATCAATCAACACAGTTCAATTCCGGAAAAACTCTCAAGTCCCCTTTCCATCTAAAGAGAAAATGTCCTGCCATAGACAGTCATAGTAATTAATAGCTTGACCCAAATGTCATTTTAAGCCCTTCATTTGTGAATCTCTTTATTAATTTTCAAATGTTGATTGCCCAAAGATACAGGATGGATGCTGTTCTAAGCAATGAAAATTGACTAGGGAGAAGGCACAGTCTGTGCCTCAAGGAGCTAATGGGCTAACTGGGAAAGAACTTGTGCAGCCGAGTATGCTTCCCATTAAGAACCACCCTTTCTGTGGATTATAAAATCATAGGATTTATGACATGCTGTCCCAAACACAAATGCCTAAAGGGACAAGGGTGTGGACCCAAAAAATGAAGCAAATCGGGACAGGTAAGGACACAGCAGCCTCCCCTGAAACAACGAGAGCTGCCAAAATCCAGCTGATGTTTGCCATGAGGGAGAGAGCACCTTTGTGCTATTAGAACTTTACATCCTTAACAAGAAGACAGAAAACTGGGTCTTTTCATCAAATTCCTCAACTTTTAACATTGCCCACAGTATGATTAGGGGCTTCCCCAGTGGCTCAGCAGTAAAGGACATGCCTGCAATGCAGGAGACTTGGAGGAGATGCAGGTTCTTTCTATCTCTGGGTTGGGAAGATACCCTGGACTAGGAAACGGCAACCTGCTCCAGTATCCTTGCCTGGAAAATTCCATGGACAGAGGAGACTTGCCAGCTACAGTTCATGGGTACACAGAGTTGGACATGACTGAGTAGCTAAACAGCAGTGTGATTGCTGAACAAAACATGTGGAACAAATTTGGCACAAGTTTCATCAGTTTCTAACCACATGTCAAGACCCGTGACCTCTGGGTATCAATTGCCATCAAGTAAGCTAACAATGGCACCCCACTCTAGTACTCTTGCCTGGAAAATCCCAGGGATGGGGGAGCCTGGTGGGCTGCAGTCCATGGGATCACTAAGAGTCGGACATGACTGGGCAACTTCACTTTGACTTTTCACTTTCATGCATTGGAGAAGGAAATGGCAACCCACTCCAGTGTTCTTGCCTGGAGAATCCCAGGGATAGGGGAGCCTGGTGGGCTGCAGTCTATGGGGTCGCACAGAGTCGGACACAACTGAAGCGACTTAGCAGCAGCAGCAAGCTAACCCCAGGGGCTTCCCTGGTAGCTCAGTGGTAAAGAATCTGGTGCCTGCCAATGAGGGAGACGTGGGTTTGATGCCTGCCCCAGGAAGATCCCACAGGTTGTGGAGCAACTACGCCGGTGTGTCACAAGATTGGAACCTATGCTCTGGAGCCTGGGAGCTGCAAGTACTAAAGCCCACGTGTTCTGGAGCCCGGTGCTCTGAAACAAGAGAAGCCTGCCCACTGCAGCTAGAGAGCAGCCCCTACTCTCTGCAACTAGAAAACAGCACTCACAGCAACAAAGACCCAGCACAGCTCAAAATAAAGAAAAAAAAAAAAAAAGCTAACCCCACTCATGTGTCAATTTCTTTGTCAATACCAGGAGTGCAGAAGCTGCTGGTTACCTCTGTGGAATGCTTTAAGAGTTAATGACCCAGTGGAGGACTTAGATCTCCTTAGATAAAGGCATTGTACAAATAAACATTGTGATCACTGACGTAATGTTTCACGCTAAAGAGCTGCACTGGTAGGTCCCAAACTATGGTAATTTAGTTCTGTATATGACATAAACAGTTGAGGAGAAATTAGTTAGAACCATTTAATATTCACATCTAGATTTTTTTCCTTAAATAACACACTTGTATTTTCTCTCTCTCTCTCTCTCTCTTTTTTTTTTGGTTAACGACCTAGAGCATTTGAAAGCCTCCCAAGAAAAATATAAACCTGCTTTCAAAATGAGTCTTTGTCTTAAACAGTAGCCTCAGTAATTTTCAAACTGCTCATAATATTTGTTCCCATGTTAAAGAAACTGTGGGAGCTTGAAGTGCAGTTAAAGTATTAGAAAAGGAGACTGGCTGGTACATGCCCAAATTCCCTTAAGGAACACGAGGTGCCAAGCTTTTCCATTCCCCCAAATGGCACTGGTTAGCCTGTGAAGGAAAACCCTGATATTTTCTTTGCTCCACAATTCCTGAAACAAATAGGAAAATATAGCAAACCTGCTTCTATAGATCCACTATTTCCCTAACAGGAATTCTGTTAGGATAACCTTGTTGGTCAAACAAAACCTGTATTCACCTGTGTGGATGTATCGCATGCTTTCCTTGTTTCTCTTGCTCTCCCAGTGCCTGGGGAACATCACGTGTTGATTAGCGTCATAGCTTGAGACATACTCATTCCTCAGATTCACCTTCATTATGCTCCTTTGAACATTGCACAACAACCCACAACAGAGACATATTCCAAAGAGATCCAGACTGGCCAGTGTTCAGTAGGAAAACATCAGCACCTGTAGGATGAATAATGTAATCTAATCAGGTTCATCATTCAGTGATTTTTTAAAAAGTGTTCTCTCAATTATTATGTATGAGAGCAATACATTTATCTAGATCCCCTTTCCACTCAAAACTGTTGATGGACAGGTTTGGGTAAAAGCTATCTAATTTGCATGTATGGCTCCAAAGGGTTGCCGAAGCCTCTGCTTTGGTTAAACAATTGTGTTCATCACACAAGTTGTACTATAAGTAAATAGAAGATGTTGGCTCTTGAGCTAGATAAACACAGGTTTCTTAAGCAATTCAGTTAAGAGCAGTGTGTAGCTTTGCTTCCCAATATGCACCAACTTGAGAAATAAAGGCTTTTGCTTAAGCTCAAGAAATACTGAGCCTGGGAAGATATTGGTCATATAACAACATATATACTATACGCTTATTGTCACCCTTTGATAAAATAATATTAGATACTAATCACTCATTCAAAAACAGAAAGCCAAGCTCAGCTAGAGAAAGAAAGCAAGCAGGCAAGAAAGAAAGAAAAGAAAAGAGGGAAAAGCAACAGAAAAAAGACAAGCAAACTCTTCTAGTGTCATGTAATTTAAGATACAAAAGAACCAGTGTTGGAAAAGATTTTAAAACTATTTTCTAAAGTTGCCATCAATGTGTGAAAATTTGTTGTTGTTCTTCAGTTGCTTAGTCATGTTCAAGTCTATGTGACCCCATGGACTGCAGCACACCAGGCTTCCCTGTTCCTCACCAGCTCCCGGAGTTTACTCAAACTCATGTCCATTGAGTCAGTGATGCCATCCAATCATCTCCCCTTCTCCTCCTGCCTTCAACCTTTCCCAGCATCAAGATCTTTTTAATGAGTCAGCTCTGTGCATCAGGTGGCCAAAGTATTGGAGCTTCAGTCCCAGCATCAGTCCTTCCAATGAATATTCAGGGTTGGTTTCCTTTAGGATTGACTGGTTTGATCTCCTTGCAGTCCAAGAGACTCTCAAGAGTCTTCTCCAACACCACAGTTCAAAAGCATCAATTCTTCAACACTCAGCCTTCTTTATAGTCCAACTCTCACATCCATACATGACTACTGGGAAAACCATATCTTTGACTAGATGAACTTTGGCAGCAAAGTAATGTCTCTGGTTTTTAATATGCTGTCAAAGTTGGTCATAGTTTTTATTCCAAGGAGCAAGTGTCTTTTAATTTCATGGCTACAGACACCATCTGCAGTGATTTTGGAGTCCAAGAAAATAAAAAATAAAATCTGTCAGTGTTTCCATTTTTTCCCCATCTATTTGCCTTGAAGTGATGGGACCAGATGCCATGATCTTAGTTTTTTGAATGCTGAGTTTTAAGCCAGCTTTTTCACTCTGTTCTTTCACCTCTTTCTTCTTCACTGTCTGCCATAAGGGTGGTGTCATCAGAATATCTGAGTTTATTGATATTTCTCCCTGCAATCTTGATTCCAGTTTGTGCTCCATCCAGCCCAGCATTTCACATGATGTACTCTGCATAGAAGTTCAATAAGTAGGGGATAATATACAGCCTTGATATACTCATTTCCCAATCTGGAACCAGTCTGTTGTCCCATGTCCGATTCTAACTGTTGCTTCTTGACCTGCACACAGGTTTCTCAGGTGGCAGGTGAGGTGTTCTGGTATTCCCATCCCTTGAAGAATTTTCCACAGTTTGTTGTGATCCACACAAAGGCCTTAGTATAGTCAATGAAGCAGTCAGTCTATTCAGTCACTCAGTGATGACTCTTTGTGACCCCATGGACTGCAGCGGGCCAGGCTTCCCTGTCCATCACCAACTCCTGCTACAGTGAAACAGAAGTAGAGGTTTTGCTGAAATTCTCTTGCTTTTTCTATGATCCAACGAACATTGGCAATTTGATCTCTGGTTCCTTCTGCCTTGTTAAAATTCAGCTTGAACATCTGGAAGTTCTCGGTTCACATACTATTGAAGCCTGGCTTGGAGAATTTTGAGCACTACTTTGCTAGTCTATGAAATGAGTGCAATTGTGTTGTGTGGTAGTTTGAACATTCTTTGGAATTGTCTCTCTTTGGCATTGGAATGAAATTTGAACAAGATATAATATAAAGAAATATTTTCTTTTTTATATATGATATTGTATAATATGATAAGATTGCTATATACAATAATGGGCTTAGGATATGATATATTGAAAATAGCATTATTCTCATAGGACCAATTTATTTCACAGTTCTCATACAGTCATGATGGCTATAAATGAGCAGTACAAACTAACACATGAAAGGGTGCATTGGGATTCAACAGACTGAGTTTCACGGGCTCATCCTTGACTTAGTAATGTTGGAAAAGTAATACGGGCTTACATTTTCATTCCCCAAACACAGACTTAACAAGTTTTTAGGTACTGAGTCATAAATTCATTATAACACGGGCATTCTATCATCATTCTTAAAAAAAGACTCAAGGAGATTATTAAATTGCATGACAATTAATATTCAAATTTATGTCTCCTCTGTAAAATTGCACCTTGGATAACAGCTTTATTTGTATCTATTACTGTTGATGTAAAGTTTATTAGTCTTAGCTCTACAGAAAAAGGCTCTTGCCCATTGAAAAATGGTGATATCTTCTTGGATTCCAAGAAGATTTCCTTTATAAAGTCTACTGTTATCTTGCCCATTAATGTATCTTTGGGTATCCATTTACTTCTCCAGGGATCTTCCTGATACAGAGATTGAACCTGGGTCTCCTGCAATGCAGGCAGATTCTTCACTGTCTGAGCCACCAGGAAAGCCCATTAATGTATCTAAATGATATGAAATGAAAACTGAGGTGCTATGGTCTTCTCTCTAGTACTGAAATAAACAAAGAAAGGACTATGCATATATGAGACTGAGTAGCAAATGTGTTTTGTCTAGTCAACCAACAAGAGTAAGGAATATAGGGGTTCTAAAATATAGCATTTATCACTAATGAAACATATGATTTGCAAGGTATTTTAAAAGGAATACAGTACTAATCTTTGTGCCGTACCTCCAATATAGATGTCATTTTTTTTATTTTCCAGCTTAAGGAACTGAAGTCCACAGAGATTAAAAACAATACATGACAGATTTGGGACACCAGTTGAGTCTTCTTTTCTCCAAAGTCCACAGTTTCCACTCTACAATGCTTGTTTTTCAGTCGTTGTGCATTATATTTAAAAAAGCAACCTACATGGATTTTTTATTAAAGAAATAAAATACATCCAACTCAATCACTATCTAAGGATGAAGAATGAAATAATAAAATTACTTTCAATAAGTGTTTAAAAAGCTCTAAAATGCATTTGTCTTAGAGTTTTAGATTATGGTCAGATTTGGGAGAAAAAAAATTTTTTAAATCTGTTGGTGGAGTAAAATATTAAAATGATATACACATTGAGAGCAAGGATAAGAAAATGAGAGACTCTCAGAATGGGGATCAAAAAAATATAGATAAGAGGGAGGAAGTGAGATGGAAGTACAGGGAAAAGAACAGGGACGCAGATATAGACCGGAGGAAAACACGTATGGAGTTGACCTGACATCTGCCAGCCTTGCTCTGCTTGCCTCTGTATACTGAAGAGGTTGGAGAGCAAAAAATTATATCTTGCATACTCCTTTTCAGGTAATTCTGGACATTACTTAGACTCTAAAAATTAGACAAACTTGTGTGAAACTTGTTTGGGCTCTGAGTTATACAAGAAGAGAATGAATGGTTGCAGCATATTCACCTTGTTGGCATTGATACTGACATAGGAACTTTACTTCTGGAGTCAGAGACTGTGGTGGTGACTGGCTAACATGGAAAGAAGCTTCCTGATGCTTTCTTAAGTTTTATATCATGGCAAGAGCAGCTCCTCCCTTGGTGGCTCAGATTTGCTTTGTGGTTTTGGGGATCATTCCTAAAGTCCTAGGTCAAAGCCTGTGTGTTCACTCATTCAAACAATTCTATGAGTGTCTATTTGAAAATACTACTCTCTAGATTTTAACTAGAGGGGATTTGTGAGTGCCAATTGGGAATCTTGATTAATGCAGAAGGACTTGAGAAGGGCGAGATCAAAGGAGAGGGACCCCTTAGTTTTTTACTTTTCTTTCTTTAATTAATTTTTATTGAAGTATAGTTACTTTACAGTGTTGTGCTATGTTCTCCTATACACAAAGTGAATCAGTTATACACACACACATGCACACACACACACACACACACACATATCCACTCTTTTTTGGATTTCCTTCCCATTTAGGTCACCACAGAGCCCTAAGCAGAGTCCTGTCTGCTACAGTCCTGTGTGATACAGTAGGTTCTCATTATCTGTCTTATACATAGCAGTGCATATATGTCAGTCCCAATTTCCCAATTCACTCTCCTCCCTACTTCCTGAAACAGCCCTTTATTTTCAACCTGAGTGTTGTTGAACAGGACTTTGAGCTTGTTTTCCACTCAGTTTTGAAATGTTGATGAATTCATCTCTGTTCACAGGACTCTTTAATCTTTTAGCTTTCAGTGGGTCCACATTAAAGATGATAGTGCTCGTATCCTATTTGTGGAAAAATTCAATAGAATCCATCAATGAGATGGATATCTTAGTTGTATAAAATCAGGTTAGCGTGCCAATGGTTCCTGATTCCTGGTGGACATTTAAACATCTTTGCTGCTGCTGCTGCTGCTAAGTCGCTTCAGTCATGTCCGACTCTGTGCGACCCCAGAGACGGCAGCCCACCAGACTTCCCCTCCCCTGGGGTTCTCCTGGCAAGAACACTGGAGTGGGTTGCCATTTCCTTCCCCATTAAACATCTTTACTAGCTTTTAATTTGCTTTTAAAGATCATTACAGAATCAACTCGTGGTTTTACTGGGAATAGAGTATCAGGAAGGGGCATGGTTGAGAAGAGCATGCCAATTTACATGCAGAGTCAGTTAAGATACTTGGGAAAGAGCTATGTGCAATCAGGGCAGAAACAATAGGTCGAGGAAAGAAGAGTGACTTTCACCAATCTGTCAAGAAATGGAAATATTCAAGAGGAAATTGGTCCATATTAAATGACTGGACAAGATGAAAATGGCATGTGAGATATATGCCAAGTAAAAGCTATAGGTCCCTTTCAAGAAAAATAAAGAAAGTGAAGATAGACACTGAGATCAAGAACTGAGCAGAGCTGCTCTCTCCAAGTGAGACAGAAAAGGAGGATTTTGAGCAAATATTCATACAGAAACTCATCTCAAGTTAATGTCAGCATGTTCTTCCTTCAGGCATTGTACTTAAACAAAATTAGTATTTGCATGTTCCAAGTCACAGGTTTCCTAGAAGAAGCAATAATTTCAGGCTCTTAGTTACTTGGAAGGGAATCGAAGCAGAGTCTCACATGGAAAAATCAAGATCATGCTGAAGCTACCCACATTTCATTGTATCTATAGCTTGATAATGGCTTCTGATGTGGGAGAGGATTTACCTCTGGGACAGTTAAACAGTAATAGAGCCAGAGCAAAATTCCACCCTTGGACTGATACAGAGAGTTTCCATAAAAGTCAATAGGCCTTGAAAAGGGGGTTAATATGTCACAGAATTTGGCTTTATGGATTTTATGGTACGTAAATACATTTAATTGGAGGGAAAGACTGCTGGTGGGGGAAGGGTAAGGAATGAGGAAGGGAACATACCGTTTGCTGAAGGGCACACCTCTCAGTTTAGGATATCTCATGACTATGTGGCTTTTTCCAAAGCTATTATCTCGTGCACAATGTTAATTAATGTTATCCTTGTGTAAACAAGACAGTATTATGCATGGTGTGATGTGACACAAACATTTAACCCACTTTTCCCAAGAAAATAATCAATCGTGTGATGTTTAAATTGCTATCTCTCTGTGCAAGATGATGTGGTTCTCACTTCTAAGCAGGAAGAAGACTTTTCCCAGCAAAGGGACTTCAACCATCACAGTCCCTTTCTCCTTAATGGGAAGCAGATGTGTACTGATGTCTGCAGAGAATCTCAAATGGTAGATCCAGTTAAGAACATCATGTAGAATGATGCAAGAGTAGATCCGGTTAACATCATGTTGCACCATGGGCAAGGGGAAAGTTGTTCAGAGATATAGAAGGTAGAATGATTTCACCTTCATCTCTCAATTAATAAAGACTTCAAGAAACAGATAAGCCATGACCAGAATTTAACAGTAAGGATCCAAAGGATAGTGGTAGACACCCCTAAGTGATTAAGTGAAGCAAGAACAATGTAAGATTTGGACAAGGGAAGGTTTGCTTCATTACACAGGCTATGGATTTTTGCTAGATCCTTAGAAAGAAGAAGAGGCTTCCCTGATAGCTCAGTTGGTAAAGAATCTGCCTGCAATGCAGGAGACCCTGCTTTGATTCCTGGGTTGGGAGATCCAATGGAGAAGGGATAGGCTACGCACTCCAGTTTGCTTGGGCTTCCCTAGAGGCTCAGCTGGTAAAGAATCCACCTGCAATGCGGGAGCCCTGGGTTTGATCTCTGGGTTGTGGACATCCCCTGGAGAAGGGAATGGCTACCCACTCCAGTATTCTGGCCTGGAGAATTCCATGGACTCTATAGTCCATGGAGTTGTAAAGAATTGGACATGAGTATGCAAACTTCACTTTCACTAGAAAGAAGGAACAGCAGAAGAATTTTGTGTTCCTCTAGGTCTCCTTTATGGAGCTATATTCTATATAAATGGTTTATTTATTGCAGCAGGAGTACTGTGAACCACCATCCGAGTGGGGTAGGCAATAGAGTTCAGGCTCTATGCCATCATGGGCTTGAACCTTGCCCATCTCTTTGCTGCAAGTACTCTTTGTTTGTTGAGTTATCTCTATTTGCTTCCGAGAAAATAAATGACTTCCTTGGTTGCTCAGATGGTAAAATGTCTGCCTAAAATGAAGGAGACCCAGGTTCAACCCCTGGGTTGGGATGATCTCTTGGAGAAGGAAATGGCAATCCGCTCCAGTATCTTGCCTGGAAAACCCCATGGACGGAGGATTATGGTAGGCTACGGTCCATGGGGTCGCAGAGAGTCAGACACGACTGAGTAACTTCACTTTTCCTTTTTCTAAAATACTATACCTTTAGACTGGAAATGTACTATTTCATAATTCCATCACTGTAATTGAAATACACGTTTCTATAGCTTGTTAAATCTGGTGGCTCAAGTTTCTCTTTGGAATCTCCATTCTTCTTTGACTGTGGGAGTAACATTTAATTATCTGTATGAGGAAGGGCATTTTATTATCTTAGTCTTTGAAAAAAATATGATTTGTTACCTAAAAATAGATGTCATTTTACTATTATACTATTATGACTGTTTATTGTCAACAGCCAGTGTTTATTAGGACTTATGGCTCAGATGGTAAAGAATCTGCCTGCAATACAGGAGACCCGGCTTCACTCCCTGGGTTGGGAAGATCCCTGGAGAAGGGAATGGCAATCCACTCCAGTATTCTGGCCTGGAGAATTCCATGGACAGAGGAGCCTGGCAGGCTACACTTTTTTGGTGTGCTGGTCACTATAGGCCATTGGGTTCCTTATCACAGCCAATCAACATACCTCCAGTTGGTATTTTTTGTTATTATCCACATTTGCATATGAGGAAATTAGTGAATTTAAGCAATTGTCTTGTGTCTACACAGCTTATAGGAGGTGCACATGGATTCGAATCTAGCAAATCACCCCTTTTGTGGCCTACATTGTTCTTCCAGAGGAAGCAGTAACTTACAAGTAATTCAGAGTCACTCTTGTTTAATAAATGACTAGTATCCTGACTACAACTTTCCAAATTAACAGATAGATATATAGATGTCATTTCATATAGATCTGTTTTAGGCTTAAAGAGGAACATAAATATCCCATTTCATCCTCATAACATCTAAGGTAGATATAGTAAGTTTTTCATCTAATGCTAATGAAGAGAGAACTGAAAATGAAAACGTATAATTCACTTAAAATCACAGCTGATAATTGGCAAAGCTTGTATCTTCTAATTTTAGAATATTTTTTCCAACCCACATGGTTCATCCAAAGTATAATCAGCCCATCAAATTATGTTTACCTGCCTTAATCCCAAAATGTTAACCTCAAAAGAGATTTTTAAATCAGGAAACACTAAAATAATTAACTAGTATTTATAAACTAGTGAGACTAACCACCTGTGGGAAAGAATTTGAGGCATTTGTCTTAAACACGGAGATGATTGTGTCATTTGCTATCAATTTGGCCCTTGCAATGACAGGGACATTTAAAAAACAGAATGTTTCAAAAGTTTATTCAAGTCATAAAGAAGATTGATCTGTCTACATTCCATCACATTTGTCAAGAGTGATTATGACCTGACTTTTGCAAATCAGGGTCACTGATAAAATGGAGGAAGAAATAAATATGAAAAATCTTTATGTTTATGCCATCAAACATCAAAAGTTCATGGCTTTACCTTTCAAAACAATCTTGTGCATATGGCTAGGAGTACACAATGGTATACTTGAGATTAAGGTGGGAAGGAGCAGAAAAGGATACATGTGTACTGGGGAATGACAAGAAATATCATCCTGAATTGTCAGCTTTCTCAGAGACTTGGGATCAACCAAAATAAATTACTTAACTAGTGATTTCAAATGCCAATTAATATATTGCAACAAAGGATGACATGATAGTAAAAAATATTTCATTAATTAAAACAGATTAACACATGAGATTTCTAAGATATCTTATGAACACAATTGAGGGTTTGCCTATGAGTACATCTTCAGTCTTTCAAAGGCATGTTTTCTATGTTATCATTAGAGAAGTTGAGAAGCACTGATTTAGGGGGGGAGAGGGGAAAGTTTAAAGTAGAATATTGTGCTTTGTATGTATATGTCTGTGTGTGTTTCCTAAGAAGTTACTGGAGCAGGGTATGAAAATTGCAGGAAGATTTAATAAGTTTCTCAGATAGGAATCTTTAGATGTCGCCGTGCCCTGAGACCAATGTTTGCAGGACTCCCTGTAAATTCTAGCTGTTTTGCCTTTTTAGCTAATACAAGAATCTGAAGACACTGAATTTAAACCTTGGAGGAAAAACAGAATGCGCACCACTGATTTATGTCTCTAGTTCCAGTTTTCAGAACTGGATGAGAACTAGAGCAGATGGCAAATAGAGGCTTCACTCATTTCACATAGCTCAACTTCCAGAAGCTTGGAGTTATGGCTTTTGAGAAAGGGCACAATTATCTTGTGGACCCAAAGCATCAACTTTAGAAAAGATTCACAGTCTCTAGCGCATGCATATCTAAGAGCATGTCTGAATTATGCAGAATCGTGCCACTGTATCTCTTAAGAAACTGAACAGAGAGCCAATTTTGACCAACAAGATGACAAAGCACCTTAGAACATTTGGGATATGTAAATAAAGTACACAATTCTCCTGAAACTTAAGACAAAGCTCTCTCTCCAGGTAGCTGCCTAAGAGTGTGAACTAAGAATGTTATCCACCATATCAGTAAACAAAGGATGTCACTGCCATCAAGCTACCACATAATAGCTGCCCTGACAGTGAGCCCAGAGGGAACTCAGGATAGAAAGAAAGAATGGCCGCCATCTAGGAGTCAATTGCTACATGCACCCTAACAGTGTACCAGGGGAGTCTCTCAGGATGAGAAAGCACAGGATGCTTGCCCCAGATAGTCGAGATGCACACCAAAGGAACGATTTCAATGAGCCCAGACTCTTGTATCTGCCCATACATAGAAAAACACTAATTTCTGGTGGCTCAGTCAGTTGAGAATCTACGTGCCATGCAGGAGACCCAGGTTCGATCTCTGGGTCAAGAAGATCCCCTGGAGAAGGAAATGGCAACACCAGTATTCTTGCCTGGAGAATTCCGTGGACAGAGGAGCCTGGAGGGCTACCGTCCATGGGCTCACAAAGAATCAGACAGGACTGAGTGATTAACACTTCAGTTCACTTCATGAATTTGAGATGTCTGGTTTTCTCTTATTAACAGTAATCTTTTAAAGTTCTGACTCCCTAGTTTTGTGTCAAATATTCCTATATATCCTAGCTTCCTTGCTCTTCCTCTTTGGTGCAGTCTTTCTGAATTATCTGAGATGCTTCATCCTGGGCATAAGTCCTCAGATATTTGTCCATTGATTAAAACATAATTCTCAATATTTAGGCTGTGCATTTTTTTCAGTCGACAAGAGCACACTGACTTATCTGAAATAGCTTATGAGAACAATGAGAATCTCAGCCAAGGTGCACGCCTCAGCTAAAGTGATCTAGACCCATCTCAAAGGGCTCCAAACTGACTCCAATGAGCACGAATAGTATCTTTGACTTGATCAGTAATAAACTATGAGAAAAGAAGACCTACAAGTTTTTAATATGAATGAAGATGACTGTATTTGTTTTGAGGCTGACCATACTTTTAGGCTTCCCTGACGGCTCAGCAGGTAAAGAATCCACCTACAATACAAGAGACACAGGAGATGCAGGTTCCCTGGGTTGGGAAGATACCCTAGAGGAGGAAAATGGCAACACACTCCAGTATTCTTGCCTGAAAAATCCTATGGACAGAAGATCCTGGCAGGCTACAGTCTACGGGATCCCAAAGAGTCAGACATGACTGATGCATACACACATACTTTTAATTTTAAAAATCTCTGCTTGGCCAAATAAAAAGATAGTCATGTGACATATACAAACAAGATTTTCGATCATGAGACCCACTGGTCTTAAAGTAGCTACTTTTTATTTCATATCCTGATGCTATCTCTGCCAAGAATATAAAAACTAAATTATGAAGCCCTTACTGTATGGCAAATATTTTCCAAAAAACACTTTTCAACTAATTATCACATCTATATTGAGAGGTAAATAGTATAATTATCACTTGAAAAGTAAGAAAACTGGGACCAAGGTCAAGTAGCCTAAGTTAAAACCGCAGGAAAGAGGTGATTTCAATAGATTTTTGACTCCTAACTCAGGGTCAACTTTTTGACCTCATTGAAATGAAACTCAAATCTATGGTACTTAAAATATGAACTCAGGGACAAATGTCCTTCATTTGCAGTTCAGCTTCACTTTGTTCAATCTAAATTGCAATAGTTGTATTCAGTATATAATTTTTTACACCTACTATATTAATAAATGCACTTGGCTATAAAAATTATTATATGAACTATGTATAGAAAATATATACATAAACTATATATATAAAATACATAGTTTATGCATTACTTTGGAGAAGACAATGGCACCCCCCTCCAGTACTCTTGCCTGGAAAATCCCATGGACAGAGGAGCCTGGTAGGCTGCAGTCCATGGGGTCTGAGCGACTTCACTTTCACTTTTCACTTTCATGCATTGGAGAAGGAAATGGCAACCCACTCCAGTGTTCTTGCCTGGAGAGTCCCAGGGACGGGGAGCCTGGTGGGCTGCAGTCTAGAGGGTCGCACAGAGTCAGACACGGCTGAAGCGACTTAGCAGCAGCAGCAGCAGCAGCAGCAGCATGCATTACTTTATGTAGATTGTAGGGGGTTGAATAACCTCACATGCAAATGCCTAGCAGCTAACTGTTGGTGCATAAGGATTCTTTCAAATGAGGGGTAAAGGAGATGCTGCTATGAAGATATTTTCATAAATGATTGCATACTATTTGAGAGCACTAATGCTTATTTTCTGTGCTCCCAATTAAGCTCAATTTATCAAAGCTCCCCTAACTACAAAGATAAATACTGAAACTAACTTTGTTAATTATAACTAGCTGATTTAAAAAAATTTTAGTCTACATGCATATGCATACATATTTTTATTTAATATATAAAAATTCTGTACCAAGGAATCATCTATCTTATTGCACCTAATAAAATAGTAATAATAAATGTATATAGACAGAAGGAAGATGTCTTAGTTCTGAATTTTAAGATTACATATTAAACATGTGTTAAGAAAATTGCTTCAGAGAAAATATAATGATGGTTAAATATTCATAGTCTCTTCCTATTCACTATAATTCCTTTCATTTTTTTTTCATGTAATTAAGTAGTGATGCTTGCTCTGCTTAATTATTACAAAGCCTTTTCTAAGTGGAAGCACTTACTTTTAAGCCACATAAAGAAGAGGTATTTTCATGCTCACTATGTATTATGTAGCAAATCATTAAATGTATTTTATTTCTCACCCTATTTTTTGTTCAGAACAGTAATTTATTTTTCAAACCATAACATAAAAGATGACTTTGAAGGAAAGAAAACTTAGGAAATTGTTATAAAAATTAACATATGTGGTTGGTTTAATTAAGTAGAATCATCAAATTTGTTATAGAATGCCATCATGTCAATGGGAGACAGCTTCAGTGTTTAAATGCTTAGTAGGTATCCTACTAAGAGTTTATTCATTTGCTTTATTCTCTTAACTGCTACCTGCAGAGAAGACAAATTGATATTTTCATTTAAAGTGATTCTAGGGTCACTGATTGGCACAAATGTGCAAATTCAGTTTTTAACACATTCATTGCCTTGACCCTGCTGCTGCTGCTGCTGCTAAGTCGCTTCAGTCTGTCTGACTCCGTGTGACCCCATAGACGGCAGCCCACCAGGCTCCTCCATCCCTGGGATTCTCTAGGCAGGAATACTGGAGTGGGTTGCCATTTCCTTCTCCAATGCATGAAAGTGAAAAGTGACCCTGCTAGATCCTTCCATATATGGAAAAATATACATATTGGTGGTGCATTAGTTGCTAAGTCATGTCCAACTCTTGCAACCCCAGGGACTGTAGCCCATCAGGCTCCTCTGTCCATGGGATTCTCCTAAAAAGAATACTGTAGTGGGTTGCCATTTCCTTCTCCAGGGCATCTTCCTGACCCAGGAACTGAACCCAGATCTCCTATATTGCAGACAGATTCTTTATTGACTGAGCTACAAGGGAAGCCCATATACATATTACTTTATGTATATAATTTTAAAGGAAAACAAGTAGACATAGCAAATTATAATACTTAATTACTATTTTTAGTTTGCTAAACTTGTCCTCAACAAGTAGACTATTGCATCCAATAGAATTATAGGCTTAACATTTATGGCCTTTTGTTCTTTTAGGAAAAATTAAAACATATGTAAATAAATAAGGGCTGTCCTGGTGGCTCAGTGGTAGAGAACCTGCCTGCCAATACAAGAGATGTGGATTCAATCCCTGAGTCAGGAAGATCCCCTGGAGAAGGAAATGGCCACCCACTACAGTACTCTTGCCTGGGAAATCCCATGGACAGAGGAGCCTGGCGGGCTATAGTCCATGGGGTCAGCAAAGAGTCGGACATGACTTAGTGACTAAACAACAGCAGCAGATAAATAAACACATTTACTTACTTACTTACTGAACTTATACTTGCTCAGAAGATTGCTATTTGCTGGCCTATTTAAAAATATGTACTTCTTTGGATGATCCCAAACATTTGTTAGTAAGTAACTCTACAGATTTGGGATGGAAAATATGTGTTGTTCATGGTGGCACTTTTTCTTCCTCCACCCATAGAATCTGTTGCCAAAATGATTTTACTTACTGATTTCTGATTTGGCCTTAGAATTCTTTTCAAAAGAATTCTCTGGGCAGCAGTCCTTTTGTGCTCTAAATAGTAATTGTCATCACTGATCTAAATTGCACAAAGTTAAAATGGCTGAGATTTGTCTTTCGGTTAGCAAAGCCAACCACAGGATAAGTTCGAGGAAGTATCTGACCTTCGTGCTTGTTGGTAGGGAAAATTTGCAGACTGTGAAGCATGAAGCCAAATGCGGACTTAATTGGGGTTGCCCAAGAGTTTTAGAGGTTAACCATGAAATGCATATTGAATTACATTTGATGAAGAAAAAAGTCAATTTACTCTTTAATCTGAACACTGCCCTCAGCATCCTCAACATGGCCATCCCTCCAAGTCATGGATTCCAGTATTTCTGGTTACAATTGTTTATCTTAAAACGCCTGTTCTTGTTTTAGCATACCGATCACTTTGCATTCATGAATTATCAAAAGTATTACAAAGGAATAGCTTTCAGTTACCTCTGGTTATTTGGATGATTGTTATCTTTCAGTTCAGATCATTCAGTTGTGTCCGACTCTTTGTTACCCCACGGACGGCAGCTCAGCAGGCCTCCCTGTGGACCACCAACTTCTGGAGCTGTTCAAAGTCATGTCCATCGAGTCGCTAAAGCAAACTAACCATCTCATCCTCTGTTACCCTCTTCTCCTCCTGACTTCAGTCTTTCCCAGCATCAGGGTCTTTTCCAATGAGTCAGTTCTTCGAATCAGGTGGCCAAAGTATTGGTGCTTCAGCTTCAGCATCAGTCCTTCCAATGAGTATTCAGGGCTGATTTCCTTTAGGATTGACTAGTTTGATCTCCTTGCAGTCCAAGGGACTCTCAAGAGCCTTCTCCAACACTGTGATGTTCAAAAGCATCAATTCTTTGGTGCTCAGCTTTGTTTGGAGAAGGGCATGGCAACCGACTCCAGTGTTCTTGCCTGGAGAATCCCCTGGACAGAAGAGCCTGGTGGGCTACAGTCCATGGGGTCGCAAAGAGTCAGACACGACTGAAGAGATTTGGCACGCACACACACACAGCTTTCTTTATGGTCCAATGCACATCCATACATGACTACTGGAAAAACCATAGCTTTGACTATACAGATCTTTGTCAGTAAAGTAATGTCTTTGCTTCTTAATATGCTGTCTAACCGAGCAGACAGCCCACAAACTGGAGAACAATCACACCAAAGAAGTTCTCACACTGTTGTGAAAGTTCTAGGGCCCACACCAGATTTCCCAACCTGGGATCCAGCAAAGGGACTGAGAGCCCCCATGGAATTTTGGTTTTGAAAGCCAGTATGTTTTGTTATCTTTAACCTGTGCCTGGAGAAGGAAATGGCAACCCACTCCAGTATTCTTGCCTGGAAAATCCCATGGACAGAGGAGCCTGGTGGGCTACAGTTCATGGCGTCGCAAGAGTTGGACACGACTTAGCGACTAAACCACCACCACCAACCTATCTCTACTTTGACCTATTTTGTCATATTTGTATTTTAGAAGATATTGGGCTTAGTGAACAGAGAATCATAACTCTCACCTCCCATGGTTAAAGGAAACATCTGTTTGCAGGAAGTTCTCTCTTTAAGCACAGGGCAGGGACTGGCCCATGCAGACTAAACCAATCTGAAACAGCAGACTGCTTCTGGTCACCTGAGTGCAGAGGTCACCTGGCCTCGCTTCGTTTGCTGTATATAAGCATACTGTGTGTGTGTGTTCAGTTGTGTTCCATTCTCTGCCACCCCATGGACTATATCCCACTAGGCTCCTCTGTCCATGGGATTTTCCAGGCAAGAAAACTGGAGTGGGTTGCCATTTCCTCCTCCGGGGACTCTCCCAGACCCAGAGATGGAACTTATGTCTCCTGCATCGGCAGGCAGATTCTTTATCACTGAGCCACCTGGGAATCATGTAAGTATACTAAAGCCAAATACAGAAGAAAGCAAGAACATCGATCCACTTTTAATTAATAGTTGCTGAAAATTAAGGTAACCAAGTTATGCTACTATCAGCTTGTTTCCAGAGCCCACTGTATTAAAAAAAAATCTTTAAAATAAATTACCCTCTGAAGTTGTGTAAGAAGTACAGGAAAGTAGGGCAGATAGAGTCTAAAAATGATTCTCACTTACAACCTAGGACTATTTTACTTGGTTTCTCGTAATATTTACACACTTTTCAAAATTAAAAAATAAAGTCAGAGAAAGACAAATATCATATGATACCACTTATATGTAGAATCCAAGATTGATACACATGCACTTATTCACAAAGCAGGAACAGACTCACAGACACAGAAAACAAACTTATGGTTACCAACAGGGAGAGGTGGCTGAGGGGAGAGGGATAAATTAGTAGTTTAGGATTAACATATACACATATATAATGTATACATTGTATACATATAATAACTTATTATATAAAATATATAACAAACAAGGACCTACTGTATAGCACAGAGAACTCTACTCAATATCTTGTCATGACCTATAATGAAAAATAAAATCTGAAAAAGAAGATATATGTATATGCATAACTCAGTCACTTTGCTGTATACCTGAAACTAGCTGAACATTGCAAACCAACTATATGCCAGTATACATTACACATTAAAAACAATAGAAAATAAACATTCGGTTTTGCTCTTTGCTAAAACACTCCACATTGAAGAAATAGGACTATGCCGACATCAGTGCATGAGCCAGGGATCTTTGTTTTTCCTACTTGTCAACACTGGAGGCCCCTACAGAAATCTCTTTTTCTTTTTCTTTTTTTTTCCTTTTTTAAGCCAGGTACTTAATTATGTCCTCTTAATTATTTATCCTTGTCAATTTGTATGAAAGCAGCATAGCTGCCGGGATTTTTCCTTGATTTGAGAGCATGACTAAGTAGAGTCAATTCTGGAGCCTTCAGCCTGCTGAATGGCCTTTTGCATCCTGACACCTCATTACTGTCAAACAGCCGTTTCTGACCTGGACTGTGATTCTGGGGCATTGAATCAACCAGCTTTGCTCCGGAGGAACAAACAAACAAGGTTACTGAAAAACCAGTCAGCCTTCAGGTCCTTTGTATGTGTGTTCGTCTGAGCACATGCCAGGGCAGAGGCCAAGGTTTATAACTGGACACTGTGGAAAGAGCAGATAACTTGCAAAATAACTCTGAGCTCCTGCCTTATGTTCCTCATTTAAGAAAATCCTATTGAGTTCCAGTTCTGTCTGGATTGAGTGCTGGTGGCACAAGGTGACCTGCAGGGAACACATGAGCATCCACTTAGCGTCTCGGGTGGGATTATTTTATTCCTTTTATTCTCCATCATCTACACCTATGATGCAATGGGACACCCTGGTTCAGAGTAGATCTGAGTTATACTGACATTTTAATGTCCAGGAGTGGGAAAATTGCCTTTTAAATTTATTAAGACAGGAGTTGTGCTTTAAATATTAAAAATGTTTTCCTGAAAGTGGAGACTTGAATTTACCTTTGAGAGTAGACTTCTCTTTGTTTTGGAAGTTGGGAGGAGGCAATAAAACTTTAATGGAAATTTAAGTTAGATTAAAATAAGGATTCTATTGTGAAATTGAGATTCCAGAAACAGAGCAGTGAAACGGCTCGGCATAATAATGTAGAAAGTTATCTTTTTAGTGCGTGAGGTTGTGTTTTCCAGTATTGTGTTTCCTCTGTGGAAAACTGTTTTGTTTGTGTCTAACTTCGAATTCCGGTGTGAGAGTTGGATCATAAAGAAGGCTGATCACCAAAGAATTGGTGCTTTCAAATTGTGGTGCTGGATAAAACCCTTGAGAATCCCCTGGACTGTAAGGAGATCAAACCAGTCAATCCTAAAGGAAATTAACTCTGAATATTTACTGGAAGGACTGATGCTGAAGCTGGACTCCAATAGTTTGGCCACCTGATGCAAAGAACTGACTCTTTGGAAAAGACCTGATGCTGGGAAAGACTGAAGGCAAAAGAAAAAGGGGATGGCAGAGGATGAGATGGTTGGGTGGCATCCCTGACTCATTGGACATAAACTAGAGCAAATTGCAGGATATAGTGAAGGACAGGGGAGCCTGGTGTGCTATAGTCTATGGGGTCTCAGAGTCGGACATGACTTTACAAATGAACAACAACTACTTTGAATAGAAGAGGAATGCTCAGGGGAGCTCCTGCTGGGAAGGAGAGCAGGGAGATTCCTGGAGGGTGGGGCAAGTGGGCTCTGGGAGCTGTCATTTAGTTTATTGCTTTGAAATTCCTATGTGATATCCAAACACACGCATACTCTGTTCTTAGTTGTTCAGAAGGTTGTCAAGATATAGAACATGTCTGTACTTAAGGAGTGTGTCTGTGTGCACAAGTGTATGTGTACTATGGACTTGCTTCTGTTTGAAGGCCATTGACTAGAGTTTATGGAGGTATCATTAAAAAAAGCTGAATGCCATTCTGAATCTACTCACACACAGAGAGATATTTGGTACACACTAGAATTTCTAGGGTCTGGTAGGACTTCCAGATCATTAAAATATAGGCTTGAAAGAGCTTTCTGATTGCCTAAAGCTTTATGAAGCCTTAAAAAGTAGAAAGTAAGTTTTGGAGGAAAGAACATAGTGACACAGAAATGATGCTCTTCTTTCAAATCCTAATTGTTAAGTCTGATTCGGGTTGTGATGGACTAGCTTGCAGCAGAAGAATCTTCCTACTAAAAACAGCTTAATCAGCTGGATTAAGAAAAAAAAAAATCTGTTTAAAGGCGTCTGAGAGCTACCGAGGCAGCCAGGACTTAATCGACTAATATTCCTGGAAGAAGACGTTTTCATTAGTGTGAGCCATATATTCTATATCATGTTTCCATCAAGACATTTGTCAGTTCATAAAAGGGGTGGAAAGAAAGGCTGAGAAGTACTAGCTCTAGCTGAATATTGAGTAGAGCATTTGGTAGTCTTTAGAATTGGAGGATCCAAGTGGTATTCAGGGCTACAAAATGCCCAGTGATTGGGTACCCAAGATCCTGGAGGAGAACAAAGCACAGAGAATGAGCCCAATAGCAGACTGCTCGTCATGCAGTGGTTCAGGCCAAGAAACGGAAAAATTTAGCAAAACATATGTTCCAAAGGGGCTGAAAAGCTATGCAAGATCCTCACAGTTCTCCATAGTGAGTAGCTAAAAGTTGAATTTCAACATGGATAGTTCCTGGTGAACAAGTCAGGCTTTCCATTGGTGCCCCAGAAGGATTACAGTCTGGAATTGAGACGGGACATATGCATATGTCCTTAGAAAGACTGCAACCCACCCTAAAATCAGATAGAACGCTGAGTACTAATGTTATCTAGTCTCCATCTACCTGCCTCCTGTTCCTGCTTAGTCTCTAAGTTGTGTCCGACTCTTTGTGACCCCATGGACTGTAGCCCTCCAAACTCCTCTGTATATGGGATTCTCCAGGCAAGAATACTGGAGTGGGTTCTCATTTCCTCCTCCAGGGGATTGTCTCAACTCAGGTTTCAAACCCAGGTCTCCTGCACCTCCTGCATTGCCAGGTGGATTCTTTACCACTGAGCCACCTGGGAAGTCTATCTACCTGCCCATCAGAAACTATAAGGAGTCATCTAGAGAAAATAGCATCAACGCAAGGCCTCTGCAAAGTCTTATATTTAACTGCAATTAGCACATGTTCAAGGGATATAACAAAAAAATAGAGAGATAGAGAAACAATAGAAACATTTATAGGTAATCAAGATAGTGCTATGAAAGCTGGACCATCATATTGCAGAAGTGTAGTAGCCATTCTCTCATATGAATTTAGGTGCAAAGATGTTAAAACAAATGTTAACAGATTAAATATTGCAATGCTTTAAATGGATAATACATCATAGAAAAATGTGCATATTCTAGAAAGATAAATATTGTTTAACATTAAAAATATAACCCCCTGAATTATCCATATGCAGAAAAAAGGAAGTAGCCCACGATGTTCTCAGCAGACTAATAGCATGCCATTACTGTCACCATTCATTTGTATACAGACAAACAAAGGCTTTACCAAATGGCTAATATACATACAGAAAAAGCTACTCAACCTTGTTAGTGTGCACAGAAATGAAAAGTGAAAACTACACGCATATACCACCTCATGCATACACAGAAGGATGGCTAAAATTAAAAGGAGAAAATTGAGTATTGCTGAGCATGTAATGTGGAGAAGTAGAGCTTTCATATGCTGTCTGGCAAGTATAAATTAACATTCTGCAAAAGCATAAGGCAGTTTCTACTACAGTATGCATGACACCTCAGAAATTCTACTCCTAAGAGTATACCACGCAGACACATAGACATATACGTACCTAACGATTTGTACACTGATGTTCATAACAGCATTATTTGCCACAGTCAAAAAAATTAAAACAATCTAAATGCCCAACTTGCCAACATCTGCTGGATCATGGAAAAAGCAAGAGAGTTCCAGAAAAACATCTATTTCTGCTTTATTGACTATGCCAAAGCCTTTGACTGTGTGGATCACAATAAACTGTGGAAAATTCTTCAAGAAATGGGAATACCAGACCACCTGACCTGCCTCTTGAGAAATCTGTATGCAGGTCAGGAAGCAACAGTTAGAACTGGACATGGAACAACAGACTGGTTCCAAATAGGAAAAGGAGTACATCAAGGCTGTATATTGTCACCCTGCTTATTTAACTTATATGCACAGTACATCATGAGAAATGCTGGACTGGAAGAAATACAAGCTGGAATCAAGATTGCCGGGAGAAAAATCAATAAACTAAGATATGCAGATGACACCACCCTTATGGCAGAAAGTGAAGAGGAACTGAAAGTTTCTTGATGAAAGTGAAAGTGGAGAGTGAAAAAGTTGGCTTAAAGCTCAACATTCAGGAAACGAAGATCATGGCATCCAGTCCCATCACTTCATGGGAAATAGATGGGGAAACAGTGGAAACAGTGTCAGACTTTATTTTTTTGAGCTCCAAAATCACTGCAGATGGTGACTGCAGCCGTGAAATTAAAAGACGCTTACTCCTTGGAAGGAAAGTTATGACCAACCTACATAGCATATTCAAAAGCAGAGACATTACTTTGCCAACAAAGGTCTGTCTAGTCAAGGCTATGGTTTTTCCTGTGGTCATGTATGGATGTGAGAGTTGGACTGTGAAGAAGGCTGAGCGCCAAAGAATTGATGCTTTTGAATTGCGGTGTTGGAGAAGACTCTTGCGAGTCCCTTGGACTGCAAGGAGATCCAACCAGTCCATTCTGAAGGAGATCAGCTCTGGGATTTCTTTGGAGGGAATGATGCTGAAGCTGTACTCCAGTACTTTGGCCACCTCATGTGAAGAGTTGACTCATTGGAAAAGACTCTGATGCTGAGAGGGATTGGGGGAAGGAGGAGAAGGGGACTACAGAGGATGAGATGGCTGGATGGCATCACTGACTCGATAGACGTGAGTCTGGGTGATATCCGGGAGTTAGTGATGGATAGGGAGACCTGGCGTGCCTCGATTCATGGGGTCACAAAGAGTCGGACATGACTGAGCAACTGAACTGAACTGAAATGCCCAACTACTAGAAACACAAATAAAATCATTGCACAATAAATGGTATACTATTCAGCAATGAAAAAAAAAATCATGCCATACGAATGAAGGTTACAAATAGCATTTTGAGCAAAAAAAAAAAAATAGATATTGAACAACACATACTTTATACAAAGCTCAAAAATAGGTGAAAGTAATTAATGGAAAAAGTCAAGGCTGTGTTGCCTTTGAGAAAGGGAGTTGGTTAGTGACTAGAGGAATTTCTGGGTTGCTAACAGTGTGTCCTTTGTTGATACAAGTGCTGCTTACATAAGTGTGTTCACTTCTAGAAGATTCATCCATCTGCAATGGTAAGATTTTTCTCTTGTCTCTTTTGGGATAGTGCTTTACTAGACTTTTACTAAAAAGAAATTAAAGCCACAATGTGGTGAGTGCTGTAATGCCTTCCTTGAGGTGGGCAGTCATTACACTTCGTGAAATGGAAACCTGCGCATGGAACACCGGCATGCTGGGACACGCGGGATGAACTCTATGCTGGTGTGTCTGGGAGACACTCAGCTAATGCCTTCGATGGGACTGTGGTGATAAATAGGCATTTTTCAGGCTCAAAGAGAAAAACATGGTAAATGAAAAAGGAAAAGCATACACTGAGAAGTTTTCCAAAGCTAAAAACTCTGAAAATGTAGCAACTTTCTGCAAATGCTGAATTAATTGCTAAACTTTTGCAACTTGAAGTCCTTTAATCCATTTGACCAGACTATGAAAGAGAGATGGAGAGACAAGATTTGCTCTTCATGAGGCTGATTACCCATTTCCTACCCCCTGCTGCCTACCTATTAGGCATGTGGCTACTCATTAGCCCCAGCGAGAGGGCTCGGGAAAGGAAAGGGGGAAAAGTCAAATTGGTTAATTAGGCAGCCCTGGCCAGAGGTTTAGTAGGAGGAGGTTGAAAACTAATAGCTAAAATGAGTCAGTTAGACATAATGAAACTCTAGGTGTTGGGTTCCTCATGACTCTATGGAGAAATGAGAATTCACTTTAATTTACTTTTTAATAGTGTCCCATCTGATGCAAGATCTTTTATACTCAATGCACCAAGTAAAAGTTTTAATGTATAGAAGTTGCTCAGGAAAATAGCCCTCATTGAATCTTTCAGTATGGATTCCCTGAACAAATACAAAACATGAAATCAGAAACAACTCTAAGAAGTCCATTTTTTTAAGAACCAACTCTAGGCTGTTACAAAGAGGCAAGGGAAAAACGACAGGTGCTTTTAGAGACGTATGTAGCAAATGACATTATATACTTTTTAAACTAAATGTTCCTGATTTTTATTTTCCAATTACAGGACATATAACAGTTCTAAAAATAACTATATCTTTAGAATTGTGTACTGGATCATTCAACTTCAAGCAATGCTTTCAGAATAGAGAAACTTTCTTTATATTGGAATATGATTCAAGGCTATCCTAAAATATATTTACTGCATTTGAAAGCAGTTACTGGCAAGTGACTTACTTAGCACTGAAAAGGTTCATTTTAACATGTCTTCAGAAAACAACCATATGATTAAACAGTGTACTTCCCATGCCAACTTGGTCTGCTAAATCATCTTCAGCAATACACTTTTCAGTGATCATACAGGGCCTCTGACGTCTTGGAACCCACATATGAATAGGCAAAACATGGTGAAACTGTTAAACGGCAATAGTCCAATGAGACACAGTTGGGAAATACTCACAATGGAGAGGTGACAGACGAGGTATGAGAGGGTTTATGAGTGGAGAAAGTAACCGCAGAGAAAACAGACCATTCATGAGAAGCCACTCATTTCTGGAATCTAACAATACCTGTAAAAAACCTACAGGAAAAAGTCACATTGTGGTTGACACATGTGCAAAGCACATACAATAATAGTGTCCATACAAATTTATTAAGTAGTAAATTGTCACAGCAATATGGTGTCTAGGTATGGTTGATGGAGACTCTGTACTTCAAAGTCAGAGGTTTAAGCAACTTAGACCGGACTCTGAAATCTCATTTGTCTCTGAAACTAGGAAGTTACTGGTTAACTTTGGTGTGGTACCAGTGGGTTTCCAAGTGTTCTGTATAACTTGTCAACAAACAAATGGCAATGAAATGTGAAATGATGAGATGCTTAATTATTTCTTTCAAGCTGGATTTTCTGGTATGGGATACATGGTTAATGAATCCTGCTGTTATCTAGTCACGACTTCCAGGTATGGAGTTATTTGATCTAACAGATGAATCACTGCAAGGATTTCTGTCTTAGCAGTAAGAACAGAGTCAAACTGGAAGAACAAATGATCTCTATCTCATCTATAATTACTCCAGCAGCACTGTGCTTCCCAGATTATTTTCTTATTGAAATACAGACAGAAAAGGTATAGGTTTAGTTGACCTGCTCTCAAGCTGCACCTAGCTGCATTTGTCAAGGTTCTCCAGTGAAATAATCAGTAGTAGATAGAATAGATAGAACCTATATATACTTGTATTTCCAGTAGTCATGTACAGTTGTGAGAGTTGGACCATAAAGAAGGCAGAGTGCCAAAGAACTGATGATTTTGAACTGTGGTGCTGCAGAAGACTCTTGAGAGTCCCTTGGACAGCAAGAAGATCAAACCAGTAAATCCTCAAGGAAATCAGTCCTGAATATTCATTAATGTTGAAGCTGAAACTCCAATACTTTGGCCACCTGATACGAAGATCTGACTCATTGGAAAAGTCTCTGATGCTGGGAATGATCGAAGGCAGAAGAAGAGGGTGACAAAGGATGAGGTGGTTGGATGGTGTCACCGACTCAATAGACATGAACTTGGGCACACTCTGGGAGATAGTGAGGGACAGGGAAGCCTGGCATGCTGCAGTCCATGGGGTTGCAAAGAGTCAGACATGACTTGGCACCTGAACAGCAATAACAACTATATATATATATATATATATATATATATATATACACATATATATATATATACACACACACACACATATATATAGAGAGAGAGATTTCTTTTGAAGAATTGGTGGCTTACATAATTTTGGAGATTGGCACATCCAAAATCTACAGAACAGGCTGGCACCCTGGAGACCCTGGAAGGGTTGATGTCGCAGGTCAAGTCTGAAAAGTCTGGATGAAAAATTCCTTCTTACTCAGGGTGACTAGGTCCTTTTTCTCTTAAGGCTTGCAAACTGATTGTGTGAAGCTCATCCACATTAAGGAGAGTAACCTGCTTACACAAAGTCTACTGACTAAAACGTTGATCTCATCTAAAAAGTACGTTCACGGGGACATTTAGACTGATGTTTGACCAGATAATTGATACCATGGCCTAGCCAAGTTGACACATAAAATTAAACATCACACTAGCATTTATACTTCTCAGTAAAAGGGATCTGATTTAGTCAGACATCACTTTCTAATGGGGCTTCCTAGGTGGTTCAGTGATAAAGAATCTGTATGCCAATGTAAGAGACACAGGTTCGATCTTTGGGTCAGGATGATCCCTTAGAGAAGGAAATGGCAACCCCTTCCAGTATTCTTGCCTGGAAAACCTCATGAATGGAGAAGGCTGGCGGGCTACAGTTTGTGGGTTCACAAAGCATCAGACACAACTGAGTGACTGAGCATACAGCACATGCTTTCTAAAATGGAGCACTGCACTGGGAAGAGTTTTGTCCTGATTTTTCCCAGTTCAGGCGTTAGAGTCTGTTGGCATCTTTCAGAGTATATATTACTTACCTTTGATTCTTGCACTGAATACTGTTCCCTTTGACTGTGGGCAAAGAATTAGGTGTGGTTTTACTCAATGCTCATGAATCATGACAAATCATACACGGAGAGTTGCTGAAGGCTGCTTTTCCTAGAAATGCTCTGAGTAACACAGGCATGTAGATTTCTAACAATTTCTCTTCACCATACATCCAAAGTCTGTGTGTTGATTTATATTAGCAATGCATATGCTCTAAAGAGAAATCTGAAATCTTATCACTCCCTTTTAAATGTCCTTGTTTCTCTACTAGGTATGATTGACATTTCACATTGTTTTAATTTTCATTTATTTGAAACCCAGGGGAGGAAAAAATCTTCTCAAGTTTTTATCCTTTCCTCCTTGAGCAAATTTTTTACTCATATGATTTATCTATTCATCTGTTGAAATCTGTTTTCCTTATACATTTGAGTAAGCTTTTCATATAGTGAAGATATTAACCTCTATGCCTTCAGCATATTGAATATAAGCATTCCAGATTTAAACATTTTCCTTTTATTTTAATAATATTTATTTTAATCACATGGAAATATAAAATTGCCTACTTCAAATCTATGAATTTTTCTTGAATGATTTCTTCTATTCTTTCAAAACTTACTCCATTACTATATAATAAATATTCTCTTTTACTTTGGGTTACCATGATTATACTGTTAAAAAATTAAGTTTTAAGGCCATCTATGGTCTGTTTTAGAGAATGTTAAAACCCTTCACTATAGTCTATTTTAGAGAATGGCATCTAGTATGGATCTGTTTTTTTTTCTCCAATTACTTCAAGGCAGTTCACTAAATACATTTTTATTCTTATATTTTTGTAAAATTTTTATTTAAATTATTTAAAATAAAATATATGCATATGCATGTACAAATATATCTGTGTGTTTGTGTGTGTATCTATCAATATACATCTCTGCATATATAGATAGATATCTACCATAATATAGCTATATCTATTTAACTGTCTGTTGAGAAAAATAGAGAAGTAAAAATATTTCTAGTTGTTCACTCAATGCCAATTTTCAAGGTGTATGTCAAGGTTGGAAGCATGCCAACTTCTAAACTGACACAAATCTTATTTTATTCTGGGAAACAATATGCTTAGTTATAGTTATCTCCCCATACTCCCTTGCAATATGAATAGATATGTCACCAAGTTCTGGCCAACAACATATAAACAGAAGTCAAGGGACAGGGAACATGGAACCATAATTTAAAAGGGACGACACTTGGCTTGCATCTCTCTTCAGCTGTTTAACCTCCTCCTTTTCTGCTTCATCCTGTACAGATCTGGTACCTGGAGATAGACAATCACTTTGCCTAGAGGGCTAGGAAAGCCACACATTGCAGTTGGTGGAGCAGAAAGCTGGAAGAACCTGAGTTTTAATGGCATCTTGAGGCAGTGGCACCAACTCTGGCTTGCCTACCTCTCCTACATCCTTGATATGTGAGGCACCGTTGGTTCACTGTGCCGTCATTTTTCGGCTATCTGTAGCTGAACGCAGGCCTAATGAAGGTGCTTAGTTCTGTGTAGGATTTATAGGGTTTTCTCTTTGCTGAAAATAGCAAATTAGGCATGCTTCTAAAACTTGATCAGTTTTTTTTTTAATACCATAAAATACTATAATCTTTTATAGAGATGATTTAGTTTTGAATATAAAGTGGATTAAATAAAACCATGCATAATTTAAAACTTTATCTAGAAAATTTATTGACCCAAATGGGCCTGTAATATGATTAAACCAGGGCCTGGACACAAACAGTTCATGTTCTGGTGGGTTGAACAAGCATGTGTTAGTAATTAGGATGCCCTCTGAGAAGTGTAGAAGATGTTAAGTTTCCAAAGTTCAACCCAAGCTCTTTTCAAAGTCTGTTTTCCTGTATTTCTTCTTTCATATAGGGTGGACCATTAAGTCATCCAAGATTCATATTTCAGAGTCTTCTTTCTTCCTTTCGTTCACCATCAACCCAATTCCTAGGCTGCTTTGATTTGTGTCACTCTCCGTTTATAACACCAGAATTTATGTGCAGCAAATGGTTTATTGCACTTCCCTATTAGCTGTTTGCCTACCGTTGACTTGTCCTTCTCTACTCCTTTCTATTTTTGTGCCTGCTACCAGAATCATCTTTCCAAAAGTTTTGACTATGTTATTTTTCAGCTTAAGAATATTTTTTAAGTTTCACATCATCTATCAGACAGAGCCTAACTCTTTAACATGGCTGGTCAGACCCATCACCCAATCTGTATACCTACCATACAAGTTGCAGCAGCCAAGAATAAATGAGAGCTTTATAAAAATGTGGTGTCCTTTCTGGTCCTCCCCTATGGCATGGGAAGCCTTGTCTTCCCTTCTGTTTGAACTATAACTTCCCAACTATTCAAAGATAATATACTTTCTGAAAGCTTTTCTTATCCTCCCTGTTTTGCCTTCTCCTGACTCACAGGAATTTCTTCCTTTTCCCCTCTTTCCCTCTCTCTCCTTTCCTCTTTCCCCCTCTAGCAACTCCCTTCCTCCTCCTCTTCCTTTCTTTCTTCTTGCTTCTCTCTCTCTGCCCCCCATCCCATTTTTCCTTGCCTACACATTTCCTTTCTTTCTTTTCACTCTCATTTCTTTAATTCCTTCATTCACCATACTGTAATACTGGTTAATATATTTGTACTTCCAAAAATCAGAGACATCACATTGCCCACAAACATTCATATAATCAAAGCTACGGTTTTTTCAGTACTCATCTACAGATGTGAGAGTTGGACCGTAAAGAAGGTTGAACAGCAAAAATTTGTTGCTTTTGAACTGTGGTGCTGGAGAAGACTCTTGAGAGTTTCTTGGACAGCAAGATCAAACCAGTCAGTGCTGGAGAAAATTAACCCTGAGTATTCATTGGAAGGACTGATGCTGAAACTGAAGCTCAAATACTTTGGACACCTGATGCAAAGAGCTGACTTATTGGAAAAGACTCTGATGCTGGGAAAGACTGATGGCAGGAAGAGAAGGGGGCTACCCAGGATGAGGTGGTTGGATGGTATCACTGACTCAATGCACATTAGTTTGAGCAGGCTCTGGGAGATAGTGAAGGACAGGGAAGCCTGGCATGGGGCAGTTCATGTGGTCACAAAAATTCAGACATGACTTAGTGACTGAACAACAACATTTCCAAAAAGTCTGTGAATTCCCTGTAGCAGAAACTCTGTTACAAGTGTGTTTTTCTACTGCAGAAGGTAGGATTTAATTTCATAACATATGGATCTACTGTTAAAACTCTCTTAAATCTTTCATAAATTTATTATTATAATTAAGAATAGCAATAGCTAATAGCTATAGTAGCATCATTATGTGACAAGCTTTATGTATAAGTAAACATCTAATAGGCATTCATTTGCATGTTTACTACTTGGACAGTGATATGTATTTATAAATATGTAATGTATATGGTAATTCACATTACCTAGTAGAACATTCAAAAGTGGATCTTTTCCTTTAATTTTTATCATTATTTTGCTGAAGTCTGAGTGTTGAATCTGTGTAAATTAAATACATATATGTCATAACTCAATTGTATTTTATTTCCCTTATTGTTGAAAATATGATTAAAATTTACCTTCAGTGAGTTATTTTTTTCACTTTTATTCTGAAAGTGAGTTTAATACATGAAATTAGTAGTACATCTAATAAAACTATTTAGGCCTCATCAATATTTCCCTACTAGGTCCCCCCTGCAATGGCTCAAAACCAGATCTATATCTCCACATTCTGATCATCTGAAAATGGTGCCCTTTTAAATCTCTGGGCTGTGCTGTGCTTAGTCGCTAAGTTGTGTCTGACTCTTTGTGACTCCATGGACTGTAGCCCGCCAGGCTCCTCTGTCCATAGGGATTCTCTAGGCAAGCATACTGGAGTAGGTAGCATATCCTTTCTCCAGGGAATCTTCCTGACCCAGGAATGAAACCAGGGTCTCTTGAGTTGCAGGCAGATTCTTTACCAACTGAGGTAAGAAGGAAGCCTTTTAATCTCTAGGTAGTCACAACAGGGCAGAAAGTCCTTTTTAATTATCACCTCCCTCAACCCCACTATGAAGCTTCACACTGGCCTTGATCAAGCAACAGATTTTTTTCTACTCTCAGGATCCTGGATCTCACTTTTGGAAACAAAAACGCTGACTGATGAGCTGTTTCCAGGGCTGTCCAGCTCAAACCCAGAAGGCTAATAACTGCCCCCTGGTGGTAAAATTTATGTGCCTTTCGAAAAGCAAAGGCTTGGCTACCTTCCTAGGGAAGGTGAAAACATATTTTTCATTTCTTTCTAGGGAGACTATGGTCACAAAAGCAAAGTATAATGCAATTTCTCAGTAGGTCACCATGATATTTTAACCTCTCTTTACTCTCTCTACTTTATATTTCAACTTTTAATTCTGGCTCGGTTACTCTGATTACCTGCTGAAACAGCTCTGGGATCAAGACACTCGGCTAGGGCAGGTTTAGTAACTGGTATATTTGGGGAAGGGACAGACTTTGAGGGGTTAGTGTTTGATTTCAAAATCTCAAGGACAAAATTTCAGTTTAGGAAGGTGAAAAATTCAGGAGGTAGATGACAGTGAGAGTTGCATAACAGTGTAAATGTATTTATTGCCACTGAATGGTACAGTTAAATATGGTTAAATAGCATGTTTCATATTATGTGACTTTTACTGAAATTTAAAAAAGCATATACACACGCAGACAAACATGTCAAATAGATTGGGCACCAAATTCTAAGATCGATTTTTTTTTTTTTTTTTCCTGAATCACAAACTCCTAAGTGATATGGAATTTTAATAAGTTTGGGCAAAAAGTTACTTCAGTGTTCCCAATAAAGCCTTTGATTATGTGGATCACAAGAAACTGGAAAATTCTTAAAGAGCTGGGGATACCAAATCACCTTACTTGCCTCCTAAGAGACCTATAATGCAGGTCAAGAAGCAACATTTAGAACTGGACATGGAACAACAGACTGGTTCAAAATTGGGAAAGGAGTGCATTTTATATTCAAAGCTGTATATTGTCACCTTCCTTATTCAACTTCTATACAGAGTACATTGTGTGAAATGACGGGCTGGTTGGAATCAAGATTGCTGGGAGAAATATTAACAACCTCAGATACACAGGTGATATCATTCTAATGGGAGAAAGTGAAGAGGAACTAAAGAGCCTCTTGATGGGGGTGATAGAGGAGAGTGGAAAAGCTGGCTTAAAACTCAACATTCAGAAAACTAAGATCATGGCATCCAGTCCTATCACTTCATGGCTAATAAATGGGGAAAAAGTGAAAACAGTGGCAGACTTTATTTTCCTGGTCTCCAAAATCACTGTGGATGGTAACTGCAGCAACTGAATTGAAAGACTTTTGTTCCTTGGAAGAAAGCTATGACAAACCTAGACAGCATATTAAAAAACAAAGACATCACTTTGCCAACAAAGGTCCATATAGTCAAAGCTATGGTTTTTCCAGTAGTCATGTACAGATATGAGAACTGGAACATAAAAAAGGCTGAGCACTGAAGAATTGATGCTTTTGAACTGTGGTGCTGGAGAAGACTTTTGAAAGTCCCTTGGACAGTGGAGAGATCAAACCAGTCGATTCTAAAGAAAATCAACCCTGAATATTCATTGGAAGGACTGATAGTGAAGCTGAAAGTGAAAGTCGCTTAGTCCTGTTCAGACTCGTCTTTGCGACCCTATGGACTACACAGTCTTTCATGCATTTTTATTATCCTTATTTTTACTACCAATTTTCAATTCAAGAGGAATAAAATCTTTTCAAGTGAAAATGAGGAAATATATATTGAAGAATACTAATTAAAATTTAAGTTCTATACACAAAATGCTTATATACAATTATAACCATACTGCATAAGAAGGGAGATCTTTATTTCATTGTCTCCTTTGGGTACATTATTTGCTCCAGAACTCTCTCCTACATAGTGGAAAATCATCCCCCAGGTATTATTTTTCACATATGGCTATTTACTATTTTTAATTTTTATTGGAGAATGTTTGTGTGTGCGCGCTCATCCATTTCAGTCTTGTCTGACTCTTTGCCACCCCATTGACTGTAGCCTATTGGGCTCCTCTGTTAATGGGACGCTCCAGACAAGAATACTAGAGTGGGTTGCCCTGTCCTCCTCCAGGGGATCTTCCTGACCTGGGGATCAAATTCGAATCTGCCTGAGTGTCCAGAATTGCAGGCAGATTCTTTACCCCCTGAGCCACCTGGGAAGCCCTTATTGTAGTATAGGTGATTTATAATGTGTTAGTTTCTGCTGTACAGAAAAGTGAATCTGTTTCACATATACACTCTTATTTCTAAGTTATACCAAAGCAGTTGGAGAAGGCAATGGCACCCCACTCCAATACTCTTGCCTGGAGAATCCCATGGATGCAGGAGCCTGGAAGGCTGCAGTCCATGGGGCCGCTGAGGGTTGGACAACGATCGAGCGACTTCACTTTCACTTTTCACTTTCATGCATTGGAGAAAGAAATGGCAACTCACTCCAGTATTTTGCCTGGATAATCCCAGGGATGGGGGAGCCTGGTGGGCTGCCGTCTATGGGGTCACACAGAGTCGGACACGACTGATGTGACTGACTTAGCAGTAGCAGCAGCAACCAAAGCAGTGGCTCAATGTATTTGCAAGTGGCTCAGGCAGTAAAGAATCTGCCTTCAATGCAGCAGACCCAAGTTCGATCCCTGGGTTGAGAAGATCCCCTGGAGAAGGGAAAGGCAACCCACTCCAGTATTCTTGCCTGGAGGATCCCACAAACAGAGAATCCTGGCAGGCCGTAGGCCATGGGGTCACAGAGTCAGACATGATTGAGCGACTAACACGTTCACTTTTTTTCACATTAAAATAGGTACTGCTGCTCCTGCTGCTGCGTAGCTTCAGTCGTGTCCGACTCTGTGCAACCCCATAGACGGCAGCCCAGCAGGCTCCCCCATCCCTGGGATTCTCCAGGCAAGAACACTGGAGTGGGTTACCATTTCCTTCTCCAATGCATGAAAGTGAAAAGTGAAAGTGAAGTCGCTCAGCCGTGTCCGACTCTTCGCGACCCCATGGACTGCAGCCTACCAGGCTCCTCCATCCATGGGATTCTCCAGGCAAGAGGACTGGAGTACGGTGCCATTGCCTTTTGGAAAATAGGTACTGAGTATCAGCAAAGACTGTTTCACTTCTGTTTGAGCTCTCCTTGGTCCACAGTCAGTATTCTTGGAGCTGTTTGAAGAGACTTTCTCCATTGTTGGTAGAGATGTTTTCTCTTTTGAGAAATCTTAGGGCTATGCCAAACATCATTTGGTGCTCATAAACTCAACAGTAGCTAAGGTTTCTTCCTTCAACACTGGGACATCTTTTGCTATGGGCTCCCAGGCATAAAACAAAGTTATATTTTGTTATAACGAAGTAATCCCTTTAAGGTCTTTTTTTTTTTTTTTTCTGGTTCTCATTTCTTACAAGAAACTTCTTGTGTGCTTTAAAAAAAGTTTCTCTTCATATTTAGAAGAAATCATTCAGAGTTCTGTGTCTACACCTCATAAAAAAAATCTCTCTCCTCTGCAACTTCATTCTAATAAAAACTTCCAAATAAAACCATAACTCTAGAGATATTGTTTGATTAAACATAATAATTTATATTCTCAATAAGCAAAGAACTTTATATTTTCACTATGAACTACTAATAAAGTATTAGAAACTGGTTTTGTGTTTGTATAGCTAAAGTTCCCATTCTGGTGATTTACAGAATACAAAGACACAGACTGCCCTTAGAGTGTATTACAGCGTCTGTGTCTGAGAATAAAAATTTGATTCATTTCTCTCCTCTCTCTCTACCCTTTCCCAACCCCACCCTATGTAAGAATCTGATTAGAACATCTCATTGGGTACAACATTAATTCAGAACACATTCCTACAGATTTTGTGTGTTGTCTTCACTACTGACAGAGTAGCAATAGCATCTTAACTTTGCATTAGTTTATAACTCCTGCTGGTGGAAGGCATGAGATCAGAGAATTCTTCACTGGAATGAACCTTGTAGCTCGAAGAACACTGAATCAGAACGTGTCTTGTAGGGTATTGAACTCTAAATTTAGATACAAGTGAAAGTGAGGGGAAAGAAATGAGGTGACAGAAACAGGCCCCACAGCAAGGTGATAATAAGTAGATAATTCCATCCCAAGAGTCAGGCTCAAGCAGAGAGGAGAGAGGTATCAGTTCAGTTCAGTTCAGTTCAGTTGCTCAGTCGTGTCCAACACTTTGCGACCCCATGAACCACAGCACACCAGGCCTCCCTGTCCATCACCAACTCCTGGAGTCCACCCAAGCCCATGTCCATTGAGTCGGTGATGCCATCCAACCCTCTTATCCTCTGTCGTCCCCTTCTCCTCCTGCCCTCAGTCTTTCCTAGCATCAGGGTCTTTTCAAATGAGTCAGCTCTTTGCATCAGGTGGCCAAAACATTGGAGTGTCAGCTTCAACATCAGTCCTACCAATGAACACCCAGGACTGATCTCCTTTAGGATGGACTGGTTGGATCTCATTGCAGTCCAAGGGACTCTCAAGAGTCTTCTCCAACACCACAGTTCAAAAACATCAGTTCTTCGGCACTCAGCTTTCTTTATAGTCCAACTCTCACATCCATACATGACTACTGGAAAAACCATAACCTTAAATAGATGGAACTGAGAATAAAAAGAAAGAAAGAAAGAAAAAAAAAAAAGCTATACTATAAACTGGCTTACTCAAGAAGAGGTCTAATTTGATGGTTTTATATGGTTATGGTTTTATATAGTTTATATAGTTGCTAAATCGTTACCAACTCTTGCAACCCCATGGATTGCAGCCCACCAAGATCCTCTGTCCATATGGGATCCTCCAGGCAAGAATAATGGAGTGGGTTGCCATTTCCTTCTCCAGAGGATCTCCCCACTCCAGGGATTGAACCCAGGTCTCCCTCATTGCAGGCAGATAGTTACCAACTGAGCTATGAAGGAATCCCAATATATACTACTATATACAAAATACATAAACCAGTAAGCAACAAGGTCCTAATGTATAGCATAAGGAATTATAGTCCATATCTTATAACAACCAATAATGGGAAAAATCTACCAAAGAGTATCCAACTATCTGTCTGTGTATCTATCTACTGAATCACTCTGCTGCACACCTGAAACATAGGAAATCAACTATAGTTAAAACAACAAAAAAAATAGGTCTAAGAGATGGACTTTGAACAAAGAAGTATAAAGACTGAATCACAAACACATACTGTTCAGGTTGTTGATATAAGTACCTACTTGCTCATTTAGTCATACAAACTTAAGTTTAAAAAAGGTCTTAAAAGTTATACCCTTTACCCTCTTGTCATTCAGTGGTTGGTTGTTCTCTATGACATAAAAAGAAAATATTCAACCACGGTTTTGAATCACTCTGTGAAACATACATTTGGTCAAATATATAAAAGTCACCCACCTCCTTATCTTCTATCTTTCGGTGGAGTTTTGATTTTCAGATGACCTCTTCCTGGTTAATTGTAGATGTCTCCTATACATGCATATAAATACAGAAACCAATCAAAGATGCTAGAAAGGAGGGTTGCTGCTAAGTTGCTCCTAAGTCACGTCAGTCGTGTCCGACTCTGTGTGACCCCAGAGATGGCAGCCCACCAGGCTCCCCCGTCCCTGGGATTCTCCAGGCAAGAACACTGGAGTGGGTTGCCATTTCCTTCTCCAATACATGAAAGTGAAAAGTGAAAGTGAAGTCGCTCAGTCGTGTCCGACTCTTCTCGACCCCATGGACTGCAGCCCACCAGGCTCCTCCACCCATGGGATTTTCCAGGCAAGAGTACTGGAGTGGGTGCCATTGCCTTCTCCGAGAAAGGAGGATAGGGCATATATTTAGCAAGGGTATAAATTTTTATAGGAAACTGGCAAGTTTCCATTTATTTTCTGTAGTTGTCATCTTCATAAGATTTAGATGTATCAATAATATTTATGTGGCATCTACTTGTAAGTTGTCTTAAATCATAAATATAGACATTTTATGTAGAACTATGCATTAACTGTCCATCAACTTCAAGGACATAAATAATTATTTGTTTTAGCTTTGAGAAGCTAACATTGAAAAATATGTCTCTATCCTCTGATATAATTGGAGATTTTATGTCTCAAAATACTAAAACAATATGTAGTACATTGACTGGCTTCCTAGTCTTCTTCCCTCCTAAGCTCAAGTTCTTTCTTAATTAGCTAATACTTAGCAACAACTTGACACATTATTTAGAGAGCTGTGCCTAACTTTCCTGCTTCATTGGTTTATTAATAGCTTTGAGTGCAGGGCTGGGAAAAAGAGCTGTGTGAACAATGAATTACATGTTACCACTTTATTGGGATAGGAGCAAAAATGGGGAACATTTTTGAAATTTTAAGTATTCAAATGATTGCAAATAAATGTGAAATATATATAAGTGATTTAAAGTCATCTTCTTAAAACCAAGAATCTTGCTTGCCTGAAAGCAAGTGTTTCCAGGTTCATGTCATCTGAGTAAAGCAGATTTTTGACACAGCAGTAAGCAAACTATTCTGAAATCTGTCCAAACATGTAATTGAATCATACTTGCTCAAGCATAAATTTCTTTTTCACCATAAGTTAAACAATCAAATATAGAAATTGATAGCAGATTTCTGACATAAAGAGCTTAGATAGATCTAGGATTTGTGGAAAGAGATATAAAAGTATGTGGTTAATTTATTTGATTTATAGGTAGTATTCAAAAGTAAGCTTGCTGCTGCTTAGGGAAGACATAGAGAAGAGGTGGAAGGAACATTGGTATTCTTGGCTATACTGCGGACTTGGGAAAACAATATTACTGTTTTAAAGCAATTGAGGCTATTCCAGTCTTCAATATTCCTTATCAATGGCAACTGTCATGGGTGAATGAATACTGGTTTTCCTATTGCTTTGGTATCTTTCCCTGATCATATCTCTAAACATTAATTGTATCTCCAGTAGAACCCAATGGAAGAGCTCCCCTATCCTAAATCACTCAAGTTCTCAACTGTACTGTATATCTGAGGTATATATGAAGGCAACGTAAATGAAAAATAATAATAAAATCAGTTAAACTCCAAGCCCACATTTAGAATCCTTATGGCCTAGATTGCTGGTTGAAGCCCAGAGGCTATGAGAACTCCTTTGACCTGGGTCAGCCTAACTTAAACAGCCCAGAGAATAAGGTCACTCAATTCTTCTTAGGTTCCTTTTCTCTAAGCTTCATTCTATCCTTGGCCTATAAAACTTCATCACACAAATACTGAAAATAATATGATACTAAGCAATCACTTTCAGTCTCTTCATTAATGGAGGGTTGCCTGGTGTGCTGCAGTTCATGGGACTGCAAAGAGTCAGACACAGCTTATGACAGAATAATTCTATATTAAATAAAACATGTCGGTATACAGAATTAATTTATGGTAGTTCTAGTATTGGCATAAGCAGATATTTACTAAGTATTTATTTGTTTGTTTTAATTTTAGTTACCTAAGTTTTCTAACTTGGATGAACTTTTTTTTTTCTCTTTTTCACTCTAGTACTTAATCAGCAAGTTCTTTTACCACAACATGTATCATTTTCTTTTATGAAATAATTTGTACAAGTGTCTTAATCTTTCTAATTCTAACTTAGACTACTTATATATGGCCCATACTGATTTAATTATATGTCGTGTGAAACTTTTCGATGTGCTCTGTAATGTTTTTTGATCTGTAATACTTTTAAATAGTGCAAATTCAAAAAAAATGAAAATTTAATCTTTAATGAAATGTTCTTATTTCTATATTTGCTACTTAGCCTTTCTAGTTCAAGATTAAATTTGATGATACCTGTCAAAATTCATTAACAAGTATTTTTGAAGGTGCAAAATATGGATATTGGTTGCTACGAAAATTAAACAAGTAAAAAAAGATAATCCCTAATCTCAAGGTTGTTTTAGTAGTGATGGGGATAGAGGTGCCTGCAAAGAGCTAGACAGAAAGGCATCATGATATAAAGTGTAAAATAAAAACCCAGGCAAAAGTAGGTACTGATTTTTAAATGCTTATGCTGCTTTGGACATTCAGTTATTAACTCTTAAAACAACTCTTCAAGGCGGTATTATTAACCATGTCTTACTTTAAACAAAAGCAAAAACACAAGAAAACACCTAAAGAGTAGAGAGTTTAGGGAACATGCTGAAACACATCAGTAACAGGACCAGTATTTTGACCTGGGTATTTCTCATGTAAGCACCTCCATAACCACCCATTGTCTTTTTGATAAGGGAACATAGAGAAAGTATTTATTCTTTTTGTCTTTGGACAGACATGTCTAACAGATGGTATCTAAAAGATGCCATTGAAATAACTTAGAATGAGGACAAGTAGAAAGGAAAAACCATGCCGAAAAAGCTCCAAGAACACACGGAGAGGAGAAATGTGACAATAAAAGGTATGTCTTCATGATGTTATAATCTGTTTTCTATTTTAGTCCAAATTCTAGACACATTATAAAAACTTTCAGGGACTTTCTAAATGGTGATATTTAGAGAAAAGACAGTGTATTCCATTTTCTTTCTTTCTTTGCCTTTTTATAATGTTTCATGGAGTTCTCACAGCAAGAATGTAAAAATGAAAGTCACTCAATCGTGTCTGACTCTCTGTGACCCCATGGACTCTATAGTCCATGGAATTCTCCAGCCAGAATACTGGAGTGGGTAGCCTTTCCCTTCTCCAGGGGATATTCCCAATGCAGGGATTGAACCCAGGTCTCCCGCATTGCAGGCGGATTCTTTACCAGCTGAGCCACAAGAGAAGCCCAAGAATACTGGAGAGGGTAGCCTATCCCTTCTCCAGGGGATCTTCCTGACCCAGGAATTGAACTGGGGTCTCCTGCATTGCAGGCAGATTCTTTAACAACTGAGCTATGCGGGAAGCCCACAGCAAGGATACTGGAGTGGTGTTCCATTTGCTCCTCCAGTGGGCCATGTTTGTCAGAACTCTCCACAGTGACCCACCCATCTTGATTCATTGAGTTAAGCAAGCCCTTTTGCCATGACAAAGCAATGACCCATGAAGGTGAAAAAAAATGATGCTTTTGAATTGTGGTGCTGGAGAAGACTCTTGAAAGTCCCCTGGACACTAAAGAGATAAAACTAGTCAATTCTAAAGGAAATCAACCCTGAATACTCATTGGAAAGACTGATGCTGAAGTTCCTGAAGCTCCAATACTTTGGCCACCTGATGCTAACTTTGGAAAAGACCCTGATGCTTGCAAAGATTGAAGAAGAAGGAGAAGAGGGCAATAAAGAATGAGATGATTGGAGAGCATCACTAATTCAATGGACATGAACTTGGGTAAACTCTTGGAGATAGTAAGGGACAGGGAGGCCTGACCTGCTGCAGTCCATGGGGTCACAAAGAGTCAAACATGACTTAGCAACTGCACAACAGCAGCAATGATAATAGTGCATTCAATAAGATTCTTAGAAAGGACCATGAAGCAAGGCAAAGGACGCAAGGATTCCAGAAATTTTCATACCCAAAATAAGCAGTTTTCTCTGCGTTGCAGAGAAGAATAAAACACATATATCAATTGGGTCAGGTTGCTCCTAGAAAGCCGAGATCCCATCCTAATAATCATTTTACCTCCATAGACTCTGTCCAAGGTAGACCTTTAACATATATATTTTGAAAGATGTTCAAACCCCAGGAATAGTCATTTCTCTCTGGTTTTGTGTGTGTGTGTGTGTGTGTGTGTGTGTGTATTTTAAAAAGGCCTGCATGTCTGTCTGATAAAATATTTGAGGGAAGGTTAGCATTTTGGAGGTCTTCAAATCACAAAAGTTTGACTTTTTGTCTATATTGAATTAACAGAATGACCATAATAGTTTTCTTACTATCCACTATGACCAGCTGGATGTCAACGTTTCCTATCAGTAAATCAACATACAGAATAAATAAATAGCTCTTTGTAGCTATAGTTGTCCTTCTCATTAGAAATAGGTAACTGAGGCCTTTTAAACTTGGCAAATTAGTGTTGTCCCATATACTTTAACTGCTTAAGTAAAGTTAGGTGTCTCCTGGCTCTGCTTTGAATGTTCTGTCTTAGACATTGAGCGTAGGCAGAAGAGTAAAGACACGATAGAAGGTCCCCTGCATACGAACCTTCAGGTTGTGAATTTTCAAAGACGCAAATGTTCAATCACATACGTTAGTTTACATGTCCAGTGTATGTTCTCACATGCATGCATCCTTACAAGTGGTTGTGCTTTTGTGTACTTTGCTGTATAGTGCTGTATAGAGTCCAGTAGTATAGCATCTTTATTTCAAGCCCAGGATGTCTTGAAGCAAGTATAAAAGCAATGGTGATGTAGCTGGTACTGCTAAGAAGCACCAGCTGTGTATTGTACTATGGTACTTTTCAAGGGTCTGTACTGTAAGACTAAAAATTTTTTCTTTATCCTTTGTGATGGTTTTTTTATGTATTATTTGTGTGAAAACTATTATAAACCTATTACAGTACGGTACTATATAGCCAATTGTGTTAGTTGGGTATCTAGGCTAACTTTGTTAGACTTGTGAACAAATTGGACTTACGAACATGCTCTTGGAAGAGAACTTGTTTGTATATAAGGGACTTGCTATCAGTTAGTTCAGTTGCTCAGTCGTATCCAACCCTTGCGAACCTATGGACTGCTGGATGCCAGGCCTCCCTGTCCATCACCAACTCCTGGAGTTTACTCAAACTCATGTCCATTGAGTTGGTGATGCCATCCAACCATCTCATCCTCTATCGTCCCCTTCTCCTCCTGCCTTCAATCTTTCCCAGCATCAGGGTCTATTCCAATGAGTCAGTTCTTCACATCAGGTGGCCAAAGTATTGGAGTTTCAGCTTCAGCATCAGTTCTTCCAGTGAATATTCAGGACTGCTATATTAGTCATTAAATGATCCCAGAGAGTTCAGGCAGTGAAGGTCTAGGCTAGCCATAATATAGAAAGTATTTTGAGTGTTAAATATTGGGTCAGATACCTCCATGAGGCATTATCCACTTTAGGGCAGGGTATGTGGTAGTCTATCTGCTCTGCTTACTGTACATGCTTAGTAAAGACAGAGGGAAGGAAAGTTGGGTGGGGGCATGAATTAAATTTTGAATGATGGGTTTTTCTTCAGAAAGATTGCATGACATTTCTACATAGATTTAGCTCTGATTAACATGATTCACAACTTCTTTAAGGCTTTATTTAATACTTTATAATAAAGATACTGGAATTTCTATTCACAATTTGAAGATTTAGGTGACAATATTTTTATTTGAAAGATTACAACCCTAGGGTCTTGGGCAGAATGTGACTTATTTACACAATCAGTGGAAATTTGCATGGCTCAAGGAAAGTTCTTAATGAAATCCACTCCCTCATCAGCTAAATGTCTAAAAGAAGAATTAACAGGTCCACTTAAACTCAATTTCATAGACAGGCAGAAGTTTTATTTAGAATTATTCCTTAAAATGTTTTTACTATATAAATAATTAAGGAAGGCATTTGCATTGAAATAAATTCATGTATAGGTTTTCTAGGTGGTGCAGTGGTAAAGAATCCACCTGCCAATGCAGGAGACATAGGAGATGTGGATTCGATCTCTGAATCTCTGGAAGATCTCATGGGATAGAAAATGTCAACCCATTCCAGTATTCTTGCCTGGAACATTCCATGGACAGAGGAGCTGGTGGGCTACAGTCCAAGGGGTCGCAAAAAGTCAGATACAGCGGAGCAACTGAGCAGACTCAAGACACAGACATATATTAGTAAAGACAGATAAATAAATACCTCAAACTTCCCATCTCTCACTACACTTCCTTCTCTTCAAATCCATCACTTCCCAGAGGTAAACACTATTCTGATTTTCTGTGTATCTTTCCAGGACTTTTCCTATGCATGTTCAAATAATTATGAATAGTTAAAAATTTTTGAATACTTGACTTTTTCTTCTGTATGTTTTCTTTTTGCACATATTATGTGTATCCTCTATTCTCTTCTACAACTTTTTTTTAATTAACCATATCTCCTGAAGATCATTCCTTATCAATATGCACAGACCTCACACATTCTCATCACAGAGGCCTGTTATTATATAGTATGGCTGTATTATAAACTAATTAGCTTATCTCTTTATTCTTATATGGACCAGAGAGTTGACAACATATATTTTTCTAGTTCGTGTTATATTATTATCATTGATCTGTGCAAAACCCTCTCTAGTTGAGTTTGCGGTGTCTTCTTTCTATCCTGATTTCTGAGATGCACTGGGCTAGTGTTGCTGGATCTTTTCTGTCACGGGGCAGGTGATGATCCTTTTAGGACATTTAGAAATAAGAAAAGTTCAGACATAAATCAGTGTCTCCTGACCTTTCCCTCTCTCTATTTTGGCACCAAAAATTCTGCTCTAACTTGTCATTTTCCTACACATACACAGAACCATCTTCTCAATTCCCAGGTGTTTTTCCAAGTTTCTACATGACTTTCTCAGTGGCGTCCTCAGGCTGTGCTTTTCCCAGTTACATCCCGCTGATTGGCTTTGAGAGAGTTCACATCATGTATTAGTTATTTGTCATCTCTCATCTTGCTGTCTTAATTCCACTATCAGTGATAAATTAGCTGACATTAGTCTTAAAAGCACTGTTGAATGAAAAGTCTTAAAAATATATTCTGTAAAAAAGTTCACATATTCATCAGTTGTAATAATAACAACCACAATAGTAACAATAATTGCCAACTGTAAGTGGATATTTTATGTCTGCAATATTTGTAAACTCTTTAAGATGTGTATTGACTCATTAAGCCTTTCAACCACTCAGTGGAGTGGATGTGATTGTAATCCCTATTTTATAGATAAAGGAATTGACCACTAAAAGGTAAACATATTATTATCCACAGCCATATGGTGGAAGAAATGCAATCCAAGAGATCGTGCTTTAATTTCTACTCCAAACTACAGCAAGATGTGGAAGCACTGATCCAAAGGGTCTACATTTTCTAAATTTTAACAGCTAATGTCAAGTTGCCCTTAAAATGGCTCTCTATAAATTTAGCTCTCAGCAAAACCTAATGACAAGTGGTACTTTTAGACTTTTATTTTTGTCTATCCAATTTGGGGGAAAAAAAACCCCTCAAGATTTAAAATTTGTGTTTCAGCTAGCAAATCTCCAGCTACATGTGTGTATACATATATATATATACACACACACACACACATATATATATATATATAACTCAGACATATATATATATATGTCTGAGTTATTGAGTGTTGGACTTGAAAGAGAATATAGAGATATACTCTAGCCTCTTACTTTTTATTAATGAGAAGCCTGAGTGTCTGAGAGGTTATATGACTTCCATCAATTCCCACTGAGAATTTGTTACAAGGTTTGAGGGAGCGCAGATATTCTGTCTCTCTTTTTTATGCTATTTCTGCTAATCCACACTGCCTACCATAACAACCTCCCTTGGTAATCACATTTATAGCATCCTATGTTAATTACCATATAGCTGTACCAAGACATCGCACTGGGCTTCCAATATTTCCCTAAAGCACAAAGAAGACACCTGGAAGGCAGATTCTAGGATAATAGTACTGTTTTCTAACATTTAGTACAGTCTTCATAAAGAATAGAACACTAAGAGAATGGTGAATGAAGGACAACCCTGTACAGAGAATAAACTCACGGGTTTCTGGCTACCCCCTAATGTGTTTACATTTGTTCTAGCTACAGATTCCATGATTACAAAATCAGCCATAGATAATCCACAGCATTAACAATAGAAACGCAGGTTCAATCCCTGGGTAGGGAAGATTTCCCTGGAGTAGGAAATGGCAGCCTGCTCCAATATTCTTGCCTGGAAAATTCCCTGGATAGAGGAGCCTGATGGGCTGCAGTCCATGGTATCACAAATAGTTGGAATGACTGAGCATATGTATGTAAAGAAGTGACAATAGAGAAGACTCATAGAATTGGGCTTTCCAGGTGGCACTAGTGGTAAAGAATCCCCCTGCCAATGCAGGAAATTCAGGAGATGTGGTTTCGATCCCAGGATTGGGAAGATCCCCTGGAGTAGGAAATGGCAACCCACGCCAGTATTCTTGTCTGGAGAATCCCATGGATAGAGGAGCCTGGCAGGCTACAGTCCATGGAGTCACAAAGAATTGGACATGACTGAACACACACACACACACACACACACACTAGAATTGTGGAGCTGAAATGGATCTCAGAATTTATTCAGGGTTAGGCTGCTAATAACTACATAGGACAGATGAGTGAAGTCTAGAGATGTCAAATGACTTGTCAAAAGTAACACTGCTGGTTAGTATCAGACCATGTTTTGAACTTGAACTATAAATTTCACTAAATTCCACTAAAGTTAATCCCTTTCACCTACTCAACACATGTTTTTTTAAGGTATTAATATCATTCATTGCTAAACACTGACCTAGGTACTGATGGTCATGAAGCCCCTAACTCATTCAGATATGGTCAGTGTCTCCACAGAATTGATTGTCTAGTAGGGTAATGACTTACACTCAGTTCCTGGTGCTTAGTTTCATGTTGCAGAGGTTTAATTAAGGTCACACTCTTGGCCTTCCTTTGCTTATCAGGTAGGTAGAGGGAGATTTTCTGGTCTGACTGGTATGTTTGAATAGGAATTGGGCATACCGCTTTCAGTACCTTCTCTCCTTCCTATCAGGGGACTTCTGTTCTGCCTTGCTTCTCTCCTAAATGTAATGAAACCACCAGTTCAACCACTGCTTATTTCTGGAATGAATATCAGGAATGCCACTTACATTCATATAGAAGCCCCCTTCTCCAAGGATAATTATTTAAATAGTGTAAGTGGTGGTTTTCTCTCATTTGCTGACCCTTTTTTCCTACTTTTCTATTGGTTCAGAAGTTGCTGAGGGACAAGGTTGCTATATTTTGAATCACCATAAAGCCAAGCAAGAGATACCCTTGGCTCAAATGGTAAAGAATCCGCCTGCAATGCAGGAGACATGGGTTTGATCCCTGGGTTGGGAAGATCCCCTGGAGGAGGGCATGGCAACCCACTCCAGTATTCTTGCCTGGAGAATCCCCATGGACAGAGGAGCCTGGCAGGCTGCAGTCCATGGGGTCACAAAGAATTGGACAAGACTGAATGATTAACACAAAGCCAAATAAATATATTCAGATCAGTTGTCATGACAGCAAAAATCTGAGGCTTTGTCAAAACACATACATGTGCTCATTTACTCGGTCATGTCCTACTTTTTGTGACCCTATGGACTGTAGCCCCCCAGGCTCTTCTGTCCATGGAATTTTCCCAGCAAGAAGACTGGAGTGGGTTGCCACTTCCTACTCCAAGGTAGCAGTAGGGATTGAATCCAAGTCTCTTACATCTCCCGCACTGACATGTGAATTCTTTACCACTAGCACCACCTGGTTCAGAAAATATGGAAGTTGCATTCATAACTAAATTTAGATCATTTGATTGCTGCCTGTGATTTATTTGCTTGTTTTTAAAAACAGATCAGTCTTGCTTTAAACTAGTATTATGAGTCATTAGAAAGGGCTTTTTTTTTTTTTTTAAATAATATGTGTCTATCCTGAAGGGCCTCTCAGGTGACCCTAATGGTAAAGAATCTGCCTGCCAATGCAGGAGACGTAAGAGACCCGATTTTCATACCTATGTAGGGAACGTTCCCTGGAGTAGGAAATGGCAATCCAGTCTAGTACTCTTGCCTGAAATAGCCCCATGGATAGACAATCCTGGCAGGCTACAGTCCATATGGTCACAAAGAGTCGGACATGACCAAAGTGACTTAGCATGCATACGCGTCTATCCTGAAACTCACCCGAGAGATTCTTGCTGACATATGGTGGTGATCCATAGCATAAGACTTAGCAGCAGAGTTAAATCAAAGACCTAAAGTGTTTTGTTCTTTAGAAAGGAAACCAAATCTTTCATCAGACATTCACTATTACATTTCCTTATGATCTTATTGATGAAACCTAAAATGACAAATATGCAGCATAGACACAGAGTTCACATAGACAAGCATAGTGTCAATCTGTGATGGTTACTATGGTCTTATATCTTAGTTATTGTTTTTCAGATAAAACCAAAAAAATAGCTTTATTGAGCTATACTTGACAAAAATTTTACATATTTAAGAAAGGCTAGTGGCTCAGAGGTTAAAGCATTTGCTTGCAATGCGGGAGACCTAGGTTCGATCCCTGGGTTGGGATGATCCCCTGGAGAAGGAACTGGCAAACCACTCCAGTATTCTTGCCTGGAAAATCCCATGGACGGAGGAGCCTGATGGTCTACGGTCCATGGGGTTGCAAAGAGTCGGACATGACTGAGCGACTTTACTCACTCACTTTGCATATTTAAGGCACACAACTTTTTCATTGGAATAGAGTTGCTTTATAAAGTTGTATTAGTTCCTGCTGTATAATGAGTGAATCAGCTATATGTATACATATGTACCCTCCCTCTTGGACCTCCCTCCTACTCCCCAGCCCTGCTGCCTCTCCAGGCCATCACAGAGCACTGAACTGAGCTTCCTGTGCTTTAGAAGAGCTTCCACTAGCTATCTATCTGACACATGGTAGTGTATATATGTCAGTGCTACTCTGCCAATTCGTCCTACCTTCCCCTGTGTTCACCTGTCCACTCTCTAAGTCTGCATCTCGATTCCTGCCCTGAAAATAGATTCATGTTCACTGTTTTTCTAGATTCCATAGATATTTATTAACATACAATATTTGTTTTTCTCCTTCTGACTTGCTTCACTTGTTTGACAGACTCTAGGTCCAACCACATCTCTGAAAATGACCCTATTTTGTTCCTTTTCATGGCTGAGTAATATTCCATTATATATGTGTGTGTGTGTGTGTGTGTGTATACCATTTGTCTCAATTTTATTTATTTTAATATAAATTTATTTATTTTAATTGGAGGCTAATTACTTTACAATATTATATTGGTTTTGCCATACATTGACATGAATCTGCCACGGGTGTACATGTGTTCCCCATCCTGAACACCCCTCCCACCTCCCTTCCCATCCCATCACTCTGGGTCATCCCAGTGTGACAGCCCCAAACACCCTGTCTCATGCGTCCAACTTGGACTGGCAATTCGTTTCACATATGATAATATATATGTTTCAATGCCATTCTCCCACATCATCCCACCCTCGCCCTCTCCCATAGAGTCCAAAAGACTATTCTAAACCTGAACAGGATGGGGAGCACATGTATACCTGTGATGGATTCATTTTGATATTTGGCAAAGCTAATACAATTATGTAAAGTTTAAAAATAAAATAAAATTAAAAACAAAAAACAACAAAAAAACAAAAGACTATTCTATACATCTGTGTCTCTTTTGCTGTCTCACATATAGGATTATCATTACCATCTTTCTAAATTCCATATATATGCGTTAGTATACTGTATTGGTGTTTTTCTTTCTGCCTTACTTCACTCTGTATAATAGGCTCCAGTTTCATCCACCTCATTAGAACTGATTCGAATGTATTCTTTTTAATGGCTGAGTAATACTCCTTGTGTATATGTACCATTGCTTTCTTATCCATTCATCTGCTGATGGACATCTAGGTTGCTTCCATGTCCTGGCTATTATAAACAGTGCTGTGATGAACACTGGGGTACGTATGTCTCTTTCAATTCTGGTTTCCTCAATGTGTATGCCCAGCAGTGGGATTGCTGGGTCGTATGGCAGTTCTATTTCCAGTTTTTTAAGGAATCTCCACACTGTTCTCCATAGTGGCTGTACTAGTTTGCATTCCCACCAACAGTGTAAGAGGGTTCCCTTTTCTCCACACCCTCTCCAGCATTTATTACTTGTAGACTTTTGGACAGCAGCCATTCTGACTGGCATGAAATGGTACCTCATTGTGTTTTTTATTTGCATTTCTCTGATAATGAGTGGTGTTGAGCATATTTTCATGTGTTTGTTAGCCACCTGTATGTCTTCTTTGGAGAAATGTCTATTTAGTTCTTTGGCCCATTTTTTGATTGGGTCATTTATTTTTCTGGAATTGAGCTGCAGGAGTTGCTTATATATTTTTGAGATTAATTCTTTGTCAGTTGCTTTATTTGCTATTATTTTCTCCCATTCTGAAGGCTGTCTTTTCACCTTGGTTATAGTTTCCTTTGTTGTGCAAAATCTTTAAGTTTAATTAGGTCCCATTTGTTTATTTTTGTTATTTCCAATATTCTGGGAGATGGGTCATAGAGGATCCTGCTGTGATGTATGTCAGAGAGTATTTTGCCTATATTTTCCTCTAGGAGTTTTATAGTTTCTGGTCTTACATTTAGTTCTTTAATCCATTTTGAGTTTGTTTTTTTGTGTATGGTGTTAGAAAGTGTTTTAGTTTCATTCTTTTACAAGTGGTTGACCAGTTTTCCCAGCACCACTTGTTAAAGAGATTGTCTTTTCCCCATTGTATATTCTTGCCTCCTTTGTCAAAGATAAGGTGTTCATAGGTGGCATGGATTTATCTCTGGGCTTTCTATTTTGTTCCATTGATCTATATTTCTGTCTTTGTGCCAGTACCATACTGTCTTGATGACTGTGGCTTTGTAGTAGAGCCTGAAGTCAGGCAGGTTGATGCCTCCAGTTTCACTCTTCTTTCTCAAGATTGCTTTGGCTATTTTTTGCATTTCCATACAAATTGTGAAATTATTTGTTCTATCTTTCTGAAAAATACTATTGGTAGCTTGATATGGATTGTATTGAATCTATAGATTGCTTTGGGTAGTATACTCATTTTCACTATATCGATTCTTCTAATCCATGAACATGGTATATTTCTCCATCTATTAGTGTCTTCTTTGATTTCTTTCACCAGTGTTTTATAGTTTTCTATATATAGGTCTTTTCTTTCTTTAGGTAGATATATTCCTAAGTATTTTATTCTTTTCATTGCAATGGTGAATGGAATTGTTTCGTTAATTTCTCTTTCTGTTTTCTCATTGTTAGTGTATAGGAATGCAAGGGATTTCTGTGTGTTGATTTTATATTCTGCAACTTTATTATATTCATTGATTAGCTCTAGCAATTTTCTGGTGGAATCTTTAGGGTTTTCTATGTAGAGGATCATGTCATCTGCAAAGAGTGAGAGTTTTATTCTTCTTTTCCAATCTGGATTCCTTTTATTTCTTTTTCTGCTCTGATTGCTGTGGCCAAAACTTCCAAAACTATGTTGAATAGTAGTGGTGAGAGTGGGCACCCTTGTCTTGTTTCTGACTTTAGGGGAAATGCTTTCAAATTTTCTCCATTGAGGATAATGTTTGCTGTGGGTTTGTCATATCTAGCTTTTATTATGTTGAGATATGTTCCTTCTATTCCTGCTTTCTGGAGAGTTTTTATCATAAATGGATGTTGAATTTTGTCAAAGGCTTTCTCTGCATCTATTGAGATATTCATATGGTTTTTATCTTTCAATTTGTTAATGTGGTGTATTACATTGATTGATTTGTGGATATTGAAGAATCCTTGCATCCCTGGGATAAAGCCCACTTGGTTATGATATATGATCTTTTTAATATATTGTTGGATTCTGTTTGCTAGAATTTTGTTAAGGATTTTTGCATCTATGTTCATCAGTGATATTGGCCTGTAGTTTTCTTTTTTTGTGGCATCTTTGTCAGGTTTTGGTATTAGGGTGATGGTGGCCTCATAGAATGAGTTTGGAAGTTTACCTTCCTCTGCAATTTTCTGGAAGAGTTTGAGTAGGATAGGTGTTAGCTCTTCTCTAAATTTTTGGTAGAATTCAGCTGTGAAGCCATCTGGACCTGGGCTTTTGTTTGCTGGAAGATTTCTGATTACAGTTTCAATTTCCGTGCTTGTGATTGGTCTGTTCTTCCTAGTTCGGTTTTGGAAAGTTGTACTTTTCTAAGAATTTGTCCATTTCTTCCAAGTTGTCCATTTTATTGGCATATAATTGCTGATAGTAACCTCTTATGATCCTTTGTATTTCTGTGTTGTCTGTTGTGATCTCTCCATTTTCATTTCTAATTTTATTGATTTGATTCTTCTCCCTTTGTTTCTTGATCAGTCTGGCTAATGGTTTGTCAATTTTATTTAACTTCTCAACAACCAGCTTTTGGCTTCGTTGATTTTTGTTATGGTCTCTTTTGTTCCTTTTGCACTTAATTCTGCCCTAATTTTTAAGATTTCTTTCCTTCTACTAACCCTGGGGTTCTTCATTTCTTTCTTTTCTAGTTGCTTTAGGTGTAGAGTTAGGTGATTTATTTGACTTTTTTCTTGTTTCTTGAGGTATGCCTGTATTGCTATGAACTTTCCCCTTAGGATTGCTTTTACAGTGTCCCATAGGTTTTGGGTTGTTGTGTTTTCATTTTCATTTGTTTCTATGCATATTTTGATCTCTTTTTTGATTTCTTCTGTGATTTGTTTGTTATTTAGCAGCGTGTTGTTCAGCCTCCATATTTTGGAATTTTTAATAATTTTTCTCCTGTAATTGAGATCTAATCTTACTGCATTGTGGTCAGAAAAGATGCATGGAATGATTTCAATTTTTTTTTTTTTTTTTTATTTACCAAGGCTAGATTTGTGGCCCAGGATGTGATCTATCCTAGAGTAGGTTCTGTGTGCGCTTGAGAAAAAGGTGAAATTCATTGTTTTGGGGTGAAATGTTCTATAGATATCAGTTGGTATCAATATCAACTGGTCTATTGTATCATTTAAGGTTTGTGTTTTCATGTTAATTTTCTGTTTAGTTGATCTATCCATAGGTGTGAGTGGGGTATTAAAGTCTCCCACTATTATTGTGTTATTGTTAATTTCCCCTTTCATACTTGTTAGCATTTGTCTTACATATTGCGGTGCTCCTATGTTGGATGCACATATATTTATAACTGTTATATCTTCCTCTTGGATTGATCCTTTGATCATTATGTAGTGTCTTTCTTTGTTTCTTTTCACAGCCTTTATTTTAAAGTCTGTTTTATCTTGAGTATTGCTACTCCTGCTTTCTTTTGGTCTCTATTTGCATGGAATATCTTTTTCCAGCTCTTCACTTTCAGTCTGTATGTGTCCCTTGTTTCGAGGTGGGTCTCTTGTAGACAACATATTTAGGGGTCTTGTTTTTGTATCCACTCAGCCAGTCTTTGTCTTTTGGTTGGGGCATTCAACTCATTTACATTTAAGGTAATTATTGATAAGTATGATTTTGTTGCCATTTACTTTGTTGTTTTGGGTTTGAGTTTATACACCCTTTCTGTGTTTCTTGTCTAGAGAAGATCCTTGAGCATTTGTTGGAGAGCTGGTTTGGTAGTGCTGAATTCTCTCAGCTTTTGCTTGTCTGTAAAGCTTTTGATTTCTCCTTCATATTTGAATGAGATCCTTGCTGGGTACAGTAATCTGGGCTGTAGCTTATTTTCTTTCATCACTTTAAGTATGTCCTGCCATTCCCTCCTGGCTTGAAGAGTTGATCTATTGAAAGATCTATTGAAAGATCAGCTGTTATCCTTATAGGAATATCCTTATAGGAATCCCCTTGTCTGTTATTTGTTATTTTTCCCCTCCTTGCTGCTTTTAATATTTGTTCTTTGTGTTTGATCTTTGTTAATTTGATTAATATGTGTCTTGGGGTGTTTCACCTTGGGTTTATCCTGTTTGGGACTCTCTGGGTTTCTTGAACTTGGGTGACTATTTCCTTCCCCATTTCAGGGAAGTTTTCAACTATTATCTCCTCAAGTATTTTCTCATGGTCTTTCTTTTTGTCTTCTTCTTCTGGATTCCTATGATTTGAATGTTGGGGCATTTAACGTTGTCCCAGAGGTCTCTGAGGTTGTCCTCATTTCTTTTAATTCTTTTTTCTTTTTTTCTCTCTGTTTCATTTATTTCTACCATTCTATCTTCTACCTCACTTATCCTATCTTCTGCCTCCATTATTTTACTGTTGGTTCCCTCCAGAGTGTTTTTGACCTCAGTTATTGCATTATTCATTATATATTGACTCTTTTCTAATTTCGTCTAGGTCCTTGTTAAATCTTTCTTGCATCTTCTCAATCCTTGTCTCCATGCTGTTTATCTGTAACTTCCTTTTGTTTTCAAGATTTTGGATCATTTTCAATATCATTATTTGGAATTCTTTATCAAGTAGATTCCCTTTTGTTTGGTTTGGTGGGCATTTATCCTGTTCCTTTACCAGTTGAGTATTTCTCTGTCTTTTAATCTTGTTTATATTGCTGCATTTAGGGTGGCCTTTCTGTATTCTGGCAGTTTGTGGTTCCTCTTTATTGTGGAGGTTCCTTGCTGCGGGTGGGGTTGGATGGGTGGCTTGTCAAGCTTTTCTGGTTAGGGAAGCTTTTGTCGGTGTTCTGGTGGGTGGAGCTGGATTTCTTCTCAAGAGTGCAATGAAGTGTCCAGTAGTGAGTTTTGAGATGTCAGTGGGTTTGCTGTGACTTTGGGCAGCCTGTATATTGAAGCTCGGGGCTATGTACCTGTGTTGCTGGAGAATTTGCATGGTATGTCTTGCTCTGGAACTTGATGGCCCTTGGGTGGTGCTTGGTTTCAGTATAGGTATGGAGGTTTTTGATGAGCTCCTATAGATTAATGTTCCCTGGAGTCAAGAGTTCTCTGGTGTTCTCAGGATTTGGACTTAAGCCTCCTGCCTCTGGTTTTCAGTCTTATTCTTACAGTAACCTCAAGACATCTCCATCTCCTTTTGAAGACAATGGGCTGACTTTCTGGGTGCCTGATGTTCTCTGCCAGCATTCAGAAGTTGTTTTGTGGAATTTGCTCAGCGTTTAAACGTTCTTTCAATGAATTTGTTGGCGAGAAAGTAATCTCCCCTTCCTATTCCTCTGCCATCTTAGGACTGCCCCTTGTCTCAATTTTGAATCTACCATTCTATACTTTGCTTTGGAATGCTCTACCTGAGAATCTGAAAGCCACGTTTCTCCTCTGTCAACTGTTCCCTGTTAAGTTCTGTAGATATTGGCTCTAGAGGGCAATTGGAAGTCTGGAGAAGGAAGGAGCCTACTTCTTCCTCATTTGGTTTTTTGTTTCTGTTAACATCACCCTGGCAAAGGCAATTGATCCCAGGCCCCCCACTGAAACCCACCTCCACGTTCCTCCAGAGAGCAAAGTACGACTAAGCAGCAGCACCCATCTGCTGGTCACCTACTCAGAGGTCTGGTTCCCAGCTCCACAGGACCCTCCAAGCTCCACCAGAGGACCAGTGCCCCGTTCAGAGGTCTGAGTCTCCCTCACCTGGAGTTACAAGGCCCTAACAACCATGGCTTCTCTTTGTCCCTCAATCCTATGTCGGGAGCTGCTTCTTGCTCTTACTAACCCTGTCAGCTTGACTCATCTTTTTGCTTTATTCTGTCCTCTAATATTTGTTTAATCACTTCTCTATATTGAACTGATGTGGTTTCTGTTTTTCTACATGGACTCCAAGTAGCTGTCAAAATGTCAGTCACATTTTATGCATTCCATAAAAGCTAGATTCCCAAAAGGACAGTCTCCAACAATTCTGGGTCCACAGTTGGAAGAGGACAACAGATTCAATACCTAGATGTAAGATCTAGAACATGTCAGCATTCCCTTTCATGGGACAAGTTAACTCTGTGAACAGAGTGGTACTCAGTAACACTTCTAGAAGGAAAATACTTTAAAAAAAAAAAAAAAACAACAACTTGACAAGCATACCCAGCACACAGTGTCTTTATCTCCAATTAGAGCCAGGGAAAAAAGCAGAGACTGCAGTAATATGACCTGGTTGTTGAGACATTAGCTTAAGGCAACCATGCATTCTTAAAAATTTGCTTTTCAGATACATTATTTTACAACTAATGCTGCCTACAAGAAAGAATAAATCTAGATATAGAGAGAAAAACACCCTGCAATCAGCCCTCCATATTTGTGTGGATTCCATACCTATGGATTCAATCAGCAGAGGATTGAAAATATTTTTTTAAAAATCTAGAAAGTTCCAAAAAACAAAACTTGAATTTGTTTCACTCCAGCAACTGAGAGCTATTTATGTAGCATTTATATTCTCTATACAACTAATTTAATAGAATTTACATTTTAGTGGTAAATTATATATAGACTATGTTAAGCCACTCAGTCCTGTTTGACTTTATGTGACCCCATGAACTATAGCCACCAGGTTCCTCTGTCCATGGGATTTCCCAGGCAAGAATACTGGAGTGGGTTGCCATTTCCTATTCCAGGGGAATCTTCCAGACCCAGGGATTGAACCTATGTCTCTTGTGTCTCCTGCACTGACAGACAGGTTCTTTACCACTAGTGCCACCTGGGAAGCTGGATTATATATAGTAGATTATCATAAGTAATCTAGAGATGACTTAAAGTATACAGGAAGATGTGCATAGATTATATGCAAATACTGTATCATTTTATGATAAGGGACTTCAGCATTTTTTAATTTTGATTTTCACAGGGGTCCTGGAACCATTCCCCTGAGCATACTGAAGCCCTCAGTATGCTCAGGGGAAGGGCCTTATACTTTGTCCTGCTTTACAATGAAATATCATGGCTTAGAGTGATTGTAGCAACCAAAAGTCATGTTGGAGTTTTAGAGCCTAAGTAAAAATTCTTCATGTCACTTTTTAGCCTATATAAGATTATACTATTTGAAGGTAATCTACTCCTGGGGTCTTCCTTCACTATCTTCCCATATCTGCTCCTACAATCAGACTATATTCTGGTTCCTGGTTAAAATAAATGTTTTATCTTTGGAATTCCTTGAATTTCTAAGTAAGATGATTGCATCAATCAGCACATCTACCTTTTCTTTGTAGTTTCCTTTTATTTTTTGCTTTTAAAGGTAAACAGATGATATCGCTGGATCTTTCACATGAAGGAAGAATGTATGCATTAGGAGTTCCTTTCACCAATATTTGGAATGAGTCCAGATCCCAGCCCAGCTGAACCAGAGTAAATATGCTGCTTGAAAAAATATATCAGATTTCTGCTACTTTACTGTGTTAAAAGGTTAATAAGTTATAGAGATTAAGTGGTCAACATTAGCAGGTACCTTATTATTACATTATTAAAATATTAATGCTTTCGGTTGTGAAATATGATCCATCAGACACCAGAGGCTGGTGTCTAGTGGAAAGTTTAACAGGCTAGCCTGAGGGCAAGGCAGGTTTTACTAGTGTACTTAGGTATACATGTTTTACAAGAAGGGTGGAGTCTCTGAGTTCAAACAACTGCAGTTTGCAGTTTCTTCTCAGAAAATTAACTCAGAGGAAATTCACATCTCTTATGGGATCTCTTTTTTTTTTCCTTCCCTTCAAACATAAACTGGCATTAGCCAAAATGCAGTGTCTTGAGGAAGTATATAAGTTAGGTACAAATCTTTTATTACTAACTCTTGGCAATTTAATAATTAGGGTGTACCAGAATTAAGTGCATCTCTCCTGATTAAATGGCTTAGTTGCCACATGTAATTAACATCTGCTTGTATCATTAGATGCCTTTGGCTGGGCTTGGGTGGCTCCTGATAAGCTCTTTGGGAGAGGAACATAGGGAAGGAAGGCATAGTCAAACACCATAAAAGAATTTTAACACAGGTTATATCTACAATGTTAGAATCCCTCTATTTTAGTGGTGTAAAGGCTCATTAAATTCAACCTCTTCATTTCACTGGTAGAGAAACTAGGGCCCAGAGAGAATATATGTTGATGTTAGTCATACAACTGTATGGTGGCAAAATCAAGACTACAGAGTTACCTTCTGACTCCACGCTGAGTCCCCTTGTATGATTGTGTACTTCTTCTCTAGTCCCTAACTATCTGTCTACACTCGCTGCAGTGACAGGCCACCCTGTAATTACTTCCCACCAACACTCATGCTTTTCCAGAGGTCCCCAGGTAACCATCCAAATGGTCTTTAGTATTTACTTGTTGTTAACTTTTATTTTATATTACAGTATAGTCAATCAACAATGTTTTGTTAATTTCAGGTGTGCAGTAAAGTGATTCAGATATGCACATATATGTAATTTATTCTTTTTCAAATTATTTTCCCACTTAGGTCATTACAGAATACTGAGAAGAGCTTTCTGTGCTATAGAGTATGTCCTTGTTGATTATCTATTTTAAATATAGTAGTGTGCACTTTTAGTTTTTATACAGGGGAGTTGAAAGATTACTGTCTTGAAAAATTCATTGGTTTTGCATTTAAAGACATGGACATAAATGGTTTGGCTGGAATTGCTTTTTGGTTTCACATTCTCTTACAGGATTGCTAACTTGTTAGAGGCCGCCAAGGAATCAAACACAGGGAGAAACCTCCAAGTGATCAGACAGAGATATGTATGGCAAAGCCAATACAATATTGTAAAGTAATTAGCCTCCAATTAAAATAAATATTTAAAGATAAATAAAAATAAAATAAAATCAACACAATGTCTCTAAGTCCTTAGTCACTCAGTTGTGTCTGTCTCTTTGCGACACCATGGACTGGAGCCCGCCAAACTCCTCTCTGTCTATAGGATTCTCCAGGCAAGAATACTAGAGTGGGTTGTCATTCCCTTCTCGAGTGTATCTTCCCAGGGATTGAACCTGTGTCTCCTGCACTGCAGGCAGAGTTTTTACTGGCTGAGCCACCAGGTAAGTCTTGTCCATTAACACTCCCTCCTATTTGAGCAGTGATCATGAAATCCATGATCTTAGCATCTTATTTGAGAACATGTTATACTGCCATTTCTAACATTTCTTAGGAGGAAATAATGCCAAATATATACACCTTTTCAGGTATAGAATAAGTTTACTAAACAGATGTTGATTGCATGAAATGTTTTGCAACCCCTGGAAGCAAGAGCTTTTCAGCACTTGGCATTCTGGAGCTGAGGTCTGCTTGTGCTCTTGATAAAACATGGATTGTACTGGAATCAAAAGAATGAAATTGCATCCAATATTTAGATTAGAGAAGAAGGATTTGGTTTGGTTTTGTGTCTGGTACAACTGTCATCACTAAAAATTCTAGATCACCTAAAATACTTGTTTCAGTGTGTGTATCCTAGAAGTACTCCTCCCAGGAATTGTGCATCTGAGATTCCCTTCCATGATTTACCTGTGGGTAAGGCCCTACCTTCATGGTGACTTCACATTCAGGTTTTTAGTTTTTCAGATTAGTGAGTTCATGCTTCTCAAGGAATAAAGAGAGACAGCTTCCTCAAAAGACACCAAAATTATTTCAATCAAATGGACCTGTCGGACCAGGCCAGTGGGATACTTGTGCTTTTACATTATGTTTTTATTTATAACAGCACTAGAATTTACCTGAAATCAGTAAGAAATGTAGATGTTCTATGCCTCAGGCTGTATCTCTGTTACAAGAAAAAAGGAAAAGAGTGTTCTAGCTAAATTCTTTGGAGCAACAGTTTTCTAAGTTATGGAGATGCCATACTTACTTGATTATTATAACTAAGTGTTAAGCAGATAATTAAGGCAGAAGTGCTAAATGTGTACTTTCAAAAGCACTAGAACTATGACTTCTGGATATATACACAAGTTTAAGAACTATGATAAAAAAGAAATAAATGTATATGTATATACACATGACAAGCATACACATTATTATAAATTATTCATAAAGTCTGCATAGTTATTGCTTTTAATTAGTTCTAGAATAATTGTCAAAGAAATCATTGGCTTCAGCAAAAATCAAACTTTATTTGGGACCCAGATTTATAAGTTTGCAGGAGATGGATTTCTGGGAGTCAGATGTGGCCCACCATGGTAAAGAGGCTCAGGAAAGGAAGAAATTGATTAGTTTCCCATTTGAGGACCTTTATCTTTTATGGGGAACCCAATTGTTCTTATTATAGGGGTACAAAGGAGTATTTTGGAAAGGATTAAACTGGCTTCTCAGGTGGCACAGTGGTAAAGAACTCGCCTGCCGATGCAGGAAATGGGGGTTGGATCCCTGTGTCAACAAGATCCCCTGGAGTACGAGATGGCAACCCACTCCAGTATTCATGCCTGGAAAAGGCGGGCTACAGTCCAGGGGGTCACAAAGAGTCAGACATGACCGAGCATGCATGCACACCTGGATCCACTTCCTTTTTCTTTCTTTTCATATCCTTTCTCTTTCCTTCTTTTCCCACCTTCCCCCTACTACTTCTCTCCACCTTTCTCCCTCCCTCTCTCTTCTCCACCCCTCCCACCTAACCTCCCCTCCCCTCCCTCACCCTCTTCTCTCATTGTTAATGGCAGTCGCATATGTTATGTGTTCCATGTAGGAAACTAAGAGTTTTACCAACTCAAGTATTTTTCTTCAAAAAAAAGTTGTTTATTCTCATCTTACAGTATGATTTCTCTCAAATGTAAACAAGATCAGGAGTATCAATTTAAGTTCTATATGATTCTATCCAAAGATATGACTTCTGTCTTGGATCAAATTTTTTTAACTATTGTTCTTCTGTAGGTATAGCACCATTCAATTCATTCCCATACACTACCTCACTCTGTATTATAGAGCATAAATTCTATACAGAAAGAAAAGCCTGTGGTGTTGGTGAAATACAAACATCTCTTTGCTTCTTTACAGGGTAGCATTGCCACCGTTTGTGTGCACTATCCCTGGGCACCGTATGAGGGCGTTTTATACACTCTGTCTCTTAATTCTCAGAAAGTCCCTCACTGTATCGAGCCTCAGAGGATTAAGGGACAATTTAAGTAGGTGGCAGATTCAGGATTAAAATTCAAGTTCTTCTGTAAGTCACTCAACTACTACACTCATGATATGTAAATCGTGATGCCGCACAGAACAAAAAGCATTTAGTATCTCTCTTTGAGTCTGTGGGCTAAAAAAATACTCCTCAAAGTGACTCAAGTTTCAGATGGCGGCCAGTTCTTATAGTACAAAGAAGAGGTACAATGCCTTACCCAATCCAAGACAAAAGAGTTCAAAAAAGCCTGTTGCTTATTAGAGATGATTGAGAAAAGATGCACACTGATAAGAAAGAGCGTATTCTGTGGTAGTATAATTTGTAACCCTCCATTCTCAGATGAGAAATTGTTCTGTAAAAGTAATGATGATGACAATTATTTTTATCATAATTACTTTTTAAAAAAAGGATTCTGGACTTAAACTCATTATTCATTCTTCCTTAAAAGAATAATTCTGGATTTTAGGGTATTCTTTAAATAAAGAAACTTTAACATCCTTCTTTTAGATAACAGGATATAAATGTAAATTTGGAGGCCATATATAATTTTTTAATTAAGAGAATTTCTTGGTGTTTTTGAATAATATTTCCTTTAAATATACGAGGGCCTGGAATAAGGGCAGTCAACAACAGCATCATCCAGAGTTTTTAGGACTCCAGACTGCAAGGCATAGAACACAAAGGGAAGATCTGAGTGTCTGTGTTCTTTTGATCTGTCAGTGACCTGACTATAGATCCACAGCTCCGTGATTACTGAGTCTCAGCTGCCAATCACATTTAAATAACAGACAAGAAGAACAAGCACAGGAGTGCAGAGAGCAGCTGAAGAAATAACTTCATTAGCTCTGAGACAAGTCTGATCAAGGATTCACTTTCCTTCTGATTCACCTCTGAAGTGAATCTCAGAACTATGATTTCAGCAGTCAGTCACGGGGGCAGGTAGAAATTTTAGCACGGAGCGTACGATGTTGGTAGTTATGAATAATTATAGAGCTACATGGTTTTGAAATAGTCTTGTGATATTGGGAATGACAACATCGTTAATTGAACTGTCAAGTGAGCCTGCTATTCTTCAAGGGCCTCCTGGTAGACAAGATCCATTTTCCTATGAATCAGGGACAGCACACCAAATGTATACTCAAACTGTGGTAGAAGTATCTTGCAGAACTCAAAGAAAAAGACACAATTAAGAAACTCAATGGGACAAAGGTTTAAAAATCTATTAAATAGGGAGATTTCTTTCTTATCCATTAGAAACTATGATACATAAAAGAAGGATTCTAAAATAGATTGGCTAATGATTCTAGTGTTAAGACAGCAGATAGAAACAAACATGAACATCATATAGTTATATTCAGTTCTTTAATAGCATACCAATAGTGGTAGCTTTATCAACTCATTAAAATTTTATTATAAATTGTCATCTAAAACATAAATTTTTAAGAATATGAATTAAAATAGAAATTTTAATTACCCTTTAAGTAGATTGTATTAAGGAATTTTTAGGATACAGTTTTGTTAGATTTATAGACTTTCAAATAGCAGATGTATATGTGAATTTGTTGTATTTCTTTCTCTGCTATATACATAGAAGATAAGCAAAGTGTAAAAAAAATATTTGAATGAAAATTTTTGCAGCTGTAGAAATTATTATTTTAAATCTATAAATAATTTTTAAATAAAAAATAAATGGTCTCCTTTTATTTGAGAAGTAAAAAGTGTTGCTCAGCTACACAGGGAAAGAAGTGATTCATTTGTATATTTTTAAGTGCAAATATAAAAAGACCTCTGCTGGGTTCTATAAATTAGTTGCCATTGGAGTTATGGACAAAGAGTGTAACTTATTAAGCATACTTTGTGGCTAACTGAAATTAAACAGGACAAACATACATGAATATCTATATTCTATCAACTTCTAGAAGGCAATGTGCTACAGAGGGCTGATGTCTATTTCACTTTGCTCTTCAACCTTTCTATTAATAGGAGCAGGAAAAAGGTTGTTGATTATACACTCTACAAAGTCAGAGGGTGGGGCCAATTTAATTTCTCAATTGTTGTTGGTTAGTTGCTAAGTTTGCAACCCCATAGACTGTAGCCACCAAGCTCCTCTGTCCATGGGATTTCCCAGACAAGAATACTGGAATGGGTTGCCATTTCTTTCTTTAGGGGATCTTCCTGATCCAGGGCTGGAATAAGCGTCTCCTGCATGACAGGTGGATTCTTCACTGCTGAGCCATCTGGGAAGCCTTATTTCTCAGTACTGTGATTTTATTTTGATTTTAATTTTTTAAATTACTTAGGAAATCAAATCAGAATTGTTTAGTCTAAAAATCACTTGGAGAATTACCAGCTCCCATACCTAAAAACTCCTGAGAAATCTGTGTGCAGGTCAAGAAGCAACAGTTAGAACCACACATAGAACAACAGACTGGTTCCAAATTGGGAAAGGAATATGTCAAGGCTGTATATTGTCACCCTGCTTATTTAACTTCTATGCAGAGTACATCATGCAAAATGCTGGGCTGGATGAAGTGACTGAACTGAACTGAACAGATTCTTAAAACTCCTGTAAAGCTAGCACAACCTAGGTTGTGTTTTCCTAGCATTTTTATTCTAGTCAAAAGTGTGTGTGTGTGTGTGTGTGTGTGTGTATATAAATATGTATATATATATATGTATATATATGCATATATATTATTGATAACATGGAGAGATGTTTATTAACATGTGTGGTTATACATAAAATATGTCACACTTTATGTGAGCCTATAAAGCAAAAAAGTACAGAGATTTCTGATATGCCCCAAAACTCCACACAAACACCCATGTTTTATTTTTAATGTCTTTATGATATCTCCTATAACAGAAGCTTTTAATTTTGGCATAGTCATATTTATAATTTTTTTTTATTTTACAAGTATTTTTTTTAATGAAGAAAGTCTTTCCTATCTAACATGCTGAATCCCTTGTCCTATATTTTCTCCCATTTTTTTTTCTCATGGAGGAGCTTATGTCCACTTTTCTTGGGTCAAAGTAAGCTAGATCATTTTTCAAATTTCTCTCTTACTTCCATCCTTTTTTCCTCCTTCATCGCACTCTCATATCTTAGTCTTCTCACCATTCAAACGTATATTTAATTTATTTCTCTCACAAGTATGCTTTCATTCTTCCAGTTAGAATCCTTCCTCTGACTTATTTTGTATTGTTTTTAAAATGGTTGAGACAGTATTATGTTTGTTTCCATGTATGACTTCTATGAATAATTCCTGAGAACAGATCTATAAATCTTGATATCCCCAAAGAGTCTCATTTAATGCTTCAAAGAATAGGTTTTCTATTAATGTTTGTAAAGAGAAAGTATGTGTTTAGTTTAGACAATGAATACTTAGCTGGGACACAGCAATTATTTTCAAATACTCAAGCACTTGTCCTATGTTAAAGGCTGTCCATGGTTATGGATAGTTTCTAAGGACAATTGGATTTTTCTCAATATAAAGAAGAAATTTTCAACAGATAGAATTCTCTGAAAATAGAATGAACTCACAAAGGAGTGACTTGATTGTCTCCCAAACATATTCACTCAGGAGTGATACATTAATATTCTTTCTACACATGGTAGGCCTCCTGAAAGAATAAATAAAATGATATCCCTATTTGTATGCTTCATGAGTTTTCATTTTAGTCACTGACCTTTCATATTGGTGATCCCTACCCCATATTTCCACTCTCCAGTTACACCCATCTACAGGAGCCATTTTACTTGTTTTTAAAAATGATTTGCTTTCTACATACAAAAAACTCAGGATAAATTTTTATCATTCAATTTTTATTTTCAATTTTTACAAGTTTTACAAGTTTTAGAAGTTAAATCACTTCTCAGAGTTCAAGATTAAATGTATCCCAAAGTCAAATCTCGTCAACATGATTAAATAAATATGCATATTTTCAGGGAAATATACAAATATTTAATATTTTATGTAGTTTTATTAAAACTGATTTATTTTGAAATTTCTCCATAAATTTCCCCATGTAACTATCAATCACAGACACTTTAAGAGAAGTACCACTTAATATATTTAAAATAGAACAATATAAGACAAATAAAAGTCTTGGATATTTATAGTCCATCTTCTTTATATTTTTAATTAGGCTAGAAAATAAATAGCAGGAAACTAGTGCTTCAAAAATATCATGCATATTGCCCAGAACACTGATAAAACCTTAGCAAATATGAAATAAAGCAAAATGAAAATCATTATTTCCTAATAGAAACTTGTTGCCTAACTACGTACCAGAATTTTTTGGCAATCAGAAAGCAATAAATCAACAGGGGGGAATTTTAGCTGAGTCATGAACATAGATTCATGAAGCATCTATAGAATATTTTGTCATTTTTCCAACAAGCAATGTTTGTGTTTCTGCTACCTCTGAGGTTCTCTCCTAGCATTGAGAACAAAAGCTGACTGTCAGTCAATCCTATGTGTTCTGGCTTCTTTGGAAGGGAAGATTTGCTGAAGGTCTTCTGATTTTGAAGTCTAGTTGGACATTGCTGCTTGCACATTCTTATATTCAGGCAGTAGGAGGAAGGATGAAATAGCTCAACTCTGAATGTTTACAGTGATGTTGTTTAGTTGCTAAATCTTGTCCGATTCTTTTGATGATTCTGTAGCCCACCAGACTCCTCTGTCCATGAGATTTTCCAGGCAGGAATACTGTAATGGGTTGCCATTTCCTTCTCCAGGGAATCTTCCCAACTCAGGGATCAAACTCACATCTCCTGCATTGGCAGGCGGGATCTTTACCAGCAAGCCACTTGGGAAGCCCTAAGATGATGTTACCTTATAGCTTATTAGAAAGATGCTAGTTAAGCAAGCAGCAAAACTACTGATAGAAAAACAAAACGATCTTGAAAGAAAGTGCTGGAATGGCCAGTCAGACCAAGGAGACTCCACTGCATCAGGAAAGGTCACAGATAGTCGCATTGGCAGAGAAGTGACAGTGACTGCCCAAATAAGAAAGCTGTACTGGCCTGTATTTCATGTGGAATCTCTTCAGTGTGGCCATCATATTCAATCTCAGAAACAATAATACTACCTTCAGGATCAGCCTTCAACACAAAGGGCATTAAGAGAGCGACAGAAAAACAGCTATTGGTGATACTGGCTGTGGTGAAAAAGTCCTAGAGTTATATTTGAGGTTAACAGAACATGATTCTTAAGACACATGAAGTAATTCAGCAGAATATTAGAGAGGGTGGCACCTGCACCTTGAAACAATTTCTAGCAGCTACAATTGCAAGTTGATCGGTAGTAATTCAGAGGCCTGTAACCACCATATAAATACCTCAGAGGAGGGAAGGAACTCGGTATAGAGCTTAGCGACCGGAAGTTTCTTGCAAAATAGCTCAGTGGGGGGCATCTCCTGTGCCAATCGTATGGACATTGGCAATTTCTTATTAAATAGTTTTGGCGTTGGCAGCTGTTGGTGATATATCGTGATGGTGAGAGGCCACTGGGTATGAAGCCAAGATCTTGGTAGCTTTTGTACCCAAAACTGCCCAGTCTGTAGTGGCTTAGGGGCTGGAAACTCTTGGATAAGCGGTTAAGTTGCCCAAAGCATTTAAAGCCATTGCCGAGGGTCTGGCAAGCTTTGGATGTACATTGGCTGGGGGTGCAGCCATCAGATACATACCCCTTGGTCTGAGGGCATGGATTGCAGCTGGGGCTGGGTCCGACGTTGGTTGTTTCACGGGCACTGCAGATCTGGCCCCCTGTTGGAGAGTTGCAGGGCACAGACGAGTTTGATCGGTCACAAGTTGTGGTACAGGTCTTGGGCTCAGAACTGGGAGAGTCACAGCTCGGTGCTTCCCCACATGTTTCTTGGCAGTTATCCAGGAGCCAGAGATTCCCGTGGTAGCTGCTGGGTAGGCTGAGCCCAAACGTAGGACTTACATTGCTGGAGCAAAGAGCAACAGAAGCAGTCACTGGGAAATAACAGTGAGTTCTGTAAGATATGCCACTACAGTTCCCAGGATAGCCTAGAAAAGCCATGGAGCCTGAGTGTATGTTCAGCGGTGGCTGTGAAGGTATGGCGAGACTGTGGCTTGACACCTTTTTATATCTTCCCTGGGGACTGTCTGCATCCTCCCCAGACTCTCTTCCTTCTCGCTGCCTGGGACAATAACACCGCAACATTTCATTAGTGTGCTGTTTAGTGACAGCTGCTGATGTCTTCACACTCATATTAAAGCAAGTTTATTTGGATTCTTCAAAGTTATCTATAATCACCACGTTGACCATCGCTCATCACTCATCATATGCAGACCATAACTTTTGTGAACAGTGATTTCAGTGTTAACAAGTAAGCTCTCATCTGTCAACCGGTGGTAAACAAGAGATCATGTGTCTATGGGCTTTTGCAACATGGTTATTAAGGGGTTAATGAGGATCCAAGTGAAGCAAAGAACCTGGACTTTTCCACTCTTTTGGCAACTGCAAAATACTGCCAGGACTTGACCCCATACTCTAAAAGAAGCTGAATGCCTTGATTGTCTCCACATTGTTGCTCGAAAGAGAGCATGAGGCATTGAACTATTAAGAGAGGACTTTCTCCCCCTAAATTAGTGTTATATTCTTAACTATGCCAGGCCATGTACTGGTGGCAACATCTCATCCATTTGGAGAAGTCCGTCTGTAAGATTCACAGCAATCTCACTGAGACTTAGTGACTAACACAGGGCCAAAAATGAACTTGTTCCCAGGGGTCAGCGGTTGCTAAGTAACCAAGACTTCTGGAAGAGGTCTTTCTTAAAGAGTTTCTATAATATGTAATATCAAAGAATGCCAGTTTCTCAAAATTGTACCTGCCTAATTGACTAAAATTGTATATCCCATTGTCTCTCTTGTAAAACCCCGTTGCTGTCAGATGTATAATATTTCTTTACATTTCTGCCCAAGTAAGTTTTACTTATTTTTGATTTTCTTTTCTTTTCACATAGAGTTTATTCCTCTGTTGAAGAATATAGTTATTTTTGGTCTAGAACCACAAAAGGAAATGGCTATGCTTAATTTTGTTTTAAATGACCTATATAGTTCTTATAGGCACTGTACGTATTAAATAACACTTTTCACTTCTTATGGTGAAGGCTGAAGAAAAATTTTTGTAAGAGTTTAATTTAAAGAACTGGCACTTTGTTCTTAAAAATACAAGCTATAATTCACACTTATAGCCTCCACTGAATTGTTAACGGCAATGCATTTATTAACTGTAATAAGTTCAGACAAAAGATAAGACCAGCTTCTTCAGGTATGATAAGCTATAGGGTTAGTTTTTAAAAGACACTGTCTTCACAGTGGTTTAAAATCAGCTAGATTTTTCAAATGTACATCAACTTAAAGTTACAGATATTCTTCACACTTTTTTAAATTTTGAATATTCTCATAGTTCCTCTCAGCATTTATTCAATAAGGTGATGGATTTTATTCTATGGGTAACTCTTTATTCAACATATTTTACTGTTTGTACTGTCTTTGGGTGAAAGGGTGAGGATCAGGAAGCCACATTTTCAGCAAATTGTTCATCTATAGAATATCCTGGGGTTTTGCACAGAAATTTTCAGCCCTGAGACAGGCAAATAGGAACTAAAATATACAAGGAGCTTGATGGCCTCCAGCACTTGATGTAAGGGCTGGAGAGGGTGTGGAGAAAAAGGAACCCTCTGCGCTGTTGGTGGGAGTGTAAATTAGTGCAGTCACTATGGAGAACAGTCTGGAGTTTCCTTATGAAACTAAAAATAGAAATACCACATGATCTAGCAGTCTCATGCCTGGACATATATCTGAGGAACTATTATTTCAAAAAGATACATTCACCTCAAAGTTCATAGCAACAATATTGACAAAAACTAAGACGTGGAAGCAACCTAAATGTCCATTAAGGGATGAATGGATAAAGAAGATGTAGTGTATAAATATACAATGGAATATTGCTCAGCCATAAAAAAGAATGAAACAGTGTCATTTGCAGAACATGGATGAATCTAGAGGTTTTCAGAGAAAGACAATTGTCATATGACATGGCTTATATGTGAATCTAAAAATGATACAAATGAACTTATTTACAAAACAGAAACAGACTTAGACACAGAAAACAAATGCATGGTTACCAAAAGGAAAAGGCAGGGGAGGGATCAATTAGGAGTTTGGGATTAACATATACACACTACTATATACGGGTTTCCATGGTGGCTCAGATGGTAAAGAATCTGCCTGCAATACAGGAGACCTCAGTTCAGTCCCTGGGTCAGGAAGATCCCCTGGAGAAGGGAATGGCTACCCACTTCAGTTCTCTTGTTTGGAGAATTCCATGGATAGAGGAGTCTGGCAGGCTATAGTCCATGGCATCCCAAAGAGTCAGAAATGCCTGGGTGACTAACAACAAAAATCAACAAGGACATACTGGATAGCACAGGGATATACAACATCCTGTACCAACCTATATATAATGGAAAAGAATCTGAAAAGGCAAATGAGAAAAAATAAAGGCTTGGAAAAAAGTACACAAGGCAGTCGTTGGTGAACTTTCCACTAAACCACTTGTTCCAAGTAATATACAGGAGAGTTCAGAGGTTGCTGGAAGTTTATTTCTGCATCCCTTCATCATACCACGATTATCTTTAATCTTTTTTTAGGCTTCCTTGAAGCAAATTTGAGAGAAAATAAACAAACAAACAAAACCCAGAATAACTCCATCTGCTGTAAAGCCCACATACTCCCTTTCCGTCTTTGCATTACATGGCAGAATATTTTAAATTAATATCACACTCTAGTGTGAGTCCAACAATTAAATAATGTAGAACATCAGTTAGCATAATTAATGTTCACAGCATGAGGATTTATAACATATTTAAATTTATTTTGGTACAATCATATTCTAAACAGTCGAATACTGAGGTTTGCAAAGGCAGTTAGCCCAACTTCTCTCATCGGCTTTTATGTTTTACCTTCTTACTCACTCATGGCACACTCATAGGCGACCATCACTCGCTTTTCACCCACCGCATCTGTAGACACTGCCTCTACAGAACTGTCTTCTGCTCTCAACTCCATTTTAGCAAGAAACCAAGTAGTCAGGCAGTGATGGTTTTCAGTAATAAGGACCGTTGTTGTTTGGGTGACATTATCCTCTGAAGGCTTCACTTGTGGCTCAGCTGGTAGAGAATCCACCTGCAATGTGGGAGACCTGGGTTCAATCCCTGGGTTGAGAAGATCCCCTGAAGGGAACAGCTACTCACTCCTCTGAAGGCTTTGGAGAACATATGCATTTCTCCATTTTCATTTAATTACTAAATACCCTTTCCTTCCATTATAAGAATAATCCTGTTCTATTTGTAGTATTTTCTATATTACAAAATAGAATAATCCTGTCCTATATAATATAATCCTGTCCACTATATAATAATCCTGTCCTATTTGTAATATTTTCTGTGTGTAGAAAACCTACCCTTGCCTCCCCACCATGGGCCAATGTGGGAGACATACTCCCTGGGTTAGGAAGACCTCCTGGAGAAGGAAATGGCAACCCACTCCAGAATTCTTTCCTGGAAAATCCCATGGATAGAGAGGCCTGGCAGCCTACAGTTCATGGGGTTGCAAAGAGTCAGACGCAACTGAGCACACACACAGACACACACACACATCCTGCCACCCAAAGTCAACTTCCTAATCAGCAGAACCCGTGAATGGTATGGCAAAAGGGGTTTTGAAGATGTGATTAAGTGTCTTGAAATGGATTATCTGGGTGAGCCTGAGATGATCACAGAATTCCTTCTAAAAAAGAGGTAGTAGATGAAAAAGAGAGAAGAAAGTGATGACAGAAGCAGAGGCTGGAGTGATGCTGCTGTAAGTGAGGAAATGACAGCAAACTCAAGAAGGTAAAAGAGTCAGGGAATGGATTCCTTTTCAGAGACTCTAGGAGAAATTGGTCCTGCTGATGCCTTGACTTTAGTTTGGTGAAACTGATTTTGAACTTCTGGCCTCCAGAACTTTAAGAGAAAATTATGTCAGGAAAACACAGGTATAATACATAGTCTTTATGTAGTGTGAGGAGTTTATGCTCTGTATCTGTGGCAAGGTTAAGATGCAAAAAATGAACTTTCTACCACCAGATAATTCAGAGAAATCCCCACGCCTTCTGAAAAAGAATAAACATACTCCCTTTATCTAATGAGGCAGCAAATTTTTTACAACTCATTAAAAAAGAGTAATGCAACTGTTTCTCAATTTTTCCAAAGGTTAGAAATCCTTTAGGGTAAACACAGAATATCAGAGAAAGCTAAATTTTCCAGTAAATGGCCCTTAAAGAAAATAATGGAGGTCACCTTCAAGCCTTTTAGGTCATGATGAAATTTTATCTCCCTTTTTGCAAAATATGTATATAAGTGTGTCCTAATTTCACTTTCCAGAGCATTGTTAAATGATTCAGCAATGATCCTGTGATCTGAAAAGCAAAATGTATGCAAATCTATACTTACATAGCAATTAAGCTATATATATTGAGTCAAAATGATTCTTAAATTTAGCAGTGGTAAAATAAAATGGTGTAACCCAGCTACATTTATGTTGTTGGCTTCATAAATCATTAGTGGTTTCCAAAAACTGAAGGGCAGATGTACAAAATAAAAAATTTAGGAGACATTTAAAGGAAGATGGGCTTTCCCAATGGCTCAATGGTAAAGAACCTGTCTGAAATGAAGGAACTGCAGGAGACCTGGGTTCCATCTCTGTGTTGGGAAGATACCCTGGAGAAGGAAATGGCAATCCACTCCAGTATTCTTGCCTGGAGAATCCCATGGACAAAAGAGTCTGGCGAGCTACAGTCCATAGGGACACAAAGAGTCAGACATAACTGAAATGACTGAGCACACACACATGCACACATGCTTAAAGGAAAATAAACTTTTTTTTTTTTTTAGCTTTCAAGGTCCTTGAAATATATTTAGCATATGAGACATGGAAAAAGGGATGGGGGACAGACTACAACCAAGGGTCCAATGTGTGATACAGATAGCTATATTTTCTTTCCAGTTTTTAATTGAGGTACAGTAGATTTACAATATCATGTTAGTTTCAGGTGTACAGCAAAGTGATTCAGTTATATATACATATATACTATTTTTCAGATTCTTTTCCATTATAGGTTATTACAAGATACTGAATATAGTTCCTGGACTATGCAGTAAATCTTGTTGCTTATTTTATATATAGTAATGTGTATTTGTTAATCCCACACTCCTAATTTATCTCTCCTCTCCACCTTTCCCCTTTGGTAACCATTTATTTTGTTTTCTGTGTCTGTTTGTCTGCTTCTGTAAGTCCACGTTTATTATTTTGTAGATTCCACATATAAGTGGTGTCATGTGACATTTGTCTTTCTCTGACTTACTTTACTTAGTGTGATAGTCTCTAGGTACATCCCTGTTGCTGCAAATGGATATTTCATTCTTTTTGTGACAAATATTCACCTGGACTTCCCAGGTGGCGCAGTGGTTAAGAATCCACCTGCCAATGCAGGACACGTGGGCAGGAGACTTGGGTTTGGTCCCTGAATCAGGAATGGGTTCATTACCTGGAGAAGGTAATGGCAACCCATTCCAGTACTCTTGCTTGGAAAATTTCATGGACAGAAGAGCCTGGCAGACTACAGTTCATGGGTCACAAAGAGTTGGACATGACTGAGCGTGCGCGCGCACACACACACACACACACACACACACCCACACATCATGCACTGACGGTTGACAAGAACTGGAGAGATGTGAACTAATGGGGAAAGAACCAGTTGCTCACAGGGCCTGTGGCCACAGCTAAGTGGTGGAAGAGTAGTGTGAAGTTTTATAGGTTGTGGGCTCACAGCTGGATGGTTGGTAGCTGGAAAGTTTGTCACATGTCTCTGGGGAGCTGTCCGGAAGCCAGGTTTTGTTTCGGCTGGGCAAGTGAAGAGCATCACCACAGTTTACACCAGTTAAGTAGAGAGCAGTGGATGAGGTGACAGGAACATGGCAATAACTCCCAAGCGAACAGGAGTCATTGTTTCCAGCACACCGGTCGTTGGATAACATAGTAGAATGTGAAGCAAAAATTTCAGATAAGCAGCAGAGAACAGCTTGTCTCTGTTGATGTAAGTATATAAGACCAGATTGCTTATATACTTTGGTGGATATATATCACGATTCTTCTCCTCACCATATTTTATATCACTTTTCATAATAATATCTCATTAGTTCATTTTGCTGACTATGGAAACAACTTCCCACCCTTCCATAAAATAAGTCCAGTTTGCATCTTCTAAATATCTGCTGTCCTAATTTCTCTCCTGTTTATCAGGCTTAAGAATGTAAGATGTAATCACCTGTGTATTTCATCTGCTTTGCTTCTGTTCCTACCCTTTAATAATGCATGGTTAGATGGAGTCCATCTGAACGGATGTTTATTCTAGTCATTATCCACAAAGAACATCCTGGTTAGGAAGGCATAGTCTTCATCATTGATGAAGAGACTTAGTGTTACAAGCCTGATGTACTGAACTAGTTCCCAAATAGCACATTTATTGGATTTGCCAGATGGAAAAACTCATACTTATTCTCCATTTTTTACTACTTATCTGAGAGTCTAATTGGGTTATGCTGTTCTCTGTATATTTGTCCTGACAGTCAATTTTATGCAAGCATCTTAGGGTGCATTTTAAAGAGCTCTACCCTGACCATGTGATGTTTTTTCATTACTTTAAAGTTGGTTTTCAAAGACTTGAGGAGATGTACGTAATATTTCTACACGGTAACATTGATGATATACCTGCTTTTACTAGTAAAAAGGCATTCATTTCTATTGGTGGCATTCAACTAAAAAGATAAACATTAAAGGCTATCAGATTGTGCATCAGCATCCCAGAATTGATGGATGTCTTCACCTGAGATAATTTACTAAGATACTTCGATCTTCATGCAATTAAAGTGAGCAAGGATTAAGAAAATGTTTAACATCACAGGAAGAAAGATATCTGAAAAGTTCTTACTTGGGACATCACAGAATAAGTGATCTCTGTACCTTATTTTGGATTCTCCCCCCAAAATAAGAGCTAATCTTTACAGACATCCATTTCCTGGAGTTAGTATTTTAACAGATCAGAAATATGTCTTCCAAGCTCTTTCACAGATGATCAAAATGACGCTGGGAATGAATAGAGGAGACTAAAGTTTCCATGAAGTCACTTAGTATCTGAGAGTGCCATTGGTGATTCTTTTGGTGGAAGTTTCCCCATTTTGCAGCAGTCCCAGTTGCTTATATAACCTTCCGAGTAAGAATGGGAGATCTTATACCCCCATGCAAGCATGCACAGAGAGAAGGGAGTGAGGTAGGAGGGTGGGTACTGCAATTACACATGATTTTTTAAAAAAATTATTTTTTAACATCATAAAAAGCATGACATTTTGTGCAGGTGGAATGTAAGTTTTCTCTTCTGAATTTTTTGTTTCAGGTAGTGGAAGAAAAAATAGTTGACATCACACATGGGGCATTTTCAAAGCCAATGTATTGCATTCCTTCTCAAAGAAAGCTTCAGATCACATTGGTGTCAGGCATGCTAATAGTAGGAAAAAATGGAAGAGATTGGAATCATCAAAGGTTGAAAATCTGAGAATTTTCTTGACAATTTTCTCATTTCCTCCAAGAATATTAAACCCTCCAGATAAATAAAAATCTCCCAAACTCCTACATGCTTCCAAAGAAAATTCCTTTCCTTCCCTTGATTAGCCTCAACTGAAATAATATTTTGTGTATGCCACACTAAAATTCCTCATGATCTAGTCAAGATTCTCTTCACTTCTTTGGTTCTTTATAAAGTTCAAAAATAAGTGATAACCAACTAGTCTATAAAATCTCTTCTTTTACAAAATGGCAACCCATTCCAGTATTCTTGCCTGGAGAATCCCAGGGACAGAGGAGCCTGGTGGGCTGCTGTCTATGGGGTCGCACAGAGTCGGACATGACTGAGGCGACTTAGCAGGAGCAGTAGCAGCATGTTACATATGACTTTGAAAAAGAAAAGAAAATATTTTGGTATTGCCCACAGGGAAAATAGGTTTGGTTTTTATAGAACTGCTAATAAATGTATCTGATAACCGGAACACCACAGAGGCTACAGTTATCGAGCTAAATATAATCTGGCCATTAATAATCAGTAGTTAAACTGTGAGTTAGAGGCAGCATAGATAACTGAGAGAAATCTGGAATCATCAATGATTTATCATATCTTTATGTCAAACACAGGAGAGGCCAAATACACATACCTAGCTAACACCTGTCCTAATTCACTATTTTTAATTCCATCTGTAATTCTTCCCAATGCAGAGACTTTGAGTTCATTGTATCTCCACATAGTTTCCTGCCTCAATAGCCCGAGACAAAAACAAAACAAAAAACTTTTGAAAAGTTGTATCTTTTTGTTAGAAATGGTTGCTTGTGGGTATGATAAAATTAACACAATATAAAGAATCTCTTGATGAAGGTAAAAGTTGAGAATGAAAAAGCTGGCTTAAAACTCAGTACTCAAAAATCTAAGATCATGGCATCTGGTCCCATCACTTCATAGCTAATAGATAGGGAAAAAGTGAAAACAGTGGCAGAGTTTATTTTCATGGGCTCCAAAATCACTGTGGACAGTGATTGCAGCCATGAAAAAAAATTTTAAAAAAATGCTTGCTCCTTGGAAACAAAGCTATGACAAACATAGGCAGCATATTAAAAAGCAGGGGCATCACTTTGCTGACAAATGTCCATCTAGTCAAAGCTATGGTTTTTCCAGTAGTCATATACAGACGTGAGAGTTGGATCATAAAGAAGGCTAAGTGACAAAAAACTGATGCTTTCATGATGTAGTACTGGAGAAGACTCTTGAGACTCTTGAAATCATAGAAAAGGTAGCTCCTGGACTGACAGCCATTTGTCAGCTAATTCAGAGGTTGACACCCAAAGGACTGGTAACTTGAAAGACGGCAACTCGAGGTTGTCTACAGCATACTGGCTGGCAGGAACTGGAAACATGGGACTTGATAGAAAGAAAGAGATTTCCTTGATGGGATCTGAACACATCAGAAAAATTCTGACAACATTCAGAAGGGACACAGGCACTGTTCTCACAACTGCTTGGAAGGCAGCTCATGGTGTCACCACAGGGCTCATGGCAGTGGCCATGGAGTGTATTGCTGCCCAGGCTCCTATTAGGATCAGTTTGGTTCAGTCACTCAGTTGTGTCCAACTCTTTGTGACCACATGGACTGCAGCATGCCAGGCCTCCCTGTCCATCATCAACTCTCGGAGTTTACTCAAACTCACGTCCATTGAATAGGTGATGCCATCCAACCACCTCATCCTCTGTTGTCCCTTTCTCCTCCTGCCTTCAGTCTTTCCCAGCATCAAGGTCTTTTCCAATGAGTCAGTTCTTCACATCAGGTAGCCAAAGTATTAGAGTTTCAGCTTCAGTATCAGTCCTTCCAAAGAATATTCAGGACATATTTCCTTTAAGACTGACTGGTTGGATGTCCTTGCTATCCAAGAGACTCTCAAGAGTCTTCTCCAACACGACAGTTCAAAAGCATCAATTCCTCAGTGCTTTCTTTATAGTCCAAGTCTCACATCCATAGATGACTACTGGAAAAACCATAGCTTTGACTAGATGGAATTTGTTGACAGAGTGATGTCTCTGTTTTTTAATATGCTGCCTAGGGTGGTCATAGCTTTTCTTCCAAGGAGCAAGCATCTTTTAATTTCATGGCTGCAGTCACCATCTGCACTGATTTGGAGCCCAAGAAAGTAAAGTGTCTCACTGTTTCCATTGTTTCCCCATCTATTTCCCATGAAGTGATGGGACCAGATGCCATGATTTTAGTTTTCTGAATGTTGAGCTTCACACCAAGTTTTTCACTCTCCTCTTTCACTTTCATCAAGAGGCTCTTTAGTTCTTCTTCACTTTCTGCCATAAGGGTGGTGTCATCTGCATATCTGAGATTATTTGCAATCTTGATTTCAGCTTGTGCTTCATCTAGCCTGGCAACTAGCATAATGTACTCTGCATATAAATTAAATAAGTAGGGTGACAATATACAGCCTTGACATACTCCTTTTCCGATTTGGAACCAGTCTATTGTTCCATGTACAGTTCTAACTATTGCTTCTTGACTTGCGTACAGATGTCTCAGGAGGCAGATCAGGTGGTCTGGTATTCTCATCTCTTGAATAATTGTCCAGAGTTTGTGGTGATCCACACAGTCAAAGGATTTGGTGTGGTCAATAAAGCAGAAATAGATGTTTTTATGCAACTCTCTAGCTTTCTTGATGATCCATCACATGTTGGCAATTTGTTCTCTTGTTTCTCCGCCTTTTCTAAAACCAGCTTGAATATCTGGAAGTTCATGGTTCACATATTGCTGAAGCCTGCCTTGGAGAATTTCAAGCATTACTTTGCTAGCGTGTGAGATGAGTGCAATTGTATGGTTGTTCAAACATTCTTTGGCGCTGCCTTTCTTTGGGACTGGAATGAAAACTGACCTTTTTCAGTCCTGTGGCCACTGCTGAGTTTTCCAAGTTTGCTGGCCTATTGAGTGCATCACTTTCACAGTATCATCTTTTAGGATTTGAAATAGCTCAACTGGAATTCCATCACCTCCACTAACTTTGTTCATAGTGATGCTTCCTAAGACCCACCTGACTTTGGACTCTAGGATGTGGTTCTAGGTGAGTGATCACACCATTGTGGTTATCTGGGTCATGAATATCTATTTGTATAGTTCTTCTTTTTATTCTTGCCACATCTTAATATCTTCTGCTTCTGTTTGGTCCATATCATTTCTGTATTTAATGTGCCCATCTTTGCATGAAATATTCCCTTGGTATCTCTGATTTTCTTGAAAAGATCTCTAGTCTTTCCCATTCTATTATTTTCTTGTATTTCTTTGCACTGATCATTGAAGAAGGCTTTCTTATCTCTCCTTGCTATTCTTTGGAACTCAGCATTCAAATAGGTATGTCTTTCCTTTTCTCCTTTGCCTGTAGCTTCTCTCCTGTTCTTAGCTGTTTGTAAGGCCTCCTCAGACAACCATTTTGCCTTTTGCACATTTCTTTTTCTTGGTGATGATCTTGATCACAGCCTCTTGTACAATGTCACAAACCTCTGTTCATAGTTCTTCAGGCACTTTGTTTATCAGATTTCATTCCTTGAGTCTATTTGTCACTTCCACTGTATAATCATAAGGGATTTGATTTAGGCCATACCTGAATAGTCTAGTGGTTTTCCCTACTGTCTTCAACTTAAGTTTGAATCTGGCAATAAGTAGTTCATGAATTGAGCCACAGTCACCTCCTGGTCTTGTTTTTGCTGACTCTATAGAGCTTCTCCATCTTTGGCTGCAAAGAATACAATCAATATTTGATTTTGTTATCGACCATCTGGTGATGTCCATGTGTAGAATCTTCTCTTGTGTTGGAAGAGGGTGTTTGCTATGACCAGTGCATTCTCTTGGCAAAACTCTGTTAGCCTTGACCTGCTTCATTGTGTACTCCAAGGCAAAATTTGCCTGTTAGTCTAGGTATTTATTGACTCCCTACTTTTGCATTCCAGTCCCCTATAATGAAAGGACATCTTTTTTGGGTGTTAGTTCTAGAAGGTTTTGTAGGTCTTCAAAGAACAGTTCAACTTCAGCTTCTCAGCATTACTAGTCAGGGCATAGACTTGGATTACTGTGATATTGAATGGTTTGCCTTGGGAACGAACAAAGATCATTCTGTCGTTTTTGAGATTGCATCCAAGTACTGCATTTTGGACTCTTTTGTTGACTATGATGGCTACTCCATTTATTCTAAGGGATTCTTGCCCACAGTAGTAGATATAATGGTCATCTGAGTTAGATTCACCCATTCCAGTCCATTTTAGTTCACTGATTCCTGAAATTTTGATTCTATCTCCTGTTTGACTGCTTCCAATTTGCCTTGATTCATGGACCTGACATTCCAGGTTCCTATGCAATATTGCTCTTTACAGCATCGGATTTTACCTTCATCACAATCACAACTGGGTGTTGTTTTTGCTTTGGCTCTGTCTCGTTCTTTCTGAAGTTATTTCACCACTGATCTCCCGTAGCATTTTAGGCACCTACTGACCTAGGGAGTTCATCTTTCATGGTCATATCTTTTTGCCTTTTATGCTGTTCATCCTTTTCATGCTGTTCTTCTCAAGGCAAGAATACTGAAGTGGTTTGCCATTCCCTTCTCCAGTGGACCACATTTTATCAGAACTCTCCACCATGACCCATCCGTATTCTGTGGCCCTACATGGCATGGCTCATAGTTTCATTGAGTTAGACAAGGCTGTGGTCCATGTGATCAGTTTGGTTAGTTTTCTGTGATTGTAGTTTTCATTCTGTCTGCCCTCTGATGGAGAAGGATAAGAGACTTATGGGAGCTTCCTGATGGGAGAGACTGACTGAGGGGGAAGCTAGATCTTGTTTTGATGGGTGGGGCCATGGTCAGTAAATCTTTAATCCAATTTTCTGTTGATGGGCAGGGCTGTGTTCCCTCCTTGTTGTTTGACCTGACCTAACAATTGTGGAGGTAATGAAGATAATGGTGACCTCCTTCAAAAGGTCCCATGCATGCACTGCTGCACTCAGTGCCCCTGATCCTGCAGCAGGCCACCATCGACCCTCACCTCCACCAGAGACTCCTGGACACTGACTATTAGGATAGCAGGGGGCATTTCCACAACTCACCTTAGTGGAGCAGAAAGCACTGGGTGAGGTGACAGGAACATGGCAGGAGTCCCCAGGGGGAGTGAGAGCTGTAGTTTTTGGAGCAGCAATTATTGTGAGACATAGTAGAGCTAGAAGGTCAGGCCTTGCTTAAATTGCAAAGAGCACGTTGCTGAAGTGATTGTTTGCTGGACCTACTGCTTATCTATCTTGCTTGCTGGATGTTTGCTCTTTTAAAGCCCATCCTCCTGCTCATTCTTCAGAACCATTTCTATGGAATCTCACTGGAGTATTTTTAATGCCTGCCAAGCAGTCCTCCACCAACTTATAAGATATATGTTAACTCTATCACACCCTTCAGAGAACTATCATTCCAACATCAATCTTGTCTTCTTTCCCAGTCTTTCTCAGAGTACAGGAATATAGAAGCAGTTGTGTGTCTTTATTTGCTCATGCATCTTGACAGTTCCTTGAAACTATTGTTAAAACCTCACAAATAGAGCCACAAATAAATAATAGAGAAAAATCATTTATGGCCACTTTTTCTATAAAATGAAAAAATATATATCTTATATACATATATACCTAATAGCTTAATAATGTATTTTAGAAGTGATACATGTTGAAAAGTCTTAATTTGGGAATTGAAACTTACTTTGCATTCTTTCTAGACAAAACCTACATTCAAAATCTGATTCATTTTTCTGGGAAACTTGGCATGAATATCATATTCAGGTGTTTCTTCCCCAGTGAAGAATGGTGATGTGGAAAACTTTGACTATCTTTGCGAAGATCCACACTCAGAGTCTATACATCAGTGGTCTTGCATTATTATAAGACTGAAGGTGTTAGCACACCAATTTTTATGATTGCTATATATAAAAAAAAGAGGTAATCTATCTTCTTGGATGTTTAAGTGAATCTTAACATATTAGTGTACATACAGAGTGTTTATGTTTATAATTCAGTTAGTGTGCAAATGCTGACTTATCGTGGTGAAGCTGAAACTCCAATACTTTGGCCATGTGATGTGAGGAGTCTACTCACTGGAAAAGATCCTGATGTTGGGGAAGATTGAGGGCAGGAGGAGAAGCGGGCAACAGAGGATGAGATGGTTAGATAGCATCACCAACTCAATGGGCATGAGTTTGAGCAAATTCTGGGAGATGGTAAAGAATAGAGAAGCCTGGTGTGCTGCAGTCCACGAGGTTGCAAAGAGTTGGACATGACTTAGCAACTGAACAACAATCTTTGATACACTATATTTGCAAGTTCCTGTGTAGACAAAATGTCACAAGTAACAAATAAAGCAGAAATATTACCTTTATCTTGGAGCCAAATAAAAATAAAATAAAACAGAAATCATGATACATAATCTACTCAGCTGCCTTCTAAAATGGATTTATGTCAATTGGTTCTTTTGAGCGCATTGATTGGCATAGATGTGAAAGTTTGGGAATAACATCTGGAAGGGGTGGAATTTATTTTCATTGGAGATTAAGATTTTGTAGTTAGAATCAATTCAGGTAAGAGTGGAATGGGGAAACTAGAGCAGAGGAGCTGATATGGGAAAGGGTTATGATGTATATAGTGTTAAATGACCCACCATTTGACCAATCTTCCCAGTAATCTAATTGACTTATTTCTTTTGGAAAGTAGTGAAGGGCTGCATAGGGTTTCTATTAATAGGTGAATGACTAGTGAACTGATGACAGCAGGAGCAGTAAAAAGACTATAATACACAGGGAACTGGAGAAACAGCAGGATGATATGTGGTTTTCATAAGTTATGGAAATGTCACGTGTTAGTTTCTCAGTCATGTCCGACTCTTTGTGACCTCATGGAGTGCCAGACCTCCATCCATGGGATTCTCCAGGCAAGAATACTGGAGTGGGTTGCCATTGCCTTCTCTAGGGGATCTTCCAGACCCAGGAATCGAACCTCGGTCTCCTACATTGCAGGCAGATTCTTTACTGTTTGAGCCACCAGAAAATGTCAAGGATTCGCGTCACTTACAGCCTCATGTGAGAGAGAACAAAAGTCAGTATATTATTATGGCTGTATCTGAATCTCATGTTATGAATTTGTAAACATAAGAGAGATGCCAATAAATCTCCCTGTTCATTTTATTCAGTATTTTTTCTGTGTGTTTCACTCTGGACAGTTTCTGTTGCAATGTTTTGAAATATATTAATGGTTTCTTTGGCAATGTCTAATCTGGTAATGTGTTTTCTACATCAAGCAATGTAGTTTTCATCTCTGTTTTTTTTTTTTGTATCTTTCATTTGTCTGTCTAATAAGATCAATCTTTCCTTTAACTTCTGAAATGTATGAAATACAGGGATGCTGGTGAGCTGACCACAGGGCTCTTGGCAATAGTCCAGGAGCCAGGTTGGCATCTATGGATTATGCAAAGGGCACATTCACAGATCACTCTTCTAGAGCAGAGAACAATACAAAAGGAGAAGGGAGCAGAGCTGACTCTCAAAAGAGTAGGGACTATCATTTCCAGAGCAGTAGTTGTTGAAACACATGAAGTTAATGAGTTTTAGAAGAGTAGTAGGAACTTTCTCAAATGTGATTGTCCTCTTCTAAGTAAATTTTCTATATACCTACCCCTACCGCTTTCCAGTTATGACCAACCTAGGAAGGATCTAAAAAGCAGAGACGTTACTTTGCCAACAAAGGTCCGTCTAGCAAGGCTATGGTTTTTCCAGTAGTCATATATGGATGTGAGAGTCAGACTATAAAGAAAGCTGAGCACCGATGAATTGATGCTTTTCAACTATGGTGCTGGAGAAGATTCTTGAGATTCCCTTGGACAGCAAGGAGATCCAACCAGTCAATTCTAAAGGAAATCAGTCCTGGATATTCATTGGAAGGACTGATGCTAAAGCTGAAACTTTGGCCACGTGATGCGAAGAGCTGACTCATTTGAAAGACCCTGATGCTGAGAAAGATTGAAGGTGGGAGGAGGAGGGGACGACAGAGGATGAGGTGGTTGGATGGCATCACTGACTCAATGGACATGAGTTTGAATGAAGTCCGGGAGTTGGTGATGGACGGGGAAGCCTGGCGTGCTGCAGTCCATGGGGTCGCAAAGAGTCGGACACAACTGAGCCACTGAACTGAACTGAATTGAACTGCTTCCCAACAGTTCCATACAAATACTCTTTTCTTGTTTTGCTCAGATTTTTCACCTGACAGTATATTTTTCTTTTGAACATTTTTATTTTGCACTGGTTAACAATGCTGTGATGGTCTCAGGTGAACAGTGAAGGGACTCAGCCATCCTTGTACATGTCTCCCATTTCCCTCAAACCCTGTCCTGTCCAGACTGCCACATGACATGGACCAGAGACAGCATTTTATTAATAATTGTTCAGATGCCAGTGGAAACACCCTTTAATCTTCTCATAAAAATTTACTCGTATTTTTCAAACATTCCTGTCCCAGATATTACCCTAATTCTGATTACTTCTAGAAAACTGGGAGAGTCATAAATCACTGACATGGAATTCCTTCTCCAGGATATTGTGCAAGAAGGGAGGGAGAACAAAATAAGAGTTCTTATCCTTAGGTTGTGGGTGCAAACACCAAAGAATGGGCTAGTGGCTCCCAAAGCAAGAATGCCTTCTTATCCTTAAAGTTTTCACAAGTCTGGTTGTCAGCAAAATGAGAAAAATGTATGCTATGTGGTGGAATTTTATAAATTAAACTTTCCAAAAGAAACTGTAACACTTATTCTAAAATGATACACAGGTTACATTGTTGTCATTTAGTCACTAGGTCGTGCATAACTCTTTACAGCTGTAGCCCCCAGGCTCCTCTGTCCATGAGATTTCCCAGGCAAGAATACTGGAGTGGGTTACCATTTCCTTCTCCAAGGGATCTTCTTGACCCAGGGATCAAACCCAACTCACCTGTGTCTCCTGCATTGGCAAGTGTGTTCTTTACTGCTAAGCCACCAAGGAAGTCCATGCAGATTATATCCACATATAAATTCTTCCATTAAAAAATTTAGCATGTAAAATTCAGATTGATTGGATAATTCACTGCCTGATGTAAGGTGGTTTCAAAACCTAAAAGATATTGCTAATATTTTCATAGATCTCCATGACAGCGAGTGAATTCAAAAAGATTTGTTTGGCGGATGTTCATCTTCCTACTTTATCCCTGCTACTGTATTATTTCATAAAAACATTCTAACCTACTCACATCTCAATATATTTTAAAAGCGTTTGCTACATGTTTCCAAATTCACACTTCTAATACAATTAGTGAGTATCTGATTCACCAAAACCTCTGTACCATTGGAATTGCTACCATTATTTACTTTTGCCAATTGGATATGAAAATAATGCTTGATTATTAATCTAATATGCATTTTAAATGACTGGTAAGGTTTCTATTTTGGTATATTTTAATTAATTGTTCAGCTTTCTAGTTTTTGGATCTTGACTGTTAATTTTACTATCATCTTTTAAGCATATTTCATAAGATGAGGCAGTATACTAAGAACCCAGAAAACAATAAGCCTCTAGAAAGGAGAGTTTAGATTGTCCCTTTATTGCCAAACAAAACTTTGCTTTGAAAAATATGGTGAAAGGGAAAAAATAATGCAGATTTCCAGACCTATCACTTAGAGGATGATATTAAGAGACCTGTAATTGGACTCAAGAACCTGATTTATTTTGCAGATGTCTCTACAAAGCCTGGTTAGGGATCCATTGGGTATCCCTCAATTAGGTATCCACCAATTCTCAAAGTCACTGATTAGCTGTGCCTAGTAAAATAAAAACAATCTCATGGCATTCTAAAAGCTCTTAAGATAGACATTTTTCTCCATTGACAAGAGTTCATTGCCAGCAAAAGCTTGCATGCAACTTTCTGCAAATTTTTTTCTTTTACAGAAAATACCTTCTCACCACCAAACACATACCAAATTGCTTTGATATTGGGTGGATAGGTTCAGAGTAAGAGGTCAGATTAAAGCCTTATTAGAGTTCTGTTTCCAGATGCCAAAGCATTCACCTGGTAAATAAACTTCCCATTTAGATGTAGAAGATTCAGTACTATGGGTGCTCAGGCAAATAAATTGTGGTCTGTACCTAGAATAGTGCCCTTCATATAATAACTCAAAAAGAGTTATTGAATGCATGATATTGAATGAATGCATTTTGAGATGCAATTATAAGCAAAGATGAAGTTGAGGAAGCAGTGACAGATTTTATTTTCTTTGGCTTCAAAATCACTGAGGATGGTGACTGCAGTCATGAAATTAAATGACACTTGGTCCTTGGAAGAAAAGCTGTTACAAAACTAGATAGCAAATAAAAAAGCAGAGACATCACTTTGCTGACAAAGGTCCGTATAATCAAAGCTATGGTTTTTCCAGTAGTCATGTACAGATGTGAGAGTTGGACCATAAAGAAGGCTGAGTGCTGAAGAACTGATGTTTACGAATTGTGCTGGAGAAGCCTCTTGAGAGTCCCTTGGACTCACAGGAGATCAAACTAGTCAATCCTAAAGGAAATCAACCCTGAATATACACTGGAAGGACTGATGCTGAAGCTGAAGCTCCAATACTTTGGCCACCTGATGCGAAGAGCCTACTCATTGGAATGACTCTGATGCTAGGCAAGATTGGAGGCAAAAGGAGAAGGGAGCAGCAGAGGATGTGATGGTTGGATGGCATCACTGACTCAGTGGACATGAATTTGAGCAAACTCCAGGAGATAGTGAAGGACAGGGTAGCCTGGCGTGCTGTTGTCCATGGGGTCACAAAGAGTTGGAAGCAACTTAGCGACTGAACAACAGCAACATGAAGTTTTATTTCACCAGCATAGTTTCAGATTCTATACCTGAGCAACATTTTTTTCCCCCTTTCAAGCCTTCCCTATCTTTGTCTTTTTTCTTTTCCACCCTCTCCCCACACCACTAGAAAGGAAACAGAAGTGCTTGTGTGCTGCATTGCTTTATCCTGATAATAAATAGCGTAATAGAGAATGGGTTTTTCTACAAGAAACAGGATGTCAAGTATTCTTTAAAATATAGCAGTCTTTTCACCCTGCTGTCGAGAAAGTTCTATAATCAATTTATAAATTTGTATTACAGGTATATCTTGCAGGCCATGATCACCTCCAGAGATGCAGCTCTTGTTGAAATGACAATACTAGATATTTATCAGCTAGTAAGAATTCCACAAAGAAAATGGAAAATACGCTTCTATTTTAATGAAGAATGAGGGCTCATCAATTCAGCTACTCTTTGCACAAACAAGAATAGGCAATGTGTTATGTGTGGGCCACGTGATATTTCCTTGTGTGGTCTTTCCTTTCTACTGTGTAGTTATATCTGACTATGGTCTGTTTATTTTGGTAACCAGAGATGGTTTGTACCCATATATGGAATTAAAAAGAATGGGAAAGTGTAGAGGCTTCAAAATATTTTTTGTATCCTCTCAATTTGCCTTTGAAACCATTGACCTTAAGTGCCCAGAAAAAAACAAATCGTTCCTCTGAAAGTTCTATGCTGGCTGCATTATTAAGTAAACTCAATTTCTTTGGATCATAGAAAAAAATATTTTAACACTTTCAATAAAGTTCTGGTTTAAATTCAGAAGGAAACTTGGTCTATGGTCAATTCTGCTCATTTAAATATGTTCTGTAGTACAATCCTTATAATTCTTCCATTCATGCTAAACAATGGCCAAAAGATGCAAATGTTTCAGGAATAAAATATATTATTTTGAGTTTATTCCCTCCCACCCTAGAGAATAGTAATGTATCTGGACTTTAGATAAGAAAATAAGGCAATTGTAGAGGAAATACAAATAAAACACCTGTGATCCAGTGCTCACTATGAGTTAGGAAACTTTACAAATTCATGCCTAAAATCAGCTGATTAGAGTCAAAGAAATGTTTAAAACATGATTACCAAGACTTGTGCATATGAAAGTATGAGGCCCCATAATGCCATGATTTAATTTTCTATTGGTCTAAATTTCATGTGGGCCTATTTCCTAGGATCATTTGAATGTAACAGTTTCTGTTCAAAAAATGTGTTACATTTTTCTAAATAATTTGGTTTACATGTTGTGATAGAGCTGATCAGCATGGCTGTAATTAAGAAAACAAAACATCATTTGTTCGATATTGCACAAGTAAAGCTTTAAAAACTTGACAGTATTGTAAGTTCTGTAATAAGGCATTAAATAATAATATGGTGTTTCCTATTAAGTTCTCATTTGCATGAATTTACATGGCTCTTTAAGAAATTTTCTTGACATGAAGCAAGACTCTATAGTCTTTGCCACATCACCCCTCCCACACACAATGTTTACTGCCTGATTTTTGTTTGTGGAAAACTTTATGCAAAGAATAAGTTTAATCAGAGAAGTGAGAAATACAGAAGCAAAGGAAAACAGTCAAAGGAGACTAAATAATAATAATGTAGTCACTAGGCATAGTTGGTGCTGGGTAGGGAGGCCAGGCATGCTGCAGTCCACAGGGTCGCAAAGAGTCAGCCATGACTGAGCGACTGAACTAACTAACTAAGCTAGTCAAAGACCTTTAGTTCTTACTCAAGGGCTGTAGATAATATTCTGAGCCATATCCTGTGAGCTGTCTTATAGATACTAAAACACTAGGTGGAAAAGTTAACTACATGATGACCAGATTGTACCCGGCACCTGTGCTTTGCGTTCTGTGCTGTCACTTCAGTCGTGTCCAGCTCTCTGTGACCCAATGGACTGTAGCCTGCCAGGCTCCTCTGTCCATGGGATTTCCCAGGCAAGAGTACTGGACTGGGTTGCCATGCCCTTCTCCAGGGCATCTTCCTGACCTAGGGATGGAACCAGAGTCTCCTTCATGGCAGACAGATTCTGTGCCTCTGAGCCACCCAGGAAACCCAGGACATGAGCTGCCACAATTCTGAAAATTGGCCACAAAGAAAATGGGAACCAGTGGACCCTGGAACTGAAGATTAACTGTACCTAAAGCAACCAAGATGACGCTGGTCAGACCACTGACGACCAGTGGGAAGATGACTGTGCTATTTCTGCATGTAGCCCTACTCCCGCACTCTGTCTATAAAAACTCCCACCTCCCGCTTGTCAGGGATGGAGGGACAGTTGGCCTTTGTACAGATGTCCTTACCCTCCCCGTCAGGCAGCTGGCATTTGAAATAAAGCCAGCTTTCCTTTCCACCAATCTGGCCTGTCTACTGGCTATGAGCAGCAGACCACACACATAACCTTTTGGGAACATTCTGAGTAGGATTACATTTTTGAGGATCACAGAGTTTAATGATCCAATGATTAGATTTGCTGTCATTGTTGTTTTTGTTGTTGTTTAGTCGATAAGTTGTGTCTGACTCTTGCAACCCCATCGACTGTAGCCCGTCAGGCTCCTCTGTCCATGGGAATTCTCAGGCAAGAATACAGGAGTAGGTTGCCATTTCCGCCTCCAGGGGATCTTCCTGACTCATGGGTCAAACTTGGGTCTCCTGCTTGGCAGCTGAATTTTTCACCCCTGAGCCACCTGGCAAGCCCAATTAGATTAAATTACTATATAAGGTTTTTTTGGATTAGTTCTCTAATGTTGAAAAATTCCAGCTGATTGACTAATCTATATACCATGATGGGAAAGTGAAACTCACTCAGACGTGTCCAACTCCTTGCAACCCCATGGAATACACAGTCCATGGAGTTCTCTAGGCCAGAATACTACTGGAGTGGGTCATCTTTACCAACTGAGCTATGAGTAGTATATGCGAAGCTCTTAAATGCCCTTGGAAGAGCTCCTGTAAGTTCATCCTACAGCCTCTCACTAGCAGCTTTTTTTGTTTTGTTTTGTTTTCACATGTGACACATTATGTGCATTCCTCGTGGGCAGTAAACTGCCTTCTCACGACATCCTGGAGGTCCAGATGTCACATAAAGGGCACTCGCCCATTTGGAAAAATTCACTATTTTCCACAATATAAAAGTATTACTGTATGCATAGGACATAGAAGCTTTCCCTAATCCATAGGATTATTCCTAATGAATCGCACTTTAAAAGAGCATTGCTAGACACCTCAGAGGACAAATACCCTCACGTATTTTGTAAGTAGATGTTTAGTTTTCATTTTTAGATATTTCTAAGCTCAAGCTACTAATAGATAAGTAGGAGATCAAGCAACCTGCTTTCCTTTCAATGTACAACCCAAACATTGAGAATCTATATGAGTGCAAATTCAGTGCCTCAGTTGTGTCCAACTCTGCAGCCCCATGAACTGTAACCCGCAAGGCTCCTTTGTCCATGGAGTTCTCCAGGCAAGAGTACTGAAGTGGGTTGCCATTTCCTTCTCCAGGGGATCTTCCTGGCCCAGGGATCAACCCTGCATCTTCTGTGTCTCCTACTTTGGCAGTTGGATTTACCTGTGAAGCTTGAGAATCTATTTTGCTGTTGTTCAATTCATGTCTGACTCTTTTCTACCCTGTGGACTGCAGCTCACCAGCTTCCCTGTCCCTCACTATCTCCCAGAGTTCAACCAAGTTCATGTCCGTTGAATTGGTGATGCCATCCAACCACCTCAACCTCTGCTGCCCTCTTCTCCTTTGGCCATTAATCTTTCCCAACATCAGGGTATTTTCCAATGAGTTGGCTCTTCGTATCAGGTGGCCTAAGTGTTGGGAGTTTCAGCTTCATCATTAGTATTCAGGGTTGATTTCCCAATCTATATACACAACAAAAAATAGAAAAAAGATCATGGTGAACATATTATCGATAATGACATAAGAAATGACCAAAGAGTGCATTGAAATATGCTGAGCAATTTTCTATATAAAAATGTAATGCATACAGTAAAAAAAAACAGCAGAACTATCCAAGTGATTTGCGAGAATGAAAGTCCTTGAACCTTGAAAAATATAAAGCAAATATTTAAGTATTGTCATGGCAAATATATCAGAAAAGTTACAAAATTAAAAACATTTTCTTTTAAGTATTTGTTTTGAAATTTACAATTAGGGTTACTTTGACATCTCAAAATATATTTTTGTAATTTTTTAACCTTCACAAAATGAGCAAAATGTTTGTTAAGATATTGGTTAAGTAGCTTTCTACTGAAGGTCAATAACCACAATAGTCACATTTGGAAGATAATGAACATTGTGAGGAAAAAATCACTACATTTCCTTACTTGGCTACGAACAGCACTTCCTTATCTTGTACTATGATCTCAGATTTGCTATGCTTCTTGTTTTTATTGGTTCGAGAGTTATGTGTATGTGTATGTGAAGTTGCTTCAGTAGTGTCTGACTCTTTATAACCCTATGGACTTAACCTCCTAGGCTCCTCTGTCCATGGCAAGAATCTTGGAGTGGGTTGCCATATGCCCTCATTATATATTTTTCTGTCACATAATAGCTCCAAAGGAGTAATCTGAAAATTTAAGATCTTCTGTTCTATGCTTATCCAACTGATGATAAATGCATGAATGGAAGTAATGGACGATGTTAAAGCATCTAGAGGAGAATATGGTTGCTTGTCCCTGCACAGCTGCTGACATGTCATAAACAACTTCTTCCCAGACTTCCTACTTCTCTTCCTCAGAAGTACGTACCTTACAAAATTTTAAGTCAAACCTAGAGCTACACAAATAAAACATTAGATTAATGACTGACTAACAAATACTAAAATTTATGGCTACAAGTTATTTTTAAAGATCATCTTCCAGGATATGAAAGCAATCTAAATGTCCATCAACAGACGAATGGATAAACATGTGGTACATATATATAAAATGGAATATTACTCGGTCGTAAAAAAGAATGAGATAATGCCATGTGCAGCAACATGGATGGACCTAGAGATAGCCACACTGACTGAAGTCAAACAGAGGACAGATGTGTGATACCACTTGTATGTGGAATCAAAACAAATGGTACAAATAAACTTATTACAAAATAAGTTCACACATGTAGGGTCACAAAATAGGATCACAGATGTAGAAACGAAACTTACAGTTACTGGTGGAGGGGGTAAAAATTGGGATTGACATATATACATACTTTATATGAAATAGATAATGAATAAGGACCTATTGTATAACACAGGGAATACTACTCAATCTCTTTAGTGATCTATATCAGAAAATAATCTGAAATAAAAGACTGGATATATGTATATGTATGACAAGTTCACTTTTCTGTACAGCAGAAGCCAACACATTTTAAATCAGCTCTACTCCAGTAAAATTAATTTAAAAAATAATCTTGTGAGAGTATCATTCTTTCTTATGTAATATAAGCCACTTTGAATCTTACTGTCTCGACAAGATGCTATGACTCATGATAAGTATAGGGGAGATATGCATCTCGAGTTGGACACGCATCTGGCTATATTTACTCTGTTCTTGGAAAATGACCAATGCTTGCTAAATACATTTTAAATGTACCTGAGATATTCGATGACCCTGTTGTTGGCAAGAGTGTCTGATACATTAAATATATTGGTCAATTCTGACACTGCTCTCAGCTCACTCAACCCTCCAGTCACACCAGTCTCCTCTTGTTCTGAAAACTCTCCAGGTTTGTGCCTTTGATCTTGTTCTCCCTGCCTAAAACACCTGCTTCAGTTTGTCACAGGATGCTCTCCCTCTAATCTTTCTAGTTCCAGTTTGCAGGTCATTCTTTAAATGACAAGATGCCTCTGACCTTGTTGAAAGCAGCTATCATCTCCTCCTGTATGCTTTTCACTCCCTTTATATTACCTTACACACTCTAATAGCATTGCATCTTTATCAGTGTTTACTCTTTATTTTCTATTATTCCCCCAGATAACGTGTACCTCCGTAAAGGAACGGATAATATCTGTCTTGTATATCACCATGTCTTCATCCCTCTTTACAGAAATTGACACATAATGGAGGTGCTGGCTCCATTGCTAAGTCTTATACAACTCTTGTGACCTCATGGACTGTAGCCCACCAGGCTCCTCTGTCCATGTGATTTCCCAGGCAGGAATACAGGAGTGGATTGCATGCCTTCCTCCAGGGGATCTTCCCAAGCCAGGGATCGAATGTATATCTTCTACACTGCAGGCAGATTCTTTGCTGCTTAGAAACCAGGGAAGGCCCCTTGACACATAATAGAGAATCCTAATTATTTACTGAATGATTATGCACACTAAAATAACTACAAATTATGAAGATATATTAATCAAATGATACACTAAAATATTTATTTGGTTGTAAATCTGAAAGGTTTTTTTTTAAATTTAAATTGATTTTTTTCAATAATTTCAAGAAATCCACAAAATAAAAACAAAGCAAGAGACTGGTTTAATAATTTAAATGATGAAGGGGACAAATATTAAGTAGTCCTGCTACTGTAAACATTTCTTTTAGATTAATTAAGACTAAGGAAAATTAAAGAGCTTTTTTCTCCAATATTCATCCTTTCTTTATGAGCAGCTGAGCTTCTAACATATACAATTTCCTTTTCCCTAAAAAAAAAACTTTTAACATTTCTTGTGGAGGTGGTCTTTTGGCAATGGATTCCCCAGGTTTTGTCTGAGAAAATCTTTATTCTTCTTCACTCACAAGTGAAGGATAATTTTACTGTATAGAAGATTCTTGGTTTGTGGGATTGTTTTGTTTTGTTTTCTTTCCACATTTTAAATATTCCAGTCCACTCTCTTCTTGGCTGTATGATTTCTGATAGCTCTGTATTTCTTTTCCTATTTCCTATATAGATAATGTTCTTATGTTCTTTTTCATCTGTATTTTTTTTCCCCAAGATTTCACATTGTCTTTGTTTTCCTGAAGTTTGAATATGACATGAGTAGGTATAATGCTTGTTTTGTTTTGGCTTAGTTTTTAATCCTGTTTGGTGTTCTCCAAACTTTCTAAATCAGTGATTTGATGTTGTCATTAAATTTGAAAGTTCTTAGTCATTATTGCTTCAATTATTTCTTCTACTTTTTTTTCTTCTTTATTCCAATTACAAATATATTGTTGTTCCGTCACTAAGTCTTGTCCGACTCTTTGCAACCCCGTGGACTGCAGCACACCAGGTCTCCCTGTCCCTGACCATCTCCTGGAGTTCACCCAAGTCCATATCCCTTGAATCAGTGATGCAATTCACCCATCTTATCCTCTGCTGCCCTCTACTCCTTTTGCCTTCAGTCTTTCCCAGCATCAGGGTCTTTTCCAAGGAGCTGGTTCTTCATATCAGGTGGCCAAGGTATTGGAGGTTCAGCTTCAGCCTCAGTCCTTCCAGTGAATATTCAGGGTTGATTGTCCTTGTGTTTTGACATTTCCCCTCAGTTCTTAGATGCTCTGCTCTGTGTCCTACTTTTTTTCCATTTGTTTTCCCTCTTTGCATTTCAGTTTGGGAAGTTTCTATTGATCTATATTCACACTCATTGATTCTTTCTTGGCCATATCTTGTCTACTAATGAGATAATCAGAGGCATTCTTCATTTCTGTTATAATAGTTTTGATTTCTAGTATTTTTATTCTTTCTTCAAATTTCTATTTCTGTGTTAACATTAGCCATTTCTTGTATGTTGTCTACCTTAATTAGATTAAAACTCTGAATCTAATTATCAGAGGTATTTTTAATTTCCTATCTGATGATTCTAATATCTACATCACATCTGAATCTGACTTTGATGCTTATTTGTTCTCTAGAGACCATTTTTTTTTAATATCATTTTCCAATGTACCTCATAACTTTGTTGAAAGTCAGATGTGTATAGAATGATAAGAACTGAAGTGAACAGACCCTCAGGGTGAGATTTGCAGCTAATTTGGCTAAGAGCTGGGCTATTGTTTGACATTTGCTGTACTGTAGTTCTGGGCTTCCCAGATGGCTCTGTAGATAAAGAATTGACCTGCAGTGCAGGAGACCCAGGAGGCACAGCTTTGATCCTGGGTTGGGAAGATCCCATGGAGAAGGGCGTGGCAACTGACTCCCAGTGTTCTTGCTTGGAGAATTCCATTTGACAGAGGTGCCTGGTAGGCGTAGTTACAGGTATCAAAGCCTTCAGGTTTCTCTAGTATCTTTTTTTTTTCACCCCCTCTTTTTGGCTTTGGGCTGTCTTATGACCTCCTCCTTAGAGAGAAGCTGCACCATGCACCTCTTCCAACTATGATCCACTGTTATTAAGCTGGAGCCCCATGGGTATGTTGGTGAAGTGTAGGAGAGAAGAAGCTTTCTATAGCCTTATAATTAAATCCCAACCTTTTAGTGGACCAGTGACCCTAAGCTTCTCATTCACAAGTGTTTCTAGTTTCTGAGTCTCTTCTCCACCACTTAGGTTAAATAGGAAAGCTAGTGGATGGCTAGAGAGCGAGAAGTATTCTTTCTTCAGGTTGGATAAGGCTCTAGTGAAGTTCCCCTCCACCCCCTCCAACTCCTTGGAGAATGGGGATTTATAATGGAAGAGGTGGCTTTATGTGTGTTTCACTAGGATTAAGCCTCCCCTTCTCCTGGCATGGCTGTGAGGAAAACTTCTTAGTTCTTCGTCAGGAGAACCTGGTGGGGTTCCTGGAGGTAAAAGTGATGAAGTGTGAGGCATTCTTAAATCTGAGGTTTGCAGGAGGTTCACATCCTCATGCTACTTCACACTCAACCCCAAGGAAGTCCGAAGAATTCTTGAGTTTCTACAAGAGTATGGTTTCACGCAAGCAGTATTTAGGTATGATTCTCTAGACTCACTAGATTCTCTTCCTCCAAATTTTGAGGGGACAGTTTGCCTGCAAATTCAGCTCTCTGATGGTTTCAGGAAAATGCACCAATTTTCAAGTTGTCCAACTTTTTATTGTTTTAGACCAAAGTAGTGATTTCTAATCTCTTTACATGTTGAAGCTGAAAATGAAAGTCCATGCTTTCCTTCAGAGTCAGTCCCAGCGGCTTCACCTTCTCCAGTTTCTAGACAATGTAACTAAGAAAAATTATATCTCTGTGGAGAAGAAATAAATACTCTTTATATCGAGGAGTGATTTTTCAGAATTAGCCTTTGAGTAAAGACTCAGATTCCAAAATCTCAGCTCAAAATATCTGAACAATCTGTTAGACTAACCCTGAATGTTTTTCCTTTATGCTTGCTGCTTTAGGGTCTAACCTGGTTGTTATTCAAGTTTAAATGTTTCATTGTCTCTAGTCTATCTTAGGCAAGATAAAGAACAAGATGATTCTGTTTGATTCTGAACTCCAGGGATAATTCTTCATGACTGGTTACAATGGAGTCCCAACATGCTTTCTTGATTAGAGTTCATTAAAGAAGGGCAATATATATTATCTGAGTTCATGGTTTGACAGAAGGTAGGCAGAGTTCTGATAGCCAGCTTGAACAAAACTATGTCCACAGGGTTAATCAAAATCAGCAGATCAGATCAGATCAGTTGCTCAGTCGTGTCTGACTCTTTGCGACCCCATGAATCGCAGCACGCTAGGCCTCCCTGTCCATCACCAACTCCCGGAGTTCACCCAGACTCATGTCCATCGAGTCAGTGATGCCATCCAGCCATCTTATCCTCTGTCGTCCCCTTCTCCTCCTGCCCCCAATCCCTCCCAGCATCAGAGTCTTTTCCAATGAGTCAACTCTTCGCATGATGTGGCCAAAGTACTGGAGTTTCAGCTTTAGCATCATTCCTTCCAAAGAAATCCCAGGGCTGATCTCCTTCAGAATGGACTTGTTGGATCTCCTTGCAGTCCAAGGGACTCTTAAGAGTCTTCTCCAACACCACAGTTCAAAAGCATCAATTCTTTGGCACTCAGCTTTCTTCACAGTCCAACTCTCACATCCATACATGACCACAGGAAAAACCATAGCAATTGGTGCTTATATATTAATAATTAAAAAAAAATAAAGACCTCATTTATCGTCCATTTATTTAAGCCACAGGAAATATACCTATGAAGCTGCTGCTACTAAGTCACCTCAGTTGTGTCCGACTCTGTGCGACCCCATAGACGGCAGGCCACCAGGCTCCCCTGTCCCTGGGATTCTCCAGGCAAGAACACTGGAGTAGGTTGCCATTTCCTTCTCCAATGTATGAAAGTGAAAGGTAAAGTGAAGTACTGGAGTGAGCTAGAAGTCAGTAAATAACAACTAATAGGTGGCTCAATGGTAAAGAATCTGCCTGCAACACAGGAGATATGGGTTCCATCCCTGGGTTCAGACCCTCGGTTGGGAGGATCCCCTGGAGGAGGAAATGGCAATTCACTCCAGTATTCTTGCCTGGAAAATCCCATGGACAGAAGAGCCTGGAAGGACTACACTCCATGGGTCACAAAAGATTTGCACACAACTTCAGTTCAGTTCAATTCAGTCACTCAGTCGTGTCCGACTCTTTGTGACCCATGGACTGCATCACAACAGGACTCCCTGTCCATCACCAACTCCCAGAGTTTACTCACATTCATGTCGATTGAGTCCGTGATGCCATCCAACCATCTCATCCTCTGTTGTCCCCTTCTTCTCCTGCCATCATTCTTTCCAAGCATCAGAGTCTTTTCAAATGAGTCAGCTCTTTGCATCAGGTGGCTGAAGGACTGGAGCTTCAGCTTCAACATCAGTCCTTCCAATGAACACTCAGGACTGATCTCCTTTAGGATGGACTGGTTGGATCTCCTTGCAGTTCAAGGGACTCTCAAGAGTCTTCTCCAACACCACAGTTCAAAAGCATCAAATCTTCAGTGCTCAGCTTTCTGTATAGTCCAACTCTCACATCCATACATGACCACTGGAAAAACCATAGTTTTGACTAGACGGACCTTTGTTGGCAAAGTAATGTCTCTGCTTTTTAATATGCTGTCTAGGTTGGTCATAACTTTTCTTCCAAGGAGCAAGTGCCTTTTAATTTCATGGCTGCAATCACCATCTGCAGTGATTTTGGACCCCCCCAAAATTAAGTCAGCCACTATTTCCACTGTTTCCCCATCTATTTGCTATGAAGTGATGGAGCCAGATGCCATGATCTTCGTTTTCTGAATGTTGAGCTTTAAGCCAACTTTTTCACTCCCTACTTTCACTTTCATCAAGAGGTTCTTTAGTTTTTCTTCACTTTCTGCCATAAGGGTGGTATCATCTGCCTATCTGAGGTTATTGATACTTCTCCACTCAATCTTGATTCCAGCTTGTGCTTCCTCCAGCCCAGCATTTCTTATGATGTACTCTGCATATAAGTTAAATAAGTAGGGTGACAATATACAGCCTTGACGAACTCCTTTTCCTATTTGGAACCAGTCTGTTGTTCCATGTCCAGTTCTAACTGTTGCTGCCTGACCTGCATATAGGTTTCTCCAGAGGCAGGTCAGGTGGTCTGGTATTCCCATCTCTTTCAGACTTTTCCACAGTTGATTGTGATCCACACAGTCAAAGGCTTTGGCATAGTCAATAAAGCAGAAATAGATGTTTTTCTGGAACTCTCTTGCTTTTTTGATGATCCAGCAGATGTTGGCAATTTGATCTCTGGTTCCTCTGCCTTTTCTAAAACCAGCTTGAACATCTGGAAGTTCATGGTTCATGTATTGCTGAAGCTTGGCTTGGAGAACTTTGAGCATTACTTTGTTATCGTGTGAGATGAATGCAATTGTGTGGTAGTTTGAGCATTCTTTGGCATTGCCTTTCTTTGGGATTGGAATGAAAACTGACCTTTTCCAGTCCCGTGGCCACTGCTGAGTTTTCTAAATTTGCTGGCATATTGAGTGCAGCACTTTCACAGCATCATCTTTCAGGATTTGAAATAGCTCAACTGGAATTCCATCACCTCCACTAGCTTTGTTTGTAGTGACTAGAGATCTCTTCAAGAAAATTAAGGAAACCAAGGGAACATTTTATGCAAAGATGGGCTAAATAAAGGTCAGAAATTGTATGGACCTAACAGAAGCAGAAGATATTAAGAAGAGGTGGCAAGAATACACAGAAGAACTGTACACAAAAGATCTTCACGATCCAGATAATCACTATGGTGTGATCACTCACCTAGAGCCAGACATCCTGGAATGTGAAGTCAAGTGGACCTTAGGAAGCATCACTACAGACACAACTTAGTGACTAAATAATAAGAGCAACAATATATTGATATGGAATTAATTGGCTAAAGTAAACACATTTTTGAACTATAATCACAATGTAGTTCACTAAAGAAACAAATTTTGAGACAATTTGGAAATAAATCTCAGATTAGTAACTTATAATCTGTACGATCTTGGCTAAATTAGGAACAATTATTACTATCTTACTAGATATTAAGGTAATTAAATTAATTAAATAAGAAAAAGAACCACAACTGGCAACAGAAAATTATCACATGTGGACTAATGTATAGCTATCAGCAGGTCCTGTCTAGTCATGGAATATTGGATATTAAATTTCCCTTAATTTCCAGCTCTTAGAATTGTGAACTATGAGGAGATGAGAAATGAATATTTGTCTTCAGACACACAGAATAAAACTCCAAATGAAAAAAACATATAATATATAGAATTTCTCATTAGTACTATCCTAAATTGAATACTTCTTTCCCTCGATTTCATTACCATCTGATCTAAAATATAATTTGCTGCTACTGCTGCTAAGTCACTTCAGTTGTGTCTGACTCTGTGCGATCCCATAGATGGCAGCCCACTAGGCTCCTCTGTCCCCGGGATTCTCCAGGCAAGAATACTGGAGTGGTTGCCATTTCCTTCTCCAAAAACAGAATTTACTTAAACTCAAATCAACAAAATTTTATGGAGATCTTAGCCATATATTAGACTTCCTTCGTAGCTCAGTTGGTAAAGAATCTGCCTACAATGCAGGAGACTGGGTTCAATTCCTGGGTTGGGAAGATCCCCTGGAGAAGGAAACGGCAACCCACTGTAGTATTCTTGCCTGAAGAATCCCTTGGACAGAGGAGCCTGGCAGGCTACTGTCCATGGGGTCATAAGAGTGAGACCTAGCTTAGCGACTAAACCACTAACCATATATTAACCAAAATGAAACTTCAAAGAGCTTCTGGAGAAGAGCTCAGAAATACAAATAAAACAATGAAAAATTAAGCATGACATTGATGGAATAATAGACAAGTGGTGAATAGAACAGAACAAAGAGTTTAGATATTAGCACACCCGTATATAGGTACTTGATTTATGTCCTAAGGGCACTGAACTGTAGTAGGAAATGAAGCAAGTTTGCGGGAGATGGGGCTGGATCAAATGGAATTTGACCCTCAGGACATGCACACAAACACACACATACACACACGTCATTTTACACTGAGAGCATATTTAAATGTTGGAGGGAAAGCATTTTTATAAAGTTACCATATAGTTGCTGTTGTTGTTTAGTCACTAAGTTGTGTTCAACTCTTTGCAACCCCATAAACAGTAGTCTGCCAGGTTCCTTTGTCCATGGGTTTTCCCAGGCAAGAATACTGAAGTAGGCTGCCATTTCCTTCTTAAGGGGATCTTCCCAACCCAAGGATCAAACCCGCATGCCCTCCTTGGTAGGCATATACTTGACTACTGAACCATGGACAGAGAAGCCTGGCAGGCTGTAGTCCTTGGGGTCACAAAGGGCTGAACAAGACTGAGAGACTGAGCATTGATGTGCACACCTTTTTGAAGCACCAGCCCCCCCCGTCCCGCCCCCGCCAACAACAACAACAAAACTATCCACAGACAAAAGATTGATAAATTGAACTAACTGTAAGTAAGTAAACTGTTTCAGTCTAAAGACACAATTAAGTGAAAGGTAAGCAGTGATATGGAAGAATATAAAAGCAAACAAACAAAAATATGTATATTCAACAAGACTCAATATCTATACTATGCAATGAACTATTCTTATACTAAAAGCAGAAATATCAAATAAAACCATGAGCTAAGGACCTCACTGTCTACTTTGTGCATGCATGTGCACACACACACACACACGCACACACACACACACTCACACACACACACAGGCACACAAAGGATATTCAAATGGCCAAGAGACATTTTAAAATTTTCTCAACCTGATAAGTCATCAGGGAAATTCAAACTAAAACCAATATTTGTTATAACTACATACTTACTAGAATGGCTAAACTTAAAAGAACTAACAATTATAAATATTGATGAGGATGTAAAGCAACTGGAATCCTTATGCTTTTGAGAGAAGAAATCAATATTAGTATAACCACAGGGCATAACTTTGTCATGGTATAAAATAAAGCTGAAGAGGTAATTTCATATAATTTGTCAGCTTTACTCCTAAATATATTACCCAATAGAAATACCTCCATTTGTATATCAAAAGATATGTGCAAGAATAAGAGTATTTCATACATTATTTCTAGCAGATCCAAACTGGAAACAACTCTTCTGATCAGCAACGGCAGAAGGCATAAATGCATTTTGATGTTTTAGCATCGTGAATATTATACAAGAGGAAAATAAACAGACTACTGGCATGTTTAACGGCATGGAAAAATCACACAAGCACAATCTTTAATAAAAGAAGCTAGAGACAAAGGGTAGATATTATATAATTTCATTTTTAATGTCAAAAACAGGCAAAACTAATATATGGGTTAGAAATAAGAACAAAGGCTATATCTGTAGAGTAATAATCTGTGTATAAATTCATTTGTATGTCTCATTTTGTTAACAGAAGTTCATGTGCCCTATGTAAAGTGAGGACAAACTTACTAAAACATTGGAGTTTAGAGCAAAGAAAGATTTGCCACAAGCCAAGAAAGGAGATGTGGTGGCTCATGCCCTAAAATACCTTGAGCTCATCCCACCCAAGGGTTTTGGCAAAGCTTTTTTAAGAGCCAGGTGAGGGAAAAGGGTCTCAGTGTCTGTGATCAGCCTGTGCACAACTGTCTGATGGTGAGATAGCTGGGTGATGTCACAGGGGTTAACATGAGCAGTCCTTAGGAGGCTTGGGCTATGTGGTCCTCAAGTAGTCAACATCTTCCACTTGTTGGAGAGGGGAGCTATTTTACATCTGTAAAACAACTCAGGAAATGTGCATCAAATCCTATTATCTAGGTACTTCAGAGAGGAGGTAAGGCAGAGGATATGGGGCAAGGCCTGTTCTGGGAAGACCCCTAGGGTCCTGCTCCATTACAAGTTCAACTAAAATCTCATTAAAATTATTTTAAAATTTACTCCAACAAGATCAGCAATAGAAATATGTCTGAGATAAAAGACAGGCTAAGTCAAGCTGTGATTTATTCATTAGGATATGGAGGGCCTGGGAACATCTTCAAAGCATAAAGGTCCAGATGTCACAGACTCAAAATATCTAGAAGAGTCAGGCAAGCAAGGCCACGTAAGAACTAGAATGGAATTGGAAACAGCAGTATGAACACAGTGATAAGAGGAAGCACCATTCAGCTTGCACAGCAGAAAGTCCATAGGAGAGATGAGTTCTGATAACCAGAGGCATATACCTTCTCTAAAGGGATCAGCCACTAGTTAGTACCTAGAGATCACTGTCTTCTTGCTTGTCATTGATGAAGCTTCTAGCTATTACAGTTCTTCAAAAAGGTGAATATTCATGCCTTTACAGTTTAGTTTTTAGTCAACTTATGTATTTATAGTTTCACTGACCTATTAAATTTATATTTCTGATTGCTGATAAAGCAATACTTTTACTATTTATTCATTTATGACTATGTTCTGTGGCATGTGGATCTTAGTTCTGTTGGCTTAAAAAAATGCACAACATGAGAGCTGCGAGTTAAGTTTTATTAGGGGCAAAATGAGGACTGCACCCGGAAGGCGGTACCTCCCATAGCTCTGAGAAACTGCTCCAAAGAGGCAGGGGCAAAGGTCAGTATATATGCAATTTTGGTGAAGAGGGAATACATACAATGGAGTACATATTTTTCAGAAGGTTTCTACTAGTCTCATGAAGATTTCTGTTAGTCATGAGGAACAGTCATCACCATGAAGGATTTTACTGCTCTTCTAGATACGGGGAGATATAAAAATTGGGCTCATAAAATCAGCTCCTGAAAATATCAAGCTATGTGAAGTCCTATCGGGCCAGTTCTCTCCCCCACCCCTCCAAGAAGAGAGTGCCTCACCCCTTCTCTCCACCCTGGACTCCTTCCACCGGAGTACTGAAGGTCAGCAGCTGCAACAGCACGTGAGTTAATCCTTGTAGTGGTAGATGGCAAGTGGCATCACCTACTCAATGCACATGAGTTTGAGCAAACTCCAGGAGATACTGAAGGACAGGGAAGCCTGGCATGCTGCAGTTCATGGGGTTGCGAAGAGTCAGACACAACTTAGCGACTGAACAACAACATGGCAAGTGCCAATCTGTAGTTGCCAGTTGTGGTTTGTGATTTGTGTTGCCAGTTGTGCTTTGATTGCTCATCAGGGATCAAACCAGCGCCCTCTGCACTGGAAGCACAGTCTTAACCACTGTACCTCCAAGGAAGTCCCTTATTTTATTTTTTGAAATATGTATCTCTACATATTTATGTTGAATGAAGAAAAAACCTGTACCTTTAATATGGGTATGTCCCGTAGTATATGACTTCTGGTAAGTACTGAGATAGTCCAAAGTTGTCTTATTCACCTCTGATTCAAAATTTAGCTGAATAAAGCAACAGTTTAATAAAGTTGGGGTGTGTTTTTAAAAATGTGTATGAGTCTTCAAAGTGGATAGATTAGAAGTTCATCCTAGTCTTGTCAATAACATACATAAAAAGGGTTGAGGCTTTAAAAAAAAACAACAAAAAACCAGCATGTTGAGGAGCTGTGTATATGTCAGAATCATTGGACCTTAAAATTTGCAGGATTGAGAAGAAAAGTGAAGCCAAAGAAGTGGGAAGGAGAGAGTCAATGATTAAAAAAAAAGAAGAAGAAGCAACAAACAAATGTAATGATAAGAAGTTTGTATTTTCATTTTACAGGAATCAGTCATAAGAAGCCATCAAAGGCTTAAGCAAGAGTGAAATACATTCAGTTTTCGATTAGAAAGCATGTTCTGGTCAAGACATATTCATTGGAAGAGAAATATAGGGAGATCATTCCTAGTTTTGTCTTTTCAAAATAACTTCCACTAAAGGTTTTTGGGTCTCTTAAGGATGTAGGATCAGAGAGATCTAGAAAGCAGTTTGAGGAATAAACCATCAAGCTAGTCCACTACTGTGAGGTAAAATCACAGAGTTGAGTGTACTAAGTCCTAGCCACTTCTCTTGCAGGCAGTTGAGGTTAGTCACACATGTGTTAAAATAAAGACAAACTGAAGCACCAGGTTCTTAGTTCTGACTTAAATGCATTTATTATAATCCAAACCGAATAAATTCTTCCCACACCCAATCAACACTGAAGAGCATTGCAAACCATAATTTTATGCTAAGGAGAGATGAAAAAAAGATGAAAATGGGAAAGGAACAGCTTTCATTGGGTCAGGCACAGGAAAAATCAAGAAAAAGCAGTCACTACTAGGAAAAGAGCAGAAGCGCGTGGAGTTCGAATTTTCATCTTGGATCTTCAGGGTGAGTATTGGCCTGGAATAAAGAAGCTGCAGGCTTCCTTAGGTAGAGCAAGACGGACGGTAAGGACTGAACACATAAGGCAGAGTTTGGCATCCACTGAAGACAGGGCGCAGAGGTCTGAGGCCGCTGGACACAATGCTGATGGGATGAAAACCACAGGGCAAAGAACCCGAGGGGCGATATCCACAAGGGAGAAGGCCCGAGGGTCGCGAGCAGCTGGACACATAGGTCAGCGGTCTATAAGACACTGAGAGGCAGGATCCAGAGGGGTAAGAAGAAGCTGGAGGAAAACTGGTTCCGTGGCAGGGTCTTGGCACATAGCAACCAGAAGAAGGGTAGCTGGAAGTTTCACAGCTGCTGGGCTCGCAGTTGGCTGGCTGGCAGCTGGTAGGTTCACTGCAGGTCTCCTGGCCATTGCTCAGGATCCAGGTTCGGTCCTGACAGCTACTGGGCAAGCAGAGAGCATCTCCGACGCTCACACTCGGAGTGTAGAGGCCGACGGAGGAGGGGACAGGAATGTGACAGGGACTCCTGAGAGACCCCAAGGTGTAGTTTCCGGAGCAGTAGTTGTGGCAAGACATGGCGAGGTTTCAGGAGCAGGTTGTCGTCCGTTGCAAAGAAGTGAGTGTCTCAGGTTTCTCCTTCGTCTTGCTGTCTTATATACCCCGAAAGAAGGCGGTGATTCTGCCCAGACTCTTCTGCGTTGTGTGACGCCGCATCACAACTCTTCATTAGAGTCCAGGAAGTGATGCTTCCACCTCCCATAAAACTGGATGTTCCTTGCAAGGCTTTCCATTGATTAAGGATATCTATAAAGCACCGTGACTGGATTTTAATAGTATCTGTGCTCCTTAAATTACTCAAGCAAGACAGATATCTTGAAGGTCGTTTTCCTTATTTCAATTATAACCGCCACTCCATAAGAGAACAAAGCTAGTGGAGCTGATGGAATTCTAGTTGAGCTATTTCAAATCCTGAAAGATGATGCTGTGAAAGTGCTGCACTCAATATGCCAGCAAATTTGGAAAGCTCAGCAGTGGCCACACAACTGGAAAAGGCCAGTTTTTATTCCAATCCCAAAGAAAGGCACTGCCAAAGAATGCTCAAACTACCACATAATTGCACTCATCTCACAGGCTAACAAAGTAATGCTTAAAATTCTCCAAGCAAGGCTTCAGCAATACATGAACTGTGAACTTCCAGATGTTCAAGCTGGTTTTAGAAAAGGCAGAGGGACCAGAGATCAAATTGTAAAAATCTGCTGGCAGCATCGAAAACAGCAAGAGAGTGCCAGAAAAACATCTATTTCTGCTTTATTGGCTATGCCAAAGCCTTTGACTGTGTGGAACACAATAAACTGTGGAAAATTCTTAAATAGATGGGAATACCAGACCACCTGACCTGACTCTTGAGAAATCTGTATGCAGGTCAGGAAGCAACAGTTAGAACTGGACATGGAACAACAGACTGGTTCCAAATAGGAAAAAGAGTATGTCAAGGCTGTATATTATCACCCTACTTATTTAACTTATATGCAGAGTACATCATGAGAAATGGTGGGCTGGAGGAAGCACAAGCTGGAATCAAGATTGCCAGGAGAAACATCAATAACCTCAGAAATGCAGATGACATCACCCTTATGGCAGAAAGCAAAGAACAACTAAAGAGCCTCTTGATGAAAATGAAACAGGAGAGTGAAAAAGTTGGCTTTAAGCTCAACATTCAAAAACTAAGATCATGGCATCCAGTCCCATCACTTCATAGCAAATAGATGGGGAAACAGTGGCTGACTTTATTTTTCTGGGCTTCAAAATCACTGCAGATCATGATTGCAGCCATGAAATTAAAAGACACTTTATCCTTGGAAGGAAAGTTATGACCAACCTAGATAGCATGTTAAAAAGCAGAGACATTACTTTGCCAACAAAAGTCCGTCTAGTCAAGGCTATGGTTTTTCCAGTGGTCATGTATGGATGTGAGAGTTGGACCATAAAGAAAGCTGAATGCAGAAGAATTGATGTTTTTGAACTGTGGTGTTGGAGAAGACTCTTGAGAGTCCCTCGGACTGCAAGGAGATCCAACCAGTCCATCCTAAAGGAGATCAATCCTGGGTATTCATTGGAAGGACTGATGTTGAAGCTGAAACGCCAATACTTTGGCCAACTGATGTGAAGAGCTTACTCATTGGAAAAGATCCTGATGCTGGGAAAGATTGAGGGCAGGAGGAGAAGGGGATGACAGCGAATGAGATGGTTGGATGGCATCACTGACTCAGTGGACATGAGTTTGGGTGGACTCTGGGAATTGGTGATGGATAAGGAGGCCTGGCGTGCTGCAGTTTATGGGGTCACAAAGAATTAGACACGACTGAGCAACTGAACCGAATTGAACTGAACTCCATAAACATTCTTAAAATTCCTCTCTTGGAATTCTTGTTCTGAAAAGTTGTAGTGAACTTCTTTGAAACATTAGCAAATTATCTCTCTTTGAGGGGGAATTCTATGCTTTTTGAAAATTGCAAAAGTAAAGAAACACTTGAACGCAACTAGGTTGTGAATGAATGAAAAATCCTACATGATTTGGGGTAGAGAGTGTTTAAAAGTAGTATAAGATAGGAAATAGCAATGTGAAAAAAAATTGTCCTTTGCTTTATTTCAGCACTCTGGCGGAAAGTGACTCCCCACTGAAAAATCTTTATTTTAAAAAGTCATGCTCATTTGATTCGTTTTGATAAATAAGTAAACTGAGGCGAGTTGAAAGTTTGATTTATGTGTGTTCTTAATACAAGAAGGAAATTGGGCTCAGTTTTAATTATGGTTCTTACTGAGAACAGAAGGAAATAAGCAAAATCTCTTTTAAAAAGTCAACCAACATGACAATTTTCATAGTTTTTATAGGTTTATCATGCCCTGGTTAGTCATATTCCAACTGAAAACTAATATACTTGGTTAAAAAAATTAGACACAATGATTTATATATAGATGGATTTGGTTTTGCTTTTGACACTGATTCTGATATCAGTATCCAAAGAGGAGCTTTTAAATTGCTGTACAAGGGCAATAGCATCTGAATTAATGCAGAGTTTTTCTAAGTACAAATACTTCAAAGGTTATTTTGGGATATATTTTCTGGTAAAAAATTGTTTCAAAAGATGCAGGATTCTGCTGAATCTCAACCATCTCACTGAATTTTTCATTTACCAGCATATCTAGTGGCTCGAAGGGCTATTTTAACAGAAATTTTAATTATCTACTGGATTTAAATTTCAATTCCCTTTACCTAAAAATTCAGTGTAAATCACAGCACTTTCTCCTATTTTTATGTTCAATGGCTAGGCTTATTAATTCTCCCTCTATCCTGGAGTAGAATCTGTGAGATATAAGGTTGATTTCTCTGTGAGCCCATATAGGGTTATTTTACTACCAGGGATAGAAATATGAGGTCTTCTCTTGTGGCTCAGATGGTAAAGAATCTGCTTGCAATGCAGGAGACCTGGGTTCAATCCCCAGGTTGGAAAGATCCCCTGGAGGAGGGAATGGCTCCCCATGCCATTATTCTTGCCTACAGAAATCCATGGACAGAGGAGCCTGGCAGGCTACAGTCCATGGGATCACAGAGTCTGATAGGACTGAGTTACTAATACACAAAGGAATATGAAAAGAAATTGTACAGTCTCTGAGGTCCTATGCAAACTAGAAATAATCACAGATTTTTAGGATAGAGCACATTACCCTTTGATGATTTGTACTGGATGTGTTTGAGTCCACTCCTGCCCTCAGCCACCCAATCCAACACATACCCTTCCAGCTTCAGTCACTTGATGTTGTTTGTACCCATCACAAGAGTTCTCTTGTGAAATCCTGAATGCATCAGCTGAGTGGCATTAGTAATAGGTACAGCCATGCTTAACTGAATGCTTATCAATTTTATAGGTCGATGCTCTATATAGCAGCTCTTCTTTTTTATAAGTACTAGTCCAGCATTTGCATGAATATGTCTGTATGTGTGTGTGTGTTGTTTCTGGTGTATGCATCCATGAATGTTTTTCCATGAAGAGAAGGGTTGTGGAATAACAGGAAACTGGCACTCATCTAGCGTCTATTCTGGGCGACACGTTGCAGTGTGCATACCACAGGTGAATTGTCAGTTTATCCTCACACTTCTTTACAGTACATTTTAAAATCTCATGTATTCATGTGAGGAAACTTGAGACATAGAAAGTTACCGTAAATAATATGAAGAGAAACATCTGAACAAAGGAGGGTCAAACGTTTTAATATTTGTTTTGTGGTCCTTGACCCCTAAAATGTGTTTTTTTTTTATTTCCCATTATCCAATATGACTGTATGTAGAGATACATTGATACCATCATTCACTAACTGTGTGACTCTGGGCAATTTGCACACTCTGATTCCCAGTTGCTATCGATGTCCTTTCTTGAAACAATGGAAATATTAATAATATCTATTTTCAGTTTCATTTAGGATATGCTGATATGTAAGAAAAAGTTAAGTATAAACTGCAAAGCACTCTACTAGAATAATTCATTTTCTCACTTTGGAATTCTTGTGTGTGTGTATTCAGTCACTCAGTCATGTCCGGCTCTTTGCAACTCCATGGACTGTAGCCCGCCAGGTTCCTCTGTCCGTGGGATTTTCCAGGCAAGAATACTGAACACTTGCCATTTCCTACTCCAGGAAGTCTTCCTGACCCAGGAATCAAACCCACTCTCTAGCATCTCTTGCATTGGCAGGTGGTTTCTTAACCCATTCCAAAGAGTGCCACCTTGGGTTTAATTCCTTTAGAACACCTCCACAAGACTCTCATTTTTTCTACTGTGGGTAATGATACTGCAGAAATATTCATGGAATTCAAAAATTAGAGTGCCTTAAATGTAAGTTGTCCCCTAATAACAAATCTTAAACTGGTGGTATTTGAAAGTGACGCTCTTACCATAAAATAAGAGCTCATGTGAGCATAACAACAGGTATCTCATTATCAGTCTCCCATAAATATGATTCAGACTCTTCTTCTGATGCAAGAGCCCAGGGAGGGACTGGATATTCTGTGTGTTCCTCCAGTTTTACCCACTTTGTTTCTTTTTCTTCAATGAACTAGGGATCCCTACCTCTCCTAGTCTAGGAAAGGCAACACCCAATTTCTCTCTTCCTTAGACACAAAGACTCTTCGGAGCACTGCAACAATAAAGCTATGCCAATAAATGACAACATCACATTTATTCATTCAGCAAATATTTATTGAATATCTTGTATGTGCAAAACATGACAGATGCTGACAATTATGTCAAGATACCATTGATTTTTGCTCCTAGACATCCGATCTTGTAGATGGATACAAGATGAGATGGATACACAGTCCATGCTGGTGTTTGCTAAGTGCTCTAAAATGTTTACAGAGAAGGGCAAATGTTGTTTGTAGGCCTTACCTGAAGTTGGCTTTTGATATCAATTTTAAGGGATGAGACGAAATGGCAGGGGCCTGGGGAAAGATGGAGACACTTCAGGGTGTGGCAAAAGGTATAAAGACAGAAAAAAACGATGACAATATTTTCAGCAGGAGATTCTTAGGGGCAAGGTGTAGTAAGAAAACTTGGATTCACACGCTTCATCTAATTCAATCGTCAAGGAAGTAGCTAAGACTTTGTTCTATAGGAAAAGTCATCTAGTAACTGATTTCAAGACGAGACTGCTGTTATTGGAGATTAAAATAATGTGATGTTTGGAATGTGCCTCAAATTAGTCCATAGGGAAAGGGTGGTGAGGGGTGGAGATAGATGAAGCTATATTGGCATTCATAACACTGATGATTATTGAAGCTGGGTGATCAATATATGGGACTTCACTATCCCTCTGCTTTTATGTGTGATCAAATTTTTACAATAAATATCTTCAACCATGCTATTGAAAAAAAAGAGACTGCTGTGATGAAATCGTAAGAGGGAAAGCCTATTGTAATGCTCTTCTCTGTTGATCCACCGAAATTGTTGTTTTACCCATTTACTTTTTCTGTTATCACTGCCATCACTCAAGTTGGGTTTTGTTCCCTGTTGGTGAATACGTGCATTTCTTACTGACTCCTCTCTCTACCCTCTTCGCTTCAGTTTAAATTCTACATTTAAATTAAGAGCCTTAAAATTAATTTCTTCATGTGATTCACTTACTCAAAAATGTCAGTGACTCTCTTTTGCCTGCAGAGAATTGTCCAAACACTTGACTCACTCTCTCCTACTTCTCAGTATCAATTCTGCCTATTCTCTTCATGTCTCTAATTACTCCATGTTTCACATCATCTCATTCTTCCTTTGGAATAATTCTTTACTTTTTTTCATCATTTAGAACTCAGATAAATTAAAAGATTAAATTAAAAAGACAAATTAAATTAAAAGATCCTGTCTTTGTAAACACTTTCCTACCAACCAAAGACTCTCAGTCTTAAATTTGTATAATTTTCATCACCTAATTCACATGCACACACACATACAGATTCCTTTGCATTCTAAAACATTGTTTTTACATGTCTTATTTTCTGCATATATATTGCAGAACCCTTACAAGCTACTATTTACTGAGCTTTTATTAAATACCAGACCTGATTTTACATGTATTAACTGACTTAATCCTTACTACATCTCATTCAAGTAGGTGCAATCGTTAGTCTCAATAGGCGTGAAGAAACTTGGCTGATCCTTAACAAATATTTCTGACTGACGTTATAGCATTTACAAAATATTACCAGATTTTCTCTATCAATTAAATAGTGAACTTAAGTAAGAATCTCCTTTCTACCCTTTTCTCACTGTCTCCCCTTTTTTAATTAGGGAAGGTCAACTTTCAAGGAACATAAAAGAACATGAAGACAGAGAGATTCAGATGGACAGAACACCCTTTTGCCAAGCTTTTTTTTTTTTTCTCCTTCCCATCCTAATATTCTTGAATACTATTCATCTTAACATGGTATAGAGAAGATAACCTGTTAATTGTCTGGAGTCAGTACATTGCGATCTGCCACATAGTAAGGTGTCCTAACTTTAGCACCCCCTGTTGGGCACCTTGTATAAAATCACTAAATTATAATCAATTGAAAGAAGTGATGTAGTTTCCCTGGAGTAGGAAATGGCGACTCACTGCAGTATTCTTGCCTGGAAAATTCCATGGACAGAGGAGCCTGGCGGGCAACAGTCCATGGGGTCACAAAGAATTGGATATGACTGAGCATGCACGAACGAACAGATATAGAGTTTGGGGTAACTGATAAAGTCGTCAGACTGTAATCTACTTTCAGCTGAATTTTTACTAAAATATTCTTGAAGTGGAAGCTATGGTTTATACATGATTTGCACAAAATCTGCTATACTCATTCCTACTTTATTCATAGACAACAACTTTCCCTCAATGGTGTTAGAAAATTGTTAACACCCTTTCATACCTGTATTAAAGAGAGTGTAGGTGGAGGTTCCCCTTTCACAATTCATGCTTAAGTTATGCTGTGTCCCTTTCACCTTAATAGCGACTATTTACCGAGCCCTTCTTGGGGCTTCCCTGGTAGCTCAGTTGGTAAAGAATCTGCCCGCAATGCAGAAGACCCCAGTTTGGTTCCCGGTTCAGGAAGATCCACTGGAGAAGGGATAGGCTACCCACTCCAGTATTCTGGTACTGGAGAATTCCATGGACTGTATAGTACATAGGGTTGCAAAGAGTCGGACACCTGAGAAACTTTCACTTTCACTATTACATTCCTTACATGGTTCTATGCGTTTTACATGTATTAACTGATTTAATCCTCACAGTGTCTCTATTCAAATGTTTTAGTTATTCTCTTTGTCAATATATTTTATCAACTTTATTGATATAATTCATGTGCAGAAAATCGGTCATATTTAAAAAGTGCGGTTTGATAAGTTTGACCTTTGTTTACACCAAAATCAAGATCGTCCCCCCAAAATCTCCTTGTGTCCCATGCATTCTTCCCTCCCATTTCTCTCCACTTCACTCCACCCCTACCCCATCCCCAGGCAGCCATTTATCTTCCTTCTACCTTTGGATTACTTTGTATGTTCTAACATTTTATTACGTGAAATAAAATGGTATACATATGTTCTGTTTTTTTCTTTATTTTACTAAGTATACTTGTTTTGAGATTCACCCATGAGGTAGTTTGTTCCTTGTATTGCTGTGTAGTGTTCCCTGACCTGGATATAATACAGCAAGATTATTCACTCATGTATTGATGGACAATTGTGTTGTATGCAATTTTTGGAAACTACAAACACAAATATGCTATAAACATTTGGGTGTGAGTTCTTAAAGGGACATATGCGCTTAGTTCTCTTGGGTAGATATTTAGAAATGGAATGAGGTAATCATATGATAGTCAATGTTTAAGTTTTAATGAACTGTCCAACTATTTTCCAAGTGACTGTTATATTCCCACTAGTAGTGTATAAGAATTCAAGGTGCTTGTTTTTTTTCCCTAACATTTGCAATAGGCATACTTGTAAATTTTTTATTTATTCTATTAAGTATATATAGTAATATTTCATTGTGGTTTTAATCTGCTAGTGACTGATGATTTTGAGAATAAGCATTGCTTATTTTCCATCTCTATATTTTCTTTAGTGAAGAAACTGCTCCATGGTTTGTCCATTTTTCTCTTGGCTTATTTGCTTTCTTATTGTTGAATTTGGCATGTTCTTCAAATCATTTAAAGACAATTTCTTTCTTAGATGTAGAATTTACAAATATTCCCTGCCAGTCTGTAGCTTGTCTTTTTATTTCTATAATAATGATTTTTTGAAGAACTTATATTTTTAATTTTGATGAAGTTCAATTTATTAATTTTTAATTTATGGATTGTGTTTTTGATTCTGTATTTAAGAAATCTTTGCTTAAAATCAAGTCTTAAAAGATTATTTTCCCTTGTTTTTTCCATCTGTTTCTTTGAAATCTAATTTCTATGCTGGCCAATATTTTAAGCTCTTATCTTAAAGACCATACATGATTACTTCTGTAGCCAATGCACTACCCAGTCTGGGCCCTTGTTCTAAACTCACGGCACACTTGACATTGCTGTCCATGCTCTCTGTTTTGAAACATTGTTTTGCTTCTATTTCAGCAATGCTCTAATCTCATGATTCTCTTTCTATCCCATGGAATACTTGTTTTTTTCTTTGTATCTACTTCCCTTTTCAAAAAAAACTAAGATCATGGCATCTGGTCCCATCACTTCATGCCAAATAGATGGCAAAACAATGTAAACAGTAACACTTTATTTTTTGGGGGCTCCAAAATCACTGCAGATGGTGACTACAGCCATGAAATTAAAAGATGCTTGCTCCTTGGAAGAAAGCTATGACCAAACTAGACAGCATATTAAAAAGCAGAGACATTACTTTGCCAACAAAGGTCCATCTAGTCAAAGCTATTTTTTTCCAGTAGTCATGTATGGATGTGAGAGTTGGACTACAAAGAAAGCTGAGCGCTGAAGAATTGATCTCCTATCATACCGATCATTTCATACTTTACATTTTATTATTTTATATCTTATATTTGCTTCTCTATATTAAAAACAGTATAGTCTATTTGTGTTTGCATTGCTAAATATGCCCAATGTGCTGTTTTTGCACATATTTATTTTTAAAAAAGGATGAAAATGTTTTAGTGAATTTTTTCTCTATTCCGTTCATGCATTTTATTATCTCTTCAGTTCAGTTCAGTCACTCAGTCATGTCTGACTCTTGGTGACCCCATGAATCGCAGCACGCCAGGCCTCCCTGTCCATCACCAACTCCTGGAGTTCACCCAAACTCACATCCATCAAGTCGGTGATGCCATCCAGCCATCTCATCCTCTGTCATCCCCTGCTCCTCCTGCCCCCAATCCCTCTCAGCATCAGAGTCTTTTCCAATGAGTCAACTCTTCGCATGAGGTGGCCAAAGTACTGGAGTTTCAGCTTCAGCATCATTCCTTCCAAAGAAATCCCAGGGCTGATCTCCTTCAGAATGGACTGGTTGGATCTCCTTGCAGTCCAAGGAACTCTCAGGAGTCTTCTCCAACACCACAGTTCAAAAGTGTCAATTGTTCGGTGTTTAGCTTTCTTCACAGTCCAACTCTCACATCCATACGTGACCACTGGAAAAACCATAGCCTTGACTAGACAGACCTTTGTTGGCAAAGTAATGTCTCTGCTTTTGAATATGCTATCTGGGTTGGTCATAACTTTCCTTCCAAGGAGTAAGCGTCTTTTAATTTCATGGCTACAATCACCATCTGCAGTGATTTTGGAGCCCCCAAAATATTATCTCTTACTTTATTTCAAATATTTCTATTTTTATTGAAGTATAGTTGATGTACAATATTGAGTTGTTTTCTGGTGTATGGCAAAGTGATTCAATTAAATATATATATTCTTCTTCACTTATGGGACCTCCCTGGTGGTTCAGATGTTATGTATTAAATAATATATAATAAGCATACATATGTGTATGTGTGCTTAGTCGCTCAGTTGTGTTCAACTCTTTGTGACCCCATGGACTGCAGCCTACCAGGATCCTCTGTCCATGGGGTTTCTCCAGGCAGGAATATTGGAGTGGGTTGCCATGCCCTCCTCCAGGGGATCTTCCCAACCCAGGGACTGAACCCTGGTGTCCCACATTGCAGGCAGATTCTTTATCGTCTTATTAATATATATTAAATATATGATTAACACGTATATTCATACTTTCAGAGTCTTTTCCTTTATAAGATTATATCAGATTGAAGACTTACATGTAGATCAATGTGTCTGATGGCAAATGGCTGTTGAGAAAATTTATCAAGGATTGGCAGAATTTGTCTTAAGTCATGGTTTCTGATATTTTCTAATCTATCAAGGACATAGATATATATTTGTATGTGGATATATATCTTCAACCCTTTTGGCCATTAGTTTTATAAATTAGAACCAACTGTTGCTTTTGGCTCTTTGAGAGCTTTTCACAGTGAAAGCAGATTTACTCTAAACCTCTTAGAAAAAAATAGGTATAGGTCTGTCATAGTGCTTATCTTGGATTTTCTTGTATAATGCACTTTAAAGGCAGGGGTACACAGTTCACCTCCAGGTCACAGGAGCCCCTTGTTCAGCTATTGCCTTGCATAGGATAAGTATCTCTCCTGGTTTCTTTTTACCGCAGACTCTCTAGACATACAAGAACTCTAGAAGAATTTACAAGCAAAAATGTCATTTTAGAGTGCAAAGGTTTTTTAGTTTTTTTTTTCTTTCTTTCTTTCTAATGGAACATGAGATCAAAATAGCAATGCTATGACTGTCAGCAACTCAGCAGTCTCACTAAAATCAATAGGTGCTTTCTGGGATTTGGGCTCTAGCAAACCTTTATCCTGCCAGAGAGAATAGCACTCAGGGACCAGTGAAGACTCTGAGTTCCCGGTAACATTTTTTTTCCTCCGAAGCATTATAACACTTCATAAAAGATAGAGAATCCTCACTTCCTCAGTTGAAAGACTGACATTTAAGTGATTCAATTCTTTATCCTGGTGATTATAATAGTCTATTCCCGGGTTCTGATAGAATAGATTCATGCCTTTTTTTTTTTTTTTCTCCAAGCTTAAGAGTCTGTTTGTTTTTCCCCTAGTATTGTTCTCAAAATATTTTAAAATCTTTCATCTTTTTCCTTGACTATACCTCTAGAGATGGCCTTATTTTATAAATTCAGTTAATCTGTGATGAAATACTCTGCTGCTGCTGCTGCTAAGTCGCTTCAGTCGTGTCCGACTCTGTGCCACCCCATGGCCTGCAGCCTACCAGGCTTCTCTGAAAACCTGATAATTGGTTACTGTAAATAGTAACCGTGTGTTACTATTCATAACAGTTAACATTAGTAACAGTTACTAATTGTAACTGTATGTTTATATTTTTCCATGTTGGGAGTAGGAAAGGGAGAGATGTCCCATTTTCATTTATCACTAGTTCTTTTCCAGAGAAATGACGGTTCATTCTGAAAAAGATGGAGGAAATTTTCCTATCTAAAATACTTGTGGACTGGATCATGTAGCAAATGGTGCTTTACTAAAGGTCTTAAAATCAGTAGGTTCCTTGAAAGTGATATAAAACATCACTGAGATGATGGAAGACCTAATTTTATGATGAATAAAGCAGTACTGTTTGTAATTACCATCCATTACCTGGCATTTCAACATTAGGCTTGAGCGTGAGTGAACTGACTTCAGGTTTTAGTGATCATGCAAAAAATTTTTCAAAGAATGAAGAAACCGAAAGAAAGAGAGGATAATGTGACCTTATGGGTGGAGCCTTTTGGATCTGTTCAGGGTACTTTTGTTCTTTCAAGTGTTAGAGACCTACACTTCCCCATTTCGGCAAGACCAGAGGAGATTTCCCCTTAATTGGGAAGAGCTGCACATTTCGAAGTGCTGGTAGCTTTGGGACCCCTTTCAGCTACCAGATTCTGTGACTGATGCTTATGCTGACTCAAGACTTTGTCAAAGAAAATCTCTACCCATTTAATGCTGCTTGGAGACCTTTTAATATTAATCTTACTGAAACACTGAGTAAGATATATTGAATGGATTTGGTTGTAATCTCTGTGGGTCAGATTAATCAGATTAGCCAATGGAGTGGCATTCTCACAGGAAAATTCATTAGAAGCAGTGCAGTTTAGACAAGTGTTGGATATTGGGGGGTAAAAAGTCCCCATAGGTCTCTTGCATTTCTGCATGTCTTTAAAGCAGTCACAGGTCCCCTCTGTTCTGAATTAACTTTGCAAGCATATCTGTATAGCAAACAGCATAGGAAAATAGATACAGTGTTTCTCTTTGGGGCAAATGACAGGCATGCTTCCTGTCCATTCTCATGTCCATGATTCAGGCTTCTGAGCTGAAGATTCCTCTTCTATAAAACAACTCACTATGTATGCAGATATCATCTGCCCATCTTACTACTGGCCTTTGCAATTGAGGCTCAGGAAATTACTGCAAATGCTAACACTCTGGCTTCTGCTTTTGCCATGCATAATAAGATCTTTGTCTCTGATCCAAGTGTCCCATGTCTTCTGCCAGCTTCCATGAAGCTGTGACAGGCTATCTTGTTAGCTTGCAAATAGGGTAAAATATTGAACCTTTTATGGTTCTTATTAGGTCTTCCCTGTATCTCAAACAGTAAAGAATCTGCCTGCAATGCAGGAGACCTGGGTTCAATCCTTGGGCCAGGAGGATCCCCTGGAGAAGAGAATGGCAATCCACCCTACTCTTGCCTGGAGCAGCCCATGGACAGAGGAGCCTGGAGGGCTGCAGTCCATGGGGTGGTGAACAGTCGGACACGACTGAGCGACTGACTCCACTTCTACACGGTTCTCATTGCCGTTTCTGACCAGTCTCTCCTTTGTAGTTGGAATGGCAGCACTGCACTGTCATAACTAACTCTATTCATTTCAGCAAGCCTGTAATAAAACAAATTTTAATAGAAGTGTAACAATCATAGTAATATTGAAATAATGATGACAAATTTATGCAGCACTGACTAGTGGAAATCAGTCAAAGTTATTAGATGAAGTAAACAGCTGCTATATGGAAAACATATCTTAAAACCTTAAAGGACATTAAAAATCAGACAAATTCAAAGAACAAGTGACTACCTTGGTGGTGCAGTGGGTGGGAATCCGCCTGCCAATGCAGAGAGCACGGGTTCGATCTCTGGTCTGGGAAGATTCCACATGCCCTGGGCAACTAAGCCCATGCACCAAAACTACTGAGCCCACGAGCCACAACTACTGCAGGGCATGTACTTAGAGTCTGTGCTCACTAACAAGAGCAACCACTGCTATGAGAAGCACTTGTACCACAGTGAAGAGCTCACCACAGCTAGGGAAAGCCTGGGTAAAGCAATGAAGACCCAGCATAGCCAAAATAAGTTAAAATACACAACAATAATAAAATCAGAAGAACCGTAAACCACGACTTAGTTAATAGTCTTAAGCTTAAATAGTAAAGCAGCAGTTGGGTAAGGCAAATTCTTCTTTAAAACAATGTAACCATATAACATGTCTTTTAAAAGACTGCCCGCCTCTCTCAACTAGACTAGACAGTACTGTGTAGGTCCTTTACTTAGGAATTCTCAATAATAAGGTATAAGATACCGATTTGGAGTTGGAATGTGTATGCTCAGTAGTAGCCAACTTCTTTTGCGACTGTATGGACTGTAGCCCACCAGGTTCCTCTGTCCACGAGATTTCCCAAGCAAGAATACTGGAGTGGGTTGCCATTTCCTCCTCCAGGGGATCGTCCCCACCCAGGGATTGAACCCACATCTCCTGCATTAGCAGGTTGATTCTTTACTACTGAGCCACCAGGGAAGCCTTCTAAGATATGGAACTCAGGGGTAAAAGCTGATGAACAATGTAGCTCATTTGTTATCGAGAAAAGGCTCTCCACTAGGGGTCAGCACTGCTGAACCTCAGTCACAGGTACACCTTAAGTTACAGCCCAAAGGACGAATGGCCGTGAGACCTGTGTATGTAGCTGTGTGCTATCCATGTAGCACAAAGCTTTAGGTGCAGGTTTCTGGATAGCAGGGACTAAAGACTTCAGAAAAAAAAAGCAACTGATGATTGTATGACAGGCTCTGTCATATGGTATGGACATACCACCGTCCGAGAAGCGTAGGGGGTGGTTTCACAGGCGCTGGGTACAGGCATGCTGGTTGGTAGCTCCAGTTTCTCATCAATCCTTTAAGAGCTGAGTTCTGCCATGACTGCAACTGGCTCAACAGAGGCCTACAAGGACTTTGTGGGGCTCCTGAGCACAAAAGTTTTTCTGTTTCCTCCATTTCTTGCTTACAGGCTTCATTCGGTGTCCAAGATCTTCGCTGAGTTCCAACAAGCAGATTCAAACTGTTGTTAATTAGAGAAGGCGGGGGGAATGCAGAGACAAGGGAAGAATAGTCAAAAGAAACAACAGTGTGGCCTTGGGCCCAGTTCTTGGTTCCCCCTAAATGGATACACATAACAGAATCTTTGAGCTGTTTGGCAGATACTGAAACCCCTACCAGGTGGGGGAAGTTAATGGTATGCTGCTCATAAGCTCATAATCCCCTGGAGGAGACAGCCAACTGGTTGGAACCAGGCGGTTGGTGATGCTGACTCCGACTTACTTCACCACCAACCAATCAGAATGTCCACAAGCTGATCAACCGTCTTTGAACCATTACTGTAAAACTTCTCACTACCCGCTCCAGGTTGGGACACACAGCTTGGAGGGCATTAGCCCACAGTGTCTGCCTTTGCCTGGCAAAGCAATAAAGTTGTTATTTTCTACCTCACCCAAAACTCTGTGTCCAAGATTTAATTTGGTGTTGGGGTACAGAGGCTGGATTCAGCTTCAACACCGATAAGAATCACATAGAGGACGAGTTATTAGAGGAGATGGTGGAACCCCTGAGCTGAGCAAGTCTCGAAGGACAAGATGACCTTAATGTGGATTCTAAGCCAAACACTCACATTTAGTGATCCTTCCCTCTTGTGCTACTGTTCTTAGTCACTCAGTCATGTCCGATTCTTTGCGACCCCATAGACTGTAGCCTGCCAGGCTCCTCTGTCCATGGGGATTCTCCAGGCAAGAATACTGGAATGGGTTGCCATGCTCTCCTCCAGGGGATCTTCCGAACCCACAGATTGAACCCAGGTCTCCTACACTGCAGGTGGATTCTTTCCCATCTGAACCACCAGGGAGTTCCTCTAGTGCTTCAGCTAGAAGTTTTTAAGTGTTGATTATTGGTAACCAGTGCAGACTTTATCCTGACTCTCTGTTTCAAAAATGTTGATAAACACAGGTATTTAGAATTCAGGAAAAATGGCTAATTACAACCATGGAAAAGTATGCACTGAGTCTCTAAAACAAAGAAACTACAGTCTTATTTACAATTCAGCAAATTATGCATCTAGAGAAGCAATATTCCAACCTTCATGAAAAGATACTTGAAATTCTGAGGAGAGATTAATGTTTATTACATCTGCCATATTAACTTAAGGTAGGCCACATTATAAAGGTTTTTACACGATTTAGCAACTGAAAAACTACAAAATAAAAGTTTTTTTTATGTGTTATGTGTCCCCTGGAAGAGGGCATGGCAACCCATTCCAGTATTCTTGCCTGGAGAATTTCATGGGCAGAGGAACCTCCGGGCTACAGTCCATAGACTCAAAGAGTCAGACACGACTGAAGCGACTTAGTACACAGCATATGTGTTACGTGTGGCCTTTAATGTACTTATACGGGTCATTAAAATTATTGTGTTTAGTATATTTAAACACTTTTAATGAGCTTCTTACAAGGGATACTTTGGATTATGTCCAATGGAACACCAGAATGAGAGTCACTACGCTTGAGTTCTAGCCGTGACTCTGTGTAAATCACATAACCTCAGCAAGTGTATTTACTAACTGCCTGATTAATGAAATTCACTAAACATCTCTTAAACACTTAGAAATAATTATGATTCTATGGAAATGTAACTGTGATAGCAATGAGGGAGCATAAGAAGATCCACAGTAAGGAGGATGAATAGGCAAGTGGTCCTTACCAGGAATATTTAAGACATCAACATTTCACTCAGCTACCTGATGAAGGCATGGCAGACACTTAACCTTGATGGAACACCTTTAACACATAACAGAGTTTCAGATGGTATTTGCCCTCCAGAGTGGCTCAGTGGGCCAGAGTATAGCATATTGTTTTTAGATTGCCTGACATTCCATGTGTAGCCTGAGGGCCCCAGAGCTACAGCTTTCCATTAGAAGCCCCTCCAGGACCACCTCAAAGTCAATGCTTTGATTGCCACAGTCATTCCCTGCAAGAAATTAAACCAGACTCCTAGAGACCAAGCCACCATCAACCACAGCCTCTGGGAAATAGAAGAGAGCAGGCCCACTTTAAACTAATACAGACTTGAAAAATGAAAGAACTACACCGATGCCTAGTTCTGTTTCCCGAGAAATATTTCCGAAAAATATCTCACTTGGTAGTAGTGGGGATATTCTGAGTTTAATCTGATAAGTACACCTGTGATCATGATAAAACTTTACTGTGATTTACTATAAACCCAATCATTAAATAAATACAGTATAGCACTTGTGAATATCAATATAGCTAAAATTTAAAATGTGGTTCTTTCACTGACTCCTGCAGCTTAATTTAATAAAAAAATAAAATCTAGAGGAAGATACTTTGTTCTTGAGAATTTCAGCATGCATTATTACATCAGTTTCCTGCTACACAGTGTCAGAGTGAATGTAGTTCATTCCAAGGGGGGAAAAAAAACCAGTAGTTAATAACCCTACTGTAAAGGTTGACAGGGTTTATGGTGGAAGAGGGCTTCTAAATCTAAGTGTTACACTCTGCACACTCAATTTAAATAAGCAACATGCTACAGTCCATGAAGCAATAGTGACAAGGCAGTGAACTGCTAAGGGAGGCGTTCTTCTTAGCCTTTTATTTAATTTTCGGTCTTCTTTCTCTCGTTATCTTTGTCAATTAGTCGTTACTGAATCTCTGCACAGGCATTCGTCCAGGACTTGAAGCAATGCCGTGCTGGGTGATGGAAGAATAGTAACGGGCCGTTTTCAGTATTTACTTTTGAGGTTTCTTTGCTCTTGTGTCTGGATGCATTCACACTGGTTTGCCTCTTGCCTCCGAGGCAATGTCATTAATGAGTTTGTTTTTACAGAGCCAGAGAAAACTGTACAAAAAGTCAGCAAACGATTTAGTACTATGGAACCACAAAAAGGCATTTTTTAATTCAAAATGTAATTTAATTACAAATGTTTAGTCTATTTGTACCTATCTGCCTATGGGATAGCTCACTTCATAGCAAAGCTGTAGCTCGATACAACCAGTAGTGATGAGTTATCAATTGTCTTATGAAGTATAGAGCTTTTTCTTTGTGTTGGTTGTTCTTTCTCAGCTATTTTTTTAAAGAACTTTTTCTTTTGTATTGGGGTATAGCCAATTAGACTAATGGAGAAGGAAATGGCAACCCACGCCAGTACTCTTGCCTGGAGAATCCCAGGAACGGGTGGCCTGGTGGGCTGCCGTCTATAGGGTCACACAGAGTTGGACACAACTGAAGTGACTTAGCAGCAGAAGCAGCAATTAGACTAACAATGTTTTAATAGTCTCAGGTGGACAGCAAAAAGACTCAGCCATACATATACATATATCCATTCTCCTCCAAAATCCCCTCCATCCAGGCTGCCACATAACATACAGCAGAGCTCTGTGTGCTATACAGTAGGTCCTTGTCGATTATCCATTTTTAATACAGCAGTGTGTACACGTCCCTCTGAAACTCCCCAATTCTCCCTTCCCCCCAATCCTTTCCCCTGCACCTGCCCCCCCCCCAGCAATCATAAGTTTGTTCTCTAAACCTGTGAGTCTATTTTTTCAATCAATTATCATTCTTTCCATTTGGGTCCTAGAGAAAGAATATGGAAGCTCCTGACACAAAAGAATTTCAAGTGGAGGGAGTAATAGGAATTCTCTGAAGGTAGAAATGGGAAGCAGAACTAGAGAAGAATATTCTGGCTTCAGGAAAGGTGTCAGTGACTGGGATGCAACAGAACACAAAATACTGTCTCATATCCTATTAGATTCTTCAAATTGCTCAACATTTTCAAAAGGATAATTATTTAACTAAAAAGTGGTAGGAACTATTGATTATGAAAAACGAACTTGCTAACATCATTCAGACAACTGAGCTTATGTTGTCGAAAACATAGTTTGGACTCCGTACCATCCAAATACTTTCCCTGACACCTAGGTTATGTTGATTTCACATGATTTGGAGCTATTCTTCTTTTCTCAGATGTTAAAAAATCTATAAAATTTTATAAAGTCCAATGAAATATACTTAATTTATTTCTAACATTTATTCCTGGGTCATAAATAAATAAACCATCCAATCAATTATACTAAATTCTCTGACTGTAGCCTCTATAGACTCATAGCAAAGTAATATACTAGACCAAGTATTTTCAATCAAATTATTTGTACAAACCTTTCATATGACACAGAAATTTTCCCCACATTTGAGCCGATCTAGAGATAAAAAGCCTAATATTAATATAATCAGGTTGTTAGAACTTATACTTCAAACTCCAAAGTCCAATTCACTGGATTAAAATGCTGGCCACACATTTACTCTCTGTATCATCTTGGACAACCTACTTTATTTGTCTGGATTTTCATCCTCACTTAAAAAAGGAACTTAATGAATCATACTTCCCCAACTGGACAGTTTGAGTTTACAGTGATGAAGTATACGTGCACAGTGTTTGTTAAATCATTCAGTTCAGTTCAGTCGCTCTGTCGTGTCCAACTCTTTGCGACCCCGTGGACTGCAGCACACTAGTCCTCCCTATCGGTCACCAACTCCCAGAGTCTACACAAACTCATGTCCATTGAGTCGGTGATGCCATCCAACCATCTCATCGTCCGTCGTCCCCTTCTCCTCCTGCCCTCAATCATTCCCAGCATCAGGGTTTTTTCAAACGAGTAAGTTCTTTGCGTCAGGTGGCCAGTGTATTGGAGTTTCAGCTTCAACATCAGTCCTTCCAATGAACACTCAGAACTCATCTCCTTTAGGATGGACTGGTTGGATCTCCTTGCAGTCCAAGGGACTCTCAAGAGTCTTATCCAATACTACAGTTCAAAAGCATCAAATCTTTGGCGCTCAGTTTTCTGTATAGTCCAACTCTCACATCCATTCATGACTACTGGAAAAACCATAGCCTTGACTGAACCGACCTTTGTTGGCAAAGTAATGTCTCTGCTTTTGAACATGCTATCTAGGTTGGTCATAACTTTCCTTCCAAGGAGTAAGCGTCTTTTAATTTCATGGCTTCAGTCACCATCTGCAGTGATTTTGGAGCCCCCAAAAATAAAGTCTGCCAATGTTTCCACTGTTTCCTCATCTATTTGCTATGAAGTGATGGAGCCAGATGCCATGATCTTGGTTTTCTGAATGTTGAGCTTTAAGCCAACTTTTTAACTCTCCTCTTTCACTTTCATTAAGAGCCTCTTTAGTTCTTCTTTGCGTTCTGCCATAAGGGTGGTGTCATCTGCAGATCTGAGGTTATTGATATTTCTCCCGGCAATCTTGATTCCAGCTTGTGCTTCCTCCAGCCCAGTATTTCTCAAGATGTACTCTGGATATAAGTTAAATAAGCAGAGTGACAATATACAGCCTTGACGTACTCCTTTTCCTATTTGGAACCAGTCTGTTGTTCCATGTCCAGTTCTAACTGTTGCTTCCTGACCTGCATACAGATTTCTCAAGAGGCAGGTCGGGTGATCTGGTATTCCCATCTCTTTCAGAATTTTCCAGTTTATTGTGATCCACACTCTCAAAGGCTTTGGCATAGTCAATAAAGCTGAAGTAGATGTTTTTCTGGAACTCTCTTGCTTTTTCTATGATCCAGTAGATGTTGGCAATTTGATCTCCGGTTCCTCTGCCTTTTCTACAACCAGCTTGAACATCTGGAAGTCACAGTTCATTAGGATCAAATTAATAAGAGATATTTTATGCCTCTTGGTGTAGGCATAGACAAGGAAATGTCCTTTAAATTCTCTAAGCATCTGCCCTCAATGCAGGAGACCCTGTTTCAGTTCCTGGGTCTAGAATATCCCCTTGAGAAGGGATAAGCTACCCACTCCAGTATTCTTGGTCTTTCCTGGTGGCTTAGATGGTAAAGAATCCACATGCAATGTGGGAGACCTGAGTTCAATCTCTGGATTGGGAATATCCCCTGGAGAAGTGCATGGCAACCTACTCTAGTATTCTTGCCTGGTAGGCTACAATCCATGGGGTTGCAAAAAGTTGGACAAGACTGAGCGACTAAGCACCGCACAGCACAGCTTCTAGGAAGAAAAAAAAACAAAACAAAACATGCTGTTAAGCTACCTACATTTTGAAAAAGGTAGGGTAAGTGACGTCAATACACAAATTCTAACAAAGGCTTTCTGTTCAGGCAAGAAGGAATTCCTTGAACTATGAAGAATGTTCTGTAGCATGTACCCACTGAATCATTTCTACAGTTTTTAAGAATACTACACAGACTGAGTCATGTTCCATACTACCTATGTCCATTGTGCTATCATGAATAGCTTTTCTTGATCACTAACCTAAAATTTAAATTCAGTACAGAGAAATCATGAAAATGTGGCTTAGATCCAAGAAGCAAATATCATGTAAAGTACCTGATGGTTTCTTGCATATTTTGACACAAACATTCCAAGGAGCCTTTAGTAGGCATGACACCATTTAGCTGTCACAATTATCCAATGAATTAGGTATTATCTGCATTTTACAATGAAGGAGGGAAAGTTATGACCAATCTCAACAGCATATTGAAAAGCAGAGACATTACTTTGTCAACAAAGGTCCGTCTTGTCAAGGCTATGGTTTTTCCAGTGGTCATGTATGGATGTGAGAGTTGGACTATAAAGAAAGCTAGGCACTGAAGAATGGATGTTTTTGATCTGTGGTGTTGGAGAAGACTCTTGAGAGTCCCTTGAACTGCAAGGAGATCCAACCAGTCCATCCTAAAGGAGATCAGTCCTGAATATTCATTGGAAGGACTGATGCTGAAGCTGAAACTCCAATACTTTGGCCACCTGATGCAAAGAGCTGACTCATTTGAAAAGAGTCAGGGATAAACTTTCCTGATGCTGGGAAAGATTGAGGGCAAGAGGAGAAGGGGACAGTAGAGGATGAGATGGTTGGATGGCATCACTGACCCAATGGACATGGGTTTGGGTGGACTCCAGGAGTTGGTGATGGACAGCGAGGCCTGGTGTGCTGTGGTTCATGGGGTCGCAAAGAGTTGGACACGACTGAGCAACTGAACTGAACTGAACAATGAAGGAACTGAATCTCAGAAATATTAACTTGTCCCAGGCACATAGTTAGGAAATGGCAGAATTTGTATTTGAACAAGTGACAGTATTACTCACTTTAGTCATGTTCCACTCTTTGTGACCACATGGACTATAGCCCACAAAGCTCCTCTGTCCATGAGATTTTGCAGGCAAGAATACTGGAGTGGGTAGCCATTCCCTTCTCCAGGGGATCTTTTTAACCCAGGGATTGAACCCAGGTCTCCTACATTGAAGGCAGATTCTTTACTATCTGAGCCACCATTTGAACTAGGTCTAGTGATAATCCAAGGCCAATTCCCACTACACTAAACTGAATATGGAGCATCTCTTCACATCCACACCAGGCTCCATTCCAGTACCAAGAGTCTGTAGCCCCTGAGTTCACAGAGTTTCTTTCTAGAAAGAGTTCCAATGTGCTTCGTACAGGGGTAGATTATATACTGGCTCCTTCTTCAGCTAACTTCTCCTTAGGAGAGTTATCATGCTCATCCCAGAAAGAATGTGTGGCCCAGAGTAGTTGAACCCTTCCCTATTTGAGTTACATTAGTGACAGTCTGCTCTACCGAGTTTCATTTATGTCCATATGATTGGCTGTGACTGGAATCCCTCGAAGCTACCATGAGGAAGAGGTCTCCTTATTGCTGTCAACACTGTGTTGCTGCCATCGCTGCTTCAGACAGAAGCTTTATGTCAATGTTTTTTTTTGCAACAGAAATACTCTGATGTGATCTCCATGTGCTCTGTTGCTATTAACAGAATCAAAGTGTTCATTCAGCTTCTTTCAGACCTGCATCACCTACCTCTCAGCTGTGCGGCTTTACAGAAGCACCCGTGTAAGTGGTGGTTTATGGATTTTAAATCTTCCTCTTTGGGATGACCTCTGGGTAACCTATTCACAGAGCTGACAGGTAAATCAACACTAGTTCTGTCATAGAGATATTTGTCAGACATACTTGCCAGCCCACTTCAACAAAGGGCAACACTTGGTTTTTAAGCTTGTCTGTTAGTGTAAGATACAGCTTGTGTCTTTCCAGATACAAAACAGGTTAATTTCTCAGTTTTGGATGAATAGCTTTCCTAATATGTCATAGGTTTCCGACTTTATCTACACATCCCTGTCTTCACCCTTCATATTGAGTCTCTGAGCTGGGGAATCATGTTGCTAAATTTTACTGAACATTTTCTATACACAAGGTCATGTGCTGACCACTTTCAAACTACTAACTTATTAGGTCTCACAATGGTCATACCATTATCCTCTCGGTTTTGGAGATGAATAAGTTGAAGTGGAGAATGGTTGAAAAACTTGCACATAGCACACAGCTGGGATTCACACATCCTTCACCAACACGGCTAAGGAAATCTGATTTCAGAATCCACCCTCGTAACCACTACTTTATGTTGCCCTGAAAATGAGAGATCCATTAAGACCATATCCACAGCTTCTTAATAGCCAAGCTGTTCTGAACAAAGTTAATGAGTCTTTACATATTTGAACCCTGTGGTTTCATCATCTTCATATTTAGCATGCACCTCCGCTTTGACTGATGGTTGGCTACCACCAATGTGCTCTCCTACTCTGATCCATACTATACATTGCGGTGCTGGAGAAGACTCTTGAGAGTCCCTTAGGCAGCAAAAAGATCAAATCAGTCAATCCTAAATGAAATCAACCCTGAATATTCATTGGAAGGACTGATGCTGAACTGAAGATTTGATACCTCAGCCACCTGATGACAAGAATTGAGTCATTGAAAACAATCCTGATTTTAGGAAAGATTGAGGGTAGGAGGCTAAAGGGGTGGCAGAGGATAAGATGGGTGGATGGCATCACTGACATGAATGGACATGAATCTGAGAAAACTCTGGGAGATAGTGAAAAACAGGGAAGCTTGTCAAGCTGCAGTTCATGGTGTCTGCACACAAAGAATCAGGTGCGACTAAGCAACTGAACAACAAAATCTGCTATACAAACAATGGTAAGGGATCATGCTCTCTTTTATGCTTCCAAATACTGAGTTGGCTTCCAGAAACTTTGTTTGTATTTTTCTATAACATCTTCCAGAAAAACCTGAGTGAAGTTTTTGGCCAACTTTTGGCCAACTATTTACACTTTTAATCCAATTGGGTGGAACGCGGGGGTAATTATAACCTAAAACCCATAAAAATGTGAAGTAAAAATAATAGTAACAATTGCTTGTGATGTAAATAAAGTAAATTTATTTACTACAAAGAATATTTTCCCAAATCACACACCCCAAAACACTTAAATAGTGAAAAGAGGAACCAGAATAGCAGAACTGTAGTGAATATGCTCAACCTGAACTTATCATATTCAAATGTCTCTGACTAGTCCATGGTTATGAAGTTTATAGAGGTGAAATTCAAAACTGTCTTGCACCTGTCAAACAATAGGTTCAAGGTAATAGTTAACTAAAAGAATGCTGTATTACAGTAAATAGAATAATGATGGACAGTGAGGAGACACAGATTTGACTTGTGGTTTGATGTTATTAACTATATGAGCAACCTCTGGTACAGTTGAAGCCAGCAGAGTTCACAGGACTAAATGGGTTTCAAGGCATCTTTAAACTCTAGTACTATATGTATTTCTGATATTAGTAGCCCATTACCTTTCTCTATTAAAGCATGTTATAACAAGCCAGATTCAATGATTAGTGTTTCCACTGATAATAATCAGTAGTCAAAGTGTAATGTGGAGTTTTTAAGCATTCATGTTAGTCCCTGGTAGCAATTCTTATTGCTCTATAACAAATAGTGTCCTAGTGACCTAAAATAGTTAGCATACTTTCCTATCCGCTTACCAACAGTATCTTTAGTCGCTCAGTTTTGTCCAACTCTTTTGCAACTCCATGGACTATAGCCTGCCAGGTCCCTCTGTCCATGGGATTTCCAGGCAAAAATACTGGAGTGAGTTTCCGTTTTCTTCTCCAGGGGGTCTTCCTGACCCAGGAATCAAACCCGAGGCTGCTGCCATGTCTCCTCCACTGCTGGCAGGTTCTTTACCACTGAACCACTGGAGAAGCCTAGCTTACCACCAGAAATGCTCAAAAAAGAAAAAAAAAGTAAAAAATTTTCTCTTTGGAGACAGTACAGGATAGTTCATTCACTCACAAACACAGGCAGAAATAGTTTGTGTTTAGAGAAAGAAAAGGTCCTATTTTTCAGGACTCAATTTATGAAACTTAAAATCTGAGTCTCTCTACACATTCTGCAGATTCTTCACTCACTAGGCAATTACAAACCACCAGTAACACAGCAAGTTGGCTCATAAGTGTTAGAAGAAGTTTCCAGGAGCTGTGACCCTGGTGTGACATAGACCAAAGAACTGCAGGAACTGGATTCAAGGCTCTGAGCTTGGCACTGGCTACAGTCACATTCCAGAGTCTGGCAACTCTTAGACACACAAGTCTTGGGTGCACATGACTTTGCCATGTTGCTCACAGGTTGGCAACTCTGGACTACAGAACACATTTGCTGGCTACTTCCTGACTGGCAAGGCTGAGAAACACACTCCAACACTGCCAAGGAACTTCTTGACTGGCATGCTGTGTTTTCACAGGGCCTGGAATTAGAACAAGTTGTTTGGACGACTCTGGAAAGACAGATGTTTTGCACACAGCTCTCCTCTGTGTGTAATTCCCGTTCACCTTCGGGTACTATGCAGCTGGTGGTTTCCCTGCAGGTTTCTGGAAAGCTGTCCAGGAGCCAGGTCCTGCTGTAGCAACTGCTGGGTAAAAAGAATCCATCTTCAAAGTTTATAACATTCGATTCATGTATGATGGCAGAGAGAGGTGGGACATTGTAGAAGTTCTTGAGTGAGTGGATAGGTCTCTGGGTCATATTGTGAAAATCCTTGATTGAGTTGGTCCCAGGAACCCAACATGCTGGTCTGAAGATCCAATTCATTACTGAGGAGGTTATATACTCTGAAAACTGGGTGTTGGCTTCTTTTCATGACTCTTGCTACTTCATTGCTTAAGCTTATTAGAAGGATAGCATCTCATTAACACTTTACTTACTTATATATGAGGACGATGTTTTATTAGCAAAGAAGCCGGTCCACTTTGAATCTTCATGTTAGCTTTCATGTTAGCCCCAAAGCTGACTCATCTGGGTGGGGCTTGTCAAATATGAGTCCCAACAGGTCACGAAGCTAACATTTTTTTTTCCCCCTTAGTCACCATGACTCTCTATATTGGTAAATGGACTATAAGTAATATATGTAGAAATAGCCAACTGAATAATGATTAATATTCAGCACTGGCATTTTGAGAAATGGCACCTAAGAAGAACTTGATAATATAATCAAAACATTTTTCAGTAAGAGGCTGATTTGATTGAAATTGCCCTCATTCTCCTTTGAACTCTTCACCCAAAGTACTGAATCTGACCATTTCTCTATAAACATCTTTCCCTTTGTCTGACATTTCATTCCCTTCATCTTACTGAAAGTGAAATTTAAATGTTAACTCTTTTTAAAGCTTTCCTCTGATTTTCCTGGACAGATGTTATTACTTATTCCTCTGAATTAGCAATGGATTCTGACACTTTCGTTGTTTTGATTATATTTTACACCAAGTAGTATATTTATTTATCTTTGTGCTTGATAATCTGCCTTGGTAAGAAACTTGTTTCAAGTATGATTTACTTTTTACTTTTTTTTTTTAACTCAGTGTTTAGTTTTTGATGGAAGAATGATCAGCTCCTACATTTATCATGCTATTATGCTGTACTTAGGGTAGTTTCATACTCATAGCCCGAGACCTAGCAACACTATTTCTCTAACATATTCTGTAATTTATTTAGTTCAGCTTATGACAGTGGAATGACAGAAGTATATTTTTAGACCAGCACTCGGGTCTACCTCTCTTGGTCTGAAGCAAACCAAGAGCACTCAGGAACTTTGAACAACCCTTATACAAGCTCCTCTGTAATATGTGATGGACCAAGGATATTATATACTTAAAAGGATACCTCTGAGTGTCCACATTCAGCTTGACAGGTTGTACACTCAATTTGTGTATAATGTTTTTGTAATACTGGCAAATTATTTATAATTTTGCATGAGCACTTTTTTGAGATGAAAGATCGCATTATGCCCTCCGCATGAACCCTACAACAAACCATTTAATGTTTATGCACATTTGTATTCATCATCACACAAAAGCTTCTCTTCTTCAAAGCAGTAAGTGGATTCTCATTGCTCTTAAAAATGAGACCCATTCTCCTACAGCACCATCTAAGACCTGGTTACTGCCTATTTTTTTTTTTTCCTCCAAATCTCATCACTTTCCTCTGCCCAAAATGCTCCCAAGTCTTTACCTAGTTCCTTGAGCATGCCAAGCCTTTCCTTGCTTCCGTATTTTGCACATTTAGTTATCTGCTTCATTCCTTCACTGCTCTCTCCCTTTCCATATACAGCTCCCTTCCTCATTTTTTGTGTCTCAACTTAAATGCTCCTCTTCTTTCCTTCATTTTCCAGTTGAAAAAAAATCACATTCTCAGAGAATCATTTTTTCCCCTTTACTTATCTCAGCTTATAATGATTTTGTTTCTTCATTATGTCTTTGTCATTAGACTCTAAGTTCCATAAAGGCAAGAAGTACATATCTTTCTCACTACTATATCCTTAACTCTAAACACCGTGCCTGGCTGGTACATAATAAGAGCTCCATCAATGTGTTTTGAAACATTAATGAGTAGAAGTTGCTAAGTAAAAATTCACTCAAATTATAGCTAAAAGTCTTAAGGTATACAGTTCTGAAACCAGAACATACCCAAGAATTGGCAAGGGCACAGGGGTTATAAAAAAGAAATAATAATAACCATGCCTACCTGAAAGGTAAATAAGTAAAATCAGTGAAATAAGAAGAAAATCATTAAGGAAGGCTTTTATTAGCTGAATCAATTATTTTAGAATAACATTTGATTGCCCATAGAAACAACACAGGCAAATGTTTTTGAAAGCTTTTACCAAGCAAAACCGCAGTACTTTTCCACTGTCAGCAGAGTCCTTTGCCAAATTCTGAGGGGCAGAGACAGGACACCATCCTGGCCAACATTCACACAATTGTCTCCAGCAGTTGACCTCTTTATTAACCTCACAATGTGTAGTAAATTAGTGCATACCCGTCCAGTTCCAAATCTCCACATGAAGACAGTGTCCGTGGTGAGTAGGTCTGTCATTTGTGAAGAAGGCTGCTCCGTGAGTGCTTTTCTCTTTGGGATGAGGCATTAACTTGAACATTCTGTGTAATTAAGTGTTGAATTAACAGGTGTTCCAGTATACAGTTTTGATTTTAACTGGTGCTGAGTTTATAGAGGGAGTGGCCTGGCATATTTTAACGTAATGACGTAGGTTAGGACAACTAGTCACCTTGGAATCATTTTCATTCAACTCACTGACAACTAAGCATTAGTACTGTAGGCACTTGAAACTGATAATTATGTAGTCTATTTCCTAGAATTCTTGAGAAATAAGTAGAATAATTACCTGATGGCTTATGGTGACTGGATTCTTTGCTACTAAAGGGTTGAACAGCAATTTACTGGTCTTGAAGTCTACACCACTGCAGATGCAGTGGCACCTCCTACCTACCAGAGGGTGGAATATCAACATCTGCAGTGGCTTGCTAAGTCACTTTAGTCGTGTCCAACTCTGCAACTCTGTGAACTGTAGCCTGTCAGGTTCCTCTGTCCATGGAATTTTCCAGGCAAGAATACAGGAGTGGGTTGCCGTTTCCTACTGAGATCATATATAATATGAAACCAGATTGCCTGCCACATTTTGAGTGATAAATGAGTGAAAGTATTTCTAATCAAATTAAAGATCATCATTCAGACCAAGATGTTGCTCTATGACAACATAAGTCTGGGGTTGCTACCATACTATAAAGTAAAATAAAAGTCTTTTTTGTGTTTTTGAGATTATGTTGTTTATGGCTGTAAAGGTCACACATTCTGAGATCATTTTAAGGTTTGGATTGTGTTTATCATTTTCATTAAATGTCTAGCCATTCTGTCTCCATCTCTCAAGAACTTAGCACATGGTTGCTGTAAGGTTGAGTACAAAAAAATATTGTTTTTTATATTGTTTTTATATTGATTATGTTGCTACATCAGACTTCTAATCACTGGTACAGCTGTATCAAGGTAAACAAAAATTACAAATGAAAGTCACCCTTCTGCATTTAGAAAAGGCAGAGGAACCAGAGATCAAATTGCCAACATCTGCTGGATCATAGAAAAAGCAACAGAATTCCAGCAAAAAATCTGCTTCTGTTTCATTGACTACATTAAAGCTTTTGACTGTGTGGATCACAACAAACTGTGGGAAATTCTTAAAGAGATGGGAATAATAGAATACCTTACCTGCCTCCTGAGAAATCTGTGTGCAGGTCAAGAAGCAACATTTAGAACCAGACATGGAACAACAGACTGGTTCCAAATTGGGAGAGGAGTACATCAAGGCTGCATATTGTCACCCTGCTTATTTAACTTATATGCAGAGTACATCATGCAAAATGCCAGGTTGGATGAAGCACAAGCTGGAATCAAGATTGCCAGGAGAAACAACAATAACCTCAGCTATGCAGATGACACCACCCTTATGGTAGAAAGTGAAAGGCCAGATGGTCAAGTGGTTGGTTGAGAGAACATACAGGGGTGGAGGAGGATGTGTGTGTGTGTGTGTGTGTGTGTGCGTGGGTGTGTATAAAGAGCATCTTGATTACAGTGAAGGAAGAGAGTGAAACTTAGCTTAAAACTTAAGATTCAAAAAGTAAAGAACTTGGCACCTGGTCCCATCACTTCGTGGCAAATAGATGGGGAAAAAGTGGAAACAATGAAAGACTTTATTTTCTTGGCCTCCAAAATCACTGTGGACAGTGACTGCAGCCATGAAATTAAGATGTTTGCTCCCTGTAAGAAAAGCTATGACAAACATAGACAGCCTTATTAAAAAGCAGAGGCATTACTTTGCCAACAAAGATCTGTATAGTCAAAGCTGTGATTTTTCCAGTAGTCATGTATGGATATGAGAGTTGGACTGTAAAGAAGGCTGAGTGCCAAAGAATTGATGCTTTCAAACTGTGGTGCTGAAGGCTCTTGAGAGTCCCTTAGACTGCAAGGAGATCAAACCACTCAATTCTAAAGGAAATCAACCCTGAATATTCATTGGAGGGACTGATGCTGAAGCTGAAGCTCCAATACTTTGGCGACCTGATTCTAAAAGCTGACTCATTGAAAAAGACCCTGATGTCAGGAAAGATTGAAGGCAGGAGGAGATGGAAATGACAGAGGATGAGATAGTTGTATGGCATTATTCACTCAGTGGACATAGTTTGAGCAGACTCCGAGAGATATTGAAGAACAGGGAAACCTGGTATGCTGCAGCTCAAGGGGTTACAAAGACTCAGGCACAACTTAGCCAACAAACACAAGATGCCATGCATGTAGGTGGAAATCCACAACTATAAATTAGTTCAGTTCAGTTCAGTTCAGTCACTCAGTTGTGTCCGACTCTTTGCGACCCCATGAATCACAGCACACCAGGCCTCCCTGTCCATCACCAACTCCCAGAGTTCCCTCAGGCTCATGTCCATTGAGTCAGTGATGCCATCCAGCCATCTCATCCTCTGTCGTCCCCTTCTCCTCCTGCCCCCAATCTCTCCCAGCATCAGAGTCTTTTCCAATGAGTCAGCTCTTCGCATGAGGTGGCCAAAGTACTGGAGTTTCAGCTTCAGCATCATTGCCTCAAAAGAAATCCCAGGGCTGATCTCCTTCAGAATGGACTGGTTGGATCTCCTTGATCCAAGGGACTCGCAAGAGTCTTCTCCAACACCACAGTTCAAAAGCATCAATTTTTTGGCACTCAGCCTTCTTCACAGTCCAACTCTCACATCCATAGATGACCACAGGAAAAACCATAGCCTTGACTAGATGGCAAAGTACTTTGTTGGCAAAGTAATGTCTCTGTTTTTGAATATGCTATCTAGGTTGGTCATAACTTTTCTTCCAAGGAGTAAGCGTCTTTTAATTTCATGGCTGCAGTCACCATCTGCAGTGATTTTGGAGCCCCCCAAAATAAAGTCTGACACTGTTTCCGTTGTTTCCCCATCTATTTGCCATGAAGTGATGGGACCGGATGCCATGATCTTCGTTTTCTGAATGTTGAGCTTTAAGCCAACTTTTTCACTCCCCACTTTCACTTTCATCAAGAGGCTTTTGAGTTCCTCTTCACTTTCTGCCATAAGGGTGATGTCATCTGCATATCTGAGGTTATTGATATTTCTCCTGGCAATCTTGATTCCAGCCTGTGTTTCTTCCAGTCCAGCGTTTCTCATGATGTACTCTGCATGTAAGTTAAATAAGCAGGGTGACAATATACAGCCTTGACATACTCCTTTTCCGATTTGGAACCAGTCTGTTGTTTCATGTCCAGTTCTAACTGTTGCTTCCTGACCTGCATACATTTTCTCAAGAGGCAGGTCAGGTGGTCTGGTATTCCCATCTCTTTCAGAATTTTCCACAGTTTATTGTGATCCACACAGTCAAAGGCTTTGGCATAGTCAATAAAGCAGAAATAGATGTTTTTCTGGAACTCTCTTGCTTTTCCCATGATCCAGCGGATGTTGGCAATTTGATCTCTGGTTCCTCTGCCTTTTCTAAAACCAGCTTGAACATCAGGAAGTTCACGGTTCACATATTGCTTAAGCCTGGCTTGGAGAATTTTGAGCATTACTTTACTAGCGTGTGAGATGAGTGCAATTGTGCGGTAGTTTGAGCATTCTTTGGCATTGCCTTTCTCTGGGATTGGAATGAAAACTGACCTTTTCCAGTCCTGTGGCCACTGCTGAGTTTTCCAACTTTGCTGGCATATTGAGTGCAGCACTTTCACAGCTTTCACTTTTCACTTCACATCTTTCAGAATTTGAAATAGCTCAACTGGAATTCCATCACCTCCACTAGCTTTGTTCCAAGCCTGGCTTGGAGAATTTTGAGCATTTCTTTACTAGCTTGTGAGATGAGTGCAATTGTGCGGTAGTTTGAGCATTCTTTGGCATTGCCTTTCTTTGGGATTGGAATGAAAACTGACCTTTTCCAGTCCTGTGGCCACTGCTGAGTTTTCCAAATTTGCTTGCATATCGAGTGCAGCACTTTCAAAGCTTTCACTTTTCACTTTCACATCTTTCAGGATTTGAAAGAGCTCAACTGGAATTCCATCACCTCCACTAGCTTTGTTCGTAGTGATGCTTTCTAAGGCCCACTTGACTTCACATTCCAGTATGCCTGGCTCTAGATGAGTGATTACACCATCGTGATTCTCTGGGTCGTGAAGATCTTTTTTGTACAGTTCTTCTGTGTATTCTTGCTACCTCTTCTTAATATCTTATGCTTCTGTTAGGTCCATACCATTTCTGTCCTTTATCGAGCCCATCTTTGCATGAATTGTTCCCTTGCTACATCCCTCTAATTTTCTTGAAGAGATCTCTAGTCTTTCCCATTCTGTTGTTTTCCTCTATTTCTTTGCATTGATCGCTGAGGAAGGCTTTCTTATCTCTTCTTGCTATTCTTTGGAACTCTGCATTCAGATGCTTATATCTTTCCTTTTCTCCTTTGCTTTTTGCTTCTCTTCTTTTCACAGCTGTTTGTAAGGCCTCCCTAGACAGCCATTTTGCTTTTTTGCATTCCTTTCCCATGGGGATGGTCTTGATCCCTGTCTCCTGCGCAATGTCACAAACCTCATTCCATAGTTCATCAGGCACTCTATCTATCAGATCTAGGCCCTTAAATCTATTTCTCACTTCCACTGTATAATCCTAAGGGATTTGATTTAGGTCATACCTGAATGGTCTAGTGGTTTTCCCTGCTTTCTTAAATTTCAGTCTGAATTTGGCAATAAGAAGTTCATGATCTGAGCCACAGTCAGCTCCTGGTCTTGTTTTTGTTGACTGTGTAGAGCTTCTCCATCTTTGGCTGCAAAGAATATAATCAATCTGATTTTGGTGTTGACTATCTGTGATGTCCATGTGTAGAGTCTTCTCTTGTGTTGTTGGAAGAGGGTGTTTGCTATGACCAGTGCATTCTCTTGGCAAAACTCTATTAGTCTTTGCCCTGCTTCATTCTGTATTCAAAGGCCAAATTTGCCTGTTACTCCAGGTGTTTCTTGACTTCCTACTTTTGCATTCCAGTCCCCTATAATGAAAAGGACATCTTTTTTGGATGCTAGTTCTAAAAGATCTTGTAGGTCTTCATAGAACCATTCAACTTCAGCTTCTTCAGTGTTACTGGTTGGGGCATAGACTTGGATTACTGTGATATTGAATGGTTTGCCTTGGAAAGGAAGAGAGATCATTCTGTGGTTTTTGAGATTGCATCCAAGTACTGCATTTCGGACTCTTTTGTTGACCATGATGGCTACTTCATTTCTTCTGAGGGATTCCTGCCTGCAGTATAGATATAATGGTCATCTGAGTTAAATTCACCCATTCCAGTCCATTTGAGTTCGCTGATTCCTAGAATGTCGACATTCACTCTTGCCATCTCCTGTTTGACCACTTCCAATTTGCCTTGATTCATGGACCTGACATTCCAGGTTCCTATGCAATATTTCTCCTTACAGCATTGGACCTTGCTTCTATCACCAGTCACATCCACAGCTGGGTATTGTTTTGTTTTGGCTCCATCCCTTCATTCTTTCTGGAGTTATTTCTCCACTGATCTCCAGTAGCATATTGGGCACCTACTGACCTGGGGAGTATCCTATCATTTTACCTTTTCATACTGTTCATGGGGTTCTCAAGGCAAGAATACTGAAGTGGTTTGCCATTCCCTTCTCCAGTGGACCACATTCTGTCAGATCTCTCCACCATGACCCACCCATCTTGGGTTGTCCCACAGGCATGGCTTAGTTTCATTGAGTTAGACAAGACTGTGGTCCTAGTGTGATTAGATTGACTAGTTTTCTGTGAGTATGGTTTCAGGGTGTCTGCCCTCTGATGCCCTCTTGCAACACCTACCATCTTACTTGGGTTTCTCTTACCTTGGGCGTGGGGTATCTCTTCACAGCTGCTGGAGCAGCAAAGTGCAGCTGCTGCTCCTTACCTTTGACGAGAGGTATCTCCTCACCGCCGCCCTTCCTGACCTTCAACGTGGGATAGCTTCTCTAGGCCCTCTTGTGGCCCACTAAGTGCGGCGGTGGCTGCAACCGATGCAGTAGTGCGGCCAAGAGGAGCTACCCCACTTCCGAGGTCAGGGGCAGAAGCTGGGAGGACCCCATGCCCAAAGCGCAGCGGCCAAGAGGGGCTACCCTGCATCCAAGGTCAGGGGCAGTGGCGGAGAGTGCCAGGCTGCAACGGCGCAGGAACGGCAGAGAAGAGCTACCAAGTCCGAGGTCAGGGGCAGCAGCTGAGAGGAGCTACCCCGCGTCTGAGGTCGGGGCAGCGGCTGGGCGGAGCCACCCCACGCCCGAGACCAGGGGCAGCAGCCGGGAGGACCAACCCCATGTCCAAGGAGCAGTGGCTGTGCAGGCGCAAGAGGGCCTAGAGAAGCTATAAATTAGCAGTTCTGTTATATTTGAGATAACAAAAACCTCAGATATGCAGATGACACCACCTTTAGGGCAGAAAGTGAAGAAGAACTAAAGAGCCTTTTGATGAAAGTGAAAGAGGAGAGTGAAAAAGTTGGCTTGAAGCTCAACATTCAGAAAACTAAGATCATTGGAGAAACAGTGGAAATAGTGGCTGACTTTATTTTTGAGGTCTCCAAAATCACTGTAAATGGTGATTTCAGCCATGAAATTAAAAGACACTTACTCCTTGGAAGAAAAGTTATGACCAATCTAGACAGTGTATTAAAAAGCAGAGACATTACTTTGTCAACAAAGGTCCATCTAGTCAAGGCTATGGTTTTTCCAGTAGTCATGTATGGATGTGAGAGCCGGACTATAAAGAAAGCTGAGCACCAAAGAATTGATGCTTTTGAACTGTGGTGATGGAGAAGACTCTTGACAGTCCCTTGGACAGCAAGGAGATCCAACCAGTCCATCCTAAAGGAGATCAGTGCTGGGTGTTCATTGGAAGGACTGATGTTGAAGCTGAAACTTGATGCGAAGAGCTGACTCATTTGAAAAGATCCTGATGCTGGGAGGGATTGGGGGCAGGAGGAGAAGGGGACGACAGAGGTTGAGATGGTTGGATGGCATCACCGACTCAATGGACTTGAGTTTGGGTAAACTCTAGAAGTTGGTGGTGAACAGTGGGGCCTGGGGTGCTGCGGTTCATGGGGTGGCAAAGCGTCGGACATGACTGAGCAACTGAACTGAACTGGACTGCAAGTAAATAAAAAGTTTGCTTCTCTGGACAGAAACAGATGAAGAAAGAAATAAAGTGTTAGTTGCTCAGTCATGGCCGACTCTTTGTGACCTCTTGGACTGCAGCTCAACAAGCTCCTCTGTCCATGGGATTGGAGTGGGTTGCCATTTCCTTCTCCAGGGGATCTTTCCCACCATGGGATCAAACCCGGGTCTCCTGCACTACAGGCAGATTCTTTACTGACTGAGTCAGGGCTTCCCTTGTATGCATGAATCCACCTCAGAAGAGTGTGTTAAGGAGAATGATCTGCTTCCTTTACATATTGTTATTGTTGAGTTGCTAAGCTGTGCCCAGCTCCTTTAGATATCACTTTCTGCAAACTAAGTCAAGTACCATGTAAACCTCCTCAGGCAATGAAATGGACATGGTAAAATTTTAGGCTCTGGAATATTCAAAATTATGACACGAATATGGGACTTCCCTCGTGGCTCAGACGGTAAAGTATCTGCCTACAGTGTGGGAGACCTGGGTTCGATCCCTGGGTCAGGAAGATCCTCTGGAGAAGGAAATGGCAACCCACTCCAGTACTCTTGCCTGGAAAATCCCATGGACAGAGGAGCATTGTAGGCTGCAGTCCATGAGGTTGCTAGGCGTCAGACATGACTGGGAGACTTCACTTTCACTTTTCACTTTCATGCATTGGAGAAGGCAATGGCACCCTACTCCAGTACTCTTGCCTGGAAAATCCCATGGATGGAGGAGCCTGGTAGGCAGCAGTCCATGGGGTCACTAAGAGTTGGACATGACTGAGCAACTTCACTTTCACTTATCACTTTCATGCGTTGGAGAAGGAACTGGCAACCCACTACAATGTTCTTGCCTGGAGAATCCCAGGAATGGGGGAGCCTGGTGGCAGGCCGTCTATGGGGTCACACAGAGTCGGACACGACTGAAGTGACTTAGCAGCAGCAGCAGCAAACATAATATTGATCCTATGTGCAATATGGAAATAATCTTTCACCAACACTCTCTGTTTCTAATGATAAATAGATTCTCTTAGAATATGATCATAAAAGGATTCACACATAACAGGATTTCTTCTCTGAAACTATTTCTAAATAGTTTTGCTTCCTGGAATAATTCTTAGCTATTCACAATTCAATTACATCAGATTTTGATTCAAAGAGCTAGAAAGAGAACAAATTTAAAAAAGAGAAAAGTTAGATGATTACACAGTGTCTATGAAAACTTTAATGAGGAGTAATTAAAAAAAAAAAAAAGAATGAACCAGAGTGTCTTAAGTGTATAAATGTTAACTTTCATATTTTCCACCCCTTTGTTCATTATGTCTTGGATGTGAAAGTGTTACAGTTTATTACAGTAATTATGCAATTGCTTTTGTTCCTATCCTCAGATGTTCTTCCTCTGGCCTTCCTCTGAGGTTAGCATACGGTGAAGTTATTTTTCTGCCTTTGTGCAATCCAAAAATGTGAATTTGCTTTTGAGTTCTTCCAGTTATCCTTTGGGTAATGAATTCATGGTAATATGCCATTGAGATGGTGCTAAATCATTTCTGATGATAATGATGAACAAAGTATTGAAGACTTTGATAACGAGTAACTTACCTAAATAGAGTTTAACTAGCAGTCGCTGAGGGTCAGACATGACTGCGCGACTTCACTTTCACTTTTCACTTTCATGCATTGGAGAAGGAAATGGCAACCTACTCCAGTGTTCTTGCCTGGAGAATCCCAGGGACGGGGGAGCCTGGTGGGCTGCCGTCTATGGGGTCACACAGAGTCGGACATAACTGAAGTGACTTAGCAGCAGTAGCAGCAAAAATGAATACATGCTTGTTGTCACTGACATAATATATTCTTCAGACTGTCACCCTCATCTCATTAGTTCATTCATTAAATTAACTTTTACTGAGTCTTTACTACTTACAAAATTTTGTTAGACCAAATCCTATTGTATATATTGAAAATATAAGTGTAAGTACTAAACAAAATAATAGTTTAAATGAAATATTAAAACTAGTGACTTTGTAATTAGCAAAATATAAGCATATATAATGCTAGCAACTCTATTGATTTTGTAGTCTATTTAAAAGAAATGAGAGAAGAGATAGCGTTTTCATGGGTTTTGAAGGTTAAGAGAGATGTAGCATTGATTTTAGAAATATTAGACCATGTAGGCACTCAGATCTGTACCATGTGTTCCCGGAAATGTGAGTAGTTGGCATCGATGGAGTATATGTTGGTGGAGTGTATGTTTATGGAGTGTGATGAGAAGAGAAAATGGGAGAGTGCAGAGTGGGTTGCAAATGGTCTTTAATATTATATTAAGGAGTCTTTATAGCCAGTAAAGAATCCACCTGCAATGCAGGAGACCTGGGTTCGATCCCTGGGTTGGGAAGATCCCTTGGAGAAGGGAATGGCTACCACTCCAATATTCTTGTCTGGAAAATACCTTGGACAGTATGTAACCTGGTGGGCTACAGTCCATGCGGTCATGAAGAGTCAGGCACGACTCAGGGACTAATACTTTCACCTTCACTTTTTTTTAATTTTTTCATTGAGAAGGAGATCATTTTAGGTTTTAAAGGACTGTCTCATTTAGGAAAACTTTAGTTACAAGCAGCTGAAATTGTAATTCAGCATGGCTTATATAATAACATGTATTAGCTCACGACCAAAGTCCAAAAGTAAGATGGTCCAAGCTCTGTTTCTCAGCATTCCTGTTGGTTTTACCCTCTTTCACACAATGGTTTAGTTCTCAGGCCATATGCAAGATGGATGCAGCTTTCCACATATGATGCGATAAAATGGAGACATGCTGTCTTCAAAAAACTCCATAAGAAGATTTTAACCAAAAACATCTCTTAAGATTACTCCCTGTTTCTCATTGGCTTAAGTCAGACCACATGCTCCATTGTGAACCATTTCGTTTCAGTAGGAACTGGGATTGCCAGATTCAGTCCTGAAACCTGGGCCATAGCTATGTTAATATAAAAGAATAGGTGGATAAAACAGGATACACAAGCAAAATTCAGTTCTTGTGGGAAGAAGAGAGGAGAGAAAAACAGCTACGAGGCCAATGAACAATATGTTACCCACATCCATCTAGATATCAATATTTTATTCCCAATTAGGTATTTCAAATGTAGATGTATGCATTTCATGAAATAAGAAAACTTAGTAAAGTTTCTGTTATCATATCCAAATATAAGCCCAAGATATCAAGTCCTCCCTCTCAGCTAGTATTTCCTACTCATGATGCTGCCATGTTTCCAGAAGTTGTCAGGAGAATTCTATGAAACAGCTGGCCTTATACTGACCAAATAGAAGAGAGAATGAAGTCTGAGCATCAACATGACTCAGAAATTCTAATCTTTTTATTGCAATAAGATGAATCTGTGGTTAATTTCATCCATACTTAAGATATTTGTTTCATTACCTGGGTTACTGCTGTCAGTTAATATCATGACCTCAGAATTTCATTAGAGCTTGCATAAGGCCACCTGATGCAAAGAGCTGACTCATTGGAAAAGACCCTGATGCTGGGAAAGATTGAGGGCAGGAGGAGAAGGGGACGACAGAGGATGAGATGGTTGGATGGCATCACTGACTCCATGGACATGGGTTTGGGTAAACTCCAGGTGTTGATGATGGACAGGGAGGCTTGGTGTGCTGTGGTTCATGGGGTTGCAAAGAGTTGGACACAACTGAGTGACTGAACTGAACTGAACTGAAGTCTATAAAAGTAGTAAAGAACCCTCCTGCCAATACAGGGGACATGAGAGACTCAGGTTCAATCCCTGCTTCTGGAAGATCCCCTGTAAGAGGGCATAGCTACCCACTCCAGCATTCTTGCCTGGAGAATTCCATGGACAAAGAAACCTGGCAGACTGCTGTTCATGGGGTCAGAAAGAGTTTGACACGACTTAATTGACCTAGAATGCAAATCTGTAAAAGGGTCCTATAAAAGTATTTTGACAGTTCTTTAAAACAGCCAAGCTAGTACTTGCTGAAGCATCACTGCTTTCTCCTGAACTTTTCTGCTTGGCTCAGACCTATGACTAGTTTAACCAAAGTTAAGGTGTCCTGATAAGGTGGTCACAAGAGAGCTTAGGATAATCTCCTGCCCACGCTCTGAGTCCACTTGCTCCAAATTCCAAGGAACCAACTCTGTATTGGCAGGTAATTCTGCCAACCAGGGTGTCTGCTCCATAAATTAAATACTTCTTTTTAGTCAAATGACAGGAGGTTTGTAATTCCCAACAGACAGCCTCTTAAAAAAATTGAATGGCAAGATTTATGAACTGATATCAGCTTAAATAAGTTTACTTGAAAGGAAAAGAGACCTCCTGTTCTATTTTTAACTAGAGAAGTGAGAGAGGAAATAGGAGAAAACAGAATGTGTACTCTCTGAGATGAATTATTTTAATATTAATAGGATTTAAAAAAATAATCCCTCATCTAGGTAGTAGAATATAGACTCTGGCCAGATATTAATAATAGCCAAGATTCACTTTGAAGGATATAACTGTGAAGTCACAGTCTAGAACCCTTAAGAAGCTGAACAGTAGTAGAAGCCAGATATAGAAGGTTGATTGATCACAAGAAGTTTGGCAGCTCCCAGAAGCCACGTACATTGGGTTGTAGAATTGGGATCTGTGGCTCAGGGAAGGGAAGCCACAGACTCCGTAAAGCAAGGGTCTGAAGCCATGGGATCCAAAGCCCAGTGAGTAGCAGGTTCTAGATTCATAGCCCAAGCAGTAGCCTCTGCTGAACCTGTGGCTCAGGGATCCAGTGTGAATTGACTGGCAAGGACTGCAGAGCGTGGAGGTCCTTGGGTGGTAGAAAGGCATCTTACACCAGATGGGTTCATAGTGCGTCTCCTGACTGTTGAGAGAAGAGTCCAGCTGGCAGGAGCTGGGAAAGCAGAAGTCAGTGCTGTAGACCAGGTTGCTAAGGAAGGAGGAGTCACAGGAGGAGCCTGGTAGCACAGATGGTCCCCAAGGGAGCAGGAGGAGAAATTTCCAGAACAGCAGTTGTAGAAGTGATGTGATTTCAGCTGAATTACTGTGAAAAGATGCTCTGATATCCTTGGCTTCTCCCAGGCATGTTTATATATAAATAAATATCTTCTTGGGAGGAGAAGGGGACAACAGAGGATGAGATGGTTGAATGGCATCACCAACTCAATGGACATGAGTTTGAGCAAGCTCCAGGAGTTGGTGATGGACACGGAAGCTTGACGTGCTACAATCCATGGGGTCACAGAGTTGGACATGACTGAGTGACTGAATGGAACTGAACTGATATATCTTCACTCCGTTGGGTGTGATGCAGACCCTCCTCCTCCTCCTTGTACAAGTCTTGTCATGAAAATGGCTAATTAACTTAGGCTGTAATTATCACTGAACACATGTATGTTTTCTTAATTGCAGTTCAGTTATTCTTGTTTATAGAAGCCACTCTGCTTCTCTCTCTTTTCTTTCTTTCTCCAGAAAAAAGTTGCTGTTTGCCTTCAAAGACGTTGTTTGTGATGCATACAGACAGTGCCCTCGCTGCCCCTGAGCTTGACTGTGGGGATTTTGTGCCTGAGAGTGTAAATGATTACTCCTAACAGTCGTCCGCAGTTCTCTCTCGGCTATTTATATATGCTTTATGGAGCCCTTACTATGTGTAAAACACGGCAGATTGTGGGATCATCTAATCCTGGCACCAACCTTAGGAGATGGTCACCAGTTTAATAACCCAGATGTGACTGCCTCCAAAGCCACCAGGAACAGCAATGTTGTGCTGACAACTCCAGAAGCATAGCCTTTCAGCTCCAGGGATCCATAAACAATGAATGCCCATGCTCAGTTGTTCAGTCATGTCCATTTCTTTGCAACCTCATGGACTGTAGCCCACCAGGCTCCTCTGTCCATGGGATTTTCCAGTCAAGGATACTGGAGTAGGTTGCCATTTCCTCCTCCAGGGAATCTTCCTGACTCAGTGATCGAATCTGTGTGTCTCCTGGAATACTCACATGAAGAAGTCATTTCACTGTGATAATACTTGCATTTTATCTGATGTGCCTGCCTGTATATTCTTACCTCAGTTCAGTTCAGTTCAGTCGCTCAGTCATGTCCAACTCTTTGCGACCCCATGAATTGCAGCAAGCCAGGCCTCCCTGTCCATCACCAACTCCCGGAGTTCACTCAATCTCACATCCATCGAGTCAGTGATGCCATCCAGCCATCTCATCCTCTGCCGTTCCCTTCTCCTCCTGGCCCCAATCCCTCCCAGCATCAGAGTCTTTTCCAATGAGTCAACTCTTCGCATGAGGTGGCCAAAGTACTGGAGTTTCAGCTTTAGCATCATTCCTTCCAAAGAAATCCCAGGGCTGATCTCCTTCAGAATGGACTGGTTGGATGTCCTTGCAGTCCAAGGGACTCTCAAGAGTCTTCTCCAACACCACAGTTCAAAAGCATCAATTCTTCAGTGCTCAGCCTTCTTCACAGTCCAACTCTCCCATCCATACATGACCACAGGAAAAACTATAGCCTTGACTAGACGGACCTTTGTTGGCAAAGTAATGTTTCTGCTTTTGAATATGCTATCTAGGTTCGTCATAACTTTCCTTACAAGGAGTAAGTGTCTTTTAATTTCATGGCTGCAGTCACCATCTGCAGTGATTTTGGAGCTTACCTATTTTATTAGAAACCAAATACAGCCACCAAAAAAAAAAAAAAAGTTTCTTAATTATTTTAGTTATTTTTTTCAGCATTCAAAGTTACCATGGAGATGGTTATTTCAAACTATTCTTCTATTTGTCTTCTCATTTACCTTATCATCATTAAACAATTCATGCTTGATCCTGTATGGAATTATTGAATTCTTTTCCACGTGAGGCAGAGATTCTTTGGCAGTCATGTAGACTATCACTGAGAATAATTGCTAAAAACTGGTATACCGTGAGTGAGTTGACTACCAATGAAATACATTTGCAAAAGCTTGAATTTTAATAGTGTTCTAACCTTTGCCAACTCAGTTGGGAGTGAGAAATGAGACACCTTAGACAGTGATTCATTTCACTCCCTGCTGAGCTTCTCTTTGTCTCAGCCTTCTAGAAATATAAAGAAGCAAAAGATTACCTCCGTTTTAAGTAGTTAAAATTATCCTATCACTATAAAAATCAATGGTAGAAAGAAAGTCTTGGAATTAGAGAAATCTTTTTTTTTTCCATTTATTGTATATCCACCTCCTGTCTTAAAGCATCTTCTAGAAATTGGAAAACAAAAAAGCCATTTATGTAATTTGATCTTTTATATTTGTTTCCCAATGATTGTTTTCTCTAGCCTCCTCTAGTATTTGCTTATATGGCACCAGTGGAATTGTTTGCCCTTTGTTTTATTTACAAATTTCTGCCAAATGTCTTGCTCACTTCCTCAAATCTTTCTCATTCCTCAAACCTGAAATCAAATTCCTCATATTTGAGAGGTGTTCGTCTCAACTGTTTAAAATTCTTCTACAATAAGGCTCTTAGTATCTTACCAATTATCAATTTGGGTGACCAAACATACATAAATACACACACACATGCACACACACACACACAACATGGAGGAGTTAAAAGAGATGTCTTTTGAGATGAATCATGCAGACTAAGATTTCAGTCACTTGAACTTGCTGAACAGGCACATGTTTTGTAAGAGTGGAATACCCTGAAGTTCCTCAGGATCTGCAAAGGGTTTAATTTTCTTTGAACCAGCATCTGGCACACTGTGGGTGCTCTAAATAATTTACAAAATGAAGGAATATATCAAGTCCTTAACTTTTTATTTTCACAGGATGGCTCAGTGGTAGAGGATCCCCCTGCAATGCAGGAGATGCACATTTGAACTCTGGATTGGGAAGATTCCCTGGAGAAGGAAATAGCAACCCACTCCAGTAATCTTGCCTGGGAAACTCCAAGGACAGAGAAGCCTGGTGGGCTACAATCCTTAGGGTCAGAAAAAGTCAGACACAACTTAGTGACTAAACCACTATGCATAAATCCTTGTATGACAGTGATTGCTTATCTTTTAGAAGTTAACTTTAATATAACATTGAGTGAATATAAACATTTCTTTCATAATTAAATATAATCCCCAAGTTAATAATAACCAGTTTAGTACTTGAGGTGACCCTAGATCTCTGTCCCTCACCTCCAACCCAAGAAAAGTTGACTTTGTGGCCTTGATCAGTAACTATTTCTTTCTCTCTCCAAAAGCTTCTCTGTCCAACCCATTCTAATCATTCTGTTTTCTCAGACTTCACATATAGTCAACCTCTTCAATTAAAAAATCTTAGTGTCATTTCTTTCATGATTATATAGCTTTTCTGTTTTTGAGGACCAAATTCTCTATAAAGATTTGTGTGATCAGTTTGTCAACTATCTAAATTCTTACGGCCTTTTCAATAAACATACTGTTTTTCTCTGGTTTAACACTCTCCTGAAATTTCACTAGCGTGGTCAGCAGTGGCCTTTATGCTACTAAATGTGGACAGTTTTAGGATGATCTTATGCAAATGTAATTAAAGGACACTTACTCCTTGGAAGGAAAGTTATGACCAACCTAGATAGCATATTAAAAAGCAGAGACATTACTTTGTCAACAAAGGTCCATCTAGTCAAGGCTATGGTTTTTCCTGTGGTCATGTATGGATGTGAGAGTTGGACTGTGAAGAAAGCTGAGCGCTGAAGAATTGATGCTTTTGAACTGTGGTGTTGGAGAAGACTCTTGAGAGTCCCTTGGACTGCAAGGAGATCCAACAAGTCCATTCTAAAGGAGATCTGTCCTGGGTGTTCTTTGGAAAGAATGATGCTAAAGCTGAAACTCCAGTACTTTGGCCACCTCATGCGAAGAGTTGACTCATTGGAAAAGACTCTGATGCTGGGAGGGATTGGGGCCAGGAGGAGAAGGGGACAACAGAGGATGAGATGGCTGGATGGCATCACCGACTCAGTGGATGTGAGATTGAGTGAACTCCGGGAGTTGGTGATGGACAGGGAGGCCTGGCGTGCTGCAATTCATGGGGTTGCAGAGAGTCGGACATGACTGAGCAACTGAACTGAACTGAACTGAAATGATGTAAATATTTAACTACATTCAACCTAGGTAACTGTGTCCCTGATCTTGAAATATGTTCATCTATGTATTTATGCCACAGCACACTCCTGATTTTCTATCTAACTTTCCCCTAGTTCAATTTGTCCTTAGTTTGGTTTCCGGTATATAATGTTTCTTGAGGCTTGGCACTGATCTCATCGCTGGTTCTATCTGTGGGGAAGACACTTTGCCATTATGCCTTAAAATACTATCCATAGTCTACATCAAATGTATATTTCCAGCACAAATATCTTTTTAATTCAAATTCTAGACCCAGATATCCAGTCACTAGTCATTTCCACTTGGAGATTTAATAAGACTGTCAAAATTGTATGTGTATAAAGTTGAACTTTTTCTCTTCCCTAGGGAAGAATAAAAAATACTTTTTCTCATCTGAGTAAGCAGCATTTTGAACCACATAGTAGTTAAACTCAGAAACCTTGGAATCCTCTCAATATATGTGTCTTCTCTAAATACGACCCATTCTGTCTTCCAAGTTTATCATAAATTTCCCCAGTCATCTTACTGTCTTCTTTCTAATCTAGAGCTTCTCAACCTTGTCATCACTGACATCTTGAACTGGATCTCATTTTGTTGTGGGGAGTATCCTGTTCATTTAGGAGGTATTTGGCAGTGTCCTTGGTTCTATCCACTAGATGTCTATTGTGCGCATGCGCGCGTGCACACACGCACGCGCGCACACACACACACACACACACACTATAACAGTTAACAATGTCTCCAAAAATTGCTTGAGGGCTAAGCAGTTCTGGTGCAGAACCATTATTCTAGAGCAAGGAAATCTCCTCTCTTGGTGGAACTACTGAAAGATTCTGAGGCAGGAGATAAATGGACTCCAGACTGACCAGTTTCTCACCTGTGGAAAGAAATTCCATAATAGAAATTCCTGCCCAAAGAAGAGATGAAAGACCACATAGTCCTCATTCTCAGGGAGAAGGAGACTTTTCAACTACAAATGCACAGAAGGGCTCCTTGGAGATCTAAAGAGTGGTGGGCCTCACCTCGTAGTAAGTGATGGAAACTAACTATTGGCCTCTTTGCTAGAATCCGCCATGGCTCAGAGATGCATGTGCACACACAGGAGACCTTAAGATAAAGCAAATATGGATTCAGAACCAGGCAAAGCAAGATGACTGGTCAAAGGGAGCCCAGAAGAAATGCCCCACATTGGTGTTTCAAACTACCGTGAGGGTGCGATCTTCTGAGTCAGCCCATGTGTCTATCTACACGTACTCTCTTTCTTAATAAATAGTTGTTTCACTATTTCCCATCTCTATGTGGAAATTCATTTCAACACAGCTGGCAGGCCAGGGCCTTGTCACTGGTCACTGATCCCTGGTCCCTGGTGGTTTAGCGGCTAGGATTCAGCGTTCCCCCCGCCTTGGTCTTGACCTCTGTCTCTGGCCGGAAACCAAAGCTGTGCTTCAAGCTGCTACAAGCCAAGGTCACCTGAGATCAGCTCAACGTGGCTTATTTTATTTTCAAAAAGAAAATGTCTCCTCCAATCTTTTCTTTCTATCCCTGTCTGATCAATCTTCTGAAACAAAAAAACTGGCCCTATCACTGTCCCAATGAAAGCTTTCCCATTGCTTTCTAACACATGTCCAATAAAACACACATCCTCTACTTGACTTGCAAGGTTGCCTTAACCTGTCTCTGCCCCTGTCTCTAACCTCATCTTCACACCTTACTCCTCCTCTCTTCCAAACACACTGTCTCTGCCCTGCAATTAACACAGCTCAAGCTTTTTCCCTACTGGGACTTGCTCTTTCCTCTACCTTGAATATTCTTTCTTCATCTGGATAATTAAGATAATTAAGCCTTTCCTCACTACTTAACCACTTTATCCCAGGATAAATTAGGTTCCCCTGTTATGATCACTATCATCCCTATAATTAATTTTATTATTTTTATAATAGTTATTTTTAAATATATTTTTATATATTTATTTTGTACATTGTCCTCTAAGCTAGAGCAGTGTAACCTTAATGAACCATCCTGTGAGAGTCTGTTACCGGCTGCCGTGAGATAAATAATGTGTATCAAGTAAATTAGTGCATTAGTTCCTTCATGAAGAACTCTGGCATAATTAAAAGTATCAGCTTAACTAAATTATAGGCTTGGTAACACCATTGATTCACCTGGTCTATAACCCACTCTTTTATTCTTTACTTCTATTTTCTATTGGAGTATAGCCAATTAACAATGTTGTGATAGTTTTGGGTTAACAGCAAGGGACTCAGCCAGGCATACAAAAATTGAAAGTGAAAGTCGCTCAGTCATGTCCGATTTTTTGTCACCCCATGGACTATACAGTCCATGGAATTCTCCAGGCCAGAATACTGGAGTGGGATCCCTTCTCCAGGGGATCTTCCCAATCCAGGGATCGAATCCAGGTCTCCCGCGTTGCAGGCTGTTTCTTTACCAGCTGAGTCACAAGGGAAGCCCCAAAATACTGGACTGCGTAGGCTTTCCCTTCTCCAGCAGATCTTCCTGACCCAGGAATCGAACTGGGGTTTCCTGCATTGCAGGTGGATTCTTTATCAGCTTATAAAAGTATCCATTCTCTCCGAAATTCCCCTCCCATCCAAGCTGCCACATAACTTTGAGCAGAGTTCCATATGCTATACAGTAGTTCCTTGTTGGTTATCCATTTTAAATATAATAGAGTGTATGCATCCATCCCCAACTCCCTAACAATCCTTTCCCCCATCCTTCCCCACTGGGATCCATAAATTCATTCTCTACATCTGTGAGTACGACCCACTGTTAGTGGCACATCTCTGACTGTTATCTCTTGGAAGAGACAATAACTACATTCTTTCTTGTTCCACAGTGAATACTCAGCTCAAGAACAATCAAAGTTACATAGTTGTTTCCCCATAAATATTTACTTAGTGGATAAATTAGGACTTCCCAGGTGGTTCAGTGGTAAACAATCTGTCTGCCAATGCAGGAGATACAACAGATGCAGCTTCAATCCCTGAGTTGGGAAGATCCCTTGGAGAAGGGAATGGTTACCCACTCCAGCATTCTTGCCTGGAAAACCCCATGGACAGAATAGCCTGAACTGCATTCCATGGGGTCGAAAAGAGTCGGACACAACTAAGCATGAACACAATGGATATATCAGGGACTTGATGGTTTTATCATCAACCATCTTTTGTCTGTCTCTCTAAATCCATAATTTTGCTTGATCCTCATATCCCCTTGGGTGATTCACAAAACAGGAAACCCAAAGAAGCTCAACTGCTCTCTTAAGCCTTCTAAACTAGACCAGCTTCTAATTCCTTTGCACACTACTGTAGTTATTGTGTACCCTCTAAGCAGGGTCTGGGAGATGTATGACCTTCCTTTTCCTCATTTCCTATGTCTAGATAAGCATACCTTGCTATTTTTAAATCTGAAAAATGATAAAACCTTTGTTTTTCTATTTTGCCATAATTCAGCCATTTTATCTGTTATTGCAGGTGGTCCCCAGAGTCTCTGGTCTTGCCTATGTCCTATCTGTTGTTGCAGGCAGATTCTTTACCATCCGAGAGACTAGTGAGGTCCATGTCCTATACATTTATCAGAATGCTTTTTCTAAAGTCTATGTTGGCCTTTTCAAACTCAAATTCAATTTCTGAAGTCTTTGATCCGAGTCATCCTATGATTTGACCCCCAATTATCTCATACTTGGTATCTCCATGCCCTAATTTGAATCTTCAAAAGATACCAGATTGCTTCCATGCAGCTTAAGGTTGAAAGCAAAGAAGTTAGGTGAGAGGGTCTTATTTCAAGCTCAGCATCCACAGTGAGTATCAGAAGGGAAGAGATGAAAGGTGAGGCTGGAGACAGACAGGAACTAGATGACAAGCGGCTCCTGGACATTCTTCAAAGGTCCAAAATACTCTGAAAATCAAAAACTTCCCTTAAAACTAATTTGGTGGTGACAAAAGGCATTATCTATTCTCTGGATGGAATGATGTGATCAAATGAATGGTATCTGTGCATCTTCTTTTTCTTTCTCTTCTTAGTGTAGATATATTGTGCCTCAGGAATAGATCAATATGTTTGATTATAGGGTGCTTTCACAATATTACATACAGTTTATGCATTCTATTATCATTCTAAAATCTGAAAAACTGGATTTCAAAAATCTTCCGTCCCCCTTGGCTTAGACAAGAGAATGGAGACCTGTAACAATGAGAAGCCACAGATAGGTTATAAATATGGACATAACTAGATTAAATTTGCCTCCTAAGGAAATGACTCTGGCGGCAGTGTGATGGATTTAAGGGTCACATAGGAGTTAGAGTGGGTCCCCAGGTTCAGACCCTGGCAGTGTGATTCAATAGCCTGTATTCTTAACTACAGTGAGTGGCTGTCTTCCATAAAAATGATTATTAAAACTCAGAAATATGTGTAAAATGAGAAGGGAACCTCAGATGGAACCCTGAGAAAAACTTACATTTAAGGAATTGGCAAAGTTTAAGGGGAGCCCACAAAAGACTGAGAAGGAATAGCCAGTAAAGTTTAAAGAAAACTGGGAGTGTAACGAAGTCGTTAATAATGCATTATAAATAAACAAAAGCAATCAAAAGTATCCAGCATTAGAGGGCGGTCAAGTTAGATGGTCCTCCTAGATCTTTAAGCATCTCACTATCACATATTATATATCTATATCTGTATCTATATTATTTATTTTTGGGGTTTGTAATTTAATTTGGAAATGACCACCATTTAAATAGTGCCCAGTGCTGTTTCAGATGTTAAAAAACTAGCTAAATATAGATTAGCTATTTTTTTAAGCAATAGATGCTAAAAAAAAACCCATTTGTTAAACTAAACCATCTTGTACAACTTTCTTAATATACTAGCATGGCATTTGAACCTAAAGAGATTCATTTCAAGTCGATTCAGCAAGCACATATTAGAGGACAAGGCGTGTCCTGGATGGTGAGGATGCTGCTGCTAAGTCGCTTCAGTCGTGTCCAACTCTGTGCGACCCCATAGACGGCAGCCCACAAGGCTCCCCCGTCCCTGGGATTCTCCAGGCAAGAACACAGGAGTGGGTTGCCGTTTCCTTCTCCAATGCATGAATGTGAAAAGTGAAAGTGCAGTCATTCAGTCGTGTCTGACTCTTAGCGACCCCATGGACAGCAGCTCACCAGGCTCCTCCGTCCATGGGATTTTCCAGGCAAGAGTACTGGAGTGGGGTGCCATTGCCTTCTCCGATGGTGAGGATGAGGAGGGGACTAAGAAAGGGCCCTATCCAAAGGAGCCATGCCTTATGGGAGCAACCTATATGTCCACTGATGACAGAGGAATGGATAAAGAAGTGGTACATATATACACTGGAATATTCAGTTCAGTTCAGTCGCTCAGTCGTGTCCGACCCTTTGTGACCCCATGAATTGCAGCACTCCAGGCCTTCCTGTCCATCACCAACTCCTGGAGTTCACTCAAACTCAGGTCCATCGAGTCGGTGATGCCATCCAGCCATCTCATCCTCTGTTGTCCCCTTTTCCTCCTGCCCCCAATCTGGAATATTACCCAGCCATAAAAAAAAAATAAAATAGTGTCATTTGCAACGTGAATAGAACTAGAGATTATCATACTGAGTGATGTAAGTCAGAGAATGAGAAATATTGTATGACATCACTTCTCTATGAAATCTAAAAAGAAATGATAAATGAACTTATTTACAAAACTGAAACAGACTCACAGTCTTAGAGAATGAACTTGTGGTTGCAGGAAAGGATGAGGGGAAGGGACAGTTAAGGAGTTTGGGATCAACATGCTCACACTGCTATATTTAAAGTGCATAACCAATAAGATCCTACTGTGCAGCACAGGGAACTCTGCTCAATGTTGTGTGGCAACCTGGATGGGAGGGGAGTTTGGGGAAGGATGAATACATGTATATGTATGGCTGAGTCCCTTTGCTGTCCACCTGAGATCACAATATTGTTATCAGCTATACTCCAATAGAAAATAAAAAGTTTTTTTAAAAAAGTTAAAACTCTAGAAAATGAGAAGTATATCAAGAGAAGATAAGTGACTTTAGAATGTGTTCACTTGAGTTCAGTTGCTCAGTTGTGTCCGACTCTTCGCAACCCCATGAATTGCAGCACGCCAGGCCTCCCTGTCCATCACCAACTCCCGGAGTTCACTCAGACTCACGTCCATCGAGTCGGTGATGCCATCCAGCCATCTCATCCTCTGTTGTCCCCTTCTCCTCCTGCCCCCAATCCCTCCCAGCATCAGAGTCTTTTCCAATGAGTCAACTCTTCGCATGAGGTGGCCAAAGTACTGGAGTTTCAGCTTTAGCATCATTCCTTCCAAAGAAATCCCAGGGCTGATCTCCTTTAGAATGGCCTGGTTGGATCTCCTTGCAGTCCAAGGGACTCTCAAGAGTCTTCTCCAACACCACAGGCAATTAAATCCAATAACTTTTGTTCTTCCTTCTGACCCCTCAGCAACTACACAAAGCTGAATAAAATCATATGCCCTTTTATTTACATAATGTGAACTATTTTGAATTTTATGTTTTACACAGGAAATAATAATTCTCTGATTAGAAGTTTTCTTAGACTAGAATATTTTACTACTTCTACAGAAGGATTATGCTAGCTCTGATTTTACAGGTTGCTTTTTACAAAATCAATAACCAAAGTTATCCATATACTATTCATCCTATTAAAATATGCAACCCCAGGAAGCCAATAACTCTTTAAAAATTCAAGGAAATATGATTGTATTTGGAATTCCTTAAAAGATTAGTTTATTCAAGAGCAACATTTCTATCACATTGCAGGATAGCAAGAATATATGAAATAACCTCCTGATTTCTCTTATGAATTGTTGTTCAGTCTCTCTGGTATGTCCAACACTTTGTGAACCTGTGGATGGCAGCACAGCAGGCCTCCCTGTCCTTTGCCATCTCCTGGAGTTTGCTCGAACTCATGTCCATTGAATCAGTGATCCTATCCAACCGCCTCATCCTCTGTTGCCCCTTTCTCCTCCTACTCTCAACATTTCCCAGCATCAGGATCTTTTCCAGTGAGTCAGCTCTTCACATCATGTGGCCAAACTATTGGAGCTTCATTTTTTTTTAATATACAGGATATAAAACTCAAAGATAGTTTCCCAATTTTGACTACTCTGATTCTGTAATGATGACAGAACATCTATATCTGAGAGAAAAAAAAGTAGTTAGTAGTCAGTCAGTTCCTAAAGTGGGGGTTATAGCAAATGAACAAAATAGAAAATAGTATTTCATGTAGGCATGAAGAGGCATTAAACTGTTCTACAGAATCCAGGCCTCTAGGCTGGTCTATTAAGTTGGCAGGATACTTTAATAAGAAAGTAGTTTTCATGGTAGAACCTGGGAATATAATTCAGATTTTGGGAGTTAGAGGATGAATTTAAAAATTGGAAGCCATTTAATTCATATTAATTGGAAAAAAGATGATTTCTGGTTGCTGATAGGCTTCTAGCATGTCTTTTGAGAGTCATTAGAAGTAAAGTGAAGTGAAAGTTGCTCAGTCATGACCGAGTCTTTGTGACCCCATGAACTTTAGATTGCCAGGCTCCTCTGTCCATGGAATTCTCCAGGCCAGAATACTGGGGTATCTTCCTTCTCCAGGAGATCTTCCCAACCCAGGGATCAAACCCAGGCCTCCTACATTGCAGGTGGATTCTTTACTGACTGAGCCCCCAGAGAGTCATTAGACAGAAATGCATCTTGGAAGAGACTGGGAGAACAGAGGTCAGTGGGGGAGAAGTGGCTGAGATAAGAGGCACCACAGGACAAGAGTGGGTAGACCAGGAATTCTTTAAGAAAGCCAGAGAAGTAGTTTCCAGTCTAGCTGCTATACATGTTATCACTATATCTACTTCATTTGTTAACAGTATCAGTGAAAGGGAAAGTTGCTCTGTTGTGTCTGACTCTTTGTGACCCCTTGAAATTCTCCAGGCCACAAAACTGGAATAGGTAGCCTTTCCCTTCTCCAAGGGATCATCCCAACCGAGGGATCACACCCAGGTATCCTGCATTGCAGGCGAATTCTTTACCAGCTGAGCCCCAAGGGAAGCCCAACAGCGTCAGAGAAGATCTAAATATCCCTGCTGGCCTAGAGGGCTTATGTGCACTGCACCTGTGGGTGAGATGTTCTTGACAGCCAATCTCAATGTCTTTGTACACTACAAGTTGTATAAGAACATCTCCTTAGGAATACATTGATGGTCCAGTGGTAAAGAATCCACCAACAAATTCAAGGGACGCGGGTTTGATCCCTGGTCTGGGAAGATTCCACATGCCATGGAGCAACTAAGCCTGAGCACCATGACTACTGAAGCTTGTATGCCCTAGAGCAGATCTGAGCAACTAGAGAACCTATGGCAATGAGAAGCCTGCCCCTGCAACTAGGCAACCAGAGAGTAATCCACCGTTGGCCTCAACTAGAGAAAGCCCTGGCATAGTGACAAAACCCAGCCCAGTCAAAAATTATCTATAAATAAATTTTAAAAATTAAAAGAAGACAATCTCTTTAATGTGTTGTCTAATTACAATCAGATAGATTAGCAGCATGGTAAATAGGCTTACTTGAATTTTACAGTCGAAGACTGTAGTTTATATATATACATATAGTTTATATGGTCTTTGATTTAAGGCATCATTGTATGCTCAGAACAGTTGGTCATCATCCCTGGTTTAATTTGTGACTCAGAGGGTCATTTGAAGGATGTTGAGATATGGCTCTTTTCTTTCCTCCCTGCATTCAGCATTATATTTTACTGCAATTCTTTTCTCAGCCATCCCTGATGTGGTTTGCCATATTATAAAGTGTGTATTTATGCTTAGTAACAACTGATATGTGTGATATAAATGGTGCATAAAAGACAATGATATCATTGCCTGATCACGATACTCTGTAAGAATCAAATGAGCTTTATGGAAAAATAATTTTGCTCGGCTCTCTTTTTACCAGCTGGATGAATATGGAATGCCTCATATAAGTGGACTTAAATTATATTAGCTAAGAAGATGGAGATGTTAGCCCAGATACTTTTAAAAAGTAATCTACTATCAAATTTATAGCGTGTAAATTTTTAATGGCCCCTTAGAGGCTATGTTTATAAGCAGTAAAGCAAATACCAAATTATTTTCTTCCAGCACATTGAAAATTGCTGAACAGATAAAAAGTTCCAAAGCAATGTTACAGATAATCACATTTCTATTGTGTGGGACGGTGGGCATTACATCTAAAGACTCTTGATTAACCTAACTATAGTAATGTGGTGGCTTGAAGGGTAGACAGACGCTCGTGAAGACCAAAAGTTCAACACACAGAGATAAGACTGCCCAGAAAAACCACAGCATAAAAGAAACATTAAATAAATACATAAATATATCTATATACTTGTGTACATAAGAAAATGCCAAATTAGGTTACTCCCAGGGTAAAAAATTATAAAGAAAATGGATTAAAACATCTTTATTTGCATGTTTGTGAGGCTGAGAGGGAACAGAGTATACTATTGTGTACGTTACTGTGTATTTAAAATGTTTACAGATTGAGAGTATAAATATTTGGCTTTAGGTCAAATGAAAGAGTTTGATGTTTATGGCTTACATTAGTTAGGTCATAGTTTGCTTTATTGACTATGCCAAAGCCTTCGACTGTGTGGATCACAACAAACTGGAAAATTCTTCAAGCGATGGGAATACCAGACCATCTTACCTGTCTCCTGAGAAATCTGTGTGTAGATCAAGAAACAACAGTTAGAACTGGACATGGAACAACAGATTGGTTCCAAATTGGGAAATGAGTATGAAAAGGGTGTTTATTGTCACACTGCTTATTTAACTTATATGCAGAGTACATTATGCTAAATGCCGGACTGGGCAAAGCACAAGCTGGAATCAAGACTGCTGGGAGAAATATCAATAACCTCAGATATGCTGATGATACCACCCTGAAGGCAGAAAGTGAAGAGGAACTAAACAGCCTCTTGATGAAGGTGAAAGAGGAGAGTGAAAAAGCTGGTTTAAAACTCAGCATTTGAAAAACTAAGACAATGGCATCTGGTCCCATCACTTCATGGTAAATAGATGGAGAAACAATGGAAACAGTGACAGATTTATTTTCTTGGGCTCCAAAATCACTGCAGATGGTGATGTCAGCCATGAAATTAAAAGACACTTGCTCCTTGCAGGAAAAGTTATGACAAACCTAAACAGCATATTAAAAAGCAGAGACATTACTTTGCCGACAAAGTTCCATCTAGTCAAACTTATGGTTTTTCCAGTTGTCATGTATGGATATGAGAGTCGGACCATAAAGAAGGCCGAGCACAGAAGAAATGATGTTTTTGAACTGTGATGTTGGAGAAGACTCTTGAGAGTCCCTTGGACTGCAAGGAGATCCAACCAGTCAATCCTAAAGGAAATCAGTCCTGAATATTCTGAATATTAGAGCTGAAGCTCCAATACTTTGCTCACCTTATGCAAAGAAACGACTCCTTAGAAAACACTCTAATGCTGGGAAAGATTGAAGGTGGGAGGAGAATGGGATGACAGAGGATGAGATGGTTGGATGGTATCACTGACTCAATGGACATGAGTTTGAGTAAGCTCCAGGAGTTTGTGATGGACAGAGAAGCCTGGTGTGCTGCAGTTCATGTGGTTGCAAGGAGTCAGAAATGACTGAGCGACTGAACTGAACTGAATAGTTAGGTCAAGGAATCCATAGGCATCAAAATTTTTTGGATATAAGTCACACGCATCTATAGCCTAGTAATAGTTAACCTTTATAGAATGATTTCTGTATTCAAGGAACACTTCTAGTTACTTCACATATCACTTTCTTCTTATCGTGATATAAATATTATTATCTCCCTTTTACATTTAAGGAAATTGAATTTTTGAGACGTTCTGCAAATAGCCATTAAGTATTAGAATTAGAGGTTTTAAATATACAGGGTTTCTTCTTAAATGTAGTTTAAAGTTTAAATGAGTTCATTCTCACAGCAGACAAACTAATGTCCAAGTGAAAAAAAAAAAATCTAAATGCTTACACAGTCTAAGGACACATGCTGAAACATGAAAATTCAGAAATTCTCTAGGTGGAGAAACCAAAGTGGGGACCCAGAATGAAGCACCCTAAAGATCAAGTGATCTCATTATCTGGAGGGTGGCATGGGAGCTCAGGCCCAGCTGTCTCACAGAACATTCCTGACTCTTTCGTCTTATTGGGCTTGACCCTGACAACTCTGTACCTAATATCAGATAGCTCTCCAAGTTCCATTTGCATTTTGGGAAGAAGGAGTCACTGCTGATAATCTAATTATGACTAAAGACACTCACCGTTCAGGATCCATGTGCCTAATAACAGACAGGAATTCTTAGGACAGCATCAGTTCTTCATGGTTTTAGCAGCTTGGAGACAATGGACCTTCATTCTCTACTCATATCAGCAAGATTTCAAAGTTTAAGAAACAAAGATAATAACTTATGGTACACATTTGTTTCAAATTTTAAGACCATTAGTAGCAGTTTTCTGTTTGGCATTCCCAAAAGAATCATGATACTGGCATAACTGATACTGTTACCCCTAGAATAGAATCTGGTAGGTTAAAGGGTGCCAGGTGGAACTTTGTTTCCCTAGCCATGTTTTCTGACTTTTTGGTGTCTTTCATCACTCCAGTACTTTGGCCACCTCATGCGAAGAGTTGACTCATTGGAAAAGACTCTGATGCTGGGAGGGATTGGGGGCAGGAGGAGAAGGGGATGACAGAGGATGAGATGGCTGGATGGCATCACTGACTTGATGGACGTGAGTCTGAGTGAACTCCGGGAGTTGGTGATGGACAGGGAGGCTTGGCGTGCTGCGATTCATGGGGTCGCAAAGGGTCGGACACGACTGAGCGACTGAACTGAACTGAACTGATAGTGATTTATATAGAATTATACAGTGTAGTGTCTCATTAGGTGAGAATGATTTTAAGGAAGGTTTGCACATTTTTAGGCTGTTTTTCTCTCAGACAATATAGCAATCAGTGAGTGTTTAGGCAAAAAAGATATTAAACTAGTTACAAGTAAACTTTGGAATGCACATTTATTTTTCTTCATATTTGAGAAAGCAGTAGTTGCTTTGCTTATGCTTGAAATAGTGATGCTCTTTGAATATATTTTTAATCTCAGTAATGCAGACCAAAGCCTACTGTATACTGCTTCTTGCTAAAAGAGAGTCATATGTTGACACTAATTGCCAAACGTATGATAATCACACCATATATCAAGGAAATGGGTTTAGAAGACAAAGATGACTGAGACACAATACCTTTCTTAAAACTGAAACCTAAAGCCTCCTATTCTAATTATCTAATTCTCATAGTTGGTCCTCATCATAGCTCAATGAATTAACTAGTATTGTTTTCACTTTGCAGAATAAAGCATATTGATATGTTAAACAATGTGTACAAATTATTTTAATAAAACACTTTATAAAAGCAAAAGGTTAGATAAAATCTCTCTGCCTTCAAATATTTCATTACCCATATCTTCTGTTTGTTAGGGTTCCCAGGTGGCTCAGTGTAAGAGACACAAGTTCAATCCGTGAGTTGGGAAGATCTCCTGGAGAAGGAAATGGCAACCCACTCCAATATTCTTGCCTGGATCCCATAGATGGAGGAGCCTGCTGGGTTACAGTCCGTGTACATGACTTAGTGTACATGTACATGACTCAGTGACTAAAGTCACATAGTGACTGGTGTACATGTACACAACTTGGTGACTAGTACACAACTTAGTGACTTGTACATGGACACATACAAGTCCATGTACATGAGTTAGTGACTAAAATCACCACCACCAGCACTCTCTGTTTGTTAAGCCACAATAGCTAACAATAAGCTAACAAATGCTGAGAACCAAATGTGTGACATAGATGTGTCGAACTTTTATTACTCAGCTCTTTAGCACTTAAGAACCCCTCTAAAATAGGATTAAAATGGAAAAGAGGATGATACTATCCCAGGCAAAGTGCTAACCCACACACCAAAAGGTACTGGGTAGGAAAGGAAAAGCAAGTCATTTTAGAATTCACATCACATGCTTGTCTAGAATTTGAAAGTGAAAAACTTGCTGAGTAGAATTCCATCTTGTGACTTCAGTAAAGACAGGCTTGCTGTACAAAGCATTCCTTCCCATGTGTTGACAATCGATTAAGAGAACATTTCCACATCACTCTCCCAGAATGAAGTCTGCAGCTCCTGAGGATGTGCTAAATGTGGTTTGACTGTTTGTTTTTCCTGAGTTACCTTGTACAATAATAGACCATGAAAAATCACCCTAAAATTTTTGAAGCAAAAACATTTTTCAAATTTGGTTTATAAGCTGGAGAAAATGAACAATCAATGACACCATTTCACCTTGCAATATCATGGGACACAGGAAGTGTAGTCCCTTGGAATCAATTTTATAGTCAAGACATTAACCTCCGTGGTCATTTGCTCAGCAGAAAGAGTAAACTGTTAAAAACACAGAATCAGCTGCTATTCACTTCTTTTTATGATTATAAGTGTAATAACAGCTTCCTCTTCAATTACATGACTGGAGTTATTTTGCTGGTAAAGTACCAAAAAGGGTGTATATCAAAAGCAAATTTAGTTATTATCCCTTTGCAGAAAATCCCTGAAATAAGAGCAATAACTCATTCCTTCCCTAGTGGCTCAGATGGTAAGGAATCCACCTGCAATGCAAGAGACCCTGGTTTGATCCCTGGGTGAGGAATACCTGGAGAAGGAAATGGCTACCCACTCCAGTATTCTTGCCTGGAGAATCCCATGTTCAGAAGAGCCTGGCGGGCTACAGTCCACGCAGTCTCAAAGAGTTGGACGCAACTGAATGACAGCATGCACAGGCTTTGATTAAAGTTAATTTTGACTAAAATATTATCTGGACCTAAAAACTTAGAAAAACTCATGTTGGGTCTCTGTCATCTCTACCAGGGAGAAGAGAGGGACAGAAACAATAATTATCTCCTCTTCATTTGGAAATTCAGATATTTTTGCCCACGTGAGTTTGAGCAGACTCCTCTGGCCATGGGATTCTTTAGGCAAGCATACTGGAGTGAGTTGCCATGCCCTCCTCCAGGGGGTCTTCCTGACCCAGGGATCAAACACGGATCTCCTGCTTTGCAGGCAGATTATCACTGAGCCACCAGGGAAGCCCATATGTGTATAGTTCTATGTAATTGTATTTTATGTCTGTGTGCTTAGTTGCTCAGTCATGTCCAACTCTTTGTGACCCCATGGACTGTAGCCCACCAGGCTCCTCTGTCTGTGGGGATTCTCCAGGCAAAAATACTGGAGTGGGTTGCCATGCCCTCCTCCAGGGGATCTTCCCAATCCAGAGATCAAACCCAGGTCTCCCACATTGCAGGCAGATTCTTTACCATCTGATCCATCGAGAAAACCCGTATCTTATGTCAAGGTCTTCCATAACCATAGCCACAATGCAGGTGAAGAAGTATTTCATCAATGGTTAACTTTTCAACGTTAGAAAAATTAGCATTTGTAATGAATCAGATATATGGGCCATCATTTTGCTTTTTTATTTTATTTTTTTCTTTTTATCTTTTTTTTTTACTTTACAATATTGTATTGGTTTTGCCATACATCAACATGTATCTGCCACGGGTGTACATGTGTTCCCCATCCTGACCCCCACCCCCCCGCACGTCCTTCCCCATACCATCCCTCCAGGTCATCCCAGTGAGTGCACCAGCCCCAAGCCTCCTGTATCCTGCATTGAACCTGGACTGGTGATTCGTTTCTTATACGATATTATACATGTTTTAATGCCATTCTCCCAAATTACCCCCTCCTACAGAGTCCAAAAGACTGTTCTATACATCTGTATATATTTAAGTATGTTCGATTTAATTACATTTGAGTTTTTTAAAATTTATTTTTAATTGGAGTATAATTGCTCTACAATGTCTTCTTGGTTTTTGCTATACATCAACATGAACCAGCTTAGGTGTACATACGCCCCCTCCCTCTTAAACTTCCCTCCCAACCCAACCCCCATTGCACCCCTCTAAATTGTCACAGAGCACCAGTTTGAGCTCCTTGTGTCATAGAGCAGATTCCCACTGGCTGTCTAGTTTACATGTGTTAATATATATGTTTCCATGCTACTCTCTCAATTCGTCCCTCCCTCTCCTTCCCCCAATGGGTCCCCAAGTCTGTTCTCTATGTCTGGGTCTCCTTTGCTGCCTTGCAAATAGGTTCATCAGTATCATCTTTCTAGATTCCATGTATATGGGTTAATATATGATATTTGTTTTTCTCTTTCTGACTAGCTTAACTCTGTATAATAGGTTCTAGGTTTATCCATTTCATTAGAACTAACTCAAATGTGTTCATTTTTATGGCTGAGTCATATTCCATTGTATGTATGCACCACAATTGCTTTACCCATTTATCTGTTGATGGATATCTAGGTTTCTTCCATGTCTTAGCTATGGTAAATTGTAATAATGCTGTAATGAACATTGGGGTACATGTATCTTTTTAAGTTTTCTCAGGGTATATGGCCAATAGTGGGACTGTTGGGTCATATGTTAGTTTTATTCCTAGTTTTCAAAAGAACCTCTGTACTATTCTTCAGAGTGCTATATTAATTTACATTCCCACCAACAGTGTAAGAGGGTTTCCTTTTCTCAACACTCTCGAGCATTTATTGTTTGTAGATTTGTTGAAGATGGCCATTCTGACCCGAATGAGTTGATGCCTCATTGTAGTCTTGATTTGCATTTCTCTAATAATGAGCAATGTTGAACATCTTTTCATGTGTTTTATTAGCCATCAGGCAAATTTGGTCTTGGAATACTGAATGAAGCAGGGCAAAGACTAATAGAGTTTTGCCAAGAAAATGCACTGGTCATAACAAACACCCTCTTCCAACAACACAAGAGAAGACCCTACACATGGACATCACCAGATGGTCAACACCAAAATCAGATTGATTATATTCTTCGCAGCCAAAGATGCAGAAGCTCTATACAGTCAGCAAAAACAAGACCAGGAGCTTACTGTGGCTCACACCATGAACTCCTTATTGCCAAATTCAGACTTAAATTGAAGAAAGTAGGGAAAACCACTAGACCATTCAGGTATGACCTAAATCAAATCCCTTATGATTATACAGTGGAAGCGAGAAATAGATTTAAGGGCCTAGATCTGATAGATAGAGTGCCTGATGAACTATGGAATGAGGTTCGTGACATTGTACAGGAGGGATCAGGACCATTCCCATAGAAAAGAAATGCAAAAAAGCAAAATGGCTGTCTGGGGAGGCCTTACAAATAGCTGTGAAAAGAAGAGAAGTGAAAAGTAAAGGAGAAAAGGAAAGATATAAACATCTGAATGCAGAGTTCCAAAGAATAGCAAGAAGAGATAAGAAAGCCTTCTTCAGCAATCAATGCAAAGAAATAGAGGAAAACAACAGAATGGGAAAGACTAGGGATCTCTTCAAGAAAATCAGACATACCAAAGGAACATTTCATGCAAAGATGAGCTTGATAAAGGACAGAAATGGTATGGACCTAAAAGAAGCAGAAGATAAGAAGAGATGGCAAGAATACACAGAAGAACTGTACAAAGAAGATCTTCATGACCCAGATAATCATGATGGTATGATCACTGACCTAGAGCCAGACATCCTGGAATGTGAAGTCAAGTGGGCCTTAGAAAGCATCACTATGAACAAAGCTAGTGGAGGTGATGGAATTCCAGTTGAGCTATTCCAAATCCTGAAAGATGATGCTGTGAAAGTGCTGCACTCAATATGCCAGCTAATTTGGAAGACTTAGCAGTGGCCACAGGACTGGAAAAGGTCAGTTTTCCTTCCAATCCCAAAGAAAGACAATGACAAAGAATGCTCAAACTACTGCACAATTGCACTCATCTCACATGCTAGTAAAGTAATGCTCAAAATTCTCCAAGCCAGGCTTAAGCAATATGTGAACCGTGAACTTTCAGATGTTCAAGCTGGTTTTAGAAAAGGCAGAGGAACCAGAGATCAAATTGCCAACATCTGCTGGATCATGGAAAAAGCAAGAGAGTTCCAGAAAAACATCTATTTCTGCTTTATTGACTATGCCAAAGCCTTTGACTGTGTGGAGCACAATAAACTGTGGAAAATTCTGAAAGAGATGGGAATACCAGACCACCTGATCTGCCTCTTGAGAAATGTGTATGCAGGTCAAGAAGCAACAGTTAGAACTGGACATGGAACAACAGACTGGTTCCAAATAGGAAAAGGAGTTCGTTAAGGCTGTATATTGTCACCCTGCTTATTTAACTTCTATGCAGAATACATCATGGGAAACGCTGGACTGGAAGAAACACAAGCTGGAATCAAGATTGCCAGGAGAAATATCAATAACCTCAGATATGCAGATGACACCACCCTTATGGCAGAAAGTGAAGAGGAACTCAAAAGCCTCTTGATGAAAGTGAAAGTGGGGAGTGAAAAAGTTGGCTTAAAGCTCAACATTCAGAAAACTAAGATCATGGCATCCGGTCCCACCACTTCATGGGAAATAGATGGGGAAACAGTGGAAACAGTGTCAGACTTTATTTTTCTGGGCTCCAAAATCACTGCAGATGGTGACTGCAGCCATGAAATTAAAAGACACTTACTCCTTGGAAGGAAGGTTATGACCAACCTGGATAGCATATTCAAAAGCAGAGACATTACTTTGCTAACAAAGGTTTGTCTAGTCAAGGCTATGGTTTTTCCTGTGGTGTTGTATGGATGTGAGAGTTGGACTGTGAAGAAGGCTGAGTGCTGAAGAATTGATGCTTTTAAACTGTGGTGTTGGAGAAGACTCTTGAGAGTCCCTTGGACTGCAAGGACATCCAACCAGTCCATTCTGAAGGAGATCAGCCCTGGGATTTCTTTGGAAGGAATGATGCTAAAGCTGAAACTCAAGTACTTTGGCCACCTCATGTGAAGAATTGACTGATTGGAAAAGACTCTGATGCTGGGAGGGATTGGGGGCAGGAGGAAAAGGGGACAACAGAGGATGAGATGGCTGGATGGCATTGCTGACTCGATGGATGTGAGTCTGAGTGAACTCCGGGAGTTGGTGATGGACAGGGAGGCCTGGCGTGCTGCGATTCATGGGGTCACAAAGAGTCAGACATGACTGAGCGACTGATCTGATCTGATCTGATGTCTTCTTTGGAGAAATGTGTATTTAGGTCTTCTACCCACTTTTTGATTGGAGCTGTTTGTATTTTTTCTGGTATTGAGTTTAATGAGCTGTTTGAATATTTTGGAGATTAATCTTTTGGGTCAATTTTTTCATTTACTATTATTTTCTCCCATTCTGAGTGTTGTCTTTTTACCTTGTTTATAGTTTCCTTTGCTGTGTAAAAGCTTTTAAGTTTAATTAGGTCTTACTAGTTTATTTTTTATTTTATTCCCATTACTTAGAAGGTGGGTCATAAAGGATCTTGCTGTGATTTAATGTCAAAGACATTTTTCCTCTAACAGTTTTTGGCTTCCTCTAACAGAGTTTCTGGTCTTACATTTACATCTTTAATCCATTTTGAGTTTATCTTTGTGTCCGGTGTTCTAATTTCAACCTTTTACACATAGTTGTCCAGTTTTCCCAGCACTATTTATTGAAGAGACAAATCTGAGGTTTTTAAAGAAAAGTCAAGTTCATAGTAGACTTCCCCAGTGGCTCTGCGTTAAAGAATCTGCTTGCAATGCAGGAGGCACAGGCTCATTCCTTGGGTTGGGAAGATCTCCTGGGGAAGGGTATGGCAACCCACTCCAGTATTCTTGCCTAGAGATTCCCATGGGCAGAAGAGCCTTGCAGGCAACAGTCCCTAGGGTCACAAAGAGTAGGACACGACTGAAGTGACTTAGCATGCACGCAAAGGTCATAGTAGTGGTATAGCAATTGAGGTGACATGAGGAATGGAGCAGAGAAGGAAGAAAGACCAAGTCAAAATATTGTACCAAATGTAATAATCTTTTCCTCCAGATTACAAGCAGATGCAGTGACCCTAGAGAAGCATACACTGATAAAACAGACCAGATCCTTCTATGATACTGTGTAATTTTTTTCTTCTTAGTTTCCACATTAAAGAAAAAATGGTGCTCGCACAGTTGTAGATCATGTATTGCTGTTTTACAATGAACATTACTGACCCCACATTCTGCTGTCAGAAAAAATTTCCTAGACTTTGAAATAAGGGGCATTGGAATGAGTAATTCTGTAGCTTATCTAGTTCACTCTTCAGGGTATCTCCACTTGTCATTGCTTTTCTTCTCTTATATAATTCTATACATTGTAGAAAATTGATAATAATGCAAATGGTTCTGGTTCATTGAAGTAAAAATGATTTCTGTCTGCTGGAGTTCCATTGACTTTTCCCTCTGTGTACAGTGAAAGCTTTGCATCTCTCTTTGTAAATTCATTTCATAGGCTCTGATAGCCTATGTAAGTGTGTTCTTCAAGTTCTCCTTTAAGCCAGTTGTGACTTCTTATCAGTGATCCCCTTATTCATTAATGAGCTAAATAAAATACTCAGTATGTTTTGTTTTATTTGCATGAAGATCATAACTCTACTTTTTTAAAAAAAGTCTCTCTTAACACTATTATGTTTTATATTGTATAATATTTTAAAACATTTTCCTTCTGTTTTTCCCTTCCCAGTCCACAGAGAAAAAATTATACTATTACAGGAGGAATTAACAGCCTATCTTTCACATGCTGCTATTAACCTAGTATTATTACTAAATAATATATGGAGAGGTCAGTAATGGGCTTCCCAGGTGGCTCAGTGAATAAAGAATACTCCTACAGTACAAGAGATGAAGAGATGTGGATTCAGTCCCTGAGTGAGGGAGATCGCCTGGAGGAGGGCATGGCAACTCGTTCCAGTACTGTTGCCTGGGAAATCCCATGGACAGAGGAGCCTGACGGGTTGCAATCACTGGGGTCGTAAAGAGTCGGACACGAATGAAGCAACTGGGCACACACGTGCAGGTCAGTGTTGTTGGAATCTTAGGGATCACAAATCATCAAGGACCATCTCATCTAACATGTAAGAAAGATACTCAAAGAAGTTGTGATGTGTATAAAATCAAAATCTTGCTAGTGGGAGAATCACAAATAGAACTTAACTCTTAACATATGGTTTTACTTTATTTTCCTTTTGATGACATTTAAAAAAAAAAGTGAAAATTAAGAGATTTCAGAACTCTAATCTACCTGTGTGGTGGTTTAGTCACTAAGTCTTGTCCTACCCTTGTGACCCTATGGACAGTAGCCTTCCAGGCTCCTCTGTCCATGGGATTGTCCAAGCAAGAATATTGCAGTGGGTTGCCATTTCCTTCTTCAGGGAATTGTCTCAAGCCAGGAATCAAACCCGGGTCTCCTGCATTGCAGATTCTTTACCAAATGAGCTATGAGGGAAGCCCCAAATCTACCTATAGTAATCCTATATATGACCACAGTCTTATAAGTTGAAAATTTAATGTATATTTCACAGGAAAATGAATATTTTGTAAAATCCAGAGCATTCAAAAGACATACCAGAACATACACATTAATGACAATGTTAGTGCCAGTGAGTTAAATCTCCACAATCTTGCTTTTCTCTATCATTTTCTACTTGCTGTAAGGATCTCCTTTGTTGCAAAAAATAAGCCTTAAAATAAAACATCACTAATATTTAATAATTTTCAAATTAATTAATCAAATGGTAGAGTTAATGGACAAAGATGACTTTTCTCTAGGTAGATGCTGCTTGTCCTATTATAGGGGATGTCTTAGAATAAGTACAGTTGACCCAGGGAAAAGGCCACAGTCCAGTAAGAGACTGTTCATATTTGATGATAGAAGCTCATGTAGTCTTTTCAGAAAAAAATGAGATCATGCAGCAGCTTGTTACCTTCTTTATCTCTTCCTCTGTAACTCTGTTAATGGATAAATATGTGTATATATAACTGATTCTGCTTGCTGTACAGCAGACACTAACACAACATTGTAAATCAACTATACTCCAATAAAAATTAACTTAAAAGGGAAAGTAGGTTGGGTGGTAGAAAGAGAGCCCACAACCCACAGGAGTAACTATTGCGTCCCTAGACACAATATCATCAGCTTGGTAGGGACTGTAAATGGCAGCGCTGCTTAAGTGGCATGCTTGTGACATTCAACACAGGGCATGATTGGAGATTAGAGTTATTTGCAAATCAGGGCCAGGGCTAGGGTGGGGCAAATGGAGAGCTTGGGGTACAACACGGAAGGAGGCCATTGTTTGCACAACCCTGAAGCGAGTGTACCCATAAGAATGAGATGCTTCTGTCAACCAGATTGATGGGATGGGAAAAAACATAGCAAGACACTACGAGATCAGAAGATCCTAAGGGGACAGGAGGGGAAATCCCCAGAGCAGCCACACGTAAGCCATGGTGAGAGCTAAGATTTCCTGCTGTGCAGCCATGCCAAGTATTTTAAGCTTGAACAGTAACTCACATTCTCTTGGAGTGCAGTTCCTCTCAAATTATAGCCTGCATCCCCAAACTCTGCCCTGCACATGTTAGCATTTTATTAGACTGCTAATTGCCACTGAATGAGTCCCCAGTCACATAAATAAGCACATTGATTTTGCAACCCAAGGAAAATACGAGCCCCCCAATCACTTCTGCATATTAAATGTGAAGGTTTATTACTGACATCTCATTACCCCAGACCCAAAGTTCAGGTCTTTTTAAGCATCAGAGTTGCTTCTGTCTCTATTCCTGGACCAGTAGGGTTAGGCAATCACACTTTTAATTACTACGTAATCTCTTACTTTTCACTGCCCCCATTTAACACACCAGTTAAAAAAAAATCTTGCAGGTTTCCTCCCTAAACCTCACATTATATTCTTTCAAGCAATCGTGTCATTGCTTATGCAGTTGGTTCTTCCTTAAGATCTCTTCACACCCACCCTTCCCACCAAAATAATGGGAGACAATCTGTCTCTCTCACGAGATGTGAACTAACTCTTGGAAAGCAAAGGTCATAGTCTTCTTTAAGTTCTCTAGTGCATTTTTCATTGGAGAACTCTAGAACAAAGTTAAAGCTCAAAACATATTTAGTGAGCTGAATTCAGAACAAAGACCTGATGTCAGTGTATCAAAGAGCATTAGAGGTGGGATAGTTGTGAAAGAGAAGAGTGACCTGGAAAGGCGTGTGTCCCATGTCACTCTGAGCTTTTTTGCAGCCACTGATAGATTGCACTCTTACACACTCTGTCATATCATCCATGCAAGTCACCCACCCAATGTTACCTGGACCTAGAGGGGAGATATCAATGGATATCTCTTTCTTCCATCTTGGGCTGTTCTGAGTTTTAAACAATTCTCTCTGCTCATCACTGTTCTGTGGGCTTGGTGACTTCCTTTGCTTGAGGTTAAGTTCAGTTCAGTTCAGTTACTCACTTATGTCTGACTCTTTGCAACACCATGAACTGCAGCATGCCAGGCTTCCATGTCCATCACAAATGCCTGGAGCTTGCTCAAAATCATGTCCATCGAATCACTGATACCATCCAACCATCTCATCTTCTGTCGTCCCCTTCACCTCCCACCTTCAATCTTGCCCAGCATCAGGATTTTTTCCAATGAGACCGTTTTTCACATAAGGTGGCCAAAATATTGGAGCTTCAGTTTCAGCATCAGTTCTTCCAATGAATATTCAGGACTGATTTCCTTTAGGATTGATTGGTTGGATCTCCTTGCAGTCCAAGGGACTCTCAAGAGTCTTCTCCAACACCGCAGTTCAAAAGCGTCAGAATGGCTGCAATCCAAAAGTCTACAAATAATAAATGCTGGAGAGGGTGTGGAGAAAAGGGAACCCTCTTACACTGTTGGTGGGAATGCAAACTAGTACAGCCACTATGGAGAACAGTGTGGAGATTCCTTAAAAAATTGGAAATAGAACTGCCTTATGATCCAGCAATCCCACTGCTGGGCATACACACTGAGGAAACCAGAAGGGAAAGAGACACGTGTACCCCAATGTTCATCGCAGCACTGTTTATAATAGCCAGGACATGGAAGCAACCTAGATGTCCATCAGCAGATGAATGGATAAGAAAGCAGTGGTACATATACACAATGGAGTATTACTCAGCCATTAAAAAGAATACATTTGAAGCAGTTCTAATGAGGTGGATGAAACTGGAGCCTATTATACAGAGTAAAGTAAGCCAGAAGGAAAAACATAAATATAGTATACTAATGCATATATATGGAATTTAGAAAGATGGTAACAATAACCCGGTGTACGAGACAGCAAAAGAGACACTGATGTATAGAACAGTCTTATGGACTCTGTGGGAGAGGGAGAGGGTGGGAAGATTTGGGAGAATAACATTGAAACATGTAAAATATCATGTAAGAAACGAGTTGCCAGTCCAGGTTTGATGCACGATAAAGGATGCTTGGCTAGTGCACTGGGACGACCCAGAGGGATGGTATGGGGAGGGAGGAGGGAGGAAGGTTCAGGATGGGGAACACATGTATACCTGTGGCGGATTCATTTTGATATTTGGCAAAACTAATACAATATTGTAAAGTTTAAAAATAAAATAAAATTAAAAAATAAATAAATCAAGAAAAAACAAACAAACAAAAAAAAAAAACAAAAGCATCAGTTTTTTGGCACTCAGGTTTCTTTATGGTCCAACTCTCATATCCATACATGACTACTGGTAAAACCATAGCTTTGACTAGATGGACCTTTGTTGGCAAAGGAATGTCTCTGCTTTTTAATATGCTATGTAGGTTGGTCATAGCTTTTCTTCCAAAGAGCAAGCATCTTTTAATTTCATGGGTGCAGTCACCATCTGCAGTGATTTTGGAGACCAAAATAAATAAATAAATTCTGTCACTGTTTTCATTGTCTCTCCATCTATTTGCCATGAAGTGATGGGACCAGATGCCATGATCTTAGTTTTTTGAATGTTGAGTTTTAAGTGAACATTTGCACGCTCCTTTTGCACTTTCATCAAGAAGCTCTTCAGTTCTTCTTCACTTTCTGCCATAAGGGTGGTGTCATCTGCAGATCTGAGGTTATTGGCGGTTATTGATATTTCTCCTGGCAATCTTGACTCCAGCTTGTGCTTCATACAGCCAGACATTTCGAATGATGTACTCTGCATATAAGTTAAATAAGCAGGGTGACAATATACAGCCTTGATGTAATCCTTTCCCTATTTGGAACCAATCTGTTGTTCCATGTCTGGTTCTAACTGTTGATTCCTGACATGCATACAGATTTCTCAGGAGGCAGGTCATCTCTTCAAGAATTTTCCAGTTTGTTGTGATACACAGTAAAAGGCTTTGACATAGTCAATAAAGCAGAAATAGATGGTTTTCTGGAATTATCTTGCTTTTTCTATGATCCAATGGATGTTGGCAATTTGATAGCTGGTTCCTCTGGCATTTCAAAAATCCAGCTTGAACATCTGGAAGTTCATGGTTCACATACTGTTGAAGCTTGGCTTGGAGAATTTTGAGCATTACTTTACTAGCCTGTGAGGTGAGTGCAATTGTGTGGTAGTTTGAACATTCTTTTACATTGCATTTCTTTGGGATTGGAATGAAAACTGACCTTTTCCAGTCCTGGCCACTACTGAGTTTTCAAATTTGCTGGCATATTGACTTCAGCACTTTAACATCTTTTAGGATTTGCAATAGCTCAAGAGGAATTCCATCACCTCCACCAGCTTTGTTTGTAGTGATTCTTCCTAAGGCCCACTTGACTTTGCATTCCAGGATGTCTGGCTCTAGGTGAGTGATCACACCATTATGATTATCCGGGTCGTGAAGTTCTCTTTTTATGATTCTTCTGTATATTCTTGCCACCTCTTCTTAATATCTTATGCTTCTCTTAGGTCCATACCATTTGTCTTTTATTGTGCCCATCTTTGCATGAAATGTTCCCTTAGTATCTCTAATTTTCTTTAAGAGATCTCTAGTCTTTCCTGTTCAATTGTTTTCCTCTATTTCTTTGCACTGATCATGAGGAAGGCTTTCTTATCTCTCTGTGCTGTTCTTTGGAACTCTGCACTTAATGGGTATGTCTTTCCTTTACTTCTTTGCCTTTAGCTTCTCTTCTTTTCTCAGCTATTTGTAAGACCTCCTCAGACAACCATTTTGCTTTTTTGTATTTCTTTTTCTTGGGGATGGTCTTGATCACAACCTCCTGTATAAGGTCATGAACCTCCATCTATAGTTCTTCAAGCACTCTATTAGATCTAATCTCTTGATCTATTTGTCACTATAAACATAAGAGATTTGATTTAGGTCATACCTGAATGGTCTAGTGGTTTTCCCTACTTTCTTTAATTTGAGTCTGAATTTGACAATAAGGAGTTCATGATCTGAGCCACAATCAGCTCCCGGTCTTGTTTTTGCTGACTCTATAGAGCTTGTCCATCTTTGGCTGCAAAGAATGTAAACAATCTGATTTCAGTATTGACCATTTGGTGATGTCCATGTGTAGAGTCTTCTCTTGTGTTGTTGGAAGAGGGTTTTTGCTATGACCAGTGCATTCTCTTGGAAAACTCTGTTAGCCTTTGATCTCCTTCATTTTGTACTCCATGGCCAAATTTGCCTGTTACTCCAGGTATCTCATGACTTCTTACTTTTGCAGTCCCCTATGATGAAAAGGACACTTTTTGGGGGGTGTTAGTTCTAGAAGGTCTTGTAGGTCTTCACAGAAAAGTTGAACTTCAGGTTCTTCTGTGATACTGGTTGTGGCATAGATTTTGATTACTGTGATATTAAATGGCTTGCCTTGGAAATGGACAGACATCATTCTGCCATGTTTGAGATTCCATCCAAGTACTGCATTTTAGACAGTTTTGTTGACTATGAGGGTTACTCCATTTCTTCTAAGGAATTCTTGTCCACAGTAGTAGATATAATGGTCATCTGAATTAAATTCTCCCATTCCAGTCCATTTTAGTTCACTGATTCCTAAAATGTCAACATTCACTCTTGCCATCTCCTGTTTGACCACTTCCAATTTACACTGATTCACGGACCTAACATTCCAGGTTCCTATGCAGTATTGTTCTTTATAGGATCAGACCTTACTCCCATCACCAGTCAAATCCACAACTGGCCGTTGTTCGCTTTGGCTCTTTCTCTTCATTCTTTCTGGAGTTTTTCCTCCGCTCTTCTCCAGTAGCATATTGGGCACCTGCCAACATGGGAGTTCATCATTCAGTGTCCTATCTTTTTGCCTTTTCATACTGTTTATGTGGTTCTCATGATTGAGGTTAGAAGCTTCTAGTTCAATTAGGTTTGTTGAATGTGTTCCTACAGCCTTCTCATGAGCCACATGACTGTTATCCCTTTGAATTTGTTTCCCAGTGGTGTCTTTAGTCCACGTTACTCATTCCACATTACTTGAAGAAGAATTCTTTCTCAATGCCAGTGCCAAAAATTCAGACTCACAGGATCTTTTTGTCTTACTAATAAAACATTTAAATTCCTGTTTATACAAAAGTCAATGAATAACTCTGCACCTAGATGACACATTACTATTAATTATAACTCTTTGGATGTGAGTAACAGAAATCTCATTTTATTTTAATTAGTTTAAACCAAAATAAGACTTTATTGGCCAATATAATCAAAGTGCATAAAAGACAAGTAAATCTGACTTAAAGGATGCTGGGAACAGATGCTCCTGAATCAGCAGAAACTTTTGTGTCCCACTTCTCTGTGTGTGTTTTTGTTTTTAATTTTCTGTCTCTTGAGAAGATTTCCCTGAACAGATGACATGGTTCCTGCATTCCTTTGGTTAGCCATGATTATTTCCAGTATAGGAGAAAAGAGGCCCTCTTTTCCCAGATTCACTTAGAAAAAGTCTGAGGAAGAAGGAAGACAAATTAATAAACACTCATAGCACATGATTGGAGCAAATGGTAATGATAGTTATTTTCCCATTCATGAAGAGTTATTACTAAATGTGTTATGAAAAAGTTTTAACTGAATTCTTACCCTACATTTAGCTCTGAGACAAACAACTTGCTCAAATTAAAATACACTCAAAATGTGCCCTGTCTCAGATCTGAGTAGACCTCCCTCCTTCTCTCTTTCACACAAACACACCTAATAATCCATTTCCTGTATATTTAAAGACAACCATAATGGCAACCCACTCCAGTAATCTTGCCTGGAGAATCCCATGGACAGAGGAGCCTGGGGGGCTACAGTCCATGGGGTCGCAAAGAGTCAGACACAACTGAAGCGACTTAGCACGCACGCACACAATGTCCTTCAACCCATGGTACTTTATCTTTTCTCTTTTTCAAACCAGTGTATCAGATTTATACAAATATTTGATATATTTTTTATAAATATTTCATCACTATAAGTGACATCTTCTGGACAGACTCTAAACCAGTTCTGATTTGAAAATGTAAAATCAAAATCAAATATGCATGTCAGCACAAAGTGTCCTCCTTGAAAGCACAATGAGAATACTGACTTCACTCTGAGCACATTCTCAACTGAAAAAAAATAAAAATCCCTACCAGATTTGATGGTGGAAGACATGCACACTTATTAGCCCTTAGGCAGTGGAATACACAATGAGTTTCCCATATAGCAGGTCTGATAGCATTTCCTGGGGAAATACAAATCCATTCCTAGGGAAAAGGCTTTGAGGGTCTGGAGCCCCAAAGATAGATTATAAATCAAACTTAAAACCAAAACAGAACAATGAAAATGCAGGAGTGAATGAGTTTATTAGGTGAAGCAAAGCTGAATTTCCATGCATTTTGTAAGAAAAGTTTATGTAATTCTGAATCAATTGTTTCAACAAAATTACAGATTGAACTCAATATTTTGGTTATTAATCTCACTGAAAGGATTAGTCAGTCAGTGAGTGTTTGACACTAGAGAAACGACGAGATGCTGATGGTGAGAGGGGTTAGCTAACATTTCTGAAAGAGCCTATGATAGCTGTAAGTAGAGACTGAAACATTTTGCTCAGAAGTTCTGGAAATTCAACAAGTTGATCTACAGAAGTTTGATCTACAGATTGGCCTATAGCAAGAAGACTGGCAGCTCCTATAAGCCAAGTAGGTTGGGTGGTAGAACCTGGATCCACACCTCAGGGAAGGGAAGCCATAAATTCCATAACCCAGCGGTCTGAAGACTCTGGATCCACAGCCCACTGAGGCGGAACTTCTGGATCCACAGCCCAGAGAGCAGCAGCTTCTAGATCCATAACCCAGGGAGCAGCCTCTAATAGACCCACATCCAAGAGAACCAGAATAAGTTATCTGGAAAGGACTGCAGAGCCTGGAGGTCGTTGGGCGGTAGCAGGATGTCTGACAGGGCTTGAACACCACACTGGTGGGCTGGCAGATCCTGGGAAAGCAGAGGTCAGTCCTGTAGACCAGGTTGCCGGGGAAGAAGGAGCCACAGGAGGAGCCTGGGTAGCGCAGGTGGACTCCGAGGGAGCGGGAGGAGAAGTTTCCAGAACAGCATTTGTAGGACATGTTGACAGGAGATGTGAGATCAGCTGAGTTACACGGAGGGCACTCTCTGAGCTTCAGTGTCATGACCTGGACTTCGAGTGTGTATATATACTCTTAGACCTGGATGTGTCACTGTGAAGAAAGATGGTTCCTCCTCCTTGCTCACTGTTTCATACAAGCATACCTCCCTAAGTTATTGCTTAAATGTATCACGTCTTCACATACTTAATTATGCTTTAATAATGCTGATATACTTAGAAATTACTCAGTTTCTTTCTCCTGGAAATTGATGAGACTTGACTTCCAAAATTATCAGTCATCACATCTCCAAATAGCCCCTCCCACTTCTTATCCACGTGTGCAGTTATGTGCTGTTCCTACCAGGTAAACTTACATACATTTTCCTTCACTTCCAGTAGGTTATTTGTTCAAAATCGTTTCATGTCTTCTTCAAAAACATATGATAAGGATTTCTCCAAATACTAACTATATTCAATGGTCTTACCAATCTATCAGTTGGAACTTTTTTCTATTTCTAATTCATATAATTTTTTAAGAATATGAAAAATAATGTGTTTACATACACATATATGTATAACTGAATCACTTTTTCTGTCCACTTGAAATTAGCAGAACATTTTAAATTATGCTTCAGTAAAAATCCATGTAATTCTTGATATCCATTAATTTGGCTTAAACCAATCCATTGGCAAAATTTTCATTCTACCTTTTCCGTGATACCCTTGACTTTCTTACATTTGAGTTCATGATCAGAATTAAGGGATATAGATAGCCATCCTTGGTGTTCAGGCCAATAAACTGCTTTGAAAAGAATGGGAGCTTAAAACATTTCCTTAGATGATATTCTTTTAAGAAACAATAAATATAACTCTTTGAGAGAGACTTTGAATAAAGTATGTGCTAGACTTGAATATCTTCATGTACTGTCTGATACATCTGTCTTGTAGTAAAGTTCCAGGGAACGTTAACATTTTCTGCAACAACTAACTTGAAGCATTAGAGCTACATGAATCTTTACCATCCTCTGATCAATCTACACATAAAAAAAATTGTCCTAGAGAGGTTTAATAACTTTCCTTTAATAACTCAGTGCCTGAAAAAAAAAAAAACATTAAAGTTTGGACCTTGATCTCTGTATACTTAGTCAAGATTCAAACACTGCAAAGATAAAAGAAAATTCAACTTTAACCTGTCTCATAAATAAATCTACTAAGCTTACTTACACTAAGATATAAATACCTGATAATGCCTTATTTACTTCTCCTAAGAATATTTGCACTGAATAGTGTCCAAGAGTAGAATTCCATGCATCCTTCGTCTTTATACATTTAAAGTATATTTGACTTTCTAGCCCAAGAAAGAGAAAAAAATCCTGTGCAATCTATATTTAGATTAATGGATAGAAAAAGAAGAAGAAAAAGGACTTTTTAAAATCTGGCATGTTCCCATTTGTCTTCTTTTGAATCTAACATTTTATTTGATTGAACTAAGGGAAATGGCATTCACAGCTGTCATTGAAAAGAAAGCTCCCTAACTACCTGAAAATTAAGTTGCTTTATTCCAAAGCACGCTGCTTCAGAGCACTTAGTTACTTTGTTTTATGATTATCTCTCCCATGCAGAAGCCAAAGTGTGGCATGCATCACATGAAGTGCCCTTGTGCAATACTTAAACCATCACTCTGATTCACAGAAGTAAAATAAGCTATGCTTTATGAATGGATACCTATTAAATTTGTTAAAGATGTATGTGTCACTCTCAACACATGGGATTCCTTATTGTGCCAGCCTTTAACTCTTTGGGATGGATAATGTTTATCTATTTCTAATAATAGTTGACTTCTGCTTAAAAAAAAAAAAGATGTTCTAATATGCATATGTTATTGCTTTTCCAGGCCAGCTCTCTGTGTTTGGGAATTAAAATGAAAATGACTCAGGAATAAGTCAATTCCAATTAACATCCCCTCAACCCACTCTTAATAGGTTAACACTTTTCATTAGAGTTATTTGTGTACATTATACAAGTGCTAATTATTAACTCATAAATGCTAATAAATGTGTCCCTCTGAAAGTCAGAAAAGGCAAAACAAACTAGAGTAGCTTTAATAGTTCAGAAGTACATCCTGGAACTAATAAAATACTCTGTGCGCTTTGTATGCACAGGCAAATGTTTAAGAGAAGAAAAAAATCACTCTCTGGATAAATCAGAGGGAAAATGCAATATTGGAAAACTTGTTTTTGAGAAATAGAGGAATACCAACATTACGTAGAATAGAACACATTTTAGAGTACCCACTAGTCATAAGTAGCTTATGCTCTGAATGACTTAAATAGTGATGGTTTTCCTAAGTATTAAAAATGACAGTCTCTTTTACAATGTGTTTTCAGACATTTTTTAATATCTTTCCTCTACTAGCAGTAGTGGAAAGAATGAAAATCCATGTGCTCCATCCTATACCTTTTCCCCCTTCCTGTTCACTTTTTCTCTGCATCCTCAAAACTGCCTTTTCTAGACCTAAAGGATCTTTGCACTGCCCCTTCTCCAAAGGCTCTTCTTAAGAACTAAGATGTTTTAAAATTTTTTAAAAAGTTTTTATTTCTTTGTTTCCAATTTTTATTCATCTTATTTTTTTTTAATAATTTTTTTGGTCATGTCAGGAGGCATATGGGATCTTATTCCCCCAACCAGGGGTGGAACCCTGGCCCCCTGCAGTCGAAAAGTGGAGTCTTAACCACTGGACCACCAGGGAAATCCCTTCACTAACAGCTTATTTTCCAGACTTTCTTACCAGAGGGTGAGCCGCCTGTTAAGTACTATTGCTAGGTATGGGCTGAAAGACCATTTCTAGGTAAAGAACTTGAGATAAACCACTTGCTTTTCCAGAGGGCATTCTGCTTCATTGTTAGAATTCTCCTTAGTACTAGTACTCCTCTTGTACGACTTCGGCTTTTTCCTGCTTCAGATTGACCCAGTTTACATCTTCAGAACTGCATCATCTGTAACTTTTAATTGAAAAGGCCAGGGTAGCTGACTTCTAAAGGGTTCTGCTTATAGACCTCTCTGATTTTTTACACTTGGATTTACCCATCGAAAAATAACAAAACATCTTTAAAAAAATTAAGTAATGCTAATATAACTTCCCTCTTTCAGAGGTTCATTCAAATCAAGTTTTATCACCTATCTTTATTAAAAAAATTTTTTAAGAGAACAAGCATCTTTTGAATCTTATTAAGCTTGATGGTTTCAAAATAGAATACATGCTCCAGTTGAACAGACACCCCAGTTGACTTACCACCATCACTTTTTACGGACATGCATGGCCACAGTTCTACCTCACTTCCCCTTGGTGCCACATTGAGCAGTGTGTGACTAACAGGGCAGAAGGTGGTGATAGGTTTCACCTTGTATTTGAAGGGAAGATCAACCCCTTAGTGCTGGATGGATCATTTAACTGGTACAGGCAAGTGGAGGTGTTACCAAAACTTAGTTTTCAAATCTCCATCTTGAAAAATTTTAAAGATGGATATAATCTGCAAAAAAATTCTTGAGGGACCAGAAAAGGAATCCAGTTTCATATTCAACTCCATGTTGTTCTGTTGTTGTTTTTGATTGTTTTTGCTTGAATTCAGCACTGTGGGCAAAACAAAAGCAGAGCACAGCAGCTGGAAGCTTCCACCTATAGCACAGCAGGGTGGAAACTCAGGCAGGGTTTCTACATAGCAACCTTGATCATTTCTTCTTCAATAAATTTTGGTCTTTTCTCTTGAGGCCTCCAACTCAGTGGCGGAGTCTCACCCATGTTATGAAAGGTAATCTGCTTTACTCAAAACCTACTGATTTATACATTATACATTTATACATTATACAGAAACATCTGGGTTGGTGTTTGGCAAACAACTGGACATCATATCCTAGCCAAGTGGAAACACTAAGGTTAACCATTACAGATGGTTATTAAGGCATTCAACAATACTTGCAAATCAAGTGTTATGAGGCATCAAAGTGTTAGCAAACAATGCTTTCATTAGAAAAATGCAGTTATTGTCTCTGTACTATATTCTTTTTGTTAATTTAGTATTTGTTTGTTTTAGCAACATTGATAATATGGAACCTGTGGAAGTCTCAGTATCTTTTAGTCATCTGGATCAAGTCATATTTAAAGTTTCAAGATTTAAAACTTCAACTGCACTTGAAAAAAAATGAGATTTTTGATACAAATGTTTTACAAAGGTAAAGCACCATCTGGGAAAGACAACCATCTTGTTTACACATATAAGAAAATGCTTCAAAATATTCACGAATATGTACTGCTAATGGCATCTCTGCCTCAATGGACATGAGTTTGAGCAAGCTCTGGGAGTTGGTGATGGACAGGGAAGCCTGCTGTGCTGCAGTCCATAGCGTCTCAAAGAGTTGGACACGACTGAGTGACCCAACTGAACTGAAATGTGAACTAAATCTACATATACTCTAAGTCATCATAATAATGAAGCTTGTATATTTGCCAAAAATCACAAATTAATTTCCCATAACTTTGAAATGTTTATTTGAATAGTTTTTAAAACTCCTGACTTTGAAACATGAGACTATAAGTCTTTCTCATATAGGAAGACACATTTGTTAGGATGTATTAGTACTTCCCTGGTGGCTCAGATGGTAAAGCGTCTGCCTACAATGCGGGAGACCTGGATTTAATCCCTGGGTCGGGAAGACCCCCTGGAGAAGGAAATGGCAACCCACTCCAGTATTCTTGCCTGGAAAATCCCATGGATGGAGGAACCTGGTAGGCAGTCCATGCGGTCCCAAAGAGTTGGACACAACTGAGCAACTTCACTTTCACTTAAAGTTGTAAACTTTATTTGCCGATTCCTGTAGGATGTGAATTTTCAGTCACCATACTTTTGATTATTAACATTTTAACTATGACATCACTGAAATAATTATGCTTAAGTCCTATAAGCAGTGGGAAAGCCCTGGAGAGTTCTTTGAAACTAGAAATATACAGGAAAGCATTTTTTGGTTCTTAAATTAAAAGGCAGGTAAAATAGATTTGATAGTCTAATTAACTTTTTAACACAATGCAGAATCTTAATTTTCTCTCTTAATGAAATAACACTAGCGAATAATGGCTTTCTAGCAGGTAGTCCATGGGGTCGCAAGTGAATAATACTTAATAAGCATTTTATACAGGTCAGACACTGTTCTAAGCTATTCGCCTAGTGAATAAGGAATCTTATTTAGCACACAGATGAACAGAGACTATACACCACCACAGCTTTATCTGAGCCTACACTCTTAACTGTGTACTGTCTCAGTAACAAGGAAGATAGATAAGGGAGGTGGGGAAGGTCAGGAAAAAAGTTTTGAGGCAAATTAAAAAGTGAAGAAATATTAGAAGGACATAGTCAAAAATATAAGAATAATTTGCTGATGACTCCGATGGTAAAGAATCTACCTGCAATGCAGGAGACCCTGCATTCGGTCTCCTGGGTCAGAAAGATCCTCTGGAGAAGGAAAACAGCAACCCACTCCAGTGTTCTTGCCTGAAGAATTCCGCTGACAGAAGAGCCTGGTGCCCTACAGTTCATGGGGTCGCAAAGAGCCGGACACTACTGAGTGACTAACACTTTCACTTTCAGGTTTGGGGAATGCTCAGGGTCTATTTTTGGTTCCTGTTATCCATTCTGTTGAAAATAAATTTTAATTACACTGTAGTCTGTGTATGATTGAACCAAACCAGAAAAACCACCACCTAAGATCTGCTACAACTTCATGCCACCCTAGGCTTCGATGACACCAAAAATGTTCTATATTCCTTAAAAGAAAAAACAAAATCTTCCATCTGATTCTCTAATCTTTTACAGATTCTCGAATCTTTCCTGAATATCTTCCTTTTCTTGTGATTCAAATAAACTCCATCGAGTTGAACTTCAGAACCACCTCAAATAATGGTACTCATGAAATCTTTCTAGCTCTTTTCTGACAAGATCTCCTTAGTTCAAATATATTCATCAGCTTCACATGTTTTTTTGTGTTGAACCTGAAAATTATTTTAATTTCTAATTTACATGACATAGATTATGAGCATGCAAAAGTTATAAAAGAGATAAGTTCAGGACTACTAATAATCAGAAGCAAGCTCACAGAGGAGAACGTATAGAAACAAATACTAAGATGTTCAAAAAAATTAATCCAAAAAGTATTTCTGGGTAAAAAGAGATAAAAAAAAAAAAAGAAGGGATATGGATTAGCATAGAGATTAGATGGAAAGGAAAGAAAGTAGAAGATTCAAAGTGTAGTAAACAAACAAATCAACAAAAAAAGAAACCACTTGCCAGCAATTTTACATTTACAAAGTAATTTAATTCTCCTAAGAAATATATGCCATTATCACTCACATTTTCCAGGTATAGAAGCAGATACAAACAAAATTTAGCAAATTATATAAGGCTGCATCTTATAAGTAAAAGAATTAAGCTTTAAATTCAGGTTTATTTTATTCCAAATTCTATTCTTTTCACTTATCATTAATTTACTCATTCACTCTGTTTCATTTCCTTTCATGAGTTTCTTACTCTGAATAAGTATTTCATAAGCTTTGAGAAAGCTTTGATATATAGATACATAAACAATAGAGCCAATGAGTAAAGTCTGAACTTACTCATTGGCTCTATTTACTCATTCTCCAGGCAGGAAATGGCAACCCACTCCAGTACTCTCACCTGGAAAATCCCATGGACAGAGGAGCCTGGTAGGCTGCAGCCCATGGGGTCGTGAAGAGTCGGACATGACTGTCTTCCCTTTCACTTTTCACTTTCATGCATTGGAGAAGGAAATGGCAATCCACTCCAGTGTTCTTGCCTGGAGAATCCCAGGGACGGGGGTGCCTGGTGGGCTGCCATCTATGGGGTCGCACAGAGTCAGACACGACTGAAGCGACTTAGCAGCCAGGCAAGATTACTGGTAGCCATTCCCTTCTCCAGCAGATCTTCCCAATCCAGGGATGGAACCCATGTCTCCTGCAGTGCAGGCAAGTTCTTTACCTTATGAGCCACCAGGAAAGCCCCAAATCTGAATTATTAGTACCAAACATCCCCACATTCTCCCAAATTCTGGCTCTGTTAGGAGCCTGAAATATATTTCTGGATGACTTAGGTTGAATTTGGATTCTGCTTCTTTGAGATAACAATTAGGTATCAAATGGAACAGCAAGTGCAAAAGAAAGATCTTTCCTCAGCATATTCCTTAAGTTGTCCTCATTGCTTTACCTCACCAGGGATGAGGAAAAGCTAATTATTTGGGGGACTTGTAAAAAATATTTGCTTCGGGCTCCAAGTTTGGATAGAGACCAAGAGAGGAAAACAGAGAGAAAAGACAGACAATTAAAATCCAACTATAACAATGATTTCAATATCTGGGGCACCTGGCTTGTGAATTCTCTAGAAACTCTAGGCCTTGTAGCTACAGGGTATTCAAAGAAGAAGCAGGATCACTGTATGTTAATGCCAAATAAAACTAACGACACACAGAACCCACTGAAATATCTAATAGAAGCCTAATCCTCACTTTTATGCTAATTTAAGCAAATTACCATAAAGCAGGTAGGAATTTTTCTATTCTTTTATTACATCTTAGAAAGAGATGATTCAGAAAGTGGGTAAAATAAATTGTGTTCTGAGAAAGGCAGAGCAAGAAATGGGAGATAAGGTAGGAGGGAAAATTGTGTGTGTGGGGTGGGAGAGTAGGAGAGAGAGTATTTCATAAAAATTAATTTGCAGATTTCTAGTTGCTTAGCTTGGATTATTGGTGAATTAAAAAGCTCCGGTTAGTGATAAAAGGTGGATTTTGAAGGTCTAATATCTTGGAAATTGATAAGCAGCTCCTGAGCTAGCAGAACTGAAATTTTCTTAGTAATAAAGTTTTAAGAAATTAGTTCTTCAAGATCTTGAAAATGTGTCATGCTGACTTGTAGACCTCTGAACACGCACTCAGCAGTGGCCACTGGATTGGAAAAGGTCAGTTTTCATTCCAGTCCTTAAAAAGACAATGTCAAAAAATGCTTAAACTACCACACAATTGTACTCATCTCACACACTAGTTAAGTAATGCTCAAAATGCTCAAAATTGACTTGCCTCTTGAGAAATTTGTATGCAGGTCAGGAAGCAGCAGTTAGAACTCGACATGGAATAACAGAGTGGTTCCAAATCAGGAAAGGAGTACATCAAGGCTGTATATTGTCACCTTGCTTATTTAACTTATATGCAGAGTTCAGTTCAGTTTAGTTCAGTCGCTCAGTAGTGTCTGACTTTTTGTGACCCCATGGACCCCAAGGATGCCAGGCCTCCCTTTCCATCAGAGTATGTATGCAGAGGACATCATGAGAAATGCTGGGCTGGATGAAGCACAAGTGGGAATCAAGATTTCTGGGAGAAATATCAAAACCTTAGATATGCAGATGACATCACCCTTATGGCAGAAAGCGAAGAACAACTAAGGAGCCTCTTGATGAAAGTGAGAGAGGAGAGTTTAAAAGCTGGCTTAAAACTCAACATTCAGAAAACCAAGATCATGGCATCTGGTCCCATCATTTCATGGCAAATAGATGGGAAAACAATGGAAACAGTGATAGACTTTGTTTTTGGGGGGCTCTAAAATCACTGCGGATGGTGACTACAGCCATGAAATTAAAAGACACTTGCTCCTTGGAAGAAAAGTTATGACCAACCTAGACAGTATATTAAAAAGCAGAGGCATTAGTTTCCTAACAAACGAACATCTAGTCAAAGCTATGGTTTTTCCAGTAGTCATGTATGGATGCGAGAGTTGGACTGTATAGAAGGCTGAGCACAGAAGAACTGATGCTTTTGAACAGTTCGAGAAGACTCTTGAGAGTCCCTTGGACTGCAAGGAGATCCAACCAGTCAATCCTAAAGGAAGTCAGTGCTGTATAGTCATTGGAAGGACTGATGTTGAAGCTTAAACTCCAATATTTTGGCCACCTGATTTGAAGAGCTGACTCATTTGAAAAGACCCTGATGCTGAGAAAGATTGAAGGCAGGAGAAGGGGACGACAGAGGATGAGATGGTTGGATGGCATCACCGACTCAATGGACATGAGTTAGAATAAAGTCTGGTAGCTGGTGATGGACAGGGAGGCCTGGTGTGCTGCATTCCATGGGGTTGCAAAGAGTTGGGCACGACTGTATGACTGAACTGAACACACACTCATTGGGAATAAGGTGAACTGACCTCTCCTGGAGAAACAGTCGGACTGTCAAGGAAGCCCTGCCCATCCCTAGAAGTGACAAAGGTCCCATATCCACAGCCCAGAGACTATAAACCACAAAGTCTATAGTCGCAAGCTTATGGTCTCATCTTCTGGATAGACCAACAAAGAAAGATGCTCATAAGTGGGCACAGGATAGCTGGAAGGTTCCCTGTGGACAGAAGAAGCTTGGCAGACACTGGGCACAGATAGTTTACTGTAGTCTCTCAGTTTCTGGAAAGGCGGGACCCCCCTCCTTTGATAGTAATTCTCTCCCTATAACTTGATTCACATCTGTAAAGACCCTGTCTTCCAACAAGGTCCTATTATGAGGTATCAGAATTTATGACTTCACACTATGAATGTTGGGGGGACAGGGTACAATTCAACCCATAACAAGAGACAAGCAGTCATTAAAAGTAGAAAAAGAGGCACTTTACAAAGTTGATCAGATATAGTTAAACTTGGGGTTTAATGAAAAATTAGAGTGAATTTCTCCCAAAGAACTTCATAGACCTTTACTCCTGGGTACAGTATATGACGAAAACATTCTGGTCAAGTCCTCTCTGCTCAGTTCGGTTGCTCAGTGTGTCTTACTCTTTGTGATCCCATGGACTGCAGCACACCAGGCTTCCCTGTCCATTACAAACTCCCAAAATTTGTTCAAACTCATGTCCATCAAGTCGGTGATGCCATTCAACCATCTAATCCACTGTTGTTCCTTTCTCCTCCTGCCTTCAATCTTTCCCAGAATCAGGGTCTTTTCCAATGAGACAGTTCTTCGCATCAGGTGGCCAAAATATTGGAGCTTCAGCTTTAGCATCGAATATTCAGGACTGATTTCCTTTAGGATTCTCACTAATCAGTTATTTAATTAAAATGAAATTAATCTGCACAGACATGGCTGAATATGTTTTATTCATTTATTAGGAAACATGGATCATTTCCCATTTACAGAATGAAAGTTGCTACTTTCATGGTCAATAATCCATTAATCACCATGCAGCACAGCAAAGCTCCCTACCACTGCCCACTCTCCACCATCTTGTGTTGACAAAATGCTGTGGTCATTTATTTCTGTTTCCTAAGGACAAGGCAGCAGCACAATGTCAGTTTATGAAGCAATAATCACATATCTTCAATTCTCAGCAAGTAAAAATTATAATGTCTATACTAAGAGGTCTGATATCTCTCTTTTTAATAAAAATCCATTATGAAACAGACACTGTGAAAAAAACATTATGTTTCACATCTAGATACTTCTAATCTGATAGATTAAGACATGATGACAAAGGATTAATTTCCAAAATATATAAACAGGTTAATATAAAAAAAAGCTCAATCAAAATATGGGCAGAAGACCTAAGTAGACATATCTCCATAAAAGACACACAGATGGCCAACAGTCACGTGAAAGAATGCTCAATATCATTAATTATTAGAGAAATGCAGGTCAAAACTATAATGAGGTATCACATCAGAACGCCTAACATCAGAGAGTCTACAGATAAATACTGGAGGGAGTGTGGAGAAAAAGGAACCTTTCTACATTGTTGGTGGAAATGTAAATTTGTCCAGCCAACATGGAGAACAGCATGGAGGTTCCTGAAATACTAAAAATAGAGTTCCCTTATGATCCAGTGATCCCATTCCTGGACATATATCTGGAGAAAACTCTTATTTGAAAAAATACATGCACCCCAATGTTCATAGCAGCATAGCAGCACTATTTACAGTGGCCAAGACATAAAAATAGTTTAAATGTCCCCTGACAGGTGAATGGATAAAGAAGATGATGTAGCTTATATATACAATGGAATATTACTCGTCCATAAAAAAGAATTGAAACAATGTCATTTGCAGGGTCATGAATAGGCCTATAGATTATCATACTAAATGGAGTATATCAGAAAGAGAAAGACAAATATCATATAATTTATATGTTAAATCTAAAAAAAGATAATACAAATGAGCTTATTTACAAAACACAAATAGACACACACACACATGGAAAATAAACTTATGGCTGCCAAAGGGGAAAGAGGAAGAGGGATAAATTGGAAGTTTGGACTTAACATATACATGCGTACATGCTAAATTGCTTCAGTCACATCTGACTCTTTGCAACTCTATGGACAGTAACCCATCAGGTTACTGAACCCTCTGTCTACGGGTTTCTCCAAGCAAAAATATTGGAATGGACTGCTATGTCCTCCTCCAGGGGAACTTCCAAAAACAGGAATCAAACCTGCACCTCTTATGTCTCCTGCATTGGCAGGTGGGTTCTTTACCACTAGAGCCACCTGGGAAGCCCAATATATACATGCTACTGAATATAAAATAGATGAACAAAAATACCTGCTGAGTAGCATGGGGAACTATATTTACTATCAAGATACTAAATCCGAAACAGAATATATATGAAAGTGAAAGTTGCTTGGTCATGTCCGACTCTTTGCCACCCCATGGACTATGCAGTCCATGGAATTCTCTAGGCCAGAATACTGCAATGGTAGCCTTTCCCTTCTTCAGGCGATCTTCCCAACCCAGGGGTCAAACCCAGGTCTCCCGCATTGCAAGCAGATTCTTTACCAGTTGAGCACAAAGGAAACCCATGTGTGTGTGTGTGTGTGTGTGTGTGTGTGTGTGTATAACTTAATGACTTTACTGTACACCTGAAAGTAACACACCTTTGTAAATTAACTATACTTCAATTTTAAAAAGTGATTGAAATGGAAAAAATCATGATGTTCAGACCTGAAGCTTCCTAAAGCATTCTGTAAGAAGCAGACCAATGTTTTGAAAAACAGATATGCACCGTTATGAACTCAGGTTTTCAGGGCCACAGTTGTAAGTTATCTTGAAATTGCCTGCCTTTGGAAATACTCTATTAAAAAGGCATTATTACACTGAGATTTCAGCATTTAAAATGAGTGCTGGAAATTCTTCATTAATTATTTCTATTCTAAAATTAAATAAAATAGCAATAAAGCTAATTAAACATCAAGCTTTTTAAGAGAAATGAGTAGACATGCTTAACTACTCCTGAAAATAAACACATAACATGGTTCTATTCAACCAATGAAATGAATAGATTTCCATGAGAGTATTTGTTGTTGCTGTTGTTCAGTCACCAAGTTGTGTCCGACTCTGTGACTGCATGGACTACAGCACAACAGATTTCCCTGTTCTCCACTATCTCCTGGAGTTTGCTCAAACTCCATTGAGTCAGTGATGTCAAACAGCCATATCATCCTCTCTTGTCCCCATCTCTTCTTGCCCTCAATGTTTTCCAGCACCAGGGTCTTTTCCAATGAGTCAGCCCTTCACATCAGGTGGCCACAGTATTGGAGTTTCAGCGTCACAGTTGAATATTCAGGGTTGATTTCCTTTAGGTTGAATGTTCAGGGTTGATTTCCTTTAGGTTGAATATTCAGGATTGATTTTCGGAAATGATTTGATATCTTTGCTGAGAGTATTACCAATTTAGAAAGCTAAACCAAGATGAATAGCAAATGAAAAACAAGTAAGGGGAAAAAAGAGAGAATGAAAAGAAGGAGAAAGTAAGAGATGGATGGTGATGAGAAAAAAAAAGGGGAAATAAGAGAAAAAGAATAAAAGAAGCAAAACAGCCTGTGAGTGAAACACTAACTTACTAAGAAGTCATTTATACTGGGTTTTGAACCACTGATTAGTACTGTAAAGGTTTAAAATAGTGCTTTCTACATGGGATTGCAATTGCAGTGAATATTCAGGATTGATTTCCTTTATAATTGAATCGTTTAATCTCCTTGCTGTCCAAGGGACTCTAAAGAAGTCTCCTTCAGCACCACAGTTCAAAAGCATCACTTCTTCAGCACTCAGCCTTCTTTATGGTCCACCTCTCACATCCATACATGACCAGTGGAAAAACCAGATATTTGATTATATGGACACTTGTTGGCACTGCTTTCTCTGTTTTTTAACACGCTGTCTAGGTTTGTCATAGCTTTCCTTCCAAGGAGCAAGTTTCTTTTAATTTCATGGCTGCAGTCATGGTCTGAAGTGATTTTGGAGCCCAAGAAAATAAAGTCTGTCACTGTTTCCACTTTTTCCCCTTCTATTTGCCATGAAGTGATGGCATGATCTTCATTTTTTGAATGTTGAGTTTTAAGCCAGGTTTTTTCACTCTCTCCTCTTTTACCCTCATCAAGGGGCTCTTTAGTTCTTTTTCACTTTCTGCCATCACAGTGTTATCATCTGCTTATCTGAGGCTGTTGATATTTCTCCTGGCAATCTTGATTCCAGCTTGTGAATCATCCAGTCCATCATGTTGTATGATATACTCCACATAGAAGTTAAATAAGTAGGGAGCTAAATAAGTAGTTAAACGCATAAGTGTTTATGCGTACTTCTTTCCTAATTGTGAACCAGCCGGTTGTGCCATGTTTGGTTCTGTTGCTTCTTGACTTGCATACAGATTTCTCTGGAGACAGATATGGTAGTCTGCGATTTCCATCTCCTTAAGAGTTTGCCACAGTTTGTTTTGATCCACATAGTCAAAGGTTTTAGCATAGTCAATGAAGCAGAAGTAGATGGGATATAACTCAGCCATAAAAATAATGAAATGATGCCATTTGCAGCAAGATGAGTAGACCTAGAGATTATTACACTAAGTGAAGTAGGTTGGAGAAAGACAAATATTACATGATATCACTTATATGTGGAATCTAAGAAATAATACAAATAACTTATTTACAAAACATACTAAATTTATGGCTATCAAAGCCCCTTTTGGAGGGATAGATTGGGAATTTGGTATTAACTGACACACTACTATATATAAAATAAATAAACAACAAGGGCCTACTCTACAGAACAAGTAAGTATATTCAGTGTCTTGTAATAACCTATAATGGAAAAGAATCTGAAAAAAAATATACATGTAACTTTGCTATACACCTGAAACTAACAAAACATTGTAAATTAACTATATTCCAATAATTTTAAAAAAGAAATATTCGGAGTGACCAAGCATACTGTATTTCCATAATACCTTATATGTTTGTTTGTTTTATTTAAATTTCATGTTTTTTGAAATACTCAAATCTTGGTATTAGGATAAGTTTAGAAGTCAGTATAAAAAAAGATACCAAGAAAGGATGGAGGAACCTGTGCTTAATTCTAGGAATAAACAGGCTAAACTATGCTTTGTGCTATGCTTAGTTGCTCAGTCATGTCCAACTCTTTGCAACCCCATGGAATATATCCTGCCAGGCTCCTCTGTCCAAGGGTTTCTCCAGGCAAGAATACTGGAGAGGGTTGCTATGCTCTCCTTCAGGGCATCTTTCCAACCTAGGAATCGAACCCAGGTCTTCCACATTGGAGGCAAATTCTTTACCATCTGAGCCACCAGGGAAGCCTGAACTATGCCTTCCAGCCCTTTAACTACTTTTATCAAAACCTCAGTCTACTTTGTCTAGGACAGAACTCTCTGGGCACCAGCAATGTTGCCAGAACAAAATTTTTGCATCATAGAATTTGAGCACTGAAATGGGAAAATGAGTAAACTGAATTAAGCAGTTTACACTGCAAATTGAGCAAGAAAACAAAAAGAAAGACACTAAATTAGAGATTTCTCTGTAGTCAGAGCTCTCTCCAGTTGCCTCCAACAGACATTGGGGTACCATGAGGGTGCTCAGTCATGTCCAACTCTTTGTAACTCCATGGACTGTAGCCCTCTGGGCTCCTCTGTCCATGGAATTCTCCAGGCGAGAATACTGGAGCCGGTTGCCATTTCTTACTCCAGGGAATCTTCCCAACCCAGGGATTGAACCTCTATTTTGGTCTCTGCTATGTCCGCTGCTATACTTAACCAACCTGTCACTACAAGACCAGTCCACTCCAGAGAAAATAGGGCTGCATTCTTGTCTAGGGGTCTGTCTAGTTAGAAGAGTGAACTGTCTAGGAAACAAAAAATCTCAAGTAATCCTCTACTTTTAAACCTTGAAAATCCCAAAACACCTTGAAGTAAACTCTTACTCTTCAGTATCCTTTTCTCTCGTCTCTTCTCTGTGTATTCTCTACCCATATTCTCCCTAACCTGCCTAACCCATCTCTGCAGATGAAGAGGGTTCATGAACAGAAAGCTAATTCAATCCTATGTTTCCTTCCAGAGGTTAGATGAATAAAGACAATAAATATGGAGCTGCCTTCTGTATGCCACTTGTCATGCCTTCAATCAGTAAAGACTTTGGGAAGAAAGAAATGAGGCAGGAGATGGTGATGCCTCTGATCAGGAAGAGTCCAATGTCCTCAAAGTGGTAGGAGAGGAAACCTACTCAACCACACATCTTCCAGCATTTTCTCTTTTTGCTGTCTCACTACTTTCCAAGCCAAAGACTTGGCACCAACTGGATAAATCCAAGCCCCTAGGTCTTATATTACCCATAAATTCTGAGTTGAAAAGCTTCCAAATCTGTTAGTAGGTATTGTCAACCTTCACTTGGCTACCCAATCAAAGAAAAAACAAAAAGTAGCTAGTAATTGTACAATCTTTTTACGCTTTATTTCATTTAAGATATCTGCCATCTGAATTCTCTTTTCAGTTAGTCGACATGTATTTATGGAGTACTTACTATATGCCAAGGACCATTTCAGTTTCACTCATATACTCAATATGCCAATCATCTGATTTTTAACTAAAACCTCCTTTTTATTCTGCCTCCCAAATGTAGCTATGTCTGTCAAAACTGCTGCTTTCTCCTGTATTTGTAACGAGTCATTACTAGTCACCATGAGGCCATCTGTGCCAAATCAATGAGAAGTGACATGCAGTTTTTGTTTAATCCCTAAGATGCTGCATTCTGCAGGAAGGATAGTCATGCTACTAAATCCATCTTCAGCATTTCTAAACAACAGCGTATGTAACAGCTATTATATTTCTGCAGTAGCAAGAAGGGATACAGCGTATTATTAGCAGGAACTGTCCGTTACAATAGAATTATGATGTTATAAACAGAAAATAGATTTCCTTTTTTCTCTTTTTAATATTTTGCTTGACGTTCTTGGAAATGCAATTCTTGTACAAAAGTGGTTACACTTGTCAGGCATGTGGCGTGATTTCACCCAGCAATAAGCATCTCCTATGGGCAGCTGGCTAGACGTTAAACCTTTAATTTAACAATGTTGGTGCATCACAGTCACAAGTGGAGTGGCCGGGAAAGGAGTTCAATCACTCGAGATTTTAAAAACTTATTTAGTTTCAGGTTGGTTCGTTGTGTATTCAGCATTAAGATTTAAGTCTTTCCCCAGTATATAAAATCCTGCTGATGTATAAAGTCAAAGGATCACAAACATAAGTGAGGTAGTCTAACTGACTTGTGATCTGTTCCATGACTGATGTTTTATATTCCAGCCCAAGAGCACAGATAGACGATATTTTCCTATAAAACACAGAAGAATATCCTTCTAGCACACGAGTTTGTTTTCACAAATTGTCTTTTTTAATTTTCATTTTATAATAGAGTACAGTTGATTTATAATGTGTTAGTTTCAGGCATACAGCAAAGTGATTCAGTTATACTATACATGTATTTATTATTTTTCAAATTCTTTTCCCATTTAGATTATTACAGATTGTTGACTAGAGTGTCTTGTGCTATAAAGCGGCTCTTTGTTGGTTATCTGTGTTACATACAGCTGTGTGTACATATCAATCCCAAATTCCTAATCTACCACTCTCTCCCACCTTTCCACCCTCCACCCTCCCCACAGCCCATGCTCATACTCAGTAGCTCAGTCATGTCCAACTCTTTGTGACTCCATGGACCATAGCCCGCCAAGCTCCTCTGTCTGTGGAATTTTCCAGGCAAGAATATTGGAGTGGGTTCCCATTTCCTACTCCATCCTCCACCCCCCACTGCCCACAATTGTTTTCTAAGGCCTTGAGTCTGCTTCTGTTTTGAGTTTATTTGTATAATTCTTTTAGTCTCTGAGTCATCCCTCATTCTCCTATTTATAATAGTATTAACAGGATAAAAGCTGTGCTGGCTCTATGATTAATGGTAACTGAAATTAGCTGAGTGTTCAGAGATTTGGGGAACTAGTGGACACATACTCCATATGAACGGAGCAGCTTGTGTTCAGCTCCAGCCAATGACAAGAAAGGGAGCCAAGTATAACCAGATCTTCAGAAATTTTGAAAGTCATAAATCCACTTTCCATGTGATTCTCTTGATTTCTAAATATTGACAACTAATTTGAAATTTAATTAAAAAAACCTGTGGAGACCTGCGCTAGTGCAGTAAACACATTTATGTGGTTTGTTTATGAAAACTTTGAAACTAGAATACTTGACTAGCATCTGTTTCAAAATGGAATAGCCATTTTCAGAAAACTAAAAGTTTAGACAACTTATCACTAGCCTTCCACCTGTAAAATATATAATTAATAGCTATACAAAGTCAAAACCAAAGTAATCCTGTGTGTTCAGTGGCTCAGCTGTGTCCCACTCTGTGACCTGATGAACTGTAGACCACCAGGCTCCTCTATCCATGGGATTTCCCAGGCAAGAATACTGGAGTGGGTTGCCATTTCCTTCTCCAGAGGAATCTTGCCTACTTAGGGATCAAAACAGCATCTCCTGCATTGGCAGGAGAATTCTTTACCACTAAGCCGCCAGGGAAGCCCTAGCATATGGCAATAAGATATGAGAAGGAATGAAGAGTAAACCAAAAATATTCCCCAGTGGCTCAGCGGTAAAGGATCTATCTGCAGTGCAGGAGACCCAAGTTCAGTCCCTGTGTTGGGAAGATCCCCTGGAGGAGGAAACAGCAACCTACTCCAGTATTCTTGCCTGGGAAATCCCAATCCATGGACTCTCAAGAGTGAGACTTGACTGAGCAACTAAATAAAAACAACAAATACGTAATCAAATATTGCTTATAGCAACATAGGGAAATACATACAATATGAGTAGAATATGAGTAAGCATACACAAAATGAAATAGTGAAATCATAACACATGAATTGGGATAAGGATAAATGGGTTTCCCACAATTGTATTGTATAAAAAACAGTAAAAGTATTAATTAGCAAATCAACAATTGCCCATGGTCCCTAAGGTAGTACTATCCCATAGAACTTTTCTTGATGCTGAAATATTTTTTACTAGCAATTTCCAATATTAGGTATCCATTAGTCACATATTATCTGTTGTGCACTTGAAATGTGGTGAATATAACTGAGGAACTGAAATTTGAGCTTGAAATACATGACTAGAGGCTACTCTAATGGATGGTGTGCCTTTAGTGTAACATTTGAAAGACTAATAATGTGTATCATCCTGGAAGTCTGACAGGATGACTATCAAGAAATATCTTGCTTAATATATTAAGGAAAAAAAAAAGTCATATAGCAAACTTTGAGACTAATAAAGTAGCCTTAGCATTGTTTTTGTTTGTTTGTCTGTTTTCCTGGATATATCTTTTACTTTTCCCTTTTTTGTCTCCTTATAGTTAAGAAAATCTAGTTTATGTAGAAAACAAATTTCATTTTCAGTTCAGTTTTATATATGGACTATTTTGTCACATGATATTTAATTATATATGCAGTCAGATTTCTACCTATGTATTTACTCTTTTGTTGTTATTTGGTCCATCTTTAAATTTCTTTATGTTGCCTTTCATGCTTTTAGGGCATAATAAAATGGCTTAATGCCATAAATTTTATTCTTTTGTTATTTTTTCCAAACTTTTAATTTTAAGCAGTATCTTAGATTTTAATGATCATTCTTAAATTTATTACTGTGTACTCCCACTTATAGATTAAGAATTTTGTTAGAATTGTGCACAATGTGTATTTACACATAATTCACTCTTATTTAGTTTTCTTTAATGCTCCTGCATGCAATTCCAAATTTCCTTTTGCGATTATTATCTTTTTAATTTGTTCATTTTGGGTTTACCTGATATGGAAAACTGTAAAAAGAACCTATTTGGTTATTTTACAGTAGAAAAATAATCTTAAAGAAATAGAATCAATAAAAAGTATGTTTTACAGTGAAAAAGAAAATTGTATGAAAGAACCTGAAAGTAAAAATGTTCATAAAGTATTGCTTGATTGGAGTTGTTCTAGAAGAGAAAGATCTCTAGAAAATTGTAAATACAGAATACAAGAGGGACAACCCACAAACTGTAATGCTATTGAACTTTAAAATTTTCCCTTTCCAAAGAATTTGAGAACCAAATGTATATAAAAATAATTTTATGCAAGGAAATAAATTTAGAGAAAGAAGCTTATTGATGGCAAATAGAGTGTCTTTATACCACTGACAAAGAAAGACTATTAATATTTACTTCATCTTAATCCCTGCCCTTAGAGCTAAGCATCCCCAGCTGATATACAGTCAAATGCACAAAGAATCTCAAACCATTGAGAAGAGTAAGGGATTTCCTGGTAGTGACGACATTAAAGGCAGGTAGTCATAGAATTTCTGACTTAGGAAAACGTCATCAGCTTAGTCCTTTAACAACATGGTGAATTCACCCATGAATATGAGAGTAAAGGAAATTTTCATCAGCAATTACAGAAAATATTATTGAATTACACATTTGGAGATGAAAGATTACAAGCCTGAGAAAGGTGACTGTGTAGAATGCCACACCCATAGCTGAGAGTATAAAAACACCCCAGTCTGGGAGGTGACATTAATCCTCAAAATCTTCTCCTAGTCACTCACCTGAACTCACATCACCTGTGAAGATGTCCTACAACTGCTGCTCTGGAAACTTCTTCTCCCGCTCCCTCCAGGACCACCTGGGTTACTCAGGCTCCTCCTGTGGCTCCTCCCTCCCTAGGTCTACAGGACTGACCTCTGCTCTCCCAGCTCCTGCCAGCTGGGCTCCTCTCTCTACAGTCAGGAGACCTGCTGTGAGCCAATCAGGACCCAGACTGTGGTGTCCAGTCCCTGCCAGACGTCCTGCTACCACCTGAGGACCTCCACATTCTCCAGTCCCTGCCAGATGACTTTCCCTGGGTCTCTGGGCTTCAGGTCCAGCAGCTGCAGCTCCCTGAGCTCTGGATCCAGAAGCTGCTACTCAGTGGGCTGTGGATCCCGTGGCTTCAGACGGCTGGGTTATGGAATCTGTGGCTTCCCTTCCCTGAGCAGTGGATCTGGATTCTGCCGGCCAACCTTCTTTGCCTCCAGGAGTTGCCAATCATCCTGTTACAGACCAACCTGTGGATCTGGCTTCTAGTGATCAGCTTGTGAAGAGTTCAGATGTTTTCAGCAATGTGTCCAATCTCTGAACAGAGCTTCTATCATCTTCATGATCTTCAGGAAGATTAACGGCTCATCACATTTTTTCCAGTCATAAAATACTGACCAAAAATTGTCTGCTATGCATACTTAATGATCAATTTTATTGATTGATTTACTGAACACATTAATGGAGTTAGTAAAATAAATGCAATATATTACTAGATCAATTAATGAAATTTATGTTAAGAAACAAATGAATTAATGTTAATTAATTAATGGAATCCTTGTTCATGTATTCACAAAATACATAAAAGCCTAATGTAATAGGCTTACATTTACATAAATGTAGGCTTACAATTACATAAATGTAATAAACTCTTTCAATCTGCCTTCTAAATATGCTGTTAATTTTATTGTTAGTTTTAACTGGTTAAATTTTGTTTTTTTTTCCTTTTGCTTTTTTTGTGGAGGGATATTTAGGTTCAAATTTACTATACCTTTGAAGGCCAACTTTGGAAACCCAATATTGATAGATTTGAACGAATTTATTGTGAGCTTTGAGGTTACCCTGTGGCTCAGTGGTAAAAGAATATGCCTACAATGCAGGAGATGCGGGTTCTATCCTTGGGTTGGGAGGATCCCCTGGAGGAAGCCACAGCAACCCACTCCAGTTTTCTTGCTGGGAGAAGCCCATGGACAGAGAAGCCTGGAGGGCTAGATCCCATGGGGTCCCTAAGAGTCGTACATGACTGAAGCAACTGAGCACGCACGTCGTGGGCTTTAAATATTTTCCTTCAAAACTTCTGCTTTCTGGAATCCTTATATTGCATACATAGACTTCCTATGCATAAAATCTCAGGAGTGGCATAAAACACATTTTCTTCAAAAGATGTGGGGCATTGACGTTTGTTGATTGAAGGAGGAAACAAGGAACTTAGAAAATACAACCAAGTTGGGGAAGTTTTTAGATTATATGGGAAGTTTGTACATTAGCTTAAAGAGCTTTCTTTGATTCAATCCATGTTGGGTGACAAAGAAAACCTTATTCCTTCATCTCACTGAAACTGTTATGTGTAATTGATTTCTTCACAGGTGCAAGAAGGAAGTCAATTACCTTTGGTAAGAATTAATTAGGTTCATGAGATGTAGAGTCTCACCTTCTTGTATCCAAAATCCAACTAAACATGGCTGGAAAAACACAAGCCTTTCATTTTAGAAGTTATTGCTTCATTCATATCTTATCATATATTTACACACTTCTTGACTTTACATTGCCATTCTGGTATTTTACAGGTTAAATGCTTCAGAAAACAACATGAAGTTAAAATAGATAACATGTTGATACGATCTAAAGCTAATAACAAAAAGACAGTATCTTTATACAGAGATAAAGAGAAATGTTCAATAAATTTTCCCTTTCATTGTTTTTCAGACCACTATAAGGATCATGAGAAACACATTTTATGGACTACTAATTTTACACATAAGGAAATGAAGACTCAAAGCAGATCAAGGATTCATTGTAGGTCCCAGTCTTACAATGAAATCAAGATTCAAGATTTTATGACAAATGACTAACTTAAGAAGTGAGGACACAAGCAATTTGGGACAGAATAAGGAGAACTTTGAGAAGATGAAATAAAATGAACAAAGCAGAGAGGTACAAATGTACTTGTGTTTAGGGAATTATTGAAAATCAAGTTACAGTTTGTATGGACTAGTAATGGAAAATCAGGCTACAGATATGTAATAGGTCTGTTTCACTTCATTGTTTTGGACATGTTGAATTTTGGATCACATTAGTCTTAGTATTCATCTCATCTTATTTATACTGTTGAAATAGCTTTCTGCTAGGTCATTTTCATTCTATTTTCTATACCTGTTTAAACATTCTCAAATACTTTAAAAAGTAAAGCTTTTGCCAAATATTACGTAAAGTAGTATATCACTATATTTCCTCATTTTATATAAATATGTTCCTATTAATATATAACACAATATAAAAATATAAAATATATAATAAACAGTTAAACTCTTAAATCCCATACTGCAAATAGAGTAGCAGAGTTTCTGGTAGAATTTTTTGGGTTCTGGAGCAATGAGGCTCCCCAAGTAAATACCCCTCTGGCCTATATGCACAGCTTCCTTGAGGCCAGAGAAGGATTCTCTAAGTTGAGTTTCAGATGCAAGCAAACCCACTGGTTGGGTCAAACAGTTTGGCAAACCACAATGGTGTTGTGGCATCTGTGGTACTTGAAAGAAATAAAGGAAACCTGCAACATGACGTTCATGGCAACCTCAATGGAAAAATCACAACATAGGCAAATAAAATTGTAGATTTTAAAACCTGTAGTGCAACATATCTTTGGAAAATCAAATTCTTTAATACTTGAGCATAATAGAGGTACAAAACGTGACCATGGACCAAGTGATCATGAGTCGTAGCTGTCCATCACAAGCTGCGTTCTGATGAAAATTCCAAATCATCAAGTCGGTGGACTCAGTAGCAATCCATGGTAAGATGGAAATAGCTTGGAACTTCCCTGGCGGTCCAGTGGTTAAAACTTCACTTTCCAATGCAGGGGGTGCAGACTGAATCCCTGGTTGTGGCACTAAGATCTTACATGCCTTGTGGTCAAAAAAACTAAAACACAGAAGAGAAGCAATACTGTAACAAATTCAATAAAGCCTTTAAAACTGGTCCACATCAAAAAGTCTTTTAAACAAAAAGTAGCTTATTCAGAAATAAGCACTAGCAAAACAAGAAAGCAGGCCCAGACCACCTGTTATAACCAGCGTTGCACAACCACTCCTTTCTCAGGTCACACGTGTGGTCGCATTGGGTGCCTCAAAGGACCAGCTGAAGGAGGAAGGGAACAATCCCAGTGACGCTTGCAGATGGGTTGACCCCTTGCATGGTTACCTTAAAGACCGTGATGAGAAAAAAAGCATTTCCTCTATGGGTAGAATTGTAGGTCTAAATCTGGTTATCCACTCGTGTAAAAGAGAGAAGTGGCCCCAGTTGGTAATACAACTAGATTCCTAGACAGCGGTAATTGACCTGGCCAGCTAGTAAGAGAGCTGGAAGGAAAACTATTAGAACAATGAGACAGTAAAGTCTGGCATACAGACTTGTGGATGGATGTACACCAGTGGGTCCAAAGTGTGATGATCTTTATTATTTCTTTTCAGTGCCTACCAGAATGTATCCATCATGGAAGAGGAACTGAAAACTCAAGTTGAAAAAATGACTTTCAGTTGATGCCAGCTTGCCTTTGCCAGAAGTCCTAACAATGCTGGCAAGGTGAGCATGTGAATAAGTGACCACAAGAGACTGTAGACGGGTCCAACAACATAAACTCCCACTTACACATCTGATACCATCAATGCCACAGCAAAGGTCCAATCTGTCAGCAACAGAGGGCAAGGCTAAACTCCCAGTGTGGCACATTCCTCAAGGAAACCAACTGGTCACTAGGTTGCAATTAAACACGGCCCCCTTCTGTCATGAAAGGACCAGTGGTTCACCCTCAAACATGTGCCTACTTATTCAGAGTAAGCCTCTGTTTTTTCGTGCTTATCTCAGCAGCACCATTATTCAGGAGCTGATGAAAAAATTGATCCACCAGCATGGAATCCCTCACAATGCAGGGTCCAGTCAGGAAATCCACTTCATAGTACAGGCAGCAAGAACTGAGGTCCATTAATATATATGAAAACCCACTGGACCCTGAAGCTCTCTGCCTTATGGTGCATTAAATAGTCCCACTGCCAGCAAAAACTGAAGTTTGCTTGGAGCAGGCAAGCAATGCCCTCAAACACTGGGTTCCAAATATCTAGTTGTTATCATCATCAATGACCCATTAAAGTGCTTTGTGCTTCCTATTTTTGCGACTTGAATTTCCAAAGATAGAAGCATGGTTCCCAAAGACAAACTTACTAAAGGACACATCAATCAAGGGTTTCACTAAAGTACAAATATGGTTGCTGGCTGAGCACTTTGGGTTGCTTGTTTCAGGCAAAAAAAGAGAAAAGAATTAATATCTAATCTAAGGGTAGATAATCCTGATTAATAGAAAGTGGTAGGGTTACTGTGGGGATGATGCCCTGGAGGAGGAAATGGCAACCCACTCCAGTATTCTTGCCTGGAGAATCTCCATGGACAGAGAAGCCTGGAGGGCTATAGTCCATAGGGTCACAAAGAATCAGACACAACTGAAGCAAAAGAGCACGCAGGGTTATTGCTGCACAGTGAGGGTAGGAGGGAGTATGTGTGGAGCTCAGTGGACCTACTTGGATGGCGCTTGAAATTTCCTGTCCAATTGTGGATATAATTTGTCCTATACAGTAACTCTGGCAAGAAAAGGATATGGCTATCAGAGTTCATGCCAAGTGTATGCAACTCTTTGCAACTCCATGGGCAGTAAGTAGCCCTCCAGGCTCCTTTGTCCATGGAATTCTCCAGGCAAGAATACTGGAGTGGGTTAGCATTGCCTTCTCATACCTCTTGGGAATAAAGGCAGGGACGATACCACCCAGAAATCCACTGAGACCAATAGAAGTGGTAGCTGAGGGCAAGGCAAAGTTACAGTGGGTTGTGCGGGAGGGAGATAATGAATACCCACGGCAGCTCTAGGATCAAATGCGGAGAGAGTCTGTTTCATCAGGCTGAGTCACTCTTGTACATTTCCCTCGGAAGGAAAGCCGACCAGAGCCACGGAGAATCTCTCTCCTGATAGGTTGACTTTCAAGGTGCAAATGGTGGACCCTGACAGGGACAGATATGCATTGAAACTCACATCACATCTCTTCTAAAAAGGAATAGCTATCCAGCTGTGACAAGTGAGGTTATCGGACAGCCTGTCTCTGCTGGCTTCATTCAGATCTGTCTCAGATTTCAAGCCACGCTCAGGTTTTGCTCATAGCAGCCGTTTGTCATGACTGAACAAGGTGGTCAAATGGCTTTTTTTTCTTTTGCAAACTCTTGGTCTCCCATTCCTGTCTTATTGCCTGCTTCCTAGAGAATCCAACTAGCACATATTCCCTCTATTCTTTCTTGAAGTTTAATGTTTCCTTTTAAAATTATTTCCTTCAGTCTAAAAAATTTCTGTGTTTATTTCAATGTACATTTATCTGAGATAATTAACTCACTGGAAATTAGGACTCAGCTATTGTGCTATTCAAAGGAAAAAATAAAATGGAGAACAGGAGTGACAAAAGAAAAAGGTATTTTTGAAAGAAATTATAGAAAAGAATTGGGAGGAGCTAAGATGGCGGAGGAGTAGGACGGGGAGAACAATTCTCCCCCACAAATTCATCAAAAGAACATTTAAATGCCGAGTAAATTCCACAAAACAACTTCTGAATGCCAGCAGAGGATATCAGGCACCCAGAAAAGCAACCCAAGTCTTCGAAAGGAGGTAGGGAAAATATAAAAGACAAAAAAAGGGACAAAAGAGGGAGGGATGGAGTTCTGTCCTGGGAAGGGAGTCTTAAAAAGAGAGAAGTTTCCAAATACAAGGAAACCTTCTCACTGCCGAATCTGTGCCGAGCCTTGGAAGCACAGAGGGCAACATAACAGGGAGGAAAAATCAATAATTAAAACCCACACATTGCGAGCCCTACGGTAACTCCCCCAGCGGAGAAGCAGCGCAGACGCCTGCATACACCATTAGCAAGTGGGGGCTGGGCAGGGAGGCGCGGCGCGGGCTGCATCGCAAGGATCTGGCCTGAATACCCTGAGCACTATCTGAGTGAAATAATTTGGGCTGGCAAACCAGACTGTGGGATATCTACCACGCGAAAAGCCAGCCCTAACCTATGACACCGCCAGGCCCACGCAGGGAACAAAGAACTGAACAGAGATAGCCGGCAGCAGACCATCCCCCTCCGGTGATAGGCAGCCAGAGCCGGAAGGGGGCAATCGCAGCCCCAGAGAGACATTATCTATGAAACTGTAAGCAGGCTTCTTTGCTAACTAAAACTTCTTGGGAGTCTGGACGGTCAACATCTGCCTGAGAAGGTGTGCCGGTGCGCAACTAGATAACCGAGCGGCGGGGAGGCGATAAATCGCAGCAATCGTGCGCGCAAAACACCTCATCACCTGAGCTGCTCGGATCTGGGAAGGGCACAAAACGCAGGCCCAACCGAGAGTCTGCGCCTCTGAGGACTACCCGAGTGCCTGAACCTGAGTGGCTTGGACCTGGGAAGTACAGGCAGCCCAGGGCCAGCCGCGGATGGTTCACGGCGGAGCAACCTAGAGCCTGAGCAGCATGGGCAGAGAGGCTACACGCGCCGTGAACAGGGGGCAGGCCCAGTGTGGCTGAGGCACTCCGAGCACACACCAGTGTTATTTGTTTGCAGCATCCCTCCCTACCTCCCCTCAGTGCGACTGAACAAGTGAGCCTATAAAAAAAAAAAAAATTTAAGTCCTCTATCATTCCTTTAATTTCCACTTTTATAACCGATTACTTTGCAAAAAAAAAAAAAAGAAGACCCTATTTTTTTGAAGCAAATTTCATATATATAATTTTTTTAAATAATTTTTTGACCTTTTTTTCTTTTTCCTTCTTTTCTTTAACATTGTATTTTTGAAATTCCAAACTCTACTCTAGATTTTTAATTTTTGGTATTAGTTATCAATTTTGTACCTATATTTTCTTTATAATTTTTGCGACCTTATTTGTTTTTGTTTGTTCGTTTTTTCTCTCTTTCTTTTCCTTCTTCTTTTCTTTAACGTCGTATTTTTGAAATTCCAAATTCTACTCTAGATTTTAAATTTTTGTTTTTATGTATTTGTTACCAATTTTGTACCTTAAGAACCCAATCTTCAGTACCCATTTTTCACTAGGGAGCGAGATTACTGGCTTAATTTCTCTCTCTCCCTTTGGACTCTCCTTTTTCTCCACTAGGTCGCCTGTGTCTCATGGGATTCTCCAGGCAAGAATACTGGAGTGGGTTACCATTTTCTTCTCCAGGCGATCTTCCTGACCCAGGAATCAAACCTGGGTCTCCCGCATAGCAGGCAGAGGCTTTAACCTCTGAGCCACCACACACATGCAGAAGAGGGGTGCAAATGGGAGAGGATTGCACTAGTCCTGTGCCATTCCAACTGACAAGAAGCATATAATTACCTAGTGCACAAGATGACCTTAGACCTCAGAATATTTTCAGTGCAATTCTGCTGAAATCACATCTCCCAGCACGATGTCTTATAACTGCTCCTCTGCAAACTTCTTCTCAAACTCCCTTGGGGTCTATCAATGCTACCTAGGCTCCTCCTGATAGCTTACCATGAACAGTGTCAGATTCTTGATCTCCAAAGAAGATTTAGCTTTGAGTTGATCACTAAAGAGCTTTTGTGTAGCAAAGTTTTATTAAAGTATGAAAAGGGACAGTGAAAGCTTCTGACATAGACATCAGAAGGGGATAGACATCCCATCACTAGTGTAGCTGGGGGTTATATTGCACTTTAAATTAGCTATTGCAATAAATCAAAAGAATGCTTTAAGGTTGTAAAAACTTTACTAGACCCACTCCCACAATTTACATTTCAAGGTAACAGGATTAGAAGAGAATAGAAACTACCAGAATACAGAATTTACACCCTAAGGTATCAGGATAACCAGAAGGTTTTCAGAAGAGAAATGTCCTCAGCAGATAAAGGAACAGGATAATTCCCAGTAAGTGAAAGAAAAGAGGAAGAATAGTTGGCTTACCTAATTCAACATTCAGAAAACTAAGATCATGGCATCTGGTCCCATCATTTCATGGCAAATAGATGGGGAAACAATGGAAACAGTGGCAGATTTTATTTTGGGGAGATTTGGCAGATTTTTAACAAGGACCTAGAAGAAATAAAAATCAATATAAAATGAATGATGCAATAATGAAATTAAAAACACTCTGGAAACAAATAGTAGAATAACAGAGACAGAAGATAGGATTAGTGAATTAGAAAGATAGAATGGTAGAAATAAATGTCAGAGAGGATAAAAGAAAAAGGAATTAAAAGAAATGAGGACAATCTCAGAGACCTCCAGGACAATATTAAACGCTACAACTTCGAATCATAGGGGTCCCAGAAGAAGAAGACAAAAAGAAGACCATGAGAAAATCCTTGGGAGATAATAGTTGAAAACTTCCAAAATGGAAGGAAATAATCACCCAAGTCCAAGAAACCCAGAGAGTCCCAAACAGGATAAACCCAAGGTGAAACACCCCAAGACACATATTAATCAAATTAACAAAGATCAAACACAAAGAACAAATATTAAAAGCAGCAAGGGAAAAACAACAAATAACACACAAGGAATTCCATAAGGATAACAGCTGATCTCAATAGAAACTCTGAAGCCAGGAGGGAATGGCAAGACATACTGAAAGTGATGAAAGAAAATAACCTGAGCCCAGATTATTGTACCAGCAAGGATCTCATTCAAAGAAGGAGAAATCAAAAGCTTCTCAGACAAGCAAAAGCTGAGAGAATTCAGCACCACCAAACCAGCTCTCCAACAAATACTATTTTCTCTAGACAGAAACCAAAAACAGTCTATAAACTCGAACCCAAAACAATAATCAATGACAACGGGATCATACTTATCAGTAATTACCTGTGTAAATGGGTTGAATCCCCAGCCACCTGGTCTACAGCACTGACCTCTGCTCTCAAAAACCAGCCCCTGCATATCTTGTCTACAAGAGACCCACCTGACAACAGGACCCATGCAGACTGAAGGTGAAGGCCTGGAGATTCCATGCTACTTACTGACTGTGGATAGCAGGAGTAGCCCTATTTATCGGAGTCTGGGACTTTAAACCTTGGGCTTTGTACCCAGTTTCTGCCATCCAACCTACTGATCTAGGGAGCCTCTAGAAGTAGATATAACATTTGTAAATATATACCTGCCTTCACTGGAGCATCAATTTAAGTTAAATTCCACAACTTTCTAAGTCAATTCATCAAAATGCCTGCTCAGAGTTCCATCATGCTCATTATTTCCATTGGCACATATCTTCTTATTCCTTGGTCACCAGTTCCTTACTCAATCTCTTTCCGTCAAATGCAGGCTAACAGACTGATTCCTGAATCCTATGAATTTAAAGACATAATCCCCCAAATAAGTATAATATCAGCATTACTAATGGAATTTATGTTAATTTACTTTCTGCCCCAAATGGATACAAAGTTAAAGGATTATAACCCAGTAAACTAATTCATCCTGGCATTGAAATATTTTGTGTTATTGCTTATACATTTTGACGAGAGTTTGTGCTGATTCAACTTATCAGCTAAGCAAAAGCTCACCATGCTTGTGGAGGACATTCTGGAAGCCTAAAATGTTGTAGGGTATTCCTTGGTGGCTTAGTGGTAAGGATTTTGCCTGGCAATGCAGGAGTCAGAGGAGACTCGAGTTTGATCCCTGGGTTAGGAAGATTCTCTGCAGAAGGAAATGGTAACGCACTCCAATATCCTTGCCTGGGAAATCCCATGGACAAAGGAGTCTGGCAGGCTTTAGTCCATGAGGTTGCCAAAGTGTTGAAAGTGACTTAGTGACTAAACAACAACAACAAAAAATGTTGTAGATTTGATCTAATTTATTTGAACAATGGATATTTTTCTCATTCAGACTATAGTTACTAAATATTCATGTTGTGAAGTTTTGGAGCTTTATTGAATAAAACTCTCAGAATCAGGATAAATTTTGATTCTATCAAAGAATATGAGTCTTATCTATACGGACAGAGGGAATGTAATTGTGAAGCTGACAGATTCAAGGGGAATTTCATGAATAGATTTACATTGTTAGATTTATATGGCTAGTATAATAAATGAAAGAAAAACTAGAGAAAAGACCAATTTAAAAATCCACATGAACACTGAATACATTCTGAGTTTACCAAATATTTGTTAAAATTGACCAGATTCATACTTCTAATGGTGAGTTTCTAATGTCATTCACTTTTTCATATGTATGAGAAGATATAGACAATGATTTTAGTGGGAAGGATACAGCTTCAGAATCACAGATAGAGCCTGTGATTCCACATCAGTGCTTTCCTAAAGCCCAAATGAAATTTAGATGAAAACAAAAGCCTTTATATCAGCCAATTTGACTATTTCATTCTGACCTCAATATAAAGTTGGAGACACTACTTGTTTATTTATTTATTTATTTTGGTAACATGCTCAATGTTTACAGGCCGAGTATCTAATGAAACCTTAAGAGACCAAGATAAATAGATTTTTGAGTAATGAAAGTGGATACACAGGAGATGTGGCTTTAATCCCTGGGTAGGCGAGATCCTGTGGAGGAGGAAATGGCAACTCACTCCAGTATTCTTGCCTGGAAAATCTCATTGACAGAGGAGCCTTGTGGGCTACAGTCCATGGGGTCACAAAGAATCAGAAATGACTTAGCAGGAGCACACAAACACAAAAAGATATTATCCCTAAATAGTGCTTTAACCAATGTTCAAAGAATAACCTACTCAATGTATGTTTAGGTCCTTGAATAGATTTGTGACAAAGATATATATTTAAAATTCAAGCTATTTTAAAAAAGAAGCAATGGATACCTAAAGCAGATCAGGGAATTCCCAAGTCATTACAAAAAATATTGTCTCTCCAGATATTGTCAAATAATCCCTAGTGGACTAAAGGGAAAATATCTTCTGATTGAGAATCATTTATCTAAACTAATTCTCAGAGGAAAGAGGAGATAAAAAATAGAGAACAGAATTTAAGAAGATATGGATCATAGTGAAAAGATTTAGCATATTTGGGTTTGAAGCCCTAAAAATAGAAAAGAGAGAGAATGGAGGAGGAAATATATTCAGGGACAAAATGCTATGAATTTTCTAAAACAAATTCAAATAAGTGTTGCCAACTGAAGTTTGGAAAAATACAGAGAATACACCTACACACACCTAAATCAGTGACAAGAGAAACATTTCTAAGTTACGTGGGGAAGAAAGCTGATTACCTTCAGAAAATAACAATAGGACTGAAATATAAATTATTTTAAGAGAAAATTGACTGAAATATTAAAAAGTATGACAAAATGAAGATTTCATATTTGAATACTAGGGACAGAAAATATGTGCTTCAAAACTGAAGAGAATTGCAGACCACAAAAGACTGAGAAAATGTCTCACCAGCAGACTGACTGAATGCATAGGCTGAGTTGACTATTAGTGAAGAAGGAAAATACATTTGCTTGCCAATGAAAGAAAATATGACATTAAGATATGGGTTGATTTGTTTTCCCATTCTTAAGATTCTTCTTAGTTATGGTAGCCTGACCAGTGACTACTTACCATTTTGTGGGATACAAAATGAATCTTAGTCTCCACTGGGTAAATATATATAATAGAAATATTCTCTAGAACTGAACATAGAACAACAGACTAGTTTAAAATTGGGAAAGGAGTCTATCAAGCCTGTATATTGTCACCCTGCTTATTTAACTTACATGCAGAGTGGAGTGAGTGAAAGTCCCTCACTTGCGTCAGACTCTTTGTGACCCACATAGCCTAGACAGTCCATGGAATTCTCCAGGCAAGAATACTGGAGTGGGTAGCCTTTCCCTTCCCCAAAGGATTTTCCCAACCCAGGGATTGAACCCAGGTTTCCTGCAGTGCAGGCAGATTCTTTACCAGCTGAGCCACAAGAGAAGCCCTATATTCACAGTACATCATGCAAAATGCCAGGCTGGATGAAGCACAAGCTGGAATCAAGATTTCCAGAAGAAACATCAACAGCCTCAGATATGCATATGATACCACTCTAATGGCAGAAAGCAAAGAGGAACTAAAGAGCCTCTTGATGAGGGTGAAAGAGGAGAGTGAAAAAGCTGGCTTAAAACTCAGCATTCATCTGGTCAACCACTTGTAAAAGAATGAAACTGGACCACTTTCTAACACCATACACAAAAATAAACTCAAAATGGATTAAAGATCTAAACGTAAGACCAGAAACTATAAAACTCCTAGAGGAGAACATAGGCAAAACACTCTCCGACATACATCACAGCAGGATCCTCTATGACCCACCTCCCAGAATATTGGAAATAAAAGCAAAAATAAACAAATGGGACCTAATTAACCTTAAAAGCTTCTGCACATCAAAGGAAACTATTAGCAAGGTGAAAAGACAGCCTTCAGAATGGGAGAAAATAATAGCAAATGAAGCAACCGACAAACAACTAATCTCAAAAATATACAAGCAACTCCTACAGCTCAACTCCAGAAAAATAAACGACCCAATCAAAAAATGGGCCAAAGAACTAAATAGACATTTCTCCAAAAAAGACATACAGATGGCTAACAAGCACATGAAAAGATGCTCAACATCACTCATTATCAGAGAAATGCAAATCAAAACCACTATGAGGTACCATTTCACACCAGTCAGAATGGCTGCGATCCAAAAGTCTACAAATAATAAATGCTGGAGAGGGTGTGGAGAAAAGGGAACCCTCTTACACTGTTGGTGGGAATGCAAACTAGTACAGCCACTATGGAGAACAGTGTGGAGATTCCTTAAAAAACTGGAAATAGAACTGCCTTATGATCCAGCAATCCCACTGCTGGGCATACACACTGAGGAAACCAGAAGGGAAAGAGACACGTGTACCCCAATGTTCATCGCAGCACTGTTTATAATAGCCAAGACATGGAAGCAACCTGGATGTCCATCAGCAGATGAATGGATAAGAAAGCTGTGGTACATATACACAATGGAGTATTACTCAGCCATTAAAAAGAATACATTTGAATCAGTTCTAATGAGGTGGATGAAACTGGAGCCTATTATACAGAGTGAAGTAAGCCAGAAGGAAAAACATAAATACAGTATTCTAACGCATATATATGGAATTTAGAAAGATGGTAACAATAACCCTGTGTACGAGACAGCAAAAGAGACACTGATGTATAGAACAGTCTTATGGACTCTGTGGGAGAGGGAGAGGGTGGGAAGATTTGGGAGAATGGCAATGAAACATGTAAAATATCATGTAAGAAACGAGTTGCCAGTCCAGGTTCGATGCATGATGCTGGATGCTTGGGGCTGGTGCACTGGGACGGCCCAGAGGGATGGTATGGGGAGGGAGGAGGGAGGAGGGTTCGGGATGGGGAACACATGTATACCTGTGGTGGATTCATTTTGATATTTGGCAAAACTAATACAATTATGTAAAGTTTAAAAATAAAATAAAATTGGAAGAAAAAAAAAAAAAAACTCAGCATTCAAAAAATGAAGATGATGGCATCAGGTCCTATCATCAGGTCCTATTATGGCAAATAGATGGGTAAAAATTGGAAACAGAGTCATATTTCATATTCTTGGGCTCCAAAATCACTGTGGACAATGACTGTACCTATGAAATTAAAAGACACTTTCTCCTTGGAAGAAAATCTGTGACAAACCTAGGCAACATATTAAAAAGCAGAGACATCACTTTGCCAACAAAGGTCCATATAGTCAAAGCTATGGTTTTTCCAGTAGTCATGTATGGATGTGAGAGTTGAACCATGTAGAATGCTGAGCTTTGAAGAATTGATGCTTTTGAATTGTGATGCTAGAGAAGACTTGAGATTCCCTAAGACTTTAAGAAGTTCAAACCAGCCAATTCAAAGGAAATTAACCCTGAGTATTCATTGGAAGGACTAATGCTGAAGTTGAAGCTCCAATAATTTGGCCACCTGATGCAAAGAACCGACTCATTGGAAAAGACCTTGATGCTGGAAAAGATTGAGGGCAGGTGGAGAAGGGGACGACAGAGGATGAGATGGTTGGATGGCATCAGTGACTTGATGGACATGAGTCTGAGAAAACTCCAGGACATAGTGAAGGACAGAGAAGCCTGGAGTGCTGCTGTCCATGGAATTGCAAGGAGTTGGGCATGACTTAGTGACTGAACCACAATAACAATTTTCTAGATAATAAGTGTGCAAGACACCATCTGGTGGCATCAATCTTAATACTCCAAGTCATGACTTATGATACCTGCGTGCTTATTAAGATGATTAATCAAAGTTGAATACTCTAGATGGCTAGTAAGTTAAGTGAAAGTCACTCAGTTCTGTTCGACTATTTGTGACCCCATGGACTACACAGCCCATGGAATTCTCCAGGCCAGAATACTGGAGTGGGTAGCCATTCCTTTCTCCAGGGGGTCTTCCCAACTCAGGGATCGAACCTGGGTCTCCAGCATTGCAGGCAGATTATTTATCAGCTGAGACACCAGGGAGTTTTTGTCTTTTAAATAATTAAATGGAAAAAATTGGGTCTATACAATATAATGGCTCCATAAACCACAGATTTGAAAAAAATATATAGAAGTCAGATATGAAAACAATTTTTAGAGACTTTTTTCCATAGTTTGGAGCCAACATTTTAATTTAAAATTCCCCAATATTTTAAAATATGGATAAATAAATTTCCTTTAGAAAAAAAAAAAGCTATCTTCAGAAACATAATTTGTACCAATATAACACATGATCTCCATTTAGTAACCATCTGAGAGTTAGTAGTTTCATTAAAATATTTGCTGCTACTGCTAAGTCGCTTCAGTCAGGTCCGACTCTGTGCAACCCCATAGACGGCAGCCCACCAGGCTCCCCCATCCCTGGGATTCTCCAGGCAAGAACAGTGGAGTGGGTTGCCATTTCCTTCTCCAATGCATGAACGTGAAAAGTGAAAGTGAAGTCGCTCAGTCGTGTCCGACTCCTAGCGACCCCATGGACTGCAGCCCACCAGGCCCTTCCGTCCATGGGATCTTCCAGGCAAGAGTACTGGAGTGGGGTGCCATTGCTTTCTCCGAAATATTTGCTACTTATATCTTAATATTAAGGAATGACTAGAGAGGAGAAAACGCAGGGAACTATTGGACTTATGGATTAGTGGAGTTAAAGATGCTCTTACAGAAGAAATAGTTCCTAAGGAAAATGCACTTACTTTAAGGTTTTGCTTGAGAATGACCTTGCTCTTCATTCATCAACTCTGAATTTGTTCCATCAAGGCTACTTTGGGGGAAAAAAGAGAAAGTTTAGCAATAAAAAAAAAATGGAAAATATAGACGCACAAGATATTACTAAGAGGAAAATTTTTCCTGCTTGGTTGGCAAGAAAGAATGAGATTGAAATTCTAATTTGGGATATCTGAAAATAAAAGATGTGCAAAAGAGTTATTTACATTTGGAACAGTTATTTCCTCACTTTGCTCTCTCTTGTAGGAGTCTTGTATAATGTTTCTTTTTCAATTTGAATGCTACTCTTGTTATTAATTTTGAAGAACCAACTTTGGACCTGGTTATATTCTATGCAAAGAATTTTTTACTCTTATATTGATTTCTACCTTTAATTTGTTTCCTCTTTTTGTTTTCTTTTGTCTTGATTTGTTATTCCTTATTCTAACTTCTTGATCTTCAGCCTTTTTTCTTTTCAAACATACCCATTTAGTGTATAAAATACCCTCAAATAACTGAATTAGCCAAAACCTGTTAAGTTTTAGTGTTTTATCTTCAATAGCACTCTGATCAAGGAATTTTCTATTGTCCATATTGATATATTTTCTTTGAATCATGGATTACACAATGTCTCGAATTGTCATTTGCCCCCAAAATCCAAATGCTAACTTCTAATTCTGAACACAGTGGTTATCAGAGATGTACATTTTTTTAATAGGATTAGTGCCCTTGAAAGAAGAAACCCCAGAGAACTCTCGGTCCTTCTATTATTGAGGTTACAGTGAAAATATAGCCATCAAGGAAAGGGTCTCATCAGACATTCAGACATCTCACGGTGCCTTGAACTTGAACTTCTTAGCCTCCAGAACATAAGAAATCAATGTTTTGATAAAGCATCCTTTCCATGATAATCTGTCATAGCAGCTGAAAAGAACCAAGACAGATTATTTACAAGTGTATTTCACTGCCTTATAATTATTTCCTCGATGACAAGAGCATTACTAAGAGTTATTATAATCATGTGAGTTGGTGGAGGTTTGCTTTATGATTGAAGTATTTTCAGTTAAACTCCCTGTGCACTTCAAATGATTGTGCTTGTTAAACTTGAGTGCAATGCATCCACCATTTGATCAGTTCTCTTAACTGTGTTGGTCAAGTCACTGGTCAAGTGACTAACTAGCTTTTGTCTTCCTTTTTCATATCCTTAGGCATTGAGTGTGATATCCATGGAGGACTCACACCTTTTTAAAAATTATGATCATTCCTCTTTATCATTAGTGAATTTTCTATGACTGAGATTAATAAATTGATAGCTCCCTTTTGTTTTTTTAGATAATTCATATCATTTCTTTCAAAAGTTCTGTATGCTTTTATTTTTATTGATTACTCTTGAAAGCAGAATATTGTGGTACTCTTTTAAAATTGAATCTGAATCTTTGTATTAGACTCCTTTTCCTTTTATGTGTCATATAGATATATAGATAAAGATATGTCTAAATATACACATATGTGTATATGCATATATGGGACTTCCCAGGGGGCAAAGTGTAAAGAATATACCTGCCAATGCAGGAGATATGGGTTCTATCCCTGGGTTGGGAAGATCCCCTGGAGTAGGAAATGGCTGGGCTTCCCTGGTGGCTCAGTAGATAAAGAATCCTCCTGCAATGCAGGAGACCTGGGTTCAATTCCTGGGTTGGGAAGATCCCCTGGAGAAGGGCATGGCAACCCACTCCAGTATTCTTGCCTGGAGAATCATCAAGGACAGAGGGGCCTGGTGGGCTACAGTCCATGTGGTTGTAAAGAATCGGACATGACTGAGTGACTAAGGACAGGCAATGGCAACGTATTCCCATATTCATGCCTAGAAAAATTCCATGGACCCAGGAACCTGGAGGGTTGCAGTCCATGTGGTCACAAAGAATCTGACAGGACTGAGTGACTGAGCATGCACATATGTATACATACACATATAAAAATGCATATCTAAAAATTTTGAATTTTTTAATTATTTAACCTTTTAGATTATTTTTTTCCTTTTTTGATTAGCAAAACTTTTAACATTATCATTTCCCATTTTTAATGTAATATCTGTGGTGTTTTACTGATTTTAGACTTTTTTTTAGAAATTTCAATGTATATTCCTGATTTACTTCTCATTAATATAAATTATTTTACTATTTCCACAATAATTCTAAAACCTTGGAAAACCTTAAATTCAATTGTTCTCTTTTTTGGTATTGTTGTCCTCATGCATTTTAATACTACATATATTTTAAAATCAAGAATCTTTTCAATTAATGATTTATAAATTTTTACTTAAATGTAATCTGTGTTTATCTATATATTCACGTTTTTTCTTCCATTTCCATGTTACTCTCTGGGAATATTTTCTTTGTACCTACCTGAAGAAAGTCCTTTACTGTTTGTGTGTGTGTTAGTTGCTTCAATTATTCTGACTCTTTGCGATCCCATGAACTGCAGCCCACCAGGCTCCTCTGTCCATGGAATTTGCCAGGCAAGAATACTGGAATGGGTTGTGCATTCCTTCTCCAGGGGATCTTCCCAATCCTGGGATTGAACCTGGGTGTGCCACATTGCACGCAATTTCTTTACCATCTGAGCCACCAAGGAAGCCCAGCAAGTGGAAGTGGAAGTGCTAGTCGCATCCAACTCTTTCTGACACCTTGGACTGTAGCCAGCTAAGTTCCTCTGTCCATGGGATTCTCCAGGCAAGAATACTGGACTGCGTAGCCACTCCCTTCTCCAGGGGCTCTTCCCAATCCAGGGATGCAACCCAGTTCTTCTATATTGTAGGCGGATTCTTTACCATCTGAGTCACCAGAGAAACTTTGCATCTTTAGTATTAGGTTTTTCTTTTTTTTTTTTTGGCCGCATGGTATATTGCATCTTAGTTCTCTGACCATGTATCAACCTGTGACCCTACAGTGGAAGCGTGGTGTCTCAACCACTGGACTACCAGGAAATTCCCCTTTAGTGCTTTTAGGGAGATAACACAAAAGATACATGCAGGTATCCTGCACTAAAGAAATAACCTTAAGAAAGTGGTCTAAGGAAGAAAGAGGATGTTTAACAGGGAGGAAATGTAGTCACCTACATGATGGGGCTGCAGTGTCTAACTGGCACTTTTCTAGAAGAGCAACATATCTGGTTGTACTGTAAATGTGGATAGCAAGAAGGCAAAATATATTTCAAAATTCATAAAGTTAATCCATTTGAAACTCTTTTGATTTGAATAATATTTATTCAGCAAATCATAGGTTTGAAATCAGGTAGAGGAGAAACCTGAATATGTCATTCTGTCCTTTGTCATTTACTGCTACTCACCTCAACAGAGGGCTTCAGATGGTAAAGAATTCACAGGAAACCCGAATTCTGTCCCTGGGTTGGAAGATCCCATGGAGAAGAGAGTGGCAACCCACTCCAGTATTCTTGCCTGGAGCAGCCCATGGATAGAAGAGCCTGGTGGGCTACAGTCCATGGGGTCACAAAGAGTTGGACATGACCGAGTGACTAACATACACACACATACACCTCAGTAGAGTCATTACCCGAGTTTCCTCTGAGAGGCTCAGATTGGTCTCCATTTGTGAGTGTTCCTATTGATTGGTCTTGTGTCTTCCAAACGCTCATCTAGGGTTCCCTCTGTTCCTGTTACTCTTTCAGTCAATTTGTAACAGGGTTGGGGCTTTTGCATTGGCTGTGAGGTCTCTACATTAATTTTAATACTTGGAAATTAATCTTGGAGGAAATAAATGAATGTCACAAGCAGGTTCAATGTTTAGAAGGCCAAAGCTATGCCTCTGACCAAATAAAAATGAAAGATGGTACCATTTCAATCTTCACCCTTAGAAGGACTGCATATTTCAGCAAAACTAGACTCAGATACACATGCAGTATATACCAGGAAGAAATGAAGGAACATTCTTGACCACAGTGGGGTGGTCATGAATACAAAAGGGACATACTTTTGTGACATGAGTAGTTTACTGGGTTTGTGTTATAATGAAAATTATTACAGCACACATAAGTATTGGAGAAGGAAAGGGCACCCCACTCCAGTATCCTTGCCTGGGGAATCCCATGGACAGAGGAGCCTGGTGGGCTACAGTCCATGGGGTCGCAAAGAGTTGGACACGACTGAGCGACTTCACTTTCACTTTTTTCACGCATAAGTACAATGTGTAGGAAACTAGCCAGCTGAACTTACAGAAATGATGACTGAGAGAACATCATGCAAATGAGGGAGTAGAAATGTGTAAATGATGACCTTGTAATTGTTAATACCTATTGCTAAGAGTGTATAAATGCCACAGTCCAGGAGGTAGAAATTGTCCTTGCATCTCCTGTCAATGTGTCCTATAACTGCTGCTCTGGAACCTTCTCCTCCTGCTCCTGAGGGACCACCTGCATTACTCAGGCTCCTCCTTCCCTAGCAACTTAGTCTACAGCACTGAGCTCTGCTCTCCCAGCTCCTGCCAGCTGGTCTCATCTCTCTACAGTCAGGAGATCTGCTGTGAGCCCATCAGGACCCAGACATCTCATATGATGTCCAGTTCCTGCCAGACATCCTGCTACCACCCAAGGACCTCCACATTCTTCAGTCCCTGCTGGACAACTCACCCAGGGTCTCTGGGCTTTAGGTCCAGCAAGGACTGCTCCCCGAACCCTGGATCCAAAAGCTGCTACTTACTGGGTTGTAGATCCAGTGGCTTCAGACCCCTGGGTTATGGAGTCTGGGGTTCCCCTATCTTGGGCTATGGATCAAGATCCTGCCACTCAATCTATCTTGATTTTTGGCTAATCTGCGGATCTGGCTTCTAGACATTAAATTATAGAATATATAGACATTTTTGAAAAATGTCAACTCTGAAATCTCATAAGAAACAACCCTTTTTGTGGTCCCAAAGATTTGTTCACCCATCTGTAGACCACCCAGCCTCATTTAGAAATTGGTTCTTGCACAATGTAAAAGTCTAGTCAAGGCTATGGTTTTTCCAGTGGTCATGTATGGATGTGAGAGTTGGACTGTGAAGAAAGCTGAGTGCCAAAGAATTGATGCTTTTGAACTGTGGTGTTGGAGAAGACTCTTGAGAGTCCCTTGGACTGCAAGGAGATCAAACCAGTCCATTCTGAAGGAGATCAGCCCTGGGATTTCTTTGGAAGGAATGATGCTAAAGCTGAAACTCCAGTACTTTGGCCACCTCATGCGAAGAGTTGACTCATTGGAAAAGACTCTGATGCTGGGAGGGATTGGGGGCAGGAGGAGAAGGGGATGACAGAGGATGAGATGGTTGGATGGCATCACTGACTCGATGGACGTGAGTCTGAGTGAACTCCAGGAGTTGGTGATGGACAGGGAGGCCTGGCATGCTGTGATTCATGGGGTCGCAAAGAGTCGGACGTGACTGAGCAACAGAACTGAACTGAAATGAACTGATAATGTAAAAGTAAGTAATAAACCTAAACTTTAAATCATATAGCTGCACTGGTGATGGAAATCACCCAATTATTAAATATACTTCATAATTCAACATCATTTAATTATCTTAAGCAAATAAACAGAGGAGCCTGGTGGGCTACAGTCCACAGGGTCACAAAGAGTCAGACACGACTGAGCAACTAACATACAAATAAATAAACACACTTATTCTGGTATCCATATATGGTATTGTTATCATTATTATTAGTTAATTATTGACCAGGAGTTTCTTTTACTGTTTATTGGATTTATAAATGTAAAAGATTAATTTGTTTTATAATACAAACTTTGGGATAATAAAGATTGAAGAATTTGAGATAAAAAATTTGTTATTTAGATTTCTTTTAACCTTTTTATATGAATTGATATGAATAAGCATCTCAAAAGTTATGTGCTGTGTGCTAAGTCACTTTAGTCATGTCTGATTCTTTGTGACCCTATTGACTACAGCCTGCCAGGCTCCTCCTCTGGCCATGGGATTCTCCAGGCAGGAATACTGGAGTGGGTTGACATTCCTTCGTCCAGGGGATCTTCCTGACTCAGGGATGGAACCCATGTCTCTTCTGTCTCCTGCACTGTCGAGTGGATTCTTTACCACTAGCACCACCAGGGAAGTCCCTCAAAAGCTATAAAAGCCTCATTATTTAAATCACATGAGGTCTTAGATCTCTCTTTACAGGAAAAGAAAAGAACAAAAGTTAGTGGATATATATGGTATGCAGAGAGAAAGAATAAAATTTAGATATACTGCTAGATTTGTACATAAAACAAAAATATACATCTAACTTGTGGCAGTATATTTTCAGAAAATACTAAATATAAATCTAAAGTAACTTCCATTAAGTTCATCCAAAGTTGGTTGGTAAAAGTGATCGGATTCGTGAATCTTGGTGAGTACTTTTCCATGAAATTCATTTCTTTACAGCATGTAAGAAGGAAGCCAATTATTCTTCTTGTGAAGAATTTTGATTCAGGATGTGTGGGCTTTTATCTCTATGCTTTCCAATGGCTCAAACTATATATGGCTGAGAATCATCACAACCTTTATGTCAGCAAAAATGGATGTTCTTTACTTTTTTATAGTCATGTGCTAATCTTTTTAACAAGACACAGATTCCAGAAAACGATACACAGTCAGACAGTTTGAAAAGGAGGCAAATCTAATAATAAAGGAGCATTATCTTTGTGTTGAGGTAAATAAATGTTCAAAGAGACTTTCAAGTCATTATTTCTTCAGAATTTTAAATAGTACTCAGAGGAAGGTAAATTTTTTGTGATACTTTTTTTTTCCTAAGCATGAGGCAATGGAAGTTCAAAGGGAGTCAAAATCTGGCCAAACATCCCAGTCTCACAGAGAAACTGTTGTTCACAATTTTCCTAAAAGAGGGAGGCTGTTATGAAAAGCTAAAACAGAGTAGTATAGAATTGAATTAGAGAAAATTTGGAAAAATAAAATTACATGGATGAAGCACAGAGATAGAAATTGTCTGGTATATTGCAGGAACATTTGGGCAATTAATTTGCAGTGGGGTTATTAATTAATTTGGTAAATAGGTTTGGACAACATTTCTAATGGCTTCATGTTAGTCCATCATTTTGAAGTTTGCATTTTGAAAGACATTAATCCTAGTTTTCCTTTCCATCTAGTCAATTTACTGAAACAGATTTTTGGTGATAATCTTCACTAGAATTCTCGTCTATTCTAAACAACTTTGCATGCATTGTAAAATAAATATTTTTACTAACCACCTTTGTATTTAATATGTAGAAGTGTAACATGATGAAGGGCTTCCCTGGTGGCTCAGCAGGTAAAGAATCTGCCTGCAATGCAGGAGACCCCATTTAATCCCTAGGTCAGGAAAATCCACGGAAGACGTGAATGGCAACCCACTCCAGTAATCTTGCCTGGAGAATCCCATAGTAGCTCAAAAGGTTGCTCTGTCCATGGGATTCTTTACACACAAGGGGAACCCTTTACCAAATAAAACTTTTGTCATCATCAGATTGGGTACTTGAAATTAGACAAGTTTGGTCACGTTCAGGGTGATTTGGCCATAGACAGAGTTGCATTGATTTTGATGATATGATGTTAGCAATCTTACAACAGCTTGGTTCATCCAAAGTAAATTCCTCTACAGATAGATCCATTAAGAGCCTCAAATTACCTATAGTAATTGATTAAAAATGATCAGTGCTACAAAAGGGCTAGAAAAGAACAAACCAAGAGGCAACACAGAGTACAAAAAAGTCTACAGTTCAGTTCAGTCACTCAGTCATGTCCAACTCTTTGCAACCCCATGGACTGCAGCATGCCAGGCCTCCCTGTCCATCACCAACTCCTGGAGTTTACCCAAACTCATGTCCGTTGAGTTGGTGATGCCATCCAACCATCTCATCCTGTCATCCCCTTCTCCTCCTGCCCTCAATCTTTCCCAGCATCAGGGTCTTTTCCAATGAGTCAGTTCTTCACATCAGGCGGCCAAAGTATTGAAGTTTCAGCTTCAGCATCAGTCCTTCCAATGAACACCCAGGACTGATCTCCTTTAGGATGGACTGGTTGAATCTCCTTGCAGTCCAAGGAACTCTCAAGAGTCTTCTCCAACACCGCAGTTCAAAAGCATCAATTTTTCTGCATTCAGCTTTCTTTATAGTCCATTTCTCACATCCATACATGACTACTTGAAAAACCATAGCCTTGACTAGATGGACCTTTGTTGACAAAGTAATGTCTCTGTTTTTTATATGCTGTCTAAGTTGGTCATAACTTTCCTTCCAAGGAGTAAGTGTCTTAATTTCATGGCTGAAATCACCATCTGCAGGGATTTTGGAGCCTCCCAAAATAAAGCCTGACACTGTTTCCACTGTTTTCCCATTTATTTTCCATAAAGTGAAAAACAAGTCTACAAGAGGGCCAGATAATGGACATATTAGAAATATACACACAAATAATTGTGGCTATTTTTCTTGAGACATTAATGATAAATTTAAGAATTTTGACAGAATATGAGAATGTATAAAAATGAAAATTTGAAAACTGTAAAACAGTAAAATAATGGGCAAAACTCAAATGAATTCAAAGGTAAACTAAGGCATTCTGAAACTATTGGCCAGTATATCTCCCATCTGAAATAAAATATAATAATGGCTCAGATCAGGGAGTGGCAGTGTATTTGGTCTAAGTGTAGGCAAACTAGAGGTTCCATCAACCACATTTAAATTGAAGACAGTGTCTACCTAATTTAATTTTTTGAGGAAGCTTATTGATAAGCCCTTTACCTTTCTAACATGAAGAAAAAAGGGCTTGCAATCTCTGGAAAACATTATATCAAAATATTTTTGTACATATATTTGTATGTATATATGCACTCATTTCACATGCTAGCAAGGTGATGCTCAAAATCCTTCAAGTTAGGCTTCAACAGTATGTGAACTGAGAACTACCTGATTTTCAAGCTGGATTTGGAAAAGACAGAGGAACCAGAGATCAAATTGCCAGCATCTGTTGGACTGTAGGAAAAGCAAGAGAATTCCAGAAAAATATGTACTTCTGCCTCATTGATTACACTAAAGCCTTTGACTGTGTGGATCACAACAAACTGGAAAATTCTTAAAGAGATGGGAATACCAGACCACCTGATCTGCCTCCTGAGAAACCTGTATGAAGGTCAAGAAGCAACAGTTAGAACCAGATGTGGAACAATGAACTGGTTCCAAATTTGGAAAGGAGTACATCAAAGCTGTATACTGTCACCATGCTTATTTAACTAGCATGCAGAGTACATCACAAGAAATGTCAGGCTGGGTGAAGCACAAGCTGAAATTAAGATTGCCTGGAGAAATATCAATAACCTCATATATGCAGATTACACCATTCTAATGGGAGAAAGCAGAGAGGAACTAAAGAGCCCCTTGATGAAGGTGAGAGTAAAAAAGCTAGTTGAAAACTCAACATTCAAAAAACTAAGACCATGGCATCTGATCCCACCATTTCATGGCAAATAAATGGGGAAAAAATGGAAACAGTGGCAGACTTTATTTCCTTGGGCTCCAAAATTACTGTGGATGGTGACTGCAGCCATGAAATTAAAAGACATTTGCTCAATGGAAGAAATGCTATGACAAACCTAGACAGCATATTAAAAAAGAGAGACATCATTTTGCTGATAAAGGTCCATATAGTCAAAGTTATGGTTTTTTCAGTAGTCATGTACAGATGTGAGAACTGGGTCAAAGAACTGGTGTTGGAGAAAACTCTTGACAGTCCCTTTGAGAGCAACGAGATCAAACCAGTGAATCCTAAAGGATGTCAACCCTGAATATTCATTGAAAGGACTGGTGCTAAAACTGAAGCTCAGTACTCTGGCCACCTGGTGTGAAGAGCTGACTCCTTATAAACGACCCTGATGTTGGGAAATACTGAGGGCAGGAGGAGAAGGGGGTGACAGAGGATGAGATGGTTGGATGGAATCATCAACTCAATGGATATGAGTTTGAACAAACTCTGGGAGATAGTGAAGGACACTGAAGCCTGGAATGTTATAGTCCGTGGGTCACAAGTAGTCAGACAGAACTGAGCAGCTGAACAACAATGTATCAATCATGTGATTTTATAACCATAATGTATGAAAGCAATCATATGTATATAAAAAGACAAATATTTACAAAATACACTACTCTTTTATATACAATGTCTGTAATGCAATAAAATATTACCAAAAATATCAAAATGTTATTCCTCCCCCCCCAACAAAAGAATAACAATCAATAGGAACAAATTCACCTTAAACACACATATTATAATTAGTTGGCATAGACTGAAATGATAGTGATGGACAGGTGAGTTATTTAAGAAAAATATGGATATAATTGATAAATATATGAGAAATTTTAAGAGATATGGACATAAAAAACCTAACAGATATTCTCAAACAGCAAGTTAAGGGTTTAAAATTTTCAAAAGTCAACCTAGGATTTTACTTCAGTTCAAGATATCCCTCAAAAATAAAGGAGAAATGAAAACATTTTTAAAAAACTTTTATTCTCAAAAATAAAATAATTAATTAGACTGTGGCTTGGAGAAGCAAATGGCAACCCACTCCAGTGTTCTTGGCTGGAGAATCCCAGGGACAGGGGAGCCTGGTGGGCTGCCGTCTGTGGGGTCACACAGAGTCAGACACAACTGAAGTGACTTAGCAGCAACTTAGCAGACCGTGGCTAATTTGATTAACAGTTTCTAGAAGTGGGTGCAGTTGAAAAGTGCTATAAACTATGGACAACTTATATCAAATAATTGTGTCCATATCTAAGGAATGCAGAGTCACAGACTAAATATTGCAAATCAATATTTCTATAGTAAAAAGCACATGTATTTTGAAGTCATCCAGTTCTATGATATTGACAAATAATTCAGCTTTTTTCCTTAAGAAAATAATCTTCTCCTGGAAGCCTACTGTGTACAGCAATAATCAGTACAAGATTGGAGCTGGGTTGACCAGGATCCAAATGTCTGGGAAGTGTCCTTTATCATTCACTGTAATACAAATGTATAATTAGAGATGAAAATAAACTGGGGGAGAATGAAGCTAAAAGCCTCTTTGATTGGTGCACAGGATATGAACTAGGATTCTGCAGGTTTAAAAAACAAATTGATTAATTTTTCACCTTGTTCAAGTGCAGTTCTGCTCCTTATTCATTATTTGATTACTCAAGTTTGACAAGAGGGCTATTTTGAAGAAGTGTTTGTAAAACAGATACATTGAGGAAGGCTAAGATATTTACCTCAATTGCTGGAGAAAGTTTAAAAAAATAGCTGCTTTAGAATATAGAAAAATGAGTAGCTTTTTAAATAATTATGTAAATTCTATGAAGCTGTTGGTCACTTCTTTATTCACATGATGTTTCTTTTAAAAAAATGAAATAATTGATTTTGTTGATTTTCTCAAAATCTAAATTTTGACCTTGGTTTTCCCTGTTTTGTGTTTGACTTCTATTTCATTGATTTCTGTTCTTGTCATTGTAATTTCTATCTTAAATTTACTTTTGGCTTAAATTGCTATTTTGCCTAACTTCCTCAGTATAAAGTACTAAAGCTTCAAGTTTTCTTGAATTGTGAAAGTGTTAGTTGCTTATGTCTGACTCTTTGCAACCTTATGGACTGTAGCTTGCCAGGCTCCTCTGTCCATGGAATTCTCTAGGCAAGAATACTGGAGTGAGTAGCTATTCCCTTCTCCAGGGGATCTTCTCCACCCAGGAATCAAACCCAGGTCTCTTGCATTGCAGGCAGATTCTCTACCATCTGAGCCAAGCCCCAGGTACAAGAATGTGAACTATCACATATGGATTAAAATCTAAAATTTTCCTTCTATACAGCTATATCTTTAAAATTTTACTGGGTTGTACCATCATTATCATGCATTTTAAAATATTTTCAATTCCCATTGTGGCTTTTTCTTTGATGGTTAAATTGTTATGAATAGTATTAATTAGTTTACAGTCACATGAGGTTTTTATTTAAAATTTTGTAGTGTACTTTTATCATATATCAACTGATTTTTAAACTTTTAAAAATGTATTGCCAGCAGTAAGTTGAACAAAAGCCCAAATTTAAAGTCTAATGCCAGCATTTGCGATAGAATTTTCTCCTCCAAATGAAATTCACATGAATTAAATCTAATAAACCCCTTAATCCAAAAATAATGTGGTGGTTTGTTATCTGTTGCTTTTCTAATTTTGTTCTCTTGTATATTTGAACAATTAAAATGAGAGATCAATATTCCCTTGTGAATGGGCTTTGAAATTCTAAGTGTGTCCAAGTCCTTAACTAATATCTTCAGAATTTTAAGTGTGTTAATGTGGCAATTTCCTGGAAGTTCATAGTTTGAAGTCATAACTTTCTCTAGCTATTAATCTCAGAAGCAGAGGAGAGCTGAATTCATTCATGAGCAATTTACTATATGTCTATTTCTGCAGAAGTACAAAATTAAGGAAGTAAGGAAATAATTTAGTTCACATTAAAAAAAAGTAAATAAAGGACTAGTTTAAATTTGTAAGCTTGAAAATAGAATGTCTATGATGCTGTGAAAGTGTTGCACTCAATATGCCATCAAATTTGGAAGACTCAGCAGTGGCCACACGACTGGAAAAGGTCAGTTTTCATTCCAATCCCAAAGAAAGGCAATGCCAAAGAATGCTCAAACCACCACACAATTGCACTCATCTCACACTCTAGTAAAGTAATGCTCAAAAATCTCCAAGCCAACCTCTCCACCGCAGGTGAACTGATAGGCGCCATGTTGCAGCCCGAGGCAGAACCCATCTTGGCGGAAGGCATACCGTGTGGAGAGGAGAGTGAGGGAAGAAGCTGGTTTCGAGTCTCAGCATCTTCCTCTGGGAGGGGTGGAGGTCACATGTAGAGAGAAGAGTATTTATAGGGAAGTTTGTCGGCTCACCCAGTTTACAGATATGATTGGACACATTATGCTTTTGGAAATACCCAGTGTAAGCTCCCTGAAGGATAACTCTACCTTCGATAGAAGAGGGAAGAAAAGCAGCAGGAAAAGTGAAACTGCATGAGTTCTACAAAAGCATGTTGGAGTCATATAATGAAAAAGCAGATTTTTTTTTTTATTATGATGTTTCTCCATATTTGGCATTGCTGTAAATGGCTAACTAACATTTACTGCCAATTCAGTACAAATGTGTGGTTTGGTAATACCAGAACAGCAAATTTAAATGAAAAATAAAAGTTAAACATTTCCACACACACACACACACACACACACACACAAAATCTCCAAGCCAGGCTTCAGCAATATGTGAACCGTGAACTTCCTGATGTTCAAGCTGGTTTTGGAAAAGGCAGAGGAACCAGAGATCAAATTGCCAACATCCTCTGGATCATGGAAAAAGCAAGAGAGTTCCAGAAAAACGTCTATTTCTGCTTTATTGACTATGCCAAAGCCTTTGACTGTGTGGATCACAATCAACTGTGGAAAATTCTGGAAGTGATGGGAATACCAGAACACCTGATCTGCCTCTTGAGAAATTTGTATGCAGGTCAGGAAGCAACAGTTAGAACTGGACATGGAACAAAAGACTGGTTCCAAATAGGAAAAGGAGTTCGTCAAGGCTGTATATTGTCACCCTGTTTATTTAACTTATATGCAGAGTACATCATGAGAAACGCTGGGCTGGAAGAAGCACAAGCTGGAATCAAGATTGCCGGGACAAATATCAATAACCTCAGATATGCAGATGACACCACCCTTATGGCAGAAAGTGAAGAGGAACTCAAAAGCCTCTTGATGAAAGTGAAAGTGGAGAGTGAAAAAGTTGGCTTAAAGCTCAACATTCAGAAAACGAAGATCATGGCATCCGGTCCCACCACTTCATGGGAAATAGATGGGGAAACAGTGGAAACAGTGTCAGACTTTATTTTTCTGGGCTCCAAAATCACTACAGATGGTGACTGCAGCCATGAAATTAAAAGACGCTTACTCCTTGGAAGGAAAGTTATGACCAACCTAAATAGCATATTCAAAAGCAGAGACATTACTTTGCCAACAAAGTTCGTATAGTCAAGGCTATGGTTTTTCCTGTGGTCATGTGTGGATGTGAGAGTTGGACTGTGAAGAAGGCTGAGTGCTGAAGAATTGATGCTTTTGAACTGTGGTGTTGGAGAAGACTCTTGAGAGTCCCTTGGACTGCAAGGAGATCCAACCAGTCCATTCTGAAGGAGATCAGCCCTGGGATTTCTTTGGAAGGAATGATGCTAAAGCTGAAACTCCAGTATTTTGGCCACCTCATGCGAAGAGTTGACTCATTGGAAAAGACTCTGTTGCTGGGAGGGATTGGGGGCAAGAGGAGAAGGGACGACAGAGGATGAGATGGCTGGATGGCATCACTGACTCAGTGGACGTGAGTCTGAGTGAACTCTGGGAGTTGGTGATGGACAGGGAGGCCTGGCGTGCTGGGATTCATGGGATCGCAAAGAGTTGGACATGACTGAACGACTGATCTGATCTGATGAGCTTTCAATAACTAAAATTGATTTACCCCATTTTGGTTGACAAAAATTTCTGAATTTATCATTTCAACAACCAGTTTCTTGTGTAATTTTATGATGTATATGTAAGGAGGTTATCACTCAACCTAGGTACATACATGTGTGCTAAGTCGCTTCAATCGTTTCTGACTATCTGGAGCCCTATGGACTATAGCCGGCCAGGCTCCTCTGTCCATGTGTCTCTCCAGGAAGGGATACTGGAGTGGGTTGCCATGCCCTCCTCCAGGGGATCTTCCTGAGTCAGAGACTGAACTCATGTCTTTTATGTCTACCATATTGGCAGGTATGTTCTTTATCACTAGCCCCACCAAAACAGATATACAGGCAGCTCTGGAAGGGTTTAGGTTCAGAAGGGACGGGTTTCATCTTGATGCCTTCCCAAGTCTCAAACTCAAAGCAGCTGAAAATGAGCTTCTAGAGCTGCCCATATGTCTGTTTTGGTTGCACCTCACTATGAAATTTGATTTTTTTATAGTTACTTTCTATGCTTTTATAAATATATAAAAATACAACTTGTAAATGAGCCAAATGTAAAAATAAGTGCTTATCCATGTCCAGAGCCAAGGAATCTAAAGAAACTTCCCATGCCTTATTTCATTATACCTTCAAACGGGTCTGTGAGGAATTCACTCATTACATTTAAGGTCCTTTTAGCATAAGAGAAAAGAGAGGCTCAAAGAGAATCAGACTTGCCAAAGATGACATTTCTTTAAGGACATGAAAATGCTGTACTCTCTTCCTAAGGTGGATTAAATATAAGACACAAATCACTGTATAGATCCCCAAGTAGATCTTATTGTATAGATGTAAAACTTGAGAACTAGAATTATTTGTTTCTAGATCTCAAAGAAAAGTTAATGTTAAGGCCAACAACAGAACACCTGACTCCTAAGCTTCATTTTAATGCATTTTCAGTTCTGCCACGTGATCTCATTCTCTTTCCTGATATTCAGCCATCTCTCTGTGTTCTTCTCTTCCCCATTATCATCACCATCATTACTGCTATCAGAATGCTTGGGAGATTTTCAGGGTTCTTAAACTGTTACTGGGAAATCTAAAGGGAAAAAAATATTGAAAGAAAACAGAAAGTTTAATTTGGCATCTGCTGACAGAAACTGAAATAGTAATGTCATGTTGCTCCCCTGTGAACACAGTCTTATTTTGTCTATAGCATCCATAATTTTTGAAAATGTAATAATTCAAGTTATCCCCACATGCAATTCCCCTCTTTGGCTTAGGGCAGTCTCTGATGATTAGAAATCAGCTGCATATTTCAGATGTGAAAGTGTTTCTCTGACCACTAGAAATTCTCTAGTTAAAAAGCAAGCTTCCTTAAAAAAAAACAATCAGGGATATATTCAACAATAAGTATATAGCAATAAAGTGATATAATAGGGCTTCCCTGGTGGCTCAGATGGTAAAGAATATGCCTGCAATGTGAGAGACCTGGGTTCAATCCCTGGGTGGGGAAGATCCCTGGAGGAGGGCATGGCAACCCACTCCAGTGTTCTTGCCTGGAGAATTTCAAGGACAGAAGAGCCTGATGGGCTACAGTCCATGGGGTTGCAAAGAGTTAGACATGACTGAGCTACTGACAGTGATGTACTAACACACAACTAGAAATTACAGTGTTGGAAAGAGTACATTTGTAATATCACAACTGGTGCTGAAGTTAAGTATACTACTGCTTTATATCCTTAAAGATGTAAGAAGCAAAGTGTAAAAATTGTATCATTATTTCTCCAGAAATTGGTGCAGTCCCATACAAAGGCTGCTCTAGAAACATCCAGTTCATATCCCCGAAACCAAGCAGTACCCTGGGGGGTTCTGGGCACAGAAGTCTTTCTGTGTCCCCTTCTTTGAGTTCCAGAGGGCATGTTCAAACATTTGCTAGTCAGGGAAGGGAGGGGGAATGCAGAGACAGGGGAGGAGAAGCCAAGAAACAAGAGTGCAGCCTTGGGGCAAAGTCCTGCTCTGTGAATCCCCTCCTTGAGGGATACATAAAACGATATCTTTGAACTCTTTTGCAGAGTTAAAAACCTCATCAAATGGAAGATGTCACCTACTTGATGAAGCACTCTTCATTACAGAGAGGGTTTGTCTCATCATCACCTGATGCCAATTGATCTCTGGACTGAAGGAATGAGGGATATGCAGGCACCCTGAACCTTTTCAGCCACCCTGCTCCTTGACTACAAAACACCTCGCAACCCTCCCCCGCCTGCAGTCGGACACACAGTCTTGAGGGCATTAGATGGCTGTGGCCCTCTTTGCCTGGCAAAGCAATAAAGCTATTCTCTTTCTACTTCACCCAAAACTCCATCTGAGATTGAAAGCAGTGTTGGGCTACAAAGGCCAGACTCAAATCTTTTTTAACATTCTGAATTTATCAGGATCAAGGTAAGGGTCTCTGTCCAAGCAACAGTGATTCTGGGTCTTCAGTTCCCTGCAAAAGCAGCCTTCTCTCTACCAGATTCCCATTATCTCTCTTGTAGATCCTGCCCCTACTAAGCTGATTTCCTCCTGCTGTATTCCTTGTCCAAATGTTATACTCAGCAGCTCTGTGAAATTTGAATTCAGAAGTTCTGTTCCCAAGCTCCTGCTGCCTAAGCTACTTTATTTCCAGGAATTGCCAGTCATCTTTTTACCAGCCAGCATGTGGTTCTTACTTCTAGGGATTAATTTATTCAGTTTCCGAGGAAACTCATCATGAGTCATTTCCATGCAACTGATTTCACCAATTTCTATTTATTTACTCTTGTCACTTTAGTGATTATAGATAACAGCTTTGTTCTCTCCCAACCTTAATTCCCATATTTTTTTTATTAGTCATGCCTCAGTAGTACCCTGTCAAACATCTTGTCAGCACCTGTGAGTCCACAAAATAATATTCTTTCAACTCTATTCTTATAGAATACTTGATGAACAAATTGTGTGATAAACGAATGTTTTATTACATTCTTTTTCAGGGAGAACACATTCATTCATATTATTCTCTATGTTAAGAAAAGTTTAAAATTAATTTTAAAATGGGTTTCCATTTCTCTGAACTTACCAACTATCAAGGCTAATCAAATAATGATTTAATTGCAATGGTAATTAAACATCTTATATAAGTACATTTAACAACAAGATCTTAATAACAATCTGAGATGTCAGATATGTGAACAAAGCTTCCAAGAGAAAGTATTTTATAAGCTCAGTCTGGAGAATAAGTAAAAATAGTTTTATTCAGATGGAGACTGGAGCCACAGTACCCAATTAGATAACTGCACCAATTTGAACAGAAATAACAAAACCTTAATTAATGAAGTCAGTATACCTACACATACCCATCATATATTGCTACCTCTGTCTCTCATTTCTGCATAAATTTCTCCTTTCACTGCAAACCAACTGAACTTCTGTTCTCCCCTGAACACAATTGTGTATTTTTACCGTCTATTTGGTCATTTCACTTCAGGTTCATCTATTTTCCTTTATCTGTTCTCATGGCTCTTTGTTTTTGATATTTAAGACAATTCCAACTTTTAGATTCATTTAAATGCCCTTTCCTCTATAATTATTCTATCACCAAATAAAAATTTTCTTTTCATCTTTTGAAATTGGAGCTAAAATGAATTACTGTGAAATTTAAAGAGTGAGGCAATAAAGATAATATGGTACAGTGAGTATGGCAGTTTAAAATTAGAAGACATTTAGTTAGCAAAATGCTATATGCAAAGGTCCCATTTCCTAATCTGAAGAGTTTGAAAACGGAGATTTCAGGCTTATGAGGATAAGAGAGCAGGCATTTTGTTGCAAATGCCTCCTAAGTGAACTGCTGCTGCTGCTAAGTCGCTTCAGTCATGTCCGACCCTGTGCGACCCCAGAGATGACAGCCCACCAGCCTCCCCCGTCCCTGGGATTCTCCAGGCAAAAACACTGTAGTGGGTTGCCATTTCCTTCTCCAATGCATGAAAGTGAAAAGTGAAAGTGAAGTCGCTCAGTCGTGACCGACTCTTAGAGACCCCATGGACTGAAGCCTACCAAGGCTCCTCTGTCCATGGGATTTTCCAGGCAAGAGTACTGGAGTAGGGTGCCATCGCCTTCTCCACCTAAGTGAACTAGGTAAGTACTATTAGTCAGCTTTCATTCATTAGTCCTCTGCTCAGATACAAGTTGGTACTATAAACCCCAGACTTTTAAAAGCAAAAAGATACATATTTATTAACTGCTGTTAACAGAGAAGGTAGGACACTACTCAAGCATATAAACACACACACATTCAGCTACAGTAACATATTCCCACATTTCTAGTCATCCTTGTACTATATGTCTTAGCCAGAGCAGTAAGGCAAGAAAAACAAATAAAGGGCATAAAATATCACCAAGAGAATAAGAAAGTTGTCTTTATTCACAGGCGGAATGATTGTCTACACAAAACATCCTAAGGAATGTATGAAATTACTATAGAAAACTATTTTATTTCTATATATAAAACCAACATTACTTGAACAATTAAGTCTAAAATATGTTTTAAAAACAAAATATGTAATCTAGAAGTACATTTCATGATTCCAGATTCCCATATTAATACTTATAAAATATTTCAGAAAGAAATTAAATAAAACTCAAATAGAGATACATATCATGGGTTGAAAGCTTTCATTACATCTTAATGTATATTGATAGATTCAATACATTCTGGACAAAAATGCTGGGAGGCATTTTATAGAATCTGAAAGATCGACTGTGAAATTTATATGGGAGAGTAAGAATAGACAAAACAACTTTCAAAAAGAAAATTAAATTTGAAAGACTTTTATTATATCATTTCAGGACCTAATATAAGGATACATCAATGTATTTTGGTACTGAGAAAATTATAGGTGATTATTCAGCAGTTCTCCTGGGTTCCCTTACCCTACTGCTCTCCACCCGGGTGTCCTTTCCCAATAAAATCTCTTGCTATGTCAGCACATGTGTCTCCTCGGACAATTCAGTTCTGAGTATTAGACAAGAGCCCCGTTTCGGGCCCTGGAAGGGGTCCGCCTTCCTGCAACAAATGGCGACTCCGGCGGGGACTCCTCTTCACTGAGACTGACATCCTGCCCACTCGGGGTACTCAGGGGCCAGCTTGCCTGCCAATGGAGCAGACCCAGCGGCCGCAACTGGGACCCTTTTGTCCCTGGTCTCCTCCTGACATGGACAACTGGCCAGAGTGCCCCGACCAGTAAGGAAGAAGAGACTTTATTGACCTCTCTCCCCTTCCCTCTCTCTTTTCTCTCTTTAACCCTTCCTATCCTTCCCTGTTTTTCTAGTCCTCCGGTCCTGGATGCAGGAATCTGGTCAAAGGGCCCTCAGCCTGAGCTGAGGATTGGAGACTAATCACCTCCTCTTGGCAGAGAACTCGAATTCTGGTTCTGGACTGGTCTGATTTCTGGTAGGGCCGAGTTCCAGTCCTCCCTTCTCTGGAGGCCCAGGGAAAAGTCCCATAACGCCTGGGTATCTGTAGGTGGCAGGAGACATCTGTAAGGCCACCCATTTTGCCCTGCCTCTCCCGTCTCCTCCCCCTTCTTCTTTCAACCTGGCTTCCTTTCCTCCCTTGAAATCTTTGATGTTAGTACTTGGATCTGAAGTTCTGTGTCTCTATAGGAGGTTTTCTGAGAGACTGTATTCTTGTATTTAAGGGCTTCCCTGGTGGTGAAGAGGTTAAAGAGTCTGCCTGCAATGTGGGAGACCAGGGTTCGATCCCTGGATCGGGAAGATCCCCTGGAGAAGGAAATGGCAACCCACTCCACTATTCTTGCCTGGAGAATCCCATGGACAGAGGAGCTTGGTGGGCTACAGTCCACGGATCGCAAAAGAGTCAGACACGACTGAGCGACTTCACTTTCACTTTCACTTTCATTCAGTGGAACAGAATAGAGATCTGAAATAGACTCACATGAATATTATCAATTTCTTTTTACAAAATGTCAAATAACTCAAATGTGGAAAAAGAGTTTTCAACTAATGGCATTAAAATCACGGATGTATTAAAGTGATTTTTTAAAAAGGGGTGAAAATGTGTTGTGCAACAATATTATACTTCTACTAAAAACAATTAAACAGTTCTTGTTGCTTTTAGAAGTAAGCGATCCAGAATTAGACACCTAAGACCTAGAGAAAATAGCTCCTAAATCTTTCTGGCCTAATTTCAAGTCATTCTTCCCTTTTCCCTCAATGACCAGACAAAATGGCTTTCCATCTTATAGTGCACATATCAAGTCTTTGGTGCTAAAACACTTGTTCTCCATGTCCCACGTATCTAGTCCCTACTTTTTTTTTTTTTTTTTAATCTTTTTTCTCCCTACTTATCCTTTAGACCCATTTCAAATGCTCTTTCTCTGGGAATTCTTTCTTTACTTATAAGATATATGTTGCTCAACGTATGTTACTGTAGCATCAAGGACTTATTCACAGCTCATTATTTATATAACATTCACTTTCTCTGTTAGACTTTCATTCTACTTAGAACAAGTAGCATATATTTCTCACTCTGTTTTTCATTTTTCATTATGGAGTAATACACAAAATAATTTTATTAAAGAAATATATTCAACGGTATATTTCCATAGCACAGATTTTGGCTCACAGTAAAGCTTTAATGAAAATACTGTGAAAAATAGTAATACTGGCCAAATGTTTGGCTATGTGTTCTGAGGTGTGACTAATTTAAAAAAGGGGCACAAGGGGTTTGGGGAGGATACAGTTATTCATTGTAATCACTAACAAGGTAAAAACTATTAATAAATGGAAATTGTTGAAATCGGATGCCTAAAAATGACTCATGAGAAAATTTCCTGGGAAAATGGATATATTTATTCTCAGAAATCAGGACTGGAAACAAGTCGGTAGACAGATAATCAGCAGTTTCTGGAACTATAGTTGTGTGGGCAGCAGCTTGGGACACACAACTCTGGGTTCACATTTCCACGGTGTTAGGCATCTCAGAAGCATGCAGCAGGAGGAATCAGGAAGCTAGAATCCAGGTAAGTGCCAGCTGATCTGCTCTTAGTTGTATAGAGTAGGATTAAGTTAGTGAAATCTGAATGAACACTATACTATTCACTATCCTAAAATTAATTGATGAAATATAGATAGAATAAAATCTGTATTCCAGGAAATTAATAATGCCAGAGATTTGGAACAGAGAAATGGTAGTTTCCCGAATGGTAATGGCAAAATATCAGCTCAGGAGTTATGTGTTTCCTGTTGTAAAATAATACAGTTTTCTTATTTTGACTATCAACCTGAAATGGGATACTATATTTAACTTCAGGTGTAAATGTAATATTATAAATTCATTGTCTCCACCACTGAATTTTAGTGATTGTTTGTGATCTCATCATATCACTATTTACACTCAATCTTTGAGTTATTTTTATAAATTTACTTACTAATTTTGGTAAGGAGAATAATGGCCCCTTAAATGTATTCATATATCTTGTGAATATGGTATGTTATATAGCAAGAGTAATGAAAGTAGTAATGGAATTAAAGTTGCTAATCAGTTGATACTAAACAGAGAGATCATCAGGTGACCCCAATGTGTTTATAAACACTCTTGAAAATGGAAGAGAAAGGCGAAGAGTAGACCAGAGTCATATCAATACAAGGAGGATTTTACCCACCATTGCTGACTTTGGAGGAAGTAGGGCATAGGCTAAAGAATTTGGGTGGCCTTTGGTTCCAAATAGGAAAAGGAGTAGGTCAAGGCTGTATATTGTCACCCTGCTTATTTAACTTATATGCAGAGTACATCATGAGAAACGCTGGGCTGGAAGAAGCACAAGCTGGAATCAAGATTGCTGGGAGAAATATCAATAAGCTCAGATATGCAGATGACACCACCCTTATGGCAGAAAGTGAAGAGGAACTAAAACGCCTCTTGATGAAAGTGAAAGAGGAGAGTGAAAAAGTTGGCTTAAAGCTCAACATTCAGAAAACGAAGATCATGGCATCTGGTCCCATCACTTCATGGGAAATAGATAGAGAAACAGTAGAAACTGTCAGACTTTATTTTTCTGGGCTCCAAAATCACTGCAGATGGTGACTACAGCCATGAAATTAAAAGATGATTATTCCTTGGAAGAAAAGTTATGACCAACCTAGATAGCATATTGAAAAGCAGAGACATTACTTTGCCAACAAAGGTCCGTCTAGTCAAGGCTATGGTTTTTCCAGTGGTCATGTATGGATGTGAGAGTTGGACTGTGAAGAAAGCTGAGCCCTGAAGAATTGATGCTTTTGCGCTGTAGTGTTGGAGAAGACTCTTGAAAGTCCCTTGGACTGCAAAGAGATGCAACCAGTCCATTCTGAAGGAGATCAGCCCTGGATGTTCTTTGGAAGGAATGATGCTAAGGCTGAAACTCCAGTACTTTGGCCATCTCATGCGAAGGGTTGACTCATTGGAAAAGACTCTGATGCTGGGAGGGATTGGGGGCAGGAGAAGAAGGGGATGACAGAGGATGAGATGGCTGGATGGCATCAATGACTCGATGGACGTGAGTCTGAGTGAACTCCGGGAGTTGGTGATGGACAGGGAGGCCTAGTGTGCTGTGATTCATGGGGTCACAAGGAGTCAGACACGACTGAGCGACTGAACTGAACTGAACTGAACTAGAAAACAAACAAACAAAAAGAAGACAAGTAAATAGGCTTTCCCCTAGATCCTCTGGGAAGAAATGAGGCCCTGTTAGTACAATGATTTTAGTTGAGTGAGATATCTCATTCAACTAAATTTAATTTCCTAATTTGCATCTAATTTCTTAATTTCAGGGATGTTTGAAAATCTTACAAAGAATAGGAAAATATTTATTTTTTCTATATAGAACGCTACTTGTTCTGCATAAAGATTAAATTTTCGGTTATCATTGTACTGTCTCTGTTACTACTTTACTTTTCTATAACACTTGCATGTAAGATAGAAGAATAACACTTAAAAAAAGAATATTCAATTTTACTTCAGTATACAATTGAAACATTCATTTTTTATGATATTAGAGCTTTCTTGAGAACAGCTAGATTCTGTTTCTCTGTTGCTTAAGAAACCCAGGTGCAACCTCACACCTGCTGAGCCTAGTTCCTTCTCATCTAAGTTTGTTGCCTGTCTTTTTTACAAATGGTGATAACTTGAGCAGATTGAAAACAGTAATTGGGGTACAGGGATATAGTCAATTCAAAAAAAAAAAGAGAGAGAGAAAAATTCCTGCAAGGTGATTATCTAAAGCTCAGAGGTGTCCTTTTCTCTAAAAATGTACAGCCACACACTAGTCTTCCATTCTGATACTCTTCATGCCCAGGTCTCATCACAGAAGCCTAAATTTTATTCCTGCATTCTTAAAACCGCTCTTGTACATAATGCCTTTCAAGATGTATGGTCTGTGTTTACCATGTGGATAAAGATATTCAAATCTCTTGAGATTTTCTTTTAGAGTAAGGCTGTATGTAGAAGCTGTGGGCATCCAGGGAAAATTCTTGGTTAAAGAAAGAAAAACATCTGGAGTAGGAGATGGCAAGCGACTCTGCTGGACATGATTGAGTGACTGAACAGTAACAAAAACCAGTATTCTTGTCTGTAAAATTCCATGGACAATGGAGACTGGTGGGCTACAGTCCATGGGGTCGAAAAGAGTTGGACATGACTGCTGCTGCTGCTGCTAAGTCACTTCAGTCGTGTTGGACTCTGTGCAACCCCATAGATGGCAGCCTACCAGGCTCCTCCGCCCATGAGATTTTCCAGGCAAGAGTACTTGAGTGGGGTGCCATTGCCTTCTCCGGGACATGACTGAGCACAACCAAAATTAGTGCATAATTCCCTAAATCTGAGCTTTCCAAAGCCCATTAACAGAAACAATGACAATAGAAATCCTAGTTGACACATTGCTAATAAATAACAACATTCACAGCATATTTGGATGGCAGAATAAAGAGTTTATTAAAATCAAATTATTTGACTTTCCATCTATCTTTGGGAGATGTGCAAAACCATAAATTCTATCTACCATTCAATTTGAATTTCTCATTAACTTTGTATGTTGACAGAGTTAATTTATCACCCCAAGTCTGAGGGTTAGAGAGGTAAAGAATTGCTAGTAATCAGGAAATATTAGAATACTTTTCAATGGAGCAGATTAGGATAACAGATAATTAGGGTACAAAATCTAAATTTCTCAAATGAATTTGGCTCTTCTACAAGTTAATCAGTAGAAGCCAGATATACAGGTTGGTCAGTAGCAAGATTAATGGAAACTTCTGCAGGGAAAATTAATTGGGTGCCAGAATCTGGATCCACAGCCCAGGGAAGGGAAGCCACAGACTCCATAGCCCAGGGGTCTGAAGACACAGGATCCACAGCCCACTGAGTAGCACCTTCTGGATCCAGAGCTCAAGGAGCTGCAGCTGCTGGACTTACAGCTCAGAGACCCACAGTGAGTTGTCTGGCAGGGAATGGAGAAGGTGGAGGTCCTCCGACGGTAGCAGGATGTCTGGCAGGGACGAGACACCACACGGAACGTCTGAGTCCTGATGGGCTCACAGCAGGTCTCTTGACTGTAGAGAGAGGAGCCCAGCTGGCAGGAACTGCGAGGGCAGAGGTCAGTCCTGTAGACCAGGTTGCTGGGGAAGGAGGAGCCACAGGAGGAGCCTGAGTAGCTCAGGCGGCCCCCAAGGGAGCAGGAGGAGAAGGTTCTGGAACAACAGTTGTAGGACATGTTGACAGGAGATGTGAGTTCAGCTGAGCTACAGTGAGAAGATTCTGAGTTTGAATGTAACCTTCTAGACAGATGTGCTTATATATACTCTCAGCAATAGGTGGGGTAACCTACAGGGTCATTTTTTCCATATTTGTGTTCCCTTGTTTACATGCGTGTAACTTAGCAATCTTCTCTATAATTGTAGTTGGAGTGGTTCTCCCCATACTGTATTTATGGATGCTATAATTTTGGTGTTATAGCCAAGGCCAATGAACTACACCTATGTTAGAAATGCTATGACTGTTTTACACTAATGCTTATTCCATCATAGTCAAGAAGGCCTTTCCATTTCCTCTTGCCATAATCTTTGGGTGTTTTGCTTCTGCCAATGAAGAGAAAATGCTTTTCTCAAATGGCAGTTACATAAGATAAAATTATTTTTCTTGTCAATGGATCAGAGGTGTAACTTTGGCTTGAACACAGAACCTACTAAATACTGGCTTTACTTGTTCCCATGTCTTCTCAGAGGATGAGATGGTTGGATGGAATCACCGACTCAATGGACATGAGTCTGGGTAAACTCCAGGTGTTGGTGATGGACAGGGATGCCTGCCGTGCTGTGGTCCATGGGGTCACAAAGATTCGGACGTGACCGAGTGACTGAACTGAATTGAACTGATATCTTCTTATCCTCCATTATTGTCATTCAATTATATTCTGTTACGCACGTGTCTCAGATACAATGGAGAGGAAAAATTATCAGCCAGGACATTTTTTTGAACACCATTGATGGCTAGAACCAGAAAGAAACCTGCACAACTATTTGGAGACATGGTGACAGTGAGGGAGAGAACTAAGACAGAGTCACAAGGAAGGCCAGTTTGGACCCTTATGAAAAGCATCAAAGAGCTAAGAAATATTGAGATGAGGGAAGGAAGCAATTGAGTTTCAGATTCAGTGGACCTGATATGAGACCTGTAGTCTTAACATATTGTCATCTGTACATGTAGACGCCCTAAGAATTTCCTTCTCAGATCTTCATCTACAGGAGGCTTGATTGACCAGGGACGCCCCTGCCCCAACTCCATGCTATGGTCCAAAATCTAACACTGCATTGGTAGAAAAGCCCCTCTTTCCATGGGGCTGCTCCCAGACAATGACTGAGCACAGGAGAGATATTAAAAGGCCTCCTTCTTAGGACACATGAGATCCTTTGCTGGCCAACAATTGAGGATCTCCAATGGTCTTGAGAAACTGTCCACAATCTGTGGCTGCCTGGGACATGTCTTTCTATCTTCTTCACTCTGATGAGACTCTCATGGAAGTCTGACAAGTCTCCTAGCCTTCTTCCCTTCTTCCCCAACACTCTTCTCTCACAGCCATATCCCCATAAGTCTTTGTACCTATAATTCCATCTTGGGGTCATTTCTGCTAAAGCCCATCTTTTAGTCACCTCAACCTTAGGCCAGTTCTACTCATTTCTTGAGTACCATTTCACACAACAGATGATGCATCAACTTTGATAAATCCTTAACTATTGTTTAGATATGTTAGATAGTATCATTGACTTAATGGACACGAATCTGAGCAAACTCCAGGAGATAGTGGAGGACAGAGGAGCTTGGCATGCTGCAATCCATGGGGCACAAAGAGTCAGTCAGACACGACTTAGTGACTGAAGAACAACAACAACAAAACTATTATCTCTTCAAATACTGTTTCCATCCCATTTTTATCTCCTTTTTTCCTGAGATCCAATTATAAGCAAAATACACTATACATTATATATATATATATATGCCTCTCACAGTCTTTTCTCTATATTCAGTCTTTTTGTCTTTTTTACACTTTAGTTTGGGATTTCCTCCTATTCCATCTTCTAATTCACTAACTGTCTATTCATTTCAGTCACTCAGTCGTGTCTGACTCTTTGCGACCCCATGGACTGCAGCATGCCAGGCCTCCCTGTCTATCACCAACTCCTAGAAGTTGCTCAAACTCATGTCCATTGAGTCGGTAATACCATCCAGCCATTATCATCCTCTGTTGTATCCTTTTCCTCCTGCCTTCAGTCTTTCCCAATGAATCCATCAGGGTCTTTTCCAATGAATCAGTTCTTTGCATTAGGTGGCCCAAGTATTGGAGCTTCAGCTTCAGCATCAGTCCTTCCAAAGAATACTCAGGATTGATTTCCTTTAGGATGAACAGGTTTGATCTCCATGCAATCCAAGGGACTCTCAACAGTCTTCTCCAACACCACAGTTCAAAAGCATCATCTATTAGTCAATGTTTGATCTATTGATAAAAGATATCACTAGTTTTTCCAAATCAGTTATTTTATAAATTTCTAAACTTTAAGTTAGATTCTGTTGTCTAGTTTTCATTTTCTGCCCCAAATCCTCAAATTATCTTCAATTCTGAAACACAGCTCTTCCCTGATAGCAATATTTCCCTGTTTCCTACTACTAAATTCATAACAAAAGTAGTTTAATGTCTGATTTTCCCAAGACTATTATATGGATTATGGATTTCAGATTGTATTTTCTGCTGTTATATTTTGTTCCAGTTTTATTTTGTTATATTCAGTGTTTTAATGTTATTATTTTTGGTAAGTTTATAATAGCTTTATTAAAAAATAAAATAAGAAAATATTGCTATCAACAATAACATTACATTTCCTTGAGTCTGGAGTATAGTTTAACTAGTTTTATTTTAACACTGAATATTTTGTGAATGAACTTTGAAAGTAGCTGTAACTATTTATACACTCAGAATATTATAAAATTTAGTAAACTTTGTTTTTAACCTTTGACTCTATAAAGAGAAGCTATATATATATATTTGGAAAACAGAAAAGAGAGAAAATCTAGGTTAAATACATTAAAAGGAGGAAGGAAAAATGGTAGGGTGAGAACAGAAAGAGGAGAAAAAGAGAGAGATTTATACACCCTGCAGAAGAAAAGAGAAGTGGAAAAAAATCTTCACATATAGGCAGGAAACTGCAGCTCTGCAAATGCCAGGAAGTCAAAGCCTGTGCAGAGAAAAACTAGAGATATTCTAAGACAATAGAAATCTTGCATTGCTGTTCAGTTGCTAAGTCGTTTCCGACTCTTTGCGACCCCATGGACTGGAGCATGCCAGGCTCTTCTGTCCTTCACTATCTCCTGGAGTTTGCTCAAACTCATGTCCATTGAGTCAATGATGCCATCCAACCATCTCATCCTCTATCATCCCCTTCTCCTCCCACCTTCAATCTTTCCCAGCATCAGGGTCTTTTCCAGTGAGTCGGCCTTCGCATCAGGTTGCAAAGGATTGGAGCTGCAGCTTCAGCAGATGATAAAAGGAACAACATATCAAGATTCATAAAATACACTAATTTTGATATTTTTAATAATAAAGACATTAGGGAATAAGTAATCATTTGAGTGCAATAGAAAAAAAAATTTCCTAAGCCTTCTCTGTGTTTTACTTTCAATTGTTTCCTTCTCTCACCATACCAGTGTTTCCGTCTTAACTAAACAGACGTGGGCCAGATTGATCTCTCCTGGATACAATTTCAGCTGAGCCTCTTTTTTGGTCATATTATCTTTACATACACAGAAGCTGTCTTTATGCCATTTCTCTCTCAGTCTCTTATTTTATCTATTTTTGGTATCCATTGGATTAGAGACATACTGTATAACTGTGATCCTTGGTGTATTTTCTATTGCTGCCATAACAGATTACTGCTGAGTGATTTTGGAGAATGGGAGTAAATGGTGACAAAGTGGATCATTTCAGGAAAGCTTTGAAACTGCACCTCTGATCTATCGTACCAGAGGAAAATCCATCTTATTCCACACTCTTGGGAGGAAAACAGTCACCAGTAAAAACATGTAGATGTAGATACATAGGAGGCGGGTTAGCGTAAATCAGAAAAAAGCTTTCCTGGTCATGACGCTTCCCTGGCCATGATGGGATGTGCATTAGTAAGAAACAGTCATAGCATTTCTGACATAGCAGTAGTTCATTGGCTTTGGCTATAACAACAGAATTACAGCATCCATAAAAACAAATTCGAGAAACCATTCACCTGCAACTGCAATTACCGAGAAGACTACTGAATTACACATATGCAAAAGAGGAAATCTCATGTAGGAACCATGATCCCTTGGTGTGCCACACCCCTTGCTGGAAGTGTATATATGCTACAGTGCAGGAGAGACATTCAAACTCAGAATCGTCTCACTGTAACTCAACTGAACTCACATCTCCTGTCAACATGTCCTACAATCTCTGCTCTGGAAACTTCTCTTCTTGCTCCCTTGGGAGCTACCAGCACTACCCAGGTTCCTTCTTTCCCAGCAACCTGGTCTACAGGACTGACCTCTGCTCTCCAAGCTCCTGCCAGCTGGACTCCTCTCTCTACAGTCAGGAGACCTGCTGTGAGCCAATCAGGACCCAGACTGTGGTGTCCCGTCCCTGCCAGACATCCTGCTACCGCCTGAGGACCTCCACGTTCTCCAGTCCCTGCCAGACGACTTTCCCTGGGTCTCTGGGCTTCAGGTCCCGCAGCTGCAGCTCCCTGAGCTCTGGATCCAGAAGCTGCTACTCAGTGGGCTGTGGATCCCGTGGCTTCAGACGGCTGGGTTATGGAATCTGTGGCTTCCCTTCCCTGAGCTGTGGATCTGGATTCTGTCAGCCAACCTACTTTTCCTCCCGTAGCTGCCAATCATCCTGTTACAGACCAATCTGTGGATCTGGCTTCTATCGTTCAATTTGTTGAAGGTCTAAATCCTTTTGCATATTGAGATCAAAGTCTCTCTCAATATACCCATTGTTTTCCTTCTCACACTTACCACCAATCTTTTATTCTTAAATCATCAGTTTCTTGCATCATCAACTTTTGAAGGACTCTAAACTTAATGAATAACCCAATATGAAGTCCTAATACCTGTACTGTTGGATTTTCATGGAAAAGCATTTGAAAATGAAAATTTTAATCTAATAAATTTACATCATCTGACATTGAAATGTATTGCTTGTCTCATTATTTGCCTATAGTTTAATCAGTATTCGGGAATGTTAAATAAAGATCAATGTGCCTCTGAAACTGGATGTGAAAACACACATTTTGAAAGATTTTAGCAAATTTCTATTGTCATTGCATATGTTTCCTAGTGGGAGTAATTATTTCCTGGAGGTCCATATTTTATTTGCCTCAATATCAGTGATATTTGCCTGAGGATGGAAGCATGGATTTCTGCTAATAATGGAAAACAGAGAAATTGGTGTATAACTAGAAATGCAGGCAACAAAAATATAGTATAATTTATAAGATGATATAATATGTAGAAAACATACTGAAAGTCTAGTATCTGAATGTAGATTTTCAGCTAAGAGAAAAAATAAGCCTTTAAACAACTCCAAGGGTAGATGCTTTGTTCTCTATTGGTTGGCATAAATGCCGTAATCCTTCCCTGAGCCTGGTCCCAGTGCGTGATCCTTTCTGAGCCGTACCTATGAACATTCATAAAGAGATTCACAATGATTTTAACTGGGGAGCAACTGGGTTAAGCAGTGAGTGCTAATTCTTTTCAGTCGTATCTCACTCTTTGCAACCCATGGATTGTATCCTGCCAGACTCCTCTGTCCATGGGATTTTCCAGGCAAGAATACTGAAGTGGGTTGCCATTTCTTTCTCCAGGGGATCTTCCTGACCCAGGGATCAAACAAGTGTCTCTTATGTCCTCTTCACTGGCAGGCAGATTCTTTACCACTAGTGCCATCTGGGAAGCCCACTGGGTTAAGGAGATGTGGGATAACCTTCTGAGGCTTCCTCAAGGCTCAACCTGAGTTACTAACAGCAACACACATGGAACAGTGTTGAATAAATATCTGTATCCTCTAGTCTTAGGCTGTATCCTTTGCTCCTAGTATGTTTTCCCCCCTGTATCCTTTTCCCAACTGTAAAGCAGAGCTGAAGTCAAAACCTTGAGTACAGACTGTGTATTTGTCACAAGACACCAGGCAACTAGGACTTCCCAGCTGGTGCTAGTGATAAAGAACCTGCCTGCCAGTGCAGGAGACATAAGAGATACGTGTTGGATACTAGTTAGGAAGATCCCCTGGAGGAGGGCATGGCAACCCACTCAGTGTTCTTGCCTAGAGAATCCCACAGAGGAACCTGGTGAGCTACAGTCCATTAGATTGTACAGTCGAACACAACTGAAGCAACTTAGCATGCACGCATGCATAGCATGCATCAGGCAAATAGTGTGGGAGACCATGGAAGGTGAAAGAATCAAAGAGAAAAAATCTTACAAAGGATTATGTTTTTTGTTGCTGACTTTATGATGGACAGTGAGGACTTAGTCTTTCAAGGTCTTTTAAGGAACATATGGTATGGTTTTGGAATTGTCCACCTCTGGATCTGATCAACAGTGAGAATCATTTATCCATCAACTTGTGCTTCCCATTGCTGGAATGTTGCCTGGCTGTGTATTAATTTTTGGAACCTCATTAAACATGTGAGAGGATTCAGTGTGTTCCTTTTGTTTTTCTGGCTGTGATCTCTGAGAACCCAAGTAGAGAGTGAAAGAAATGTTGTTTATGCGGGAGGGGAGATACTGTCAATGCAAAGAGGGTTGAAACTTGCATGCAATTGTTTCAGGCACCATAGCTGTGTCTGGGATCACAGTTGAAAGTTGAATATATAACAGAGGGTACAAGGAGTACCTGATACACAACTTGCATTTAATGCTCAAACATCCTCATGAGGAAGACAAATATTCTGTGCTATATACCTTTCCAGACACGAGAGAAAGAAAAGTCAAAAAGAATTAGAAATTTGCCCAAATTTGTTCATCAAAGATCTAGTAGAATCCCATCTCTTGAATCAACCTATTCTTGTTCTTTCCGGAGCTTTTTTTTTTTTTTCACCTACTCTTTCAACCAAGAGCTTTGAGTATACCTCCTACTACGGAGATTGCTTTATCTGAATAGACTTCAGCTCCTTTGGATCTAGTTTCATTAGCCTCGTGAGTCGTATTCACAATAAAGAGAAAAACAAAAAATAAACATAGAGTTTAGGAAAAGAACGCTAAGGAAAAATGAGCTAATTTCTCTTAAAAAGATTTGCATTAACCATAATACTTAATAATAGACCGAGAGAAATACATGATTATCCCTCAGGAAGATACTGCTAGAAATTCTGAGTGCAATGACAAACCCGCTATTATTCACTTTAATTATCATTATTAATGTCACATTAAAATGTTCCCTTCCTCAATAACTACCACTATGAACAAGAATAGTAAAAAACAAAACAAACACACACACACAAACTTCTCTTTCACAGTCACACATGCATAATTTTAAAATCAGCAACCCCAAAATTGAAGATGAGCTTACTGTTAATATTTTTTTAAATAAGAGATAAAGGTGATTTCTATATAACTTGACAGATTTCTTCTCCCCCTCTGAATTCCCCAACATAAACACTGTCACTCCTAGAAGCTTTTCTCTGAAAATTAGAAAAAAGTAAAATTGCGAAACCATGACATCTCACTAATCTGTAAACTGCATTCCACTTTGGTGAGTCAGACTGAAGGAGCAAGGAGTCAATCAGGATAGAATCATGGGGAAGTCCTTGAGAAGGGAAAAGTCGTGTAACTGGATGTAAAAGTAACATAGAACATGGAATAAAGACCTCAAATCAAGCATGAAAGAATGTACCCCCCGCTGTGTGTGCTTTGTTATACAAAGTAACATGCTAATGACATAAAAATCAATAACAAAAAAGGCACCAGGAAAATAAAAATACAACAGAGGTGGAAGAGGTGATTGATGAGGTAAGGAAAAGCATGCCAAAAGAACTTACTCTGGGTATACATAAAAAATGCTTTAAAACTACAGCTTCTGCTTTGAATAGCAGAATATTACAGCATGTTTGAATCCAATTATGGGTTATATATTTACAGCAATTACAACAGTGTTTTTTCTTCATGGGAATCTTACCTGATTATTTTTACCATGATGTGGTCCTTCAGCAAAATTTTTGTTTTTATTGTTACTGAGACAACCAGTCATTTTATCTTTGATTTGAACTTTTTAAATAATTTTGCATTAGAGCTGCCAGAGTATTATGAACTTTCATTAGTCCACTTTACATGGACTCTTTGGACTGGATGAAGAAATCAAATCACTATTGGAATTAAATTCATTTTTGATTTGAAGTATTTAACAATATTGTCACAATACTGGCTTCATTAATCCTCAGTGAAGCTTTTCTTTTGTTAATGGAAGAGCACATCATCAACTACTGCTTCATCTGTGCTTTTGGGTTTAGTGTGTGTGTGTGTGTGTGTGCGTGTGCACACGTGTGCATCTGTTAGTGATAGATAATCATCTTTGGAAGTAATCTTTTTAAAACTTCTGTTACTTGGAATAGACACTGATGCTTCTCCAGTAAAATTGTCTCTTTGACTTTTTCTCTGGTGATACTTCTGACCCCCATGGTGGAGAGTAAATGCCAAGAAATTGTTGTACGAGTCATATTTCACCATCAACTTCCTTTAAGAATAGAAACTAAGTTCTCACACCTTTAAATTAAAATATGAACTTTTAGCTTCATTGCTCCTAATAAGATATTCTTTTGCAAAGTCTAAAAAATAAAAAAAATTCTCCCAAACAATAAAATAAATAGTTGTAGATTTAAGCAGTACAATATGTGGCCAAACCACTGCAGCAAGAGCATTTAGATTAATCTTTATATGCTGTGTGCTTCTGCACACAGTCATGTCTGACTCTTTGCGACCTCATGGATGGTGGCCTGTGGATTTTTTTCAGGCAAGAATACTGGAGTGGGTGGCCATTCCCTTCTTCAGGGGATCTTCCCATCTCAGTGGTCTAACCTGAGTCTCTTGGCCTCCCACATTGGCAGATGGATGCTTTACTGCACCATCTGTGAAGCAAGTATATGCTATGTACCACCCTCAGTTTTATGCCCATATTTTATGTACACCAATCACTACAGATGGTGACTGCAGCCATGAAATTAAAAGACGCTTACTCCTTGGAAGGAAAGTTATGACCAACCTAGATAGCATATTCAAAAGCAGAGACATTACTTTGCCAACAAAGGTCCGTCCAGTCAAGGCTATGGTTTTTCCTGTGGTCATGTATGGATGTGAGAGTTGGACTGTGAAGAAGGCTGAGTGCTGAAGAATTGATGCTTTTGAACTGTGGTGTTGGAGAAGACTCTTGAGAGTCCCTTGGACTGCAAGGACATCTAACCAGTCCATTCTGAAGGAGATCAGCCCTGGGATTTCTTTGGAAGGAATGATGCTAAAGCTGAAACTCCAGTACTTTGGCCACCTCATGCGAAGGGTTGACTCATTGGAAAAGACTCTGATGCTGGGAGGGATTGGGGGCAGGAGAAGGGGACGACAGAGGATGAGATGGCTGGATGGCATCACTGACTCGATGGACGTGAGTCTGAGTGAACTCCGGGAGTTGGTGATGGACAGGGAGGCCTGGCGTGCTGCGATTCATGGGGTCGCAAAGAGTCGGACACGACTGAGTGACTAATCTGATCTGAATCAGTAATCCTAAATTTCCCAGTATCTCCACCTACTGGTAGCTTGGTGTCTATTATGGCATCTTGCAGGATGTGAAAACAGCCATAGCAGTACTGGCGAGGTTAGAACAACAAATGAACCTCCGCCAAGATTTGAGCACGTGAACCGTCCTACCTCTGTATTTAAGTGTAGTGTGTTTTCCATATTAGTGATAGATATGGAATAAAAGGAGCAGTTCTATTTTTTTCAGGCAGAGCAAAGAATAGGATATGGCTTGTCTTCAGATTTAACACTGGTTAAAGTAAAAACTGTTCACCCTGTATGCATCTTATAAGGACTCCACTAGATGAAACCATAGCAAAAGCAAAGTGGAAGTTTCCTAAACCAGTCATCACTGGTTATGTTAACTCAATTATCCATTACATATAAAAAGTGAGAAATCTAAGACAATTACCAAGTGGGACTGGATGCTGAGACAAACAGAATAAACCAAGACATATGGTTACCCTGTGGGTGAGAATCTAGGTCATCTGTACCTTTTAGTAATATTGTCCTTGACTTAACTGATAAAAGTTTGGAGCATAACTGCTGATTCAGGTGTAATCAGCTTCCTAAACATTTAGTTAACTCTTGTAACATAAGAATATTTGCATTGTTTTTGAGTTTCATTTTCCTTTTTTTTGTTTTTTCTCTAAGTAAATGTTATCAACAGAACAACTTAAAAAGTGGTTGCAAACCAACTGTATTGATGATTGTACCAAAAATGCTGGGCTTACTTCTTATGGTATTGGGGTGTATTAGATGTTTTCAATTATAAATCAATTAGACATTTCATTTGCTTTCTTATGAAAGCAGTAAATCTGGGGCAACTGAAATTCTCACCAAATCTAACTCACTAACTTCTTACTGAATATATTATTTTAGAATCTATCTATGAGTAATCTTCCTTCCAAAATTATGTGATGTAGTCAATTTAATATACCTATTTATAATTATATAAAAATATTCAAGTTTCTAACCCCCTACAAAACCAAAGGTCACTGTTACTTTTCTGTAGTCTTAAAATCTAGTCTTAAAAATGTAATTTCAGATTTTACCATATTAATAGAATGTATTTACTCCTTCTGTATAAAGAGAAGGGTAAACATGAAAGATGAAATAATTTCTTCCAAACCTAAAGGACACTGAACAATTTTACTTTTTAAATTGAGAAAATTTAAATTATGAGTACAAGATGCAGAAAAATACAGCCAGATATTTAGAATTAGATTTGAAGACACGTCCTAAGTTGCTTCAGTTGTGTCCAGCTCTTTGTGACCCTATGAACTGTAGCCTGCCAGGCTTGTCTGTCCATGGGATTCTCCAGGCAAGAATACTGGAGTGGGTTGCCACGCCCTCCTCCATTGAAGAAACAAAGCAAACAAAATGACAAAACCAATATGTGGATGTCATATACCAATCTTTATTTAAACGTACACCATTTTTTCTACTAGTAAAATTTGAAATACATGCAGTTGGGGAAATAACCAGGAAATAAATGTGCTTCAGTATCGCATGTCTATATAGCTACAAGGGAGTAGTTATGGCACCTTTCTTCAATGAATACATTTTCAGTTACTGGTATTCAAATTATTCCTAATCCAGAGCAGGTAACAGTAGAAGTCAAATTTATAAGCTAAAGGTAAAACAAGAGGTCAACAGATAGTGTAGATCTCAATATACTAAGTATTGCATTACAATTCTAGATGTAGTAGGTATTGTATTCAAGTATGACATTAGTAGAAGCCAGATCCACAGGTCGGTTGGAAAGAAAGAGACCGGCCACTCCTAGAAGAGAAGAAGGTCGGACGGTAAAAGCTGGATCTACAACTTAGGGATGAGAAAATGTTGGGGCTGTGACCCACGGATTGGAAACCACCGGATCCAAAGCCCAGAGATGGGAAAACATGACCAATAGATTGAAAGGTACTGGAACCAAAGCCCAGAGACCCAGAGCAAGTCGTCTGGCAGGGACTGAAGAATGTGCAGGTCCTCGGGCGGTAGCAGGATGTCTGGCAGGGACTGGACACCACAGTCTGGGTTCTGATGGGCTCACAGCAGGTCTCCTGACTGTAGAGAGAGGAGTCCAGCTGGCAGGAGCTGGGAGAGCAGAGGTCAATCCTGTAGACCAGGTTGCTGGGGAAGGAGGAGCCACAGGAGGAGCCTGAGTAGCGCAGGTGGTCCCGGAGGGAGCGGGAGGAGAAGTTTCCAGAGCAGCAGTTGTAGGACATCTTCACAGGTGATGTGAGTTACGATGGGAAGGTTCTGAGTCTGAATGTCACTTCTTGGACAGGGGCATTTATATATCCTTATCATCGGCTGTGTCATCCTCGTGGCTCATAAAAACAAGCTACCATCATCTTTTTAATTGAATCCAAAAGATCAGCATAGTTATACACATGGAGTGTTTGTGGTTTTATAGCTGAAGAGTATAATCATGTTTGTGCCTTGAAATTCAAGTAATAGTATGGAATCTTCAAAGCTCTTAGTCATCCTTTTCTACCAAAGTCACCAAGCAAAGCACTCAGAAAACTTTAGAGGCAGTGACTGGGCTGATGGAAGCTGGTTTAATTAAAAATGATTGAATCCCCTTTCACAATCTGTCTCAAAACTGTTGTCATCTGGAGAGCAAAGTTGCTAACTGATCTACTCAAAATCGTTTTTTAAATGAGAACATACATGGATTGTTACCAGGAAGTGGCAGGTTTACCTAATGGGTAATGCCATAAGGAAGTGGCAATGGTAACGCACAAGACATATGACGATTTTTTTTTAATTGAACCCCAATGTTAATGGTTTTCATGAAATATTAAATGAGAGATCCCCTTATTTCTGACACTCTTGCTTAAAACTGTATGCAAACTAGCAGGAGTCCGTCTTAGCTATTCCCTCTTTTGTGTGCATGTGTGTGTTTACTGTGCGTGTGTGACTGCTAAGACGCTTCAATCGTGTCCGAATCTTTGCGACTCTGTGACTGTAGTCCACGGGATCCTCCAGGCAAAAGTACTGGAGTGGATGGTCATGCCTTCCTCCAGGGGATCTTCCTGACACAGGAATTGAACCCTGGGTCAGGCATCTCATATACTGGCAGGCAGGTTCTTTTCCACTAGCACCACTTGGGAAGCCTGCGTGTTTATGGTGGAATGAGTTAAATATTATAAATACCTTTATATTGTTTTGGAAAGTTAGAGGTTATTCATCTGAGATACTTTTAGAGACATCAAAAATAAGAACAAAACACATGACAAAAATGCCCAATGTATTTCTCTCTCTACTCAGAGGCAATGTTTTCCACCAAAAGGACTCCCTAGAATCTGGAAAATGCCTTTGTTTTAAAGAAATTTTATAAGGAATTTGCCTTGAAGTATTTGACCAATGTAGCCATCTTAGGGAGATTCTTCCTCTGCCTCTGAAAGTAACATACATGACTTTGACTTAAACTGTTCTTAGGTGTTTCTGACAAGTCTTACACAATTTCTAAAGTCATTTTTTGTTGTTATTCTATGACTTGTATTCCTCCTCTGTGTAGTAGGGTAATGAAGATTGACACCTTGAAGAAGAGAGATTGAGAAGCTTTATCTTCCTGTGGCTTCTATGCTATTTGATTTGTTCATATCACAGAAAAAAAAAATTTCTACTTTTTAACAAAAGTACTTGTGTGCAAAAAATTCCATTTCATTGAGAAAAGAATGTTCAGTATTACTTGATATCTTATCTCATAGCATATTCTTCTATAGAAATATCTTATATGAGTGGATGATATTGAAGCGAGCAAATTCAGTCTAGCTGAATGAAATATATATATGGATGTTTTGACGTTATAAACAAAACAGGAAGGTTTGGAATCTACTACAAAGCAATTTTCTATTCATAATTAAGAAGCCTGATAAATAAGAACTGTTTATTTTAGAAACAGAGCACAAATTATGTTGCCTACCAAATATATGGAATATGACTGAAGACCAATTTGTGCACTGAAAACAGTCAAAGTCATAAAGTTTACCATTTAGAAGGGAGTTTAGCAATTATCTCCAGTGCTCTGCCACGTTGGAATCCCATTTACAATATCTTATCAGATGGATATCTAATAAGTGCCCCCAAGACGGAAATCTCAATTACCTGCAAAAGAACCTTGTTTTAGATTTTTAGTTGAATCTTTCCTAAAAACTTCCACTTAGTAATTTCAAATCTTCATAGAATGAGTCTCAGCTCATTTCTACTGGATGATATATCAGTTTTTGAAGATGGGTGTCTTAAGAGATTTGCCCATCACCACAGGTTATTCTGAGCTATTCTCTGTACACATGTGCTGCTGTATTTACAGTTAAGTAATGATGAACTTTATGGGAGAGTCTAGAAAAAATACTTATACTAGTTCTCTATGCAGAATATATAAACAAAAAATATATAATTATATATATATATATATATATATATATACGATTTAATATGTGTACCACATCAGAGGTAAATTCAAAAGGATTCATTCTCTTTTTTATATTATCGTATATTTTGGAACTCTCTGCCCTCATTTCAATCTACAAAAATCATTTGTAATTATGAATTTTTCTAACTTGATCTTTTTTTGAAGTTTACAGGTAGTAGGCATTTTCCTTACTTTTTAACCTTCTTTAGTAAAAATCCTATCCTATGAGAGAAAAATAAGGGACTAAAGGTTCATCTTTTTTAATGTATAGAGCTTATTATTTTGTTCTCATTGACATCAACACCACTAAAAAATGACTTAAACTTTATGCAGAGATTTTTTTGAAAATTAAATTTATTGACGTGATCTCTCAAGAAACAAGTCAACTTCAGAATAAGGATTTCTTAAGCATTTTTACAATGGAAACTTCAAAGCACTGCTGAAAATATGGGTCCCTTATTCTTAAAAACTCACACATAGAAGAGCAGCTTGGGTACTTATGCTATAAGAAAACTAGAACATAAATGTGTTAGATGCTCATTTAACATTTGTACCAATTAAGGATCATAAGTGGGTTATTTCTTCTATAAGGTACACAAGATTTGGGATGTAAAACAGATATTGATTTTTTTCCCTCTCTATTCCTAAACTTGGAACAAAATGAATATTCCCTCCTGACTACAAAGTACTTTTTAGAGCTTTAAACACAACAAAGTTCTCACTGTGTTACCCATTCAATACACTATGTTGAAGGATAAGATGAATAAAACCCCAATCTTACAGGTACAATTATGGTGCAATCAGAGTCACCTACCCAAGCTAGATGAATGAGAAATAACATTTTTGCTTCATGAACAACTGCTTTGAAAATCAATGAAATTCTTTCATTTAAAAGTCTGTAATCATAAAAAAGGTCTTTGAAGGTTAGTGCATTTCATTTTTACTGGAGCCTAATTAAGGGTTCTTATTAAAATGAACGCATGCTATTACACCCATTGCTAGAGTATTTAAGTATCCGGTGTAGAAGGCAACATTCACAGTCACAAACTTCCCTTTGCAACTCAGCTGAACTCAGAACTCCCAACAGCATGTCTTTCAACTGCAGCATGGGAAACTCCTCCTGTTCCCTTGGAGGTTACTTGGGGGTCCCAGTTTCCACCTGTGATTCTTTCTACCCCAACAATGTTGTCTACTCCCCCAGCACTTTCCACCTGGGCTCCACTCTCTACGGTGGCTGTCAGGAGAACGTCTTTAGGCCCATCAGCTTCCAGACACCCTGTGCTGTCACCAGATCTTTCCAGACATCCTGCTCCCATCCACAGAATTTCATCTTCCGCAGTCCCTGCCAGACAATTTACACTGGATCTCTAGGGTTTGGAAATATTGGCCTTGGGTCTTTTGGTTGTGGAAATACTGGCTTCCAGTCTCTGGGCTCTGGATCCAACTTCTGCTCCCCAACTTTCATTTCCTCCAGGAGTTGCCGATCATCTTGTTACTAAACAGCCTTTAGCTCACGCTTTTGTGAATCAACTTTCTGAATGACTCCAGTCACCTCAAGGTTATATCTATGCTTTATGAAGTTTTAACCCTCGGCATCTCCAATATCTTTGATAACTGACCATCTTCATCACCAGGGCTTACTATCACAGTCCTTCTGGAAGTATACAATTCACTGTGGACAAAGTAATCTTGACTTTGTAATCAGGCATATGAGAAATGTCTTGAATTTTCTTCGTTCCTGATCCAATGCTCAGAATCATTTCTGTTGCTGTCTTACTCAGAGTCTTGTTTTACTACTTTTCTCCTAAGACTCTTTCACTTGTGTATTTCAAATAGATATGGCGTTTAAAATAAACTTATTTCTTTAGAATGAACTACAACATTCCATTTTTTAATTCATATGGTACATTTAGTGAATGCATCCAGTACCTTCAACTGTGTTCACTAGCTAAACATTTTGTTTTGTTAATATTTTGCTGCGTAGAAAAAGGAAGTTTAGAGAATCTAAATATATGGCACATTTTATGTCTTAAGAGATTTATATCCTCTCCTAGGTACTTTTTTTTTCATCTAATTACTTTAGAAAATTTCATTTTTAGGTAGGCATTTGTTGAAAAATATTTATTGAGTTCTGATTATAGTCCAGGCATTCATGCTGAATGAAGACGTACATTCCCTCCCTTCACAGAATTCACACACACACACGTTTAACTCACTGTTATTTAGCAAGTGCAATAATGTCGATAAAACCATGTTTCAATGGGAACACAAAGAATAGGACGTTCAGAAAGGGTGAGAATATCACGGAAAACTGATTAGTGACAATAAGGTTACTAGTTCATGTAAAAAATAAACCATGCTCATGTAATGTGTTAGTTGCAGTCCTTTGAGAGATAGCTGTAGTCTAGGACTTGACATGACAGATATTTGTTGAACAAAATACATCCCAGTGAAAATGGGGAGGCAGCTGGAGGGTTCTGGGAGAGCCTTCAGACAGCAATGCTGGTCTGAACTCAGTGGAGGGAAGATGCAAGGAAGGAAGCTTGGGTTAGAAGAACCTTCTTCAGGCCAGTTCTAAATTTTGATGAGTCACCTCAAGTCATAGACACAGCCCTGCCTGCATATCCTTGCCAAGTTCAGTCACTGGCCAAGAACAGGTCACAGCATGACTTTGGCATAAATGTGGGGCTACACTCAGAGACTAGCAGCTGGGACTGTAAGTCAGTTATGCTCCCTATAGTGGGAGCTACATTTCCATAGCTTCCATGTTCAGAAATTCATCCTGATTTCAAGTAAGCCAAAATAATGACCAATAGCAAAATAATAAATGAAAACAGACTTTTCCACGAATTACATTCAGTATACTTTATTTCATGTCCATTGATCCAAAAAAAGAAAAGACTGATTACTGTATTAGATCCTGTATAGGATGCAATGAGTGAAAGTCAAACCCTGCAATGGAATGTGAGGGAAGAATTGAGAATTATTGGAGGGCTATGCTTGATTTAGAAAAAGTAGAGGAACCAGAGATCAAATTGCCAACATCCACTGGATCATAGAAAAAGCAAGAGAATTTCAGAAAATCATCCACTTCTGCTTCATCACCAACTCAATGGACATAAGCTTGACCAAGATCCGGGAGTTAGTGATGGACAGGAAAGACTGACATGCCCACAGTCCGTGGGGTCGCAAAGAAACGGACATGACTGAGTGACTGAACTAAAAGCCTTTTACTGTGTGGATCACAACAAACTGTGGAAAATTCTTAAAAAGATGGGAATACCAGACCACCTTACCCGCCTCCATAGAAACCTGTATGCAGGCCGAGAAACAACAGATAGACCAGACATGGAGCAACAGACTGGTTCCAAATTGGGAAAGGAATATTTCAAGTCTGTATATTGTCATCCTGCTTGTTTAAATTCTATAAAGAGTACATCATGTGAAATACTAGGCTGGATGAAGTACAAGCTGGAATATAGATTGCCAGGAGAAACATCAATAACCTTATGATGGTTATTGATGAAATAATATTACCCTTATCGCAGAAAGTGAAGAGGAACTAAAAAGCCTCTTGATGAAAGTGAAAGAGGAGAGTGAAAAAGCTGACTTAAAACTCAACATTTAGAAAATGAAGATCATGACATCTGGTCCCATCACTTCACAGCAAAAAGATGGGGAAACAATGAACACTGACAGACTATTTTCTTGGGCTCCAGAATCACTGCAGATGGTGACTGCAGCCATGAAATTAAAAGACGCTTACTCCTTGAAAGAAAAGCTATGACAAACCTAGGCAGCATATTCAAAAGCAGAGACATTACTTTGCCAACAAAGGTTCATATAGTCAAAGCTATATGGGTTTTTCCAGTAGTCATATATGGATGTGAGAGTTGGACTATAAAGAAGGCTAAACATTGAAGAATTGATGCTTTTTAACTGTGGTGTTGGAGAAGACTCTTGAGAGTCCTTTGGACTGCAAGGAGATCAAACCAGTCAATCCTAAAGGAAATCAGTCCTGAATGTTCATTGGAAGGACTGATGCTGAGGCTGAAGCTCCATCACTTTGGCCCCCCAATGAGAAGAGCTGACTCAGAAAAGACTGATGCTGGGAAAGATTGAAGGTGGTGGGGGAAGGGCACGAGATGATTGGTTGGCATCACTGACCCCATGGACATGAGTTTGAGAAAACTCTGGGAGATGGGGAAGAACAGGGAAGCCTGGGGTGCTGCAGTCCATGGGGTCACAAGGAGTTAGAGACAACTGAGGACTGAAGAACAAATGTTTGATTTGAAGTGCAACTAAATGTACTAAACAGACAGGACTTATTAGGGCGTATTTAGGACATTCCCTCATTTTTCTCCTGTTATAGAACTTTACACTTGACCCAAGGGCCCTAACTTCCCTAAATTTCTGAACAATATCATGGACAGATTATGATCACATTAAAAAAATATTTTGATGTCATACATATAGATTTAATCCATAAATTAGAAGTCTACAGCTATATTATAGCTCCTCCTTTTCCTCTCTATTCAAGCCTCTCATGGGTCACCAATGACTTGAAATGGCCTGACCACTTTATTTATCTCTTTGCTCTTCCTTGTCTTCCATCACTGTGCTGCTCCTGGCTTCTGTTTAAGCCAAAGGGAAAGGATAGGTGGAAAGGAAATGACAGCTGAGGCCATTTGTGTTAATCTGCTTTAGACCACCTGGGTCAACATGACCTAGTTAATTCAGGAAAATTTTTCTGGGAAAAATGTTAGATTAAAACCAATAAATCATTTCACTGTATGTTTCAGTAAACTACTGTAATATTTGATACAGTAGTCTGCAGACCTGAAAAACAGCCCCCCCTAATTAAGCAAGATGCTTCCATGGTAACTCAGACAGTAAAGAATCTGCCTGCAATATAGGAGACTCTGGTTTGATCCCTGGGTTAGGAATATCTCCTGCAGAAGGGAATGGCTAGCCACTCCAATATTCTTGCCTGCAGAATTTCATGGACAGAGGAGCCTGGTGGGTTACAGTCCATAGGTTTGCAAATTATGCAACAGTCAGCTTTTATCAAGAGACTGGTGTCAGTAGCTTCTCTTTGCCATGCCCATCAGTTCTATGCTATCTACTAATAAACTTGCCCGGTCCCAATCAATTCTGTACCTTGAAACCATCTGAGCCCACGATCTCACTTCTAACACCTGTCTTTGGAGTCATGTATGGGTTGTGAGAATTGGAGTATAAAGAAAGCTGAGCACTGAAGAATTGATACTTTTGAACTGTGGTGTTGGAGAAGACTCTTGAGAGTCCCTTGGACAGAAAGGAGATCCAATCAGTCCATCCTAAAGGATATCAGTACTGATTATTCACTGGAAGGACTGATGCTGAAGCTGAAACTCCAATACTTTGGCCACCTGATGTGAAGAGCTGACTCATTTGAAAAGACCCTGATGCTGGGAAAGATTGAGGGCAGGAGGAGAAGGGGATGACAGAGGTTGAGATGGTTGGTTGGCATCACCTACTCAGCAGACATGAGTTTGGGTAAACTCCGGGAGTTGGAGATGGACAGGGAGGCCTGGTGTGCTGCAGTCCATGGGATCGCAAAGAGTCGGACACGACTGAGTGACTGAACTGAACTGAACTGAATGTGGAGACACACACAGCTGAATGTCTCGGTGCAATGGTGTTCCCCTTTGCTGAAGGAAGTTCTGACACTTCACTTTGCTTAGTTAACAGATTGTCTGGTAGTACTCTGAGATGTCCAAGAGGGACATAAAAAGTCTTTTCGCTCAGCTCGCACTAAGTGCTACCTGTGGTTTGTCTTTGCTGTTGAGGATCCTCCCTCATCACCCATGTCTGAATACTAGCTCTTTTCTGGAGGAGACCATGGTATGTTTTCCAGAAATCCCTTTCTTACCTCTCTGCCAGCCTCCATCGGACCCTCTGCACTAAACCATTCCACTGACAGCACACACTCCTATAATGTCTCCTTAGATCATCCCCCTCAATTCTACCAGCTCTGCACCCCACCCAGCTTTCCTCTGCTAGCATCCATTTGCTCTGCAGATGACGCTCTTAGCCTGGAGTGAACACATACACTTAACACACTATTCATGGAAACAGAGCCGGGCAGAAGGCTTCAGATGGGCAGAAAATATTTTTCTCTAAAGGTCTTAATTGATTGAATGAGCCCTGCTCACATTATTGAGAGCAAACTCCTTTACTTAAAGTCAACTGACTATAAACAACAAATTCATCTTTAGAAGGCCTTTACAAGAACAGCTAGACTATAGTATTTGACCAAACAAATGGGCTCCATAGCCTAGCCAAGCTGACACATAACAAAACCACCAAAGTCTCCATTTTCTAGAAAAGCTGGGCTGGCAGTTTCTATTTCATAAAAATAGAGTTGAAATTACTGCACAAAACTTAAGGCAATAGTAAATTAGAATTTTGCTTATAAGTAATCTTCCTCTCAGTTTATAAAATTATTCTCATATTTTTAAATGATCATTTTCTCAGATTCTTATGTCCATTTTTTAAGAGAGATTTCAAGCATAACTTCATGATCATTCAATAGAAGAACTAAGACTCTTAATAAAATGTCCATGTGTATTCACGAAAATAATTTTTCTCTGTTTATGAGCTGTTTAGCCTCTTCAGTGTATTTCTGTTAAGAACACAGCTCTGACCCAGCTGTGCACAAGACTTGCTCAGGCAAAGGACAATATTTGGAGAATTTATTTCCCAAAGCATTTTTAATCTATTTGCCCAACTTATATCAGTCATCATATTTCTTGTGTTTTCTCAATCCATTTGCCTTTTCTGTGCCCCCATTTTTGTCATGTCCTTCGTTGGTCATTTTCTACTTTTCTGCTTTGTTTCTTGCACTTGACAAAAGTATTCACCCTCCTCACTGTCCAAAATTTTGGCACTAGTAACACCTAGGACGGATATGATTTTGTTAGGATAGGGCTGTCTTGTCCACTGTGTGGTGTTTAACAGCATCCCTGGGCTCTTCCCACTAAATGTCAGTGCTGTTCCTCTCCATCCTCATTGTGACAATCAAGTATGTCTTCAGATATTACCAAACGTCCTCTGGAAGTGAGCTTATTCTGCGTTTAGAACCATGGATTTAGACGATGTCCCGAGTGAGTTGTTTGGGAGAGTTCTTGACAGTGAACACTAAACCTACCCACATTTCAGATAGGGCTTTGACAGTAAAAATGCAATAGTATATCATTTCATGCATTAATGAGGTGTTGTAAATGATATTATCCAGTAAATATATTTATAGTTCATAAATAATGTTGAGTACTTACTTAGCAAATATTATTGTACAATCGCACATAAATACAGTAGCTGTAATTATGTTTACAACCATCACCAGTGTAATAACCTGTTCAATTGTAATTAGAGAAAAGAAAATGGTATTTTTGTGACATGCTCCTCACCTCTAGAATGGCTAGATTGTCTGCTAGGATCGCACCTATTCTGATCATCCTAGACCAAGAAGTAACAGTAAGATGTAGGTTATCTTCTCACTCTATTTCAAATAGTCAAGACCAATTGAGACCAATTGCTGGTTTATAGACTTCTGCAATACCTCTTGGACATTCTGACCATTTTCTTCAATTTGTCTGACTCATTCAGTACACTCCACAAAAGAGACATCAACCCTTTCTGTATGTGCCAGCAGTGATGAAGTGGATCTCAAACTACATTTATTCATTTTGAGTTTTTGAAGGTTACATGACAGTTTCAAAAGTATCTCAAAATCTCAATTTAATTCATCATATGGGTACTTTACTATGAACTTCTTCAGCTGTATCTACCAAATATTTCATGTTACAAGCATACACTCAAAGAGATTCATATTTCAAATACAAGAAAACAAGTTCATTTAAACAAATATTTATTTGTTCCTGCTATGTACCAGAGTTTATGCTAGGTCCTGGAGAATGCAAGTTTAAGTAATTGTGTAATGGAACTGATACACAGTTATAAACCATATTATAAACCAACTATAATTTTAGTTAGACTGATATAATCTCACAAGATAAGACATGAAGATTGGAAGACCTTTCCCAGAAAAAGTAAACATCAAGTTAGAATCTAGAAGACAGTACATTTGAACAGGCAGAGGAAGGTCACAAGAAAGGAAATGGGACAAGTGAAATATGCAGTTTGTAGGGAGATACTCCCTTGCCCTTTGTGTGTGGGAAAAAGCTTGAGCTTGAACTAGAAATGTTATTTGGCCATGGATATTATGGTCACAGATTTAGATTATATTATATAGGAAACTAGAGGTCAATAGACATTTCTGAGTAATCATTTTAGACTTTCATCCTGTCACCTAAATTTAGTGCGCATTTTGAGGGGCAGATTTTTAAATGAGAACTTTCATTTTATTGTTTTAGTCAATACTTGTTTTATGATATATTTGCAGTTCATTTTTTTCTCATATTTTATCACTCTGGCCAGAAAGATATTAGAAATATTTTGTAGTTTGTGGGCTATCTCCTTCTTTTCAACTCCTGCCAACTTTCTGGAAAGGAAGCCCCAAGACAAGACTTGTACCTTCTATGTAATTTGTTACTTTCTGTATATCAGAAAGTATTTGTATACTTTCAGAATATCAAATGTTAGCAGTTGATTCACTCTTCTTTCAAGGGAGCACAGCACTTTAGATATAAATTGTTTATTAAATGTGGAAAACTATCTTTACATCTTCTGTTACTCAGAAGTTGTCTTGATCAAAAAATACTGTTATTTTTTGGTGTTTCTGACACATATCGCATTATGTTGTGCACTGGTGTGCTTTCTGATGGACATAGGAAAATGTTGGAGACAGAGTAATCCTCTCAAAGGGGCTGAATGTTCTATCTCAGAAGCAGTGCATATTTCTTATTAATGACAATTTTAAGCACACTTCTGTGTAAAGGGATAAAAGATGTTTTAAACAATGTCTGTCCATTAATACCAAATTATATTGTCAGGTTTTTACTGCTGGCTGAAAAAAAGATCACAACATTAAAAAAAAAATTCATTGTAGACGAAAGTAAAAACTGGTGATCACAATTACAATCATTAATCCATTCACTTTTCTGTTACTTTTAAACACAGTAGACTCAATTTTATGGGTTTTCCTCTTTTATTTCATCATTTATTATTTGTTTATTTTTGGCTGTGCTGGGTCTTCTTTGCTATGCACAGGCTTTCTCTAGTTGCATCAAATGGGTTGTTCTCTACTTGCGGTGCAGGGGCTTCTCGAGGCAGGGTTGTAGATCATGAGCTCTGGGGCACAAGAGCTTCCGTAGTTGGGGCACACTGGCTTTGTTGCTCCATAGCATGTGGAATCTTCCTGGATCAGGGATCGAGCCCATGTCCCCTGGATTGACAAGTGGACTCCCAACCACTGGACCACCAGGGAATTCTTAGGACTTTTCTTTTTAATAATACATGCTACAACTATATACTCTTACAATCCATAAAAAACACAAAGTTGGGTTGGGTATTAGTTCAGTTTTCTGTTTGTTTGTTTTGCCTTGTTTTAAGATAGCATACAGAGATGTTTCTTTGTCCAAGATCATACAGCTAGTTAGTGATGTATTGTAAACTCAGTTTTACTTTTAAAATTCTTTTTAACATATCACCCTATGCAAGAAGTAAAAATGGATTAATTGGAAAAGAACACATCCTGATGATGGTGAACCATTACAGTCTTCTGGGTAATTTGCTGTTGGTCAGTTGCTCAGTTGTGTCCAACTGCTTGTGACCCATGTGGACTGCAGCATGCCAAGTTTCCCTGACTTGCATCATCTCCCTGAGTTTGCTCAAAATCATGGCATTGAGTTGATGATGCCTTCCAACCATCTCATCCTCTGGGTAATAATGTATCTATTTTCCTTATTAATATCTTCTAAGCATTTGACATCAAGGAAATATTGAGCATTAAGTTTTCAAAAGCCTGGAAAAAATGTCACATTTAGTTATTAAGAATCTATGCTCTTAACAAATTACATGTCTTCATATTTATTTTACAAAGCCCAGTAAAAGTTAAAATGAATGCTGAATAATGCTCTGAATAATTATAGCCAAACTTATGATGAATATCAAATAATATTTTTTGAGCAAGTGGAGTACAAATTGAGGAATGATGATATGAAAGAAATAGTGTGGAGAATTGGATGGTATTGCTTGCAAAGAGAAGTTCTATGTAAATTGTGACCCTTCCACACAAAGACAAGAATGTTCATGCAGAAGACCCAAACAAAGAGCAGGCTTTCTTACATGTGATATAGTGCATTCTCATTAAACCCATTTGGGTACCACATTCTCATAACAACCAAATTAGAGATTTCTGATTATTATGCGATTGACTTAGGCCATGGCTTTCACATAATATAGAAGGAATACAAAAAATACCAACAAGAAAATTGAAATTAGGAAACATTTTCATTTTACTCTTTTATATATCATGCGCAGAATACTTTGCTGCTATTGAAACAGAGAAATGTAAGTATGTAATGATAAATTCTAAATTGCTTAAGCTCACAGTACCAGGCTCCTTTGAAGCAGCGGTCAAATTCATTCTAGCCACTTAAAAATCATGAAATAGACCAGTTTTGAACAAATTAAATTATGAGGAATTAAGATTTATTTAGTTTGTGCATTGTTCAACCTCAACCCCCAAAGATGGCTTATATTGCAATGACTACCCATAACTATTCATTATCTGTCTCTGTTTTTCATTCTATTGCATATGCAACCATTGAGTGTATGCAATCATTTTCTATTTACATATAAAATGAGCTCTATTAAGAATAAATGCTCTCATTTTTAAAAAGTGTTTCCTGAAAGTGATAACACTAAGTTAGAGAGAGAAAGAGAGACTGGTTTTACTGAGAAATTGAGATCTTTTATATCCTCTGGGCTATTAGAGCAGGTTGACACATCTCTTAGTTTCCACATCTTCTTCTTGAGAAATCTTCCTAATTTTTTTTTCCTTTTAAACTTAGTTATCAGGGATGATTTTTTTTTTTTTTTATTCCTGAGATACAAGCTGGTTAACCTTGGTGACTTACCTTCTAGCCTCAATTTTGTCATTTTAACACTTGGTTTAAAATTACATATTTGGCAGGATTACTCTAGGAACTAAAGGAGACATTATATTAAAAACACTTATTACCTAGTGGAAGGTGGTGACAACATCAGGTCTTTCTTGCTACTATTTTTATTAGTTTTAATTTACACATCCTAAAACAGGGAAATTTCTTCAGTCAATACTTAACACTGAATGGCATTTCTTATCCTCAAACAATTTATATAGCAGTCTTAAAAATTAGCAGAAAGAAAAATAATCCCCACGTGTATTTAAGTGTATTAGAAATAAATGACTCCATCTAGCAGAAGAAGATTGTTGTGCTGCAAGAGTAAAATGGACAGGAATAGGAATTTTACTATTTATCTTTCTATGGTGGGGGGTTGGGGGAGGCAGGGAGGAAGGAAGGGATGGGAGGAATTGGGAGATTGGGATTGGCAATATACACGCTACCATATGTAAAATAGGTAGCTGGTGGGGACCTGCTGTATTTTGTGACCCACCACTAACATAGAACTCACAAACTGAAAAATTTTGCTAAGATTTTCCACATTAGATTTATTGAAGCAACTAATTAGGTGAAAGTGGAGAGTGAAAAAGTTGGCTTAAAACTCAACATTCAGAAAATGAAGATCATGGCATCTGGTCCCATCACGTCATGGGAAATAGATGGGGAAACAGTGGAAACAGTGTCAGACTTTATTTTTGGGGGCTCCAAAATCACTGCAGATGGTGATTGCAGCCATGAAATTAAAAGACGCTTACTCCTTGGAAGACAAGTTATGCCCAACCTAGATAGCATATTCAAAAGCAGAGACATTGCTTTGCCAACAAAGGTCCGTTTAATCAAGGCTATGGTTTTTCCTGTGGTCATGTATGGATGTGAGAGTTGGACTGTGAAGAAGGCTGAGTGCCAAAGAATTGATGCTTTTGAACTGTGATGTTAGAGAAGACTCTTGAGAGTCCCTTGGACTGCAAGGAGATCCGACCAGTCCATTCTGAAGGAGATCAGCCCTTGGATTTCTTTGGAAGGAATGATGCTAAAGCTGAAACTCCAGTACTTTGGCCACCTCATGCAAAGAGTTGACTCATTGGAAAAGACTCTGATGCTGGGAGGGATTGGGGGCAGGAGGAAAAGGGGATGACAGAGGATGAGATGGCTGGATGGCATCACTGACTCGATGGACATGAGTCTGAGTGAACTCCGGGAGCTGGTGATGGACAGGGAGGCCTGATGTGCTTCGATTCGTGAGGTCACAAAGAGTCAGTCACGACTGAATGACTGAACTGAACTGAACTGATAGAATCTATTTCTCTTTCTTTTTTTCTGTGTGTGTGTGTGTGTGTATTTCTCTCAAAAACCAAAATTTTGGAGAAAAGATGTGTGAGATAACTCTGAACATCTCTTTCCCATCCCATCCCATCTCATTCTATCCTATTATTTCTCACTAGAAGAAGTACAGATCACCATCAATAAATAGATTATGTGACCCACTAATGCTACAGAACTCACATACTGAAAACTTTTGCTAAGGAGATTTTCCACATGGGATTTATTGAAACAGCTAATTCCATGTCTTCCTACTTGACCTTATCACAAACATTTTCTTCTATTTTATGTAACAGCGCACTATCTCTCTCCCAGTAAGTGAAACAAAATTCCTATTAGACAACTGTTCTACCGTGGGTCACTAGATGTCTGCAAAAGAAATCTTAGATTTCTAGATACTTTTTATCAGATAAAATAACAAACTTTAGATGGAAAGATAATTTAGGATAAAATCAGAGTTGTTATTCTAAAAGGGATAAGTAATAATTAGAAAGCATGTTGGGGCAAATTTAAATCAATTAAAAATATCTCATATATGTCTCTGCTTATATAATAATCAAAAAGAATACTAACAAGTACATGTTCAAGTTTGAATTCTTTCAAGTTAAACTCTTAACAAAGTTTAATGTTTCTTAACGTTCATATCATGTTTTACAGTTTATATGGCACTTTAATACACATACATTACATTATGAACATCACATAATGTATTACAAAAGATTTAGGTACTTGCTTCTTTTACAAAGATATTGCATTACAGTGCACTCCTGATGGAGAATTATGTGTGTGCATGTGTGTGCTCAGTCTCTCAGCCATGTCTAACTTTTTGATGCCTTGGTCTGAGCCCATCAGACTTCCCTGTCCACGGAATTTTAAAGCAAGAATACTGGATCAGGTTGCCATTTCCTACTCCAGGGGATCTTCCCCACCTAGGGATCAAACCCTACAATCTGCTTAGATGGTAGAACCCACTTCTATAATCCCACTATCTAGTATTAAATTCTTTGTCAAGAGTGAGACAGAGAGAAAGATTTGACTGGATATACAGGAGCTGAGCCAATGGCATTGTAGAAAGAATTGTGGCAGCCATCATGGATTTGGGAATTGTCTTGAAAGGCACAAGGGAAAAATAGATAAAGTGGCTTGGATAGGAAGACTGAAAGAAAGAAGCTACAGGGAGCCCCAAGGACCTAACTGAAGTTTCTAGAATGACAGATGATAGCAGTTCTGATGTGTTCGTTTTTAGGGAGTGGTCTGAGAAAATGTTTCACCCAGTATTCTAACCTTTGTGCCTTGGTAATGGACATAATGTCTACACATGATTTCAAATGAATCCATCACCTTACTGAAACTGCAGATAGAACTATGTCACATGTGTTAATATTTAGTTGACTCTCCTGGGAGTTAGTGCTGAGGGATACTTACTTATATGTAATAAATCTTGTAAAATACTTCGTTTTCAGAATTTTTTTTCTCTTTTTAAAGTAATCATTTCACATAATTTTAGCCATTAATTTTCAAAACACTGAATTAGAGTATTTGCCAAGACCAAGCATCTCAGGAAACCTGAGCTAGGACAACTAAAATGTAGGCCTTTAAAAATAGTCTAATGATACAGTTTTCTCAGATGAAAAAATATAATTTAACCTAATTGCCACCCACCTTGTTGGAAACCTTTCAAAAATATCACATATCTTCAAAGGAAATGTGGGAAACCAAAAGAATTAAAAACTGACACCTCTAGTCATTAAGATAATTAGAATTCAATCAAGGAAACATATATGCAAGCAAAAGCCTAGAACAAGTGAGTCAGAGAGGATTTCTCATCAAACATTCAAACAGTTAGCATCTTTTGACCCATTATATGTCAGACACGTGCTGTGTGTAGAGTGTTGAACAAGACTGGAATGATTCCTTATCTCAGAGAGCTTACATTTCACTGACATTACCAGGTCTTCAGTTCAATTCAGTTCAGTCTCTCAGATGTGTCCAACTCTTTGCGACCCCATGAACCACAGCACGCCAGGCCTCCCTGTCCGTCACCAACTCCTGGAGTCCGCCCGAACCCATGTCCATTGAGTCAGTGATGCCATCCAACCATCTTATCCTCTGTTGTCCCCTTCTCCTCCTGCCCTCAATCTTTCCCAGCATCAAGGTCTTTTCAAATGAGTCAGCTCCTCGAATCAAGTGGCCAAAATATTGGAGTTTCAGCTTCAGCATCAGTCCTTCCAATGAATATTCAGGACTGATCTTCCTTAGGATCAGGACTGGTTGGATCTCCTTGCAGTTCAAGGGACTGTCAAGAGTCTTCTCCAACACCACAGTTCAAAAGCATCAACTCTTCAGTGCTCAGCTTTCTTTAAAGTCCAACTCTCATATCCATACATGATACTGGAAAAACCATAGCCTTGACTAGATGGACCTTTGTTGACAAAGTAATGTCTCTGCTTTTGAATATGCTGTCTAGGTTGGTCATAACTTTCCTTCCAAGGAGTAAGCGTCTTTTAATTTCATGGCTGCAATCACCATCTGATTGCAGTGATTGCACCTGATTGCACCAATCATCTGAAGTGATTTTGGAGCCCAGAAAAATAAAGTCTGACACTGTTTCCCCATCTATTTCCCATGAAGTGATGGGACCAGACGCCATGATCTTAGTTTTCTGAATGTTGAGCTTTAAGCCACTTTTTCCACTCTCCTTTTCCACTTTCATCAAGAGGCTCTTTAGTTCTTCTTCACTTTCTGCCATAAGGGTGGTGTCATCTGCATATCTGAAGTTATTGATATTTCTCCCGGAAATCTTGAGTCCAGCTTGTGCTTCCTCCAGTCCAGCATTTCTCATGATGTACTCTGCATAGAAGTTAAATAAGCAGGGTGACAATATGCAGCCTTGACATACTCCTTTTCCTATTTGGAACCAGTCTGTTGTTCCATGTCCAGTTCTGACTGTTGCTTCCTGACCTGCATACAGATTTTTCAAGAGGCAGGTCAGGTGGTCTGGTATTCCCATCTCTTTCAGAATTTTCCACAGTTTATTATCATCCACACAGTCAAAGGCTTTGGCATAGTCAATAAAGCAGAAATAGATGTTTTTCTGGAACTCTCTTGCTTTTTCGATGGTCCAGTGGATGTTGGCAATTTGATCTCTGGTTCCTGTGCCTTTTCTAAAACCAGCTTGAACATCTGGAGGTTCATGGTTCATATATTGTTGAAGCCTTGCTTAGAGAATTTTAAGCATTACTTAACTAGCTTGTGAGATGAGTGCAATTATGCGGTAATTCTGAGCATTCTTTGGCATTGCCTTTCTTTGGGATTGGAATGAAAGCCAACCTTTTCCAGTACTGTGGCCACTGCTGAGTTTTCCAAATTTGCTGACATATTGAGTGCAGCACTTTCACAGAATCATTTTTCAGGTCTATTCAATAGATTAATAATAATCCAAGGTTTCATGCCAATGGTGATTTTAACATCTAGACTGACTCAGCACAATTACAGTCAAACCCATCAATCTGTAACAAATGAAACATATAAAGACGTATCAAGAGAACACAGAATAAGTGAACAAGAGCTGGTGAAATCTGATTGCCGCAACCCCATCCCCACTTTTCAACTCTATGACTCATATCTACAAATAAACTTTATATTAGCTGTCTCTTCTTTTTCTTTTTTTTTCTTTGCCTGCTCACTCTTTATTGGCCATCACTGGTTTTTCTCTGCTGAAATGCTAGGTTACTGGTCATCAGTGCCCAGCTAGTGATCAAATTCAGTGGTTTCTTCTCATTCTTATACGTGCCTTTCTAAACTGTCTCATGGGATCAGTTTTCTACATTTCTTGAAACTCTCTTCTTTGAATCATTTATTTGATTCTGCCTCACTTGAATCTCTCAGTATCCACCTAACCATAAATTCTCCATTGTCATGTCCTTCTTTTCAGTCCTCAAAATGTACTCATTTTGCAAAATGGAGTACCATGCTTTTCTTTTTTTAATACTCTATGACTCCTCCCAGGATAGCTGCATCTTCTTTCATGCTTTTCACTATCAATTTTACATGTAGTTTAAAAATTTGCATTCAAAATCTTAACTAGTTTCAAAGAAAAGTCTTGCATGTCAACTAATTCCTAGGTATCTCTTGCCATGTTTGTTAACCATCAATATCTCAAAGGCAGCTTGTGAAATTTGGACTCATTCTTATACCTCCTTATTTCTACTAAGATAAGCCCTTTACTTCTGTAACCAAGACTCAAAATCTTCAGGTTGGTTTGGTTTTTATCCTTCTCTTAATCTTCATTTACAACAAATTAGATTAGGCTGTTCTTTTAAAATGTTGTCAATAGCTACCATTTGTTCCTATTTCTTTGCTTCTCTCTTACATAGACTTTTGCAAGCTCTTTTCAGGCAATATTGCAATGACTTTCCTCTGTCTGATTACTTCCTATATAAATCTAGTCTCTGTGTTGGATACAACTAAATTTAATTGATAAAACAGAATATCCTTCTTAAAGCGGTTCAGGTAACATCATCCTTCTCCTTAAAGCTGTTCAGTGATTGGCCAAAAACAAGAATAAAGATTTACTGAGAAGTATTTGCTGGCATATATGATACATACTTCACTTCAGAATTCAAAAACAGTGGGTCAAATCGGCCCTGCTTTCATCTATTCAATCAATGAATAATTCAGTTATCATTCATTTGTTCAGTAAGTAGTTATAGAGAATCTCTGAAGGCCAAGGATTCTTTCAAATTTTACTCAAATGACATACATCAATTGCCCCAGTGTTCTTTTTTTTTTTAATTGAACAGGTTTTCAAAATTTTAAAAGGAAGAGATCGAAAGATATATTGGTACTCTGATTATTTTTGAAATCTTGTAAGTCTTAGCCTGACTCCTAAAGGACAATCTACTAAAACTGTCAAAATGTTTCCTTTTGGGGATAGGGAGTGATCTCTGAGCGAGGCAGCAAGATGGATGCAGGATTCTTCTGCAGAACAAGTGCAGAACAGGATAATCGGTTCTGCAACAAACAGAAGAAGCTACTGAAGCAGCTGAAATTAGCAGAATGCCTAGGAAAAAAAGGTGGACATGAGCAAAGCAATTTTGGAGGTTATAAAGCCTTGTATAACAAAACAAGTAATGGAAATCCTTGGGTTTGAAGATGATGTTGTGATTGAGTTTATATTCAATCAGCTGGAAGTGAAGAATCCAGATTCAAAAATGATGCAAATCAGCCTGACCAGGTTTTTGAATGGAAAAAATGCTAGGGAATTTACGGGAGAACTGTGGCCCCTACTGTTAAATGCACAAGAAAACATCACTGGAATCCCTTCTGCTCTCCTAGAACTGAAGAAGGAAGAAATACAACAGAGACAGATTGAACAAGAAAAGTTGGCATCTATGAAAAAGCAAGATGAAGACAAGGATAAGAGGGATAAAGAAGAAAAATAAAGCAGAAGAGAAAAAAGGGAGCCGTCTCAAAGCCCAAGAAGACGCAAATCCAGTTCTCCTTCCCCTCGAAGACAATCTTTCCCTGTCAGGAGAGAGAGAAAGCGCAGTCATTCTCCATCTCCCTGTCACAGAACCAAAAGCTGGAGTCCTTCCCCTGCTCCAGAGAAGAAGGAAAAAACTCCAGAGCTCCCAGAGTCATCAGTGAAAGTAAAAGAACCTTCACTACAAGAGGCCACTTCTACTAGTGACATTCTGAAAGTTTCCAAGACTGAACCAGTACTAGAGCCTAAAGAACCTTCTCTGGAGAAAAACTCCAAAAAGGAAAAGGAAAAGACCCGGCCAAGATCTCGGTCATGTTCCAAGTCAAGATACCAGACACGTTCTCGCTCTCCTTCTCATACTAGACCAAGAAGGCACCATAGATCTCGGTCAAGATCATACTCACCTAAAAGACAGCCAAGCCCAAGAAGAAGGCCATCTCCTCTAAGAAGAACCCCACCGAGACGCATGCCTCCTCCACCAAGGTATAGGAGTAGATCTCCAGTGAGACGAAGAAGGCATTCATCGGCATCCTTGTCTGGGAGTAGTTCATCATCTTCTTCGTCTAGTTCCCAGTCACCACCAAAGAAGCCTCCGAAGAGGACATCTAGCCCTCCTCGAAAAACTCGTAGGTTATCTCCTTCAGCAAGTCCTCTGACGCGAAGGCATAGGCCATCACCTCCAGCTATTCCGCCGCCAAAAACTCGTCATTCCCGAACACCCCAGCAGTCAAACCATACAAGGAGAAGTCGTGTTTCTGTCTCTCCAGGGAGAACTTCAGGTAAAGTGACAAAACATAAAGGTACTAAGAAAAGAGAATCCCCTTCACCAGCACCGAAGCCTCGGAAAGTAGAGTTATCTGAATCAGAAGAAGATAAAGGTGGCAAAATGGCTGCAGCAGATTCTGTGCTGCAGAGATGCCAATATAGACGACAGAACCAGCAGTCTTCATCTGATTCTGGCTCCTCCTCTTCCTCAGAAGATGAACGACCCAAAAGATCCCTTGTGAAGAATGGTGAGGTAGGCAGGCGACGGAGACATTCCCCTTCCTGGAGTGCCTCTTCATCACCTCGAAAGCGCCAGAAAGAGGCTTCCCCTCATGGTAGACGGAGGAGAAGTCCCTCCCCACCTCCCTCCAGAAGGCGACGTTCTCCTCCTGCTCCTCCACCTCGTCGACACAGGTCTTCCACACCACCACCACGTCGAAGGACTCCGTCTCCTCCTCCATGTCGTCCTTCACCTTCCCCAAGAAGATACTTTCCTCCAATACAGAGGAGATACTCTCCTTCTCCACCTCCAAAGAGAAGAACGGCCTCCCCCTCCTAAACGAAGGGCATCACCATCTCCAACACCAAAGCGACGGGTTTCCCATTCACCACCTCCCAAACAAGGAAGCTCCCCATTCACCAAGAGACGTTCGCCTTCATTGTCATCAAAGCATAAGAAAGGGTCTTCCCCGAGTTGATCTGCCCATGAGGCCCAGTCACCACAGCCAAAAAAACAGTATTCACCCTCACCATGGCCTCGCGCTCCTCAGACCTCAAGTCCTCCACCTGTTCAAAGAGGAGCATCATTGTCACCCCAAAGAAGGCAGTCCCCATCTCCAAGTTCTAGGCCCATTAGGATAGTCTCCAGGACTCCGGAACCCAAAAAGATAAAAAGCTGCCTCACCAAGCCCTCAGTTGGTAAGGAGGGTCTCATCTTCCCAATCTGTCTCGGGATCTCCTGAGCCAGCAGCTAAAAAGCCCCCAGCACCTCCGTCACCTATCCAGTCTTAGTCACCCTCCACCAACTGGTCACCAGCGGTGCCGGTTAAAAAGGCTAAAAGCCCAATACCAAGCCTGTCACTGGCAAGGAATTCAGACCCAGAAGGAGGTGGAAAGACAAAGAAGAAAAAGAAGGACAAGAAACACAAAAAGGATAAGAAGCACAGAAGCACCAAAAAAACACAAAAATGAGAAGGCTGTAGCTGCTGCTGCTACAGCTGCTATAACCCCTGCAGCTGTAGCTGCTCCCACAACCACATCAGCACAGGAAGAACCAGAGGCAGAGCCAGAGCCTAAGAAGGAGACTGAAAGTGAGGCTGAAGATAACCTTGATGACTTAGAAAAGCACCTGCGTGAAAAGGCCCTGAGATCAATGCGGAAGGCTCAAGTGTCCCCACAGTCCTAGGTGGAAATGTTTGTTACGATGTAAATTTTATTTGGTTTGTATGCAATTCAATTTCAAAATTGCTAAAATGTGTTTGAGCTTTAGACTATAACATTTGTTGTAATAATTGCTAGGTTGAAGTTCACCATGTAAAAAAAAGGGCATGGATTTACATTGCAAAAGGTGTCCACAGTGTATTAGGGACATTCTTTCATTGACAGCTGACATAAATTCATTTAGAGTGAAGTATTTTAAGCCAAAAAAGAAAAATGCCCTTTTAAAATATTGTTGGCATTCTTATGGTTCCTTTAAATACCCCTGGCTATTCCCAGAGGTTTTTCTTTCTACTTTTTCTTTCCTTTTCCATTTTTCTCATTTGAGTCTTAGCACCCATTTAAGTTATGATGCTTTCAACCTTGATGGTTTGCAAGCTTGCCCAGAAATAAGACCACTGTTGAACTACCACAAAAGTATAAATGACTATTTTAATGCCACAATCTTTCCTGTTGCCTGTGGAGTCTCTGCTGAAATGAATCAGGATTCGAGCTCTAAGATGAGACAGAAAGTGAAAGCATGTTGTTTGCCAGGACACTGTGGGTTTATATAGATGTGTAACAAGTTGATTTGGAACACTGGAATTTCATTCTTTTCTCTTTTTTTGTAAAGGCTATTAATTAGCCCCAGGAAGGATCCTTCAGTTACATAAAATTTTGCTTTATGAAATGTCATGGCTCCATTCATAATTTTGTCTTGCTCCAGTCGGAATATACAACTTTCAGAGCTCTTGTATTTGGAAAGCTGGAAGGGCCCAGACTTTGAAATAGTGTCTTGTTTTCACTGTTTTTGTTTTGTTTTTGTTTCTGTTTTTTTTTTTAACTAAAGCTATATAAAGCTTGTGGATTAAACAGAATAAATTTCTAAATTAAAAAATATATATATATTTCCTTTTATCCTAGGATATGGTCCTGGAGTTCACCACTTTCTTTCAATCTGAGAATTAACATGATTAGAAGTTGTTAATGTATTTGCACTGTTTTTGTCATAAGGTAAAATTTAAAAAGTGGTGAAATAATATTTCTTGAACTCTAGTCTCTAGCAAAGTGAAAAAAATATCGAGGTCTCTATGTTTTTAAAAATATGAAAGAAAGAACATATTTCTTTGTGAAAGACTATTTCTACATACTGAATACACTAACCATACTGGCCAACTGTGTTCATGAAAAATAAAAACAGAACCTAAGATACTATTTGAAATATGATGTACTGAATCCTTATGTGAGACTCTCTTGTGCTCATTTATATAAACTGCCTGTCTCTTGTTGCTAATTAAATATGAGGTCTCACCTTTGCACAAGATAACTTACTTAATTCTCACAACTCTGTGAACTCTGTGTGGTTGGCACTAGAAATCAGGGAAAACAAATAACATGCTAAAGAACATCCAGCTAATAATTTTTGAAGCTGGTAACCCTAGCTCAGTCTGAATCCAAACTCATCTTTTCAGTATAGTTCTTTCACATAATAATCTATGATTTGGTTCCAACCTTCTTTTTCTAATTTGTTTCTTTCCACACTCCAAATTATTTATCAATTTCCTCTCATCCAATACTTGTATATGCATTTGCTTTTGTTTGAGATATTGCTGTATTGTTTTCACATTTTGGAATGCTCAACTGCTTCTATGTGTGTTCTTACACATAGAAGAATGTGTAAGAAGTCTTCAGAAGTGTTCCTCTACTCTATGAGATTGCTACTTATAACAATCATTTTATGCCCTGTGGGGCCACCCAAGATGGGCAGGTCATGGTGGAGAGGTCTGACAGAATGTGGTCCACTGGAGAAGGGAATGGCAAACCACTTCAGTATTCTTGCCTTGAGAACCCCATGAACAGTATGAAAAGGCAAAATGATAGGATACTGAAAGAGGAACTCCCCAGGTCAGTAGGTGCCCAATATGCTACTGGAGATCAGTGGGGAAATAACTCCATAAAGAATGAAGGGATGGAGCCAAAGCAAAAACAATACCCAGTTGTGGATGTGACTGGTGATAGAAGCAAAGTCTGATGCTATAAAGAGCAATATTACATAGGAATCTGGAATGTCAGGTCTACGAATCAAGGCAAATTGGAAGTGGTCAAACAGGAGATGGCAAGAATGAATGTCAACATTCTAGGAATCAGCAAACTCAAATGGACTGGAATGGGTGAATTTAACTCAGATGATCATTGTATCTACTACTGTAGGCAGGAATCCCTTAGAAGAAATGGATTAGCCATCATGGTCAACAAAAGAGTCTGAAATGCAGTACTTGGATGCAATCTCAGAAACGACAGAATGATCTGTTTCTTTCCAAAGCAAACCATTCAATATCACAGTAATCCAAGTCTATGCCCCAACCAGTAAAGCTGAAGTTGAATGGTTCTATGAAGACCTACAAGACCTTTTAGAACTAACACCCAAAAAAGATGTCCTTTTCATTATAGGGGACTGGAATGCAAAAGTAGGAAGTCAAGAAACACCAAGAGTAACAGGCAAATTTGGCCTTGGAGTATGGAATGAAGCAGGGCAAAGGCTAATATAATTTTGCCAAGAGAACGCACTGGTCATAGCAAACACCCTCTTCCAACAACATAAGAGAATATTCTACACATGGACATCAGTAGATGGTCAACACTGAAATCACATTGATTATATTCTTTGCAGCCAAAGATGGAGAAGCTCTATACAGTCAGCAAAAATAAGACCAGAAGCTGACTGTGGCTCAGATCATGAGCTTCTTATTGCCAAATTCAGACTTAAATTGAATAAAGTAGGGAAAACCACTAGACCATTCTGATATGACCTAAATCAAATCCCTTATGATTATACAGTGGAAGTGAGAAATAGATTTAAGGGACTAGATCTGATAGATGGAGTGCCTGATGAACTATGGAATGAGGTTTGTGACTTTCTATAGGAGACAGGGATCAAGACCATCCTCATGGAAAAGAAATGCAAAAGTGCAAAATGGCTGTCTGGGGAGGCCTTGCAAATAGCTTTGAAAAGAAGACAAGTGAAAAGCAAAGGAGAAAAGGAAAGATATAAGCATCTGAATGCAGAGTTCCAAAGAATAGCAAGAAGAGATAAGAAAGGCTTCTTCAGCGATCAATGCAAAGAAACAGAGGAAAACAACAGAATGGGAAAGACTAGAGATCTCTTCAAGAAAATTAGAGGGATGTACCAAGGGAACAATTCATGCAAAGATGGGCTCGATAAAGGACAGAAATGGTATGGACCTAACAGAAGCAGAAGATATTAAGAAGAGGTGGCAAGAATACACAGAAGAACTGTACAAAAAAGATCTTCATGACCCAGATAATCACGATGATGTGATCACTGACCTAGAGCCGGATATCCTAGAATGTGAAGTCAAGTGGGCCTTAAAAAGCATCACTACAAACAAAGCTAGTGGAGGTGATGGAACTCCAGTTGAGCTCTTTCAAATCCTGAAAGATGATGCTGTGAAAGTGCTGCACTCAATATGCCAGCTAATTTAGAAAACTCAGCAGTGGCCACAGGACTGGAAAAGGTCAGTTTTCATTCCAATCCCAAAGAAAGGTAATGCCAAAGAATGCTCAAACTACTGCACAATTGCACTCATCTCACACGCTAGTAAAGTAATGCTCAAAATTCTCCAAGCCAGGCTTCAGCAATACGTGAACCGTGAACTTTCAGATGTTCAAGCTGGTTTTAGAAAAGGCAGAGGAACCAGAGATCAAATTGCCAACATACACTGGATCATGGAAAAAGCAAGAGAGTTCCAGAAAAACATCTATTTCTGCTTTATTGACTATGCCAAAGCCTTTGACTGTGTGGATCACAATAAACTGATGAAAATCATTAAAGAGATGGGAATACCAGACCACCTGACTTGCCTCTTGAGAAACCTATGTGCAGGTCAGGAAGCAATAGTTAGAACTGGACATGGAACAACAGACTGGTTCCAAATAGGAAAAGGAGTATGTCAAGGCTGTATATTGTCACCCTGCTTATTTAACTTATATGCAGAGTACATCATGAGAAACACTGGGCTGGAAGAAGCACAAGCTGGAATCAAGATTGCCAGGAGCAGTATCAGTAACCTCAGATATGCAGATGACACCACCCTTATGGCAGAAAGTGAAGAGGAACTAAAATGCCTCTTGATGAAAGTGAAAGAGGAGAGTGAAAAAGTTGGTTTAAAAGTCAACATTCAGAAAACTAAGATCATGGCATCTGGTCCCATCACTTCATGGCAAATAGATGGAGAAACAGTGGAAACAGTGCCAGACTTTATTTTTCTGGGCTCCAAAATCACTGCAGATGGTGACTGCAGCCATGAAATTAAAAGATGCTTACTCCTTGGAAGAAAAGTTATGACCAACCTAGATAGCATATTGAAAAGCAGAGACATTGCTTTGCCAACAAAGGTCCGTCTAGTCAAGGCTATGGTTTTTCCAGTGGTCATGTATGAAGAAGGCTGAGTGCCGAAGAATTGATGCTTTTGAACTGTGGTGTTGGAGAAGACTCTTGACAGTCCCTTGGACTGCAAGGAGATCCATCCAGTCCATTCTAAAGGAGATCAGCCCTGGGTGTTCTTTGGAAGGACTGATGCTAAAGCTGAAACTCCAGTACTTTGGCCACCTCCTGCGAAGAGTTGACTCATTGGAAAAGACTCTGATGCCGGGAGGGATTGGGGACAGGAGGAGAATGGGACGACAGAGTATGAGATGACTGGATGGTATCACTGACTCGATGGACGTGAGTCTGAGTGAACTCCGGGAGATGGTAATGGACAGGGAGGCCTGGCGTGCTGCGATTCATGGGGTCACAAAGAGTCGGACATGACTGAGCGACTGAACTGAACTGATTTGAGTACATACTTTGATAAAAATCTAATACAGCATCCAGCTCGTTTTGTTTTTTTTTTTTATATAATAGAACTTCCATTCTTATTTACTGCTTTGGACTTAATGTAATTAGAGAAGGCTACCTCGACAAAACATGTTTTATATAATAGTCCCTTCAGTATTGCTCCTCTTTCTAATTTTGTGGCCATTAACAAATATGGGAATACTATGATAAGGTAATCATTTTACTTGTAATCATCTACTTCATTAGAGATAGTGGATGCTGTTCTGACGGGGTAAGATATTGACATCACAGTAGGAGTGCATGCTTAGCTTGTAGCAAATGTTCCAAAACATGTGATTTCTTGCATGAGTAAATAAATATTGGAACTTACACATAAGCATTACTAGTTTAGCATCAATGGTGGGGTCAAAAGTGTTAGTACTTTTTTTTTTTTCGATTTTCTCAACTTTTCACTGAAGGCATTGGGATACACTTACAGTGATGACTTTCTGAAAGACTCAACCATTGGCTTTTCCTTATGAAAGCCATGTTGCTAAGCAACACATGTGCATTGGTATATTTCTTTACAAAACCGTCTATCATGAGAGACGTCCAGGGCTTTTTCACTTGTAATTACGAGTCCCTTGAGAAATAAACCACAACACAGCCACTAAGCTTTGCTTTGTAGTTTGCATTGGATTTAATAGGAGATGAGTATTTCACTTGACCCCTGAATGCAGAGGTGATTGCCAGCAGAGACATTTTCAGAGTGAAATAAAACACGATTTATGACATGCCTCAGAAACCACATCAGCTGCTGTTCTCCATTATGTTGCTTAATTCTGATCCCTATAAGGCATTTGCCTTACAAAGGCTGTGCCTTGCAAGGCACGTAGAAAATCATGTTTTCTATTATTGATACACAGCCTCTGTTTTCTTCAGGTTGAAGTATTAAAAATCAACTGGCTGAGAAAGCTCAGTTTTTACCTTCAATTTTACATTTGCCACATGTCCTGAAAGTATAATAAGGATGTACATGTGTGTGAGTGTGTGTGTGTATGTGTGTGTGTAGAGAGAGAGAAATCTCCTTTTTTATGTTGACAAAGGCAAAATGTCTCCAGTAGTACCTTCTGTACACCAAGGATTATGTTATATAGTTTCAAAAATCTATACTCTTTATTAACTGAAAATAAAGGATTTTTGGTAATGAGCTTTTTGAGAAGCATCAGACAGTAGTAAAGGATTCTAAGTGTCAAGTAGTACTGCTTTGCATCAATTTTAATGAGAATTGTTCTAAGTAAGGTCTAAAAGATCCCCAGCAAATTAGCAATGGACTGCAACCATCCAAAGCATGTAAATCATGGAAAACTAGGTTGTTCTCATCCTATTTGCAAAAGTTTCTACCTCAACAGAAACATCAAGCTTCACAGAACAAAGAATTTAAGCTTTAAATACAGAAAGTTTGAAGAGTTTTATTCCAATCTTAAAATGGTTCCTGTTGGTTTCTAAATGACACAATAATAACTCCCAGCCAACTTCAGCTCTTAGAGCTCCAAGATGAAATTAGAAGAGACCAGAAGTAGTCTTGAAAGATAACCAAATGATCAGTAAGACAACAAGGAAGACAGAGGGAATGAGAGAGTTCTCAAAATAAATTTAGAAATTTCCTAAATGGTAAACAATGGTGACTCGCCCCCTGGTGGACAGACGTTCCCCTGAAGCTATTTTGTCACAAAAAAAAGTGTGTTATGTGCATCATGGATTACTAGAGGTTCTTGAATCTTGAGAATATCAAATAGATTCTCTCCACACTCACAGAAACAGAAGATATTAAGAAGAGGTGGCAAGAATACACAGAAGAACTATATACAAAAAGAAGAACTTCATGACCAAGATAATCATGATGGTGTGATCACTCACCTAGAACCAGACATGCTGGAATGTGAAGTCAAGTGGGCTTTAGGAAGCATCACTATGAACAAAGCTAGTGGAGATGATGGAATTCCAGTTGAGCTATTTCAAATTCTCAAAGATGATGCTGTGAAAGTGCTGCACTCAATATGCCAGCTAATTTGGAAAACTCAGCACTGGCAACAGGACTGGAAAAGGTCAGTTTTCATTCATATCCCAAAGAAAGGCAGTGCCAACGAATGTTCAAACCACCACACAATTGCACTCATCTCACACGCTAGCAAAGTAATGCTCAAAATTCTCCAAACCAGGCTTAAACAGAACATGAACCATGAACTTCCAAATGTTCAAATTGGATTTAGAAAAGGCAGAGGAACCAGAGTTCAAATTACAAACATCCACTGGACCATCAAAAAAGCAAGAGAGTTTCAGAAAAACATCTACTTCTGCTTTATTGACTATTCAAACCCTTTGACTGTGAGGATCACAACAAACTGTGGAAAATTCTGAAAGAGATAGGAATACCAGACCACCAGACCTGCATCCTAAGAAATCTGTATGCAGGTCAGGAAGCAACAGTTAGAACTGGACATGGAACAGCAGACTGGTTCCAAATAGGGAAAGGAGTACTTCAAGGCTGTAAATTGTCATCCTGCTTAGTACATCATGCAAAATGTCAGGCTGGATGAAGCACAAGCTTGGATCAAGATTGCTGGAAGAAATATCAATAACCTCAGATATGCAGATGACACTACCCTTAGACAGAAAGTGAAGAAGAACTAAAGAGCCTCTTGATGAAAGTGAAAGAGGAGAGTGAACTGCTACTGCTACTGCTAAGTCCCTTCAGTCGTGTCCGACTCTGTGCAACCCCATAGACGGCAGCCCACCAGGCTTCCCCGTCCCTGGGAGTCTCCAGGCAACAACACTGGAGTGGGTTGCCATTTCCTTCTCCAATGCATGAAAGTGAAAAGTGAAAGTGAAGTCGCTCAGTCGTGTCCTACTCTAGCGACCCCGTGGACTGCAGCCTACCAGGCTCCTCCGTTCATGAGATTTTCTAGGCAAAAGTACTGGAGTGGGGTGCCATTGCCTTCTCCAAGGAGAGTGAAAAAGTTGGCTTAAAAGTCAACATTCAGAAAACTAAGATCTTGGCATCTGGTCCCATCACTTCATGGCAGATAGATGGGGAAACAGTGGAAACGGTGACAGATTTTATTTTGGGGGGCTCCAAAATCACTGCAGATGGTGACTGCAGCCATGAAATTAAAAGACACTTGCTCCTTGAAAGAAAAACTATGACCAACCTAGACTGTATATTAAAAAGCAGAGACATTACTTTGCCAACAAAGGTCCATCTAGTCAAAGCTATGGCTTTTCCAGTAGTCATGTATGGATGTGAGAGTTGGACTGTAAGGAAAGCTGAGTGCTGAAGAATTGATGCTTTTGAACTGTGGTGTTGGAGAAAACTTTTGAGAGTCCCTTGGATAGCAAGGAGATCCAACCAATCCATCCTAAAGGAAACCAGTCCTGAATATTCATTGGAAGCTGAAACTCCAATACTTCGGCCACCTGATGAGAAGAGCTAACTCATTAGAAAAGAGCCTGATGCTGGGAAAGATTGACGGCAGGAGGAGAAGGGGATGACAGAGGATGAGATGGTTGGATGGCCTTACCATCCATGAGTTTGAGCAAGCTCTGGGATTGGTGAAGGACAGGGAAGGCTGTCGTGCTGCAGTACATGGAGTTGCAAGTAATTGGACACGACTGAACAACTGAACTGAAATGAACCAGACTCACAACTTTCTTTTCAAATATTATTTTATTATTAGCGCCATTTATTTAAATTCATTTATGTGACCTCTGCTGTTCAAACCATCTTCCCTCTAGTAATAATCCAACCACTCTTAGCACAGAGAATCTAGACTTTATGTTAGGCACCATTGTATTCATGTGTTCAGTCACTCAGTAATGTCTTTGTGACCTCATGAACTGTAACCTGCCAGGCTGTTCTGTCTATGGAATTCTCCAGGTAACTCTTCTGTTCATGGGATTTTCCAGGCATGAGTACTGGCATAGGTTACCATTTCCTTCTCCAGAGGAATCTTCCTGACCCTGGGATTGAACTCGCATCTCTTGTGACTCCTAGCAGGTGAATTCTTTACCAATAGTGGCCACCTCTGAAGCTCATAAAGCAACATTGTACCTTAGAGAAATGTTCTATAAAGGGAGGATTTCTTCTTCCTTTATTTTTTTTTTTGGAGGGGGGGTGGGTGTTCCTTCTAGATTATCCTTTGAAATTTTCTTCTTCCAAATACCTAGGCTATCTATCATGAAATTTCTTGTTGTCCTTGGGAGAATTTTGGCAAAATTTACCTTCCTTAAAAGTTATCTGATAGAATTTTAAGCATTGTATATCCCATGGTGAAAGAGAAAGGATTAGAGGAGATGAGGTAAGATTAGCATGTTGCTTATATGACTGTTCTTCCTTAGCTCGTATTCCGGTAGACTTAGGCCCACTGTTGCAATTCTGAGCCTTATGAAGTTTTCTCTAATAAAGTAAATTTTCTGTCCATCCTCAACTCAAAATTATAGGTCCTGTTTGATAGTTATACACAAAGTATCATTAATGTCTATTTCAACTGGTGTAAAATATGATATATTTTACTATATATCTATATATGCTATAGAAAACTATTCACAGTTGGTTTATACTAGAGTTTCCTTAATTTTTCCTGAGTGTGTGCCAATGAAAAACTCATGATCTAAACGAAACTCATTTTTCCTATTTTTTTCTTGTTTCTAGATTTCTTGAGTCTTACCAATTAATGCTCAATTTATGTTAGCCAGCAAAGACAAAGAAGTCAATCTCCCATCTCTTGCAATTCACAATTTATCCTAAATATCAGAACTGATACCTTCTCTCTGGGAACAGCAAGGTGTTGAAGACAGAACAAACATGGATTGTGAATCCAGATTCGAATCTTGACTTTACCACCCACTAGGTGTTTGGTATTGGACAGCAGGTGACACAGAGGTAAAGAATCCACCTGCCGATGCAGGAGATGTAATTTGATCCCTGGGTTGGGAAGATCTCTTGGAGAAGGAAATGGCAACCCACTCCAGTATTCTTGCCTGGAAAATCCAATGAAAATAGGAGCCTGGTGGGCTACAGTCCAAGGGGTGGCAAAGAGCCAAACATAACTTGGAGACAAAATAACAGCATCATCTCACAGTTTTGTGGGGGTTTTTGCCTTTTTTTTTTTTTTTTTAGTGAGAACACTTGAAATTTACTTTCTTGGCAATTTTAGGTTTACAATATAATCTTATTAACCATACTCTTCATGCTATATATTAGGTCTCCAGAACTTACGCATTTTGTAACTGAACATTTATACTCTTTGACCAATTTCTCCAGCCCACAGCCCCTGGAATTCCCATTCTATTATCTGTTACTAAAAATCTGACTTTTTTTAGATTCTACATATAAATAATATCACACAGTATTTGTCTTTCTGTTTCTGGCTTATTTCACTTAGTCAAATGTTCTCCAGGTTTATCCATGTTGCTGTAAGTTATTTAAATGGTGAATTTTTTAAATTAAATTCAAATTAATTGATCCCAGGTGATTAAATTTGAGGCCAGCTAGAGTAAATAATTGCTAGGCACTATAACTCAAACTCATAAAAAAGCATATGTTCACTTGTTTTATTTTTAGAAATAAAAATCAATTCATAAAGGGTAAGGAAATGTCTTGAAAATAAAAATCAGTTAACCCAAGTTATTTCAAGTCATGAATTTAAATATTTATTAGATTCTTCAGTAAACATTAAAGAACAGGTATCTTTTATGACTTTTACTTTAGGTAAAGCTGAAAACATATATTTGGCTTGAAAGTTGTACCACTTTCCTCATAGATTTTATAGACTACTTATTAGATAATCAGGGCTTCCCTAGTGGCTCAGACAGTAAAGCGTCTGTCTGCAACTCAGGAGACCTGGGTTCGATCCCTGGGTTGGGAAGATCCCCTGGAGAAGGAAATGGTAGCCCACTCCAGTACTCTTGCCTGGAAAATCCCATGGATTGCGGAGCCGGATAGGCTACAGTCCATGGGGTCGCAAAGAGTCGGACATGACAGAGTGATTTCACTCACTTTATTAGATAATCAGGCAACTAATAGAGACAATGAATGAATCGATATTCCATGAAATTCTGTTAAGATAAAATAAAAAAACATAAAAAGCACATATATCTGTAATAATTCTTAGTTGTAATAACAATTCTTAGCCATCTGTCTTAAATCAAAAGATGGTATATAAATATATATTAAAGGTATTTGGTTTTATTTTCAAATAAAAATTTAACATGCAAAAAGAACACTTAATGTCTAGTAATAGTAAAAACAGGATCATAGAATATTAAAATAATTTGGTTATAAGATGAGTACAACATTCTTATTTTACAGTGAATTATGAAAGGAATATAAAACATGTGAGTGTGACATATGATGCTTAAACTATGCTACTCTGAAATAAAGGTGAAAAATATGAACTCTGCAGATATAATCACAGTGGTTTCCCTGGTGGCACAAATGGTAAAGAATCTGCCTGCAATGCAGGGACCCAGGTTCAATCCCTGGATGGGGAAGATTCCCTCCAGAAGAGAACAAACTTCTCACTCAAGTATTCTTGCCTGGAGAATTCCATGGACAGAGGAACCTAGCGAGCTACAGTCTATGAGGTTGTAATGAGTTAGACACAACTGAGTGACTAACATACACAAAGTCACTATAGACTATTTATTGGTGTTTCTAAAAGTAAATAAAAGATATAATTCTGTTAAGAGTTAAAAAAATATTACAACAGCTACACCACTTAAATTGGTTTTGAAAAACCCTTGTGTCTACCTAGTCATCATAATAAGGTGTCTATAAGAACAACATAGATTATTACTAAAAATAAGATATCATTGTTCATTTGGAAGGCCTAGTCAACACCAAAGAAGAAGGATATTCAGGAATCATTACTCTTTTTAAGGTAATAACAACTATACACAAACTGAAAATACAAAAAATATAGAATATGACTCACAGAGTCACTGTGAAAGATATAAATTGAAAATTGGGATCAATGTCAAGCAAATGTTAAAAAATTACTGCACAAACACAACCTGAGGTTAAATGAGCTGTAGGTAAAACTGAGTTTCTCAACTGAAGAATTAATGCGATTAGTGGGTGAAATAGATTGTATAGGATGCCATAATCTTGATGTTCTTTGCTGTTAAATCTTTATTGTGATTAGGTGGCCATTTATTCTTATGTCTTCTGTTGTATATATAGATTTTATTTTTACTCAGAGCCTGAATTGCAAAGTCAAACATGACTAAGTAACTGAACAACAACAGAGCCTGAATATTTAATGCATCAAAATACCTAAGAAAAATAAAAATAAATGACTGAATATTGTTCCACATGTTGCAAAATTGACTTTTTTGATTATTTGCTTGGTTTGACTGGTTTTAACTGCTATTGATTCCTTTTTTCACCAGCATACCACGCTGCTCCTGATACTAACTATACATTTGCTTTTTTTTTTTTTGGTTTTGAATGTTATGTGCTTCTATGTTTCCTACCACTCAGAATAAAAACTGAATAAATAAAAGACTGCTCATAGTAACAAAAAACCCTCATTAGAAGGAACATAACTGAAAATAACCCTCTCAAGACATAACTCGCCAGAAGAATAATGTCCTTTGAATACCATCGCCACACTTCTCCTTAGTAGTGAGTACCTTATGAGTTAATTTCTTTAATCCTTTAGAAACTTGATATATCTGAGGTAGAAATTAAGCAGCTCGAAAGATTGCAATGTGATTTGCAAGATATTAAAGTTGAGGTTTAGTCTACAACAATTAAATACTTATTACTTGCTGAAATTGTTTGGGGGAAAAATGTCATGCTTTAAAAATTCTGATCTACAAATGTGATGGCACAAAGATAATCTTATATCAATAAATCCAAAATGTTAGCATCTTGTTAATGGGTGTTGAATTGATTACTGGGAACATGAACTTTCCATGACCTGACAGAGGCCAGAATAATTTACCTTGTCTTCCAAAGTTCTCATCTCCACAGTCAAAATGACAGCGGTGACTAAAACCACCAAGGTCACAGCACCCATTGCAAAGCTTCTGGGGAGGCCTGGATTTTGCCAGTCACCCCAGCTCAGTCTCTATAACAGGGATGAATCCAGATGAGGAGTAAAAGTCCAGTTACTTGAGCTTCATTGTTCATCTCAGTACAGGGACTGCAAATCCTCAGAAGTGGGACTAGTAAAACCTTTAGTCTTTACATCTCAAATGGCATCTGAGCCTCCCAGTCCCTTTAACATTCCCTGGATTCCAGCAAGGCAGGGACTCCCCCTGAGGCAGGAGATAGATAGGCTTCAGTCGCACACTTAAAACTCTCCTCCTGTTTGCATTTCCTGAGACAGGAGATAGGGGGGCTGCAAGTTAGGCTGCAAGTTAGACAGAGAGGGCCAAACTCTGTTTGAGCAAAAGATCAAGAGGTCACATATTTCCCCTCCTTGGGGCAAGGGAGACACTTCCTACAAGCGCAGGAAGTCTCCTCCAGAGTCAGAAAGGAGGGGGTACCACTCAGTAGTTGATGATGACAAGGCCCTCCCATGCGCCTCTGGGCTGGAATGGATTTTGGAAGAGAACTGCACCTGCGTGTTGGCGAGTATCCTAGGGCAGGTCAAGCATGGGAAAGCAAACATATATTTGGCCAAAAGCAAATAAAGGCCCAAAAGAACTGTCCTGCTTCTTTACTGAGTCCCTCCTCATTCAGGGGGACGCCCGCACCCTTTCTCTCCACGTGTGTATCTCTGCCTTGCCTCTGTCTTAAATAAGCAAACTGCTTCTCTGTGTGCTCTCCCATTTGTGCTGTGTCTCTAACAATACACTTTGTACCTGATTTGACAGATTTGCCTCCTTGAGAAATGCATTTTTCAATAATGGCAAAGGCCAGGGGAATTTTGTTTCCAGCCCCCAGCCCCTGGTGGATGGTGGCTAGGATTCCTAGTTTTTATCTCGGTTACCCAGGTCCAGTCCCTTTGCTGGGAACTAAGATCTCACTTCAAGCCCCAGCTCACTGCTGCCTCTCCAAGATCACTACATGTTAACACATTTTAAGTCAGTATCCCTTTAATCAACGTCGTGCCTATTAGAGGTAATTTTTCCATTCTCAAAGCTTTGGCTTTTATATGACCCTGGTTAGATTCCCATAAACTGATTCTATGACATGAGGTAATACCCTGACTGTATTTCAAAAGGTTGTTTTGGTTCACTAATTATATATGATTGCTTCTGACATCCTCTGTAAGAAGATATTTTATATAAATGTCACATCCACCATTATTCAAAACCAGGCTCTATTAAAGTGCTAAAACCACTTCAACTGAGTCCCTGGAACAGACATATCTCACAGTTTGGTAATAATAATAGTAAAAACAGTATCTATTCATATTATCATGTTCAGAAACTTTACATGTATCCATTCATTTAATAAAATCACCCTGTGAGGTGGATACTGTTGTTACTCCCATTGCACTGACGGCTCAGAGCATTTAAGTGATAACATGCCTAAAGACACCACAACTGCTAACTGCACAGATTGAATTTGAACTTAGGTGCCAACAAAAGTCCATCTAGTCAAGGCTATGGTTTTTCCAGTGGTCATGTATGGATGTGAGAGTTGGATGGTGAAGAAGGCTGAGCACCGAAGAATTGATGCTTTTGAATTATGGTGTTGGAAAAGACTCTTGAGAATCCCTTGGACTGCAAGGAGATCCAACCAGTCCATCCTAAAGGAGATCAGTCCTGGGTGTTCAGTGGAAGGACTGATGCTAAAGCTGAAGCTTCAATACTTTGGCCACCTCATGCAAAGAGTTTTCTCAATGGAAAAGACTCTGATGCTGAGAAGGATTGGGGGCAGGAGGAGAAGGGGACGACAGAGGATGAGATGGCTGGATGGCATCACTGACTCGATGCACATGAGTTTGGGTAAACTCCGGGAGTTGGTGATGGACAGGGAGGCCTGGTGTGCTGCGGTTCATGTGGTCGCAAAGAGTTGGACACGACTGAGCGACTGAACTGAACTGAACTGAAGAGACTCAAGAGCCTGTTTGTTTTTCACTTGCCTCAATTGCTGATTAAGAGAACCCTCCAGAAGGGGCAGAAGACAGCCACTCCTGGATGGTGTTTCTCCAACACACTTAGAACAAGGGAAAGCCTAGAGCATAACTTTTGTACAGGGGATTGATCTTGGGGACTTCTCTTCCATTTCCTTTTAGTCACTGTCTCTCATCCCTGTCACATCTGTTCTTAGACTCTCCCTCACTATGTGCTGTCTCCTGGGTTTGCAAACTGAAAAAAAAAAAAAAAGCACAATCTAAAAGTTGAGAACTATGTTTTATTTGGAGGACATTCCGAAGGCTTCCATCCAGGGAGGCAACCTCTCAGAGAGCCCTGAGGAACTGCTCTGAAGCAATAAGGGAGGAGTGAGGATATACAGGAGGTTTTGCAACAAAGACTAGGCAGTCAGAACATCAAAAGATTACTGTGAGTTAAAGAAAATCTAGACATCTCAAGTTACTAAATTGAGCACTTCTCTATATAGGGGAAGGCTGCATCTGCACTTTAGCTATCCAGGGTTAGTTTCCTATTCTTTCCCATCCTGAGTCCCCTTGGGCTGTACCAGTGAGAATGGCTACAGAACCTGAAGGCTTGGCACTGGGCAGCCCATGTGTCTCCATCCTGAGTTCCCTCCCGGCAGCTGCAATGTCCTTTGTTTACTGACCTGGCAGGGAATGTTTTCATTCCTAGGTTCCATGGTTTTTGCTGCATCACTCCAGAAATCTGCTCTCTTGCCACCTTATCTCTTGCTCCAGATTTATCTCTTTGTTTTCTTTTCTTTATTTTCCCAACATTTTTGTGTTTGGTGTTTCAGTGACAGGTGGGAAATAATGTACAGTCTGCCCTCCTCTCAAGCCCTGGGGAGTAAATGAACAGTTCTAACCATTGATTTCATGTCCTAACCCTAAGGACTAAGTGGTGATTTGACTTGGTTTAGGGAAATTTTCATCACCTATAGAAAATTGGAAGAATTGTTAAGAGAAGCAATAGTATATACAGATTCTTTGCGACCCTATAGACTGCAACCCGCTAGGCTCTTCTGTCTGTGAGATTCTCCAGGCAAGAATACTGGAGTAGGATTGTAACAAGAAGGGTTAATTTTGAATTTATGTTGGATCTGATTCTGTGATTTTAACCCTTATCTTGCCAGTTTGTAGGCATACATAATGGTCTGCCTCAGAGAGTTAACCTGACCCTGTTCATCTGTGAAGGACTGTGACATTCTTGAATTCTCTGTATGGAAAATGGCTCAGCATCTGGTGCCTCCTCATTTGGGGAGGCCGGAATCATAGATAAATGTGACATCTTTGTTGATATGACAGGAAATGTTGCATTTAATACCACCAATGAAATGACTGTAAGAAGTGAAACTAACATATACCCTACCTGAGGATTGTCATTCTAGGAGATTTCCTCACCTCCCCCCATCTCTGATCCATAAAAGATCTAACATCCAGGTCCCTAAAAATTGATTATTTTGAGATGCTAGCCTGCTGTCTTCTCAGTCAGCCAGCTCCTGAATATAGTCCCTTCCTAGTTCCAAGACTTCATCTCAGATTCATTGGTTTATCTTGCAGTGAGCAGAGCAAACTTGGACTCCATAACAAGTTGCCATACCCTCCGCCCAGGGATTGAACCCATGTCTCTTATGTCTCCTGCCTTGGCAAGCAGGTTCTTTACCACTAGCACCACTTGGGAAACCTTCGTAGAAAACTGGAAGAATTATTAAAAGAAGCAATAGTATATGTAGATATAGATGATATAAATACAGTGTGTATATGTGTATGTTTACATGTGTTTATTTTAAGGAATTGATTCACATGACTGTGGGGCTGATAAATCCAAAATGGAAGTAAAGGTTGGCAAGCTGTAAATTCAGGTAAAGTTTGGTGCTGCAGTCTTAATGGATTCCTTCTTTGGGATATCTTAATTTCTGCATTTAAGGCTTCCAATGGATTGGCTTAAATCCACCCATATTATCCAGGTAATCTCTTTTATTTAAAGTGGACTCATTGTGAATGTTAACTATGTCTTCAAAATACTCTCACAGCATAGTGTAAACCCTTGGTAGTTGTTTTGTTTTGCTTTTTTCTCTTTGTAAACCAAGGGCCTGACTTAAGCTTTGATCACCCAGGCAGCCACTTCAAAGGGACATCCACTTCAAAGAGACTATCTGGAACAAACACAGTGCCAGCCACATGATTAGATAAAGAGTCAAGGCAATATTGTTTTGGAGCTCTTGGTTGATTTCAGTGACTGGCCATTGGAGCCACTTGTTTTTTCTCTTCTTGCACTTTGAATCTACACTCTTACATACTAACTTCTCCAAAAAAAGCTAAGACCAAGTAACACTTACCCTCAGTCCCACTAAAAGCAGAACCCCAAATATATGCACTCCCTCTCCCTTGCTATATGACCCCAGGTATGTTGTATAATTTCCAGGTCCTGTAAGTAATAAACCTTTGCCCCTAAATTTCCTGGCAGTTCTTGCTGACAGTGTCTCACGATTATCAATACCACAGGGTTGGTCCAACCATGTCAGCCCAACAGTAATGGATAAGGCAGTATTATAAGACTGTTGCTGCAGCAATGACATGGTTGTTATTCCAACCATCTCTGCATCCCTGGATCCTGGGCAAGTTGTTAAACTATCTCCCAGTTTACCAACTTTTTCTTTGAGTAACCCGTATTCTCAGTAAATGTATTTGTTTTCAAATGATTTCCATCTCTTTTGATCAAGAACTATGTCGTATATATCCTATTTCTCCTTACATCTTTACTTCTGAAAGAAAAGTACATGATGAAGACAGTGATAATCTGAAGTTATGTGAAGACTTGACAATCTTTCTTTGAACCTCTTCCTTGCCTAGTAAATAGTGCTGTCCTAAGATCTCTGAACAGAACCTTAGGGTAGTCTGGTGGACAGAAGGAATAACTGGTGGCGAGAACGTGAGTTTGTGCCTTTTCATAGTACAAATGACTGTTGGAATGGAAGTTCTAATAAATTATTGTGCTCACATTGTGCATTCACTGTCTACCTAGGAAGCAATGCATTGTTTTATAAGGGCTGTTTAAACCTTTTTAGCAAATTATTTCAGTTATCATTTTAGCATAAAAATATAGCATAAAGAAAATTCAACTTATAATAAGCCCATATCAAGTTTAAGAATCATCTCGTATTACTGCCTTAATAAGCATCTAGCATTATAGCAACAAATGAAAAAGAAAGTAAATATTTCTCTAATGATCGTGTAATGAATTTCAATGTAGCTATACTGAAGGTGAGTAAATACAGACTTCAGTGAAGGAGTTCAATGAAAGAACAGCAGAGAAAGATAAGCAAACATCACCTTATAAAATAATGGTTATTGTGAAAAAATTAAAGCATGTGAAAAGAATATAGTTGAGCACATATTTTAGTTTTTATATGCTAAGCATTAGAAGATGATACTTTTATTGAATTAAATAGAGGAAAAAGATATGCACTAATAAAATTATTAAAGTAATAATTATACTTATAGCTAACAAATATTGTTTACTGTGGCCATTCTTTGTAATTTACATACATTAGCTCACTTAATACAATATTACAAAGAAAACAATGAAATAATCTTCAATTTTCAGATAACAAAAATGAGACTCAAAGTAAAATATATTCTCAAGGTCATAGAGTTAATCAGCATTGACATTATAACCCAAGCAGTGATGTCAAACTTTGGGTTTCTAACCAATAAGATAAATGTAGGAGAATGGCATCTTAAGATGGAATGGAGTGAAAGTTGATTTAAGAAGACTCTTAATAGAGAATATTGTGGTGAATTGATGAAAACATGTCAAATAAAGAATAAGAATTGGTGATGAAGAAGATGAAATCTCTTTTGGAAAGATTTAGATGACGGAATTAAATATAAAGCAATGAATGAGGAGGGGAGACAAACTGAAAATTGTTTTCATGACTGGCTCAGTCTTGGAGTGTTAGGTAGATAGAAATATCAGAATAAAGGGTCTGGTTCCTCTCAGTTGGAGACCAGTAATTATATTTGTTAAATTAAAAAAAAAAAAAAGCTTATTCAGACTTGGAAAATTGACCAGATATAATGAATTTTTATTCTATACACACAAAAGATAAAATATTTACTAAAATGCTCTTTCATATTAATGGAGCATTTTTCATTGATTAAAGAGTTTTTATATTGACTTTAATCAATAGATTCCCTGTGACCAATTTGAACTGTAAAGAGATGTGATTATGATTTTATATTTCCAAAATCCTTTTCAGTAGAGATAAGAAATTTTGTACTTTGGTAACCACGTTTCAGGAAACTATTCTCCTTTTACTTCTATTCTCTAACAATTATCCTCAATCCTAAATTATGCAATCTTTATTTACTAGCATACCAAGGATAAAACTAACAGTATTATACCTTCTTCAAAATTAAGACCTTATATTTAATCTAGAGTTTTCTCCTCTATTTTCCTTCTGGAAAATTCCATGGACAGAGGATCCTGGCAGGCTACAGTCCATGGGGTCACAAAGAGTTGGCCACGAATAGGCACACACACACATACATGCCAAATTTTTGTTTTCAGGCAATTTCGAACTAGTCTTTCCTAAGATATCAACTAGACCTTTCAAAGATGTTGATAATGTTATTTGTTCAAAATATTTTTCAACTTGCAAAATCCTCTGAAATTTTATAAGGACTTGTACAACCTGGAATACTCAATCATCTAAATGCATGGCACAGTTGGAAAAATGGACAGAGAATAAGGATATACTTCTTGGAAACTTTTGACCAGGTATTCAGAGTTTCTCAGGTTAGCCCAGAGAGGTTGTTACTAACACCCAAAGCTGGTCCCATACCTGAAAAAGCCCTAAGTAAATGTGCCCATACATTGGAACTTGAGAAAGTTTCTTGAAACTCAAGAAACATGTTTTATGGGACTATAACCATATTGCTAAGCTTTTGCTGAGATTTGTAAGCAACATTTGAATAGTGTATTTTTGTCGGGTTTGTTCTCGGACATTATCCTAGTATCTAAGTAAAACATAGCAACAGTATTGTTTAAAGAATTGTATGACTGTGATGTTAAAAGGAGGAACATCTATATCATACCTGAATATTTTGTTGGCTATCCTAGGAAATATTTGAAGGTTGATGTGAGTTCCAGTAGGCTTTCTGGCTACAGAACAGCATTACCCCAATGTAAGACTTTAATCTCTTACTTAATCTTTACTTAATATTTAATCTACTACTCTAACCTAACTTTATTCCATTTTTATTCTGTATTCAGATAATCAGCTGATTGAAAATATTTTTATTTCTAATGAATCATTTAGAAATACAAATAAATTACATAACATTAAAGATTTCACACTCTTCTTGTGTGATTTAGTCAGAGCATATGACCAGGATTAAGAGATTTTTTTTTTTTTAAGTGTTAGGCTGTCTCTACTTTATACATGGAAAAAATATGGGATATAACTAAAAATCTTCAATAACAATAAATGCTAATTGTGTTTTCGAAAAAGAAAACAAATAACAATTGCATGCATATTTTATAAATGCTCATTAGCTGTTAAAAAAAAAAAGCAAAAATTGTTAGAAAATTATGGAACAATTCCACCCCCCCCCCCCACCACAAGCACAAGAAAAAAAGTCATACTGGAAATTTCTCTGGTGAGTTACTATTTTTCTGTCTCATCAGTGGATCAAAAGCAGATTCAGATTATATTTGTTTTAATTTTTAACACATGACCTAAGTTTCTATTCATGTTGATAGGTGAAAGAGTAAAAAATGTTCTCACATTTTTCCTAGAAAGTCTTTTGTTATACATTCAAAACATTTACTTTCATCTCAGAGATAGATCAATGAAATTTTAGCACAGAATTATGATAATATTGATTACACTAAGAATGTCAGCAATAATAATAATTATATTGATTACTGCTTGTCATCCTCATGTATACTGTCCCCAGAGAGATTAACCAAATGAAAAGGGAATAGAAATTCTTCTCTTCTGCATCAAATTATTAATATATATATAGTCTGATTCTTCTACAGAGTAACTTACCTTTATTTCTCCTGCTGAGCCCACTATGGTGCTACATACAACCCCTAGATAATGCTGACTGAAAGAACAGATGGTGAATTTTTGATCTGCTATGTTTTGTTTTGTTTTTATTTAGGCTTGAATTTTAACATTGCTCATTGCTTAGTTACACTCAAAAGCAGATAAACAAGAAATTGGTAAGTACAATTCTCTGTATGAGAAGAGTAAAAACGTTAAAGAAACACAGGTATTGATTTATGAGAACAATCTTCATAAAATAAGTTGTCATAATTCAGCTCTAATAACTATCACCAAAACTTTTAAAATGGTCTATCTGAGAACTTTCAGGGAGAAAATACTTGCAGAGTGAACACTGCATAGTCATCACGGAAATCAGGACAGCAGGGTTCTCTCCCAATTTTGTCACTAATTTTTAAGGGAAAATCATTTGTTCCAAGATACTTGTCTGCAAAATCATGCTATAAATCCTTCAACATAGGCTTCAACAGTATATGAACCAGAAATTTCCAGATATACAAACTGGATTTAGGAAAGGCAGAGGGACCAGAGATCAAATTGCCAACATCCTCTGGATCATAGAAAAAGCAAGAGAATTCCTGAAAAACATCTGTCTCATTGACTATGCTAAAGCCCTTCACTGTGTGGATCACAACAACCCGTGGAAAATTCTTAAGGAGATGGGAATACCCGATCACCTTATCTGCCTCCTGAGAAACTTTTATGCAGGTCAAGAAACAATAGTTAGAACTGGACCTGGAAAAATGGACTGGTTAAAAATTGGAAATGGAGTACATCAAGGCTATATACTGTCACCCTGCTAATTTAACTTATATGCAGAGTACATCATGTGAAATGCCAGACTGGATGACTCACAAGCTGGAATCAAGATTGCCTAGAGAAATTTCAATAACCAAAAATATGCAGATGATACCACACAAATGGCAAGTGAAGAGGAGCTAAAGAGCCTCTTGATGAAGGTAAAAGAAAAGAGTGAAAAAGCTGGCTTAAAACTCTACATTCAAAAAACTAAGATCATAGCATCCAGTCCCATCACTTCATGGGAAACAAATGGGGAAAAAGTGGAAGCAGTGACATTGTATTTTCTTGATCTCCAAAATCTCGGCTTATGGTGACTGCAGCCATGAAATAAAAAGACTCCTTGAAAGAAAAGCTGTGACAAACCTAATTATGACAAACAGCACATTAAAAAGCAGAGATATCACTTTGCCGACAAAGGTCTGTATAATAAAACCCATGGTTTTTCCAGTAGTCATGTACAGATATGAAAGTTGGACTACAAGTAAAGGCTGAGAACAGAGGACTTGATGATTTGAACTGTGGTGTTGGAGAAGACTTTTGAGAGTCCCTTGGACTGCAAGGAATCAAACCAATTAATCCTAAAGGAAATCAACCCTGAATATTCAGAAGAACTGATGCTGAAGCTGAAACTCCAATATTTTGGCCATCTGAAGTGAAGAGCTGACTCATTGGAAAAGACCCTGATGCTGGGAAAGATTGAGGGCAAGAGGAGAAGGCAGAGACAGAGGATGAGATGGTTGGATGGTATCACCAAATCAATGGACATGATTTTGAGCAAAATCAGGGAGATAGTGAAGGACAGGGAAGCCTGGTGTGCTGTAGTCCATGGTGTCCCAAAGAGTCAGACAAGACTTGGCAACTGAACAAGCACAATTACCTTGCCTACAACATTATGAAGCAGCATTGTAGAGTTTTAACATTGCATTCAGGTCTGTATGACTTCACTTTTTGTTCTTTTATAAAACTACTGTTGTTTAATCACTGAGTTCTGTCTGTCTCTTGTGACCTCAAGGACTGTAATCAGCTAACTCCTCTGTCCATGGGATTTCCAAGGTAAGAATATTGGAGTGGGTTGCCATTTCCCTTCTTCAGGGGATCTTCCTGTCCCAGGGATTGAACCCAGGTCTCCTGCATTGGCAGATGGTTCCTCTATTGCTGAACTATGAAGGAAGCTCTTTTCAAAATTATATTTTCCCAATTTATGCCAAATATTATTTGGGTCATATCATTTTCTGAAGATATAATTCAATTTTATGAAAACAGTTTAGAAACTCTGGTATTCTACTTATTCTGTTCCTCAATTCTTTTATTTCAATAAAATGATTACTTTTGAAGGGAGAATGTTTTACTGAAATTCATCTTTATATAATTTTTAAAAAATCCTTCAATGATAATCTTGTTCAGTAGAAGATAAACAATGTTTTGCTCCTTGGTAATATTTCTGTGCATTTATTCTTCTTAATGAATTACAATATTTCAGTGTAGCAATGACTATGCAAATGAAAGACTTTGTTCCCATAGGAGGGTAAGTGAGATGAGTAAGCTGAATGACCAAATTTCACATTTTTATTATACAGATTGTCAAAGACTTTTAGGTCATTTAAGTCAGTGTTATTTTACATGTATAACCAAGTAGATGAAAGCAGAAGATTATGAACGAAAGAAGACATTATAAAATATAATTAAAAGATACACAGAAAAATAGAACTTCCTTTCCCTAAAAATTTAGAAATATGGATTTTAAGATTTAGGAAATGCAAGTTTGGTCTGACTACAGTTTTAATTAAATACGGATAACTAGCAACTATAAATGGGTTCATCTAACATGACTTGTTTTTATAAAAAAATTAAAGGACTTAATCTTTGTGTTTATAACTGTCAAAGAGCAAAATTACATATAGGTAAAGGCAGTGGCACCCCACTCCAGTCCTCTTGCCTGGAAAATCCCATGGACGGAGGGGCCTGATGGGCTGCAGTCCATGGGGTCGCTAGGAGTCCGACACGACTGAGCGACTTCACTTTCACTTTTCACGTTCCTGCACTGGAGAAGGAAATGGCAACCCACTCCAGTGTTCTTGCCTGGAGAATCCCAGGGATGGGGGAGCTTGGTGGGCTGCCATCTATGGGGTCGCACAGAGTCGGACACGACTGAAGCGACTTAGCAGTATGTTACACATAACTGAGTTAAATGAACCACAAAGAGCCATATTTTTTATTTCCAATTAGAACATTTATTGGTCACCAACATAAGTCATCTGATAGTGCCCAAGCAAACAAATGCCAGGAGACATGTGACGGACATGCTTATAAATAATAATTTCTCTGAAATTCTTAAGTTTTTCATGCTAAATAGGCCTAGGGTTGTCTCAATTCATTGACTGAATAATGTTATGTCAAATCCACTCATGGAAGCGGATGTTGGGTTACTAGAGCCAGAGTTTAGTAGAAGCTGGAGAAACCACATCTTCTAAAGAACAGTGGACGGTGACAGCAGCCAGAGCCAAAGCTTCCGAAACCAGAGCCACATCTGTAGCCTCCGAAGCCAGAGCCAAAGCCCAGCGAGCGGAAGCTGCCGCATCCACAGCCACGGCCAAAGCCCAGGCTGCCAAAGCCTCCGCAGCCGTAGCCCAGGCCGCCGTAGTGGTTGCTGTAATGGCACATGGTGTCAGGGGTGGGGAGTCCGGTTTGCTGTTCAAGACCAGGTCCTCAGTGTGGATGTCAGCTCGTGCAGAGAGATGCTTATATACCCTGGTCACAACACGTGGTGATACATGAGGCCATTTCTTTGTATCATTGTATACTTGAGGCAAATTGCTAATCTGTTTGCTGACACAAGGAGAGGCACACACGCTCATTAAATTGTTTGAGATTGCATAACTGCCTGGTTAAAATGTTCTTGAACTCATTACATTCTTTTTTAATGAGAGAAGAAAATATCTTTAAAGTCACAAAATAAAAATTCCCTGAATAGAATTCATTACTAAGCACATTGCATCATTCATATTGGGCAGTATTTTCTTATTGAATATTATCTCATTTCTCATTTTCATATCATTCTTTGGATTCTTGTGTATTAATTCCTCCTAGATTTAGATACATTGATCATAGATTTAGATAGATACATAGATACATAGATTTAGATACATTTATTCAAGATTAAATTTTTTTAATCTATAAAATTCTTTAAAGAAATATCAAATTTATTTCCATTTATACATTATGTACATAAAGAAATTATATAATATACATGTATATGATATATATACACACAAGAGTATACTATTTGATTTTATGTAACAACTTACAAAACATTTTTTTGGTTTATCAACATAAAATGTATTTCAGGAACTGACAGACTAACAAAAGGAATGAATTCACTTTCATAATCAGTTTGAAAACCATGAAAAAATATTTTCTTTACATTGTTATCCACTTTTCCAAATTGGACAATACCCTAATATCTTAAGATGAAGGTGAATTTGTCTCTATGCTTTACAGTTACCATTTTTCTTCTCTTATGTACACTTCTTCATTATCTGTATGTTACTCTCTTATTCAGCATTTCTTTAAATCTCATTCTACAGTCATTCCCAATACATGCTTGCACCACCTAGAATTTTGCTTTTACCTCTTTTGCAATCAATATTTTATCCCTCTATTCATGACTCTAGTTTTATCATATTATTTTTGCCTTTAAAATTTCTCTAACAGTTCTGACTGTCCAAGCCCCTTATTTTCTTTCTCTCAGGCAATCAGTGATTTTTTTTTCATAAATTGCTTACTTATTAACTCTTTTGACATAATAAAAAAGATTTATATGCTTTTAAAAATTATACAATATTTCTAACACAGCTTCTTAAAATCCTGATGCCTTGAATATTGCCAAAAATGAATGTAGTGATGAAATGACTGAGACAGGAACAGGTATTTGATGCAATTGGCCAGTCTTCTGGTTTTTCTTGGTTCACTCCATGAAGATAGTAAATCTAACCTATGTTCAAGTTCCTCTGAATGTGACCATATCTTGGACTTGAGTCTTTAACAACATGTTCACCTTCTATTACTTAATCATGTTACAGAGTTGTTTTGTTTTGTTTTGTTATTGGTGCTTTGTTTTGATTTGTCTTGAGGTTTATAAATGACATTTTCATTGAGATATAGTTGACAAGTATTATTGTATTGGTTTCAGGTGTACAGTGTAGTGATTCAATATTTGTACACATTGCAAATTGATCACCTCAGTAAGTCTAATTAAATCCATACCACACGTTTGCAATTTTTTTCCTGTGATAAAAACTATGAAGTTTTACTCCCTTAATAATTTCCAAGTGTACAATATGGTGTTACTAACCATATTCCCTCTGCTGTACCGTAGATGCCCAAGATACATATTTTATAACTTGAAGTTTGTAACTTCTTAGCACTTTCACCCATTTTGCCCAAGCCTCTGCACCTGTCTCTGGCGACCACCAATATGCTCTATCTGTGAGTTCAAATTTTTGTTTTTTTAACCCTACATAAATATGAGATCATATAATATTTGTCTCTTTTTTTGTCCTTTTTCAATTAGCATAATACTTTCAAAGTCCATCTATGTTGTTGCCAGTAGAAAAATGTCTTTCTTTTTATGACTGAATATTACTTCATTTTACACATAACACATTTTCCTTGATTTTTGCATCAATTGTCTCTTAAGTTAATTCCATACCCAGGCTATTCTTAATAACATACTCATGATCAGACGCTTCAGTCATGTCTGACTCTTTGTGACGCTATGGACCATACTTCACCAGGCTCCTCTGTCTGTGGGATTCTCTAGGCAAGAACATTGGGGTGAACTGCCATGCCCTCCTCCAGGGAATCTTCCCAACCCAGGGATTGAACCCAAGTCTCTTACGTCTCCTGCATTGGCAGGCAGGTTCTTTACCATAGTGCCAACTGGGGAGCCATAAATAATATATGTGCTGGGCTTAGTCACTCAGTTGTGTCCCACTCTTTGTGATCCATGGACTGTAGGACTGCCAGGCTTCTCTGTCCGTGGGAATTCTCCAGGAAAGAATACTGGAGTGGGTTGCCATGCCCTCTTCCAAGGGGATCTTCCGAACCCAAGGATCCAATCCAGATCTGCAATCCAGCATTGCAGTTGGATTTTTTACTGTTTGAACCACCAGGGAAGCCCAAGAATACTGGAGTGGGTAGCCTATCCCTTCTCCAGAGGATCTTCCCGGTCAAGAAATTGAACTGGGGTCTTCTGCATTGCAGGAGGATTCTTTACCAGCTGAGTTCTCAGGGAAGCCCCAAGTAATGTATATGGGGTTGCAAATATATTTTCTTTTTTTCTTTGTTTTGCAAAACCACAAGACTTGTGGGATCTCAGTTCCCTGACAAGGAATTGAGCCTGATACCTGGTAATGAAAGCCCAGAATCTTAACCACTAGGCCACTAGGAAACTCCACTCAAATTCAGTTAGTGTCTTAATGATGTTTTTGATAATACGTTTTCCCAACCAGATTTATTTACGGTTTTTCCAAACAAAAAACTTGCCAAATTAATAAAATAATAAATTCTGCAGGCCACAACTTGTAATAACTACCTAGGAAGAATTATTAACTCAAATGGCTTTCAGCTTTTAAAGGAATATTTAACTCAAAATACAATCAATGCTACTGTTAAATCCTCCTTTCTCTTTTAACAAACTTTATTCTATCTTAATTTTTTATTCTGAAAAAGAAAGTAGTTGTCAAAGACTATTTTTTTTCTCATGAGTAATTTTGAAGTCAAATAATGACAAAGAAATCTAAGTTTAAGCATCCCATAAATAATTAAGCAAATCTGCTAGACTGATTGTGATAAGGGCTAATTTATGTTCTTATTGTCAATGAAAATAGCTATGTTCATGTGATATAAAAAACAATAGATTTTACAATTTTTTAAAAAGCTGAAAGATGAAATATAGCATTAATTTATTTTGTATTTTCAAAGAAAATAGTAATATATAAATACATAATTAAGAACAAAAAATGTGAATGAATACTATAAGATATATGAATCAGGTATTTTTTATATATTTTATTCTGGGTAAAATAATAGAACAATAGTAATATCCTTTGGATATTAATTATCTTTGAAAACTGAGAAATGTATATTTCTTTTGAAAGTCCTTTGCAGAGTGCCTTTTGTGGTTAATTCAATGGATTCTAAGACTTGGGCAATTCTTTGTTAATCTTTTTAGGAACTGCTACAAGAAGATAATGAGTTGATTGGATCAACAGTGCTCGGATCCTGTTTTGACATGCTAAATGATGAAAATATATTTTTCCATTAGCCAAATTGTAGCTTTTATTTGGAAGCCAAGGGCATTTCTGATGGCTCAGTGGTAAAGAATCCACCTGACAATGAAGAAGACAGAGGTTTGATCCCTGGGTTGGGAAGATCCCCTGATGAAGGAAATGGCAATTCACTACAGTATTATTGTCTGGAAAATCTCATGGACAGTTGAGCTTGGCAGGCTACAGTTCATGGGGTCACTAAAGAGTTGCACACAAACAAGGGAGCCCGAATTAGTGACTAAACAGCAACAACAAAGGGCACTTCTACCGTGAACTCAAAATGTGTTCCACAGACGAAACTAATTGAATTGTAAAGTAGAATGTAATAAAACATGATAATGCATTTTTTTTGGAAATGTCATACACAATACTTCTCTATCTAATGACACTGATGATTTTAGTTTTAGCCGTATAGAGCAAGTTCCTAAACTTGGAACTATTACCTGATTGCATGCGTGCTGCTCAGTTGCTTCACTCCTGTCCAACTCTTTTGAACCCCATAGACCATAGCCTGACAGGCTCCTCTGTTCATGGGATTTTTCTGGCAAGAATACTGGAGTGGGTTGCCAGGCCCTTCTCTAGGGGATCTTCCAGACCCAGAAAACAAACCTCTGTCTCCTGCGTTAGCAGGCAACTCATTACCACCGAGCTATTCAGGAAGCCCTTTTAAAAATTATATTTGCCAATTTATACCAAATATTACTGGGTTTATATCATTATCTGAAGATATCATTCAGTTTTAGGGAAATAATTGAGAAAATCTGGTATTTTACCTAGTCTATTTCTCATTAAATGATCATTTTTGAAGTGAAAATATTTTACTGAAATTCCTCTCTATATAATTTTTTAAGTATTATCAAATTGTAATTTTGATCAGTTGAAGATTAACAATGTTTTACTCCTTAATAAATGTTCTGTTCACTTATTGTCCTTCTTGTTGTTCAATTGTGAAGTTGTGTCTGACTTTGTGCAACCCCATGAACTGCAACACGCCGGGCTTCCTTGTCCTTCACTATCTCCTGGAGTTTGCTCAAACTCTTGTCCTTCAAGTTGGTGATGCCACCCAACCATCTCATCTTCTGTTACCCACTTCTCTTCCTACCCTCAATCTTTCCCAGCATCGGGGTCTTTTCCAATGAATTCTTACTGGATTACAAATACTTCAGTGTAGTATTGATGATGCAGATGAAGGACTGTGTTTCCATAAGAGGGTGAGATGAGTGAGTTGAGTGACCAAAGTTCATGCTTTTATTGTGTAGTTAATGACTTTTAGATCATTTAAGTCAGTCTTACGTTACATGCATAACAGACTAGATGAAAGTAGAAGATTGTGAAGAAAGGAAGATAACATAAAATTCAAACAGTCACAGGAAAACAGAATTTACTTTCTCTAAAAATTTAAAAATATGGATTTTAAGTATTGTGAAATGCAAGCATTCTCTGATATAGTTTTAATAATATGGCTGACTACCAGTTATGAATAGCTATATCTAAGATGACTTATTTTCATAAAAAATTAACAGAGATAATCCTTATATTTATAATTGACTAACAGCAAAATTATATATAAGTATGTACACATAACTGAGTTAAATGAACCACAAAGAGCCATACTTTTTATTTCCAATTAGATCATTTATTGGTCATCAGCATAAGTCATCTACTAGTGTCCAAGCTAACAAATGCCAGGAGACATGCTTCTAAATAATAAATTTTCTGAAATTCTTAAGTTTTTCATGCTAAATAGGCCTAGGGCAATTTCAGTTCATCGACTGAATAATGTTATGTCAAATCCTCTCATGGAAGCGGATGTTGGGTTACTAGAGCCAGAGTTTAGTAGAAGCTGGAGAAACCACATCTTCTAAAGAACAATGGACGGTGACAGCAGCCAGAGCCAAAGCTTCCGAAACCAGAGCCACATCTGTAGCCTCCAAAGCCAGAGCCAAAGCCCAGCGAGCGGAAGCTGCCGCATCCACAGCCACGGCCAAAGCCCAGGCCGCCAAAGCCTCCGCAGCCGTAGCCCAGGCCGCCGTAGTGGTTGCTGTAATGGCACATGGTGTCAGGGGTGGGGAGTCCGGTTTGCTGTTCAAGACCAGGTCCTCAGTGTGGATGTCAGCTCGTGCAGAGAGATGCTTATATACCTTGGTCAGAACACGTGGTGATACATGAGGCCATTTCTTTGTATCATTCCAAAGTATGAATTTACTTGAGGTAAATTGCTAATCTGTTTGCTGACAAAAGGAGAGGCACACACACTCATTAAATTGTTTGAGATTGCATAACTGCCTGGTTAAAATGTTCTTGAACTCATTACATTCTTTTTTAATGAGAGAAGAAAATATCTTCAAAGTCACAAAATAAAAATTCCCTGAACAGAAGTCTTCGTTTACTAAGCACACTGGGTCATTCCTACTTGATGGTGTTTCCTCCTTGAACATTTTTTTCATTTTCAAAGCATTCTTTGGGTTGTTGTGTATTAATTCCACCTAGATTTAAATACAATGATCAAAATTAAGGTTTTTAAATCTATAAAATTCTCTAAAGAAATATCAAATTTATTTCCCATTTGTATATACATATATAGATTATATATAATATGCACACATATAATATATATATATATATATACACACACACACATACAGAAGAAAACTACTTTGATTTTATCGAACAGCTGGCAAAACATCTTTGGTTTATCAACATAATAAAATTTATTTCAGGAACTGAGGGACTATCTAATGGAACAAGCTCACTTTTTATAATCAGTCTGAAAACTATGAAAAAATATTCTCTTTACATTATTATGTACTTTCCCAAAATAGACAATACCCAAAATATCTAAAAATATAGATGATTTTTTTGAGAAAAAACAATCTTTTTAATAAGTGATGGTGGAGAAAATTTCATTCTTGTTGAAGACTGAAATTAGTACAATTCTGTAGTACAATACACAAAAATAGACACAAAATGGGGTAAAGACCTAAATTTAATACTAGATACTATAAAGCTTTTAGTTTTCATTGATCTTTGGTATTGATGTATTCACCTCTATTTTATTTATTTCTGCTCTGATTATTTCGAATTTCTTTCCTTCACATAACTTTGAGTTTTTTTGTTCTTTCTCTAGTTGCTTTAAGTATAAAGTTAGTTTGTTTATTTGAGATTCTTCTGTTTCCTGAGGTAAGATTTTCTGTCTGAATAATCTCTGCACTGATAAAAGAAGGATTTTAAAGTCCCCCATTTTCATTGTCTAACTGACTTGATTTCTTTTTATGGCCATGCTCCTATCTTGCTGCTGCTGCTGCTGCTGCTGCTGCTAAGTTGCTTCAGTCATGTCTGTGCGACTCCATAGACGGCAGCCCACCAGACTCCCCATCCCTGGGATCCTCCAGGCAAGAACACTGGAGTGGGTTGCCATTTCCTTCTCCAGTGCATGAAAGTGAAAAGTGAAAGTGAAGTCGCTCAGTTGTGTCTGACTCGTAGCGACCCCATGGACTGCAACCTACCAGGCTCCTCCGTCCATGGGATTTTCCAGGCAAGAGTTCTGGAGTGGGGTGCCATTGCCTTCTCCGGCTCCCATCTTGAGTGCATATAAATTTACAACTGTCATATCTTCTTGGATCCATCCATTCATCGTGATGCAGTGGGCTTCTCTGTCTCTTGTGACAGTTTGTATTTTAGTGTCTGATGTGAGCACTGCTGCTCCAGCATTCTTTTGATATCCATTTGCATAAAATATTTTTTGCCATCCTTTCACTTTCAATTTGTATGTGCTCCTAGATCTGAAGCAGTTCTCTTGTAGACAGCGTATATGTGAATTTGTATTTGTATCCATTCGGCCAGTCTATGTTTTTTGTTTGGAACATTTAATCCATCTACATTTAAGGTAATTATCAATCTGTATGTTATTATTGCCATTTTGCTAATTACTTTGGATTTACTTTTGTTAGGGCAGGGTATATTTTCTATGAAGAGTCAGCTGTCTACTATATTGTGCAATATCCCGGGTAACATTAACCTCTGCATCTTGTACTACTACATTCTTTATAAACAGTGCTTCCTATTTCAGAATAACATTAGCATTTAGTTCAGTTCAGTTCAGTCGCTCAGTCGTGTCAGACTCTTTGCGACCCTGTGAATCGCAGCACTCCAGGCCTCCCTGTCCATCACCAACTCCTGGAATTCACCCAAACTCATGTGCATCGAGTCGGTGATGCCATCCAGCCATCTCATCCTCTGTCGTCCCCTTCTCCTCCTGCCCCCAATCCCTCCCAGCATCAGGGTCTTTTCCAATGAGTCAACTCTTCACATGAGGTGGCCAAAGTACTGGAGTTTCAGCTTCAGCATCAGTCCTTCCAGGACTGATTCCTTTAGGATGGACTGGTTGGATCTCTGTACATATTAAAAAAAAAAAAAAAAAAACAAAACCTGGCTTAAAACTCAACATGCAAAGAAGTAAGATCATGGCATCAGGTCCCATCACTTCCTGGCAAATAGATGAGTACAAAATGTAAACAGTAATAGACTTTATTTTCTTGGGCTCCAAAATCACTGAGGACAGTGATTGCAGCCACAAAATTAAAAGATTTCTCCTTGGAAGAAAGCTATGACAATCCTAGACAGCATATTAAAAAGCAGAGAAATCATTTTGCCTACTAAGGTCTGTCTAGTCAAAGCTATGGTTTTCCCAGTAGTCATGTATGGATGTGAGAGTTGGACCATAAAGAAGGCTGAGCACTGAAGAACTGATGCTTTCCAATTGTAACGCTGAGGAAGACTCTTGAGAGCCCCTTGGTCAGCAAGGAGCTCAAACCAGTCAATCCTAGAGGAAACTAACCCTGAATATTCATTGGAAGGACTGATGCTGAAGTTGAAGCTCCAGTACTTTGGCCACCTGATGTGAAGAACTGACTCATGAAAAGACCCTGATGCTGGGAGAGATTGAAGGCAGGAGGAGAAGGGAATCCCAGAAGATGAGATGGTTGAATGGCATCACTGACTCAGTGGACATGAGTTTGAACCACTCCAGGAAGATAGTGAAGGACAGGGAAGCCTGGCATGCTGCACTCCATAGAGTGCAAAGAGTCAGAGATGACTGAGTGATTGAACAACAACAATTGTGCATATAACACACCTTCCTCACTTTTCACTGTTGTGTTACATGTGGAAATAACGCACCTGACAACAACTTTGAGATATTAACAGCAACCAAAATATTACCCGTGTTGGTCAATTCAGGCATTCTATTTACCATAAAATAGGTTTTGAAAATTTTACAGACCACATTTATCCACTGCTTGGAAAAGACTGGCCCACCACCAATCACTCTGATTCTGTGTTAGAATCAGCAATAGCCAAAGCATCAAAATCCAGTAACAGATAACCTTGATCACAAACAGTGAATACTGTAAGCCCTAACATGAGGGCAGCAAGAGTCACCTCCTGACCCATCTTTTAAGCTACCATTCTACCTAACATTTCTAATTTCACAATTTGGAAGCAAATTGAGTACATGGCCATGAAATCCAAGCATTTGCCATCTATCAGTGCAATTATAATGTCATAGAGTCCCTCTTCCTGAGGAACTAGCAGGGTGCTGAGGAGAACCAATGGAGCCCCAGCTGAACTGGGCACAGACATGAGAAATTAAGGCAGGAAAATAGACTTCACAAGAGAATCTGCAAATAGAACTGATCATCAGTCTCAACCCAGCAAATGCAGTAGTTCCACAGAAGTGGCAGAAGGCTAAAACCAGGCAAAGAACTGAAACCTTCAGGGACAGAAATACACCAGAGTTCAGAGGATTTCCTTCTGACTGTCTGACTTGTTGCCAAGACTGTGGTAAATAAGTCTATGGTCTGTGAAAATCTGAAAAAAAAAATTAGTACAAAGGTGACAGGTGGACGCACAAAGAAGAGAAAGGGACTATTTGTAATTCTCATAAAAAGAATGATCTGGTGGTTTGGTGATCCAGTGGTTAAGACTCTGCCTTGCAATGCAAGGCACACCAGTTAGATCCCTGGTATGGGAAGATTCCGTATGCCACAGAGCAACTAAGCCCTGTGAGAAGCAACTAATGAGTCCAATTACCGCAATTACCGAAGCTTGTGGTGCCTAGAGCCTGGGAACTGCAACAAGAGAATCCACTGCGATGAGAATCCTGTGCACTGCAATGAAGAGTAGACCCTGCTTACAGCAACTAGAGAAAGCCACATGCAGCTGCGAAGACCCACTGCAACCAAAAAATTAAGCAAACAAATACACAGATAAACATTAAAAAAAAATACTGGACCTGGAGAAAATCCTTGGTATGAGTTTATTGAGTGAATGACTGAAAAGAAAATTAGGGGTTCTGGTGATGTGTGCATACAGCAGTTTTGTATTCTGGTGAAGTCGGCGAAAGTAATAAATAATAATAGGAATACTACCAGGCAGAAGGATATGGCAGTGCTGCAGGAGCCTTGGGTGGCCTCAGATAGCCAATCCCCCACCGTCCCTGCTGCCTGGCCTCTGTCATGGCCCTGCCCCTTCTTGAGTGGAGACTAGGACCCAGTGTGGAAAGCCCTTCATCCTGAGAAACAAGGCACAGTGGAAAAGCGGCCTCGCCCCCACCCATCACGCACCACCGGGTGCTAAACCATTTGTAGATGACCTACTTCTGGGTTGGGGTTTCCGTCTTAGCAGAGCAGCTCTGTCACTGTTGTTCTTGGTGTTTAGTCTCTCAGTCATGTCCAACTCTTTGCGAACTCATGAACAGCAGCACACCAGACTTTCCTGTCCTTCGCCTTCTCCCAGAGCTTGCTCAAACTCATGTCCATTGAGTCGATGAAGCCGTCCAACCATCTCATCCTCTGTCATCCCCTTCTCCTCCTGCCTTCAACCTTTCCCAACATCAGGGTCTTTTCCAGTGAGTAGGCTCTGGGCATCAGGTGGCCAAAGTATTGGAGCTTGAGCTTCAGCATCAGTCCTTTCAGTGAATATTCAGGGTTGATTTCCTTTACAATTGACTGGTTTGATCTCCTTGGTATCTCTGGTTGCCCAGATGGTAAAGTATCTGCCTGCAATGCAGGAGACCCTGGTTTGATCCATGGGTCAGGATGATCCTCTGGAGAAGGGCATGGCAATCCACTCAAGTATTCTTGCCTAGAGAATTCCATGGAGAGAGGAGCCTGGCAGGCTACAGTCCATGGGATCACAAAGAGTTGGACAGGACTGAGCAACTAACACTTCCCAAAAGCAATAATAATCCTTACATGAGAAAGAGCCTTAAGACTGACTGATGGGTTGGGACTGATGTCTATGAGGTCAGAAGCTGTGGACATAGCAGAAGAAACCAACTGGGAAATGGTGCAGGGGAGCATGCAGACCCTGACTGAGAAGGGGTCTGTGCTGAACGTCACTGGAGCAAATAGAATTGAAGGAGGTGAGGTCTTTATGTACAGCAAAGCACCAGATGGGAATTATATTTGACTCACAGTCCAAAAGGGTTAAATCTCAGACCCTAAGAGGGAAGAACAAAATGCAGATAATCTTGATTCTATACTTTACAGTTACCATTTTTCTTCTCTTCTCTACTCTTCTTCATAACCCATATATTGCTGTCCTATTCTACCTCTCTTTAAATCTGATTCTGCACTCATTCCCACCACATGCTTTGACGATCTAAATCATTTGTTCTTATCTATTTTTCCAATTAATATTTTACCCCTCTATTTGGGTCTCTAGTTCTATCATAATATTTTTGCTTTTAAGTTTTCTTTATTCTGTGTGTCCCAGCCCCTTATTTTCTATTAGGTAATTAGCAAATATTTTTTTCACAATATATTACTTATTCATTAAGATTTTATATTTAAAAAAAGATTTATATACTTTAAAAATTATGAAGAAACCAACACATTGTAATTTTTTTAATTAAATAAAAAATAGAAAAAATTATATTTTTAACAGAGCTTCTTAAAATCCCAATGCCTTGAATATTTCCAGAACTGAATATGCAGTGATGAAATTACTGAGACAAGAATAGATATATGAAGTTGGTGGCTAGTCATCTGCTCTTTCTTGGTTCACTCTGTGAAGATGGTAAACCCAGCCCACGTTCAAGTTCCTCTGAATATGACCATATCTTGCACTTGCATCTTTAAGAACATGTTCACTTTCCATGGTTTAAACATGTTACTGAAAATTTTGCTTTGTTTTGCTACTGTTGCTTTGTTTTGATTTGCCTTGAGGTTTATAAATAATGTTTCTATTGAGATATAATTGACATATATTATTATATTAGTTTCAGGTATAAAGCATATTGATTCAGTATTTGCATATATTGCAAAATGATCATCATAATAAGTCTAATTAAATCTATTGTCACACACTTACAATTTTTTCCTGTGATAAAACTATTAACTTTTACTCTATTGATAACTTTCAAATGTACAGTGTAGTGTTTTTAACCATATTCCCTATTATATCCCTATGATATTTATTTTATAACTGGAAGTTTATAACTTTCGACCATTTTCACCCCTTTTTCTCAACCTTCAGTCCCTGTCTCTGGCAACCACCAATCTATTCTATCTGTGAGTTCAGATTTTTGTTTTTTTAATCCAGTGTATAAGTGAGATCACACAATATTTGTCTTTCTTTGTCTCATATCACTTAACATAATGCCTAGAAAGTCCTTCTATGTTGTTGCAAGTAGAAATTTTCTTTCTTTTTATTGCTGAATAATATTTCACACATTTTCTTTGTCCGTTTTTCAATCAATTGTCTCTTAGGTTGATTCCAAACCTGGGCTATTGTAAATAGTGCTGCAATGAACATGGAGGGTGCAATGTGCTTTTCCTTTTTTCTTTCTTTCTTTTAGCCCTGCCATATGGCTTGTACCAAGTTGTGGAAAATTCTTAAAGAGCAGGAAATACTAGACCACCTTGCCTGCCTCCTGCAAAACCTGTATGAAGGTCAAGAAGCAAGAGTTAGAACCTGTCATGGAACAGCAAACCGGTTCCAAATTGGGAAAGGAACACAAGCTGGAATCAAGATGCTGGGAGAAATATCAATAAACTCAGATATGCAGATTTCACTACCTTTATGGCAGAAAGCAAAGAGGAAATAAAGAGCCTTTTGATGAAGCTGAGAGAGGAGAGTGAAAAAGCTGGCTTAAAACTCAACGTTTACAAAATGAAGATCATGGCATGTGGTCCCATCACTTCATGGCAAACAGATGGGGAAACAATGGAAACAGTGAGAGACTTTATTTTCTTGGGCTCCAAAATCACTGCAGATCATGACTGCAGCCATGAAATTAAAAGATGCTTGCTCCTTGGAAGAAAAGGTATTGCAAACTTGTTGCTGTGATGCTTAGCCGTTCAGTCATTTTTGACTCTTTGTGACCACATGGACTGTAGCCCCCAGGCTCCTCTGTCCATAGGGATTTTCCAGGCAAGAATACTGGAAGAGTTTCCATGCCCTTCTCCAGGGGATCTTCCCAACCCAGGGATCAAACCTAGGTCTCCCACATTGCAGGCAGATTCTTTATCATGTGAGTGACCAGGGAAACCCATGATAAACCTAGATAGCATATTAAAAAGTACAGACCTTGCTTTGCCAACAAAGGTCCATATAGTCAAAGCTATGGTTTTTCTAGTAGTCATGTATGGATGTGAGAGTTGGACCATAAAGAAGGCTGAGCATTGACGAATTGATGTTTTTGAACTGTGGTGCTGGAGAAGACTCTTGAAAGGCCCTTGGACTGCAAGGAGATCAAACCAGTCAATCTTCAAGGAAATCAGTCCTAAATATTTATTGGAAGGACTAATGCTGATGCTGGGAAAGATTGAAGGTAGGAAGAGAAGGGGATGACAGAAGATGAGGTGGTTGGATGGCATCACTGACTCAATGGACATGAGTTTGAGCAGGCTACCAGAGATGGTGATGGACAGGGAAGCCTGGCATGCTGCAGCCCATGGGGTCGCAAAGAGTCAGAGTGAACTGAGCAACTGAACAACAACAAATATGGCTTATGGGATCTCAGTTCCCTGACCAGGAATTGAACCTGGTTCATGGCAGTGAAAGTCCAGAATCCTAACCAGTGAAAGTCCAGAATCAGGGAACTCCCGGCAAATTTCTCTCTGAGTTAGTGTTTTAATAACACTTTTGATAATACTTTTACCTAACTGTATCTGTTTACTGTCATTCCAAACAAAAATATTTGTTAAATTAATAAAAAAAATAAATTGGGCATGCCACAACTTGTAATGATTCCCTAAGATAAATTATTTATTCAAATGGCCTTTGGCATTTGAAGGAATATTTAACTCAAAGTACCAATTATTCCTATTGTTAAATCCTGTTTTCTCCTTTATCAAATTTATTTTATTTTTATTATTTTTTAGAAAAAAACAAATAGATGACAAAAACTATAGCTTTTTTGAGGAGTAATTTTGAAGTCAAATGATGACAAATAAATCTAACAAGTTTAAGAATCATTCCATGAATGAGTAAGTAATCTGCTTAATTAAGTGTAACGAGGGCTAATTTTTGTTCTTATTTCCAATAAATATAGCTATGTTCACATGAGATAAAATTCAGTAGATTTTACAAACTTTTTGAAAACTGAATAACGAAATATGACATGATTTGTTTGTGTATTTTCAAAGAAAATACTATGTAAATATGTAATTAGAACAAAAAGTTTTGAAACAATGCTGTGAAATATTTGAACCAGGTTATTTTTTATTGATTTCATTCTAGGTTAAATAATAGAACAATGTTAATATCCTTTGGATATTAATTATCTTTGGATGCTGAGAAATATATATTTCTTTTGAGAGAAAGAAATGTTTTAAAAATATGGATATATTATTTTACATATATTTTAAAAATATGGATGACTATCAGTTATAAATAGGTATATCTAAGATGACTTATTTTCATAAAAAATTAACAGAGATAATCCTTATATTTATAATTGACTATTAGAAAAATTACACATTAGGTATGTACACATAGCTGAGTTAAATGAACCATAAGAACCATGTTTTTCATTTTCAATTTTATCATTTATTGATCGTCAGCATAAGTCATCTGGTAGTGCCCAAGCTAACAAATACCAGGAGACATGAGACAGACATACTTCTAAATAATAAATTCTCTGAAATTCTTAAGTTTTACATGCTATGTAAGCCTAGGGTAATTTCAATTCATCAATTGAATAACGTTATGTCAAATCCACTCATGGAAGCGGATGTTGGGTTACTAGAGTCAGTGTTTAGTAGAAGCTGGAGAAACCACATCTTCTAAAGAACAGTGGACGGTGACAGCAGCCAGACCCAAAGCTTCCGAAACCAGAGCCACATCCGTAGCCTCCGAAGCCCGAGCCGAAGCCCAGCAAGCGGAAGCTGCCGCATCCACAGCCACGGCCAAAGCCCAGGCCGCCAAAGCCTCCGCAGCCATAGCCCAGGCCACCGTAGTGGTTGCTGTAATGGCACATGGTGTCAGGGGTGGGGAGTCCGGTTTGCTGTTCAAGACCAGGTCCTGAGTGTGGATGTCAGCACTTGAGGAGGGATGCTCAGTATATACCCTGGTCACAACACCTGGTAAAACACATGGTCATTCCCTTGTATCATTTGAAATTATGCATTTACCGGAGGCAAATTGTTAATCAGTTTGTTGACACAAGGAGAGGCACACACTCATTAAATTGCTTGAGGTTGCATAACTGCCTGACTATAGGGTCTTTGAACTCATTGCATTCTTTTTTAATGAGAGAAGAAAATGTCTTCAAAGTCACAGAATAAAAATTCCCTGAATAGAATAGAATTCTTCATTATTAAGCACATTGCATCAGTCTTATTTGATGGTGTTTTTGCATTGAACATTTTCTCATTTTCCTATCATTCTTTGTTTGTTGTGTATTAATTACACTTGGATTTAAATACAATGATGAAAATTAAAAATTTTAAATCTATAAAATTCTTTAAAATAATATCAAATTTATTTTCCACTTGTGTATATTTAGATTATACATAATATTCATATATAATATATATATACACACATACAAGAAAACTATTCTATTTTATGTAACAGCTTACATAGCTTCCTTTTGATTTATCAACATAAAATGTATTTTAGGAACTGAAGGACTATCCAAAGGAACTAACTCACTTTCATGAGCAGTCTGAAAACCATGAAAAAATATTCTCTTAACATCGTTATCCACTTTTCCAAAATGCACAATATCCAAATATTTTAAAATATAGATGATTTTGCCTCTATGCTTTACACTTATCCTTTCTCTTCTTAACTCGTTTTCATAATCCATATATTACTCTCTTATTCAACTTCTGTTTAAATCTCATGCTACACTCATTTCCAATACATGCTCATGCCATCTAGGTCTTTTATTCTTATTTATTTTTTCCAATCATTATTTTATCCTTCTATTTGTCTCTAGTTTTATCATAAATTTCTACTTTTAAATTTTCTCTACCAATTCTGTGTGTCCCATCCCCTTATTTTCTCTCAGGTAATCAGCAAATAATTTTTCATAATGTATTCCTTATTCATTAAGATTAGATTTAAAAATTTTATATGCTTTTAAAAATTATGGCAAAAACCAACACAACATTGTGAAAAACTTTGTATATTTAAATTAAAACAGCTGAAAAAATATATATACAATACTTTTAACAGAGCTTCTTAAAATCCTGATGCCTTGAATAACTCCAAAAATGAAGATACAGTGATGGAATGGCTGAGATAGGAACGGGTATATGAAGTAGTTGGCCAGTCTTCTGTTGTTTCTTCGTTCACTCTGTAAAGATGGCAAACCCAGCCCACATACAAACGCCTCTGAATGTGACCTTATCTTGATCTTGGGTCTTTAACATGTTTGCTTTCTATGAGTTAACCATGTTACTGAGGATTTTGTTTTGTTTTGTTACTTTTGCTTTGTTTTGATTTGTCTTGAGGTTTATAAGTGACATTTTTATTGGGACATGGTTGACATACATTATTATATTAGTTTCAAGTGTACAACATAATGATTCAAAATTTGTATATGTTGTAAATGATTACCATAATAAATCTAGTTAAGTCAATCACCACATAGATGCAATTTTTTCCTGTGATAAAAACTATTAGATATACTCTCTTAATAATTTTCAAATGTGCAATATGGTATTATTAACCATATTCCCTATGCTGTACATTAAATCCCATGATATTTATTTTATAACTGGAAGCTTATAGCTTTTGACCACTTTCATACATTTTGCCGAACCCTTAGCCCCTGTAGCTGGCAGCCACCAATCTATTCTATCTGTGAGTCCAGAGTTTTGTTTTTTAAATGCCACATACACTGAGATTATACAATATTTGTCTTTGTCTTATTTCAGTCAGCATAATGCCTTCGAAGTCCTTCTATGTTGTTGCCAGTAGAAAGATTTCTTTCTTTTATAGGTGAACGATATTTCATTTTATAAATAACACATTTTCTTTGTCTATTTTCCCATCAATTGTCTCTTAGATTAATTCTATACCTAGACTAAAGTAAATAATACTGCAGTGAAATTGGGAATGCAAATATGTGTGTTTTTTTTTTTCCTTTTCTTTCTCTTTTTCCCTTGCCACATGGCTTGTGGGATCTCAGTTCTATGACCAGGAATTGAACCTGGGCCATGGTAGTGAAACTCCAGAATCCTAACCACTAGGCAAAAGAGAACTCTGCACAAATACCTTTTTGAATTCGTGTTTCAATTACATTTCAATAACATTTTTGATTATATAGTTTCCTAACTGGATTTGTTTTATGTCTTTCCAAACTAAAAACCTTGTTAAATTAATACAATAATAAATTCTGCATGTCACAGCTTGTAATGATTCCCTAAGATGAATTATTGACTCAAATGACTTTAAGTTTTAAAGGAATATTTAACTCAAAGCAATAATTAATCCTACTGTTAAATCCTGTTTTCTCCTTTATCAAACTTTATTCTATCTTTATTTTTGATTCTAAAAAATACTTGGCAAAATCTATACTTTTCTCAATGAGTTATTTTGAAGTCAAATGATGACAAATCTAACAAGTTTAAGAATCCCATGAATGACTAAGTAAATGGGTTATATTGGGTGTGAAGTGTGAAAGTTTCTCAGTCGTGTCTGACTCTTTGTGACCCCATGGACTACAGAGTCCATGGAATTCTCCAGGCCAGAATACTGGAGTGGGTAGTCTTTCCCTTCTCCAGGGGATCTTCATAACCCAGGGATTGAACCCAGGTCTCTTGCATTGCAGGTAGATTCTTTACCAGCTGAACCACAAAGGATGTCCATATTGAGTGTGATGAGGGCTAATTTTTGTTCTTATTTCAATGAAAATAGCTATGCTCACACAAGATAAAAGCCAATAGAACTTACAGTTTTTAAAAAAGCTGAATGATGAAATATGCCATGATTTACTTGTGCATTTTCAAAGAAAATAACAATATGTAGATATATAATTAAGATAAAAAATTAGAAAACAAATCTGTGAAATATACGGACTAGGTATTTTTTATTGATTTAATTGTGGGTTAAATAAGGGAACAATGACAATATCTTTTGGATATTCATTAATTTGAACACTGAGAAATGCAAACTTCTTTTGAGGATTTTCTTGGCTTTTTGTTTGCTTTGTTTTTGATTTTTGTTTTGGTTAATTCAATGGACTCAAAGACTCGGGCAATTCTTTGTTAGTCTTTTTGAGAACTATCTACAAGAAGGCAAGGAGTTGATTGTGAAATCCAGGTCCTGTTTTGCCATGCTAAATGATGAAGACATATTCTTCCAGTGACTAAAATATAGCTTTTATTCAGAAGCTAAGGGCAATTATGGTGGCTCAGTGGTAAAAAATCCTCCTGCTATTACAGGAGACATGGATTCAATCCCTGAGTCAGGAAGATCCCCTAAAGAAGGAAATTGTAACCCTCTCCAGTATTCTTGCCTGGAAAATCCCATGGAAAGAGGAGCCTGGTGGGCTACATTTCATGGGTTCACAGAAGCATCCGACTTGGATGGGGGAGCCCGAGTTAGCAACTAAACAACAACAACAAAAGGCATTCCTACCATTAATTCAAATGTGTTTCTTAGATAAAATTAATTCAATCATGAAAAGTGGGAGGTAATAAAATATAATAATATATCTGACTATAAGTATCATACACAATATTTCTAATGACATTGATGGCAGTTTTCATTTTTAGCCCTATAGGGCATGTCCATAGTTAGAACCAGACATGGAAGAGCAGACTGGTTCCAAATTGGGAAAGGAATATGTTAAAGCTGTATGTTGTCATCCTGCTTATTTAACTTCCATGCAGAGTACATCATGGAAAATACTGGGCTGGATGAAGCACAAGCTGGAATCAACATTGTCAGGAGAAATAGTAATAATCTCATGCAGATGAAAACCACTTACAGCAGAAAGTCAAGAAGAAATAAAGAGACTCTGGATAAAAGTCAAAGAGGAGAGTGAAAATATTGGCTTAAAACTCAACATTTAGAAAACTAAGATCATGGCATCTGGTCCAGTCACTTCATGGCAAATAGATGGGGAAACAATGGAAACAGTGACAGACTTTATTTTCTTGGGCTCCAAAATCACTACAGATTGTAACCACAGCCTTGAAATTAAAAAAAAAAAAAAAATGCTTGCTCCTTGAAAGAAAAGCTATGATAAGCTTAGACAGCATGTTAAAAAGTACAGACAGTACTTTGCCAACAAAGGTCCAAATAGTCAAAGCTATGGTTTTCCAATAGTCATATATGAATGTAGGAGTTCGACAATAAAGAAGGCTGAGCAACGGAGAATTTATGTTTTCAAACTTCAAAGTTTGGAGAAGACTCTTGAGAGTTCCTTGGACTGCAAGGAGATCAAACCAGTCAATCCTAAAGGAAATCAATCCTGAGTATTCTTTGAAAGGACTGATGCTAGACTCTTTGCGACCCTGTGGACTGTAGCCCACCAGGCTCCTCCGTCCATGGGATTCTCCAGGCAAGAATACTGGAGTAGGTTGCCATTTCCTTCTCCAGGGTATCTTCCCAACCCAGGGATTGAACCCGGGTCTCCTGCATTGCAGGCAGACGCTTTAACCGCTGAGCTACCAGGGAAGCCCTGAAGCTCCAGTAGTTTGGCCAACTAATGAGAAGAGCTAACTCATTAGAAAAGACCCTGATGCTGAGAAAGATTGAAGGCAGGAGGAGAAATGTTTGACAGAGGTTGAGATGGTTGAATGGCATCACTGACTCAATGAACCTGAGTTTGAGCAAGCTCCTGTAAAGGGTGAAGGACAGGGAAGCCTAGTGTGCTGCAGTCCGTGGGGTCACAAAGAGTCAGACATGCCTGAGGGACTAAACAACAGTAGGGCTTGTCCATATACTAGGAACTATTACCTGATTGCATGGGTGCATATTCAGTTGCTTCAGTCATATCTGACTCTTTGTGAACCCATGGACCAGAGCCCGCCAGGCTCATCTCTCCATGGGATTTTCCCAAAAAGAATATTGAAGTGAGTTGCTCACCTCTAGGGGATCTTCCTGACCCAAGCATCTAACCCACATCTTGTACCTTGGCAAGTAATTCATTACCACTGAGCCACCCAGAAAGCCCTTTTTAAATTATACTTGCCCAATTTATACCAAATATTATTTGGTTTATATCATTATCTGAAGATATCATTAAGTTTTAGGAAAACAATTTAGAAAATCTGGAATTTTAACTGTTCCCCATTTCTTATATTGCAATGAATTGATTGTTTTTGAAAGAATAATGTTTTATTTACATTCTTCTTTATATGATTTTTTTAAACTTATCAGATGGAAATTTTGATCAGTTGTAGAATTTTTGCTCCTTGATAATATTTCTATGTATTTAGTGTTTTTGTTTTCATTGTTGTTCAGTCACTAAATCATGTCTGACTTTTTGTGCCCCATGAACTGAAGTAGGCCAGGCTTCCCTGTCCTTCTCTATCTCCCAGAGTTTCCTCAAACTCATATCCATTGAACTGGTGATGCCATCCAATCACCTTATTCTCTGCTGCCACCTTCTCCTGCTCTCATGTTTCCCAGCATCAGTGTTTTTTCCAGTGAGTTCTTACTGAATTACAAACACTTCAGTGTAGTGATGATGATGTAGGTGATTTAAAAGGTAAGTGAGATGAGTGAGTTGAGTGGCCAAGGTTCATATTTTTACTATCCAGTTTTTTTAATGACTTTTAGATCATTTTACTCACTTATCTTACATGCATAACAAACTAGATGAAAGCAGAAGATGATGAATATAGGACAATATTATGACACACATTATAATTAATAGATTCACAGAAAAACAGCTTATTTTTCCTAAAAATTTAGAAATGTGGATTTTAAGATTTATGAAATGCAAGTATGCTCTGACTACAGTTTTAATAATACAGATGACTACCAACTATAAAAAGGTATATCTAACATGACTTGTTTTATAGAAATATTAAAGGAGATAATCCTTGTATTTCTAATTTACAAATAGAAAAATTACATACAGGTATATACACACATCAACATTCAGAAAACGAAGATCATGGCATCTGGTCCCACCACTTCATGAGAAATAGATGGGAAAACAGTGGAAACAGTGTCAGACTTTATTTTTCTGGGCTCCAAAATCACTACAGATGGTGACTGCAGCCGTGAAATTAAAAGACGCTTACTCCTTGGAAGGAAAGTTATGACCAACCTAGATAGCATATTCAAAAGCAGAGACATTACTTTGCCAACAAAGGTCCATCTAGTCAAGGCTATGGTTTTTCCTGTGGTCACGTATGGATGTGAGAGTTGGACTGTGAAGAAGGCTGAGTGGTGAAGAATTGATGCTTTTGACCTGTGGTGTTGGAGAAGACTCTTGAGAGTCCCTTGGACTGCAAGGAGATCCAACCAGTCCATTCTGAAGGAGATCAGCCCTGGGATTTCTTTGGAGGGAATGATGCTAAAGCTGAAACTCCAGTACTTTGGCCACCTCATGCGAAGAGTTGACTCATTGGAAAAGACTCTGATGCTGGGAGGGATTGGGGGCAAGAGGAGAAGGGGACGACAGAGGATGAGATGGCTGGATGGCATCACTGACTCGATGGACGTGAGTCTGAGTGAACTCCGGGACTTGGTGATGGACAGGGAGGCCTGGCGTGCTGCGATTAATAGGGTTGCAAAGAGTGGGATACGACTGAGTGACTGATCTGATCTGATATACACATACCGAGTAAAATGAAACCCAAAGAGCCATAGTTTGTATTTTCAATTAGATAATTAATTGGTCGTTAACATCAGTCATTTCTCAGGGCCCAAGCTAACAAATTCCAGGAAACATGAGACAGAGATGCTTATAACTAATAAATAAGTAATAAATTCTCTGAAATTCTTAAGGTTTGGGTGTATATAGGCCTAGGGAAATTTCAGTTCTTCGACTGAATAATGTTGTTTCAAATCCACTCATGGAAGCAGATGTTGGGTTACTAGAGCCAGAGTTTAGTAGAAGCTGGAGAAACCACATCTTCTAAAGAACAATGGACGGTGACAGCAGCCAGAGCCAAAGCTTCCGAAACCAGAGCCACATCCGTAGCCTCCAAAGCCAGAGCCAAAGCCCAGCGAGCGGAAGCTGCCGCATCCACAGCCACAGCCAAAGCCCAGGCCGCCAAAGCCTCCGTAGCCGTAGCCCAGGCCTCCGTAGTGGTTGCTGTAATGGCACATGGTGTCAGGGGTGGGGAGTCCGGTTTGCTGATCAAGACCAGGTCCTGAGTGTGGGTGTCAGCTCGTGCAGAGGGATGCTTATATACCCTGGTCACAACACGTGGTGAAACACGTGGTCATTCCTTTGTTTCATTCCAAATTAGGCATTTACCTGAAGCAAATTATTAACCTGCTAACACAAGGAGAGACACACATTAAATTTCTTGAGGTTGCATAACTGCCTGACTAAAAGGTCCTTGAACTCATTACATTCTTTTTTAATTAAAGAAAAAAAATTTGTCATCAAAGTCACGAATTTGTGTTGGCACAGTCACAAAGTAAAAATTTCCTGAACAGAATTTTTCATTACTAAGCATATTGCATCATTCATATTTGACAATGTTTTCTCATAACATTTTTTTCTCATTTCTCCTTTTCCTAGAATTCTTTGGTTTCTCATGTATTAATTCCACCTGGATTTAAATACAATGATCCTTTGGCAAAACTAATACAATTATGTAAAGTTTAAAAATAAAATAAAATTTAAAAAAAATTAATAAATACAATGATCTAAATTTAAAATTTAAATATGTAAAATTTTTCAAATAAATGTCAAATTTATTTCACATTTGCATGTATATAATATATACATATAATATACATATATATAATATATATGCATACACACACAAGAAAGCTATTTTGATTTTACAGATGATGTACAAAACAACTTTTTTGTTATAAATATAGTAAAATTTATCTCAGAAATGGAAAGGAGCTTTCCAAGGGAAAATACTTTCATAACCAGTTGAAAACCATTATAAAATATTGCCTCATATGATAATCCTCTTTTTCAGAATGGACAATACCCAAAATATGGTGTAAAAGTGCTGATGATCTTGGGTCTATGCTTTACAGTTACTATCTCTCTTCTCTTGTCTTCTTCATGATCCATGTATCCTTCTTTTGGAAAACCTCTCTTTAAATCCCACTCAGTATTCATCCCGAGGCATGCTAGCATCAGCTAGGTCTTTTGTTTTTATCCGCTTGTTCCAATCAGTATTTTTTCTTTCTACTCATGTTTCTAATTTTATCATAATATTTTTGATCTTAAATTTTCTTTAGCAATTCTGTTTGTCTCAGTCCCTTATCTTCTCTCAGGCAATAGGCAAATATTTTTTTCCTAATACATTACCTGCTCATTATAGTTTAGCCTTAAAATAAAGTTTGTCTTCCCTTAAAATCATACAGCTTTTTCAACAGAGCATCTCAAAATCTTGATCTCTTGAAAATCTCCAAAAATGAATATGCAGTGATGAAATGACTGAGACAGGAGAAAGGTATTGGAAGCTGTTGGCTAGTCTTGCTGTTCCTTGGCTCACTCTGTGAAGAGAGCAGACCCAACCCATGTTTAAGCTCCTCTGGATCTAATCATATCTTGGACTTGGGTCTTTAACACCATTTCACTTTCCATGATTTAAATTACTACTGAGGCTTTTGATGTTTTGTTACTGTGGCTTTGTCTTGAGGCTTATAAATATCATTTTTACTGAAATATAAATGACATATTTTATATTCATTTCAGATGTACAACATAATGATTCAGTATTTGCGCACATTGCAAAGCAATCACCACAAAAAATCTAATTAAATTTATCACCACACAGGAGTTAAATTTTTTCCTGTGTTAGAAGCTATTAAGATTTGCTGTCTTAATAACTTTCAAATGTACAATATAGTATCCCATGACATCTATTTTGTAACTGGAAGTTGTAACTTCTGACCACTTTTACCTATTTTGCCCATCCTTCACTCTTGCCTCTGCCAACCAACAACCTGTTCTCTGTATATATGAGCTCAGATTTTTGTTTCTGTTTTTTAATTCCACACACAAGTGAAATCATATGATATCTGTCTTTCTTTTTCTTACCTATTTCACTTGGTGTAATACCTTCGAAATCCATCTATGTTCTTACAAGTAGAAAGATTTCTTTTTAAGACTGTGTAATATTTGGCAAAACTAATACAATTATGTAAAGTTTAAAAATAAAATAAAATTTAAAAAAAAGACTGTGTAATGTTACACTTTGTGTGTATATATATATATATATGTATATATATATAATTCATTTTCTTTATATTTATTGTCTCTTAGGCTGATGCCATATCTGGGCTATTTTAAATAATGTTTCAGTGAACAAGAGGGTGCAAAACATTTCTTTTTTTCATTTTTGCCCTGCTGCGTGGCTTGTGGGATATCAATTTCATAACCAGAGATTGAATCTGGCCACGGCAGTAAAAGTTCACAATCCTAACCCCTAAGAAACCAGGGAACAATCCACGAATATCTTTTGAGTTATCATTTTTACAACATTCTTAATAATGAATTTACCCTACTGGATTTGTTTATTGTTTTTCCAAGCAAAAATATTTGGTGAAGTAATGAAAAAAATTATTTCATATGTCACAACTTGTGATAATTCTTTAAGGTGACTTACAGACTGAAATGACTTTCAGGTTTTAAAGGAATATTTAACTCAAAGGACTAATCAATCTTACTGTTAATTCCTGTTTTCTCCTTAATCAAGTTTTATTTTTATTCTGAAAAAGAAAATAGTTGGCCAAAATTATATTTTTCACATTTAGTCATTTTGAAGTCAAATGATGATGAAAAATTTAACAAAGTTAAGAATCCCATGAATGATTTAGTAAATCTACTAGGTTGAGTGTGATGGGAGCTAATTTATGTTATCTTCAGAGAAAATAGCTATGGTCACATGAAGTAAAATCCAGTAGATTCTACAATTTTTTAAAAACATGCTAAAAATGAAATATGGCATGATTTATTTGTGTAATTTCAAAGACAATAATAATATGAAAATATAAAATTAAAAATCAAGGTAAATTAGAAGTGGTCAAGAAGACATGGCAAGAGTGAACATTGACATTTTAGGAATCAGTGACCTAAAATAGACCAGAATGGGCAAATTTAAGAGGCCCATTATATCTACTTCTAGGAGAAAGAATCCCTTAGAAGAGGTGGAATGCTCCTCATAGTAGCAAAAGAGTCCAAATGCTGTACTTGGGTGCAATCTCAAAAATGACAGAATAATCTCTGTTCATTTCCAAGGCAAACCATTCAATAGCGCAGTAACCCATCTATGCCCCAACCACTATACCAAAGAAGCTGGAGTTGAATGGTTCCATGAAAATCTACCAGACCTTCTAGAATTAACATCAAAAAAAATGTGTCCTTTTCATGATAGGGGACTGGAATGCAAAAGAAGGAAGTCAAGAGATAACTCGAGTAACAGGCAAGTTTGGCCTTAGAGTACAAAATGAAGCAGGACAAAGGCTAATAGAGTTTTGCCAAGAGAACACATTGGTCATAGCAAACACCCTCTTCCAACAACACAAGAGACGAATCTACACATGTACATCACCAGACAGTCAATACCAAAGTCAGATGAATATATTAATTGCAGTCAAACCTGGAGAAGGTCTATACAGTTAGCAAAAACAAGACTGGGAGCTGACTGTGGCTCAGATCAGGAACACCTTATTGCCAAGTTCAGATTTGCATTGAAGAAAGTAGGGAATCAAATCCTTTATGATTCTACAGTAGAAGTGTCAAATAGATTCTAGGGATTAAATCTGATAGAGTGCCTAAAGAACTATAGATGAAGGTTCATGACATTGTACAGGAGGTGGTGATCAAAAGCATCCCCAAGAAAAAGAAATACAAAAAGGCAAAATGGTTGCCTGAGGAGGCCTTACAAAGAGCTGAGAAAAGAAGAAAAGCTAAAGGCAAAAGAAGAAAGGAAGATATACCCATCTGAAGGTGAAGTTCCAAATAATATCAAGGACAGATAAGAAAGCTTTCCTAAGTGAACAATGCAAAGAAATAGGGGAAAACACAGAATGGGAAAGAATGGAGCTGTCTTGAAGAAAATTAGGGATACCAAGGGAACATTTCATGGAAAGATGGGCACAGTAATGCATAGAAAGAGCAAGGACCTAACAGAATCAGAAGGGATTAAGAAGAGGTGGAAAGAATACACAAAATACTATTTAAAAAAAAAAAAAATCTTATTGAACGAGATAACCACAATGGTGTGGTCACTCACCTAGAGCCAGCTATCTTAGACTGTAAAGTCAAGCGGGCCTTAAGAAGCATCACTAAGAACAAAGCTATCAGAGGTGATGGAATCCCAGCTGAGCTATTTCAAATCCAAAAGATGATGTTGTGGAAGTCTTGCACTCAATATGACCAGCAAATTTGGAACACTCAGCAGAGTCCACAGGACTGGAAAAGGTCAGTTTTCATTCCAATTCCAAAGAAAGGCAATGACAAAGAATGTTCAAACTACTGCACAATTGCATTCATCTCACATGCTTGCAAATTAATTCTCAAAATTCTCCAAGCCAGCCTCAAGAGTACATGAACCGAGAACTTCCAGATGTTCAAGTTGGATTTAGAAAATACAGAGGATCCAGAGATCAAACTGTCAAGAATCACTGAATCATAGTAAAAGCAAGAGAATTCCAGAAAAAATAAACTACTTCTGTTTCATTGAATGTGCTAAAGCTTTGACTGTGTGGATCACAACACTGTGAGAATTCTTAAAGAGGTGAGAATATCAAACCCCCTTATCTGCCTCCTGAAAAACCTGTATGCAGATCGAGAAGCAACTGTTAAAACTTCACTTGGAACAATGGACTGGTTCAAAATTGGGAAAGGAGTACTTCAAGGCTATATATTGTCACCCTGCTTATTTAGCTTCTATACAGATTGATTATATTCTTTGCAGCCAAAGATGGAGAAGCTCTATACAGTCAGCAAAAACAAGACTGGGAGCTGACTGTGGCTCAGATCAGAAACTTCTTATTGTCAAATTCAGACTGAAATTGACGAAAGTGGAGAAAACCACTAAACCATTCAGGTATGACCTAAAGCAAATCCCTTATGACTATACAGTGGAAGTGAGAGATAGGTTTAAGGGACTAGATCTGATAGACAAAGTATCTGATGAACTATGGACAGAGGTTCATGATATTGTACAGGAGACAGGAATCAAGACATTTCCCAAGAAAAAGAAATGCAAAAAAGCCAAATGGCTGTCTGAGGAGGCCTTAAAAATAACTGTGAAAAGAAAGGAAGCAAAAAGCAAAGAAGAAAAGGAAAGATATACCCATTTGATGCACAGTTCCAAAGAATAGCAAGGAGAGATAAGAAAGCCTTCCTCAGGGATCAATGCAAAGAAATAGAGGAAAACAACAGAATGGGAAAGACTAGAGATCTCTTCAAGAAAATTAGAGATACCAAGGGAACATTTCATGCAAAGGTGGGCTCATTAAAGGACAGAAATGCTATGGACCTAACCTTCAGCTTTCTTTATAGTCCAACTCTAACATCCATACATGACCACTGGAAAAACCATAGCCTTGAATAGATGGACCTTTGTTGACAAAGTAATGTCAACTATAAAGAAGCAGAAGATATTAAGAAGAGGTGGCAAGAATACACAGAAGAACTGTACAAAAAAGATCTTCAGGACCCAGATAATCATGATGGTGTGATCACTCTCCTAGAGCCAGACATCCTGGAATGTGAAGTCAAGTGGGCCTTAGAAAGCATCACTACATACAAAGCTAGTGGACGTGATGGAATTCCAGTTGAGCTATTTCAAATCCTGAAGATGATGCTGTGAAAATGCTGCACTCAATATGCCAGCAAATTTGGAAAACTCAGCAGTGGCCACAGGACTGGAAAAGGTCAGTTTTCATTCCAATCCCAAAGAAAGGCAATGCCAAAGAATGCCCAAACTACCGCACAACTGGCACTCATCTCACATGCTAATAGAGTGATGCTTAAAATTCTCCAAGCCAGGCTTCAGCAATACATGAGCTGTGAACTTCCAGATGTTCAAGTTGGTTTTAGAAAAGGCAGAGGAACCAGAGATCAAATTGCCAACATCCACTGGATCATGGAGAAAGCAAGAGAGTTCCAAAAAAACATCTATTTCTGCTTTATTGACTATGCCAAAGCATTTAACTGTGTGGATCACAATCAACTGTGGAAAATTCTGAAAGAGAGGGGAATACCAGACCCCCTGACCTGCCTCATGAGACACCTGTATGTGGGTCAGGAAACAACAGTTAGAACTGGACATGGAACAACAGACTGGTTCCAAATAGGAAAAGGAGTACGTCAAGGCAGTATACTGTCACCCTGCTTATTTAACTTATATGCAGAGTACATCATGAGAAACGCTGGGCTGGAAGAAGCACAAGCTGGGATAAAGATTGCTGGGAGAAATATCAGTAACCTCAGATATGCAGATGACACCACCTTTATGGCAGAAAGTGAAGAACTAAAGAGCCTCTTGATGAAAGTGAAAGAGGAGAGTGAAAAAGTTGGCTTAAAGCTCAACATTAAGAAAACCAAGATCATGACATCTGGTTCCATCACTTCATGGCAAATAGATGGGGAAACAACGGAAACAGTGGCAGACTTTATTTTTTGGGGCTCCAAAATCACTGCAGATGGTGACTACAGCCATGAAATTAAAAGATGCTTACTCCTTGGAAGGAAAGTTATGACAAACCTGGACAACATATTAAAAAGCAGAGACATTACTTTGTCAACAAAGGTTCATCTAGTCAAGGCTATGGTTTTTCCAGTGGTCATGTATGGGTGTTAGAGGCGGACTATAAAGAAAGCTGAGTGCAGAAGAATTGATGCTTTTGAACTGTGGTCTTGGAGAAGACTCTTGAGAGTCCCTTGGACTGCAGGAGATCCAACCAGTCCATCCTAAATGAGATCAGTCCTGGGTGTTCATTGGAAAGACTGATGCTGAAGCTGAAGCTCCAATATTTTGGCCACCTGATATGAAGAGCTGACTCATTGGAAAAGATCCTGATGCTGGGAGGAATTGGAGGCAGGAGGAGAAGGGGACAACAGAGGATGAGATAGTTGGATGGCATCACAGATTCAATGGACATGCGTTTGAGTGAACTCCGGGAGTTGGTTATGGACAGGGAGGCCTGGCGTGCTACAGTTCATGGGGTCACAAAGAATCGGACACGACTGAGTGACTCAACTAACTGAACTGATCAGAGTACATCATGTGAAATGCTGGGCTGGATGAAGCACAAACTGGAATCAAGATTGTCAGGGGAAATATCAATAACTTCAGATATACAGATGACACCACTCTTATGGCAGAAAGCAAAAAGGAACTAAAGAGCCTTTTGATGAAAGTGAAAGAGGATAGTGAAAAAGCTGGCTTAAAACTCAACATTCAAAAAACGAAGATCATGGCATCTTCATGGCATCCCATCACTTCATGGCCAATAGATGGGAAACAATGGAAACAGTGACAGACATTATTTTTTGCGCTCCCAAATCACTGAAGATGGTGACAGCAGCCATGAAATTAAAAGATGCTTGTTCCTTGGAAGAAAAGCTATGTCAAACCTAGACAGCATATTAAAAAGTACAGACATTATTTTGCTGACAACGGTCCATATAGTCAAAGCTGTGGTTTCTCCAGTAGTCATATATGGATGTGGGAGTTGGACCGTAAAGAAGGTTGAGCACCAAAGAATTCATGTTTTCAAACTGTGGTGCTGGAGAAGACCCTTGAGAGTCCCTTTGACTTCAAGGAGATCAAACCAATCAATCCTAAAGGAAATCAGTTCTGAATAGTCTTTGGAAGGACTGATGCTGAAGCTGAAGCTCCAATACTTTGGCCACCTGATGCAAAGAACTGATTCATTAGAAAAGACCCTGATGCTGGGAAAGATTGAAGGCAAGAGAAGTGTTCAACAGAGGATGAGATGGTTGAATGGCATCACTGACTCAATGGACATGAGTTTGAGCAAGCTCTGGTAAAGGGTGAAGGACAGGAAAGCCTGGTGTACTGCAGTCCATGGGGTCTCAAAGAGACTGACATGACTGAGGGACTGAACAACAGCATTAGGGCTTGTCCATATACTAGGAACTATCATCTGATTGCAAGTGCGCATATTCAGTCAGTTCAGTCATGTCTGACTCTTTGTGACCCCATGGACCATAGCCCACCAAACTCCTCTCTCCATAGGGTTTTCCCGATAAGAATATTGCAGTGAGTTGCCCACCTCTAGGGCATTTTCCCGACCCAAGCATTTAACCCACGTCTCCTGCCTTGGCAAGTAATTCGTTACCACTGAGCCACCCATAAAGCCCTTTTTAAAACTATATTTGCTCAACTTATAACAAATATTATTTATTTTATATCATCATCTGAAGACATCACTGAGTTTTAGGAAAACAGTTTAGAAAATCTGGTAGTTTACTTATTCCTTGTTTCTTATATTGCAATGAAATGATTGTTTTGAAATAATGATCTTTTATTTAAATTCCCCTTTAAATGATTTTTTTTTAAATTATCAAATGAAAATTTTGATTGCTTGTAGATAAACAATTTTTTCTCCTTGATAACATTACTGTGCATTTAGTGTTTTTGTTTTTGTTGTTGTACAGTCACCAAATAATGTCCGTCTCTTTGTGACTCCATGAACTGAATGAAGTAGGACAGTCTCCCCTGTCTTCCTGTATCTCCCAAAGTCTCTTCAAACTCATATCCATTGAACTGGTGATGCCATCCAACCACCTTATTCTCTGCTGCCACCTTCTCCTCCTGTCCTCATCTTTCCCAGCATCCGTGTTTTTCCCAATGAGTGCTTACTGAATTACAAACACTTCAGTGCAGTAATGATGATGCAGATGATATAAGAGGGTGAGATGAGTGAGTTGAGTGACCAAAATTCGTATCTTTATTATCCAGTTTTTTGACTTTTAGATCATTTTACTCCCTTATCTTACATGCATAACAAACTAGATGAAAGCAGAAGATGATGAATATAGGACAACATTATGACACACATTATAATTAATACATTCACAGAAAAACAGAGCTTATTTTTCCTAAAAATTTAGAAATGTGGATTTTAAGATTTGTGAAACTCCAAGTATGCTCTGACTACAGTTTTAATAATACAGATGACTACCAACTATAAAAAGATATATCTAACACGACCTGTTTTATAAAAATATTAAAGGAGATAATCCTTGTATTTCTAATTGACAAACAGAAAAATTACATACAGGTATATACACATACTGAGTTAAATGAAACCCAAAGAGCCATAGTTTGTATTTCCAATTAGATAATTTATTGGTCATCAACATCAGTCATTTCTCAGGGCCCAAGCTAACAAATTCCAGGAAACATGAGACAGAGATGCTTATAACTAATAAATAAATAATAAATTCTCTTTAATTCTTAAGATTTGGGTGTATACAGGCCTAGGGAAATTTCAGTTTAAACAACTGAATAACATTGTTTCAAATCCACTCATGGTAGCAGATGTTGGGTTATTACAGCCAGAGTTTAGTAGAAGCTGGAGAAACCACATCTTCTAAAGAATAGTGGACGGTGACAGCAGCCAGACCCAAAGCTTCCGAAACCAGAGCCACATCCGTAGCCTCCGAAGCCCGAGCCAAAGCCCAGCGAGCGGAAGCTGCTGCATCCACAGCCACGGCCAAAGCCCAGGCCGCCAAAGCCTCCGTAGCCGTAGCCCAGGCCTCCATAGTGGTTGCTGTAATGGCACATGGTGTCAGGGGTGGGGAGTCCGGTTTGCTGTTCAAGACCAGGTCCTGAGTATGGATGTCAGCATGTGCGGAAGGATCTTATATACTCTGGTCACAACACATGGTGATACATGACGCCATTCCTTTGTACCATTCCAAACTGTCCATTTAAGGGAGGCCAATTGTTAATGTTTGCTGACACAGGGAGAGGCACACACTCATTATATTGCTTCACCTTGCATAACTGCCTGACTAAAAGTTCCTTGAACTCATTCCATTCTTTTTTAATTAAAGAAAAAAAAATTTGTCGTCAAAGTCACAAATTTGTGTTGGCATAGTCACAAAGTAAAATTTTCCTGAATAGAATTCTTCATTCTATTCTAAGCATATTGCATCATTCATATTTGATAGTGTTTTCTCATAAGTTTTTTTCTCATTTCTCATTTTCATAGCATTCTTTGGATTGTTGTGTATTAATTCCACCTAGATTTAAATACAATGATCAAAATTTTAAAATTTAAATCTATAAAAGTCTTCAAATAATTGTCAGTTTTATTGCCCATTTGCATATCTATAATATATATATAATATACTAATTCAATATGTACAGATATGTAAATATATATAATATATATACATATACACACAAAGAAGCTATTTTGTTTTTACATATGACATACAAAGCATCCTTTCGGTTTATAAATTTAATAAAATTTATCTCAGGAGTGGCAAGGAACTTTCCAAGGGAAAATACTCACTTTCATAACCAGTCTGAAAACCATTATAAAATATTGCCTCACACACTCTTTTCCAGAAGGGACAATAACCAAAATATGGCCTGTAAGTGCAGATGATCCTGGCTCTATGCCTTTTCAGTTACTATCTTGCTTCTCTTCTCTTCTTCATTATTCGTGTATCCTTCTTCTGGGAAACCTCTCTTTAAATCCCACTCAGCATTCATTCCCAGGCATGCTAGCATCAGCTATGTCTTTTGTTTTTATCCACTTGTTCCAATTAGTATTTTATCCTTCTACTCATGTCTTTACTTTTGTCATAATATTTTTGATCTTAAATTTTCTTTAGCAATTCTGTTTGTCTCAGTCCCTTATTTTCTCTCAGGCAATAGGCAAATTTTTTTTTTTCGTAATCCATTACCTACTCATTAAAGTTTAGCCTTAAAATAAAGTTTGTCTTCCCTTAAAATCATACAGTTTTTTTAACAGAGCATCTCAAAATCTTGATCTCTTGAAAATCTCCAAAAATGAATGTGCAGTGATGAAATGACTGAGACAGGAGAAAGGTATTAGAAGCTGTTGGCCAGTCTTCTGCTGTTCCTTGGCTCACTCTGTGAAGAGAGCAGACCCAACCCATGTTTAAGCTCCTCTGGATCTAATCATATCTTGGACTTGGGTCTTTAATACCATATCACTTTCCACGATTTAAATTATTACTGAGGATTTTGTTATGTTTTTTTACTGTGGCTTCGTTTTAAGGCTTATAAATAGTATTTTTATTGAGTTATAAATGACATATATTAGTTTCAGATGTACAACACAATGATTTAGTATTTGCATACCTTGCAAAGTGATCGCTATAATAAGTCTAGTTAAATACATCACCACACAGGAGTTAAATTTTTTCCTGTGTTAAAAACTATTCAATTTGTTGTCTTAGTAACTTTCAAATATACAATATAGTATCCGATGACATCTATTTTGTAACTGGAAGTTTGTAACTTCTGACTAGTTTCATCTATTTTGCCCACCCCTCACTCCTGCTCTGCCAACCAACAACCTGTTCTGTGTATCTATGAACTTTTTGTTTTGTTTTTTAATTCCACATATAAGTGAAATCATACGATATATTTCTTTCTGTGTCTTACTTATTTCACTTAGTGTAACGCCTTCAAAGTCCATCTATGTTCTTACAAGTAGAACGATTTAAGACTGTGTAATGTTACACTTTATATATATATAAAACACATTTTCTTTATCCATTTATTTTTATTGTCTCTTAGATTGATGCCATATCTGGGCTATTGTAAATAATGCTTCAGTGAACAAGAGGGTGCAAACTGTTCTTTTTTAAATTTTTGCCCTCCTGCGTGGGTTGTGGGATATTAGTTTTACAATCAGAGATTAAATCTGGCCAAGGCAGTAAAAGTTCACAATCCTAATCCCTAAGAAACCAGGGAACTCCCCATGAATATCTTTTGAGTTACCATTTTTATAACATTCCTAATAATGCATTTAATCTACTGGATTTGTTTATTGTTTTACCAAGCAAGAATGTTTGTTGAATTAATGAAAAAATAAATTTTATATTGCACAACTTGTGATAATCCTTTAGGGTGAATTATGAACTGAAATGATTTTCAGGTTTTAAAGGTGTATTTAACTCAAAGGACTTGTTAATCTTACTGTTAAATCCTGTTTTCTCCTTTATCAAGCTTTATTTTTATTCTGAAAAAGAAAATAGTTGGCAAAAATTATATTTTTCACAATGAGTCATTTTGAAATTGAATGATAAAAAAAAATCTAACAAAGCTAAGCATCCCATGAATGATTTAGTAAATCTATTGGTTGAATGTGATGGGTGCTAATTTATGTTATTTCCAGTGAAAAAAACTGTGCTCACGTGAGATAAAATGCAATACATTCTACAATTTTTTACAAAATGCTCAAAAATGAAATATGGCATGATTTATTTGTGTAATTACAAGACAATAATAATATAAAAACATAAAATTAAAAATCAAGGTAAATTGGAAGTGGTCAAGAGGAGATGGCAAGAGTGGACAATTGACATTTTAGGAATCAGCAAACTCAAATGGACCAGAATGGGCAAATTTAATTCAGATGTCCAGTATATCTACTACTAGGGGAAAGAATCCCTTAGAAGAAGTGGAATAGCCCTCATGGTAACAAAAGAGTCCAAAATGCTGTACTTGGATGCAATCTCAAAAAAGACAGAATAATCTCTGTTCATTTCCAAGGCAAACCATTCAGTATCACAGTAACCCAAGTCTATGCCCCAACCACCAATTCCGAAGAAGCTGAAGTTGAATGGTTCCATGAAAACCTAGAAGACCTTCTAGAACTAACACCAAAAGAAGATGTCCTTTCATCATAGGGGACTGGAATACAAAAGAAGGAAGTCAAGAGATAACTCGAGTAACAGGCAAATATGGTCTTAGAGTACAAAATGAACCAGGACAAAGGCTAGTAGAATTTTGCCAAAGAACACATTGACCATAACAAACACCCTCTTCCAACAACACAAGAGACAAATCTACACATGTACATCACCAGACGGTCAATATTGAAGTCAGATGATTATATTCTTTGCAGCCAAAGATGGAGAAGCTCTATACAGTCAGCAAAAACAAGACTGGGAGCTGACTGTGGCTCAGATCAGGAACACCTTATTGCCAAGTTCAGATTTAAATTGAAGAAAGTAGGGAATCAAATCCCTTATGATTATACAGCAGAAGTGACAAATAGATTTCAAGGGATTAAATCTGATAAACAAATTGCCTAAAGAACTATGGACAGAGGTTCATGACATTTTACAGGCGGTGGTAATCAAAAGCATCCCCAAGAAAAAGAAATGCAAAAAGGCAAGAGGGTTGCCTGAGGAGGCCTTACAAATAGCTGAGAAAAGAGAAACTAAAGGGAAAGTAAGAAAGGAAGATATACTCATCTGAAGGTGAAGTTCCAAAGAATATCAAGGACAGATAAGAAAGCTTTCCTAAGTGAACAATGCAAAGAAATAGAGGAAAACAATAGAGTGGTAAAGACTAGAGATCTCTTGAAGAAAATTAGAGATTTAAAGTGACTATTTCATGGAAGAATGGGCACAATAAAGAACAGAAACAGGATGGATCTAACAGAATCAGAAGAGATTAAGAAAAGGTAGAAAGAATACATGAAAGAACTATACAAAAAAGATCTTAATGAACCAAATAACCATGATGGTGTGGTCACTCACATAGAGTCAGCCATCTTGGAGTGCAAAGTCAAGTGAGCCTTAGGAAGAATCACTACAAACAAAGCTATTGGAGGTAATGGAATTTCAGCTGAGCTATTTCAAATCCTAAAAGACGATGCTATGAAAGTACTGCACTCAATATATCAGCAAGTTTGGAAAACTCAGCAGCAGCCACAGGACTGGAAAAGGTCAGTTTTCATTCCAATCACAAAGAAAGGCAATGCCAAAGAATATTCAAACTACTGCACAATTGTACTCATCTCACATGCTAGCAAATTAATTCACAAAATTCTCCAAGCCAGACTTCAATGATACGTAAACCGAGAACTTCCAGTTGTTCAAGCTGGATTTAGAAAATACAGAGGATCCAGATTTCAAATTGCCAAGAATCACTGAACCATAGAAAAAGCAAGAGCATTCCAGAAAAAAATCTACTTCTGCTTCAGTGACTGCACTAAAGCTTTTGACTGTGTGGATCACAACAAACTGTGGAAAATTCTTCAAGAGATGAGAATACAAAACCACCTTTCCTGCCTCCTGAGAAACCCATATGCAGATCAAGAAGCAACAGTTAAAACTTCACTTGAAACAATGGTCTGGTTGAAAATTGAGAAAGGAGTACTTCAAGGTTGTATGTTGTCACCCTGCTTATTTAGCTTTTTTACAGAGTACATCACGTGAAATGCTGGGCTAGATGAGGCACAAGCCAGAATCAAGATTTCTGGGATAAATATCAATAACCTCATATATGCAGATAACACCACTTTTATGACAGAAAGCAAAGAGGACTTAAAGAGCCTTTTGATGAAAGTGAAAGAGGATAGTGAAAAAGCTGTCTTAAAGCTCAACATTCAAAAAACTAAAAAATATGGCATCCAGTCCCATCACTTCATGGAAAATAGATGGGAAAACAATGAAAACAGTGACAGACTTTATTTTCTTGGGCTCCAAAATCACTGAAGATGGTGACTGCAGCCATGAAATTAAAGGATACCTGCTCCTTGGAAGGAAAGCTATGATCAACCTAGACTGCATATTAAAAAGCAGAGATATTACTTTCCAAGCAAAGGTCCATATAGTCAAAGCTATGGTTTAACAGGATTCCCTGTCGTTCTCTATCTCCACAGTTCCCTCAAACACATATCCATTGAGCTGGTGATGCCAGACAATCACCTTATTCTCTGCTGCCACCTTCTCCTCCTGCCCACATCTTTTTTTCTCCAACGAGTTCTTACTAAATTACAAATACTTTAGTGTAGTAATGATGATGCAGGTGATATGAGGGTGAAATACTGAGTTGACTGGACAAAGTTCATATTTTTCCTCTCCAATTACTTGATGACTTTTAAATCATTTTACTCAGTCTTCTCTTACATGCTTAAACTAGATGAAAGCAAAGGATGATGATGAATACAGGACAACATTATAACACTAATTATATTTAATAGATTCACAGAAAAACAGAGCTTATTTTTTCTAAAAATTTAGAAATATGGATTTTAAGATTTGTGAAATGGAAGTGGGCTCTGACCACAGTTTTAATAAAATGAAACGCTACCCACAGTTATATCTAACAAGATCTGTTTTTATAAAACTATTTAAGGAGAAAATTCTTGTATTTATAATGGACAAATGGAAAAATTACATACAGGTATGTATATGTACTAAATTAAATGACCCTGAAGATCCATATTTTGCATTTCCAATTAATTAATTTATTGGTCATCAACATCAGTCATCCATCAGTGCCCAAGCTAACAAATGCCAGGAAACATGAGATAGACATGCTTATAACTAATACATAAATAATAAATTCTCTGAAATTCTTAAAGGATGGGTGTATATAGGCCTAGGAAAATTTCAGTTCTTCAACTGCATAACATTGTTTCAAATCCATTCTTGGCAGCAGGTGTTGGGTTTCTAGAGCCAGCGTTTAGTAACAGCTGGAGAAACCACATCTTCTAAAGAACAGTGGACTGTAACAGCAGCCAGAGCCAAAGCTTCTGAAACCAGAGCCACATCCCTAGCCTCCGAAGCCAGAGCCAAAGCCGAAGCCAGAGCCAAAGCCAAAGCCCCGCGTGCGGAAGCTGCCGAACCCACAGCCACGGCCAAAGCCCGGGCCGCCAAAGCCTCCGTGGCCATAGCCCAGGCCGCCGTAGTGGTTGCTGTAATGGCTCATGGTGTCAGGGGTGGGGAGTCCGGTTTGCTGATCGAGACCAGGTCCTGAGTGTGGGTGTCAGCTCGTGCGGAGGGATGCTTATATACCCTGGTCACAACACGTGGTAAAACACACGGTCATTCCCTTGTATCATTTGAAATTATGCATTTACCGGAGGCAAATTGTTAATCAGTTCGTTGACACAAGGAGAGGCACACACTCATTAAATTGCTTGAGGTCGCATAACTGCCTGACTAAAAGGTCCTTGAACTCATTGCATTCTTTTTTAGTTAGAGAACAAGAAAATTGTTGTCAAAGTCACAAATTTGTGTCATCAAAGTCACAAAGTAAAAATTTCCTGAATAGAATTCTTCCTTACTAAGCATATTGCATCACTTATATTTGACAGAGTTTTCTCATAAAATAATCCCTCATTTCTCATTTTCATAGCATTCTTTGGATTGTTGTGTATTAATTCCACTTAGATTTAAGTACAATGATCAACATTTTTAAATTTAAATCTACAAAATATATAAAATTCTTCAAATAAATGTCAAATGTATTTCCTATTTGCATATCCATAATATATACATCTAATATACAAATATTATGTGTACATAGAGCATACATATGTATAATATATATGCATACACACACAAGAAAACTATTTTGATTTGGCATATGGCATACAAAGCATCCTTTTTGTTTATAAATATAGTAACATTGCTCTCAGAAGTGGCAAGGAACATTCCAAGTGAAAAAACTCAGTTGCATAACCAGTCTGAAAACCACTATAAAATATTGCCTCACATGATAATCTGCTTTTTCAGAATGGACAATACCCAAATATGGTCTAAAATGCAGATGATCATGACTCTATGCTTTATAGTTACTATCTTTCTTCTCTATTATTCTTTACGATCCATGTATCCTTCTTCTCTGAAACCTCTCTTTAAATCTCACTCACCATTCATTCCCAGTCAGTGGAAGTGATGGAATTCCAGCTGAGTTATTTTAAATCCTAAAAGATGGTGCTGTTAAAGTGCTGCACTCAATATGCCAGCTGCTGCTGCTGCTGCTAAGTCACTTCAGTCATGTCCGACTCTGTGCAACCCAGAAATGGCCAGCAGATTTGGAAAACTCAGCAATGGCCACAGGACAGGAAAACGTCAGTTTTTATTCCAGTCCCAAAGAAAGAAAATGCCAAAGAATGTTCAAACTACTACACAATTGCACTTATCTCACATCCTAGCAAATTAATGCTCAAAATTCTCCAAGCCAGACCTCAACAATACATTAACCAAGAACTTCCAGATGTTCAAGCTGGATTCAGAAATTACAGAGGAACCAGAAATCAAATTGCTAAGAATTGTTGAATCATCGAAAAAGCAAGAGCATTCCAGAAAAATATCTACATCTGCTTCATTTACTGTGCTAAAACCTTTGGCTGTGTCGGTCAGGTCAGTTCAATCACTCAGTTGTGTCAAACTCTTTGTGACCCCGTTGGCTGCAGCATGCCCAGTCCTTCCTGTCCATCACCAATTCCCAGAGGAGTTTACACAAACTCATGTCCACTGAGTCAGTGATGCCATCCAACTGTATCACAACAAACTGTGCAAAATTTTTATTGAGATGAGAATATCAAACCACCCTACCTACCTCCTGAGAAACTTGTATGCAGGGCAAGAAGCAACAGTTAAAACCGCACTTGGAACCATGGACCGGTTCAAAATTGGGAAAGGAGTATATCAGTGCTGTATATTGTCACCCTGCTAATTTAGCTTTTATACAGAGTACATCATGTGAAATGCTGGGCTGGATGAAGCACAAGCTGGAGTCAAGATTGCTGGGAGAAATATCAATAACCTCAGATATGCAGATGACACCAGCTTTATGGCAGAAAACAAAGAGGAACTAAAGAGCCTTTTGATGAAAGTGAAAGAGGATAGTGAAACAGCTGTCTTAAAACTCAACATTTATGAAACCAAAACCATGGCATCTGGTCCCATCACTTCATGACAAATAGATTGGAAAACAATGGAAAGAGTGAGTCTATATTTTCTTGGGCTCCAAAATCACTGAAGATGGTGACTGCAGCCATGAAATTAAAAGACATCTGCTCCTTGGAAGAAAAGCTAGACAGCATATTAAACCAACCTAGACAGCATATTAAAAATCAGCAACATTACTTTCCCGACAAAGTCCATATAGTCAAAGTTACGGTTTTTCTAGCAGTCATGTATGGATGCGTGAGTTGTACCATAAAGAAGGCTGAGAGCCGAAGAATTGATGCTTTTGTACTGTGGTAGTGGAGAAGCCTCTTACGATTCCCTTGGTCTGCAAGGCAATCAAACCTAAATGAAATCGGTGCTGAATAATCATTGAAATGACTGATTTTGAAGCTGAAGTTCCAATACTGTGGCCATGTGATGCAAAGAACTGATTCCTTAAGATATAACACCTATCCTGCTCAAACTCTTCCAAAAAATTGCAGAGGAAGGTAAACTTCCAAACTCATTCTATGAGGCCATAATCAACCTAGTACCAAAACCTGACAAAGATCCCAAAAAAAAAAAAAAAAAAACTACAGGACAATATCACTGATGAACATAGATGCAAAAATCCTTAACAAAATTCTAGCAATCAGAATCTAACAACACATTAAAAAGATCATACACCATGATCAAGTGGGCTTTATCCCAGGGATGCAAGGATTCTTCAATATCCGCAAATCAATCAATGTAATACACCACATTAACAAATTGAAAAATAAAAACCATATGATTATCTCAATAGATGCAGAGAAAGCCTTTGACAAAATTCAACATCCATTTATGATAAAAACTCTCCAGAAAGCAGGAATAGAAGGAACATACCTCAACATAATAAAAGCTATATATGACAAACCCACAGCAAACATTATCCTCAATGGTGAAAAATTGAAAGCATTTCCTCTAAAGTCAGGAACAAGACAAGGGTGCCCACTTTCACCATTACTATTCAACATAGTTTTGGAAGTTTTGGCCACAGCAATCAGAGCAGAAAAAGAAATAAAAGGAATCCAAATTGGAAAAGAAGAAGTAAAACTCTCACTATTTGCAGATGACATGATCCTCTACATAGAAAACCCTAAAGATTCCACCAGAAAATTACTAGAAATAATCAATGACTATAGTAAAGTTGCAGGATATAAAATCAACACACAGAAATCCCTTGCATTCCTATACACTAATAATGAGAAAACAGAAAGAGAAATTAAGGAAACAATTCCATTCACCATTGCAATGGAAAGAATAAAATACTTAGGAATATATCTACCTAAAGAAACTAAAGACCTATATATAGAAAACTATAAAACACTGGTGAAAGAAATCAAAGAGGACACTAATAGATGGAGAAATATACCATGTTCATGGATTGGAAGAATCAATATAGTGAAAATGAGTATACTACCCAAAGCAATTTATAGATTCAACGCAATCCCTATCAAGCTACCAACAGTATTCTTCACAGAGCTAGAACAAATAATTTCACAATTTGTATGGAAAAACAAAAAACCTCGAATAGCCAAAGCAATCTTGAGAAAGAAGAATGGAACTGGAGGAATCAACCTACCTGACTTCAGGCTCTACTACAAAGCCACAGTTATCAAGACAGTATGGTACTGGCACAAAGACAGAAATATAGATCAATGGAATAAAATAGAAAGCCCAGAGATAAATCCACGCACATATGGACACGTTATCTTTGACAAAGGAGGCAAGAATATACAATGGATTAAAGACAATCTCTTTAACAAGTGGTGCTGGGAAATCTGGTCAACCACTTGTAGAAGAATGAAACTAGACCACTTTCTAACACCATATACAAAGATAAACTCAAAATGGATTAAAGATCTAAACCTAAGACCAGAAACTATAAAACTCCTAGAGGACAACATAGGCAAAACACTCTCTGACATACATCACAGCAGGATCCTCTATGACCCACCTCCCAGAATATTGGAAATAAAAGCAAAAATAAACAAATGGGACCTAATTAACCTTAAAAGCTTCTGCACATCAAAGGAAACTATTAGCAAGGTGAAAAGACAGCCTTCAGAATGGGAGAAAATAATAGCAAATGAAGCAACCGACAAACAAATAATCTCAAAAATATACAAGCAACTCCTACAGCTCAAGTCCAGAAAAATAAACGACCCAATCAAAAAATGGGCCAAAGAACTAAAGAGACATTTCTCCAAAAAAGACATACAGATGGCTAACAAACACATGAAAAGATGCTCAACATCACTCATTATCAGAGAAATGCAAATCAAAACCACTATGAGGTACGATTTCATACCAGTCAGAATGGCTGCAATCCAAAAGTCTACAAATAATAAATGCTAGAGAGGGTATGGAGAAAAGGGAACCCTCTTACACTGTTGGTGGGAATGCAAACTAGTACAGCCACTATGGAGAACAGTGTGGAGATTCCTTAAAAAACTGGAAATAGAACTGCCTTATGATCCAGCAATCACACTGCTGGGCATACACACTGAGGAAACCAGAAGGGAAAGACACATGTACCCCAATGTTCATCACAGCACTGTTTATAATAGCCAGGACATGGAAGCAACCTAGTTGTCCATCAGCAGATGAATGGTTAAGAAAGCTGTGGTACATATACACAATGGAATATTACTCAGCCATTAAAAAGAATACATTTGAATCAGTTCTAATGAGGTGGATGAAACTGGAGCCTATTATACAGAGTGAAGTAAGCCAGAAGGAAAAACATAAATACAGTATAGTAATGCATATATATGGAATTTAGAAAGATGGTAACAATAACCCGGTGTATGAGAAAGCAAAAGAGACACTGATGTATAGAACAGTCTTATGGACTCTGTGGGAAGGGAGAGGGTGGGAAGATTTGGGAGAATGACATTGAAACATGTAAAATATCATGTAAGAAACGAGTCGCCAGTCCAGGTTCGACGCACGATACTGGATGCTTGGGGCTAGTGCACTGGGACGACCCAGAGGATGGTATGGGGAGGGAGGGAGGGAGGAGGGTTTAGGATGGGGAACGCATGTATACCTGTGGCGGATTCATTTTTATATTTGGCAAAATGAATACAATTATGTAAGTTTAAAAATAAAATTAAAAAAAAAAAAAAATAAAAAATAATAAAAATGTTTACTGAAGATATGAATACATCTAGGATTTATCTGATAAAACAAAACAAACAAAAAAAGGACCTTGATGCTGGGAAAGATTGAAGGAAGGAAGAGAAGTGTTTGACAGAGGATGAGATGGTTGAATGGCATCACCGACTCAATGGACATGAGTTTGAGCAAGCTCCAGGAAAGGGTGAAGGACAGGGAAGCCTGATGTGCTGCAGTCCATGGGGTCAGAAAGTGTCAGACATGACTGAGGGACTAAACAGCAACAGCAGGGCTTGTCCATATACTAGGAACCATTACCTGATTGCATGCGTGCAGACTTGGTCGCTTCAGTCATCTCTGACATCTTGTGACCCCATGGACCATAACCGACCAGGCATAGCTCTCCAAGGCATTTTCCCAACAAGAATATTATAGTGAGTTGCCCACCTCAAGGGGATCTTCCTGACCCAAGCATCTAACCCACATCTCGTGCCTTGGCAAGTAATTCACTAGCACAGAGCCACCCAGAAAGCCCTTTTTAAAAATATATTTGCCCAATTTATACCAAATACTCTTTGGTTTATATCATTACTTGAAGATAACATGAAGTTTTAGGAAAACGATTTAGAAAATCTGGAATTTTACCTACTCCTCATTTCTTATATTGCAATGAAATGATTGTTTTTGAAAGAATAATTTTTTATTTGCATTCCTCTTTATATAACTTTTAAGAAAATTATCAAATGGAAATTTTGATCAGTTCTAGATAAACAACTTTTTGCTCCTTGATAATATTTCTGTGGGTTTCGTGTTTTTGTTTGTGTTCCCGTTGTCACTAAATCGTGTCCATTTCTTTGTGACCCCGTGAACTGAAGTAGGCCAGGATTCCCTGTCCTTCTCTATCTCCACAGTTTCCTCAAACTCATATCCACTGAGCTGGTGACGCCAGACAATCACCCTGTTCTCTGCTGCCACCTTCTCCTCCTGCCCTCATCTTTCCTAGCATCAGGGATTTTTCCAATGAATTCTTACTGAATTACAAATACTTCAATGCAGTAATGATGATGAAGATGATTTAAGAGCATGAGATGAGTAAGTTGAGTGGCCAAAGTTCATATTTTTACTATCCAGTTTCTTAATGACTTTTAGATCATTTTACGCAGACTTATCTTACATACCTAACACACTAGATGCCAGCAGAAAATGATGAATATAGGACAATGTTATAATACTTTATAATTAATAGATTCACTGAAAAACAGAGCTTATCCTTCCTAAAAATTTAGAAATATGGATTTTAAGATTTGTGAAATGCAATTATGCTCTGACTACAGGTTTAATAAAACAGAACACTGCTGCTGCTGCCGCTTAGTTACTTCAGTCGTGTCCGACTGTGTGTGACCCCATAGACGGCAGCCCACCAGGCTCCTCTGTCCCTGGGATTCTCCAGGCAAGAACACTGGAGTGGGTTGCCATTTCCTTCTCCAATGCATGAAAGTGAAAAGCGAAAGTGAAGTTGCTCAGTCGTGTCCGACTCTTCGAGACCCCGTGGACTGCAGCCTACCAAGGCTCCTCTGTCCATGGGATTTTCCAGGCAAGAGTACTGGAGTGGGTTGCCGTTGCCTTCTCCGAAACAGAACACTACCAACTATCAATAGGTGTATATATATAACATGTCCTGTTTTATAAAAATATTAAAGGAGAAAATTCTTGTGTTTATGATTGACAAATAAGAAAATTATACACAGGTATGTATACATACTGAGTTAAATGAACCCCAAAGATCCATATTTTGTATTTCCAATTAGATAATTTATTGGTTGTCAACATCGGTCATCCTTCAGTGCCCAAGCTAACAAATGCCAGGAAACATGAGATAGACATGCTTATAACTAATACATAAATAATAAATTCTCTGAAATTCTTAAAGTTTGGGTGTATATAGGCCTAGGAAAATTTCAGTTCTTCAACTGCATAACATTGTTTCAATCCATTCTTGGCAGCAGGTGTTGGGTTTCTAGAGCCAGCGTTTAGTAACAGCTGGAGAAACCACATCTTCTAAAGAACAGTGGACTGTAACAGCAGCCAGAGCCAAAGCTTCTGAAACCAGAGCCACATCCCTAGCCTCCGAAGCCAGAGCCAAAGCCGAAGCCAGAGCCAAAGCCAAAGCCCCGCGTGCGGAAGCTGCCGAATCCACAGCCACGGCCAAAGCCCAGGCCGCCAAAGCCTCCGTGGCCGTAGCCCAGGCCGCCGTAGTGGTTGCTGTAATGGCTCATGGTGTCAGGGGTGGGGAGTCCGGTTTGCTGATCGAGACCAGGTCCTGAGTGTGGGTGTCAGCTCGTGCGGAGGGATGCTTATATACCCTGGTCACAACACGTGGTAAAACACACGGTCATTCCCTTGTATCATTTGAAATTATGCATTTACCGGAGGCAAATTGTTAATCAGTTCGTTGACACAAGGAGAGGCACACACTCATTAAATTGCTTGAGGTCGCATAACTGCCTGACTAAAAGGTCTTTGAACTCACTGCATTCTTTTTTAGTTAGAAAAAAAAAAAATTGTGGTCAAAATCACAAATTTAGTCGGCACAGTCACAAAGTAAAAATTTCCTGAATAGAATTCTTCGTTACTAAGCATATTGCATCATTCATATTTGATAGTGTTTTCACATAAATTTTTTTCTCATTTCTCATTTTCATAGCACTCTTTGGATAGTCATGTATTAATTCCATCTAGATTTAAATACAATGATCAAAATTTTTAAATTTGAATGTATAAAGTTCTTCAAATAACTTATTTCCCATTTGCATGTATATAATATATAACTATAATAAACAAAATAAAAATGTACATATAATGTAAATATATATAATATATATGTTTACAAAGATGAAAAGTATTTTGATTTTACATATGGCATACAAAGCATCCTTTCCATTTATAAATATAGTAAAATTTATCTCAGGAGTGGCATGGATCTTTCTAAGGGAAAAAATTAACTTTCATAACTGTGAAAACCATTTCACAGTCTGAAAACCATTATAAAATATTTCCTCACACCATATCCCTCTTTTCCAGAATGGACAATACCCAAAATATGGTCTACAAGTGCAGATGATCCTGGCTCTATACTTTACCGTCATTGTCTTTCTTCTCTTCTCTTCATCGTGATCCATGTGTCATTCTTCCATGAAATCTCTCTTTAAATCTCACTCAGCATTCATTCCCAGCCACCCTAGCATCAGCTAGGTCTTTTGCTCTTATCCAGTTGCATTTTTATTGAGATATGAATGGCATATTATCGTTGTTTCAGACGTACAATGTAATGATTCAGTATTTGCATACGTTACAAAGAGATAATCATAATAAGTCTAGTTAAATTCATCACCACACAGGAGTTAAATTTTTTCCTGTGTTAAAAACTATTAGGACTTGCTGTCTTAATAACTTTCAAATGTACAATAGTATCCCCATGACATCTGTTTTGTAACTGGAAGTTTGTAACTTCTGACCACTTGCACCTATTTTACCCACCCCTCACTCCTGCCTCTGCCAACCAGCAATCTGTTCTCTGTATCTATGAGCTCAGATTTTTGTTTTTGCTTTTGTTTTTTAATTCCACACATAAGTGAAATCATATGATATTTGTCTTTCTTTGTCTTACCTATTTCAATTCACATAATGCCTTCAAAGTCCATCTATGTTGTTACAAGTAGAACGTTTTTTTATGACTGTGTAATGTTTCTCTTTATATGTATATAACAGTTTCTTTATCCATTCATTTTTCCATTTTTATTTTAGGTTGACGCTGTATTTGGCTATTGTAAAAATGATGCTTCACTGTACAAGAAGGTGTAAATATATATATATATTGGGCCTGCTCTGTGGCTTGTGGGTTACCAGTTTTGCAACCAGAGATTGAATCTGGCCATGGCAGTAAAAGTTCAAAATCCTAACCCCTAATAAACTAGGGAACTTTTCATGAATATCTTTTGAGTTATTGTTTTTATAACATTTTTGATAATGCATTTTCCTAATTGGATTTGTTTATTGTTTTCCAAGCAAAAATGTTTGATGAATTAATGAAAAAGTAAATTTTATATGGCAAAACTTTTGATAATTCTTTAAGGTGAATTGTGGACTGAAATGACTTTCAGGTTTTAAAGGAATATTTAACTCAAAAGACTAATTAATCTTACTGTCAAATCCTGTTTTCTCCTTTATCAGCTTTATTTTTTATTTTTATTCTGAAAAAGAAAATAATTGGCAAAAATTATATTTTTCTCAATGAGTCATTTTGAAGTCAAATGATGACAAATAATCTAACAAAGTTAAGAATCCCATGAATGATTCAGTATACACTAGGTTGAGTGTGATGGGGGCTAGTTTATGTTACTTCCAGTGAAAATAGCTATGGTCACATAAGATAAAATCCAATAGATTTTACAAAATTTTTAAAATGCTCAAAAATGAGCATTTTAAAATCTGGCATGATTTATTTGTGTAGTTTCAAAGAAAATAATAATATGTAAATATATAATTAAAAATCGTGGTAAATTGGAAGTGGTCAAGAGAGATGGCAAGAGTACACATTGACGTTTTAGAAATCAGTGACCTAAAATGGACCAAAATGGGCAATTTAACTCAGATGGCCTTTATATCTACTACTAGTGACAAGAACTCATTAGAAGAAATGGAATAGTCCTCATAGTAACAAAAGAGTCCACAATGCTGTACTGGGGTGTAATCTCAAAAACAACAGAATAATCTCTGTTCATTTCAAGGCAAACCATTCAATATCACAGTAACCCAAGTCTGTTTTGCATAGGAAACTGGAATGCTAGGTCCATGAATCACGGCAAATTTGAAGTGGTCAAACAGGAGATGGCAAGACTGAACATTGACATTCTAGGAATCAGAGAACTAAAATGGACTGGAATGGGTGAATTTAACTCAGATTACCACTATATCTACTACTCTGGACAGGAATGCCTTAGAAGAAATGGAGTAGCCATCATGGTCAACAAAAGAGTCCAAAATGCAGTACTTGGATGCAATCTCAAAAACAACAGAATGATCTCTGTTCATTTCCAAGGCAAACCATTCAATATCACAGTAACCCAAGTCTGTTTTGCATAGGAAACTGGAATGCTAGGTCCATGAATCACGGCAAATTTGAAGTGGTCAAACAGGAGATGGCAAGAGTGAACATTGACATTCTAGGAATCAGAGAACTAAAATGGACTGGAATGGGTGAATTTAACTCAGATGACCACTATATCTACTACTCTGGACAGGAATGCCTTAGAAGAAATGGAGTAGCCATCATGGTCAACAAAAGAGTCCAAAATGCAGTACTTGGATGCAATCTCAAAAACAACAGAATGATCTCTGTTCGTTTCCAAGGCAAACCATTCAATATCACAGTAATCCAAGCCTATGCCCCAACCAGTAATGCTGAAGAAGCTGAACTTGAAAGGTTCTATGAAGACCTACAAGACCTTTTAGAACTAAAACCCCAAAAAGATGTCCTTTTCATTATAGGGGGCTGGGATGCAAAAGTAGGAAGCCAAGAAATACTTGGGGTAACAGGCAAATTTGGCATTGGAGTATGGAATGAAGCAGGGCAAAGGCTAATAGAGTTTTGCCAAGAAAATGCACTGGTCATAGCAAACACCCTCTTCCAACAACACAAGAGAAGACTCTACACATGGACATCACCAGACAGTCAACACCGAAATCAGATTGATTATATTCTTTGCAGACAAAGATGGAGAAGCTCTATACAGTCAGCAAAAACAAGACTGGGAGCTGACTGTGGCTCAGATCATGAACTCCTTGTTGCCAAATTCAGACTTAATTGAAGAAAGTAGGGGAACCACTAGACCACTCAGGTATTACCTAAAGCAAATCCCTTATGACTATATAGTGGAAGTGAGAAATAGATTTAAGGGACTAGATTTGATAGAGTGCCTGATCAACTATGGACAGAGGTTAGTGACATTGTACAGGAGACAGGGATCAAGACCATCCCCAAGAAAAAGAAATGCAAAAAAGCAAAATGGCTGTCTGAGGAGGCCTTACAAATAGTTGTGAAAAGAAGAGAAGTGACAAATAAAGGAGAAAAGGAAAGATATAAGCATCTGAATGCAGAATTCCAAAGAATAGCAAAGAGAGATAAGAAAGCCTTCCTTAGCGATCCATGCAAAAAAATAGAGGAAAACAACAGAATGGGAAAGACTAGAGATCTCTTCAAAAAATTTGAGATATCAAGGGAACATTCCATGCAAAGATGGGGCTCAATAAAGGTGGCAAGAATACACAGAAGAACTGTACAAAAAGATCTTCATGACCCAGATATCATGATGGTGTGATCACTAACCTAGAGCCAGACATCCTGGAATGTGAAGTCAAGTGGGCCTTAGAAAGCATCACTACAAACAAAGCTAGTGGAGGTGATGGAATTCCAGTTGAGTTCTTTCAAATCCTGAAAGATGATGCTGTGAAAGTGCTACACTCAATATGCCAGCAAATTTGGAAAACTCACCAGTGGCCACAAGACTGGAAAAGGTCAGTTTTCATTCCAATACAAAAGAAAGGTAATGCCAAAGAATGCACAAACTACCGCACAATTGCACTCATCTCACACGCTAGTAAAGTAATGCTCAAAATTCTCTAGGCCAGGCTTCAGCAATATGTGAACTGTGAACTTCATGATGTTCAAGCTGGTTTTAGAAAAGGCAGAGGAACCAGAGTTCAAATTGCCAACATCCACTGGATCATGGAAAAAGCAAGAGAGTTCCAGAAAAACATCTATTTCTACTTTATTGACTATGCCAAAGCCTTTGACTGTGTGGATCACAGTAAACTGTGGAAAATTCTGAAAGAGATGGGAATACCAGAACCCCTGACCTGCCTGTTGAGAAACCTATATGCAGGTCAGGAAGCAACAGTTAGAACTGGACATGGAACAACAGACTGGTTCCAAATAGGAAAAGGAGTAGGTCAAGGCTGTATATTATCACCCTGATTATTTAACTTATATGCAGAGTACATCATGAGAAACGCTGGGTTGCAAGAAGCACAAGCTGGAATCAAGATTGCTGGGAGAAATATCAATAACCTCAGGTATGCAGATGACACCACCCTTATGGCAGAAAGTAAAGAGGTACTAAAGAGCCTCTTGATGAAGGTGAAAGCGTAGAGTGAAAAAGTTGGGTTAAAGCTCAACATTCAGAAAATGAAGATCATGGCATCTGGTCCCATCACTTCATGGGAAATAGATGGGGAAACAGTGGAAACAGTGTCAGACTTTATTTTTTGGTCTCCAAAATCACTGGAGATGGTGACTACAGCCATGAAATTAAAAAAACGCTTACTCCTTTGAAGGAAAGTTATGACCAACCTAGATAGCATATTCAAAAGCAGAGACATTACTTTGCCATCAAAGGTCCATCTAGTCAAAACTATGGTTTTTCCAGTAGTCATGTATGGATGTGAGAGTTGGACTGTGAAGAAAGCTGAGCACCAAAGAATTGATGCCTTTGAACTGTGGTGTTGGAGAAGACTCTTGAGAGTCCCTTGGACTGCAAGGAGATCCAACCAGTTCATTCTGAAGGAGATCAGTCCTGGGTGTTCATTGGATGGCTTGATGCTAAAGCTGAAACACCAATACTTTGGCCACCTCATGTAAAGAGTTGATTCATTGGTAAAGACCCTGATGCTGGGAGGGATTGGGGGCAGGAGGAGAAGGGGACGACAGAGGACTAGATGGCTGGATGGCATCACTGACTCGATGGATGTGAGTTTGAGTGAACTCCAGGAGTTGGTGATGGACAGGGAGGCCTGGCGTGCTGCGATTCATGGGGTCACAAAGAGTAGGACACGACTGAGGAACTGAACTGAACTGAACTGAACTGAATTCAAGTCCATGCCCTTAGGGGAAGCACTCTGACTGAAACCACCCACCTGGCCAGGCATCATAGACACCATTTCATGAGTTGTTTTATGACAGGAGGTCCTGGTAAGGAACTCAGAACTAATAAATCACCCCCAACTGGAAGAGTTCAGGAAAGGTCAAAAGGAGACACCACATGTCCGACCACCTCCCAGAATCCTTCTCTCTGGCATCCATCTTGGCTGAACATGATGCAGCACCACTTGCACCACCAGAAAGTACTCTGAGTCAGAATGATTGGCTAAAGACAACCGGGAAATTACTCCCATCACCATAAAACCAGGTGCAGAGCAGTTCTCCTGGGTTCTCTTACCTTACTGCTCTCCACCCAGTGCCCTTTCCCAATAAAATCTCTTGCTTTGTCAGCACATGTGTCTCCTCAGACAATTCATTTCTGAGTGTCAGACAAGAGCCTAGTTTCAGGCCCTGGAAGGGGTCCCCATTCCTGCAATAAGTGGCGACTCTGGCGGGGACTCTGCTGCGATTGACATGCTGACCACTCAGGGTACTCAGGGACCAGCTTGCCCACCAAAGGACCAGACCCAGTGGCTGCAACTGGGACCCTTTCGACCCTGGTCTCCTCCTGACCCAGACAATTGGCCAGAATGCCCCGACTGGGCAAGGGACAAGGGACTTTATTGACCTCCCTTCCCCTTCCCTCTCTCTTTCCTCTCCATAACCCTTCCCATCCTTCCCCTTTTTTCTTGTCCCCCTGTCCTGGATGCAGGAATCTGGTAGAAGGGCCTCAACATGAGCTGAGGATTGGAGACTGATCACCTCGTTTTGGCAGAGAACTCGAATTCTGGTTCTGTTCTGGTCTGGTTTCTGGTAGGGCTGAGTTCCAGCCCTCCCTTCTGTGGAGGCCCAAGGTAAAGTCTCATAATGCCTGGGTATCTGCAGGTGACAGGCGATGTATGTAAGGCCACTCCTTTTGCCCCCCTCTCCTGCCTCCTCCCCCTTCTTCTTTCAACCTGGTTTCCTTTCTTCTCTTTAAAATCTTTGAAGATCTGGGATATTTTCATTTACTATGTTAATACTTGGATCTGAAGTTTTGTGTCTTTATAAGAGGTTTTCAGAGACTGTATACTTGTATTTAAGGGAGTATCTGATAAGGACTGCCAGGTATATGTGTGTATTTTATTTTATTTTTTAAATTTATTTTAATTTTTTATTTTTTAAATATAAATTTATTTATTTTAATTGGAAGCTAATTACTTTACAATATTGTATTGGTTTTGCCATACATCCACATGAATCTGCCATGTGTATACACGTGTTCCCCATCCTGAAACCCCCTTCCATCTCCCTCTCTGTACCATCCCTCTGGGTCATCCCAGTGCACCAGCCCCGAGCATCCTGTATCCTGCATCGAACCTGGACTGGTGATTCATTTCTTATATGATATTATACGTGTTTCAATGCCATTCTCTCAAATCATCCCACCCTCACCCACAGAGTCCAAAAGACTGTTCTATACATCTGTGTCTCTTTTGCTGTCTCGTACACAGGGTTGTTGTTACCATCTTTCTAAATTCCATATATATGCATTAGTATACTGTATTGGTGTTTTTCTTTCTGCGTTACTTCACTCTGTATAATAGGCTCCAGTTTCATCCACCTCATTAGAACTGATTCAAATGTATTCTTTTTAATGGCTGAGTAATACTCCATTGTGTATATGTACCACAGCTTTCTTATCCATTCATCTGCTGATGGACACCTAGGTTGCTTCCATGTCCTGGCTATTATAAACAGTGCTGCGATGAACATTGGGGTACACGTGTCTCTTTCCCTTCTGGTTTCCTCGCTGTGTATGCCCAGTAGTGGGATTGCTGGGTCATAAGGCAGTTCTATTTCCAATTTTTTAAGGAATCTCCACACTGTTCTCCATAGTGGTTGTCCTAGTTTGCATTCCCACCAACAGTGTAAGAGGGTTCCCTTTTCTCCACACCCTCTCCATCATTTATTGCTTGTAGATTTTTGGATCACAGCCATTCTGACTGGCGTGACATGATACCTCATTGTGGTTTTGATTTGCATTTCTCTGATAATGACTGATGTTGAGCATCTTTTCATGTGTTTGTTAGCCATCTATATGTCTTCTTTGGAGAAATGTCTATTTAGTTCTTTGGCCCATTTTTTGATTGGGTCGTTTATTTTTCTGGAATTGAGCTGCAGGAGTTGCTTGTATATTTTTGAGATTAGTTGTTTGTCAGTTGCTTCATTTGCTATTATTTTCTCCCATTCTGAAGGCTGTCTTTTCATCTTGCTTATAGTTTCCTTTGTTGTGCAGAAGCTTTTAAGTTTAATTAGGTCCAATTTGTTTATTTTTTCTTTTATTTCCAATATTCTGGCAGGTGGGTCATAGAGTATCTTGCTGTGATGTATGTCGGAGAGTGTTTTGCCTATGTTCTCCTCTAGGAGTTTTATAGTTTCTGGTCTTACATTGAGATCTTTAATCCATTTTGAGTTTATTTTTGTGTATGGTGTTAGAAAGTGTTCTAGTTTCATTCTTTTACAAGTGGTTGACTTCAGTTTTCACTGAAGTGACTTAACATCAGCAGCAGCAGCAGCAGACCTTGTGATGTATGCCCATTGTGGCATATCAACAAGCTAAATGATACACCCATCAACATTGACTAAATCTGACCAAATGTTCTAAACCCTTTTAATTGATTTTTTTTGACAAAACTTCCTAAATCGAATTCTTCTGAAGTTCCTTTGACCTCTAGCTAACTTTGGGGTGCTTCAGAGGACCCTTGAAACATCCCAAAGAGAGATATTAAAATAATTGTGCTTATTTGGTTGGTTAAATTACATGAAAAATATTATCAAAAGAGTAATAAATCCTCTCATGTATAATGTATGGTATAATTACTAATATAGATATCCTAGAAATTATATGGAGTTTGTAACATTCTGATATATCCTGGTATTCTAATCAAAAACCTGATGACTTCACAAAAGTTAACAAAGGACTGAATGAACCAGCAAATATGCTTATAACTTTTATGGTTTCTATCTGAAAAATTATGGGTTTAAATCTTGTGTTTTCCTGGAGTAGGGAAAACTTTCCTCTCAAACTAATTATGACAATAATTTGATAAAATTATACATTAGAAACAAAACAATTATATTTTCTTTCTGTCTGACTCCTCCAGAAATTGGAAACTCTTAGGTTTCCAGTAAGTTTATCATGTGAATTAGGAAGGTTATCTCATAACAGGTACAAAAATATCTAGGAATTTTTGAGACCTTAAAAATGGAAAAATTCACTTAAATTTGTTAGGTGAAATCTGTGATAAGCCTTTGGTGTGAGTTTCTGAGCCCTATTTTATTTTAAAAGTTCAGTCTGAGACTCTATAAATGTTTCAGCAAAATAAAAAGTCTATGATCAATTATGATTATATATATCATCAGGGCAAAATTAGTAATAGCAGGCCTATTTTGCAAACAAACTAGCCTTAATTTGGTTATATTTGATAAAAATGAAGGTAATTTTAGGGGGAAAAATGTTTCAATAAAGGTTAAATCCCAGTTTGTTAATGGAGATCTGCATCTAGTAAGACTCAATTCTTGGATAGTTCTTTGCTGTTATGAGATATTAATGTAAAATTTAATTGAATTCTTAAAGAACACACTGTTTGTTTCTGAAGCTTATCTCAGTGATTTATCTTTGGATGAAGATCAGTCGCCTCATGACCTGCAACCAGGACTGGAAAAAGACATAATTTAAGGGACTATCTCCAACCTGGATGGAAGGACTCTTTTTTCAGGTACTCTTAACTAGCTCATGCACAATGAAACTGAAGGGAAATTGACTTAGATTAATTCCAACTTCCAAAGGCCTCTACACTGGACTGGTCTATAGACAAGATAGCTGACCTGATCTCACCTTAAAATGATGCTCAAACAGAGGAGAAACTACCCTAAACCAGGATGAGAAGACGATGACATCAGAGGTAGACAGCTTGCCCAAGATGCTAGGCCTGATTTATACGATCATTTAAAATGTTTTCTTGACTTCTTAGACCTTTGCATATAAATCAAATGTTTTTCTATCATAGGCCTGATCCTACGCTAGTTTTAGAAATCCATGCAGTTGTTGGGTCTGTGGCCAATTGCTTGTGTCTAGTTCAGGGTTACCTTGGTAAATTTCTCTACTACAAGACTCTAACCTGTTGGCCCTGAGAAAATTTACTTAAAAAAAATTATAGTCATATTCAGGTCCTTATTGACATTACTAGATGGGATCTCTTCACCTGGCCAATTAATAATGCCTGCTCTGACTTGGCCATAAATTTGAGCTTTCTTCTATTACTCAAGCTCAATCAGAGCAACAAGCAAAGTTTCAGCAAAGGGAAAAATCTCCTACAATTATGGGGTGGACTTATATAGATAACACCAGGCTATGGTAATTTAGGTTTAAAGTCTCCTCTATGTTGGAAACAATTAAATCATACTAGGGATAATCAGTCTAGTAATGCTAGAAAACTGGGCTATGTGCCTATAGACAGTGCCAATATATAATTTCCCTGAAAGATAAAGATTCGTACAGAGTAGACTAAGTCAGATGACCTGGGATATACTGGCCTACATCTAATGGAATCTCTTAAGTCTTACTTATGACTTTACTAATACTGCTGGCTATGTTATTTGTATTTCACCTGCTTTACAAAATTGCTGTTTCTTACACTGCCAAATGTGTGACTGAGGCCTCTGATAAAATAATGTATAGTTCTATGTGAGATAGATGATGGTAACAGTGTAACTCTAGATATGGGAAAAAGCAACAAGAGAGAATGTTTTATGGGACCCAGAGGCTAGTAAGACAGGTGGTCCAGAGAATTTTGGATACTATTTTATGGGCTAGTCCAGTAACAGCACATTGAGTGGCCTGTCAACAAAATCTTTGCCAAACCTGAGAATGGACTTTCTCAACACCATGGGATAAAATGGTCATGAAACGCCCCCCTTGAAATCATGGTCAAGTTTATGAGCAAAAAGGGGCACTGCCAGCTGAAAACTGACACTTGCCATCTACATTTACAAAGATTAAATCATGGCCACTGCAACAGCTGACCTTCAACTCCCCCGAAAGGAGTTCAGGGTGAAAATCAGGAATGAAGCACTCTGTGCTCTGAGAAAAACTGGCAGAACAGGCCTTCGGATAGTTAGATCTTTTCAGGAGAAGATTTTATGAGTCCCAATTCTTGCATCTTCTCATACTTAGAGAAACACTTACATCATTAATGGTGACATCTGCTTTGGCCAATACAGAAAATTTTACAATTAAAAGTCAAAATAGAGTAGCTATGGTTCAGACATCCTGGGAAATAACTAGATGATACGATGTGTGTAATTTCAGACTAGACCTTGTATTGCTAAACACTTGAGTTTTCTGCGTCGTGTTAGGCTTTGATGCCACCATTCTCAAAACAATGTCTGCTGGAAGTTAGTAACTGCAATCTTAACTTTTTATAAAACTAGGCAACTGGCTATCTGGCTACAAGTCTCCCCCAAGTGCCAGGTCCAGCCTGGGTTTCAGGTCTATTCTTCTAAGAAGAAATGAGATTTATTTTGTCTATTATACGTGTACATCCGTGGCAGATTCATATTGATGTATGGAAAAACCAATACAATATTGTAGAGTAATTAGCCTACAATTAAAATAAATAAATTTATATTAAAAATAAATAAATAAATAAAATAAAATGCCAGCTATCATTCCTCCAACTACTTCTAATTGGGTCTGTTACACCAAAATGGCAGACTAAGGGGTTGAGATTTTAATCATACAAGGCTCAGATTTAGGACTTGGAACTCAGGAATACTTTCAATTCAGTGTCTATTCTCCAAGCTGAGGCAGTCCTATGCCCTATTTTGACAGGAAGTTAGGACAGTCATAGGTGCCTAATTCTCTAAATTAAAACTGAGCAGGACTCTGTGGGGCTCTGGAGTAGAGATCTGTTCTGTGTTCTCCATTTCTTGTCTATAAAATATAGTCTTCATTCAGCCTCCTTGACCTTCCCTGAGTTCCAAAGAGTGGATTCAAACAATTGCTAATCAGGGAAGGGAGGGGATACAGAAACAGAGGAGGAGCAATCAAATGGTGGTACAGCCTTGAGACAGGGTCCTGGTTCCTACTCAAAGAAATATGCATAATGATGTCTTTGAGTTCTACAGAACTGGGGCCCCCACCCAGGTGGAGGAAGGTAACTTCAGAATGAGCACAAGATTCCTGGAGCGCAGTTATTTTGCATCACCACCAACCAATCAAAGTCACAAAACCTGCAGCCCTCACCCCAAATGTTGCCTTCTGTTTCCAGGGACCAGAGATGACCATCTTGTTAGGTCTCCTGTTTGGCCCCTGTCTATTTCATCTCTGAGAGGAGCCAATAGTTTCAAACTAAATTGCTGTTATTACAAGGGTGATTGCTGGTTTCAGGCAAAAACATACCTCAACTTAGATCAGGTAGAGAAAGACTTCTGCTCTGCCAGGCAGGCCTACACACTTGCACAGCAGGAAGAAGTTACAGAAGAAAGAGACCTTCACCCAAATTCCCAAGAAGTATCTTGAGTATGAAGTCTCTCAGGGGGGAGTTGTTAGGGGAAGCACACTGACTGAAACTGCCCACCCTGGCCAGGCCCTTTAGTAACCATTCAACATGAGTTGTTTTATGACAGGAGATCCTGGTAAGGAATATGGGACTAATAAGCCACCACCAACCAGGAGAGTTCGAGAAAGGTCAAAAGGAGACACCACTTGTCCGACCACCTCCCAGAATCCTTCTCACTGGCATGCATCTTGGCTGAACGAGATACACCACCACTTGCACCACCAGGAAGGACTCTGAGTCAGAATGCTTGGCTAAAGAAAACCTGGAAACTAATCCCATCACCATCAAACCCTAGACTGCAAAGCCACAGGGAAGAGCAGTTCTCCTGGGTTCCCTTGCCCTACTGCTCTCCACCCGGGTGCCCTTTCCCAATAAAATCATTTGCTTTGTCAGCACATGTGTCTCCTTGGACAATTCATTTCTGAGTGTTAGACAATAACTCAGTTTTGGGCCCTGAAAGGGGTCCCCATTCCTGCAACACAACCACTAATTCTGAAGAAGCTGAAGTTGAATGGTTCCATGAAAACCTACAAGATCTTCTAGAACTAACACCAAAAGAAGATGTCCATTTCATCATAGAGGACTGGAATGCAAAAGAAGGAAGTCAAGAGACAACTTGAGTAACAGGCAAGTTTGGCCTTGGAATACAAAATGAAGCAGGAAAAGGGCTAACAGAGTTTTGCAAAAATAACACATTGGTCGTAGCAAACACCCTCTTCTAGCAACACAAGAGACGTCTCTACACATGTACATCACCAGATGGTCAATACCAAAGTCAGATTGGTTATGTTCTTTGCAGCCAAAGATGGAGAAGCTCTATACTGTCAGAAGAAAAAACACTGGGAGCTGACTGTGGCTCAGATCATGAACACCTTATTGACAAGTTCAGATTTAAATTGAAGAAACTGGAGAATCAAATCCCTTATGATTATACAGTAGAAGTGACAAATAGATTCAAGGGATTAAATCTGATAAACAGAGTGATTGAAGAACTATGGATGTAGGTTCATGACATTGTACAGGAAGTGGTGATCAAAAGTATCACCAAGAAAAAGAAATGCAAAAAGGCAAGAGGGTTGCCTGAGGAGGTCTTACAAATAGCTGAGAAAAGAAGAGAAGCTAAAGGAAAAGGAAGAAAGGAAGATATACCCATCTGAATGCAGAGTTCCAAAGAACAGCAAGGAGAGATAAGAAAGCTTTCCTAAGTGAGCAATGCAAAGAAATAGAGGAAAACAATAGAATGGGAAAGACTAGAGATCTCTTGAAGAAAATTAGAGACACCAAGGTAACATTTCATGCAAAGGTGGGCACAATAAAAATAGAAACAGCATGGACCTAACAGAAGCAGAAGAGATTAAGAAGAGGTGGAAAGAATACACAGAAGAAGTATACAAAAAAGCTCTTGATAAACCAAATAATCATGATGCTGTGGTCACTCACCTAGACCCAGCCATCTCAGAGTGCAAAGTCAAGAGGACCTTAGGAAGCATCACTGAGAACAAAGTTATAGGAGGTGATGGAATTCCAGCTGAGCTATTTCAAATCCTAGAAGATGATGCTATTAAAGTGTTGCACTCAATATGCCAGCAAATTTGGAAAACTTAGCAGAAGCCACTGGACTGGAAAAGATCAGTTTTCATTCCAATCACAAAGAAAGGCCAAAGAATGTTCAAACTACTGCACAACTGCATTCATCTCACATCCTTGCCGGGGTCCAGCCCCGGTGGATCCAGGGAATTCGAAGCGGGGGCGGCGTCGGCGAGGATCAGGAAACAACTGCTTAATTAAACTTTAATTAAGGATATAAAGAGTAATGGAATAAGGATAGCTCAGTTAGGAAATTCAGTGGAGAAAAGAGGCTGAATAATTCAGCCAGAAGGTAAGAGAAAGAACGACATGGTGAGACCAAGTTTCGATGAACAAGGCCCGCACTTTATTTTCCAAAGTAGTTTTTATACCTTAAGTTATGCATAAAGGATAATGGGGGAAGGGGTAGAGTCATGCAGCAAGCCAGGCTTTCTTCCTGCAAACTTATCATATGCAAAAGCTTAGGTGATTTGCATCATCTTCTGGCCCGGAGGCCTGTTAACATTTTAAGACCCTTTCTTCAGAAAACTTATTTTTCTCTAAAGGTGGTAAGTCAAGCGCCACCCTCCAAAAGCATTAGATAAAGTTGCATTCTTACAGAGCAAAGGTGTGGTGGGCTATAACAAGAAAAAGAATTAACTCAAGGGTCCCAGGTTACAAACATTAAAGCTACTATTTACACCAATTATATTAATCAATACACTGCCAGGGACACAGCAGGTAAGGGATATGGAGACTTAGCAGCAAACATTGGCCCAACAAGTGAAAATCCCTTCACCAATACAATTTCTAATCAATCTTTTAACTACTCAAAGGGATCTGTGTTTAGACAGTTTAGAACATCTCCTGCCTCTCACAGTTGGGAGGCTCTGAACAATCACATGTGGCCGGAAAAACCTATTCAGGCAGGCTAGAGGATTTCCAAAGGAGTTTGTAGGTTAAACACTACATAATAATTCACACCCAGGAATTATTAACTGGAACTGTAAGCTAACTCTTTTTTCAGAGAGGTAGTGGGGGACAGCCCCCTGTAAAGTCAGAGGTGTAGGTGAAAGCACAAAGCAGAAAGTAGGCAGACTCTGGTTTTGGGGGTAGATGCTCGAGAATTTCCAGGGGGACTCCTGAAGCTTGATCCCGCCTTTGCGTATGCCAAGCCTCCTTCCTCATGACCTTTGTCATGGGCGGAGTTCCTCACGCTGGCTCCCGGCAGTGATAGAATTCCAGTTGAGCTATTCCGGATCCTGAAAGATGATGCTGTGGAAAGTGCTGCACTCAATATGCAATATGCCGGCTCCCGGCACATCCTAGCAAATTAATGCTCAAAATTCTCCAAGCCAGGCTTCAATAGTACATGAACTGAGAACTTCCAGATGTGCAAGCTGGTTCTAAAAAATCAGAGGAACCAGAGATCAAATTGCCAAGAGTTGTTGGATCATAGAAAAAGCAAGAGAATTCCAGAAAAACATCTGCTTCAGTGACTGTGCTGAAGCCTTTGACTGTGTGGATCACAACAAACTGGAAAGTTCTTCAAGAGATGAGAATACCAAACCACCTTACCTGCCTCCTGAGAAACCTGTATGCAGGTCAAGAAGCAACAGTTAAAACTGCACTTGGGGAGGAGGAGCCAAGATGGCGGAGGAGTAGGACGGGGAGAACACTTTCTCCCCCACAAATTCATCAAAAGAGCATTTAAACGTCGAGTAAATTCCACAAAACAACTTCTGAATGCCGGCAGAGGACATCAGGCACCCAGAAAAGCAACCCAACTCTTCGAAAGGAGGTAGGAAAAAATATTAAAGACAAAAAAAAGAGACAAAAGAGGGAGGGACGGAGCTCCATCCCGGGAAGGGAATCTTAAAAAGAGAGAAGTTTCCAAACACCAGGAAACCTTCTCACTGCCGAATCTGTGCCGAGCTTTGGAAGCACAGAGGGCAACATAACAGGGAGAAAAAATAAATAAACAATTAAAACTCGCAGATTGAGAGCCCTACGGTAACTCCCCCAGCGGAGAAGCAGCGCAGACGCCTGCATCCGCCATTAGCAAGCGGGGGCTGGGCAGGGAGGCGCGGCGTGGGCTGCATCACTGAGAGTAAGAATCTGGCCTGAATACCCTGAGCGCTATCTGAGCGAAATAATTTGGGCTAGCAAACCAGACTGTGGGATATCTACCACGCGAAAAGCCAGCCCTAACCTAAGACCGTGAGGCCCGCGCATGGAACAAAGGACTGAACAGAGATAGCCGGCTGCAGACCTTCCCCCTCCGGTGACAGGCAGCCAGAGTCGGAAGGGGGCAATCACAGCCCCAGAGAGACATTATCTATAAAACTGTAAGCAGGCTTCTTTGCTAACTAAAACTTCTTGGGGGTCTGGACGGTCAACATCTGCCTGAAAAGGTGCGCCGGTTTTACACCCAGATAACCGAGTGGCGGGGAGGCGATAAGTCGCAGCATTGGCGCTCGCCAAACACCTCATCACCTGAGCTGCTCGGACCTGGGAAGAGCACAAAACGCAGGCCCAACTGAGTCTGCGCCTCTGAGGACTACCCGAGTGCCTGAAGCTGAGCGGCTTGGACCTGGGAGGTGCATGCAACCCAGGGCCGGCCTCGGATTGTTCCCGGCGGAACAACCTAGAGCCCAAGCAGCGTGGGCAGGGTGGCTACATGCGCCATGAGCGGGGGCAGACCCAGGGTGGCTGAGGCACTGCAAGCCCATGCCAGTGTTATTTGTTTGCAGCATTCCTCCCTCCCTCCCCACAGCGCGACTGAACAAGTAAGCCTAAAAAAAAAAAAAAAAAGTGTCCTCCACCGTTCCCTTTGTGTCAGGGCGGAAACCAGAAACTGAAGAGACTAGCAAACAGAAGAAGATATAACAGAGGGAAACGCCTTGGAAGCTACAGGCAATAGACCAAAACCCTGTGGTTACTACTGACTACATAGAAAGGGGCCTATAGATCTTGAGAAATATAAGTCTGACCAAGGAACTAGCCAAAAATGAACTGAACCAACAACACCAAGAAAGTCCTAGATATATTTTTTATTATTTTTACGATCATTCTTTCTTTTTTTTTTAATTAAAAAAAAATTTTTTTAAGTCCTCTATTGTTCCTTTAATTTTCACTTTTATAACCTATTACTTTGCAAAAAAAAAAAAAAGACCTTATTTTTTTCTTCTTCAGCAAACTTCATATATATATATTTTATAATTTTTTGACCTTGGTTTTTTTTTTTTTTTCTTCTTTTCTTTAACATTGTATTTTTGAAATTCCAAACTCTACTCTAGATGTTTAATTTTTGCTTTTTGGTATTTGTTATCAATTTTTTACCTATAGTTTTTTTTAATATAATTTCTGTGACTTCTTTTTTTCTTCTTCTCTGTTTCTTTCTCTTCTTCTTTTATATAACATTGTATATCTGAATGATATCAATTTTGTACCTGTATTTTCTTTATAATTTTTGTGACACTGTTTGTTTTTGTTTGTCTGTTTTCTCTCTTTATTTTTCTTCTTCTTCTTTTTTTTTTTTTAACATTGTATTTTTGAAATTCCAAACTCTACTCTAGATTTTTAATTTTTGCTTTTTGGTATTAGTTATCAATTTTGTACCTGTACTTTCTTTACAATTTTCGTGACCTTGTTTGTTTTTGTTTGTTCGTTTTTTCTGTCTTTCTTTTCCTTCTTCTTTTCTTTAACATCATATTTTTGAAATTCCAAACTCTACTCTAGATTTTTAATTTTTGCTTTTATGTATTTGTTACCAATTTTGTACCTTTAAGAACCCAATCTTCAGGACCCATTTTTCACTAGGGAGCGAGATTACTGGCTTGAATGCTCTCTCTCCCTTTGGACTCTCCTTTTTCTCCACCAGGTCGCCTGTGTCTCCTCCCTAACCCCTCTACTCTACCCAATTCTGTGAATTTCTGTGTGTTCCAGACGGTGGAGAACACTTAGGGAACTGATTACTGGCTGGATCTGTCTCCCTCCTTTTCATTCCCCCCTTTTATCATTCTGGCCACCTCTGTCACCTTCCTCCTTCTTCTCTTCTCTGTATAACTCTGTGAACATCTCTGAGTGGTCCAGTTGTGGAGTGCACATAAGGAAGTGACTACTGGCTAGCCCACTCTCTCCATTATTGATTCACCTCATCTCATTTGGGTCACCTCTAACTCCCTCCTCCCTCTTCTCTTCTCCATGTAACCCTGTGAACCTCTCTGAGTGACCCTCACCATAGAGAAACTTTTCAGCTTTAATGTAGATGTTATATCAATGGTGCTGTATAGAAGGAGAAGTTTTGAAACTACTGTAAAAATAAGACTGATAACCGGAAGCAGGAGACTTAAGTCCAAACCCTGACTCCAGGGAACTCCTAACTCCAAGGAACATTAATTGACAGGAGCTCATCAAATGCCTCCATACCGACACTGAAACCAAGCACCACACAAGGGCCAATAAGTTCCAGGGCAAGACATACCAAGCAAATTCTCCAGCAACAAAGGAACACAGCCCTGAGCTTCAAGATACAGGCTGCCCAAAGTCACCCCAAAACTATAGACATCTCATAACTCATTACTGGATATTTCATTGCACTCCAGAGAGAAGAAATACAGCTCCACCCACCAGAACACCGACACAAGCTTCCCTAACCAGGAAACCTTGACAAGCCACCTGTACAAACCCACACACAGTGAGGAAACGCCACAATAAAGAGAACTCCACAAACTGCCAGAATACATAAAGGACACCCCAAACTCAGCAATTTAAACAAGATGAAGAGACAGAGGAATACTCAGCAGATAAAGGAACAGGATAAATGCCTACCAAACCAAACAACAGAGGAAGAGATAGGGAATCTACCTGATAAAGAATTCCAAATAATGATAGTGAAATTGATCCAAAATCTTGAAACTAAAATGGAATCACAGATAAATAGCCTGGAGACAAGGATTGAGAAGATGCAAGAAAGGTTTAACAAGGACCTAGAAGAAATAAAAAAGAGTCAATATATAATGAATAATGCAATAAATGAAATTAAAAACACTCTGGAGGCAACAAATAGTAGAATAACAGAGGCAGAAGATAGGATTAGTGAATTAGAAGATAGAATGGTAGAAATAAATGAATCAGAGAGGATAAAAGAAAAACGAATTAAAAGAAATGAGGACAATCTCAGAGACCTCCAGGACAATATTAAACGCTACAACATTCGAATCATAGGGGTTCCAGAAGAAGACAAAAAGAAAGACCATGAGAAAATACTTGAGGAGATAATAGTGGAAAACTTCCCTAAAATGGGGAAGGAAATAATCACCCAAGTCCAAGAAACCCAGAGAGTCCCAAACAGGATAAACCCAAGGAGAAACACCCCAAGACACATATTAATCAAATTAACAAAGATCAAACACAAAGAACAAATATTAAAAGCAGCAAGGGAAAAACAACAAATAACACACAAGGGAATTCCCATAAGGATAACAGCTGATCTTTCAATAGAAACTCTTCAAGCCAGGAGGGAATGGCAAGACATACTTAAAGTGATGAAAGAAAATAACCTACAGCCCAGATTATTGTACCCAGCAAGGATCTCATTCAAGTATGAAGGAGAAATCAAAAGCTTTTCAGACAAGCAAAAGCTGAGAGAATTCTGCACCACCAAACCAGCTCTCCAACAAATACTAAAGGATATTCTCTAGACAGGAAACACAAAAATGGTGTATAAATTCGAACCCAAAACAATAAAGTAAATGGCAATGGGATCATACTTATCAGTAATTACCTTAAATGTAAATGGGTTGAATGCCCCAACCAAAAGACAAAGACTGGCTGAATGGATACAAAAACAAGACCCCTACATATGTTGTCTACAAGAGACCCACCTCAAAACAGGGGACACATACAGACTGAAAGTGAAGGGCTGGAAAAAGATTTTCCATGCAAATAGGGACAAAAAGAAACCAGGAGTAGCAATACTCATATCAGATAAAATAGACTTTAAAACAAAGGCTGTGAAAAGAGACAAAGAAGGTCACTACATAATGATCAAAGGAACAATCCAAGAAGAAGATATAACAATTATAAATATATATGCACCCAACACGGGAGCACCACAGTACGTAAGACAAATGCTAACAAGTATGAAAGGAGAAATTAACAATAACACAATAATAGTGGGAGACTTTAATACCCCACTTACACCTATGGATAGATCAACTAAACAGAAAATTAACAAGCAAACACAAACTTTAAACAATACAATAGACCAGTTAGACCTAATTGATATCTATAGGACATTTCATCCCAAAACAATGAATTTCACCTTTTTCTCAAGCGCACATGGAACCTTCTCCAGGATAGATCACATCCTGGGCCATAAAGCTAGCCTTGGTAAATTCAAAAAAATAGAAATCATCCCAAGCATTTTTTCTGACCACAATGCAGTAAGATTAGATCTCAATTACAGGAGAAAAACTATTAAAAATTCCAACATATGGAGGCTGAACAACACGCTGCTGAATAACCAACAAATCACAGAAGAAATCAAAAAAGAAATCAAAATTTGCATAGAAACGAATGAAAATGAAAACACAACAACCCAAAACCTGTGGGACATGGTAAAAGCAGTCCTAAGGGGAAAGTTCATAGCAATACAGGCACACCTCAAGAAACAAGAAAAAAGTCAAATAAATAACCTAACCCTACACCTAAAGCAACTAGAAAAGGAAGAAATGAAGAACCCCAGGGTTAGTAGAAGGAAAGAAATCTTAAAAATTAGAGCAAAAATAAATGCAAAAGAAACAAAAGAGACCATAGCAAAAATCAACAAAACCAAAAGCTGGTTCTTTGAAAGGATAAATAAAATTGACAAACCATTAGCCAGACTCATCAAGAAACAAAGGGAGAAAAATCAAATCAACAAAATTAGAAATGAAAATGGAGAGATCACAACAGACAACACAGAAATACAAAGGATCATAAGAGACTACTATCAACAATTATATGCCAATAAAATGGACAACGTGGAAGAAATGGACAAATTCTTAGAAAAGTACAACTTTCCAAAAGTGGACCAGGAAGAAATAGAAAATCTTAACAGACCCATCACAAGCATGGAAATTGAAACTGTAATCAAAAATCTTCCAGCAAACAAAAGCCCCGGTTCAGATGGCTTCACAGCTGAATTCTACCAAAAATTCAGAGAAGAGCTGACACCTATCCTGCTCAAACTCTTCCAGAAAATTGCAGAGGAAGGTAAACTTCCAAACTCATTCTATGAGGCCACCATCACCCTAATACCAAAACCTGACAAAGATGCCACAAAAAAAGAAAACTACAGGCCAATATCACTGATGAACATAGATGCAAAAATCCTTAACAAAATTCTATAAATCAGAATCCAACAACACATTAAAAAGATCATACACCATGATCAAGTGGGCTTTATCCCAGGGATGCAAGGATTCTTCAATATCCGCAAATCAATCAATGTAATACACCACATTAACAAATTGAAAAATAAAAACCATATGATTATCTCAATAGATGCAGAGAAAGCCTTTGACAAAATTCAACATCCATTTATGATAAAAACTCTCCAGAAAGCAGGAATAGAAGGAACATACCTCAACATAATAAAAGCTATATATGACAAACCCACAGCAAACATTATCCTCAATGGTGAAAAATTGAAAGCATTTCCTCTAAAGTCAGGAACAAGACAAGGGTGCCCACTTTCACCATTACTATTCAACATAGTTTTGGAAGTTTTGGCCACAGCAATCAGAGCAGAAAAAGAAATAAAAGGAATCCAAATTGGAAAAGAAGAAGTAAAACTCTCACTATTTGCAGATGACATGATCCTCTACATAGAAAACCCTAAAGATTCCACCAGAAAATTACTAGAAATAATCAATGACTATAGTAAAGTTGCAGGATATAAAATCAACACACAGAAATCCCTTGCATTCCTATACACTAATAATGAGAAAACAGAGAGAGAAATTAAGGAAACAATTCCATTCACCATTGCAACGGAAAGAATAAAATACTTAGGAATATATCTACCTAAAGAAACTAAAGACCTATATATAGAAAACTATAAAACACTGGTGAAAGAAATCAAAGAGGACACTAATAGATGGAGAAATATACCATGTTCATGGATTGGAAGAATCAATATAGTGAAAATGAGTATACTACCCAAAGCCATTTATAGATTCAATGCAATCCCTATCAAGCTACCAACAGTATTCTTCACAGAGCTAGAACAAATAATTTCACAATTTGTATGGAAAAACAAAAAACCTCGAATAGCCAAAGCAATCTTGAGAAAGAAGAATGGAACTGGAGGAATCAACCTACCTGACTTCAGGCTCTACTACAAAGCCACAGTTATCAAGACAGTATGGTACTGGCACAAAGACAGAAATATTGATCAATGGAATAAAATAGAAAGCCCAGAGATAAATCCACGCACATATGGACACCTTATCTTTGACAAAGGAGGCAAGAATATACAATGGATTAAAGACAATCTCTTTAACAAGTGGTGCTGGGAAATCTGGTCAACCACTTGTAAAAGAATGAAACTAGACCACTTTCTAACACCATACACAAAAATAAACTCAAAATGGATTAAAGATCTAAATGTAAGACCAGAAACTATAAAACTCCTAGAGGAGAACATAGGCAAAACACTCTCTGACATACATCACAGCAGGATCCTCTATGACCCACCTCCCAGAATATTGGAAATAAAATCAAAAATAAACAAATGGGACCTAATTAACCTTAAAAGCTTCTGCACATCAAAGGAAACTATTAGCAAGGTGAAAAGACAGCCTTCAGAATGGGAGAAAATAATAGCAAATGAAGCAACTGACAAACAACTAATCTCAAAAATATACAAGCAACTCCTACAGCTCAAGTCCAGAAAAATAAACGACCCAATCAAAAAATGGGCCAAAGAACTAAATAGACATTTCTCCAAAGAAGACATACAGATGGCTAACAAACACATGAAAAGATGCTCAACATCACTCATTATCAGAGAAATGCAAATCAAAACCACTATGAGGTACCATTTCACACCAGTCAGAATGGCTGCAATCCAAAAGTCTACAAATAATAAATGCTGGAGAGGGTGTGGAGAAAAGGGAACCCTCTTACACTGTTGGTGGGAATGCAAACTAGTACAGCCACTATGGAGAACAGTGTGGCGATTCTTTAAAAAACTGGAAATAGAACTGCCTTATGATCCAGCAATCCCACTGCTGGGCATACACACTGAGGAAACCAGAAGGGAAAGAGACACGTGTACCCAATGTTCATCGCAGCACTGTTTATAATAGCCAGGACATGGAAGCAACCTAGATGTCCATCAGCAGATGAATGGATAAGAAAGCTGTGGTACATATACACAATGGAGTATTACTCAGCCATTAAAAAGAATACATTTGAATCAGTTCTAATGAGGTGGATGAAACTGGAGCCTATTATACAGAGTGAAGTAAGCCAGAAGGAAAAACATAAATACAGTATACTAACGCATATATATGGAATTTAGAAAGATGGTAACAATAACCTGGTGTATGAGACAGCAAAAGAGACACTGATGTATAGAACAGTCTTATGGACTCTGTGGGAGAGGGAGAGGGTGGGAAGATCTGGGAGAATGACATTGAAACATGTAAAATATCATGTAAGAAACGAGTCGCTAGTCCAGGTTCGATGTACGATGTTGGATGCTTGGGGCTGGTGCACTGGGACGACCCAGAGGGATGGTATGGGGAGGGAGGAGGGAGGAGGGTTCGGGATGGGGAACACATGTATACCTGTGGTGGATTCATTTTGATATTTGGCAAAACTAATACAATTATGTAAATTTAAAAATAAAAAAATTATATATAAAAAAAAAACTGCACTTGGAACAAAGGACTGGTTCAAAATTGGGAAAAGAGTACTTTCAGGCTGTATATTGTCACCCTGCTTATTTAGCTTCTATACAGAGTCAGTTCAGTCAGTCAGTTCAGTCGCTCAGTCGTGTCTGACTCTTTGTGACCCCATGAATTGCAGCATGACAGACCTCCCTGTCCATCACCAACTCCCGGAGTTCACCCAAACTCATGTCCATCGAGCTGGTGATGCCATCCAGCCATCTCATCCTCTGTTGTCCCCTTCTCTTCCTGCCCCCAATCCCTCCCAGCATCAGGGTTTTCCAGTGAGTCAACTCTTTGCATGAGGTGGCCAAAGTATTGGAGTTTCAGCTTCAGCATCAGTCCTTCCAAAGAAATCCCAGGGTTGATCTCCTTCAGAATGGACTGGTTGGATCTCCTTGCTGTCCAAGGGACTCTCAAGAGTCTTCTCCAAGACCACAGTTCAAAAGCATCAATTCTTCAGTGCTCAGCTTTCTTCACAGTCCAACTCTCATATTCATACATGACCACTGGAAAAACCACAGCCTTGACTAGTCGGACCTTTGTTGACAAAGTAATGTCTCTGCTCTTTTAATATGCTGTCTAGGTTGGTCATAACTTTCCTTCCAAGGAGTAAGCGTCTTTTAATTTCATGGCTGCAGTCACCATCTGCAGTGATTTTGGAGCCCCAGAAAATAAAGTCTGACACTGTTTCCACTGTTTCTCCATCTATTTGCCATGAAGTAATGGGACCAGATGCCATGATCTTAGTTTTCTGAATGTTGAGCTTTAAGCCAACTTTTTCACTCTCCTCTTTCACTTTCATCAAGTGGCTTTTTAGAGTACATCATATTAAATGTTGGGCTGGATGAGACACAAGCTGGAATCAAGATTGCTGGGAGAAATATCAATAACCTCATGTATGCAAATGACACTATTTTTATGGGAGAAAGCAAAGAGGAACTAAAAAGCCTCTTGATGAAAGTGAAAAAGGAGAGTGAAAAAGCTGGCTTAAAGCTCAACATTCAGAAAACTAAGATCATTGTATCCAGTCCCATCACTTATGGGCAAATAGATCGGGAGACAATGGAAACAATGAGAGACTTGATTTTCTTGGGCTCCAAAATAGCTGAAAATTTGACTGCAGCCATGAAATTAAGACACCTACCTCTTGGAAGGAAAGCTATGACCAACCTAGACTGCATATCAAAAAGCAGAGACATTACTTTCCCAACAAATGTCCATAAAGTCAAAGCTATGGTTTCTCTAGTAGTCATGTATGGATGTATGAGTTATACCATAAAGAACGCTGAGAGCTGAAGAACTGATGCTTTTGAACTGTGGTGCTGGAAAAGACACTTGAGATTCTCTTGGACAGCAAGGAGATCAAGCTAGTCAATCCTAAAGGAAATCAGTCCTGAATAATCATTGAAGTGACTGATGTTGAAGCTGAAGCTCCAATACTTTGGCCACCTGATGCAAAGAACTGATTCATTATAAAAGACCCTGGTGCTGGGAAAGACTGAAGACCGGAAGAGAAGGGGAAGACAAAGAATGAGATAATTGGATGGCATCACTGACTCAATGAACATGAGTTTGAGCAAGCTTAATAAATGGTGAAGGACAGGGAAGCCTGCCGTGCTGCAGTCCATGGGATTGCAAAGAGTTGGACACGACTGAGGGAATGAACAAGAACAATAATATTAAGAACAAAAAATTGTGAAACAATGCTGTGAAATATATGAATGAGGTATTTTTATTGATTTCATTCTGTGTTAAATAATAGAACAATGACAATATCCTGTGGATATTAATTATCTTTGAAAACTGAGAAATGTACATTTCTTTTGAGTGTTTTTTTTTTTTTTTGAAGTGTGGTTTTGTTAATTCAATGGACTCTAAGATTGAGCCGGCTTCCCTGATAGCTCAGTTGGTGAAGAATCCACCTGCAGCAGAGGAGACCCCAGTTGCCTTCCTGAGTCGGGAAGATCTGCTGTAGAAGGGATAGGCTACCCACTCCAGTACTCTTGGGCTTCCCTTGTGGCTCAGCTGGTAGTGAATCTGCCTGCAATATGGGAGACCTGGGTTTGATCCCTGGGTTGGGAACATCTCCTGGAGAAGGGAAAGGCTACCCACTCTAGTATTCTGCCTGGAGAATTCCATGGACCGTATAGGGGTTGCAAAGAGTTGGACATGACTGAGTGACTTTCACTGATACCAAGATAGAGTAATTCTCTGTTAATGTTTTTGGGAACTGTCTACAAGAAGACAATGAGTTGATTGTGAAGCTCAGATCTTGTTTTGATGAGCTAAATGATGAAAATATATTCCTCCATTGCCAAATTGTAGCTTTTATTTGGAAGCCAAAGGCACTTCTGGTGGCTCAGCAGTAAAAAAATCTGTGCTAATTCAGCAGATACAGGTTTGATCTCTTGGTAAGGAAGTTCCCCTGGAGAAGGAAACGGCAACCCACTCCAGTATTCTTGCCTGGAAAATCCTCCTTTTCCTCCTGGAAGAGGAGCCTGTTGGGCAACATACAGTTCATGGAGCTGCAAAAGATTCAGGCGTGAATCGCTGACTAAACAGCAACAACGGGCATGTCCACCATGAATTCAAAATGTGATTCTTAGACAAAATTAATGGAATCATAAAATAGGATGTAACAAATTAGGATAGTATATTTTGCTAAGAGTGTCATACACAATGCTTTTCTATATAATGATATTGATGGGTGTTTTATTTTTAGCCCTATAGGGCATGTTCATAGACTAGGAACTATTACCTGATCAAGTGAGCTATAAGCTAAGCTAAGTCATTTCAGTCGTGTCTGACTCTGTGCGACCCCATAGACAGCAGCCCGCCAGGCTCCCCTGTCCCTGGGATTCTCCAGGCAAGAACACTGGATTGGGTTGCCATTTCCTTCTCCAATGCATGAAAGTCAAAAGTGAAAGTGAAGTTGCTCAGTTGTATCTGACTCTTAGAGACCCCATGGACTGCAGCCTACCAGGCTCCTCCGTCCATGGGATTTTCCAGACAAGAGTACTGGAGTGGAGTGCCATTGCCTTCTCCAAAGTGTGCTATAAGGGAGTCATTAATGTATAATACCTCACCTGTTCTGTATATTGAAACTCTGTAATATTCAGACTGGATTGACTGAAAGGATAGATGATAACTCACGCCTGAGCAAGTTTCTTTATATGTAGATGGTCTGTACCTTTCAAATGAAGACTCTCATCTTCTATAGACAAAGGTATATACATACATATATAAATATAAATATAATAGATATGCATATAAATATAGGCAAAATATAGGGCTTCCCCAGTGGCTCAGCAGTAAAGAATCCACCTGCAATACAGGAGCTGCAGGAGCTGCAGTTTCAATCCCTGGGTTTGGAAGATGCCCTGGAGGAGGGCATGGTGGCCCACTCCAATATTCTTGCCTGGGGAATCCCATGAACAGAGGACGTTGGCAGGCTACAGTCCATGGAGTCACAAAGAGTCGGACACAACCGAAGCGACTTAGCATGCAAGCACACAGGTAGGTAAAATCTAGCTAAAGCTAGCACTGAAATTGCATTTCAGTTTTTTATAGATTCTACAATAATAAAATATAAAAATGGTAATTCTATCTGAGAAAATCTTCTTTCACATCCCCCATAAATTCAGCTAAGTTCAGGGAAGCTAAGCAAAACTTTCAAGATGCTCTGCTTACCTGCATGGATTGGGGGAAATACACTGAAGAAGGAAACATTCAGATCTTGGCCTTAGTCCTGATGCTACCACTAGAGATGATATAACTCTTTAGAAACCAATTGCTTCACTGACATTTTTTTTTTTTTTTGAAGCTGCAAGATGAGCGGCAAAGCACTACTGATATTTAATGTTTGTTTATGAGATTGCTGTCTGACTGAATCAAATATATTTGATCAATTTAAACAGAAATCCCTTCATAGATACAGAGAACAGATTGGTGGCTGACAGAGAGAAGGAGGTGGGAAAAATGGGATGGGAAAAATGGGTGAAGGAGGTCAAAAGCTACAAACTTTTAGTTACAAACTAAGTAAATCATTGTACATCATGATGATTATGGTTAATAATCACACTATATTACATATTTGAAAGTTGCTAAGAGAATAATGTTAAAAGTTCTCATAGGAAAAATATAAGACCATGTGGTGATGGATGCTAACTAGACTTATTGTGATGTATATTTTGCAATGTATATAGATACTGTAGCTTGGTTGGTAAAGAATCCGCCTGCAATGCAGGGGACCCCGGTTTGATTCCTGGGTCTGGAAGATCCACTTGGAGAAGGGATAGGTTACGCACTCCAGTATACTTGGGCTTCCCTTGAAGTTCAGCTGATAAAGAATCTGCCTGCAATGTGGGAAACCTGGGTTCGATCCTTGGGTTGGGAAGATCCTGTGGAGAAAGGAAAGGCTACCCAATCCAGTATTCTGGCCTAGAGAATTCCATGGACTATATAGTCCATGGGGTCACAAAGAGTCAGACACGACTGAGCAATTTTCACTTTCACTTCACTCTCACAAATTGTGTTGTACACCTGAAACCAATATAATGTTATATGCCAAGTATACCACAATGAAAAAAAAATCCTAAGTTTATGTTATTACCTGAATACATCATTTGATTTCAGACAAAAATTGGTATTTGTTTACATATTTTTCTTATTTCATCAATAAAATGTTCCCTTCTGCCCAGTTTTAAAACGAGAAATTCAGATTTAACCGAAATTAAGATTTATAGCAAAGCTCTTTGAATTTATCTGTGCTTGTCATCAGGGTCAGCTAAAAAATAAATTAGTTCACAATTACATCATGTTGTTTCTTTTTCTTGTTAGGTTGAAAAAATGGTCAATATAATGAAAGTAGAAAAGAAAAATATCATATCAAGTCATGAAGATTCAGTAATAATATAGGAAAGCTAACAGAAACATCTCATTTAAAATATTTTTAGTTAAATGATGTCTTATGAAAAATATTACCATAATTCTTATTTACTTATAGATCAGGTGCTTGATGAAAATATCAAATAAGATAATTATGCAGAACAGAGTGATATAAAAGGTAGATTAAATTTTTGGATAGGTGGTTTACTTTCCTAATTAGCCTAGTGATGGTTTAATCTACTACCATTTGTTTGCACTTACAATAAGCCAAATATTAATAAATTTTGAGTAAATGGAAAGATTTTTTATACATTTGGACTAAATTGAGAAATGTGAGCTAAATTACATAAAACATTTTTTGTTAAATAAATTTAAAACTATGTTTAATCAATATTGCCTTTTGTTGATTTAAATCTGAATACTGTCTAAATAAAAGCAAGAGATAGAAAAATATTGAATCACTAATTGAAAAACCTGTTCATTTTAGTCTAGAATTAGTCCTTTTGTCAATCTTTCTATCTGTGCAGATAACCTGTGAGTAAAAAATGATTCTAAACTAAAGCAATACCATCCTTTACTGACAGTTGAGTAGGATGAAAACTTCATAACTTTCATATAATTGACTTTCATGAACAAAACAAAAACCAAATTTTATTTTCAAATTTAATGTTTTATTTGAAATCGAACAGATAATCCAATCAGTTTCAAAAGCAAAATTAGAGGATTCTAAGCTTATGATGGAGATATAGAAGTATATTGAAAAAGTGTGCAAAATTCTAAGAAGTTAGATGTTTCTGTGCAAGTAACTCTAGAATGATCTTTCTTGTCCTACTATTGAGATCAGATTTGGAAAGTCCCTATAACTTCAGATGTTGGAGCGGGATATCAGTAGAAGCTGGAGAATCCATATCTTCCAAAGAAGGACGGGCAGTGATTGTAGCCATATCCAAAGCTTCCAAATCCAGAGCCACATCCGTAGCCTCCGAAGCCCGAGCCAAAGCCCAGCCTGCGGAAGCTGCCGCATCCACAGCCATGGCCAAAGCCCAGGCCGCCAAAGCCTCCGTAGCCGTAGCCCAGGCCGCCGTAGTGGTTGCTGTAATGGCTCATGGTGTCAGGGGTGGTGAGTTTGGTTTGCTGTTCAAAGCAAGAACCTGCATGTGGATGTCAGCACGTGTAGAAGGATGCTTATATACCCTGGTCAGAGCATGTGATAAATCACATGTATGCCCTCATATCAGTCATGTTTTCATTATACATACTTGGCAGGCAACATACTTGGCACAACTCATTAATTCATTGCTCCCTAACACAGGGAGAAGGCCTTACACTCATTAAAATATTTAACATCACTTTGATGCCTAGTAATGTGTCCCTTAAAAGTCAGGGCATCACTTTATCTTAAAAGTTATTGCATCACTTTATCAAATCATCACTTGGCACGCTTTAAATACATACAATTATTTTTGTCAATTATACATCAAAAAAAGCAGGTGAAAAAAGTTATTGCATCATTTTGTAAGAAGGAATGCTATACCTTCAAAGTCTAGACACATCAGACCCCAAATAACACTCTTCATTGTCAGGCATACCAATCATGTTTGATCGTGCTGTGTTTTTCAATTAAATATTTCTCCATCTGTTTTTCTTTTTTTTCCCTTAGATACTTCACTTGCAAATTAAACCAAAGGAACTAGGTAAAATTTAAAGACCTATAATCCATCATATCCTTTTAAATCATTTTTCCTCTGTTCCAATACTAAATTATTTCTTTCAAAAATAAAACAAACATTTGAGAGCCATAAAGAATTAACTTGACTTTTGCAAACACAAGTAAGGACCTCTAGAAAAATAAATCTATTTTTTAATTTAGTTTTAGAATGTTGACAATCACAACTGACACACATATTCTTTTTCATGCTACTTTAAAAATTAAAAAAAATATTTTGCTTTTTATAATTGATGAGCCAATACTAATGTATAATTATTAATTAAAATCCATAGGTTACTCTTCATTCTTTGTGCTATACACTTGCATGTGCTTTGACAATCATAGAATAAAACTGTTCAGAAACTGATGGCAAAACAGTAATCAGAACTTTATTTCAGAAGTTCTGCTTTAAAAGCAGATTAAAAGTTATCTTCTCAAATCCTCACCCTCTTCTCTAGCCTGTCATCCATGCAAGTTGCCTCCAAAGGGCATGTTACATCTCCCTCCTTGTCTTTACATTCACCATCTCCTCCTGTGTACTCACCCACATATCTATCTTATACAATACCCTTTTTTAATTAATAAATTTTATTTGAAGAACAGTTTTAAGTTTACAGACTAATTGAGCAGGAAATACAGAATTCCTATATAACCCCTCATACACACAATTTCCCCTATTATTGAACACCTTGAATCATATGATATATTGATTATAATTAATGACCCAATAATGACACATTACTAATTAAAATCTATGGATTAGCATTCACTCTGTGTTGTCCTGTCCTGTGGGTTGTGACAAATGCATGTCACTGACCTCTATTACAATATCATGCAGAATAATTTCTCTGTTCTAAAAATCTCCTGTGCTCCAATTATTCTTCCCTCCTTCAGAACTCTGGGAAACACTAACCTTTTGACTGTCTTCATAGTTTTTTTCTTTTCAAGATTGTCGGACAGTATTTAGCCTTTTCACATTGACTTCTTTCACTTAGCAATAAGCCTTTATGAGTCCTCCATATCCTTCCATGGCTTGATACCTCATTTCTTTCTATTGCTGAAAAATATTCCGTTGCCTGGATGTACCACAGATGATTTATCCATTCACCCTTTGAAGGACACCTTGATTACTTCCAAAGTTTGACAAATAGGAATAAAACTTGAATAAACATCTACGTTCAGGTTTTTGTGTGGATATAAGTTTTCAAGTCATTTGGGTAAACACCAGGGAAAGTGCTTGTTGAGTCTTTTTCATAAGACCATCTTTAGCTTTGTGAAAAACTGCCAGACTCTCTTGCAAAATTGCTGTACCATTTTTCATTTCCATTAGCAATGAATAATAGCTTCTGTTGTTCCACAGTCAAGCCAGGATTTACAGTTTTCAGTGTTTTAAAATTTAATCATTCTAACAGATATTTGGGCTTCCCTTGTGGCTCAGCTGGTAAAGAATTCACCTGCAATGCAGGAGACCTGTGTTTGATCCCTGGGTTGGGAAGATACCTTGGAGACAGGAACAGTTACCCACTCCAGTATTCTGGCCTGGAGAATTCTGTGGAGGGTATAGTCCATGGGGTCGCAAAGAGTTAGACACAACTGAGCGACTTACACTTTCACTTCACTTTCAACAGATATGTTGTAATCTCTTTTAAAATATCAACTATCAATATCATGCCTCAGTTCTGCAGTTAGCCATTAGGCTAAGTGGCTAGGTAAAATTGTGATGTATGTAAAATTTCTTTTTGACACCTATCAATTTTCACTCAATCATAGTTTATTAGTTAATTCCTTCCTCTTCCTTCTTCTTGTATCATTTTTGTTGTAATTCAGTCACTAAGTCATGTCCAACTCTTTGAGACCCCATGGAATGTAGCACATCAGCTCCACTGTCTTTCATTATCTTCTGGAGTTTGCTCAAATTCAAGTCCACTGAGTTGCTGATGATAACTAAACATCTCATCCTCTGCTGCCCCTTTCTCATTTTGCCTTCAATCTTTCCCAGCATTTAGAGTCTTTTCCAGTGAGTCTGCTCTTCACATCAGGTGGCCAAAGTATTAGAGCTTCAGCATCAGTCCTTCCAATGCATATTCAAGGTTGATTTCCTTCAGGACTGATTGTTTTGATCCCCAAGGGACTCTCAGGAATCTCCGCAATTCAAAAGCATAATTCTTTTGTGCTCAGTCTTCTTTATGGTCCCACTCTCACATCCGTACATGACTACTAGAAAACCATAGCTCTGACTTACTAGTATGCGAAATGAGAACAACTGTACTATATATAGTTTGAGCATTCTTTGGCATTGTCCTTCTTTGGGTTGGAATGAAAACTGAACTTTTCCAGTCCCGTGGAAATAGTTTCATCTGTACCATTTTTCTAGATGTCATATGTATGTGTTAATAAATGATGCTTGTTTTTCTCGTTCTGCTTATCTCAGTTTATATGACAGACACTGGTTCCCTCCATTCTCTAGATATGATACTACATATTTTATACTGAAATTTAGACATAATGTATACTTCATTATTAGGGCTTCCCTGGTAGCTCAGCTGGTAAAGAAATCTGCCTGCAATGCAGGAGAGCCTGGTTTGATTCCTGGGTTTGGAAGATCCCCTGGAGAAGGGAACGACTACCCACTCCAAAATGTTCTAGCCTGAAGAATTCTGGGTTGCAAAGTGTTGGATACAACTAAGCAACTTTCACTTTTCATGCTTCATTATTATGCTTAAAAAAGAACCAATGCAAATGAAATGATGATTATATATTTCTCTAAATTAAGAAAGACATTTGAGGTTATTTCTCCCTTACACTTTTGGGAACTTCCCTAGTGGCTCAGTCAGTAAAGAGCCGCTTGCAATACGGAAGACCTGGGTTCGATCTCTGGGTTGGGAACATCCCCTGGAGAAGGAAATGGCAACCTGCTCCAGTATTCTTGCCTGAGAAATCCTACGGACAGAGGAGACTGGTGGACCACAGTCCATGGGGTCTCAAGAGGCAGACATAACTTGGTGACTAAACCACTACCACCACCACCTCCTTTACTGTTCAGATGCTGTCACAGAGCTACCCATGACTGTCAGAACTGTGATGCTTACTTTTAAATACCTTAGAATGCATTCATCCTTTCAACTCTTATTTTTCATTTTCTTATTATATGGTTGTTATTAAGAGAAGCAACTAATTTCAGTTGGGGAAATGTATCATTTGAAAATTACATATAAGACTAAAAGAATAGAATCTGAACACTGCATTTGAGGTTATATAATGTTCACAAGAACTTAAGGACTAGAGCCTAATGCTAAACCATAAATAAACCCTACTACTCACCCACTATGGGAAGGAACTAAATAGAAGGAACTAAATAGACACTATTTTGGTAGGTTTTGCAGTCCCCCAGCCAGCTTCCCTTGTAGCTCAGTCGGTAAAGAATCTGCTTGTAATGCAGAAGACCTGGGTTTGATTCCTGAGTTCGTATGATCCTCTGCAGAAGGAAATGACAAGCCACTTGAGTATGCTTGCCTGGAGAATCCCATGGACAGAGGACCTTGGCAGGCTATGGTCCATGGGTTAGCAAGAGCTAGTCATGACTTAGTGACTAAATCACCACCACAAGTCGGCTTCACAATTCTACCATTATGTTATTACCTTGGTTTAGTTGAATTTGGTAATTCAAAAGATATTCAGTTTCTTTTCACTACCTACATATATAACAGTTTGGGGAGGAGGGGATGATGATATTTTATTATATGATTTTTCACAGGCAAATAATACTTATTTGTAGTACTAGCAAGAAATAACCCACTTTTTGAATGTCAGCATTATGAGACCCTCGTTAGACTGCACAAGGGCTTCCCAGGTGGCAATAGTGGTAAAGAATCCATCTGCCAGTGCACGAAACGGAAGAGACGCATGTTTGATCCCTGGGCCAGGAAGATCCCCTGGAGGAGGAAATGGCAACTCACTTCAGTATTCTTGCCTGGAGAATCCCACGGACAGAGAAGCCTGGCGGGCTGTGGTCCACGAGGTCGCAAAGAGTCAGACACAACTGAAGCAACTTATCATAGTACACAGAATGTACAAGGTTTCAGATCAACCATAACTTCAATACAGGTTATTTCACAAGTAATGGCAGTGACTTTAAATTTCCTTGGTGAATTACAAAATATTTCAATGTTCTGATAACACTGAAGAAAAATGTCATGTCACACCATGGCATACCATGAGGAAAACATGGTAGAGATTCACCAAAAGAAGTTCATTTTTCAGCATATATTTGGAGATAGGTTTTATTCTATCATCATGTTTTCTTATTACTGAAATGGTTAAATAAATATTAATTTTGAACAAAACAGAAAAGCATTTATTCTTCATGGTACTTCATTCCAGAATGGAAAACATGTAAAGCTGATATTTCAGTGCTAGATTTAAATGCCAATGTTCTCTAACTAAAAGCATTGAGTAAGATGTGGTTTCATGTTGAAAGAAAAAAAAGTTACTTCAGCTGAGTGTTGTGGTTTGCAAGTATGTATTTAGACATATGAGTGAGTGTAGAAGCTCCTATTGCCTTAACTCTTCATTGAGTAGCTTCTTTTTTTTTTTTTCATTTTTAGTGAAAATTACTCAGTTATGTTGACTCTTTGCAAACGCATGGACTGTATAGTCTATGGACTTTTCCAGGCCAGAATACTGGAGTGGGTAGCCTTTTCCTTCTCCAGGGGATCTTCCCAACCTAGGGATCAAACCTAGGTCTCTCACATTGCAGTCAGATTCTTTACCCAGCTGAGCCACAAGGGAAGCCCAAAAATAATGGAGTGGGTAGCCTATACCTTCTCCAGCAGACCATCCCAACCCAGGAATTGAACCAGGGTCTCCTGCATTGCAGGCGGATTCTTTACCAACTGAGCTATGAGGGAAGCCCTTTTCATTGTTGATTGGGTGCAATTATAAATGATCACTTTGATCTTCCGAGTTAAATTAAAAAATAAAACCTATGTATGCTGTTTCAGGAAAAATTTATTGCAAAATGCTTAGAGGAATTCCCACAGTTATGAAAGCACAAATCAGAGGCAACAAAAGACATGATGTAGACAATTATGAAGTGATAAAATATCCCTAAAATCTGAGACACTAAATATTATTTTTGATCTTGGCCTTAATCTTAGATACTAAATAATATTTTTTATCTTGGCTTGGCCCCAGGTATCTTGCTTAGTATAGTTATTGTAGTCAGATAATTCGTTTATGGGCTCAAATGTTGGGCTCCTGGGAAAGGATTTCAGTAGTAGCTAGAGAATCCATATCTTCCAAAGAAGGATGGGTAGAGATTGTAGCCATATCCAAAGCTTCCATAGCCAGAGCCAAGTCCATAGGCTCCAAAGCCAGAGCCGTAGCCCAGCCTACGGAAGCTGCCATATCCACGGCCAAAGCCCAGGCCGCCAAAGCCTCCGTAGCCACGGCCCAGGCCTCTATAGTGGTTGCTGCAATGGCACACGGTGTCAGGGGTGGTGAGTTGGTTTGCTGTTCAAAGCAAGAACGTGGATGTCAGCACGTGTAGAGGGATGCTTATTGACAATGGTCAGCTGCTGCTGCTGGTCAGAGCATGTGATAAATCATGTGTCATTGTCTCTATCACCTGCAAAGCCTTCCTATGAGGCATTTCTCATGTTACCTGAAATGTTATAATTCAGTAATTTGCTGTCTCCAGACACACAGAGGGACCCTCATTAAAACATTTGAGCTTACTTTAGCTTTCTATTTATAACATCCTTGAGCCTGTTGTTTTGATCATATGGGAAAAAAATGACTGATTCTTCAAAATTTGTAAGTTTCAAACTCTGAATTGAATCACTTATTATTGTGCATATTACATCATTTACAATTGATGGCATTTCTTTTATAATTAAACATTTGCTCTATTCTGTCATCTCCTGAATGAATAACTCCATCTCCAATGAAATTCACAGATACTTGTTCAGGCTACAGATGTTAAATCTATATTTTTTTAGAATGCAAGCCTATGTACTGGGTTGAGGACTGAAGGAAATGCTTCTATCCAGAATATATGAAAAAGTTAATTAAAAAAAAACAAGGCATGTTGATTTTTTTTTAGCATTTAAATCATAATAACCTTTATAATTTTGACTTTACACACCCATTTCAGAACATTTTGGTTACAAAACATGGAACAATTTTAATTTCAGAAATTGAGAGCACAAAATCCATCTCAAAGGCTGGCATATCAGAAAAGCAGTTAAATTTCCATTTCCAATCCTAAAACCTTCCTCCATAATTTTTTCTGTTCAAAGTCCTACTAAAGTTGCAGATTGCATCTGCATCTACAATTTTTCACAAGCCAGCCAATTCCTCCTTTTTTTGTCCTTCTTTAATTATCCATGAGTGGTTTCTATTTTCAATCTCACTTTAGCTTTCATTCTCCTTCTTTTGCTCCCAGTACCTACAAAGAACAACCAGGTAAAATTTTTAAGTTGCAAATAGATCCCTTCCAAAGTCTGTTCTTTACATCTGTGTTTCTTTTGCTGCCTTGCATATAGACTTGTCGTTACTGTCTTTCTAAATTCCATATATGTGCATTAATATACTGCATTGGTGTCTCTCTTTCTGACTTACTTCACGCTGTATAATAGGCAGATACAAAGAACAGACTTTTGGATTATGTGGGAGAAGGAGAAGGTGGAATGATTTGAAAGAATAACATTGAAACATGTATATTACCATATGTAAAGTAGATGATTAGTGCAGGTTTGATACATGAAGCACAGCACTCAAAGCCACTTTTTTGGGACAACTCAGAGGGATGGGGTGGGGAGGAAGGTGGGAGGGGGGTTCAGGATGCGGAGGACACATGTGCAGTTCAGTTCAGTTCAGTCACTCACTTGTGTCCGACTCTTTGCAACCACATGAACTTTAGCCCACCAGGCTCTTCTGTCCATGGGATTTTCCAGGCAAGAATATTGGAGTGGGTTGCCATTTCCTTCTCCATAACCACTCTATGAATCTATTAATTGTTCATTAAGGTCTTATATATTAAAATATACAAAAACTCCTAGGGTCTTCTGAATGTTAAAATAGTATCTTAAAATTGAAAGCATCTTCAAACTTTTGCAAAGGAAAACAGAATGATACAAAGCTGAAATGATACAAACCAAGAAATAGATGTGAAGACATTCGGCTTGGACTTCATGGAGTTCCCCTGCTAAGTTCATCGAGTTAGTCAGTGAGGTCCAAGGTTGACCCTACACCTGCCCAATCTCCATGCAGCACTTGCCTCTTGACTTGGGTCAGTAAACACTTATTTAACTGACATCATCTTGAACATGTAATTGAGCTTTTGTAATATTTCCAAGTATTTTATCAAAGATGAATTTCTTCAAATGGATGTTTTTTATTCTAAGCAGCAGAGTAGGAAATTAAAAAATGTTTATAGAATTCATAAATGAAGTGTAAGTAAATTACAGTTGCTATCATGGCTACCATATTCTGTGCAGTTCTTTCTACACTCTAGCAAACTAGCTGTTTAAAGTCACAATAAGGCTCAGTATGTCATAATTCATGTATCATATCTCTTTTATCCAAACACTGTTCTGTTACATCTCATTCTGAATTACAAACAATTGATAAGCTCGAATTTTATTTTCAATGAATCCTTTTGAAGACATAGAATCACAAACAATTCAGATAGAATTAAGGATATCACATTTTTCTAATGTAACTCAAACCATATCATATAAGAGTGATCAATGTCCAGTCTTGTTTGTTTGGAATAAAAAGGATGCATCTTCCTGAGACAGAAAATGGAAAACTTCAACAGTCAAATAAACATCAAAACAGTTCCAAGGAAAAACATGTGAGTTTTGCACAGAACCAATTAGTGATCATTGGCAGCAAAATATCAACCCTAAAATATTATAGACTATATAGGACAAATACTTGTTTTTTTTCTAAGTGAAAAAGCTAATCAAAATAAAAATATCCATTGGACAAAGAGGGATACATATTTCTTTAGAGAAGTATTGGTTTTATGCTTAGTTGTTAGATTCTAAACACCAATAAATTGAATGATGATTTTTCTCTTCATTTCACATTTGGGAAGACTCCTTTGAAATATTTGTCAATTCTATGATAAAGGATGAAGAAGAATAAAACGTTTTCATTAGGGATATGTAATAGTCTTTACCTATATATAATAGAAACTTTTGTTATGCATTCCAAAGTTTTTCCTTAAAATTCATACACAGGTCAGTAACATATGAAAATGTAGTTTACAAAAATATTTTATTATACTAGCAGTACGACACATGCAGGGCTTCCCTGGTGGTGCTGGTGGTGAAGTAAGAGATGCGTGTTCAATCCCTGGGTTGGGAAGATCCCCTGGAGGAGAAAATGGCAACCCACTCCAGTGTTCTTGCCTGGAGAATCCCATGGAGGAGCCTGGTGGTCTACAGTCCATAGGGTCACAAAGAATTGGATATGACTGAAGTGACTTAGTACCCACCACACATGCATTTTTCTTATTCCAATTTTTAACAAGTCTTTTTTTTTTTTCTTTGCAACTTTCCAACACAATCTTTAGGCTGTGAAGATACTGACCTGTGTGTGAATGCAGTAGCTTCAAATGAAATTTAGTTATATGTGTCAAAGTCCCTTTAATGGAATGACAAAACTTTATCTAGCATAATTGTTGGGGGCCAGCGTGAGGAACTCCGCCCATGGCAAAGGTCATGAGGAAGGAGGCTTGACATACGCAAAGGCGGGATCGAGCCTCAGGAGTCCCCCTGGAAATCCTTGAGCATCTACCCCCATAACCAGAGCCTGCCTACTTTACTACTTTGTGCTCTCACCTACACCTCTGACTTTACGGGGGCTGTCCCCCACCACCTCTTTTGGAGAAGGAGTTAACTTAGAGCTCCAGTTAATAATAATTCCTGGGCGTGACAGGAGTGTTTCAACTTACAAACTCCTCTGAAGGTTCTCTAGCCTGCCTGACAGGCTTGTCCGGCCACATGTGATTGCTCACAGCCTCCCAACCGTGAGAGGCACGAGATGCTTTAAACCTTCTAAAAACAGGTTCTTTGGAGAAGTTAGAAAATTATTAGTATAAGTATAGTGGGCTGATTAGAAACTGTATTGGTGAAGAGTTTTTCATTTGTTGAGCCAATGTTTACTGCTAAGTTTCCACATCCCCTGCCCTTATACACATTAATCAATATATAGAAGAAATAAGTATTAACCTTTGATATAAATCACATTAGACCTTAGGCCAAGTAAATTCTTTCCTTAACTAAAACCCACTACACCCTCACCCCATAGGAATGTAACTTTATTTGAGTGACGTTTGTTTTAAGAATAATCACCCCTGGAGAAATAAGTGTTGACTGACCGCTGTCACAAGAAGAGGGTCATAAATTGTCAGCAGGCCCCCCTGGCCAGAAGATGATGTAACACCACTAAGACCTCTGTATACATTTATGTGAAGCACCTGACTTTAATAAAAGTCAGGACTGTTGTCCCCGCGTGACTTTCGTATAACATCTCAGTGTATAAAAACAGACTCTGAAAAATAAAGAATGGGGATCAGTTCCTCAAAATACTGGTCTCCCCATGTCTCTCTCCCTCTCAAACTCTGGCTGAGTCTCCATCTGGAGCGCGGAACCCACCAAGCTTACTAATTTTGCCTGGGCTTCTAAGATCCAACTGGGGAGGCCTCAGTGTCTCCTCTCCTTCAGGAGAACAGAAGGACGCCTGCGGCCTACGTAAGTGGCGCAAGCTTCTTGTCTTGAAGTTTTATTGGTCTCCCGCGTAAACCAAGCTACTCAGCCTCTTTTCTCCACTGAATTTTCCTACTGAGCTATCCTCATTCTATTACTCTTTACATCTCTAATTAATGTCTAATTGAAGCTTTTGTATCCTGATCCTCGCCGAAGCCATCTCCCCTTCGAATACCCTGGATCAGCTGGGGCTGGACCCCGGCACATAATCTCTTTTATGAAAGGACAACAAGTGACCAGAACTGGCCATTTTATTTTTCTAACCTTGATGCAATTCAAAGAAATTCAAATCGAATAAAAAGTCATGATCTTGAGAACTGAGCTTTAACATTATTCATTCTTCATTTGCCTCAAAGTAAAACTAAGTTATAAATTGAGAAGCAGGAGATTATATACAATATAATAAAACTGTAACAACAAAAATAAAAGAAAACAAAATAAGGGGTAGTTAATCTAACAGAGAGAAATAATCCCCATAAATTTAGCTATAAAAGCATAGCTGTTCATGAAAATATGATGAGAACTTTCCAGATGGTATTCAAATTTTAAAATATATAATGAAAAAGAATCAGCATAATGGAGTAGAACCCCAGGATTCAGGTGAACTACTTCTGATTTTGGCTCTGACACTTGTGCTTGTAGGTTGCTGTTTAGTCACTCAGTCATATCCTAATCTTTGCGACCCCATGGACTGCACCATGCCAGGCTCCCCTCACCATCTCCTGGAGCTTGCTCAAACTCATGTTCATTGAGTTGGTGTTGTGATCTAACCATCTCGTCCTCTGTTGTCCCATCCTCCTCCTTCCTTAAATCTTTCACAGCATCAGGGTCTTTTCTAAGGAGTCAGTTTTTCACATCACGTGGCCAAAGCATTGAAGCTTCAGTATCAGTCCTTCCAGTGAATATTCAGGGTTGATTTCCTTTAGGATTGACTGGTTTGATCTCTTTGCAGTACAAGGGATTCTCAATGGTCTTCTCTAACACCACAGTTCAAAAGCATCAAGCTTTGATGCTTGGAAAGATTGAAGGCAGAAGAGAAGGGGACGACAAAGCAGCTCTCAGCCTTCTTTATGTTTCAACTCTCACATCCATACATGACTACTGAAAAAATCATACCTTTGACTATATGGACCTCTGTAGGCAAAGTGAAGTTTGTGATTTTTAACATGCTATCTAGATTTCTCATAGCTTTCCTTCCAAGGAGAAAACATCTCTGAGTTCAGTTCAGTTCAGTCACTGATTCATGTCTGACTCTTTGTGACCCTGTAGACTGCAGCACACCAGGCCTCCCTGCCCATCACCAACTTCTGGAACCTGCTCAAACTCATGTCCATTGAGTCCCAGGGATGCAATCCAACCATTTCATTCTCTGTCGTCCCCTTCTCTTCCTGCCTTCAATCTTTCCCAGCATCAAGGTTTTTCAAATGAGTCAGTTATTCACATCAGGTGGCCAAAGTATTGGAATATCAGCTTCAGCATCAGTCCTTTCAATGAATATTCTGGACTGATTTCCATTAGGATGGACTGGCTGGGTTCCTTGAAGGTTGAAGGACTCTCAAGAGTCTTCAACATCACAGTTCAAAAGCATCAATTCTTCGGTGCTCAGCTTTCTTTATAGTGCAACTCTCACATCCATACATGACTACTGGAAAAACCATAGCTTTGACTATATGAATCTTTCTTGTCAAAGTAATGTCTCTGCTTTTTAATATGCTGTCTAGGTTGGTCATAGCTTTTCTTCCAAGGAGCAAGCATCTTTTAATTTCATGGCTGCAGTCACCATCTGCAGTGATTTTGAAGCCCCCCAAAATAAAGTCTGTCACTGTTTCTATTGTTTCCCTATCTATTTGCCATGAAGTGATGGGACCAGATGCCATGATCTTAGTTTTCTGAATGTTGAGTTTAAGCCAACTTTTTCACTCTCCTCTTTCACTTTCATCAAGAGGCTCTTTAGTTCTTCATTTCTGCAGGGTGGTGTCATCTGCATATCTGAGGTTACTGATATTTCTCCCAGAAATCTTGATTCCAGATTGTGCTTCAGCCAGTCCAAGGTTTCCCATGATGTACTTTGCATATAAGTTAAATAAGCAGGGTGACAATATAGTCTTGATGTACCCCTTTCCTGATTTGGAACCAGTCTGTTGTTCCATGTCCAGTTCTAACTGTTGCTTCCTGACCTACATACAGATTTCTCAAGAGACAGGTCAGGTGGTCTGGTATTCCCATCTCTTTCAGAATTTTCCAGTTTGTTGTGGTGCACACAGTCAAAAAAGCAAAAGTAGATGTTTTTTATGAAACTCTCTTGCTTATTCAATGATCCAAAGGATGTTGGCAATTTGATCTCTGGTCCCTCTGCCTTTTCTAATACCAGTTTGAACATCTGGAAGTTCATGGCTCATGTACTGTTGAAGCCTGGCTTGGAGAATTTTGAGCATTACTTTACTTGCATGTGTGATGAGTGCAATTGTGTGGTAGTTTGACCATTCTTTGACATCGTCTTTCTTTGGGATTGGAATGATAACTGACCTTTTCCAGTCCTGTGGCCCCTGCTGAGTTTTCCAAATTTGCTGGCATATTGAGTGCAGCACTTTCACAGCATCATCTTTTAGGAATTGAAATAGTTCATCTGGAATTCCATCACCTCCACTAGCTTTGTTCATAGTGATGCTTCCTAAGGCCCACTTGACTTCGCATCCCAGGATGTCTGGCTCTAGGTGAGTGATCACACCATCATAATTATCTGGGTCATGAAGATCTGTTTTGTACAGTTCTGTAAATTCTTGCCACCTCTTCTTAATATCTTCTGCTTCTGTTAGGTCCATACAATTTCTGTCCTTTATTGTGCCCATCTTTGCATGAAATGTTCCCTTAGTATCTCTAATTTTCTTGAAGAGATCTCTAGTCTTTCCCATTCTACTGTTTTCCTCTATTTCTTTGCATTTATCACTGAGGAAGACTTTCTCATCTCTCCTTACTATTCTTTGGAACTCTTCATTCAAATGGGTATATCTTTCCTTTTCTCCTTTGCCTTTCACTTCTCTTCTTTTCTCAGATATTTGTAAGGCCTCCTCAGACAACCTTTTTGCATTTTTGCATTTCTTTTTCTTGGCAATGCCTCTTTCTTCTGCCTCCTGTATAATGCCATGAACCTCTGTCCATAGTTCTTCAGGCACTCTGTCTATCGGATCTAATCCCTTGAGTCTATTTGTCACTTCCACTATATAATTGCAAAGAATATGATTTAGGTCATACCTGGATGGCCCAGTGGTTTTCCCTACTTTCTTCAATATAAGTCTGGATTTGACAATGAGTAGTTCATGATCTGAGCCACAGTCAGCTCCCAGTGTTGTTTTTGCTGACTGTATAGAGCTTCTCCATCTTTGGCTGCAAAGAATATAATCAATCTGATTTTGGTATTGACTCTCTGGTCATGTCCATGTGTAGAGTCTTCTCTTGTGTTGTTGGGAGTGGGAGTTTGCTATGACCAGTGTGTTCTCTTGGCAAAACTCTGTTAGCCTTTGCCTTGCTTCATTTTGTACTGCAAGGCCAAAAATGCCTGTTACTCCAGCTATGTCTTGACTTCCTACTTTTGCATTCCAGTCCCCTATAATGAAAAGGACATCTTTCTTTGGTGTTAGTTCTAGTAAGTCTTGTAGGTCTCATAGAACCATTCAGTTTCTTCAGCATTACTGGTCAGGGCATAGACTTGGATTACCGTAATATTGAACAGTTTGCCTTGGAAAAGAACAGAGATCCTTCTGCCGTTTTTGAGATTGCATCCAAGTACTGCATTTCAGACTCTTTTGTTGACTATGATGGCTACTCCATTTCTTCTAAGGGATTCTTGCCCACACTAGTAGATATAATAGCCATCTGAGTTAAATTCACCCATTCCAGTCCATTTTATTTCACTGATTCTTAAAATATCGATGTTCACTCTTGCCATCTTCTGTTTGAGCACCTCTAATTTGCCTTGATTCATGGATCTAACATTCCAGGTTCCTATGCAATACTGCTCTTTACAGCATTGGACTTTATTTCCATCACCAGTCACATCCACAACTGGGTGTTGTTTTTGCTTGGCTTCATCTTTTCATTCTTTCTGGAGTTTTTCTCCATTCTTCTCCAGGAGCATATGGAGCACCTACTGACCTGGGGAGTTCATCTTTCAGTGTCCTATCTTTCAGTGTCCAGTGTAGCATCTCTAGGCAAATCATTTAACCATTTACAGTTCCCCTACTTGCTCTATAGGGAGCAATACTATGCAACAGTAATGCTAGGTCCAGGACCTACTTACATTGTTGTCCTTGTGTTATTAGATTTTATCAACTAAAATAACAACAAACTTTGCTTATACCATCACCTGAATATGAAATTCAAATTTGAAATGGCAATATATTTATATTGCATGGTGTATATATTCAATCATATGAAACACCAACAATCAAATGCTTGCTTTTCCTTTTGGGTTAATTGATGGAAATTCCACTTTAAAAAAGCAAACTCTTTTCTTCATTCTCATCAAATAAAGCCACGGAATAATAAATTTGTTATAACTAGATGTTTACATTCCATATACAGCTGCAAAGGTCTTTAATGCCATGATTTTGAGAATGATATTAAAGAAGAATATCATTACATGCCACTGAAGAACAGTAACAAAAAACTTGACCTAATGTATTTTAATACTACACATATTTTAACTAGCTTGTGATACTTTTAGTAATTTTATAAAGTTACTAGTTTCATAGTGATATCAAATGAAATAACAGGAAATAGAGAAAATAATATATAATGAAATTAATTTAAAAGTAGTTTTCTTTCATAGACGCTTGGCGTTTATCACTGTTCTTACCACAGGTCAAATTTTGAAAGAAGGGATGTATTTTATATATTTTGAACTGCATTGATAAATAAAATTGCATAAAATATAAAAATAATTTTTATTTGTTACCATGGATATGTTACTCAAAATTGTCAAAGTTGAATTTTTTATTGTTGTTGAAATAAACTCTAAGTATTATCTGATTAAAATCAAGGAAATAAAAATTCAACAGTTGCATCTGGGTAATTATTTTTCATTTCAATTCATATTTATTTCTCTTTTTTAAATGTTTCTGTTCATGAAATAAATATTTAATAAATAAGAAAGTATATTAAAATAATCATTTACAGTTGACCAGTGTTTATACCTAATTGAGATTAAATAAATTAAACCAAAACTGTATTTGCTGTTTCAAGTTAAGAGATTTAAAGAAATTGAGGAGAACTGATGAAGTCAGAATTTTGTAATTATAAATGTAATAAAGGGGGTTCCCTAGTGGCTCAGTAGTAAAGAATCCTCCTGTCAATGAAGGAGACCCAGGTTCAATCCCTGGGTTGGGAAAATCCCCTGGAGAACAAAATGGCAATCCACTCCAGTATTCTTGCCTGGAAAATTATGTGGACAGAGGAGCCTGGTGGTTTACAGTCCATGGGATTGCAAAGAGTCAGACATGACTTAGCAAGTAAACAACAGCAGCAAAAATGTACTAAAATACTTAGGTACTAATTTTTTTGAACAAGTGGACCCAGCATAATCTTGTCCCAGTGGTTGAAATCAAGTGAAGCAAGTCAACTTATGGAGCCAGATTTTAGATTGACAAAGAATAATTTTAATGGAAGCTAGAGAAAGTCCCATGGATGGAGGAGCCTGGTAGGCTACAGTCCATGGGGTCGCTAGGAGTCGGACACGACTGAATGATTTCACTTTCACTTTTCACTTTCATACATTGGAGAAGGAAATGGCAACCCACTCCAGTGTTCCCGCCTGGAGAATCCCAGGGACAGGGGAGCCTGGTGGGCTGTTTTTTATGGGGTCGCACAGAGTCAGACATGACTGAAGCGACTTAGCAGCAGCAGCAGAGAATCCATATCCTCTGTAGTCCAATGGACAACAGCAGCTGTATCTATACCTTCCATGCCAGAGCCAAACCCATAGCCTCCATGGCCATAGCCATAGCTCAGTCTGTGGAAGCTACCACATCCTCGAGCATAGCCATAGCCCAGGCCTCCATAGAAATTGCCATAGAAGCTCATGGTGTGGGAGCTAAAGTCTTGGTTTGCTACTGAATGTGTGTTTCCTGAGTATGGATCTAAAGACCCGTTCTAAAGTTTTTATACCCTAAGTTACTGACATGGTAAATCATTTTCATTCTTCAGAAGATATTTTATGAAACAAATAGTTTTGGCTATTTGCTTTGTTTAATTCTCATGGAGTCTGAGAAGTCTCTACAGTCTCTACAGTCCAGTCAACTGGCTGACAACACCATGAAGATAATACTCCTTAGCTGTGAGTGCTCTCTGTCTTTATTTTTCCAAAATAGTGACTATATCTTCTCATCTGAGGTAATCAAGGCTCTCACTAATTGTACTTCTAAATCCATGTCTCATTTAAAATTATAATCACTTCAGTTCAGTTCCATTCAGTCGCTCAGTCGTGTCCCACTCTTTGTGACCCCATGAATCGCAGCATGCCAGGCCTCTCTGTCCATCACCAACTCCCGGAGTTCATTAAAACTCAGGTCCATCAAGTTGGTGATGCCATCCAGCCATCTCATCCTCTGTTGTCCCCTTTTCCTCCTGCCCCCAATCCCTTCCCGCATCAGAGTCTTTTCCAATGAGTCAACTCTTCGCATGAGGTGGCCAAAGTACTGCAGTTTCAGCTTTGCATCATTCCCTCCAAAGAACACCCAGGGCTGATCTCCTTCAGAATGGACTGGTTGGATCTCCTTGCAGTCCAAGGGACTCTCAAGAGTCTTCTCCAACACCACAGTTCAAAAGCATCAATTCTTTGGTGCTCAGCTTTTTTCACAGTCCAACTCTCACATCCATACATGACCACTGGATAATCACTTAGATGTCAAATATCTAAAAATAATGAAATACAGACAAATTTTACTGATTGTGTGTAGTTTGAAACCACCATAGGATCAATCTTGTTTAAAGTGTCCAATGTAGACTTTTTCTTAATTTTTAGCAGACAATATCAAAACCTTGATGCCTTTTTAAAAAAGGCATTTCCAAGCCTGAGAAGAGCTAGAAAGAAGAGAGAGAAAATAAAACAAATAAATGTTTCCTGCCCCTATATTTATATTTAGTCAAAATTGGTGGTGACCCATTAAATGAATCTTGACACTCCTTTTGCAATGATTTCCTCAAAACTTTCAAGGGGGGCATTCTGCAAATTTAAAACTAGTTTCTGAAATTCAGGATTATGATACCATGCTGAAAATAAATGGCTCTATTGATCTTTTGCAGAAAGTAGAGGAACAAAATTGTAAACAATGTAAGTCTACAATAATGATTTCTTTCAGAGATTAATAATGGATGTATTTAATATTACAAATATTTTTTAAAAATTTGGACACATTTTTAAAATTTATCACCATCAAAGATTGAAGAAATTAAATAACTGTTAGGAATTTATACATGATGTCATTGGGATTTTTGATATTCCACTGTCTGATACCCATGTGTTTCATTTTTGAGAACGTGCTACTTAATGACTAAAAACATATTTGAAGTTCTTTGAAGAGAGATTACAACAGGGCTTCAAGTTAATTCAGCTCAGTTCAGTCACTCAGTCGTGTCCAACTCTTTGTGACCCCATGAACCACAGCACGCCAGGCCTCCCTGTCCATCACCAACTCCTGGAGTTCACGCAAACTCATGTCCATTGAGTCAGTGATACCATCCAACCATCTCATCCTCTGTCATCCCCTTCTCCTCCTGCCCTCAATCTTTCCCAGCATCAGGGTCTTTTCAAATGAGTCAGCTCTTTGCATTAGGTGGCCAAAGTACTGGAGCTTCAGCTTCAGCATCAGTCCTTCCAATGAATATCCAGGGCTGATCTCCTTTAGGATGGACTGGTTGGATCTCCTTGCAGTCCAAGGGACTCTCAAGAGTCTTCTCCAACACCACAGTTCAAAAGCATCAATTCTTCAGCACTCCGATTTCTTCATAGTCCAACTCTTACATTCATACATGACTACTGGAAAAACCATAGCCTTGACTAGATGGGCCTTTGTTGACATTGCTTTTCAATATGCTGTCTAGGTTGGTCATAATTATGGTGCCTTAAAGAGTCACAAAATACTTCATGGCAGTGTTTTATTCTGAAACTTCAATTTTGGATTTTATTAAACAAGGTCAATATTACAATTACCACTCCCCACCCCCCCCAAAAAAAATTACTTTGCAGTCCAGTGGTTAGGACTCATGCTTCCACTACAGAGGACATGGGGGACACAGGATCCATTCCTGGTGGGGGAAATAAAATCCCGCATGTTATGCAGTGCAACCTATATATAGCTTTGTTTAATCTCTGAGTCTTGTCGACTTTTTTGCAACCCCATAGACTGTACCTTCTCAACCTAGGGATCAAACCTGCATCTCCTTCATTGGCTGGCAAGTTGTTTACCACTGAGCCCCCAGGGAAGCCATATATATATATATTCTATGTATATTAATCAGTTGATCAAAACATTAGTATTAGTACTGGTTCTACCTCAGACAGGAATAATACATAGAAAACAAATTAACCTGATTTTCTAAAAGTTTTCTTAATACCAAATGAGATAGAAATCAAGTGCTCTGTACTCATTTCTAAACTGCACACTGCATGGACGAAGTCAACAAATTCTTCAAAATAAAACAGTTACTAAAACTGGCCCAAAGAAAATAATGACCTGTAAGATTATCTCTCTTAAGAAAATAGAATTTGTAGGAAAAAAATTAGACTTCTCACAAAGAAAACTGCAGGTCTACCTTGCTTTAATGATTAATGTCAACAACTATTTAAATAATTCTGATTAGTGAAAGAAGTGATACTAATTTTGCACTATTTCATAAAATTAACCCAAATGTAATTATATACAAATATATAGCACAATTATATGTGAAAGTTGGAAAACAAAATGGAAAAATACCTTTCAAAAAACAAAATCTATAAATTCACTATGAAATTATATATTAAAAATTAGAAAATAAAATGCATAAATGCCATTTACAATATTATCAGAAAACATAAAATAATTTCAAGGAGACATGCAAGATCTAGCCCTTGATAGTTATAAATTAATAAAAATATATGTATATATATGTATATATATGTACATATATATGGAATACATCAAAGCTATATATTTTATGTGTTCTAATAATATACAAAATTATCAGAACACACAAAATATATTGTAAATTAGATGTTTTTGTTTGTTTTGTTTTAGACAGAAAACACTGACTATAAAAAAACATTGTGCAATGAACTTCATTAACAGCAAGTCACAGACTGGAAGAAATAAAGCATAGATATAGATGACATAGATGATATAGATATAGATTAGATGAAGAAATTAGAGATCAAGATGAATATATTCATCAAAAGTAAAGATATCCTACAACTCATAAGCCCAAAGATAAAGCATCACCAAAAACCTGGGCACAGTGAAACAAAGATATACAAATGTCCAAAAAGCAAATGAAGTGTTTGACATCGTTAGCTATCTGAGTTATCAGGAAAATGTAAATTAAAACCATAATTATATACTGATCCACTAGAAGCACTAAAATGAAAGGAACAGTTATAGTTTTTGCACTCAATGGATTATGATTTATATTAACTATGATTTACATGAAATCTCCTATCAGAGTAATTTGTAATGTTTCTAACTGATTTTTTACTCTCAATTCATTTCCCAGTGTAATTTCTCAATTTGATTCCCAAGAGTTTGAGTCTAAGGTCTGGGTGCAGAGTCCCATACTTCAAAAGACACTGTTAGCATGCTTTTAAAAGGTGCATTCATGCATGTTCAGTTGTGTTCCACTTTTTGTGACCCCAAGGACTATAGTCCACTAGGAAGATGAAAATAGCAAAAATTTGGGGAAAGAAAATCAGTCAAAATTTCTGATAATGAGCAGATCAGTAGTCCTCAGCCTATAAATAACTCATGAGTCAGATAGTCAAAAGGCAACAGGGTGTGTTGATAGGATAGATACACTCTGATTCAGTGATTCATTTTAAAGCTCTCACATAGCTCCGTGATAGCAATTTCCCTTCGGTGATTCAGATTTTTTTTTTTTTTTGAATGCATGCATGCATGTTCAGTCATGTCTGACTCTTTGAGATAGCATGGACTGTAGCCCACCAGGCTCCTCTCTCCATGGAACTTTTCAGGCAAGAATACTGCAGTGGCTTGCCATTGCCTTCATCAGGGGATTGAACCCGCATCTCCTGTGTCTCCTGAACTCACATCTGTTGCATCTCCTTCATTGGCAGGCAGATTCTTTACCACTGTGCCACCTGGTAAGACCCCACGTGATTCAAAATACTATGGACATAATCAGAGGCTAAGTGACCAAAGAAACTAACATCAGGACTTTATAAGCAAGATCTCATTCTAGGGATATTAGCACCAAAAATCATTGCCATAAACTGGAATTCATATGGATATAAATTTTGATTAAGAACTTAAAAAGCCATATTTGCTGTCTAATAAGTATTTTCAGTGATGACTGATGAGACCACTTAGGTCTGGAAATCTGGATTCTGACTCATAAATACAGAATAGAGAAGAAAAATAACAAACCAGGAAAGATCAGCCATTTCTCCCTCTCAAACTTAATCTGTGCTATTTGTATTTCACTGATTTAATAATTGGTATAAATGAGGCCTTCAGGAAATGAAAGAGTTGCCCTCATCTCAAACACCATAAAACAAAGCAAATTTATTAAGATAAATAACTAAAGTTAAGACCATATTGTGATGCTATCCTAAACACATGAATTGACAAATGATTATAGAGATGTCTCCCAGTGTAAAAATACACTAAAGAAATTTCAGATGAAAAATCATTCTCTTGAGAGTGCAAGGAAAAATAACTCTTGTGGCAAAATATCCACTATTTATAAAATAAGTCCAAATTGCTATTGAACAGCTGTACATATACAGACAGCTCTTAAATCTTATGCCAACAAGTTTGTAAGCTGGCAACTCATCCTTTCTGCTTGTTACAATCTGGAAGAAGAACTGAAAGGATGAAACACTTGAAAAGTTCAATTTTGTTGTTGGTTCATTCTCCCAAGGATCTTTGGTCCTAAGTAGAAACTAGAGGTCCAGCATTTTCCATAACTGACTGGCAGCACTCACATCCACAACCACCATAATCAAAGTCATATCCATACGCTGTTCTCAAAAGCTACCACATCCACAGTCATTAGCAACATCCCCGGCCAAAGAAGCCAGAGCCCAGTGCCATCTATCACATTGTGTAGAGTTGCAATTTGATGTTGAAAGACATTTAAACGTCTTCAGTGGTGTGACATGTCTAAGGCACTGTAAGTATATTTATACCAAAGTCATAACATACATGAAAAAAATCTCAGTAGTTAAGTCATGCATCTGTTAAAACTAGGTTTATTTTGATAGCTTAATCAATATTTCCCAATTAGTGCTATTAGGTTTTATTTCTGTTTGCCACTTATTCTTCTTCAGTACAGATTTTATACTTCTCATGTCTTCAAGGACTTCATGATATTATGCTTCTGAATGTGCGCTCAGTCGCTCAGTTGAGTCCAATTTTTGCAACCTCATGGACTGTAGGCCACCAGGCTCCTCTGTCCGTGAAATTTTCCAAGCAAGAATACTGGAGTGGATTGTCATTTTCTTCTCTAGAGTATCAAGGAATCGAATTCACGTCTCTTGTGCCTCCTGCATTGGCAGGTAAATTCTTTACCACTGCACCAGCTGGGAAGTCCTATGCTTTTAAATAATAGTGCATATTTTTTTCTGGTGAAATATCTTCAGCATGTTTTAAAAAGACGATGACAAAAATACCATGCTGATGGTGTCTTGAATTTGTTTTGTGGAGGGTTTGTAGTCACCACATGAATGGTATTATCATTTTGCTTTTAGGAAAAAAAAATCTATAGCTCCATTTAAACCTTTATTTTGAGCTCCATCTCTACTTCTCTTCTGTCATTGATTGTAACATGTTATGTTGCAGATATTTGATGGCAGGTCCCTGGTGGCTCAGATGGTAAATTGTCTGCCTGCAATACAGGAGACCCGGGTTCTATCTCTGGGTTGGGAAGATCCCCTGGAGAAGGAAATGGCAGCCCACTCCAGTATTCTTGCCTGGAAAATCCCATGGATGGTGGAGCCTGGTAGGCAACTGTCCATGGGGTTCCAGATTCGTACACGACTGAACGACTTCACTTTCAACCTCCACTAGTTATCAGTAAGTGCAAGATAAGATCTGCTAGAGTCTATATTGGATTGATGCTTTTATCCATTGGATGCTTAGCACATAAAGTCTGTGTTTAATAAATGTTTTTGAGTGAAAAAATGTACTTTCATTTGATTCAGTTATATACTCAAATCTCCATCATCACGACAGTGTATTTGGCGCTCTAAAGACAATAACGTTCTGCTTTTTTACCCAGAAGTTGATTAATGCTCACTTTGGAAAAGTCCAACTTTCTTTGAAATTCCAAGAAAACAGATCTTCATTTAAACTTAAGAGTATCTCTCTTCTTTCTTACTCTTTAAACCTCAAACTAATTTACTAGAGAGAAAAAAAATCCCTGAAAGAATTTTCCTTAATATGTTAAGTGAAAGTATTAGTCATTCAGTCATGTCTGACTCTTTGCAACCCCATAGACTGTAGCCCACCAGGCTCCTCTGTCCATGGAATTCTCCAGGCAAGAATACTGGAGTGAGTTGCCATTCCTTCTCTAGGCGATCTTGCTGAACCAGATATCAAACTCAGGTCTTCCGTATTGTGAACAGATTCTTTACCATCTGAGCTACCAGGGAAGCCCTTAAATCTGCTAAGAATTCACCAAAAAATGGAATATCTTTAGTGATACAATTTTCCCATTTACCATTATTTTACAAAAAAGAGGCATCATCTGATTTTGTAAGAGGGTAATAAGTATCATTATAACTTCTATTATGAAGATCTGAAATGCTTAAAATTCTTAATTTATAGCTTTAAAAAAAAAGAAGTACCAGTAAACAAAATGCAAATATTCCTTGGAATATCTCAATTCAGTTGCTTGAAAGGCTTATGGCCAAGGAAGCAATCTTGGAAAAAGATCCCACTCCAGAAAGGAAATTTATTTTTCTGATTAGACACTTTCTTTATTTTTAATCAGTTGGTAGGGGATGGGGGGGTGGTGAGGAGATGAGAATTTATGGCTTTGTAACAAGCTTTATCAGAAAATACCATTTTGATATTTGGCAAAACTAATACAATATTGTAAAGTTTAAAAATAAAATAAAATTTAAAAAAATAAAATAAAATGGAAATAAAAAAAAAGAAAAGAAATATAAAAATGGAAGCAATAACTGTATATGAATAACTGAATGAATTCAGAGACGGCCCTCAGTTTTGCCAGTGAAATCCATGATTTCTCTGTTGATGCCATTGGCACTGCCAGTTGCTGTCCCTATTTTTTGTGGAATATTCCCCCAGAGTCATGAAGGCTTCTTATAAAATCCAAAAAGAATATGTTTGAAAATCGTTCAGGCTAAAGGATCTAGAAGCTGACCTTTCTACTTCTGAAGTCCCAAAACATTAATCGATTTTTTCAGTGCAAATCAGATCTGCTTATCTTAGGGCCAGAGCAAAAATCAAGACTTCCACAAGGTGAACAAAGTCGTAGACCAGGCAGTGGAAGCTCCCTAAACCACAGCCAGAACCCGTGTCCAGGCCATTATTGTCAAAGCCCAAGTCTCTGTCACAGTTTAGAGTGACAAGGCTTGTGGGCCTGGTTGAAATTCCTCTGTGTGATAATACCCACAGAAAGAAGCTTCTATGCCCTCTCAGAGGTAGATGTGGCAAACCATGCTGCTTTATTTCAAGAGACTCAGCTATACATATTCTTTGTGTTTGATTTCCTGCAGTTTGAAGGTGATATATATGCTTAGGTGTAGGGGTTTTGCTGATTATTAATTTTGCCTTTTTAAATTTTTCTTTGGTATTCTCAAAATTATCTCGATCAATAATTTGGTGTGTGAATAATGTCGGGAATTTCAGCCATCATTGCTTCAAATATTTTTTCTCTATTTTATTATTCCTTCTCTTAAATTGTTACAGTTATGTACATATTACACATTTAATACTGCCCCACAGTTCTTGGATGTTTTCTTATTTTTTCTCTTTACATTTCTTTTTCTCTGGTTGATACAGATCTATCTTCAAGTTCAAAGGCATTCTTTATTTCTGTTGCTGTCTTCTATTTCTAGCATTTCTTTTTGTTTCTATTTTGGAGTTTCCATCTCTGCTTCCATTGCTCATCCATTTTTGCCATTGGAGTACTTAACACATTTATTATTACATGTAGAAATTTCGTGTTTATTCATCTACATCATATTTAAGCCTAGTTCAGGTTATAGTTTTCTTCAAAATTTGTTCTTTCTTGTCTGTAGCTATGCCTTGAATGTTTTTGTTGAAAGTCAATGATGATGTTGTTGTTGTCGTTGTTTAGTCACTAAGTTGTGTCCCACTCTTTTGTGACATCAAGACTGTCACTGCAGCCCACCAGGCTCTGCTGTCCATGGGATTTTCCAGGCAAAAACACTGGAATAGGTTGCCATTTCCTCCTCCAAGGGAGCTTCCTGACCCAGGGGTTTAACCCGCTTTGCCTGCATTGGTAGGTGCATTCTTTACCACTACGCCACCAGGCTTCCTTCATAGCTCACTTGGTAAAGAATATGCCTGCATTGCAGGAGACCTGGGTTGAGGAGACCCCCTGGAGGAGGGCATAGCAACCCACCCCAGTATCCTTACCTGGAGAATCCCCATGGAGAGAGGCGCCTGGGGGGCTACAGTCTATGGGGTCACAAAGAGTCAGACAGGACTAAGTAACTTTCACTGAAGCCACCAGGAAAGCCTCCAGTCGTGAAGTATTAGTTAGTAAAAACTGAATTGATATAAACAGGATTTTAGTTTAAGGAGTTATGTTTACCTTGCTATGGATTTGGCTTTTTAAATGTTTCCTGTAGTTACAGGTGCCAGCAGTTTCAAGGCTTCAAATTCCTCCAGCATTCTTTTCTGTTTTCAACCCTCTAGACCTTGGTTTTCCTAATAAGCCCCTCCTCAGAGAGAATCTGTGTACCACGTCTTTCAATTTGAACACACTTCAATTTGTTACACTAAAGCCCTTCAGTGTAATAGTTTGGTGATAAAATGTGGGGAAGGGGACCATTCTACAGCCTTCTGATTAAATATCAAATTTTTACAGGGACTGGTCTTAACGTTATGAACTTAAATTTTTCTACGGGTTCTACATGTATATGGCTTCCCTTCCACTTCTCCCTACTCTCTTCCTTGACTGCTGCATTCATCATCTGTTTCCTTGGAGCCCTTATATATTCTCCTTACTCTACTTTGCTGCTGCTGCTGCTAAATCCCTTCAGTTGTGTCCGACTCTGTGCGACCCCATAGACGGCAGCCCACCAGGCTCCGCTGTCGCTGGGATTCTCAAGGCAAGAACACTGGAGTGGGTTGCCATTTCCTTCTCCGTGCTCTACTCTAGGTAAAACCAAAAGTCTGGAGGAAGCTGGAGTTGTACGAATTTCCTTCTCTTATCTGGGGTAGTTTCAGAATTAAACTCTGCCAAAGTTTTTAATTTTGAACTGTTTTTCTCTCTCTTGAAGGTTAGACCATTTTGATCCAGAAGACTCTGGGCATATTTTACTCCGGTGACTCTTCCCTCCCCCTTCCAGAATCAAAAAGGGATCCTTCTTGTTTTCACAGTGGAAACTCAATGGAGTTCTTAAAGGGAAACCCAAAAATGGTATGAGGACTTCCTCATACTATCCCCCCAATAGTTTCTCACTTATGCTTGTCTATACTTAGCTTCTAGAAATTCACCGAACATTATCACTGAAGTGTTCCCATCCGTGTATGACTGCAGCAGCTTCTGCTCCAGGTAAGCAGATTTTGGTAGCTGACTTTCTCAATGTACATGTCTTTTTAGTTGTGGGTGATAGTTTTCCCAGTGACTTTATCTATCTGAAGAATCTAAGAAAATTCATTGAGTCTCAGTTTGTCCAAAGTCCTCCAAGCTCTTTACTTGCCAGAACTGAAACTGGATGTCCTGTATATCACCTTTTAATATATGCATAGGATATTTTTCAAGCAGGTCACTTGAGGGTCATATGACTATCTAGTGGAATCAAATTTTATCTGAATAATGGATTAGGGCCTAGCATTTTAAAATAATAAAACTGAAGAAGTGTGATGATGCTCTTTTCATGAATGTAGAAAACTACAAATATTATTCATTGCCTGTTTGCAAATTAATAATTTTGGCGGGGGGGGGGGTCTAAGTTAGCCATCTCGGTATTTATTTTATTCACTAATAATGGATATCTTGCTTTTTCACATATTCTTTTGAAACCAAGTTTACCATTCTGTTGGTTCCCTGCTAATATATGAAATAAAAATTTTATGCAATCTTACTGTTTTTTTAATTATGATTTTTAAACTTTGTAGAATCTATGCTTTCATGGTGTCAGACTATAAAAGACTTTCTGATATGATCCAAAAAATTACTAATTTTATGGTTTGCTTATTGAATTTGTATTGCTCATGGCTAGGCACCATTTCTCATGCTAATTAGCACATCTTGTTTCTTTCAACCTTCTTACTTGCCAAGGATGAAATATATCTTTCAATACTTAACTTGGGACTCACATCTTTTTAATGAAGATATAGTCTTTTATTTGAAGCATAGTCAATTTGCAATATTGTGATAGTTTCAAGTAAACAGCACAGTGATTCAGTTTTATTAAAAAAACATGAAGAATTTTCACCCAACTTTAAGGTTAAAAAGTATTACATATAAAATAACTACTATGCTATGTATTTTTCTCTCCTCAAAGTTGCACAATATTTACTCCTTCTTGAAATAATGAATTTTTGCTTGCTCATTTTAAATCTCCCTGTAGTTACCATTTTCTTTAGAATGCAGTAGAAAAAGAGCAATGTGTCTACTAAATTGAATTGAATATAAAAATGACAGAAATACAGTCATGTCTCAACATATTTCATTCCAAATGGGGAGATAAATGAAGAATAAAATTAACTTTACTGGGTATTAGCATGTATATGTTTAATGATGGAAGTATAGGTAAAATATACTCAAGAGTAGAGTAACACATAGGTTATAATAAAAAAAAAATACTTGGAGTTAATTGAAGGAATAGAATTTGACCAGTGTTTTGAGAAGTATAGACACAGAATAAGAAAAATCTTTTAAAAGAAAGAAAACAGTAAACAGTAATGAAGAAATACTAAGACACTCAAGGAAGTTTATACTTTAGACAAAATATATTTTCCCAGTAAACTTTATTTATTTAGATCTGGCAGTTCTGCTGCTGCTGCTAAGTCACTTCAGTCGTGTCTGACTCTGTGCAACCCCATAGACAGTAGCCCACCAGGCTCCCCCGTCCCTGGGATTCTCCAGGCAAGAACACTGGAGTGGGTTGCCGTTGCCTTCTCCACTGGCAGTTCTAGAGAACAATAATAAAAAATATATAAAATAGGAAAAAATTAAAAAAAACATTTAATGATATTATAGTTCAAAAAATTATATGTAAGATCTTTGCCTGGAAGAATTAATAAAAAGGGAGCATTTTTTTTTTTTTGCTTTATAAGCTAAGGACATTTTTTTTTTTATTAGTAATCAACAGAGAATGTGCATTGGAGAGGCCTTTTTAAGAATAGTTTGACAATGATGTGATAGAACATTTTCCTGATCGGGCAAGGGTGTATGAGGCATGAGATCCTGCTTATTTGTACTAGCACTTATCCAAAAGCACACATTCTTCATCATTAGGCTGCCTGTGACAAAGATTCTTTTCTTCATGAAACTATTTCAAGATTCTTCTGAGCTCCCTTCTAAACAGAGCCTCAGCCTTAACCTGTAAGAAGAGCAGCTCTCAGCCTTCCAACAAAGTCTGCCTGAGAAAACTCAGTGCTGCTAAAAGAAGGTGGTTTGTTCCAATCAGAAGCTGACCATAAGCCTCAGACCACTCTTTACTTGGAAGCACTTACTTTAAAAAGTTGTGGTTGTTGGGACTTCCTGGTGGTCCAGTGGTTAAAACTTTGCCTTCCAACACAGGAGATACAGGTTCGATTCCTACTCAGAGGGCTAAGATCCCCCATGCCTTGTGGCCAAAAAACAAAAACATAAACAACAGAGGAAATACTGTAACAAATTTAACAAAGACGAATAAAAATGGTCCACTTCAAAAAAATCTTAAGGAAAAAAAAAAAAGGTTGTAAATCCCTTCTCTATCCCTTTTAGAGACAGGACTCTAAACCTATGACTCTCTCCTCAAAGACACGGGAGTCCTCTCTCTGAAATGTAAACCTTCAAGCTTTTGTATTGTCTCCAGTCCCTAGAGGAGGATAAGGGACTAACTTAGACTGAGTGCCCTGCAAAACGACTTCTTACCCTGAAGATTTGAAAAGTTGTTTTTCCTTCAGATAGGCACCAATGAACAAACCCAGATGGCCTAGTCACATTGGCCAATTCTGTGTTCCTCCTTTTTGTAATTTTCCACTGCTCTGACTCTGCTCAAGACCAGTTTGCTCCTCCTTCCTATGCCCTCATTCTCACTCTGAAACACCCTGTTGTTTCTGCATAGATTGGAATTCAGCTCAGTTCTGTGAAGCTCTTTCCCCTACCCGAATGGTACTGAATAAAATCTTTCTTACTACATCTAATTAGTGCCCAGCTTTGTTTTTCTGTTTTATTTTCTTTTGGTTTGGTCTTTGTTTTGTCACTGGATACCAAATATTAATAACTAGCTACACACCAAAGAAGACAAGTCAGATATGAGACGTGATTCAGAAGACCATGCAAATAAACACATGACTGTGTATACCTTCTAAGGTCTTAGGAGATCAGCAAGTTCTCCTGATTACTCAACTGGATGCAGAGTTCCAGAGAATAGCAAAGAGAGATAAAAAGGACTTCTTAAATAAGCAATGCAAAGAAATAGAGGAAAATAAGAGAATGGAAAAGACTAGAAATATCTTCTAAAAAATGGGAAATATCAAGGGAACGTTTCATGCAAAGATGGGCACAATAAAGGACAGAAACTGTAAGGACCTAACAGAAGCAGAAAATATTAAGAAGAGGCGGCAAGAATATACAGAAAAACTATACTAGAAAGATCTTAATGACCCATATAACCACATTGGTGTGATCACTCACCTAGAGCCACACATCCTGGAGTGTGAAGGCAAGTGGGCCTTAGGTAGCATTATTATGAACAAAGCTAGTGGAAGTGATCAAATTCCAGTTGAGTTGTTTCAAATCTTAAAAGATGATGCTGTTAAATGTTGTACTCAATATGTCAGCAAATTTGGAAAACTTAGCAGTGGCCACAGGACTTAAAAAGGTCAGTTTTCATTCCAATCCCAAAGAAAGGCAAAGCCAAAAATGTTCAAGCTACCATACAGTCTCACTCATTTCACATACTGGTAAGTTTATGCTCAAAATTCCTCAAGTTAGGTTCAGGAGTATGTGAACCAAGAACTTCCAGATGTACAAGTTGGGTTTAAAAGAGGCAGAGAAACCAGAGATCAAGTTGCCATCATTCATTGGATCATATAGAAAGCAAATTAATTTCAGAAAAAAAAATCTGCTTCAATGACTACACTAAATAAATACCTGATTAAAAACAATATCAATTGGTTATAACTTTATTATTAAAGGTAGCTCTAAACATGATTGAAGTCAATTTTTCCTTTGAGTTTATTTGACCCAATCTTTATATTGAAAAACAGGTTTTACATTAAAAGCTAATGACTACACTTATTTCTACATTTCAAATGTCATCCTGATATCCCTCCCATCAGGTAGTTCATTCATGTCATTGTTTGAGAATTTGAATTTCTCAAATGATATTTTCCTTCACTCTGTCTAAAATAGAGTTTCCATAATGTGCCAAATATCATGTTTCCTTTCTTTTTTAAATTCAATAAACTAGCATGCAAATTATAAAATTACCATGCATAATTATATAATTTTAAAACAGGAGTTATAATTTATTCAGAGAAAACAACAAATATTTGCCCATCCTTCTGTTTCCTTTTTCTGTGAAACAATATTCTAACTTCCAGCATATTGTGTTGGTCAAATTCTATTCGACTACATTCAAGTCCAACTTTCTTTTCACTGCTACCCCTCAAGAAGCATCCATCATGTATAGAAGAATTATCCAATTGTTTCTAAAGCTGCAATTCGTATCTGTATTCAAAGCTTGTTCTTACACCTTTCAGCTAATCATTCCTACACTTCCTACTCCAATGGAATATATTCTCCTTATGGTCTTTCAATATTCCAGACCACAGTCATCTACTGAATTACTCTCCTTTTGTATCACTGATTCCCTATCATATACAAGGTAATTTAGTATACTTTTAGACAAGAGGATGATAAGTGAGAAAAAAATAAATGATGACTTCATGGTCCTAGAAAGCTTACCCTTCCTTGCATTAGAGTCCCAAGAGGTGTAAGCATGCGTGCATGTGTGTGTGTGTGTGTTTCTACATGTGTCTGTGTTGTACGCAGGTACAAACCTAAGTATATAGAAGCACAAAATTAGAGGAAGTTAAAATTACTTGAGAAGTTTTTTCAGAGAAAGAAAATCTATACTGGGCTGGATTGTGCTATAAAAGAAGCTTCGGAAAAGGTTTAATTCAGGCTGCCTCACAAATAATTTATAAGAATTTAATAGGGAAGGGAAGAGGGGATGTCCTCAAGAGGCAAAGATGTAACCAGTACTGAAAGACTAAGCAAGAACTGCACGTAGGCAAGATAGAAAATTTCCGCAAAGAGTAACTGAAGATCAAGAAGCATGCTGTTGCTAGATCCATAAGGATCTTTGCATATTCCCTGTTGCTTATGAATAGTCAAATACTCTAAGGTTTTATGCAAGGTACTACCGCAACAAAATGACTTTCTAGGAATAATTATTTGATGCCAAGATGAATTGCTTGTAAAGACCAGAAAATTTTGCATATTTGTGGTCTTTTATATTTCCGTATGAATCATAAAAGTGCTCTTTTTTTGTAAAAACAACATTGATTTTTGATAAGGATTGTATTTAATCTGTAGATCACTTTGGGTAGTATGGATATATTAAAATATTATATTTTTCCAATCCATTAATGCAACTTATCAACGCATTTGTTTGTTTCTCCTTTAATTTTTTTCATCCATGTTTTGTAGATTTGAGTATATAAGTCTTTTACCTTCTTGGCTAAGTTTATTTTAAAATATATTTTTTACTTTAAAACCCATTTCTTTGTATTTCAATCACAAAACTGCATTCCTAGAGGTCTTCAAATATACCTAATTAGGGAACACTTACTTATCAAGTTGAAACATTCCATATCCTATATTCCATGTAATTATCCAATATCAGTTACTGAGCTTTAGTTTTTCTTTAATTTTAAATTTAAGAAAATTTTAATTTAATGTGTTCATTTACATGTTCAGAATGTATAGTCTACTGTGGCATTTATTATGCATTTGATCCGCTAGCATGAGGTAGTCTTAACCTTTTTGTCAGGTAAACTGTTTTCTCCTCTGATTATTTAGCTTGATGTGATCTATGTATCCAGGTTCTTTAAGTCATGAAATTTTTTTTTTCCCATGATAGAACTTTTAATTGTGGCAAAGTGTTTCTATACTTTTGCATGGAAAAGTGCAGACTTGGATAGTATAATGAACTCATAGATGAATGTCATTCATCAATAACTGTAATCAATTCATTGTCAATTATCTTTTATTAATACATATACTAACACCTTGATTTTATAATTTTGAAAAAAATCCAGATATCATCTCATTTTAGCTAAAGGTGTATATATGTGTGTGTGTGGGTCTGTGTATGACATGGAAACATACAGAACATAAGGATATATTAAAATAATGGAAGCAATTATAGTTGCTTTTTTATCTTTCTTCTTACTTACTGGTAAAACAAGCTTTCATTGGCTGGATCACATTTTAGATTCTACTGCAATGCTACATAAATGCTTGCTACTGAATTGGTTGGAAAACTTCAATTCTTTATGGAATCAGTGAGTATCATTCCTATGATCATGCATAACTTCTCTAAGTTATCAAAAAGAATCATTACTGACACATTAAATTTATGTCTTGAAATCATTGCTGAATTACTTGTGAGAATAGATTATAATATATGACAAAAAAAGTGGCTCACAAATTGAGTGAATGGTAGGTCTGGAGCAATATTGACTGAGATAGAAGGATAAGAAGAGAGAACTGAAGTCAAACATGAAACAGAGGATCATAGCCCCTCTCATGATTTGAAGGCAAAAGACTGAGAACAAGATCTGGGAAGTAATTCCTGTCAAATTTTATAAAAGGTGAAAGTAGAATTAATTGAGTGGACTTCCCTGGTAACTCAGCTGGGAAAGAATCCTCCTGCAGTGCAGGAGACCCTGGTTTGATTCCTGAGTCAGGAAGATACCCCAAAGATAAATAGGCTACCTAGTCCAGTATTCATTGGCTTCCTTGGTGGCTCACAGTAAAGAATCCACCTGCAATGCCGGAGACCTGGGTTCAATCCCTGGGTTGCAAAGATCCTCTGGAGGAGGGCATGGCAACCAAGTCCAGTGATCTTGCCTAGAGAATCCTCATGGACAGAGGAGCCTGGTGGGTTAGAGTCCGTGGAGTCTCATAGAGTTGGACACTGATGAGTCACTAAGCACACAGCACACACAGCATTAACTGAACATCTGAAAAACCGGCAGTGGTGTGTGTTATTCAATATACCATAATGCCTTTGACCTCTAAGAAAACACTACATCAAAGTGCCCTGAAGACAGAGCAATTGCTTCTATTTGCCTGTTTCTCTCACCATTTAGTAATTCAACAAAATCTGATGTCACCAAGAAGGGGATCTGATACCTTACAGCACTGAAGATTCATTATACACACTGAAGTTTTATTTTATTGAAAATAAAACATGGGTCTTTGAATTTCCTGGTGGCTCAGACGGAAAGGGTCTGTCTGCAATGCAGGAGATCTGGGTTCGACCCCTGGGTCAGGAAGATCCCCTGGAGAAGGAAATGGCAGCCCACTCCAGTACTCTTGCCGGGAAAATCCCATGGATGGAGGAGACTGGTAGGCTACAGTCCATGGGGTCGCAAAAGTCAGACATGACTGGGCAACATCACTTTCACTTTCTTTGAATTTCATAGAGAAAAAGTATATCCATTGGAATTCACAGTGTCTGAAACCATTTGGCTCTGTAGGATTTCCAATCAAATGGAAACATGAACCAAGCAAAACCTGTATCACAGGAGCCTTTATAATCCTGTGGAAGGAATTATAATCTTAAAGCATCAGTGAATGTAATGAATTAAGGAACATGGTAGGAAGGAAATAATTCCATTTGGAAAAAATTTTGATATAAAAACATTATTAAGATATTACAACACTTGAAACTCAATATGCCAAAATGAATGAAAAGAAATACACCAAAGTTTTTATGCTTATGAAGAATGTTTATTATAGATTTAAGGGCTTAGATCTGATACATAGAGTGCCTGATGAACTATGGAATGAGGTTCGTGACATTGTACAGGACAGGGATCAAGACCATCCCCATGAAAAAGAAATGCAAAAAAGCAAAATGGCTGCCTGGGGAGGCCTTACAAATAGCTGTGAAAAGAAGAGAAGCGAAAAGCAAGGGAGAAAGAGAAAGATACAAACAGCTAAATGCGGAGTTCCAAAGAATAGCAAGAAGAGATAAGAAAGCCTTCAGGGATCAATGCAAAGAAATAGAGGAAAACAACAGAACGGGAAAGACTAGAGATCTCTTCAAGAAAATCAGAGATACCAAGGGAATATTTCATGCAAAGATGGGCTTGATATAGGACAGAAATGATATGGACCTAACAGAAGCAGAAGATATCAAGAAGAGGTGGCAAGAATACACAGAAGAACTGTACAAAAAAGAGCTTCATGACCCAGATAATCACGATGGTGTGATCACTGACCAAGAGCCAGACATCCTGGAATGTGAAGTCAAGTGGGCCTTAGAAAGCATCACTACGAACAAAGCTAGTGGAGGTGATGGAATTCCAGTTGAGCTCTTTCAAATCCTGAAAGATGATGCTGTGAAAGTGCTGCACTCAATATGCCAGCAAATTTGGAAAATTCAGCAGTGGCCACAGGACTGGAAAAGGTCAGTTTTCACTCCAATCCCAAAGAAAGGCAATGCCAAAGAATGCTCAAACTACCGCACAATTGTACTCATCTCACACGCTAGTAAAGTAATCCTCAAAATTCTCCAAGCCAGGCTTCAGCAATATGTGAACCGTGAACTTCCAGGTGTTCAAGCTGGTTTTAGAAAAGGCAGAGGAACCAGAGATCAAATTGCCAACATCCGCTGGATCATGGAAAAAGCAAGAGAGTTCCAGAAAAACATCTATTTCTGCTTTCTTGACTATGCCAAAGCCTTTGACTGTGTGGATCACAATAAACTGTGGAAAATTCTTCAAGAGATGGGAATACCAGACCCCCTGATCTGCCTCTTTAGAAATTTGTATGCAGGTCAGGAAACAACAGTTAGAACTGGACCTGGAACAACAGACTGGTTCCAAATAGGAAAAGGAGTACGTCAAGGCTGTATATTGTCACCCTGTTTATTTAACTTCTATGCAGAGTACATCATGAGAAACGCTGGACTGGAAGAAACACAAGCTGGAATCAAGATTGCTGGGAGAAATATCAATAACCTCAGATATGCAGATGATACCACCCTTATGGCAAAAAGTGAAGAGGAACTAAAAAGCCTCTTGATGAAGGTGAAAGTGGAGACTGAAAAAGTTGGCTTAAAGCTCAACATTCAGAAAATGAAGATCATGGCATCCGGTCCCATCACTTCATGGGAAATAGATGGGGAAACAGTGGAAACAGTGTCAGACTTTATTTTTCTGTGATCCAAAATCACTTCAGATGGTGACTGCAGCCATGAAATTAAAAGACACTTACTCCTTGGAAGGAAAGTTATGACCAACCTAGATAGCGTATTGAAAAGCAGAGACATTACTTTGCCAACAAAGGTTCGTCTAGTCAAGGCTATGGTTTTTCCTGTGGTCATGTATGGATGCGAGAGTTGGACTGTGAAGAAGGCTGAGTGCCGAAGAATTGATGCTTTTGAACTGTGGTGTTGGAGAAGACTTTTGAGAGTCCCTTGGGCTTGAAAGGGATCCAACCAGTCCATTCTGAAGGAGATCAGCTCTGGGATTTCTTAGGAAGGACTGATGCTGAAGCTGAAACTCTAGTACTTTGGCCACCTCATGCGAAGAGTTGACTCATTGGAAAAGACTCTGATGCTGGGAGGGATTGGGGTCAAGAGGAGAAGGGGATGAGAGAGGATGAGATGGCTGGATGGCATCACTGACTCGATGGATGTGAGTCTGAGTGAACTTTGGGAGTTGGTGATGGACAGGGAGGCCTGGCGTGCTGTGATTCATGGGGTCGCAGAGTCGGACACGACTGAGTGACTGATCTGATCTGATGCCAATATTAGCACAGAATAAATTAGGAAAGAAGCTATATGTCAGGAATATTCCCTGAATGAGAATGTCTGATTTGAGTGATCAAACTCTGGTCCAGATTCATACGTCTCCATTGACTCAAGGTGTTAGTCTGTGTTGCAATAACTTCTTCAATGGTTTCTCAAAAATTTCAGTGCTCATTTTGAAGCAAGCAATATAATTAATCTACTTTAAAAGTATTAAGAAAATAGTGGGTAAGTAACTGGATAGCATTTTTAGAAAAATTCAGAGGATGAATATCTTCCATATAAAGAAGGATAGGAGTAGCCACAGCCGTAACCTCCATAGCCTCCAAGGCCATAACTGGAGCCGTAGCCATAGCCCAGGCCTCCGAAACCACCGAGGCTGTAGCCAAGGCCACCATAGCAGTTGCCGTAGTAGTAGCTCATTGTGTCAGGGCTTGAGGATTTGGATGGATGTTGAAGGTGACTCTCCTGGGAATGAATATCACTAGTTACACCCGGACTTTTATACTCCCTCCATGTGGGTGTGATAAACCACAACACATAAGTGTTATTCTCTTTGAAAACCTGTGTTCGGTGAAAAACAAAACTATTAAGCCATACCTTTCTTTATGAAGGATAATTCTAGAGACGCACAATTATGTTTTTCCTTTTAATTAAATGCTCATTCTTCAGAGACAAGCTGTGGGTTAATCATTATTTTCATGTTTTCAAACCTTGTGTTTTTGCATATTTATACACTTTACATCATAATGATCAGGGTCCCTGATTTTAGACAACTTTTGACTGTAGTCAATGGTATCTCCATTTTGTTTCAGAAATGTTCTCTTCAATGATGATTTTCTTTATTATTTATGATGAAAAAATGGGTTAAAATATTAAATAATTCATAAATGATTAAGAACACTTATTTTTAGAAAGGAGGTATGCACAAGTAGTGACTTTCCTTTTTTGTTGCATACTTGTATGATAACCTTTACTTTGGCCACCTCATGCGAAGAGTTGACTCATTGGAAAAGACTCTGATGCTGGGAGGGATTGGGGGCAGGAGGAGAAGGGGACGACAGAGGATGAGATGGCTGGATGGCATCACTGACTCGATGGATGTGAGTCTGAGTAAACTCCGGGAGTTGGTGATGGACAGGGAGGCCTGGCATGCTGCGATTCATGGGGTCGCAAAGAGTCAGACATGACTGAGAAACTGATCTGATCTGATCTGATGATAACTTTTTGTGCTATGCTAAGTTGCTTTAGTCGTGTTTGACTTTGAGACCCTATGGGCTAGAGCCCTCTAGGCTCCTCCGTCCATGAGGCTTTCCAGTCAAGCATACTGGAGTGGGTTGCCAAGTCCTCCTCCAGAGGATCTTCCCAACTCAGGGATAAAACCCACATCTCTTACATCTCCAGCATTGGCAGACGCGTTCTTTACTGTTGGTGCTACTTAAGCACTTTCATACCTAAAAAGATAATTTTCAAGTTGTGTTATAATTTAAGCCTACTTTCTCAAATTTCTTGTTACTACAACTGACAATAAACCTCCAGTCTACCTAGATGAGCCCTCTCAGATTGTCTCTTGACACTTCAATTGCCTTTTTCACTTTAAGCTTGTTTTTCTTTCTTTATTTTTTGTATTATAGTTGCTTTACGATGTTGTGTTAGTTTCTGAAGTTCAGCGAGCTGAGCCAGCCACATGTATACATATATCCCCCCACGCCAAGCTTTTTATCAGACATCCTTTCTCATTCTAAAGTAACTCCCTTTCCTCATAGCTTCCTTCAACACTTCTAGTTCACAAACACCTACAAACACAAATCTATTCTTTTACCTTGACACTGCCTCTTATAAATTTCCATTTTTCAACTGGTTACTGGAACTGCTTTATAAGCACTTCATGGGCATGACCTGACACCTGAAACACAATATGTCATAAAAGGAAAAAAATACATATTTGTTGATTCTTACATTTTTTTCCTAAAATGCCAATTCATATTGTATGAACTTTCCATAAATAGAGAAGTATTTATATTAAGGCATACTTTGCATTTCAAATTGAAAAGAGAATCACAACTAAATATATTCAGTAAAATCATGTTTGATTTTATTATGAGAAAGAAGGGCCTCCTAGGTAGCTTAATGGTGAAGAATCCATCTGCAATGTAGCAGATATGGGTTCAATCCCTGAATCAGGAAGATCCCCTGGAGAAGGAACTGGCAACCCAGTCCAGTATTCTTGCCTGGGAAATTCAAATGATAGAGGAACCTGGGGAGCTTCCGTGCATGGGGTCCCAAAGAGTCAGACATGACTTAGTGACTAAACAAATGACTAAACAATGACAAAAATGAGAAAGAAACAATAATACGCATTTGGATAGGGAGGTGATAGATGATAATTTAAATATATAAATGACAGCTCAATGAACTTTAAATCTCACAACTTAATTGTACTTGCAATCATTTATGTGCTTGTCTCTTTATGTTGTATGTACGTGTGTTCAGTCCCACAGTCATGTCCAACTCTTTGGGACCCCATGGACTGTAGTATGTCAGGCTCCTCTCTCCATGGAGTTTTCCTGGCAAGGATATGGAGTGGATTGCCAATCCGTCCTCCGTGGGATCTTCCCAATCCATGGATCAAACCTGCATCTGTGTATCTCCTGTATTGACAGGTAGATTCTTTACCACCAGCACCACCTGGGAAAAACCAGGTCGCACATATGTGTGTGTGTGTTCTTCAATGAAGTGAATGAAGCACTGTGTGCTTTTCCTTACAAATACCATAAGGAGGTGTATGGAGGAACAAAATGATGGATAGTTACACTGATTTAAGGGTATTTAAAGTAATTAACTATTAAGGTGGCTGCAATGTACTCTTGCCTGGAAAATCCCATGGACGGAGAAGCCTGGTAGGCTGCAGTCCATGGGATCGCGAAGAGTTAGACACAACTGAGCGACTTCACTTTGCCTTTTCACTTCCATGCATTGGAGAAGGAAATGGCAACCCACTCCTGTGTTCTTGCCTGGAGAATCCCTGGGACAGGGGAGCCTGGTGGGCTGCCATCTATGGGGTCGCACAGAGTCGGACACGACTGAAGTGACTTAGCAGCAGCAGCAGCAGCAATGTCATGCAAGTAAGAATTTTGTAGAAATGTACAATGAGTTACATCTAAGAGGATGCATGCAAGAATTCTACAAAGTAAGAAGAGAGAAGGCGGTTCCAACAAGGAAAATGGTCTTAGCTTATGATCAGATACACTGGTAAGCAAAGGCAAAGTGTGTCCTCAGTGAGCAAAACATTGTGGCTGGAGAGCAGAGTCTAAATAAAAAATAATTGATGGTTGGAAAGCATACTAAGTTACGTGCAGGGAAGACCATACATTATATCCTATAATCTTGTTCAGGGCTAAAATTCTGAAAGAGATAGGAATACCAGACCACCTGACCTGCCTCTTGAGAAGCCTGTATGCAGGTCAGGAAGCAACAGTTAGAACTGGACTTGGAACAACAGACTGGTTCCAAATAGGAAAAGGAGTAGGTCAAGGCTGTATATTGTCACCCTGCTTATTTAACTTATATGCAGAGTACATCAAGAGAAATGCTAGGCTGGAAGAAGCACAAGCTGGAATCAAGATTGCCAGGAGAAATATCAATAACCTCAGATATGCAGATGACACCGCCTTATGGCAGAAAGTGAAGAGGAACTAAAAAGCCTCTTGAGGAAAGTGAAAGTGGAGAGTGAAAAAGTTGGCTTAAAGCTCAACATTCAGAAAATGAAGATCATGGCATCTGGTCCCATCACTTCATGGCAAATAGATGGGGAAACAGTGGAAACAGTGGCTGACTGTGTTTTTTTGGGCTTCAAAATCACTGCAGATGGTGATTGCAGCCATGACATTAAAAGACACTCCTTTGAAGGAAAGTTATGACCAACCTAGATAGCATATTCAAAAGCAGAGACATTTCTTTGCCAACAAAGGTTCGTCTAGTCAAGGCTATGGTTTTTCCTGTGGTCATGTATGGATGTGAAAGTTGGACTGTGAAGAAAGCTGAACGCCAAAGAATTGATGCTTTTGAACTGTGGTGTTGGAGAAGACTCTTGAGAGTCCCTTGGACTGCAAGGAGATCCAACCGGTCCATTCTAAAGAAGATCAGTCCTGGGTGTTCATTGAAAGGACTGATGCTAAAGCTGAAACTCCAGTACTTTGGCCACCTCATGCGAAGAGTTGACTCATTGGAACAGACCATGATGCTGGGAGGGATTAGGGCAGGAGGAGAAGGGGTTGACAGAGGATAAGATGGCTGAATGGCATCACCAACTCGATGGACATGAGTCTGAGTGAACTCTGGGATTTGGTGATGGCCTGGCGTGCTGCGATTCATGGGGTCGCAAAGAGTCGGACACGACTAACGACTGAACTGAATTGACTAGGCTCAGAGAGTGATGTTTTAGGAATATATAATTTCTCTGAAATATAGATTGTATGATGAATTCTTGAAAGCAAAAGGACTACTTGAGAAGCTTTCACAATATCCTATCATAGTATGAAACAAGCAAAAGGGACAAGAAAGTATGAGCATAACATATATTCTTAAAAAACAGCCATATTAATGCTGTTTAGATTTAGATGTTTAGAGACAAAGGGCTTCCTTGGTGGCTCAGACTGTAAAGTGTCTGTCTTAATGTAGGAGACCCAGGTTTGATCCCTGGGTTGGGAAGATCCCCTGGAGAAGGAAATGGCAACCCACTCCAATAGTCTTGCCTGGAAAGTCCCATAGACAGAGGACCCTGGTGGTCTACAGTCCATGGGGTTGCAAAGAGGCAGACACAACTGAGCGACTTCACTTCAGAGACAAATATGAAACTTACAAGCCACAATTATTATCGTTCCTTATTTAAATATAATATGCTGCCCCTTTTAAGTTAACCTTATCAAAAATTAAACAAATAATTCTTTCTTAATTTTTGTATCAGGTTCTAAGATTTCTCAATATCTTTATCTAAACTACATGGTTTAAATAATTAGGAATTAAATCCATTTCCTTGGAATTTTAGTCAGTCAACAACCAATTGGAGGGGAAATATATTTTGTAAATACTATCCAAGAATGAGAACACAGCAAGGTAACCTAATGGTAATGATAAAAGGAAAACTCTAAAAAAATAAATATTTTGGTGCTAAAACCAAATTTGGAAAGTCACTTTGACTCCTTTACTCTGAATTTGAGATGCAATTATCGGCTGTGCACAAAGTATATTTTGAGGTGTTTCTTTGAAATTACAAATAATTTATAAGTAAAATTATGCAAAAGTATAATTAGATGAAAACATCCATCATTCCATTATGTCAACAAGGTATTTTCATTTGGCAAGCAAAGTGTCTGTGTAGACGCAAATATTCTGAGATCAAAGCTTCTTTTCTTTTATTCATATGTGTAGCTACTTCTCTGTTCATAATATGATGAGCAGCAACTGTATTCAGGTCTCCAGTCCTGGAAACTTGAACTCAACTTGCAGTCTTCTTTTTTTAATCAGCCCCCATATGATGTGTGCATGACATCTTGAAATATAGTTCCTCAAACTTCTTTCCTTTCTATGCCAAAACCTATATATGGGATAGTGTTTGAGTTGGGACTTCTTTGAAATTGTGCCAAGATCACAAGACTTTATCTGGATTCCAAATGCTTTCTTTTAAACATTTTTTTCTGACAGTAATTTTTTAAATTTGTGGCAATACAAAATAAAATTATTTTAATTATTTAAAGGTGTTCATATATGTTATTCACTTTAATAACTCAGCAAAGACCCTAAAGCTCCAATTCCTTCTTTATCCTATGGGAAATACTTTTCTTATCTTTCTTTGTGACAATGCACATGCTGTTTTCTTCTTCAACTCTACTTTTCTCTAATTTGCTTAAATACCATTTAGTCTTCTCATAAAATTTGTTTCTGAAGTTATTTGTTATTGTTGTTCAGTTGTTAAGTTGCGTCTGATTCTTTGTGACCCCATGGACTATAGCACTTCATGCTTCTCCATCTTTTCCTGTACCCCAGAATTTGCTCAGATTCATGTCCATTGAGTCAGTGATGCTATCCAACTATCTCATCCAACTATCTCACCCTTTTCTCCTCCTGCCCTCAATCTTTCCCAGTATCAGGGTCTTTTCCAATGAATTGACTCTTCGCATCAGGTGGCCAAAGTATTGAAACTTCAGCATCAGTCCTTCCAATGAATATTCAGGGTTGGTTTCCTTTAGGATAGACTGATTTAATCTCCTTGCTATCTAAGGGATTCTCGAGAGTCCTCTCCTTAACCACAGTTTGAAAGCATCAATTCTTTGGCACTAAGCCTTCTGAAATTATGGTGATGGACAAAAATTTAAATACATAAGTATAGTAATACAATATAGACAATTCCCACCAGTCATTCATTTACTTTTTTTTTTCTGTTTCTTTCATTTACTTCAGTGAATTATCAAGTCAAGGTCAATTGTATTTCAAACTGAGCCTCACATGCTTCTTTCACTGATGCATCATTTTGAGTTGCCTTGCTTTGGGGGTCCATAAATATTTCAACATATGCCTCTTTAAAACAAAGTATTGGGTGTGTGATTTTTAAATTATTATTTATTTCCTGGAATTTAAGCCCCATTAATTAAAACTTCCTGTTAGGTTGAATTTAATGCTGTGTAAGTGACAGCTAATGATGGAATTGAAGATTCCTACTTCTAGCTTGAATCAATGAAACTCATCCTCCAAATCATTCCTCCAGTCACTAAATCATAAAAAGTCAGCACAACCATTAGTTTATGCACATGTTACTGAAATATACTAATATGACTCACTGGAGAGCTGAGAAAACGTGTGCAACTTATCTAATTCAATGAGAGTTATATTGGGAATCATACTATGTTTAAAATTTAAAGAGTAGGGATCTCAAGACCATAATTATGAGAATACAAGATAAAAATTAATAACTCAGTCTTAGGTTTGGAGGAAGCCCCCCTACGCACACACACATAAACAGCTACAGTAAAATTCTGCTCAAGATTTAAATGAGGAGCAAATTCCACTACTCAACCTGAGTTAGACAAATTATAGAAACATTGATTCAAGTCTCAATTATTTTTAATTTATAAAAAAATGTAGTGTAAAACTTGAAAATTTAGTTACATATTAAAGTGTTAAAATAAAGTCTGAACATAGACAAAGAAAACCCCAGACTCTGGGTTTTGTTGTTGTTATTTGTTTAATTTATTTACAATCGGAGGGTGCTTTCTTTACAATGTTGCACTGGTTTCTACCACACAACATGAATCGGCCATAACTACACATATATCCCCTCCCTCTTGAACATCCCTCCCAGGACATCACGGAGCACCTCTGAGCTCCCTGTGTTACACAGCAACTCCCCACTGGCTATTACTTTACGCGTAGTAGTGCATATAGTCCAGCTGAAGCTTCTGGAGTGGACAGTGTGTATATGTTTGGGTACAAGGGATGAGAGGGGGAGAAAACTTAAACAATGTGTACCACTGTCGTTGTGTTCTGAGGCCGTACCTGGTGGTTGACATATTGAACAAAGTCTGAGCAAAAAGCACGGGCAACTCTTCCTTACAAAGCTCATACAAGTAGCAGCTTTTAAAGAGTATATATGCTCAAAAATACTATTTTCCTGGTATACTGAGGATAAAGTATTTAGTGTATTAAACTAGTAACTTTGTAAAGAAAGTGCTATTCTGAAGAACTAGGTTGTGTCTAAGTATTTTGCTTCTGTAGAATGTCAAATCAAAAAGGGAATAATGTCTGGGCAAGTTATCACATGAGGTATAGAAGTTACTGGGCTTCCCTTGTGGCTCTGCTGGTAAAGAATCTGTCTGCAATGCAAGAGACCTGGGTTCGATCCCTGGGTTGGAAAATTCCCTGGAGAAGGGAAAGGCTGCCCACTCCAGTATTCTGGCCTGGAGAATTCCATGGACTGTATAATCGATTGGGTTGCAAAAGAGTCAGACATGACTGAGCAACTTTCACTTTTACATAGAAGTTATTGTCTAAAAGTTAATAAGATCATTTCTAAGGAACTAAATGGAGCTTCCCTGGTGGCTCAGTGGTAAAGAATTCATCTGCAAGGCAGAAAAGGCAAGAGATATGCATTCAACCCCTGAGTCGAAAGATCCCCTGCAAAAGGCAATGGCAATGCACTCCAGCATTCTTGCCCAGGAAATCTCATGAACACAGGAGCCTGGTGTGTCCATGAGGTCACAAGAGTCAGACACAACTTAGCAACTAAACAACCACCATAGCCAAGGAAGTGTAAATAACTGTGGAGAAAATGTCCCAACCCAGTATATTAATCAAATGGGCCACGCTGATGTATAAAAAGTACATTTACATTGACAAAAATAATGAAACAAGGTTCTGAATGTTCATAAATTTTATTGGAAAATACCCCCAGAAGAATCACAGAAGGGATAAAGAAAGATGCTTCATGTCAGTAGCATAGCAGGAGTGAAGATAAGCAGTCTAGGTGATGAATTCTGGATCAGGGAAACAGACTGCTATAGAGGACAGTGACTTCAGTAAAATCCGGAGGACAAGTATCTTCCATAGAAAGAGGGATGGAAGTAGCCACAGCCGTAACCTCCATAGCCTCCAAGGCCATAACTGGAGCCGTAGCCATAGCCCAGCCCTCCGAAACCACCGAGGCCGTAGCCAAGGCCACCACAGTAGTTGCCGTAGTAGTAGCTCATTGTGTCAGGGCTTGAGGATTTGGATGGATGTCGAAGGTGACTCTCCTCAGAATGAATACCACCAGCTGCACCTGGACTTTTATACTCCTTCATTGTGGGTGTGGTAAACCACAACACACAAGTGTCATTATCTTTGAAAATCCACCTTTGTTGAAAAACAGTACTATTAACTCATAGCTTTCTTATGAAGGAGGAATACCAAAGATGCATGAAATGTTTTATTTTTTCTTTGAAAACATTTTAATTTTTATTTTCCTTTCATATCAATTACTTATACTCCTACAGTTAAAATATAAGGTCCTTTGCAATAGATAGATTGTTTCTGATTTCCTGAGATCTTTGTCCTTACCAGACAATATCTTCTTCATGTTTTCTTATATACAATTTCCATCTGCTTTAAATATCACATTTTCTGTCTCTTCTTCTCTTTGGCTTTTAATAAACCAGGGTATCAAGTATTAAATAACCATGAATGATTGAAACGAATGCAAAAATTAAAGACTGCTTATTTAGAAAAAAAAAGAAAATATATTCATCTTCTTTGTTTCCATTTTCTGTGTTACTACATTTCAATCCCTCTAATTTGTAAAGACAAACTCCATAGACAAGTATTTGTGTCACAATGCAAATAATAGTATTGTGTTAGTTTCCTAGGACTGCTGTGAAATGGTACCACACATTTCTTTGGGTAATTATTTCCCGTTTCACTTAAAATAAGAGAAATTTATGTTATCACAGTTCTAAAAGCTAGAAGTCTAAAATCAAGATATTTATAGGGTTATGCTCCCTATAAATTTATATGCTCTGAGGAAAAATTATTCTTTGGCTCTCCCTAGCTTCTGGTGGTTCTTGGTAAGTCTTAGCATTTCTTGTCTTGTTGCTCCATCATTCCAGTCTTTGTTTCAGTCATCAGTGGCCTTCCTCTCTCCTTACGTGTGCATGCACGCATGTGTGCTTCTAAATCTCTGTCTTCTAATAAGGACATCAACAATTGGATCTAAGGTCCATCCTAACCCAATGTAATCTCATCATAACTAGGTTACTTCTGTGAAGACCCTCTTTCTAAACAAGCTCCCATTCACAGGTACCCAGGTTACACTTCACGATTTCTTTTTAGGAGACATAATTCAACTTGTTAGCGCTGACTTTTTGATGAAACATACATTGAGGGCAAAAGGAGAGGAGAGCGACAGAGGATGAGATGGTTGGATGGCATCATTGATTCAATGGACATGAACTTGGGTAAACTCTGGGAGACAGTGAGAAACAGGCAGCCCAGGTATGCTGTAGTCCATAGGGTTGCGAAGAGTCAGACATGATTTAATGACCAAACAGCAACAACAACATCTTGTGTCAGATTGCATTTTGAAAATTTAGCTAAACCTAGAAGAGTTTTCAAGAAATCTCCTGCCTATATAGTTCTAGGTTGAAAAGTAAAAGTGGAAGTCACTCAGTCATGTCCGACTCTTTGTGACCCCATGGACTATACAGTACCTGGAATTCTCCAGACAGAAGTACCGGAGTGGGTAGCCTTTCCCTTCTCCAGGGGATCTTCCCAGCCCAGGGATCAAATCCAGGTTTCCCGTATTGCAGGAGGATTCTTTACCAGCTGAACCACAAGGGAAGCTCAAGTTCTAGGTTAGCTAGGGCTGAAAGGAACATTTTGCATGAGATTTGGAAGGCAGGAAATGAAACAAATCTTAATTTCTCTGCCCTGACTTTTGTGAGACAGGGAAACTACAAGGGAGGTTGAGTGAGAGGAATGCCTTTCTTCTCGGACTCTGGGACAAGGCTATGGTAGCCCATTCTCCTTGAATCAAGACCTTCCCAGTTACCGTCAGGGCTCTGGGTGTCTCTGGGTGTCTTTCACAAGGGTCTTCCACTCCCCACTGCCAGAGCAAATAAGGGCTCTTTCCAAAATTTTCACAGTGAGAACCTGGTAGATTTCCTGTGGATAAAGCCCGTAAAAGTGTGGGTCCCTCTAAGACCAAAGCCCCTTCTAGTTTCTCCCTCTTACACAAATCCGTACTCAGCCTCTAGCAATTTGTCACAATTACAATTTGAGTACTTGTAAGAGTTTATGACTTCAGAGGCTTCCATTAGTAAGCAGATCACTATTGTGACTATGGATTCTCCCATTTCTTCAGATTTTAGGGTGGTTTGTCCTGCAAACTCAGTTTTCTACTGGATTCTAGGATAGTCATTGATTTTTAGTTGGTGTAGCTTTTTTCTTGTTGGAAACACCAGACTGACAATTTTCAAGCTCTGACCATGTCAGACCAAAACAAAAATTCCTAATTTTTTATTTAATGGAAAATAGAACAATTATGTAGAGAACAGAAGCCTTCAAAGTTTAGATTGCACACAGAAAGGATTACAAGTGAAATGAGGATTCATTCAAACAATGAATTTTATTGAATAGCTTGAATATGAAACTTATTTCACTGTGCTTTGAAAAAAGTAGATGATTAAAGGGAATAATATAAAATGGCCACTCATGGACTTAGAAAGCCTTCCCTTCAGCTGTGGTCTCAAAATGTGTGTGTCTGGGGTGTATATGGCTTTCTGAGTATTGTAGCCTAGGAGTAGGGGTGGGGTGGAACAACAGATTGAGCCACATGAGGGAGTATAGAGAAAGGCAAAATAAAAGGTCAGTTCAGTTCAGTTCAGTTGCTCAGTCATGTCTCACTCTTTGCGACCCCATGAATTGCAGCACACCAAGCCTCCCTGTGCATCACCAACTCCTGGAGTTCACTTAAACTCACGTCCATCGAGTTGGTGATGCCATCCAGCCATCTCATTCTCTGTCATCCCCTTCTCCTCCTGCCCCCAATCCCTCCCAGCATCAGGGTCTTTTCCAATGAGTCAACTCTTGCATGAGGTGGTCAAAGTACAGGAGTTTCAGCCTCAGCATCAGTCCTTCCAGTGAACACCCAGGACTGGTCCTTATTTCAGAAACAGTGCAGAAGAGCTTCAGATTTCCTGGGATAGCTTCATTCATCAAAGAATTATGGAGAAGGTGGGGCACACTGGATGTGAAGAATGCATAAAACTCAATAAAACATTAAAGGGAAAGACAAACCAAAAGGATGCAATGACTTTAGCTAAAGCTCTGAGTCAAGATTCAACCACATGTATCCTAGATGTGTACATGTAGATCAGTGTAGCAAGAGCAGAGTTTATATACAAGCTAAGTATATTTGGAAAGTACACAGATTACAGCAAAAGAAGGGTCTAGACAGAGAAAGATAAATATTGTATGATCTCACTTACATGCAGAATCTAAAAAAGTAGAAGTCGTAAAAAGAGAGTAGAGTGATGGTTTCTAGGGACTGGATGCTGCTGCTGCTAAGTTGCTTCAGTCGTGTCTGACTCTGCGTGACCCCATAGACGGCAGCCCACCAAGCTCTGCCGTCCCTGAGATTCTCCAGGCAAGAGTACTGGAGTGGGTTGCCATTGCCTTCTCCTCTAGGGACTGGGAGCTGGAGCAAATAGGGAAATGTTGTTCAAAGGCTACCCACTTCCACTTATAAGATGAATAAATTCTGGGATTTAATGCTATAGTTAATGGCTATAGTTAATAATACTGTCACATACTTGAGAGTTGCTATAAGAGTAAATCTTAAATGGCCTCACACACACAAAACAATGACAATTATATGAGGTGGTGGAAGTGTTAAACTAACCCTATTGTGGTAATCATTTCACAGTATATATGTGCATTCCATCACCTTGTTGTATGTTGTATTCGTTAAGTGTGTGCATTGTATGCTGATCATATGTCAATAAATCTGGAAACAATTCAAGTAAAATGAAAAGTTAAAAGTTTGTTGTTTATGGAGTAACCCTCTAATTTTTGGCCAAGGAAGTACTATAAAGAAGTGAAATTGCAAAAATACTTGGTTTTTGGTTCAAGTTGGGCAGTGTAGGGAGATCTGGAGAGTAAGGAGATGACTTAGACAATAGCCCACTAACCATAGTGTAATCAAACACTATAAGAGCTGGACTTAGGGTTCTAGTAACAGGGATGGCCAAAGTGGCAAAGGATGGATATAAGATAGAAATAATATTAAGTTGCTTCAGTCGTGTCCCACTCTGTGCAAACCTATGCACTGTAGCCCACCAGGCTCCTCTGTCCATGGGATTCTCCAGGTAAGAATACAGGAGAGGGTTACCATGCCCTCTTCCAGGCGATCTTCCTGACCCACGGATCGAATCCATGTCTCTATGGTTTCTGCTTTGGAAGGCAGGTTCTTTACCACTAGCACCACCAGATGAATATAAAGTATATGATACTAAAGGAACAGTACTCATATGGGTCACTGAATAAAAATAGAAACATTACCAAGCTACAATTTTCGATTCTTTATATCATCTTATTTTAACTTTTAAGTGAATATAAGCTGATAGAAATTGATTTCCTGTCAAAAGTAAAAATCATTATGACCAGTGCTTGCTTTTTAATAAATGAGTGAAATACTTCATATATCTGTTTAGTGCATATTTGAGATAAAAGCTTTGGAGAGTAATACAAAATCAAAAATAATGTTTTTGAAAAATATCTCAAGTAGAAGTCAACAAAAGGCAACTTTAGAGCTTCAGTTATTTAGAGATACATTAATATTTTACCTTAAGTCAGTTTTTGGAAGGTTACCATGAATCCAGTTAACAATATTCTCAAATTTTGAAGGGACATTTTGAAATGTTTGCTAGTGAACAAAATGAATGCTAAGTAATAATTACAAACCATAAAGCAAATTATATTTTCCTACATCACATTTTTACCTTTGATATTTGAGTAGTGTAATTAGCATATTTGATAGTAGCATCAGATCATTCCTCAGAATAGCAAAATTATATTAACTAATAATCATGAAATAGTTATAATGACCAGAAACAAAGCACATGATGAAAATATTGTTTTATTAAAATATATATATAAATTATAAAAATTATTGTCTATTAACTAAGTGAATTTAAACAAAGATAAAATACATGTAAAATATTTGCTTTTAGCAAATGAAAATAGTATATTGTGTGGTCTTGCAAAGTTTCATTGTTTTGAATTTATGACACCACACACACACACACACACACACTACTCTAACTGGGCTATGTTACTACAGACTCTCTTTCTTCCTCCTATCCTCCCCCTTTCTTCCTTGTTTCCTTCTTTTCTTCCTTTTTCTCTTGTCTCTCTTTTCTTTATTATTGGAGAAGCAATATGTCTGCTTATCTGTGGGTTTTCTAAATTTAGTTTTTCTTTGCTATCTTTTCCTCAAAGTCTACAAAATATGGAAAAGTCAAATCTTTTTGTCAGTCAGTTAAAGCTCTCTGTAAGCTGTATTCTTTTTAACAAGTCAATATTTCTCCTCAAATGACAATTACTCCATAACCTCAAGAATACTATATTCTCTTCTTTGTGCCCATGATAATGTCATTCTCTTCTCATCTGATATTCCTTTACCTAACTAGTTAAAATGTTTTTAATTAAGATGAAACACAGTCTTCTTTGTTATAAATTTGCTTATATTGATTCATCTTTCCCTGTTCTTTAAATCTTGTGCTTTATTTCCCATGCCACACAGTGAAATATTTAGTTATGGCCATAAAATATAAATATAGTATGGCAAAGAGAATAATTATATAAATAACCTATCTTCATATATTATCACCTTGTGACCTATCATATTTCCTCTATACCTCTGCCCTTTTTCTTGTTATCAGCTTTGTAATTTTTAAACAACTCCCAGTAATCATATCATTTTATCTATAAATATCATCACGTGAATCTCTAAATAATAGGGACTTTTAAAAAGCACAGTCATTTTGAGAATTTTTTTTATTTTTGAACTTAAATATCAGATTTTTCAGGTAAAATTACATGCTAAGTTTATTGAGATTGATTGAAAAGTAAAATCTTTAATCAGAATTCCTATGATTCAGCATACTAAGCATTCATTCCTTATTTCATAAGAACATGAGAAGAAATAAGAATAAACTTTACCCTAGGATGATTTTTCTCTTAAGCACAGTGTTGGAAGTATCTGTGAGATTCATTGCAGACTTATGAAGGCCCATGGGATTCACCCAGTTTGCTGAGAGTTATATTAGTAAACCTATTTATGCAGGACTCAAAGGTGAAGGCTAATATACAAGGAAACAAAAACTCCCACAAAAATCAATCATCCATCTCTGGAATAGAATTCTGATCAAGGTGTAAATGAAAAACCAAGACAAATACTGAACTGAAATTGGAAAAAGAACTAGGAACATTAATTCAGAGTCAATTTCTAAGTTCTAAGTGAGTTTAAAGTGAGAGTCTATTTCAAATGTTGATTTGTATGTGCTATAATCCTGAGCTAACCAAAAATCTTAACTGTGGTGAATTCTTAGGTTTTTCTCTCTTTCATAGAGCTTCCACATTTATTGATAAATTATACAAGAAGGACACTGAAACAAAAAGATTTGGAATAGTGAGCTACAAATCAAGGACACTGCTTTCGTTATGAGCTCAAAAAAATAAGAATACCTTCTGGGCAAGTATAACACACAAAAAGAACTTCCTACAGGGCTGAAAGTCTCCTAACTTTTCATTAAATAAAAGAAAGAATAGATGTTCCATCAAATTTCACATATTTACATATTGTTGATGAAGGAGAACTCTTCATAAGTATTCAGAATGTCTGGATATATTTGGTTGTATAGGAGTCCATATTTTAAAAAATAGAAGCATTAATTTAGCAAAATAAATCATCTACATGAGTTATACTTTAGTTATAAGTAAGGATTATTTCTAAGGAAGCATGAATACAAAGTAAACATGTTCCATAGGAAAATATGTTTCAATGCAATAATACTCCTAAATTTTAGAAAAAAATAAGTACTTAGAGTTTTGAAATGATTGAAGGAGATAAAGCTTGATATTTAATGTTCACCAAAACAAGTATTTATTCAAAAGCAAGTTCAGAAATATCACAGAATGAAAAGGAAGACAAAATAGATCATTTTGCAGAGCATTTAACTACATCTTGGTAGAGCATTCAAATCATCCATTAGAGATATGGACATCTGCCAATTGGAAAAGTTGTAAGTGCATGGTGGTAACATCTTTGAAGTATTAGAGAATGAAAATTGGATAAACATTGAGTCCCCAAATAATGATCAGGTCTTTCAAAAGAGTCTAGTTGATGAATATCTTCCATAGAAAGTGGGGTGAAAGTAGCCAAAGCCATAACCACCATCACATCCAAGGCCATAGCTGGAACCAAAGCCATAGCCCAGGCCACCCAAACCACCAAGGCCACAGCCAAGACTGCCATAGTAGTTGCCGTAGTAGTAGTGCATCGTGTCAGAGGCTGAAGGTTTGGTTGGATGTTGAAGGTGAGTTTCCTGAGAATGTAGATCACTAACTGCGTGCAGACTTTTATATCCCCTCCTTAAGGGTATGCGGTAAGCCACAAAACACAAATGCCATTCTCTTTGAAAATGTATCCTTGGTGAAAAATGGTACTATTAGGTCATGGTTTTCTTATTAAACATAGTTCTAAAGATTCATGAAGACATTTTTCCTTTGAACATACTTTAATTTTCATAACTCAAGATTAATATTTGCTTTAATTATGTTCATCTTCAAAGCTGATTTTTTCATGCATTTCTACATTAAAATTAAATGCTCAGGCTTTCTTTCAGGAAACAGATAATTCCTGACATTTTTCTGGAATTTTTAATACTGACAAATGGTATTTATTTTTTCTGTCTTAGATTTTGTTTTTATCTTTCCCAAATACCTTTTTCTTTAATTATTCAGTAATTAAATTAGAAATTTGTTAAATTTAATTATGAAAAATAAAGCCCAGGTTTGTTATCAATTAGATAACAAAGACATCATCTATTTAGAAAAATTTGGACAAGTTATAACTACCCTCTTTTCTGCATATTCTATGTCACCAACTTTTAACCATCTCTGCACTTGCAAATACCAAATTCTATAAGAGAACTGACCTGTCCTCACACAAAACAGCATGATTTTCTTCTCTTCCCTTACAAAAAAAAAAAAAAATCCTCCTGACCACCTGTGATATACCAGTGTTTCCTGTAACTGGGAGTTGGCATCTTTGTTATATATTTTTTCTCACATGTACTTATTCTCTCGGGGGGAAAAAAAAAAAACTGACTCTTGTCCCTGTGCCATTTTCACCCATACTAGCTCAGAATCCCACTATTTTATTTATTTTACTATTATTTTTTAATTTATTTATTTTAAGTGGAGGCTAATTACTTTACAATATTGTGGTGCTTTTTATCATACCTTGACTTGATCAGCCACGGGTGTACAGGTGTCCCCCCAACTTGAACCCCGCTCCCACCTTCCTCCCCACCCCAACCTTCTGGGTTGTCCCAGAACACCAGCTTTGAGTGCCCTGCTTCATGCACGGAAATTGCACTGTCATCTATTTTACATATGGGAATTTGCATGTTTCAATCCACTGGCTTACTACTCAGTTCAGTTCAATCGCTCAGTCGTGTCCGACTCTTTGCGACCCCATGAATCGCAGCACGCCAGGCCTCCCTGTCCATCACCAACTCCCAGAGTTCACTCAGACTCACGTCCATCGAGTCAGTGATGCCATCCAGCCATCTCATCCTCTGTCATCCCCTTCTCCTCCTGCCCCCAATCCCTCCCAGCATCAGAGTCTTTTCCAATAAGTCAACTCTTCGCATGAGGTGGCCAAAGTACTGGAGTTTCAGCTTTAGCATCATTCCTTCCAAAGAAATCCCAGGGTTGATCTCCTTCAGAATGGACTGGTTGGATCTATTAGCATGGTATTTCTTCTCCCTTTCACACTGCCATCTAGTGGTCAGATTTCTTTATTATTTTTTTCCTTTTCATTTCTTTTCCTTTTTCACCCACTGCAGTGTCAACATCTGTTTGTTGAGAAGCAAACACTGTGATGGAGTCAAGAATGACATCAAGGAGGAACATCAGTGAAAGGAAAAGAAAGTAAGTAGGACTAAGCAGGGGAGTCATGAAACCATAACGCAGACCCTACAAATTCTCCGCTGCCCAGGAGGAACACTTCAGCAAAGATTGCTTTCAGAGGAGACCCACGTTAAGCAGAAATGCTGTGCCTAGTGAGTGATTGCCAGCTGACCTATGAACAGAGCATCTCTAGCTCAAGGATTGAGGTAGAACCTGACCACACTAACGTCTTGTTCTCTGGGTAGTGACTCCTACTGGAGGAAAGATTTGAGAGGTTGATCTCCATGTTTGGAGTTTAACAGTATTTCATAATATAAGGCATTGAAAGATTGTTTTAAGTAATAAAAATGCTGTGGTAAGTAAATACTTTGGCCCCAAATCTAGTTTTGGATAGTCCTTATTAATCCCAAGTTTAAAAACTTTTGTTCTTATGTAAACACAGTCCTGTTCTTACCATTCCTTCCCTCAAAAAGGCATACAATATGAAGAGAAAAAGTCCCTTTACGTAATGTTTGAGATATGCCAAAATCTGTGTTCCCACTAAGAAGTTAACACTGACCCTCAAGCTTCACTTTACATTATTACACATTCTCTTTATCCACATGAAATGTACTTGTTGATGTTGTTACCATTGTATATTTTACCTGTGAACTAAGATGAAGATATCCTTCAGTAGTGTCATTTTATGCTGAAATAGTTGCTTTACAGTTTATTGAAAAGCTAAGGCTTTGGTTAAAAACAGTGAGAGAGAACTGTCTTAACTTTCCTAATTACCTGGAATCATGAAAAGCAATTAGCAAAAACTGTGACTTTAATAACCATTTTCTGGTTATCTTTGAGCCCAGTGGCAGAAGTGTATGTAAGAAATCACTTGAGTATCACCAAGTCCTGTATGGTTCAACCAGTTGAATGAGGCATCCATGAATGTTTGTTCTTGTGATAGTAGGAATATTCGGAGGTGAAAACAGGGGTATGAGGAAGGTGGTAGTGGAGTCAGGAGGCAGTAACCAATCTCAGGATTGATTGCAGAAGGCCAAAGACAGGAATTAGAATTCCCGGCAAGGGTTAAAGGAGGAACAGTGTCAGGAGCCATCCAAAGCAAGAGCATTCATTCCAAACCCATGTCTATAAATGAGAAAAAAGAAAAATCAAATATCAGAAAGTAAACTGATATAAATTGCAGTGCTGAAATAACCAAGGAAGAGAGAGCACAGGGAAGTCTCAGCCTTCCTCCTCTTTCATAAGAGAAGATGCTATGAGACTCTAACGACTTTGACTTCCATAGGCACAGTGGCATTTAGGCACTCTAAAGAGAGGGAAAGATGCAGAAGTTGCTTTTTTCTTACACAACTAAGGAAAATAACAATACCTGTGGGATACATGCACAACAATGGAAACAGTGAGAGACTTTATTTTGGGGGCTCCAAAATCACTGCAGATGGTGACTGCAGCCTTGAAATTAAACAGTGCTTGCTCCTTGGAAGAAAAGCTATGACCAACCCAGACAGCATATTAAAAAGCAGAGACATTACTTTACCAACAAAGGTCCATTTACTCAAAGCTATGGTTTTTCTGGTAGTCATGTATGGATGTGAGAGTTGAAGAAGAAAGAAACCTGAGTGCTGAAGAATTGATGCTTTTGAATTGGAGAAGGCTCTTGAGAGTCCCTTGGATGGTAAGGAGATCAAACCAGTCTATCCTAAAGGAAATCAATCCTGAATATTCATTGGAAGGACTGATGCTGAAGCTGAAACTCCAATTCTTTGGCCACCTGATGTGAAGAACTGACTCATTGGAAAAGACCCTGATGCTGAGAAAGGTTGAAGATGGGAGGTGAAGGGGATGACAGAGGATGAGATGGTTGGATGGCATCACCGACACAATGGACATGAGTTTGAGTAAACTCCGGGATTTAGTAATGGACAGGGAGGCCTGACACGCTGCAGTCCATGGGGTCGCAAAGAGTTGGACATGACTGAGCGACTGAACTGAAGTGACATGCATAAAAAACACATAAAAATAACAAAGAATTTTGTTTTCTTCTTACATACTGGAGATTAAAAAAAAAAAACGATATTGTACCTAATTCAGAATGGATATCACCAGTTGTAAAGAAAGAGCGAAAGAATAAGAAAGAAAGTAAAAGAGAGAGAAAGGAAGGGAGGAAGGGAACGAGGAAGGAAAAGAAAAAAAGTCTTCCTTAAAAAAAGAGGAAGAAGCCTGACTTTAGCCTTTGCTGGTTTCTGTGATGTCAGTATTCTGATCAATGTCTCTTTCAGTCAACCAAAGTCAAGCCACTAAACATGAAGTTGAAGAGCGATGCTCAACATCACTCTTGTGAGCCAGTATGAGACAGCTCCATCCCACCAACAAAAGTTGCATATACTGGAGATTTTGAATGTATTTATAATTACGAATGTCTAAGTTATTTAGTGCCATTGAGTGTTATATAATAACGGAAGGATTTTCTGGTTAAAATTCATGGCAAATAAACAATTATGGTCTTAAAAGTTCTGACTTTTATATCTAAGGAAACATTGACATGAATTAAGGACTTTTATTCTTTCACAGAGAAAAATATATGTGTGTGTATGTCTGTATGTGTCTGTGTGAGTGTGTATATATATATATATGAGTGTATATATATATATATATACACTCACATATATATGTGTGAGTGTATATATATATATAATTATGTCTATAATTATATATACACAGATATATAATTATAGACATATATAATTTAATCTATATAATCTTTTAAAAAAAACTCACCCATTTTTCAAAAATTTATTTTTGAAACATAAAATTCAAGTGTTTATCCATTAAGGCTGCCTATCGTAGAATACCATATACTGGATGACTTATAAACAACAGATATTTCTCACAGTTCTAGAGACTAGAAATCCAAGATCAAGTTTCCAGAAGATCTAGTGTCTGGTAAAGATCCATTTCATCGTTCATGGACCGTTGTCTTCTCATGCCCTCACGTGGCAGAAGGAGTGAGGGAGCTCTCTGGGATCTCTTTTATGAGAGCACTAATCTCATTCGTGAAAGCTCTTCCCTCATGACCTAATCACCTCCCAAAGAACCTGCCTCCAAATGCTATCACGCTGGGGATTGTATTTCAATATAGGAATTCCCAGGGGATATAAATATTCAGGTTCTGGCAGTGCATTAGAATAGATGAAAAGAAAGGAAGTCAAGTTATCGTAAGTTCATGGAAAATTTATTAAAATGTTATCTCCAGAAATGTCACAGAAAGTATAAGGAAGGTGGTGGCATGTAATGTATGTATGTTTATGTATATTCTATATGTGTGCATATTCTATATATGGCAATATCCAGTCTGAGTAGCAAAACTCTTATCAGAGAGATAGGTCCCTAACGAAATTAATATTCCCTTTACATGGTGATATCTTCTTGGTGGCCTAAGGGAAGCTCTCAAGAATGTCATTGGTCATGTTTGTGTCTTATTTGTGTTCAGTTGCTCAGTGGTGTCTGACTCTTTGTGGTCCCATAGACTATAACCCACCAAGCTCCTCTCTCTATTGAATTTTCCAGGCAAGAATATTAATGTGGGTTTCCATTTCCTTCTCCAACGGATCTTCTTTATCCAAAGATTGAATGACATCTCTTGCATCTCCTATATTGGTTGGCAGATTCTTTACCACCAGCACCATGTGGGAAGACTTCAAGAAGGTCACTGGTCATGTTGGAAGACCAAAAAAGAAACATATCACAGAAAATACTGTAATAACCTGAGTTCTGAAATCATGGTCATCTTTTTCAGTAGAACCTTGAGAACCAATATCTTCAATGGAAAAGAAAGCAAGATTTTAGATTTCCATAGCCAAATTTATTAGGTAATATGCCCCAAAATATCCCCAAAGGAATCAAGAAGGAAGTTCAGTTCAATAACACAGCTGGAACAATGGTACCCAACCTGGGTTATGAGATTATGGATCAAGGAAACAAATCTTCTCAGATTCAGAGGATTAGCCTACATTTTGATGTCTTCTTTAGCAGCAACTCAGGAAAAGCTCTTGAAGATGTCACTAATGATAGTGAAAGAAGGAACAGAATTACTTGATGACAATAATATTAAAGCTGTGAATTTTCACACACTGGACTGTGTTCTCAGAAGAATCTAGATGACGAGTATCTCCCATAGAAAGAAGGATGGAAGTAGCCACAGCCGTAACCACCATAGGCTCCAAGACCATAGGTGGAGCCATAGCCATAGCCCAGGCCACCAAAGCCACCAAGACTATAGCCAAGGCCACCATAGTAGATGCCGTAGTAGTAGCTCATTGTGTCAGGGCTTGAGGATTTGGTTGGATGTCAAAAGTGACTCTCCTTAGAATGGATATTACCAGCTGCATCAGACTTTTATACTCCTTCATTGTGGGTGTGGTCCCCTCCATGGATATTTTGCATTCCTGTTTATTTTCACAACTGCACAAAACAGCCCAATTATATCTTTGCCTTTTGATTTTAAAAGTTTTGGTGCTACTGATGCATGATTTCATTTACATATTTGCTTCATCTGCACTGCTTGCAGCTGGAGTCTTTTAATAAAAGGTAATTACTATCAAGTCTTTAAAGCCTATGACTGTGCTTAACATTACCTAACTAGATGACTGGGTACAATCTACCCTCTTCTTGCATCATATCTAAGTTTTCTAGTTTTTGACTCTTATTTTCTTCCTTTCAAAAGAGCCAGAGCTCTCCTTCTAGACTAAATATGTATATTTTTCTGTTTACTTCTTGAAATGAGTTTTAAAGTGTTAGAACACATTGGTTGAGTGCCCAGTATATGGAGCCCCACAAGTCTTTCATTCAAATCTTGGTTCTATCCATCAGACATTGTGTAGACTTGCATTTCCCAATCTCTTAAAAATGTCAATTTTCACATATGTGCAAAGAGAATAATAATTCCCATCTCTGGTTTTGACCTTTGCAGCAAAGTTCCCTAAAGATAGAGCAACAATCTTTGTGTGTTTTACTTCTCTATCAGCTCACCAAAGTAATTATGTGAAAGGAATGTAGAACTGTGGAAGATTCCCTTCTTATGTACCTTTGAAGATGCTTAAAGGTGCACAGGTTGAGGCAATAAAGAAAAGAAGATATGTAAGAGTTCTTATCTGTAAAATGAAAGGGCATTACCTCTTTCATTTTGGGAAAAATCTATACTCAATTAGTTCTGAAATATTTGAATCATGGTAAAATTATATTAGCTCAAGAAGGAAAAATATCTTGGGGACTTCTCTGGTGGTCCAGTGGCTGAGACCGCCCCTTCCAAGGCAGGAAATTTGATCACTGGTCAGTGAGCTAAGATTCCATATGTCTGATAGCCTCATGGCCAGAAACAACAAATAATATTGTAACAAATTCAATAAAGACTTTAAAAAGGGTCCACATCAAAAAAGTAAAAAAGAAGTAACAACATCTTATAAGAAAGCTTTATTTAAGTCTTTTATAAGGAATCACGCCAGGCTTCCCAAGTGGCGCTTATGGTAAAGAACAAGCCTGCCAATACAGGAGATGCAGGAAATATGGGTTTGATCTGTGAGTAGGGAAGATACCATGGAGGAGGAAATAGCAACCCACTCCAGTATCTTCCCTTGGAAATTTCCATGGACAGTGGAGCTTGATGGGCTACAGTCCACACAGTTACACAGAATCAAATATGACTGAGCAACTAAGTGCAAGCACAAGGAATCATTACTAAGAAATATAATTCAAAATGAAGCATATTGTTTGCCAGTACAAATACTGGCAAAACTTAAGTGAAAAAAATTCCACTTAGAGGAATAAATAAACCAACTTTTCTATGTCAATAAAGCAATTTTATTGGAAACATGCACAGATATTTTTCTCTATGGAATAAGAAATTCAGAACAGTGTTGATAATGTGGCAACGATAGAAGTTTTCACTGGGGGTGAAATTTTAAAGAGAAATAAGCCCTCCTATTTCAGCCTGGTCCTGTGTGTGTAGTGTGGCTGCTGCATTAGTGGTCCACACTAGGCTATCAGGAGAGCACTTGCAATAAAGGGGTCAAGATGAATACATTATTTTGATACACTGAAGAAGCAGAAGAAGAAAGGGAGTACAATAATACAGACCCAAAGGACTGAGAGATCAATACATTTAGAATGCAATGTAAAGAAATTATCCCATAGAAAGAAAGTAGAACGTGGCCATAGCCTAAATCATTCAAATCTACCTATTTCAAACTCAAGCCACCAATATATCAAGTGCCATCATAACCTAGCCTGGCATAGTTGTTACTGTGGTAGCTCACAGAGGCTAGAGAACAGTTTTAACAATGAAAGTACACCTTAAAAGTTCAGACTTCAAAGGACACTACCTACAGTTCAGTTGCTCTGCAAAGTCCAACTCTTTGCAACCCCATGAATTGCAGCACGCCAGGCCTCCCTGTCCATCACCAACTGCCCAAGTTTACCCAAACCCATGTCCATTGAGTCGATGATGCCATCCAACCATTTCATCCTCTGTCGTCCCCTTCTCCTCCTTCCTTCAATCTTTCCCAGCATCATGGTCTTTTCAAATGAGACAGCTCTTTGTATCAGATGGCCAAAGTATTGGAGTTCCAGCTCCAACATTAGTCCTTCCAATGAACACCCAGGACTGATCTCCTTTAGGATGGACTGGTTGGATCTCCTTGCAGTCCAAGGGACTCTCAAGAGTCTTCTCCAACACCACAGTTCAAAAGCATCAATTCTTCAGCACTCAGCTTTCTTCACAGTCCTACTCTTACATGCATACATGACCACAGGAAAAAGCATAGCCTTGACTAGTTGGACCTTTGTTGACAAAGTAATGTCTCTGCTCTTTAATATGTTGTCTAGGTTGGTCATAACTTTCCTTCCAAGGAGTAAGAGTCTTTTAATTTCATGGCTGCAGTCACCATCTGCAGTGATTTTGGAGCCCCCCAAAATAAAGTCTGCCACTGTTTCCACTGTTTCCCCATCTATTTCCCATGAAGTGATGGGACCAGATGCCATGATCTTAGTTTTCTGAATGTTGAGCTTTAAGCCAACTTTTTCACTCTCTTCTTTCTCTTTCATCAAGAGACTCTTTAGTTCTTCTTCACTTTCTGCCATAAGGGTGGTGTCATCTGCATATCTGAGGTTACTGATACTTCTCCCGGCAATCTTGATTCCAGCTTGTGCTTCTTCCAGCCCAGCGTTTCTCATGATGTACTCTGCATATAAGTTAAATAAGCAGGGTGACAATATATAGCCTTGACATACTCCTTTTCCTATTTGGAACCAGTCTGTTGTTCCATGTCCAGTTCTAACTGTTGCTTCCTGACCTGCATACAGATTTCTCAAGAGGCAGGTCAGGGAGTCTGGTATCCCCATCTCTTGAAGAATTTTCCACAGTTTATTGTGATCCACACAGTCAAAGGCTTTGGCATAGTCAATAAAGCAGAAATAGATGTTTTTCTGGAACTCTCTTGTTTTTTTCCATGATCCAGCGGATGTTGGCAATTTGATCTCTGGTTCCATACTGGCTTGGAGAATTTTGAGCATGTCTATATTTCATCATTGAGAAGAGTAACCAACATTACCCAGTGTTTTTATTAATTTCCCAAGAAAAATATATAAATCTAACTACTTTATGACTTTTAGTTTGGTTTAAATTTTATTACAGCTTATTTTGATGCTTTTTCTAATTTCATAATCAGTCCCAGATTTTTTCTAACTCCTGCTACTGCTGTACCCTTCCTAATTGACCTTGAGAAAGTACTTACTTTATTTCTGTTTTCTTATCTCTATGTTCATAATATATTTTTTCTGAAAGACTAAATCTTTAATAATTTAATTAAATAAAATGAATACTCATGGCCAATAATTAGAAGTTACGGGGAATGCAATATGTATATGAATTTTCTCTAGTTGTATGCAGCGTCAATTAGTTTGACCTTACTTGATAACAATTATTTCCTAAAAAGCTTCAAAAACTATGGAGAGATAGTGAGGGCAGGACTCTTCATAAAAGGATAAGACAAGTGAAAAATCTGCATTAGTCAAAGTGGCTAAAATAACAAATTACATAACAGTGTTTTTTTTACAGTTAGTACCAGAGTTTGCTGTTCTGTGCAATTTATAGAAGAGAAATTATGGAGATCTAAGTCATAGTAGTGAAAGTCAGGGGAAGTAGCTGAACTCAAGTTTTAAGACATTTTCCAAGTCCCATACCTAAAATTAGAGTACCTGTCAAGGATGTGAGAAGCACAAGCTTTCTTTCAAGAAAATGCCTCAGTTAAATTATTATAAGAACAATTTCTAAAGAATTTTCCCTAAGAAAATTAATCCTAGAGGAAAAATAAGTATAAAATATATTGCTTATACATTGCAAAATTTACATAAAACATGTTCCCATTAATATGTGGACAAGACACTAAAATTTTCAATGGCAATAAATAAACTTATAAGAAATATGACCAGGATTATTATCATAAATAAGGAAGTTAGTACCATGTTAATCAGCCACAATTAGGACAAAAATCAGTCCTTTATGTAGAAGCTCGTTTCAAGGTAAGTGGTTTTTACTTTTTGTGGTCAAAGATGGGCTCCGAATAGTAAGTTAAAATTTTTGTTGTTTTTTTTTCAGTTGCTAAGTCATGTCTGACTCCTTGTGACCTCATACTGTAGCATGTCAGGCTCCCCTGTCCTTCACTATCTCCCAGAGTTTGCTCAAACTCATGTCCACTGAGTCAGTGATGCCATCTAACCATCTCGTCTGGTAGAAAAAATAATTTTGTGCTAATTATATAAAAGATTTGGTCTTCTTAATATAAGTTTTTTAGTAGAATAGAAGGGACAAATATCTTTCATAGGAAAAAGGACAGTGGAAGCTGAAGCCATATCCGTAATGGCCATTAATCCACAGTTAGGGGCAGAGACAGGGACAGGGCTCAGGCTACTATAGTAGATTTATAATGCCACCACCAGCACAGTTTTTTGTATTCTCTTATGAGTGGGAGTAGCCAATCCCATATCCAGAAATTCTGTTTAATTGGAATAAGGTCAAAGCATCAATATTTTAAAAACTCCCAGAAGATTCTAGAATATAATGAGTTAAGAACTAACAACTCAGTGATATGACAGAGATCCCAACTAGATTCCATCAGTTTTCCAGTAAATATTTAGAGTTCTCTTTATGTCAGTTTTCTATGTTCAGAGGCAAAGCTTAAAATAAAAAATAAAATGCCTGACCTCATTAGGATTACATTCCAGGGAGATGGCAATAAATACACGATTTAATAAAGATATGTTTTTGAAGAAATGAATTACATACAGAGAGGATATGCCACTAACGTAAAATGATCAAGAAAAGTCAGTTTGGATAGATATTTGAACACAAGGATGAAGTAAAAGAGATACATTTGTTAAGTGTTTAAGCCAAAAAACAAGCTGTGTGTATGTTCTAAGTCGCTTCAGTCATGTCTGACTCTGTGATCCTATGGACCATAGCCCATCAGGTTCTTCTGTCCAAGGGATTCTCCAGGCAAGAATACTGGAGTAGGTTGTCATGCCCTTCTCCAGGGGATCTTCCCCATCCAGGGGAAGATCTTGCCTCTCTTATGTCTCATTTGGCAGGCAAGTTCTTTACCACTAGTACCACCTGGGAAGCCCCAAAGGAAATTCTCATCTAAACATTCTAAGGTGGGAATTATTTTGCATGATGAAGTAGTGAGAAAGCTACTGTGACTATATTAGGCTATCAGCTAAGCTAACAGTAAAGGAAAGGATGTTGAGAGATAAATTCAGAAAGTTAGGCAGTGGTGAGGTTATGGAGGCAGGGCCTTCTGGGACTTGTTCTCAGCCTTTTGGCTAAGATCAAGCATAGTATGGGAGCTTTCCAGATAGTACTGGGATAAAGAATCCACCTCCCAATGCAGGAGATGCAAGAGGCATAAACTCAATCCCTGGATCGGGAAGACTCCCTGGAGTAGAAAACCGATTCAGTATTCTTGCCTGAAAACTCTTATGGACAGAGGAGCCTAGCAGGCTACAGTCCATAGAGTCACAAAGAGTCAGACACAGTAGAGCACAGCGCAATGATTTTTAATGGAATTTTAGATGTAATGGAGGATTTTCCCTCGTGGCTCACACAGTAAATAAATTGCCTGGAATGTCAGAGATGGGGTTCAATTCCTGGGTCAGGAAGATCCCCTGGAGCAGGGAATGGCTGCCCAAAGCTATTGAAAATGTTTAAGACAAGAAGGTGATCTGATTGACATCTTGCTACTGTTTGATGCATGAATTGTAGGTGCTCAAGAATGGAACCTGAGAGTCCAAGGTTGTTGCAGTAATTTAGGCAAGAAAAAGTAGCAGATTCTAACAAGGACTTGCTGCTGGATAGGACACAGAAGATAGATATAAGGAAACAAAGGATAAAATCTTGGTTTTAGGCTTAGGAAGTTTGCTGAATGCCTTTGGCATTATATTTAAAAGGAAGCCTAAATGGAGGGCAGAATGTGAAAACATTAAGAGTTATGATGTACTGTAACCCAGTGTTCATTGCAGCACTATTTACAGTAGCCAGGATGTGGAAGCAACCAAAGTGTCCAATGACAAATGAGTGGATAAAGATGTGGTCACATTCCGTATACATGTCTGGAATATGTATAATATTCTGTACAATGCAGTGGAATATTACTCTGTCATAAAAAGGAATGAAATTGTGTCATTTGTAAAGATATGGATGAACCTAGAGTCTGTCACACAGAGTGAAGTCAGGAAAACAAATATCAGATATTAACACACATATGTGGAATCTAGAAAAATGCTACAGATGAACCCATTTGCAGAACAGAAATAGAAATGCAGACATAGAGAACAGACTTGTGGACACAGCAGGGCAAAGAGAGGTGGGACAAATTGGAAGGTAGGTTTGATGTGTATACACTACAATGTGTAAAATAGACAGCTATCGGGAAACTTCTGTATAGCACACGGAGCTTAGCTCGGTGCTCTGATGACCTAGGTGGGTGATGTTGCTGGTGGTGGTGGGGGGTGGTCAGAGGTCCAAGAGGGAGAGGATATATGTATGCATATAGCTGATTCCTTCTCTTGTACAGCAGAAACTAACACGACATGGTAAAGCAATTATACTCCAAATTAAAAAATGTTATGATGTGCATATATGAGATGTCTATTTAAAATGTTGAACAGATAGTAGGATATGCCACATTGAACTGGAGGGAAGAGGTTAGGAGACAATTATTAAAATGATGTTTACAACATGATATTGCGTGCGGTAATTGGAGAGAAAGTAGATGAATAAGAGTTCAGCCCTGGGGACTTCTGGCACGTAAAGTAGGAAACAGAAAAAGAATCCAGCAAAGGAGCCTGAGATAAGGTGAATAATGCAGTAGGAGGTAAATATGGGGAGTGTGGTGATCAGGAGATAAATGAAGATCTTTCAACAAAGAGTAATGAGTAAGTTTATTGTATATGGTGTTGAAGAATGGTTGAAAAATAAGAGGCTTAATTAGAGTAGAGGGGCTGGCATCCATTGCACAAGTGGAAGGGCAGCTTTAGACAGGTCAGGGTTGTAGTATGTATAAGGTAGATTATTAAAAAATGATTGGGGTAGACAGAATTATAAAGACATACCATCAGTGTTTTTTATCTCTTGATTGTTTAATTGAAGATGAATCTAGGGACTTCTGTGAAAGGACTTTGCAGACATAAGTGAAAATGAAGTCGCTCAGTAGTTTCCAATTCTTTGTGACCCCATGGACTGTAGCCTACCAGGCTCCTCTGTCCACAGAATTTTCCAGGTAAGAATACTGGAGTGGGTTGCCATATCCTTCTCCAGGGGATTTGCCTGACCCAGGGATTGAACCCGGGTCTTCTGCATTGCAGGCAGACATTTTACCATCTGAGCCACCAGGGGAAGCCCCTGCAGACATAATGTGAGAGACCTGTGTTTGATCCCTGGGTCAGGAAGATCCCCTGGAGAAGGAAATGGCAATCCACTCCAGTATTCTTGCCTGGAGAATTGCATGGACAGAGGAGCCTAGTGGGCTATAGTCCATGGGGTCACAAAGAGTTGATACAACTGAGTGACAAAGCACAGCAAATGACTGAGTAAAGTCATCTCTCTCATATTTAAGAGGATATTTAAACATGTTTTTAAAGCATTCTATTAGTTTTCATTCTATTTAGCCTTCAAAGCAAACCTGTGGCTATGGTGCAAAATGATAGTTATATATTCAAAGAGGACTTTATACATTTAAATGTTTAAAATAGGTTTTATGACATCAAATAGAACCACTATCTGGCTAAATATTTTTAAATCTCGTATGACGTCTATATTACTTTATTTATATTAAATAAATCACATAAAATCTACTCATAGAAAATAATGCAAAATCATGAAACCTCTTTATAAAACTGGTGAAAATGTATCACTATTCTAATTTCCTTTAATGGTCAATTAGCAGTTTCTAGAGCATAATTTCATATTGTCAATTTTTTTTCAAACGTAGAAAATGGATATGTAAATGATAAAGCATGCAAACCAAGAGATTTTGAGTAAAAGAAAAAATGAAAATTATTTAAAAAACAAGTTTGCAAAACAGAGGATCCATGCATGACATTCACATTTATTCAGTTCAGTTCAGTTCAGTCGCTCAGTCATGTCCGACTCTTTGCGACCCCATGAATCGCAGCACGCCAGGCCTCCCTGTCCATCACCAACTCCCAGAGTTCACTCAGACTCACGTCCATCGAGTCAGTGATGCCATCCAGCCATCTCATCTTCTGTCGTCCCTTTCTCCTCCTGCCCCCAATCCCTCCCAGCATCAGAGTCTTTTCCAATGAGTCAACTCTTCTCATGAGGTGGCCAAAGTACTGGAGTTTCAGCTTTAGCATCATTCCTTCCAAAGAAATCCCAGAGTTGATCTCCTTTAGAATGGACTGGTTGGATCTCCTTGCAGTCCAAGAAACTCTCAAGAGTCTTCTCCAACACCACAGTTCAAAAGCATCAATTCTTCAGCGCTCAGCTTTCTTCACAGTCCAACTCTCACATCCATACATGACCACTGGAAAAACCATAGCCTTGACTAGACGGACCTTTGTTGGCAAAGTAATGTCTCTGATTTTCAATATGCTATTTAGGTTGGTCATAACTTTTCTTCCAAGGAGTAAGCGTCTTTTAATTTCATGGCTGCAGTCACCATCTGCAGTGATTTTGGAGCCCCAAAAAATAAAGTCTGCCACTGTTTCCACTGTTTCCCCATCTATTTCCCATGAAGTGATGGGACCAGATGCCATGATCTTCGTTTTCTGAATGTTGAGTTTTAAGCCAACTTTTTCACTCTCCTCTTTCACCTTCATCAAGAGGCTTTTTAGTTCCTCTTCACTTTCTGCCATAAGGGTGGTGTCATCTGCATATCTGAGGTTATTGATATTTCTCCCCCCAAGTCTTGATTCCAACTAGAGATACCAAGGGAACTTTTATTGTAAAGGTGGGCTCGATAAAGGACAGAAATGGTATGGACCTAACAGAAGCAGAAGATATTAAGGAGAGGTGGCAAGAATACACAGAAGAACTGTACAAAAAAGATCTTCACAACCCATGATCATGATGGTGTGATCACTGACCTAGAGCCAGATATCCTGGGATGTGAAGTCAAGTGGGCCTTAGAAAGCATCACTACAAACAAAGCTAGTGGAGGTGATGGAATTCCGGTTGAGCTATTTCAAATCCTGAAAGATGATGCTGTGAAAGTGCTGCACTCAACATGCCAGCAAATTTGGAAAACTCAGCAGTGGCCACAGGACTGGAAAAGGTCAGTTTTTATTCCAATCCCAAAGAAAGGCAATGCCAAAAAATGCTCAAACTACCGCACAACTGTGAACTTCCAGATGTTCAAGCTGGTTTTAGAAAAGGCAGAGGAACAAAATTGCCAACATCCAGTGGATCATCAAAAAAGCAAGAGAGTTCAGAAAACCATCTATTTCTGCTTTTTTGACTATGCCAAAGCCTTTGACTGTGTGGATCACAATAAACTGTGGGAAATTCTGAAGGAGATGGGAATACCAGACCACCTGACCTGCCTCTTGAGAAATTTGTATGCAGGTCAGAAAGCAACAGTTAGAACTGGACATGCAACAACAGACTGGTTCCAAATAGGAAAAGGAGTACGTCAAGGCTGTATATTGTCACATTTATTAGGCAGAGTCAAATAGCCGTAATAATGGGAACATTTATGAAATAGTTTATTCCTTTGCCTTTAGCTTTTTCAAATGAACAGTAAAAGAATTTAAAAGATGTTTTAAATTTCTCAAGTTCTTTTTTCATTAATATTAAGAAAGTCTAAAAGTTTGATACCTAAAATGGGAAATTTGTGGGAAGAATGGCTCTAATTGTTATACTAATGAAATTGTTAAGCATATTAACAATAGAACACCAAGGACCTTGGTGTGGAAATAGAAGCAGGAGCGCGTTTTAATCTAATGCTAGGCAGGATGATTCTGTAATGATTCTTCAACTAATCACACTTATTGTTGTTTAGTTGTTTAGTCATGTCTGATTCTTTTGTGACCCCATGGACTATAGCCCACTAGGCTCTTCTCTCCAAGGGATTTCCCAGGCAAGAATATTGAAGTGGATTACCATATCCTTCCCCCAGGGGATCTTCCCATCCCAGGGATCAAACACATGTCTCCTGCATAGGCTTGTATCTAGCAGGAAATTTTTAAAACAATAGAGTAGATCAGGTATGTGGAGACAAACCTATTTTACTAGAATTATTACCATCTTTCTTCCTACCCCTTAAGTCCTGAAAAGACTAACATATTTTTAATTATATAAATTTTTCTAAGAGATCAAAGAATGGGACAACTAAAAAGAAGCATTGTAATTATTTATTCCAATTTAAAAGTTTTGCAAATCTTATAAGTGGGATCCATGTGTGAGAGCACAGGAAAATATCTTGTTCAAAAGCCCAAGACATGCATTTATCTGATTGTTTCATGCTGAAATTTAGAGTAAATTGAGAAATTCTTTTGGAAATTGAAAAAGTATAATTTTGATGGGGCATAATATATATTTTGTTAATTCTGTAAATAGACATTTGGAGAAAACCTGACGTAAGTTTTTGGGAAGAGGAGGTTTGTCTGAGGTGAGAAGAAAGACATGGAATAAAGTATGTGAAAAGCATTAGTCGCTCAGTTGTGTCTGACTCTTTGTGACCCCATGGACTATAGCCCACCAGGCTCCCCTGTCCATGGGATTTTCCAGACAAGAATACTGGAGTGTTTAGCCATTCCCTTCCCAGGGATTCAATCCCAATCCAGGGATTAAACCAGATTCTTTACCATCTGAGCCATCAGGGAAGCCCTGGGGAAGAGCATATATAATTCACAAAGGCTGAAATCTCTTTGGCAATAAAAATTTGGGGAACGATATTGATTTGCATAATTAATTCAAGCAGCTAGTGAAAAATCACAAAGTGGTTCTCTGAAATCAATTATAAGCTGCCTTGGGCTAATACCTCTGCTTTTGTTGATGAGACTGTTTGGCTATACATGTTTATGAGAAGCTATAAATTAAACCTCAAGCTCTCTAATGGGCAGTTATAAATGACTGTCTAATTGTCAGTTTAAACAAAATGCATTCTAAATCAAAGTCATCATTTTCTCTTCTTAAATCTCTTTCAGTTATAGGAATTGCATAGAATAGTGGAAAGAATTTGAAGACAAAAACCAAAAGTCTTATGTTGAATTTGTTGTTATTGTTGTTCAGTAGCTAAGTCATGTCTGACTCTTTGCAACATTATGGACTGCAGCACACCAGGCTTCCCTGTCCTTCACTAGCTTCCAGAAAGTGAAGTCGCTCAGTCGTGTCCGATTCTTTGAGACCCCATGGACTGTAGGGGGTCGCATGGGACCCCATGCCCACCAGGCTCCTGTGTCCATGGGATTCTCCAGGCAAGAATACTGGAGTGGGTTGCCATTTCCTTCTCCATGGGATCTTCCTGACCCAGGGATTGAACTCAGGTCTCCCACATTTCAGGCAGATGCTTTAACCTCTGAGCCACCAGGGAAGCACGTCTATCTTCCAGAGCTTGCTCAAATTCACACCCATTGACTTGGTGATGCTATCTAACCATCTTATCCTCTGCCACCCCCTTCTCCTTTTGCCTCCAATGTTAAACATAGAGTATTGATCAGTTCAGTTCAGTTCAGTTGCTCAGTTGTGTCCGACTCTGCAACCCCATGAATTGCAGCACTCCAGGCCTCCCTGTCCATCAAAAACTCCCGGAGTTCACTCAAACTCATGTCCATCAAGTTTGTGATGCCACTATTTTTGGTTAAAATTTGCCTCCCCAAAGACATATTCAAGATGTAACCTCCTCCTTCATGCCTGTAGATGTGACTTTATTTGAAAATTGGTTCTTTTGCAGATTTAATCAAGTTGACACGAAGTCAAAATCATTAGAAAATGAAAGTGTCCGATTCTTTGTGACCCCCGTGGACTGTAGCCTACCAGGCTCCTCTGTTCACGGGATTTTCCAGGCAAGGGTACTGGAGTGGGTTGCCATTTCCTTCTCCAGGGGATCATCCCAACCCAGGGATCGAACCCAGATCTCCTGCACTGCAGGCAGATGCTTTACCATCTGAGCCACCAGGGAAACAAGATGATTAGAGTGGGCCCTAATTAAATATGATTGTTCAATTTGACTGATGTCTGTATCCGAAGGGGAACTTTGGACACAGAGACAGACATTCAAAAAAGATGTAAAAACCCAGAGGGAGAATACCACGTGCAAGGAGAGATTGGAGTTGCTCATCTGCAGACAAGGAGTGCTGATGGTCACCAGCACACCCCTGGGAGCTGGGATGAGGCCAGGAAGGATGCTCCTGCTGGTCTCAGAGGGAGTGTGGTCTTGCTCACACCTTGATTTTGGACTTCGAATTTCCTGAAGTGTGAAACAATACATTTCTCTTGTTTTAAGACACCCAATTGGTGGCACATTTTTACAGCAGCCCTAGGAAATTAATACAATCTCCTACTGTGTCTTATGCACCATAATATACTGATTTGTTTACATGCATATGTGTGCAGTAGAGGGTAAATTTATTTTAAAGTTTTTTTAAAAAAATAAAAGTTATCATCCAATTTAATTAAATATGTATCAATGAAGGAAGGGGCTTCCTTACTTACTAGTACCAGCAAGGTGCTAACGGTAAAAAAATAACCTACCTGCAAATGCAAGAGATGTAAGAGATATAAGAGACGTGGCTTTGATCCCTGGGTTGGGAAGATCCCCTTTAGGAGGGCAACACACTTCAGTATTCTTGCCTTGGAAATCCCATGGACAGAGGAGCCTGGCAGGCTACAGTCCATGGGGTCACAAAGAGTCAGACATGACTGAGTGACTCTGGCACACATATTAATGAAGTAAAGAAATTTGCCTTATATCATATGCAATTTGCCTTAATCTGTCAAAGTCTGAAAGGTCCATCTAGTCACAGCTATGGTTTTTCCAGTAGTCATGTATGGATGTGAGAGTTGGACTATAAAGAAAGCTGAGTGCAAAAGAATTGATGCTTTTAAACTGTGATGCTGGAGAAGACTCTTGAGAGTCCCTTGGACTGCAAGGAAATCCAACCAGTCCATCCTAAATGAAATCAGTCCTGAATGTTCATTGGAAGGACTGATGCTGAAACTGAAGCTACAATACTTTGGCCACCTGATGTGAAGAACCGACTCATTGGAAAAGACCCTGATGCTGGGAAAGACTGAAGGCAGGAGAAGTAGGGGATGACAGAGGATGAGATGGTTGGATGGCATCACCGACTCGATGGACACGAGTTTTAGCAAGCTCAGAGCGTTGGTGATGGACAGGGAAGTCTGGTTTGCTGCAGTCCATGGGGTTGCAAAGAGTTGGACACTACTAAGCAACTGAACTGAACTGATCTGACACAATTAGTCAGTAAGAGAGAGAGAATATTATCTCAGTCTCTTTGCTCACAAACTCATATTTTCCCCAGTATTCTAACTACTTTTTAGAGTTTTTTAGACTTTCCATACTTTTAAAAAGAAACTTTTTATACTTTATTTCCTATGTTGTAGTACTATGAATATTAAAAGATAAAAAATGAAACAGTTTTCAAAATATCTCACAAATAGGTCAAATTTTTAATTACCTCCCCTCTTTCTCACTATTCAGTTCTTTAATGCAACAGCTATTTATTGAGCTAGGCACAGTTCTAGAAGCCTGTTGATTCCAAGTCCAGAGCAGTTTAAACTCAAAAGCCCTTTCAAAGGGCTTCCCTTTAGTCTTTGGTTTTCCTTTAGTTCAATAATCCTTCAACTAACTCTATATAAATAGTCCTATAAATAAAGACCAATAACCTCTCTCATTATTATCCAATTATGGTTTATGAGAAAGAAAAAATAAACAGTCATATATTATAAAGTGTCTGGGACAATCTGTCAAATCAGTACTCTGCCTTCCTGCTGAAGTCTGAGTTACTTCGGGTGGCCAGAGCGGCATCTGAATTTTGTTTGAATAGAAAGAACTGAAAGAAGAACAAACAGTAGGGTTGCATTATGATCTAAAATCCCAAAGCATCAGTCTTTTTTTCTTTTTCAATGGAAGCCAAAGAATTGACGTTCTTCATAGCACAAGGGGTGGCAGTAGCTATGAGTGGGTTGCCATTTCCTTCTCCGACTATCTTCCACACTCAGGGAACAAACCTACATATCCTGCATTGCAGGTGGATGCTTCACACTGAGCCACAAGGAAAGCTATATATATATATATATATATATACACACACACACACACACACAATATATTTACATCATGCATATAATATACATATTTACATCAAAGGTGTGTTTCCCAGGTATGAATTTTATTATCTGCTCAGAGACTTCTACATACCACAGAAAAGGATGTGACAACAAAACAGACTTGCATAATCCTCATTCCATGGCCTCAATGACATAATAGAAAATCTCATTAATCTTTGTTGTTACTGTTTTAATTTTTATTTTATATTAGAGTATAGTTAACTTACAATGTTGTGTTAGTTTTAGGTGTACAGCAAAGTGATTCCATTTTATATATATATATATATATATATCAGAGAAGGAAATGGCAACCCACTCCAGTGCTCTTGCCTGGAGAATCCCAGGGATGGGGCATCCTGATGGGTTGCCGTCTATGGGGTCGCACAGAGTCAGACACGACTGAAGTGACTTAGCAATAGCATATATATGTGTGTGTATATATATATATATATATATATCTCCATTCGTTTTTCAGATTCTTTTCCCATATAGATTATTACAGAATATTTAGTAAAGTTCCCTGTGGTATACAGTAGGTCCTTGTCAAGTATTGATTTTTTATACAGTAATGTGTATATGTTAATCCCAAACTCCTAATTTATCCCTTTTCTCCACCTTCCCCTTTTGGTAACCTTAAGCTTGTTTTCAAAGTCTGTGAGTCTATTTCCATTCTGTAAGTAACAGAAAATTTCATTGCTCTTTTGTCTTCTTAATTTAGGACTACTGTCACAGATTCCCATGAAATGCTATGTGTCTTTATTGACAATGAATGTGGCATCATCAAAGACTACACGTGAGACGACGGCCCTCTGTAAAAGTATCTAGCCAGGTATAACATCTCATGGCTATTCAAAATAATGGGTACATCCTTCATTGGATGAAGTCAATATCATGGAAAATTCCCCTTTTTAAGACTGAAAAAAATGTGGATGATGCTTGTTCAAAATCCCCAAAATGCCACTTTTCCACTTCACTGTGCTCCATCAAGATTTTGAACAGTTTGCTTTTTCCATACTAAAATTGAGTTGCTTAAACACTTGACCATAATCAACTTACTCCTTTTCTTTTTATAAAAGAAATAGTGGTATTATTTTTCACAGCACACTTAACAGTAGTTTCCCAAAGGACTGACAGTGAACTTAGCATTAAATGTCCATTTAACTTATTTGATTGATTGGAATCATGTGAGAATTCAGCATAGATTCTTTTTTGGCACTTGATCTTGACTTTCCAAAATCATCAGCAAATAAAACATGATGAAAACAACTGTTCTAACTCAAGATTCTTATTTAGATTCTTTAGGAAAATGTAACTTTGTCTGTTTACCTTTGTGTACTATTTGTTTGGGACTTTTCAAATTTGTTTGTGTCAAAGAAAATACAAACCAGTGGGAAAACAATCAACATTATTAGGATAATTAGATTTTCTCTGGTAGCTGTCAACTTATTGGACCACAATTTCAAGATTCAGTTTATAATACATCATCAACAAGACAAGGATTTTAATTATTTAGTGGCTATCAATTATTAGTACTAGAAAGATAACACAAAACAAGTTTCATTGCAATGAGCCAACAGGAATTATTTTTACATTCAAAGCACAAACTGTGAATTTAAATTATGCATCAATTATTTCATAAATGAAACGAATGTTCTTTGTTCCTTAAATGGTAGACGTGTCAATATTATAAAGCTTCATCTATCTAAGACACGTGTAAGTAAGCCTTCAGAACTATAAACGTTTGATCCTTTTATGTGAAATGCCCTAAAATGACACAAATTATATCTCTTCCTTCAGGAACTATCAGACACAGGATTAACCAATGTGAAACACGCATGATAAAGAGCAAATTTCTTTGACCTACTGGGAAGTATAGATTTCAGACTTTTCATTGTTAAAAGCAGCAAAATTTCATTTGACAGAAATACTTAGCATGAATTTTTTAAACATTCTGTATTTTTCTGAAGAAGCTAAACCAAAAAGCCTTTTGCAAATTCATCTATTCACGAAAATTAGTAATTTTAAAACATCTTCACATGCATATCTTCCTTTGTTACTATCATTGACTCTCTCATTTTTGCTGAGAAATATCATTTTCTTCATTTTATAAGTGTACTTTTCTTTTGGAAGTAGAATTTTACAACTTTATGATTTATGAAAGTCTAAGGTTTTCTAAAATTTATATAAACAAATAAAGAGATTTAGTGTGATTCATATGACTTCACCCCTAATTCAAATTATCTGAAGGAAATATATAAAAAGTCAACTTTTAAGAATCAAAATATTATAGTTAAGGATATAGTTTGGTTTCTAAAGAGGATTTGGAAATCAATGTTCAATCCTTTGACCATTTTTCAGCAAGTACTTTAGCTCTGTTTTTGAAGGCTTTATTAGGTAACTTATTTGGATCACAAAATTCTATTATTATTGATTTTTTAAATTTTAATAAATATTCATTAAGCACCTCTCTGAATTTGCTATTATATTAGCATAAGGGGGGTTCATACAGACCTTGTCATCAAAGCCTGTCCTATAACAGAAATATTAATTTTCCAGGCCACCAATCCACAATTAATATGAAGGACACTAACAAAAATGTTCCATATTTCTCTAATCCAGCAAGCAATCACAGGACAACTCATTTTAGATCCAAATTAACTATCTTAATAAAATAGGGACAATTATATTTCGCAACAATTTGAAGCACTCAACTATTAAAAAACAGCATACATTTTTTCAGCACTTGAAGGTTAAGAGAAAGTTTATTTTATTAAAGGTGATTTCCTTATTGTTGTATTTGAAAGAAAACAATCAGCAGTAACATGAAGACTATTTGAAGAATGAGAAATTAGTTTGCACTTTTATTTTCAATTTTATTTTAGCAAAAAAGCAAATAAATAAGTAAGGCTAAATGATTTGCAAGTTCACCTAGAACCCAGTTTCCCCAATAAGCATGTGTAAGGAGATCCAACCAGACTACCCTAAAGGAAATCAGTCCTGAATATTCATTGGAAAGACTGATGCTGAAGCTGAAACTCCAACACTTTGGCCACCTGATGCGAAGAACTGACTCATTGGAAAAGACTCTGATGCTGGGAAAGATTGAGGGCAGGAGGAGAAGGGGACGACAAAGGATGAGATGGTTGGATGGCATCACCAACCCGATGGACATGAGTTTGAGCAAGCTCCGGAAGTTGGTGATGGACAGGGAAGCCAAACACGGAGTCGGACACGACTGTGTGACTCAACTCAGTTGAAACTGATGTTAGAATTAAGTATGAAATCAGTCCTCCAAAAACTCAGCAAAAAACCCTCTTATGGGAAAAGGCAGTTGAACAAGAAACCATAATATAAACTGAATAGTGCTACCTTCATCTTTACTAAGAACTTATTTGAAATATACATAAGAACTATCCAGACATAAGGAGAAATTTCAGTTTGTTATTTTATCTTTAAATGTAATTGTCATATAAGAGCTTCCCAGATCTACCATTTTTACCAAGTCCTTGTACTAATTTACAGAAAACGTGATTTTGAGAGTGCAAAGCATCTGAAAGCTACCACAAAACGTTGTTCATTGGGAAGAGAGTGGGGGTAGAAAGTAATATCAAGTTTTACAATAAGAAATTGAAGAGACCTCAAATGCCTCATGAAACAGTGATTTTCCAAGAAAGTTTTGACTAATAGAAAGTTTGATATTCAAACAAACCTATTAAAAACAAATTATCTAAGAGTACACCTGAGGAAACTGAATTGGTACACGCACTCCAGAAGTTTTCTATTCAAACATTCCCCAGGTTTACTTTTGAGAAAAAGTACATTTTGAGAAGTAAAACCCTCCCTCTATAGGTAGGAAAATAGGAAAGCCAATTAAATAAATTAATTTGTCAAGGAAGAAGGGTAGATTCATATACATATATTAACATATATATGAAATGCAAAATGTGCTTATTTTAATATATAAAATGTACCTGATTATATAAAGAACACTCAGTTCAGTTCAGTTGAGTCACTCAGTCGTGTCCGACTCTTTGCAACCCCATGAACTGCAGCACACCAGGCCTCCCTGTCCATCACCAACTCCCGCGGCTTGCTCAAACTCATGTCCATCTAGTTGATGATGTCATTCAAACAACTCATCCTCTGTTGTCCCATTCTACTCCTCCTTCTATGTTTCCAAGCATCGGGGTCTTTTCCAAGGTGTCAGTTCTTTGCATCAAGTGACTAAAGTATGGGAGTTTCAGCTTCAACATCAGTCCTTCCAATGAATATTCAGGACTGATCTTTACAATGGACTGGTTGGATCTCCTTGCAGTCCAAGGGATTCTCAAGAGTCTTCTCCAACACCACAGTTCAAAAAAATCCATTCTTTTGCATTCAGATTTCTTTATAGTCCAACTCCCACATCTATACATGATTACTGGAAAAATCATAGCATTGACTGATGGACCTTTGTTGGCAAAGTAATGTCTCTTATTTTTAATATGCTGTCTAGGTTGCTCATAGATTTTCTTCCAAGGAGCAAACATCTTTTAATTTCATGGCTGCAATCACCATCTGCAGTGATTTTGGAGGCCCAAAAAATAGTCTCTCACTGTTTCCATTGTTTCCCCATCTATTTGCCATGAAGTGATGGGACCAGGTGCCATGATCTTTGTTATTTGAATGTTGAGTTATAAGCCAACTTTTTCACTCTCCTCTTAGACTTTCATCAAGAGACTCTTTAGTTCTTCACTTTCTGCCATAAGCGTGATGTCATCTGTATATCTGAGGTTACTGATATTTCTCCTGGCAATCTTGATTCCAGCTTGTGCTTCATCCAGTGAAGCATTTCTCATGATGTACTCTACATAAAAGTGAAATAAACATGCTGACAATATACAGCCTGGATGAACTCCTTTCCCAATTTGGTACCAGTCTGCTGTTCCATGTCCAGTTCTAACTGTTGCTCTTGACCTGCATACAGATTGCTCAGGAGGAAGGTCAGGTGGTCTGGTATTCCCATCTCTTGAAGATTCTTCCATATTTGCTGTGATCTGCACAGTCAAAGGCTTAAGCCTAATCAATAAAGTGGAAGTAGATGTTTTTCTGGTATTTTCCTGCTTTCTCAATGGTCCAAAGGCTGTTGGCAATTTGATCTCTGGTTCCTCTGCCTTTTCTAAATCCAACGTGAACATCTGGAAGTCCATGTTTCACATACTGTTGAAGCCTGGCTTGAAGGATTTTGAGCATTACTTTACTAGCATGTGAGATGAGTTCAGTTGTGTGGTAGTTTGAGCATTCTTTGACATTGCCTTTCTTTGGGATTGGAATGAAAACTGACTTTTTCCTGTCTTGTGGCCATTGCTGAGTTTTCCAAATTTGCTGGCATATTGACTGCAGCACTTTTACAGCATCATCTTTCAGGATTTGAAATAGCTCAACTGTAATTCCATCCCCTCCACTAGCTTTGTTCATAGTAATGCTTCCTAAGGCCCACTTTACTTCACATTCCAGGGTGTCTGGCTCTAGGTCAGTGATCACACCTATTGTGATTATCTGGGTCATGAAGATCTTTTTTATACAGTTCTTCTGTGTATTCTTGCAACTGCTTCTTAATATCTTCTGCTTCTGTTAGGTCCATACCATTTCTGTCCTTTATGGAGTCCATCTTTGCATGAAATGTTCCCTTGGTATCTCTAATTTTCTTGAAGAGATCTCTAGTTTTTCCCATTCTATTGTTTTCTTCTATTTCTTTGCATTGATGGTTGAGGAAGGCTTTCTTATCTCTCCTTGCTGTTCTTTGGAACTCTGCATTCAAATGGGTATATCTTTCCTTTTCTCCTTTGCTTTTGGCTTCTCTTCTTTTCATAGCTATTTGTAAGGCCTGCTCAGACAGCCATTTTACTTTTTGTTATTTCTTTTTCTTAGGGATGGTCTTGCTCCCTGTCTCCTGTACAATGTCACAAACCTCCGTCCATAGTTCATCAGGCACTCTATCTATCAGATCTAGTCCCTTAAATCTGTTTCTCACTTCCACTGTATAATCATAAGGGATCTGATTTAGGTCATCCCTGAATGATCTAGTGGTTTCCCTATTTTCTTCAATTTAAGTCTGAATTTGGCAATAAGGAGTTCATGATCAGAACCACAGTCAGCTCCTAGTCTTGTTTTTGCTGACTGTATAGATCTTCTCCATCGTTGGCTGCAAAGAATATAATCAGTCTGATTTCAGTGTTGACCATCTAGTGATGTCCATGTGTAGAGTCTTCTCTTGTGTTTTTGGAAGAGGGTGTTTGCTATGACCAGCGCATTCTAGTTAAATGTCCTAGTTATAATGGTCTAAATCTGCTTAATAGCCTCTGTACTTGCATGCTAAGTTGCTTCAATCATGTCTGACTCTTTTCGACTCTATGGATTGTGGCCCACCAGGCTCCTCTGTCTATGGGGATTCTCCAGGCAAGAATATTGGAGTGGGTGGCCATTTCCTTCACCAGGGGTCTTCCCAATCCAGGGACCAAACTCGCATCTCTTATGTCTCCTACACTGACGGGCAGGCTCTTTACCACTAGTGCTACCTGGGCAGAGCTTCCAGTGGCTCTGTAATTACATAACCTCAGATTGCTTTTCTCTTTTAATTTGTATTCCACTGCTTTTCTACTGACTTTGGCAAAACCCAAGTAATTTTATCCATGATGATCAGAGCATGGTTACAAACTTATTAGTCAAATGATTTCCAGATAGTCAAATGGAAAACAAAAACAACCAACCAAAAAAAAAAACCCCTTCATTTTCTATTTTGGTTTTTGTTATTTGGTTTGTTTGAACTTTCCTTGGCATTTGCCCTCCTAACCAAGGCCAATTTATCAGGGAAAAAGACCTAATCTGAAATTTATTCCCACTCTTGTCCACTTCAATCTCCCTGCCTAGACTAAGAGTAGGAAAATACAGAGTCTTCACAGGTCAGAACTTCAATTAAACTTTTGGGTAACTGTATGGCCAATGAAGACAGTACGGGGTGTATTCTAAAGAAATATTATGTTAGCTTTGAGACACAAGTCCACTGAAATACTGAGTTTTAATTAAAAGATTATAGAATGATTCCTTTGCCCTAAACCTTATTATCACACCATTGAGGGTCCAGTATAATAGTAGATTACAGCAGAAAGAGCTACAAGATAGAGACTCTTTCTGAAGGGCATTTAGAAATTCCAAAGCCAAGAGGAAACCAACCTACCTGCCCTTATCTGCTTCCACTTACAACAAATACCTAACTCAGTCCAACCCCTAATCAGATTAATACAAATTATCACACTAAAGACCTCTTTCCTCAATTCTCAGTACCCAATAAATGTATCTGACTTTCAAAAACAAAAAACTACAAGGCATGCTAAAAGGCAAGAAGAAACACACTTAGAGAAAATCAATCATTAAAATGAGTCAGATATAATAAAGATATTGGAGTTAATAGGCTGAGAATTTAACAATCTATAGATATGATATTATGCTTTTTCCATTTATTCTATTAATATATTGATTTCTATTCATGATTTTCTAATGGTAAGGTTTTCTTGCATTCTTCAAATAAAGCTTGGTTGTGATATATTCTCTATTCCGTCTCTTAGTAGGTTAAGTTTTCTTATATATTCTTAAGAACATGTGCTAATGAGAAATACTGGCCTGTACTCCCTGATAATGATAATATATTTTTATTTGGAAATATTGTTGATTTCAAAATTCATAGCAGTATTCCCTCTTTCCTTATTCTCTGGAACAATGTTTAGAATTCACCAGTGGAATTATCTGGCCTTAAATTGGTATTTTGGGAAGATTTTTAATCATAGCTTTAATTTCTATATGAGAAAACTATTCATATTTTTTCCTCTTGGGTCAAGTTTTATAAATTTAACTTATTACTATAATATATAAGTTCAAGATAAATGATTTTGCTTTTATTTTATAAAGTATTTTGAATATACCCAAAAGAAGGAAGAATAAATACTTCAAAAAACTTTATAGATTTAACTATTGTTAATGTTTTGATATAATTTTTTCATGTTTATTTTCTCAAGAGTGCTAAAATAATTTACTTCAAGCTAGTTTATCCCTATTTTCTTTGAAATTAACATGAAAATTTTCAAGAAAAAACGAATTTAAAAAATAAACTAAAATGTGATTGTCATCACAGGGTCTCTTCAACCTTTAGACATAGAATTCCTTTGTATGGCTGGTGAAGAAAAACATGCATTTTGACTATAATGAGGAAGATGAGCTTGATAAAGGAGAAGAAAAGGAAAAGAACGAGAAGAAAGTGGTAAGGGAAAGAAGAAAAGAAAATGAAGGAAAAAAAAGATAATTATGAAGCAAAATGTATTGGTGAATTTCTTAGCTATAAGAAGAAAATGTTGCCATGGTTGATGATTGAACTACTGCAACTTAATGTGATTAAAAAATTAAAATTTAAGACATGTTTATGTGACTTCCTTGGTCACAAGTGACTGAGACTCTGAGATCCCAATGCAGGCGGCCCAGGTTCAATTCCTGGTCAGGAATGAGATCCTACAACTAAGAGTTCCCACACCACAGCTAAAGAACCCATTTTCCACAAGGAAGATCAAAGATCCTATGTGCTGCAACTATGACCTGGTACAAGCAAATAAATAAATATTAAAACAAAACACATTTACTATGTCAGAAAAAGTTTATTGTTACATGGTAGATGCTGAAAGGCAAACTTGCAAGATTAGGATGACTCTTCATCCTATAGAGCAGAAGAATCCCTCAGAACATCACTAATCAAACACCAACATCTAGTTCATCAAGTTTTCTTCAGATTAATGTCAAAAGCCAGGAAGTCCAAATAACAGGCTCATCATCAAGACAGGATAAATGAAGCATGCAAGCAATGGAAAAAGGTTTTCTAGATGAATCAGTCTCACAGAAGGCCAAGTCCATGAACTGTAAATCTTCAAATGCTTATTCAGTAGAAGCCAGAAGATCAGCATCTTCTATAGAAACATGGGCGGTAGCAGCCACATCCGTAGCCTCCATAACCACAGCCATAGCCCAGCCTGTGGAAGCCGCCACATCCATAGCCATAGCCACAGCCCAGGCCTCCAAAGCCTCTGTAGCCGTAGCCCAGGCCTTTGCAGGAGGTGCCGTAGTAACTCATGGTATCAAGATGGTGTTTGACTTGCTGCTGCAGATCTGCTTTGTGACTCTGACTACACAGGAGCATTTATATAATACATGCTGGTGGGTGTGAAAAGCCACACCTCTAAATATCACCCAGTAGAGCACACTATTTGAAAACTGTCAACTATCTTGCTTCCTAACTTGAAACCATGCTTTCCACTTGTTTCTGCCACTCCTCATTTAAAAGCTATGTGACACATTTTATTTTCTGCTTTATTTGAATTCCTAGTGAAAATTATTTCACTGCTAATAAGATACTATTGTGTTTATATCTGCTTACTTGTTTGGGTTTCTGAGTTTCAAACTCCATAAACAAACGTCTATAGTCTTCAACGTTTCAGTCTTCAAACTGCATCACACGAGACTGCATTTACCCTGTAATTGTCCCCTTCCTTTTGCCATTCCAAGACTGTTGACTCCTTTCTAAGCCATGGGTATTATTTTTCTTCTCCCAAGAATTCTCATAAATTGAACCATAATTTTTCCCTGAAATACTGGCTCAATGAAAAACGACAATCAACTGACATATGTCTTAAAACAAAGCTTTTAAAGTCAGCTGAGAACCACATTTAGCAGTGCAATGCTATTTAATTTTTAAAAGAGCCACAGATTGACGTCAAAAGAATTTCTCAAGCATTATGTTTCATGCAGAGTAAATGTGCTTGGTAGATACCACTGAAAATTGCTTAAGAAGAGTTCCTCCTAAGTTGCTATATAGGACAGGGATCCCAACTCTGTGCTCTGTGATGACCTAGAGGGGTGGAATTGGGCTGGGAGGAAGGCAGGCTCAAGAGGGAGGGGATATGTGTACACATACAGTTGATTCACTTCATTGCACAGCAGAAACTAACACAACCCTGTAAAGCAATTATCCTCCAATTAAAAAAATAAAAAAGCAAGCAATAAAAAAAGAGTTCCTCTTAATCATTATAAGTGGCTCCCTACCCACAACAATATTCTTATTCCAGATACTAAATTCCATATTATCATACATTTCATATTATCATAAGATAATATGATATCTTATGATATCATATTGATATCATTTATTTGTGTCTTTTATTACTTTTTTTAACCAATGAGAAAACTGAACCTCAGATGAACAGAATTATGCAGCAATGATCTTTAGTAATAGTTGAGGGCTAAAATCTTAGTTCGTCAGGTAAATTTGAAATTTCCACGTTACATGTTAAGGAGTTTTACTCTCCCACAGTGTGCAGCTGCCTTATATTTTTGTTTATTCCCACTATCATTAGAAATAAATGCTGCTGCTGCTGCTGCTGCTAAGTCAATTCAGTCCTGTCCGACTCCTAGCGACCACATGGACTGCAGCCTACCAGGCTCCGCAATCCACGGGATTTTCCAGGCAAGGGTACTGGAGTAGGTTGCCATTGCCTTCTCCGCAAGAAATAAATGCAAGTGACCTAAAACCAGTTAGCCTTGTATATTCAACTATATAGTCCCACTTTCTTAAAAAGCACAAAATAACTGAGTATTTAAAAAGAGTATTGATTATTTTTGAACTTCATTTATACTTATTATGCTAGTTTCCCTACCAGTTAATTAAGAATACAATGTGATTAGGTATTCTGTATTAGGTGCCATATATATATAGATAGATAGATGGCGCTTTGCAAACTACAAATTGAAGAGAATTATTAGTGATAAAGAACTGCTCTGTTTTAATCAACTTTAGTTAGAAGAATTTCAATACTACTAGTCATTTTGCCTTATCTTCAATAACAGAGGTTCTCATAAGATTTAACGCAGGGATTACATTCTATGTTCTGCTTTGACTCCTTAAAGAGAAGCAAAGCTCCAGCCATAAGTTTTGCTTGTACATGAAACAGCAAGTTATCTGCCACCTCTTCTCATTCTCAGCCAACACTACCTCCTACCTAGAACAGCAAGGACCAGACTCCCCACTCACTCTATGACACTTGCTTTTCTTCTTGTAGAAAGACACTCTTTTCAGTCCTTTATTTTTCTGAGATACTACTGCACATATATCTTGAGATTTTGGCAAATACCAATGTTCAGGACTCCTTTTATTTGTTAGAACAATTCTTTATTTTCTCTTTAATCTACATATATATTTATACTATATTCAACTAAAAGTCAGTCTTATTTTGTGATTTTGAAACAGCTGTGAAAAAAGCAAACACACTATAATGGGTAAAGAGAAAATCCAATTCCCCTAAAAATATCTTTCAACTCAACAGACTCTGGACATCAGCCAATTTGTCAAGGTAAAACTACATAAGCTTTCCTGTTCCCATCATTGTACCTCCAATAACCTCAAAGTATGTACAGGAACTTACAGAGAATTTAAAAACTGCCAAGAACATTTCTTTGGCTATTAAGAAAAAGGACTATTTTGGGATAGTTCTCCATGAAGAGTACACATGTAAATGACACAGTGATGGGGAAATAACCATATAGGATACTTCCAGGCCTCCCTGTCTATCACCAACTCCTGGAGCTTACTCAAACCCATGTCCATCGAGTTGGTGATGCCATCCAACCATCTCATCCTCTGTTGTTCCCTTCTCCTCCTGCCCTCAATCCCTCCCAGCATCAGGGTCTTTTCAAATGAGTCAGCTCTTCACATCAGGTGGCCAAAGTATTGGAGTTTCAGCTTCAGCATCAGTCCTTCCAATGAACACCCAGGACTGATCTCCTTGAGGATGGACTGGTTGAATCTCCTTTCAGTCCAAGGGACTCTCAAGAGTCTTTTCCAACACCACAGTTCAAAAGCATCAATTCTTCGGAGTTCAGCTTTCTTTATAGTCCAACTCTCACATCCATACATGACTACTGGAAAAACCATAGTCTTGACTAGATGGACCTTTGTTGGCAAAGTAATGTCTATGCTTTTTAATATGCTGTCTAGGTTGGTCATAACTTTCCTTCTGAGGAGTAAGCATCTTTTAGTATACAAGTAACATATAACAAAATATTTTCTGTGAAAAAATTTAAAAAAAAATAGTTCTATTTGGAGGTCTGGGTAGTGGTCTTGCCAGTGGTATAATCTGAAAGATAATCATGGGATATTGACTTGTTGGAAGATTGAGTCACTGTCCTTTAGCTAAACATCTACAGAGCACTGTGTGATTCCAAATTTGTGTTTCTACTTCTCCCTTCCTCAAGAACATCTTGCTCTTTCATTGGTATTTCTTGGTATTTTCAAATGATTTGACATAAACACAATGATTTGTTTCTGTTAATCAGAAACTTCTCCTACTGCTTCATCTTTCTGCACTTGAAAATTGTGTTTTCTTTTCTATCTATGTTTTCTATTTTAATGTGATATTTTTAAGAGTTTTTGTTATTTTCCTTCTTTATTGATCTTTCTCTTCAAAATGTCAGTGGGGCTTATACTAAAAACACACTTCTCTCTTTCGTTTCTTATTGCATCTCATGAAATTGTAAATTGTTCCTCTAGGAACATTCACTAAATACCCAATATGGTTCAGACACAGGTTATACCTTTTGCATACATCAGTAAATAAGTTATCCTCACTCTCTGCTTCAAATAATACCAGTAGTGTAACTTTCCAATTGTTACCTATTTGGTTATTCCTTTTCCCTTCATATAATCCACAGTATTTTAGGAACGTCTATGTCTATGAATAGATTAATATTATGAGGGGATTCATGTCTTAGCACTGACTGAAAAAATTATTTCTCACATACATACACACTATATTTAAAGAAAAAAATTTATATTAATAAGCACAAGTAGTGAAACATATTGGGCTTGCCAGGTGGCTCAGTGGTGAAGAATCTATCTTCAAATGCAGAAGACACAAGTTTGATCCCTGGTCCTGGAAGATCCCCTGGAGAGGCAAATAGAAACCCACTCCAGTATTCTTCCCTGGGGAATCCTTAGGACAGAGGAGTCTGGTGGGCTGCATTCCATGGGGTCTCAAAAGGGTCAGACGTGGCTTAGTGACTAAACAAAGCAAAAACAAGTGAAATATATTAATAAATCAGTTACTTAGGATTTATCTGCAGCTGAGAAAAAAAAAGTCATCACCTTGAAAAACTCTGAGGGTTATATGATGAATGTGTTGCCTCTCATCTAAACTGAATGCTTAGCTCTGCCCATAAAGCTGTCTTTATTGGACCTTTCCCCCATGAGCACAGTAACACCCATCATCTGTCTTTCTTTCAGAACACCTTCTCACTCTCCTCTTCTCTTCCTCTGGTCCATCCCCACTTGATTTCACTGAGAAAACTGCCACCATCAGGCAGTAACTCTGGCACCTCTTCACCTTCTTTCTCATCCGCACACTTACTCGCTTTGAAAATTATTTCAAATTCAATATGTGAAAAATTTTTATAAATAAAGACAAAAAATAGCAGTCATCTCCCCTTTCACCCACCATGTGCTTAATTTCCCCCACCCTTTCCTTAGTGGTTTTATCTTAGCACACAGCTTCAAAAATCACCAGCTATCTAAGCCAGAAACTGGATTTATACCTAAGTCAAGCTTCTTTTTCTGCGTCCTCCAAATTCAAGTTATTTTCATTCTTTCATTCAATAAATAATAGAGAACATTTACCTACTTACTTTGGCAAAACAGCAGTTAAAAAGAAAAACAAATCCCCCAACCCCAGCGGTCTAATGTTTAAATGGGGGAGATAGACCATAAACAAATACAGACTTCACTGAGTCATTCATCAAATATTTACTGAATGGCTACTTTGTGCTCAATAATTTTTTTTTAGGCACTGTGGTATTTCACTGTGGTTAACAAAGCTGACAAAAGCTCTGTATTCCTGAAGGTTACATTCTATTGGGGAAGAGGGCAAATGACTAATCAATCAGGCTGTCAATCAAAATGGTATACTCCATAGTGACATAAGAACAAAACACAAAGCAGACGGGAAGATTGGCAATGGGCAGCGACCAACAGGGAACTTGAAAGTGTAGACAGATAGGTAGGGAAGGCCCACCCTAAATCAGTCTTCTAAGTGAAGACTGGAAAAGTGATGGATTTCCCTGGTGGTCCAGTGGTTAAGACTTCATCTTCCAAAGTGAGGGTTGCTAGTTTGATCCCTGATCAGGGGGCTAAGATCCCACATGCCTCATGGCTAAAAAGCCAAACCAAAACAAAACAAAGAAACAGAAACAATATTGTCACAAATTCAGTAAAGATTTTTTTTCCTTTTAAATGGTCCACATCAGAAAAAAAAAAAGAAAAACACTTCAAAAAAAAAAAAAAACAGGACTATAACGATGAGAACATGAGGCATGTAGCTACCTGGAGGAAGAGTGTAGCAGGCAGATGAAACTAAAAGCACCCTTAAGAGCTCTGTTTAAGAAATCCCTTTATACAAACACCTAAAGAGATCATAGCAAGGGCTTTGTGCTTGCTATGAATCAGGCAGGAAGTGGCTGTTCAGGGCTGTATGAGAAGGTCTCTTGATTAGGCAGCATGTGAAGATGGACCCATCCCTCTTCCTGGTGTACCCACCCTGCACTGCTCCAGCTCCACCAATATAATGGATCTTACACCTGTGATTAGGGGCTTCCCAGGTGGCTCAGTGGTAAAGTATCCACCTTCCAATGCAGGCGACCCAGGAGACGCAGGGTTGATCCCTGGGTTGGGAAAATCCTCTGGAGGTGGAAATGGCACCCCACTCCAATAATCTTGTCCAGAAAACCCCACAGACAGAGGAGCCTGGCAGGATATAGTCTACGGGGTCACAGAGAGTCAGACACAACTGAGCGACCAACACTCTCACTTTTGATGTTCAAACTACCTGCCCAGTCAGATCAGATCAGATCAGTCACTCAGTCGTGTCCGACTCTTTGCGACCCCATGAATCTCAGCATGCCAGGCCTCCCCGTCCATCACCAACTCCCGGAGTTCACCCAGACTCATGTCCATCGAGTCAGTGATGCCATCCAGCCATCTCATCCTCTGTCGTCCCCTTCTCCTCTTGCCCCCGATCCCTCCCAGCATCAGAATCTTTTCCAATGAGTCAACTCTTCGCATGAGGTGGCCAAAGTACTGGAGTTTCAGCTTTAGCATCATTCCTTCCAAAGAAATCCCAGAGCTGATCTCCTTCAGAATGGACTGGTTGGATCTCCTTGCAGTCCAAGGGACTCTCAAGAGTCTTCTCCAACACCACAGTTCAAAAGTATCAATTCTTCGGCTCTCAGCCTTCATGACAGTCCAACTCTCACATCCATACATGACCACAGGAAAAACCATAGCCTTGACTGGATGAACCTTTGTTGGCAAAGTAATGTCTCTGCTTTTGAATATGCTATCTAGGTTGGCCATAACTTTCCTTCCAAGGAGTAAGAGTCTTTTAATTTCATGACTGCAGTCACCATCTGCAGTGATTTTGGAGCCCAGAAATATAAAGTCTGACACTGTTTCCACTGTTTCCCCATCTATTTCCCATGAAGTGATGGGACTGGATGCCATGATCTTCATTTTCTGAATGTTGAGCATTAAGCCAACTTTTTCACTCTCCACTTTCACTTTCATCAAGAGGCTTTTGAGATCCTCTTCACTTTCTGCCATAAGGGTGGTGTCATCTGCATATCTGAGGTGATTGATATTTCTCCCGGCAATCTTGATTCCAGCTTGTGTTTCTTCCAGCCCAGCATTTCTCATGATGTACTCTGCATATAAGTTAAATAAGCAGGGTGACAATATGCAGCCTTGATGTACTCCTTTTCCTATTTGGAACCAGTCTGTTGTTCCATGTCCAGTTCTAACTGTTGCTTTCTGACCTGCATACAGATTTCTCAAGAGGCAGGTAAGGTGGTCTGGTATTCCCATCTCTTTCAGAATTTTCCACAGTTTATTGTGATCCACACAGTCAAAGGCTTTGGCATAGTCAATAAAGCAGAAATAGAAGGTTTTCTGGAACTCTCTTGCTTTTTCCATGATCCAGCAGATGTTGGCAATTTGATCTCTGATTCCTCTGCCTTTTCTAAAACCAGCTTGAACATCAGGAGGTTCACAGTTCACATATTGCTGAAGCCTGGCTTGGAGAATTTTGAGCATTACTTTACTAGCGTGTGAGTTGAGTGCAATTGTGTGGTAGTTTGAGCATTCTTTGGCATTGCCTTTCTTTGGGGATGGAATGAAAACTGACCTTTTCCAGTCCTGTGGCCACTGCTGAGTTTTCCAAATTTGCTGGCATATTGAGTGCAGCACTTTCACAGCATCATCTTTCAGGATTTGGAATAGCTCAACTGGAATTCTATCACCTCCACTAGCTTTATTCATAGGGATGCTTTCTAAGGCCCACTTGACTTCACATTCCAGGATGTCTGGCTCTAGGTCAGTGATCACACCATCGTGATTATCTGGGTCATGAAGATCTTTTTTGTACAGTTCTTCTGTGTATTCTTGCCATCTCTTCTTAATATCTTCTGCTTCTGTTAGGTCCATACCATTTCTGTCCTTTATCGAGCCCATCTTTGCATGAAATGTTCCTTTTGTATCTCTGATTTTCTTGAAGAGATCTCTAGTCTTTCCCATTCTGTTGTTTTCCTCTATTTCTTTGCAGTAGTCACTGCCCGGTAGTCACTCACTATTTAGGGACTGAGCATGCACCCCTGTGATTAGGCTATTTCATATGACAAGGTTAGTTTATCTGGCCTTGAGAGGCCTTATTTTAAATTTTTTTTATTTTAATAGGAGACTAATTACTTTACAAATTGACATGAATCAGCCATGGGTGCAGATGGGTGCCCATCTTGAACCTCCCCCCGTACCTCCCTAGTGCACCAGCTCTGAGCATATGACAAGATCATCTGGATGGGCCTAATCTAATCACAAGAGCCCTATAAAAGTAGGATTGGCTCTAGAGGAATAAGTCATAGGCTCAGAGCATGAAAAGGATTTGACATGTCTTTGTTGGCTTGAAGATGGAGGGGGCCATGTGGTAAGGCATGTAAGTGACATCTAGTTATTGAGAGTAGCCCCCAGCTGACAGTCAGTATGGAAATGCAGCTCAATCATACAAACGTAGTAACTAGTTGACACTAATATGAGCTTGGGAGCAGATTCTTCTCCAGATCCCCCAGAGAAGAACTCAGCCCAGCCAATGTCCTATTTCACCTATAGGATCCCTGAGCAGAGAACTTAGTGACACCTTGACTGACTTCTGATCCACAAAAATGAGAATAAAGAAATAGTGCTGTTTTAACTTAATATGTTTATGCTGGTTTGTTAAGCAGCCATAGAGAACTAAATACAGTAACTTTAACATTTTTATCCTGAAAGCTCTTCACACTCAAATAACTAAAATTAAATCATAGCTATAGTCCTAAACTTCATCATAAAAGTTTTGTCACACACAAACTCAGAAGGGATTCAAGAAGAATTGAGACAATAATATAGTAAATTTGGAATATTATGTATATTATTATAAATCTCAAAAGTAAATGTATTAGAAGTTGAGCTTTATGATGTTTTAGCATGGGTACAAATCAGTGATCAATGTAAAGTAATAAAGGAAAATAGTAGAACAGGAAAGACTAGAGATCTCTTCAAGAAAATTAGAGATACAAATGGAATATTTTATGCAAAGATTGGCACAATAAAGGACAGAAATGGTTTGGACCTAACAGAAGCAGAAGATATTAAAAACAGGTGGCAAGAATACACAGAAGAACTATACAAAGAACATCATCATGACCCAGATAACCACAATGGTGTGATCACTCACCCAGAGCCAGACAACCTGGAAAGCAAAATCAAGTGGGTCTTAGGAGGCAGCAGTATGAACAAAGCTAGTGGAGGTGATGGAATTCCAGTCGAGCTCTTTCAAATCCTAAAAGATGATGCTGCACTCAATATGCCAGCAAATTTGGAAAATTCCGTAGTGGCCATGGGACTGGAAAAGGTCCATTTTCATTCTAATCGCAATGAAAGGCAATGCCAAACATTGTTCAAACTACCACAGAATTGCACTCATTTCACACACTAACAAAGTAATGCTCAAAATCCTCCAAGCCAGGCTTCAATGGTATGTGAACTGAGAATTTCCAGATGTTCAAACTGGATTTAGAAAAGGCAGGGGAGTCAGAGATCTAATTGCCAACATCCATTGGATCATCAAAAAAGCAAGAAAATACCATAAAAATATCTACTTTCACTTTATTGATTACACCAAATCCTTTGATTATGTGGGTCACAACAAACTATGGAAAATTCTTAAAGAGATGGGAATACCAGACCAACTAACCTGCCTCCTGAGAAATCCGTATGCAGATCAAGAAGCAACAGTTACAACTGGACATGGAACAACAGACTGGTTCCAAATTGGGAAAGGAGTACGTCAAGGCTGTATATTGTCATCCTGCTTATTTAACTTATATGCAGAATACATCATGAAAATGTTGGACTGGATGAAGCACAAGCTGGAATCAAGAATGCTGGGAAAATATCAATAACCTAAGATAAACAGATGACACCACCTTTATGGCAGAAAGTGAAGAGAACTAAGGAGCCTATTGATGAAAGTGAAAGAGTAGAGTGAAAAAGCTGGCTTAAAACTGAACATTCAAAAAATGAAGATCATGACATCTGGCCCCATCACGTCCTGGCAAATAGATGGGGAAACAATGAAAACAGTGAGAGACTTTATTTTGGGGGGCTCCAAAATCACTGCAGATGGTGACTGCAGCCATGAAATTAAAAGATACTTGCCCCTCGGAAGAAATGCTATGTCAACCTAGACATCATATTGAGAAGCAGAGCCATTACTTTGCAGACAAAGGTCCATCTAGTCAAGCCTATGATTTTTCCATTAGTCATGTATGGATGTGAGAGTTGGAGTATAAAGAAAACTGAGCACCAAAGAATTGATGCTTTTAAACTGTGGTGTTGGAGAAGACTCTTGAGAGTCCCTTGGACTGCAGGGAGATCCAACCAGTCCATCATAAAGGAAATCAGTGCTGAATGCTCATTGGAAGGACTGATGCTGAGATGAAACTCCAATACTTTGGCCACCTGATGCAAAGAACTGACTCATTTGAAAAGACCCTGATGTTGGGAAAGATTGAGGGCAGGAGGAGAAGGGGATGACAGAGGAGGAAATGGTTGGATGGCATCACCAACTCGATGGACATGAGTTTGAGCAATCTGCAGGAGTTGGGGATGGACAGGGAAGTCTAGCATGCTGCAGTCCATGGGGTTGCAAAGAGTTGGACACGACTGAGTGACTGAACTTCAGTACTGCCTTAATGCCACATTCCTTCTGTCAAATTTCAAAAAGAATACTGTTCCTTATCCAAAGAAAGTTTTCTTCTCTGCATGTATCAGTAAACCAAAGTTAAACGATTTAGATTTTAGTTCTGGTTATGTCACTTAATGTGGCATTGGTTATTATGCTGAAGCTTATTTTGAAAACTACAATCAAAATGACAATGTAATTCAAAAAGCTGTTGTCAATATTAATGAAGAAAACACATAAGTGAACTGAAGAGAATACAACATCCTTTACTAAATAAAAATATCCTTAAAGTAGCATTTCAGTTAAGGAGAATCCAGTGAAAGCCTAAAGCAATATATTTCTGATTAAAATCTATGACCATCAAAATAACATCTTTCTGATACAATTGGTTCTAGAATTTTAATCTTCTTTAGACATTTAATGGTACAAACCAGGTCACCGATTATGCTAAGTTATCTCTCTTCAATTTCACATTCCCTCTTGTAGCCATTCCTAGATAACATATACCATTATTTTTGATGATAGTTATCACCTATGACATTGGAAGAACTTCCCAGATGATCTAACTCCACCTTCCAATTTCTAGTTCCTAAATGAATGTCTACCGGAAATGTTGAATAAGTACATGTCTACTGGAGAAACCTTCATCTAGATATTGGTTATGGGGAAACAAGCTGTCAAAGTAATTAGACTAACACAAATTGCCGGGAGCCAGCATATTGCATATTGAGTGCATATTGCATATTGAGTGCAGCACTTTCCACAGCATCATCTTTCAGGATCTGGAATAGCTCAACTAGAATTCTATCACTGTCAGGAGCCAGCGTGAGGAGCTCCACCCATGACAAAGGTCATGAGGAAGGAGGCTTGGCATATGCAAAGGCAGGATCGAGCCTCAGGAGTCTCCCTGGAAATTCTCGAGCATCTACCCCCAAAACTAGAGTCTGCATACTTTCTGCTTTGTGCTTTCACCTAAACCTCTGACTTTACGGGGGGCTGTCCCCCACTACCTCTCTCTGAAAAAGAGTTAGCTTACAGCTCCAGTTAATAATTCCTGGGTGTGACAGTGTTTCAACCTACAAACTCCTTTTAAAGTCCTCTAGCCTGCCTGAATAGGTTTTTCCGGCCACATGTGATTGCTCAGAGCCTCCCAACTGTGAGAGGCATGAGATGTTCTAAACTGTTTAAATACAGATTCCTTTGAGCAGTTAAAAGATTGATTAGAAATTGTATTGGTGAAGGGATTTTCACTTGTTGGGCCAATGTTTGCTGCTAAGTTTCCATATCCCTTACCTGCTGTGTCCCTGGCAGTGTATTGATTAATATAATTGGTGTAAGTAGTAGCTTTAATGTTTGTAACCCGGGACCCTTGAGTTAATTCTTTCTTGTTATAGCCCACCACACCTTTGCTCTGTAGGAATGCAACTTTATCTAATGCTTTTGGAGGGTGGCTCCTGACCAATCACCTTTAGAGAAAAATAAGTTTTCTGAAGAAAGGGTCTTAAAATGTTAACAGGCCTCCAGGCCAGAAGATGATGCAAATCACCTAAGCTTTTGCATATGATAAGTTTTCAGGAAGAAAGCCTGGCTTGCTGCATGACTCTACCCCTTCCCCCATTATCCTCTATGCATAACTTAAAGTATAAAAACTACTTCAGAAAATAAAGTGCGGGCCTTGTTCACTGAAACTTGGTCTCCCCATGTCATTCTTTCTCTCACCTTCTGGCTGAATTATTCAGCCTCTTTTCTTCACTGAATTTTCCTCCTGAGCTATCCTTATTCTATTACTCTTTATATCCTTAATTAACGTTTAATTAAGCAGTTCTTTCCTGATTCTCGCCGACACCGTCCCCGCTTCGAATTCCCTGGATCCACCGGGGCTGGACCCCGGCAACAAATGCTATGCACCAACACAGTCTAAATCCTCTCTTCTTGTTTATTTCCTTAATACTAATATGAGGCAATATCATTTTGGGGGTACTTTTACTGACAACACAACTTGATTAAATGCTCCACCTGTGGGATCCAATCACTCCCAAATATATAAATCTTTCTTAAAACTTAACACAGAGAATTGTAATTATATAATTATTATCAGAATTTCCACCTGACCTGTAAATTCATAAAGATCCCAGGAACCTACTTTATGTCTTTCTGCCTCTGGTACTTAGTACAGATTGAGCACATAGTGATGATGATGACTCTTGAGTGGATAGTTGAATAAATGCATGATTACATCTGTCTTGGGAGTTGCCAGTATGGCATCACCAAGTATATAGTAAAACCTTTTAAGGTGAATGCTCTTGTTGACACAATTAGCAGACTTTCTTCTTAGATGTCCAAGTCTAGCTCTTCTAAAAATGTTTTGAATTGTAGACAAATGTATAACTATTTTATACAGTTCACATAAATTAATATACAAGTAGGTTGTTTATGTTGTGGTTATGATTGAATGCAGTTGTCTTTCAAGAGATGTCATTCATTCAAAAATATCTTAAAAGAACTTTCTTTCTGACAACTGAAATGGAAACTGCTTCAGATAGAGTTTCATTCAATCTCCATTTTTGCAGTTTTCTTATCACTGAAGCAGGTTGAATAAAAGATGAAGGCACAATCTGGAGACACAAAGAATAGGTAAACTCAACAGCAAAGAACAAGTCAGGCAGTTCTGGAAGTCTAGGAGCAGAAATAATGCTTAATACACACAAATACACCACACAGTGGAATCTGGCTCTACAAACCAAATTACATAAGTGTAATAGGAGAACAGGGGGCAACAGAGGATGAGGTAGGTGGATGGCATCATGGACTCAATAGACACGAGTTTGAGCAACTCAAGGAGATGGTGAAGGACAGGGAAGCCTGGAACACTGCAGTCCATGGGATCAAGGGAGAGTTGGACACAACTTAGCAACTAAACAAGAACACATTTGTCTGATTATCAAGGGAGTAAACCCCAGCTAAGACATTTTAAGGGGCAAAATTCAACAGTATGACGGGTGTCTCTTTGGGCACTCCATATAAAAACTTGCTGAGTTATGTATTCAATAACAGTTTAGAGCAATGGGTACCTGACAGCAAGGGTGATAACTTAGCTTACCAATTGCTATGTGATTCTGAAGGTTGTTTGCACTTCTTCAGTTATTGGTTAGGGGCTTCCCAGGTGCCCCAGTGGTAAAGAATCCACCTACCAATGCAGAAGCCCCAAGAGATGTGGTTTCAATCCCTGGGTCGAGAGAGTAGGAAATGGCAACTTACTCCAGTATTTTTGCCTGGAAAATGCCACAGATAGAGAAGTCTGGCAGGCTATAGCCCATGGGGTCACAAAGAGTCAGACACCACTGAGCACACATGCTTCTAACTATTTAAATGAAGCCAAAAACAACAGCCTCAGTAGACAAAATCTATTAAGAACACAGATTCCAACCATACAACAGAGTTGGGTCCTGCTTGGAAACAGTCAAAGACAGCAGGGCATTGAGTACCATCCTGGCAAAGATGTGATGACGTTGCATAATGGTCCCACTGTGAAGATACCAGGCTGGTGAAGAGCAGCAGCAGCAGCTGTGCTGATATACGTTTAACAAAATGTGAAAAGAATTGCTGGACAGACCCTCTACCTTCGTGGTCACACAGAATTGCAGGCACAGCACCACCACCGGAGCTTTCACAATGACACACACACATACACACTGCCAACAGACAGACGGATAAATCCATTGTCAATGCCCATATATACGGACATCCTATGTGTGAGGGACAGACAACCAGGACACATTTAAATACCAGACAAAGCAAATTTAATGAAAATACATTTTCACAGATCTCACATGGACAATTCAGAATGAGAGCTCTGCCAAAATATATGTCCAAAAGGAGAATTGTTACCCAAACTCAAAATCCATCCACCCTTCCACTCTGGTCCAAATTAGAATGGCAAGTTCAGATGATTTTTATCCCATCAGTCCTGGTAAGCTGAAATCTGAAGATCTATCAAAGTGACCTGGGATTGGCTCATCATAATTTCATCAGAGAGAAGCACCAATGGAGTGAAGAGTCCAGACAGCAGAATCTAGAAGAGGAAAATTGGCCGATGGGTCTCAGTCACGTGGAAGGTTGAGTGCAGGGTTTCTCAGTAGAAGCTACAGGGCCAGTATCTTCCATAGTAACAGGGGCGGTAGCAGCCATATCCATAGCCACCATAGCCAGCACCGTAGCCGCAGCCCAGACCTCGGAGGAAGCCATAGCCACAGCCGTAGCTGCAGCCCAGACCACCAAGGCCATAGCCCAGGCCACCATAGTACTTGCTGTAGTAGCAGCTCATCTTGTCAAGTGTTAAGATGTAGAAGAGAAGAAAGCCTTTGCTTGCAGAATATGAACTGCCCTGCTCCCTTGAGGCCTTTTATACTCCCGTGTAGTAGGTGTGGCAAACAAAAGCCATTGTGCCTTGCATGTTAACAGCTAATTTCCATGAAAACATCATTAACGTTGGGCTTATTTAGAGGAGAGGCACTCACACCCATTAATCCTGGAATTCCTTTACTGCTGCCTCTTAAATTCCTGACGGTATATCATATACTTTCAGTAAAAAAAAAAAAAAATTACCATCCATAACCAAGCTTCATGAGTTTGCATAACTTGAGGGCCATATATATTATTTAATCCTGCTTTGAAATAAGAGTGTCATTCCTCTGCAGATGTGAAGCACAGATTCATAGAAACTCCAGGCCTCAATGAGATCATATCATTTAATCTTCAACATTTTCTTTACCTTAGCTTTTGCAGAGAAATCAAACATCTAGATAAATACTGCTTTTGCTTTGTTTTAATGTTTTGACAGAATTGATATGATATTCAATTGCAAATAGTGTTTTTTGCCAACTCTGGACAAGACCCTGATGCTGAGAAAGATTGAGGGCAAAGAGAGAAGAAAACGACAGCGTCATCGACTCAATGGACATGAACTTGAGCAGACTCTGGAAGATAGTGGAGGACAGGGAAGCCTGACATGCTGCAGTCCATGCAGTTGCAAAGTCAGGCATGACTTAGAGACTGACAACGCTGACAACATGACAAATATTAACAACAACAACAATATTTGTAGGCTAATTTATTGTATGTTTTTATGTGCTTATGTGTTATTAACTTTTATATGCATCAACATTTCTTAATTCTGAGATATCTCAAATATATTTTCTAGTTAAAACTTTCTAGTTAAAACCCAACTAACTTGGGTGTGTGTACAACACCTGTGTGTATCATAATGTAACACATGCATTATTTGAGGTATATAGAATAAAATATTTATATTGAAAAGTGTATTTTAGTACGCGTGCATGCATACTCAGTTGCTTTAACTGTGTCCAACTCTTTGTGGCCCTATGGATTGTAGCCCACCAGGCTCCTCTCTCCACGGGATTTCCCAGGCAAGAATACTGGAGTGGGTTCCATGCTCTCCTCAAGGGGATCTTCCCAACCCAGAGAGCGAACCCTCATGTCCTGTGGCTTCTGCATTGCAGGCAGAGTCTTTACCATTGAGCCACCTGGGAAACCCATATTTTAGCATATTAATATCTAAAATGGAGCTTGCCAGATGGCGCTGGTGGTAAAGAACCCGCCTGCCATGGAGAGACACGGGTTCAACCCCCAGGTTAGGAAGATCCCTTGGAAAAGGAAAAAGCAGCCCAGTCCAGTGTTCTTGTGCAGAAAATGCCATTAACAGAGGAGCCTGGTGAGCTGCAGTCCACAGGGTCACAAAGACTTGGTCATGACTGAAGTTCACTTTGCTGTTGTTGTTTGGTTGCTAAGTTGTGTCAGACTCTTTTGCAACCCCGTGGACTGTAGCCCCCCAAGCTCCTCTGTCCATGGAATTTTCCAGGCAAGAATATTGGAGTGGGTTTCCATTTCCTTCTCCAGGATATCTTCTTGACCCAAGGATCAAACTTGCAGTTCCTGTATTGGCAGGTAGATTCTTTACCAATGAACCACCAGGAAGAACTAGAATTATTACTGATGAGACAAGTCCTATGTTTGGAACAATAAAATGATAATACCTTAGATAATATCACAAAATTCTGTAGGTTATACATACATTTTACAATGTACCAAACCATTAAAAATTGTGAATATTATTGTCACCAAAAAAAGTATATGAACACAGCATTTTAAATATAGTCGCAAGAAATGTATAGACTGTCAGTAACCAACTCAAGGCACATAAAATTAATAAAACCTAGTTAAATGACTTCATAGACTACACATCTTGTAGCCCAGTATGAGACAGTCAAATTTTAAATTAGTGAGATACTAAAGAATTTCTTTATCAAAAAGCATCAAATTTACTATTTCCAATTTTCCTTCACCAAGAGACAAAATGATAATAGTAATTCTACATATTTAAGAGTCAAGTTTTGTAGTTATATAATTACTTAGAGAAAGAGCTAAAGAAATTAACCATTTGAAAGCCAAAATCATGATTATTAAAGGAACTTCATCTCATTTTTTGACAAGATTGATGCTGGAGTCTTATAGGGACAGAGGAGCCTGGTGGGCTGCTGTCTCTGGGGTCACACAGAATCAGACACGACTGAAGCGACTGGGCAGCAACAGCTAATCAGTAATAGAAGTATTGACTAGTTTCCCAAGCATACGGTATAAAGCTAACCTACCACGGTCAAAGTGCTCACTTTGATATGATTTGACAGGGACTATCAAAGCTTTATTTAGGTTCTCCAGTATGTCCTAGTTACAGTGAGGGATACAAGTATTCTTCAAGTCAAAGGAGATATTAATATGGGGCTTCACATAATTCTAGTAACATTGGGATGATTAAATACACTGTATAATGAATTTATTAAGTTATCTTAGCCTTACATCATTAAACATTTAGTTTATATAACTCCCTATGTTCTGATACTTGACCCAAAACACAATCTTTTGATTATGTTCAGTCTTATCATTCCTTAGAAGAAAAGAGTAAGCTGATTATATTGGGTTTAAGTCCTTTGGCCATGAATACAGTGATATCTCAGGGGAAATTAAACAATTGGCTTCTCATTATGATTTCATTCCCCATATAAAATAGAAATGATTAGGAGATGAAATGGGCTAGGGGTATGTCCATTTCCCTGCAACCATAATTTGTCTTTGTAAATTAATAAAATGATCAAATTATAATTTAGATTTCCATGTAGGCTAACTAGGAAGAGAATTCTCAAATCAAGCACACACAATTATTACATTTCCTGCAAGAATTATTTCTTTTCCTATCTTAATGAGTTGGCTTTATGTTGTATAGATGATCCACTTGAACTTAATGTTCATTGGCCCTTGAGGAATGGATTTGTTCTCAGTGTACTGACTGAACCAAACCATCTAACTGAGCCTGTAAGTAGAAGAGCTAGATTTTGGAGAGGGATAAAAATATCAGAGCAATTAATGTTTTTCTAGGAGACTTCCGGTGATTTGACTTTATTCCGTGGATGATTTCATGGACTTCTCTCTGTCCTCTGTGAGGTAAGCAGAATCAATTAAATAATGAAATTACTTTTATCAACATATTCCTGGGACTAAATTTTATATTTACTGTGCTCCAGTAAAAATATTTACTCAGCCCATTATTTTGAAAGTGTATTTTAATAGGTAGAAATTTTTAGGACTGAAGCATGGAAGGCAGTATCTCAAGCAGCCCTGAGAGAACTGCTCCAAGGAGAGGGGAAGATCCAGGTTATACAGAAGTTTTGTCACAAAAAGTATGTAGTTTGAACTTCAAAAAATTATTGTTAATTAAAGAAAATTCAGATATCCCAATTAAGGAATCTATGCACATTTTTATGTATGGGAAGATGCAAGAGTCTAGGCTTACTGACAATTCCTTTCATTTATATCTCAGCTATCCTAAAACTAACTCTTAGATCAGAAAATGAAGAACTAAAGAGCCTTTTAATGAAAGTGAATGAAAACAGTGAGAGACTTAATTTTGGGGCCTCCAAAATCAATGCAGATGGTGACTGCAGCCATGAAATTAAAAGATGCTTGCTCCTTGGAAGAAATGCTATGTCAACCTAGACAGCATATTGAAAAGCAGAGCCATTACTTTGCAGACAAAGGTCCATCGAGTCCAGCCTATGGTTTTGCCAGGAGTCATGTATGGATGTGAGAGTTGGAGTATAAAGAAAACTGAGCACCAAAGAATTGATGCTTTTAAACTGTGGTGTTGGAGAAGACTGTTGAGAGTCCCTTGGACTGCAAGGAGATCTAACCAGTCCATCATAAAGGAAATCAGTGCTGAATGTTCATTGGAAGGACTGATGCTGATGCTGAAACTCCAATACTTTGGCCACCTGATGAAAAGAACTGACTCATTTGAAAAGACCCTGATGTTGGGAAAGATTGAGGGCAGGAGGAGAAGGGGATGACAGAGGAGGAAATGGTTGGATGGCATCACCGACTCGATGGACATGAGTTTGAGGAAGCTGCAGGAGTTGGTGATGGACTGGAAATCTGGCATGCTGCAGTCCATGGGGTTGCAAAGAGTAGGACACGACTGAGTGACTGAACTTCAGTACTTCCTTAATGCCACATTCCATCTGTCAAATTTCAAAAAGAACACTGTTTCTTATCCAAAGGAAGTTTTCTTCTCTGCTGGTATCAGTAAACCAAAGTTAAACAGTTTAGTTCTGGTTATATCACTTCATGTGGCATTGGTTATTATGCTAAAGTTTATTTTGAAAACTACGATCAAAATGACAATGTAATTCAAAAAGCTGTTGTCAATGTTTATGAAGAAAACACACAAGAAAGTGAATTGAAGAGAACACAACATCCTTTACTAAATAAAAATATCCTTAAAGTAATATTTCAATTAAGGGAATCCAGTGAAAGCCTAAAGCAGTATATTTCTGATTAAAATCTATGACCATCAAAATAACACCTTTCTGATACAATTGGTTCTAGAATTTTAATCTTCTTTAGACATTTAATGGTACAAACCAGGTCACTGATTCTGCTAAGTTTTCTCTCTTCCATTTCATATTCCCTCTTGTAGCCATTCCTAGATAACATATACCATTATTTTTGATGATAGTTATCACCTCTGACATTGGAAGAACTTCCCAGATGATCTAACTCCACCTTCCAATTTCTAGTTCCTAAATGAATGTCTACCGGAAATATTGAATAAGTACATGTCTACTGGAGAAACCTTCATCTAGATATTGGTTATGGGGAAACAAGCTGTCAAAAGTAATTAGGCTAACACAAATGCTATGCACCAACACAGTCTAAATCCTCTTTCTTTGTTTATTTCCTTAATACTAATATCAGGCAATATCATTTTGGGGGTACTTTTACTGACAACACAGCTTGATTAAATGCCCCACCTATGGGATCCAATCATTCCCAAATATATAAATCTTTCTTAAAACTTAACAGAGAGAAATGTAATTTTATATTTATTATCAGAATTTCCACCTGACCTGTAAATTCATAAAGATCCCAGGAACCTACTTTATGTCTTTCTACCTCTGGTACTTAGTACAGATTGAGCACATAGTGATGATGATGTCTCTTGAGTGGATAACTGAATAAATGCATGATTACATCTGTCTTGGGAGTTGCCAATATGGCAATACCAAGTGTATAGTAAACATTTTAAGGTGAATACTGTTGTTGATACAATAAGCAGACTTTTTTCTTAGATGTTCAAGGCTAGCTCTTCTAAAAATGTTTTTAATTGTAGACTAATATGTAATTATTTTATACAGTTCATAGAAATTTGGTGGCCCCTTCAACTTGTACTGTATGTGATGTGCTGTGTCTTATGTCTAATATTTGTCACCAGTGCCTGTTCCTACTGTTTTATGAGTTGGCAGCTGAGGGCAGGCATTATCAACAGTTTTTCTTAAGCAGAGATACTGATTTATGTCATGACCAACCCATGTTCTTGAAAGAAATTAAATGTAGCATTTTCAGGGTTTTCCTAATTTTCTCTGGATCTCCTGTTCCCTGTCTTTGATTGGTTTGGCTTACAGAATCCAAAGCTAAGGATGCTACTGTCATAAATTAATATAGAAGTAGGTTTATTTATGTTGTGGTTATAGATTGAATGTAGTTATCTGTCAAGAGATGTCATTCATTCAAAAATATCTTAAAAGAACTTTCTTTCTGACAACTGAAATGGAAACTGCTTCACAGTGATAATAGAGTTCCATCCAATCTCCATTTTTGCAGTTTTCTTATCACTGAAGCAGGTTCAATAAAAGGTGAAGGCCCAATCTGAAGACACAAGGAATAGGTAAACTCAACAGCCAAGAACAAATCAGGCAGTTCTGGAATTCTAGGAACAGAAATGATGCTTAATAAACATACATACACCACACAGTGGAATTCTGGCTCTACAAACCAGATCAAATAAGTGTAATAGGAGGACAGGGGGCAACAGAGGATGAAGTGGGTGATGGCATCATGGACTCAATAGACATGAGTTTGAGCAAACTCAAGGAGATAGTGAAGGGCAGGGAAACCTGGAGCACTGCAGTCCATGGGATCATCGCACAGTCGGACACAACTTAGCAACTAAACAAGAACAGATTTGTCTGATTATCAAGGGAGTAAACCCCAGCTAAGACATTTTAAGGGGCAAAATTCAACAGTATGACGGGTCTCTCTTTGGGCACTCCATATAAGAACTTGCTGAGTCATGTATCCAATAACAGTTTAGAGCAATGGTACCTGACAGCAAGGGTGAGAGCTTACCAATTGCTATGTGATTTTGAAGGTTGTTTGCACTTCTTCAGTTACTGGTTAGGGGCTTCACAGGTGCCCCAGTGGTAGAGAATCCACCTACCAATGAAGAAACCCCAAGAGATGTGGTTTCAATCTCCAGGTTGAGAGTAGGAAATGACTACTCACTCCAGTATTTTTGCCTGGAAAATGCCACAGATAGAGAAGTCTGGCAGGCTACAGTCCATGAGGTCACGAAGAGTCAGACACCACTGAGCACACATGCTTCTAACTACTTAAATGAAGCCAAAAACACCAGCCTCAGTAGAAGAAATCCATTAAGAACACAGATTCCAACCATACAACAGAGTTGGGTGCTGCTTGGAAACAGTCAAAGACAGCAGGGCATTGAGTACCATCCTGGCAAAGATGTGGTAACATTGCATAATGATCCCATGTGAAGCTATGAGGCTGGTGAAGAGCAGCAGCAGCAGCTGTGCTGATATACTTTTAAGAAAATGTGAAAAGAATTGCTGGACAGTCCCTAACCTTCGTGGTCACACAGAATTGCAGGCACAGCACCACCATCGGAGCTTTCACAATGACACACACATACACACTGCCAACACACAGACGGATAAATTCGTGCTCAATGCCCGTATATACGGACATCCTATGTGTAAGGGACAGACAACCAGGACACGTTTAAATACCAGACAGCAAGTTTAATGAAAATACATTTCCATGATTCTCACATGGACAATTCAGAGTGAGAGCTCTGCCCAAACATATGTCCAAAAGGAGAATTGTTACTCAAACTGTAAATCCATCCACCCCTCCACCCTGGTCCAAATGAGAATGGCAAGTTCAGATGATTTTTATCCCATCAGTCCTGGTAAGCTGAAATCTGAAGATCTATCAAAGTGACCTGGGATTGGCTCATCATAATTTCATCAGAGAGAAGCACCAATGGAGTGAAGTGTCCAGACAGCAGAATCTAGAAGAGGAAAATTGGCCGATGGGTCTCAGTCACGTGGAAGGTTGAGTGCAGGGTTTCTCAGTAGAAGCTACAGGGCCAGTATCTTCCATAGTAACAGGGGCGGTAGCAGCCATATCCATAGCCACCATAGCCAGCACCGTAGCCGCAGCCCAGACCTCGGAGGAAGCCATAGCCACAGCCGTAGCTGCAGCCCAGACCACCAAGGCCATAGCCCAGGCCACCATAGTACTTGCTGTAGTAGCAGCTCATCTTGTCAAGTGTTAAGATGTAGAAGAGAAGAAAGCCTTTGCTTGCAGAATATGAACTGCCCTGCTCCCTTGAGGCCTTTTATACTCCCGTGTAGTAGGTGTGGCAAACAAAAGCCATTGTGCCTTGCATGTTAACAGCTAATTTCCATGAAAATATCATTAACATTGTGCTTATTTAGAGGAGAGGCACTCACACCCATTAATCCTGGAATTCCTTTACTGCTGCCTCTTAAATTCCTGAAGGTATATCTTATATTTTCAGCAATTAAAAAAAAAAATTTACTGCCTTTAACCAAGCTTCATGAGTTTGCATAACTTGAGGGCCATATATATTATTTAATCCTGCTTTGAAATAAGAGTGTCATTCCTCTGTAGATGTAAAGCACAGATTCATAGAAACTCCAGGCCTCAATGAGATCATATCATTTAATCTTCAACATTTTCTTTACCTTAGCTTTTGCAGAGAAACCAAACATCTAGATAAATACTGCTTTTGCTTTGTTTTAGTGTTTTGACAGAATTGATATTGATATTTGATTGCAAATAATGTTTTTATCCAACTCTTTGGAAAAGACCCTGATGCTAAGAAAGATTGAGGGCAAAGGGAGAAGAAAACGACAGTGTCATTGAATCAATGGACATGAACTTGAGCAGACTCTGGAAGATAGAGGAGGACAGGAAAGCCTGACATGCTGCAGTCCATGCAGTTGCAAAGACTCAGACATGAATTTGTGACTGACAACATGACATAGTGACTGACAAATATTGAAAACAACAATATTTTTAGGCTAATATATTGTATAGTTTCATGTGGTTATATGGTATTAAGTTATATGTGCATGAACATTTCTTAATCATGAGATATCTCAAATATATTTTCTAAAAAACTAAGTATGTATATAACTTGGGTGTGTGTACAACATCTGTGTGTGTGTGTCATAATGTAACACATGCATTATTGAGGTATATAGAATAAAATATTTATATTGAAAAGTGTATTTTAGTACACGTGCATGCATACTCAATTGCTTTACTTGTGTCCAACTCTTTGTGGCCCTATGGATTGTAGCCCACCAGGCTCCTCTCTCCATGGGATTTCCCAGGCAAGAATACTGGAGTGGGTTCCCATGCTCTCCTCAAGGGGATCTTCCCAACCCAGAGAACGAACCCTCATGTCCTGTGGCTTCTGCATTGCAGGCAGAGTCTTTACCATTGAGCCACCTGGGAAACCCATATTTTAGCATACTAATATCTAAAATGGAGCTTGCCAGATGGCGCTAGTGGTAAAGAACCTGCCTGCCATGGAGCAGACCTAAGAGACACGGGTTCAACCCCCAGGTTAGGAAGATCCCCTGGAAAAGGAAAAAGCAGCCCACTCCAGTGTTCTTGCCTAGAAAATTTCATTAACAGAGGAGCCTGGTGAGCTGCAGTCCACAGGGTCACAAAGAGTCAGTCATGACTGAAATACACTTTGCTGTTCTTATTTGGTTGTTAAGTTGTGTCTGACTCTTTTGCAGCCCTGTGGACTGTAGCCCCCCAAGCTCCTCTGTCCATGGAATTTTCCAGGCAAGAATATTGGAGTAGGTTTCCATTTCCTTCTCCAGGTTATCTTCTTGACCCAGGGATCAAACCTGCATCTCCTGTATTGGCAGGCAAATTCTTTACCAATGAACCACCAGGAAGAACTAGAATTATTACTGATGAGATAAATACTATGTTTGGAACAATAAAATGATAATACCTTAGATAATATTACAAAATTCTGTAGATTATACATACATTCTATAATGTACCAAACCATTAAAAATTGTGAATATTATTGTCACCAAAAAAGTATATGAACACAGCATTTTAAATATAGTTGCAAGAAATGTATAGACTGTCAGTAACCAACTCAAGGCACATAAAATTAATAAAACCTAGTTAAATGACTTCATAGACTACACATCTTGTAGCCTAGTGTGAGACAGTCAAATTTATAAATTATTGAGATACTAAAGAATTTCTTTATCAAAAAGCATCAAATTTACTATTTCCAATTTCCCTTCACCATTAGACAAAATGATGATAGTTATTCTACATATTTTAAGAGTCAAGTTTTGTAGTTATGTAATTACTTAGAGAAAGAGCTAAAGAAATTAACCATTTCAAAGCCAAAATCATGATTATTAAAGGAATTTCATCTCATTTTTTGACAAGACTCATCTGGAGTCTTATAGGGACTGGGGAGCCTGGTGGGCTGATGTCTCTGGGGTCACACAAACTCAGACATGAGTGAAGCAACTTAACAGCAGCAGCAGCAGCTAATCAGTAACAGAAGTATTGACTAGTTTCCCAAGCATATGGTATAAAGTTAACCTACCAGGGTCCAAGTGTTCACTTTGATACGATTTAACAGGGACTATCAAAGCTTTGCCAACAAAGGTTACTCTAGTCAAGGCTATGGTTTTTCCTGTGGTCATGTATGGATGTGAGAGTTGGACTGTGATGAAGGCTGAGCGCCGAAGAATTGACGCTTTTGAACTGTGGTGTTGGAGAAGACTCTTGAGAGTCCCTTGGACTGCAAGGAGATCCAACCAGTCCATTCTGAAGGAGATCAGCCCTGGGATTTCTTTGGAAGGAATGATGCTAAAGCTGAAACTCCAGTACTTTGGCCACCTCATGAGAAGAGTTGACTCATTGGAAAAGACTCTGATGCTGGGAGGGATCGGGGGCAGGAGGAGAAGGGGACGACAGAGGATGAGATGGCTGAATGGCATCACTGACTCGATGGTCGTGAGTCTCAGTGAATTCCGGGAGTTGGTGATGGATAGGGAGGCCTGGCATGCTGAGATTCATGGGGTCGCAAAGAGTCGGACACGACTGAGCGACTGATCTGATCTGATCTGATCAAAGCTTTATTGAGGTTCTCCAGTATGTCATAGTTACAGTGAGGGATACAAGTATTCTTCAAGTCAAAGGAGATATTAATATGCAGCTTCACATAATTCCAGTAACATTGGGATGATTAAATACACTGTATAATGAATTTATTTAGTTATCTTAGTCTTACATTATTAAACTTTTAGTTTATGTAACTCCCTATGCTCTGATTCTTGACCCAGAACACAATCTTTTGATTATGTTCAGTCTTACCATTCCTTAGAAGAAAAGAGTAAGCTGATTATTTTGGGTTAAAGTCCTTTGGCCATGGAGACAGCTATATCTCAGGGTCAATTAACAAATTGGCTTCTCATTATGATTTCATTCCCCATATAAAATAGAAATGATGGGGAGATGAAATGGGCTAAGGGTATATCCATTTCCTTGCAACAGTAATTTATCTTTGTAAATTAATAAAATGATCAGATTATAATTTAGATTTCCATGTAGGCTAACTAGGAAGACAATTCTCAAATCAAGCACACTCATTTATTACATTTCCTGCAAGAATTATTTCTTTTCCTATCTTAATGAGTTGGCTTTATGTTGTATAGATGATCCACTTGAAATTAATGTTCATTGGCCCCTGAGGAATCGATTTGTTCTCAGTGTACTGACTGAACCAAACCATCTAACTGAGCCTGTAAGCAGAAGAGCTAGATTTTGAAGAGGGATAAAAATATCAGATTCTATGGACTTCTCTCTGTCCTCTGTGAGGTAAGCAGAATCAATTATATAATGAAATTACTTTTATCAACATATACCTGGGACTAAACTTTATATTTACTGTGCTCCAGTAAACATATTTACTCAGCCCATTATTCTGAAAGTATGTTTTAATAGGCAGAAATTTTTAGGACTTAAGCCTGGAAGGCAGTATCTCAAGCAGCCCTGAGAGAACTGCTCCAAGGAGAGGGGAAGATCCAGGTTATACAGAAGTTTTGTCACAAAATGTATGTACTTTGAACTTCAAAAAATTATTGTTAATTAAAGAAAACCGGATATCCCAAATTAAGGATTCTAGCACATTTCTATGTATGGGAAGATGCAAGAGTCTGGGCTCACTGAAATAATTCCTTTCATTTATATCTCAGCTACCCTAACACTAACCCTTAGGTCAGAAAGTGAAGAAGAACTAAAGAGCCACTTGATGAAAGTGAAAGAGTAGAGTGAAAAAGCTGGCTTAACACTCAACATTCAAACAATGAAGATCATGACATCTGGCCCCATCAAGTCATGGCAAATAGATGGGGAAACAATGAAAACAGTGAGAGACTTTATTTTGGGGGGCTCCAAAATCACTGCACATGGTGACTGCAGCCATGAAATTAAAAGATGCTTGCTCCTCAGAAGAAATGCTATGTCAACCTAGACAGCATATTGAGAAGCAGAGCCATTACTTTGCAGACAAAGGTCCATCTAGTCCAGCCTATGGTTTTTCCAGGAGTCATGTATGGATGTGAGAGATGGACTATAAAGAAAACTGAGCGCCAAAGAATTAATGTTTTTAAACTGTGGTGTTGGAGAAGACTCTTGGGAGTCCCTTGGACTGCAAGGAGATCCAACCAGTCCATCATAAAGGAAATCAGTACTGAATGTTCACTGAGAGGACTGATGCTGAAGCTGTTTCCCATACTTTGGTCACCTGATGCAAAGACCTGACTTATTTGAAAAGACCCTGATGTTGGGAAAGATTGAGGGCAGGAGGAGAAGGGGATGACAGACTGGCATGCTGCAGTCCATGGGGTTGCAAGAGTTGGACCAGACTGAGTGACTGAACTTCAGTACTTTCTTAACGCCACATTCCATCTGTCAAATTTCAAAAAGAACACTGTTCCTTATCCAAAGGAAGTTTTCTTCTCTTTATGCATCAGTAAACCAAAGTTAAACAATTTAGTTCTGGTTATGTCACTTATGTGGCATTGGTTATTATGCTGAAGTTTATTTCGAAAACTACAATCAAAATGACAATGTAATTCAAATAGCTGTTGTCAATATTAATGAAGAAAACACACAAGAAAGTGAGCTGAAGAGAATACATCTTTTACTAAATAAAAATATCCTTAAAGTAATATTTCAATTAAGGAGAATCCAGTGAAAGCCTACAGCAGTATATTTCTGATTAAAATCTATGACCCTCAAAATAACACCTTTCTGATACAATTGGTTCTAGAATTTTAATCTTCTTTACATATTTAATGGTACAAACCAGGTCACTGATTCTGCTAAGTTTTCTCTCTTCCATTTCATATTCCCACTTGTAGCCATTCCTAGATAACATATACCATTATTTTTGATGATAGTTATCACCTCTGACATTGGAAGAACTTCCCAGATGATCTAACTCCACCTTCCAATTTCTAGTTCCTAAATGAATGTCTACCGGAAATGTTGAATAAGTACATGTCTACTGGAGAAACCTTCATCTAGATATTGGTTATGGGGAAACAAGCTGTCAAAAGTAATTAGGCTAACACAAATGCTATGCCCTAACACAGTCTAAATCCTCTTTCCTTGTTTATTTCCTTAATACTAATATCAGGCAATATCATTTTGGGGGTACTTTTACTGACAACACAGCTTGATTAAATGCTCCACCTATGGGATCCAATCATTCCCAAATATATAAATCTTTCTTAAAACTTAACATAGAATTGTAATTATACATTTATTATCAGAATTTCCACCTGACCTGTAAACTCATAAAGATTCCAGGAACCTACTTGATGTCTTTCTGCCTCTGGTACTTACCACAGATTGAGCACATAGTGATGATGATGACTCTTGAGTGGATAATTGAATAAATGCATGATTACATCTGTCTTGGGAGTTGCCAGTATGGCATCACCAAGTGTATAGTAAAACCTTTTAAGGTGAACGCTCTTGTTGACACAATTAGCAGACTTTTTTCTTAGATGTCCAAGGCTAGCTCTTCTAAAAATGTTTTTAATTGCAGACGAATGTATAATTATTTTATACAGTTGATACAAACTTTGGTGGCCCCTTCAACTTGTACTGTATGTGATGTGCTGTGTCTTATGTCTAATATTTGTCACCAGTGCCTGTTCCTACTGTTTTATGAGTTGGTAGCTGAAGGCAGGCATTATCAACAGTTTTTCTTAAGCAGAGATACTGATTTATGTCATGACTAACCCAAGTTCTTGAAAGAAATTAAAGGTAGCATTTTCAGGGTTTTCCTAATTTTCTCTGGATCTCCTGTTCCCTGTCTTTGGTTCGTTTGGTTTATAGAATCCAAAGCTAAGCATGCTGCTATCATGAATTAATATACAAGTAGGTTTATTTATGTTGTGGTTATAGATTGAATGCAGTAGTCTTTCAAGAGATGTCATTCATTCAAAAATATCTTAAAAGAACTTTCTTTCTGACAACTGAAAAGGAAACTGCTTCAGAGTGATAATAGTGTTTGATCCAATCTCCATTTTTTCAGTTTTCTTATCACTGAAGCAGGTTAAATAAAAGGTGAAGGCACAATCTGGAGACACAAAGAATAGGTAAAGTCAACAGCCAAGAACAAGTCAGGCAGTTTTGAAAGTCTAGGAGCACAAATGATGCTTAATACACACACATACACCACACAGTAGAACTCTGGCTCTACAAACGAGATTACATAGTGTAATAGGAGGACAGGGGGCAACAGAGGATGAGGTGGGTGGATGGCATCATGGACTCAATAGACATGAGCTTGAGCAAACTCAAGGAGATAGTGAAGGGCAGGGAAGCCTGGAGCACTGCAGTCCATGGGATCATAGCACAGTCGGACACAATTTAGCAACTAAACAAGAACACATTTGTCTGATTATCAAGGGAGTAAACCCCAGCTAAGACATTTTAAGGGGCAAAATTCTACAGTATGATGGGTGTCTCTTTGGGCACTCCATATAAGAACTTGCTGAGTCATGTATCCAATAACAGTTTAGAGCAATGCGTACCTGACAGCAAGGGTGATAACTTAGCTTACCAATTGCTATGTGATTCTGAAGGTTGTTTGCACTTCTTCAGTTATTGGTTAGGGGCTTCCCAGGTGGCCCAGTGGTAAAGAATCCACCCACCAATGAAGAAGCCCCAAGAGATGTGGTTTGAATCCCTGGGTCGGGAGAGTAGGAAATGGCAACTTACTCCAGTATTTTTGCCTGGAAAATGCCACAGATAGAGAAGCCTGGCAGGCTATACTCCATGGGGTCACGAAGAGTCAGACACCACTGAGCACACATGCTTCTAACTACTTAAATGAAGCCAAAAACAACAGCCTCAGTAGAAGAAATCCATTAAGAACACAGATTCCAACCATACAACAGAGTTGGGTCCAGCATGGAAACAGTCAAAGACAGCATGGTGTTGAGTACCATCCTGGGAAAGATGTGGTAACATTGCATAATGGTCCCACTATGAAGATACGAGGCTGGTGAAGAGCAGCAGCAGCAGCTGTGCTGATACACTTTTAACAAAATGTGAAGAGAATTGCTGGACAGACCCTCTACCTTCTTGGTCACACAGAATTGCAGGCACAGCACCACCACCGGAGCTTTCACAGTGAGCACACACACATACACACTGCCAACACACAGATGGGTAAATTCATGCTCGATGTATATATGGACATCCTATTTTTGAAGGACAGACAACCAGGACACGTTTAAATACCAGACACAGCAAGTTTAATGAAAATACATTTCCACGGATCTCACATGGACAATTCAGAGTGAGAGCTCTGCCAAAATATATGTCCAAAAGGAGAACTGTTACCCAAACTGTAAATCCATCCACCCCTCCACCCTGGTCCAAATGAGAATGGCAAGTTCAGATGATTTTTATCCCATCAGTCCTGCTAAGCTGAAATCTGAAGATCTATCAAAGTGACCTGGGATTGGCTCATCATAATTTCATCAGAGAGAAGCACCAATGGGTGAAGTGTCCAGACAGCAGAATCTAGAAGAGGAAAATTGGCCGATGGGTCTCAGTCACGTGGAAGGTTGAGTGCAGGGTTTCTCAGTAGAAGCTACAGGGCCAGTATCTTCCATAGTAACACGGGCGGTAGCAGCCATATCCATAGCCACCATAGCCAGCACCGTAGCCGCAGCCCAGACCTCGGAGGAAGCCATAGCCACAGCCGTAGCTGCAGCCCAGACCACCAAGGCCATAGCCCAGGCCACCATAGTACTTGCTGTAGTAGCAGCTCATCTTGTCAAGTGTTAAGATGTAGAAGAGAAGAAAGCCTTTGCTTGCAGAATATGAACTGCCCTGCTCCCTTGAGGCCTTTTATACTCCCGTGTAGTAGGTGTGGCAAACAAAAGCCATTGTGCCTTGCATGTTAACAGCTAATTTCCATGAAAACATCATTAACATTGTGCTTATTTAGAGGAGAGGCACTAACACCCATTAATGCTGGAATTCCTTTACTGCTGCCTCGTAAATTCCTGATGGTATATCCTATATTTTCAGTAATTAAAAAAAAAAATGTACTGTCTGTAACCAAGCTCCATGAGTTTGCATAACTTGAGGGCCATATATATTATTTAATCCTGCTTTGAAATAAGAGTGTCATTCCTCTGCATTGTAAAGCACAAATTCATAGAAACTCCAGCCTCAATGAGATCATATCATTTAATCTTCAACATGTTCTTTACCTTAGCTTTTGCAGAGAAACCAAACATCTAGATAAATACTGCTTTTGCTTTGTTTTAGTGTTTTGACACAATTGATATTGATATTCGATTGCAAATAATGTTTTTATCCAACTCTTTGGAAAAGACCCTGATGCTGAGAATAATTGAGGGCAAAGTGAGAAGAAAACCACAGCGTCATCGAATCTTTGGACATGAACTTGAGCAGACTCTGGAAGATAGAGGAACACAGGAAAGCCTGATGTGCTGCAGTCCGTGCAGTTGCAAAGACTCAGACATGAATTTGTGACTGACAACACTGACAACATGACAGAGTGACTGACAAATATTGAAAACAACAATATTTTTAGGCTAATATATTGTATAGTTTTATGTGGTTATATGGTATTAACTTTTATGTGCATCAACATTTCTTAATCATGAGATATCTCAAATATATTTTCTAGTAAAAACTAAATATGTATATAACTTGGGTGTGTGTACAACACCTGTGTGTGTCATAATGTAACACATGCATTATTGAGGTATATAGAATAAAATATTTATATTGAAAAGTGTATTTTAGTACGCGTGCATGCATACTCAGTTGCTTTACTTGTGTCCAACTCTTTGTGGCCCTATGGATTGTAGCCCACCAGGCTCCTCTCTCCATGGGATTTCCCAGGCAAGAATACTGGAGTGGGTTCCCATGCTCTCCTCAAGGGGACCTTCCCAACCCAGAGAGCGAACCCTCATGTCCTGTGGCTTCTGCATTGCAGGCAGAGTCTTTACCACTGAGCCACCTGGAAAACCCATATTTTAGCATACTAATATCTAAAATGGAGCTTGCCAGATGGCGCTAGTGGTAAAGAACCTGCCTGCCATGGAGCAGACCTAAGAGACACGGGTTCAACCCCCAGGTTAGGAAGATCCCCTGGAAAAGGAAAAAGCAACCCACTCCAGTGTTCTTGCCCAGAAAATGCCATTAACAGAGGAGCCTGGTGAGCTGCAGTCCACAGAGTCACAAAGAGTCGGTCATGACTGAAGTACACTTTGCTGTTGTTGTTTGGTTGCTAAGTTGTGTCCGACTCTTTTGTAACCCTGTGGACTGTAGCCCACCAAGCTCCTCTGTCCATGGAATTTTCCAAGCAAGAATATTGAAGTAGGTTTCCTTCTCCAGGATATCTTCTTGACCCAGGGATCGAATCTGCATCTCCTGTATTGGCTGGCAGATTCTTACGAATGAACCACCAGGAAGAACTAGAATTATTACTGATGAGACAAGTACTATGTTTGGAACAATAAAATGATAATACCTTAGATAATATCACAAAATTCTGTAGATTATACATACATTCTATAATGTACCAAATCATTAAATTTGTGAATATTATTGTCACCAAAAAAGTATATGAACACAGCATTTTAAATATAGTTGCAAGAAATGTATAGACTGTCAGTAACCAACTCAAGGCACATAAAATTAATGAAACCTAGTTAAATGACTTTATAGACTACACATCTTTAGCCTAGTGTGAGACAGTCAAAATTCTAAATTAGTGAGATACTAAAGAATTTCTTTATCAAATGGCATCAAATTTACTATTTCCAATTTCCCTTCACCCATAGACAAAATTATGATAGTAATTCTACATATTTAAGAGTCAAGTTTTGTAGTTGTGTAATTACTTAGAGGAAGAGCTAAAGAAATTAACCATTTGAAAACCAAAATCATGATTATTAAAGGAATTTCATCTCATTTTTTGACAAGATTGATGCTGGAGTCTTATAGGGACGGAGGAGCCTGGTGGGCTGCTGTCTCTGGGGTCACACAGAATCAGATACGACTGAAGCGACTTAGCAGCAGTAACTAATCAGTAACGGAAGTATTGACTAATTTCCCAAACATAGGGTATAAAGCTAACCTACCAGGATCAAAGTGCTCACTTTGATATGATTTGACAGGGACTATCAAAGCTTTACTGAGGTTCTCCAGTATGTCCTAGTTACACTGAGGGATACAAGTATTCTTCAAGTCAAAGGAGATATTAATGTGGGGCTTCACATAATTCTAGTAACATTGGGATGATTAAATACACTGTATAATGAATTTATTAAGTTATCTTAGTCTTACATCATTAAACATTTAGTTTATGTAACTCCCTATGCTCTGATTCTTGACCCAGAACACAATCTTTTAATTATGTTCACTCTTACCATTCCTTACAAGAAAAGAGTAAGCTGATGATATTGGGTTTAGGTCCTTTGGCCATGAAGACAGTGATATCTCAGGGAAAATTAAACAATTGGCTTCTCATTATGACTTCATTCCCCATATAAAATAGAAATGATGAGGTGATGAAATGGGCTAGGGGTATGTCCATTTCCCTGCAACAGTAATTTGTCTTTGTAAATTAATAAAATGATCAAATTATAATTTAGATTTCCATGTAGGCTAACTAGGAAGAGAATTCTCAGATCAAGCACACTCAATTATTGCATTTCCTGCAAGAATTATTTCTTTTCCTATCTTAATGAGTTGGCTTTATGTTGTATAGATGATCCACTTGAACTTAATGTTCATTGGCCCCTAAGGAATGGATTTGTTCTCAGTGTACCGACTGAACCATCTAAATAAGCCTGTAAGTAGAAGAGCTAGATTTTGGAGAGGGATAAAAATATCAGAGCAATTAATAGTTTTCTAGGAGACTTCTGGTGATTTGACTTTTTTCAGTGGATGATTCCATGGATTTCTTTCTGTCCTCTGTGAGCTAAGCAGAATCAATTAAATAATGAAATTACTTTTATCAACATATACCTGGGACTAAACGTTGTACTTACCCTGCTCCAGTAAACATATTTACTCAGCCCTTTATTCTGAAAGTGTATTTTAATAGGTAGAAATTTTTACGACTCAAGCCTGGAAGGCAGTATCTCAAGCAGCCCTGAGAGAACTGCTCCAAGGAGAGGGGAAGATCCAGGTTATACAGAAGTTTTGTCACAAAAAGTATGTAGTTTGAACTTCAAAAAATTATTGTTAATTAAAGAAAACCGGATATCCCAAATTAAGGATTCTAGCACATTTCTATGTATGGGAAGATGCAAGAGTCTGGGCTCACTGAAATAATTCCTTTCATTTATATCTCAGCTACCCTAACACTAACCCTTAGGTCAGAAAGTGAAGAAGAACTAAAGAGCCACTTGATGAAAGTGAAAGAGTAGAGTGAAAAAGCTGGCTTAAAATTCAACATTCAAACAATGATGATCATGATATCTGGCCCCATCACGTCATGGCAAATAGATGGGGAAACAATGAAAACAGTGAGAGACTTTATTTTGGGGGGCTCCAAAATCACTGCAGATGGTGAGTGCAACCATGAAATTAAAAGATGCTTGCTCCTCAGAAGAAATGCTATGTCAACCTAGACAGCATATTGAGAAGCAGAGCCATTACTTTGCAGACAAAGGTCCATCTAGTCCAGCCTATGGTTTTTCCAGGAGTCATGTATGAATGTGAGAGTTGGACTATAAAGAAAACTGAGCACCAAAGAATTGATGCTTTTAAACTGTGGTGTTGGAGAAGACTCTTGAGAGTCTCTTGGACTGTAAGGAGATCCAACCAGTCCATCATAAAGGATCTCAGTGCTGAATGTTCATTTAAGGACTGATGCTAATGCTGAAATTCCAATACTTTGGCCACCTGATGCAAAGAACTGACTCATTTGAAAGGACCCTGATGTTCGGAAAGATTGAGGACAGGAGGACAAGGGGATGACAGAGGAAGAAATGGTTGGATGGCATCAACGACTCGATGGGCATGAGTTTGAGCAAGCTGCAGAAGTTGGCGATGGACAGGGAAGCCTGGCATTCTGCAGTCCATGGGGTTGCAAAGAGTTGGACACAACTGAGTGACTGTACTTCAGTACTTTAATGCCACATTCCATCTGTCAAATTTCAAAAAGAACACTGTTCCTTATCCAAAGGACGTTTTCTTCTCTGCAGGTATCAGTAAACCAAAGTTAAACAGTTTAGTTCTGGTTATGTCACTTCATGTGGCATTGGTTATTATGCTGAAGTTTATTTTGAAAACTATGATCAAAATGACAATGTAATTCAAAAAGTTGTTGTCAATATTTATGAAGAAAACACACAAGAAAGTGAATTGAAGAGAATACAACATCCTTTACTAAATAAAAATATCCTTAAAGTAATATTTCGATTAAGGAGAATCCAGTGAAAGCCTAAAGCAGTATATTTCTGATTAAAATCTATGACCATCAAAATAACACCTTTCTGATACAATTGGTTCTAGAATTTTAATCTTCTTTAGACATTTAATGGTACAAACCAGGTCACTGATTCTGCTAAGTTTTCTCTCTTCCATTTCATATTCCCTCTTTTAGCCATTCCTAGATAACATATACCATTATTTTTGATGATAGTTATCACCTCTGACATTGGAAGAACCTCCCAGATGATCTAACTCCACCTTCCAATTTCTAGTTCCTAAATGAATGTCTACCGGAAATGTTGAATAACTACATGTCTACTGGAGAAACCTTCATCTAGATATTGGTTATGGGGAAACAAGCTGTCAAAAGTAATTAGGCTAACACAAATGCTATGCGCCAACACAGTCTAAATCCTCTTTCCTTGTTTATTTCCTTAATACTAATATCAGGCAATATCATTTTGGGGGTACTTTTACTGACAACACAGCTTGATTAAATGCTCCACCTATGGGATCCAATCATTCCCAAATATATAAATCTTTCTTAAAACTTAACATAGAATTGTAATTATACATTTATTATCAGAATTTCCACCTGACCTGTAAACTCATAAAGATCCCAGGAACCTACTTGATGTCTTTCTGCCTCTGGTACTTAGCACAGATTGAGCACATAGTGATGATGATGACTCTTGAGTGGATAATTGAATAAATGCATGATTACATCTGTCTTGGGAGTTGCCAGTATGGCATCACCAAGTGTATAGTAAAACCTTTTAAGGTGAACGCTCTTGTTGACACAATTAGCAGACTTTTTTCTTAGATGTCCAAGGCTAGCTCTTCTAAAAATGTTTTTAATTGTAGACGAATGTATAATTACTTTATACAGTTCATACAAACTTTGGTGGCCCCTTCAACTTGTACTGTATGTGATGTGCTGTGTCTTATGTCTAATATTTGTCACCAGTGCCTGTTCCTACTGTTTTATGAGTTGGTAGCTGAAGGCAGGCATTATCAACAGTTTTTCTTAAGCAGAGATACTGATTTATGTCATGACTAACCCAAGTTCTTGAAAGAAATTAAAGGTAGCATTTTCAGGGTTTTCCTAATTTTCTCTGGATCTCCTGTTCCCTGTCTTTGGTTCGTTTGGTTTATAGAATCCAAAGCTAAGGATGCTACTATCATGAATTAATATACAAGTAGGTTTATTTATGTTGTGGTTATAGACTGAATGCAGTAGTCTTTCAAGAGATGTCATTCATTCAAAAATATCTTAAAAGAACTTTCTTTCTGACAACTGAAAAGGAAACTGCTTCAGAGTGATAATAGAGTTTCATCCAATCCCCATTTTTGCATTTTATTATCATTGAAGCAGGTTAAATAAAAGGTGAAGGCACAATCTGGAGACACAAAGAATAGGTAAAGTCAACAGCAAAGAACAAGTCAGGCATTTCTGGAAGTCTAGGAGCAGAAATGATGCTTAATACACACACATACACCACACAGTAGAACTCTGGCTCTACAAACGAGATTACATAGTGTAATAGGAGGACAGGGGGCAACAGAGGATGAGGTGGGTGGATGGCATCATGGACTCAATAGACATGAGTTTGAGCAAACTCAAGGAGATAGTGAAGGGCAGGGAAGCCTGGAGCACTGCAGTCCATGGGATCATCCCACAGTCGGACACAACTTAGCAACTAAACAAGAACACATTTGTCTGATTATCAAGGGAGTAAACCCCAGCTAAGACATTTTAAGGGGCAAAATTCTACAGTATGATGGGTGTCTCTTTGGGCTCTCCAGATAAGAACTTGCTGAGTTATCTATTCAATAACAGTTTAGAGCAATGGGTACCTGACAGCAAGGGTGATAACTTAGCTTACCAATTGCTATGTGATTCTGAAGGTTGTTTGCACTTCTTCAGTTATTGGTTAGGGGCTTCCCAGGTGGCCCAGTGGTAAAGAATCCACCCACCAATGCAGAAGCCCCAAGAGATGTGGTTTCAATCCCTGGGTTGTGAGAGTAGGAAATGGCAACTCACTCCAGTATTTTTGCCTGGAAAATGCCACAGATAGAGAAGCCTGGCAGGCTATAGTCCATGGGGTCATGAAGAGTCAGACACCACTGAGCACACATGCTTCTAACTATTTAAATGAAGCCAAAAGCAACAGCCTCAGTAGAAGAAATCCATTAAGAACACAGATTCCAACCATACAACAGAGTTGGGTCCAGCATGGAAACAGTCAAAGACAGCAGGGTGTTGAGTACCATCCTGGGAAAGATGTGGTAACATTGCATAATGGTCCCACTATGAAGATACGAGGCTGGTGAAGAGCAGCAGCAGCTGTGCTGATATACTTTTAACAAAATGTGAAGAGAATTGCTGGACAGACCCTCTACCTTCGTGGTCACACAGAATTGCAGGCACAGCACCACCACCGGAGCTTTCACAGTAAGCACACACACATACATACTGCCAACACACAGATGGGTAAATTCGTGCTCGATGTATATATGGACATCCTATTTATGAAGGACAGACAACCAGGACACGTTTAAATACCAGACAAAGCAAGTTTAATGAAAATACATTTCCACGGATCTCACATGGACAATTCAGAGTGAGAGCTCTGCCAAAATATATGTCCAAAAGGAGAACTGTTACCCAAACTGTAAATCCATCCACCCCTCCACCCTGGTCCAAATGAGAATGGCAAGTTCAGATGATTTTTATCCCATCAGTCCTGCTAAGCTGAAATCTGAAGATCTATCAAAGTGACCTGGGATTGGCTCATCATAATTTCATCAGAGAGAAGCACCAATGGGTGAAGTGTCCAGACAGCAGAATCTAGAAGAGAAAAATTGGCCGATGGGTCTCAGTCACGTGGAAGGTTGAGTGCAGGGTTTCTCAGTAGAAGCTACAGGGCCAGTATCTTCCATAGTAACACGGGCGGTAGCAGCCATACCCATAGCCACCATAGCCAGCACCGTAGCCGCAGCCCAGACCTCGGAGGAAGCCATAGCCACAGCCGTAGCTGCAGCCCAGACCACCAAGGCCATAGCCCAGGCCACCATAGTACTTGCTGTAGTAGCAGCTCATCTTGTCAAGTGTTAAGATGTAGAAGAGAAGAAAGCCTTTGCTTGCAGAATATGAACTGCCCTGCTCCCTTGAGGCCTTTTATACTCCCGTGTAGTAGGTGTGGCAAACAAAAGCCATTGTGCCTTGCATTTTAGCAGCTAATTTCCATGAAAACATCATTAACATTGTGCTTATTTAGAGGAGAGGCACTCACACCCATTAATGCTGGAATTCCTTTACTGCTGCCTCGTAAATTCCTGACGGTATATCCTATATTTTCAGTAATTAAAAAAAAAAATGTACTGTCTGTAACCAAGCTTCATGAGTTTGCATAACTTGAGGACCATATATATTATTTAATCCTGCTTTGAAATAAGAGTGTCATTCCTCTGCATTGTAAAGCACAAATTCATAGAAACTCCAGCCTCAATGAGATCATATCATTTAATCTTCAACATGTTCTTTACCTTAGCTTTTGCAGAGAAACCAAACATCTAGATAAATACTGCTTTTGCTTTGTTTTAGTATTTTGACACAATTGATATTGATTGCAAATAATGTTTTTATCCAACTCTTTGGAAAAGACCCGGATGCTGAGAAAGATTGAGGGCAAAGGGAGAAGAAAACGACAGTGTCATCGAATCAATGGACATGAACTTGAGCAGACTCTTGAAGATAGAGGAGGACAGGAAAGCCTGATGTGCTGCAGTCCATGCAGTTGCAAAGACTCAGACATGAATTTGTGACTGACAACATTGACAACATGACATAGTGACTGACAAATATTGAAAACAACAATATTTTTAGGCTAATATATTGTATAGTTTTATGTGGTTATATGGTATTAACTTTTATGTGCATCAACATTTCTTAATCATGAGATATCTCAAATATATTTTCTAGTAAAAACTAAATATGTATATAACTTGGGTGTGTGTACAACACCTGTGTGTGTCATAATGTAACACATGCATTATTGAGGTATATAGAATAAAATATTTATATTGAAAAGTGTATTTTAGTACACGTGCATGCATACTCAGTTGCTTTAATTGTGTCCAACTCTTTGTGGCCCTATGGATTGTAGCTCACCAGGCTCCTCTCTCCATGGGATTTCCCAGGCAAGAATACTGGAGTGGGTTCCATGCTCTCCTCAAGGGGATCTTCCCAACCCAGAAAACGAACCCTCATGTCCTGTGGCTTCTGCATTGCAGGCAGAGTCTTTACCATTGAGCCACCTGGAAAACCCATATTTTAGCATACTAATATCTAAAATGGAGCTTGCCAGATGGCACTAGTGGTAAAGAACCCGCCTGCCATGGAGCAGACCTAAGAGACACGGGTTCAACCCCCAGGTTAGGAAGATCCCCTGGAAAAGGAAAAAGCAACCCACTCCAGTTTTCTTGCCCAGAAAATGCCATTAACAGAGGAGCCTGGTGAGCTGCAGTCCACAGGGTCACAAAGAGTCGGTCATGACTGAAGTACACTTTGCTGTTGTTGTTTGGTTGCTAAGTTGTGTCCGACTCTTTTGTAACCCTGTGGACTGTAGCCCACCAAGCTCCTCTGTCCATGGAATTTTCCAGGCAAGAATATTGAAGTAGGTTTCCTTCTCCAGGATATCTTCTTGACCCAGGGATCGAATCTGCATCTCCTGTATTGGCTGGCAGATTCTTACGAATGAACCACCAGGAAGAACTAGAATTATTACTGATGAGACAAGTACTATGTTTGGAACAATAAAATGATAATACCTTAGATAATATCACAAAATTCTGTAGGTTATACATACATTCTATAATGTACCAAACCGTTAAAAATTGTGAATATTATTGTCACCAAAAAAGTATATGAACACAGCATTTTAAATATAGTTGCAAGAAATGTATAGACTGTCAGTAACCAACTCAAGGCACATAAAATTAATAAAAAGTAGTTAAATGACTTCATAGACTACACATCTTGTAGCCTAGTGTGAGACAGTCAAAATTCTAAATTAGTGAGATACTAAAGAATTTCTTTATCAAATGGCATCAAATTTACTATTTCCAATTTCCCTTCACCCATAGACAAAATTATGATAGTAATTCTACATATTTAAGAGTCAAGTTTTGTAGTTATATAATTACTTAGAGGAAGAGCTAAAGAAATTATCCATTTGAAAACCAAAATCATGATTATTAAAGGAACTTCATCTCATTTTTTGACAAGATTGATACTGGAGTCTTATAGGAACGGAGGGGCCTGGTGGGCTGCTGTCTCTGGGGTCACACAGAATCAGATACGACTGAAGCGACTTAGCAGCAGTAACTAATCAGTAATGGAAGTATTGACTAATTTCCCAAACATAGGGTATAAAGATAACCTACCAGGATCAAAGTGCTCACTTTGATATGATTTGACAGGGACTATCAAAGCTTTACTGAGGTTCTCCAGTATGTCCTAGTTACACTGAGGGATACAAGTATTCTTCAAGTCAAAGGAGATATTAATGTGGGGCTTCTAATAATTCTAGTAACATTGGGATGATTAAATACACTGTATAATGAATTTATTAAGTTATCTTAGCCTTACATCATTAAACATTTAGTTTATGTAACTCCCTATGCTCTGATTCTTGACCCAGAACACAATCTTTTAATTATGTTCAGTCTTACCATTCCTTACAAGAAAAGAGTAAGCTGATGATATTGGGTTTAGGTCCTTTGGCCATGAAGACAGTAATATCTCAGGGAAAATTAAACAATTGGCTTCTCATTATGACTTCATTCCCCATATAAAATAGAAATGATGAGGTGATGAAATGGGCTAGGGGTATGTCCATTTCCCTCAACAGTAATTTGTCTTTGTAAATTAATAAAATGATCAAATTATAATTTAGATTTCCATGTAGGCTAACTAGGAAGAGATTTCTCAAATCAAGCACACTCAATTATTGCATTTCCTGCAAGAATTATTTCTTTTCCTATCTTAATGAGTTGGCTTTATGTTGTATAGATGATCCACTTGAACTTAATGTTTATTGGCCCCTAAGGAATGGATTTGTTCTCAGTGTACCGACTGAACCATCTAAATAAGCCTATAAGTAGAAGAGCTAAATTTAGGAGAGGGATAAAAATATCAGAGCAATTAATAGTTTTCTAGGAGACTTCTGGTGATTTGACTTTTTTCAGTGGATGATTCCATGGATTTCTTTCTGTCCTCTGTGAGGTAAGCAGAATCAATTAAATAATGAAATTACTTTTATCAACATATACCTGGGACTAAACTTTATACTTACTGTGCTCCAGTAAACATATTTACTCAGCCCTTTATTCTGAAAGTGTATTTTAATAGGTAGAAATTTTTAGGACTCAAGCCTGGAAGGCAGTATCTCAAGCAGGCCTGAGAGAACTGCTCCAAGGAGAGGGGAAGATCCAGGTTATACAGAAGTTTTGTCACAAAAAGTATGTAGTTTGAACTTCAAAAAATTATTGTCAATTAAAGAAAACCAGATATCCCAAATTAAGGATTCTAGCACATTTCTATGTATGGGAAGATGCAAGAGTCTGGGCTCACTGAAATAATTCCTTTCATTTATATCTCAGCTACCCTAACACTAACCCTTAGGTCAGAAAGTGAAGAAGAACTAAAGAGCCACTTGATGAAAGTGAAAGAGTAGAGTGAAAAAGCTGGCTTAAAATTCAACATTCAAACAATGATGATCATGAAATCTGGCCCCATCACGTCATGGCAAATAGATGGGGAAACAATGAAAACAGTGAGAGACTTTATTTTGGGGGGCTCCAAAATCACTGCAGATGGTGAGTGCAACCATGAAATTAAAAGATGCTTGCTCCTCAGAAGAAATGCTATGTCAACCTAGACAGCATATTGAGAAGCAGAGCCATTACTTTGCAGACAAAGGTCCATCTAGTCCAGCCTATGGTTTTTCCAGGAGTCATGTATGAATGTGAGAGTTGAACTATAAAGAAAACTGAGCACCAAAGAATTGATGCTTTTAAACTGTGGTGTTGGAGAAGACTCTTGAGAGTCCCTTGGACTGTAAGGAGATCCAACCAGTCCATCATAAAGGATCTCAGTGCTGAATGTTCATTTAAGGACTGATGCTGATGCTGAAATTCCAATACTTTGGCCACCTGATGCAAAGAACTGACTCATTTGAAAGGACCCTGATGTTGGGAAAGATTGAGGACAGGAGGAGAAGGGGATGACAGAGGAAGAAATGGTTGGATGGCATCACCGACTCGATGGGCATGAGTTTGAGCAAGCTGCAGAAGTTGGTGATGGACAGGGAAGCCTGGCATGCTGCAGTCCATGGGGTTGCAAAGAGTTGGACACGACTGAGTGACTGAACTTCAGTACTTTAATGCCACATTCCATCTGTCAAATTTCAAAAAGAACACTGTTCCTTATCCAAAGGAAGTTTTCTTCTCTGCAGGTATCAGTAAACCAAAGTTAAACAGTTTAGTTCTGGTTATGTCACTTAATGTGGCATTGGTTATTATGCAGAAGTTTATTTTGAAAACTATGATCAAAATGACAATGTAATTCAAAAAGCTGTTGTCAATATTTATGAAGAAAACACACAAGAAAGTGAATTGAAGAGAATACAGCATCCTTTACTAAATAAAAATATCCTTAAAGTAATATTTCAATTAAGGAGAATCCAGTGAAAGCCTAAAGCAGTATATTTCTGATTAAAATCTATGACCCTCAAAATAACACCTGATACAATTGGTTCTAGAATTTTAATCTTCTTTAGACATTTAATGGTACAAACCAGGTCACTGATTCTGCTAAGTTTTCTCTCTTCCATATCCTATTCCCTCTTGTAGCCATTCCTAGATAACATATACCATTATTTTTGATGATAGTTATCACCTATGACATTGGAAGAACTTCCCAGATGATCTAACTCCACCTTCCAATTTCTAGTTCCTAAATGAATGTCTACCGGAAATGTTGAATAAGTACATGTCTACTGGGGAAACCTTCATCTACATATTGGTTATGGGGAAACAAGCTGTCAAAAGTAATTAGGCTAACACAAATGCTATGCGCCAACACAGTCTAAATCCTATTTCCTTGTTTATTTCTTAATACTAATACCAGGCAATATGATTTTGGGGGTACTTTTACTGACAACACAACTTGATTAAATGCCCCACCTATGGGATCCAATCACTCCCAAATATATAAATCTTTCTTAAAACTTAACAGAGAGAAATGTAATTGTATATTGATTATCAGAATTTCTACCTGACCTGTAAATTCATAAAGATCCCAGGAACCTACTTTATGTCTTTCTACCTCTGGTACTTAGTACAGATTGAACACATAGTGATGATGATGACTCTTGAGGGGATAGTTGAATAAATGCATGATTACATCTGTCTTGGGAGTTGCCAGTATGGCATCACCAAGTGTATAGTAAAACCTTTTAAGGTGAACGCTCTTGTTGACACAATTAGCAGACTTTTTTCTTAGATGTCCAAGGCTAGCTCTTCTAAAAATGTTTTTAATTGTAGACTAATGTATAATTATTTTATACAGTTGATACAAACTTTGGTGGCCCCTTCAACTTGTACTGTATGTGATGTGCTGTGTCTTATGTCTAATATTTGTCACCAGTGCCTATTCCTACTATTTTATGAGTTGGCAGCTGAAGGCAGGCATTATCAACAGTTTTTCTTAAGCAGAGATACTGATTTATGTCATGACCAACCCATGTTCTTGAAAGAAATTAAATATAGCATTTTCAGGGTTTTCCTAGTTTTCTCTGGATCTCCTGTTCCCTGTCTTTGGTTCGTTTGGTTTATAGAATCCAAAGCTAAGGATGCAGCTATCATAAATTAATATACAAGTAGGTTTATTTATGTTGTGGTTATAGATTGAATGCAGTAGTCTTTCAAGAGATGTCATTCATTCAAAAATATCTTAAAAGAACTTTCTTTCTGACAACTGAAAAGGAAACTGCTTCAGAGTGATAATAGTGTTTGATCCAATCTCCATTTTTTCAGTTTTCTTATCACTGAAGCAGGTTAAATAAAAGGTGAAGGCACAATCTGGAGACACAAAGAATAGGTAAAGTCAACAGCCAGGAACAAGTCAGGCAGTTTTGGAAGTCTAGGAGCAGAAATGATGCTTAATACACACACATACATCACAGAGTAGAACTCTGGCTCTACAAACGAGATTACATAGTGTAATAGGAGGACAGGGGGCAACAGAGGATGAGGTGGGTGGATGGCATCATGGACTCAATAGACATGAGTTTGAGCAAACTCAAGGAGATAGTGAAGGGCAGGGAAGCCTGGAGCACTGCAGTCCATGGGATCATCGCACAGTCGGACACAACTTAGCAACTAAACAAGAACACATTTGTCTGATTATCAAGGGAGTAAACCCCAGCTAAGACATTTTAAGGGGCAAAATTCTACAGTATGATGGGTGTCTCTTTGGGCTCTCCAGATAAGAACTTGCTGAGTCATGTATCCAATAACAGTTTAGAGCAATGGGTACCTGACAGCAAGGGTGATAACTTAGCTTACCAATTGCTATGTGATTCTGAAGGTTGTTTGCACTTCTTCAGTTATTGGTTAGGGGCTTCCCAGGTGGCCCAGTGGTAAAGAATCCACCCACCAATGCAGAAGCCCCAAGAGATGTGGTTTGAATCCCTGGGTCGGGAGAGTAGGAAATGGCAACTCATCAGTATTTTTGCCTGGAAAATGCCACAGATAGAGAAGCCTGGCAGGCTATAGTCCATGGGGTCACGAAGAGTCAGACACCACTGAGCACACATGCTTCTAACTACTTAAATGAAGCCAAAAACAACAGCCTCAGTAGAAGAAATCCATTAAGAACACAGATTCCAACCATACAACAGAGTTGGGTCCTGCATGGAAACAGTCAAAGACAGCAGGGTGTTGAGTAGCATCCTGGGAAAGATGTGGTAACATTGCATAATGGTCCCACTATGAAGATACGAGGCTGGTGAAGAGCAGCTGTGCTGATATACTTTTAACAAAATGTGAAGAGAATTGCTGGACAGACCCTCTACCTTCGTGGTCACACAGAATTGCAGGCACAGCACCACCACCAGAGCTTTCACAGTAAGCACACACACATACACACTGCCAACACACAGACGGGTAAATTCGTGCTCGATGTATATATGGACATCCTATTTATGAAGGACAGACAACCAGGACACGTTTAAATACCAGACAAAGCAAGTTTAATGAAAATACATTTCCACGGATCTCACATGGACAATTCAGAGTGAGAGCTCTGCCAAAATATATGTCCAAAAGGAGAACTGTTACCCAAACTGTAAATCCATCCACCCCTCCACCCTGGTCCAAATGAGAATGGCAAGTTCAGATGATTTTTATCCCATCAGTCCTGCTAAGCTGAAATCTGAAGATCTATCAAAGTGACCTGGGATTGGCTCATCATAATTTCATCAGAGAGAAGCACCAATGGAGTGAAGTGTCCAGACAGCAGAATCTAGAGGAGGAAAATTGGCCGATGGGTCTCAGTCACGTGGAAGGTTGAGTGCAGGGTTTCTCAGTAGAAGCTACAGGGCCAGTATCTTCCATAGTAACACGGGCGGTAGCAGCCATATCCATAGCCACCATAGCCAGCACCGTAGCCACAGCCCAGACCTCGGAGGAAGCCATAGCCACAGCCGTAGCTGCAGCCCAGACCACCAAGGCCATAGCCCAGGCCACCATAGTACTTGCTGTAGTAGCAGCTCATCTTGTCAAGTGTTAAGATGTAGAAGAGAAGAAAGCCTTTGCTTGCAGAATATGAACTGCCCTGCTCCCTTGAGGCCTTTTATACTCCCGTGTAGTAGGTGTGGCAAACAAAAGCCATTGTGCCTTGCATGTTAACAGCTAATTTCCATGAAAACATCATTAACATTGTGCTTATTTAGAGGAGAGGCACTCACACCCATTAATCCTGGAATTCCTTTACTGCTGCCTCTTAAATTCCTGACGGTATATCCTATATTTTCAGTAATTAAAAAAAAAAAAAAAATTTAACTCTCTGTAACCAAGCTTCATGAGTTTGCATAACTTGAGGGCCATATATATTATTTAATCCTGCTTTGAAATAAGAGTGTCATTCCTCTGCATTGTAAAGCACAGATTCATAGAAACTCCAGGCCTCAATGAGATCATATCATTTAATCTTCAACATGTTCTTTACCTTAGCTTTTGCAGAGAAACCAAACATCTAGATAAATACTGCTTTTGCTTTGTTTTAGTGTTTTGACACAATTGATATTGATATTCGATTGCAAATAATGTTTTTATCCAACTGTTTGGAAAAGACCCTGATGCTGAGAATAATTGAGGGCAAAGGGAGAAGAAAACTACAGCATCATCGAATCATTGGACATGAACTTGAGCAGACTCTGGAAGATAGAGGAACACAGGAAAGCCTGATGTGCTGCAGTCCGTGCAGTTGCAAAGACTCAGACATGAATTTGTGACTGACAACATTGACAACATGACAGAGTGACTGACAAATATTGAAAACAACAATATTTTTAGGCTAATTTATTGTATAGTTTTATGTGGTTATATGGTATTAACTTTTATGTGCATCAACATTTCTTAATCATGACATATCTCAAATATATTTTCTAGTAAAAACTAAATATGTATATAACTTGGGTGTGTGTACAACACCTGTGTGTGTCATAATGTAACACATGCATTATTGAGGTATATAGAATAAAATATTTATATTGAAAAGTGTATTTTAGTACGCGTGCATGCATACTCAATTGCTTTACTTGTGTCCCACTCTTTGTGGCCCTATGGATTGTAGCCCACCAGGCTCCTCTCTCCATGGGATTTCCCAGGCAAGAATACTGGAGTGGGTTCCATGCTCTCCTCAAGGGGATCTTCCCAACCCAGAGAGCGAACCCTCATGTCCTGTGGCTTCTGCATTGCAGGCAGAGTCTTTACCATTGAGCCACCTGGGAAACCCATATTTTAGCATACTAATATCTAAAATGGAGCTTGCCAGATGGCGCTAGTGGTAAAGAACCTGCCTGCCATGGAGCAGACCTAAGAGACACGGGTTCAACCCCCAGGTTAGGAAGATCCCCTGGAAAAGGAAAAAGCAGCCCAGTCCAGTGTTCTTGTGCAGAAAATGCCATTAACACAGGAGCCAGGTGAGCTGCAGTCCACAGGGTCACAAAGAGTCGGTCATGACTGAAGTTCACTTTGCTGTTGTTGTTTGGTTGCTAAGTTGTGTCCGACTCTTTTGCAACCCCGTGGACTGTAGCCCACCAAGCTCCTCTGTCCATGGAATTTTCCAGGCAAGAATATTGGAGTGGGTTTCCTTCTCCAGGATATCTTCTTGACCCAGGGATCGAACCTGCATCTCCTGTATTGGCTGGCAGATTCTTTATGAATGAACCACCAGGAAGAACTAGAATTATTACTGATGAGACAAGTACTATGTTTGAAACAATAAAGTGACAATACCTTAGATAATATCACAAAATTCTGTAGATTATACATACATTCTATAATGTACCAAATCATTAAATTTGTGAATATTATTGTCACCAAAAAAAGTATATGAACACAGCATTTTAAATATAGTTGCAAGAAATGTATAGACTGTCAGTAACCAACTCAAGGCACATAAAATTAATAAAACCTAGTTAAATGACTTTATAGACTACACATCTTGTAGCCTAGTGTGAGACAGTCAAAATTCTAAATTATTAAGATACTAAAGAATTTCTTTATCAAAAAGCATCAAATTTACTATTTCCAATTTCCTTTCACCCATAGACAAAATGATGATAGTAATTCTACGTATTTAAGAGTCAAGTTTTGTAGTTATGTAATTACTTAGAGGAAGAGCTAAAGAAATTAACCATTTGAAAGCCAAAATCATGATTATTAAACGAATTTCATCTCATTTTTTGACAAGATTCATGCTGGAGTCTTATAGGGACGGAGGAGCCTGGTGGGCTGCTGTCTCTGGGGTCAAACAGAATCAGACACAACTGAAGTGACTTAGAGGCAGTAATTAATCAGTAACAGAATATTGACTAGTTTCCCAAGCATACGATATAAAGCTAACCTACCAGGGTCAGAGTGCTCACTTTGATATGTTTTGACAGGGACTATCAAAGCTTTACTGAGTTTCTCCAGTATGTCCTAGTTACACTGAGGGATACAAGTATTCTTCAAGTCAAAGGAGATATTAATGTGGGGCTTCACATAATTCTAGTAACATTGGGATGATTAAATACACTGTATAATGAATTTATTTAGTTATCTTAGTCTTACATCATTAAACATTTAGTTTATGTAACTCCCTATGCTCTGATTCTTGACCCAGAACACAATCTTTTGATTATGTTCAGTCTTACCATTCCTTACAAGAAAAGAGTAAGCTGATGATATTGGGTTTAAGTCCTTTGGCCATGAAGACAGTGATATCTCAGGGTAAATTGAACAATTGGCTTCTCATTATGACTTCATTCCCCATACAAAGTAGAAATGATGAGGAGATGAAATGGGCTGGGGGTATGTCCATTTCCCTGCAACAGTAATTTGTCTTTGTAAATTAATAAAATGATCAAATTATAATTTAGATTTCCATGTAGGCTAACTAGGAAGAGAATTCTCAAATCAAGCACACTCAATCATTACATTTCCTGCAAGAATTATTTCTTTTCCTATCTTAATGAGTTGGCTTTATGTTGTATAGATGATCCACTTGAACTTAATGTTCATTGGCCCCTGAGGAATGGATTTGAACTCAGTGTACCGACTGAACCAAACCATCTAAATAAGCCTGTAAGTAGAAGAGCTAGATTTTGGAGAGGGATAAAAATATCAGAGCAATTAATATTTTTCTAGGAGACTTTTGGTGATTTGACTTTTTTCCGTGGATGATTCCATGGACTTCTCTCTGTCCTCTGTGAGGTAAGCAGAATCAATTAAATAATGAAATTACTTTTATCACCATATACCTGGGACTAAACTTTATACTTACTGTGCTCCAGTAAAAATATTTATCAGCCCATTATTCTGAAAGTGTATTTTAATAGGTAGAAATTATTAGGACTTAAGCCTGGAGGGCAATATCTCAAGCAGGCCTGAGAGAACTGCTCCAAGGAGAGGGGAAGATCCAGGTTATACAGAAGTTTTGTCACAAAAAGTATGTAGTTTGAACTTCAAAAAATTATTGTTAATTAAAGAAAACTGGATATCCCAAGTTAAGGAATCTAGCACATTTCTATATATGAGAAGATGCAAGAGTCTGGGCTCACTGAAATAATTCCTTTCATTTATATCTCAGCTACCCTAACACTAACCCTTAGGTCAGAAAGTGAAGAAGAAATAAAGAGCCTATTGATGAAAGTGAAAGAGTAGAGTGAAAAAGCTGGCTTAAAATTCAACATTCAAACAATGATGATCATGAAATCTGGCCCCATCACGTCATGGCAAATAGATGGGGATACAATGAAAACAGTGAGAGACTTTATTTTGGGGGGCTCCAAAATCACTGCAGATGGTGACCGCAGCCATGAAATTAAAAGATGCTTGCTCCTCGGAAGAAATGTTATGTCAACCTAGACAGCATATTGAGAAGCAGAGCCATTACTTGGCAGACAAGGGTCCATCGAGTCCAGCCTATGGTTTTTCCATTAGTCATGTATGGATGTGAGAGTTGGACTATAAAGAAAACTGAGCACCAAAGAATTGATGCTTTTAAACTGTGGTGTTGGAGAAGACTCTTGAGAGTCCCTTGGACTGCAAGGAGATCCAACCAGTTCATCATAAAGGAAATCAGTGCTGAATGTTCATTGGAAGGACTGATGCTGAAGCTGTTTCCAATACTTTGGCCACCTGATGCGAAGAGCTGGCTTATTTGAAAAGAGCCTGATGTTTGGAAAGATTGAGGGCAGGAGGAGAAGGGGATGACAGAGGAGGAAATGGTTGGATGGCATCACTGACTCGATAGACATGAGTTTAAGCAAGCTGCAGGAGTTGGTGATGGACAGGGAAGCCTGGCATGCTACAGTCCATGAGGTTGCAAAAAGTTGGACACGACTGAGTGACTGAACTTCAGTACTTCCTTAATGCCACATTCTATCTGTCAAATTTCAAAAAGAACACTGTTCCTTATCCAAAGAAAGTTTTCTTCTCTGCAGGTATCAGTAAACCAAAGTTAAACAATTTAGTTTTGGTAATGTCACTTAATGTGGCATTGGTTATTATGCTGAAGTTTATTTTGAAAACTATGATCAAAATGACAATGTAATTCAAAAAGCTGTTGTCAATATTTATGAAGAAAACACACAAGAAAGTGAACTGAAGAGAATACAACATCTTTTACTAAATAAAAATATCCTTAAAGTAATATTTCAATTAAGGAGAATCCAGTGAAAGCCTAAAGCAGTATATTTCTGATTAAAATCTATGACCATCAAAATAACACCTTTCTGATACAATTGGTTCTAGAATTTTAATCTTCTTTAGACATTTAATGGTACAAACCAGGTCACTGATTCTGCTAAGTTTTCTCTCTTCCATTTCATATTCCCTCTTGTAGCCATTCCTAGATAACATATACCGTTATTTTTGATGATAGTTATCACCTATGACATTGGAAGCACTTCCCAGAAGATCTAACTCCACATTCCAATTTCTAGTTCCTAAATGAATGTCTACCGGAAATGTTGAATAAGTACATGTCTACTGGAGAAACCTTCATCTACATATAGGTTATGGGGAAACAAGCTGTCAAAAGTAATTAGGCTAACACAAATGCTATGCGCCAACACAGTCTAAATCCTCTTTCCTTGTTTATTTCTTAATACTAATATCAGGCAATATGATTTTGGGGGTACTTTTACTGACAACACAGCTTGATTAAATGCTCCACCTATGGGATCCAATCACTCCCAAATATATCAATCTTTCTTAAACCTTAACACAGAGAATTGTAATTATACATTTATTATCAGAATTTCCACCTGACCTGTAAACTCATAAAGATTCCAGGAACCTACTTGATGTCTTTCTACCTCTGGTACTTAGCACAGATTGAGCACATAGTGATGACGATGACTCTTGAGGGGATAGTTGAATAAATGCATGATTACATCTGTCTTGGGAGTTGCCAATATGGCATCACCAAGTGTATAGTAAACTTTTGAAGGTGAATGCTCTTGTTGACACAATTAGCAGACCTTTTTCTTAGATGTCCAAGGCTAGCTCTTCTAAAAATGTTTTTAATTGTAGACTAATGTATAATTATTTTATACAGTTGATACAAACTTTGGTGGCCCCTTCAACTTGTACTGTATGTGATGTGCTGTGTCTTATGTCTAATATTTGTCACCAGTGCCTATTCCTACTATTTTATGAGTTGGCAGCTGAAGGCAGGCATTATCAACAGTTTTTCTTAAGCAGAGATACTGATTTATGTCATGACCAACCCATGTTCTTGAAAGAAATTAAATATAGCATTTTCAGGGTTTTCCTAATTTTCTCTGGATCTCCTGTTCCCTGTCTTTGGTTCGTTTGGTTTACAGAATCCAAAGCTAAGGATGCTGCTATCATAAATTAATATACAAGTAGGTTTATTTATGTTGTGGTTATACATTGAATGCAGTAGTCTTTCAAGAGATGTCTTTCATTCAAAAATATCTTAAAAGAACTTTCTTTCTGACAACTGAAAAGGAAACTGCTTCAGAGTGATAATAGAGTTTGATCCAATCCCCATTTTTGCAGTTTTCTTATCGTTGAAGCAGGTTAAATAAAAGGTGAAGGCACAATCTGGAGACACAAAGAATAGGTAAAGTCAACAGCCAAGAACAAGTCAGGCATTTCTGGACGTCTTAATACACACACATACACCATACAGTAGAACTCTGGCTCTACAAACCAGATTACATAAGTGTAATAGGAGGATGCGGTGTAACAGAAGATGAGGTGGGTGGATGGCATCATGGACTCAATAGATATGAGTTTGAGCAAACTCAAGGAGATAGTGAAGGGCAGGGAAGCCTGGAGCACTGCAGTCCATGGGATCATCGCACAGTCGGACACAACTTAGCAACTAAACAAGAACACATTTGTCTGATTATCAAGGGAGTAAACCCCAGCTAAGACATTTTAAGGGGCAAAATTCTACAGTATGACGGGTGTCTCTTTGGGCACTCCATATAAGAACTTGCTGAGTCATGTATCCAATAACAGTTTAGAGCAATGGGTACCTGACAGCAAGGGTGATAGCTTACCAATTGCTATGTGATTCTGAAGGTTGTTTGCACTTCTTCAGTTATTGGTTAGGGGCTTCCCAGGTGGCCCAGTGGTAAAGAATCCACCCACCAATGCAGAAGCCCCAAGAGATGTGGTTTCAATCCCTGGGTTGTGAGAGTAGGAAATGGCAACTCACTCCAGTATTTTTGCCTGGAAAATGCCACAGATAGAGAAGTCTGGCAGGCTATAGTCCATGGGGTCATGAAGAGTCAGACACCACTGAGCACACATGCTTCTAACTTTTTAAATGAAGCCAAAAACAACAGCCTCAGTAGAAGAAATTCATTAAGAACAGAGATATCAACCATACAACAGAGTTGGGTCCTGCTTGGAAACAGTCAGACAGCAGGGTGTTGAGTACCATCCTGGCAAAGATGTGGTAACATTGCATAATGCTCCCACTGTGAAGATACAAGGCTGGTGAAGAGCAGCAGCAGCTGTGCTGATATACTTTTAAGAAAATGTGAAAAGAATTGCTGGACAGACCCTCTACCTTCGTGGTCACACAGAATTTCAGGCACAGCACCACCACCGGAGCTTTCACAGTAAGCACACACACATACACACTGCCAACAAACAGACGGATAAATTCGTGCTCAATGCCTGTATATATGGACATCCTATTTATGAAGGACAGACAAGCAGGACACGTTTAAATACCAGACAAAGCAAGTTTAATGAAAATACATTTCCACGGATCTCACATGGACAATTCAGAGTGAGAGCTCTGCCAAAATATATGTCCAAAAGGAGAACTGTTACCCAAACTGTAAATCCATCCACCCCTCCACCCTGGTCCAAATGAGAATGGCAAGTTCAGATGATTTTTATCCCATCAGTCCTGCTAAGCTGAAATCTGAAGATCTATCAAAGTGACCTGGGATTGGCTCATCATAATTTCATCAGAGAGAAGCACCAATGGAGTGAAGTGTCCAGACAGCAGAATCTAGAAGAGGAAAATTGGCCGATGGGTCTCAGTCACGTGGAAGGTTGAGTGCAGGGTTTCTCAGTAGAAGCTACAGGGCCAGTATCTTCCATAGTAACACGGGCGGTAGCAGCCATATCCATAGCCACCATAGCCAGCACCGTAGCCACAGCCCAGACCTCGGAGGAAGCCATAGCCACAGCCGTAGCTGCAGCCCAGACCACCAAGGCCATAGCCCAGGCCACCATAGTACTTGCTGTAGTAGCAGCTCATCTTGTCAAGTGTTAAGATGTAGAAGAGAAGAAAGCCTTTGCTTGCAGAATATGAACTGCCCTGCTCCCTTGAGGCCTTTTATACTCCCGTGTAGTAGGTGTGGCAAACAAAAGCCATTGTGCCTTGCATTTTAGCAGCTAATTTCCATGAAAACATCATTAACATTGTGCTTATTTAGAGGAGAGGCACTCACACCCATTAATGCAGGAATTCCTATCCTGCTGCCTCTTAAATTCCTGAAGGTATATCATATATTTTCAGCAATTAAAAAAAAAAATTTACTGCCTTTAACCAAGCTTCATGAGTTTGCATAACTTGAGGGCCATATATATTATTTAATCCTGCTTTGAAATAAGAGTGTCATTCCTCTGCAGATGTAAAGCACAGATTCATAGAAACTCCAGGCCTCAATGAGATCATATCATTTAATCTTCAACATGTTCTTTACCTTAGCTTTTGCAGAGAAACCAAACATCTAGATAAATATTGCTTTTGCTTTGTTTTAGTGTTTTGACACAATTGATATTGATATTCGATTGCAAATATGTTTTTATCCAACTCCTTGGACAAGACCCTGATGCTGAGAAAGATTGAGGGCAAAGGGAGAAGAAAACGACAATGTCATCGAATCAATGGACATGAACTTGAGCAGACTCTGGAAGATAGAGGACTGGAAAGCCTGAGGTACTGCAGTCCATGCAGTTGCAAAGACTCAGACATGGATTTGTGACTGACAACATTGACAACATGACATAGTGACTTAGGCTAATTTATTGTATAGTTTTTGTGGTTATATGGTATTAACTTTTATGTGCATCAACATTTCTTAATCCTGAGATATCTCAAATATATTTTCTAGTAAAAACTAAGTATTTATATAACTTGGGTGTGTGTACAACACCTGTGTGTGTCATAATGTAACACATGCATTATTGAGGTATATAGAATAAAATATTTATATTGAAAAGTGTATTTTAGTACACGTGCATGCATACTCAGTTGCTTTAATTGTGTCCAACTCTTTGTGGCCCTATGGATTGTAGCCCACCAGGCTCCTCTCTCCATGGGATTTCCCAGGCAAGAATACTGGAGTGGGTTCCATGCTCTCCTCAAGGGGATCTTCCCAACCCAGAGAACGAACCCTCATGTCCTGTGGCTTCTGCATTGCAGGCAGAGTCTTTACCATTGAGCCACCTGGGAAACCCATATTTTAGCATACTAATATCTAAAATGGAGCTTGCCAGATGGCGCTAGTGGTAAAGAACCTGCCTGCCATGGAGCAGACCTAAGAGACACAGGTTCAACCCCCAGGTTAGGAAGATCCCCTGGAAAAGGAAAAGGCAGCCCAGTCCAGTGTTCTTGCCCAGAAAATGCCATTAACAGAGGAGCCTGGTGAGCTGCAGTCCACAGAGTCACAAAGACTCGGTCATGACTGAAGTTCACTTTGCTGTTGTTGTTTGGTTGCTAAGTTGTGTCCGACTCTTTTGCAACCCTGTGGACTGTAGCCCACCAAGGTCCTCTGTCCATGGAATTTTCCAGGCAAGAATATTGGAGTGGGTTTCCATTTCCTTCTCCAGGATATCTTCTTGACCCAGGGATCAAAGCTGTATCTCCTATATTGGGAGGCAGATTCTTTACCAATGAACCACCAGGAAGAACTAGAATTATTACTGATGAGACAAATACTATGTTTGGAACAATAAAATGATAATACCTTAGATAATATTACAAAATTCTGTAGATTATACATACATTCTATAATGTACCAAACCATTAAATTTGTGAATATTATTGTCACCAAAAAAAGTATATGAACACAGCATTTTAAATATAGTTGCAAGAAATGTATAGACTGTCAGTAACCAACTCAAGGCACATAAAATTAATAAAACCTAGTTAAATGACTTCATAGACTACACATCATGTAGCCTAGTGTGAGACAGTCAAATTTATAAATTATTGAGATACTAAAGAATTTATCAAAAAGCATCAATTTTACTATTTCCAATTTCCCTTCATGCTTAGACAAAATGATGATAGTTATTCTACATATTTTAAGAGTCAAGTTTTGTAGTTATGTAATTACTTAGAGAAAGAGCTAAAGAAATTAACCATTTGAAAGCCAAAATCATTACTATTAATAGAATTTCATCTCATTTTTTGACAAGACTCATGCTGGAGTCTTATAGAGACAGGGGAGCCTGGTGGGCTGCTGTCTCTGGGGTCACACAGAGTCAGACATGACTGAAGCCACTTAGCAGCAGCAGCAGCAGCTAATCAGTAACAGAAGTATTGACTAGTTTCCCAAGCATGTGGTATAAAGCTAACCTACCAGGGTCAAAGTACTCACTTTGATACAATTTGAGAGGGACTATCAAAGCTTTGCCAACAAAGGTTAGTCTAGTCAAGGCTATGGTTTTTCCTGTGGTCATGTATGGATGTGAGAGTTGGACTGTGAAGAAGGCTGAGCGCCGAAGAATTGACGCTTTTGAACTGTGGTGTTGGAGAAGACTCTTGAGAGTCCCTTGGACTGTAAAGAGATCCAGCCAGTCCATTCTGAAGATCAGCCCTGGGATTTCTTTGGAAGGAATGATGCTAAAGCTGAAACTCCAGTACTTTGGCCACCTCATGAGAAGAGTTGACTCATTGGAAAAGACTCTGATGTTGGGAGGGATTGGGGGCAGGAGGAGAAGGGGACGACAGAGGATGAGATGGCTGGATGGCATCACTGACTCGATGGACGTGAGTCTCAGTGAATTCCGGGAGTTAGTGATGGACAGAGAGGCCTGGGGTGCTGAGATTCATGGGGTCACAAAGAGTCAGACACAACTGAGCGACTGATCTGATCTGATCTGATCAAAGCTTTATTGAGGTTCTCCAGTATGTCATAGTTACAGTGAGGGATACAAGTATTCTTCAAGTCAAAGGAGATATTAATATGCAGCTTCACATAATTCCAGTAACATTGGGATGATTAAATACACTGTATAATGAATTTATTAAGTTATCTTAGTCTTACATCATTAAACATTTAGTTTATATAATTCCCTATGTTCTGATTCTTGACCCAGAACACAATCTTTTGATTATGTTCAGTCTTACCATTCCTTACAAGAAAAGAGTAAGCTGATTATATTGGGTTTAAGTCCTTTGGCCATGGAGACAGTGATATCTCAGGGTCAATTAACAAATTGGCTTCTCATTATGATTTCATTCCCCATATAAAATAGAAATGATGGGGAGATGAAATGGGCTAGGGGTACGTCCATTTCCCTGCAACAGTAATTTATCTTTGTAAACTAATAAAATGATCAGATTACAATTTAAATTTCCATGTAGGCTAACTATGAAGAGAATTCTCAAATCAAGCACACTCAATTATTACATTTCCTGCAAGAATTATTTCTTTTCCTATCTTAATGAGTTGGCTTTATGTTGTATAGATGATCCACTTGAACTTAATATTCACTGGCCCTTGAGGAATGGATTTGTTCTCAGTGTACTGACTGAACCAAACCATCTAACTGAGCCTGTAAGTAGAAGAGCTAGATTTTGGAGAGGGATAAAAATATCAGAGCAATTAATGTTTTTCTAGGAGACTTCCGATGATTTGAGTTTTTTCCATGGATGATTCCATGGACTTCTCTCTGTCCTCTGTGAGGTAAGCAGAATCAATTAAATAATGAAATTACTTTTATCAACATATTCCTGGGACTAAACTTTATATTTACTGTGCTCCAGTAAACGTATTTACTCAGTGCATTATTCTGAAAGTGCGTTTTAATAGGTAGAAATTTTTAGGACTTAAGCCTGGAAGGCAGTATCTCAAGCAGGCCTGAGAGAACTGCTCCAAGGAGAGGGGAAGATCCAGGTTATACAGAAATTTTGTAACATAAAGTATGTAGTTTGAACTTCAAAATAATTATTGTTAATTAAAGAAAACCAGATATCCCAAGTTAAGGAATCTAGCACATTTCTATGTATGGGAAGATGCAAGAGTCTGGGCTCACTGAAATAATTCCTTTCATTTATATCTCAGCTACCCTAACACTAACCCTTAGGTCAGAAAGTGAAGAAGAACTAAAGAGCCTCTTGATGAAAATGAAGGAGTAGAGTGAAAAAGCTGGCTTAAAGCTCAACATTCAGAAAACTAAGAGCATGGCACCGGGTCCCATCACTTCATGACAAATAGATGGGGAAACAATGAAAACAGTGACAGACTTTATTTTTCTGGGCTCCAAAATCACTGCAGATAGCAACTGCAGCCATGAAATTAACAGATGCTTAGTCCTTGGAAGGAAAGTTATGACCAACCTAGACAGCATATTAAAAAGCAGAGACTTTCTCAGCAAAGGTCCGTCTACTCAAGGCTATGGTTTTTCCAGTGGTCATGTATGAATGTGAGAGTTGGACTATAAAGAAACCTGAGCACCAAAGAATTGATGCTTTTGAACTGTGGTGTTGGAAAAGACTCTTGAGAGTCCCCTGGACTGCAACGAGATCCAACCAATCCATCCTAGAGGAGATCAGTCCTGACTGTTCATTGGAAGGAATGATGCTGAAGCTGAAACTCCAATACTTTGGCCACCTGATGTGAAGATCTGACTCATTGGAAAAGACGCTGATGCTGGGAAAGATTGATGGCAGTAGGAGAAGGGAATGACAGAGGATAAGATGGTTGGATGGCATCACCAACTCAATGGACATGGGTTTGGGTGGACTACGGGAGTTGGTGGTGGACAGAGAGGCCTGGTGTACTGTGGTTCATGGGGTCACAAAGAGTCAGACACAACTGAGTGACAAACTGAACTGAACCCAGGGCCAGCATCCTGTATTTTTCACATCCTGAGCTCCCATGGGGCTAGCTCACCTTGGGAGTGGCTGCAATCTGATGGCTGCCAAATTGTAGGTATTCTTCTCCTGCCTGAGTGCCCTTAGGGTTCACTGGGTCATATCGGAGGGCTGCAATCATTGATGAAAGTGACATCCTTGTTTGCTGATACAGTATGAAATATTGCATTTCTCAGTTTCCTCCTCTTGGTATGGAATTTGACCAATTTTTTACGCAGTCCATTTTTAATTCAGTTATTAAGCAATATCCTGGGCTACCCTAAACAGATGAGCAAGAAGGCATATATGATCTGTTACTGCAATGGTCCTTGTGCATACCTCAGTCCTGTAGTTCACTGCCTCAGCTTCTATGGCAACTACAGATTGTTTCCGCTCCTATTAGTACAGGCTTCTCCTTTGATGTATAGTAGGCTAAATAGTATATTTTGTTTTACAATTGATGTCTTCATTTAATTCATAAAGATCATTTTGTCTCTCTTTACCATTTTTTAATCCCATAAACTATCCATCGGGACTACCAAGGCTTTTACTTTAAATGTTTGAAATTTCTGCTTTATACTCTACTGCTTTTTAGGTGAATTTTATACTGCAACCAAGACAATCTCTCCCAAGTCAGTATCCTAGCAGCCTAAGATGGTTCTCATATAAACAATAAAAGTAAAACACAAACTGAATTGAAATCATGAGTGCAGTTATTAATTTTGAGTTTTATGTAGATCTTTCCTCACAGAGCGAAAAATAGATTGATCCAAAGTCTACAGCACTGTAATATTATGACTGCAATCCTCATATTCTTAAATAAAGGGAAAGAACCCTATAATAGACAAGAGTGACTTTCATAAATTTCTGCTGTTAACACAGCTAATTGTTAAACAACATGTCTTTCTACTCAACCAAAATATAGAATTCCTGAATCCTGGTATTCCTCCAGGAACTTCACCTAGAATCAGTGGGATAAAATAGCTTTCTGAACTTAGAGAAACAAAATTTATACAGGATCCTTCAGTGTTTTGCTCATGTATTTTATGTAGAATTCTCTAACAGATATACCAGGATAAATTCAAAGTAAGTGGACTTAAAACATCTGGACTATGACATTTTTTCTGACCACAAGAGGATTAAATAACTGATGCATTCTTTGTATTGCTCATGGGGTTCTCATGGCAAGAATACTGGGGTGGTTTGCCGTTCTTTCCTCCAGTGGACCACGTTTTGTTAGGAAATCCTAGTGTACTGCAGTCCATGGGGTTGCAAAGAGTCAGAGACAACCAAGCGACTGAACAACAAAATGTTCTTTGTGGTTATGCCATCTGCCATTATTGAGGATTCCGATAAGAATCAGTTTTCTGAAGTTCATTCTCATAATAGTGGAAAAAATGAAACCTGGCTTCAAGCAGTTTGCATTCTCATGGGACACTCTCTTTACTCTGGTTACCACTCACTTCACTGTACAGTATACTATGAACACTCATGGAGTATGTTTTCTCAGATCTGAAGGTCAGACACAATATCAGTGGAGAAGCAGATTTACTTTTATCCTATGGATGTGAAATCATATAATTAATTTCTAGGCAGCTACCAAGAATATACAGCTAAAGTCATGGACCATTCCTAGAAAGCTAATCAACCCAAAGACTTCAAAATGTATACAACACATGTAATAAGCATAAGATTTCAGCCTAAGGATAAGATTGCAAAACAACAATAAGAGTGCATGCACAGATATTTTTATCATGGTTGTATTATAATAAAAAATAAAAATGGGAAACAATCTAAATATAAAACAAAAGAGAAATACTGCTCTAATTTAAAAATATATATTTATAAGGCATTTTAATGCCATGGGAAATCTCTGGTGGTAAAATGCTTATTAACTAAAGCAGTATTTAAAAAATCACTATATGAATTCAAAGATCTAAATATCATAAGCAAAAAGAATGAGACAAGGGTTAATAATCCTACCTCACAGGATTGTTACGAGAAGAAAATTATTGAGAGAAAGGAAATTAATACAGAAGTTCTTACTGCACAAACACTCATTGTATTGGCTTCTATTATTTTGAAAAATGTAAGGGAATGCATTTTAAGAATTTAAGAAATCAGCAAATTAAAATGGACTCTAATGGGTGAATTTAACTCAGATGACCATTATATCTATTACTGTGGGCAAGAATCCCATAGAAGAAATGGAGTAGCATTTATAGTCAACAAAAGAGTTGAAAATGCAGTAGTTGGATGCAATCTCAAAAATGACAGAATGATCTCTGTTCATTTCCAAGGCAAACCATTCAATATCACAGTAATCCAAGTCTATGCCCTGACCAATAATGCTGAAGTTCTATGAAGACCTACAAGACCTTCTAAAACTTACACCCAAAAGAGATCTCCTTTTCATTATAGGGGACTGGAATGCAAAAGTAGGAAGTCAAGAGATATCTGGAGTAACAGGCAAATTTGGCCTTGGAGTACAAAATGAAGCAGGTCAAAGGTTAATAGATTTTGCCAAGAGAATGCACTGGTCATAACAAACACCCTCTTCCAACAACACAAGAGAAGATTCTGCACATGGACATCACCAGATGGTCAATACCAAAATCAGATTGATTATATTCTTTGCAGCCAAAGATGGAGAAGCTCTATACAGTCAACAAAAACAAGACCAGGAGCTGACTGTAGCTCAGATCATGAACTCCTCTATTGCCAAATTCAGACTTAAAGTGAAGAAAGTAGGGAAAACCACTAGACCATTTCAGTATGACCTAAATCAAATCCCTTACAGTTATACAGTGGAATTCAGAAATAGATTCAAAGGATTACATTTGATAGACAGACTGCCTGATGAACTATGGGCAGAGGTTCATGACATTGTACAGGACACAGTGATCAAGACCATCCCCAAGAAAAAGAAATGGAAAAAGGCAAAATAGTTGCCTGAGGAGGCCTTACATATAGCTGTGAAAAGAAGAGAAGTGAAAGGCAAAGGCAAAAAGGAAAGATATACCCATTTGAATGCAGAGTTCCAAAGAATAGTGAGGAGAGATAAGAAAGCCTTACTCAGCTATCACTGCAAAGAAATAGAGGAAAACAATATTATGGGAAAGACTAGAGATCTCATCAAGAAAATTAGAGATACCAAGTGGACATTTCATGCAAAGATGGCCACAATAAAGGACAGTAATGGTATGGACCTAACAGAAGCAGAGATATTAAGAAGAGGTGGCAAGAATACACAGAAGAACTATACAAAAAGTATTTTCATGACCCAGATAATTATGATGGTGTGATGACTTGCCTGGAATGCAAAGTCAAGTGGGCCTTAAGAAGCATCATTATGAACAAAGCTAGTGGAGGTGATGGAATTCCAGTTGAGCTATTTCAACTCCTGGAAGATGATGCTGTGGAAGTCCTGCACTGGACATACCAGAAAATTTGGAAAACTCAGCAGTGGCCACAGGACTGGAAAAGTCAGTTTTCACTCCAATTTCAAAGAAAGGCAATGCCAAAGAATGCTCAAACTACTGCACGCTAGCAAAGTGATGCTCAAACTTCTCTAAGCCAGGCTTCAACAGTACATGAACATCAACTTCCATATGTTCAACCTGAATTTAGAAAAGGCAGAGGAAACAGATCAAATTGCCAACATCTGTTGGATCATCGAAAAGCAAGAGAGTTCCAGAAAAACATCTACCTCTTCTTTATTGACTATTCCAAAGCCTTTGACTGTATAGATAAAAACAAACTGTGGAAAATTCTTCAAGAGATAGGAATACCAGACCTGCCTCCTGAGAAATGTGCACGCAGGTCAAGAAGAAACAGTTAGAACTGGACATGGAACAACATACTGGTTCCAAATTGGGAAAGGAGTACATCAATGCTGTATATTGTCACACTGCTTATTTCACTTATATGCAGATTACATTATGTGAAATGCTGGGCTGGATGAGAACAAGCTGGAATCAAGATTGCCAGGAGATGTATCAATAACCACAGATATGCAGATGACACCACCCTTAAGGCAGAAAGCAAAGAAGAACTAAGGAACCTCTTGATGAAAGTGGAAGAGGAGAGTGAAAACGTTGGCTTAAAACTCAACATTCAGAAAACTAAGATTGCCGGGGTCCAGCCCCAGCTGATCCAGGGTATTCGAAGGAGAGACGGCCTAGGCGACTATTTATATGCTAATTAGAGATATAGAGAACAATAGAATGAGGATAGCTCAGTAGGAAAATTCAGTGGAGAAAAGAAGCTGAGTAGCTTGGTTTACGCGGGAGACCAATAAAACTTCAAGACAAGAAGTTTGCACCACTTACGTAGGCCGCAGGCCCCCTCTCGAATAGCGGAAGGTGTCTCACCCTAGACTCCTTCTCGAGTGGGTCTTAGAAGCCCAGGCATGATTAGTAAGCGTGGTGGGTTCTGCGCTCCAGATGGAAACTCAGCTGGAAGTTAAAAGGAAGAATGACACGGGGAGACCAAGCGCTGGTAAACAAGGCCCCTAGCTTTATTTTTAACAGGGGCTTTTATACCCTAAGTTACACATAGAGGATAATAGGGGATGCAAAGTCAGCAGTCTTTGATTCTTATCAAAAACCAAGGTTTCTTTCCTGCAAATGTATCGTATACAAATGGTTTAGGTGATTTACATCATCTTCTGGCCAGAAGGCCTACTAACATTTTATGACTCTTGACAAGGACTTATCAACAAAGACTTACTTTCTCTAAGAGTAATTATTTCAAGGTTTGGCACCATCTTCCAAAGATAAAATTGCATTCCTATAGGGCGGATGTGTAATGGGTTTACAACAAAGAAAGAATTTATTACCTTAAGGGTCTAAAGTTACTAACACCAAGGCCACTACTTATTTTTTCTACATACCCACTATTAATTGATACATATTCAAGGATACAATTCAGGGGATGTGAAAACTTGGCAACAAGCATTGACTCATCAATGAAATCCTTTACTAGTTTATTCTGACAGTTTTTAACTCTCTGAGAGGCTCTAAGCTATTTGAATATCTTAAGCTTCCCATGCCTCTCGAGGCTGGGAGACTGTAAACAATCGTATGCATAGCTGCAGGAGTCCGGGTAAACTTGTCAGGCGAGTTAGAGAGCCATCAGAGGGGTTTGGATTTAAACACTCCTAATTGCCCAGGAACTTTATTAATTGGAGCTGTAAGTTAACTCTTTGACACAGAGAGAGAGAGATGGTGGTAGGGGACAGCCCCCAGTAAAGTCAGAGGTGAGAGCACAAAGCAATAAAGTAGGCAGACTCTGGTTTTTTGGGGGAAAATGCTCGAGAATATCCGGGGGACTCCTGAGGCTCGATCCCGCCTTTGCGTATGTCGAGCCTCCTTCCTCATAACCTTTGTCACGAGTGGAATGCCTCACCGGCTCCCCGCATAAGATCATGGCATCTGCATCACTTCATAGCAAATAGATGGGGAAACAGTGGAAACAGAGACAGACTTTATTTGGGGGGCTCCAAAATCATTGCAGATGGTGACTGCAACCATGAAATTAAAAGACGCTTGCTCCTTGGAAGAAAAGTTATGACCAACCTATATGGCATATTAAAAAGCAGAGACATTTCTTGGCCAACAAATGTCCATCTAATGAAAACTATGGTTTTTCCATTATTTATGTATGGATGTGAGAGTTGGAGTATAAAGAAAGCTGAACACTGAAGAATTGATGCTTTTGAACTGTGGTGTTGGAGAAGACTCTTGAGAGTCCCTTGGACTGCAAGGAGATCCAATCAGTCTACCCTAAAGGAAATCGGTCTTGAATATTCATTGGAAGGACTGATGGTGAAGCTGAAACTCCAATACTTTGGCCACCTGATATGAAGAAGTGACTCGTTTGAAAAGACCCTGATGCTGGGAAAGATTGAGGGCAGGAGAAGAAGGGGACGACAGAGGATGAGATGGTTGGATGGCATCACCGACTCAACAGACATAAGTTTGTATAAATTCTGGGAGTTCGTGATGGACAGGGAGGCCTGGCGTGTGGTGGTTCATGGGGACACAAAGAGTTGGACATGACTAAGAGAATAAACTGAACTGAACTAAAGGGAATGCTTCTCTTAAAACATACAAAACATACATATCATCAGTAAGTTTGGTGCATATAAAAAGCATTCACCTAAAAGTCTTAATTGACAGAAGAAGAAAAAGGTTCCCTTATCAGAGTAAAAGTAATATTCTCCCAGATAATTCTCGCAGCTGGATGCATGCACAGCATGAGAGGATGTTATTTAAGCAACTGACATATGAAGAGTTCAGATGGGATATTTGCTTAGAGAACTAATTAGTTACCAAGGAGGAGGGAAATGGGGGAGGAACAAGAAAAGGGTAGGTGGATTAAAAGGTAAAAACAACTGTGTATAAGACAAATAAGCTAACACCATATATTGCACAGCATAGGGAATACAACTGATATTTTATAGCTTTAAATGGAGTATAATCTATAAAACTACTGAATCACTATGTTGTACACTTTAATACATTTGATTGGCCAAAAAGTTCATTTAAGTTTTTCCATAACATGAACTTTTTGACCAACCCAATAGTATTTATTGTAAATCAACCATGTTTCAAAAAACTTCACTAAGCAGATCAAGAACACAAGACCCTCCCAGGGTTCTGAGCTACCAGGATATTTAAATGTGAGCAGACCAATGAATTGTAGTACACCAATGAAGATGTCAATAGTCTTCCAATGATAACTGAGGTTAGCCCTCCAACATGAAATAACACAAAATTAGTAAACTGTGGTAGCTTTAAATCCATTCATTCTCACATTTAATCATTCCACAGATATACATTGCTCGTGAACTATAGAGTCTTGCATGAGGTTTGGGGGATAATTTTATGGAAAACAAATCAGGGGTCCCTGTCCTCAAGGATCATTTCAGCATTTTTCTAGCTGAGAACAAATACGAATAGACTAGATGATGATGAATTCTATGATGGTAAAAGGTGTACAGAAGGGGCTTAGAGCATGCAGCCAGGAAGTTGAAGTTTTCAGTAAAGTAGATAGGGAAGCCTCACAGAGAAGAAAATTTTGAGACAACTGTCAGAGAATACGAGGAAGCAAAATGTGCCAATGTTTGACAGAAGAGCTCTCCAGTTAGAAGGCACAGCAAGCACTGAGACACTGATGCGGTCTGGAATACAGAGGAGTACCATGGGGAGAAGGGTATTGGGAGGTAAAAAAAAAAAAAAAAATGGAGGTGTTTTTAGGGGCCTCTGGAGGAATCTGGCTTTACCCTGAATGAGACAATAGATAGCAGACAACCAAGGAGTATATGATCTTACACGATTTACACCTTTTATCGTCAGTTTCTGTCTCATAAAATAGCACAGCACTAGGTGGCGCTGGTGCTAAAGAACCTGTCTTCCAATGAAGGAGGCGTAAGAGATGCGGGTTTGATCCCTGGGTTGAGAAGATCCCCTGGAGGAGGGCATGGCAATCTACTCCAGTACTCTTGCCTGGAGAATCCCACGGACAGAGGTGCCTGGAGGGCTGTGATCCATAGGCTCATAAAGAGTTGGACATGACTGAGGCAGCTTAGCAGCCGTAGTAGCAGCAAGAAATGTTGAAATGGTTTCAACTTTCTGTGCTTGAGCTACCAAGAACTTAATACATTGTCTGTCTGTGTTTACATATCTTGTCTTCACAGTGAGCTATCTTAGAAGGGGCACCACTCCAATGCAATAATATTTTACATATCTAAACACAGTCAAGATCTTTATGAAATATGTTTCATAACAGAAAATACATTCTGCTTGTAGTTTGCAGAAAACAAACATCTGGAACCAAGATGTAAGTCATTACTTTGGAGTGTCAAGCTAGTATTAATAATAAATGTTAATAAACCTTGGGCACTTACTCTATTCTAGGTACTACACTTAGTCTTTTATATACAAATGTCATTTAATCCTCAAATCTCTGAGGTGGGATGCGTATTGAGCTTTCCACATTTTATGAAAGATGAGGTTGATGGCTGAACAGTAAATTTTTCCAAATTGCATAAACAGATAAGTGTTAGAGTTGGGACAGGAATCTAGTTGGTCTGGATCTAGATTTTCATTCTCCATCACTCCATTCTATCACTTACAAGGATAGAGAGAAATAAATCCAATAAAGAAGCATTGACTTTGACAATAATGACAAACATTATACATCCCTTACTCCTCTCTGTTAAACTATGTTACTTCCTTTCCAGTATTTTTAATTTTGTGAACTTCTACTCGTCAGTCTAATTTTACTACAAAACAAATAAATAAGATGCATATGGGTAAATCAGTAAATTCTATAAAAGAAATAGGAGAAATTAGGGAAAAAATTGTGGATGACTTATATGCCCTGCTAAGATGCTGAAGCAAATGTCCCATCAGGAAATCTTTTTTGTTCACATAGCAGAGTGTATGCGTTGTGTCTCTCCCTGCTGCTGCCTGCCCAAGCAACTAAGTCTGTCCCTGCATGCGTAACCCTGGGCCTATTGCACCTTCTGTTACTGCTATATTTACCTCCCACCTCCCACGTTCTGATTTGGGGGTTTGTGGCATGTGGGATCTATTTCCCGGAACCAGGAATCAAACTCTCGCCCCCTGTATTGGAGTCTCAACCATTCCCTGGACCATCAGTGAAGTCCCCGGATGAACTCTTGGCATGCTCTGTGCTAAGTTGCTTCAGTCGTGTCCGATTGTTTGTGACCCCATGGACTGTAGCCCACTAGGCTCCTCTATCCATGAGATACTTCAGACAAGAATACTGGAGTGGGTTGCCATGCTTTCCTCCAGGGGAATCTTCCTGATCTAGGGATTGACCTCGCATCTCTTACATCTCCTGCTTTGGCAGGCAGATTCTTTACCACTAGCACCACTTGGGGAACTATTGAATGAACTTGAAATGAATAAAGTTCTAAGTAATTTATTATACTTTTATGTTTTTGGTATGTTATGTTATATAAGAAGAATGAAAATCTGAAAATGATAATAATAAAAATCTCAAAAATAACTATAAATATCATGCTTGGACTGTGTTGCCTCAAGTCATGCTCCCTGCCACTCACTGCAAGGTTATGAGTTCACACTGCTTAATTAATTCATTCAAAAATTACTTATTGAGCTCCTATTTTGTGTGAAGTCTCTCAGTCGTGTCCAACTCTTTGCGACCCCATGGACTGTAGCCTACCAGGCTCCTCTGTCCATGGGATTTTCCAGGCAGGAATACTGGAGTGGGTTGCCATTTCTCCAGGAGATCTTCCCAACCCGGGGGTAGAACCCAGGTCTCCCACATTGCAGGAGGATTCTTTAACCAGCTGAACCACAAGGGAAGCCCCCTATTTTGTATAAGACACTGGTATTTTAGAATCAGTGATACAGTGGGAAAAAAATAAAGACACCATTTTCATGGATCTTATGTACCCTGCTCTATGAAACAATTTGAAAAGCTATGAGTGAGGTGTAAGATGGGCTTTAGAAAGAACTCTGTAGGAAAGAAGAAGAAATATATGTGAAAAGGCAGACAAGAGGCTATTACAATAGTCCAAATGCTGAAAATCCATTAATCTTCAATTCCATAGCGATTCCAATATTAAAAGTATGATCATTTCATATTAAACCTCTCTTGCTCTATCATTCTCTCTGAAGTCTGGTCAATTCACATTGAATATCTTCCTGTTATTTTAGCTCATGATGTTGTTTATTTATCTCCTGTTACTTCCTCCTAAAACCCCTGTCACTCTTTGCCTTACTTGTTTACATTCACTAATACGTACACACACAGAACCTGTCTTCATCTTAACGTTCTTCCCAGTCAACCTTCAAGATGTCACTCCTTCCAGAAAGAGTTAGGCCTTCCCATAATATATGATCACAGGATATCTTACTATTCTCAGATTAAGAAATATCAAACTGTGTTATAACTGTCGAATGGATTGTACATACGAGAGAATAGAGACCATCTCCATCTTTTATATCTTCATCTCTGTGATACCGGCTGATAACTTATACCTAGTAAGCAACCATTCCATACGTACTTGTGTCACTAAACCAAACTGGTGTAGAAACACCGACAATATGATTTGTCATGAAAACACAAGTTAAAAAAAAACACTAATGCAAAATGATTGTAATGAAAAAATATAAATAAAGCCATCTTTGTAAGATCATTTAATAGTTATTTTCAAAAAGAGGACTTTTAACACACAGATAATTTTAATTGGAAATGTGTGGAATTGCTAAAATAGTACAATTTCAAAAGGAAAAAAGTAAACACTTGGAGATACTTCTTGTTCAATCCAGATCCTGTGGATTGTGTCCCAAAGTAATTCAACTATAGCCCTGGATTGCTTATTTTTTGGTAACTGATGCGATGATGAACACTGGAAAAAGAGCTAGCACTTCTCAAAAGGTGAACCTGAAAGGTTGTTGTTGAATCACGCGAATACACTAGGATTCTTGGCCCCCGGAGGAGAAGAATTCAATCCGGGGCCAGAGACGAGGCTTGATTGCTCAGAGCTTTTGTGTAATAAAGTTTTATTAAAGTATAAAGGAGATAGAGAAAGCTTCTGACATAGGCATCAGAAGGGGGCAGAAAGAGTACCCCCTGCTAGTCTTCAGCTGGATGTTATATAGTCACTAACAGTCTGTTAATGAAAGAAAGGAATGTCTTAAAATTCAGAATGGCACCAGGCCCCTCACCCATAAGATGTATTTTGGGATAATCCTGGCACCAAATGGTTTATCCTGGGCCATAAAATGATTAATTTGAATCTTGAAGAAGGGCAGACCACCATAAAATAGTTTCATTTACATAGATTAGGGGAACAATATCCATACTGGTTTGTCAAGTAGGTTCTGGGCCAAGAGGCGGAACCGACTTGAAGACAGAGTTTGGGGTAAAGGCATAGTACATTAGCATAGCTTAAGACAAACATTTCCATAAGAAAAAGGCATTGGTTATCTCTAGGCTGAAGAATAGCTAACTTCAGGCGAAACCAGGTGTCATTAAGGCAACACAGTATTTTAAGAGAAACCTCCCTTTAAATTTGTATAGAGAAGGAAAAAATATTGCTAGTTTGTTTCCTCCTGCTGCTTAAGAGAGATAAAAATGTCTGACACTTGCAGGCTATTTCCTGCATTTGGAGACCCCTGGCCTTCCTGCCTGTTACCCTCTCAAACCCAATAGCTGAGTGGGTCCAACGGTTCCTCAGTAGCATCTGAAGCGTGGACATCTGCCACCACAAGAAGGATGACAGAGATCGTAGCCATGCCACTCAGAGTCACAGCTGTAAATCACCGTAGACAGCCAAGCCAGCCAGCGCCGTACGTATAGCCCAAGCCATCGTAATAGTAACCTAATAGAACATGGTGTCAGGAGTGGAGGGCTAATTTTAAGAACAGAGTTATTCCCCTGAGTTTGAGTATCATCTGCACATGACCTTTTATATGCTCAGTAGTGGTTGCAGCAAAGCACAGAGATGCCTAGTCTCCTCATGGTAAGGCCTGAATAACTCAACATTTCTAAAGTCTTCTTTCCTGCTTTAAACAACTCAGCATGGCACGTTATAACATCCTGACATCTTAAAATGGCACCTTTCCATTGTATTTATTTGCTTATATTCTTGTCTCATATAAGAAACTATGAGCTACTTCAGGGCAAGATCTTATACCACTCATCCTTCTACCCCATTGTCTCACAGATGGTTTGACACAAACAGATACTTAAATGTTTGCTGACTGAATTAATAGATGGATGTATGGAGGAGTAAACAATTTGCATAAATTGTTAATTTCTCAGAATAGTTTTGGGCAAAGATAATTTACACTGGATAACCCCAGTTTGATCCCAGGGTCTGGAAGAAGGAAGAAGGGCATGGCAACCCACTGCAGTATTCTTATCCAGAGAATTCCATGGACTGAGAAGCCTGGCGGGCTATAGTTCATGGGGGTCACAAAGAGTCAGGCACGACTGAGCGACTAACACTTTTACTTTCAACTCATACTAACAAGTTTCTACAGTAAAATTCTCCCAGTCCAATCATGCTTACAATGAAATTATTTTCCTTGATTAAAAGTCATAGTCACTTAGATTCCAAATTTTAATCCATCACCAACTTGCACACCATCACATGTAACCTGCTAACCCCATTTTGAGCACTTTGTTAATAATATTTGAGATAGAATCAGTTCACAGTTTAGAGCACATGTTTTATTGGAAGTTCAAGGGAAGACATTCAAGGGATAATCTGACAGCTTTGTTGTCTTAGGACAAAAATTGTTCCACAATCAATTCATTAATCTCCCCTCTTATACATTTTAATAGGTATTGACTAGTTGGCCTGAATTCTATCTATGTGAACTAATCTTTCCAGAAGGTTAAGGATTGATCAAAGACCTAAATGGCCAATACCTTTACACAGTAGTCATATCTTGTTAGGCATCCAGTAACGCTGACAATGCCATGTCAGTCAAAGGCATCTTTGTCATTGCTATATTTTATGGTAACATTTCATGTGGATAATAACATGTTTAGATAAAAGCATTACCTCATGCTCCCAGATCTTGTTCTAGGAGGAAAGTAAGAAGCAGGTATTTGTGCAGCAACATCTGAACAGCTTAGACACTTCAGTAAGTGTTAAGTATAATTATAGAAAAATAACCAGAGAAATAATGTTCAATGGGTTTTTTTTTTATAAAAATGAAGCAACTTTTTAAAAGTAAAAGCCATATTTTTTCACTATTTTAAAGTGACTAATAATTGACAAAAAAAGAAATGTCCAGAATCAATGTAAATATGATTATCATCACGTATTTGTTCAATCTTTTCACTCTAGTCTATTTTCTGTTAGCTTCTTAAAGAAATATTCCTTCTGATTCTAACATGCTGGTCAGAACACAGATTTCACTTCAACCTAGTTACTATATTTACATCACCAAATTTTACTAAGTATAGTTCTGTTCTACAAAGAACTTTCCCTCCAGAGGCATCCACACTATGAGGCTTTGCTTGAATTTATCACTGAGCACTTTCAGCCTGCCATTGTCTTCTGCAGCCTCAATGACAAGGCAGCTCATTCTGGCAAAAAAAAAAAAAAGAGAAAAACAGTCTTTCCTTTTAAGAAGTAGGACATATGAGACATCAGACATACATTTGCATTATGTTGTTTGTAAATATAGACTCTGTAGCGTAGCTTTTTTTACACTCCATGAAACTCTAGCTCTGTGATATTCTCCCACTGATGATGCATCAATATCAAATTCAAACTTATTTATCAATTAGAAGTGGTGCAGAAGTGATGCTAGTGGAGCTGACATCTCACTATTCAGCTGGGTTTGAACTTATTAACAACCTTTATCAACATCCAGAATTCTACGGAAACTAAAATTTTGGGGCAGTAGTGTAGTGCTTCCCAGGTGGCACTAGTGGTAAATAACCCACCTGCCAATGCAGGAGACGTAAGAGACGTGGGATTGACCCCTCGGTAGGGAAGATCCTCTGAAGAAGGAAATGCCAATCCACTCCAGTATTCTTGCCTGGAGAATCCCATGGACAGAGGAGCCTGGTGGGCTGCAGTCCATGGGATCGCAAAGAGTCAGACACAACTGAAGTGATGTAGCACACACAGTTTGTATTTTATCTCATTCAGTTCAGTTCTGTTCAGCCGCTTAGTCGTGTCCGACTCTTTGCAACCCCATGAATTGCAGCTCGCCAGGCCTCCATGTCCATCACCAACTCCCAGAGTTCACCCAAACTCACGTCCATCGAGTCGGTGATGCCATCCAGCCATCTCATCCTCTGTCGTCCCTTTCTTGTTCTGCCCCCGATCCCTGTCAGCATCAGAGATTTTTCCAATGAGTCAACTCTTCCCATGAGGTGGCCAAAGTATTGGAGTTTCAGCTTTAGCATCAGTCCTTCCGAAGAACACCCAGGACTGATCTCCTTTAGGATGGACTGGTTGGACTTCCTTGCAGTCCAAGGGACTCTCAAGAGTCTTCTCCAACACCACAGTTCAAAAGCATCAATTCTCCGGCGCTCAGCTATCATCACAGTCCAACTTTCACGTCCATACGTGACCACTGGAAAAACCATGGCCTTGACTAGACGGACCTTTGTTGGCAAAGTAATATCACTGCTTTTGAATATGCTATCTAGGTTGGTCATAACTTTGCTTCCAAGGAGTAAGCATCTTTTAATTTCATGGCTGCAGTCACCATCTGCAGTGATTTTGGAGCCCAGAAAAATAAAGTCTGACACTGTTTCCCCATCTCTTTCCCATGAAGTGATGGGACCAGAAGCCATGATCTTCGTTTTCTGAATTTTGAGCTTTAAGCCAACTTTTTCACTCTCCATTTTCACCTTCATCAAGAGGCTTTTTAGTTACTCTTCACTTTCTGCCATAAGGGTGGTGTCATCTGCATATCTGAGGTTATTGATATTTCTCCCAGAAATCTTGATTCCAGCTTGTACTTCTTCCAGCTCAGTGTTTCTCATGATGTACTCTGCATAGACGTTAAATAAGCAGGGTGACGATATACAGCCTTGACGTACTCCTTTTCCTATTTGGAACCAATCTGTTGTTCCATGTCCAGTTCTAACTGTTGCTTCCTGACTTGCATATAGATCTTACCTCATTAGAATGGCAAAAATCCAAAGAGACAAAAGTGAAAGTGAAGTCGCTCACTTGTGTCCGACTCTGAGACCCCATGGACTGTAGCCTACCAGGCTCCTCATTCCATGGAATTTTCCAGGCAAAGGTACTGGAGTGGGTTGACATTTCTTTCTCCAGGGGATCTTCCCAACCCAGGGATCTAATCCGGTTCTCCTACATCGCAGGCAGCCGCTTTACTGTCTGAGCCACGAGGGAAGCCCAGGCACACTAAAAATCAGTCTTAGATAAGGGAATGCCACTCTAAGTGTGGACAAAAAAGCAAGCAGGCCAGATAGAAAACCATGAGACATATCCCATTTTTTTTTTAAATCTTCTTAGAGTTGAAGAACAATAGCCAAAAGAATGTGAAGTAGAAAGTGTGAATTATAGCCATGGAGAAGCTCAATATTAAATTATGTGACAGAGCTACATTCTGGCAGAAAAAGATCCAAAGGTCAAAGATCAGGGTCAGGGGTGGAGGGTGGGTGGAAATGGAGCTACCATTTTGGACAACTGGTTTTGCTATGACTAAATGAGGTTTAAAGTTTATCATGATTAGGGATGAGAAAATGTGAAAATCTGAAAGTGAGAAAGTGCTAGTTGTTCAGTGGTGTCCAACTCTCTGTGACCCCATAGACTGTAGCCCACCAGGCTCCTCTGTCCATGGCATCCTCCAGGCAAGAATACTGGAATGGATTGTGATCCCCTTCTCCAGAGGATCTTCCTAACCCAGGAACTGAACCCGGGCCTCTTGCATTGCATTGCAGATTCTTTACTATCTGAGCCACAAGGGAAGGCCAGTGTCAATTACTGCAGTACCATGCAGAACTTGCTTTTCAGCAATGCACATTCTGTGGAAAACAACCATTGTCCATGCATTGGTTTTTAGCTGCATCATCATCATCAATAGCACCATCACCCTCATTATATATCCGTATAGACATACCTATGTGTATAACTTTTTCTGTTTTCTTTGCATTTATGCAAGAGACAGATCTCAGTTATAGAAACTTTGCTGATGATTAGAAATAAGCAAGGCAAAACAAGACATTTAAAGAATTCGTAACCACTGTACATATTTCTTGAACAATTGTGTTGTTTGTATATCTATGCCGCTTTATATGCTACTTCCTCTGCCTGGAAACACTTCTCACCTTGTTTCTGTCTGGATCCCTCATCATTGTCATGGAACACTCAGTCCATGTGTCCTTATCTCTGGGTAATTTTCCTTATCATCAGCTGGTATCTGTCTTTTATGCTCCCATGATGCCCCTGTGGCCAACTCTCTTGGAACTTCTATGTATAATGTAGACCCAACTGTCTACTTCACCAGGCTCCAAGATCCTTCAAGGCAGGAATTAGGTCTTATTTCTCTTTTTATGATAGGTGTCCAGTTTATACAACGTATGTGAATTAATGATCTAATAAATCCTATAGAGGTAGACCTAAAATAAATAGCCACAAAATAAATATTAAGTCCTATAGTAAAGAAAGTTCAGGGTTCTTTGGATGATAAGTGCAGAGATAATCTAGGTCTGCCTGACATGACTAAGTAGGTTGTGTGGGAGGTAGACAAGGAAACTCAGATGATGCACTGTTCAAGTTGAAAGTTAACATTTGATTTAGATACAGGCTGGCAGACAGATGGAAGAGGCATTATCACAGATGGCATGAGTTATCCACAGATAAGAAGGTGTAAGAATGCATGTCACGATCAGCAAAGTATAAGAAGGAAACGCAAGATAAAATGGCTATTGGTATATGAGAGAATAGCTGGAAATGGCATTAAACGCTAATGTACATGAAAGAATTTCATATCCTTCTCATGAGATTAGATTTTGTGTTTTTAGTGATGGAGCCAAAGACCAAGGATGGATTTCCAGCTCCCTTATGGGTAGCCTGATAAGAAGCACCATGAAAGCAAGATAATCAAATTGGGAAAAACATCTAATGGAAACCAAGGAAAGAGGTGGTCATCAGCACCAAATGCTGCAAAACAGAGAGGACAAACACGAGACACGTCAAGGATACTGAGTATTTAATAGGTTGTTGGTAACTCAAGTAACGGTGGGAGACAAAGTTTAGTGAAAGTAGGGACAGGTTAGAGTGGATTGAAGACAGAACGAGAAGCACCAGGGAAAACCATTTAAAAATCTAAGATGTCAAAGAAATTGAGAAAAAGCCAGTCAAGGCTGATCTGGTGTTGAGACAGGCTTTTTAATTTCACAAGACTTGAGCATGTTTTGAGACTAAAAGGAAGGTGTCAGTGGAAAAAAAGAGGCTGAAAATATAGTAGACAGAAGGGATAATTTATCAAGCTAGGTGTTGAGGGAGATGGCATTAAAATCAAAGTGGAAGAACGATTTTTTGGACAGGAGGGAGGACATGCTTTCCCTGGAGACCTAGATAAAAGGCTAAAAGACAGGTGCAAATGTAGGTAAGTGTGTGGGAAGGGAGTTGATAGAACTTCCCCCTGATAGATTATCCTTTCTCCATGAAATAAAGCCCAAGCGTTACAGACAGAAGAGGGAAGAGGCAGAAGTAAGGTCTGAATAAGAGGTTTTTGTGATACTTGTGAACGGTTGGCATTGATGCGATGAAAGTAAGAAATAAAGAGACCTGAGAACAACCGAGAGGATTATCAAGCAGCACTGAGGACTCAGCCAAAATGAGGATGCTGAAAATTCATGATGGCACCACTCCATACATTCTGGGATTTTCTCCAGCAGCTGTTCCGAGCCCGTGTTTGGAATACAGGAGATTGGAATTAATGCAGATGAGAGTTCACAGGGTAGAGGGCTAGAAGGAGAAAAGAGCTTGCTGAAAAGAGTGTGATGGATAAAATATACAATAAAGACAGGAGTCTATATCATTTACTGTCCAAACTAGTACCCTTGAATGTAAAAGGTGGCATTATTAATAATCATTCCAGGACAGTGGATATAAACCAAAGAACATATAGGAAAGTAAGTGAATAACATAATAGGTTTTTGAAAAGGGAGGTGTTTAAGGAAAAATTGATTTTGTTTGTGTTCTTAAAATGTCACAGCTGTAATAGACCTGTGAGGACCTGGGAGAATAAGAAATGTAAAGATATTGCATTTCATTTTTAGAAAAGGAGCATCTTCTAACCTTGACACGTGTAGATCTGGGAGTTGTTTGCTGAAGTAGAACAAAGATGATGGAGGACCAAGGAATTTTGAGTCAGAAATGCTTAAATTAGTTGTCTACATAATTCAATATTCTAAATATAAGACTATAGTTTAGTACTCACTGTCATAGTCTTTGAAGCTTTTGAATAGAGATTATGATGGTGGTATAATAACAGATATCAGAAAGTATGGAGAGTTGTTGGATCAAAAGATTGAGGAATCAGGGGCCTAGAAGGGAAGTCTGATGGTGTCCAGTAAAAGAAAAGTTGTCTTTGTTTCCTGCCAGGAGGCCAATCCAGAGATGCCAGCTTTGACCATCTGCTAAGTACAGAAAGCACAAAGGCAAACAGCCAAGTAAGATGTCTCTAACGTCTCCCTTACACTTGATTCGGTAGGGGAGCCAAAAAAAAAAAAAAAAACCAAAACCTGAAATAGCTAGTAAACAACTAAAAAGGCTAGCTTTAAAAGTAGAAAATACAATCCTTATCTTCTATCTCCCTTTTCTACCCTAGGCTGCTAATCTGTTACTAAGCTGTTTCGTCTAAATCATTGTTTCTACATTTGCCCTTGGTTTTTTGCTTACCTGTAAAATGAAAAAGATATTCAAATACACATTATAGGGTTATATAAGACAGTAAATAAGTTTACATATGTTAATCACTTAGAGATATATACACTACTTTGGTAGGTGATAGCATTCATCATCACCACTATCATCATCGTATCATCATCATGTCATTAGAAGCTGAGAGCAGAGTCTCTGAAAGTCCTTCTCACTAACCTAAAATTTTGCATCTGCTACTCACATTGGGAAGTGTGTTTGAATACCAAAAGTCAGTGTAGAAAGGTCTAGAAGATAAGGTGGAAGCAGGAAAATAGATTATCAGGAGGAGGCAGAGAAGAGACTGAGGAGCAGTAGAGGCTAAGAGGACTGAGACGTGTGCTCTACAAGTGGACACGAATGAAGCTCCTGTGTAAACAAATGCCTCACCACTGTGCAAGGCCATTTAGAGGAAACTTTCACCAGATCAGCATTAATGAGAGCCCAGAAAGTTGCAGTGTGGTGAACTATATTCTTATTCTCTCTCTTCTGTAAAAGGATTATATATTTCCAATTCCAAAACTCAACATTCAGAAAACTAAGATCATGGCACCTGGTCCCATTACTTCATGGCAAATAGATGGGCAAACAGTGGAAACAGTGATGGACTTTATTTTGGGGGGCTCCAAAATCACTGCAGATGGTGACTGCAGCCATGAAATTAAAAGACCCTTACTCCTTGGAAGAAAAGTTATGACCAACCTAGATAGCATATTGAAAAGCAGAGACATTACTTTGTCAACAAATGTCCATCTAGTCAAAGCTATGGTTTTTCCAGTAGTCATGTATGGATGTGAGAGTTGGGCTATAAAGAAAGCTGAGCACCGAAGAATTGATGCTTTTGAACTGTGGTGTTGGAGAAGACTCTTAAGAGTCTCTTGGACTGCAAGGAGATCCAACCAGTCCATCCTAAAGGAGATCAGTCCTGGGTGTTAATTGGAAGGACTGATGCTGAAGCTGAAACTCCAGTACTCTGGCCACCTGATGCAAAGAGCTGACTCATTTGAAAAGACCCTGATGCTGGGAAAGATTGAAGGCAGGAGGAGAAGGGGATGACAGAGGATGAGTTGGTTGGATGGCATCACTGACTCAATGGACATGAATCTGAGTAAACTCCGGGAGTTGGTGATGGACAGGGAGGTCTGGCATGCTGCAGGCCATGGGGTTGCAAAGAAATGGACATGACTGAGCGACTGAACTGAACTGAACTGAACTGAATTCCACTGACACCGGATTTGCTGCATGATGCATTTGGTCAAGGACTATGTGTGTATTACATTGCTTTAGTTATGTCCACGGAGAAGGCAATGGCACCCCACTCCAGTACTCTTGCCTGGAAAATCTCATGGGCAGAGGAGCCTGGTAGGCTGCAGTCCATGGGGTCTCGAAGAGTCAGACACAACTGAGTGACTTCACTTTCACTTTCCACTTGCATGCATTGGAGAAGGAAATGGCAACCCACTCCAGTGTTCTTGCCTGGAGAATCCCAGGGATGGGGGAGCCTGGTGGACTGCTGTCTATGGGGTTGCACAAAGTCGGACATGACTGAAACGACTTAGCAGCAGCAGCAGCAGTCATGTCCAACTCTTTGCCACCCCATGGACTATAGCCTGCCTGGCTCCTTTGTCCATGGGATTCTCCAGGCAAGAATACTGGAGTGGATTGCCATGCTCTCCTCCAGGGAATCTTTCCTACTGAGGGATCAAAATTGTGTTACTTATATCTCCTGGGCTGGCAGGCAGTTATGAGACCTTGTGATTTACATCATATATGAACACTCTATTTCAGAGAAATGACAAGTTTTGCCAGTGATTCTGTTTTTCTTTCCTGTTTCCAACAAAAATGTTCTCAAGAGGTGTCCTTGCTTCTGCTTAGATTCCTGAATAAGAAAACATGAGCAAGTGGACTCAAAGCTGTTGACCCAAACCTGGAAAGGGAGAGAAATTATGATTTGTTTTTGTAATGTGCTGTGATGTTGAAATTTTCACCTTGGCAAAGCTGACTACTAATGGAAACTGTTACAAGAAATAGCATGTTAGTCTGTAAGAAGAAGAAACTGCGTGATTGGATTCAGCTGTAGGTTGTGGGCAAAAGGGAAAGTTATCAGTGGAGGATGAAAACATGAGACCTGTGCTGTGTAGTGTGAAATATTATTGTTTGCAATAATTTGGAAGACAGAAAATAAATTTGTGTCTTCAGAGGAAAAGGTCGTGGAGCAGAATGGATTACGGGTCTGTTTTTCAGATTAATCAACTTTTTTCCAGTGTTTCAGAAATACAAGGAAAATAGTCAATAACAATTTTCTAGAAATGTCATGAATAATTAAGAATTAAATTAGAAAAAAATATCATTAACTTCATGTTTGCCATAACAAATAAAATTCCTTATTTTCTATACTACTATTTCTTATGAAATGGGGGTGGGGAGAGAATATATGGACCATGTACATTTTAGTATCTAAACATTTTTTGAACTTAAAATTCCTGAGGAAAATAAATATAAGAAAGTAAATACATGAGTGAAAGCTGACATTTGTTTTGCTGAATTCAGATCATATCAACTAAGAAACTGGTATAGAATCAGTAGGAATGGCCTCACTGAGGTGAGACCATGGTTCTTCCTGGTATGTGTTTTAATTTTAACTCTAATAAACAATTAAGGCTGATTTAGGACTACTTTGTCTTAAATGATATACTTTAGAATAAGTAAAATAGTATAGCTTTATTTTAGAAAAATGGAAAACAAGCAAGAAAGAAAGCCTTTACAAATTGACATCAACTTAACAATATTCAATACTGGTAGTATGATGTTTATCTTTCATATATTAAAAAAATATTATTTAACAAATTTGAATTATTTAAAATCTTTGAAAATTATGACACAGCTTTTTTATTGGACCACCTATTTGGTATTATTTACATGGTAATTACTGATAGAATCAATCTTTTCTAAATTATCATGTTAGTGATGGTATAGAATTTCCAAACTATTTCATGTTTGGAATATGAAGTACATGTTTCATGTATTTTCATGTTTTTAAATCAATTCTGTATTGTGGAACATCATTATGTCTCAGGCCATAAGGAATATCCCTCTGGGAATAAAGATACTGTCATCATACCGGGCCATGTTTTTCTGCTTCATTTAAACAGATGTGACAATTTTCTGTTGTTGATTACCCTGCTACCTCAAGATGTGTTTGTCCTTCTCCCAGAAGATAGAAGACTAGAAGAAGACAATGTAACACCTGCAGACTAACTTTCTTTTTCTATTAGAGAATTTTTTAAATGCCTCTTCGAATACCAAATGAAACAAGAGTGGTGAAATTGGATGTCAACAAGGGCAGGCAGCATCTGTTCTAAGAGAAGGTAATGTGAAGGGTCTTACAAATGCCGTTTTTTTTTTTTTTAGGATAATCACTCACTAAACTTACAGAGAGTCAGCTGCACAGGAGGAAAGTTTTTCCACTGAGAGACTAACTAGTGAAAGATACAGCCTGTTCCTAGACACATTTGGAAGAGCCAATCTTCATACAGGATTCTGGGTATAAAGATCAAACTAGCTAAATATTGATGATAAATACTGTAGTAAAGAAAAAAAAAACTTTGACTTTCCCCCTCTTATTCTAGGAATCACATCTCATAACCATTGAAGAAAGCAATCATTATATTACATGTCAAGAAATGTCAAAGATTGCCTGATTTTTCTGTACAAAAATTAAATGATATATACATTATTATTATTCAACTTGCTTTTTCACTTAAAATGTAATGTGATTGTTTTTTTTTTAATAGAAATCTATCTCATCATTTTCAAATGTACATAGAAGAGAAACTTTTTCTTCCGCCTGTGTCAGACTAACTAGTATTGGGTTTGCCTTCCTATTATATTAAACTGAACAAAATATCTGAAACAACCGGTTTCAGAGAGTGTGCACTGTACAAGAAATAGTTCAGGATCACAGTGCCTTAAGAAAAGGAAATGAACTATTTAAGCCCTACTTTAGCTTTTTGCCTATTAAAAAAAAAATCTCTCAGGCCAACAGTTCAGGGATGAGAACTCCAGGACATCATGAGGTTAATATTGGTGCTGAGTTAAGAAAGATCAAATTTCAAAGTTGAGTGAGAGTAATAAAGAAAGGTGAGCCATGCAGAGAAAGAATTTAGATATTTTCATAGGGTGCTCTTGTGTCTGCTTTATTGAACTCCTAGACATGCAAGCATATAGTGAAATTCCTTGAAGAGGGGCTAAGAACAACTATACATCTGTAGCTAAATAATCCCCAGAGATCCTACAAGGCTGGGAGATACATGAGTTCCAAAGTAGCCTCTAAAAGGAAAATGCTTTAGTAGTTGGGTAAACTAGCACTGAAGACTCTATTAAGTCCATGAAGTAATGAAAAAAATCAAGGGATATACAAGTAACTTAATTGCCTACCAAAACCAATGTCCATACTATGTAAAGAAAGGCAACAAAAAGCACATTCACAGCAACATATCCTTAATATTTTATGGTGTGTATTTTAAAAATTACTAGACAAGGAAAGAAGCAGAAAAACAATGTGATTAGGAAACAAGTCAAAAAAAAACAAAACTAAGAAATCACAGAGATAATGGAATGAGCATAAGATCTTAAAGAGATGTCCAAATGTGATCAAGAACATAAAGAAATACATAAAGACAATAACTGAAAAATAAAAAATGGAAAATCAGCATCTCAAAATATAATGTGTGAGATTTAAAAAGTCAATGGATGGTGTTAAAAATCAAATTTAACCAAGAAAATAAGAAGAAAACTCAGTACTAAGAGAAAATATTTACAAAATACACACCTGATACACCAAATATCCTTTGCCTCGCCTGACTCCTGCTCCAGCACCCCCTGCAGTGGCTATACTATCTGGCCTCCACACACTTTCTCGCATGTGTAGCTTGAGAATGGCTCTTTTTTGGCCAGCGGTTATGCCTCTCACCTCCAGACCGGGTGGTATCCTATCAGTGTTGAGATGTGAGATGGTGAAACATCTCCCAGTACCTATGGATGTATACCTGCAAGTACAGAAGTGTTAATGCCCCCTGGATCAAATCTAAATTAGATTTGATCACATCTCATAAAACAGATTCATTCAATTTGTAAGTTACATCTGTTTTCTTACAATTGTCTTGAATAGCTGGAGTGGAACCTTGGACAGAACTACTGAAAAAATTATTGCCTCTGAGAATCATGAGCTTTTAGAAAATGAGAATTGGTGTGGTAATAAGGCCCCGGAGTCTGCGTTGGGTGCTTAACCCATTTTTGGTGGGGTATAAATGTTCAGGGCAGGGAATGATATCCAGATTTAGAATCCTCCACCTGCTTCTCTAGAGAATTACTGAATCCACACCTCTAGACACTATGTGTTCCAAACTACTTCAGAAATACATGTGGTAGCTTTGGCCATGGCAAACTGTTCTGGATATGGCTGTATCATGGTCTGTGGATACATGTCTGGTTGTGGTTCTGCCTACTGTGGATAAGGGTCATTTCTACATGGATGTTTCTTGCAACTAGAATATAACTGCAATGTATCTTTTCTTCTAAAGTCATCATTCCAAAGTCACTTTGGTTTCAATGTTTCATAGTCACACCAGATCCCACCAAATTGAGACCAATAAGAGCCACTGGGAAATTGATTGTCCTGAAATTCCTGTCTGTAACTGAGGGGCCTGAGTTACTCCATAATGTTCCTGAAAGACTGAAGATCTCAATTTGGTCATGATTCAAATATAAATCCACTACTTTCTTAGTCTGTGTTTCTGTATTGGGATTATTTTCCAAATAAACATATTTTATTGACCCTAAATAAGTTGTGTATCTTTTACGTCAGAAATTCTGCTGCTGCTGCTGCTGCTGCTGCTGCTGCTGCTGCTGCTAAGCTGCTTCAGTTGTGTCCGACTTTATATGACCCCATAGACGGCAGCCCACCAGGCTCCCCCGTCCCTGGGATTCTCCAGGCAAGAACACTGGAGTGAGTTGCCATTTCCTTCTCCAATGCATGAAAGTGAAAAATCAAAGCAAAGTCGCTCAGTCGTGTCCGACTCTTCGTGACCACATGGACTGCAACCTACCAGGCTCCTCCACCCATGGGATTTGCCAGGCAAGAGTACTGGAGTGGGGTGCCATTACCTTCTCCGGTCAGAAATGCTACTGACTCTATTTTTGTATTCTATTTCTGTGCTTTCCTCAGAGATTAGCAGCGATACTTCTCATTTGTCTATTTCAATTGTGTGTGTATCCCTGGCTTCCACTCTGATTGGTCAGTACCCATGACATATTGAAAGCTGCATATCTGGAATTTCATCCCCAAAACAATGGCTCGTTATTGGCTGAAACTTGTGGTATTAATTCAGTCTTTTTAAGCGTTTGTTGGAAGCATTTGTTGTCATGATCCTAGGTCTATCCATTTCTTTCTTTCTGTATTAATCATCACTCAGATACTCCTCAACACATGCACACATGTACACACAACAGACAAATGTCTTAGAGAAAATTCTTGGGAAAATAGTACTGACAAAAAATGTAAGTTGGAAGAAGAGAAGCAGAGGTCTCAATATTTTGTTGTTGCCATTGTTCAATGACTGTCATGGCTGACTGTTTGTGATCCCATGGACTACAGTACAATAGGCTTCCCTGTCCTTCACTGCCTCCCAGAGTTTGCTCAAATTAATGTCCATTGAGTTGATAATTCTATCTAACCATCTCATCCTCTGTTGTCCTCTTCTCCTTTTGTTTTCAGTCTTTCCCACCATCAGGATCTTTTCCAATGAGTTGTCTTTTCATACCAGGTAGCCAAAGTGTTGGAGCTTCAGCTTCAGCCTCAGTCTCAATATTCAGGAATATAAATAACTTGGAGACTGGCTAACTGATCCTGAATATAGATGATGCCATAGGTAATTTTGAAAAATAGAAAAGCATCAGAGAGGTTGTGAAGGTAAAACCTATATGACCTTAGACATCAATTAGCAAAGGAGAATAAACATCTAGTTGCCATTCCTTTCTCCAGGGGATCTTCCTGACCCAGTGATTGAAGCTGGTTCTCTGCATTGTGGGAGATTATTTACCATCTAAGCCACCAGGGGAGTCAAACATGTAGAGGAGATAATTTCTAAAGTATTTTTTTTTTTTTCTTAACATTTAGAATTGTGGGGCCAGAGAAGGCAATGGCACCCCACTCCAGTACTCTTGCCTGGAAAATCCATGGACGGAGGAGCCTGGTAGGCTGCAGTCCATGGGGTCGCGAAGAGTCAGACACGACTGAGTGACTTCACCTTGACTTTTCACTTTCGTGCACTGGAGAAGGAAATGGCAACCCACTCCAGTGTTCTTGCCTGGAGAATCCCAGGGAAGGGGAGCCTGGTGGGCTGCCATCTATAGTGTCGCACAGAGTCAGACATGACTAAAGTGACTTAGCAGCAGCAGCAGCAGAATTGTGGGGAATCAGAGTAGTATACACAATTGCATATTTGAAAGACTTGTATTGCAAAATTAGTAAGACTGGGATCTCAAATGTGTTCTGTGTCTTTCTAAAGACACTAAACGAGTTTGGGGAGAGGATGATGATGACATAAAGCATTCTCAACATAAGAGCTCTTTCAAATATGTGACACCATCCGAAACAAGCATGAATCCCTTATTCAGTGCTCTATCATTGGGTATATCTAAATCCAGGAAGGATCACCCACTGCTAGAATTATGTGGCGGGGGTGGGGGGAAGTGGGAAATTACAAACTCAAGGAGAGGGATGAAATTAACTGATCTTACGTATCCAATCCCATTCCACCCTATTCTAGGAGACTACAAGTTGGACATGAATTTGAGTTTTGGAGTCTGAGTAAAAATGGTGATGTTGATACCAGGAAAATACAAAACTGAAAATGTGTATGTTGCTATATCTGGGAGGAGAGGCCAGTTACAATATGCTTTGGCTTTAGAAATCCAATCTTCATATGGTCTATAGAAAGGCCATAAGAACTGGATCAAGATTCAACCACCCAGCATCTTTTCGTGTGTTTGTTAGCCATCTGTATGTCTTCTTTGTGGAGAAAAGGCAACCCTCTTACACTGTTGGTGGGAATGCAAACTAGTACAGCCACTATGGAGAACAGTGTGGAGATTCCTTAAAAAATTGGAAATAGAACTGCCTTATGATTCAGCAATACACTGCTGGGTATACACACTGAGGAAACCAGAAGGGAAAGAGACACGTGTACCCCAATGTTCATCGCAGCACTGTTTATAATAGCCAGGACATGGAAGCAACCTAGATGTCCATCAGCAGATGAATGGATAAGAAAGCGGTGGTACATATACACAATGGAGTATTACTCAGCCATTAAAAAGAATACATTTGAATCAGTTCTAATGAGGTGGATGAAACTGGAGCCTATTATACAGAGTGAAGTAAGCCAGAAAGAAAAACACAAGTACCATATACTAACGCATATATATGGAATTTAGAAAGATGCTAACAATAACCCTGTATACGAGGCAGCAAAAGAGACACTGATGTATGGAACAGTCTTATGGACTCTGTGGCAGAGGGAGAGGGTGGGAAGATTTGGGAGAATGGCATTGAAACATGTATAATATCATGTATGAAACGAGTCGCCAGTCCAGGTTCGATGCACTATACTGGATGCTTGGGGCTAGTGCACTGGGATGACCCAGAGGGAGGGTATGGGGAGGGAGGAGGGAGGAGGGTTCAGGATGGGGAACACATGTATACCTGTGGCGGATTCATTTTGATATTTGGCAAAACTAATACAATTTGTAAAGTTTAAAAATAAAATTTAAAAAAAAAAGATTCGACCACCCATGGCTAAGTTGATTTATTATTCCTAGAATCCCTTGAAACTTGAAAGAAATTTCAGTCTTGAGAAGAAGAGTAAAAGGAGATAGATGAAGAGAATGATTGTTATTCTTGAAGGAATGGAATCATTTCCTAAGAATTAGATAATTAGTCATCTCATTCATCAAACACTTAACTTTTAATAGAAGATATTTCATTATATACTCAGAACAGAGAACTTGAAGGACCTCTTGGTTTTAACTGTTAAGAATAAAGTTACCATTAACCACTCTGTGCAAGGGTTTTTTGGTGGACTTTCCAGTTCCTGTGGGTTGATACCAAGGAGTGCAGTTGCTGGACCACATACTATTTTGCTTTACAAAGCGTGAGAAAGACAAAAAATTTGCAAGCTACCAAGATCAAAATATTACTATAACTTTTATACATAAAGTTGTTTGGGAAATACAAAGGAAGAAGAAAGGCCAGAACTAAGAGGAAGTAAAAGAAGAATCAGTAGAAAGAATCTTTCTGGAAAAAGACAAACTTGTAGCTGAAATAGGAAGAATGAATAGGAGTAGATCAATTACAGAAAAGGAGAAATAACTTTTAAGGCAGGAGAGGAGAATTATATTTCAGAAAATGTCCAAATACTAGAATCTTATTGCAGTACTTATCATCTATCCTGGAGAAATTATAATTACTGGTTGGGCTTAAGGAATAAATTCACAGATATGACTAGGGAGTATTCTAAGATGATCCCCAATGCCATACACCCTTGTCAGATCCCCTTCCCTTCAGTGTGAGAAGGACCTGTAACTTGCCTCTAACCTTGGCAAAGGTGATGGGATGTCACTCCTGTGATTATATTTGAGTCCTGCACAGAAAATTTAATATAGATAAATCTGAATTTCAGATTTAAAAAGTGACTTCTATTTTCTTCATGCAAAATCTGGGCCATATTTGCAAATCTAGAAACACTGGTTAATTTATACAAAAAAGATATTTTGAATTATCACAGAATTTGTTTGTTAATTGGCTATACTGCAATACACAATAAAGAATTTAAAAAAAGAAAAAGAAAAGATATTTTGCAGATGTCCTGGCTGATACCTTGTCTGTAATATTGTGAGATGTTGAAATAAGATCCCAGTTAGGCTGTGCTTAGACTTCTGATCCACTATGACCCTGCAGTCCTAAATGGGTGTTGTTCTGAGCTAATTTTGTGGTAATAATTTACAACGGGCTTCCCCTACTGTTCTCTAATATATCTGAAAAGAGGTGTAGTTGACTTGATGACCAGAAGTCGTACCCGCATCGAAGCAGAGACTAGGAGACTCCAAGGATAGGTCACTTTGGAGTGAAGGTGAGAGGATCAGAGGCACTGGAAGCCAGGCTTGATGGGAGGGGCATGTGAACAGAACACTGAGAGACATTTTATTCAGAACCCTAAATGACATGGAAAATAATGAGAAACTCTGAAACATGGGTGCGCTTTATAGCAGGGTAATTTCAAAATGAAATGGGTTGTCATAAAAAAAACAATAAGCCCCTTATGACAGCAACTGTTCACCTCTTCGATGATTAGATAGGGGCACTTTATGTAGCATAACAAAGAACAAATATTTGATCTTCGTAATGTATTCGCTGTGGTCTTTTAGTAAATTTCCTAACCTCCTGTTACTAATATCCCAATTTCTTTTGTGCATATCCATTGGGATCAAATAGATTAAAAATGTCTGAAGGAAATTTGTGATTTACAAAATATACAACTGCTATTGTAAAGGATATTATTTTTTGTTGATGCTCTGGTTTGAACTAAATGACAACATAGGCATAAAATTTTATTGAGGAATGGTTCTAGGGGTAATACATTATCAAAATATTATATTCATGGGTATTTGAATTCATAGGATCTCTGCAACAAAAATGTTAAGGACTTTCTCTATAGAGCAGCATTGTATTCCAAAGAAATTCCCTATAAGTAAACTAGTAAAAGTAATTAGTCAAATTGGCTGTAATAGATGCATTCAGAACATAAAATCTCCTACCTTTCCCAGAGCCTTGCTGCTTAAAATATGTTTTTCTAATCATGTATTCAGATGATTGGATCACTGATGGAAACTTTCCTTCTTGATTTATACTTGGCTTTTATCTTAACAATAATCAGACACTATTTGATATGAAGCAGATGCATAGCTATGAATTTGATATGAAGCACATGCCTAGCTATGATACGACAAGTCCTAAATTTGTCAATTGAGAGCAGTGATTTGCACATATTAAATATTAAATAAATATTTATTGCCTAAATGACAAAATTGATGGTGTACTCTGGCCCTCTTCAACAGTATATAAAGATTTCAGGGTAGTAGGTGACATTTACATTTCAGAAACATCCTTCTGTATCTTATTTGAAACTTTACCTTATGCTACATGTGTTTCAACTATTATGGAAACTCTTATGCTGACGGTGGATATGGTTTCAGCTAAGGGCGTGGGTATGAAAAAATAATAGCTATTGCTTCTTTAAATTTTATTTTTTAAATATGATTAATAAATTATAATTAAGAATATCAAAAGAGACACTGATGTATAGAACAGTCTTATGGACTCTGTGGCAGAGGGAGAGGGTGGGAAGATTTGGGAGAATGGCATTGAAACATGTATAATATCATGTATGAAATGAGTTGCCAGTCCAGGTTCGATGCACTATACTGGATGCTTGGGGCTGGTGCACTGGGACGACCCAGAGGGATGGTATGGGGAGGGAGGAGGGAGGAGGGTTCAGGATGGGGAGCACATGTATACCTGTGGCAGATTCATTTTGATATTTGGCAAAACTAATACAATTTGTAAAGTTTAAAAATAAAATAAAATTAAAAAATAAAAAATAAAAATGAATAAAATAAAAAAAAGAATATTAATAAACAAACAGACTAAAGATGAGAAGTCACCACAAGAAACTTGGTTGAGAGGCACGTAAGATTGTTGTGCCCTCTGCCAGGGGATCTTCCCGACCCAGGGATCAAATCCATGTCTCTTATGTCTCTGCTTTGGCAGGTGGGTTTTTTACTGCCTGAGAAGACCCAAATTGTTAATATCAGCTGTAAAAAAAAAAAAGTGAGAGTAACAAATTATCATAGTTTATTTTTCTAATTGTTGGAAAATCCCACCAATCAATGCAGTTATGATTCACAGCAGTCAATGATTAGATTTTGTCAAATTTAAACACACAATAGCAATATTTGTATAACATTTCAAGAGTGAAAATTCCATTTCTTTTATGGAAAAATTTGCATTGATATGATCAAAATATATTTACTAATAATGCCTCTTTAAGAAGGACACAGTAACATTTTGCCATAATAATGTATTTAAATATTTTGTTAATAAAAGCATACCTACATGACACATAGACAGAAAGTAAAACATTTTAAATGAATAAAACATTGTTTCATTTATCAATTTGAATATATTAAAATCCTGTTCCCTTATTTGAATTTCTTATCCTGGCAGATGATATCAGAAAAAGAAATATTTTGTGTCCTCATATTTATTCAAATATTATTATCTCTGATAATAAGGTGAGAGCTTATTAAAATGCAGATGAACCCCTAGATTATCTTTATGCTTTACTTTAATCTTCACTTTATTCTATAACATCATCACCATTACATAAGTAGGACATCACTGTTTGGACTAAAATAAGGGTTAGAACTATGTTATGGAAGGGTGCAAAATTTTAGGAGGTCAAGAACAAAAAAGAATTATTTGTGATCAACTGTAAGTCAAATGAAACAATTGAAAATGCTCCCTGTTTATGTAATATCTGGTTATAGAATGTTAAAGTGAAGACTTGTTATGAAAGATAGTTTTGTAAGTGTGACTATACCATCTTATTAAAAGACTTCAGTTGGTTACAGCAAACCTCCATAATACCTTAAGGCATTATGTTCCAGTCTTGAAACAACACACTAACTATATTAGTCATAAAATTAGCCCACCCGCACCTCAGGCATAAAAAGGCTGTCTGCAAAGGGAAATGTCCAGACTAAAGGAATGTACCCTCCTTGCTTACCCAAAGCGGAACAAGCAACACCATGACTGGCTACTACAGAAACTACTGTGGGGGCCGCGGGTACGGCAGCCGTGGCTATGGAGGCCTGGCTGGTGTCTATGGCTCTCGCTACGTCTGTGGCTCGGGCTATGGCCCTGGATTTGGCTACTCCTATTGAGGTTGCAATGGAAGACGCTCATCCTGTATACCTGGATGTCAGGATTCAACAGTTCTGAACACTTCATGTTCTGTGCCTTTCCCCTGGGTCATGATAACCCTATATCATGGAAGTTTAGTGACACCTGTTGCTAACCTCCCATCTAATCTATACATTCCCTGAATTTACTTCATTAAATGAGATACAGTGAAATTCACCCAAATTCAGAATTCTTTCCTGTTGCTATCTGTTAATCTAACGGGTCTAATGTGTCATTTAGCACCACTGTTACCTAATCAATGTTTTGTGTAAATGATCTGTCCATTGATGTAAGTGGGATATTATAGTCCCATATTTTTATTGTATTATTGTCAGTTTTCCCTTTATGCCTTTTAATATTTAGTGTATGCATTTAGCTGCTCCTATACTTGTTGCATACATGGTAAGCAATGGTATATCCTCTTATATCGATTATATTATCATGAAACAATGGCCCCTTTTTGTCTTGTCTCATGTGAGTATTTTTACTCCAGTCTTTTGTTTCCATTTGCATGAGATACATTTTTCCACCCCTCACTTTCAGTTTCTGTGTCTTTAGCTCTGAAGTGATTCTCTTGTAAGCAGCATGTAGGCGGGTCTTGAGGTTTTTTGTTTGTATGGTTTTATCTATTCAGCCATCCTATGTCTTTAATTGGAACATTTAATCCATTGATATTTAAAATTATTATTAATAAGTATGTACTTATTGTCATTTTGCTACTTGTTCTCTAGTTTTTTGTAACTCTTCTCTGTACTTTTCTTCTATAAATTTCTTCCCTTATAGTTTACAATTTTCATTAGAGATATATTTGTGTTCTCTTATGTCTAGTTTTTGTGTGTATATTGTAGGGTTTTGATTTGTGGTTACCATGGGATTCATATATGTTGACCTATAACTATATGTACTTGTTTGAAACTGGTAGTCATTTAATTCAAACACATTTTAAAGCTCTACATTTTTGCTTACTCTCCTCCCCCATATGTTGTGTTTCCATCATATTTTATATCTTCACGCTTATCTGTTAACTGTTTATTGTTTTTATAGTCTATTTTACAGATTTTTGTATTTTAATCTTTGTTGTAGCTTATTTAACTGTTTGATCCATACCCTTACTATATACTTGCCTTTACTAGAGAGAATTTTCTTTTCCTACATATTCTTACTTCTCATTGTAACCTTTTCTTTTCCATTTAGAGCTGACCTTTTAATGTTTGTTTTAGGGTTAGTTTGTTAATAGTATCGATGAACTCTTAGATTTTGCTTGTCTGAGAAGTTCTTTACCTCTCCTTTAATTCTGAATAATAATCTTGCTGGGTAGAGTGGGCTAGGTTGTAAGTTTTTCCTTCCATCACTTTTAATACGTCATGACACTCAGTTCTGGTCTACTAAGTTTCTGCAGAAAAAAATCAGAAACTGACAGCTTGCAGCCATATCAGGTCTCCCTTGTATATCACACTTTGTTTTTGCCTTGCCATCTTTAGAATCCCCTCTTTATCTTTAACTTTTGCCATTTAATTACAATATGTTCATGTATCCCTTTGAGTTCATTTTGTTTGGGACTCTGTGCTTCCTGTGCCTGGATATCTGTTTCTTCATGTTTGAGTATTTTTCAGTCATAATTTCATCTAATTAATTTGATCCCCCTTTTCTTTCTCTTTTCCTTCTGGGATCCATATTATGCATATATTAGTATGCTTGATTTATTGCTTTAATTTTTAATTTGTTTTCTTGTTTTCTGTTTTGACTAGGTTATTCCCCCTTTTCTGTCTTCCAGATCGTTTATGTGTTCTTCTGTATCATTTAGTCTGCTGTGATTTCTTTCTACTGTGTTTCTCATTTCAGTTATTGTAATCATCAGCTCTCACTGGTTCTTTTTCATATTTTATAGTTCCTCATTAAAGTTATCACTGTTTTCATGCATCATTTTCCCTATTTCAGGTTCTATTCTCATTACTAATACTTTAAAATGTATCTATGAATCACTTATCTCTGTTCCATTAGTGACCTGTCTTCTGTTGTTGTTGTTTCATTTGAAACAAATTGCTCAGGGTCCTCTGTTCTACCATCTTGATCTCCTCCTTGAGGTATGCATGATTTTAGTCTACCCCAAGTCACTGCCTGATTATGAAACACAACAGATCTCTTTCCAGAATCAAATTGTTTTCTGATTTTGCTTTACTCTCTCTGACTCTATGGAATTATGTGAAATAATTATCCCTCAAAGCCTTGAAGGTGTGTCTACACAAAGACAAGGATGTGTCGTTTTACAGTTTGTGTGTGCCCAGGGGCTTTGGTGGGAGAGCTGGATATGAAGTGAGTACAGCTCATGTCTTTCCCCAATGTGTGCCAGCAGTTATCATCTTAATCAGAGGTGGGGCTAGAGATGAAGGGGCTAGAGGCAGGGCCAGGGGCAAGCAGAGGCTTCTATATGCAATGTCCTACCCCACCCTATGGGGGCAGGATCGGGTTCCAAAGCCCCGAGGGTCAGATCTGAGCTGAGTTCCTCTAAGTGCCACCCCAGCATTGGTATACATTTGCTCAAAAAGAGAACAAAACTGGAATAAGAGGGGCCAGAGCAGACCCCTAGGATGGGCAGGAGCCCACTTTGTGGTGGACCTAGCATACAAGTCAGGGTTCTGATTTACCACCTTGAGAGTGCCAACAATGTCTACTCCCATCCTGTTCAGATGCAGTATTGGGTCCAAGCCAGCTCTGTCCCCTTCAATGGCACACTCTTCTCAGCAGTGGCAGCCTTCACCCTAGTGGGGAACTGCCAGCAGAGCAAAGGGGACTGGATCAGGCACTTTGTGTGGGCTGGAGAGCACCCTGCAGTGGTCATGGGAAACCAGTCACAGTCCTAGGCACTCTCAATCTTGTTTCATGAGTAAGCAAGAGTATGCACCATCTTCACAAGCAGAGACCAGTTTCCTCACAACCTCACTGCCAGTCCACTGGCCTTCAAACCAGCCAAATGAACGCATTTTCCAGGTATCAAACACCAGTGCTGGGTGCCCAGTGTGTGGTTCAAATTGGTTGGTCCTCAGGGAGAATCTATGAAGCTGTAGTAACCACTCTACTTCTGTGTTCCTTCAAGAGACACAGGTCCTGAACTAATTGCTTTGTTCCCTCACCTACCCAAGCACTGTGGGTCACTCTTTACAGCCTTAATCGTATAAGATTCTTTCTGCAAATCTCCAGTTGATTCCACTGAGAATTGTTCACATGTAGGTCTGCTCTTGGTATGTTCCCAGGAAGAGTCAGGGTCCTCTGTTCTACCATCTTGATCTCCTTGAGGTATGCATGATTTTAGTCTACCCAAGCCAATGCCTGATTATGGAACACAACAGATCTCTTTCCAAAACGCAAACAGATTGACTGACCCTTTCAAAGTTTCAGTGAAACAGACCATAAATTCTGTATTTTCTTGTGAAAAAATGAGAATGACAAAGTTATTCTCAGAGAAAAAATGTACAGCTTCAATACATGAGTTCAAGTACATGTTCTCAGTGAAGAAAAGAAAAAGCAGTAATATAAAATTAGAACAAAAAATTACATCTGTCTAGAGACACATTCAAATAGTAAGTATCAATGAAGAATAAGATACTAAAATAGTATCATTGAGTGGTAAGAAGAGGGGTACTACTTTCCCAAATCTTTAACCAAACTAGATATACCAAAGATATGGCTTTGGTTAGATCAATGTAGTTAACAATAGTCCTCAGATATCCTTCAGTTCAGTCACTCAGTTGCATCCAACTCTTTGCAGTTCCATAGACTGCAGCCAGCCAGGCTTCCCTGTCCATCACCAACTCCCAGAGCTTTCTCAAACTCATATCCTGTGAGTCAGTGATGCCATCCAAACATCTCATCCTCTGTCACTCCCTTCACCTCTTGCCTTCAATCTTTCCTGTTATCAGTGTCTTTTCCAATGAGTCAGTTCTTTGCATCAGGCTACCAAAGTATTGGAGCTTCAGCTTCAGCATCAGTCCTTTCAATGAATATTCAGGACTGATTTCCTTTAGAATTGACTGGTTTGATCTCCTTGCTGTCCAAGGGACTCTCAAGAGTCTTCTCCAACACCACAGGTCAAGAGCATCAGTTCTTCAGGGCTCAACTTTCTTTATAGTCCAACTCTCACACCCATACATGACTACTGGAAAAACCATAGCTTTGACTAGAAGGACCTTTGTTGGCAAAGTAATGTATCTACTTTTCAATATGCTATCTAGGTTGGTCATAGTTTTTCTTCCAAGGAGCAAGCGTCTTTTAATTTCATGGCTGCAGTCACCATCTGCAGTGATTTTGGAGCCCCCCCAAATAATATATAATTATACACAGAAGCATAATAATGTGAAAAATTGGTTACCTCTCATGAATAATGAATTTAGACATTTTCCCAAAGGGAAATGGTTAAGGTTGTTTTCATTCAATTATGTAAGAGTAATAAAAGATCAAATGAGCATTTTTTTTAATTGTTAGAAGCTCAGGCAATTCAATCAACAAAGGTCTGATGTTGCATGGTAGTTTAAGATTCAGTAGTAACTGTTTACAGAGAAGGCAATGGCACCCCACTCCAGTACTCTTGCCTGGAAAATCCCATGGATGGAGGAGCCTGGTAGGCTGTATTCCATGGGGTCGCTAAGAGATGGACATGACTGAGCGAATTCCCTTTCACTTTTCACTTTCATGCATTGGAGAAGGAAAAGGCAACCCACTCCAGTGTTCTTGCCTGGAGAATCCCAGGGACGGGGGAACCTGGTGGGTTGCCGTCTATGGGGTCGCACGGGGTCATTCAGAGTCCGACACGACTGAAGTGACTTAACAGCAGCAGCAGTAACTGTTTAAACAGACAAGAACATATTTATTATAATTAACGCAGGAGGTAAACATGGGCCTCATAAGATCACGCCCTGAATAGATGAGCAGTCTAGAATTTCTCAGAAGCCAGAAGACTAGTATCTTCCATAGCAGCATGGAGGGTAGCATGTATATGCACAGCTACTGTAGCACATCCATATTCACATCCCAGGTTGCCATGACCAGAGCCCAGGTCTCCATAGTAGTTGCTGCAGTAGTTCATGATGTGAGGAGAAGAAGGCTCAGTTGAAGAGCAGATTCTGTTTCAAGAGTTTTAAATTTATAATCTGCATAGCATCATGTATACCAACTAAGTGGTATGAGGGGCAACCCCAGCCACTGTTGCACTCACATTCCAAACTAACTGGCATTAAAACTATCTCAAGGATTCCTCATAACCAGTGTATCCAAAACAAGACATCTATGCTCTGTGTCAGGATGCATGAATGAAATCATACTCTAATGAAAGGTTCTTCTCCTAATTCAGTGGCTTGTTTATTTCTGATTCCAAATTTAACTGTGTAACTAACTACCATGAGATCATATAACTCATGCATAGCATACCTGTTGAAAACATTGTTGTTTTTCAGTCATTAAGTCATGTCCGACTCTTTGCGGCCCCATGGACTGAAGCACACCAGACTTCCCTGTACTTTAGTATTTCCGAGAGGTTGCTCAAACTCGTGCCTATTGATTCAGTGATGCCATCCAACCATCTCATCCTCTGTTACCCTCTTCTTCTCCTGCCCTCAGTCTTTCCCAGCATTAGGGTCTTTTCCAGTGAGTCAGTTCTTTGCATCAGGTGGCCAAAGTATTAGAGCTTCAGCTTCAGCATCAGCCCTTCCAATGAATATTCAGGGTATATTTCCTTTAAGATGGACTGGTTTGATCTCCCTGTTGTCCAAGGGATTCTCCAGAGGAAAACCTTAGTTTCTTTTTAATAATATCCTCTTTCTGTCTGCCCATGCACAGTCTTAGAAGTATAAGGATGGCTTTAAAGGGGAAGAGAAGGGTGGAGAGTTTGTGGGAGGAAAGACATGGTGTCAGAATTCACTTGTTTAACATTGAATAACAATGATAAGTGTTTTATCATTTTTTGAAGAACAGTGTTACACACTGCACTTTGATTTATACTTCACATAGACATGTATCTATAATTTTACAATGGACACAAAACGAGCATAGGGAAGCTAAAGGTAAACCCTATTAACTATAGATTATACAGAAAGGAAGGAGCACTTACCCTATCAGAAAAATCTGAGTTTAAAAAATGACTCCCAAAGCTTTCACTGATTTACTGACTAGTGTGCTCCCCAATATGTCGCACTGAAAACGGCACACTTCTTCCAGAATTCTTGCCAAAAATGGTGACCTCAGCCGAGGTATGAGAATACTTCAGACAAACCCAATTTGTGAAATATTCACAAAATATCTGACTCTTCATGGAATTTCCAAGGAAATCAAAAGGAATTGTTACTAATAAGAAAAGACTAAAAATGTACACAACAGAAAATGAGAACTGGGACCCAGGACAACAAAAGACACCAATAGACAATAACAGTAAAGCAAAAATCCATACTAATAGTATTATACAAAGTTAATTTCTTTAATTTGATGAATGTTTTATGATTATGAAAGATGTTAACATGAAGAGACACTGAGTAACGATTATATGTGAATTTTTTGTATGCTTTTGGCAACATTCACTAAATCTAAGTGCATTATTTTAGTACATGAAGTTCAAAATAAAAAGTACTCTTCCATTTCATTAATTTGATCATTTATGACTTCTTCATATATCAATCATTCCTAAGAACTATTAAGAACTATATTAAGTGTATACTGGGCACTGCTACAGCACTGGGGTTAGAGCAGTGAACTTGGAAGGCAAGGTTGTGGAGTTTATATTCTAGATTAATCCAGGTTAGGAAATTCAAGACAGGCAAATAGTAAAAAAGTGATTGAGACAATTTCTGATAGCAGTGAGTATATATAAATATTTCATCAAGGTGGATTAAGGGCAATTACAAGAGTTATTGGTGAGGGATTCCTTTAAACTAGGTACTCAGATAATATCTCTCTGAGAGAACCAAGAGAGAAGGTAAGCTACTCCTTCTGTAAGTCAAAGAGCTCCGGGGCAGAGAGTTTATGGTAGAAACGAGCTAGCTCCATCGGGAGAGCTGAAAAGCCACTAAGATCTGTGGATTGTAATGAAGACGAAGGACATTAGTAGATGAGAACAGGGCAATGATCGTGGTTATGATACATTGGATTAGGGTTGCTAGATTTTCTGTGCCAGAGACAGCAAATGAAGATGCAAGTCAACCGTTACACTTGAATGTCAGATAAACAAATAATTTAAGCATAAGAGTTCCCCTTGCGATGTTCGGGAAACTCAATTTTCTGTATTTCACATCTGCATTTTAATATTCTGAAATTGAAATGTAACTGCATGTCTAGCATTTACTCTAGCATTCTTGATGTGGGAAGACATTGAAAGAATACTTTAAAGGAGGTTCATGACTTGATTTGTGCCATACATGCTTTGAGATATAGAAAAATAAGTAAATAAAACAGGCTAGGTAGTATAGAGAATCATGAATGTATATATGTCTTGTTAAATTTCTAATGATATTAATCTATGAAGATATCAGTGTTAATTTGCAGATATATAGAATAATATTGGAGATATATATGAAAAAATATATATGAAATAATAGATTGAAAATGAAATTAAAATTGATTGGAGAAAAAAATGCATTCTAAATGCAACCAACTAAACTTTAGGTGGAGTTTAGGTAGAGACCAAGAAGATCCAACAAGTCCATCCTAAAGGAGATCAGTCCTGTGTGTTCATTGGAAGGACTGATGCTAAAGCTGAAACTCCAATACTTTGGCCACCTGATGAGAAGAGTTGACTCATTGGAAAAGACCCTGATGCTGGGAGGGATTGGGGCAGGAGGAGAAAGGGACGACAGAGGATGAGATGGCTGGATGGCATCACCGACTCAATGGACATGAGTCTGAGTGAACTCCGGGAGTTGGTAATGGACAGGGAGGCCTGGCGTCCTGTAATTCATGGGGTCACAGAGAGTCGGACACGACTGAGTGACTGAACTGAACTGAACTGAAGGACTATACATGGGACAAACACGTCACTGGGCACTCCAACATTTGAGGACAAAGTCTGAGTAGATTAAAGATAGGATACTTCTTCAAATTATTTTCCCATTTGGGTTATTAGAGAATACTGAGATGAGTTCCCTGTGCTATACAGTAGGCCCATGTTGGTTAAAAAGAATACATACATGTATATGTATAACTGAATCACTTTGCTGTATACCTGAAACTAACACAACATTATTAATCAACTATACTCTATTATAAAATAAAAAGTTAATAAAAAGAGGATACTGAGAAGTTGCTGAGGCTAGAAATGAACCAAAGGTGTGTATACAGGGTGAAGCTAAATGTTGGAACATTTTAGGGTTGAAAAGAGAGGCTGGTGGACCTAAATGTATTCAGAGGCTGAGTTAAATAATAACTTGACCTGTGGATTTGACAAGCCTGAGGTCCTGAAGTCTTGATCTCTGCATCTTAGTAGAGTAGCTGAGGCCAAAGACCAGAAAAGATGACTGAAAAGGTAAAGAAATATTAAAATGGAAATACACTTGTGATTTTCTTTTTAATGAAGCAGAATATAACAATGGGGCTTACCTGAAGGATATGCAGACTGAAATAAAGCTTGTTTTATTTTTAATTTCAGAATATATTTGAGAATTGAGTATACTCAAAATGACACACCAGAAAAGAATAGGCAAAAAAGAGTGATGTTGTACAAAGCTCTTACTGCTATGATCAGAGAGAACAATTTAGTTCTTCATGAGAAAGAAATTCATTCCCTGAAGTAAATATCAGGAGAAAAAACTTAGTAAATGTTGTAATTTGGAACTTGTTTTGCACACACACACAAAATGTATTCTCATCCTTTTTAATCAAATACAAAAAACAAGTTAATTATAGGTTTTATTTTTATTTTTGATTAACTGGAAAATTCACACATCAAAATTAGGCAATGTTCTAAGACTTAAATATTCTTGAAGAAGAATAATCATCATGTTGTTTCAACTAGTTTTTACTAAAAACATTGTTTGATTGACTCTGAACTATGGAAGCTGAACCTACTATTATTTTCTGTATAAGAAATTTGTATATGATGTAGTGAAGAAGTCCTCTGCTTATAATATCTCGATCCAGTGATAGCAAACTGAATGTCACAATAGCATGTTTACTTTACAAAACTGCATCTAACATGAAACACACATAGAAAGTACATTCAAAAATACATAATGACTGAACAGATGACTGTGTTGGTCTGATCATTAGCAAGAAAACATTTTTCTATTTCATTAATATATGATTTTATTTTGACTTGTTTCAAATAGCCATGATGTTAAATGAATCAGGCGATTTGAAAAATCTGTATCGATACTCTAATACTCTGCAAAGAGAGTTGATTAAAATGTATAGGATGTCCAACTTCTCAAACCACCTTCATTGCAATGCAAACCAGCCCCAAATTCCACTCTCTAAACCCTGTCTAAATCTAGGTAAAATGCAAGTGAAGTCACTCAGTTGTGTCCGACTCTTTGCGACCCCATGGACTGTAGCCTACCAGGCTTATCCACCCATGGGATTTTCCAGGCAAGAATACTGGAGTGGGTTGTCATTTCCTTCTCCAGGGGATCTTCCTGACTCAGGGATTGAACCCAAGTCTCCTGCATTGTAGGCAGACACTTTACAGTCTGAGCCACCAGGGAAGTCCAGAACCTAGGTAAAGAGACATATAAAAATATTTTGAATAACAATTATCATAGAATATAAGAAATCCAGTGAATGTATAAATAATGCTGCTTTCCCACATGCATTTTGCTAAAGGTGCAGAAATACAGTTTTAAACTACAATACCACTCCTACTTTGGCTACCCAAAATGTTGAGTTGTCTCACTGATTTGAATGAAGATAGGGGGCTTCCCAGGTGGCTCAGTGGTAGAAGAATCCACCTGCCAATGCAGGAGACATGGAAGATATGGATTAAATCCCTGAATTGGGAAGATCCCCTGGAATAGGAAATGACAACCTACTCCAGTGTTCTTGCCTGAAAAATCCCTGGACAGAGAAGCCTGTCGGGTACACGTGGTCACCAAGAGTTGAACATGACTGAACACACACACACACAGTTGAAATTCAAGTGTTATGCAGGAGAGCTCAGCAGGTTACAGAGCTTACTGAGCGAATGTTTTGAGAAAGAAGCTGTTTTTATCTAATTATCATTATTATCACAAAACATGGTGCTAATGGTAGAGAGGTCTGACAGAATGTGGTCCACTGGAGAAGGGAATGGCAAACCACTTCAGTATTCTTGCCTTGAGAACTCCATGAACAGTATGAAAAGGCAAAATGACAGGATACTGAAAAAGGAACTCCCCAGGTCAGTAGGTGCCCAATATGCTACTGGAGATCAGTGGAGAAATAACTCCAGGAAGAATGAAGGGATGGAGCCAAAGCAAAAAGAATTCCCAGCTGTGGATGTGACTGGTGATAGAAGCAAGGTCTGATGCTGTAAAAGCATCCCTTCCTTTCCAGCAAAGGAACCTGGAATGTCAGGTCACTGAAACAAAGAAAATTGGAAGTGGTCAAACAAGAGATGGCAAGAGTGAACGTCGACATTCTAGGAATCAGCAAACTAAAATGGACTGGAATGGACTGGAATGGGTGAATTTAACTCAGATGACCATTACATCTACTACTGCAGGCAGGAATCCCTCAGAAGAAACGGAGTAGCCATCATGGTCAACAAAAGAGTCCAAAATGCAGTACTTGGATGCAATCTCAAAAACCACAGAATGATCTCTGCTCGTTTCCAAGGACACCATTCAATATCACAGTAATCCAAGTCTATGCCCCAACCAGTAATGCTGAAGAAGCTGTAGTTGAACGGTTCTATGAAGACCTACAAGACCTTTTAGAACTAACACCCAAAAAAGATGTCCTTTTCATTATAGGGGACTGGAATGCAAAAACACCTGGAGTAACATGCAAATTTGGCCTTGTAATACAGAATGAAGCAGGGCAAAGACTAATAGAGTTTTGCCAAGAAAATGCACTGGTCATAACAAACACTCTCTTCCAACAACAACATAAGAGAAGACTCTACACATGGATATCACCAGATGGTCAACATCAAAATCAGATTGATTATATTCTTTGCAGCCAAAGATGGAGAAACTCTATACAGTCAACAGAAACAAGACCAGGAGCTGACTGTGGCTCAGATCATGAACTCCTTATTGCCAAATTCAGACTTAAATTGAAGAAAGTAGGGAAAACCACTAGACCATTCAGGTATGACCTAAATCAAATCCCTTATGATTATACAGTGGAAGTGAGAAATAGATTTAAGGGCCTAGATCTGATAGATAGAGTGCCTGATGAACTATGGAATGAGGTTCGTGACATTGTACCGGAAACAGGGATCAAGACCATTCCAATGGAAAAGAAGTGCAAAAAAGCAAAATGGCTGTCTGGGGAGGCCTTACAAATAGCTGTGAAAAGAAGAGAAGCAAAAAGCAAAGGAGAAAAGGAAAGATATAAGCATCTGAATGCAGAGTTCCAAAGAATAGCAAGAAGAGATAAGAAAGCCTTCCTAAGCGATCAATACAAAGAAGTAGAGGAAAACAACAGAATGGGAAAGACTAGAGATCTCTTCAAGAAAATTAGAGATACCAAGGGAACATTTCATGCAAAGATGGGCTCGATAAAGGACAGAAAAGGTATGGACGTAATAGAAGCAGAAGATATCAAGAAGAGGTGGCAAGAATACACAGAAGAACTGTACAAAAAAGATCTTCACGACCCAGATAATCATGAAGGTGTGATCACTCACCTAGAGCCAGACATCCTGGAATGTGAAGTCAAGTGGGCCTTAGAAAGCATCACTATGAACAAAGCTAGTAGAGGTGATGGAATTCCCGTTGAGCTATTTCAAATCCTGAAAGATGATGCTGTGAAAGTGCTGCACTCAATAAGCCAGCAAATTTGGAAAACTGAGCAATGGCCACAGGACTGGAAAAGGTCAGTTTTCATTCCAATCCCAAAGAAAGGCAATGCCAAAGAATGCTCAAACTACCACACAATTGCACTCATCTCACATGCTAGTAAAGTAATGCTCAAAATTCTCCAAGCCAGGCTTCAGTAATACGTGAACCGTGAACTTCCTGATGTTCAACCTGCTTTTAGAAAAGGCAGAGGAACCAGAGATCAAATTTCCAACATCCGCTGGATCATTGAAAAAGCAAGAGAGTTCCAGAAAACCATCTATTTCTGCTTTATTGACTATTCCAAAGCCTTTGACTGTGTGGATCACAATAAACTGTGGAAAATTCTGAAAAAGATGGGAGTACCAGACCACCTGACCTGCCTCTTGAGAAATTTGTATGCAGGTCAGGAAGCAACAGTTAGAATTGGACATGGAACTACAGACTGGTTCCAAATAGGAAAAGGAGTACGTCAAGGCTGTATATTGTCACGCTGCTTATTTAACCTATATGCAGAGTACATCATGAGAAATGCTTGGCTGGAAGAAGCACAAGCTGGAATCAAGAGAAATATTGGATAAATTGGAGAAATATCAATAACCTCAGATATGCAGATGACACCACCCTTATGGCAGAAAGTGAAGAGGAACTCATAAGCCTCTTGATGAAAGTGAGAGTGGAGAGTGAAAAAGTTGGCTTAAAGCTCAACATTCAGAAAATGAAGATCATGGCATCGGGTCCCATTACTTCATGGGAAGTAGATGGGAAAACAGTGGAAACAGGTTCAAACTTTATTTTGGGGGGCTCCAAAATCACTGCAGATGGTGACTGCAGCTATGAAATCAAAAGACACTCCTTGGAAGAAAAGTTATGACCAACCTAGATAACATATTGAAAAGCAGAGACATTACTTTGCCAACAAAGGTCCATCTAGTCAAGGCTATGGTTTTTCCTGTGGTCACGTATGGATGTGAGAGTTGGACTGTGAAGAAAGCTGAGAGCCGAAGAATTGATGTTTTTGGACTTTGGTGTTGGAGAAGACTCTTGAGAGTCCCTTGGACTGCAAGGAGATCCAACCAGTCCATTCTGAAGGAGATCAACCCTGGGATTTCTTTGGAAGGAATGATGCTAAAGCTGAAACTCCAGTACTTTGGCCACCTTATGGGAAGAGTTGACTCATTGGAAAAGACTCTGATGCTGGGAGGGATTGGGGGCAGGAGGAGAAGGGGACAACAGAGGATGAGATGGCTGGATGGCATCACCGACTCTATGGACATGAGTTTGAGTGAACCCTGGGAGTTGGTAATGGACATGGAGGCCTGGCATGCTGTGATTCATGGGGTCACAAAGAGTCAGACATGACTGAATGACTAAACTGAACTGAACTGAATACTATTGGATACTTATATAGAATATTAACTAATCACTGTATAGACAATTAGGAAATACAGAAATTGGATTCCAGAAAATGACTTCTATTTCACATCCTTCAGTGGAAGCTGAACATAAATGAAAGTTAGATCATTGATATAAGTAAGAAAGTAGAAGACATTTTGTTCAGAACTGATTGCCTTGAAATTTTATTTCAAGTATGTTTATTAAAATGACTGTCAATATTATGTCATGAAAGACAATATTGCTTAAATATATAAAGACATTAAATATCTTAAGAAAGTGATAATTTTGATGATATAAGAATAAAAATGTATGAAAGTATAGAAATATTATTCTTTGTGAAAGGTTATAAAATAATAAAATTATTTGAAAAGTCCTAACAAAGTCTTTTTTCTTGACATGAAGGATGGTTCTAGAAGCTTAAAATGAACACATATAATACTTTGGGGCAGGACAGTGTAGGTATGAGTGTATGTCTCCTCTCATCCAAACGCTCAATTAAATAAGAGGAATCCAAACTGTGATGTCAACACAACAAGCCTGCTGAATTTCCCTGTTGTTTCATGATATGGTTGTGAGCAACAAACTAATTAGAGTGGTCATAAAGTTAGCCAATGGCATGAAGGTGTGGTGGGTCACACCCACACTGAGGGCATATAAAAGGCCCTCTGCAGGGAGAAATGTCCACACTCAAGTGACACTTCTACTTTCCTTCTCCACCCGAGAACAACCTCAACCACCCACACCATGTGTGGCTACTACGGAAACTACTATGGTGGCCTCGGCTGTGGAAGCTACGGCTATGGAGGCCTGGGCTGTGGCTATGGCTCCTGCTACGGCTCTGGCTTCCGCAGGCTGGGCTGTGGCTATGGCTGTGGCTACGGCTATGGCTCCCGCTCTCTCTGTGGCTGTGGCTATGGATGCGGCTATGGCTCTGGCTTTGGCTACTACTATTGAGGACGCCACAGAAGACTCTCATCCTCTACACCCGGACACCAGGATTCAACAGTTCTGAAGCCCTCATGTTCTGTGTCTTTCCCCTGGATGATGATTAGGCTGCATCATGGAAGTTTAATGTGGTCTATTGTGGACCTACCATCTAACCTATACATTTCCCAGAACTTACCTCATTAAGTGGATAAAGTAAAAATTTCCTGTGAACTCAAGACTTCTTCTTTCATTAGACTGATGATATCATAGTAACTACCTTGATGCTTTCATCCTGGAGCTTGTTTGTTTGTTGATATAATAAAAGTAATCAATCCAAAGAGCAATCCTAGTTTTTAGGTCAGTTATTTGACATTCAGTATTACCTACAGACTTATCTTGGGCTGAATTCCATTCTGTGTGGTTGTGTAACTGGGGGTGCAAAACACTGACTTTTGGTGGGAGGCATTTGTAAGCTGACTGTTAGAGGCCACTCTCAGCTTCAGGAGGCTGCCTGTAGTTCCTTACACGTTTGCTTGTCTTTTCAAAGCCCAAAATGGAGGGAAAACACTCCAGTTAGGCACTATGGTGGTGGTGGTTTAGTCACTAAATCCTGTCCAACTCTTCCCACTGCATGAACCCTCCATCAATGGGATTCTCTAGACAAAAATACTGGACTGTGTTGCCATTTCCTTCTCCAGGGGATCTTCCTGACTCAGGAGTTGAACCCAGGTCTCCTGCACTGCAGGCAGATTCTTTACCAGCTGAACTATGAGTAAAGCCCAAGATGGGCACTATAATCACATATAATTTTATATAACATAATCACATAAACAATCAAATGTTTCATCAATTTTTCTGTATAATATTAGTTAGAAGTAATTCACATATCTTGTCTATACTCAGGAGGAGGGCATCATACCAGGCCATTGACATCAAGAGGAAGAAATCAGAATGGCATCTTAATTGTTTACCTACCACCGATATCAATGCTATGCATCCTTTCTATTGGGAATCAAGCACTTTCCCTGCCATACTCTGGAACAATTTATAGAACATCAAATCATTTTATCTCTGAAAATTTGGTAGAATTTCCATGTATAATTATCTCGATCTGGAGCATTTTGTAGGGTATTTCTATAATGATTTTTTTCTGTTTCTCCCTAGGAAATCAGTCTCTTTATAACTCCTCAATGTAAATGTATCAGTTCTAGTCATCTATATTCCCCTAAGAAATTATTCATTGCATCCGGGGTTCAAATTTATGTCCACAAAGATCTGCAAAGTAGATTCATAACATTTTTTAAACTTATTTATGTGTTTATTTTTCATTATTTCTAATTTTGTATAGACTTATTCTTTTTATTTTTGTTTCTTTTTTTTTCTTTTTGTTTTTTCCCCTCTGATCAAATTAGCAAATGATTTGTAAATGCCAATCTTTTCAAATAGTAATATTTGAGTCATATTAAAAGCCAATTGCTTTTTATCTGTTTTCTACTTCATTAATTTCTGCTTAGCTGTTTATTACCTCCTTCTTTGCACTTCCTTTGGTTTACTTAATTGTTTTTATTTAAGGCTCCCTTAACCAAGATAAGTGACTTCCCTGGTGGCTCAGATGGTAAAGCATCTGCCTACAATGTGGGAGACCTGGGTTCAATCCCTGGGTCACGAAGATCTCCTAGAGAAGGAAATGGCAACCCACTCCAGTATTCTTGCCTGGAGAATGCCATGGATGGAGAAGCCTGGTAGGCTACAGTTCACAGGGTCGCAAAGAGTCAGACACACCTGAGCGACTTCACTCACAACCAAGGTATTAATTATTTATGCTATTTCTTTCATCTTTCACTGACACAAGTAGTTAGTGTTGTAAATTTTTCTCCAATTAGTGCGTGCATATTTTTCATCAATTTTCTTAATTACTATTTCCATTACCATTATTTATTTTGAAATTCTGTGATCTCAGATTATATTCACTCTTTTATCTGAGAGACGTTTAATCAAAGCTTTACTCACTAGGTGAACAGGATTTTCTGTCCCTTGTTCTTGTTGACAACCTCTGCTGCTGCTGCTGCTAAGTCACTCCAGTCGTGTCCGACTCTGTGCAACCCCATAGACTGCAGCCCACCTAACACCTCTAGCTTCATAGCAAAAAATTTTAAAAATGTTTTCTGCAGCATCTCTATATTAAAAATGGACAAATTATTTTCCTTTTAATCAATTTTTATATATTTCTGTGGAAACTTGAGAAGAAGGTTTTTCTCTACTGTAAGTATATAGATGAACATATATCCATAAAATCTACCTTATAAATTAAATTGTAGGTGCTCTCTCATTTCACTTATTTTTTTCTACTAGATGTGCTTGTTCTGAGAGTGGTATATTAAAGCTTTTCATTACTGATATGTTTCTATCTACATCTCCTAGATAGATAGATAGGTAGGTAGATAGATAGATATGAATTCTGTGTTCTGGTACAATTAATAAAATACCTATGGGTATAGCGTATCCTTTTTTAGGTATTGCTTTGGAAAATATATTTGAGGAAAGCTCCTAGAATGCTATCTTTTTCTTAAGTTAACAATAAAACTGCTGTTTAAATATTTAATGAAATTTACCATTGAAGTCATCAAAACCTGGAGTTTATTTTGTGGAAAGCTGTTTTGAATAATGTATTCATTTTCTGCATTAGATAAAATACTGTTCAGATTTACTGATTAATTTTGATAATTTTTTAATTAAAAGAAACTTTCTATTTCATCCATTTTGTGGAATTTATTGGCATAACATCCTTTGTACTTATTCACTTATTATTTTTAGAGTCTGTCGGATTTTAAAGGTGTTGATTCCATCATTCTTCAGATTAGTAATTTGTATTATCTCTCCTATATTCTTGATCAGTTTGTCCAGAGTTTATCAGTTTGGCCTACCAAACTTGTGTACTATTTTCTTTATGGCATGTCCTTTTTCTGTTGAATTGTTTCTACTTGTGTTTATTTTTCCTTCATCCTTTATAGTTAATTTTGTATTACTCTCTAGCTGTTTAAATAAGCTTAGAACATTGATTTTAAATATTCTTTTTCATAATATAATATTTTAAAACTATAAATTTCCCCTCTAATCACTTCTTCATTGGTAAGCCATACATTTGGTACATTGCATTTCTTTATTAACCAATTTGAAATGTTTTCCAATCTTCCATGTGATTTCTTTTTTATTAATATACTTTTTGAAGGGAGTTTTTCTGAATCCCATAAGACTTTGCCCGAGGTACCTAGGTACCCAAGACTCTCCTATCCCGTCCAGGAGTCATCTCGGTAGTGAGGGGGGTAGGTGGGCAATCCCACTATGCCACTACTCCACCAAGAGAAACACAGAGCCTGAGGCAGTGAAATTCTTTCTGCTCTTTCAAATATCAGGAACCAGTGGGACAACCAGTGGTCAAGATAAACCAAAGACATTAAACTAACACTGCAGCAATTCTGAACTTTATGAATCATAGCTCACAGAACCCATGTGCTAAACCTGAACAAGGTCACTGCCAACTTCAAACAAGAGAGAGAGATTTAAACAGAACCGAGATGCTCCAACAAACTTTCTCTCATACCATCATACCAAGGATCAACAAAATGAAAACTCGAATAGAAAAAGATAGTTACCTGACCCTAACACTAAGTTAATCAAATTATCTGACACAGATTTTAGAGTAGCCATCATAAAGATGTTTCAATAATTAAATTCTCTTGAAACAAACACAGACAAATGCACATATATATGTGCACATGTATACATATATATAATGCAAACAGCTACCATTGGAAAGCTGGAGTACATACACCAACATCAGACTAACTAGACTTTAAAACAAAGAATTTTAATTGTGGTAAAGATGGATCCTTTTTATGATAAATAGGGCAATCTATCAAGAAGATATAACAATTTAAAATTCATATGTACCTAACAGCAGAGCTCCAAAATTCATAAATCAAGAATGGACAGAACTGAAAGAGACTGCACTAAAAGTAGATGGTTGTTCTAATATCCCATTTTGAATATTAGATAAAATAACTATATAGAAGATCATAATATAAATGGTGAAGAAATTATAAACCAACTAGACCTATCAAAAGAATACCCAACTACACAGATTTCTTTCAAGTACACATATATAATATTCTCCAAGCTAGACCACGTGTGTGTGTGTGTTAGTCACTCAGTCATGTCCAACTCTGCAACTCCATGGACTATAGCCTACCAGGCTCCTCTGTCCATGGAATTCTCCATGAAAGAATACTGCACTGGGTTGCATTTCCTCCTCCAGGGATCTCCCCGACTCAAGGATTGAACCCAAGTTTCCTGCATTGCAGGCAGATCCTTTACTGTCTGAGCCACCAGGGAAGCCCCAAGATAGACCATGTGTAAGGCCAAAAAGAGCCCATAAGTTTTAAAAAATAAAATCACATGCAGTTCCATGCGTAACCTGTTTTCAACTGATGAAGGAAGGCATACCCACACAATTCTTCCCTCTAAATGCTTCCAAAAAATATGCATTTGGGACAGTTTAAGATTTTAGCAGTCTCCTACTTTGATCCCCTATTCAGAAAGTAACTGTGAACAGACAGTTATACATATGTCATTTAAGCTACTTTAAATTCTAACATTAGTTACTAAAAAACATATTTAGAACTCACTAATTTATATTTTATCATTGTTGATATTATTATTTATATCTAATAAATGAAGTGAATTAACTAAAGTTTCCATAACAGGTTTGCTGAATATTACCCAGACTACCAGGATCGAGGATACACTTTTCAGCCTGTATTCTTAATCTGGCCTATGTTTGAATGGTTTCAGCCTACCAAAGCTACTGCTTTGTTATGAAAAAATAACAGGTCTCTTCCCAAAATACATGCAGAGGCTGGTCCTTTGAAAATTTCACTGAAACAGATCTCAAATTCTATATTTTACTGTGACAATGTAAAATGAATGAAATAAAGCCCTTTGTGCAGATACAATGCATAAGATGAGTTCAGGCATATAGTTGTCAATGAGAAAAATACTAGTAATAATACAAAATTGAGAGGAAAAATTACATCTCCCAAAAGGTATCTTAAAATATTATCAAGAATGAAATTCTTAAAAATTAGCATGAAGTGGTGAAAATAGAGCTATCACTTTGCCTATATCTTTAGTGAAATTTTAGTTGATCAAAGACTTTGATGGAGGGGGCGCGCCGCCGCACAGGCGCTAGAGCGGAGGCCGCGGCAGTCATGAACGAGGCTGGCGGCACTATATTTAAAAAAAAAAAAAAAAAAAGACTTTGATGATATCAAAGTACATAATAGAAGCCCTTGGATATGCTCATGAAAACATATATTAGAAAAGCAGTGGTTGAATATAACCATCCATGCACCAAAATTGTCTACTGTAGATAGTGAAAGTGTCAACAATCTCATATATTCATATGCTCACATACAATCTGAAGAAAGCTAGATTAAAGAATATAAGGTGTGAAAACAGAGTATCTTTAATGAAAAATGAATTTAGATATATTTTACCAAAAACAATTGCTCAAAAATTGTTTATATTCAATCATCCAATACTAACATGGATTACATGAATACCTATAAATTTTTGGATTCAGGCAATTTAATCACAAAAGGTCTAATGTTGTATGGTAGTCTAAGACTCAGTAGTCATTGTGTGAATATCCCTCCTTGTTATAAATAATGCAGGAAGTACACACTGTGCCTTATAAGACCATGTTTTGAATAGACAAGCAATTTAGAATTTCTCAGAAGAAGCCAGAAGACCAGTATCTTCCATAGCAGTATGGACAATAGCAGGTATATACACAGCCACCATCGCCACATCCATAGCCACATCCCAGGCCACCGTAACCAGAGCCTAGGCTACCACTGTAGTTGTTGCAGAAGCTCATGATGTGAGGAGAAGCCTCAGTTGAAGAACAGATTCTGTTTCAAGAGTTTTAAGTTGACAGTCTGCACAGCACCTTATATACCAACTAATTGGTATGTGGGGCAACCACAGTCACTGTTGCACTCATATTCCAGACTAAATGGCATTAAAACCATCTCAAGAATTCTTAAAAACCAGTATATCCAAAACAAGACAACTGTGCTGTGTGTCAAGATGCCTATCATGAAATCATATGCTTTTAACAAAAGATTTTTTTCTAATTTAATGGCTTGTTTATTTCAGGTTTCAAGTTCTAACTATGTTGCTAGACATCATGAGACCATGTAACAAACACAGATTCTACATGCTAAAAATTAGTTTCATTTAATAATACCCTCCTTCTGTCTGCATACATGCAGTCCTGGGAACAAAAGTATGGCTTCACAGTGGTAAGAACAATGGAAAAGTTGTGAAGGAGACTTGGTAAAAGACATACAGAAGATGTAGATAAGATAAGATAAGTTCATTTATAAATCCTTGAATGATTAATATATTTTATTACACTTTGATTTATACTTCATATGAAAAAGGCCATGGTAGAGTCCCTGAAGTTTGAAGCCGTGAACCATAATTATATAGAAATAGAAATACTTATTCTATCACTACTTTGAGATCAAAAAATTATTCCAGAGACTTTCAAAAGTTTACTGATATTATGAAACTCCTCCTACGACCCAATATAATACCCAATCTCTTCTGGTATCTTGGCTAAAATATATAACTTCAACTTTGTTATGAGAAAACAGACAAACTCAAATTGAGGAATAAACTACAAGACATTTGGCTCTTTGAATCTGCCAGTTTCATAAAAGAAAGACTGAAAAGCTCTCACCAATTGGAGGAGATGAAAGAAATAGATGACCAAAAGCCATGTAGGAACTGGGACTGGATCCTGGAGCAAAAAAAGGACAATAATGGTAAAAATGTGAAATTCAAGTAAAATGTGTAGATTACTTAAGAATATTGTACCAGGTTAATTTCCTAATTTTGTACTTGGTTATTAAAGATATTACCATAGGTATAACTGGCTAAAGGGTATATGTTTGCTACTTTTGATAACTAAAATTATTTCAAAATAGAAAAGTAACAAAGAATTTTTAAATCTGGGAATTTAATTCCCAGATTATATTGATTTGGAAATTTGTTAATTCTTTTGTACATAAAACTCTTGAGGATCAATTGTTTGTTAGGGATTGTTGTGAGCACAATGGGTGGTGCAATGAACAGGACAGACAAGATGCATTCGTTGTGGATCTTACACTCTGGACTGAACATCAGCAGAAAACAGAGGCAGATATTTGAAAGCAAATTCTTAAGGTGAATGAGATGATTTCTGATAGGGTTAAGTCTATTTAAAGAATGAGTCAAGGCAAGGGGTAAGGTAAATCTAAGGACTTAGGTGAGAGATTTTTTCAGATTAGATGGTCAGTTCAGTTCAGTTCAGTTGCTCAGTCATGTCTGACTCTGTGGCCCCATGGACTGCAGCATGTCAGGCCTTCATGTCCATCACCAACTCCCGGAGTTTACTCAAACTCATGTACATTGAATCGGCAAAGCCATCCAACCATCTCATCCTCTGTCGTCTCCTTCTCTTCCTCCCTTCAATCTTTCCCAGCATCAGGGTCTTTTCAAATAAGTCAACTCTTCCCATCAGGTGGCCAAAGTATTGGAGTTTCAGCATTATCATCAGTCCTTCCAATGAATATTCAGGATTGATTTCCCTTTAGGATGGACTGGTTGGATCTCCTTGCAATCTAAGGGACTCTCAAGAGTCTTCTCCAACACCACAGTTCAAAAGCATCAGTTCTTCAGTGCTCAGCTTTCTTTATAGTCCAACTCTCACATCCATACATGACTACTGGAAAAACCAGTCAGGGAAATCCTATTTGAAAGATTCAAGGAAAGAGAAGATTCTAGCCTTTTGCTATTATTGCAGAGGATCAGTGACCCAAAGGCAGAGGTTTTAAGTTGGAAACAAGCTTGGTACATCTGAACAGAAGAAAGGTTATTAACTTATGTGTACTGTATGGAGAAGAGTGTTTCAAGATGCACCCATAGGTGCACTCGAGACTAAGACAGGGCAGATCGTAAAGGCTGTGCTTTCTGTGGTTTGGGTTTACAGACACAGCAAATACAACACTGGACACCCAGATACATTTGATTATCAGATAAATGATTTTTTGTACATACATATGCTGTACAATACTTGGGAAATTCAATATTCTGAGATTTAATAATTTAAAATTCAAATTTAAATGGTGCCTGGTATAGTCTAGCAACCTTAATGCAGAAAGACATGAATGGATAAACTATTGGGAGAGGTCTAACCTGACTTAGGTCTTACATGCTTTAAAATGCAGCAAAAAAAACAAAAGAGCTTTGAGTGTATGAGGAAACAGGAACTCATTTTCACTCTGTTAATTTATGATGACCATTAACAGTCAAAGGAGATGTCAAGGGATCATTTGAATATATATTAGAACTGAAAATGTCAATTGAGATTAATTGGCTAACGTAACATTTCCAGTTATGCATTCAAAGAGAATTTAAATAGAAACCATAAGAGCAGCAAACGGCTAACTGGGCACCTTCACATCTGACAAAAAAATAGTCTGAAAAAGTAAAAAGAGAAAGGATATGGAAAAGGATCAATTGGGTATACTGCAGTTGAACCAAATGTGAGTGGTAGGGTGTAAGTAAGGGTTGGAGAGTATTTTAGGAATGAAAAGGGAAGTTGGTGAACCTGAATGGTACTCAGAGACAGTAAAAAGAAGTGGACCAAGGAAAAAATGGATAAAGAGAATAGAAAACAACCATAGAAATATTGATTTATGTGAAATTTTGCCAAGAAGTAGAACAAAATGGGATATCAGCAGGAAAAGACTGAGGAGAGAAAGAGGGCTTTTTATCTGTTTTTGATTTTGAGATGTACTTAAGAACATAATGTAGTTCAGAAAATCACACCAGAAAAAAAAATTTTTTTAAGAGGAATCCCATAGAGTACAATGCTCTCTGTTGTGACTAGAGAGAAAGGAACTCAGTGCTATTAAAGAAACAAATTAAATCCAGGAATTAAACTCTATGAAGAAACAACACAGTAAATGTTGTTATTGGGGACATTATTTTGTTCAAAATAACAATGTCTTTTGTAACTACTTTAACAAATACCTCCCTTTAAAAAAAGTTAATTGTATTTTTAAAAAATTGAGAAGCAGTTTTAGTCATACCAATTTTAGATTATGTTTTAAGAACTTAGGTAACCTAGAGGAAGACTGGTCATCATTCTATTTTAATGAGTTTTTCCTGGAAACTTATTTTGTTATCTCTTGATTGACTCTGCATTGTCATAGTTGAGGTTACATTATTCATTTGTACAAGAAATTTGAAAATGATAAAGATGTCTTGTAATCCCAATATCTCAACCCAGCAAAGGGTGAAGAAAAGTCACGATACTATGTCTATTTTACAAAAGTGAACCTACCAAATACACACATGGGAACAACATTCAAAAACACATGTTGAATGAATGATAATTGTGTTTGGTTAGACTCTTAGTATAAAAACACTTCATTTTACTAAGAAGCATTTTCTGACTCATTAAATATACTTCTCAAGAATAAGAATTTTTTAAAAAATCTCATGGTTTTATTCTTTTCATCTCCAGAGGAGATTTTACTAAAATACAGTGTGTGTCCAACATCATACTCTCTCTCCTTGCCTAAATTTATGAGAGGATTATAAAAATAATATTTTGACTCAAAATATCATTAGAATAATAGAAATCCACTGACAGATTACACATAGATGATGGATCATGTTACCTTCCAATGTGCATCCTTTTAAGGATACAAAGTACAGTTTAACTATAATAAGAAACTTTTCTCACTTTTATTGTGCCTCCCAATGGGAGGAATTGTCAAACTAATTTTAATTAAGTGAACAACAATACTAGGAATATGCAAGAGAACTCAGTATGACTGGTTCAAAACAAATTTAATAATTGAACATGTTGATGGCACCCCACTCCAGTACTCTTGCCTGGAAAATCCCATGGACAGAGGATCCTGGTGGGCTGCAGTCCATGGGGTCGCTAGAGTCAGACACGACTGAGCGACTTCACTTTCATTTTTCACTTTCCTGCATTGGAGAAGGAAATGGCAACGCACTCCAGTGTTCTTGCCTGGAGAATCCCAGGGACGGGGGAGCCTGGTGGGCTGCCATCTCTGGGGTCGCACAGAGTCGGACATGACTGAAGCGACCTAGCAGCAGCAGTAGCAGCATGTTGATAAGGGACTTGGTTTAGCACATTAATAAACATAAATGTATGTTAGTCTATTGGATATTTTCTTAGAATATAAATCTAATATTAATGAACAAACTAATTGTATAACTGTATATTCAATTAGGAAAACAAGTGGAGAAATCAGATTTCAAGAAATAACTCCTATTTTGCAGTCCTTCAATAGAAATTGAGAGTAAATGTGAATTAGTCATTGGTATAGACAGAAAAATATAATACATTTTGCTCAGACTTGATTTACTGAAATTTTAACTGGTTGTATTATGATCAACATCATGGGAATAAAAGATACATTATGGTTTCAATATAGGAAAGAAATTGAATCCCTGAAGAAGATAATTTGGATCACGAAGATAAGAATCTTTGAGTAAAAAGGAGTTGTTAGTCTTATGAAAATTTTTTTAAAGTTTGGTGAAATAAACTGAGGTCAAGAGCAAATAAGATTAAGACCAACAAATGTCTTTCTCAGTATACTGAAGATGCGAGGTGGTTAAAATAAAACATGTGATCTGGGACAGGACTGTGTAGGTGTGAGTCTGCAACTCCTCTCATTCAACTCCTTAATTGGATAAGAGGAATCCAAACTGGGATGTCAACACAGCAAGCCTACTGAATTTCCCTGTTGTTTCATGCTATGGTTGTGAACAACAAACTAATTAGATCAGTCATAAAGCTAGCCAATGGCATGAAGGTGGGGTGGGTCACACCCACACTCAGGGCATATAAAAGGCCCTCTGCAGGGAGAAATGTCCACACTCAAGTGACACTTCTACTCTCCTTCTCCACCCAAGAACAACCTCAACCACCAACACCATGTGTGGCTACTACGGAAACTACTATGGCGGCCTCGGCTGTGGAAGCTACGGCTATGGAGGCCTGGGCTGCGGCTATGGCTCCTGCTACGGCTCTGGCTTCCGCAGGCTGGGCTGTGGCTATGGCTCCTGCTACGGCTCTGGCTTCGGCAGGCTGGGCTGTGGCTATGGCTGTGGCCACGGCTATGGCTCCCGCTCTCTCTGTGGCTGTGGCTATGGATGCGGCTATGGCTCTGGCTTTGGCTACTACTGTTGAGGACGCCATGGAAGACTCTCATCCTCAACCCCCGGACACCAGGATTCACCAGTTCTGAATGAACCACATATATTCTTCATCTTGCTAAAGACTTGCCTTCTGGTGCCCTCTGCATCTGATACACCAACCCTTCCCTTTCTGCATTTCATGTCAAAAGAGTGGAAGAATGTGAAATTCATTTGAGAACTCTAGTTATGATCTCTCATTAGAATGATCCCATCACAGAAACTCTCTTTTGACTTCCATGCAGAAGACTTTTCTCTAATTTCCTAATAAACCTGATCAATATGGAATCATAAACGTGTTTCTTTTTTTTTTTTTCATTTTAAATGCATTATTTGTCATTTGGGGCTTCCCTGGCTGGATCAGTGGTTAAGAACTCACCTGCCAATACAGGAGACATAGGTTCAATCCTTGGATCAGGAAGATCCCCTGGAGAAAGAAATGGCAATGCACTCCAGTATTCTTGCCTGGGAAATCCCATGGACAGAGGAGCTTGGTGGGCTACAGTTCAGAGAATCATAAAAAGAGTCAGACACAACTTAGCAACTAAGCAATACAAAACAATTTGTCTTTTTGGTTTTCTTTTTTTCCTTTTTTGAATTAAAATAATTTTCTTCTTTAGAGAATAGCATATTTTAGTATTTCTACTTCAATTGCTCTACCAAATCTTTGACGTGTAACATAAGAAAGTAGAGGTCTTAAAGCCCTCAGTGTTCTCCTCTGGAAGAAATTGATATTTGCCAATGTAGGTAAGCATTGCCTGGAAACAGTGTGTATTCCAAGCGAATTATTCCAAAATCTTCATCTATGTGGAGTCCTTTAGAAAATACAATGCTGATATAGTTATCAAACTCTAATTTCAGTTTTAGGTATATTTAAACAAAAAGTGTTTCTTATGCTCGTCCAGCAAGAAGTAAAGAAATTTTAACCTACCCTGCCTTCACCAAACTTTTAAATGCCTTGAGCTATAGTGTTTTGTTTGTTTTTTTTTAAGTGACACCTTTTCTAACATCCATTGTGAATTTCAGTTTACAGCCATTTAATAGCATCTGATACTCATTATCTGACATATATTAATATATTTTATTTATCCCCTCTTTGTTACCCAAAGTTTGCACACTTTTTGCATTCTGTTATTTAAAAATTTTTTCCACTTTTCTACCTTCTATGCTCAGGTTCACACTTTCAGGCAGGAAATTTAGACATTGAAAAATGAATCACTGCAGATTTTAGTACTCCAAGAATAATATTTTTCTAGATATAAATTCATTTCTCCCAGAATTTAATTTAAAAAAAATTAAATTCCTCAGTTAAATATAGGAAGTAATATTATGAGTACCTAAAACTGTACATCTAGATTGATTTGGAAGTTTTTAATATTTTGCTAGTTTTGTTTCCACTGTCTGTCTTTCTCTTTCTTCCTCTATCTCTCTTTCTCTGTGTCTCCCTACACACACACATTTGCGTGGTCAAACACCCAAACATTATTCCTGAAACATCTGAAAATATGTTGCAAACTTCATGACACTTTATTCTTAAATGAATATGGTAAGATATGTGCTAAGTCACTGCAGTTGTGACCGACTCTGCAACCCACAGACTGCAGCCTGCCAGGCTCATCTGTCCATGGAATTTGCCAGGCAAGAAAACTGGAGTGGGTTGCCATTTCCTTCTCCAAAGGTAAGATATGGCTCCCCATATAACCAAAATTCCATTATCACAAAAAGAAATATAGTTCTGATACAATTCTATTATCTAATTCTTAGTCTTCCTGACCCAGGGATCAAACCAGAGTCTCTGGCATCTTCTTCATTGGCAGGTGGGTTCTTTACCATTAGCACCACATGGGAAGCGCATATAATTCATAATTTAGGTTTAATTTTTTCAATTTTTGTAGCTTTATTTTTGATACAGAATCCAGTTTGTACAAATCATCATACTTTGCAATTTATGGTCTGTTGTAATCTAACATTTCATAAAATCTAGAGCATTTCCACAGGCTTTCGTGATTTCATGCTGTTATACACGAATACATTTTTTAACACTCTGAGACAATCATTCACTAATGGTTAGATGGCATCACCGACTCAATGGAGATGAATTTGAGTAAACTCCGAGAGTGGTGATGGACTGGGAGGTCTGTCTTGCTGTGGTCCATTGGGTTGTGAAGAGGCAGACACGACTGAGTGACTGAACTGAGACTATGTCACAATCAGTTTTTCTAGGATTGTATCAATTATAATAATCATATATTTATTAAACCAGTATTTCCAAGACTAAATTTAAGATCATTCAGTTCAGTTCAGTTCAGTCGCTCAGTCGTGTCCAACTCTTTGCGACCCCATGAATCGCAGCACGCCAGGCCTCCCTGTCCATCACCAACACCCGGAGTTCACTCAGACTCATGTCCATCGAGTCAGTGATGCCATCCAGCCATCTCATCCTCTGTCGTTCCCTTCTCCTCCTGCCCCCAATCCCTCCCAGCATCAGAGTCTTTTCCAATGAGTCAACTCTTCGCATGAGCTGGCCAAAGTACTGGAGTTTCAGCTTCAGCATCATTCCCTCCAAAGAAATTCCAGGGCTGATCTCCTTCAGAATGGACTGGTTGGATCTCCTTGCAGTCCAAGGGACTCTCAAGAGTCTTCTCCAACACCACAGGTCAAAAGCATCAATTCTTCAGCGCTCAGCCTTCTTCACAGTCCAACTCTCACATCCATACATGACCACAGGAAAAACCATAGCCTTGACAAGACGGACCTTTGTTGGCAAAGTAATGTCTCTGCTTTTCAATATGTTATCTAGGTCGGACATAACTTTCCTTCCAAGGAGTAAGCGTCTTTTAATTTCATGACTGCAGTCACCATCTGCAGTGATTTTGGAGCCCAAAAAAGTAAAGTCTGAACCTGTTTCCACTGTTTCCCCATCTATTTCCCATGAAGTAATGGGACCCGATGCCATGATCTTCGTTTTCTGAATGTTGAGCTTTAAGCCAACTTTTTCACCCTCCACTGTCACTTTCATCAAGAGGCTTTTGAGTTCCTCTTCACTTTCTGCCATAAGGGTGGTGTCATCTGCATATCTGAGGTTATTAATATTTCTCCTGGCAATCTTGATTCCAGCTTGTGTTTCTTCCAGCCCAGCGTTTCTCATGATGTACTCTGCATATAAGATAAACAAGCAGGGTGATAATACACAGCCTTGACGTATTCCTTTTCCTATTTGGAACCAGTCTGTTGTTCCATGTCCAGTTCTAACTGTTGCTTCCTGACCTGCATACACATTTCTCAAGAGGCAGATCAGGTGTTCTGGTATTCCCATCTCTTGAAGAATTTTCCACAGTTTATTGTGATCCACACAGTCAAAGGCTTTGGAATAGTCAATAAAGCAGAAATAGATGTTTTTCTGGAACTCTCTTGCTTTTTTGATGATCCAGCGGATGTTGGCAATTTGATCTCTGGTTCCTCTGCCTTTTCTAAAACCAGCTTGAACATCAGGAAGTTCACGGTTCACATATTGCTGAAGCCTAGCTTGGAGAATTTTAAGCATTACTTTACTAGCATGTGAGATGAGTGCAACTGTGCGGTAGTTTGAGCATTCTTTGGCATTGCCTTTCTTTGGGATTGGAATGAAAACTGACCTTTTCCAGTCCTGTGGCCACTGCTCAGTTTTCCAAATTTGCTGGCATATTGAGTGCAGCACTTTCACAGCATCATCTTTCAGGATTTGAAATAGCTCTACTGGAATTCCATCACCTCCACTAGCTTTGTTTGTAGTGATGCTTTCTAAGGCCCACTTGACTTCACATTCCAGGATGTCTGACTCTAGATGAGTGATCAAACCATCGTGACTATCTGGCTTGTGAAGATCTTTTTTGCACAGTTCTTCTGTGTATTCTTGCCACCTCTTCTTAATATCTTCTGCTTCTATTAGGTCTATACCATTTCTGTCCTTTATTGAGCCCATCTTTGCATGAAATGTCCCCTTGGTATCTCTAATTTTCTTGAAGAGATCTCTAGCCTTTCCTATTCTGTTGTTTTCCTCTATTTCTTTGCATTGATCACTGAGGAAGGCTTTTTTTTTTTATCACTTCTTGCTATTCTTTGGAACTCTGCATTCAGATGCTTATATCTTTCCTTTTCTCCTTTGCTTTTCCCTTCTCTTCTTTTTACAGCTATTTGTAAGGCCTCCCCAGATAGCCATTTTGCTTTTTTGCATTTCTTTTCCATGGGGATGGTATTGATCCCTGTCTCCTCTACACTGTCATGAACCTCATTCCATAGTTCATCAGGCACTCTATCTATCAGATCTAGGCCCTTAAATCTATTTCACTTCCACTGTATAATCATAAGGGTTTTGATTTAGGTCATACCTGAATGGTCTAGTGGTTTTCCCTACTTTCTTCAATTTAAGTCTGAATTTGGTAATAAGGAGTTCATGATCTGAGCCACAGTCAGCTCCTGCTCTTGTTTTTGTTGACTGTATAGAATTTCTCCATCATTGGCTGCAAAGAATATAATCAATCTGATTTTGGTGTTGACCATCTGGTGATGTCCATGTGTAGAGTCTTCCCTTGTGTTGTTGGAAGAGGGTGTTTGCTATGACCAGTGCATTTTCTTGGCAAAACTCTATTAGTCTTTGCCCTGCTTCATTCCATATTCCAAGGCCAAATTTGCCTGTTACTCCAGGTGTTTCTTGACTTCCTACTTTTGCATTCCAGTCCCCTATAATGAAAAGGACATCTTTTTTGGGTGTTGGTTCTAAAAGGTCGTGTAGGTCTTCATAGAATTGTTCAACTTCAGCTTCTTCAGCGTTACTGGTTGGGGCATAGACTTGGATTACTGTGATATTGAATGGTTTGCCTTGGAAACGAGCAGAGATCATTCTGTCGTTTCTGAGATTGCATCCAAGTACTGCATTTTGACTCTTTTGTCGACCATGATGGCTGCTCTATATCTTCTGAGGGATTCCTGCCTGCAGTAGTAGATATAATGGTCATCTGAGTTAAATTCACCCATTCCAGTCCATTTCAGTTCGCTAATTCCTAGAATGTCAACATTCACTCTTGCCATCTCTTGACCACTTCCAATTTGCCTTGATTCATGGACCTGACATTCCAGGTTCCTATGCAATATTGCGCTTTACAGCATCGGACCTTGTTTCTATCACCAGTCACATCCACAGCTGGGTATTGTTTTTGCTTTGGCTCCATCCCTTCATTCTTTCTGGAGTTATTTCTCCACTGATCTCCAGTAGCATATTGGGCCCCTATTGACCTGGGGAGTTCCTCTTTCAGTATCCTATCATTTTGCCTTTTCATACTGTTCATGGGGTTCTCAAGGCAAGAATACTGAAGTGGTTTGCCATTCCCTTCTCCAGTGGACCACATTCTGTCAGATCTCTCCACCATGACCTGCCCGTCTTAGGTTACCTCACGGGCATGGCTTAGTTTCATTGAGTTAGATAAGGCTGTGGTCCTAGTGTGAACCAAACTAGTCAATCAAAACAGGATTGACTAGTTTTCTGTGAGTATGGTTTCAGTGTGTCTGCCCTCTGATGCCCTCTTGCAACACCTACCATCTTACTTGGGTTTCTCTTACTTTGGGCATGGGGTATCTGTTCATGGCTGCTCCAGCAAAGCGCAGCCGCTGCTCCTTACATTGGACGAGGGATATCTCTTCACAGCTACCCTTCCTGACCTTCAACGTGGGATAGCTCCTCTAGGCCCTTCTGCACCCATGCAGCCACTGCTCCTTGGACATGGGGTTGGTCCTTCCGGCCGCCACCTCTGGCCTCGGGCGTGGGGTTGGTCCTCCAGGCCGCTGCCCCTGGCCTCGGGTGTAGGGTACTTCCTCCCGGCAGGCCACCGCCCCTGACCTCATTCACGGGGTGTCTCCTCTCGGCCACCGCCCAATACCTCGGATGTGAGGTAGCTCCTCTCGGCCGTTCCTGCGCCATCGCAGCCTGTCACTCTCGGCCACTGCCCCTCACCTCGGATGTGGGTAACTCCTCTTGGCCGTGCTTAGCGCACTGGTCGTAGCCTTACACATGCCAAAAATTAAGCTTATAGTTCAATCAAGTATTGAGTGTGTATAATGTAGAATGACCTCAGCTAATAAACAACCCTCAAAAGAGATCATGCCCGCTTCCAGGCACCAATGATTGATCAAAGTGGGGGTATAATAACATGCCTTATTCAACCCCAGTAACTGTTGGAACACTCCCTCTCCACAGTCCCACAGATGGTTTCCTGAGGTTTCCATTGAGTGCCATGTCAACTCAACTTTCCCCTCTATCGAAATCTGCTTCTTTCTCTTTCTTTTCACAATATTCACTCAAGAATAGATTGCTCCAATAAAGCTATTACAGAAAAATAATCTACTTAAGGTCATGTAGTGCATTCAGTTATCATGCTGTCTAGTATTTTTCATAATCTTAAATTTTTTGTAGATTATGGGAATTTTTTTCTTTTATTCTTCAGTTTAGCTTTAAAGTTTCCTTATGATGAGAACAAGATTATAAATTCTGTCAAAATAATGAATCGGTTTGCCTTTTATTAAATCTATTTTTAGGCACTTGTTGATTTGCTTCATTACTTACAGTAACTTTGCAACTTGATCAGTTGTAAATATTAGATTCTTCTGCTCAAAAGTTACTTTTATTATTTTTTTTTGCAATTAAGAAGTATTTTGGTAGAGATGTTTTGTGACTGTATAAATATTCCATTCATATGCCAAAGTTTACCACATCTTATCATTTATTTTCCTTTCTTGTCTAATTATTTTTTATGATGGATTGTAAACATTGATTTTTCTGATTTTCATTGTATTTTTTCAAATGCATTAACTAGCATACTACTGAAAGCAAGTTTTTCTTTCTACTCTATTGTTCATTTACATGGGTCTAAATTTATGGATTTCTATTATAAATAATCCATTATTATTATTATAATAGGGATAGCAATTCCCAGACTGTCTCATCAATTAAAAAGTACATATAATTACATTGCATTAAGATTTAGGTTGTGCCTATAATATTGTGCAAATGATGCAACTTCTTTGAACCTGGCATTCTTGCATAAAAATTACAAACTATTCTAGGATTTTTGTGAGCACTAAGTGTGTTAAAACATGTAAAGCACTTAGATCATGCTTGGAATTTAATAAATGCTTTGTAAGTGCTATCATTTACTATTGAATGCACTGTTTATTTTCTCTTTTTTTCCTGTGTCTTTGATTATCTAAGAATATTCTGTTTATCTCACCTGCTGTTATTTATAGAATTCTACATCAAAACTTTGAATAACTTTTTAATTATTGTGTTAAAGTAACACTAACTAAAGTTGTTAGTTATTTACCATAGAGCAATCACTGTGCAAAGTACCTTATGTGCATTATCTCACATTATTTCAGAACAACTATAAGATGTGGTAAAACTCTCCATTTTACAGCATTCAAAAAGGAAAGATATAAAGTAACTTACTCACGTGGTAGGTCTCATAACTAAACTTTTTTTCTCTTTGTATATAAATATAAAATATTCTTTTCTGGCCTAGATATTTTCCCCAGAAAAGGCAAAGGAGCATTCATCATTTCCTTTTATTTTTGAGGGTAAATCCAGGGTATAAACTTGAAACCATAGGAAAAAAATTTTAATTTAAACACATAATTTTTTAAATTTTATTTTATTTTTAAACTTTACAATATTGTATTAGTTTTGCCAAACATCAAAATGAATCCACCACAGGTATACCCGTGCTTCCCATCCTGGACCCTCCTCCCTCCTCCCTCCCCATACCCTCCCTCTGGGTCGTCCCAGTGCACCAGCCCCAAGTATCTAGTATCGTGCATCGAACCTGGACTGGTGACTCGTTTCATACATGATATTATACATGTTTCAATGCCATTCTCCCAAATCTCCCCACCCTCTCCCTCTCCCACAGAGTCCATAAGGCTGATCTATACATCAGTGTCTCTTTTGCTGTCTCGTACACAATCTTTAGAAAGATTGTTACCATCTTTCTAAATTCCATATATATGTAAACACATAATTTTTAAAATGTACAAAATATGGATATAAAAGAGAAAGAAAAGTCCGGTCTTTTTCAGGCTTAGTGTTCCAGAATTTCAAACTATTTTCTGGTAGTCTACAGTCTCATGAAGTTCAGTGATAACATTTGGCTTTTAGCAGTAAGCAATCTCTCACATGAAAATGAGATAAATCCTTAAAGAAAAATAATGGATTGGGAGAGGAATTAATATTAATAGAAGAAGAAGTTCAAGGTCAAGGTGCAATACTATGATCTGTTGAATATCAATAAAAAAGAAGACAGAATTATTGTTTTTCTGTAGCAGGTCAGAGTTTGTCAATAAAAATGGTATTTACTGTCATAAAGATTAGTTACAAAGGGCAATTTAAAGAAATCATGAGTAAGGATTTGAGGATGAGATAATTGAGTCTGTTAATGACCTACTAACTGGCTCAGATGTGGTGAAACAAAGCATATCTCCTCAATGCTTGTGAAGTCATCCCTAAAACCTATAGTCAACAGATTACTCATACTGGTCCTGAAAAATTAGCCAATAGCATGAATGTTTATGGTGGATCACACACACAATGAGGGCATATAAAAAGCCCTCTGCAGGGAGAAATATCCACACTCAAACGACACCTATACTCTCCTCCACCCAAGAACAATCTCAACAGCCAACACCATGTGTGGCTACTACGGAAACTACTATGGCGGCCTCGGCTGTGGAAGCTACGGCTATGGAGGCCTGGGCTGTGGCTATGGCTCCTGCTACAGCTCTGGCTTCCGCAGACTGGGCTGTGGCTATGGCTGTGGCTACGGCTGTGGCTACGGCTATGGCTCCCGCTCTCTCTGTGGCTGTGGCTATGGATGTGGCTCTGGTTATGGCTCTGGCTTTGGCTACTACTATTGAGGATGCCATGGAAGACTCTCACTCTCCAATTCACCAGTTCTGGACCCCAGAAGTTCTCTGCCTCACTCTCAGATGGTGCTCATTGTACACAGGGACTTCTGATATGATTTGCTAAAAGCCTGAATGCCACTTGATATCTGGAAGAACATGAAATTCACCTTATGAACTCATTTTCCTCTTCACATTGAGATGATTTTGGTATAGATTCATTTTCATAATTTGATCTTAAATTTGTTTCTATTTTCCTACTAAATTTTGAACTAATAAATGGGGAAAAGAAAACTTTTTTCATTTTTGTCTATTTATTATGAACAATCTGCCTTTTATTTTTGGTTGTTATCAGGGTAAAAATTATTTTTCTTTGGGGAATATTTTCCTCAATATTTATTTATTTTTGCTGTACTAATTTATAGATTTGTAACTTCAGAAAAGTCTGTGATGCTAACAATGAGAAAACAGAGGAATTAAGGAAATAATTCCATTCACCATTGTGATAAAAAGAATAAAATACTTAGGAATAAATTCACCTAAAGAAACAAAAGACTTGTAAATAGAAAACTATAAAATACTGATGAAAGAAATCAAAGATGACACAAATAGATGGAGAAATATACTATTATGGATTGGAAGAATCAATATAGTGAAAATGAGTATACTACCCAAAGCAATCTGTAGATTCAATGCAATCCCTATCAAGCTACAAATGGCATTTTTCACAGAAGTATAACAAATAATTTCACAATTTGTATGGAAATATGAAAGACCTAAAATAACCAAAACAATCTTAAGAAAGAAGAATGGAACTGGAGAAATCAACCTGCCTGACTTCAGACTATATTACAAAGCTACAGTCATCAAGACAGTATGGTACAGACATGAAGACAGAAATATAGATCAATGGAACAAAATAGAAAGCCCAGAGATAAATCAACACACCTATAGACACCTTATCTTTGACAAAGGAGGCAAGAATATGCAATGCAGAAAACACAATCTCTTTAACAAGTGGTGCTGGGAAAACTGGTCAACCACCTGTAAGAGAATGAAACTAGAACACTTTCTAACACCATACACAAAAATAAACTCAAAATGGATTAAAGATCTAAATGTAAGACAAGAAACTATAACACTCCTAGAGGAAAACATAGGCAAAGCACTCTCTGACATAAATGACAGCAGGATCCTCTATGACCCACCTTCCAGAGTAGTGGAAATAAAAACAAAAATAAACAAATGGGACCTAATTAAACTTAAAAGCTTTTGCACAATGAAGGAAACTATAAGCAAGGTGAACAGACAGCCTTTGGAATGGGAGAAAATAATAGCAAACAAAGCAACTGACAAACAATTAATCTCAAAAATATACAAGCAACTCCTGCAGCTCGATTCCAGAAAAATAAATGACCCAATCAAAAAATAAGCCAAAGAACTAAACAGACATTTCTCCAAAGAAGACATACAGATAGTGAAAAAAACACACAAAAAGATGTTCAACATCACTCATTATCAGAGAAATCCAAATCAAAACCACAATGAGGTACCATCTCACACTGGTCAGAATGGCTGCTATCAAAAAGTCTACAAACAATAAATGCTGGAGAGGGTGTGGAGAAAAGGGAACCCTCTTACACTGTTGGTAGGAATGTAAACTAGTACAGCAACTATGGAGAACAGTGTGGAGACTCCTTAAAAAACTGGAAATAGAACTGCCTTACAACCCAGCAATCCCACTGCTGAATACACACATACCCAGGAAGCCAGAATTGAAAGAGATACATGTACCCCAGTGTTCATTGCAGCACTGTTTACAATAGCCAAGACATGGAAGCAACCTAGATGTCCACCAACAGACGAATGGATAAGAAAGCTTTAGTACATATACACAATGGAATAGTATTCATCTATTAAAAAGAATGCATTTGAATCAGTTCTAATGAGGTGGATGAAACTGGAGCCTATTATACAGAGTGAAGTAAGTCAGGAAGAAAAGCACCAATACATTATATTAATGCATAAATATGTAATTTAGAAAGATGGTAACAATGACCATATATGTGAGGCAGCAAAACAGATACAGATATAAAGAACACTTTTGGACTCTGTGGGAGAAGGCAAGGATAGCATTGAAACATGCATATAACCATATGTGAAATAGATCACTAGTCCAAACTCAAATATTGAGCTCATGAAACAGGGCGCTCAAAGCCGGTGCACTGGGACAACCCTGAGGGATAGGATGCGGAGGGAGGTGGGAGGGGGGTTCAGGATAGGGACACATGTACACCCATGGCTGATTCATGTCAATGTATGGCAAAAACCACTGCAATATTGTAAAGTAATTAACCTCCAATTAAAATTAATTAATTAATTTTTAATATATATATAAAAGAAAAGTCTGTGATGACCTAGAGGAGTGAGATTGGGAGGGGGCTTTGGATGGAAGCTCAAGACGATAGAGATATATGTATACTTATGGCTGATTCACCCTGCTGTACAGCAGAAATCAACATAACATTGTAAAACAATTATCCTCCAATTAAAAATAACTTGAAACGAATGTGAATTTTGTAAATCTCAGTTTCTTGTCTGGTAAGAGAAGGACTTTTTTTTTCCTTATTATGAATTTAGCTCTTCATATTTTTTTGCTTTAGAGATGGATATAGTCTTTCAATTGGTACTTCAGGCTGCCTCCAGTCTCAAGAGAAATCTGGCATGTTGGGCTGAAGTTGACATTCCCCTATATGACCAGAGAGCTGAGAGTGCTCAAGAACTTTCATTTATAAGGCTTAGATAGGATATATGGGGGCTTCCTTGGTAGCTCAGCTGGTAAAGAATCCATCTGCAATGCAGGAGACACAGGTTCAATTCCTGGGTCAGGAAGATCCCCTGGAGAAGGATTAGGCTACCCACTCCAGTACTCTTGGGCTTTCCTGGTGGCTCAGACAGAAGAATCCACCTGCAATGCGGGAGACCTGGTTTCTATCACTAGGTTAAGAAGAGGGCATGACAACCCACTCCAGTACTTTTGCCTGGAGAATTCCCATGGACAGCAGAACCAGGCGGGCTACAGTCCATGGGGTCACAAAGAGTCAGACAGGACTGAGTGACTAAGCACAGCACAGCACAGCATATATAAGATGATGTATTTCAGGTGCTTGCCAACCCACAATGCAAGAAATCCTATACTAATTCTCTCCAGTGGAACCTAAATGGAGTCCCAGTCATCACTTAGCTGCTCAAATCAAAGATTTTATCAACCATTTAGATGAGGAAAGGAAAATTGTACTTAGGAATGGAAAGGAAGGTAACATGGTTCAGGTTACCCAATTGCCCTATTCAAACGATTTAGAATCTGCCACAGATATGGGTTCAGGCCAATATTTCAACAAGTTTATTGACACTAATTTTTATGAGTTCATCACATATAGAAAATATTGCAACCTTGTTGTTGTTCACTCATTCAGTCTTGTCCAACTCTTTGCAACTCTATGGACTGCAGCACACCAGGCCTCTCTGTCCCTCACCATCTCCCAAAATTTGCCCATGCTCATGTCCATTGCATCAGTGATACCATCCAGCCATCTCATCCATTGAGCCCTCTTCTCTTTCTGCCCTCAATCTTTCCCAGAGACAGGGACTTTTCCAACGAGTCAGTTGTTTGCATCAGATGACTAAAATACTGGAGTTTCAGCTTCAGCATCAGTCCTTCCAATGGTATTCAGGGTTGATTTCCCTTAAGATTGATTGGCTTGATCTCCTTGCTGTCCAAGGGACTCTCAAGAGTTTTCTCCAGCACCACAGTTTGAAGGCATCATAGCTGAAAGAACATAATCCTACTGTCAGGCTTCATGTTTCTTTGTCTTTATATATATAACAAGTCCAATCACGAATTTGGAACAGAAATTGTATAAATCTTTGGGACTAATCTATTGCTAAAAGAAAACAACCACAACATAAATAACAAAATTCAGAGAATGTCAACATAATATTCAAATATCCAGGATACTATACAAAATCATATTAACATACAAAGTACTGGCCATTGTGATTAGTTCTCAAGGGAACAACCACTGAGACATGCTGTGGTGTATAGACTAAAACAGTCCCCAATTTTTATCACCTACTGGCATTCACATCCTTGCATTTTCCTCTGCCCTTGAATATAACAAACTCATGATGTGCTTCTAACCAACAGAGCACAGAAAAAAGAATAGAAGTTCTCCCATGATTAGGTCATGTAGATCATGGTTGTTGCTGTTAAGTGGCTAAGTCATGTCCAATCCTTTGTGACCCTATGGACTGAAGCCAGCCAGGCTTCCTTGTCTTTCACTATCTCCCAGAGCTTTCTCAAACTCATGTCCATTGAGTTGGTGATGCCATCCAACCATCTCATCCTCTATTACCCTCTTCTCATCCTGCCCTCAGTTTTTCCCAGCATCAGGGTTTTTTCCCAATAAATCAGCTCTTTGTATCAGGTGGCCAAACTATTGGCACTTCAGCTTCAGTATAAGAGTCTTCTCTAACATCACAGTTTGAAAGCATTAATTCTTGGGCACTCAGCCTTCTTTATGGTAAAACTTGCACATTCGTACATGACTACTGGAAAAACCACAGGTTTGACTAAGGACATTTGTTGGCAAAGTGATGTCTCTGCTTTTTAATACACTCTCTGCATTTGTCACACTTTTCTTCCAAGGAGCAAGCATCTTTCATGACTGCAGTCACTGTCTCCAGTGATATTGGAGGACAAGAAAATAAAATTTGTGACTGTTTCCAATTTTTTACCATCTACTAGCCATAAAGTGATGGGTTGGATGTCATGATCTTAGTTTTTTAAATGCTGAGTTTTAAACCAGATGGTGTAGGTCATAATGTCCACCTTTTTTTTTTTTTTTGCACACTTCATTCTTTGAAGGTGTTGATTATGCAAACAGTTACATTGTGAACTCCCAATTAAATGACCCATTTGAGAAGAAATTGAAAGCAGCCTCTAGTCAGCAGCCAGCAAGGAACAACAGGCAACCCTCAGCCCAACAATCTGCAAGTAACTGAGCCATTGTAACAAACATGTGGGATTAGAAATGAATCTTCCCCAGGCAATCCTTCAGATGATACCACAGATCCTGCTGGCATTGATTGCAACTTCTTGAAAAATTCTTAATAGAGGACTCAGCTAAGTTGTGTCTAGAGTAGAGACCAACAGAAAATATGTAATCATAACATGTGGTTGTTAAGCTGTTAAGTTTTTGTTGATAACATTCTATAACCATTATAGGAACCAACTCCAAAATTATTGAGTTAGGACATTTAAGCCACTATTATCACCATAATCCATTGCCACTGCTACTGCTAAGTCACCTCAGTCATGTCCGACTCTGTGCAACCCCATAGACGGCAGCCCACCAGGCTCCCCCATCCCTGGGATTCTCCAGGCAAGAACACTGGAGTGGGTTGCCATTTCCTTCTCCAATGCATGAAAGTGAAAAGTGAAAGTGAAGTCGCTCAGTAGTGTCCAACTCTTTGTGACCCCATGGATTGTAGCCCACCAGGCTCTTCCGTCCATGGGATTTCCCAGGCAAGAGTACGGAGTGGGGTGCCATTGCCTTCTCCGCATAATCCATTAGGTAAAGATGAACACTCCTGAACTAAATGGGAGAAAATTGTATCAAAAGAGAAACAGAAATGTAGAAAGTAACAAATGGCAATTTTGTAAACAAAAAGCACAATATCTGAATTTTAAAATAATATTGAATTAGTGTAACTGCAGAATTGAGATGTCAGAGGAGTCAGACAACTTGATGATAAATGAATAGAAATTGTTGAGTTTGAAGAGCTAAGTAAATACAATTTTAAATATAAATGAAGTCTCAGAAATGTGTGGAATGTACCAAAAATTCTAACATTTATGGCATTGGAATCTCAAATGGAGGGAGAAAGTATTTTGGTGCAGAAATCATATTTGAAAATAATGGTTGAAAATTTCCCAGATTTGATAAAAAGTCATAAATTTATAGTAAAGAAGCTATAACTCTCAGTCAGAATAAACTCAAAGGGAGTTATATCCAAATACATCATAATCAAGCTTCTATTAACAAATAAAAAGGGAAAATTCTTAAAAGAAACTGAAGATAAACCACATATTACTTACAGAGAATAATGGTTCAAATTACTGTTGGATTTCTCATCTGACATAATGAAGTCCAGAAGACAGTGGAAAACATGCCTAAAAGTGCTTATAAAAAAGAATCCAACATTCTATCCCCAATAATATCTTTCAGCAATGAAGGTGAAATAATAACTTTTTCAGATGAAGAAAAACTGAGAAGTTGTGTCCAGGAGAAAATTTCTAAACAAAGGAAATATTTTCAGGTTAAAGGAAAATAATAGCAAACATACTTGGTAATTCAGAAATAAAGGGAAGACATAAAAATTAGCAAACATTTGTGTGAATAAAATAATTATTTTTCTCCTCTTAAATTCTTTAAAGTATATATGATTGCTAAAAGCAAAAACTTTTGTTTTTGTAATAATGAATGAAGAGGCTTGAAGGTAGGTCAATATAATACACATCAGTGTAACAAGAAGAGACAATGGTAAAGGGAATTACAAACTTTTAAGACTAATGCTTTTTAGTTTAAGTAGCAAAATATTAGCTCTGAGAATACTGTCAAAGATTAGTTATATAAGCTATAATCCCTATCAGTTCAGTTCAGTTCAGTTCAGTTGCTCAGTCGTGTCCGACTCTTTGCGACCCCATGAATCGGAGCACGCCAGGCCTCCCTGTCCATCACCAACTCCCGGAGTTCACTCAGACTCACGTCCATCGAGTCAGTGATGCCATCCAGCCATCTCATCCTCTGTCGTCCCTTTCTCCTCCTGCCCCCAATCCCTCCCAGCATCAGAGTCTTTTCCAATGAGTCAACTCATTGTCCACCTCATGTCCACTTCACATGAGGTGGACAAAGTATTGGAGTTTCAGCTTTAGCATCAGTCCTTCCAATGAACACCCAGGCCTGATCTCCTTTAGAATGGACTAGTTGGATCTCCTTGCAGTCCAAGGGACTCTCAAGAGTCTTCTCCAGGACCACAGTTCAAAAGCATCAATTTTTCAGTGCTCAGTTTTCCTCACAGTCCAACTCTCACCATACTAACCTCTAAAACTTACAAAGGTATACCAAACGGTAAAGAATCTGCCTGCAATTCAAGAGACCTGGGTTCAATCCCTGGGTTGGAATATCCCCTGGATAAGGGAATGGCCACCCACTCCAGTATTCTTGCTTGGAGAATTCCATGGACAGAGGAGCCTAGAATATGGGCTTGCAAAGAGTGGACACAATTGAGCAATTAACTTTCATTTTAAGCCAAAAAGGCACTAGATAAATTAAAATCTGATATTAAATATATTCAAAGAATACAAAATAAGATAGAGAAATGGAAACTGAGAACTAGAAACCAGATGTAGTTAATTAAATGATAGAACTAATGCCAGTCATGTCAACAATTAAATTACATGTAAATATGTAAATACACAAACAAAAGACAGATCATCAAACTGACAAAATCAGATCCAGCCATATATTGTGTATAAGAAATCATTTCAAATTTGTGTGTGTGTGTGTCTTTGTGTGTGTTTAAGGGAGATTTTCTGAGAATATTAAAAATATTTTGAACTAAATAAAAATGAAAATCAGATCAGTCACTCAGTCGTGTCCGACTCTTTGCGACCCCATGAATCGCAGCACGCCAGGCCTCCCTGTCCATCACTAACTCTCAGAGTTCACTCAGACTCATGTCCATCAAGTCAGTGATGCCATCCAGCCATTTCATCCTCTGTCGTCCCCTTCTCCTCCTGCCCACAATCCCTCCCAGCATCAGAGTCTTTTCCAATGAGTCAACTCTTCTCATGAGCTGGCCAAAGTACTGGAGTTTCAGCTTTAACATCATACCTTCCAAAGAAATCCCAGGGCTGATCTCCTTCAGAATGGACTGGTTGGATCTCCTTGCAGTCCAAGGGACTCTCAAGAGTCTTCTCCAACACCACAGTTCAAAAGCATCAATTCTTCAGCACTCAAAAATGAAAATAGACAGTGTCAAAATTTGTTAAATGCAAATAAAGTAGTGTTTACAGAGAAATTTATAGCAACCAATTTTATACTGAAAAAAGAAGAAAGCTCTAAACTAGCAATTTAAGCTTCCTCTAAAATAATTACTAAAGAAGCACCAATAAAGAAAGGAAGGAAGGAAATAATACAGATGATAACTGGATCAATATATTTTGAAATAAGAAATAGAGAAAATAGATGAAACTAAAAACTGATTCCATGAAGAGTTCAATTAAATTGATAAACCTCTAGCAGGACTTAAAAAGGAAAAAAGAAGAGAGAGAGAGAGAGAAGACATTTTAGCAACAGTAAGAACTAAATGCTCTGAAGGAGTATCACTAAAGACTTTACAGTAACCAAGATAAGAAGCAAACAAACAAACAAACAAACAAAAAACAATATCATGCTCATACATTTAATAACTTAGATAAAATGGATCTATTCCTTAAAAGACAGAACATTTCAAAGCTAGCTCAAAAGGAAATAGATTATCTAAATGGCCACATACCTAATGGAAAAATATGTTTTCTTGTTAAAATCATTCTAAAAAAGAAAACTCCTGGTTTAAGTAATTTCATCTGTAAACCCATCAAACGTATAAGGAAGAAATAATACCAACCTTTTGGACTCTCTCCAGAAAAAAGAAGAGAGAATTAAAAAAAAAAAAAAAAAGGGAGTGAACAGGTCTTCACTCACTCTATAAAATCAGTGTTACCCTGATACTAAATCTGAGAATTAGATTTCAGCAGAGTTCTCATCAATCCTCAACTGATAAGGTGGCTCACTGCATCTATGCTGCTCGTATAAATAATACAGTCATTTGCTGAACTTGTCTTTTCCTTCTAGGAGTCTGGAATTTTGCAGGCACCTCTTTGACATTATACAGGAGGCAGTGATCAAGACTATCTCCAAGAAAAAGAAATGCAAAAAGGCAAAATGGTTGTCTGAGAAGGCCTTACAAATAGCTATGAAAAGAAGAGAGGCAAAAGGCAGAGGAGAAAAGGAAAGATAAACTCATCTGAATACAGAGTCCCAAAGAATAGCAAGGAGAGATAAGAAAGCCTTCCTCAGTGATCAATGCAAAGAAATAGAGGGAAACAATAGAATGGAGGAGACTAGAGATCTCTTCAAGAAACTTAGAGATACCAAGGGAACATTTCATGCAAAAATGGGCACAATATGGTATGTGTTAGGTATGGACCTGGCAAAAGAAGAAGAGGTGGCAAGAATACACAGAAGAACTGTACAAAGAAGATCTTCAAGACCCAGATAATCATGATGGTGTGATCACTCACCTAGAGCCAGACATCCTGGAATGTGAAGTCGAGTGGGCCTTAGGAAACATCACTATGAACAAAGCTAGTGGAGGTGATGGAATTCCAGTTGAGCTATTTCAAATCCTAAAGATGATCCTGTGAAGGTGCTGCACTCAATATGCCAGCAAATTTGGAAAACTCAGCAGTGGCCACAGGACTGGAAAAGGTAAGTTTTCATTCCAATCCCAAAGAAAGACAATGCCAAAGAATGCTCAAACTACTGCACAATTGCACTCATCTCACATGCTAGTAAATGCTCAAAATTCTCCAAGCCAGGCTTCTGAATACTACCCGAACCATGAAATTCCAGATGTTCAAGCTGGATTTAGAAAAAGCAGAGGAACCAGAGATCAAATTGCCAACATCCTTTGGATCATCAAATAAGCAAGAGAGTTCCAGAAAAACATCTACTTCTGCTTTTTTTGACTGTGTGCATCACAACAAACTGGAAAATTCTGAAAGAGATGGGAATACCAGACCACCTGACCTGCCTCCTCAGAAATCTGTATGCAGGTCAAGAAGCAATAGTTAGAACAGGGCATGAAACAACAGACTGATTCCAAATCTGGAAAGAGGTACGTCAAGACTGTATATTGTTACCCTGCTTATTTAACTTATATGCAGAGTATATCATGAAAAATGCTGGACTGGATGAAGCACAAGCTAGAACCAAGATTTCTACGAAAAATATTAATAACCTTAGATACACAGATGACACCACCCTTATGGCAGAAAATTAAGAAGAACTAAAGAGCTTCTTGATGAAAGTGAAAGAGGAGAGTGAAAAAGTTGGCTTAAAACTCAACATTCAGAAAACTAAGATCATGGCATCTGGCCCCATCACTCCACGGCAAATCCATGGGGAAACAGTGACAGATTTTAATTGGGGGGCTCCAAAATCTCTGCAGATGGTTACCACAGCTGTGAAATTAAAAGATGCTTGCTCCTTGGAAGAAAGAAGTTGCTCAGTCATGTCTGACTCTTTGTGACCCCATGGACTGTAGCCTACCAGGCTTCTCCATCCATGGGATTTTCCAGGCAAGAATACTGGAGTGGGTTGCTATTTCCTTTTCCAGGAGATCTTCCAACCCAGGAATCAAACCCAGGTTTCCTGCATTGCAGGCAGACGCTTTACCCTCTGAGCCACCAGGGAATAATGGTATGACCAACCTAGACAGCATTATAAAAACTCAGAGACTTTACTTTGCCAACAAATGTCCATCTAGTCAAAGCTATGGTTTTTCCAGTATTCACGTATGGATGTGAGAGTTGGATTATAAAGACAGCTGAGTGCTCAAGAATTGATGCTTTTGAACTGTGGTATTAGAGAAGAGTCTCGAGAGTCCCTTGGACAGCAAGGAAATCCAATCAGTCCATCGTATAGAAAATCAGTCCTGAATATTCATTGGAAGGACTGATGCTAAAGCTGAAACTGCAGTACTTTGGCCACCTGATGCAAAGAGCTGACTCATTTGAAAAGATGCTGGGAAAGATTGAAGGCAGGAGGAGAAGGGGACAACAGAGGATGAGATGGTTGGATGGCATCACCAACTCAACGGACATGAGTTTGAGTAAACTCCAGGAGTTGAGAATGGACAGGGAGGCCTGTTGTGCTGCAGTCCATGGGGTCACAATGAGTCGGACATAACTGAGATATTGAACTGAACTTTTGATATATGCCCAGTTAAAAACTTGGGCAAAAATGTCATATATAGAATGGTTTATTTCTCTTGTTAGGATAAGGCTAATTTCTGTATGGATCCTCATGGATAAGAAAAGCACACAAATTAACACACAGGTTAAGCACTCAAATACCTCCTGAATATTCCTGGATCTCTTTCCTATGTGATCCAGCTGTGTACCCTTACTACTTTGCTATAATAAATCTTGCCCATGGGCACAATTATATGCTTAATCTCATGAGCCCTTCTAGCAAATCTCCATAATGCAAGTGGCCTTGGGGACCCCCAAAACTCTGTGATCTTCTGGAAAAGATTAAAGTATAGGAATTTAGAACCAGCAGTTACTTACAGGGTTTAGAAGTGTGGGAAAGGATTGACTGCAAAGGAATTTTTAAAAAGCATGAGGGATTTTATGGGGAGAGTGATGGCACTGTTTTATCCATTTGTGGTTGCGGTGGTTGTACCACAAATCCATGCATTTTTCAAAATTACAGAGCTCAAGAGTGAATCACAGAACCAAATGAGCAAATTTCTGCTGTGTAATTGAAAAATAAAGCATAGAAAGAAAATTTGGGAAGACATGAAACTTTGTAGTTGATGGTTTGCCAAGCTAAAATATGCAGAATATTTACTATATGCTAAGCCATGAAATTAAAAGACGCTTACTCCTTGGAAGGAAAGTTTATGACCAACCTAGATAGCATATTGGAAAGCTGAGATATTACTTTGCCAACAAAGGTCCATCTAGTCAAGGCTATGGTTTTTCCAGTGGTCATGTATGGATGTGAGAGTTGGACTGTGAAGAAAGCTGAGCACCGAAAAATTGATGCTTTTGAACTGTGGTGTTGAAGAAGACTCTTGAGAGTCTTGAGACTCAAGGGACTCTTGAGAGTCCCTTGGACTGCAAGGAGATCCAACCAGTCCATCCTAAAGGAGATCATTCATGGGTATTCATTGGAAGGACTGATGCTGAAACTCCAATACTTTGGCCACCTCATGCGAAGAGTTGACTCATTTGAAAAGACCCTGATAGAACTGTACAAAAAAGATCTTCACAACCCAGATAATCATGATGGTGTGATCACTCACCTAGAGCCAGACATCCTGGAGTGTGAAGCCAAGTGGGCCTTAGAAAGCATCACTACAAACAAAGATAGTGGAGGTGATGGAATTCCAGTTGAGCTATTTCAAATCCTGAAAGATGATGCTGTGAAGGTGCTGCACTCAATATGCCAGCAAATTTGGAAAACTGAGCAGTGGCCACAGGACTGGAAAAGGTCAGTTTTCATTCCAATCTCAAAGAAAGGCAATGCCGAAGAATGCTCAAACTACCGCACAATTGCATTCATCTCACACGCTAGTAAAGTAATGCTCAAAATTCTCCAAGCCAGGCTTCAGCAATATGTGAACCGTGAACCTCCTGATGTTCAAGCTGGTTTTAGAAAAGGCAGAGGAACCAGAGATCAAATTGCCAATATCCACTGGATCATAGAAAAAGCAAGAGCGTTCCAGAAAAACATCTATTTCTGCTTTATTGACTATGCCAAAGCCTTTGACTGTGTGGATCACAATAAACTGTGGAAAATTCTGAAAGAGATGGAAATACCAGACCACCTGACCTGCCTCTTGAGAAATATGTATGCAGGTCAGGAAGCAACAGTTAGAACTGGACATGGAACAACAGACTGGTTCCAAATAGGAAAAGGAGTTCGTCAAGGCTGTATATTGTCACCCTGTTTATTTAACTTATATGCAGAGTATATCATGAGAAACGCTGGACTGGAAGAAACACAAGCTGGAATCAAGATTGCCAGGAGAAATATCAATAACCTCAGATATGTATATGACATCACCCTTATGGCAGAAAGTGAAGAGAAACTCAAGAGCCTCTTGATGAGAGTGAAAGTGGAGAGTGAAAAAGTTGGCTTAAAGCTCAACATTCAGAAAACGAAGATCATGGCATCCAGTCCCATCACTTCATGGGAAATAGATGGGGAAACAGTGGAAACAGTGTCAGACTTTATTTTTCTGGGCTCCAAAATCACTACAGATGGTGACTGCAGCCTTGAAATTAAAAGACGCTTACTCCTTGGAAGGAAAATTATGACCAACCTAGATAGCATATTCAAAAGCAGAGACATTACTTTGCCAACAAAGGTTCGTCTAGTCAAGGCTATGGTTTTTCCTGTGGTCATGTATGAATGTGAGAGTTGGACTGTGAAGAAGGCTGAGCGCCGAAGAATTGATGCTTTTGAACTGTGATGTTGGAGAAGACTCTTGAGAGTCCCTTGGACTGCAAGGAGATCCAACCAGTCCATTCTGAAGGAGATCAGCCCTGAGATTTCTTTGGAAGGACTGATGCTAAAGCTGAAACTCCAATACTTTGGCCAGCTCATGCGAAGAGTTGACTCATTGGAAAAGACTCTGATGCTGGGAGGGATTGGGGGCAGGAGGAGAAAGGGACAATGGAGGATAAGATGGCTGGATGGCATCACTGACTCGATGGACGTGAGTCTGAGTGAACTCCGGGAGTTGGTGATGGACAGGGAGGCCTGACGTGCTGCAATTCGTGGAGTCGCAAAGAGTCGGACTCGACTGAGCGACTGATCTGATCTGATCTGATACTTTGAGGGATTGGGGACAGGAGGACAAGGGGATGACAGAGGATGAGATGGCTGGATGGCATCACAAACTCAGTCTTGAGTTTGACTGAACTCTGAGCGTTGGTGATGGCCAGGGAGGCCTGGCATGCTGTGATTCATGGGGTTGCAAAGAGTTGGACATGACTGAGCTACTGAACTGACCTGAACTGAACTGAAGCAACAATTAAACAGATTGACATTATCTCATTTAGTCTGAAAATTCCCAGCAGAAAAACATGATCCCCTCTTTAACAAAGGAGGAAATTTGCAGCATTAAAATAATTTTCAAAAATCACAAACCTAGAACCGGCAGAGCAGCTGAGGTTGAAATATCAAGAGACTGTATGTCATAAACAGGTAACATAACATTTTTTTGAATCAAGATAGTTAATAATTGCAAAATTTTTAAAAAATTCTATTATATGTAATAAGTGGAAAGAAAACCAAGATTTTTATTTCAAAATAACCAGATTTATTGAAAACAGTTTAAAGCAGAATACATGAAAATGATCAATGTAGCCCAAAGAGTGTTTCACTCTGGTAAAGGGAAATAAGCAATTCACACTGAAATGTGTATCCACATGAAATAGGTGGATATCACATTCTCTCACTTTTCATGAGGCAAAGCATGGGAATAAATGACTGTGGGTTTTAGATCCAGATGATAGTAACCAGATTGCAGGTAATCGGCAAATCACATCAGGAGTCTATGACAGAAGGTTTATCTCAACCTACAGTGGGCATTTAGTATTAGAGCCTGAATGTGTTCTTGCTTACAAATTAATCCTTGACCTATTTGATCTCAGAACCAATTGTAGCCCTTCCTAAGCTCTGCCTATGCCATGGGGAGTTGATCCTTGTGGGCTTTTGTTGTCAAGCTCCCATATTCACTGCCTTCTGAGTGGATGTGGCCCATCTGAGGTGAGAAATTGGAGGACAGGAGGAAGCCAGGATGTTTCTTCACTCTCTCTGCCTCCAGCTCCTACTTTCAGGCCCACTTTGCTTCCAGCTTCTAGAGGGAAACCTTGGACCCCTGAACTCCAGCAATGCCATCTCCTCTCTTCATCCCATCATTACTTTTGTCATTTATATGAGGGCTTCAGGTACAGTGGCTCAGCTGGTAAAGAATCTGCCTGCAATGCAGGACACCTGGGTTCAGTTCCTGGGCTGGGGAGATCCCCTGGAGAAGGAAAGACTACTGAGTCCAGTATTCTGTCCTGGAGAATTCCATGGACTGTATAGTTCATGGGATCGCAAACAGTTGGACATGACTGAATGAATTTCACTTTCACTTTTTTGTTTATAGAAGATTGAATTAATAACACAGTTCTTGGTATACGATATTCACTGATCAATGTCTTATCTTGTGTTTTTCAATAATAATTTAAAACAGTTAAACAATTATTATTTAAATAATAATAATTTAAAATACTAATTTACATAATTTAATTTAATAATTATTTAAAATAATAATTTTAAAAAATTATCCTCTTTTATTTCCATATCCATTTTTCATTTGCTTCCTCTCAAAAACCCACCATTCCAATGCATTTAAGTCTCCTTTTTGTTTGTATTCTTGTAAAATATGAATTGATTTATGAGTAGGTGGCTCAGTGGTACAGAATCCACCTACCAAGGCAGGAGATGCAAGAGATGTGGGTTGGCTTCCTGGGTCAGGAAGATCCCCTGGAGAAGGAAATGGCAACCCACTCCAGTATTCTTGCCTGGAAAATCCTGTGGACAGAGGAGCTTGGTGGGCTACAGTCCATGGGGTTGCAAAGAGTTGGACATGACTGAGCACAGCACAGCACAGTGTAGTGACACAGAATGTGGGATTCATGTCTGGTGAATCATGATGTTATATGCGTCTAAGTTAAAAGGTGTCCTCAATAAGAGTAGCTGGGACATCAAATGCCATATCCACAGAGAGAGTGGGAGCCATAGCCACAGATTAGGCCACCAAAGCAACAAATTCCACTGCCATGGCCCCTGTAGCAGTTTCTGTAGGAGACACACATGGTGTTGGTTGTTAAGATTGCCCTGCAGTAGAGAAGGATGTGGAAGTGTCCTTTTATTGTAAACAACGCCCCTGCAGAAGGCCTTTTATATGCCATTAAGGTGGATGGGAACCACCACACGTATCATGCCATTGGCTTACTTTATGACTAACCTAACTAGTCTCATGTTTCTCAACCATAAGATAAAGCCTCAGAGGTATTAAGGAAGCTTGTTTTATTCAGCTACTGGGACTCTTCTGAAACAATTCAGTGCCAATAATAGAGGAGATGGCTGTACATATAAATTCCTCCATTACACTATGTCTTTTTCTTAACTTCAATAAACATGCATCATTTCAAGTAGTAGCATTTGTAGGAGGCCAATTTTGACTCTCTTGGCACAAAATAAAATCTATATTCTTCTCCTTATCTTTCTATAACCAAAAGTATTCATTTTTAACCAATGAGTTTTGCTTCTATTTTGCTTCAAAACAATTTTTCCTCTTTAGGACTTTAGTTGTTTCTTCTATGAAAGAATACAGCATAGAAAATCCCAACTGTCACTCATCTCTGTAATGCAGTTAACAAAGAGCCAGCTTATTAAATTTTTCTATAAAAAGGTTGAGCCAACAGTATCTCTTGGATTTTTACATTAACAAATTATTTTTTTAATTTTTATATGCCTAATTCTTTTTCATATCACTAAAAATGGTTTTTCCTATGAATTCAAATTTGTGTTCAGACCCCACCCAAAAGAATGGTAATATGGTAATGGATTCCATTTTATTGAAACTTCTTTCAATTGTCATTTTCAATATATACCACTTTTTAAACTTTTAAGAAATTTATGAACTGCTGCCAATTTCACAAGGTAAGATTTTTTCTTTTCTTTTTTTTTTGGTAATCTCTTTCTAGTCAACAGAAAGATTTGGTCAAATTTGGAGATACACAATAATCAGCTAATATTCTGACTAACTGAATTTTTTTTCTTCAGATATTTGATTTTATCAATGTCTTAGACATTGATAAAAGTTCATTTGTAAAGACACACAATGTTAAATAGATAATATATTTTTATCAAGTCCATGGAACTCTCTTAAATAATCATTGAAATATCATTTTATGTAATTTTTTTCATTATGATAATTCAGACTACTAGGAGGCATAGCAAAGCCAAGAAAATCTTGCTATTGTCCAAAAACAATAGGATATGATGTCTTTGGGAGGATGCAGGAATAATGTGTGATTATGAACACATCTTGGAGAAGGCAATGGCAACCCACTCCAGTACTCTTGCCTGGAAAATCCCATGGGCGGAGGAGCCTGGTGGGCTGCAGACCATGGGGTCGCAAAGAGTCAGACACGACTCAGTGACTTCACTTTGACTTTTCACTTTCATGCATTGGAGAAGGAAATGGCAACCCACTCCAGTGTTTTTGCCTGGAGGATCCCAAGGATGGGGGGGCCTGGTGGGCTGCCGTCTATGGGGTCGCACAGAGTCGGACATGACTGAAGTGACTTAGCAGCAGTAGCAGCAGCATGGACACATCTGTAATCAATGACCAAGGTATTGACATTTCTTTCCTAATCTGTGTTCCAAGATGATTATTACAAATCTCTTCATATGATTTACAAGCATAAAGGAATTGATTATGCAGCAATAAAGAGATTTCAGGACAGGAAACCATGTGCATTTGAGCTAATCTTCCTCTGGAATTCAGAACACAATATTTTTGTAATTCATTCAACTTATCTGCTTTGGTAAGTAATTTAAATTAATTAAAAAATAGAATTTTAATATAATACAGCAATGTTTTCCCAAAATAATAAGGTCAAATGCAATTATTTATTCATTTACCATGCATTTTAAAATGTATTTTCTCTTTATTTTTACTGATAAGTGTATATCTATAAACTAAACCCCTCTTTTTGGTTAATATTGAAGTCTGGTAGATAATAACTTAGGAAATCATAATGGTATCAGATAATTTAAATTTTTCCCTACATAAAATGTCAGTTGCTTCAAATTATCATCCCTAGATTCCATCAACTGGTTATCATACATTTGAGGATTATGTTTTAATGACCACTTGTTAAAATAATGTGAAAGCCATTTGACTTTGAGAGGTAAGTCTTACATATTGCATAAATTCATGGAACAGAAGGGGATATGACTAAATAATAATTAACAAAGTAATCATTCAGCAGATAGTTTAGTAATTGGTTAAAATGATTGTGGGAGATACTGTCTGCCATATAACCCAATGTCCCCAATATAAACAGTTACGAAACAGTTCTCTTAGAATTTGTTTTCAGAAATTATTCATCTCTTCGGAGGAACTGATGTTTGCTTTTCTGGTCAGACAATGAGTGCATTATGTGTCATAGCATTCCTCTTAATTAATAAACAATATTTTTAGAGTAGTTTTAAGTTTGCAGCAAAAGTTAGCAGATGGGACAGAGAATCCCCATGAATTCAGCTTCTACATACACACAGCACTTTCCCCTCTGTCAATATCTGACACCATAGTAGTGTTCTTGTTATGACTAAACCTACACTAACACATTAATATCACTTGAAGTTCGTGGTTTAAATCAGGGTCCATACTTTATGTTATAATTCTATGGGTTTTGACAAATGTATAATGGCATGCATCCATCATTTTAGTTACATGTAGAATACTTTTACCAACCAAGCTAAATATTTATAAAATCCACTGTCTCTTGAGATGTAGGAGTATAAATCACCTAATTGCTACTTAATATTAAATAAAAATTCCAAAATTTAAGAATAAAGTATGGTGTTAGAAAGTGTTCTAGTTTCATTCTTTTACAAGTGGTTGACCAGTTTTCCCAGCACCACTTGCTAAAGAGATTGTCTTTTCTCCACTGTATATTCTTGCCTCCTTTGTCAAAGATAAAGTGTCCATAGGTGCATGGATTTATCTCTGGGCTTTCTATTTTGTTCCATTGATCTATATTTCTGTCTTTGTGCCAGTACCATACTGTCCTGATGACTGTGGCTTTGTAGTAGAGCCTGAAGTCAGGCAGGTTGATTCCTCCAGTTCCATTCTTCTTTCTCAAGATTGCTTTGGCTATTCGAAGTTTTTTGTATATGCATACAAATTATGAAGTTATTTGTTCTAGCTCTGTGAAAAATACCGTTGGTAGCTTGATAAGGATTGTATTGAATATATAGATTGCTTTGAGTAGTACACTCATTTTCACTATATTGATTCTTTCGATCCATGAACATGGTATATTTCTCCATCTATTAGTGTTTTATAGTTTTCTATATAGGGAGAAGGCAATGGCAACCCACTCCAGTATTCTTGCCACTTTATTTTTTCACTTTCATGCATTGGAGAAGGAAATGGCAACCCACTCCACTGTTCTTGCCTGGAGAATCCCAGGGACTGGGGAGCCTGGTGGGCTGCTGTCTATGGGGTCACACAGAGTCGGACATGACTGAAGCAACTTAGCAGCAGCAGCAGCATATATAAGGTCTTTAGTTTCTTTAGGTAGATATATTCCTAAGTATTTAATTCTTTTCGTTGCAATGGTGAATGGAATTGTTTCCTTAATTTCTCTTTCTATTTTCTCATTATTAGTGTATAGGAATGCAAGGGATTTCTGTGTGTTGATTTTATATTCTGCAACTTTACTATATTCATTGATTAGCTCTAGTAATTTTCTGGTGGAGACTTTAGGGTTTTCTATGTAGAGGATCATGTCATCTGCAAGCAGTGAGAGTTTTATTTCTTCTTTTCCAATTTTTATTCCTTTTATTTCTTTTTCTGCTCTGATTGCTGTGGCCAAAACTTTCAAAACTATGTTGAATAGTAGTGGTGAAAGTGGGCACCCTCTTCTTGTTCCTGACTTTAGGGGAAATACTTTCAATTTTTCACCATTTAGGATAATGTTTGCTGTGGGTTTGTCATATATAGCTTTTATTATGTTGAGGTATGTTCCTTCTATTCCTGCTTTCTGGAGAGTTTTTGTCGTAAATGGGTGTTGAATTTTGTCAAAGGCTTTCTCTGCATCTATTGAGATAATCATGTGGCTTTTATTTTTCAATTTGTTAATGTGATGTATTACATTGATTTGCAGATATTGAAGAATCCTTGCATCCCTGGGATAAAGCCCACTTGGTTATGATGTATGATCTTTTTAATGTGTTGTTGGATTCTGATTTATAGAATTTTGTTAAGGATTTTTGCATCTATGTTCATCAGTGATATTGGCCTGTAGTTTTCTTTTTTGTGTGTCATCAATGTCAGGTTTTGGTATTAGGATGATGGTGGCCTCATAGAATGAATTTGGAAGTTTACCTCCCTCTTTAACTTTCTGGAAGAGTTTGAGTAGGATAGGTGTTAGCTCTTCTCTAAATTTTTCTTGGAATTCAGCTGTGAAGCTGTCTGGATCTGGGCTTTTGTTTGCTGGAAGATTTCTGACTACAGTTTCAATTGTTTGTGATGGGTCTGTTAAGATTTTCTATTTCTTCCTGGTACAGTTTTGGAAAGTTGTACTTTTCTAAGAATTTGTCCATTTCTTCCACGTTGTCCATTTTATTGGCATATAATTGCTGATAGTAGTCTCTTATGATCCTTTGTATTTCTGTGTTGTCTGTTGTAATCTCTCCATTTTCATTTCTAATTTTATGGATTTGATTTTTCTCCCTTTGTTTCTTGATGAGTCTGGCTAATGGTTTGTCAATTTTATTTATCCTTTCAAAGAACCAGCTTTTGGCTTTGTTGATTTTTGCTATGGTCTCTTTTGTTTCTTTTGCATTTATTTCTGCCCTAATTTTTAAGACTTATTTCCTTCTACTAACCCTGGGGTTCTTCATTTCTTCCTTTTCTAGTTGCTTTAGGTGTAGAGTTAGGCTATTTATTTGACTTTTTTCTTGTTTCTTGAGGTATGCCACCTCCCAAAATATTGGAAATAAAAGCAAAAATAAACAAATGGGACCTAATTAAACTTAAAAGCTTCTGCACAACAAAGGAAACTATAAACAAGGTGAAAAGACAGCCTTCAGAATGGGAGAAAATAATAACAAATGAAGCAACTGACAAACAACTAACCTCAAAAATATACAAGCAACCCCTGCAGCTTAATTTCAGAAAAATAAATGACCCAATCAAAAAATGGGCCAAAGAACTAAATAGACATTTCTCCAAAGAAGACATACAGATGGCTAACAAACATATGAAAAGATGCTCAACATCACTCATTATCAGAGAAATGCAAATCAAAACCACTATGAGGTACCATTTCACGCCAGTCAGAATGGCTGTAATCCAAAAGTCCACAAGCAATAAATGCTGGAAATGGTGTGCAGAAAAGGGAACCCTCTTACACTGTTGGTGGGAATGCAAACTAGTACAGCCACTATGGAGAACAGTGTGGAGATTCCTTAAAAAAACTGGAAATAGAACTGCCTTATGACCCAGCAATCCCACTGCTGGACATACACACCAAGGAAACCAGAATTGAAAGAGACACATGTACCCCAATGTTCATCACAGCACTATTTATAATAGCCAGGACATGGAAACAACCTAGATGTCCATCGGCACATGAATGGATAAGAAAGCTGTGATACATATACACAATGGAGTATTACTCAGCCATTAAAAAGAATACATTTGAATCAGTTCCATTGAGGTGGATGAAACTGAAGCCTATTATACAGAGTGAAGTAAGCCAGAAAGAAAAACACCAATACAGTATACTAACACATATATATGGAATTTAGAAAGATGGTAACAATAACCTGGTATGCAAGACAGCAAAAGAGACACAGATGTATAGAACAGTCTTTTGGACCTTGTGGGAGAGGGAGAGGGTGGGATAATTTGGGAGAATGGCATTGAAACATGTGTAATATCATATATGAAACAAATCGCCAGTCCAGGTTCGATGCATGATACTGGATGCTTGGGGCTGGTACACTGGGACGACCCAGAGGGATGATACAGAGAGGGAGGTGGGAGGGGTTTAAGGATGGGGAACACGTGTATATCTGTGTGGATTCATGTTGACATATGGCAAAACCAATACAATATTGTAAAGTAATTAACCTCCAATTAAAATAAATAAACTTATATTTTAAAAATCCAGAAATAAAGATTTATAGAATTAAAAAAAAGAATAAAGTAAATAAGAAAGGCAAATTCTCATACAGGCATACTTAAAGAGAAAAAAAAATGCTCTGTTGAGGGATTTCATCTTCCCAGATATATTATTCCATTTTTGGGAGGTCAACAATTTTAAACTGTGAACCTGTCAACATGAAGTGAGGCATATCCCTTACCTTAAACTAAATAGAGTAGTTGAACTCACTCATGTCCAGGATTTAGAAATCTCATTTCAAAACAAAAGATATGGTGTTAGAAAGTGTTCTAGTTTCATTCTTTTACAAGTGGTTGACCAGATTTCCCAGCACCACTTGTTAAATAGATTGTCTTTAATCCATTATATATTCTTGCCTCCTTTGTCAAAGATAAGGTGTCCATATGTGCGTGGATTTATCTCTGTACTTTCTATTTTGTTCCATGGATTAAAGATCTCAACGTAAGACCAGAAACTATAAAACTCCTAGAGGAGAACATAGGCAAAACACTCTCTGACATACATCACAGCAGGATCCTCTATGACCCACCTCCCAGAATATTGGAAATAAAAGCAAAAATAAACAAATGGGACCTAATTAACTTTAAAAGCTTTTGCACACCAAAGGAAACTATTAGCAAGGTGAAAAGACAGCCTTCAGAATGGGAGAAAATAATAGCAAATGAAGCAACTGACAAACAACTAATCTCAAAAATATACAAGCAACTCCTACAGCTCAACTCCAGAAAAATAAATGACCCAATCAAAAAATGGGCCAAAGAACTAAATAGACATTTCTCCAAAGAAGACATACAGATGGCTAACAAACACATGAAAAGATGCTCAACATCACTCATTATCAGAGAAATGCAAATCAAAACCACTATGAGGTACCATTTTACACCAGTCAGAATGGCTGTGATCCAAAAGTCTACAAGCAATAAATGCTGGAAATGGTGTGCAGAAAAGGGAACCCTCTTACACTGTTGGTGGGAATGCAAACTAGTACAGCCACTATGGAGAACAGTGTGGAGATTCCTTAAAAAACTGGAAATAGAACTGCCTTATGACCCAGCAATCCCAGTGCTGGGCATACACACTGAGGAAACCAGAAGGGAAAGAGACACGTGTACCCAATGTTCATCGCAGCACTGTTTATAATAGCCAGGACATGGAAGCAACCTAGATGCCCATCAGCAGATGAATGGATAAGAAAGCAGTGGTACATATACACAATGGAGTATTACTCAGCCATTAAAAAGAATACATTTGAAGCAGTTCTAATGAGGTGGATGAAACTGGAGCCTATTATACAGAGTGAAGTACGCCAGAAAGAAAAACACCAATACAGTATACTAACGCATATATATGGAATTTAGAAAGATGGTAACAATAACCCTGTGTACGAGACAGCAAAAGAGACACTGATGTATAGCACAGTCTTATGGACTCTGTGGGAGCGGGAGTGGGTGGGAAGATTTGGGAGAATGGCATTGAAACATGTAAAATATCATGTATGAAACGAGTTGCCAGTCCAGGTTCAATGCATGATACTGGATGCTTGGGGCTAGGGCACTGGGACGACCCAGAGGGATGGTATGGGGAGGGAGGAGGGAGGAGGGTTCAGGATGGGGACCAGATGTATACCTGTGGCGATTCATTTTGATGTTTGGCAAAACTAATACAATTTTGTAAAGGTTAAAAATAAACACACACACACACACACACAAAACAAGCAAAAGATAATTGAAAAGTTCCCAAACATATGAATCACAAAAATTACTGGCAAGGCAAATAATTACAATTAAAACTATGAAGCCACACAAAAACCAAGAAAAGAAATAACTCAGGACAAATACACAATGGAGTATTACTCAGCCATTAAAAAGAATACATTTGAATCAGTTCTAATGAGGTGGATGAAACTGGAGCCTATTATACAGAGTGAAGTAAGCCAGAAGGAAAAACACCAATACAGTATACTAACGCATATATATGGAATTTAGAAAGATGGTAACAATAACCCTGTGTACGAGACAGCAAAAGAGACAGTGTTGTATAGAACAGTCTTATGGACTCTGTGGGAGAGGGAGAGGGTCTGAAGATTTGAGAGAATGGCATTGAAACATGTAAAATATCATGTATGAAACGAGATGCCAGTCCAGGTTCCATGCACGATACTGGATGCTTGGGGCTAGTGCACTGGGATGACCCAGAGGGATGGTATGGGGAGGGAGGAGGGAGGAGGGTTCAGGATGGGGAACACATGTATACCTGTGGTGGATTCATTTTGATATTTGGCAAAACTAATACAATTATGTAAAGTTTAAAAATTAAATAAAATTAAAAAAAAAAACAAAAAACATAGAAATGGTATGAAATAGCTCCAAAAAAAATGTGTCATGAGTTTCTGAAATGGTGTCTTTTTCAAAAAAATAAAATTTTAAAATATAGTAAGGTTTGTTAAAGTTAGGAGGAAGCAGGCCAGGGTAGATTTGACTTTGTTTACTTCTTGAACTGAACAAGCATAAGAAACACTTCTTGAGGAAATGTGCTAGAATCAAAGATTAGAAGCAGTAATTATGCATTGATGATCACATCATCCAAAAAAACTTCACAGAGATTAAATTTTAGTATAAAAGTACTTGGAATATATAGTATTTCCAGGCAATGCTTAGCTAAACTGGCAAATATTACTTTATTGCAATAACCTGATATAATATATACAATGATTGCTTAACTAGAACAGAAAACTGACATCTATAAAGTTGACATTGATGTCAGAATTGAAGGATTTGGTAGAGCAACTGAAGTAGAAGTAGAAAAAAAAAAAAAGATATTCCTAAACAAGAAATATATCTTTTTAATTCAATCAGGGAAAAACCAAAACTATGAATATCACACTTTAAATGAAAAAAAACAAGGTTTATTTTTCCAGATTAAACAAGTTTATTAGGAAAAGAGAGAAATGGCTTCAGCATGAAAATATAAAGGCAGAATCTGTGACCACTATTATAATAAGGGATCATATGGGAATTCTCAGGATGAATTTCAATTCCTCTTCTTAAGAATTAAATACAGAAAGGGAAGCATGGGTGTATCAGATGTAGAGGGCATTAAAAGGCACGTCTTCAGCAAGGTTCTGTATACGTGGTGTTCAGAATTGGTGAATCCTGGTGTCCAGGTGTAGAGGATGAGAGTCTTCCGTGGCATCCTCAATAGTAGCAGCCAAAGCCAGAGCCATAGCCAGAGCCATAGCCAGAGCCGTATCCATAGCCACAGCCACAGAGAGAGCGGGAGCCATAGCCATAGCCACAGCCATAGCCGCAGCCCAGCCTGCGGAAGCCAGAGCCGTAGCAGGAGCCATAGCCGCAGCCCAGGCCTCCATAGCCGTAGCTTCCACAGCCGAGGCCGCCATAGTAGTTTCCGTAGTAGCCACACATGGTGTTGGTGGTTGAGGTTGTTCTCGGGTAGAGAAGGAGAGTAGAAGTGTCACTTGAGTGTGGACATTTCTCTCTGCGGAGGGCCTTTTATATGCCCTCAGTGTGGGTGTGACCCACCCCAGCTTCATGCCATTGGTTAACTTTATGACTGATCTAATTAGTTTGTTTTTGCTCAACCATGAGATAAAGTCCCAGAGTAATTTAGGAAGCTTGTTTTGTTGGCCTGTTTGGGCTCCTCTAATCCAACTGAGGACTTGAAAGAAAGGAGACACCTACATTGCCTGCCGCAAATTATATGTTCATTTAACCTCCTCCAACCTTCCTTTATGTTAAAAAAGATTATATTGCTAAGACTCAGTCTTATTTGCTCTTGGTTCCAGTTAGTTTCACTGATTTTTTAAATATTTCATAAACATCACACTCCTTTTGACTCATGTATTTAACTTTCTTCTCTTGATTCAAATTACTTACCTTCATCAGATATTCAGTTCTTTTTCTATATTGGAACCATAATGTATATTTCAACCCCAGGATGTTGATATTAACCCAGCCAATTAAAACTTCCGAAAAACCAAGTCAGACCAAAATGGCATTATGCTTTTCTACTTACGCCAATGAGCCTAATTCTCACTTACATTCAATTTTTACAAACTAAGTTATTTCTTGGAATCCAATTTCTGCAATTTTTCTTATCAGTAACAAATTAGATTCTGTATAAATATTTGAGTTATATTCTAAGTAACTGTAAAATAGACTAAACAACATATGTATACCAGTGTATTAGACACAGGTCTGTTCCTTCATCAAGATATCTGATCATTATTCTCTTTGTAACCAGTCGCACTGAGTTCTCTTGTATAGCCCTAGTATCACTGCCATCTTAATTCAAGTTAGTGTGATTCTCCACCTCATTGGGAGGCACAAGAAAAGTGTAAATAGTTTTACATCACAGTTAAAATGTAAAATGTGCCTTCTTTAAGAGAAGGCACGTGGGGAGGTGTCATGATCCACCCATCCATGTGAAATCTATCAGTAGATTTTTACTTTTCTAATGGTATTTCTGAGTCAAAACAGTTTTACATATATTCTCAAAACTTTAGAAAGGGACAGAGAATGCATGATTTGAACACACCCTTAATTTCAGCCAGTTCTCCTCTAGAAATCACAAGAATGAAGCCATAAGATTTCAAAATCTTTTCAATACTTCTATCTTGAGTATATCTGATGAGTCAAAAATTGCTTTTTAGTGAAACAGAATACTTTCATACTAAAGATCTGATCAAACATATTCATCTAATCAGAACATAAACATATGCTTCTGAGTGTCCTTTCCATGTGTGTGTTTGGTAGGGTCATTTTTGTAAAATAGACAGAATATTATTACTTTTTTTCACCATTTGCTGGGTGAAGATATTAGACTTACAAAACATCTTTACTATATCATTTTCAAATTTCCCATAGAGAAATAAAAGTAACATCAACTATATTACAATGCAGAACCAATCAAGTGATAAATTAAAATAAGTTTCCAGGAAAAAACTAATTTAAATAGCCTAATGATCATTCTTCCTCTAGGCTATCAAAGTTCTTAGAACATGACCTGAAATTGGTATGACTAAATTGCCTCACTCAAAAAAAAAGGCTATAATTAACTGCTTTTATTTTTTCTTGAATGGGGAGGAGCGTTTGATTAAAATAGTCATAAAAGATATTATTATTTTAATAGCAACATTTAATAGGTAACAGTGGTTAATGGATTTAAATGTCAGGGACTCTACCATGACATTTGATCATTTACAAAATGATAGATGCAGATATATGTAAGTATAAATTAAAGTGAATAATATTGCTTCACAACTTTAATAGGACATATTAGGTACTCAAGGATTTTAGAATTAAACCCTACCATTGGCTTCCCTGGTGGCTCAGATGGTAAAGAACCTGCCTGAAGTGCAGGAGGCCCATGTTTAATCCCTGGATTGGGAAGATCCTCTGGAGAAAAATGGCTACCCACTCCGGTATCCTCGCCTGGAGAATTTCATAGACAGAGGAGCCCGGCAGGCTGCAGTCCATGGGGTTGCAAAGCATCAGACACGATGAGCTATTGACACAACAGTGTCTTCTCTATGTCTTCTCCTTACCTTCTCCACAAACTTTCCTTAGTCTCCTACCATTTTGAAGCCACAATTTTATTCCCAAGACTGCATATATGCAGATAGAATTGAAAGTATTGTTAAAATAAGATTCTCAACAGGTGGAATCTATATGGATTATATGATCACATGCTGATAGTAACATAGTTTAAATTTGCAATCTGGAATCAATAAGCCATCAAATTAGGAGAAGAATCTCTCATTTAAGGCACTTGATTTACTGATAGGTGTCGTGACACAGAGCAGAGTTGTTTTGGCTTGAATATATTGGTTATGAGGAATATTTGAGATAGTCTCAATGCCATTTAGTTTGAAGATAAGTCCAACAATGCCTGTGGTTTGCCCCACATACCACTCAATTGGTATTGGTTTGCCGTGCCCTCTTCTACGGAATCTCCCCTACCCAGGGATCAAGCCCACCTCTCTTATGTCTCCTGCATTCGCAGGCAGGTTCTTTACCACTAACACCACTTGGGAAGCCCATAAGGCCTTGCAACAAATTTTAAACATAAAACTCTTGAAACTGAATCTGCTCTTCAATTAAGCCTTCTTCTCTTCACATCATGAGCTTCGATAGCAACTACTGTGGTGGCTGTGGCAGCCTGGGGTGTGGCTATGGACGTGGCTACAGTGGCTGTGGATACACCTGCTACCATCTATGATGCTATGGAGGATACTGGTCTTCTGGATTCTTCTGAGAAATTCTAGGCTTCTCATCTGTTCAAGATATTCTATTATGAATAGAGGCATCATAACACGTCCAGCCTGAATTATATTAAGGATGTGTTTGTCTATAAAACAGTAACAACCACATCTAAGCAACCATGTAACATCAGACCTTTTTTGATTGAATTGCCAGTTTCCAATAATTTAAAAAATATTCATTTGTTCTATGTTATTATAATATGTATGTATTCTAAGTTGCATCAGTCATATCTGACTCTTTGCAACTCTATAGATTGTAGCTGACCAGGCTCCTCTGTCCATAGTTCTCTCCAGGCAAAGATAGTGGAGTCAGTTGTCACACCCTCCTCCAGGGGAATCTTCCTAACCCAGGGATTGAACCAGTGTCTTTTATATCTCCTGCATTGTCATATGGGGTCTTTACCACTAGCACCACCTGGGAAGCCCATTATTATACGGTTGAATACAAACAATCGTGTGTGTGTGTGGTGGTTGCTCAGCCATGTCCAACTTTAGCAACCCCATGAACTGTACTTGTCTGACTTTTCTGTCTGAGATTCCATTTTCATTTAGAAAAATATCTAAATTTATTTTTCATTAAAGATATTCTATTTTTCACATCTACAATATTTTCATGCTTATTTATGGATGTGGATTTCCTGTGATTGTGTGTATGTGTGTGTGTTTGCATGTTGTGTGTGAGATATCTTTCACTATCTTTAGTTGAAAATATATATATGTGGATTAAAAGCTACATCCAACCAGTGCTTTTCTACTATGAGTTTCTGTGAGCATATTCAGAGGCTACCGTTATCTACCTTGATTACCCCAGAACTTTATCTTCAGAACATCCAAACTTTGGTTAAAGATACTGGCAAAGTAGTATCTCTCTTCTTACCACTTCATGTTATTTCTTTAGTATCTCTTTCTTTCCTTTTTAAAAATAATTTTCTTTATTTGTTTTTGACTGTTGCTGGGTCTTTGTTGCTGCACTGGCTACTCTCTAGTTGTGGCGAGTGGGGGCTAGTATTCCCTGCATTGATAAATTCGCAGTAATAATAGTGAACATTGTTGAGGTCCTTTAATAGAGCAGAACCTGGTGGTCCGGAGTTGACGATAAGAAAGTAAAGAGAGAGAAAGAGGCTGATATTCCTTGGTTTACACAGAAAACCAATAAAGCCCCTGGTACGGGGCTTGCACTGCTCATGAAGGCACCAGGCGCCCTCTTTAGGGGGTGAAGGCACAGTGCGCCTTCACCAGAGGGTCTTAGAAGCCCGGACAAGAAAATGAGCTCAGTGGATACGCTGCACTCCAGAGAATTAGCCAGAGAGAGAGAGAGAGAGAGAGAGAGAGAGAGAGAGAGAAGGGGACCCAAGCTCTGATGGAGCAAAAGTGTTTTATTCAACATGATGTGAGTATATATACTGTCTTACAAGGTAGCTATTTTCAGCAAAGATAAAAACCAAAAGTCTAGACTTACAAATTATCAAGGAAAACATACGGTGATCCATATCAAAGAGAGAGGGTTGTAAATAATCACTTTTACCATATGGTTCATAAAAAGGAAGAGAGGGTCGTAAACAGTTACTTATCACCATATGGGAAAACTAACGAAGAAAATGCATGCATCCCTAAGCCCCCCGGGAGTAGTTTGCTACTCCGCTTAATTCCTGAATATTCAGGGACAGAGGATTCATGACAGATCCTAAACAGCACACAGGAAGCCTCCTGTTAAATGCTTCCTGACAAACATGGCGGTCTTCCTTAGTCTCATTGCAGTGGCTTCTCTTGTTGCGGAGCACAGTCTATAGGGCAGTAGTTGCAGCACGTGGACTCAGTAGTTGCAGTTCCTGGGCTCTAGAGCACAGGCTCTACAGTTGTGGCACACAGACCTAGCTGCTCTGTGGTACATGGGATCCTCCCAGACCAGGGATTGAACCTATTTCTCTTGCACTGGCAGGCAGAGTCTTTACCACTGAGCCACCAGGGAAGCCCTCCTTCTTTCTTTATATTTGGTACTTGAATATGCCTCTAGGAAGATCTCACTTTTCTTCTAAAGTTTATATTATTGCTAGTTCTTTTCCTCACTGAAATCATGTACTTGAACTCATCCTGTTCAGGTTAGCACGTGGATGTTGTGAGCTATGATTCATAACACTCAGAGTTATTGCAAAGTTATTTTGGTCTGTTTAGTTTATGTTGTATGACTGGTGGTTCCATTGGTCCCTGCCATTGCTGCCTGAAAGTACAGAAAGAATTCCACCAGTCCATGTACTGTGTGTCTTTTGGCAGAGTAGTAGCATAGTGAGATTTATTTTCAACTCCAGTGTTTTTCTCCAAAGCAATAACCTAACAAGAGGTATATTACCCATCTGAGTATTCTACTTATGTGCTAAAAACAGAAACCATCTTTAAGAAAAATGCATATATATTGGTCTAGCTATCTATCAACGAGAGATAAAGACTTAGATAGATTCACAATAATAACAATGAACAACTTTAACTCATCACTCTCAGAGAGACAGATAAAATAGTTTAAAAAAAAAAAAAAACTGACTGAAAAGAAAGAAGACCTAAAAATGTAATTAACAAGGTAGCTTATATGGATGTATATTCGTCTATATACTGATGATGGAAAATAAAGCTTCTTCTCAAGCTTCCACAGAATATACCAAAAATTGATTGTAAAGAAAAAGTTAGTACGTTTTAAATATAAAAATACTACAGAAAACATTTTCTGACTGCTATGCAGAGAGAAATTTGCAATGCTGTTTACACTTGGAGAGTAAATTGTTGATTAAAAAACTCTCAGGCAGAATAAAAATATAATCTGAGATTATGGAATTTCAAAATAAAAAATGATAATGATAATAGTACCTAACAGAATCTGCAAGAAAATTTCAAGTAGTAATTAGAAAAAAATCCATAGTACTAAACACTATGGAAAAAGTGTACTATAAAGTGTTTCATAGTACTGAATACTATGAAGAAAAAAAGCATATGCGAAATAACAATAAAAGGATTAAACAAGGAGTTTCAAAAATAATATGCATATTTATGCATGTAAATTTAAAAACTTAGATACAATGGATAATTTCCAAGGGGGATACAAAATACCCAACTTGTAACCTTCAGAAATTATAAAGAAATTGAGTATCATGGAAGAAACCAACAAAAAAATAAGCATTATGTAAATACTACACAAATTATAACCTACCTAGACAGCATTTAAAAAGCGGAAACATTACTTTGCAACAAAGGTCCGTGTAGTTAAAGCTATGGTTTTTCCAGTAGTCATGTATGGATGGGAGAGTTGGACTATAAACACAGCTGAGCACCGAAGAATTGATGCTTTTGAACTGTGGTGTTGGAGAAGACTCTTGAGAGTCCCTTGGACAGCAAGGAGATCCAGCCAGTCCATCCTAAAGGAGATCAGTCCTGGGTGTTCATTGGGAGGACTAATGCTGAAGCTGAAATGCCAATACTTTGCCCACCTGATGCAAAGAACTGACTCATTAGGAAAGACTCTGATGCTGGGAAAGATTGAAGGCAGGAGGAGAAGGGGAAGACAGAGGATGAGATGGTTAGATGGCATCACCGACTCAGTGAACATGAGTTTGAGTAAACTCCAGGAGTTGGCAATGAACAGGGAGGTTTGGCATGCTGCAGTTCATGGGGTCACAAAGAGTCGGACATGACTGAGCAACTGAACTGACTGACACAAATTATTCTAGATCAGATAATTATTTGGGGGAAATTCTACCAGATCTTCAGAGATAAAATAACTTTATGTTCTATAAATTATTTGACAGCACTGAAAATGAAGGAAACTTACATTGATATCAGTGACAGACAGACTATTAAGTTTCTTTCATGATTTGTACCTTTTGATATCAATGCCTTAGTCATGCCCTCCTCTTGAGAATGGACAGGACTTGTTATTTACTTCTAACAATGAAATATAACAAAGAAGTTAATAAAATGCATGTGATTGTGTGTATGTATTTCTGATACATAAAATTGTATGGCATTGTAGAACCCATCTTGCTAGAGTAACTTTCTCACCTTTCCAAGCCTTGAGAAGGCACACAGCCATATTTGGAACTAATATGGCAAGGAGGTGGCTCAGACAGTGAAGACTCTGCCTGAAATGCAGGAGATCTGGGTTCAGTCCCTGAGTTGGGAAGATCCCCTGGAGGAGGGTATGGCAATCCACTCCAGTATTCTTGCCTGGAGAATCCCCATGGACAGAGGATCCTGGTGGGCTATAGTCCATGGGGTCATAAAGAGTCAGACATGACTGAGTGACTAAGCACAAAACACAGCACACATGGCAAGGAACTACAGCCAGCCTCCTGGAGCTGAGGCTGGCCTCCAACAGTCAGCCAGCGAAGGCCTCCCACCAACAGTCAGTGTTGAGCCCTCAGCTATACAAACACAAAGAACAGAATTCTACCAAAAAGTGTCTGTAAGTAATATTTCATATCAAATAACTGACATAAAAACCAGTATTGCTATTTGCATCAAACAAGTTTATTAGGTTAAAACAAAGACAGCATGGAAGGCATCAAGTCAGTTACTATGGAATCATCATCTTGATGAAAATAGAACTCTGAGGTCAAGGTGGACTTCACTTTATGTCACTTAATGATGTAAATTCAAAGAATGTAGGTTAGATGGTAGGCTAGGAATAATCCACACTAAACTTCCATGATGCAGCCTAATCATCATCCAGGGGAAAAACACAGAACATGAGGGCTTCAGAACTGGTGAATCCTGGTGTCCAGGTGTAGAGGATGAGAGTCTTCCGTGGCGTCCTCAATAGTAGTAGCCAAAGCCAGAGCCATAGCCGCATCCATAGCCACAGCCACAGAGAGAGCGGGAGCCATAGCCATAGCCACAGCCATAGCCACAGCCCAGCCTGCGGAAGCCAGAGCCGTAGCAGGAGCCATAGCCACAGCCCAGCCTGCGGAAGCCAGAGCCGTAGCAGGAGCCATAGCCGCAGCCCAGGCCTCCATAGCCGTAGCTTCCACAGCCGAGGCCGCCATAGTAGTTTCCGTAGTAGCCACACATGGTGTTGGTGGTTGAAGTTGTTCTCGGGTGGAGAAGGAGAGTAGAAGTGTCACTTGAGTGTGGACATTTCTCCCTGCAGAGGGCCTTTTATATGCCCTGAGTATGGGTGTGACCCACCACACCTTCATGCCATTGGCTAACTTTATGACCACTCTAATTAGTTTGTTGTTCACAACCAAAGATGAAACCTCAGAGAAATTCAGCAGGATTGCTGTGTTGACATCTTAGTTTGGATTCCTCTTATTTAATTGAGCGTTTGGATGAGAGGAGACATACACTCACACCTACACAGTCCTGTCCCAGATTACATGTTCATTTTAACTTCTTAGAACCATTCTTTAGATCATAAAAAGAAGATATGTTAGTTATTGGACCCCATTAGGGTTGTTATTTTGTAACACTTCATACCAAAAAAATTCCTGTGAATCTTAAATTGTGTTCTAAATTGTTGGGGGTTTTTTCAGTAATTCAGTGTCTTTTCTAAGCAAACCCATAATGGATCTTTCATGTCCACAAAGTTGATTATTTTACTTATAAAAATGTCAAAGGAATCAGTTCTGAAAAAAATGTCATCTTCTTTCCTATGTATTGATGAGTATAAATTTTATTTATGTTCAATTTCTAGTGAAGAACATGAGAATAGAAGTAATTTTCTGAAACCCAATTTCTACATTTTCCTTTCCCCCCTAAGTAATTACTTAATATTTTAAGTAACTTTACAACTTTAATGTGTGCATTAACAATAAGAGAACTGTTCCTTTCTCAATCAGTTAGTCAGTTCAGTCAGTTTAGTTGCTCAGTCATGTCTGACTCTCTGTGATCCCATGGACTGTAGCACTCCACGCTTCACTATCCAGCACCAACTCCCAGAGTTTACTCAAACTCATGTCCATTGAGTCGGTGATGCCATCCAACTGTCTCATCCTCAATTTTTCCCTTCTCCTCCCACCTTCAATCTTTCCCAGTATCATGGTCTTTTCAAATGAGTCAATTCTTTGCATAAGGTGGCCAGAGTATTGGAGTTTCAGCCTCAATACATCAAATCAAAAGCTTTGTAACCTGCTATACTGACGTCTCTTGCTTAGCCCTTGAATTACAACTTATCTTCGTTCAAATCTTTGTGATAACACATCCTTTTGGATAGCCAAAGAAAAATGGTAGTAGGGTTATAGACAAAAAGTGTATTTCTGTGTCTTTAAGAAAATCCTTGTGGGAAAGCAGCTTTATTTGTACATCACAAGAATTTCTGATATACAGTGATAATTCTTCTTCAAAATATCATTTTTGTATGGTAAATAGACGGGGAAACAGTGGCAACAATGTCAGACTTTATTTTTCTGGGCTCCAAAATCACTGCAGATGGTAACTGCAGCCATGAAATTAAAAGACACTCCTTGGAAGGACAGTTATGACCAACCTAGATAGCATATTCAAAAGCAGAGACATTACTTTGCCAACAAAGGTTTGTCTAGTCAAGGCTATGGTTTTTCCTGTGGTCACGTATGGATATGAGAGTTGGACTGTGAAGAAGGCTGAGTGCTGAAGAATTGATGCTTTTGAACTGTGGTGTTGGAGAAGACTCTTGAGAGTCCCTTAGACTGCAAGGAGATTCAACCAGTCCATTCTGAAGGAGATCAGCCCTGGGATTTCTTTGGAAGGAATGATGCTGAAGCTGAAACTCCAGTACTTTGTCCACCTCATGCAAAGAGTTGACTCATTGGAAAAGACTCTGATGCTGGGAGGGATTGAGGGCAGGAGGAGAAGGGGACAACAGAGGATGAGATGGCTGGATGGCATCACTGACTCGATGGACGTGAGTCTGAGTGAACTCTGGGAGTTGGTGATGGACAGGGAGGCCTGGTGTGCTGCGATTCATGGGGTCGCAAATAGTCGGACATGACTGAGCGACTGATCTGATCTGATCTGATTAGGTAACCATGGGCAAGAACATGCCTACAATGACTTGGGTTGGATCCCTGGGCCAGTAAGATGCCCTGGAGAAGGAAATGGCAACCCGCTCCAGTATTCTTGCCTGGGCAATCCCATGGACAGAGAAGCCTGTTGGGCACAGTTCATGGGCTGCGATGAGTCAGATACAACTGTGACTAACTTTTCAAGTAGCCTTAGATAGGAATTAGACAGTAAAATTTGATGCTGGTTTACATTGCAGTGAAGATAGTTTAAGAATTTAGACATCCTGTGAACTTTAATCAACTCTCTTTGGGGATCATCACAACATGGACATAGATTTTGTTAAGTTACCTGATTCATCTAACATCATAGCTATGCAAATGGGTCAAGAGAACATAGCGTCTTAATGAAACTCAAAAGTATTTCCATGCTGGAGGTCAGATCTTTAGAGCATCCAACTTTTCCTCCATCATGCGTTTTTGAATCCATTTTACATGTGTGTTTCTTGTTAGGTGCATATTTTAAAGTAAATATGCTATTGTGATATTTAATTCACTATCTACTGGACTGAGATATTGTAAGCAGAGGACATCTTCAACTTCTCGTATAGAAACTAGCAATAACTTCAACACCCACAGTGAAAAATCAGTCAGACAATAAGTTAAGTTTTAGTAAAAACTAGTTGAAATAACAGAACAATTAGTCTTCAAGGATATTTAAGTCCTTAGAACAGTGACTAATTTTGGTAAGCCATAATTATATCAGTTAATTTTTTAAAAACACTACAACTAACTTGTAGTTTTGTGTTTTTGATTTTAAAATACAGAATACATTACTTTTTAGACAACACAATACTCCTAATTACAAGATCTACTAGATTTTTTTCTCCTATTATTTATTTTCAGGAATTAATTTGTTCTCCCTAGTTGAGTTGCCCTCTCTGATCATATCAGTGTGAGCTTTGCACAGCATCACTCTTTTCTCCCATTCTTCTCTGGTGTGTTGTTCTGAATATACTCAATTCTCAAATATATTCCAAAAAATAAAGCAAGTCTTATATTCACCTTTCATACCCTTCGAAGTAATCTCTGTTGCCATATTCTGCTTCACAGCAAAATGTCATATGTGTACTTCCATGGAGGCATTTTAGTATGTCTTTAGCACTTCAATCATATTTTTTGGTCTTTGGCCTCCACTACTCTACTGAAATGCTCCTGCAGAAATCATCAAGACTTCCCTGGTGGCCCAGTAGTTAAGACTCAAAGCTTCCACTGTAGCGGGTATGGGCTCCATCTCTGGTAGGGAAATTTAGATCCCATATGCCATGTGGCATGGCCAAATGTAAAATAAGCAAACAAAAACTGCTGAGTCTTGTCAAATCCAGAGGTCAAGTGTTCATTTTCCCCAGCTTCAGAGTACAGTTAGATCCACCAACCTCTTTTTTTATTCTTAAAAACGCCAACCTTTAGCTTCACCCTACGCACACAGCTTTGGTTCATTTCCCACCTCAGCAGCTGCTGCTTCTCAGTGTCCTCTCTTCAATCTCCTCAGATTTTGTCCTCAAATTTTACAGTTCCCAAAGATGAGTTCACCTCACTCATATAGTCACTAGTCTTTACCTAAACTCTGCTTGATTGGAGCACTTTGGATGCATTCTTTTGTTCAATCAATTTCAATTCCATTTTCAGTCTTATTACTTCATGTATAATTTTCATATATATTTCCAACGTTATTCTATATATCTTCAAATTAACACTGATATTTTCATAGATGAATAGTGATTAGAAATTTAAGACAAATTGCATTCATGATTCTATATACTCCCTAGTCTAATTTCTTTTCCATCTCATAGCACGCATGGCACAAATTAGATCTAACTTTCCTTTACTGAAATCCTCTAAGTTTTCCACATTGGGATTGCTAGAGTAGATACCAGACATGCAATTAGATTTCAATTTCAAAATATTGATTTTCAAATAAAAATTCAGAAGATTGGATTTCCCGAAAATTGCAAGAGGGATACTTAAACTAAAAATAATGTATTTATATGACATTCAGATTTAACTGATTTGCTTGCATTTTTATGCTACACCTGGATACATCTTGGGAAACATAGCTGACATAATCCAACATGTCCAAGCTATGACCACATCCATCAGTTCATCTGGTAACCCCTTTCCTGTCCATTAAATATTCACACTTCTTTGAGTGTCTTTTCAGTCCTTCAAACAGACATACTTTGTTTTCACTTCAGGTTTTCTGCCCTCCAGTTCTAAGTAACAGCCAGAATGACTTTGCATTCTCTCTTCTCCTAGAGAAGCTTTTTCTGACTACTCAGCTTGAATCATTCCTTACAAATAAGTCTTTAAATTCCCCATAACTGACAATGGCTTAGTGTTTACATAAACCCATCACTGTCAGAAATTAACTCATTCTTTTTTCATATCTTTGTCTGTCTTGAATTTCCTGATCTGGATTAATCTAGATTATATGCACCATAAAAATATTGACTTTATCTGGTATGTTCACTGCTCCATCCTTAATAGTGTTCAATATATGACTGATTCTTAACAAAGTTTGATGCATGAAAGAAGTCATAAATGATCAAATCAAGGAAACAGAAAGAGTACTTTTATATTGCCGGGAGCCACCACGGGAGATCCCGCCCATGACAAAGGTCATGCGAAGAAGACCTGACAGGCAAAGGCGGATCAGGACTCGAGGGATTCCCTGGACCTGCTCGAGCATCTACCCCGAAACCAAAATCTGTCTGTCTACTGTCTACTATATTATGCCTTTCAACCACTCTTCTGATATTAGCAGGGGGCTATCCCTGACCACCTTTATCTGGAGAAAATCAACTTAGGGCTCTAAGTTGATAAGTCTCCTGGGCATGAAAGGAATATTTCTATTCTAACCCCTCTGTTGGCATTCTAGCTTGCTTGACAGGTTTTTCCTTACTCTTAAAACTAACGCACATGATTGTTCACAACTTCCCAACCATGAAAGGCACGAGAAGCCTAAACATTCTAAAAGTCCTAATGCGCATAGAGCCCTTTAAGGGGTGAAAAATTATTAGAATAGTACTGGTAAAGGGCTGCATTATTGGGCCAGTGCTTGCTGCCAAGTTCCCATATCCCTTATCCATTTGCACCTGGGAGTGCATTAGTTAATGTAGTTGGAATGTAAGAAAAACAAGCAGTAGCCTTGGTATTAACCACATCAGACCTTTGAGCTAATAAGTTCTTTCTTTGTTGTGACCCACTGCACCTTTGCTCCATGAGAATGTAACTCTGTTTAGTACTTTCTGAGGCTGACACAGATTAGAAATATAAAGAAAAAACACTTCAACGAAAACAAGTTTTCTGGTTGATCAACCTTTATCAAAAAAGGGTCATAAAATGTCAACAGACCTCCAGGCCAGAAGATAATGTACATAACACAAAGACCCTTATAAATGAAAAGGTATGCAGAAAACATCCTGGTCCCGATGAAGGTCAAACTGATGTAATGTTGAGCTGACTCTGCATGACTTTGTATCTTTCACTTCTGGAAATGTGTAACTCAGAGTATAAAAGCCCCTTTTGAAAGTAAAACTGCAGATCCCACTTCACCAAAGCTCTGGTCTCTGTCTGTCTCTCTCTCTCTCTCTCTCTATCTCTATCTCTCTCTTCTTTTTTCATGCTGACACCCTGGAACACAGAGGCTCTCTGAGTTCACCTTTTTGCCCAGGCTTCTAAGACCCAATCAAGAAGGCGCTCTGTGTCTTCACCCCATCGAGAGGGCACCTGAGGCCTCCGTGAACAGAACAAGTCCCGTGTCAGGGGCTTTATTGGCTTTCTGTGTAAACCAAGGAATATCAGCCTCTTTCTCTCTTCTCTATTCTTTTTCCTTTATTTTCTTATCGTTCAACCCCAGACCATCAGGTCCCAGTCCATTATAAGACCCGTGTCATCTCTCTCGCCGACACCATCCATCCTGAGGGTACCCTTGGATCCTGCTGGGGCTAGACCCTGGCATTATATTCCTTTTGAACTTCATATACTGAAATAATTTTAGATTATAAAAAGTTACTTAAACATACAAAAAAATTGTCATATATCCATTTCTCAACGTCCCCTAATAACTTTTATAACCATAGTGCAATTATCAAGCCAAATAAATTAATTTTGTACAAAAATTTCTTTCATCAACATCTTTTTTTTTTTCTTTTTCGGTTCCAGGATCCACTTCACATTGTCTTTGCTCCCATATATTTTCAGTCTTTTCCAGTTAGTGAGAGTTACTCCATTTTTCCTTGAGTTTCCTGTCCTTTACAATTTTAAACTGTTGGATATTTAGTAGTTCTTTTCAGTTGCTCTGCTGCTGCTGCTGCTAAGTCGCTTCACAGTTGCTCAGTAGTGTCCAACTTGGTGACACCATGGACTGCAGCCCATGAGGCCTCCCTGTCTATCACCAACTCCCAAGCTTGCTCAAAGTCATGTCCATTATAGAAGAGGCTTATGGACTCTGTGGGAGAGGGAGAGGGTGGGAAGATTTGGGAGAATGGCATTGAAACATGTGAAATGTCATGTATGAAACGAGATGCCAGTCCAGGTTCAATGCACGATGCTGGATGCTTGGGACTGGTGCACTGGGACGATCCAGAGGGATGGTATGGGGAGGGAAGAGGGAGGAGGGTTCAGGATGGATTTTAAGTAATTTAGAATTAAAAAGATATACAAAAAAAAAAAAAAAGTCATGTCCATTGAATCAGTGATGCCATCCAACCATCTCATTCTCTGTTGTCCCCTGCTCCTCCTGCCTCCAATCTTTCTCAGAATCAGGGTCTTTTCAAATGTCAGTACTTTGCATCAGGTGGCCAAAGTATTGGAGCTTCAGTTTCAGCATCATTCCTTCCAATGAATATTCAGGACTGACCTCCTTTAGGATGGACTTGTTTGATCTCCTTCCTGCCCAGGGGACTCCCAAGAGTCTTCTCCAACATCACAGTTCAAAAGCATCAATTCTTCGGTGGTCAGCTTTCTTCACAGTCCAACTCCCACATCCATACATGACTACTGGAAAAACCATACCCTTGACTAGACAGACCTTTTTTGGCAAAGTAATGTCTCTGCTTTTTAATATGCTGTCTAGGTTGGCCATAGCTTTTCTTCCAAGGAGCAAGTGCCTTTTAATTTCATGGCTGCAGTCACTGTTTGCAGTGATTTTGAAGCCCAAGAAAATAAATTTTCTCACTGTTTCCACTGTTTCCCCATCTATTTGCCATGAAGGGATGGGACCGGATGCCATGATTTTAGTTTTATGAACATTGAGTTTTCAGCCAACTTTTTCACTCTCCTCTTTCATCAGGAGGCCCTTTAGCTCTTCTTCACTTTCTGCCAAGAGTGCCATATTTAGTAGAATATTTCCCAATTTGGGTTTGTCTGAAGCTTCCTCATACCTAATGAGGTTATACATTTCAGCAGAATACTGAAAGTGATGTGCCTTTTTCAGTATGGTATATCAGGAGACAAATCATATCCAAAAATCTTTGAGAGTTTCTGGGATCATTTTTAAACTCTAATTTCTAATGGAATAAGTACTCTAATCCTTCCCTGTATCTCCAGGATAAATGAGGTTAACCTTCATGGTCTTGTCTTGGTTTTGTGTCATGTATAAAATTATTGATACCCATTTCTGACAAGTATAAACCAAAGTGCTGTATATAACATTGCTTCTCAATAAAAGTTATAATACAGTTATTCAATGTTGTACAAGTGAACTCTGTCACCCCAGCATCTGTCCCACAAAAATCCCATCCTTCTCTTCTACTTCAAAGCCACCCTTTTGTTTCCAGTTCTACATATATGCAGGTAGAAGGTTTTAACTTAGTTTTTAAATTAAAATAAACTTTTCAACAAGCTGAATCTTCATGGGTTAAATGAGCTCATAGAGCTAGTAACTGAGTTTAAATTTGGAATCTAGAATAAACATCAAGCCACATTCCCCCGCCCACCCCCAACAAAGGCATATGATATATTGATAGGCATCATGACACACACTACAGATGTCTTGGCTTGGATACGTTGGTTATGAGGAATTCTTGACATAGTTTTAATGCCACTTTAGCTTGAAATGTGAGCCCAGCAATGCCTGTGGTTTATCACATGTGGCACTCATTTGGTAAATAAGGTAGTGTGCAGATTATAAACTTAAAACTCGTGAAACTGAATCTTCTCTTCAGCTGAATCTTCTCCTCACACCATGATCTTCTACAGCAACTATTATGGTGATTTGGGTTATGGCTTTGGTGACCTGAGATGTAGCTATGAATATGGCTGTGGTAGCTGTAGACATATCTGTTATCATCCATGCTGCTATGGAAGATACTGCTCTTCTGGTCTCTTTTGAGAAATTCTATATTGCTCATCTTTTCGGGATGTTCTCTTATGAGGATCCATGTATACCTCCCGCATTGTTTTATAATAAGGATGTCCGTGTCTGTTAAAAAATGAGTACCAAATCTAAGCTACTATGCAACATTAGAATTTTCTATTGAATTGCCAGTTTCCAACAATTTGTAACAATATTCATCTGATCTATCTTATTACTATATGACTCAATACGAATTTGTTGTTGTTCACTCACAAAGGTCTGACTCATTGAGACCCATGGACTATAGGAAGCCAGGCTTCTCTGTCCTTCACTATGTCCCAGAGCTTGCTCAAACTCATATACTTAGAGTCAGCGATGCCATTCAACCATCTCATCCTCTGTCACCCCCTTCTCCTACCCTCAACCTTTTACAGCATCAGAGTCTTTTCTATGAGTCAGCCCTTCGCATCAGGTGGCCAAAAGACTGGAGCTTCAGCTTCAGCATCAGTCCTTCCAATGAATATTCAGGGTTAATTTCCTTTATATTTTACTGGTTTGATCTCCTTGCAGTCCAAGAGACTCTCAAGAGTTTTCTCCAGCACCGCAATTTCAAAAGCACCAATTTTTCAGCACTCAGTCTTCTTTATGGTCCAGCACTCACATCGATATGTGACTACTGGAAAAGTCCTAGCTTTAACTATAAGGGCCTTTGTTGGCAAAGTGATGTCTCTGCTTTTTAATATGCTGTCTAGGTTTGTCATAGTTTTTCTTCTAAGGAGTTTGTGTCTTTTAACTTTGTGGCTACTGGCACCATCAGCAGTGATTTTGGAGCCCAAGAACATAAAATCTGTCACTGTTTTCACTTTTTTTCTATCTATTTGCCATGAAGGGATGGGACCAGATTCCATGATCTCAGTTTTTTGAATGTTGAGTTTTAAGCCAGCTTTTTCACTTTCCTATTTCACCCTCATCAAGAGACTCTTTAGTTTCTCTTTCCTTTCTGCCAGGTAGTATCATCTGCATCTGAGGTTGTTGACATTTCTTCCAGCATCTTGATTCCAGTTTGTGTTTCTTCTAGCCTTGCATTTTGCATGATATACTTTGCCTATAAGTTAAACAAGCAGGGTGACAATATACAACTTTGATGTACTCCTTCCCCAATTTTCAACCAGTCCATTGTTCCATGTCCAATTCTATCTGTTGCTTCCTGACCTGTATATAGGTTTCTCAGAAGATCAATCTTAACCACTTTCTTTTGGGAAAATGTCTAAAATGATTTTTTTGTTCAAATTTCTCTGTTTTCCCTACCTACAATACTTTGATATATATTATTTATGTAGATTTCTTTGATTGTGTGTGTGTGTTGTGTGAGGTGTTTGGCCCTTGCACTATCTATAGTATGAGATAATTTTTTTTAATTAAAAGCATCTTGATTCTACTTAAATCTTTTTTATAAAAAAAAAAGGATAGCTACTCTGTTTCAGTTAGCTCAAAGTTCTTGTGGAGTATGATTAATAATTTTCAGAGTTTTTACAGCTATGTTTGCAATCTCTTTGGCTCATCTTGTGTCACTGGCTGTCTCTCTGATCCCTGACATTGCTGCCTGAAAGTGCAGAAGGAATTTCATCAGCCAAGTCTCTGTGTTTTGGTGGAGCAGGAGGATAGCAATATTCCCCATATATCTTCCTCACTGTCAAGATGTGTTTGCAGAGGACAGGAGAGCATCAGGTACACGAGGACAGAACCTTCCTTAATTTGGAAATCATTCCCTTTAAATAACTAGATGTATGGCTTACCACTGAATAAGCTATTTCAAATATTTATGTAAAAAGAAGAGGACATTTAAAACATCAGTGTTCCAAACCTCTTTAAAAAGCAAATAGTAAGGGAAATTTTTAATATAAATACTTTTAAGTATAATGTAAGGAGAATAAAGGAAAAATGAAGACACAGGCACAAATAATTCAATATAAAATGGATAAATTATAAAGAAAACCAGTAATTCCTCAAGCTGGTAGTTTGAACAGATATGTCAAAGTGATGAATTCTAGATTTTGATCAAGAATATAAGAGAGAGAATACAAATTATGAGTGTGAAGAATGAAAGAATGAACATTTTTTAAGATCCCACAGTCTCCAAACAAAATGGATAACATGAAAGATGTTAGTCAATAATTCCACAACACAGTTGAAATGGAAAAATTTCCTTTAAACACTCCAATTACCAAAACCAACTCCAGTAAATCTGAGTCAGTCAGTTCAGTTGTTCAGTTGTGTCCGAATCTTTGCAACCCCATGGAATGCAGCAAGCCAGGCCTTCCTGTCCATCACGAACTCCCAAAGCTTGCTCAAATTCATGTCCATAGAGTCAGAGATGCCATTAAACCATCTCATCCTCTGTCGTGCCCTTCTCCTCCTGCCTTCAATCTTTCCCAGCACCAGGGACTTTTCCAATGAGTCAGTTCTTTGCATCAGGTGGCCAAGAGTATTGGAGTTTCAGCTTCAACATCAGTTCTTCCAATGAATAATCAGGACTGATTTCCTCTAGGATTGACTTGTTTGATTTCCTTGAAGTCCAAGGGACTCTCAAGAGTATTCTCCAAGTCCACAGTCCAAGTCTTCTCCAAGACCACATTTCAAAAGCGTAATTCTTTGCTGCTCATCTTTCTTTATAGTTCAACTCTCTCATCCATACATCAGTTCAGTTCAGTTCAGTCACTCAATCATGTCCGACTCTTTGCAACCCCATGGACAGCATGCCAGGCTGTCCCTGACCATCACCAACTACTGAAGGCTACTCAAACTCAAAGTCTATTGAGTTGGTGATGCCATCCAACCTCTAATCCTCTGTTGTCCCCATCTCCTCCCATCTTCAATCTTTCCTGGCATCAGGGTCTTTTCAAGTGAGTCAGCTCTTCACATCAGGTGGCCAAAGTATTGGAGTTTCAACATTAACATCAGTCCTTCCAGTGAACACCCAGGACTGATCTTCTTTAGGATGGACTGGTTGGATCTCCTTGATACCCAAGGGACTCTCAAGAGTCTTTTCCAACACCACAGTTCAAAAGCATCAATTCTTCAGCACTCGGCTTTCTTTACATTCCAACTCTCACATCCATACATGACTACTGGAAAAAAACAAAGCTTTGACTAGACTGACCTTTGTTGACAAAGTAATGTCTCTGTTTTTTAATATGCTGTCTAGGTCGGTCATAACTTTTCTTCCAAGGAGCAAATGTCTTTTAATTTCATGGCTGCTTTCACCATCTGCAGTGATTTTGGAGTCCAAGAAAATTAAGTTTGTCACTGTTTGCATTGTTTCTCCATCTATTTGCCATGGAGTGATGGGACCAGATGCTATGATCTTAGTTTTTTGAATGTCAAGTTTTCAGCCAGGTTTTTCACTCTCCTCTTTCACTTTTATCAAGAGGCTCTTAAGTTCCTCTTTGTTTTCTGCCATAGGAGTGGTGTCACCTGCATTTCTGAAGTTATTGATATTTCTCCTGGCAATCTTGATTCCAGCTTGTGCTTCATCCAGCCCAGTGTTTCTCATGATGCACTCTGCATATGAGTTAAATAAGCAGGGTGACAATAAACAGCCTTGATGTACTTCTTTCCCAATTTGGAACCAGTCTGTTGATGTCTAGTTCTAATTGTTGCTTCTTGGCCTGCATACAGATTTGAGTAGCACTTTATCTAATAAAGAAAATGAATGCATAGTTAAAAATAAATTTCCCCTAAATAAACTCTAGTAATAGATGTTTCAGAGGTAAATTCTATTAAATATTTATACAGCATATTTATGGGTACCTTAAGAAAATTACAGAGACTGGGAACTTGACTTCAAATATTTTTATCTAAAAGCACTAGTAAGCAAGAGATATTTTTAAATTATTAATATTTTATTTAATACATGAAAAACACAAAAACTATCTTTATGAAGAATCATTTATATTTATCTATCTAACTATATCTAGGAGAAGTAGATAAAAACACACTAATAATGGATGACTTTCCTCAGAACAAGACAGATAAAATAGAAATAATAACTAAAGCCTAAACAATATAATCAATTAGATAAAACTTATAATACATTGGTCTTTGCATCCCCATAATATAAAATGAACCTTCTTTCCAACACCCACAAAACAAACACTATAATTGATCATATATTTAATATTATGTTACACAGAATTAGCATCTTTTGTAGAGTAGAAATACAAGCAAGAATACTTCCTTACGTCATGCAACAAAACTCATAATTACTGGGGAAAGGAAAGAATAGAAAATCCCTTTAAAAATAAAATCAAGCAATAGGGAAAACAATGAGTTCTTTACAACCTAGAAAATAAAAAGTCTTCTATTAGGAAACTTTGGGGGTAAAAGATGAAATACAAATGAAATTATAGATTTTTAAAAAACTAATGAAAATTATCCATAATAGTCTTTTAGAGATATTTAAAGCAGTGTTTAAAGAAAAATTCATAGCACCAAACACCTTTATCACTAAAAATAAAAGAAAAATCAATATTTCAGTCAGAACACTTCATAAAGGAGAAATAAGAGAACCAGAAAAGGAAAAAAATAGATCAAAAAACAGAAAGTAATAAAAGTGACTTAAATAACCAGCCAAAATGCTGTTATTGGAAAGAATTAACAGAATTATAAACTACTTGCTAACTTGAAGAAAAAAGAGAGAAATCACATATAAAATAAATAACAAAAGAAAAATGAACATTAAAATGGAAGAAATTTGAAACATCATATGAAACTACATTTCAGAAATTTATAAATCTTAAAACAAAGGTGAAATAGATAATTTCTTAGCAAAATACAAATTACCAAAATGGACACTATTAGTTTTAGAGATCAAAAACAACCAATTTCCTTGGAAGGATAAAAGGATATTATTAACAAAATGGCCTACATAAAAGCTTAGTCCCAGATGAAGTCTCACAATTCTATCAAATTTTCAAGCACAAGAAAATCCTAATACTGTATGAATTGTTAAAGTGCACTGAAAATGAACAGCTTTCTAATTTCTTGTATGAAAAATGTGTAGCATTGAGTCTGTGGTAGGTAGCTTGCCCCTTTGATTTCTACCTTTTGATGTAAATATTTTTATGTGATCCTCTCTCTGTGAGTATGAGACCTGTGACTTACTTGTACCCAGTAAAACATGGCAAGTGTATATTATTATGTGTGATTATGTTACACAAGACATCTCTGGCTGGAGTCTCTCTCCCTCCTTGCTGGCTTTGAGTAAACAAGCATCCCATGTTTGGGAATTTACTTGGGAAGGGAATATGGGCAGTCTTTTGTGGCTTAGAGTAGCTTCTAGAAGACATTCTGCAAGGGGCTCTGGTCAACAGCCAGCAAGAAAATAAGTCTTTCATTTCTACAGCTAAAAGCGACTGCCAACAACAATGTGAACTTAGAAGTAGATCCTACTCCAGCTAAGCCAGCATCTTTAATTAGGACATTATGAGATGTTGAAGCTTTTCAGCCCATATGTGAAACAGTGTTTTTATCTTAATATTATAGTCCCCCATGCCTGCCAAATAGTTTCACAATTTATCGCTAGCTTGAGATGCAATTCATTATTATTCTTAATGTTATACCCCTCATACTTTTAAAATGGACAGAAGTGGTATTTGGCTTTGTGATAAGAGTTTTCCAACATAACTTACTTTATTCCCTCAGAAGCAGAGGAGGAAACTGAAGTCTACAGAAAGTAAGTTACTTTCCTAAGACAACTGATATTTGAACTGATAAAGAAACTAACCTAAGAATAATAAGAGAAAAATAGCTCCCCAAGAAAGTAATTGTTGACTTTCTTAAAAACTGAAACACAAACACTATCAGAAATACTGAAAATCAAATAATTGGCATAGAGACAAGAGTTTCTGTTTAGATTGAACAAGTTTATTAGGTCAACAGAGAAGCAAGCTCCAGCGTGAATGTCAAGGTAAATTCTTGACACCATCATCCTAACGAAAGCAGAAGTATGAGGTCGCATGTGAATTTCACCATCTCCCACTTAATGGAGTAAATTCAGGGAATTTGTAGGTTAGATGGTCGGGCAATGACAGACCGTACTAGATTTCCATGATACAAGATAATCATCATCCAGGGAAAGACACAGAATATATAGGGTTCAGAACTGGTGAAACTTGATGTCCAGGAGCAGAGGAGGAGGCTCTTCCATGTCGTCCTCAATCAGTTCAGTTAAGTTCAGTTCAGTCGCTCAGTCGTGTCCGACTCTTTGCGACCCCATTAATCACAGCACGCCAGGCCTCCCTGTCCATCAACAACTCCGGGAGTTCACTCAGACTCACGTCCATTGAGTCAGTGATGCCATCCAGCCATCTCATCCTCTGTCGTCCCCTTTTCCTCCTGCCCCCAATCTCTCCCAGCATCAGAGTCTTTTCCAATGAGTCAACTCTTCTCATGTGCTGGCCAAAGTACTGGAGTTTCAGCTTTAGCATCATTCCTTCCAAAGAAATCCCAGGGCTGATCTCCTTCAGAATGGACTGGTTGGATCTCCTTGCAGTCCAAGGGACTCTCAAGAGTCTTCTCCAACACCACAGTTCAAAAGCATCAATTCATCAGCGCTCAGCCTTCTTCACAGTCCAACTCTCACATTCATACATGACCACAGGAAAAACTATAACCTTGACTAGACGGACCTTTGTTGACAAAGTAATGTCTCTGCTTTTCAATATGTTACCTATTTTGGTCATAACTTTCCTTCCAAGTAGTAAGCGTCTTTTAATTTCATGACTACAGTCACCATCTGCAGTGATTTTGGAGCCCCCAAAATAAAGTCTGACACTGTTTCCACTGTTTCCCCATCTATTTCCCATAAAGTGATGGGACCAGATGCCATGATCTTTGTTTTCTGAATGTTGAGCTTTAAGCCAACTTTTTCACTCTCCTCTTTCACTTTCATCTAGAGGCTTTTGAGTTCCTCTTCACTTTCTGCCATAAGGGTGGAGTCATCTGCATATCTGAGGTTATTGATATTTCTCCCGGCAATCTTGATTCCAGCTTGTGCTTCTTCCAGCACAGCGTTTCTCATGATGTATTCTGCATATAAGTTAAATAAGCAAGGTGACAATATACAACCTTGATATACTCCTTTTCCTATTTGGAACCAGTCTGCTGTTCCATGTCCAGTTCTAACTGTTGCTTCCTGACCTGTGTACAGATTTCTCAAGAGGCAAGTCAGGTGGTCTGGTATTCCCATCTCTTTCAGAATTTCCCACAGTTTATTGTGATCCACACAGTCAAAGGCTTTGGCATAGTCAATAAAGCAGAAGTAGATGTTTTTCTGGAACTCTCTTGCTTTTTCCATGATCCAGTGGGTGTTAGCAATGTGATCTCTGGTTCTTCTGCCTTTGCTAAAACCAGCTTGACATCAGGAAGTTCATGGTTCACATATTGCTTAAGCCTGGCTTGGAGAATTTTGAACATTATTTTACTAGCATGTGAGATGAGTGCAATTGTGTGGTAGTTTGAGCATTCTTTGGCATTGCCTTTCTTTGGGATTGGAATGAAAACTGACCTTTTCCAGTCCTGTGGCCACTGCCGAGTTTTCCAAATTTGCTGACATATTGAGTGCAGCACTTTCACAGCATCATCTTTCAGGATTTGAAATAGTTCAACTGGAATTCCATCACCTCCACTAGCTTTGTTCATAGTCATACTTTCTAAGGCCCACTTGACTTCACATTCTGGGATGTCTGGCTCTACATGAGTGATCACACCATCATGATTATCTGGGTCGTGAAGATCTTTTTTGTACAGTTCTTTTGTGTATTCTTGCCACCTCTTCTTGATATCTTCTGCTTCTGTTAGGTCCATACCATTTCTGTCCTTTATCGAGCTCATCTTTGTATGAAATGTTCCCTTGGTATCTCTAATTTTCTTGAAGAGATCTCTAGTCTTTCCCATTTTGTTGTTTTCCTCTATTTTCTTTGCACTGATTGCTGAAGAAGGCTTTCTTATCTCTTCTTGCTATTCTTTGGAACTCTGCATTCAGATGCTTATATCTTTCCTTTTCTCCTTTGCTTTTCACTTCTCTTCTTTTTACAGCTATTTGTAAGGCCTCCCCAGACAGCCATTTTGCTTTTTTGCATATCTTTTATATGGGGATGGTCTTGATCCCTGTATCCTGTACAGTGTCACGAACCTCATTCCATAGTTCATCAGGCACTCTATATATCAGATTTAGGCCCTTAAATCTATTTTTCACTTCCACTGTATAATCATAAGGGTTTTGATTTAGGTCATACCTGAATGGTCTAGTGGTTTTCCCTACTTTCTTCAATTTCAGTCTGAATTTGGCAATAAGGACTTCATGATCTGAGCCACAGTAAGCTCCTGGTCTTGTTTTTGTTGACTGTATAGAGCTTCTCCATCTTAGGCTGCAAAGAATATGATCAATCTGATTTCGGTGTTGACCATCTGGTGGTGTCCATGTGTAGAGTCTTCTCTTGAGTTGTTGGAAGAGGGTGTTTGCTATGACCAGTGCATTTTCTTGGCAAAACTCTATTAGTCTTTGTCCTGCTTCATTCCGTATTCCAAGGCCAAATTTGCCTGTTACTCTAGGTTTTCTTGACTTCCTACTTTTGCATTCCAGTCCCCTGTAATGAAAAGGACATCTTTTTTGGGTGTTAGTTCTAAAAGGTCTTGTAGGTCTTCATAGAATCGTTCAACTTCAGCTTCTTCAGTGTTACTGGTTGGGGCATAGACTTGGATTACTGTGATATTGAATGGTTTGCCTTGGAAACGAACAGAGATCATTCTGTCATTTTTGAGATTGCATCCAAGTACTGCATTTCGGATTCTTTTGTTGACCATGATGGCTGCTCCATATCTTCTGAAGGATTCCTGCCTGCAGTAGTAGATACAATGGTCATCTGAGTTAAATTCACCCATTCCAGTCCATTTTAGTTCGCTGATTCCTAGAATGTCGACATTCACTCTAGCCATCTCTTGTTTGACTACTTCCAATTTACCTTGATTCATGGACCTGACATTCCAAGTTCCTATGCAATATTGCTCTTTACAGCATCAGACCTTGTTTCTATCACCAGTCACATCCACAGCTGGGAATTGTTTTTGCTTTGGCTCCATCCCTTCATTCTTTCTGGGGTTATTTCTCCACTGATCTCCAGTAACATATTGGGTACCTACTGACCTGGGGAGTTCCTCTTTCAGTATCCTATCACTTTGCCTTTTCATACTGTTCATGGGGTTCTCAAGGCAAGAATACTGAAGTGGTTTGCCATTCCCTTCTCCAGTGGACCACATTCTGTCAGATCTCTCCACCATGACCTGCCCGTCTTAGGTTACCTCACGGGCATGGCTTAGTTTCATTGAGTTAGATAAGGCTGTGGTCCTAGTGTGAACCAAACTAGTCAATCAAAACAGGATTGACTAGTTTTCTGTGAGTATGGTTTCAGTGTGTCTGCCCTCTGATGCCCTCTTGCAACACCTACCATCTTACTTGGGTTTCTCTTACTTTGGGCATGGGGTATCTGTTCATGGCTGCTCCAGCAAAACACAGCCATTGCTCCTTACCTTGGATGAGGGGTATCTCCTTACCACCACCCTTCCTGACCTTTAACATGGGATAGATCCTCTAGGCCCTCTTGTGCCTGCGCAGCCACCACTCCTAAATAGTAGTAGCCAAAGCCAGAGCCATAGCCAGAGAATCCATTGCCACAGCCAAGGCCTCCATAGCTACAGCTCCATAACCACAGCCCCCATAGAAGTTTTCATAGTAATCACACATGGTATTAGTGTTGAGGCTTTCCGTGGGCAGAGAAGGAGCATAGGAGATCAATCTGGACAATTTCCCTGTAGAGGGCTTTTTCTATATACTTAGTGTGGACGGGAAGCACTATGCAAGTCATAATGTTATTGGCTAATTTGCAGGACCAGTCTGAGTAATTTGCTGATTCCTGGCTTTTAGTCATGGCCTCAGGGGGCTTGAGGATCTTTGCTACTGTTTAGTCACACCTGAAGCATCTAAAATTTAAAAAAAAAATTTTTTTTAATAGATTGAAAAAGAAAAAAAAAAAGAAAGAAACAACTGTCTCATATTCAAAGCTCTATTCGTATAAGATCTTCAAATTATCCATTTCTAACCAATATTTATGGCAAGAAATAGCATTTGAGTAAATATTCTAACCTTTCCCAATCAATGATTATATATTCTTTTGATGGCATTCAAAACATCTTGATAATATAACTTAACCTTGAGCTTTTCTATCTGCTGCTCCAAACTTTTTTTTCCTTTAGAAATTCTCCTTAGGATCATGTAAGAGATGGCTTACTATGAAAAAGCCAAAAGGTATCACTCAGTTTCATGAGACGATTGACAAAAACCCAATACTGTAGTTATGGTAGTTTGAAATTCTGGGTCACCAGGTCTGAGAAAACTGGACTTCTGTTTCTCACTTACATTAATATTTCTTCTTATGATTCTATATTTTAAATTCTATATTTTAAGTATTTTCCATAGTTTTAAAGTCATATCTTAAATCTATTGCCAGAAAACAAAAATTACTAGATTTCTCTTATACAGTTGCATTTTCATGAAAGGGTTTTCTTCAAATTTCAACATATTTGTAATATTTGTGTTTTGATTCAAAGTTGAATATAGATGTTTTATTTTATTTAAAACAATGATACTGGCAGAGGTACCTTTCATGATGCTAGTAGATTAGGAGTTCTTAGTAAAATTGCTTGGACTGTGAGAAACATATTAATTATGACATATATATTTTTGTATGCAATGAATAATCTGAGCTGAGTGATTAAGTAAAGTTCAGTTCAGTCACTCAGTCATGTCCAACTCTTTGTGATGCCATGGGTTAAGGAAAAAAGCCGTATAAACTTGTGTTCTTAGAAAGATGACTTCATAGATGTCAGGAGAGCCTAATAGACAAAACTAAAACTTTTGGAATCAGCTCTCCAGGTTGAAATATTATTTCCATCACTTGTAGCTGGGTGACCTGGAGAAAGAAATGGCAACCCACTCTGGTAGTCTTGCCTAGAAAATGACATGGACAGAGGAATCTGGCAGGCTACATTCTATGGGTCTGCAAAGACCCACAGACATGACTGAGCAACTAACATAGCTGAGTGACCACTGTAACTGTGGCCTCTGTTATACATTTGCAAATTGGATGGTAAGCAATATCTACCCCACACAACAATTTTGAAAATCAACTTAGCTGATATATATCAAGCATTCAGAACAGGCTAACACTGGCTACCACTTATTTCATCTAATAATGGTATTCACAGATATTTTGTTGAGTTGATAAAGTGAACTCAACTAGAGTTAAGTCCTCCTTTTGGCATTGTGTCATTGAAGCTGAAGGGACGGGAAACCATATATTAAGACTATGCATCTAAAAGTGGAAACCACACTATGAATGAGCAAGTCCCATGAGTTACTCAACAAACATTTCACAGGCAAGTAGAGAATGCAGCAGATGGTACCTACCTATGTGGATCTGAGTACAGACGCACTGATTTCTGCCGAGGTCCAGCCCCGGCTGATCCAGGGTATTCGAAGGGGAGACGGAGTCGGTGACTATTTACATATTTATCAAAGATATAAAGAGTAATATAATGAGGATAGCTCAGTAGGAAAATTCAGTGGAGAAAAGAGGCTGAGTAGCTTGGTTTACGCGGGAGACCAATAAAACTTCAAGACAAGAAGTTTGCACCACTTACGTAGGCCGCAGGCACCCTCTCAAATAGCAGAAGGTGCCCCACCCTAGACACCTTCTCGAGTGAGTCTTAGAAGCCCAGGCATAATTAGTAAGCATGGTGGGTTCCGCGCTCCAGATGGAGACTTCAGCCAGAAGTTAAAGGGAAGAATGACATGGGGAGACCAAGCGTTGGTGAGCAAGGCCCGTAGCTTTATTTTTAACAGGGGCTTATATACCCTAAGTTACACATAGAGGATAATAGGGGATGCAAAGTCAGCAGTTTTTGATTCTTATCAAAAACCAGGGTTTCTTTCCTGCAAATGTATCATATACAAATGGTTTAGGTGATTTACATCATCTTCTGGCCAGAAGGCCTACTAACATTTTATGACTCTTGACAAGGACTTATCAACAAAGACTTATTTTCTCTAAGAGTAATTATTTTAAGGTTTGACACCGTATTCCGAAGATAAAATTGCATTCCTATAGGGTGGATGTGTAATGGGTTTACAACAAAGGAAAGAATTTTTTACCTTAAGGGTCTAAAGTTAATAACACCAAGGCCACTACTTATTTTTTCTACATACCAACTATATTAATTAATACACATTCAAGGATACAATTCAGGGGATGTAAAAACTTGGCAACAAGCATTGGCTCATCAATGAAATCCTTTACTAGTTTATTCTGACAGTTTCTAACTCTCTGAGAGGTTCTAAGCTATTTGAATATCTTAATCTTCCTGTGTCTCTCTCGAGGCTGGGAGACTATAAACAATCGTATGCATAGCTGTAGGAGTCCGGGTAAACTTGTCAGGCGAGTTAGAGAGCCATCTGAGGGGTCTGGATTTAAACACTCCTAATTGCCCAGGAACTTTATTAATTGGAGCTGTAAGTTAACTCTTTGACAGAGAGAGCGAGATGGTGGTGGGGGACAGCCCCCAGTAAAGTCAGAGGTGAGAGCACAAAGCAATAAAGTAGGCAGACTCTGGTTTTTTGGGGGGCAGATGCTCGAGAATATCTGGGGGGACTCCTGAGGCTCGATCCCGCCTTTGCGTTTGCCGAGCCTCCTTCCTCATGACCTTTGTCACGAGTGGAATGCCTCACCGGCTCCCGGCAGATTTCCCTAGCACAACAAAAGATCTTTCTGGCCGTAGAGCTCCAAAGATGTAACTCTAAAAGGTAGGTAACTGACTGATCAGAAGAATTTTTTGGTTATGGCCATGGAAAGTGGCAATTTCCACTCTACCATCCACAGATATTAGCATGAGACAGCTTAAGACACTTCCTTTCAATTAATAACATACCATTGAACATTGAAGTTCACCTCAGAAGGTGCAGAAGGAATGGCAAAACTTTTAACAAAATTGAGTTTAATCCTAACAACTAGAATGTCATTGAATTTTGTTGAGTTTACTTGGAAGAACCGAGAATAAATGTTTTGAAATCTAGTATAAATAGCGGGCTTCCCCGATCGTTCAGCAGGTAAAAAATTGCTTGTAATGCAGGAGACACAGGAGATGCAGATTCAGTCCCTGGTTCAGGAAGATTCCCTGGAGGAGAAAATGACAACACACTCCAGTATTTTTGCCTGGAAAATCCTATGAACAGAGGAGCCTGGCAGGCTATAGTACAAAGGGTCGCAGAGTCAGACACAACTGAACATGAGCACAGCTAATGGATAAACGTTGAGTCAAAATAGAATTTGGTAAAATATGAGAAATGAAATATATTTGTACACTTGCAAAGTTGTATTCTGCAAAAAATGTTATCTGAGTTATGCATTAAAAATAAAATGTATATTTTTCTACAAAGAAATACTGTGCAATATTATACACCTCATACTTAAGTAAATAAAGTGACTCTTAGCACTTCTGTGCTTACCCGGTGGCTCAGCTGGTAAAGAAACCACCTGCAATGTGGAAGACCTGCGTTTGATCCCTGGGTTGGGAAGATCCTCTGGAGAAGGGAACTGGTTACTCACTCCAGTATTCTGGTCTGGAGAATTCCATGGCCTGTACAGTCCATGATGTCGCAAAGAGTTGGACATGACTGAGCAACTTTAATTTTGTCTTTAGTACTTCTATTTCTTCAAAACTAAAGAAAATGACTTCCTCTACTGCAGTGGGTAGGTGAACTTGAAAGTACTAATAACCTCAAAACAATTTTAATCGATTTCAGTTTGCATAGTTTTTGTGATTTCATAGAATTTCATGGCAAAATTTAAATTTGAGCCCTTAAGGAAAAAGGGCTTTCAAATCAAGTTAAATATTTGTCATTCAAAGCATATGATTTGATTGTGCAAATGTTGTTGACACAACAGCAGTGTAAACTTGCCTGTGAAGGCTTCACTATGTCTAATGAAATAAAAGATTTATGAGACCTTTGTTGTTGGTGTTGTTTGTGGTTAATGCACAATAATCTGTATTGAAGACAGCAATACCTGTGATTTGCCACACCTACTATTAAGGAAGTATAGAAGATGATGTGAAGATGGTGATGTTAAAACTCAGGAAACCATCTACCTTTTCTACACTGGCACTGTCTATTCCTGCCACCATGATCTACTATGGCAACAACTACGGGGCTATGAATATGATAGGCTTAGCTGTGGCTATCAAGGATATGGTGACTATGGATATGACTGCTGTTGCCCCTATTACTATGGAAAATATTGGTCATAAACATTCTACTGAAAAACTCTAGAGCCACTGAATCCACTATATTTGTCCTCTTGTGAAATAGAGATTCTGCTGTTGGGCTTACTCATCTCATCCTGTCTCTTCAAAAAGCAACAATCTAAATTGAAATCTAAACCATCATGAAAATAATTCAGATCTCATCTTTCCCTGGTTCCATTGTGCAAGATCATAAAGATTTTTTTTTTCTTAAATTCAATGAAAAGTTTCCTTTTGTTCTCTAAGTATATCTTTTAATAAATTTAATGTCTTTGCAAATATGATACACTTTCACATCATTGCATATGGATGATTGTAACAAAAAAACTTGTATTTACTATCCCAAGGGATTGACTGACCCAAAGCTTACCTCCACCCTTTATTTCCTAGCTTTTGTCTCTCTGCATATTTCTCATGCTGTTTAAACCTGAATTTCCATGGGACATAGTTAATTTCTTCCTCATCAATAAATTCAACTTCCTTTTAACTCACAAACAAAATGGCTCAAAACACACGTGAAGTCTGGTAGCTGCATGGGGTTGTCTGTCCATTTCCCTGGAACACAGAGGAACATTTTAAGTGGTGCTTCTGTGAGTTTTCCAGGTGTCTGTTTTCTATTTGCTGGTATACTCTTAGTTGCTTGATGTCATTCATATAGAATTTGTGTCAAGCTTGAAATTGAATATATAAGTCCTGAGGCAGCCCTAAGAACCTGGATGTCCTTTTAATAAATCTATTTATCATAAAGCTTCAATACTTTGGCCACCTGATGTGAAGAGCTGAATCACTGGAAAAGACCCTGATACCGGGAAAGATTTTGGGCAGGAGGCAAAAGGGGTAACAGAGGATGAGATGGCTGGATGGCATCGCCAAGTCAATGGACATGAGTTTGAACAAACTTCTTGAGATAGTGAAGGACAAACAAAGAAGCCTGGCATACTGCAGTCCATGGGGTCACATAGAGCCAGACACGACTGAGCCACTGAGCAAGTTTCAGTTCAGTTCAGTTCAGTCACTCAGTCGTATCCGACTCTTTGTGACCCCAAGAACCATAGTACGCCAGGCCTCCCTGTCCATCACCAACTCCCAGAGTCCACCCAAACACATGCCCATTGAGTCAATGATGCCATCCAACCATCTCATCCTTTGTTGTCCACTTCTCCTCCTTCCCTCAATCCCTCCCAGCATCAGAGTCTTTGCAATGAGTCAGCTCTTCGCATCAGGTGGCCAAAGTATTGGAGTTTCAGCTTCAACATCAGTCCCTCCAATGAACACCCAGGACTGATTTCCTTTACGATGGACTGGTTGGATCTCCTTGCAGTCCAAGGGACTCTCAAGAGTCTTCTCCAACACCACAGTTCAAAAGCATCAATTCTTCAGTGCTCAGCCTTCTTCACAGTCCAACTCTCACATCCATACATGACGACTGGAAAAACCATAGCCTTGACTAGACAGAATTTTGTTGGCAAAGTAATAGCTCTGCTTTTTAATATGCTGTTAGGTTGGTCATAACTTTCCTTCCAAGGAGCAAGTGTCTTTTAACTTCATGGCTGCAATCACCATCTGCAGGAATTTTGGAGCCCAGAAAAAAAAAGTCAGCCACGTTTTCCACTGTTTCCCATCTATTTGCCATGAAGTGATGGGACTGGATGCCATGATCTTCGTTTTCTGAATGTTGAGCTTTAAGCCAACTTTTTCACTCTTTTCTTTCATTTTCATCAAGAGACTCTTTAGTTCTTCTTCACTTTCTGCCATAAGGGTTGCGTCACCTGCGTATCTGACGTTATTGATATTTCTCCCGGCAATCTTGATTCCAGCTTGTGCTTCTTCCAGCCCAGCGTTTCTCATGATGTACTCTGCATAGAAGTTAAATAAGCAGGGTGACAATATACAGCCTTGACGTATTCCTTTTCCTACTTGGAACCAGTCTGTTGTTTCATGTCCAGTTCTAACTGTTGCTTCCTTACCTGCATACAGGTTTCTCAAGAAGCAGATCAGGCGATCTGGTATTTCCATCTCTTTCAGAATTTTCCACAGTTCATTGTGATCCTCACAGTCAAAGGCTTTGGCATAGTCAATAAAGCAGAAATAGATGTTTTTCTGGAACGCTCTTGCTTTTTTGATGATCCAGCGGATGATGGCAATTTGATCTCTGGTTCCTCTGCCTTTTCTAAAACCAGCTTGAACATCTGGAAGTTCAAGGTTCACATATTGCTGAAGTCTGGCTTGGAGAATTTTGAGCATTACTTTATTAGCATGTGAGATGAGTGCAATTGTGTGGTAGTTTGAGCATTCTTTGGCATTGCCTTTCTTTGGGATTGGAATGAAAACTGAATTTTTCCAGTCCTGTGGCCACTGCTGAGTTTTCCAAATTTGCTGGCATATTGAGTGCAGCACTTTCATAGCATCATCTTTTAGAATTTGAAATAGCTCAACTGGAATTCTATTGCCTCCACTAGCTTTGTTCATAGTGATGCTTCCTAAGGCCCACTTGACTTCACATTCCAGGATGTCCAGCTCTAGGTGAGTGGGAGTGATCATACCTTTGTGATTATCTGGTTCATGAAGATCTTTTTTGTACAGTTCTGTGAATTCTTGCCACCTTTTCTTAGTATCTTCTGCTTCTGTTAGGTCCATATCATTTGTCCTTTATTGACCCCCATCTTTGCATGAAATGTTCCCTTGGTATCTCTAATTTTCTTGAAGAGATCTCTAGTCTTTCCCATTCTATTGTTTTCCTCTATTTCTTTGCATTGAGCAAGTTTATCATAGACCATTTTGATTATGAAGTCCATTTCATGTGTTCAGCCATTCATTCATTCATTCAGTACTGAGCTCCTAAAGTACACCAAACATGTTGCTGTGTTGGGAGAGAGCATTTTGTAAAAGATTATTTGAAATAATCATTGTGACACTACTAAGTTTTATTTGGGTATCAGTTCAGTTCAGCCGCTCAGTAGTGTTTGACTCTTTGCCACCCCATGAATCGCAACACGCCAGGCCTCCCTGTCCATCACCAACTCCCAGAGTTCACCCAAACTCATGTGCATCGATTCAGTGATGCCATCCAGCCATCTCATCCTCTGTCGTCGCCTTCTCCTCCTGCTCCCAATCCCTCCCAGCATCAGGGTCTTTTCCAATGAGTCAACTCTTCGCATGAGGTACTGGAGTTTCAGCCTCAGCATCAGTCCTTCCAATGAACACCCAGCACTCATCTCCTTTACGATGGACTGGTTGGATCTCCTTGCAGTCCAAGGGACTCTCAAGAGTCTTCTTCAAAACCACAGTTCAAAAGCATCAGTTTTTTCGGCACTCAGCTTTCTTTACAATCCAACTCTCACATCCATACATGACAACTGGAAAAACCATAGCCTTGACTAGATGGACCTTTGTTGGCAAAGTAATGTCTCTGCTTCTTAGTATGCTATATAGGTTGGTCATAACTTTCCTTCCAAGGAGTAAGCATCTTTTAATTTATTTGGGTATAGCATTTATAAAATCCTGACATCCATGTAATATTAAAGTATTGAATGTAGAATATTCTAATTCATTTTAAAGTTTTTGCTAAATGAAGAGTTTTAATGGGTTTTGACCCCATTTGTAAAAAAAAAAAAAAACTTCTCAATTAATTTGTATAAACATGCTACTGAAATTAAAGAGAGTATTAATTTATTAGCTAAATTTCAAAAACAAATTGCATAACTAGATAGTGGAATTAAAAAGATGGTAACAATAACTCTGTATGCAAGAGAGCAAAAGAGACACAGATGTATAGAACAGTCTTTTGGACTCTGTGGGAGAGGGAGAGGGTGGGATGATTTGGGAGAATGGCATTGAAACATGTATAATATCATATAAGAAATGAATCGCCAGTCTAGGTTTGATGTAGGATACAGGATGCTTGGGGCTGGTGCACTGGGATGACCCAGAGGGATTGTACAGGGAGGGAGGTGGGAGGGGGTTCAGGAAGGGGAACACGTGTACACCTGTGGCGGATTCATGTTGATGTATGGCAAAAACAATACAATATTGTAAAGTAAAAAATAATAATAATAAAGAAATGATAAATGGTTTAAAAATTATTAAAAAGTAAAAATGATTTGGTTGATGTAACATATTTTCCAACCTTTAAAATAAATTGAATTTGAAAATAAATTTCAAATTTATGTTTTCACAAAATTTTAAACAAATTTTCCTAATGTCCTATACCACGATCTGTATAATATAAATTCTTTCTCTTATAAATAATTCTGTATGTTTTGTACTTAATGAGTATTTAGTGGTAATTAATACATTTAAACATTTGGAGATAAATTGTTATATTTAAATTTGAGATTCAACCTCAAAATATTGGGTGGTATGGTTTTCTTGCATGTGTGCTCAATTGCTTCAATAATGTCTGACTCTTTACAATGCTATGGAGTGTAGCCCCAGTCCATGGGATTCTCCAGGCAAGGGTACTAGAGTGAGTTGCCATGCCGTCCTTCAGGGGATCTTCTCTACCCAGGAATGGAACTCATGTCTCCTGCATTACAGGTGAATTATTTACCGCTGAGCCACCGGGGAAGTCCCATGGTTTTCTTACCTAAAAGTTTAAAGAATTCCTGCTCTAGACCAGGAATTCTCAAAGTGTGATCTTTTGACCCCTGTGGGAACTGAAGACCCTCTCAAGGGTCCATAAGACTCAAACTATTTTCACATGTTTATTTACTTTTTTAATCTAATAAATTCATGAATATACAGTAACATTTTCCAGATACATGTTATAACATATGCTACCACAACTGATTAAATACAGAGTCAAATATGAGATACCCATGCCACACATTTCTTCTGCCATTATTTCAAGAAATCTTTTCTGGAAAAACTCAAGGACAACTTTAAAACCAAGCTGAGGATTTGGGAACCTAAAAGGTGAAATGTGGGGGGAAACTCAGCATTATACTTGGATTTCTTTTTTAAAAAATGATTAATTGCATAATATAATGGTGTACTCACATGAAATGAATCAAGTCATGGTTATAATTAAATAAAAACTCTCAAGATAAAAAATGATATATGATTTTATATTAGCATTTGAATGTAGTAAATATTTTATTTACTGACTAGTTTAATGACAGTAATGAGTAGAAAATATTATTTAGTCTGAAGAGTCATTTGCCTGAAAGAATTACATAATTTAAAAGATAATTTAATTCAGGTACCTCCTCACTTTATCACTTCACTGCTCAAATAGGCATTCTCTGGGTTCCTTGATTGCATATGAAAAAAATTATTAAAATTGAGCCAAAGGGCTTAACATTGACAACATTTCAAAGAACTTGAGTATGGACTTTAAAACTGAGTAAGAAAATCTCCAAAATACAAAAGGAATCTCTAAAATTAAGGACATGTGACAGGATTATTGGATCCCAGGATAAAGTTTATAATATTTGCTGTAAGGCCCTCTCCCTACTTTTTCAAACAAGTGTTTCAGGAAGTTTTGTTTTTATTTTTATTTTTTTTTAAATATGGAATGATTCATGAATGTACATGTCATCTTTATACAGAAGCCATGGTAATCTCTGTATCGTTTCATTTTTTGTGTGTGTGTATATATGCTGCTGAAGTTTTGAAGTTTTATTATTATGAAGCTTTACTATTCAAGTTTGTCTGAAATATACTATAGAAAGTATATAAAATTCTATGTGCAGATGGTGACACTCAAATTGAGGGAAATAACTCCCTGCTATACAACTGAAACTTTCATCTCTGATACCAGGCACTGTTATAGCAATCGTCAAGGTGGTCTGGGGTGTGGCTCTGGTCCTGGCCATAGGTGGAGCCCATACCATGGCTGCTGCTGCCTGTGTTGCTAGAGCAGATCCTGACCCTGTGGATTCTACTGGTATATCCAGAGCAACACAGTCTGCTGCACTCCTTCATTGGGATTCCTCACTCTGCTTCCATGGTTAATCACAGGAATGTGTGTGTGTGCTTAGTCGCTAAGTCATATCTGACTCTTTGTGACCCTATGGACTGTAGCCAGCCAGGCTCCTCTGTCCATTGGATTTCCCGGGCAAGAATACTGGAGTGGGTTGCCATTTTTTTCTCCAGGGAACCTTCCCAGTCCAGAGAATGAACCCATGTCTCCTGTGTCTCTTGCATTGTGGCAGATTCTTTACTCACCGAGTCATTGTGAAGCCAATCACAAGAATAATTCTATCCTTTTTAGGAGCTATGACAGGCTTATCCAAGGTTAACCTGGAAAACATGAAGTTCAAATCTGATATACTTCTCAGCTGATGAAAATAGCCAGGTATGTGTTAAAAATTATAGATGTCTTATCTTTGACACCAATATATTTGTTTTCTAATGTTGATCAATATTTTTCATATGCAACAATTTTAAGTTAATTTTTAATGAACTTATTCAGCATTATTTTGCTATGTTTACATTAACGTGCATGTCTCTGTGGGAAACTGCATTTGGATATTCCCTTTGTTTGCTTTTTTTTTCTGAGACAATCATTTTCTAAAAGAGTATGGCTATGACCATCAGTTCCTTATAACAACATGAGTATAAAAACTGTGTTTATAGGAAGCACTATTATTCATATGTAAACACATTAAATGCCATGTCACACAATAATAGCCCTATTTTCTATGACATATGTAGGAAATATCTATCTTTGGCTTGTTTTTCAAAAATTTTGCAGTTAAGTTGTATCTTCAGGTTTGTGCCTTAGGGTCTGTGTAAATGGTTTACTCTGCCTCTCCTATTTCTTGCTCTTCCTTTGAATTTAACAGATAAAGAATACAATGCATACCTTCATCTTTGCTGGGTCTGTTCACATTTTAGTAATGAGATCTACCAGAAAAAGCCCCTGGCTCCCTTCTTGGTAAACAATGTTTCAGCAGGCCAGATCACCACCTTTCATTTGCATTAGGAATATTCATGTTGTTATTTCCCTTCCAATTTGAATAAAACAAAATGACTTTTCTGAATTATCCTAGCTTTCTTCCCCAGGCAAGTGATGAAAAGAAATCTCCATTAATAAGACATTAGTGAGGAGCAGAACATCTGAATATTCCCAGGCATCATCCAGACAGTATTCTCAGATATCAACACATATGGCTAGAAGCACTCCAGATATTTCAAAAAATTTATTCTTCCTTGCAGAACTTTCGACAGTATAACACTTTACATTATAAGAAGTCCTATTTCATTGTCTCAACAACTGATTTAAAGAATTCTCCTCCAATTTTTCCTGTAGAATGGTGGATTTTTCTCAAAGGACCTTGCATAACTGACACATGATCAAGTAATGAATAATAAAAAAGATATTATTCACAAATAAGGGATTGAAATCCTGTAGCTAGATGAGTGGCTGGTACATAGTAAGTGCTTAATAAATATTTTGAACAAATAAATTAAGGACACTGAATAATGTCATAAACCGTCTCCCTGGAATTTCATATTTTACTTTAACAGACGATGAGAAAGTAGGAATATAAACCATCTCCAGAGTCTTGTGCAAATAATGTTATTTCACCCAGAAAGTATTGATTGTCTCATTGTGTGCTCTCAGTAGTGTACTCAGAATGGAACACAGCTTTATAAGAGGAAAAGAGACTTTCTCAGTCCTCACTCAACTGTGCTATGGCTGCAAAGAGATTGAAGATAAGAATTATATGACTCTGAATATACAGGTAGGGTAGATCAAAACTACTTTTTAATCTATAATGGACTAGATGTACACATTCACCTATGTAAATCTACGCTACTTTTCAAAAGATTCTATTTGCATTTCATCTTGGAGCTAGGTTTCTGTCGACCAGATCACTGTGTCTTCCCCATTCAGCCTTTCCAAGCCAACCTCTTTTGCTTCTCCATCTAGTTTCTAGGCAAAGTCAGCAAGAATGAATGCCTCCAACACTGAATTTAAGTGTTCATTTTAAAGTCTAACCTGACTCATGGCCTCCGCTAAGAGAGAACCTGTTTTTTCACAAGTGAAAAGTATTTTTTATCTCCATCACACACTCTCCTTATAGTTGCCTTCAGGACAGAATTCCATACATGCACAAATAATTATGTGTTCCCCATGTTGATACCCAGCAGCCTTGGGAGGACACCTCACTCCAGACCCCCAGGACAACTGTGAGAGCAATAGAACACTGAGGAAGACAGAGCAGTGTGGGGGAAGATGGATGGAGGCATCCTCAGACCTCTACTTAGGCTGATGAAAGAGGAACCCTACTTTGGAACAAATTTGACACACTGTGATAGAGAAAAGCAAAAAAATCCTGCCCAGTCTCTGCAGAAAGATCAATCTTAATAGTTTTACTGAGCTGTAATTGATATGCAGAAAAACTGCATATGCTTAAAGGACTGGGTACCCTTTGATGAATTTTGACATATGACTAAACCTGTGATACTGTCATCACAGTCAAGGTGATAAACATATCCGTCAGCTCCAAAAGATTCCTCCTGCCCTTTCCTTTCTCTTATTGTTATTGAGGTAGGTACACTCAACATGAGATCTATATTTTTAACAAACTTCTGAGCATACAAGACAGTATTGCTAACTACAGGCGCAATGCAGTGTAGCAGATCTCTGGAAGTTACTCATCTTGTATAACTGAAACTTTATACATTTTGGGTAGCAACTCCTCATTTCTCCCTCCCTCCCCAGCCCTTGACTACCTCCATTCCACTCTATTTTATGAGCTGATTATGAGATGCCTCATATAAGTCACAGTCCTTCTGTGACTGACTTGTTTCACTTAGCAATTAAATGTCCTCCAGATTCAACCATGTTGTCACAAAGGCAGAATTTACTTCTTTTTTAATGTGTGTGTATTCTTAGGCATTCAGTCATGTCTGACTCTGTGATCCTTTGGACTGTAGCCTCCTAGGCTCCTCTGTCCATGGGATTTTTCAGGCAAGAATACTGGGGTGGGTTGCCATTTCCTTCTCCAGAGGATCTTCCTGATCCAAGGATCAAACCCATGTCTCCTGTGGTCCTGCATGGCAAATGGATTCTTTACCCACTGAGCCATCAGGGACGCCCTTATTTTTCAGGGCTGACTAATATTCCACTGTATATCTATACTGCATTGTCTTAATACACTCATCCATCAATAGACATTTGGATTTCTTCTGTGGCATTACTATTGTTAATAATGCTTCTTTAAACGTGGGAGTGCAGATATCTTTTCCAGATCCTAATTTCAATTCTTTTGACTATATACCTGGTTATATGCCCAAAAGTGGGATTGTTGGATTATATATTAGTTCCATTTTTATGTTTTTGAACAACTGTCATACTACAACATTTTATATTACCAAAAACAGTATATGAAGCTTCCAATATCTCCACATTTTTTGGTTCTAGTGGTAAAGAATCTGCCTGCTGATCCAGGAGATGTAAGAGACATGGGTTTGATCCCTGGGTAGGGAAGATCCCCGCGAGGAGGACATGACAACCCACTCTAGTATTCTTACCTGGCGAATCCCATGGACAGAGGAGATTGGAGGGCTACAGTCCATAGAGTTGCAAAGAGTCGGACATGACTGAAGCAGCACACAAGAAGAGCAAATACATAAGCCAATGTTTTATTCTATAAAAAGGTTGTACATTTTCCTAAAATAACAAAAAGAAGCATAATTTCAGATAAAAGTACAGGTGCTTTTATAGTGGCATTTACATATCCATTATGAAATATTGAAGGAATATTTCCCTTGGGGAGAGAAATTATATAAAAAATACATAAGCATTTTGGCAGAATTCTTACTTTAGTTAAATTATCTGCCCGTGCACTTATAAACCCACCTGAAGAGTCAGCATTCTGTAGAAATTCCATAAAACCAGGTCTAGGAATTTTCACTATCTTGCTTTGATGTAGTTTTGAAAACATACTAAAGATTTATTACTGGAGTCTTATGACTTTAGTTTAAGAAGCCTAACCTGAAAGAAAAATAAAATCTAGCCTATGAGAGTCTCTTTGATAAAATCAAATGAGCTTAAGAAAGTTTTCTTATGCAAATTACATATTTGGGGCTTTGGGGGAATTAGTGGTAAAGAACCTGCTTGCCATTGCAGGAGTTGTTAAGAGACTCAAGTTTGATCCCTAAGTCAGAAAGATCTCAAGGAGGAGGGCATGGCAACCCACTCCTGTATTCATATTTGGAGAATCCTATGGACAGAGGAGCCTTGCAGGCTATGGACATAGAGTAGCAAAGAGTCAGACACAGCTGAAGCGACTTAGCACACACACATATTATGTAAATTGGCATGAATTACCAGCTCAGCATCTTCCTATGATTTGCCCACCACTGCTGCTGCTGCTAAGTCGCGTCAGTCGTGTCCGACTCTGTGCGACCCCATAGACGTCTGGCAGCCCACCAGGTTCCCCTGTCCCTGAGATTTTTCAGGCAAGAACACTGGAGTGGGTTGCCATTTCCTTCTCCAGTGCATGAAAGTGAAAAGTGAAAGTAAAGTTGCTCAGTCATGTCTGACTCTCAGCAACCCCACGGACTGCAGCCTACCAGGCTCCTCCATCCATGGGATTTTCCAGGCAAGAGTACTGGAGTGGGGTGCAGGCCCTGGGAAAAGTGATATTCAGACTGAGGACACTTGTTCCTTGATTTTCCATTAAACCTTCGATTTCTGACACCTTGTGCCTCTACAGCAACTACTTTGGTGGCCTAGGCTGTGGCTACGGCTACGGCTAAGGCAGGTGTGGCTTTGACAGGTGTCACCCAACTTGCTGAGGCAGATACTGGTCCTATTGATTTTACTGAGAAGCTTCTAGAGACATTCCAGGACTCCTGTGTTCCCTGACTCCACTTTCTGAGTTCTTCTTAGGAAATAGATATTATTTCATTTCCAGGCTATTAGGAAGGAAAGAATCCTTGAAATTTTACTGTATCATCTCAGTTGACTAATCATCTGAAATATCTTGTATTATCAAACAAAATATTTCTCCTGTTACTGTATTACAATTATTACTCTGAGTATGAGAAGAGACTCACTTCAGTCACTCAGTCGTGTCCAAATCTTTGGGATCCCATGAACTGCAGTATGCCAGGCCTCCCTGTCCATCATCAACAACCGGAGTCCACCCAAATCCATGTTCATTGTGTCGGTGATGCCATCCAACCATCTCATCCTCTGTCGTCCCCTTCTTCTCCTACCTTCAATCTTTCCAGGCATCAGGGTCTTTTCAAATGAGTCAGCTCTTTGCATCAGGTGACCAAAGTATTGCAGTTTCAGCTTCAACATCAGTCCCTCCAATGAACACTCAGGACTGATCTCCTTTAGGATGGACTGGTTGGATCTCCTTGCAGTCCAAGGGACTCTTAAGAGTCTTCTCCAACACCACAGCTCAAAAGCATCAATTTGGCTCTCAGCTTTCTTTATAGTCCAACTTTCACATCCATATATGACTACCAGAAAAACCATAGGCTTGACTAGATGGACCTTTGTTGGCAAAGTAATGTCTCTGCTTTTTAATATGCTAGGTTTAATATGTCTAGGTTGGTCATAGCTCATGGTCATGGTCATGGTCATGGTCAATTTCATGGCTGCAATCACCATCTACAGGGATTTTGGGGCCCAGAAAAATAAAGTCAGCCACTGTTTCCACTGTTTTCCCATCTATTTGCCATGAAGTGATGGAACTGGATGCCATGATCTTAGTTTTCTGAATGTTGAGCTTTAAGCCAACTTTTTCACTCTCTTCTTTCACTTTCATCAAGAGGCTCTTTAGTTCTTCTTCATTTTCTGCCATAAGGGTGGTGTCATCTGTATATCTGAGGTTATTGATATTTCTCCCGGCAATCTTGATTCCAGCTTGTGCTTCCTTCAGCCCAGTGTTTCTCATGATGTACTCTGCATAGAAGTTAAATAATCAGGGTGACAATATACAGCCTTGACTTACTCCTTTTCCTATTTGAAACCAGTCTGCTGTTCCATGTCCAGTTCTAACTGTTGCTTCCTGACCTGTATACAGGTTTCTCAAGAAGCAGGTCTGGTGGTCTGGTATTCCCATCTCTTGAAGAATTTTCTACAGTTTATTGTGATCCTCACAGTCAAAGGCTTTGGCATAGTCAATAAAGCAGAAATAGATGCTTTTCTGGAACTCTTTTGCTTTTTCCATGATCCAGCATATGTTGGTAATTTGATCTCTAGTTCCTATGCCTTTTCTAAAACCAGCTTGAGCATCTGGAAGTTCATGGTTCATGTATTGCTGAAGCATGGCTTGGAGAATTTTGAGCATTACTTTACTAGCGTGTGAGATGAGTGCAATTGTGCAGTAGTTTGATCATTCTTTGGCATTGCCTTTCTTTGGCATTGGAATGAAAACTGACCTTTTCCAGTCTGTGGCCACTGTTGAGTTTTCCAAATTTGCTGGCATGTTGAGTGCAGCACTTTCACAGCATCATCTTTTAGAATTTGAAATAGCTCAACTGGAATTCCATTGCCTCCACTAGCTTTGTTCATAGTGATGCTTCCTAAGGCCCACTTGACTTCACATTCCAGGATGTCTGGCTCTTAGTGACTGGGAGTGATCACACCTTCATGATTATCTAGATCGTGAAGATCTTTTTTGTACAGTGCTTCTGTGTATTCTTGCCACCTCTTCACTCATTGGAAAAGACTCTGAGTCTGGGCAAGATCGAAGGCAAAAGGAGAAGAGGGTGGCAGAGGATGAGATGGTTAGATAGCATCACCAACTCAATGGACATGAAGCTGAGCAAACTCCAGTAGCCTGTGGTGTTGGCCCAGATGGTAAAGAATCTGCCTGCAATGCAGGAGACCCAGGTTTCATCCCTGGGTCAGGAATATCCCCTGGAAAAGGAAATGGTAACCCACTCAAATATTCTTGCCTGGAGAATTCCGTGAACAGAGGAACCTAGTGGGCTATAGCCCATGCAGTCGGAAAAGAATTGGATACAACTGAGTGACTAATACTTTCACTTTCACCTTCCAGGAGATAGTGAAGGACAGGGAAGCCTGGAGTGCAGTCCATGGGATCACAAAGAGGTTGACACAACTTAGCAACTGAACAACAAACACAAAAATCCTTCATGCAGGAAAAAAAAAAATTCCATCTTCAATAAAATCGTCTGTATTGACAACATTGCATGTTTACATGACTTTTTTAATATCTGTTGCATGCACAAGTGTAAGAGTGTTATTGTGACAAAAACATTGTCTTCCTCCATATGTTAAGAAGTTGAAACCTAAGAATAAGTTATTTCTAAATGAAACTTGCTTTTAATAAAACTGTACTCACTGCAACCATTTACACATTATCATATTAAAACAATAGCCCACAAGCTAAGATCTGAAATAATGTGTAAACTCCACAACAGTGCTCTTATACCCTGTCACCATATTCTGTGTACTCATGTGTTTGGCCATTTCCTTCTTTTATATATTTGGATATTTAGGACTATACTTCTTGGTGGTATGCTTGGACTTTCCACTTCACATTCTTTAAATTATCCTCTATGTCCCATCTCTGAGTGAGAGTAGCACAGAGTAGGTCTGCACATTATTTTTGTCAATGAGAATCTCTAGAAAGTACCACCCCATTACCACATCAGCACAGCAGGCATTAGAAATTAAATCACTGCTTTTGCAGAACAGTAGTTTTGAATTTTATATTTTCAAATTCTATGTTGAAGCTATTAAACTTATTTTTATACTGAATGCAACCTTCCTTCAGACTCTATCAGGAAACAAAATCAGAATAATATAATTTCAACATTAGTCTGTTGAAGACTCATTTTGACTTGACATTTTGTTTTGTTTAAACTTTCATTTAAAATTATAAACTTTTCCTCAAATTACTGGTAAGGGCAAAGCCATTTTAACAATATGAAATATCAATATGTTGTGTGATGCAGATATTATTAAGACTAATATAGAATTGCAAAATTAAATTTATTCTAAAAACTGGGTCATAAGATTCAATAAGAACATTTATGGTTTGCCATAAAGTACTAGAAGTCAGGTCTCACTCTCTCAGTATGAAAAATGTTTTAATTCATGTATCCTCTAGTATAATGGAGTGTTCTCAAATGGCTTTCTAAAAATATTACAGTGATGATGTTATGAAAGAAAAATCAAATAATAGTAAGAACACACAGCACCACTGATGACATTTACATGGCTCCAGCACCAAAGGTAGTGCCTGGCAGTTATAAGAAATCAAGTTCTTTTCATTTCTGGATTTTTTAAATGAATAAACAGAAAATAAATGAATCAATGAATAAGGCTGACAATTCTTTGTTAATCCTTTATGTGACTTTGAAGTTGTTTTAAAATTGAGAGTTTAATTTTAAAATAAAGAGCATGTGAAAAAAAACATGGCTATTCAAATTTATATATATTTATCTTTCTCCAGAGCCTCAACACTCAAATAATTCTATTTCATCCAATTGGTATCATTCATATCCTTCCCAGGGAAACCTCAGAGGGAAAGGTGAATTCAGTAGCTGTGGGAGAGAAGAGGGTTTGTACTCCACCATCTTACCTTACCTTCCAAAGGCCATGAAAACCTGGAAGACATGTGCAAAATATCAAATCACTCTCTGATGATTCTGATGAAAGAATTGCATTATGTGTTTAAAATTGTCTAATAGAATAAGCTAAAATTACTTTTTATACCTAGATTGAAAACGTCATCAGCTATCTCATATGTTCTCGATACCCTTCTTAAGTGATACTGTGAAAGCACCGTTGCTTCAGTAGATTTCAGCCACAAATACTACCTCTCCTTTTTAGTTCACATTAAGATATAACCAGGGGCTTCCCAGGTGGCTAGTAAAGAATCTCCCTGCTAATACAGGAGATACAAGAGATGCAAGCTTGATCTCTGGGTTAGGAAGATCTCCTGGAGGAGGATATGACAATCTACTCCAGTATTCTTGTCTGAAGAATCCCATGACAGAGGATCCTGGTGGGTTGCAGTTCATGGGGTCACAAAGAGTCAGATATGACTAAGTGACTGAACATGCACAGATATAACCAACATTGGCAAGAAAAACAAAACCCAGCTGAGTTATAAAAAGTAAATATTCAATTAAACATGAAAACCTGGAGCATACTCTCCTATAAACAAGAAATATTTCTCTGTATGCAGCAAGAACATCCAGTGGATTCCTAAGCATAACAACTATCTTATGATACAAAAGGGCCCTCTGATACTGATAAGTTAACCTATACATGCATCTTTCAGAGACAACCCAGAAAAGTAAGAGGAAACCCTAGGAACCTCACAGTGATGAAGAAGAAGATTATAGAGAAAACAACTCCACCAGCATCATTAAACTGAGACTTTCTAATTTTCCACGTCTATTTCAATAAGATTTAATCATACTGTGCAGATGAATGCATAAAATGCCATCTATTTCTACTAATAAATAGATTAAAAGCTTTCTGGATGTCAAACCATGATAAATTAATGAAAAAATAATATATAATATAAAATAAATGCTAATGTCATAGGTAAACATCAACTGCATGAAATATGATCAAACATACATTGAATAAAATCATATTGAAAGAACAGGTGTATTAATAGTAGGAGAGAAATGTATTTGTAGTTAGTCAATTAGTCAATGCCATTAGTCAATGAAAAACATTTTGGTGTGAAAAATCCTTTGCTGTAACTGAAAACAGTTCTTAAATTTTATAGACATATAACTTCAATAACTTTCCATTTCCAACTGTCTACTGCATATCTGATTATGTACTGGAAGTTAATATTCTTCAAATGGAAATAGGGAGGAAAACCACAGTAAGGTCTTATATGTTTCATGGAGTTATATAGAGCCTTATCCACGATATTAAATATATATTTTATGTAGGTCACATCCAGTAGTCATGCACAGATATGAGTTGAACCATAACAAAGCCTGAGTGCTGAAGAATTGATGCTTTCAAACTGTGGTGCTGGAGAAGACTCTTGAGAGTCCCTTGGACTGCAAAGAGATCAAACCAATCAAACTTAAAGGAAACCAACCCTGAATATTCATTGGAAGGACTGATAACAAAGCTGAAACTCCACAATTTTGACCACCTAATGTGAAGAGCCAACTCACTGGAAAAGACCCTGATGCTGGGAAAGATGGAAGGCAAAAGGAGAAGGGGACAAAAGGATGAGATGGTTAGATAGCATCACTGACTCAGTGAACATGAATTTGAGCAAACTGCAGCGACTAAGCCACAGCACACCAGGAGATAGTGAAGGACAAGAAAACCTGGAGTCCTTGGGATCTCAAAGAGACAAACATGACTTAAGGACTGAACACCAAATGTAGGTCACATAGAATGGATGAAAATGTTCAAAATAGAAGAGAATCTTCCCTTGATACAAGTGACTAGATCTCAAGAACCCAGGCACTGTTATCAAGAATTCATGGCTTGGGGAACTTACGTCACATAATGAAAGAAATAGAGATTCATGAGAAGCTCTATTGTAAATTAACCTGAAATATGAGGTCAACATTGTCTGTGGTTAATCCCATCTATTACTGGTTTTGTATAAAACATCCTTTGCAGATGGTGACATTCAAAGTCAGGAAATTCATTTTCTGCTCCTCAGTGAAACCTTCCACTAATAACAACCATCTTAGCAGCAACTACTATGGCAGTCTGGGCTACAGGTACAATAGGCTGAAATGGAATGATAAAACTTTAAAAATAATTTAAGAATTTCTAGCAATAATGAATCTAGGTAACTATCAGTTCAGTTCAGTCCAGTTCAGTAGCTCAGTCCTGTCCGACTATTTGCAACCCCATGAATTGCAGCACACCAGGCCTCCCTGTCCATCACCAACTCCCGGAATTCACTCAAATTCACGTACACGAGTCGGTGATGCCATCCAGCCATCTCATCCTCTGTCGTCCCCTTCTCCTCCTGCCCCCAATCCCTCCCAGCATCAGGGTCTTTTCCAATAAGTCAACTCTTCACATGAGGTGGCCAAAGTATTGGAGTTTGAGCCTCAGCATCAGTCCTTCCAATAAACACCCAGGACTAGTCTCCTTTAGGATGGACTGGCTGGATCTCCTTGCAGTCCAGGGGACTCTCAAGAGTCTTCTCCAACACCACAATTCAAAAGCATCAATTCTTCAGTGCTCAGCCTTCTTCACAGTCCAACTCTCACATCCATACATGACCACAGGAAAAACCATAGCCTTGACTAGACGAAACTTTTTTGGCAAAGTAATGTCTCTGCTTTTTAATATTCTGTCTAGGTTGGTCATAACTTTCCTTCCAAGGAGCAAGCATCTTTTAATTTCATTGCTGCAATCACCATCCACAGTGATTTTGGAGCCTAGAACAATAAAGTCAGCCACTATTTCCACTGTTTCCCCATCTCCATTCTTCACTTCAGTGTAAGTCCTTGAGTAGGTCTGAGTGAGTTTACTATTTTGTATGCAACTTATATTTTATTTATGAACCTATTCTCTATCCATCAGTTCTAATATCTCACATGGACTATAACCACTTTATTTTATAGTTACTATTTTATTAGTTTATAATATATTTTATATTCATGTTTTATAACTATATATAAATGGTTTACAACCTTTAAAAATTATGAATCATTATATTATATACTTGCAAGTTATATATTATATACCTATAAGTTATGCAATATAATAGTTGAACAACACTTCAATTTAAAAAATTAAAAATAAAAGATCCTGTACCATGCAGTTGGTAACATTCAATCTGAGGAACAGATTCCCTCTTCTTGACTGAACCTTTCATTTCTGTCACCAAGAGTCATAATGGCAACCTCTATGGTGCTCTATCTCTGCTTACGGGCCATTCATACTACAGCACAGTATTTTTGTCCTATGAGTTGTATTTAGGTCCTTCCTGAGTAGCTTGATCCACTGCATTCCTCTTGTGTTCTGTAACTCAACCTCCTGTCACATCAGACAGCTTCACTTCTGACTACTGGGGAAAAAGTAACACAGATTCAACATGCACCATTTTGATTAACCAAAACCAAAAGAGTGTCTTTAAATTTATAGAAAAATATTATTTTTATCTTGTATGTGTATGTGTGTTAGTCAGTCAGTTGTGTCCAACTCTTTGCAACCCCAAGGACTGTAAGCTCCTCTGTCCATGGGATTCTCTAGTCAAGAATACTAGAATGGTTAGCTATTCTCTTCTCCAGGAGAACTTTCTAACCCAGGGATCAAACTCTGGTATTCTACATTGGCAGGCAGTCTTTACCATCTGAGCCACTAGGGAAGTCCTACTTTTATCTTGTATTAAAATTATTTTTTTCATCAATATTATATTTGTATTAATTTCCACTCCATCACTTCCCCCTTTTTAAATGTATATGTGTGTGCAGCATGGTGGCTCAGTGGGTAAAAGAATCTACCTGCAATGTAGGAGACACAGGAGACATGGGTTTGATTCCTGGGTCAGGAAGATCCCCTGGGGAAGAGCATGGCAACCCACTCCAGTATTCTTACCTGGAGAATTCCATGGACAGACAAGCCTCAAGGGCTACAGTCCACAGAGTTGCAAAGAGTCAGGCACGATTGAAGCAATGAGTCCAAGTGTGAGCATGAGTCCAAGTATGTGAAAGAGAGGAAAAGAGACAGAGAAGAATAGAGACATGGGAGAAAAACAGGGAAAAGAGCCAAAGGACAAACACTGACCTGGGATGTCTCCTAAGGTTTTGATGTCCTGGAAAACTCAAAGATCTGAGCATCAGTTCTTTTTATCTAAGGCCATGTGTATCCAGGCTTCATGTGATTCAGCAGCCACTGCTTTATCTGATGTTGCTACTGATTTACATTCATATGCTAAATTTTAAATGAAACTTTTGCTTACCAAAATAATCCTTTTTCCTATCACCACATTTAAAACCCTTGCCTTTGTCTATTTCTTTATACCTTAGTTTTGGCTGAATTGCAGTAAACTGTTTTCCGAAAAGAAATAACTTGCTCTTCTCACCTCACATGCTTCTATTTATCCTCTACATGTCATTCACAAAATAGTTCACAAAGCACCCTGTGTCTGATGGCTACTGACTCATTGCCTGAAGGTTGATGTTCAAATTCTTCAGGAAGCATCTGCCCACGGTTCACCATCTCAGCTGGACAGTCTTCAATGCACTGAATAACTGCCTCTCTCTTATACTGCTGCTCCACAGTTTTGTGGTTCCACAGTTTCCCTTTGAAATACCAAAAATGAATGTGCCCACTTATTCTGTTGTTTTTTTTTGTTTGTTTGTTTTCTTAAGAAGACTAATGACATTGGGAAATGATAAAAAAAAAAAAACACAAACAAAAATAAGATTTTATGAAATACGTCAGACAAGCAAAAGATGATTTTGATTAAATAGACTTTTCTTTACATTTTTTTAAGAAATTAATATATTTTACCCCAAAACTGTTTAGGCATCATTATATATGAAAAGTAAATACTATCATTGCAATTCTAATTGACTAATATAGATGTCAAGCATCATTTTGAAACCTGAAAATCAGTCATAATTATTTGAAGAAATGTGAAATGTTTCAAGAATGTCAGAGATACATTTGACCCATTGAAGAAAATAATGATCATTTTTCAATTTCAAAAGAAAAAAGCCATTTTTTTCTTTTTTCTGGAAGTGTGGCTAACATCCTTCTGCCGTTTCTAGCATCTCATGGATGGGAAAGCAAGTGACAAAAGGAGACACTGGAACAGTTGCTGTTGTTCAGTCACTAAGTCATGTCTTTCTCTGTGACACTGTGGATTGCAGCATGACAGATTCCTGGGTCGTCCACTATCTCCTAGAGTTTGCATAAATTCATTTCTGAGTCAGTGATTCTATCTAACCATCTCACCCTCTTGTGCCCTCTTCTCCTTTTGTTGGTCAAACTTTCTCATCATCAGAGTCTTTTCCAGTGAGTTGACTCTTCATATCAGGTGGCCAAAGTATTGGAGCTTCAGTTTCAGCAACAGTCCTTCCAATGAACATTCAGGATTGACATCCTCTAGGATTAACTGTTTTGTTCTCTTTGGAGTTAAGACACTCCGAAGAGCTTCTCCAGCACCACAGTTGCAAAGCATCAGTAATATAATGTCTTAAAAATGGTCGACACATAGTTGTTAACAAATAATAACAGCTGAGTGGTTGAAAAGGCTGAAAATCTATTTCCCTCAGAGGTTCCATATAATTTAAATTAGAAAGAACTTTCCATTAACCTGCAGCTAAACAGAGGTAGATAAACACTTACCAAAATATCAGGAATCTCATTTTAGGTTAGTCTTTGTTTGGGTTAAGCCAGTCAGATTTTTCCTAATAGCCTAGGGCCAAAAAAAAAAAAATCTCTATGGTGAAATATTAATACAATATCATTCTGGATACTCTAAAATTTTTTATCAAATGTTGAGTTCATGGAATGCTATCAGTTCAGTTCAGTCTCTCAGTCGTGTCCGACTCTTTGTGACTCCATGAATCACAGCACGCCAGGCCTCCCTGTGCATCACCAACTCCTGGAATCCACAGAAACTCATGTCCATCGAATCAGTGATGCCATCCAGCCATCTCATCCTCTGTCGTCCCCTTCTCCTACTGCCCCCAATCCCTTCCAGCATCAGAGTCTTTTCCAATGAGTCAACTCTTCCCATGAGGTGGCCAAAGTATTGGAGTTTCAGCTTCAGCATCAGTCCTTCAAATGAACATCCAGGACTGATCTCCTTTAGAATGGACTGGTTGGATCTCCTTGAAGTCTAAGGGACTCTCAAGAGTCTTCTCCAACACCACAGTTCAAAAGCATCAATTCTTCGGCACTCAGCTTTCTTCACAGTCCAACTCTCACATTCATACATGACCACTGGAAAAACCAGACTTGACTAGATGGACCTTTGTTGGCAAAGTAATGTCTCTGCTTTTGAATATGCTATCTAGGTTGGTCATAGCTTTCCTTCCAAGGAGGAACTGTCTTTTAATTTCATGGCTGCAATCACCATCTGCAGGGATTTTGGAGCCCCCAAAATAAAGTCTGACACTGTTTCCACTGTTTCCCTATCTATTTCCCAGGAAGTGATGGGACCAGATGCCATGATCTTTGTTTTCTGAATGTTGAGTTTTAAGGCAACTTTTTACTCTCGTCTTTCACTGTCATCAAGAGGCTTTTGAGTTCCTCTTCACTTTCTGTCATAAGGGTGGTGTCATCTGCATATCTGAGGTTATTGATATTTCTCCCAGCAATCTTGATTCTAGCTTGTGCTTCTTCCAGTCCAGCGTTTCCAATGATGTACTCTGCATATAAGTTAAATAAGCAGGGTGACAATATACAGTCTTGACATACTGTGGAATGCTATAAGACAACACAAAAGAGTCAGCCAACAGCATAAGGAAATCAGAAGGTAAGCCATATATTGGACTTTGAAATAAGAAATTCAAAAACTGTCATAATTAATTCATACAAGAAACAACATAAAATTTCAAAATTTGTGGTACATTGAACAAAGTTACCAAAGAATCCATTTTAAATACTAGATCTTAAAGAAAAAAAAAAGCAAATGCATGCTCTTAAGAACTCAATAGACTAGCTACTGGAAATCTGAGTTAGTAAACTAAAAGAGAGTTGATGAAACCTATTCAACTAAATTAAAGACAGAAAACTTGTGATATTAAATACAGAAGAGTGTATAAAGGACATGTCAAACCTCACAGAACAGTAAAACTTTCATGTAACTGATATTTGGCAGAAGAGGAAAAGATAAAGCAGAAGCCATTTTTTAAAAGAAAGCAATGCATAACTTTACAAAACCAATGAACAATACCACTTCATATATTCTAAAAGCTCTGCACTACCAAGAGGGAAAAATACAATTAAAATCATAAAATAAAAATCACACAATAAAATCACATAACCCAAGAGCTGAAAGTTAAACACAAAGCCAAAATCAGCATAGTTAGAGAAATAGACATATTACCCATAAAATGTATCAGTAATTAAAGAATCCTCATCAGAAACAAAGGAAGTGAGGATATTTTAAGAAAGGGTGGATTACAAATAACTATTTATAATTTCATGCAGTCAAAAGTATCTTACAAAAAAATAAAAATAGAAGTCTCTTAACCAATAAATAGTAAGACAATTTATTTTTATCAAGTATTAATTGCAAAAAGCAAAACAGTTGTTTAGGCAGAAAGGAAAAGATCCAAACAAAAACATAGACACAAACAAAAGTAAAACTAATAGAAAAATAAATACTGATTGTGCACAAATAATAATAATGATTTCTTTCGAGATTTAAATATATAGAAAATGAGATTCATGACAAGTATACTATAAAAAACTACGTATAAAAATAATTGACTCTAAAGCCCTAGACTTGTTGTTGTTCAGTTGTTCAGTCATGTCCGACTCCTGGAGACCCCATGGACTGCAGCATGCCAGGCTTCCCTGTCCTTCACCATCTCCCAGAGCTTGCTCAGACTCATGTCCATTGAGTCGGTGATAGCATCAAACCATCTCACCCTCTGTCATCCCCTTCTCCTCCTGCCTTCAATCTTTCCCAGCATCAAGGTCTTTTCTAATGAGTCAGCTCTTAGCATCAGTTGGCCAAAGATTGGAGCTTCAGCGTCAGCCCTTCCAATGAATATTCAGGATTGATTTCCTTTAGGATTAACTGGTTTGATCTCCTGCAGTCCAAGGGACTCTCAAGAGTCTTATATTTCAAAAGAAAGTTAATATGTCAATAAAGCTGAAAAAGAAGAAAAATGCAAAGTGCATTGAGAAGCAGCAAAAAAACTGCAGGTAAAAAGATGGAAATTTGGAAAATTATTTGGTGGGCTCTTTCATAACACAGAAATTCCAATTATAGGCATAAATCAAAAAAGTATGCTTATTTTGATAGATAAATTCAGTTCATTTCAGTCGCTCAGTCGTGTCCAACTCCTTGCGACCCCATGAATTGCAGCACGCCAGGCCTACCTGTCCATCATCATCTCCCGGAGTTCACTCAGACTCACGTCCATTGAGTCGGTGATGCCATCCAGCCATCTCATCCTCTGTCGTCCCCTTTTCCTCCCACCCCCCAACCCCTCCCAACATCAGAGTTTTTTCCAATGAGTCAACTGTTTGCATGAGCTGGCCAAAGTACAGGAGTTTCCGATTTAGCATCATTCCTTCCAAAGAACACCCAGGGCTGATCTCCTTTAGAATGGACTGGTTGGATCTCCTTGCAGTCCAAGGGATTCTCAAGAGTCTTCTTCAACACCACAGTTCAAAAGCATCAATTCTTCGGCACTCAGCTTTCTTCACATCCATACATGACCACTGGAAAAACCATAGCCTTGACTAGACGAACCTTTGTTGGCAAAGTAACGTTTCTGCTTTTCAACATGCTATCTAGGTTGGTCATAACCTTTCTTCCAAGGAGTAAGCATCTTTTAATTTCATGGATGCGATCACTATCTGCAGTGATTTTGGAGCCCCCAAAAATAAAGTCTGACACTGTTTCCACTGTTTCCCCATCTATTTCCCAGGAAGTGATGGGACCAGATGCCATGATCTTTGTTTTCTGAATGTTGAGCTTTAAGCCAACTTTTTCACTCTCCACTTTCACTTTCATCAAGAGGCTTTTTAGTTCCTCTTCACTTTCTGCCATAACAGTGGTGTCATCTGCATATCTGAGGTTATTGATATTTCTCCCAGCAATCTTGATTCCTGCTTGTGCTTCCTTCAGCCCATCATTTCTCATGATGTACTCTGCATAGAAGTTAAATAAGCAGGGTGAAAATTTACAGCCTTGACGTACTCCTTTTCCTATTTGGAACCAGTCTGTTGTTCCATGTCCAGTTCTAACTGTTGCTTCCTGACCTGCATATAGGTTTCTCAAGAAGCAGATCAGGTGTTCTGATATTCCCATCTCTTTCAGAATTTTCCACAGTTTATTGTGATCCACACAGTCAAAGGCTTTGGCATAGTCAGTAAAGCAGAAATAGATGTTTTTCTGGAACACTCTTGCTTTTTCCATGATCCAGTGGATGTTGGCAATTTGATCTCTGGTTCCTCTGCCTTTTCTAAAACCAGCTTGAACATCTGGAAGTTCATGGTTCACGTATTGCTGAAGCCTGGCTTGGAGAATTTTGAGTATTACTTTACTAGCGTGTGAGATGAGTGCAATTGTGCAGTAGTTTGAGCATTCTTTGGCATTGCCTTTCTTTGGGATTGGAATGAAAACCGAAGGCCAGGCAAATCTTTTCTGTAAAGAGTGTGTGTGTGCATACTAAGTTGCTTCAGTAGTGCCTGACTCTCTGTGGCCCACCAGGCTCCTCTGTTCATGAAATTCTCCAGGCAAGAATACTGGAGTGGGTTGCTTTCCCCTCCAGAGGATCTTTCCCACTCAGGGATTGAACCCGAGTCTCTCTCATCTCCTGCTTTGGCAGGCAGGTTCTTTACCACTAGTACCACTCAAAAATATTTCAGATTTTGTGGGCTATATCATCTATATCTCCATTATTCAACTCTGCCACTGCAGCAAGAAAACAGCCACAGACCCGACATAAACGAATGGATATGGATACTTTCCAATAAAACATTACCAAAGCAGATGGTGATCAGACTTTGTGGATCCATGGGTTAGATTATTATTTAGCAGAACGTGTTCTTTCCCCTCTCACATCTGAGGTTATCTGCCAATATCACTCAGTCTGGCTTTACGATGAACAAAATGTATTTTCCTGACCCTTGCCATTGGGTTTAACCATGCTATTTACATTGGCAGTGTGCTGTCATAGGCATGCTTTGAACATAGGCATACGAACACATGGCTGAACTTTCTTCATGCTCTACCTTTTTCCCTGGGGAAGATGTCCCGAAAATCTGTGAGTCCAAGGAGAATGAAGAAGGAATGCAGAAGCCTTGAAATCAACACACAATTTGAGCCAAATCCACATGATGTTGGCCAAATCCCAGCCAATCTACAAACACAGTATGTTTGTATGTTTAGTCACTAAGTCATGTGTGATTCTTTTGTGACCCCATGGACTGTAGCTCACCTGGCTCCTCTGTCCATGGGGCTTCCCAGCAAGAGTACTGGAATGGGTTGCCAGTTCCTTCTCCAGGGGATCTTCTTGACCCAGAAATCAAAATCATGTCTCTTGCATTGGCAGGCAGATTCTTTACTACTGAGCCACTAGGGAAACCGTAAAAACACACTAATAAGACATAAATGTCAATGTTATATGATTCTAAGATTTGAGGGATTTTTTAAAGCAAATTATCACAGCAATAATTAGCAAGTCTTAGACTCATGCATAAATGTACCAAGAGATGTGTACAAGATTGTCTGTAGCAGCACTGTTTGTAAAAAGTTGTTAAAAATTCAAAACAATATAAATGAACATCAAGAGTAGAGATAAAGGAATTGTGGTATATTTGCACATTGACATTTTATACAGCAGAGAGAATTAACACAGAAACAAAATGTATGCATAAAGAAAAAAGATTATGTGAATCAAAAGCAGTCAGATTGAAAGTCTTATTTGTGTGATTCCATTTGCATAAGTTTCAAAAATTGGCAAAATGAATTCATGGTTTTAGATATCAGGAATGGTTACACTTAGGGGCTGGTACTGAATGAAAAGGGGTATAAGGACAGTCATTGGAGATATTAGTGTTGTATGATTTTTAACTGCTGATTAAACAGCTATGCTTTCAATATTCATTGAGTTCTACCCTTATGATTTATGTTATGAATCTGGATGTTATAAAATATACATGATTAGAGGTTTTCTTATTAAAGAGCATAAAATGAGTTGTCAGTCCATGGAAAATAGCAGTATTTTGTAGAAAACATCATCTAGTAGACAAGCCACAGTTTCCTCTGAGAACAGATGGAGAACTTAACAGAATTCTGGCATCATACAATTTCCCTTTCAAGGTGCCCCCTCACCCCTTAAAGACAATATAAAATTTCAGATTGTATAATGTATAATTATATATAATTATAATATAAAATAATTGTATTGTTTAAATATTGTAAATTATAATAAATGTTAGATATTTTAGTAAATATAAACATTTCAAGAAATCCACATTTGGGTAGAACAAATATTGAAATAAAACAGCTTACAGGAATGCTTGTGTGTGGCATCTCAAGTAATTTGGTAATATTTATCAACTGACCAAACCTAGAGTGAGAAAAGGCTTTGAAATAAGCAAATCTTCTTTTTTAAAAAAAGAACAGACTACTACTTGGTATAGATTTACAGAAAAATTTAGCAGAAGGTAAGAGAGTTCCCATTTATACGCTTATATACCTACCTTCAGCATATGGTGCTATTAATGTATTGCATCAGTGTAATACATTTGTTAGAATTGGGGAGCCAATATTGATACACAATTATTAACTAAAGACTGTAGTGTACTAGGGTACATTGTGTTGTACATTCTGTGAGTTTTGACAAGTGTATAATAATATGTATTCACCATTACTGTATTATGTAATAGCTTCACTGTCCTAAAAATCCCAGTGCTCTACCTATTCATCTGTCTTTCATTACCCTCACCACTGGCAATCACTGATCTATTTATTAGCTCCATAGTTTTGCCTTTTTCAGAATGCCATATAGTTGACTCATGCAGTACATGGTCTGTACAGATTGTCTTTGTAATATGCATTTAATGTTCCCCTATGTCCTCTCATGGCTTGATATCTCATTTCATTTTATTGCTGAATAATATCCACTGTATGGATGTGATAATATCCATTGTATGGATGTAGTAAAATTTGTTTATCCGTTCACCTATTAAAGGACTTCTTGGTTGTTTATGTGTCTTACCATTGTAATTAAAGCCACTGTAAACATCCATGTGCAGGTTTTTGAGTGGACATATGTTTTAAAACCCTTTTAGTAAATACCAAGGAATATAATTGCTAGGTTGCATGACACGAGTATGTTTAGTTTTACAAGAAAATGCCAAACTGTCTTCCAAAGTAGCTGTACCATTTTGCAGTCCCACCAGCAATGAATGAGACTTCCTGGTGCTTCACATTCCTGCCAGAATTTGGCGGCGTCAGTATTTTGGATTTTGCCCATTATAATAGGTGTGTAGTAGTTGTATTAATAATTCTAACATTGTAGCAAAGTAAATTTGGTTATGAAGCCTCCTTCATTTCACCTTATGAATCATAAAGGCTCCTAAAGTTATATAGTGAGAATTTATGTGAAATATGTGATAAACACTGCTTCTGGTTTTCCCCACCCAATACTGAAGGTGTGTAAAAGGTCCTATGCACATGGCCACGTTCAACCCAAGGCATCACTTCCATGTTTTCTCAACTGACCCACCTGCTCCTGACACTATGAGCTTCTGAAGCAATTACCACAGTGGCCTGGGTTATGGCAATGGCCACCTGGGCTGTGGCTCTGACTGTGGCTTTGGAGGGTCTGGATACAGCTGCTGCCATCCATCTTGCTATGGAAGATTCTGGTTCTGCGGCTTCTACTGAGGAGCATCTATTGCTATTCAAATGATTGGACTCCTCCTCTTGTGATTCACCGAGTCTCTTCCAGGGATCTTCATATTGGTTTCTAGTCTCTCTTCAGATAAAGCCCAATCAATCTTAGCCTAAAGTAATGGTAGGCTGGGTAGAGTCTGGGCTCAGTTTGTCATGTTTCACCTTGGTTGATTAAAATCGTCTCGACTATGTTATGACTTGCAGAAGTTTTTTAAGCTATGTTTACATTTTACATCTATGTACATTTTAATTCATGAGTAGAGAAATTCAGGGCATCCCTGGTGGCTCAGATGGTAAAGAATCTGCCTGCAATGCAGGAGACCTGGGCTCAATCCCTAGGTTGGTAAGATCCCCTGGAGAAGGGAATGGCAACCCACTCCAGTCTTCTTGCCTGAAAAATCCCTTGGACAGAGGAACCTGGTGGGCTACAGTCCATGGAGTCACAAAGAATCGGACACGACTGAGCAACTTTTGCTATCACTAGAGAAATTTAACTTCATTTAAAAATCAGCATCTTCATTGCCACTATTGCTTTATTTTCATTTACTTTTCTTCATCCCCATTAGTTTTAGGTGATTAGAACTGAAGACACTGTGTTATTTGTATTCCCAAAATGATGAATAGTCAAATGATATGATCATCATTTTTCTTAGGTAACAATAATGTAGTTGTGCACATTCTTGGGTATCTACAGCCACTACTATTATCAATATCTTGATTACACTGAAACTTTATCATCATAAGCTAAAATAGTAGCTAATAATTATCTTAATTATTTAATAATATTTTTTCCAATGGTAATCAAATTTTCCCTGATGCTGTTCTGTATCTCTGTTGTTAGCTTTTTCCTGACACTGCATTTTTGGATTGACAATTCAATGCTGTGCTTCTGTGTGAACTGATTTGTTTTTCCCACTTCAAATATTACTCCACTAAGTCTGCCTTTCCCACAAATCCAACATTAGAAGTAATTCTATTTGATAAGATTTCAGTAAAATACAGCCTTTAAATGAAATTCATTTTTTAAGTTTGAATTTCATAATATTTCAAAATTTCACATAAAATAAGAATATATCAAAATGATTTCAGTCCTTTTTTTCTGAAAAGATGAATAGCAGCAGTCTCTCTGTCTCATCAAATCAACAATGAGATGGTTCAGTTCAGTTCAGTCACTCAGTCATGTCCGACTCTTTGTGACCCCATGGACTGCAGCACACCAGGCCTCCCTGTCCATCACCAACTCCAGGAGTTTACTCAGACTCATATCCATTGAGTTGGTGATATCATCCAACCATCTTAACCTCTGTCATCCCCTTCTCCTGCCTTCAATATTTCCCAGCATCAGGGTCTCTTCAAATGAGTTAGTTCTTCACATCAGGTGGCCCAAGTATTGGAGTTTCAGCTTCAGTATTAGCCTTTTCAATGAATATTCAGGACTGATCTCCTTTAGGATTGACTGGTTAGATACATGCACCTATAAAAACACATTGAATGTAGTATTAACAGGGTCCAGTGGATAACTGGTCTTATAATCCGTGGAATTTTCAAGGCCAGAATACTGGAGTGGGCAGCCCTTCCCTTCTCCAGGGGATCTTCCCAACCCAGGGATCAAACCCAGGTCTCCCACATTGCAGATGGGTTCTTTACCAGCTGACCCACAAGGGAAGCCCAAGAATACTAGAGTGAGTAACCTATCCCTTCTCCAGCACATCTTCCTGACCCAGGGATCAAACTGGCGTCTCCTGCATTGCATGTGGATTCTTTACCAAATGAGCTATGAGGGGAGCCCTTACAATCCCCACTTGAAGGCAATAAGGCTGCTTGATTGGGGACCCTATTTTCACCAGAAGGCGTTATCAAGCAGACATGAGTATTAAACTTTTACTCTACCCACTAGCAACAAGAAGCAGTGTGAGTTAGCATTTCACTTTTACCAGGGTGGTTTCAGTGAGTCCAAAAGGAAGTGAAACAGACATGTACACCCAGCCCTTGCTACCTCACTAGTGAACTGCTTGCTTTAAAAAGAGAGAGAATTGAAATAGTATCCAAGTCTTATAATATCAAAAATATTCAGACTACAAAGTCATGCATCACACTAGTAATCAGAAAAAAAAATCACAGTCTGAGTGGGAAAAGGCAAACAAAAGAACATCAGGATCAATATAGATATTTGAATTATCTGAGAAAGATTTTAATGCAACCATTATAAAATTGCTTTAGGAAGTAATTATAAGATATCTTGAAACAAATGAAAAAGTAGAAAATCTTAGGAAACAAACATTTTTAAAAGAATCAAAAGAAAATTTTAGAACTGAAAAAATACAATCACCAAAATAAAAATAAGCACTGAGTTTAATAGTAGAGTGGAGATGACAGATGAGAGAATCAGTGAACTTGAGAACAGGCCAATAGAATTTACTCAACAGGGAGAAAAGAGACCAAATAAACTATTCAAAACAGAGCATTGTGGACTTGCTCTCATAAGGAAGTTAAATTCTACCCCTAGTGAATTAAATAATATAAAGAAAAGATATATAAGTAACAAATTGCTTGGTTGAATTGATAAACTCACCTAGACACAAAAATGATAAAAACCTAAATGTTAATGGGAAATTCTATCTATATGAATTTATAGAACAAAAAGTCTACCTGTGAATAAATAGGCACACTCTCCATCATAAGCAAGCATTAGCAAAGTATAATACAGAAGAAATTTTTGCATTAAATTTTTTAATCAAAAAAGATAATTATCAATTTTGGGCTTCATTAAATTTTCCCATTCAAAAATATGTACTCATGCATAAAGTATTTAAAATTCTACATTATATATTTCACAGTTAGATAAAAATAAACACCCCCAAAAATATGATAGAAGAACTTTTCATGAAAATTAATCACAAGCTCTAAACAAAAACAGAATGAGTAAGAGCTTTCTAAATACACTAAGAATTGTTTATTAAAGGCCCCTGATTTGGCTGTGGGAATCCTGACATAATTATAAATTATTCTCCTTTATGAAAAATTCTCTTTCCAGCAAAGAGTAGATTCAAAAATTTTTTAAAGCAAATTTGTAGGAAACAAGGTCTGAACTTGCTGTGGCTTACCCTGTCTTCTACTATATGGTAATATACAAAAGCCTGTTTGCACATGGTGAAAATTTTGAACTCAGAAAACTGATTCTTACCTTAACTAAAACTACCATTCACCAGAATGAGCCACTACAGCAACCCAGCTGGTGGCCCGGACTGTGGCTTTGATGCCCTGGGTTCTGGATTAGGCTCTGGCTTCGTGTTGTTGTTGTTCAGCCTCTCCATCATGTCCAACTCTTTGCGACCCCATGAACTGCAGCATGCCAGGCTTCCCAGTCCTTCACCATTGCCAAGAGCTTGCTCAAACTCATGTCCATTGAGTTGGTGATACCATCCAACCATCTTGTCCTCTGTTGTCCCCTTCTCCTCCCACCTTCAATCTTTCCCAGTATCAAATGGCCAAAGTATTGAAGCTTCAGTTTCAGTATCAGTCCTTCCAATGAGTATTCAGAGTTGATTTCCTTTAGAATTGACTGGTTTGATCTCCTTGCTGTCCAATGAACTCTCAAGAATCTTCTCCAACACCACACTTCAAAAGCATCAATCCTTTGACACTCGCCCTTCTTTATGGTCCAACTCTCACATCCATACATGACTACTGGAAAAAACCATAGCTTTGACTAGATGGACCTTTGTAGGCAAAGTAAAAGCAAAGCTTTTTAATAGGCTGTCTAGGTTTGTTATAGCTTTTCTTCTAAGGAGCAAGTGTCTTTTAATTTCATGGCTGCAGTCACTGTTTCCAGTGATTTTGGAGCCCAGGAAAATACAGTCTGTCACTGTTTCCATTGTTTCTCTGTCTATTTACAATTAAGTAAACCAGTCCATTCTGAAGGAGATCAGCCCTGGGATTTCTTTGGAAGGAATGATGCTAAAGCTGAAACTCTAGTACTTTGGCCACCTCGTGCGAAGAGTTGACTCACTGGAAAAGACTCTGATGCTGGGAGGGATTGGGGGCAGGAGAAGGGGATGACAGAGGATGAGATAGCTGGATGGCATTACTGACTCGATGGACTTGCATCTGGGTGAACTCCAGGAGTTGGTGATGGACAGGGAGGCCTGGAGTGCTGCGATTCATGGGGTCAGACACAACTAAGCAACTGAACTGAACTGAACTGAATGAGACCTGATGCCATGATCTTCTTTTTTTGAATGTTGAGTTTTAAGCCAGCTTTTTCACTCTCCTCTTTCCCCTTTATCAAGGAACTTTTTAGTTCCTCTTCACTTGCTGCCATAGGGTGGTGTCACCAGCATATCTGTGGTTATTGATATTTCTCCTGGCAATCTTGGGAGAAGGAAATGGCAACCCACTCCAGTATTCTTGCCTAGAGAATCCCATGGACAAAGGAGCCTGGTGGGCTGCTGTCCATAGGATCACACAGAGTCAGACATGACTGAAGTGACTTAGCATGAGTGCATGCTGGCAATCTTGATTCCAGCTTTGCTTCATTCAGCCTAGCATTTAGCATAATGTCCTCTTCATAAAAGTTGAATAAGCAGAGCGACAATATACAGCCTTGACGCAACCTCTTTCCCAATTTTGAACCAGTCTGTTGTTCCGTGTCAGGCTGTGGCTATGTGGGTATAAATACAACTGCTGCCACCTACCTCACTGTAGCAGGTACTGGACTTGAGATTCCAGTGAAAAACTCCTATGACCACTCACACTATTGATCTCCTCCATCTATGCTTTTTTTTTTTTTTTCCCCTCTACTTTTTCACTGCAGCTGCTAAGTCACTTCAGTCGTGTCCGACTCTGTGCGACCCCATAGACTGCAGCCCACCAGGCTCTGCCGTCCCTGGGATTCTCCAGGCAAGAACACTGGAGTGGGTCGACATTTCCTTCTCCAGTGCATGAAAGTGAAAAGTGAAAGGGAAATCGCTCAGTCAGGTCCGACTCTTCAAGACCCATGGACTGCAGCCTACCAGGCTCCTCCATCCATGGGATTTTCCAGGCCAGAGTATTGGAGTGGGTTTCCATTGATCTCCTATTCCCTCTTTCAAAAATGGAAACTGCATCCTAGGCTACTTGAAAAAAAAAAATAAAACAAAACCCTCAACAAAATTATATAGTCTTGATCTAATATGTTTCTACTAAGTTGACCCAAATCCTTTGGAATATCTCAGTTTATAGTAACTCTAAACTTTGATATCATGTTGTCATTACACTTCATGTGTTTACTATAATATCTCTATGTCATTTTGAATAAATCCTGTATCTGATGGTAAACAGTACTGTTTTTAATTTATTCTCATTTATTTCTATCTTATGTGTGAATACCATGTGTGTTCAATTGTGAGTATAAGAAAGAGAGGAAGAAAGAATAAAAAGCAGGAAGGGAGGAATGGAGGGACAAAGGAGGAGGGAGGGAGGGAAACATAGAGGGACAGAAGTCATTACATAGATTTTCTCCTACAGGGATTATGTCTAAGAGATATGAGCAGTCTGCTGTTCTTTCTTTCTGAACCCATAATAACCTGTGCATTCTAAGTTTCTATAAATCTGTGTAATCAAGTGGTCTGAAGCCTCTGTATGTATAATCCACAACCTACCAAGCTAAAGTCTGAGCTTCGTATTTTGTGTTATAATTTTCCCAGTGCAGCTAAATAACTTGATTCTCATGGGGACATTCTGTTACCCTCTTTTTTACTGTCTCTTTTTGGCATCAAGCAGACTACACCTGTATGCTGATGTTACTTGTCTTTTCTACCTACATTTTTGGCTTTTCTTCTTTAGGTCATCAGTTGAAGTGTCCAGATCACATTCCACTTAACTACTTCCTGTCCAGATGTGATTTACTAACCAAGGGTCAATTTTATTATAAACAGTGTTGCTTTTTATGTTGTTGACAGTTATCACTTTATCAGGTTACCAGGAGAATAAAACCAGCTGATTAAACATAATTGTGATGTATCCGGGGAAAGGGGTTGTACCTTATTTTTCCTTTACACCTCAGTAGTTCACAAAGAGTTGAATTAGTATCTCACACAAAAAAAAGAATAACTAAAAACAATCAATAGTACATAAAAAGTTGTTCAGCTATAGGTGTCAGGAAAGTACAAAGTGAATTCACTGTACACCTGCCAGAACAGCTAAAAGGAAAAGATAGATACTATGACCTGTCGGTAAAACTTTGGACCATCAGCTTGTAAAATTATCAAAAGACAAAACTACTTTGGAAAGCTCTTTAATAGATTATTTACAAAAACTGAACAATTTCATACTTTATAAAAGTGCAATTCCAATAATAAATGGAGAAATATATCAAATTTAATGACAGAAAACTCAAATTTTGTGATGTGAATTCTTGCTAAATGCTAGAGATTTTTAAATTAGTTGCTTTGGGGAAGGTCAAAGTTGGCTTGGTCACTCCGTAAATTATATAGAAAGACAAAGGACAAGAAGAGCTAAGAAAATGTTTTAGAAGGGTAAAATTACAAGAATTAAAAGGTCACACTACTTCTAGAGATTAACTGAATGGACAGGAGGAATCCTGGGTCCAGAGAGGAAAGTTAGATCTCATGTCTGTACTTGAATATCAACTGAGTCTTCATCAATATGTAAATTTTGGACAGAGGATTTTGACAACTGTGTGACATACAAAGTCATAAAGTTGTACATCCACCCAAGAGATTTAATTCATAAATAAGCAAATGGCAAATTACATAGTTCATTGCTAAACTCACCCAGACTAAGGCAGGAATATTGAATAAAAGCAGTTTAAGGTGAAAGAAGAGATGTCATTAAAGCAACAAAAGAACTTACAAGCAGCCATTCTTTTGAATAATCACTGAAATCTCATATCTAGGGGAAACTGTTACTTGCTCCTTGAAAAACAGACAATTTGACAGTGTTTTTAAACATTTCATTAATGTCTCCATGAATCCACATACCAACATAGGATATTCACAAATTCTAACCACACATTTTATTGTAAGATGCAAAGTTTAACAACAAAAATAATAATTATTAAGGGTATGCAAAAAATGAGCTTCCCACACAAATTTGTCATAGACCTGAAACTAACAAAAACATTGTAAGTAGGGCACTGCAAATATAGCTAGACTGCTTGCTAAAATCACCTACTTTGTGAGCATTCTGACATAACATCAAAGAATTTTTAGGAGGGTTTATTTCTGCCTAGTAAACTGTAGAATCTGAAAATTTAAAAACAGATTATAGTTTGAAGTTGAGGAACCTGATTCCTCCAGCTCCTATTTTCTCTTTCAAGATTATTTCAAGAGTAATCTTGAGAGTCTATTCAAAGTCTTTTGTGTTTTCATAAAAATTGTAAATTTTTTTGTTCTAATCCCATGAAAAATGCCATTGGTAATTTGGTAGGAATTGTAATGAATCTGTAGATTGATTTGGATAGGATATTCATTTTCACAGTATTGATTCTTCCAATCCAAGAACATGGTATGTCTTTCTATCTGTTTGTGTCATGAGAGAGAGGTCCAAGGGGGAGGAGATATATATATATATATATGGAAATCAACACTGAATTTCATTGGAAGGACTGATGTTAAAGCTGAAGCTCCAATACTTTGGCCACCTGATGTGAAGAGCTGACTCACTGGAAAAGACCTGATGCTGGGAAAGATTGAGGGCAGGAGGAGAAGGGGATGACAGAGGATGCGATGGTTGGATGGCATCTCTGACTCAATGGTCATGAGTTTGAGCAAGCTCCAGGAGTTGGTGAAGGACGGGGAAGCCTGGTGTGCTTCAGACCATGGGGTCACAAAGAGTTGGACACAACTGAATGACTGAACAACCACAACAACAACAATCACCAAGTAAGAAACACAATGCTTAGTGGCATCCTAGTATTTTTATGACAACATAATCCTGCTCTGGATGTGCAACCTGTTATCCATTTGGAAAGTAAAAAAATGGCTACCACTTTTGTGTGAATGAAGTGCAAAAGGAAGCGTCAAACTGGTCACAGGCTGCATAGATGCTGCTCTGCTATGATACAGTGCAACAGACTCAGTGCTGCCCACAAAATATAAGGATGGTGTTTTGAAGTTTTCCCAGGTCTGTAGAGGTGAATCACAGCACAGGATTTTAGGATTTGGGAGTAAATCTACGTTGTCCTCTGCAGATTACCATTATCTTTTGAAGAAACAGCTTCTGGTTCATCATTGAACTTTTTTTCCTTTTATATTTTTTTTCCAACTTTATTGAGATATAATTGGCATATAATTTATATGTTTAAGGTGCACAAAATAATGACTGCATATATATGTAAAATGAAAATGCTAGTCATTCAATTGTGGCTGACTCTTTGTGACCCCATGGACTGTAGCTCATTGGTCTCCTCTGTCCTTGAGATTCTCCAGGCAAGAATACTGAATACTGGAGTGGATAACCATTACCTTCTCCAAGGGATCTTCTCAACCCAAAGATTGAATGTAGGCCTCCTGCATTGAAGTGACATTCTTTACTGTCTGAGCCTCCTAGACCAGGTGGCTAAGACAGTAAAGAATATATATTACATTCTTTGTATGTAATATATATATGTACATATATATTCTTTGTATATATAATATATTTGCATATATATGATTACCTCTGATTTATATATATATATATATATATATATATATATATATATGATTACTACATGTTTAAATATATATCAGTTCAGTTCAGTTCAGTCGCACAGTCGTGTCCGACTCTGCGACCCCATGAATTGCAGCACACCAGGCCTCCCTGTCCATCACCAACTCCCGGAGTTCACCCAAACTCATGTCCATTGAGTCAGTGATGCCATTCAGTCATCTCATCCTCTGTCGTCCCCTTCTCCTCCTGCCCCAAATCCCTCCCAGCATCAGAGTCTTTTCTAATGAATCAACTCTTCGCATGAGGTGGCCAAAGTATTGGAGTTTCAGCTTTAGCATCATTCCTTCCAAAGAAATCCCAGGGCTGATCTCCTTCAGAATGGACTGGTTGGATCTCCTTGCAGTTCAAGGGACTCTCAAGAGTCTTCTCCAACACCAGGTTCAAAAGCATCAATTCTTCGGCGCTCAGCCTTCTTCACAGTCCAACTCTCACATCCATACATGACCACAGGAAAAACCATGGCCTTGACTAGATGGACCTTTGTTGGCAAAGTAATGTCTCTGCTTTTGAATATGCTGTCTAGGTTGGTCATAACTTTCCTTCCAAGGAGTAAGCGTCTTTTAATTTCATGGCTGCAGTCACCATCTGCAGTGATTTTGGAGCCCAGAAAAATAAAGTCTGACACTGTTTCCACTGTTTCCCCATCTATTTCCCATGAAGTGGTGGGACCAGATGCCATGATCTTCGTTTTCTGAATGTTGAGCTTTAAGCCAACTTTCTCACTTTCCACTTTCACTTTCAACAAGAGGCTTTTGAGTTCCTCTTCACTTTCTGCCATGAGGGTGGTGTCATCTGCATATCTCAGGTTATTGATATTTCTCCCGGCAATCTTGATTCTAGTTTGTGTTTCTTCCAGTCCAGCGTTTCTCATGATGTACTCTGGGGAGATGGTGGGGAGATGTGGGAAAATGGCATTGAAACATGTATAATATCATGTATGAAACGAGTTGCCAGTCCAGGTTCGATGCACGGTACTGGATGCCTGGGGCTGGTGCACTGGGACAGCCCAGAGGGAGGGTAGGGGAGGGAGGAGGGAGGAGGGTTTAGGATGGGGAACGTGGGTATACCTGTGGCAGATTCATTTTGATATTTGGCAAAACTAATACAATATTGTAAAGTTTAAAAAAAAAAAAAAGAGTCACTTAAAAAAAGAAAAAAAAAAAAAGAAGTTAAATAAGCAGGGTGACAATATACAGCCTTGACGAACTCCTTTTCCTATTTGGAACCAGTCTGTTGTTCCATATCCAGTTCTAACTGTTGCTTCCTGACCTGCATACAAATTTCTCAAGAGGCAGATCAGGTGTTCTGGTATTCCCATCTCTTTCAGAACTTTCCACAGTTTATTGTTATCCACACAGTCAAAGGCTTTGGCATAGTCAATAAAGCAGAAATAGATGTTTTTCTGGAACTCTCTTGCTTTTTCTATGATCCAGCAGATGTTGACAGTTTGATCTCTGGTTCCTCTGCCTTTTCTAAAACCAGCTTGAACATCAGGAAGTTCACGGTTCACAACAACCCAGCAATCCCACTGCTGGGCATACACCCCAGAATTGAAAGAGACACATGTGCCCCAATGTTTGTTACAGCACTGTTTACCATAGCTATGACATGGAAACAGACTGGCTCCAAATTGGGAAAGGGGTATGTCAAGGCTGTATTGTGTCACCTTGCTTATTTAACTTATATGCAGAGTATGTCATGCAAAATGCTGGACTGGATGAAGCACAAGCTGGAATCTTTATTCCAGCTAGGAGAAATATCAATAACCTCACATATGCAGATATGCCATCATACTTATGGCAGAAAGTAAAGAAGAAGAGCCTCTTGATGAAAGTGAAAGAGGAGAGTGAAAATGTTGGCTTAAAACTCAACACTCAGAAAACTAAGATAATGGCGTCAGTTCCTGGCAAATAGATAGGGAAATAATGGAAACAGTGACAGACTTTATTTTCTTGGGCTCCAATATCACTGCAGATGGTGACTGAAGCCATGAAATTAAAAGACTCTTGGTCCTCTGAAGAACAGTTATGACCAACCTAGACAGTATATTAAAAAACAGAGACATTACTTTGCCAACAAAGGTCTGTCTAGTCAAAGCTATGGTTTTTCCAGCTGTCATGTATGGATGTGAGCTCTGGACTATAAAGAAACCTGAGAGCTGAAGAATTGATGCACTTGAACTGTGGTGTTGGAGAAGACTCTTGAGAGTCCCTTGGACTGCAAGGAGATCCAACCAGTCCATCCTAAATGAAATCAGTCTTTGGAAGGACTGATGCTGAAGCTGAAACTCCAATACTTTGGCCACCTGATGTGAAGAACAGACTCATTTGAAAAGGCCCTGATGTTGGGAAAGATTGAAGGTGGGAGGAGAAGGAGACGACAGAGGATGAGATGCTGAATGTCATCACCGACTCAATGGACATGAGTTTGAGTCGCTTCCTGGAGTGGGTGATGGACAGGAAAATCTGGCACGCTGCAGTCCATGGGGCTGCAGAGTCAGACATGACTGAGCGACTGAAATGAACTGAACTGAACTGGAAGCAACCAGTTCTTGACAGAAGTGACGTCTGTCAGCAGACAAATGGATAAGGAAGTTGTGATACATATACACAATGGAATATTACTCAGCTATATGCATTTGAGTCAGTTCTAATGAGGTGGATGAACCTAGAGCCTGTTATACAGAGTGAAGTAAGTCAGAAAGAGAAACACACATGCAGTATATTAATGCATGTATATGGAATTTAGAAAGATGGTAATGATAGTCTTACACGTAGGGCAGTGAAAGAGACACAGATGTAAAGAACGGACTTTTGGACTCTGTGGGAGAAGGCGAGGGTGGGATGATTTGAGAGAATAGCACTGAAGCATGTATGTTTCCATATGTAAAATAGATGGCTAGGGCAGGTTTGACGCACAAAGTGGGGCACCCAAAGTCGTTGCTCTGGGGTGACCCAGAGGGATAGGGTTGGGAGGGAGGTGGGAAGGGGTTCAGGATAGGGGGAAACACATACCTGTGATTGATTCATGTTGAAGTATGGCAAAAACCATCACAATATTGTAAAGTAATTATCCTCCAATTAAAAATAATTAATTATTTTTTTTAAAAAAGAAACTGGCTTGAGTCTTAGGGATTCTACTCTACCGAGTGTCTCCTTTTTCTCAACATCCATTGATGGATCTATGCTAATTTCACACTGAAGGAAGAAAAAAATCAGATTTTTTTCTTGGCTTATAGATGGTTCTGACAATATCTTGGCACACCTAAAAGTGGGTGGCTGCAGTACAATATCCCTAATCAGCCATGGCCCTAGAGAACAGTGGTGAAAGAAAATTCACAGTTGTTTCCTACCTCCTGAGAAACAATAACACCCAGATTTAACTTAAGTCTATATACAGGACATGCTATGTACAGAGACAATATCCTTTTAGAAAAAATAAATATTCATGCAGCCTATCAAATTTGAGCCTCAAAGAGGTCTACTCTGTGTTCCTATGAACTTGGAATCAAATTAGACTATTAATACTCTTCCTGTATATGAAGAATGTGTACATTCTGGTGCAGGTAGAGATAATCAACTAGACAACCATTTTAAAAACAGAAAAAGCAAAAAAATTGCACAGGCAACAAAGTGGCATTACTCTCAAAAGAATAGAGCAACACTAATCCCACAGAGAAAAATGTGATTGAAGTGGGTGTTAGGTTGTACAGGAAAAAAAATAGTATTTGCTTCTAAGATTTATATAGATAAAATCACAGCTGTGTTGATTAGATTTTAAATCTGCATATGAAATTAAGGTTATTATTAGCAAAATCATTGCAGGAAGAAGGCATTTGCCTCCTCCATATGTGTCATAGGGCACGGTCACAAAGGTTAAATTTAGCATCAGAGTGAGCAAGGTCAATGAATTCAGCATTTTTAAAATTTAAGGCATATCAACAGTTTGGGAGGATCTTAACATACCAAGAAAACAATCTCCACTAATGAGTATGAAGATTTCTTTTTCATCTGAAGAAATGTAATTAATAATATATTCAAATACAAGTTGGTCTATATGATGAGGATGTCAGAAGTGCCTGCGATTTGCCACATCTACACTTAGACTGCATAAAAGATTATGAGTGTTTAATGTTCTCAGGTCAGTTCAGTTCAGTTCAGTTGCTCAGTAATGTCCGACTCTTTGTGACCCCATGGACTGCAGCACACCAGGCCTCCCTGTCCATCACCAACTCCCAGAGGCTACTCAAACTCAACGTCCATTGAGTTGGTGATGCCATCCAACTATCTCATCCTCTGTCGTCCCTTTCTCCTCGCATCGTCAATCTTTCCCAGCATCAGGGTCTGGCCAAAGTATTGGAGTTTCAGCTTCAGCATCAGTCCTTTCATGAATATTCAGAACTGATTTCCTTTAGGATGGATTGGTTGGATCTCCTTGCAATCTAAGGGACTCTCAAGAGTCTTTTCCAACACCATAGTTCAAAAGCATCAATTGTTCAGTGCTCAGCTTTCTTTATAGTCCAACTCTCACATCCATACATGACTACTGGAAAAACCAAAGCTTTGACTAGACAGACCTTTGTTGGCAAAGTAATGTCTCTGTTTTTTAATATGCAGTCTAGATTGGTCACAACTTTTCTTCCAAGGAGAAAGCTTCTTTTAATTTCATGGCTTCAGTCACCATCTGCAGTGATTTTGGAGCCCAAGAAAATAAAGTCTGTCACTGTTTCCCCATCTATTTGCCATGAAGTGATGGGACCGGGTGCCATGATCTTAGTTCTCTGAATGTTGAGTTTTAAGCCAATATTTTCACTCTCCTCTTTCACTTTCATCAAGAGGCTCTTTAGTTCCTCTTCACTTTCTGCCATAAGGGTGGTGTCATCTGCATATCTGAGGTTATTGATATTTCTCCTGGTAATCTTTATTCCAGCTTGTGCTTCATCCAGTCCAGCATTTCGCATGATGTACACTGCATATAAGTTAAATAAGCAGGGTAACAAAATACAGCCTTGACGTACTCCTTTCCTGATTTGCTGAGTTTTCCAGATTTGCTTCCATAGTGAGTGCAGCACTTTCACAGCATCATCTTTAGGGTTTGAAATAGCTCAACTAGAATTCCATCACCTCCACTAGCTTTTTTCATAGTGATGCTTCCTGAGGCCAACTCAACTTCGCACTCCAGGACGTCTGGCTCTAGGTGAGTGATCACACCATTGTGATTATCTGAGTCGTGAAGATCTTTTTTGTATAGTTCTTTTGTGTATTCTTGCCACCTCTTCTTAATATCTTCTTCTGTTCATACTCAGTAAAATTTACTCTTAATTTTAAGAGTCTCTTAGGCTAAAAATTTAGATTCTGATGTAGTATGTTACTACTAAGTTAAATATTGTAGAGAACCTGGGCTATGACTATGGCTGTGGTCACAGTTATGTCTGTGATTTTGTGCCTTTAGAATCTTGGGATGTTGCTACAGATGTGGCTTAAGAGGTATGGATTTGACTGTTGACACCAATATTGGCACACTTGATATTTGTCCCATGGCATCAATTGTCTTCTACTGAATCCATTACTGCTACTGAACCCAGTACTGTCTGCTACTGAATCCATTCTCTTGTGAGATGGCAATTCTCCTCTACAGAGTCTTTTCATTGCACCCATTGTACTCTTTTGACTAAAAATTATCCAAACTAAGTCTAGGTAATCAGAATAGATTATTAAATCGAGAGTACATCCCCATCAGTGTCTTAGAATGACTCTATTTTTCTCTTTTAGTGTTTTTTTTTTTCTTGATAATATACCAAGTAAATTATAATTTTGGCATGTTTCACGTGTAGGCAACTCTAAGTTCATTTTTTTCATTACTCTGGTGTGGCCAGTGCTGTTAGTGGCTTTTCCTTTAAGAAATTTATTATTTGCTTGTTCAAAAATATTCATTAATTGCTACATAAGTCTTCCTACTAAGTCTTTGTGTTATAAATGTGAAAATATGTGTTAATGTGGAAAATAAATATGTAAACAAACTTAACAGATGATGTACTGGTCAAGTGGAAACACAATGGGAAAGGCTCATGTCTAGGTTCAAAAAAGAGAAGTGCTAAAGCAAAAGGTGGGACCAAATATAATCTCACTAAAGATTACATTGAAATCAATTCTTGATGGAGGAGAAATATAATAGAGAGGCGAAGAGTATGCCAGGCAAGAGGAGCAGAATATGTTCAGGCATAGAGAAAGCACTGGATTAAAATTATAAATTGTGTACTCCTAGAAAGTACCCAGAGCAAAGCAAATGGGTAAAATGCAGGCAGTTAAGATAAACCAGAACATCAAGGTCATATATATCTTATTATGGGTCACTGTACTCTGCCAAGTCACTTCAGTCACGTCCTACACTTTGTGACCCTATGGACCATAGCCCTCCAGGCTGTTCTGTCCATAGAATTCTCCAGGCAAGAATACTGGAGTGGGTTGCCATTTCCTTCTCCAACAGGTACACTACAAACTGTTTTAAAAAGCTATGATCTTTTCCATGAAATTTATGTTTAATAAAAATCATTATGTTTTATAAAATCATTATGTTTATAAAATGTTTATAAAATGCATTATGTTTTATAAAATCATTTATAAAAATCATTATGGCAGCTTATTGAAATAATGTTGGCCACGTTGTATGAGCACAGACCAATAGACCATTCAAGAAGCTATTCAAGTAGCCAATGTGAGGTCTTCATGTAAGAAAGCAGCAGCTAAAATTTGCAACAGGACCTAGATCAAATATATATTTAGGTGATAGAATTTAAAAGGCTGGTTTATATGTTGTGGGGGTGAAGGGTCATAAAGAATTAAAAGGACCACATAAGGACTCCAGATTTGAGGTCAAGCAACTGATGGACTGTGGAGCTAATAGCCAATGTCATATGAGACTGGGAGCATTTGAAAATCAGAGAGGAGACCTGAAAAACTCATTGAGTTGGGATCAATTTTTGCTAAGTTATTTAGTGGTAGTTTCTTATGAAAATCTGGAACTCAAGAAAGAACTGGGTTTGAGATTTCAAATAATTGGATAAAAGTTGTAGCAATTTCACAAAAGCAGTATTCCAACTATTTAGAAGTGAGTGGAGGAAAAAGGGTTTGCAATTGAGGTAAGGAGCAGACAAAAGGCAAAAGGTGAAAATCAGAAGAGAGGTCAATCAGGGAAATCCAGGGCATATAAAACTTTCTAGGAGGGAACTATTAACAATTGCATTTTCATTCAAGCATTTATCCTTTCACCAAGCATTTTTAGAGTAATAACACAAATGTTGGTGGCCTCCTGGTGGCTCAGATGGTAAAGCATCTGCCTACAATGCAGGAGACCAGAGTTCGATCCCTGGGTCGGGAAGACCCCCTGGAGAAAAGAATGAAAACCCACTCCAGTATTCTTGTCTGGAGAATTCCATGGACAGAGAAGCCTGGTGGGCTACAGTCCATGTGGTCCCAAGAGTTGGACATGATTGAAGAACTAACACTTTCACCTTCACAGCACAAATGTTGAAACTAAACTAGATGCTGGCAAATAGTTAATGGGCATGTTCTCTGCCCTTACAGAAGTTACAGAATTAGAAAGGGATTATAGAGCATCATAAAGGCAATTATTGTAAAATAACCAACGCTTTAGGCTCTCTTAGAGGGGAGTCTCTCCAGGCCCCAATGTCTGGGGAACTGACCCAAACTTCATCCATATGATAATCAAAGTAACAGCCATTTTCAATTGATTTTTAATTGAAGTACAATCACATTATAGTGTTCTGTTAGTTTCTGCTGCACAACAAGGTGAATCAGCTCCCTCTTCAGCCTCGCTCCCATTCCATCCCCCCAACACACTCCTCTAGGTCATCATGGAGCACCTGGCTGAGCTCTCTGTGTTACATGGCAGCTTCCCACTAGCTATCTATTTTATACGTGGGGTAGTGTATATATGTCAAAGCTAGTCTCTCAGTCCATCCCACTGTCTCCTTTCCTGTGTCCACAAGTCCAGTCTGTTCTCAACATCTGCATCTCTATTCCTGCCCTGCAAATAGGTTCATTCGTACCATTTTTCTATATTCCAAGTATATGAGTTAATATACGAAGCAGCCATTTTAAATGTGATTCCCTCATTCTAGTCAAGGTTAATGGGTCCAGATCTGGCCACTTGAAGAAGTTGAACTGGAAAATTGCCAGGATTTATGAACAGAAGCCTGTATTTTTTTTCCACTGGATGAAGCTCTAAGGGCTAACACTTGGCAACTATTAGCAGCTCTCCTTTACTCTTTGTTGAGTGCCCATTAACAGTTCATTATAAGACACCTACTTAAGTAATGAGCTGAATAATCCTTTATATGTTCGGCTCAGAGACAATCCATGGAAAATCTATTTTTACTTTCCTAGGTTGTCTGTTTTAGTAGGTGTTATTCCATCAAATCTATGAGGTTCACCATCCTAACAATACCAGGTGAGTAAACTTAAAAATCATTATTCTCTTGATCTACACGTTGACCTCAAATGCTATTCTTTTTTTTTTTTTTACTGGAATGTAATTGCTTTACAATGTTGTGCTAGTTGCTGCTGTACAACGAAGTGAATCAGCTATATGTATACACATATCCCCTTCCTCCTGGCCCTCCCACACCTCTAGGTCATCACAGAGCACTGAGCTCAGGTCCCTGTGCTATATAGCACCTTCCCACTAGATATGTATTTATACATGGTAGTTTATATATGTCATAGGTAATTCATGATTTGCTTATATACCTCAGAGGTACAAAAGTCTGTCTCAGCTGGCTTTGCATAGATGTGGACAAAAGTGTCATAATTGAGATATCATGCAAAATCTCTAAGTCTCAAAGAGTTAATTGTGATAGGACATTAGTATCTTCTGATAGCTTGAAAATATAGCATCATCAGTTGTCAGAAGGGATATTCTCATTGCAGTTGTGATTGTGATGACAGATTGGAAAATATCTATAAAGAAATTATAAAACATGGAGCAAAATTTCTGACCTGATGGCAATGGCCAGAGTTAGACCTTTGTTCCTATTTAGTCACCAAGTTGCCTCTGACTCTTTTGCAACCCCATGGACTCTAGCCCACCAGGCTCCTCTGTACATGGGGTTTTCCAGACAAGAATACTGGAGGGGGGTGTCATTTCCTTCTTGGAGATCTTCCGGACCCAGGGGTCAAATCTGTGTCTCCTATGTCTCTGGCATTGGCAGGAGGATTCTTTACCACTGAGCCCCCAGAGAAGCCCTAGTTAGATCTTAACTAGGTTGACATGAAATATAATAGTTACCACAACATTGAATTCTTCCCAGTCCCTCTTAGGAGTCTCAAAATCCTAAATACTTGTGGAATTTAAGTAATTTTTCATTCCTGAACAGAGAAATTTTACTCCAATTCCCTGTTTGGACCAAAGGGCACTGTAGAAAGATCAGCAGATCTATAGGTCTAAAAAGATCAGTATCCCACAACTTAAAACATTTAAGTATTTATCTAAATGTGTGTGTATATATATATAGAGAGAGCAATACATATCTATATATGAAACACATATATGTGTATACATATGTGTATATTGAAATACAAATAGAGGGGGAAATATACTAGATAATTTAGCATATGATTATCTAGGAGTGGGGAGCTGATGCATAGTATTGGGAGAATGAGTAAGGATGGAAGAAGGTAAGGGGTTAACCATAAGGTAAAAAATAAGCGTAGAGACTATACTGAAAAAAAAATCCCAAAATGAAAAATATACTGTTTGTATGCTTGTATTTATGTTTGTGGAGGTAATAGGCAAAGACATTACAGCTGTGGATTTATGGTGTATCCATAATAAATGACAGTAAAAAAAGACAGGAGCTCATAGGTGTAGCACAATTCCTTTTTGTTTGAAACCACAAACTTCAAACGCCCATGTGTGCCTAAGTATGGGTAGAGACTACATTGCCTCTGTCTGTATCAGGAAAGAAAGAGTAATGGAAGGTCCCCTGAAGGGGATATTGTGTGTGTGCAGTAAAATCAGAGATCATTAACTTGATCCTCTACATATTTGCATTGCTTCTCTCATTATTACAGGAATATGTTATCTTGTAAATGAAGATAACATCAAATGAAGAAAATGTTTAAAAAATGAAAGGATGTTTTAGATAATAGGAAACCAAATCTTGGATGCATAGAATTAGAAGCTTTGGAGAGTTGGCTTTATTTAACTTTTGTTTGATTTGCAAATGATTTGTTAGCATTTCTTGTAGAAGATTTTAACATTTCTTTATAAACAGTTGGCATTCTATTTTTAATTTATTTAGCTTATTTACATGTCCTGAAGAGAAAAGACTACTTGTTCACAGCTCTCCAAATAAGTGTTAGCATGTAGCAGTCATAAAATCTAAACAAATGAGATAGTGTGAAATGTAGACAGGGTACACATAAATTTTTAACAGATGTGATACATTTTAACCCCTGGAGAGATTTTTTGCCTTTATAATCAACTAGTTCCACCATGCCATAATAGAATATAATGAGACTCAAGACTACTTTAGGAGACACAACGCAATAATTTGAATTTATATGCAGCTACCCAGAAACAAAATGGGTTGAATGAGATGTTATGTAAAGCCCTCCGAGGAGTCACCTGATATTATTAGTCAGGTTAAATGGTAGTTTTCTTTACTGACTAAAATTGTTTCATGTTTGTATTTCTATAAATCTGATATAGAAAAGAAGGAAGAATGCATGAGAAAACTCTGGACAGCAAGTGGGAGAAATAAACTCTTAACGATCTTTAGTGTATTTTAATATGTTAAAAAGCTGAGGCATCACTTATGGTGTGACAAAAGTCTATATAGTGAAATCTATGATTTTTCCAGTAGTCGTGTATGGATATAAGAATTGAACCATAAAGGCCAAGTGTCAAAGAATGGACGCTTTTGAATGTGGTGCTGGAGAATGTGGTGACCCAAGGACAAAAGAGCAGATAAAACCAAGGAGATTCTTGGAATTCAGGAAGGGAAAAAACAGACCCTTATCATCCTTCCCTCCCCTGTGTTGTAACTATTAACAGAATTCAGGTCATCCTGAGCAGTATAACCTGTCGCTCCTCCTACCCCATAGGGAGAAATTATTTGCCTTACTGTTCTGTTCCCACCCAATATATGTGCCTCATCCAATCAGAAATGACCTACAAGACCCTTATCCCACTCCTTGTACCCTGGGTATAAAAGAGGACTAACGACCCCTGTTTAATGGCGGTTCTCCCTTGGGCTGGCCTGCTGTTCTAACAGCATCTCCCACTGTAATAAACTTTATTTCCCTTGCATTCTGTCTCATGTCTGGAAATTCTTTTCCAGCCCACCCACGGACCACAACAGAGAAGACTCCTGAGAGTCCCTTGGACTGCAAAATCAAACCAGTCAATCAGAAAGGAAATCAGTCCTGAATATTCACTGGAAGGACATACTAAAGCTGAAGATCCAATATTTTGGCCACCTGATGAGAAGAGTCGACTCACTGGAAAAGACCCTGATGCTGGGAAAGATTGAAAGCAACAGGAGAAGGGAGCAGCAGTGGATAAAATGATTAGATGGCATTACCTACTCAAAGGACATGAATTTGAGCAAACTCTGGGAGATAGTGAAGGATAGGGAAACCTGGCATAGTTCAGTACATGGAGTTGCCAAGAGTCAGACATACTTAGAAACTGAAAAACAGCAACAGCATCCTTCCATGGTATTCCTTGGATAGAGAGAGGATTGAGATGCACCATCTCAACAATCTTTGAAAACAGCATATGCTTCTAAGTGCAGCTAGGTGCTTTGCTGTGAAGTCTTTACAGACAACATTTTATACAATATTTTTATCATGAAAAATTGTTGGAGGGAACTACTTAAAGAGAATTCTGGCTTCTATAATAATTAATATCATGTATTCAATTTAAAAAATATTCTGGACTTAAGATAGCAATATTTCTCATAGTATGTGGGCTTCCCAGATGATGCTAGTGGTAAAGAACTTGCCTGCAGGTTCAAACCCTGGGTCAGGAAGATCCCCTGGAGAAGGGAATGACTACTCACTCCAGTATTCTTGCCTGAAGAATTTCATAGACAGAGAAGCCTCATGGGCTATAGTCCATAGAGTCGCAAAGAGTCAGACACGACTAAAGCGACTTAGCATGCACACATTAGAAAATCAAACACTCATCCATCTAGGGGGCAAATATCCATTGAATATGGTCTGCATACATGGTCTCAGTACTTACATGGTCCCCGTGCATAGTCTTGGTACCTGCAATTATTCCTATTGCTGCCTTCTGCCTTTACTCTTGCCATGTTTAGTTCCTATTAATATAGGCATAAACTATTGCATTAGTTGATGTAAAAGAAACATTAATAATAGTGTTAGGGGTAACAATGTGATTATGATAAAGTAAGAAAATAAGTAAGAAATATTCTTAGTTTTTAGATATGCACATTAAAATGTTTTAAATTATAATATATCATATGTGTGATCTATTTGAAAATATTTAATCAAATTATGATGAATACATCAAAACATTAATAATTATTGAGATTAAGTAATGAATAAAAATGTTCATCCTCTTATTTTTCTGTCAATTAAATGTTTTTTAATGAAAAGTTTACAAAATGCATAGCAAGAGCAGAGAATGTTCATGAATGAGACAAATGAAATGAGCAATAACCCATGAGTGAGAATGTTTAAGACCTGTCTTGGGACCATAAAATTTTTACAGAAGCTAAGAATAGGGGAAAAAGAGTTAATGAGAGCTAAATTGGAAAATATATATTGAAGTGTTATTATTGAAGGCCTTAGTTACTAAATATTGTACTGCCAAACATACAGTGGGAGTATGTGAAGCATAATGAAATTTTTGAGCAAGGCAATGATAAAAGCGGTGAGATTCATTTGTTGATTGGTTGGTTGGTTTGGTGTGATTCTTTTAGAAATATTAAATAGCTTAAGTGTTTGTGGAATGCATCAAGGAATAAGGAAATGCAAAGTAGGAGACTAATTAAGGGATTGCTCTGAGAGCTCAATATGCTTTTGTGGAAGCAAAGGCTGTGAGAATATGAATCACAAGAAGAATGGAAAGACCTAGACGATAAATTAACAGGACTCAGGTGTGAGAGGAAGTAGGGGTAGCAAACAGAAAATGACCAAAAATAATTCTGAGATTTCAAGACATTAGCCATATGATAAGGTCAGTTGTTTGTGGCGAGGTGTGATGCTATATATAAATGCTTCTGACTTTAGGCAATGGAATGTGAATTTCCTGTTGAAATGGTGTTGACTATCAGCCATTTTGTTTTCAAAAACTCTGATAAGCAGTTTATTCCACTTCTACTTAATCAAATATTATGTCAGTAAGTAGGATTCAATTCCCTTACAGTCTAACATCTTATCATCTAGATAAAATTGAAAAATGCATAATAAACTATAGAAATTATTTTAATTTGCATATGATTGGCCAAAAACACAATAAATCCTTCTTGGGATAATCATAATTTGTTTCTGGGATTTCAAGTTTATGTGAATGGTCTGTGTTATTGTTGATTTTCAATATTATAACATTATAGTTCCTTGATTAATTCATTCATTTTTTAAAATATGTTTTTACATCATGTCTGACCCAGTACCAGGATATAGATCAGAAATATGAATAGGACGTGATACTGCCGTATGTCCCTCAGAAACATGTATATATAAAAATGATTGCAAATGTGTATGTTAAGTGGCAAAAGACTGGTTTTCACAGGGAGTGCCAATAAAGAAAATCAACCTTTCTTGGGATTGTCATGATAGACTTTACAGGGACCAGGCTCTCTAAAGATTATTAGAATGTCACTTCACAAATAAGGATATTAAGAATTTTCTAGCTAATTTGTACTCACTAATTTTGTGTTTGTAGCACATGTGACAACTCGATAGTTCATTTAATAGACATGACAAGGTCAAAACATATCCCCAGTTAAGATTATCATAAAGATTTTCTATAAATTAAAATTTGTCAACATGTCTGGGATGGATACACAGTGCATAGTGTTCTGGGACACATTTGTGGAGAACACATTCATCTATAAAGACAAATGAGTTACCAGGACATAAAGGAAATAAAACAAATAATAATAAAGGAAAAACTTCATAGGAATCTATAGGAAATGGAGTTATCCAAAGTATTCTGTGAAGATAGAAATGTCTCCCCAGAAGAAGTAATGAATAAAATAGACAGATGTGGATTGCAACCTAGGTACCTAGGCAAAGGGAAAAAATAGAATAAGAAAGAGAGACAGATGCATTTGAGCCAAAAAGAAAAACCCGCTGATGGTATGAAACAGAATATTATGGACTAAATGTGTGTGCCCCTCAAGTTCATGTTGGTATCCTATTCACAAATGAGATGGTGGAGTCTTTAGGGGGTGGTTGGGTCATAAAGATGAAGCCTTCGTGAGTAGGATTAGTGCCCATATAAAAATGACCTCAGAGAGCTCTCCCACCCGTTCTACCATGAAAGGACACAGCAAGAAGATGGCCATCTGCGAAGCAAGAAGGCGGTCCTCACCAAACACTAAATTTGCTGGCCTCTGGACTTTCAGCCTCCAGAACTGTGAGAAAGAAATACTTGATTTTCAAACCACCAGCCCTGGTACTTTTGTTACAGCTTCACAAATGGACTCAGACATAAACTAATACCAAAAGTCAATGTGCAGGCTGTAACAAATGGCTAACAATATGGAGGTGGCTTTGGAGTTGGGTTTTGAGATGCATGCTAGAAAATCCTGCATTGTTATAAATGGACCATTGTAAACAATTCTGATAAGAACTCAGAATGAAAAGAAGACAGTTGTAGAGAGAGTTCCTGTCTTCTTAGATAAAACAAGTACTCATGAACAGAATGTTGATAGAAGTATGGATGGTAGACACCATTTCAATGAGGTCTCAGACAGGAAAAAGGAACATGTTATGGGAAACTGACCCATATAGACCCATAGTGCAAAGGGTCAGGATAAAGCTAGTTCCTTTCTAGTTCAAGCAAGCCAGAATGCTCCTGCCCAGTGTATCAGGGGCCCCTGCCAAGAGCTGAAATCGGGCTGCACCTGGCGGACCCAGGGCAGAGCCACCCAGAGAGAGAATAGCCTGGGAGAGCACCAGAGGTGGGGCCACCATACTATTTATTCAGAGGGCAGAGCACTGAGCCAGAAACAATTACTCTTGAGTCTTCAGGTTTAATGTTGTTTGCCCTGTTAGGTTTTGTATTTACTTGGGGCCTGTTCCCCTTATGTCTTTCTTATTTCTTTCTTTTGGAATAGGAATATCTATCCTGTGCCTGTTCCACCACAGTATTTTGGAACTAAACATAATTCTCTTGGCTTCACTGATTCACAGCTAGGATTTGCCTCAATATGAATCTTAGCTTTCGTATCAGTCATATCTGATTTCAATGATATTAAGATAAGAACTTGAACTTTAGACTTTCAAAGCTGAAATGAATTAAGAAAACCTTTGCATTCATGTCACTTGACTTAAAAAAAGAATGCCAAGACCTTCTGGGAAATAATAGGCTTTTCAACAAATGGTATTGAAGCAACTGCAAAAGGATGAGGTTGGAACCTGTCTCATATCTCTCACCTTATCAAGAATTAACTCAAAATGGATCAAAGATCTAATGTTAGAGCTAACAGTATATATATATCTCTTAGAGGAAAACATAGGCAAAAATCTTCATGACCTTGGATTCTTCTATCATTTCTTAGATACAACACCAAAAGCACAAGCCACAAAATAAACTAAATAAATTGGATTTCATCAAAATTAAAAGCTTTTTTGCTTTGAAAGACAACATCAAGAGAGTGAAAAGAGAAACTAGGATGGGAGACTATATTTGCAATTCTAATAGCCCATAAAGAACTTGTAATCAGAATACTTTAAGATCTGTTACAACTCAACAGTTCAGTTCAGTTCAGTTCAGTCGCTCAGTCGTGTCTGACTTTTTGCGACCCCATGAATTGCAGCACGCCAGGCCTCCCTGTCCATTACCAACTCTCGGAGTTCACTCAGACTCACGTCCATTGAGTCAGTGATGCCATCCAGCCATTTCATCCTCTGTCATCCCCTTCTCCTCCTGCCCCAAATCCCTCCCAGCATCAGAGTCTTTTCCAACGAGTCAACTCTTCACATGAGGTGGCCAAAGTACTGGAGTTTCAGCTTTAGCATCATACCTTCCAAAGAAATCCCAGAGCTGATCTCCTTCAGAATGGACTGGTTGGATCTCCTTGCAGTCCAAGGGACTCTCAAGAGTCTTCTCCAACACCACAGTTCAAAAGCATCAATTCTTCGGTGCTCAGCCTTCTTCACAGTCCAACTCTCACATCCATACATGACCACTGGAAAAACCATAGCCTTGACTAGACGGACCTCTGTTGGCAAAGTAATGTCTCTGCTTTTGAATATGCTATCTAGGTTGGACATAACTTTCCTTCCAAGGAGTAAGCGTCTTTTAATTTCATGGCTGCAGTCACCATCTGCAGTGATTTTGGAGCTCCCCAAAATAAAGTCTGACACTGTTTCCACTGTTTCCCCATCTATTTCCCAGGAAGTGATGGGATCAGATACCATGATCTTCATTTTCTGAACGTTGAGCTTTCAGCCACCTTTTCACTCTCCACTTTCACTTTCATCAAGAGGCTTTTTAGTTCCTCTTCACTTTCTACCATAAGGGTGGTGTCATCTGCGTATCTGAGGTTATTGATATTTCTCCCAGCAGTCTTGATTCAAGCTTGTGCTTCTTCCAGCCCAGTGTTTCTCATGATGTACTCTGCATAGAAGTTAAATAAGCGGGGTGACAATATATAACCTTGACGTACTCCTTTTCCTATTTGGAACCACTCTGTTGTTCCATGTCCAGTTCTAACTATTGCTTCCTGACCTGCATATAGGTTTCTCAAGAGGCAGGTCAGGTGGTCTGGTATTCCCATCTCTTTCAGAATTTTCCACAGTTTACTGTGATCCACACAGTCAAAGGCTTTGGAATAGTCAATAAAGCAGAAATAGATGTTTTTCTGGAACTCTCTTGCTTTTTCGTTGATCCAGCAGATGTTGGCAATTTGATCTCTAGTTCCTCTGCCTTTTCTAAAACCAGCTTGAACATCTGGAAGTTCATGGTTCACGTTTTGCTGAAGCCTGGCTTGGAGAACCCACAATTAAAAAGTGTACAGCACTTCTGAATGATATTAGTCAAAGAAAACATACAACTCATTAATAAGCATGTGAAATGATGCTCAACATCATTAGCTATTAAGGAAATGCGTATTAAAAACATGTTAGTTTCATGTTCTATATGCTGGGAAATTAGTGAACATCCAAGCCAATGGTAGCTAGGATAAGGATCACTGTGCTGGTTTTTTAAGGATTCATTTCTTTGAGTACCTGCTCTTAATCATTCATCATGCCTTTTCAAAATACCATGTCTTATGTTTTAAATTTATTCACATCAGTCCTCATTAAACCAACCAATGCTTCATATCACTTCTGACACACTAGTGATAAAGATGCATTCTCAAGCACCTCCTTAGTTTTCAGACAGCATCGATTCATAAGACCTCCAGAGCTCTTTATTACTCTGATTTCCATTATCTTGGACCATGTGACTCTGAGCAATGCTGGAATGCAAAGGTGATCACTCTGCTCAAAAAGCTTTTAAAAATTGCCTGCTACAGGTTCTTCAGGGAAACCTCTCCGTCTACTGCTGTGGTTAGGGAGGCTTTCTGAAGATTAGAATGGTGTTTTCCCCAGGAGAGAGATTACCTACCAGCAGAATTCTTGCTCAAAAATACATTTCCTGTCATTCAACCTTTTCTGATTGGTTCCTTATAATGACAACAGCAACAAAACTTTGTTATTACTTTCTTGTTACATGATTGAATATTTTCCATGCTGAGAAATTGTTTTTCATACACTTATCCATGATCCATGTAAGCAATAATGAAAATCCACATAAACTCTGATACAGCCTGTCATCTTGAAGACTCATAAGTGCTATGTTTCACAGCCTGATGTTGGCAACTATGCATTTTGACTGCAGAGACCTTAATACACACATAAATGTGTATCTAGTTTCTACATGCCCTAATCCCTGAGTATTTCTCATGGATCTTGGGTTAAATCACTTTGTTTTTATTTCAACTTTAAGCTTCTTACAGAGACTATGTATTCCCAACATCTTAGCTTAGAAACGCTAGATATTGTATTCTCTTCTTTTTTTTTTTTTTCTGTACATTTAAAAATGTAACACCTCTGAATTCTATTGTGTGGAGCTAGAATCATTATTTTTGAGGATAGTATTTCAACATAAATGAAACCAACAATCTCAGCTGAAGAACATCACAATACATCTGAGATGAGTGTTTTCATTGATGTCATGAGAGAGTATTAAGGAGCAGTGTGAGAAAAACTGCATTTGCTCATCATTCTGCTGCCATAAAGAGATCACAGCTGCTTTGAGTATAAAGGAAATAGCAGCCATATTCCTGTGTTTAGCTAAATTTCCTAGCTTGGAAGAGGAATATGTTTAGTTTATATATGAATCTCTAGATTCCTATATAGGTTATAGATTTTTTTATATTGAGTTAAAGGATAAACAGTGATTTCTAAAGCCATGTTTCTTTTCTAATTGTTCAAGAAAGTCTAACTTTGCACAAGGATTCCAAGAGCAACTTAACATTTTTCACTCATATGTGCCAAAATTAGCTATCATCTTGACACTACTTAGTATATGGAATTAGAAATTGAAGTCCTGGAATTTCCTACAGCCACTCTTGGTAGCATATCAAGATCCTAAATGTTGACTACTCTTCACTGACTTCCTACACCATCCTCATCTCTGAAGACTCTATGCTGCAGCTATTTTGGAAACCATTGATACTTTGGACCCATGGTGGTAGATGCTATGGCTTTGGAGTCTTAGGGTGTGACTACTGTTGGGACTTTGGAGGCCTGAGACAAGTCAATTAGTGTGATTACAATGGGTTATTAATAAAGCTGCTGTCATCCATTGTGCTATGAAAAAACAAGTCTTATGGCTTCTTCTGAAAACCTTGATCATTTAAATAATTCCCCAGAGATTCATCAGCTCAATTTCAAAGGAAAAGAAATCCTCTTCTTTTCACCTGCAGTCTATAATTTATATTTCCTCTCTATTGCTGAAAAACCCACCACTGCTGGCCCCCATCAACCCAGGAGGCAGCCTCCAGCCATCACAGGGACCACTTGAATTGCAAATGTCAGCATTCTAATTGCAGCTTCTCTCATCAAACTTTATTTTTAACTCTGATATCAACCCTTCCTCCTGTATGTGTTCATTTCGCTTTTTCAGTAAACAATGTTCAATCTTCCCTAGCAAACAGTGCTTGTTACTTGCGTTTATTTAATTTAATAGATCTCTTATGCTATGTAGGTACATCATTTTTAATCCAAGACAAATTTCGCTTCACTGCAGCTGCAGATAATTTTTTCTCCTGAGTATATATGTGATGAAATCGATCCCCTTAACATGTTGTAGCTTCTTTCAGAAGAAATAATGAAATCTGATTTCTTACTAACTTCTGTTTTCTTCATGAAAAAAAAATGTGTTTTCTTCCCACTCTTACCTCCAAACAGATACATATACATATAAGATGCACAGATTTCATTGTGGTCAGAGAAGATGCTTGGAATGATTTCTATGTTTTTGAATTTACCAAGGCTAGATTTATGGCCCAGGATGTGATCTATCCTAGAGAAGCATGTATAATATCATGTATGAAACGAGTTGCCAGTCCAGGTTCAATACACGATACTGGATGCTTGGGGCTGGTGCACTGGGACGACCCAGAGGGAGGGTATGGGGAGGGAGGAGGGAGGAGGGTTCAGGATGGGGAACACATGTATACCTGTGATGGATTCATTTTGATATTTGGCAAAACTAATACAATTTTGTAAAGTTTGAAAGCAAAATAAAATTTAAAAAAATTAAAAACAAAAAATAAAATACAATAAAATATTTTCGAATTAAAAAAAAAAAAAAGATGCACAGATTTTAAAAGTCATAGATTGTTGACAGGAAAAAGAGTCCTATACTAGGTTCTCAGGATTGCCATAGCAAAGTACCATGAATTAGATGGATTTAAACACAAATTTATTCTCCTACAGTTCTGGAGATCAGAAGTTCAGAATCAAGATATCCACAGATACATGCTTGCTGAAGACTCTAGAGGAGAATCTGTTCTATGCCTTTCTCCTCATTTCTGGTATCACCAGCAATCCTTGGCATCCCTTGACTTGTAGAGCACTCCAATCTTTGCCTCCATAGACACATGATTTCTTCCTGTGTGTTTTTGTGTCTCTTCTTTTCTTATATGGATGTCAGTTATATTCGGTTAATATTCACCCTAATTGATCATGACCTTATTTTAACTTGATTATATCTGCAAAGTTCTAGTTCCAATATCGACTTTAAAAATATTCACAATCTAAAAGTTGAGGGTTATGTTTTATTTGGTGGTAATTTTTAAGACTTCAAGCCTAGAAGCCTGAACCTCAAGTAACCCTGAGAGAACTGCTCCCAGAAAGAGAGCAGGGAGCTTGGATTTATAGCAGTTTTGCAACATAGGACAGGTAGTTGGGAACATCAAAAGATTAATTTTGATTTTAAAAAAAGTCCCAAATTAAGGAATTTAGTACTTAACAATGCATGCAAGAATCTGGGCTCACCAAAATCATTCTTTAGATATGCATTTCATCTATCTGGGGCCAGTATCCTGTGTTTTCATATTCTGGGTTTCCCGAGGGCTCACCATAGGGAGAGGCTACAGTCTGATGGCTACTAGATGGCAGGTATTCTTTCCTGCATGTGTATCCTCAGGGCTCACTGGCTCACAGTGGAGGGCTGCAGTCGCTGATGACTGTGACATCCTTTGTTTACTGATGTGGTAGGAAATATTTCACTTATCACCAAGTAAGGTCACATTCCAGAGAAGGCAAAGGCACCCCACTCCAGTGCTCTTGCCTGGAAAATCCCATGGACGGAGGAGCCTGGAAGGCTGCAGTCCATGGCGTCGCTGAGGGTCAGACACGACTGAGTGACTTCACTTTCACTTTTCACTTTCATGCATTGGAGAAGGAAATGGCAACCCACTCCAGTGTTCTTGCCTCGAGAATCCCAGGGATGGGGGATCCTGGTGGGCTGCATCTATGGGGTCCCACAGAGTCAGACATGACTGAAGTGATTTAGCAGCAGTAGCAGCAGCAAGATCACATTCAGGTTATTAGGGACTACATGTTGAACATATATTTTGGGGGAGTGCAATTCACTCACAAGTCCCAAATTCAGAATTTATCCAAATATTCAATTCATAATGGACTAAAGAATGTGGTCTCTCCTCTTATACATGACCCTATGGAAGTTTAGAGACTTTTTGTTCTATGGACCATGAATAAACACAGATCTTAAGATATTAGGAAAGAGGAGCATGCCATATTTGTTTTCAAAAGTGACAGTGCTAGGAAGTCAAGGTCAACTGATAGGAAAACCAAATGTCTATTACCTTGTGAAGGACACACAGGTCAGTTTAGCCAACTGCTTAAGAGCTTGGTCTTTATAATCAGACAGACCTATCCTTGAGTCCCAACTCCTTTGTTTAGTTATCTGTGTGACTTTGGGGATGTACTTGGTATTTCTAAATTTCCATTTCTTTGTTGGAAAGATGATGAGGCTCTGGAATCCTCATGGAGTTATTTTGAGAAATAAATAGATTATTATACGTTAACTGTTTAGTACAGTAGCTGACACATAAAAGTGCTTAGTAAAGTCAAGTTAATGTATATTTACATTCCCATTTAGTAACACATATGCAAAGGAGAAGTCTATTATTCAAAGTGCACAGAGAAATTTTAAATAATCCAGAAAAGTATATTTCAAATTATAATATTTCTTATATATATATGTTAGAATCTTCTGTTTTATCTTGGCTGTATGTATCCAAGTAAAGTAACAACTTCCTTCTGCAGTATTCTAAAAAGCAGATTTAGAGTCTCTTTAAATGCAATGTGAACCCCTATGACTGAATTCTCAGTATTCCTGAAAATAATGAAGATATATTAATTGGTCATTGGAAAGGATTATTTAGGTGAAGTTAATGAAGATGGTGAAATCAGAAATTTCTTCATAATTAAATAATTGTCATATGACAAGCCTAAATGACTCCTATCACTTCAAACAATCTGTACCCACTGTAATAGAACTTCACAGGAACATGACTATTCAATATCAATATGCATAATTTGACTTCCTTTCCACCTAAGTTTATGAGCCATTTAATCTATTCTAGTGTGCAAGGAAGAGCTTGGAAAACAATTTGCAAACTTCCTTCACACCTGAAACTACTTGAAGAGAAAAAACTACAGTACCTAACGGCAGATCCAAGTCAACCCAAACCAATATTGGCAGTCCATCAAGCACTACAGCAGTGCATAGAAGCAGTACTAATCCCAGATGCAGGAGCCTGTGATGCTTTCCCAGGAGAGGTGACACAGGAGTTAACTCTTAAATGATGAGCAGGAGTTAACCAGGTAGGAATGGGAAAGGAATACAGCATGGCAGCAGAGGGAGGAGCATAAACAAAAACCTAGAACTTTTTATTTATTCAGGAAACCATAAAATAAAGAATAGTAAGGAGAAGTGAAAGATGACACTAGAAGATTAAAAATCAGATCAAGAATTTTTTTTGTAATACTAGGGATTTAGCAGTCTATTATGAGGGCTATTAAGTCATTCTCACTACAGAGCAGAGAATAATTTATTGGGGCTGGGTTTGAGGCTGGGAGACTACTTAGGTTACCATGGCAATAATCCATGCCAAAGAAGATTAAGACATGAGTTTAGATAGTGGAAGTGGAGTTGGAGAAAAGTTGATGAGTTTAAGAGAGACAAATTAAGCAGAATACATAGGGTTTGGCAGAAAAGTAAGAAAAGGGAAAAAAAAAAACCTGAAGATTCATTGCCAAGTTTATGGATTAGGCATATGGCTAAAAAATGTTCCCTTTCACTGTGATGAGAAACACAGATGAAGGTCAAGTTTTTAGAAGAAGAAATTTGGAGCCCATTGACTTTGAGGCCATCTAGATGGAGATAGTATAAACAAACAAACAACAATAAAAAAAACAGTGAATGAAAGAAAGAAAGAGATGGGGAAAGGAAGAAAGGGAAGAGAAGATTAAAGAAAGATATTGATTTGGGAATCATCAAAATACAGGTATTATTTGATGCCATGGGCAAGGATAAGATTACCCAGAGAGATTATTTAAAGTGATTGGAGGCCAAGCACAGAATAATGGGAAATAATTATATATAATGAGAAAGATAAAAAGGGAGAAAAAGGAGGGATAGTCAGACATAATCATGTGACCAAAAAAATAGAGGATAGAATTTCCAAATACAATATTAGCAAAATGGCCCAAAGAGTCAATAATATAAGGTCAAGAAATATCCACTAAATGTTGTCACAAAGAAATTATGTTAATATCAGAGTGAGAAGTTTGGGCAGACTAATGCAAACAGCTTGTCTGCTCTACTCTTTTTTTTTTTTTTAAACAAGAAAGTTGTTTTAAAAAGGGAAGAGATGAAAAAAAAAAGAAGAAAAATGGAAGAGATGATACATGACAGAAGAAGAAGTTGGCATGTGTATATTTGTTTTGATTTTCAAGTCTGGGCTTGTTAAAATTACATGAGAAAGGGTGAGGAAGAGAATTGGGTTTTGAGAGATAAAATTTCCTATAAAACAAGAGAAGTTGGGATCCAGAGACTGAACAGAAAATGGAAGTCAATTCTTCCACTGAGACAGGGGAAAAAAAAAAAAAGCCAAGAAGGAGCTAACATCTAAAAAGCTGAGAAAATTCTCCTTTAGCAAATTTTCCCTCTTTTTGTGAATTTTAAAGGAAGGCCATGCTCCAAATTAACTGTGTGTTATGTTAGATGGATGTGGTGTGTTAGATGTGGTATGTTAGAAAGAATGATGTCTCAAGATAATAAATATTTGAAATAGATATGATTTGTGTTTCCTGGAAAGCAGACTCTGAGACACAATGTGGGGTTCAGGACGTTTATTCAGGCATGGTCTTATGATCAACTCCTGGAATGAAAGGAGGAAAAAGCAGGATTGGACAGAGGCAGGAACTGAATTGCAATGCAGGATATACAGTCTCGGTTCCTTCGATGGGGAGCTCTGGCACTGAAATGGCCCATCAACTATCCTCGATTGGACTGAATGGATGACCTTTATACCACCTACTTTGATCAGTCATGAAATGCGATCACCTTTGGGAAAGTGTGGCATGAAACAAAGCTGCCTTATTATTACTGAGTCCAAGCTGGCTCTGCTCACTGCATGACAGGCCAGTAAGTTCGGAGATGGGATGTAGAGGCAAAGAATATGACTATTCAGAAAGCTGGCAGACAAGGAAGACGGCAGACTGTCTCAACATAACCATCTTATCAGGTCTGGATGCCAAGTTCTTTTATAGAACACAGAGGGGATGCATGAGGAAGTAAATTTAAAAGGCCATTAACCTTGCAAATATCTCCTGGAATGGCCAACCTCAGGGAGGGGATGTGTTAACATTTAGGCAGAGGGGCAGGATTGCCCGAGGCAGGACATCATATATAGATAGCATATTTTCAGTGAACAAAAACAAAGGTTAAAATAAAAGAAACAAAAAGTAAAAGAAGCAAAGGTTAAAGAAAAACAGATTCTTCCCTGTAACATTATGCAACTGGGGCATTCCCTAAAGGGTCTGATAGCTAAGATCAACTACCAATAGGACTCGTTTCATACATGATATTTTACATGTTTCAATGCCATTCTCCCAAATCTTCTCACCCTCTGGCTTCTCTTCTTTTTACAGCTATTTGTAAGGCCTCCCCAGATAGCCATTTTGCTTTTTTGCATTTCTTTTCCATGGGGATGGTCTTGATCCCTGTCTCCTGTACAATGTCATGAACCTCCGTCCATAGTTCATCAGGCACTCTGTCTATTAGATCTAGTCCCTTAAATCTATTTCTCACTTCCGCTGTATAATCATAAGGGATTTGATTTAGGTCATACCTGAATGGTCTATTGGTTTTCCCTACTGTCTTCAATTTAAGTCTGAATTTGCTAATAAGGAGTTCATGATCTGAGCCACAGTCAGCTCCTGGTCTTGTTTTTGTTGACTGTATAGAGTTTCTCCATCTTTGGCTGCAAAGAATATAATCAATCTGATTTCGGTGTTGACCATCTGGTGATGTCTTCTCTTGTGTTATGTCTGTTAGCAAGATGCTAATCAGATGAAAGAGATACCTCAAGGATGAGGGACTCTCCCCAAGCCCTTCTCCCACAATAGTCATTTTTGAGACAGAATGGTACAGGGTGTGTCATCCTAGGTAGAAGTTACTAGGCAGTTAGTGTAGAGCTTTGAGTCTTGTTTTCAATAAACATCCCATTCCATTGTCCTGAATTCGGGGAATATGTCTTTAGTCTGATAAATTATCAGCACTCAGATCGAGGGAAGGGCAGTAATTAAATTCTGTTCCATATGCTTGAGGGAAAAACAACTGGTGATCATTAATGTTAAATCCATGCATCTGGTAAAATGGCCAGAGGGCATGAAAAAGGATGGTGACTTAATCCAAGGATCCAGAGAAGCCATAAAGATGTTAAATATCTTGACCTTTAAATTGATTCGTTAGAAATAATGTTGTTTAAAGAAGGATATAATAACTTCTATAAGTCCCAATGAGAGAGTCATATCCTAGGCAGGTTGATAGGGAGTCTAGGGGTCCCCAAGGAGAGAGGGGTCTGGAATTCTCAAGGAGGAAGAAAGGACAAACTTTTTTCTTTCTCCACATTCCTTAGGATTATATAACAATAATGTATCCTGCCTAAGGACAGTCTTTGGATTAAACCTTCTGTTATCTTAAAATGTAAATTATGGGAGTAGACCTGGTCTTTACAAGGATGTATCTTGCCTGAGGACAGTGTTATCTTAAAATGTAAATTATGGGAGTAGGTCTGATGAGGTCTTTACAACTTCCAGACATTCTTTGGATTATATAACTTCATTGTTAACACTAGCAAGCGGGTACTCTTTCTGCCCCCTTCTGATGCCTATGTCAGAAGCTTTCTCTGTCTCCTTTATACTTTAATAAAACTTTATTACACAAAAGCTCTGAGCGATCAAGCCTTGTCTCTGGCCCTGGATTGAATTCTTCTCCTCCAGGGGCCAAGAATCCCGGTGTCTTCACGTGATTCAACAACAACTTTTCACCACGTTGGGGGAATTCTTTACCCTCTCTCAGTGTCTATGCTGAGAGTTTTGTACTTTCCTCCTCTCTAATAAATCCTACTCACTTACTACCATTCATGGATTCCATTCTTCCGGGCTCCATGGACAAGATCTCAGGTTCCCTTCTCACCCGAGCCTTAGAATAATTGACATGAATACTGGTTTGTTGAGCCATTAACAGCCCAAGTGTTGGGAAAAGGAAAAAGAAAAAAAAAATACCCTGAGGCAGAACTGATTTGAAGAAAGGCAGATTCCTAAGCAAATACATAGTTTTATTAACATAGCTTAAGAAAAACATTTCCATAAGAAAAATCACACTGGTTAGCTCAAGGTTTGAGAATAGTTAAGTTCAGGTGGAACCAGGCATTCTCAACAGAAAAGGGAAAAATGTCTGCCACTTGCAGTTTAATTCCTCCTGCTGCTTGGGGACCTCTGGCCTCCCTACAGAAGCTGTTAACACTTTCAGTACTAACACCTTTGGGTATTTCCGCCCTTTGAGCATAGGATGGACTTGGTAGCTTTCTTCTAATGTATAGAACATCAGCTCAGTTCAGTTGCTCAGTCGTGTCCAACTCTTTGTGACCCTATGAATCGCAGCACACCAGGCCTCCCTGTCCATCACCAACTCCCAGAGTTCACTCAGACTCATGTCCATCGAGTCAGTGATGCCATTCAGCTATCTCATACTCTGTGGTCAGAGCAATGTAATGGGATGTAACTTCTAAGATTTAATTGTTAAAACCTGAAACTGTCACATTACTGCCATTATCCTTGACTCTTTTCATGGCCATATATCTTGATGGTCACATTGCAAGGAACCATGGCTTAAGGTCTGTTGACTACAAATTAGCATTTGCCAAAAGCATTTGTCAGTGACTGAAAGGAACAATCAGTTCAGTTCAGTCACTCAGTCGTGTCCGATTCTTTGCAACCCCACGATTCTTGCAACCCCTGTACACCAGGCCTCCCTGTCCATTACCAACTCCCGGAGTTCAGACAAACTCATGTCTATTGAGTTGGTGATGTCATCCAACCATCTCATCCTCTGACGTCTCCTTCTCCTCCTGCCCTCAATCTTTCCCAGCATCAGGGTCTTTTCCAATGAGTCAGCTCTTCGCATCAGGTGGCCAAAGTATTGAAGTTTCAGCTTCAACATCAGTCCTTCCAGTGAATATTCAGGACTAATTTCCTTTAGGATGGACTGGTTGGATCTCCTTGTAGTTCAAGGGACTCTCAAGGGTCTTCTCCAACACCACAGTTCAAAAGCATCAATTCTTCAGTGCTCAGCTTTCTTTATAGTCCAACTCTCATACCCATACATGACCACTGGAAAAACAATAGCCTTGACTAGATGGACCTTTGTTGGCAAAGTAATGTCTCTGCTTTTCAATATGCTGTCTAGGTTGGTCACAACTTTCCTTCCAAGGAGTAAGTGTCTTTTAATTTCATGGCTACAGTCACCGTCTGCAGTGATTTTGGAGCCCAGAAAAATAAAGTCAGCCACTGTGTCCACTATTTCCCCATCTATTTGCCATGCGGTGATGGGGCCGGATGCCATGATCTTAGTTTTCTGAATGTTGAGCTTTAAGCCAACATTTTCACTCTCCTCTTTCACCTTCATCAAGAGGCTCTTAACAAGGGCCTTTGCCATCTCCCTCTGAGGAGATTGAACCCTATGCTTCTGTAGCTGCCAACTCTCCTCTTTCACCTTCATCAAGAGGCTCTTAACAAGGGCCTTTGCCATCTCCCTCTGAGGAGATTGAACCCTATGCTTCTGTAGCTGCCAACAAGACCTTCAGCACCGCCCGAGGGGGATTCAGGGTGGACACTGACACACTCTGTGCTCCAGGGAATCTGGTGGAACAGGCCTTTCAATAGTTAGATATTTCCAGGAACTGATTTCATGATCCCAATCCTTGCATCTCTTCATTTCTAGATAAGAACTAAATCCCTTCATGGTAATAGCAGCTTCTCATGACTAGCAGAAAACCTTTTGTAAAGTAAGCCCTTGATTGCACTGAACTCTCCCTTCACCAAAATCCTATATAGTGACCTTCCCCACTGCTTCTTTGGAGCAGTCTCTCAGAGCTATCTGAGGTGCTGTTTCCCAGGCTGTAGCCCTCATTTTTCCCCAAATAGAATTTAACTCACAACTCTCTCATTCTGCATCTTTTTAGTTGTCAGTTAGGAATCTATGCACATAGTCCAATATCTCTTGAGGAATTTTTTTCCCAGTGGGTGAACATGGAGAGGGTCCTTCCCCAGCTGAGCCTTCATTTGGGACTATAGTTTCAGTCAGCCTCTAGTTAAAGATTTATAAGCCCTGAAGCAGAGACCCAGTTAAACCATGCCACTCTTCCTGACCCCAGACACAATGAGATAATAAATCTGTGTGGTTTTGGGTTGTTAAACTTGGGGATAATTTGTTACACAGAAATAGATAAATAATGTATCTTGATTCACAATCTATGGTGTCCAGAGTAGAATCTCAGTTGAACAAAGAATAAGCTATTTGAATTAAAATGCCATCTTTTCAGAAGGTCATATATTTATCTTCAAAAGTGATTGTCATGCAAGAACAGTTACTTTGCTCTGGCTAGGTTTAAGTACTTTATGAAATTGCACTGCCTTAGAATAATGGTGGATAAGCCCCATCTCTGAGAAAACTGAGTTCAAATCTAACCCACTACTTCCTAGGTTCTTAACCTTTTTGTCCCTCATTTCCTTCATCTGGATAAGGACAGCACCTATTGTGGTTTTGATTTGATTTATTAGGATTTGATTACTCAGTCCATGAAGCCTTTCTAAAATTCTGCCTTGTATATATCAAGAGTTCAGCAAGTGATTTCAAGGTTTATGTAGAAACATCTAATTTTATTCAGTACAGGCACCACAAGTTGCTTGTCATCACTAGAGAGTTTCCCAATTTATTTCCACCTAGTATGCAAAGGCTTCTTTTCCTGAACATACTACAAAATGAGAGAGGAGCACATCATCCCAGTCATATTTAATATTAATGATTAATTGCCTACATTTAGTATTCATGACCTTAATAGAACTCTCTGCTAGTTCAGCAGCAACAAACATTTACTGAGATCCTGCTGTGCACAAAGAATCACTCCAAAGGCTCAAATAAATTCATAGAAGAGCCTGTCTTTTCAAAAATGTAAGCAAAAAATAACTTTGACTTGGAAGAAATTTCATTAATCTAGTACAATGATTTTTCAAACCTGGATGGATGTTCATTAGAAACATCTGGGAAGCTTAAAATATGTCAAGATCAGTGCCAAAGCCCTGTTCACAGAGAATCTAATTCAACTGGATTGAGCCTAAAATTTAATGCTTTTTAAAATCTCTTTGGGGGATTATGATGTACAAGCAGGGTTAAAAATCACTGATTTAGCACAAAGCATCTGGTTAAAGTATTAAGATTTATAGAGGCTTATTTCAGGTGACATGGGGAGTTTTTATTAAAGTTGGGACTAAAATTCAGAGCTTCTGATTCTGGGTGATTGTTCAATGATCAGGGGGCTTCAAGCTTCTCTGCATTTATCCACACATTCGATATTCATTTACTAAGCATTTCGCAGAGGCAAGAAATGGGGACACCACAACTTAGACTCACACAGTGATTTTTATTCAAGACTAAAATTTTCTGTAGGAGATAGATAATAAAAAAATAAGTGGAGATAACAAAATAAATGCTGCAAAGGAATGATTGCAACCTTGAAAGCATGTTAAAGGCAGAGTAGCAAATTCATTGGCATGTATGATGGGAGACCTGGCTGAGATTGGAGGGGAAGAGCTTTCTTTCGGGAAGCGATTTTCAATCTAGGGATTTTATTATATGTGACTGGATTCAGAGATAGGCTTTTAAAAATTTTACCTTAGAGGTAATTCTTTTCTTCCTCTATCCCTCCACAAAAAGATCAACCTCAGTGATATTTGCAAAAAGATACTCCTTAAAAGATTACTTACATGATGAATATCATGATAATAGCAACAAAAATTATTATTTTTCAAGCACTTGACCAAGTGCTTTGCACACGTCATTTCATTTGATCATGGCAGTAAAAAATCAATACCACAAATCTCTTCTTATGGCAGCTCTATCCAAAACACCATGGACCAAATAAGAATAGTAAGAAAAGTCGGTCTTCCCTCAGCACATTGTCCTGTCTGGCATATCTTCCAGTCATTAGAATGAGGCAATGATTCACTGAGAGCTCAACCTAGATAACACCTTAAAAGAATTCTATCTGCACACTCTCATTTCACAGATGGCATTTGCAAGGAGCTGGGCCCTCCTGTCACAGAGTCTGATCAGCAACTTGCATGATTTCCACTCGCATGGTTGATCTTGCTATCTAAGCAAAGCATCTGAGAAGCATATCAAAGAGATAGCAAGCTATGAGTGGCATTACTGTAGAAATTTAAAATGAGCAAATACCAAGTGGTGAAGCAGCAGTGAATCATATTTCAAGAAACTGCAGCCTGAAGCAAGGACCCAGAGTAACAGCTAACTAATGCAGAGAGATTACTTTGCCAACAAAGGTCTGTCTAGTCAAGGCTATGGTTTTTCCTGTGGTCATGTATGGATGTGAGAGTTGAACTGTGAAGAAAGCTGAGCGCTGAAGAATTGATGCTTTTGAACTGTGGTGTTGGAGAAGACTCTTGAGAGTCCCTTGGACTGCAAGGAGATCCAAATAGTCCATCCTAAAGGAGACCAGTCCTAGGTCTAATGCTGAGGCTGAAACTCCAATACTTTGGCCACCTCTTGCGAAGTGTTGACTCATTGGAAAAGACCCTGATGCTGGGAGGGATTGGGGGCAGGAGGAGAAGGGGACGACAGAGGATGAGATGGCTGGATGGCATCACCAATTCGATGCCCATGAGTTTGTGTGAACTCCGGGAGTTGGTGATGGACAGGGAGGCCTGGCGTGCTGTAATTCATGGGGTCGCAAAGAGCTGGACACGACTGAGCGGCTGAACTGAACTCAATGCCACCTTAAGAACTCACACCTTTGGGTTAGACAATTAGACCAAATGGTGATAAACTGGAGCTGATTATTTAGTTAAAGCTATTCAGAATGAACAACTTTGCTTAGATCTATCAGGTTCACGACAGTTGATTTTCCTTGACTGTAACAGTCTGTCTCCAAATCACAGAGGATATATCTGAGATGATCTATTTTTGGTAGGTGTAAATGGGTCCTGAATTAGGAATCAGTCTAGAGAGGAGCAAGGGGCACTGATATTAATTTACATAAAGGTAATCTAGAATCAACTTCCCTGGTGGTTCAGTTGGTAAAGAATCCACCTGCAATGCAGGAGACCCAGGTTTGATTCCTGGGTTAAGAAGACACCCTGGAGAAGCAAATGGCAACCCACTCCAGTATTCTTGCCTGGAAAATCCTATGGTCAGAAGAGCCTGGCAGGCTACAGTCCATAGGGTTGGATGCTACTTAGCAATTAAACCACCACTACAATCTAGAATAATAATACACTATCTAAAATAGTGTGTTTGTGAGGGTTTCTGCTCCCATTTTAGGCTCTATAAAAATGACCACATGGATTTGTGTTTTCTCACATGTATTCATAGTTCTGAATAGCAGAATGTTAGATCACAATAGGTTTTATTTAACAGATTCTATTGCACTGTGTAAATATAAAATCATGGAAACAATATAAGAAATAATATAATACCATGGAAATAACTTGAAATGGAAGAAGTGATGAAAGACTTCACAAATAAATTGGAGTCTAAACTAGACTTCTCACTTGAGAAAAGAAAAAAGATAAGTTGGGGCTATGGGAAAATGGGGAAAATAGGAAGAAACAAAGGAAGATGAAGGGAAAAAATATTCAGAGGATTGGCTGATATTCAACAGCCTGGCTGGTGTGCAGAACTAGAGGAATAGAAAAGAATGATGGGGGAATGAAAAACTAGAGTGGTACTGGAACCTAAATTGTTAAGTGAATATCACGATGGTCCACATACTTGTGGGAGTGTTCCGTACTTGTTTTATGAAGCCCTGGCCCCAAGATAGAGCCAAACCAGTATCATTCTTTGGAAATGTTTCTTTGCCCTAAATAAGTGGAGTCTCTACAAGGCTGAGGGCCTGGAGGGGCAGAAATAAGCAGAAGGAGCTCTAATGGGGAGTGAGAGATACAGCACTGGGGTGAGGAGCAGCAATGGAGTGAGGAAGCAACTCATTCTTACCCCTGTCAGCAGGTAACAGGAGATCCTAATGAGGTCGATTGTGAGGTTCTGGTTGTAGTTCAGTTATGATAAGTCACAGAGCCATAGGTGCAACTGACGGAGTATTGAATTCAGGTATCCAGCTTATCTTCAATGAGACTCTGTGACTATTAAAGTTCCAAAGGTGCTCAGCGTCTTGGATGTCCATATTCACTTCAGGGACTCATATAGGAAGGATGTAAAGAATGTAATCATAAGCAGAAAAGATATGCTTGACATGGGTAAATGTGTCTGGTGCAAAATGGATTTTTTATCCTAGCAAATATAACTGTAGAAGAAAACGAAGGTTGTCAGATAAATATCAACTGATGATAAATACAATGATGAAAAATAAACACTTTTGCCCCAGATTCCTCCTTTTAAAGCACAGTGTGTTTGTTTGCTTGGCAGTTTTCCTGCCACTTGAGTTTATAATAGTACTCTGCCGTTTTCCTCTGAAATTATGAGATCCATAAAATTGAGTCATCATTCTAGTCTCCTAGGATATTTGTTCAAGAACCACAGGACACTAAAGGTTTCAACTACAAAGTATGTAGTTCAGAGCAAGCTAGCTCATTTCATGGGAGGCAGACAGGTTTCCTACAGAATGGTTTTAGTATCCCCAGGCCAGTTTGGCCTGTAAGAGAGTCTAGCTAAGTTTTGGACATTTTAACCAATTAAAAAGTAAAGGGACTGCCCAAAAGCCAGTGTCCTGCACTCATCTCTCAAGTATGATGTAACAGGGTCTTTTTCTGCCCTCTTTGGTCTTCAATGCAAAGTTTCTCATTTGAAAGCTTAATGTTCTATGCTCAAAACAATGTGAGATCAAAAAGGTTGAAATCCTCTGATATTCTTTGCTTACCAATGATAAAACTTTGATTACCTATGTTTGATCTTTATAAAGAACTTGCACGGTCGGTCATCTTAGTATTACCACCAGGAAGATGCTTTTACTTCTCAGGGATTAAAATGAATTTAAGAGCCTCTATTTGCCCATGTCCTTAACCTCTTCAGTGACCTCTATTTTAAACATAGAATGAAGTAATATATTATATTCCTAAAACTAGGAATACAGAGGTAAATTAATTCTTATAAGAAAATAAGGGCTTCCAGGTCAAGATGGCAGAGTAGAAGGAAGCATGCTCATTTCCTCCTGTGAGAGCACCAATATTGCAACTAGCTGTTGAACAACCATCAACAGGAGGATGCTGGAACCCACCAAAAAAGGACACCCTAAGTCCAAAGACAAAGAATAAATGGTATTATTCACTTTATATCATGTACCATGATTGGTCAACAGAAAATTTAAAAATTCCATATCACTAGAGCTATCATTTAACAGAAAAACCTGTAATCACTTTTTAAAATCCAGATGCATATCAGAATTACCTTGAATTTTTTAAAAAAATACCAACACCCAGGTAGTGCAAAAAGAAAAAGATAGTAAGAGGATGCCAGGGAAAAGATTAGGAAGTACAAAGCTACCAACTGCTGAGTGCCTTCTCCTATTTGAGATATTTACTCACGATCATTTGGGAGTTTTCTACTGGGACAACCACACAACACTGCATCCCTCACTCCAAATTTTTCACTACTTGAAATATGAAGGATAGGATGAATCATTTTTCAACCAACTTTGACCCAAAACAAGCTAGGTTAAGTGGAGACTTGTACAAACGAAGGATGCAAAAATTCAATTTTCCACTAAATCACAAAAATGAAATAGACCTAAAAGACATTAAGATTTTAGGCCAAAATTTAGATTTTTCACTGAAACCCAAGTCCAGGATTCACGGATTCCATCACCAACTCTGAGAATATAAATGTGTTGAGAAGGGAAAGAAAAAGATATTTGTAGAGAAATTTTCTAGAGATTTTGGTTGACATGCTGTGAATTCTCTTCCCTAAGTCACAAAGGAAGAGAGATTTATCCCCACTTTACTTCACAGTGATGAGGTGATAACTAGGAAAGCTTCAGTACAGTTTTCTACAGGTGGTAGACAGAAAAAGCTGGTCCTGGTAGACACTTGAGAAAATGAAAGCATCCTGAGGAAGCAGGTTGGAGGTAGATGTTTAGGGATCTACCTGCACCCTTAGAATTTTTTTTTAAGAAAAGGATTTGTGTTCTACATAATCCAGATAATGGCTACATGAAAAGAGCCTTTCTTGGCTCATCTGTCTAGCTGGGTCAGGGAAAGACATGATAAGAAGTTGTAGATGGATTTTAAACTCCTGAAGGCTGAGGGAGGTATAACAAGTCATCACCACAACATTAATAATTTTTCCCGAGTCAAGGAATTTCAAGAGAACATTCCCAGACAATGGCCATCTCTGAAGAGCCATGATTTACATTAGGAAAAGTCAAGCCCATAGAATAGGTAGAGATTTGAAGGTGGCAGAATTCAAGCATATCATTTTCTATGCTATTATTGCTTTTAAAATATGAAGCCCATTTTTAGTTAATACCTTGGATTTAATGTTTAACTGATAATTTAAGACACTGCAAATACTCGTATTACATTTTTCCAGGTGGGACAATTTATCTGACAGTCTTCATCTATGGGCAGAGGAAATTTACCTATACTAAATATATCTTAAATAAACAAGAGACAAAACTGAAGTTGCATTTTTCTCTCTTCTTTATAATTTATTTATTTATTTTTGGTTGTGCCTGGTGTTCGTTGTTGTGCCAGCTTTGTTCTAGTTGTGGCTGTGGGTTTCTCATTATGGTGACTTCTCTTGTTGCAGAGCATAGGCTCAAGGGCTCATGTGCTTTAGCATTTGTGGTATGTGGGCTCTAGAGCACAGGCTCAGTCATTGTGATCCACGGGTTTAGTTGCCTTGAGGCATGTGGGATCTTCCCAGACCAGGAATTAACCCCATGTCCCCTGTGTTGGCAGGCAGATTCTTTACCACTGTGCCAGAGAAGCCTTGCATTTTTCATGTTGCCATGAGTTTTGCTTCTTGGTATCCTGGGTTTGCACATATAGATTTTTGCAGGTACTCACTTTCTAATTGATAAGTGGAAAAATTGAACTAAGTTTTGAAAATTTTAAAGGCAACACGCTGTGTGCTGTGCTGTGATGAGTTTTGCAACCCACTGGACTGTAGCCCGCCAGACTCCTCTGTCCATGGGATTCTCCAGGCAAGAAAGCTGGAGTGGGTTGAAAGGCAACATGCTCTGACATAATTGGTACTACCCACTTCATACTCAATAACTTTGACTTTCAGAAATATCTGTCTTTATCTAGGAAGGTTTCTATTGAGAAAAGATACAGCTTCAAGGGTGATACTCTCGGAGTCCTGAGGAAGAAGAGAGAAAATAGTTGTAGTATATTGCAGATCTATTTGTCTCTCATCCCTGTACTAATGACTCTTTTCTGTATAATATTTTTTAGCATCCTCCAAGTCTGATTCAACTATGTTATTTGCTTTAGCTAATAAAATGAGGTAGAGGAATAATGTGCAAGTTCTGAGCCAAAGCTCAAGAGCTCACGTGTTTTTCTGTTTGCTTTCTGGTGCTTCTACCTTTACAGAGGGATCATGCTTATGCTAGTCTACCAGGGAATGAGAGATGTGAAAGCAGAGCTGTATCTTTCAGTCGTTTCCAGACAGGGCCAATCTAGACAAGTCAGCAGACTTCCAGCTCCTAGACGTGTGATCAGACCCAGTCCATATCAGCATAATCCCCTGTCCCACACTCAGATGACCCCAGGCAGTGAGTTATAAGCATATATTGTTTCTTGCCACTGAATCCTTGGATTATCTATCACACAGCACTATTATGACAATAGGCAGGTGACATATCTATGTAGTCAGTCAAACAAAAGAATCCACTCCAGGGGTCACAGCCACATGGCTCTACTGCCTAAAACATATGATATTCTGTACATAGACCCAGAGTCCTTTTCATTTAAACAATAACTAATATAAGAACATCATATCATTAGTTACTTGGTGTTTGAAAGTGAAATTTGCTCAGCCGTGTCCAACTCTTTGCTACTCAATGGACTGTCCATGGAATTCTCCAGGCCAGAATAGTGGAGTGGGTAGCCGTTCCCTTCTCCAGGGGATCTTCCCAACCCAGGGATCAAACCCAGGTCTCCCACATTGCAGGTAGATTCTTTACCAGCTGAGCCACAAGGGAAGCCCAAGAATACTGGAGTGGGTCGCCTATCCCTTCTCCAGCAGATCTTCCTGACTCAGGAATTGAACTGGGGTCTCCTGCATTGTGGGTGGATTCTTTACCAACAGAGCTATCAGGGATATGTTGCTAAATTTGATATTAAACTACCACACCATATGCTGAATCCCAGGCACAGATTCCCAGGTGGCAGAGTGGTAAAGAATCCACCTGCCAATGCAGGAGACACAAGAGCCATGGGTTGAATCCCTGGGTTGGGAAGATCTCCTGGAGTAGGAAATGGCAACCCACTTTGGTATACTTACCTGGAAAATTTCATGGATAGAGGAACCTGGCAGGCTACAGTCCGTGATGTGTCAAGGAGTCAGACACAACTGAGTGACTGAGAGCACAAGGCACAGATCCCAGCTGGGGTCTTGGTGAAGAGCTACAGAACGAGATGACACAAACACTGTGAGATACTGAGTTATCACCATGCTTTTCATCAAAAATATAAAACAGTCTATGGCAGAAATGTCATGCTTGCAAAGGCAAATATACCATGAAGAAAATAATAGGAATGCCCCCAGGCTTTTCATTCGAATGAGTTTTTCCCAAAGACCAATAGATTAACATAACTTTGGGGCTTCCCTGATAGCTCAGTTGGTTAAGAATCCACCTGCAATGCAGGAGACCCTAGTGGTTCAATTCCTGGATTGGGAAGATCCTCTGGAGAAAGGATAGGCTACCCACTCCAGTATTCATAGGCTTCCCTCGTGGCTCAGCTGGTAAAGAGTCTGCCAGCAATGAGCGAGATCTGGGTTCAATCCCTGGGTTGGGAAGATCCCCTGGAGAAGGGAAAGGCCACCCACTCCAGTATTCTGGCCAGGAGAATTCCATGGACTGCATAGTCCATGGGGTCTGAAGAGTCAGACACAACTGAGTGACTTTCACTTTCAATGTAACTTTATTTATTTTTAATTTTCCTTCAATTTTAAAATATGAATGTGACAGCCAGGATCTCAAATGGTCCTCAGTGGTGCTCACCTTCTAGCATTCATGTTTCTGTATAATCTTCTTCCACCTGAATACAGACAATCTATATAGCCAATAAGACATTGAGAAAATGATGGAATGTGACCTTTGAGACTGTAATAAAAGACATTGTGGCTTCTACTTTGCTTTGTCTTGGGCGCCAGCAGTCACATCATGAGTACATCCAAGTAACCCTGTGGAGAAGTCCAGGTGGCCAGAACCATTCAAGTCTGCTCCCCAATCCCTGACCCACAAGAAAGGATCTGAAATAATACTTATTTTTATTTAGGCCACTAAAATTTGGTTTAATTTGTTGGATCTCTTTTGTGAAACCCTCATACAATGAGATCTTTTCTAAACTTTTTTTTTTCCTACAGTGGCCCCTAAACTGTATAAGCACCAGGGCTCACAGACTTGGCTCTTACCCACAAACCTTTGCATGGTTATCTCACCCCAAAAGATTTTCAAGCAGCCAAATTTTGATGTATGGAAATTTCTAGTGTGTGGCATGATATACCACTCTTCCAGATTACTAAGTAAAAAATAGGCAAATGAACAACAACAACAAAAAAAAAAAAGGCAAAGGACTTTGAAACTCATTCTTTCAACAGATCTGGGGCAGAGAGATCTCTGACCCAGATCTCTCTTGCCTGAGACTAACTTGGTCTGGTCCATTCAGAAACCGTATAGAAACCTTCGTAAGCTTTGCTGTTTGTTGTTGGTTTCTTGTTTGTTTGTTTTAATTTTTCAACAGTAGAGTTACCACGGCCTTACATATGTGATGCCTAAACTGAGTTTATAAAAGTAAATAAATTTCAGTGTGTTTTTTAATACTAACTTTCTCTCGTTAATGCATCTTTTAAATATTTAGAATGGGAAGAAGAAATTGCATAACCATGAAAAGAAAAGCAATCAATAGTCCAGAGATTAATAAAGAAGCAAAGAGAAGCAAAAAGTAGCAAGATAGAAAGAATAATAAAATTATTATTTTTATGTTAATCATGTCATGAATTTCTCAACTTTTAGAAAATTGGGTTATCCAGAGAAAAGTGTGTGTGTGTTTAGGTGTACATAGAAAGAGAGAGAGAGAATACAATAATGCGTTTATAAATAAAAGTGTGTGTGTGTGTGTGTGTGTGTGTGTGTGTGTGTGTATTGGCTACATGAATCAGGGAAAAGCTATGAGCTGGGAATATAAAATGTAAATCATCAAGATTTTTGAATGTTAAGTTTTAAGCCAGCTTTTTCACTCATGAGTTTGAGCAAACTCCAGGAGATAGTGAAGGACAGGTGGAAGCCTGGCCTGCTGCAGTCCATGGGGTCCCAAAGAGCTGGACACAATTTAGTAACTGAACAACAACAATTGAGATTTTAAAGATGGTGTTAAAAATTATGGAACCAAATAACTTTTCAACATGATAGATAGATAAGCACATAGAGATTGGAGAAGCCAAGAGTTCTGAGGATTGAGACAAGAGAATCCTATTATTAAGAAGTAGGGGAAAGGTGGAGATATGAGAAAGGATGGGCTTTCTTTGTGGTAAAGACTCTGCCTGCAATGTGGGAGACCTGGGTTCGATATCTGGGTTGGGACGATCCCCTGGAGAAGGGAAAGGCTACCCACTTCTGTATTCTGGCATGGAGAATTCCATGGACTGTACAGTCCCTGAGGTCGCAAAGAGTCAGACATGACTGAGCGACTTTCGCTTTCACTTTCATGAGAAGGGACACAGAAAGATGGTCCAGGGTAGTAGGAGGAAGATAAGAAAGTATGAAGTCTTAAGAAAGACATTTGAAGAGGAAGAAATGATAAACTAATACATGCTGGTATGGGTCCAGTGAGTTGATAATGGAGAACTGGTTTTTATTTAGCAAGAAGGTATCACATATGAACCATACAGGAGCAGTCTGAGCAGGATACTGGAGGCAAAAACCTGACCCCAAGGTGTTTAAGTCTTTTCTGTACCATCCTCCAGAAATCAATCCATTAATCCATTCTGCAGTAGTTCCTGAGCAGAAGCTAATAATATTTGCTGTGGAGTTTATAATTTGTCATTTAGGTAGTCCTAATGGTTTTTCCTATGGTCATGTATGGATGTGAGAGTTGGACTGTGAAGAAGGCTGAGCGCCAAAGAATTGATGCTTTTGAACTGTGGTGTTGGAGAAGACTCTTGAGAGTCCCTTGGACTGCAAGGAGATCCAACCAGTCCATTCTGAAGGAGATCAGCCCTGGGATTTCTTTGGAAGGAATGATGCTAAAGCTGAAACTCCAGTACTTTGGCCACCTCATGCGAAGAGTTGACTCATTGAAAAAGACTCTGATGCTGGGAGGGATTGGGGGCAAGAGGAGAAGGGGATCACAGAGGCTGAGATGGCTGGATGGCATCACTGACCTGATGGACGTGAGTCTGAGTGAACTCCAGGAGTTGGTGATGGACAGGGAGGCCTGGTGTGCTGCGATTCATGGGGTCGCGAAGAGTTGGACACGACTGAGCGACTGATCTGATCTGAATGGCAACCCACTCCAGTGTTCTTGCCTGGAAAGTCCCAGGGATGGGGGAGCCTGGTGGGCTGCCGTCTGTGGGGTCGCACAGAGTCGGACACGACTGAAGTGACTTAGCAGCAGCAGCAGCAAGAGAGCTAAGTGGCTCTTTTTGACTTAAAGTTCATGTTTTCTTCATGATTTTCCAGATGTTTGATTTATTTTCTACCCACTACTAGCCTGAGGATCATTAGACTATCTGCTTCACTCTACGAACACAGCTGTATGAATGTGAACACTGATGGGTGATTCACCCTAGTGGAGGCATTGTTTAACAGCCCTTCTTTATCCTGTCTTAGATGCCCATCCATAGTGAACAAGACAGTGAGAGCATAGTTATATTTATCTCAGGCAGAGCAGAGTCAGAAGACAATGTTTTGGAATAACTCCACAGAATTTTTAAAAATCCTCATTACTTCACGACATACCCTAAAATGTATGGAGTCAGGAACAATGGCAAAACGGACAAGCCTACAAGTTCTTTCTAATTTTTCCTTCTGGCAGGGTGATGGTTGTTTATCAGTGTTGTCACCTCCTGTCTTAAGACTTAAGATGAAAACCATTTATGAACTGTTTAATCTCATCTTTTCCATAAAGGATTTCAAGACTGTTAAAAAATTATCTGTATGGGAGAATGGATTATAAAAAAAATCTGGATCAGATAAAATGTCAAAATTAAGGCAATACTAGGAGTAATATTTCACTGTGGATATGCAGGCTGCCAGGAATTAGAGATATTATAGGCTCCTAAATTTTTTTTTCAGGATTCCTGAAGTCTAGCTATAAAAGGGCATGAGTTTCCAGGGGCATCCTATTGTTACTTAAGGCAAACCAAAGAGATGGTAGAGTAGGCGTCAAATTGTCAGTCTTGAGGAGACTAATCAAGGTTCAAATCTGAATAAACAGTTACCACACCTCCAAATGGAATTAACACTTTTTCCTTAAAAGAAAATCCTGGAACCTGAAATAAATATTCATGGTCCAGAAATACTTTATCGATCATAGACAAAGTTATTTTTATTGTTCTTTTTAAACAGCTAATATCTAATGTCAATAAGTAGAAAATAATGTATGTAATGTATATGTCAGTTATAAAGCATAATAATAAAAAGAGCATCCATGAGCATTCTATTCACCACATGACTAAAACATTAACCATACCATCAAATCAGCTTATGTGGTCATACCTGATCCAATATCCCTAAACCCCACAGAAGGTGACAGTTTTTACTGTTTCCATGCATGAAAAAGCATAAGTTGAAATCACTGCTTTGGAAAACAAGTTTGAATTATTTCATAAAGTTAAATCCGAGCATATTTTAGAAGACTTTTCATTTTCACCCCCAGATATATACCCAGATACAGCTGGATCCTTCAGTTCACCATTATTGGCCCTTCAGCATTTACTTCTTCAAAACTTCTATATATAATTTTCATTAACTTAATTAAGAATAATATTTCATAAGGGTCTCAAAAAGTATTAGCATGTAAATATCTTCAATATAAAAAGTGGTCTTTGATCTTTGAGCTTCTACCTTATTAACCACCCTTGAGGGAAACTCAATGATGCTGATTGGAGGCTGGGAGAGCTTGACAGGAGCAGTGAAAGTAGGTGGAAAAGAAGGATTCTCAGAAAAGATTAGTCTATGTAAACAAGAGCTGGAATGATGAAAGAGGAGAATCACTGTAGGAGGGGGTGACAATTCCAAAAGGACTGAGGCAAATGACAAACTCCAGGCCTATTGAGGACTATTGCTGTGGACTATGAATTCAACTCCACACAAACAGTGAATGCTCAAATTTTGTTAATTATTTTTTGCTTTGGTTGTTTTGACTATGACTCTTGGACTCTTGGGCTTCCCTTGTGGCCTGGTTGGTAAAGAATCTGCTTGCAATGCGGGAGACCTGGGTTCGATCCCTGGGTTGGAAAGATACCCTGGAGAAGGGAAAGGTTACCCATTTCAGTATTCTAGCCTAGAGAGTTCCATGTACTATAGAGTCAATGGGGTAACAAAGAATCGGACACGACTGAGCTACTTCCACTTGGACTATTAAAGATACCAGATCACTTGGGTTCAAGATCCTTAAAAGTTACATACATATAACTCTTAATTTGCTTCTTTTGAGTTGACAATTTTTTATTTTACATCACAATGTCATGTTTTCCATATCAACACAAAGAGCTGCAACATTATTTTAAATGACTATAAATTATTGAAAGGTTACTCATGCACCATAGCATTTGCCACCACTCCTACATTGGTAAAACTTAAAATGAGTTAATAATATCTATCCGGTGTTTGAGGTTTAGCAGAATACGTATTTTTACACTTTATTGGTAAAAATTTGATATACCATTTTACTTTTAGAGGAAAAACTGGAAATCTCTATCATATACGCACCTTTCAATAATATGTACAAGGAAATATACTATTGCATTATTTGTAAATAGTGGTTGTGAATAGACAATTTTATGCTGAATAATTATCTTCTTACACTTTCAGTTCAGTTCAGTTCAGTCACTCAGCCATGTCTGACTCTTTGCAACCAATGGACTGCAGCACAACAGGCTTCCTTATCCGTCTCCAACTCCTGGAATTTACTCAAATTCATGTCCATCGAGTTGGTGATGCCATCCAGCCATCTCATCCTCTGTCGTCCCCTTCTCCTCCTGCCCCCAATCCCTCCCAGCATCAGAGTCTTTTCCAATGAGTCAACTGTTTGCAAGAGGTGGCCAAAGTATTGGAGTTTCAGCTTTAGCGTCAGTCCTTCCAATGAATATTCAGGACTGATCTCCTTCAGAATGGACTGGTTGGATCTCCTTGCAGTCCAAGGGACTCTCAAGAGTCTTCTCCAACACCACACTTCAAAAGCATCAATTCTTTGGCACTCAGCTTTCTTCACAGTTCAACTCTCACTTCCATACATGACCACAGGAAAAACCATAGCCTTGACTAGACTGACCTTTGTTGGCAAAGTAATGTCTCTGCTTTTCAATACGCTATCTAGGTGGGTCATAACTTTCCTTCCAAGGAGCAAGCGTCCTTGATTTCATGGCTGCAGTCACCATCTGTAGTGATTTTGGAGCCAAAAAAAATAAAGTCAGCCACTGTTTCCACTGTTTCCCCATCTATTTCCCATGAAGTGATGGGACCAGATACCATGATCTTAGTTTTCTGAATGTTGAGATTTAAGCCACCTTTTTCACTCTCCTCTTTCACTTTCAACAAGAGGCTTTTTAGTTCCTCTTCACTTTCTGCCATGAGGGTGGTGTCATCTTCATATCTGAGGTTATTGATATTTCTCCCGGCAATCTTGATTCAGCTTGTGCTTCTTCCAGCCCAGCCTTTCTCATGATGTACTCTGCATAGAAGTTAAATAAGCAGGTGACAATATACAGCCTTGATGTACTCCTTTTCCTATTTGGAACCAGTCTGCTGTTCCATGTCTAGTTCTAACTGTTGCTTCCTGACCTGCTTATAGGTTTCTCAAGAGGCAGATTAGGTGGTGTGGTATTCCCATCTCTTTCAGAATTTTCCACAGTTTACTGTGATCCACACAGTCAAAGGCTTTGGAATAGTCAATAAAGCAGAAATAGATGTTTTTCTGGAACTCTCTTGCTTTTTCAATGATCTAGCGGATGTTGACAATTTGATCTCTGGTTTCTCTGCCTTTTCTAAAACCAGCTTGAACATCTGGAAGTTCATGGTTCACATATTGCTGAAGCCTGGCTTGGAGAATTTTGAGCATTACTTTACTTGCATGTGAGATGAGTGCAGTTGTGTGGTAGTTTGAGCATTTTTTGGCATTGCCTTTCTTTGCAATTGGAATGAAATCTGACCTTTTCCATTCCTGTGTCCACTGCTAAGTTTTCCAAATTTGCTGGCATAGTGAGTGCAGCACTTTCACAGCATCATCTTTTAGGATTTTAAGTAGCTCAACTGAAATCCCATCACCTCCACTAGCTTTGTTCATAAAGGCCCACTTGACTTCACATTCCAGGATGTCTGGCTCTCGGTGAGTGATCACACCATCGTGATTATCTTGTTCTTGAAGACCTTTCTTGTACAGTTCTTCTGTGTATTCTTGACACCTCTTCTTAATATCTTCTGCTTCTGTTAGGTCCATACCATTTCTGTCCTTTATCGAGCCCATCTTTGCATGAAATGTTCCCTGGTATCTCTAATTTTCTTGAAGAGATCTCTAGTCTCTCCCATTCTGCTGTTTTCCTCTATTTCTTTGCATTGATCGCTGAGGAAGGCTTTGTTATGTCTCCTTGTTATTCTTTGGAATTCTGCATTCGGATGTTTATATCTTTCCTTTTCCCCTTTGCTTTTCATTTCTCTTCTCTCCACAGCTATTTTTAAGGCCGCCTCAGACAGCCATTTTGCTTTTTTGCATTTCTTTTTCTTGAGGATGGTCTTGATCCCTGTCTCCTGTACAATGTCACGAACCTCACTCCATAGTTCATCAGGTACTCTATCTATCAGATCTAGGTCCTTAAATCTATTTCTCACTTCCACTGTATAATCGTAAGGGATTTGATTTAGGTCATACCTGAATGGTCTAGTGGTTTTCCCTACTTTCTTCAATTTAAGTCTAAAGTCCTGGCAATAAGGAGTTTATGATCTGAGCCACAGTTAGCTCCCAGTCTTGTTTTTGCTGACTGTATAGAGCTTCTCCATCTTAGGCTGCAAAGAATATAATCAATCTGATTTTGGTGTCGACCATCTGGTGATGTCCGTGTGTAGAGTGTTCTCTTGTGTTGTTGGAAGAGGGTGTTTGCTATGACCAGTGTGTTTTGTTGGCAAAATTCTATTAGCCTTTGCCTTGCTTCATTCCGTACTCCAAGGCCAAATCTGCCTGTTACTCCAGGTGTTTCTTGACTTCCTACTTTTGCATTCCAGTCCCCTATAATGAAAAGGACATCTTTTTGGGGTGTTAGTTCTAAAAGGTCTTGTAGTTCTTCATAAAACCGTTCAACTTCAGCTTCTTCAGTGTTATTGGTTGGGGCATAGACTTGGATTACCATGATACTGAATGGTTTGCCTTGGAAACGAACAGAGATCATTCTGTCATTTTTGAGATTGCATCCAAGTACTGCATTTCAGACTGTTTTGTTGACCATGATGGTTACTCCATTTCTTCTAAGGGATTCCTGCCCACAGTAATCTTACACTCTAGTTGCTTCTTTTTCTGGAGATATATATATATATATATATATATATATATATATATATATATATGAAGCAATAGCATATGTTTCATTCCTATGATCCAAAGGGTCAAGGACAACATCTGTTCCATTTCTACCCTGGAGCACTAAGTTCCACCCATCAGCTCAGGAGGTGGCTTAATTAATTTCAAAAATAATTATAATGAAGTGGAGCACCCCTCCTTTACCGGATAGTGATTCCATCTCCTTAACTGCACAAAGAATGAATTGATGATGACTCAGACTTTTTCTGAAATGATGCCTAACTGCAACTTAAAATACAAAAATGAAAGATACAAGCAATGTCTCCTGTGGAGTAAATGCCACCTCCAATTATTCAACCTTTAAAATTCCTTGAGTCTTTGTTGTAAATATTAGTTACTTTGTTGTATATTTCTTTCATATGGAAAGTGAAATCATTTAGTTACAAAAGTTAACAATGTATTTCTTTTCATGAATTTTGAAATGTCTACTCATGTTTTTCCTTTATAGATGTCATTTTTATACATCTTCAAAATCTTCTGAGATTGACCTACATTTCTCTCTCCAACTCTGGTAAATCCTCTTTCCATGTGAGCGCACTGGAGTCCCCTTTTGTTCTTTCATTGTGCTCTTTTTAGATACCTTTGTATATTTTTATCTAACTGTGTTTCATATAGATTGTATGGATAGTTTTATCCGATAAAAACCTCAAGCCTTTTGAGCTGAACGCATCAATGACAAAGTTGACTGGACTTGGTCTAGTTGAGTTTTGATTCTTTTACCTGCTGGATCAATGAGCTCCCACTAGATAAACAAGAGGCATGTATAGATAGATTAAAATATATATATAAGTGGTGCCTTTAAGTGGGACAAACATTCTCTCAGATGAAAGGAGTAAAAGTTTTAATTGTGATGTATATCAACCAAACAGAATTCAATTCTGCAGCACACCCAAAGTAGTCTATTTTGCCTATCATTCATTTATTTCACTCACCCATTTAGCAAATACAGGCATTTACTGTCATGTTCTTGACTCTGTGTCCATATGAAGTGAATCATGTTATTTGAGAAAGAGACATAAACATACAAAAGGAGAGGGGAAGGGAAGATAGAAGAAGGAAGAGGGGAGAAAAGAGAAGGGGAAGAAAGAAGAGAGGAGAGGAGAATACCAGGAGGTTAGTTAAAATAATAGGTCTGTAGACAGGGTACTTGGAGAAGGAAATGGCAACCCACTCCAGTGTTCTTGCCTGGAGAATCCCAGGGACGGGGGAGCCTGGTGGGCTGCCGTCTATGGGGTCGCACAGAGTCGGACACAACTGAAGTGACTTAGCAGCAGCAGCAGACAGGGTACTGTGGAAGCGTAGCAGTGAAAAATAGGATACATTTACACCATGAAATAAAACTGATGAAGTGGACTTCTTCAGGTAAAGAATTGGGAGCAATAAACATCGCTAAAAGATAACACGGCTGTTTAAATGTGTGGTTTCTCCATTTATTTTTTAAGAAGATATTTGACAGAGTGATCAATTGGTGACATGGGCTCAGGTATGACCTACAGTGTGTTGAAACAGCAGAGCACAAAAGGCCAGAGAGGCTGAGAAGAATCCAGTCTAGTCCATTATCCGGAACACGTGGAGCCAGCCGATTGAGCCTCCCAGGAAGTGTGTACCACTCCTGTGAAGGGAGCCCCCTTGCCAGCCAGCTCAGATCACTGGCTCTTACCTTCATTATTTAACTTAAAAAACAATCTTCATGCCAATACCCCACAGCATCAGGGAGGGAAAACTGTGTGCAGTGGCAGAGAAAACGTGCAAGGCAAGAAAACAGACTGGAGATTTGTTTGAGTTGATCTTTTTGTAAAGTATCTTCCCCTCACTGAGTACAGATAGTCACATATGGAAAAAAAAAAAAAAATAGAGCATGGAATAAGGACATTTTGTTTTGTTGTTAAAATCTATGTTTCTTAAAAATGGATACAGAAAATCAAGGATTTTAATGTTTTAATATTGTTGAGGGAAGCATAATAGGAGGGGGAAAAAAATAAAAGGGAAACAGAGAGAGTAATTTCATCTAATGCCCTTAAAAGGGAAAAGGATGGGTCTCTGTGGGTACCTTGAGCAGCAGGATCCTGGGTGACACTCCAGGATAACAACCAAGAAGTTGACAAAGTCTCAAAGAAGACAGCAGAATTTTGTTAAATTCCCAGATTCAGCAAACATGTCTGCACTGCATCCTAGATAATTTAGCCAATGGATTTCTAAAGAATGTACACAGTGAGGATGGCATTCATCCTCATTGGATGATTGGCACAGATAATCAACAATAGCAATTCATAGCTTCTGACATTATTTTTAGAGGAGGAGGAGTAAACCATAATAAATTCATGGATGGAATTTCCTGTTAGCTCATAAAGTGGGAATTTGGTTTCAGCATTTACCTGATACAAAATAAATATTAAACATATATTTCAGAGGCACTTTAGTTGTTAGGAAGCTAATTCAGAGCCATAAAATATGTGAGGCCAAACGTCACAGAATAGTTTGTATTTATCCTTTTGGTTGGATTCTCACAGAGGCATCTTGAGTTTGCAACTGCATATAAGGCCCTGTGTGTCTGTTCTTTGAAGTAAAAAGCTTTTGCTTTAGTGTCCCAGGCCTTTCCTGTGTCTCAAAATCCTGACTCAAGAGTTAATGATTGGAAAATGTGAAGATGTAGAAACAAATACTTCTTGGGCAGGAAAACTAGTAAAAACGTAGACTATAAACCAGTCAATTAGCAGAATCATTGAATTCCTAGGTCCCTGAAGGATTATCAAGTTGATTTTATGTGAAGCAAACACTCAGCAGATGAAAACTGCTGACTGTGAGCACACAGACCCCAGGCCAGCTGAAATCAGAAACCCTGCGATTCTCAAAGCTTAGCCTTGCGTACAAGCTGATTAAGTACTCTGCAGCCCCTCCTTCACACCACCTTTTAAAACCCCTCCCTGAAAGCCATCTGGGAGCTCACATCCTTGGAGCCTGAGCTGCCGAGTCTCCTTGCCTGGCCATGTGCAGTGAACATTGTACTTTCCTTCAACCCGGTGCAAGTACACAGGCTTTGGACTCTTCTGTATGCAGGTGAACGGTTACCCAACGTGTTTTAATAACTGAGTCACTTTGCTGGATACCGGAAACATTGTAAATCAACTATGTTTCAATTTAAAAACAATAAAATAAAAAAATAAATATGGCAATTCCCTATCACTAACCAACTGACAAACTTTGGAAAGAGCATTCGAGTTCTCATATCCAAGAAGATTTGGGAGGAATGACATTTAAGACCATCTCAAAGTTTCTTCTAAGAAATTTGTTTTATCTGTATTAACACCTTTTGAGAATTCGAAGACTACTATCATACCTCTTTTTGTTAGATCATTTCTGCTGTGGAGTGCCTTATACCTTACAAAAGCCTCAGGATATTTGAATTAGTTCCATGTGGTTGTATCTCTAGCAAAAAATCCTCTGGCAGAAAAATGCCCTTAAACTAAATCAGCCTGGCCTCAGAAAAAATGGGTTAATTAAAGTTGTCTGTTTGCTTCAGTTGTTTGATTTCCATTCACACTTAGCTTACGTACTTAAAACCTGAGGCCTGGTTCTGTCTGGGGTCATCTTTTATCTGTATTTTGGAATGACTTTCACAGGCCCTGGAAAATAAGGAACATGCTGTCTGTTTGAACAAGATGACATGGGTCCAAAATGCACCAAAGAGTCAGGCAGCTGTGGCTCACTCATATGGAGGGGGAAGGGGAAAGGGGGTTCAACTGAAATGTATCAGGGAGAAAGATTCAGGACCCAGAATATATGTCCCTGTGCCGATTTTGTGGTGTTTTCTCTGATGAAATATCTAACTAGGGAGTACATTTTAGGGGAAGAAAGAGATAGGTACTCTTTTCCCTAAAATAAAAACACAGAGGAGGAAAATTAAGATAATAGTCAACAGACGCTGGGCCTATTTACCATTTCCTTTCTTATTCACCATGATTCCAGGAATGTTTCCCTGTTATCTTATTAAATGAACATTCATAACCAAGTGGTTTATTCTAGTATTTCATATACAATATTATTTATACATTATTCTTATATCAAATATAAATACAATGAAATTTATATATAAATAAATAAAATGTGTTCTAATATTTAATATAGAAATAAATAAATATGTGTGTGTGTGTGCTCAGAAACTCAGTCATGTCCAACTCTTTGAAACCACATGGACTGTAGCCTGCCAGGAGTATAAATTCTACTGTCCATGAAATTTCCCAAGAATTTTGGGGTAGGTTGCCATTTCCTGCTCCATGGGATCTTCTTAACCTAGAGATCAAACCTATCTCTTTTGTTTCTCCATATGGGAAGGTGGATTTTTTATAAATAAATATATTATCCTATAAATATTCTGAATATATTATTCTAAAATATTCTAATTTTATATACCAGTTCAGTTCAATTCAGTTGCTTAGTTGTGTCCAACTCTTTGCAACCCCATGGACTGCAGCATGCCAGGCTTCCCTGTCCATCACCAACACCTGGAGCTTCCTCAAACTCATGTCCATTGAGTCGGTGATGCCGTCCAACCATCTCATCCTCTGTCATCCCCTTCTCCTTCTGTCTTCAATCTTTCCCAGCATCAGGGTCTTTTCCAAGGAGTCAGTTCTTCTCAGCAGGTGGCCAAAGTATTGGAGTTTCAGCTTCAGCATCAGTCCTTCCAATGAATATTCACCACTGATTTCCTTTAGGATGGACTGGTTGGATCTCCTTGCAATCCAAGGGATTCTCAAGAGTCTTTTCCAACACCAAAGTACACTAAGAAATTTATAATATTTAATATCTAAATATCTATTTTAGACAAGTTTATTCTAATATCTAACATATAACTGGAAGGACTGATGCTGAAGTTGAAACTCCAGTATGTTGGCCACCTGATGGGAAGAACTGACTCATTGGAAAAGACAGTGATGCCGGAAAATATTGAAGGCAGGAGGAGAAGGGGACAACAGAGGATGAGATGGTTGGATGGCATCACCGACTTGATAGACGTGAGTTTGAATAAGCTCTGGGAGTTGGTGATGGACAGGGAAGCCTGGCGGGCTGCAGTCCTTGGGGTTTCAAAGAGTCAGACACAACTGAGGGATGGAACTGACTGAATATATAAATATCATGAAATGTAGCTTTACATGTGATAATCTAAAGCATTTATGTTGTATATTATTTCTTACTATATAATTGGGAAGAAAACATAGAATTTTAATAGAAAATTTGTGGGTTTTATTAATAGAAAATAAACTATTCATGATTTGTATTGTTTTGTTTTGATTAGACTCAATATATAAGAGAAAAAATAGTTGTAAACCTTGAATTGAAAAATGGTGAGTGTGTGTGTTAAATAAATATCCCCTTAATTTATCTCATATTTACTTCTACTTCCACTGGAAAATACCATTTCCTACATGAAAAGAACAATGTGTATGATTCATGAAATAGAAATATTTTATCACAGTGTTTAATAGCTTTATAACTGAAACTACAGTATTGATAAAAGAGAAACTAGCAATTGTGTTCTGTCCTTTATTGTGCTCCTCTTTGCATGAAATGTTCCCTTGGTATTTCCAATTTTCTTGACGAGATCCCTAGTCTTTCCCATTCTATTGTTTTCCTCTATTTCTTGGCCTTGATCGCTGAGGAAGGCTTTCTTATCTCTCCTTGCTATTCTTTGGAACTCTGCATTCAGATGGGTGTATCTTTCCTTTTATCCTTTGCCTTTAGCTTTTCTTCTTTTCTAAGCTATTTGTAAGGCCTTGTCAGACAACCATTTTTTTTCTTTTTGCATTTCTCTTTCTTGGGGATGGTCTTGATCACTACCTCCTATACAATGTCATGAACCTCCATCCATAGGGCACTCTGCCTATCAGATCTAATCCCTTGAATCTATTTATCACTTCCACTGTATAATCATAAGGGATTTGATTTAAGTCATACCTGAATGGTCTAGTGGTTTCCCATATATTCTTCAATTTAGTCTGAATTTGGCAATAAGAAGTTCATGATCTGAGCCACAGTCAGCTCCCAGACTTGTTTTGCGGATTGTATAGAGTTTCTCCATCTTTGACTGCAAAGAACGTAAACAATCTGATTTCGGTGTTGACCATCAGGTGATGTCCATGTGTAGAAACTTCTCTTGTGTTGTTAAAAGAGGGTGTTTGCTATGACCAGTGTGTTCTCTTGGCAAAACTCTGTTAGTCTTTGCCCTGCTTCATTTTATACTACAAAGGCAAATTTGCCTATTACTCCACGTATTTCTTGATTTCCTACTTTTGCATTCCAGCCTCCTATGATGAAAAGAACATCTTTTTGGGGTATTAGTTCTAGAAGGTCTTGTAAGTCTTCATCAGATCAGATCAGATCAGTCACTCAGTCGTGTCCCACTCTTTGCGACCCCATGAATCGCAGCACACCAGGCCTCCCTGTCCATCACCAACTCCCAGAGTTCACTCAGACTCACGTCCATCGAGTCAGTGATGCCATCCAGCCATCTCAGCCTCTGTTGTCCCCTTCTCCTCTTGCCCCCAATCCCTCCCAGCATCAGAGTCTTTTCCAAAGAATCAACTCTTCACATGAGGTGGCCAAAGTACTGGAGTTTCAGCTTTAGCATCATTCCTTCCAAAGAAATCTCAGAGCTGATCTCCTTCAGAATGGACTGGTTGGATCTTCTTGCAGTCCAAGGGACTCTCAGGAGTCTTCTCCAACACCACAGTTCAAAAGCATCAATTCTTCGGTGCTCAGCCTTCTTCACAGTCCAACTCTCACATCCATACATGACCACAGGAAAAACCATGGCCTTGACTAGACGAACCTTTGTTGGCAAAGTAATATCTCTGCTTTTGAATATGCTATCTAGGTTGGTCATAACTTTCCTTCCAAGGAGTAAGCATCTTTTAATTTCATGGCTGTAGTCACCATCTGTAGTGATTTTGGAGCCCAGAAAAATAAACTCTGACACTGTTTCCACTGTTTCCCCATCTATTTCCTATGAAGTGATGGGACCGGATGCCATGATCTTTGTTTTCTTAATGTTGAGCTTTAAGCCAACTTTTTCACTCTCCTCTTTCACTTTCATCAAGAGGCTTTTGAGTTCCTCTTCACTTTCTGCCATAAGGGTGGTGTCATCTGCATATCTGAGGTTATTGATATTTCTTCCGGCAATATTGATTCCCGTTTGTGTTTCTTCCAGTCCAGCGTTTCTCATGATGTACTCTGCATATAAGTTAAACAAACAGGGTGACAATATACAGCCTTGACGAACTCCTTTTCCTATTTGGAAACAGTCTGTTGTTCCATGTCCAGTTCTAACTGTTGTTTCCTGACCTGCATACAAATTTCTCAAGACGCAGATCAAGTGGTCTGGTATTCCCATCTCTTTCAGAATTTTCCACAGCTTATTGTGATCCACACAGTCAGAGGATTTGGCATAGTCAATAAAGCAGAAATAGATGTTTTTCTGGAACTCTCTTGCTTTTTTGATGATCCAGAGGATGTTGGCAATTTGATCTCTGGTTCCTATGCCTTTTCTAAAACCAGCTTGAACATCAGGAAGTTCACGGTTCACATACTGCTGAAGCCTGGCTTGGAGAATTTTGAGCATTACTTTACTAGCATGTGAGATGAGTGTAATTGTGTGGTAGTTGGAGCATTCTTTGGCATTGCCTTTCTTTGTGATCGGAATGAAAACTAACCTTTTCCAGTCCTGTGGCCACTGCTGAGTTTTCCAAATTTGCTGGCATAGTGAGTGCAGCACTTTCACAGCATCATCTTAGGATTTTAAGTAGCTCAACTGAAATTCCATCACTTCCACTAGCTTTTTTCATAGTGATGCTTTCTAAGGCCCACTTGACTCCACATTCCAGCATGTCTGGCTCTAGGTCAGTGATCACACCATTGTGATTATCTGGGTCGTGAAGATCTTTTTTGTACAGTTCTTCTGTGTATTCTAAGGTTCATCTTGTCAAGGCTATGGTTTTTCCTGTGGTCATGTATGGATGTGAGAGTTGGACTGTGAAGAAGACTGAGCACTGAAGAATTGATGCTTTTGAACTGTGGTGTTGGAGAAGACTCTTGAGAGTCCCTTGGACTGCAAGGAGATCCAACCAGTCCATTCTGAAGGAGATCAGCCCTGAGATTTCTTTGGAAGGAATGATGCTAAAGCTGAAACTCCAGTACTTTGGCCACCTCATGTGAAGAGTTGACTCATTGCAAAAGACTCTGATGCTGGGAAGGATTGGGGGCGGGAGGAGAAGGGGACGACAGAGGATGAGATGGCTGGATGGCATCACTGACTCGATGGACGTGAGTCTGAGTGAACTCCAGGAGTTGGTGATGGACAGGGAGGCCTGGCATGCTGCGATTCATGGGGTCACAAAGAGTCGGACATGACTGAGCGACTGATCTGATCTGATCTGATCTGTGTATTCTTGCCATCTCTTCTTAATATCTTCTGCTTCTGTTAGGTCCATACCATTTCTGTCCTTTATCAAGCCCATCTTTGCATGAAATGTTCCTTTCGTGTCTCTGATTTTCTTGAAGAGATCCCTAGTCTTTCCCATTCTGTTGTTTTCCTCTATTTCTTTGCATTGATCGCTGAAGAAGGCTTTCTTATCTCTTCTTGCTATTCTTTGGAACTCTGCATTCAGATGTTTATATCTTTCCTCTTCTCCTTTGCTTTTTGCTTCTCTTCTTTTCACAGCTATTTGTAAGGCCTCCCCAGACAGCCATTTTGCTTTTTTGCATTTCTTTTCTATGGGAATGGTCTTGATCCCTGTCTCCTGTACAATGTCACGTCAATTTCAACTTCTTCAGCATTACTGGTTGGGGCATAGACTTGGATTACTGTGATATTTAATGGTTTGCCTTGGAAACAAACAGAGATCATTCTGTCATTTTTGAGATTGCACACAAGTACTGCATTCTGGACTCCTTTATTGACTATGAGGGACGTGCCATTTCTTCAAAGGGATTCTTGCTCACAGTAGTAGATACAATAGTCATCTCAGTTAAATTTATCCATTCCAGTCCATTTTAGTTCACTGATTCCTGAAGTGCCGATGTTCACTCTTGCCATCTCCTGTTTGACCACTTCCAATTTACCTTGATTCATGGACCTAACATTCCAGGTCCCTATGCAATATTGCTCTTTACAGCATGAGACTTTAATTCCATCACCAGTCACATTCACAAATGGGTGTTGTTTTTGCTTTGGCTCTGTCTCGTCATTCATTCTGGAGTTATGTCTCCACTCTTCTCCAGTAGCATAGATACTAAGAAGAGGTGGCAAGAATACATAGAAGAGCTAATTAAAAATATCTTCATGATGTAGACAACCATGACAGTGTGATTACTCACCTAGAGCCAGACATCCTGGAATGTGAAGTCAAGTGGCCCTGAGGAAGCATCACTAGGAACAAAGCTAGTGGAGGTGATGGAATTCCAGTTGAACTATTTCAAATCCTAAAAGATGATGCTGTGAAAGTGATGCACTCACTATGCCAGTAAATCTGGAAAACTCAGCAGTGGCCACAAGACTGGAGAAGGTCAATTTTCATTCCAATCCCAAAGAAAGGCAATGCCAAAGGATGCTCAAACTACTGCACAATTGCACTCATCTCACATGCTAGCAAAGTAATGCTCAAAATTCTCCAAGCCAGGCTTCAACAGTATGTGAACCGTGAACTTCCAGACGTTCAAGCTGGTTTTAGAAAAGGCAGAGGAACCAGAGATCAAATGGCCAGCATCTGTTGGATCATCAAAAAAGCAAGAGAGTTCCAGAAAAGTATCTACTTCTGCTTTATTGATTACACCAAAGCCTTTGACTGCATGCTGCTGCTGCTGCTAAGTCGCTTCAGTTGTGTCCAACTCTGTGCGAACCCATAGACAGCCTCCTACCAGGCTCCTCTGTCCCTGGGATTCTCCAGGCAAGAACATTGGAGTGGGTTGCCATTTCCTTCTCCAATGCATGAAAGTGAAAAGTGAAAGTGAAGTCACTCAGTCCTGTCCGACTCTTAGTGACCTCATGGACTGCAGCCTACCAGGTTCCTCTGCCCATAGGATTTTCCAGGCAAGAGTACTGGAGCGGGGTGCCATTGCCTTCTCTGCTTTGACTATATAGATCACAACAAACAGTGGAAAATTCTTAAAGAGATGAGAATACCAGACCAACTTACCTGCCTCCTGAGAAATCTGTATGCAGGTCAAGCAGCAACAGTTAGAACTGAACATGGAGCAACAGACTGGTTCCAAATTGCGAAAAGAATACATTAGGGCTGTATACTCTCACCCTTCTTATTTAACTTCTATGCAGAGTACATCATGGAAAATGCTGGGCTAGATGAAGCACAAGCTGGAATCAAAATTGCTGGGAGAAATATGAATAACTTCAGATATGCAGATGACACCACCTTTATGGCAGAAAATGAAGAGGAACTAAAGAGCCTCCTGATCAAAGTGAAAGAGGAGAATGCAAAAGCTGGTAAAACTCACCTCAAAAAATGAAGATCATGGCAATCAGTCCCATCACTCCATTGCAAATAGATGGAGAAACAATGGAAACAGTGAGAGACTTTATTTTCTTGGGCTCCAAAATCACTGCAGATAGTTACCACAGCCATGACATTAAAAGACACTTGCTCCTTGAAAGAAAAGCTATGACCAACCTAGATAGAATATTAAAAAACAGAGAATTTGCTGACAATGGTCATTCTAGTCAAAGCTGTGGTTTTCCAGTAGTCATGTATGGATGTGAGAGTTGGACTGTTAAAGAAAGCTGAGTGCCAAAGAATTGATACTTTTGAAACGTGGTGTTGGAGAAGACTCTTAAAGAGTCCCTTGGACTGCAAGGAGATCCAACCAGTCAGTCCTAGAAGAAATCAGTCCTGAATATTTATTGGAAAGACTGATGTTGAAGCTGAAGCTCTAGTATTTTGGCCACCTAATGTGAAGAACTGACTCATTGGAAAAGACCCTGATGCTGGGAAGGATTGAAGACAGAAGGAGAAGGTGATGACAGAGGATGAGATGGTTGGATGGCATCACCGACTTGAAGGACATGAGTTTGAGCTAGCTCTGGGAGTGGTGATGGACAGGGAAACCTGGCGTGTTGTAGTCCATGGGGTTGCAAAGAGTCGGACATGACTGAGTGACTGAACTGAGCAAATTAATTACCGTTTGTAACATTATAATTTCTATTTAAAATAGAAAATTTTATCATTGTTGACCTCTGTTTTCAAAGCATGGATGTTCTAATTTTTAGATGGTGAGTCTATAGATCAAAATTTATTTTATATTTAATCACTAGTGAATATGAATATCAAAGGCCAGGAGTGACTGATACCCTTAAATTAAGTCCATTTATAAAAGGAGGCAAGAACCTTGTCTACATTTTTTGTTGAGAGTAAAGATGAATTGCCATAGTTTAAAGTTTTAAATGACTGGTGTTTCTGATCTTTCATTTATACATAATCTCAAATGGTAACAAATTGCTTCATTTCTATAGAAACCATTTTCCCAAAGCACTTTACCATTATGTTGGATTTTAATTTGAAAACACTAGGGCAAAATAGCCAATAAATACAGTAATTATAATAAAAAATCACTCCAGAAGTATAACAATATTCCCCCAGGAGGTCACATTGCTTTGTAGTTGAGATTCTGAAGTTATTATTTTCTCATCTATGAAGTTCACAGGTGGAATTCACGAGAGGCTAAGTGACTTTATGATCATTATAGGTTGAGAACGTGTAGTAACTTTGTAATGTAAGATGATGCTATACTTCTGCTCTTATATACAATAAATATGCATATTATTTCTGTTTTATTTTGTGAATAAAACCAAAATAAATCTAAATAATTTCTAAATATTAAAATTTTAAACCCCTTAACTCTATAGATGCTTCCAAGTACCTGGATATTTTGCACTATGGACCAGGAAATGTCTAGAGTCTGTGTTGCTATAACAATTCTCCTTCACTCTATCAAGTCCACTGAAATTATGCAACCAGAAAACAGAAATAATAGTACAATCTGATACCTTAAATTAGAGGATTCTATCTCTCAAAAGTAGGCAAAGATTGAGTATTAAATTGGATAGAAAATAACATACACAAGGAGACATTTTGCAAAAATAAAAACAAAATCCTGTTCTTTATTCAATATCTACTATAAGTTGGAAGGCTTCTCTGATGGCGCAGTGGTAAAGAATCTGCCTGCAATGTGGGAGGTCTGGGTTCAAACCCGGGTTGGGAAGATCCCCTAGAGGAAGGCATGGCAACCCACGCCAATTTTCTTGCCTGGAGAATCACCATGGACAGAGGAGCCTGGTGAGCAACAGTCCATGGGGTCACAAAGAGGCAGACACGACTAAGTGACTAATCGATTTTTCCAAAGTCGATTTTTACACCCCTCCAGAAATGGGTGACATCTTGTTGCTCTCACATCTGTTCCCTTGCTTCTATCATTAGCCTTTCTAATTTTAACCATTCTAGTGATATATGTGGCAGTTAATTTTTTGTTTTTTACTTACATTTCCTAAGGATGAAGGATGTTGAAAATCTTTTCAGTGCCTTTTGTACATCAGTAAATCTTTTTGAAGTGTGTGTTTGGTCTTTCCCCATTTTTCATTCATCTATCTCTTAATAATTGACTTGTAATCTGCAATATCTTTTGTCAGTTATATGTAAAAATATATTCCTCCCTGTCTATGAATCTCTTTTCATTTTTTAATAGTGCTTATTGAAGAGGAATAATTTTTATCTTTGAAGCTCAGCTCATCAAAATTTTGTACACGTATGCTTTTTGCTTTACAGTAAATCTTATCTCTTTAAGTCTACCTCAAAGGAAAGTGTTCCTTCCAGAAATTTTAGGGTTTCAGCTTTCACATATAAGTCTGCAACCCAGTTTGAAGTAACCTTTATATATATTACGCTATGCTGATAAATGTGTTTCCCTCTAGGAATTTTATAGACTGGTGTTGAAATTTAGGTCTGCAATCCAACTCAAATGCATCTGTACATGGTGTGAGGTCTAGATCAGTGTTTATGTTCCATTTCTCCACTTGAATATTCATTTATTCCAATATTAGTAATGACATTCAAGAACTTTTCATAGCAAAACTGTAAGAAAGCTAAAAATTGAGCTTGCCTAGCTAATTTGTGATAACCATTTTTGAGTTATACCTAGTTATCATGTAATGCATTCACAATTTACATGTTATTAAGTGCATCATATTAAATTTGTTAAAGATTTTCTTTTATTATCATTTGAAACTTTCCAACATAAATACAATCTCTAGTCTGTGCTGTTCCCATAGGCGGCTAATCTGCAAGAAACATCTGTGCTGATGGATTTCTAAGATTTTGCCAAGTCTTAATTTGCATACTCAAAACCATTGTTTGATGTCATCTACAATGATTTGTCACACTTCATCAGTTACTATGAATTGCACAACTACAGTCTCGTCTCTGAGACCATATTCCCTTTTGTCATTTGAAAATTTCTCACTGCTTCTATCTCTTTCTCTTCTTTGCTTTTGTTCATCCTAAACTACTGTTTCACACTAAAGATGTGGGCATTCAAGTTCTTTTCTTCATTTCTGTGTATTTAGAAATACATTCAATGAATTTATAAATCTCTATTCATTACTGAAGATGCATCAGATACTGACAACTAACTCAAATTTTTATTAGACTATAAAGGATAAAGAGAAAAAGAAGTATTGGGACTTCCCTGGTGGTCCTGTGATTTAAGACTCCATGCTCCCAGTGCAGAGTCTGGGTTCAATCCCTGGTTGGGGACTTAAAAATCTCACATGCTGCACAACACAGTCAAAATAAACAGATAAAAATAAAAAGACACCAACTTCTAAAAAAACTAAATTTTTGACAATTGAATGGCATTGAAACACATATAATATCATACATGAAACGAGTCGCCAGTCCAGGTTCGATGCACGATACTGGATGCTTGCAGCTGGTGCACTGGGATGACCCAGAGGGATGGTACGGGGAGGGAGGAGGGAGGAGGGTTCAGGATGGGGAACCCATGTATACCTGTGGTGGATTCATTTTGATATATGGCAAAACCAATACAATATAGTAAAGTTAAAAAATAAAATAAAATTTAAAAAAAAAAGAATATCTGGATTTCTCTGGTGATCCAATGATTAAGAATCCATCTGACAATGCAGAGGACACAGGTTCAATCCCTGATCTGGGAAGATTCCATATGCTGCAGGGCAACTAAGCTTGTGAGCCACAACTACTGAACCTAGCATGTCTAGAGCCCATGCCTGACAACAAGAGAAGCCATCGCAATGAGGAGCCCACACTGCAACCAGACAGCAGCCCCTGCTTGCTGCAACTAGAGGAAGCTCATGCATAGCAAGAAGACCCAGGGTAGCCAGAAATGAATAAATAAAAGAACCAATGTCTAAGAACCTGTGGCTCAACTAATCCAGTCGCCTGGCTTCCCAGAATGGTCAGAAACCGTAAAGCAGGTGTTGACTCTTACACACAGAGAGAATTTTCATATTCTTCAAAATTGCAAAATCATCAGTCACATGTTCAATCACTACAATGATATCACATCACGTCCAGGAATAAAAGACCTTTTGAAGACCAGTGAGATTTTTGCCAGGCAAGGAGTTATCTTTCCTTGAGTGGAGGGCTGTCGGGGTTAAGGGTGCTTAAAACACATGGGTTTTTAAAGAATTAAATAAGAGACAAAGGATGCTCAAAGATGATGCTCTAGAATCAACACTCAAAGGGTCCTCTAGAACCAAACAGCGGTTAGCCATATTATGCAAAATAGCCATCACCATCACAGTGGGAGCCATATCCACAGTAATACCAACAACCCATCAATCAGTTCAGTTCAGTCACTCAGTTGTGTCCGACTCTTTGTGACCCCAAGGACTGCAGAATGCCAGGCCTCCCTGTCCATCACCAACTCCCAGAGCTTGCTCAAACTCATGTCCATCGAGTCAGTGATGCCATCCAACCGTCTCATCCTCTGTTGTCCCCTTCTCCCACCTTCAATTTTTCCCAACATCAGGGTCTTTTCCAAGGGGTCAGTCCTTCACATCAGGTGGCCAAAGTATTGGAGTTTCAGCTTCATCATCAGTCCTTCCAATGAATATTCAGGACTGACTTCCTTTAGGATTAACTGGTTGGATTTCCCTGCAGTTCAAGGGACTCTCGAGAATCTTCTCCAACACCACAGATCAAAAGCATCAATTCTTCAGTGCTCAGCTTTATTTATGGTCCAACTCTCACATCCATACACGACTAGGAAAAACCATAGCTTTGACTGGACAGACATTTGTTGGCAAAGTGATGTCTCCAGCAGAAGCTGTATCCACATCCCCCACCCACATTTCTGCAGTAATTGAATCAGACAGCATCAGGAAATGAGGAGGCAGCCAGGCTTTAAAGGAAAGTTACCTGATTTCAGTATCACGGATTGCTTTGGGCTCTTTCTATATCTTGATAATCAGACATCTACAGAGTAGCTATCACACTTTGCTTCTTGCTTCCACAAAAAGTTATATTTTAAAAAAGCTTATTGTTGTTTTCATTTATGTCATAAGAAGTCTTCTTATTTTATGGACCTTTTTCAGTTTCCCCAAATCAATCACAAACTTTCACAAATAACTTGTGTATTCCATACACACATTCCCAGTGAGTTACAAATATATATTCTACAGGTGTCATGTCATACAATAGCACACTGCCTTTCTCTTCAATAATCTATAATTATATCTTGTACTAAAGTTGGAACTAGGTTAAGTTCCTTGATATATCTCCTAAACCAATAGTTGGCCTCTTGCCTCTTCATTATTCATTCCCTACTCTCAGTTGAGTTAAAGCCAATTTAGTTTGAAAATAATGTGTTAGATTTTCAGTCTTCAAGGTTAAGCCTTCACACACTCATGCTCTCTCCCACCTCCCTCCTCCTTTTTCAACTTAGCATTCCTCTGCTCCAGCACATTTTCAATATTTATCCTTCCTTTGTATGGCTTTTACCTCATTTCTATATCCCCATATTTCAAAAGACCTTTACAACATCTCTAGTTTTCAGATTCTATGATTTAAAAATTGTCATTGACTTCTCTCTAAAGTGAAATATGAAAATGCATACTGGCCCAGCATGCTTCCTAAGTCAAGTAAATATTATTTCTCTAGAAGTCAGAGGGAGAATTTTCTCAAGTGGCCGTTTATTCTTATCCCCCATGTAGGTCATAAAATTCATTCCTTGAACCCTAGTCTCAGTACTTCTCCACTAACTCCCCAGTGCTTCCCTTCCCCTAATAATACAACCTCATATCCAATGGATGGCATACTTTTCCCTTTTGTGTCTGTTTGTGTGACCACCACTTCCAAGAGCATTTCAACTACTTGATACAAATGGGAAAATCAACCCACCTAAAAATGCACATTTTATTTCTAATAAAAAGTATCCAATGTCAACCCAAGCAATCTGTACTAATCAGACAAGAGGCAGAGTGGCAAAGACAACAGAGAGCTCTCAAGACTTTTTTTTCCCCTTTAGGGAGGAATATGCTTTTATAAACAATTTAAATATAGAACCCCCCCCCCAAAAAATTGGTGAATTCACATTAAAAAAATAAGAAAATAGGAATTTCTCCTTTTTTTCTTCTCTCATTATTCAGCTTCTCTATGATTATGCAGTGGAAGTGAGAGATAGATTTAAGGGCCTAGATCTGATAGATAGAGTGCCTGATGAACTATGGAATGAGGTTCATGACATTGTACAGGAGACAGGGGTCAAGACGATTCCCATGGAAAAGAAATGCAAAAAAGCAAAATGGCTGTCTGGGGAGGCCTTACAAATAGCTGTGGAAAGAAGAGAAGCAAAAAGTAAAGGAGAAAAGGAAAGATATAAGCATCTGAATGCAGAGTTCCAAAGAATAGCAAGAAGGATAAGAAAGCCTTCTTCAAAGATCAATGCAAAGAAATAGAGGAAAACAACAGAATGGGAAAGACTAGGGATCTCTTCAAGAAAATCAGAGATACCAAAGGAACATTTCATGCAAAGATGGGCTCGATAAAGGACAGAACTGGTATGGACCTAACAGAAGCAGAAGATATTAAGAAGAGATGGCAAGAATACACAGAAGAACTGTACAAAAAAGATCTTCATGACCCAGATAATCATGATGGTGTGATCACTCACCTAGAGCCAGACATCCTGGAATGTGAAGTCAAGTGGGCCTTAGAAAGCATCGCTGTGAACAAAGCTAGTGGAGGTGATGGAATGCCAGTTGAGCTATTTCAAATCCTGAAAGATGATGCTGTGAAAGTGCTGCACTCAATATGCCAGCAAATTTGGAAAACTCAGCAGAGGCCACAGGACTGGAAAGGTCAGTTATCATTCCAATCCTGAAGAAAGGCAACGCCAAAGAATGCTCAAACTACTGCACAATTGCACTCATCTCACACACTAGTAAAGTAATGCTCAAAATTCTCCAAGCCAGGCTTCAGCAATATGTGAACCGTGAACTTCCTGATGTTCAAGCTGATTTTAGAAAAGGCAGAGGAACCAGAGATCAAATTGCCAACATCTGCTGGATCATGGAAAAAGCAAGAGAGTTCCAGAAAAACATCTATTTCTGCTTTATTGACTATGCCAAAGCCTTTGACTATGTGGATCACAATAAACTGCAGAAAATTCTTCAAGAGATGGGAATACCAGAACACCTGATCTGCCTCTTGAGAAATGTGTATGCAGGTCAGGAAGCAACAGTTAGAACTGAACATGGAACAACAGACTGGTTCCAAATAGGAAAAGGAGTTCGTCAAGGCTGTATATTGTCACCCTGTTTATTTAACTTATATGCAGAGTACATCATGAGAAACGCTGGACTGGAAGAAACACAAGCTGGAATCAAGATTGCCGGGAGAAATATCAATAACCTCAGATATGCAGATGCCATCACCCTTATGGCAGAAAGTAAAGAGGAACTCAAAAGCCTCTTGATGAAAGTGAAAGTGGAGAGTGAAAAAGTTGGCTTAAAGCTCAACATTCAGAAAACGAAGATCATGGCATCCGGTCCCATCACTTCATAGAAATTGATGGGGAAACAGTGGAAACAGTGTCAGACTTTATTTTTCTGGGCTCCAAAATCACTGCAGATGATGACTGCAGCCATGAAATTAAAAGACACTTACTCCTTGGAAAGAAAGTTATGACCAACCTAGGTAGCATAGTCAAAAGCAGAGATATTACTTTGCCAACAAAGGTTCATCTAATCAAGGCTATGGTTTTTCCTGTGGTCATGTATAGATGTGAGAGTTTGACTGTGAAGAAGGCTGAGAGCCAAAGAATTGATGGTTTTGAACTGTGGTGTTGGAGAAGACTCTTGAGAGTCCCTTGGACTGCAAGGAGATCCAACCCATCCATTCTGAAGGAGATCAGCCCTGGGATTTCTTTGGAAGGAATGATGCTAAAGCTGAAACTCCAGTACTTTGGCCACCTCATGCGAAGAGTTGACTCATTGGAAAAGACTCTGATGCTGGGAGGGATTGGGGGCAGGAGGAGAAGGGGATGACAGAGGATGAGATGGCTGGATGGCATCACTGACTCGATAGACGTGAGTCTGAGTGAACTCCGGGTTGGTGATGGACAGGGAGGCCTGGTGTGCTGCGATTCATGGGGTCACAAAGAGTCGGACATGACAGAGCAACTGACCTGATCTGATCTTATGCAACCTTTAGCCTGTTTAGAGTAAAAAGATTTCTTCTTTGCTGCCAACAACTGTCTAACAGAAAATCGTTTCTTAAACCTTATCTGGAATAGGCACACACTGAGTTTCAGAAGTACCCCTTGGTATCTAAGGATTACCAGATAAAAATACAGGGCACTCATTTTGCATTACAGTATGCTCAGTCGCTAAGTCATGCCCAACTCTTTGTGACCCCAGGCACTGTAGCCCACCAGGCTCCTTCTGTCCAAGGAATTTCCCAGGCAAGAATACTAGAGTGGGTTGCCATTTCTTTTTCCAGGGGATCTTCCTGACCCAGGGATCAAACCCACAGCTCTTGCCTTGTCATGCGGGTTCTTTACCACTGAGCCACTAGGAAAGCAGACAGCAGCAAATAATTTTTCTAGTATAAGTGTGTCCCATGCAGCATTTGGGACATACTTATATTAAAATATCATTCACTGTTACTAAAATTAAGCTTAACTAGTTGTCCCGTTTTCCTGTGTTAAATAACCACCCCATATATATGTAAATGGGACTTCCCTGGTGGCTCAGTGGTAAAGAATTTGCCTGCAATGCAGGAGATTTGAGTCCAATCCTGAGTTAGGAAGATTCCCTGGAGAAGGAAATGGCAACCCACTCCAGTATTCTTTCCTGGGAAATTCCATGGACAGAGGAGCCTGATGGGCTACAATCCACAGGGTTGCAAATGAGTAGAACATGATTTAGTGACTAAACAATAACACAACAATATGGGTAAGCAAATATGAGACATCATTAATAAAGACGCCCATATTGTTTACATATGTAAGCCTGAAGAAGCTAGAATTAAACCTTCAGCTGCTATTATTTATTGCTAGTTATAACAATATTTTATACTTTCAATAATGAGAGATCAACTAAAACAAAATAATCTCATTACTCCGCAGCATCTTCCCATGGTCTTTGTAATGGGACAGGCACTCTCATGCCACCTCTTAGACTGAAATCGCAGGCTCATGACATTTGCCTGTTCTGAAGTTATGGGTTATGAAGCATTTACATGGCATCTACAGACCATTTTACAAAGCATCATGCTACAGAGTCATTTTGACCATTTCATAAGAGCCACACTTAGATTATTGCTGTATATTCCAGCCCACATAAAATAATCCAATGTCTAATGGTAACATCAGAGAAGGCGATGGTACCCCACTCCAGTACTCTTGCCTGGAAAATCCCATGGACGGAGGACCCTGATGGGCTGCAGTCAATGGGGTTGCAAAGAAGGAGCCTGATGGGCTGCAGTCAATGGGGTTGCGAAGAGTCGGACACGACTGGGCGACTTCACTTTCACTTTTCACTTTCATGCAATGGAGAAGGAAATGGCAACCCACTCCAGTGTTCTTGCCTGGAGAATCCCAGGGACAGGGGAGTCTGGTGGGCTGCCATCTATGGGGTTGCACAGGGTCAGACATGACTGAAGTGACTTAGCAGCAGCAGCAGCAGCAGCAGCAATGGTAACATGCCATGCTTTTGAAAATATCTACTTTAGGAAAAAGGCAAATATGAACATGAAATTACTTGTGATTTTAAAAGATAAGCCAGTGGTTATATTAATAGGCTGCTGCTGCTGCTGCTGCTAAGTTGCTTCAGTCATGTCAGACTCTGTGTGACCCCATGGATGACAGCCCACCAGGCTCCTCTGTCCACAAGATTCTCTAGGCTAGAATACTGGAGTCAGTTGCCATTTCCTTCTCCAATATGAATTGGCTATATCTGTCAAACACATGAGAGAGAGAATGCAATATTAGCCCCTCTAGCTCCATATGACCCTATGACTTTAAAAGAAAGGAAAATTAACAAGAATTATTGTTTCAGAAAAGTTAAGTCACAAAGAAATATACGTATACACATTCACAGTTTTTTAAAAATCTACTAGCAAAAGTAACAAAATTTCAGTACTAATTGTCTCTGGTTAATGTCATTACACTTTATTTTAATTTCTTTAAATCTTTTGTAGCTTATAAATGTAAAACAGTAATATAATATTACCTTTCAAATCAGAAAAATACATGATATGAAAAATCTGGTTTCTAAAGTTTTTTTTTCCTTAAATCTAATATAAGGCATATTAATGCAAGTGATAAACTCTTTTAACATATTCTAATAATTAACATTTCCCTGCTACTTCTTCACTTTATAATCACTTCAGGCACATAATAATAGAAATAATATCTCTGTTAAGAGAAAAAGTGTCTGTGTTAATATCTAGCACTTTCTGCTAGGTTGCTGTATTCGTTTGCCAGGGCTGTCATAACAAAGCAGCACAGACTGGGTGGCTTAAAACAACCAAAACTGATTGTATCACAGTTCTGGAAGCTTGAAGTTCAACATCAAGATGTTGGCAGTGAGTTTCCTCTAAGGGCTGTGAAGGAGAGTCTGTTCCAGGTCTCTCTCCCAGCTCAATGCAGCTTCTAACTGTGTCTTGGCTTGTAAATCCTGTTCTTGCATTTTCACACCATCTTCCCTCTGTGAGTCTTTGTGTCTGTCTAAATTTTCCCTTTTTCTAAAAACACAGTTCTATAGGATGAGGGTCCACCTTAGTAACCTCACCTTAGCTTGATTATGTACAGAAGTCTCATCTCCTAATAAGGTCACATTTATAGGTACCAAGGGTTAGGACTCAACATTTTAGGAGAGACACAATTCAACCCATAATACTCACACAATCAGTCATGATTTTAAAAGCAGTCATTTTTCTGATAAGAGTAAAAAACATGCCAAAATTTAGCTACTACAGACTAAAGAGGGATGTGTCACCTCATTTACCAAGTTGGGGAGTCCACAATGTTTGTAGTACATTAGGAATTGTTATTTTTCTCCACCTACTTTCAAATGTCATAGTCTCCAGCTCTCAAAATTATCTGAATGCAGCACTTTGATGGAGAGTTTGATATCAGCAGGGTCTCCTAAAAACTCAGTTAGAGAAGTAGTTGTTGTTTAGTTGCCAACTCATGTCTATCTCTTTGTGACCCAATGGACTATAACTCACCAGGCTCCTCTGTCCATGGGATGCCCCAGGCAAGAATACTGGAGTGGGTTGCCATTTCCTCCTCCACGGGATCTTTCCAATCCAGGGATCAAACACACGTCTCCTGCATTGGCAGGCAGATTCTTTACCACTGAGCCACCAGGGAAGCTCTATACAGAAGTAGTTTGGCTTCCAAATGATGGGTGATCCCTGTGTTAATGGAAGGAAGAAGTTCTGGAGAGTGATGATGGGACAGCTCTTCTCTGTAAAGCTCTGGTCATTAATCACAACAGCTCACTTAAGTCTGGAAAAACGTAGTTGTTGAAACCTAATTCCTGGTTTTATTTCATCAACTAACTGCTAAAGTTTTCTCTAGCTGGAGTCTCAGTACACTGTTGGTGGGAATGCACAATGGTACCACTGCTACAGGAAACAGCATGGAGTTTTTCCCCAAAACTGAAAATAGAGCTACCACGAGATCTAGCAATTTCACTACTGTGATTTTACCCACATGAATTGAATTCAGAATCTGGAAACGATATCTCCATTCTCATATTCATAGTAGCATTATGCACAGTAGCCAAGATGTGGAAACAACCTAAAAGTCCATAGACTGTTGTTTAGTCTCTAGGTCGTGTCCTACTCTTTGTGACCCCACCGACTAGCCCATCAGGCTCCGCCATCCCTGGGATTCTCCAGGCAAGAATACTGGAGTGGGTTGCCATTTCCTTTTCCAAAATGTCCACAGATAGCTGAATGGATAAGTAAAATGCAGTATAGGCACACAATGGAGTATTACTCAGCCTTAAGAAAGGAGACACTGCCCTTTGTGACCACATGGATGAACATGGAGAACATTATACTGCATGAAATAAGGCAGTCGCAGGATACATACTGCATAATCCCGCTCATATGAGGTATCTAAAGTAGTTAAGCTCACTGAAACAGACTAGAATGGTGGTAAAGAGGGATGAGGATTTGAGGGAGGGGAAGTGGGGAGTTGCACTTCAACAAACATGAACTTTTGATAATGCAAAATGAGTAAGTTCTAGAAGTCTGTTGTACAATACTATATCTATAGTTAATGGTACTCGATTGCGCACTTTAAAATTTAAGAGGGTAGATCTCAGCTTGTGTTCTTAGCACAATAATAAAATATAATATTATTGTATTTCCATTAATTTCTTCCCTTATGTCTGTCAGTATTTGTATTACATATCTGGATGCCTCTATATCCTAAAGGAAATCAGTCCTGAGTGTTCACTGGAAGGACTGATGCTGAAGCTGAAGCTCCAAAACTTTGGCCACCTGATGTGAAGAGCTGACTCACTGGAAAAGACCCTGACTCTGGGAAAGATTGGAGACAGGAGGAGAAGGGGACAGCAGAGGATGAGATGGTTGGATGGCATCACTGACTGGATGGACATGAGTTTGAGCAAGCTCTGGGAGTTGGTGATAGACAGGGAAGCCTGGTGTGCTGCAGTCCATGGGGTCACAAAGAGTCGGGCATGACTGAGTGACTGAACTGAACTGAATTGATATACCAGATGGCTCAGTGCTAAAGAATCTGCCTGTCAATGCAGGGTAAACAGGTTTGAACTTTGGGTTGAAAGGATCCCCTGGAGGAGAAAATCAATGCACTCCAGTATTCTTGCTGAGAAATCTCAAGGACAGAGGAGCCTGGGCTACAGTCCATGGGGTCCCCATGGGTCTTTAGTCCCAACTTAGTGACTAAAGAGCAGCAGCAGCACACTTCTGCTAGGTGTATGTATGTTGACAAGTGCAAAATTCTCTTCTTGTTTTGATTCTTTTATCCTTATATAGTGCCCTTCTTTATCTTTATTTATGGCCTTTGTTTTAAAGTCTGTTTTGTGTGAGATGAGTATTGTGACCTCTGCTTTCTTTTTGTTTCCATTTACATGAAATGTCTTTTTCCATCCCCTCACTTTCAATCTATGCATTTCCTTTGCTCTAAGGTGGGTCTCCTGTAGACAGCATATTGTAGGTGCTTGGTTGTTTATCCAGTCTGCCACTCTATGTTTGGATTGGAGTATATAGCCCATTGACATTTAAAGTAGTTATTGATAAATAGGTATGACCTTCCTTATGACTTGTCTGGTGAAGAATCTGCCTGCAGTGCAAGAGACACAAGATATGCAAGTTCGATCCCTGGGTTGGGAAGATCCCCTGGAGAGAAATGGCAATCCACTTCAGGATTCTTGCCTGAAAAATTCCATGGACCCTGGGCTACAGTCCAAAGGGTTACAAAGAATTAAGACATGACTGGGCAACTAAGCATGCAAATACAAGTATATATTGTCTCCTTAAACCTTGTTTTTCACTTGATTCTATTTCTTCTTTGTTCCTTTTTCTTTTTTCATGACAAAACCAAAAAATGATGATTTCCTTTTATTATGTGCTTGTTTTTGTTCTTTTCAGTATTTTTGAGTCTACTGTAAGTTTCTGATATGTGGTTATACTGTAAGTTTCTGATATGTGGTTATCCTGGTTTTCAACTATGTCAACCCCTTTATCTGCTTTCTTTAGACTGATAATCATATAGGCTCAAACATATTCTTTAAAAAAAAAGAATCTATATTTTCTTACTCTCCTCTCCCACATTTTATGATTTCAGTGTCCTCTTTTACATCTTCATGTTTATTCTTTTGGTGTTGCTTGTGTTTATCATTGCTTACACAAGTAGAATTTTTTACCTGTCCACAGATGCATTTAAGTGATTTACTTTCCAGGTGTGATTCTTCTTTCCTGTATCTTCTTGTTTCTTTTCTATTAAAAAAAAAAAAACTTTCAATATTTCTTTTAAGATAGGTTTCAGTTCAGTTCAGTTCAGTTCAGTCACTCAGTTATGTCCAACTCTTTGCAACCCCATGAATTGCAGCACGCCAGGCCTCCCTGTCCATCACCAACTCCTCCCAAACGCATGCCCATCAAGTCGGTATTGCCATCCAGCCATCTCATCCTCTGTCATCCCCTTTTCCTCCTGCCCCCAATCCCTCCCAGCATCAGAGTCTTTTCCAATGAGTCAACTCTTCTCATGAGGTGGCCAAAGTACTAGAGTTTCAGCTTTAGCATCATTCCTTCCAAAGAACACCCAGGACTGATCTCCTTTAGAATGGACTGGTAGGATCTCCTTGCAGTCCAAGGGACTCTCAAGAGTCTTCTCCAACACCACAGCTCAAAAGCATCAATTCTTCGGCACTCAGCTTTCTTCACAGTCCCACTCTCACATCCATACATGACTACTTGAAAAACCATAGCCTTGACTAGATGGACCTTTGTTGGCAAAGTAATGTCTCTGCTTTTGAATATGCTATCTAGGTTGGTCATAACTTTCCTTCCAAGGAGTAAGCATCTTTTAATTTCATGGTTGCAGTCACCATCTGCAGTGATTTTGGAGCCCAAAAAAATAAAGTCTGACACTGTTTCCACTTTGTCCCCATCTATTTCCCATGAAGTGATGGGACCAGATGCCATGATCTTCATTTTCTGCATGTTGAGCTTTAAGCCAACTTTTTCACCCTCCACTTTCACTTTCATCAAGAGGCTTTTGAGTTCCTCTTCAATTTCTGCCATAAGGGTGGTGTCATCTGCATATCTGAGGTTATTGATATTTCTCCTGGCAATCTTGATTCTAGCTTGTGCTTCTTCCAGCCCCATGTTTCTCATGATGTACTCTACGTATAAGTTAAATAAGCAGGATGACAATATACAGCCTTGACGAACTCCTTTTCCTATTTCGAACCAGTCTGTTGTTCTATGTCCGGTTCTAACTGTTGCTTCCTGACCTGCATATAGGTTTCTTCAGAGGCAGGTCAGGTAGTCTGGTATTCCTATTTCTTTCAGAATTTTCCACAGTTTAGTATGGCTCTATTCTTTTGGTTTTGCTTATCTGAGAAATTCTTTTTCTCTGCTTCTATTCTGAATGATAATCTTGCTTATAGTTGTATTCACAGCACATATTTTTGCCAGCAGTAAAAATCTAGTAGGTTGTCATGACAAAATAAAAGAGTGAATCCAGTTGTAATTCCAGCTAAGCATATGCTCCTTCCCTACTGCTCTTATAGATCAACATTTTCCAGAGAGAGTGGACCAAGGCCTGGGGTGTCACACATTTTCTTCAAAGGCTTTTGAATTTCAAAACTACAGAGTAATAAACTGCTACTTATTGACAACAGCAGGGATATTTGCTGAGGGCACTGAATTTAAAAAGTAATCCATATCTTATCTTCTCGTTTGTTTATTAATCAAAGACATATCAGGGTCATAAGTTATATTATTAGTGCAATAAGTTGATTTGATTAGAGTCAAAAGCAAAGAAACATTTAAAGTGCCCCCTCAATATAATGCCTTCCCTGGTAGCTCAGACAGTAAAGAATCTGTCCGCAATGCAGGAGACACAGTTTTGATCCCTGGGTTGGGAAGGTCCCCTGGAGAGGTGAATGGCTTCTACTCCAGTATTCTTGCCTGGGAAATTTCATGGACAGAGGAGCCTGGTGGGCTACAGTCCATGGGGTTGCAAAGAATCGGACACGACTGAGTGACTAACATTTTCTTTTCAACATAATCACATAGAAATATGTATAATTTCTTAAAATTTTTATATATTAAAAATCATTCATTCATCCCATTACTAACTTAGTAGAACTGTATAGATTCAAAACTTTGGGCTGGAAATCACAGATTCACCAATACAAAAGCTTTATTTTTAAAGTCAATACACAATAATCATAAATATCATTATTTCAAATTATGTTCTGACATCTAAAAGGTTTTCTGAATCCAAACCTAAAGAGACATAATTTAATTTTAAGTTTAAAATACTCAGTCTTTATCCATAAAAGCAGTCATCCTTTTCTGCACACCCTTATTGCATACAGAGTAATCGTCTGTCTGTATGATTCTGTATCACTGAACTGTTTAACTGTCTTGATTGCTTTTGCATGACTGTTCTAGACAAGTGTCCCATCTACTTACTTTTTCAATCTGTCTTTCTTCCTGTAAATACATCTTGTCTAATTCTTCAAATTCTTTCTCCATATTGATATCTACTTGAGGTTACCCAAATACCATCCTTTTATGATTTCTTAAGTATTCTTTTCTATTTCTATCCCATATGGCCATGTACTTTGTGAAAGAAAATTACGACACTCCCTTTCCTCACAAATTCAATGATTTCAAACCAATGTGTGATGTGGGACATTTGTTTCTGATTTTTAATTAATTGTATCAGATTATGTCTATGTGCAACACACCCATATTTTCTAGCAGCTGGTCTGTCTGGTGTTCCTTAATGTACTGTTCTGCTGCTGCTGCTGCTGCTAAGTCGCTTCAGTCGTGTCCGACTCCGTGTGACCCCATAGATGGCAGCCCACCAGGCCCCGCCGTCCCTGGGATTCTCCAGGCAACAACACTGGAGTGGGTTGCCATTTCCTCCTCCAATGCATGAAAGTGAAAAGTGAAAGTGAAGTCGCTCAGTCGTGTCCAATTCTTAGTGACCCCATGGACTGCAGCCTACCAGGCTCCTCCGTCCATGGGATTTTCCAGGCAAGAGTACTGGAGTGGGGTGCCATTGCCTTCTCCCAATGTACTGTTCGAGCACAAGTGAATAAATCTCTTCTGCTCTTTTCAATGAAACCTAACATATAGAACGAAGCCTATATAAACAGTTTAATAACTTAAACTTGAAATGTTCCCTTGGTATCGCTAATTTTCTGGAAGAGATCTCTAGTCTTTTCTATTTTATTGTTTTCTTCTATTTCTTTGCAGTGATCCCTAATGAAGGCTTTCTTATCTCTCCTTGGTGTTCTTTGGAACTCTGCACTCAAATGCAGATTGCCAACATCTTTCAGATTGCCAACATCTGCTGGATCATTGAAAAAGCAAGAGAGTTCCAGAAAAACATCTATTTCTGCTTTATTGACTATGCCAAAGCCTTTGACTGTGTGCATCACAATAAACTGTGGAAAATTCTTCAAGAGATGGGAATACCAGACCACCTGACATGCCTCCTGAGAAATCTGTATGCAGGTCAAGAAGCAACAGTTAGAACTGGACATGGAACAACAGACTGGTTCCAAATCAGGAAAGAAGTACATCAAGGCTGTATATTGACATCCTGCTTATTTAACTTATATGCAGAATACATCATGAGAAATGCTGGGCTGGATGAAGCACAAGCTAGAATCAAGATTGCCGGGAGGAATATCAATAACCTCAGATATGCAGATGACACTACCCTTATGGCAGAAAGCAAAGAACAACTAAAGAGCCTCTTGATGAAAGTGAAAGAAGAGAGTGAAAAAGTTGGCTTACAGCTCAACATTCAGAAAACTAAAATCATGGCATCCGGTCACATCATTCATTCATTTCATTTCAGTTGCTCAGTTGTGTCTCTTTGTGATCCCATGAATGGCAGCACACCAGGCCTCCCTGTCCATCACCAACTCCTGGAGTCCACCCAAACCCATGTCTATTGTGTTGGTGATGCCATCCAACACAAAGAATTAGCCAAAGTACTCGCCAAAGTACCAGAGTTTCAGCCTCAGCATCAGTCCTTCCAGTGAATATTCAGGACTGGTTTCCTTTAGGATTGACTGATTGGATCTCCTTGCAGTCCAAGGGACTCTCAAGAGTCTTCTCCAACACCACAGTTCAAAAGCATCGATTCTTCAGTGCTCAGCTTTCTTCACAGTCCAACTCTTACATCCATACATGACCAAGGAAAAACCATAGCCTTGACTAGACAGACCTTTGTCAGCAAAGAAATGTCTCTGCTTTTTAATATGCTGTCTAGATTGGTCATAACTTTTCTTCCAAGGAGCAAGCATCTTTTAATTTCATGGCTGCAGTCCCCATCTGCAGTGATTTTCTGCCCAAGAAAATAACATCTGTCACTGTTTCCATTGTTTCCCCATCTATTTGCCATGAAGTGATGGGACCAGATGCCATGATCTTCGTTTTCTGAATGTTGAGTTTTAAGCCAACTTTTTCACTCTCCTCTTTCACTTTAATCAAGAGGCTCTTTAGTTGTTCTTCCTTTCTGCCATAAGAGAGGTGTCATCTGCATATCTGAGGTTATTGATATTTCTCCCAGCAATCTTGATTCCAGCTTGTGCTTCATCCAGTCCAGCCTTTCTCATGATGTACTCTGCATATAAGTTGAATAAACAGGGAGACAATATACAGCCTTGACATACTCCTTTCCCGATTTGGAACCAGTTTGTTGTTCTATGTCCAGTTCTAACTGTTGCTTCCTGACCTGCATATAGGTTTCTCAAGTGACAGGTCATGAGGTATGGTATTCCCTTTTCTTTCATACTTTCCCGCAGTTTTTTGTGATCCACACAGTCAAAGGCTTTGGCGTAGTCAATAAAGCAGAAATAGATATTTCTCTGGAACTCTCTTGTTTTTTTTAATGATCCAGCAGATATTGGCAATTTAATCTCTGGTTCCTCTGTCTTTTCTAAAACCAGCTTGAATATATGGAAGTTCATGGTGCACATATTCCTGAACCCTGGCTTGGTGAATTTTGAGCATTACTTTACTAGCGTGTGAGATGAGTGCAAATGTAGTTTGACCATTCTTTGGCATTGCCTTTCTTTGGGATTAGAATGATAACTGATATTTTCCAGTCCTGTGGCCACTGCTGAGTTTTCCAAATTTGCTGGCATATTGAGTGCAGCACTTTTATAGAATCATCTTTTAGGATTTGAAATAGCTCAACAGGAATTCCATCACCTCCACTAGCTTTGTTCATAGTGATGCTTTCTAAGGCCCACTTGACTGCACATTGCTGTAGGTGAGTGATCACACCATCCTGATTATCTGGGTCATGAAGATTTTTTTGTACAGTTCTTCTGTATATTCTTGACACCTCTTCTTAATATCTTCTGCTTCTGTTAGGTCCATATCATTTCTGTCCTTTATCAAGCCCATCTTTACATGAAATGTTCCCTTGGTATCTCTAATTTTCTTGAAGAGATCTCTAGCCTTTCCCATTCTGTTGTTTTCCTCTATTTTTTTGCATTGATCACTGAGGAAGACTTTTTTATCTCTCCTTGCTATTCTTTGGAACTCTGCATTCAGATGCTTATATCTTTCCTTTTCTCCTTTACTTTTTGCTTCTCTTCTTTCCACAGCTATTTTTAAGGCCTCCTTAGACAGCCATTTTGCTTTTTTGCATTTCTTTTCTATGGGGATGGTCTTGATCCCTGTCTCCTGTACAATGTCATGAACCTCATTCCATAGTTCATCAGGCACTCTATCTATCAGATCTAGGTCCTTAAATCTATTTCTCACTTCCACTGTATAATCATAAGGGATTTGATTTAGGTCATACCTGAATGGTCTAGTGGTTTTCCCTACTTTCTTCAATTTAAGTCTGAATTTGGCAATAAGGACTTCATGATCTGAGCCACAGTCAGCTCCCGGTCTTGTTTTTGCTGACTGTATAGAGCTTCTCCATCTTTGGCTACAAAGAATATAATCAATCTGATTTTGGTGTTGACCATCTGGTGGTGTCCATGTGTAGAGTCTTCTCTTGTGTTGTTGGAAGAGGGTGTTTGCTATGACCATTGCCTTCTCTTGCAAAATTCTTTTAGCCTTTGCCCTGCTTTATTCTGTATTCCAAGGCCAAATTTGCCTGTTACTCCAGGTGTTTCTTGACTTCCTACTTTTGCATTCCAGTCCCCTATAATGAAAAGGACATCTTTTTTGGGTGTTAGTTCTAAAAGGTCTTGTAGGTCTTCATAGAACCATTCAACTTCAGCTTCTTCGGTGTTGTTGGTTAGGGCATAGGCTTGGATCACTATGATACTGAATGGTTTACCTTGGAAACGAACAGAGATCATTCTGTCATTTTTGAGATTGTATCCAAGTACTGCATTTTGGACTCTTTTGTTGACCATGATGGCTATTCCATGTCTTCTAAGGGATTCCTGCCCACAGTAGTAGATATAATAGTCATCTGAGTTAAATTCACCCATTCCAGCAAACAGTCAGACATGATGGGGTGACTGAACAACAAAATGCAATTCAAATTAGTCTTAGTCAAGCTGGCATGACAACGTGATAGACTGGATGACTTATAAACAACAGAAGTTTACTTCTCACAATTTGGGAGTCTGGAAGTCTGACATCATGGTGTCAGCATGGTCATATTCCAGTAAGAACCCTCTTCCCAGATGCAAATTGCCAAATTTTCATTGGGTCCTCACAAGGGTGCCAATGGGTGAGAGAGCCCCCTGGGGCCTCTTTTAAAAGAAAAAATAATCCCATTTGGGCTTCCTGAGTGGCCCAGTGGTAAACAATCTGCTTGCTATCTCACCCTGGTCAGAATAGCTGCTATCAAAAAGTCTACAAAGAATAAATGCTAGAGAAGGTGTGGAGAAAAGGGAACCCTCTTACACTGTTGGTGGGAATGCAAACTAAGACAACCACTATGGAGAACAGTGTGGAGATTCCTTAAAAAACTGGAAATAGAACTGCCATACGACCCAGCAATCCCACTGCTGGGCATACACACTGAGGAAACCAGAATTGAAAGAGACACGTGTACCCCAGTGTTCATCACAGCACTGTTTATAATAGCCAGGACATGGAAGCAACCTAGATGTCTATCAGCAGATGAATGGATAAGAAAGCAGTGGTACATATACACAATGGAATATTACTAAGCTATTAAAAAGAATACATTTGAGTCAGTTCTAATGAGGTGGATGAAACTCGAGCCTATTATAGAGAATGAAGTAACACAGAAAGAAAAACACCAATACACTATATTAATGCTGCTACTGCTGCTAAGTCACTTCAGTCGTGTCTGACTCTGTGCGACCCCATATATGGCAGCCCACCAGGCTCCCCCATACCTGGGATTCTCCAGGCAAGAACATTGGAATGGGTTCCCATTTCCTTCTCCAATGCATGAAAGTGAAAAGTGAAAAGTGAAAGTGAAGTCGCTCAGTCATGTCCAACTCTGTGACCCCATGCACTGCAGCCTTCCAGGCTCCTCTGTCCACGGGATTTTCCAGGCAAGAGTACTGGAGTGGGGTGCCATTGCCTTCTCCAGTATATTAATGCATATATATGTAATTTAGAGAGATGGTAACAATGACCCTATATGTGAGACAGCAAAAGAGACACAGATGTAAAGAAAGGACTTGAACTCTGTGGGAGAAGGCAAGTGTGGGATGATTTGAGGGATAACAGTGAAACATGTATATTGCCATATGTGAAATTGATTGCCAGTCCATGTTTGATGCATGAGACAGGGTGCTCAGGGCTGGTGCAGTGGGATGACCCTGAGGAATGGGATGGGGAGGGAAGCAGGAGCAGGGTTCAGGATGGGGGACACATGAACACCCATGGCTGATTCATGTCAATGTATGGCAAAAAACCACTACAATATTGTAAAGTAATTAGCCTCCAATTAAAATAAATTAATTAATTTACAAAAAAAAAAAGAATCTGCCTGCTAATGCAGGAGACACAGGAAACTCAGATTTGATCCCTGGGTTGGAAAGATCCCATAGAGAAGGAAAAGGAACCTGCTCCAATATTCTCGCCTGGAAAATTCCACAGACGGAGGAGCTTGGCGGGCTGTTATCTGTGGCATCTTAACAAGTTGGACATGATTGAGTGATTGAGTACACACACACCCAATTTCATCTATGAGGGTTCCACCTTCATGACCTAATTACCCTCAAAGGACCACCTCCTAATACCATCACATTAGGGGTTAGAATTTCAAGAAATGAATTTAACAGAACATACACATTCAACCCATTGCAAATGAATGTAGAGCAAAAGTGACTAAAAACTCTTCAAGAAAATCCTGGGCTGTGTGTCACTTACAGTGTGGTAAATATATAGATTAGGTGCATGCCTCATAATGTGAAATAAACCACTTTATGTAAGAATTTTTAACAATTTTATTATTAGCTGCCACTGGTCATCTCCCTTGTTGCCTCACACTCAACATGATTAAAGTGGAAGGGAAGGGAATTTCATAAACATCATTGGCCTCCTTGTGAGTGCCTTTCGCTTCAAACAGTAAAGCTTGATTTGTAATTTCATTATGCATTATAAAACTTCAATGAAAAGGTACAGAATCATGACTCTATAGAATTTAATGTTCAATCTGTCCTTTTTGGCCTTCATCACCTAGTAAAAATTTATGCTGTGTCCAGAGGTCTCCATAGCCTCTGCACCTCTCTGGACAGCAGTTATTTTATATGTCCAGTTATATGTCTTCAAGATATGCTCCATTCATACATTTACTTAGTTCTTCTCACATATTTTTCAAAAACCTAAAGGAATTACCATCAACACAAGCTAAATGGACTTTTCTCGTATTTATTTTTAACTGAAGGATAATTGCTTTACGATATTGGTTTGATTTTTGCCATACATCAACATGAATTAGCCACAGATATACATATGTCCCCTCCCTCCCTCTGGAACTCCCCTCCCACCTCCCACCTTTTCCCACCCTACTACATTGTTACAGAGTCCCAGTTTGAGTTCTGCTGAGTCACACTGCAAACTTCCATTGGCTATTTTAAATGCACTTCTTTAATTTAATAATGGTAAGTGCCCATAACCACATGCAAGAAAATGTAGTTTTGGCAGAACTATTTTTTAATCAATGTCTTTAAGGATGTTCTACCATGACTTCAGTTCAGTCAGTTCAGTTGTTCAGTCATGTCTGGCTCTTTGAAACCCCATGTATCACAGCGCACCAGGCTTACCTGTCCATCACCAACTCCCAAAACTTACTCAAACTCATGTCCATGGAGTCAGTGATGCCATCCAACCATCTCATCCTCTGTTGTCCCCCTCTTCTCCCACTTTCAATCTTTCCCAGCATCAGGGTCTTCTCAAATGAGTCAGTTCTTAGCATCAAGTGGCCAAAGTATTGGAGTTTCAGCTTCAACATCAGTCCTTCCAATGAACACCGAGGACTGATCTCCTTTAGGATGGATTGGTGGATCTCCTTGCAGTCCAAGGGACTCTCAAGAGTCTTCTCTAACACTGCAGTTTAAAACCATCAATTCTTTTGTGCTCAACTTTCTTATAGCCCAACTGTCATATCTGTACATGACTAATGGAAAAACCATAGCTTTGACTAGAGGGACCTTTGTTGGCAAAATAATGTCTCAGCTTTTTAATATGCTGTCTAGGTTGGTCATAGCTTTTCTTCCAAGAAATGTCTTTTAATTTACCATGACTCAATTTGATTGAATACAAGTATTCACAGTTTGCAAATCACTTTCACATTCATTCTTTTTGTCTAGGGAATAGGACAAGTATCACAAGCCCATATCACAGAGAAACAAACTGAGATCTGTAGTTGCCAGATTTTACATGATGGCACTGGCAGCTATTGTACCTAGGACTTGCACTCCTCATTCCAGGACCATCTGGTTGAACAATATGTGATTGATGTTTTAGGGGTCAAGAAATGTTCAAATATAATCCATTTCATATAATTCAATTTAATTGTACAATACATTCCCCATTTCAAATATAAATTAATTTTTATGCTATAAATAAAATCACCACCATTATCATGGCTCTCCTCTTTCTACTTCTTAACCATAGCTTAAAGCCAGTCCAAGTTTGTGTCAGTGTTTAATGTATTACAGCCACTATGATTGGGACTATAGGATTTCTCCCCTGGGGGCTAAGTATCATCCCTGAATATTCATTGGAAGGACTATTGTTGAAGCTGAAGCTCCAATACTTTGGCCACATGATGTGAAGAACTGACTCCTTGGAAAAGACCCAGATGCTGGGAAAGATTGAAGGTGGGAGGAGAAGGGAATGATAGATGATGAAATGGTTGGACGGCATCACCGACTCAATGGACATGAGTTTGAATAGGCTCTGGGAGTTGGTAATGGACAGGGAAGCCTGGTGTGCTGCAGTCCATGGGGTCACAAAGAGTCAGACACGACTGTGACTGAACAGGACTGAAGTGGTAGCTAAGATGGTGTAGAATCTGCCTGCAATGTGGGAGCTGCTGCTGCTGCTGCTAAGTCGCTTCAGTCATGTCCGACTCTGTGCAACCCCATAGACGGCAGCCCACCAGGCTCCCCGTCCCTGGGATTCTCCAGGCAAGAACACTGGAGTGGGTTGCCATTTCCTTCTCCAATGCATGAAAGTGGAAAGGGAAAGTGAAGTCACTCAGTTGTGTCCAACTCTTAGCAACCCCATGGACTGCAGCCTACCAGGCTCCTCCGCCCATGGGATTTTCCAGGCAAGAGTACTGGAGTAGGGTGCCATTGCCAGGTTCAATCCCTGGGTTGGGAAGATCCCCTGGAGAAAAAATGGCAACCCACTCCAGTATTCTTGCCTGGAGAATTCCACGAAGAGAGGAGCCTGGTGGGCTACAGTCCATTGGGGTCACAGAGTCAGACACAACTGAGCAACTAACACACACACACACATATAACTGTAACCATATGGTTTCAAGACACTGACACTTAGAAGGGCCCTGTGAGGCTTCTATGCACAAAGCCTTTCTGTGCCTCCCATCACTTATTTGATTACAGGAAATAGCCTTCTTTCAGCCTCCATGTCCTTCCCTGAAGTCCAAGGAGCAGATTCAAGCAGTTGTTAATTAGGGGAGGGAGGGGATGCAGGACCAAGAAAAACAATAGTGCAGCCTTGGGGCAAGGTCCTCAACAATATCCTTGAGCTATAGTGCAGATACTGAAAGCCCTTCCAGGTGGGAGAGTTAAAGATTAACAATGGTATGCTGCCCACAAGTGTGTAGACCTCAGATCAGTTGGAACCAGAAAGTTGATGTTATTAACTCCCACTTACCTCAGCACCAGTCACTCAGAAGAATTAGCCCACAAGCTGATCACACCTTCTTTGAGCCTTCTATTATAAACTTCTCACTACCTTCTCAAAGGCAGGCAGTTTTGGGAGGCATTAGCCTGTGGTGTTCCTCTTTGGCTAGCAAAGAAATACAGCCACTCTTTCTCTTTCCTCCTAATTCTGTCTCTGTATTTCTATTCAGTACCAGTGTACAGAAGCCAAGATTTCAGCAACACTAGCAAGGCTTTAATAACCATGGTCCATGATATCACAGCTGCCAACAAGATTAAAGACGGTCTGGCAGTGGCACTATAGTCATGGTGCTGCCATGTTGCCAGGAACATTGTCCTGCTTTTCCTGACACAGCCCATGCTGCGGGGGAACTTATCCCGGAGCTGCCTGTGAAGCTGGCAGGTGTGGTCTTCTGTATTCCCACACCCTACTTGTTTACATGAGATCTGACCGGCTAACTAAAGAATGCTATTGCATAATTTGTCAAGGGCTACCATAACAAATTGCCACAAATTGGTTGACTGAAGACAGTAGAAATTTATTCTCTGATAGTTCAAGGGACCAGAAGTTCAAAATCAACACCAGAAGTTCAAATCAAGACGTCAGCAGGACCAGCTGCTTCTTGGGGATTAAGTGCGAGAATTGCTTCATGCCTCATTCTTAGTTGCTGACAGTTGCTGGCAATCCATGCATTCCTTGGCTTAGAAATGCATCTATTTGTTCTCTGCCTCTGTCTTCACAGAGACATAAAATATACAGGCATTTTCCTTGTGTGTCTCTTATCATCTTACTCAAGTGTATCAGTTCAGTTCAGTCACTCAGTCATGTTCAACTCTTTGCAACACCATGGACTGCAGCACAGCAGGCCTCCCTGTCCATCACCAACTTCCAGAGCTTACTCAAACTCATGTCCATCCAGTCGGTAATGCTGTCCAACCATCTCATCCTCTGTCATCTCCTTCTCCTCCTGCCTTCAATCTTTCCCAGCATCAGGGTCTTTTCCAATGAGTCAGCTCTTCGCATCAGGTGGCCAAAGTATTGGAGTTTCAGCTTTAGCATCAGTCCTCCCAGTGAATATTCAGGACTGATTTCCTTTACAATTGACTGGTTTGATCTCCTCACAGTTCAAGGGACTCTCAAGACTCTTCTCCAACACCACAGTTCAAAAGCGTCAATTCTTCAATGCTCAACTTTCTTTATGGTCCAACTCTCACATCCATACATGACCACTGGAAAAACCATAGCTTTGACTAGACGGACCTTTGTCGGAAAAGTAATGTGTCTGCTTTTTAATATGCTGTCTAGGTTTATCATAGCTTTTCTTTCAAGGAGCAAGCATCTTTTAATTTCATGGCTGCAATCACCATCTGCAGTGAGTTTGGAGCCCAAGAAAATAAACTCTGTCACTGTTTCCATTGTTTCCACACCTATTTGCCATGAAGTGATGGGACCAGATGCCATGATCTTTGTTTTATGAACATTGAATTTTAAGCCAGCTTTTTCACTCTCCTCTTTCACTTTAAGCAAGAGGCTCTTCAGTTCCTCTTCACTTTCCACCATAAGGCTGGTGTCGTCTGCATATCTGAGGTTATAGATATTTCTCCCAGCAATCTTGATTCCAGCTTGTGCTTCATCCAGCCCAACATTTCTCATGATGTACTCTGCATATAAGTTAAATAAGCAGGTGACAGCCTTGTCATGCTCATTTCCCAATTTAGAGCCAGTCCATGGTTCTATGTCTGGTTCTAACTGTTGCTTCTTGACATGCATATAGATTTCTCAGGATGCAGGTCAGGTGGTCTTTAAGAATTTCTTTAAGAATTTCCCACAGTTTGCTGTGATCCAAACATTCAAAGGCTTTAGTGTAGTCAGTGAAACAGAAGATATTTTTTCTGGAGTCCTTCTATGATCCAGTGCATGTTGGCCTCTGTCCAGACTTCCTTCTTCATTCTTATAAGGACACATGCCATTGGATTTATTGGGGCCCAGCCTAGTCTGTATACCTCATCCTAATGATTGTATCTACAAATACATTTTAAGTATGCTGCATTTTGAGGTTCTGGATGAACATGAACTTGGGGGGACACTCTTCAACCCAGTAGAACTACCAAATATGATTTGAAGGTGACGAAGAAGACATTGACGAGTTTGCTGAAGATCATATCCTAAGACATAAGAAAGACCAGGTTGCCCCCTATGATATTCAGAATGAAAATCACAGCTTCACCATTGAGGGCTGAGGTTGTCATTGACTCAGTGACTACTTCATGAAGCTCATTGCCTAGACTGAGAATTAATATGTCTACTGCAGCCATGTGTTTGACCTCATGGTCCACATGGCCCTATAATAGAGTAAAAGCCCTATATCACCAACCCAGCAAGGACACAAGAAAAAGAAAATTCCTCAGTTGCAGGGGAGTAATTCCCCCCAACTTGAACCCAAAACACTGAAAATCTCCCATCATCTATAACAAGGGTCCCCAACCTTCAGAATCTAATACCTGATGATTTGGGGTGGAGCTGATATAATAATAATAGAAATAAAGTGCACAATAAATGCAATGCCTTTGAATCAGCCTGAAATCATGCCCCTCATCCCAGTCCATGGAAAAATCACCTTCCACAAAATGAATCTCTGGTGCCAAAAAGTTTGGGAATCACTGCCAGGATTCCCATCTCGGGTTCCTAAAGAAAGATAAGGGCTTAGGGATCTCCACCTTGCCAGTGGAAATCAATATTATCCTAAAATCTGCAGCTGCACTTAGGAGAAGGGAGGGGTGTGGGAAAGTGAAACTGAGAAATATGCATTCAATTTAATTAGCTTTTATTGAGAGCTTAAAAACAAAAGAGCATGACACTAGGCATTGCTGAAAATAAAGAGATGAATAAGACCCTGAAACGGCCTTCAGAGAACCTCCAGCTTAGTGAGGAAGAAAAGTACCTATACAACCAAATCACAGAATGATTGGGTGAGTAAATGGAGATAGAAGGTGACACAGGAATAGAGAAAAAGGGAAAGAGAAATCATGTGAAACAGTCCTCAAAGTGAATTAAATCTTAAAGAAAAAAACAAATATCATACATTAACACATATTTATATGGAATCTAGGCTTGTCATAGCCTTCCTTCCAAGGAGTGAGCTAGAAAAATGGTACTGATGAACCTATTTGCAAGGCAGGAATAGAAATGCAGATGTCAAGAACAGACATGTAGACACAGGTGGGGAGGGAGAGGATGGAACAAACTGGGAGATGAGGATTGGCATATGTACTCTGCTGCTGGTGCCACTCAGTCTCTTATGTCATGCCCGATTCTTTATGACTCTATAGACTGTAGCCTGCCAGGCTCCTCCATCCATGGGATTCTCCAGGTAAGAATAGTGGAGTGGGTTGCCATGCCCTTCTCCAGGGATCGGACCTTCATCTCCTAGGTCTCTTGCATTGCAGGTGGATTCTTTACCCCCTGAGCCACCTGGGAAGCCCCATATGTACTCTACCATATGGGAAATAGAGCAGGAAGCTGCTGTATAACACAGAAAGCTCAGCTCAGTGCTCTGTGATGACCTAGAGGGGTGGGATGGGAGAGTGGGAGGGAGGCTCCAGAGGGAGGGGATATGCATATACCTATAGCTGATTCACTGTTACAGCAGAAGCTAACTGCCTGGAAAATCCATGGATGGAGGAGCCTGGTAGGCTGCAGTCCATGGGGTCACTAAGAGTCAGACAAGACTGAGCGACTTCACTTTCACTTTTCACTTTCATGCATTGGAGAAGGAAATGGCAACCCACTCCAGCGTTCTTGCCTGGAGAATTCCAGGGACGGGGGAGCCTGGTGGGCTACCATCTCTGGGGTCGCACAGAGTCGGACACGACTGAAGCAACTTAGCAGCAGCAGCAGCAACACAATATTGCAAAATGATTATACTCCCCACCCCACCCCCAAAAAAAGGAAAAGTAGGAAACAACTTCAATCATAGGTCCACTCAGGGCTTTTATCTTTGCTATGCTTCTACTTGCAACTTTAATTGCATAAGTCCATGTAACTCATTCCCTCACCCCTTAAGGTCTTGTTCAAATGTCACATCCTTATTTATAACATCTACCTTCCCATATATGCCTTCCCTATCTAATTTTTCTTCATAATATTTATTATCATATAATCAATGGTGTTTTACTTATTTGTTTACTGTCTTTTCTTCTCACTGGAACATAGACTTTGTGAGGGCAGGTATGTTTTTCTTTTTTTTCCCCACCATGGGAACAAACTAGAGAAAAGAATCTGATATTCCAGGGTCAAATAATAAAGATACTTAAGTATCAAGGTAAAAGGCTTGGAATTCATTTTAAATGTAATGGAGAATAAGAGAAGCTTTTGAGCCAATGAATGACAGTGATCATTACTTCTGTACCAATTCATTTAGTCATATCCTATTTCTTTGAAAGCACTATTAAATTACTCTTGAGTTAAAATCTCTCCATGAGTATTATCCCTGATTGCAATAGATTTGTGGCAGTTTACATCAGCTGCATTCTCCATCTATGTTTCCAGGAACCCTGGGTCTGAGAGGTATTAAAAGGTATCCAAAGAAGCTTCCAAGATGAAAAGTATACTGTCAAATGTTGAAAAATAAAGTCACTTTCAGGAGATTCACAATTTACATTCATCCTTAAAATTTTCCTTAAGCACCCCTTGTATACCGAACACTATAATAGGAATACCAACTAGAATGTAAAGGTGCGTTTTTAAGTCTCCTCTGGAGAATCATCATGTAGAAAGAACCAGTCTGACATTATTCAACAAATGAACATATCTGTGGTAGAAAAATAACTTCAAGTTAAGAAATAACTTTTTAAGGTCTTTTGAAAGGTGCTATTTTAAAGTATATGTTAGAATATGAAAGTCTTATGAGTGTACATGCTTCCTAAGTAAATTATGGGTGTTTCTACATAGAAATCAAGAATAAACCATATTAAGTAAAATGGGTTATTTTCAAAATAGCTATGTGGGAGGCATTTTGCCTGAAATAAACTGAAACATTTCAAAATAAACTTTTGGTAGAAAATTGATTCAGTCCTAATAAGGTAGTCTCAATTCAGCTACAGAAGGGTATGTACTTGATCATGAGAGTTGAAAATTATTTTTGTAGATGCTGAGTGAGGATTGAGCTATAGGTTAACAATCAAAGAAAGCTTCTGAAACATGGCACTTTATTTGAATTATGGTGGGTTGTTTGGTGTTTTTTGTTTGTTTGTTTTTGCAAATAATCAGTATGGTGTCATTTTGTGCATTTGTTTGCATAATTGTCTTATGTTGCAAAATGTAAGATAAGGCATGTAAGGTCTTTAAAAATAGCAATCCTACTACTACTTTTATTTTTTGTTTGATTTTGCTCTGTTCATTCTACAGTTCCAGAAGCCATCTTATCTTGAGCAGACCCTTCAGAACCCTGGAACCATAATACATGCTTCTTCTGTGGAATTACTTTCTGTAATTATACTCACTTATGTATCTGTTCCTTTTTAGATTTTAAACTTTCATGTGGTCATCAGGAATTGTAGCATCTATTCACCATTCCAAAAATGCTCAGTTGTTCTAGACATTATTTCCTTACTTGATAAAATTTCATCTTACTCTTTCATAAATTCCTTTCTACTTCACTTCCCAACTATCTTTGGTAATATATTATGTCATTACTTTCTGTTCTTTATTAGTAAAAATTCACCATGTTCAATCAAATGCAAAATTTACTGCCACTTAATTCATCTTTCCTATACTCTCTTTTTGTTTTTTTGGCACCAGTAGCCTCACATTAATCATAAACTATGACTTAGTACCACCCTAAATAAAATTTGAAACCTTTATACCCACAATATATGGTGGCTCAGTTGTAAAGAATCTGCCTGCAATGCAGGAGATACAACACATACGGGTTGGATCCCTGGATCAGGAAGATCCCCTGGAGGAGGAAATGGTAACCCACTCCAGTATTCTTGCCTGGAAAATTATATGGACAGAGGAGCCTAGCAATCTATATTCTATGGGATGGCAAGAAGTCAGACACAACTAAGTATGCATGATTATTTCCAACCATCATTTTTAAAATGAAGCCCTCCTTAAAACCATTATAAACTCCCAAAATAGGTGATTATAAAATTTTATATTCTTCCTGCAGCACTTTTTCTAATTTTTACTAAATATACTATTGATCAATTAAGCCAATTTTTCTTTCTTGAATAAATGTTTTTTTCTCTATACCAGGAATATCATCAAATTTGGAAATTTTCATTTGTTTCCCCTTCTGAAAATTGCTTACATCCTATATTCTTTATCCTCCATGAAGTTTCTCCAATTTGGAAGAAACAAAGTGTGACTATTAACCTTCATCCATCAAAAAGAAAAAAAAAATAAGCTATTTATTATCCCACTAGATGCTTTGCAATTTATATTTATTAGATTTAATCTATCAGGTCTATAAAATAGCCACATAAAAATCTAATACTATTATAATATTAATGGAAATTCCTTTAGTTCAAAGTCAGTATTCATTTAATGTGTACTTTAAAATGCACCTATAATTTATAGTAGATTACATCATGTGTAAGAAATATTTAATAATTATAGATTTATGTAAATAAATACATTTAATTTTGAAAGTGGGTGATTAGATTAACAATAAATCATATCTAATTTGTGTTTTTCCTTCGATCTCAATGGATGGGCTATTTTTTTTTTCTTCACTCTAATAATTAGCTTTCCATAAGCATGCATCCTGCCTTGTTTTCTCATTTTAATTCTTCTGGAACTTTCTTCATTAGTCTCCTCAACTCCACTTTCTTCTCCTGCATATTTGTCTCTAGGAAATTGTCAATGTTTTCTTTTGCCAAGCCCAGAGACCTCTGCTCATTGGGGGGTTTCTCATCCTCTGCTGTGGTGTGCCATTCACCACAGTTGACCACCTTCTTCTGCAAACCCTTTTCAATAACTTCCTCATTTTCTCTGTACTGCTTTACTTCTCACGTGTTTCTTCATCGATTCCTCAGACTTTATCCTAATTCTAACCAAAGCGGCCTTCTAAGATTCAACTCTTTGACCTTGTACCCTCTTCCTCTAAATTTTCTCATTAAATTACAGTTTCTACTCCAAATGCAGTGCCTGACCTATTGAAGGCACTCAATTAAAACTCAAAAGAAAAATATTCATGAGTAAATATTGTATCTCATATTTGTAGCTTTAAATAACAAATTAATGTTGATGTTGTTGTTTAGTTGCTAAGTTGTATCCAACTCTTAACAACCCCACAGACTGCAGTATGCCAGGCTTCCCTGTACTTCACTATCTCCTAGGGTTTACTTAAATTCATTTCATGTCCATTGGGTAGGTGATGCCATCTAACCATCTCATCCTCTGCACCTGGCAAGCCATGGAATCATAAAGAGTTGGACACAACTGAGTAACTAATATTAATTACTCATTAATTAAATTAATATTAGTCACTTACAGATTGATAATCATGTAGTCTCCTCTTTCATGAACCTACAAATTTCAGCTAGACAGCTCTCTTCTTGAATGTGTTATCTTAACCTCCAATCCATGTATTTCCAGCAAAAATAAATTCTACTGAAAATAATCTTTCTCTCCATTAATGCATTACCTCTCCTGATGGTTACTCAAGTTCAATATAAAAGAACCACTTTTACTCATTTATTTGTATCACTAACTCAAATAGTTTTCCATTGAGAATGTCACATTACATCCATTTCTTCTTACTCTCTTGTTGCAACTAGCCGAATTCTGGACCTAATCTTGGCACTCTCGGATCCTCCACTGTACTATTGGCTCCAGGTACTCAGAGCATCTTATATTTTGACACTCCAATCTATTCTGCACATTGTTACCAAGTTTATATTTCTTTTCACTGATTTCTCCTGTTTAACACTTTGGATTTCATGTTCCACTAATTCTAAATCTTCTGCCTGGTTCACAGATCTTTTTAAATATTCTTTTTCACCAACCATTCTAAACCTGTTCACCACTCTAAGTCATGATAGTCATCACATTACTTATGAAATTCATACATATGCAAAACACCAACCATATTCCCTAGACCACTAATTTAATGCCCACTTTTATCTCTGTCTCTGCCCTGAAGTAGTTCTCCCACTTTGAATTTTTCCTTCGTTTCTAACCTATTGGTCCAACTCTCTAAGCCCAGTTCAAGATTTCCCTTCTATGAGATAATTCTGTGATTACCAGAGTCCTCTGAATTCCTATCAGTCTTCTTATTTGTGTCACATAGCTCTTTCCTACTAAGTTTCGTTCATGAGATTTTAGTCTCCATTTTCCAAACAGGTTAGTTCTTTGGTGGCAGCAAACATGTCTAATCTGTCTCTATAGCATCCATCGCAGTAATAATCAAACACATATTAAGTGCTCAGTAAATCCCTCTTCATCCTGTGCTGAGTCCTGGTGGAAGCAAGATTTGCCACTAACTCTTTTTTGTTAAATTAATGTATTTATTTTAATTGGAGGATAATTACTTTACAATATTGTGATGGTTCTTGCCACACATCAACATGAATTGGCTACAGGTATTCATATGTCCCCCACATCCTGAGCCCCCCTCCCACCTCCCTCCCTACCAATCCCTCTGGGTTGTCCAGAACACCAGCTTTGGGTGCCTTGCTTCATGCATGGAACTTGCACTGGTCATCTCTTTTATATATGGTAAAGTACATGTTTCAATGCTATTCTCTGAAAACATCCCAAAGAAGACATACAGATGGCTAATAAACACATGAAGAGATGTTCAACATCACTCATTATTAAAATGCAAATCCAAACCACTGGGAGGTGTCATTTCACACTGGTCAGAATGACCATAAAAGTCTATAAACAATAAATGCTGGAGAGAGTGTGGAGAAAAGGGAGCATCCATACACTGTTGGTGGGAATGCAAGCTGGTACAGCCACTATGGTAAACGCTGTGGAAATTCCTTTAAAAACTTGGAATAGAACTGCCATACAACCCAGCAATCCCATTGCTGAGCATACACATGGAGGAAACATAATTAAAACAGACACATGTACCTTAATGTTCATTGCAGAACTATTTACAATAGCTAAGACATGGAAGCAACCTAGATGTCCATCCATAGATGAATGGATTAGGAAGCTGTGGAACACATACACAAGGAAATATTACTCACCTGTAAAAAGGAATGTATTTGACTCAGTTCTAATGAGGTGGATGAAACTGGAGCCTATTATACAGAGTGAAGTCAGAAGGAGAAAGACAAATACTGTGTATTATCACATGTATATGGAATTTAGAAAGATGGTACTGATGATCCTACATGTAGGGCAGCAAAGGAGACACAGATATAAGGCCACTAGCTCTTAATTTGACATCATTTGTTTAACAACCATGGTTGCTGAAAATGTGAGCTATGAGCGAGCACCATCAGCATCACCAGGGAATTTGTTAAAAAGTAATATTTCAGACTGTACTCAATTAATTTCAGTAGCTCAGTCGTGTCCAATTAACTCTTACACTGCTTTGATTAACGTCCACTGATGTAAGTCTTAATCTCAACAAAAAACACCCTCACAGAAGCACCCAGAATAATATTTGACCAAATATCTAGGCACTGTGGTCCAGAGGGCTTGATCAGTCACTCAGTAGTGTCGGACTCTTTGTCATTCCATGAACCACAGCATGCCAGGCCTCCCTGTCCATCACCAAGTTCCAGAGCTAACTCAAACTCATGTCCACTGAGTAGATGATGCCATCCAATCATCTCATCTTCTGTTGTCCCCTTCTCCTCCCACCTTTAATCTTTCTCAGCATCAGGGTCTTTACCAATGAGTCACTTCCTCGTATCAGGTGTCCAAAGTATTGGAGTTTCAACTTCAGCATCAGTCCTTCCAATGAATATTCAGGACTGATTTCCTTTAGGATTGACTGGTTGGACCTCCTTGCAGTCCAAGGGACTCTCAAGAGTCTTCTCCAGCACCACAGTTCAAAAGCATCCATTCTTCAGCGCTCAGCTTTCTTTATAGTCCAACTCTTACATCCATAAATGACTACTGGGAAAAAACCATAGCTTTGTTGGCAAAGCAATGTCTCTGCTTTTTAATATGCTGTCTAGGTTGGTCATAACTTTTCTTCCAAGGAGGAAGCATCTTTTAATTCCATGGCTTCAGTCACCATCTGCAGTGATTTTGGAGCCTAAAAAATTAAAGCATGTCACTATTTCCACTATTTCCCCATCTATTAGCCATGAAGTGATGGAACCAGATGCCATGATCTTAGTTTTCTGAATGTTGAGCCAACTTTTCCCCTCTCCTCTTTCACTTTCATCAAGAGGTTTTTTAGTTCCTCTTGGCTTTCTACCATAAGGGTAGTGTCATTTGCATATCTGAGGTTATTGATATTTCTCCCGGCAATCTTGATTCCAGCTGTGCTTCATCCAGTCCATCCAGCATTTCTCATGATGTACTCTGCATAGAAGTTAAATAAGCAGGGTGACAATATACAGCTTTGATGCACTCCTTTCCCATTTTGGAACCAGTCTGTTTTTCCATGTTCAGTTCTCACTTTTGCTTCTTGACCTGCATACAGATTTCTCAGGAGGCAAGTCAGGTGGTCTGGTATTCTCATCTCTTGAAGAATTTTCCGCAGTTCGTTGTGATCCACAAAGTCAAAGACTTTGGCATAGTCAATAAAGAAGAAGTAGATATTTTTCTGGAACTCTCTCACTTTTTTGATGATCCAGTGTATGTTGGCAATTTGATCTCTGGTTCCTCTGCCTTCTCTAAATCCACCTTGAACATCTGGAAGTTCCCAGTTCATGTACTGTTGAAGCCTGCCTTGGAGAATTTTGACCATTACTTTGCTAGAGTGTGAGATGAGTGCAATTGTGCTGTAGTTTGAGCATTCTCTGGCATTGCCTTTCTTTGGGATTGGAATGAAAACTGACCTTTTCCAGTCCCAGACTGGACTCTACTCAAGACCTACTAAATCAGAAACTCTATAGATGGGACCCAGAAATCTATTTTTCAAGCCCTCTTAGTGGTTATGATTCACACTATCATTTGAGAACCACATCTATGGATCTATCATCTAGTCCTCAAGGCACTGCTTCTGGACAACTAGTGCTGGGCAATGCAAATGGTTCATTTACTGAGTTTTTACATTTCAAAGCATTCCTACCTGCCTAAAACAAGGCAAGTGGTGATCAGCAATGTCCTTTTGCTGATTCACAGACTTGGGATGATAATGGAAACACAGTCTGTGCAGTCATTTATCTAAATCTTAAAAGTTTTGCAGTGAAGGTTTATAATTCATATTTCTTTTAACTTTAGCATTGAAAGTGAAAGTCAGTCAGTCATGTCTGATTCTTTGCAACCCCATGGACTGCGGCACTCCAGGCTTCCGTGTCCTTCACTATCTCCAGGATTTTACTCAAACTGGTGTCCATTAAGTCCGTGATGCTATCTAGCCATTTCATCTTGTGTTGCCCTCTTCTTCTCCTTCCCTCAATCTTTTCCAGCATCAGGGTCTTTCCAATGAGTCAACTCTCCACCCGGGGTCTTTCCAGGTGGTGCTAGTGATTAAGTACCTGCCTGTCAATGCAGGAGACATAAGAGACACAGGTTTAATCCCTGAGTCAGGAAGATTTCCTGGAGAAGGAAATGGCAACCCACTCCAGTATTCTTGCTTGGAGAATCCTATGGACAGAGGAACCTTGTGGGCTATAGTTCATGGAATGGGTTCTATAGTCACATAAAGTCAGACATAACTGAAGCAACTTAGCACACAGCACACAGCTCTTCACATCAGGTGGCCAAAGTATTGGAGCTTTGGCTTCAGCATCAGTCTTTCCAAAGAATATTCAGGGTTCATTTCCTTTAGGGTTGATTGGTTGGACCTCCTTGCAGTCCAAGGGACTCTCACAAGTCTTCTCCCACACCATAATTCAAAAGCATCAATTCTTTGGCATTCAGCCTTCTTTATGGTCCAACTCTCACATTCATACATGACTACTGGAAAAACCATAGCTTTGACTATATGGATATATATAGGATATATATTCCTATAAAAGGAAATATGAAAGATTTATTTTAAGCATTTTGGCTGACATGATTTTGAGTACTGTCAAGAGTAAAATCTGCAAGGCAGGCTGGAGATACAGGGAAAAAATTTGATATTGCAGCCCGAATCCAAAGGCCATCTAGCGGCGGGATTTGCTTTTCTTCTAATGGACCTGGCTGGGTCTTTTCTCTTAAGATCTTCAACTGATTGGATGAAGCACACCCACATTATGGAAGGCAATCTGCTTTACCCTACTAATCTGAGTGTTAATCTCATCTCTAAAAATACCTTCACAGAAACATGGAAACTGGTGTTTGACTGAACATCTGGACTTCACAGCCTAGCCAAACGGACACATAAAATTAACAATCACAGATGGTGAACAGCCTGAGTTCTCAACAGTTATTGTAATGTAATTCAGGCTCTCCACACATATTTAATAACAGAGATACTTTGAGTTTTAATCTCAAACAAAAAGAAAGTGTATATTTCCAGGTAGCAGTAAAAAAGAAAAAAGGTTTGACTGTTTTAAGGAAGTTCAAGTTCTTTTCAATTATTTGGTCTAATGCACATTTTTTCTTAACAGGTGTTGAGGTAATAGGGAACTTCTTTTCAATCATGGACGTGCACTACCTTTCCCGGGGAAGGTTTTATAAAATGCCATCAGTCCCACTCTAGACCAATTAAATTGGAATTTCAGGGATGGGGTCCAGGCAATGACATTTCATGAAAGCTCTTCCAAGTGAACCTGATGTGCAATCAGATTTGAGAATCACTGCTCTAAATAAGGACACCTACCTCAGCATGTCTTACAAATCCAGTCATCTGATGAATCTGATATTGCAGTCACTAAGAAAAATGAGTCACTTGTTTAGATTCGTATGAGCAAACTATAAGCTTCCTTTATGATTGCTTCATATCTTACCTTAGAGTTTATTAATATTATAAACATTTTTATATTTGTGTCTACTAAATGATGAATCCTAGTTTTTCCTTTGAAATTTAAACTTTTGATGTATTTTTTAAATATGTATATCATAGAAAAGACGTACTTGTATTTGCAGTTTTGTTTTTTTGTCTTTATTTAGCTTTTCATCTGTAGTTTCTTTTATTTCCATCTCCTCGAATTGCCTTTGTTTTTATTATTATAGTTTGAATATTTTCTTAGTTTTCTGAACTTTTTACTCAGTATTTAATCTTTATTCTAATTTAGACATGTTTTAATTATTTAGCTAAATTATAATATGTATATAAATGGTTTCAATGCTCATCATATTTGTCTTTGGAACAAAAACGTCCTATTTATAAATTATTTATTTGTATTCAACTCTCAATTGGCAAATATATACCTTCAAGAATTTGCTTCATTTGGCCACTGTCAAAGATACATTAATAATCTGCTTCCCAAATCTTCATATATTTGAAAATCATTTAATATTTTAAGTCTATAAACAGTATTAGAAAAGTGTTGGGTTTTAAATCCTTGATATAGCAAGACTTTCTCTCAAAATACTGTAATCAGTCTTCTACTTTCCCTTGTTATCCCAGCAATGGAAGGGGTGTTACAGAACAGAATTATTGTTGTTCCCTTTAGGTGATATTTCTTCTGCCCAGTTCCATGTAGAAATCTTTGTTTACATGTAAAGTTTAATAATTCCAACAAGTTATGTTTTGTTACTGTTTTCTTTCATTTTGGTGGACATCTAGAGTTCTTGTTTTCAATAGATTTGGATTTATTCACTATGTCTACTATGGCTTTGAATACTTCTTTTTTTAATGTTTTTTAAATCAATTAATTTATTTTAATTGGAGGACAATTACTTTACAGTTTTGCCATACATCAACATGAATCAGCCACAGGTACACTTCTTTCCACCCATCCTGAATTCTTTGTCCCTCATCCCTCCACAACTGATATCTCTGGGTTGTCCCAGAGCACCAGCTTTGAGTGCCCTGCTTCATGCATTGAATTTGCATGGTCATCTGTTTTACATATGGTAACATACATGTTTCAATGCTATTCTCTCAAACCATCTCTCCCTTGCCTTCTCCCACAGAGTCAGAAAGTCTGTTCTTTACCTATGTGTCTTTACCTACAGCCTTGCATGTAGGATCGTCATTACCATCTTTCTAAATTTCATACATATGTATATATACATATATATATATATATATATATATATATATATTAACATGCAGTATCTGTGGGTCTCTTTCTGACTTACTTCATTCTGTATAATTTGCTCCAGTTTTATCCACTTCATTAGAACTGACTCAAATGCATTCCTTTTTATAGCTGAGTAATACTCCATTGTGTATATGTACAACTTCCTTATCTATTCATCTGCCAATGGACTTCTAGGTTGCTTCCATGTCCTACCTATTGTAAACAGTGCTGCATTGATTTCTTTAGAAATGCCACATAAGTTTGTCTTGAAAAACACCATCTGAATAACATCTAATTGGATGGTTTTCATCTTTTGACCATTTTCCCCTCTGTGGCTTTTTTATTTTGGATTCTACATAATATCTTTTGTGTTTAGCTTCTATCATGACACATTTTTCATCCACATTAGCTCTGTTGTTTAATTCCTTTTTTCTTTTAAGATCTTTTATATTATCTTCTCTCTTTTTCTTTCCTACTTCTGTCAGTACCTTTTCTGGTCTCAGTAGAGTGACATTTAGTCTGTGAGTTGGTCTTAATATTTTTTAAAGCATTAAGCAGTACACACATTTTTTCTGCTTCCTAGTATAAATCTTCATAAATGTTGTTTTGTGCATATTTTGATTAACAAATCAATCATCATTGTTATTGGAAAACATTCACAACAGTTCCATACAATTTTATGCTTAGAAAGTTCATTCAAAGCCACACCCTTGGAACTTCTCTGGCAGTCCAGTGGTTAAAGACCAGTCTTACAATGCAGGATACTCAGATTTGAGCCCTAGTCAATCAGATTTTTAAATAGTTGGTCAAGGCAATTTGCAAGGCCTCTGAGGTCAACCATTTAAAATGATATTGCCACAGCAGTGTCATTCCATCACCACACCAAATCTTTAAAGCTATTATTCCTTATCACAAAACCCTGGAAAATTAAAAGCACAACAAATAGAAAGATCCACTCCTTAGTCCTTTGTAAAACCTACTGTGAGCAAGATGTGTGTGTCACCATTATAATGTGTCCAAAATTAAACAGAAACTTGGTTTTAAATGCTTGAGAATTGATGTTTAATTTGACCTAAAAACCAAATAACCAGTGCTTGGTTTACAAAAGATAGCCCAAATATTATAGACAATGAATTAGTTCTAATACTTATTTTTTAAAAACTTCCTAGGGCAAAGTAAACTTTATTAGAAGCCTTATTCTAATTTTCTGTTCCTAGAATATGCTCAAGATCACAAAAGCAGAAGCAGCAAATACAAGTGTTTTTTTTCTGAATGTATGAATTTTTACTTTGTTTTCCAAAAGTGAAAAGTAAACTCTAAAAACTGAAATATTTTTGTTGAGAAGCAAGTACTTAACATCAAAATATTTAGCAGTAACTTGCAAACTTGTATTGAGAGGTAAAGCATTTAAACAGACCCAGAGAAGAAAAATTTCTCTTAGAAGATGATGTCAAATGGGATGTGTTGAGAGTCACAATCTAGGAGAAAGGCCAATGGCATTTTTTAAATTTTTTGTTTTATACTGGAGTATAATTGATTAACAATGTTGTGTTAGTTTCAGGTGTACAGCAAAGCAATTCAGTTATACATATACCTGTATCCATTCTTTTTCAAATTATTTTCCCATTTAAGTTGTTACATAATACTGAGTAGCATTCTCTGTGAAGCTGATTTCCTTGAGCAGCTGTAATAGCTCTAGTCGGCTTGCTCCATGATTTCTTGTTTCATATATCTCAAAAAAATTCATTACTGACACGAACCCAGGATACAACCAACCACTTCTGTCCTGGACTAATACACTTGTCTCGTGGATAGACTCCTCTTTTCATTGACTTCTATATTCTAATCCTTTTTCCACATAAGATAGGAAATTTTGGGTGTGATATTTGTGTTTATATTTAGAAATAAAGTAATAAATGGACATACCATGGAATAAAAATATGTCAAAGAATCAATATTTGGATTCAACCAAAAAAGGAACATAGTCTTATCCTACGTGTGCTCATCCAGCTTTCCAAGAGGCTGCAAATTCTGAAATCAATGATCTCTGACATAAAGAAACCAGACTTCTTAATAAAGACTTTTTATTAAGAAATTGACACTTTTGCTCCATATTCTTATACTCCAATTGTATATACCTCCTGCATTTGTGCAAACAACCACAGCACAGAAAGAAAAAAGATGTAAGAAGTTACATTTGAAAAATGATCAGAATGAGATCTTCTATCTTCAGTGATGTGATCGAACTATTCTCTCTCTATCAATTGCAAAGAGCTTCTTAGAAGTTAAGGACTTCCCTGGTGGTCAGATGGTAAGGAGTCTGCCTGCAATGCAGGAGACCCAGATTTGATCCCTGGGTTGGGAAGATCCCCTGGAGAAGGAAATGGTAACCCACTCCAGTATTCTTGCCTGGAAAAGTTCCATGGATGGAGGAGCCTGGTGGGCTGTACTCCACAGGATCACAAAGAGTCAGACATGACTGAGCGACTTCACTTTCTTTTTCTTTTCTTAGAAGTTAAATCAGGTTCCTGACAGACAGTAGTAATTTGTTACTTTGGTGTGAAGTTAATGGTGGGAGCAAGAAGAGGTGGATTTCAACCAAAGTTGTACTTGGAGCGATCATTTCAAAGGCACAATATGATCTGCAATGACGATTAGCAGCTGGAAGAATAGCAAATTCTGTAGCAAAGTGATTGGTAACTGCAGCAGCCTGAGCCAAATCTGTGACTATAACCAGATCCTCAGCCATAGTGGGAGCCATAGCCACAGCTAGAGCCATACCCACAGCCATATCCACAGTGAGAGCCCTAGTACCCACCATGATTTCTGTAGTGCTTGTGACACATGGTGTCAGAGTAAAGGCTTCAGTTAAGGTGTAGGAGGATTTCTAAAGTCTGAACATCATCTTCTCTACCAGGACCTTTAGATACTTCCAAGAATGGATGGGTCATACTTCACATGGTCTCTCCTCTCTAATTGTGCAATGATTTGCCTAAAATGAGCTCATTCTGATTTTTTAAAAATTTCTTTAGTTTGACATTTTTTATTCCTACCCTAGGAATTTTCTCAAGCTTCTAAGCACCTAAACTTATACTGGCTTCCCAGGTAGCACAGTGGTAAAGAATCTGTGCCAATGCAGGAGGCACAGGAGACATGAGTTCAATCCTGGGTTGGGAAGATCCGCTGGAGGAGGAAATGGCAACTTGCTCCATATTTTTTCCTGTGAAATCCCAGGGACAGAGGAGCTTGGTGGGCTACAGTCCATGGGGTCACAAAGAGGCTAACACTTGGGCTTCCCTGGTGGCTCTGATGGTAAAGAATCTACCTACAATGTGAGAGATCCAGGTTTGATCTCTGGGTTAGGAAGATCTCCTGAAGAAGGGGATGGCTACCCACTCCAGTATCCTTGGAACTTCCCTAGTGGTTCAGAATAAAAAATGCAAAGATATTGTTACAGTATCAAACTTCCTGGATGAGCCATTTACTAATCTTATGGCCATGGAAAATGTTCTCAAATTTATGAAACTCAGTTTTGGCAACTGGTTCTAGAAAAGGCAGAGGAACCAGAGATCAAATTGCCAACATCCGCTGGATCATGGAAAAAGCAAGAGAGTTCCAGAAAAACATCTATTTCTGCTTTATTGACTATGCCAAAGCCTTTGACTGTGTGCATCACAATAAACTGTGGAAAATTCTGAAAGAGATGGGAATACCAGACCACCTGATCTGCCTCTTGAGAAATCTGTATGCAGGTCAGGAAGCAAAAGTTAGAACTGGACATGGAGCAACAGACTGGCTCCAAATAGGAAAAAGAGTACGTCAAGGCTGTATATTGTCACCCTGCTTATTTAACTTATATGCAGAGTACATCATGAGAAACGCTGGACTGGAAGAAACACAAGCTGGAATCAAGATTGCCGGGAGAAATATCAACAACCTCAGATATACAGATGACACCACCCTTATGGCAGAAAGTGAAGAGGAACTAAAAAGCCTCTTGATGAAAGTGAAAGTGGAGAGTGAAAAAGTTGGCTTAAAGCTCAACATTCAGAAAACATTCAAGATCATGGCATCCGGTCCCACCACTTCATGGGAAATAGATGGGGAAACAGTGTCAGACTTTATTTTTCTGGGCTCCAAAATCACTGCAGATGGTGACTGCAGCCATGAAATTAAAAGACGCTTACTCCTTGGAAGGAAAGTTATGATCAACCTAGATAGCATATTCAAAAGCAGAGACATTACTTGGCCAACAAAGGTCCATATGGTCAAGGCTATGGTTTTTCCTGTGGTCATGTATGGATATGAGAGTTGGACTGTGAAGAAGGCTGAGCACCAAAGAGTTGATTCTTTTGAACTGTGGTGTTGGAGAAGACTCTTAAGAGTCCCTTGGACTGCAAGGAGATCCAACCCGTCCATTCGGAAGGAGATCAGCCCTGGGATTTCTTTGGAAGGAATGATGCTGAAGCTGAAACTCCAGTACTTTGGCCACCTCATGTGAAGAGATGACTCATTGGAAAAGACTCTGATGCTGGGAGGGATTGGGGGCAAGAGGAGAAGGGGACGACAGAGGATGAGATGGCTGGATGGCATCACTGACTCGATGGACATGAGTCTCAGTGAACTCCAGGAGTTGGTGATGGACAGGGAGGCCTGGCGTGCTGCGATTCATAGGGTCGCAAAGAGTCAGACACGACTGAGCGACTGATCTGATCTGATCTGAAATGGGAATAAAAATAGCTACATGTGCTTAAAAATTGGTCAAGACGTCTATGGGAATTATATGGCAAATACAAAGGTTGTAGCAGAGATCCTGATATATAGTGGAGACACAAAGAATTCTATTTCTTTCCCCCCTGTCTTGAATTCAAGTATAAGCATTCCCAAATAACTACAGCAATCAGTGAAGACCAAGTGAAGTTGCTCACTCGTGTCCAACTCTTTGTGACCCCACGGACTGTGGCCTACCAGGCTCCTCTATGCATAGAATTTTCCAGGCAAGAGTACTGGAGTGGGTTGCCATTTCCTTCTCCAGGGTATCATCCCAACCCAGGGATTGAACCCAGGTCTCCTGCATTGCAGGCAGATGCTTTACCATCTGGGCCACCAGGGAAGCCCTAACAAGAGCAATACATACTTTCAAATATCTGCATTTGAAAATGTACTGATATTACAGCAAAATTTTAATAATCACGTTAATGTTTCTGTTATTTTTTTTCATAATAATCTTTCAAAAGTGACCCAACTCCCTCAAAAAATTAATTACCATACAATTGAACACACTGTACCTTGCCCGAAGCATCTTAAATCATATTTCTGTAAAAATACAGTATGAAGCAATACATCACAGGGCTAGACTTCATAGCATATTTTGAAGCTCAGTTATTATGAACATCTATTAAAACTATAAGTGCCTATCTTGAGAACAAGCTTATTTATTTAATAAAAATAGCCAAATATCTCATTTCAAGATTGTCACAGGTGTGTGTGTTTAGTTGCTTAGTTGTGTCTGACTCATTGTGACCCTATGGACTGTAGCCCAGGGTCCTCTGCCCATGGGGATTCTGCAGGGAAGAATACTGCAGTGGGTTACCATGCCCTACTTTGCGGGGAGCCGGTGAGGCATTCCACTCATGACAAAGGTCATGAGGAAGGAGGCTCGGCATACGCAAAGGCGGGATCGAGCCTCAGGAGTCCCCCCGGATATTCTCGAGCATTTTCCCCCAAAAAACCAGAGTCTGCCTACTTTATTGCTTTGTGCTCTCACCTCTGAGTTTACTGGGGGCTGTCCCCTACCACCATCTCTCTCTCTCTCTGTCAAAGAGTTAACTTACAGCTCCAATTAATAAAGTTCCTGGGCAATTAGGAGTGTTTAAATCCAAACCCCTCAGATGGCTCTCTAACTCGCCTGACAAGTTTACCGGGACTCCTGCAGCTATGCATACGATTGTTTACAGTCTCCTAGCCTCCAGAGGCACGGGAAGCTTAAGATATTCAAATAGCTTAGAGCCTCTCAGAGAGTTAAAAACTGTCAGAATAAACTAGTAAAGGATTTCATTGATGAGTCAATGCTTGTTGCCAAGTTTTCACATCCCCTGAATTGTATCCTTGAATGTGTATTAATTAATAGTTGGTATATAGAAAAAATAAGTAGTGGCCTTGGTGTTAGTAACTTTAGACCCTTAAGGTAATAAATTCTTTCTTTGTTGTAAACCCATTACACATCCGCCCTATAGGAATGCAATTTTATCTTTGGAAGATGGTGCCAAACCTTGAAATAATTACTCTTAGAGAAAGTAAGTCTTTGTTGATAAGTCCTTGTCAAGAGTCATAAAATGTTAGTAGGCCTTCTGGCCAGAAGATGATGTAAATCACCTAAACCATTTGTATACGATACATTTGCAGGAAAGAAACCTTGGTTTTTGATAAGAATCAAAGACTGCTGACTTTGCATCCCCTATTATCCTCTATGTGTAACTTAGGGTATAAAAGCCCCTGTTAAAAATAAAGCTATGGGCCTTGCTCACCAACGCTTGGTCTCCCCATGTCATTCTTTCTTTTAACTTCCAGCTGAGTCTCCATCTGGAGCGCGGAACCCACCACGCTTACTAATCATGCCTGGGCTTCTAAGACCCACTCGAGAAGGAGTCTAGGGTGAGACACCTTCCGCTATTCGAGAGGGTGCCTGCGGCCTACGTAAGTGGTGCAAACTTCTTGTCTTGAAGTTTTATTGGTCTCCCGCGTAAACCAAGCTACTCAGCTTCTTTTCTCCACTGAATTTTCCTACTGAGCTATCCTCATTCTATTGTTCTCTATATCTCTAATTAGCATATAAATAGTCGCCTAGGCCATCTCTCCTTCGAATACCCTGGATCAGCTGGGGCTGGTCCCCGGCACTACTTCAAGGGATCTTCCTAACCCAGGGGTAGAACACAAGTCTCCTGCATTGCAGGTGGATTCTTTACCATCTGAGCCACCAGGGAAGCCCACCAGGGACTGGGTATCCTATCCCTTCTCCAGAGGACCTTCCAGATCCAGGAATTGAACCAGGGTCTCCTGCATTGAAGGTGGATTCTTTATCAGCTGAGCTATCAGGGAATAGGATTTCTATGTAAAAGTAAAGTCAGTTTTTATTTGGAAGTGACCATATTGACTGCAGCCATGAAATTAAAAGACGCTTACTCCTTGGAAGGAAAGTTATGACCAACCTAGATAGCATAGTCAAAAGCAGAGACATTACTTGGCCAACAAAGGTTCGTCTAGTCAAGGCTATGGTTTTTCCTGTAGTCATGTATGGATATGAGAGTTGGACTGTGAAGAAGGCTGAGTGCTGAAGAATCGATGATTTTGAACTGTGGTGTTGGAGAAGACTCATGAGAGTCCCTTGGACTGCAAGGAGATCCAACCTGTCCATTCGGAAGAAGATCAGCCCTGGGATTTCTTTGGAAGGAATGATGCTGAAGCTGAAACTCCAGTATTTTGGCCACCTCATGTGAAGACTTGACTCATTGGAAAAGACTCTGATGCTGGGAGGGATTGGGGGCAAGAGGAGAAGGGGACGACAGAGGATGAGATGGCTGGATGGCATCACTGACTCGATGGACGTGAGTCTGAGTGAACTCCGGGAGTTGGTGATGGACAGGGAGGCCTGGCATGCTGCGATTCATGGGGTCACAAGGGGTCGGACACGACTGAGTGACTGATCTGATCTGATCTGATCTGACCATATTGAAATTGACACAAATATAGAGATGAGTCAGGTGTGGTTATAAAGTGGTTCCTCCTGATTCAAGATATCATACTCCAAAAGTTCTATGAGAACCACACTGATAGCAGATATACTTTTCCCCTCTTTCCACTAGATGTCAATTCAACCTGAGCACAAATGTGATTTGACCCAACTCCCCAACCATCTAGTCAATTTTCTCTACTAGTAAAGAAAACTGAAAAAATTTCCATTTCAGATGTCTGTACTTGATCCTTAAAACCATTTGGTGAAACTAGTAGATTATAAATTATAAAGTCATTTAACAAAGGCTGGGGCTCAGAAGGGTTTGATTCCAAATCAAAATCACATTTCCAAGTTTTCTTGGTCTCACATACAGTGAGAATACTATAGTATTCTCCAGAGCTATGCAAATGACTTCTCCTTGAATATTTTCAGTGATGGAAACTCTCAACTTCTTGTTTTAAACAATCCCATTTTATCATGAAATCTCTTTTTGTTAGTGCTTCTATACAACCCAAATCTCTGGGAAGCCCCCAATAGGAGTTGCTAGGGTAACTTAAGATCTTTGTACACATAATAGTTCTTTTCCTGTCCTCTCTAGTTTATCCCCCATGAAATATCTAATGCAGTCTTTGGTTAATAAGAAATATTTCTATCTTGCCTTCTTAAGGTGCAGGCTTCTGCCAGCACTACACTCTAGCTCTGCTAATATGTTTGCTGTTACCTCTCGGCAACCACAATGCCTTTTCTCTTCTGTAGGATAAGATATTCAAAACAGCATTTCCAATCATCCATGGCCATCTTCCAAACCTATAAAAAGTTGCTTCTCTCACCTCTCTCTTATTATTTTTATGAACATTACCATTTTTTCAGTTATTCTGATTCTATACCTGGCAGACAGTGTTTAAACTAAAGGATCAACATTTTTTTTAATTAAAGTAGGAAGAAGTGCTAAGGGTCAGATAGATCTATCTGGCTTCTGTGTGTTTTAATTTATTCATAATATTCAGATTAAGTAAAATGTAGTATAGTAATCAGACACTCTCAGACTTGGATAAACCTTTCTGACACCAAAATCCATTTTTGTCTATTAGGTTTAGAAAACTATCACATATTAAGAAATTCTTCTTGCTCAGTTGCTAAGTTGTGTCTGACTGTTTGCAACCCCATGGACTGCAGCATGCCAGGCTTCCCTGTCCTTCACTATCTTCTGGAGTTTGCTCAGACTCATATCCTTTGAGTTGGTGATGCCATTAAGAAATCAGTCTCCTTTAATTCCAAATATATTCATTAAATTGTGGCTCTTGGAACCAGAAGACCAATATTAATCTATCTTTTTCATAAGAATTATTTTTAAATGTAGACAATGATACTGTCAACACAAAATGCTATGGGGTTTGATCATGTTAGCAGCTCAGTCGTGTCTGACTCTTTGCCACCCCATGGACCCTAGCCTGCCAGTCTCCTCTGTCCAGGCAAGAATACTGGAGCGGGTAGCCACTCCCTTCTCCAGGCAATCTTCCCAACTCAGGGATCAAACCTGGGTCTCCTGCATTGCAGGCAGATTCTTTACCACCTGAGCCATTAAGGAAGCTGTGAGATATACAGTACTAAGTATTCACTCTCTTAGCCTAGCTTCCTCCATCATTCCCCTCACTCTCTGAGCTATCTTTGCAAATTTCCAAGGGCAGATAATAGAACACGCCCCTCACCTATTCCAATATCCTCCAAACAAGGTAGCTTTCTTCCTTTCCTCCAGTGTCCAATATACACACAGAGAAATGATTTGAATCTGTGTTTTAGTGTTGATATGAAATGTGACAAAGAAGCAGAAAAGGAATGAAATCGCAAATGCAAAACAAAAATGGCTGGCTAGACCAATAAGTTTCTTGAAGTAAAATCCAAACAAATCTCAAGTCCTTATAATAAGAGCCTGTATAATCTGGCTTCTAGCTACCTCTCTAGCCTCAATTTGTTCTAGTTTCCTGTCACATGAACCTGTTTACAGTTCCTGACCCACCTGCCAAAGCAGGAGATGTGGGTTAAATCTCTGGGTCAGGAAGGTCCCTGGGGGGATCCTTAAGAAAAAGGCAACACCTACCAGTACTCTTGCCTGGAGAATTCCATGGACAGAGGACCCTGGTGGGCTACAGTCCATTAGGTCACGAAAGAATCAGACAAGACTAGCAACTACACAACAACAGCAAAGCATGTTAAATAGCTATCATCTTAAAGCCTTTATACTCGTCCTCTTCTCTGTCTGGATTTTTCCCCTCAATTCTGAGACCTACCAATTTACCCAATACAGACTTAGTTGTCACTTCCTCAGACACTTAACCTGATCTTCCTATCTGAAAGGACATTATGTGATTTTTTTAAATTAGATTTTACTTTTTTAAAATTTATTTTAATTAATTAATTTATTTTAATTGGAGGCTAATTACTTTACAATATTGTGGTGACTTTTGCCATACATAGACTTTACTTTTTAGAGCGGTTTTACATTTGCAGCAAAAGTGAGCAGAAAGTGCAGAGATTTTTTTATAGATTCTGCCCCAACACACGCATAATTTCTTCCACTGGCAACATCCTCCACTAGGGGGGTACCTTTGTACTGTTTTCATATTCTTATCTGCCACCTTTATATCTTCTTTAATGTGGTGTCTGTAAAGGTCTTTGGCACACTTTTTACTCAGGTTGCTTGTTTTCTTATTTGTGAGTGTTAAAAGTTCTACATATATTTTGAATAACTGTCCTTTATCATAAACAACTTTTGCAAATATTTCCTCTCAGTTTTTGGTTTGTTGTCTCATGTACTTGGCATTGCCTCTCATACAGCAGAAGTTTTTAATATTTATGAAGTCCAACTCATCAATTTCTTCTTTCCTAGACAGTGTCTTTAGTTTTGTACTTAAAAAGCCAACACTGAATCCAACATTATGTAGATTTTCACCTATATTATCTTCTAAAATTTTATACTTTTACATTTTACATTAAGGTCTGTGTCCATTTTGATTTAACTTTTATGAAGAATGCAATGCTTGTTTCTAGATTCTTTTTTTTTTTCTTTTTACAGTGAATGTCCAGATGTTTCTGCATCATTTATTGAAATGACTATCTTTTCTGAGTGATCTTCATCATGGATCGTAAAGAAAGCAAGGAAGTTTCAGAAAACATTTACTTCTGTGTTTTTTTTTTAATATAAATTTATTTATTTTAATTGAAGGCTAATTACTTTACTATTGTAAAGTGGGTATTTAGATTACCCACTAATTACAATACTAAAGTATTGTATTGGTTTTGCCATCCATTGACTTGAATCTGCCATGGGTGTAAATGTGTTCTCCATCCTGAGCCCCTCTCTCACCTCCCTCCCCATCCCATCCCTCTGGGTCATTCCAGTGCACCAGCCCCAAGCATCCTGTATCTTGCATTCATTGACTATGCTAAAGCCTTTAACTGTGTAGATCACAACAAACTGAGGAAAATTCTTAAAGATGTGGAAATACCAGATCACCTTACCTGTCTCCTGAGAAATTGTATATGGGTCAAGTAGCAACATTGAGCACCAGACATGGAACAACTGACTGGTTCAAAATTGGGAAAGGAATAGACAAAGGCTGTATATTGTCACCCTGCTTATTTAAACTCTATGTAGATTACATCATGCAAAATACCTAACTGGATGAATCTCAAGCTGAAATCAAGATTGCTGGGAGAAATATCAACAACCTCAGATTATGCAGATTATGCCATTCCTGTGGAAGAAAGTGAAGAGGAAATAAAAAGCCTCTTGATGAGAGTGAAAGAGGAGAGTGAAAAGGCTGACATGAAACTCAACATTAAAAAACTAAAATCCAATGGCATCCTATCCCATCACTTCATGGCAAATAGAAGGGGAAAAGTAGAAGCAGTGATAGATTTTATTTGCTTGGGCTCCAAAATCGCTGTAGACAGCGACTGCAACCATGAAATTGAAAGATGTTTGCTCCATGGAAGAAAGCTAAGACAAACCTAGACAGTATATTAAAAAGCAGAGACATTACTTTGCCAACAAAGATCCATGTAGTCAAAGCTATGGTTTTCCCCGTAGTACATATAGATGTGAGAGTTGAACCATAAAGAAGGGAGTGCTGTGCTTAGTTCCTCAATCATGTCCAACTCTTTGTGACCCCATGGACTGTAGCCTGCTAGGCTCCTCTATCCAGGATTCTTCAGGCAAGAATACTGGAGTGGGTTGCCCTGCCCTCCTCCAGGGAATCTTCCCAACCCAGGGATCAAACTCTTGAGAGTCCCTAGGACAGCAAGGAGATCAAACCAGTCAATCCTAAAGGATAACCCTGAATATTCATTGGAAGGACTGACGCCTTGACAGTAATGAGTCTTCTTATCTGTGAACATGGAATAATATCTCTTGACTTTAGTTCTTCCTTGATTTCTTTCATCAGACTTTGGTGGGTTCCTCATATAGATCTTATACAGTTTCTTTTACATTTGTATTCAAGTATTCTATTTTGGTGGCTGCTATTGCAAGTGGTATTATGTTTTTAATTTCAAATTGTATGTGTTCATTTTTGAAATGTAAAAAATTAATTGGCTTCTTTGTATTAGCTTTATATGCTACAACCTTGCTTTAATTTCTTTTTAACAGGAGGTTGTTGGTCTTTTCCAAGTTTCTTATATAGGCAATCATGTTGCCCATGGAAAAGGCACTTTCATATCTTCCTTCCCTACCAATATGTATTTTATTTTACTGCCTTATTGTATCATCATAGTTCCAGTATGATGTTAAAAAAAGTAGTGAGAGAGACCATTCTTCCCTTGCTCCTAATTTTAGTGAGAATGCTTCTATGCTCTCCCATTAAGTAAGATGTTAGCTGTAGTTCTTTGTGGATTTTTTTTTAATCAAGTTGATATTCTTTATTCTGGGTTAATGAAATTTTTATCATGAATGGGTGATGGATTTTGTCAGATGATTTTTCTTCATCTATTGAAAAAGTTCATGTGATTTAGGCTGTTGATGTGATGGATTGCATTAATTGATTTTTTAATATTGAACCAAGACATGCATTACTGGACAAATCACTTTTGGTCATGGTGTATAGTTACTTTTATACATTATAGAATTCAATTTTTTAATATTCTGATGAAAAGTTTTGCACTCATGTTTGTTTAAGATACTGGTCTGTAGCTTTCCTTCTTTGTAATATCTTTGATTTTGGCATTAGGGTAACGTTGGCCTCACAGAATGAATTAGACAGTCTTTCTTCTGCTTTTATCTTCAGGAAGTGGTTGTAGAAAATTAGTATAAATGTTTTATGGAATTTACCAGTGAACTCATCTGGGTCTGGTGCTTTTTGATTTGGAAAGTTATTAATTATTGATTCAGAATGGCATTGAAACATGTATAATATCATGTATGAAATGAGTCACCAGTCCAGGTTCGATGCACGATACTGGATGCTTGGGGCTGGTGCACTGGGACGACCCAGAGGGAGGGTATAGGGAGGGAGGAGGGAGGAGGGTTCAGGATGGGGAACACAGGTATACCTGTGGCGGATTCATTTCGATATTTGGCAAAACTAATACAATATTGTAAAGTTTAAAAATAAAATAAAATTTAAAAAATAAATATAGTAATGGTGAAAGTGGGCACCCTTGTCTTGTTCCTGACTTTAGAGGAAATGCTTTCAATTTTTCACCATTGAGGATAATGTTTGCTGTGGGTTTGTCATATATAGCTTTTATTATGTTGAGGTATGTTCCTTCTATTCCTGCTTTCTGGAGAGTTTTTATCATAAATGGATGTTGAATTTTGTCAAAGGCTTTCTCTGCATCTATTGAAATAATCATATGGTTTTTATTTTTCAATTTGTTAATGTGTTGTATTACATTGATTGATTTGCGGATATTGAAGAATCCTTGCATCCCTGGGATAAAGCCCACTTGATCATGGTGTATGATCTTTTTAATGTGTTGTTGGATTCTGATTGCTAGAATTTTGTTAAGGATTTTTGCATCTATGTTCATCAGTGATATTGGCCTGTAGTTTTCTTTTTTTGTGGCATCTTTGTCAGGTTTTGGTATTAGGGTGATGGTGGCCTCATAGAATGAGTTTGGAAGTTTACCTTCCTCTGCAATTTTCTGGAAGAGTTTGAGCAGGATAGGTGTTAGCTCTATTCTAAATTTTTGGTAGAATTCAGCTGTGAAGCCGTCTGGACCGGGGCTTTTGTTTGCTGGAAGATTTTTGATTAGAGTTTCAATTTCCATGCTTGTGATGGGTCTGTTAAGATTTTCTATTTCTTCCTGGTCCAGTTTTGGAAAGTTGTACTTTTCTAAGAATTTGTCCATTTCTTCCACGTTGTCCATTTTCACCATTACTATTCAACATAGTTTTGGAAGTTTTGGCCACAGCAATCAGAGCAGAAAAAGAAATAAAAGGAATCCAAATTGGAAAAGAAGAAGTAAAACTCTCACTATTTGCAGATGACATGATCCTCTACATAGAAAACCCTAAAGATTCCACCAGAAAATTACTAGAAATAATCAATGACTACAGTAAAGTTGCAGGATATAAAATCAACACACAGAAATCCCTTGCATTCCTATACACTAATAATGAGAAAACAGAAAGAGAAATTAAGGAAGCAATTCCATTTACCATTGCAACGGAAAGAATAAAATACTTAGGAATATATCTACCTAAAGAAACTAAAGACCTATATATAGAAAACTATAAAACACTGGTGAAAGAAATCAAAGAGGACACTAATAGATGGAGAAATATACCATGTTCATGGATTGGAAGAATCAATATAGTGAAAATGAGTATACTACCCAAAGCAATTTATAGATTCAATGCAATGCCTATCAACCTACCAACAGTATTCTCCACAGAGCTAGAAAAAATAATTTCACAATTTGTATGGAAATACAAAAAACCTCGAATAGCCAAAGCGATCTTGAGAAAGAAGAATGGAACTGGAGGAATCAACCTACCTGACTTCAGGCTCTACTACAAAGCCACAGTTATCAAGACAGTATGGTACTGGCACAAAGACAGAAATATTGATCAATGGAATAAAATAGAAAGCCCAGAGATAAATCCACGCACATATGGACACCTTATCTTTGACAAAGGAGGCAAGAATATACAATGGATTAAAGACAATCTCTTTAACAAGTGGTGCTGGGAAATCTGGTCAACCACTTGTAAAAGAATGAAACTGGACCACTTTCTAACACCATACACAACAATAAACTCAAAATGGATTAAAGATCTAAACGTAAGACCAGAAACTATAAAACTCCTAGAGGAGAACATAGGCAAAACACTCTCTGACATACATCACAGCAGGATCCTCTATGACCCACCTCCCAGAATATTGGAAATAAAAGCAAAAATAAACAAATGGGACCTAATTAACCTTAAAAGCTTCTGCACATCAAAGGAAACTATTAGCAAGGTGAAAAGACAGCCTTCAGAATGGGAGAAAATAATAGCAAATGAAGCAATGGACAAACAACTAATCTCAAAAATATACAAGCAACTCCTACAGCTCAACTCCAGAAAAATAAATGACCCAATCAAAAAATGGGCCAAAGAACTAAATAGACATTTCTCCAAAGAAGACATACAGATGGCTAACAAACACATGAAAAGATGCTCAACATCACTCATTATCAGAGAAATGCAAATCAAAACCACTATGAGGTACCATTTCACACCAGTCAGAATGGCTGCGATCCAAAAGTCTACAAATAATAAATGCTGGAGAGGGTGTGGAGAAAAGGGAACCCTCTTACACTGTTGGTGGGAATGCAAACTAGTACAGCCACTATGGAGAACAGTGTGGAGATTCCTTAAAAAACTGGAAATAGAACTGCCTTATGATCCAGCAGCCCCACTGCTGGGCATACACACTGAGGAAACCAGAAGGGAAAGAGACACGTGTACCCCAATGTTCATCGCAGCACTGTTTATAATAGCCAAGACATGGAAGCAACCTAGATGCCCATCAGTAGATGAATGGATAAGAAAGCTGTGGTACATATACACAATGGAGTATTACTCAGCCATTAAAAAGAATACATTTGAATCAGTTCTAATGAGGTGGATGAAACTGGAGCCTATTATACAGAGTGAAGTAAGCCAGAAGGAAAAACATAAATACAGTATACTAACGCATATATATGGAATTTAGAAAGATGGTAACAATAACCTGGTGTACGAGACAGCAAAAGAGACACTGATGTATAGAACAGTCTTATGGACTCTGTGGGAGAGGGAGAGGGTGGGAAGATTTGGGAGAATGACAATGAAACATGTAAAATATCATGTAGGAAACGAGTTGCCAGTCCAGGTTCGATGCACGATGCTGGATGCTTGGGGCTGGTGCACTGGGACGGCCCAGAGGGATGGTATGGGGAGGGAGGAGGGAGGAGGGTTCGGGATGGGGAACACATGTATACCTGTGGCGGGTTCATTTTTATATTTGGCAAAACTAATACAATTATGTAAAGTTTAAAAATAAAATAAAATTAGAAAAATAAATAAATAAATAAATATAGTTCTATGAATATCACCTGTTTCTTCTTGCATGGTTTTTGGTAGATCATATGGCTTTTTACACAAGTCAGGCTTATTAACAATTGTTAAAACTGTTTGTAGTTCTGTCTATTTATTCTTTTTTATTTAGTTATTTAGATATCTAATTTTTTTAAAAAATTGTCTGTCTCCCCTATTAGAGCCCACCACAGAAATCAAAAAAGATCAGTTATATGCAGATATATGCTATATTTGGGGTTCCCAGATGACACTAGTGGTCAAGAACCCACCTGCCAATGCAGGAGACATCAGAGACAGCAGGTTAGTTCCTTGGGCCAGAAAGATCTCCTGGAGGAGGGCATGGCAACCCACTCTAGTATTCTTGCCTGGAAAATCCTATGAACAGAGGACCCTGGCAGGCTACAGTCCTTAGGGTTGCAAAGAGTTGGACATGACTGAGTGAATTAGCACAGCACAGCACATGCTATGTTTTATGGATTGAAAAAGTCAATATTATTATGATGTCTATTCTCCCAAAATTGATCTTGGAGATTCAATTTAACAGCAACTAAAACCTCAGCAGGATATATTTGTATATACTGACAGCTGATTTTAACATGTAGGTGGAAAATGAATTAGAATAGCCAAAAATAATTTTGAAAAAGAAAGAAGTTGGAAGTCTACATTACCTAATATTGAGATTTACTACAGCTGTGCAGTAAACAAACCCATGCGATATAGTGAAAGAATAAACACTAAATAAATATTGGATGAAGAAATGAATAATCCTAAGGCTAAGCTTGGGCTTCTCTGATGCCTCAGTGGTAAAGATCCCACCTGCCAACTTAGGAGATGCGGGTTCAATTTCCTGGGTCAGGAAGATCCTCTGGAAAAGGAAATAGCAACTCATGCCAGTATTCTTGCCTATGAAATGCCATGAATCTGGAGGGCTACAGTCCATGGGATCACAAAGAGTCAGGCAAGACTTAACAACTGAGCATGTACAGTTGGACTGAAGGCAACAAGTCAGACAAGGCTAAGCTAACACAGCGGTCTCCTAATGTTTTAGCAAGGCCACACATATTAATATCATTAATGATTCTGGCCCCAAAGTCACAATTACTTGCAGGAATAAGTGAAATTTGTTTCTTCCAACTATGGAGTATTTATGCTCACGGACAACACAAAACTATAGAATAGATAACCAAGAATTTACATTGTGGACATAATCAGAATCAAATCTTCTGTCTTCAGGTAACATAATGGAGGCATTCATAAAATTCCTCAATAAATTTTTAAAAGTAAACACAAGGGGTGTTCAACACTTACTTGAATATAGAGATAATAAAATAAAGAGCATCCTTTAGCTGCAGTGGGTTGGGGGAGCATTTATCTTTGAATATGTCAGAGGCATAGAATATTCCAGGATGTTATTCTGTCTGCAAGAGGAATAGCATCTTCTGTAGAAAAAATGGTTGGTAGATATAGCAACCACAGACAGAACCACAGTCATAACTATAACTATAACATAGCTATAACCACAGCCAGAACCACAGTCAAAGCCACAGAAATATCTACAGCCATAACCCCATACAAGTTCCCATAATAGTTGTAACACATGATGGCAGAGGGTGAGGTTTTAGTTGAGGTGCAGAAGAATGTTGCTAACATTTAAATGTCATCTCCTATCCTAGATCCTTTATCTACTGACTTACAGGAAGGACCAGAGCACACCATCAATTTTATGATTCAAGCAACAAATATTTATTTAATACCTAGTGTTTGCAAGTCATTCCTGTCCATTGATAATAAGAAGACTGTCTTTACAAAGCTATGGCACCTATCTTAAATAAATCCATTATTATAGAGTCTCCAGTTTTATTGGGGAACCATGTTTCCTTTTTTGTCATCCAGGCATTGACTTGAGTCAATTACAAATCTATATTATCTGAACACGTGATTCTGAAGATGTGTTTTATGCAATAAGACTAGCTATTAAGATGAGCTTGACTAATTACATTGACTAGCTTACTAATTACTTGTAAGAAATTTCTTTGGCACACAATGCGGCTCTTTAGAGAAACTCCCCAAGCTTCTAGCTTCTAGCTTATAAAGTTCCTGTGAGCCCACATACTTGTGAGTATAGTACTCTGATAATTCATTTTTATCCCAAGAGCCATTTCTCAGTAAATTTTTATCAACTCTATATGTGGTCATTTAATTCAAACCAGAACAACAAATGCAAATGCAAAAACTACCCTTTACAATAACACTGTTGGATATTTTGTAATAAATCACAAATTTCTTTCAGACATTTTAATCTATTTGATCATAATAAAAGTGTGAAAGTGATAGGGAACTTTTAATAAGAAAACCAGGTACAAAGAGGTTTGGAAATTTACTCAAAGTCCACAGGTAATTCATTACCAAGATTGAGTATTTGTTCTTCTTTGTTATGATATAGTCATCATTTCTAATCACTGGAGGCTTGAGTATTTGCTGCAACAAGGAGCTTATTGCTTTTTTATGGTGATCTATCTCATTTCATTGTGAAATTACTCTTATAAAATATCCACATGCTTCAGAATCTTTCATTATTCCCAATGTCACTTCAAGTCCTAATTAAAATGTATTTCAATGTTTTGTTTACATGTCCTTCCTATCAAGTGTGGTTGATAATACCTCTCTCCCTTTCACTTCTACTCCAAAGGGATCTATTCTTGGTATCGTCTACTATCTGATATGCAGATATGACATCCAGGTAATCAAGTCAACCACACCATTTACCAGATAGTTTAAAGAACAATAGGGAAGCCTGTTGTAAATTACTCCAGAGATAGTATCTTAGAAAAATACTCATCCATATCTTTGCATATAACTAGATCTTTTTTTTTTTATTTTATTTTATTTTTAAACTTTACAAAATTGTATTAGTTTTGCCAAATATCAAAATGAATCCATCACAGGTATACATGTGTTCCCCATCCTAAACCCTCCTCCCTCCTCCCTCCCCATACCATCCCTCTGGGTCATCCCAGTGCACTAGCCCCAAGCATCCAGTATCGTGCATCGAACCTGGACTGGCAACTCGTTTCATACACGATATTATACATGTTTCAATGCCCTTCTCCCAAATCTTCCCACCCTCTCCCTCTCCAACAGAGTCCCTAGATCTTTTTTGATTTCTGTGGTGGGCTCTAGTAGGGGGGACAGACAAAATTTTTTTTTAAATCAGATATCTAAATAACTTAAAAAATGAATAAATAAACAGAATTGCAAACAGTTTTAACAATTTTTTAAATCTAAAATTCAAATTTATCCATGATGTGTTTTATCTACCAACCCTAAACATAATTGCAAGAGTGATACCCCCATCATCTTTGCCAAGGTTAGAGGCAAGTTACAGATCTTTCTTCCTTCATGGAAGAGGAGGGGATCATACAAGAGGGTGTCATTGGGGGTCATCTTAGAATTCTCAGCACCCACCTTACTACTTAAGCCCACTAGTGAAAACATATCCTCCAGGATAGTTGATAGCTATTGCGATAAGGTTCTGACTTATGGACATATTCCGAAATAAATCTTTTATCTTTCCCTTGTTAAGAATGATATTTCTTTTCAACTGTAATCAACCAACTTCTATTCATTTTTAAAAGAAGTCTGTTTTCTTTTTAGAACTTCTGTCCATTGTTAAAAGAGGTCTGTTTCCTTTTCAGAAAGATTCCTGAATTTTCTCTCTACTTCCTCTTGGTTCTGACCTCACCTCTGATTTCTTCCTCTGATTTCCCACTCTAGTGTATAAATATAACAGTATTCTGATCTTTGTAACTTGTAGGGTTCTTTTGGTCTTTTCTATACTTTAGAAAGCAGGGGTGAAATATTTTAGCTCTCTGTTCTTAGCATATAGTGAAATGTCCTTTATGAGGAGCTCAGTAAGTGTTTGAATGAGAATACTCGTTCATCTAACTCTTAAGAAGTAGTTCTATTTCTTTAAGAATGACAATCTATCCATCCATCTTCTGGTCTTACTCTTCTCAAGCCTGCAATCTCATTCAAGTTTCAAGGGATTTTAGAAGTACTGAAGTTATTTAACCATGGGTGGTTGAATCTTGACTTCAGTTCTTGTAGTCGTCTTATATCCTACATGAACATTGAATTTCTAAAGCCAAAATATAAACATACTTTAACTGGTCTCTCCTCTCAGACATATAACCACAAAAGTTGCCCATTCCTTATTTACCTGGTGTCAGCATTTTCATTTCCACAATTAGGGTTCATAGTCCAAATCCACTAATTTATTACTAACACAATGACAAACATTATTTCACTTTACTTGGTATCATGGTGTATGTTAGAGTATATGACCATGGAATATGTATATATGACATATATTCAAAACATCTAACAGAAGTGTGCCTAATTATTTGACAGAAAATTGAAATTATTGATTGAAGTTCTGCGATTTTCAAGATATTGACAATAAGGATAATATCTAAGATTGAGTCATATAAAATTGCCATTTTAGTAGGTTACAGTGAAAGAGCCAGCTTATATTAAAGAAACTAAGGTCATGGCAGCCAGCCCCGTTACCTCATGGAAAATAGAGGGTGGAAAAGTGGCAGTCATGACAGTTTTCCTCTTCATGGTTCACTGTGGATGGTGACTGCAACCATGAAATCAGAAAACATTTGCTTCTTGGCAGGAAAGCTATGATAGACCCAGACAGTGTGTTGAAAAGCAGAGACATTACTCTGCCAACAAAGATCTTTATAGTCAAGGGTATGGTCTTTCCAGCAGTCATGTATGATTATGAAAGCTGACCATAAAGAAGGTGGAGCATCAAAGAATTGATGCTTTTGAACTGTGGTGTGGTAAAAGACTCCTGAGACAGCAAGACTCTTTGGATAGCAAGGAATTCAAACCAGTCAACCTTAAGGGAAATCACCCCTGAATACTCGTTCGAAGGACTGATGCTGAAGCTGAAATTCTAGTATTTTGTCAGCTGAAGCTCCAGTATTTTGGGGAGCTGACTCATTGGAAAAGATCCTGATGCTGGAAAAGATAGACAGCAGAAGGAGAAGAAGGCATCAGAGGATGGAATGGCTGGATGGCATCACCAATGCAAGGGACGTGAACTTGAGCAAACTTTGGGAGATGGTGAGGGACCGAGAGGCCTGGCATGCTGCTTTCCATGGGGTCACAAAGAGTTGAGCACGACTGGGCAAATGAACAACAAAGGTGATTAAATATTAACACTTTCATATTAAGCAACCTAATAATAAATATAATGACAAAAATGCACTGAGTTCTTACAGTGGTATAGCTTTGCATATTTTATTTAATCTAGTACTCTCAACAATCCTGATGTAGAACTATTTGCCATTCTACCTTTGAATATACTGAGGCTCAGAGAAGCTAGGGAATGTGCCTGTGATCAATTACATAGTCAGTAACTGATAGAGCTTATTCTTGAGCATAAATAGTGTAACTCTGGAACATGGACTGAATTGCTGTCTATACAACCTTCTTATTTTAAGTATGATCACTTGTATGTCCTTGAAGAAATGATGTATTATTGCAAGGGAGTACAGTTAAAGACAATGTTTCCTGTGCCAAAGAACATAGATATCAACTCAAAATAAGCTTAAGATTTCTGAACACAGAACAATGTTGTAGCCAACACAGAACAATTTTGTAGGTTATAAAATTGCTAAAAGTCTATACCATCTTCTAGTACTTTAACATTTAAATTTCATGTTTAGAATTTTAATAAATATGGAGTTTCTATTGTGTATGGTGTGAAGCGAGCATTTATCTTTCCTGAAGAAGTTATCTCCTGAAGAAGATGAGAACTTTACTGGGAACACTCCTGAAGTCTTTTGCACTGACTACTGTGGTCTTACTGGTTCAGAATGATCCGCTGCCTACACCTTGATAACGTGGCCAGATTGTCTCACCTTTACTGGTGGCTTCTCTTCAGATCTACAGTCCTCTCTGGGTCAGCTTGCCAAGACCTCCTAAAATGACATGGTAGAGTAAAATATATTCTATGAAATGTGTATAGAATGTTTAATTCTCCTGGAATCACATTTAAAAAAGATTAAAAGAAACAGGTAAATTAATTTTATAGCATATTTTATTTAAACTAATACAGGCAAATATTATTTAATACCTAAGCGATATTTTACTGTAACTTTCATAATATTTTTACACTACATCCTTGAAACCTGGCTTGTACTTTACACTTAATAGCCCCTTTCATTTTGCACTTAGCAACATTCTCAAGTGCTCAATACAGATATATCTCTAGTGGCTATGATACTGGGCTGAGCAGCATGAAAAAATTTCAAGACCCCTCTATAGCTGTTGATTATAACTTTTCCAGTAGTGATTACTTCTCTAGAAATAAGTTGGTAATTTATTCATTTCTTTTTCTAAATTTCTCTGCCTTGAATTCTATTTTCCTTCTTACATAACTGACCAATTTCAACTCATCTTTTATAGCTCTGCTCATATACCCTCTCCTTTGGAAGCAATTTATGACTCTTAGCTAACTTTCTCTTCTGACATTCTGGCTGATTTAGGCTTCCCCCTTGAGTTCTTCTTCAGTTGCCCCATAACACCTGCAAATATACCTGCTTTAATGTGAACCTATGATTTACTATTTTGTATCCAATGAACATTTTGAATTCTTAGAAGGAACAATGTGTTTTGCATCTCTGTACCCAATACCAAATGATAGTACATATCTGCAACATGAACCTTAAGGTTTTCTAACTGACTGAAAGAACAAATAATGGGTTTTACAATTTAGAGCCTCTACAGTATGCAGTAGCTCACCAAAGAAAAGGACTTTGTGTTTCCTTTTAAAGGGGTATTAAAGTTTAAATCATTTCCTGACTACAGAAGGAACTCACTCATGGCAATGGTCTTTCCTATCTGCTATAACATGATTAGATATGTATGTATGTGAGTTTGTGCTCAGTTGTGTCTGGCTCTTTGCAACCCCAAAGACTGTAGCCCACCAGTCCATGGAATTTTTCCAGGCAAGAATACTTGAGATGGTTGCCATTTTCCTACTCCAGGGGTTTCTTCCTAAGCCAGGAATTGAACCTACATCTCTTGTGTCTTTTGCATTGGCAGGTGGATTCTTTACTACTAGTACCACCTGGGAAACCCGATATGATAATGTATGTGAAGCCAAATCTTCATTTTCCCAACATTCCTTAAACTCATACTACCCACACATACACAACTTTTCTCTAATTTTATTATCCCTGTCTCTTCTAACATTATTGTTATTTTCTCATTTCACTCAAGCTAATAGCATCAAATTCTCTAAGAGTGACAGTCCTAATATTTCAGATGCAAAAGCTATATTAAGTGTTAGTTTGTGAAAACCTTTCTCTGGATATACACATTATTTCATACATGCCTAATAAAAGATAGACCCTTTTCTGGATATATAAATTATTTTATATGCACTTACTAAATTACATTCTTCTTTATTTCAGACATATATTTGATGATAAGGAATATAAGGAAACAAGTTAGATTTTTCAAAGAGCTTTAAGTGTTGAAATCCTCTTCCTCTGCTTGTAAGACTAACCTTGGTGTAACCCAGAGCATAGTCCTATCTTTTTCATCACTTGGACAAATTATATCCTGAGTATAACCTAACTCTGGAGCTGAATTTGACAACAGGTCAGTTTCCCTGTTGTGGGCCATTTTGTGGGGTCTCCTAGGTTCAAGGACCTCAACACCAGATTTTGTGTAATGATGCATGACATGCAGATGAGACAGCAACATCTTCATCTCTGCCAGTTGAAACTTGATTGCTACTGAATCTGCAGATTTATTGACTATGCCAAAGCCTTTTACTGTGTGGATCACAAAAATCTGTAGAAATGGGAATACCATACCACCTTACTGCCCTCTGAGAAATCTGTATGCAGGTTGAGAAGCAACAGTTAGGAACAGACTCATTGAAACTATGAGCCATGCCATGTAGGACCATCCAGGATAGATTGGTCATAGCAGAGAGTTCAGAAAAAACATGGTCCACTGGAGAAGAGAATGGCAAACCACTTCAGTATTCTTGTCTTGAGAACCCCATGAACAGTACAGAAAGGCAAAAAGACATGACATTGAAAGAAGATCTCCCCAGGTCAGTAGGGGCCCAACATGCTACTGGAGAAGAGTGGAGAAATAACTCCAGGAAGAACGAAGAGACAGAGCCAAAAAGAAAAGAACGCCCAGCTGTGGATGTGATTGGTGATGGAAGTAAAGATGGATGCTGTAAGGAACAATATTGTATAGGAACCTGGAATGTTAGGTTCATGACTCAAGGTAAATTGCAAGTGACTGAAATCAGTCCTGAGTGTTCATTGGAAGGACTGATGCTGAAGCTAGACTCCAACACTTTGGCCTCCTGATGCAAAGAGCTGACTCATTGGAAAAGACCCTGATTAGCTGGGAAAGATTGAAGGCAGGAGGAGAAGGGGGGTACAGACAATGAGATGGTTGGACAGCATCACCGACTCAATGGACATGAGTTTGAGCAAGCTCCAGGAGTTGGTGATGGACAGGAAATCGTGGCATGCTGCAGTCCATGGGGTCGCAAAGAGTCAGACACAACTGAGTGACTGAACTGACTGAAACAGGAGATGGCAAGAGTGAACATCAACATTTTAGGAATCAGTGAACAAAAATGGACTGGAATGGGCTAATTTAGTTCAGATGACCATTATACCTACTACTAGGGCCAAGAATCCCTTAGAAGAAATGGAGTAGCCCTCTTAAGTCAACAGAAGAGTCTGAAATGCAGTACTTGGGTAAACTCTCAAAAATGACAGAATAATCTCTGTTCATTTCCAAGGTCAACCATTCAGTATCACTGTAATCCAAGTCTGTATCCCAACCACTAATGCGGAAGAAGCTGAAATTGAATGGTTCTATCATGGCATCTGGTCCCATCACTTCATGGGAAATAGATGGGGAAACAGTGAAAACAGTGTCAGACTTTATTTTTGGGGGGCTCCAATAGTCGATTTACAATGTTGTGCTAGTTTCTGCTATACAGCAAAGTGAATCAGTTATATATATACCTATATCCACTCCTTTTATAGATTCTATTCTTATATAGGTCATTACAGAATACTGGGTAGAGTTCCCTGTGCTATACAGTACATTTTTATTAGTTATCTATTTTATATATAGTAGTGTAAATATGTCATTCTCAACCTCCCAGTTTATCCCCCCTTCCCCTCCCCATCCCTTGGTAACCATGCTTGTTTTCTACTTCCGTGACTCTATTTCTGTTTTATAAATAGATTCATTTGTACTATTATTTTTAGATTTCTTATAAATATAAAGAAAGCAGTATTATATGTTTGTCTTTCACTGGCTGACTTACTTCACTCTGTATAAGAATTTTTAGGTCCACCTTGCCACTGCAAAAAAAAAAAAATTATTTAAAATTAAAATTTATGTTTGGACCTAAAAAGTGCATACTTAAATAACATGTATTAAATGATAATCACAAAAATAAATGTATATAGCCAAGAGGGGAAAAATAAAAAGGGAAGTGAGATGAAGGGAATAGCATTTATTGAGTAAAATTCCTGACCAGAACACTAAATAGGTATGAAACATAAGGAAAACAATTATGTAAAAATAGGTAGACCTCATTTTAGAAAGAAGAAATTTGCGTTTAGACAATTTAATCATATAATCAAATGTCTTTACAGTATATGTGGCTCTCCAATGTTTGACTATATGTTTGATTTGATTCATCCATTTTTATGAAAGAATATTGAGTCCAAATTATCAGGGACTGTACTCAGAGTTCATTATTCAAGGATGCACAGAATAGGAGTTGTCTTTACTGTTTTAAACCAGTATCCAGAGATCTGAGTAGAAAGGTATTAGAAATAATGCAATAAAGATAAAAGAGTTTTTCAATAATCCAGGGATACTGTGACCAGAGAATGTGTTGGCTTTGGCACTGTAAAGTAACGTTGTCTGTACCAGAGAATTTGTCAAGTAGAATTTATAGTTTTGAATTTCAATGCGGACAGAAAAGGTAAGAAACTGAAGGATAATAAAAATGGAATGGGATTATATGTTTTTTATGTTTATGGTTAGGGATGAAACAGCAGAGTGTTCAGATTAGACCAGTGACCAATATCAGAAAAATCGGTAGAATGATTTCTCAACTGAAGGAAACATGTCTGATAATGAAACTTCTCAAAAATTGAAGTTGGCAGCCTTGTGAGAATCCCTGTTAAAGGCATTCAGTAAAGTACTCGATCACCACTTATTCCTTTGTTGTCAAATTCAAGTATATCCGGTGGAAAGAATGATCTTGACTTTATACTCCCTTCCAATTCAGATTTCATGGTTGTTGCAGTGAAAAATAATCTAAATTTTGGAGTCTGCCAGATTCTGAAAAAGTTGATTGAAATAAAACATAGAAACCAAGATAAGCAAAAAAAAAAAGAAAAAGAAAAAATGCCCCCCTACCCCAACAAACAAAGCAACATGACTGAATGTTTGGTCATGAAAGGTTGAATGTTTGGTATGAAGTTACATTTCAAGTAGTGAGGCAAGACATAGTTTTAATAAACTTTGACAAGTGCTTTGACATGTGTCTGCACATTAGAGCCAGGAGGTGCTGTTGATGGTGGCTTAGTTGCTAGGTCATGTCAGACTCTTTGCAACCCTTTGGACTGTATAGCCCGCCAGGCCCCTTCTGTTCTTGGGATTTCCCAAGCAAGAACACTGGAGGGGGTTGCCATTTCCTCCTCCAGGGGATCTTCCAGACCTATGGATCAAACCTACATCTCTTACATTGCAGGCAGATTCTTTCCTGAGCCACTAGGGAAGCCGCAGGACCAAGAGGAGGATTATCCAGTTCAGACAATACCATAGAGGAAAGGCATCTCACAGGAGCTGATTACAGATCTGAATTTTGATGTACAAATAGATTTTTTTTAAGCCAAGAAATTTGGTGGCAAGAAAAATATTAACAGCAGAAGAAATGATACTAATTTCTCTCTTTTACATGTCAAAACGGTAAGTGTGTTAGAGACGATTATTTAGAAGAAAGGAGACACATTATATTTCAAAGTCACAATGAACATTTTTGTAGAAGGTTGAGAACTTCTGATTAATGTATATATGAATAAGGATAAAATTGAGTTTTGTGGTACTTGATGTCATGAATATACTAGGAACTGAAGATGGGCTTTTGCTGTAAGTATCAGAGTGACCCCACTTACCTTTAGCCTTTGAACTAAATGTGTAAGGAACAGTAGTGATAGAAAAAGGCAAGAATGATTGAGGGAGGGGAATGGACTAATGTCTCATAACACAAAACTCTGATAAGGCTTAATGTGAAAAAAAAAATGAGTTTCTGGTCTAACTGAGGACTTCTGATTCTTCAGCCAAATAAAGTTGGTTAAACTGTTAAAGTCTCCTCAATGGTGAGACTCAGGTAGCTACAAAAAAGAGAGAAAAAGAGGGCTGCCCCACGTGAACAGGACCTTCCATTGCCTGGTGCATGGAAGAAGAAAATACAAGAAGGAACACATGCAGCATACTGTCTCCACGCCTGTAAGTCTTCACTCTTTCTGGGAATGGAGTTCATTTTGAATTATCAGATACTGATCAGATTCTTAGGATTTGAGGAGAGTCGGACAAGGCAGGGGTAAGGAATGCAGAAAGGGTAGGAGAAAATGGACAGGAAGTTGCAATGATTTAGGAAAGGAGACAGGAATATTCCTTTTCCTGTGGTCAGAAGCAGGTATTTTGGAAAACTGAGAGAGAAAAGGAGGCAAAATTGTCTGACATTCCCCAACAAGCTTGTTTTATAAGGTATCTGTTAAATGAGAGGAGATTTTGAAAATGATCAGCTTTGGGTCACACGATTCTACTAAGACAGTTTGTCAGCAGAACAAATTAAAGTGAAGCTCTTAAAATGAAACAGGAGTCGCCCAAATAATGAGCTATTTTAAGCAAACTTTAGTGATTGTTAGTGGTGATGTGACTGGCTCATAATGTTGCCTCCATATTTGTTGTCTATGTCAGGGAATGAATGGTATGCTCTGCCAATTACTGACAGTATATAAAGGTCCATGGGGAGGAGACACACACACTTCAGAAACATCCTCTTGCAGGCCACCTGAATCCCCTTGCCTTGACACCATGTGTTGTAACTACTACGGCAACTCCTGTGGCTGTGGCTGTGGAAAGAGCTACAGCTGTGGGTTCAGCCCCTATTATGGCTGTGGATATGGAAGTAGATACGGCTGTGGATACGGCTCAGGATACGGCTGTGGATATGGCTCAGGATACGGCTGTGGATATGGGACAGGATATGGCTGTGGATTTAGCCCCTATTATGGCTGTGGTTATGGAACCAGATATGGCTGTGGATATGGCTCTGGCTATAGCAGCTACTGGCCAGTTTGCTACAGAAGATGTTATTCTTGCTGGTAGAAGATCACTATTTAGCCTACTCTGCTTCTGAAATGAGGAATCTAAAGATAATACTGCTTTGAGGATCTGTAACCCATGATTTGTACTTACAAGAAATTGTATGCGTGACAGAGGCTTTGACCTCCAACTACCCATTTTTAGATTGACATCCTTGAAGTCTGAAGTTCAATGGTGATATCATCTGACTCTTCCAAAATTAGCCTTTACTCCCTTAATCTCTGAGTCTCTGTTATGATTGTGTTAATGATCCTAACATTCTAAAGCTTGGATAACCCCTTTTTCCCAATAAAAATGGCTCATTGCTTCTAACAAATCTCTGTGAATTAGTCTTTCTTCAGGTGCTATGGCCTCTTTTGAAGACTGGGCTAACAGGGTGCTTGAACCTTGAGTTCTTTGATATAATACAAGCATTTCTTCTTGTATTTTCACCAAAAATAATACCTTCTCCATGTATTTCTTGTATCTCACATGCTCAGGCTCTCACATACACAAGCAAAAATCTCAAAGTATTTCAGAACCATGCTGAACCATGCAAATCTCACTGTGTCAAGAATGGAGCTGGAGGAGACAGTGGAGGAGGAATGACACGCATTCAGGCGGTCATGACAAAGTCCAGGTGCAGGACAGACAATCTGATTTTCTGCAGGAGTAATGGAATAGAAGAGATGCTTCCCAGACACTCTTGTGTTAGACACTTGAAAATAAAGCACTAAGAAAGGTATATTATTTGTAGACAAAGACGGAGACGCTCTATACAGTCAGCAAAAACAAGACCAGGACCTGACTGTGGCTCAGATCATGAACTCCTTATTGCCAAATTCAAACTTCAATTGAAGAAAGTGTGGAAAACCACTAAACCATTCAGGTATGACCTAAATCAAATCCCTTACAAATATACAGTGAAAGTGAGAAATAGATTTAAAGGACTAGATCTGATGGACAGAGTGCCTGATGAACTATGAACAGACTTAGTGACATTGTACATGAGAAAGGAATCAAGACCATCCCCAAGAAACAGAAATGGAAAAAAGCAAAATGGCTGTCTGAAGAGGCCTTATGAATAGCTGTGAAACAGAAGCGAAAAGCAAAGGAGAAAAGGAAAGATATACCCATCTGAATGCAGAGTTCCAAAGAATAGCAAGGAGAGATAAGAAAGCCTTCCTCAGTGATCAACGCAAAAAATAGAAGGAAAAAATAGAACAGGAAAGACTAGAGATCTCTTCAAGAAAATTACATGTACCAAGGAAATATTTCATGCAACTTGGGCTCAAAAGAAGACAGAAATGGTATGGACCTAACAGAAGCAGAAGATATTAAGAAGAGGTGGCAAGAATACACAGAAGAACTGACAAAAAAGATGTTCATGACCCAGATAATCAGGATGGTGTGATCACTCACCTAGAGCCAGACATCCTGGAATGTGAAGTCAAGTGGGCCTTAGGAAGCATCGCTATGAACAAAGCTAGTGGAGGTAATGGAATTCCATTTGAACTCTTTCAAATCCTAAAAGACGATGCTATTAAAGTGTTTCCCTCAATATGCCAGCAAATTTGGAAAACTCAGCCGTGGCCACAGGACTGGAAAAGGTTAGTTTTCGTTGCAATCCTAAAGAAAGGCAATGGCAAAGAATGTTCAAACTACCGCACAACTGCACTCATCTCACATGCTCGTAAAGTAATGCTCAAAATTCTCCAAGCCAGGCTTCAGCAATATGCAAACCGTGAACTTCCAGATGTTCAAGCTGGATTTAGAAAAGGCAGAGGAACCAGAGATCAAATTACCAACATCCGCTGGATCATCTAAAAAGCAAGGGAGCTCCAGAAAAACATGTACTCTTTATTGACTATGCCAAAGCCTTTGACTGTGTGGGTCACAATAAACTGTGGAAAATTCCGAAAGAGATGGGAATACCAGACCACCTGACCTGCCTCTTGAGAAACCTATATGCAGGTCAGGAAGCAACAGTTAGAACTGGATATGTAACAACAGGCTGGTTCCAAATAGGAAAAGGAGTATGTCAGGGATGTATATTGTCACCCTGCTTATTTAACTTATATGTAGAGTACATCATGAGAAACACTGGGCTAGAAGAAGCACAAGCTGGAATCAAGATTGCTGGGAGAAATATCAATAACCTCAGATATGCAGATGACACCACCCTTATGGCAGAAAGTGAAGAAGAACTAAAGAGCCTCTAGATGAAAGTGAAAGAGGAAAGTGAAAAAGTTGGCTTAAGGCTCAACATTCAGAAAACTAAGACCATGGCATCTGGTCTTGTCACTTCATGGCAAATAGATGGGGAAACAGTGGAAACAGTGTCAGACTTTATTTTTCTGGGCTCCAAAATCAATGCAGATGGTGATTGCAGCCATGAAATTATAAGACGCTTACATCTTGGAAGAAATTTATGACCAACCTACAAAACATATTAAAAAGGAGACACAGTACTTTGCCAACAAAAGTCTGTCTCGTCAAGGCTATGGTTTTTCCAGTAGTCATGTATGGATGTGAAAGTTGGACTGTAAAGAAAGCTGAGTGCAGAATAATTGATGCTTTTGAACTGTGGTGTTGGAGAAGACTCTTGCGAATCCCATGGATGGCAAGGAGATCCAACCAGTTCATTCTAAAGGAGATCAGACCTGGGTATTCATTGGAAGGACTGATTTTGAAGCTGAAACTCCAATACTTTGGCCAACTGATGTGAAGTGCTGACTCATTTGAAAAGACCCTGATGCTGGGGAAATTGAGGGCAGGAGGAGAAGAGAGGATGGCAGAGGATGAGATGGTTGGATGGCATCACCAACTCAATGGACATGAGTTTGGGTAAGCTCCAGGAATTGGTGAAGGACAGGGAGTCCTGGTGTTGAAGAGGCCTGGTTCATGGGGTTGTAAAGAGTTGGAAACAACTGAATGACTGAACTGAACTGAACCAAACCAGTTCATCTCTATTGCATGTTGTAAAATGTCTTTTTACACATTATCTCAATTAATTTTCACATCCTCTTAAAATAAATAGAGTGGGTCTTGACAAACAAGTGTTGGGAGAAAGATGCTGAGGCTCAGAGTGATTAAGTCACTATCTTGAAATCACACAGCAACTGAGTGTCAGAGCCAAGTTTTCATAGTCTTCTGCTAGTGAGCTCACTGCCATATGCTCCTCCTGGCCAGGCCCTCTCCTGCATATGGAAGCAGTATGCGCTGTGCTCTCAATAATCTGAAGAGAAAAAGAAAAGTCTGAGAGTTCCTCTCTACATCTGCTTAGTGATTACACACCTCGACTGGTGGTAATAAATGCACAGAAAGACTTGTTTCCCACTCCCTTATCTGACTGGCCAGTTCCTACTCAAGCCTCATGTTTAGTGCCCCATCTTCTCAGAACTCTTTCCTGACTCTCATAACACTAATAACCTTCCTTATTTTATAACTTTCATAACACTTGACTACAAAAACAATTACTTCGTTTCTTCTTTAAATCCTACTATGTTACTCCTACATAAAATTATGAATTCACTGAGAACTAGGCTCATCGGATGGATAGAGGAGATATTCATACATAAATATAGATATCAGTTCAGTTCAGTTCAGTCACTCAGTTGTGTCCGACTCTTTGCAACCCCAAGGACTGCAGCACTTCAGGTCTCCCTGTCCATCACCAACTCCCTGAGTTTGCCCAAATTCATGTCCACTGAGTCAGTGATGCCATTCAACCATCTCATCCTCTGTCATCCCCTTCTCCTCCTGCTTTCAATTTTCCACAGAATCAGGTTCTTTTCAAATGAGTCAGCTCTTTGATCAGGTGGCCAAATTATTGAAGTTTCAGGTTCAACATCAGTCCTTCCACTGAACACCCAGGACTGATCTCCTTTAGGATGGACTGGTTGGATCTCCTTGTAGACCAAAGGACTCTCAATAGTCTTCTCTAACACCACAGCTCAAAAGCATCAATTCTTCGGCACTCAGCTTTCTTCACAGTCCAACTCTCACATTCATACATGACTACTGGAAAAACCATAGCCTTGACTAGATGGACCTTTGTTGGCAAAGTACTGTGTCTCCTTTTTAATATGCTGTGTAGGTTGGTCATAACTTTCATTCCAAGGAGTAAGTGTCTTTTAATTTCATGGCTGCAATCACCATCTACAGTGATTTTGGAGCCCTAAAAGATAAAGTCTGACACCGTTTCTACTGTTTCCCCATCTATTTGCCATGAAGTGATGAGACCGGATGCCGTGATCTTAGTTTTCTGAATGTTGAGCTTTAAGGCAACTTTTTCACTCTCCACTTTCAATTTCATCAAGAAGCTCTTTAGTTCTTCTTCACTTTCTGCCATAAGGGTGGTGTCATCTGCATATCTGAGGTTATTGGTATTTCTCCAGGCAATCTTGATTCCAGCTTGTGCTTCTTCCAGCCCAGTGTTTCTCATGATGTACTCTACATATAAGTTAAATAAACAGGGTGACAATATACAGCCTTGGCATACCCCTTTTTCCTATTTGGAACCAGTCTCTTGTTCCATGTCCACAGCATATTGAAACCAAGGATGCTACTAATACTCCAGGGCACAGAGCAACATGTAATAACTAAAAGAAAAATAATCGAGAATGTCAGTAGTACTGAGAATAGAAACATTACAGTATACCTGTGTGTTTACAAATAAGTTTCTTCTCTCTATGGATGTCTAAATCCAAACCTACTCTTCCTTCTCACTCAAAGCTACACATCTGAAATTTCTATTGCCAATCATGTAGGGGGAAAAAAAGTGTAGCTTTTAAAAGTTTCAGTACAGTTCAGTTCAGTTCAGTTGCTCAGTCATGCCTGATTCTTTGTGACCTCATGGACTGCAGCAAGCCAGGGTTCCCTGTCCATCACCAACTACCAGAGCTTTTTCAAACTCATGTCCATTGAGTCGGTGAGGCCATCCAACCATCTCATCCTCTGTTGTCCCCTTCTCCTCCTGCCTTCAATCTTTCCCAGCATCAGGGTCTTTTCAAATGAGTCAGTTCTTCACACCAGGTAGTTAAAGTACTGGAGCTTCAGCTTCAGCATCAGTCCTTCCAATGAATATTCAGGACTGATTTCCTTTAGGATGGACTGGTTGGATCTCCTTGCAGTCCAAGGGACTCTCAAGAGTCTTCTTGAACAACACAGTTGAAAAGCATCAGTCCTTTGGCATTCAGTTCTTTTTATAATCCAACACTCACATCCATACATGACTACTGGAAAAACCATAGCTTTGACTAGATGGACTTTTCTCAGCAAAGTCGTGTCTATGCTTTTTCATATGCTGTCTAGGTTGGTCACAGCTTTTCTTTCAGTGAGCAAGCATCTTTTGCTTTCATGGCTACAATCACCATCTGCAGTAATTTTGGAGCCCAGGAAAATGAAGTCTCTCACTGTTTCCAGTGTCTCCACATCTATTTGCCATGAAATGATGCGACCAGATTGCATGATCTTTGCTTTCTGAATGTTGAGTTTAAGCCAGCCATTTCATTCTCCTCTTTCACTTTCATCAAGAGGCTCTTCAGTTCCTCTTCACTTTCTGCCATAAAGGTGGTGTCATCTGCATATCTGAGATTATTTATATTTCTCCCACTAATCTTTTTTTTTTTAAACTTTACAATATTGTATTAGTTTTGCCAAATATCGAAATGGATCCACCACAGGTATACGTGTGTTCCCCATCCTGAACCCTCCTCCCTCCTCCCTCCCCATACCATCCCTCTGGGTCGTCCCAGTGCACCAGCCCCAAGCATCGAGTATTGTGCATCCAACCTGGACTGGCAACTCGTTTCATACATGATATTATACATGTTTCAATGCCATTCTCCCAAATCTTCCCACCCTCTCCCTCTCCAACAGAGTTCAAAAGACTGTTCTATACATCAGTGTCTCTTTTGCTGTCTCATACACAGGGTTATTGTTACCATCTTGATTCCAGCTTGTGTTTCATCCAGCCTCGCGTTTTGCATGATCTACTCTGCTTAGAAGATAAATAAGCAGGATGACAGTATACAGCCTTGACTTACTGCATTCCCAATTTGGAACCAGCTCATTGTTCCATGTCCAGTTCTACCTGCTGCTTCTTGACCTGCATACAGGTTTTTCCGGAGGCAGGCAAGGTGGTCTGGTATTCCCATCTCTTGAAACATTTTCCTCAGTTTATTGTGATCTGTGCAGTCAAAGGCTTTGGCAAAGACAATATAGCAGAAGTAGATGTTTTTCTGGAACTCTCTTGCTTTTTCTATTTCATTTTAGTTTTTTCAGTTGAATTTTCACTTATTTGCAACATAGGAACTTACAAAAGTAAACAATTTAATGTATTTATTACTCATAATATCATTAAAACCCACCAAATTCCTATGAATATATTTTATAATATATATACAAACCTCTACACTAAAAACTACAGAAAATTATTAAGAAAAACTGAAGAAGATCTAAGTAGCAATTAGACAGATTAGACCCATCAGCATATTGCAAATGTATCAGTTCTCCCCATTTTGATCTATAAATTCAAAATCTCATTAGATTTTACAGTGCCAGTTGACTGACTACACTGTCAATTGTTCCATTTTAAAGTTATTTTTGTTTATCTCACTTGCTTAGGTGTACCTTTCATAATCTTTCATAATCAAGCAGATTCCGATACTTATTACTTTTTACAATAAGAACCATGAAATCTTCTATTACACACTCAAATTTCAACAACAGTGAGATGAGTGGTGATCCAGTACTTTATTGAATGCCTTCAGAAGCAACTTTCACCAAGCTTATGATTTCATTTCTGAGAGTTTTCAATATTAGGCATTTTTCTTCAGCTGAGAAATCATTTCAAGTTTTTTTTTCTTCTATTGATCACTGGTATAATCTTATGACTCTGCTATGTTGAATCACGAATGATAGGCATAAAGAAAACATATCCTCATTCCAATCACCATTATGCTTCAGTTTTCTTACCTTTTCAGTCCTCCTTGCTATTTGAAATTTTAAGTTTGCTTCACAAATTCTCTACAGTAGACACTTTTCTTTTCTTTGGGTGTGTGTGTGTGTGTTCAGATACATGTAATGTTTATTTATTTATTTATTTTTAAATTATTATTTTTTTTTACTTTACAATATTGTATTGGTTTTGTCATACATCAACATGCATCAGCCACGGGTGTACCGGATGGGTGTTCCCCATCCTGAACCCTTTTCCCACCTCCCTCCCCGTACCATCCCTCTGGGTCATCCCAGTGCACCAACACCAAGCTTCCTGTATCCTGCATTGAACCTGGACTGGCAATTCGTTCCTTATAAGATATTATACATGCTTCAATGCCATTCTTCCAAATCATCCCACTCTCCCTCTCCCAAAGAGTCCAAAAGACTGTTCTATACATCTGTGTCTCTTTTGCTGTCTCGCATACAGGGTTGTCGTTACCATTTTTCTAAATTCCATATATATGCATTAGTATACTGTATTGGTGTTTTTCTTTCTGGCTTACTTCACTCTGTATAGTAGGCTCCAGTTTCATTCACCTCATTAGAACTGATTCAAATGTATTCTTTTTAATGGCTGAGTAATACTCCATTGTGTATATGTACCACTGCTTTCTTATCCATTCATCTGCTGATGGATGTCTAGGTTGCTTCCATGTCCTGACTATCATAAACAGTGCTGTGATGAACAGCGGGGTACACATGTCTCTTTCTTTTTTTTTTATTTTATTTTATTTTTATTAACCATCCTTTTTTTTTTTTTATTCCTTTATTTCTCATGTGTTCCCCATCCTGAACCCTCCTCCCTCCTCCCTCCCCATACCATCCCTCTGGGCCGTCCCAGTGCACCAGCCCCAAGCATCCAGCATCATGCATTGAACCTGGACTGGCATCTCGTTTCATACATGACATTTCACATGTTTCAATGCCATTTTCCCAAATCTTCCCACCCTCTCCCTCTCCCACAGAGTCCATAAGCCTGTTCTATACATCAGTGTCTCTTTTGCTGTCTCGTATACAGGGTTATCGTTACCATCTTTCTAAATTCCATATATATGCGTTAGTATACTGTATTGGTGTTTGTCCTTCTGGCTTACTTCACTCTGTATAATAGGCTCCAGTTTCATCCACCTCATTAGAACTGATTCAAATGTATTCTTTTTAATGGCTGAGTAATACTCCATTGTGTATATGTACCACAGCTTTCTTATCCATTCATCTGCTGATGGACATCTAGGTTGCTTCCATGTCCTGGCTATTATAAACAGTGCTGCGATGAACACTGGGGTACACGTGTCTCTTTCCCTTCTGGTTTCCTCAGTGTGTATGCCCAGCAGTGGGATTGCTGGATCATAAGGCAGTTCTATCTCCAGTTTTTTAAGGAATCTCCACACTGTTCTCCATAGTGGCTGTACTAGTTTGCATTCCCACCAACAGTGTAAGAGGGTTCCCTTTTCTCCACACCCTCTCCAGCATTTATTATTTGTAGACTTTTGGATCGCAGCCATTCTGACTGGTGTGAAATGGTATCTCATAGTGGTTTTGATTTGCATTTCTCTGATAATGAGTGATGTTGAGCATCTTTTCATGTGTTTGTTAGCCATCTGTATGTCTTCTTTGGAGAAATGTGTATTTAGATCTTTGGCCCATTTTTTGATTGGGTCATTTATTTTTCTGGAGTTGAGCTGTAGGAGTTGCTTGTATATTTTTGAGATTAGTTGTTTGTCGGTTGCTTCATTTGCTATTATTTTCTCCCATTCTGAAGGCTGTCTTTTCACCTTGCTAATAGTTTCCTTTGATGTGCAGAAGCTTTTAAGTTTAACTAGGTCCCATTTGTTTATTTTTGCTTTTATTTCCAATATTCTGGGAGGTGGGTCATAGAGGATCCTGCTGTGATATATGTCAGAGAGTGTTTTGCCTATGTTCTCCTCTAGGAGTTTTATAGTTTCTGGTCTTACGTTGAGATCTTTAATCCATTTTGAGTTTATTGTGTATGGTGTTAGAAAGTGTTCTAGTTTCATTCTTTCACAAGTGGTTGACCAGATTTCCCAGCACCACTTGTTAAAGAGATTGTCTTTAATCCATTGTATATTCTTGCCTCCTTTGTCAAAGATAAGGTGTCCATATGTGCGTGGATTTATCTCTGGGCTTTCTATTTTGTTCCATTGATCTATATTTCTGTCTTTGTGCCAGTACTATACTGTCTTGATAACTGTGGCTTTGTAGTAGAGCCTGAAGTCAGGTAGGTTGATTCCTCCAGTTCCATTTTTCTTTCTCAAGATCGCTTTGGCTATTCGAGGTTTTTTGTATTTCCATACAAATTGTGAAATTATTTGTTCTAGCTCTGTGAAGAATACTGTTGGTAGCTTGATAGGGATTGCATTGAATCTATAAATTGCTTTGGGTAGTATACTCATTTTCACTATATTGATTCTTCCAATCCATGAACATGGTATATTTCTCCATCTATTAGTGTCCTCTTTGATTTCTTTCACCAGTGTTTTATAGTTTTCTATATATAGGTCTTTAGTTTCTTTAGGTAGATATATTCCTAAGTATTTTATTCTTTTTGTTGCAATGGTGAATGGAATTGTTTCCTTAATTTCTCTTTCTGTTTTCTCATTATTAGTGTATATGAATGCAAGGGATTTCTGTGTGTTGATTTTATATCCTGCAACTTTACTATAATCATTGATTAGTTCTAGTAATTTTCTGGTGGAGTCTTTAGGGTTTTCTATGTAGAGGATCATGTCATCTGCAAATAGTGAGAGTTTTACTTCTTCTTTTCCAATTTGGATTCCTTTTATTTCTTTTTCTGCTCTGATTGCTGTGGCCAAAACTTCCAAAACTATGTTGAATAGTAATGGTGAAAGTGGGCACCCTTGTCTTGTTCCTGACCTTAGAGGAAATGCTTTCAATTTTTCACCATTGAGGATAATGTTTGCTGTGGGTTTGTCATATATAGCTTTTATTATGTTGAGGTATGTTCCTTCTATTCCTGCTTTCTGGAGAGTTTTTATCATAAATGGGTGTTGAATTTTGTCAAAGGCTTTCTCTGCATCTATTGAGATAATCATATGGTTTTTGTTTTTCAATTTGTTAATGTGGTGTATTACATTGATTGATTTGCGGATATTGAAGAATCCTTGCATCCCTGGGATAAAGCCCACTTGGTCATGGTGTATGATCTTTTTAATGTGTTGTTGGATTCTGATTGCTAGAATTTTGTTTAGGATTTTTGCATCTATATTCATCAGTGATATTGGCCTGTAGTTTTCTTTTTTTGTGGGATCTTTGTCAGGTTTTGGTATTAGGGTGATGGTGGCCTCATAGAATGAGTTTGGAAGTTTACCTTCCTCTGCAATTTTCTGGAAGAGTTTGAGCAGGATAGGTGTTAACTCTTCTCTAAATTTTTGGTAGAATTCAGCTGTGAAGCCGTCTGGACCTGGGCTTTTGTTTGCTGGAAGATTTTTGATTACAGTTTCAATTTCCGTGCTTGTGATGGGTCTGTTAAGGTTTTCTATTTCTTCCTGGTCGAGTTTTGGAGACTTGTACTTTTCTAAGAATTTGTCCATTTCTTCCTCATTGTCCATTTTATTGGCATATAATTGTTGATAATAGTCTCTTATGATCCTTTGTATTTCTGTGTTGTCTGTTGTGATCTCTCCATTTTCGTTTCTAATTTTATTGATTTGATTTTTCTCCCTTTGTTTCTTGATGAGTCTGGCTAATGGTTTATCAATTTTATTTATCCTTTCAAAGAACCAGCTTTTGGCTTTGTTGATTTTTGCTATGGTCTCTTTTGTTTCTTTTGCATTTATTTCTGCTCTAATTTTTAAGATTTCTTTCCTTCTACTAACCCTGGGGTTCTTCATTTCTTCCTTTTCTAGTTGCTTTAGGTGTAGAGTTAGGTTATTTATTTGACTTTTTTCTTGTTTCTTGAGGTGTGCCTGTATTGCTATGAACTTTCCCCTTAGGACTGCTTTTACTGTGTCCCACAGGTTTTGGGTTGTTGTGTTTTCATTTTCATTCGTTTCTATGCAAATTTTAATTTCTTTTTTGATTTCTTCTGTGATTTGTTGGTTATTCAGCAGGGTGTTGTTCATCCTCCATATGTTGGAATTTTTAATAGTTTTTCTCCTGTAATTGAGATCTAATCTTACTGCATTGTGGTCAGAAAAGATGCTTGGAATGATTTCTATTTTTTTGAATTTACCAAGGCTAGTCTCTTTCAATTCTGGTTTCCTTGGTGTGTATGCCCAGCAGTGGGATTGCTGGGTCGTATGGCAGTTCTATTTCCAGTTTTTTAAGGAACCTCCACACTGTTCTCCATAGTGGCTGTACTAGTTTGCATTCCCACCAACAGTGTAAGAGGGTTCCCTTTTCTCCACACCCTCTCCAGCATTTATTGATTGTAGATTTTGGATCACAGCCATTCTGACTGGTGTGAATTGATACCTCATTGTGGTTTTGATTTGCATTTCTCTGATAATGAATGATGTTGAGCATCTTTTCATGTGTTTGTTAGCCATCTGTATGTCTTCTTTGGAGAAATGTCTATTTAATTCTTAGGACCATTTTTTGATTGGGTCGTTTATTTTTCTGGGATTGAGCTGCAGGTGTTGCTTGTATATATTTGAGATTAGTTGTTTGTCAGTTGCTTCATTTGCTATTATTTTCTCCCATTCTGAAGGCTGTCTTTTCACCTTACTTTATAGTTTCCTTTGTTGTGCAGAAGCTTTTAATTTTAATTAGATTCCATTTGTTTATTTTTGCTTTTATTTCCAATATTCTGGGAGGTGGGTCATAGAGGATCTTGCTGTGATGTATGTCGGAGAGTGTTTTGTCTATGTTCTCCTCTAAGAGTTTTATAGTTTCTGGTCTTATGTTTAGATCTTTAATCCATTGTGAGTGTATTGTGTATGGTGTTAGAAAGTGTTCTAGTTTCATTCTTTTACAAGTGGTTGACCAGTTTTCCCAGCACCACTTGTTAAAGAGATGGTATTTTATCCGTTGTATATCCTTGCCTCCTTTGTCAAACATAAGGTGCCCATGGGTGCATGGATTTATCTCTGGGCTTTCTATTTTGTTCCATTGATCTATATTTCTGTCTTTGTGCCAGTACCATACTGTCTTGATGACTGTGGCTTTGTAGTAGAGCCTGAAGTCAGGCAGGTTGATTCCTCCAGTTCCATTCTTCTTTCTCAAGATAGCTTTGGCTATTCAAGGTTTTTTGTATTTCCATACAAATTGTGAAACTATTTGTTCTAGCTCTGTGAAAAACACCATTGGTAGCTTGATAGGGATTGCATTGAATCTATAGATTGCTTTAGGTAGTATGACACTTTGCTTTTCAATGCCGCTGCCAAAGCAGAATTTCTGGCCACAATTCCCCCGGTTTACTGAAAAGTCTTCCATCTTTATTGCATTATTTCTAAACCTTTTCACTCAAGCCTCTCCATACCTAATGATGCCTGAAGAACCGCCTCTATTCTGTGCATCATGGAATAACCAGCTCTGGTTATAATACCTAGCACATAAGGTGGGTTCAATTAATATTACTCTAATAAAAAATTGATAGATTAAATCAAATTTCTGTTCAAATATTTGTGTGTCATTTACAAACTAATAGATATTTGGATTGGTTATCACCATTTTGTCATTTCACTGAGCTGAATGTCTCAAGTGTTCTTTAACTAGTAAAAGTATGAAAGTGTTAGTTGTCCAGATGTGTCCAACTCTTTGCAACCCCATGGACTGTAGCCCGCCAGGCTCCTCTATCCATGGGATACTTCAGGCAGGAATATTGGGTTGGATAGTCATTGCCTTCTGCAGGGGGTCTTCCCAACCCAAGGATTGACCCCAGGTCTGTGCTGCAGGCAGATTCTTTACTGTCTGAGCTACCAAGGAAGCCCTCTTTAACTATGGGAGTCACAACGTTTCAGATTTTGAAGGTATGTTAGGAGTTACTTTATGAAAACTCTTTTCTAGATGTGTGAATTACCTCATGCCTGCCTAACAAATCATATTGTTACAAAACTTCATAAATTTTCTCCCATTTACACTTGCTACTGCCCTTTCTTTGCGATTCACATCAGCTCATTTGTCACAAGTTCAAAATACCTCCCTGAAGTAGCTCTTTAATACAACTTTTACTCTCTTTTGCATTTAGCTATTTTATTCCCTCCACTCCAATTGTCAGTTTCAAATTATCTGAATTATTTATGCTGTTGGTTTTTCTATATGTACATGCTGGATTATAAACACTGAAAGCAAGAGGCTTGTCTTTAATTTACCTACATTGCCTTCACTGTCTAATTTGACACCCTTTCAAAAATATTCAAAACTGTCACTTAAGTGATTGAAATCAATTTCCTCAACATCAGTATATGCAAATACATAGGCAATTACATCAAAACATACATATGAGTATATTTCTATTATTACTTTTCTGTTGCTTAGTTCCTGATGCTCGTGTTCTTAATTCCTGTATCTAATGCTAATTCTCATGAACCTGGAGAGTGTCTCTTCCATTCTTTTAAGCTCTCAGGTCGTCTTTTGTCTACCTTGGACTTTGCATCAACTTCCTGAAGAACGTGGCATTCTTCCTCCTCTTTGCCCTTTAGTTCCATCCTAGACACAGTGGCATTTACAAAGCACAGTTCAGAAATACTGGGAGATTTGTGCTTGGGTATGTGAGTGCCTGAGAACATAAGATACAAGAAACAGGTGGAGAAGACATTACTTCTGACACAGATATGAAAGAAATGTTTGCATTATATCAAAGAAGAGCTCAAACTACATGCATCACATTTGCCCAATTTTCAACTGAGTCTACAATGCCTGGAAAAAGACTAATTCCCAAGCAAGTACGCAGAGATTTGATAGAAACAATGAACCATTTTTATTGAGAACAAGTAATTTTGTTAGGATCATCAATACAGTCGTAACAGAGAATCAGAGAATAAAGACTAACATTTGCAAAAGAGTCAGAGATACTACCAAGAAGATTCAGGGCTCAAAGACGCCAATCTAAAGTGGGTATTTACAGATCAAAGCTTCTGTCAGGCATGTGATTTCTTGCAAGTGGAAATCGTGGGTTATAAATCCTTGAATCGGCATTATCTTTAGATGCTTCATCTCAGAAGCAAAAAGGGCTTAGTTAGTGCTGTTCTAGAAGCAAGAAGAATAACATCTCCTGTAGCAAACTGGCCAGTAGCTGCCATAGCCAGAGCCATATCCACAGCCATATCTGGTTCCATAGCCACAGCCATAATAGGGGCCAAATCCACAGCCATATCCTGTCCCATATCCACAGCCGTATCCTGAGCCGTATCCACAGCCATATCTACTTCCATATCCACAGCCATAATAGGGGCTGAACCCACAGCTGTAGCTCTTTCCACAGCCATAGCCACAGGAGTTGCCGTAGTAGTTACAACACATTTTGTCAAGGCAAGAGGGTTCAGGTGGACTGCAAGGCGATGTTTCTGAAGTGTGTGTGTGTCTTCTCCTTCCCTTGGATCTTTATATACTGTCAGTAATTGGCAGGACATACCATTCATTCCCTGACACAGGCAGCAAATATGGAAGCAACATTATGAGCCAGTCACTGTTGACCAATAATGCTTTGCTTAAAATAGCTTCTTATTTTGGAGACTCATTTCATTTAAAGAGCATCATTTTAATTTTCCTCTGCCAAAGAATTTCTCACTAGAATCATGTGCCCAAACACAGACACCCATTTTCAAAACCTCTTATCATTTAGTATATATCTTATTTTAAAAGGCTTGGGAGAAAATGTTAAAAGAAATTCCCCTTAACTTTGTCTTTTTTATTTTCACATCTACCTCTGATCACTTGAAAACAAATATGTCTGTTCATTTTCTTGAATCATTGTAGCTTCTTGCCAGAGTTCTTCACCCAGATACCTACTGCCCAATACCAATTGGCATCTTGTTGTAGAACTCAAGGATGCTCCTAATTCTCCAGGGCACAGAACAACATGTGATAACCAAAAGAAAAATAATCTAGAATGTCAGTACTACTGAGAATAGAAATATTACAGTATAGCTGTGTGTTTGCAAATACGTTTCTCTCTCTATGGATGTTTAAATCCAAACACACTCTTCCTTCTCACTCCAAACTAAACATCTAAACTTTCTAATGCAAAATGTAGCCCAAAAAATGTGTAGCTTTTTAAGTTTCAGTTCAGTTCCGTTCAATTCAGTTGCTCAGTCATGTCTTACTTTTTGCCACCTCATGGACTGCAGCAAGCCAGGGTACCTGTCCATCACCAACACCCAGAGCTTGCTCAAACTCATGTCCATTGAGTTGGTGAGGCCATCCAACCATCTCATCCTCTGTTGTCCTGTTCTCCTGCTGCCTTCAATCTTTCACAGCCTCAGGGTCTTTTCCATTGAGTCAGTTCTTCACATCAGGTAGCCAAAGTATTGGAGCTTTAACTTTAGGATCAGTCCTTTCAATGAATATTCAGGACTGATTTCCTTTAGGATGGACTGATCTGATCTTCTTGCAGTCCAAGGGACTCTCAATAGTCTTCTACACAGTTGAAAAGCATCAATTTTTGGCATTCAGTTTTCTTTATAGTCCAACTCTCACATCCACACATGACCACTGGAAAAACCATAGCTTTAACTAGATGGACCTTTGTTGGCAAAGTAGTGTCTTTGCTTTTTAATATGCTGTCTAGGTTGGTCATAGATTTTTTTCCAAGGAGCAAGCGTCTTTTAATTTCATGGCTGCAGTCACCATCTGCAGTGATTTTGGAGCCCAAGAAAATAAAGTCTCTCACTGTTTCCATTGTTTCCCCTACTATTTGCCATGAAGTGATGGGACCAGGTTCCATGATCTTAGTTTTTTAAATGTTGAGTTTTAGGTGGAGTTTTCATTCTCCACTTTCACTTTCATCAAGAGGCTCTTCAGTTCCTCTTCACTTTCTGCCATAAGGGTGGTGTCATCTTATATATGAGGTTATTGATATTTCTCCCAGCAATCTGGATTCCAGCTTGTGCTTCATCTACCTGGCATTTTGCATGGTGTACTCTGCTTAGAAGTTAAATAAGCAGGGTAACAGTATACAGCCTTGACTTACTCCTTTCCCAATTTAGAGCCAGTTCATTGTTTCATGTCCAGTTCTAACTGTTGCTTCTTGACCTGGATACAGATTTCTCATGAGATGGCTAAGGAGGTCTGGTATTCCCATCTGTTTCAGAATTTTCCACAGTTTGTTGTAATCCACACAGTCAAAGGCTTTGGCATAGTCAATAAGGCAGAAGTAGATGTTTTTCTGGAACTCTCTTGCTTTTTATGTATTAAAGTTGGGGGTGTGTTGTTTTTGCTTATCTCACTTGCTTAAGTGTACCACTATCTTTCATAATCAAGCAGATTTCAATACTTTATATTTTTTACAATAAGTATCATAAAGTCTTCTATTGTACACTCAAATTTCAACAGTGAAATGAGTGGTGATCCAGTACTTTATTGAATGCTTTCAGAGGGAACATTCATCAAGCTTCTGATCTCTTTGTGAAAATTTTCAGTGTTAGGCATTAATCCTTCAGCTGAGAAATCATTCAACCTTTTTTCTCTTCTGTTGATCACTGGTATAATTTTATGACTCTATGTTTAATAAGGAATGATAGGCATAAAGAAAAAATATCTTCATTCCAATCATCATTATGCTTCAGTTTTCTTAAATTTCCTGTCCTCCTTGCAATTTGAAATTATAAGTTTGTTTCACAAATTCTCTATAGTAGACACTTTGCTTTTCAATGCCGCTGCCAAAGCAGAATTTCTGGCCACAATTTCCCTGGGTTACTGAAAAGTCTTCCATCTTTATTTCATTATTTCTAAACCTTTTCACTCAAGCCTCTGCATACCTAATGATGCCTGCAGAACCACCTCTATTCTGTGCATCATGGAATAACCAGCTCTGGTTATAATACCTTGCACATAAGTTGGGCTCAATTAATATTTCTCTAATAAAAAATTGATAGATTAAGTCAAATTTCTGTTCAAATATTTGTGTGTCATTTACAAACTAATAGATATTTGGATTGATTATCACCATTTTGTCATTTCACTGAGCTGAATGTCTCAAGTGTTCTTTAACTAGTGAAAGTATGAAAGTGTTAGTTGTCCAGATGTGTCCAACTGTTTGCAACCCCATGGACTGTAGCCCGCCAGGCTCTTCTATCCATGGAATACTTCAGGCAGGAATACTGGGTTGGATAGTCATTGCCTTCTGCAGGGGATCTTCCCAACCCTAGGACTGAGCCCAGGTCTGTGATGCAGGTAGATTCTTTACTGTCTGAGCCACCAAGGAAGCCCTCTTTAATTAAGGGAGTCACAACGTTTCAGATTTTGAAGGTATGTTAAGAGTTACTTTGTGAAGACTCTTTACTGGATATGTAAGCTATCTCATACATGCTTACTAAATCATATTCTTCCAAAACTTCATGGACTTCTTTTCCCCCTTTACATTTGTTATTGTCCTTTTGAATCTTTCTTTGCAATTGGCATGAAATATCACAAGGTGAAAATACCTCCCTGAAATATCTCTTTAATGCTTCAATCCTTACTCTCTTTCCCACTAAACTGTTTTATTCCCACATCCCAACTGTCAGTTGAAATTATCTTAGTTATTTTTTATTTTCTTATTCTTCACCTACTAGAATGTAAACACTGTGAGAGTAGGAAATTTTTCTTTAATTTTTCTGCTTTGTCTTCAGTGTCTAAGATGAGACCATTTCAAAACTACTCAAAACTGTTTATCATTTAAGTGATTGGAAACAATTTCAACATCAGTGTATACAAACAAATACATTTGCATTTCCATCAAAAGCAGATGATATGATAGAATGTTTGGCTTTTACATGCATTCTTTTGTCTTATATGCTTGACACCTATCTCTGCTTCTTATTTCTCATATATGCTGGAAATTCCCCTTGCTATCCATTATTCCTTTAAGTACCCAGGCCACCTCTAGTTTGTTTTGGAATGTGCATTAACTTCCTAAATAAAGTATCATTCCTCCTGTTTCACCTCCAGCTCCATCCCAGGCACAGAGAGATTTGCAAAGCGCAGTCCTGAAATACTGCTGCTAAGTTTCTTCAGTTTTGTCCAACTCTGTGTGACCCCATAGACGGCAGCCCACCAGGCTCCCCCATCCCTGGGATTCTCCAGGCAAGAACCCTGGATTGGGTTGCCATTTCCTTCTCCAATGCATTAAAGTGAAAAGTGAAAGTGAAGTCGCTCAGTCGGGTCCGACCCTCAGCGACCCCATGGTCTGCAGCCTACCAGGCTCCTCCGTCAATGGGATTTTCCAGGCAAGAGTACTGGAGTGGGGTGCCATTGCCTTCTACTATTTGTGCTTATATATGAGTGCCTAAATATGTGAGAAACAAGAAATCGGTGGGAAAGACATTATTTCTGATGCAGGTATAAAAAGAAATGCTTATATCAAGAACTTCAAAGTTCAGCTTCACATTAGCTCAGGTTTCAACGGAGGCCATAACACCTCAAAACAAAAATTATGCACAAACACATACACAGAGATTTGTTAGAAACAATGAACCATTTTTATTGATAACAAGGGACTTCCCCAACAGTACGGTATTTGGGTCATTACTACAGAGAGTCAGAGATTAAGGGACGAAAGGTTAACATTTGGAAAAAAGACAGATGATACCACCATGGAGCTTCAGGCCTCAAAGATGCCAATCTTAAAAACGGTAGTCAAAGGTCAAAGCTCTGTCTTGCATGTAATTTCCTGCATATAGAAATCATGACTTTTCAATCCTTGAATCAGCATTATCTTATGTGTGGTTTCAGATGTAAATGGTGTTTTAGGTGTTGACGTTCTAGCAGCAAGAAGAATAACATCTCCCGTAGCAGACTGGCCCGTAAGTGTCGTAGCCAGAGCCATATTCACAGCCACAGCAGGAGCCGTATCCACAGCCATATCTGGTTCCATAACCGCAGCCATAACGGGAGCTGTATCCACAGCCATAATAGGGGCTCAATCCACAGCCATATCCTGAACCATATCCACAGCCAGTCCCATATCCACGGCCATATCTGGTTCCATAACCACAGCCATAATAGGGGCTCAATCTACAGCTGTAGCTGTTTCCACAGCCATAGCCACAGGAGTTGCCGCAGTAGTTACAACACATGTTGTCAAGGGAAGAGGATTCAGGTGGACTGCAAGGCGATGTTTCTGAAGTGCATGTGTTTTCTCCTTCCCATGGACCTTTGTATACTGTCAGTAAGTGGCAGAGCATACCACTCATTCCCTGACATAGACAACAAATATGGAAGCGACCACCACGTGCTGGTCACTTTTGACAACTGATAATTTGCCTAAAGTAGCTAGTTATTTTGGAGATATTTAAAGAGCATCATTTTAATTTGCTCTGCCAGAGAATTTTTTCAGTAGAATCATGTGCCTCTAAACAGATACCCATTTCCAAAATTTCCTATCATTTAATATATATCTTATATTAAAGGTGAGAAGCAATGTAGAAAAAATTTGCCCCTTTCTCTCTCTTCTTTCTTAAATCATTTGCCTCTGGCCATGAGAAAAGAATATTCCTACCCCTTTTCTTGAATCATTGCAGATTCATTTATAGAAGCCAAAGATGCTGATGATTCTGCATTCACAAAGAAGCCCCCAACAAGAAAAAATCTTGTCCAAACTGTCAATAGTGTTAAGAATAGAAATCCTGTTTTATAGCTACATATTTATAAATGATTCTCTATCTGTAGATGCCTAAATCCAAACGTACCCTGTTCTCTCATCTAAAGGAACACCGGACCTTTCCATCATCAAAGATGTGGTCAAATTTTTTTGTTTGTGGACTTTTCTTTGCATATCTTCTTGTATAGACTTTACTTTCATATCACCATTTTCAGAATCAGGCAGGTTCCAAATTTTTAAGTTTTTTTTTTTTTATTCAACTATATTTGATTTACAATATTGTGTTAGTTTAGGGAGTACAGCATAATGATTCAGTATTTTTGAATATTATACTCCATTATAAATTATTACAACATAATAAATAATTCACCATGCTATATAGTATATCTTTATTGCTCATCTATTTTATAAACAGTAGTTTGCATCTGCTAATCCAGTGGCACTAATTGGTCCCTCCCCGTTGCTATCTCCTTTCGTAACTAAAAGATTGTTTTCTATATCTTTGGGTCTCTTTCTGTCTTACATATGCATTCATTTTATAATTTTTAGAGTCTTCATATAACTGAAGTAATACAGTATTTGTCTTCCTTTATCTGCCTTATTCCTCTGCCTGAACATCTGTCACTAAGAGTATTCTCTAGATCTTTCCATTTTGCTGCAAATGGTAGTATCTCATTTTTATGTCTGAGTAATATTCCATGATGTGTTTATGTACACATATACATGTACACATATCTTCTTAAATGAGCTGAGAGATGTTTGAATGCTTCCATATGTGAGATATTATAAACATTATTGCTAGGAACACTGGAGTGTATGTATCTTTTCAAGTTAGTGTTTTCAGTTTTTCCTGATATGTACCCAGGAGTAGAATTGCTGGATCATATGGCTGTCCTATTTTTAGGTTTTTAGGGAACTTCCATACTGATTTCCATAGTGGTTGAACCAATAATTTTCATTGCCCAAGAGTGTTCAAGTGGTTCCTTTTCCCATATCCTTTAAAACTTCTGATATTTACTGATTGCTTTGGTGATAAGTATTCTGACAGATGTGAGTTGATATTGCATCATTGTTTTAATTTGCATTTTTCTGATAATTGGTAATATTGAGCATCTTTTCTTCTCCTGTTAGCCATCTGTGTGTTCTATGTGCCTTTTTATGCCAATACCATGCTATTTTGATTACTGTAGATTTACAAGATAGGCAGTTTGGGAGAGTTATGTCTCCAGCATTATTGTTTTTTTCTGAAGAGTGCTTTGCCAATAAGTAGTCTTTTGTCGTTCTAGTTTTAAGATTATTTTTCTATACATTTTAAAACTATTTAAGGATTATTCTAGTTCTGTGAATTTTAGGATTTTTTTGGTCTAGTTCTGTAAAAAATATCATGGGTACTGGATAGAAATTGCATTAAATCTGTAGATTTCTTTGTGTATTATGGCCATTTTAATAATATTAACTTTTCCAATACAAGGGAATGGGATATCTTTCCATTTTTGCATGTAATTTTCAATTTTCTTTATCAAAGTTTTATGGTTTTCAGAATATACTTCTTTCGCTTCCTTAAGTTGATTCCTAGGTATCATTTGTAGAACCAATAGGATTTCTTTTTACTTTCACTTCCTAATACTTCATAATTAGTGTATAGAAACATAACAGATTTCTCTATACTCATCCTGTAACATACAATCTACTGAATGAACTTATTAGCTCTAAGAGGTTTTTGGTGGAGACTTTCGAGTTCTCTGTACAAAGTGCATCATCTGCAAGTAGTGACAGTGTTACCCCATCTTTCCAATATGTTTTATTTCTTCTTGTTGCTACAGCTAGAATATCCAATTCTACTTTAAATAGAAGTGGTGAGAATGAGCATCCTTGTCTTATTCCTGAATTTAGCAGGAAAGATTTCACCTTTTCACCAATGAATATTATGTTGGCTGTGAATTGCTCATAAACAGTCTTTATTATATTCAGCTATTTCCCCCTAAACCACTTTGATGAGAGTTTTTAACTTAAATGGATGCTGATTTTTTTGAAACTATTTTTATGCATTTATTGAAGTGACCATGTATTTTTTGTCTTTCTTTTTGTTAACATAGGTGTACCACAGTGATTGATTGCATATGTTAATTGACTTTGTGACCCAGGATTAAATTCAACTTGATCACAGTGAATGATGCTTCTTTGTATTTTTTAATTTGGTTTGCTAACATTTTGTGGAGGGCTTTTTTTTTTTTTTTTTTTGGTAGTGTTTTTCTCTAGTTTGGCAGCAAGGTAATGGTGGTCTAGTATTGGGATAAATTAGGGCATGTTCCCTCATCTTCAGTTAGCTGGAATAGTTTGAGAAGGATAAATATAAGTTATTTTCTATATGTTTGGTAGAATTCCCCTGGAAATTTTTTTAACTACTGCTTTAATTTCATTTCTGGTGATCAGTATGTTCAAATTATTTGCTTCTTCTTAACTCAGTCTTGGTATGCTCTTTCTAGAAATTTGTGTTTCCTCCAGGTTATCCAATTTGTTAGTATATAACTGTTCACAGTATTTTCTTATGATTTTTTGTATGTCTGTGGTATCTCCTAGTCCTAGGGATTGGAAGGTAGAAAAATATATACCCTGAGGAGGAAATCTATGAAGTGAAGTGAAGTGAAAGCTATTCAGTCGTGTTTGACTCTCTGTGACTAGAGCCTGCCAGGCTCCTCTGTCCATGGAATTCTCCAGGCAAGAATTCTGGAGTGCATAGCCATTCCATTCTCCAGGGGATCTTTCCAACCCAGCAATCAAACCCAGGTCTTTTATATCTTCTGCATTGCATGCAGATTCTTTACCATCTGAGCCACCAGAAAAGTCCATATATAGTCCTAATTATGGGAATCTTTAGAACATATTTCACACTGTATAATAAGCCTTTGATCTTGACTCAAATGCCTTACTGCAAGATGATACTTAATTCAAATTATCAAAATAGACATAGTCCTAGAAATAAAATATATTTCTACTATGGAATAATCTTTTTACTTCTGTGGAGTTTCAAAAATACTAATATCAAATTTTTGCATAAACATGTTCCCAAGACATATGCTTTAAAAATAGAACATAAAGTTATTCTTTAGTTTCTGAACTTGAAAATGTGCGTGATTCTATGTCCATTAAGTTGACATAATGTTGACACTGTATTTTGGGTAATAAATTACTATACAAAATTGCCCAGTCAGAGTGCAAAAAGGTCAATAGGAAGGTAATTTATATTCGGAGGGGTTTTGCTTCCTCATCATAAAAGCTTTTTTAATTAGGGTATACATATGTGGATACCATAGAATGACTTCTTTTATGTTACAAAGCTATTACATTAAATTCAGACTAAATCAGGATTACAGTACAAATAAATATGGGTATTTTAAAGCTACTACTAGACAAGAATTTAAAACTATGGAATAAGAAAAATAAGATTTCAAAAATTTGATTTTTATTGGAGTATAGTTGATTGACAATGTTGTGCTAGTTTCTGCAATACAGCAAAGTGAATCAGTTATATATATATACCTATATCCATTCCTTTTTTAGATTCTATTCTTATATAGGTCATTACAGAATATTGGGCAGAGTTCCCTGTGCTATACAGTACATTTTTATTAGTTATCTATTTTATATATAGTAGTGTAAATATGTCATTTTCAACCTCCCAGTTTATCCCTCCTTCCCCTCCCCATCCCTTGGTAACCATGCTTGTTTTCTACTTCTGTGACTCTATTTCTGTTTTATAAATAGGTTCATTTGTACTATTATGTTTAGATTTCTTAGAAATCTAAAGAAAGCAGTATCATATATTTGTCATTCACTGTCTGCCTTACTTCACTCTGTACAAGAATTTCTAGGTCCACCTTGTCACTGCAAAATATATATATATATATATATTTAAAATTAAAATTTATGTTTGGATTCTAAAAAGTGCATACTTAAATAACATGTAATAAATGATAATCACAAAAATAAATATATATAGCCAAGAGGGGAAAAATGAAAAGGAAAGGGAGATAAAGTGAATAGCATTTATTGAGTAAAATTCCTGACCAGAACACTAAATAGGTATGAAACATAAGGAAAGCATTATGTAAAAATAGGTAGGCCTCATTTTAGAAAGAAGAAATTTGCATTTAGACAATTTAATCATATAATCAAATGTCTTTACAGTATATGTGGCTCTCCAATGTTTGACTATATGTTTGATTTGATTCATCCATTTTTATGGAAGAATATTGAGTCCAAATTATCAGGGACTGTACTCAGAGCTGGTTTTTCAAGGATGCACAGAATAGGAGTTGTCTTTACTGTTTTAAAATGGTATAAAGAGATCTGAATGGAAAGGTATTAGAAATAATGCAATAAAGATAACAGAGTTTTTCAATAATCCAGGGATACTGTGACCAGAGAGTTGTTGGCTTTGGTACTGAAAAGTAAAGTGTCTGTACCAGAGAATTTGTCAAGTAGAATTTATAGTTTTGAATTTCAAGGCGGACAGAAAAGGTAAGAAACTGAAGGATAAGAAGAATGGAATGGGATCATATGTTCTTTATGTTTATGGTTAGGAATGAAACAGCAGAGTGTTCAGATTAGACCAGTGACCAATATCAGAAAAATCGGTAGAATGATTTCTCAACAGAAGGAAAAATGTCTGATAATGAAACTTCTCAAAAATTGAGGTTGGCAGCCTTGTGAAAATCGCTGTTAAAGGCATTCCATAAAGTACTCGATCACCACTTATTGCTTTGTTGTCGAAATTCAAGTATATCCAGTGGAAAGAATGATCTTGACTATCCTCCCTTCCAATTCAGATTTCATGGTTGTTACAGTGAAAAATAATCTAAATTTTGGAGTCTGCCAGATTCTAAAAAAGTTGATTTAAGTAAAACATAGAAACTAAGATAAGCAAAAAGAAAAAGAAAAAATGCCCCCCTACCCCAACAAAGCAACATGACTGAATGTTTGGTCATGAAAGGTTGAATGTTTGGTATAAAGTTACATTTAAATTAGTGAGGCAAGACATAGTTTTAATAAACTTTGGTAAGTGCTTTGACATGTGTCTGCACATAAGAACCAGGAGGTGCTGGCGGTGGTGGCTTAGTTGCTAGGTCATGTCAAACTGTTTGTAACCCCATGGACATATAGCCCACCAGGCCCCTCTGTCCTTTGGATTTCCCAGGCAAGAACACTGGAGGAGGTTGCCATTTCCTCCTCCAGGGCATCTTCCAGACCCAGGGATCAAACCTACATCTCTTGCATTGCAAGCAGATTCTTTCCTGAGCCACTAGGGAAGCCCCAGGACCAAGAGGAGGATGATCCAGTTCAGACAATAACATGGAGGAAAGGCATCTCACAGGAGCTGATTACAGATCGGAGTTTTGATCAACAAATAGATTTTTTTTAAGCCAAGAAATTTGGTGGCAAGGAAAATATTAACAGCAGAAGAAATGATACTCATTTCCCTCTTTTACATGTCAAAAAGGTAAGTGTGTTAGAGAGGATTATTTAGAAGAAAGGAGACATATTATATTTCAAAGTCACAATGAACATTTTTGTAGAAGGTTGAGAACTTCTGATTAATGTACATATGAATAAGGATAAAATTGAGTTTTGTGGTACTTGATGTCATGAATGTATTAGGAGCTGAGATGGGCTTTTGCTGTAAGTATCAGAGTGACCCTACTTACCTTTAGCCTTTGAACTAAATGTGTAAGGAACAGTAGTGAGAAAGGGAGGAGCTAAGATGGCAGAGGAGTAGGATGGGAGAACACTTTCTCCCCCACAAATTCATCAAAAAAACATTTAAATGCCGAGTAAATTCCAGAAAACAACTTCTGAATTCTGGAAGAGGACATCAGGCACCCAAAAAAGTAACCCAAGTCTTCAAAAGGAGGTAGGAAAAAATATAAAAGACAAAAAAAGAGACAAAAGAGGGAGGGACAGAGTTCCATCCTGGGAAGGGAGTCTTAAAAAGAGAGAAGTTTCCAAACACCAGGAAACCTTCTCACTGTAGAATCTGTGCTGAGCCTTGGAAGCACAGAGGGCAACACAACAGGGAGGAAAAATAAATAAACAATTAAAACCTGCAGATTGCAAGCCCTACAGTAACTCCCCCAGCGGAGAAGCAGCGCAGACGCCTGCACACGCCACTAGCAAGCAGGGGCTGGGCAGGGAGGCGCGGGGCTGGCTGCATCGCTTAGAGTAAGGATCTGACCTGAATACCCCGAGCGCTATCTGAGCAAAATAATTTGGGCTAGCAAGCCAGACTGTGGGATATCTACCACGTGAAAAGCCAGCCCTAACCTAAGACACCGCCAGGCCCCCACACAGAACAAAGGACTGAACAGAGATAGCCGGTGGCAGACCATCCCCCTCTGATGACAGGCAGCCAGAGCCGGAAGGGGGCAATCGCAGCCCCAGAGAGACATTATCTATAAACTGTAAGCAGGCTTTTTTGCTAACTAAAACTTCTTGGGGGTCTGGACGGTCAACATCCACCTGAGAAGGTGCACGGGTTGTACACCTAGATAACCAAGCGGCGGGGAGGCGATAAGTCACAGCAATTGTGCTCGCCAAACACCTCATCACCTGAGCTGCTCGGACCTGGGAAGGGCACAAAACTCAGGCCCAACCAAGTCTGGGCCTCTGAGGACTACCTGAGTGCCTGAACCTGAGCGGCTTGGACCCGGCAGGTGCAAGCAGCCCAGGGCCGGCCACGGATGGTTCCCGGCGGAGCAACCTAGAGCCTGAGCAGTGTGGGCAGGGAGGCTACACGCGCCGTGAACGGGGGCAGACCCAGTGTGGCTGAGGCACTGCGAGCACATGCCAGTGTTATTTTGTTTGCAGCATCCCTCCCTCCCCACAGCGCAACTGAACAAGTGAGCCTAAAAAAAAAAAAAAAAGTGTCCACCACTGTCCCCTTTGGGTCAGGGCGGAAACCAGATACTGAAGAAACCAGCAAACAGAAGAAGCTATAACAGAGGGAACCACCTTGGAAGCTACAGGCAATAGATTAAACCCTGTGGTTAGTACTGACTACATAGGAAGGGGCCTATAGATCTTGAGAAATGTAAGTTGGATGAAGGAACTAGCCAAAAATGAACTGACCCCACAATACTCACAACAAAACCAGAGAAAGTCCTAGATATATTTTTACTATTTTTACGATCATTCTTTCTTTTTTTTTTAATTAAAAAAATTTTAAGTCCTCTATTATTCTTTTAATTTTCACTTTTATAACCTACTATTACTTTGCAAAAAAAAAAAAAAGACCCTATTTTTTTAAAGCAAACTTCATATATATATATATTTTATAACTTCTGTGACCTTTTTTTTTCTTCTTTTCTTTAACACTGTATTTTTGAAATTCCAAACTCTAATATAGATTTTTAATTTTTGCTTTTATGTATTTGTCACCAATTTTGTACCTTTAAGAACCCAATCTTCAGTACCCATTTTTCACTAGGGAGCGAGATTACTGGCTTGACTGCTCTCTCTCCCTTTGGACTCTCCTTTTTCTCCACTGGGAAGCCTGTGTCTCCTCCCTAACCCCTCTCTACTCTACCCAACTCTGTGAATTTCTGTATGTTCCAGACGGTGGAGAACACTTAGGGAACTGATTACTGGCTGGATCTGTCTCCCTCCTTTTCAATCCCCCCTTTTATCCTCCTGGCCACCTCTGTCTCCTTCCTCCTTCTTCTCTTCTCTGTATAACTACGTGAACATATCTAAGCAGTCCAGCTGTGGAATGCACATAAGGAAGTGATTACTGGCTAGCCCACTCTCTCCTCTATTGATTCCACCTCATCTCATTTGGGTCACCTCTAACTCCCTCCTCCCTCTTCTCTTCTCCATGTAACGCTGTGAACCTCTCTGGGTGACCCTCACGGTGGAAAAACTTTTCATCTTTAACGTAGATGTTTTATCAATGGTGCTGTATAGAAGGAGAAGTTTTGAAACCACTGTAAAAATAAGACCAATAACTGGAAGCAGGAGGCTTAAGTCCAAACCCTGACACCAGGGAACTCCTGACTCCAGGGATCATTAATTGACAGGAGCTCATCAAACGCCTCCATGCATACACTGAAACCAAGCACCACACAAGAGCCAACAAGTTCCAGGGCAAGACATACCAAGCAAATTCTCCAGCAACACAGGAACACAGCCCTGAGCTCCAAGATACAGGCTGCCCAAAGTCACCTCAAAACCATAGACAACTCATAACTCATTACTGGACACTTCATTGCACTCCAGAGAGAAGAAATTCAGCTCCACCCACCAGAACACCGACACAAGCTTCCCTAACCAAGAAACCTTGACAAGCCACCTGTACAAACCCACACAGCGAGGAAACGCCACAATAAAGAGAACTCCACAAACTGCCAGAATACAGAAAGGACACCCCTAACTCAGCAATTTAAACAAGATGAAGATACAGAGGAATACCCAGCAGATAAAGGAACAGGATAAATGCCCACCAAACCAAACAAAAGAGAAAGAGATAAGGAATCTACCTGATAAAGAATTCTGAAAAATGATAGTGAAATTGATCCAAAATCTTGAAATCAAAATGAAATCACAGATAAATAGCCTGGAGACAAGGATTGAGAAGATGCAAGAAAGGTTTAACAAGGACCTAGAAGAAATAAAAAAGAGTCAATATATAATCAATAATGCAATAAATGAGATCAAACACATTCTGGAGGCAACGAATAGTAGAATAACAGAGGCAGAAGATAGGATTAGTGAACTAGAAGATAGAATGGTAGAAACAAATCAGAGAAGAAAAAAGAAAAACGAATTTAAAAAAATGAGGACAATCTCAGAGATCTCCAGGACAATATTAAATGCTACAACATTCGAATCATAGGGGCCCCAGAAGAAGAAGACAAAAAGAAAGACCATGAGAAAATACTTGAGGAGATAATAGTTGAAAACTTCCCTAAAATGGGGAAGGAAATAATCACCCAAGTCCAAGAAACCTAGAGAGTCCCCAACAGGATAAACCCAAGGTGAAACACCCCAAGACACATATTAATCAAATTAACAAAGATCAAACACAAAGAACAAATATTAAAAGCAGTAAGGGAAAAAAAACAAATAACACACAAGGGAATTCCCATAAGGATAACAGCTGATCTTTCAATAGAAACTCTTCAAGCCAGGAGGGAATGGCAAGACATACTTAAAGTAATGAAAGAAAATAACCTACAGCCCAGATTATTCTACCCAGCAAGGATCTCATTCAAATATGAAGGAGAAATCAAAAGCTTTACAGACAAGCAAAAGCTGAGAGAATTCAGCACCACCAAACCAGGTCTCCAACAAATATTAAAGGATATTCTCTAGACAGGAAACACAAAAATGGTGTATAAATTTGAACCCAAAACAATAAAGTAAATGGCAATGGGATCATACTTATCAATAATTACCTTAAACATAAATGGGTGGAATACTTATCAATAATTACCTTAAATGTAAATAGGTGGAATGCCCCAACCAAAAGACAAAGACTGGCTGAATGGATACAAAAATAAGACCCCTACATATGCTGTCTACAAGAGACCCACCTCAAAACAGGGGACACATACAGACTGAAAGTGAAGGGCTGGAAAAAGATTTTCCATGCAAATAGGGACCAAAAGAAAGGAGGAGTAGCAATACTCATATCAGATAAAATAGACTAAAACAAAGGATGTGAAAAGAGACAAAGAAGGTCACTACATAATGAACAAAGGATCAATCCAAGAAGAAGATATAACAATTATAAATTTATATGCACCCAACACGGGAGCACCGCAATATGTAAGACAAATGCTAATAAGTATGAAAGGAGAAATTAACAATAACACAATAATAGTGGGAGACTTTAATACCCCACACACACCTATGGATAGATCAACTAAACAGAAAAGTAACAAGGAAACACAAACTTTAAATGATACAATAGACCAGTTAGATCTAATTGATATCTATAGGACATTTCACCCCAAAACAATGAATTTCACCTTTTTCTCAAGCGCACATGAAACCTTCTCCAGGATAGATCACATCCTGGGCCATAAATCTAGCCTTGATAAATATAAAAAAATTGAAATCATTACAAGCATCTTTTCTGACCACAATGCAGTAAGATTAGATCTCAATTACAGGAGAAAAATGATTAAAAATTCCAACATATGGAGGCTGAACAACACGCTGCTGAATAACCAACAAATCACAGAAGAAATCAAAAAAGAAATCAAAATTTGCATAGACATGAATGAAAATGAAAACACAACAAGCCAAAACCTGTGGGACACTGTAAAAGCAGTCCTAAGGGGAAAGTTCATAGCAATACAGGCATACCTCAAGAAACAAGAAAAGAAGTCAAATAAATAACCTAACTCTACACCTAAAGCAACTAGAAAAGGAAGAAGTGAAGAACCCCAGGGTTAGTAGAAGGAAAGAAATCTTAAAAATTAGGGCAGAAATAAATGCAAAAGAAACAAGAGAGACCATAGCAAAAATCAACAAAGCCAAAAGCTGGTTCTTTGAAAGGATAAATAAAATTGACAAACCATTAGCCAGACTCATCAAGAAACAAAGGGAGAAAAATCAAATTCATAAAATTAGAAATGAAAATGGAGAGATCACAACAGACAACACAGAAATACAAAGGATCATAAGAGACTACTATCAGCAATTATATGCCAATAAAATGGACAACGTGGAAGAAATGGACAAATTCTTAGAAAAGTACAACTTTCCAAAACTGGACCAGGAAGAAATAGAAAATTTACCAGACCCATCACAAGCACGGAAATTGAAACTGTAATCAAAAATCTTCCAGCAAACAAAAGCCCAGGTCCAGACAGCTTCACAGCTGAATTCTACCAAAAATTTAGAGAAGAGCTACCACCTATCCTACTCAAACTCTTCCAGAAAATTGCAGAGGAAGGTAAACTTCCAAACTCATTCTATGAGGCCACCATCACCCTAATACCAAAACCGGACAAAGATCCCACAAAAAAAGAAAACTACAGGCCAATATCACTGATGAACATAGATGCAAAAATCCTTAACAAAATTCTATAAATCAGAATCCAACAACACATTATAAAGATCATACACCATGACCAAGTGGGCTTTATCTCAGGGATGCAAGGATTCTTCAATATCTGCAAATCAATCAATGTAATACACCACATTAACAAATTGAAAAATAAAACCATATGATTATCTCAATAGATGCAGAGAAAACCTTTGACAAAATTCAACATCCATTTATGATAAGAATTCTCCAAGAAGCAGGAATAGAAGGAACATACCTCAACATAATAAAAGCTATATATGACAAACCCACAGCAAACATTATCCTCAATGGTCAATAATTGAAAGCATTTCCTCTAAAGTCAGGAACAAGACAAGGGGGCCCACTTTCACCATTACTATTCAACATAGTTTTGGAAGTTTTGGTCACAACAATCAGAGCAGAAAAAGAAATAAAAGGAATCCAAATTGGAAAAGAAGAAGTAAAACTCTCACTGTTTACAGATGACATGATCCTCTACATAGAAAACCCTAAAGACTCCACCAGAAAATTACTAGAACTAATCAACTTTACTAAGTTGCAGGTTATTAACTCAACACACAGAAATCCCTTACATTCCTATACACTAATAATGCGAAAACAGAAAGAGAAATTAAGGAAACAATTCCATTCACCATTGCGGAAAGAATAAAATACTTAGGAATATATCTACCTAAAGAAACTAAAGACCTATATATAGAAAACTATAAAACACTGGTGAAAGAATTCAAAGAGGACACTAATAGATGGAGAAATATACCATGTTCATGGATTGGAAGAATCAATATAGTGAAAATGAGTATACTACCCAAAGCAATTTATAGGTTCAATGCAATCCCTATCAAGCTACCAACAGTATTCTTCACAGAGCTAGAACAAATAATTTCACAATTTGTATGGAAATACAAAAAACCTCAAAGAGCCAAAGTGATCTGGAGAAAGAAGAATGGAACTGGAGGAATCAACCTACCTGACTTCAGGCTCTACTACAAAGCCACAGTCATCAAGACAGTATGGTACTAGCACAAAGACAGAAATATAGATCAATAGAACAAAATAGAAAGCCCAGAGATAAATCCATGCACCTATAGACACCTTATCTTTGACAAAGGAGGCAAGAATATACAATGGATTAAGACAATCTCTCTAACAAGTAGTGCTGGGAAAACTAGTCAACCACTTGTAAAAGAATGAAACTAGAACACTTTCTAACACCATACACAACAATAAACTCAAGATGGATTAAAGATCTAACCATAAGAGCAGAAACTATAAAACTCCTAGAGGAGAACATAGGCAAAACACTCTCCGACATACATCACAGCAGGATCCTCTATGACCCACCTCCCAGAATATTGGAAATAAAAGCAAAAATACACAAATGGGATCTAATTAAAATTAAAAGCTTCTGCACAACAAAGGAAACTATAAGCAAGGTGAAAAGACAGCCTTCAGAATGGGAGAAAATAATAGCAAATGAAGCAACTGACAAACAACTAATCTCAAAAATATACAAGCAACTTCTACAGCTCAATTCCAGAAAAATAAATGACCCAATCAAAAAATGGGCCAAAGAACTAAATAGACATTTCTCCAAAGAAGACATACAGATGGCTAACAAACACATGAAAAGATGCTTAACATCACTCATTATCAGAGAAATACAAATCAAAACCACTATGAGGTACCATTTCACGCCAGTCAGAATGGCTGTGATCCAAAAGTCTACAAGCAATAAATGCTGGAGAGGATGTGGAGAAAAGGGAACCCTCTTACACTGTTGGTGGGAATGCAAACTAGTACAGCCACTATAGACAACAGTGTGGAGATTCCTTAAAAAACTGGAAATAGAACTGCCTTATGATCCAGCAATCCCACTGCTGGGCATACATACTGAGGAAACCAGAATTGAAAGAGACACGTGTACCCCACTGTTCATCGCAGCACTGTTTATAATAGCCAGGACATGGAAGCAACCTAGATGTCCATCAACAGATGAATGGATAAGAAAGTTGTGGTACATATACATAATGGAGTATTACTCAACCATTAAAAAGAATACATTTGAATCAGTTCTAATGAGGTGGATGAAACTGGAACCTATTATACAGAGTGAAGTATGCCAGAAAGAAAAACAGTAGTACAGTATACTAATGCATATATATGGAATTTAGAAAGATGGTAACAATAACCCTGTGTACGAGACAGCAAAAGAGACACTGATGTATAAAACAGTCTTTTGGACTCTGTGGGAGAGGGAGAGGGTGGATGATTTGGGAGAATGGCATTGAAATACGTATAATATCATATATGGAACGAGTCGCCAGTCCAGGTTTGATGCATGATACTGGATGCTTGGGGCTGGTGCACTGGGACGACCCAGAGGGATGGTATGGGGAGGGAGGAGGGAGGAGGGTTCTGGATGGGGAACAGATGTATACATGTGGTGGATTCATTTTGATATTTGGCAAAACCAATACAATATTATAAAGTTTAAAAATAAAATATAATTTTTAAAAATAAATAAATAACAAAAGCAAATAAATAAATAGATAAAGTGAAGCCTAGAAATTGCAATGTAAGCAGCAGCCAACGTACCAGAGACTGGTGCTGACATATGCTAATTGCAATCCTTTAAAAATCTGCTCATTAAAACAAGATTTATTAGGCAACCTTGGCAAACCTGATTCCTTACTTCACATACCAAAGGGCAATGGAATTTGTTTAAATAAAATAGAATAATTCTGCCTTCTAACTAATTTTGATAGGTCCTGTGATCCCATTTAATCTGAATCAGTGATGCATTACTATGATGTAACAGTTGCAAAGCATCTCCCAATAAAACAGAAAAAAATGTAAAAAAAAAAAAAAAATAGGGAAGGGGTATGCATTCAGTGACCAGCTTGCTAGCTTCACCATATTTATCAAAGCAGAGGGCTTGTGGGCTCAAGATTTACAGCCTGTGACCTTTGGCAAGTCGGTTAAACCCTCGGTATCTCAGTTTTCTTCTCTGTGAAAATGGACCTGGTATTTCTCATCACCCTGACTTATGGTGGGACCTAAAAATCCTGGGGAAACACCACCCCTGGTTTCCCTGAAGCTCTTCTCAGTAGTTGGTTCTCCATGCTCAATGCCACTCTTTCTTCAGTGCCAAATAGCACTCCTCTGAGAAGGCTTTCAGCATCACTTATTCAGCTAAGCCTGGCTAGTGTCCCCAGGGAGAAAGAGGGGAAGAGGGAGGGATCAAGGAGGGAGACCTCAACAAGGGCAAAGTTAACTTGGGGATGTCTTTAGATTTAAATTTATCTGAATGATATGTTTGCATCAAGTAAAGACCAAATAAAACCCCAGAAATCTGTATTAAAAAAAAAAAAAAAAAGGAACAGTAGTGATAGAAAAGGGCAAGAATGATTGAGTGAGGGGAATGGACTAACATCTCATAACACGAAACTCTAATAAGACTTTATGTGAAAAAATGAGTTTCTGGTCTAACTGAGCTCTTCTGATTCTTCAGCCAAATAAAGTTGGTTAAACTGTTAAAGTCTCCTCAATGGTGAGACTCAGGTAGCTACAAAAAAGAGAGAAAAAGAGGGCTGCCCCACGTGAACAGGACCTTCCATTGCCTGGTGCATGGAAGAAGAAAATACAAGAAGGAACACATGCAGCATACTGTCTCCACGCCTGTAAGTCTTCACTCTTTCTGGGAATGGAGTTCATTTTGAATTATCAGATACTGATCAGATTCTTAGGATTTGAGGAGAGTCGGACAAGGCAGGGGTAAGGAATGCAGAAAGGGTAGTGATTCAGGAAAGGAGACAGGAATATTCCTTTTCCTGTGGTCAGAAGCAGGTATTTTGGAAAACTGAGAGAGAAAAGGAGGCAAAATTGTCTGACATTCCCCAACAAGCTTGTTTTATAAGGTATCTGTTAAATGAGAGGAGATTTTGAAAATGATCAGCTTTGGGTCACACGATTCTACTAAGACAGTTTGTCAGCAGAACAAATTAAAGTGAAGCTCTTAAAATGAAACAGGAGTCTCCCAAATAATGAGCTATTTTAAGCAAACTTTAGTGATTGTCAGCGGTGACGTGACTGGCTCATAATGTTGCTTCCATATTTGTTGTCTATGTCAGGGAATGAATGGTATGCTCTGCCAGTTACTGCCAGTATATAAAGGTCCATGGGGAGGAGACACACACACTTCAGGAACAGCCTCTTGCAGTCCACCTGAATCCTCTTGCCTTGACAACATGTGTTGTAACTACTACGGCAACTCCTGTGGCTATGGCTGTGGAAAGAGCTACAGCTGTGGGTTCAGCCCCTATTATGGCTGTGGATATGGAAGTAGATATGGCTGTGGATACGGCTGTGGATATGGGACAGGATATGGCTGTGGATTTAGCCCCTATTATGGCTGTGGTTATGGAACCAGATATGGCTGTGGATATGGCTCTGGCTATGGCAGCTACTGGCCAGTTTGCTACAGGAGATGTTATTCTTGCTGCTAGAACATCACCATCTTAGCCTAGTATGCTTTGAAAAGAGGAATCTAAAGATAATACTGCTTCGAGAATCTGTAACCCATGATTTGTGCTTGCAAGAAATTGTATACATGACAGAAGTTTTGACCTCCAACTACCCATTTTTTGATTGACGTCCTTGAGGTCTGAAGATCAATGGTGATATCATCTGACTCTTCCAAATTTAGCCTTTACTCCTTAATCCCTGAGTCTCTGTTATGACTGTGTTAATGATCCTAACATTCTAAAGCTTTGATAACCCCTTATCCTCAATAAAAATGGCTCATTGCTTCTAACAAATCTCTGTGTACTGCTTATGAATTAGTCTTTCGTGAGGTGCTATGGCCTTTTTCAAAGACTGGGCTAAGAGGTTGCTTGAACCTTGAGTTCTTTGATATAATACAAGCATTTCTTCTTGTATTTGCACCAAAAATAATACCTTCTCCAACTATTTCTTGTATCTCACATGCTCAGGCACTCACATACACAAGCACAAATCTCACAGTATTTCAGAACCATGCTGAACCATGCAAATCTCAATGTGTCGAGAATGGAGCTGGAGGAGACAGTGGAGGAGGAATGACACACATTCAGGTGGTCATGACAAACTCCAGGTGCAGGAGAGACAATCTGATTTCCTGCAGGAGTAATGGAATAGAAGAGATGCTTCCCACAAGCAATGAGAAATTGGAAGCAGAGTTGGGTGTTAGGCACTTGAAAATAAAGAACTAAGGAATGTATATTCTTTGCAGTCAAAGATGGAGAAGCTCTATACAGTCAGCAAAAACAAGACCAGGACCTGACTGTAGCTCAGATCATGAACTCCTTATTGCCAAATTCAAACTTCAATTGAAGAAAGTGTGGAAAACCACTAAACCATTCAGGTATGACCTAAATCAAATCCCTTACAAATATACAGTGAAAGTGAGAAATAGATTTAAAGGACTAGATCTGATGGACAGAGTGCCTGATGAACTATGAACAGACTTAGTGACATTGTACATGAGAAAGGAATCCAGACCATCCCCAAGAAATAGAAATGCAAAAAAGTAAAATGGCTATCTGAGGAGGCCTTACAAATAGCTGTGAAAAGAAGAGAAGCAAAAGGCAAAGGAGAAAAGGAAAGATATACCCATCTGAATGCAGAGTTCCAAAGAATAACAAGGAGAGATAAGAAAGCCTTCTTCAGTGATCAACTCAAAAATAGAGGAAAACAATAGAATGGGAAAGACTAGACATCTATTCAAGAAAATTAGAATATTTCATGCAATTTGGGCTCAATAAAGGACAGAAATGGTATGCACCTAACAAAAGCAGACGATATTAAGAAGAGGTGGCAAGAATACACAGAAGAACTGACAAAAAAGATCTACATGACCCAGATAATCAGGATGGTGTGATCACTCACCTAGAGCCAGACATCCTGGAATGTGAAGTCAAGTGGGCTTTAGGAAGCATCGCTATGCACAAAGCTAGTGGAGGTAATGGAATTCCAGTTGAGCTAGTTCAAATCCTGAAAGATGATGCTGTGAAAGTGTTTCACTCAATATTCCAGCAAATTTGGAAAACTCAGTAGTGGCCACAGAACTGCAAAATGTCAGTTTTCATTGCAATCCAAAAGGCAATGCCAAAGAATGTTCAAACTACTGCACAACTGCATTCATCTCACGTTTAATAAAGTAATACTCAAAATTCTCCAAGCCAGTTTTCAGCAATATGCAAACCGTGAACTTTCAGATGTTCAAGCTGGATTTAGAAAAGGCAGAGGAACCAGAGATCCAATTGCCAACATCCACTGGATCCTCGAAAAAGCAAGAGAGTTCCAGAAAAAAATCTACTTCTGCTTTATCGACTATGCCAAATCCTTTGACTGTGTGGGTCACAATAAACTGTGGACAATTCTGAAAGAGAAGGGAATACCAGACCACCTGACCTGCCTCTTGAGAAACTTATATGCAGGTCAGGAAGCAACAGTTAGAACTATATATGAAATAACAGACTGGTTCCAAATAGGAAGATGAGTACGTCAAGGCTGTATATTGTCACCCTGCTTATTTGACTTATATGTAGAGTACATCATGAGAAACACTGGGCTGGAAGAAGCACAAGCTGGAATCAAGATTGCCGGGAGGAATATCAATAACCTCAGATATGCAGATGACACCACCCTTATGGCAGAAAGTGAAGAAGAACTAAAGAGCTTTTAGATGAAAGTGAAAGAGGAGAGTGAAAAAGTTGGCTTAAAGCTCAACATTCAGAAAACTAAGACCAGGCATCCAGTCTCATCACTTCATGACAAATAGATGGGGAAACAGTAGAAACAGTGGCAGAATTGGGGGGGGGGGGCTCCAAAATCACTGCAGATGGTGACTGCAGCCATGAAATTATAAGACGCTTATTTCTTGGAAGAAAGTTATGACCAACCTAGACAGAATATTAAAAAGGAGACACAGTACTTGGCCAAACAAAAGTCTGTCTCATCAAGGCTATGGTTTTTCCAGTGGTCATGTATGGATGTGAGAGTTGGACTGTGAAGAAAGCTGAGCGCAGAAGAATTGATGCTTTGGAACTGTGGTGTTGGAGAAGACTCTTGAGAGTCCCTTGGACTGCAAGGAAATCCAACCAGTCCATCCTAAAGGAGATCAGTCCTGGATATTCATTTGAAGGACTGATTTTGAAGCTGAAACGCCAATACTTTAGCCACCTGATGTGAAGAGCTGACTCATTTGAAAAGACCCTGATGCTGCGAAAATTGAGGGAAGGAGGAGAAGAGGATGGCAGAGGATGAGATGATTGGATGGCATCACCAACTCAATGGACATGAGTTTGGGTAAGCTCCAGGAATTGGTGATGGACAGGGAGTCCTGGCGTTGAAGAGGCCTGGTTCATGGGGTTGTAAAGAGTTGGAAACAACTGAATGACTGAACTGAACTGAACCAAACCAGTTCATCTCTATTGCATGTTGTAAAATGTCTTTTTACACATTATCTCAATTAATTTTCACATCCTCTTAAAATAAATAGAGTGGGTCTTGACAAACAAGTGTTGGGAGAAAGAAGCTGAGGCTCGGAGTGATTAAGTCACTATCTTGAAATCACACAGCAACTGAGTGTCAGAGCCAAGTTTTCATAGTCTTCTGCTAGTGAGCTCACTGCCATATGCTCCTCCTGGCCAGGCCCTCTCCTGCCTATGGAAGCAGTATGCGCTGTGCTCTCAATAATCTGAAGAGAAAAAGAAAAGTCTGAGTGTTCCTCTCTACATCTGCTTAGTGATTACACACCTCCACTGGTGGTAATAAATGCACAGAAAGACTTGTTGTCCCACTCCCTTATCTGACTGGCCAGTTCCTACTCAAGCCTCATGTCTAGTGCCCCATCTTCTCAGAACTCTTTCCTGACTCTCAGGGCACTAATAACCTTCCTTATTTTATAACTTTCATAACAAATGGCTACAAAAACAATTACTTCGTTTCTTCTTTAAATCCTACTATGTTACTCCTACATAAAATTATGAATTCACTGAGAACTAGGCTCATTGGATGGATAGAGGAGAGATTCGTACATAAATACCTATATCAGTTCAGTTCAGTTCAGTCACTCAGTTGTGTCCGACTCTTTGCAACTCCAAGGACTGCAGCACGTCAGGACTCCCTTTCCATCACCAACTCCCTGAGTTTGCCCAAATTCATATCCACTGAGTCAGTGATGCTATCCAACCAACTCATCCTCCATCATCCCCTTCTCCTCCTGCTTTCAATTTTCCACAGAATCAGGTTCTTTTCAAATGAGTCAGTTCTTCATATCAGGTGGCCAAAATATTTGAGTTTTAGGTTCAACATCAGTCCTTCCACTGAACACCCAGGACTGACCTCCTTTAGGATGGACTGGCTTGATCTCCTTGCAGTCCAAGGGACTCTCAAGAGTCTTCTCCAACACCACAGTTCCAAAGCATCAATTGTTCGGCACTCAGCTTTCTTCACAGTCCAACTCTCACATCCATACATGACCACTGGAAAAACCATATCCTTGACCAGATGGACCTTTGTTAGCAAAGTACTGTGTCTCCTTTTTAATATGCTGTGTAGGTTGGTCATAACTTTCATTCCAAGGAGTAAGCGTCTTTTAATTTCATGGCTGCAATCACCATCTACAGTGATTTTGGAGCCCAAAAAGATAACGTCTGACACTGTTTCTACTGTTTCCCCATCTATTTGCCATGAAGTGATGAGACCGGATGCCATGATCTTAGTTTTCTGAATTTTGAGCTTTAAGGCAACTTTTTCACTCTCCTCTTTCACTTTCAACAAGAGGGTCTTTAGTTCTTCTTCACTCTGCCATAAGGGTGGTGTCATCTGCATATCTGAGGTTATTGATATTTCCCAGGCAATCTTGATTCCAGCTTGTGCTTCCTCCAGCCCAGCGTTTCTCATGATGTACTCTGCATATAAGTTAAATAAGCAGGGTGACAGCTTGCTTGTGCCTTGATTTGCTGGTAGCCGGCATATTGCATATTGAGTGCAGCACTTTCCACAGCATCATCTTTCAGGATCTGGAATAGCTCAACTGGAATTCTATCACTGCTGGGAGCCAGTGTGAGGAATTCCGCCCATGACAAAGGTCATGAGGAAGGAGGCTCGGCATATGCAAAGGCGGGATCAAGCCTCAGGAGTCCCCCTGGAAATTCTAGAGCATCTACCCCCAAAACCAGAGTCTGCCTACTTTCTGCTTTGCACTTTCACCTACACCTCTGACTTTATGGGGGGCTGTCCCCCACTACCTCTCTCTCAAAAAAGAGTTAGCTTACAGCTCCAGTTAATAATTCCTGGGTGTGACAGTGTTTAACCTACAAACTCCTTTAGAAATCCTCTAGCCCGCCTGAATAGGTTTTTCCGGCCACATGTGATTGTTCAGAGCCTCCCAACTGTGAGAGGCAGGAGATGTTCTAAACTGTCTAAACACAGATCCCTTTGAGTAGTTAAAAGATTGATTAGAAATTGTATTGGTGAAGGGTTTTTCACTTATTGGGCCAATGTTTGCTGCTAAGTCTCCATACTCCTTACCTACTGTGTCCTTGGCAGTGTATTGATTGATATAATGGGTGTATAGAAATGTAAGTAGTAGCCTCAATGTTTGTAACCTTGGACCCTTGAGTTAATTCTTTTCTTGATTGAGCCCACCTCACCCTTGCCCTATAGGAATGCAGCTTTGTCCAATGCTTTTTTGGGGGCTGGTGCCTGACTTTGGAATAATCACCTTTAGAGAAAGATAAGTTTCTTAAAATGTTAACAGGCCTCCTGGCCAGAAGATGATGTAATTCACCTGAACTTTTGCATATGATAAGTTTGAAAGCCTGGCTTTGATTAGGACCAGGAACTGCTGTCCTTGCATGACTCCACCCCTTCCCCCATTATCCTCTATGCACAACTTAAGGTATTAAAACTACTTTGGAAAATAAAGTGCGGGCCTTGTTCACCGAAACTTGGTCTCCCCATGTCGCTCTCTCTCTCAAATTCTGGCTGAGTCTCCATCTGGAGCGCGGAACCCGCCATGCTTGCTAATTATGCCTGGGCTTCTAAGATCCAACCGGGGAGGCCTCAGTGTCTCCTCTCCTTCGGGAGAACAGAAGGACACCTGCGGCCTACGTAAGTGGTGCAAACTTCTTGTCTTGAAGTTTTATTGGTCTCCCGCATAAACCAAGCTACTCAGCCTCTTTTCTCCACTGAATTTTCCTACTGAGCTATCCTCATCCTATTACGCTTTATATCTTTGATAAAATATTTAAATAAATAGGTCGCCAACGCCGTCCCCGCTTCGAATACCCTGGATCAGCCAGGCTGGTCCCCGGCATTGACGTACTCCTTTTTCCTATTTGGAACCAGGCTGTTGTTCCATGTCCACAGCATGTAGAACCCAAGGATGCTACTAATACTCCAGGGCACAGACCAACATGTAATAACTAAAAGAAAAATAATCGAGAATATCAGTAGTACTGAGAATAGAAACATTACAGTATACTTGTGTGTTTACAAACAAGTTTCTTCCAAACCTATTCTTGTTTCTCACTCGAAGCTACACATCTGAACTTTCTATTGCCAAACATGTAGGTGAAAAAAAATGTGTGGCTTTTAAAAGTTTCAGTACAGTTCAGTTCAGTCGCTCAATCATGCCCGATTCTTTGTGACCTCGTGGACTGCAGCAAGCCAGGATTCCCTGTCCATCACCAACTACCAGAGCTTCTTCAAACTCATGTCCATCGAGTCGGTGAGGCCATCCAACCGTCTCATCCTCTGTTGTCCCCTTCTCCTCCTGCCTTCAATCTTTCCCAGCATCAGGGTCTTTTCAAATGAGTCAGTTCTTCACACCAGGTAGTCAAAGTACTGGAGCTTCAGCTTCAGCAACAGTCCTTCCAATGAATATTCAGGACTGATTTCCTTTTGGATGGATTGGTTGGATCTCCTTGCAGTCCAAGGGACTCTCAAGACTCTTTTTTTGAATAACACAGTTCAAAAGCATCAATTCTTTGGCATTCAGTTCTTTTTATAATCCAATACTCACATCCATACATGACTACTGGAAAAACCATAGCTTTGACTAGATGGACCCTTCTCAGCTAAGTCATGTCTCTTCTTTGTAATATTCTGTCTAGGTTGGTCACAGCTTTTCTTCCAGTGAGCAAGCATCTTTTTCTTTCATGGCTGCAATCACCATCTGCAGTAATTTTGGAGCCCAGGAAAATGAAGTCTCTCCCTGTTTCCATTGTCTCCCCATCTATTTGCCATGAAGTGATGGGACCAGATTGCATGATCTTTGTTTTCTGAATGTTGAGTTTTAAGCCAGCCATTTCATTCTCCTCTTTCACTTTCATCAAGAGGCTCTTCAGTTCCTCTTCACTTTCTGCCATAAAGGTGGTGTCATCTGCATATCTGAGATTATTTATATTTCTCCCACTAATCTTGATTCCAGCTTGTGCTTTATCCAGCTTGGTATTTCGCATGATGTACTCCGCTTAGAATATGAATAAGCAGGATGACAGTATACAGCCTTTACTTACTGCTTTTCCAATTTGGACCAGTTCATTGTTCCATGTCCAGTTCTAACTGCTGCTTCTTGACCTGCATACAGGTTTTTCAGGAGACAGGAAATGTGGTCTGGTATTCCCATCTCTTGAAAGATTTTCCTCAGTTTATTGTGATCCACACAGTTAAAGGCTTTGGCATAGTCAATAAAGCAGAAGTAGATGTTTTTCTGGAACTCTCTTGCTTGTTCTATTTTATTTAATTTTTTTCAGTTGAATTTTCACTTATTTGCAACATAGGAACTTACAAAAGTAAAAAGTTTTAATGTATTTATTACTTGTAATATCATTAAAAACCACCAAATTCTTAGGAATATATTTTATAATTTATATATAAACCTCTACACTAAAAACTGCAGAAAATTATTAAGAAAAACTGAAGAAGATCTAAGTAACAATTAGACAGATTAGACCCATCAGCATATTGCAAATCTATCAGTTCTCCCCATTTTGATCTATAAATTCAAAATCTCATTAGATTTTACAGTGCCAGTTGACTGACTAGCACTGTCAATTGTTCCATTTTAAAGTTATTTTTGTTTATCTCACTTGCTTAGCTGTACCTTTCATAATCTTTCATAATCAAGCAGATTCCAATACTTGTTATTTTTTACAATAAGAACCATGAAGTCTTCTATTGCACACTCAAATTTCAACAACAGTGAGATGAGTGGCGATCCAGTCTTTATTGAAGGCCTTCAGAAGAAACTTTCACCAAGCTTCTGATTTCATTTCTGAGAATTTTCAATATTAGGCATTTTTCCTTCAGCTGAGAAATCATTAAACCTTTTTTTTTCTTCTATTGATTACGGGTATAATCTTATGATTCTGCTATGTTGAATCATGAATGGTGGGCATAAAGAAAATATATCCTCATTCCAATCATCATTATGCTTTAGTTTTCTTACCTTTCCGGTCCTCATTGCAATTTGAAATTTTAAGTTTGCTTCACAAATTCTCTACAGTAGGCATTTTGCGTTTCTTTTTTTTTTAACATATGTAATTTTTATATATTTATTTATTTTTAAAAAGTATTATTATTATTACTTTACTTTACAATATTGTATTGGTTTTCCCATACATCAACATGCATCCTCCACGGGTATACACGTGTTCCCAATCCTGAACCCCCCTCTCACCTCCCTCCCCATACCATCCCTCTGGGTCATCCCAGGGCACCAGCCCCAAGCTTCCTGTATCCTGCATCAAACCTGTACTGGTGATTCGTTTCTTATATGATATTAAACGTTTCAATGCCATTCTCCCAAATCATCCCCCCCTCCCTCTCCCACAGAGTCCAAAAGACTGTTCTATACATCTGTGTCTCTTTTGCTGTCTCATACACAGGGTTATTGTTACCATCTTTCTAAATGCCATATATATGCATTAGTATACAGTACTCGTGTTTTTCTTTCTGGCTTACTTCACTCTGTATAATAGGCTCCAGTTTCATCTACCTCATTAGAACTGATTCAAATGTATTCTTTTTAATGGCTGAGTAATACTCCATTGTGTATATGTACCACTGCTTTCTTATCCATTCATCTGCTGATGGACATCTAGGTTGCTTTCACATCCTGGCTATTTTAAACAGTGCCGCAATAAACATTGGGGTACACGTGTCTCTTTCAGTTCTGGTTTCCTCAGTGTGTATGCCCAGCAGTGGGATTGCTGGGTCATATGGCAGTTCTATTTCCAGTTTTGTAAGGAATCTCCACACTGTTCTCCATAGTGTCTGTATTAGTTCGCATTCCCACCAACAGTGTAAGAGGGTTCCCTTTTCTCCACACCCCCTCCAGCATTTATTGCTTGTAGACTTTTGGATCACAGCCATTCTGACTGGCGTGAAATGGTACCTCATATTGGTTTTGATTTGTATTTCTCTGATAATGAGTGATGTTAAGAATCTTTTCATGTGTTTGTTACCCATCTGTATGTCTTCTTTGGAGAAATGTCTATTTAGTTCTTTGGCCCATTTTTTGATTGGGTCATGTATTTTTCTGGGATTGAGCTGCAGGTGTTGCTTGTATATTTTTGAGATTAGTTGTTTGTCAGTTGCTTCATTTGCTATTATTTTCTCCCATTCTGCAGGCTGTCTTTTCACCTTGCTTATAGTTTCTTTTGTTGTGCAGAAGCTTTTAATTTTAATTAGATCCCATTTGTTTATTTTTGCTTTTACTTCCAATATTCTGGGAGGTGGGTCATAGAGGATCCTGCTGTGATGTATGTCGGAGAGTGTTTTGCCTATGTTCTCCTCTAGGAGTTTTATAGTTTCTGCTCTTATGTTTAGATCTTTAATCCATCTTGAGTTTATTGTTGTGTATGGTGTTATAAAGTGTTCTAGTTTCATTCTTTACAAGTGGTTGACCAGTTTTCCCAGCACCACTTGTTAAAGAGACTGTCTTTTCTGTATTGTATATTCTTGCCTCCTTTGACAAAGATAAGGTGTCCATACGTGCGTAGGTTTATCTCTGGGCTTTCTATTTTGTTCCATTGATCTATATTTCTGTCTTTGTGCCAGTACCATACTGTCTTGATGACTGTGGCTTTGTAGTAGATTCTGAAGTCAGGTACGTTGATTCCTCCAGTTCCGTTCTTCTTTCTCAAGATAGCTTTGGCTATTCGAGGTTTTTTGTATTTCCATACAAATTGTGAAATTATTTGTTCTAGCTCTGTGAAAAATACCGTTCGTAGCTTGATAGGGATTGCATTGAATCAATAGATTGCTTTGGGTAGTACAACACTTTGCTTTTCAATGCCGCTGCCAAAGCAGAATTTCTGGCCATTATTCCCCTGGTTTACTGAAAAGCCTTCCATCTTTATTGCATTATTTCTAAACCTTTTCATTCAAGCCTCTCCATACCTAATGATGCCTGAAGAACCACCTCTATTCTGTGCATCATGGAATAACCAGCTCTGGTTATAATACCTTTCACATAAGTTGGGCTCAATTAATATTTCTCTAATGAAAAATTGATAGATTAAGTCAATTTCTTTTCAAATATTTGTGTGTCATTTACAAACTAATAGACATTTGGATTGATTATCACCATTTTGTCATTTCACTGAGCTGAATGTCTCAAGTGTTCTTTAACTAGTGAAAGTATGAAAGTGTTAGTTGTCCAGATGTGTCCAACTCTTTGCAACCCCATGGACTGTAGCCCGCCAGGCTCTTCTATCCATGGAATACTTCAGGCAGGAATATTGGGTTGGATAGTCATTGCCTTCTGCAGGGGATCTTGCCAACCCAAGGATTGACCCCAAATCTGAGCTGCAGGCAGATTCTTTAATGTCTTAACCATCAAGGAAGCCCTCTTTAACTAAGGGAGTCACAACGTTTCAGATTTTGAAGATATGTTAAGAGTTACTTTGTGAAAACTCTTTTCTAGATGTGTGAATTATCTCATACATGCCTAACAAATCATATTGTTACAAAACTTTATAAAATTTTTCACATATACACTTGCTACTGCCCTGTCTTTGAGATTCACATCAGCTTATTTGTCACAAGTTCAAAATACCTCCCTGAAGTAGCTCTTTAATACAACTTTTACTCTCTTTTGCATTTAGCTATTTTATTCCCTCCACTCCAATTGTCAGTTTCAAATTATCTGAATTATTTATGCTGTTGGTTTTTCTATACGCACATGCTAGAATATAACACTGAAAGCAAGAGGCTTGTCTTTAATTTACCTACATTGCCTTCACTGTCTAATTTGACACCCTTTCAAAAATATTCAAAAGTCTCAGTTAAGTGATTGAAATCAATTACCTCAACCTCAGTATATGCAAATACATAGGCAATTACATAAAAACAGACATATGACGATATTTCTATTATTATTTTTCTGTTGCTTATTTCCTGATGCTCATGTTCTTAATTCCTGTATCTAATGCTAATTCTCATGAACCTGGAGAGTGTCTCTTCCATTCTTTTAAGCACTCAGGTCGTCTTTTGTCTACCTTGGACTTTGCATCAACTTCCTGAGCAAAGTGGCATTCTTCCTCCTCTTTGCCCTTTAGTTCCATCCTAGACACAGTGGATTTACAAAGCACAGTTCTGAAATACTGGGAGATTTGTGCTTGGGTCTGTGAGTGCCTGAGAACATAAGATACAAGAAACAGGTGGAGAAGACATTATTTCCGACACAGATATGAAAGAAGTGTTTGCATTATATCAAAGAAGAGCTCAAACTTCATGCATCATGTTTGCCCAATTTTCAACTGAGTCTACAATGCCTGGAAAAAGACTAATTCCCAAGCAAGTACACAGAGATTTGATAGAAACAATGAACCATTTTTATTGAGAACAAGTGATTTTGTTAGGACCATCAATACAGTCATAACAGAGAATCAGAGAATAAAGAGTAACATTTGCAAAAGAGTCAGAGATACTACCAAGAAGATTCAGGGCTCAAAGACACCAATCTAAAGTGGGTATTTACAGATCAAAGCCTCTGTCATGCATGTGATTTCTTGCAAGTGGAAATCGTGGGTTATAAATCCTTGAATCGGCATTATCTTTAGATGCTTCATCTCCGAAGCAAAAAGGGCTTAGTTAGTGCTGTTCTAGAAGCAAGAAGAATAACATCTCCTGTAGCAAACTGGCCAATAGCTGCCATAGCCAGAGCCATACCCACAGCCATATCTGGTTCCATAGCCACAGCCATAATAGGGGCCAAATCCACAGCCATATCCTGTCCCATATCCACAGCCGTATCCTGAGCCGTAACCACAGCCGTATCTACTTCCATAACCACAGCCATAATAGGGGCTGAACCCACAGCTGTAGCTCTTTCCACAGCCATAGCCACAGGAGTTGCCGTAGTAGTTACAACACATGTTGTCAAGGCAAGAGGGTTCAGGTGGACTGCAAGGCGATGTTTCTGAAGTGTGTGTGTGTTCTCCTTCCCTTGGATCTTTATATACTGTCAGTAATTGGCAGGACATACCATTCATTCCCTGACACAGGCAGCAAATATGGAAGCAACATTATGAGCCAGTCACTGTTGACCAATAATGCTTTGCCTAAAATAGCTTCTTATTTTGGAGACTCATTTCATTTAAAGAGCATCATTTTAATTTTCCTCTGCCAAAGAATTTCTCACTAGAATCATGTGCCCAAACACAGACACCCATTTTCAAAACCTCTTATCATTTAGTATATATCTTATTTTAAAAGGCTTTGGAGGAAATGTTAAAAAAATTCCCCTTAACTTTTTCTTTTTTATTTTCACATCTACCTCTGATCACTTGAAAACAAATGTGTCTGTTCATTTTCTTGAATCATTGTAGCTTCTTGCCAGAGTTCTTCACCCAGATACCTACTGCCCAATACCAATTGGCATCTTGTTGTAGAACTCAAGGATGCTCCTAATTCTCCAGGGCACAGAACAACATGTAATAACATGTAACCAAAAGAAAAATAATCTAGAATGTCAGTACTACTGAGAATAGAAATATTACACTATAGCTGTGTGGTTGCAAGTTTCTCTCTCTGTGGATGTCTAAATCCGAACATACTCTTCCTTCTCACTCTAAACTAAACATCTGGACTTTCTAATGCCAAAATGTAGCCAAAAAATGTGTAGCTTTTTAAGTTTCAGTTCAGTTCAGTTTAGTTCAGTCGCTCAGTCATGTCCTACTCTTTGCCAACTCAGGGACTGCAGCAAGCCAGGGTACCTGTCCATCACCAACTCCCAGAGCTTGCTCAAACTCATGTCCATTGAGTTGGTGAGGCCATCCAACCATCTCATCCTCTGTTGTCCCGTTCTCCTCCTGCCTTCCATCTTTCACAGCATCAGGGTCTTTTCCAGTGAGGCAGCTCTTCGCATCAGGTAGCCAAAGTATTGGAGCTTTAACTTTAGAATCAGTCCTTCCAATGAATATTCAGGACTGATTTCCTTTAGGATGGACTGGTCTGATCTTCTTGCAGTCCAAGGGACTCTCAATAGTCTTCTTCAACAACAAAGTTCAAAAGCATCAATTTTTGGCATTCAGTTTTCTTTATAGTCCAACTCTCACATCCATACATGACTACTGGAAAAACCATAGCTTTGAGTAGATGGACCTTTGTTCGCAAAGTAATGTCTTTGCTTTTTAATATGCTGTCTAGGTTTATCATAGCTTTTCTTCAAAGGAACAAGCGTCTTTTAATTTCATGGCTACAGTCACCATCTGCAGTGATTTTGGAGCCCAGGAAAATAAAGTCTGTCACTTTTTCCATTGTTTCCCCTACTATTTGCCATGAAATGATGGGACCAGATGCCATGATCTTAGTTTTTTGAATGTTGACTTTTAGGTGGAGTTTTCATTCTCCACTTTCATTTTCATCAAGAGGCTCTTCAGTTCCTCTTTCACTTTCTGCCATAAGGGTGGTGTCATCTGCATATCTGAGGTTATTGGTATTTTGATATTTCTCCCAGCAATCTTGATTCCAGCTTGTGCTTCATCCAGCCTGGCATTTTGCATGATGTACTCTGCTTAGAAGTTAAATAAGCAGGATAACAGTATACAGCCTTAACTTACTCCTTTCCCAATTTAGAACCAGTTCAATGTTCCATGCCCTTTTCTAACTGTTGTTTCTTGACCTGGATACAGATTTCTCAGGATATGGCTCAGGAGGTCTGGTATTCCCATCTGTTTCAGAATTTTCAACAGTTTGTTGTGATCCATACAGTCAAAGGCTTTGGCATAGTCAATAAGGCAGAAGTAGATGTTTTCCTGGAACTCTCTTGCTTTTTCTATATTAAAGTTGGGGGAGTGTTGTTTTTGCTTATCTCACTTGCTTAAGTGTACCACTATCTTTCATAATCAAGCAGATTCCAATACTTGTTATTTTTTACAATAAGAACCATTAAGTCTTCTATTGTACACTCAAATTTCAACAGTGAGATGAGTGGTGATCTGGTACTTTATTGAATGCCTTCAGAAGGAACTTTCATCAAGCTTCTGATTTCATTTTCTGAGAATTTTCAGTATTAGGCATTAATCCTTCAGCTGAGAAATCATTCAACCTTATTTTTTTCTTCTATTGATCATGGGTATAATCTTATAACTCGGCTATGTTGAATCATGAATGATAGGCATAAAGAAAATATATTCTCATTCCAATTATCATTATACTTCAGTTTTCTTACCTTTCCTGTCCTCCTTGCAATTTGAAATTATAAGTTTGCTTCACAAATTCTCTACAGTAGACACTTTGCTTTTCAATGTCACTGCCAAAGCAGAATTTCTGGCCACAATTTCCCTGGATTACTGAAAAGTCTTCCATCTTTATTGCATTATTTCTAAACCTTTTCACTCAAGCCTCTCCATACCTAATGATGCCTGCAGAACCACCTCTCTTCTGTGCATCATGGAATAACCAGCTCTGGTTATAATACCTTGCACATAAGTTGGGCTCAATTAATATTTCTCTAATAAAAAATTGATAGATTAAGTCAAATTTCTGTTCAAATACTTGTGTGTCATTTACAAACTTATAGATATTTGGATTGATTATCACCATTTTGTCATTTCACTGAGCTGAATGTCTCAAGTGTTCTTTAACTAGTGAAAGTATGAAAGTGTTAGTTGTCCAGATGTGTCCAACTCTTTGAAACGCCATGGACTGTAGCCCGCCAGGCTCTTCTATCCATGGAATACTTCAGGCAGGAATATTGGGTTGGATAGTCATTGCCTTCTGCAGGGGATCTTCCCAACCCAAGGACTGACCCCAGGTCTGTGCTGCACGCAGATTCTTTACTGTCTGAGCTACCAAGGAAGCCCTCTTTAACTAAGGGAGTCACAACGTTTCAGATTTTGAAGGTATGTTAAGAGTTACCTTGTGAAGACTCTTTACTGGTTATGTAAGCTATCTCATACATGCTTACTAAATCATATTCTTCTAAAACTTCATGGACTTCTTTTCCCCCTTTACATTTGCTACTGTCCTTTTGAATCTTTCTTTGCAATTGCCATGAGATATCGCAAGGTGAAAATACCTCCCTGAAATATCTCTTTAATGCTTCAATCCTTACTCTCTTTCCCACTAAATAGTTTTATTCTCACATCCCAACTGTCAGTTTGAAATTATCTTAATTATTTTTTATTTTCTTATTCTTCACCTACTAGAATGTAAACACCGTTAGAGCAGGAAATTTTTCTTTAATTTTTCTACTTTGTCTTCAGTGTCTAAGATGAGACTATTTCAAAACTACTCAAAACGATTTACCAACTAAGTGACTGGAAACAATGTCAACATCGGTGTATACAAACAAATACATTTGCATTTCCATCAAAAGCAGATGATATGATAGAATGTTTTGACTTTCATATGGATTCTTTAGTCTCATGTGTTGGATACCTATCTCTACTTCTTATTTCTCATATATGCTGGAAAATTCCCCTTGCTTTCCATTATTCCTTTAAGTACTCAGGCCACCTCTTGTTTATTTTGGAATTTGCATTGACTTCCTGAATAAAGTATCATTCCTCTTCCTCTTTCACTTCCAGCTCCATCCCAGACACAGAGAGATTTGCAAAGCACAGTCCTGAAATAGTGATATTTGTGCTTATATGAGTGAGTGCTTTAGTATGCAAAAAACAAGAAATAGGTGGGAAAGACATTATTTCTGATGCAGGTATAAATAGAAACGCTTATATCAAGAAGAACTTCAAAGTTCAGCTTCATATCTGCTCAGTTTTCAACAGAGGCCATAACACCTCAAAACAAAAATTATGCACAAACAAATACACAGAGATTTGTTAGAAACGATGAACCATTTTTATTGATAACAAGGGACTTCCCCAACAGTAGGGTATTCGGATCATTACTACAGAGAGTCAGAGATTAAGGGAGTAAAGGTTAACATTTAGAAAAAAGACAGATGATACCACCATGGAGCTTCAGGCCTCAAAGGTGCCAATCTTAAAAACGGGTAGTCGAAGGTCAAAGCTCTGTCTTGAATGGAATTTCCTGCATATAGAAATCATGACTTCAATCCTTGAGTCAGCATTGTCTTAGATGTGTGGTTTCAGACATAAATGGTGTTTTGGGTGGTGACGTTCTAGCAGCAAGAAGAATAACATCTCCTGTAGCAGACTGGCCCGTAAGTGTCGTAGCCAGAGCCATATTCACAGCCACAGCAGGAGCCGTATCCACAGCCATATCTGGTTCCATAACCGCAGTCATAATAGGGGCTCAATCCACAGCTGTAGCTGTTTCCACAGCCATAGCCAGAGGAGTTGCCGCAGTAGTTACAACACATGCTGTCGAGGGAAGCAGGTTCAGGTGGACTGCAAGGCGATGTTTCTGAAGTGTGTGTCTTCTCCTTCCCATGGACCTTTATATACTATCAGTAAGTGGCAGAGCATACCATTCATTCCCTGACATAGACAACAAATATGGAAGCGACCACCACGTGCTGGTCACTTTTGACAATCGATAATTTGCCTAAAGTAGCTAGTTATTTTGGAGATATTTAAAGAGCATCATTTTAATTTGCTCTGCCAGAGAATTTTTTCAGTAGAATCATGTGCCTCTAAACAGATACCCATTTCCAAAATTTCCTATCATTTAATATATATCTTATATTAGAAATGCGAGGAGTAATGTCGAAAAATTTTGCCCCCTTTTTCTCTCTTCTTTCTTAAATCATTTGCCACTGGCCATAAGAAATGAATATTCCTACCTCCTTTCTTGCATCATTGCAAATTCATTTATAGAAGCCAAAGATGCTGATGAAACTACAAGGCACAAGAAGCCCCCAACAAGAAAAAAATCTTCTCCAAATTGTCAATAGTAGTAAGAAAAGAAATCTTAGTTTATAGCTACATATTTATAAATGATTCTCTATCTGTAGATGCCTAAATCCAAACATATCCTGTCCTCTCATCTAAAGGAACACCGGACCTTTCTATCATCAAAAATGTGGTCAAAATGTTTTTGTTTGTGGATTTTTTTTTTGCATATCTTACTTGTATAGATTGTACTTTCATATCACCATTTTCAGAATCAGGCAGGTTCCAAATTTTTAAGTTTTTTTTTTTTATTCAACTATATTTGATTTACAATATTGTGTTAGTTTAGGATGTAGAGCATAATGATTTAGTATTTTTGAAGATTATACTCCATTAAAAATTATTATAACATAATAAATAATTCACCATGCTATATAGTACATCTTTATTGCTTATCTATTTTATAAACAGTAGTTTGCATCTGCTAATCCAGTGGCACTAATTGGTCCCTCTCCATTGCTATCTCCTTTCATAAGCAAAAGATTGTTTTCTATATCTTTGGGTCTCTTTCTGTCTTACATATGCATTCATTTTATAATTTTTAGAGTCTTCATATAACTGAAGTAATACAGTATTTGTCTTCCTCTATCTGCCTTATTCCTCTGCCTGAACATCTTTCAGTAAGCATATTCTCCAGATCCATCCATTTTGCTGCAAATGGTAATATCTCATTTTTATGTCTGAGTAATATTCCATGATGTGTTTATGTACACCATATCTTCTTAAATGAGCTGAGAGATGTTTGAATGCTTCCATATGTGAGATATTATAAACATTATTGCTAGGAACACTGGAGTGTATGTATCTTTTCAAGTTAGTGTTTTCACTTTTTCTGGATATGCACCCAGGAGTAGAATTGCTGGATCATATGGCTGTCCTATTTTTAGGTTTTTATGGAACCTCCATACTGATTTCCATAGTGGTTGAACCAATAATTTTCATTGCCCAAGAGTGTTCAAGTGGTTCCTTTTCCCATATCCTTTAAAACTTCTGATATTTACTGATTGCTTTGGTGATACATATTCTGACAGATGTGAGTTGATATTGCATTATTGTTTTAATTTGCATTTTTCTGATAATTGGTAATATTGAGCATCTTTTCTTGTCCTGTTAGCCATCTGTGTGTTCTATGTGCCTTTTTATGCCAATACCATGCTATTTTGATTACTGTAGATTTACAATATAGTCAGTTTGGGAGAGTTATATCTCCAGCATTATCGTTTTTTTTCTGAAGAGTGCTTTGCCAATAAGTAGTCTTTTGTTGTTCTAGTTTTAAGATTATTTTTCTGTAAATTTTATAACTATGTAAGGATTATTCTAGTTCTATGAATTTTAGGATTTTTTGGTCTAGTTCTGTAAAAACCATCATGTGTACTGGATAGAAATTGCATTAAATCTGTAGCTTTCTTTGGGTATTATGGCCATTTTAATAATATTAACTTTTCCAATATCCCAAGGGAATGGGATATCTTTCCATTTTTGCATATAATTTTCAATTTTCTTTATCAAAGTTTTATGGTTTTCAGAATATACTTCTTTCGCTTCCTTAAGTTGATTCCCAGGTATCATTTGTAGAACCAATTAAATAGGATTTCTTTTTACTTTCACTTCCTAATATTTCATAATTAGTGTATAGAAACATAACAGATTTCTCTATACTCATCCTGTAACATACAATCTACTGAATGAACTTATTAGCTCTAAGAGGTTTTCGGTGGAGACTTTCGAGTTCTCTGTACAAAGTACATCATCTGCAAGTAGTGACAGTGTTACCTCTTCTTTCCAATATGTTTTATTTCTTCTTGTTACTGCAGCTAGAATGTCCAAATCTACTTTAAATAGAAGTGGTGAGAATGAGCATCTTTGTCTATTTCCTGAATTTAGCAGGAAAGATTTCACCTTTTCACCAATGAGTATTATATTGGCTGTGAATTTCTCATAAATAGTCTTAATATATTCAGTTATTTCCCCCTAAACCACTTTGATGAGAGTTTTTAACTTGAATGGATGCTGATTTTTTTTAAACTATTTTTATGCATTTATTGAAGTGACCATGTATTTTTTGTCTTTCTTTTTGTTAACATAGGTGTATCACAGTGATTGATTTGCATATGTTAAATTGTCTCTGTGACCTGGGATTAAATCCAACTTGATCACAGTGAATGACGCTTCTTTGTATTTTTTAATTTGGTTTGCTAACATTTTGTGGAGGGTTTTTTTTTTTTTTTTTTTGGTAGTGTTTTTCTCTAGTTTGGTAGCAAGGTAATGGTGGTCTAGTATTGGGATAAATTAGGGCATGTTCCCTCATCTTCAGTTAGTTGGAATAGTTTGAGAAGGATAAATAAGTTATTTTCTATATGTTTGGTAGAATTTCCCTGGAAATTTTTTGAATTGCTGGTTTAATTTCATTTCTGGTGATCAGTGTGTTCAAATGATTTGCCTCTTCTTAACTCAGTCTTGGTATGCTCTGTGTTTCTAGGAATTTGTGTTTCTGCCAGGTTATCCAGTTTGTTAGTATATAACTGTTCACAGTATTTTCTTATGATTTTTTGTATGTCTGTGGTATCTCCTAGTCCTAGGGATTGGAAGGTAGAAAAATATATACCCTAAGGAGGAAATTTATGAAGTGAAGTGAAGTGAAGTGAAAGCTATTCAGTCGTGTTTGACTCTCTGTGACTAGAGCCTGCCAGGCTCCTCTGTCCATGGAATTCTCCAGGCAAGAATACTGGAGTGCATAGCCATTCCATTCTCCAGGGGATCTTTCCAACCCAGCGATCAAACCCAGGTCTTTTATATCTTCTGCATTGCATGCAGATTCTTTACCATCTGAGCCACCAGAAAAGTCCATATATAGTCCTAATTATGGGAATCTTTAGAACATATTTCACATGGATATTTAAAACCTACTGTTTAATAAGCCTTTGATCTTGACTAAAAAGTCTTACTGCGAGATGATACTTAGTTCAAATTATCAAAATAGACATAGTCCTAGAAATAAAATATTTTTCTACTATGGACTGATCTTTTTACTCCTGTGGAGTTTCAAAACTACTGATATCAAATTTTTGCATAAACATGTTCCCAAGACATATGCTTTAAAAATAGAACATAAAGTTATTCTTTAGTTTCTGAACTTGAAAATACGCATGATTCCTTGTCCATTATGTTGACATAATGTTGACACTGTATTTTGGGTAATAAATTACTATACAAAATTGCCCAGTCAGAGTGCAAAAAGGTCAATAGATAGGTAAATTATATTCAGATGGGTTTTGCTTCCTCATCATAAAAGCTTTTTTAATTAGGGCATACATATGTGTATACCATAGAATGACTTCTTTTATGTTACGAAGCTATTACATTAAATTCAGACTAAATCAGGAATACAGCAAAAATTAATATGGCTATTTTAAAGCTATTACTAAACAAGAATTTCAAACTATAGAATAAGAAAAATGAGATTTCAAAAATTTAATTTTTATTGGAGTATAGTTGATTTACAATATTGTGCTAGATTCTGCTGTACAACAAAGTGAATCAGTTATATATATACCTATATCCACTCCTTTTTTTAGATTCTGTTCTTATATAGGTCATTACAGAATATTGGGCAGAATTCCCTGTGCTATACAGTAGATTTTTATTAGTTATCTATTTTATATATAGTAGTGTAAATATGTCATTCTCAACCTCCCAGTTTATCCCCCCTTCCCCGCCCCACTCCTTGGTAACCATGCTTGTTTTCTACTTCTGTGACTCTATTTCTGTTTTATAAATAGGTTCATTTGTACTATTATTTTTAGATTTCTTAGAAATCTAAAAAAAGCAGTATCATATATTTGTCTTTCATTGTCTGATTTACTTCACTCTATATAAGAATATCTAGGTCCACCTTATCACTGCAAAAAAAAAAATTATTTAAAATTTTAATTTATGTTTGGATTCTAAAAAGTGCATACTTAAATAACATGTATTAAATGATAATCACAAAAATAAATGTATATAGCCAAGAGGGGGAAAAAAAAGGAAAGTGAGATAAAGGGAATAGCATTTATTGAGTAAAATTCCTGACCAGAACACTAAATAGGTATGAAACATAAGGAAAACAAATATGTAAAAATAGGTAGACCTCATTTTAGAAAGAAGAAATTTGCATTTAGACAATTTAATCATATAATCAAATGTCTTTACAGTATATGTGGCTCTCCAATGTTTGACTATATGTTTGATTTGATTCATCCATTTTTATGGAAGAATATTGAGTCCAAATTATCAGGGACTGTACTCAGAGTTGGTTATTCAAGGATGCACAGAATAGGGGTTGTCTTTACTGTTTTAAACCAGTATCCAGAGATCTGAATGGAAAGGTATTAGAAATAATGTAATAAAGATAAAAGAGTTTTTCAATAATCCAGGGATACTGTGACCAGAGAGTGTGTTGGCTGTGGTACTGAAAAGTAAAGTGTCTGTACCAGAGAATTTGTCAGGTAGAATTTATAGTTTTTAATTTCAAGACAGACAGAAAAGGCAAGAAACTGAAGGATAAGAAGAATGGAATGAGAATATATTTTCTTTATGTTTATGGTTAGGGATGAAACAGCAGAGTGTTCAAATTAGACCAGTGACCAATATCAGAAAAACCGGTAGAATGATTTCTCAACAGAAGGAAAAATGTCTGATAATGAAACGTCTCAAAAATTGAAGTTGGCAGCCTTGTGAAAATCCCTGTTAAAGGCATTCAATAAAGTACTCAATCACCACTTATTTGTTTGTTGTCGAAATTCAAGTATATCCAGTGGAAAGAATGATCTTGACTTTATACTCCCTTCCAATTCAGATTTCATGGTTGTTACAGTGAAAAATAATCTAAATTTTGGAGTCTGCCAGATTCTGAAAAAGTTGATTTAAATAAAACATAGAAACTAAGATAAGCAAAAAAAAAGAAAGGAAAAAATGTCCCACTACCCCAACAAACAAAGCAACATGACTGAATGTTTGGTCATGAAAGGTTGAATGTTTGGTAGGAAGTTACATTTCAGTTAGTGAGGCAAGACATAGTTTTAATAAACTTTGACAAGTGCTTTGACATGTATCTGCACATAAGAGCCAGGAGGTGCTGGCGGTGGTGGCTTAGATGCTAGCTCATGTCAGACTCTTTGCAACCCCATGGACTGTATACCCCACTAGGCCCCTCTGTCCTTGGAATTTCCCAGGCAAGAACACTGGAGGGGGTTGCCATTTCCTCCTCCAGGGGATCTTCCAGACCCAGGGATCAAACCTACATCTCTTGCATTGTAGGCAGATTCTTTCCTGAGCCACTAGGGAAGCCCCAGTACCAAGAGGAGGATGATCCAGTTCAGACAATAAAACGGAGGAAAGGCATCTCACAGGAGCTGATTACAGATCTGAATTTTGATGTACAAATAGATTTTTTTTAAGCCAAGAAATTTGGTGGCAAGAAAAATATTAACAGCAGAAGAAATGATACTAATTTCCCTCTTTTACATGTCAAAAAGGTAAGTGTGTTAGAGAGGATTATTTAGAAGAAAGGAGACATATTATATTGTAAAGTCACAATGAACATTTTTGTAGAAGGTTGAGAACTTCTGATTAATGTACATATGAATAAGGATAAAAGTGAGTTTTGTGGTACTTGATGTCATGAATGTATTAGGAGCTGAGATGGGCTTTTGCTGTAAGTATCAGAGTGACCCTACTTACCTTTGGCCTTTGAACTAAATGTGTAAGGAACAGTAGTGATATAACAAGGTAAGAATGATTAAGGGAGGGGAATAGACTAAGGCTTTATGTGAAAAAAAATGAGTTTCTGGTCTAACTGAGGACTTCTGATTCTTCAGCCAAATAAAGTTGGTTAAACTATCAAAGTCTCCTCAATGGTGAGACTCAGGTAGCTACAAAAAAGAGAGAAAAAGAGGGCTGCCCCACGTGAACAGGACCTTCCATTGCCTGGTGCATGGAAGAAGAAAATACAAGAAGGAACACATGCAGCATACTGTCTCCACGCCTGTAAGTCTTCACTCTTTCCGGGAATTGACTTCGTTTTGAATTATCAGATACTGATCAGATTCTTAGGATTTGAGGAGAGTCGGACAAGGCAGGGGTAAGGAATGCAGAAAGGGTAGTGATTCAGGAAAGGAGACAGGAATATTCCTTTTCCTGTGGTCAGAAGCAGGTATTTTGGAAAACTGAGAGAGAAAAGGAGGCAAAATTGTCTGACATTCCCCAACAAGCTTGTTTTGTAAGGTATCTGTTAAATGAGAGGAGATTTTGAAAATGATCAGCTTTGGGTCACACGATTCTACTAAGACAGTTTGTCAGCAGAACAAATTAAAGTGAAGCTCTTAAAATGAAACAGGAGTCTCTCAAATAATGAGCTATTTTAAGCAAACATTAGTGATTGTCAATAGTGACGTGACTGGCTCATAATGTTGCTTCCATATTTGTTGTCTATGTCAGGGAATGAATGGTATGCTCTGCCAATTACTGACAGTATATAAAGGTCCATGGGGAGGAGACACACACTTCAGAAACATCCTCTTGCAGTCCACCTGAATCCTCTTGCCTTGACAACATGTGTTGTAACTACTACAGCAACTCCTGTGGCTATGGCTGTGGAAACAGCTACAGCTGTGGATTGAGCCCATATTATGGCTGCGGATATGGAAGTGGATACGGCTGTGGATACGGCTGTGGATACGGCTCAGGATATGGCTGTGGATACGGCTCAGGATACGGCTGTGGATATGGGACTGGATATGGCTGTGGATTTAGCCCCTATTATGGCTGTGGTTATGGAACCAGATATGGCTGTGGATATGGCTCTGGCTATGGCAGCTACTGGCCAGTTTGCTACAGGAGATGTTATTCTTGCTGCTAGAACATCACCCTCTTAGCCTACTCTGCTTCTGAAATGAGGAATCTACAGATAATACTGCTTTGAGGATCTGTAACCCATGATTTGTACTTGCAAGAAATTGTATACGTAACAGAGGTTTTGACCTCCAACTACCCATTTTTAGATTGACGTCCTTGAGATCTGAAGATCAATGGTGATATCATCTGACTCTTCCAAATTTAGCCTTTACTCCTTAATCCCTGAGTCTCTGTTATGACTGTGTTAATAATCCTAACATTCTAAAGCTTGGATAACCCCTTATCCTCAATAAAAATGGCTCATTGCTTCTAACAAATCTCTGTGTACTGCTTATGAATTAGTCTTTCATGAGGTGCTATGGCCTCTTTCAAAGACTGGGCTAAGAGGTGGCTTGAACCTTGAGTTCTTTGATATAATACAAGCATTTCTTTTTGTATTTTCACCAAAAATAATACCTTCTCCAACTATTTCTTGTATCTCACATGCTCAGGCACTCACATACACAAGCACAAATCTCACAGTATTTCAGAACAGTCTGAACCGTGCAAATCTCACTGTGTCAAGAATGGAGCTGGAGGAGCAAGTGGAGGAGGAATGACACACATTCAGGTGGTCATGACAAAGTCCAGGTGCAGAAGAGACAATCTGATTTCCTGCAGGTGTAATGGAATTGAAGCGATGCTTCCCAGAAGCAATGAGAAATTGGAAGCAGAGTTGGGTGTTAGGCACTTGAAAATAAAGAACTAAGGAATGTATATTCTTTGCAGCCAAAGATGGAGAAGCTCTATACACTCAGCAAAAACAAGACCAGGACCTGACTGTGGCTCAGATCATGAACTCCTTATTGCCAAATTCAAACTTCAGTTGAAGAAAGTAGGGAAAACCACTAGACCATTCAGGTATGACCTAAATCAAATCCCTTACAAATATACAGTGAAAGTGAGAAATAGATTTAAAGGACTAGATCTGATGGACAGAGTGCCTGATGAACTATGAACGGACTTAGTGACATTGTACATGAGAAAGGAATCAAGACCATCCCCAGGAAATAGAAATGCAAAAAAGTAAAATGGCTATCTGAGGAGGCCTTACAAATAGCTGTGAAAAGAAGAGAAGCAAAAGGCAAAGGAGAAAAGGAAAGATATACACATTTGAATGCAGAGTTCCAAAGAATAGCAAGGAGAGATAAGAAAGCCTTCTTCAGTGATTAACTCAAAAAATAGAGGGAAGAAGAGAATGGGAAAGACTAGAGATCTATTCAAGAAAATTAGATATACCAAGGGAATATTTCGTGCAATTTGGGCTCAATAAAGGACAGAAATGGTATGGACCTAACAAAAGCAGACGATATTAAGAAGAGGTGGCAAGAATACACAGAAGAACTGACAAAAAAGATCTACATGATCCAGATAATCAGGATGGTGTGATCACTCACCAAGAGCCAAACACCCTGGAATGTGAAGTCAAGTCGGTCTTAGGAAGCATCGCTATGAACAAAACTAGTGGAAGAAGTAGAATTCCAGTTGAGCTATTTCAAATCCTGAAAGATGATGCTGTGAAAGTGTTTCCCTCAATATGCCAGCAAATTTGGAAAACTCAGCAGTGGCCACAGGACTGGAAAAAGTCAGTTTTCATTGCAATCCTAAAGAAAGGCTCAAACTCCAAAGAATGCTCAAACTACCGCACTACTGCATTCATCTCACATGCTAGTAAAGTAATACTCAAAATTCTCCAAGTCAAGTTTCAGCAAATGCAAACTGTGAACTTCCATATGTTCAAGCTGTATTTAGAAAAGGCAGCGGAACCAAAGATCAAATTGCCAACATCCACTGGATCATCGACAAAGCAAGAGAGTTCCAGAAAAGCATCTATCTCCTTTAATGACTATGCCAAAGCCTTTGATTGTGTGGATCACAATAAACTGTGGAAAATTCTGAAAGACATGGGAATACCAGACCACCTGACCTGACTCTTGAGAAACCTGTATGCAGATCAGAAAGCAACAGTTAGAACTGGACATGGAAAAACAGACTGGTTCCAAATAGGAAAAGGAGTACATCAGGGCTGTATATTGTCACCCTGATTATTTAACGTCTATGCAGATTACATCATGAGAAACTGAGAGACCCCGGGCTGAAGGAAGCACAAGCTGGAATCAAGATTGCAAGGAGAAATATCAATAACCTCAGATATGCAGATGACACCACCCTTATGGCAGAAAGTGAAGAAGAACTAAAGAGACTCTAGATGAAAATGAAAGAGGTGAGTGAAAAAGTTGGCTTAAAGATCAACATTCAGAAAACTAAGACCATGGCATCTGGTCTCATCACTTCATGGCAAATAGATGGGGAAACAGTAGAAACAGTGGCAGACTTTATTTTTCAGGGCTCCAAAATCACTGCAGATGGTGATTGCAGCCATGAAATTATAAGACGTTTACTTCTTGGAAGAAAGTTATGACCAACCTAGACAGCATATTAAAAAGGAGACACAGTACTTTGCCAACAAAAGTCTGTCTCATCAAGGCTATGGTTTTTCCAGTGGTCATGTATGGATGTGAGAGTTGGACTGTGAAGAAAGCTGAGTGCCAAAGAATTGATGCTTTTAAACTGTGGTGTTGGAGAAGACTCTTGAGAGTCCCTTGGACTGCAAGGAAATCCAACCAGTCCATTCTGAAGGAGATCAATCCTGGGTATTAACTGGAAGGACTGATTTTGAAGCTGAAACTCCAGTACTTTGGCCACCTGATGTGAAGAGCTGACTCATTTGAAAAGACCCTGATGCTGGGAAAATTGAAGGTGGGAGGAGAAGAGGATGGCGGAGGATGAGATGGTTAGATGGCATCACCAACTCAATGGACATGAGTTTGGGTAAGCTCAAGGAATTGGTGATGGACAGGGAGGCCTGGTGTGGAAAAGGCCTGGTTCATGGGGTTGTAAAGAGTTGGAAACAACTGAATGACTGAACTGAACTGAACTGAATCAGTTCATCTCTATTTCATGTTGTAAAATGTCTTTTTACACATTATCTCAATTCATTTTCACATCCTCTAAAAATAGAGTGGCTACTTGACAAACAAGTATTGGGAGAAAGAAGCTGAGGCTCAGAGTGATTAAGTCACTATCTTGAAATCACACAACAAAGCAGTGTCAGAACCAAGTTTTCATAGTCTTCTGCTAGTGAGCTCACTGCCATATGCTCCTCCTGGCCAGGCCCTCTCCTGCCTATGGAAGCAGTATGCGCTGTGCTCTAAATAATCTGAACAGAAAAAGAAAAGTCTGAGAGTTCCTCTCTACATCTGCTTAGTGATTACACACCTCGACTGGTGGTAATAAATGCACAGAAATACTTGCTGTCCCACTCCCTTATCTGACTGGCCAGTTCCTACTCAAGCCTCATGTCTAGTGCCCCATCTTCTCAGAACTCTTTCCTGACTCTCACAGCACTAATAACCTTCCATATTTTATAACTTTCATAACACATGGCTACAAAAACAATTACTTCATTTCTTCTTTAAATCCTACTATGTTACGCCTTTGACTCTGTGGATCACAATAAACTGTGGAAAATTCTGAAAGAGATGGGAATACCAGACTACCTGATCTGCCTCTTGAGAAATTTGCATGCAGGTCAGGAAGCAACAGTTAGAACTGGACATGGAACAACAGACTGGTTCCAAATAGGAAAAGGAACAAGACTATATATTGTCACCCTGTTTATTTAACTTATATGCAGAGTACATCATGAGAAACGCTGGACTGGAAGAAACACAAAATGGAATCAAGATTGCCAGGAGAAATATCAATAACCTCAGATATGCAGATGACACCACCCTTATGGCAGAAAGTGAAGAGGAACTCAAAGCCTCTTGATGAAAGTGAAAGTGGAGAGTGGAAAAAGTTGGCTTAAAGCTCAACATTCAGAAAACGAAGATCATGGCATCCGGTCCCATCACTTCATGGGAAATAGATGGGGAAACAGTGGAAACAGTGTCAGACTTTATTTGTCTGGGCTCCAAAATCACTGCAGATGGTGACTGCAGCCATGAATTTAAAAGATGCTTACTCCTTGGAAGGAAAGTTATGACCAACCTAGATAGCATATTCAAAAGCAGAGACATTACTTTGCCAACAAAGGTTCGTCTAGTCAAGGCTATGGTTTTTCCTGTGGTCATGTATGGATGTGAGAGTTGGACTGTGAAGAAGGCTGAGCACTGAAGAATTGATGCTTTTGAAATGTGGTGTTGGAGAAGACTCCTGAGAGTCCCTTGGACTGCAAGAAGATCCAACCTGTCCATTCTGAAGGAGATCAGCTCTGAAATTTCTTTGTAAGGAATGATGCTAAAGCTGAAACTCCAGTACTTTGGCCACCTCATGTGAAGAGTTGACTCATTGGAAAAGACTCTGATGCTGGGAGAGATTGGGGGCAAGAGGAGAAAGGGACGACAGAGGATGAGATGGATGGATGGCATCACTGACTCGATGGACGTGAGTCTGAGTGAACTCTGGGAGTTGGTGATGGACAGGGAGGCCTGGCGTGCTGCACTTCATGGGGTTGCAAAGAGTTGGACACGACTGAGCAACTGTACTGATCTGATCTGATCTGATGTTACTCCTGCATAAAATTATGAATTCACTGAGAACTAGGCCCATTGGATGGATATAGGGGAGATTCATACATAAATACATGTATCAGTTCAGTTCAGTCACTCAGTTGTGTCCGACTGTTTGCAACCCCAAGGACTGCAGCACATGAGGCCTCCCTGTCCATCACCAACTCCCTGAGTTTGCCCAAATTCATGTCCACTGAGTCAGTGATGCCATTAAACCATCTCATCCTCTGTCATCCCCTTCTCCTCCTGCTTTCAATTTCCCCAGAATCAGGTTTTTTTCAAATGAGTCAGCTCTTTGATCAGGTGGCCAAAGTATTGGAGTTTCAGCTTCAACATGAGTCCTTCCAATGAACACCCAAGACTGATCTCCTTTAGGATGGACTGGTTGAATCTCCTTGCAGTCCAAGGGACTCTCAAGAGTCTTCTCCAACACCACAGTTGAAAAGCATCAATTCTTCAGCACTCAGCTTTCTTTATAGTCCAACTCTTACATCCATACATGACTACTGGAAAAACCAAATCCTTGACTAGATGGACCTTTGTTAGCAAAGTAATGTGCCTCCTCTTTAATATGCTGTCTAGGTTGGTCATAACTTTCCTTCCAAGGAGTAAGCATCTTTTAATTTCATGCCTGCAATCACCATCTGCAGTGATTCTGGAGCCCATAAAAATAAAGTCTGACACTGTTTCCACTGTTTCCCCATCTATTTCCCATGAAGTGATGGGACCGGATGCCATGATCTTCGTTTTCTGAATGTTGAGCTTTAAGCCAACTTTTTCACTCTCCACTTTCACTTTCATCAAGAGGCTTTGAGTTCCTCTTCACTTTCTGCCATAAGGGTGGTGTCATCTGCATATCTGAGGTTATTGATATTTCTCCCGGCAATCTTGATTCCAGCTTGTGCTTCTTCCAGCCCAGCGTTTCTCATGAGGTACTCTACATATAAGTTAAATAAACAGGGTGACAATATACAGCCTTGGCATACCCCTTTTCCTATTTGGAATCAGTCTATTGTTCCATGTCTACAGTATCTAGAACCCAAGGATGCTACTAATTCTCCAGGGCACGGAGCAACATGTAATAACTAAAAGAAAAATAATCGAGAATGTCAGTAGTACTGAGAATAGAAACATTACAGTATACCTGTGTGTTTACAAATAAGTTTCTTCTCTCTATGGATGTCTAAATCCAAACCTACTCTTCCTTTTCACTTGAAGCTACACATCTGAAATTTCTATTGCCAAACATGTAGGGGGAAAAATGGGTGGCTTTTAAAAGTTTCAGTACAGTTCAATTCAGTTGCTCAGTCATGCCCGATTCTTTGTGACCTCATGGACTGCAGCAAGCCAGGGTTCCCTGTCCATCACCAACTACCAGAGCTTCTTCAAACTCATGTCCATCGAGTCGGTGAGGCCATCCAACCATCTCATCCTCTGTTATCTCCTTCTCCTCCTGCCTTCAATCTTTCCCAGCATCAGGGTCTTTTCAAATGAGTCAGTTCTTCACACCAGGTAGTCAAAGTACTGGAGCTTCAGCTTCAGCATCAGTCCTTCCAATGAATATTCAGGACTGATTTTCTTTAGGATGGACTGGTTGGATCTCCTTGCAGTCCAAGGGACTCTCAAGAGTCTTCTTGAACAACACAGTTCAAAAGCATCAATTCTTTGGCATTCAGTTCTTTTTATATTCCAACACTCACATCCATACATGACTACTGGAAAAACCACAGCTTTGATTAGACCTTTCTCAGCAAATCATGTTTCTGCTTTTAACAGCAGAATTACAGCAAAGTTCATCACAGCTTTTCTTCCAGTGAGGAAGCATCTTTTTCTTTCATGACTGCAATCACCATCTGCAGTAATTTTGGAGCCCAGGAAAATGAAGTCTCTCCCTGTTTCCATTGTCTCCCTATCTATTTGCCATGAAGTGATGGGACCAGATTGCATGATCTTTGTTTTCTGAATGTTGAGTTTTAAGCCAGCCATTTCATTCTCCTCTTTCAACTTTCATCAAGAGGCTCTTCAGTTCCTCTTCACTTTCTGCCATAAAGGTGGTGTCATCTACATATCTGAGATTATTTATATTTCTCCCACTAATCTTGATTCCAGCTTGTGCTTCACCCAGCCTGTATTTTGCATGATGTACTCTGCTTAGAAGATAAATAAGCAGGGTGACAGTAAACAGCCTTGACTTATTGCTTTCCCAATTTGGAACCAGTTCATTGTTTCATATCCAGTTCTTTATTTTATTTTTTTTATTTTTAACTTTACAATATTGTATTGGTTTTGCCATATATCAACATGAATCCACCACAGTTATACACGTGTTCCCCATGCTGAACCCTCATCCCTCCTCCCTCCCTGTACTATCCCTCTGGGTCATCCCAGTGCACCAGCCCCAAGCATCCAGTATCGTGCATCGAACCTGGACTGGTGACTCGTTTCATATATGATATTATACACGTTTCAGTGCCATTCTCCCAAATCATCCCACCTTCGCCCTTTCCCACAAAGTCCAAAAGACTGTTCTATACATCAGTGTCTCTTTTGCTGTCTTATATACAGGATTATTGTTACCAACATTCTAAATTCCATGTATATGGGTTAGTATACTGTATTGATGTTTTTCTTTCTGGTTTACTTCACTCTGTATAATAGGCTCCAGTTTCATCCACCTCATTAGAACTGATTCAAATGTATTCTTTTTAATGGCTGAGTAATACTCCATTGTGTATATGTACCACTGCTTTCTTATCCATTGATCTGCTGTTGGACATCTAGGTTGCTTCCATGTCCTGGCTATTATAAACAGGGCTGTGATGAACAGCGGGGTACACGTGTCTCTTTCAATTCTGGTTTCCTCAGTGTGTATGCCCAACAGTGGGATTGCTGGATCATAAGGCAGTTCTATTTCCAGTTTTTTAAGGAATCTCCACACTGTTCTCCATAGTAGCTGTACTAGTTTGCATTCCCACCAACAGTGTAAGAGGATTCCCTTTTCTCCACACTCCCTCCAGCATTTATTGCTTGTAGACTTTTGGATCACAGCCATTCTGACTGGTGTGAAATGGTACCTCACTGTGGTTTTGATTTGCATTTCTCTGATAATGAGTGATGTTGAGCATCTTTTCATGTGTTTGTTAGCCATCTGTATGTCTTCTTTGGAGAAATGTCTATTTAGTTCTTTGGCCCATTTTTTGATTGGGGCTTTCTATTTTGTTCCATTGATCTGTATTTCTGTCTTTGTGCCAGTACCGTACTGTCTTGATGACTGTGGCTTTGTAGTAGAGCCTGAAGTCAGGCAGATTGATTCCTCCAGTTCCATTCTTCTTTCTCAAGATTGCTTTGGCTTTTTGAGGTTTTCTGTATTTCCATATGTTTTTGGGCTCCAAAATCACTGCAGATGGTAACTGCAGCCATGAAATTAAAAGACGCTTACTCTTTGAAAGGAAAGTTATGACCAACCTAGATAGTATACTGAAAAGCAGAGATATTACTTTGCCAACAAAGGTCTGTCTAGTCAAGGCTATGGTTTTTCCAGCGGTCATGTATGGATGTGAGAGTTGGACTGTGAAGAAGGCTGAGTGCCGAAGAATTGATGCTTTTGAACTGTGGTGTTGGAGAAGACTCTTAAGAATCCCTTGGACTGCAAGGAGATCCAACCAGTCCATTCTGAAGATCAGCCCTGGGATTTCTTTGGAGGGAATGATGCTAAAGCTCAAACTCCAGTATTTGGCCACCTCATGCGAAGAATTGACTCATTGGAAAAGACTCTGATCCTAGGAGGGATTGGGGGCAGGAGGAGAAGGGGACGACAGAGGATGAGATGGCTGGATGGTATCACTGACTCAACGGACGTGAGTCTGAGTGAACTCCGGGAGTTGGTGATGGACAGGGAGGACTGGCGTGCTGCCATTCATGGGGTCGCACAGAGTCGGACACGACTGAAGCGACTTAGCAGCAGCAGCAGCAGGTCCTAGCAGCTCAGGTGTTGAGGTGTTTCGTGAGCGCGGTCGCTAAGACTTATTGCGTCCCCTGTCCCTGATGCTCGGTTTCCTGGGTGTACAACCGGCGCACCTTCTCAGGTGGATGTTGACCATCCAGAACCCCAAGAAGTCTTGTTAACAAGGAAGCCTGCTTGCAGTTTTGTAGATAATGTCTCTCTGGGGCGCAATTGCCCCCTTCCGGCTCTGGCTGCCTGTCACGGGAGGGGGATGGTCTGCAGCTGGCTATCTCTGTTCAGTCCTTTGTTCTGTGCACGGCCCTGCGGTGTCTTAGGTTAGGGATGGCTTTTCACATGGTAGTTATCCTGCAGTCTGGTTGGCTAGCCCAAGTTATTTCGCTCAGATAGTGCTCGGGGCATTCAGGCCCGATCCTTACTCTAACTGATGCAGCCCTTGCCTCCCCTACCCAGCCCCTGCTTGCTAGTGGTGGGTGCAGGCGTCTGTGCTGCTTCTCCCCTGGGGGAGTTACCGTTGGGCTCATAATCTGTGGGTTTTAATTATTTATTTATTTTTCCTCCCTGTTATGCTGCCCTCTGTGCTTCCAAGGCTCGGCACAGACTCAGCAGTGAGAGTGTTTCCTGGTGTTTGGAAACTTCTCTCTTTTAAGACTCCCTTCCTGGGACAGAGCTCCATCCCTCCCACTTTTGTCTCTTTTTTTTTTGTCTTTTATATTTTTCCCTACCTACTTTCGAAGACAATGGGCTGCTTTTCTGGGTGCCTGATGTCCTCTGCCGGCATTCAGAAGTTGTTTTGTGGAATTTACTCAGCGTTTAAATGTTCTTTTGATGGATTTGTGTGGGAGAAAGTGGTCTCCCCGCCCTATTCCTCTGCCATCTTAGGTCCTCCTCCCATATCCAGTTCTAACTGCTACTTCTTGACCTGCATACAGGTTTCTCAGGAGGCAGGCAAGGTGGTCTGGTATTTCCATCTCTTGAAAGATTTTCCTCAGTTTATTGTGATCCGCACAGTCAAAGGCTTGGGTGTAGTCAATAAAGCAGAAGTAGATGTTTTTCTGGAACTCTCTTGCTTGTTCTATTTTATTTTTTTCAGTTGGATTTTCATTTATTTGCAACATAGGAACTTACAAAAGTGAAAAGTTTTAATGTACTTATTACTTGTAATATTGTTAAAAACCACCAAATTCCTAGGAATATATTTTATAAAATGTATATAAATCTCTACACTAAAAACTACAGAAAATTATTAAGAAAAACTGAAGAAGATCTAAGTAACAATTAGACAGATTAGATCCATTAGCATAGTGCAAATCTATCAGTTCTCTCCATTTTGATCAAATTTAAATTCAAAATCTCATTAGATTTTACAGTGCCAATTGACGGACTAGCACTGTCAATTGTTCCATTTTAAAGTTTGGTGGGGGGGGGTTATTTTTGTTTATCTCACTTGCTTAGTTGTACCTTTCATAATCTTTCATAATCAAGCAGATTCCAATACTTGTTATTTTTTACAATAAGAACCGTAAAATCGCTTATTGCACACTCAAATTTCAACAACAGTGAGATAAGTGGTAATCCAGTACTTTACTGAATGCCTTCAGAAGGAACTTTAATCAAGCCTCTGATTCTTTTTTTCTGAGAATTTTCAATATTAGGCATTAATCCTTCGGCTGAAAAATCATTTAACCTTTTTTTTTTTCTTGTATTGATCACTGGTATAATCTTATGACTCTGCTATGTTGAACCACGAATGGTGGGCATAAAGAAAATATATCCGCATTCCAATCATCATTATGCTTCAGTTTTTTTACCTTTCCTGTCCTCCTTGCAATTTGAAATTTTAAGTTTGCTTCAAAAAATTTTTCTACAGTAGACATTTTGTTTTTCAATGCTGCTGCCAAAGCAGAATTTCTGGCCACAATTCCACTGGTTAACTGAAAAGTCTTCCAACTTTATTGCATTATTTCTAAACCTTTTCACTCAAGCCTCTCCATACCTAATGATGCCTGCAGAACCACCTCTATTCTGTGCATCATGGAATAACCATCTCTGGTTATAATACCTTGCACATAAGTTGGGCTCAATTAATATTTCTCTAAAAAAAATTGATTTGATCAGATCAAATCAGTCACTCAGTCGTGTCCAAATGTTTGCGACCCCATGAATCGCCGCACGCCAGGCCTCCCTGTCCATCACCAACTCCCAGAGTTCACTCAGACTCACGTCCATCGAGTCAGTGATGCCATCCAGCCATCTCATCCTCTGTCGTCCCCTTCTCCTCTTGCCTCCAATCCCTCCCAGCATCAGAGTCTTTTCCAATGAATCAACTCTTCGCATGAGGTGGCCAAAGTACTGGAGTTTCAGCTTTAGCATCATTCCTTCCAAAGAAATCCCAGGGTTGATCTCCTTCAGAATGGACCGGTAGGATCTCCTTGCAGTCCAAGGGATTCTCAAGAGTCTTCTCCAACACCACAGTTCAAAAGCATCAATTCTTCAGCGCTCAGCCTTCGTCACAGTCCAACTCTCATATCCATACACGACCACAGGAAAAACCATAGCCTTGACTAGACGAACCTTTGTTGGCAAAGTAATGTCTCTGCTTTTGAATATGCTATCTAGGTTGGTCATAACTTTCCTTCCAAGGAGTAAGCATCTTTTAATTTCATGGCTGCAGTCACCATCTGTAGTGATTTTGGAGCCCAGAAAAATAAAGTCTGACACTTTCCACTGTTTCCCCATCTATTTCCCATGAAGTGGTGGGACCAGATGCCGTGATCTTCGTTTTCTGAATGTTGAGCTTTAAGCCAACTTTTTTACTCTCCACTTTCACTTTCACCAAGAGGCTTTTGAGTTCCTCTTCACTTTCTGCCATAAGGGTGGTGTCATCTGCATATCTGAGGTTATTGATATTTCTCCTGGCAATCTTGATTCCAGTTTGTGTTTCTTTCAGTCCAGCGTTTCTCATGATGTACTCTGCATATAAGTTAAATAAACATATAAGTTAAATATACAGCCTTGACGAACTCCTTTTCCTATTTGGAAACAGTCCGTTATTTCATGTCCAGTTCTAACTGTTGCTTCCTGACCTGCATACAAATTAAGTCAAATTTCTGTTCAAATATTTGTGTGTCACTTACAAACTAATAGATATTTGGATTGATTATCACCATTTTGTCATTTCACTGAGCTGAATGTCTCAAGTGTTCTTTAAATTAGTGAAACTATGAAAGTGTTAGTTGTCCAGATGTGTCCAACTCTTTGCAACCCCATGGACTGTAGCCCGCCAGGCTCCTCTATCCATGGAATACTTCAGGAGGGAATATTGGGTTGGATACTCGTTGCCTTCTGCAGGGGATCTTCCCTACCCAAGGACTGACCCCAGGTCTGTGCTGCACGCAGATTCTTTACTGTCTGAGCTACTAAGGAAGCCCTCTTTAACTAAGGGAGTCACAACGTTTCAGATTTTGAAGGTATGTTAAGAGTTACTTTGTGAAGACTCTTTACTGGATATATAAGCTATCTCATTCATGCTTACTAAATCATATTCTTCCAAAACTTCTTGGACTTCTTTTCCCCCTTTACATTTGCTACTGTCCTTTTGAATCTTTCTTTGCAATTGGCATGAGATTCACAAGGTGAAAATACCTCCCTGAAATATCTCTTTAATGCTTCAATCCTTACTCTCTTTCCCACTAAACTGTTTTATTCCCACATCCCAACTGTCAGTTTGAAATTATCTTAATTCTTCTTTATTTTTTAATTCTTCACCTACTAGAATGTAAACACTGTGAGAGTAGGAAATTTTTCTTTAATTTTTCTACTTTGTCTTCAGTGTCTAAGATGAGACCCTTTCAAAACTACTCAAAACTATTTATCAACTAAGTGATTGGAAACAATTTCAACATCAGTGTATACAAACAAATACATTTGCATTTCCATCAAAAGCAGATGATATGATAGAATGTTTTGACTTTTACATGCCTTCTTTAGTCTCATGTACTTGACACCTATCTCTGCTTCTTATTTCTCATATATGCTGGAAAATTCCCCTTGCTTTCCATTATTCCTTTAAATACTCAGGCCACTTCTTGTTTATTTTGGAATTTGCATTAACTTCCTGAATAAAATATCATTCCTCTTCTTTCACCTCCAGCTCCATCCCAGACACAGAGACATTTGCAAAGCACAGTCCTGAATTATTGAGATTTGTGCTTATATATGTGAGTGCCTAAGTATATGAAAAACAAGAAACAGGTGGGAAAGACATTATTTCTGATGCAGGTATAAATAGAAATGCTTATATCAAGAAGGACTTCAAAGTTCAGCTTCACATTTGCTCAGTTTTCAATAGAGGCCATAACACCTCAAAACAAAAATTATGCACAAGCAAATACACAGAGATTTGTTAGAAACAATGAACCATTTTTATTGATAACAAGGGACTTCCCCAACAGTAGGGTATTCGGATCATTACTACAGAGAGTCAGAAATTAAGGGAGTAAAGGTTAACATTTAGAAAAAAGACTGATGATAGCACCATGGAGCTTCAGGCCTCAAAGGTGCCAATCTTAAAAACGGGTAGTCGAAGGTCAAAGCTCTGTCTTGCATGGAATTTCCTGCATATAGAAATCATGACTTTTCAATCCTTGAATCAGCATTATCTTAGATGTGTGGTTTCAGACATAAATGGTGTTTTGGGTGGTGACGTTCTAGCAGCAAGAAGAATAACATCTCCTGTAGCAGACTGGCCCGTAACTGTCGTAGCCAGAGCCGTATCCACAGCCACAGCAAGAGCCATATCCACAGCCATATCTGGTTCCATAACCACAGCCATAATGGGAGCTGTATCCACAGCCATAATAGGGGCTCAATCCATGGCCATATCCTGAACCATAACCACAGCCAGTCCCATAGCCACAGCCATATCTGGTTCCATAACCACAGCCATAATAGGGGCTCAATCCACAGCTATAGCTGTTTCCACAGCCACAGCCATAGGAGTTGCCACAGTAGTTACAACACATGTTGTTGAGGGAAGCAGATTCAGGTGGACTGCAAGGCGATGTTTCTGAAGTGTGTGTGTCTTCTCCTTCCCATGGACCTTTATATACTGTCAGTAGTTGGCAGAGCAAACCTTTCATTCCCTGACATAAACAACAAATATGGATGCGACCACCATGTGCTGGTCACTTTTGACAATTGATAATTTGCCTAAAGTAGCTTGTTATTTTGGAGATATTTAAAAAGCATCATTTTAATTTGCTCTGCCAGAGAATTTTTTCAGTAGAATCATGTGCCTCTAAACAGATACCCATTTCCAAAATTTCCTATCATTTAATATATATCTTATATTAGAAATGCGAGGAGTAATGTCGAAAAATTTTGCCCCCTTTTTCTCTCTTCTTTCTTAAATCATTTGCCACTGGCCATAAAAAATGAATATTCCTACCTCCTTTCTTGCATCATTGCAAATTCATTTATAGATGCCAAAGATGCTGATGAAACTGCAAGGCACAAGAAGCCCCCAACAAGAAAAAAATCTCCAAACTGTCAATAGTAGTAAGAAAAGAAATCTTAGTTTATAGCTACATATAAATGTTTCTGTATCTGTAGATGCCTAAATCCAAAAATATCCTGTCTTCTCATCTAAAGGAACATCGGACCTTTCCATCATCAAAGATGTGGTCAAAATTTTTTTGTTTGTGGACTTTTTTTTTGCATATCTTGCTTTTATAGAATTTACTTTCATTCACCATTTTCAGAATCAGGCAGGCTCCAAATTTTGAAGTTTTCTTTTTCACTCAGCTATAGTTGATTTACAATATGTGTTAGTTTTGGGTGCAGAGCATAATCATTCAATGTTTTTGAAAATTATATTCCATTAAATATTATTACAACATAATAAAGAATTCACCATGCTATGTAGTATATCTTTATTGCTCATCTGCTTTATAAACAGTAGTTTCCATCTGCTAATCCAGTGGCACTAATTGGTCCCTCCCCTTCTCTCTCTCCTTTGGTAACCAAAAGATTGTTTTCTATATCTTTGGGTCTCTTCTGTCTTGCATGTGCTTTCATTTTTCAATTTTTAGTGTTTTCACATAAGTGAAGTAATACAGTATTTGTCTTCCTCTGTCTGACTTATTCCTCTTCTTTCACTAAGCATAATATTCTCTAGATCCATTCATTTTGCCGCAAATGGTAGTATCTCATTTTTATGTCTGAGTAATGGTGATTGCAGCCATGAAATTAAAAGACGCTTCCTCCTTGGAAGGAAAGTTTTGACCAACCTAGATAGTATATTGAAAAGCAGAGATATTACTTTGCCAGTAAAGGTCCGTCTAGTCAAGGCTATGGTTTTTCCAGTGGTTATGTATGGATGTGAGAGTTGGACTGTGAAGAAAGCTGAGTGCTGAAGAATTGATGCTTTTCAACTGTGGTGTTGGAGAAGACTCTTGAGAGTCCCTTGGACTGCAAGGAGATCCAACCAGTCTATCCTCTAGGAGATCAGTCCTGGGTGTTCATTGGAAGGACTGATACTGAAGCTGAAACTCCAATACTTTGGCCACCTCATGCAAAGAGTTGACTCATTGGAAAAGACTCTGATGCTGGAAGGACTGGGGGCAGGAGGAAAAGGGGACAACAAAGGATGAGATGGCTGGATGGCATCACTGACTCGATGGACATGAGTTTGGGCAAACTCTGGGCGTTGGTGATGGACAGGGAGGCCTGGCGTGTGATTCATGAGGTCGCAAAGAGTCAGACACGACTGAGTGACTGAACTGTACTGAAATGAACTGAATATTCCATTGTGTGTATATGTACACCATATCTTTTTAATTGATTCATATTTCTAGGGACCTTTGAGTTGCTTCCCTATGTGAGATATTATAACAGTATTGCTATGAACATTGGAGCATATGTATCTTTTCAAATTAGTGTTTTCACTTTTTCTGAATATGTACCCAGGAGTAGAATTGCTGGCTTATATGGTTGTCCTATTTTTAGGTTTCTATGGAACCTCCATACTGATTTCCATAGTGGTTGCACCAATAATTTACATTCCACTTGAACCAAGAGTGTTCAAGTGGTTCCTTTCCCCATATCCTCTAAAACTTTTGATATTTATAAAATATATAAATATTTTGGTGATAGCTACTCTGACGTAAGTTGATATTGCATTACTGTTTTGATTTGCATTTTTCTGATTATTGGTAATATTGAGCATCTTTTCTTGTCCTATTAGCCACCTGTATGTCTTCTTTGGAAAATAGCTATTCAGGTCTTTTGCCCATTTTTTGATTGGGTCTTTCAACTTTTCTATTTTAAGCTGTTTACATAATTTAAATATTAATACCTTGTCAGTCACATCATTTGCAAATATTTTCTCCCATTCTGCAGAGAATGGGTACCTTTTTACCTTATCAACTGCTTCTTTTGCTATGCAAAAACTTCTAAGTGTAATTATGTCCCATGTCTTTACTTTTGCTTTCATTGCTTTTGCCTTAGGAGACAGATTAAAAATAAAAAATTGTGATACAATTTAATTCAAAGAAGGTTCTGCCCACGTTTTCTTCTAAGAGTTTTTAATTTTTAGGTCTTACATTTATGTCTTTAACCCATTTTGAGTTTACTTCTTTGTATGGTGTGAGGGAATGTTCTAATCTCATTGATTTACATGTGGCTATTCAGTTTTCCCAGCACCACTTGTTCAAGAGATTGTCTTTTCACCACTGTGTATACTAGCTTCTTCTGTCATAAATTAACTGATCATTGGTGTGGAGGTTTGTCTCTGGACTCTGTCTTCTGCTCCATTAATCTATGTGTCTTTTTATTCCAGTACTGTGCTATTTTGATTACTGTAGTTTTACAAGATAGTCACTTTGGGAAAGTTATATCTCCAGTGTTATAATTTTTTTTTCTGAAGAGTGCTTTGCCAATTAGTGGCCTTTTGTTGTTCTAGTTTTAAGATTATTTTTCTATGAATTTTAGAACTATCTAAGGATTGTTCTAGTTCTGTGAATTTTAGGGTCTAGTTCTTTTGGTTCTTTTGTTCTTTGGTTCTTTTGGTCTAGTTCTGTGAAAAATATCATGGGTACTTTGATAGAAATTTCATTAAATCTGTAGATTTCTTTGGGTATTATGGCCATTTTAATAATATTAACTTTTCCAATACAAGGAAATGGGATATCTATCCTTTTTTGCCCATCATTTTCAATTTTCCTTATCAAAGTTTTATGGATTTCAGAATATAGTTCTTTTGCTTCCTTAAGTTGATTTCTAGGTACCATTTGTAGTACCAATTAAATAGGATTTTTTTTTTTACTTTCTTTTCCTAATATTTCATAATTAATGTATAGAGACACAAAAGATTTCTCTATACTCATCTTGTAACATACAATCTACTGAATGAACTTATTAGCTCTAAGAGGTTTTCGGTGGAGACTTTCGAGTTCTCTGTACAAAGTATATCATCTGCAAGTAGTGACAGTGTTACCTCTTCTTTCCAGTACATTTTATTTCTTCTTGTTGCTGCAGCTAGAATGTCCAATTCTACTTTAAATAGAAGTGGTGAGAGTGAGAATCCTTGTCTTATTCCTGAATTTAGTAGGAAAGATTTCACCTTTTCATCAATGAGTATTATGTTGGCTGTGAATTTATCATAAACAGTATTTATTATATTCAGATATTTTCCCCCTAAAACCACTTTGCTAAGAGTTTTTAACATGAATGGATGCTGACTTTTAAAAACTATTTATTGAAGTGACCATGTATTTTTTGTCTTTCTTTTTGTTAACATAGGTGTATCACATTGATCGATTTGTATATGTTAAACTGTCTTTGTGACCCTGGATTAAATCCAACTTGATCACGGTGAATGACACTTCTTTGTATTTTTTAATTTGGTTTGCTAATATTTTGTTGAGTTTTTCTGTTGTTGTGTCTTTATCTAGTTTTGGTAACAAGGTAATGGTGGTCTAGTAGTGGAATAAATTAGGGAATGTTCCCTCATCTTCAATTAGTTGGAATAGCTTGAGAAGGATAAATATGTTATTTTATATATGTTTGGTAGAATTCCTCTTTGTTGGAAATTTTTTGAATTGCTGCTTTAATTTCACTTGTAGTGATCAGTCTGTTCAAATTATCTGTTTCTTCTTAACTCAGTCATGGTATGCTCTGTGTTTCTAGAAATTTGTGTTTCTTCCAGGTTATCCAATTTGTTTGTTTATAACTGTTCACAGAATTCTCTTACGATTTTTTTTATATCTGTAGTACTGCATTTTTTTCCTCTTTCATTTCTTATCAAACTTCAAGTGACTTTTTATGGTGAACACTATGAAATCCAAATTGAATGGAGTATAAAATCTGGAAGACGATTCTCCATTCTGGACACTCACATTTTAACAACAAAAAATTAGTCATAATCCAGTATTTTATAGACTGGAATAACTTCAACAGGAATTTTCACCAAGCTGATGATTTATTTTCTGAGAACATTAATTATTAGACAATTTTATTTCAGTTAAGAAATCACTCTACCTATTTTTTTCTGATATTGGTCACTGCTGTAATCTAATGACTATACTATGTTTAATCCCTAAGAATAAGCATAAAGGAAATATATTTCCATTCCAATTTTTATTACTCTATAGTTTCTTTCCTTTTCTGTCTTCCTTGACATTCAAAACTATCAATTCTACTTCATAAATTCTCTAGTATAGATACTTTACTTTGCAATACTGCTGCCAGTACACACTTTACCATCACAATCCCCCAGGATTATCGAAAAGTCTTCTATTTATTGTGTTACTTCTAATACATTTCCATTCAAACCTCTGGATATTGATCCATAACAACAACAAAAATATATATTCTTTGTATCACTGAATATCCTTCTCTGAGAAGAGTACCTGGCACATAGTATGCACTCAATCAATATTTCTCCAATAAAAAGGGGTAGATTAATTCAAACATTGCTGTGTCAGTATAAGGTATTTGGATAAATTGTCATCATTTTCTAATTTTTCCAAAGCTGAGTGTCTCAAATGTTCTTTACTGGAGTCACAACGTTTCAGGATTTTAGGTATATTAAAAGTTAAAATGTAAATACTCTTCCTGGATATATAAATTATCTCATATGTGTCTAATAAATCGTTCTTCCAAAACGTAGAACATTTCTCTTCCTTTTTTACACTTGCTGCTGTCCTTTTAAATCTTCTTTTGCAATTGATATCAGCTCATTTTTCACAAGTTCAAAATGCCTCCCTCAACTGTCTCTGTAATACTTCAATCCTTACTTTTTTTCTATTAAGCAGTTTTATTCCCCTATCCCAATTGTCAGTCTGAAATCATATTAATATTTTTACTGATTTTTTTAGCTTAAAGTGCTAGATTGTAAAACCTGTGAGAGCAGTAAAGTTGTCTATAATTTTCCTACTTTGTCTTCACTAAGGTAAGACCCTCACAAAGCTACACAAAACTATTTGTCAATTAAATGACTGAAACCAATCTCCTAAAGGTCAATATATGCAAAATATTCATACTGTCACTATCAGTTCAGTCCAGTCGCTCAGTCATGTCTGACTCTTTGCAACTCCATGGACTGCAGGACACCGGGTTTCCCTGTCCATCACCAACTCCCAGAGGTTGCTCAAACTCATGTCCGTTGAGTCGGTGATGCCATCCAATCTTCTCAGCCTCTGCCTCTGTTGTCCCCTTCTCCTCCTGCCTTCAATCTTTCCCAGCATCAGGCTCTTTTCAAATGTGTCAGTACTTTTCATCAGGTGGCCAAAGTACTGGAATTTCAGCTTCAGCATCAGTCCTTCCAGTGAATATTCAGGATTGATCTCCTTCAGGATGGACTGGTCTGATCTCCTTGCAGTCCAAGGGACTCTCAAGAGTCTTCTCCAACACCACAGTTCAAAAGCATCAATTCTTCGGCATTCAGATTTCTTTATAGCCCAACTCTCACATCCATACATGACTACTGGAAAAACTATAGCTTCAACTAGACAGACCTTTGTTGGCAAAGTAATGCTGTTTAGGTTGGTCATAGCTTTTCTTCCAAGGAGCAAATGTCTTTTAATTTCATGCCTGCAGTCACCATCTGCATTAATTTTGGGGCCCCCAAAATAAAGTCTTTAGCTGTTTCCATTGTTTCTCCATCTATTTGCCATGAAGTGATGGGACCAGATGCCATGATCTTCATTTTCTGAATGTTGAGTTTTAAGCCAACTTTTTTACTCTCCTCTTTCACTTTCACTAGGAGGCTCTTCAGTTCTTCACTTTCTTCTATAAGGGTGGTGTCATCTGCATATGTGAGTTTATTGATATTTCTCCCGGCAATCTTGATTCCAGCTTGTGCTTCATCCAGCCCAGCATTTTGCATGAAGAACAATATTAAGATTCCCTTTAAAACTGGGAATAAAACTACCAAATGACCCAACAATTCCAGTACTGGACTAATACCCTGAGAAAATAACAGTTCAAAAATGCACGTGCAGAAGCTTTTAAGTTTAATTAGGTCCCATTTGTTTATTTTTGCTTTTATTTCCAATATTCTGGGAGGTGGGTCATAGAGGATCCTGCTGTGATGTATGTCGGAGAGTGTTTTGCCTATGTTCTCCTCTATTGAGTTTTATAGTTTCTGGTCTTACGTTTAGATCTTTAATCCATTTTGAGTTTATTGTTGTGTATGGTGTTAGAAAGTGTTCTAGTTTCATTCTTTTACAAGTGGTTGACCAGTTTTCCCAGCACCACTTGTTAAAGAGATTGTCTTTAATCCATTGTATATTCTTGCCTCCTTTGTCAAAGATAAGGTGCCCATGGGTGCATGGATTTATCTCTGGGCTTTCTATTTTGTTCCATTGATCAATATTTCTGTCTTTGTGCCAGTACCATACTGTCTTGATGACTGTGGCTTTGTAATAGAGCCTGAAGTCAGGTAGGTTAATTCCTCCAGTTCCATCCTTCTTTCTCAAGATAGCTTTGGCTATTCGAGGTTTTTTGTATTTCCATACAAATTGTGAAATTATTTGGTCTAGCTCTGTGAAGAATACCATTGGTAGCTTGATAGGGATTGCATTGAATCTATAAATTGCTTTGGGTAGTATACTCATTTTCACTATATTGATTCTTCCAATCCATGAACATGGTCTATTTCTCCATCTATTAGTGTCCTCTTTGATTTCTTTCACCAGTGTTTTATAGTTTTCTATATATAGGTTTTTAGTTTCTTTAGGTAGATATATTCCTAAGTATTTTATTCTTTCTGTTGCAAAGGAAACTATTAGCAAGGTGAAAAGGCAGCCTTCAGAATGGGAGAAAATAATAACAAATGAAGCAATGGACAAACAACTAATCTCAAAAATATACAAGCAACTCCTACAGCTCAACTCCAGAAAAATAAATGACCCAATCAAAAAATGGGCCAAAGAACTAAATAGACATTTCTCCAAAGAAGACATACAGATGGCTAACAAACACATGAAAAGATGCTCAAGCTCACTCATTATCAGAGAAATGCAAATCAAAATCACTATGAGGTACCATTTCACGCCAGTCAGAATGGCTGTGATCCAAAAGTCTACAAGCAATAAATGCTGGAAATGGTGTGCAGAAAAGGGAACCCTCTTACACTGTTGGTGGGAATGCAAACTAGTACAGCCACTATGGAGAACAGTGTAGAGATTCCTTAAAAAACTGGAAATAGAACTGCCTTATGATCCAGCAATCCCACTGCTGGGCATACACACTGAGGAAACCAGAAGGGAAAGAGACACGTGTACCCCAATGTTCATCGCAGCACTGTTTATAATAGCCAGGACATGGAAGCGACCTAGATGCCCATCAGCAGATGAATGGATAAGAAAGCTGTGGTACATATACATAATGGAGTATTACTCAGCCATTAAAAAGAATACATTTGAATCAGTTCTAATGAGATGGATGAAACTGGAGCCTATTATACAGAGTGAAGTAAGCCAGAAAGAAAAACACCAATACAGTATACTAACGCATATATATGGAATTTAGAAAGATGGTAACAATAACCCTGTGTACAAAAAGAGACACCGATGTATAGATCAGTCTTATGGACTCTGTGGGAGAGGGAGAGGGTGGGGAGATTTGGGAGAATAGCATTGAAACATGTATAATATCATGTATGAAACGAGTCGCCAGTCCAGGTTCGATGCACGGTACTGGATGCTTGGGGCTGGTGCACTGGGACGACCCAGAGGGAGGGTAGGGGAGGGAGGAGGGAGGAGGGTTCAGGATGGGGAACGCGGGTATACCTGTGGCGGATTCATTTCGATATTTGGCAAAACTAATACAATATTGTAAAGTTTAAAAATAAAATTTAAAAAAAAATTTTTTTTAAATGCACGTGTACTCCAGTGTTTATTGAAGCACTATTTATAATAGACAGGACATGGAAGCAACCTAAATGTCCATTCACAGATGAATGGATAAAGAATTTATGGTGCATACGTGCAATAGAATATTACTCATCCATAAAAGAAATGGACTTGAGTAATTTGTAGTGAGGTGGATGAACCTGTTTGTTACACAGAGTAAAGTAAGTCCAAAAGAAAAAATCAGATATTATATACTAATTTATATATATGTATAGAATCTAGAAGATGGTACTGATGAGTCTATTTTTCAGAGAAGGAATGGTGACACAGACATAGACAGTGGACTTGTGGACAGTGGGGGAAGGAGAGGATGGACTAATTGAGAAAGTAGCATTGACTTACATGCATTATCATGTGTAAAATAGATAGCTAATGGGAGGCTGCTATTAACATAGGGAGCCCAGCTGGAGCTCTGTGATTACCTAGACGGATGGGATGGGGTGGGTGAGAGGGAGGCTGTAGAGGGAGGGGATATGCATATAGTTATGACTAATTTGCATTGTTGTATGGCAGAAATCAACACAGAATTGCAAAGCAATCATCCTTCAATTAAAAATAAAATTTAAAAATACATTTGCAATTCCATCAAAAGAAAATGATATCATAGAATATTTTTATTCTAGCTTAGCCATTTCTTAGTTCTTTATTCTCAAGTGCCTAAACCCAACTCTGCTTCCAATTTCTCATTACTTCTGGGAAGCATCTCTTCTACTCCATTACTCCTGCAGGAAATCAGATTGTCTCTCCTGCGCCTGGACTTTGTCATGACCACCTGAATATGTGTCATTCCTCCTGCACTTGCTCCTGCAGCTCCATTCTTCACACAGTGAGATTTGCACGGTTCAGCATGGTTCTGAAATACTGCGAGATTTGTGCTCGGGTATGTGAGTGCCTGAGCATGTGAGATACAAGAAATACTTGGAGAAGGTATTATTTTTGGTGCAAATACAAGAAGAAATGCTTGTATTATATCCAAGAACTCAAGGTTCAAGCACCCTGTTAGCCCAGTCTTTGAAAGAGGCCATAGCACCTCAAGAAAGACTAATTCACAAGATTTGTTAGAAACAATGAGCCATTTTATTGAGAATAAGGGGTTTTTCATGCTATAGAATGTTAGGATCATTAACACAATCATAAGAGAGACTCAGAGATTAAGGGAGGAAAGGCTAACATTTGGAAGAGTCAGATGATATCACCATAGAACCTCACATATCAAGGACATCGCTCTAAAAATGGAGGTCAAAGCCTCAGTCACACATACAATTTCTTGCAAGTACAAATCATGGGTTACAGATCCTCAAAGCAGTATAATCTTTAGATTCCTCATTTCAGAAGCAGAGTAGGCTAAGAGGATGATGTTCTAGCAGCAAGAATAACATCTCCTGTAGCAAACTGGCCAGTAGCTGCTATAGCCAGAGCCATATCCACAGCCATATCTGGTTCCATAACCACAGCCATATCCTGTCCCATATCCACAGCCGTATCCTGAGCCGTATCCACAGCCATATCTACTTCCATATCCACAGCCATAATAGGGGCTGAACCCACAGCTATAGCTCTTTCCACAGCCATAGCCACAGGAGTTGCCGTAGTAGTTACAACACATGTTGTCAAGGCAAGAGGGTTCAGGTAGACTGCAAGAGGCTGTTTCTGAAGTGTGTGTGTCTTCTCCCCATGGACCTTTATATACTGTCAGTAATTGGCAGAGCATACCATTCCTTCCCTGACATAGACAACAAATATGGAAGCAACATTATGAGCCAGTCACGTCACCACTGACAATCACTAAAGTTTGCTTAAAATAGCTCATTATTTGAGAGACTCCTGTTTCATTTTAAGAGCTTCACTTTAATTTGTCCTGCTGACAAACTGTCTTAGTAGAATCGTGTGACCCAAAGCTGATCATTTTCAAAATCTCCTCTCATTTAACAGATACCTTATAAAACAAGCTTGTTGGGGAATGTCAGACAATTTTGCCTCCTTTTCTCTCTCAGTTTTCCAAAATACCTGCTTCTGACCACAGGAAAAGGAATATTCCTGTCTCCTTTCCTGAATCACTACCCTTTCTGCATTCCTTACCCCTGCCTTGTCCGACTCCTGAAATCCTAAGTATCTGATCAGTATCTGATAGTTCAAAACGAAGTCCATTCCCTGGAAGAGTGAAGACTTACAGGTGTGGAGACAGTATGCTGCATGTGTTCCTTCTTGTATTTTCTTCTTCCATGTACCAGGCAATGGAAGGTCCTGTTCAAGTGGAGCAGCCCTCTTTTTCTCACTTTTTTGTAGCTACCTGAGTATCACCATTGATGAGACTTTAACAGTTTAACCAACTTTATTCGCCTGAAGAATCAGAAGTCCTTAGTTAGACCAGAAACTCATTTTTTCACATGAAGCCTTATCAGAGTTTTGTGTTATGAGATGTGAGTCCATTCCCCTCCCTCAATCATTCTTACCTTCTTCTATCACTACTCTTCCTTACACATTTAGTTCAAAGGCTAAAGGTAAGTAGGGTCACTTTGATACTATAGCAAAAGCCCATCTTCAGCTCCTAATACATTCATGACATAAAGTACCACAAAACTCAATTTTATCCTTATTCATATGTACATTAATCAAAAGTTCTCAACCTTCTACAAAAATGTTCATTGTGACTTTGAAATATAATGTCTCCTTTCTTCTAAATAATCCTTTCTAACACACTTACCTTTTTGACATGTAAAAGAGGGGAATGAGTATCATTTCTTCTGCTGTTAATATTTTTCTTGCCACCAAATTTCTTGGCTTAAAAAAAATCTATTTGTACATCAAAATTCAGATCTGTAATCAGATCCTGTGAGATGCCTTTCCTCCGTGTTATTGTCTGAACTGGATCATCCTCCTCTTGGTCCTGGGGCTTCCCTAGTGGTTCAGGAAAGAATCTGCCTGCAATGCAAGAGATGTAGGTTCGATCCCTGGGTCTGGAAGAAATGGCAACCCCCTCCAGTGTTCTTGCTTCGGAAATCCCAAGGACAGAGGGGCCTAGCAGGCTATACAGTCCATGGGGTTGCAAAGAGTCTGACATGACCTAGCAACTAAGCCACCATCAACAGCACCTCCTGGCTCTTATGTGCAGACACATGTCAAAGCACTTGTCAAAGTCTATTAAAACTATGTCTTGCCTCACTACTTGAAATGTAACTTCATACCAAACATTCAACCTTTCATGACCAAACATTCAGTCATGTTGCTTTGTTTGTTGGGGTAGGGGTACATTTTTTCCTTTTTTTTTTTTTGCTTATCTTACTTTCTATGTTTTATTTCAATCAACTTTTTCAGAATCAGGCAGACTCCAAAATTTAGATTATTTTTCACTGTAACAACCATGAAATCTGAATTGGAAGGGAGTATAAAGTCAAGATCATTCTTTCCACTGGATATACTTGAATTTCGACAACAAAGAAATAAGTGGTGATTGAGTACTTTATTGAATGCCTTTAACAGGGATTTTCACAAGGCTGCCAACTTCAATTTTTGAGAAGTTTCATTATCAGACATTTTTCCTTCTGTTGAGAAATCATTCTACCAATTTTTCTGATATTGGTCACTGGTCTAATCTGAACACTCTGCTGTTTCATCCCTAACCATAAACATAAAGAACATATAATCCCATTCCATTTTTCTTATCCTTCAGTTTCTTACCTTTTCTGTCCGCCTTGAAATTCAAAACTATAAATTCTACTTGACAAATTCTCTGGTACAGACACTTTACTTTTCAGTGCCACAGCCAACAACTCTCTGGTCACAGTATCCCTGGATTATTGAAAAACTCTTTTATCTTTATTGCATTATTTCTAAAACCTTTCCATTCAGATCTCTGGATACTGGTTTAAAACAGTAAAGACAACCCCTATTCTGTGCATCCTTGAATAACCAACTCTGAGTACAGTCCCTGATAATTTGGACTCAATATTCTTCCATAAAAATGGATGAATCAAATCAAACATATATTCAAACATTGGAGAGCCACATATACTGTAAAGACATTTGATTATATGATTAAATTGTCTAAATGCATATTTCTTCTTTCTAAAATGAGGTCTACCTATTTTTACATAATTGTTTCCCTTATGTTTCATACTTATTTAGTGTTCTGTTTAGGAATTTTACTCAATAATGCTATTCCCCTCATCTCACTTTCCTTTTTATTTTTTCCCTCTTGGCTATATATATTTATTTTTGTGATTACCATTTAATACATGATTTTTAAGTATGCACTTTTTAGAATCCAAACATAAATTTTAATTTTAAATATTTTTTTTTTTTTTTTTGCAGTGACAAGGTGGACCTAGAAATTCTTATACAGAGTGAGGTAAGTCAGACAGTGAAAGACAAATATATGAAATGCTTTCTTTAGATTTCTAAGAAGTCTAAAAATAATAGTACAAATGAACCTATTTATAAAACAGAAATAGAGTCACAGAAGTAAAAAATAAGCATGGTTACCAAGGGGTGGGGAGGGGAAGTGGGGATAAACTGGGAGGTTGAAAATGACATATTTACACTACTATATATAAAATAGATAACTAATAAAAATGTACTGTATAGCACAGGGAAATCTACCCAATATTCTGTAATGACCTATATAAGAATAGAATCTAAAAAGGAGTGGATATAGGTATATATATAACTGATTCACTTTGCTGTAGTGCAGAAACTAGCACAACATTGTAACTCAACTATACTCCATAAAAATTAAATTTCTGAAATCTCATTTTTCTTATTCCATAGTTTTAAATTCTTGTCTAATAATAGCTTTAAAATATTCATATTTATTTTTACTGTAATCCTGATTTAGTCTGAATTTAATGTAACAGCTTTGTAACATAAAAGAAGTCATTCTATGGTATCCACATACGTATACCCTAATTAAAAAAGCTTTTATGATGAGGAAGCAAAACCCCTCTGAATATAAATTACCTTCCTATTGACCTTTTTGCACTCTGACTAAGCGATTTTGTATAGTAATTTATTACCCAAAATACAGTGTCAACATTATGTCAACTTAATGGACATGGAATCATGCATATTTTCAAGTTCAGAAACTAAAGAATAACTTTATGTTCTATTTTTAAAGCATATGTCTTGGGAACATGTTTATGCAAAAATTTGATATCAATATTTTTGAAACTCCACAGAAGTAAAAAGATTATTCCATAGTAGAAATATATTTTATTTCTAGGACTATGTCTATTTTGATAATTTGAATTAAGTATCATCTCGCAGTAAGGCATTTGAGTCAAGATCAAAGGCTTATTATACAGTAGGTTTTAAATATCCAAGTGAAATATGTTCTAAAGATTCCCATAATTAGGACTATATATGGACTTTTCTGGTGGCTCAGATGGTAAAGAATCTGCATGCAATGCAGAAGATATAAAAGACCTGGGTTTGATCACTGTGTTGGAAAGATCCCCTGGAGAATGGAATGGCTATGCACTCCAGTATTCTTGCCTGGAGAATTCCATGGACAGAGGAGCCTGGCAGGCTCTAGTCACAAAGAGTCAAACACGACTGAATAGCTTTCACTTCACTTCATAGATTTCCTCCTCAGGGTATATATTTTTCTACCTTCCAATCCCTAGGACTAGGAGATACCACAGACATACAAAAAATCATAAGAGAATACTGTGAAGAGTTATATACTAACAAAGTGGATAACCTGGAAGAAACACAAATTTCTAGAAACACAGAGCATACCAAGACTTAGTTAAGAAGAAGCAAATAATTTGAACACGCCGATTACCAGAAGTGAAATTAAAGCAGCAATTCAAAAATTTCCAGGGGAATTCTACCAAACATATATAAAATAACTTATATTTATCCTTCTCAAACCATTCCAACTAACTGAAGATGAGGGAACATGCCCTAATTTATCCCAATACTAGACCACCATTACCTTGCTACTAAACTAGAGAAAAACACTTCCAAAAAAAAAAAAAAAAACCCTCCACAAAATGTTAGCAAACCAAATTAAAAATACAAAGAAGCGTCATTCACTGTGATCAAGTTGGATTTAATCCCAGGTCACAAAGACAATTTAACATGTGCAAATCAATCACTGCGATACACCTATGTTAACAAAAAGAAAGACAAAAAATACATGGTCACTTCAATAAATGCGTAAAAATAGTTTTAAAAATAGGCATCCATTCAAGTTAAAAACTCTCATCAAAGTGGTTTAGGGGGAAATAGCTGAATATAATAAAGACTGTTTATGACAAATTCACAGCCAACATAATACTCATTGGTGAAAAGGTGAAATCTTTCCTGCTAAATTCAGGAATAAGACAAGGATGCTCATTCTCATCACTTTTATTTAAATAGAATTAAATAGAATACATTTATAAATATGTAGCTATAAACCAAGATTTCTTTTCTTACTACTATTGACAGTTTGGACAAGATTTTTTTCTTGTTGGGGGCTTTTTGTGCCTTGCAGTTTCATCAGCATCTTTGGCTTCTATAAATGAATTTGCAATGATTCAAGAAAGGAAGTAGGAATATTCATTTCTTATGACCAGAGGCAAATGATTTAAGAATAAAGAGAGGAAAGGGGGGCAAAATTTTTCTACATTACTCCTCGCATTTTTAATATAAGATATATATTAAATGATAGGAAATTTGAAAATGGGTATCTGTTAAGAGGCACATGATTCTACTGAAAAAATTCTCTGGCAGAGCAAATTAAAATGATGCTCTTTAAATATCTCCAAAGTAACTAGCTACTTTAGGCAAATTATCGATTGTCAAAAGCGACCGGCACATGATGGTCACTTCCATATTTGTTATCTATGTCAGGGAATGAGTGGTATGCTCTGCCACTTACTGACAGTATACAAAGGTCCATGGGAAGGAGAAGACACACACACTTCAGAAACATCGCCTTGCAGTCCACCTGAACCCTCTTCCCTTGACAATATGTGTTGTTACTACTGTGGTAACTCCTGTGGCTATGGCTGTGGAAACAGCTATAGCTGTGGATTAAGCCCCTATTATGGCTGTGGTTATGGAACCAGATATGGCTGTGGATATGGGACTGGCTGTGGATATGGTTCAGGATATGGCCATGGATTGAGCCCCTATTATGGCTGTGGATACAGCTCCCGTTATGGCTGCGGTTATGGAACCAGATATGTCTATGGATACGGCTCCTGCTGTGGCTGTGGATATGGCTCTGGCTACGACACTTACGGGCCAGTCTGCTACAGGAGATGTTATTCTTCTTGCTGCTAGAACGTCACCACCCAAAACACCATTTACGTCTGAAACCACACATCTAAGATAATGCTGATTCAAGGATTGAAAAGTCATGATTTCTATATGTAGGAAATTACATGCAAGACAGAGCTTTGACCTTTGACTACCGTTTTTAAGATTGGCATCTTTGAGGCCTGAAGCTCCATGGTGGTATCATCTGTCTTTTTTCCAAATGTTAACCTTTACTCCCTTGATCTCTGACTCTCTGTAGTAATGATCCAAATACCCTACTGTCGGGGAAGTCCCTTGTTATCAATAAAAATGGTTCATTGTTTCTAACAAATCTCTGTGTATTTGCTTGTGCATAATTTTTGTTTTGAGGTGTTATGGCCTCTGTTGAAAACTGAACAAATATGAAGCCGAACTTTGAAGTCCTTCTTGATATAAGCGATTCTGTTTATACCTGCATCAGAAATAATGTCTTTCCCACCTATTTCTTGTTTTTCTCATATTTAGGCACTCACTTATATAAGCACAAATTTCAGTATTTCAGGACTGTCTTTGCAAATGTCTCTGTGTCTGGGATGGAGCTGGAGGTGAAAGAGGAGGTGGAATGATACTTTATTCAGGAAGTTAATGCAAATTCCAAAATAAACAAGAGGTGGCCTGAGTACTTAAAGGAATAATGGAAAGCAAGGGGAATTTTCCAGCATATATGAGATATAAGAAGCAGAGAGAGGTGTCAAGCACATGAGACTAAAAAATGCATATGAAATTCAATACATTCTATCATATCATCTGCTTTTGATGGAAATGCAAATGTATTTGTTTGTATACTTTGATATTGAAATTGTTTCCAGTCACTTAGTTGGTAAATAGTTTTGAGTAGTTTTGAAATGGTCTCATCTTAGACACTGAAGACAAAGTAGAAAAATTAAAGAAAAATTTCCTACTCTCACAGTGTTTACATTCTAGTAGGTGAAGAATAAGAAAATAAAAAATAATTAAGATAATTTCAAACTGATAGTTGGGATGTGGGAATAAAACAGTTTAGTGGGAAAGAGAGTAAGGATTGAAGCATTAAAGAGATATTTCAGGGAGGTATTTTCACCTTGTGAATCTCATGCCAATTGCAAAGAAAGATTCAAAAGGACAGTAGCAAATGTAAAGGGGGAAAAGAAGTCCATGAAGTTTTGGAAGAATATGATTTAGTAAGCATGTATGAGATAGCTTATATATCCAGTAAAGAGTCTTCACAAAGTAACTCTTAACATACCTTCAAAATCTGAAATGTTGTGACTCCCTTGATTAAAGAGGGCTTCCTTGGTGGCTCAGACAGTAAAGAATCTGCCTGCAGCACAGACCTGGGGTCAGTCCTAGGGTTGGGAAGATCCCCTGCAGAAGGCAATGACTATCCAACCCAATATTCCTGCCAGAAGTAGTCCATGGATAGAAGAGCCTGGGGGCTCCAGTCCATGGGGTTGCAAAGAGTTGGACACATCTGGACAACTAACACTTTCATACTTTCACTAGTTAAAGAACACTTGAGACATTCAGCTCAGTGAGGGAAATGACAAAATGGTGACAATCAACCCAAATATCTATAAGTTTGTAAATGACACACAAATATTTGAACAGAAATTTGACTTAATCTATCAATTTTTTATTAGAGTAATATTAATTGAGCCCAACTTATGTGCAAGGTATTATAACCAGAGCTGGTTATTCCATGATGCACAGAATAGGGGTGGTTCTTCAGGTATCATACGGTATGAAAAGGCTTGAGTGAAAAGATTTAGAAATAATGCAATAAAGATGGAAGACTTTTCAGTAACCCAGGGGAATTGTGGCCAAGAAATTCTGCTTTGGCAGAGGCATTGAAAAGCAAAGTGTCTACTGTAGAGAATTTGTGAAACAAACTTATAATTTCAACTTGCAAGGAGGACCAGAAAGGTAAGAAAACTGAAGCATAATGATGATTGAAATGAGGATATTTTTTCTTTATGCTTATCATTCCTTATTAAACATAGCAGAGTCATAAGATTATACCAGTGATCAATAGAAGAAAAAAAGAGGTTGAATGATTTCTCAGCTGAAGGATTAATACCTGATACTGAAAATTCTCAGAAAATGAGATCAGAAGCTTGATGAAAGTTCCTTCTGAAGGCATTCAATAAAGTACTGGATCACCACTCATCTCACTGTTGTTGAAATTTGAGTGTACGATAGAAGACTTCATGGTTCTTATTGTAAAAAATAACAAATATTGGAATCTTCTTGATTATGAAAGATACTGGCACACTTAAGCAAGTAAGATAAGCAAAAATTACACCCCCCAACTTTAATACAGAAAAAGCAAGAGAGTTCCAGAAAAAAAATACTTCTGCCTTATTGACTATGCCAAAGCCTTTGACTGTGTGGATCACAACAAACTGTGGAAAAATCTGAAAGAGATGGGAATACCAGACCTCCTTAGCCATCTCCTGAGAAATCTGTATCCAGGTCAAGAAACAACAGTTAGAACTGGACATGGAACAATGAACTGTTCTAAATTGGGAAAGGAGTAAGTCAAGGCTGTATACTGTTACCCTGCTTATTTAGCTTCTAGGCAGAGTACACCATGCAAAATGCCAGGCTGGATGAAGCACAAGCTGGAATCCAGATTGCTGGGAGAAATATCAATAACCTCATATATGAGATGACACCACCCTTATGGCAGAAAGTGAAGAGGAACTGAAGAGCCTCTTGATGAAAGTGAAAGTGGAGAATGAAAACTGCACTTAAAACTCAACATTCAAAAAACTAAGATCGTGGCATCTGGTCCCATCACTTCATGGCAAATAGATGGGGAAACAATGGAAACAGTGAGAGATTTTATTTTCTTGGGCTCCAAAATCACTGCAGAGGGTGACTGCAGCCAGTTAAAAGACACGTGTTCCTTGGAAGAAACTCTGTGACCAACCTACACCAACCTAGACCAACCTAGACCAACCTATTTAAAAGCAAAGACATTACTTTGCCAACAAAGGTCCATCTACTCAAAGCTATGGTTTTTCCAGTAGTCATGTATGGATGTGAGACTTGGACTATAAAGAAAACTGAATGCCAAAGAATTGATGCTTTTGAACTGTGTTGTTGGAGAAGACTATTGAGAGTCCCTTGGACTGCAAGAAGATCAGACCAGTCCATCCTAAAGGAAATCAGTCCTGAATATTCATTGGAAGGACTGATCCTGAAGTTAAAGCTCCAATACTTTGGCTACCTGATGTGAAGAACTGACTCAATGGAAAAGACCCTGAGGCTGTGAAAGATTGAAGGCAGCAGGAGAACAGGACAACAGAGGATGAGATGGTTGGATGGCCTCACCAACTCAATGGACATGAGTTTGAGCAAGCTCTGGGAGTTGGTGATGGACAGGTACCCTGGCTTGCTGCAGTCCATGAGGTGGCAAAAAGTAGGACATGACTCAGCAACTGAACTGGACTGAACTGAACTGAAATTTAAAAAGCTACACATTTTTTGGCTACATTTTGCATTAAAAAGTTCAGATGTTTAGTTTAGAGTGAGAAGGAAGAGTGTGTTTGGATTTAGACATCCATAGAGAGAGAAACTTACTTGCAACCACACAGCTATAGTGTAATATTTCTATTCTCAGTACTACTGACATTCTGGATTATTTTCCTTTTGGTTATTACATGTTGTTCTGTGCCCTGGAGAATTAGGAGCATCCTTGAGTTCTACAACAAGATGCCAATTGGTATTGGGCAGTAGGTATCTGGGTGAAGAACTCTGGCAAGAAGTTACAATGATTCGAGAAAATGAACAGACATATTTGTTTTCAAGTGATCAGAGGTAGATGTGAAAATAAAACAGAAAAAGTTAAGGGGAATTTTTTTTAACATTTCCTCCCAAGGCTTTTGAAATAAGATATATACTAAATGATAAGAGGTTTTGAAAATGGGTGTCTGTGTTTGGGCACATGATTCTAGTGAGAAATTCTTTGGCAGAGGAAAATTAAAATGATGCTCTTTAAATGAAATGAGTCTCCAAAATAAGAAGCTATTTTAAGCAAAGCATTATTGGTCAACAGTGACTGGCTCATAATGTTGCTTCCATATTTGCTGCCTGTGTCAGGGAATGAATGGTATGTCCTGCCAATTACTGACAGTATATAAAGATCCAAGGGAAGGAGAACACACACACACTTCAGAAACATCGCCTTGCAGTCCACCTGAACCCTCTTGCCTTGACAACATGTGTTGTAACTACTACGGCAACTCCTGTGGCTATGGCTGTGGAAAGACCTATAGCTGTGGGTTCAGCCCCTATTATGGCTGTGGATATGGAACGAGATATGGCTGTGGATACGGCTCAGGATACGGCTGTGGATATGGGACAGGATATGGCTGTGGATTTGGCCCCTATTATGGCTGTGGCTACGGAACCAGATATGGCTGTGGATATGGCTCTGGCTATGGCAGCTATTGGCCAGTTTGCTACAGGAGATGTTATTCTTCTTGCTTCTAGAACATCACCATCTAAGCCCTTTTGGCTTCTGAGGTGAAGCATCTAAAGATAATGCCGATTCAAGGATTTATAACCCACGACTTCCACTTGCAAGAAATCACATGCCTGACAAAGGCTTTGACCTGCAAATACCCACTTTAGATTGGCCTCTTTGAGCCCTGAAGCTTCTTGGTAGTATCTCTGACTCTTTTGCAAAGTTAGTCTTTATTCTCTGATTCTCTGTTACGACTGTATTGATGATCCTAACAAAATCACTTGTTCTCAATAAAAATGGTTCATTGTTTCTATCAAATCTCTGTGTACTTGCTTGGGAATTAGTCTTTTTCCTGGTGTTGTAGACTCAGTTGAAAACTGGGCAAACGTGATGCATGAAGTTTGAGCTCTTCTTTGATATAATGCAAACACTTCTTTCATATCTGTGTCAGAAGTAATGTCTTCTCCACCTGTTTCTTGTATCTTATGTTCTCAGGCACTCACAGACCCAAGCACAAATCTCCCAGTATTTCTGAACTGTACTTTGTAAATCCCACTGTGTCTAGGATGGAACTAAAGGGCAAAGAGGAGGAAGAATGCCACTTTGCTCAGGAAGTTGATGCAAAGTCCAAGGTAGACAAAAGACGACCTGAGAGCTTAAAAGAATGGAAGAGACACTCTCCAGGTTCATGAGAATTAGCATTAGATACAGGAATTAAGAACACGAGCATCAGGAACTAAGCAACAGAAAAGTAATAATAGAAACACACTCATATGTCTGTTTTGATGTAATTGCCTATGTATTTGCATATACCGAGGTTGAGGAAATTGATTTCAATCATTTAACTGACAGTTTTGAATATTTTTGAAAGGGTCTCAAATTAGACAGTGAAGGAGATGTAGGTAAATTAAAGACAAGCTTCTTGCTTTCAGTGTTATATTCCAGCATGTACATATAGAAAAACAAACAGCATAAATAATTCAGATAATTTGAAACTGACAATTGGAGTGGAGGGAATAAAATAGCTAAATGCAAAAGACAGTAAAAGTTGTATTAAAGAGGTAGTTCAGGGACGTATTTTGAACTTGTGACAAATGAGCTGATGTCAATCGCAAAGAAAGAGCAGTAGCAAGTGTAAATGGGAGAAAATTTATGAAGTTTTGTAACAATATGATTTGTTAGGCAGGCATGAGATAATTCACACATCTAGAAAAGAGTTTTCATAAAGTAACTCTTAACATACCTTCAAAATCTGAAACGTTGTGACTCCCTTAGTTAAAGAGGGCTTCCTTGGTGGCTCAGACAGTAAAGAATCTGCCTGCAGCACAGACCTGGGGTCAATCCTTGGGTTGGGAAGATCACCTGCAGAAGGCAATGACTATCCAACCCAATATTCCTGCCTGAAGTATCCCATGGATAGAGGAGCCTGGCGGGCTACAGTCCATGAGGTTGCAAAGAGTTGGACACATCTGGACAACTAACACTTTCATACTTTTACTAGTTAAAGAACACTTGAGACTTTCAGCTCAGTGAAATGACAAAATGGTGATAACCAATCCAAATATCTATTAGTTTGTAAATGACACACAAATATTTGAACAGAAATTTGATTTAATCTATCAATTTTTTATTAGAGTAATATTAATTGAACCCACCTTATGTGCTAGGTATTATAACCAGAGCTGGTTATTCCATGATGCACAGAATAGAGGCGGTTCTTCAGGCATCATTAGGTATGGAGAGGCTTGAGTGAAAAGGTTTAGAAATAATGCAATAAAGATGGAAGACTTTTCAGTAAACCAGGGGAATTGTGGCCAGAAATTCTGCTTTGGCAGCGGCATTGAAAAGCAAAGTGTCATACTACCTAAAGCAATCTATAGATTCAATGCAACCCCTATCAAGCTACCAACGGTGTTTTTCACAGAGCTAGAACAAGTAGTTTCACAATTTGTATGGAAATACAAAAAACCTTGAATAGCCAAAGCAATCTTGAGAAAGAAGAATGGAACTGGAGGAATCAACCTGCCTGACTTCAGGCTCTACTACAAAGCCACAGTCATCAAGACAGTATGGTACTGGCACAAAGACAGAAATATAGATCAATGGAACAAAATAGAAAGCCCAGAGATAAATCCATGCACCCATGGGCACCTTATCTTTGACACAGGAGGCAAGGATATACAACGGATTAATTACAATCTCTTTAACAAGTGGTGCTGGGAAAACTGGCCAACCACTTGTAAAAGAATGAAACTAGAACACTTTCTAACACCATACACAACAATAAACTCAAAATGGATTAAAGATCTAAACATAAGACCAGAAACTATAAAACTCTTAGAGGAGAACATAGACAAAACACTCTCCGACATACATCACAGCAGGATCCTCTATGACCCACCTCCCAGAATATTGGAAATAAAAGCAAAAATAAACAAATGGGATCTAATTAAAATTAAAAGCTTCTGCACAACAAAGGAAGCTATAAAGCAAGGTGAAAAGACAGCCTTGAGAATGGGAGAAAATAATAGCAAATGAAGCAACTGACAAACAGCTAATCTCAAAAATATACAAGCAACTCCTGCAGCTCAATCCCAGAAAAATAAACGACCCAATCAAAAAATGGCCCTAAGAATTAAATAGACATTTCTCCAAAGAAGACATACAGATGGCTAACAAACACATGAAAAGATGCTCAACATCATTCATTATCAGAGAAATGCAAATCAAAACCACAATGAGGTATCATTTCACACCAGTCAGAATGGCTGTGATCCAAAATCTACAAGCAATAAATGCTGGAGAGGGTGTGGAGAAAAGGGAACCCTCTTACACAGTTGGTGGGAATGCAAACTAGTACAGCCACTATGGAGAATAGTGTGGAGGTTCCTTAAAAAACTGGGAATAGAACTGCCATATGACCCAGCAATCCCACTGCTGGGCATACACACTGAGGAAACCAGAATTGAAAGAGACATGTGTTCCCCGCTGTTCATCACAGCCCTGTTTATAATAGCCAGGACATGGAAGCAACCTAGATGTCCAACAGCAGATGAATGGATAAGAAAGCAGTGGTACATGTACACAATGGAGTATTACTCAGCCATTAAAAAGAATACATTTGAATCAGTTCTAATGAGGTGGATGAAACTGGAGCCTATTATACAGAGTGAAGTAAGCCAGAAAGAAAAACACCAATACAGTATACTAACACATATATATGGAATTTAGAAAAATGGTAATGACAACCCTGTTTGCGAGACAGCAAAAGAGACACAGATGTCTAGAACAGTCTTTTGGACTCTGTGGAAGAGGGAGAGGGGGATGATTTGGAAGAATGGCATTGAAGCATGTATAATATCATATAAGGAACGAATCGCCAGTCCAGGTTCAACGCAGGATACAGGAAGCTTGGTGCTGGTGCACTGGGATGACCCAGAGGGATGGTACGGGGAGGGAGGTGGGAAAAGGGTTCAGGATGGGGAACACCCATCTGGTACACCTGTGGCGGATGCATGTTGATGTATGGCAAAACCAATACAATATTGTAAAGTAAAAAAGATAATAATAATAATTTAAAAATAAATAAATAAACATTACATATATCTGAAAACAAAAAAAAAAGAAAAGAAAAGCGTCTACTGTAGAGAATTTGTGAAGCAAACTTAAAATTTCAAATAGCAAGGAGGACTGGAAAGGTAAGAAAATGAGGCATAATGATGATTGGAATGAGGATATGTTTTCTTTATGCCTATCATTCGTGATTCAACATAGCAGAGTCATAAGATTATACCAGTGATCAATAGAAGAAAAAAAAAAGTTGAATGATTTCTCAGCTAATGGAAAAATGCCTAATATTGAAAAGTCTCAGAAATGAAATCAGAAGCTTGGTGAAAAAGTTCCTTCTGAAGGCATTCAATAAAGTACTGGATCGCCACTCATCTCACTGTTGTTGAAATTTGAGTGTGCAATAGAAGATTTCATGGTTCTTATTGTAAAAAGTAATAAGTATCGGAATCTGCTTGATTATGAAAGATTATGAAAGGTACACCTAAGCAAGTGAGATAAACAAAAATAACTTTAAAATGGAACAATTGACAGTGTAGTCAGTCAACTGGCACTGTAAAATCTAATGAGATTTTGAATTTATAGATCAAAATGGGGAGAACTGATACATTTGCAATATGCTAATGGGTCTAATCTGTCTAATGGCTACTTAGATCGTCTTCAGTTTTTCTTAATAATTTTCTGCAGTTTTTAGTGTAGAGGTTTGTATATATATTATAAAATATATTCATAGGAATTTGGTGGTTTTTAATGATATTATGAGTAGTAAATACATTAAAACTGTTTACTTTGGTAAGTTCCTATGTTGCAAATAAATGAAAATTCAACTGAAAAAAATAAAATGAAATAGAACAAGCAAGAGAGTTCCAGAAAAACATCTACTTCTGCTATATCGACTATGCCAAAGCCTTTGACTGTACAGATCACAATAAACTGAGAAAAATGTTTCAAGAGATGGGAATACCAGACCACCTTGCCTGCCTCCTGAAAAACCTGTATGCAGGTCAAGAAGCAGCAGGTAGAACTGGACATGGAACAATGAACTGGTTCCAAATTGAGAAAGCAGTAAGTCAAGGCTGTATACTATCATCCTGCTTATTTATCTTCTAAGCAGAGTACATCATGCAAAATGCCAGGCTGGATGAAGCACAAGCTGGAATCAAGATGGTAACAATAACCCTGTGTATGAGACAGCAAAAGAGACACTGATGTATAGAACAGTCTTATGGACTCTGTTGGAGAGGGAGAGGGTGGGAAGATTTGGGAGAATGGCATTGAAACATGTCTAATATCATGTAAGAAACTAGTCGCCAGTCCAGGTTCGATGCATGATACTGGATGCTTGGGGCTGGTGCACTGGGACGACCCAGAGGGATGGTATGGGGAGGGAGGAGGGAGGAGGGTTCAGGATGGGGAGCACATGTATACCTGTGGCGGATCCATTTCGATATTTGGCAAAACTAATACAATATTGTAGAGTTTAAAAATAAAATTAAAAAAAAGGTTAGTGGGAGACATATAAATAATCTCAGATATGCAGATGACACCACCTTTATGGCAGAAAGTGAAGAGGAACCGAAGAGCCACTTGATGAAAGTGAAAGAGGAGAATGAAATAGCTGGCTTAAAACTCAACATTCAGAAAACAAAGATCATGCAATCTGGTCGCATCATTTCATGGCAAATAGATGTGGAGACACTGGAAACAGTGAGAGACTTCATTTTCCTGGGCTCCAAAATTACTGCAGATGGTGATTGCAGCCATGAAAGCAAAAGATGCTTGCTCACTGGAAGAAAAGCTGTGACCAACCTAGACAGCATATAAAAAAGCATAGAAAAAGTCTTTGCTGAGAAAAGTTCATCTAGTCAAAGCTATGGTTTTTCCAGTAGTCATGTATGGATGTGAGTGTTGGATTATAAAAAGAACTGAATGCCAAAGGACTGATGCTTTTCAACTGTGTTGTTCAAGAAGACTCTTGAGAGTCCCTTGGACTGCAAGGAGATCCAACCAGTCCATCCTAAAGGAAATCAGTCCTGAATATTCATTGGAAGGACTGATGCTGAAGCTGAAGCTCCAGTACTTTAACTACCTGGTGTGAAGAACTGACTCATTTGAAAAGACCCTGATGCTGGGAAAGATTGAAGGCAGGAGGAGAAGGGGACAACAGAGGATGAGATGGTTGGATGGCCTCACCGACTCAATGGACATGAGTTTGAAAAAGCTCTGGTAGTTGGTGATGGACAGGGAACCCTGGCTTGCTGCAGTCCATGAGGTCGCAAAGAATCGGACATGACTGACTGAACTGAACTGAACTGTAATGAAACTTTTAAAAGCGACACATTTTTTCCCCCTACATGTTTGGCAATAGAAAGTTCAGATGTGTAGCTTCGAGTGAAAAGGAAGAGTAGGTTTGGATTTAGACATCCATAGAGAGAAGAAACTTATTTGTAAACACACAGGTATACTGTAATGTTTCTATTCTCAGTACTACTGACATTCTTGATTATTTTTCTTTAAGTTATTACATGTTGCTCTGTGCCCTGGAGTATTAGTAGCATCCTTGGGTTCTATATACTGTGGACATGGAACAACAGACTGGTTCCAAATAGGAAAAAGGGGTATGCCAAGGCTGTATATTGTCACCCTGTCTATTTAACTTATATGTAGAGTACCTCATGAGAAACGCTGGGCTGGAAGAAGCACAAGCTGGAATCAAGATTGCTGGGAGAAATATCAATAACCACAGATATGCAGATGACACCACCCTTATGGCAGAAAGTGAAGAGGAACTAAAGAGCTTCTTGATGAAAGTGAAAGTGGAGAGTGAAAAAGTTGCCTTAAAGCTCAATATTCAGAAAACTAAGATCATGGCATCCGGTCTCATCACTTCATGGCAAATAGTGGGGAAACAGTAGAAACGGTGTCAGACTTTATCTTTTTGGGCTCCAAAATCACTGTAAATGGTGATTGCAGCCATGAAATTAGACGCTTACTCCTTGGAATGAAAGTTATGACCACCTACACAGCATATTAAAAAGCAGACACAGTACTTTGCTAACAAAGGTCCATCTAGTCAAGGCTATGGTTTTTCCAGTGGTCATGTATGAATGTGAGAGTTGGACTGTGAAGAAAGCTGAGTGCCGAAGAATTGATGCTTTTGAGCTGTGGTGTTAGAGAAGACTATTGAGAGTCCCTTGGTCTACAAGGAGATCCAACCAGTCCATCCTAAAGGAGATCAGTCCTGGGTGTTCATTGGAAGGACTGATGTTGAAGCTGAAACTCCAATACTTTGGCCACCTGATCAAAGAGCTGACTCATTTGAAAAGAACCTGATTCTGTGGAAAATTGAAAGCAGGAGGAGAAGGGGATGACAGAGGATGAGTTGGTTGGGTGGCATCACTGACTCAGTGGACATGAATTTGGACAAATTCAGGGAGTTGGTGATGGACAGGGAGGCCTCATGTACTGCAGTCCTTGGGGTTGCAAAGAGTCGGACACAACTGTGTGACTGAACTGAACTGAACTGATATAGGTATTTATGTATGAATCTCTCCTCTATCCATCCAATGAGCCTAGTTCTCAGTGAATTCATAATTTTATGTAGGAGTAACATAGTAGGATTTAAAGAAGAAATGAAGTAATTGCTTTTGTAGCCATGTGTTATGAAAGTTATAAAATAAGGAAGGTTATTAGTGTTATGAGAGTCAGGAAAGAGTTCTGAGAAGATGGGGCACTAGACATGAGGCTTAAGTAGGAACTGGCCAGTCAGATAAGGGAGTGGGAAACAAGTCTTTCTGTGCATTTATTATCACCAGTCGAGGTGTGTAATCACTAAGCAGACGTAGAGAGACTTTTCTTTTTCTCTTCAGATTATTGAGAGCACAGCACATACTGCTTCCATAGGCAGGAGAGGGCCTGGCCAGGAGATGCATATGGCAGTGAGCTCACTAGCAGAAGACTATGAAAACTTGGCTCTGACACTCAGTTGCTGTGTGATTTCAAGATAGTGACTTAATCACTCTGAGCCTCAGCTTCTTTCTCCCAATACTTGTTTGTGAAGACCCACTCTATTTATTTTAAGAGGATGTGAAAATGAATTGAGATAATGTGTAAAAAGGCATTTTACAACATGCAATAGAGATGAACTGGTTCAGTTCAGTTCAGTTCAGTCATTCAGTTGTTTCCAACTCTTTACAACCCCATGAACCAGGCCTCTTCCACGCCAGAACTCCCTGTCCATCACCAATTCCTGGAGCTTACCCAAACTCATGCCCATTGAGTTGGTGATGCCATCCAACCATCTCATCTTCTGCCATCCTCTTCTCCTCCTGCCCTCAATTTTCCCAGCATCAAGGTCTTTTCAAATGAGTCAGCACTTCACATCACGTGGCCAAAGTATTGGAGTTTCAGCTTCAGTATCAGTCCTTCCAATGAACATCCAGGACTGATCTCCTTTAGGATGGACTGGTTGGATCTCCTTGCAGTCCAAGGGACTCTCAAGAGTCTTCTCCAACACCACAGTTCAAAAGCATCAATTCTTCCGCACGCAGCTTTCTTCACAGTCCAACTCTAACATCCATACATGACCACTGGAAAAACCATAGCCTTGAGGAGACAGACTTTTGTTGGCAAAATACTGTGTCTCATTTTTAATATGTTTTCTAGGTTGGTCATAACTTTCTTCCAAGATGTAAGCGTCTTATGATTTCATGGCTGCAGTCACTATCTGCAGTGATTTTGGAGCCCCCCCCCAAAAGTCTGCCAGTGTTTCTACTGTTTTTCCATCTGTTTGCCATGAAGCGATGAGACCAGATGCCATGGTCTTAGTTTTCTGAATGTTGAGCCTTAAGCCAAATTTTTCACTTTCCTCTTTCACTTTCTTCTAGAGGCTCTTTAGTTCTTCTTCACTTTCTGCCATAAGGGTGGTGTCATCTGTGTATCTGAGGTTACTGATATTTCTCCCGGAAATCTTGATTCCAGCTTGTGCTTCTTCCAGCCCAGTGTTTCTCATGATGTACTTTATATATAAGTTAAATAAGCAGGGTACTTATCCTTGACGTACTCCTTTTCCTATTTGGAACCAGTCTGTTTTTCCATATGCCGTTCTAACTGTTGCTTCCTGACCTGCATATAGGTTTCTCAAGAGGCAGGTCAGGTGGTCTGGTGTTCCCATCTCTTTCAGAATTTTCCACAGTTTATTGTGACCAACACAGTCAAAGGCTTTGGCATAGTCAATAAAGAGTACATGTTTTTCTGGAAATTTCTTGCTTTTTCGATGAATCAGCGGGTGTTGGCAATTTGATCTCTGGTTCCTCTGCCTTTTCTAAATCCAGCTTGAACATCTGGAAGTTCACAGTTTGCATATTGCTGAAACCTGGCTTGGAGAATTTTGAGTATTACTTTACGAGCATGTGAGTTGAATGCAGTTGTGCGGTAGTTTGAACATTCTTTGCCATTGCCTTTCTTTAGGATTGCAATGAAAACTGACCTTTTCCAGTCCTGTGGCCACTGCTGAGTTTTCCAAATTTGCTGGCATATTGAGGGAAACACTTTAACAGCATCATCTTTTAGGATTTGAAAGAGTTCAAATGGAATTCCATTACCTCCACTAGCTTTGTTCATAGCGATGCTTCCTAAGGCCCACTTGACTTCACATTCCAGGATGTCTGGCTCTAGGTGAGTGATCACACCATCCTGATTATCTGGGTCATGAACATCTTTTTTGTCAGTTCTTCTGTGTATACGTGCCATCTCTTCTTAATATCTTCTGCTTCTGTTAGGTCCATACCATTTCTGTCTTTTAGTGAGCCCAAGTTGCATGAAATATTCCCTTGGTACATGTATTTTTCTTGAATAGATCTCTAGTCTTTCCTGTTCTATTTTTTTCCTCTATTTTTTGCGTTGATCACTGAGGAAGGCTTTCTTATCTCTCCTTGCTATTCTTTGGAACTCTGCATTCAAATGGGTATATCTTTCCTTTTCTCCTTTGCTTTTCCCTTCTCTTCATTTCACAGCTATTCATAAGGCCTCTTCAGACAGCCATTTTACTTTTTTCACATTTCTGTTTCTTGCGGATGGTCTTGATTCCTTTCTCATGTACAATGTCACTAAGTCCGTTCATAGTTCATCAGGCACTCTGTCCATCAGATCTAGTCCTTTAAATCTCTTTCTCACTTTCACTGTATATTTGTAAGGGATTTGATTTAGGTCATACCTGAACGGTTTAGTGGTTTTCCCTACTTTCTTCAACTGAAGTTTGAATTTGGCAATAAGGAGTTCATGATCTGAGCCACAGTCAGGTCCTGGTCTTGTTTTTGCTGAATGTATAGAGCTTCTCCATCTTTGTCTACAAATAATATACATTCCTTAGTTCTTTATTTTCAAGTGCCTAACACCCAACTCTGCTTCCAATTTCTCGTTGCTTCTGGGAAGCATCTCTTCTATTCCATTACTCCTGCAGGAAGTCAGATTGTCTCTCCTGCACCTGGAGTTTGTCATGACCACCTGAATGTGTGTCATTCCTCCTCCACTTGCTCCTCCAGCTCCATTCTTGACACAGTGAGATTTGCATGGTTCAGCATGGTTCTGAAATACTGTGAGATTTGTGCTTGTGTATGTGAGTGCCTGAGAATGTGAGATACAAGAAATACTTGGAGAAGGTATTGTTTTTGGTGCAAATACAAGAAGAAATGCTTGTATTATATCAAAGAACTCAAAGTTCAAGCACCCTCTTAGCCCAGTCTTCAAAAGAGGCCATAGCACCTCAAGAAAGACTAATTCACAGAGATTTGTTAGAAGCAATGAGCCATTTTTATTGAGAAAAAGGTGTTATCCAAGCTTTAGAATGTTAGGATCATTAACACAATCATAAGAGAGACTCAGAGATTAAGGGAGGAAAGGCTAACATTTGGAAGTGTCAGATGACATCACCATTGAACTTCAGACTTCAAGGACATCAATCTAAAAATGGGTAGTTGGAGGTCAAAGCCTCTGTCACGCATACAATTTCTTGCAAGTACAAATCATGGGTTACAGATCCTCGAAGCAGTATTATCTTTAGATTCCTCATTTCAGAAGCAGACTAGGCTAAGAGGGTGATGTTCTAGCAGCAAGAATAACATCTCCTGTAGCAAACTGGCCAGTAGCTGCTATAGCCAGAGCCATATCCACAGCCATATCTGGTTCCATAACCACAGCCATAATAGGGGCTAAATCCACAGCCATATCCTGTCCCATATCCACAGCCGTATCCTGAGCCATATCCACAGCCATATCTACTTCCATATCCACAGCCATAATAGGGGCTGAACCCACAGCTGTAGCCCTTTCCACAGCCATAGCCACAGGAGTTGCCGTAGTAGTTACAACACATGTTGTCAAGGCAAGAGGATTCAGGTGGACTGCAAGAGGCTGTTCCTGAAGTGTGTGTGTCTCCTCCCCATGGACCTTTATATACTGTCAGTAATTGGCAGAGCATACCATTCATTCCCTGACATAGACAACAAATATGGAAGCAACATTATGAGCCAGTCACGTCACCACTGACAATCACTAAAGTTTGCTTAAAATAGCTCATTATTTGGGCGACTCCTGTTTCATTTTAAGAGCTTCACTTTAATTTGTTCTGCTGACAAACTGTCTTAGTAGAATCGTGTGACCCAAAGCTGATCATTTTCAAAATCTCCTCTCATTTAACAGATACCTTATAAAACAAGCTTGTTGGGGAATGTCAGATGATTTTGCCTCCTTTTCTCTCTCAGTTTTCCAAAATACCTGCTTCTGACCACAGGAAAAGGAATATTCCTGTCTCCTTTCCTAAATCATTGCAACTCCCTGTCCGTTTTCTCCTACCCTTTCTGCATCCTTACCCCTGCCTTGTCCGACTCTCCTCAAATCCTAAGAATCTGATCAGTAAACGAAGTCCATTCCCTGGAAGAGTGAAGACTTACAGGTGTGGAGACAGTATGCTGCATGTGTTCCTTCTTGTATTTTCTTCTTCCATGCACCAGGCAATGGAAGGTCCTGTTCACGTGGGGCAGCCCTCTTTTTCTCTCTTTTTTGTAGCTACCTGAGTCTCACCATTGAGGAGACTTTAACAGTTTAACCAACTTTATTTGCCTGAAGAATCAGAAGTCCTCAGTTAGACCAGAAACTCATTTTTTTTTTTCACATAAAGCCTTATCAGAGTTTTGTGTTATGAGATGTTAGTCCATTCCCCTCCCTCAATCATTCTTGCCTTCTTCTATCACTACTCTTCCTTACACATTTAGTTCAAAGGCTAAAGGTAAGTGGGGTCACTCTGATACTTACAGCAAAAGCCCATCTTCAGTTCCTAGTATATTCATGACATCAAGTACCACAAAACTCAATTTTATCCTTATTCATATGTACATTAATCAGAAGTTCTCAACCTTCTACAAAAATGTTCATTGTGACTTTACAATATAATATGTCTCCTTTCTTCTAAATAATCCTCTCTAACACACTTACCTTTTTGACATGTAAAAGAGGGAAATGAGTAACATTTCTTCTGCTGTTAATATTTTTCTTGCCACCAAATTTCTTGGCTTAAAAAAAATCTATTTGTACATCAAAATTCAGATCTGTAATCAGCTCCTGTGAGATGCCTTTCCTCTGTGTTATTGTCTGAACTGGATCATCCTCTTCTTGGTCCTGGGGCTTCCCTAGTGGCTCAGGAAACAATCTGCCTGCAATGCAAGAGATGTAGGTTTGATCCCTGGGTCTGGAAGATCCCCTGGAGGAGGAAATGGCAACCCTCTCCAGTGTTCTTGCCTGGGAAATCCCAAGGACAGAAGGGGCCTGGCGGGCTATATAGTCCAAAGGGTTGCAAAGAGTCTGACATGACCTAGCAACTAAGCCACCACCCCCAGCACCTCCTGGCTCTTATGCACAGACGCATGTCAACGCACTTGTCAAAGTTTATTAAAACTCTGTCTTGCCTCACTACTTGAAATGTAACTTCATACCAAACATTCAACTTTTCATGACCAAACATTCAGTCATGTTGCTTTGTTTGTTGGGGTAGGGGGGCATTTTTTTTTTTTCTTTTCTTTTTTTTTTTTTTGGCTTATCTTGGTTTCTATGTTTTATTTCAGTCAACTTTTTCAGAATCTGGCAGACTCCAAATTTTAGATTCTTTTTCACTGCAACAACCATAAAATCTAAATTGGAAGGGAGTATAAAGTCAAGATCATTCTTTCCACTGGATATACTTGAATTTGACAACAAAGGAATAAGTGGTGATCGAGTACTTTACTGAATGCCTTTAACAGGGATTCTCACAAGGCTGCCAACTTCAATTTTTGAGAAGTTTCATTATCAGATATTTTTCCTTCTGTTGAGGAATCATTCTACCGATTTTTCTGATATTGGCCACTGGTCTAATCTGAACACTCTGCTGTTTCATCCCTAACCATAAACATAAAAAACATATAATCCCATTCCATTTTTCTTATCCTTCAGTTTCTTACCTTTTCAGTCTGCCTTGAAATTCAAAACTATAAATTCTACTTGACAAATTCTCTGGTACAGACAACGTTACTTTACAGTGCCATAGCCAACACATTCTCTGGTCACAGTATCCCTGGATTACTGAAAAACTCTTTTATCTTTATTGCATTATTTCTAATACCTTTCCATTCAGATCTCTTCATACCAGTTTAAAACAGTAAAGACAACTCCTGTTCTGTGCATCCTTGAAAAACCAGCTCTGAGTACAGTCCCTGATAATTTGAACTCAATATTCTTCCATAAAAATGGATGAATCAAATCAAACATATATTCAAACACTGGAAAGCCACATATACTGTAAATACATTTGATTATATGATTAAATTATCTAAATGCAAATTTCTTCTTTCTAAAATGAGGTCTACCTATTTTTACATAATTGTTTTCCTTATGTTTCATACTTATTTAGTGTTCTGGTTAGGAATTTTACTCAATAAATTCTATTCCCTTTATCTCCCTTTCCTTTTTATTTTTCCCCTCTTGGCTATATATATTTATTTTTGTGATTATCATTTAATACATGTTATTTGAGTATGCAATTTTTAGACCCCAAACATAAATTTTAATTTTAAATAATTTTTTTTTTTTTTTACAGTGACAAGGTGGACCTAGAAATTCTAATGCAGTGTGAGGTAAGTCAGACAGTGAAAGACAAATATATGATATGCTTTCTTTAGATTTCTAAGAAATCTAAACATAATAGTACAAATGAACCTATTTATAAAACAGAAATAGAGTCACAGAAGTAGAAAACAAGCATGGTTACCAAGGAGTGGGGAGGGGAAGGGGGGATAAACTGGGAGGTTGAGAATGACATATTTACACTACTACATATAAAATAGATAACTAATAAAAATGTACTGTATAGCACAGGGAACTCTACCCAATATTCTGTAATGACCTATATAAGAATAGAATCTAAAAAAGGAATGGATATAGGTATATATATAACTGATTCACTTTGCTGTATTGCAGAAACTAGCACAACATTGTAAATCAACTATACTCCATAAAAATTAAATTTCTGAAATCTCATTTTTCTTATTCCATAGTTTTAAATTCTTGTCTAATAATAGTTTTAAAATATCCATATTTATTTGTACTGTAATCCTGATTTAGTCTGAATTTAATGTAACAGCTTTGTAACATAAAAGAAGTCATTCTATGGTATCCACATATGTATACCCTAATTAAAAAAGCTTTTATGATGAGGAAGCAAAACCCCTCTGAATATAAATTACCTTCCTATTGACCTTTTTGCACTCTGACTAAGCGATTTTGTATAGTAATTTATTACCCAAAATACAGTGTCAACATTATGTTAACATAATGGACATGGAATCATGCATATTTTCAAGTTCAGAAACTAAAGAATAACTTTATGTTCTATTTTTAAAGCATATGTCTTGAGAACATGTTTATGCAAAAATTTGATATCAATAATTTTGAAACTCGACAGAAGTAAAAACATCAGTCCATAGTAGAAAAATATTTTATTTCTAGGACTATGTCTATTTTGAAAATTTGAACTAAGTATCATCTCGCAGTAAGACTTTTTAGTCAAGATCAAAGACTTATTATACAGTAGGTTTTAAATATCCACGTGAAATAGGTTCTAAAGATTCCCATAATTAGGACTATATGTGGACTTTTCTGGTGGCTCAGATGGTAAAGAATCTGCGTGAAATACAGAAGATATAAAAGACCTGGGTTTGATCTCTGGGTTGGAAAGTTCCCCTGGAGAATGGAATGGCTATGCACTCCAGAATTCTTGCCTGGAGAATTCCATGGACAGAGGAGCCTGGCAGGCTCTAGTCACAAAGAGTCAAACACGACTGAATAGCTTTCACTTCACTTCACTTCATAGATTTCCTCCTCAGGGTATATATTGTTCTACCTTCCAATTCCTAGGACTAGGAGATACCACAGACATACAAAAAATCATAAGAGAATACTGTGAACAGTTATATACTAACAAATTGGATAACCTGGAAGAAACACAAATTTCTAGAAACACAGAGCATACCAAGACTGAGTTAAGAAGAAGCAAATAATTTGAACACACTGATCACCAAAAGTGAAATCAAAGCAGCAATTCAAAAAATTTCCAGGGAAATTCTACCAAACATATAGAAAATAACCTATATTTATCCTTCTCAAACCATTCCAACTAACTGAAGATGAGGGAACATTCCCTAATTTATCCCAATACTAGACCACCATTACCTTGCTACTAAACTAGAGAAAAACACTTCCAAAAAAAAAAAAACCCCTCCACAAAATGTTAGCAAACCAAATTATAAAATACAAAGAAGCGTCATTCACTGTGATCAAGTTGGATTTAATCCCGGGTCACAAAGACAATTTAACATACGCAAATCAACCACTGTGATACACATATGTTAACAAAAAGAAAGACAAAAAATACATGGTCACTTCAATAAATGCATAAAAATAGTTTCCAAAAAATCAGCATCCATTCAAGTTAAAAACTCTCATCAAAGTGGTTTAGCGGGAAATAGCTGAATATAGTAAAGACTGTTTATGACAAATTCACAGCCAACATAATACTCATTGGTGAAAAGGTGAAATCTTTCCTGCTAAATTCAGGAATAAGACAAGGATGCTCATTCTCACCACTTCTATTTAAAGTAGATTTGGACATTCTAGCTGCAGCAACAAGAAGAAATAAAACATATTGGAAAGAAGAGGTAACACTGTCACTACTTGCAGATGAAGTACTTTGTACAGAGAACTCGAAAGTCTCCACTGAAAACCTCCTAGAGCTAATAAGTTCATTCAGTAGATTGTATGTTACAGGATGAGTATAGAGAAATCTGTTATGTTTCTATACACTAATTATGAAATATTAGGAAGTGAAAGTAAAAAGAAATCCTATTTAATTGGTTCTACAAATGATACCTAGGAATCAACTTAAGGAAGCGAAAGAAGTATATTCTGAAAACCATAGAACTTTGATAAAGAAAATTGAAGATTACATGCAAAAATGGAAAGATATCCCATTCCCTTGTATTGGAAAAGTTAATATTATTAAAATGGCCATAATACCCAAAGAAAGCTACAGATTTAATGCAATTTCTATCTAGTACCCATAATGTTTTTACAGAACTAGACCAAAAAAATCCTAAAATTCACAGAACTAGAATAATCCTTAAATAGTTCTAAAATTTATAGAAAAATAATCTTAAAACTAGAACAACAAAAGACTACTTATTGGCAAAGCACTCTTCAGAAAAAAACGATAATGCTGGGGATATAACTCTCCCAAATGGACTGTATTGTAAATCTACAGTAATCAAAATTGCATGGTATTGGCATAAAAAGGCACATAGAACACACAGATGGCTAACAGGACAAGAAAAGATGCTCAATATTACCAGTTATCAGAAAAATGCAAATTAAAACAATGATGCAATATCAACCCACATCTGTCAGAATACCTATCACCAAAGCAATCAGCAAATATCAGAAGTTTTAGAGGATATGGGAAAAGGAACCACTTGAATGCTCTTGGGCAATGTAAATTATTGGTTCAACCACTATGGGAATCAGTATAGAGTTTCCATAAAAACCTAAAAATAGGACAGCCATATGATCCAGCAATTCTACTCCTGGGTACATATCCAGAAAAAGTGAAAACACTAACTTGAAAAGATACATACAGTCCAGTGTTCCTAGCAATACTGTTTATAATATCTCACATATGGAAGCATTCAAACATCTCTCAGCTCATTTAAGAAAAGATGGTGTACATAAACACATCATGGAATATTACTCAGACATAAAAATGAGATACTACCATTTGCAACAAAATGGATGGATTTAGAAAATATACTCAGTGAAAGATGCTCAAGCAGAGGAATAAGGCAGATAGAGGAAGAAAAATACTGTATTACTTCAATTATATGAAGACTCTAAAAATTATAAAATGAATGCATATATAAGACAGAAAGAGACCCAAAGATATAGAAAACAATCTTTTGCTTACGAAAGGAGATAGCAAAGGGGAGGGACCAATTAGTGCCACTGGATTAGCAGATGCAAACTACTGTTTATAAAGCAGATGAGCAATAAAGATATACTATATAACATTGTGAATTATTTATTATATTGTAATAATTTTTAATGGAGTATAATCTTCAAAAATACTGAATCATTATGCTCTATACTCTAAACTAACATGATATTGTAAATCAAATATAGTTGAATAAAATAAAAACTTAAAAATTTGGAACCTGCCTGATTCTGAAAATGGTGATATGAAAGTAAAGTCTATACAAGTAAGATATGCAAAGAAAAGTCCACAAACAAAAACATTTGACCACATCTTTGATGATGGAAAGGTCCGGTGTTCCTTTAGATGAGAAAACAGGATACGTTTGGATTTAGGCATCTACAGATAGAGAATCATTTATAAATATGTAGCTATAAAACAAGATTTCTATTCTTAACACTATTGACAGTTTGGACAAGATTTTTTCCTGTTGGGGGCTTCTGTGTGAATGCAGAATCAACATCTTTGGCTTCTATAAATGAATCTGAAATGATTCAAGAAAAGGGGTAGGTATACTCTATTCTTATGGCCAGAGGCAAATGATGTAAGGAAAAAGAGAGAGAAAAGGGGCAAAATTTTTCTACGTTGCTTCTCACATTTTTAATATAAGATATATATTAAATGATAGGAAATTTTGGAAATGGGTATCTGTTTAGAGGCACATGATTCTACTGAAAAAATTCTCTGCCAGAGCAAATTAAAATGATGCTTTTTAAATATCTCCAAAATAACTAGCTACTTTAGGCAAATTATCAGTTGTCAAAAGTGACCAGCACGTGGTGGTCGCTTCCATATTTGTTGTCTATGTCAGGGAATGAGTGGTATGCTCTGCCACTTACTGACAGTATACAAAGGTCCATGGGAAGGAGAAGACACACACACTTCAGAAACATCGCCTTGCAGTCCACCTGAACCCTCTTGCCTTGACAACATGTGTTCTAACTACTACAGCAACTCCTGTGGCTATGGCTGTGGAAACAGCTATACCTGTGGGTTCAGCCCCTATTATGGCTGTGGTTATAGAACCAGATATGGCTGTGGATATGGGACTTGCTGTGGATATGGTTCAGGATATGGCTGTGGATTTAGCCCCTATTATGGCTGTGGATACAGCTCCCATTATGGTTGTGGTTATGGAACCAGATATGGCTGTGGATACGGCTCCTGCTGTGGCTGTGGATACGGCTCTGGCTACGACACTTACGGGCCAGTCTGCTACAGGAGATGTTATTCTTCTTGCTGCTAGAACGTCACCACCCAAAACACCATTTATGTCTGAAACCACACATCTAAGATAATGCTGATTCAAGGATTGAAAAGTCAAGATTTCTATATGTAGGAAATTCCATGCAAGACAGAGCTTTGACCTTCGACTACCTATTTTTAAGATTGGCATCTTTGAGGCCTGAAGCTCCATGGTGGTATCATCTGTCTTTTTTCCAAATGTTAACCTTTACTCCCTTAATCTCTGACTCTCTGTAGTAATGATCCGAATACCCTACTGTCGGGGAAGTCCCTTGTTATCAATAAAAATGGTTCATTGTTTCTATCAAATCTCTGTATATTTGCTTGTGCATAATTTTTGTTTTCAGGTGTTATGGCCTCTGTTGAAAACTGAGCAATTGTGAAGCTGAACTTTGAAGTCCTTCTTGATATAAGCGTTTCTATTTATACCTGCATCAGAAATAATGTCTTTCCCAACTATTTCTTGTTTTTCATATACTTAGGCACTCACATATATAAACACAAATCTCAATAATTCAGGACTGTGCTTTGCAAATCTCTGTGTCTGGGATGGAGCTGGACGTGAAAGAGGAGGAATGATATTTTATTCAGAAAGTTAATGCAAATTCCAAAATAAACAAGAGGTGGCCTGAGTACTTAAAGGAAAAATGGAAAGCAAGGGGAATTTTCCAGCATATATGAGAAATAAGAAGCAGAGATAGGTGTCAAGTACATGAGACTAAAGAATGCATGTAAAAGTCAAACATTCTATCATATCTTCTTCTTTTGATGGAAATGCAAATGTATTTCTTTGTATACATTGATGTTGAAGTTGTTTGCTATCACTTAGTTGATAAACAGTTTTGAGTAGTTTTGAAATGGTCTCATCTTAGACACTGAAGACAAAGTAGAAAAATTAAAGAAAAATTTCCTGCTCTCACGGTGTTTACATTCTAGTAGGTGAAGAATAAGAAAATAAAAAATAATTAAGATAATTTCAAACTGACAGTTGGGATGTGGGAATAAAACAGTTTAGTGGGAAAGAGAGTGAGGATTGAAGTATTAAAGAGATATTTCGGGGAGGTATTTTCACCTTGTGATATCTCATGCCAATTGCAAAGAAAGATTCAAAAGGACAGTAGCAAATGTAAAGGGGGAAAAGAAGTCCATGAAGTTTTGGAAGAATATGATTTAGTAAGCATGTATGAGATAGCTTACATATCCAGTAAAGAGTCTTCACAAACTAACTCTTAACATACCTTCAAAATCTGAAATGTTGTGACTCCCTTGATTAAAGAGGGCTTCCTTGGTGGCTCAGACAGTAAAGAATCTGCCTGCAGCACAGACCTGGGGTCAGTCCTTGGGTTGGGAAGATCCCCTGCAGAAGGCAATGACTATCTAACCCAATATTCCTGCCTGAAGTATTCCATGGATAGAAGAGCCTGGCGGGCTACAGTCCATGGGGTTGCAAAGAGTTGGACACATCTGGACAACTAACACTTCCATACTTTCACTAGTTAAAGAACACTTGAGACATTCAGCTCAGTGAAATGACAAAATGGTGATAACCAATCCAAATATTTATAAGTTTCTAATGGCACACAAATATTTGAACAGAAATTTGACTTAATCTATCAATTTTTATTAGAGTAATATTAATTGAGCCCAACTTATGTGCAAGGTATTATAACCAGAGCTGGTTATTCCATGATGCACAGAAGAGAGGTGGTTCTGCAGGCATCATTAGGTATGGAGAGGCTTGAGTGAAAAGGTTTAGAAATAATGCAATAAAGATGGAAGACTTTTCAGTAACCCAGGGAAATTGAGGCCAGAAATTCTGCTTTGGCAGAAGCATTGAAAAGCAAAGTGTCTACTGTAGAGAATTTGTGAAGCAAACTTATAATTTCAAATTGCAAGGAAGACAGGAAAGGTAAGAAAACTGAAGCGTAATGAGGATTGGAATGAGGATATATTTTCTTTATGCCTACCATTCGTTATTAAACATAGAATCATAAGATTATACGAGTGATCAATAGAAGAAAATAAATGGTTGAATGATTTCTCAGCTGAAGGATTAATGCCTAATACTGAAAATTCTCAGAAAAGAGAAGCTTGATGAAAGTTCCTTCTGAAGGCATTCAATAAAGTACCAGATCACCACTCATCTCACTGTTGTTGAAACTTGAGTGTACAATAGAAGATTTCATGGTTCTTATTGTAAAAAATAACAAGTATTGAAATCTGCTTGATTATGAAAGATAGTGGTACACCTAAGCAAGTGAGATAAGCAAAAATTACATCCCCCAACTTTAATATAGAAAAAGCAAGAGAGTTCCAGAAAAACATCTATATCTGCCTTATTGAATATGCCAAAGCCTTTGACTGCATGGATTACAATAAACTGTGGAAAAATCCGAAACAGATGGGAATACCAGACCTCCTTAGCCATCTCCTGAGAAATCTGTATCCAGGTCAAGAAGCAACAGTTAGAACTGGACATGGAACAACAGACTGGCTCTAAATTGGGAAAGGAGTAAGTCAAGGCTGTATACTGTTACCTTGCTTATTTAGCTTCTAGGCAGAGTACACCATGCAAAATGCCAGGCTGGATGAAGCACAAGCTGGAATCAAGATTGCTGGGAGAAATATCAATAACTTCAGATATACAGATGACACCATCCTTATGGCAGAAAGTGAAGAGGAACTGAAGAGTCTCTTGATGAAAATGAAAGTGGAGAATGAAAACTGCACTTAAAACTCAACATTCAAAAAACTAAGATCATGGCATCTGGTCCTATCACTTCATGGCAAATAGATGGGGAAACAATGGAAACAGTGAGAGACTTTATTTTCCTGGGCTCCAAAATCACTGCAGATGGTGACGGCAGCCATGAAATTAAAAGACTTCTTGGAAGAAAATCTATGACCAACCTAGACAACATATTAAAAAGCAAAGGTATTACTTTGCCAACAAAGGTCCATCTACTCAAAGCTATGGTTTTTCCAGTAGTCATGTATGGATGTGAGACTTGGACTATAAAGAAAACTGAATGCCAAAGAATTGATGCTTTTGAACTGTGTTGTTGGAGAAGACTATTGAGAGTCCCTTGGACTGCAAGGAGATCAGACCAGTCCATCCTAAAGGAAATCAGTCCTGAATATTTATTGGAAGGACTGATCCTGAAGCTAAAGCTCCAATACTTTGGCTACCTGATGCGAAGAACTGCCTCATTGGAAAAGACACTGATGCTGCAAAAGATCAAAGGCAGGAGGAGAATGGGAAAACAGAGGATTAGATGGTTGGATGGCATCACCAACTCAATGGACATGAGTTTGAGCAAGCTCTGGGAGTTGGTGATGGGCAGGTACCCTGGCTTGCTGCAGTCCCTGAGGTGGCAAAAAGTAGGACATGACTGAGCAACTGAACTGAACTGAACTGAAACTTAAGAAGCTACACTTTTTTGGCTACATTTTGGCATTAGAAAGTCCAGATGTTTAGTTTAGAGTGAGAAGGAAGAGTGTGTTTGGATTTAGACATCCATAGAGAGAGAAACTTACTTGCAACCACACAGCTATAGTGTAATATTTCTATTCTCAGTAGTACTGACATTCTAGATTATTTTTCTTTTGGTTACATGTTATTACATGTTGTTCTGTGCCCTGGAGAATTAGGAGCATCCTTGAGTTCTACAACAAGATGCCAATTGGTATCAGGCAGTAGGTATCTGGGTGAAGAACTCTGGCAAGAAGTTACAATGATTCAAGAAAATGAACAGACATATTTGTTTTCAAGTGATCAGAGGTAGATGTGAAAATAAAAAAGACAAAGTTAAGGGGAATTTTTTAAACATTTCCTCCCAAACCTTTTAAAGTAAAATGTATATTAAATGATAGGAGGTTTTGAAAATGGGTATCTGTTATTGGGCACATGATTCTAGTAAGAAATTCTTTGGCAGAGGAAAATTAAAATGATGCTCTTTAAATGAAATGAGTCTCCAAAATAAGAAGCTATTTTAAGCAAAGCATTATTGGTCAACAGTGACTGGTTCATAATGTTGCTTCCATATTTGCTGCCTGTGTCAGGGAATGAATGGTATGTCCTGCCAATTACTGACAGTATATAAAGGTCCAAGGGAAGGAGAAGACACACACACACTTCAGGAACAGCCTCTTGCAGTCCACCTGAATCCTCTTCCCTTGACAACATGTGTTGTAACTACTACGGCAACTCCTGTGGCTACGGCTGTGGAAAGACCTATAGCTGTGGGTTCAGCCCCTATTATGGCTGTGGATATGGAACGAGATATGGCTGTGGATACGGCTCAGGATATGGCTGTGGATATGGGACAGGATATGGCTGTGGATTTGGCCCCTATTATGGCTGTGGCTACGGAACCAGATATGGCTGTGGATATGGCTCTGGCTATGGCAGCTATTGGCCAGTTTGCTACAGAAGATGTTATTCTTCTTGCTTCTAGAACATCACCATCTAAGCCCTTTTTGCTTCTGAGATGAAGCATCTAAAGATAATGCTGATTCAAGGATTTATAACCCATGATTTCCACTTGCAAGAAATCACATGCCTCACAGAGGCTTTGACCTGCAAATACCCTCTTTAGATTGGCCTCTTTGAGCCCTGAATCTTCTTAGTAGTATCTCTGACTCTTTTGCAAATGTTAGTCTTTATTCTCTGATTCTCTGTTACGACTGTATTGATGATCCTAACAAAATTACTTGTTCTCAATAAAAATGGTTCATTGTTTCTATCAAATCTCTGCATACTTGCTTGGGAACTAGTCTTTTTCCAGGCATTGTAGGCTCAGTTGAAATTTGGGCAAACGTGATGCATGAAGTTTGAGCTCTTCTTTGATATAACGCAAACACTTCTTTCATATCTGTGTCAGAAGTAATGTCTTCTCCACCTGTTTCTTGTATCTTATGTTCTCAGGCACTCACATACCCAAGCACAAATCTCCCAGTATTTCTGAACTGTGCTTTGTAAATCCCACTGTGTCTAGGATGGAACTAAAAGGCAAAGAGGAGGAAGAATGCCACTTTGCTCAGGAAGTTGATGCAAAGTCCAAGGTAGACAAAAGACGACCTGAGAGCTTAAAAGAATGGAAGAGACACTCTCCAGGTTCATGAGAATTAGCATTAGATACAGGAATTAAGAACACGAGGAAAAGGAACTAAGCAACAGAAAAGTAATAATAGAAATATCGTCATATGTCTGTTTTGATGTAATTGCCTATGTATTTGCATATACTGAGGTTGAGAACATTGATTTCAATCATTTAACTGACAGTTTTGAATATTTTTGAAAGGGTCTCAAATTAGACAGTGAAGGCAATGTAGGTAAATTAAAGACAAGCTTCTTGCTTTCAGTGTTATATTCCAGCATGTACATATAGAAAAACAAACAGCATGAATAATTCAGATAATTTGAAACTGACAATTGGAGTGGAGGGAATAAAATAGCTAAATGCAAAAGACAGTAAAAGTTGTATTAGAGAGCTACTTCAGGGAGGTATTTTGAACTTGTGACAAATGAGCTGATGTCAATCGCAAAGAAAGGGTAGTAGCAAGTGTAAATGGGAGAAAATTTTATGAAGTTTTGTAACAATATGATTTATTAGGCATGTATGAGATAATTCACACATCTAGAAAAGAGTTTTCACAAAATAACTCTTAACATACCTTCATAATCTGAAATGTTGTGACTCCCTTAGTTAAAGACGGCTTCCTTGGTGGCTCAGACAGTAAAGAATCTGCCTGCAGCTCAGATTTGGGGTCAATCCTTGGGTTCAGAAATCCCCTGCAGAAGGCAATGAGTATCTAACCCAATATTCCTGTCTGAAGTATTCCATGGATAGAAGAGCCTGGGAGGTTACAGTCCATGGGGTTGCAAAGAGTTGGACACATCTGGACAACTAACACTTTCATACTTTCACTAGTTAAAGAACACTTGAGACATTCAGCTCAGTGAAATGACAAAATGGTGATAATCAATCCAAATATCTATAAGTTTGTAAATGACACACAAATATTTGAACAGAAATTTGACTTAATCTATCAATTTTTTATTAGAGAAATATTAATTGAGCCCAACTTTTGTGCAAGGTATTATAACCAGAGCTGGTTATTCCATGATGCACAGAATAGAGGTGGTTCTGCAGGCATCATTAGGTATGGAGAGGCTTGAGTGAAAGGGTTTAGATATAATGCAATAAAGATGGAAGACTTTTCAGTAAACCAGGGGAATTGTGGCCAGAAATTCTGCTTTGGCAGAGGCATTGAAAAGCAAAGTGTCTACTGTAGAGAATTTGTGAAGCAAACTTATAATTTCAAATTGCAAGGAGGACAGGAAAGGTAAGAAAACTGAAGCACAATGATGATTGGAATGAGGATATATTTTCTTTATGCCTACCATTCGTGATTCAACATAGCAGAGTCACAAGATTATACCAGTGATCAATAGAAGAAAAAAAAAGGTTGAATGATTTCTCAACTGAAGGAAGAATGCCTAGTATTGAAAGTTCTCAGAAAATAAATCAGAAGCTTGATGCAAGTTCCTTTTGAAGGCATTCAGTAAAGTACTGGATTACCACTTACCTCACTCTTGTTGAAATTTGAGTGTACAATAAAAGATTTTATTGGTCTTATTGTAAAAAATAACAAGTATCGGAATCTGCTTGATTATGAAAGATTATGAAAGGTACAGCTAAGCAAGTGAGATAAACAAAAATAACTTTAAAATGGAACAATTGACAGTGTAGTCAGTCAACTGGCACTGTAAAATCTAATGAGATTTTGAATTTATAGATCAAAATGGGGAGAACTGATACATTTGCAATATGCTAATGGGTCTAATCTGTCTAATTGCTACTTAGATCTTCTTCAGTTTTTCTTAATAATTTTCTGTAGTTTTTAGTGTAGAGGTTTATATATATTTTATAAAATACATTCCTAGGAATTTGGTGGGTTTTAATGATATTACAAGTAATAAATACATTAAAACTTTTTACTTTTGTAAGTTCCTATGTTGCAAATAAATGAAAATCCAACTGAAAAAAATAAAATAAAATACAACAAGCAAGAAAGTTCCAGAAAAACATCTACTTCTGCTTTATTGACTACGCCAAAGCCTTTGACTCTGCGGATCACAATAAACTGAGGAAAATGTTTTAAGACATAGGAATACCAGACCACCTTGCCTTCCTCCTGAGAAACCTGTATGCAGGTCAAGAAGCAGCAGTTAGAACTGGACATGGAACAATGAACTGGTTTCAAACTGGGAAAGCACTAAGTCAAGGCTGTATACTGTGACCCTGCTTATTTATCTTCTAAGCAGAGTACATCATGCAAAATGCCAGGCTGGATGAAGCACAAGCTGGAATCAAGATTAGTGGGAGAAATATAAATAATCTAAGATATGCAGATGACACCACCTTAATGGCAGAAAGTGAAGAGGAACTGAGAACCCTCTTGATGAAAGTGAAAGAGGAGAATGAAATGGCTGGCTTAAAACTCAACATTCAGAAAACAAAGATCATGCAATCTGGTCCTGTCACTTCATGGCAAATAGATGGGGAGACAATGTAAACAGTGAGAGACTTCATTTTCCTGGGCTCCAAAATTACTGCAGATGGTGATTGCAGCCATGAAAGAAAAAGATGCTTGCTCACTGGAAGAAAAGCTGTGACCAACCTAGAGCATATTAAAAAGCAGAGACATGACTTTGCTGAGAAAGGTCCATCTAGTCAAAGCTATGGTTTTTCCAGTAGTCATGTATGGATGTGAGTGTTGGATTATAAAAAGAACTGAATGCCAAAGAATTGATGGTTTTGAACTGTGTTGCTCAAGAAGATTCTTGAGAGTCCCTTGGACTAAAGGAAATCAGTCCTGAACATTCATTGGAAGGACTGATGCTGAAGCTGAAGCTCCAGTACTTTGACTACCTGGTGTGAAGAACTGACTCATTTGAAAAGACCCTGATGCTGGGAAAGATTGAAGGCAGGAGGAGAAGGGGACAACAGAGGATGAGATGGTTGCATAGCCTCACCGACTCGATGGACATGAGTTTGAAGAAGCTCTGGTAGTTGGTGATGGACAGGGAACCCTGGCTTGCTGCAGTCCATGAGGTCGCAAAGAATCGGACATGACTGACTGAACTGAACTGAACTGTAATGAAACTTTTAAAAGCCACCCATTTTTTCCCCCTACATGTTTGGCAATAGAAATTTCAGATGTGTAGCTTCGAGTGAGAAGGAAGAGTAGGTTTGGATTTAGACATCCATAGAGAGAAGAAACTTATTTGTAAACACACAGGTATACTGTAATGTTTCTATTCTCAGTACCACTGACATTCTCGATTATTTTTCTTTTAGTTATTACATGTTGCTCTGTGCCCTGGAGACTTAGTACCATCCTTGGGTTCTACATACTGTGGACATGGAACAATAGACTGGTTCCAAATAGGAAAAGGGGTACGCCAAGGCTGTATATTGTCACCCTGTTTATTTAACTTATATGCAGATTATATCATGAGAAATGCTGGGCTGGAAGAAGCACAAGCTGGAGTCAAGATTGCCAGGAGAAATATCAATAACCTCAGATATGCAGATGACACCACCCTTATGGCAGAAAGTGAAGAGGAACTCAAAAGGCTCTTGATGAAAGTGAAAGTGGAGAGTGAAAAAGGTGGCTTAAGCTCAACATTCAGAAAACGAAAATCATGGCATCGGGTCCCATCACTTCATGGGAAAAAGATGGGGGAACAGTGGAAACAGTGTCAGACTTTATCTTCTTGGGCTCCAAAATCACTGTAGATGGTGATTGCAGCCATGAAATTAGATGCTTACTCCTTGGAAGGAAAGTTATGACCAACCTACACAGCATATTAAAAAGGAGACACATTACTTTGCTAACAAAGGTCCGTCTAGTCAAGGCTATGGTTTTTCCAGTAGTCATGTATGAATGTGAGAGTTGGACTGTGAAGAAAGCTGAGTGCTGAAGAATTGATGCTTTTGAGCTGTGGTGTTGGAGAAGACTCTTGCGAGTCACTTGGACTACAAGGAGATCCAACCAGTCCATCCTAAAGGAGATCAGTCCTGGGTGTTCAGTGGAAGGACTGATGTTGAACCTGAAACTCCAATACTTTGGCCACCTGATCAAAGAGCTGACTCATTTGAAAAGATCCTGATTCTGGGGAAAATTCAAAGCAGGAGGACAAGGGGATGACAGAGGATGAGACAGTTGGATGGCATCACTGACTCAGTGGACATGATTTTGGCAAACTCAGGGAGTTGGTGATGGACAGGGAGGCCTGATATCCTGCAGTCCTTGGGGTTGCAAAGAGTCGGACACAATGAGTGACTGCACTGAACTGAACTGATATAGGTATTTATGTATGAATCTCTCCTCTATCCATTCAATGAGCCTAGTTCTCAGTGAATTCATAATTTTATGTAGGAGTAACATAGTAGGATTTAAAGAAGAAATGAAGTAATTGTTTTTGTAGCCATGTGTTATGAAAGTTATAAAATAAGGAAGGTTATTAGTGTTGTGAGAGTCAGGAAAGAGTTCTGAGAAGATGGGGCACTAGACATGAGGCTTAAGTAGGAACTGGCCAGTCAGATAAGGGAGTGGGACAACAAGTCTTTCTGTGCATTTATTACCACCAGTCGAGGTGTGTAATCACTAAGCAGATGTAGAGAGGAACTCTCAGACTTTTCTTTTTCTGTTCAGATTATTTAGAGCACAGCGCATACTGCTTCCATAGGCAGGAGAGGGCCTGGCCAGGAGGAGCATATGGCAGTGAGCTCACTAGCAGAAGACTATGAAAACTTGGCTCTGACACTCAGTTGCTGTGTGATTTCAAGATAGTGACTTAATCACTCTGAGCCTCAGCATCTTTCTCCCAATACTTGTTTGTCAAGTACCCACTCTATTTATTTTAAGAGGATGTGAAAATGAATTGAGATAATGTGTAAAAAGACATTTTACAACATGCAATAGAGATGAACTGGTTCAGTTCAGTTCAGTTCAGTCATTCAGTTGTTTCCAACTCTTTACAACCCCATGAACCAGGCCTCTTCCATGCCAGGACTCCCTGTCCATCACCAATTCCTGGAGCTTACCCAAACTCATGTCCATTGAGTTGGTGATGCCATCCAACCATCTCATCCTCTGCCATCCTCTTCTCCTCCTGCCCTCAATTTTCCCAGCATCAAGGTCTTTTCAAATGAGTCAGCTTTTCACATCAGGTGGCCAAAGTATTGAAGTTTCAGCTTCAAAATCAGTCCTTCCAATGAACACCAAGGGCAGATCTCCTTTAGGATGGACTGCTTGGATCGCCTTGCAGTCCAAGGGACTCTCAAGAGTCTTCTCCAACACCACAGCTCAAAAGCACCAATTCTTCTGTACTCAGCTTTCTTCAGAGTCCAATTCTCACATCCATACATAGCCACTGGAAAAGCCTTAGACTTGACTAGAAAGACTTTTGTTGGCAAAGTAATGTGTCTCCTTTTTAATATGCTGTCTAGGTTGGTCATAACTTTCTTCCATGAAGTAAGTGTCTTATAATTTCATTGCTGGAGTCACCATCTGCAGTGATTTTGGAGCCCAAAAAAAATAAAGTCTGCCACTGTTTCCACTGTTTCCCCATCTATTTGCCATGAAGTGATGGGACCGGATGCCATGATCTTAATTTTCTTATGTTGAGCTTTAAGCCAACTTTTTCAGTCTCCTCTTTCACTTTGATCAAGAGTTTCTTTAGATCTTCTTCACTTTCTGCCATAAGGGTGGTGTCATCTGCATATCTGATGTTATTGATATTTCTCCTGGCAATCTTGATTCCAACTTGTGCTTCCTTCAGCCCAAGTTTTCTCAGTTTTTCATGATGTACTCTGCATATATGTTAAATGAGCAGGGCGACAATATACAGCCCTGACGTACTCCTTTTCCTATTTGGAACCAGTCTGTTGTTCCATGTCCAGTTCTAATTGTGGCTTCCTGACCTGCATACAGGTTTCTCAAGAGGCAGGGCAGGTGGTCTGGTATTCCCATCTCTTTCAGAATTTTCCACAGTTTATTGTGACCCACACAGTCAGTGACTTTGTCATAGTCAATAAAGCAGAAATAGATGTTTTTCTGGAACACTCTTGCTTTTTTGATGATCCAGCAGATGTTGATAATTTGATCTCTGATTCCTCTGCCTTCTCCAAATCCAGCTTGAACATCTGGAAGTTCATGGTTTTCATATTGCTGAAACTTGGCTTGGAGAATTTTGAGTATTACTTTACTAGCATGTGAGATGAATGCAGTTGTGCGGTAGTTTGAGCATTCTTTGGCATTGCCTTTCTTTAGGATTGCAATGAAAACTGACCTTTTGCAGTTCTGTAGCCACTGCTGAGTTTTCCAAATTTGCTGGCATATTGAGTGCCGCACTTTCACAGCATCATCTTTCAGGATTTGAAATAGCTCAACTGGAATTCCATCACCTCCACTAGCTTTGTTCGTAGCGATGCTTCCTAAGGCCCACTTGACTTCACATTCCAGGATGTCTGGCTCTAGGTGAGTGATCACACCATCCTAATTATCTGGATCATGAACATCTTTTTTATCAGTCCTTCTATGTATTCTTGCCACCTCTTCTTAATATCTTCTGCTTCTGTTAGGTCCATACCATTTCTGTCCTTATTGACCCCAAATTGCAGGAAATATTCCCTTGGTATCTCTAATTTTCTTGAATAGATCTCTAGTCTTTCCATTCTATTGTTTTCCTCTATTTTTTGCGTTGATCACTGAAGAAGGCTTTCTTATCTCTCCTTGCTATTCTTTGGAACTCTGCATTCAGATGGGTATATCTTTCCTTTTCTCCTTTGCTTTTCACTTCTCTTCTTTTCACAGCTATTTGTAAGGCCTCCTCAGACAGCCATTTTACTTTTTTGCATTTCTATTTCCTGGGGATGGTCTTGATTCCTTTTTCATGTACAATGTCACTAAGTCCGTTCATAGTTCATCAGGCACTCTGTCCATCAGATCTAGTCCTTTAAATCTATTTCTCACTTCCACTGTATATTTGTAAGGGATTTGATTTAGGTCATACCTGAATGGAAAAAGCAAGAGAGTTCCAGAAAAACATCTATTTCTGCTTTATTGACTATGCCAAAGCCTTTGAATGTGTGGATCACAATAAACTGTGGAAAATTCTGAAAGAGATGGGAATACCAGAACACCTGATCTGCCTCTTGAGAAATTTGTATGTAGGTCAGGAAGCAACAGTTAGAACTGGACATGGAACAATAGACTGGTTCCAAATAGGAAAAGGAGTTCGTCAAGGCTGTATATTGTCACCCTGTTTATTTAACTTATATGCAGAGTACATCATGAGAAATGCTGGACTGGAAGAAACACAAGCTGGAATAAAGATTGCTGGGAGAAATATCAATAACCTCAGATATGCAGATGACACCACCCTTATGGCAGAAAGTGAAGAGGAACTCAAAAGCCTCTTGATGAAAGTGAAAGTGGAGAGTCAAAAAATTGGCTTAAAGCTCAACATCCAGAAAACAAAGATCATGGCATCCGGTCCCACCACTTCATGGGAAAAAATGGGGAAACAGTGGAAACAGTGTCAGACTTTATTTTTCTGGGCTCCAAAATCACTACAGATGGTGACTGCAGCCAAGAAATTAAAAGACGCTTACTCCTTGGAAGGACAGTTATGTCCAACATAGATAGCATATTGAAAAGCAGAGACATTACTTTGCCAACAAAGGTTCGTCTAGTCAAGGCTATGGTTTTTCCTGTGGTCATGTATGGATGTGAGAGTTGGACTGTGAAGAAGGCTGAGTGCCAAAGAATTGATGCTTTTGAACTGTGGTGTTGGACAGGACTCTGAGAGTCCCTGGGACTGCAAGAAGATCCAACCAGTCCATTCTGAAGGAGCTCAGCCCTGGGATTTCTTTGGAAGGAATGATGCTAAAGCTGAAACTCCAGTACTTTGGCCACCTCATGAGAAGAGTTGACTCATTGGAAAAGACTCTGATGCTGGGAGGGATTGGGGGCAGGAGGAGAAGGGGACGACAGAGGATGAGACGGTTGGATGGCATCACTGACTCGATGGACGTGAGTCTGAGTGAACTCCGGGAGTTGGTGATGGACAGGGAGGCCTGGCGTGCTGCAATTCATGGGGTCGCAAAGAGTCGGACAGGACTGAGTGAGTGATCTAATCTGATCTGAATAGTCTAGTGGCTTTCCCTACTTTCTTCAATTTCAGTCTGAATTTAGCAATAAGTAGTTCATGATCTGAGCCACAGTCAACTCCTAGTCTTGTTTTTGCTCACTGTATAGAGCTTGTCCATCTTTGGCTACAAATGATACACATTCCTTAGTTCTTTATTCTCAAATGTTTAACACCCAACTCTGCTTCCAATTTCTCATTACTTCTGGGAAACATCTCTTCTATTCCATTACTCCTGCAGGAAGTCAGATTGTCTCTTCTGCACCTGGACTTTGTCATGACCACCTGAATGTGTGTCATTCCTCCTCCACTTGCTCCTCCAGCTCCATTCTTGACACAGTGAGATTTGCACGGTTCAGCACAGTTCTGAAATATGTGAGATTTGTGCTTGGGTATGTGAGTGCCTGAGCGTGTGAGATACAAGGAATAGTTGGAGAAGGTATTATTTTTGGTGCAAATACAAGAAGAAATGCTTGTATTATATCAAAGAACTCAAGGTTCAAGCAACCTCTTAGCCCAGTCTTTGAAAGAGGCCATAGCACCTCACGAAAGACTAATTCATAAGCAGTACACAGAGATTTGTTAGAAGCAATGAGCCATTTTTATTGAGGATAAGGGGTTATCCAAGCTTTAGAATGTTAGGATCATTAACACAGTCATAACAGAGACTTAGGGATTAAGGGAGGAAAGGCTAACATTAGGAAGAGTCAGATGATATCACCATTGAACATCAGACCTCAAGCATGTCAATCTAAAAATGGGTAGTTGGAGGTCAAAGCCTCTGTCACGCATACAATTTCTTGCAAGTACAAATCATGGGTTACAGATCCTCGAAGCAGTATTATCTTTAGATTCCTCATTTCAGAAGCAGACTAGGCTAAGAGGGTGATGTTCTAGCAGCAAGAATAACATCTCCTGTAGCAAACTGGCCAGTAGCTGCTATAGCCAGAGCCATATCCACAGCCATATCTGGTTCCATAACCACAGCCATAATAGGGGCTGAACCCACAGCTGTAGCTCTTTCCACAGCCGTAGCCACAGGAGTTGCCGTAGTAGTTACATGTTGTCAAGGGAGGAGGATTCAGGTGGCCTGCAAGAGGCTGTTCCTGAAGTGTGTGTGTCTCCTCCCCATGGACCTTAATATACTGTCAGTAACTGGCAGAGCATACCATTCATTCCCTGACATAGACAACAGATATGGAAGCAACATTATGAGCCAGTCACGTCACCACTGACAATCACTAAAGTTTGCTTAAAATAGCTCATTATTTGGGCGACTCCTGTTTCATTTTAAGAGCTTCACTTTAATTTGTTCTGCTGACAAACTGTCTTAGTAGAATCGTGTGACCCAAAGCTGATCATTTTCAAAATCTCCTCTCATTTAACAGATACCTTATAAAACAAGCTTGTTGGGGAATGTCAGATGATTTTGCCTCCTTTTCTCTCTCAGTTTTCCAAAATACCTGCTTCTGACCACAGGAAAAGGAATATTCCTGTCTCCTTTCCTAAATCATTGCAACTCTCTGTCCATTTTCTCCTACCCTTTCTGCATTCCTTACCCCTGCTTTGTCCAACTCTCCTCAAATCCTAAGTATCTGATCAGTATCTGATAGTTCAAAACGAAGTCCATTCCCTGGAAGAGTGAAGACTTACAGGTGTGGAGACAGCATGCTGCATGTGTTCCTTATAATTTCTTCTTCCATGCACCAGGCAATGGAAGGTCCTGTTCACGTGGGGCAGCCCTCTTTTTCTCTCTTTTTTGTAGCTACCTGAGTCTCACCATTGAGGAGACTTTAACAGTTTAACCAACTTTATTCGCCTGAAGAATCAGAAGACCTCAGTTAGACCAGAAACTCATTTTTTCACATAAAGCCTTATCAGAGTTTTGTGTTATGAGATGTGAGTCCATTCCCCTCCCTCAATTATTCTTACCTTCTTCTGTCACTACTCTTCCTTACACATTATGTTCAAAGGATAAAGGTAAGTAGGGTCACTCTGATACTACAGCAAAAGCCCATCTTCAGCTCCTAGTACACTCATGACATCAAGTACCAACAAACTCAATTTTATCCTTATTCATATGTACATTAATCAGAAGTTCTCAACCTTCTACAAAAATGTCCATTGTGACTTTGAAATATAATATGTCTCCTTTCTTCTAAATAATCCTCTCTAACACACTTACCTTTTTGACATGTAAAAAAACCTATGTCTTGCCTCACTACTTGAAACGTAACTTCACACCAAACATTCAACCTTTCATGACCAAACATTCAGTCCAAAAAACCGTGTTCCTTTGTTTGTTTGGATAGGGGGGGGGCTTTTTTTGTTTGTTTGTTTTTGTTTGCTTATCTTAGTTTCTAGATTTTATTTAAATTAACTTTTTCAGAATCTGGGAAGACTCCAAAATTTAGATTATTTTTCAATGCAACAGCCATGAAATCCGAGTTGGAAGGGACTATAAAGTCAAGAAGATCATTCTTTCCACTAGATATACTTGAATTTCAACAACAAAGGAATAAGTTGTGATCAAGTACTGTACTGAATGCCTTTAACAGGGATTTTCACAAGGCTGCCAACTTCAATTTTTGAGAAGTTTCATTATCAGATATTTTTCCTTCAGTTGAGAAATCATTCTACCGATTTTTCTGATATTGGTCACTGGTATAATCTGACACTCTGTTATGTTTCATCCCCAAACTTAAACAAAAAGAACATATATTCCCATTCCATTTTTCTTATCCTTCAGTTTCTTACCTTTTCTGTCTGCCTTGAAATTCAAAACTATAAATTCTGCTTGACAAAGTCTCTCATACAGACACGTTACTTTTCAGTGCCACAGCCAACACGCTCTCTGGTCACAGTATCCCTGGATTATTGAAAAGCTCTTTTATCTTTGTTGCATTATTTCTAATACCTTTCCATTCAGATCTCTGGATACTGGCTTAAAACAGTAAAGACAACTCCCATTCTGTGCATCCTGGAAAAATCAGCTCTGAGTACACTCCCTAATACATAATTTGGACTCAATATTCTTCCATAAAAATGGATGAATCAAGTCAAACATATATTCAAATATTGGAGCGCCACATATACTCTACAAAACATTTGATTATATGCTTAAATTGTCTGAAAACAAATTTCTTCTTTCTAAAATGAGGCCTACCTATTTTTACATAATTGTTTTCCTAATGTTTCATATGTATTTAGTGTTCCGGTTAGGAATTTTACTCAAAAAATGCTATTCTTTTTATCTCACTTTCCTGTTTTTTTTTTCTCTTGTCTATATATATATATATTTATTTTGTGATTATTATTTTAATATATATTATTTAAGTATGCACTTTTCAGAATCTAAACATAGGTTTTAATTTTAAATAACTTTGCTTTTTTGTTTTTTGTTTTTTTTTTTTGCAGTAATGAGGTGGACCTAGAAATTCTCATACTGAATGAAGTAAATCAGACAGAGAAAGACAAATACATGATATGCTTTTTTTAGATTTCTATGGAATCTAAAAATAATAGTACAAATAAACCTATTTATAAAACAGAAATAGAGTCACAGAAGTAGAAAACAAGCAAGGGGTGGGGGGTGAAGGGAGGACAGAGAGGGATAAACTGGGAGGTGGAGAATGACATATTCACACTACTATATATAAAATAGATAACTAATAAAAATCTACTGTATAGCACAGGGAACTCTACCCAATATTCTGTAATGACCTATATAGGAATCAGATCAGATCAGATCAGTCGCTCAGTCCTGTCCGACTCTTTGTGACCCCATGAATTACAGCACACCAGGCCTCCCTGTCCATCACCAACTCCCAGAGTTCACTCAGACTCACGTCCATTGAGTCAGTGATGCCATCCAGCCATCTCATCCTCTGTTGTCCCCTTCTCCTCCTGCCCCCAATCCCTCCCAGCATCAGAGTCTTTTCCAATGAGTCAACTCTTCTCATGAGGTGGCCAAAGTACTGGAGTTTCAGCTTTAGCATCATTCCTTCCAAAGAAATCCCAGGGCTGATCTCCTTCAGAATGGACTGGTTGGATCTCCTTGCAGTCCAAGGGACTCTCAAGAGTCTTCTCCAACACCACAGTTCAAAACCATCAATTCTTTGGCACTCAGCCTTCTTCACAGTCCAACTCTCACATCCATACATGACCACAGGAAAAACCATAGCCTTGACTAGACGAACCTTTGTTGGCAAAGTAATGTCTCTGCTTTTGAATATGCTATCTAGGTTGGTCATAACTTTCCTTCCAAGGAGTAAGCGACTTAATTTCATGGCTGCATTTAGGAATAGAATCTAAAAAAGGAATGGATATAGGTATGTATATAACTGATTCACTTTGCTGTATAGCAGAAACTAGCGCAACGTTGTAAATCAACTATACTCCAATAAAAATTAAATTTTTTAAATCTCATTTTTCTAGTTCCATAGTTTTAAATTCTTGTTTAATAATAGCTTTAAAATACCCATATTTATTTGTACTGAAATCCTGATTTAGTCTGAATTTAATGTAATAGCTTTGTAACATAAAAGAAGTCATTCTATGGTATACACATATGTATGCTAAGTCGCTTCAATCGTGTCCAACTCTGTGCGACCCCATAGATGGCAGCCCACCAGGCTCCCCCATCCCTGGGATTCTCCAGGCAAGAACAGTGGAGTGGGTTGCCATTTCCTTCTCCAATGCATGAAAGTGAAAAGTGAAAGTGACGTCGCTCAGTCGTGTCTGACTCTTAGCAACCCCATGGACTGCGGCCCACCAGGCTCCTCTGTCCATGGGATTTTCCAGGCAAGAGTGCTGGAGTGGGGTGCCATTGCCTTCTCCACACATCTGTATGCCCTAATTAAAAAAGCTTTTATGATGAGGAAGCAAAACCCCTCAGAATATAAATTACCTTCTTATTGACCTTTTTGCACTCTGACTGAGCCATTTTGTATAGTAATTTATTACCCAAAATACAGTGTCAACATTGTGTCAACATAATGGGCATGGAATCATGCATATTTTCATGTTCAGAAATTAAAGAATAACTTTATGCTATATTTTTAAAGCATATGTCTTAGGAACATGTTCATGCAAAAATTTGATATCAATATTTTTGAAATTCCACAAGAGTAAAAAGATCAGTCCATAGTAGAAAAATATTTTATTTCTAGGACTATGTCTATTTTGATAACTTGAATTAAGTATCATCTTGCAGTAAGGCATTTTAGTCAAGATCAAAGGCTTATTAAACAGTAGGTTTTAAATATCCACGTAAAATATGTTCTAAAGATTCCTATAATTATGACTATATATGGACTCTCCTGGTGGTTCAGACAATAAAGAATCTGCATGCAATGCGGGAAACCTGGGTTTGATCCCTGGGTTGGAAAGAACCCCTGGAGAACGGAATGGCTACCCACTCCAGTATTTTTGCCATGGACAGAGGAGCCTGGCAGGCTACAGTCCAAGGGGTCGCAGAGAGTCAGGCACAACTGAATAGCTTTCACTTCACTTCAATTCACAGATTTCCTCCTTAGGGTATATTTTTTCCTAACTTCCACTCCCCCAAATCTCCTAGCCTACACACTCATTAAATACTGAGAAGATTCCTTCTAATCAGTTCATCTCTATTGCATGTTGTAAAATGTCTTTATACACATTATCTCAAAACATTTTCACATCCTCTTAAAATAAATAGAGTGGGTACTTGACAAAAAAGTGTTTGGAAAAAGAAGCAGAGGCTCAGAATGATTAAGTCACTATCTTGAAATCACACAGCAATTGAGTGTCAGAGCCGTTTTCATAGTCTTCTGCTAGTGAGCTCACTGTCATATGCTCCTCCTGGCCAGGCCCTCTACTGCTATGGAAGAGGTATGGGCTATGCTCTAAATAATCTGAAGAGAAAAAGAAAAGTCTGAGAGTTCCTCTCTACATCTGCTTAGTGATTACACACCTTCACTGGTGGTAATCAGTTCAGTTCAGTCACTCAGTCATGTCCGATTCTTTGGAACTTCATGGACCACAGCACATCAGGCATCCCTGTCCATCACCAACACTCGGAGCTTACTCAAACTCATGTCCATTGAGTTGCTGATGCCATCCAACCATCTCATCCTCTGTCATCCCCTTCTCCTCCCACCTTTAATCTTTCCCAGAATCAGGGACTTTTCCAATGAGTCAGTTCTTCACATCAGATAGCCAAGTATTGGAGTTTCAGCTTCAACATCAGTCTTTCAAATGGATATTCAGGACTGATATCCTTTAGGATTGGCTGTTTTGACCTCCTTGCAGTCCAAGGGACTCTCAAGAGTCTTTTCCAACACCACAGTTCAAAAGCATCAATTCTTCTGCACTCAGCTTTCTTCACAGTCCAACTCTCACATCCATACATGACCACTGGAAAAACCATAGCCTTGTTTAGATGGACCTTTGTTGGCAAAGTAATGTCTCTGCTTCTGAATATGTTGTCTAGGTTGGTCATAACTTTTCTTCCAAGGAGTAAGCATCTTTTAATTTCATGGCTGCAATCACCATCTGCAGTGATTTTGGAGCCCAAAAAAATAAAGTCTGACACTGTTTCCACCGTTTCCCCATCTATTTCCCACGAAGTGATGGGACCAGATGCCATGATCTTAGTTTTCTGAATGTTGAGTTTTAAGCCACATTTTTCACTGTCTTTCACTTTCATCAAGAGGCTTTTTAGTTCTTCTTCTCTTTCTGCCATAAGGGTGGTGTCATCTGCATATCTGAGGTTATTGATATTTCTCCTGGCAATTTTGATTCCAGCTTGTGCTTCATCCAGCCCAGCATTTCTCATGATGTACTCTGCATTTAAGTTAAATAAGCAGGGTGACAACACACAGCCTTGTTGTATTCCTTTCCCTATTTGGAACCAGTCTATTGTTCCATGTCCAGTTCTAACTGGCGCTTCCTGACCTGCATACAGATTTCTCAAGAGGCAGGTCAGGTGGTCTGGGATTCCCATCTCTTTCAGAATTTTCCACAGTTTGTGGTGATCCACATAGTTAAAATTTATTGACTTTGGCATAGTCAATAAAGCAGAAATAGATGTTTTTTTGGAGCTGTCTTGCTTTTTTGATAATCAACAGAATCTGGCAATTTGATCTCTGGTTCCTCTACCTTTTCTAAATCCAGCTTGAACATCTGGAAGTTCATGGTTCACATACTGTTGAAGCCTGGCTTAGAGAATTTTGATCATTGCTTTACTAGTGTGTGAGATGAGTGCAAATGTGCAGTAGTTTTTGCATTCTTGACATTGCCTTCTTTGAAATTGGAATGAACACTGACCTTTTCCAGTCCTGCGGCCACTGTTGAAGTGGTGGTAGTAAATGTATGCAAAGACTTGTTTTCCCACTCCCGTATCTGACTGGCCAGTTCCTACTCAAGCCTCATGTCAAGTGCCCCACCTTCTCAGAACTCTTTCCTGATTCTCACAACACTAATAACCTTCCATATTTTATAACTTTCATAACACATGGCTACAAAAACAATTGCTTCTTTTCTATTTTTAATCTTACTATGTTACTTCTATATAACATTATGAATTCCCTGAGAACTGGGCCCATTGGATGGATAGATGAGAGATACATACATAAATACATACATACCTAGATAAACTGCCCACAACATCTAACACCACCAGCTTTACCTCTCTTTCCTTAGCCTCTATATTGGTTAATAACTTCTGCCTATACTGCTGAGTATCCAGAACACCTGACATGATTTTTTTGAAGACAGAATGATTGAAAATCCCACCAGCCATGATATTCTTCCTATTTTTCTAAAATACTTTGCACTATGAAAATCTGAATCTCCCCTCCATCCGCACTCCCTACTCCTGCAACAATTGCGGGAGGCACAAATCAGAGAAAGGGTACCCCACCTTGACTTCCTTGTTTCCAGAGTCCCAACATCATTCTCTGTCAGGCAGGCTCAATACTGCTGAGTCAGTGCTGAGCTCTGTCTTTATCTGTCTGTATCTGTATCCCTGTCTGTATCTGAGCTGTATCTATTCCCCCCATGGAAATCTCCAAGGCTGTAGCAGCTCAAGGCGCTTAGGAGGTGGAAGTGTCAAAATAAGTTGCATGTGGGTAGCCAGGGAGATAGGCTGCAAGACTGAGAGTTACCCACAGTCTCTGACCTTTAGATGTGCCCTCAAGTGTGGTGGGAAACACTGAATCAACCCACTCCGTGACATAACAATTTGCTTCAGAAAAGCTCATTTCATTAGGCACTTCTAATTTAAGATATCTCTTTTTAATTTGCTCTTCCCTAGGGTTTTATCTAGTTGATAATAAGACTAGAATAACATTTTATTTTTCATAATCCCAGCTTTATTGGAAATTTATCTCTCATGTGACTCATCACCTTACAAAGACTAAAATAAGTATTGTGTCCTCTAATTAAATTCAGTGGCTTTGAAATCATCTGTGTGTGTGTGTGCCTGTAGGCACACCTATTTGTTGCATATGTGTGCCTCTGTTTATCCTTATTAGGCCAGACTAGTAAAAGTATTATCATTTTCCACACTTTACATAAAATAATACTGTAAGACTGAGGGTTTCTAACAAACCAGAGAGACTGAGGGGTATTTTACTTATTGTTCCCTATATTTTTCCAGTCTCATGCTCAGTGGAGAAGGCAATGGCATCCCACTCCAGTACTCTTGCCTGGAGAATCCCAGGGATGGAGGAGCCTGGTGGGCCACAGTCCATGGGGTCACGAAGAGTCAGACATGACTGAGTGACTTCACTTTCACTTTTCACTTTCATGCAGTGGAGAAGGAAATGGCAACCCACTCCAGTGTTCTTTCCTGGAGAATCCCAGGGATGGGGGAGGCTGGTGGGCTGCTGTCTATGGAGTCCACAGAGTCAGACACGACTGGTGACTTAGCAATAGCATGCTCAGTTGTGTCTGACTATTTGTGACCCTTTGGACTGTTACCTATCAGGCTCCTCTGTCCATGGGATTTTCCAGGCAAGAATATTGGAGTAGGTTACCATTTCCTTCTCCATGGGATCTTCCCAGCCCAGGAATTGAAACTGTCTCCTCTGTCTCCTGCATTGTAGACAGACTTTTTACCCACTGAGCCACTGGGAAAGCAATTTTCATACAAATTTAAAAATTAGATTCTATTAACAGTTATTACAAAGTGTTGACTAAATTTCCCATGTTGTATAATACTCCCTTGAGCCTGTCTTACACCCAGTAGTTTGAGTTTTTAAAAAATAAATGACTTGGCCAGAAACATGCAGCTATATAATGACAGAGATAAAACAGTCATTGGACTCCAAATTCCAAATGCCTTTTTTACTTCAAGAAAAGGAAGAATTTAATAAATTGAACTCATTAAAAACATCAAAAATGCCAATGTTTGCATTTTGTAAATTGTCAAGCTCCATGACTTGCTTTTTTTATATTAATAGAGCTTTTCTTGCGTTTCACTTTGACCTTCATATGTTCGTATAAAGCAAATGCAAATGGATAATTTTAACTATGTTTCTGTGAGTTCCAAGTACCTCTTCATGAACAAAGTACCTTTATTGCTCATTCCTCCAGTCATACTGCTCTATGCTTAGTCCCTTGAGGTCAGAATTGCTTATTCCTCTTCTACTGAAAATGAGATTTGTACAGACAGGTTTAAGAGAGAATTAATATGTCTGTTTACAAGTGCTTTAAATTCTGGATCTAAGTCTGTATAAAAGTGTAAATTTAACCATTACTATGTAAAATTAAGCCATAAACTCAAAGTCATCTTGAGATTTAGACTTCCATCATTATTGCCCATCCCTACCCCTCAGAAAAGTCTCCAATACATGTGTGATCCTTTAAAATTCCATAATTCCACCGACAAAGCTAATGCTCCCCTGCCTTCTCTTTAGGTGTTTGGAATGATGATATTTACTTGTATAAGTTTAATTGGATTCTTAGCTAGAGAGTCGTGAATCAAATCAATTCAATTTATCCAACATGCACTGAATACACGCTCTTTATGAGACAGAGTCAGGTCAATTGTACAAGTGTACAGTGTACTTGTACAATTAATTAAATTTGTCTTTTGCAAGTGAAGTCTGGGCTTCCCAGATGGCACTAGCAGTAAAGAACCTGCCTGCCTATGCAGGAGACATAAGAGCCACAGGTTTGATACCTGAGTTGGGAAGATCCCCTGGAGGAGGGCATGGTAACTCACTCCAGTATTCTTGCCTGGAGAATCCCATGGACAGAGGAGCCTGGCGGGCTACAGTCCATGGGGTCACTAAGAGTTAGACATGACTGAAGTGACAGCACACACACATGCAAGTGAAGTCCACTGGGACAATGCAACATGTGCTGAAGACTTGGGGTGTTATAGGCAGTCCCACCTGTCACGACCTCCCTACCTCCCCAGAATAAACCCTCAGTTTCCCATGGCCCCTTCACGGTCCAATAGTCCAGTAAGTGCTTCTACCTTCTGCCCCCTCCCACCATGAGAACTTGGGCACAGGCATGGGAAGCACTGGGCTCCAGCACTTGTGAGGGTCTAGACTCACTCAACAGTTGTCTTCTTAACCCAAAAGCAAATGACTTTAAATAGTAAGCAAGAAGCACAATCACATGTCAAGAGACTACAGAAGACAGGCAAAAGATCATTTCCCCTGCTTTTTTAAACACATTTGCAGTTTGCACTGGACCCTGCAGATTATGTAGCTGGCCCTGGACACAGTGCCAAGGATTGGGAGGATGTAAGTTGGAAAAGTGTGTGTTCTCAGACCTTCAAAATTCCAAGGATATTCTAGGAATTAGTTCTTGACCCTACAAGTGACTGCCAGTAGGGTGTTGGTAAATTGACTCCTTGGAAAAAAATTAAATGTTTCCATCTTGATCAATTTCAAACTACCAACACAATGTCACTGATGTGGAGCTGGGAGGAGGTACACATTATTGGCCCTTATGAGCTGGTACAGGCTGGCTTTTGCACACGTATGCAAGAGAGTACTCTTGGTGTGGCACTTTAAAAACATGGATTCTGACTCCAAATTCTGGCTCTGCCACTTGCTAGCTCTAGAGCCTCGGGCAATTCACTGAACTTTCCTAGCCTCAATTCCCTCATCTACAAAATGAGCACGTGAAATGACAGTACCTACCTCTTAAAGTTACTGAGAAATTTTGAATTAATATCAGTAAATCACGTAGAAGGACACCTTGTCTTTTAGTAGGTTCTATTTAAAAGGTTCTATTCTTTATATACACTGGTTATTTTTTATATACCCTGATTATTCATTGGAAGGACTATTGCTGAAGCTGAAGCTCCAATACTTTGGCCACCTGATACCAAGAGCTGACTCACTGGGAAAGACTCTGACACTGGAAAAGATGGAGGGCAGAAAGAGAAGGGGACTACAGAGGATGAGATGGTTGGATGGCATCATTGATTCAATGCATGTGAGTTTGAGTAAGATCCAGGAAATAGCGAAAGACAGGCAAGTCTGGCGTGCTGCAGTCCATGGGGTCACTAAGAGTCAGACATGGCTTAGCAACTGAACAGCAACTCATTTTTGAGGCAAAATGGTGTGTGTGATCTTGTTATCTCTCCCATACACCAGAGTGTGAACTCTTTGGGGTCTAGAACTTTTTCTTATACCATTAAATCCACAGCCTCTAGTGAAGTCCAACACAAAATATTTCATGAATGTTTGATGAATGAGCATTTATAATTCAGAATCTAAAATAGAGACTGGTTCTTTAAAGGTGAATTTTTGTCTTTCCACAAAGCATACACACAGACACAGAATTTGTCACATTTTATTTGCCCCTACTTTGAATCTCAAATTTATTCAGTGCTATATCTCTCCACTGGTGGCCCAAAAGGTAAAAAATCTACCTGCAATGCAGGAGACCCAAGTTTGATCCCTGGGTTGGGAAGATGCCCTGGAGGAGGGAATGGCAACCTACTCCAATATTCTTGCCTGGAGAATCCTATGGACAGAGGGGCCGGGCTGGCTACAGTTTGTGGGGTTGCAAAGAGTTGGACACGACTGAGCAACTAACACTTTCACATATCTCTCCACAATGTGATGAGGTTTTTTAAAGCTAACACTAGAAAACTCATTTGAGTCAGTTCTAATGAGGTGGATGAAACTGGAGCCGATTATACAGAGTAAAGTAAGCCAGAAAGAGCAATACTGGTACAGTATATTAACACATATATATGGAATTTAGAAAGATGGTAATGAAGACCCTATATGCGAGACAGCAAAACAGACACAGATGTAAGGAATAGATATTTGGACTCTGTGGGAGAAGGCGAGAGTGGGACGATATGACAGAATACCATTAAACATGTATATTACCATATGTAAAATAGATGACCAGAGCAAATTTGATGCATGAAGCAGAGCACCCAAAACTGGTGCTCTGGGACAACCCGGAGGGATGTGGTGGGGAGGGAAGGGAGGTGGGAGGGGGGTTCAGAATGGTGGGACACATGTACACCTGTGGCTGATTCATGTCGATGTATGGCAAAAACCACCACAATATTGTAAAGTAATTAGCCTCCAATTAAAATAAATTAATTAATTGTTTTAAAAATTAACTAATACTATTTGACTTCACCCTCTATTATTGAAACTGGATATAGGAAGAGAAAAAAATTAATTGGAAGCTAATTACAATATTTGGCATCATTATTCTTCTCAAGGTTTTATATTTCAGTGGCACTATTTGCCTGTAGAATCCCAGAGTATTAAAGTAAGAAGAGGGTAGACAAGACAATGAATTCTACCTCTTTCCTGAAGCAACAATTTCATCCACAAATTGGTGATCTGAACTGTGACACAGTGACACAGGAGCCAGGCATATTGCCAATCCACTTTTCAGACAGAACTAATTTTTAAACAAATTTCTCATTTCAAGAAGTCTAACCCCCTGAATCTTCCATTTACTTTTAATGATTATGGCCTCTTGAGTTGGAAAAGCAAATAAAATACAGTTATCTAATACTCTTCAAATATCCAACACCCCAGACAATATTTCCTGCCTCTATTTCTGTCATTTTATATATAATGAAAACAGGCTCCTTTTTTCTAGTAAGGGAAATCACCTATTTTTCTATTTTCAAATGTTAATATTAAATATATCTGATAATTTGATACTAAATTCTTTCCATGTTTTCCCCATATCTTGTTTTTCTATTATTTTTATCTTGATGGATCTAATCACAGTTTGTTTTGCAAGCAGATCACTGTGACTAACTCATAACCCTATTGTATATCTTCTCTAAGGTACAGAATATTATTGTTAATACACTTCTTTTTTAACAATTACATTTTGCCAGAACAGAGGAAGAAAAAGTGGGATCACTCCAAGAGTTTCCCTTTTTTATCTATAGTAAAGGATAGTGGAATACCAAAGATCAAAAATTACCCACCCTAAAATCATAGCCTCAAGGTCTCTTGTAGAAATTCTTTATTATTCAATCATAATTGATCAACTTTGACATTTTTTACCCATAAAATAACCATTTTCCCTCCAATCTTCCTGAAGCCAAGCATTTTGCTGCATTTGTTTCTCACATTCTTCTCTCTCAATAGTTTTGTAATGTCAGCATTTTTAATTAACTTTGCCAATGGTCTTGGTAAGCAACAGCTCTTAGTAAACATAAACAGTATATAAGAAGTCACCTCATGGTCAGCAGAATTCTAACACAGCCCTCGTGATTCCTACCCATTGGCATCCTTGCTTTTTCCAGTCCCCACTCCTTGATTACAGGCAGGACCTGTAACATCCTTCTAACAAGTAGACTATCATGAAAATATGGAAATCATTCCCAAGGCTGTGCTACTTTCTATGGCAAAAGTGAAAGGATTTTGCTGATATAATTAGGGTCCATAATCACTGAGAGCAGGAGAAGGGAATGACAGAGGATGAGATGGTTGGATGGAACCATCGACTGAACGGACGTGAGTGTGAGCACACTCGGGGAGATAGTGAAGGACAGGGAAGCCTGGCGTGCTGCAGCCCTTGGGTCACAAAAAGTGAGACACAACTGAGTGACTGAAGAACAGCAATCATTTTATTTTGATAAACGATCATCTTTATTTTGATAAATTTAAGTCAATCGGAAAGGAGATTATCCTCGGTGTTCCTGATTCCATCAGGCAAGAACTTGAAGTGAAACATTCTCTCCCTTTCTCTCTCTTCCTCCCCTTCCCTTCATTTACTTCCTCCTCCTCCTCCTGCCCTTCCTTCTGCTGCTTCTCCTCTTTCTCTCCTCCTCCCTGCATTGCTGGTTTTAAAGAATCAATGAAGCAAATGAATTCTATAGCATCAAGGAAATGGATTCTGCCCAAAACCTGAGGAAACTTGAAGTATAACTCCTTATGTTTCAGCCACCAGGTGAGAGTTCAGCCTGGTCAACAACTTTATTTTTATGAGACCCCAACCAGAGACCCAGTGAAGTTGTTCCCAGACTCCTGGCCTGCTGCTGCTGCTGCTGCTGCTAAGTCGCTTCAGTCGTGTCCTACTCTGTGCGACCCCATAGACGTAAGCCTACTAGGCTCCTCTGTCCCTGGGATTTTCCAGGCAAGAGTACTGGAGTGGGGTGCCATTGCCTTCTCCACCTGGCCTACTAGCAGATAACAAAATGTATGTTGTTTTAAGCTACTGTGTCCTAATTTGCTACACAGCCAAAGATCATGAATCTCTGATTAGTTGCAAAAATTGAAGAATATATGTATATATATTCTTCACCTTATGCTTTCAGATAGAATGTTCTGGAAGTTCCTCTTTGATGAATGACCATTAACGTCCCTCCTCCTCCTCATGATGTTTCTTAAAACTGATACTCATTTTGTTTACTGCTTTACTATTCATGCAATCCCAGGTTAAGCAAATTGCATTTACTCTCACTGCTCTATGAAAGTAGTCAATTATTTTCGTGAGGATCACCATGCTGCTACTGCTAAGTCACTTCAGTCGTGTCCGACTCTGTGCGACCCCATAGACGGCAACCCACCAGGCTCCCCCGGACCTGGGATTCTCCAGGCAAGAACACTGGAGTGGGTTGCCATTTCCTTCTCCAATGCATGAAAGTGAAAAGTGAAAGTGAAGTCGCTCAGTCGTGTCTGACTCTTAGCGACCCCATGGACTGCAGCCCACCAGGCTGCTCCATCCACAGGATTTTCCAGGCTAAGAGTACTGGAGTGGGGTGCCATTGCCTTCTCCGATGAGGATCACTATAATTGAACTAATTGTCAATGTAACTGATGTTTCGGAATAATTCCTTTATTATTTTATGAGGAAGCAGAAAATAAAAGTGGTTAAATTATAGAAATATAGGCTCTTACTTTTAGTGGCCTTATTACACTTTGCCTGAAGTGCTTTATATAACAATTTATTATTTAAAATGTAATGAAAGCAATCTGATATCATGTGATACTTGGAGTTCAGTAATCAAGGGATGAACAGCTTTTTATGTAATATCCCATTTAGAGATATTTCTATATGTTTAATTACAAATAGCTGCAATTCTTCCCTGAAATTTTATTATGATTAAATGATTTTGATGACATTTAGGTGATTTACTCTTAGAATTTAACAAATCCTAATCTAAAAGTTATGTTTAATCCCTACTCTAAAAGCTATACTTAGCAGTCTTATGAGGTGAGCACTATTATTCCTTATAATTTATTTTAAAAAATACAGTTCAGGAGGAGGAGCTAAGATGACGGAGGAATAGGATGGGGAGACCGCTTTCTTCCCCACAAATTTATCAAAAGAACAGTTAAACGCCGAGTAAATGCCACAATACAACTTCTGAATGCTGGCAGAGGACATCAGGCACCCAGAAAAGCAAGGAGGTAGGAAAAAATATAAAAGACAAAAAAAGAGACAAAAGAGGGAGGGATGGAGCTCCATCCCGGGAAGGGAGTCTTAAAAAGAGAGAAGTTTCCAAACTCCAGGAAACACTCTCACTGTCGAGTCTGTGCTGAGCCTTGGAAGCACAGAGGGCGACATAACAGGGAGGAAAAATAAATAAACAATTAAAACCCACAGATTACGAGCCCAACGGTAACTCCCCCAGCGAAGAAGCAGCGCAGACACCGGCACTCGCCACTAGCAAGCGGGGGCTGGGCAGGGAGGCGCAGGCTGCATTAGAGTAAGGATCTGGCCTGAGTGCCCCAAGCGCTATCTGAGCAAACTAATTTGGGCTAGAAAACCAGACTGTGGAATAGCTACCATGCAGAAAGCCAGCCCTAAGACACCGCCAGGCCCGCGCACAGAACAAAGGACTGAACAGAGATAGCCGGCTGCAGACCATCCCTTTCCGGTGACAGGCAGCCAGAGCCGGAAGGGGGCAATCGCAGCCCCAGAGACATTATCTACAAAACTGTAAGCAGGCTTCTTTGCTAACTAAGACTTCTTGGGGCTCTGGATGGTCAATATCTGCCTGAGAAGGTGCGCCGGTTGTACACCCAGAAAACCGAGTGGCGGGGAGGCAATAAGTCGCAGCAGCCGCACTCTCCAAACACCTCATCACCTGAGCTGCTAGGACCTGGGAAGGGCACAAAACGCAGGCCCAACCCAGTCTGCGCCTCTGAGGACTACCCGAGTGCCTGAAGCTGAGCGGCTTAGACCTGGGAGGGGCAGGCAGCCCAGGGCCAGCCACAGATGGTTCCCAACGGAGCAGCCTAGAGCCTGAGTAGTGTGGGCAGGGAGGCTACACACGCCATGAGTTGGGGCAGACCCAGTGTGGCTGAGGCACTGCAAGCAAACGCCAGTGTTATTTCTTTGCAGCGTCCCTCCCTCCCCACAGCATGACTGAACAAGTGAGCCTAAAAAAAATAAAATAAAAAAAGTGTCCACCACCGCCCCCTTTGTATCAGGGCAGAAATCAGACACTGAAGAGACCAGCAAACAGAGGAAGCTATAACAGAGGGAACCGCCTTGGAAGCTACAGGCAATAGATTAAAACCCTGTCGTTAGTACCAACTACATAGGAAGGAGCCTATAGATCTTGAGAAATATAAGCCAGACCAAGGAACTAGCCAAAAACGAACTGACCCCACAATACCCACAACAACACCAGAGAAAGTCCTAGGTATATTTTTACTATTTTTATGATCATTCTTTCATTTTTTAATTTTTAAAAAAATTTTAAGACCTCTATTACTCCTTTACTTTTCACTTTTATAACCTACTATTACTTTGCAAAAAAAAAAAGACCCTATTTTTTTTAAAGCAAACTTCATGTATATATTTTATAATTTTTGTGACCTTGTTTTTTTTTTTTTTTTTTCTCTTTCTATATTTTTTTTTCTTCTATTCTGTAACACTGTATTTTTAAAATTCCAAACTCTACTCTAGATTTTTAATTTTAGCTTTGTGGTATTTGTTATCAATTTTGTACCTATATTTTTTTTTTAATAATTTTTGTGACTTTTTTTCCCCTCTTTCTTTCTCTTCTTCTTTTCTTTAACATTGTATTTCTGAAATTCCAAACTCTACTCTAGATTTTTAATTTATGCTTTTTGGTATTTGTTATCAATTTTGTACCTATATTTTCTTTATAATTTTTGTGACTTTGTTTTTTTGGTTTTTTTCTCTATCTCTTTCTTTTCCTTCTTCTTTTCTTTAACATTGTATTTTTGAAATTCCAAACTCTACTCTAGATTTTTAATTTTTGTTCTTAGCTTTTGTTACCAATTTTGTACCTTTAAGAACCCAGTCTTCAGTACCCATTTTTTACTCGGGAGCGAGATTACTGGCTTGACTGCTCTCTCCCCCTTTGTACTCTCCTTTTTCTCCACCAGGTCGCCTGTGTCTCCTCCCTAACCCCTCTCTACTCTACCCAACTCTGTGAATTTCTGTGTGTTCCAGACAGTGGAGAACACTTAAGGAACTGATTACTGGCTGGATCTGTCTCTCTTCTTTTAATTCCCCCCTTTTATCCTCCTGGCCACCTCTGTCTCCTTCCTCCCTCTTCTCTTCTCTGTATAACTCTGTGAACATCTCTGAGTGGTCCAGTTGTGAAGTGCACATAAAGAAGTGATTACTGGCTAGCCCGCTCTCTCCCTCTATTGATTCCACCTCATGTCATTCGGGTCACCTCTAACTCCGTCCTCCCTCTTCTCTTCTCCATGTAATGCTGTGAACCTCTCTGGGTGACCCTCACGGTGGAGAAACTTCATCTTTAACCTAGATATTTTATCAATGGTGCTGTATAGAATAAGAAGTTTTGAGACTACTGTAAAATTAAGACCGATAACTGGAAGCAAGAGCCTTAAATCCAAACCCTGACTCCAGGGAACTCCTGACTCCAGGGAACATTAATTGAAAAGAGCTCATCAAAGGCCTCCATACCTACACTAAAACCAAGCACCACACAAGGGCCAGCAAGTTCCAGGGCAAGACATACCAAGCAAATTCACCAGCAACACAGAACACAGCCTTGAGCTCCAATATACAGGCTGCCCAAAGTTACTACAAAACCATAGACATCTCATAACTCATTACTTGACACTTAATTGCACTCCAGAGAGAAGAAATCCAGCTCCACCCACCAGAACACTGACGCAAGCTTCCCTAACCAAGAAAACTTGACAAGCCACCTGTACAAACCCACACACAGCGAGGAAACGCCACAATAAAAAGAACTCCACAAACTGCCAGAATACAGAAAGGACACCCCAAACTCAGCAATATAAACAAGATGAAGAGACAGAGGAATACCCAGCAGGTAAAGGAACAGGATAAATGCCCACCAAACCAAACAAAAGAGGAAGAGATAGGGAATCTACCTGATAAAGAATTCCGAATAATGATAGTGAAATTGATCCAAAATCTTGAAATCAAAATGGAATCACAGATAAATAGCCTGGAGACAAGGATTGAAAAGATGCAAGAAAGGTTTAACAAGGACCTAGAAGAAATAAAAAAGAGTCAATATACAATGAATAATGCAATAAATGAGATCAAAAACACTCTGGAGGCAGAAAATAGTAGAATAACAGAGGTAGAAGATAGGATTAGTGAATTAGAAGATAAAATGGTAGAAATAAATGAATCAGAGAGGAAAAAAGAAAAACTAATTAAAAGAAATGAGAACAATCTCAGAGACCTCTGGGACAATGTTAAATGTCCTAGCATTCAAATCATAGGAGTCCCAGAAGAAGAAGACAAAAAGAAAGACCATGAGAAAATACTTGAGGAGATAATAGTTGAAAACTTCCCTAAAATGGGGAAGGAAATAATCACCCAAGTCCAAGAAACCCAGAGAGTCCCAAACAGGATAAACCCAAGGTGAAACACCCCAAGACACATATTAATCAAATTAACAAAGATCAAACACAAAGAACAAATATTAAAAGCAGCAAAGGAAAAACAACAAATATCACACAAGGGGATTCCCATAAGGATAACAGCTGATCTTTCAATAGAAACTCTTCAAGCCAAGAGGGAATGGCAAGACATACTTAAAGTGATGAAAGAAACCTACAGCCCAGATTACTGTACCCAGCACCGATCTCATTCAAATATGAAGGAGAAATCAAAAGCTTTACAGACAAGCAAAAGTTGAGAGAATTCAGCACCACCGAACCAGCTCTCCAACAAATACTAAAGGATATTCTCTAGACAGGAAACACAAAAACGGTGTATAAATTCGAACCCAAAACAATAAAGTAAATGGCAATGGGATCATACTTATCAATAATTACCTTAAACGTAAATGGGTGGAATGCCCCAACCAAAAGACAAAGACTGGCTGAATGGATACAAAAACAAGACCCCTACATATGTTGTCTGCAAGAGACCCACCTCACAACGGGGGACACATACAGACTGAAAGTGAAGGGCTGGAAAAAGATTTTCCATGCAAATAGAGACCAAAAGAAAGCAGGAGTAGCAATACTCATATCAGATAAAATAGACTTTAAAACAAAGGCTGTGAAAAGAGACAAAGACGGTCACTACATAATGATCAAAGGATCAATCCAAGAAGAAGATATAACAATTATAAATATATATGCACCCAACATAGGAGCACCACAATATGTAAGACAAATGCTAACAAGTATGAAAGGAGAAATTAACAATAACACAATAATAGTGGGAGACTTTAATACCCCCACTCACACCTATGGATAGATCAACTAAACAGAAAATTAACAAGGAAACACAAACTTTAAATGATACAATAGACTAGTTAGACCTAATTGATATCTATACGACATTTCATCCCGAAACAATGAATTTCACCTTTTTCTCAAGCGCACATGGAACCTTCTCCAGGATAGATCACATCCTGGGCCATAAATCTAGCCTTGGTAAATTCAAAAAAATTGAAATCATTCCAAGCATCTTTTCTGACCACAATGCAGTAAGATTAGATCTCAATTACAGGAGAAAAACTATTAAAAATTCCAACATATGGAGGCTAAACAACACGCTGCTGAAAAAACAACAAATCAGAAGAAATCAAAAAAGAAATCAAAATTTGCATAGAAATGAATGAAAATGAAAATACAACAACACAAAACCTGTGGGACACTGTAAAAGCAGTCCTAAGGGGAAAGTTCATAGCAATACAGGCATACCTCAAGAAACAAGAAAAAAGTCAAATAAATAACCTAACTCTACACCTAAAGTAGCTAGAAAAGGAAGAAATGAAGAACCCCAGGGTTAGTAGAAGGAAAGAAATCTTTAAAATTAGGGCAGAAATAAATGCAAAAGAGACCATAGCAAAAATCCACAAAGCCAAAAGCTGGTTCTTTGAAAGGATAAATAAAATTGACAAACCATTAGCCAGACTCATCAAGAAACAAAGGGAGAAAAATCAAATCCATAAAATTAGAAATGAAAATGGAGAGATCACAACAGACAACACAGAAATACAAAGGGTCATAAGAGACTACTATCAGCAATTATATGCCAATAAAATGGACAACGTAGAAGAAATGGAAAAATTCTTAGAAAAATACAACTTTCCAAAACTGAACCAGGAAGAAATAGAAAAATCTTAACAGACCCATGACAAGCACGGAAATTGAAACTGTAATCAAAAATCTTCCAGCAAACAAAAGCCCAGGTCCAGGCGGCTTCACAGCTGAATTCTACCAAAAATGTAGAGAAGAGCTAACACCTATCCTACTCAAACTCTTCCAGAAAATTGCAGAGGAAGGTAAACTTCCAAACTCATTCTATGAGGCCACCATCACCTTAATACCAAAACCGGACAAAGATCCCACAAAAAAAAAGAAAACTACAGGCCAATATCACTGATGAACATAGATGCAAAAATCCTTAACAAAATTTTAGCAATCAGAATCCAACAACACATTATAAAGATCATACACCATGACCAAGTGGGCTTTATCTCAGGGATGCAAGGATTCTTCAATATCTGCAAATCAATCAATGTAATACACCACATTAACAAATTGAAAAATAAAAATCATATGATTATCTCAATAGGTGCAGAGAAAGCCTTTGACAAAATTCAACATCCATTTATGATAAGAACTCTCCAGAAAGCAGGAAGAGAAGGAACATACCTCAACATAATAAAAGCTATATATGACAAACCCACAGCAAACATTATCCTCAATGGTGAAAAATTGAAAGCATTTCCTCTAAAGTCAGGAACAAGACAAGGGTGTCCACTTTCACCACTACTATTCAACATAGTTTTGGAAGTTTTGGTCACAGCAATCAGAGCAGAAAAAGAAATAAAAGGAATCCAAATTGGAAAAGAAGAAGTAAAACTCTCACTGTTTGCAGATGACATGATCCTCTATATAGAAAACCCTAAAGACTCCACCAGAAAATTACTAGAACTAATCAATGAATATAGTAAAGTTGCAGGATATAAAATCAACACACAGAAATCCCTTGCATTCCTATACACTAATAATGAGAAAATAGAAAGAGAAATTAAGGAAACAATTCCATTCACCATTGCAACGAAAAGAATAAAATACTTAGGAATATATCTACCTAAAGAAACTAAAGACCTGTGTATAGAAAACTATAAAACACTGGTGAAAGAATTCAAAGCGGACACTAATAGATGGAGAAATATACCATGTTCATGGATTGGAAGAATCAATATAGTGAAAATGAGTATACTACCCAAAGCAATTTATAGATTCAATGCAATCCCTATCAAGCTACCAACGGTATTCTTCACAGAGCTAGAACAAATAATTTAACAGTTTGTATGGAAATACAAAAAACCTTGAATAGCCAAAGCGATCTTGAGAAAGAAGAATGGAACTGGAGGAATCAACTTACCTGACTTCAGGCTCTACTACAAAGCCACAGTCATCAAGACAGTATGGTACTAGAACAAAGACAGAAATATAGATCAATGGAACAAAATAGAAAGCCCAGAGATAAATCCACGCACATATGGACACCTTATCTTTGACAAAGGAGGCAGGAATATACAATGGGAAAAAGACAATCTCTTTAACAAGTGGTGCTGGGGAAACTGGTCAACCACTTGTAAAAGAATGAAACTAGACCACTTTCTAACACCATACACAAAAATAAACTCAAAATGGATTAAAGATCTAAACATAAGACCAGAAGATATAAAACTGCCAGAGGAGAACATAGGCAAAACACTCTCCGACATACATCACAGCAGGATTCTCTATGACCCACCTCCCAGAATATTGGAAATAAAAGCAAAAATAAACAAATGGGACCTAATTAAACTTAAAAGCTTCTGCACAACAAAGGAAACTTTGAGCAAGGTGAAAAGACAGACTTCAGAATGGAGAAAATAATAGCAAATGAAGCAACTGACAAACAACTAATCTTAAAAATATACAAGCAACTCCTACAGCTCAATTCCAGAAAAATAAATGACCCAATCAAAAAATGGGCCAAAGAACTAAATAAACATTTCTCCAAGGAAGACATACAGATGGCTAACAAACACATGAAAAGATGTTCAACATCACTCATTATCAGAGAAATGCAAATCAAAACCACTATGAGGTACCGTTTCACGCCAGTCAGAATGGCTGCGATCAAAAGGTCTACAAGCAATAAATGCTGGAGAGGATGTGGAGAAAAGGGAACCCTCTTACACTGTTGGTGGGAATGCAAACTAGTACAGCCACTATGGATAACAGTATGGAGATTCATTAAAAAACTGGGAATAGAACTGCCATATGATCCAGCAATCCCACTGCTGGGCATATACATGGAGGGAACCAGAATTGAAAGAGACACGTGTACCCCAGTGTTCATTGCAGCACTGTTTATAATAGCCAGGACATGGAAGCAACCTAGATGTCCATCAGCAGATGAATGGATAAGAAAGCAATGGTACATATACACAATGGAGTATTACTCAGCCATTAAAAAGAATTCATTTGAGTCAGTTCTAATGAGGTGGATGAAACTGGAGCCTATTATACAGAGTGAAATAAGCCGGAAAGAAAAACACCAATACAGTATACTAACTCATATATATGGAATTTAGAAAGATGGTAACAATAACCCTGTTTACGAGACACCAAAAGAGACACTGATGTATAGAACAGTCTTATGGACTCTGTGGGAGAGGGAGAGGATGGGATGATTTGGAGAATGGCATTGAAACATGTATAATATTATATATGAAACGAATCGCCAGTCCAGGTTCGATGCACGATACTGGATGCTTGGGGCTAGTACACTAGGACGACCCAGAGGGATGGCATGGGGAGGGAGGAGGGAGGAGGGTTCAGGATGGGGAGCACATGTATACCTGTGGCGGATTCATTTTGATATATGGCAAAGCCAATACAGTATTGTAAAGTTAAAAAATAAAATTAGATTAAATTTAAAAAAATAAATAAAAAAATAAAAAATACAGTTCAGAAGAAAAGTAAATTTCCTAAGACCACAGATCCAGTAAATAACAGAGAAAAGAATAGAATTTTGAAATAAAAAATTTTCATGCTAGATCCTGGAATTTAAAACATTATGTCAGTATGTCAGTAAGCTTAGGCTTAGAAATGCTCAGTTTTAATAAACTGAAATCATCATTTCATATAATAGGAGATTTTAATTGTAATCAATGGAGTTCCCATGAATCAGAGTGCCCCAAATGTTGTTGTTCAGTCACCAAGTCGTGTATAACTTTTTGTGACCCCCATAGATGCTGAAACTGAAAATCCCGTACTTTGGCCACCTGATGCGTAGAACTGACTCATTTGAAAAGACCCTGATGCTGGGAAAGATTGAAGGCGGGAGAAGGGGATGACAGAAGATGAGATGGTTCCATGGCATCATCGACTCTATGGATAAGAGTCTGAGTAAGCTCCAGGAGATGGTGATGGACATGGAAGCCTGGCATACTGCAGTCCATGGGATCACAGAATCGGACACGACTGAGCTACTGAACTAAACTGAACTGAATTAGATTGCAGCATACCAGGTCTCCATGTCCCTCACCATCTCCCAGAATTTGCCCAAGTACATGTCCATTGAATAGGTGATGCCATCCAACCATTTCATCCTCTGTCACCCTCTTCTCCTTCTGCCTTCAATCTTTCCAAGAATCAGGGTATTTTCCAATGAGTTGGCTCCTTGCATCAGGTGGCCAAAGTATTGGAGCTTCAGCTTCAGAATCAGTCTTTCCAAAGAGTACTCAGTCTTGATTTCCTTTAGTTGATTGACTGGTTTTATTTCCTTGCTGTCCAAGGGATTCTCAAGAATCTTCTCCAGCACCACAGTTCTTCAATGCTCCACCTTCTTTATGTTCCAACTCTCACATCCATAAATGACTACTGGAAAAACCATACCCTTGACTATAAGAACTTTTGATGGTAAAGTGATGTCTTTGCTTTTTAAATCTCTCCTATGCCCTTTGTGAATACCACAATTAGCAACTGCAATGAAAAAATGTGGTGTATTTAATTTCATACTTCTATGAAGACAGGATCCATCTCCAGGAAATAAATGGTATCTTAATTCAGGAATGCAACTTGGTAGGTTATTTTTATTTTTCATAAAGAAAAGTAAGGTCCCAGAAGCATAACCTGAACGATGACTACCAAGAAAACTAAACTCAGCATATTAAAAGAGAGAGAGAATTTGGAAATTGGGAACAGAGATGACACAATGAATGGTTATTAATGAGGAGCGAGCTGGCCAGAGAGAAATACTCTATAAGACAGATAGCAGGATATTTATAAACTTTTCATTGTAATATAACATGTATGCAGAAAAATACAAATCTGCTCAATAAATTTTCATAAAGGGAGCACAATTGGTTAACCACTGTTGATATTAAGAAAAAAATACATCAGTGTCTCAGAAACCACCTCGCTCCTCCTCCTAGTTTCAATTCTCTTCCCAAAAGGGAGAAGGAAAATTATAACCAATACCATGACTTTCAAGATTACAAATTAGTATTACCCTTTTTATTTTACATAAACTAAATCTTGCCTATCCGTTATTTTGTGTCTGAGTCTTTTGTTCAACATTATATTGTACAATTCTATTCCATTTTGCATATATCAAAGTAATATGTTTTTTTATTTCCTCATAATATATAACTTTATGAAGATACCACATTTATGAATTCATTTATGAATTTTATTGTTGATAAACATTTGATTTGTTATATGTTGACCTATTAAAAATAATGCTACCAGGAGTATTCTTGTGTTATGTCCTTTGATAAACATATGTATGCATTTCTTCAGAAAATAGTCTTTGTAGAAGTACTTGATCATAGGTTTTGCATAAGCTATTTTAAAAGATACTCCAAAATTGTACCAATATATATATCCTCTGGCAGTAAATGGAAGCCCTATTTATGCATATATTTAGTAGTCCTTGATATGATTTGTTTGTACACTTTCACCACTCTGGTGGGTGAGTAATAATATCATTGGGATTCCTTGGTGGTGCAAATGGTTAAGAGTCTGCCTGAAATGCATTAGGCCTGGGTTCAATCCTTGGGTCAGAAAGATTCCCTGAAGAAGGGAATGGCAGTGCTTGGAAAATTCCATGGATGGAGGAGCCTGGCAGGCTACAATCCATAGGGTTGCAAAGAGTCAGACATGACTGAGTGACTTCACTCACAGTTTCAATTTTTGTCTCACTAATAGTGAAGACTGAAGACCTTTAAAATGTTTGTTGGCTATTTGAATATCTTCTTTGGTGAAGTGGTAAAAATCTTGTGTTCATTTTTCTACTGGCTATCATTTCCTGATAATCTTATAATTCTTTATGTATTTTGGATACAAGAGAAATAACTTCTTCTATAGCAAAATAGAGCATTGCTGTAGTCAGAACCATATCCACAGCCATATTTGTATCCAAATCCATAATCACGCCACAGCCATATCTAAAACCATAACCATATTCAGTCCTTTGTAGTTTTTGCATCCACAGCTGTAGTAATAGATACAGTCACATCCACAGCCATGCTGGATACATAGCTATAGCCTCCACAAGAGTTTCATAGTAGTATCATCCTATGGTTTCAGAATTAGTGTGTTGTAATAGGAAGTTTCTAATGTCCCTCACACATCTGGGATTCATATACTGTGAGAAATGGGTGGGGCTTACCTCAGTATGAATCTGCTTCTCATCACAGAAATTTGCATACGATGAGCTCATTATTTTGGTGGCTTAAATGTGTTACAAACTTTCTATTTTATCTGCTGTTACTAAAAAATTATATCACTCAATCACCAACTTTAAAGGAAATTAACATCACCCAAGTCCATGCTATGAAAACATACTCAACAACCTTGGTTCCAACCTACAACAGTCCCTCTCCTTGTTAACTTCTTCCCATAGTACTTTCAGAAATATTGAAGATTAAATTCAACATTCCCTATGCTGCTACTGCTGCTAAGTCGCTTCAGTCGTGTCCGACTCTGTGCGACCCCATAGACAGCAGCCCACCAGGCTCCCCCGTCCCTGGGATTCTCCAGGCAAGAACAGTGGAATGGGTTGCCATTTCCTTCTCCAATGCAGGAAAGTGAAAGAAGGTGAAGTCGCTCAGTCGTGTCCGACTCTTAGCGACCCCATGGACTGCAGCCTACCAGGCTCCTCCGTCCATGGGATTTTCCAGGCAAGAGTACTGGAGTGGGGTGCCATTGCCTTCTCTGAACATTCCCTATATGATGCTTCAAATGTTTAAGACATACTCCCACCAGAGTGCTGTCTGGCAAAACCCAACACGTCATTTGACAATCAACAGAGACATCATCTGATTCACATACCCCTTCTTTGAGCCTGCACCCTTATATTATGCCATGACCCCAGCACATCACACTATGATCTTCTCTTTGATTATCTACCTCCCTTGCTGAATTTCATTTGCTTACCTGAAATGCCTTTTGTTTATTGGACCTAGCTTAACATCTGGTTCAAAGGAACCACTAAGCAACTGGTGGTTTAATAAAGCAAAGAATGAATAAATATTATTGTGATCTTTAATTTTATGTCAGCTTGATAGGGTTATGAGATACCAGGTAATTGATAAGAGTATTTCTAGGTGGGCCGGTGAAGGTGTTTCTAGAAGAGGATTTTGGACCAGTGGAAGTTTTCTATATAATACTATAGTGGTGGGTAAACATTATACATTTGTCAAAACCACAGAATGCACACCAAGAGTGAATCTTAACATAAACTGTCGACTCTGGATGACAATGACAAGACCATGTTGGCTCATCAGTTATTTCAAATGCACACTGTGGGACAGGAGGCTGTTCATGTGTAAACACAGGGAGTGTGCAGCAATGATCCAGCCTTTCCATTCCACTTTGAACTTAGATCTCTTAAAAATTGTTTTTTGTTTGTTTTTATTACTTTTTATTACTTTACAATATTGTATTGGTTTTGTCATACATCAACATGAATCTGCCACGGGGGTACACATGTTCCCCATTCTGAACCCCTCTCCCACCTCCCTCCCCATACATCCCTCTGGGTCATCCCAGTGCACCAGCCCCAAGCTTCCTGTATCCTGCATCGAACCTGGACTGGCGATTCATTTCTTATATGATATTATACATGTTTTAATGCCATTCTCCCAAATCATCCCCCCCGCCCCCACCACAGAGTCCAAAAGACTGTTCTATACATCTGTGTCTCTTTTGCTGTCTTGCATACAGGGTTGTTGTTACCATCTTTCTAAATTCCATATATATACATTAGTATACTGCATTGGTGCTTTTTTTTTCTGGCTTACTTCACTCTGTATAATAGGTTCCAGTTTCATCCACCTCATTAGAACTGATTCAAATGTATTCTTTTTAATGGCTGAGTAATACTCCATTGTGTATATGTACCACAGCATTTTTATCCATTGATCTGCTGTTGGACATCTAGGTTGCTTCCATGTCCTGGCTATTGTAAACAGTGCTGCAATGAACACTGGGGTACACGTGTCTCTTTCCCTTCTGGTTTCCTCAGTGTGTATGCCCAGCAGTGGGATTGCTGGGTCGTATGGCAGTTCTATTTCCAGTTTTTTAAGGAATCTCCATAGTGTTTTTAAGGAATCTCCATAGTGTTTTTAAGGAATCTCCACTGTTCTCCATAGTGGCTGTAGTAGTTTGTATTCCCACCAATTGTTTACTGATTTAAAAAATAATAAATAGGAACTTCCTTGGCTGTACAGTGGTTAAGACTTCACCTTCCAATAGAGGGGGTATGAGTTCAGTCCCTGGTTAGGGATCTAAGATCCACATGCCTCTTGGCATTGCCTCTCCAACAAACCAAAACAATTTTTTTTTAAAGCCAGAAACAATATTGTAACAAAGTCAATAAAGACTTTTTGAAAATGGTCCACATCAAACAAATTTTCTAAAAATCACTTTAAAAATAATAATAAACTCTAAAAGCACAAAAAAAGAATGAATGAATGAGAAAGTGAATTAAATAAATAAAAAGACAAGCAATCATTAAATATTCTAATATTTAAGATGCTTCTGATTCTTAATATTCAATTACTATTTTAATTAGCAACTAAAACACAAATTTCAGCAATAATAGTTAAAATAGCAACAAATATTGACAATTATCTTTTGTTGTTGATGAGTTGCTAAGTTGTTGCAAGGACTCCTTTGCAACAATATGGATTTTATCCCACCAGGCTCCTCTGAGCATGGGATTTCCCAGGCAAGAATACTAGAGTGGGTTGCTATGGCCCTCTCCAGAGAATCTTCCCAGCCCAGGGATTGAACCCATGTCTCCTGCACTGGCAGGTGGATCCTTTACCACTGAGCCACCTGGGAGCACACCCACCCATGGTAGCCCATGTCATTCTCCAGAGGCCTGTGAGAAATATTTTCTAATTTGTTCTTGTCATTTTATAAACAGATTGGTGTTAGAGGTTAAGATATTGGCAAGATCACTCAGTCTTCAGCAGCAGAACTTAAATCAAGTCTTTTGAATATGATATCTATGCTATAGGAGTTCCCTCTGGTCCAGCGGTTAAGTATCTGCCAGCCAATACAGGGGACATGGGTTCAGCCCCCGGTCCAGGAAGATGCCACATGCCATGGGGCAGCTAAGTGCCACAACTTCTGAGCCCACACTCTAGAGCCTGTGCTCTGCAACAAGAGAAGCCCCCAAAATGAGAAGCCCGCTCACCACGACTAGAGAGTATTCCCCCTCACTGCAACTGGAGAAAGCCTACACGCAGCCACACAGACCCGGTGCAGCCATAAATTAAGTAATTTTAAAAATCTATGCTTTTTCTTGAAGTCTCAAAAGAAGAGAAGGGTAAGGAAAATAATTCATTTCTAAGGTTTTTTTCCATAAAACTTACATTCACTATACCTTCTAAGTAACAGACACGATTCTTTCCTTTTATATACCGAAGTTTTTAAACCTCCTTTTTGACCTTCACCGCTGCAATGAAACCACAACCCCTTCTTAGGTAGACTCCTTTATGGAATTCTTACATTCATTGCAAAGCTCCCTTCAAACCTGAAATGTTATGTTCTTGTGGTAATGCCATGCTATTCTCTGATTTTGGAGAGAAAGGCCTATTATTTTTATGAAAAGAAGTTATGAAACACTAAAAGTTAGAGAGAAAGAACAGTGATTTTTCTAACAGTTTTAATTTTTAATCTTACATAACAAAGTGTCAAAAATCCACAACTTCCATGTGAAAGACATACCTTTCATTCAAACCTTCCTCAAACTGTTTAATTATTTTGGATATTTATGATTGCTCTTTCCTATAATAATCTTCTGAAATATCAATCCTTCTGGATTTATTATAAATGTGTTTTTCTACTACTATTATGACAAAGTAGATTTCATTACAATAATCTTTATTTGCATTAATTGTCTTTCTTGTTTTTCTGTGGTCATCAGAAAACTGGTGAGCATTCATTAAGCACATACAATCTGAAAAGCATTAACATATTGAATTTTGAAAATGTGTCCCCGTCTTCCAGGCTTAAACTTCTGTTTCAGGAACTCCCCTTTGACCTGGCATGTCTCACGCCTGTGACCCAATTACACTTTTTAATGTTATCAACCTCCACTTCTTCAAGACTACATGTCAACCCTATCACCCACTGCAACTATTTTTGGTAAAAAAAAATAAAATAAAACATTAAAAATGACCCATGTTGCAATTTCCAATAACTTTTTTACATACCCATTTCTGAGCACAGTAACCATCCTTTTTTCTTGAAAATGTACAGCCTTTATTTTCCTGATAATAGACTTTTTTTTAGTTCCAACATTAACTTCTCTGAAAACTTCTCATTTTTCACTGGCTCCTCTTCAAGTAACTTCAGCTTGTCTTTCTAATTATTGGGGTTGCCTTAATTCTGTCCTCATTACTTATTTCTCATTTTCTACATGCTTACCCTCATCAGTCGTGTTTGACTCTTTGCGACCCCATGGACTGTAGCCTGCCAGGCTTCTCTGTCCTTGGAATCCAGGCAAAAATGCTGGAATGGGTTGCCATTCTTTCTCCAGGGTACTTTCCTAACCCAGGGATCAAACATGGGTCTCCCACATTACAAGCAGATTCTTTACCATCTGAGACACGGGGGAAGCCCTTCCCATTGTTTTAACTACATATAATTCCAAGTACAGGCTTCTCTGATTGTTGCTGTTCAGCTGCTAAGTCGTGTCTGACTCTTTATGACCCCATGGACTGCAGCACGCCAGGCTTCCCTGTCCTTTACCATCTCCCTAGACCTGTTCAAACTCATGTCCATTGAATCAGTGATGCCATCCAACCATTTCCTCCTATGTTGTCCACTTCTCCTTCTGCCTTCAATTTTTCCCAGCCTCAGGGTCTTCTCTAATGAGTCAAGTCTTCACATCAGGTGGCCAAATTATTAGAGCTTCAACTTCAGCATCAGTCTTTCCAATTAATATTCATTCAATGTTGATTTCCTTTAGGATGGTTTGACCTCCTTGCAGTCCAAGGGACTTTCAGGAGTCTTCGCCAACACCACAGTTCAAAAGCATCAATTCTTCAGTACTCAGCTTTCTTTAGAGTCCAACTCTCACATCCATACATGACTACTGGAAAAACAAAAGCTTTGACTAGATGTACCTTTGTCAGCAAAGTAATGTCTCTGCTTTATAATATGCTGTCTAGGTTTGTCATAGCTTTTCTTCCAAGGAGCAAACGTCTTTTAATTTCATGGTTGCAGTCACCATCTGCAGTGATTTTAGAGCCCAAGAAAATAAAGTCTCTCACTGTTTCCATTGTTTCCCTATGTATTTGACATGAAGTGATTGGACTGGATGCCCTGATCTTTGCTTTTTGAATGTTGAGTTTTAAACCATCTTTTTCATTCTCCTCTTTCACCTTTATCAAGAGGCTCTTTAGTTCCTCTTTGCTTTCTGCCATAAGGGTGGTGTCATCTGCACATCTGAGGTTGTTGATATTTTTCCCAGCAATCTTGATTTCAGCTTGTGCTTCATCCAGCCCAGCATTTTGCATGATGTACTCTGCATAGATAAGCAGGGTGACAAGGCTTCTCTGGTAGCTCAGTGATAAGAAACCTATCTGCCAATGCAGGAGACATAAGTTCAATCCCTGGGTCAGGAAAAGCCCCTGGAAAGAGAAACTGCAACCCACTCCAGTGTTCTTGCATGGGAAATCCCATGAACAGAGGAGCCTTGTGGGCTACAGTCAATGGGGTCACAAAGAGTTGGACATGACTTAGATACTAAACAAACGTGTTAGTCGTTCAGTCGTGTCCAACTCTTTGGCACCCCGTGAACTCTAGTCTGCCAGGCTCCTCTGTCCATGGAATTCTCCAGGCAAGAATACTGAAACAAGTTGCCATTCCTTCTCCAGGGGATCTTCCTGACCCAGTGGTAGAACCTGGGTTTCCTGCATTGCAGGCAGAGTCTTTATCATCTGAGCCACCAGGGAAGCCCACAAACAACAACAACAATTCCAAGTACATAAATCCAACTTGCTAAAAAAAGAAAATTTCTCATGAATGGCACTCTGATACCATAAATTCCATAGATCTTATACCATTGTTATTTCCTGGAATCTTAAGTAGTGTCCAGAACTTTGTTAGATCTAATAAATACTTCTTATGTAGATGAAAGAGTAAGCACATCTTATTCATCCTTAAATCTTCTCTTCCTTCTATGTTTCTATTCTCCATGATTGGCACAACCCAATCACCCAAGCCACATACCTAAGAGTTATGCTTCACAATAACATCTCCATAAACCACCAACACCCAGGCAGTCATTAAGACTTGATTCTACCTTCAACACAACATCTCTGGAATCTGCGTATTCCCTCAGGCCATGCTCTATTCCTATATCATCATCATCATCTTTTCTGTACTTTATTTTTTCGCTACACCATATGACATGTGGAATCTTGGTTCCCCAACCAGGGATCAAACCCGAGCCCCCTGCACAGGAAGCACAAAATCTTAACCACTGGACTGCCAGGAAAGTCCCATCTTTCCTGTATTCCTGTATTTTTAGTATAAAGCTGGTCTTTATAACACCAAGTCATTTTACAAACTACTACCATAACTTTTCTAAGCTACAAGGCTAAGTGTGTCTTCATTAATTCAGTTCAATACCCCTTATCACCATGAGAATGAAACACAAATTCTGAATTACAACATGACATACTAGGTATTCCTTAACTTTGCCAAACTACAAAGATATGAATCCTAGCCTGCAGGAGATTCTTAGTAAATATCTCTTGTGTTTAGCTGGCAAGAGGAATACAAGCTTTTTCATACTTTCCTGCCTTTTCAGATGCTACTTTGCCTGACTGGAATATCTCCACCAGGGTGCTAACTGGCAAACTCAGTCTTCATATCTTTTGTGAAGCTTTTAGGACCTCCTTTTATACCAGCCAGTGTCAAGCATAACAATCCTTTTATGGTTTTACAAATGAATAGGCACATAAATTAAAAGAGGAATTACTTTTATCTGTTGTTTTATTATTCATTTTGAACTTTAAACACAAAGTCAAAAAACAGCTACTTAGTATCCTGGTCATGACATTGTTACAGTTTTCATCTTGTTGCTTTTTGTTTCTTTTCTTATAAAGCCTATGAACACTTTGGAGGCGATTGTTCTTTGTTCGTTTATCTTATATTCTCCCGTTGTCTGCCATTTACAGCAATGCGGGAGACCCGGGTTCAGTCCCTGGTTGGGGAAGATCCCCTGGAAAAGGAAATGGCAATCCACTCCAGTACTCTTGCCTGGAAACTTCCATGGACAGAGGAGCCTTGTAAGCTACAGTCCATGGGGTCACAAAGAGTCAGTCACAACTGCGACTTCACTTCACTTCACGGTGCATATATATATATATGCATATATATATATACATGCACATACTATATATACAGACTTGGCTCTTTGCTACACAAAATAGAATAGAATGGGATGGATCAAAAAGTTAATTTTTATAGTAATGTCTAGGATGGATTACAAAAAAGAACGTTGAAATCATAGAGAACATTTATAAAATTATTATACTAGATAAAAGACAAGGAAACTCCAGCCTAGACAGTTGAAATGACACTTGAAGGAAAGGTAAATTAAAAGAATTATAAACAGAATTTGACAAGAAGTTGTTCTTGGTAATAAAGGAAAAGAGCTGAATAATCATGCTATACTTTCTGACCTTTGCAACTTGGCAAAAATGACAGTGTTTTAGCATTCACTATTTTCTTTTCTTTACAGTTAAGAAGATTTCAGCTCTCTGTGTGTAAGATCTTTGGGATCAAGAAAAGATTCCTACAAAGCATGATGAGAAGATGGCCCAGTTTTCATTACTTGGCAATAACAGTGATTAAAGTGAGTAATGAAAGCTCTGATATTCATCTCCGCTGGGTATTTCACACCCTAGAGATGCTCATAAAAGAAATGATCTAGTTATTAACTTTATACCTTTGGCTACTGCTGTAACCACCACATCCTTCATTATAAACACAGTTTGCAGGCGTTGCATCGTTTATTTGTCACCCTGGTATAACTGCAAGTGGGTAACCATGACAGAGTACAAATGTGTGCCTGCCTAAGTGTTCCTGTTAGGAATGACCCTACCAATTTTTATCAGATTGTTTCTTTCTGAGAATCTCTGGTTCACCAGCGAACTGTAATTGGCTAAATGTCTGAAGGAACATAAGTTTCAATGATAACTGATTGATACTTTTTTTTAATTACAGGAGAATCTAGGGAAGCCAGTATTGTGTTGTGATCCCGATTGTGCAGAACAGAAACCCAAGGGAGGGCAGGTCTCGTGGGCTGAGTTGTGTTGATGCTGATCTTAGAAAAGCAAGAAATGCTTCTTTCACAAGCACTAAGACTGTGTGTTGTGTGCAACCACCTTCCCTCCAAGACTTGAATCAAAAGGCAGGCCACGTTGTGAAATTTTACAGCCAAGACACTCTTTGGACAAATTACCATGTTTCATAAGAGAAATCGATGGCACTACATTGCATATGATGTTGAAAGAAAAAGAAAATTAAATTATCTCAAGGAAGATACAACTGTGCCCCTACAATCCTATGAAATATTGTATATGCAACTGGGAACTGAAATCCATGAAAAGATACATAATAAACTAGACTTTAACTTAGGCAACAAGAGGATTCATGATGGTTTTCTCTACAGTACATATGACACTGTGTAACAAGCCCAGTTTCCAATTAATGTAGGTTCTTTCTACAGATTGATTCATGTCCCCCTAAATTCATATGTTGAAGCCCTAATCCCCATAGTGAAATTTAAAGATGGGATTTTGGGGAAGTAATTAGATTTGGATGAGGTCATGAAGATGGGGCTTTCATTAAGGGATTAGTGTCCTTTTAAGAAGAGATACTAGAGAGGTTGCTCTCACTCTCTTTCTTCCATGTTAAAGACACAGCCAGAAGGCCATCTGCAAAACTAAGAAAAGAGCTCTCACCAAGGAAACTTGACCTTGGACTTCCCAGCTTCCAGAACTATGAGAAATAAATCCCTATTGTATAGGCCACCAGCCTATGGTATTTTGTTACACACAAGCTAACTAATACAGTTACTATCAACTCTGAACTGGTGATGGCCATCTTTAGTTTCAGCACTAACATTCAAGTCAGGATACTAACAGTTCCCATTTAGATTAAAGTGGCCAGAGGCTTTCATGTCAAAATAGAAATTATTTAAATGCAGGTATAGTTTTTTTTAAAAAAGCCCTAAAGTCTAGAATAGATAACAATTTCATATTCAGTAACTAAATTAATACAATTATTACATCCAGATCCAACTTCTTTTTCACAAGTCCCCAGTGTTCAGAGAGACTTCCCAGATGGCTCAGTGGTAAAGAATCTGTGTGTGCAGGAGATGCAGTTTCAGTCCTTGGGTCGGTAAGATTCTCTGGAGTAGGAAATGGCAACCTACTTCAGTATTGTTGCCTGGAAAATTCCATGGACAGAGGAGCCTGGTGGACTATAGTTCATGGGGTCACAAAGAGTCAGACACAACTGAGCATCTGAGCATGCAAAATTCAGAAAGCACACAAAGAAGTTGAAAAGCTACAATCTGATATGTTTCATAGGATATAATTTGACCCTTCTAAAACCTTCAGTTTTTAAATCACTTATTTTATTCTTACAAGTCAGAATCTAAAGTTCAAATTCTCATTTTAAATTTAATTTTAAAATCATCTTCCTAAATTTCTTAAAATCAATTTCATCTAAATCAGAGGAATATTTTGATTATTTCCTTAATAGGAATGAAGTTGATCACTTTTTTATTTAAAAATCATATTTAAAAAGCTTAGAATAGTTGTAGAAAGAAACTAAAATGTAAATAATGAGAGAATGGCTGAGTGGAAGAAAGGAAGGGAGACAGAGAAGATGAGATTACCGCTTAAGTTTATAATTTTATATTGGAAGGAAAATAGTATAAACATTGTCAAAAAATGAAAACAAAATAGCTTCTGGAAAGGTTTCCCTAGTAGCTCAGACAGTAAAGCATCCGCCAGCAATGCAGGAGACCTGGATTCAATCCCTGGGTTGGGAAGATCCCCTAGAAAAGGAAATAGCAACGCACTCCAGGAGCTTTGACAGGAAAATTCCATGGACAGAGGAGCCTGGCAGGCTACAGTCCATGGGGTTGCAAAGAGATGGACACAACTGAGTGAGTAAATTCCCTGGATGGTCAGTTCTTTTTAACAATGAAAAATTAGAGCAACTAAACATTAGACTCTAAGTTGTTAAAGGCATTAGAAAATATGTAACTAGAAAATAAACTAGTAAACCACTTTCTAACTAGTAAACCACTTTCTATTTTAAAGAAAATATAAAGAATTGCATCAGGAAAATTAGCCTATAGATTGAACACCATAATGCAATCATTTTCACTTCTGTTGAGTTTTATACTCTTATCTTCAATCAGTGAGGAATAAGTACGTAACAATACTTTAAATCGCTTGCCTCCTCTTTCTATTTCCCTATAACTGTAAATTAATTGATACAGTTTGGCAGATGAAATCTTTGTAATACTAGGAAGTATTTTTATAGGCTTCCTGGGTGGTGCTAGGGGTAAAGAACCCATATGCCAATGCAGGACAAGTAAGAGAAATGAGTTCAATCCCTGAGTTGAGAAGATTCCCTGAAGAAGGGAATGGCTACCCACTCCAGTGTTCTTGCCTGGAGAATTCCATGGACAGGGGAGTCTGGCGGGCTATAGTCCTTAGGGTTCCACAGAGTTGGACACCACTGAAACAACTCCGCACACACCCAAGTATTTTTACTTCCTTCCCTACAACACTAGCAACACTTTATCTCCCTGCCTAGATTTTAAGTTTTGAACACTTACTTCAGTTAATAGATAGCTCAAATAATGACTAGTGAAGTCACTCAGTCGTGTCCAACTCTTTGCGACCCCATGGACTGTAGCCTACCAGGCTCCTCTGTCCATGGGATTTTCCAGGCAAGAGTACTGGAGTGGGGTGCCATTTCCTTCTCCAGGGGATCTTCCCAACACAAGGATCGAACCCGGGTCTCCCACATTGTAAGCAGATGCTTTTACCCTCTGAACCACAGGAGAGTCCACCTCAAATAGGTGCTTGATTAAATATAAGATAAATTGAAATAAATTAATACAAAATTAGCTTCCTATAGGCACCTCATATATCCAGCTCATAGAAAGTCCCGGGGTCTTTCAAATGTTATATCTGAAACCTGAAAACAAAAATAGTATTCTCTTTATTTAAAATATCTGAATGTTTAACTCTTATACACCATAACTACATTTACAAAAAGTTTTTCAATATTTGTCATGGTCCAAATAAAGAAAGAAAGAAAGAAAGAATCACTCAGACTATATGATGGAGTAGCCACACTCTCCGTTTTTGTAGAACCCCTCAGGCCACTGATTAACACAATCAATTGAGTACCAGACCATTACATCTGATTAAGCACTCCCTGATTTTATTGGCAATTTAAGAACTCCAGCTTAATACTGAGGAGGAAATTGAGAAGTATTAAAACTCATACATCTTTTTTCTTTTCAGGAGGGAATACTTCATTTGGTATCCAGTCCTCACTAGATAAGGGATAATCAATGGAGACAAACACATTGTATCATGGACATGCATAAAATGAATAAATAAAAAGGAAAATATACCCCCAAACACAGGATTTTAACCAACAGCCTTACTGTTGAGTGGACTGTTCTTTCCAGTGAACTCCTTTGCAACTCAAGTTATAATAATGCCAGTAACAACTAATGAAATGAGATCTCTGCTCCTAGAAATACTAGGAACCAGCATATTATTTAATACTCTTTCCTGATTTCTTCAACATTTCCTATGAATAAGAAAGATAAGCTTCTGTAAAAACTTTCAAGAGACTCAAAACATGCCTGAATAGAGAAAAAAGAAAAGAGAGGACACCAAGGACTGATGGGGCCATCTCTCAATCTGATGTTGGAAAATTGACTCCTATAAAATAGATTGTCATATTATCAATTATCCAGGGGGCTTGCCTGGTGGCTCAAATGGTCAAGACTCTGCCTGGGGGAGATGGGTTCAATGTGCGTTCAAATGTGGGAGACCTGGGTTCGATCCCTGGGTCAGGAAGATCCCCTGGAGAAGGAATGGCAACCCACTTTAGTATTCTTGCCTGGGAAATCCCAAGGACAGAGGAGCCTGGTGGGCTACAGTCCATGGGGTCACAAAGAGTCAGACACGACTGACTTCCACTTCCACTTAGCAATTCACTATAATAAACTTATACTAAGTGAAAAATGGGCTAGTTCACCATGTCATTAATTATGCAAAGAGAATCATCATGAATCCTTGCTGCCTGTCTTAGAGAACAGGTTATCATGAGTCTTCTCGTGGGTTTCAGTGCTCAGGTACACATCCAATGCTTTATATGGCCAGTAGAGGCACAACTGTATCTTCTTATATCAGTGCTTCATTCTTTATTTTAATTGTCAAATAATATTCTATTAAAATGGATATATAATATTCATTTGAACTGTGGTGTTGGAGAAGACTCTTCAGAGTCCCTTGGACTGCAAGGAGATCCAACCAGTCCATTCTGAAGGAGATCAGTCCTGGGTGTTCTTTAGAAGGAATGATGCTAAAGCTGAAACTCCAGTACTTTGGCCACCTCATGCACAGAGTTGACTTATTGAAAAAGATTCTGATGCTGGGAGGGATTGGGGGCAGGAGGAGAAGGGGACAACAGAGGATGAGATGGCTGGATGGCATCACTGACTCAATGGACATGAGTTTGAGTGAACTCTGGGAGTTGGTGATGGACAGGGAGGCCTGGCATGCTGTAATTCATGGGCTCACAGAGTCAGACACGACTGAGCCACTGAACTTAACTGAACTGATATTCATTTATCCATTCATCAATTAGCATAAATTTGTTTTGTCTCCACTTTTTGACTAAGATGAATACTATTTTGTAGATTCAAGTACGAGTTTTTGCATAGAATGTGTTTTCATTTCTCTTGAACATACACCTAGGAATTGAATTGCTGGGTTATATGGTTTCTTTATGTTTAAAACTGTTGAGAAACAGCCAGAATGTTTTCCAAAGCACCTGCACCACTTTACATCCCCATGAAGCACTGTACGAGGGATCAAATTTCTTCACATTCTTACCAATGCTTATTACTATCTGACTTTTGATTACAATCATCCTAGTGAGTGTGAAGTAATATCCAGCTGAAATTTTAATTTACTCATTTTCTAATGACCAGTAATGTTGTGTATCTTTTCATGTGCTCAAGGGACATTTGTAGAACCAGATGCTTGTAATCAGATGCTATACCTATATTTGAATTAGTTTGTCTTTTATTGTTGAGTTGTAAGAGTTCCTTATATATTCTAGATATAGTCTTTCTTAATGTATATGATTTGAAATATTTTCTCCCATTCTGTCAGTTATCTTGATCAGGTCCATTGAAGACCAAAAGTTTTTAATTGTATAAAATCTAAATTGTCTATTTTTCCTTTGTCACTTGTGTTTTTATTATCATAACTAAGAAAGTTTTACTTGAATGTCATGAAGAATTACTGCTATACTTTTTTCTAAGAGTTTGAGAGTTTTAGCTCAGCTATTTAGGGCTAGGATTTATTAAGAGTGTACAGTGGAAAGAAGGGATCCATCTTTATGTACTGTTTTGCATATAGACATCCTGTGGTTCCAGCACAAATCATCTAATGCAATTGTTATTTTGTAACTTGAGAAAGACATTGATATTCACAAAGTATTCAGCTCAAAAGTATATCAACATTTTATAAGAACTCAGGGTTTTATTGTATTTTATAATTTTAAATCATTTAGTTATTCTCTTAGATTCCATGAAAACTAGATTTTGTACAGAAGACTAAAGATAAAATACACATTTTTAAAAGATTAAAATGTGGTGAAGAATTCAGCACAAAAATTATTTTTTAATATTTAAAAAACACATTAAACAATGTCCTTGAATTTCAAAGTAATTAATCACATAGAAAATGAACATGGATTTGGAAATCAGAATATCATTTTGAAGCTCCAACCATTTTTATGATATTAAACAAGTCATTTAAACTCACTGAGATGTAGTTTGTTTTTAAAATGAGTTAAGTATACAAACAGCTCATGAAGCTCAATATCCTAAAAACAAATAGCCCAAATAAAAAATGGAAGGGGAAATCTAGACAGATATTTTCAAAAGGAGACCTACAGATGGCCAAAAAGGCACATGAAAAGATGCTCAATATTGCTAATTATTAGAGAAGTGCAAATTAAAACTGCAATGGGGTATCACCTCATTCTGACACCAGAATGATCATCATTAAAAAGTCCTCAAGCAATAAATGCTGGAGACCGTGTAGAGAAAGGGTACCCCCTACATTGTTGTTGGGAATGTAAATTGGCCACTATGGAAACCTGTATGGAGGTTTCTTAAAAGATTAAAAATAGAATTACCAAGTGACCCAACTAATCCACTCCTCATCAGATATCCAGAGAAAACCATAACTCAAAAATATACATATATCCCAATGTTCACTGTGGCACAGTTTACAATATCCAAGACATGTAAGCAACCTAAATGTCCATCAACAGAGGAATGGATGAAGAAGTGGTACATATATACAATAGAATATTATTCAGCATAAAAAAGAACAAAATAATGCCATTGCAGTAACATGAATGAACCTAGAGATTGTTATACTGAGTGAAATAAGTCAGGCTCAGAAAAACAAATATCATATGATATCATTTACACGTGGAATCTAATAAAAGCAGGGTTACAAATGAGCTTACTTATAAAACAGAAGTTGAGTCACAGATCTAGAAAACAAATTTATATTAATAGTTATCAAAACATAAGAAGGAAGAGGGGATAAATTGTGATATTGGGACTGGCGTATACTTGTGTCCGTGTACGTGTGTACTCAGCCATGTCCAACTCTTTGTGACCCCATGGAATACAGCCTGCCAGGATCCTCTGCCCATGGAATTCTCCAGGCAAGAATACTGGAGTGGGTTGCCATTCCTGCTCCAGAGGATCTTCCTGACAAAGGGATTTAACCTGCATCTCCTACATCACCTGCATTGGCATGTGGATTCTTTACCACTGAGCCACTTGAGAAGCACTGACATATACACACTTCTATATATACAATACATAACTAATAATAACCTGCTGTGTAGCACAGAGAAGTCTACTCAATATTCTTTTATGACCTACATGGGAAAAGAATCTTTAAAAAATAACAATAAAATGAGTGGGGGATGAATGGATAGAGAAAATGTGGTACATATATACAGTGGAATATTATCCAACCATTAAAAAGCATAAAATAATGTCATTTGCAGCAAAATGAATGGACCTGGAGATTATCATAGTAAGGGAAGTAAGTCAGACAGAGAAAGACAAATATCAAATGATATTGCTTATATGTGAATTCTAACAAATATGATACAAATGAACTTTTTTTTACAGAACAGAGTCAGACCACAGCTTAGAAAATAAGCTTATGGTGACCAAAGGGAAAAGGTGGTGGGGAAGGATAAATTAAGAATTGACAAACATACACTAGTAATATTTAAAATACATAACTAACAAGGATCTACTGTATAGCCAGGGAACTTTGCTCAGTCTTCTATAGTAACCCATATGGGGAAAGAATTTGAAAAAGAATAGATGCATGAATTCATTGGTTCAAAGCAAGGGAATTGGAGAAAGCAAGGGAGTTCCAGAAAACATCTACTTCTGCTTCACTGACTACACAAAAGCCCTGTGTGGACCACAACAAACTGTGGGAAATTCTTAAAGAGATGGGGATACCAAACCACCTTACCTGTCCCCTGAGAAACCTGTACACAGGTCAAGAAACAATAGTTAGAACCAGACATGGAACAACGGACTTGTCCAAAATTGGGAAATGAGTGCAACAAGGCTTTATTTTGCCACCCTGCTGATTATACTTATATGCAGAGTACATCAGGTGAAATGTCATGCTGGATGAATTGCATGCTAGAATTAATATTGCTAGGAGAAATATCAACAACCTCAGATAAGCAGATGATACCACTCTAATGGTAGAAAATGAAGAGGAACTAAACAGCCTCTTGATAAAGGTGAAACAGGAGAGTGAAAAATCTGGCTTAAAATTCAACATTCAAAAAATTAAGATCATGGTGTCTGGTACCATCACTTCATGGCAAGTAGGAGAAGAAAAGGTGGAAGCAGTGATAGATTTTATTTTCTTGGGCTCCAAAGTTACTGCAGACAGTGACTACAGTCATGAAATTAAAAGACACTTGCTCCTTGGAAGGAAAGTTATGACAAACCTAGACGATGTATTAAAAAGCAGAGACATCATGTTGCCAACAAAGGTCCATACAGTTAAAGCTATGCTTTTTCCAATAGTCATGTAAAGATATGAGACTTGAATGAACCATAGAGAAGGCTGAGTACTGAAGAATCGATGCACCCAGTTGTGGTGCTGGAGAAGACTCTTGAGAGTTCCTTGGTCAGCAAGGAGATCAAAACAGTCAATCCTAAAGGAAATCAACCCTGAATATTCATTGGAAGGACTGATGCTGAAGCTGAAGCTCCAATACTCTGGCCACATGATGTGAAGAGCTGATTCACTGGAAAAGACCGTGGTGCTGGTAAGGACTGTAGGCAAAAGGAAAAGGGAGCAGCAGAGGATGAGATGGTTGGATAGCTCACCAACTCGATGGACATGAATTTGAGTAAACTCCAAGAGGTAGTGAAGGACTGGGGAGCATGGTGTGATGCAGTTTATGGAGTCACAAAGAGTTAGACACAACTTAGCAAGTGAACAATAAACAAAATTCAGAGTAAGACACAACTTAGTAACTGAACAACAAAGATACATTCGTATGTATAATTGAACCGCTTTACTGAGCAACTGGGAAACTAACACAACATTGTTAATCAACTATACTCCAATATCAAATAAAATTTTTAAAAATAAAAAGATAAAAATAAATAAAATGAATGAGGAAAAGGGGACAGACAGCAGACTGAGAGGATTTAAAAAAAATGAAATGTTAACACCAAACTTAGCCATTTCATTAGGCTATTATGAGGTTAGGATGAAGTATTTTTTGCAAAAGTGTTTTTTTTCCTGTTATTAAAAGTTACACACAATTTACATCATTATAATAAAAAAAAAAAAATACATAGGAATTTATGTCACAAAAGTGCACTGACTCCACATATGCCAGCCACTGGGGCTAAGAATTTAGAGGTGAACAAGAAATAAGACAGTCTCAGACTTTAGAAGTTAGAAGAAGAGTTTTCAGACTATAAGTTTAGGCTTTGTGTTAGTTTATTTTTCAAATTTACATATATAATAACCACTCCAAACTCTAAAGTAAAAGTGAAAAGAAGGAAGAAACAAAGTGAAGTCGCTCAGTCGTGTCTGACTCTGCAACCCCATGGACTGTAGCCTACCAGGCTCCTCTGTCCATGGGATTTTCCAGGCAAGAATACTGGAGTGGGTTGCCATTTCCTTCTCCAGGAGATCTTCCTCCCAGGAATTGAGCCCGGGTTTCCTGCATTGTAGGCAGACGCTTTGTCCTCTGAGCCACCAGGGAAGTCTCAAAGTAAAAGTGGAGTGAAAGAATCACTCCAAAGCTCAGTCAAGTCCAACTCTTTGCAACCCCATGGATTGTAGCTTACCAGGCTCCTCTCTCCATGGAATTCTCCAGGCAATAATTATGGAGTGGATAGCCATTCCTTTCCCAGGGGATCTTCCCAACTCAGGAACCAAACTCTAAAGAGATAATAAGAAAATTAATTACCAAATGGTAAAAATAAAAACAAAATAGCTCTAATGCTTGACACCGTATTTGCAAACTTTTGGTTATTGAGTGAACTTCTGTTGTAAAATTCCTTATTTTTTGGAATGTGATATTTTTGAAAGCCTTAAAAAAAGCTCTATTTTACTTTCAATATGCCAATATCTTCCTTCATATGGAAAATCTCCCATTTTTCAAAATCTGGACTTACTTGCCCCAGAGTTTCCTATCTAGACTCACTGAAATATAAGCTATATTTCAAGCATAAACATTGCACATGAATGACAAAAGCAGTAAAAATAGACTTTCTAAATTATAAGGAAGGCTTCTAGAATTTATTATATACTTCACTCACTAAAATACATGACCACAATGCAGAGTGATCAATAAACAGTGTTCAAGGTTAGTAAGGTGATAGAAATTAATATATACAGTAATATCTTCATATGTTACAGGAGTAGAAGCCTGTGACTTTCATAAACATCATGGTAGGAAGGAAATAATCATTTTTCTACATTAAAGCAAGACAAAAAATAGTTGTCAGCTAACATTGTTCTATAACACTTAAACTTAAAAATTGAGCATATAAGATATAAAAGACTGAAAACAGAGAATCAAAAGCAACACAAGTTATTTCATATAATCTAATCCTTCATTGTCTCCAGCTCTATTAGTGGATCAATTCTTCTGGATCATTACTACACTTAAATGTGACCAATTCATGAATGGTTAAAAAGAACCGTAAGTCTTTGACAAACACAAACAGAAAAAAACAGTGAGATGAATTTAACGCATTTATTTAGAAACTGTGCTATAATTCATAAACTTGGAATGCCATAGTTTGAAAGTACAAGAGAAATTGCTTAAATGTTGATTGTATCAAAATGTTGGTAACGCTTCCCCAGAGGCTGAAGAGTAAACTGCAATGTTGTGCTTTTGCTCACCGTCCAAAAGAGTTGAAGATAAATGTAAGGGAAATCAACACAGGCTTTTTGAAATGCATCATAAGATACTAGTGAGGAGCATTAAAAATTCTGAAAGTTAAAAAATTCCACACGATGGCTTTGGGAATATAATAGTCAGAGTTTGCTCAAACTCACATCCATTGAAAAAAGAGCATTCATAGTCAGAGCTGTATCCAGCTCAAGGCATAGCTAGACCCGTAGTCACAGCCATATTCTGAGCATTAACCACAGCGTGGTCCTGGATCGCTTCTGATCCATATTATAGCCACTGCCAAAGCCACATTCATAGTGCCCCACACCCATGAGTTCTTGTCATGTCTAGAATGTACAATGTCAGAAGATAAAGTTTGAGTTGTAAAGAAAGCTTGATGTCATTCAGAGCTCTAAGACCTGTAGGTACATCCTCTGCCAGGAATTAGTGGACCATGTCTCATACAGACTCTGCCTTCTCACTCAATGCATCCCTTTGTATAGCAACCTCTCATTATTTTGTGATGTCCTCTTTAGAAAAGACTTTGTCATCGCAATTAAGGAAGTTTTCAGGTCACCTCCTGTTATCATGGGTTTCCCCCATATAAATCTTCAGTCCAAAATAATAAGTTCTTTTGTTAGGAAATCTACCACTCAGATGTTATTATACATAATCAGCATTGTGACACCTTCTATTAATGGTACGTTCCCATGTGAGCACACATCCATGTGAAAGCTACTACAGCAAATTCCTTTGCCTCTTTCATCATCCTGGTATTTTACCTAAGACCATAAACTCAACTTCTTCCTCACTGCAATTTAACACATCAGATTAGGCAAGAAGTCACATTCCCATTAATGCATAAAGCCACCGGGACAGAATTATGTCTGTGTCCACCTGCTGTCAAAACAACACATAGATGGCCAAAAAGGCACATGAAAAGCTGTTCAACATCTCTAATTATTAGAGAAATGGAAAATTTTAAACTACAATGAATTATCACCTCAGGCTGGTCAGAATGGCCATCATTCAAAAATCTACAAACAATAAATGCTGGAGAGGCTATGAAGAAAAGGGAACTCTCCTACAGTATTTTGTTGGTGGGAATGCAAATTGGTATAGTCACTATGGAGAACATCATGGAGATTCCTTAAGAAACTAAAAATAGAACTGCCATATGATCCAGCAACCCCATTCCTACGCCTATATTCAGGAAAAAAAAATACATAATTCAAACAGGTATATCCACCCAAATGTTTGCTGCAGCACTATTTACAGCAACCAAGACCTAGAAGCAACCTAAATGTCCATCAACAGAAGAATGGATAAAGAAGTGGCATATACATACAATAGAACATTACTCAGCCATTAGAAAGAATGATTTAATGCCATTTACAGCAACACGAAAGGACCTAGAAAATATACTAAGTCAGAGAAAGAAATATATCATATGATATTACTTATATGTAGAATCTAAAAGAAAATTATATGAATGAACTTATTTGCAATACAGAAACAGACTCACAGACTTTGAAAACAAACTTATGATTACCAAAGGGAAAAGGGGTGGGGAGAGGGATAAATTAGGATTTTAGGATTGACATATACACACTGCTGTATATAAAATAGATAAACAACAAGGCTTACTGTAAAGCACAAAGAACTCTACTCAATATTCTGTAATAACCTATATGGGGAAAGAATCTGAAAAAGAAAAGATACATGTGTATATAAAAAAAAAAGCACAATAGTGCTTAGGTCACGTATGTCATTAAATCTATAGAATTAATGAGGAAAGTTATCAACAGTTGCATCAAAAATTATGCTGCAAAAGCAAATAATTTGTTTTTCTCTCTGTAATATCTTATCTGCCTAACTTATTTGTTATTAATATTATTTTGATAATTTATCCATCCTTCATGTAATTGTTTTATGTATTTCTATTACTCAAAGCTTATGCCGATGGCAAAGCTAATGAAAAATGTTCCACACTTTCCAATGTATTCTCCAAATCCTGCCTTTCATTTTGTTTCTCTTTCTCCATTGTCAAACACCATTCATCTTTTGGTGTTTGGCCCAAACACTGCCATACCCAAATGAGGAAATAACATGACAGTGTGGCTGGTAAAGAACCTGCCTGCAGTGCAGGAGACTTGGGTTGGATCCCTGGGTTGGGAAGATCCCCTGGAGAAGGGAATGGCTTCAGTATTCTGGCCTGGAGAACGTAATCATAAAGCATTGTAAATGTTTTTAAACTAAGCAACCATACAATCATGCTGCAGTTGCACAGAAAAACTGGTGGGACCAGGAATCTAATTCATTGGTATAATTATTAATATCATCACACTTTATTCTCAAGGGTGTTCCAGCTTGGATAACAAATTCTACCAGTGTCCTTTGATCATTGTCTTGTGGGTCTGTCTGTTTAGGTTCAAATCCAAGCTTTGCTATTTAACATTTGTGTAAATTTGGACAAGTGTAACCTCTCTACTTCTTAGTTGTTTCATCTGTAAGTTAGTGTTAAGGATTAAGTGAGTTAATATATGTATAGTATTGAGAACAGTGTCTGGAAATAGCAATTATATTTTTGAGTGTTAGCTATGGTTATTATTCCATATATTAAAACCAAATACACATTCACAGACAGAGAGAAGAGTAACATATATTTGTGGTCTATGGCACTTCAGAAGTAAAACAAATATAATGTTGAAAAACCAACTAAAACAGTACTGTTTGATTATACATAGCATTAAGGACAGAGAATGTTAATAGGGAGTTTGGGGACTATGAAACTTTTAGAAGAAAATAGTTATTACCTTTGCTACATTTTACCTGAGGCAAAATGAATGTTAACATTCCATAGAAATGTTAACAGTTGGGCTTGAATACTAGTTTTAGTTTAACAATCATGGAATACAAATAAGATGCCTTTAGAAAATTCTGGGCATGAAGCATATATAAATAAGTGACTATTAATGTGAATAAAGTAGTTTTTAATTAAATCCTTTATGTATTATTTTATTTTTGAAAGATAAAGTAAAAAATTTAAAGAATCTTTTCCCCAGCATTTTAAAGCTATTGTGGAAAGTAAGAAATAAAATGAATTAGTTTTCCCCAAGTTTTTCACTTACAAAATGGCTTAATATGCTACCTACAAATGTTTCTAAAAATCTGAAAATTGAAAATATTTTTTCAGAAGGCATGTGGCAAGTTTTCAATAACTTTGTCTTTTCTATTAGAATTTATACCATTTTTGCTTTTTATAAACATTACAGAAATAAGCCATCAATATAAGATACACTTGAGTAACTATTTGTAAAAGCAAGAGGATTTGAAATAATTAATCCATAATTTTTCCCTTTAGAAAAAACAATATGCAGATCAAAGGTGATTAACCTGGATTGGCTGCCAAGCCGTGGTGATGGAATATATTATACTCAATTCGCTCAATAAGAATTGTGTCCATGACCTCCAGATAATTGAGAGAATCATATACAAGAATCACTAATTGAATCAGATGCTCTTTTACACCCAGTTTCATTCCAAAGTTCTGAGTTTTCCCCAGAAGAGAAATTCAATTACACCAGGAAATTTAGATAAGTCCAAAGAGTCACAATCAGAAAGTCCAGAAACTTCCAAAAACTCCTAAGTTGATTTTGAAGGTAGAGTGTGAATAATGAACTCAATAAAGAGACTTCTATTTCTAGTTGTCATATAAAAGATTAAGAAAGATCTTCCCTCCCATAACAACCAGAAAATCTTTAACAAAAGAAAATCACACTCCTCCACAGGGCTAACAAAGAGCAGTAGACGCATGAAGACCTTGTTGGACTGAATTCCAGAGAGAAATGAGCCTGGCAGAAGAGCAGGAAGCCTTAGGAGATTTCATTCCTAAAGGCAAGTTCTTGTACTATATGTAGGCAGCCCAGACCTAGGGAAAGACCTTGAAGATAGCCTTCGTGTATTTCAAATATGACAGAGAAGCCAGCTCCCTGATTTTACCTCAACTCTATGAAGCAGCATGTGTTCTGATTTCCAGCAGGAGGATGAAGGTTCAAACCAGCTTAACACCTCAGAACATGGACTGGTTAGCCACAAATGAGGAAAACATGTTCCAACCCAAGCATCCAACTCATGAACGTCATGATCTCTTTTATTCAAAGCCAGTATAACCTTCTTATAATCTGCATCTGACATCACTGTGATAGCTTGCTCTGGAGTCTGTAACTGACAACATATAAAATGTAATAGGAGCCAGGTAGAGCATTACAGTCCCCGAAATGAAAGGAGATTTGTCTTAATAGAAACTCAATTGCCATCTTCTGCGTCAGCCATAAGTGGCATGTTGGAACATAGCACTATAACCCCAATCACACCTTATCTTAACACTCAACATCAAGGGCAGACACAGGCTGATAATGGCTGTCTTTCCAGAAAGACAAATAATAACAGCATCTTATATCTTACAGTGTTTTCCATTTACAAAGTGCTTTTGAGACAAGTTGGGACCTGAGACCTGGGACATTTTGCTGCAGTGCTTGCACCTGGACAAATGTCTCCTCAAGCAACGAAATGCAGAGAAACTATAAGGGACTAAGTCAGTCACTCAGTCGGGTTGACTCTTTGCAAAGCCATGGACTATAGCCCTCCAGGCTCCCCTGTCCATGGAACTTTCCAGGCAAGAATACTGGAATGGGTTGCCATTTACTCCTATGGGTGATCTTCCTGAACCAGGGATCAAATATGCATCTCTTGCATCTCCTAAATTGGCAGGCAGATTTTTACCACTGTGCCACCTGAGAAGCCCAAAAAGGAACTGACTGCATGCACAGTTGAGGCAAACTTGGGGCAACAAGATACAAAAAGGCCAAAAAAACCAACTGCCACTTCTGAAGAGCTGGGAGCATAACCAAATTGTTGGGAGCAAAAGCAAGGTACCCTACACCAGATACCACCAAAGGAGTGGGCAAACCACCTAAGCCACCCTTCTGGCCTGAAATCTGGACCCACTCTTACCCTCAGCCCATATAAGGAACTAGCTCACCCCATCCTGGAGGAGAGAGCCCTGGAATCTGTTACTTATTTCCATTCCCCCACTGCTGCAACAGAGTCTCAGTTAAGCCTTGCCTGAACTTCTTATCTGACCTGTTATCAATTTCTATTTACTAAAGACAGCCAAGAACTCTGGTTAGTAACACTTCCATGATTTAATTTTGTACAGTGATTAAAATTTATGAATTGTTTGTTACAGAAAAGAAAACTAAGGTTTGGAGACATTAAACTATTTGCAGATGGTCAAATAGTGGACAAAGGGGGAAATTCCCCTAGTTTCCTTGTTCTAATGGGATTCCCTGGTGGCTCAGACAGTAAAGAGTCCGCTTGCAATGAGGGAGACGTGAGTTTGATCCCTGAGTAGGGAAGATCCCCTGGAGAAGGAAATGGCAACCCATCCCAGTATTCTTGGCTGGAAAATCCCATGGACGGAGGAGCCTGGCAGGCTACAGTATATGGGTCACAAAGAGTTGGACATGACTGAGCAACTTCACTCATTCTCCTTGTTCTAAATATAAATTTATCTATACAATAACACAAGACCATATTCTTTCAAATTCTTAGTATCATTGAAATAGCATACTGGATCACATAATGAAAATCTTAGTTCTAGTTTTTCATTACTACTGTCTGATAAGCAAGTGCATTACATGAGCTAAAGTATCCATTCATTTGTGTAATAAATGTTAATTGAATATTTTTTCATGTGGTAAGTCCTGGAAATGCAAAATTATCCCTGTCCTCAAGGACCATACATGAATAAACATCTAAATAGGCAAATTAAGGTAATATGACAAGGAGAACAGAGATGGGTAGTAGGTTAACCCAGAGGGTTCTGAGACTCTCCAAATGGCTAAGTAAGATACCATAGGGCAAGAGTCAAGGAAAACATTCAAGGAAGAAAGAAAAAGTATACAGGGGTAGAGAATAGAGAGAATTGTGAAGCATTTAGGGTGAAGCTGGATTTTGACACAGAGCACTTGGAATTCTCTCTTTGGAACTCTTCCCTTTCCTGCTTGCATTCACTTCCTCTGTGATCTCATCCAATCTCATAGCTTTAAATACTTATCTATGTTTCTGACAACTACCAATTTAAAAGTCTGACCAGATATCTTCCTGGATGATTTTGCCCAATTGCTTAATCAATATCTCCACTTGGATATCTGATGAGCATCTCAAACAACTGACCTCTTGATCTTGCCCCACAGACCCACTCCTCTGGCAATTTATTTTATCTATTTATTTTATCTCAGTTTAAGACTGTCCTATCTTTCCTGTAACTCAGCCTAGATTTTGGAATGATCCTTAACACCTCATTTACACCTCACCATCCAATCATTCAGCAAAATTGGTAAATTCAACCTTTGAACTATATCATCATTTCCATTGTTATCACCAAAAGCCAACTGCCATAGCCAGTAGCCTTCTGACTGGTCTTCCTGCTTCCAGACTTGCCTGTCCCTACACTTAGCAAGATATTATCAACACAGCAATCAGAGAGGTCTGGTTAAAATATATCAATTTGTGCCTCTCCTCTTCCCCAAACCATGCAATGGACTCCCATCTTAGAATAAAAACTAAAACCCCTATTTTAGGTTCTCTGACCTCATTTCCCACTACCCATTCACCAACTTAACTCCTCCCAGCCAAATTCCAACTGTTTCTTCTTCAACACACTCATCACAGTTCAGGCTTTACACTCACTGTTCACTCTCCTCAAATGTTGTTCCCACATAAACATGAGTCACATTTTGTCTTCCTTTAAGATTTTCTTGAATGCCATCCTCTCAAGGAGACCTTCACTGACCACCTTGCTTAAAATTTCTGCTCTCCTCCCTTGAACTCTATCTCATTACCTTTTTTGTCTTTCTCCAAAGCCCTTTTTACCATCTGATATGTTTTTCACTTATTTATTGTAAATTCCCCCAATGCTAAAATGTAAGCTCTACCACTACAGTGATTTTCATCTAGATTAACAATTAGTAGAGAGGTTTCCAAAACCAATTTGTTGAATGAATGATTAGTGGGTAAATGAAGCATAGGGCAAAGTTTTGTAAAGGATGAAACTTGAAAGATAAGCCTTATCTACAAAACTTAACTACCTGTAGACTGATCATACTTTCTGATTTGTCAAAGACAATTCCACTGGTTCTAGTTTTAGTATGAATAGGCTTTGTCTTAGTCTATCCTGGCTGCTATAACTAAATACAGACTGGGTAGGCTATAAACAATATAAATTTATTCCTCTCAGTTCTGGAGGGTGACAGTATGAGATCATGGTGCCAGCAGAGTCAGATGAGGGTCCTCTTCCCTGTCACAGACTTCTCCTTTGTATCCTCATGTGGTGGAAGGGACTAGGGAGCTCTCTTGGACATTTTCTATGAGAACACCAATCCCATTCATGTGTGTTCAACTCTCATGACCTAAACACCACCTAAAAGCCCCACTTCCTAATAGTATCGCTTTGAGCATTTATTAGGATTTCAACATATGAATATGGGGGGATACAATCATTCAGACCATAGCAGCCTCCTTCAAGCTGTCCAAAATATTCCAGTTTGCATGATCAATTATACAGATACCCTACTTATATGGCAGGCATGCTAAGAAATTTGGATTTTTTTCCTCATAGGCAATTGGAGGCTATAAGAGGACTTAAAACCAGTAAGTGGCATAAGCAAACATGCGTTTTAAAAAGATATTTTGATACTAATAAAATGAATGGAACTGAATGGAGGATGGGAGATTTGGAATATATGAGGAAGCTGATACAAGCCTTCCAAGTTTGAGATTGTCTAAACTCTTTCAGAGGCTGTGAAGAGTATGATAAAGTGAAATTTTTAGATAGAGATCTGTCATAAGGATTTGGGGATTTATTGCATTATGGAGATAACAGGTCAAAGCCAGTTGAGTGATTTTTAACCTGGGAAATGGTGACAATCAGGAGGCTATTCACTGAAGCAGTGGATGCAGAAGGATGATCAAGATTGAGTGGTAAAACATTAAACTCAGCTGAGCTATAACTTTGAGACATATCTGTGTACATCTAGAAGAGAGTTTCTTTCTTTGTGACTCAGCTGTGAAAGAATTCCCCTGCAATGAGGGAGATCTGGGTTCGATCCTGGGTTGGAAAGATCCCCTGGAGAAAAGAAACACTACCCACTCCAGGATTCTAGCCTAGAGAATTCCATGGACTGTATTGTTCATTTCTTTTTCTTGGGGATGGTCTTGATCACTGCCTCCTGTATGTCATGAACCTCCATCCATAGTTCATCAGGCACTCTGTCTAACAGATCTAGTCCCTTGGATGTATTTGTCACTTCCACTGTACAATCAAAAGGGATTTGATTGAGGTCATACCTGAATGGTCTAGTGGTTTTCCCTACTTTCTTCAATTTAAGTCTAAATTTGGCAATAAAGAGTTCATGATCTGAGCCACAGTCAGCTCCTGGTCTTGTTTTTGCTGACTGTATAGAGCTTCTCCATCTTTGGCTGCAAAGAATATAATCAATCTAATTTCAGTGTTGACCATGTGGTGATGTCCATGTGTAGAGTCCTCTCTTGTGTTGTTGGAAGAGGGTGTTTGCTATGACCAGTGCGTTCTCTTGGCAGAACTCTATTAGCCTTTTCCCTGCTTCATTCTGTACTCTAAGGCAAAATTTGTCTGTTACTCCAGGTGTTTCTTGACTTCCTACTTTTGCATTTCATTCCCCTATAACGAAAAGGACATCTTTTTTGGGTGTTAGTTCTAAGGTCTTGTAGGTCTTCATATAACCATTCAACTTCAGCTTCTTCAGCATTACTGGTCAGGGCACAGACTTGGATTACTGTGATATTGAATGGTTTGCCTTGGAAACGAACAGAGATCATTCTGTCATTTATGAGATTGCATCTAAGCACTGCATTTCAGACTCTTTTGAATGGCTACTCCATTTCTTCTAAGGGATTCTTGCCCACATAGTAGATATAATGGTCATCTGAGATAAAATCAACCATTCCAGTCTATTTTAGATCACTGATTCCTAAAATGTCGATGTTCACTCTTGCCATCTCCTGCCAAAATTTGACTCCTTTCAGTTTGCCTTGATTCATGGACGTAATATATCTGAGGAGGCCTTACAAACACCTGAAAAAACAAAAGAACCTAAAGGCAAAGGAGAAAAGGAAAGATATTCCCATTTGAATGCAGAGTTCCAAAGATTAGCAAGGAGAGATAAGAAAGCCTTCCTCAGTGATCAATGCAAAGAAATATAGGAAAACAATAGAATGGGAAAGACTAGAGATCTCTTCAAGAAAATTAGAGGTACTAAGGGAATTTTTCATGCAAATATGAGCACAATTAAGGACAGAAATGGTATGGGCCTAACAGAAGCAGAAGATATTAAGAAGAGGTGGTGAAAATACATATAAGAACTATACAAAAAGATAACCTAGATAACCACTATGGAGTGATCACTCACCTAGAGCCAGACATCCTGGAATGTGAAGTCAAGTGGGCCTTAGAAAGCATCACTGCGAACAAAGCTAGTGGAGGTGATAGAATTCCAGTAGAGCTATTTCAAATCCTGAAAGATGATGCTGTGAAAGTGCTACACTCAATATGTCAACAAATTTGGAAAACTCAGCAATGGCTCCAGGAATAGAAAAGGTCAGTTTTTATTCAAATCCCAAAGAAAGGCAATGCCAAAGAATGTTCAGACTACTGCACAATTGCACTCATCTCACACACTAGCAAAATAATGCTCAAAATTTTCCAAGCCAGGCTTCAACAGTACATGAACCATGAATTACCAGATGTTCAAATTGGATTTAGAAAAGACAGAGGAAACAGAGCTCAAATTGCCAACATACACTGGACCATCAAAAAAGCAAGAGAGTTCCAGAAAAACATCTACTTCTGCTTTATTGACTATGTCAAAGCCTTTGACTGTGTGGATCATCACAAACTGTGGAAAATTCTGAAAGAGATGGGAATACCAGACCTCCTTACCCACCTCCTGAGAAATCTGTATCCTGGTCAAGAAGCAACAGTTAGAACTAAACATGGAACAACAGACTGGTTCCAAATTGGGAACGGAGTACATCAAGATTGTAGACTGTCACGGTGCTTATGCAACTTACATGCAGTGTACATCATCTGAAATGCCAGGCTGGATGAAGCACAAGCTGGAATCAAGATTGCTGGGAGAAATATCAATAATCTCAGATATGCAGATGACACCACCCTTATGGCAGAAAGCAAAGAAGAACTAAAGAGCTTCTTGTGCGAAAGAGGAGAGTGAAAAAGTTGGCTTGAAACTTAACATTCAGAAAACAAAGATGATGGCATCCAGTCCCATTACTTCATATCTAATAGATGGGGAAACAATGAAAACAGTGAGATACTTTATTTTGGGGGGCTATAAAAATCACTGCAGATGGTGACTGCAGCCATGAAACTAAAAGACACTTGCTCCTTGAATGAAATGCTATGACCAACCTAGACAGCATATTTAAAAGCAGGGACATTACTTTGTCAACAAAGGTCCATCTAGTCAAGGCTATGGTTTTTCCAGTAGCTATGTATGGTTTTGAGACTTGAACTATAAAGAAAGCTGAGCACTGAAGAATTGATGCTTTTTTACCTGTGGTGTTGGAGAAGACTCTTTAGAGACCCTTGGCCTGCAAGGAGATCCAACCAGTCCATCCTAAAGGAAATCAATCCTGAATATTCATTGGAAGGACTGATGCTGAAGCTGAAATCCCAATACTTTGGCCACCCAATGAGAAGAACTGACTCATTTGAAAAGACGCTGATGCTGGGAAAGATTGAAGGCGGGAATAAAAGGGGACAACAGAGGATGAGATGGTTGGATGGCATCACCTACTCAATGGACATGAATTTTAGTAAGCTCCTGGAGTTGGTGATAGACAGGAAGGCCTGGCGTGCTGCAGTCCATGGTGTCGCAAAGAGTCAGACATGACTGAGCGACTGAACTGAACTGAACTGTATAGTCCATGGGGTCACCAACAGTGGGACACCACTGAGCAACTTCCACTTTCACTTTCAGCAAATAAAGAAGCAAAGAAATCTGAACATACTGAAGAATTTTAAGGCCAGGAGATACAGATTTAAGTCTTCAAGTGCATTTGGGAACTTAATATGTCTTGGTCTATGTGTTATTGCATATTTTGAGTGATATAATTGATGAGGAAAATTTTTCCATATTTACTTGCAATAAATCACTCATATCTTCAAGGGAAAGGATCAAATACCACAGATGTTAGTTATGTATTTTCTTAAACATTTATCCAGACTCATATTTTTGATAACTTTCCAAAAAATATTGCACACTGGAAATTCATTTTTTATGGACACAAATCTTGATGACACTTATTTATCCCTTTTTAGCTCAATTATTCATCCTTAACATGTTTATATTCATTCTGAATTCATCTAATGGATACACAGAAAAATCTACCATAAAAAAAAATGTACTTAACAGCAATCCTCTGTGTTCACTTATAAGCTAAGTATTTGAAGTATACTTCAAAGACACATTTTAACAAAAGCCAAATGGCCATGGTTAAAATCAAGTTTCAACTGAAGCTGAGGTCGTCAATGTGATCTATCACTAATACAGAATATAATTCCTATTCATAGAAGTAAAGCTAAGGTTTTTTAAGTATTATTATCACATTAGTAAAAATTATATGGACAAAAGGTAAGATTTGATCATTTAGTTAGTTAGACATGCCATGTCACAAGAGGCCACATAGGCACTAGGGTCAGTCAGGAGGTAAAGGAAGAGGTAAAAATGTGGATAAGAGACTTTCTTATAGTTTCCACAGGAAGGAACAGAGATGCAGGGTAAACAGGCTTAGGACTGGCTAGTGTGAATAATTTCAGCAGGCTCTGGGGCCTTGGGACTATCCCTGGTTATCTGGTATGTGGTCCTAGGGTGGTTTGAAGAGGTGGATAGTGGCCTAGAGTGTGAAAGCCAGACAGCAGAATAGGTTGAGTTGCAGGTTCTGGATTCATTGATTTGCATTGAAAATGTAATAAGCTCATGATGATTTGTTTTCTCAAGAAACTGGCTAAGCCTGGGAGGAGGAGTTCCTCCAGGGTCAGCAAGACCCAGTTATCAAAGCATCAGAATACAGAAAATAAAGGACTTGGCTAGTACATTTACATATACTTTTTGCTTCATTCCATGACTTGAGGAAAAGTTTTTCCTTCAACATTGGGTGGTAATGGAGCAGTATTATTAAATTTCAAAGCAAATGACTTCTGAATTATCTATACCTCAGATTTCATTGCATGGACACTAAGCTTAGCATCTCCTCTGGAATAGAACAGCGGGAAACAGATATGAGGGGAGACATACATACATGAGTTTGAGGCAACAGATTCCAGCAATAGATAAACCATCTGCGAGTTGTCAGATGTCCTGCTATATTGGTATAATCTGGGCTTCCCTGGTGGCTTAGCTGGTAAAGAATCTGCCTGCAATGCGAGAGGCCCGGGTTTGATCCCTGGGTTGGGAAGATCCCCCTGGAGAAGAGAATGGCTACCCACTCCAGTATTCTGGCCTGGAGAATTCCATGGACTGTATAGTCCATGAGGTCACAAAGAGTTGGACATGACTGAGCTATATTGGTATAATCTGACAAGTGAAATTTTGATGTTTCTTCAAACATCATTTAACATAATAAATGCTATTCCATCTTTTTTGGAACATCTTATATAAGCGCATGACAAAAAGTCCCCAAATTCTGTGTGTCATATAGTTTGTCCTTGGCTAAACAATAATAATTTAATTAGCTCACTATCTCATGAATTATAGATAGTATTTCTGTTTCTCTACCGTGTGTTGTATTTATGCCCTGAACATAAAACTAAAGGGTGAGAACAAAGATCATGATATATGTAATTACTAAATCACTTAGAGCCTTCATCATGTTTTTCCCACCATCACTGGCAATTGTAATCACTTTTTTTTTTAACTGATTTTCCTTTCTCTAAATATATGTTTCCACCAGATTCCCAATGTTGTTCACTGTGTGAGTTGCAGAGATTTCTCAGCAAAAGAGTAAAACAGAATCAAGATGAGTTTCATTATTAACACAAACATATTATCAACCTGAGAAAGATTTTTTTCATTGCTTCATCATGTTCATTATCTAGTATACAAGATACAGAATAGCACATTTAATTACATCATTTACCCTTTGGGAAACAGAACTTACTTCAGAAAAAGAAAACCTAAGTTAAAATTAAATATTTTCTAGAAGAAATTACATGCCTTCCAGTTGCAACTTGGGGAAATCTCAAAAGTCTTTAAAAAAAAAAAAAAAGCCTGAGTCTGTAGCACTAATTTCAGCCTAAAAATCTGTGGTTTTCATTTCAACATGCATTTCCCATAGACTCAAAATCATAAGGCAGTGTCTTTCTTTTTTAAGCATTTCTCTAAGGCTTTTGCGTTGAATTTTTATAGTGAAAGTCAAATACCTATTTCTCTAAAAAAGCATCCAGATAAGATAATAGGGAAGAACAATTCTGACTCCATATTGTGTCTGTTTCTTTTACTTCAAATTTTGTATTCTACTGATTTGCTACAAGTTAAGAATGTTGCCTATAGCCTGATGTATACAGGATGGCCCATTCTCAAGACTCTGACCTTTAAAGGCATAACACTTTTGCATAGATATAAAGATGAAAAAGGAGATGCGGGTTCGATCCCTGTGTTGGTAAGATCCCCTGGAGAAGGAAATGACAACCCACTCAAGTATTCTTGCCTGGGAAATCCCATGGATGGAGGAGCCTGACATGCTACAGTCCAAGAGATCACAAGAGTAGGACATAACTGAGAGATTAAACTACCACCATCAGAGATGAAAAAGTTGCAGAAGAGAGAATCACATTTGCCTTGTTTACAGGGACGTCCTGACCTGACCTACATGCACAACTACAAAAACAAAGGATTTTGATGCCAAGAAGTTAACAACAACCAACCACCCCCCTCCCCTTTTTAGTATAAAAGAAATCTGAATTCTAAAATTGAGTACGATGGTTCTTTGGGACTGCACCATTTTCTCAGTCTACTGGCTTTCTGAACAAAGTCTCTATTCCTTGTCCCAACAACTAGTCTCAATTTATTGACCTGCCAGGCAGCAAGCCATATGAGCTTATACTCTGTAACAATAGTAAATGGTTTCACTCACTTTTCAGGATATGCAAGTGTTTCAGTGAATACCTCTGAGCTGTAGGAATCATATTAATCTTAACAGTTGCTTATCCCTGAATTGATGAAAAGCTCAAGTAGAGACCTCAAGACCCTGCCCTTGAAAAGTTTTTGAAAATGCAACCTATCCTACACTTTGATTTGTCATCATAACTGTAAAGCAACATAAACAAAGCTTATCTACTCAGTCTACTGGCTTTCTGAACAAAGTCTCTATTCCTTGTCCCAACAACTAGTCTCAATTTATTGACCTGCCAGGCTGCAAGCCATATGAGCTTATACTCTGTATAAGCTCTAGACTGGACATTGTATAAGGTTCTAGACTGGACATTGTAACCTCCAGAAATTCCATTCTAGCTCCAGAATTCTACTTTTCTATTTGTTCTATATGTTGAGAAGTACAATGTGCTGATATACTCATAAAGGGTCACCAAAGTGCAGGTACAATCAATAAAATATTCTGAATTGCTGTGCAAACACAAAGTAAACATATGTGCGATCACAAGCTTAAATTTAGAAAGTAAATAGAAATAACTATACATGTATCAATAAATTTAGTAAAACGAAAAGCCATTTTCCTTTCAAGGCAAAATTAGAGCCAGTAGTATTATTTAACATAATGTTCAATAAAAACATCTTATATCTTATAGTAATGACAGAAACCAGGCACATTTGTGTAAGGACTATAAAAGGAAGGCTAGAACTACATGAAGGATTGCAAGAATTAAATAAGCCTTAACGACAATATTTGTAAAAGGCTTACTAGAAACGACATGTATGAATGTAATCCTCTTCCATGCTATCACTAATACTTCTTTGCTCTCTTGCCCAATCCTGCCTTTCGTCAGCAGTCAATGAAAAATATTTTTCACTGTTCACTCCCCATGGAGTAGTGTTAACCTCTGTATCATGTCGCCCTGCGTGTTGGCTTCACCATTTTATTGATTGACAAAACAGTCAGTTTTGTCAGCTGATTGTTTTGCTCAACCACAGTCAGTTTACAAGAAAAGTTGCTGTTGTTTTATCACCTGCTCTTCTCACCCTGTACTGTTTCCACTTTCCTTTAGTTGGGCTGTGTTATGGGTCATAAGTAGTGGCAAGAATCTCCTAAGAAAGAAATAGAAGTTTTTAAAAGATTGAGTATCAAAATATACAGCATTTAAAAGAACATAAGTGTATTAATAAAGGTAACATTCTAGAAGAAAATCACAGGAAAACCATTCCCAAACCTAACCCTAACCCTAATCTGGTAGTAAAATTTATCTTAAAAATAATTTCCAAAACAGTACCTATGAAAAGAATCCTAAAAACTTTCCCAGAGGGGAGGAAAAAAGCATTCATATAAACGACTAGAGAGATTAGAATGATGTTAAATATCTCAAAAGCAAAATTAAAAGCCAGAAGAAACTAAAGCAATTTTTTTAACAAGATGACAAATTTTCTAAAATTTTTCTAACTGAGAAAGCCAGTCAATCTATAAATTAACTGTCAGTGTAAAGTAAACATACTTTCATAAATGTAGGATCTCACAAAGTTTACATAAAGACACACTAACTCAGGAAAGTTCTCTCCAGAATCTTATTGGACACAGCAAGGAATAAGGAATTTATTTTCATTGCAATGGTCTGTCATTGGAGGATAACATATATCCTGAATCCTAAAAATATTATGACCTTTGACTTCATATCTTGGTTCTACTTGGAGTCTAAAACAAGGAATAATCATAGATGGGAATAGTGATTATTAATGATATTCATTAAAACACTATTTCAAGTGAGCGGTGTTTGAAAACACCCCAAATTGTGTAAAACTGTGATTGAACAATTAAATATGCTGTACTTTGTAGAGAAATATGATGCAGTCATTTTAAAATTATGTTTTCAAATATTTAATTTTATAAAAGAGTATTTAAAATAATCACACTCTTAAAAGTATAAAAAATTACTTTCAGTCACTAGGGATAAGACATTAGTCACTCCTGATTAATGAATAATATTCATGATTTTTCTTACTTTATTTTCCATACTGTTTGCAATGAGTGATTATTTACAGAAAAAGCATAGTTTTTAAAAATTTTTCTACAAAAGTGAATAACAACCCATATTCTTTTAATCTTTTCCTATGGAGCTCAATTTCTCTCCCCTTCTAATATAGAGAAATTTCTAGTTATTTCTAAGCAATGCATTCAAATGCTTTTCTTTTCCTAAATATCCTACATTCTTAATAAAATTCATGTGATAAATATGGAATCGGTATTCTAATACTGGTCTGGACAGAGCCATATAGCGGGAGGATTAATTATCAACTATGTGTCATACTTCCAGTAATTCATATTTGTCTCAGGTTCTTTTTTAATTATACACTACACTGCTGATTCATTCCTAGTGTATGGCTTGTTTGGTTTCTGCAATACTTTCCTGAGCCAGGATTGCTCCATGCTTTCCCTGGCACTGACTTGCACTTATTTCTCCCAGGCCAACCTTCGTTCTTGCTGATCACTGTTTAGGTCACCTTTGAAATCTACTCCTAACCTTCAAGGTTTGGGAATGCCAGTCAAGTTGGTGACACTCGGAAAATGTGGTGAACATATCAAAATCTTTGTCTAGATCAGTGTTTCTAAAAGGTGATTCTGACACTATAATCATCTTGTGCTGGTTAAACACGCAGAAAAATAGGGCGTGCACCAGACTCTAAGCCAACAACTGTGGAGGCAGAACTGCAAACTGCATCCTTTAACAGCTTGGCAACAGTTTATAATGTGTGTTCCGATTCAAAAATCACGAAATCTAGGTTATTATAAAATGAATTTCACATATTTTATATATCCACCATGGTTGCTAAGACATTTTCAAAAACCGCCTGGTTGTCTCTCCCCACATTTCCTCTTTTTCAATCAACCTAGAGATCCAGGCCTACCCCAAATTCTGGATAGACTGTGCTCTTAGCTTCAGTTCAGTTCAATTCAGTCCAGTCGCTCAGTCATGTCTGATTCTTTGCGACCCCATGAATCGCAGCACGCCAGGCCTCCCTGTCCATCACCAACTTCCAGAGTTTACTCAAACTCACGTCCATTGAGTCGGTGATGCCATCCAGCCATCTCATCCTCTGTCATCCCCTTCTCTTCCTGCCCTCAATCCCTCCCAGCATCAGACTCTTTTCCAATGAGTCAGCTCTTCGCATGAGGTGGCCAAAGTATTGGAGTTTCAGCTTTAGCATCACTCCTTCCAAAGAACACCCAGAGCTGATCTCCTTTAGAATGTATTGGTTGGATCTCCTTGCAGTCCAAGGGACTCTCAAGAGTCTTCTCCAACACCTAGCTTACTACTAGCCAAAACAGGTTCAAGAAGCTTAGCAAACCCCATATAGGAACTTCTTAAAGAATCATTTCACTTATATATCCTTGTCAAAAAGACAATGCATGGTGATGGAGAACAGACCAATGGTTGTCAAGAGTCAGGAGAGAGAGTATGACTAAAATATGGACAGCATGAGAGAGTTTTTTGGGTGACGGAAAATTTCTATATCTTGATTTTTCTGATAATTACACAGATATATTCCAGTTTTAAAACTTGTACATGATTTTAGTATATGCTGATTTCTAAATGCTTTTAATCTTGCTTGATAGAAAATTTTCTTACATATATAAAATACTCCATTTGTTTTGATGATCTTGATTATACACTTGGATAATGTTAAATTTTTCAGAGAGCCTTATATCTATCACATCATTTTGCTGCCTATACAAATGCATTATCCTGGATTAGCTTTTATGTTGCTTCATAGGCTTACACTGGAAGAGATTACAAGAAATAGACATTAGAAATTCATTATAATGTTAATATTAGAAGTGTTCTTAAAGTGATATATAATAATTACAGTAACATCTTTTAGAAAAAGCATTAACAGTTAATTCAGTGCACTGTTGAATTATGCTTGAATTCACAATTAGGGACCCAGGAGGATGTGGATATTACACAGGGGACTGTCATTTTGGTCCAGTTTGATCTAATGCAATAAATTCTACCATTTCTCTTCCATGTCCATTTTGTCAAGTTTGGTGGTTCAGGAATAAACCAGAATGTGAACTACAACTTACTGTAAAGAAAACTCACCTTCTTTGACCTTTTATATTTAAAGAGGTTTAAAACATATTTCTCATCTTCCTTCGTGCCCTCCATTGAGAATACTCGAGAGAATAACCTTTTCTTAGCTTGCTGTGTGAGGCATATACCACTGTAACATCACTGGGATTTATTTTAATTCACAATTTTGTCCATTTGTTAGTAATAGTTTAACCATTAAATTCATGGATTCAAGAAAGTAGCCATACAAACCAAAATCAAACTTAGAATAAAATGAACATAGAAGGGATGTAAATTTTAAGATTCCTCCTGTACACTAGTTGTTCTAGTTGGCATTGTTGACATCCAGAAGACAATAGGAAACTGGAGAGTTTTCTTAAAACTGGAGAGTATTCTTATTGAGACACTTAACACACTGGAGATTAAAGAGGTTATGGCTAATTTTAATCCCCAGATTTCTCATTCAAGACTATAATATGAATAAAAGAATGAAAGAAGAGTCCATGAACATTCACCATACACTGCTTACTTTTGTCTTAAATCAATATCCCTCCAGTAGATAGAATGCTTATAATAGCAAAACATTACCCTCACTCCAAAATGCAGAAGGAAAATATATCCACAAAGAATGAATCAACAGAACACGACAAAATTGAAAAGTCATAGTGATAGGCTAAATTAAGTATATTTATTAGAATAGGGAAATCAATGTAAAAACTCAACCAGAATTTAGGGGGAACATGAAAATCAAATATACTGCACTAGGCCATTGAAAATCCTAAGGTACAGTACTCTATCAACAAAAATTCAGGCTTCAGTTACAGTTCAATTCACAAAGTTTATAATCTCTCTACTTTGCACAGTTCGATACATAGAGAATAGGAAGTCCACGTTCTATACTCTGGAAAGCTGTCAGTACGATATTGCTTCAAGTTTGGTTCTGAGTGATGCAGATTACTGTACAGTTCATGTGGTTAGAAGCTGATTAATAGAGGTCAAATGTCCAGTATCTGCTGTAGTCAAATGGGCGGAAGCCACCATATCCACACCTGAAGCCATAGCCCACTGGGGAATAGGTGCTACCATATCCACAGCCAGCACTGTAGCCCAGGGGGTATCCCCAGCTGCCCCAGTAGTAACCTGGGTAGATGCCCTCATTGAAAAAGCCACAGGACATTTTTGTTAAGAGATGAGTGTTCAGCGGCAAAGACCACGTTTCCTGGGAATGACTTGCTCCATCTGTCCAAGCTTTTATACACTGCCACTAAGGGGTGTGGCAACAAATACCCACCCTTGTTCCTAGGCTTCTTCATTACTCTTTAAAATTGTTTGAGGATGACTGACTGCCTAGTGTTCCTTGAATTAGTTTAGACCCTAAAATGGAGACGCCACTAAAGAATCATCAAAGTCTTTGGTAAAAGCAGATTCCCAATTTAACCTTCAAAACTCAGGCTTCCAAACAACCAGAAATATTCTTAGTATGTTACCTAACATGGCCTGTGAGACTGCAAGCATTTTCTGACCACATAAAAGGGACTATTAATGCTGTCTAAACTCTGTGACTAAATATGCCAGAGATTGCTCTCCCAAGAAACTTCTGATGTACGATTGAGCCCTTTACAGATGTTTTCAAAACTAAGGCAAATCTTCTGGTAATATCTCATGAAATATAGAAATTTTTATTTCCCATTGAGAATATATTCCACAATTTAACTGCAATTATTTTACGTTCAGTGATCCCTTGACATCTATCAATGATGAAGAAACATATTTTTATGTTTATAAGTAATCAGTCCACTACCTTCAACTAAATTTTTAATGAAATTTCAATGTCTTCACTGTTCCTCCTTTGTCATGGAATAGTGAACCATGTTTAAGCTCTAAGTTTATTAAATAGCCTTGATGTTAACCAATATCTACTGTACATAAGAAAATAAGTAATTGGAAGAACAGAGTACTTCACAGGGTCAACCAAGTAAGATAAATTACAAATGTAGTTTCCTTCATGTTTCTCTCAATAATCTACCCTCAAGAAACATGACTTTGCATGATTAACTATCAGCTTGTACTGAGAATGAGAAGAATAAATAATCAATGTTGCATTAAAAAAAAAAGAAATGTAACATTAGCCTTTCAACAGAAACTTAAAGAATTTCTGAAACTGCTTTCCACCTTACATATATTTAAATCATTTAACCAACTAGTTTTCACTTATTTCTTCCTTAGGATATGATCAATATTGTCAGAAAAATACCCATTAAGCTGAATGAAATAAGAAAAAACTAGATTATTGTATCAAAGTACAAATTTAACAAAACAGTAGCAATTCTTTCAAAGGATACTTTGAAAATTTAAAATTTGAAAATTCTTTAAAAATTGTTCAGGACGCATTTTAAAGATGATAGTTCAGTTCCATCACTCAGTCATGTCCGACTCTTTGTTTACCCGTGGACTGCAGCACACCAGGCCTCCCTGTCCATCACCAACACCCAGAGTTTACCCAAACTCATGTCCACTGAGTTGGTGATGCCATCCAGCCATCTCATCCTCTGTTGTCCCCTTCTCCTCCTGCCTTCAATCTTTCCCAGCATTAGGGTCTTTTCAAATGAGTCAGCTCTTCGCATCAGGTGGCCAAAGTATTGGAGTTTCAGCTTCAACATCAGTCCTTCCAGTGAATATTCAGGACTGATTTCCTTTAGGATGGACTGGTTGGATCCAGATGCCATCCAAAGATGATAAAGCCAACTTTATTCAAGGAGAGCTACTACAATGTAGTCATTAGGTTTTGTAATAGTAGAGAGAGATTGGGCTGAACTTGGAATACAAGGAAAAGAGGGAATTTTTAGCCAAGGAGCAAGGGATGGAATCAGTGGATGGAAAATTAGTAAGGGACAATATTAAGGCTAAAGGGAAAGAGGGTTGATTTCAGGCTAAACCAATCTGACAGTATTCTTACTGAAGCCAGTTCCAGAGAGATCAGACTGGGAGATGGTGGAAGATGAGCAATCAGATCATGTATTGAGGGTGATCAGACACTGAGGTTGGGAGAGTGGGTGGAAGGGTTCTGGTTTAGCTGAATTAGAAGATTTCTTGCTAAAACTGGACAATGCAGAGACAAACACAGAAAACCAAAAGTCAGAACCTAGTTGAGAAGAAAGTTCAGTGAAGTCTGATTAGAGTGTGATCAAGGAGAAAATCTTTGTCAGATGATGAGCCTCTTTCCCTTACTTTTACTTCCTTCTTTACTGGCCTCCTACCTCTAGACTGTACAGTTTTACATAGATCACTCACCTCTTCATTTAAGGCAGAACATCAAATCAGTTTTTATATTTACAAAGAATTGTACTAGAGAAATACCCTATAACTGATATCTCTAAAATTCTAAGAGACACAGTTGAATGAATGGCACTGACAATTCGGGGTGGGGGGTGGAGGTGAAATTGCTGCATGATATCATTGCTTCATCCTGTCAGTAGATCCTGACTACATTGCATTCACAGCCCACTCCTCCATCTCAGGGATATGTTTCTGGGCTTATAGTCACCGCATTCATGAAATCTCTTGTGAGTGTCAAAAAACAAACACACTAAATAGTGCTATTTTCATATTTGAACAAAAGACTTTCAAAGGATCTCATTGCCATGATTAGGGATTCTTTATTTGAATTTGAAAATGGCATATTGTCTTTTCATTCATGTGACATTTATCCAGGACTCAATATAAGCCCAGTGCTGTGCTTTATATTGGGGACACAGTGGTGAGCAAGACAGATAATGGCCCTTTATAGAGCACACAGCTCTATAGGATGCAATTAGAGTCAACTCTTGTTAGTGGGAGGCAGGCAGCAAAGCTTCAGCATCAAACACAACCAGATTAGAAATCCCGGTCTGCCACTCTCCTGCTTTGAGAATATTATTGAACGTTCTGAATTCCAGCTTCCTCTTGTACAAAATGAGGATAACAGAATCTAGAACAAAACCAAAGCCATGGGGTTGTAAAGAAGAGTAATGTATTTTGACCCCAAGAATAAATGAAATATTAGTTCTTTTGCCTAATCATTTTTATCGTGGAAATGACTGAAAAATCATACTATGCTCAAGAAGATGACCTCATCTAAAATCTCAACCTCACTTCAGAAGATTTAGTGTGGTAGGAGAGCAATGGGATGAAAGCATGCTTACCAAACATTTAATTCAAAAGTTATTGTGCTGTTCTAGGATGTACTAGGGAGCTGGTGGCTCGGTGGTAAAGAATCTGCCTGCCAATGCAGAAAATGCAAGAGACACAAATTTGATCCCTGGGTCAGGACAATCCCCTGGAGAAGGAAATGGCAACCCACTTCAGTTTTCTTGCCTGGGAAATCCTATGGACAGAGGAGCCTGGTGGGCTACAGTCCATGGGGTCATCTAGAATCAGACACAACTGAGCAACTGACCACAGGATATACACAAGGTTGGGCAGGTAGTTGGATTTAAGTGAAAATTACTTGCACGGTTGCCATCATAAAGCCATGAGTTGAACATGTCCACTGGGCAGCAACCAGCACATTTTGGATGGTTCCTTTGACAGCAGGAGAAATGAGGGAAGTCAAAAATCCAAGCCATGTAAGTATGAAACTTTTCCCAGTTCTGCTTGGCTTCCTATGTCTGAAGTTTTGGACAAAAGAGTGAGCAAAACCTTCTTTGGATAAGTAAAATTCACTTTGAATAACTTTACCAAATACCAGTGTCATCCACTGATTCTCCAGTATTTTACATTTATGTTCTTTTAGCATGTTCAGCAAATGAAGAACTCTGGCTTATAAGGTGTCTGACATCTTCCTTAGGTATCCATTGTAGTTGAAAGGTTTTTTCGCATATGGACGGCAGAGTTGGTGTGAGTCTTTGAAAATGATGACTCACTGCAACTGTGAGATTTCTCTGTGCTGGGAAGGTGCTTCTCTTGATTGTTCTACTTTCTGAGAAACTGCTCATACATCTAGTTAGAAATGTACCCTGGCTTCATATGATCTCTGGGAGTAGAGGTGAATCTGTGGTCCTCTAAAAAGTAAAAACCTGGAGGACAAAGATATAGAAACAAAAGAGGAAAAGCTGCAGACAAGTGAAAAAAATATGAAGGAGGGAGGGAAAATCATTGATCTTTTCTTATTTTCAAGAACAATGTAAATATGGTATAAAATTTCCTGCCTGCACCAAGCTTGCTAAGACTGTCATCTTCACATGCTCCATTGTCATAATTTCATGGCCAACATCTTGGATGAAAGTGAAAGGCACTCAGTCGTTTCCAACACTTTGGGACCCAATGGACATGGAATTCTCTAGGCCAGAATACTGGAGTGGGTAGCCTTTCCCTTCTCCAGGGGAACTTCCCAACCCAGGGATTGAAGCAGGGTCTCCTGCATTGCAGGCAGATTCTTTACTGACTGAGCTATCAGGGAAGCCCTCTTTATGGGATGGTGTAATCAAATACTCTGGTCTCATAAAGATCCACATTTAGAGAACATTTCTCTACCAACCTCGTGACAGAGGGCATATTAGATGCCTCCAAAATGGCCTTAAGAGAATACTAGGAAACTGTTTAAGGGAGCATTGCTAATAGATTTATTATCAAAGTTAGTTTTGGATATGTGTACTACATCTTCTTTATCCATTTCTCTGCTGATGGATGTTTAAGCTGCTTCCACATCCTGGCTATTGTAAACAGTGCTGCAATGAACGTTGGGGTGCAGATATCTTTTTGAATTAAGATTTTCTCCAGGTATGTGGCCAGGAGTGGCATTGTTGGGTCATATGGTAGCTCCTTAAGGAGCCTCCATACCTGAGGAATGAAATTGCAGAGATGTGAATGGACCTAGAGACTGTCATACAGAGTGAAGTAAGCCAGAAAGAGAAAAAGGTATATTGACACTTATGTGGACTCTAGAAAAATGGTACAAATGAACCTATTTGCAAAGCAGAAATAGAGACACAGATGTAGAGAATAAATCCCAAGGCTGGGGGGTGGGGGGTGGGGAGCAGAGGGAAGGGTAGGGTGGGAGGAATTGGGAAATTGGGATTGACATATATACACCACTATGTATAAAATACTAATGACAACCTATTGCATAGCACAGGGAAGGCTACTCATTGCTCTGTGGTGACCTAAATGGGAAGGAAACCCAATGAAGAGGGGATAGATATGTACAGCTGATTCATTTGCTGTATAGTAGAAACTAACACAACGATGTAAAGCAACTCTACTCCAATAAAATTTTTTTTCAGTTAACCTTGGAAAATTCTTTGAGGCTTTAAACCTGTCCTGTGAATGGGTAGATACAAATGAGCAGTCATACATTCAGCTACGACTACTGAATCATGACTTCCAAGGAATCAAGGAACTGGGAAGCCTAATGTCTAGAATAGAAGCTTTAGGAGAGGGGACAGAAAGTCAGAATCCATGTGGCAGACATTAGTGAGAGACCAGAGTGCATTACTGATGCCTAGGGTTTTCACATACCAAAAACAAATTCCTAAAGAAACTTTCAGCATTCAAAACCCCACCTTTATGTAGAAAAGTTGGTTATGGGAACAAGTCATTAAGAAAACAGTAAGCACAGCAGCAGCAACACTGTACTCTGAATCCATGTGAGGGTTTTGCAGTGTGATTCTGAGAGCAACAGACTCATCATTCCAGGATATTCTCTAGCCATGCCTTTTTCTTCCAGGAAAAATTGCTCTGAAACATCCTAAAATATAAGAGGAAAATATGTATTTCTCTCTCTTTCTCTTTCTTTTACAGGTTCCTCTATAGATAAGATGTCTGTTAAGTATTCATGTCACCTTTCTCAGCTACAGGCTTTATGCAGCATGGAAATCTTTAAAAAAAATAGATCAGTTTTTCAGGTAATTGGAAGAAATAAGTAATTCATGGAAAACAGGAAAGAAAAACAATACTTTGCTTCACGTGTGACCTTCTGCAATGAATCCAAATCGTAAAATGCACAGACATCAGGCTTCCAACCTGCAAATGAATTAAAGAATGGTTATAAGATGTTAGCAAAAGAATGCTTGGTATTTTTTTATGTTTGTTGAGGAAATTTGTCAGATAACTCAGTCATATTTACTAAATTTCTACTATGTGTAGAACACTAAACTGGCCCAGCTCAATACCAAAACTCATGTACAATTAGAAATAAATATCCAGCCATATTCCGTACAGACCACAGCCAAGCCTGAATGTAGTAGCATCAAATGTTCCTCCTCCTCTTTCTTCTCACTTTGTGTGTAAAATGCATTTATTTTGTTTTCATTGAATCCTATGTAACTATAGATGAAACAACTTGGTTCCTAGATTCAAAATAAATGGAGGAAGCTGAAAAGGATGGGAAATAAAAAGCCATGAATAAAAATTTTGCAACTATCCCAAACCGGTAGCACAAAGATAAACTACTTATGGAGAACTTTTTTAAATACAAATTTCCAGAGCCCATAGAAGATCTTCCTATCAAGATTTCCAGGGGTGGGATCTGAGTACAAGCATTTTTTAAACATAAGTAATAAAAGTGAACTACAGTTAAAAATAACCAACATGAAGTAATGCAGAACATTTTATTACATGGAAAAATATGAATTTATAAAATCATCCCAAACTACATTTTTTCTTTTTGTGTGTGTCTTTCTAGATTTTATTATTAATATTTTACAATATTACATGATGTTTGTGGGTAATCTTGTGTAATGAGATGCAGAAGTTGGGGGAAACCTCTTAGAAGTTCTGTCTTTCCTTGCTTCCTTCTCCTCCCCTTCCCTATGCAGAAATAAATAAAACAGAACCTACTAGAAATGCTAAAAGATTTCTGATATAATCGGTTCCCTTGACTTATTTCAATAGGCTTTATATATTTTACATATCAGAGTAATAAAGTTGAGGAGGGAAAGCTAACCCTTTTGTTCATAAGACAGTATTCCTGCTGTATTCCTTCACTCTCTCATTCATCAACAGAGTTTCTGTTAATGACATAACCCTTCGTTCCTGCACAGTAATTTCCCCTTGGCTCTCTAAAACTTTGTCCTCCCACTGTACTTAGACAATTCTTGTGGTGTCTGTGAAGCATTTTTTCTTAAGCAGAGTATATAATCAGAAACTTCAACCCCAATACTGCAGTTAAAAGTGCCAAGCACAGTAGTCATACTTCAATGTACCTCTTGTACGTCTCTGGGACTGTAAAGGATTCCTTCTTCTGGGCTTAATCTTGTTGAGCTGAGATGTAGATAATATTCTTCTATCAAGATTAAGTTATCTGAGCATAAATGAATGAATAGATAAATAAGTGTGTGTGTGTGTGTGTGTGTGTGTGTGTGTGTAATGTCCTGAAACAGTGCTTCTTAAAGCATGGGGGTCAGACCATCTGATATAGAATCCTGTTGCTGTTGTTGTTCAGTAACTAACTGGTATCTGGCTTTTTGCAACCCCAGAGACTGCAGCACACCAGGCCTCCCTGTCCCTCACTATCTCCCAGAATTTGTCCTGGGAAGATAGAACAGAATCCTAGGGCACTTCTAAAAACTTTAGATTTGTGGTTCATCCATGTTGTTTCCAATGACAAAATTTCTTACATTTTTAAGATTGGATGCAATACAATGTAACAAATAAAATATTCCATTGTATCTACACGACACTTTCTTTATCCATTCATCTCTCAATAGACTCATAAGCTGTGTCCATACGTTAGCCACTATGAATAATGTTGAACAATGAACACAGGAGTGCAGATACCTCTCCAAGATAATACTTCCTTTCCTTTGAGGATACCCCCAGAAGAGAGATTGCTGAATCATTTGATAAATCTATTTTTAATTTTTTAAGAAACCACATTGTTTTTCATAGTGGCTGAATCTCCGATCAACAGTGTTTAACAGGGTCCCTGTTCTCCACATCCTGGAAAAAAATTATTTTCTCTCATCTTATTGATGATACCCATTCCAACAGGTATGAAGTGATAACTCTTTGTGGCTTTATTTCCCTGAAGATTAATGATGCGAACATCATACATCTGAAAAAAAAATTGGTAATTTGAAGTGATGTGTGTGTTCAGTCACTCAGTCATGTCCAACTCTGTGACCCCATGGACTGTAGCCCACCAGATTCCTCTGTCCATTAACTTCCCAGGCAAAGGTACTGACATGGGTTGCCCTTTCCTTCTCCAAGGGCTCTTTCCAACCCAGGAATCAAACCCATGTCTCTTGTGTCTCTTGCATTGGCAGGTAGATTCTTTACCAGTGCGCCACCTGGGAATCCCCATATCTGAGGTGAATGATACATTAATTCACTTGATTATGGTAGTCATTTCACAATGTATACACATATCAAACATCCTTTATACTTACTTATTACACTTTAAAGATAAAAAAATTTTATTTGTCAATTATACCTCAGTCAAGCTAGGGAAAAAAAAATTATATTTTTGGATCACATCTCAGAAATGTCGTCAGAATTCCGGGGCCTAAAGCGTAAGAATTTGCATTTTAAGCCAGCTGCCAGGTGATGCTCCTGCATCCTGCAGCTTTAAAAACACTGAATTAGATGTTCTGTGTAGTTTTCTCAAGCACAAAATTTTTATAAGTCAGTCCTTATTCTAGAACTGTCAAATAGACACCTTCTAACCTCAATTTGACCCTCCAATTTCTGAAAACCCCTTTTTTTCCTTTTATTATTCTATTCTAACCTACATGTTTGATTAAGTTACAATTCTCAGCATGAATCAACCTACGGCTGCTAGAAAGTTTCAAACTAGAGATTTTCTAGGTTATAATAGCCCACTGGAAAAGAATCTACTAAGTCAATTCTTGAACATGATGTCTTTTGAATTCTTTTAAAAAGATATTTGTTGGATGAAATATGGTGCAGAAAATACTCTTTCCTAAAATGATCTCTCCAAATAGCCATTATATTTATAGCTAATGTGGAGAATATGCAAGATACAACTTGCAGACACTCAATAGAGGAGCAGAGTTTAAGCCAAATCCTGCTGTCCCCAAGAATATGTGTATTCTACATAAAATATTTTCTACAAGAGGATTGAGGAATCTTTGATTTGGCTTATAAAAAGAATATTACTCTCTTCTCTAAAGGAATACAGAAAAAGGCTGATGTATCTGCAGGTCTATAAGAAGTGCTCTTTTAAGAGTAAAACTCACTACCTGATGTTGACTCTTCAGGTAAGAATTAAGAAGATTAAGAAGCTTTCTGTCGTTGTTTCTAAACTGGTCCTTATAAGTTGTAAAGTAGAAATCCTAGGTGGTTTGAGATAGGGAATCTACCCTTCCCTTAAAAGACTCTCAGATCCCTAAAATATATCTATAGGTATTCTAGATTCTCCAGAATCCTTAAATAAGGGACATGGCATTTTATTCTACAATCCTTGGTCCCCAAGAGGGAAAATAGTGGGTTTGATTTGTATTGATACAGAAATAATTGACAGAGTCCCTCAATGTTGGGTTCCCTTGTGAGGAACAGGAGTGGCGAGATGCGGAGGGACACCAAGCAATGGATGGTGTAACATTGCGGCCAGAATTGGAGGAGGATGTCACAGACTTAAAGAAAGGTTAAAATAGGATTTTTTAAAAAATCATAAGCAGACCCTGTTGCCTGCTTCTCACATAAGAGCAGGGATTATTTGCTTTCTCACTGCTTCTAAAACCCACATGAGAAAACTAAATCCACTCTCTGCCTCACTGCCTGTTTCAAGAAATATGCGCACACCAAGAAAGGAAACTCCACACAGGTGAGAATATAATAGCGGTGAGACAAGTTTATTGAGAATTTGACAGACACATCTACAACTTGATAATGACAAGAGTCATGAACATGGTGAAAAATTCAAAAGTAAAACGTGTTTGGGTGTCAAGTTTCCCAAAATGTCCCAACAAACATCATGCAGGGAAGGCAGCTGGAGGCAAGTGGTTTTTCATCTTCTTCCCTCGAGACTCTGGTGCTGATGTGAAAAGCAGCCACCTGGGAGGCTGATGAGTCTCTGAGGAGCTGGAAGTGCGCCTTTTGGGTTTGGGGGAGAAGATTCCATGCCTCCGGTATTTCAGCAAATCAGTAGAGAGCAAATGGCCAGAATCTTCGGTAACCGAAGGCCCCAGAGCCGTTGTAGCCATAGCCGAAGCCATAGCCCACTGGGGAGTAGGTACTACCGTAGCCACAGCCCACACTGTAGCCCAGCGGGTAGCCATAGCTGCCCCAGTAGCAACCTGGGAAGACGGTGCTGGAGAAACAGTAGCTCATGGTATCTGGGTTGGGCGGCTTGGTGAGCAGGGAATGAATTTCCTCTGTATGATGGATTCCCTATGCTCTCTCCTTCTTTATATACCCTGGCTAGGGGATGCGGTGAAAAACACAAGGCGTCATTTTCATTCTTCACACCAATTTGCTAATTATTTTGTGTTGCTCGCTTAAGATGTCTTTACAATTGCTTCAGAACGCTCTCATGTGATAGAACAACAGGGGCTGGAGTCCTTCAAGTAAATTGTGTCCCTTCATTAAAATACCCTTTGCAGAGTCTTCAAAGCCCTGGGTCTTATAAAGTCCCTAAGTACAAGCCTCTGGAAGCAGGCTTTACAGTACTACGAAATTTTCTGACGTTGTTAACTGTTATCCAGTCCTCTCGCTCTCTGAATTTCCACAGCACACAGTTGGAATTCAATAAATATGTGTTGAAAAAAAAAAATGAATGAAATAACATATGCATACTGTGTGTGCGTGTGTGCATGCGTGCGTGCGCGTGTGTGCACGCTCAGTTGCGTCCAACTCTTTGCGACCCCGTGAACTGTGGTCTGACAGGTTCCTCTGTCCATAATATTTTCCAGGCAGGAATACTAGGATGGGTTGCTATTTTCTCTTCCAGTGGATCTTCCCAACCCAGGGATTCAACCTTGATCTCTTGCATCTCCTGCACCAGAAGGCGAATTCTTTACCACTGTGCTACGTGGAAAGCCAATATATAGTAAAACCACCTCGACTGAGATATTTTTTGTGTTTATCTGATTAAAGAATTTCTTTTGGCTTTATCCAAGACAAATACCAAAGAGTTCATTGGAAAGATCCTTTTTCCCTCTATTTATAGCTACCGTGTTTACAAAACTGAATAAAATTTCAGTTTTAATTATAGTACCCACCTGAACTATATTTAACATCACATTTCTAAACCACTGCCTGAACTAATAATCTTGTAAGTGTAAAAAAAAAATGAAGCTTGTGGATTTATCCTAGAAATTAATTGTCAAATATCATGTTGGTCAAATACACTTTTTAAAATAAATGTTGAAAATAATAACAGGGTAAAAACAGAATAATGAATGGGAACTTTTACCTTAAAATGTGCATAATTTTTTCATTAGATCTAATAAAACCAGATTGTGTAACAAATATGGTGATCTTGTAAAGAGCCAGATGACAATATTAAATCTAAGTTACATCACTTTAAGGGTGATCATGCACCCCAGGATTGGGAAAGAAAATCTTCTTCTCTCTAAATGGAAACTTAGTTCTCAAATACGAATTAAAGGAGGAACAAGATTGATCAAACTTATCTTGGGTAATGGAAGTCTTGAAAAATTATTCTCAGATACCTGCCTTGAGATTCTTCTGAATGGCACTTAATAGAAAATTTACAGAAGATACAGCAAAAGAGCACACATGACAGAAATAGAAAGGCACAGAGCTATCAGGAATCATTCTTAAAAGGTACAGAACAGAATGTATTACACACTAGCCTCCAAGATTTTACTTTAGATCTCAGAGGTAACTTTCCTTCCTGTTACCAGCAGCTAAGACCTAAATTTCTGGAGGTATGTAGAGCTCACAGGTAAATTCGAAGGGCAAGGTGAAATATTTGGAAAATGCAAAAGTATAACAGAGTTCCAACCACTAATTGGTTAATTACAGCAGAGGCATTTTTGAAAATATACAGTGTTATTGCACCGTTCTTGTTCATGAACAAAGCTTTATGGCCCCTAGGGTGATTCAGCATTTAAAATTCAAGCATTTCATGTGACTTATAGCTAAATAAGGGCAAGGAATTAGAATTAGCTTCACTCACTAAAATATCCCCTAGAGAAGGGAAAGGCTACCCACTCCAGTGTTCTGGCCTGGAGAATTCCATGGACTGTATAGTCCATGAGGTCGCAGAGTCGGACACAACTGAGTGACTTTCACTCTCCCTTTCACAAAATATAAACACATTAAACCACAGATCCTTGTCTAAAAAATCGTAGACTAGATTCTGCTGTCATCACTTGTCCCCCCTTCATAAAGAAAAAACTGGTAATATTTGGAAGAAATAAAAATTAAACAAACAATAGTATGGCACAATGGAAAGAAAAAAGATTGCATTAATGTCAAAGTTCAGTTGTGATGCTCTGTTTAAATGAGTTCCTCTCCCACCTGCCGACCCAGTCTGACAAGATGCTAGCCTGCCCTGCTGGACACAATACCCATGAAAGTAAAAGATGCTTGCTCCTTGGAAGGAAAGCTATGACAAACCTAGATAGCATATTAAAAAGCAGAGACATCACTTTGCTGACAAAGGTGCACATAGGCAAAGCAATGGTTTTTCTAGTAGATATGTTTGGGTGTGAAAATTGGACCATAAGGAAGGCTGAGTGCCAAAGAATTGATGCTTTCAAATTGTCTTGCTGGAGAAGATTCTTGAGAGTTCTTTGGACTGCAAGGAGATCAAACCAGTCAATCCTAAAGGAAAGCTGATGCTGAAGCTGAAGCTCCATCCTCTGTCTGCCTGATTCAAAGAGGGAACACGTGTACACCCATGGTGGATTCATGTTGATGTATGGCAAAACCAATACAATATTGTAAAGTAATTAGCCTCCAATTAAAATAAATACATTTATATTAAAAAAATAAATTAAAAAAAAAAAGGTGGTTCACTAGAAAAAAACCTAATGCTGGGCAAAATTGAAGGCAAAAGGAGAAGGGGGGTCCAGAGGATGAGATGGTTTTATAGCATCACCAACTCAATGGACATGAATTTTAGCAAACTTCAGAAGATTTTGGAGGACAGAGAAGCCTGGCATGCTGAATTCAATGGGGTCGAAAAGAGTCAAAAAAGACTTAGTGGCTGAACAACAACATGATTTATCAAGTTATTTAAAAACAAAATCTACAGTTAGTTTAATCTTGCATTAAACCTATGAAAGCTTTATTCTAACGTAGGTGTATCTAAGAAGGATCCAGGGTTTTTTTTTTCATTTTTTTTGTTTGTTTGTTTGTTTTTTAATTTTATTTTATTTTTAAACTTTACATAATTGTATTAGTTTTGCCAAATATCAAAATGAATCCACCACAGGTATACATGTGTTCCCCATCCTGAACCCTCCTCCCTCCTCCCTCTGGGTCGTCCCAGTGCACTAGCCCCAAGCATCCAGTATCGTGCATCGAACCTGGACTGGCATCTCGTTTCATACATGATATTTTACATGTTTCAATGCCATTCTCCCAAATCTTCCCACCCACTCCCTCTCCCACAGAGTCCATAAGACTGTTCTATACATCAGTGTCTCTTTTGCTGTCTCGTACACAGGGTTATTGTTACCATCTTTCTAAATTCCATATATATGCGTTAGTATACTGTATTAGTGTTTTTCCTTCTGGCTTACTTCACTCTGTATAATAGGTTCCAGTTTCATCCACCTCATTAGAACTGATTCAAATGTATTCTTTTTAATGGCTGAGTAATACTCCATTGTGTATATGTACCACTGCTTTCTTATCCATTCATCTGCTGATGGGCATCTAGGTTGCTTCCATGTCCTGGCTATTATAAACAGTGCTGCGATGAACACTGGGGTACACGTGTCTCTTTCCCTTCTGGTTTCCTCAGTGTGTATGCCCAGCAGTGGGATTGCTGGATCATAAGGCAGTTCTATTTCCAGTTTTTTAAGGAATCTCCACACTGTTCTCCATAGTGGCTGTACTAGTTTGCATTCCCACCAACAGTGTAAGAGGGTTCCCTTTTCTCCACACCCTCTCCAGCATTTACTATTTGTAGACTTTTGGATCACAGCCATTCTGACTGGTGTGAAATGGTACCTAGGATCCAGGTTTTAAAGAGCCTGTAAAAAATGTCTACAATGTTGAGAACCCTCTTTATGTAAAACAGTACCACATAAAAATATAAAAATAAATATTTGTTAAAATGCTAAATCACATAAAATTAAATACTAATAACAGACACAAAAATTACAAAATTCTGGAAAACATTTTTTACTACAGAACTGCCTGAAACAATTCTACAATATTCTTTCCATAGACTAGCTTCTGGCTCCACCATTTCAAATTTTTTCCTCCACTACTCATTCTACTCTGGATGCCATACGGCAAATTCACACTGAGATATGACTTCTCCTGCTGCACATTCATGTCACAAATTCTGGGTGAATTGGAAGAGCAGATGGGAGAGAATTCCTGGAAGCCATCACCATACAAGGATAGCTAAAAGCAGCAATCTAATTAGACACAAAAATCTATCCCCCATATCCAAACTCCACTGGATGCCAGAATGGATGAACCACAAGCTGGAATCAAGATTGCCAGAAGAAATATCAATAACCTCAGATATGCAGATGACACCACCCTTATGGCAGAAAGCAAAGAAGAACTAAAGAGCCTCTCATTAAAAGTGAAAGAGGAGAGTGAAAAAGCTGGCTTAAAATTCAATATTCAAAAAACTAAGATCATGGCATCCAGTCCCATTGTTTCATGACAAATAGATGGGGAAGCAATGGAAACAGTGGCAGACTTTATTTTTCTGGGCTCCCAGATCACTGGAGATGGTGACTGCAGCCATGAAATTAAAAGAAGCTTGCTTCTTGGACAAAAAGCCATGACAAACCTAGATAGCATATTAAAAAGCAGAGACATTACTTTGCCAACAAAGGTCCATCTAGTCAAGGCTATGGTTTTTCCAGTAGTCATTATGGATGTGAGAGCTGGACCTCAAAGAAAGCTGAGCATTGAAGAATTGATGCTTTTGTACTGCAGTGTTGGAGAAGACTCTTGAGAGTCCCTTGGACAGCAAGGAGATCAAACAAATCAATCCTAAAGAAAATCAGTCCTGAATATTCATTGGAAGGACTGATGCTGAAGTGCCAATACTTTGGCCACCTGATGTGAAAGAACCAGCTCACTGGAAAATACCCTGATGCTGGGTGGGATTGATGTCAGGAGAAGAAGGGGATGACAGAGGATGAGATGGTTGGATGGCATCAGTGACTCAGTGGACATGAGTTTGAGCAAGGTCCAGGAATTGGTGATGGACAGGGAAGCCTGGTGTGCGGCAGTTCATTGGCCGCAAAGAGTAGGACACAACTGAGCGACTGAACTGAACTGATATCCAACTTCAACTTCTCCCTAGCCAGATCCCAGAAAGGTCTGTGGCTCACTAATGCCTCCCAACATGAAGGGAAGTGTGATTGTAGGAACCCCAGGTGAAAAGCAGCAGCAGGCTAAAACAACTGGAGCTAAAATGTCTTACTTTTGTGAGTTTCTTAAAAAAAAAAATGGTCTTGTGACTTGAGGGTTTGGAAAATAGAAAAATATTATATTCTCACATATGAAATGACATAATATTGGACTAATCATTGTTAATGACAGGGAAGCCTGGCTTGCTTCAGTCCATGGGGTTGCAAAGAGTCAGACATGACTGAACAACAACAACATCTTTACTAGATATATATGGGTTTGGATAAAGCCCATGACCCTTTCTCTTTTAATACCAATGTTAAGTTGTTATTTAATAAATAATTTGATTTGTTCTTTCATATTTCTTTCATTTCAAATAAGGTCTGACATGAACAAAAATAGGAGAAAACCTTGCTCTTTGATTTTCTGCAAAGGAGCAAGAAATGAATTCTGTACAGGTCATAAAGAGTCAATTCCAGTGTGCACAAGAAAACAGTTCTTTTCTTATCAGTTTCAAGTATAAACTTTCCAGCTTCAAAACACTATAATTCATTACAAATGAGAGAGAAATTACAAGGAAATGTTTTAAGTGAGTTTTAGAATATACATCAGTGGTTACTCTCTAAAATAAAAATTATATTTCATTCATCCTTTCATTTATTCTTACAAGTATTTATTGAACATCTCCTATGTTCCAAGTGTGTTGTTAAGTGTCAGAAATCTAAAAACATGCATTTAGAATTAGAAATGGAAAATTAAGTAGAAAGTGACAAATAAATGAAAATGCAATGTTACATGTTCTACACTGGAAGTCCAGATTTCCCTCTTGTAGACTTCAGGGCATGAAACAGAGAACAGATTATCCTACATGATGTAGAGGGTAATGTTCTTGGAAAGCTTCATTATGATAGGGATAGATATTTGAGCTAGGACTTGAAAATGGTATCAGCTAGAAAGAGGTAGATTTAGAGGATATTCCAGAAAGAAGTGTTTGAAGTAAAATCTCAAAGGTGTTAAATAGTACAGTGTCTTCCAGGAGGCATAGAAAATTCAATGGTTATAAAATTGCTTATAACAGAAGAATTAATGAAGTATGGAGCTGGCGAGACAGTCAGGGGACATATGGGACTGTGCATTCTATGAAAGCAAAGGGAGCCACTCATATACTAATCTGTTCTGAATTTTAGAGAGACCACTACTCTGACAGTGTAGAGGATGAATTAGAATTGAGAAACAATTCTGGAGGTACGAAGTGCTCCTGCTCAGTTGTTTAGTCATGTCTCACTCTTTTGTGACCCCATGGACTGTAGCCCACCTTTAGCCCACCAGGTTCCTCTGTCCATAGGATTCTCCAGGCAAGAATACTGGAGTGAATCACCATTTTCTTCCCCAGGGGATCTTCCCCAACTACGGTTCAAACCCACATCTCCTGCATTGGCAGACAGAGTCCTTACCGCTGTGCCACCAATGAAGACCAGGTTTAAAACTGTATCCATTAAGAATGCTTTTGGGTACAAGTAACAACAACCAGTTGAAAGTTACTTAAATAAAAAGCTTTTTTTTTTTTTGCAAATAATAAGAAACAAGAACATAAGCAATTTGCAGATGATTCCAGGGCTTGACAACATCAGAGTTCAGAGCTGTGTGTGATTCTCTGCCTTCTCATGGTTTCAAGATCATTGTAGAAGGTCAATGCTTCAGATTCATACACATCACCATCCAGAAACAGAGGAGTTAAAAAAGGACTGTCCTCAAAGCTCCTTTTCATTGTGCAATAAGAAGGAATTCACTTCACATTTGTCTTCCCATAGATTTCCCACAGGAAAATTCCAATTTCCATATTGGAATTAAATAATATCTCAGGGCTGAACTAAAAGGGAAGCTTAAAAAATGCACATCTGGAATTTTCTGCTTATATTGTGTAAAGCAGGCTCTGCCAACCTAGAAGGAGGGGGAGGAATAGTCATTGGATAGATAATCAGAAGAAATACACAAAAGTCATCTCACTAACTAGGTGGCAGTGTTAGTAAGGGAGTGAATTTAAGAATTGTTAGGGCTTCCCTCATGGCTCAATGGTAAAGAATCCCCCTGCAATGCAGGAGACATAAGTTCAGTCCCTGGATCGGGAAGATCCCCTGGAGAAGGAAATGGCAACCTGCTCCAATATTCTTTCCTGGAGAATTCCATGGGCAGAGGAGCCTGGTGGGTTATAGTTCATGAGGTCATAAAGAATCAGACAAGACTTAGCGACTAAACTAACACCACCACCAGAGAACATAAAGTCTAAGTGGGGTGAGGTTCAGGTTGCTTCTATTCAAAACTCCATGGTATAACTAAATGTAAGATAGGCTGGGGTTAGCTGTAGTCTTCTAAAGGACAGCCAGTCCATTTGCAGTGACATGTCAAAGGGAAAGAAAGGCTGAGTCGGGTATATAGTCAAGTAAGTAAGGTTTCTTCTTCAGGGCCAGCCATATAAATAGCCAGGCCATAATCTGGAAGAATGGCACTCTAATGTCAAAGCTCTGTAAATAAGTTTTAAGCCTGAGTACTCCAGAGTTAATTCATAGCATTTACTCTGGATACAATTTTCTGATCTTAAAGGATTGTCAGGTACAGGAACTTTCCTTTTCCTGTTTACCTGACCAAGAAATTTCAGCCCAGGAGAAGGCTATATCCTTAATCCAGACTCAGAATCTTTTTGCTGAGGTTGCTTAGCTCTGTAGGATGAAAAACTCATACCAACAGGACCCATCATATCAAAACAGCCTGTCAGAGAATGAGGTCAGTACAGAGGAAAGAGGAGCCAAATAATGGAGAGACTTGAGTCCTGATGACAGTGTTTGTGCCTTGGAGCCAACCATGCCTGAAGCTAGTATATTCCCTGGACTTTTCAGTTATGTGAACCAATAAATACCCCTCTTTGCTTAGGTTTTTTAAAACAGAACTGCTAGAGAGATTTATGATAACAAGTGAGTTAACAGCCATCTAACAGGATCATATCCCTACTAGGCATTCAATTGCAGGACATCCATGGAAGACACTGGGAGAAGAAATAACAAAGGGCAGTGCTTGTCAAATTTTCTTCATTGTTGTTGCTATTGTTCAGTTGCTAAGTCATGTCTGACTCTTTGTGACCCCATGGACTGCCTCACCCCAGGCTCCTCTGTCCTTCTCTATCTCCTGGAGTTTGATAAAATTAATCTTGATTTAGTCAGTGATGCTACCTAACCATCTCATCCTCTGTCGTCCCCTTCTCCTCCTGCCCTCAGTCCTTCCCAGCATCAGGGTCTTTTCCAATGAATCAGCTCTTTGCATCAGGTGATCAAAGTATTGGAGCTTCAGCATCAGTCCTTCCAATGAATATTCAGAGTTGATTTCCCTTAAGATTGACTTGTTTGATCTCCTTCCTGTCCAAGGGACTCTCGAGAGTCTTCTCTAACACCACAGTTCAAAAGCATCAGTTCTTTGGCACTCAGCTTTCTTTATAGTCCAACTCTCACATCCATACATGACCACATAAAAACCATAGCTTTGTCTATACAGAATTTTGTCAACAAAATGATATATCTGTTTTTTAATATGCTGTCTAGGTTTGTCATAGCTTTTTTTCCAAGTAACAAGTGTCTTTTACTTTCATGGTTGTAGTCACCATCCATAATGATTTTGGAGCCCAGGAAAATAAAGGCTGTCACTGCTTCCACTTTTTCCCTTTCTATTTGCCATGAAATGATGGGACTGAATGCTATGATCTTTGTTTTCTGAATATTGAGTTTTAAGCCAGCTTTTTCAGTGTTCTCTTTCACTTTCATCAAGAAGCTCTTTAGTTCCTCTTAACTTTCTGCCATAAGGGTGGTGTCAGCTGCATATCTGAGGTTGTTGATATTTCTCCCAGCAATCTTGAGTCCAGATTGTGAGTCATCAAGCCTAGCATTTCACACGATGTACTCTGCATATAAGTTAAATAAGCAGGGTGACAATATACAGCCTAGTCATTCCCCTTCCCCAATTTTGAACCACTACATTGTTCCATGTAAAGTTCTGACAGTTATTTCTTGACCTACATACAGGTTTCTCAGGAGATAGGTAAGATGGCCTGATAGTCCCATCTCTTGAAGAATTTTCCACCGTTTATTGTGATCCACACTGTCAAAGACTTTAGTGCAGTCAATGAAGCAGTAGATGTTTTTCAGGAATTCCCTTACTTTCTGTATGATTCAACCAATGTTGGCAATTTGATCTCTTTTTTCTCATAATAGCACACAAATTACATTACACATCTCTAGGATATGGTGGGATAATCTGACAAGACTCATTCGAAGAGATGGCTACCCCATGAGCTCTGACACCCCAGATCCTGCCCAGGTCAGCTGGAGACTAAGAGCAGCAACACCCCGGCACACCTGTAATTCTGTGCTGATGTCCTCTAATTGCAAAGCTCTGTAAGATATCTGGGACAATTAGAGATGATAAAATAGAAAGTAGATACTACGTCTAATCATTGCTACAAGAAAAAAATAAAGAAAATCTTCAAGCTTCCAGAATGGTAAGTGGAGGCTCTCTTAGACTCTTGATTTAAAATCCTCCAGGCTCTTGGTTTAAAATCCTCCTAACGCCTTTGGGTTACTACTTTTTGGTAATCAGATACTGTGAGTCTCAAAATATGACTTCCTTTCAGGTAATTTACTAACTGGCATACAAAATTTAATTATTGTTGTCTAGGGCCTCACATTCAGAAATCGCATCTTCATATCAAAGATATGAAATTGAGATTTACACCCATGAGATGATGCCATCTGAATAATAAGAATGGACACCTAGGAGTCACCCTTGACACCCTCCAAACTTTGCAAATGCAATCTGTCATGGAGTGCTGTCACTTTACCTTCTAACGCTCTCTGGAATGCGCTAATTTCTATCAATCTCTGCCTCACTGCTCTACCATTTTTCTGACTGTTTCCTAATGCTATGCTGCTGCTGCTAAGTCACTTCAGTCGTGTCCGACTCTGTGCGACCCCATAGACGGCAGCCCACCAGGCTTCCCCATCCCTGGGATTCTCCAGGCAAGAACACTGGAGTGGGTTGCCATTTCCTTCTCCAATACATGAAAGTGAAAAGTGAAAGTGAAGTCGTTCAGTCATGTCCAACTCTTCGAGACCCATGGACTGCAGCCTACCAGGCTCCTCTGTCCATGGGATTTTCCAGGCAAGAGTACTGGAGTGGGGTGCCATTGCCTTCTCTGTTCCTAATGCTATAGATTACCACAAACTTGGTGACTAAAAAAAGACATAAATGTATTGTCATGCAATTCCAGCAGTGAGAAGTCTGAAATTAAGGTGTTGACTTGGCCAGTTCCTTGTAAAGACTCTAGAGAGGAGAATCTGTTTTCTGGCCTTCTTCAGCTTCCAGAAGTGGCCCTCCTTCTTGGCCGGTGCCCACTTCCTTTCATCACTCCAATTTCTTGCTTCTGTCATCCCATCTGCTGCTACTCACTCTGATCCTTCTGCCTTCCCCTCTTATGAGGACCCTTGTGACTACGTTGGGCCACCTGGAGAATCCAAGATAATCTCCCCCCGTCAAGATCTTTAACTTCATCATCACTTCTGCTGTGCCCCTTTTTCCATGGAAGGTATCATATTCATAGGTTGTAGGGATTCAGAGTGGACAACTTTGGGAGCTCCTTGTTCATCCTGCCGTACTACCTAATCCAAGGTACCAATTTACATACCTACACTGCTACCCTGATTCTGGGAAAAACTGAAGGCAGGAGGAGAAGGGGATGAAAGAGGATGAGGTGGTTGGATGGCATCACTGACTCAATGGACATGAGTTTGAGTAAGCTCCAGGAGTTGGTGATGGACAGGGAGGCCTGGTGTGCTGCAGTCCATGGAGTCGCAAAGAGTTGGACACGACTGAACCACTGAACTGAACTGAACTGACACTGCTACAGTGACTGCAAAACTCACTGAGTCAATAGTTTCCCTCCTTACAAACTGCTTCTCACCACCTAACTGTTTAAAAAATGTAGATCTGGTTATGATCCACACACACGCACACACACACACACACACATATACAAGCACACACATGTTAAAAACTATTTCAACATCATCCCTTTGATTTTTAGATTTTTTTATGTTTAAACTGACCTAAAACTCCCCAACTCTCTCTGCTTAGACATCACTGACTATCTTAGATCTTCAAATGTGTAATGTCTGGTCACTTGTTGGTTGTTCTACATGAAATTGTTCTCTTGTCCTCAACTCCCATTAACCTTCAGATACTAGTTCAGTCACTTCCCTTGGGAGGCCTTTCTGTGGTCCCTGAAGAGACAAAGTCCACTTATCGTATCATAAGGGCCACTGTCTCCCTCCTATCTGTAGTCCTTTAACTGTCTTTGTGTGATTGGCACCTGTCCCACCAATGTGCTTGCTTCTAGAAGAGCAAATATGATGTCTTCCATCAGGCTTGATTCCTCATTGCCTGCTGCTGCTGAGTCACTTCAGTCGTGTCCGACTCTGTGCGACCCCATAGACGGCAGCCCACCAGGCTCCCCCATCCCTGGGATTCTGCAGGCAAGAACACTGGAATGGGTTGCCATTTGTTTTTCCGATGCATGAAAGTGAAAAGTGAAAGTGAAGTCATTCAGTCATGTCCGACCCTCAGCGACCCCATGGACTGCAGCCTTCCAGGCTCCTCCATCCATAGGATTTTCCAGGCAAGAGTACTGGAGTGGGGTGCCATACTGGCCATAATGTAAGTTTTTAATCAGTATTACTTGAGCTAACGAGTGAATGAACAAATATAGTAAGTTCTCTACATACCAATCTTCAAGTTGTAAACTTTCAAAGCGTGTGTTCCCCTGTCCAATCACATAAGTTAGTTCACGTGTCTGGTGTACATCGTCATTTTGTGCATCCCCTACAAGTGGTTGTGCTTTGTGTACTTTACAGGGTACAGTAGTACAATATCTTTATTTCAAGCCCAGGATGTCCAGAAGCAAGTGTAAAAGCAGCAGTGATGTAGTTGGTACTGCTAAGAAACGCCAGCCATTCCACTGTATTACTGTACCTTCTTTCAAGGTACTTTACTGTAGGAAAGTATTGTGTGAAAAGTATTATAAACCTATTACAGTACAGTATTATGCAGAACCCTTGAATGGCCTTCCCACGTGGTGCAGCAGTAAAGAACCCACTTGCCAATGCAGGAGATCCCTGGGTGGGCAGTATCCCTGGGAGGAAGAAATGGCAACCCACTCCAGTATTCTCTCCTGGGAAATTCCATGGACAGAGGAGCCTGGGGGGCTACAGTCCGTGGGGTCACAAAGAATTGGACACAATTGAGCGACTAAACAACAACAGCAACACTAAATAGCCAATTGTGTTAGTTGTGTACTAGGCTAACTTTGTTGTATGTATGAGCAAATTAGACTCATAAATGCACTCCTAGAAAGAAACTCGCTTGCATGTAGAAGACTTACTGTATTCTAAATCTAAATTGGTCACTAACTTGCTGAAAGAATTTAGGCAGATTACTTGCTGAGCCCCAAGTCATTCTACTGTAATAAGAGGTAAGTTGATTCCCTGAGACTCACCATCTTAGCCACTGTATGATCCTAACATCAAAATCACTGAGAAGCTAAGATTACAATCCAACCATCTCCCATCGGATTTGGTCAATTAAGCATGCGACTGTACAGAATAATTTTGCTCACTGTGTTACACAGCCCTGCTAAGACACACTCAGGAGCTCCCAGCTGCCATCAATTTAAAGCACAGAATGTAACAACAGAATATCAGAAGAGAAATGTTGAAATTTCTACAAGATGTTTCACTGCAGTAGTTTCAAAGTTTAAACTGCAAAAATCTCCTTGAATACTTATCTAATATGCATACTACTGAGCTCTCTTCCTGTAGATTCTGATTCCCTGGGTCTGGGCTAGGTCTGAGGAGCCTGCATTTTGAATAAGTAGCCCAAATCATCCCATAAAGTGCTTTGGGGAACCCTCACTGTCCAGTGGTTAGGACTCAGTGCTTTCATCACTGTGGCCAAGTTTTCATCCTTGATCAGAGAACTAAGACCACATAAGCCAAGTGGTGCTGTGAAAAAATAAGAAGAAAGTGCTTTGGCCACTCCTTGAGAAACCTGTACTGTTCACTGTTAAGCCATCTGTAAAGGTGTCCTCGTTAAGAAAACACACAATTTAAAATGGGATGAGCTTAAAATGGTGAAAGAAGAAAAGGAGAAACCTTCTTGTGTTCTGCCATATGCTTAGTTGCTGAATCGTGTCTGACTCTTTGCTACCCTACAGATTGTATCCCGCGAGGCTCCTCTGCCCATGGGTACTCTCCAGGCAAGAATATTGGAGTGGGTTCCCATGCCTTCCTCCAGAGACTGAACCCAAGTCTCCTGAATTGCAGGTAGATTCCTTACTGTCTGAGCCATCAGGGAAACCTAAGAATACTGGAGTGGGTAGCCTATCCCTTCTCCAGGGGAACTTCCCAACCTAGGAATCAAACCAGGATCTCCTGCACTGCAGGCAGATTCTTTACCAGCTGAGCTACCCAGGAAGCCTGACACCTTCTTAGCCAGGATTAATAAGCAGAGCTTATATAACTTATTATCATGGACAACTTTGCTTCCCGGGGGACATTTGGCAACTATCTAGAGACAATTTCACTTGTCATAACTGGTAGGTTGTTGCTTTCCATCTAATAAGAGGCCAGGGATGCTGCCAAACATCCTACAGTGCACAGAACACTCCTCTCCCCTCAATGACAAAAAACTATCCAGCCCCAAATGTCAACAGAGCCAAGGTCAAAAACGCTGGTCTGAAGTCAAGGTCACATGCAGTTAAATGTGACTGCCAGGCAGCATGCCAAGAGTGGTCACCTGACATGGATCAGAACTTGCTGACCAGGTCCTGGGACCAACTTGAGACACAATTTCACTACCTTCTATTGAAGCACTCTTGGGGCTAAGCCACATTTGTGAGGCTACTAGGTTAATGGTAGAGCAAGCAACTAATTAATGAAATTTCCTATTTGATGTAGAACCCGTGTGGTTTTCTTAAGAAATAATGTGATACCACAATAATGCCTAGATGCATAAAAGGCTCACTGACTCTGGCCAGAAACATCTCACATGTGTTTCAGAATCAACATGAAAAAGAAATTCCCAAAGACATTACCTTTTTTGCTGCAAGATTTTAGTCTCTAGTGGGATCTGAAGGTCCTTTTTGAGCATCTACCTTCTGTTCCTGTTGATGCAAAACGGAGGAGCTGAGGTCTACTTCTTGTGACATAAAGGGAGAGTTAGAGTCAGAAACTGGAAATGTATATAAAATTCAGCCACAGCAGCAACCGGCAAGCTGAGTTAGTGAAAAGGATCAAGGATGAGAAATTATGGTCTGCCGTGCTACCTCAGTGCTAAGGCAGACTTGCTAATGAGTGGAAGGGACACATTTCAACGTATTTACTTGTTGGTTACCCTTTGGAATATCTGAGGTCATGCTCATCTGATGATTTGAAAACCGTGTTTCCTATTACAGCCAAACTACAAAGGATGATGAGTTCAATCTATCAAGATCATCATTTCTTCAAAGTCTCTGCTAACCAAAAACGAACATAAAAATAAATTTAAATTTAAAAAATGAGGCTTTTGTCCCAAAGATTTCTCTTAACATTTAAGGTTGTTCATTAAGAAAGCCTTGAATGTCGTGGCAACCAAGTGCGTAGGACAAAAAAGCTTCAGAATGGAAATAGTGAGGTATATGTGTAAACCAGAGGAGGATGTGTAAAGGAGGATGATTGAAAGTGAAGAAAACAGAACAGGATTTTACATGCACTCTAACTTGATTATCATTGTCAATGATAATGCCAGGAGCCTCAGAGGCAAGTCATTGAAAAGGAATTGGTGTCTGAGGAATAACAGGGTATTTTTAGAGACAACCATACTCAACATACTCTAGAGTCATAGAACATGCTGAGCAGTCTCTGCCTGGCAGGCCATAGAAACAAGAAATATTTCCATTTATCTAGTAGAAAGCTCTCCTGCTATAATTTTAAGAGCTATTTCTCTATCTTCAATAAAAATTAAAAAAAAAAAGAAAAGGGAACTAGTTTTTCTGTAAATAACAATAAAAAATAGAACAAAAGTATGGGAAAATAATTTTTTAACTTTTCCTTGTTGCTAAAAATGTTAATACTGTCTCATCAACACTTTAAAAAATCAACAATGAGAAATGTCTCCTCTCCTTCTTTTGGGATAAAGAATTAACCGGACTTGACCAATCTTTTGACTCAAATCTTTTTATATCGATTTTTCACTTATTTATGTTTGTATTTATATGTTTGCTTGTTTATTCTGGCTGCATTGGGTCTTGCTTGTGGCATGAGGCTCTTCACTGCATCATGCAGCATCTTTTGTTGCAGAACACAGGCTCAATATTGGCAGCTCTCAGGCTTAGTCGCCCCTTGGCATGGGGGATCTTAGTTCCCCAACCAGGAATGGAACTCCCATCCCCTGCATTGCAGGTGGATTCTTAATCACTGAACCATCAGGGAAGTCCCCCCACCCAATACTTAAATTTTACATGCACACAAATCACCTGCAGATCTTGTCTGTGTGCAGAGTATGATTCTGACAAGGAAGGCCCACAACTGTGCGTATTGAAGACGCTTCCAGAGGATTTCCATGTCTGTTGTCTGCTGACCATATTCTAAATGGAAAGGGAGTGGACTTTTTCTCTAAAGCTTTAAATAATTATATTAATTCAACAAACATTTATCAAGTGTCTGGGATACAGCACTGGCGATACAGCATTGAGTAAAGCATGGGGCTTTCTCTCAAAAACCTTACAACATACACGCTACAATGAGGGAAGGCAACCTGTCAACTAATGATGGTGAGAAAGATAAACAGCAGCCCTGAAAACACAAACAGGAAACCAGAGCATTCCCTGCTCCCCACACACAGTCCTCAGAAAGAGCATCAAATAAGACAGGATCAGGCAGTGAGAGATGGAGAGAGACAAAAACAAAACCACTCTGTACTCACACCCAAAAACAGATGAAAACAAGAACACTATCCAAACCAAAAAAAGTGACTAAACATCATTTACAGTGACTGCTGCCCTATTTACCAATGACAGCTTCAGCATTTTTCCATTTCTTCGATAAAAGTCTTGTTAAAATATCCAACCATAGAATTAGGTCTGTTTCTTGTGGAAGGTAGACTTATGGGGTTCCCTGGTGGCTCAGATGGTAAAGCGTCTGTCTACAATGTGAGAGACCTGGGTTAGATCCCTGAGTTGGGAAGATTCCCTGGAGAAGGAAATGGCAACCCATTCCAGTACTCTTGCCCAGAAAATCCCATGGACGGAGGAGCCTGGTGCAGGCTACTGCCCATGGGGTCGCAAAGAGTCAGATACGACTGAGCGACTTCACTCACTCACTCACTCACTCAATGATGCCACTATCCCAATTTCCAGAACCTATGAATATGTTACATTAGATGACAAGAGGGCATTGAGGTTGCTAATCCACCAGCCTAGAGGTAGGGAGATTATTCTGGATTATCTGGGTCGTCCCAGTAATCAACAGGATCCCTAAAATGAAAGAGCAAAGTAGGAGGGTCAGAGTCAGAATCAGGGCATGAGATTTGAAAATGCTATGCTATTGCCTTTGAAGATACAAAGGAATTGGGGCAGCCTATTAAATCTGGAAAAGCAAGGAAATAGGTTGTTCTCTAAAGCCTCCACAATGAATACAGTCCTACCAGCACCTTGATTTTGGAACTTCTGACCTCCAAAATTGTAAGAGTAAATGTGTGTTGTTTTTAAACCACTAACTTTGTGAAATTTTGTTGCAGATGGTAGCCAACCCAAAAGACACCCCTGCCTCTTTTGTGTGTATGCATGCATGCTCAGTTGCATTTTGACTCTTTGTGTCCTCATGGACTGTAGCCCACCAGGCTCCTCTGTCCATGAGATTTCCCAGGCAAGAATACTTGAGTGGGTTGCCATTTCCTCCTCCAAGAGATCTTCCCGACCCAAGGATCCAACCCACATCTTCTGTGTCTCCTGCATTGCCAGGCAAATTCTTTGCCACTGGAAGACCTGGAAAGCCACCGCCTCCTTTAATCATCTCCAATATCGAATCCCTCAAGGGCAAATCCTAGAACAAGCCCCTCCTACACCTCTTATTGAGACATCCTACAGTTTCTCATGTTGCATGATCTCCATTGTCACAATGAGTTAATAAGCCCAACTTTGCTGATTACAGTGTGCTCCAGGTGGTCTCAGATGGTGAGCAGAGCCGTGTGAGCACTGTAACAGAGGTGAGGCTTTTCAGCTGAAACAAGGGAGGACCCCTGGGGTAGAGGAAGTCCTTCTGAAGGCTCTGTAGGAGTTTGCTAGATGAAGACTAGGGCAGAAACAGCAAAGAACTATAATACATCCCATTGCAGGAGAGAGGGAAGCATGTTATAATGAAGTAGGAAATGGGACTAGAGAAACTGATGTTCTTGTGTGCCACTAAGTGATCTTTATCCTGAAATCTGTAAGTAACCACAAAATAGCCAGAGTCTGTGAAGAAAGTCATGTTATTAGATTTTCATTTTGAGTGATGATTTCATCTGTAGTGTAGAAGATGGGCTAGACTCTATCTGACACACCAGACAGGCATCTGGTGTTTTAATCTAGGCAAGAAATGATGAGGGTGTGAATGGATGCAGAAATGGGGAGTGAAGGTCTGCCACCATTTCTTAGAGATACTGAGATGGGAAAAATCCAAGAACTTGGAATCAAGACAAAGAATGAAGCATAATATTTATTAAGCTAATTTGACAAGCTTAGAAAAATACTGGAGGATCTTGATAACCTCAATTAGGGTCAAATCACTAAATGCATAATGAATGTTTTGCCTTTGTTATCAGTGGTAGAATAATGTTCATGAAAGGAGTCAGAAGACCTCAGTTTGATACCTTGGCTCAGAGCTTAACTCTCCCAGTTGATAAATATTTTCCCACTTGGGAAAATTACTCAATTTCCATCAATATTTTCATGATACCCATCTCCCAAGATAATTGTCAGAATTAAACAAAATTCTACAGACATATTCTGTAAAATGTAAACCCAATATATATCTAATATAGTAACTATATTAGATATAGTTATTAATGGCATAAGGAGTGCATTAGGCAGGGATATTTCTGGGAAAGAGTTCATAATTTTTAAAATGCTACATGACCTGTTTTATAGTGGAGGGATGGATTTAGAGTCAGGTCCCCATTGCTATAGATTGGCATTTTTCTTTACAAATGAATGATGCAGCCTCAAACAAATCACTAAATTTTCAACATGGGTTTCCTCTTTAGTAACATAATAAGGAAATCCATCTCAAAAAATCTGTATGCAAATAAATAGTGAAATTATCTATTGTTGTGTCTATTACATAATTACTGTGGGAGAAAAGAAGACAGGTAGTTATTGTTGTTCTTAATCCCTTCCTGTCCTCTTTAAGGATTTTATGCTTTTTGGGTTGGCAGATGAACCAGATTTCTTCCCCTCCCCTTTCCCAGAATCCATTAAATTAAAGCAAATGTTGGAAGCCAACAATGACAAGGAGAATTGTGGGGACAATATCAATGGAGGAGAGATAACTAAATGTCTGGATGATGGAAAAGAAATGAAGGAAAAACAAGGAGAAAGTCATGGCAGAGACTATGATAGGAGGAGTCTACAAGTGAAACTAAGCAGACCTTCTCTTCAAATTCACAGGGAGAATTGGGACTTAGAATATAAAAAAAAAAAAAGCAACTGTGGGACTGAAACAAAGATAAAGTAGTTAAATGAAACTCTCATTGAAGAACAAGAGAGTACCAGGGCAACTTGTCATTTCAACTTTAGAGCAAAACTTTAGACCTTTACACCCTGACATTTGGAGACCTCATCCAGCCTGAAGGTCAGCCACCCTTCTCTCACCCTAATGTGAATTCTGCCTGTCAATGACTTTCCCCCAAACCCAGAACTCCTGTGAAGCTTGTCAGTGTGTCATTATTAAATCTGAAAGAATGATTAACAACCATAGCAATGACTGTTGTAACGTATGTTATTGTGCATTGTTCAGCCATTAGGTTGTGTCCAACTCTCCGAGACCCCATGGACTGCAGCACGCCAGGCTTCCCTGTCCTTCACCATCTCCCAGAGTTTGCTCAAACTCATGCCCATTGAGTCAGTGAGGCCATCCAACCATCTCATCTTTTTTCTTCCCCTTCTCCTCCTGCCCTCCATCTTTCCCAGCATCAGGGTCTTTTCCAATGAGTTGGCTCTTCACATCAGGTGGCCAAAGTATTGGAGCTTCAGCTTCTGATGAATGACCAGGGTTGATTTCCTTTAGGATTAACTGGTTTATATGAGAGGATAGAAATTAGCATATGTAGCAATGATACCATAGCAGTGAGTACACTTAACACCTATATCATATTTTCTAAATACCAGTCTTTACCAAAGGGATCCAGTGCTCCCATGATTGAAGCAGAAGAGTTCAAGATGAACCTGGAGTATCTCATTGAGTCAGAAAGTAAAGCATTGATCAGATAGCAATGGGAACCATTTCTAAAGGACAAAGAAGCCAGAATGATGATGTTCCCACTCTCCAAATCTGGGGCAATTAGAGCTTGAAAGTTAATAATATTATTAATGAAAAAATAATATTAATGGATGGTAACACATTGAGTAAAATAAGAATCCTCAAGCCCACACTGATATAGCTTTTGATAACAATAAATAAGCACATAAAAATAAATGGGGAGAAGAGAAAATTCTTTCTTACAATAGATTGCCAAACAATAAATGTAGAAGGATGTATAAAATTTAAAAACTGTGAATGAATCCTAAGACAGTGGATGAAAACTTGATAAGGAGTATAATATTTGCATAGTGTCAAGGCTTCAATAAAAATTATTAATTACAAAGAGAAAAATAGCAAATTTGCAGTGAAGAAACATATAGGAAACTACTTTCATCAAGTGATCAAAGTAACCAAACAACCAAATTTGCATGAACCAACATAAAGTGTCTCCTTATTCAATGCACTGAAAAGGATTCAGCATTACTTCTATGGCATTTGTATCAAAAAATGCTAAGTATGAATCTAATCATGAGGAAAGTTGGATAAACCAAAATCAAGGGATATATATCTTGTTATAGGCTATCTCTTATTTTGGGTCCTTGGAAGGAAATGAGTCTTTGGATAATCATTTATTAATATAACACATTAATTATCATAAAATAAGAGACTATTAAAGGTCTGCACAGTCAAAGCTATGGTTTTTCCAGTAGTCATGGATGGATATGAGAGTTGGACCATAAAGAAGGCTGAAGTGCTGAAGAACTGATGCTTTTGAATTGTGATGCTAGAGAAGACTCTTGAGAGTCCCCTGGACTACAAGGAGACCAACCAGTCGATTCTAAAGGAAATCAGCCCTGAATATTCATTGGAAGGACTGATGCTGAAGCTGAGACTCCAATACTTTGGCCACCTGATGTGAAGAACTGACTCATTGGGAAAGACCCTGATGATGGGAAAGATTGAAGGCCAAAGGAAAAGGAAGTGGTAGAGGATGAGCTGGTTGGATAGCATCACAGACTCAATGGACATGAATTTGGACAACCTCCAGGAGGTTGGACAGAGGAGCCTGGCACACTGCAGTGCATGGGATCGCAAAGAGTCAGACACATCTTAGCAACTGAACAACAACAAAAATATATTTAACTCTTGAAAGTCAGAATTATGTTTTATTTATCTCTGTCCCCACATTTTAGGACAGTGTGTGGGGTTGTAGCTTCTGGGTGAGTGTCTACTGAATGAGTGTCTCAGCCCAGAGGTTGTGGCAGGTTTGTACAGCCACCCAGTTTTAAACAGAGTGACCAGAGCCCAGTAACTTCATACATACATAAAGGAACCTTGTGTCAGACTATACAATATTTTGCACCCATAAAGCAGAAATTTAACAAGTCAATGCACAATTATTGAGCATCTTTTCTGAGACAGGTAGGGGTTCAATAAATACTTTATGCATGAATGAATAAGCTTTAATTCAAACAGAGCAGAGTTTTCTCAGGAAGCATTTTCTAAGTGCAGATCACATATCATTTCAAGTGCTTTTGATGGCAACTATCATGAACTGAACTGAATTGATCATTCCAAAGAACAAATACTTCATTTTTAATATGCCTACATATATAATCAGAAGTGAATAAGGTGGGAAAAATAAAACCCATCAATCAAAAAGGGAAAAAAGTATTATGTGATTTTAGTTTCTGGCTTGCCTTTATTAACCAAATCTTAGGAAGTCTTAAAAAGAGTTTCATAACTCATTCCACTTAAGGAAATTTTTCCAACAGTGTATGGGGTTTAAATCTCTCTATAATGAGTTCTATAAACAGCAGGAAAAGAGGAAGAAGCTAAATGGAATTGTGTCAATAATGAAAGGAGGAAAGAATTTTCTTTTAACATTGAACAGCTAAGAAAATTTCCTATTTATAATCAGCATAGAGAAACACTAACAATCACAGTGTACAGACTATACAACTGACTCTTGAATAAAGTGGGTTTGAACTTCAAAAGTCCACTTATATGCAGAATTTTTTAGTAGTAAGCACTACAATGCTACACAGTCCACAGTTGTTTGAATCCATGGATGCAGAGAAATCGCAGACACAAAGGGCTGAACATAAATTATACATGGATTAACCTCCCACACTGTTTAAGGGTCATCTGTATTCTGGTTAAATTCAGGACTTTCTAAAGAATTTTTTTAAAAATTGAGAATCTCAGCATAAAGGGACAAATTGTTAGGCATCACCCTATATGTGATTGAAGTCCACCCTCACAGGTTGAAACTGGTTGATGAGAGCAAAATGAACAAACAAAAGGCACAATAAAATAAACAACCAGAACAAAAATGTTTGTACTGAATGAATTGGATTTATTGTGATGAACAGCAAAACCCCTTCCTACTCACACATTTAACAGTAATGCATTGATATTGATGCAGAATTTCATGATACACGGGCAGAGCTACCATAGGAGACAGACTGTCTGCTTCATTAGTAAAATTCAAGTATGTTAGAGAAATACAAAATCTTGCTCTGACTGTAGATGAGTATCAGCTCAGCATTTGATGCCTGGGTGACTTGTTCAGCAATGTCAAAGATCAGTATCTCAGCAAGAAGACTGCAAAAACATGGACGATGTATCTCTCTCAAGCGTTGCTGGAGGCAGGAAGACAGTCATTGTTTTTCAGGCTGTTCTGCACACAGAGAATTGAGGGCGAGTCCCGTAGTCATCTGGAGTCATGGTCCATCAGTAGGTACTATAGCCAAAGCCAGAGCCGGAGCCCCATGGCCTATAACAGCTGCCCCCATAGCCACAGCCCAGGTTGCTAAAGTTGCTACCACCAAAACAGTAGCCCAGGGAGCTGTAGCCATTGCATCCATAACCATAATTCAGGGGAGAGCCAAGGGGCACAACGCAGTTCAGGGGGGTGGCTCTGAAGGTCCTGTGGAAATTGGTTCCATAGGAAGGATAGCCTGGGAAGTAGCTTCCGCAGCAGAAGAAACGAGTCATCGTGGCAGGAGTTGGGAAGGATTTGGATAGAATGTGAGGAGCAAGTTACCCAAGAAGGAATGAAGTTCTCATCCTGCATGGGACCTTTTATACCTCAAGCTGGTGGGCATGACATGCTTGCCTAGACATCTTGCCATAAATTTGCATAGATAATTCTATTATTGCTAATAAAATGCATATAAAGCAACCCACAGACTCTTTGCCCACATTTTTGTTGGCTTTTCTATTTGCAAAGGAATGTGTTGTATCTTCAAAGTCAGATCCTTCCTTGACATGCAAATGAATTCTTTTCATCAGTGTCCCATGGTTTAACAACTGTTCTGATTGCATCCTGTGAGGCTGTTTAAATTCTCTGATTATAAACTCCTCCCAGCTGACATAACTAAACTGAAAAAAGCTTTGGCAACAATGTAAACACTTTTATAGCTTGAAATTATCTCCATATATCATTCAAAGACATTGGTATATTAATGGGTATGGCGTTTCTTCTGGAATAGGAAAATTATTTGTAACTAGAGGTGGTGATTGCATCACCAGTGAATTATTCACTTTAAAAATGGCTTATCTTGTGTTTACATCTTGTAGCATTGAAACATGTACATTACCATATGTAAAATAGATAGCTGAAGGGAAGTTGCTGTATAACAAGGGGAGCTCAACATGGGCTTCCCTGGTGGCTCAGACACTACAGAATCGGCCTGCAATGCAGGAGACCCAGGTTCAATCCCTGGGTAGGGAAGAACCTCTGGAGAAATAAATAGCAACCCACTCCAGCATTCTTGCCTGGAGAATTCCACGGACAGAGGAGCCTGGCAGGCTACAGTCCAAGGGGTCACAAAGGGTCAGACACCACTGAGTGACTAACGCGAACACTTTAGAAGGGGAGGGATGAGGGGAAGGGAGGTTCAACAGGGAGGGGATGTATGTATACTTATGGCTGATTTATGTACAGCAGAAACCAACACAACTTGGGAAAAAAAATTATCCCCCAATTAAAATGGCTTGCTTTATGTTATGTGAATTTCATCTCAAATTTTTACAATTTTTAAACATTGCTACAGAAATCCATCAGAACAAGACTTTTTACAGAAGCTGAAAGAACACTAAATAATAGGAGAGCTATGGATAAAGTGGTTGTAATTTTCATGTATTTCATTTATGAGCATTATCCCTGTTACCATTTTCTTTTCATGGGGAACACACAATCTTTGGTTGTAAATCATGTTGAACATTGCCAAGCTGTCTTGTTGTGAAGTTGCCACACTGGAGCTGAGTGGAACGGTGCCCAATTTAAAGTTGTGTTATACCATGCTTGGTTCTTGTTCACTCCTAGTAAAACAGGCTTTGATACCATGATCTATTATGTAATACTAGTTGTATTTTAAGATGAAGCACTTACTTCTGCTCCCACTTTGCAGAAGTATGGCCACTTCTCATGACAAAAGTAAACCAGAAAGAATTTGAGATCAGCAAAGCTAAGTCTATTCTAATTCAAATGTTCAGAAAAGAATTGGTTTTTATAAGATCTAGATTCTCTGAAAATAGATAAAGAAAATATTCTGGATACCAACTCCTTTTGCATATTCTCCCCTTAATGGACAACTATAGAGCCCAAAGAGCAAAACTAATCATTCCAGACATTTTCTCTATTAAAATTCGTCTTCTCTCAGGTTTCCTGACAGAAGAATTTCTTACAGATCATATTACTTAATTTTGGACATCTTTTTTTAATTCTAAAAACTGACTACATGTTATGAGAATTTATAGTTAGAATCAAAAAGATAAGGTCTATTTTCAAATTTAATTTTTAACAAAAGGAATAAATAAAAATAGAGGTTATATCCACAAGAGTCCAGATGGTATAAATTCTACATAAGCTAATCCCAGAAAACTGGAAAATATGTCTGTGGGTTGGAGATGACAAAGGTGACTGCTCTCATTAAATTTTGACAATTTTGTGGTTGCTTGAAATTTTTAACTGCTGATTCTACCATGTAATGACATGTACGGATGTGAGAGCTGGACCATAAAGCAGATTGAAAGCCCAAGAATTGATGCTTTTGAACTGTGCTGCTGGAGAAGACTCTCGAGAGTCCCTTGGACTGCAAGGAGAACAAACAAGTCAATCCTAAAGGAAATCAACCCTGAATATTCATTGGAAGGACTGAAGCTGAAGCTGAAGCTCCAATACTTCAGCTACCTGATGCAAAGAGCTGACTCAATGGAAAAGACACTTGGTGGGAAAGATTGAGGGCAGGAGGAGGAGGGGATAACAGAGGATGAGATGGTTGGATGGCATCACCAATTCAATGGACATGAGTTTGAGCAAACTCTGGGAGACCATGAAGGACATGGAAGCCTGGCCTGCTGCAATCTGTGAGGTCTCAAAGAGTCAGGCACAACTTAGCAACTGAACAACAAAACTATGCAGTGACATTTGAACCTGTAATTTGGATCTACTGCCACTAAGTGGCAATGATATTTCAGTTAGTCTGAAATATCTGGAGTTGGGATCTCAAATGTAAACAGGCAGAACATCCTAAAGAACTTGTTTGAGATTCAGATTTTCATAGCTCTCCTTTCCCACTACCAGCATAAGATCCTTAAAATCTATATTTCTAATGAGTATGTAAAGTGAGTCTCATAAATAAGTCATCCTGAAAAATTCTGGACCCGGTCTTTCATGAGATCTCAAAGAATCTGTTTTTGCTTGGCTGTGTGAAATTGCCCCGAGCTGAGCTCTCTCTGACGAGTATGTTCAGTGTCAGTCACAGGTGGCCTATTTCCTTTCTCTCTGGGTGACAGAGATAATTAAGGAAAAAACCTTAGTTTGTCTTTTCCGTTCACCTGTGCTCTGATTCTTAGGATACACCTGAATGGAAATGGAAGTAATAGCGATGTGTGCAGGCATCTTTTACCAGGTGGTAATATCCACCTGGGTGGGCCTCTGAATTAGTTACCCCCAATTGAAAAAAAAAAAAAAAAAAAAAACCTCTTTGGCATGTTTCTTTTACCTTCCTGTCTCCTTTTAGACTTTCCCAGAGAAAATTCTCAGCCATGTATTTGATTGTTATTCAATATTTTTATTTTAAATGTTAGTAATATCAAATATTTATGCATGGTTCTCTCAGTGCTAGGTTCTGCTGAAATACTGGAAATGGATAACATAGTAAGAAGACTTACTATGCACTTTTCTAAGCACTTGTGCTCAGTTGTGTGCAACTCGTTGGAACCCTTTGGACTGTAGCCCACCAGGCTCCTCTGTCCATGGGATTTTTCAGGCAAGAATATAGGGGTAGGTTGCCATTTTCTTTTCCAGGGGATCTTCCCAACCCAGGGATCAAACACACATCTCCTGTGTCTTCTGCATTGGCAGGAGACAATACACATATGACAAGTTTCACCCTTTTAAAGTATATAACTCGGTGATTTTCATATTCACAGAGTTGTCAACCAAAACCACTATTTAATTCAGAACAACTTCAGCACCTCAAAAAGAAACCCCATAATAATTAAAAGTTACCTCCATTCACAACCACTAATCTAACTTCTGTCTCTATGATTTGCCTATTCTGGACATTTCAAATAAATTTAAGCCTACTATTTACAGGCTTTTGGGTCTGGCCTTTTTCTCTCAGCATAATGTCTTCAAGGTTCATCTATATTGTAGCATGAATCAGTATTTAATTCTTTGTGATTGTCAAGTAGCATTTCATTGAATGAATATACCATAGTCTTCTTAATTCCTCAGTAGATGGCATTTCATGCTATTCATGGGGTTCTCAAGGCAAGAATGCTGAAGTCGTTTCCATTCCCTTCTCCAGTGGACCATCTTTTTTGTCAGAACTCTCTGCCATGACACGTTGGTCTTGGGTGGCCCTACAAGGCATGACTCATAGTTTCATTGAGTTAGACAAAGCTCTAATCCATGTGAACATTTTGATTAGTTTTCTGTGATTGTGGTTTTTATTCTGTCTGCCCTCTGTTGGAGGAGGATAAGAGGTTTGTGCAAGCTTCCTGATGGGAGGGACTGACTTTGAGAAAAACTGAGTCTTGCTCTGGTGGGCAAGGCTGTGCTCAGTAAATCTTTAATCCAATTTTCTGCTGATGGGTGAGGCTGTGTTCCCTCCTGTAGTTTGGCCTGAGGCCAAAGTATAGCAGGTGTGAGGCTCCTCTAAAAGGACTTAGGTCAGCACAACATGCCTCCCAGGACTGCTGCTGTCAGTACCCCTGAACACAGAGTAGGCCACTGTCAACTCACGCCTCCACGGGAGACCCCCAAACACACACACACAAGTCTGGCTCAGTCTCTTGTGGTGTCACTGCTCCTTTCTCCTGGGTCCTGGTGCACCCAAGGCTTTGTGTGTGCCCTCCAAGAGTCTCTGTTTCCCCAGTCCTGTGGAAGTTCAGTAATCAAATCCCGCTGACATTCAAAGTCAGATTCCCTGGGGATTCTCAGTCCCTTTGCCAGATCCCCAGGTTGAGAAGTCTGTTGGGAGGTCTAGAACTTTCACAACAGTGTGAGAACTTCTCTGATATCATTGTTCTCCAATTTGTGGATCACCCACCAGGCAGCTCTGTAGTGGGGCTAATGGCAACCTCAGAGGAACCAGAGATCAAATTTCTGACATCCATTGGATCATAGAAAAAGCAAGAGAATTCCAGAAAAACATCCACTTCTGCTTCATTGACTATGCCATAGCCTTTGACTGTGTGGCACAAAACAAACTGTGGAAAATTCTTCAAGAGATGGGAATACCAAACCGCCCTACCTGCCTCCTGAGAAACCTGCATGCAAGTCAAGAAGCAAGAGTTAGAACTGGACATGGAACAACAGACTACTTCAAAATTGGGAAGGAGTATGTCAAGGCTGTATATTGTCACCCTGCTTATTTAACTTATATGCAGAGTACATCATGTGAAATGCCAGACTGGATGAACCACAAGCTGGAATCAAGATTGCCAAGAGAAATATCAATAACCTTAGATATGTAGATGACACTACCCTAAGGGCAGAAAGTGAAGAGGAACTAAAGAGCCTCTGGATGAAGGTGAAAGAGGAGAGTGAAAAAGCTGGCTTAAAAGTCAACATTCAAAAAACTAAGATCATGGCATCTGGTCCCATCACTTCATGGCAAATAGATGGGGAAACAATGGAAACAGTGACAGACTTTATTTTCTTAGGTCCCAAAATCACTGCAGATGGTGACTATAGCAATGAAATTGAAAAGCACTTGCTCCTTGGAAGAAAAGTAAAGTTGGTCATAGCTTTAATATGTCTTTTTTAGTCATAGCTTTTAATACATCTCTGATAGACAGCATATTAAAAAGCAGAGACATTACTTTGCCAACAAAGGTCTGTCTAGTCAAAGCTATGGTTTTTCTAGTAGTCATGTATGAATGTGAGAGTTGGACTCTAAAGAAAGCTGAGCACCAAAGAATTGATGCTTTTGAACTGTGGTGTTAGAGAAGACTCTTGAGAGTCCCTTGGACGGCAAGTTCAGACCAGTCAATCGTAAAGGAAATAGACCCTAAATATTCATTGGATGTACTGATGCTGAAGCTGAAGCTCCAGTATTTCAGTCACGTGATGTGAAGAGCCGTCTCATTGGAAAGGATCATGACACTGAGAAAGAGTGAAGGCAGGAGGAGAAGAGGGTGACAAAAGATGAGATGGTTGAATGGCATCATTGACTCAGTGAACATGAATTTGAGTAAACTCTGGGAGACAGTGAAGGACAAGGAAACATAGTGTGCTGCAGTCCATGGGGTCACAAAGAGTCCAACTCAACTGAGCAACTGACCAATAAGAAAAGATTGGACACTTAAGTTTTTTCCAGTATTGGGCTATTATGATTAACGCTGCCATGAACATTTATTTGCATATGAATGATTTTTTTAAGTGTTAAAAATAGAGCTCCTAATTTTCTCCCACATACCTATTCCTCCTCTAGTCTTTTGAACCTTAGTAAATAATATTGCTCTCTAATTGCTCAGAACAAAAACTTAACTCCTTTTTTCATGTAATTCCTTTATCCTGTATTTCATGTAATTCCTTTATCCATCAGATCCAATCAGTGCTGCCTCCAAATACCTATCAAACCCACACCCATCTTTCCATTCTGACTGCTGTCATCTAGTCAAATCACTACCATTCTTACTGAGCACCACTGCCATAGCATCCTCTCTGGTTTCCCTTTTCCCACTTTTGCTGTCCCTCCACATCAGCTAATGTGATTTTTTTCAAAATAAACTGTGCTTTACTTTACTTAGAAACCCATCAGTGACTTCCTATTGCTAAGTGACTTCCTATTCCTATTGCTATTTCTATTGTCTAAGAGACAAGTAAAAGCTCAAATTTCTGACATGGCCTGGTTTCCAACCTCATTTCATACTTCTTTTCCTCCTTTCTAATGATCCAGCCACTGTGGTCACCCTTCTTATTGTCTGTCTCCCCTGGTGGAAGGCGTCTTTTCTGTCTTGCTTGTGCCTAACTGATACACAATTGAAACTCAATAAATGTCTCTTAATCTTAATTCATGAATAGATGAATGCATGAATGAGAGAGTGGTAGGAGGGTGCAATGAAAGATGAGTATGATTTGAACAAGGGGAGATCAAAAGATATTCAGGATGAAGAAACAACATCAGCAAAGACATCGCAGAAGTGCACATGTTTGTTTAGGGATTGGACAGCTGATCCATTTAGATGGAGGAATGAACACATGGAGGGAATTAAGGCACAGTTTCTAGCATAGCCACACCAGAGTTGGGGAAGGGATGGCCTTACATTCAGGGCAGGTGTGGGAAGAGATAAAGTGCTGCTACTAAAGGATTTAATTGAGGAAATAGTGTGATTAGAACTGGCTTAGTGTGAATAATGGATTGTGGAAGAGAACTGTGAAGGATATAAAGCTATTAGTATTCTATTAGAATTGTCAATTAAAAAAAAAACTGAGCCTCTGAGTGATGCTTGTGGCAATAAAATTGGGAATAAGAAGGCAGATTTGAGTGGCATCATGGTGGGGAGTAATGTATGGGATTTATTTAGCAATGAATAAAATGTCATCTATGAAAGAAAGAAAGGAAACAAACACTTACCTAGGTAAAAGGTGTGTCTAGTAATGGCATAGGCACATCAAGAGAAGGAGCTTAATTTTGAGAGGTCACTCAAAGATATTATAAATATTTGGGGGAAAAATGTTCTTCTGTTGAAAGGAAAGAAGGTAATGCAAAGATCGAGCTTTCATCTTTCTCAAAGTAATATTTCAAGCAATGTTGGTAAATAAATCCACTGGATAGAACAAGAGTGAGAACAGAATACTGGGACACAGGGGTTTTTAGGGGGATGAGGACCAACAGAAGTCAGAGGGGTGGAGTGTTGTGGGGAAGTCAAGATAACTAAGCTAACAGATGCCATAGCAGGTGGGGACTTTTAAAGTCAGAAAAGCTGATATTACTTAATTCCAGACAGAGTCAAGGAGGATGGAGATTGGGATCACGTCACTGAATTTGGCAAAAAGAGTTTGCTGATGACATTTGAGGAAAAAATTTCAGTAAAAGAATGGGGAGAATCTGCACCACAAGTGATTAAGAACTATAGCAGTGATTTTTTTTTTTTTTTAATGAATAAACATTGACTATCTTTTACAGATGCTGGAGAAGGAAATGGCAATCCACTCCAGTACTCTTGCCTAGGAAATCCCATGGACAGAGAAGCCTGGTAGGCTACTGTCCATGGGGTGGCAAAGAATTGGACACGACTGAGCAACTTTACTTACTTACTTACAGATGATGATCAAGGAAGGAGAGAAAATGATGACAAAATATAGCTTGAAGGGTAGAACGATCAAGCATTAGTTTCTGCTTTGGTGATATGTATGTTCAGATCAGATCAGATCAGTCGCTCAGTCGTGTCTAACTCTTTGCGACCCCATGAATCACAGCACGCCAGGCCTCCCTGTCCAACACCAACTCCCGGAGTTCACTCAATCTCACGTCCATCGAGTCAGTGATGCCACCCAGCCATCTCATCCTCTGTCGTCCCCTTCTCCTCCTGCCCCCAATCCCTCCCAGCATCAGAGTCTTTTCCAGTGAGTCAACTCTTCGCATGAGGTGGCCAAAGTACTGGAGTTTCAGCTTTAGCATCATTCCTTCCAAAGAAATCCCAGAGCTGATCTCCTTCAGAATGGACTGGTTGGATCTCCTTGCAGTCCAAGGGACTCTCAAGAGTCTTCTCCAACACCACAGTTCAAAAGCATCAATTCTTCGGCGCTCAGCCTTCTTCACAGTCTAACTCTCACATCCATACATGACCACAGGAAAAACCATAGCCTTGACTAGATGGACTTTTGTTGTTAGATATATGCAATATGTTTATGTGCTGTGTGATATATATGTGTATCCACCTGTATGTATGTATGTGTGTGTGTATATATATACATATATATATATACACATAAATCCTCAGTGTTAGAGTTGGAGGAAACATTGGTCCAACTTTCTCTTCATTTTACACACAAAGAAAATGAGATCCAAGGAAGAAAGTGAAATATCCAATGTTACACTATCAGTTTTGCTTGGAGCATAGATCAAGAAGTTTTGAGTCCTTATCTATTAGAGACTTGAAACAAACCAATTTATCAGAAAAAATAAATAAATAAATAAAACTGATTTCTTTTCTGTATGTTACCTGCTATAATGAACAGACCTAAGCTCTCCCCCATGATCCATGTCTCCTGGTATTCACACCCTTGAGAAATACTTCTCATCAGTGTGTGGGACCTGTGACATGCTTATAATGAATTGGAAGAAAGCTATGACAAATCTACGTAGTGTATTAAAAAGCAGAGACATTATTTTGCCAACAAAGCTATGTATAGTTGAAGCTATAGTTTTCCCAGTAGTCATGTATGGATGTGAGAGTTGGACCATAAAGAACCCTGAGTGCCAAAGAACTGCTGCTTTCAAACTGTGTTGCTGGTTAAGACTCTTGAGAGTCCCTTGGACTGCAAGGAGATGAACCAGTCAGTCCTAAAGGAAATCAACCCTGAATATTCATTGGAAGGACTGATGCTGAAGCTGAAGCTTCAATACTTTGGCCATGTGATGCAAAGAGCCAACTCATTGGAAAAGACCCTGACGCTGGGAAAGACTGAGGGCAAGAGGAGAAGGGGAGACGGAGGATGAGACAGTTGGATGGCATCATTTACTCAATGGACATAAATTGGAGCAAATTCTGGGAGATGCTGAAGGATGTGGAAGTCTGGTGTGCTGCAATCCATGCATTCTCTAAGAGTTAGTCACAACTGAGCGACTGATCAACGACAGTAACAGGATGTCAGTTCTCTAATTATATTACATGACATTTTAACATCTGTCTTGGTGAGAGGCTCTCTCCCTTGCTGGATTTGATAAATACAAGTACCACATTGCAGACACCCACATGGCAGGGAACTCCAGCCAGCAGCCAACCAAAGAAACGGAGACCCTCAGTCCAATAAAGTGAAAGTGAAAAGTGAAACTGCGACGCCATGGACTGTAGCCCACCAAGCCCCTCTGTCCATGGGATTTCCCAGGCAAGGGTACTGGAGTGGGTTGCCATTTCCTTCCCCAGGGGACCTTCCCAACACAGGGATCGAAACCAGGTCTCCCACATTGCAGGCAGACACTTTACCATCTGAGCCACCAGGGAAACCTCAGTCGAATAAGCCACAAGGAATTGAATTCCACCAACAATGGTGTGAACTCAGAAGTGGATCCTTCTCCATTTGAGCCTTGAGATGAGGCTGCAGCCCCAGCAGGCACTCTGGCTGAATCTCTCAGATGAGACATTGAAACACAGATCTCAATGAAGCAGTGCCCAGAATCCCAACCCACAGAAACTGGGATAATATATATATGCTATTTGGAACCTCCAAGTTTGTGATGATATTGTTACACATCAAGAGAAAACTAGTACACCTCACATACCAATGCACATGCACACACGCGTTCACAGAAGTATAGATGCAACCCATCACAGATACAAAATTCTCCAAATATATCTGAAATCCTCTCATATTTCTCCATCACCACTGTCACCAGCCATCAAGAGACATTATCTTTTTGCTCTCTACTCACTGCTTCAAATTTGAGGTGAATTCCTCTTCTGCACCCTGCTTGGCACAAGGAAGAAAGGGTAGATACCTGCTCACCCACTTGCTCCTAGATAACTATCCTCCTCAGCATTGCATCAGGTTATCACAATTGTTCCCACCTGTTTCAATGGTTCTGCATGTGACCAGTCATCTCTGCTTCCATCTTTAAACTGTAGGAAAGTGTTAGTGGCTCAGTTGTGTCCAACTCTCTGTGACCCCATGGAATATAGCCCACCAGGCTCCTCTGTCCAGGGAACTCTCCAGACAAGAATACTGGAGTGGGTTGCCATTCCCTTCTCCAGGGGATCTTCCTGACCCAGGGATCGAATTCGGGTTTCCTGCACCAAAGGCAGATTCTTTCCATCTCTGCGAGATACCTTATTCCTGTTCTCCTCTGACATCAATCTTTTTTTATTTTTCCAGTGTTGTTATAATTAAAAAAAAAAAAGAAGTTATCTTTTCCATATTATTTCTAGGGATGTGGTGAAGGAGCAGGAGGTGGATGCCTATGTTCCATCTGTCATTTTGTTACAATACCCTTTCCAAAGTAATTTTCACTATATTATGCTGCCTCTCCCCAAATCCATTTATGGACACTTTTCCTGGAACTAAATTCTGGCAGGGACTTTTTATAATGGTTCTAGTAAGTACTATACAGCCACTGCAAATTATATTTATGGAGAATGTTTAATGGTATTGCCAAATTTTCACACTATAATGTAAGTAATAAGGTGGTATAAAAACTGTATGAGTCTTCATTCTCCTTGAGGCAAAATTTTAAGCCATACTATTGAATGATATTTAAAGGAAAACAGAAAAGGAATTGGAAACAGACCTTGAGAAATTTCAAAAAGAGAAGTAGAAAGAGAGAAAGCTATATATATATATATACACACACACACACATATATATTGGGTTGGCCCCAGAATTCATTCAGTTAGTGAATACATTTTTCAAAAAAGTTCTTGGTTGAAATGAAAAACGTGTCTTTTATTTTTACTTAAAAATCAAACAAACTTTTTGGCCAACCATATATACAGAGAGGGACTTCCCTGGTGACTCAGTGGTAAAGAATCTGCCTGCAATGCAGGAGACCCAGGTTCAGTCCCTGGGCAGGGAAGATCCTGTGGAGGAGGGCATGGCAAATCACTCCAGTACTGTTGCCTGGAGAATCCCATGGACAGAGGAGCCTGGCAGGCTACAGTCCATGGTGTCACACAGAGTCAGACACAACTGAAGTGACTAAGCAACAGCAGCAGCAGCACAGAGAGAGAGGGGGGCTTCCCTGGTGGCTTAGACGGTAAAGAATCTTCTGCAATGCAGGGTTTGACCCAGGAAGATCCCCTGGAGAAGGAAATGGCTTCCCACTTGAGTGTTCTTGTCTGGAGAATCTCACAGACAGAGGAGCTTGGCAGGCTACAGTCATAGGGTCACAAACAATCAGACACAATTGAGTAACTAACTCTTTCACTTTTCATATTTATATAAAGAGAGAGAGAGAGAGAAAGCAGTAAACAAGACTGCGGAAATCCTGGGAGGCTTCCTGGAGTTGGACATAAGTGGCTGATTCCTATAGGAGAGTAGAAAAGACCCAAGAGAAGTGAGCAAAGGAATTGCAGATCAAAGGGTCAACGGAGGTAAAAAAAGAGGATGAGAAAAGCATTGTAAATTTTAGGCGTTGAGACATTCAAATCACAGGATCTGGCACAAAAGGTGCATTTTTATAAGCATTTTTAAATATATTAATTAATTGAAACTAATGGACTAATTAATAAAGCAAAAGAAAAAAAAGTTCTGAATGAAATCAATATTGTAGCATCTTTATAGCAGCCAAACAGCATCAACCTTGAACCGTCTGGGGAGCCATGTCCTAAAGCTTGCTGCCCTCTGCAGGCTGTCAGCGTAACAGGCGCTGCTCAGAGAAGCTTAAGTCTTGGTCTGCCTCCAGCTCCTGCATCACTGTGCATGCGTCATCCCACTTTGAACCAGCCCCGCTCTGTCTGTCCCAGTATCTTCACAGAGATAATGCAGCCGGGGGCCAACAGCGAGGTACCAGGAATTGTTAGCGCCCAAAACAGCAGCCCATCGACTCTCGTTAAACGTGTGCTCTGTGTGCTCAGTCATGTCCGACTCAGACCCCCGACTGTAGCCCACCAGCCTCCTCTGTCCATGGAAACCTCCAAGCAAGAACACTGGAGTGGGTTGCCATTTCCTCCTCCAGGGGATCTTTGGCAGGCAGATTCGTTTACCACAATACCAGCTGGGAAACACCTTTAATCTATCTCCACTGTTTCTGAGCTCCTAGTCCATCTGTCAGAGCAGAGATTGTCCTACAACAATTGTCAGAGAACAATCACTCTAACGTGGCCTTTGGCTATCATTACTTCCTGTATTTTTCCATTCCTCAGTTTCATCAGAGAAGAACATAACACAGGCTTTAGGTAAGAAATGAGAGATTCCTGTTGGCACAGTTCGTCCAAGAATATCTGTTTCCTCAGTTTCCCAAGCAGAGAAGCAAACCAATTGAAAATAAATACTAAATAAATAAAGAATTTAAAATATCATCAGGGCTCCTAAATGTCATAAAACAGTGGACCCTATATCCTTTAGTGATTGCTGTGATTCTGTTCATTATTTTATATATGACTCAATAGAATACTCCTTTGTCAGCACACAACCATTGCATCAAAACAGAAGAATTTTCCTGACATCAAGCTTAATGTTCTCTATATAATTAAAGTTTGAAAGTCAGAAATTTGGAGATAACTTCAAAACCAGAAGTGAATAAAGACTGTTATCTAAAGTACCATGAAAAAGAACTTTTTAAAGTTTTGATCTTATTATTCAGTGTATTTATTCAGACAGTCAACAAATATCTCTTCAGTATCCTTTATGTAGAAAGTACTTTCCCAGTCACTGTTGAAAATATAAAGATTAAAAGATATAGTCACAGACCTTCAGGAATTTGCAAAGGGAGTGGAAAAAGGAGATAGAACGAATTGTGCTGATACCTAAGAACACCAAGAGCCATCAGAAGGTAAATTCACTCTCTGGGTTTAGAGTGAGATGGAGGGAGTCAGACTGGAGACCTAAGAGTCATGAAAAAAGATGGGAAAAGCCGTGATGAAGGATGCCATGACAATAACCATGATAGAAATAAAAATTAGAATTAAATAAACTGTCCTTTCTATAAAGTAGAGAAGAGTAAATAGTGAGTCCAGCCAAGAGCAATGAAAAGCTTTATCTTTGAAATAACAGTAATAGTAGAATTAATGAACCTACAGAGAAACAAAGTATTCATGTTAAGCCTAGAGAACCAAACTGCCTTCCCAGGTCTAACAGAGAATTGAGACATCTTCTCACCAATAAAACCACACTTATTTTTAACTAGTTCCAGGCAAGTTGCCCAAATGTTTCTTAGATATAGGCTATTTTCATCTTTTCTTTTCTGAGCACTCTCTTATGGCATAGATAGAAAATAGAACTATTCCTATATGAAGAGTCTGAGTATTGGATTAATATTTTAAAACCCTTTGTGAACATCTTCTAAAAGCCCATAAAATTCAGACTGTTTCCTTACACAAGGAAGTGATATATCACTTAATATCACTATGTCCTTGGGAAAGAAGAAAAGAAGTAGAGAGAAGTTTTAAAAAAACAAAACTAAAATGATGATCACGGCTGCCATTAAATAAACTTTATTGTAACAAAGAAAACAAATTATGACCACTGGTCAAGTTTCAGACCTGGATTTTGTAACCTCTAAAAATTTTACGTTCTTCTGGACATCAGTAGTTTCCACTGCACTTGGAACATCCACAGAATTCCCAGCAACCCAGAAAGGACTATTCTGACAGACTGGCCATTATTAACATTATAATTAGCACCAATAAGTTGTTGTTGTTCAGTTTCTCAGTCATGTCCAAGTCTCTACAGTCCCATGAACTGCAGTACACCAGGCTCCCCTGTCCAATTCGTGTCCACTGAGTTGGTAAGAATAACAACAAAAATTACTATTTGTTTAATACTTAATGTATTTGCCTCTCCTCTAAGTGTTTTACATGCATTATTTCTCATAATCTTCACAAAATCCTGATGAGGAATCACCGTCTACTCTTATGCCCATATTTTAGTTGAGGACACTGAGGAAAAGAGATCAGATCAGATCAGATCAGATCAGTCGTTCAGTCATGTCCGACTCTTTGCGACCCCATGAATCGCTGCACGCCAGGCCTCCCTGTCAAAAACCAATCCTGGAGTTCACTGAGACTCATGTCCATCGAGTCAGCGATGCCATCCAGCCATCTCATCCTCTGGCGTCCCCTTCTCCTCCTGCCCCCAATCCATCCCAGCATCAGAGTCTTTTCCAATGAGTCAACTCTTCGCATGAGGTGGCCAAAGTACTGGAGCTTCAGCTTTAGCATCATTCCTTCCAAAGAAATCCCAGGGCTGATCTCCTTCACAATGGACTGGTTGGATCTCCTTGCAGTCCAAGGGACTCTCAAGAGTCTTCTCCAACACCACAGTTTAAAAGCATCAATTCTTTGGCACTCAGCCTTCTTCACAGTCCAACTCTCACATCCATACATGACCACAGGAAAAACCATAGCCTTCAGTAGACGAACCTTTGTTGGCAAAGTAATGTCTGTGCTTTTGAATATGCTATCTAGGTTGGTTATAACTTTCCTTCCAAGGAGTAAGCGTCTTTTAATTTCATAGCTGCAGTCACCATCCGCAGTGATTTTGGAGCCCAGAAAAATAAACTCTGACACTGTTTCCACTGTTTTCCCATCTATTTCCCATGAAGTGTTGGGACCGGATGCCATGATCTTCATTTTCTGAATGTTGAGCTTTAAGCCAACTTTTTCACTCTCCACTTTCAATTTCATCAAGAGGCTTTTGAGTTCCTCTTCACTTTCTGCCATAAGGGTGGTGTCATCTGCATATCTGAGGTTATTGATATTTCTCCCAGCAATCTTGATTACAGCTTGTGTTTCTTCCAGTCCAGTGTTTCTCATGATGTACTCTGCATATAAGTTAAACAAACAGGGTGACAATATACAGCCTTGACGAACTCCTTTTCCTATTTGGAACCAGTCTGTCGTTCCATGTCCAGTTCTAACTGTTGCTTCCTGACCTGCATATAGGTTTCCCAAGAGGCAGCTCAGGTGGTCTGGTATTCCCATCTCTTTCAGAATTGTCCACAGTTTATTGTGATCCACACAGTCAAAGGCTTTGGCATAGTCAATAAAGCAGAAATAGATGCTTTTCTGGAACTCTCTTGCTTTTTCCATGTTCCAACGAATGTTGGCAATTTGGTCTCTGGTTCCTCTGCCTTTTCTAAAACCAGCTTGAACATCAGGAAGTTCACGGTTCACATATTGCTGAAGCCTGGCTTGGAGAATTTTGAGCATTACTTTACTAGCGTGTGAGATGAGTGCAATTGTGTGGTAGTTTGAGCATTCTTTGGCATTGCCTTTCTTTGGGATTGGAATGAAAACTGACCTTTTCCAGTCCTGTGGCCACTGCTGAGTTTTCCAAATTTGCTGGCATATTGAGTGCAGCACTTTCACAGCATCATCTTTCAGGATTTGGAATAGCTCAACTGGAATTCCATCACCCCCACTAGCTTTGTTCATAGTGATGCTTTCTGAGGCCCACTTGACCTCACATTCCAGGATGTCTGTCTCTAAGTGAGTGATCACACCATCATGATTATCTGGGTCATGAAGATCTTTTTTGTACAGTTCTTCTGTGTATTCTTGCCATCTCTTCTTAATATCTTCTGCTTCTGTTAGGTCCATACCATTTCTGTCCTTTATCGAGCCCATCTTTGCATGAAATATTCCTTTGGTATCTCTGATTTTCTTGAAGAGATCCCTAGTCTTTCCCATTCTGTTGTTTTCCTCTATTTCTTTGTATTGATCACTGAAGAAGGCTTTCTTATCTCTTCTTGCTATTCTTTGGAACTCTGCATTCAGATGTTTATATCTTCCCTTTTCTCCTTTGCTTTTTGCTTCTCTTCTTTACACAGCTATTTGTAAGGCCTCCCCAGACAGCCATTTTGCTTTTTTTGCATTTCTTTTCCATGGGGATGGTCTTGATCCCTGTCTCCTGTACAATGTCACGAACCTCATTCCATAGTTCATCAGGCACTCTATCTATCAGATCTAGGCCCTTAAATCTATTTCTCACTTTCACTGTATAATCATAAGGGATTTGATTTAGGTCATACCTGAATGGTCTAGTGGTTTTCCCTACTTTCTTCAATTTCAGTCTGAATTTGGCAATAAGGAGTTCATGGTCTGAGCCACAGTCAGCCCCCTGGTCTTGTTTTTGCTGACTGTATAGAGCTTCTCCATCTTTGGCTGCAAAGAATATAATCAATCTGATTTCGGTGTTGGCCATCTGGTGATGTCCATGTATACAGTCTTCTCTTGTGTTGTTGGAAGAGGATGTTTGTTATGATCAGTGCATTTTCTTGGCAAAACTCTATTAGTCTTTGCCCTGCTTCATTCCGTATTCCAAGGCCAAATTTGCCTGTTACTCCAGGTGTTTCTTGACTTCCTACTTTTGCATTCCAGTCCCCTATAATGAAAAGGACATCTTTTTTGGGTGTTAGTTCTAAAAGGTCTTGTAGGTCTTCATAGAACCATTCAACTTCAGCTTCTTCAGCGTTACTGGTTGAGGCATAGACTTGGATTACTGTGATACTGAATGGTTTGCTTTGGAAACGAACAGAGATCATTCTGTCATTTTTTTTTTTTAATTTTTTTAAAAATTTTTTTAAATTATTTATTTATTTATTTATTTTATTATTTATTTTTTTTATTTTTAAAATTAAAAAAATTTCAGGTATACACGTGCTCCCCATCCTGAACCCTCCTCCCTCCCCCTCCCCATACCATCCCCCTGGGCCGTCCCAGCGCACCAGCCCCAAGCATCCAGCATCGTGCACTGAACCTGGACTGGCATCTCGTTTCATACATGACATTTCACATGTTTCAATGCCATTCTCCCAAATCTTCCCACCCTCTCCCTCTCCCACAGAGTCCATAAGACTGTTCTATACATCAGTGTCTCTTTTGCTGTCTCGTATACAGGGTTATCGTTACCATCTTTCTAAATTCCATATATATGCGTTAGTATACTGTATTTATGTTTTTCCTTCTGGCTTACTTCACTCTGTATAATAGGCTCCAGTTTCATCCATCTCATTAGAACTGATTCAAATGTATTCTTTTTAATGGCTGAGTAATACTCCATTGTGTATATGTACCACAGCTTTCTTATCCATTCATCTGCTGTTGGACATCTAGGTTGCTTCCATGTCCTGGCTATTATAAACAGTGCTGCGATGAACATTGGGGTACACGTGTCTCTTTCCCTTCTGGTTTCCTCAGTGTGTATGCCAAGCAGTGGGATTGCTGGCTCATAAGGCAGTTCTATTTCCAGTTTTTTAAGGAATCTCCACACTGTTCTCCATAGTGGCTGTACTAGTTTGCATTCCCACCAACAGTGTAAGAGGGTTCCCTTTTCTCCACACCCTCTCCAGCATTTATTATTTGTAGACTTTTGGATCGCAGCCATTCTGACTGGAGTGAAATGGTACCTCATAGTGGTTTTGATTTGCATTTCTCTGATAAGGAGTGATGTTGAGCATCTTTTCATGTGTTTGTTAGCCATCTGTATGTCTTCTTTGGAGAAATGTCTATTTAGATCTTTGGCCCATTTTTTGATTGGGTCATTTATTTTTCTGGAGTTGAGCTGTAGGAGTTGCTTGTATATTTTTGAGATTAGTTGTTTGTCGGTTGCTTCATTTGCTATTATTTTCTCCCATTCTGAAGGCTGTCTTTTCACCTTGCTAATAGTTTCCTTTGATGTGCAGAAGCTTTTAAGTTTAATTAGGTCCCATTTGTTTATTTTTGCTTTTATTTCCAATATTCTGGGAGGTGGGTCATAGAGGATCCTGCTGTGATGTATGTCAGAGAGTGTTTTGCCTATGTTCTCCTCTAGGAGTTTTATAGTTTCTGGTCTTATGTTGAGATCTTTAATCCATTTTGAGTTTATTTTTGTATATGGTGTTAGAAAGTGTTCTAGTTTCATTCTTTTACAAGTGGTTGACCAGTTTTCCCAGCACCACTTGTTAAAGAGATTGTCTTTAATCCACTGTATATTCTTGCCTCCTTTGTCAAAGATAAGCTGTCCATATGTGCGTGGATTTATCTCTGGGCTTTCTATTTTGTTCCATTGATCTATATTTCTGTCTTTGTGCCAGTACCATACTGTCTTGATAACTGTGGCTTTGTAGTAGAGCCTGAAGTCAGGTAGGTTGATTCCTCCAGTTCCATTCTTCTTTCTCAAGATCGCTTTGGCTATTCGAGGTTTTTTGTATTTCCATACAAATTGTGAAATTATTTGTTCTAGCTCTGTGAAGAATACTGTTGGTAGCTTGATAGGGATTGCATTGAATCTATAAATTGCTTTGGGTAGTATACTCATTTTCACTATATTGATTCTTCCAATCCATGAACATGGTATATTTCTCCATCTATTAGTGTCCTCTTTGATTTCTTTCACCAGTGTTTTATAGTTTTCTATATACAGGTCTTTAGTTTCTTTAGGTAGATATATTCCTAAGTATTTTATTCTTTTCGTTGCAATGGTGAATGGAATTGTTTCCTTAATTTCTCTTTCTGTTTTCTCATTATTAGTGTATAGGAATGCAAGGGATTTCTGTGTGTTGATTTTATATCCTGCAACTTTACTATAATCATTGATTAGTTCTAGTAATTTTCTGGTGGAGTCTTTAGGGTTTTCTATGTAGAGGATCATGTCATCTGCAAACAGTGAGAGTTTTACTTCTTCTTTTCCAATTTGGATTCCTTTTATTTCTTTTTCTGCTCTGATTGCTGTGGCCAAAACTTCCAAAACTATGTTGAATAGTAATGGTGAAAGTGGGCACCCTTGTCTTGTTCCTGACTTTAGAGGAAATGCTTTCAATTTTTCACCATTGAGGATAATGTTTGCTGTGGGCTTGTCATATATAGCTTTTATTATGTTGAGGTATGTTCCTTCTATTCCTGCTTTCTGGAGAGTTTTTATCATAAATGGGTGTTGAATTTTGTCAAAGGCTTTCTCTGCATCTATTGAGATAATCATATGGTTTTTGTTTTTCAATTTGTTAATGTGGTGTATTACATTGATTGATTTGCGGATATTGAAGAATCCTTGCATCCCTGGGATAAAGCCCACTTGGTCATGGTGTATGATCTTTTTAATGTGTTGTTGGATTCTGATTGCTAGAATTTTGTTAAGGATTTTTGCATCTATGTTCATCAGTGATATTGGCCTGTAGTTTTCTTTTTTTGTGGCATCTTTGTCAGGTTTTGGTATTAGGGTGATGGTGGCCTCATAGAATGAGTTTGGAAGTTTACCTTCCTCTGCAATTTTCTGGAAGAGTTTGAGCAGGATAGGTGTTAGCTCTTCTCTAAATTTTTGGTAGAATTCAGCTGTGAAGCCGTCTGGACCTGGGCTTTTGTTTGCTGGAAGGTTTTTGATTACAGTTTCAATTTCCGTGCTTGTGATGGGTCTGTTAAGGTTTTCTATTTCTTCCTGGTCGAGTTTTGGAAAGTTGTACTTTTCTAAGAATTTGTCCATTTCTTCCTCGTTGTCCATTTTATTGGCATATAATTGTTGATAATAGTCTCTTATGATCCTTTGTATTTCTGTGTTGTCTGTTGTGATCTCTCCATTTTCGTTTCTAATTTTATTGATTTGATTTTTCTCCCTTTGTTTCTTGATGAGTCTGGCTAATGGTTTGTCAATTTTATTTATCCTTTCAAAGAACCAGCTTTTGGCTTTGTTGATTTTTGCTATGGTCTCTTTTGTTTCTTTTGCATTTATTTCTGCTCTAATTTTTAAGATTTCTTTCCTTCTACTAGCCCTGGGGTTCTTCATTTCTTCCTTTTCTAGTTGCTTTAGGTGTAGAGTTAGGTTATTTATTTGACTTTTTTCTTGTTTCTTGAGGTGTGCCTGTATTGCTATGAACTTTCCCCTTAGGACTGCTTTTACCGTGTCCCACAGGTTTTGGGTTGTTGTGTTTTCATTTTCATTCGTTTCTATGCAAATTTTGATTTCTTTATTGATTTCTTCTGTGATTTGTTGGTTATTCAGCAGCGTGTTGTTCAGCCTCCATATGTTGGAATTTTTAATAGTTTTTCTCCTGTAATTGAGATCTAATCTTACTGCATTGTGGTCAGAAAAGATGCTTGGAATGATTTCTATTTTTCTGAATTTACCAAGGCTAGCTTTATGGCCCAGGATGTGATCTATCCTGGAGAAGGTTCCATGTGCGCTTGAGAAAAAGGTGAAATTCATTGTTTTGGGATGAAATATCCTATAGATATCAATTAGGTCTAACTGGTCTATTGTATCGTTTAAAGTTTGTGTTTCCTTGTTAATTTTCTGTTTAGTTGATCTATCCATAGGTGTGAGTGGGGTATTAAAGTCTCCCACTATTATTGTGTTATTGTTAATTTCTCCTTTCATACTTGTTAGCATTTGTCTTACATACTGCGGTGCTCCCATGTTGGGTGCATATATATTTATAATTGTTATATCTTCTTCTTGGATTGATCCTTTGATCATTATGTAGTGACCTTCTTTGTCTCTTTTCACAGCCTTTGTTTTAAAGTCTATTTTATCTGATATGAGTATTGCTACTCCTGCTTTCTTTTGGTCCCTATTTGCATGGAAAATCTTTTTCCAGCCCTTCACTTTCAGTCTGTATGTGTCCCCTGTTTTGAGGTGGGTCTCCTGTAGACAACATATGTAGGGGTCTTGTTTTTGTATCCATTCAGCCAGTCTTTGTCTTTTGGTTGGGCCATTCAACCCATTTACGTTTAAGGTAATTACTGTTAAGTATGATCCCGTTGCCATTTACTTTATTGTTTGGGGTTCGAATTTATACACCATTTTTGTGTTTCCTGTCTAGAGAATATCCTTTAGTATTTGTTGGAGAGCTGGTTTGGTGGTGCAGAATTCTCTCAGCTTTTGCTTGTCTGAGAAGCTTTTGATTTCTCCTTCATACTTGAATGAAATCCTTGCTGGGTACAATAATCTGGGCTGTAGGTTATTTTCTTTCATCATTTTAAGTATGTCTTGCCATTCCCTCCTGGCTTGAAGAGTTTCTATTGAAAGATAAGCTGTTATCCTTATGGGATTTCCCTTGTGTGTTATTTGTTGTTTTTCCCTTGCTGCTTTTAATATTTGTTCTTTGTGTTTGATCTTTGTTAATTTGATTAATATGTGTCTTGGGGTGTTTCGCCTTGGGTTTATCCTGTTTGGGATTCTCTGGGTTTCTTGGACTTGGGTGATTATTTCCTTCCCCAGTTTAGGGAAGTTTTCAACTATTATCTCCTCAAGTATTTTCTCATGGTCTTTCTTTTTGTCTTCTTCTTCTGGAACCCCTATGATTCGAATGTTGTAGCGTTTAATATTGTCCTGGAGGTCTCTGAGATTGTCCTCATTTCTTTTAATTCGTTTTTCTATTCTCTCTGATTCATTTATTTCTACCATTCTATCTTCTAATTCACTAATCCTATCTTCTGCCTCTGTTATTCTACTATTTGTTGCCTCCAGAGTGTTTTTAATTTCATTTATTGCATTATTCATTATATATTGACTCTTTTTTATTTCTTCTAGGTCCTTGTTAAACCTTTCTTGCATCTTCTGAATCCTTGTCTCCAAGCTATTTATCTGTGATTCCACTTTAATTTCAAGATTTTGGATCAATTTCACTATCATTATTCGAAATTCTTTATCAGGTAGATTCCCTATCTCTTCCTGTTTTGTTTGGTTTGGTGGGCATTTATCCTGTTCCTTTATCTGCTGGGTATTCCTCTGTCTCTTCATCTTGTTTAAATTGCTGAGTTTGGGGTGTCCTTTCTGTATTCTGGCAGTTTGTGGAGTTCTCTTTATTGTGACTTTTCCTCGCTGTGTGTGGGTTTGTACAGGTGGCTTGTCAAGGTTTCCTGGTTAGGGAAGCTTGTGTCGGTGTTCTGATGGGTGGAGCTGTGTTTCTTCTCTTTGTTCAGTCGCGCTGTGGGGAGGGAGGGAGGGATGCTGCAAACAAATAACACTGGCGTGCGCTCGCAGTGCCTCAGCCACACTGGGTCTGCCCCCGCTCACGGCGCGTGTAGCCTCCCTGCCCACACCGCTCGGGCTCTAAGTTGTTCCGCCGGGAACAATCCGAGGCTGGCCCTGGGTTGCATGTACCTCCCAGGTCCAAGCCGCTCAGGTTCAGGCACTCGGGAGTCCTCAGAGGCGCAGACTCAGTTGGGCCTGAGTTTTGTGCTCTTCCCAGGTCCGAGCAGCTCAAGTGATGAGGTGTTTGGCGAGCGCCAATGCTGCGACTTATCGCCTCCCCACCACTCGGTTATCTGGGCGTAAAACCGGCGCACCTTCTCAGGCAGATGTTAACCGTCCAGACCCCCAAGAAGTTTTAGTTAGCAAAGAAGCCTGTTTACAGTTTTATAGATAATGTCTCTCTGGGGCTGCGATTGCCCCCTTCCGGCTCTGGCTGCCTGTCACCGGAGGGGGAAGGTCTGCAGCCGGCTATCTCTGTTCAATTCTTTGTTCCATGCGCGGGCCTGGCGGTGTCTTAAGTTGGGGCTGGCTTTTCGCGTGGTAGATATCCCACAGTCTGGTTTGCTAGCCCAGATTATTTCGCTCAGATAGTGCTCAGGGTATTCAGGCCAGATTCTTACTCTAAGCGATGCAGCCCGCGCTGCGCCTCCCTGCCCAGCCCCCGCTTGCTAATGGCGCGTGCAGGCGTCTACGCTGCTTCTCCGCTGGGGGAGTTACCGTAGGACTCGCAATCTTCAAGTTTTAATTGTTTATTTATTTTTTCTTCCTGTTATGTTGCCCTCTGTGCTTCCAAAGCTCGGCACAGATTCGGCAGTGAGAAGGTTTCCTGGTGTTTGGAAACTTCTCTCTTTTTAAGACTCCCTTCCCGGGACGGAACTCCGTCCCTCCCTCTTTGTCTCTTTTTTTGTCTTTTATATTTTTTCCTACCTCCTTTCGAAGAGTTGGATTGCTTTTCTGGGTGCCTGATGTCCTCTGCCGGCATTCAGAAGTTGTTTTGTGGAATTTACTCGACGTTTAAATGCTCTTTTGATGAATTTGTGGGGGAGAAAGTGTTCTCCCTGTCCTACTCCTCCGCCATCTTGGCCATTCTGTCATTTTTGAGATTGCATCCTAAAGTAATTTATCCAGGGTCATGTGGCTCTTATGTTGTCAAGAGTTCGAAGTACCATCTGAGAGGCATGGGTGAAATGATAAGAGTAAGTGATAGAATAAGCAAGAGTCTAATAAAGCAATAGCTTAGGACACAAACCAAGGTAAAAGCTTGAGTCAGATCACGTGACTCTGTATTTTGTTTGATGATTTTGTTGTGCCTTTTAGCAGAAAACAGTGGCTCAGAAAATCTTAGACTATCAGGATTGTTGTGTTCCCCAACATTGGGTTCTAGTGCAAAGAAAGGAGATAAAAATAGCAAGAGATGCTGCACACAAAAAAGAAAGAAAGAAAAGAGATTTCCCTGGCACTGTGTAGAACTAAGATCCCACATGTGTGCCACCAAAAAGAAAAGAAAAAGAGAGAGAGAGAGATCCTGGACTATCTCAGAAAAGCCAAATTAAGTTGGGTAACAGAGGTATCTAGGTAGAACTGAATTGATAGGTAGGCATGTAGGGGAGTGGAGAAGGAAATGGCAACCCACTCTAGTGTTCTTGCCTGGAGAATCCCAGGGATGGGGAGCCTGGTGGGCTGCCGTCTATGGGGTCGCACAGAGTCGGACACGACTGAAGCGACTTAGCAGCAGCAGCAGCAGCATGTAGGGGAGAGGAGAGTAGCCTTTCATTGTGCAGCTTTCATAGAAGTATTTGTTTAATACTGTGATTGACTCATGATGTTACCATCAAAAAAGAAAAATGGCACAGTTCCCAGAAAGGGCAATTTGGCACTGTCTAGGAAAATTTCATATACATTTGCTTTTTGACTAAGATACTTCTTAAGTGTCTGTCTCAATGATTCAATGGCAAGTTATTCATTGCCTCACTATTTTTAAAGGTAAATGGTTGAAAACAACCCACATTTTTACCAACAGTAGACAGGCTGAATAAACTATGCTACATCTATATAATTTTGTAGTCAAGCAACTCTGAAGCAATTGGGGGAAGATCCCTGTGTGCCCACAAGGGATTTCTAAGAAATAAATTCTTAGAATTTCTAAGCAAGAATGTCACAGTACAGCACATTTTCGTCATGCTACATACTGGGTAAGAAAAAGGCATATACAAATATTTTGGAGAAGGCAATGGCACTCCACTCCAGTATTCTTGCCTGGAGAATCCCATGGACAAAGAAGCCTGGTGGGCTACAGTCCATGGGGTCGCAAAGAGTCAGACATGACTGAGTGACTCACACACACACATACACACACACAAATATTTACCCACCTTTGCTTACAATGTTTAAAAGAATGGAAAAATAAATCAAAAACTTGTAAAAATAGTTACCAGTACAAGGAGAACAGGATGCAGGGCGTAGGATATACCTCCTTTCATATATTTGAATTTGTAATCATGTAACTTAATAAATTTCAAAAATTAAATAGAAAGAAAGAAGGAATCTGAAAATTGAAAGCAATGTGAAGCAAATGAATCTAACTAAATCTCATGATGGTGGTGTAACCCCTCAAAGAATTATTTCAAGTGATTTTTAACATACAGAGTTTGTACTGCACATCCCTGGAGGTAAAATAATCCTAAAATGAAAAGAAATGGCTTCAAAATCTTTGAATTTATATTCAGTAATCTCGTTGTTAGTAATAACATTTGTTCTGTTATTCCAAAACTATTAAAGCTATCAGAAAGTGTAAATAAAAAACAAAGATTTTCAGCTTAAGATGCTGGAAAAGCTTATATTCAAAGAAGTAAGATAAAAATCCTATAAATTCAAATTAGAACTATCGGGGGGGGGAATCAGTGCATGCTTTTCTCCTTAAAAATTATAAGCTTCCTAGTTTTGTCTACTAAAATTGTCTACAATGACAGCTCAGTAGCAATGAGGGCAAATAGCATTCAGATTGTGTGTTCTTAGCATCATTTTGAATTAAAAGGAAAGAATTTCCTAGGGAAATGACTGGTTCCAGGTCTGGCAGGAAATGTGGAAAATGAGCCACAGACATCTATGTGACTGGGAAAGGGGCGGGGAGGGCAGGAGTGGGGGAAGAAAGTAAAAGGAATAGCAGCCTCTAGACCAGGGTTTCTCAGCCTTGGTACTATTGACACTTGGAGTCCATTCTTTGGTTGCAGACTGCCCAGTCCACTGTATGATGTGTATTTAGCAGCATCCAGGCACCTTAAAGTCATGTAACTATTTTAATAAATTTCGAATATTAAATTGAAAGACAAAAGGAATCTGAAATTTGAAAGCAATGTGAAACAAATGAATCTGATTTAAATAAGTACTTTTATTCCGACTCAACCCAAATATATAACTCTTATTAAAATATTTAGGGTAGGACAAAAGTAGATAAAGAACATAGACTGAAAAAAATAGCATTTATGTTTGCAACTTGGGAGAAAAAAGTAAGAAAACATTTCAGAAAGAAACAGGATAATTAGAGACCAAAAAGAGAACTTGGTGATTCATTTAAGATTTTTAATATTCATAACTTTTCTTTGAAATATTGAGACAAAATGTCAGTCCTATGACTGTAAGAGAGAACAGTTAAAGCCTTGTGCCAAGAATAGGGATCTCTTCTATGAAATATCTTTTATTCAGTAAAAGAAATTCAAATCTGAAGTTTACTACTAAATGGAAGATTACATTTTCTTAAAATAAATTCACTTCTAACAATAAGTTAGAATTGTTTAACAAAGTTTATTTTACAATGGCTTTATTTCACAAATATATGAATAAAAGTTTGTCTAATGAACAGTCCCCCAGAATTATCATAGTCCATGAGTTGTAGAAACCTGTCTTACATATTAAAATTTTCACTACTCTTAGTGAAAAACTCAACAGGAACTTATATGTCCTAAATAAGCATGAGTGTGATGTGGTATATTGTAATATTTAAATAAAGAGGAGAGATGTTTCATTTAATTTTCTAGTATTCTCAGAAACACTCTTCTGGATGTCATCTCTTAATAGGAAAACTAATTAAGCAGTTGACAACTTTCATTCACTTTCAAAGGACTATTCCAAGAAATACTGCAATCTTATCCTTTTATTTCCTTTCAAGGGAATATAAAACTTCTAAAACACATTTCCATGTAAATGCTTGAACTTCAGGGAGGTATTAATGAATGAACCATTACATCTGTTCAAATAGGAAAACAAAATAAGTGAGCTCTAAATCAGTTTATAAGAAAAAAGAAAGGAAAGAAAATCTTCACTGGGCGGGGGGAAATATCATTATACTATGTTCAGAAATGATTAAAAAGCCATGTGTCTTTCCAGCAATATCACAATGGCTTCTAATATCTCTGCTTCCAAACTCTTTCTTCTTCCTACCCATTTTTCAATTCTTTAAGTGTTCACAAAGCTCAGCACCATTTTATTGTATTCAACAGCTATCATTGACTTCCCGTTACTAAGTAGTTCAAATTTACTAACCACTAAGCTCCTCCACAGGCTCTTGCTCTTCCTTTCTGTGCACCAGGCAACTAGAATAAACACCATTTCCAAGTGTTCCATTGCTGATTCTTACTCTAAAATTTTAGTTCCTATTGACTCTGTTTATTGGAACGTCTCCTTTACTAAAACCATCTCAACCTTTGAGATACCCATGGCTCAAATGATAATCTGCCTGCAATGTGGGAGACATGGGTTCCATCCCTGGGTCAGGAAGATCCCCTGGAGGAGGGCATGGCAACCCACTCCAGTATTCTTGCCTGGAGAATCCCCATGGGCAGAGGAGCCTGGCAGGCTGCAGTCATGGGGTCACATCAGACATGACTGAGCGACGAACACACCATTTACATCATGATTCAATTAAATGCCACTTCTTCTAAGAAAGTAACCCAATCAACCTATCAAAAGTTACTTTGCCTAAATCTTTGACCCACTATTAGAGCAAAAGTATTCTTATTTTTTTACCTGAATAAGACTTGAATCACTTAAACTCTACCATGAAGTCCTTGAAAGGAAGGATGGCAATATTTTTCTCAGACCCACCTGGCTCTGGGTCTGCCAAAGTTCAAATGAAGGAGGGTTGTACAAACAGCCATCCACCGCCTTCAGCTGGACTTCTAAAAGTGGGTACCTCTGAGCGATTGCTCCTTTTCTGAGATGCGTGAATCATGCAGATAAAACCTTGGGAAACAGAGAATTATAAATTAACTTACCTGTAACAACATGGGTAATAGGACATGTTGTAGAGGAAAGAGCCCAGAAGGGAAGAAAAGCCCAGAAGGTTAGACAAACAAGGCTGGAGAGAAACGCAAAGAGGAAGCAGAGGAGAAGGATGGTTAAGTAGGAGCTGAAAGGGCAAAGACACTGACAAAAGAGAAGAAATCAAATGGAAATCTCCAAGGGAAATGGAAATTCAGAGAAGGAAGAAGCAATACAAAGAAGGATTTCAGTAACTTAAATTGCAAGATATGTGATATAATCCCTTCATCTTCATTCTCATCAATGCCTTGACATTGAAATTTGAGGTGATATGACTCGTGTAATGGAAAGTGATCGAGGTAAGGCTGCTCACTGCTCAAAAGCCAATTTAGAGGCAAGGCTGGTGGAAAGGAAAGTTTACTTTATTTTGGATGCCAGCAACAACGTCAAGGGGGGGGATTCCACCCCCGCCCCATCCAAGGCTGACTCCCCAACTGACAATCAATGGGCAAGGGATTTTATATATAGAGGGAGGTGGCTTCATGCAGAAACAGTACAGTAAGCTCTGCCAGTCATCTTGACATTGGTCATGTGGTGATTTGACCACTGTCATCTTGACTGATTTGGGGCTTCCCTGATAGCTCAGTTTGTAAAGAATCCGCCTGCAATGCAGGAGACCTGGGTTTGATCCCTAGGTTGGGAAGATCCCCTGGAGAAGGGAAAGCCTATCCACTCCAGTATTCTGGCCTGGAGAATTCCATGGACTGTATAGTTCATGGGGTCACAAACAGTAGGACAGGACTGAGCAACTTTCACTTCACTTTCATCTATTGAGGGCTTCCCATGTGGCTCAGCTGGTAAAGAATCCACCTGCAATGCAGGAGACCTGGGTTGGGAAGATCCCCTGGAGAAAGGAAAGGCTATCCACTCCAGTATTCTGGCCTGGAGAATTCCACAGATGAGTTCATGGGCTCCCAAAGAGTCAGACATGACTGAGCGACTTTCACTACACTTCATCTATTGATTTAGGTACAGTTTGTCTTCAGGTCCAGGGTAGGTTTGTTCCCAGTTTTCTGAGGCCAGTTCTTGGAATTGTAACAGCTTCTGTTATGGATACAGTCTTCAGTTCAGTTCAGTTCAATCACTCAGTTGTGTCCGACTCTTTGCAACCCCTTGAACCGTGGCACTCAAGGCCTCCCTGTCCATCACCAACTTCTGGAGTCCACCCAGCCCACCTCTGTCATCCCCTTCTCCTCCTGCCTTCAATCTTTCCAAGCAACAGGGTCTTTTTAAATGAGTCAGCTCTTTGCATCAGGTGGCCAGAGTATTGGAGTTTCAGCTTCAGCATCAGTGCTTCCAATGAATATTCAGGACTGATTTCCTTTAGGATTTGATCTCCTTACAGTTCAAGGGACTCTCAAGAGTCTTCTCCAACACCACAGTTCAAAAGCATCAACTCTTCAGTGCTCAGCTTTCTTCACAGTCCAACTCTCACATCCATACATGACCACTGGAAAAACCATAGCCTTGACTAGACAGACCTTTGTTGATAATGTCTCTGCTTTTGAATATGCTATCTAGGTTGGTCATAACTTTCCTTCCAAGGAGTAAGCGTCTTTTAATTTCATGGCTGCAATCACCATCTGCAGTGATTTTGGAGCCCCAAAAATAAAGTCAGCCACTGTTTCTACTGTTTCCCCATCTATTTGCCATGAAGTGATGGGACCGGATGCCATGATCTTAGTTTTCTGAATGTTGAGCTTTAAGCCAACTTTTTCACTCTCCTCTTTCACTTTCATCAAGAGGCTCTTCGGTTCTTCTTCACTTTCTGGTCACATGTAATGAACTTCTTCCACCTGATGAGGGTTTCAGTATCTACAAGACAGCTCACAAGATATGGCTCAGAATATTATTAATATCTATAGACTTTGAGAAGGAGTTAATATCTTTGACTTGGCTAATGACTAGACTATTATTATTTCATCCTATTTGGCTGGTTTTCTTTGTTTCTGGATTTTCTCACTCCTCTTATTAAACTTACTCTTTTAACCAAAGTTTTTCCATAAACAAAAAGCAGGCAGAGTACATGGGAGGGGAAGGACCGCAGGGTCCTGCTCTGTTTCACTTGAGGATGGACATAAGATCAGCCCTGGGTGAGAGAGCCTGATAGAAGGAAGTCCAATTACAGTGTTTTACAATTAATTCCATAATCACCCCATACCACAGTTTCATTTTCATTTGTTGGTTTGGGTACACATACAGGCTCCAGTAAAACTGGATTTGATAAACGTTTGATTCACTCATTGTCTAATATTCTTTTAATGTGTTTCATTGTGTAAAAGTCACAGCATACTAGTTTTACCATGCTTAACTGTATAGCTTGGTGGCAGTAAGTATATTCACTTTGTGGTGCAACTCTCACCATCTCCCAAATGTTTCACTTTCTAAACTGAAACTCTGTCCCCAGTAAATATTAACTCCCCACTTTCTTATCCCAGCCCCTGGCCTCTGAAAATGTTACATTCTGACTCTATGAATTTGACTATTCTAGATTTCTCGCTTCAAACAACATTTGTCTTGACCTATGGTATATTGGTCATTCTCTACTATTAATTTCATTATAAGATTCCTGTATAAAATGAAGCTCATCAGCTATTATTAAAGAGAGACAGTATCTTAACAGCAGGAATGAATTAACATTTGCAGCTAATGTTCCGTCTAATATTCAGAATTGTAGAAGCAGAATCCATTTTGTAGAATTGGACCTGGATGAAATTTGGTTTTATTTAGGTGGGATGTACTTAACTTTAGCAAAATTAACTTTGCTAAGGAATCAAAAAATGAATAAATAATGCCTCTGTCGCTAGTAACAGTCGTAATTGATCTGAGATTAACAGAACTTAAATCGGTGAGTTTTCTCTTTTCTATATTAACAAATTTATATTTTGTCTGCCAAAACAAAAACAAAAACTTGAAAGCACTGTGAGCCCTCTTCTTTTTAATACTTAACGCTATACTCTAAAGTGTACCTCTTCTTTTCCTATAACATTTCCATTCTCTCAGAGCCAAATAATCCCAGCTAGATATAAACAGCAGAATGTAGGGTTGGGGGGATAGGTGGAAGAATCTGAATAAATCAATTGTATTCAATTAATTTTTGTGACTATCAATCTTTAATTGGTGAAATTTCAGTCCCAGGAGAAGAGAAGAATTTGAATGGGTGATATTTTATTTTTTTCAAGGGGCCTTTAAGAGAGTCATAAATCCCTTCCTAGGTACTATTCCACCTTCAGTAAAGTGGAAGTTTCTTGTGAGAGAAAATGGCAAAACCCTTTCTTCTCTCCCAGGCACTACTTTGGCCTGGTCAAAAACTTGACTAATGAACAGGGAACGCTGCTCAACATTACGTAGCAACCTAAATGGGAAAAGAATTTGAAAAAGAACAGATACATATACAACTGTATCACTTTGCTGTACACCTGATATTATCACAACATTGTTAATCAGCTATACTCCAATATAAAATGAAAAGTGTTTTAAAAACTTGGCTGGTGAAGAACACTAAAATTTAAAAGAGCATGCTTGCTTCTACACTTTGATGTTTAAAAATCTTGAGACTTAAACTTAGTCTAAGATAAACCCAGGATCTCACTGAGTGGAGTTGAAAATTAGTATGCACCATCACATTTTAGCAAAGTTTTGATCACTTACATAAAATATATACATTCAACACAATGCTCTTGCCTGTCATCTAAGAGTTAATGTTTTGAAAAAAATAGATATGAAGATGATCCTTAAGCTGCCTACAATTGGCAGGCCCACTGTACACCACCTGAAACAATTAAAGTAAGTGAAAAGATAAGAACACTGCAGTTGCTTTACCAGCTGTGACAACTTAATAGAAAACAAACAAACAAAATATCTTCACTCCTTTAAACAGAGCAAACAGGGAAAGTAAACAAACAGGCGCCTCTGAAAATTTAGAAAAGCTTGTCCTTGGTCATTTAATATTTAAGGAGATACTTTCTAGATAATAAAGACAAGCTGGATGTTTAAGAACTGTGCATGCAGCTAATGTACTAAAAGCAACCATTAACTAAAAACCAATCTTTGAAACTTAGCCAGTTTGCAAAATGCTTTTACAGAGTCCACACAGCCAAACCAGGCCAGCTAGTCCAAAAAGCACTTTGTCCATGACCCAGGGCTTGGAACCCACTGTAGCCCAGGAAGAACCAGGGCCCCATAACCCGCAGCTACCACCATGGATGTCCCACAAAGACATTATGAATGGATTGACAAATTCAAATCCACAGTCTAAAGGGGTCCCAGTGGCAGAAGGAAAACTATAGGATGTGGATTGAATGAGTAGGGGCCAAAGTCTTCCTAACTCAGACACTTACTAGCAACTGTCTGCCTGTCTCTATTATGAAAACAAAATTATTATTTTAAGAGGACAGTTTGGGATGATAAGAACAAAATGTTTTATAAACAGTAAAACATAATCTGTTGTCATCTGCTCATAATTAACGTGAGTACTCCTACCACAAAGAGTGAAGTCTGTGTGTGCTGTCCTTAGTCATTCAGTCGTGTCCAACTCTTTGCAAGCCCGTGGACTGTAGCCCGCCAGGCTCCTCTGTCCATGGGGATTCTCCAGGCAAGAATAGTGGAGGGGGTCTTTCCAATCCAGGGATCGAACCCAAGTCTCCCACATTGCAGGTGGATTCTTTACCATCTGAGCCACCAGGGAAACCCAAGAATACTAGAGTGGGTAGCCTAACCCTTCTCCAGGGAATCTTCCCAAACCAGGAATCAAAGCTGGGTCTCCTGCATTGCAGGCAGATTCTCTACCAACTGAGCTACCAGGGAAGCAGTGAAGTCTGTAATTTGGTGAATAAAATTAATATTTATTTTATTATTAATAAAATAAATATTAATTAATAATATCAATATCAGATTAATAAAATGTACTTAAACTCCAAAGATAAAAAATGAGTCTTGAAATCTCATATTAAAGGTTTTGGGAAATGAGATAAGGCATAATATAAACAGTTACTCTCATAAACTGTTGTATTAAATTAGATATATATGACCCAAAGTTAAGTATTCTAAACATTTAAAATTATAAAATATATTAATCTTACAATTATATTATATTTTATTAATGTGGAATTTTTAAATTGAATTATTAAATACAATCATTAACATTATAGTTTTTATAATACAATGGCAAAAAGTAAATGAAAAGTTTATTTAGTTAACTAGGCTTTAATGACAGACTTTATAATAAAAGAGAATAACACTAGCAGTGGTCTTTAAAAGTTTTGCTATTTCATCCTCTCAGGTTTTATTAGTAAAATCACAATGTACAAAATTATGCTATGTTCTTGCATTATAACAGCTGTAGCGCTAGGGTGAGTTCTTAGAATTATGCTTTCAGAGGAAAATTAATGAACGTTAATGTGGTACAGAAGGGCAGAGGGCTTGAAAGCACATTATGTGCAGAAAGATGAAAGGAAATTGGACTGCTGAGTTTAGGCTTTAAAAACAAGGAAGAAATAACAGTTATATCCAAATATTTGAATAGCCTTTATAATTACTCCCAGACAATACTGTTAGATGTAATTGCAGGCAACTACAGACAAGTGTTGGCTCAGAGGTTAAAGAGTCTGCCTGGAATGTGGGAGACCCGGGTTCGATCCCTGGGTCGGGAAGACCCCGTGGAGAAGGCAATGGCACCCCACTCCAGTATTCTTGCCTGGAAAATCCCATGGAGGGAGGAGCCTGGTAGGCTACAGTCCATGGGGTCGCAAGGAGTCGAACACGACTGAGTACTTTCAATTTCACCTTCACAGACAAGTAGACCACGTTTATCTTTTTGAGAGTGAATAACATTGAAGAGGATGGACAGTGACTTATGTGGTAGGGGTTTAAGCATTAAAGGAGGTGAGAAGAGAAAAAAATATCTACGTTACATACAATGGTGTTTCACAACTCAGATTTTGTGGTTTATTATTTTTTTCTTTAATAGCTCAATGTAAATCTCTGGCAGCCCAGTGGTTAAGATTTTCCCTTCCAATGCAGGGGTGTAGGTTTAATCCCTGGTAATATCCCACACGAATTGTGGCTTTAAAGAAAACAGAAGCAATATTGTAACAAATTCAATAAAAAACATTATGGTCCGCATCAAAAAATCTTTAAAAAATAAATACAACATATTCAGCTGAAATATGGCAACAATTTTCATGATCCTTGTTTACATATTTTAAACAAGTGTAGCTCCACAATTGAAAGATGGAATTATGCTTTGGAGCTAGAAGGAAAAAATTATCCTCTCACAACCTTAAAATAATCACACACACACACACACTGCTTGCTAAAAGTCCTTTCATGAGATACACTTCAGGTACCCTTGCAGGCTTTCCCTGCTGCAAAGTGTCACTCAATATCTCCATTACTAATTTAAAAATGAATGATTGTGCAATGGGGGAGAGTACTTATCTCCAATCCTCCTGGTTCCTGAAAAATAATAAAACTTTCACTCCTTGGAACAGATAGGTATAGAAATAACACTTCCATTCCTTCTCTTTGATTATCTTATTGATGAGACTGTGAGAAAGCCTGTGCAGGAGAGAAGCAATTCTTTTTGAGCGCTGTTTTAAACATACATTTTCTTCTCCTTTTCCACGAAGTCATTCACCTGCCCTAATGTGGCACCTTGCAGTTGTCCAGCCCTTACCTGCAAAAACAGCAGAAGCGTTATTTGGGCAGAGGAGAAGGAAAACGTTAAAGTCCAGATGCAGGCTGCATTTTTTAATTTGATTGATAAGTAACCAAGCTGATATTTTTGTTTGAATTGCCATCTGTTGGCAACCTATGTTTATTTCTGAAATTGGCTCTAAATGCTGTCGTGAGGGAAAGAGATGAGATTAATCATTTGCTTCCAAAACCTGTACAAGTTTTACCCAAATGACAGAAATACATCACATTATATGCCAACCCAGGGTGGCGTTGTTGAAGTAAGCATGTTCATCCAGAAAACAGAAACAGTCACAAAACTCAAGAAAATAGGAAAGAGGAAAACAAAGCCTTATTCAACATTTCATGAAGTTTGCTTTTTATATAAATGAAATTTGAGTTATGAAAAGTTATATATCGTAGTTATTGCCTAAACTCAGGGCAGAAAGTTTATTGTGAATTCACTATAAATAGGTGGATGAAGCACAGCTGGTCTTGGAAACTGGGCAGAAATATCTACACAAAATTAAATTATTTTTACTGCCTATGAAAGAATTCTGCAATAGATGAAAAGAAAATATTGCACTTCAGAGAGACAGCAAAGCAGTTTTCAAATAAGTGAATGTAGAAAAGAGAATGTTTTAAAGAATGCTAATGTTGTGACCTCAATAAAATTAAATAGGAAATAAAAGAGGAAAATAAGATGAAAAGACAAAATGAGATGAATGAGGAGCTTTCTTGTGATGCAAGTTGTGGTGAAAAGTTTCCCCAAAATAGAAAAATATTTTTCCAAAAATTGAGTAGTAGAATTTATATCTTTATCACATTGAATAAAGAGCAGAATTAACTACATAAAAAATAATGTAATATGAAGGATAAACTTAAGTCTTCTCAAAATGAAGAAGCTAGAAAAAAAATGGAAAAAAAATAATAATAGTGATTCACAATTTCTGCCTAGGGATGAATGGACAACAACAGAATGAAGATGAGATAGGATATACTGAATGCTGAAGTCCTAACTTCAATGTTTTTTAAAAGAAAAATGTTTTCTTATTGTATTCAGTTCAGTTCAGTTACTCAGTCATGTCCGACTCTTTGGGACCTCATGAACTGCAGCATGCCAGGCCTCCCTGTCCATCACCAACTCCCAGAGTTTACCCAAACTCATCTCCATTGAGTCAGTGATGCCATCCAACCATCTCAACTTCTGTCATCCCCTTCTCCTCCTGCCTTCAATCTTTCCCAGCATCAGGGTCTTTTCAAATGAGTCAGCTATTCGCATCACATGGCTAAAGTATTGGAGCTTCACCTTCAACACCAGTCATTCCAATAAACTCTCAGGACTGATCTCCTTTAGGATAGAGTGGTTGGATCTCCTTGCAGTCCAAGGGACTCTCAAGAGTCTTCTCCAATACCACACTTTGAAAGCATCAATGCTTTGACTCTCAGCTTTCTTTAGAGTCCAACTCTCACCTCCATACATGACTACTGGAAAAACGATAGCCTCGACTAGACGGACCTTTGTTGGCAAAGTAATGTCTCTGCTTTTGACTATGCTGTCTAGGTTGGTCATAACTTTCCTTCCAAGGAGTAAGCGTCTTTTAATTTCATGGCTGCAGTCACCATCTGCAGTGATTTTGGAGCCCAAAGAAATAAAGCCTGCCACTGTTTCCACTGTTTCCCCATCTATTTCCCATGAAATGATGGGACCAGATGTAAGATCTTAGTTTTCTGAATGTTGAGTTTTAACCCAACTTTTTCACTCTCCTCTTTTACTTTCATCAAGAGGCTCTTTAGTTCTTCTTCACTTTCTTCCATAAGGGTAGTGTCATCTGCATATATGAGATTATTGATATTTCTCCCAGCAATCTTGATTCCAGCTTGTGCTTCTTCCAGCGCAGCATTTCTCATGATGTACTCTGCATATAAGTTAAATGAGCAGGGTGACAATATACAGCCTTGACGAACTCCTTTTCCTATTTGGAACCAGTCTGTTGTTCCATGTCCAGTTCTAACTGTTGCTTCCTGACTTGCATACAGATTTCTCAAGAGGCAGGTCAGGTGGTCTGGCATTCCCATCTCTTCAAGAATTTTCCACAGTTTGTTTTGACTCACAGAGTCAAAAGCTTTGGCATAGTCAATAAAGCAGAAGTAGATGATTTTCTGGAGCTCTCTTGCTTTTTCCATGATCCAGCGGTGCGGGGAGCGAGCTCCACCCGTGGCAGAGGTCATGAGGAAGGAGGCTTGGCATACGTAAAGGTGGGATCGAGCCTCAGGAGTCCCCCTGGAAATTCTCGAGCATCTACCCCCAAAACCAGAGTCTGCCTACTTTCTGCTTTGTGCTCTCACCTACACCTCTGACTTTACAGGGGGCTGTCCCCCACTACCTCTCTCTGAAAAAAAGAGTTAACTTACAGCTCCAGTTAATAAAGTTCCTGGGTGTGATAGTGTTTCAACCTACAAACTCCTTTGGAAGTCCTCTAGCCTGCCTGAATAGGTTTTTCCGGCCACATGTGATTGTTCAGAGCCTCCCAACTGTGAGAGGCAAGAGATGTTCTAAACTGTCTAAACACAGATTCCTTTGAGTAGTTAAAAGATTGATTAGAAATTGTATTGGTGAAGGGTTTTTCACTTGTTGGGCCAATGTTTGCTGCTAAGTCTCCATATCCCTTACCTACTGTGTCCTTGGCAGTGTATTGATTAATATAATTGGTGTAAGTAGTAGCTTTAATGTTTGTAACCTTGGACCCTTGAGTTAATTCTTTTTCTTGTTATAGCCCACCACACCTTTGCCCTATAGGAATGCAACTTTAATGCTTTTGGAGGGTGCCGCCTGACTAATCGCCTTTAGAGAAAAATAAGTTTTCTGAAGAAAGGGTCTTAAAATGTTAACAGGCCTCTGGGCCAGAAGATGATGCAAATCACCTAAACTTTTGCATATGTTAAGTTTGCAGGAAGAAAGCTTGGCTTACTGCATGACTCTACCCCTTCCCCCATTATCCTCTATGCATAACTTAAGGTATAAAAACTACTTTGGAAAACAAAGTGTGGGCCTTGTTCACCGAAACTTGGTCTCCCCATGTCATTCTTTCTCTTACCTTCTGGCTGAATTATTCAGCCTCTTTTCTCCACTGAATTTCCTCCCTGAGCTATCCTTATTTCAGCCTCTTTTCTCCACTGAATTTCCTCACTGAGCTATCCTTATTCTATTACTCTTTATATCCTTAATTAACATTTAATTAAGCAGTTGTTTCCTGATCCTCGCCGACGCCGTCCCCGCTTCGAATTCCCTGGATCCACCAGGGCTGGACCCCGGCACAGCGGATGTTGGCAATTTGATCTCTGGTTCCTCTACCTTTTCTAAAACCAGCTTGAACATCTGGAAGTTCATGGTTCACGTATTGCTGAAGCCTGGCTTGGAGAATTTTGAGCATTACTTTACTATCATGTGAGATGAGTGCAATTGTGCGGTAGTTTGAACATTCTTTGGCATTGCCTTTCTTTGGGACTGGAGTGAACACTGACCTTTTCCAGTTCTGTGGTCACTTCTGAGTTTTCCAAAGTTGCTGGCCTATTGAGTGCAGCACTTTCACAGCATCATCTTTTAGAATTTGAAATAGCTCAACTGGAATTCCATCACCTCGACTAGCTTTATTTGTAGTGATGCTTCCTAAGGCCCACTTGACTTCATGTTCCCAGATGTCTAGCTCTAGGTGAGTGATCACGCCATCGTGATCTTCTGGGCTGTGAAGATCTTTTTTGTACAGTTCTTCTGTGTATTCTTGCCATAATATATATGTATTAATGTATACACACAAATGGTTTCCCAGGTGGCCCAGTGATAAAGAATCCACCTGCCAATATAAGAGACACAGGAGATGTGGATTCAATCCCTGGGTCATCAAGATCCCCTGGAGGAGGATATGACAAGCCACTCCAATATTCTTGCCTCAAAAATTCCATGGACAGAGGACACTGGCAGCCTGCAGTCCTTGGGGTCATGAAGAGTAGGATGCAACTGAGAGAATGAGTGTGTACTCACACACACATACATAATGTATAAACAAATACATCAGATCATATCAGTTGCTCAGTCGTGTCCAACTCTTTGCAACCCCAAGAATCGCAGCACGCCAAGCTTCCCTATCCATAACCATCTCCCGGAGTTCACTCAAACTCAGGTCCATCAAGTTGGTGATGGCATCCAGCCATCTCATCCTCTGTCATCCCCTTTTCCTCCTGCCCCCAATTCCTCCCAGCATCAGTCTTTTCCAATGAGTCAACTCTTCACATAAGGTGGCCAAAGTACTGGAGTTTCAGCTTTAGCATCATTCCTTCCAAAGAAATCCCAGGGCTGATCTCCTTCACAATGGACTGGTTGGATCTCCTTGCAGTCCAAGGGACTCTCAAGAGTCTTCTCCAACACCACAGTTCAAAAGCATCAATTCCTCGGTGCTCAGCTTTCTTCACAGTCCAACTCTCACATCCATACATGACCACTGGAAAAACCATAGCCTTGACTAGATGGACCTTTATTGGCAAAGTAATGTCTCTGCTTTTCAATATGCTATCTAGGTTGGTCATAACTTTTCTTCCAAGGAGTAAGTGTCTTTTAATTTCATGGCTGCAGTCACCATCTGCAGTTATTTTGGAGCCCAAAAAATGAACAGTATGAAAAGGCAAAATGATAGGATACTGAAAGAGGAACTCCCCACGTCAGTAGGTATCCAATATGCTACTGGAGATCAGCAGAGAAATAACTCCAGAAATAATGAAGGGATGGAGCCAAGGCAAAAACAATACCAGTTGTGGATGTGACTGGTGATAGAAGCAAGGTCCGATGCTGTAAAGAGCAATATTGAATAGGAACCTGGAATGTCAGGTCCATGAATCAAGGCAAATGGGAAGTGGTCAAACAAGAGATGGCAAGAGTGAATGTCAATGTTCTAGGAATCAGCGAACTAAAACGGACTGGAATGGGTGAATTTAACTCAGATGACCATTATATCTATGACTGTGGGCAGGAATCCCTTAGAAGAAATGGAGTAGCCATCATGGTCAACAAAAAAGTCCTAAATGCAGTCCTTGGATGCAATCTAAAAAACGACAGAATGATCTCTGTTCGTTTCCAAGGCAAACCATTCAATATCACAGTAATCCAAGCCTATGCCCCAACCAGTAATGCTGAAGAAGCTGAAGATGAACAGCTCTATGAAGACCTACAAGACCTTTTAGAACTAACACCCCAAAAAAAAAAAAAAAAAACACAAACAAACAAACACATCCATAATGTATAAACAGATATAAGTATATATACATACTATGCCTATTCTAAAACGGTCTGAGTTAATGAATTACTTTCAAAAAGTAAGCTGTTGTTGTTCTTGTTTAGTCACTAAGTCACACCGGTTCTTTTGTGACACCATAGACTATAGCCTGCCAGGCTACTATGTCCATGGAATTTCCCAGGCAAAAATACTGGAGTGGCTTGCCATTTTCTTCTGCAGGGGATTTTTCTGACCCAGGGATCGAACCTGTATCTCCTGCATTGGCAGGTGGATTCTTTACCTCTGAGCCACCTGGGAAGCCCAATACACACATATAATTAGGCTCTTAAAATACATTTTGAAAGCAAGAGTCATATGACACAGTAAGGTGATGGCAGTATCTTGAAGCCCAACTAATTGATAACAGAAAACACAAGATTGAACTCCTGACAGCCTCTTTAAGTGGACTTTAGTTTTGGAATCATAAAAACAAAAGTCTGAAAAGATACATGGAGCATAATCAAGAACACTTTATAATCTATCAGCTGTGATTTGGCCAGAAGGAAGAATACAAAAAGAATTCAGGAATCATTTGGCTCTAGGCAAATTAGTTGTATCCAATCAAGTCTTGAAACAAAAAGATGGGGCTGAAGACTCAAACATAGGAAAAAAGGTTTCTTAAGTGCTAAACACTGAATACATAAGTAAACTAAATTGTTGGTCGAAATGGAAACTTTATTTTGGGTGTCTTTGAAAAATGTCAACCTCAGCATTCTTGGTATGAAAACTTAGATTCAATTACTAACTGGCCCCACATTGCCCCATTTGACTTTCCTGGGCCTCCAGTAGAAACAAAATCATTTCCATTTCTTAACCATGACAGACAGTATGGGACTGGACCATATCTGCAACCCTCTCCCAGTCTCCCATGCCTAGTCAGGCATTGGTCAGGCCTAGTCAGGCCATTGGTAAGGACCTGGCAATTACATATACCGTCTGAAATATCTGAAATGCCATAGACAGCCTGAGCAAGAAGCCATAGTCATAAATAGAAATCCCTTCTCCGTGGTAGCTAATGTGCGTTCATGCTAAGTCGCTTCAGATTCAGATTCAGATCAGTCACTCAGTCATGTCCTACTCTTTGCGACCCCATGAATCGCAGCACACCAGGCCTCCCTGTCCATTACCAACTCCCAGAGTTCACCCAGACTCACATCCATCGAGTCAGTGATGCCATCCAGCCATCTCATCCTCTGTCGTCCCCTTCTCCTCCTACCCCAATCCCTCCCAGCATCAGAGTCTTTTCCAATGAGTCAACTCTTCCCATGAGGTGGCCAAAGTACTGGAGTTTCAGCTTTACCATCATTCCTTCCAAAGAAGTCCCAGGGCTGATCTTCTTCAGAATGGACTGGTTGGATCTCCTTGCAGTCCAAGGGGTCTCAAGAGTCTTCTCCAACACCACAGTTCAAAAGCATCAACTCTTCAGTGCTCAGCTTTCTTCACAGTCCAACTCTCGCATCCATACATGACCACTGGAAAAACCATAGCCTTGACCAGACGGACCTTTGTTGGCAAAGTAATGTCTCTGCTTTCCAATATGCTATCTAGGTTGGTCATAATTTTCCTTCCAAGGAGTAAGCGTCTTTTAATTTCATGGCTGCAGTCATCATCTGTAGTGATTTTGGAGCCCAGAAAAATAAAGTCTGACACTGTTTCCACTGTTTCCCCATCTATTTCCCATGAAGTGATGGGACCGGATGCCATGATCTTAGTTTTCTAAATGTTGAGCTTTAAGCCAACTTTTTCACTCTCCTCTTTCACTTTCATCAAAAGGCTTTTTAGTTCCTCTTCACTTTCTGCCATAAGGGTGGTGTCACCTGCATATCTGAGGTTATTGATATTTCTCCCAGCAATCTTGATTCCAGCTTGTGTTTCTTCCAGTCCAGCATTTCTCATGATGTACTCTGCATGTAAGTTAAATAAACAGGGTGATAATATTACAGCCTTGATGAACTCCTTTTCCTATTTGGAACCAGTCTGTTGTTCCATGTCCAGTTCTAACTGTTGCTTCCTGACCTGCATACAATTTCTCAAGAGGCAGATCAGGTGGTCTGGTATTCCCATCTCTTTCAGAATTTTCCACAGTTTATTGTGATCCACACAGTCAAAGGCTTTGGCATAGTAAATAAAGCAGAAATAGATGCTTTTCTGGAACTCTCTTGCTTTTTCGATGATCCAGCAGATGTTGGCAATTTGATTTCTGGTTCCTCTGCCTTTTCTAAAACCAGCTTGAACATCGGGAAGTTCACGGTTCACATATTGCTGAAGCCTAGCTTGGAGAATTTTGAGCATTACTTTACTAGCATGTGAGATGAGTGCAATTGTGTGGTAGTTTGAGCATTCTTTGGCATTGCCTTTCTTTGGGATTGGAATGAAAACTGACCTTTTCCAGTCCTGTGGCCACTGCTGAGTTTTCCAAATTTGCTGGCATATTGAGTGCAGCACTTTCACAGCATCATCTTTCAGGATTTGGAATAGCTCAACTGGAATTCCATCACCCCCACTAGCTTTGTTCATAGTGATGCTTTCTGAGGCCCACTTGACTTCACATTCCACGATGTCTGGCTCTAGGTCAGTGATCACACCATCATGATTATCTGGGTCGTGAAGACCTTTTTTGTACAGTTCTTCTGTGTATTCTTGCCATCTCTTCTTAATATCTTCTGCTTCTGTTAGGTCCATACCATTTCTGTCCTTTATCGAGCTCATCTTTGCATGAAATGTTCCTTTGGTATCTCCGATTTTCTTGAAGAGATCCCTAGTCTTCCCATTCTGTTGTTTTCCTCTATTTCTTTGTATTGATCACTGAAGAAGGCTTTCTTATCTCTTCTTGCTATTCTTTGGAACTCTGCATTCAGATGTTTATATCTTTCCTTTTCTCCTTTGCTTTTCACTTCTCTTCTTTTCACAGCTATTTGTAAGGCCTCCCCAGACAGCCATTTTGCTTTTTTTGCATTTCTTTTCCGTGGGGATGGTCTTGATCCCTGTCTCCTGTACAATGTCACGAACCTCGTTCCATAGTTCATCAGGCACTCTATCTATCAGATCTAGGCCCTTAAATCTATTTCTCACTTCCACTGTATAATCATAAGGGATTTGATTTAGGTCATACCTGAATGGTCTAGTGGTTTTCCCTACTTTCTTCAATTTCAGTCTGAATTTGGCAATAAGGAGTTCATGGTCTGAGCCACAGTCAGCTCCTGGTCTTGTTTTTGTTGACTGTATAGAGCTTCTCCATCTTTGGCTGCAAAGAATATAATCAATCTGATTTCGGTGTTGACCATCTGGTGATGTCCATGTATAGAGTCTTCTCTTGTGTTGTTAGAAGAGGGTGTTTGTTATGACCAGTGCATTTTCTTGGCAAAACTCTATTAGTCTTTGCCCTGCTTCATTCCCTATGGCCAAATTTGCCTGTTACTCCAGGTGTTTCTTGACTTCTTAATTTTGCATTCCAGTCCCCTATAATGAAAAGGACATCTTTTTTGGGTGTTAGTTCTAAAGTCACTTCAGTCGTGTCCAATTCTTTGCAATGCTATGGACTGTAGACTGCCACGCTCCCTTGTCCATACGATTCTCCAGGCAAGAATATTGGAGTGGATTCCCATACCTTCTCAGGGGATTTTCCTGACCCAGGGATCGAACTCACATCTCTTACATCTTGTGCTCTGGCAGGTGTGTTCTTTACCACTAGAGCGACCGGTGAGCCCCTGGAAGCTAATACCAGGATGGTAATTATTTTGAATTTTGTAACTATGTCAAATCAGTGCTTACACACCTTAAACTTGCACAGTGTTAGGCGTCAATTATACTCCCCAAAGTTGAAGAGAAAATAAAGAAAGTAAATCTTCTTCTAAAGTTCTAATCAGTAGTTCGTCACACATCTCAGACTTCTATACAGAAAGATCTGCTAAAGAAAACTAACTGAATAGAGATACATGAATATCTTTTTGAGTTTGATGAAGTCAGTATGTTTATTTAAGAAGTAGAGGAGAAATTAAGAAGGTGATGTGTTCAGAATTTTCTTCTAGAAAAGTAAACTCATTAATCAACATACACAGAACTCAGTTGTGATAAAATCTGGAATTCTGACAGCTACAGATGGTATCTGTTGCATTGAAGAAACTGAGACAGCAGTTTGTCATTAGCTGAGAAATGATTACTGAAGCTTGAAAAACATAATAGTATAAATCTGTATATATCCGTAATCCCTAGAATTCAATGTGGCTTGGTAGATACCATTCATTCAAATTCAACTGAATCTTCAGTTTTTAATAACTGTCACATCCTTAGCCAGAGCCAAATCTCCTTGACATAGCACTGTCATGATTTTTGGCGGGGGGGCCGGGGGTGGGAATCATGATTCATTGATCCAAGGCCACACTCACTGGAACTAAAGCTGCCAAACTCAACACTATATAACAATCAAAAACCTGCAGAGCTGACTTGACCAGGCCCAGAGGCTCTGTTTCTGGTTTGTGTGCAGATTACATGGATGTGTTTATTTTGTGAAAAATTGACTTTGTTGCCATTATTATGTATATTTCTTGCTTTTGTGCTATATTTCAGTACAACTGACATTTAAAAAGTTGATAGATAGTATAAACTTTCAATTCACTCTGCATAGGAGTAATTTTGGTAGGTTAAGTATATTTATATTCTTTAACTTCTGTTAGCATTTCTTTAAGATGGTTGGCATGTACCTCCCTACACTTAAATCCTCCCTTATCATTGGAGCTTATCATTAAATGGCTTCAAATTGACATGTGACTGAAACATGTGGTAAATGGCTCCTGATTGCATATGTTTCCAATCAATAAAGAACTAGACACCACAAAGCATTGCACAAAGAATAAACACTACATAAGTGTGATTGACAGTTTGGGCTCTGGTGTCAGATTGCCTCCATCGAAACTAATTGTTCCACACTAGCTATGCAGGTTTGAGATAGTTTTTTAACCAGCTCTGCAATTTTTAAATCCTCTCAGTAGGAACAATTATAGTGTTATTTCATAAGGTTTTTGTGAGGATGAAGTTAGTTGATTCATTAAACTCTTAGAAAATTGCTGACTCATTGTAAGTTCTAAATAAGGGCTGCTGTTGCTGCTAAGTCGTTTCAGTCGTGCCCGACTCTGTGCGACCCCATGGATGGCAGCCCACCAGGCTCCCCCGTCCCTGGGATTCTCCAGGCAAGAACACTGAAGTGGGTTGCCATTTCCTTCTCCAGTGCATGAAAGTGAAAAGTAAAGTCGTTCAGTTGTGTCTGACTCTTAGCGACCCCATGGACTGCAGCCCACCAGGCTTCTCCATCCACAGGATTTTCTAGGCAACAGTACTGGAGTGGGGTGAAATAAGGGCTAGCTATCTTCAACACTATTAATGTTATTGTTGTTTAGACGCTAAGTCGTGTCCAGCTCTTTGCAATTCCATAGATTGTAGCCAACCAAGCTCCTCAAATCCATGGGATTTCCCAGCAAGAATACTGGAGTGGCTTGCTATTTCCTTCTCCCCAGCATCATCCCTACCCAGGGATCAAACCTGCATCTCTTGTATTGGCAGGTGGATTATTTACTGCTGAGATACTAGGGAAGCTGTATCAATGCTATAAATGTTATTACAATTAAAATTATTATCTTAAATTTTGCCACTAAATTCTAGTTACAAGACAGTGTGTTGGTGAGTTTTATACTTATATGATGTAAGTTATTTTTTCAGCTGCTATAACAGAGTCCAAATAATAATGACTTCAAAAGGCAGAAATTGGGGCTTTCCTTGGTGGTCCAGGAAACCCTAACCCTAACCCCTAACCCTAACCCTAACCCCTAACCCTAACCCTAACCCCTAACCCTGGTCAAGACTCCATGCTTCCAATTCAGGTGGCATGAGTTCAATCCCTGGTCAGGAAACTAAGGTCTCACATTCTACACAACACAGACAAAGAAATGTTTAAAGAAATTTTTTTTCTAAAGGCAGAAGTTTATTCTTCTCTCATGTAATAGGACTAAATTAGGCAAAGTTGGCAGACAGTTTTATTATCTTTTAAAAATAGATTCCACATAGAGGTTTAAGTCAGCTGCTCCTAACATTTGCCATATCTCATAAAACAAGAAACTTGCCAGAGGAAAATACAACCAATGTTTTTAAGAATTAGAGCCAGAGGGCCCGTCATTTCTACTTGCATCCCATTGGTCAGTATTTAGTCATATGGTCACACTTGGCTGCAAGGGATGCTACAAAATGTAGGCTCCAGCTGAGTAGCCACATGTTAGCAAAAACTCTATTCATATGGAAAAAATGGAGAATGGATATTGATAACCAATTAGACCTCTGCCATAATTACCAACACAATGCTGTTATGCAGTCTTTAAAAGATCTAAGATATTATATGTGCCACATTAATTTATATCCATTCTCTTCTGAGAGTCCATTAAAATGTTAGTAAGGGAATGAAAAGACCACTGATCCACAGTAATTGATTAATCATGGACCTTCAATATTACAGAATAAGTTCTTTGGGGTCATCAAACGAGAAAATGTTTCAGTGAATTTCTGGAAGATGGCATTGCTGATAGAAAAGACTGGAGCAATGTTAAGCTCATGAAGAAAATAAAATCAAGGAAGATGATTCTCTGCCTTGTAGAATGTTAAGAAGGCTGAACACTTAATTGGAAATATTCTTAATAATATCCAAAATACCAGACATGAGAATGGAGAAGCTTTCAGATGATAAAAACCCATTCCTAGTGCTTCGGCTATATACTGCTGTGTAACAAACCACCTAAAAGTCAATGGCATAAAATCAGAGCCATTTCATTATGCTCATGATTTGTGGGTCACGAATTGAGACAGAGCACAGAGGAGGGATGGCTTTGGCCACTGCACAGCATTCAGAGCCTCAGTTGGGAAGACTTGAGTAGCCAGGAGTGACCCAAACAACTGGAGTGTGGAATCATGGGAAGGCTTCTTCTGTCATGTGTCTGTCACTTGGGTTGCAATGACTTAAAGATTGATCTCAGCTCAACCTATCAATATACTGCCTGCATATGACTGCTCCACATAGTCTTGGCTTTTTACAACAAAGCAGCTAAGTTCTGGCAGAAGAAATCCCAAGATGGAGTTTCTGGGGAGGATGAATTTCAAGAGCCCCAGGGTGAAAGACAAAGATCAGTCATAACCAAGTCTCAGAAGTCACTTAGTGTTATTCCTGAAAGTGAAAGTGTTAGTCAGTCATATCCAATTCTTTTGCTACTTCATGGACTGCATAGAGCCCACCAAGCTCTTCCGTCCATGGAATTCTCTAGGCAAGAATACTGGAGTGGGTTGCCATGCCCTTCGCCATGGGATCTTCCTGACCTAGGGATCGAAGTTGGGTCTCTGGCATTGCAGGCAGATTCTTTACCATCTGAGCCACCTGCAGACTTCAGTTTTTCAGGCTATCCTAAGCCTATCCAAATTCAAGAGGACTTGTGGACCCCATCTCTCAATAAGAAAAATGTCAAAGAACTGGGGGGCCATGTTTTAAAATGGGAACTCCTACAAGTGCATGTGCCTACTCAGCCCCTCAGTTGTGTCCAAGTCTGTGACCCCCATGGACTCTAGCCTATCCACGGGATTTCCCAGGCAACCCCCATGGACTCTAGCCTATCCATGGGATTTCCCAGGCAAGAATACTAGAATGGGTTGCCATTTTCCCCTCCAGGGGACCTTCCCGACCCAGAGATCCAACTCACCTCTTCCACGTCTCCTGCATTGGCAAGCAGATTTTTTCCACTGAGCCACCTGGGAAGCCCGAACTCCTGCATCCGTTGTTGTGAAATTTCATAATGCTAAGGCTAAAGGTATCCAGAGGGAAGAAAATGCAAATAGCTTTGTACTTTCAGAATACAATGGAGAGAGAACCAGCCTGACAGAAGATATTGCATCAGAAACACAAGGAGCTAAAGACAGAGAAGGAAAATTGTCTATACTGTGATAGAAAAATTATCTTCAACCTAGTAGTTGATATATAGACCCAATCCAGACTAATAGAGAAGTAGAAACGTAGGATGATAGCCATCATCAGTTTAGTTTGAACAGAAAGATAGAAGACAGAAAATAAGATTCACTAGAAGGAAATAACAAAAACGCTGCAACTCCAAAGTTTCTAGGAAAAAGTGATGCTAAAAATAATTAAGATAAAGTAAAGGCAAATAGTGCAAGAAAAAAATAATATCATTGGAAAGTCCAGAAAAAACAAAAAGCTATTTAAGAAAGCCAATGTAATTATAGTGTGCTATTTGGCTCTACAAAATAACTGTATAGTCTTAATGACATAAAAATTATTATTGATTACCCAAATGATAGATAACAAAATAGAAAGAACATGTTGATGGGAAGCTACCAGGGATTAGGATATGTTGTTGTTGCTTAGTCATTAAGTCGTGTTTGACTCTTTGCAACCCCATGGACTGTAGCCCCCACCCCAGGCTCCTCTGTCCATGGGATTTCCCAGGCAAGAATACTGACGTGGATTGCCATTTCCTTCTCCAGAAGATCTTCCTGACCCAGAGATCGAACCCATGTCTCCTGCATTGGCAGGCAGATTCTTTACCACTAAGCCACCAGGGAAGCCCTTGGATTGTGTAAAAGAGCTAATTCTTCATCCATTGTATGGCAGCATACTATACTAATTATGGCTATAGCAGTAAGTACTAAAGAAACAATCTAAACTAAAGTAAGGTGCCTGCTTTTGGAGAACAAGACTGAAGAGTTGAGAATAGAATTTTTGCTCTATATTAAAATTCACCCTTGACCATTTAATTATTTAATTTGCATGTTTTAATTACATTAAAATTTTTAATGATTTTTTAAATGCTGATTATCATATTTTAATGTTAGTTAAAGACCAAGGGAAGACATAAAAAAGATTAATTATTACATTATTGAAGATTATAAGTCTCAAAACACAAATATATTCTCATGTACTTAAGAATTTAATGTATTACAAATATGAAATTATAAATCAGTAAGAAAGGGAGAATATTAGTCAAATAGTGGTGCTGAGATAACTGTGCAACATTTAAAGGGAAAAATACTCTATATCATAAAATATATTGTTATGAATTTCTATATTTAAATGAAAAATCTGGAAAGGATACCTCCTGTGCAGTGGGCATGTCTTCCCTTTCCTAAGTAGAAATCACCACAATCAGAAAATAACCATGCCTGGCAACTTGGATTTTATTTTTTATTTATTTATTTTTTTTCTGAAACTTGGATTTTAAAAGAAACAAAAAGGTCGTCTTTCTTTTTTAAATTAAAATCATCGCGTATGAAGGCCAAGAATTTTTCTTGTTGTTTTTCTGTTTCAGAACACACAATACAACACACCTATAGGAAAAGGAAGTGACCAGAAAGAGCTGACAATAGAGTTTTAGACAGGGTGATAGTCCCCGTGGAGGAAATTGTCAGCACCCACGTGGAGGTTAACTTGAACCCAACCCTCAATGGCATCTCTTTTGGGAGATTAGAGATACTGTTTTCATCTTCAGTTTGTTCTACTCTCTATGACAACAGATTCCACGGTTGGCTTTATTAAAAACTTCCTCTTAAACATGTTAATGTGCTTTTCTAACTAAAATGTGCTTTTAGCATTGTCAGTGCTCTATATGAGGTATAACTTTAGATATAAGGCCAGCCAAACCAATCAATCAGATTGAAATGGCCTAGGAAGATATAGTGGGTTGAATGTTGTTTAGTCACTCAGTCATGTCCAACTGTTTGTGAATCCATGAACTATAGTCCACCAGGGTCCTCTGTCCATGGGATTTCCCAGGCAAGAATATTGGAGTGGGTTGCCATTTCCTTCTCCAGGGGATCTTCCCAACCCAGGGATCAAACCTGCCTGGCAGGCAGATCCTTTACCACTGAGCCATCTGGGAAGCCCAACAGGTGAATAGTAGCCCCCATCGAAAGTCCAAGTCCTGATACTCAGGACCCATAACTGCAACCTTATTTGGAAATGGGGTCTTTGCAGATGTAATTAAATTAAAAGAAAGAAAGTGAAGTCACTCAGTCATGTCTGACTCTTTGTGACCCCATGGACTGTAGCCTACCAGGTTCCACCGTCCGTGGGATTTTCCAGGCAAGAATACTGGAGTGGGTTGCCATTTCCTTCTCCAGTAGATCTTCCCGACCCAGGGATTGAACCTGGGTCTCCCGCATTGTAGGCAGACGCTTTACTGTCTGAGCCACCAGGGAAGTCTCATTAAATTAAAGGGCCTTCCAAGGACATCCTCCTGGATTTAGGGTGGGCTCTAAATCAAGTGACAAATATCCTTATAAGAAACAGAAAAGACATAGAAACAAAGGTGGAGTCCACTTGAAGACGGAGGTAGAGACCAGAGAGGTGCTGCCACAAGCTAAGGACCACCAGGAGTCATCTGAAAGAGACAAGGAAAGAGTCTTCCCTGAAACAGGGAGTAGGGCCTCACTAATACCTTGATTTCGGACTTTTGGCCCCACAACTGTGAGATAAATTTCTGCTGTAATAAGCCATCTCATATAAATATTTATTATAGCAGACCTAAGGAACTAACACAGAGGACCGCATGGAGGTATTACATATCAATGCCACTTTGACGAATGAGAGGATATTCAGCAGGAAAAGGAAAAGGAACTAAAAATATATGTTTAGGTATGAAAGTCTTACATGACTTTCTATTTTAAGTGAAGTATACAGTATTCTGGCCTGAAAAATGTCATGGACAGAGGAGCCTGGCAGGCTACAGTCCATGGAGTCACAAAGAGTTGGATATGACTGAACACACACAAAGATAAAACGTGTATCCTATGACAAGAAAGTGGTTAATACACTGGAAAGGTATTTGTGACCTGGTAAGTCATTGATTGCCAGCCTAAGAAACGCAGACTTGGCAGAGCAAAAGTGGTACTTACCAGGGATGTTTTGTTTCAAAGTTTACAAAGACATATTATTTTAAATCCATAGCTAATTTATGAATTAGGCAACAAGCATATTATTGCATGAACTTTATAGGTACAAACAGTTTCACCTCCAGATGTTAAATGACCTGCTCAAGGTTGCAGAGATTATGAGTGGTTCTCAAAAACATGACTTTTTTGCTCCAAATACAATGCCCTGTCCGTTGCATCTTATGATTATAATAAATGATTAGGAACTAATAAAGTGTGATTATGAGATAGTAATAATGCAGCCAGAATACTAATTTGGATGAGATGTTATAATTAGTGAAACCTATTAGCCAGCTATTAAAACAGTCAGGCATAAGATAATAAAGGCCAAGGTCAAGATGGTGTTGATTTAAATATACAATGGTACATAAGGGAAATAAAAAAAGTCTATATATTTCAAATAGTGTATGTCATGACTGACCAAGTTTTTTCATATTGCCTTAAATCCTTTCCTTTTGGGGATTCTGTATAAATACTAATTGTATTCATGTCTACTGAAATATATTATGCTTCTTCCTGCTTATCCATTTAGCATAATTTTCTATGCAATTTGATATACATTTTGTTCCCGAAAGGACTAATAATTCCTAACTTCATCTTGGCATCAGATAGGATTTAGCCTATACAAAAGCTAATTAAAATATCCTAGAATTTAAATTGATGGCATACACACACAAAACCCATGAATTTGTGTCAGTTACCTAACACAAGTACCTACTGTACTTGTATGAGCTCAGATAAAATACCCGGATGACACAAACCACATACATTGAAGGACACTATAGGGAACTATTTATTGCTCTGGTGAATCAGAAAGAAGGTTAACTAAGATGGAAATCTGAAACTTGAAAAACCTACTTTTTAATGCAATACTTGTTTTAAATATTGATAATGTATACATTTTGAAACCTCCAAAAAATAAATAACTAATATAGAAAGTCACATTTAAAAAAAAATTATCCATGTTCAATTGGGTATATATACCCTAATGCATGGCTTTAGAGAGACTCAGGTTCTTCAAGATATACCAAGGATAAATGCATTTCAACTCGAATGCATTTCAAGTTATATTTCACTCTTAGAGGGTCACGATGTATTTAGTTCGGTTCAGACCAATTGCTCAGTCATGTCCGACTCTTTGAGACCCCATGGATTGCACCAACTCCCGGAGTTCACTCAAACTCATGCCCATTGAGTCAGTGATGCCATCCAACCATCTCGTCCTCTGTCGTCCCTTTCTCCTCCTGCCTTCAATCTTTCCCAGCATCAGGATCTTTTCAAATGAGTCAGTTCTTCACATCAGGTGGACAAAGTAATGGAGTTTCAGCTTCAACATCAGTCATTCCAATGAATTGGACTGATTTCCTTTAGGATGGACTGCTTGGATCTCCTTGCAGTCCAAGAGACTCTCCAAAGTCTTTTCCAACATCACAGTTCAAAAGCATCGATTCTTTGGCACTCAGCTTTCTTTTAGTCCAACTCTCACATCCATACATGACTACTGGGAAAACCATAGCCTTGACTAGATGGACCTTTGCTGGCAAAGCAACGTCTCTGCTTTTTAATCTCCTGTCTAGGTTGGTCAAAACTTTTCTTCCAAGGAGTAAGCGTCTTTTAATTTCATGGTTGCAATCACCATCTGCAGTGATTTTGGAGCCCAAAAAATAAAGTCAGCCACTGTTTCCATTGTTTCCCCATCTATTTGCCATGAAGTGATGGGACTGGATGCCATGATCTTTGTTTTCTGAATGTTGAGTTTTAAGCCAGCTTTTTCACTCTCCTCTTTCACTTTCATCAAGAGGCTCTTTAGTTCCTCTTCACTTTCTACCATAAGGGTGGTGTCATCTGCATATCTGAGGTTATTGATATTTCTCCTAGCAATCTTGATTCAAGCTTGTACTTCATCCAGCCCAGCATTTCTCATGATGTACTCTGAATATAAGTTAAATAAGCAGAGTGACAATATACAGCCTTGAAGTACTCCATTTCCTATTTGGAACCAGTCTGTTGTTTCATGTCCAGTTCTAATTGTTGCTTCCTGACCTGCATACAGGTTTCTCAAGAGGCAGGTCAGGTGGTCTGGTATTCCCATTTCTTTCAGAATTTTTCACAGTTTGTGGTGATCCACACAATGAAAGGCTTTGACCTAGTCAATAGCAGAAATAGATGTTTTTCTGGAACTCTCTTGCTTTTTAGATGATCCAGCAGATGTTGGAAATTTGATTTCTGGTTCCTCTGCCTTTTCTAAAACCAGCTTGAACATCTGGAATTTCATGGTTCATGTATTGCTGAAGCCTGGCTTGAAGAATTTTGAGCATTACTTTACTAGCATGTGAGATGAGTTCAATTCTGTGGTAGTTTGAGCATTCTTTGGCATTGCCTTTCTTTGAGATTGGAATGAAAAATGACCTTTCCAATCCTGTGGCCCCTGCTGTGTTTTCCAAATTTGCTGGCATATATGAAAGTGAGCATGCTCACAGCAGTCGTGATATATATACTAGAACATTAAAAGCTCAGATAAAAGCTACAGTAAAGAAATTAGAAATCTCTTCAACAAAATTAGAGATACCAAGAGAACATTTCATACAAAGATGCGCACAATAAAGGAAAGAAATGGTATGGACCTAGCAGAAGCAGAAGATAGTAAGAAGATGTGGCAAGAACACACAGAAGAACTATACAAAGAAAGATCATAATGACCCAGATAACCACAATGGTGTGATCACTCACCTGGAGCAAGACATCCTGGAATGTAAAGTCAAGTGGGCCTTAGGAAGCATCACTACAAGCAAAGTCAGTGGAGGTGATGGAATTGCAGCTGAGCTATTTCAAATCCTGAAAACTGATGCTGTGAAAGTGATGCACTCAATATACCACCAAATTCGGAAAACTCAGTGGCCACAGGACTGGAAAAGGTAAGTTTTCATTCCAGTACCAAAGAAAGGCAATGCCAAAGAATGTTCAAACTACCACAAAATTACACTCATCTCACACACTAGCAAAGTAATGCTCAAAATTCTCCAAGATAGGCTTCAACAGTACGTGAACTGAGAACTTCCAGATGTTAAAGCTGGATTTAAAAAAGGCAGAGGAACCAGAGATCAAATCACCAATTTCTGTTAGATCACTGAAAAAGCAAGAGAGTTCCAGAAAAACATCTACTTCTGCTTGACTGATGACACTAAAGCTTTGACACAACAAACAGTGGAAAATTCTGAAAGAGACAGGAATACCAGACCACCTTACCTGCCTCCTGAGAAATCTGTATGCAGGTCAAGAAGCAACAGTTGGAACTGGAAGTGGAACATTGGTCTGGTTCCAAATCAGGAAAGGATTACATCAAGGCTGTATATTGTCACCCTGCTTATTTAATTTATATTCAGAGTACATCATGTGAAATGCTGGGCTGGATGAAACACAAGCTGGAATCAAGATTGCCGGGAGAAATATCGATAACCTCAGATATGCAGATGTCACCATCCTTATGGCAGAAAGCGAAGAGGAACTAAAGAGCCTCATGATGAAAGTGAAAGAGGAGAGTGAAAAAGCTGGCTTAAAACTCAACATTCAGAAAACTAAGATCATGGCATCCGGTCCCATCACTTCACGGCAAATAGATGGGGAAACAATGGAAACAGTGACAGACTTTCCTTTCTTGGGCTCCAAAATCACTGCAGATGGTGACTGTAGCCTTGAAATTAAAAGACATTTGCTCCCTGGAAGAAAGACTATGACCAACCTAGACAGCATATTAAAAACAGAGACACTAATTTACCCACAAAGGTCCATGTACTCAAAGCTATGGTTTTTCCAGTAGTCAGGTATGGATATGAGAGTTGGACCATAAAGAAAGCTGAGTGCCAAAGAAATGATGCTTTTGAACCGTGATGTTGGAGAAGACTCTTGAGAGTCTCTTGGACTGCAAGGAGATCCAACCAGTCTATCCTAAAGGAAATTAGTCCAGAATATTCATTGGAAGGACTGATACTAAAGCTGAAGCTCTAATACTTTGGCGACCTGTTACAAAGGACTGCCTCATTGGAAAAGACCCTGATGCTGAAAAGATTGAATGCAGGAGCTTAGGGGATGACAGGGGATGAGATAGTTGGATGGCATCAGTGACTCAATGGACATGAGTTTGAGTAAGCTCCAGGAGTTGTAATAGACTGGGAAGCCTGGCTTGCTGCAGTCAATGAGGTCACAAAGAATCAGACACAACTGATCGCCTGAACTGAACTGAAAGAAATAAGCTTTACTTTCACTGTGCCAGTATTTTCAAATTTATTTCACCTGAAAATTTTTTTGAGAGAGAAGAGGAAGTATTTTTTTTGATAATTCATGGAACTAGAGATTCATATAATACTGTTCTAACTTTTTAAGTCAACATGCCCTCAGCAGAATAACTATTTTAAGCTTGCTTCAGGGATAAAAAAAAAAAAAAAAAAACTTTTCTTTGTGCAAGAGGCAGTCATCTTTTGAATTAAATGAAACAACCCAAATAAATGACATGATGTGCCAAACATATCAAGTGAACTAGAGTCATTACGTTCTCAAGAAGCATAAAATATGCACAGAAACTAAAAAAGCAAAAGAAAGATAAAAGAGAAGAGAAAATGCTGATCTTTAAAAAATGTTTGGGAAACCTGTTTTATCTTTCAGCATCATGCAAGCTACATTCTGAGTGAACATCATCTGGATTCTTGGCACTGAAGCACAAAGTTAAATGAACCAATATTATATAAATCTGGATTCCAAGGTATAAGCAAAGGAGAGTGTGAAGATTCAGGATCTACATGCAAACTCTTCAACAGCCATTGATTCCAGAAGAAACTGACATGGCCAGTAGACACAATTGTAGCCGTGGTCTCTGATCCATAACTTCCAGAACCAGAACCATAGACTTCAGAAGTTGACCTTTCGAACTCAAAACCGAACTCAAAAAAAATTTATAAAATACAATGTCTGCATTTTATTTTACAACAGACCTCCAAGGCTCACTGTTTATGAGTTATGGGTCCCTAAAGACTCCAAGAGCAAGATCCCAGAGAAAAAATTGTGGTCCTCTCTGTCAGGAGAGAAAGATAAGGTGTGAAAGGAGAAATAAAATCCTGGAGCTTGTTATTTGATTCTGCCTAAGGACATCTGTATCCTTTCCCTCATTAAAAAGTGTAATCTCACCTCAGGACCTTCTCTCTCATCATGCATTCTAATAGTTTCGAAAATTCCTTTTGCCTAATCAATATTTCCTGGCTCATTTAGAATAGAAATGTACTTACTTTGCAGAGAAATTGAAGTACATCCAAAAATGATATAAAATACATACTATATTTTTAAAGTCAGTGGGTAGCAGTAAACAATTAAATTCATGCACCCTTGATATTTATCAAGGGACTACTCTTTGTTGATATGACTTTATTAGTTTATTCCTTGGGTGTATATTACTGCCAAACCATTGTCAACATAATACTTTATATTATCCACAGCAGGGGTCCCCATCCTCTGGGATCAAGTGCCAAGTGATCTGAGGTGGAGATGGTGCAAACGTAATAGAAATAAAGTACACAATAAATATAATGCACTTGAATCATCTCAAAACCATACCCCGCACCCCACCACCACCGTCCATGGAAAAAGTGTCGTCCGTGAAGCCAGTCCCTGGTACCAGAAAGGTTGGGGATGCTGCTACAGTATCCACAGTATCCAAAATCTACCCATGATTTGTTAGAAAAGTCATGTACATTGCTTTATAGATATAGCAAATGATCAGTAGAAATAAACAGACCTTTGTCAAAAGAGAGTTACCATGTAAATCTCTGTGAGTATAACCAAAGCTCTCCTTTGCCTACAGGAAAATCCATGTTGATGTAGCACAGCTTATACCTGAAGATCCAGTTGCCACATGCTCACACCCACCTGATGTTCAGCAAATGTCCCAAATGCCATCTTCTCTAAATGAAAATTATTATCTGTAGTCCACCTAATTTATCCTCCTGCTATATGCCCTTTAATGGCTAAGGCATCATTGTCCACCAATCTTCCAGAATGGAAACTTCAGGGTCATCTTTGAGCACCAGTATTTTAGAGCTCACCTCAAGCATCTATTGTCACAGGTTCCTCTGGTTATCAGATAAAGAGAACTCTTACAACACTTCCATGGCTCCTTCTTAAAAAAAATGAAAGTGTTAGTTGCTCAGTGGTGTCAACTCTTTGCATAGCCTGCCAAGCTTCTCTGTCCATGGAATTCTCCAGGCAAGAATACTGGAGTAGGTAGCCATTCCCTTCTCCAGGGGATCTTCCCTACCCGGGGATCAAACCCAGGCCTCCTGCACTGAAGGAAGATTCTTTATCACCTGAGCCACCAGGGAAGCCCAGCTCCTTCACACTTATCCTAGAAGGTTAAATTCATCACGTGATATTCAGGATACTCAAGAATGGGATTTTTTGATGCAAGCTTTGTCTTTCATAACTAATAATCATTTACAGTAATTTTTGGAGCCACATTGGAGCACACTGTTTTCTGAATTCATTATAAGTTTTCATGCCTCCACCATTTGGGCCTTACTGTTTAGTCTATGGGAAACCACCCTCTTTTTTTCTCTTTTCACTCTGCCCTGCCCAACACCACTATCCCCTTAACTAACTGGGCCTTGTAAATTCATCTGTTCTTTAACACTCAATTCAAATTATTTTCCTCTGAAAATCCTCCAATCTGTCTCCACCTCACGTCAGAATTGATCCTACTAATCCTCTACATCCACGGCATTTTACATGCAATTCCCTACTATGGCACTTATCTCATGTCAGCTGGGTGTTTGTGTATCTGCTTACCCTCTACGTTAGAGTCTTCATAAGAAAGATAGACTGTCCGATTACCATCAGATGTTCAATAAATATTAGCTGGGTAATGAAATGATTAACTGAACAAATAGTTTCAGCTATAAGATCATTTCAGTGTCCGCTGATTTTAAATGTTTCGTAAATGACACCTCAAGGGTTACTGGAATCTCCCTTTAACAATATGCTACCTCCTGAGGCCATCTTATGCATTTCTTCTCAGGGAGATATGCAAAGTTAAGGGACAAAATAAGAAAACAAATTCATCAAACTAGAAATAAAAGGAGGGAGGAATAGGAGGAGAATCTAATCCTAATTTTAAACCATCAATCTTTTCAATGACCTTGAAGAAACTATTAGCAGCTTTGAAAAATTGCTCATTTGATAGGTTCTGCACAGAAATAAGTTCTCTGGGTAAAAAAAAAAAAAAAGGAATAAAAAATCTACTGTAAAATGCCAAAAGTTTTTGATTGTTTTGCAGTGGATTTATTTGGCATTCAAATGTCACGTCTCACTTTGAAAAGTCAGACTACTTGTCGAAATATTACACAGTTCAGTCAGCTCTGTTCACTCAAAAATGCAGTTTGCCTTTTCAATTACAATTGCACCAGAGAGATGGCGCAGACTCAAATAATTTTGTTGAGAGCCACTCATATAAAACATGGCCTAGACATGTTAATTTAGCAGTGCATATGGAACACTGGAAGTTGGCAGACTAAACTTTGAATCAGAGAAATATTGGATCAGCCAGCCTATCTGATCTTTCATATTACAGAATGCAGAAGATGAAACAATTCAATGATCCATTAAAATTAAGCTGTACTGGTTTTTCTGCAAGTCATATGGGTGTTTCTATTTTTCTTCTTAACATTCATGTGACTATCTTGGTCTTCTCTCCCTTCTCTTATATTAGAGAAAGACTGGAATCCGTCTTGCAGGCTGATTTCTCTGAGTCAACTAGCACTGCACTTCATCAGTGTTTTCCAAAATACATTTCACAGAATGACAGTCCCGCTATATGCTCTAATATGAAAAGTTTTCAAGGTTAAAACAGTGAGAGAAAATAGATAGATAGATAGGACAGATATTTGAATATTCAAAATGTCTTCTTGCTAGGGATTGAATTGTCACCCTCTGCATTCACAATACATAGAGTCCTTGGACAGCAACCAGTCAATCCTAAAGGAAATCAGTCCAAATATTCATTGGAAGGGCTGAGGCTGAAGCAGAAGCTCCAATACTTTGTCCACCTGATGTGAAGAGTCAACTCATTGGAAAGACCCTGATGTTGGCACAGATTGACAGCAAGAGAAGAGGGCAACAGAAGATAAGATGGTTGGATCACCAATTCAATGGACATGAACTTGAGCAAACTCCAGGAGATGGTGAGGCACAGAGAAACCTGGTGTGCACTCAGTGGGGTCACTAAGAGTCGGACACAACTTACCGACTAAACAGCAACAGTAATTTTTAAAGGTGGCTTTCCCTCTACAGTTATTTTAAAATGCTCACTGTATCCCCCAAGATGTAAAATACATCCTTGAGCCTATCTTCCCTCCAACAGTGTGCACTTCCCACATTCACACCTTTCTCTTGCTCCTCCCCCCTCCACTGGCAATTACTAGTTTGTTCACTATATCTGTGAGTCTGCTTCTTTGTTCACTCATTCTCTAGTTTGTTTGTTTTTTTAGATTCCTCATGTGATATCATACAATATTTGTCTTTCTCTGATTTATTTCACTATATTCTCTTGCATTCTTACAACCACATTAGGAAATATTGCAGACACAAGCTTACTGTTGACCGGGTTCATTTTCTCTTCCTCTTTTGCCGGCATCTAGTTCTTACAAACCTGTTCTTTGGACTTAGGTGGGACGTGGGCAGAAGCAATACATGCCACTTTCAAGGCTGACTGATAAAAACTGCCCACACATAATCCCCACACTACTTGTCCTTCTGCAACCACGGAAGAAACTTTGGCTATAAAAGTCCCAAGATAGGAAGTGTGTATGTTCCCAAACCATCTACTGGAGAAGAGCCACCCACTGCTCGGGAATGCCAATGCAAGACTGGGAATGAACAGGAAATAAGCTCCTATTGTGTTAAGCTGTTGAAACTATGTAACCATGAGCATCATGTTAAGATAGCATTATTATAGCCATTTTCCATATGATGGAACAGAAGATCTAACAGTTCAAACGACTTATCATTAATATGTGTGCATGCTCAGTCACTTCAGTCATGTCCAGCTCTTTGCAATCCTATGGACTGTAGCCTGCCAGGCTCCTCTGTCCACAGGATTCTCCAGCAAGAATATTGGAGTGGGTTGCCATGCCCTCCACCAGGGGAATCTTCCAGACCCAGGAATGGAACCTGTGTCTCCTATGTCTCCTGCATTGGCAGGCAGATTCTTTACCACTAGCGCCACCCAGGAAGCCTCAGTGTAGTAGAATTTATCACCAGATCTAATTCTAAATCCTGTGATTTTTCCAGAAGCGTGCTGCCTCACTTCTAAAATTTCTGAGTTCAGGAACATTCCATATGCTTTTCAGACCATTTGCAGGCTTCCCTTTAAAGAAAGAAATTTTCCAAATTCTTTCCAGAAGCATATGCTGACATAAGAGAGGAATCGATGAATGAATGTCTTGGTAAGGACTATCAGAAAAATTGAATTCTGTCCTCATTTTAATCAAATCAATATGAAAATAAGTGCATCTCTTTTTTTTTTAATTTTTTTTAAATTTTATTTTATTTTTTAACTTTACAATATTGTATTGGTTTTGCCATATATCAAAATGAATCTGCCACAGGTATACAACTATAACTTTTGTCCATGGAGTTTTAAGATAAAGTAGTTTCACTTTTTGGTGAGTTTTGTTTCCACATTTAATCATCTACTAGGGAAAAAAAAGAAGAATACAAAGATAATTGAACATATTTTTAATGTTATTTCTAGTCTCTCAGCAACTTTGAACTTTTCATAAACATATAGATGTTGAATCTGATCAGTAAAGTATGCAGCCACGTAGGTCATGACTATACTTGTTTATCAAGTCTGCTTTCATGAAAAGAAGAACTCTGGGAAAATATAGAAATGAGCAAAAAGAGTTGTACTTTTAATTAAGCCAATTAAGCTCCCAAACCCACTAAATGAAAGTGTTTCCATATCTACCCTTACAAAAACCCAGAATAGTTCAGTGGCAACTTTTCTGTGAGAAAATCACTACAACTTTTTTAAGAAAACTATTTGTTTTCTTTGGCATTAATACACCACATGTGTTTCTTCCAATAGATTTTAATATACATGTAAAGGTTAATTTTATGTGTCAACTTGGCTGGGCCACAGGCTGGAATCAAGACTGCCAGGAGAAATAGCAATAACCTCACATATGCAGATGCCACCACCTTTATGGCAGAAAGCGAAGAGGAACTAAAGAGCCTCTTGATAAAGGTAAAAAAGAAGAATGAAAAAGATGTATTAAAACTCAACATTCAAAACGCTAAGATCATGACATACAATCCCATCATTTCATGGCAAATAGTTGGGGAAAAATGGAAACAGTGAAAGAGTTTATTTTCTTGGGCTCCAAAATCACTGCAGATGGTGACTGCGGCCATGAAATTAAAAGACACTTGCTCCTTGGAAGAAAAGCTATAACCAACCTAGACAGCATATTAAAAAGCAGAGACATTACTTTGCCAAAAAAGGTCTATCTAGTCAAAGCTATGGTTTCTCTAGTAGTCATGTACGGATGTGAGAGTTGGACCATAAAGAAGGCTGAGTGTTGAAGAATTCATGCTTTTAAACTGTGGTGTTAGAGAAGATGCTTGAGAGTCCCTTGGACAACAAGGAGGTCCAACCAGTCAATCTAAAAAGAAATCAATGCTGAATATTCATTAGAAGGACTGATTTTGAAGCTGAAGCTCTAATACTTTGACCACCTGATATGAAAAGCCAACTCATTAGAAAAGACTCTGGTGCTGGGAAAGATTGAAGGCATGAGAAGGGGATGACAGAGGATGAGATGGTGGGATAGCATCACCAACTTGATGGACATGAGTTTGAGCAAACTCCAGGAGATGGTGAAAGACAGGAACACCTTGCACGCTGCAGTCCAGGGGGTCACAAAGAGTCAGACACGACTGAGTGACTGAACAAGCTCTCTGGACCACAGCGCCTAGACATTAGGTCAAATATTATTCTGGGTGCTTCCGTGAGGGTGTTTTTGTTGAGATTAAGATTTACATCAGTGGACTTTAAGCAAAGCAGTGTGTGTTAATCCCTCAGTCATGTCCAACTCTGCAAACACGTAGTCTGTAGCCCACTGGACTCCTCTGCCCATGAAATTGTCCTGCCCCTTCTTCAGGGGATCTTCATAGATTACTCTTCACAATGTGGATGGGCCTCATCCAATCAATTAAAGGCTGAACACAATAAAAGACTGACCTCCCCAAAGCAAGAAGGAATTCTGCCAGGAGAGAGCCTTTGGACTTGAACTCTAGTATATGTTGACTAGTATCCTTATGGCACACCCTGCAGATTTTGGACTTATCAGCCTCCATAATCCAAAAAGCCAATTCCTTAAAATAATCTCATTCTCTCTCTCTCTCTCCCTTCCCCCTTATCTCTCTCTCTCTGTCTATTTATTTCTACACACACACACACACACACACATCCTGTTGGTTCTGTTTCTCTGGACTAATATAGAACCATGATTATTACTTAGACTTTTATAGAAGTTAATAAGAACCTAAAATTCAAAAATTATATTTTTTTATATTTTTGAACATTTATTAAGTACTCTTCTGGGAATTATGAATGTCACACCAGCATATACCAGGTAATGAACATATTTTGACATATTTGAATGAAAACTGACTCTGTCAGATTTATGAGTTGGGTTTTTCACCCCCTAAACTCATATGTTGAGGTCCTAATCCCCAGTATCCCAGTGCCCTTGTTGGGAGCTAAGGTTTTTGCAGATTTAGTTAAGATGAGGTCATTCTTGAGTTGAGTATGTCACTAGTTCAAGATAGCTGGTGTCCTTATAAAAGGGGAAATTTGGGCACAGACATTGACACACACACACAGGGAGAATGTCATATAAAGATGATGGCAGCAGTTGGGGTGGTGCTTCTACAAACTGAGGGGTACCAAAGACTGCCAGCACCCACTAGAAGTTCAGGGTGAGGCATGGGACAGTTTTTTTTTCATAGTGCTCAGAAAGAATGAACCTCCCTAGCACTTTGGTCTCAGACTTCCATGCTTCATAACTTTAAGAGAATAAATATCTGTTGTTTAATCTGTCCAAGTCATGATTCTTTGTTACAGCAGACCTAGCAAACTCATATTGATAGATCTGAGAGTGCTGTGCAGAAAGGGAAGAAAAACACTTAGATCACTTAGGAGCTACTCACAATACCCTAATGAAAGGCAGTGAATTCCCACAGTAGGCAAGACTAAAGGAAATGCTGAGAAAAAGACAGAAAGCATTTTTACATTATATTATTGTATTTACATTATATTATTAAATGTAACATTTAAATTGTTACAGTAGGATGAATTAAACATGTGAAATTAAGAGAAAGAGGAGTAAAAAATGATGACAGGACTTCAATCGTAGATGACTTGGCAGTGGCATTAATCAAGAGGTGAAAATAAATATGATGAGAAATTTTAGCAAGAGAATATTTCATTTTGGTGAAATATTATGCCTTTGATTTGTTCCTAAGAACACTTGCACTAGTATGCTTAATGGAGGGAAAAGATAGTTTAGGGGGCTTGACTTTGAACCCAAAATGATACACTTTTTATGTAGGAATCTCAGTAATAAATTCCAATGTAAATATATACAAAAATAGATTATGGTTGTAAGTATATGACTATGAAAACTACACATTTCTAAAGAAATCCTACCAGTGACAACACCCAGCTTTGCTCGAGAGTAATCTATTTTTCCTACAGTTACTAGCACTATCATTACCACAGTTTTTGCACTAGGTTGTCATTTTAATCATCCATTTTTATAATAAATCACAGATAAACTTATACATAATCATTGTGTTTATTTATAATAGCATCATAGGAAAGTGGAGTAAATGAGAGAAGTTGGATCTAGGAATCTCAGTCAATGAAGATCTCATTGTCATAAAAGCTAATACAATGCCCTATAGGTAGGGGCCATTCATAAATTTCTAAACACAAGTGGTGGCTTCCTAAAGATACAAAGATGCAGATATTTACCAAAGCTAAGGTCAAATCGCAGAATTCTCCTTTACTGAACTCAGAGGGCAATTGTAGAAGACATCCATATGGGTCTGTACCTCAACACGCCAGTCATTCATTCTTGCCGTTCAATTGGTTATCAGGACATTTCCTTGAGTCCCACAAACTTTCTGACTCCCAGATTCCTTTTTAATGATTAAAACTTTTTAAAAAATTTTATTGGTGTATACTTGATTTTCAATGTTGTGTTACTTTCTGCTGTACAGCAAAATGAATCAGTTATACAAATAGTGTTAGTCACTCGGTCGTGCCCGACTCTTTGTGACCCAATGGACTGCAGCCCACCAGGCTCCTCCGTCCTCAGTCCATGAGATTTTCCAGGCAAGAATACTGGAGTGGGTTGCCATTTCCTTCTCCAGGGGATCTTCCCAGCCAGGGATCAAACCCGGGTTTCCTGCACTGCAGGCAGATTCTTTACCGACTGAGCTACCAGGGCATATTCATTTGTTTTTAGATTCTTTTCCCATATAGGTCATTACAGAGTATAGAGTTTCCCGTGCTATATAGTTACCTATTTTATATATAGCAGTGTTAAGACGTCAGTCCTAATCTCCCAGTTTATCCCTTCTCCCCATTCCCTGCTGGCAACCATAAGATTGTATTCTACACTTGTAATTCTATTTCTGTTCTCTAAATAAGTTCATTTGTACCATTTTTGTTTTTTAATCAGTTTTTGTCAGAGTATAGTTGTTTTATAGTGTTGCACTAGTTTCTACTGTATGGCAAGGTGAATCAGCTATATGTATATATATATCCCCTCTTTTGTATATTTCCTTCCCATTTAGGTCACCTTAGAGCATTGAGTAGAGTTCCTTGAGCTATACAGTAGGTTCTCATTAGTTATCTATTTTATACACAGTATCAGTAGTGTACATATGTCTATCACAATCTCCCAATTCTTCCCACCCCCCTTTCCTCTTAGTATATATATATTTGTCCTCTATATCTGTGTCTCTACTTCTGCTTTGCAAATAAGATCATCTATATCATTTTTGTAGATTCCACATATATGCATTAATATACAATATTTGTTTTTCTCTTTCTAACTTACCTCACTCTATGTGACAGCCTCTGCAGTCCATGTACCATTTTTAAAGACAAATTATTCCAGAGGTTGGTTATATTTTCAAATTTCATGGTAGTTGCATAATAAATAAAGTGTTAGTTGCTCAGTCATGTCTGACTCTTTGAGACCCCATGGACTCTAGCCTGCCAGGCTTCTCTGTCCATGGAATTCTCCAGACAGGAATACTGGAGTGAGTATTCCCTTCGCCAAGGGACCTTCCTGACCAGGGGATTGAACCTGGGTCGCCTGCATTGCAGGCAGATTCTTTACCGACTGAACCACCAGGGAAGCCCCGACATCATATTTTTTAAAAAGTTTTAAAAAATTTACTTTTTCAGGGAACTCTTGGGATATAGCCCCTTGGTAAGCACTTAGGAGCATGTATAGGGAAAAGGCAAAGCGCATGGAATCCCCAAGTGGAAGATACAGAGGAAAATGTAAAAGGTCTAGCTATATTACTCTACATAACTAAGCTATGAAATTCATGAGGCAGGGGTCATAACAAGCACCTAGCACAGAAGCTGGAACATTAGAGGTACCCTAATGTTTGTGGAAGGAAGGGAGGGAGGAAAGAAAGGAGGCAGGAATTTGGCTCTGAGAAAAATATGATATTGTCCCAGGGACAATGACCAAGGAGCTTCCTTATGTCTAAAATGTAATGCTAAGTTGTTTTCATCATGAAAGTATAAGCATCATCTATGTCCCCAGACTTTCAGTAAAGTCTGTTAGATACACAAATGCTTGTGTAAATAGATTTTGTGGCAATCAAGCGAAGGAAATAGTGCTGTAGTGTCTAAATCATTACAGTCTGAAAAGAAACAGAGGCTAGACTAGGAAGAAGATCCATAAAATGAACTAGTTCTTCTAAAGTAAAAGTTCAAACAAGAGATTAGGAAAGAAAACAGGAAGTCACCATCCTCTAACCTCTTCTCTCTCAGATTCCTCAGCGATGATGGAAGTAGCCAGGATTCCCACCAAAAAGGAAAAGGAGATAAAGAAAGTCAATTTCGTGTCAATATCAAGAACAGGATGGCTCAGTAATACCTTGGATGCACATGTTTTATTCCTGAAATAGAGACATAAGATGCCATCATTATCTTTGTTTCATGGATAAGCGAATGTTTAGGAAGCTTAACAAGCCTCCAGCCAAGGGACAGAAACCAAGATCTGAACCAAAGCGCCCCAAACTGCTTCCCCACAGCTATAGACCATTACATATAAGATGCATTTCTGGGTCCCAGACCAAGGACAGAAAGAAACCATCACTCCTCTATCTTTTAAAACTGTCCTCAAAGACAAACTCTGAAACTTTACAATTTATTATGAAATAAAGCAAAGAATGGAGAGAACTTTCAAAGTTGAAGTACAACTATAATAGCTCTGATAGTGAAATAGAGGATTCCCCAAACAGAAATAAAAGCAAGGAAATAGTTTGGTAAGATAGCTACAGCATCCTTGGGTGTTTGCACCATCACAATAAAGAGCCCAAGCAAAAGTGGACTCATCTCAGCCTATAAACTCTGTTATTACATATTACTACTACATGAATCTTATATATTAAAAATGATTGGCCATCTAAATAAAAAGAGAGAAAAGACATTTCTGTTCTTCATTTTTATTGAAACCTAGAAAGCTAAAGAATAAAACATGAACAAAAGAATCACTAATAATGTGTAAACCTCTGAAAAACTTCCTATTTTCCAAATCATATGTGAAGTGACTGAAATAAACAAATGTTAGAGTTATACAAACAACAGCTTTGAAGGGGCCGCCTAGGGTTCCCCAGTGATTTATACCATAGCACAAACCAGAGAATTTCTGAAAACCAGGGTATTATTTTTAAAAAGAAGAAGCATGAAAGCTATGTCTTGCTTTAATGAGATATTACTGCGAGTCATACTTATTAACATTTGACTAGAGGAAACCTTTATTCTACGAGGAAAGTCAGTAATAGAAAGAAATAAACATTTTCTCTCCAGAAATTATCCATACATTTTGCCTCTCTGAAAAGCCATTAGTGAAATAGGAAACCCATTTTGTGCTGACAAAAGAGATGGATGGTCAGATACTCCGTGAGGCACTAAGTACCGCTGTTATAAGAAAAGGTACCTAATGCCCCTGGCATGTGCACCAACTCTGTCTCTATTTTCTGTAAAAAGAAAAAAAAATCTTCCTCTTCTGATTCTCCTTGATCAACTCTGAAAGGGAAATATAGAGGTGTGTTTCTGGACATAAGAGAGAGTGAAGACACAAGGAGACCACCTGCCAGTCAGTTCTCACTTTCCAAAAAAAAAGCAGAAGGAATTAGCATGTCAGTCACCAGTCCAGATGGCTTGTTTTATCTGTATGGGAGCTCCAGTGGAAAGCAAGCACAAAACAAGGCCCTACATATTAAAATGAGCTTCCCAGGTGGTTCAGTGGTAAAGAATCTAAGAATCTGCCTGCCAATGCAGGAGACATAGGAGATACATGTTTGATCCCCGAGTCAGGAAGATCCCCTGGAGGAGAATATGGCAACCTTCTCCAATATTCATGTCTGGAGAATCTCATGGACAGAGGAGCCTGGTGAGCTACACAGTCCATGGGGTCACAAAGAGTCAGACACAACTGAGCACATGAGCACAAGATATTAGAATAAACCAACATGTGTTTGAAATTTGTTTTTAAGTCTCTTCTGTCCTGATTTACTAAAACATGGAACTTTACCCAGAGCATGTTTGGGGGTCTACCAATACATAGTGATAAGTGAGGGAAATAGAAAACTACAGTCACCTTTTTGATGTTTTGACTCTCAGGACCTAGACACTGACTTTTCATCCTTTCTCCTTCTCCCTACATCTCATCTGATCATGGAGGGATCCTTTGCAAAATTTTCCACTGTTGTCCTGTATTGAAGGAAGACTTGGAAACTTTAATCGACTCCCTTCACTGTACAATTCCCCAAACTACCTGGTTTCCTAGGTAACTTCTCTTTGTCCTGCATGGAAATTATTCTGAAAGCCCATAAATAGCTAGGGGGAAGTATAGAGGATTAATCACTCAACTTGACTACATGTGTCAAGACTCTCTAACCAAGTATGGTTTTTCCAGTAGTCAAGTATAGATGTGAGAATTGGACCATAAAGAAGGCTGAGTGTGGAAGAATTGACGCTTTTGAACTGTGGTGTTGGAGAAGACTCTTGAGAGTCCCTTGAACTGCAAGGAGATCAAACCACTCCATCCTAAAGGAAATCAATCCTGAATATTCATTGAAAGGACTGATGCTGAAGCTGAAGCTCCTATACTTTGGCCACCTGATATGATGAGCTGACTCACTGGAAAAGACCCTGATGCTGGGAAAGATTGAAGGCAGGAAGAGAAGGGGACAACAGAGGATGAGATGGTTGGATGACATCATCAATTTGATGGACATGAGTTTGAGCAAGCTCTGGGAGATGGTGAAATACAGCGAGGCCTGGAATGTTGCAGTCCATGGGTTACAAAGTGTCAAACACGACTGAGTGACTAAACAACAACAACCAGGTAAAACATAAGATAATCCCTTGCTGTCCATTCTCTCTGTCTGCATCTCTATTCCTGACCTGCAAACAGGTGCCATCTTTCTAGAGTTCATACATATACATTAATATACAGTATTTGTTTTTCTGTTTCTGACTTACTTCATCATGTATGACAGACCCTAGGTCCATCTGTGGAGGGTGAGATGAATTGGGAGAGTAGCTTTGGCATATACACACTACCAGATGTAAAGTAGATAGCTAGTGGAAAGCTTCTATATAACACAGGGAGCTCACCTCGGTGGTCTGTGATCACCTAGAGGTGTGGGATGGCAGAGGTGTGAGGAGGCTGAGGAGGGAGGAGGTACATGTGTACTCATAGCTCATGTACGTCATTGTACAGAAGAAACTAACAACACTGTAAAGCAATTATACTCAACTTTTTAAGTTAAAAACAATAGATAATCCCTTGCTTGTCATGAAACACATGACTGAACCCGTGGTCCAGGCTCAGAAAAGAAACCTGGACCCTGATCAGCAAAGGATGATTCATAGATAGTAAAAATTCTTGCAAACAAAGAACTCAACTGAGACATACATTTGCAATGCCAAGTAATGAGGTTTTATTGAGAAACACAGAGCGAGACAAGTTCCCTTTTCCAAGGCACAAAAGCAGAAGCCAAAAGACAAAGCAGCAAGGTCAAAACATGCCAAAACCCTTAGAGACTGGGGTGTGAGTGGTACATTTCTGGAAACATCCACAGGTATACATGCCACCAGTCATCAAACCCTTAAAATAAGATTGGTGCTGGTCAAATCTTAGATTGCCCCCAAAGGCGGCTTATTCAGGGCTGGCAGCCAGCAATCAGGCAGTTAGAACAGGGGTCAGCAATGAAGTTACTCAGGCAGCATGTCGGAAGATCCTGGAAACACAGCTGGCAGGTCATGGAATCTTGATTCACTCATGGGCTTCTGAACACTTAGCAAATTCTTCTGCAGCTAGACACGCAGGACTGCTGGTACGTCCTGGAGACCCCGCAGGCAGGTTGGCAGATGGTGGAGACTCCTCCCACCGGTTGGCAGACAGTGGAGATGCTTCTCACTGGCTTGCATACAGTAGAGATGCCACTCAGAGGCTGACAGCCACTGGAGACAAAGGTGACTGGCCGGCTGCAGGTAGTCGAATAGGGACTGGAGACACAGGTGGTTTGCCGAGAGGTCACCTGGACAGGGTTGGAGACACAAGGAGCTGGCTGGTAGCAAGTTGACTGGCAAACAGTGGGCTCACAGCACGTCTCCTGACAGTGGTCCAGGAGCCAGGAGCCCGTTTGGAAGGAGCTGGGCAAATAGATGCCGCTCAGGCAGTCGGCATCCGGGGTAGAAACTGTGGCCACTGGGACAGTGTATTCTCCTCCAATTCTCCTAGAAGAGCAGGTCCTTGTGGAGCAGTTGTAGGACATGGTGCTGGTTGAGAGATGCGGGTAAATCACTGAGGCTGGTTCTTGAACTGTGAATGCCACTTCAGGCTTCTGAGCTTTTATATATTCTTTCTGGTGGGTGGAGCTCCCACCCTGACCTTCCTGGCTTCTTTGGCTCACACCAGCTTGCCTTAGAACCTTCTGTGAATTTCCAGGTTAATTGTCTCTTGAGAAGCCTTCATCCTCATAAAGAAAGTTTAGTAGTTTGGTAACTAAGTCAAAAGGCTTCTGGACTGTATTTAGTTCCAGGATTAAGGAGGTGAGTTGACAGCTTCAAAGCTATTGGTCATCCCAGCCCACAATTCACCCCTCATTCATCTTGCGTGGATACAATGAGTGTCCCTCTGATGGTAACACCAAACATACCACCATCCCACACTCTCTCCCTTCTAACCAGGACTCATTACACACCCACACCCTGTTTGGATTGTTGTTGGTACTTAATATGCTTAATTTAATTAGTCACCCTTCCATAGCTAACGGGGCTTCTACAAGGAATTTTGTTGAATATGCTTCAAGATGATAATGACAACACTTAGGAAAAAGGACACAAAGATACATCCAGAGTACAAACTGGCTTGGAAAATCAATTAGGTGATCAGAGCAAGATGCCCCCAGGAAGCTCAGAGGGCAATGGGACTCACCCTTTATGTCCAAGCAGCTAAGCAACTTGGAACAGAAGCTAATTAAGTGGGACTGCATTTGTAGCCAAGTTTCTTTCTCAATAAATTGAATGAGCTTTATTCCCAAAATGTTTAATCTTATAACAATGGATAAGAGCAACTCATATGACTCATCAATATGTCAGTGGAACAGGTTTAGTTAATTTATTAAATTATTATAATGTTCATTTGAAAGGCCATGGTATCTTTCTTTCAAAGTGCTCAATATATTCAAAAGACATTTATTTTCACACAAAAACTTATAGATAAGATGCACTTTTATCACAAATCAAAGGCTCTTCAGGGTCACTGTCTCCATGAAGGATAAATGGAGGAGTGGAGCAAACAGGCCCTTAATCAATATTTGGTGATGAATGGATGTGTGAGCAGTGGGCTGTAATATTTAATTATTCTTTTCATTCTTGGGGAAACCATAGAAAGATATCATCTCCATGATTTCACTTTGCTACAATGGATTCAGTTCTCAATGCCAAAATGACTGAGCCTTGTGATCCATCTGTAGAAAATGATTTCAACTCTGGAAAAATAAGTCACTTCAGCACAGCTTAAATGGTTGGTGATATTTCTACATCAAAACAGCTGTAAGAGCTGACTCATTTTGTAAACTGGCTTACATGGGGTAGGAAAGAATGACAAAGATGAATTTACATATATTTGAGTGCTATAGTAGGCTACATTTTAAACATGCACAAAGCAAACAGCTTTATGTTAGATCTCACCAGAAGTCCTTTTGCTGAATGCTTTATTCATCTCTATTCATCCCCCTGAAGCCATGTTGGGAGCTCCCCATGGCTCTAATTTGGAGGCTAATAATACACCCCAACTAAACAATGCTGTGCTGTGGGACGTATTATAATTCCCAGGGATCACACTGTGTCTCCCTCAGTGGCTCACAACATGTACTCGGGTATGGGGAGAAATTAAAGAGATAACTACTTTCCACAAGGTTAGGACTTTGCTCTTCCCACCATGGGGAATGTCCCAGTTGGTGTTTGAAGGTCAAGTTCTTGGCCACAGGAGCTGGCTTGCTTCTTTGAAAATGGATGTGTAGTTTACAGGCTTCTACCAGCCATGGATACACAGACAGCTATGGAGAAGTGCTTCATTGTGTAAATTAATCAAGTGACCACGAGAAAATGTGAAGTTAGTGGTAAAGTGACACAAGAGAAGTTTCCAGTACCTGTTGCCACATTTCTGGAAGAGAACTTGTATAAATTGCTGCTCTGTCTTGATTCCTCTTTTCCATTAAAAGTTAAAAATTGTAATTTAAGAAATATTCTAGAAAATATCTTCCTTCAGCTTCAGAAGGAAAGGAAATGAACACTTCTGAGGCTCTTCCAGGAATTAAGTTAGAGATTTCACACACACCATCAAAGAACAGAGTGCATCCAGCAACCCTAAGGGCTAGGTATGATGTCACATAAAGAAGCTGAAGTTCAGGGAGGTTTAATGACTAACCTAAGTCACACAGTTTATACTTGGCTAAGCTGAGAGGTGAATAAAACAGAGCCATGTGTTGTGAACCTATGCTGGGAATATTCAAACATGGTGAGATGCCTTCATTAAAGTTCAAGCAAAAATTTATTTGAAAAATCAAGTAATCAATGTTCTATTGATGACACCACAAAGACTATAGTCTTTATGTCTATTCCAGTTCCATTAATTAACAACAACAAAAATAAATAAAATTTTAAATAGTGAGTTACAAGCACTGGTGTCTTTAAACTTCATGAGGGTTTTTTCATTGTATATAATTCTGACAATTTTACTTCATTAGAATTGTCAGGGGAGTGTGTAATTTCCTTGGTTCTGTCTCATCACAACAAAAACTTGAAGCAACAGACGTTAAAGCCCTTGGCGTGTCACAGCTCTCAGATAGATCAGTGTTACAGCTCAGTATTATTTAGAAAATAAAGGAAAATACATCCTCGAGGCGTGAGGGCATGCCAAACCAAAAGACGCAAAGATTAGTTCTTTGTCAGTTGCTTCATTTGCTATTATTTTCTCCCATTCTGAAGGCTGTCTTTTCACCTTGCTTAGAGTTTCCTTTGTTGTGCAGAAGCTTTTAATTTTAATTAGGTCCCATTTGTTTAGTTTTGCTTTTATTTCCAATATTGTGGGAGGTGGGTCATAGAGGATCCTGCTGTGATGTATGTCGGAGAGTGTTTTGCCTATGTTCTCCTCTAGGAGTTTTATAGTTTCTGGTCTTACAGTTGGATCTTTAATCCATTTTGAGTTTATTTTGGTGTATGGTGTTAGAAAGTGTTCTAGTTTCATTCTTTTACGAGTGGTTGACCAGTTTTCCCAGCACCACTTGTTAAAGAGATTGTCTTTTCTCCATTGTATATTCTTGGCTTCTTTGTCAAAGATAAGGTGTCCATAGGTGCATGGATTTATCTCTGGGCTTTCTATTTTGTTCCATTGATCTATATTTCAAAAATATACAAGCAACTCCTGCAGCTCAATTCCAGAAAAATAAATGACCCAATCAAAAAATGGGCCAAAGAACTAAACAAACATTTCTCAAAAGAAGACATACAGATGGCTAACAAACACATGAAAAGATGCTCAACATCACTCATTATCAGAGAAATGCAAATCAAAATCACAATGAGGTGCCATTTCACGCCAGTCAGAATGGCTGTGATCCAAAAGTCTACAAGCAATAAATGCTGGAGAGGATGTGGAGAAAAGGGAACCCTCTTACACTGTTGGTGGGAATGCAAACTAGGACAGCCACTATGGAGAACAGTGTGGAGATTCCTTAAAAAACTGGAAATAGAACTGCTTTATGACCCAGCAGTCCCACTGCTGGGCATACACACCAAGGAAACCAGAATCAAAAGAGACACATGTACCCCAATGTTCATTGGAGCACTGATTATAATAGCCAGAACATGGAAGCAACCTAGATGTCCATCAGCAGATGAATGGATAAGAAAGCTGTGGTACATATACACAATGGAGTATTACTCAACCATTAAAAAGAATACATTTGAATCAGTTCTAATGAGGTGGATAAAACTGGAGCCTATTATACAGAGTGAAGTAAGCCAGAAAGAAAAATACCAATACAGTATATTAACACATATAAATGGAATTTAGAAAGATGGTAAAGATAACCCTGTATGTGAGACAGCAAAAGAGACACAGATGTATAGAACAGTCTTTTGGACTCTGTGGGAGAGGGAGAGGGTGGGATGATTTGGGAGAATGGCATTGAAACATGTATATCATATAGGAAATGAATCGCCAGTCCAGGTTCAATGCAGGATACAGGATGCTTGGTGCTGGTGCACTGGGATGACCCAGAGGGATGGTTCAGGGAAGGAGGTGGGAGGGGGATTCAGGATGGGGAACATGTGTACACCCGTGGCGGATTCATGTTGATATATGGCAAAACCAATACAATATTGTAAAGTAATTACCTCCAATTAAAATAAATAATTTAAATTAAAAAAAAAAAAAGACTCAAAGAGAAGAAAGACAGAGACAGAGAGCCCAGGACCTTTGGCTCCTCTTTTTATATCTTTTCTCCTTCCCTTGGGCCTGTCCTATGTAAATTGGGCCAGCCAGGAGTGCTGTTTGTTCTACCTGAGATCCTCACTCCAGTCCTTGGACCTTCCTTTGTTCTATTTTCGTGGGCTTTTCCCTTCCTTGTCTTTTAGCCACTGCCATTCTGGACTCCTTTTTCCTGTTCCAACTACCTAACAGAATAAAGTTCAAGATCACTACAAACGAAGCAGGAAGAGACAGAAAGCCTTTAATAGCTTGCAGCTACAATTTGAAATTGAAATTATTTTTAATGGTGATGTGTACAACTAATTATTAGAGAAGAACAGAGAAGTGAATTGGTTTTTCAAATGTAGGTGTCATAACTCTTCTGAGAAAACAGGATTCACAAACTCTGAAATTGTTGCAGGAAGAGGTACCCCTTCCAGGGCCCAAAACTGGGCTCTTGTCTAACACTAGGAAATGAAATGTCCAAGGAGACGTATCTGCTGACAAAGCAAGAGATTTTCTTGGGCTAAGGGCAACCAGGTGGAGAGCAGTAGGGTAAGGGAACCCAAGAGAACTGCTCTGCCGAGTGGTTCCCAGTCTCAGGTTTTATGGTCATGGGATTAGTTTCCAGGTTGTCTTTGGCCAATCATTCTAATTCAGAGTCTTTCCTGGTGGTGCACGCATCACTCAGCCAAGATGGATGCTAGCGAGAGGGATTCTTGGAAGTGGATGGACACTTGGTGTCTCCTTTTGACCTTTCCCGAACTCTTCCGGTTGGTGGTGGTTTATTAATTCCATATTCCTTACCAGGATCTCCTGTCATAAAACAACTCACGCAAATGGTTACTAAAAGGCCTGGCCAGGGTGGGCAGTTTCAGTCAGTGTGCTTCCCCTAACAAAATCACTCTAAGATGATGTTTTAGAATTTTCTTCCTGTCAAAAAGTAAGCAAAACCAAGAGACTCTTTAAATAATTAAATCTAAAGGCATTCATCAATGGACTGCTTTCTACTCAATATTTAGCACCGGCGAAATGGCAAGTTCCCTGAAAAACAGCAAAGGCTAGTGTCACAATATCCTAAGGAAAAATTCCAAAGACAGAGGAGCCTGGGGGGCTAAAATCCGTGGATCGCAAAGAGTTGGACATGACAGCGACTGAGCACGCGCGCACACACACATGCACACACACACATACGGAGTTAGAATTGCTGCTTAATACTCTTGTACATTCAATATGTAAATGCCAGCATCTAGATTCTTCATTTGAATTGAATGTAAGATGCAAAAGTAAAGAAACATGCACATCAAGGAAAGAGGTTTTTGCAAATTCACATCTCACCTACGTTCTAAGTTGTTTGCCATTATCTGAAATTGTTTAGGGTGTACCAAGTTACATTCAGCATACCCATTATCAAGCTAATGAGATTCTGTTATAGAGTGTATTTTCCCCCCTTTTCCTTTTCTTCCCTTTCCCCTCCTTAAATGTGAAGGAAAATGTTCAGAGCTTCTAAACAAAAATGAGAAATTTTTGGCTTAGACCAGTGTTTAGTGCCAAATTTACAATGGAATTCAAATCCACATAGTAAGGATTTTATTCATAGCAGCTATCCTAATAGAGGAATCTTTCACTTTGCTTCTATTCAACTAGCTTAAAATCTGTTTCAAACAGCTATGTTCCTTGATTAAAACAATGCTAAAATTTACAAAAAGAAAAAAGAAATAGGCACTGACAGCAATCTAAGTCTACAGTGTTGCTAAGTGAAATCAGTAAATCAGTAAATTTCATTGGAATGTAAGAAAAAAATTCGCGTCCAGCAGCTATCACGACGTAGTTATATGCAATACCAAACTTCAACTCAGCGAAAAGGTTTGTGAAGATTATTCCTGTGTCTGCAGGGTGTGAAGTGAGAGGAGTATATGATGAGAGCAGATGAGAAAAGATTAAAGTACTGCTACCCATTATCTACATCCTTGATGGGTAATTTGCTCTCGTTTGTATAGAACAATCTAAGCTTTATACAATAATTATCACAGACTGGAAATGAGCAATTCTTTCACTCAAAACTGAATCACAGCAATCACTGACAAGGCCAAGTGTTTGAGAGTAAAAAGAATTAAGCATGTGTGGGAGGCTGAAGGTTTGAAATGCAAGAAAGATATTTTTTATCACAAAATTGGTGATAATGTTTATCAATGCAGGTTCAAAAAAAATCACCTAGTCTCATCAAATGGAGCAATAGTAAACTTGCTGAAAAATTAATAAACATAAAATTAGAATTTGTCATCCTGCACTTTTTCAGGATGCTCGGACTCTCAAATGAAAGCTATTCATTATCTTTTAAAAAGCATAAAAAGGGAATTGAAAATTTTTAAAGACAGAACATAATGGCTGCTTTAAAAATGAAATACATCTTGGCTGAATTGTTCTGCCATTTTTTCCCAACTTCACACAGACCTCCAGGTTGAATCTCCAGAATTCTTATTAATAAAGACATTATAAACCCCCCAAAGGCTAAGTGATTTGCACCAAAACTGAACTGAAATTCATTCTCCCAAACTCTTTTCAAAAAGCGTCAATCATACAAAGGTTTGAATCTTTGGGGCTGGAGGGAAATGTAAGGCAGAAAGCAGAAAAGTGAAAGAAGCAGGCAAAGACCAGCAAAATAGTTGCTGCTTTTAGAACTTGAAAATAGCAATCACCAGCAACAAGATTTGTCGAAAAATAAATCCTCAGAGGATAATGTAAGGTTGAAAAATCCAAAGTTGAACTGCCATTCTCTTTATTCATGCCTGTTTTCAAAATCATGTATTTTTTCATGAGTGCCTTTATTGGGGATCAGAATCAGGATGCTCTCAATAAAAGTAAGTAGATTCCCAAGTTTGGAGACCAAACAAACTCTCTTGCAGGATATCACATGTATAGCTAGTATGTGCTCCAGTTCCAGTCTTTCAAGTAACAAGAGGTGAACCCGCCTTTGACCAGACGTGAGTAATGTTTATGTATAAGGCCAGAGAGAAGGCCCAAAGTCACACAATTGTATTATCCTTCCCTGATACAGAATTATTCAGGGTCTACTTGATACCCAGGAGGATAAAGATGTTATTAATAGGAGCTATGTGAGAGAAAGAAGTATAAGGTAAGTCTTGTCTTTAGCATCACCTAGCTGACCTCTGCTGATGCCCTTTCAATGCAACTCTTCTTGGTCTGATCTGTCTATCCAGGGGAATTAGGAATGTAGCCTTAGACCAATACTCGCTCATGTTAGTAATTAGACTATCAGAACTGGATCTTGAAGACCTCTAGTCTAACTCTGTCATCTGATGGATGAGAAATTAAGTGTCAGAGAAGGAGAATCATGGTCAAATATATCAGACAGACTTGTGAACTAGTTCCAACCTGTGTCATCCCATCTCTTACTGCATCCTCTTTGCACACGCTTGAGCCAGCTTCACGGTGGTGCACCCAGACACTGCTGTCTTCATTTTAGAGCCACTCCCCTACTTCTTGCTTCCCATCCTAAGTCTTCTCTGATGCCACAGCAAGAGAAGTCTATGCTAACTGACTCTGCACGCCCACCACCCACAAATGGGGTCTCCCTTGAGCAATAGGAAATGCAGATGAATGAGCGAGTGTTTCCACCTTTCATCCTCCAGGTAGACAGCTCTGAAACTATTTCAGAAAAACCCTCGAAATCATGCATGAGTTGCTTGTGATGGTGGCTGATCAATAACAGTTCCTGTGATGGTTCCTGCTCCTCTCACTCCCCGTTTGCTGCCTTCCCTGAAATAAAATTCCCAAACTAACTGTCTCAAACTCTGCTTCCAGAGATCTCAGATTATGACACCAGATTCCAAACACTTTCTATTTATATAAGAAAAGTAACTGGTTTGGGGATTCTCTGATGGTCCAGTTGTTAGGACTCCATGCTTTCACTGCCAACCTGTGAACTGAGATCCTACAAGCCAACCGGTGCAACTAAAAAATAAAAATAACTGGTCCTTCTAATCACTGGCTCGGAGCCCAGCAAGGTACATCCATGTCTCTGTTCATACAAGCCTAAGAAATATCTTATACACAAACTGAGCATCAAACAACTAACATTTACATTTCTAGAGTTCTTTTTGGAAAGACCAAATGAAACACTGCAAAAGTCCTTAATCACAGCTAGAATATGAGTAGATTTTTAATTTCTCCCAAGTAATGTCAATCACTGCAGCCTGGTAGGCTGCTGTCCATACAGTCGCAAAGAGTCAGACACAACTTAGGAACTGAACAGCGACAAAGTCAATTATATTGTGTCATTTTCTTAACATAGGCTAGTCCCTAGGAGTTGACACCCCAAACACTAAAACTGAAAGATCTAATTGTCTCTTTGATGGCACAGTTCTTTTCCAAGATGAAGGAAATTTTTCCCAAAATGAGATATATGCTAATTATGCAATGGGAGATAATTTTAGATAGGAATTGGACACTTTTTAACCTCAAAACATATGCATTTGCTTTTAAGCATATTAATACAGTGTGGCTAAGCTATAAAAGCCATTAATTCATGGATACCATTACATAGAATGAGGTTTAACCAACTTTTTTTAATTTAAAAGGTAAATTAATAGAAATTTAAAAGTTAGTTGAATAATAATGAATATAATAGGAAAACATAGCTAAAATTTTCAGGATAGAAATCATGGTACTATTTTAACAGATACTTAAATGATTTCATGGTTTAATAAGATAGTTTAATAGATATCTAAATGATAAGCATTATAAGTGCTTTAAAAATGTATTTAAACGTGTAACTCATTTTCATTCTGAGAATGTTACCACTTAACTACACCTCACTTAAACATACATACAAAATCCAGAAGCCCTACTCTTTTCTGCTTGTCAATTACTTTGGAACAAATTACCCCAAAATTTAACGAACAAAAGTGAAAATGAAAGTGTCAGTAGCTCATTCCTGTCCCACTCTTTGTAACCCCATGGCCCATAACCCACAAAGCTCCATGTCTTTGGGATTCTCCAAGCAAGAACAAAGGAATGGGTAGTCATTCCCTTCTCCAGGGGATCTTTCGAAGTTCAGTTCAGTTCAGTTGCTCTGCTGCTGCTGCTGCTGCTGCTAAGTTGCTTCAGTTGTGTCCAACTCTTTGTGATCCCATGGACTGCAGGAAGCCAGCTCCCAGAGTTTACCAACTCTCAGAGTTTACTAAAACTCATGTTCATTGACTCAGTGATGCCATCCAACCATCTCATCATCTGTCATCCCCTTCTCCTTTCACCTTCAATCTTTCCCAGCATCAGGGTCTTTACAATGAGTCAGCTCTTCACATCAGATGGCCAAAGTATTGGAGATTCAGCTTCAACATCAGTCTTTCTAATGCATATTCAGGACTGATTTCCTTTAGGATGGACTGGTTGGATCTCCTTTCAGTCCAAGGGACTCTACAGAATCTTCTCCAAACCACAGTTCAAAAGCATCAATTCTTCAGCACTCAGCTGTCTTTATAGTACAACACTCACATCCACACAACTACTGGAAAAATCATAGCTTTGACTAGACAGACCTTTGATGGTAGAGCTGGTTTTACAAAAGGCAGAGGAACCAGAGATCAACTTGCCAACATCAGCAGGGAGTTGATGCAAGGGAGTTCCACAAAAACATCTATTTCTGCCTTACTGACTATGTCAAAGACTTTGACTGTGTGGATCACAATAAACTGTGGAAAATTCTTTAAGAGATGGGAATACCAGACCACCTGACCTGCCTCCTGAGAAATCTGCATGCAGGTCAGGAAGCAACAGTTAGAACTGGACATGGAACAACAGACTGGTTCCAAATAGGAAAAGGAGTACGTTAAGGCTGTATATTGTCACCCTGCTTATTTAACTTACATGCAGATTATATCATGAGAAACACTGGGATAGAAGAAGCACAAGTTGAAATCAAGATTGCTGGGAGAAATATAAATAACCTCAGATATGCAGATGACACCACCCTTATGTCAGAAAGTGAAGAAGAACTAAAGAGCCTCTTGATGAAAGTGGAAGAGGGGAGTGAAAAAGTTGGCTTAAAGCTCAACATTCAGAAAACAAAGATCATGGCATCCACTCCCATCACTTCATGAAAAATACATGGAGGAACAGTGGAAACAGTGGCAGACTTTATTTTGGGGGCTTCAAAATCACTGTAGATGGTGACTGCAGGCATAAAATTAAAAGACGCCTACTCCTTGAAAGAAAAGTTATGACCAACCAAGACAGTATATTAAAAAGCAGAAACATTAGTTTACCAGCAAAGGTCTGTCTAGTCAAAGCTATGGTTTTTCCAGTAGTCATGTAGGGATGTGAGAGTTGGACTATAAAGAAAGCTGAGCACTGAAGAATTGATGCTATTGAACTGTGGTGTTGGAGAAGACTCTTGAGAGTCCCTTGGACGGCAAGGAGATCCAACCGGTCCATCCTAAAGGAAATCAGTCCTGAATGTTCATTGGAAGGACTGATGTTGAAGCTGAAACTCCAATACTTTGGCCACCTGATGTGAAGAGCAGACTCATTTGTAAAGGCCCTCATGCTTGGAAAGATTGAAGGTGAGAGGAGCAGGGGACAACAGAGGATGAGATGGTTGGATGGCATCGTGGACTCAGTGGATATGATTTTGAGTAAACTCCAGGATTTGGTGATGGACAGGGAGACCTGGTGTGCACGCTGTCGGACACAACAGAGTGACTGAACTGAACTGAACTGAATGCCTCTGCTTTTAAATATGCTGTCTAGGTTGGTCATAGCTCTTCTTCCAAAGAGCAAGCGTCTTTTAATGTCATGGCTGCAGTCACCATCTACAGTGATTTTGGAGCCCCCCAAAATTAAGTCTGTTACTGTTTCCAGTATTTCCCCATCTATTTGCCATGATGATCTTAGTTTTCTGAATGTTGAGTTTTAAGCCAACTTTTTCACTTTCCTCTTTCACTTTCATCAAGAGGCTCTTCAATTCTTCCTCACTTTCTGCCATAAGGGTGGTGTCTTCTGCATATCTGAGGTTATTGATATTTCTCCTGGCAATCTTGATTCCAGTTTGTTCTTCTTCCAGTCCAACATTTCGCATGATGTATTCTTCATATAAGTTAAATAAGCAGGGTGACAATATATAGCCTTGACGTACTCCTTTTCCTATTTGGAATCAGTCTGTGGTTCCATGTCCAGTTTTAACTGTTTCTTCTTGACCTGCATACAGATTTCTCAGGAGGCAGGTCAGGTGGTCTGGTATTCCCATCTCTTAACGAATTTTCCACAGTTTGTTGCGATCCACGCAGTCAAGGCTTTGGTATGGTCAATAAAGCAGAAATAGATGTTTTGCTGGAACTCTCTTTTTTTTCGTTGATCTAACGGATGTTGGCAATTTGATCTTTGGTTCCTCTGCCTTTTCTAAATCCAGCTTGAACACCTGGAAGTTCACGGTTCACATACTGTTGAAGCCTGGCTTGGAGAATTTTGAGCATTACTTTGCTAGCGTGTGAAATGAGTGCAATTGTGCGGTAGTTTGAGCATTCTTCCTGGAGGAGGAAATGGCAACCCACTCCAATATTTTTGCCTAGAGAATCCCATGGACAGAGGAGCCTGGCGGGCTACAGCCCATGGGGTCGCAAAAAGTTGGACATGACTGAAAGACTAATACATATTGACCATTCTTTGGCATTCCTTTCTTTGGGATTGGAATGAAAACTGACCTTTTCCAGTCTGTGGCCACTGTGGAGTTTTCCAAATTTTCTGACATATTGAGTGCAGCACTTTCATTGCATCATCTTTCAGGATTTGAAATAACTCAACTGGAATTCCATCACCTCCACTAGTTTTGTTAGTAGTAGTGATGCTTGTTAAGGCTCACTTGACTTAGCATTCCAGGATTTCTGACTCTAGGTGAGTGATCACATCATTGTGAGTATCTGGGTCATGAAGATCTTTTTTGTATAGTTCTTCTGTGTATTCTTGCTGCCTCTTCTTAGTATCTTCTGCTTCTGTTAGGTCCATACCATTTCTGTGTGTTGTTTTTTATTGTGCCCATCTTTGTGTGAAATGTTCCCTTGGAATCTCTAATTTTCCTGAAGACATCTCTAGTCTTTCCCATTCTCTTGTTTTCCTCTATTTCTTTGTATTGATCACTGAGGAAAGCTTTCTTATCTCACCTTGCTATTCTTTGGAACTCTGCATTCAAATGGGTATATCTTTCCTTTTCTCCTTTGCCTTTCACTTTTCTTCTTTTCATAGCTATTTGTAAGATCTCCTCAGACAACCATTTTCGTTTTTGCATTTCTTTTTCTTGGGGATAATTTTGATCCTTGCCTCCTGTACAATGTCACAAACCTTCATCCATAGTTCTTCAGGTACTCTATTAGATATAATCTCTTAAATCTATTTTTAACTTCCACTGTATAATCATAAGGGATTTGATTTAGGTCATACCTGAATGCTCTAGTTGTTCTCCCTACTTTCTTCAATTTAAGCCTGAATTTGGCAATAAGGAGTTCATGATCTGAGCCACAGTCAGCTACTGGTCTTGCTTTTGCTGACTGTATAGATCTTCTCCATCTTTGGCTGCAAAGAATATAATCAATCTGATTTCAGTATTGACCAACTGGTGATGTCTATGTATAGAGTCTTCTCTTGTGCTGTTGGAAAAGGGTGTTTGCTATGACCAGTGCGTTCTCTTGGCAAAACTCTATTAGCCTTTTCCCTGCTTCATTCTGTACTCCATGGCAAAATTTGCCTGTTACTCCAGGTATCTCTTGACTTCCTACTTGTGCATTCCAGTTCCATATAATGAAAAAGACATCTTTTTTTGGTGTTAGTTCTAGAAGGCCTTGTAGGTCTTCATAGAACCATTCAACTTCAGCTTCTTAAGCTTTACTGGTTGGGGCATAGGCTTGGATTACTGTAATATTGAATGGTTTGCCTTGTAAATGAACAGAGATCTTCCTATTGTTTTTAAGATTGCACTCAAGTACTGCATATCAGATTCTTGTTTACTATGATAACTACTCCATTTCTTTAAGGGATTCTTGCCCATAGTACCAGATATAATGGTCATCTGAGTTAAATTCACCCATTCCAGTCCATTTTAGTTCACTGGTTCCTAAAATGTCAATGCTCACTCTTGCCATCTCCTGTTTGACCACTTCCAATTTGCCTTAATTCATGGACCTAATATTCCAGGTTCCTAGGCAATATTGCTCTTTACAGCATCGGCCTTTACTTTCATCACTAGTCCCATCCACAACTGGGCCTTGTTTTTGCTTTGGCTCCATCTCTTCATTCTTTCTGGAGTTATTTCTCCACTGATCTCCAGGAGCATTTTGGGCACCTATCGACCTGGGAAGTTCATCTCTCAGTGTCCTATCTTTTTTCTTTTCATACTGTTTTGGGATTCTCAAGACAAGAATACCGAAGTGGTTTGCCATTCCCTTCTCCAGTGGTCCACGTTTTGTCAGAGCTCTCCACCATGACCCGTCCATCTTGGGTGGCCCTACGCAGCATGGCTCATAGTTTCATTGAGTTAGACAAAGCTGTGGTCCATGTGATCAGATTGATTTGTTTTCTGTGATGGTGGTTTTCAGTCTGTCTGCCCTCTGATGGAGAAGGATAAGAGGCTTATAGAAACTTCCTGATAAGAGAGACTGACTGAGGGGGCAAGTGGGTCTTGTTCTGATGGGCAGGGCCATGCTCGGTAAATCTTTAATCCAATTTTCTTCCATCTTTTTTCTTCCATCATTTTCTTCCCCCGCTGAGGATCAAGCCCATGTCTCTTGCATCTCAGGCAGATTCTTTATCATCTGAGCCACATGGAAAGTCCTAATGGACAAAGCAACTATTATGTCCAAGGATTCTGCAGCTCAGGAATTTGGGTAAAGCTGATTTGTCTCTGCTGCAGGCTGCATAAGGAATGGGAGGCACTGGAGGTGGGGGATTGTGAGCTGATGTTATCTGAACTATCACTTGTTCAGGTGTCTGTTGATCAATACTTGCTGTCAGCTGAGAAACCTATGCATGCCCTCATGTGGCCAGGACTTCAACAAAGAGGCTCGTTCTAAGAGTGAGAATCCTGAAAGAGAAAGCTACGCAGAAGCTTTATTGTTTTGTTTTTGTTTTTGTTTTTGTTTTCTGACAGGCTCAAAAGTCACACAACATCTGTTTGGCCACACTTTCTCAAACCATCACAAAGGCACATGTTTGAGGGAAGGTGAAGCAGATTCCACTTTGGGGAGTGGCAAAATTCTAGATAAGAATGTGGGACTGAAAAGATCATCTTGCCCATGAAACTGTTAATGAAATTACTTTATTCCCTGAGTTACCAGGATGCCAAAACCGAGCTGGAAATCCCTGACATGGACTTAGGGTATCCTACAAGAAAATCTGAATTTCATGTTCTATATTATTAGCAATGCCTAAAGCAGACAGACAGCTCATTATTCCCTGTGAATCCCCTGTGAAGGGGACTGTTACAAGAATTGGTACCGATGTGATGACCTCCACAGCTCCCTCTAACTCTCCAATTAGACAAGTCTTTGACTCAGGGTACATTAGTGGCTCAGAGGGTAAATTAACCGACCAATGAAGGAGACTTGGGTTTGATCCCTGGGTCTAGAAGATTCCCAGGAGAAGGGAATGGCAACTCACTCCAATATTCTTGCCTGGGAAATCCCACAGACAGAGGAGCCTGGTGGGCTATAGTCCATGGGGATCACAGAGAAGTCGGCCATGACTGAGTTACTAAACAACAACAACAAACCAGCACTTACCTGCAGGCCTATGCCCCAAAGCAATGCATCTGGCTAAAGACAATTCTCGGTACTTTCCAGTAGCTTCAACCACTCAACAGTAATCTTTTCCTCTGGTCTTATTTCTCACTAAACACTGTGAAACTACAAAGTCTATGGACAATATGTGGAATAGTGAGACCTATACGAGTCCTAGGAGTTACTGGAAACTATGAGAACTCTCGGAGAAGGCAATGGCACCCCACTCCAGTACTCTTGCCTGGAAAATCCCATGGACGGAGGAGCCTGGTGGGCTGTAGTCCATGGGGTCACTAAGAGCCGGACACGACTGAGCGACTTCACTTTCACTTTTCACTTTCATGCATTGGAGAAGGAAATGGCAACCCACTCCAGTGTTCTTGCCTGGAGAATCCCAGGGACGGGGGAGCCTAGTGGGCTGCCGTCTATGGGGTCGCACAGAGTCGAACACGACTGAAGCGACTTAGCAGCAGCAGCAGTAGCATGAGAACTCTACCAGTCTCTCCCAGCCCCTTTGAAGACTATGCAGTCTTATATTTTAAATGGAACTGGTTTGCAATTTGCTGTGGTTTGCAAATCATAAAGGTGCCATTAAAATTGGAAGAATATCCAATACCGGTAGTAATGCTGGAAAGAGTGGATTATTCCCAGTTACTAGACTGCCTTCCATTTTCTGCCTCAGCTTTAGAGTCTAAGAGTTGGCTTTCGTTGAATGTCTCTTTATTTAGGGTAAGTGTGAAACTGAATACAAACATCTTGTGTATTTTAAGATGATACGTGTCTCCCTGCATGCAGCTTAGCCACAGGTCAGGAAGGTCACAGTGCATGGTAAAGGGCCAGTCTCTTTACAGGAATCCTAGAACAACACTCAGCCCTTGCTTTTCTGACCATGGTTATCTTTGATATTGAACTATGAGGTGACCCTAAAGACAGAAACTGCTTTTGCTAAGTTACAAAAGAACTAACGGTTGACAAAATGATCCTACAGGGAAAAAATCAACTAGGCCTGATACCTGATTTTATCTTTTGCTTCATCTCTTAGCTTCAGTTTCTTTTTCCTCTCTTGATGCCAACACAGCCACTTTGTGTGCACGCTCAGCCGCTTCAGTCATGTCCCGTGCTTTGCGACCCTATGGACGGGAGTTCATCAGGTTATTCTGTCCATAGGATTCTCCAGGAAAAAATACTGGAGTGGGTTGCCATGCCCTCCTTCAGGGGATCTTCCCGATCCAGGAATCAAACCTGCATCTCCTGCTTTGCAGGTGGATTCTTTACCACTGAGCCACCGGGGAAGCCCAGCATAGCCACTAACTTCCCTTTATTGGCCCAGAAATCTACTATAAGCTCCACAGTAGATTTTGGTCCTAAAGCTTTCAGATTTAGATATTGTTCTAAGAGAGGTACAAAAATACTTAACTTGTGACCAAAAAAAAAAAAAAAGGGCGGGGGTGCATAAAGAAAAATAAATGAATAAAAACTAGGAAGAGCTGAAGGGAGTGATTAACATGCAATTTGAGAAATGAAATTATGTGTTATATGTAGTTTAAGTGTAACTATAGTCTTGATTCAGTGTCATCTCAGAATCTGGAGCTATGAATCAGAAGACGGCAAGGTAATAGAAATAAATAAGAATCTAAAATGAAGGAGATAAAATGAAGAAAATGTGTGCACATCTTCAGAAATAATCAACTTCTGAAAAGACAGCTTCTAAACAGGTTTTTTTTTCAGACTAAATTTTCTGCATCTCAGTATCCAGGCAAATGATAATTATCACTAGAGAACCTGCAGTCCAACTAATGGAAACATATCAAGGGTAACGTAATCTTTGCAGAGGGGTGGAGGCCTGCAGGCATTCGATCAGCCAAGCAGATGTTCTTATTGTTTGCTGGGTAAATGCATCTTTTTCAGACATAATGAACATGTCATTCAGATAATCCAGTCCTCAAACTAGACTCTTCAAGTATAATTCTGATATTAATTTGGTTTCCCAATTGACCTGCTGCTGCTGCTGCTGCTAAGTCACTTCAGTCATCTTCGACTCTGTGTGACCCCATAGACGGCAGCCCACCAGGCTCCCCTGTCCCTGGGATTCTCCAGGCAAGAACACTGGAGTGGGTTGCCATTTCCTTCTCCAATGCATGAAAGTGAAAAGTGAAAGTGAAGTCGCTCAGTCATGTTTGACTCCTTGCGACCCCATGGGCTGCAGCCCACCAGGCCCCTCCATCCATGGGATTTTCCAGGCAAGAGTACTGGAATGGATTGCCATTACCTTCTCCCCCAATTGGCCTAGCTTCCCAGAAATGTGATACACTAAGTATCCCTCTTAGCTCAGATGGTTAAGAACATGTCTGCAATGTAGAAGACTTGGGTTTGATCCCTGGGTCGGGAAGATCCCCTGAAGAAGGAAATGTAACCCACTCCAGTATTCTTGCCTGGAGAATTCTATGGACAGACCATGGAGTCACAAAGAGTCGGACGCGAGTGACTAACACACAAGTATCTAGCACCAATAAGCTAATCTGATTTCAATGTGAATTAAATATTCACTCTTGTTTATACATCAGTCTCTTTCAAATTTGGCTAACATGACTCAGTCCTCCAGAGCCTGCTAACCTGGGGTAAACTAACAAAACCAAAAGTCTCAACAGGCAAAGCTGAGGGGAAGACTCTCATCCTCTGCAACTCTAATCAAAGTGCAGACTCCAGTCCCAAGCTGGATAGCTGTTCTGCTTCCCTCAAAGACTGAATCATTTTACCAATAGCATATAGAGGCACACATTTCATTAACAGGTCATTTCTAATGTTACCTAATGAAGTCCTGCTTCCTCAAGTACTTTTAGCCATGGAATTCTCTCTTAAGTTGACTGTTCTAAGTATAGCAGAGGTTGGACTGACTAAATGACCTCTATGCAAAGTGGCTTCCAGTTTTCTAATTGTTCACTGCTGCATATCTAAATATCACACTAAGTTAATTGAAGTTATTTCTTGTATCTCCCATTGCATTTCTATTCTTGCACATTTTAAGTATCTCCCTCTTTAGTTACTAACATCACCTATCAGGAGCCAACCAAAACATACTCTAGTAGTTATTCTGCAATCTTCCATTTACATACACACTTAAACATTAAAACCAATTGACCCAAAAAGTTCTATGTCACAGTGAGCTGCCTGGAAAAAATATATATACACACTGCAATTTCAGATTCATTTAAGCTAAGATGCAATTTAAATAATTCATTAGAACAATGATTGTTCATTGCAAATCTGTTCTTCAAATGGATCTCCATTTATCTTGCTCATCTATTAATTGCTCACCCTTCTTAAGGCAGCACATTCAAGGTGCACGTCAAAAGTTCCACAAGTTTTTTCCCCCGACTTTCCCACTGACTCATCATCTGACCAGAGGCTGCTCACTGAAACTCCCTGGGCCTGTTTCATGATCATGTGTAAAACAGGGTTAATGAGATCTACTTCCCCAGGGCGCTGCAAGAACCAAGTTATGGTTTGCAAAAGGCTTTGTGATTCATACATAAAAAGCTGTACAAGAAAGTAAACTGTCATTGAGCCTTACAAACAGTTTTCATCTCAATTATCTGAAAGTCAGGAGAGAAGGCTATCCTAAGCTTCCAAAAGATAATTCAATTAGCATGAAGTTCCAAGAATTTTCAAAGCTCAGATGGGCAGTTGCTGACTCAGGTTTTTTGTTTTTGTTTTTTCCTCCTAGGAATCAGAAATGTCATTCACAGATAAGTGCAGGGAGTAGCAAAACAGAAAGACAGGAAATTCTTGGCTCTGGGATCTGGTAATAAGGGAGTCTGCCACTTTCAAATTACCTGCTGGAATCCGGCTCAAGACAATTATAGATGAAAAATCTTCTTGGTCTTCAGCCACGTACCCAAAATTGATGTTGGTTTTAAACTTCCTAAAGTTGGAGCAACAATTTTCATGACTTAGGGGTAAGTAAATTAAAACTTAATCCTATTAGGCTTGTTCTTATACTGTGTGTGTGTGTGTGTGTGTGTGTGTGTGTGTGTGTGTGTGTGAGTTGCTCAGTCATATCCGGCTCTTTGTGACCCCATGGACTGTAGCCCTCTAGGCTTCTCTGTCCATGGAATTCTCCAGGCAAGAATACTGGAGTGGGTTGCCATGCCCTTCTCCAGGGTATCTTCCCAACCCAGGGATCAAACCCCAGTCTCCCAAATTGCAGGTAGGTTCTTTACTATCTGAGACATCAGGGAGGATACTAGAGGATAGTAAAACTGATAAACTAAATTCTAAATTGTATAGAGCAATGGTGAGATAATTATGCTGTACTTTAAATTTCCTACAAACATCTTAGGAGGAGGCTCTGGGGAAAGACATTATTCATAGCTTGTAGAGTTACAGTGCTTGATATCAACTAATAATTCCATTTAGCTGCACTGTACTTATTTTCACCTTTAAATTATAACCACACTGGGAAGGAGTAAATTTTTTCCTGTTATCATTTGGTGGATTTCCATATTAAAAAGGCTCCTGGGCACTCTTGGCACTGAAAATATCATAATAATAATTAAAATGATTAACATTCACCCTCTTCCAATTAAGACAGTGCCTTAACTGCACTGATCCAGTGATGAATGTCAATGTCTTGGCTATAAAAGACAGACTGTGACTAAAAGTTAGCAACAAGTAATGAGTGAAAACAAATTTTTTCAATAACCACTAAAATAAGATGTTCTTGGCCACTAAAATTAATTTTTTTTTAACTTTTAAATCAAGGAAAGGCATCCAGTAGATTCAGGAAGATCAGGAAACTTCTCCTGGAAAAATGCTAAAATTCCAGTTTCTCAAAAGTCTTGCCAGATTTCCACTATAGGAAACCTCATTGTCCAGGCAATTTTCATAATTTAGATTAAGCAAGCAAAAACATGTATTATCTCAGTTTTTGTGAAGATTACATACCAAAACTAGACTCTATTATGTAACTAGCTGAATGACCTTGAGCATTAACCTCCCTCAGTCTCATTTCTTGTCTGTAAATGGAAATGATTAACAGGACCATCTGGGCTTCACTTGTGGCTCAGTTGATAAAGAATCCTCCTGCAGTGCGGGAGACCTGGGTTCGATCCCTGGGTTGGGAAGATCCCCTGGAGAAGGGAAAGGCTACCCACTCCAGTATTCTGGCCTGGAGAGTTCCATAGACTGTATAGTCTATGGGGTTGCAAAGAGTCGGACACGACTGAGCAACTTTCACTTGTCTTCTTCACTTCACTTCAATAGGGCCTGGTGAGGGGACATTTACATGGTCACTAAATAATCATTCTCCACTCCCCTTTCTCTTTTATTTAAATTAAATCAAGCCTCTGTAGGGGTCTAATTTTCCTTAAATAAAATTTTCAAGCTTTTTAAAATTATAGTAGATTCTTAATCACATATAACTTATATATACTTACCTGTATATAGCATGCAATTAATGAAATATAGTGCCCAAATGACTTAGAATACTTAATAGTTACAGTTCCACACTTTTAGATCATGAATGGGACTCAAGTTTCCAACACAAATCCTCGAATTCCATACCAGCTATAATTAAAGTGCATTAGATCTATTGATAAGCTTCATAGCTATGAGGACCATGGAACAAGAACAAGAATATCTGTCTCACTGGGTTGTTGCTATCACCATGATGACAGGGGTAAAGATAGTCTTTCTAAACTTTAGAACCTAAAGTTCTAAAAGAGGATTCCTTAAGTGGTAAAAATTAATACTTCCCTTGGGGGGCTTTAAATTTGTCCACAGTAATTCTTTTGACAATACAGAATAAACAATGTCCCTAGGAAATATTGGTAGAGACCATTAGGGAGTAATCTAAAGCAGCTGATAGCCAACACAAAATTTTTTTGAAGATTCATGTTTGGTCTTACTAGAGTGGCAGAACCATCATTATCCTAACAGCCAGGAGCCGATTCTTCTTGAAGAACTGTCCTGTTGGGGAACTGCTTTGATAAGCTCTTGGGTTAGAAGATGACACTTTCAGAGCACCCTTGTCAGCAGAAGCCAAGGAAACAGACAGCTAAACTTCTCTGCCATCTGCATATGAGAAACTGCTGGGGAGTGGAAGGGGGACATGGAAAGAAAAAGGAGAAGGAAATCACAGAGAACCCAGGTAGGAGAGAAAGAAATTAGCCAACCCAGTATGGCAAGGCGGAGACATCTCATTGAACAAGAACACAGAACTTCCTCCAAAGACGGTGATGTGAAGGAAACTTCATGGAGTATCTGTTTTCCAATTTGCACTTGTCCAGATTGTTTATTTATAAAGACCTCTGCTCACTTCCTCCCCCTTTTATGCATCAGGACTTCATACCTGTGTGTGACGCATGGGGTGTGGGTGTGTGGGTGTGTGTGTGTGTTGGAAAGGACCTAATTTTCACATACGGTCAATTCAATGTTGAAAAAATTAGCCCACATTGGATACTTCCCAAAACAATTCCTGGAAATGGGGTCCCAGAGTCAGGTGTGACCTGAGAATATAGGCCTTAGAATACATCGAGATCTTGTTGTAAATATCTCTGTACTTTCACAAGGTCAGAATGAACTGCTCATAACTTGATATCAAGCAGCTTTTGAATTTCTAATGTTTTGATTACTGAAGAAGTTTGTTCATTTATTGATAATGTTCATTAATTTTTGGTGAATTGTCTGCCTGCATCTCTGCCTAATTTTTAAGGCACTTTTAAAAAAAATTTATAACAACTCTGTACATATTAAGCATATGAGCTCTGTGACAGAGCTTTGCACTTTTTTTCCACTCTTTGGCTCTTGTATTTCACTAGGATCACTGTATTATTTTTTTTTTAATTTAAATTTATTTATTTTAATTGGAAGCTAATTACTTTACAATATTGTATTGGTTTTGCCATACATCAAAATGAATCCGCCACGGGTGTACATGTGTTCCCAATCCTGAACACCCCCCCACCTCCCTCCCCATACCATCCCTCTGGGTCATCCCAGTGCACAAGCCCCAAGCATCCTGTATCCTGCATTGAAACTGGACTGGCTATTAGTTTCTTATATGATATTATACATGTTTCAATGCCATTCTCCCTAATCATCCCACCCTCGCCCTCTCCCACAGAGTCCAAAAGACTGTTCTATACATCTGTGTCTCTTTTACTGTCTTGCATACAGGGTTATCATTACCATCTTTCTAAATTCCAAATATATGCATTAATATACTGTATTGGTGTTTTTCTTTCTGGCCTACTTCACTCTGTATAATAGGCTCCAGTTTCATCCACCCATTAGAACTGATTCAAATGTAATCTTTTTAATGGCTGAGTAATACTCCATTGTGTAAAAGTACCACAGCTTTCTTATCCATGCATCTGCTGATGGACATCTAGGTTGCTTCCATGTCCTGGCTATTATAAATAGTGCTGCAATGAACATTGGAGTACACGTGTCTCTTTCAATTCTGGTTTGCCCAGCACTGGGATTGCTGGGTCATAGGCAGTTCTATTTCCAATTTTTTAAGGAATCTCCACACTGTTCTCCATAATGGCTGTACTAGTTTGCATTCCCACCAACAGTGTAAGAGGGTTCCCTTTTCTCCACACCCTCTCCAGCATTTATTGCTTGTAGACTTTTGGATCGCAGCCATTCTGACTGGCATGAAATGGCACCTCACTGTGGTTTTGATTTGCATTTCTCTGATAATGAGTGATGTTGAGCATCTTTTCATGTGTTTGTTAGCCATCTGTATGTCTTCTTTGGAGAAATATCTGTTTAGTTCTTTGGCCCATTTTTTGATTGGGTCATTTATTTTTCTGGAATTGAGCTGCAGGAGATGCTTGCATATTTTTGAGATTAGTTGTTTGTCAGTTGCTTCATTTGCTATTATTTTCTCCCATTCTGAAGGCTGTCTTTTCACCTTGCTTAGAGTTTCCTTTGTTGTGCAGAAGCTTTTAATTTTAATTAGGTCCCATTTATTTAGTTTTGCTTTTATTTCCAATATTCTCGGAGATGGGTCATAGAGGATCCTGCTGTGATTTATGTCGGAGACTGTTTTGCCTATGTTCTCCTCTAGGAGTTTTGTAGTTTCTGGTCTTAAGTTTAGATCTTTAATCCATTCTGAGTTTATTTTTGTGCATGGTGTTAGAAAGTGTTCTAGTTTCATTCTTTTACAAGTGGTTGACCAGTTTTCCCAGCACCACTTGTTAAAGAGATTGTCTTTTCTCCATTGTATATTCTTGCCTCCTTTGTCAAAGATAAAGTGTCCATAGGTGCGTGGGTTTATCTCTGGGCTTTCTATTTTGTTCCATTGATCTATATTTCTGTCTTTGTGCCAGTACCATACTGTCTTGATGACTGTGGCTTTGTAGTAGAGCCTGAAGTCAGACAGGTTGATTCCTCCAGTTCCATTCTTCTTTCTCAAGATTGCTTTGGCTATTCGAGGTTTTTTGCATTTCCATACAAATTGTGAAATTATTTGTTCTAGCTCTGTGAAAAATACCGTTGGTAGCTTGATAGGGTTTGCATTGAATCTATCGATTGCTTTGGGTAGTATACTCATTTTCACTATATTGATTCTTCCAATCCATGAACATGGTGTATTTCTCCATCTATTAGTGTCCTCTTTGATTTCTTTCACCAGCGTTTTATAGTTTTCTATATATAGGTCTTTAGTTTCTTTAGATAGATATATTCCTAAGTATTTTACTCTTTTCATTGCAGTGGTGAATGGGATGGGACACGCTGCTGAATAACCAACAAATCACAGAAGAAATCAAAAAAGAAATCAAAATATGCATAGAAATGAATGAAAATGAAAACACAACAACCCAAAACCTGTGGGACACTGTAAAAGCAGTCCTAAGGGGAAAGTTCATAACAATACAGGCATACCTCAAGAAACAAGAAAAAAGTCAAATAAATAACCTAACTCTACACCTAAAGCAACTAGAGAAGGAAGAAATGAAGAACCCCAGGGTTAGTAGAAGGAAAGAAATCTTAAAAATTAGAGCAGAAATAAATGCAAAAGAAACAAGAGAGACCATAGCAAAAATCAACAAAACCAAAAGCTGGTTCTTTGAAAGGATAAATAAAATTGACAAACCATTAGCTAGACTCATCAAGAAACAAAGGGAGAAAAATCAAATCAATAAAATTAGAAATGAAAATGGAGAGATCACAACAGACAACACAGAAATACAAAGGATCATAAGAGACTACTATCAGCAATTACATGCCAATAAAATGGACAACGTGGAAGAAATGGACAAATTCTTAGAAAAGTACAACTTTCCAAAACTGAACCAGGAAGAAATAGAAAATCTTAACAGACCCACCACAGTCATGGAAATTGAAACTGTAATCAGAAATCTTCCAGCAAACAAAAACCCAGGTCCAGATGGCTTCACAGCTCAATTCTACCAAAAATTTGGAGAAGAGCTGACACCTATCCTGCTCAAACTCTTCCAGAAAATTGCAGAGGAAGGTAAACTTCCAAACTCATTCTATGAGGCCACCATCACCCTAATACCAAAACTTGACAAAGATGCCACAAAAAAAGAAAACTACAGGCCAATATCACTGATGAACATAGATGCAAAAATCCTTAACAAAATTCTAGCAATCAGAATCCAACAACACATTAAAAACATCATACACCATGACCAAGTGGGCTTTATCCCAGGGATGCAAGGATTCTTCAATATCCGCAAATCAATCAATGTAATACACCACACTAACAAATTGAAAAATAAAAGCCATATGACTATCTCAATAGATGCAGAGAAAGCCTTTGACAAAATTCAACATCCATTTATGATAAAAACTCTCCAGAAAGCAGGAGTAGAAGGAACATACCTCAACATAATAAAAGCTATATATGACAAACCCACAGCAAACAATGGTGAGAAATTGAAAGCATTTCCCCTAAAGTCAGGAACAAGACAAGGGTGCCCACTTTCACCACTACTATTCAACATAGTTTTGGAAGTTTTGGCCACAGCAATCAGAGCAGAAAAAGAAATAAAAGGAATCCAAATTGGAAAAGAAGTAAAACTCTCACTGTTTGCAGATGACATGATCCTCTACATAGAAAACCCTAAAGACTCCACCAGAAAATTACTAGAGCTAATCAATGAATATAGTAAAGTTGCAGGATATAAAATCAACACACAGAAATCCCCTTGCATTTCTTTTTTTTTTTTTTTAGTATTCTTTTCCTTTTTTTTTTTAAACTTTACACTAATAATGAGAAAATAGAAAGAGGATCACTGTATTATTGATAAACATTTATGAACTATTGTTATAGTTTTTAGCTTTGTTATTATGTTTAAACAGACCTTCCACACTCCAAAGGATTTATCCATATTTTTCACTAGTTTTGTAATAAAATTTTATTTTTAACTCTACAATTTTTCTGGAATTTAACTTGCTATACATTTATGTAGAATGTTGAGACTTTGTTTATAAACAAGGTTAGGTTTTCAGCTCTCTGTTTTGCATCTTCATAATCACATTTGGGTAATGCTAGTTTGTAAAGTAATGTCGGCCCTTTGTGTACTGTCTCACAATTTATGGATCACAACACTGATCTTCATTCTTAACCTGTCCTTAACAGAGTAGGAGAGCTGAGAGCTCAGTATTCTGGGCCAAAGCATTTTCAGAAAATAATATTTGACAAATATTTTCAACATTTAGCTCAATTATTTATTCATATGCTCAGATTCTTTTCTTCTTGAACCCCTTTTCATGATTTATATTCCCTCGTATTCAGTCATTTTTTGAGATTTTAAAATCATTTAGGGTAGAGTTATAAGCAATATTTGCTTATAATTTTAAACTTCTCATTATTGTTATTTCCTTTTTATCTGGACATCAGTTATTTTATTTTTGTATTTTCTAACTTAATTATAATAATTTTTGCTGTGTAATTTTTCCATTCTCATTTAAAGTTATATACTTTGTTATTCTTTACCTAATTATTAGCTTTTATTTTTATCCTTTGTTATAGAAAAATAGCTCAATATATGTCAAATAAATAGCCTAGTTTATTATATTATTCAGATGTGTGTTTGGCATTTATTTATTTCCTACTTTATCTGTTAAACACTAAGAAAAGCATATTAACATCTTCTGCTTCTATTATATTTTTGGATTGCTCTTGAATTTCTAAGAATTTGTTTATATAATTTAGTGATTTTTTGTTTGGGGCATAAAAATTTTTACACCTTTTAAAAATATTATGGAACTTCTTTGTCCTGTTTAACAGTGTCACACTGTCAAAAAGGTCAGAAATAACAGAAGTAAAACCACTGAATCATCAAAACAGTAATTAGAAAAATTTTGTTGTGCACACACCAAAAAGTTTGCAAACCAAGGGCACTCAAGCCAAGCATAAAGCGAGGCTCAAGTAGAGTATATTATTATAAAGCAGCTTACAGAGTACATTCATATTCATCACTGTGATTGGTTATATTATTAGAATTTTCTTCAGTAATAGGGGTCTGGTTATTGGTTACCTCATACCAACCTTGGAAAACAGTTTAAGTGTCACTTATGATTTCCAGAGCATAAGCAAAAAATGACCTACGTCAAGCCAATCTCGCAAAGTCAGCTAAATTAGGGTTTTGGGGGGGGGGGGTTTGTTTGTTTGTTTGTATGACCAAACTGGTTGGGTGTGCCCAGGGAATTTTCAAAGCTGGTCTCCACTTGTTTTTTATTTTTAACACTGGTGAATCCTAATCCTACAGATTTACTGTAACTCCAGTTGTTTTGTTTGCTTTTTGATTATGTAGATTTTCCTACCTTCTTACTCGTAATCTTTCTGCATTGTTTCATTTTATGTGTATCCATGACAAGAGGTTCTCCCTCAGATATTATTTTGACCCAGTCTAGTATTTACCTTTCAGTAAAAGAAAACATATTCACAGCTATTCCATAAATTTGCATTTACTTTTATCATCCCATTTTAGAGCTCCTATGTCAAGCTTCCTTGCTGTGTTCTTTTTACCATTGTGCTGCTAAGTCACTTTAGTCGTGTCCAAGTCTGTGCGACCCCACAGACGGCAGCCCACCAGGCTTCCCCGTCCCTGGGATTCTCCAGGCAAGAACACTGGAGTGGGTTGCCATTATAAATTCTATTTTAATTTATCTTTTCAACCATCCATCTTGTTTTCAATGCTCTATGTCATCCCCTTTTAAAATATTTAAAGATATATCTCTCATAAAAGCCAAGAACTGCAAATCACCCGAAGTTCACCCACAGTGGAAGACATTAGTTAATGTCTGAATAGACAATGAAATCGTATACAGTAATAAAAGCAAACAAACTAAGCTATCTCAATAGCATGGATGAAACAAATTGTTGAAGCAAAACATAAAATAATGCATATATTCTATTCATAGAAAGTTCAAAAACAGGCAAAAGCAAACTGTATTGGAGAAGGAAATGGTAACCCACTCCAGCATTCTTGCCTGCAAAATTCCATGGACAGAGGAGCCTGGCAGACTAAAGTCTGTGGGGTCACAGAGTCAGACATGACTGAACGACTGAGCACAAATTGCTATCCTAAGGAAACGAAAGTTAGGATGAGGGGTTGTTAGTGGGGAGGAATGGAATTATATCAGAAAGGAACTGAGAAAGCTTCTGGGGAGATGGGAAAAGGCTCTTTCTTATTCGCGTGGAGGTTACACTGGTGTCGCATTGTAATTACCTTCCACATCTTGCACGTCTGTTTCCTGCAGGATTCTGTGTCCATTTTGGGCAGGCTTCCCTGGTAGCGCAGATGGTAAAGCATGCAAGAGACCCGAGTTTGACTCCTGGGTCGGGAAGATCCCTGGGTTGGGAAGATCACCTGGAGAAGGAACTGGCAACCCACTCCCGTATTCTTGTTGGGAAAATCCAATGGACAGAGAAGCCTGGTGGGCTACAGTAAATGAGGTCTCAAAGAGTCAGACATGACTGAGCAACTAACACTTTAGAACACTGTATAGAATGTTATATTGGAAAAAAAAAATAATCTCGCACCTAACTGTAATGTTTTAAAAAACTATGTCAGAAAATACATATCCATTTAGTATCTTTCATGTAATTTAAAAACACTTCTGTTTTTCCTTGTACCCTACCCTCAACTCCTAATTTCTGTTTTTGTTAGTATTGATATGACTTTTTATTTTTTTCAATTTTTATCACCCTTCAAAAACTATTTAAGACCTATTCAACTAACTTTACACTATAATCACAATAATAGTCTAGATTCCATTCTATTTCAGATTTTTTTCAACATTTACCATTAGTCATTTTCTATAAAATAGTCCCATTCTAAACTTGGGTTTTCTTTTTCTTTTTTCTATCTTTTTAAAAATTTCTCATGACTTGAAATGAGTACATTATTGATGGTATACTTTTTCTCAGCCAATTAAAATCTGAAAATTGTACAATTATATTCTTCTGTAAGTTAAAACTCAATTAAGTAAAAAACTCTAAGGACAGACATATTTCTTCCTCAAAATTCTGAGTCTTGACTCATTTCTTCTTGAATTCAATGTCTCAGAAGAAAACTCTGAGTGTAAGGTCATTCAAAACACCAGGATCCTTTCGTTACATCTCCAGGATGCATGGACTATGTCATCTTCTTTCTCATCAGTCTCATCCCTTTATTTGCCTTATCTGAATTCTGGAAAAGGTTCCCACTTATCTTCCACATTATGATCCCTTGTATCATAGAAAAAGCTTTTCCATTTTAATCTTTCTAACACAAATTTTAGTCCTTCGCATGCAGATTTTAAATGGGTTATTACAGTTTGATTCTCTTTCTTCTTTTCCTACCTCATCCAACTCATGTTGAATTTTTATGCTCTGTGTCTCCTAGCTAGTTCCCTTTTTAAACTCTGCCTTTTGTTTTATTATCTCATGCTCTTTTTCGTATTTTCTAGAGTTTTACTGAAAGCATAAAGAGCCTATTCTTTGTTCTCTTTCCCAAGGAAATTCTTTGCCTTAGAAATAAAGCTTCTTTGCCATCTTCCTTTCAGGACTCAGAAAATTTGCTTTGGTACCACACTGAGCTCTTCTGATGTGGGGCACCCATATTTAATGAGGATAGCTTATGCTGTTTGGTTCCCCCTCCCTGATTTTTACATTTCTCTTAGAATGGGCTTTGTAGACTTTAAGCAGCAAGGTTACTTTCTATACATGTGTAGCTGGCTGTTCCAGAGGCTGAGGAAATGAAGGGGGAACTCTTTCTGGTGGTCTACTCTACTGAAGATCAGCTTTGGGTCTTTTCTTCTCTTTGCTTCATCCATAACATCAGGTTCATGGAGGATCTTACTCAGTCTGCTTTCCCAGGCTGCTGCTTACCACATCAAATAGAAAACTCCATGTGTCTGGAAGAAACCTCGCCTCACGGGCAGCTTTCGTCTTGATGTGGACCTTGTACGCGCTCTAGAGTCTCCTAACACAGTGCTTTCCTCTGCTATGGGTCCACATTGGACCCATGTCCATGAACAAGGGTCAAAAGGACATCCTGGACTTTCTCCAAGGTCCACCATGGCGTGCAGGGCTCACTCTCCAGACGAATCACCCCTGGAGCATTTCTGAAAGTATCCATCTGCCCTGTATCCTCCTTGCTTTGCTTCATTTTGGAAAAATCTGAATTAAATATAAAAGAAATTATTCAATGTTTCCAACTTTTTTAGGGGCTCCTTTCCATAATTTGCAATGGTGATGTCTGCTTCCTGATCTATTTTTTGCAGTATTGTTAAGGAGATTTGAGATGGAAGTGGTATGTTACACAAATGATCACAGCCATTCTTACCTGAAGGTCATAATATAAATTTACTTATTTTTTAATTAATTAATTTATTTGTTTGTCTTTGGCTTCACTGGGTCTTTGTTGCTGCCCAGGCTTTCTCTAGTCGTGACGAGTGAAAGCTATTGTCTAGTTGCAATGTGCGGTTCTCATTGCAGTGGCTTCTCTTGTTGCAGAGCGCAGGCTCTAGGGCATGGGGGCTCAGTAGTTGTGGAACAAGGGCTTAACTGCCCTGCAACATGTGGGATCTTCCCAGGTCAGGGATCAAACCCATGTCCCCTGCATGGGCAGACAGATTCTTAACCACTAGACCACCAGGGAAGTCCTAAATATTTTTAAATTAACTAATGAACCAGAAATTCCAACGTTTCCCAGGTGGGTCAGCCTTGAGGAAAGAAAAACAGTGAGAGAGAGGTAAAATGAACACCCTCAGGAATAACGGCCTTGGTGTCTCCAACCTTCCATCTGTCATTTGTGTAAACTGTCTCGTTCAGTCTGCTTTTAGCTCAGCTTTCAGGTGAGTCAACTCAAAACTTCAAGCTGCAAAATGGCCCAGCTCCAGCAAGGAGCACTGATGCTTCCCAGAATCTTGTGAAATAACATGATTTGTGAGCACAATTACCCAGACAATATTTCTCAGGGTTATTTTTCACTCTTCCTTTCTCCCTGATAACGTTAACTCAGACAAGTGCGTGGAGCTTTGCAGAGCTAACCTAGAAAAAACGAGAAAGGCAATATTATTATTAAATAAGAACCCACTTACAGAAATATGGTTGCACTGGGTTCCATATTACACTGTGAAAGCATCAGGATAAAGTCAGAAATCTCAAAATGTATGTGATTTGAGCACCCCCCTATAATTCACTGAACAGGATGAAATAATTATTTAACAACTAGAAAAACATGATATGCACATTTCAAATGCTTCCTAGGATGAGAAATAATTCCTGGTGGTTTTCTCTTCCCATTAAGTGAGGACATATCTGACCAGTTGATGAAGAATAGAGCGTGTGGAAGATAAAGAAGCAACAACCACTCTCAGCTTCTACCCGCCCCTGGGCTGATGAAGGAGCCTGTATCAGAATGGAGGGACCTACTCTCACCCAGCTACAGATGGTGATGAATCCCTCATCATCTGACTTTACACCCACTATCCCCCAAACGCTGGATTCAGCTGCAATTGAGAAGAGGGCAAGATAAACTCCTCTGCCTTATAGTCCTGTATTTCCAAGTGATCAAATTTTAAAATGTGTCAAAGATTTCTATTCACCAGTTCTGACCATCAAATGAGCAAAATGAATGGGAAGTACTTCATTGCCAATTTAGCCAAAAATAAGATGCTAAACACTACCACCTTCTATGCATTATCTATACTAAGGGTACATAACAAACCCAAACCAGTAATACATAAGGCTTTATTTTGCTTAGGAGTCTGTGTTGTTGGTTTAGGTCAGGTTCAGCCACGCAGTTTGGGCCTCAGCTGGGCATACTTTCAAATTTGGGAGAAGCTGGTTGTTGGCCAATCTCGTATGGCCTCAGCCCGGATGTCTAGAACAATTCAACTCCACTCTAAATGTCTCATTCTACAGCAAGTCAGCCAGGCATCTTTTCAGGGCAATCACAGAGGAGCAAGAGAACAAGCAAAAATATATATAAGCACTTGACCTCTGCTTTGGGGGCATCACACTTGTCAAAATGCCATTGTTCAAGGCAAGTCTCATGCTGCGCCCAGAGCCAAAGTGTAGAATAGAACAAACACCCAACCCAGAGTAATGCAAAGGGAGTGGGTACAGAAAGGGATGTGGAATGGAGAACAACAATTAACGCAATCAAGTTACTGGACTGCTCTAGCCAGTTTGTCTACTGTTTGAGTCAACGGGATCCTGAGTCAACTGGTGACTTTATAACATGCATAACCCTTCATTTAGGGCCCTCAAATCTACAACTACTCACTCAAATAAGAGTATCTACTCAACTAACCTCAAAACAGTTGAAATTGAGTCACTGAATAATTGTGATTATTATAATCACATTAATTGTGATCATAAATAGATGAAGTTTAATTACTAATGTGTAAACAAAATTGGCTCATATCCAGGTAACACATGAAAATATGGTAAGTCCATCTTTGTTCTAATGTTCAATGCACTGCAATATTTTTCACAATGCTCTTGCAAGATTATCCTTTAACCATCCTGGAGAATGGTTAAAATCATGATTGTGCCTTAAGGTAGACACATACAAGCCAGATATAAGCAGAGAAATGAGATTCTATAAAATGACAACATAAATTAAATCTTTAAAAGTACAGAGGCTTCCCAGGTGACTCAGTGTAAAGAATCTGCCTGCCAATGCAGGAGCTTCAGGAGACTTGGGCTCAATTCCTGGGTCAGGAACATCTCCTGGAGGAGGAAATGGCAACTCACTCCAGTATTCTTGCCTGGAGAATCCTATGGACAGAGGAGCCTGGAAGGCTACAGTCCATGAGATCGCAAAGAGTCAGACATGACTGAGTGACTGAGCAAGCAAGAAGTGCAGTACAAAAGTCATTAGTGTTCTAAACAACGGTATCAAAAATAAATTGGAAATCAAACATACATTTCCTCAAAATAGTCATTAGAAATGTATCACCCATTCTTTTAACTTGTGTTAAAAAGCCTCATGATTATATCTGCACTGAGTACTTTTGCAGGAAACTCTGTCCCTACCTTCAAGATAATTGATGTTTGAAAGAGAACACTTAGCTATAGGTGCTTAGTTGTCACAGAGATTTGTTTGAAATCAAACTTTGTCTCTGAAAAATTGAGTATGAATTAAATGTCAAGCAAATTTTTGAGTTATAATTTAGAGTGACTTTCCCACTTTCATTTGCTAAAATGGGAACCACAAATTGCTTGAGATGGTTTCAGTGCTTTTTGCAGAAAGTAATGGAAGTCAAATTTTTAATATTAATATTCTTACAAAAAAATTCAGTAGTAACCTTTCTCAATCATTGGCATAATTCTTTTTTGTTGTTTGTTTCCACTGTTTTTTCTCTCTTTTTTAATTTTTTAATTGAAGGATAATTGCTTTACAGAATTTTGTGGCTTTCTGTCATACATCAACAAGAATCAGCCATAGGTACACCCATTTCCCCTCCCTCCCAGACCTCCCTCCCATCTCCCTCTGCACCTGCCCACCCTAAAAGCCTGTCACAGAGCCCCTGTTTGAGTTCCCTGAGTCATACAGCAAACTCCCATTGGCTATCTATTTTGCATATGGTATTGTCAATTTCTATGTTACTCTCTCCATACATCTCCCCTTCTCACTCCTCTCCTCCCACCTTGTCCATAGGTCTGTTCTCTATGTCTGTTTCTCCGCTGCTGCCCTGCAAATAAGTTCATCAGTGCCATCTCTTCAGATTCCATGTATATGTGTCAGTATACAGTATTTATATTTCTCTTTCTGACTTACTTCACCCTGTATAATGGGCTCTAGCTTCATCCACCTCATTAGAGCAGATTCAAATGTGTTCCTTTATATGGCTGAGTAATGTTCCATTGTGTATATGTACCACAGCTTCTTTATCCATTCATCTGTTGATGGACATCTAGGTTGCTCCCATGTTCTAGCTACTGTAAACAGTGCTGCAGTGAACATTGGGAAACATGTGTCTTTTTCAGTTTTTCAGTTCCTCGGGGTATATGCCTAGGAGTGGGATTGCTGGGCACATGGTGGTTTTATTCCTACCTTTTTAAGGAATCTCCATACTGTCTTCCATAGTGGCTATATCAGTTTACATTCCCACCAGCAATGGAAGAGTGTTCCCTTTTCTCCACACTCTCTCCAGCATTTATTGTTTGCAGACTTTTTGATGATGGCCATTCTGACTGGTGTGACGTAGTATCTCATTGTAGGTTTGATTTGCATTTCTCTGATAATGAGTGATGTTGAGCATCTTTTCATGTGCTTGTTAGAATCATTGGCATGATTCTTAATTTAATCATCTGGTCTGGTCAGATGAAATTCTGGCTGGTAGGGTCATGCATGCATGTGTGCTCAATCACTCAGTCATGTCCCACTGTTTGCAACTTCATGGATTGTAGCCTGCCAGGCTCCTATGTCCATGGCACCCTCCAGGCAAGAATAGTGAAGTGAGTTGCCATTTTCTACTCCAGAGGCTCTTCCCAACCCAGGGACTGAACCTGGGTCTCCTGTGTCTCCTTCATTGGCAGGCAGATTGTTCACCACTGAGCCACCTGGGAAGGCTGGTAGGTTCATAGAGAAAGTTAAATGAAAACTGATAGGATTTTGCGTCTGTCTTTGTATTTCTTGCCTCTATGATCCAAAAAGTAAAGTCATGGTAATGAGAGTTGCTTCCAACCAAAAAGACTTTGAATAAAACAGTTCTATCAAGGCTACAGAATTGTACTCCATTCCTGACCCAAGCCTTTTCTGGCAAGTTATCTGTGAAGTTTTCCTTCTCTTTCTTAAGCCACTTTGTCTTTATCTCCAAGCCAGAATAGAACTCTTTCTGAATGAAACTGCTGCACTACCAATTTTAACTCTCTTTTTATTTTATTTTTTGAGACTTAACTATGGAAGCAAATCACATAATGTGGTCTGATAAGAGTCCTAAGAGCAGTAGGCACCCTTCATCCAGTTTCTCTTGTTATCAGCACACAGGTTGTTTTAGACATTCAATTCTGCTGAGGTGCTTTCAGGGGCCATAGGATACAGCAAAGTCTCCTCGTCCACAGAGGAGCATATGAAACACTAGGAACATAAAGTCTTTTCAGCAATCATCAAAGGAAAATGGAAAGTTTCTTTCTTTTGTACTGCTGAGACATCCACTGCCTTTCCTCGATTTCCAGTCCCAGCTGTCGTATGGAATGAACAAAATCGCAAAAGTAGCTTTTTGTAAGAGAAGGTCCATTGCTTCCAAAATCTAATGTTAGTGCAATTTGAATAAGCATTCAAATATAGATAAGGAACCAGCACCATTAGAATTTTATGGAAACATATCAGGAAAAAAAAAAGGCAGATTTGTGCTTCCTGCTCTTAAACAAAAAAAGGGACTTAACTAATAGCTAAAATGTACCAGAATAATGAAAACAACAAATCTTAATTTCTGTCCTTTGCTTCCACTGCCAAACAACAGTGGAAGTGATTTTTGTCAACTGTTATTTCTACATCCTGCCAAGCCTTCCCTACATTAACCTAAGTTGATAAAATTGTTCTTTTGAAGATCAACATGACTGCTTTACATTTTTTCCTTACTTTATTATAAAGTACAGTACACAAACATAAAAATGCATGAAAGAAAAATAAACATCAAGAGTATATCACAAAGAAAACAGTTGTAGCTTCCCTGGTGGCTCAGACAGTAAAGAATCTACCTGCAATGCAGGAGACCCAGGTTCAATCTGCCGATCAGGAAGATCCCCTGGAAAAGGGAATGGCAACCCACTCCAGTATTCTTGCCTAGAGAATTCCTTGAACAGAGGAGCCTGATGGGCTACAGTCCATGGGGTCACAAAGAATTGGACAGGACTGAGCAGCTAACACTTTGACTTTTCACTACCTTGCAGAGCAGGAAACTGAACATCGTCAGCATCCCAGGAGCATTCCAGCCTGTTCCTTCTCAATAACAAAGTCTCCCCTTTCCCCAGATATGCTCTTTATCCTCATGCCTAACACTGGAGTTTAGTGTTCCCTGTTTTTCACATTTTTGTGTATGGAATGATGTTTCCATCTTGTTACTAAATTGTGTCTAATTTACATCACTCAGCATTCTGATGGTGAGATTCACCCATCCAATGCATGCAAGGGTAGTTCATTTATTTTTTGTTGTACAAGTATTTGCGCTGTATGACCAACTATTCCACAATTTTATTTACCCATATGGCACAAAGTGAAGAAGAACTAAAGAGCCTCTTGATGAAAGTGAAAGAGGAGAGTGGAAAAGTTGGCTTAAAGCTCAACATTCAGAAAACTAAGATCATGGCATCTGGTCCCATCACTTCATGGCAAATAGATGGGGAAACAGTAGAAACAGTGGCCGACTTTATTTTGGGGACTCCAAAATCACTGCAGATAGTGATTGCTACCATGAAATTAAAAGACGCTTACTCCTTGGAAGGAAAGTTATGACCAACCTAGACAGCATATTACAAAGCAGAGCCATTACTTTGTCAACAAAATTCCATCTAGTCAAGGCTATGGTTTTTCCAGTGGTCATGTATAGATATGAGAGTTGGACTATAAAGAAAGCTGAGTGCAGAAGAATTGATGCTTTTGAACTGTGGTGTTGGAGAAAACTCTTGAGAGTCCCTTGGACTGCAAGGAGATCCAACCTGTCCATCCTAAAGGAGATCAGTCCTGGGTGTTCATTGGAAGGACTGATGTTGAAGCTGAAATTCCAATACTTTGCCCACCTGATGTGAAGAGCTGACTCATTTGAAAGGACCCTGATGCTGGGAAAGATTGAGGGCAGGAGGAGAAGGGGGCGACAGAGGATGAGATGGTTGGATGGCATCACTGACTCCATGGAGATGAGTCTGAGTGAACTCCGGGAGTTGGTGATGGACAGGGAGGCCTGGCGTGCTGCAGTTCATGGGGTCGCAAAGAGTCACACATGACTGAGTGACTGAACTGAACTGAACTATTGATATGCATTTAGGTTGTTTCCAATTTTAACTGTAATAGATATTATTGCTGTGAACATTTCTTTTTCTTTTCCTCTATAAGTTATTATAAGATATTGAGTAGGGTTCCCTGTGCTACACAGTAGGACTGTGTTATTTATCTATTGTATATGTGTCGTTTTTGTTCAGTCACTAAAGATTATCCAGCTCTTTGCGACCCTATGGACTGAAGCTTGCCACGCTTCTTTTATCTCCTGGAGCTTGCTCAAGCTCATGTCCATTGAGTCGGTAATGCCATCCAACCATCTCATCCTCTATTTCCCCCTTCTCCTCCTGCCCTCAATCTTTCCTAGCATCAGGGTCTTTCTTTTCCAATGAGTGTGTTCTTTGCATCAGGTGGCCAAAGTATTGGAATTTCAGCATCAGTTTTTCCAATGAATATTCAGGGTTGATTTCCTTTAGGATGAACTGTTTTGATCACCTTGCTGTCCTAGGGACTCTCAAGAGTCTTCCCCAGCACCACAGTTCAAAAGCACCAATTCTTCAGCACTCAGCCTTCTTTATGGTCCAACTCTCACATCTATACATGATTACTGGAAAAATCATAGCTTTGATGATATGGACCTTTGTCAGCAAAGTGATGTCCCTGCTTTTTAATATGCTGTATAGGTTTGTCATAGCTTTCCTTCCAAGGAACAAGTGTCCTTTAATTTCATGGCAGCAGTCACCATCCACAGTGATTTTGTAGATGCTAATCCCAAACTCTGATTGATCCCTTCTTCTTCTTTACCCTTTGGTAACCATAAATTTGTTCTCTTTGTCTGTGAGTCTGTTTCTGTTTTGAAAATGAGTTGCTATAAACATTCTTTATACAGTTTCATAATGCACACGTGCATATGTATCTGCTAGATAATTAGTAAAATTTCAGGAGCGTGAAAGATACGTATATTAAGACTAAAAGAGAATTAGCAATTGTACTAATGCCTGCTTTTGTCAGCAGTAAATGGAAATTGTTGCTCCAGGGACTCTCTTATATTTGGTACTGTCAGCCATTGTAGCTTTACCACTTTGGGGTCAACATTTTACCTCACTGTATGTTTAATTTGAAATTATAATTTATATTTATATAGTTATAAATATATATTATTTATATGTATGAATATATTATATATATATATATAAATATATAACTATTAATTATAAAGCAAAACACTTTTTTATGTATGTTCATTGGCCATTGGATATCACCTTTTCTAAAATGCCTGTTCAATCCTCTTGACTATTTTCCTATTGCCATGTTTTCCTTATTGATTGCTGGTGGTTCTTTTATAATCTGAATACAAGCTTTCTGTCAGTTACTTGTTGGGAAATGTATTCTGTCACTCTTTTTTATTAGTTTCTCCATGACATATCTTAATTTTGATATCGCTATTAGTCTTGCCTTTCCTAGAGTCGTAAGTAAATGAAATAATATATTATGTAGTCAGTTGTGCTGACATAATATTTTTAAGATCTATGCATGTTGTATGCATTAATATTTATTACTTTTTATTTCTAAATAATATTCCATAATACAGAAATACCACGATTTATTGCTTATGCATTCACCACCTGTGACATTTTTGGGTTTATATGTACTATCATACTCAGCCCCTTCTCTTTGTCTCATTAATTCCTCATTTTTTCTTCTGTTTTCTTTTGGATAAAGTATTTTCATTATTCCATTATTTTGGTCACTATTATCTTGGTAGTACTATCTGCCCTTGCAATTTTTTGGTGACTTCCTTAAAGGTGACAGTAGTCATCCTCCAGTTATCAAAGTCTAATGTTACTTGGCACTTTTTCTCTTTTACAGATCAATGCAAAGAACTTGGAAGATTTTAACTTGATTCATTCCCCTTCCACTTATATGATATGGTCATATTTTCTTATAAGGTTCTACTATTTTTTAACATAGTCAGTATTCATTTAAATCTGTTTATTTGTTCCTCATTTTCATTGTATTTATTTCTCTCTGTATCTCAGATTTTGAGCCTGAATAATGTTCATTCTGTCTTTGGTGTAGATTACGGGTGATAAATTCTCCTAGTTTTTACTTATCTGAAAAATGCTGTTTATCTGTTTTTGGAAGGTATTTTCACTGAGTGTAGAATTCTCCACAGCAGTTATTTACTACGAATGCTTTAAAGATAACGTTTCATTACCTTCTAGCTTTTGTTGTTCCTCTTCTGAAGTCAGCTTGTCACTCTAATAGTTGTTCCCTTGAAAGTAGTTTGCTTTTTTCTCCTCTGGATGCTTTTATTACTTGTTCTTTGTTTTTGATTTTCAGATGTTATATTATGACAAGTCTATGTTGGTTTGTTTGTTATTTTCCTGTTTGAGGTCTGTAAAGATGATTGAATATGTGACAATATGTTTTGCTAACTTTGGAAAACTCTCAGATCCACTCCCTATCGCCAACTGCTTCTGGCCCATTATCTCTCTTCAGTGCTCCAGGGGCTCCAAATCATTTTTTCACAGTGTTGTTTACACTATATTTCCTAATTTTAACTCTCCATACTTCACTTTTTATTTTGCAGTTGTACATTTTCTATGTGGTTCTTTTCCATATGGAATTGACTTTAATGCAATAGGAATTGAGAAAATTCAGAGTGTGACTTCAGTCCCTTCAAGGACTGGCTGAATTCCAGCTCACTCTGACTCTTGTTTTGGGTTCTCAATCCGAAATAAGAAAATTTACCCTGTCCCACCAGAAAGCCCTGGCCTTTAATTTTCTCATTCCCAGCTACAGATTTCTTAAAAATTTTTGCACAGTACCTCAACTCCTCAAGTATCTCTTCCAGGTTTAGCCTTAAATTTCAGAGTCACCTTTCTGAGGGAGTTAACCCAGTTATTTCTCTAATGATTTCAAACAGATAAACCATTTTGTAATATTTTGTTCATATTTTCTAGTTCTTAGTGTGAGGTTTAATCCAACTTACCCTGTTCATCATTGCTGGAAAATAATTTATTTGGTTTAAAATTGAATATTCCTTCTGTAATCATCACTCTAATCCTCTGAAACATTTAATTTTATTGCTTAATTTAAGATTTTTTTTTCACCTCCATCAAACTGTGCATTTCTAATTTCCATCTATAACCCCTATATTTCTACATATACTCTATACTCCTTATCTTTCAGGACTTTGTTTTCCCTTTATATGCATTCTTTTGAACATGTGTCTGTCAGGATAAATAGTTCTTCATACATACCCTTCAAGTTTATCTACTCTTGCAGCTGCAGCTATGTCAACGACTTCCACCACATCCTCTTTGGTCCTGACATATCATTTGTGCTTATGTCTCATATTTTTAACTACATAGAGGTCAACTCCATTGAGATGCCCAGTCTTCATGTCTCATTAAACTTGTTGGTCACCTTCCTCCCAACTAAACTATTTTGAAGGGGTGCAGGACACCAGGAAGAGGGAGGAAAAAGCATAAGGAGATGATTCCAAGTTTGCTTTCTTGAAAGATATAAAAGTACTTCCCTTTGATGTTAATTAATTGGCTGGGAAGAAAGCTGTTCTGGGGAGATAGGTACTATGCTTATCTTCTTTTTACTCATCTTCCCACCCCCATCCCACTCCTTCACCACCACCTCCATTAGAAATATATTTTGAGTAATGCTTTCATAGTATTCTTCCTGTTGCTGTTGTTTAGTCACTCAGTTGTGCCCAGCTCTTTTACAACTCCATGGACTGTAGGTCACCAGGCTCCTCTGTCCATGGAATTCTTCAGGCAAAAATACTGGAGTAGGTAGCCACTCCCTTCCCCAGGAGACTTTCCCAACCCAGGGACCAAACCCAGATTTCCTGCATTGCAGGCAGATTCTTTACCATCTGAGCCATCAAGGATGCCCAGTATTCTTCCTAAAACACACTATTACTCACATGACTCCAAATATGAAGAATCCAGAGTATCATCTCTCATCTTCTGTGCCAACTCCAAACAACTCTGCCTAATTTTCAAGACTATTTATAGTGTTTTTATTCTACCTAGCCATTGTTTTTCTTAATGCAATCTCTGTTCCAATCAATAAACTTCTGCAAAATACTTAATTTTATTCCCTACTTTCCAATTGTTCTTTATGCTAATCTCAAGACTGAAAGGTTTTCTCTACTTCCCTAAACTCTTATTAGTCTTAATTATTCTTCAAGTTTCAATTCAAGTTCCACCTCTGCCACAAAGCCCTCTGAAAGTATATCAGCTCATGCTGCTCCCAGCCTTCTCTCAAAAACTTATTACAGGAAGATAATATCAGCAAAAGGAAAACATAAGAATTTCTAGTTTTTGCCCATCCCAGAAACATTCAATTAAAAAACTATTTCCCTGCAAGAAAACACCTTCACAAGATCCAAGGATTCCAGGTAAGGGATTATAGCACCTGAGTGAAGCATAGAAATAAGTAAGGACTCATTGAGGAGGGTTGGAGAGAAAATTCATGCTCCCCTGGTCCATCACAGGTCCCCCAAGACCAGAAAGCCCAGCATGAACAGAGACAACCTCCCTGGTAGAAGGAGAGTGAAGTGAACACCAGACTTCCCCTCAAACCCCAGTGCCTGCTTACCCCTTCAGTCCTAGGTAACCCTCTGCAAGTTCCCACAAGCCCAGACCAACCCCTCAGTTATCCCAGTGCCAGCCAGCTCCCATGGCCTCCAGGTTCCCAATCAGCCCCTGCAAACTGGGGCTCCAGGTGGCACCCACGAACCCAGACTTCTGTCTGGGCCCAGAACCAGGCCAGCTGCTGTGGAAAAAGGCTTTCAACTCACTCCAGCACCAGTCAGCCTCTATGATCTCAACTTCCAAGCCAACTCCCATGGCCCCAGTATCTAAAATGGCTCCCTCCAAACCAAGCTTCCAGTCAATGCTGTCTGGGCCCTTACCCAGACTCCAGACCCACTCCATGAAGATCCATGAACTGTCTGACCAAGAATTCAGAATCATCCTCTTAAAGAAATAGCATGAACCACAAGAAAAGACAGGACAATCACATGCAAGAGATGAAATTGAATCCCTATCTTAATACTATTCAAAAAAATTAACTCAAAATGCATTAAAGACTTGAATGTAAGACCCCAAACTATAAAACTTCTAGAACAAAGGATAAGGAAGAAGCTCCTTGACATTACTCTTGCAAACAAAATTTTAGATACAGCACCAAAAAAATACCAGCTAAAAAAGTGAAAATCAATAAGTGGGACTACACCAAACTAAAAAACTTCCACACAGAAAAAAAAACAATCAGAAAAACACAAATTCAACCCATGGAATGGGAAAAAATATTTGCAAACCATCTATCTGATAAGGGGCTAATACCAAAAATACATAAGGAACTCATAGAACTCAAGAGCAAAACAATAAACAACCCAGTTAAAAACTGGAAGAGGACCTGAACAGACATTTTCCTGAAAAAGACACATAGATGGACAGCAGGCAAATGAAAAGATGTTCATCATTAATCACCAGGGAGGTGCAAATAAAAACAAGATAGAACCTCACACTTGTCAGAATAGCTATCATGAAAAACACAAGATACAAGTGTTGGGAAGGGTGTGGAGAAAAGTGAATCCTGGGCGCTGTTGGTGGACATGTAAATTGATGCAGCCACTGAGGGGAACAGTGTGGTTTCTTTAAAAATTAAAAATATAACTACCATATGATCTAGCAACCCCATTTCCAGGTATATATCCAAAGAAAATAAAACCATTATCTCAAAGAGATATCTATATCCCTATGTTGACTGTAGCATTATTTACAACAATCAAGAGAGGGAAGCAACTTAAATATCCATGAAACTGGGGAATGGACAAAGCAGATGTGGTATATACATGAAATGGAATATTACTAGACCACAAAAAAGAAAACCCTGCCATTTGCAGCAACATGGATGAACCTTAAGGGCATCATGCTAAGTAAAATAAATCAGACAGAAAATGACAAATACCGTGTGTCCTTCAGAGAAGACAATGGCACACCACTCCAGTACTCTTGCCTAGAAAATCCCATGGACAGAGGAGCCTGGTGGGCTGCAGTTCATGGGGTCGCTGAGGGTCTGACACAACTGAACAACTTCACTTTCACTTTTCACTTTCATGTATTGGAGAAGGAAATGGCAACCCACTCCAGTGTTCTTGCCTGGAGAATCCCAGGGATGGGGGAACCTAGTGGGCTGCCGTCTACAGGGTCACACAGAGTCAGACATGACTGAAGTGACTTAGCAGCAGCAGCAGCAGTATGTCCTTATTTTTTTATGTGGAATCTGAAAAAGCTGAACCCATCAAAATAGAATGATGGTTGGCAGGGGCTGAGAGTGTGGGAAATGAGGACATATTCAAAAGGTACATACCCCAGCTACAAAATGAATACGTTCTGGGGATTTAATGTATTAATACTACAGGGTAATTATAATTACAGTATTATACTATATACTTGGAGAAGGCAATGGCAACCCACTCCAGTGTTCTTGCCTGGAGAATCCCAGGGAAGGGGAGCCTGGTGGGCTGCCATCTCTGAGGTCGCACAGAGTCGGACACGACTGAAACGACTTAGCAGCAGCAGCAGCATACTATATACTATAAAGAAATAGATCTCACATGTCATCACCTTGAAAACAAAAGGTTATTATGGAGAAAATGAAGATGTTAACTAATCTTATCATGGTAACCATTTCCCAATATGTATGTGTATCAAAGCATCACCTGCTCATTCTCTCTCCCCCATATAACTTTAGCTGAGTGAGTAGTAGCACTAGGAATCTATGGATAAATAATAAAAAGGAAAGGGAGAGATGTCTTTAGTCTTACGTGATTTCATACCAAGGTATGTAAAGGTACTTAAATCAGACACTGATCAAAACTAATTAAAGCATCAAACAATCCGTTACAGAGCCCAATTCCTTATTTTGATTGACTACATCAGACTCCTCAACCTATCTGCCTATAAAACGAAAGTGTCTTCTGGGTTTGTAAACATTTACTTCAGTTTCTTTTATACACGATGTCTATAATACTATAAAATGTTATGAGACAGGTAAAGAAGCAAGAAAACATGACCCATAATGAAGAAAAAATACTCAATAGAATAAAGCTACAATAATCAAGGTAGCATGATATTGCTGAAAGAATAGAGAAACAAATTAATGGAACAGAATAAAGAGCCCAGCAATGTGGGTGTGTGCGTGCTAAGGAACTTCAGTCATGTGTGACTCTGTGCAACCCTATGGACTGTAGTCCTCCAGGCTCCTCTGTCCATGGGATTTCCCAGGCAATAATACTGGAGTGGGTAGCCATCCCCTTCCCCAGGGGATCTTCCTGACCCAGGGATCAAACTCAGGTTTCTTGCATTGCAGGCACATTCTTTACCACCTGAGCCCCAGGGGAAGTCCAGCAAACAGAACCACACGCATATTGTTGGTTGATCTTTGACAAAGGAGCAAAGGCAATACAATGGAGCAAAGGTAGTCTTTTTAACAAATGTTGCTGAAACAACTGGACTTTCACTTGCAAAAAAAATAAAATAAAATGAATCTACACATAAACCTGGCACCCTTCAAAATTAACTCAAAATGAATCACAGACCTAAATAGACACACAAAACTATAAAACTCCTAAAAGATAATGTAGGAGGAAATCTTGATAATCTTGGCTATGGCAATAATTTTTTAGATTCAGCAGCATAGGCATAATATACAAAAGGGATAAAATTGATAAGTTGGACTAAACTTCTACTCAGTAAGGACAATGTCAAGAGAAGAGAAGAGTGGGAGATTTCCAAAGACAGAGAGAAAACATTTGCAAAAGACACATCTGATAAAATACAGTTATCCTAAATACAAAAAGAACTTTTAAAGCTCAATGATAAGAAAATGAATCATTCAATGAGCAAATGACCTGAACTGACACCTCACTGAAGAAGATAAACAGATAGCAGAAAAACTTATAAAAAGATGTTCAACTTCACATGTTATTAGAGAATTGTGAATTAAAACAATGAGATACCACTATATATCTCTTAGAAGAGACCAAATTCAAAACAGGGACAACATCAAATGTTGACAAGACACAACAGGAACTCTAATTTATTGCTGATGGAAATGCAAAATCATACAACCAGTTTATTCATTTGGTGATTTCTTACAAAATTAAACATACTGTTGTTAAACAGTCCAGTAATTGTGCTTCTTGGCATTTACTCAAATGAACTAAAAGCTAATGCCCACACAAACACCTGCCCACAGATGTTTTTTTATAGTAACTTTGTTCATAATTTACAAAATGAAGAAGCAATCAAGATGTCTTTCAGTGGACAAATGGACAAATAAGCTGGTCTATCCAGGAAGGAAAGTTATGACCAACCTAGATAGCACATTCAAAAGCAGAGACATTACATTGCCAACAAAGGTCCGTCTAGTCAAGGCTATGGTTTTTCCAGTGGTCATGTATGGATGTGAGAGTTGGACTGTGAAGAAGGCTGAGCACCGAAGAATTGATGCTTTTGAACTGTGGTGTTGGAGAAGACTCTTGAGAGTCCCTTGGACTACAAGGAGATCCAACCAGTCCATTCTGAAGGAGATCAGCCCTGGGTGTTCTTTGGAAGGACTGATGCTAAAGCTGAAACTCCAGTACTTTGGCCACCTCATGCGAAGAGTTGACTCATTGGAAAAGACTTTGATGCTGGGAGGGATTGGGGGCAGAGGAGAAGGGGACGACAGAGGATGAGATGGCTGGATGGCATCACTGACTCGATGGATGTGAGTCTGAGTGAACTCCAGGAGTTGGTGATGGACAGGGAGGCCTGGCATGCTGCGATTCATGGGGTCGCAAAGAGTCGGACACGATTGAGCGACTGATCTGATCTGATCCAGGCAACAGAATAATGTGTGTGCGAATGTGCTCGGCTACTTCAGTCGTGGCGTACTCTTTGCGACCCTGTGGACTGTATCCTGCCAGGTTCCTCAGTCCATGGGGTTCTTCAGGCAAGAGTACTGGAGTGGGTTGCCATGCCTTTCTCCAGGGGATCTTCCCAACCCAGGGATTGAACCCAGATCTCCTTCATTACAGGCAGATTACTGCTGAGCCACCAGGGAAGCCCAACAGGATAATATTCAGTGCTAAAAAAGAAAGGAACTATCAAACCACAAAAAGACATTTGTTCAGTTGCTAAGTTGTGTGCGACTCTTTGTGACCCCATGAACTGCAGTGTGCCAGGCTTCCCTGTCCTTTACTATCTCCTAGACTTTCCTCAAACTCATGTCCATTGAGTCAGTGCTGCCATCTAACCATCTCATCCTCTGCCGCCCCCTTCTCCGCCTGCCCTCAATCTTTCCCAGCATCAGAGTCTTTTCCAATGAGTTGGCTCTTTGCACCAGGTGGGCAAATATTGGAGCTTCAGCTTCAGCATTGGAGGAGACTCAAATGCATATTACTAAGTGAAAGAAGCCAAACTGAAAAGGCTACTTACTGTATGACATTCTAGAAAAAGCAAATAAAAGAATAAACGATCAGTGATCATGAGAGTTACTCAGGATAGAAGCAGGATTTACCCCCAACTTAGTCAAGCACTGCAGCCACCCCCAACCATGCACCCTAAGGAGACTCACAATCAGAAGCACTGGATCCTTGCCCCAGATGGCTGAGGAGCACATCAAAGAAGAAATTTTAATAAGCCCAGACTTCGCATTTTCCCATACATGGAAAAATGCTAAATTCCTTAATTTGAGATATCTGATTTTCTTCAACTAACTGCAATTTTTTGATGTTCAGACTACCTGGTCTTTTGTTACAAAAACTCTTATCCTTGCCTTGCCTCTTTGGAGCAGTCTCAGAGTTATCTGAGTTCCTGTGTTCCAGGCTTAAACAGTCAGAAAGTCCGCCAAACAAAATATCAGTTCAGTTTAGTCGCTCAGTCGTGTTCAACTCTTTGCAACCCCCATGGACAACAGCACACCAGTCTTCCCTGTCCATCACCAACTCCTGGATCTTGCTCAAACTCATGTCAATCAAGTCGGTATTGCCATCCAACCATCTCATCCTCTGTCTTCTCAACTTTTAGACTGTGGTTTCTATTTCAGTCAAGAACAATTTGCCATAAAAATATAATGTCAGAACCCAGGTGGCATAGTGGTAAAGAATCCACCTGCCAATACAGGAGACGCAAGAGACAAAAATTTGATCCCTGGATCAGGAAGACTCCTTGGAGTAGGAAATGGCAACCCACTCCAGTATTCTTTCCTGGAAAATTCCATGCACATAGGAGCCTGGTGGGCTACAGTCCATGGGGTGGCAAAGAGTCACACAAGTCCTCAGAATGTCCACCAAATAAAACACGACTCTTAACTTTTAGGTTGTGCTTTTTTTTCAGTCAAGAACAATCTGCCATGAAGATATAATGTCAGAACAATAACACATACTAGAAACCAGCAACAGATGTCGTGTACATAAAAATTTAAGAAATGATCATAGGGACAGTTCAAAAAGGAGAAAATGGATGGACTACTTGAAAAGGAAATGCTGTTAGCTTAACTGACAAGCAATTTAGAACAAGAAGGTTGCTTTCTTATCTCACAATTTTTGACTATCTAAAGCAAATCCAAATAGTTTAAAATATAAATGTTTATTTTAAAAAAGAAAGCTAAATGCACCTAGAGTGGGAAACAACATTCAATCTCGGAAGTATCTGGCAATGGAAACCTTTTAATAAATGATTAGTGAATAAAAATGGAGCTGTACCTAGGGGCTATATTCCATCCCTATAGAAGCTAGAAAATGGGTGGTTGTAAGTTTATATTCTAGTTTGAAACAATTGAGCATAAGGTGTGAATTTTACCCTTTTTCCTTTCCTCTATAGCACCTAATACAATGTTGAGATCTACACATTAAATTTTCAGTAAATTTACCATTGACTGATTCATCATAAATACCATGCTTCTTCTTAGAAGGCAAGAAATTTTGCTTATGGAATTTTCATTTAAAAGAATTATGCTGTTCATCAAAATTTTCACCCTGCCATCTGTTCTCAACATTACTTTATTTCAAACTAGGTTTAGCACAGCAAAGCATATGAATTTTACATTAGAAATGAGAAGGATATGAAAGTTTGTTTTCTAAACTATATTCCATAGTAAATGCTTATTTTGAAGACCTTATGTGCATGTGGGCTGTTAGAATTCGTTACCACTTAAATTACTTCCTATAAAGGTGAGGATCAGCAAGATTTAGAGTATCACTTACATTGCACAGCATGTGTGTTTTTATATACTCTCAAAATGAATTTCTCTCTTTAAAAAAAATCCAAAATAAGTAAATCACTAGGTCACAATTTAACAGTATGTGTCTCAGAAGTCCTGAGTCCCTGGTTTGCCCTCTGAGTGGTTTTAGGCTTACAATTCAGAAGACTAGAAAATGAGTTATTAAATATAGATTTTAGATTCTAAAATATTGCTATAAGCAGAGTCTTCTACCTTCTAGATTTTAGGTGTCCATAGTCTGCCTCTTTTGAAGTGGAATAAATAGGATGTGCAGAAATGGTCTGGGATATCTGGAATGACTATGTACTTGAGATATCTCATGTATACATATTAATAACTAGAAAGTCGTTTGAGTTAAAATTATTTTCCTATAAAATGCAACTATATGGTGGGAAATACAGTCATATTAGTTAGACACATGACATCTAATATCTGAAATCTTCAAAGAAAGGAATAAAATTTTATATTGGAGAGAGGCCAAGGATTTTAAAAAAAAAAGAGGACCATTTTAGGACACAGTCAGAAAAGGCTGCTCTGGAGCGGGGAGGGAATAGCAAGAAGTGGTAGTCCAGTGAGAAACTAAAGGGCTCCAGAGTTCAGGAAGCAGAATAGAAACGTTGTGCTGGGGAGCAGACTTGGTGAAGCTGAATCCAGCATCTGTAGGCTGACACCAAATTCATTCTCAGAGCCTGAAGAGTTTTGGGTGAAGTAGACAAGAATGGGCTTCCCTGGTGGCTCAGACAGTAAAGAATCTGCCTCCAATGCAGGAGACCCAAGAGACATGGGTTCAGTCCCTGGGTTGGGAAGATCTCCCTGGAGAAGAGAATGGCTACCCACTCCAGTATTCTTGCCTGGGAAATCCCATGGACAGAGGAGCCTGGCAGGCTACAGCCCATGGTGTTGCAAAACAGTCAGACACAGTTGGGCTACCAACACTCATAGAAAAGAATAGCTTTGTTGCTTTGCCAGGCAACATAGGCCACAGCAAGCTGATGCCCTCAAAACTATGTCCCAACCTGGATAGTGAGGCGTTTCACAGTAACGGTTCAAAGAGGGTGTGATTAGCTCATGGACATTCTTCTGATTGGTTGATGATGAGGTAAGTGGGAGTCAGAAACATCAACCTTCTGGTTCCAATTTTTTTGGGGTCTCTGTACTTGCGAGCACGCCTGCTCAGTCTTGTCTGACTCTTTGCGACCCCGTGGACTGTAGCATACCAGGCCTCCCTGTCCATCACCAACTCCCAGAGTTTACTCAAACTCATGTCCATTGAGTCAGTGATGCCATCCAACCACCTCATCCTCTGTTGTCCCCTTCTTCTCCCACCTTCAATCTTACCCAGCATCAGGGTCTTTTCAAATGAGTCAGCTCTTCATATCAGGTGGACAAAGTACTGGAGTTTCAGTTTCAGCATCAGTCCTTCCAATGAATATTCAGGACTGATTTCCTTTAGGATGGGCTGGTTGGATTTCCTTGCAGTCCAAGGGACTCTCAAGAGTCTCCTCCAACACCACAGTTCAAAAGCATCAATTCTTCGGTACTCAGCTTTCTTTATAGTCCAACTCTCACATCCATACATGACCACTGGAATAACCATAGCCTTGACAAGACAGATCTTTGTTGGCAAAGTAATGCCTCTGCTGTTTAATATGCAATCTAGGTTGGTCATAACTTTCCTTCCAAAGCGTAAGCATCTTTTAATTTCATGGCTGCAATCACCATCCACAGTGATTTTGGAGCCCAAAACTATAAAGTCAGCCACTGTTTCCACTGTTTGCCTATCTATTTGCCATGAAGTGATGGGACCGGATGCCATAATCTTAGTTTTCTGAATGTTGAACTTTAAGCCAACTTTTTCACTCTCCTCTTTCACTGTCATCAGGAAGTTTTTTAGTTCTTCTTCACTTTCTGCCAACTCTATTCTGATACCTCATCAAAAGGCCACGACTCTCTTCTTGTTTCCCTGGCAACTGATGAACCAATTTGACCTCAATACCCCCTATAATTGGTAATCTCCCTCTTTCTCTGAAAGCAAGACTATTGCCACAACCTTGCTTTGGACAAGAAAGACACCCCAATGCATTAAACCATTGATGTCTCTGTCACTGACTCTGGGCTTTTTCTTCGATTTTGAGGTTGGACAAGTACAGAGGTTGCAGGACTTGGGGTGCAGCCCAACAGCAACCTTTGACACTCAGGTGAAAAGTTAATTGCATTATGGGGACAAACGGAATTCCAAGTACAACAACAGATGTGAAAATTAAAGACATTCCCAACTACCGAACAACCAATAAAAGTGGCTGAAAACTGAAACTCACTTCTGAAAGGAAAAATAAAAAACATCCTTGTGAAAGACTGGATATATTTTCTAGATTTATATATCCTATTTCTGGCCCTAGATGTTCTCATTCTCAACGTATGTGATGCACAGAATCACTAAATAAAATCTGAAAGTTCTCAAAGGTCAAATAATGATGAACAAGATAGCATAAGAATTACATTACATAAATGTTATCAATAAACCAGAGGCAGCGATGGAAAAGATGTATTTCCTTGATTTTCAGCAATATCATGACTCTTCCCAGAACTAAAGCAAGAGGGAGAAATGAATGAGTGTTATATAGAAACAAACTACAGAACACTAGTTTCATTATATGTCTTGAAATTAAGGTAAACATCAAAGGAAGCGTCATTTAATTTTTATCAGCCTTAGTAAAACCGTTTAAAAACTTTAGTGTGGAAAAAAAGAGGGCTTTCATGTTATTTGTACGTAAACAGCCAAATATTTACTCTCCTGGTTCTTAGTCTTTGACACTTCTCACCTGAGAGTAGATACATAATGCCCTGATATTTGCTTTTGATGTTGCTAGAGAATATCTGTTGTACAGAACTGTAAACACTGCTGCTGGTTTTGACATTTAAGGAGCAGGTGGTCTGGTCTGAAATGCTCTAGCTTTCTAAAACCTGGCAGCTTGGGTTTCACACCTGAAAAAAGGGAAGGGAGAGCAGGTTAAATTTTCTGGCCTCTGAAATTTTCCAAAGGGTAAACTTAATTTAACAGCATCTGCAGTTGATGACTGGGGAGTGGGAGGGGAGAAGTTCTCTGGAGCATTAAGGAGGCAGTACTACAGTCATGGCTGCCCACAGGGCATGGGTGCTGGCCAAAACAAGAGTAAGATGCATATAAATGTCTTGCCAATTAGTTGGTTGCCGCAAACTGCAAGAATTTGATTGAGAAGTAACACTTCGACTATTTTAGAAATAAGCACTTTAAACTTGCCAACTAAGTGCCTTCTTTCATGAGAATCCAGGTTATAAAAACAAAGCAATCCATTTGATTCATACACGAGGCCTCTTTTCTATTGCTTTTGCTACTCAGGACAAAAAAATTTTTTTTTAATTCTTAAGTATGGTAAACTATATTTCCTTACTGAAGCACAAAATGACACAATTTAACTTAAAATCTTGAGGCACCAACCCTAAGGACATTATTGTATTTGATGAGACTCAGTATTATTAGAGAGCTGAGGACCATTCTCTCCAGGACCACTGCATAATTGTCATTGTCACTTGCAATTTCCCAGATGGCACTAGTAGTAAAGAACCTGCCTGCCAATGCAGGAGATGTAAGAGATGCAAGTTCAATCCCTGGGTCAGGAAGAGGACATGGCAACTCACTGCAGTATTCTTGCCTGGAGAATTCCATGGACAGAGGAGCTTGGAAGGCTACAGTCCATGGGATCTCAAAAGAGTTGGACATGACTGACAGACTGAGCTATTTGTTAGCTTGCTATATGCCAGACACTGCTTTGACTCATTTAAGCCACAGAAGTACCAAACAAGGTGTGGGTGCTATAACTTTTATCCTTCAGCAGATAAGAAATCAAAGGTACACAGATACTAGATAAGTTGCTCAAAACTACTTCTCTAGTGAGTGGCAGAATTGGGTTTGGATCTGATCAGTTCTGTGCTCCACACTCCTAGACTACTATAAAATACTGCTTTCCTGGTGACAGATAATTCGGTCTTGCTCAAAGTGCACCAACACACCCAGCTTTCACAAAGTAGTGCATAATCTTCCCATATTCTTCTCAGCTGGCTTCCTTTAAATTTACCTGAGCCAAAGTCACCTTGGGTGGGCACCAGGAAGCCCTTGTTCTCAGGTCAGATCGTCCTTTTTCCAGTCCTCTGTGCCCCTGGTGCATCCTCCCACAGTCTTTGGTGGCCGAAGCACAGGATGCTCCTTGAGTGTCATTCCAAGTCCCCAAGCTGGGAGCAGGGAGTGAAATCTTACTTTCCTTAGATTGGAGTACCCACAAGGCAAATAAACCTAATTTGCTTCTGCCTGCCACTCCTGGCATGATTTTGCTGTGTTATTATGTGATATGCAGATGACACCACCCTTATGGCAGAAAGTGAAGAGGAACTAAAAAGCCTCTTGATGAAAGTGAAAGTGGAGAGTGAAAAAGTTGGCTTAAAGCTCAACATTCAGAAAACGAAGATCATGGCATCTGGCCCCATCACTTCATAGCAAATAGATGGGGAAACAGTGGAAACAGTGTCAGACTTTATTTTTGGGGGCTCCAAAATCACTGCAGATGGTGACTGAGCCATGAAATTAAAAGACGCATACTCCTTGGAAGAAAAGTTATGACCAACCTAGATAGCATATTCAAAAGCAGAGGCATTACTTTGCCAACAAAGCTCCGTCTAGTCAAGGCTATGGTTTTTCCAGTGGTCATGTATGGGTGTGAGAGTTGGACTGTGAAGAAGGCTGAGCGCTAAAGAATTGATGCTTTTGAACTGTGGTGTTGGAGAAGACTCTTGAGAGTCCCTTGGACTGCAAGGAGATCCAACCAGTCCATTCTAAAGGAGATCAGCCCTGGGTGTTCTTTGGAAGGACTGATGCTAAAGCTGAAACTCCAGTACTTTGGCCACCTCATGAGAAGAGTGATGGCCACCTCATGGAAAAGACTGATGCTAGGAGGGATTGGGGGCAGGAGGGAAAGGGGACGACAGAGGATGAGATGTCTGGATGGCATCACCAACTCGATGGACATGAGTCTGAGTGAACTCCGGGAGTTGGTGATGGACAAGGAGCCCTGGCATGCTGCAATTCATGGTGTCGCAAAGAGTCGGACACTACTGAGCGACTGAACTGAACTGAACTGAACTATGTGAAGGCAGGTGGCGCTAGTGGTAAAGAACCTGCCTGCCAATACAGGGGACACAAGAGACACATCTGGTGGGGAAGATCCCCTGGAAGAGGGCATGGCAACCCATTCCTGTATTCTTGCCTGGAGAATCCCATGGACAGAGGAGCCTGGTGGACTATAGTCCATAAGATCACAAGGAGTTGGATGCAACTGAAGCTACTTAGCACACACCACACTCATGCACATGTGAAGGCACACTTCCCACCACATGCTGGTGAAGAGGAAAGACATGGTGATGATGAAATAAAAAACCTGTAATAGGGTCCTCCAGAGAAACAGAAGCAGAGGACATATATAGATATGTAGAAAGAGATTTATTAGGAGGGATTGGTTCATGCAACCATGGAGGCTGAATCCCACAATCCATCCATTTGTTCTCTTCAGACCTTAGTGCAATAGATGTCACCCACTTTCACTCAGTCTGCAGATTCAGTGCTAACCTTGTCCAGAGACTCCCTCGCAGACACACTCAGAGAACTTGCTTTACCAGCTGTCTGGGTACCCTTTAGCTCAGTCAAGTTGACACATAAAATTAACCATACAGAACCCCAACCTGTGAAACTAATGAAGCTGCTCATGCAATTCCATCAGGTTTATAGATTCCATGTCTACAACAGGGTTCAAATCCCTGGCTCTAGCACAATGCTGAGTTTCTAGTTGCAAGACTTTAAGGCAATACTCCACAGTGATTCTTTTTTTTTTTTTTTTTAAGAAAATAATACATTCACTGGTTCTTGAGAAGAAACCACCTATTTAGTGACAGCTGGAGGGGGAAGCTGAACATCAACGTGCTTCACTGTATTTCAGAAGTGCCTCCCATGTGGATCTGGGACCTACCAAGGAGGCACTGAGTGTGCCCTTTTGCAAGAGCCTCAGCATGCAAGAAAGCCAAATAGATCCCTTAAGAAACCACCTGGCCGTCCGCGTGGTCTGACTCAGCCTAGTGTGGGAGAGAGAACATGGCCTGTGTCTAAACATAGTTGCCAACTCCTCTTTTTCCAGGATCTATGTAGCTCTGATATCTTGCTTAGTCAGTCCCCTTCTGTAGATCTCAGCTTTCTCGTCTGTAAAATAATGGATTTTGCTCAGTTATCCTGAAAAATCCCTAAACGCTCTATGGTCACTTACTGTTGGATCTGGCATTGAGAACTGATGATTTGGACTTGAAAGACTCCTTGGGGTTGATGCGAAGACTGGATAATCCTTAGACTAGACCTCACCCTGCAGGAGAAGGGAACCCCAGGCTACAGGAAACTGAACAAAAACAATTACCAGCTTTTGTTTGCATTCCCTTAAATGCTCCAGGCAAGATGGCAAAGGTGCTATTGGAGGAAAGCACACAGAAAGGGTGAGGGACTATTTCCACCTGTCCCGAAACACTCGTTCAACCTGACCACAGCAATAAACGGGCTAGATTTAGTTCAGCCTTCAGTTCCGAGAAGAACCAGGAATCAAGCAGACGCCAGGCCCTGGCACAACACCGAGGGGCTCAGCTTCCAGGGACATGGTATCCCTGCCACCCTCCTAGACTCAGCCAGGTTCACACAGCATTGCCTTCCTCATCTGCAAAAATAAACAAGTGGTGAGTGATCTTCTTAGAGGGAAATGGCCTAGTGCACATCACACAGTGCCTATTCAGGCAGGGCCTGAACCAGAATGAGACAAGCAGGTCCCTACATCTAGAAATTTAAGGAGACAAGGTTGTGATGATGCTCACCTTTCATTCAGGATCCAAAAGTGAGAGCCTTCAGGAAAAGATGCTCAACATCGCTAATTATCAAGGAAATGTAATCAAGACCACAAGAGTTATCACCTCACACTTGTAGCAATGGCCATCATCAAAAAGCCTACAAGTAACAAATGTTGGCTAGGATGTGGAGAAAAGGGTACCCTTGTGCAATGTTGGTGGGAATATAAATTGTTGGTGCCACTAGGGAAACAGTATGGAGATTTCTCAAAAATCTGAAAAAAAAGAATTACCATATAGCCCAGCAATTCCATTACCGGATATATATATCTGAAAGATACTCACACCTCAACATTCGTAGCAGCATTATTTACAGTTGCCGAGATATGGAAGAATCCTAAGTGTGTATATATATATATGGAATATTTCTCAGTTATAAAAAAGAACCAAATATTGCCATTTGTAGTAACATAGATGGCCTTGGAGGGCATTAGGCTAAGTGAAACAAATCAGATAGAGAAAGACAAATACTGTGATATCACATATGTGGAAACTAAAAAGTTAACAGATAAGCAGATTCACAGATATAGAAAACAACCTAGTGGTCAACAGTAGCAGGGTGAGGGGCAATATACAAGTGGGGGAGTGGGAGGTACAAATTACAGGGTGGAAGATGGATTCGAGGGTGTATTGTACAACACGGGGAATATAGCCAATATTTTGTAACAACTGTAAATGGGAAGCAATCTTTAAAAATTACATAAAAACTTAAAAATCTTTAAGTGAGTGCTTTCTTAAATGCTGTGCCCTGGATCCCTAGCTGTCTGCTTCATGCACAGGTGGAGTCAGCACTTACACAGCCTTGCCTCCTTAAGTTTCACCTCTGGTCACCTGCTTGTCTCATCCTTGTCCAGACCCGCGGCTATGTGATGTGAACGAGGCATTTACTTCTAAGGACACCAGCGATCATTTGTTTTTGAGGTCTATGGACATGAGTTTGAGTGAGCTCCGGGAGCTGGTGATAGACTGGGAAGCCTTGCATGCTGCAGTCCATGGGGTCGCAGAGAGTCAGACACGACTGAGCGACTGAACTGAACAGAACTGAAGGCAGCATTGAGTATATCTGGCTGAGTCCAGGAGGGTGGCAGGCACGCTGTGTCCCTGGAAACTCAGCCCCCAAGTGCTGTGCCAGGACCTGGCATCCATTTGATTCCAGGGTCTTCTTGGTACTGAAGCCAAACAAAACTCCCCTGGTCCTGGTCCTAGGGTTTACAATTATTCAATAGGGACTTATGGACTTGGAATTCCTCACTCCTCTTTACCTTTTTATTTCTCATGATGATTATTTTAAACCACTGCTCAAAAAAACAAATGGGGCTCAACTCAGATTCATTTTTCCAAACCCTGAAATAACAATTCTTTCATTTTAGTGTGCATAAAAAAGTGCATGAAAATCACTTGTGGAGCATCTTAAAAATGCATAGTCCCGCTATATTAGTTTGCCAGGGCTGCCATAACAGACTGGTTGGCTTGAGCAATAGAAATGTATATTATCACTGTTCGGAAGGCTGAAAGGCCAAGATCACCGTGTTGCTGGCTTGGGTCCAAATTTCCTCCTCCTAGAAGGATACTAGTCAAATTGGATTAGGTCACCCTTAAGGTTTCATTTTAATGTAATGACTTGTTCAAAGACCCAGAATATGGTCAGATTATGAGGCCCTGGGGGTCAGGCTCAATATATGAATTTGGATAGTACATGATTCAGTCCATAACACCACCACACTCTATCCCTTCACATTTTGACTTAATACATCTAAGATGGGATCAAAGATTTTTTCTGTGTGGTTTTGTTTCCTGTTGTTTTGTTTTAAACAAGTGCCCTTGTGATTCTGATTTCACAAAATACAGTTTGAAATGGATGCCATTTTAGGCCCATTTCTCCTGAATTTTCCTTGGGCAACTCTCCCCGCTTTCTTTTCTATTTCATCAGTTTCCCATGCTCACTTTGTCCATCAGTCTATAAGTTTGGGGCTGGTTGTCCTCTGCCCTAGAGTTTCAATCTGTAGCTAATGTCCTTAACAGCTCTTTCAAAGTACACAGGAGCTAATGAAAACAAATTTCATCAAGTGGTAAAGAACATGCCTGCCAACGCAGGAGACATAAGAGAAGCTAGTTAGATCCCTGGGTCAGAAGATCCCCTGGAGGAGGGTATGGCAACCCACTCCAGTATTCTTGCCTGGAGAATCCAATGGATAGAGGAGCCTGGTGGGTTACAGTCCATAGGATCACAAAGAGTCAGACACAACTGAAGTGACTTAGCACGCATGCACTGCATCTCAGTGATTGAGAAGCAGAATCAGAGAAAAGGTCCAGGTTCGATGCACGATACTGGATGCTTGGGGCTAGTGCACTGGGACGACCCAGAGGGGTGGTATGGGGAGGGAGGAGGGAGGAGGGTTCAGGATGGGGAACACATGTATACCTGTGGCGGATTCATTTTGATATTAGGCAAAACTAATACAATTATGTAAAGTTTAAAAATAAAATAAAAAAAAAAAAAAAGAAACTAGCAACCCTCTACTATGTAACCTGGAAGAAACAGATGGGTCTGTTTACTTGAACTGTTCTAAATAAATTTACATATTATTATATCTGTAAAAAAAAAAAAAAAGAAAGAAAGAAAGAAGAAGCCAAGTTCCAATCTCCCTTCAAAACCAGTCTCCTCTGCATTCATACAGGAGATGCAGGTTTGATCCCTGACCCCCTCTAGGGGGTTTTCTTCAAACCATTTTTTGAAGGAAATGGCAGTCCACTCCACTGTTCTTGCCTGGGAAATACCATGGACTGGTAGGTTACAGTCCATGGGGTCACAAAAAGTTGGACACAACTTACCGATTAAACAACAACAATAATATGTCTTACAGAGAAAAGTTGCCAGCAAGGTTCCTGAGAGAAAAGAAACTTCCATGGGGTTTAGTAGAGTGCCTGCCTCAGAGCGTCCGCCACCCGGACAACACCCCTCAGGGCTCCCACGTGAACCCCAAGGAGCTCATGGCACTCAGCTCTGGGCCAGCTTCCAACAATGAAACACAAACCAGTTCCAGTCAGTTGTATTTCTCCTTCCTTCAACTGCAATGCACACTGACCCCTGGGAATTTCAAAGAACACTTTCCAGTAGATTCCACAGATCCTGTGATTCCAGTTTGGCTGCAAACTGCCAGCACAGCGTTTTTCTCCAGCTGGCAGTAACCCAAACCACATATCCCTCCTGAAACTTTTGAACAGGAGCCTATGAATTAATCAGAATCTTAAAGGAACAGTTCAGCTTGCCTTTTAATAAAATGATTGGATCTAGAGGTCTTCTATTTCCTTTCCTCACAATCAGACTGTATCTCCTCAGACCACAGCGTTCTGCCTACAGCACAGTTAACTCAAACGAAAGCATTTTCAATGGAATTCCAAAAGTATAAAAACGAGAATCATTTATGATTTCAGACTTCATCCTTTTGCATCAGATTAGAAGAAAAATGTTTGCAGTGTTTTGATAAGGAAAATCAGACGCAAACCCAAAAACAAGTCAAAGACTATTTCTGATTTAAAAAATATGAGATATTAAGATGTGGCACATGATAAAATTTAGTCCATGTGTCAAGAGGTTTTCTCAAAGAGGTTTCCTTCTCCCAATTCAATCATCTTTTGTTCAAGATAAGGAGAGAGGAGCCCTTCAAGAATGTTTTCAAAGATACGCTGAAAAGATTCAAAAATTCCAACCTATGGGAAGTCATTGATGGGGCCGGGTGGATAGAAGGAACCCACTTCAAGGATGTTAATAGCTTATACATCCAAGACAATAGCAGGAGTAACCAGGGTTGCTCATTTTTGTTGCGGGGGTTCAGAATTGCACCCCTCCACACCGGCATGTCACTTTGGCTTGTGGATTATTTTGATCTAGAGGCTTCCCAGGTGGGTCAGTGATGAAGATCCAACTGCCAGTGCAGGAGACACAGGAGATGCCTGTTCAATCCCTATGGCTGGAAGATCCCCTGGAGTAGGAAATTGTGATCCACTCCAGTAGTCTTGCCTAGGAAATCTTATGGACAAAGGAGTCTGGGGTCAAAAAGAGTCAGACACGACTGAGTGGCTGAGCACACACACGTTATTTTGAGTTAAAGGCAATGGAGACCCTGTGATCTTAGGAGAAACTATGGCCTTTCCCTAAGCCAAAAAAATTTATTTTTTATTCTTTTTTTGTTTGGAGAATAGTTGCTTTATAATGTTGTGTTAGTTTCTGCTGTACAGCGAAGTGAATCAGCTATATGTACATGTATGTTCCCCCTTTTTTGTATTTCCTTCCCATTTAGGTCCCTGCAGAGTACTCAGTAGAGTTTCTTGAGCCATACAGTAGGTTCTCATTAGTTATCTATGTTATACACAGTATCAGTAGTGAATATATTTTGAGCCCAGCCTCCCAATTCATTCCCTGCCCCTTCTTCCTCACCTTGATGTCCATATGTTTGTTCTCTACGTCTGTGTCTCTATTTCTGCTTTGCAAATAAGTTCATCTGTATCATTTTTCTAGATTCCACATATAAGCAATATTATACTACAATATAGTATATATTATAGTATATAGTATTACATATGATATTACAATATTTGATTTTCTCTTTTTATAAGCCAGAAGAACTTAATTTGGGGACTTCTCCCAGAAATGGTGTTATCATCAGAGATGAATTTTATCTAAGAGACCCTATCCATATGACACGGCAATTGTATGATTACTGAACATTTGCTCTTCTTTTTATCATCCTGTCAATGACCTCCCGTCCTTGGACCCCCTGGGTCCCTATCTTGTTCCTTAGTTCAGGGTCACCTACATACCTCGTTTTACCTTTCTGTCTGAACCTTTCATGTATGTGAATTTCTCAGGTATGTGGGATTCTAGTACATGTGAAATTAAATTTGATTTTCTTCTACTCATCTGTCTCATAGCAATTCAATTCCTAGACCAACTAGAAGAGGCTTGAAGGGCCAAGCTTTTTTCCTTCCCAAAACTGCCAAGGAAAACGTATCCCACGTGTGATAACTCGCCAGTCCCAAAATGCTCTCCCCAGACACCTCCAGTTACACATGCATCCAGGGAACTAGTCTGAAATATTTGTGGGTTTTTCTCCTTTCCCTTCCCTGCTTCCCACCTTTGAAGGCTGTGTGGGGATGTGATGACCAGCCCAGGAACAGCTGTGTTGCAACCATCACAGGATAGGCATGAAGTGAAAAGCTACCACATTAAGCCTGGTGGATTCAAAGCACAGAAAGAAATTGGGTACCTAATGTATTGCTGAACCAATAAAACAGCTCTGAGATCCACCCGTCTCCAGACTTCTTGTTAATTAGACAGTGAATGTCTTGTGATTTAAGCCAGTGGTTCTGAAAGTCAGTGACCAGGACCAGCATTACCTGAAGAACTGAGGTTCATAACATTGTACAGGAGGCAGTGACCAAAACCATCCCAAAGAAAAAGAAATGCAAGAAGGCAAAGTGGTTGTCCAAGGAGGCTTTACAGATAGCTGAGGAAAGAAGAGAAGTGAAAGGAAAGGGAGAGAAAATCAGAAAAGCCAGTCAACATTTTGGTCTTTTCTGGTTGAAACGGTCTCTTTTCAATTTAGTCCATTCAAGGTCAAGTTCCTATCAAAGCTTTGGTTTAGATAGCATCATCTGGATTGCTCAGCCTCTTTACGTGTGGCACCTTCTTTCTTGGTATTTCTCTCCTGAAGGTGGGTGAACCGTGTGATGTTCTGACAATGGGGTACAGGGGTCTTCTGGCTCCTGTGATCTCTGGGCCAATGTCCCTTGTCCACCTGGTTATGCTCCTCTTGCTGGCATCTGTGACAGGATGTGGTGGCAAGTGTGACCCAACGTCTTGCTCCTCTTGCTGTGTAGAGTGCCTTGTGGTATTGGCTTCCTGAGATCCATGACCCTGCCATGCCCTCCACACAGTGTCTGTCCTTGGTTATACTGTGACATCACCCCACCCTCCAGGTTGACATATGTACAGGAGACTCTGTATCTTATTCATCCCATGAACGTGTCAAGAAAATGAAATTCCATCTGCATCTTGTTTTGAGCCATAAAATTCACTTTGCTAGTCTAGTTCAGGGTTGGTGAAGGAGAAAACTTTGAAATAATGTCATTCCAGAGTTTTTAGAATCCTTCACTTATTTAACCAGCCAAAGACCCTACATCAGTGATTTCCAGCTTGGAGTGATTTTGCTTCCTAGGAGATATTTGGAATGTCTAGAAACTTTTTTGGGGGTGGGGTGGGGTGGGTAGGGGAGGTACACTGCAAAATACGTGAGATCTTAGTTCCCTGACTAGGAATTGAACTCGTGACCCCTGCATTGGGAGCATAGAATCTTAACCAATGGGCCATCAGAGAAGTCCCTGGAAATATCTTTGGCATCACAACCTGGGGAGAGGTAGCCATTGCTACTGATATCTAGGGGATAGAGGCTGAAGATGCTGTTAAACATTCTGTCATATGCTGTGGTGGGCAGCTCCCAAGGTTCCCATCTGCTCTGCGTCGTCCTCTCTTCTTGAATATGGAGAGAATCTGTGAATATGATAGGATATTGATCCTGTAATTAAGTTACATTATATATCAAAGGGCTTCCCCAATGACTTGGTAAAAAAAAAATCCACCTGCAATGAAGGAGGCACAAGAGACACTGGTTCAATTCCTGGGTCAGGAAGATCCCCTGGAGAAGGAAATGGCAACCCACTTCAGTATTCTTGCCTGGAAAATCCCATGGACAGAGGAGCCCGGCAGGGCTACAGTCCATGGGATCGCAAAGAGTCAGACATGACTGGGCGTGCCTGCATATTCTGCATAGCAAAGGGAACTTAGCAGCAGTGACTAAGACCCTTAATCACTTTATGATTAAGCAAAAGGGAGAATACCCTGCTTGGGCCACATCTAATCAGGTGAGCTTTAAAAGAGACAAGGAGCAACAGCAGACACATTCCTATTCACCTTGAAGACGCAAACACTCCTGTTAAGAACTGGTATGGGAGGGGCCTCCAGGAACTGAGAGCAAATCTCACTCAACAGGCAGGAAGAAAACAGACAGCGCAGTCCTACAGCCTTAAGGAAGAGGATCTCAAACCTTGATTTCAGCCTGTGAGACCTAGAGTAGAAAATCCAGCTATGCTGCAAGTACACCTCTGACCCAGGGGAACTGTAAGATAATAAATGCCCGTGATTTTGGGCAACTTGTTATGCAGCAATAGAAAACTAACAGAGAAACACAGGACAACCACTCAAAACAAAGAATGCTATCTAGCTGTAACTAAGATTCCACATATTTAGTGGCAACTAAAGATCCCATGTGCTGCAGCTAAGACCCAGCACATCCAAATAAATAAATAACTGATTAAAATATGTTTTTAAAAAATGTCAGCAGTGTCACTGTTGAGAAACGCTCTCCTCTTCCTCTTCATGCGTGCTTGGTTGTATCCAACTCTTTGTGACCCCGTGGACTGTAGCCCGCCAGGCTCCTCTGTCCGTGGGGTTCTCCAGGCAAGAATACTGGAGTGGGTTGCCATGCCGTTCTCCAGGGGATCTTCCGGACCCAGGTATTGAATCCACGTGTCTTACATCTCCTGCTTTGGCAGATGGATTCTTTACCACTGGGCCATCTGGGAAGCCCTTGAGAAGTCATGTGTTATAGGAAAACATGTGTTCCCCATGCCTCTCTTTCCCATAAATTCCTAAAAAAAAAAAGAAAGAGAAAACATCTGGACATTTCACTTTCTCAGGATGTATCCCACATCCTGAGATTATTTTACTCCAGATCAGCAAACCATATAATGACCTGCATGGAGCGTGGGGAGAGGAGCAGGTATCCAGGGGGCTCTGGAAAGACTGGAATCTCCTGGAGGGGCAATGTTGCAGAAGATGAAGCAGCTGGGAGATCTGGAAGAGGTCAGAGAGGTCAGATGGGAGTTAGTATTAAGTTCTGGTGCATGTTAGGCCCTGTGATGTGTGCTGCAAAAGCTTTCCTCCTTGCTAACGCTGAGGGATGTTAGATTTGCTTTTGGGTGTGCAACAAAGTACTGAAGACGCCAGCGTCCTGCTTTGTCATGAGAAGGAGGGTGAGAACAGAGACCTTCCCCGGTCACGTCTCATAGAAGTCTCTGAAAACCTGTTCGTGTAAGCACTATTTATTATGCCAATTATTATTATCATTTTTATGGATGAGGACCTTGATGCTAACAGATGTTGAGCAATTTTTTTTAAGTAATTCAGCTAATAATCAGCTAATATAAGGATGCTCAGCACTGGCTCCTCGTATATTTTGGATTTCTCAAGATTCTCAAGGCTCTATTAACCCCATCTTCATTACATCCATAAAGAGTCCTGTATATAAGGGGTACTCAACTCTAGTTACATTAGACAGATACAGGGAGCTTTTCACAAAAGACTGAAGTTCCTGTCCTTCCTCCTGCTCCTCCATCCCCATCCCCTGACCCCAGAGAATGTAACCTCATTGCCCAGGGTGTGGTCCCACGCCTGGCATGTTGTATGAGCTCCTAGTTCCTGTGTGATTCTAACATGGACTCAGAGTTAAGAATCATCACTCTTAAAATGCAATTCTCTTTATTCTATACATGATTAGAATACATCTAAGCCCATTTATTCCTCTGGGATTTCTTCAAATAATTTCTCTTTCTCAACTGAGATGTCAATGATTGCATCTTCCTATTTATTTTTCTAAGAACAAGGCTTGGTTGTTTTTGTTCACAGGAAAAACATACCTGAGCAAAGTAGCTAGCAAAGGCCAAGAAGGGAGGTACCAGTGTGAAGAGAAGCATTACTGTATTTCCGGGCAGGACAGCCCTCTCAAATATCAGCCTTGGCATTTGCAGATTCTTCACCTATTTAATCTTGGTCACAATCATCATGAACAAAAAACAACAATGAAAAGCAAGTCTTCAATCCATGTGAATGGAATACATTGAGACTCTGCCTTATCACACATCCCTTAGATATTTAAATATTAAGAAAGATCGTAAGGATTTATTCTTAGTGTATTTTATTTATCAGGAACTTTATTTTTCCTTTATTTTAAGGAGTCTTGGGAGAGGACTGATGGAGATTAAAATGCTCAGGTAAAATTAAAATCAACCAATCTGCAATCACACTTACAGGGAATATGAGGTGCCTGGGTTTATCCAGTCATTATAATAAGTGTATAACCACATGAACATATTACAGCATCCTTTGTAATCTTACAGATCAAAACCAAAACAGTATTCATCTCAAATAGCCAACCCCATGATTCTATCTTTCATGGAATCATACTTCTGAAGGGGAGCACACCGGTTGTACAAAAGGAAAGCACCCACACCCACAGCCCACCTGCAGCGAACCTGGAATCCTGACACTGCCCCTGCCACGGCACAGTGTGTGGCACCACAAACCCGTGAAATAAAACTTCCCATTTGGGATCCGGCCCCGAGGGAAGGCATCACAGATCACTGATGTCAAAACCTACAGCATACTACTCTACCTTGTTTCATGCATCCCAACTCTGACTTCACACTTGAAAGATTCTATACGGCATTACCTGAATCTGGAATTTTTGTGAGGCAAAGGAGGTGAGCCTGGTCATAGCAATGATAGTAGCTAATGCTCACAAAAATATGTCAGTCTCCGTGCTTGGCTCTCCACACATCTGTCGTTTAATCTTTGCCAGCAGCCCTGTGAAGTACATGATAAGGAAACTGGGGCAGGGGCCTGGAGATGATAATAATGCTCCCAGGGTGACAGAGTATGTAATATCAGAGCTCAGACATCAATTCAGATCACCTGGTTCTAGATCCCTTACCTCCTTCCCATGGATCAGAGTGTGCATGGTACAGAAACTTGCAGTGGTTCACTCAGTACTTCTGGCAAGCCATGTTTCAGGCAAGTTAGATCTAACTTCACATGATGCCTAAGAAAAAAATGCCCATGAAATACTTTTCCATTTAAAAAACAGGCATTAGGCTAACTGGTGGAAACACAAGTTCTGAGGAGGTCTTATGCTTGGACAAGCTTCCCAGGTGGCGTTAGTGGTAAAGAACCTGCCTGCCAATGCAGAAGTAAGAGATTTAGATTCAATCCCTGGGTCAGAAAGATCCCCTGGAGGAGGGCATGGCAACCTACCCCAGTATTCTTGCCTGGAGAATCCCATGGACAGAGGAGCCTGGCAGAGTTTAGTCCATAGAGTTGCCACGAGTCAGACACGACTAAAGTGACTTAGCGTGCACACACACGGTGGACCATAAGAAGAGGATCAGTGGTTACCTTCTATCTAGCCTTCAGGGCCTTCCAGGCTAGACCCATCCATCTTCATTTCTCTTTGTCTCCTGTGGTAAAGAATTCACCTGGCAATGCAGGAAATGTAGAAGACATGAGCTTGATCCGTGGGTCTGGATGATCCCCTGGGGCAGAAAATGGCAACCCACTCTAGTATTCTTGCCTGGAAAATTCCATGGACAGAGAAGCCTGGTGGGCTACAGTCCATGGAGTCCCAAAGAGTTGGACACGACTGAGCATGCACACACCTAGTTACTGTGCAAATGAAACAGGTAGGTATTCCTTTTCAGCGAAGGGCACTTGAAGAAATTACTGCTATGCAAAGTCACTGTGATTTGTGAAATTTGGGAACCTCTGTCTTAAGGGTAATGTGAAGTCACAGGCATGTCCTAAAGAGAGTGATGGTCAAATTTGTGTTTAGAATAAATGACTCCAGGAGGTGGAGAGTAGATTATTTGGAGGTGGGCAAAATAGGTATGGAGACACAGGTGTATGCATGCTTGCCAGTCGTGTCTGACTCTTTGCAACCCCATGCACTGTGGCCCACCAGAATCCTCTGTCGATGGGGTTATCCAGGCAATAATACTGGAATGGGCTGCCATTTCCTCCTCCAGGGAAATGTTCCTGACCCAGGGATCAAACCTGCGTCTCCTGCATTGCCAGGTGGATTCTTTACCGCTACGCCACCTAGGCAGTCCAAATAACTAGGTACGTAACTGGGCTTCCCTGGTGGCTCCGACAGTAAAGAATCCACCTGCAGTTGCAGGAGATCTGGGTCAAGAAGATCTCCTGGAGAAGGGAATAGCTACCCACTCCAGTATTCTTGCCTGGAGAATTCCATGGAAAGAGAAGCCTGGCAGACCACAGGCTACAATTCATGGGCTCGCAAAGAATTGCACACGACTGAGCAACTAAAAAAAACTTAATAGTAGTAGTTTCCATGGTGTCCAAGAGATTCCCCCAAATTTAAAACATTTCATGATGCTCCTCTGATTTACCTTGGTATCCCGGGGTACTTCAGCACAGAGTTAGGAAAGGCCCACTGAAATTCACACTAAAGTCTTAAAGTAGCCAGCTATGTTCTGCAAATTCTCTCCTACTCACCTGCCCAGCCTCATGTATTTCAGTTCCTGCCCACTCCTCAGGTTCAGACATGTCTCTAGACTCCTCATACACACCACTGAGAATCTATCTAAAAGACTCTCCCCATGCCATCCAGCCAACTCTTTGATTAAGTGAAACCCTAATTCATCAGCTCCACCAGCAATTTCCTGGAGAACACCTGTTGTCGACCTCCCTCCCTGGGTCAACCCCTGTCATCACAGGCCCTCCTGAAACCTTGAAATCCTGCCTGTGTTTGTTTCTTTAATGACTCTCTGACTCACGTCTGTCTGAGAGCTCTGTGATGCCAGGGACCAGCTCCCAACCATTACCGATGAAGCATCTAGCAGTTCTAGCAGTGAGTCCAAACAGTGGATATGCAAAACCTCATTGTTGAATGAAGGAGTGAATCGCCACATTTTTGCACAACCAGCCTTCTCAAATGCTTTGCATTCCTTCTTCTGGACTTTTATTCTCACATACAGCTATAGTGCTTTCCTCTTTCTTAGACCTCCTATTCCAATCCCAACATCATTTGTTGCTATTCAGCTGCTAAGTCGTGGCTGACTCTTAGCGACCCCATGGACTACAGCACACCAGGCTCCTCTGTCTTCCACTATCTCTTGGAGTTTGCTCAGAATCATGTCCATGGAATCAGTGACACCATTTAACCACTGCATCCTCTGCCGCCCCTTTCTCTCAATATCTTACTCAACATGCCTCACACTGATTACGTGCTTCTCAGAATGTTCACTCTACCTGCACTCTATACCCCGATCTTATGCATCCTCCTTGTCCTCAAAAGAGTTAGCAGCTTTCTTGAACCAAGGGGGACTCCTCCAAAGCCTCACATTCAGTAGGGATGCAGTTAACACCTTGGGACCCATTACTCTGGATCTTATTTTATACTTGTTTATTTGATTGCAACAAGCCTTAGTTGCATCAAGCAAACTCTTAGTTACAGTATGTGGGATTTAGTTCTCTGACCAGGGATCGAACCCAGGGCCCCTGCATCAAGAATGTGGAGTCTTAGCCACTTGACCACCAGGGAAGTCCACTCTGGGTCTTTTTCTTGAAGAACAAGATAAAGAAATGTAGATTAATGTGTCTTCATTTCACCATGTGAGTGAAAATACTAATCGTACTTCCTTCTCCCTCCCCTGGGCTGACTCCCAGCTTTCTTCCACTCTACTCAGTAGTCTCCACTGGAAACCAGGACAGAAAAGCCAAAGATTCCATACTGAAAGCTCATGCAGACTCTTAATATCATCACATTCAAGCCTTGCAACAAACCTATGGAATCCCCAAAGAGGATATTATCATCTCAGTTTTACAAGGAAATGTGAGCTCCAGTAGATAAAAGGATGAGCCTACAATTATTGCAGACATTTGTGACAAATTATTGTTCAGAAATATTTACCCCATCCTTCACCTCACTTTATTTCCAAACCCTTGGCTTTAGGTCAACATTGTGACTTTCCTTGGCTAAGACAGAAATGCTGCTGTGCAAGTCCCACGTTTTATATGGCAGTATGTATTTCCACTTGCTCCCTTGTTATTCCAGCAGCAACTAGCCAATATATATATTTCTTAGAAGAATGAATGAATGAATGACTTGACTGAGATCAAATAACTAGTAATTCAAACTTGGAAGATTTTCTGAATCCCTGTCTCTTGCTTTTTTGATTTCTCATGTTTCTCTCCAGCTGGTGAAGAATTAGCAATCTTAAAAGAGAATATTAAAAAATTTAATAGAAAATAGACATAAGAGGCCCAAAGTAAAGGAAACAAACTAGTTATCTGGACAAAAGAAATAATGCAGTCTTCCGGGCTCCCGTGTGCAAACAACGCCCCATGTCATCAGTAGTTTGTCAGGCCCTGAAACAAAAGAGATTTCATCTGAACAGGAAGGACATGGGTTATATCTGAAAGAGAATTTCCACACCGCATGAGTTTTAAGCTTGTAACTATGCCTCCAGGGAAGTTCCCTGGCGGTCCGGTGGCTAAGATCCTGTGCTCGCAATGCAGGGGACCCCAGGTTCCATCCCTGATCAGGGAACATGCGACAACTAAAGACACCTCAGGCTGCAAAAACGACTACAATCCAGAGCAGCCAGATTAATTAATTAATTTTTTAAACAAAAATCATGCCTAAAAGGTATCTAAGAAATCTGTAGTAGTTCCCTATAGGTTTTTTTCAAAATAACATGTATATTCATCTTTCCAGAAAGTTTTAGACTAGTGCCCTGATACACACATGCAGACAAGAATTAAGCTAGTTCTCTAACTTCTTTTTAAAAAGCACAGATTTCTAGATACGAGCCAAGATTCAAGCTCAGTAAATGCAGCTAAGATCCAGGAATCCATATTTTTGAAATTTCCCCCAGCATTCTGCTACACAGCCAGGTTTGAGAACCTCTAGCTTATATCAAGCAGTGGCACCCCACTCCAGTACTCTTGCCTGGAAAATGCCATGGACGGAGGAGCCTGGTGGGCTGCAGTCCATGGGGTCGCTAAGAGTCCAACATGACTGAGCGACTTCACTTTCATGCATTGGAGAAGGAAACGGCAACCCACTCCAGTGTTCTTGCCTGGAGAATCCCAGGGACGGGGGAGCCTGGTGGGCTGCCGTCTATGGGGTCACACAGAGTTGGACACGACTGAAGCGACTTAGCAGCAGCAGCAGCAGCTTATATGGGAGGAACTTGACCACAAGACCTTTAGCAGTAACTTCAGTGCAATTTCGTGTTTGCCTCAAGTATCTTGTGAACACTAGTGTCTATTAAGCTATTTGTGATGGATGGAAGGAAGACTTCAGAGGAAAAAGATAATGAAACAATTTTACTAATATATGTTTTACAAATTTGTAATGTAAATTCAGTTATAATTTCTGCAAGCAATGCATTAATTTCTTAATTGTTCAACTTGCTTCAGATTAGATTTAGTTAACAAGTTGCAGTTTATCTCAGCTATAAGGTTCCTAGTTTCCAATCTTTGTGTTTTACTCTTGAGTAAGTTTTCTTTTTGATGTTGTTACCACAAAGTTGCATTTTCCCCTCAATAATGAATGTGAATTATTGGCTCAAAGGAATCTCCTTTAAGTAAAAGAGCAAACATTTTTAAAGTAATATGAATGGTAGAATTCAAAATAATGTAAATGTTCTGTGTTTTGTCACTCAATCATGTCCAACTCTTTCCATGAGGATTCTCCAGGGCAGAATACTAGAATGGGTTGCCATGCCCTCCTCCAGGTCATCTTCCCAACCCAGGAATCGAACCCAGGTCTCCTGCATTGCAGGTGGATTCTTTACTGTCTGAGCCACCAGGGAAACCCAAGAATACTGGAGTGAGTGGCCTATCCCTTCTCCAGGAGGACTTCCCAACCCGGGAATGAAACCAGGGTCTCCTGCATGGCAGACAGACTCTTTACCAGCTGAGCTACCTGGGAAGCCCAGTGATTGCTACTATCAAGATTAAAGTCAGATCTCCTGGTTTTAAGGTGGGGTATGTGTTGGACAAGTAGTAACACATTCTCAGGTCTGACTTCTCATGTAACAGTTGTCATATCATTTCCACTCAATGATATCATGATGCATCTCATTCCTTCCCAAGTGAACTCAGGGGCACTTACGGGTAAAGAGAATGGTTAGGGACTTCGCTGGTGGGCCAGTGGCTAAGACTCAGTGCTCCCAAGACAGTGGGGCTGAGTTCGATCCCTGATTGGAGAACTAGATCCCGCATGCCACAACTAAGACTCAGTACAGCCAGATAAACAATAATTAAAAATAAAACACAGTGGTTAGCAAACACAGGGCCTCCAGATAAACCACCCCTCTTCTAAAGGTGAGTTCCGATTTCTCCTGGAAAACCATTTGAGAACTCCCTGACATCCTATCTTCAAATGTACATTTGGTAATATGTGCCTTGTATTCAGCCAAGTCTACTTCAATAATACCACCACTGGGCTTTTGCAGGCAAGTTCCAAGTCACATCAAATGCTTCGTACATTTGTAATTTCCCTTGTGAAGTACTGGGATAATCACCCAGGAGATGGAAGCTAGCTCATTAGCTTTGATATTCAGCAGTTCGAATTAGCAGCCGTGGTTGATAATAGACTACATCCTAGATAAATCAGGTAGTGGCTTATGTGTCATGGAACAAATATCATGAAACCCCAGATGAAATGGCTATTCAACAACACATTAAATCTGGTGCCAGTTTATATGTCTAAGAAGTGAGCTGTGCCTGCATGCAACCAAGCAGATCATTCCATTTCCTCAAATCCATAAATTCTAATGCTTCCCTTTTTCCTAAACTCTCCTGAACTCATACCACTTCACTCAGTCATAAAAATAAGATATTTTCCCTTACTCACAAATCTCAATGGACTTTTTTTTACACAGGACATGCCTCAACTAAAATCTTACCTTATTATAGTTAGATTTATTTTTTTTAATTTAGTAGAGTAATAGGAACTTTATCCAAGAAACCTGAGGTTTTGTTCAAAAAAATTATCTAATCTTGGTGACTAATTCTATTTAATAAAGCTTGGGTACTTTTCTCCCATATGGTACATACTCTGAAGTTATTTTTCTTTGTATAGAAGAATAGCACATTTGGTTACCTGGTTTCCCATTTTATAGCTGATTAGAAGCATGAAAACAAAATAGTTTGAGGGGATAAAAGCTGAACAAAGCAGACATGCTTAGAAAAATGAAAAATCCAACCTCAAGGGAGAAGAGAAAATTCTAAAACAAAGGATGATGAGAATCAAAAGGATAACTCGCTATACCTGTTAGTCTAATGCCAAGTAACCCAATATTCTTTGGTGGCCCTGAAGGCACAAGAATTTACATAATACCAAATAATTTTTGTACTTAATAAGAATCTATATAATGGTGCTCATCACATAGTATTCATAAAAAGGAAAAAATGTTGAAATAGACTTATCATCAAACAATGGAAAAACTATTAGGTAAATTATAAAGTTCCATTCAGTTGAATATTCTACAATCTTTAAGTGGTGTTAACAAAGAAATTTTTAAAAGATAACCATAAAAGCATTCTGAAAAAAGTTGAACCATGTCCTATAAATTTCATTCAACCAAGCTGAGAAGTATAATAAATTCAAAGATACTGTTCAAGATCATTAAAATTTTAAAGGTATAATAATTAAAGAAACACAGCTTGAGTCCTCATAAAATCCTGTTATGTGTAATGATTCAGTTTTTCAAGATGCAAGCTAAATAATGCTGTCCTAGGAAGTGGGCTAATCATAATGTGATTTGCTCTCAAATCATTTCCTAAGCTTTCTTAAATTTATCCTAGTAAAACAATAACTGCTGCTGCCAAGTCCCTTCAGTCGTGTCCGACTCTGTGCGACCCCAAAGACAGCAGCCCACCAGGCTCCCCCGTCCCTGGGATTCTCCAGGCAAGAACACTGGAGTGGGTTGCCATTCCCTTCTGCAATGCATGAAAGTGAAAAGTGGAAGTGAAGTTGCTCAGTTGTGTCCGACTCTTAGCGACCCCATGGACTGCTGCCTACCAGGTTCCTCTATCCGTGGGATTTTCCAGGCAGGAGTACTGGAGTGGGGTGACATTGCCTTAATTTTAAATAGAATATTTAGATATAACAATCACAGCAAAGATGGCTTTTGCCTTAAAAAGACGTAAGAAATACTGAAAATAAAGTAAAAAATGCCAATAGTATGTTTAACCACATATAAGAATCAGATGGCTGGATGGCATCCCCGAAGCAATGGACATGAACCTGGGCAAACTCTGGGTGATGGTGAGGGACGGGAAGGCCTGTGTGCTACAGTCCACGGGGGTCGCAGAGTCGGACACGACTGGGTGACTAAACAATGAACAACTAGAATCAGAAGCATGTTGCTTTACACAGTATAGAAAAGTCTGAGTCACAGACAGGCATCTATCATCACAACCATATATTGTCCATCTGAGATGGAGAAATTGTATGACCTCAAGTGTCCCCTCCAACTCTTACTGTCTGTAATTCAAAGTGTCCCACACAAGGGAAACCCTGTTTGGGGAAGTTCATCAACATAAACAAGATGAATGAACTCTGCTACCTCTATTACATCTACTCTGTACTAATTTAACTTCTTAACATTTATTTCTTTGCTGTTCTGGAAGTTTCTAGGCACTGTTTGTTTTCACTCTTAACAATCCTACATAGGTTCTAGCTATGGCTTTTTCCACTTAGAACTACCAGTGGTCAAACGATTTGCTGCATTATCTCATTTTGTTCAGTACAAAATTTATATAATGTCTTGTCCTTCATATCACCTATTTCAGAAATAGGAATTCTACTAAACAAATACTACTGTTATCTTTATTGTCCTACATTTACTTCTACTATTTACCCAAGAGTTCTATCTAAATATTTTAAATTGGTACATCTCAGGCACCAGAGTCAAAGTAAACTCAATTCCAGTGGATATAGGCTGTAAATAATTATTATGCCCATACCAGTGCATGCCAGCTGAGTGTGAGCCCCAGGTCAATCCCAAAATGCTCCAAAATATTACAGTTACAGCTTTTCTTCTATCTCTTTTGGACAAATTAATCTTCGTGAGATGTCTTTTAGTTTCCCCCAATCCATAACTCTGTTCCTCACATGGTTTAGTACTACACCTTAAGCAACACTTTTTAACTGTCTCTATTTATGAGATGCTAGTCCCAGGTTTCAGCAGTATCGCTATTTCAGGTTTCCCAGGTGGCTCGTGGGTAAAGAACCTGCCTGCTAAGCTGGAGATGCCAGAGATATGGGTTAGATTCCTAGGTCAGGAAGATTCGCTGGAAAAGAGCATGGCAACCCACTCCAGTATTCTTGCCTAGAGAATCCCATGGACAGAGGAGTCTGGCGGGCTACAGACCATGGGGTCTCAGAGAGTCAGACATGACTGAAGCGACTGAGCACAGTCACAATTATATGTCAATTAATTAAACGACCTAGATGAAACAGACAGATGCCTAGAAAGACACAAAATGCCACATTGACTCAAAAATAAATAGAAAATCCAAACAAGCACATAAAAAGTAGAGAAATTTTGAAATTGCCCTGGGGGTTCTTTTCCATTAGCACCACCTGTATTCACATACAAAATAATAAAATTAGACCCCTACCTCACACCATATGCAAAAATTAGCTCAAAATTACCTAAATATAAGAACTAACACTATAAAACTCTTGGAAGAAGACATAGGCACATTTCTTTTATTTTGATTTGGGGCTTCTTCATGCATTGAGAACTAGCCCCTTGTCTGACAAATGAATTGTAAATAAATTTCCAAGATTAGCATTTTTTGACTTTGCTCATGGCGGTTTTGCTAGGCAGTAATTTCTTATATATTTATGGAACTGAATTTAATCAGTTATTGTTATGGTCTAAGGGCTTTGTTTTTTTATACAGTTCATGAGGTTCTCACGGCAAGTATACTGGGATGGTTTACCATTCACTCCTCCAGTCGATTAACTGGAAAAGTCCCTGATGCTGGGAAAGATTGAGTACAGAAGAAGAATAGGGCTTCAGAGGATGAGATGCCTGGATGGTATCAGTGATGCAATGGACATGAACTTGGGCAAATTGTGATTGGGAAATGATGAGAGACAGGGAGGCCTGGCATGCTTCAGTCCATGGCGTCACAAAAAATTAGACATGACTAGGTGACTGAACAACAGCAGCAAAAGGTTTTGTAGTGTACCTAAAAGGATCTTTCTCACCCTGAAATTATTAAAATATAAATGAGTAGCGTGGAGGAGACTGCTTTGATGTTTACAAAAAATCTCTTAAAGAATCAAAGTCTCAGACTATATCAGTTGTAAAATTCAAATCACAAAACTATGTGAGGCTGATACCTACAGTTCCAATTTCTCACCAAAAACCTAGCAAAAAAAGGAAAAATGCTCTGTGTTCTCCCTGTTCCACTGGGCAGTTATTTCCTAATCCGTAGATGGGTGCCACTCTTCAAGTGTCCAACTTAAGCAATGCGCAAGTTCCAAGACACATCTCTCCCAAGGTCAATACTTATCCTCTTCCACTTCACAGATGTTAAAACCCAAACCCTCACATCAAGACTGACAGCTCAGCTCACTCAGCCATCAACTCACATGCTTTCTACTCTAACTTTTATTTCAGGCTTGGTTTCCAATATCTGGGATTTTCTTTTCTTTTCTCAGCTATACATTTAGAATAATGTACATCAGATGTTGCTCCACACTTCTGAGTGTTGTAGCAGCAGAATTGTAGGCCATTTACTTTGCCACATTTCCTGAACCAGAAACCCATTCTTCAATTTTTTTAAGGGTTTCACTGCCAGTCACTATGGGAAAGCGGACACAGATTACTAACAGAGATGGGAAGTCATAAAAATTCTGGAAATCTTGCAAAATTATTCATGCATGCTAAAAACTGCAAAATGATAGCCTCTGGCATTTTTTTATTTAATTTAGCTCAGAAGCTAAATTGCCCACTACTCTTCTTTCCTAAGAAAGGCGCTTATGAAACCTGCTGTAATTACCAGCTCTTCCAATTTCTTCAAGTCAGGTAAACTCTTTCCTCCATAATGGCCCTTTTGTAGCACAGAAGTTTTATTCCATGAGCATGAACAAGGAAAAGCTCCTTTGGTTTACCATGGGTAATTGCAATTCCAGTAATCTCTTAACAACCAGTTCCCACATTGAGCAAAAGTCAGTTTCCAAATAAGACAGATTTAACTTTCTGGTACAATTTTAGAGCTCCTTCTCTAAAGTAGAACTCTGTGGAGCTCAAGAATACTGTAGGGGAGTCACAATCCAATGCCTAATGGGATTTTGTTTAATATGTAAAACATACTTTTTTTTAAAATATCTATTATTTATCTGAAATTCAAAATTAACCTGGTGTCCTGTATTTTTATTTGCTAATTCTGGTAACCCTACTCTACAATAGTGCAGGGATATTTTTTGTGGCTCATGGTCCTGTGAGTTTCTCAGGTAACTTCAGAGAAAACGAAGACTTGTTTGGGAAAATCCTAGTACCTACAATTGCACAGGAGCTCAGATACGACTGCACACTAATGGATAGTTTCAACGAAGTTCAGGAGAAAGAAAGGCAAAACTGTTTCCCAGTACCTTCCACAATCTCTCCCAGACTCAAGTCCTAAGCACACATCAACGAGGGTAACAAGTGCTGGAGTGGGGTGGGTGCAATCAGTGAATCAGGTTGTCACTGCAGGTTTCTCTAATCCGAAGACTGTTTCCTTAGAAAAGGCATTCCTACACTTTCCTTACGAACCTTCAGCATCTCCCACCACTGATCAAATGCACTGAAGGATCTAGACCCCACTAAATCCATTTACGCTTGGGTCTCTTCTATGTAACTGACATCAATAGAGCAGTTAAATGCCCAGAATTATGAAACCCTGCCTATGCCTCAGGAAATGGTGAAATATTCTGAGACAAAAGCGGTTTTTGACCTTACCAAGTGACTCTAGCTATGAAAGTCTGTCTATTAAATCTGTTTCAGAACAAGTAGAAGGTAATAATGTTAAATCCAGGAGCAGCCAACCACAGTGACCATATCATGTGCCTATCTGCTGACTGCAAGACAATTTTAAGATTTCCTCTCACTCAAATTTCATCTCTAGACTCTGATTCAAAATAGCCCTCCCAGGTCTCACTGAAGCCCATCTAAATGATCCCAGCCTTATAATGCTTATAAGTTGATAAGGATTCATCAGAATGCATGCTAAGTCACTTCAGTCGTGTCTTACTCTTTGTGACCCCATGAACTATAGGCTACCAGGCTCCTCTGTCCATGGGATTCTCCAAGCAAGAATACTGGAGTGGGTTGACATTCCCTTCTCTGGGGGATCTTCATGATCCAGGGATCGAACCCAGGCCCCTTGCATTGCAGGCAGATTCTTTACCATGTGAGCCACCAAGGAAGCCATTGGTCCCTAAAACAATATTGAGCCAATAGAGAAGCCAAAATATGAACAGCTGATGGGCCAAATCCTGCACAGATGTTTTGTGAGGGATGGAATTGAGAGACAGAATTTAATTTCATTTCCATTGCATGTCTTTAGAGGAGACAGATACTCTCCAGAAGCTCAGAGGGTCCACTTCTCCCCAGTTGCCTTATATTGACGCACCCCAGGCAGTGCCTGTCTGCCCCAGAAGAGAGTTCATCCAGTATGTTCAAGGAACATCCATGTGCCAATCAGCTGATTTTGAATGCAGTTTTAAGTCTTCCTATCACAAAACATTTTTATCCAGATATCAAATCATGGAAACAATAAAACTATGTATTTGCATGAATTTCATGTAAATTTCTCATTTCTTGGGTCTTTCTGTTGCCTGGACACAACTTCTCACATGCTATATGCCTTGCACACAATTTTCACCTTTCCTACAATGATTTCTTCCAACTCTATTCACACCCTAGCCTCCCTGCCTTGTCCTACTCATTTTTAAGTCACAGCTCAAACATTGCTTCACTGTGGATTTATTTTTTGCTGCCCCACGGTAGCCTAAATCCTTTCTCTGCTACAACTTATACATCTCTTCATGTCAGCTTTTCTTACTGTTTATATTTATTTATATTTTATTGTATTTAAATTCCTTGAGATTAGAGACACAGTGTTTCTATATGTAATTCTCCTTTACTTAGCACAGTACCTGCCCCATGGTAGATTTTAAATATCAGTTTGGAAAATTAATTAATAAATGAATGGATGTGATTTAGTTGAATAGAAGTGCCTGAGACTAAAGTTACAATCTCAACATTCATGCAAACAAATGTTTCACTTCCCTTGGACAGCAGTATCTTCACCTTTGACCAATCTAAGTCCCTCATCATTTTTATGAGACGTCAGATTTCATATGGAATGACTCTTTGTCATTCCTTCACCTCTACCCTTAGAAGGCATTGCTGCTAGGGACGATGGCTGCATTATCTCTGAGTTTAAATGGCAACATATTTTCCTGGAGTTGAAATATCCCTTATCCTAGGTTTGTTATGGCTGTCTAAACATTTACACTCAATTGCTGGTGTGTGCTCACCCATTTCTTATTGCCTTCTGTGGCACAGAAGGAAAAGAACGTCACTTTTTAAAAATCTTTCTCCTTTTCAGAGGTGAGAAGTTTGTCTCTGTTACAGACGTAAGATGGTGTGAAATCAAAATGAGACTTTTCAGATTTCCATTCTAGGAATCAAATAGCATTTCCACAGTACTTTACCTTAGAGAACTCAATCTCAAACTTTCTACAGAAAAGTGGTTTTCTTGTTTTTGTTTTTGTTTTTTCTGTAATAGCCATTGATTTGAAGTTTGGTGGCTTGACCCAAAAGTCACCCTGCCAGAGTGAAGTCGAGTTGTATTAGTTTGTAGCTTTCGATGGCTGGAGTTGTGGTCTGTGGACCAAGAGCAGCAGTACCTCCTGGGACCAGACAAGGAATGCAGAGTGCAGAGTCCTAACCCAGGGCTAATAACCAGATCTACGCTTTAGCAAAATCCCCTGGTAACTCAAACACATATGAAATTTTGGAAAACACTCATCTGGAATCTCCATTCTAAAGAACAGGCTTCCTCCTCGACTTCTCCTAAGTGTCCATTGAGTTCAAATATGAGTATTTGCCATGTTCCTCCCCTCCAGCTGATGGATCAAAATCGAGTTTTTAATGGTACATATTCATTAGGAAGATTTTTATCTGCAAGTAAGCCCAAACAAAGACATGTGCAGGTACACACGTGTACACGCACAAGTTTAAGAGGACTTAAGACCCATGATCTCCCAGTAACAGAAGGTCCTGAGATGACAAGGGTGCAGGGTTAGTCATTAGGCATCCCAGAGGCCTCATCAAAGACTCAGGATTCCTTCTATCTTTCCTCTCAGACACCCTCCACCTGGTCTCCACAAGCTAATTTCCTTTCTTATCCCAAGATAGCTGCCACAGTTCCAAGCATCACAGGCAGAAATAAAAATGTCAGCAGCAGAAAATAACTTTCTTCAGGATCGTATTTTTGAATATGAAGAAAATGTTTTGCTTTCTTTGTTATAAGAATCCCCTCCACAAACATCCCTTTGTATCCCATGGGCCAGAATTATACCACATGACTTGTCTAAACGAAAAACTGGCAAATGATACAGAGCCTTCTTGATTGGCTTAGACCAATCATTCATTCCTTGTGGTTCACTCCAAGGCTCCTAGGGCACGTGAAGAGTGGACATTTGTGCAAAATAGTGTTTGCTTAGCAACACTAAGAGGTGTTGAAGACAAAAGGACAAGAGGTGAGGGGTGATCTGAGGTGGAGGTGATAGCCAGATTTTAAAGCAAAAAGGAAGGGTTTCCCTGATGGCTCAGTGGTAAAGAGCCCACCTGCCAATGCAGACACATCAGGGAAGATCCCACATGCCGCAGAGCAGCTAAGCCTGTGCACCACAGCTGCTGAGCCTGTGCTCTAGAGCCCGAGAGTCTCAAGTACTGAGCCCGCGTGCCGCAGTTACCGAACCCTGAGCACCCTGAAGCATACGCCCCATTCACAGCTACTGGAGAAAAGCCCTGGCACAATCATAAATAAATAAACAGCAAAAGAGAATAATCCGAAACATGAGTCATACAAACAGAAGGAAATTTATCTTTTTTTGATCAAGGGCACTGCTTACAACAGGCATACGATAGAAATCAACATTGGATCTCAGTCTCCAAATAACCACCAGTCTTCCTGAGCCCTCCCTCTTATCTGCGCCTGTCTCAGTCACTGAGGACCTCCGTCCTTGGGGTGAAGTGCAACCAAAAAGTGGATGCGAAGCTGGTGCTCTGCTGGTGTGCTGCCTCATGGCTCTCTAGGGTCTGACCCAGCACACCCAGCAGGTCTTTTAGATCAGACTCCAGCCAGTCGTTAAAACTGCTAAAACCAAGGACTTGTAAGCAAACTCCAGAGCAAGAAGAGGGTAGGAAAGTTATAGATTGGACTCCCTGGAAAAAGCAAGTCTGCAGTTGATCACTACGGTAGCAACACTGGTTGATGTTGTTTCCAGTGGACTTGGTAAATCATAGGGAATTAAAAGAAGGAAAGAGGAATATATATATATATATATAGAGAGAGAGAGGAATATATATATATAGGGGCTTCTCTGGTGGTAAAGAATCTGCCTGCAATGCAGGAGACCCAGGTTCCATCCCTGGGTGGGGAAAATCCCCCAGAGTAGGAAATGGCAACCCACTCCAGTATTCTTGCCTGGAGAATCCCATGGACAAAGGAACTTGGCAGGCTACAGTCCATGAGATCAAAAAGAGTCAGACACGACTGAGTGACTAAGCACGCACACACACACGCACACACACACACACACACACACACATATATATATATATGGCAAGAGAGTCAAAGACAGTGATATTCAAACATTAGTTAGCATGCTTTATTACCTTATGCCGCAGAGGTTTGACTTGAAAAGGAAAACTCAGATGTTTAGTAAGTATCCCAGGCGATTCCAGTACAAGTGGCTTTTTAAACCATTCCTGAGGAACACTTATCTGGAGGAAGAAAGTATTTCTTTTCTTTATCCTTTGATGCAGTGCTGTCCCAAAATCTGTTTGGATTAAGAGCAACAACCAATTCCCTAGTACCACATGCCACCCAAGTTGTATGTTCCAATCCAGGCATTTAAATAAGAAATGCAAAAATGGAGAAGGGGTCCCACAAGTACTAAGTCTCTCAAACAGGCTTTGTCAACTATCACAGTAGTGCAGTGGGATGAAAAGAACTCTGGGGCTCTGGTCCCATTTCTGCCACTAGGAGCCACCTTGGTCATATCACAGCCTCTCTAGGTCTCAGTTTTCTCATCTATAAAATGGAAATAATAAAACCTACCTTGTCTCACAGAACTGTTTGAAGACAGATGTATACACATAAGGAACTTGTAAACTGGGCAATATAGTAAGAATGTATTATTTTCCAATGTTGATTTATAGCATTTTTCCCATGATATTGAAGCATTTTTTCATTATATGTATTCGCTTGTGCAACATCTTGAACTTGGCCAGTTTATGAGAACTGTCATTCTGTTCCACTGGCCTTATAGCCACATGGCATCAAACAGGACCTTGTCCTCATTAACTCATTCAGGGACTGCTGCTGCTGCTGCTAAGTCGCTTCAGTCGTGTTCGACTCTGTGCGACCCCATAGACGGCGGCCCACCAGGCTCCCCCGTCCCTGGGATTCTCCAGGCAAGAACACTGGAGTGGGTTGCCATTTCCTTCTCCAATGCATGAAAGTGAAAAGTGAAAGTGAAGTCGCTCAGTCGTGTCTGACTCTTCGCAACCCCATGGACTGCAGCCCACCAGGCTCCTCCATCCATGGGATTTTCCAGGCAAGAGTACTAGAGTGGGGTGCCATCGCCTTTTCCGCATTCAGGGACTATATGAGAGCAAAGATTGCCACATTCAGTGGCAATGTCTAGTCTGGAATCTTTGTTTTGCACTTTGAAAGACCTGAAAATGTGAAAAGGAATGAACTTTTAACCAGTGTGACTGAGAAAACACTGAGGATAAGAGCTGTGTCCATTTCTGCCTTGTTAATTTCCCTCCACGTGAACACAAAAAGCACTGCTCACATGCTGATTTGAGAGTGTCAACTACAAATTGGCCCCTGCCATCCACCTCTACACGGAGAAGGCAATGGCACCCCACTCCAGTACTCTTGCCTGGAAAATCCCATGGGCAGAGGAGCCTGGTGGGCTGCAGTCCATGGGGTCGCTAAGATTCAGACACGACTGAGCGACTTCACTTTCACTTTTTCACTTTCATGCATTGGAGAAGGAAATGGCAACCCACTCCAGTGTTCTTGCCTGGAGAATCCCAAGGATGGGGGAGCCTGGTGGGCTGCCGTCTATGGGGTCGCACAGAGTCAGACATGACTGAAGCGACTTAGCAGTAGCAGTATCCACCTCTACAAGGGTTAAATCACATGCCGCTGCAGCTGCTGGCCTTTAGTACCCTCTGAAAGGAGTTCATGGTGGAGAGCAGGAGTGAGGCACTCTATTCAGGGGCTTCCTGGTGGTGCTAGTGGTAAAGAACTGCTTGCCAATTCAGGGGATATAAGAGACTAGAGTTTGATTCCTGGCTCGAGAAGATCCCCTGGAGAAGGGCATGGTAACCCACTCCAGTATTCTTGCCTGGAGAATCCCATGGACAGAGGAGCCTGGTGGGCTACAGTGCATGGGGTCGAAAAGAATTGGACACAACTGAAGTGATTTAGCATGCACGTGCTCAGAGGGAAAGCTGGCAGGACAGGTCTTCATGTATTTAGATATTCTCAGGAGCAGATTTTATGAGTCCAATTCTTATGTCCCCTCACATCTAGAAAAACCCTAAAATTCTTCATGGTGACACCTGTTTCTCATGACTAGCCAAAAGCATCATGAGACTAGCAGAAACCTGGAGAAATGTGTGCTTGATTGCATGTATTCCTGCTTCACCAAAATTAGCACCATATGTGCTAATCTTCCCCCAGCCCACCCTGCCTCTTTGGAGCAGTTCCTCAGAGCTATCTGAAGTGTTGTATCCTGGACTGTTGTCCTCACTTTGCCCCAAATAAAACTTTCAACTCTCACATTGTGCATTTAAGTTGACAAGAGTTTAAAGAAGACTTTCGATGATATGTGAACAAAATTATTTCCATAAAGGATGATGATTCAGGCATCAGGAGCAATCATAGCTGAGGCAGCAACTTTTTACTGAATCAAAAATTGACTCAATGAGAAATACATCACTTGCTCCTACTTACAAATAATCATTCTATTCTCTCTGACAATACTTCCTTTTCATAGAAATACATTGAGTAAAATTGTTTTTTCTTCTTCTTCATGATTTGTACTACAGATTCCAACTGGGACAGAAGTAAATGGAAAACATGTACCCAGACCTCCCAGTGACCCCAGGCCAAGTCATGCAGTTCTGTAGATGGGGGCAATTATAATCCTAATGAATATGCTTGATGCTCACTTACAAAGAAACTGAGCTCAGAGAAAGTTTTGGCCCTTTTGTTTACATGTACACACCAGCTGGCTCCCAAACGAGTCTCACACAAATGTCCCTGATCCTATTTTCAAAAGAAATAATAATAGTACTAGGGGCTATCAAATAAAAACTCTTTCTCAGACCTGGAGTGAATTGAAGGAATTACAGTGTCCAAGGGTCGCATACCTATTTTTTCACAAAAATTCAGGCAGGTACCATAAACCAATAAGTAACACCTGTCCAGGCTGGAGGCAGCAGAATTTACTTACCAGACAATAACATCCATAAATCCACACACTGCCCAGATCTTCATTTTTCTCGGCACAGAAACCTCAAGGACTAACTTTTATGACCTGGATTCTACTAGGACTGAATAATGACCTAAGAGATCAGATCCTAACTCCTGGAATTTATAGATGGTACCTTATAAGGAAAAACAGATCTTTGCAAATGTGATTACAGTGAGGATCTTTTTTACTAAACTTTTTATTTTGCATTGGATTATAATCGATTAATGTGTCTTCCCTGGTGGCTCAGATGGTAAGGAATCCCCTGCAATGCAGGAGACCTGGATTCAGTCCCTGGATAAAGAAGATCCCCTGGAAGAGGGCACAGCAACCCACTCCAGTATTCTTGCCTGGAGAATTTCATGGACAGAGGAGCCTGGCAGGCTACAGTCCATGGGGTCACAAAGAGTCAGACACAACTGAGCAACTAACACACATGCACACACATAGTCAATTAACTGTTGTGACAGTTTTAGGTGGACAGCAAAGGGACTCAGCCGTCCATATACATGTATCCGTTCTCCCCCAAAGGGAAGCCTGGGGGCTTAGGGGTAAAGAATTCACATGCAGTGCAGGAGAAATGGGTTTGATTCCCGAGTTGGGAAGATCTCCTGGAAAAGGAAATAAAAACCCACTCCAGTATTCTGGCCTGAGAAATCCCATGTACAGAGGAGCCTGGTGTGCTAAAGTCCATGGGGTCGCAAAAGTCAGACACAACTTAGTGACTAAACCACCACCACCATTCTCCCCCAAATTCCATCTCAGCCAGGCATCCACATAACATTCCAGTATGCCACAGAGGTTGTCCCACTATTGGGAAGGTTCTGAGCCCCCCATCAGGAGTCCCATCCTGGAGATCCAGCAAAGGGACCAGGAATCCCCAGGGAATCTGACTTTGAAGGCAGCAGGATTTGATTGCAGGACTTCCACAGGACTAGGGGTAACAGAGACTCTATTCTTGGAGGGCACACATGAAATATTGTGCATACCAGGATCAAGGGAAAGGAGCAGTGACCCCACAGGAGCCTGAAGCAGACTTCTGCTGAATTAGGGATCTTGACATGAGAATAGTATCCTGAATTATCCTGGAGGGCCTTAAATGTAATCACACGTGTCCTTTTTAAGAAGGAGGCAGAGAGATTTGACACATGGGGGAAGAGGATGTAAAGACAAGCAGATTGGAATGGTGAAGGCATGCGTGAAAGAATTCTGGCAGCCACTAAATGCTGGAAGAGACAAGGAGCACAATGTCTCCTAGAACCTCTGGAAAAACCAGAGGCCCAGGCGATACCTTGATCTCAGACGGTGCGTGCTAAGTCTCTTCAGCCGTGTCCGACTCTTTGCGACCCTATGGACTGTAGCCCAAAAGGCTCCTCTGTCCATGGGGATTCTCCAAGCAAGAATACTGGAGTGGGTTGCCATGCCCTCCTCCAGGGGATCTTTGCAACCCAGGAATCGAACCCAGGTCTTTTATGTCTCCTGCATTGACAGGCAGATTCTTTTCCACTAGCGCCATCTGGCCACTAGGGACTGTGAGACAGTAAACTTCTGTTGTTTGTTTGTTTGTTTGTTTTTTGCCTGACCCTTTCCCTTTATTTATTTTTTTAATTAATTTATTTTAATTGGAGACTAATTACTTTACAATACTGTAGTGGTTTTTGCCATACGTTGACATGAATTAGCCATGAATTCTTTACAGCAGCCACAAAAAACTAATACACAGACCCAAATCACCTTTCTTTTTCCGTCTCGCTTTAAGTCCCATCCTCACCCCCATAAGCCAGCCAAAGTGAATTCCTTGTTCCTGTTATATACCCTTCATGCTATGTCTCATTGCTTTCTTGACTAAAACAACCCACTTCATTTCTCTAAAATAAACTCTATGCAGTCCTCAAGAAATAATTCGAATATCACATTCTCCACAATTTGGGTTTGAATTTCAGTGTACAAATGAAGAGGGTTTTTTTCCCCTCATAATATATAGATTTACACAGCAACAATTGCCAAAAATCTTGACTCCCTGTGTACTGATGCCAAACAGAAACATGAAGAAGGAGATTTGGAGGATAAGAAGGCTGGGTTTATTTCTTTTGCCAGGCAAAGGGGGAAGCCAGAATCTCAAGAACTGTCCCCCCTTCCCTGGGGACCCAAGAAGAGTTCTTATAAGTAGAGCTCCCACGGCGGGGACACGTGTACACCCGTGGCTGACTCATGTCAATGTATGGCAAAAACCACCACAATATTGTAAAGTAATTACTCCCGATTAAAAAATTCTTTAAGTAAAAAATAAGTAGAGCTCATATATGATAAGGATCAGAGAAATGAAGGTCTTGAATTTTCTTCTTCTTGCATTATTTCAATACAGTCACAACTGGAGTCAAGGAAGCAGGTGACTGAATGCGTTTGCCTCTGGATTATAGGTCGGTGACCTTCTTTCTGAAATGCAAAAAGCTCCAAGAGATGGACTGCTACAAGTGAGTGCAGGAAATGTCAACACCAGATGCAGAATGTAATTGCACTTGGAGTTAGAGGGTGATAGGCACAGGATGTAATTCATATAGTGTCAGAGAGTGGTAGAGGTCAGTTTTGGGAAGAACAAATCTAGTTACAGACACCACAGATTAGCAATATTTAAAATATGACTAAGATTGATTAGCTCCTTCAGGCCAGTTTATGCCTCTCCTCTAACCTGTTCATTATTCACTTTATTTTCCTCCTTATCAGGAGAGAAAAAAAGCACCATTTCTATTTTTGCTGCAACACAACCAAGAGCAGTGTCACAACAAAGACAGTGTCAATGCTATTTCTTATGTAAACAACTTCTGGTTACATTCATAGTATATCCCCTACCCATCTCCCCCTAGTTCCTAGGAAATTTCCAGTTGGTCTGGTTCAGTTCTACCACAGGCAAGAGGAACCTGTCATGTCAGACCCGCATCTTGACACAAATTGACCAAGTCCTCTCCACCCTCTGCTTCCTGCAATCTAGGGAGGGTTTGATCTGGTAGACAGTGACCTCCTGTGATGGGTCATTCAGAAGCCTGCACTCTGGGGTGACCCAGGACAAATCACACTCACACCTCCTTCTGATCTTGTGATGGATAGTCCTTCTTCCCTACCCACTATGAGGACCGTCTACTTCTTCTGCTCCACACTGTTTGAGAAGCACTTTCCATGCCTTCTCTCTTCTTCCAGCACTGGTCTGAATCTATATTTGGGGAGCAAACATGTATGTCTTACACTGAAAACAGAAGTATATTTTATTCTATGGCTTGATTTTTTTTAATATTTTTTAAATTAACCTATCATTCTATAAGTAAACCATGTATGTGATAAGAAAGAAACTTATACAGAATAGTATAAGATAAAATGAAAAATTATTCATCTCTGCCAGTTTCTACTCCCTCTAAGAGAGTTGGCAGTGTCTCTTCTATCTTCCAAATATTTTCTATAACCGTATTGCCATGTATGATATTGAGAAATGGACTATTTCCTGCCATATCAGTAAACAAAGGATGTCATCAATGATTGCAGCCCTCCAACATGAGCTGGTGAACCCAAAGGAAACTCAGGAAAGAGAATACTTGCCATCTAGCAGCCGTCAGACTAAAGCCACGGCCTATCGTGAGCCCTGAGGAAACTCAGGATGTACAAGACAGGGTACCAGCCCCAGACAGCTGAGGTGCATATCAAGAGGATGATTTCAGTGAGCCCAGACTCTTGCATCATCCCACATACAGAAAAGCACTAAATTCCTTAATTTGGGGTATCTGGTTTTCTATAATTAACAGTAATCTTTTGACGTTCAGACTACGTGCCCTTTGCTACAAAATTCCCATATATTCTGGTTCCCCTCTTGATCTCCTCAGAGCAATTCTTTCAGGTTTTCCTGAGATGCTGCCTCCCAGACTTGAAGTGCTAAAAATTCCCACCTAATAAAACTGAGCTCTCAACTTTTACATTGTAAATATTTGAGTTAACAATGCATGCATTGTAAAGATTCTTCTTCCATATTTTACCTTTTATTATGAAACAGAGCATACAAATATGGAGTATGAGAAAATATGTATGTACAGTTTAAAGAATACTTATACATGTAAACTCACCAATCAGTCAAGAGAATAACAACATATACCTCAGGAACTCTTACATGTACCTCCCAAATTGCATTTGTCTTCTAGTCTCTCAAAGGTACCCTAATTCTTAGGTTGAATATCCCTTTGGTAGTCATTAGATTTGTTCATAATTATCCTGGCTCTCTACTTCAGGCCACTTGGCAAACTGTGCTTGCACACACATTTGGCTCAGATGGTAAAGAATCTGCCTACAATGCAGGAGACCTGGGTTCGATCCCTGGGTCAAGAACATCCCCTGGAGAAGGGAATGGCTACCCACTTCAGTATTCTTGCCTGGAGAATTCCATGGACAGATAAGGCAGGCAGGCTGCGGTCCATAGGATAATGAAGAGTAGGACATGACTGAGCAACTAATATCTGGCAGTGTTAAGTTTTTGACAAATGGAATGTGATCAGAAATGACTGGATAGATGCTTTAAAAGGCAGTGTTCAGTTCAATTCAGTTCAGTTCAATCGCTCAGTCGTGTCCGACTCTTTGCGACCCCATGAATCATAGCACGCCAGGCCTCCCTGCCCATCACCAACTCCCGGAGTTCACTCAGACTCACATCCATCGAGTCAGTGATGCCATCCAGCCATCTCATCCTCTGTCGTCCCCTTCTCCTCCTGCCCCCAATCCTTCTCAGCATCAGAATCTTTTCCAATGAGTCAACGCTCCGCATGAAGTGGCCAAAGTACTGGAGATTCAGCTTTAGCATCATTCCTTCCAAAGAATACCCAGGGCTGATCTCCTTCAGAATGGACTGGTTAGATCTCCTTGTAGTCCAAGGGACTCTCAAGAGTCTTCTCCAACACCACAGTTCAAAAGCATCAATTCTTCGGCACTCAGCTTTCTTCACAGTCTAAATCTCACATCCATACATGACCACTGGAAAAACCATAGCTTTGACTAGATGGACCTTTGTTGGCAAAGTAATGTCTCTGCTTTCCAATATGCTATCTAGGTTGGTCATAACTTTCCTTCCAAGAAGTAAGCGTCTGTTAATTTCATGGCTGCAGTCACCATCTGCAGTGATTTTGGAGCCCAAAAAAATAAAGTCTGACTCTATTTCCACTGTTTCCCCATCTATTTCCCATGAAGTGATGGGACCAGATGCCATGATCTTCGTCTTCTGAATGTTGAGCTTTAAGCCAACTTTTTCACTCTCCTCCTTCACTTTCATCAAGAGGCTTTTTAGTTCCTCTTCACTTTCTTCCATAAGGGTGGTGTCATCTGCATATCTGAGGTTATTGATATTTCTCCCGGCAATCTCTATTCCAGCTTGTGCTTCTTCCAGCCCAGCATTTCTCATGATGTACTCTGCATAGAAGTTAAATAAGCAGGGTGACAATATACAGCCTTGACGTACTCCTTTTCCTATTTGGAACCAGTCTGTTGTTCCATGTCCAGTTCTAACTGTTGCCTCCTGACCCGCATATAGGTTTCTCAAGAGGCAGGTCAGGTGGTCTGGTATTCCCATCTCTTTCAGAATTTTCCACAGTTTATTGTGATCCACACAGTCAAAGGCTTTGGCATAGTCAAGAAAGAAGAAATAGATGTTTTTCTGGAACTCCCTTGCTTTCTCCATGATCCAGCGGGTATAGGCAATTTGATCTCTGGTTCCTCTGCCTTTTCTAAAACCAGCTTGAACATCAGGAAGTTCACGGTTCACGTATTGCTGAAGCCTGGATTGGAGAATTTTGAGCATTATTTTACTAGTGTGTGAGATGAACGCAATTGTGCGGTAGTTTGAGCATTTTTTGGCATGGCCTTTCTTTGGGATTGTAATAAAAACTGACCTTTTCCAGTCCTGTGGCCACTGCTGAGTTTTCCAAATTTGCTGGCATATTGAGTGCAGCACTTTCACAGCATCATCTGTCAGTGTAAGCTGTGCTATATTCTCTTTTTCTGCCTGTGTCCAGCTATGTTCTAGATGGTAGCTCTCCATCAGTCTGGGTCCACAAATGAAGACAACAGTGTGAAAAGAGAGAAATGAAACCATCCTGTCAAGCATGAAGTGTTGAGTTGTTGATGACCAACCGCAACAGAACATAGATTACCTGCTGTGGTCTATTGTTTCTTGCCATATCTTTGTCACCACCAAGTACAACTTTAAATATAATACACTTACAAATAGATGCCCTTGAGCTTAGTTGTAGTCAAGAGGTGTTTGAAAACAGTAAATAGGAAAGAGCTGTGGAAGGCAAGGAGAAATTGATGAGAAGCTTTGAATCTGGTTTCTGACGGAAGAGTGATCTTTGTTTTTCTCTCAAGCTAAGGAGACTCTCAAACCCCACTCACACCCTCTGGGAGACAATATTTTAAGAAAGACACTTTCAGGCAGCTTTGAATTAAAAGGCCATACACAGAGAAATCATTTTAGCATTTTAGCCTTATTAGAGCCAGGAAAACTTGATTGAGAGAGTATTTGTAATGGAGGAAGAATATAGGAAAAATGGTGATGATGATAATTTGGAAACAGTAATTTTTACTTATTGAGTTCTTATTACATGCCAAACACTCAGTTCTTCATATTTCCTTGGATGATTCATTTAATCCTTAAAAGATATTCTTAGAGACTCAGACTCTTAATCTACTTGAAGCAGGAGATAGATGGGCCCCCAGCTAAGCAGCAGGAGTTTGTCCCTTGCAGACAGATACTCCACAAAGCAGAAGCTAGAAAGGAGTTGAGCTAAAGAGATAAAAGACCATGGATTTCTCCTTCTTAAAGTCAAGGAGACCTTCATGACTACACATGCACAGAAAGTCAGCTCGGAGGTCAAAAGGGAAGGCATGCCACCCCACAGTTAAGTGATGTCAGTCTACCCATAAGCCTCCTTTCTAGAATCCATCTTAACTAGGAGATGCTCATGCACACACATGGGAGTGTTAGGTAAGTAATTAGATATTTTTAGCAGCCAAGAGGTGACAGAGGCAAAAAAAAAAAAAAACAAGGTGGGGAATAATCAGCTAAGCCCCAACCATCTGGGGACCTGCCCTGACTTTAGCAGCAAAAAGGTGACGATGGCTAAAGACAAGGGGAGAACAGTCCAGATAGGCTCCAGCCATCTGGAGACCCTCCCCTGACCTCACCTGAAACCATGATCAGGTGGTACACAACCTATCCTGATAAAGAGAGGGCACAATAACACAAGAGAGCTTCCCAGGCAGGACTGTGCATGTCCAGAATAGACAGGAATATGACTCTAGTAAACCCAAACTCATGATATAAACATTATAATTAAATCTGCATGTGGTTTTGCCCTCCCCTGGGCGAGCTTTTCTTAGCAGATCAAGGATAAGTGCATGCACAATAACACACTTGTTACAGAACTTGGGACAGGAAAACAGAGATCCTGTCACACCTCCCTTCATAACAACTCTTTATAAACACCCCTAAACCTGTATGGCAGGGCTGGCTTCACCTCCCAGAAACAATTCGCTCACCCTCTGAAAGTATATGTATGCTTTAATAAGCTTTGAAAGTAAAAGTGAAAGTCGTTCAGTAGTGTCCCACTCTTTGAGACCCCACAGACTATACAGTCCATGGCATTCTCCAGGCCAGAATACTGGAGCCTTTCTCTTCTCCAGGGGATTTTTCCCAACCCAGGGATCAAACTCAGGTCTCCCTCATTGCAGGCAGATTCTTTACCAACTGAGCCACAAGGGAAGCCCAAGAATATTGGAGTGGGTCCCTATCCCTTCTCCAGCAGATCTTCCCAACCCAGGAATTGAACCAGGATCTCCTGCATTGCAGGCGGATTCTTTACCAACTGAGCTATGAGGGAAACATTTACTTTGTGCTTAAGCCTGCAGTTGTCTGCAGTTCTTTGCTTGCTGCCACAAGGACTAAGATTGCTGGTCCGGGTCTCTCGCTGACCTCCTTAGTTGAAGCTCTCTGACATAACACACTCCAATCCAGTAGCAGGAGGACCCTGTGTCTGTGTCTGTGTCTGCATGTTCCTGCTCAGTCACTTGGTCGTGTCTGACTCTTCGTGACCCCATAGCCTGCAGCCGGCCAGACTCCTCTGTCCGTGGGATTCTCCAGGCAAGAATACTGGAGTGGGGTGCCATCTCCTCTTCCAGGGGATCTTCCCCACCCAGGGACTGAACCTGCATCTCCTGCACTGGCAGGCAGATGGGCTTCCCTGGTGGCTCAGTGGTAAACAATCTGCCTGTCAATGCAGGAGACATAGGTTCGATCTCTGCACCAGGAAGATCCCCTGGAGAAGGAAATGGCAACCTGCTCCAGTATTCTTGCTGGGAAAATTCCATGGACAGAAGAACCTGGTGAGTCCATGAGTCACGAAGAGTCAGACACGACTGAGCACAACAACAACAAAGGCCAGGCCACCTGAGCCCCGCTCAGCACAGTGCTAGAGCGTCACCCCAGCTGCAGACCTCTCATCTCTGCTTCCTGCTGCTCCCTACCTCAGCGCCGATACCATAGGGTGCTCCTTAATAAACATCACCTCTGAACCTCTTTCCCAAGTCTGCATTCCAGACAATTCAGCCTACTTTAATGTGGAAGCAGAGATCCCCCAAAATGAAAGCTCCTTGATTCAATATCTTGAGATTATTCTCTGGCTAAGCTAAGCTTGCTCCTTGGAAGAAAAGATATGACCAACCTAGACAGCATATTAAAAAGCAGAGACATTACTTTGCCAACAAAGATCTGTCTAGTCAAAGATATGGTTTTTCCAGGAGTCATATACAGATGGGAGAGGGTGGGAAGATTTGGGAGAATGGCATTTAAACATGTATAATATCATGTATGAAACGAGTTGCCAGTCCAGGTTCGATGCACGATACTGGATGCTTGGGGTTGGTGCACTGGGAAGACCCAGAGGGATGGTATGGGGAGGGAGGAGGGAGGAGAGTTCAGGATGGGGAACACATGTATACCTGTGGTGGATTCATTTTGATATTTGGCAAAACTAATACAATTTTGTAAAGTTTAAAAATAAAATAAAATTAAAAAAAAAAAAGAAAGCTAAGTACTGAAGAATGGATGCTTTTGAACTGCGCTGTTGGAGAAGATGCTTGAGAGTCTCTTGGACTTCAAGGAGACCAAACCAGTCCATCCTAAAGGAAATCAGTCCTGAATATTCATTGGAAGGACTGATGCTGAAGCTGAAACTCCAATACTTTATCCACCTGATGCAAAGAACTGACTCATTTGAAAAGACCCTGTTGCTGGGAAAGATTGAAGGCAGGAGGAGAAGGGGACAACAGAGGATGAGATGGTTGGATGGCATCACCAACTGGATAGACATGAATTTGAGCAAGCTCTGGGAGTTGGTGATGGACAGGGAAGCCTGGCGTACTGCAGTCTGTGGGGTCAGTGTGGGGTCACAAAGAGTCGGTCATGACTGAGTGACTGAACTGACTGAAGCAATAATAAAGGATCTACAATTCCAGTTTCTCCAGAGTAAGTCATAATGGGTCTCCATAAAGGCAATGATCATTTTCAGTAAATGATTATCTCTATCTTCTCAATGAAAATTCTCTTCCAGTGTGGGTTATCTTTTTGTGCCCAGCAAGTTTCTTGCATCAGAGTCTTCTTTTCTTGCTTCAAGAATCTCATTAAGGCAGTTCTAGTCAACCATTCAATATTCATCAACTGATTTCTAAAGAAATATTTATTTCTCTGCAATACCTGCCAAAAGCCTGCTGCTTCCTTAGAGAATGTTGGCCCCAGACCACATCTATGGATGTCATTAACCTGTGTTCTTATGCCGGCTGCTTTTGTCTTTCCTGCTGTGATTGGAGTTCTGTTTGCTGTGGCAATAGGAGGGGTGTTTGAATTCCTTCCATTGAGAAAGTAACATTTCCTCCTTGGTGTCTGGGCTGAAGATACACCCTCCCATTGTAGAACATCAGAGAATGTTCTGTGTGACACCCATTCTGTGTGATCAACCCCCTGGTAGAAGCAGCTCAGGAGTAATTTTTCAGACACAATTCACACAGTTTATTGAAAAATGTTAGTGTAATAAATATGTTTTAGAATAAAATTCAATATTCATTTATGATGAAAACTCAACAAGCTATGTATAGGAGGAATGTTAAGCATCAAACAAAAGGCCATATATGGCAAGCCCACAACTAACATCATACTTAAGGGCAAAAAGCTGAGTTTTCTCTAGGATCAGGAACAGGATAAGGATATAAAAAACTCTCACCAATTTTTTAACAAGATATCGGCAGTCCTAGCCAGAGCAATTAGACAAACAAAAAGAAATAAAAGGAATCCAGATCAGAAAAGAAGAAATAAAGTTGTCAACTTTCAAATGACATGATGTTATTTACAGAAAATCTTAAAAAGTGCACCCAAAAGCTGTTAGAACTAGTAAATTCAGCAAAGTTGCAGAATACAAAATCAATATACAAATATTAGCTGTTTCTATACACTAATAACCAGCTATCAGAAAGAGAAATTAAGAAAGCAATCCCATTTACAACTGTATCTAAAAGAATAAAATACCTAGGAATAAATTTAACCAAGGAAGTGCAAGGTTTAGGGTTAAAAGAAAAAAACCCTAACCCTAACCCTAACGTTGAAAACTTGAAGATATTCATGGAAGAAACTGAGGATGATACAAATAAATGGAAAGAATATTCCATTCTCATATATTGGAAAAATTAATATTGTTAAAATGTCCATACTACCCAAAGCAACTTATAGATCCAATGCAATTTTTTTAAGATTCCAATTCCATTTTTCATGTAAATAGAACAAACAAGTCTAAAATCTGTATGAAACCACAAAAGACTCCAAATAGCCTAGGCAATCTTGAGCTGGAGGTATCACACTCTCTGATTCCAAACGCTATTACAAAGCTGTAGTATTGAAAACAGTACAGTATTGGCATAAAAACAGACATATAGACAATTCAAACAAAAGAGAAGGCCCACAAGTAAACTTGTGTGTATAAATAAGTTAATTAATGACAAAGGATCCAAGAATATGCAATGGGGACAGAAATATACTCCATAGTCTCTCCAATATGTGGCGTTGGGAAAACCGGACAGCCACAGGTGAAAGAATGAAACTGGATGCCTATCTTACACCATAAACAAAACCTAAGATGGATAAAGACTTAAACAAGTTTATGTTCAAACTTGTAGAAACCATAAGTTTCTAGAAGAAAGCATAGGCAATAAGTTCCTTGACATTGGTCGTTATGATGATTTTTTTGGATTTCACACCAAAAACAAAGGCAACAAAAGCAAAAATAAACAAGTGGGACTACATCAAACTAAAACCTTCTGCACATCAAAGGAAATCATCAATAAAATGAAAAGATGGCCTGCGGAATAGGAAAAAATATTTGCAAATTATGTCTAATGAGTTAATATCTACAATATATAAAAAAATTCACACAACTCAATAGCATAAAGCAGTCTGATGCAAAAATGAGCAGAGAATTGGAATAGACATTTTTCCAAAGAAGACGTACAAATAGACAACAGGTACGTGAAAACGTGCCCAACGTCACTCATCATCAGGGAAATGCAAATCAAAACCACTATGAGATATCACTTTACACTTGTTATCATAGGTATTATCAAAAAGACATGAAATAAATTTTGTGAAGATGTGGAGATAAGTGGACGCTGTTTCCTGTTGACTTCCCTTGTAGATCAATTGGTAAAGAATCTTCCTGCAGTGCAGGAGATCCCAGTTCAATCCCTGGGTCTGGAAGATCCCCTGGAGAAGGAAATGGCAACCCACTCCAGTATCCTTGCCTGGAAAATCTCATAGATAGAAGAGCCTGGTGGGCTGCAGTCCATGGGACTGCACAAAGAGTTGGGCACGACTGGACGACTAACACTTACTTACTTACTTTTTCCTGTTGATGGGTGTGTAAACTGTTGCAGCCACTATGGAAAAGAGTATCATTTCAGTCACTTAGTCATGTCCAACTCTTCAACCCCACAAACCACAGCACGCCAGGCCTCCCTTTCGATCACCAACTCCCGGAGTTCACTCAAACTCATGTCCATCCAGCCGTCTCATCCTCTGTCATCACCTTCTCCTCCTGCCCCCAGTCCCTCCCAGCATCAGGGTCTTTTCCAATGAGTCAACTCTTCGCATGAGGTGGCCAAAGTATTGGAGTTTCAGCTTCAGCATCAGTCCTTCCAATGAACACCCAGGACTGATCTCCTTTAGGATGGACTGGTTGGATCTCTTTGCAGTCCAAGGGACTCTCACGAGTCTTCTCCAACACCACAGTTCAAAAGCATCAATTCTTCAGCACTCAGCTTTCTTCACAGTCCAACTGTCACATCCATATATGACCACTGGAAAAACCATAGCCTTGACTAGATGAACCTTTCTTGACAAAGTAATATCTCTGCTTTTGAATATGCTATCTAGGTTGGTCATAACTTTCCTTCCAAGGAGTAAGTGCCTTTTAATTTCATGGCTGCAGTCACCATCTGCAGTGATTTTGGAGCCCCAAAAAATAAAGTCTGACACTGTTTCCATTGTTTCCCCATCTATTTCCCATGAAGTGATGGGACTAGATGCCATAATCTTAGTCTTCTGAATGTTGAGCTTTAAGCCAACTTTTTCACTCTCCTCTTCCACTTTTATCAACAGGCTTTTTAGTTCCTCTTCACTTTAGAGTTTCCTCAAAACTAAAAACAGCACTGCCGTATGATCTAGCAATCCCATTTCTGGGTATTTATCTGAATGAAATGAAAGCACTAACTCAGAAGGATACCCATACTCCTGTTCATTGCAGCACTATTTACATTAGCCAAGGCATGAAATCAATTTAAGCATCCATAGATGGATGAATATGTAAAGAAATTGTCATATATATACGTGTATATACTACAGAATATTGATCAACTATAAAAAGAAAGAAATCTTGCCATTTGCCACAACACAGATGAAACTTGAGGCCATTATGCTAAGTGAAATAAGTCAGCAGAGAAAGACAAATACTGTATAGCCTCAATTATATTTGGAATCTGTGGGGGGGAAATTCCCTCATAGATACAGAGAAGATTAGTTATTGCCAGAGGCAGGGGGTGGTCAAAAGATATAAACATCCAATTTTAAAATAAATAAGTCATGGGGATATAGGACACAGTATGGTGACTATAGTTAATAATACTGGATTGTATATTTGAAAGTTGCTAAGAGAATAGATCTTAAAAGTTCTCACTGTAAGAAAAAATATTTGGAGCTATGTGTGGTGATGTATATTAACTAGGTTTGTGGTGATCATTTAACATATACAAATATCAAATTATTACATTGTACATGTGAAACTGTAATATGTCAATTATACCTCAATTTTTAAAATTGGTGGTGGTGGCGGTTTAGTCGCTAAGTCATGTCTAACTCTTGTGACCCCATGAACTGTAGCCTGCCAGGGTCTTCTCTCCATGAGATTCTCCAGGCAAGAATACTAGAGTGGGTTGCCATTTTCTTCTCCAGAGAATCTTCCCAACCCAGGAATCAAACCCGGGTCTCCTGCATTGCAGGCAGATTCTTTACCGACTGAGCTACAAGGGAAGCAACTTTTAAAATTGCTTGGTTTATGATAGTCAGTGGGACTTACGACTGCAAGCCCCATTTGCTATCAGAGCTAGGTGATTTGCGCCTCACCCTCAGGTAGCAGCCATGATAGATGGGGCTCTAATTGCATGGACAAGCTCCTGCTAAGGATGCTGGAGGCTTGGTCTTATTACTGGACTGAGCGAGAAGGATGTCAGCCACAAACTGCCATTTGCCATGGGCATTTGCCATCTGCCTGTATAAGGATTAAGTCAGGTGCTGCTGCAGCTGCTGATCTTCAACCCACCCTGAAAGGAGTTCAGAGTGCAGAGAAGAGATGAGGCCCACAGTGGGGAAAACTGGTAGAACAGGCATTCAGGTAGTTAGATATTTTCAGGAGCTGATTTTATGAGACCAGTTCTTGTATCTCCTGATACCTAGAAGAGCACTAAAATCCTTTATGGTGATGTCTGCTCCTGATAACTAGCAGAAACCTTCTGGAAGAAATATGTGCTTGATTGCATCTATCTATCTGAGGCCAAATTTTTCTTTATTGTTCACAAATTGTTGTTGTTCAGTTGCTCAGTCATGTCCAACTCTTTGCGACCCCATGGACTGCAGCACACCAGGCTTCCCAGTCCTTCACTATCTCCCAGAGTTTGCTCAAATTCATGTCTCTTGAGTCGATGACGCCATTCAACTGTCTCATTCTCTGTCGTCCCCTTCTCTTCCTGCCCTCAATCTTTCCCAGCATCAGGGTCTTTTCAAATGAGTTGGCTCTTGGCATCAAGTGGCCGAAGAATTGGAGTTTCAGCTTCAGCATCAGTCCTTCCAATGAATATTCAGGACTGATTTCCTTTAGGATGGACTGGTTGGATCTCCTTGCTGTCCAAGGGACTCTCGAGAGTCTTCTCCAACACCATAGTTCAAAAGCATCAATTCTTTGGTGCTCAGCTTTCTTTGTAGTCCAACTCTCACATCCGTACTTGACTACTGGAAAAACCATAGCTTTGACTAGACAGATCTTTGTTGGCAAAGTGATGTCTCTGCTTTTTAATATGCTGTCTAGGTTTATTCACATACTAATTCCTTGTTTACTGCGAGAAGGCCAATGTGGCGGATGGCTGCCTCTCACCTCCCCCCAGTTCCTCAGGGCCTATCTGAGAGGAAGTAGCTGAAGGCTCCTAAATAGCTGTCTTTGTTTCACCTGGGCTCAGAAATTTGCATTTGGAAAAGACTTGTTTCCTGGTAGTTGTTTTTGTTCAGTCCCTCAGTCCTGTTGACTCTTTGCAACCCCATGGACTGCAGCACAGCAGGCTTCTCTGTTCTTCAGTATCTCCCAGAGTTTCCTCAAACTCATGTCCACTGAGTCAGTGATGCCATCCAACCATTTCATCCTCTGTTTGGTAGAGCGAAAAGCAGAAAACATTTCATTTCACATGGGAAAGACTGGGAGATGAGTGTTTCCCTCTGTTCCCTCTGTACTGAGTCCTGAGGGAATCACTACAGTAAGTTATCATGCTCCCTTCAAGAACAACTTCTTTGCTCTAGTACCCTGGGACTTGTGAACACAGCCCTGTTGGCTTTCAGAGCTTGATATTAGGGGGCCTTCCTGGCTCATGTGGGAACCATAAAAGTTTGGGTGACAGATGCTCAGTCTGAAACCTTCACTCCTCAGGAAGACACTGGGAGTTGGGAGTTCTCTCCTGATTGTGTGGTGCTGTGCTGGGGCTAGGGTTTATGGCACAAGTAAGTCTCTGGCTTTTCAACCCATTTTGAAGTAGATATTTTCTCCTTCCCCTGATGTGCAAGAGTCACTCTTCTAGTCTCTGAATTTCTCTCAGAGGGACATTATTCCTTGTGTAGCTGTGTGTCTGTGGGAGGAGAGAAATTCAGGAGCCTGGTCTTATTCTAAAGTCTCTCAATTTTCCACTCCAAAATGTTTGGACTTATTTTTGCTCTTTGCTCTTAGAGTTAACATCGCTTAAACAATCAATGCAACAAGCATCCTGATTGTAATCTCATTGAGAATAAGTGGATGTTGCTTCTAGTTTTCGTTTACTAAATTTAGCCTTTTGAATTCCAGTCAAGAAGAAGGAAATGCCAATCAGCATAGAGATCAAAAAACAAAATTAGGAAGCTCACCAGCAGAGAAAGCAAAAGAAGGTTGTCATTCTTCCATTATGATAATGAAATATCTCTTGCTTTAACCCATGTTCATATAGCATTTATAAAAATGTAACAAAGAGAGTGACACAATAGGAAATGAGATATGGAGATGAAAGATTTAGGTTCTAGGCTAGGCTTTGCCGTTTGCTGGCCTATTTGGGCCAATGTTCTCTAAGTCTTGGTTTCTTCATCTGTGAAATGACAGTTTTAAACCAGTTTTTAATATAGTAAGATTCTATCTGAAACCATTATCAATATTATATAAAATATTGCTATTGCTTGTATTTTTGAAATTGGTTTCGATATGAGGGCGATCCCAACATCTTACCACGAGCACATTAGTAAGTGAAATGTACACGTTGCCCAGGACCCAGGCGACAGTGAAGATAGATAGAGTATGAGAATACTCTGTCACGTGGCACAGTTTTCCCAGCATGACTTTCCTTAGAAGGTCCCCGGAATATGCTACAGCAAAAGTCCCAACCACACGAACCTACCAGAAGAACTAACACAAGAGAGCTTTACATCTTCTAAAGTGGACGCCACACATGGGAACAGATTGAGGGGTGGGGGGCAAGCAGGTGGGGCTCTCCTTACTTTATCTTTATGGCCAGTGTGCAGGGTTGTGTACTTCCTTGGGGAATTTGGAAATGATTTACTGGAGTTACAAAATCTGTTTTTCTTTTAAATTGCAGCTTTGGCCTTGACTGCTTTTTAGAATAATGCAAGATAAAGCCTTATCTGAGGACTAAAAATGAAGAGGGAGACTTGATATTTAAGCAGCTTGAATGGTTTCTTTTCTTTCTGTTCAAAGAAATGCACTTGCCTGTGATACAGTCTCTCTAGTGAAATGGTTACTCCTCCATTACTCTATTGATACAATACTGTGTATGCTCTCATTGTATGTTTATACATACTTTAAAATTTATTAATTTATACTGTAGGTATTATGAATTCCTATGGGAAAAAAATTGTCTTCAAGTTTTTTAATTTAATGTTTCCTTCAAGGGGGTGAAGTTTGCTCTACCAAATAGTAATTGTAACAAATTGATCTGTTTTGGATGCTGCTATAGTGCAGTTATACATTTTGTTTTCCAAGGGGAGAGGAGAGTAAAAGAAACACCAATGTGTTTAATCTTAAGGTGTGCTTGTCATAGTGAAATTATAACTATTACAGTGCAAGATCAATGAATATGTTCTCCGAGTGAGCCTTTGTGCTTTTTGTCAAGTTATGCACTGAACTATTTTTAAGATCTAATCAGTGATTATTCTTCACACCCCGTGTTTCTCTAGGGAATTATTTCATACCCACACCATTCTTAGCAGTTTTCCTCAGTGATATCATGAATGTGAGTCATTATGTAGCTGCTCAACATTGAGCCAATAAACTTACAGATCTGAAAAAAATAAATAATTTGGCCCTATGGTGCCTTCAATTATGTTTTGTTGAATTTATCAGTAAGTGTTAAACTCTTCTATTACCTTCAACAACAAAGATGAAGGGGATAAACTCAAGGGAATGAAAAGGGAAGCTCTTATTTACAATTGTATCTCTCTAGCTACAAGTATAATACCCGGGATATGTTAAATGGGCATTAACAATTTGCAAAATGAGTAAATAAGTAAAAGTCAGAGATTCTGGGGAAAAAACTGTAATGAAGGAACAATTTCAGATGATGAAATTGGATTTTGTGATGTCCGATTACAGATCTTTAAATATGAAGGTCAAAGAAAGAGGGTTTTGAAGACAGCATTATAATCCTTGTGGAATCCAAACTGCACAGAAATCAAATGAAAACATCCTTAATTAATATCAGGAATTATCCTAAAGTTTTACATAGTTAAGATGGTTGAGATTTTTTTTTCATGCAATTTAATCTATGCAATGAGAATCATGCTGGTCCATGTGGCTCGCCCCACACATCACTAAGGATACAGTAAGTCCCCTATATATGAGTGAGTTCCATTCCGAGAGCATGTTCACTAAGTCCAGCTTGTTCATAAGTCCAACCGAGTTAGCCTAGGTACCCAACTGTCTTGCATGTGAGCACGTACTCAGTCACTCAGTCGTGTCCGACTATTTGTGACCCTATGGACTGTACTCCACCAGGCTCCTCTGTCCATGGGATTTTCCTGGAAAGAATACTGGAATGGGTTGTCATTTCCTCCTCCAGGGCATCGTCCCTAACCCTCCTGCATCTCCTTCATTGCAGATGAACTCTTTACCCCTGAGACCCTGGGGAAGCCCCAACCAGCCATCATAATTGGTGACACAGTACTGCTCTGTAACAGACTGCACACAAATAATACACAACAAACACAAAATAAATCAAACATGTTCAATCTTACAGGACAGTATGTTGAAAACTATAGTCGCACAGCACAACATCTGGCATACAGGAGCTGGCATCTAGTGAACAGGCAAGAAGAGTCACCGACTGGAGGAGGGAGCAAGATGGGAGCTGGTAGGGCTGAAAGACTGCCAGCAATAGAAGATGAGGGGCAAGCTGCAATTTCCCTCACACCTGACGTCGATGGAACGCACGTTCACATCCTTGAAAGTTCACAACGTAAAGGTTTGTATACAGGCGCCTCACTGTATGTAAAAGTCCCAGGGAAGGTGGTGACAGCCATTCTCAGGAAACTCGTCCTTCATGTGCAAACAACACTTCCGTTCCTAACACCATGAGCTACTAGGGCGATTAGTATGGAGGCCTGCCTGGGCTGTGCTGATGGCTGTGGCTGAGGACACGGCGGCTCCCACGGGGCTGGGCTATGACTTTGGCCATGGAGGCTATGGGTACAGTGGCTGCTGCCCATTGTGCTGTGGAGGATCTGGATTATCCAGTTTCCACTGCAAGAGTGAACGCATTCTTCTCAACACTGCAATCCTCATATCCTCCTGATTTAGTTCTGCTTCCATGTCCTTTATCCCCCCATGGTAGTGCATAGCAGGCTATTCTGCCTGGCTCTGTAAGTGGTACATATAGAGTGGTACTCAACGATGGAACGGTTGAGGTATTTTTAAGCTCCTGAGACAAACAGAATTTATACCTAGGGGAAAGACGTTCAACTGTAATGTGTGTGTATGTGTGTGTATGTGTGTGTATGTGTGTGTATGTGTGTGTATGTGTGTGTGTGTGTGTTGTATGTAAACCATATAAACCAGCAAGAGGATGACACTGAGCTCTTCAAAATCAGGACTCGGTCCTGGCAGCAAACACCAGAAGCAAAGAGAGCAGCAAGGGAAAGGATCTAGAATCTCAACTTTCAAGCTGTCCATCTCTCTCTTCCCTTTTAATATACAAAGATGTTACCAACTCCCATATTTCAATAAAATACTTTAAATATCAGGGCAAACTTAATTTCAATTCATTCATTTTATGGAACTAGACCTAAGCTCCTTGGGGACAGCGACTATGCTTGCTTATTCATCAATTTATGCTCTATAACCATGACAATACCTGACATATATAAGGCAATGAAAGAATTTTGCAAATGAGAAATTTGTTCATGGTTTTCTATAATATAAAGCCATTTTTAACTTGCCCAATAATTATTTGGTACCTCATCCTAATTTTGGAATCATGATCTGTTCACTCACTTTATTTCTCCTGCTCACACATTACAGTTGAACATCTTTCCCTTAGATATAATTTCTGTTTGTCCCAGGAGCTTAAAAATACTTCAACAGTTTCATAGTTAAGTAGTCTGCACTCTGTATGTACCCCTTACAGAATCAGGCAGAATAACTTGCAATTTGTCAAAATATGTAAATTAAAAATTGTTTGCTTTCAAGGCAAGACAAGGGGTCAGTTCAGTTCAGTTCAGCCGCTCAGTCATGTCCAACTCTTTGCAACCCCATGAATTGTAGCACACCAGGCCTCCCTGTCCATCACCATCTCCGGGAGTTCACTCAAACTCACGTCCACCGAGTTGGTGATACCATCCAGCCATCTCATACTCTGTCGTCCCCTTTTCCTCCTGCCCCCAATCCCTCCCAGCATCAGAGTCTTTTCCAATGAGTCAACTCTTCGCATGAGGTGGCCAAAGTATTGGAGATTCAGCTTTGGCGTCATTCCTTCCAAAGAACACCCAGGACTGATCTCCTTTAGAATGGACTGGCCAAAGAACACCCAGGGCTGATCTCCTTTAGAATGGACTGGTTGGATCTCCTTGCAGTCCAAGGGACAAGGGGTAGGAAAAGATATTTGCAACATACACACTGGTAAATTTGTGTTCCTGGGCACCACTGAAAACAAGCCAAACGTCAATCAACAGTAAAACAGAGAAAGAAACTGTAGTATATTATTATAATGGAATACTACACAGCAGTGACAACCACCAATCTATAACATCCAGAACTTGCTACATACACTGGAGCTACACACACCATCTCGATAAATCTCACAGTCGCAATGTTGGGTGAGAGAACTCAGGCTTAACAGAATACAGTATGAGCCTATTTACTTACTGTCCCAGACAGAAAAACCTAGAACACAGGGTTAGCAGTCAGGATAGTGGTTACCTTTGAGTAAGTGGTATTTGAGAGAGGGTCTGACTGGGGGCTTCTGAGGTGCTGAAAATATTTTATTTTTTGATCTGTGGGTTTTTCAAATGCTCTCTTTGTGATAAGTCATTGAGCTGACACTTTTTGTGTATTTTCTGCATGTCTATTATACCACAATTTAAGACAATTAAAATTGATAACACTGCATAATTTAAAATGAGTCAGCCAAGAATAGACAGTTCAAATTATTTACCAGACTCTTTGTGTACCTACCCTGCAGCCTTTGTTGTTTTGTTCAATTGTTCAGTCGTGTCTCTTTGTGACCTGGTGGACTGTAACTTGCCAGGCTCCTCTGTTCTAGGATTTCTTAAGCAAGAATACTGGAGGGAGTTGCATCTCCTTCTCCAAGGATCAAACCCTAATCTCCTGCATTGGCAGGCAGATTCCTTACCACTTAGTCACCAGGGAAGTCCATACTCTATATCCTTACAGACTAGAATATATGGGAGTTTTAAATGAAAAACACATTGCTTTTAGTGTCAAGACATGCAAAATCTAGCCATCTGTAGTAGGGGCATAGGTGGGAGAGAGAGGCATTGGAAAGGGTGGTGAGTTCCTGCTCTAAAATCTAGGAGAGAATTAGGGAAGTTTTTCCCTGATTACCCATGCACCAATTTTAGAATATCTACACATTATTAGTATCTTTGGCTCAGACGGTAAAGCATCTGTCTACAATGTGAGAGACCTGGGTTCGATCCCTGGGTTGGGAAGATTCCCTGGAGAAGGAAATGGCAGCCCACTCCAGTACTCTTGCCTTGAAAATCCCATGGATGGAGGAGCTTGGTGCAGGCTACTATCCACGGGGTCGCAAAGAGTCGGGCACAACTGAGCAACTTCACTTTTCACTTTCTTACTTTAGTCACAGAATTAATCATAACTAAAGGAATAAAACAAGAAGTTAAATAATACCCACAAAGAGAATGAAGTGAAGCATTAAGAAACTTCTCAGTTAAGAAACCTGCTTACCTATTGATTATTCTTTTTAGTTTGTATTGCAAGTACATTCTGCTCAATGAATACTGATTATACTAATAATTGTTATATAAAGCCATGCAGTAGTGTACTGCTGGGGGGGATAAGTAAAGGATGGGTATTGTTAACTGAGAAAAAAAGGTAGAAAAAAATTCTACGTGGAATTCCCTGGCAGTCCCTAGTCCATGTGGCTATGATGCCACATGCCCAATGCAGAGGGCTTGGGTTCAACCCCTAGTTGGGGAACTAGGAACCCACAAGCTGAACAGCATGGCCAAAAAAAAAAAGGAAAAAGAAAGAAAAATTCTAGGAAAACCATTAATAGAACTTCAGGAAGAATTTTGATGCCTAAAAGTTGTTCTAGAATAATGTTTGAAAATTATGTAGTAGGTTAAATGATGCTTTTGAATTGTGGTGCTGAAGAAGACTTTTGAGAGTCCCTTGAACTGCAAGGAGATCAAACCAGTCAATCCTAAAGGAAATAAATTCTGAATATTCATTGGTGCTGAAACTGAAGCTCCAATACTTTGACCACCTGATGCCAAGAACTGACTCATTGGGAAAGACCCTGATACTGGGAAAGATTGAAGGCAAAAGGGGAAGGCAGCGGTGGAGATGGGATGATTAGACAGCATTACCAACTCAATGGACGTGAATTTGAGCAAACTTCAAGAGATGGTGGAAGATAGAGGAGCAGGAGCCTGGAGTGCTGCAGTCCACGAGGTTGAAAAGTCAGACACAACTCAGTGACTGAAAAACAACAAAATTATTCTTTGATATTGTCTAAGAAAAATTGTTACACTGATGTGGAAGATACAAATATATTGAAGAAAATGGTGTTTGCCACTCTGAATTAACTTTAAGAGTAATTTATTCTCCCTATTAAAGAGGCTTGGGAAAGTAAGGATATAATATTAATTGTCTTGGTGTTACTGAAAGCTATTTTATTTAGGTAACAGTATTAATAATTTTCAAATAAAGCCTTCAGTATTTCAAGAGTGTGCATGATGGGTTTGAGATAGCTGATCAGAGCTTTAAGAAAATTGATGTGGGTATCAAGCCTTTCGCATACTATTGAAAATGTCTGGGAAAAATGTATATGGAAAAACAATGACTTGATAACCAAGAGTTACTCATGGGGGCTGTTGAACATGAGATCAGCAAAAATCTTGGCTAGGTAGTTGCTTCTATGACCCCACTACTGACTAGTATCTTCTCCTTGACAGAAAAAATATACCACACATGAGCCTCTCGCTAAATTCAGCTTTTCCTGAATGTTTGCTGAGATTTATCTCACATAAGATGGATTAAACTTTCAAGGCTTGGGGAGAAAAAAAACTGTACATTTATTTCCAACTCACCAGCTAAATAGTATGCCAAGCTCATGTCATACTGGAAAACAAGGCTTCAAAGATCATTCTGATGCCCCAGGAAGGGGTAGCATTCCATGCCACAACCGAAGATGCCAAGTCTGAGACTGTAAGACCACCCTTTCATGCTCAGACTCAAACAGCATTGATCATCTGGGCTATAAGCTTCAGACCACCATCAAGGATAACTTTTCAGCATTGCTTGAGAATTAGTATTTTCCACTAAATGTTGACTGACTTGCTATCTGAAAGGTGCTTAGAAGTAGTTTTCAAAAAGGAAACTGAATTTTTTGTGAATGCTCCTGATTTATTGGTAATTTTCTTATCTTTTATTGGGCTATAAATGATAAATACCTGTAAATAAAGAAGTATGTTTTTGCTAGCTCCTCTACCATGTCTAATTTGTAGTAAGACCAATGAATCCCAGTTAACTTTAGATCAAGGACTATTTGTACTTATGACTTGAAATAGTGTTCCTGTACTAGTCAGGATAGCTAGACTATGCTCCAGTAACAAATACACCCTCAACTCTGGGTGGCTTAATCCAGTAAGGTTTATTTCTGAGTTTTATCTCAGCGTTAAAAGATCAGGCAGCTCTCCTGGGGGCTCTCCTGCAGTGACTTAGGGACGAGAGCTGATTCCATTGTATCTTTTTGTTCTAGTCATGCTGAAGGGAGAGGAGAAAACATGGAGAAGTCAGACCTGCTCTTAACTGCTTGGGATGGGATGTAACATATTAGTTCTTTTTCTTTCCTGTTGGTGAGTAGTCAGTCATATGTCTCTGTGTGCCCAGGAAGGGGTGACTCAGTGGTCTCTGCCATGGCTACTTTCCTACAACCACAACGGGATTGCCTTGTACACCTCAGGGACACTTTGCTCCATTTTAAAACTAATTTGTTGGTGTAACCCAAATGTACATGTGATGGAGAAAACTTGGGTGCTCTCATCCAAAGCCTGGCCAAGATTTGTTACCCTTACTTCTTTAATGTGCATTTCTTATTTATTTATTTATTTGGCTGCACTGGGTCTTAATTGCAGCATGCAGGATCAAGTTCCCTGCATGAACACTGTATTATTGTTTGATTGAACCCCAGCTCACTGTATTACAAGCAAGGAGTCTTAGCCACTGGACTACCAGGGAAGTCCTAGTATCCATTTCTTGTATGGCCTTATTCATTGACCTGAGTCAATTTGAGTCAATTCATTGATCCAAGTCAATGAAAAAAAAAAAAAAAAAACTGGCAAAATGGGGACAAATGCAGCTTTCTGGTCTTAGTGACTGAAATAACAAGCAATAGCTTTATGGTATGTGTTAGAGATGAATTTCAATGTTAGTAACCATTCGTTCAGTTCATCATTCATCATTTCAAATAATACTGAATACTGGCAGGTTCTGGACACCATGCAAAGCATATGGGGAATGGTGATTAGAACTTCCTACTCCTAAGTAGATGGCAATCTAAAGAAAGTAAAGCATAGCAAGGTTTAACAACTTAACAGATTTTGAACACAAGACCAAGACCAAGTGAAGTCGCTCAGTCGTATCCGACTCTTTGCGACCCCATGGACTGTAGCCCACCACGCTCCTCCATCCATGGGATTTTCCAGGCAAGAGTACTGGAGTGGATTGCCATTTCCTTCTCCAGAGGACCTTCCCGACCCAGGGATCGAACCCCGGTCTCCTGCATTGTAGGCAGACGCTTTACCATCTGAACCACAAGGGAAGTCCTAAATGGCAATCTAAAGAAAATAAAGCATAGCAAGGTTTAACAACTTAACAGATTTTGAACACAGATCCAGTCAAATTACAGAACTGGAATTCGAAACCAAGTCAACTTCACCAAAACCCATTTTCCTAACTTTTATCCGCTACTTTCTCTGTGACAGGCAGAATTTCTACAATGGTCTCCACAAAAAATATTCTTCCCTGAGTCCATGGAAGCTGGGAATTGGAGGAAATATCACTTCCATGATTGTGTTATATTATGATATCATTCACCTTATTTGGGTGGGCTCGACTAGTCATATGACTCTTGAACGCAGACAGGTTTCAGACTGGTAGCAGAAGAGGCAGTCTTAGATTTCAAAGCATGAGGGAAATTCGGCACCCAGTTGCTGGCTTTGAAAATGAAAGCGACCACAGGCAAAGCAACATGGACACCCTCTGGGAGCAGAGAGCAGCTCCAGCTAACAGCCAGAAGGGACATGGGCATCTCAGACCTGCAGCCACTCAGACCTACAGCCTGATGAGCTTGCATTCAGATTCACCTCTACATCCTCCGGATAACAGCTCGGCCTGGCTGACTTTGGTCTTTTGAAATCCTAAGTAAAGAACCCGGTCAGGCTCGCTGAATTTCTGACCTACAGAATTGTGAGATAATAAAATATGTTGTTTAAGCTGCTAAACCTGGAGTAACTTGCTCTACAGTAATAGAAAACTAATGTATCCCCTAAGGTTTTAAAATAAAATCCATCAGTCTACCTTCTTTGAGCAATCTGATCAGTCAATTGTGAATCGAAATAGCAGCCCTAGATGAACGGATAAAGAAAATGTGGTATATGCATCTTCCATATATATGCAACAGAATACTTCAGCCATTAAAAAAAGAAGAAAATAATGTCATTTCTAGCAACATGGATAGGCTTAGAGATTATCATACTAAACAAAGTAAGTCAGAGAAAAACAAATATCATATGATATTACTTATGTGTGGAGTCTTCAAAAAATGATACAAATAAACATATTTACAAAACAGAAATAGACTCACAGATATAGAAAGCAAACTTATGGCTGCCAAAGGGGAAAGGTGGGGTGAGGGAGGGATAAATTAGGAATTTGTGATTAATAGATACGTACTACTATATGTAAAAATAGATAAACAAGGCCCTACTGTGTGGCACAGGGAACTGTATTAAATATCTTGCAATAGCCTATAATGGAAAAGAATCTGAAAAAGATTATGCATATCTGAAGCACTTTGTGTACACCTGACACCAGCCCAACAATAGCAGATTACCTACATGGGAGTGTGCATGCCGTCACGTCCAGCTCTTTGCAACCCCAAGGAACCCGCCAGGCTTCTCTATTTGTGGGGTTTTCCAGGCAAGAATACTGGAGTGTGTTGCCATGCCCTACACCAGGGGATCTTCCCAACCCAGGGATCGAACCCCCATCTCCTGTGTTTCCTGCACTAGCAGGCAGATTCTTTACTAATTGAGCCCCATCTGGGAAGCCTGTATATTTCAATACAAAAAAAAAAAAAAGATTAACATGGGAAAAAAAAAAAAAAAAGAGCTGTCCTATGTTCCACCAAAATTTCTCCCTATTTTCCTAAAATTATCCTGAGAAAATTTCATGGAAGCCAGTTTCTAGCTGCACTTTAAATACATACTTTGAAAGGCTTTTTACATTCAGCGAGATGCTTTCATGCATATTTCTCTTTGGGAAGGCAGGAATGGTAGGTGTCTCTGAGCCCTTTGCCAGCACAGAAGTTAGGAGACTTGCATAATGTCACATAGGAAACTAGAGATAGATCTGGGTTGTTTAAACCATATTTTTATATATTAAATTTTTTTTTCCTTTAGGAAGCATAATTTCTAAATCTTACTCTTTGGGGCAAAATTACCTCTAAATGTGGATTTAATATCTGATACAATTGTGACTTCCCTGGTGAATCAGATGGTAAAGAATCCACCTGCAATGTAGGAGACCCGAGTTGGAGAAGGGAATGGCTAGCCGCTCCAGTATTCTTGCCTAGAGATTTCCATGGACAGAGGAGCCTGGTGGGCTATAGTCCATGGGGTCACAAAGAGTCAGACATGACTGAAACACAGTTGTGACATTTACATAGGGAAATGTTTTATAGTTTGTTTTTCTACTCTCATTTTTAGACATATTTCATTATTATACCCTTTTGGATTTTGCCTGCAAAATGTCTTTTAGTGACCTCAATTATATGCTTTTGATTTGTTTAAACCATGCCATTTCCATTTCAGTGGTGATCCAACTGGTTGGCATTTGCTAGAACCTCATATCCATTGTTACATGAATAGACATTGAAAATCATTTTGATGCAGAAAAAGAAAGCAACTAAGTTTGGGTAACTGAAGAAAACTCAAACCAAACTCTTTGATCCTGAGCCCCAAAGACTGCAGTGTAAGTGCTGGGCAAATTGTTTTGTCCTCTGCTTTATAAATGAGTTCTTCTCTTTTTCTGTTGACTACTGTCTGGCACAGCTGCTGTTTTCAGAGGCTAAAAAAGATGGGCATCCTGAAAATAAGGAAATAAAACCTTGCCTGAGACACCTGGCCTGTGAATCATGGCTGGTCTCCTTTTACCCTGTGTACAGCCACTGAGTCTCTTATGAATGAAGGAGCATAGGTTAGTGGTGGCATCAACAAACACAGTTAGGACCAATCAATGGGTTCTATTTCTGGTTCCAAATTGATGATAAAATGACTTGAGAGAAGTCACTGTAACTTCTTTCAGAGTCTCCACCTGTGAGATGAGAAGAAAATAAGAAAATTCCTTTTTTCGGGAAGATGTTATAAAGACCTGTTTAACCTCCCATCTTGGCAGCCCTCTGATTCTCACACTCAAGAGAATCTCAAGATTCCTTCAAGAGAATCTCTGGATTCTCTTACACTTATCCCTCATATTCAACCCTGAATACTAGCTCTATGCAGGCCTGCTGAGTCACTTCAGCCGTGTCTGACTCTTTACAGCCCTGTGGGCTGTAGCCCACCAGGCTCCCCTGTCCATGAGATTCTCCAGACAAGAATACTGGAGTGCGTTGCCATGCCCTCCTCCTGGGCATCCTCCTGATCTGGGGATTGGACCAACATCTCTCATGTCTCTAGCATTGGCAGGCGGGTTCTTTACCACATTCTCAGCGCCAACTGGGAAGCCCTACAGCTGCTGCTGCTGATGCTAAGTCGCTTCAGTCGTGTCCGATTCTGTGTGACCCCAGAGACGGCAGCCCATGAGGCTCCCCCATCCCTGGGATTCTCCAGGCAAGAACACTGGAGTGGGTTGCCATTTCCTCCTCCAATGCATGAAAGTGAAAAGTGAAAGTGAAGTCACTCAGTCGTGTCTGACACTCAGCAACCCCATGGACTGCAGCCTACCAGGCTCCTCCGTCCATGGGATTTTCCAGGCAAGAGTACTGGAGTGGGGTGCCATTGCCTTCTCTGGGGTTTAACTTATACATACTACTATATACAAAATGGAAAATCAACAAAAGCCTACTGTATAGTACAGGGAACTCTACTCAATATTCTGTACTGACCTATATGGAAAACGATCTAAAAAGGAATGAATGTGTGCATATGGATAACTGAATCACTTTGCTGTATACCTGAACTAACACAACATTGTGAATCAACTATATCCTAACAAAAAATAAAATTTAAAAATTTGTATTAAATATTGAGATTAAAATACTCACAAAATACACACAAAACATAAAAATGGATAACATGAGACTTTTGAAATATTCTACCCAGTTACTGGGCTTCCCAGGCAGTTCTAGTGATAAAGAACCCACCTGCCAATGCAGGAGATATAAGAGACATGGGTTCAACCCCTGGGTCAAGAAGATTCCCTGGAGGAGGACATGGCAACCCACTCCAGTATTCTTGCCTGAAGAGTCACCATGGACAGAGGAGCCCGGTGGGCTATGATCCATAGGGCTGCCAAGAGTCAGACACGACTGAAGAGACTTAGCACACACTCACGACCCAGTGACCACTACCAAACATAACTTATCTGTGAAGTCCCCGTCCCATCCCCTTCCCACTCTACTCAGAGGAAACCATTCTGCTAAAATTTATGTTTATCGTTCCTCTCACACTCTCTCCCTTTTAGTTTTCCTAGATGGCAATTCCCTAAGTAATATATTGTCCAGTGTGGCATGTTTTTGAACTTAATATTAACAAAAAAATAGAGCATCTGTCTTACACTGTGCTAAGTCGCTTCAGTCATGTCTAACATTTTGCAGCCCTATGGACCATAGCCCACCAGGCTCTAGCAAGAATACTGGAGTGGGTTGCTCTGCCCTCCTCCAGGGGATCTTCCTGACCCAGGGATCAAACCTGCGTCTCTTACATCTCCTATATTGGCAGGTGAGTTCTTTACCACTAGCACCACCTGGGAAGCCCTGGTCCTCCTCTACTTGCTTTTTCAGTTCAACATTATGTTCGTGAGTTTTATCCATGTTTTTACATATCTATGTAATTCATTACTCTTCACAAGAATATCAGTTTCATTGTATGACTATCATGCAGGTCACTTATCAAAGGTCGATGGACCTTTGAATTGTTCCTCTTTTTCTTCCTGTTACAAAAGAGTGCTGGGATGGATATGCACTTTCGTTTTAGAAGTACTTGCTGGGCAATGCTGTTTTCAAAGAGATTTGTCCTAATTTATAATCCCATGAAAATCACTCCACATCCTTGCCAACCTTAGATTTTGCCAGGATTCTTAACTTATTGCCAGCATGGTAGTATCTCATTGGTGTCTAAATTTTCATTTTCTTGATGACTAACAAGGCTGAGAATCTTGCCTGTATTTGTTTGAACATTTGGATTTACTCTTCTCTGAAGATGTGATCTTTTGTTTCCATTTTTTGTCCACCATTTTCATTTTTTCCAGAGGTCTTTATATATCCTAGATACTGTTCACTCGTTAATTACACATATGGCAAACATGTTCTACCAGTCTCTGGTTTGTATTTTTACTTTCTTTTTCATACATCTTGGTGAATGAAAGTTCTTACTTTTACTTTAGCTAATTTACCTGTGTGTGTTAGTTGCTCAGTGGTGTCCAAGTTTTTGTGACCCCATGGACTGCAGCACACCAAGTTTCTCTGTCCTTCACCATCTCCTGGAGCTTGCTCAAACGCATGTCCATCGAGCCAGTGATGCCAATGATCTCATCCTCTGTCAACCCCTTCTCCTCCTGCCTTCAATCTTTCCCAGCATTACGGTCTTTTCTAATCAGTTGGCTCTTCACATCAGATGGCCATGTATATATATTCTTATTTTATTATTTACAGTTTTTGCATCCTGCTGAAGAAATTTTTCCTTATGCCTAATGTCACAAAGATGTTGTTCTGTGTTATGCCTAAAAACTTATAGCTTTGTCCTTCATATTTAAACGTTTAGTTCACCTACAATCGGTTTTGTGCATGAGCTAAAGTGGGACTTTGATTTCATTTTTCACACACTAGTAACAATTGCTCCAGTCATGTGTATTAAAAGTCTATTCTTTTCCCACTGATGTGCATGCTTACTCTGACATAAATTACATTTCAGTCTGCTTTGAATTCTTTGTTTCATTCATCTATTTATCTTTCTTGATGATAATATGGTAGGGTCATAACTTTATAAGAACTCGTGTCAAAGCTTTATAATAATTATTTATATCGATGTTGTTACTGTTCAGTCACTATGACATGGCCAACTCTGCCACTCCATGAACTGGAGCCTGCCAGCCTCCTCTGTCCTCCGGTCTCTTGGAGTTTGTTCAAATTCGTGTCCATTGAGTCAGTGCTGTCTATCCATCTCATCCTCTGTGATCCCCTTCTCCTGCCCTCAATCTTTCCCAGTAACAGTATCTTTTCCAATGAGTCAGTTCTTCACATCAGGTGGCCAGAGTATTGGAGCTTCAGCTTTAGCCCCAGTCCTTCCAATGAATATTAGGGCTTGATTTCCTTTATGATTGATTGGTTTGATCTCCTTGTAGTCCAAGAAATTCTCAAGTCTTCTCCAGTGCCACAATTTGAAAGTATCATTTCTTCAGTACTCAATCTTCTTTATGGTCCAGCTCTCACATCCATACATGACTACTGGAAAAACCATATCTTTGACTACACAGACCTTTGTTAACAAAGTGACGTCTCTGCTTTTTAATATGCTGTCTAGGCTGTCATAGCTTCCCTTCTAGGAAACAACCATCTTTTAATACCATGGCTATTGTCACCATCTGTAGTGATTTTGGAACACAAGAAAATAAAATCAGTCACTGCTTCCACTGTTTCCCCATCTATTTGCTATGAAGTGATGGGATCAGATGCCATGATCTTAGTTTTTTTAACCTTGAGTTTCAAGGCAATTTTTTCACTTTCCCTTTTCACCCTCATCAAAAGGCTCATAACTATAAGCAAGCTTCAATAACTTTTTATTCTTTTAGAATGTCTTGGTTATTTCTTCCATATATATTTAAAAATTTTCTTTTGACAAGTTGCATGTACATATACACACAAATTTATTGCAATTAGTTGATAATGCATTTACTCAATACATCAATTTGCAGAGAAATGATTTGTTTGATATTGCTTCTTCCAGTTCACCAACATGGTATATTTTGCATCCCTTCATTTAATTAGAATTTCTTTTAGTAATTAATATGTTTATTAAAGTCCTAATATATTTTGTTAACGTGATTCCTAGCAACAAACTTGCTATGATTAATTATTGAATATCCTCTTTTGAGAAGACTAGATCAGATCTATTTTCTACTTCTTCTCCTCCTTAATTGGGTTCAGTTCAGTCACACAGTAGTGTCCAACTCTTTGCGACCCCATGAACCACAGCATGCCAGGCCTCCCTGTCCATCACCAACACCCAGAGTCCACAAAACCCATGTCCATTGAGTTGATGATGCCATTCAACCACTCATCCTTTGTCATCCCCTTCTCCTCCTGCCCTCAATCTTTCCCAGCATCAGGGTCTTCTCCAATGAGTCAGCTCTTCACATCAGGTGGCCAAAGTATTGGAGTTTCAGCTTCAAAATCAGTCCTTCCAATGAACACCCAGAACTGATCTCCTTTAGGATGAACTGGTTGTATCTCCTTTCAGTCCAAGGGACTCTCAAGAGTCTTCTCCAACACCACAGTTCAAAAGCATCAATTCTTCTGCACTCAGCTTTCTTATTAGTCCAACTCTCACATCTGTACTTGACTACTGGAAAAACCATAACCTTGACCAGATGGACCTTTGTTGGCAAAGTCAAGTCTCTGCTTTTGAATATGCTGTCTATGTTGGTCATAACTTTTCTTCCAAGGAGTAAGCGTCTTTTAATTTCATGGCTGCAGTCACCATCTGCATTGATTTGGGAGCCCAAAAAAGTAAAGTCTGTCATTGTTTCCCTACCTATTTGCCATGAAGTGATGGGACCAGATGTCATGATCTTAGTTTTCTGAATGTTAAATTTTAAGCCAACTTTTTCACTCTCCTCTTTCACTTTCATCAGTATACTCTTTAGTTGTTCTTCACTTTCTGCCATAAGGGTGGTGTCATCTGCATATCTGAGGTTACTGATATTTCTCCCGGCAATCCTGACTCCAGCTTGTGCTTCTTCCAGCCCAGCGTTTCTCGTGATGTACTCTGCATATAAGTTAAAAAAGCAGGGTGACAATATACAGCCTTGACATACTCCTTTTCCTATTTGGAACCAGTCTGTTGTTCCATGTCCAGTTCTAACTGTTGCTTCCTGACCTGCATACAGATTTCTCAAGAGGCAGGTCAGGTGGTCTGGTATTCCCATCTCTTTCGGAATTTTCCATAGTTTGTGGTGATCCACATTGTCAAAGGCTTTGGCATAGTCAGCAAAGCAGAAATAGATTTTTTTCTGGCACTCTCTTGCTTTTTCGATGATCCAGCAGATGTTGGCAATTTGATCTCTGGTTCCACTGGCTTTTCCGAAACCAGCTTGAACATCTGGAAGTTCACAGTTCATGCATACTGTTGAAGCCTGGCTTGGAGAATTTTGAGCATTACTTTACTAGCATGTGAGATGAGCACAACTGTGCGGTAGTTTGAGCATTCTTTGAGATTGAAATGAAAACTGACCTTTTCCAGTCCTGTGGCCACTGCTGACTTTTCCAAATTTGCTGGCATAATACATGAACCGTGAACTTCCAGATGTTCATGCTGGTTTTAGAAAAGGCAGAGGAATCAGGATCAGAGATCAGCGGTTGCCAACATCCGCTGGATCATTGAAAAAGCAAGAGAGTTCCATAAAAACATCTATTATTTGGGAGAATGGCATTGAAACATGTAAAATATCATATATGAAACGAGATGCCAGTCCAGGTTCGATGCACGATACTGGATGCTTGGGGCTAGTGCACTGGGATGACCCAGGGGGATGGTATGGGGAGGGAGGAGGGAGGAGGGTTCAGGATGGGGAACACATGTATACCTGTGGTGGATTCATTTTGATATTTGGCAAAACTAATACAATTATGTAAAGTTTAAAAATAAAATTAAATTAAAAAAAAAAAACATCTATTTCTGCTTTCTTGACTATGCCAAAGCCTTTGACTGTGTGGATCACAATAAACTATGGAAAATTCTGAAAGAGATGGAAATACCAGACCACCTGACCTACCTCTTGAGAAACCTATATGCAGGTCAGGAAGCAGCAGTTAGAACTGGACATGGAACAACAGACTGGTTCCAAATAGGAAAAGGAGTACGTCAGGGCTGTATATTGTCACCCTGCTTATTTAACTTATATGCAGAGTACATCATGAGAAACGCTGGGCTGGAAGAAACACAAGCTGGAGTCAGGATTGCCGGGAGAAATATCAGTAACCTCAGATATGCAGATGACACCACCCTTATGGCAGAAAGTGAAGAGGAACTCAAAAGCCTCTTGATGAAAGTGAGAGAGGAGAGTGAAAAAGTTGGCTTAAAGCTCAATATTCAGAAAACGAAGATCATGGCATCTGGTCCCATCACTTCATGGGAAATAGATGGGGAAACAGTGGAAACAGTGTCAGACTTTATTTTTCTGGGCTCCAAAATCACTGCAAATGGTGATTGCAGCCATGAAATTAAAAGACGCTTACTCCTTGAAAGAAAAGTTATGACCAACCTAGATAGCATATTCAAAAGCAGAGACATTACTTTGCCAACAAAGGTTCGTCTAGTCAAGGCTATGGTTTTTCCAGTAGTTATGTATGGATGTGAGAGTTGGACTGTGAAGAAGGCTGAGTGCTGAAGAATTGATGCTTTTGAACTGTGGTGTTGGAGAATACTCTTGAGAGTCCCTTGGACTGCAAGGAGATCCAACCAGTCCATTCTAAAGGACATCAATCCTGGGTGTTCTTTGGAAGGAATGATGCTGAAGCTGAAACTCCAGTACTCTGGCCACCTCATGCAAAGAGATGACTCATTGGAAAAGACTCTGATGCTGGGAGGGATTGAGGGCAGAAGGAAAAGGGGACGACAGAGGATGAGATGGCTGGATGGCATCACCAACTCGATGGACGTGAGTCTGAGTGAACCCCGGGAATTGGTGATGGACAGGGAGGCCTGGCGTGCTGGGATTCATAGGGTCGCAAAGAGTCGGACATGACTGAGCAACTGAACTGAACTGAACTGAGTGCAGTACTTTCACAGCATCAATTTTTAGGATTTGAAATAGCTCAACTGGAATTCTATCCCCTCTACTAGCTCTGTTCGTAGTGATGCTTCCTAAGGCCCCCTTGACTTCACATCCCATGATGTCTGGCTCTAGGTGAGTGATCACACCATCATGATTATTTGGATTGTGAATTTCTTTTTTTGTACAGTTCTTCCGTGTATTCTTGCCACCTCTTCTTAATATCTTCTGCTTCTGTTGGTCCATACTATTTCTGTCCTTTATTGAGCCCATCTTTGCGTGAAATGTTCCCTTGGTATCTCACATTATAGTCACATTATGCTATAAATTTTACCATAAATAATCATAATTTTACCATAAATACTATTTTGCCTTTCTTCCACAAGGTTTATGAGATTACTATTTTTGTTGTTATTCCAATTCTAAACATTTTACCATTTCTCTTATGATTTCTTCTTTTACCTGAGTTGTTAAATGTGTGCTTTTAAATTTCTAAATATATGGGGATTTTCACTTATATTTTAGCTATTACATAATAATTATATAATTGCTTTATAGTTAATGATATACATGAAACCAGTTCTTTGACTACTTGTATAACTTACTTTTGGAGAAGGCAATGGCACCCCACTCCAGTACTCTTGCCTGGAAAATCCCATGGATGGAGGAGCCTGGAAGACTCTGTTCTGATTTTATAAATATTTTTCATATACTGAAAAGAATATATATTCTGAGGACAGTGTATTAGATAATGTATATTAGACATTATTTTGTGTGTTGCTCAAATCTATATCCTTACCAATTTATTTGTGTTTGATCTATTTTCAGAAAAAGTATATTAAAACATTGTACTGTAACTGCATATTTTTCCTATATTTCTGTTTGTTTTCTGCTTTAACTATTTTAAAGCTATGTTATTTATTTTCTTGTTGCATCTAACACCTTATTTTGACACTGATGCCTAGGGGAATTAAGTTAATACATTTGGCTAGACTGGAGTTAATTTTCAGTGAACAATCTTCAGCTCTGCCAAGAATCTTTCCACTGTCTAGGAATTTATATCAATATGCACTTTAGGTGTACAAATAAAAGAAAGCATTAGGTGAGTGGAATGTGTAAATAACACCAGCAGGGTTTTGGACAAATTACTAGTTTGGGGGTTTTTTGGCGGTGATGAGAAAGTTGAATTTGTACTCCTCTTGTTGAACTTACTAAATCCGTTTAATATTATTTCTTTTCATATGCAGTGCATTTTCTTGTTCATGACTCGATCTTTTTGTCCTTCAAGAAGAAAAACATGCTGCTGGGGGCCCTGAGTCGGTGATGGGAGGAAGACGAGGGAAGGAGCCACAGAAAAGGCCCCATTTGCTTAATGTCTTCTTAGTCCAGAGTGTCCTGTGTGCATCTTTATTCTCCTTTGTAGTTTTGGCTCCTTAAGGAGGCAGGAAGGAGATGAGCTCTCAGAAAGTCTCACTTTAAAGGAAAATACTGCTGCCCTAGTTTCAACTGCCACACAAGAAATCATTAAATAACATTATACAAAGTGTGGATGTTACTAACATTAAACGCTGGACACCTAGCCCAGCAGGTGTTTTGAAATCTTACTTTCGTGGCACCGTTTTATAAAATCCAGGGTACCTTTAATCCTAAACATATTCAGAATATGATAGCAATTACCCATCACTCTTAGAGATATGCAAGAACAATAACATTTTTAACTGACAGAGCCTAGTTTCTTTTGAAGTGCTTTATCAGGAACAAAAATGATGAAGTGTGCTGAGAATATGCAAATATATTCAAGTGCACACAATTAAAACCCTGAGATGTATTTGATGATAAATCACTTCACTGTGGTTGCAAGTATTCGCAATAGGAATTCAAATTGATAATTATGACTATACGATGGTTAGAATAGCTAACAGTTTTCCATTTTTGTCTGCTCTTTGAAATAAAAAGAGAAATGTAATGCCTTAAAACCACTCTCTAACAGGCAGATTGCATTTCAAATATATGAAAACTTTCTTTCCTCTGACTATCTTGTGTAAAAATACCTAGAGAAAACCACAAGTACAAAAAAAAAAAAAAAGAAAAGGCAAGTCCTATCCCCACTTCCCACTCCTGACTTCCGGATAAGTTTCCAAAGCTTTTTCCAGTTCAAAATTACCTCCAGTACAGGCCTTAAAGAACGAGAGCAGATGCCCTAGGTACCCATTACAATGCCAATGTGTTGTACCCATTACAATGCCAATGTGTTGTCGTGGAATTCAAGCCTTGTTCTAACCAATCTCTTCCCTGAGCAAACCCTGGACTGATGAAAAAGCCGTATGATGGGAACATGTGCAGGGATGTGTTAAAGAAGGACCACTGTGATCCCTTTTTTAAAATTCATTTTTAACGGAGTATAGGTGATTTACAATGTTGTGTTAGTTTCTGCTCTACTGCAAAGTAAATCAGTTATACATTCACATATATCCATTCTTTTCAGCTTATTTCCCCATATAAACGATTAGGGTTTTCCAGGTGGCACTGGTGGTAAAGAACATATGGAGGAGGGCATGGCAACCCACTCTAGTATTCTTGCTTGGAGAATCCCTATGAACAGAGGAGCCTGGTGGGCTACGTCCACAGGGTTGCAAAGAGTTGGACACGACTGAAGCGACTTAGCCTGACCATGGGTGATTATAGTGTATTAAGTAGAGTTCCTGGTGCTATCCAGATTATTGCTATTTCTTGATTAAGGCAATTCATCATCAGCTGGGCCAGTTCTCTGTTTTTTGTAGCTTTTTCACAGAGGTTGGTGAGACTTTATAAGATTATTGCCGTTCTCAAGAAGCAAATATAAACTAGATGTAGAGAGATGATTACATTTGTGTCCTGAGGACCTCAGCAAGCAGACACAATTGGAATATACCGTCAACAGGGAAGCAGAAGTGATGCATGGGTTTATAAAGCAGGATTAAAACCAGAGTTACCTGAATAAAAAGCAGGAAGACGGGAACTTATATGTTCAAATGCCAGCTCTGTTGAGAACATGCCTGTTGTTCCCACTTATTATTTGAAATAAACAATAAGCCATCTCATTGCATGAGAGACTGCTCTCACCAGCCACCTGATGACACTGAAATCCTCAGAAGCCTCAGATTTCTATGGAAACACAAAACAGTGTTTTTTAATGGAGATGGTAAAATAATTTTGATTGCCAGTGCACAAGTTTTAAAAATACATTATGAACTTTAATCTCTGTAACAATGCCTCTTAGTGGAAGGTGTAATTCTCAATAAATAGGAAAACTAAAAACACAAAAGCTAGGGATGAAACTGACCTTGCCCGAGAAGGAGAAAAAACTATTTGCAAATGATGATTAAAAACTTCATGCCCTCTTTCTGGAAATATTCCCATCTCCACACAATAGATCTTAGGCTGTGTGGAGTTCTTGATCCTCATACCACTCTTCAAATTGGCTTCTCTGGTGACTCAGATGGTAAAGAATCTGCCTGCAATGTGGGAGACCCGGGTTCAAGCCCTGGGTCAGGAAGATTCCCCTAGAGAAGGAACTGGCAATCCACTCCAGTATTCCCGCCTGGAAAATCCCATGGATGGAGGAGCCTCTCGGAGTCCATGGGGTCGCAAAGAGCCAGACACGACTGAGCGATTAACACACACAGTATTTGCCTAACCAGAAGGTGAACACTCTTAGTTGTGGTTTTCATTAGATTTGGGGAACCCTGAAATAAGCCAATATTTGATGGGGGGCATTTTCAGGCTCCTTGAGGGATTTAGGAACCTACTTGTTTTTAGAGCGTCTATAGGAGCTCATATAGTTCAGGTGAGATGGATATTGGCACAGAGTGGGTACCACTGGCTTTAATATCCACCCGGTCTGGCTCTCAGCAGAGTCAGGACATGGGAGCTCTCAAGTGATAGTCATTATCACCTCCGAGAGCTTTATCAGATGTGAAATTTCAGACTTTCCTCTTCCACCACCCTGTTGAACTCTGATTCCTGCTGGACAGACTCCTCGTGCTCATTGGAACACATGTTCCTGTAGTTTTCCATCATTATCAGAGTTTCTGGCTCCTTTCTTCCTCCCCTGCTTCTCTACCCAACCCAGCCCCCATGGCCCAGTTTGCACAAGTTCTTCATTGGTATCTTTGCCTCCTTCATCCTCTTTGGCCTTTCACCATTCCCACCAGTCACATCCATATCTAGATAGAAACCCATTCTCATGCCATTCCCAGGTGCCAAGAACTGACGGAGGGAGTTGAGACGTGCTGAAGGATTGCAGATAAATTCAAGTTTTCTGGATGCCCAGCTTCTCCTGCTGCTCATCAACCCTCTGCATCAGCTGTCAGTCCTCAACTCTTCTCCCAGAAAACCCTCCACTACTATCTTCTTCAGGTGATCAAGTCTATCTAAAATGAACCCCTCTCTTTTTTAAAGATCTCTGATATTTTTGAGGTATTAACGTATATCAACTTTTTTCTTCCATCACTTTTTCCTTTTCTTTTTTTTCATGCAGAGAAGCAGTGAACTGGCTCCATCTTCGTGGTCTCAACAGAGGGGTAGGACAGGATGGATCTTACTGGCTTTGGTTTCAAAGAATCTGAGCTCTTAGGAGAAGGAGGAGAATTGAGAATTAGCACAGTGTTTGGATGAAACCAAAAGGGGAAGGATTCTCGTCCACACCCCATCCCATCCAAATCCTTCCCCAGCTTAGGAGATTCCTCTGAGATGGTGGCGAGATCAGAGGCTGTGAGCCCTGGAGAGAGAAGACCAATTGCCTTCTTGCTCAACAGAATTGGAGAGAGAAAATGGAGTCACAGTGATTGAGCAGACGAGTCCTTAATGAAGCAGAAGTGCCCACACAGAGCACAAAGACAGCACTAAGAGTCCCCTGCCACTGACATAATGTGGAAACAGCAGGAAGAGCCACCAGACCTGAAGGTATCATGTGCAAAAATGGGCACTTCTCAGTTGAAATCTATGTGGACCAAAGTTCAGATGTACTTTTCCGCCTCTCCAACCACATGCTGGTACTCTGTAAGTAACTTGGAACCATGATGGAGCTCTGGGAATGGAAAAGTGGGTAGGCAGGATGACCTGGGATAAAGTTTTCACCAATTCATTGGGATGAGGGTGCATAATATTAATACAAACTAGGCTGAGTTACAGACAAAGACAATTTGTATTTATTGCTTAATCAAAACCTGAAATTCAAACCTACCTCATCTATGTCTTCAAGCCATCTTCTTTCTCTCACATTAACAAGACAAAGTGTTCTGTTGCCTTCTGTTCTATCTTCACTCCAAGAATTTGTTGTTGTTTAGTTGCAAAGTTGTGTCTGACTCTTTGTGACCCCCATGGACTGTAGCCCGCCAGGCTCCTCTGTCCATGGAATTTCCCAGGCAAGAATACTGGAGTGGGTTGCCATTTCCTACTCCAGAGGATCTTCCTGACCCAAGGATCAAACAAGTGTCTTCTGCATTGGCAGGCAGATTCTTTACCACTGAGTCACCAGGGGAGCCCTGATTCCAAGAATATCATGCTGTCATTCTCAACCACTGCTATAGTATTTTCCAACATTTATCAAACCTTTGCTACACATGTATCTCTTCTTGCATTAGTTAATTTTAAGTCTCAAGGAGCAGAGTCTAACTCAGTGTAACTAAAATAAGAAGGTGGATGGGTTGACTGATGGAATCCAAGGAAATGTATTAACATAACTGTGCCTCAGAAATAATTGGAACTAGAGTCACATCGCTCTTAGGATGCTTTCTCTCCATTTCTTCAATCTACTCTCTGAAAACTGGAGTCATTATCTTTTTTTTTTTTGCAGACTAACTGGCTTATTCCAGCAGAGGAGAAATACAACTGCTGACAGCATCAAAGTTTTTCATGTTAAAATTTCTCCAGTGGGGAGAAGACTGACTCATGCTTTCTTTCTGATATCACACTCAAAAATCCATACATTCTGCATGTCGGCTCTAAGGTTTGAGGTGTAGGTAGAAATAGTTAGCAGAAAAGGCAGGTAGTGAAATGGAACAGACAAAACAATAGACGTCCATAACCTATCTTTAAGGGAGGTTGGCTGTCATTCCAGTGGCCTATAAGCTTGTACACTCAGTCACAGAAAGGAAATACTCACAAAGACATTTGTAGTTTTTCAGTTGCTCACTCGGGTCTGACTCTTTCGACCCTATGGACTGCTGCACGCCAGGCTTCCCTGCCCTTCACAATCTCCTGGAGTTTGCTCAAATTCATGTCCATTGAGTGGATAATGTCATCCAACTATCTCATCCTCTGTCATCCCCTTCTCCTCCTGCCCTCAATCTTTCCCAGGATCAGGGTCTTTTCCAGTGAGTTGGCTCTTCACATCAGGCAGCCAAAGTATGGGAGATTCAGCTTCAGCTTCAGCTTCAGCATCAGTCTTTCCAATGAATATTCAGGGCTGATTTCCTTTAGGATTGACTGGTGTGATCTTGCAGTCCAAGGGACTCTCAAGAGTTTTCTCCAACACCACCGTTCGAAAGCATCAATTCATCGGCGTTCAGCCTTCTTTATGGTCCAGCTCTCACATTGATACATGACTACTGGGAAAACATAGCTTTGACACAAAAGAATATGAGTGTTTTATACTTACTGCCTCCACTGTCTTCCCATTTACTCTCCTCAGTCTCTTACAGTTCAGTTCCTGCTTTGATCATTTAAAGAAATTCTTTTATAGGTACCTGTGAACGACCTCATCATTCTCAAATTCAACTACCTTTTTTTTCTTCTTCTTCTTTTTTTTTTAGTAAGCACCTTCCTTTTGTTTTCTTTTTGTTTTAAATAGCAATCGTTGACTCTGTTAATCAAAATCTTTTTTCCTAGCTCAGACCCTTGTATTGCTTTTCTTACCTGGTTCTCTTCCTACCTTCTAGGTATGTCTTCTATCTCCTTTGCTGATTTTTCCTTGCTTCACATGCTCCTTAATTATAAGTAATTATCACATTTCTGACCTCAATCACCTTTTTTCCTACTCTCTCTCTTACAATAAATAATTTGAAGCCTTCTGCAGTTTTTTATTTCCCATGGCATAAAACCAAAAGCAGTAAAAGCTGAAAAAAGCTAATGTGAAGTTGATATCCCATAATAACAATGTGACGAATTATAATAACAGCTAGAGTTGAAATTTTCTGAGCACTGACCAGTACTCTAAGCACATTACTTGCATTAAACCATGTGATCTTCATTCTTCATCTTCATGGTGACTGCAGCCATGAAATTAAAAGATGCTCACTCCTTGGAAGGAAAGTTATGACCAACCTAGATAGCATATTCAAAAGCAGAGACATTACTTTGTCAACAAAGGCCATCTAGTCAAAGCTATGGTTTTTCCAGTGGTCATGTATGGATGTTAGAGTTGGATAATAAAGAAAGCAGACTGCCGAATAATTGATGCTTTTGAACTGTGGTGTTGGAGAAGACTCTTGAGAGTCCCTTGGACTGCAAGGAGATCCAACCGGTCCATCTTAAAGGAGATCAGTCCTGGGTGTTCATTGGAAGGACTGATGTTGAAGCTGAAACTCCAATATTTTGGCCACCTGATGCGAAGAACTGACTCCTTGGAAAAGACCCTGATGCTGGGAAAGATTGAGAGCAGGAGGAGAAGGGGACGACAGAGGATGAGATGGTTGGATGACATCACCGACTCAATGGACATGAGTTTGAGTGAACTCCGGGAGTTGGTGATGGACAGGGAGGCCTGGCGCGCTGCAGTCCATGGGGTCGCAAAGAGTCTGACACGACTGAGAGAATGAACTGAACTGAACTGATCTGATCTTCATCTTATGAGATGAATTTTTTTTTATTATTCTCCTTTTGACAGAATAATAAGGAATAAAAAAAGAAAAGGGAATGCACAGGGGTTAAAACCGCATTCTCTGTCAAATAATGAGAAAGGTAACGTTCAGACTTGGGCAGTCTCCCAAACATGCCTGGGGCTTCCTGTGTTCTTGCTTTTGCTCCTGGAGATTGGCCTCCGTACCATACTCCATCGTTGAACATTTTGCCTGTCCTTCAAGGAAGAAGTTCCCAGGTTTCCCCTTCCCAGTGCCTTGTTGGATGGATTCTTTCCCTCCACTGTAGTCCCATGGAGTCCTATCTGTGTCTTGCTTATAAATTTATCATTCTATCTTCTACCTGACTATTTAAAAAGATGCCACCTTGTTCGGTATACTGTGGGCACCTGCAGGTGTGTGCCCACACTATAGTGCCTCTCAGCGCTTTGTTCTGTCATGGATGCTCAATCAGTGTTTATTAACTGAATAGATGAGTCACTTGTCAAACAATAAATCTTGTTGAGAATCATCTGTAAGGTTCCATAGATCAGTGCTGCTTTGAGTACAGCCTGCAGACTGATACTGTAACTGAGAATGGGGTCTGCTGATAGTCACTCAAAAAGCCAATAAAGAGGCAAGGTTGGTGGAAAGGAAAGTTTGCTTTACTTTGGATGGTGGCAACAATGGCAAGGAGAGAGACAGAGGGCAGACACCTGTTTCAAAGCCCAGAATCAGTGGGCAAGAGCTTTTATAGACAGAGCAAGGGGCTACATGCAGAAACAGCACAGTCAGCTCTAAAAGTCATCTTGTAGCTGGTCATCAGAGCTCTGACCAGCATCATCTTGATTTAAGTACAATTAATCTTTAGTTCCAGCATCAGTTTGTTTCCCTTTCTTGAGGCCAGTTTTCAGAATTGTGGCATCTTATGTCATGGCAACAGTCTGGTCATCAGGTAGTTAACTTCTCCACCTGGTGGGGGTTTTGGTATTTCAGTATTTACAAGACAGCTCACAGGATATGGCTCAGAATATTATCTGTAGCCCTTGCAGAGGAACTAAAGGTCCTTGAATATGCTTAATGAATACATTATTATTATTGTTTGGTCTCCTTTGACTGCTTTCCTTTGGTTTTGCATTTTCTCACTTCCCTGATTGAACTTATTCTTTGACCGAAGTTTTTCCGCAGATGAAAGGCAGGCAGAGGCCACTGGGGGCGAGGACCATAGGGTCTGCTCCTTTTCAGTCCTCTTCCAGGAACCATTTGTTATGGTAAGATAAGGAGGTTGTACCAGAGGGTGAATCAACACAAAGCTTCTTCATTAACAAAGTACTGCTAAGAAAAAAATCATGGTTGGACTAAATGCTGTGCCTAGCGACATAGTTGATTTACCACATGGTTGAGTTACATTTTGGTGCCAGCTGTTGACTTCATCAGGGATCAGTAACGAATAGTTTGAGGACTTGTGTTTTGAGTAGCAAGGCTATAGGGGATATAAAGCAGATATGACTTCTGCTCCTGGGAACTCACATTCTAGGTGAAGAGATACGATACGATATCAAGAACAGCAACACCAAATCACAAGGTGCAAGAACAGCAACACCAAATCACAAGGTGCTAAGCATGTAAGTCAATAAAAGAATAAAAATACTATAGTGCTTCCAAACTGTTAGTCTAACTCTCCAATTTTTGCAGATTAAGAAACGAAGGCTCATATGGGAATACTTCCAATGCTTCCACTGGAATGGGAACAAAATGCTTCCAAGGGAACAAAAAAAATAGAAATACAGTTTAAAATATGATATATTCACAACATTTATAGGTGGGCACATATATATGGGTGCTATAAGAAAATTTTTCTGATTTTATCTGTAGCTTTAATAAAATCTAAAAGCTTGCACAAAGAAATATGACAATTAGGAGACATTATTTAACAGTGTATTTTCCCAGTCTGTACATAATTCCTGTACTTAAAAATTCTAGTCTATCTCTTCTTTAAAGAAAACAATTGTGAATACTTAAGAAAGCATTTTCTGAGTGGTTATATTTTCTTTGAAGGGCATTCAAATATAGATCATATGTAGCAAGGCTTTCAAACATTTGTTGATTACAAATACAATTTTAGGTAGTCTGACAATCATCCTTTGGGGAGAAATTTTATCAATAAGAGTAGATTCACTGAACCAGATATTGCGCCAAAACTAGAACTGATTACAGATATTGGATGGAACAGGCCAGATTTCTGAACAATCACTTCCTAGAGACATGTGAGTTAAGTCAACAGATTGCTATGGAAACAGAAAAGGAAAGGAACACATCCTTAGGAACAGAATGTATGATCTGACAGTACACATTTATGCTGTCACAGGGAAAGGAGAAAGAAAAATCTCTACTTCAAGGCAGTCAATACTTTTGTGGTTCTTGTACTTCCTGACAAAATATTTGATCTGCTTGGGCACCCAGGAGAGGAGACACAGCTGGCAAGGGATCGAGATAGATTCTAACACAGAAATATTACAATGCACTCTTACAAATGTGTTATAGAAAGCCATCAGATTTACAATTCTGTCCTCCACCAGCTCCCTCCCTGTCACTGAGGGAACACACACTAGAACTCACACATCAAAATGAAATCCCAAGGAAATCTAAGAAAAATGTAAACAGGAAAAAAAACTGTTTAAAAAAAATAGCAAGTTCAATGTCACAGTGAGAAAACATTTAGGTTTTTTGTGCAAAAGCTGTTGCTCTCTTCAATTGTATCTTAAAATATTCATTTAAGAAAATTGAGGTGGGGGGCTTTAGATATTCTTTTGGAGAAATCTATTCTAAGATAAACCGAGAAGATGAAGAAGGGGGAGGATCAAGATGGAGAGATTTATAAACTTGTTTGTCGCAGTGATCTTTATTGGTCAGGGATGAACTGTGGGATACTTGTATGCGCTTTACTCCTGTTATGGAATAACCTGCATTTCCTCCAAATTCGTACACTGAAGCCCTAACCTCTTAGGTGACTATATTTGGAGATGTGGCCTTTAAGGAGGCAGTTAAAGTTTAAGGAAATCAGTACGTGGGACCTTAATCCTTATGAAAAGAGAGAAAGACTCCTGAGACGCTCACACTGAGGAAGGACCGTGTGAGGACACAGCAAGAAAGCAGCCACTGACATGCTAACGAGGGGCTTCCCCGGTGACTCAGCGGTAAAGAGCCCACCTGCCAATGCAGGAGATGTTGGTTTGATCCCTGGGTCAGGAAGATGCCCTGGAGGAGGAAATGGCAACCCCCTCCAGTATTCCTGCTGGAGAACCCCATTTTCAGGACTTGACTGAGGGTCTGAACACAAATCAATACTGAGATAGAAGCCCCATTTTAATAACCTGTGGAAACATTCACTTCTGCCTGACACAAAATGAAAAAATGAGGACTAAAACTTTGTTTATTTTTGCCTTTTGTAGTACATGAACTCATGTTCCTAGGGCCTCACACTCAGCCTACTCTTTTGGGAATGGTAGTTCAGTAACATTATTGTTTAAACAAGTTTTTTTTGGACCTGAATGTTAGACAAGAGCCCACTCTCAGGCCCCAGAAGGGGTCACCCTTCCTGCAACAGACAGAGGATTTATTATAAGGAAGTGGCTCGTGTGATTAGGGAGGCTGAGAGATCCCACCATCTGTCATTTGCAAGCTGGAGACTCAGGAAAGTCAAAATATGAGTTTCATTCATATTTTTACCCTGGGAAAATGCCTCACAACACAGTCAATTTATAAATTTGATTCAAAACATTGTCCACGTGATAGGTGTGGATTATCTTTGCTAAACTTGTTAAATCAGAAAGTTAAAGATTTGGGAAAGAGAATTGGACCCCTTTGGAAAACACTGTGCATTTTCTGAAGTCACTCCCTTATCACCACTTAAATAAGGCATTTGAGGACACTGTGTCTTCCTTTAGTTGCAGCTCTGTAAGTGATACGGGCTTCCCCAGTGGCTCCGCGGTAAAGAATCTGCCTCCCAATGCAGGCAAGGTAGGTTCGATCCCTGGATCGGGAAAATCCCCTGGAGGAGGAAATGGCAACCCACTCCAGTATTCTTGCCTGGAGAACTCCATGGACAGAGGAGCCTGGTGGGTTGCAACCCATGGAGCCTCGCAGAGTTGGACGCGACTGAGCAAGCGCACAGACAGAATGAATCGTGCGATCCATTGGGGGTCTGAATAGAACAAAAGACGGAAGAGAAATTTGCCCCTTTCCTCCTGACTCACTGCTTGAGCTAGGGCATCTCATCTCATCTTTTCCTGTCCTCAGATGGGAGTGTATACCATAAGCTTCCCTGCTTCTCATGTCCAGATTTGCTTTCCTGGGTCTCCAGCTTGCAAATGGCAGATGGTGGGATCTCTCAGCCTCCATAATCACATGAGCCACTTCCTTATAGTAAATCCTCTATCTGTTGCAGGAAAAGGGAGCCCTTCTAGGGCTCTTGTCTAACATGCAGAAATGAATTGTCTAAGACACACATGCTGCCAAAGGAAGAGACTTTATTAGGAAGGGGAGCCTGGGCAAAGAGCAGGAGGGCAAAGGAACCCAGGAGGACTGCTCTACCCTGTGGCTCCAAGTCTATAGGTTTTATGGTGACAGGTTTCTGGTGAATGATTCTGACTCAGGGTCTTCCCTGGTAGTGCATGCATCACTAGGCCAAGCTGGGTTCTGGAAGGCTGGTAGGACACATGAACTGGTGGTGTCTTCTTTCTCCTTTTGACTTTCCCCAAATTCTTCCTATTGGTGGTAGCTTGTTCCATGTTCCTTTTTAGGACCTCATGTTCAAGATAACTCATGCAAGTTGTTACTACAGGGCCTGACAAGGTCGGGAGGTTTCAGCCTATGTTCCTCCCTGCCCTTCCTCACATTTAAATTTATATATAAAGTTATATGTTCTTATGTATTCATACAAAGGAACCCACTGGTTCTATTTCTCTGGAAAACCTTGATAATCCGGGTATTAGTAAAGGAAACAGTTTTAGAGCTGTGAAGTCCAATGGCTTTGAGCTTAACTTCATGGCTGAAACCCAGAAGTCATCTGGGAAGTGTCAGAGATCCTAGGGCTTATGGATTTTCATGCAACTGACTATGTAGATGAGTGAGTCTTGAAACTGTACTCACTTTTTAAGGTTATCTACACTGATGCTATTTGTTTGAGCCTGCTGCTGCTACTGCTGCTAAGTCACTTCAGTCGTGTCTGACTCTGTGCGACCCCAGAGACAGCAGCCCACCAGGCTCCCCCATCCCTGGGATTCTCCAGGCAAGAACACTGGAGTGGGTTGCCATTTCCTTCTCCAATGAGTGAAAGTGAAAAGTGAAAGTGAATTCGCTCAGTCATGTCTGACTCTTAGCAACCCCATGGACTGCAGCCAACCAGGCTCCTCCGTCCATGGGATTTTCCAGGCAAGAATACTGGAGTGTGTTGCCATTGCCTTCTCCAAGATATCATTGCAGTCATGTTTGGTCTGATGGAAGATTATTTTGCTACATGCCCTAACTATGGCTGGGCAAAGGTAAATCGGAACAGGTGGTATATAATAAGTTTACTAAGACTGCTGCGTGACCAGAGAAATGCATTGTCTCACAGTTCTGGAGGCTAGAAGTCTGAGATCAGGTGTTAGCAAGGTCAGTTCCTTTGAAAGCCTGTGAGGAAGACTCACTTCAGATTCTGGTGGTTTTCTGATAATCTATGCTGTTCTTTGGCATGAAGATGCACCAAATCTCTGTCTTCATCTTCACATGGCCTTCTTCCTGTGGGCAGGTCTGTGTACTAATTTTCCCCTTTTCTAAAGGGCATTGGTCATGTTAAATTGGGGGCTCACCCTACTCCAGTATGGGACTTCCCTGGTGGCTCAGACAGTAAAGAATCTGCCTGCAATGCAGGGGACCCAGGTTCAGTCTCTGGGTCAGGAAGGTCCCTTGGAGTAAGGAATGGCTACCCACTCCGGTATTCTTGCCTGGGGAATTCCATGGAGAGAGAAGTCTGGTGCGCTACAGTCCATGAGTCACAAAGAGTCAGACACGACTGGGTGACCAACAATTTCTTTCTACTCCAGTATGACCTTGTCCTAACTAATTACATCTACTATGACCCTACTACCAAATCAGGTCACAGTCTGGGGTACTGGGGGTTTGGACGTTAATATAGGAATTTGGGGTGCACATAGTTCAACCTGTAACACTTCTATTAACTTGAGATTTTTCAGGCCCTCCACCCCTAACCTTCAGCTCTTCATCAATGAGAGTTAAAATTTTTGATGCAGCACTTCACTTAATTAGCTATTATAATTCCTGCAGGGAGGGGGAAATTAGTTAACAGGTTTTTCTGATAATAGGAGGGTCGACCTATTATGCGGTCAAACTGTCCTGAAGGCCACGTGTCCTGGAACAGGGGACCTGCTGCTGGAACCCTTTATCAGGTGTGCACAATTGTGTTGATTGATCTCTTTTTAGAAACTAGCATTTTACAGCCATTCATTTTCAATCCGGTAATCAGCCTGATTAAACTTTGACAAGCATAAAGAAGGGGAAAAATGAAATAATAACTCTTTTGCTAAATCTTAACTGGGGAAGAAAGCTGACAGCCCTAAGAGGGAAAAATGATGGGTATTTAAAATATAAAATTTGAAGAAACAATGGGCATCTGAATGATACTTGTTAAAATAATTATATTTATTTTTATATGATTATATTCAAAGCATTCATGATAAAGCTTTGAATATAATCATTACCATTTTTTTTTTTTTTGGTGGCACTCTGTGTCATGTGGGATCTTAGTTCCCAGACCAGGGATTGAACCCATGCCCCCTGCACTGGAAGCATGGAGTCTTAACCAGCAGACTCCAGGGAAGTCCCTTGCCAGTTTTATTTAGCTTAACATGAAAGTGAAAGAGGAGAGTGAAAAAGCTGGCTTAAAACTCAACATTCAGAAAACGAAGATCATGGAATCAGGTCCTATCACTTCATGGCAAATAGATGGGGAAAAAGTGGAAGCAGTGGCAGATTTTAATTTCTTGGGTTCCAGAATCACTGCAGACAATGACTGTAGCCATGAAATTAAAAAATGCTTGCTCCTTGGAAGGAAAGCTATGACAAACACAGACAGCATATTAAGAAGCAGAGCCATCACCTTGCTGACAAATGTCCATATATGTCATGCAAATGTTCATTTGCATGACAAATGTCAAAGCTATGGTTTTTCCAGTAGTCATGTGTGGATGTGAAAGTTGGACCAGAAAGAAGGCTGAGGACAATTCTTTCCAATTGGGCTGGAGAAGACCCTTGGGAGTCCTTTGGACTGCAAGGAGGTCAAACCAGTCAATCCTAAAGAAAATCAGCCCTGAATATTCATTGGAAGGACTGATGCTGAAGCTGAAACTCCAATACTTTGACCACCTGATGCAAAGAGCTAACTCATTGGAAAAGACTCTGATGCTGGAAAAATGGGAGGCAAAAGGAGAAGGGGACGACTGAAGATGAGGTGGTTTGATGGCATCATCGACTCAATGGACGTGAGTTTGAGCAAACTCTGGGAGATAGTGAAGCCTGGGAAGATAGGGAAGCCTGGTGGAAAAAAGTGGGACATGACTGAGCAACTGAGCCACAACATGAGTAAAGTACCTTAAGGTGATACATGAGATGTTGGTTTGGACTATTGGGGGATTTTGTTGTTTCAGGGTTTTGTTTTGTTTATGTTTCAACATCTCACCTCTGAGTTAAGATCATTTCACTCTTCAGTGGTTCTCAGCTGGGAACACCATTGCCCCCAGGAAATATTGGGGAATATTTGAAGACATTTTTGGTTGTCACAACTTGGGCAAGGTGTCCAATGGGTAGTGGCCAGAGACACTGCTTACTCTCTTACCATGTACATGACAGCCCCCCCCCCTGCCCCCCGCATAGCAGTGTTATCCTCCTCAAAATGTCAGTGATGCCAACATTGAGTTCATTCATCTTTCCCCCAAGGGTCTAGACTGGGGAGCCTTCATTCTGCTATTTAACTAACTGTGCCAGCTATAGATGTCACCCTAGACTCATGCTATTCTTGGAGAGAAGGTAACAGTATACTGAGGTCAAGCCAAAACTCTGAAGGAGGTCCAATAGCCTCACCAAAATTTTTGCCAATGTCTAGAAGTTCACGTTCTCAAGGTCACTCAGACTTGGCCTTCTGCTCCTGGGAAATTCACATATTTTAATTCCATCTTCCCTCCTACTGTTATTCGCTCTGTTCACTTTCAAACCAGATGTGGAATTTGACCTCCCTGTCTTTTTCAGTTCAGTTCAGTTCAGTTGCTCAGTCGTGTCCAACTCTGCAACCCCATGGACTGCAGCATGCCATGCCTCCCAGTCTGTCACCAACTCCCGGAGCTTGCTCAAACTCATGTTCATCAAGTCGGTGATGTCATCCAACCATCTCACCCTCTGTCGTCCCCTTCTCCTCCCGCCTTCAATCTTTCCCAGGATCAGGGTCTGTTCAAATGAGTCAGCTCTTCATATCAGGGGGCTAAAGTGTTGGAGTTTCAGCTTCAGCAACAGTCCTTCCAATGAATATTCAAGACTGATTTCCTTTAGGATGGACCAGTTGGATCTCCTTCCGGCCCAAGGAACTCTCAAGAGTCTTCTCCAACACCACAGTTCAAAAGCATCAATTATTCGGCAGTCTGCTTTCTTTATTGTCCAACTCTAACATCCATACATGACCACTGGAAAAACCATAGCTTTGATTAGAAGGACCTTTGTTAGCAAAGTAATGTCTCTGCTTTTTAATATGCCGTCTAGGTTGGTCATAACTTTTCTTCCAAGGAGCAGGCATCTTATTCATGGCTGCAGTCACCACCTGCAGTGATTTTGGAGCCCCCAAAAATAAAGTCTGTTACTATTTCCACTGTTTCCGCATCTGTTTGCCATGACATGATAGGACCAGATGCCATGATGTTAGTTTTCTGAATGTTGAGTTTTAAGCCAACTTTTTGACTCTCCTCTTTCACTTTCTTTCATCAAGAGGCTCTTTATTTCTTTCTCACTTTCTGCCATAAAGGTGGTGTCATCTGAATATCTGAGGTTATTGATATTTCTCCCAGCAATCTTGATTCTAACTTGCGCTTCATCCAGCCCAGCATTTCTCATGATGTACTCTGCATAGAAGTTAAATAAGCAGGGTGACAATATACAGCCTTGAAGTACTCCTTTCCCGATTTGGATCCAGTCTGTTGTTCCAGGTACAGTTCTAACTATTGCTTCTTGACCTGCATACAGATTTCCCAAGAGGCAGGTCATGTAGTCTGGTATTCCCATCTCTTTCAGAATTTTCCATAGTTTATTGTGATCCACACAGTCAAAGGCTTTGGCATAGTCAATAAAGCAGAAGTAGATGTTTTTCTGAAATTCTTTTGCTTTTTTGATGATCCAACGGATGTTGGCAATTTGATCTCTGGTTCCTCTGCCTTTTCTAAAGCCAGCTTGAACATTTGGAAGTTCACAGTTCACGTACTGTTGAAGCCTGGCTTGGAGAATTTTGAGCATTACTTTACTAGCATGTGAGATGAGGGCAATTGTGCAGTAGTTTGAGCATTCTTTGGCATTGCCTTTCTTTGGGATTGGAATGAAAACTGACCTTTTCCAGTCCTGTGGCCACTGCTCAGTTTTACCAATTAGTTGGCATATTGAGTGCAGCACTTTCACTGTCTTTTTACCTTCGCAAAATCCTTCCCAAATAAGGCACCAGGGTAACAGTTTGCTGAATTTTTCATTTTGGAGGGGTGATATATTTCATGCGAGGGTGTTATTTTTCATAGGCACAAAAGAACAGAGGACAGACTATTACCTTTCTTTAGTCATCCCTACACATTGCTTGGCCATCTTCTTTCTTTTCCACAATTCTCTTCTGCAGTTTTATAAGACCTCAACCCTCAGGCTCCCCAGTGAAGCCAATTCCTCTGTGCTCAGCTGTGCATAGCTATGTAGAATTCCAGGTCCAGTTTAGTTCCCAGCCTCTCTCGCTTGGGATTCATTACTGGGCTTCATTCAACAGTGGGTCATCCCCCTCTAGGTCCTGCTCTAACTCACACCAAAATCAGGTGAAGATGTTAATGTTCTGATGTCCTCCTTTCTTGCCCCTCAAACCAGTCCCTAGAGGAGAACATGCAGATTTCTGCTTCCACTCAAGCGATGACATCACTCTACTTTATCAGACTCTTAGAAAGTAGACTCGACTTTCCCACCTTTCCTCTGTTTCTCTTGTTTACAAAACTATTTGACCCTGGGCACATCACTCAATTAAAAATCATAGGAAGTAGAGCCTACAGAAACCCTGGAACACATCTATTTTAAGTCTTTCATTTTAGAACCAAGAGAATTGTTTGGGATTAACCCAAGGTTAACTAATGGTATTTGGTACCTGAATCCAGGCACCTGTTTCCTGGTTCTCTTATCACAATTACAGGGAGGGAAAAAACCCAAATCCTAGCTCAAGGAAATCTCTTTGTTGAGCCTCAATTTCCTTGTTAAAAATAGGAAAGGAATAAATGAGATGGTCTCTAAGGTTCTTTTCAACACAAGGAACCACATAATTATCAAATGTTGCTTAGAGACTCTCTGAACCTACCCCACCACCACCACCACCAGTTACAAAACAAATAAAAACACTTTGCCAACCGTGTTGAAAAAGTTTCACTTTTTCACTCACATGACATATGTAAAGAGACCTAATGGTATGCCAGGTAAGAGTACAGACATTAAACCTAAAACATCTGGGTGAGAATCCAGGCTCAGCCTCTTATTAGATAAACTGTGTGATCTCGGGTAAGCCACTTAACATCTCTGTGTCCTTGTTTCATCCATTTTTAAAAGGGGGGTTATAATCACAATGAATATTCTAAGATAGTTTTGGGGAGTGAACAGGTTCATCAAACCACTTAAAACGTTAATGGCATATTAATGTCTATTGACTCTTTGTGACCCCATGGTATGTAGCCTGCCAGGCTCCTCCGTCCATGGGCTTTTCTAGGCAAGAATACTGGAGTGGGTTGCCATTTCCTTCTCCAGAGGATCTTCCTGACCCAGGGATTGAACCCAGGTCTCCCGCATTGCAGGCAGACTCTTTACCATCTGAGCTACCAGGGAATCCAATGTTTATTAACACATTATTTCCAACACTTGCAATTAGTAGGCTACAGATGATGAAATAAAATAATTAGGTTAGAACAGGAAAATTACAGGAATACACTCATTTTACATCCACTTTTTTTTCTTGTGTTCTAAGAACCAAGGAGTATCTGAGTCAACTCATAAGAGAATCTCACAGTATTATTTTTAGACTCTTGGGAGAAACTTTTAATCATGCGTGCACTTGGATAGCAGATTATTCATGGTCATGAGAATGTATCAGTTACTGAGGGCAGGCTGAGAACATCAAGATTGTGCCGTGTAAGCGCTTGGGCTTGTGCTTCTGGGTGAGGTTCTGTGTAAAGTGTTGCAATTTATATTTCCTACAAAAATTCAGAGGAAAGCCAAGTGCTTGCAAACTGGGCTTGATAGCATTGGGTTTTTTGAATGTAATTTTTTAAATCTTGCTGTCAGAAGGGAGGACTGTTTCCCTGGAAACTTCACCTGTATTTAAAGTTAAATTATTTTTAATTAGTCTCAAATTATTTTCCTGGATGGTCTTAGCCTTGAAAACTCTGCTCTCTATCTCTTTCAGAAGCATCCAGTCAGAGCTACTGACCCAACCTTGGACGAGAGTTTATCCCAAAGTCATCTGGTCCTAGGATAAGAGATGATAGCTTGCCAAATGAGATGCAGAGGTGTCAACAGCTTGGGATGGTTCTGGAACAGAAGTCCCCCAGCAAGGGCCCAGTCTGATCCAACTCCTGGTGACTATTTTCGTCAGATGTGATGATGGAGGTGCCCGTGTCTACGCCTCTGCGCTCTGCCTCTTGGAGATGAATTCTGAGAGGGCAGCTGTGGAGAGGGGAGTGCTTACCACGAGCAGCCTGAGTCTCTGCCAGCAAGTCAAGGGGTGAGCAAGGAGGCACCGTGAATCACAGGTGCAGAGTCACCAGGAGGGCGAGAAAGCAAGGTTTCAGGTCTTACTGGGGACTCTCGTTGACAACGAAGGGCAGCCAATTCACGAGGTGTCGCCTGTTACGCAGAGACAATCTACACATAAATCAGTCTCGGTTAGGAGTGACTATGTGAGGGGGAAGTGGGCCAGGTCTCAGAGTCTGCTCATTGCTGAGCCAAGTGTGAATCTGCAGCTTGAAAAGAAAAATCAAAGCAGGCAGAGAAATGTCAGAACAAAAGCATGGCAGCTCAGAGGGAGGTCAGGGCTTCCTAAATCTTCTGAGGCCTCCTCTTTCAAATGTTCTTTTCAGTGTTATTGGGAGGGGGCGGGGGGGTGGGGGTGGGGCGGATTCTCTTTATTTTTTCGATATTTGTTACTGTAGTAAAAGAATAACAAAATTTTTAATTTTTCAATCCAAAACCTCTCCTGAGATCCAGAGCCAGACATGTGGACAGATCCGCATGTCCAACTGTGCACTAAGTAACTTGAATGCACAAAAGTGCCTTGATTTTTTTTTAACTTTTTATTTTGTATTATAGCTGATTTACAATGTTGTGTTAGTTTCAGGTGTACAGCAAACTAATTTAACTGCGTGTATATAGTTTTCCTAGGTGGTGCAGTGGCCAATGCAGGAGACATAAGAAACATAAGAAAGACATAAGAGTTAGATCCCTGGGTTGGGAAGATCCCCTGAAGAAGGAAATGGCAACCCACTCCAGTATTCTTGCCTGGAGAATTCCATGGACAGAGGAGCCCAGCAGGCTACAGTCCATGGCGTCACACAGAGGGGCACGACTGAGTACACCACACAACAAATACAGACATCTCCGTATTTTACAGATCTTTTTCCCAGTGCCAGACCTGCAGCCTGGGAAGCCTGACATGGGGTTCAGAATTCTGCAGCCCCCCAGACCCCTCTGTCCATGGGCTTTCCCAGGCAAGAACGCTGGAGTGGGCTGCCATACCTTCTCACTCCGTCTCACTGTGGCTTCTGCCTTGCCTTTGGAAGTAGAACATCCTTTCTGGTCGTCTCCAGTCTTTTCTGTCTACGGTTGTTCAGCCATTAGTTGTGATTTTGTTGTTTCTGTGTGAGGAGCTGAGCTCAGGTCCTTATCTTGGTCTGAGATCCTCTTTGGTGTTTAAATTGGTGTTCCACTCCGTTCCTTACCTCACCAGTCTCATAGGATGGTGTTCTTCCCCACTATTTGAGCCCCTGACAAATTGGCCTTTTAAATTTTCCCAAATTTTCCACTTTCTTTCCAGCTCCAGGAGCCTGCCCCAGGCAGCATGTTTCCTCTTTATTTTGATCCCTCTCAGCCTTCCTCGAGCCAGAACTCCAGGGAACTTCAATTGCACTTGATGGATGTACAATGCATCCGTCAGCTTCCACACTCAGAGGTCAAGAGCTGGTGTGTGAATCTGTCGAGTTCCTGCCCTTCTTTCCAAGGCCAGTGGCTTCATCTTGCCCGTATATCAAGGTTCATTCTCTTCCACTGTGACTCAGCAGCTTCACATCCCAGGCCCTTCCCCTTCCTTCTACTTGAACCTTAAATTTGATCCTAGATGCTTTCTTTGCAATGACATCACAAGGTCATTGCAACTCTAGAAACACCAAGTCCCCTGGTTTAGAGTGAGCCTCCAAGGATGCCCCTGTAAAGACATTGCTTTTATAAACCTAGACTCCATGCCATGGGCTTGCCAAGGCTTTTCCAGGGAGCATGGTCTTGGGAAGAGGCACCAGGAATCAGACTTAATATAAGAGAGAGTCGTGAAACACAATGAAAAGCACAAGAACTGCAGGAAATGAAATCCTGGAAGTCAAATAAGGCAGGAAGTTGATCTGAAGCCTTGAAGGAGGTCCCTTGATGAATGAACTCGAAGGATCCCACACATTTCTGGACCTTTTGATTCTCCAGTAGTTAAGGAGATAGAATTCATAGTCTGCTCCATGGGTCCTTGACTGCTGGGTGTGATGATAATAGATTGTTTCCATTCTGCAGAATATGGCACCTGACTCTCCTTGACTCCACCCCTGCCTCCCCAACAACTCACAGAGCTCCAGTCCCCCCGTCTCCGTGGAGCCTCCTAGGCAGTCAGTCTCTGAGGGCACCTACCATACTCAGTTGCCCCTTGTAGTGTGTCTGGCATTAGGTAGATACCATTTGCTTGTTAAATTGGTAAATAAAAACCAAGTTCTGGGACTTCCCTGGTGGTCCAGTGGTTAAGAATCCGCCAATGCAGGTGACACAGGTTCAATCCCTGGTCCAGGAAGATCCCACATGACTCGGAGCAACTAAGCCCATGCTCCACAACCACAGAGCCCGTGTGCCACAACTACCGAATCCCACGCACCTACAGCCCATCCTCTGCAACAGGAGAAGCCACTGCAATGAGAAGCTCGTGCACAACAATAGAGAGTAGCCAATGCTTGCCGCCACCTAGAGAAAGCCCCGCACAACGAGGAACACCCAGCACAGCCAAAAATAATAAAACTTTTTTAAAAACACAAAGTTCTCTCTAATTTCCCATGAACGTTGAGATCTAAAGCAGCTTAATTAATTCATTCACTTTAAAATGAAAATTTACTTTGAAACTCTGTAATTTTTTTTAAGGGGCCATGAGAATAGAAAAGATTAACAAACCTATTGAATGCTTGGTACTGGATAGGTTGTTTAACACACTTTATTTGAATTAGTCCTGAATTTAATATCTAGGAACTATCTGTACCATTTTATAAATCAAAAACAGAAACACAAGAGGAGAAGCGGCATACCCAAGCAAGACACAGAGTTCAATTCCAACCTAGTTCTGCTGACTCCAAAGACTGGGTTTCACTTCCTCACAGTGTCTCATACAATTCAGAGTTTTCAGTATATGATGTATTAAATCCCAAATTAGACTATTCTCTGTAATTGGGTATATACTAATTTCTAATTCTTGTAAGAGCTGGTTTCAAGCATAAGAAACTTGGTATGAATGCACCATATATTTAAAAAGATAGAAGCAGCTACTGCAAGTCAGGCCTAAAAATCACAACTCTAAGGAACTTTCCAAATGAAATTTCTGTTTCCTCTCTTTTTCTGTTTGTTTCAATTTTTTTCTAAGCCAAGTTAGAGTGAAAGGAAGCTCTTGGTAGACCGTTCCACAGAGAAGAGTGATTTGTCTTCATTAGTATTCTAGTTTTTAGTATGCAAATTACATGCACTTTTCCTTTCTCTTATTTGTACCAGTGGCAAATTATAATTCACTCCCACTGAGGCAATGCCATTGAAAATGAAAAAAAAAAAAAAAGTCCAATCTTTAAAATTAGCCAGACTTCCTTTGATTTAGGCAGGAGTATAGGGGCCAACCTGAATGCATGTGGTCAGCTGAAAGGACTTTCCAAAGTACTTTTTTCTAATTTTGGCTTCCCAGGTGGCGCTAGTGGTAAGGAATCTGCCTGCCAATGCAGGAAGCACAGAGATGTGGGTTCAATCCCTGGGTTGGGAAGATCCCCTGGAAGAGATAATGGCAACCCACTCCAGTATTCTTGCCTGGAAAATTGTACGAACAGAGGAAACTGGAGGGCTACAGTCCCTGGGATAGCAAAGAGTCAGACATGACTGAGCGCTCATGCACACAGGTGCCATTTAATGGCTGGTTTCCTGGTTTTCCCCCCACTTTAATGTTTCTAAAAGCAGGAAGCACTTCACTGTTAATACAGATATTTAAGGTTTTCATATGTCTTTATTTTGCCCCATTTGGGGGGTTGTGTCTCACAGTTGATTGTCTCTTGGAATTGAGTGAATCTAGGACCCCCGATTCACAGAGGGGCAGAGAGGCTTAGAGGGCTGCAGTCCACAGGGTCGCAAAGAGTTGGACATGACTGAGCAACTGAACAAAAGCAACAGGAGGCCAAGTGAGGACTCGGCTTCCAGGGTAACCACTCAAGAGTCTGACTGTGATCCCCAGAAGGGAGGCTGCCTCCCCGACTAGAGGCTACATTAGCTAAAGGAAGAAGAGGAGGAGTGTGGACAGCACCACTCGAAGGCCAGGCTTGTGTTCTGAAACGGACCTGAGGTTGAAGCTTACATTAAATTAGTGAGTTAGGTCTGCTGGGGTCATAATACAAGGAGGCTCTTCTAACTACTGACACTGACCTAAAAGCTCCTTTTTCTGTCTGAGATGCCCTCAGGGAGTGAGAACAGAACTCAAATGGGGCATGTTGGGAGTAAGTGACTGGAGGAAAATAAAGCCTGTTCCTGATTGAATCTCAACAAAGTTGCTTGTTCAAAAAGCTGCTTACTCAGCTTAGGTCACAAGCTTCCCAGGTGACTCAGTGGTAAAAAGAAAAAAGAATCCACCTGCCAATGCAGGAGACACAGGTTCAATCCCCAAGGTGGGAAGATCCCCTGAAGAAGGAAACGACAACCCAATCCAGTATTCTTGCCTGGAGAATTCCACAGACAGAGGAGCCTGGTGGGCTACAGTCCATGGGGTCGCAAAGAGCCAGACATGACTGAGCAACTAAACAACAACAGCTTAGGTCACATATGACTCTCAGGGTGAGGTGCCCACATGCAACACACTGCTCTCCTGGGCAGCATCCACTGTTCAGGATGTAGGGGGCTGGGCAGATGGGGACTGCGGTCGTGAAATTAAAAGATGCTCACTACTTGGAAGGAAAGTTATGACCAACCTAGACAGCATATTAAAAAGTAGAGACATCACTTTGCCAACAAAGTCCGTCTAGTCAAGGCTATGGTTTTTCCAGTGGATAGAAGAGTTGGACTATAAAGAAAGCTGAGTGCCGAAGAATTGATCCTTTTGAACTGTGGTGTTGGAGAAGACTCTTGAGAGTCCCTTGGACTGCAAGGAGATCCAACAAGTCCATTCTAAAGGAAATCAGTCCTGGGTGTTCATTGGAAGGACTGATGCTAAAGCGGAAACTCCAATACTCTGGCCACCTGATGTAGAGAGCTGACTCATTTGAAAAGACCCTGATGCTGGGAAAGATTGAAGGTGGGAGGAGAGGGGACGACAGAGGATGAGATGGTTGGATGGCATCACTGACTCGATGGACATGAGTTTGGGTAAACTCCAGCAGTTGGTGATGGGCAGGGAGGCCTGGTGTGCTGCAATCCATGGGGTCGCAAAGCGTCAGACACGACTGAGTGACTGAACTGAACTGAACTGAGTCCTTTACTGGTAGGATGTTATTCATTTTTCTTAGGGTGAAGAATAGGCTTAATAATGATAAGAAATTATTATAAAATAAAGATTATAGTAAATTACAATAATAGCAATATTTGGCAATATCAGAAAGATACATATTTGGTTGTCCACAGTGAGGTAGAGAAGGGAACAGATTCTACTGACATCTAGTGTGTAGAAGCCAGTACTGGACTCTTTGGATAGAATTCACTGTGTGCAGCCCACATTTAAGGAGAGGGGACTAGCGCTCCATCTCCGTGAAGGAGGGAGTAGCTACATATATTACTTGGAATTTTAAGCACAGGAGATTTGCCTATTCCCTCCTACTTACTTGGGAATCCCTGGTGGCTCAGATGATAAAGAATCCACCTGCAATGTAGTAGACACAAGTTTGATCCCTGGGCCAGAAAGATCCCTGGAAGAAGGAAATGGCTACCCACTCCATTATTCTTGCCTGGGAAATCCCATGGACATAGAAACCTGGCGGGCTACAGTCCATGGGGGTCTCAAGAGTCAGACACGATTTCGTGATTAAATCACCACCAACAACCCACTTATTTACCTACATATTCAATCATGTATTTATATTGGTGTAGAGGATTGAATGGGCTTCCCAGGTGGCACTAGTGGTAAAGAACCCACCTGCCAATGCAGGAGACAAAAAACTTGGGTTTGACTCCTGGATTACAAAGATCAGCTGGAGGAGGGCATGGCAACCCACCCCAGGATTCTTGCCTGGAGAATCACCATGGACAAAGGAGCCTGGGGGACTATGGTTCATAGGGTCACAGAAAGTTGGGACATGACTGAAGCGACTTAGGATGCAGGCACACAGTGGATTGAATGACAGCTCCACAAAAGTTATATGCACATCGCAGCCCTTGCACCCTGTGAGTGCGACATTATTTGGGAAAAGGGTCTTTGCAGATGTAATTAAATAAGGATCTTGAAATGAGATCATCCTGGGTTATCAGGGTGAGTCCTAAACCCAAGGACAAATGTTCTTACAAGAGAAAGAAGAGAAGACACAGAGGAGAAGACCATGTGAAGATGAAGGCAGTGGCTGGAATGATGCAGCCACAGGTCAAGAGCCATGTGGAGCCAGCAGGAGCTAAAAGAGACAAAGACTAGATTCTCCAATAGATCCCATCACCGAGCATCACCCTGCTAACACCTTGATGCCAGACCTCTAGCCTTTAGACTTTAGGCTTCCTATTAAGTCCTCTAGTTTGTTACAGCAGCCATAGGAAACTGATACAGTCAGTATGGGCTATGGAGACTCAAGTTTTTTTGAAGTATGGACTTTTGTATATATAGTTAAGTCCCCTGCATTCAAATGAGTTCCTTTCTGAGGGCATGTTCTTAAGTCCAATTTGTTTGTAAGTCCAACAAAGTTACTCTAGGTACCCAACTAACACAATAGGCTACATAATACTGAATAATAATAGGTCTATAACACTTATCACACAAATAATACATTAAAGACAAATACAAAAAATAAACACATTTTTAATCTTATGTTACAGTACCTTGAAAAGCACAGTAGTACAACAGCTGGCACACAGGGGCACGTTCACATCTTTGCAAGTTCTCCAAGATGGGGGCCTCCTGTAACCTATATATAATTTTTATCTATGAGCTTATTTTATGATCCAGCACTAAAGTATTCAGTTTATGGCTCTGGTCACTGGGGACTCTCTTAGTCGGCAGCAGCAGTTTTCCCCAGGCATCCGTACCTCCCACCCTGGTGTGTGTTGCAAGTTCTTTGAGTACCCTCTCTGAGGTCCAGGGCTGACCCTGCTCAGCAGAGTCTCTGAGTCAGTTCTGCATAGAGGGAGGCCATCTCCAAATCCTAAACCAAAAAATGACCTTTAATGTTTTACTGCTCTTTAACTATTCAGGCACCCATCAGTACACCCAAGAATGTTAGCATTGCTTACAATCCAGAAAGCTTGCCACGGAGAAGAGAATTAAGCCAGAATTCTGGCACTGTGCAGGTTTTTCTATGCCCCTCCCCAGTTTGGGAGGCTTCCCTGATGGCTCAGAGGGTAAAGAATCAGCCTGAAATGCAGAAGACCTGGGTTGGATCCCTGGTTCGGGAAGATCCCTTGGAGAAGAGAATACTACCCATTCTAGTATTCTTGCCTGGAGAATTCCATGGATAGATTTTACATGTTTTAGCCTATGTTTTATACATATCCTTGCATAGCATTAATAAGAGGAGGCAGAAACAAAAGCATGCTTCCAGAATTCTTCAAAGTTGGCCTCTTTCACTGAAATATTTTCGTGAGAAAGAAAAAGAAAGGAAAGACAACCTTTCTGTTAGCAGATTCAGAATTCCAGGTAATCTGGGTCAGGCATATATCCAATTAACCAGGGCACCTTTAGCTAGACTGAATGAAAGCCAGAATCCCAGCTTCCCAGAGGAATTTCCCTGAAGTGTTGAGGATGACAATCACAGTTGTCCTTAAGTTGTCATATGAAGAAACAAAAACTTCTTTGTAACTTTAGACTTTGTCAGCTGGAAAGGACTGATATTCAGTTGCTACATGTCTCATAGAATTATTGTCTTTTTCTTCACAGCAGATTGATTTGTTCTGAGAACTGCTAATGATGTGAAGAGTACAGATGATTGAGAAACAATCAAAAGACTCAATCTCTGTTTCCCCCAACCTGCACCCTCTTCAGAACTTCCCATGTTCATTAATGCTTCTGGTTTATTAGTCTTGAAGCTGGGGTGTCACCACTGGTCGCTTAATTTTTTCCCTCCTCCCTTTCTTCTCCTCTTCTTCACTCTCTCCCTACCCCATCCAAACACCAAGTACAGCCTATCTTTACTTCTTGAAGACTTTTATATCTATTTGATTACTTTGCTTCTCACAGACATCACCCTAACCCAAACCCTCATCACTTTATTTCTGGAATATTGCAAGGTTGTGTGTTTTTTTGTTTGTTTGTTTGTTTGTTTGTTTGTTTGTTTTTGGCCGCACTGGGTCTTCCTTGCTGTGAGAGGGCTTCCTCTAGCTGTGGTCTCTCTACTCCCGCACTGGGTCTTCGTTGCTGTGAGAGGGCCTCCTCTAGCTGGGGTCTCTCTACTCCCGCACGGGGTCTTCGTTGCTGTGAGAGGGCTTCCTCTAGCTGGGGTCTCTCTACTCCCGCACTGGGTCTTCGTTGCTGAGAGAGGGCTTTCTCCAGCTGTGGTCTCTCTACTCTTCAGTTGCAGCGTGCGGACTTCTCCTGTGGTGGCTTCTCATGTGGCAGAGCATGGGCTCTAGAGTGCACAGGCTTCCGTAGTTGGGGCTTAGTTGCCTGGCAGCATGCAGAAGGCTCCTCAACCAGGGACCAAACCCATGTCCCCTGCACTGGCAGGTGGATTCTCAACCCCTGGACCACGAGGGATGTCTGCAAGACTTTTAATTACTCACTTTCAGCCTCTCCACTGTGTTTCCTAATGTTCGCAAATGCATAATCATATTTCCTAAACACAGTCCTGTAGCTTGGTATTCCTCACCTCATCATCCTATGATGTGTCCCCAGGGCCTGAACAAGAAGGTCCACACTCTTTATTGTTCCTTTTACGTTCTCCCAGATCCCAAGTTGAGCACACCAACTATAACTCCCGCAACTCAAAAATGACATGAAACTTACATGCTTGCTGAACTGATTATAAACCTGGACAGACCCATATTTCTGCCTGTTACAGTTTTCTCCCATTCTTCCCTTTGTCTCAAGTGCCCTTCCTTCTTCTTTCCACTAAATCATCCATAACTTAAATCTCTGCCCTAAAGGTGAGCTCCTCTCTTAAGGAGCCACCAATACATGTCATCAGTTTCAAGTGAGGGCTTCCGCCTTTAAACTCCTGTGTCCTCACTGGCCATTCCAATATTTTCCAAACTGAGTCCCACAGAAGGGTGCTATGGCAGTGTATCTCAAATTTTGCCACACATGAGGATCACCTGGAAGGCTGAGAGATTGCTGAGCCTCAACCAGAATTTCTGAAACGGCAGGTCTGTGGTGGTACAGAATGTGTATCTCTAACAAAACCCAGGTGCTTCGGTTCCTTATTATTATTATTATTGAAATACAGTTGATTTACAACGTTGTGATAATTTCTGCTGTACAGCAAAGTGACTCAGTTACACACATTCTTTTCATTTAAAATGTTTTCCATTATGGTGCATCCCAGGAGATTGGATATAGTTCCGTATGCTATGCAGTAGGAACTTGCTCATCTATCCTATATGTAATAAGATCCAGGTGCTCTGGATGCTGCTGGTCTATGGACCACAGCTGCTGCTGCTGCTGCTAAGTCGCTTCAGTCGTGTCTGACTCTGTGCAACCCCACAGACAGCAGCCCACTAGGCTCCCCAGTCCCTGGGATTCTCCAGGCAAGAACGCTGGAGTGGGTTGCCGTTTCCTTCTCCAATGCATGAAACTGAAAAGTGGAAGTGAAGTCGCTCAGTCGTGTCCGACTCTTATCGACCCCATGGACTGCAGCCCACCAGGCTCCTCCGTCCATGGGATTTTCCAGGCAAGAGGACTGGAGATGGACCACAGCTAGAGTACCACTATGATTTCTACTGAGCTTCCTAGGTGGTACCAGTGATCAAGAGCATGCCTGCAAATGCAGGAGATGCTAGAGACTCGGGTTTGATCCCTGGGTTGGGAAGATTCCCTGGAGAAGGAAATGGCAACCCACTTCAGTACTCTTGCCTGGGAAATCCTATGGTTTTAAAAGTGTTTGTGTCCATCAGAATCTTCTAGGATGCTGGCAAAAAGGGTAGATTTCAGAGCATACATGTTTATGATCCGATGAGGCAAGTGTGGGCCAGGCCAGTCCTTTAAAAAAAAAAAAAAAAAGCCCAGGGTAATTCCTACTGAGTTGGTCCTCTTGTCTGCCCAAGAGGTTTTGTTCTGGAAAGTGCAGGCGCTCTCATTTCTGAGGATAACAATGATGACCCTTTTTGGCTTTTGTCACTTAGCATCCTGTGGCCCTTCTCTATGAGGAATTGGTCTATTGTTCTAGATAGTTAGTCTTTGAGAAAAAGTTTCTTTTTTTCTCAGTCTCTAACACAGTTATCCCCATGGGGAAGAATATTCAAATATGTTGGATATCACCTGGTTAGAAAAAGATAATTCCTGTGACTTATTAATCCCTATGAATTCTTCTGATGTACTGTGAAAGTAAGGTAAGTATTGAATAGTGAGTAGGGGTGGGTGGCTGGGCGGGAGGGCTCAGACTGGGCTTTGTGAAATGGCCTCGGGCCGCTTTGAATTCCCAGGGTGGGCCTTGAGTCTCCCTGATGTGCAGACATGAAGGCCAGGCCTCATTTTCCTCTATTGCTTGGGATGAGAACCCATTTGTCGAATGCCTGTGTTTAAGGCACATTCTGATTTCTAAGCTCAAACTAAGCCACTTTGTCCTGTACTTGCAGGCAGTTTCTCATGAATGATTAACAGGTGAATCCAAATGTCACTTTCATTTCGATTTAAAGAATGAAAAAAGATTGAGGGCACAGACTAAGTGAGAAGGATGGTTTTTCAGTTCTGTCTTGTCTGATTGCTTAATGTTTCCGCAAGGACATGTGCATGGGATAAAGAGGAGCTGGGGGAGGGGTGGGCAGGGTGCTGGAGATGCTACAGGCATCTTCCCAGGAGCTCCACGTGTATGGTATGGAGAGACTGTAGAGTGGGGTTCTCTCTCTTGCCATGACCAGTCTGGAGAGGTGCCCTCACTGCCTAATGGAGAAACTAGGGAAAGAGGTAAGGAAATGATCACCTTCATAAAAAAAAATCAGAATTTTAAAAATTGCATAGTTTAGTTTAAAATAGCATTTTCCTAAACATGTTTCGGAGAAGGCGATGGCACCCCACTCCAGTACTCTTGCCTGGAAAATCCCATGGATGGAGGAGCCTGGTGGGCTGCAGTCCACGGGGTCACTAAGAGTCGGACACGACTGAGCAACTTCACTTCCACTTTTCAGTTTCATGCATTGGAGAAGGAAATGGCAACCCACTCCAGTGTTCTTGCCTGGAGAATCCCAGGGACGGGGAGCCTGGTGGGTTGCCATCTATGGGGTCGCAGAGAGTCGGACACGACTGAAGCGACTTAGCAGCAGCAAACATGTTTAATTACTGTTAGCTTTTCCCTGGACAGTGTTCCCCAAAACAGTTGGTAGAAAATGTTTGTATAGAACTATATTTATTTCTGGGTCTAATAATAGAATTGTGCCAGAACTTTCAACCCTTTATTTTAATTATTTTAAAGTAATTTCAGAAGTGTGAACTTTCCCTAGTATCACAGATGATTGTAGAATATTCTCATGCACCTCAGGACTATCACAGTGTTTTAAAGTACAAATTAAAACTAGTTTCAAGAAATTGAATTAAGTAAATATTTATTAACTTTAGGGAAAAGGAATTTTTAAGAACTAGACTTTATGTCAAGTAAATTCCAAATTTTAGAGCTGGAGAAAAACTTACAGTGCAAACTGAGGGTCAGAGAGGACGTCACCTGAGTAAGTGGCAAAAGTCTGAATGTGCAACGAAAGGAAACGTTGGTGAGGGGTGGGGAAGGGGACAGCACAACTCTGCATCAGTTCAGTTCAGTTCAGTTGCTCAGTCGTGTCCAACTCTTTGTGACCACATGGACTGCAGCACACCAGGCCTCCCTGTCCATCACCAACTCCCGGAGTACACTCAGACTCACGTCCATTGAGTTGGTGATCCATCCAACCATCTCATCCTCTGTCGTCCCCTTCACCCACCTTCAATCTTTCCCAGCATCAGGGTCTTTTCCAATGAGTCAGCTCTTTGCATGAGGTGGTCAAAGTATTAGAATTTCACCTTCAGCATCAGTCCTTTCAATGAACACTCAGGACTGATCTCCTTTAGGATGGACTAGTTGACTCTCCTTACAGTCCAAGGGACTTTCAAGAGTCTGCTCCAACACCACAGGTCAAAAGCATCAGTTCTTCAATGCTCAGCTTTCCTTATAGTCCAACTCTCACATCCATACATGACCACTGGAAAAACCATAGCCTTGACTAGATGGACCTTTGTTGGCAAAGTAATGTCTCTGCTTTTGAATATGCTATCTAGGTTGGTCATAACTTTCCTTCCAAGGAGTAAGCGTCTTTTAATTTCATGGCTGCAGTCACCATCTGCAGTGATTTGGGAGCCCAAAAAAATAAAGTCAGCCACTGTTTCCATTGTTTCCCCATCTATTTTGCCATGAAGTGATGGGACTGGATGCCATAATCTTCATTTTCTGAATGTTGAACTTTAAGCCAACTTTTTCACTCTCCTCTTTCACTTTCATCAAGAGGTTCTTTGGTTCTTCACTTTCTGCCATAAGGGTGGTGTCATCTGCAACTATCTGCATGCTCAGTAACTGAATTGTGTCTGATTCTTTTGTGGTGCCACGGACTGTTGCCCACCAGGTTTCTCTGTCCATGAGATTTCCCAGGCAAAAATACTGAAGTGGGTTGCCATTTCCTTCTCCAGGAGATATTCCTGACCCAGGGATCAAAGCAGCATCTCCTGCTTTGCAGGCAGATTCTTTACCAGTGAGCCACCTGGGAAGCCCCATACAAGGGAATATAACACAATTACTAGGAAGAATAAGAATTAATATTTCACTGATTCAAAGGAACATCCCTTATGCATTGCTGAGTACAAAAGAAGCAAGTTTACAAAGGAATATGTGTCCTATGATCTCAATTTTGAAAACAAAACAAGAAGCAAAACTATATGTGAATAAACATGTTTTGATATTTTTGAGCATCAGAAAAAACCTTGAAAGAATATTTCAAACTGTTGGCACCGGATATCTAGGAATAGACAAGAATGAGTTCTTTTCTTCAGTTTTTTTTTCCTTTAATGTGTCCATGTTGGTTGCTTGGGGGCACTGACTCTGTATTGCATTTGTAGATAAATGGAAAATTCAGGTAGGTATTTCTTATCAAAAGCACTCAAAAAGGAAGGCCTCAAAGTGTTCCAAAAATTTTTGTTAGAAAAAACTACCAGTCTTTTTCTCCCCTTTAAGTTAGCCAGAGTGACCTGTCAACTGTCAGACAGATGAGAACTTGGGAGGTTCTTGGGTGCAGTTGATTTGTCCACAGGTACTGAATGCTCTTCCCTGCAATGCTTTTGAGATGATTAATCTACATACTAAGAAGGAGGGACTTTCGAACAAAGGTGAACCTCACTGCTGCTTAAATTATATCTAAAAAGTTGCTTGAAGTGTTTTAAATATTAAGAATAGAAATGTGCAATCAAAAGATCCCTAATTAGAGCAATTTTATCATGTAACCAATCTACAGTATAAAAAGTAGATCAGTTACCTGATGAAATTGCTCTAATAAGGGATCTTTTCATTGAACTGATGCTTTCAAATTGTGGTACTGGAGAAGATACTTGAGAGTCCCTTGGACAGAAAGGAGATCCAACCAGTTCATCCTAAAGGAGATCAGTCCTGGGTGTTCATTGGAAGGACTGATGTTGAAGCTGGAACTCCAATACTTTGGCCACCTGATGCGAATGGTGGACTCACTGGAAAAGACCCTGATGCTGGGAAAGATTGAAGGCAGGAGAAGGGGATGACAGAGGATGAGATGGCTGGATGGCATCACTGACACAATGGACATGAGTTTGAGCAAACTCCAGGAGATAGTGATGGACAGGGAAGCCTGGTGTGCTGTAGTCCATGGGGTCACAAAGAGTCAGACATGACTGAGCAACTGAACAACAACAAACCGATCTACTAGAGAGCATTACTGTCAGTCCAGAGGGAAGCCAAATCAGCACCCCGTATATTGTCATTGGTCTCTAGGGGTTTGTCATGGAGATGAAAAATCTAAATTAGAGAATGTAATGAAACAAAAAATAATCTCTCTGTACGGTGACATCTACCACTCTCAGTGCTGTAGACATTCAAAGAATGAACAAATGAATAAAGACTGCCAGATTTGGATAAAGGCTACAAAGAAAATGTTTGCATAATTAGAAATAAAATATAAAATAAAAATTCAAGTCTCTGCAAAATGTCATGATTACTTAAGGAAAATAATTCATTCCAATAACCAAAATATAAAGGAATTGAAATTTTTTTGAAATTGTCCTAAAGGACAACATATGCCCTTTAACCTCCTCCTTGAATTAATTGTGATTTTAAAGGTGGCTGCAAAGGTGGCTGAGTCCTTGATTTACTTAAGTGTTTTCTCAGTTTCTTCTTCTAAGGACTCTGAAGGGAACCTATTTTGTAAATCTGAACATGAGGCTGCTGCTCCAAATATCCGTTAAGGAGATGTACTGATTTTTCCTTGGCAATGTTTGCATCTTCAGTGGAGCTCTCAGAAATCGTCTCAAGAGCTCTGTAGGCTTGCCTTCTTTTCTGGGCAGTCTTCCAGCCAGGGAAGGAATTGAAGCATTTAGTGCTCAGCCCTTCGGACATTAGTGGTCTCCCTGCCAAGGCTGCCTAGGACTAAACTGATTCCTGAATGTTGCAATTACCAAGAGCATCGTTATTATGAATGATGGATACTCATGTAGTCTTCTCATTTTGCAAAGTGCTTTATAGTCATGGTGCATGCTCAGTCATGTTCGACTCTTTGCAACCCCATGGACCATAGCCTGCCAGGCTCCTCTGTCCATAAGACTCTCCAGGCAAGAATACTAGAGTGGGTTGCCGTTTCCTCCTCTAGGGTATCTCCCCCACCCAGGGATTGAAACCATATCTTTTGCATTGACAGGTGGATTCTTTACCTCCATGCTACCTGAGAAGCCCATGCTTTATAATTGTATTCCCTTATTAGTTTTTAGATGTTAATGCCTAATTACAGTATGCTTTGGCCAAGTCTTAAAAGGATTGGCTTCTGGGGTGGCGGATCCAGTCCTTTCCCCTACTGGGCTGAATGCACATGGACTCATTGATCTCAGTTCCTCAGGGATACCCCTATGCCCTGAGAATAGGAAGCAAACCAAGTAAATCCTGTCCTGATCCAGAGCTATATTTCGCCTTTTTTTTCCAGGTTACCATTTCTGCTATAAGGATTGAGTACTTATTGCTGTACTCAGCAGCAAAGACCACCTCCTTCCCTTGGATCTGACAAATATTTCTAGTTTCAGTCACTAGGAAATAATTCTATCAGAAGCATATGAATAGCTTGAAGGTATTTTTAAGATAGTGGAGGCACTTATACTGTGATGTATATTGCATCAGTAAATGTATATCTTTTTCTAAAACAATGCCACTTTTCTCTAAGCAAAAACCATGCTTCTTGTCTTATTATCTATTGGCATGACTTATCAGGACTTCACAATCCAGCTGAGCCACTGAGTGAGCAAAATATTCCCTAAAGTTTTCAAAGCATTCTAAAGAAGTTTAGAAATACAGTTAGTTCTTTTCAGTTATGAAAGAGAAGCAATTAGAATCTGGATGGATCAGAACTAGAACAAAAAGTTTCACAATTCATATGGAAGCACAGAAGACCCTCAGTAGCCAAAGCACTATTGAGAAAGAAGAATGGAGCTGGGGGAATCAACCTTCCTGACTTCAGATTATACTACAAAGCTACAGTCATCAAGACACTTTGGTACTGACACAAAAACAGAAATATAGAGCAATGGTCCAAGATAGAAAGCCTGGAAATAAACCCATGCACCTAAGAGTACATTATTTTTGACTAAGGAGGCAAGAATGGGACAAAGACAGCCTCTTCAATAAATGGTGCTGGGAACACTGGACAGCTACACCTTCGAAGGAAAGTTATGACCATCCTAGATAGCATATTGAAGAGCAGAGATATTACTTTGCTAACAAAGGTCCAACTAGTCAAGGCTATGGTTTTTCCAGTGGTCATGTATGGATGTATGGATGTGAGAGTTGGACTGTGAAGAAAGCTGAGTGCCGAAGAATTGATGCTTTTGAACTGTAGTGTTGGAGAAGACTCTTGAGAGTCCCTTGGACTGCAAGGAGATCCAACCAGTCCATTCTAAAGGAGATCAGTCCTGGGTGTTCATTGGAAGGACTGATGCTCAAGCTGAAACTCCAATACTTTGGCCACCTCATGTGAAGAGTTAATTCATTGGGAAAGACCCTGATGCTTGGAGGGATTGGGGGCAGGAAGAAAAGGGGATGACAGAGGATGAGATGGCTGGATGGCATCACCGACTCTATGGACATGAGTTTGAGTGAACTCCGGGAGTTGGTGATGGACAGGGAGGCCTGGCTTGCTGTGATTCATGGGGTCACAAAGAGTCGGACATGACTGAGCGACTGAACTGAACTGACACGTAAAAGAATGAAATTAGAACATTTCCTAACACCATACACAAAGATAAACTCAAAATGTATTAAAGACCTAAATGGAAGACCTGAAACTGTAAAATTCTTAGAGGAAAACAAACATAGGCAAAACACTCAATGACATAAATCAAAACAAGATGCTCTATGACCCACCTCTAGAGTAAGGGAAATAAAAACAAAAGTAAAGAAGAGGGACCTGATTAATCTTAAAAGCTTTTGCACAGCCAAGGAAACTATAAGCAAGGTGAAAAGACAACCCTCAGAATGGGAGAAAAATAATTGCAAAGAAACAACCGACAAAGGATTAGTTTTCAAAATATACAAGTAGCTCATACATCTCAATGCCGAAAAACAAATCAAAAAGTGGGGAAAAGACCTAAACAGACATTTCTCCAAAGAAGACATACAGATGGCTAACAAACACACGAAAAGGTGCCCAACATCGCTCATTATTAGAGAAATACAAATCAAAACCACAATGAGATATCACCTCACACCAGTCAGAATGGCCATCATTAAAAAGTCTACAAACAATAAATGCTGGAGAGGGTGTGGAGGAAAGGGAATGCTCTTCCACTGTTGGTGGGAATGTAAACTGATACAGCCATTATGGAAGACGGTATGGAGATTCCTTAAAAAACTGGGAATAAAACCACCATATGACCCAGAAATCCCATTCCTAGGCATATACCCTGAGGAAACCAAAATTGAAAAATACACACATATTACAATGTTCATTCCAGCACTATTACAATAGCTAGTACATGAAACCAACCTAGATGTCCTTCAACAGATGAATGGATAAAGAAATTGTGGTACATATACACAGTGGAATATTCAGTTCAGTTCATTTCAGTCACTCAGTCGTGTCCAACTCTTTGTGACCCCATGAGTCACAGCACGCCAGGCCTCCCTATCCATCACCAACTCCTGGAGTTCACCCAAACCCATGTCCATTGTGTCAGTGATACCATCCAGCCATCTCATCCTCTGTCATCCTCTTCTCCTCCTGCCCCCAATCCCTCCCAGCATCAGGGTCTTTTCCAATGAGTCAACTCTGTTCATGAGGTGGCCAAAGTATTGGAGTTTCAGCTTGAGCATCAGTCCTTCCAATGAACACCCAGGACTGATCTCCTTTAGAATGGACTGGTTGGATCTCCTTGCAGTCAAGGGACTCTCAAGAGTCTTCTCCAACACCACAGTTCAAAAACATCAATTCTTCGGGGCTCAGCCTTCTTCACAGTCCAACTCTCACATCCATACATGACCACTGGAAAAACCATAGCCTTGACTAGACAGACCTTTGTTGACAAAGTAATGTCTCTGCTTTTGAATATGCTATCTAGGTTGGTCATAACTTTCCTTCCAAGGAGTAAGCGTCTTTTAATTTCATAGCTGAAATCACCATCTGCAGTGATTTTGGAGCCCAGAAAAATAAAGTCTGACACTGTTTCCACTGTTTCCCCATCTATTTCCCATGAAGTGATGGGACCAGATGCCATGATCTTCATTTACTGAATGTTGAGCTTTAAGCCAACTTTTTCACTCTCCTCTTTCACTTTCATCAAGAGGCTTTTGAGTTCCTCTTCACTTTCTGCCATAAGAGTGGTGTCATCTGCATATCTGAGGTTATTGATATTTCTCCCGGCAATCTCTATTCCAGCCTGTGCTTCTTCCAGCCCAGTGTTTCTCATGATGTACTCTGCATATAAGTTAAATAAGCAGGGTGACAAAATACAGCCTTGACGTACTCCTTTCCCAATTTGGAACCAGTCTGTTGTTCCATGTCCAGTTCTAACTGTTGCTTCCTGACCTGCATATAGGTTTCTCAAGAGGCAGGTCAGGTGGTCTGGTATTCCCATCTCTTTCAGAATTTTCCACAGTTTATTGTGATCCACACAGTCAAAGGCTTTGGCATAGTCAATAAAACAGAAATAGATGCTTTTCTGGAACTCTCTTGCTTTTTTGATTATCCAGCGCATATTGGCAATTTGATCTCTGGTCTATTACTCAGCCATAAAAAGGAATGCATTTGAGTCAGTTCTAATGAAGTGATGAACCTAGAAACTATTATACAAAATGAAGTAAGTCAGAAAGAGAAAGATAAATATCATATTCTAACGCACATATACGGAATCCAGAAAAATGGTACTGAAGAATTTACTTACAGGGCAGCAATGGAGAAACAGACATAGAGAACAGACTTATGGATGTGGGGAGAGGGGAGGAGAGGGTGAGATGCATGGAAAGAGTAACATGGAGACTTACATTACCATATGTAAAATAGATAGACAACAGGAATTTGCTGTATGGCTCAGGAAACTCTAACAGGGGCTCTGTATCAATCTAGAGACATCAGATGGGGGAGGGGATGGGAGGGAGGTTCAAAAGGAGGGGAATATATGTATACCTATGGCTGATTCATGTTGAAGTTTGACAGAAAACAACAAAATTCTGTAAAGCAATTATCCTTCAATAAAAAATAAATAAAATTTTTTTAAAAAAGAAGAAGCTGGATGGCTCTAGATTTTGATGGACTCAGGCACTGTGAGGGTCTCTCGTGGAGTCTGGGGCCTCCTAGTTCAAGGTCAAAGTCAGAGTGTTGGCCTCCCATAATGGTGTCATTGATTAGCCTTCCATACCTGGACTGGTCAGGAATTGAAGGACAATATTGCTATTCTGGCCATCTGTAATTGTCTCATTAGTTAGGGATGCTCCCATTATGAATCTCCCTGTCCCTATGGAGGTGAAGCTAAAGGCCCCACACAACTCTCTTCACACCCTTCGTTGTTGGGGTGAACGTGGACACTGCGACCTTTCCTCCTTTCCCTGAGACCGGATCTCCTTGCCATCCTCTACTGTCCTCCCAAACTTACCCAATGGCCACAGCCCAGTGGAACTGGGGTGCCCGCCACAGGTGGTTGCAGAAGGATGTGAGGAAGTGACTTTGGTATCTTTCTCGCTGGTTTCAATTCTAGAAGAACTAGAGCAACAGGCAGAAGTGAAGTGAAGTGCTATTCCCCCATTAGGATTGACTGTGGAATCGTTGTATGTTCCTAGAATTATAATATTTCATCATGTGTTGTCGTTTATGCCCTCTCATGTGTAATAGTGATATCTGGGTTTATTTTGCACTTCCTCGCACAAGGGGAGAGCAACCAAAAGGACATTCATCTTACATCTGAAAACCATCCTTATTTTGAAGAAAGCTTAAGATAAGGGGAAGCGTGGGACTTTCCTGGTGGGCCAGAAGTTAAGGATCTGCCTTCCAATGCAGAGGATGTGGTTCAATACCCAGTCAGGGAACTAAGATCCCACATGCTGCAGAACAACTCAGCCTGCATGTAGCAATGAAAGATGCTACAACTAAGATCCCATGTAAATAAATATCATTTAAATAAATAAATATTAAATATATAGTATTTCTTTAAATAATAATTAAATAAATATTATTAATAAATAATAATATAAATAAATATTAAACATATAAGGGAAAAAAAAGATCAGGGTGAGCAGGACCTTGATTCTCATTAAGGAAATTTATTTCAAGATCCTAAAAATAGATTTCTTAAAAAAAAAAAAAAAAAGATGTTCTTATCCCAATCCCCTGATGCAAGGTAGGGAATAAGTATCTGACCAAAGCAAAGCTTATTGTCCCTGGAGAAGGAAATGGCAACCCACTCCAGGATTCTTGCCTGAGAAATCCGAATGGACAGAGAGGGTTGCTGGGCCGGATACAACTTAGCAACTGAACAACGACAGCAAAGTCTACTGTGTTCCTCCCTCGGGCTTTGACTCTGGGGTAGTGATACAAAGAAGTAGAGGGGCATTTTTGAACTCATCTTGTGGTGGCTGCAGTGATTTCCACTGTCTACTGGTGGTAGGGTTAGCAGTGATGCTGGAATAACGTGGCCACAATAAGGTCCTACATAGAGTCCCATTGTAATGATTTTGGCTGTGGTTCTGGCCTCCTTTCATTTTGCCCACTTTTGTGCCTGGTTGATTAGGTCTACCTGAATCCTGCAAATTACTCCCCATCCTTAGGAAAAATTTCTTTTTGCTTTCAAGTAATCAGAGTTGGTTTCCATTATATGGAACCAAGAACCCTGAACAGTGCCATCATGCTGGGACCCAGGACATTGATGACAAAGGTTAGTAGAGTCTATTTGGCCCAACATCTCTTCTTAACAATAAAAGAAAGTTTTCTTTGAATTTGGGAGTGAGTCTTTGTGTCAGTGAACATTTATATTTTGAGGTAAGTCCTTGAAGCACAGAGACCTTTAGTCACTGTGTTTCTATTATTCTAATATTTTGCGCTCTTAGTGACTAACTGTATATTCCATACAAATGTTGATGGTACAAGCTTCCTCTGAATTCTTACTGCAATGGGCTCTGATGATAACTTTTGTAGATAACCCTGATGCAATTGCCTATGAATTCATACTCTGATGAGAAAAATTTTATAAATATTCTTGACTTTGGGAAGGAAAATAATAACTTATAGAAGAGAGTTATCCAAAGTATGTCTTCATAATTACTCAGGAGATGTATTTTTTATTTGTCTTGTCCCCAAATGTTTACCAAATTCAATAGTTAAAAACCATCTGTGTTGCTTCCCTATAAATTTCTTGCTTGTATATTTACAAATGGAATATATTTATTTGTCATTTTGGGGAACTATTTTCATAGTGCTCACTTCATATGACAGGTTTCCCACTTCATGAATGAATGTTATTTTGGTCTATGTAACCCAAAACTCTGGAATGGTTTTTAGGGGTCAGTAATGTATCTATTGTATTTCATTTGTGTATGCTGAAACTTTTATGTATTACATAGTGATTGCTGTTGTTATTCAGTCACTCAGTCATGTCCAACTCTTTTTGAACCCATGGACTGCAGCACGCCAGACCTCCCCACCCATCACCAACTCCTACGGCTTGTTCAAACTCATGTCCATTGAGTCAGTGATGCCATCCAACCATCTCATCCTCTGTCATCCCCTTCTCCCCCCACCTTCAGTCTTTCCCAGCATCAGGATCTTTTCCAATGAGTCAGCCCTTTCCATCAGGTGGCCAAAGTATTGAAATTTCAACTTCAGCATCAGTCCTTCCAATGAATAGTCAGGGTTGATCTCCCTTAGGGTTGCCTAGCTTGATCTCTTTGCAGTTCAAGGGACTCTCAAGAGTCCCAACACCACAGTTCAAAAGCATCAATTCTTTAGTGCTCAGCCTTCTTTATGGTCCAATGCTCACATCCATACATGACTACTGGAAAAACCATAGCTTTCACTATAGAGACTTTTCTTGGTGGGGTTTCCCTTTACCTACATTGCAGGTAAAGAATCTGCCTGCAATGTAGGAGACCACGATTTGATTCCAGCAAATTTGGAAAACCCAGCAGTGACCACAGGACTGAAAAGGTCCATTTTCATTCCAATCCCAAAGAAAGGCAATGCCAAAGAATGTTCAAACTACCGCATAATTGCACTCATCTTATACACTAGCAAAGTAATGCTCAAAATTCTCCAAGCTAGGCTTCAACAGTACATCAACAGAGAACTTCCAGATGTTCAACCCGGATTTAGAAAAGGCAGAGGAACCAGAGATCAAACTGCCAACATCTGTTGGATCATCAAAAAAGCAAGAGAGTTCCAAAAAAACATCTACTTCTGCTTTATAGACTATGCCAAAGCCTTTGACTGTGTGGATCACAACAAACTGGAAAATTCTTCAAGATATGGGAATACCAGACCACCTGACCTGTCTCCTGAGAAATCTGTATGCAGGTCAAGAAGCAACAGTTAGAACCAGACATGGAACAACAGACCGGTTCCAAATTGGGAAAGGAGTACATCAAGACTGTATATTGTCACCTTGCTTATTTAACTTATATGCAGAGTACATCCTATGAAATACCAGGCTGGATGAAGCACAAGCTGGAATCAAGATTGGCGGCAGAAATATCAATAACCTCAGATATGCAGATGATACCACCCTTATGGCAGAAAGCAAAGAGGAACTGAAGAGCCTCTTGATGAAAGTGAAAGAGGAGAGTGGAAAAAGTTGGCTTAAAATTCAACATTCAAAACACCAAGATCATGGCATCTGGCCCCAGTGGAAACAGTGGCTGACTTTATTTTCTTGGGCTCTAAAATCACTGCAGATGGTGACTGCAGCCATGACTGCTTGCTCCTTGGAAGAAAAGCTATGACCAACCTAGACAGTATATTAAAAAGCAGAGACATTGCTGACACAGGCCCATCTAGTAAAAGCTATGGCTTTTCCAGTAGTCGTGTATGGATGTGAGAGTTGGACCATAAAGAAAGCTGAGCACTGAAGAATCAATGCTTTTGAACTGTGGTGTTGGAGAAGACTCTTGAGAGTCCCTTGGACTGCAAGGAGATCAAACCATTCAATTCCAAAATAAATCAGTTCTGAATATTCATTGGAAGGACTGATGCTGAAGCTGAAGCTGCAATACTTGATTCGATCAAGCTCCACCTGATTCGAAAAACTGACTCATTAGAAAAGACCCTGATGCTAGGAAAGACTGAAGCCAGGAAGAGAAGGGGATGACAGAGGATAAGATGGTTGGGTAGCATCACTGACTCGATGGGCATGAATTTAAGCAAGCTCCTTGAGTTGGTGATGGACTGGGAAGCTTGGCATGCTGCAGTCCACGGTGTCCCAAAGAGTCAGACATGGCTGAGTGACTGAACTGAACTGAACTGACTTTTGTTGGCAAAGTAAGGTCTCTGCTTTTTAATATGCTGTCTAGGTTGGTCATAGCTTTTCTTCCAAGGAGCAAGCGTCTTTTAATTTCATGGTTACAGTCACCATCTGCAGTGATTTTGGAGCCCAAGAAAATTGTCTGTCAGTGTTTCCATTTTTCCCCCATCCATTTGCCATGAAGTGATGGGCCTGTGTGTCATCATCTTAGTGTTTTGAATGTTAAGTTTTAAGCCAGCTTTTTCACAGTGATGTGTGCATGCAAATGCTTACTTAATATTACCATATTAAAATGTATCAAAATATCCAGAATTATGTTATGAATTAACATACAAATGCAACATGAAATGAAAATGTCAACTTGTCTGAATAAATAAAATATTTGCTCAACCACTGTTTATGGTGTCATCCTACTAAATACAAGGCCCTTTGAAGACAGCAAAAGCTGATGTGCATTCTGCCTTTGAGGAATTATCTATTTAATGACAGGAAGTCACAGTTTCATTGGGAAGCTTATATGCTAATGGTAATTGTGTGTTGGTAGTCAACCACAAGTATAAACTCCTTGTTGGCGTATGTGTGTTCCTGACAAATCTTTGGAAGTAAGCATTTGGATATGGAAAGGTCATATCCTTTAAAGATTTCAGTCCTTATACAAAAGTCTCTGATATCCCTAACCTAATATTTTAAGGCCAACTTCTATTTTTGTAGTTATACTTAATAAGATAAGGGTAAGATATTACAACTCTTGAGGCCTGAAAGAGAATAAAAACAGAGAGAATATCAGAGCAATTTAGACCTAGAATGAAGCACAGATTATCTGGCTTAACCCTTAAGTTTACCAGAAGCCTACTGTTCAACCTTTAGATCGTTAGTATGTGAGAAACGACAAGACAACTCCCTTGATCACTTTTTCCTTCTTCTTCCGTCTCCCCTCCCCACCTTACTGTATTCTTCTGGAGTACTAAAGGGACCTCCCGGGGATGTTTTCATTTTGAGCAGAAGACAGATGTCAGTGCCGATTTGAAGACATCACATGACTGAGCAACTAAGTAAACATCATGGTTTTAGGAAGGGAATTGGGATGGAGCCTACTCCTTCATACTGATGCAGCCTCCTTATCCATGTTCTTCTTAATGATCATAGAGCAGTGTTGGCAGACTTTTTCTGCAAAGGGTCAGAGTAAATATTCTAGGCATTGTGCTCCCTTTCATTTCTACCCAACCTACTCCACTTTGCCATGTAGTGTGAAAGCAGCCATAGACAATACAAATGAGTGTGGCAGGGGTCCATTCAACTGTGTTTGTAGAAACTGAAACTTGAACTTTATACAATTTTCACAGGTCATGAAATAGTATCTTTCTTTTAATTCTTTTCAGTCATCGGAAAACAAAAATCATGCTTAGCTCACAGGTTGTAGAAAAACAGGCTGTAGTCAGATTTGGCTGGTGGGCCATGGTTTTTCTGTCCCTTTTGTAGGGAACACTTATGGGATGTCCCTTATATGTATACTGATGAATCTAACCTAGTCAGAGTTGATACCCAACGAAAATAAACATAAGGGGGACATAATTGCCTCAACCCTCGTTGTTGTTCTTGTTGTTGCTTTGTCACTAAGTAATGTCCAATTCTATGTGACCCCGTGGACTCTAGCCCACCAGGCCCCTCTGTCCATATGCTTCTCCAGGGAAGAATACTGGAGTGGGTTGCCATTTTCTTCTCCAGGAGGATCTTCCCAACCCAGGGATCAAACCTGCATCTCCTGCATTGCAGGCTGATTCTTTACCACTGAGCTACCTGGGAAGCCAACCCTAGTTAGGATCCCAGAATTTTCAGGATTATTTTCCTTATCTCTCTACATTTCAAGATGATCAGGTGGTGGACCACACACATAAGATAACTGCCCACATGACCTGGTAATCAAACTTTGTTCTATGCTTATTCAGAGACCAAGTTCTTCTGGACTGTGCCCCATATTTATTTCTTATTTATTTTCCTTTCCCCTCATCTTTGGGATTCTCCGCAGGTGATGTCTGCCAGCATTTATGGAAGGCAGATGCCTGTCTGTCTACTGATCCACTCAGTAATCAAGGAAGCTTCCCAGGGAAGAAGTGTGGATAAAGCTCCATATAAAGAGGTGAGGTAGTTGTTGGGAGGGCTTCAAACTGCTGAGTCATTGCTGCGTCATCATTTACAAGTTGCCATTTCTGTTACAAGGCAAATGTGAGGGTGTGTGAATTTATGTACAATTTATAACATCAAATTCAGTGAAACATTTGCCAGTAGCTTTATACAGGGTGGATCAAAGTAAAGGACAGAAGCCTAGAGACTGGAAAGAAAAGGAGATTAAGATTTCATCACAGCTCCAGATTTCAGCCACACATCAAAGGTGTTTGTTCTGTTGGCTTGTTTTAAGAACATGCTTAAATGGGTTACTGTATAATTTATTTGTCAAAGTAAGGATTTTAAATGCCGTTAAACTAAAGACATTATGAGAAAACCAATTTTCTCTCTCTCTTTTTTTTTTTTTTGGTATTCATCCTGAGATAAAATGCAAAGGTAAGTTGTATGTATGGGGCAAATAATTTCTCTTTTATTAGGACTCTTTCCTGTCTCATTTTTGGTTGAGATTCCCAGGTAAAAAGTCTCAAGCATTCCCACATTCCAAAGTGAGCAACTGGACCCCCTAATCGGGACTTGTAAAGGAGAGTCAAAATCCTGTTTTGTGACTCTCAGCTGTCCACCTACCCCAGGCTAGGAAAGAGACCAAGATCATGGTATGGACAGAAGAGCCTGAAACTTGGAGAGATTTCTTTGGGAAAAGTTAGGCTTTGAGTTTCATGTTTCACCCAAAGTCTCATATTTCTCTTCTCAATCATGTGTCATGAAACGGCTTCTTATTCTGATATTTTTTCAACCTAAGATGGTAAAGCCTTTCTTAACTTACTGGTTGTACAAAAACAAGTCGTGGGCTGGATTTGCTCCATGTGCTGTAGTTTGCAGAGCTCTGACTTGGAAACAAAAAGAGGGGGGAATTAGTGGTTTTTTATCATTAAACTGTTTTAAAAATTATTGTTTGTCCCTAAAGGTTCGAGAGGAAGAATTTTTTTTTACATGGCAACGATAGTAATTGTTCAGTCATTCATTCGTGTCTGATTCTTTGTGACCCCTTGGACTGCAGCATGTCAGGCAGGCTTCCCTGTACATCACCATCTCCCAGAGTTTGTTCAAACTCACATCTATTGAGTCAGTGATGCCATCCACCATCTCATCCTCTGATAGTAATAATAATGCTGCTGCTGCTGCTGCTAAGTTGCTTCAGTCGTGTCCGACTCTGTGTGACCCCATAGACAGCAGCCCACCAGGCTCCCCCGTCCCTGGGATTCTCCAGGCAAGAACACTGGAGTGGGTTGCCATTTCTTTCTCCAGTGCAGAAAAGTGAAAAGTGAAAGTGAAGTCGCTCAGTCATGTCCGACTCTTAGCGACCCCATGGACTGCGGCCCACCAGGGTCCTCCGTCCATGGGATTTTCCAGGCAAGAGTACTGGATTGGGGTGCCATTGCCTTCTCCAAGTAATAATAATAGCTAATACTTTAATAGTTGTTTCTATGTGCCTGATGCTTTTGAAGTACTTTGCTCTATTTACTCATTTAGTGCTCATGATACAGCAATGAGTTAAATATTCAACACTATTAAATAGTTTAGCCAAATTCTCAGTTTTAGCGAAAATAGCAGGGCCTAAATGCAAATCCAAGTGACCTCATTCTAGCATGGCACACTTAACTACAAGGCTAGTTTCTCACTTACGTTGGTCACACACCCAGTGAAGCCCACTGTTTCTGCTTGAGTGTTCTCCACAAGGTCTAGACAGTTTAGCAGGGTGTTCTCCTTTAGAACCTGTATTTAAGGGGGTGTCTGAAGTCAGAGGGATAGAAAAATGCTGAGCAATCGTCAATATAAGTCAACACACATTTTTCAAAATTCTTGAGTGACATAATTTTAGCACGCAAACTGATCATCACAGGAAGGCTTCCAGAAAAGTTTTTTAAAATGAGGATGAAGAAAGAAAGATTTATTTGATTGGGTGGGTCCACTGGGGACATGGTGAGTCTGATTGTCCTTTGGGAACTCAATAGGCCTCCAACCAGCAGAGTGTTTTACTATCTAATCTCCAAGTCACTAATCAAAATGAGGATTGTAGCCTGTAAGGAGAAAATTCGTCATGAAGGATTCCATGTCTGTGAAAGTTTTTTCATATATGTGGCCAATTGTAATCAGTCTCTGAAACAAGTTATGCTTTATGTTCTATGTATGAAACAAGTATGTGTGTGTTGAGAAAGGACCACACTTCATTTGTGTGGGGAGGACAAGAAGGACCCTATAAAAGCCTGTGGATTCTGCAAGATTCTAGCTGTACCACTTTTGTACTGATTAACACCTGGCAAATTCCTTTCCCTCTCTAGCAGCCAATTACGTCTCTGAAAAAAATAAAATAGCAATGATAATATTACTAAATTCACAGGGTCATTGAAAAGATTAAAGACAATAATGTATGTGCATTGCAAGCTATAAAAAATACATATATTAATATCTTTTAATAAAGCCAATGAAAAAAGACAAATCAAGCTGAATCTAAAGGAACTCTATTGCTACCTGCATCAGCAAATCAAGATAAGACAGTTGCTATTTTGTTTCAATAATAGCTCGAAGGCAACTAACAGTATAACCTCTACTGCAGGTAGTTTCTGAGAAAATACAGAGTCGGTATCACTTTAGAAATGTCTTAGGGGATAGATTTTCCTGGAGGAGGAAATGGCAACCCACTCCAGTATTCTTGCCTGGAAAATCCCATGGACAGAGGAGCCTGACAGGCTACACTCTATGGGATCATAGAGTCAGACACGACTGAACATGCATGCCAAAAAAAGGGAGATCGATTTTATGAAAATGTTTGTTTTACCTTCCTTTTAATGAGAAGTATTTTCCCAGTTTTGGTCTAAACTTTCTATGTTTTAAAAGAAAGTCGCTCTTTTCATGCCTAGCGCAGCCATGACTCAGGGTCCCAAGAAGCGTGTAGCAGCTCCAAAACGTTGGATGCTGGACAAAGTGACTGGTGTGTTTGTTTCTCGTCCATCTACGTGGCCCCAGAAGCTGAGGGAATGTTTCCCCCTAATCATTTTCTTAAGGAACAGACTTAAGTATGCCCTAACAGGAGATGAAGTAAAGAAGATTTGCATGCAGTATTTCATTAAGATGGATGGCAAAGTCCACACCGATATAACCTACCCTGCTGGTATTATGGATGTAATCAGCATAGATAAGACTGGAAAGAGTTTTCATTTGATCTACGACACCAAGGGTCGCTTTGCTGTTCATCGTGTTACACCTGAGGAGGCCAAGTGTAAACTGTACAGTGAGAAAGATCTTTGTGGGGACAAAAGGAGTCCCTCATCCAGTGATCCATGATGCTCGCACCATCTGTTACCCTGATCCCCTCCTCAAGGTGAATGACACCATCCAAATTGACTTGGAGACTGGTAAGACTACTGATTTCATCAGATTTGACACTGGTAACCTGTGCATGGTGACTGGAGTTGCTAACCTGGGAAGAACTGGTGTGATTACCAATCCAGGTTCCTTTAACGTAGTTCATGTGACAGACGTGAATGGCAACAGCTTTGCCACACGGCTCTCAAACATCTTCCTTATTGGCAAAGGCAACAAACCATGTATCTCCCTTCCCTGTGGAAAGGGTATTCTCCTTACCACTGCTGAGGAGAGAGACCAGAGACTGGCAGCCGAACAGAGCAGGGGATAAAATGACCTCTATGTGATGTGACTGGAAAAGTCTTTGTACCTAATTAAAGGTAATTCCAAGTGATTAATAAAAAAAAAGAAAAAGAAACTCAACTACTAAAGTTAGAAATGGGTGTGGTGGCCTCTTAAGGAAAAGGCATACTATTTGATTAAAATTTCAGCTCTTCTGATAGTTCTTAGCTCGGGTTAACTAACATTCAAGAATAAATTGATTTTTTTTCTGTTGTGTCATTTAAAACTGCCAGTGTTATCCATTCCAAGGTTTACCTTTATTATCAGCCCCCTCTGCCATCACCCAAAATTAAATTGCTGGCTTTCCTCAAAATGTTCTTATTTTTGATCAGATAAAATTTGCCTTCTTTGTAGTTTCACGATGAATAGGGTGTACATGGGATTTGGGCTTCGTGTTGATTGAAAGTATAGCTCTCTAGCAACAAGGATCTTGCTGGCTGACTTCTGTTTCATGTAAACACAAGCAGAACAGAAAGAAAAATGTGTTACACACTTGTATGTGTTAGCTCAGGCTACCATAACACAGTAACAGGAGTTGGATGGTTTAAACAACAGACTGATTTCTCATAGTTCTGAAATCGGTAAAGTCCACAATCAAGGTGTTGGCTGATTTGGTTCTTGATCAGGGCTTTGCTGCTAGAGTGTAGATAGGTGTATTCTCATTATGTCCTCACATTGAAGGGAGAGAGGGAGAGAGAGAAAGGGAGAGAGAGGAAGAGAGAAATAGAGAGGAGGGAGAGAGAATGGGAGAGGGAAAGAGAAAGAGAAGTAAAGGGAGAAAGGAGAAGAAGCAAGCGAGCTCCCTGGTCTTTATAAGGGCACTAATTCCATGATGGGGGCTCCATCCTCATGACCTAATTAGTTCCAAAGTCCTCACCTTCTAATACCATCGCATTAGAGATTAGGGCTTCAACATATGAATTCTAGGGGGAGCAGGAATCAGTCCATAGTGCTGTAGAGAAAGACAGCTTCTCTGCAGCAAATCCTCAAATGGGATTGTTCTTGCTTGCTTTGGAGACAAAACATAAACAATTAATTATTCCAAAGCTGGCTGAACAGTAGAGGAACTAAATAGAATTTCAATCAATGACTTTTGAAAACAAAGTAGTCTTAGGACTCCCCTGATTCAAGGATGATTTGAAGAAGGAATAACTTGTGAATGCTTGTAAAATCTCATTTCAATAAATTTGAGAGAGATGGAAGTGGCATTGCTACATTCCAATTATATTTAAATGAAATGATATTAGAGCACAGAGGTGGTGTTACTGGGTTGAATTTGGTTTATCTAAATAAAGCCGGCATTGTTTTTACGTCCTGGGTTTTCCGTTTCTTCTTCATTTTCATCTCCCTTCCTCTGCACCATGTTAAGGTACCTGCCTTGGAGATATTCTTTCCCTGACCTCTAGTTCTGACAATTTCCTCATTCTCATTTCTTTTCAACCTCCTTTACTCCTCTGGGTCCCTAATATAACAATACTGATACAGTAGAAAGCACTAATTCTGAGCCATAACCATGTTTTCATTAAGCAGATCCACTGCTATGTGGACAGGGACTTGTGAACACATCTGTTCTACAGGATTTTTCATTTGAAATAATTTTCTGAAACCACATCAGCAAAGTACTACTATGATAAACTATCCCCAAAGACATGGATGTAGTTTTGCTAATCACAACTCTAAATTAAAATGGTATGTAATCATGGGATTCTACTTGTATTTATTCGTTCTCATGCATTTATGAAGGTAAACTCTGAGCTAGTGTTATTTGGATGTGGATTTCATGTTTTGTCCTCACCTAATCATTGAACTGGGCCTTTATGGAGTTGCTGGATTCCTTGACATTACATGGCAAGGCTATTAGCCTTGGTTAGGAGGAAAATTTGTGGGAAAACACACTACTTTATGCTAAATTAGCTATTAACTGCTTCTTCAAAAATTGTACCCAGTTTCTCCTGTGATAAACTTATGATGGAGTTCATAAGATCCAAGAGGCTGAATGATATCATTCTAATAGTCTGCCATTGGTTGGCTTGATTGAAGAGGTTAATATTAGTCCTTGAATAATACTCCTTGCTTCTTTTCCAAAGTCTTATAAAGTGCAACTGAGACTAAAGGCACAATGCAGCTGTCTCTCTAATCTTGAATTTCAGATGAGTAATACCCAAAAGCAGGGGTCCCCAAACCCGCAGGCCATGGACTCTTACATGTCTGTAGCTTGTGTTTTTTTTTTAACTTTATTTTATTTTTTAACTTTACAATATTGTATTGGTTTTGCCATATATCGAAATGAATCTGCCACCAAGCTGCACAGCAGGATGTGAGCAGCAGGCGAGTGAGTGAAGTTTCACCTGTATTTACAGCCACTCCCCATCACTTGCATTGTCACATGAGCTCTGCCACCTGTCAGATCAACAAGGATATAAGAAATGCAATGTGCCAGAATCACACCAAAACTATCACATACACACCCTGGGTCCATGGAAAAATTGTCTTCCACAAAATAGGTTCCTGGTGCCAAAACTGCCCAAAGGGGATTGCAGCATTTTATATCTGCCTGTAGCTAGCTCCAGGATGGTTTCCTATGAAGAGAAACTTGGCTCTAGGTAGGCAGTCACTGAAATCGCCGGGATGGATTTTAGCCATGTTAGTTTAGCACAGTGACTCTTAAATGGAGTTATTTTATCCCTCTTCTCCACTGCAACCAAGGGCATTTGGTGACGTGTAGAGACATTCTGGTGGCTAGAACTTGGGGGAGGTGGTCTATCCAGTGAGCAGAGGCCACAGATGGTGCTCAACATGTGACAATGCCCAGGACAGTCCCACACAACAAAGAATGATCTGACCCCAAATGCTAATAGTGCTGAGACTGAGAAACCCTGGTTTCAATAAGGAGCATGTTTGGACCTTAGCAGTTAAAAGGCGGAAGGAGGATGGCAGCCCAAACTATGGACTATAATGCAGCTACCAAACAGTGACTTAGAGCTATGTGTCTCAATTTGTAGAGCTGTTAAACATGTACTAAGTGGATAAAAGCAAGTTACAAGTGATGATGATAATAATTATTATCATAACCAATCTTTATTGAGAAGTTACTCGGTCATTATATTAAATGCTTTAATTACATCATCCCATTAAATTCTTCCAACAATATGGGGTACACACTGTTATTACTCCTGCCTTTATATACACTGACACTGAGGCATGGAGAAATTAGGAGAAGTTGCCTAAAATCACACATGTTACAGCCTCCAGACCTCACCTGCATCACACTTCATGTGTGCTGTGTGTGTTAAGTCACTTCAGTCATGTCTGACTCTTTGCGACCCCACCAGGCTCCTCAGTCCATGGGATTCTCCAGGCAAGAATACAGGGGTGGGTTGCCATTTCCTCCTCCAGGGGATCTTCCCGACCCAGGGATCGAACTCACGTCTCTTACATTTCTTGCATTGGCAGGCAGGTTTTTACCACTCGTGGCACGTGGGAAGCATCACTTCATATATATGCACAAATACAATGATATGATACTAAAGAGTTTAACACAGCAATGGTTTTACCTCGACCCCCTCTCTAACTAGGGATGCTACTCCCCAAAGAAAAGCTCTTTTAATCATTTTTGCTTTAGATCTGTTTAACTTCACAACTCCAGATAATTACTAGACTTAAAAAAATAGAGGCAACTTGTTGATTTGTTTACCTCATGTTTTATTTATCTCATGTAGCTCACTCATACTATGTGATCCCCTCTCTCCCTTCCCTCTCAGCTCTCTTTTTTTTAAAAATATATTATCATTCTACTTCTGTTGGTCACAGTTGCAACTTCAAATAACAGGGTAGTGCTTTGCTTTTATCATTTCCTAAATTGTATCACCTAGAGCCAGACATCCTGGAATGTGAAGTCAAGTGGGCCTTAGGAAGCATCACTACAAACAAAGCTAGTGGAGGTGATGGAATTCCAGTGGAGCTATTTCAAATCCTCAAAGATGATGCTGTGAAAGTGCAGCCCTCAATATGCCAGCAAATTTAGAAAACTCAGCAGTGGCCACAGGACTGGAAAAGGTCAGTTTTCATTCCAATCCCAAAGAAGGGCAATGCCAAAGAAAGTTCAAACTACAGCACAATTGCACTCATCTCACATGCTAGCAAAGTAATGCTCAAAATTCTCCAAGCCAGGGTTCAACAATACATGAACCATGAACTTCCAGATGTTCAAGCTGGATTTAGAAAAGGCAGAGGAACCACAGATCAAATTGCCAACATCTGCTGGATCATCAAAAAAGCAAGAGAGTTCCAGAAAGACATCTATTTCTGATTTATTGACTATGCCAAAGCTTTTGACCATGTGGATCATGACAAACTGCAGAAAATTGTTCAAAAGATGGGAATACCAGACCACCTTACCTACCTCTTGAGAAATCTGTATGCAGGTCAGGAAGCAACAGTTAGAACAGTTAGAACTGGACATGGAACAATATACTGGTTTCAAATCGGGAAAGAAATACGTCAAGGCTGTATATTGTCACCCTGCTTATTTAACTTATATGCAGAGTACATCATGAGAAATGCTGGCCTGGATGAAGCACAAGCTGGAATGAAGATTAGCAGCAGAAATATCAATAACCTCAGATATGCAGATGACACCACCCTTATGGAAGAAAGCAAAGAAGAACTAAAGAGCCTGTGATAAATAAATAAATAATTTACACACACACTCTCCTGTGAACGAGGAGAGCAAAAAAGTTAGCTTAAAATTCAACTTTCAGAGAACTAAGATCATGACATCTGGCCCCATCACTTCATGGCAAATAGGAAGTGTTTCATGGGAAACAGTGACAGATTTTATTTTGGGGGGCTCCAAAATGCACATGGTGACTGCAACCATGAAATTAGAAGATGCTTACTCCTTGGAAGAAAAGTTATGACCAACCTAGACAGCATATTAAAAAGCAGAGACATTACTTTGCTATTACATAGCAAATGACATAGCTATGTCAAAGCTATGGTTTTTCTAGTAGTCATGTATGGATGTGAGAGTTGGACTACAAAGAAAGCTGAGTGCCAAAGAATTGATGCTTTTGAACTGTGGTGTTGGAGAAGACTCTTGAGAGTCCCTTGGACTGCAAGGAGATCCATCCAGCCCATCCTAAAGGAAATCAGCCCTGAATATTCATTGGAAGGACTGATGCTAAAGCTGAAGCTCCAGTACTTTGGCCACCTGATGCGAAGAACTAACTCATTGGAAAAGATACTAATACTGGGAAAGATTGAGGGCAGGAGGAGAAGGGGATGACAGAGGATGAGATGGTTGGATGGTATCACTGACTCAATGGACATGAATTTGAGTAAACTCCAGAGTTGGTGATGGACAGGGAAGCCTGGCATGCTGCATGGGGTCGCCAAGAGTCGGACGTGACTGAGCAACTAAACTGAACTTAATTGAAAGTGTATCACACCCCCCTCCCTATGTACTCTTTGTTTTTCTCCTCTCCTCTCTTACCATTGCCATAATCTTTAACATTTATATAGACCTACAAACATCATCAAGTGTTCTGCAGATGTCTTGCAGTTGATGCAAGAAGTTGAAAACTATCTCCAGGGACTTCCCTGGTAGTCCAGTGGTTAAGAGTCCAACTTGCAATGCAGGGGACACGGGTTCAATCCCTAGTCAGGGAACCAAGATCCTCCATGCAGCAGAGTAACTAAAGCCCACTCGCTGCAACTACAGAGTCCACGTGCTGCAACTGAAGAGCCCGTGGTCTGCAATGAAAGATCTCACATTACACAAGTAGGGCACAGCACAGTCAAACAAATAAATTAACAAATATTTGTTTAAAAAGAACATTAGCCAGAGTTTACACAGCTGTGAAGGTGGGTTATTTCTGGATCACATAGGGACTAGACTGCAATTCCTTCTCTTCAGGACCTATATCTCCAGCCTTGAGTGGAGGTAGGTGATCAAGGTACAAGGGCCAATGAATGCTGTCGTTCTGAGTGAAGACCATACTTGAATCCCCTATTTTCAACCCATTTCTCACCCCTCTTTGCTCTGCACCCAGATCTGCCGTCTTCTGGATTCCAAAGAGCCGATCTCCAACTTCTATGTAGTCCTTCACCTACTTAGTGCTTTGAAAAACGCTACTGAAATATGTATTTTATCTGTTTCTGCTGATATTTTATTTGTTCACATTTTAATTATTTTAATGGATAACAAAGTGTGGCCTCCCAGAGGGAAATTCAGATGTCCTTTTTCTCTATGATTGATGAGCCCAGCACAGTCTCTTTCAACACGTTGGAGAGTCAGTTCCTCAGGGCCCTTTTGATCTTGGAAGAAGCCTCCTTGGAGAGTTGACAACAACACTTCTAAGAGTGCTGCTCTCGGCAACCATTAAATGAAAAGCTAGAGTATTCCCTTAAGATAGCTACATATCTCTTCAGAGCACTCCCAGGTGAAGAAAATCTGGCTCTGTACAGGAAGCCTGTGCAGTGAGAGCCTGGGAGTCACTAAGCATCAGTTCTGACCGTGGACTAGCTTCCATTTAACCCATGTCCTGGCTGGGAAGTGGAAGGAAACCTCACCAGGAAAGGACTCCTGGAATCTTTCACCCGTTTAATGCTCAAAAATAGGCAGGGAGGAACTTCCCTGTTGGCCCAGTGGGTGAGACTTCACCTTCCAAAGCAGGGGGTGTGGGTTTAGCCCCTGGTCGGGGAGCTGGGATCCCACATGCCTCGCTGCCAAAAAAAAACCAAAAGGTAAAACAGAAGCAACATTGTAACAATGTCAATAAGGACTTTTAAAATGGACAAGTACATACTGCTATATTTAAAACAGATAACCAACACAGATGTACAGAACAGTCTTTTGGACTCTGTGGGAGAGGGAGTAGGGGGATGCTTTGGGAGAATGGCATTAAAACATGTATAATATCATATAAGAAATGAATTGCCAGTCCAGGTTCGATGCAGGATACAGGAAGCTTGGGGCTGGTGCACTGGGATGACCCAGGGGTATGGTACAGGGAGGGAGGTGGGAGGGGCATTCAGGATTGGGAACACGTGTACACCCGTGGTGGATTCATGTTGATGTATGGCAAAACCAATACAATATTGTAAAGTAAAATAAATAAATAAATAATTAAAAAAAAAAAACCAGATAACCAGTAATGACCTGCTGTACAGCACAGGGAACTCTGCTTAACATTGTGTGGCAGCCTGAATGGGAGGGGGTTTGAGGGAGAGTGGATAGACGTGTCTGTATGGCGGAGACCCTTTGCTGTCCACTTGCAACTGCCACACCATCGTTAATGGGCTATCCTCCAGTACAAAATTAAAAGTCTGATTTTTTTAAATGGTCCACATCAAAAGCATTAAAAAAAAAAAAATAGACAGGGAGTCTGGAATATTTTGGTGGTGCTCTAAGGAAGGAGGCTTGAGAGTTCAGCTGTCCTAAAGTGGATGGTTGTGGTCATGAGAAGGGACTTTATCTGGCCAGGAGATGTTTCTGTTCCTCTTCCTCCACTCCTACTTCCAAGTAATGGACCATAATGATTCATAGGTGCTCTGTCATAATTTTCCCGATATCAGCTGGCCTTGAATAAACCCAATTGAATGAATTTACTTTCTATTTAGAAAGATTTTCCCAAAGTCTCCTAGTATATAGGAACTCTCTCTTTCCTACATGAGAGAAATTGACAATGATTTTCTCCATTAGGATATAATTCAGTGAACCAGTGAAGTTGCTCAGCCGTGTCCGACTCTTTGTGATCCCAGGGACTGTAGCCTACCAGACTCCTCCATCCATGGAATTTTCCAGGCAAGAATACTGGAGTGGGTTGCTATTTCCTTCTCCAGGGCATCTTCCTGACCCAGGGATCGAACCCAGGTCTCCTGCATTACAGGCAAATGCTTTACCGTCTGAGCCACCAGGGGAGCCACCAGGATATAATGGTAGTTTGTTGTTGTCGCTAAGTCCTGTTCAACTCTTTGTGACCCCATGGACTGTAGACTGCTAGGTTCCTCCGTCCATGGGGATCTCCAGGCAAGAATACCGGAGTGGGTTGCCATTTCCTTCTCCAATAATGCTGGTTTACCTACTAGTTTATTTATCTAGACAACACATAGAAAGCTGTCACAAACAAACAAAACCAAACGCAGAGAGAAACACACAAATAGCAGTGAAATTTGCAAACAGAGCACATGGGATATGCCACCTCCTGTGAGGGATGTGAGTCTTAGGAACAACAGGGAAGGGACCCTTGCTGAGCTGGTGGTGGAGGGCCAACCTCTATCTTGGGAATCTGGGAATCCTCCCAAAAGACAGACAAATATCCAAGGGCCAGGTCTTCATTAGAAACCTCAGCTAGGGAGAGTTTATTACACCTCATACTCTGATCTTGTGCCTGGTTATTGCTTGAAATGCACACCTGGAATATTCTTCCACGCTTGGAATATCCAGAGCTGCATTTATGCACCAACCTGTCTCATCTCACTTTCACTCTACATTTTGTCTCTGCTTTGGTTTTGGAACATACTCTCTAGTCACTAAAAATTCCTCTAGTGACAGTGGAGCGGGGCGGGGAGGGGAGGGGGGAGTAAAAATCTCTTCTTTCAAACTTAGGTTTGCATCATCTAATTTAAAAATTCCTTATTTTTAAAAATTATTTATCCCATATTCAGGGTCTAAAGTCGTTCTGCTAGGCTCTTAGAAAGGGAATTTTGATAGAGGCTCAGAGCAGATAGCTGCCCTAATCTCATTGAACACTCTAAGGGGAGCTTATGAGCTTTAACTCAGATTGAGTCCTGATTCCACTTCTTAATAAGACCAACCTGGCACATTCCAAAGCAAAAATTTCCTGACCTGACTACATATCAAAATGGCTTGTGGTATTTTAAAAAACCCAGAATATATCCAAGACCCAGACCTACTGTATCAGAATCTCCAGCCTGGGGGGTCAGGAATCTGCATACTCTCAAATTCCCCCAAATGATTCTGAAATAGCTTCCCTGTGGAGGTGTGTGCAGGTCACTGTATTAATATATATTAATCCCTGCTAGCAATGTGTTTATAAGTCTTCCAACACCCGGATACATTTGATGAACTTTTGAATTCTGAGGACAGGCTTTACACTTGCAGCACCTAGTACAAAGTGAGTTCTTGTTCTTCATGTTAGTGATAAGATTTTTGTATCTACATCAGTGTTATTGACCCTGGCTGCACATTTGAAAATCACCTGAGGAGCTTTATTTATTTATTTATTTTTTTGCATGCGGGATTTTAGCTCCTTGACCAGGGATTAAACCTGTGTTCACTGCTTTGGAAGAGTACACTCTTAACCATTGGACAGTCAGGGAAATCCCTCAAGGAGCTCTTGAAATGTCTGATGCCCAAGAGCAACCACTAAAGATTCTAAAAGTAGTCTGAGGTGAGGATGGGCATTGGCTATTTTTAACAAACTGCCTGGGCAATTCTCTTGTGCACTTGGGGTTGATAATCACTGCTCTATGCAAAGGCTTAAGAAGTTGATGAATGTCTTGACTTGTGGACACTGTATCAGTCAGCTGTTGCTGTGTAAGACAACTGCAAAAATCCCACAATAATAAGCATCATCTATTCATGCATCTCTGAGGGAGACTGGGCAGCCCTAATGATTCCGACATGGTTGGCTGAGTGCGGCTTCAGGCCATGGGTTTAGTTTATCTTGGGTTCACGTGACGCTCATTCCTTTGGGACCCGCAGGTTACCTGGGGCAAGTTCTCTTCATGGCAATGATAGAACTGCAAGAAAAGTGAGTGGGAACATGTGATGTCTCTGGAGGCCTAGACTCATTTCATCACACTTTCACTTCCTCTTGTGTTCTACAAGCCAAAGTCAGTCACATGGCCAAGTCCAGCAAGACCAGGCTCTGCAATCTAATGATTTTAAGCTACTTCCCTCGGCTCTGGTGCTCACTGGTGGTGTTTTGAACAAAAGGATAGTTGAGAATTGCTGTCTCAGGCTGCAATTCCCTTCCAGACTTAAAAACTCCAAGGTAATTTTTATTTCCTCCATCTAGTGAACCTTGTAATTTAAAAACAATCTCCCAAATCACCATCTTTCTGCAGCCATGTATTCACCCTTCTTTTCTAAGAACATTTAGAACATGTTGGGGACTACTCTGGTGGTCCAGTGGCTAAGACTCCACACTCAGTGTAGAGGTTCCAGGTCCAATCCCTGGTTGGGGAACTAGATCCCATAGGCGGTTACTAAGAGTTAACTTGCCACAAGAAAGATCAAAGATTACATGCTGCAACCAAGATCCAGTGCAGCAAAGTAAATAAATATCCAAAAAAGAGCATTTAACATACGGAATCTAGAAAAATGGTACTGATGAGCTTGTCTGCAGGGAAGGATTGGAGGTGCGGATGTAGAATGGAATTATAGATACAACCAAGGAAGGAGAAAGTTGGACAAATTAAGAAAGTAGCATTCTCTTGCATGCTGGTGACCCACCATGAAAGACCATGCTAACCCACAGACCATGAGCTTGAGAATGCATGATTGTTGCTTTAAGCCTCTGAGTTTGGGGGACCATCCTGTTAATCAGCATTATTGTGGCAAGAGCTGACTAATACCTAAGATGCCTGATTATGTGAGAAGGGCGGAGTTGCTGAAGAATGTGTGTAGTAAGCTCTCATCTAAATATAGATGCATTTGGTTGCACATGTGTGTGCTCCTGTGTGCACGGCAGTCTTTGGATCAGATCTTCATGGTGGTTTTCTGAACCTGTCAGAAACTGTCACAACTTTCCTTGTTGTAATGTTCTATTGTTTTAAACCAAAAAGCCTATAATGCTTTTGTGATCACACAATAAAGACTGATTTCCTTTATAAGGAAAAAAAAAGAAAGAAAGAAAGCAGCATTGACATATATGCACTATCCTGTGTGAAATAGACAGCTAGTAGGAAGTTGCTACATAACACGGGGAGCCCAGCCTGGCACTCTGTGTCTACCTAGAGGGGTGGGATGGGAAGGGAGGGGGCTGCTGCTGCTGCTGCTAAGTCGCTTCAGTCGTGTCCGACTCCATGCGACCCCATAGATGGTAGCCCACCAGGCTCTCCCATCCCTGGGATTCTCCAGGCAAGAACACTGGAGTGGGTTGCCATTGCCTTCTCCGAGAGAGGGGGCATATATGTATAATTATGACTCACACTGTCGCATGGCAGAAACCAACGGAACATTGCAAAGCCTCCAATTAAAAAACAAATTAGAACAAAAAAGAACATTTATCTTAACTCTCTGTTGGTATTGCCCAAAGTAAATCCTGACACAAAGCAATCAGCAGTAACACTCATCCTATTTTTACTTAACTTCGGATATGTTGTGCATCATGAACTTTTGTATTAATTTTCACTTGTTAAAGTCTCGTATTCAAATGTTTTTTATTTTGATTCCAAAGTCTTGGGCTCTCTCTTAGCTCTGGTCCTGCTCTTCACAAACATTTGTCTGAACGATGTGGCCTGCAGGGATCTGGCCCTTCTCCCTCCTCCAGAGGATGTCCCTGGATGTACCCAAGAGCTTCCTATCCCAGTTCTTCCTACAAACTGCTTTTTAGAACAAAACTCAGAGGTCTTTTCATTTGCCAAGTCAATATGCCCATGTGATGCAGCCTCTGTTTCTATGTTGAGGTTAGATAAGACACTGTCCCTCACTCATTGCCAGGCTGACCTCCAGATGCACTGGTGTGAGCCCAGCCCTGTCTCCCAGCAGAGCTTGAACCTGGGAATCCAGAGAAGTCCTCAGTCAGCTGAAAGACTTCTTCGTATGTCCTTCCACAGGGCACCGGGGCATATGGTAGGTACAAATTAAACACAGTAGCAACCTGGATGTCTAATTATTCCCTGAGGCAAAGATGTAAATCGAGCATGCTGATAACTCTGGGTTATGTACTTAAACACTTCATTTTAGGATATCTTCATGGAGAAAAAGGCATCTTTTAAAAAACTTTTATTGGAATATAATTGTTTTACAATGTTGTGTGCATTTCTGCCATACAGAAAAGTGACTCAGCTATACGTATGCATACATATCCCTTCTTTTTTGGATTTCTTTCCCATTTAGGTCACCACAGAGCATTGAGTAGAGTTCCCTGTGCTGTACAATCTGTTCTTGTTTGTTACCTATTTTATACATAGTATCAGTAGTATATATATGTCAATCCTAAGGTAACCCTTAGGAAGGTGTCTCGGATAAATAAAGCTGTGTGGTATAATGACATAACACGGATTTTGGAGTTAGAAAATCAAGCGTTTGTATCTTGGATCAATCAAGTAGCAGATGTACGACTTAGAAAATTTCTCAACTTCTGTGAATCTCAATTTAGTAAGGACAATGATCTTCCTCTTTGAGGTAGAGCTCTTAACAGGGCTTAAGAAAAAACAGGTAAGAGGTACCCAAGTTTCTGACCTAGAAAAAAATGTTGTTGATCTAAGCATCAGAGCTTTTGAACAGTGTAACCCTTTGATAGAAATTCTTAAAAATTTATTACACAATTCACTTTCCTTCTTACCTAGGATAGACTGAGTTGACTTCATCTCAGTGTGCCAAGGCCAGTAATTGGCGCAGCTGTTCCTTCCTGAGCTCTGATGAAATGCAGAAGTGCCCCGGGACCCACTGATTCATGAAGGCCATTTTGTCCTTGGGTGCATTGCATAAAATGTCAGTCTGCTTATCTGTTTTTTATGTTCTTTGGTTTTTTCCCTTGCTGTCACAAGTTTGCTGTCACTTCTCCTTACTACCCTGCTTGCCTCTTTTTATTTGTGAGTCCTGATCTGTGGTAGGTTGATAACCAGATGGCTAGCTTAATAAAGATTGTGGGCACATAAAAAAGCATGACTAGGTTGCGTAAACACCCAGGGAATCCTGTGTGTAGTGCATGCATTTTGTGGCATCTATTTTACAATGAGTTTGCTTCTTGGCTAAGTCCTCAACAAAGTCATGAAATATCTGGATTTTGGAAGAGTGAGGTGGAAGTATAATATTTCATATTCTTTGAATAAAGGTAAGGGCTTAAATTCAGACTTAAATTGAAGACAGTAGGGAAAACCACTAGACCATTCAGGTATGACCTAAATCAAATCCCTATGATTATACAGTGGAAGTGAGAAACAGATTTAAGGGCCTAGATCTGATAGAGTGCCTGATGAACTATGGACGGAGGTTTGTGACATTGTACAGGAGACAGGGATCAAGACCATCCCCATAGAAAAGAAATGCAAAAAGCAAAATGGCTGCCTGGGGAGGCCTTACAAATAGCTGTGAAAGAAGAGAAGCGAAAAGCAAAGGAAAAGGGGAACGATATAAGCATCTGAATGCAGAGTTCCAAAGAATAGCAAGGAGAGATAAGAAAGCCTTCCTCAGCCATCAATGCAAAGAAATAGAGGAAAACAACAGAATGGGAAAGACTAGAGATCTCTTCAAGAAAATTAGAGATACCAAGGGAATATTTCATGCAAAGATGAGCTCGATAAAGGACAGAAATGGTATGGACTTAACAGAAGCAGAAGATATTAAGAAGAGGTGGCAGAAATACACAGAAGAACTGTACAAAAAAGATCTTCATGACCCAGATAATCACAATGGTGTGATCACTGACCTAGAGCCAGACCTCCTGGAATGTGAAGTCAAGTGGGCCTTAGAAAGCATCACTACAAACAAAGCTAGTAGAGGTGATGGAATTCCAGTGGAGCTATTTCAAATCCTGAAAGATGATGCTGTGAAAGTGCTGCACTCAATATGCCAGCAAATTTGGAAAACTCAGCAGTGGCCACAGGACTGGAAAAGGTCAGTTTTCATTCCAATCCCAAAGAAAGGCAAGGCCAAAGAAAGCTCAAACTACCACACAATTGCACTCATCTCACATGCTAGTAAAGTCATGCTCAAAATTCTCCAAGCCAGGCTTCAGCAATATGTGAACCATGAACTTTCAGATGTTCTAGCTGGATTTAGAAAAGGCAGAGGAACCAGAGATCAAATTGCCAACATCCACTGGATCATGGAAAAAGCAAGAGAGTTACAGAAAAATATCTATTTCTGCTTTATTGACTATGCCAAAGCCTTTGTGTGGATCACAATAAACTGTGGAAAATTCTGAAAGAGATGGTAATACCAGACCACCTGACCTGCCTCTTGAGAAATCTGTATGCAGGTCAGGAAGTAACAGTTAGAACTGGACATGGAACAACAGACCGGTTCCGAATAGGAAAAGGAGTACATCAAGGCTGTACATTGTCACCCTGTTTATTTAACTTCTATGCAGAGAACATCATGAGAAACGCTGGACTGGAAGAAGCACAAGCTGGAATCAATAATCTCAGATATGCAGATGATACCACCCTTATGGCAAAAAGTGAAGAGGAAATAAAAAGCCTCTTGATGAAAGTGAAAAGGAGAGTGAAAAAGTTGCCTTAAAGCTCAATACTCAGAAAATGAAGATCATGGCATCTGGTCCCATTACTTCATGGGAAATAGATGGGAAACAGTGGAAACAGTGTCAGACTTTATTTTGGGGGGCTCCAAAATCACTGCAGATGGTGACTGCAGCCATGAAATTAAAAGACGCTTACTCCTTGGAAGGAAAGTTATGACCAACCTAGATAGCATATTCAAAAGCAGAGACATTACTTTGCCAACAAAGGTCCGTCCAGTCAAGGCTATGGTTTTTCCTGTGGTCATGTATGGATGTGAGAGCTGGACTGTGAAGAAGGCTGAGCCCCGAAGAATTGATGCTTTTGAACTGTGGTGTTGGAGAAGACTCTTGAGAGTCCCCTGGACTGCAAGGAGGTCCAACCAGTCCATTCTGAAGGAGATCAGCCCTGGGATTTCTTTGGAAGGAACGATGCTAAAGCTGAAACTCCAGTACTTTGGCCACCTCATGTGAAGAGTTGACTCATTGGAAAAGACTCTGATGCTGGGAGGGATTGGGGGCAGGAGGAGAAGGGGGCGACAGAGGATGAGACGGCTGGATGGCATCACTGACTCGATGGACGTGAGTCTGAGTGAACTCCAGGAGTTGGTGATGGACAGGGAGGCCTGGCATGCTGCGATTCATGGGGTCGCAGAGTCGGACACGACTGAGTGACTGAACTGAACTCAAGGGCCTAAATATTTTCTTAATGAAGAGGTTTGCTTCATGACAGGTAGAAGTCTGTTTTGTGTGACTTGATGTCTTTCACAACACCCAGCATATTCAGCACGTATCGTTTGTTGTTGCTCAGTCACTTGGCTGTCTCCATCTCTTTGTGACCCCATGGACTGCAGCACACCAAGCTTCCCTGTCCTTCACCATCTCCTGGAGCTTGCTCAAACTCATGTCCATTGAATTGGTGATGCTATCCAACCATCTCATCCTCTGTCATCCCCTTCTCCTGCCCTCAATCTTTCCCAGCATCAGAGTCTTTTCCACTGAGTCAGTTCTTTGTATCAGGTGGCCAAAGTACTGGAGCCTCAGCTTCAGGATCAGTCCTTCCAATGAATATTCAGGATTGATTTCCTTTAGGATTGACTGCTTTGACCTCCTTGAAGTCCAAGGGACTCTCAAGACTTCTCCAACACCACAGTTCAAAAGCATCAATTCTTCGGCACTCAGCTTTCTTTATAGTCCAACTCTCACTTCCATACATGACCACTGGAAAAACCATAGCCTTGACTAGATGGACCTTTGTTGACAAAGTAATGTCTCTGCTTTTTAATATGCTGTCTAGGTTGGTCATAGCTTTTCTTCCAACAAGCAAGCACCTTTTAATTTTATGTCTGCGATCACCATCTGCAGTGATTTTGGAGCCCAAGAATATAGAGTCTGTCATGCATCATAGTCACTAAATTATAATTTGCTGAATTTAACTAGATTTCATATAATACATTTGGCTAGAAAAAAAGTAAATGTCCCAAAATCATATTAATAGTGGATTAAAAAGAAAACCATAAGTGTTTGAAGGGAACTAGCTTCTCCTTTGGAAAATTTTTTAAGAGAATTTTCTTTGAAAAATGGTTTAAGAGAATGAAATGACACTTAAGGATGAGGAGATGCCATATTTTAACCAAGGGGCTCAGTTTGCCACTGACTGTGTTACTGATGTGGAAATGCCCCAGGCCCAGAAACTTTTGAGAGCAACAGGTTGATCAAATATCCTGACCTTAAATTACCTCCTACTTATATAGGTGAAGTGAAAGTTGCTTAGTCATGTCTGACTCTTTGCGACCCCGTGCATAGTAAGGGTGAGTAAAAGTGAAATGAGCTGTTGAGTTAGCTTGGAATTCAGGTGAAATTCTATAACTAAATTTACACTAAATACATTAAATTCTATGACTAAATGTACTCTTACTCCTAGAAAAGAAACATAGCTGTGAGTCATCCCAAATGGAACTACTTAAATGTCTATCAATTGTGGAATGACTAAATCATGCTATATTTGTACAATGGGTTGCTATTTAGTTATGAATGTTACCTATGACATGACTGATTTTTAAAATAAAATATTGAAGAGTTGCAATAGACAATGCTCACTGTGTTTGCATTAATTTCAAGATAACAGACAGGTTTATGGAAACTCTTTGCCTGCTCTGACCCTGACAGCTCAGTTGCTAAAGAATCAACTGCAATGCAAGAGACCCCTGTTCGATTCCTGGGTTGGGAAGATCCCCTGGAGAAGGGATAGGCTACCCTCTCCAATAATCTTGTGACTCAGCTGGTAAAGAATCCGCCTGCAATGTGAGAGACCTGGGTTCAATCCCTGGGTTGGGAAGATCCTCTGGAGAAGGGAAAGGCTACCCACTCCAGTATTCTGGCCTGGAGAATTCCATGGATGGTATGGTCCATGGGGTTGCAAAGAGTTGGACACAACTGAGTGACTTTCACTTTTTTTTTTTTTCCCAGAAGTTACTCAAGACACATAGTAGGTCCTAAAGCACCACTTGTTTAATATAAGCTTTCTGGTCAACCTCCTCCCTCCCTATATTAAAGAGTAATTTAGAAATGACTGTGTAGCCATTATAAAAGACTGCCTACATTTTTAAACTGCATTTTGTCTTTGATACCTACTTGGGGAAAAAAAAAGGGAAAGTGTCCTTTAATTTTTCCAGTTCATGGGTCACGAGCAACCTGATTACATTGAAATTAGTTTCTACTCATTGTCATCCATTATTTTCCCTTTTTTTACGGTGTCGTGGCTCTTCTGTTGCTTTTCCTCTCCAGGCAGAGGAGCTGTACTGAAATGTGTTTATAAGTTGTTGCACATATATCTTGCAGGTTGTTTATTCCTGTTTCCACTTCCATCCTGATTAAATTCAACAAGGACTTTGGCCTTGGGTGAAAAGAGAAGCAAATTTAGCAGTGCTCCTTGAATTTATGAGACTGAGACATGATTTGTTGGTACTGGAGATTGGACACTGCTCTGGAGAGTGGGGCTGATGAAGGAAGAAGAACTTTGCCTCTGATGTCGGCAATCACATGGGATTCACAGGCAGGACTTGGCTGGGCCAAGCCTCCTCTAAAGAGGCTGCATAATGTTCCTTGAGGGGTCAGAAGGTTCCACTAATGTGGCATCTGCTCTTGGAGCACTGAGATGGAAAAGGAAGTGAACCTACATTTCCTGTCATCTATCAGTCTAGTCGCCAAACTAAACACGAAACAGTTTACCTCATTCGTACTGAGCACAGTGAATAGGTTTCCTCTCATTGGAGTACAATTGCTTACAATGTGTGTTAGCTTCTGCTGTACAACAAAGTGAATCAGCTATATGTATACAGAAATCCCCTTCCATGCCCCCCTCCCGACTCCTCTAGGTCATCACAGAGCACTGAGCTGAGCTCCTTGTGCTATACAGCAGCCTCCCACTAGCTGTCTATATTACACATGATAGCGTATATACATGGAGAAGGCAATGGCACCCCACTCCAGTACTCTTGCCTGGAAAACCCCATGGATGGAGGAGCCTGGTAGGCTGTAGTCCATGGGGTCACTAAGAGTCAGACACGACTGAGTGACTTCATTTTCACTTTTGTGCATTGGAGAAGGAAATGGCAACCCACTCCAGTGTTCTTGCCTGGAGAATCCCAGGGACTCTCTATGGGGTCGCACAGAGTCGGACACGACTGAAGCATTTTAGCAGCAGCAGCAGCGTATATATGTCAGTGCTACTGTCTAATTTGTCCCACGGTCCCCTTCCTCTCAGCCCGTGTCCACAAGTCTGTTCTCTACATCTACGCCTCTGTTCCGGCCCTGCAGATAGGTTCATCAATGCCTTTTTTCCTAGGTCCCATATACACGCATTGTATGTGTGTGGCAGTCACATTAATATACAATATCATTTTTCTGTTTCTGACTTACCTCACTCTGTATGACAGATAGACTCTAGGTTCATCCACATCACTTCAAATGACCCAATTTCATTCCTTTTTATGGCTGAGTAGTATTCCACTGTATATATGTACCACATTTTCTTTATCCATTCATTTGTCAGTGGGCATTTAGGTTGCTTCCATGTCCTGGCTATTGTAAATAGTGCTGCAATGAACATTGGGGTACATGTATCTTTTTGAATTATGGTATTCCCAGGTTATATGTCCAAGAGTGGGTTTGCTGGGTCATATGGTAGTTCTATTTTTAGTTTTTTAAGGACCCTCGCTACTATTCTCAATATTGGATGCATCAATTTACATTCCCATCAACAGTGCAAGGGGGTTTGTTTTGGCAATAAGGAAGCAGAAGCTCAAGGAAGCTAAATAACATGCTGAGGACCACCAGCTATAAGCAAAGAAGCAGGGTGAGATCTGGAAACCACAGCTGTGATTTCCAAGCATGGGTTATTTCTCTGTCAGTTCAGTCAGTCAGATCAGTCGCTCAGTCTTGTCCAACTCTGCAACCCCATGAATCGCAGCATGCCAGGCCTCCCTGTCCATCACCAACTCCTAGAGTTTACTCAAACTCATGCCCATTGAGTCGGTGATGCCATCCAGCCATCTCATCCTCTTTCATCCCCTTCTGCTCCTTCCCCCAATCTCTCCCAGCATCAGGGTCTTTTCCAATGAGTCAACTCTTCATATGAGGTGGCCAAAGTATTGCAGTTTTAGCTTCAGCATCAGTCCTTCCAATGAACACCCAGGACTGATCTTTAGGATGGACTGGTTGTATCTCCTTGCAGTCCTAGGGACTCTCAAGAGTCTTCTCCAACACCACAGTTCAAAAGCATCAATTCATCGGTGCTCAGCTTTCTTCACAGTCCAACTCTCACATCTATACATGACCACTAGAAAAACCATAGCCTTGACTAGACGGACCTTTGTTGGCAGAATAATATTTCTCTGTAGGTACCAAGAAACCTAAAGAAGAGAAATGTGTTAAGCAATGAAATAAAGTTTGGAATAAAGGGCAGTGGTCCAGCTAAGAAAGTTGTACCATCAGTGGGGATTGAGGGCAGGTCTCACAGCCAATTAGCAAGGTTATGAGATTTTCTTCAGTGCGTCTCAGAAACCACAGCCAGGATGGAGAAATGATCCAATTGCTCAAGGGCTGGGGTCTGCATCATGAGTGTGGCTAAAGTTTACAAGGCAGCAAATCTGAGACTGACATGAGGGCCATGACATGTACACACTGAGCCCAGGCTGTGTGCAGAGCTGACTAACTCCAGAAGGGAGAGGGGATAGACTGGGGCTGTGGGGAAGGGTCTGAAGTTAGAGGAAGGGTAATTTGGGGGAAATGCGGAGACAGGGAAAAGAATATCAAAGATACTCAAGGGAAAGAGTAGATGATGTCATTAAAGAGGCCAGTTTCAGGGTTGGATACAGTACAGACAGAACCCAGTACATATCTTATTCTCTGACAAGCTGCTCCCCTCCAGCTGTCAGACTGTGGGTAAGTCTAATGAGATAGGCTTCCAGGGTTATCTGTACTTAAACAGGAGCCTCTTCCTAGACAAAGAAATGGTGCTTAAAAGATAAAGGATGCTTCACTGATAGAATGACAGGCTCTATAAACAGATGCTAACGATCGTGAAAGCTAGATTTCTGGGGAGGACATCCCTCAGTACTTCCTTCAAATCTTACTACACAAGTGAAGTCTGATCTGTACTTGCTCTGCCTGAAGCCATCCTTAGAATGGGTTTTGTTAAAGGGGTTATAGTCCCCAGATTGGGATTTTCTTGCCACAGCCATTGGTTTCCGAGCACTCTCTCCTGTTTTTCTCTCCAACTTCACTCAGCACTACTGCCCTGGTTTCTTCTTCGTTCCTAGAACATTCTTTTCTTGCTGAAAGACTTTGCATTTACCAAGAGGTTTACTCTTCCATCAAAGAGGTCTTCCATGGAAGAGGTCTGGAAACCTCTCCCATCAACTTTCAACTTTTCAGGAGGCAGCTCCTTCTCATGGTTCAGGTCTCTGCCTAAACATCACTGCCTTAAGAAACCATACCCAACCACCGACCTCAAACGCATCCTCCACCACCCACCCAGCTACAATGCTTATGCTAGTGGGTGATCACTGTGCCCCTTACCTTCTGTCGCCACAACAGGAAAGGAAGCCCCAGGCAAACAGGTGTATGCTGGTGTATTCTCAATGTCTAGCAAACTGCCTCAGTACAATCAGTTCAGTTCAGTCGCTCAGTTGTGTCTGACTCTTTGTGACCCCATGAACCACAGCACACCAGGCCTCCCTGTCCGTCACCAACTTCTGGAGCCCATCCATACCTATGTCCACTGAGTCGGTGATGCCATCCAACCATCTCATCCTCTGTCGTCCCCTTCTCCTCCTGCCCTCAATCTTTCCCAACATCAGGGTCTTTTCAAATGAGTCAGCTCTTCGCATCACATGGCCAAAATATTGGAGTTTCAGCTTCAACGTCAGTCTTTCTAATAAACACCCAGGACTGATTTCCTTTAGGATGGTCTGGTTGGATCTCCTTGCAGTCCTAGGGACTCTCAAGAGTCTTCTCCAACACCACAGTTCAAAAGCATCAATTCTTCAGCCCTCAGTTTTCTTTATAGTCCAACTCTCACATCTATACATGACCACTGGAAAAACCATAGCCTTGACTAGATGGACCTTTGTTGGCAAAGTAACGAATGTCTCTGCTTTTTAATATGATGTCTAGGTTGGTCATAACTTTCCTTCCAAAGAGTAAGTGTCTTTTTAATTTCATGGCTGCAGTCACCATCTGCAGTGATTTTGGAGCCCAGAAAAATAAAGTCAGCCACTGTTTCCCCATCTATTTGCCATGAAGTGATGGGACTGGATGCCATGATCTTAGTTTTCTGAATGTTGAGCTTTAAGCCAACTTTTTAACTCTCCTCTTTCACTTTCATCAAGAGGCTCTTTAGTTCTTCTTCACTTTCTGCCATAAGGCAGTACAATCAGGGACCAGGTAAAGGATGTTTGGATAAACAAATGAGTAAGTGATCGATTAGCAAGCACCTCAGAGGGGCAGCAGCAGGGTGGAGGAGAGAAAGAAGTGGTTTCATCGGCTGGGATTTGTTCCTTTCACAATGAACCTTTCAACTCTTTCCTGTTGGGCAATTCTAACCAAATTTTCCAGTGTAAAAAGCTTATATAGAAGGGGACAGAGGGAGAAGCATGGCCTTTTGGCCTGGCCCCTCGACCACAGTCTGAGGCTGGAGGTGTGCTGAGGTGTGCCACTCTGAGCAGCCCCTCCCTGTCCTTCCCTCTAAGGAAGGGCAGGAGGGTGGCCCAGCAGCCAGGCCTTCTGGAGTGTCCTGAGACTCCAGGGCCTCGAGCCCCCACGCCCGGCGGCATGGCTGTTGAGAAGATTGCCAACTTCTGCACCAGCAAGATCGGGCTCACCACACTGGCCCCGGTGATGCAAGCAGGTCCTTACCACCGTGATGTCTGAGGGTGATGGAATATTGTGGCGGCCATGAAGACCCATGGTGCGGACAAGGTCATGGCCTGCACCTCGGCCTTCCTACCATGGGACCCTTCCAAGGTGCCCCCAAGACTGCAGAATGTCACTGATGACCAAATCCAGATGCAGAAGATACTGCAGGAGTCGGGCCTGAAGTATGCAGCCAGGGATGCCACCACCTATGGGAGACCAGCCGCTGACTGGGGCCCACACAGGGACCCTGGATGGACGAGGGCCCTCGAGGGTCATCTCCAAACAGGACCTGGGCCACTTCATGCTGCACAGCCTCACTACCGGTGAGTACAAGGGGGACAGCACCTATCCCTCCCATGAGTATGAATAGGGCTCTGACCCCATCCAGGAGCACAGCATCCTGCCAAACAGAGAACAAAGGAAGCGGGGCAATAATCTTGAGTCAGAAGCTTAAAAAAAAAAAAAAACAGAAGGGAACAGAGGGCATTTATGATTTTCTTTGGATTCCTCTTGTCCCAGGAGTGATCCTTGGTCCTACACAGCCCACAGCCATGTGAACGTGATTATACGCTGAACTGTGTCCCCCAAAATTCCTAAGTTGAAGCCCTAACCACAAGTACCTCAGGATGTGATTCTATTTGGAGATGGTTTCCTGCCATTATTAAGGTGGGCTCTAATCCACCTGGCTAGCATATTCAAAAGCAGAGACATTACTTTTCCAACAAAGGTCTGTCTAGTCAAGGTTATGGTTTTTCCAGTGGTCATGTATGGATGTGAGAGTTGGACTGTGAAGAAAGCTGAGCACCGAAGAATTGATGTTTTTGAACTGTGGTGTTGGAGAAGACTCTTGCGAGTCCCTTGGACTGCAAGGAGATCCAACCAGTCCATTCTGAAGGAGATCAGCCCTGGGATTTCTTTGGAAGGAATGATGCTAAAGCTGAAACTCCAGTACTTTGGCCACCTCATGCGAAGAGTTGACTCATTGGAAAAGACTCTGATGCTGGGAGGGATTGGGGGCAGGAGGAGAAGGGGACGACAGAGGATGAGCTGGCTGGATGGCATCACTGACTCGATGGACATGAGTTTGAGTGAACCCCAGGAGTTGGTGATGGACAGGGAGGCCTAGTGTGCTGCAATTCATGGGGTTGTAAAGAGTCAGACACGACTGAGTGACTGAACTGAACTTAACTGAACTGAGTGTCCTTATAAGAAAAGCCAACTTGGACCCACAGAGAGACCTCAGGGATGTCCACGCATAGAGGACAAACCACAAGAGGACACAGTGAGGGGAGAGCTCACTGCCAACAAAGGAGAGAGAACTCAGGAGAAGGCAAATCTGCCAACACCTTGACCTTGGACTTTGGCCTCTAGAACTGTGTTAAGAACAAGTCTATGTAAGCCACTCAGTCTGTGGAGTTGTGTTATTGCAGCCTGAGAAGACTAATACACACAGAGATAATAGTCTTACCACCTCATCAATAACCTTAACAGATGGACCTGACCTCCTGGTACAGAGAAACACGGTCGTGAGTGGGAAAACACACTGGCTGTGCACTCATGTCCCAAACACATGACTTCTCACCTCAGGACATTTGCTCAGCTTCCCTGAGTCCGTGCCCTCTTCTACAAAATGCCACTAGTGGATGTGTTACATGAGACACACTTTATGAAAGTATTTGTCATAGATCTTTTTTCTTTTTAATCAAGGAGGTGATGTGCAATTTTTTAACTTAATTTTTTTTTATATTGGAGTATACAGGAGACCTTGCCTGGAGAATCCCAGGGACAGGGGAGCCTGGTGGGCTGCCATCTATGGGGTCACACAGAGTTGGACACGACTGAAGTGACTTAGCAGCAGCAGCAGCATACAGGAGACCTGGGTCCAATCCCTGGGTCAGGAAAATCCCCTGGAGAAGGCAATGGCACCCCACTCCAGTACTCTTGCCTGGAAAATCCCATGGACGGAGGAGCCTGGTAGGCTACAGTCCATGGGGCCGCAAAGAGTCACACATGACTAAGCAACTTCACTTCACTATAGTTGATTTACAATATTGTTAGTTTCAGAGGTACAGCAAACTGATTCAATTATACATATATCTGTTCTTTTTCAGATTTTTTTGCCAGATAGATTATTTGTGTATGTTAGTTGCTCAGTCGTGTCCAATTCTTTGCAATCTCATGGACTGTAGCCCGCCAGGCTCCTTTGTCCATGGGATTCAGTTCAGTTCAGTTGCTCAGTCGTGTCTGACTCTTTGCGACCCCATGAATTGCAGCACGCCAGGCCTCCCTGTCCATCACCAGCTCCCGGAGTTCACTCAAACTGACGTCCATCGAGTCAGTGATGCCATCCAGCCATCTCATCCTCTGGCGTCCCCGTCTCCTCCTGCCCCCAATCCCTACCAGCATCAGAGTCTTTTCCAATGAGTCAACTCTTCACATGAGGTGGCCAAAGTACTGGAGTTTCAGCTTTAGCATCATTCCTTCCAAAGAAATCCATGGGATTACAGAGCATTAAATAGAGTTCCCTGTGCCATACAGTAGGTCTTTGTTGGTTTTCTATTTTATATGTAAGGGTGTGTATATGTTAATCCAAAACTCCTAATTTATCCCTCCCCCCAACTTTTCCCTGTTTGTAACTAAAGTTTGTTTTCAGAGTCTGTGAGTCTGTTTCTGTTTTCGTAAATAACTTCATTTGTATCACTTTATTAGGTTCCACATAAGTGATATCATATGGTATTTGTCTTTCTCTGTCTTATTTTAGCTAGTAAAATAATCTCTAGGTCCATGCATATTGCTACAAATGGTATTATTTTATTCCTTCTATGGCTGAGTAATAATCCATTGTATGTATGTACTGCATCCTCTTTATCCATTTATCAGTTGATGGAAATTTAGGTTGGTTCCATGTCTTGGCCATTGTAAATAATGTTGCAACAAACATTGGGGTGCATGTATCTTTTTTAATTATGGTTTTCTCTGGATACATGTCCAGGAATGGGATTGCTAGACCATATGGTATTTTTAGTTTTATAAGGAACCTCCATACTGTTCTCCAGAATGGCTGTACTAATTTATGTTTGCACCAACAGCATATAAGTGTTCTCTTTTCTCCACACTCCCTCCAGCATTTGGTTTTTTTAATATTTATTTATGTACTTACCTATCTATCTGGCTGCCTCGGGTCTTCATTGCAGCACTCAGGATCTTTCATTGCGGCATTCAGGCTTAGTTGCTCCATGGTATGTGGGATCCTAGCTTCCCAACCAGGGATCGAACCCATGTCCTGAGCATTGCAAAGTGGATTCTCAACCACTGGACCACCAGGGAAGTTCCCAGAATTGATTGTTTGCAGACTTTTTGATGGTGGCCATTCTGACAGGTGTAGGTGATACTTCATTATAGTTTTGATTTACATTTCTCTGATAATTAGCAATTTTGAGCATCTTTTCGTGTTCTTCTTGGCTATCTGTATGTCTTATTTGGAGAAATGTTTATTTATATCTTCTGCCTATTTGTTGATTGAATTGTTTTTCTGATATTGAGCTGCACGAGCTGTTTGTATATTTTGGAGATTAATCCCTTGTTGGTCATCTGGTTTGCAAATATTTTCTCCCATTCCATGGGTTATCTTTTTGTTTATAGTTTCCTTTGATGTGCAAATGCTTTTAAGTCCCATTTGTTTATTTTTGTTTTTATATTCATTATTCTAGGGGGTGAATCCAAAAAGATATCATGGTGATTTATATCAAAGATTGTTCTTCCTATTTTTTCATCGATGAGTTTTATACTATTTGAGCTTATGCAGGAGACCTGGGTTCCATCCCTGGATTGGGAAGATCCCCTGGAGGAGGGAAAGGCTAACCACTCTACTATTCTGGCCTGGAGAATCCATAGACTGTATAGTTCATGGGGTCACAAAGAGTTGGACATGGCTGAGTGACTTTTACTTTCACTTTTCACTTTAGGTCATTAATCCATTTTGAGTTTATTTTTGTATACAGTGTTAGAGAATGCTCCAATTTCATTCTTTTACATGTGACTATGCAGTTTACCAGCACTATTTATTTAAGACATTGTCTTTTCTCCATTATATATTCTTATCTCCTTTGTAGTAGATTAATTGACCATAGGTACATGAAAACAGTCAGTGTCAAGGTGTTCCTCCACCATACAGCCCCTTTGTCCACTTGCTGGAAATTTTATGTTCTTCTAGTGCTTAAAATGTCATGGTTTGCTGCATTTCTTCCTGCAGGGTGATTCAAACATCCATAAGGAACTGTCAGGAGAAAGTAAACTAGTCCCATTTAGAAAAATAATAATGGATTTCATAGGAGAAACTCAGGAATGAATGAATTTGTCTGAAAAATAAATAAATAAAAATAGAAGACCCTACTCTAGCTCTGTGGGTAAAATTTCCTTATTTTTATATCATTAACTTTTATACTATGAATCATTTTAACTATTAAATATAGATCACCTAGCTGGGGATTGACCTGACAGAGAATGGTTGGATGGCATCACTGACTCCATGGGAATAAGTTTGAGCAAACTCTGGGAGTTGGTGATGGACAGGGAAGCCTGATGCAGAGTACATCATGACAAACAGTGGGCTGGAAGAAGCACAAGTTGGAATCAAGATTGCCAGGAGAAATATCAATAACCTCAGAAATGCAGATGACACCACCCTTATGGCAGAAAGTGAAGAACTAAAGAGCCTCTTGATTAAAGTGAAAGAGGAGAGTGGAAAAGTTGGCTTAAAACTCAACATATAGAAAACTAAGATCGTGGCATCTGGTCCCATCACTTCATGGCAAATAGATGGGGAAACAGTGGAAACAGTGGCTGACTTTATTTTGGGGGCTCCAAAATCACTGCAGATGGTGATTGCAGCCATGAAATTAAAAGTTCCTTGGAAGAAAAGTTATGACCAACCTAAACAGCACATTAAAAATCAGAGACATTACTTTGTCAACAAAGGTCTGTCTAGTCAAGCCTATGGTTTTTCCAATGGTCATGTATGGATGTGAGAGTTGGACTATAAAGAAAGCTGAGCACCAAAGAATGGATGCTTTTGCACTGTGGTGTTGGAGAAGACTCTTGAGAGTCCCTTGGACTGCAAGAAGATCCAACCAGTCCATCCTCAAGGAGATCAGTCCTAGGTGTTCATTGGAAGGACTGAGGGTGAAGCTGAAACTCCAATATTTTGGCCACCTGATGCAAAGGGCTGACTCATTGAAAAAGACCCTGATGCTGGGAAAGATTAAGGGCAGGAGGAGAAGGGGATAACAGAGAATGAGATAGTTGGATGGCATCACCAACTCAATGGACATGAATTTGGGTAAACTCCAGGAGTTGGTGATGGACAGGGAGGCATGGTGTGCCGCAGTTCACGGGGTCACAAAGAGTCGGACACGACTGAGTGACTGAACTGAACTGAAGATGCTGCTGACAAAGGAATTCTTACTTTTAATTTTTGTGTTTTTCCAGATTTCATTCATACTGAAATTAATGGGGGAAAAAATCATCTTTCAGTTTACAACTGCAGGAATTGCTTTCCATGGGTAATTTCATATTTCTAAATGTCACTGAATTTTAATTTTTGTAAATCTATACATACCAGTAGACCATTCAGGTATAGTCTAAATCAAATCCTTTATGATTATACAGTGGAAGTGAGAAATAGATTTAAGGGCTTAGATCTGATAGAGTGCCTGATGAACTATGGACGGAGGTTCGTGACATTGTACAGGAGACAGGGATGAAGACCATCCCCATGGAAAAGAAATGCAAAAAAGCAAAATGGCTGTCTGGGGAGGCCTTACAAATAGCTGTGAAAGAAGAGAAGTGAAAAGCAAAGGAAAAGGGGAAAGATATAAGCATCTGAATGCAGAGTTCCAAAGAATAGCAAGAAGAGACAAGAAAGCCTTCCTCAGCGATCAATGCAAAGAAATAGAGGAAAACAACAGAATGGGAAAGACTAGAGATCTCTTCAAGAAAATTAGAGATACCAAGGGAACATTTCATGCAAAGATGGGCTCAATAAAGGACAGAAATGGTATGGACTTAACAGAAGCAGAAGATATTAAGAAGAGGTGGGGAGAAGGAAATGGCAACCCACTCCAGTATTCTTGCCTGGAGAATCCCATAGACAGAGGAGCCTGGCAGGCTACAGTCCATGGGGTCGCAAGAGTCGGACACGACTTAGTGCACTGTCTCACCCCAGAGATCCTGCCACATATGCCACAAAATCCAAACATCCCCCAATGACCTTGGCCCCACTGTTCCAATCACTCCCAGGTGGGAATTCAGGCACATGTCCAAGAGGTCACAGACAACATGCATATGGTTCTGTTATGTCCCATATATTACCCTTTCATGTCCCAAGGAAGACATTTTCTCTTAGAGATTTTCATTTAGTGTATCTTTAAAAAATCTTGTGTTAAACTTGCCTCCATCATTTTCTTGGGTAAGGACAACCCAGAAATGGCCCTTTTGTGTCTGTGATGTTGCCATTCACAGCTTTCTTGATAGGCCTAGTACAATCTTGAGAACAGGGCTGCTGTATGTTGAATGTCAGACGGTAGCTCTGAGCTTTGCCTATCTTAGGGAGTTATGCTGTGCATTTTTTACTGGTGTACCATGTTTAATTTGTCCCTAATACCTTTGAAGTTTTTCTGAGAAATGAAATAATGCAAAATGAACTTATTAAAATACATTTTAAGCCTTTAAAAAAAAAAAAAAAAGAAGAGGTGGCAGGAATACACAGAAGAACTGTACAAAAAAATCTTCATGACCCAGATAATCACAATGGTGTGATCACTGACCTAGAGCCAGACCTCCTAGAATGTGAAGTCAAGTGGGCCTTAGGAAGCATCACTACAAACAAAGCTAGGGGAGGTGATGGAATTCCAGTTGAGCTATTTCAAATCCTGAAAGATGATGCTGTGAAAGTGCTGCACTCAATATGCCAGCAAATTTGGAAAATTCAGCAGTGGCCACAGGACTGGAAAAGGTCAGTTTTCATTCCAATCCCAAAGAAAGGCCATGCCAAAGAATGCTTGAACCACTGCATAATTGCACTCATCTCACACGCTGGTAAAGTAATGCTCAAAATTCTCCAAGCCAGGCTTCAGCAATATGTGAACCATGAACTTCCAGATGTTCAAGATGGCTTTAGAAAAGGCAGAGGAACTAGAGATCAAATTGCCAACATCCACTGAATCATGGAAAAAGTAAGAGAGTTCCAGAAAAACATCTATTTCTGCTTTCTTGACTATGCCAAAGCCTTTGACTGTGTGGATCACAATAAACTGTGGAAAATTCTGAAAGAGATGGGAATACCAGACCACCTGACCTGCCTCTTGATAAACCAATATGCAGGTCAGGAAGCAACAGTTAGAACTGGACATGGAACAACAGACTGGTTCCAAATAGGAAAAGGAGTACGTCAAGGCTGTATATTGTCACCCTGCTTAGTTAACTTATATGCAGAGTACATCATGAGAAATGCTGGGCTGGAAGAAGCACAAGCTGGACTCAAGAGTGCTGGGAGAAATATCAATAACCTCAGATATGTAGATGACACCACCCTTATGGCAAAAAGTGAAGAGGAACTCAAAAGCCTCTTGATGAAAGTGAAAGTGGAGAGTGAAAAAGTTAGCTTAAAGCTCAACATTCAGAAAACGAAGATCATGGCATCCGGTCCCACCACTTCATGGGAAATAGATGGGGAAACAGTGGAAACAGTGTCAGACTTTATTTTGGGGGGCTCCAAAATCACTGCAGATGGTGACTGCAGCCATGAAATTAAAAGACGCTTACTCCTTGGAAGGAAAACTATGACCAACCTAGATAGCATATTGAAAAGCAGAGACATTACTTTGCCAACAAATGTCCATCCAGTCAAGGCTATGGTTTTTCCAGTGGTCATGTATGGATGTGAGAGCTGGACTGTGAAGAAGGCTGGGCGCCAAAGAATTGATGCTTTTGAACTGTGGTGTTGGAGAAGACTCTTGAGAGTCCCTTGGACTGCAAGGAGATCCAACCAGTCCATTCTGAAGGAGATCAGCCCTGGGATTTCTTTGGAAGGAATGATACTAAAGCTGAAACTCCAGTACTTCGCATGAGGCCACCTCATGCGAAGAGTTGATTCATTGGAAAAGACTCTGATGCTGGGAGGGATTGGGGGCAAGAGGAGAAGGGGGCGACAGAGGATGAGATGGCTGGATGGCATCACTGACTCGATGGACGTGAGTCTGGGTAAACTCCGGGAGTTGGTGATGGACAGGGAGGCCTGGTGTGCTGCGATTCATGGGGTCGCAAAGAGTCAGTCACGACTGAGCAATTGAAGTAAGGAACTAATACATTTTCTGTCTTGGTGTTCCTCCCTGTGGCCTCAGTTGAGCCCACATTACTAATGGCAGGTGATGTACTTTTACATTTATAGCCTTAAGTTGTTACAGTTGATTTGGGTGAGGAAAAGAGAGAGGAAGAGTCTTAAATGACCATTGGCATCTACAATGGACCAGGTGTGAGCAGTCTATACCCACTTGTAATGAGTAAACCCCTGAGATAAACAGGAGCATAATTTTACTCACTTCTCTTTAAGTAAAATCAGCTTGGCTCCTGAAAGCTCAATTCTCTTTGGAACCTACTCTTGCCACTCATGGTGAACTCTGTCACTGCCATTTTTAAATGCAGCAATTCAAGATTTAAACTTGGTCATACCAAGCCTTTTCTCCAACCCCTTTCTCCCTTGGAATGATTTATGACAGTGGGTAGGGTTCATTGCCTTGCCGGGTGGAAGAGGCAGCTAGAAGTCAGCCTCCATGCCTGACTTCCTCTAGACCCAACTCAGGTCTCTAGGTCCATGAGCTCTGTCCCGGAATGCCCAAGTCCACTTTGGACAGAGGCAAGAGGCAGACAGAAAGGTAGCAGACAACTCTCGGTGGCTTTTTCCTACCCCACACACAGGAGCTCTTGACTCGGGCTCTCTTGGCTCATCCACTGGACACCTCAGCAGGTGCCTTGTTGGACATTATTGGAGTAAAATACAGTGAACGAGGCTACAGAGCGGTATCTCCAGCTCCCACCAGCATTCAAGTCATATCCACTTTCTCTCTGACTCTCCTCTTCATACCAGCTGGGTGAACTTTTTACTCATTTTATTTAAATATAATTTACATATAGTGCAGTTTGATTAGTTTTAACAAATGCATACACCTGTGTAAACTGTACACTTAACATTAGAATATTCTGTCACCCAGAAATTTTTCTTATGCCCGTTCCCAGTCAATTCCCACCCCCAAGAAAACACTCTGGTGATTTCTACCATCAAAGATTAGTTTTGTGTGTTTAGAATTCCATGTAAGTGAAATCATGTAGTCCATACTCTTTGGGGTCTGGCTTCATTCACTCAGCATCGCGTTGTTTTGTGCATCAGTAGTTTGTTCCATTTTGTTGTATTTTATGAATATTGTGCCCATTGTTGGACCAGCTAGAATGGAGAGAGGAAGAAGAAAATTGTAAACACCACTCAGGCCCGCCTGAGTGGTGATAGAAACACAGTAATTTGAGCACTGCTTTTCTTACTTTGGTATAAATGTTTATGCATATATTAACCAATTATTTCCCCCCTCCCTCATTACCTTAATATCTATCATCAGACATTCAATAGCTTCTTAGCCTTTTATCTCAGTATTTAACTTACAGTATATCAAAGTAAGAGCATGATGCAGCTTGAAAAGGAACAACATCACCTGGAGATGGATTAAGTGACCAATGAGTCTTTGTATCCTTTTGGGGATAATAATATGGGTGGGCCTCATCCAATCAGTTGAAGGCCTAAGTGGAACAAAAAGACTGGCCTTTTTTGTTGAGGAACTTTTGAAAAGAGGAAATTCTCGAGAAGATTGCCTTAGGACTGGGATGGTACCATCAGCTCCTCTGGGTCTCAAGCCTGCTGACACACTGCAGGTTTTAGACTTCCCAGTATCCACAATCATGTGGGCCAATCCCCTATAATAAACCTTTATATATAAACATACATATGTATATATAATAAATCTATATATACATCTATGTTTAATAAGTATATTATGCATATACTTATTCAGTTCAGTTCCATTCAGTCATAAGGGTGGTGTCATCTGAATATCTGACATATACTTATTACATACATAATATATATGTATACACATATATCCTCCCATTGGTTCTGTTCCTTTGAAGGACCCTTACTAATACACTGACCCACTGACCAACAGCCAATCCAGGCCACCTACCAGATGCAGAGGTGACAGCCTGCCTTAGACGCCTCCAGCAGGCGCCCTCCTCAGGTGACACCCCTGCCTTCTCACACTCCTTTCCAGCCCTTCATGGTCCACTTGCGCCAGTGTTTCAGAAGGTCTGGTGAGTGATGTTTCTCTGATCCTCCAACTCCTCCCTTCAAATCTTTACACCTCCAGCTTCTTCCACAATTGTGTAAAGCCTTGTTCCTATAATAAATATTAACACTATTCTATAAAACTCATACTGTTCATGGGGTTCTCACTGAGTGCTGAAGAACTGATGCTTTTGAACTGTGGTGTTGGAGAAGACTCTTGAGAATCCCTTGGACTGCAAGGAGATCCAACCAGTCCATCCTAAAGGAGATCAGTCCTGGGTGTTCATTGGAAGGACTGATGCTAAAGCTGAAACTCCAATACTTTGGCCACCTGATGCAAAGAACTGACTCATTGGAAAAGACCCTGATGCTGGGAGAGATTAAGGGCAGGAGGAGAAGGGGATGACAGAGGATGAAGTGGTTGGATGGTATCACCAACTCAATGGACATGAGTTTGAGTAGGCTCTGGAAGTTGGTGATGGACAGGGGAGTTCTAGCGTGCTGCAGTCCACGAGGTCACAAAGACTTGGACCCAACTGAGCAACTGAACTGAACTAATAAAACTCAATGATTTTACTTTCATTATTGTACCATGAATTATACCATATAATTTAATGCAAAAGAAAGCATGCTAACATTTCCCAAATAGGTGGTAAATCATGAAAACTGTTAGTCGGCTCTCATTTCTTGTCTCATTCACTCATTCATTGGTTCATTTGTTCACTTATTCACTCAGGGAATACTCAATACAGGGCAGGTGCTATTCTATGAGAGCAGACCTGAAATGTACCAAGGGCTCGTCAGGGTCTAGAACTCTGGCTAGCGAGGGGAAATTGCCAAGAGGAGGTTTCAGTTCAGTACAGAGAAGTTTCTGACATTAAAACTGCCTGTAAATGAAGAGCCTCTTCTTTCCAAGGTAATGAGGGTCTAGCTACCAGAGAAATTAACAATTTACTTAACCAGGATGCTTCAGAAAGTATTGGCACATCAATCCGTGGTGTTTACTTTTTCACCAGATTCACTTTTAAATTTTACATTCTGTGATTGTCTTGTATGCCATTTGTAAGATTCTATATGCTGTCCATATTCTGAGGTGACTATCAGATATAACAGAATTATGATAGTCTCCAAATTATACCACAGGAGAAAAGAACTAGTGTTTATTGTATACTCCATATACTCAGACAATTTTCATTGGTTATTTCATAATCATCCCAAAACTCTAAGTTTTTTTATCCCCTCTGAGATCAGCAAGCTATAGTGACTTGCCTAAACCCCTCAGTTTCTAAACAGAAGAGGCTGAAATCTGTCTGCCCCCAAGAGTCCTTGTTTTTTCTTTTATGTTATATCACATTAAGGTTCAGCATTAGTGTGTGGAAAACTAATAAGATTATCAATTATATGCAATTGCATCATCTTCAAGTATATTCTTAGTGAATGCATACTTTGTATCCTAGAACACATATCTTATTTCATGTATCAAATTAGTTCCATGGCATCAGTTATCAATGTTTTGCCTCTTCTGATCACTCCAGTCCCTTACCTTCCCACTTAATCCTCACAATAACCCTGTAAATACAGTTATTAATAATATTTAGCCTCATTTTACAGATGAGAACAATGAAAATCAGAGAGGCTGAGAAATATATCCAGAGCCAATGTATCAAGGCTAGAATTCAAATTCTATTACATTCCGATGTTGAAGGCCATTCTCCATGCTCTGGATCCCCTGGGGTTAATTTCTGCCATGGGCAGGGGCTGAGGGGTGAATTTTGTTTACTATATTTTCCAAGATGACTCATTCTTCCTCCTACATGTCCCAATACTGTTTCTTCCTTCTTCTCCCTCCAGAGGCTTCTGTAAACAGCTTCTTGTTCATTCCTATGCCAATTTCTACTTTCAGCCTCATTTAAACATTTGGAAGACTCACCTCAACAAGGCACTGGTTGAGCAAATAAAAAGAAATCTTTTCGTATACTTAAATTGTGATGGATGACACAAAATTCCATTCAGTGCAATTTAGGTCTTCTAAGACATTTCTTTTATTTTGCCCATCCATGCACTCATAACTAGATGATTTTGCTTCTAGGTATGATAAAAATCCACAGAGGATTTCATTTTGCCTTTAAACTATAGCTGGTCATTGCTATTTGAGATGTTTAAGGCAACCAGGTATATGAATAGCCTCATCTACAATTAAGGGAAAGATGATTGTACCTTTGTAATATTAATCCTGGGATAGACACAGCCTCATCTGCTATTTCCACCAGTTACCAACAACAGCTCTAAAGCAGAAAAATAAAATGGAAGAGAATTGCTTTTCAGCTCACTACAGGAAAAGGAAAGCTACATTAGTACATATGATTCATATAAAAAGAGAAACACCACACAGTGGGAGAGAAGGAAGCTAATATTTGTTAAAGGTTTAATATATACCAAGAACTTCACATATCTTACAACGTCCCTATGAAATATCATTTCCGATTCTTAATTTCATATTATAAAGGAAAGAACTGATCCCAAAAAACAAACTCAGCTTTACAAATCCCTCCACCCCAAAAGTCCAGGCTTTTCTCACTATAATACATTGACCCTGTGTACAATCTGATGCAAATTTCTCTTAAAAACTTGGAACTTGTTATATAAGATGTCATTTACCTTCCTGTGCTTCAGAATGAAAATAAAGTCATGAATCAGAGTCATCACAGCCTCTGCTCTAGTGTTTATTACCCAGTTTACAAGCACTCTCATGCTTTAGCCTTGACAAATTTGTTCAGAAACCCTGAAGTTTATGATGAAAGTGAGTAGACAAAACTGTCCTCCCATTTGAAACACTAGAGGACTTCTAGGTATCTGGAGATGGTGTCTGTCATCTCGCCGATTTGGGGTGCAATGCCTTGCCTTCCCTCCTCCCTTGGGATAGAAGTTGTCTAGGGCTGATGCTTTTGACAAAGCTGTTTATTATTCAAGGTCCCATTCCTTCCCTGGACCAAGGTGAGATACACCAAAGCCAGGTTCTCCCCACTCCTACTCAAGACTCAGATTTTGTGTGGCTGCAGCTAAGTCACGTCAGTCGTGTCCAACTCTGTGCGACCCCATAGACGGCAGCCCACCAGGCTCCCCCATCCCTGGGATTCTCCAGGCAAGAACACTGGAGTGGGTTGCCACTTCCTTCTCCAATGCATGAAAGTGAAAAGTGAAAGTGAAGTCGCTCAGTCGTGTCCAACTCTTTGCGACCCCATGGATTGTGGCCCACCAGACTCCTCCGTCCATGGGATTTTCCAGGCAAGGGTACTGGAGTAGGGTGCCATTGCCTTCTCTGCAGATTTTATGCAGACAGATTCAACGAGAGAAAACAGCTGAAACAATAGATTTAACCCAAAGATGCCCCCATAGACACTGCCTATCACTTCTCTAACTCTGCTCAGAGTTTGTCCTGTTTATGACTTACTTTATCCTTTCCTCTAGTTCTGTGGGCATCCCATATCGTTCCAATACACTTCCCCTTTATTAGCTACAGTAGTTTTCTGCTGCCAGCCACCTAAGTCCATGAAATGACAAGCCATCCAAGCCTTGAACTATGATGCGGGGCCACAGTCATGTTCTCCCATCACCGCCAACGCTGAGCTCCGATGCCCCTTCTCTCCCGGATGCCCAACTCCTTTCACCTGTGTTTGCAAGTGTGCTCTTCCCTTATTGATTCGCCATCGTCAGCTGAGCCCACTGAAAAAAATGGTCATGATTCACAGTAGCTCAGATTGTATCCCCTACTGAAAGAGATGATCATTCGGTAGGAAACCCAAGAAACTAGACAATGTTGTAGACAAGGAAAAGTGGGATCACACATGCACTAAGGAAAAGAAAGGAAAATACCTACAGGCCCGTCCAGTCAAGGCTATGGTTTTTCCAGTGGTCATGTATGGATGTGAGAGTTGGACTGTGAAGAAAGCTGAGCGCCGAAGAATTGATGCTTTTGAGCCGTGGTGTTAGAGAAGACTCCTGAGAGTCCCCTGGACTGCAAGGAGGTCCAACCAGTCCATTCTGAAGGAGATCAGCCCTGGGATTTCTTTGGAAGGAATGATGCTAAAGCTGAAACTCCAGTACTTTGGCCACCTCATGCGAAGAGTTGACTCATTGGAAAAGACTCTGATGCTGGGAGGGATTGGGGGCAGGAGGAGAAGGGGACGCCAGAGGATGAGATGGCTGGATGGCATCACTGACTCGATGGACGTCAGTTTGAGTGAACTCCGGGAGTTGGTGATGGACAGGGAGGCCTGGCGTGCTGTGATTCATGGGGTCGCAAAGAGTCGGACACGACTGAGTGACCGAACTGAACTGAACTGAGACTGTTCTATAAAAACCTGTTCTAGCACAATCAATAACAGTTACTGCCCTGTCATGTGAACAATGTCATCCCGGACAATCTGCCCCAGAATATTTCCCTAGTTTATGAAATCTCACAAACCCAGGGAATCCCTCTATGTAGATTCTTAATTACTGAATATTTTACTTAAGACTACGACAACTTATACTTGGTCACTTCCGCACTCAGATGTGCCATGCACGTGCGTGCTCAGTTGTATCCGACTCTTGGCGATCCCATGGACTGTAGCCCACAAGGCTTCTCTCTCCGTGGGATTTCCCAGGCAAGAATACTGGAGTGGGTTGCCATTTCCTCCTCCAGGGGATCTTCCTGACTCAGGGATCAAACCTGAATCTCCTGCATCTCCTGTATTGACAGGCATATTCTTTACCACTGAGCCACACTCAGTGTATTGGGGTTTAATTCAAATGTTTTAGAAGAAAAATCTACTAATATTAAAAATCTACACGTCATCTAGCCTTTCACTACTAGGAGCAGGTGTTATTGCAGACTACTCAGAGAATAAATTTTTGGGATCTGAGTCCATCTGCTTTATCTCCTGCTGCTGGTTATCATGTTAGCCCATAGATAGTAAAATTATAGCGAACGACCGCAACCCTCACCACCTTGCAGATGTTTCATTATTCAATTAATATCTGTCCATTTAATCTGCAGGTGAAAAAAGGACCGGAGACAGCTGTATTCCCTCAGGGGCTTCCAATTAAAAAGGATTAAGAGCATATCTATACCCTAATTGTCCCCAATTTCTCAGCATAATCATGTTTTACTCCATCTAAATATGTCAGCTACAGAACTATCCTATAAATAGTCATGTTTTCAGAAAGACTCAAATCAGATAAGAAAATATGCGTTTGCAGAGTCAGATAAAAATAGTTTAGGATGAGGACTCTAAGATACAGATTCTCACTTTTGTACCTGTGAACACACACCCCCTCATCTCTGCTCAATTATACTTCCCTGTCCTTTGAGCACAAGTCATTCACTTCCTCATGAAAGCTTCGGTGGCCCACCGATCTCCTGATATATTCCCACTCCAGAGGTCCATTCATCCTCTGAAATTCCAGGAGTCTCTCAGGGCACTTAGCATAGTTGGCCATACACATTCTGACCTCTAGGGGGAGCCCAAGGCTCCTCTTCTCCCATTCGGACCCTGCTAAGGTCCAGTTCGGTCACCCAGTCGTGTCCGATTCTTTGCGACCTCATGGACTGCAGCACGTCAGGCCTCCCTATCCATCGCCAACTCCTGAAATTTACTCGGACTCATGTCCATTGAGTCGGTGATGCCATCCAGCAATCTCATCCTCTGTCGTCCCCTTTCTCCTCCTGCCCTCAATCTTTCCCAGCATCAGGGTCTTTGCAAATGAGTCAGCTCTTCCCATCAGGTAGCCAAAGTAGTGGAGTTTCAGCTTCAGCATTAGTCCTTCCAATGAATATTCAGGGCTGATCTCCTTCAGAATGGACTGGTTGGATCTCCTTGCCATCCAAGGGACTCTCAAGAGTCTTCTCCAACACCACAGTTCAAAAGCATCAGTTCTTCAATGCTCAGCTTTCTTTATAGTCCAACTCTCACATCCATACATGACCACTGGAAAAACCATAGCCTTGACTAGACGGACCTTTGTTGGCAAAGTAATGTCTCTGCTTTTTAATATGCTATCTAGATTAGTCATAGCTTTTCTTCCAAGGAGCAAGCGTCTTTTAATTTCATGGCTGCAGTCACCATCTGCAGTGATTTTGGAGCCCCGAAAAATAAAGTCCAAGGTAAGGTCCAAGGACGTAATAAAGCACCGAAGCACAGTTGGGCCACAGAGCTGATTAGGGCACAGAGAGTGATGCTTTGCTGGAGGAATAAAAGTGAGGTGAGTGGGATGCTTTGAGAAGGATTTCCTTCCCACGTTTGTGGTACAAGCTAGTAAGCCTTTGGAGCCATCTTGACCTACCTCTAGTCTGTGTCCACATTTACAAGGTACAGGGAGTTCCTGAAGCTGGGTATGTTCATTCTGGACACTCAGGGGAAGCCCGGAAAGTTTTCTTGCCTTTCCCAACACCTAAAGAGTTGCCTGCCTTCGTGGACTCATGGCCGCTTCCTCCATCTTCACAGCCAGCAGCATAGCACCATCAAATCTCTCTCACTCTAATACTCCTGACTTCCTCTCAGGAGGACACCTGTGATTGCATTTAGGGCTCACCTGAGCAATCCAAGACAGCCTTCCCACCACAGGGTCCTCAGCTCAACCACAACTACAAAGCCCCTTGTGCCATGTAAGCTGAAGTCACAGGTTGCATGGATTCAGACATAGATATTTTGGAAGGCCATTATTCTACCTACCACACTGCCTCCTCCACCCCCTTGCTGTCACACACACACACACACACACACACACACACACACACACACATGTGGCCATGTAGTCACATCAGACATTTACGAAGGGCCCCAGTGCTGAGATGGAAGGGATTTTTTTTAAGAGTATTTAGCCCTGCTCCCGCTACAGAGGCACTGGGAGAGCACAGGAAAACCAGCACCCCCTGCACCTTCCAGGGAGGAGCAGGAAGAGCATCTCGGCCTTAATTTTAGGGCACCAGCCCTCAGACAGCAACAACCTCCTCCTGGTCTCTTATACTAGGGTTACGGCTGCAAAGCTCACTGACAGTTGAAAACGCATGAATCAAATCATCATACGTGATAGAAGTGATTCTCAATTATTCCTTGGGGCCAATATGAGCTTTTATATAAAGGATTGCCTCAAATTGAGTGCACTCACATTATTTTATTAAGCTCGGGACCCTGCATCCCACTCAGAAAGCTACTGCCCCACCTTGACTCCTTAGGACATCAGCCCCACAGATGAAGAAGCACTGGGACTCCTCCCCAGAATTCTTGTTTAACATAAAGGGATTGAGGAGAACAGAGGAGACACAAAGAACAGAGGAGATGAGAGGCCAGGAAAGAAGAGAAATATGATGAGTAAAATTTTCCAATAGGGTTCCCTAGGAAACAAATGGGCAAAATTTGCAGCATGCTTACCTGGGGAATGAAATGCATTGGCAGTCAGAGGGAGGGGGAAAGGAGAATGGAATAAAAAATACGCCAAGTAGAAAGTGGACCTTTACTTATAAAGTCCATTCTGCCCACTGGCAGGGACTATCTCCTGATGCTGCATGGAAACTGGGACCAAGAACCAGATGAGGGAGGGAAGGAGAACAATTTATCTGCAGGCTCATTCCTGCCTCCTGCCTCTTGTTGGTCCAAGTTCACCCACATTGTGTCACCTGGCCCCTCCAGGCAGCAAATCTCATGTCATCAGTCCCTCCTCTTAGTTCTGAAGCAACAGACTCAGAATAGAGCAGTATCCTGCGAGTCTGGTCTTGACCAGCTCGAAGTCCAAACTCAGTGACCCTCTGTCTCTAGGGCCACCTTTGCAGGACAGACACAGGTCAGGGCTTGGGACCGCAAACCACCCTGGCCTAACTCTTTGGTGACTACATTCAGGGCTTCAGCTAGTTAAGACAACTCTTTCCCAGAAAAACTAGGCTGTACTAGACTCTTTGTATAAGCTATTCCATTTACCCGACTGCTTTTTCCAGGTGAGAGAAGGATTGTTACCTTATTACACAAGCAAGGAAAGTGACACACAGTTAGTGAAGGTCGTTCAAAGTAGCACAAAGAGCCTAATAAGGCAGGAGAGTAGAGTTCATTAAGGAGAAAAGAAAAATATACTCTTAAGGGAACGGTGACTCCCAGACTCAGGAGGGTCTTCAGAGCCAGGCTGTAGAGTTGGGCTATTACTTGGTAGCCCTGGGGCCGGCAGGGGAGGGTCATCTGCTGAGGAATGACCTTTGTACATGTTTTCAGAAGATAATCCTTCTACAGTCAGGACTTCCCTGGTGGTCCAGTGGCTCACACTCTGCGCTCCCAGTGCAAGGGGACCCAGGTTCCATCCCTGGTCAGGGAACTAGATCCCACGTGCCACAACTAAAGATTCCTCATGCCACAACTAAGACTCACCACAGCCAAATAAAAATAAATAATAATAAAGTAAAAGTAAAAAGTCACTCAGTTGTGTCCGACTCTTTGCGACCCCATGGACCATAGCCTATCAGGCTCCTCCGTCCATGGGATTCTCCAGGTAAGGATACTCGAGTGGGTTGCCATTTCCTTCTCCAGGGGAGAAGTTACTGCTGCTGCTAAGTCACTTCAGTCGTGTCCGACTCTGTGCGACCCCATAGACGGCAGCCCACCAGGCTCCCCCGTCCCTGGGATTCTCCAGGCAAGAACACTGGAGTGGGTTGCCATTTCCTTCTCCAATGCATGAAAGTGAAAAGTGAAAGTGAAGTCGCTCAGTCGTGTCTGACTCTTAGCGACCCCATGGACTGCAGCCTAGTAGGCTCCTCCATCCATGAGATTTTCCAGGCAAGAGTACTGGAGTGGGGTGCCATTGCCTTCTCCATAATAATAATAGAAGAAGATAATCCTTCTGTGGTAATAAGAAGGGTGGTGGGTGCTCAGTTGCTTCAGTCGTGTCCAATTCTTCAGGACCCTGTAGACTATGGCCTACCAAACTCCTCTGTCCATGGGATTCTCCAGGCAAGAACACTGGAGTGGGTTGCCATGCCCTCCTCCAGGGGATTTTCCTGACCCAGGGATCAAACCTTGGTCTCTGACACTGCAGGCGGAGTCTTTACCCACTGAGCCACCAGGGAAGTCCCAATAAGAACGGGGGCAGAGACAACAAAGAGATTGTGAGACTTCTGCAGTCCATGTGGAAGAAGGCAGGGCACTGGCAGGTTTAACACCTTGACCGTGGGGGACAAGGTGGCGGAAAGAGTGAACCACGGCCCCGAGGTTCTTCTGGGAGCAAACATAGACGGGTCAGGGCCACTGAGGAGGACCTCATTCCTCATTCATCATCTGACCTGCCTGTGCACACACAGGGCCCTGCAAAGCTCCTGCCCCAAGACCTTACTCACCCAAATGCTGCAGACAAAGGCGAAACTTTCCATCCGCTGTGAGGAAGGGGCCCATTCCCAGAGGCGGAGGGCGCGTAAGGCATCAAGAGCAGCCCCGCCTTGTTATCCGCCTTCCTTTCAAGTCACAGAGTGGTATCACTTGGCACTTGAATTTTCAAGGAGCTCTTGGAGCTTCGCAGGTGCTCTTGCTAATTACCGCAGAACCACAGGGAACTGGGAGGAGCAGCGAGAGTGAGGATGCCAAAGTCAGCGCAGGCGGCGAAGTCAGCGCAGGCGGCTCGGCACTAAGTGGCTGAATGAAAATAAAATGCGCGTGACCTGCTGCTCAGCCGAGTTGGCCTCACCTGCCCCATTGCAAACAGGTGAGCTGCAGATTCTCTTTCATCTGGCGAAATGAGCAACTCTTAGGATATGATGACCAGCCTGGGATGGGGAAAATTTAAATTTATGATAAATGAAGCATGCAACTCTACCTGCAGATACTTATGGAAACAGCAGGCTTCTGAGCGCTGTGTCATTGTATGCTAAGCAGATTCAGTCGTGCGCGACTCTCTGTGACCCCAGGGACTGTAGCCCACCAGGTGCTTCCGTCCATGCGATTCTCCAGGCAAGAATACTGGAGTGGGTTGCCCTACCCTCCTCCAGGGGATCTTCCCCACCCAGGGATGGAACCGGCATCCCTTACATCTCCTGCATTGGCAGACAGGTTTTTCAGCACTCTTGCCAGGTGGAAAGACCTTTGCATCATTGTAGGGACCTAAATTTTCCTGGAGACCCTGACAAGGTTATCACATGTCGTTTCTCCTTAGTTGCCTGTAAGGAATGGTGTCAGGCGGTGTCTTGGGCAATTGTCTTTCAGTGCAACAGGTGACTGGATGGTTTTGCTGGTAGCCTTCTTGGGACCTCAGAGGGACATGAAAAGAGATGACCTGGGGAGTGAGGGAACTAGGTCAAGCCCTGAGACATCCTTGGAGCCCCTGAATCCTGCTTATCTGCCCTTCCAGTTAAGTGCAGGAAACATGTTCTCTTTTCTTTGAGTTGATCAGCTTTCATTTGCAACTGGCGAATTCTGGACTCTAAACACCCCAGATCTGGGACTTCCTTGGTGGTCCAGTGGCTAAGGCCCTGCACTCCCAATACAGGGGGGCCTGGGTTCGATTCCTGCTCGGGGAGCTAGATCCCACGTGCTGCCGCTAAAGGTCCCATAGGACGCAACTAAGGCCAGTGCAGCCAAATAAATAAACAAAATTCTTTCAAAAACCCAAACCCCAAGAATATAAATTACTGACGCTGTCTGTGAGAACAGCCTGAAAGCCAATATTCATTTGATTAAGAATACCTATCATTTTGTGGTTTTAAAATTAGACAAAGAAAAAGTGAGAGAACAAAGCCTTCATTTACTTGTGGCACAGTTTCCTATGACTTCACACCCCAGTACAGGCTACTAAGGCATTGAGCTGTTCCATCTTTGGAGCTCAAAGTCAGTGTTTAAATCTGACTCCTATCCGCATCTCTAAACCATTCCTCTAGGCTTCGGAGAAATGCTGTACACAATAATAGTTTTGTTGACATGAGAAAGCAGAGTGTACAGAACATCGAGTTAACTAGGTAAGAACATTGCCTCACGTCCTGCTGGAAACAGGGACCAAGCCACATTCCTCTTCCCTAGAGGGACCAGGCTGCAGACAAAAGGTATAATGATTTTGGGGTGGGGGGGTTATACAGCACTTTACGGGTTTCCCAGGTGGCTCAGTGGTAGAGAATCTGCCTGCCAACACAGGAGATGCAGGAGACGCAGGTTCGATCCCTGGGTCAGAAAGAGTCCCTGGAGGAGGAAATGGCAACCCGCTCCAGTATTCTTGCCTGGAGAATCCCATGGACAGAGGAGCCTGGCAGGCTACAGTCCATGGAGTTGCAAAGAGTCAGACACGACTGAGCATGCATGCATACTTATAGTTCATAAATGCTTTCTCATCTACTTTGTCATTCCACATCCCTAGCAGTAGGCTGGGACAGAATGGCATCCTGCCTTGTTACAGATGAGGAAACTACAGCTCCAAAAAGTCAAGAGACCAAGCAGCTCTCTTTCCAAAACAGCACTCGTTCCTTTAAAGCACAACTGGTGAATCTCACTTCTGCATGTTTGGCCTCAAAAAGAGAACAATGAAGACTTGCCTCTACTCAGATATCTCCCAAGTCAATTTATAAAGGCCTTCTCCTTTTTTGATGGGATTGACTACATGTATAGGTGACAAGGGCAGGAGGAGAAGGGAGCAACAGAGGATGAGATGGTCGGATGGCACCATCGACTCAATGAACATTGGGTTTGAGCAAACCTTGGGAGACAGTGAGATGAGTGCAATTGTGTGGTAGTTTGAGCGTTCTAGTCAAGGCTATGGTTTTTCCAGTGGTCATGTATGGATGTGAGAGTTGGACTGTGAAGAAAGCTGAGTGCCAAAGAATTGATGCTTTTAAACTGTGGTGTTGGAGAAGACTCTTGAGAGTCCCTTGGACTGAAAGGAGCTCCAACCAGTCCATTCTAAAGGAGATCAGCCCTGGGATTTCTTTGGAAGGAATGCTGCTAAAGCTGAAACTCCAGTACTTTGGCCACCTCATGCGAAGAGTTGACTCACTGGAAAAGACTCTGATGCCGGGAGGGATTGGGGGCAGGAGGAAAAGGGGACGACAGAGGATGAGATGGCTGGATGGCATCACCAACTCAACGGACATGAGTTTGAGTGAACTCCGGGAGTTGGTGATGGACAGGGAGGCCTGGCATGCTGCGATTCATGGGATCACAAAGAGCCGGACACGACTCAGTGACTGAACAACAACAGATGACAAGGGAATCAGGCTAGGCTATGAGTCCATAGCCGGGAAAGGGCCTGTCCCCAACACCCACCATCCCAGAAACTGGAGCAAGAGAGCCTTTGATTCCATAATTAGAGATTAGCTTCTGTGCCACCTGGGCTACTGGGTGACAGCAGGCAGTAACTCAGCATGACCACGACAGACCCGCACAGCCTCCTCCCCCACCTTGCACACCGACCTCCCTGCAGCCTCCTGCCTCACTCCTCCCTTTCCTCCTCCCACCTGCTCCCAGTTAGAACCCTCCTACCAGCAGGAGGGTGAGTGAGGAAGAAAATAAAAACTACAGGCCCCCAGGGGGTTGGAGTGTCTGTGCTTTGGGGAGGGTTGGGGAAAAGGAGGAATGAGCCGGGTACCCCATAGAGCAGGGGCCGCCTTCTCGCCATCATCTCATTTAATGCTGACTCAGCTTCTTGACGGAGGGCATCCCCCCGCACTTTGCATCTACTCAAAGCCCGTAGACCTAAAGTCAGTTACCCAAAGCCATACAACCAAGATCAAAAGCAGGTCTAACTGCAGAGCTCACATTCGGTCTGCTAGACCATGCTGCCCCACACACACAGCTCCCTCACCTCACACTAGGAGCTGGGGAACACGGGTCAAGAGAATTCCCAAATATAAACATCCCTTTTCAGCTAAGAAATGAACTCCAATCAATCCTTTTGGCTTGGTTGGGAGCACTGCTAAGTCTAACCCAATCCAAAGGAAGGGAGAGGAAGGGAGAGGGTAGATTTTGTTACACCAGAAAAGTGAAAGTGAAAGTCGATCAGTCCTGTCCAACTCTTTGTGACCCATGAACTGTATAGTCCATGGGATTCTCCAGGCCAGAATACTGGAGTAGGCAGCCTTTCCCTTCTCCAGGGGATCTTCCCAACCCAGGGATGGAACCCAGGTCTCTTGCATTGCAGGCAAATTCTTTACCAACTGAGCTATGAGGGAAGCCCAAGCAACATGAAAAGGGTTATCTCTGGAAGAAATTAGTGTGTTTAAGCAACATCTTAGAGCTTTTGCAGGTGCCTCATCAGCTGTATTTGCCTTGTCCCTTCCTCCAAAGCCTCAGGCTTTCAAGTGGAGTCATGTGTAATTCAAGTGTAATGTCCATCAGATGGAGGTCAGCCTGTGGGCTGCAGAGCCTCCCAGGTAAGATGCCAACAAAAGACACCACTTGCTTTCCAGGCAGGTTTGCAAAGACTGGCTGAGGAGGAGAGGTTGACACTTCAAGTTAATGAAGACCATTGTGATAACCAATGTTCTGGAGTCATCTGTAATGATGTGCCAAGTTCAAGGACAGCACCATTGGATAATTGGTGTCTCCAAGTGGGGCAGAAGGGTAGAGAGGCACACTTAGAGGTTTAAGAGCTGAAAAATGGCATTCCAGCCTCATCCTAGGGGTGACTCCTGCAAAGGGAAACAGGCTGTGACCTGAGAGGCAGGGGTAGTGAGGGCAGAAGGGGAAGTCTTTCCTGCAGGGCACTGCAGACCGGTTGCACAGAGACCAGTGAACACTGATCTGCAGCTCATAATCTTGTTTAAGTTGATCTTTTTAAATTTACATTGTAAAATATTTCCATCATACAGAATAGAAAGGAGGGCACACTGAACAGCTGGGACCAACCACTGGGTCAGTCAAATCTTAAGAGTCTTCCACACTTGCTCCCCATCTTTTTAATACCCAAGTCATGAGGTTGAGGCTCCCCCCTCCCACCCTCTCCCTCTCTTCTCTCCTTCCCCAGAAATAACCAATATTCTGAATGTTGATGGTCATTCCCAGGCATGCTCCCAACTATTATTACATGTAAATATAGCATTGTTTTATTTCAAATTTTACATGTGGCATTGTCTTTGCTGTTTCCCTAAACTTTAGGTTTCTGAGCTGTATCCACTTTTCACTACTGTATTCTATTGGATAATAAACCAATATGTATTTATTCACTCTTGTTTCTAGACAGCTAGATTGCTTTATGATCTTTTTTTCTGCAAACAGTGTTGCAATCTCTCTCTTTAGTCACTAAGCCATGTTCGACTCGGAGAAAGCAATGGCACCCCACTCCAGTACTCTTGCCAGGAAAATCCCATGGATGGAGGACCCTGGTAGGCTGCAGTCCATGGGGTCGCTAAGAGTCGGACACGACTGAGTGACTTCACTTTCACTTTTCACTTTCATGCATTGGAGAAGGAAATGGCAACCCACTCCAGTGTTCTTGCCTGGAGAATCCCAGGGACAGGGGACCCTGGTGGGCTGCCGTCTGTGGGGTCGCACAGAGTCGGACATGACTGAAGCGACTTAGCAGCAGCAGCAGCATGTTTGATTCTTGCAACCCCATGGACTGTAGGCTGCCAGGCTCCTCGGTCGACGGGATTCTCCAGGCAAAAATACTGGAGTGGGTTGCCATTTCTTTCTCCATTGTTATACATTTATCTCTCTGCATATCCAATGTGTGAAGTTTCTAGGGAATATTTCTAGAAGCAGGGCTGATATTCATATCTTGGGCAAGAAACATACACCCACTGGGGACAGGGAGCCTCTGTTCTGATTGGAGAAGGTGCAAATTCTGATTAGTGGGTGGCTTGCCCTCTGGGATGTTAAGTATATCGAGTATCATCCCTGCCTAGAAGTGGATTGATTGCGTTAAAGAGCACAAGACCATTAACTTTGCTAAATCATTTCAAATATCTCTCTGAAGTTACTAATGACACAGTCTTATCAGTCATGACTGATAACCCCCATTTGTCCAGATCCTTGTCAACAGTTGATATTATCAGCCTTTATTTTTTGCTCAACTGATGGCATGAAGTATTATCTCACTGTGCAAATAATTTGTGCATCCCTCATTCCTAGTGAGGTTGAAGATCCTTTCATGTTGACTAGACATTTAGCTTTTATCTTTAGTGAATCACCAATTTGAAACTTTGTCCATTTTTTAGTTTGAGTTTTTCCCTCATATTGATTTGATAGTTCTTTATCAGACATATATTAATATATTATAAGATGTGTATTATGACTATATATCAATACAAAATACTGTATAAATATCTTTTCCTGTCTTATTGAGTGGTTTTCAGCCTTTAATACCTGGTGCTTTGGCTTACTCCAGCTCTTCTTCACCCTGGCCTTCTTGCTCTCTGAACGGGTATCAGCAAAATCACCACCAAGGGAGACCCACAAGTGTGACCTGTGACCACTGAAACACAGTCCTGCAGCTGCCTCCTCTCAGACTATTTGTTTAGAATTACTTACATGTTGAACTTACCTTTCACCTTGATGATAAATTTTATGAAGGCAAGAACCTGGGTCTAGGACAGTGTTTTTCACAGAAATTAATGTCCTTACTTCTGATGGCTCATAAGTGAGCAGGAAGAAGCTGATCTCCTAAAAAGCATAGTTAAAACTTGGCAAGAATAATAATTATTGTGGTGAGAGCTGTCATCACTTATTAAACGCAAACATATAAATTTAAATAATCTCTTCTCCGCAACCCCACAAGGTGATCTTTTTATCCAATTTTTTGAGATGAGAAAAAATTTTTAAAGAGTGCCCTGTTAGATCATAAATGGGAGAATTGGCACTGAAACCCAGGAAGTTGGGCCTCAATGGTCTGCTCTTGTTCTTTTGTTTTATTGATTCACTTTCTTTTTTTTTTTTTTTTCATTCCTGTCCAAATAAAATCTTGGCGTAACTGGCAAAGGTTTTCCAAAACCAAGAGAAAAGCAAAGGCAGATACTGTGATTACTGTTAGTCTGAGATCCATTTCTTCTCACTCCAGCTTTGCCTCTTTATGGTTTCCTCCAAAAGCCCTTTTTTGGACAGGGCAGCAAGCCTGGGGAAGCTGTCGGCTCTAGGCATTGCTGGCTGGGTGCTCTGGTAGCCTTTGGGATTCAGAGAGAAAAGAATGGTGAAATGTTTCTCATAGAGATGGTAGATAGACAGACAGACTGAAATATATTACACTGCTTTTATATAGTTACCTGTCTTTCATTGATTTAAGTTTTAGGATTGTGTTAAGTTATAATATGATACATTCAATTGGTGGACTTCCCAGGTGGCTCCCTGGGTACAGAATCCACCTGCAATGCAGGAGACACAGGCAGAGGCGAGTTTACCCACCAGGTCAGGAAGATCCCCTGAAGGAGGGCATGGCAACCCACTCCAGTATTCTTGCCTGGAAAATCTCATGGACAGAGGAGCCTGGTGGGCTACAGTCCATAGGATCGCAGAGTTGGACACGACTGATGGCTGAGCACGCATGCATGCACATACATTCACTGGTTAGCTCCCAAGGGCAAGAACTGCGCCTTTTTTTCTTTCACATTCTCTCTTAACAGGTGTTTCACAATGAGTTAATGTACATTGATTCATCTGAAGTAATTCACATATCTCCATCTCCTTCAGAGCAGATTCTATTCCTGTTTTGTGCGGGGACATTTGGTCAACACGGATTCTCCAATCCTATAGGCATAAGGGCATATAGGAACAATAAAAAAATACTAATTCCTTCCTTTCCTCTACCTGTTTGAAGTTGTATTTTTTTATTGTAATAATTTTGTTGCTGCCCTATTTCAGGTGGGGGAGTCCTATACATAGTTTGCAATCAGATTATAAAGAAATAGAGTCTGGCATGCTGCAGTCCATGGGGTCACAAAGAGTCAGATACGACTTAGCCACTGAAAATCAGCAACAAAATAGAGCACGTTTCAGGATGAAGGATTCTAAGTAAATGTAAATTACTGTATGTGTTCACAGGGAACAATTGTAATAACTGATTGTTATCTCCACCTTAACTCTAATGTGAGACAGCTGCTTGGTGTGGTGGTTAATTTCCTGTATCAGTCTCACTGGCCTAAGTGGTGTCCAGATACAGCTGGTAAAACATTATTTCGGGCTGCAACTGTGTTTCTAGAAGAGATTTGAACTGGTGAACTGAGTAAGCAGATGGTCCTCCCCATTGTGTGCAGGCCTCGGCCAATCCTCAGGGGGCCTGAAAAGAACAAAAAGACACAGGAAGGGCATGTTCACCCTCTCTGCTTGAGCTGGACATCCGTCTTCTCCTGCCCTTGGACATCAGAGCTCCTGGTTCTCTGTCTTTGAACTTGGACTGAATTATGTCACCAGTTTCCTGGGTCTCCAGGTTGAAAACAGTGTATCAAACAACTTCTCACCTTCCATAATTGTGTGGGAAATATACCTATACTTACATAATATTATATATGTGCTTTCTCAGTTCACTCAGTCACATCCGATGCTTTGCAACCCCATGGACCGTAGCCCGCCAGGATCCTCTGTCCATGGGATTCTCCAGGCAAGAACACTGGAGTGAGTGGGCTGCCATTCCCTTCTCCAGGGGATCTTCCCATCTTGTGTCTCATGCACTGGCAGGTGGATTCTTTACAATTCGGCCACCTGGGAAGCCCTCATTTTATATATATATGTAAACATTCTTTACCCTGTGAGCAACCAGAGAAGCCCATATAATATTTATATATAACACTTCCAGAGAAGCCCATATAATATATATATAATATATATTTATATATATGTATATGATGTATTTATATGTGTGTAATATATTGATATACAACATAATATATTATATATACTATATACAATTATTTATAAATCTATATAAAATTCCTATTCATTCCATTTCTCTGGAGAATCCTAATACAATTGGGATAGTAGATCAGATGCCAGATCATGGTGCCACAAAGATTAAGGCAGTAAGATTCCTAAGATGGCATTTGAAAACCCTATCAGATGATGTAAGTCCACGTGGTCTTTCGTGCCTGGGACAACTGAAACCTGGGCAGAGGAGGAGACTGGTTCCAGGTCACACAAGCAGCGGACAATTCAGTTGAGACCCATTTGGTGGGCAGGATCCTCTTGCAGGTTTAAACAGCCTAGTGGGAAGGAAAAGCAGGGATAAAATTGACTAGAACAGGGAAGCCTGTCTCCCTCCTGACCCCCACCCCCAGGACATTTCCTGGAGTCCAGGAACTTCTCTGGTGGTCCAGGGGCCAAGACTTGCGCTCCCAAAGCAGAGGGCCTGGGTTTGATCCCTGGTCCCCCAGCTAGAGCCCACTTGCCACAGCTGACAATCCCAGGTGCTGCAACTAAGTCCTGGCACAGCCAAATAAATAAGCAAATATTAAAAAAAAAAAAAAAAACTGTGAGTCCAGGACACAAGGACCAAGTCCATGCAAGGTCTCACTAACCAAGTAGAGAATGAGGCACCTCTGCAGACAGGCAACACGTCCTTGGAACTCTGATCCCCTCACACTTAAATACTTACTTTTCCTCACACCAAGGTAATTTAGCGAACAGATGACATTTCTATTCACAACACGCCTCTCCCACCCCCTATCACACACACACATCTGCTCCCTTGTTTCTCAGGCTCCAAAGTTCTTTTTTATTTTAGTATTTAATCATGTTCTTCTGGGCTTCCCTTGTGGCTCAGCTGGTAAAGAATACGCCTGTAATGTGGGAGACCTGGGTTGGATCCCTGTGTTGGGAAGATCCCCTGGAGAAGGGAAAGGCTACCCTCTCCAGTATTCTGGCCTGGAGAATTCCATGGGATCACAAACATGGAGAAGTTCATGGGATCTCAGAGTAGGACACAACTGAGCGACTGTCACTCACATTCTTCTACCTGATCAAATTTGAATTTGACTGATAAAACTCTCAATTAAAACCTTAAGTGGATATGTCTCTTGAATAACTCAGCTGGAAATATGGAAAAAATCAGAAGCCTGAGTGAAAAAAAAACTGAAAAATATTTTTTTCTAAAATGATTAATTAGTGATTAGTTAAAAAAAAAAAAAACACCTAATTTTCCTGTGAATTGCCTAACAAAAGAACTTCTAGAAAGCTAGTCTCCAGGCAGAAAAATGAGTTTTAGCCATCAAATGTCAAAATCTCAGGCTTCCGAGATTTGGCGGGGAATTTTTCTAAATAGCTCCTACCGTTGCCCTTTCTGAGGCCAGGACTGTGAGAAAAAGAAACACTGAACCTCAGCTACGTGGGCGTCCACTGTTCATATACAAAAATGAAAATCCATTTCCATCCTTAGAAGTTAGTAAAGGGGACGGTTCAGTGTCTCTGCCATTCGCTGCTTTCCCTCGAGTTTGTCACTAGGCAGACTTGTACTGGGTCAGCAAGAGGTGAGCGTTCAGAGAATGTGATGAGCAGACACATCCGGCTATCACATCTGATACTGACTGACTGACATAATGGAGGTGAGGGATTAAAAAAAAAAGGGAAGGTGATTGGAAGAAGGGATGGAGTAAAGACGGGAGAGAGAAAATGAGAATAAGAAGGATAATTTTTGGTCAGAACACTCTTCTTGAGTTTGTCTTGGACCATCAAAATATACATGGTGAAACACCGCCATCTTCTGGTCAATAAAGGAAAATTCAAGACCTTTTCTCCAAAAAAATGTCTAATTTCAAAGATGGATGAATTACTACACTAAAAAAGAACTGCAATCAAAGTGTAATAAATTTGTTGTTGCGCTCTAAAATAAGCTCCATAAACTAGCAAGCTGAGCTCACAGTAAGTGCCCGGAAGGTGATCAGTTCAGTTCAGTCGCTCAGTCGTCTCCGACTCTGCGACCCCATGAGCTGCAGCACGTCAGGCCTCCCTGTCCATCACCAACTCCCGGAGTTTACCCAAACTCATGCCCATCGACTCCGTGATGCCATCCAGCCATCTCATCCTCTGTCGTCCCCTTCTCCTCCTGCCCCCAATCCTTCCCAGCATCAGGGTCTTTTCCAATGAGTCAACTCTTCGCATGAGGTGGCCAAAGTATTGGAGTTTCAGCTCCAACATCAGTCCTTCAATGAACACTCAGGACTGATCTCCCTTAGGATGGACTGGCTGGATCTCCTTGCAGTCCAAGGGACTCTCAAGAGTCTTCTCCAACACCACAGTTCAAAAGCATCAATTCTTTGGCGCTCAGCCTTCTTCACAGTCTGGAAAAACCATAGCCTTGACTAGACAGACCTTTGTTGACAAAGTAATGTCTCTGCTTTTGAATATGCCGTCTAGGTTGGTCATAACTTTCCTTCCAAGGAGTAAGCGTCTTTTAATTTCATGGCCGCAATCACCATCCGCAGTGTAAATTCTGACACTGTTTCCACTGTTTCCCCATCTATTTGCCATGAAGTGATGGGATCAGATGCCATGATCTTAGTTTTCTGAATGTTGAGCTTTAAGCCAACTTTTTCACTCTCCACTTTAACTTTCATCAAGAGGCTTTTGACTTCCTCTTCACTTTCTGCCATCACGGTGGTGTCATCTGCATATCTGAAGTTATTGATATTTCTCCCAGCAATCTTGATTCCAGCTTATGCTTCTTCCAGCCCAGTGTTTCTCATGATGTACTCTGCATATAAGTTAAATAAGCAGGGTGACAATATACAACCTTGACGTACTCCTTTTCCTATTTGGAACCAGTCTGTTGTTCCATGTCCAGTTCTAACTGTTGCTTCCTGACCTGCATACAAGTTTCTCAAGACACAGGTCAAGTGGTCTGGTATCCCCATCTCTTTCAGAATTTTCCACAGTTTATTGTGATCCACACAGTCAAAGGCTTTGGCATAGTCAATAAAGCAGAAATAGATGTTTTTCTGCAACTCTCTTGCTTTTTTGATGATCCAGCGGATGTTGGCAGTTTGATCTCTGGTTCCTCTGCCTTTTCTAAAACCAGCTTGAACATCTGAAAGTTCACGGTTCACATATTGCTGAAGCCTGGCTTGGAGAATTTTGAGCATTACTTTACTAGTGTGTGAGATGAGTGCAATTATGCAGTGGTTCAAGCATTCTTTGGCATGGCCTTTCTTTGGGATTGGAATGAAAACTGACCTTTTCCAGTCCTGTGGCCACTGCTGAATTTTCCAAATTTGCTGGCATATTGAGTGCAGCATTTTAACAGCATCATCTTTGAGGATTTGAAATAGCTCAACTGGAATTCCATCACCTCCACTAGCTTTGTTCATAGTGATGCTTCCTAAGGTCCACTTCACATTCCAGAATGTCTGGCTCTAGGTGAGTGATTACACCATCATGATTATCTGGGTCATGAAGATCTTTTTTGTACAGTTCTTCTGTGTCCATACCATTTCTGTCCTTTATTGAACCCATCTTTGCATGAAATGTTCCCTTGGTATCTCTAATTTTCTTGAAGAGATCTCTAGTCCTTCCCATTCTATTGTTTTCCTCTATTTCTTTGCATTGGTCACTGAGGAAGGCTTTCTTATCTCTCCTTGCTTTTCTTTAGAATTCTGCATTCAAATAAGTATATCTTTCCTTTTCTCCTTTGCTTTTCGCTTCTCTTCTTTTCACAGCTATTTGTAAGGCCTCCTCAGACAGCCATTTTGCTTTTTTGCATTTCTTTTTCTTGGGGATGGTCTTGATCCCTGTCTCCTGTACAATGTCACAAATCTCCATCCATAGTTTATCAGGCACTCTGTCTATCAGATCTAGTCCCTTAAATCTATTTCTCACTTCCACTGTATAGTCATAAGGGATTTGATTTAGGTCATACTTGAATGGTCTAGTGGTTTTCCCTACTTTCTTCAATTTAAGTCTGAATTTGGCAATAAAGAGTTCATGATCTGAGCCATAGTCAGCTCCCAGTCTTATTTTTGCTGACTGTATAGAGCTTCTCCATCTTTGGCTGCAAAGAATATAATCAATCTGATTTCGGTGTTGACCATCTGGTGATGTCCATGTGTAGACCTTTCTCTTGTGTTGTTGGAAGAGGTGTTTGCTATGACCAGTGCGTTCTCTTGGCAAAACTCTCTTAGCCTTTGCCCTGCTTCATTCCGTATTCCAGGGCCAAATTTGCCTGTTACTCCAGGTGTTTCCTGACTTCCTACTTTTGCATTCCAGTCCCCTATAATGAAAAGGACATCTTTTTTGGGTGTTAGTTCTAAAAGGTCTTGTGGGTCTTCATAGAACCGTTCAACTTCAGCATTACTGGTCAGGGCATAGACTTGGATTACCATGATATTGAATGGTTTGTCTTGGAAATGAACAGAGATCATTCTGTCGTTTTTGAGATTGCATCTAAGTACTGCATTTCAGACTCTTTTGTTGACCATAGTGGCTACTCCATTTCTTCTAAGGGATTCCTGCCCTCAGTAGTAGATATAATGGTCATCTGTGTTAAATTCACCCATTCCAGTCCATTTTAGTTCGCTGATTCCTAGAATGTCGACATTCACTCTTGCCATCCCGTTTGACCACTTCCAATTTGCCTTGATTCATGGACCTGACATTCCAGGTTCCTATGCAATATTGCTCTTTACAGCATCGGACCTTGCTTCTATCACCAGTCACATCCACAGCTGGGTATTCTTTTTGCTTTGGCTCCATCCCTTCATTCTTTCTGGAGTTATTTCTCCACTGATCTCCAGTAGTATATTGGGCACCTACTGACCTGGGGAGTTCCTCTTTCAGTGTCCTATCTTTTTGCCTTTTCATACTGTTCATGGGGTTCTCAAGGCAAGAATGCTGAAGTGGTTTGCCATTCCCTTCTCCAGTGGACCACATTCTGTCAGTCCTCTCCACCATGACCCGCCTATCTTGGGTGGCCCCACGGGCATGGCCTAGTTTCATTGAGTTTGACAAGGCTGTGGTCCATGTGATCAGATTGGCTAGTTGTCTGTGATTGTGGTTTCAGTGTGTCTGCCCTCTGATGCCCTCTCGCAGTCAGTGCCCGGAAGGTGATGGGGTCCAACAAACCCAGTGAGAAGGCAGGCTTAGATATGATCTTGTTCACAGTCTAACCCTCTTCATAGTGATCTTCCCCCTGTTAAATTACAGAAAGCCGGATCAAATTTATCGTCTTACCGTAAAACAACTTTTCCAAAACATACTTCAGGAGTAAAGACTACACTTACTGTTCCAAGTGGCCAAACATCTGAGGTCTCCAGGAGGTCACGACGGCTCACAGTTAGATTTAAGAGCTGTGTTTATATAAATAGGAAACTTGAGGCCAAGGCTTAACAGTCTGTTTTCCCAACTATAACATGGGCAGAGTAACCTATTCAAGGTTTTTCTGAGGACTGCATGAGAGAGTTTGTGAAGCATTAGCCAGGTAGGAAAAGCTAGGCAAGGTGAGGGGCCCCGCCTGTGTGGGTGGTTATCACTGAGTACAATACGGCTATAATTAATTAAATTGTACAGCTGACATTTGTGTATTAGCTCTTCTGCTTTTACATTTAATCTTTTTTTAAAAAAACTGAAGATAAACATCTCTTTTACATTTCTTTTTTTGTGGTAGAGTATTGGCATCTGGTCCCATCACCTCATGGCAAGTAGATGGGGAAACAATGGAAACAGTGAGAGACTTTCTTTGCTTAGGCTCCAAAATCACTGCAAATGCTGATTGCAATCCATGAAATTAAAAGACGCTTTCTCCTTGGAAGAAAAGCTATGATCAACCTAGACAGCATATTAAAAAGCAGAGACATTACTTTGCCAACAAAGGTCCGTCTAGTCAAAGCTATGGTTTTTCCAGTAGTCATGTATGGATGTGAGAGTTGAACCATAAAGAAGGCTGAATGCTGAAGAACTCATGCTTTTGAACTGTGGTGTTGAAGAAGACTCTTGAGAGTCCCTTGGACTGCCAGGAGATCAAACCAGTCAATCCTAAAGGAAATCATTCCTGAATATTCATTCATTGGAAGGACTGATGCTGAAGCTCCAATACTTTGGCCACCTGATGTGAAGAACTGTCTCATCAGAAAAGACCCTGATGCTGAGAACAATTGAAGGCGGGAGGAGAAGGGGACAACAGAGGATGGGATGGCTGGATGGCATCATTGACTCGATGGGCATGAACTTCAGCACACTCCAGGAGATGGTGAGGGACAAGGAGGCCTTGCATGCTACAGTCCACGGGCTCGCAAAGAGTTGGACACAACTTATTGACTGAACAACAATGGCACTACTATGTTTAACTTTTTGAGAAACTGACAAACTATTTTTCACAGCATCTGCACCATTTTACATTCTTATGTGAGAGTTGGACTATAAAGAAAGCTGAGCACCAAAGAATTGATGTTCTTGAACTGTGGTGTTGGAGAAGACTCTTGAGATTCCCTTGACTGCAAAGAGATCCAACCAGTCCATCCTAAAGGAGATCAGTCCTGGGTGTTCATTGGAAGGGGTGATGTTGAAGCTGAAACTCCAATACTTTGGCCACCTGATGCGAAGAGCTGACTCATTTGAAAAGACCCTGATGCTGGGGAAGACTGAAGGCGGAAGGAGAAGGGGATGACAGAGGATGAGATGGTTGGATGGCCTCACCAACTTAATGGACATGAGTTTGAGTAAACTCTGGGAGTTGGTGATGGACAGGGAAGCCCAGCGTGCTGCAGTTCACGGGGTTACAAAGAGTCGGACACGACTGAGTGACTGAACTGAACTGATCCACAACATAAAACTGTTTCATTCTACCCACGTTCTTGCTTGTTATCTTCTGTCTTTTGAGTATTACCATCCTAGCAGGTGTGAAGTAGTATCTTGTCATGCAAAAGTATTGTTAAATGCAAATTCTGATTTGCATTCCCCTAATAACTAAAGATGTTGAGCATCTTTTCATGTGCTAATTTCATGTGCCATTCATATATTTTTTTTGGAGAAATGTCTATTCAAGTCCTTTTTCTATTTTTTAAGTGAGGTTTATCTTTTGTTGTGGAGTTGTAGGTGTTTTTATATTCTGGATATTAAACAGTTATGATTTGCAAATATTTTCTCTCATTCTGTAGTTTGTCTTTTCACTTTCTTAATTTGCAAAAACAACTATTTTGTTGTAGATCAAGCAAAGACTCCAAGTAGAACTGATGAGCTGGCAAGGCTAGCACAGGAGTTTTGGACTGTAGGGGCTGGCCTGGGCCAATTCTGCCTGGAAGCAGAGCCCCACATGTAAGACAAGAAAGCTGATGTAGGAAGTGGTAACTAAGACACTAAATTGTGTTTTTTTTTTGTTTTTTTTTTTCAAAATTCAAGCAACTTCCCCAGCAGTCCAGTGGTTAAGACTTGGTCTTCCAATGCAGGAGGTGCAGGTTCAATATCTGGTTGAGAAACTAAGATCCCAAGTGCTTCTCAGCCAAAAAACCAAAACATAAGACAGAAGTGTTATTGTAACAAATTCAGTAAGACTTCCAAAAAAAAAAAAAAATGTGCTTTACAAAAAATGAAGTTCAAGAGAAGGACTCAGTGATGGAGTGGATGACAGATACATAATAGTTGCCCAGCCTGATCAGCCCAATAGAAGGTGATGCCATTTACCAAGAGGATACACGGTGGAGGAAGATAAAGTGAGGGTGGGAATAATGAATCAATTTGGGGAACAGTTTGAGGGACTCACAAGTCTACAGCTCAAAACGTTTTCAGATTTTCAGGCTCAATGAGTGGCACCAAGCATCACTGAGGGGAGGGGAGGCTTGTGTGTGACCCCCAGGAGCTGTTCTAACTCACCATCACCCCCTGATTCTCATCTCCAAGGCTCTGGTCCCCAGAAGGCCTGAGTCACTGTCTCCAATCCATGAACAATGCACCCCAGCTAAACCCACACTTAACTTATTTGCCACGTGTGCGGGCCTGGGAAATCCACACCACTGCTCACGGCCTCAGTTCCTCATCTGTGAAATGAGAGCGGGTTAGCAAAGACGGCCTGCGAGCCTCGGTCATAGTTCACTGAGCTCTGTTTCCAGAGTAACACTGGGCACTTCACTAACCCATCACCAGGAGGCGCCAGATGCCACTGAGTCTAAGCTCATACCGCTCCCTGCACAACAGGTCAATAAATGCAGAGCCGAGCTGCTGGGGACAAGGAATGTGTGCTGTGCTTAGTCGTTCAGTTGTGTCCGACTCTTTATGATCGCATGGACTGCAACCCACCAGGCTCCTCTGTCCATGGATTTCTCAGGCAAGAATACTGGAGTGAGTTGCCATGCCCGCCTCCAGGGGATCTTCCCAACCCAGGGTAAGAACCCAGGTCTCCCATATCGTAGGCGGAGTCTTTACTGTCTGAGCCACCAGGGAAGCCCAAGAATACTGGAGTGGGTAGCCTATCCCTTCTCCAGGGATCTTCCCAACCCAGGAATCAAACCAGGGTCTCCTGCATTGCAGGCAGATTCTTTACCAGCTGAGCTACCAGACTTTATTTGGAAAGTCAATAGAGCCAAAGGTGGTGGACTAGTGTCCCAAAGAACCATCTTCTCCAAGAAAGAATTCACACTCTTTTATACTAACAGGGGAGGGTGTTAAGTCCTGCCTCCCCTCAGCCTCCAGAAGAGATGTGTTAATTTCTATTTTCTGCAGCCATTACCAGGTGGGGCTAGTCAGGTTATTTCCTGTGAGCTAAACAAAGGTATTTTAGGTTAGTACTTATTACATGGGAGGCACAGTTCCCAGAGATGGGCCATTAGGTATAATTTAAGTTTATAAGCAACATCCTTGTAGTCATTAACTTGTAGCCAAGCAGTAGAATACAAAGGTTAAAACAAAAGGAACAGACCCAGAACTTCCCTGGTGGTGCAGTGGATAAGAATCCACCTGCCACAAAGACAGAAATATAGAGCAATGGAACAAAATAGAAAGCCCAGGGATAAATCCACGCACCTATGGACACCTTATCTCCAACAAAGGAGGCAAGAATATACAATGGGGAAAAGACAATCTCTTTAACAAGTGGTGCTGGGGAAACTGGTCAACCACTTGTAAAAGAATGAAACTAGAACACTGTCTAACACCATACACAAAAATAAACTCAAAATGGATTAAAGATCTAAATGTAAGACCAGAAACCATAAAACTCCTAGAGGAAAACATAGGCAAAGCACTCTCTGACATAAATCACAGCAGGATCCTCTATGACCCACCTCCCATAGTAATGGAAATAAAAGCAAAAATTAAACTTAAAAGCTTTTGCACAATGAAGGAAACTATAAGCAAGTTGAAAAGACAGCCTTCAGAATGGGAGAAAATAATAGCAAACAAAGCAACAAACAACTAATCTCAAAAATATACAAGCAGCTCCTGCAGCTCAATTCCAGAAAAATAAATGACCCAATCAAAAAATGGGCCAAAACACCAAACAGACATTTCTCCAAAGAAGACATACAGATGGCTAACAAACAGATGAAAAGATGCTCAACCTCACTCATTATCAGAGAAATGCAAATCAAAACTACAATGAGGTACCATTTCACGCCAGTCAGAATGGCTGCGATCCAAAAGTCTACAAGCAATAAATGCCTGAGAAGGTGTGGAGAAAAGGGAACCCTCTTACACTGTTGGGAATGCAAACTAGTACAGCCACTATGGTGAACAGTGTGGAGATTCCTTAAAAAGCTGGAAATAGAACTGCCATACAACCCAGCAATCCCACTGCTGGGTATACACACCAAGGAAACCAGAATTGAAAGAGACACGTGTACCCCAATGTTCATCTCAGCACTGTTTATAACAGCCAGGACATGGAAGCAACCTAGATGTCCATCAGCAGATGAATGAATAAAGAAAGCTGTGGTACATATACACAATGGAGTATTACTCAGCCATTAAAAAGAATGCATTTGAATCAGTTCTAATGAGGTGGATGAAACTGGAGCCTATTATTCAGAGTGAAGTAAGTCAGAAAGAAAAACACCAGTACAGTATACTAATGCACATATATGGAATTTAGAAAGATGGTAGTGATAACCCTGTATGTGAGACAGCAAAAGAGACACAGATGTAAAGAACAGACTGTTGGACTCTGTGGGAGAGGGAGAGGGTGGGATGATTTAAGAGACTGGCATTGAAACATGTATATTGCCATATGTGAAATAGATCGCCAGTCCAGGTTTGATGCATGAGGCAGGGTGCTCAGGGCTGGTGCACTGGGACGACCCTGAGGGATGGGATGGGGAGGGAGGTGGGAGGGGGGTTCAGGATAGGGAACGTGTGTATACCCATGGCTCATTCGTGTGAATGTATGGCAAAACCACCACAATATTGTAATCAGCCTCCAATTAAAAATTTATAAAGTAAAATATAAAATACAAAAAAGAAAAAAAGAATCCGCCTGCCAATGCTGGGAACACAGGTCCGATCCCTGCTTCAGGAAGATTCCACATGCCTCAGAGCAGCTAAGCCCACGCATCACTGCTTAGCCGGAGTTCTAGAGCCCATGAGCGGCAACTTTGGAAGCCCGTGCACACAGAACCTGTGCTCCACAACCAAAGAAGCCACCGCAACGAGAATGCGCACACTGCAGCTGGAGATGGCCCCGCCCCCCGCAACGAGAATGCGCACACTGCAGCTGGAGATGGGCCCCGCCCCCCGCAGCTAGAGAGAGCCCACTCACAATAACGAAGACTCAGCGCAGCGAAACACAAGTAAAATCATTTTTTTAAAAAAAGAAATTCAATACAGTTTCAAATTTTTTTTTAAGGGAACTTAAAACTGGATCTGGGAACAGATCCTGTGTGGACCCAGGTTTGTTTTTCCCTATTACATGGAGAGGTGCCCTCACACGGGGCTACGATGGACGTGCCCCCATCCAGCCAGAAGACACGCAGGATGCTGTGGTGGAGGGAAAAAGAGAACTGGAGACTTTCCTGGTGGTCTAGTGGCTAAGATTTCGCACTCCCAATGCAAGGGCCCTGGGTTCAATCCCCGGTCAGGGAACTAGATCCCACACGCTGCAGCTAAAGCACTGTGGCGGATTCTTTAGTAGCTGAGCCACAAGGGAAACTGAAGAACACTGGAGTGGGCGCCCAGTTCCTTCTCCAGTGGATCTTCCTGACCCAGGAATCGAACCGGGGTCTCCTGCATTGCAGGCGGATTCTTTACCAACTGAGCTACCAGGGAAGGCTCAACTAAGACCTGGCACAGCCAAATAAAAAGAGAGAACTGGAATGCAGTCCTTCCACACCCTCCTTACTCAGACAAATCCTTAGCTCTGAAAAAAAAAAATGTTTAATAAACAGCACTAGCAGCCAACTTTCTATTATCAGTTTATTAAGGTGAAAAACACTGTCCTGCTCTTCACTCCAGAGCTTGAGTCAGTTGTGTGCTCAGCTGCGTCGGACTCTTTGTGACCCCATGGGCTGTAACCTGCCAGGCTCCTCTGTCCATGGCATTCTCCAGGCAAGAATACTGGAGTGGGTTGCCATCTCCCTCTCCGGGGGATCTTCTCCACCCAGGGACTGAACTCTTTTCTTGTGTCTCCTGCATAGCAGGTGGATTTACCACTAGCGCCACCCGGGAAGCCCTTGAATCAGTTAGATGAATGCACTTTCAAAGTAAATTAGATCCAGTAATTTTCAGTCCAATTATGTAACAGACAAGGATAAAGGGATTAACTTTCCTGTCTGTGGTCGATACAGAAATGTAGTTCACAGCTCTACTGATGTGCATTCATGCTCAGTCGCTTCAGTCATGTCCAACTCTTCGCAACCCTATGTACCATAGCCCACCAGGCTCCTCTGTCCATAGGATTCCCCAGGCAAGAATACTAGAGTGGGTTATTCCCACTTCCAGGGGATCTTCAAACCCAGGGATGGAACCCGTGTCTCTTAGGTCTCCTGCCCTGGCAGGCAGGCTCCTAACTAAGCACTAGTGTCAACTGGAAAGCCCTGCTGCTGCTGCTGCTAAGTCGCTTCAGTCGTGTCCAACTCTGCGCGACCCCATAGACGGCAGCCCACCAGGCTCCCCATGCCTGGGATTCTCCAGGCAAGAACACTGGAGTGGGCTGCCATTTCCTTCTCCAATGCATGAAAGTAAAAAGTGAAAGTCAAGTCGCTCACTCGTGTCCAACTCTTTGCGACCCCATGGACTGCAGCCTACCAGGTTCCTCCGTCCATGGGATTTTCCAGGCAAGAGTACTGGAGTGGGGTGCCATTGCCTTCTCCCTGGAAAGCCCTAGGATGCTTTTAAAAATACTGATGCCCTAATCCCAACCCAGAGCAACAGCAACCCGTTCTAAAGACACAGCTCTCCCTTCAGCTGAAAGACGAACTTGGGACACATTCCAACTCCCTCCATCACCTCTCGCTCCCCCACCCCCACCTTACTCCTTCAAACTCACAGTCTAGTTGCTAAATCAAGTTCAGCTCCTCCCTTTGTTAATCCTACAAAAGAAAAATTTGAGACCATTCTGCAGGCCTCCAGCAGGGGGCAGTAGTGTATACATGGAACATTCAAAGCTGCTTTGGCTAAAAAGCTTTTAAGGAGAGGGTTAGTACAGACTCTGTCTTGTTATCATCCTTATTAACAAGATAAACCCGTAAAGAAAATGCCATTGGAGACTTTTAGAGGCTAAAACATTTTGTTTGTTCTTTTTCAAAAAGCAGGAACAGTGGCTTTGATTGCTGTAATTCTATCATTGTTATTACAGCCAGTCAATGAATTTTCTGGCGGGAAATCCATGGATTTGCCAATCTGTCTTTCTTTATGGGTTCTAATCCTGGTTATTAACACCTAACAGAACAGCTGCTAGGGTGCAAGTCACAATTCCTTTGAGCTTTCTCTTTCACTTCTAAGAAAGCAGTAAAGATATCTGCCCAAACCATCTCACAGGATTTTTTGCAAAGGTCAGGCAGAATAACAAGATGCTCTGAAACATATAAAAGGAATGCAAATGCCAGATGAAACTACTTTAGAGGTGAGGGTCACTTCACAATATTTTATTTACAATTAGCCAAAACATAAAAAACTCAAAGATCCAAAATTATCAAATTAGAGACTCTCATTTTTTCAGCAAGTATTCGAGGTCATTAGTGGTGTGACCATTCAAAAGACATTTGTGTAACCACTAAAAAGTATATGATGTATATATTTTTACTGAAGTGTAGTTCACGTACAATGTTAATGTGCTGTACAGCGTAGTGACTCAGTTACATATACATACGTATACTTTCTTTTTCACATTCTTTTCCATTATGGTTTATCACAGAATACTGAATATAGTTCTCTGTGCTACACTGTAGGATCTTGTTTACACATTCTGTATATACCAGTCTGCATCTGCTAACCCCAAACTCCCAACTCATCCTTCCCCCAAGCCCTCTTCCCCTTGGCAACCACAACTCTTTTGTGTATGTCTCCGAATTGGAGGAGGAAATGGCAACCCACTCCAGTGTTCTTGCCTGGAGAATCCCAGGGACGGCGGGGCCTGGTGGGCTGCCGTCTATGGGGTCGCACAGAGTCGGACACGACTGAAGTGACTTAGCAGCAGCAGCAGCAGCAGCCAAATCTGTTTCTGTTGCATGCATGCATGCATGCTTAGTAGCTTCTTTGCGACCCCATGGACGATAGCCTGCCAGGCTCCTGTGTCCACGGCAAGAATTTCCCAGGTAAATTTTCCGGGAAAGAACATTTCCCCGGCAAGAATACTGGAGTGGATGGCCATTTGTTTCATACATAGGTTCATTAGTCATAGTTCAGATTCCATGTGTAAGTTATACTTTATGGTCTTTCTCTGTCTGATGTACTTCACCTCAGTTCAATTCAGTCATCCAACTCTTTGCAGCCCCACGGACTGCAGCATGCCAGGCCTCCCCGTCCATCACCAACTCCTGGAGCTTACTCACACTCATGTCCATTGAGTCCGTGATGCCATCCAACCTTCTCACCCTCTGCCGTCCCCTTCTCCTTCTACCTTCAGTCCTTCTCAGCCTCAGGGTCTTCTCCAAGAGTCAGTTCTTCTCATCAGGTGGCCAAATGTTTGGAGTTTCAGCTTCAGCATCAGTCCTTTCAATGAATATTCAGGACTGATTTCCTTTAGGATTGACTGGTTGGATCTCCTTGCAGTCCAAGGGACTCTCAAAAGTCTTCTCCAACCACAGTTCAAAAGCATCTATTCTTGGGTGCTTAGATTTCTTTGTAGTCTGACTCTCACATCCATACATGACTACTGGAAAAACCATAGCCTTGACTAGATGGACCTTTGTTGGCAAAGTAATGTCTCTGCTTTTTTATATGCTGTATAGGTTAGTCATAGCGTTTCTTCCAAGGAGAAAGCATCTTTTAATTTCATGCCTGCAATTACCATCTGCAGTGATTTTGGAGCCCAACAAATAAAGTCTCTCACTTTCCATTTTTTCCCCATCTATTTGCCATGAAGTGATGGGACCAGATGCCATGATCTTCGTTTTCTGAATGTTGAGTTTTAACCCAAATTTTTCACCCTCGTCTTTCACTTTCATCAAGAGGCATTTTAGTTCCTCTTCACTTTCTGCCATAAGAGTGGTATCATCTGCATATCTGAGGTTATTGATATTTCTCTTGCCAATCTTGATTCCAGCTTGTGCTTCTTCCAGCCCAGCGTTTCTCATGATGTACTCTGCATAGAAGTTAATAAGCAGGGTGACAATATACAGCCTTGACATACTCCTTTCCCAATTTGAAACCAGTCTGTTGTTTCATGTCCAGTTCTAACTGTGGCTTCTTGACCTGCATACAGATTTCTCAGAAGGCAGGTCAGGTGGTCGGATATTTCCATCTCTTTAAGAATTTTCCACAGTTTGTGGTGATCCACACGGTCAAAGGCTTTGGCATAGTCAGTAAAGCAGAAGTAGATGTTTTTTGGAACTCTCTCGCTTTTTCAATGATCCAACAGATGTTGGCAATTTGATCTCTGGTTCCTCTGCCTTTTCTTAATCCAGTTTGAACATCTGGAAGTTCATGGTCACCTACTGTTGAAGCCTGGCTTGGGGAATTTTGAGCATTACTTTGCTAGCATGTGAAATGACTGCAATTGTGCGGTACTTAGAATATTCTTTGGCATTGTTCTTCTTTGGGATTGGAATGAAAACTGACCTTTTCCAGTCCTGCGGCCACTGCTGAGTTTTCCAAATTTGCTGTCATATTGAAGTGCAGCACTTTCACAGCATCATCTTTGAGGATTTGAAATAGCTCAACTGGAATTCCATCACCTCCACTAGCTTTGTTCATGGTGATACTTTCTAAGGCCCACTTGACTTCACATTCCAGGAGGTCTGGCTCTAGGTGAGTGAACACACCATTGTGGTTATCTGGGTCATGAAGATCTTTTTTGTATAGTTCTTCTGCGTATTCTTGCCACCTCTTCTAAATATCTTCTGCTTCTGTTAGGTCCATACCCTTTCTGTCCTTTATTGAGCCCATGTTTGCATGACATGTTCCCTTGGTATCTCTAATTTTCTTGAAGAGATCTCTAGTCTTTCCCATTCTGTTGTTTTCCTCTATTTCTTTGCATTGATCACTGAGGAAGGCTTTCTTATCTCTCCTTGCTATTCTCTGGAACTCTGCATTCATATGGGTTTATCTTTCCTTTTCTCCTTTGCCTTTAGCTTCTCTTCTTTTCTCAGCTATTTGTAAGGCCTCCTTAGACAAGTGTTTTGCCTTTTTTTTCCCTTGCATGTCTTGCATTTCATTTCTTACTTCACTTCTTATAATAATCTCTAGTTCCTCCATGTTGCTACAAATGGCATTATTTCATTCTTTTTAATGACTGAGTAATATTCCATTGTGTATGTGTACCCTATCTTTTTTATCCATTCATCTGTCCATGGACATACAGGTTGTTTCCATGTCTTAGCTATTGTTATAGTGCCACTATGAACATAGGGGCACATGTATCTTTTAGAATTACACTTTGCCTGGGTATATGCCCAGGAGTGGGATTGATGGACCATATGGTAATTTTATTTGCAGATTTTAGAGGAACCTCCATACTGTTTTCTACAGTGGCTGTACCAACTTACATTCCCACCAACAGTGTAGGAGAGTTCCCTTAAAAAGTATGTTAGAAGATGTACCCCAAAGTTCATTGCAGCACAAGAGCCAAGACACGGAAACATCCTGAATGTCAATCAACAGAGGAATGCATAAAGAAGATGCGGTGTGTGTGTGTGTGTGTGTGTGTATGTTCCATATATATATAAGAGAATTATGAATGGTTAAGTAATATTCCGTTTTATTACTTAGCCATAAAAAAGGATAAAATATTGTCATTTGGAGCAACATGGATGGACCTAGAGATTATCACACAAAAGGCAGAGAAAGACAAATATTACATGATATCATTTATATGTGGAATCTAAAAATAACACAAATGAATCTTTACAAAACAGAAACAGAGTCACAGACTTAGGAGACAAACTGTGGTCACCAAAGAGGAAAGGCAGTGGGATAAATTAGAAGTACTGGATTAACAGATACAAAAAAAAGAAATTACTCTGTATATAAAATGGATAAACAACAAGGATTGACCGTATAGCACAGGGAATTATATTCAATATCTTGTAATAACCTATAATGGAAAATAATCTTTTAGAAATGTAAATATATACACACACACACACACACACACACACACACATACATATAGGTAACCAAATTACTGTATACCTGAAACTAACACAATATTTTAAATCAACTATACTTAAGTTTTTAAAAAATCAATAAATATTTGTCAAATAAATGAATTACATCTCTGAGGCAGGCAGTGGAGTCTAGTCCCACGAGTCACTTTGTAGTCTGGACGGTGGGTGTCATCCATTCACCTAGGCAGCCTAAGACCCATCAACTGATGGATAGACAAGTTGGGGGTTATTCACACAATAAAACCCAGCAACACCAATGTACAGAATGTACAGCTAGGACACACAGATGAATCTCACCAACTTCAGATGAGTAAAGGAAGCCAGCCCCCAAAGAATGCACACTATCTGCTCCCATTTATGTTATGTTCAAAAGCAAGCAGAACTAACTGATGATGACAATCTTAGTCTGTGAGAGCATCTATAACAAAGGACCAGAGGCCAGGTCATTTAAACAATAAAAACCTATTTCTCACAGTTCTGGAGGCTGAGCCCAAGATCAAGGTGCCAAGAGATTTGGTGTCTAGTCAGGGCTCCCTTCTCTGTTTGCAGATGGCTATTTCCCTACATTGGCTTGTGGATTCTCTACCACTGAGCCACCAGGGAAGCCCCTGTGTATTGTATTAGTCTTGTGCCCATTCTTTTGGCCAGGCTCCAGGAGACGGTGAAGGACAGGGAAGCCTGGCATGCTGCAATCCATGGGATCACAGAGTCAGACACGACTGAAGTGACTTAGCATGCACACACATCTTCTTGCTAGGTTTTCAAGTGGTGGAAATGATCTAGTTCATGCCTTGTGGCACTAATAAGGGCACTAATTGCATTCATGAGGGCCCCATCCATATGACCTAATCACCTCCAAAAGGCCCCACCCTCTAAGACCATCCCACTGGGAACTGGGATTTCAACATATGATTGGGTGGGGGGCGGAGGGGAGACACAAACACTCAGTCGCCACAATGATGGAAGTCATAATATTGGTGACCTGAGGAAGGAGGTGGGTTTTGAATGAAAGAGATAAAGGGAACTTTATAAGGTGCAGGAAATGTTCTATATCTTGCTCTGAGTAGTGGTGAAAAAAAGTGAAAGTGTTAGTCACTCAGTCAAGCCTGATTCTTTGTGACCCCCATGGACTCTAGTCCACCAGGCTCCTATGTCCATGGAATTCTCCAGGCAAGAATACTGGAGTGGGTTGCCATTCCCTTCTGCACATGATCTTCCCAATCCAGGGGTGGAACCCAGGTCTCTGAGCAGTGATAGTGCAGGATAAATATAAGAAAATCAATGGCCAAAGGATTCACTTATGTAGTGCAATTGACTGTATATCTGCTATAGCTCTATTTTAAAATTCACTTTTAAGAACATCCTTCTCCCTCTCCGAAACTCCAAGTATGTGTCTCTTATCTAGTTCTCAGATAATTAGTAAAGCAAAACTGTTTGTCATTCCAGAACCTAACAAAGAATTTGGCCTTTTCTAGCCTGATACAGCTTTCTTTCCACCTCCCTAAGGGAATTTTATTTTTGTAATGTCAAGATTTCTTACATATAATATCCATCAAGGTAGAGTAGGGACATTTCCTAGAGGAAAGGCATTACCGTTTACTTACTTATGAAAACAAGATCCAGGGCAGAGGGTGCAGGCACACACGAAATTCTACTCCCAGAAAAGTGTCAGTAGTTCAGACTACCCCCATGGACTGTAGCCTGCCCGGTTCCTCTGTCCATTGAATTTTCCAGGTCAGAATACTGGAGTGGGATGCCATTCCCTTCGCCAGGGGGTCTTCCCAACCCAGGGATTGAACCCAGTTCTCCTGCATTGCAGGCGATTCCTTACCACCTCTGAGCCACTAGGGAAGATATTGCTGGAGGGTGTAAGTCTTCAGAAGACAGTTCTCCATAAACAAAACCACATCATCTTTTCCAGGTTATTAAGAATAATGAGCAGAAGTCACTTCAACTGCAATTTTTAAAACTCAACTATCAATTAAAAAGTAATAATTTCAAGAACCATCAACTGATTGAAGATTTTGGTGGGGGTGGAAATGGGGAAGCAAAGTATCAATAAAACTATGGTAGAATTCCTAAATAGGTTTCTTATAAAAATTGTGTCAAGGCCCTGGATAAGATTTAGTAAGAAGGAAAAACATTAGTGTGTGGAGTTCTATGCATATTTGTGTTTAAGATTTCTTCATATGTGTAGAGTTATCTGAGTAATATAAAAGTCAAGTAGAAAAAAGATTTTAGTAAATTTTTCCTATCCTAGATTAGACAGATTGTGCAACGGGGTTTTCATTCTCTTTTAATCTTAAAATCAGGGTGGATCAGACTCAGCCATCCAAATATGAATTACTGAGTAATATGGTAAGTGGCATAGGACTTTTTGTTTAGTTTCTAAGTTATTTGCTTCTCCAGGGGATCTTCCCATAGGTTACATCCACTAATTGCTATTTTGATCAAAGCTACTGTGTTTGTTTCAAAAATCAAGTACATAAATTAAATGCACTTTCAAGGTAGCTTTTCCAATTAAGTTCTATATAAAAATGTTCTTGTTCTAATCAACCGATACACTAGTTGGTCTAAGCTTACTTTCACGTATTGAACAGGATGATGAATAACTTTTAAAGTGAATACAAATCCCTAATAAAAACATTTTCCAGATGCTTCTCTACAAAGATCATTTTTCACTTGAAGGTTTCAAAGCACACTGGTACAAGGTCATCATCTCATTGATAAATTGATATGTACGTGAGGTCAACTGAGGTCCTGGCTAAGGAGTAGGAGGAAGTAGAAAGTGACCATTAACTGAGTCACAGGATAAAGTAGGTATTGTTAACCCACATTAGAGAGGAAACAGACTCAGAAGTGTTTGGTGTCTTGCCCAGGATGATTCAGGTGGTAGACAAAAATATCAGGGTTCAGCACACAGGCATCTGTGCCAAAATCCATCACTTTCTATCCATTCAGTTTCCCTGGTGCTCAGTGGAGAGGGGAGAGTGAGAAAGCGTGGAGTGCCCTCTAAAATAATCCCAATTTCTCAGGCAACTTTTTTCACTTTTTTTCAAAGCAGCTTCCCAAGACAATTTTCAAAATTCACGTAACCTCTCTATTTGACATCTAAATGTTTTCCATTATTAAATCACTTCAAAGGATGTCATTTCTGGCTACGTAAATTGTTTCAGCAATGGTCCCTAAATAAGTCTCACCTCCCTGGATCCAAGCATTTGGGCAGATCTTTCCCAACTTGCCTCTGAATTTGGTGACATGACTTGTTTTAGCCAATGGGATAGAAGCAAACAAGTCAGGAAGGGGCTTGCAAGTGGGGCTTGGCCCCCATGTACTTTGGAACCCTGAGGCCACCACCATGTTATAGACTGAAGGTCTATGTCTCACCCCAAGCCCCTGAAATTCATATGCTAAAGCCCTAACACCCAAAGTGATGGTATTAGGAGGTGGAGCCTTTGAGAAGTGATCAGGTTTAGATTAGTTCATGGGGGTGGGATGCTTGTGAGAGAATTAGTGCCTATTAAGGGCACTAACAGAAGAGAAATGGAGCTCCCTTTGCACATGCTTAGAGGAAAGGCCTTGTTCATTGCTCTGTTGCATCTGATTCATCTTTCTCTCTCTCATGATGAGAAACTGCCTGAGACTTGAAATCCACCAGTTATTGTCCCTTCCCCATTCTAAAAAAAAAAAAAACAAAAAAAAAAACAAAAAAAACTTTCTTTTTCCACAATGGCTTTTAAAAAGACACCATGATTTGTTGCAAGTGAAAAAAAATTTCATCCGGCCACCCATGCCTACCATGATTTTCTATTTCTTCCCCAAACTTAAGTAATCCTGTTCCTGGAGTTGTAGCCACTTTCCCATCTGCTAGAGTTCATTAATGAGTTGTTGGATTCTTGTCCACTGGAGCCAGAGCTTGATCCTGTGACATCTCCGTTTCAACTATTTAGTCTTATTTAAACCTAAGAAAAGGCCTGTAAGCCCTTTCTTTCAAAATGTCATTTCATCCATTAGGATGTGCTGGGAAGAATGGATTGCCCAAGCATGTCTGTGATATAAAATTGATTTTATCACCACTATAAAAGCTCAACTTTCATTTAAATCTGGAGGCAAAACAAGAAGTAGCATGTATGGGGTGAAGGATATTTACAATTCCCGGGGTTTTGGAAGGGAGAGTGCTTTGATGTTCAACTCATGTTACCCTAAATACCCCCAAATCCTAAAGACTAATGACACCACCCTTATGGCAGAAAGGGAAGAGGAACTCAAAAGCCTCTTGATGAAAGTGAAAGTGGAGACTGAAAAAGTTGGCTTAAAGCTCAATATTCAGAAAACGAAGATCATGGCATCCGGTCCCACCACTTCATGGGAAATTGATGGAGAAACAGTGGAAACAGTGTCAGATTTTATTTTTCTGGGCTCCAAAATCACTACAGATGGTGACTGCAGCCATGAAATTAAAAGATGCTTACTCCTTGGAAGGAAAGTTATGACCAACCTAGATAGCATATTCAAAAGCAGAGACATTACTTTGCCAACAAAGGTCCATCTAGTCAAGGCTATGGTTTTCCCTGTGGTCATGTATGGATGTGAGAGTTGGACTGTGAAGAAGGCTGAGCACCGTAGAATTGATGCTTTTGAACTGTGGTGTTGGAGAAGACTCTAGAGGGTCCCTTGGACTGCAAGGAGATCCAACTAATCCATTCTGAAGATCAGCCCTGGGATTTCTTTGGAAGGAATGATACTAAAGCTGAAACTCCAGTACTTTGGCCACCTCATGCGAAGAGTTGACTCACTGAAAAGGACTCTGATGCTGGGAGGGATTGGGGGCAGGAGGAGAAGGGGACGACAGAGGATGAGATGGCTGGATGGCATCAATGACTCGATGGACGTGAGTCTGAGAGAACTCCGGGAGTTGGTGATGGACAGGGAGGCCTGGCGTGCTGCAATTCATGGGGTCGCAAAGAGTCGGACACGACTGAGCGACTGATGTGACCTGAACTGATCTGAATGACCAAATATTCCAGTAAAACTGCATGTGGGCTGGAGGAAGCAGGATGGAACAGCGAGAAGGTCCAGCTCACCAGGCATATCCAGCCCAAGAATCTAAATACATGCTCAGGTGAAAAAGCCAGTTTCCCACGACAAAGCCATAGGCATTTCTGTGACAAAGCGAAGACACCACATAGGAATTAGAATCTTGACCAGAAGACTCACCAGAAGCCAAACAGGTGTACAGTGTCCTACAATTCAGAAATGTGCATCAAAACCTTTCAAATGCATATAAATGTACACACAGCTATTTCTATGACTGTACTCTAAGGACATAACTGGACTCCTGCACAAAGAATATGCAACATGAACGTTCGTGGTATTTTTACAGTGATAAAAACTAAAACTCTTACTGTCCTTCGGCAGGGAACTGGGTATATAAATTACAGTAATTCACAGTCCATCACTAAGATGAATTACTATGTAGTTATGACTCAGAGTGATACAGATCTATTTATAATGTGATAGGAAAATGTCCACAAATTATATCATAAAAGCTAAAAATCAGATTAATAAAACAGTATGAATTAATAAAATAGTATGAACCCACTGTGTATGTGTGTCTGCATACATGCATATATTCAAGAAACTAGTCAGGGGTTCACAAGCCAAAATGCTAACATCTTCATTGAAAGTGAGAGTGTAATAATTAACCAATGTCTAAAGCTCAAGGCAAGGATACCAGGCAGAAAACACCAGCAACAGATTAGAACACAACGCAGGATGTTCTGCTTAAGGTGAAGACACTGAAATTAGAAATGAAGGAGCTCTTAGAACAGCCCGGGAAACCCCAAATGGCTCTCAGAAAAAGAGATTAAGTCCTGAAGCTAAAGAGGATGGAGCAACTCTGTTAGGATCTCACTGGATTAAAAAACCCAACTTCGGTCTGGTCTGAGTGTAGAGTACATTGAAACTACATGAAAAGTCAGGGTTATGTTCTATGGCAGTTCCTGATTTTAAAATATGAAGAATCCTGGATTTAGGCTCTTAAACATGTGCCATGCCTCCCCCTGTGCTGTGCTCAGTTGCTCAGTCTTGTCTAACTTTTTGTGACCCCATGGACTGTAGCCCACCAGGCTCCTCTGTCCATGGGGATTCTCCAGGCAAGCATACTGGAGAGGGTTGCCATGCCCTCCTCCAGGGGATCTTCCTAACCCAAGGATCAAACCCAGGTCTCCCACATTGCAGGTGGACTCTTTACCACCTGAGCCACCAGGGAAGCCCAACCTGAGAGCAACTGGCTAAACAGATGGGTGCTATGTGAGCACTTGGAGACTTGAGGGGCTGAGAAACTGCAATATTTTTTTGTTGCTGTTAAAGCTTCAGACTCCCCCGACAAGTATATTGTATCACTCATATGTGGCATCTAATTTAAAAAATAAATAAATAACACAAATGAACTTATTTACAAAGCAGACTCACAGATTTCAAAAACAAATGTATGGTTACTAAAGGGGAAATGTGACAGGGAGGGATAAATTAGGAGCTTGGGATTAACATACACACACTAAGTGTTAGCCGCTCAGTTGTGCCCGACTCTTTGCAACCCCATGGACTGCAGCCCACGAGGCTCCTCTGTCCATGAGATTTTCCAAGCAAGGATACTGGAGTGGGTTGCCATTCCCTTCTCCAGGGGGATCTTCCGACCCAGGGATCAAACCTAGGTCTCCTGCATTGCAGGCAGATTCTTTACCGACTGAGCTACAAGGGAAGCCCATAATCATAAGACAATCAACAAGGACCTAGTGTAAAGCATTGGGAACTCTACTCAGTATTCTGTAATAACCTATAAGGGAAAAGAATCTTGAAAGGAATGAATATGTGTACGACTTCATCACAGATGGTGTCTGCAGCCATGAAATTAAAAGACGCTTACTCCTTGGAAGGAAAGTTATGACCAACCTAGATAGCATATTCAAAAGCAGAGACATTACTTTGCCAATAAAGGTCCGTCTAGTCAAGACTATGGTTTTTCCTGTGGTCATATATGGATGTGAGAGTTGGACTGTGAAGAAGGCTGAGCGCCGAAGAATTGATGCTTTTGAACTGTGGTGTTGGAGAAGACTCTTGAGAGTCCCTTGGCCTGCAAGGAGATCCAACCAGTCCATTCTGAAGGAGATCAGCCCTGGGATTTCTTTGGAAGGGATGATGCTAAAGCTGAAACTTCGCCACCTCATGTGAAGAGTTGACTCATTGGAAAAGACTGATGCTGGGAGGGACTGGGGGCAGGAGGAGAAGGGGATGACAGAGGATGAGATGGCTGGATGGCATCACTGAGTCGATGGACGTGAGTCTGAGTGAACTCCGGGAGCTGGTGATGGACAGGGAGGCCTGGCGTGCTGTGATTCAAAGAGTCGGACACGACTGAGCGACTGAACTGAACTGAACTGAGCCACTTTGCTGTACACTGGAAACTAACACAACATTGTGCATCAACTATACACCCATAAAAATTTTTTTTAAAGTCTCAAGCTCTATCAACAGCAAAGGGTAAATGACATTATCATCTCACGGGTACGTGGACTCTAAAAAACAAACAAACAATAAACCAAGCTCATGGATACATAGAACAGACTGGTGGTTGCCTGAAGTCAGGTGGAAGATGGGCAGAACAGGTAAAGGACATCAAAATGTACAACTTTCAGTTGCAAAATAAGTCATGGGGATGCAATGTACAACATGCTGACCACAGTTGACGACATTATATTGCCTATTTGGAAGTAGCTACGAGAGTGGATCTTGAAGGTTTTCATCACAAGAAAAAAATTTTATAACTATAGATGGTGATGATGTTAACTACTGTAGTGATCACTCTGCAATATACATATTATGTTCTGTACCTAAAATTAACATAAAGTTATATGTCAATTACACCTCAATTTAAACATACACTAAAAAACTTAAAGGACCACCAAGTCAGCTTTCGCTTGATGGTCATGGTAATTATTTAGAAAAACAAAAAGGCATCCTTAAGTATTTTCTCCCACAAACTCCATCCATCCTTCCATCCAAAAAAGCACAGGACCGTCCACTTTTCAATATTTTTTATTGTTTGACAGGCATTTACAACGTTCCATTCATAGACCTAAAAACATAAAAATAGACCTTCTTTCAGCTTATAAAAGAAATATATAAGAACTTTTGACATAGACACGTCATGACCTTATGTACAAGAGACAATGGCACCCTCTCCAAGCACCAGACTTTCCAGCATTTTCAGACAAACCCGTTGCACTGGGACTGGTCAGTGGGACTATTAGAAGCCTCCGCTTCAGTTTTCCACCCAGACACAATCGAATTAGAGATGATATGGAACAATGCAGTGATACAAAGGGTATAGAAACCATTCTAAAGCTCTTTAAGAAAATCAGAAGATATAGCAAAAATTTAATAGAATAAAACTCTCAAAAGATCAAGCTCAAAGCCCTGGAAACCCGAAAGGGAAGGGATACAGGGTGGGGAAGCAGGTAAAGCAAGCAGGGGCACAAGAGCGTGATGTTCTGAACTCTCTATTGTCTGGAAATATAAATTCATAACTGATCTTTATAAAATATAATTCCTAAAGCTACTATAAAATTCAGGTCTTAAAGTACCTACTGATGTGTCAAACACCAAATAGATATTTTCCCCAAAAAGAAAGTTTTCATATTATTTAAACCTTTTTTAGGAAGTGGACATTGTGAAATGGGGAAAAAAAAAAAAAAGCTATAAACCTTTTAAAAAAAATTTTTTTGAAAGTGCTTTAAATTGTTTTTGTTCATCCTGTTTGGAAACCTGTTTAGAACATTAGTTGTTTTCTTTTTTTTAGCATGTTTACCCTGTTTGTTGGCATGAAGAAAGTGTTAAATACAAGACATGTTTCTGAAAACGTTGTTTTGTTAAGAGGTTTGGTTATGGACTCTCAGGGAAGGGGTAGGTCATCTATGGATGGAGATGTAACTATGATGGGAAAACCAATGATCACCATGGCAACCCCGTGAAAAGGAGTCTCCCCTCCCCCGCCATGTGCAACAGACACACACACTGCCCATTCCGGTGTCACGTTTAATCCAACCAAGCTCCCATCTCAAATAGAGATTCAAACATTAAAACAGAAAAAGCAAAACTGCTTCTTGGGAAAAAAGCTTCTCCTAAGCATCTTGTTGGCCTTTCATATATAAATATAAAATCACCACACCTCACTCTCTGTAAAAGGTAAAATCCTCATTCTTTAAACTCAGAGTTACACTAACACTGTAAAAGTCTCATCTGTTTGTGCCCCCCTGCATCTGAGATAAAATACAAAAAATAGTGTTTTTTTAAATGATAAATTTGGATCTCTTTTCAAGGAGTTTGGCATCTTTATAATTCTATGCAAAACTAGAACTTCCGAACACTGACATCAAGACCAGCCATAGACTAAAACAGAAGAGGAAAAAACGGAAAAATTTAAAAAGGCTCATCAAAACATAAATCTTCACCCTCTCCTCACACATTCTTAAAATACACAGATATTCTCAGACATTTAAGAGGGAAAGGAGAAAGAACACTGCAAGCTGTACAGTTGTTTTCCCAACTAGGAAGTGGCTCCTGGATTAATTTCAGATAGAGTCCTTATTAATTTTTCGTGTGCTATCCCTTAAGCTAATCTGTTGTACATAGTTCAACTCCTGGGGTAATTTGCTTTCCAGTGCTATAGAATTTTTCTTTTTTTTTTTTTTAATTCTTTTAGGCCCTGATTAATTGAGAATAAATAAAAGCCCTTGGTAATAATATACAGAAGCTCAAGCTGATTTGGAATTCTTGAACAATTCTTTCCGATGTGGTTAAAAATGATCAAGTTGGGTGGCTACATGGCTTCAGAACAAAGTCAGCTGCCAAAACTGTTTGTGTGCAAGAGTGCGACTTAAAGGGAGCTTTTTTTCCCCGCCATCGTGGGTCCCGTGGGGGGAGTGTGGGAGGCGGTGGAGTGGGGTGGGAATGGGGGAGCAGGAGACGTATCTACACGGACTCGCTACGGATGGGGAGAACGTGACACAGTCAGATCTCAGTGTTCAGCTTGCAGGAGGGGGCAAAGTCTTCGCGCCTAACCCAAATGACCTCCTCGCTCGTACTCTCCGGGCCTCCGTTGATGCCCGACAGGGCAGTTTGCTTCTTGAGCTGCATCATGCGGGACGCGTGGCTGTCCAGGGGCTTCCGGCCTCTCTCCCGCTGAGTGATGGAGGCAGCCTGAAGCCGCTCCTGCAGGTCTCTGTCCGCCGCGGCGCCCTTGGCCGACTCACAGAACTCATCATCGTCACTGAGGATGTCTGTCTCCTTGATGTCATCCTGCTCTTCATACTGAGCAAGATCAAACTGCTCCTCCACCCAGCGGTCAGTGTCCCCGCCACTGGGAGGCTGCTGGGGGTCTTTCTCCGGGCTGCTGGCGGAGATGGCATCGGAATCAATGGTAAACCTGTTTCGGGCCAGTCGCCGCCTCCTCCTCCCAAGAGACTTGCTTGGGGCGGACACTGCACACACACACAAAAATATAACAATAAAACCCCCACATGCTTTACGTGTGATGAAAATCCAGAAAGCAAATACAAGCTAAAGGAAAGGAAAAGACTATGAGATATGCATTTAGGGGCTGAGTATCATCTGGGGCTTAGAGTCCAGTCTGTCTCAGGGGGCGGGGAGGGGGGCTTTACCTGGCACAGATGTCTGGACTTAAGAGGATATTCTAGTCACTGAATGGAGGGCAAGGAGGCGGGGAGTGGTGACAGGGACATGGGTGGGTTGTAGGTTATGGGGAAAAGGGGATTTAACTCCCTCTAAAATAATCCAATTCTCTACCCGTGTACCTGGGAGGCAGGTAATACAGATTCCTGCTGTTGTCAAGCCCACCACTGACCCTCGGATTAATCAGCACTTCTTCCTTCTTCCTGTGCCTTTGGCACAGTGCTCTGAGGATCCCCCAGGGGCTGTCCTAGAGTCATTTAGTAAGGATGGAGATGCTGTCAGCGTTTCACTGTCTTTAGAGAAATCATAATGATGTACCAAAGAGGGAAAAATACTGGTCCAAGTTATATTGCTTTCTGAATGTCACATTTCTTGAGGATCTTCAGGTACCTTAAGGGCGCACCATTGTTTTTGGAGAAACTACAGAAAAGACTGGGTCTCAGAGATGTCAAGTCCTCTTGTGACAAAACCTCAGGTGAAACTGAGCGACTCTGCGCCTTAGTCCCTTCCTGACTTTGCGCCTTAGTCCCTTCCTGACTCTGTTCTATGTATCCCCGATTTCTCTTCCACAAAGCGATTAAACTACCAGTGCCTGAGTGGAATGAGCAAGGAATAATACAACACTCAAGCAGCTGATGAGCAAAGTGCAAAATAAAGTGACTAACAGTTAAGAAAAACAAATCTCTGTATTCTGTATTTTCACCTCACTGCCCTCTAGGAAGTCAGTATTACTAAAAACAAACAAAATACGCCACCCAGTCAAGCAAATAATCACACAGACACAGACACACACACACACACACACACACAAAAGACACAGGGAAACACTGCCACTCCTCCATGAACAGTGAAATGTACCATGTGCTTTCCCATGGGAGTGGGGAGCCTAGACACCAACAAGGAGCTGCTTTCCTAAAATCTATGCCCTGAAATTCATTAAGCTGCTTCAGGGCTGCAAGAAGTAAGATGAGTATTCATAATTACTGCCAAATATAGCCTTGACTTCAAATATAGCAGGTGCAAGGTCAGTAAGCCGGACAGTGGTCTAAACTGGCTCCCATTCTGACCATCCTCTGTTTCAGATCCCTGCGTTTCCGTCATCATTCCTCTCATTCAAGGCAGGGAATGAAAAGCACTCCCGGAAAAACAGAAAACAGAAAGAATAAAAAAATAGTTCTACTCCACTGGAAAGAAGCAAAAATTATTGTTCAGTTTTACCTCAATATCATCACAGTGGAGCCTGACTCTCTCCAATCACTATATTAGAATTACCTTAATTCCAAACTGGGATACTGGAAATATTTGTCAAGGATGTGCTGGCTGAAGTATTTAGGGGTAAGGAGTGTTGCTGCTGCTGCTAAGTCGCTTCAGTCGTGTCCGACTCTGTGCGACCCCATAGACGGCAGCCCACCAGGCTCCCCCGTCCCTGGGATTCTCCAGGCAAGAACACTGGAGTGGGCTGCCATTTCCTTCTCCAGTGCATGAAAGTGAAAAGTGAAAGGGAAGTCGCTCAGTTGTGTCCGACTCTTAGCGACCCCATGGACTGCAGCCTACCAGGCTCTGTCTGTATTCTGAAAACGTGTCAAAAGCAAGATGAGTTGATGGATGATGGATGGATATGTGGTAATGAAAATATATAAAAATGTTAATTACATACAGCAGGTAGGAATGTGTATAATTCTTTCATTTGTTCTATATGTCTAAGAATTTCCATAGAAAATGTTGAAACAACAAAAAAATGTGTAGTTGGATCGCTGGCAGACATTTGGTGAAGGGAGGCAGAATATTTGCCTTTACTGTTCTATTCAAACAAGAGCAAAAGGAAAAATAAACTAGCTGGGTGTCGTGAATCACGACAATGAGCAATGAAGCATAAGAATCTACCCTTTACTAAAAGAAGACATAATAACCCAGCCAGCCTTACGGGGTTCCAAGAGACAATCCTTGACTTGAGTACTGCCATTATTCACTATTAAGACTGATTAGCTAGTACAGTGCTGACCCACTCAAACACCATTTTCAAATCATCTAATGTGAATGATGAGAGTGAGGAACTTCAAAAGCAAAGTGATGAAGACTTTCTTCAGCCAAAAATGAGCCATTAGGCTCTGACATCAAGGCTTTCTCTCTTGATATTCAAGATAACAGAGTAGGTTGTAGTAACTTTGTCTTCTTTCCAAAGGGATCTCAGCAGGAAAACGCCTGAGTGTCCCACAGACTACAAATGCTTAGTTTCAAAGTGAATGGAGCTCTAACTTTAGGTTTACCAATTAACAACTAACACCTGGCCAATGACAGGTGGGTTTTCCTGAGATTGGGACACACAGTCCCAATCCTAATTAAATATATCTGGAAAGTAAAAGAAACAAATGAGATAATTCCAAGGTGAAACTCTCTGCTATGAGCTCTAAAGGGATGAGCAAAGCTATTTAACACATGAGGACTCCAGGAGAAATCGTGGATGGGGAAGTATGGATACTGGCAAGCCCAGAAGAGTGCTAGGTGTTCAGCATACCAGGTTTCCAATGAACACTTAGCAATTAATTGAAGAATAGATGTAACTAGTCCCTTTAACATCAGCTAAACTTAAGGTACTTAGAGTGTAATATACCCTGTCAAGCTAGGCAGGTTATGTCTATGAAAACCTTCAGCCATTCACAGTGCCATACCTGCCTCTTCAACACAATTGAGAACAGGCAGAAAATTCACCAGAACAGAAGGTGTTTTGGCAAATGCAAAGGAAGCCTCTTTTATTGGAATGTTCCCTGCAAAATTTTGGACTGCTTCTTAAGAAAGGAGTGATAAAAATGTTAAATCTTGGTATCTTTAATACCCAAGTGTTATGAAAATATCTTTCTTCCTAGATAGATTTTAATGCCATTTACAGGTGGTAGTATTGATCTTTACTGCTTTAAGGTGATATAATAAGCCCTAAAAGAGTATTTACTCTGAGACCATTTAAATTCCAGATTCTTCTTTTCTAATAGCAGCTCAAGGCTGCCCCAAATCAACACAGAAGCTAAAATTAAAATTGCAGGCACAGGTGAGGGTAACATCTGACGGGTCATCTGGTCTACCAAACATGGCCTCCCTACTGAGAACAGGCCTGGCTGTGTTTCTGGAGGACAAAGCCACCATGTTCTCAGAATGGTGGGATGTGACCTTGCTGAGACATCACACTGCTTTTTTTTTTTTTGCTGGACAAAGCTGGCTGTCATGCAAAGCAGCAACTCTCATTCGGCAAGCAGGCTAAGACAAGCCCCTCCAAGTAGGAGAAGGCGCTCAGTTCCTGGCTCGGCGAATGAGAGGGGGAGCTCACCAGCCAGGAGGAGGAGGGCAGCCAAGGGAGAGCTTGAGGGAGGGCGAGAGGCTTAAATCAACGGAGGGAGGCAAAGACAGGGAACCTCACACCAGGGAAGAACGTACTCCAACATTAGCCCCCACAAGGCCACATCTAAGTCTTGCTCAACGAGGACGTCAGTTCTACAGTGGAGTGGGGGTGACGGGGATTTTGAACGTCTGAATCCCCACAGTACCTGCCCTGCTCATAGCCGGCCTGGCCCCTTTCAGCGCACACAACCGCTTTCCTCCGAAAGGGACATATTGCTGGGACGAGGGAAGGCTCTCGGTCTTCAGGAGCTGTCTTCTGTGCTTATCTCGCAGGATGGAATGCACAGCCTTCAGGAAATCCTTTCGGCTCTCTGGGGAGCTATGAAAAGAAGATTTACACGTGTTGGGGAAACAGCACTTAACACATGGTGAACTTCTGATGCTATCAGGTACAGTCAAACAAATATCCCCGAGGACCAAAGTTAAAGATGGGGGGCCACCACTCCAATTTCACTGCCGAGGAGTGTTTTCATTGCTGGAGATAAAGAACACCTATTCCTTTCCCTTTATGCTTTGTGACTCATCTCCTGCAGCCAATTTGGGACAGAGCACCCCATTACTGAACAGACTGATGGAGAGATGGATTTTACGGACAGAGTTGCCAGAGTCTGCTCTCAGGACTTAAGGCAGAGCCTTTCATTCTACAGTTTTTACAGACAAAGGAACTAAGAGATTCTTGCAGCTCTGCAGTGCCCCTGAAATAATGTCCCAACACCCTGACCTTCCTCTAATTGGGCCTCCTTGTTAACACATTACTGACTGGAGAATTTCTACAGAACCTAACATCCATGGCCAGTGATTTACTAGGTTGGCCAAAAAGTTCATTCAGGTTTTTCATCATATCTTACGGAAAACTTGAACGAACTTTTTGGCCAACTCAATATTATGTAAGCTAAAATTCAAACAACTCCGGTCGATAACATTTGGGCAACAAAAAAGACATATTAATACATCTCTGGTCAGTAATGTTTTAAATATATCAATGCCTCCCACGGCACATGTCAACATGAAAATATTAAAGCTACATTATTAAGAACTGGAAAATCTTCCCAAGTCCCAATTCCCAAAGTACATCCTAGGTCAGTTATTTTTCTTGCTAAGATCTCAATATTTTTACCCAGGTAAGTTTTACCTGGTATTCCCTATTAACAATGAATATGGCATCTCTGGGGAAGGCTCACTGGACCCTGTGGATTTAACAACAACAAAATCACAAGTATATAGCCTAAATAGATAATGTGGTAAAGGTAGCGCTACATGTGGTAAGGGTGGTGCAAAACCACACACAGATTATTTGAAAAAAATTCCTGTTCTAGTTCCAACAGATTCCCAGGATTTGGATTTATTGTTCCCTGTCATCCAACACAGACAGGTGAAGCAGAAATATAGAATAGAGGCTTTGAAGTCAAACCCACCGAGTTTGAACTCAGAGTTCATTTGCTGTAAGGTTTTAGCAAAGTTGCCTCTATGAGCCTTGACACTTCATTAGTAAAAATGGAATAAATACCTCAGGATGATTAACTGAAATAATGCATGAAAGGTGCTTAGCCTAGTTGATGTTTGGTAAATGTGTTATCTTACTATATCAGCAGTCACACTGTAAAACATTATTAACAACCATAAAATATTTATTCTGTTGAGAGTATGGGCTGCACTTGAGAAAAGGACAATTCTCAAATTCTCAAGAGCCCAAAGAAAAGGAGGTGAAGGAGGAGCAGAGGGGAATGGGGAGGGGAGAGTAAGAATAAGAAGAAATAAATAGAAGCCCATATCATAAGCTCAGCTTCCACTCCAGATCTGCAGGTGACCCCGAGTCACCTGCGCCAGCCTCCCTGGGCTGAATTTTCTCTGCGTGATGATGAATCCCTGCAACACGGTACCATGCTCCCCTCCTCCCCGCTGACTCTCCCATCTGTTGCATCTCAGAGACATCACAGTACAAACAGTGCTCCCAAACCCCAAAACCAAACGTTGTAAGACAACCATGTCCTTCTAACCCACCAAATGTACACAGGGGAAGGACGCCCTCGTTCGAATGTTGGATATGTACGAAAATTCCAATTTCCTTTTAGAAAGATACTAAATTGACTAGGTTACTGTCTGTATTATAATAAAATTAATTGATCCGATGACTCTTACTCAATTGTTAAGTACTTTCTCAAATGCACAGGAAAAAGGATATAGCTTCTAAGGATGCACAGGCTGGTCCAGAGAACCCCGAGGGGTTGGGGACACCAAGCACAGTCACACCCCTTTCCCTGGGCAGCACAGCCCGCATTGCATGGCTCCAGCCTCACCTGCAGCACAGGTGGAAGACCCTCTCCGGCCTCCCTTCAGACTCCGACTTTACATGGACGATTTCACACACAGCATTTGCTTCTGCATCTAGGTAAATTAAAACAAGGATGAATGAGAGTATGTTTCAAAGAAATTTATTTGCATGTTTATAAAAGCATCTTGCATGCTTTGGTATCCAGATTAAATAGTGCAGAGCCGCCTAAGACCAAAGCAACTTCATTCCTGTCCCGTGATCTCTAGAGGCTAAGTGACTGACAGCTTAATGGCTTCAAAAAAAAAGAACACTTGGAAAATTTCCAGTTGCTAAAATCTCCCTCTGGATCATCTAAAAGGACAATCAGTCAATCATACTGATGGAAGAACTGACCCTTTAGCTTCACTGCCCATTTGGCTGAACTATTTTAATTAAGTAATTCATTGTTTTGGCAACAGTTGGACAAGATGCAGCCCAAGATTCCAATGTAGGCCAGTGATAAAGAGAGGCAGGCCCTTTCCATCAGCAGGACAGCCTTCCCACTGGCCTGGTGCCCTGGACAGGCATGTCCTGGGAATAAATGGGGCTCTTCTTTCTCAGTCCACCCATAGAGCCCAATCTGAGTGAAGCAAAAGTGGTATCTGAGAAGGTAAAAATAAGCTATATTTAGAAGTAATTCCTAAGTCTTTCAGTGCCTGAATATCATATTATTTTAGCACGTTATCCATAGTGTTTATAAAAGAGACAGCTCCTTGCAGGCACACTCAACTCTGCACACTGTGAGGTCTCATGCTCACCTACTGGTTCCAATCCCGGGTCACAACAAACCCTCATCATGCCCACATTATGTAAACCCAACCAGGACCCATATAAAGTAAGTTTCACAAGTGCTCCCAAATGCAGACAAAAATCTAGAAATTTCCATCTCCTGATTCTCAAATCCATTGGCATGTACTTCATAAGGAGACGTGTTGGCTAGTCTTTACAACTCCATGAAAATAAGCTTTCATCTTGACGATTTTAAACTTGATTTGGGTGCAAACCCGAGGATGAGAATGGAATGTCACATTCACAAAGATGGCTTTGTTTTCCAAACTTATGATCTTCACATACAGTCTTCAAGGAAGGCAAAATTCCTGCCTGAGAAGGGCCTCTACAGTGTGCTGTAAACATGGGCTTTTCCAGATATAAGCCAGGCACAGGGAAACACAGGAACTAGGTAATTCACAACCTAAGGTTGTAAAGTAAGACAACACCAGTATTTAAGAGCCCAAACTTCAAAATACTATTAGAGTTGTTTGTAGACCTAAGATTTCTACGTTCCTGAAAATTCATCTATTAATCAATTTTACTAATCAAATCAGAGTAAAAAAGCAACAGGGTAAATCTCTGGACCAGAAGGTTTGCCAGACAAATATTCATAAGGCAAATAGTCACCCCCAATGCATTTACCAGTCGTGGATTTTGCATTTGAGTTCTCTTTGTGTGACGCATACGAGCTGTGAAGGAAGCGATTTCTAGTTTAACTTGGGTGACTAACTGAAGGTTTATCAAATACTGCAGATGGTTTGTCCTCATGACACTGGATTAGGAAAGAGCATTCCAGAGGATGCTGCCAGCCCCTACAGTGACTGCTGAGGAGCTGGGGGAATGCAAAAGCAAGGTGAACAGGGAAACAGGGTTGACCCAGATAGCTGAAGTGCATATGAAAGGAATGGATTCGGTGAGGCTTGCATCTTCCCATACATAGAATGCTAAATTCTTAACCTGATACCTGATCTTTGATGTTCAGACTGCCTGCTCCCTTTGTGGCAAACTTGTACATAGCCTGACTTCCCCTCTTGGCTCCTTGGAGCAGGTTTCTCAGAGCTACTGAGATGTTGTCTCCTGGGCTCGGAGTCCTACACATTCCCACCAAATAAAATAACTCTACTTTCAGGTTCTGACTATATTGTTTCGTCGACACCAGCAACACAGAACAGAAGTCCAGATGACTGTGCACTTGCGGAGGTCCACTTTCTCAGCCTCTCTTTACCACCAGAAAGCTGCACCTGCTGTCCAGGTGGGACAGGGATTAGAGTGTTCCAAGAGTTTCCACTTACCTCCAAAGCTGCTCCTTCCAGAGTGTGCCTGGGAGAATCACCGCTAATCGCTCCTTCCTAATACAGCCTCAAATGAGCCCTGGATGGGCCCCGAGTCATAGAAACACTGCTACTCTAAGTCAGTACCGTCCTGACATTCGCCTCTCTTCTCATGCACTAAAGCACCATCTGATCAAGTACTGAGTTGGCCAAAAAGTTCAAGACTGTCCATAGCATCTTACTGAAAAACCTGAACAACTATTTGGCCAACCCAATACATCATCACTACCTGACAACTGGCTTCACGGATATTTGGGTAATAGAAGAAGAAGTGACATTTCATGCTTATACAAAGATAAAGATTTTTAATGCTTCAGGGAAAAAAATGTATTCAATGGCTTTTTTTGTGCTTTGGAGGCCTTTCGGGGTCTCTCAGTTAAAAGTCCAGTAAATTATTTACATGGGCTTTATCTGTTCACGGTCTCAAAGATTCTTTCCAGAAGTACAAGACTCACTGCTACTTAGATGTGTCACTGTAAAGTTATTAAAATATATAACAAAATAAATAGAATTCCTTGGAACAGTAGTACAGGCATGACATCCATTCACTTAGATCATTTAACAAAATAGTTGGGCAAATAAGAGGCAATGAAGAGACTGAGGGAAAGGAGACATAAGCAAAGAAGAAAAAAGATGGTGGAGTGGCTGGAACCAAGAGTGTGGATTCAGAGAAACAGTTCATACGTAGAAAGAGGTACCCAGCCCATTTCAGAGTTTACCTGCACTTGCCAGAGCGCGAACCTGCAGAGCTTCAGTAGGAATCATGTGTCGAAATCGGAAGGGGTCCCAGTCCTCGTAAATTGAAAGCCTGTGTGATCCTACCTGTAGGGAGAGAAGGAACCAGGCGCATGAGATCCATGTCTCAGTCTGGACCAGACCCTCACACTTTCTAAACCAGTGACGCTGCAGACACAGAACAGCCCTGTGGTTGCCAAGGGGGAGAGGGGGTGAGGGACTAGGAGCGTAGGATTAGCAGAGGCAAACTATTATATACAGGATGGATAAACAACAAGGTCCTAGTGTATAGGACAGGGAGCAGTATTCAATAGCCTGTGCTAAACCATATGGAACAGAATTTAAAAAGGAATGTCTATAGGCATATAACTGAGTCGCTTTGCTGTACAGCAGACGCTGGCACAATATTGTAAAATCAATTGTAATTCAAAAAAATAATAAAACTTAAAACATTACTAAAACTAAATGTTTTTAAATTAAAAAAATTAAATTGTTTTAATTTTCAAAATAAAAACAGCCCCACGAGCACTTCTGTTCACCCACAGCAGCAAGCCAGAGGCCAGGTGACAATCTGCTGCGGGTTTGCAAATGAGCTTGCTAACCAAATTCAGGCAAAAGAGAGACAAAGGGAAAAGGAGAGAAGGGACCCCAAAACAAGAACAGACTGGGGACAGGAAGAACAGGGAGGGGATAAAACTAGTGTTGGAAAGTTCTGGCCATGGTAGGTTCAATAGTTATTTACTGGGTTGGCCAAAAAGTTCACTCAGGTTTCCCCATGTTATGGAAAAACCCCAACGAACTTTTTAGCTGACCCAGTATTTTTATGCTTTAAATGTGAGCCGCCTACAGGATGGGCAATTTCCTCAAATGCTCAGTTAACACCTCAAAAAAGGAAAAAATCATAAAACATTCATGCCTGAAAAAGGTTCAGAATTATAATTACACAGAGCCAACTGAGAAGCAGATAGAAAGGGGAGATACTGTGAAACTGTGGCGTGAAAGAAAAAGTCTTACAAGTTTCTTCTTCTGTTTGGTACCATCTTTATAGACAAGGACCACGGCAGTTTTGAAGACTGGAAAAACATAAAATGAAGGCGGTTATGGCACGTAAGGCGTTGGGTTTTCCCCTTCACTTCAATAACTTGTGGTAACAAACACTACAGTTATGAAGAGGACAGAGTCCCCATGAACGAGCTCCCCTTCCACCCTCCACTCCCTCAGCACATCTGAGAGACACAAAAGCCCGTTCAGACAAAATTTTCCAGGTCCCAGATAAGTACAGGAAGCCTATATAGATGGAAATAAACCCTCCTGCCCCACTGGAAACTTTGGGGTAAATATATCTTTCAACTACACTCTCTCTTCAAGATTCTAACTTCAGCTTGCACACATTTAACAAAAATGTACCAGTTTAGCAGCTGAAGGAACAATGCAAACATCAATAATAATAATAGTGCTTAAGGTAATTTCTATTTCTGTAAATCAAAATGATATTACACAGTGCTCATAATTCAGAAAATATAATTCATCTTTTTGACCTGAATAAATAAAAATTGGTTTACTAAGAAGAATGCAGTTCTACTTCTTCCAAACAGGATGAATCATATAAGCTATTTCAGGACTTCTCTAGGAGTCCAGTGGTGGAGACTCAGCTTTCCAACTGCAGGGGGTGTAGGTTCGACCCTTGTAGGGGAGCTGATTCCACATATGCCTCTACGGCCAAAAAACCAAAACATAAAACAGGAACAGCACTGTAACAAATTTAATAGACTTTAAAAATATGGAGGACAGGAGAAGATGGATCAAACTGAGAGAGTAGCACTGAAATATATACATTACCATATGTAAAACAGAGAGCTAATGGGAAGCTGCTATATAACACAGGGAGCTCAACCTTGCGCTCTGTGACAACCTAGAGGGGTGGGATGGGGTGGGAGGGAAGTTTAAGATGGAGGGGACATACGTATGCCTATGGTTGATTCATGTTGACGTATGGCAGAAATCAACAAAACATTGTAAAGCAACTGCCCTCCAATTAAAAATAAACTTTTAAAAAAGGTTTGAAAAATGGTCCACATCCAAAAACAATAAGCTGTTTTTAGAAGCTAGGAGTGTGTTGTTTTATTCTTATATTCTTTGGGGGCGAGGTGGAGGGGAGGCGGTAGAATGGCGTTATGCATAATCTTCCATAGAATACCTTAAGCAATGCCAAGCACATTTAACACTCAGTGATTCTAACTCCTCCTGGAAGAAGAACCAGTGGCCAGCACAACAGGGGTGACCCCAGTCCATCGCTGGCTCTCTGAATCAAGGCCTCTGTCTCCCTTCACACTCTGACCCCAAATCATACCAGGGACCCCGTCAGTCACACAGAGGGGGTACCAGAAACAGAGAATTCTCAGGGACAGGCCCCCAGGCTCTCCACAGACCAACCCAATTTGTCTGGTTCCCTTTCTATCCTACCCAGTTAGGACAGGTCTGGTTCTCCACTGTGGGAAAAGAGGGGATAGGGTACAAAGAAAGGGATCCCAGCCACTGAGTCTGGGCTGTCTAAGCACCTGACTTCATAAAAACCCCAGAGGCTAGACCGTGAGGTTCCCAGTGACCCCAGGAGGCCACAGCAGCTCTGACGGAGGAGTGCACTACTGCCTGAGGAGGCCCTTGGTTCTGACCACGAAACCTTCAGAGATCACAGTGGCCAGGACGGCAGGTCCCTTTAAAAGTGAGGGAGCTCCCCTCCAGGAGAGGGCGAGGGTGCCAGTGACCTTCATCTCCAAAGATTCACCACCTCCTTGGGACCAGAACTCAGTGAAATTGTTGCCATACTACTGGCCTGCCTCGGTTTACCTGGACCATCTAGGATCATCATGGGAGGTCCAAAGTGGACCTCAGCCCGGCCTATGAATACCTCTGCCTAATCCACGGGGTGACTCTCACTCAACCAACTCCAAGTGTTGCCCATCCCTTCAGACACAGCCTTGACCTTCAAAACTCCTGGCTGCCCTGGCCAGCCTAAAACACTCACTCCATATCCCAAAGGATGAGCATCTAACACCCTTCCAGGGTGAAGCCTGAACAGACCATGTCTGTTCATCTTTTAAAGGTGATGACCATCAGCCCTGAGCACAAACTAGCCTTCCTGGGAGTAAAATAGCAAGGTGCTATGTTGGCAGCCGGTCAACTTCAGTTTCAGAAGAAAAGCAGCACCATTTCCTGAGATCAGAGGTTCCAACGGAAACAAGACAACCAAGCTTTAACCCCAAAGCTGCCTGCTCAGTGCTAACTGCTTCCCTCATAGCAACTCTTCCTTGTTTCAAAATGCATGCTACTTAAAAATCACACCGAAACTGCCAACATGTCACCTTTTAAGGACTGGGAATCGTAAAAAAAAAAAAAAAATAGCTCATTATAATGACAGTAGTCTGTTTATGCGTGCTCAGTTGCTTCAGTCATGTCTGACTCATTGTGACCATATGGACTGTAACCCGCCAGGCTCCTCTGTCCATGGGATTCTCCAGGTACCGGAGTGGGTTGCCATGCTCTCCTCCAGAGCCAAACACACACACACTGCCCCTGACCTGGGCTTGTGTTACAAAAGCCCCAAACCTTAAAACTGGCATTTTCCTGGACCTTTTCTGTCACAGATTGGCAAAGCGAGGGCCCACCCGCTTCTGCTCAGCCCACCAATGTGGTGCCCATTTGTTCACATGTCTATGGCTGCATCTGGCTACACGTGGCCTCCGGGTCTGCAAAGCCTGAAATATTTACTCTGTGGCCTTTCACAGAGTAAGTTGACAACCTCCTGGTTTCTCCCACTCATACAATTTTCTTATTCTAAATCTGTTTACTTCTAACAGCAGGGAATCTGTAAAATATAGAAGATAGGTATGAAAAATTCCAATGCTAACCTCTGGTATGGTTCATCTGTGCCCAGAACCAGAGACAGGGAGAGAGATGGTCTGGGTCTTTTTCTTCAGGGTCCTACATCCCATAAATGACCTGCTAAGAAGTATCAGAAAGCTCCCAGACCTCTCCACGCAGTGGATAAGAATCTGCCTGCCAGTGCAGGGGACACGGGTTCAATCTCTGGTCCAGGAAGATTCCACACGCCAAGAAACTTCTTAGCCCATGTGCCACAAGAATCGAACCTTTGGTCTAGAACCTGAGAGCTGCAAATACTGAAACCTGCACACCCTGGAGCCTGAGCTCTGCAACAAGAGAAGCCACTGCAATGAGAAACCCATGCACTGCAACCAGAGAGTAGGCCCTGCTCTCCACAACTAGAGAAAAAGCCTGCATAGCAGCAAAGACCCAGCGCAGTCAAAAATAAGTAAAAAAAATTTTTTTAAAAAAGAAAGAAACTGCAATATTATAAACAGAACTATTAAGGATGGGAAATGAAACAAAGAGTATCCCTTCCCCTGTCAAAAATACCCACTCCTATCAAAAACCACCAGCATGTAACACTACCCCACTAACTCCTTTGAATATCATACTTGGTAACATGTTTTTCCTTTACACTTATATGCTTATTACTTTTAATTAGATGGCATCAACAGCTACAATAGTGGCTCTTTGGAATTTTCAGGGATATCACTAAGGTTTTCAATGAAGGCTGAGGGATCTAATTAGGAAATCCAATAAATCTTTGTATTAAGCGTTCTGATTTTAACACCACTGGGATGTTCCACTTGGGTATGAACTGTTCACATCATGCAAGAAAAGAAGAGTTGAGTTTAAAAAGCAGTAAACAGAGAGAACAAGATGGCGGAGGAGTTGGTGGATGCAGAGTTCATCTCTCTCCACAGATACATCAGGAATACACCTTCAGACACAGAAGTGCATGCAGAACACCAGCTGAGAGCCGGCAGGAGTACCTGACCAGTGGAAAAGAATATATGCTGCTGCTAAGTCGCTTCAGTCGTGTCCGACTCTGTGTGACCCCATAGATGGCAGCCCACCAGGCTCCCCCGTCCCTGGGATTCTCCAGGCAAGAACACTGGAATGGGTTGCCATTTCTTTCTCCAATGCATGAAAGTAAAAAGTCAAAGTGTAAGTCGCTCAGTCGTGTCCAACTCCTAGTGACCCCATGGACTGCAGCCTACCAGGCTCCTCCGCCCATGGGATTTGCCAGGCAGAGTACTGGAGTGGGACCCACGCAAAACTTGGTAGGACGAAGGAACTAGGGGGAAAAACAGGAGTGTTACTAGGACTGGACCTGCCCTTGGCGGGTGGGAGGAACTAAAGCAGGGATCCAATCCCCACATCAAGGCAACTGTCTGAGTCAGACGAGAAACATTTAAGGGGGAGAGTGAAACAGCTGATCTGTGGCAGCCTAAATGGAATGAGAATCAGACAGTCCTTCCACAGCCATGCATACCCCAGATGGGGACGCAGGTCCCCTGGAAGGTGCAGCGGCTGGGAGCTGGAGTTTAGGGATTGTGGAGCAATCAAGCTCTCTGTGGAGCAGGGCAGAGTTGGAAATAAAACCACAATGGAAACCCAGGGGCAGTGTGGCTAAGGTAGAAGACCCAAAACGTTCCCACCAGCTGTACAAGATTCAGATTAAATCCACACGATCAACTAGGCAGACTCTGTGTCTATGGAATATATAAAAGGACATTGAGAGCTCCCACAAAAGAAAACGCACTAGTTCTGATAGCTGCGGACATTGGAGGCAAGAACACAAAGGAATATGACCAGGTTAGAATCTGAGCTGACCCCACAGCAGATCCAGAGATCAGCACAGTGTTGGAGGGCTTCCTGGGGACGTGAGGTGGACTGTGACCCCCAGCGAGGGGAAGGACTCTGATAGCAGTGACAAGAAAAACATTTATTATTCTTCTGTTTTGACTTGTTCTGTTGATTCTTTAGGATTTTTTTTCTTTTTTCCCCCCACTCTGTTGTAGCTGTCAATTTTATTGGCACTATGAAATCTAACTAAGCTTTTGAGCTTTTTGTTTTTCTGCCACATTTTTTGTTGTTTTTATAAACTCTGCCTCTACTTTGGGGTTTTGCAGTTCTGTGAAGTTTTATTTTCTCTCTCATTTTTTTTAATTCTTAATTTTTTAAAGCTATTATTATTTTTTCTACATTTATTCCTTTATTTGCTTTTCCTATTGTGCTTTTCACCTTGCAGTTAATCTTTAATATATATTCAGTTCAGTTCAGTCGCTCATTCATGTCCGACTCTTTGCGACCCCATGAACCACAGCACACCAGGCCTCCCTGTCCATCACCAACTCCCGGAGTCCACCCAAACCCATGTCCATCGAGTCAGTGATGCCATCCAACCATCTCATCCTCTGTTGTCCCCTTCTCCTCCTACCCTCAATCTTTCTCAGCATTGGGGTCTTTTCAAATGAGTCAGCTCTTGGCATCAGGTGGCCAAAGGATTGGAGTTTCAGCTTCAACATCAGTCCTTCCAGTGAACACCCAGGACTGATCTCCTTTAGGATGGACTGGTTGGATCTCCTTGCAGTCCAAGGGATTCTCAAGAGTCTCCTCCAACACCACCATTCAAAAGCATCAATTCTTCGGCACTCAGCTTTCTTTATAGTCCAACTCTCCTATCCATACATGACCACTGGAAAAACCACAGCCTTGAAGGTCCTAGACGGAGCTTTGTTGGCAAAGTAATATCTCTGCTTTTTAATATGCTACTTAGGTTGGTCATAACTTCCTTCCAAGGAGTAAGCGTCTTTTAATTTCATGGCTGCAATCACCATGTGCATCTGATTTTGGAGCCCAGAAAAATAAAGTCTGACACTGTTTTCACTGTTTCCCCATCGATTTGCCATGAAGTGATGGGACCAGATGCCATGATCTATGCCGTCTAGGTTGGTCATAACTGTCCATTAACCTTCTTTATCTACCTCTATTTAACTTTGCATACTATTCTTTCTTTTCCTTCTTTCCTTTCCTCTCAACATATTTGTTAGCTTTATTTTCATAGCTTTATTCCCCAGTTGGCACCATGCTTCAGTATTTTCCCAGTTTGTGTTCTGGTTAGTTTTGTTCTTCACTGGTACATGTAATTTTTGGTTTCCTTTGTTTGCCAGGTCAATCTATTGTACTTTACTTTTGTTGGACTGTTCTGACTTTGCTCATGGGTGTATATGTATATGTGTATATTCATTATTTTAATTATTATTTGCCTGATTTTGCAGCTACCATTTATTTGGGGTTCATCTTTGGTTTCTCATTTTGGGGTATCTGTTTTACCTCACTTAATGCCATAACAAACCACTTGTGGAATCTTCATTCCTGACCAGAAATCAAGCCCTGAGCCTTTGGAGTGGGAGCACTGACTCCAAGACCCTAGAGTATGAGAAAACTAACCGTAGGGAGTATCAAATAGTGAGAACTCACTCAAAGGAACCACCTGAATACAAGACCCAGCATCACCCAACCACCAGTAGCACCCTGTCCAGGACACCTCATCTAAACAACAAATAAAACAAAAATACAAGCCCAGTCTTCAGGAGACAGGATCACCACCTCACTCAGCCTTGCCATCAGAGGAAAAGCAAGCAAACAAGAAAACTCAGCACAAATCTCACCCTACAGGAAGCTTACACAAACCACTGGACCAACCTTAGGAGGGCATAAATCAAAAGGAAGAAAGAATTCAACCTTGAAGCCTGGGAAAAGGAGACCTCAAACACAATAAGTTAAAAAAAAAAAATGAAAAGGCAGAGAAATACTACACAAATGAAGGAACAAACTAGAAACACAGAAGTCCAAATAAATGAAGAGGAAATAGGCAAGCTACCTGAAAGAGAATTCAGAAAAATGATGGTAAAGATGCTCAAAAACCTTGAAAACAAAATGGAGAAAATATAAGAATCAATTAATGAAGAATTAAAGAATAAACATACTAAGACTAACAACACAATTACTGAAATTAAAAATACTCTAAAAGGAATCTATAGCAGAATATCTGAAGCAGAAGAACGAATCAGTAACCTGGAAGATAAAATGGTGGAAATAACTTCTGAAGAGCAGAATAAAGTAAAAAGAATGGAAAGAACTAAGGAACAGTCTCAGAGACCTCTGGGACAATATCAAACACACCAACACTCAAATGCAGAAGAATACACCTTCTTCTCAAGTGCACATGGAACATTCTCCAAGATAGATGGCATCTGGGGTCACAAATCAAAATTCAGTAAATTTAAGAAAACTGAATTCGTATCAAGCATCTTTTCTGATCACAATGCTATGAAACTAGTTATCAGTTACAAGGGGGAAAAAATGTAAGAAACACAAATACATGGAGATTAAACAACATGTTTCTAAATAACCAATAGATTACTGAAGAAATCAGAAGGGAAATCAAAAAATTTCTAGAAACAAATAACAATGAAAGCATGACAACTCAAAACCTATGAGATGCAGCAAAAGCAGTCCTAAGAGGGAAGTTAATAGCAATACAATCCTACCTCAAGAAATAAGAAAAACTTCGAATAGACAATCTAACTTTACACCTAAAACAACTGGAAAAATAAGAATGAAAAAACCCCAAAATTAGTAAAAAGAAAGAAATCATAATGATCTGAGCAGAAAGAAATGAAAAGAAATGAAAGAAACAATAATAAAGATTAATAAAACTAAAAGCTGGTTCTTTGAGAAGATAAAGAAAATTGACAAACCTTTAGCCAGACTCATCAGGAAAAAGAGAGAGAAGAATCAAATAAACAAAATTACAAATTAAAAAGGAGAGGTTACAACAGACAATGCAGAAATACAAAGGTCCATAAGAGACTATTATGAACAACTATATGGCAAAAAACGGATATTCTAAAGAAATCGACAGATTCTTAGAAAAGTTCAATCTTCCAAGACTGAAACAGAAAGAAATAGAAATTATGAACAACCCAATTACAAGCACTGAAATGGAAGCTGTGATCAAAAATCTGCAGAAAACAAAAGCCCAGGACCAGATGGCTTCACAGGAGAATTCTATTAAAGATTTATAGAAGAGCTAATGCCTATTCTTTTAAAACTCTTTCAAAAAGTTGTAGAGGAAGGAACACTTCCAAACTCATTTTACGAGGCTACCATCACCCTGATACTAAAACCAGCCAAAGACAACACAAAAAAAGAAAACTACAGGCCAATATCACTGATGAACATAGAGCAAAAATCCTCAACACAATGTTAGCAAACAGAATTCAGCAACACATCAAAAAGCTCATACACCATGATCAAGCTGGGTATTCCAGGGATGCAAGGATCCTTCAATATATGCAAATCAATCAGTGTGATACACCATGTTAACAAATTGAAAGATAAAAACCATATGATAATTTCAATAGATGCAGAAAAAGGCTTTGACAAAATTCAGCACCCATTTATGATTAAAACTCTTCAAAAAATGGGCATAGAAGGAACCTACTTCAACATAGTAAAGCCCATCTATGATAAACCTGCAGCAAACATTTTTCTCAATGGTGAAAAACTGAAAGCATTTGCCCTAAGATCAGGAACAAGACAAGGGTGTCCACTTTCACCACTATCATTCAACATAGTTCTGGACGTCCGAAGTCCTAGCTACAGCAATCAGAGAAGAAAAAGAAATAAAAGGAATGCAGTTCAGAAAAGAAGAAGTAAAGCGCTCACTGTTTGCAGATGACACGATACTGTACAGAGAAAGCCCTAAAGATAGTATCAGAAAACTACTAGAGCTAATTAGTGAATTCAGCAAAGTTTCAGGATACAAAATCAATACACAGAAATCACTTGCATTTCTATATACTAACAATGAAAAATCAGAATGAGAAACTAAGGAATCAATCCCATTTACCATTGCAACAAAAAGAATTAAATATCTAGGAATAAACTTACCTAAGGAGACAAAAGAACTGTACACAGAAAATTATAAGACTCTGATGAAAGAAATCAAAGATGACGTAAACAGATGGAGAGATATTCCAAGTTCCTGGGTAGAAGAATCAATATTGTGAAAATGACTATACTACCAAATGCAGTCTACAGGTTCAATGCAATTCCTATCAAATTACCAATGACATTTTTCACAGAATGAGAACAAAAAACTTTCACAATTCATATGGAACCACAAAAGACCCTGAATAGCCAAAGCAGTCTTGAGAAAGAATGGGGCTGGAGGAATCAACCTTTCTGACTTCAGATTATACTACAAAGCCACAGTCATCAAGACAATATGGCACTGGCACAAAAACAGAAATATAGACCAATGGAACAAGACAGAAAGTCCAGAAATAAACCCATGCACCCATGGGTACCTTATTTTTGACAAAGGAAGCAAGAATATACAATGAGGCAAAGGCAGCTGCTTCAGTAAGTGGTGCTGGGAAACCTTGACAGCTACATGTCAAAGAATGAAATTAGAACATTTCCTAACACCATACACAAAGATAAACTCAAAATGGATTAAAGACCTAAATGTAAGACCAGAAACTATAAAACTCCTAGAGGAGAACATAGGCAAAACACTCTCTGACATACATCACAGCAGGATCCTCTATGACCCACCTCCCAGAATATTGGAAATAAAAGAAAAAATAAACAAATGGGGCCTAATTAACCTTAAAAGCTTCTGCACATCAAAGGAAACTATTAGCAAGGTGAAAAGACAGCCTTCAGAATGGGAGAAAATAATAGCAAATGAAGCAACAGACAAACAACTAATCTCAAAAATATACAAGCAAATCCTCCAGCTCAACTCCAGAAAAATAAATGACCCAATCAAAAAATGGGCCAAAGAACTAAACAGACATTTCTCCAAAGAAGACATACAGATGGCTAACAAACAGATGAAAAGATGCTCAACCTCACTCATTATCAGAGAAATGCAAATCAAAACCACTATGAGGTACCATTTCACACCAGTCAGAATGGCTGCGATCCAAAAGTCTACAAGTAATAAATGCTGGAGAGGGTGTGGAGAAAAGGGAACCCTCTTACACTGTTGGTGGGAATGCAAACTAGTACAGCCACTATGGAGAACAGTGTGGAGATTCCTTAAAAAACTGGAAATAGAACTGCCTTATGATCTAGCAATCCCACTGCTGGGCATACACACTGAGGAAACCAGAAGGGAAAGAGACACGTGTACCCCAATGTTCATCGCAGCACTGTTTATAATAGCCAGGACATGGAAGCAACCTAGATGTCCATCAGCAGATGAATGGATAAGAAAGCTATGGTACATATACACAATGGAGTATTACTCAGCCATTAAAAAGAAAACATTTGAATCAGTTCTAATGAGGTGGATGAAACTGGAGCCTATTATACAGAGTGAAGTAAGCCAGAAAGAAAAACACCAATACAGTATACTAACGCACATATATGGAATTTAGAAAGATGGTAACAATAACCCTGTGTATGAGACAGCAAAAGAGACACTGATGTATAGAACAGTCTTATGGACTCTATGGGAGAGGGAGAGGGTGGGAAGATTTGGGAGAATGGCATTGAAACATGTAAAATATCATGTATGAAACGAGATGCCAGTCCAGGTTCGATGCACGATACTGGATGCTTGGGGCTAGTGCACTGGGATGACCCAGAGGGATGGTGTGGGGAGGGAGGAGGGTTCAGGATGGGGAACACATGTATACCTGTGGCGGATTCATTTTGATATTTGGCAAAACTAATACAATTATGTAAAGTTTAAAAATAAAATAAAATTAAAAAGCAAAAAATAAATAAATAAATAAATAATGGATTAAAGACCTAAATGGAAGACCAGAAACTATAAGACTCCTAGAGGAAAACATAGGCAGAACATTTGATGAGATAAATCAAAGCAAGATCCTCCATGGCTCACCTTCTAGAGTAACGGAAATAAAACAAAAGTAAACAAGTGGGACCTGATTAAACTTAAAAGCTTTTGCACAGCAAAGGAAACTACAAGCAAGGTGAAGTGACAACCCTCAGAATGGGAGAAAATAACAACAAATGAAACAACTGACAAAGGATTAATTTCCAAAATATACAAGCAGCTCATACAACTTAATGCTAGAAAAACAAACAACCCAATCAAATAGTGGGGAAAAGACCTAAACAGACATTTCTCCAAAGAAGACATACAGATGGCTAACAAACACATGAAAAGATGCTCAACATCGCTCATTATTAGAGAAATGCAAATCAAAACTACAATGAGATATCACCTCACACCAGTCAGGATGGCCATCATCAAAAAGTCTACAAACAATAAATGCTGGAGGGGGTGTGGAGAAAAAGGAACACTCTTCCACTGTTGGTGGGAATGTAAACTGATACAGCCATTATGGAAGACGGTATAGAGATTCTTTAAAAAACTAGGAATAAAACCACCATATGACCCAGCAATCCCACTCCTAGGCATATCCCCTGAGGAAACCAAAACTGAAAAAGACACATGTATCCCATTGTTCACTGCAGCACTATTTACAATAGCTAGAACATGGAAGCAACCTAGATGCCCATCGACAGATGAATGGATGAAGAAGTTGTGGTACATATACACAATGGAATACTACTCAGCCATAAAAAGGAATGCACTTGAGTCAGTTCTGATGAGGTGGATGAACCTAGAACCTATTATGCAGAGTGGAGTCAGAAAGAGAAAGATAAATATCATATTCTAACACATATATACAGAATCTAGAAGAATGGTACGGAAGAACTTATTTACAGGGCAGCAGTGGAGAAACAGACATAGAGAAGGGACTTATGGACGTGGGGAGAGGGGAGGAGAGGGTGAGATGTATGGAAAGCGTAACATGGAAACTTACATTAGCATATGTAAAATAGATAGCCGACAGGAATTTGCTGTATGGCTCAGGAAACTCAAACAGGGGCTCTGTATCAACCTAGGAGGGTCAGGTGGAGAGGGAGATGGGAGGGAGGGTCAAAAGGGAGGGGATATGTGTATACCTATGGCTGATTCATGTTGAGGTTTGACAGAAAACAACAGAATTCTGTAAAACAATTATCCTTTAATTAAAAAATAAATTTTAAAAAACAAAATTAAAAAAAACCCAGTAAACAGCAAAACTTTCCCGCTTCCATCCAAAGAAAGATAAGAGAAGGAAGGTGAATGGAAATATTAATATTAGATTTCATTTATACTATCACTCGCCTATGAATCTTCTAGGGGCAGGCTAGGAAATGACACAGCCTAAAACAAAAGCAAGAATACTGGCCATTGATCATTTTACACTCAGGAACAACACGCATGCTGTACAAGTATTTACACACAACAATGAGCCATATTTCCTGAATTACGCACAGTGGGCTAACTCACAGTTTTTCTCTTTCAAAAAAGCATTTTCCAGTAAAACAACATGAGATTTCTAATTGTGGCAACTACATTCATCAGAACTAGTTTATTGAAAAAATAATCCTTGACTCAGGGAACTCAAACCGGGACTCTGTGACAACCTAGAGAGGTGGAATGTGGGAGAGAGGTTCAGGAGGGAGGGGACATATGTATACCTATGGCTGATTCATACCGATGGATGCAATGAACATGAACTTGGGCAAACTTTGGGAGATGGTGATGGACAGGGAGGCCTGGCGTGCTGCAGCCCACAGGGGCGCAAAGTGTCAGACACGACTGGGCAACAGTCATGAACAGCAACGTGGCAGAAACCAACACAATATCATAGAGCAATCATCCTTCAATTCAAATTAAATAAAAGAAAATAAACCTTCATAAACATCTTACAATTTGCTAGTATTACCAGTGTGACTGACAAGTACCTTATAACTGATCAAGGCACCCAGTGGCGCCAAAACAGATGAGCTGAGAACCATGCCCTGAACCCTGGCATCACAGACAGCAACACAGAGCCAGGAAGAAAACAAACGATCTCAGACTGGGGGGCTCAGATACAGAGACAGTTTTGATTTGTTGATTTTTCTTTGGTTTACTATTAACTCATCATTTTCAAATGATATTCGGAGCGGCAGCTTAAAAAACATCTTTTCCTGCCTATGTGTCTACACCTGGGTGAGATGCAACACAGCAGGGGGGCCATGTTGGTCGTACTTAGCTGGGAGGTGTAATTTAGTGTCAGTGACATGTTAGTGGCCACAGCAAGAAGACAATGCAGATGACTTATGTAAGGATACTTTAATAAACTGTGTCTTGGAAAAGAAATGTTAACTTATTTCAAAAAATAAGCCAGCCTCCCTCTGCCCCTCCAAGCCCTTTGGTGACACGTACCAAACGCTGCCAATTCAGGCTCCTTTTTCCACTTGCCCAGCGAGGCGGGAGGGTTTGGCCAGATGACGGTGGTATGCAACAGCAGGTCTCCCATGCTCAGATCTGCAACCTGAAATCCAGGGCAAAGCTTACTGGGTAATGTCATAAACACTCAAGATATTCATGACATTTTAAAACTCGACAGGCTGGTGTCAATATGACTTCATGAAAAATGCCTCTAAATAATGTCTTCCATCTGGTCGTCTTTTCCCCCTTTATTCTGTGTTTGCGTATCAGAATTCCAAGAATATGGTGGCCAAAAGATACAAATAGAGCTTCTGAAATTCACATGCAATAAAGCTATCAAAGGGCTTCCCTAGTGGCTCAACAGTAAAGAATCCGCCCACACAATGCAGGAGGCTCAGTTTGATCCCTGGGTTGGGAAGATCCCCTGGAGAACAGAATGGCAACCCACTCCAGTATTCTTGCCTGGGAAATCCCATGGACAGAGGAGCCTGGCAGATACAGTCCATGGGGTCGCAAGCGTTGAATGCGACTTAGCAGCTCAACAACAAAAGACCTGTCAAAACTGATGAATAAAATCACAGAGGTTTGGTGTTCAAATTGATAGTTACCCAAGGGGAACCAACGGTCATCCATGACAAAGATCCAGGAAGCTACAGACACTGCCACCTGTGAATTTAAGTCCCTTTAGAGCAAGGGTCTTCTGGGAAGCAGTGCAATCTTTACTTCATTTCTTCTTCTTCTGACTCATTTTAACAAAGATTTCATTTCACTTTAGAGGAAGAAAAAGAAGCCAACTGAGGTGCTGGGAGATTGTTCTTTAAGCTTGTACAATGTGAGCTCTGGGGTCCTTAAAAACCACAAGGTCTACTCTTGCAGCCTCAAAGGTCAAATGCTAAGCCATCTCAGATGAACAAGGTCCTCTTCTCCTTACGGAAGCATGATAATCCTCAGATTCCACCAGTGTCCATGCCTGACAACTGTCACGTGTGTCTTTTTCACTGGAGCTGTTGACCACTTCCACGTCTATCAAAATCCCACCCTCCCACACACTCAACAACCTAGTCACAGATGCAAGGATCATCTGGTCCCTCCACGTGGCTCCCTGTGCTAACACGTCAGAGGACGAGGCTTTGCAACAACCAGAGTCCATGGTCCATCCCACTGGGCAACCCCATCAATTGTGGGGAGGGTCTTCTTCCAATATGCCTCCCTGGAGCCCTCGCCCACCAGTCTCTCACTTTTACTGTTTCCATAGAAAGCAAGCCTGAGTCTTTCTCCCTCAAAGCAGCAGTGTGCATATTTGAAAACTTGATGTTGAATTTCTCAAGGCCAGATGGCTCTGGTTTATTTTGCTGCTTTTGATCTGACCGAGTTTCTAGATATGCCAGCCACCAAGCAGCCCTCCACCAAGTATGGTGCCATTTACTCACCACTCTGGGCTGCAATGCTGGAAGTGGGGCTCCGGCATTGGACAACACAGCAGTACCATTGCCACTATAATGATCAAGATCATTATGGCAGTAATAATCACTCTAATTACTAGTGAGCTATATTATTAGTCATATGGTCAGTGGTTAAAAACAGTAAGCAATTACATTACTTTGTTCATATTCAGTAACTAGTCAACCACACCCCCAGGGCAGTATCCACCAAGGGAACACTACTGCTTTCTCTAAGTATTGCTATAGACTTATCACTGATCTTGGCGCAGAACACACCATTTCCCCAGGACCATTCTCCCTAGGGTTTTACTTTTGTGGATTCAAGATCACTCCATCCTTTCCAGTTTGAAGACCATTCTTTTCAGTGGAGAAAAAAAAGACATCAAGTGGATTTGAGTCATTTTCTTTGGGTCATCAAATGTCTTTGGTTATGATACTTCTAGCCCCGGGTAGTGGTCTTTTTCTTTCTTATTCTTCCTATAGTGCTAAGACATAATCTTCTGTTGCTCTCTTTGCATCTTCTTCAAGCTTTCATTTTTGTGATCTTCAGACATCCTACTACTGATACAGGACTTTCCTACCCTGTCATACTGGTATGTGGTCAAAGGTCCCTCTTTCCATCTTTTGTACATTTTTACCCTAACAAAATCTCTGCTCACAAGAGATTGCTTTGCATAGCACTACATCTCTTTGTTCCTTGCTGGAAAGATTTCTTACTTGGTTGACAGAATTTCAGTTTGGAGGTTGGGCAGTTCCACCAAAACCATATGCCCTTTTATAGTCTGACTTGTGAATCATATTCAGCTTTTTGTCTAAAGTCTTTGCAATCTGCTATCCATATTACCTTCTAGACTTTGGCATAATAGTCCTTTGCTCTCAAGATCATTAAAATTCAGAAATCAATTTGGAATATAATGAAATGCACTGAAATTGTTCATTTCCATGACTCAATAAAATTCACTTGTCAAAATGAAATAAACTAAAATACAGGATAGAAGCCTTATAATTCTGAAGTATTATTCATAGTCGTCAAATGAAGCCTAGAGAAGTACTTGACAATAGGAATTAAGCGAGTCATTGTTCAATCACACAGTAAAATATTACACAATCATTTCAATGATCCTTTTGAATCATTTAAAGTAACGTGAAAATTAAATAATTCTTTGTTCAACATAAAAAAAAAAACTCAAGGTACAAAATAATTTCCAAAATATTCAAGTATATGGAATTATATTCAAGTACATAATAAACATATTTTTTAAAAAATAAATACCCAAACATCAAGAGGTAAGTTTTGTCTTCTGAGATTGTAGGTAGTTTTAATTCTTGCCTTTTTCTGTAGCTTGCTCTTTTCTTTAAGAAACACAGTGCATTTTTCTTACTATAAAATTTTACAAGAAAATGAAAACAAAATCCAGAGAGGCATGTCTGTCTTTTCCACATTCTGATAGATTAAATTGTCTGCCTGCTAGACAGAGAATATTCACATACTCTTCCTGAAATACCATGGTGAATAAAAATTGTGTTTCAGTGGAAAACAGCCTTTTTTTAAAGGCTTTCAGTGAGCAGCCTTTACAGCACACCCTCTTGAGCTATCAGAGTCCAACTCCGTATCTACGTGTCTTTGAACTTCTTTGTAAGGTGCAGGTAACAGATAAATGTGTACATTCTCTCCAGCCTGGTAGTGACTTTAATTGATGCCTCCCGCTGTGGAAAAACCAATTTGTTTGCATTTACAAATCATCTCGCCATGTCTTCACTTCATACATACACCTGCTATTTTGACTGTCAGGTTCCCTCACATCATCTAAGTAAAATACACTTCTTCATATTTGTTCGCTTGACATCTCATAGAGATGTCATGATTTTACCTTTTTCTGAAAATTATCTTTTTACAGTCCAAAATTTCTTTGTTTCACCAAGGACATAAACGGGAACCCGTTAGACAATAACTCTTTACATCTCCAAAGAGAAGGCTGTTTTCTTTTCCAGACTAAACAACCAGGTCTTATCCCCACCACCCCTCTGCCTTTCCCTCCTTCCAATCACAGCAAGAGTTTCTCGTCATAGTTCCCTGCTAGCTTGTGTCCTTTTTTGAGGCAGAAAGGAAAAGGAGGACAACATTCCAATCAAACCAGGAAGCACAGCGGCACTGGTGAATATCATTCCATAGCATATCCGTCTGATCCATCTCAGTACTATCTGCACTTATTCACATAAGCTCTCCTCAGTGACTCAGACACAACTTAGAGTTCATTTTACATTTTTCTCAAGCGTATTTGTTCCTGTGACTCTTTATTCTAAGTACAGTTTCAGGCAGACTTTAAAAAAAAAAAGATTCAGAGTCATTTGAAACTTTCACTCATTCAATAAATATTCACTGAGCGCCTGCTACATGTTAATTACTAGTCTAGTCTCTGGAGATACGGCCATGACCTTTAACAGTGTTTAGAGAAACAGTCCAAGTCATGGTCACGGAAATCCACTCTCACACTTGAGAGAGAACAAAATCAGAGGTCTGGAGGGTGAAGCAGAAGAATCAGGGTATGTTTCCTAAACTAAGAAATAATTCAACTGAGAAAGAAAATTCACAGTGTAGCCTTGGGTAAAAGACAGAAGTTCTACCAACGTGGGAATGTATACTGGTATAGCCACTATGGAAAACAATTTGGAGGTTCCTTAAAAACATAAAAATAGAATTGCCATATGGTTCAGCAAGTCCACTCCAGGCACATACCTGGAGAAAACTCCAATGTGAAAAGATATGCGCACCCCAATGTTCATAGTAGCACTGTTTACAAAAATCAAGACATGGAAGCAACCTAAGTGTCTACTGACAGATGAATGGGTAACAAGATGTGTATACATATATATACACATATATACACTCATATAATATATATAATATTCCAGTGTATTATTACTTAGCTATAACAAAGAATGAAATAGTGCAATTTGCAGCGAAATGAATGGACCTGAGATTTTCATACTAATTGAAGTAAATCAGAGAAAGACAAATATCATATGATATCACTTGTATGTAGAATCTAAAGTATGGTACAAATAAACTTATCTGTGAAAGAAAAAAAGACTCAGAGACATAGAAAACCAACATAGTTATCAAAGGGGAAAGGGGAAGGTTAAATTAGGAGTCTGAAACTAACAGATAGATACTACTATATATGAAATACATAAATGATAAGGTCTTACTGTATAGCACAGGGCAATATATTCAATATCTTGTAATAAACTATAATGGAAAAGAATCTGTAAAAGAATATATATATGCAAACTGAATCACTTTGCTGTACATCAGAAACTAACACAATACTGTAAATAAACTATGCTTCAATTAAAAAAAAAATGCCACCAACAAAAATACTATCGTTGTTACTATTTTACTTATAAATAACACCTTAAAAAGAAACGAACCAACCCAGCTCTACGGACAAGCATGCTGGGCAGAAGAGGGGTCCTTACCTCTTTTTTCTCACCGGTCTGTTCAGCGATCAGCTGGTCAAACACAGCCCCAAATTCCTCATGGATTTTCTGCATTTCATTGATATGACTTGCAACCTTGTTCATAGTCTTGATGGCCACTGGAGGAGAACAGGTCATGAAAGCAATGAAAAGGCCATTTAAAGGCTCTGGGAGAGACGGGAACAAGAGACAGTTCTCAGGGGCTCTCGGCTCACCATCCAGGTGGTAGTGTTCCTCACTCTCCGCGTCTGTCAGAGCAAAAAGCTCCTTCAGCAGAAGCGGATACTTAAGGATCCTCTGGATGGGCTTGATGAGGTAGGACTCCAGGGTGGACGAATGCTGCTGCTTTGGGTTCTGGGCGTCCAGGAACGCCTTGAAAGCTGCGTCCGTCTTGGCTGGAAGAGTTTAAATACAGACTGAGTGGAACACCCACAGGACTCCCTTCTCACAGCTTCACTCACTAATTCCAAGGTGCCTTTTCACAGGATTGAGAGTACAGTGAGTGGTCAGAGAAGGCCTGCCCATCAGATTTCTTTGTTTATTTAGGAGGCGTGAGCAGAGCTCCAATGAGTTAGCAGCGGTCTCCAACCTTTTTGGGCACCAGGCACTGATTTTGAGGAAGACCACTTTTCCCGAGATTGGGGAGGAGGGGACGGTTTGGAGATGATTTGAGCACATTACACTTATTGTTTACTTTGTTTCTATTATGATTACATCAGTTCCACCTCAGATAACCTGGCATTAGATCCCGGAGGCTGATGACCCCTGAGCTCTGGGATAACAGAGTCGGTAAGTCCTACGCATGGAGGTTTTCAAGGGTTGCTGTTGAATGTCTTCTTAATCTGATATTTTGACATCAAAGGCCTTACAGACCTGGGAGAGCCTGTCCTAGAGCGAGTCAGTCCCTAAAGGTAGCCCAGGAATCACCTAGAAGCATGCTTTTCACACACAAACCAACCAATCCAGAGCCCCTGCCTCCATCTCTCTTCTATGAGGCTTTTACAGCTCTAGGCCGATATTGCCCTAAGCATCCCAGAGCCAGGTCCCAGAGAATTCAGGACAGCCCTCCCACCCCAGAGCCTGCTGAGATTATTCAAATTAGCCAATCCTAAACCCGCTTGCCCTGCTTCACCCATTCCTTCCTGCAGACGCCACAACAGAGCGTCTTGCTTGTGTCTTCCCTTCACTCATTCTGCCTCCGGGCGGACCCTGGTATGTCCTCTCATGGCCCTGCACTGTGTGATCCTCTCCCCTCCTCTTGGGAACCATGAATAACACACGGTCTTTCTTTCAAATAAAAACAATGATTTATTTGGCTGTGCTGGGATCTTTGGTTGCAGCATGCGAACTCTTAGCTGTGGCATGTGGGATCTAGACCCCTGACCGGGGACTGAACCTGGCTCCCTGCATTGGAAGCGCAGTGTCTTAGCCACTGGACCACTGGGGAAGTCCCACAAACTTTTGATGGTAATTGTCTCCTGATCTGTTGGCCTCGCCATCTCTGAATTATACAAAAGCCTGCATCTTCCAACACTGCTTACCCCAGTTTTTCTAATCTTTCAAGCATTTCATTGCTGATAGAACCTCTTTTGAGAAGAGGAAGGAAAGAAAAGCAGCAGCACTACCTTGCAGCTGGGTAAGTGGAACAGTGCTGGTCTCCTGCAGGGAATGCCTTTTAAGATCTGTTCTGTGCTAATGCAGTGCTACCAGCTATCAGGATTTATCTCAGAGGGAAATACACAACTGACCTAAGGGAACACGGGCAGCAATTTTCTCACGGGCTGGGCTTTTATCTGTGTCCCAACTAGGCTGAAAATCAGCCCTGGGGAGTTGTGGGCCCCCAGACAATCAGAAAGGTATCTGCCAGTGAACAGTCAGGAAGACATGACATGTTTTTCCAAAGAAATGGTGGAAAGAGAGGCTGAACTGAGGGCAAAAATGGGAAGAAGAATGGACAATATATTAAAATGACTAACTGTAGGCATATACTTTTTCAAGCTTCTGATAAAATATATTTCCATCTCCAAAAATTAGGAATGTGAGCTAAGCACAAAAGATAGGGCTTCCCTGGTGGTCCAATGATTAAGAATCCACCCTGCAATGCAAGGGACATGGGTTCAGTCCCTGGTCAAGGAAGATCCCACATGCTAAGGGGCAATTAACCCCATGGCCACAACTTCTGAGCCCACACACGGCAACTACTGAAGCCCTCTCACCTAGAGCCTGTGTTCTGCAACTCACGAAGCCACTGCAATGAGAAGTCTGCTCACGACAATGAGAGAAAGCCCTCACACAGCAAGGAAGACCCAGCACAGCCAAAGGAAAAACAGGAACAGAAGAGACTGTAAAAGGACATCATGAAATCACAGAATGAGTCTTCTCACTCTCTTTATTCAATTAAGAAAAACAGCAGTCATGGGGAAAGGCCTTGTCAAGACTACCATCTTCTCAGCCATTTTAAGGCCCATCAAGAGGAATCAGATTCCATGGATCCAGCCACCAAATCCATGAAGAGAAAGGAGACTGGGAATGCAGTGGTTGCAAAGCAGCCCAGGCAGGTACTTCCTGTTCTCAAAGAGTTCTCTTCATCCTATCTGCACATTGGGCCATCAGAAAAATGTGGGTCATACCTAACGGTTTAAGGGATGATTTTGAAAGACTCTAATATTTTTCAGGTGCAAAATATAATGATTTTGAATTTTTGAAAATCTACAGGGGCAGAATTTAATCAAGTGAGTAAAAATAACACAAACTGCTTTAAGGACTGTGATGAGTATATAATTTTACCAGAGAGCAAAGTGCTCTGAAAACTCTCATAACACAGCATTCAGTTAGAGTTTAAAAAGAAATACATACACGGAACTATATGACCAGTGCAGCTTATATAAAACCACAAAGCAGGACAATTTCCTTGTCATATAGCTGGACAAGGATATTCCCAGGTATCCTTTAAGTTTTTATGCTGAAGTAGAACTCTTTTTGCCTGGACTGGAACGATCATTAAGTATGTCATTAAGTATGTCATTATCTGGGGCAGGATTTTTTGCTATCCAGAGACCTGTGTTGTATTCATCTTTATCATAATAAGTTTTGAATTAAATCAAGCTAGTTCTCTTTGGCAGCAAACACAAATGTAAGTAAATTACTTGCATATTCAGCAGTTGTTTGCATGGCAGCCACATGGTAAGGTGTAAAAGGAAGAGCAGACTGATTTCCAGAGATCCTTTGAAATTGAACTTTCTATAGATTCTACTGTTTACCAAGGCCATATTTCTCTAGTCCCTTAACCTATCAAAGTCACATGCAGAACTATGGAAGAGAAACAGCTTTTTAGTGACGCTCAGAACACCCATTATCTTCCTAGAACACTTAGGAACGGGAGCTTGCCAATATAGAACTTCTACTCTTCTCTGTGCAAAACGGAATTACAGCTGGACTTTTGTAAATAATTCAAGCAATTTTAGTAGTGATGGTGGTGACTATTATCACACACCTGGGAACAGAAATCGGTGAGGGAAAGATGAAATGACACAAAAAGGTGTATGAAGTGTGGTAGGTTATTATGAAGTTAATGAAAATACAAATAAAGTAGGGAATTTTTAAATCCCCTATGTTTTTGCATAATTGCAAAATGACTTATCAATTCTGGCCCTGAAGAGCTGAGTCAAAACTTTTATGATAAGAAAATTGACAACACTATTAATTCAAGATATTAATGCATTTAATTTCTCAGTACAGTCAGCGCTCCATATCTAAGGATTCTATATCCACAGGTTTTGCATTGTGGATTCAACCAACGATGAAGAGGAAACAGTTGGGAGAAAAATTCCAGAAAGTTCCACAAGGCAAAACTTCAATTTGCTGCGTATCGACAACTATTTATTACATAGCAGTTATACTGTATTGGGCTTTCCTGGTGGCTCAGATGGTAAAGAATTCCCCCACCATGTTGGAAACCTGGGTTTGATCCCTGGGTTGCAAAGATCCCCTAGAGGAGGGCATGGCAACCCACTTCAGTATTCTTGCCTGGAGAATCACCATGAACAGACGAGGCTGACAGGCAACAGTCCACGGGGTTGCAAAGAGTCGGACACAACTGAGCAACTAAGCACAGCACACATATACTATATTAGGGCTTCCCAGGTAGCACTAGTGGTAAAGAACCCACTTGCCAATGTGGGTGGAGAAGGAAATGGCAACCCACTCCAGTATTCTTGCCTGGAGAATGCCGTGGACAGAGGAGCCTGGTGGGCTGCTGTCCATAGGGTCGCACAGAGTCGGACATGACTGAAGTGACTTAGCATGCATGCATGCGTTGGAGAAGGAAATGGCAACCCACTCCAGTATTCTTGCCTAGAGAATCCCAGGGACAGAGGAGCCTGGTGGGCTGCCGTCTATGGGGTCGCACAGAGTCGGACACGACTGACGTGACTTAGCAGCAGCAGCAGCCAGTGCGGGAGACATAAGTTCGATCCCTGGGGTGGGAAGATTCCCTGGAGGAGGACGTGGCAACCACTCCAGTATTCTTGCCTGGAGAATCCCAGGGACAGAGGAGCCTGGCGGACTACAGTCCATGGGGTCACAAAGAGTCGGACACGGCTGAAGTGACTTGGCATGCATGCATACTGTATTAGGTATTTCAAGTAACCTAGCGATGTTTGGTGGCGCTAGTGATAAAGAGACTTGGGGGTTCGATCCCTGAGTTAGGAAGATCCCCTAGAGTAGGAAATGGCTACCCACTCCAGTATTCTTGCCTGAAAACATCCCTAGACAAAGGAGCCTGGCGGGCTACAGTTCAGGGGTTTACAAAAGATTTGGACACGACTGAACAACTAAGCACACACACATGGGAAAATATGCATAGGTTACGTGCAAACAGAACACATTTTATATAAGAGACTTGAGTGTCCCGGAAATTTGGTGTCCATGGGGGACCCTAAAACGAATACCCCACAGACACCGAGAGACAAGTGTACTCTCACTCGTAGCTTGCTGGAATATCTATCTGGCACAACAATGACTCTTAGATTTCCGTCCAAAAGCCCCCGACCACGGTCAGCCACACAAATGTGAACTGACAATTAACATGCCCACCTGCTGCCCGGGCCTCCTAGGCCTTACCTTTCACCAGGACCTTGGGGACCTTCGTGTGGCTGGCGCAGAAGGCACTGTAGAGCTTGAAGCGGTCAGCGTAATACAGAAAGGATCCCCCCAGAGAAAACAGCACTTTCTGGACACAGTGAGAAACAGTGCAGTTAGTTTGCAGTCCTCCTCACCCAGGAACATCAGCAGGATGCAGCCGGGAGCTCACACCTGCCCGAGTCTCCCCACAGATCGGCACCACTCACACCTGTCACCGCCTGTCTTTGCTCACTGACGGCCTATTGGGAGGTCTATGGGCTCACCTATTTGTGTAATAGACCCTGTATTTGGCTATCTCAGTAATTATAGCCAGTGTCACCGGTTTTGCTGGCTTGTGTCTTTCAATGACCTAGCTGGGATATCTGACTGTTAATGAGAAAGTAGATATGGCATTTTGGAAAAGACAGAAAACTCCTGAATTCCCTCATTCGATTCTGTTGGGATGTAGAAGTGACAAACCAAATAAAGGCAAAAATGCATAAATCCCCCAAAATAGAAAACCCCTTTCCCTGATCACTAATTCCACCCTCTCTAACACCATACTCTTTTCTAGCAGCAGTAGATAAGAACAGAAGAAACAGACTCACCCATGGGAATTAGGTAACATCTCCCAGCCCATAGCCTCTGCCTGAACTGGATCAAAATCAGGTGGAGGCCTTCCCTATCAGGGCTTCCCTGACAGCTCAGTTGGTAAAGAATCTGCTTGCAATGCAGGAGACCCCAGTTCAATTCCTGAGTCAGGAAGATCCACTAGAGAAGGGACAGGCTACCCACTCCAGCATTGTTGGGCTTCCCCTGTGGCTCAGCTGAGAAAGAATCCGCCTGCAACTCGGGAGACCTGGGTTTGATCTCTGGTCCAGAAGATCCCCTGGAGAAGGGAAAGGCTACCCACTCTGGCCTGGAGAATTCCTGGACTATATACTCCATGGGGTCGCAAAGAGTCGGACATGAGTGAGTGACTTTCACGTTCTTCCCTATTAGGAATTTAATATAGCTCAGCTGGGATACTTTTTATCCTATACATTTTCTATAAATATATGAAACAGGCCTCAGAAAAATATCTTCTATAGGTTTCACACTGATCTAGTCTAGTTCAGAAAGAGGTATGGCTTATTTAGCTTTAGAATTTTAAAGTTGGATTCCAAGCCAAAAAAAAAAAAAAAAAATAAGACTTTGGATTCAAGTGATAAATTGGGTTCCACAAAATGCAATTTATTTTAATTAACAACGTAGAAAATTCTGATAGTCTAATTAAAAGAAAACAAAGGTTTATTAATAACCATACATAATTGGTAATTAGAGGCCTAAATTCATTTCCTACATGTTCTACTTTTCCTCCTTTACTTTTTCAGCTACATGCCTCCTCACATCTCATCCCCCTGACCCTGTATAGACAGTCATCCTTTTAACCATATCCAATAATTAAATGAGACAAATTGTGTAAGAAAAAGCTCTAAATGTAACCCCTCACTTTAGCCACATGAAGTCATTCATTTGTTTAACTTAATATAAATTCACTAGGCATTTACCATATAGGAAACACAGATAGAACATTAACATGTTCATTTATTCTTCCAGCCTTAAAAAATCATCTTGGAGCACAAACTGTGCACAAAGATGGCGGGTGTGCACACAAAGACTGCATTTACCCTGTGTTTCTATTCAGTAGGACCTCACAAGCCTCTCACTGGCTGACAGACACTGCAAATCCCCAAGAGGAAATTTTATCAAAACTTATTTGATCTCAGAACCAATTTTTTTTTTTTTTTTGCTAATCCTGTTGTAGGGCTTGTGTTCTATGCAACACAATTTGCACCTTTTTAACAAGCTTTTTAATTTTGGGCAAATATATAACCAGGATTTAAACGAAACAGCAATCACAGAAACCATGAGCAACAGGCTTAGGGATGAACACAGACTGAGAAACCAACTCAGCAGTGCCAGAGAGCAGCCCCGGGGCTGAGAGTACTCAGTGAGCATCAACTGTCACGTCTTACAGACGGAGGGGAGACTGTCAGATTATGCAGGAAATCGGTGAGGTGAAGGTCGGAGCAGAGGGTTCCACTTAAATGATATTCACAACTGTGACTGCTCTAGAGTGAAGTTGCTCAAGGATCATGCGCTAATCCCTCCCTAGAATAACACCTCTGCTTGTAGCACCATGATGTTTGTATCACAGTTCTGATAACTAAACAGTCCTAAAGTGATCAACAGAATCTAAACACAAAGAACTGATGCCACAGTAAAAGCAGGCTAAATGAAGATCATGAACGTTAGGTATTTTAGATTAAAACCAAGCATTTTCAGGTCTGTATGCATTTTTATCATGTTGTTCTAACACTGTCCTATTAATTAATTTACCAATGAGCCAAGCTGTATTTCAAATGGACAGTATCACGAATCATCCTGAGGCGAGAAAAAAATGAAGCAACCCAAGCAATTCCACACACACACAAAAAAACTATATTTACTAGTTAAAGGGGTATTATGTCTGTAATTTATTCAAATCTTTCAGGAGAAAAAATTACACCTTTTGTACACACAGACACACACAACACAACACACACACACACACACATTAGATAGCCAGAGAAAGGATAAAGCAAACGTGGTCAAATGTTAACATTTGGAAAATGTGGGAGAAGGATAGCTTAGAATTCTTTGTGCTATTCTTGTCACCTTTCTGGAAGTCTGAAATTATATCCAAATAAAATTAGAGAACTATATATAAATATAGACCCATAAGCTTATGTATATGAAAGTGTGTGTGCATTCTAAGTGACTCCTGTTGCAGAGAGGGACTGTAAAGAGATGACACATACACAAATATATCGAAGGATAGTCTTCATCTCATCCTACAAACCTATCAGGTGTACTAACATGACACAGCCAGATCTCCGCACCTGTTAGAAGACGGCCACAGGGTACGGGGGCCACGCCTGTGCGGGCAACTGAGCCCAAGTCAACACAAGTGCAAAAGTTACTCAACGCAAAAAGATCGAAAGATAGTCACTTCAAAACCCAGTGCTAGAAAAATTAAATATTCATATACAAAAAATTGACTTTGAGTAGCCCATCACACCAGATAAGAGACTAATATATAAGTCTCCACGTCACAAAACTTCTAGGAGAAAACTTTATGACCCTGCTTTAGGCAGAGTTCATAGATAAGATACCAAAAGAATGACCCAGAAAATAAAAAATTTGAAAAAGTGGATTTCATTAAAAAACAAAAATTTCTGGGGACATCCCTGGAGATCAAGTGGTTAGGAATCCAGGCTTCTACTGCAGGGGGTGTAGATCTGATCCCTGATTAGGGAACCAAGAGCCTGCATGCCATGTGGTGTAGCCAAAAAAAATTTTTTTAAATAAAACTTCTGTGTGGAGGAATAAATTAGGAACTTGAGATGAACATATATATACTACTACACATAAAATAATAGCCAACAAGGACCTACTACATAGCACAGGGAACTATACTCAATGTTTGGTAATAACCTATAAAGGAAAAGAATCTGAAAATGATTATATGTCCATATATAAACTAAATCTGGAGAAGGAAATGACAACCCACTCCAGTATTCTTGCCTGGAGAATTCCATGGACAGAGGAGCCTGGCAGGTTGCAGTCCATAGGGTCCTAAAGAGTCAGACACGACTGAGCGATTTTCACTTATAAACTAAACCACTTTGTTATATACCTGAAACTAACATACCGTAAATCAACTATACTCAATTTAAAAAGAGAAATCAACTTAAAAAAAAAAATCTGCTCTTTGAGAGATACTGTATGACAAAAGAAAATATTTACAAATCATATATATGGTAATAGACTTCTACACAAAATTTTCAAAGAACTCTCAAGACTCAATAATAAGATAACAATCCAATATAATTAATGGGTGAATGATCTGAACAGACATTTCACCAAAGAGGCTATAATGAAAGCAAATTAGCACATAGAAAGATATGCATCATCATATCATTAGAGAAATTAAAATAAAGCCATAATGAAGGGCCACCACATATTTGCTGAACTGGCTACTTTTAAAAAGAGTGACCTGACCCTGCTCAAAGAAAGAGGAGGAACAGCTGGTGGAACTGCACGCTGGCACAATCATTCTGGAAAACAGTTCCGCAGTTTCTTAAAAAGTTAAACATACACTTTCCATACGATCCAACCATTCCATTCCGAAGTATTTATCCATGAGAAATAAAAGCATATATTCATGGCTCAGCTGGTAAAGAATCTGCCTGCAATGCGGGAGTCCTGGGTTTGATCCCTGGGTTGGGAAGATCCCCTGGAGAAGGGAAAGGCTGCCCACTCCAGTATTCTGGCCTGGAGAATTCCATGGATCTCTTAATTTCATGGATCTCTTAATACATTCATACTAAAACTTGCACACAAATGTTCACAGCAACTTTACTTGTAATTACCAAAAGCTGGAAACAACCCAAATGCCCAAGAAAGGAGAAAGGATCACAAAGTATATCAATAGTACTGATACATCCACACAATGCAATTACTACTCAGCAATTAAAAAGTATGAATTGTGGGTATATGAAACAACATGGGTGGAACTCAATATAATTATCCAGTAAAAGATGCCACATAAAAAAATGTCTGGGCTGTATGATTTCATTTATATAAAATTCCAGAATGCAAACTCGTCTATGGTAACAGAAAGCAGACACAGTTGCCTGTGGCTGAGAGGCCAGAAGAAAAAGAAGAGAGGAATCACAAAAGAACAGGAAAAACAACTGGGGGAGATAATTATGCCCATTATCCTGATGGAGGTGATGGCTTCAGAGGTGTACACATATGTCAGATTTCATCACAGTGTACATTTTAAATATAAGCAGTGTGTTTTAAGTCAATTATATCTCCATTAACCTTTTTAAATGTCCATGAGGGTGACACATAAGCCAAAACCATTGTGCATTAATCAATGAGCTTCGTTGGTTGGAAACACAATGCAGGAAATATCTGTAAGGGGAAGCCAAGCAAGGAAGAGGAAGCCTGCTGTAAGCACCCTCACCGAGTGCTCCAGTCATAAATCCTCATTAAGGCTACGGGGACACTGTGTGCTGGAAGACCGTCTTCCTCCTGGATAACGATAAGCATTTCTATTAACCAGTTCCCCAGAACAAGACAAATTAATTTGTTTATTGGAAAACCAAGACTGCTAGTCGAATTTTGCTAACAGTGTCGAAGGCCCCCACATAAATAGAACAAAAGGTAGGTGCATCTTCCTAAATAGAAGTCAGCAGATACTCCAGTTAAATGGAAATCAATGGCACTGGTTCTACCTTAGCCAGATCAGCAAGCACAGTCCATTCCCCTCTCTGACTCCCTTTAGGAACTGACCCCACTGGATATCCAATGAAGACCCAACACCACAGCAACAATTCCTCCTGCAATGTATTTTCAGGAGATTCAACTGGACTTACAGGATACCTCACTCCTGACATTAGGAGGCAGCTTGACACTATTTGAGGATGAGACTTACCTTAAATTGATCAACTTTCTCAAGCTTTTCCAAATCAGGTACCAATCTCACTCCATCTTCCAGAGTTTTAAGGAATTCTACTTGAAACTCTACCATTTCGGTTAAATTTCCAAAGAGCACATCAAGCTGGAAAATGCAAAAGAATTTCATCAACCGCCTATTTCATTAGTGTGTGGACCCTTCATTTGTTTCTGATTTAAAAGTTTTCCTACCCATATGGTAATGCTCCCACCATCAGAAGGTGAGCCAACTCTTTCCTCTTGGAGTGCATGCCAAGAGCTCACCAGGCAATAACTTGACCTATTTATTACAATTAAATGAATTCAAAATGCTCAGTATTGTGTGAGGTCCTCATTTCTTCCCCATCACCAGGTCAAGTTTAAGTTCAGACGATAGCCACCATACCTCATCCTGAGTGAGAAAAGTTTCTTTTTGAAGAGGTTTTAGGTATCTCTCCATGAGACAGTTTAAGTCCTAAGGGTTGAAAGAATAACAGATTAGCACATCTGAAAGTATATAAAGAATCTAAAAGGAAAAAAAATTATGTCCCAAAGGCTAACATTTCAGTCTTTAGGTCACTGAGGTTCACTGAAGCAGAAGTGAGCCAACCTCTTCTCAACATATTTCAGGCTTTGTAGCCATATGGTCTCTGTCACAACTATTTAATTCTGCTGCTGCAGCAGGAAAGCAGTATAAATGATACTGGGCTGGCCAAAAAAAATGGTCATGAGATGTTCCAGAAAAACCCAAATGAACTTTTTGGCCAACCCAATACAGAAATGAATGTGTGTGGCTGTGTTTCAATAAAACTTTATTTGTAAAAGCAGGCAGAGAGCCAGATTTGGCCCAAGGGCCATACTTGCTGACCTCTGACTTAAAGACTAAGATAAAGCATTAAAAATAGATCACACAGTTGTAACATAGACTTAACATAACTAAATTATACAGAGGCCTATGTATATGATCATACAATGATCATAGTTAGGTTAATTATATCATTATAGGAATATATTGCAGATTATATAGTGTTGAAATAACTTTCGAAGCCCCAGATGGAGCCTCTCTTGCCTGGGGTGTCATGTCAGTAAACCAAAATTTAAATGATTTTTATGTTCCTGCCAATACACCACTTGACCAGAAGTGTAGTATATATCTAGTCAACCAATATCCAAACGCCAAGCCAATTCTGGGTCTTCTCACCCCAACCAAGGTTGACTTTGTGGCCCTAGCCAATTAGATATTTTCTACTTTTCTCTTCCTTGTTCTTGATTCTTTTTATAAAAGCTTCTTGCCTTCTGCCCCATCTTGCAACTCTACAAAAGAAGACTGTCCAATTCATGAATAAAGTTTGTTTGTATTACTTACAAGTTGTCTTCTTTAATCATTTTTAAACAACCATTGTATATATTATAAATTATATAGGAACACAAGATCTAGTTCCGAGAATATAACTAAATGTCAGAACAAATTATAACACAAAACAGACCTGATACCCTTCAGCCTCGACTCAAAGTAGATTGTGAAGATACCACTACTTAAATTTGTCAAAACTGAATTCAATTTTAGTATGCACTCAACAGTCTATTTAGAAAGGTTAGAAGATTCACTTAATATTCACCATCATCTCCTTTCGGAGTCAATCAATCAGCTATTTCCATCAATGAATTGCTGTAAGACTAAGCATGCCTCCCTAAAACACAGAAGGAAACTGTAACATTCAGAATCAAGGCCAAGTTCCATAGGAGAGACAAGACACCCTTCATGACCGTGATCTGGCTTTGTCATCAGCCGACATCCGTGTATAAACACCCAGCATGTATCCTTCAAAGTGACGACAGGACGCGCGCAGGAGGGAGAGAGGAGAAGACGCACCTTCACGTAGGTGCGCTCTGTCTCCAGGAGCTCGCAGATGACCTTGCGCAGCTTATCGGCGTCCGTGAGCTGTCTCATGGCGGCCAGCTGAGGCCCAGTGGAGTCCTGGGGGGATGGGCTCGGGTCAGAGGGCTTCATCTCGTGCAGACTGCGGCAGAACGCGGCCACCTGTTCCGTGCTCTTCAGAGCACAGTTGGAAAGGCAAGACAGACGAAGTTATTCCTCACCGAAGAGACTTGCCTGACACCTGTCCTGACGACGTTCAGCCTGGTTAACGAACTGCCACTCATGAATCACAGCACCCATTTCCCCAGATTGCTCCACACATCTGAGCACTCATTGAATGCTCCAAACAACCATAATAACAACTCCTGGCATAGACTGAGTGATCACTGCCTATTAGGCACTGGTTTGATGCATTTAATCTGTTCATGTGATAAGTAAGGGCTGTGATCATACCTACTTAACAGTTGAGACAAGGGAAGTCCAGAGCAGTTAAGTAACTCATCCAAGAATGCACAGCTCAGACCTGAACCAGGCAGCATGACTCAAAGCCTGTGTTCTTAACTACTCTGTAAGAAGCTCAGCAATCAAAGGAAGATACAACCAAAGGCATTTCACCCAAAATACAAGCCTAATTCACTACTGGACTCTCAGTTCAGTGCACCATACATATTTACTTTGCAAAGCTGGAAGATGATTTGATAAGCTTGGCATCTCCCTGTCTCTATTAAAAACTGACATGGAGGCAACTTTCTAGATAACCATAGATACTTGTATTTTTATGTATTTTAAAGTTTCCGTCTCTCCAGCTTCTCCAAGGCAGGAAGATTCCAAGACTAACCCCACTACTACCACCAGCCCCGCCGCCTCCCTACTCCTCCAGCTAAAACTAAGGGGCATTGGGCCCTGAACAAGACCTCAATAGCTCAGTCCCCACCCAATTGTCCAGGATGGGTCAAGCGGAAGTTTGGGATTCTAGAATTCGAAAATTCCAAGTCTCCAAGTTAGGCAAAACAGTTCTTCAAAGCAAGGGCCAAAGACGGAGCACTGAAAACCCCAGGGCATCAGTAGCTCTCCACCTTTCTCCATGGAGGAATCACCTAGGGAGCTCTTAAACCACTCCCAATGCCCAGCACACCCTCCAGATCAATTCAGAGTCTCTGGGGACTTCTCTGGTGGTCCAGGGGTTAAGAATTTCGCCTGCCAAGGCAAGGGACACAGGTTTGTGCCCTGGTCTGGAAAGAGCCCACACTCCATGAGGTGACTAAGCCTGTGTGCTGCGACTACTGAATCCTGAATGCCCTAGAGTCCGTGCTCCACAACCAGAGAAGCCCCTGCAATGAGAAGGCCAAGCACTGCAACCAGAGAGAAGCCACTGCAATGAGAAGGCCAAGCACTGCAACCAGAGAGTAGCCCCTGCTCATCGCAACTAGGGAAAGTCCGTGTGCAGCAGCGAAGACCGAGCGCAGCCAAAAATTTGGTGAAAAATCAGAATTTGCAGGATGGGATGTGCAAGCGTTTGTATCTTTTAAAGCTCTCCATGGTATTACTCTACAGGCTATTATTTTGTAGCACAGAATCTATGGATAGCTTATTAACATTTGTTCAAAATGTACCAGTCTAGAGATGTTTGATGTATATCTCTTTGAAACTGGTGGTTGCCTTCTTGGACTTCTCTTTCCTACTTCTCTTGTCCAGTTTACCCCCAGGAAATACAAAGTGTTTCCAATAGAGCAAATAAAGAATTACTTTTTCTATCACCCGTCTCCTCACTCCTAACAGTGAACATTCTGAGAAGAACATCCTTCCAAAAACAACCATGAGTGCACAGAGCTGAAAGTCATGGTTGGCATTTTGTGGAGAGCACCGGAGCCAAACCAAGTGTATCCCATGGCGGCAACATCACTCATTATCAGAGAAATGCAAATCAAAACCACAATGAGGTACCATCTCACGCTGGTCAGAATGGCTGCTATCCAAAGTCTACAAACAATAAATGCTGGAGAGGGTGTGGAGAAAAAGGAACCCTCTTACACTGTTGGTGGGAATGCAAACTAGTTCAGCCACCATGGAGAACAGTGTGGAGATTCCTTAAAAAACTGGAACTAGAACTGCCATACGACCTAGCAATCCCACTGCTGGGCACACACACAGAGGAAACCAGAATTGAAAGAGATATGTGTACCCCAATGTTCATCGCAGCACTGTTTATAATAGCCAGGACATGGAAGCAACCTAGATGTCCACTGACAGACGAATGGATAAGAAAGCTGTGGTACATATATGCAATTGTTAAACACAGAGAAAGGCTACAGCAGCTAACATTAACCTGCCTTCCCCTCATTAGCATACTGACTTTGCCTCGTTAGCATACTGCCTTCTGCTTATTAGCATAGCCCAACGGGAAGGAAGCCCGAAATAAAGCCAGGACAAGGACATGCGAAATCAGAACCTAACAAGGATGCATTAGTAGCAATGTCATGACAGGAAAGGGGAGAGCCAGGACCTAAATCCACATGATTATTGATCCAAATCTCTTAAGGTTACACAGCTTATTTATTGATAGCACAAACTCTGGTCTTACATGCCAGCATGTATCAGTTACCTGTCAATGGCACTATTAAATGCTTCCTATGGAATCAATGTTTCCAACACTGAATATGCCCCAAAGAATTCTCCCTTTGGTGACTGATGAAAAGCTCATCAAAATGGGCTGAACTCTATGACATGTGAATTATATTCTAAAAAGGCTGTTAAAAAAGACAGACTACTAGTTTTTCATCAAAGCCTATTTCAGTAGAAATAAAGTTTTATCTAGTTATGTTAGGATTTTACAAACTCAATGTCATCATTAAATATTAACCATAAAATATGGATTTGTCTTAATAATTAAAAAGGAACGAGTAGATCCATTTTGACAAAAATGTCCACATCTTTGAGATAATCTTATGGTAACTGTAATAGGCAATTATAATAGGCATTATAACACAGACATTATGGAAGAGGGGAGGGTGTGCCTCACTAAAATGAAAATTCCATGGAAAGAGAATGATCACAGCTGACAGCTTAAGTACCATGCCCTCCAGCTGATCCCAAACTCTCCTGTGTCACTTTGATTTGTCACTCGCCAACACAACAAATGTATAACTGGCACCTTCGCTTACACAATGCTTTTCTAAATATCCCAGCTCTAACAGCAGCTGCCTGCCATTTACATGCAAATTAATATCCTGGCCATTATTCATGATATGTAAATCCATCACCGTATTCCCATCAGAGACACAGTAGACCTTTCTGCAGTTTAATCATTTAGACAAGTCGTCATGCAAAATCCAATGTCCTCATCAATTATACCAAGGATGCCCCAGGCCTTAAGATGCCCCATGCCAAGTTATAACCTGGGGACTCTGACACACATCAAAAACAGGACACTTCCCTTGGTACCCCCAATTCACACCATGCAGACTTGCCATTCTCAGCACTATTTGGTTATAATAACAAAAGGCATGACATGGAGTTTCTGGGTTTTCATCCCCTCCACTTCTTCATAAATACTCGGAGGTTTTCATTTTTAAGAGTGTGAGTTTCAATGAGGGTCATCCAGGTGATGTCTGCTTTTCAGAGAGGAGAACGGCACATTTTGTCCTTGCATCCGAGCTCTGTGGGGCCCCAGGTTGCTTGAATTCCCGTCTCTGCTGCTAGGAGATGGGTCAGCTTGCTTATACCAATATGGGAACTGAGAAGCGGTTTTGCTGGTTGACAGTAGAGCTGACTGAACCCCAGGCTCCCTGGGTCCCAGGTCTGCAGACCCACTGTCAGCAGATCATCGGAAGACACACGTCTCAACATTTAGACCTTCTGTAACCTGGACCCTTGTCTCTATTCACTTCCATCTCCCTTCTCAATCCCATGGTCCATACTCTTATGATAATCTTCTTTTTTTATGCAAGTATAATTGACTTTTTTTATGTGTGTGAAGTTGCTTAGTCGTGTCTGACTCTTTGGGATCCCATGGACTGTAGCCTACCAGGCTCCTCTGTCGATGGGATTCTCCAGGCAAGAATACTGGAGTGGGTTGCCATACCCTCCTTCAGGGAGTCTTCCTGACCCAGGGATCAAACCTGCATCTTGTGGGGCTCCTGCATTGTAGGCAGATTCTTTACCACTGAGCCACCTGGGAATCCCATAGGTCCCCAGGCTATACAATAAATTTTTGCTGTTTATTTTATATTAAAAAAAAGAAAGAGTGTGAGTAGAGTTCCTGACTTGGCCTATGTCACGTTCACCACCTCTAAGGCTTGGTACCCTGATTTAATCAAGCCCATGGGGGGAACTCAGGTCATGTAGGCCAGGTCTTTGGTGCTCTACACCTAGCCATCTCCTACCAACACCACCTCAAACAGCCAGCTTCCTCACCTTCCTCCTGACACACCCCTCCTGAGCCAGATCCTGGGTTATAATAGGAAAGGAAATACCTTTAGCATCCCAGGAGACACCTCCAAATTTCCTTGAGTTCTCTTCTGAGAGTTCAGAGCCTTAGGCGTCCCTTCCTTATAAGACACCTTCTTTCTATGCTAAAACAGATTTACCCAGTGGAGTCTCTGAAGTTGACGGCGGAGGGGAACGGGGACAGTTTCTCCACTGGCAACCCTGTTCTCTGATTCAAGGTATAAACTCTCAGGTTTATCACAAGGAAATGGGTCAACATAGCCATATGACTCCAGGTTATCTAACTAAATAATAAGTTTAATAAAGTAAACTTAAATAAGAACACATAGACTAACCAGCTATACGGTACATATGGGCTCCCCAGGTGGCACTAGTGAGATATTGCCAAGGGGTGTTATTTATAATGCTCTTAGTGAAAGTTTTGCTTGGAAACAATTATTTTCAAAGGATGTCATCAAGTTTGAGAACTCTGTTTCACAAAATATTACCCATCCCCAAAAAAATCCTTAGAAGGAAGTATGAAATGCAGGTTGTCTTTGAAAGTGAAAGTTGCTCAGTCATGTCCGACTCTTTGCAACAGTCTATGGAATTCTCCAGGCCAAAATACTGGAGTGGGTAGCCCTTCCCTTCTCCAGGGGATCTCCCCAACCCAGAGACTGAACCCAGGTCTCCCACATTTACCAGCTGAGCCACCAGGGAGGCCCAAGAATACTGGAGAGGGTAGCCTATCCCTTCCCTTCTCCAGCAGATCTTCCCGACCCAGGAATCAAACCGGGTTCTCCCCTATTGCAGGTCATCTTTAGAATACCTCTAATCTAGGGATTTTCCACGTGGTAGCCCAGTTCTTAAGTCTCCCTGTCCCCACACTGGGGTCAAACTTCTTTGCATCAAACTCTGATAGGACCTTCTCCAGAAGGTAGCTCAGCCAGGACACAGGAGGCAGGAGGAGTCGAATGCGGTGCTTTCCCTGCTCGATTGCTAAGTGCCACACGGCATCTTGATCATTTACACATCAAGCACTACAGCCCAGAAAGAGAGCTGCCCTGAGAGGTCCTCAACACACCCCTAAAGTCCAAGTTTCCCAGAACTGGTGCAAGTAGTGAAAGGACTGCTGGAAAGGAGAAGACAGACACGGTTTCTCTGAATCCAAACGTCTCTCCCCTGCTTGAGGACTGCCATCAGGCATCTTAGAAATGGAAAGCTCTTATGGGCATTTCCAAGCTGCCCGTTTAAACCTGTTAAAGGGTGGCAGAGCCATTCCCACCGTCAGGACGAAGAATTATCCACCCAAGATACGAAGATGAACAGGACAATGGCAGGAAGAAATGGGCTACTTTCCTGACTTCTGCCTGAAGTGCAGTGTTTATAATATCGCTTTCTTCCTGCGGGAGATGAAAAGAAAGTACAAAAAGAGGGGGTAGGCTTTTAAGTGCACACTATCAACTCGGGCTACCCAGCTGTTAAAGCTCTTCCTGTTATGCAACCACTGAAGGCAATTTCTATCTCAGGATGAGTTCAGAGTTCTAAAACTGTCCTTTGAGTCCGCCTGATTTAACACCCCCCACAGGTTTAAAAGGGGCCAGGGTGGCCTAAAATCTTGCAGCCTTTATTTAAGCTTTCGTGACAAACACACACCAAAGCAACATACTCCGTCATTTCAGAGACCATCATATACAACGATAGTCCCTGGAGTTCTCTGTTACCTCTTCCGTCTCCTTTTGAACAAACTCTGAAGGAGAAAAATTCAAGAAGGTGAAGGCTTATTTGAGTAAAACAGCTGTACTCACTGTCCAAGTTCATATTTCATTACATGACACAAAATCTAACCGTCAGTAGGCTCTGGTATGAATAGTAAACTATTCCTCCCCATTAACGCACCAAAAATATTTATTAAAGAGGTAAGAAAGGGTGGGATAAATTGGGAGACTGGGATTGGCATATATACACTGCTATGCATAAAAGAGATAACTAATGAGACCCTACTATATTACACAGGAAACTCTACTCTGTGCTGTCTTGACCTAAATGGAAGGAAATCTAAAAAGGAGGGTGGATATATATGTGTGTGTGTGTGTGTGTGTGTGTGTGTGTGTGTGTGTATAAAACTGATTCACTTTCCTATACAACAGAACTAACATAACACTGTAAATGTATAACATTGTAATACTCCAATATAAATTATATTTAGAAAAGAAAGTGGCAACAATTACCATAGGAATTGGCATATACAATATAGGTCAATTGATGTTAAATCATTAACACATACCCTGAGCCAACACTAATAAATCCACCTCCTTCTCAAGTAAGTAGAAATAGTCAAAATCACTTAAAATTTTATAGGAGACAAACTGAACATCCATCTTCCAGAAACGCTTGCTGAATACTTAGGCTAACTTATGGGGGGCAAGAGGGGGAAAGGGAGACAAATATCTTCAAACTCTCAACATCCAAAAGAAAGAGGGAGCAATTCAGATAATTACGAATAATAACAATCCATCTTTCCATCATTTAAAAATGAAAAACCAGACACACGTAAAGATTCCAGGCAAACTTGACTTCACACCAACTACTGATGCCCCACCCCCATGCTAAAATAAGATAATTCTCTCTCAACAAAGGGATCTAAAGGGCAGAAGGATGAAGGATGCAGACACAGGACAAGCGTATCACCATCATTTGAACTGGGAAACAGACCGGCTAGAAAGTCGTAACATAAACAAAGGCTGGCAAGAAAGCCAGAATTCAAACAGTGCTCACCAGATGAAGCGTCCGGTATACAGAATCGCTGGACTTGCCATTGTTTTCAATCCTGGGCTTGCGCTTTATTTTCCACAATGCAGACATCATCAGGAAGGTATTCTCATGATAATTCTACCTCCTGACACGTTCAGCACAGAGATAGGAGTTTCTTAAACACTCGGAGAGTACCGAGTGCCTTCGGGCTCCCGAGCAAGCATCCTTCATCCAGACAGCCCATGCCGGCTCTGCCACGAGGACCTACCTACAGCTGCATCTCTTTACAGAGGACAGCAGCAGCACGATCCCAGCAGCAGCTCCCGCTGCCCAGCAGTGCCCTCTGGGAGGGTGGCAAAGGCTACCCAATGGACAAGAAAGCTTTGATTTCACCTGGCTAAACAGCAGAAGTTCCAGAAATGGAGAGCCAAGCAGCGAGAAAACAATGCAAAAAAAAAAAAAAAGCCTCTCTGGCATGTGAGCATCTCTACTCTGCGGACTGAGATCAGCTGATTGGCCAGCAGCCTGCACTGCACAGGAATACTAAACCCGCCCGGTTCAAACAACTTCGAAGACACCCCTCGAAGAGTCAAGTCAGGAGCAGGCACTAAAAACCCAATTTATTATTTAAAAAAAAACAAAATTTGATGTTTTCACGTTTTCCCTGAACGCTTTGTTACAAAAGCAAACATTTCCAAGACAATCACACTGTGAGTTAAAAAGATAAAAGAAGGCTTTCCCATCGGAAATGCTCTGAAAATGAATGACTCTCATACATCAGCTACTATGGGGAAAACAAAATCACAGCTGCCAGGGGTCTGGAATGCAGGACAGGACTGCCCGGAGCTAATTAGCATTCATTTCAAGGGACAAGAGTTTTTTATTAGAAGCAGGGAAACAAGTCGGGGGCAGAGGTGGTGGTGAGGAGGTCCTTTGAGGTTGTCACCCATAGTCACAAAAGCAAGCAGGCGGCTTACAGAGAGAAAGGCCGCCAGGCTGCCCCTGCAGTGTGAAAGTCCCACCCCCTTCCCCATGGACGTGACATTCCCCTGTCACCACCGCTCAGCAACAAAACTCACAATTATCTATTTGCTCAACCCCAAAAGACCACACATAGCAAGAACTGCAATCAGAAAAATTTGTAAAAACAAAACTCCAACATGCATTCTCCTTATCCTGCCCACTGTTTCATGAAGACAATTCACTTAGGAAGAGCAGCAACAACATTAAACAAAAACCAACAGTCTTCATGCATTCAGCCAGAATTTTTAAAACATGATTACTTGTTTCATTTCACTTGTTTGTTTGTTTGTTTCTCTTTACTTTTATATTCTACACCTAGTCTGGAGCATTCAAATTAAGGTGAAATTGTCCTTCCACTATTAGGCAGCTTACAACTTAAATTTTGATGCTTTTGAATTGTGGTGTTGGAGAAGACTTTTGAGAGTCCCGTGGACTGCAAGGAGATCAAACTAGTCAATCCTAAGGAAATCACCCCAAAATATTCATTGGAAGGATGATGCTGAAGCTGAAGCTCCAATACTTTGGCCACCTGATACAAAGAGCCGACTCACTGGAAAAGACCCTGATGCTGGGAAAGATTGAGGGCGGGAGGAGAAGGGGACGATAGAGGATGAGCTGGTTGGATGGCATCACCAACTTAATGGACATGAATCTGAGCAAACTCCGGGAGACATTGAAAGGGAGGGGATCCTGGCATGATGCAGTCCATGGGGTCACAAAGAGTCAGACACGACTGAGCGACTGAACAACAACAACTTAAAAATGAATGTTTGCTTTTTTCTCAAGAAAAATCACACAATGATATAGGAGCTATATTAAAAGAATACCTTAATCAAGAAACTTAAAATATACACTTGCTGTTACTTTAAATTATGACAAAAGATACTCACAAAGCTTAATAAGCATTAGAAAAATACTTAAGTGGCTAATGAGTATATAGTTGACTCTTGAACAACTGAGGGGTTAGAGGTGCCAAACATCTTCAAAATCAAAAATCTACATGTAACTTACATTTCCCATCACCCCCATAAACATAGTTCTTACATATCCACGTTTTTCTTCCACATCCATGGTTCTGCATCTGTAGATCAAACCCAGATTGGCTATGGACTATTGGAAAAATATCCACCTATAAACAGACTCTCCCAATTCAACCCCATGTTGTTCAAAGTTCAACTGTATCTAAACTGGCCTATTAATTAATTAATTACTTCAGTCATTAACTACTTCCTTCATTTTTTGAAACCTGGTATTTACTACCAGACCATACCCATCTGGCCAGGAGGTCATTTTAGCAAAGCAGTAAAGAACACAGAGCCATGTTTTGCCCTCTCAGAGCTGTGTGACCTTCAGTAAGTTGCTTAACCTCTCTGTTCCAAAATCATCATCTATAAAATAGAGGGAATAACAGTATCTGTTTCCCAGGGGTATTTTGAGGATGAGACTGGTTAATACTAGAATAACACCCAATATATACAAGATACTATAGACGGTAGAGAATCTGCCCACAATGCAGGAGACCTGGATTCAACTCCTCGGTCGGGAAGATTCCCTGGAGAAGGGAATGGCAACCCACTTCAGTATTCTTGCCTGGAGAATCCCATGGACAGAGGAGCCTGGCGGGCTACAGTCCACAGGGTCGCAAAGAGTCAGGCACAACTGAACAACTAACACCAGCACACGTAAGTATTGTGTGTTAGCCACTCAGCTGTGTCTGACCCTTTGTGACCCCATGGATTAGCTCTCATTTATTACTAATAACAGAACTGTTCAAACAAAGATAAAATCTGAAATCAACTCCACACTAGGAAGCAGTGCTTTCAAGTAGAGAATCATGGTGCTTCCTACATCCAACCTGGAAAAAAGGACTATGATCCTAACCTCTGGTGTCACTGAGGCCACTGTATGTTCTTTAAAAATGCTCAGATCATCACCCAAACTTGTCAATACCTTTGCAGAAATTCTCTTTTATGAGCGCCGTCTGCGCCTTTCCACAGTGAACTCCAGGAATAGCATCTCCTGCCGCTTTGTTTGACCCTGTCTGCTCCAGGCACGTTCCAGGGCTTTGCTCTCAGGAGAAAGAGCCGTGAAACCAGAGAGGCACCTGGGATGAGGCGACAGAACCCTGGGCCTCTTCCTTCCTCCCTGTTGCCAGGACCTCATATTACAGAGGGCCCTGCTAAGGCCTCCGTGACTCACTGCATTTAAAGCGGAAACAGTCCCTTAAAATCCACAAAGGCAGGGGAACACTGGGCTACTGGAGCGAGGTAAAAGGGATCCAAGTTTAAAAGTGTTAAAAAATGAATGTCTTAGATACTGTATTCCCAAATCAAATTAGAGACTGAAAATAACACGTTTAGCTTAATAACACAATGATTTAATAAAGAGCCTTCAAAATACCTTATATTGCATGGAAATATCTATTTCTCTCAAGGGCCATCACCCTCCCCCACCTTCCCAAGAAAGTAGGTAAAAGGCCACATAAATAAAAAGGAACTATAAACAAGCCTTTGTCTGTGTTTTTGGCTTTAAATGAAACATATATTTCCGTTTACTGGCTTTTAAATTAATAACTGACCACATAAAAGCTTTCAGTCTGTAAATATTAAATTTATAAATGTTACAATTACTTTCAAATACTAAAATTTACAGTGTTCAACTTAAGACACTGAGAATGATGATCCTATGAGGCAAAAGAGAAACATACGGGTAAAAAAAAGATATTGAAGAGAGTCAAACACAGGCACTCAAGAAAGTCCTACATATGGATGTGGGACTTATGTATACCTATGGGGACATATGTATACCAAGAAAATTCTGTAAAGCAATTATCCTTCAATTAAAAAATAAATAAATTTTTTTAAAAAAGAAAGTCCTACAAAGATATATGAAGACAAAAAGAGACACAAACACATGCACATAGAAATGCAGGTTTTTAAAACAATCTTTTCCTATTAAGTCTAATTCCATTAACAGTGCACTTCCCTGGTGGCTCAGATGGTAAAGCATCTGCCTGCAATGCGGGAGACCCAGGTTCAATCCCTGGGTCGGGAAGATCCCCTGGAGAAGGCAATGGCACCCCACTCCAGTACTCTTGCCTGGAAAATCTCATGGACAGAGGAGCCTGGTAGGCTGCAGTCCATGGGGTCGCTAAGAGTCAAGGACGACTGAGCGACTTCCCTTTTCCATTAACAGTATCAGTTATATTTTTTGACCCACTGCATCATCCAATCACTGGACAAGGGCAAGAAGCACCCTGATATTGTAGATGAGAAAACAAAAGTATAATTTAAAGTTATATGATTTGTTCAGGTTAAATGACTGGTAAACGTCAAGCAATATTGATAAGCAAGGGAACCAACATAAATATGTCAACTACATTCTCAAAAAAAAGATGAATAAATACAGACATAATCACACATGCTTTTTGCTGCAGAGGCATCTTTCGGCTACAGGTAATAGAGGTTTTAAATTGGGACCCTGTGATGAAAAGAGGTTACTGACACATGGAACACTTTAGGAAGTGGAAATAAAGCATGATGAATTATGGAAAACAAACTCATAACAGCACCCAAGAGTCAGAATAAGAACATCGTCACAGCGCTCAAGCAGCTGAGCACGCTGTATTTGGATGGACAGATCGATGGTCTCTTTCCCTTTAATGTAAAAGATGTTCGCTCTTCACAAGAACTAAACAGAGATCATGCAAATGCGGTTCCTTATAGAAACCGTGAGTAGCAGGAAAGTATACCTGACCCAGTTACACTCATGATGCCTTTTCCTCATACAGAAAGGGAGGACATAAGAAGGAAACAGGATGGACACAGACTTTAGTTCATTAAGAGTGAGCTCTGGCTTATATTGTCACATCTGGGTTTGTTCTCACGGCTATCATTAGGATGCCATATCCTATTTAGTGACCTCTCAGAAGTAGAAACACTTCCGTCCCGTGGAGGGGCCTTCCCACCACACACAGCTGCAGAGGTGACGTGTCAGCTGTGATTCTTTGGTGGTTCGAGACATGGGATGTGAAAATGGAAATCTCTCACCTTGCTGCTGTGATCAGTATCATCTGAGGATTCCAAGTCCGGCCCTTCCACCTCCTCCGGAGCAGCCTCAGCACTGCTGCCCTGCTCGCTGCAGAGGCTGTGGCCTGCAAGATGAAATCACACACGGGTCAGCACATACAGCCACCGCCACAAGGGCGAGGGAGCATGGCGTCAAGCTCACGTGCGCTCAGTCATTCCCACTCTTTGCGACCCCACGGACTGCAGCTCGCCAGGCTCCTCTGTCCATGGGATTTCCCAGGCAAGACTATGGGAGCAGGTTGCCATTTGCTGCTCCAGGGGATCTTCTGGACCCATGGATGGAACCCGCATCTCCCTGGCACCAAGCCAACTGGATAGCCTCAAGCCTATGATGTGTCCATATATTGTTAAACCCTCCAAGTATGGGCGCCACGACCCTGGTTCAATACATGCTAGTTTAGCTGTCTTTATCATTACCACTATTATTATCACTTTATAATACGTTTTTACTATTTATAATATATATTTTATAATACACAATATTTGCTATGGACTGAATGTTTATCAGCCCTGAATATTCATTGGAAGGACTAATGCTGAAGCTGAAACTCCAGTACTTTGGCCACCTAATGCAAGGAACTGACTCATTAGAAAAGATCCTGATGCTGGGAAAGATTGAAGGCGGAAAGAGAAGGGGATGACAAAGGATGAGATGGCTGGATGCCATCATCGACTCAATGCACATGAGTTTGGGTAAACTCTGGGAGTTGGTGATGGACAGGGAGGCCTGGCGTGCTGCAGTTCATGGGGTCACAAAGAGTCAGACATGACTGAGCAACTGAATTGAACTGAACTGAATGTTTACCGCTCCCCCCCAACCCCCGCCAAATTCATATGTAAAGCCCTAACCCCCAGTGGGGTATTAGAGATGAGGCATTTGGGAGCTAAGGAGGCTTAGAGGAGGTCTTGAGAGTGGACCTCCATGATGGGATTAGTGTCATTAGTGTCACTGGAAGAGAAACCAGAACTCCCCTCCTCTCCTGTGAGGTCACTGAAAACAGCACCTGCAAGCCAGGAAGGGAGCCCTCAACAACAAGCCTGGCCTTGGACTTCCCAGCTCCAAAACTAGGAGAAATAAATGTCTGTTGGTTAAGTCACTCAGTCCAAGGTGTCTGTCACCACAGGCCCAGCTAATACAATAATTTATGATATATACGCATGCGTGGTAAGCTGCTTCAGTCGTGTCCGACTCTGCGACCCTATGGACTGTAGCCCATGAGGGTCCTCTGTCCATGCGATTCGCCAGGTAAGAATACTGGAGTGGGTTGCCATGCCCTCCTCCAGGGCATCTTCCTAAACCCAGGGACAGAACCCACGTCTCCTGGAGCTCCTGCATTGCAGACGGGTTCTTTACCACTCAGCCACCGGGGAAGCCCATAATACATATAATAAAACTTAAATAAAATTAAATTAGGAGATTCGATTGATTTATAATCAACAAATTAATTGTTGGATCAATTAATTGCTAGGACAACTGAATAAAGCATTTTGAGAAGAACGTTTTAAAAATAACTGTTTTGGGGCATCCCTGGTGGTTGAGTGGTTAAGAATCCGCCTGCCAATGCAGGAGATACAGGTTCAGTTCCTGGGCTGGGAGCGTCCCACATGCTGTGGAGCAACTAAGGCATGTGCCACAACTGCAGACCCTGCGCTCTAGAGTCTGAGAGTGGCAACTACTGAGCCCTCGTGTCATAACTAATGAAGCCTGCTCGCCCTAGAGCCCATGTCCTGCAACTAGAGAAGCCACCTCAATGAGAAGCCTGTGCCCTGCAATGAAGAGTAGCCCCCATGGACTGCAACTACAGAAAAGCCCATACAGCAACGAAGACCCAACACAGCCAAAAATGAATAAATACGATTATTTAAAAAACACGAATAACTGCTTCATAGACATCATCTGGCAAACTTCAAACATCTTATAACACCCACTCTTTCCACCATATTCCATGCAGAAGTGCAGGCAACTTTCTTTCCTATTTTACCAAGTCCTGACTCCAGTATTCTTGCCTGGAGAATCCCACAGACAGAGGAGCCTGGCGGGCTCCAGTCTATGGGGTCGAACACGACTTAGTGACTAAAGGGTTGACTACAATGCTTGGCTACGGTAAGCCCTGTGCTGGGGAAGAGAACATTAAGATCACTTTCCTCTGGGAGGCTTCTCAAATTTAAAAAGCATCTGAGCTGCCTGGGGATTTCTGTCATGCAGATTCAAACAGAATAGGGTCAGAACTATGATTCTGCATTTCTTACATACTCCATGATACCAATCAACACTGCAGGTCCATGGACCAGACCAGGAGCAACAAGTCTCTCGGATATTTACAAACCTCTAGCTAGTCTGATAAGAAATTGGTTTGATGACTATTAGAATATTCCAGGCACTAGGTCAGGGACTACAGCACCATACTGTAACCAGATAAGAGAAAAGGAAAGAAAGAGAAGAAACATGGGTAGAAGGAGCCACTTTCTGACTCCTGGGATGAAAGCATCAGTCTGAAAAGAGGCTACCTTACTCCAGTGACCCCATCACAGTCATGAGCCTGTGTTTGGCATCACATTCAGATCAGATTCCAGGTTGACTGGGAAACTAAGGGAAGAAGCCAAGCCCTGAGCAAACCTTGCTCCAGAACTGCATCCTGTGGTCCCTTCCCTTCCTCTGGAAGGGAGCACCAAGGAAGCGAAGCTTGCATGGTTTGTAAGTTTCTGTCTGTGCCCACCCTTCCTGCACCTTTGCTCTGGCTCTGCAATTTTCCTGCACTTCTTTTAATTACTAACTCACTATAAATTCCATGGACAGAGGAGCAAGGGGGCTACAGTCCATTGGATTGCAAGAATTGAACACGACTTAGCAACTAAACCACCACCACTCAATAATATGGTGGAAGCTGCCAAAGAAAGTTCAGTTAACTTGGGGGACATCAACTATGTCATACCGTCACCGCCAGAGGGGGGCAAAATAGTGATTGAATACTTGAAATGCGGGCAATGATCTAGATGCTGGGGCTAGAGAGGAGGAGAAGATTTGAACAGCATTAAGCTCTGAAATGGCAGGAACCATGGCTCCCTCAGCAGTAGGCTGACAGCCAGGCTGTAAGACACACGAGGTCACCTTCATGCTGCAGTCTGCACAATGGTAACCCCCATTCTGTACAGCCAGATGCCGTGACCCTGCATATCCCCGCTGCACATTATAATGCCTGGGGTCAGAGGATGCTCACAAAACAGTGGGAAAACGAATGAAAGGATTTCCATTGCTAACACAGGCCAGGTATCCTGAAAAGGAAGCAACCCCCCACCCTAATTCTACAAAAACACTTACAAATGCTAAGTAAAATAGAACAGAATCCTTTTTATTTCATTTTTATTATTATTATTTTCTGCTCATACTGCACAGCATGTGGGCAGTTCCCCAACCAGGGATCGAACCTCTGCTCCCTGAAGTGGAAGCAGGGAACAGTAACTACTGGACCACCAGGGAAGGCCCCCTGAATCCTTTTTAAACGTAAAGCTGAGCTCTAAGAAACCCCAGAGTCCAAAATGAAGACAAAGGAAGCTGGAGCAATGGGCCCGTCCCAAAGCCATGGCAGGGCTAGATAACTCACCATCTACCTCCAAACTCCATATCTACCTCCAGCGCAGTGTTTCCTAAAGGGGGTGGGATGCTGTTGGTGTCAGGAGGGGACAACGTTTGGGAAGAAAACTACACGTGGCAGGTACACAGGGCACTAACCTCCCTGGGCCTGGGCACGGAACACCGTCTGCATTCCCCAGTCACTGTCACAATCAAAAAGACACGCGAACACAGCCCACCAGCAGAATCAGTGCTACCTGGGAACACAGCCCTGGAGGCCTTGGCTTTAACTGAAGTCAGAAGACAGAAAACAGGTGTTGGTCAGTACAAGTCAGGGAGTTACAACCAAATCTCCCACGTTCATACGGTTCTCTTGAAGGACTATACGCTCACCCTGAAAAGACAGAAAAAGACTTTTTTCTTTTTTTAAAGTACTGTGTACTCCATTGGAAGGAGTGATGCCGAAGCTCCAATACTTTGGCCACCTGATGTGAAAAGCCGACTCACTGGAAGAGACCCTGATGCTGGCAAGACTGAGGGCAGAAGGAGAAGGGGACAACAGAGGATGAGAAGGGTGGATGGCATCACTGACTCGATGGACGTCAGTTTGAATAAACTCCGGGAAACAGTGGAGGACAGGGAAGCCTGGCGTGCTTCAGTCCACGGGGTCGCAGAGAGTCAGGCACGACCGAGCAGCTGAACAACAGACAACAAATGTATAAAACAGGTACAACTGATGAGAACATACTGCATGGCACAGGAAACTCTACTTAATGCACTGCTGTGACCTGAACGGGAAGGACACACAAGGGAGGGGATAACATGTTTACAGACGGCTGCTTCATTGGGCGATACAGGAGAAACTAACACAACACTGTAAAGCAGCTATGTTCCAACAAAAATTTAAAACTAGATTAAAAATTAAAGTACTCACATGTGAAAGAGAAAAAAGAAAGAAAAAGAAGCTGATCTAACTCTGCCTATACTCTGGGATACAAGAGCGGGGAGAAAGGGGGGGCGCTTCTTGGAGACGAGACCTACGGGCTGGCCCCACGGGTGCTGGAGATTCAAATTTACACTATGTCCTCCATTCTGGAGACTCCGACATCTTCGTCTACTCGGGCTGGTGAAACTAAGACCGCAGACTGGGGGGCTTAAACAACAGACAGTTATTTGTCTCAGTTCTGGAGACTGGAAGTCAAAGATCAGGGTGCCAATGCATTCCTTCCAGGGTGAGGCCCTTCCCCTGGCTGGCAGATGGCTGCCACCTCCCTGGTACCCACACGACCTCGCCTTGTGTGTGCAATGTGAGACGGGTGAACCCTGGTCTCTCTTCCTCTTCTTACAAGGACACTAATCCCATTATGGGAGCCCCAGCCGGTAACTTCATCTGAACCTAATTACCTCCCAACGGCCCCCAACTCCTAATAAACCTCCCGTTGTGGGTTAGGACTTCAATGTAGGAAATCTGGCAGAACACAAACATTCAGTACGTGATACTCAAGATGAAAAACTGCCTTAAAGTTTCTCTAAATTTGTATTCCAAGGGCCTCTGGCAGAAGGCAAGAAACAAGTCTGTTCTGGAGGGAATCACCCTTAATGATGGTTTCATATTAATGGTCAGGCATAAGCTTGGTCCAACAAGAACCACAATCCATCATTATACAACACAAGGAGAACCAGCTCCCCATGATGGAGACACAGCAGCCACAACAGGCAGAAGGAGATTTCCTAGGAATAATACCGTAATTATCAGATTGTCAAATGAGTATGCTGCAAAAAAAAAGAAAAAGGAACAACAAAAGAGAGACTTTCAAAAAAGATTAGGTAAATTTGTAAAATTTTTAGAAATGAGAGCTGTAAACAGTGAAATTAAGCACTCAATGGATAAGAATAAAAGCTTAAGAAAGACGTTTGAAAGGCCTATTTGAAGACATTACCTCACTAAAGCACAGACATCCTCAAATTCTCAAACTGTCAACACAAGACTGACATAATATCAAGTCAAAATAGTGTTCAAGAAGAAAAATTTACAATAAGAAACATTTGACAAAGAGTGAGAAAGCTTAGTAATACAGAACTTTCCTAAAAAAATTCTCTAAAGGATGTATTTTGGGTGGGAAAATATGTATACACACACATGCATAATCTGGTAGACAAGGTGAGATGATAAATAAGAGCTGATATACACACAGGACAAGCTCCAGGAGATGGTGAAGGGCAGGGAGGCCTGGGGTGCTGCTGCCGCAGGGTCACAAGGAGCTGGACACGACTGAGCGGCTGAACAACACAACACAAACAGGCAAGTCACGACACTTCACGCACACACACAAAAGGCATTTGTTCCAAAAACACAAGATGAAACTCAAGCCATGGTGGGCGACTGTATTTAAATCATTTCACGATCCTTTTATGCTTCAGGAGACGTTAAAATTTTAAGGGAAAAAAAAAAAAAATTAAGGGCAACCACTGAATAGAATATAATTAGATTGTGTAAGTTGAAAGGGGAAAGTGGAATTTAGAAATTCAACCCAGAAGAGGACTAGAAAGGGCAGGAAGGATAAACGAGATCAAGATAGCAAAATATGATGAGAGAAACGAGCCAAGATATGTGGATCTTCTAAATAAATGTGATGTAGACTAAATGCAATATTAAACTTCATGTTTAGATAAAAACCAAAATAACGTCACACAAAGCCTCACCTACATGCTATACATAAGAAATAGACTAAACAAAAAAGACAAAGAAGACTGAAAGTATCGGGGTAGAAAATCAGGCAAACGTAAAGAATGCTCTTCAAATGCCAGACAAAATAGATTTAGTCAGACTACAGAAGAGGTAAACATCAAGAATTATTGAGCCTGACCCACGAGTGTATTTTAAACCCTACGCACAAGAATTTGAGGATGCATGTTTTTTCCAAGGATTAGCAATGTAGGCAAGCAGGCCACATATGAGGCTATAATATAAATCTCAACAAATAGCGAGGGATCTGAATTCAGACAGACCACACTGGCAGCAGCATTTCTGGAACAAAATTTGCTATGAACGAGCAAAAGGCCAGTAATACCAAAGACAGTTTTAGAGGGGTGCGGCGGGGAAAGAAAAAGCGAGACTGGGGTACTTCCCCTTCCAGATATCAGCATGCATTTAAAGTTAACAGTAATACAAAGCAGTGCAGAATTAGCAAGAAGACAGGCTAACAGAACAGAGAGTCCCAGAAACAGCCCCACCCATGTGTGGAAGTGTGATGCACAGCAGATGTGGCACTGCAGATCCGGGGGAAAAGAATGGAACATTTGATAATGACTACCCACATGGGGAAACAAAAAGCTGGACCCTAACTCCCATCATTCACAAGAATCAGTGCCAGGGAAGTATAAACCAGAAAGGGAAAAGTTCAAAATATAAATCTTTCAGCAGGAAATAACAGAAGAAAATGTTTGTTACCCAGGGGAGAGAGAGAAGGATTTCTTAAACAAGAAAGAAAAAAGCACAAATCCTAGGAAACAGAAAATCAGATTTTACTAAAATTAAAAACTTTCCTTTGTCAAAAGGCAACACGAGGGCAATAAGATACACTGCAGACTGAGAAAAGTTATCTTCAACTCGTATAACTGGCAAAAGTACGAATATCTAGAATATAAAAGAAGTCCTATGAATCAATAAGTGTGGGTCTATCTGATTCTAAAACATATATTCTTTTTTCACCCCGTTGGCTCTGCTTCTGCCCTTAACTGAAGATAAAAATTAATAAAAGAGGAGAGACAGAGAAAAGGCAGCAAAGATGACAGTGATGATTCTTCCTGCTCCTGTAAGCATGGATCTCTGTGTCTGTCTCCACACCCCATGAATTTGGGCTGCTCTTGTGACTTGATAGATGGGGAAACAGTGGAAACAGTGTCAGACTTTATTTTTGGGGGGCTCCAAAATCACTGCAGATGGTGACTGCAGCCATGAAATTAAAAGACGCTTACTCCTTGGAAGAAAAGTTATGACCAACCTAGATAGCATATTCAAAAGCTGAGACATACATTACTTTGCCAACAAAGGTCCGTCTAGTCAAGGCTATGGTTTTTCCTGTGGTCATGTATGGATGTGAGAGTTGGACTATGAAGAAAGCTGAGCCGAAGAATTGATGCTTTTGAACTGTGGTGTTGGAGAAGACTCTTGAGAGTCCCTTGGACTGCAAGGAGATCCAAGCAGTCCATTCTGAAGGAGATCAGCCCTGGGATTTCTTTGGAAGGAATGATGCTAAAGCTGAAACTCCAGTACTTTGGCCACCTCATGCAAAGAGTTGACTCATTGGAAAAGACTCTGATGCTGGGAGGGATTGGGGGCAGGAGAAGGGGACGACAGAGGATGAGATGGCTGTATGGCATCACTGACTCGATGGACGTGAGTCTGAGTGAACTCTGGGAGTTGGTGATGGACAGGGAGGCCTGGCGTGTGTGATTCATGGGGTCACAAAGAGTTGGACACGACTGAGCGACTGAACTGAACTGTGACTTGATTTGAACAGCAGCATGTGACCCAAGTGGTGATATGTGAATTCTGAGCTAAGGTCTCATGTGGCTTTACAGTTTGGGGTCTGATCCTCCAGGAATGCTGGACCATCATATGATAAAACCCCCAAGGTAGCTTCTTGAGAATGAAAGACCTCAAAGAAAGAGGGGTCCAGCCAACCAATCACCAAATACGTGAAAAAGGCCAGCTTAACTCAGTCCCAGTCAAGCCCAAATGGCACAGCCAACGAGAGTGACTGAGGCAAGGAGCGCAGACCAAGCACCCAGCTGAGCCCGGCCCAGCAGTGAGCAAATTAAATGGTGGTTTCCCGTGGTTTGTTACAAGGTAGTGGATGACCAATACGTGGTTAGCGGAACTCAAGTCATCAAAGAAAGCCAGAGAGGCAGGAATTGACACTGGTGCCCTTTAAGAGAGCTGAAGAGAGATACCAGCATGGCAGGAACAGGGAATTAAACCAGGAAAAGCCACGTTCTTGCTCCCACACTTCAAGGCTTTCTCTGAACACCTCCCAGGGGAAGAGTTTATAGAACACCATTGTTGAGTTTCTACGCAACCCTATACAAACAGAATTTTGCAACTTCCTACTCTAGCTTCCTTCACCACAAGAGACTTTTCCTCTAACGACAGACACTGAAGGAATTATTTTCTTTGTCCCCATTTACTCACCAGTGCACATGCAGACAGCTCCAGAGAACTGAAGACAGGCTAAGAGCGTGTTGAGGAAGCAAGAACAGGAAACTGCCTGTCCCACCTCTACTCTTCCCAGCACCCAGCACATCACTACGTGGCACAAAGGAGGTGCCAGTGACACCTGGAACCAGAGACGGAACAGGGCCAGAACTATAGGGACAGAGGATGAGCGGGGGTAGGCAACGGAGAGTTATTCAGCTATAAAACCAAAGGACGACAGAGGATGAGACGGTTGAATGGCATCACCGACTCGATGGACACGAGTTTCAGCAAGCTTCAGGAGTTGGTGGTGGACAGGGAAGCCTGGCGTGCTGCAGTCCACGGGGTCGCAGAGAGTCAGACACGACTGAGCGACGGAACTGAACCGACCTAAAAACCAAAGGAAATCTACTATATTTAACAACATGGATGGACCTTGAGGGCATTATGCTAAGTGAAATAAGTCAGAGAAAGAAAATACTGTACGATCTCACTTATATGTAGAATCTAAAAACACGGCAAAAGCCCTCACGGACACAGAGAACAGATTGGAGACTGCCAGAGGTAGGGGGTAGTGGGGCAGGTAGGTAAAACGGGTAAAAAGGTAAAAATGTACAGTTATAAAATAAATAAATCATGGGGACGTACAACATTTGTTGCTGTCTAGTCACAAAGTCATGTACAACTCTTTGTGAACCCCGTGGACTGCAGCCCGCCGGGCTCCTCTGTCTGCGGGATTTCTCAGGCGAGAGCACTGGAGTGGGTTGCCACTTCCTTCTTCAGGGGATCTTTTGGACCCAGGGATGGAACCTGCGTCTCCCGTATTGCAGGCGAATTCTTTACTGCTGAGCCAGCTGGGAAGCCATACACACACACACACACACACACACACACACACACTAATTAATAATACTGTATTGTATTTGAAGAAAGTAAACCTCAAAAGTTCTCATCATCAGGAAAAAACAAAAAGTATGTGTCCTGGTGGATGTTAACTAGACACAGTGCAGATCATATAGCAATAGATACAAACATAGAATCATTATGTTCTACTCCTGAAACTAATGTTATACATCCATTACACCCCAATTTTTAAAAACAGGATAAGCAGGGCGGGTGGCTCGGTAAAGAATCCGCCTGCAATGCAGGAGATCTGGGCCGGGCAGAACCCCTGGAGCAGGCCACGGCAGCCCACTCCAGTACTCTTGCCTGGAGAATCCCATGGACAGAGGAGCCTGGTGGGCTACGAGAGTTGGACACGACTGAGTGACCAAGCACAGGGCGGCCTCAGAGAATGGGGAAGCTCAGGGCAGAGCCGAGCCCAGCAGGACAGAACCCATAGGCCATCACAAAAGCTGCCATAAATAACATTTAATGTTGTGAACAGATGTGATCATTTCTCTGCTTCTTAAAATTATTTTCACATCATAATGGGACTGTTTCTGTAACCAAGGAAACCTTTGCTGCTAGCACGTCCCACTCACCATTATCAGGATAGAAAACAATGAGGTTCGGAGAAGTACAAACACATGCACGTAAGCTTACATTTCAATTAATCTCTTTACTCGGATGAGGTACATTCACTCAGGTTCCATTCAAGCCCATTAGAACTTAACAGAGGAAGGCAAAAAAGATCTTTGCCTTATGAGATATATTAACAATGTTTGTTAAACTAAGAGATACTCCAAACATTTCCCAAGAAAAACCAATCATAACTGACTTTTTAAAGGTCTTTATTAACACCTGGGTTTCAATCTCTGAGTGAAAAACAACTGAGGGGAAGGGAAAAAGGAAAGGTTAGACACGGCCAGTAAAGATACTGGGGCTTCCCAATGCAGCAGACATGGGTTCTATCCCTGGGTTGGGAAGATCCCCTGGAGGGGAAATGGCAACACAGTCCAGTATTCTTGGCTGGATATTTCCATGGATGGAGAAGCCTGGTGGGCTACAGTCCACGGGTCGCAGAGTCAGATGTGACTAAATGTGCATGTGTGCATGCACACGCACGCACACACACACACACACACACACACAGAGGAAAGAGACTGAGCTGGAACCCAATCCTTAGGCTATGATTTTGCTTTGCTTTTCAGCCATTTTACTGTCATATAAGAACTCCATAAAAACACTCATAATATATAAGATCAATATAAACACTCACCCCTCCCCCAAGCTAAGAAAATAAAATCAAAACAATTATAAAGGAAAAAAAAAGAACCCTCAGGAGAGCTATATATACTCTATAGGGGGCAGGGGAGGAAAAACACTACAATTTTAACTGAAAGACAAGTTCTTTCCAACCACATTTCACAAAATCCCAGAGTCTGTTTCTCTACACAGAACAGTTTTTTAATCCATAAAAACTGTACATATAGTTCTTCCCAATCTTATCAGCTTGTTGTGAAAGTCAAACTATAATCCACTAATGTTCTTTAAAATTATACAAATGGAGGCTTTTCATCTCCGAAGCAACACTGTTTTTCCACACACAGGGCTTGATGGTGTCATTAATCAGCACCAGCCGGAAGGCAGGACCAGGCGTTGGGGTTTCCCCAGCAGGGCACTCGGGAGCGGGACCTGTGCTGGGTGACAGTAAGCATCGCACACGGCAGTTTACAAAGCGCACACGGTTCCACATTTTCCCAGCAGACATCTTGAAGGCCACGCGCACCTGGCTATCTGTGAGTCTGGAGAACGCAACCCTGCCCGCCCGCAGGAAGACAAGTCTGGGCGGCTCCTCTCGCTGTGTCGCGCCTCCCTCCCGGCTGTCTGCAGAATGGAGCTGCAGACAATGTGTGTGGAACGTCAACCAGAAACAACCTTGCACTTCACGGGCACAGGTTTGCACTGCTGGGCAAATCAAAGAAGGCTAACGGCTTCCTCCACTCTGACCAAGATGCCGTGACTCTCCTGGCTATCACAGAAGCCTTTCCTGTTACAGCAAAGGCTGCTTAATCTACTTCCTGCAGGTGGGCTCCCAGTGCCCACCACAGATGGCCATCTTTCCACTCAGCATCAGATCCAGGGGGCTGACTCTCCAAACCCAAGGCTCACCCCAACTGCCTTTAACAGGTAGGGGCTAGGGTGGGCCAAGCCACTTAACCCACCCAGCTCAACTTCTGGAAAGACCATTTTTCAAATTAGAAGCAATGGCAGCCCACTTCAATATTCTTGCCTGGAGAATCCCATGGACAGAGGAGCCTGGCGGGCTTCATGAAGTCTATGGGGTCACAAAGGGTCGGACACGAACACTGTTAGTTCACTGAGCTTTCATCGTAACTGTTGATTAGTCGCTTAGTAGTGTCTGATGCTTTGCGATCCCACAGACTGTAGTCTGCCAGACACCTCTGTGTATGGGATTCCTCAGGCAAGAATACTGGAGTGGGTTGCCATTTCCTTCTCCAGGAGATCTTCCTGACCCAGGGCTTGAACCCGTGTCTCCTGCTTTGGCAGGCAGATTCTTTACCATTGAGACCCCAGGGAAGCCCTTCATTGTAATATCATAAACTATTTGCTGATCTAAGCAAGGGCACCTGTTTTATGCCAACTGGTCAAGTGAATTTTAGGGATGATAAAGCCAAGCTGCCTCCATCACAAAACTCAAATGTACTTGACCCTTAAGCACAGAACTTAAAGTAAGAGAGACAGACATTTTGAAGTCCTGGAAAGACATCATGGATGCCCTCTGAATTATAATTCTTATAGCTGGCATGATGTCAGGGGCTTTTGTTTTATCAAAGTTATTTCAAAAATTATTTTAGATTAGATTTGCTTTCCTACATTGATGTTCATATAATACTTCGCTAACTGAGGAGTAAAGGTTTATATTCTAATAAACCAGGCCAGTGGTTTCACCTGGAAAAATTTCGCCCTGAGAGAACATTTAGCAATGTCTGAAGATTATTTTCGATTGACACAATTTGGGAAAGAGGGTTATAAGGACTAGCTGAGAGTGGTTTGTTGGAAAACTGCTAACGTCAAGGCTGAGAACAGCCCACCACAACAAAGAATTCTCTGGTCTGAAATGGCAGCAGCACCAGATGAGATCATAATTCAAAATAAATCACACAGGAGCATGAGAGAGACTTTCTGAGACGCTCAAAGAAACTAAAGTTTTGCAACTTCCTATGGAAATGGCAACCCACTCCAGTGTTCTTGCCTGGAGAATCCCAGGGATGGGGGAGCCTGGTGGGCTGCCGTCTATGGGGTCGCACAGAGTTGGACACGACAGAAGCGACTTAGCAGTAGCAGCATGCCAGCTTCCCCTTCACTTCAAGGCTCTTTCTAAAACAAGAGCCACTGAAGCAACAAGCTTTCTGTCTGGACCTCCTTCCCCCATTTTCATACCGGTATGGACCTAAACAACTGTTGAAAAAAAAGATGAAGAATAGCCCCAGGCAGATTTCCACAAGGACACATGGATGGCCAATGGCCAAGAATGAAAACTGAGTCTTAGAGGGAACCCCAAGGATGGGATCTATTTTCCAGTCCCTGACATTCCAAACCAACACAGCAACCCATACCGGGAAGTGTCCTTCCCATACTGAGGAAGGGGAGGATAAAGAAGATCACCTAGCAGGTTGTCATTACAAAAATCTCAACGAAGCAGACAACAGAAAGTTATCCACAAACACCCCAGTTATGGTCTGCATGGGGCCGTAACATTCCAATCATCTTACCATTTCATGCAGACAAAAAACAGGACCAAGAACCAAGGAGAGAGCTGGTGACCTGAGAGAGTAACCTCCCATCTTGACGGCACATTAGAACCACCTGAAAGTTTTTAAGCAACCACACACCCTAACAAATGCATACCCAAGCCCTGCCCCAGACCAAGGGAATCACTATTTCTGAAAAGAGGCCCTGCGGTCTCAGCATTTAAGACAGTAGAATCTACTTCTTTCTACCCAGGGAAGGAAACTGCTTTAAGTATACTTCATAAACTTAGTTCTCAGACAATATCCTGGTGTAGACAGAAGTGGAGTAGAGTACTGAGGAGAATAACACCCAGCAGCCCCTGGTTACAAGTCAGAGAACCTTCCCGTCACCATTAAGACACTGTGCTTTGAAAGCGTATTCACTGAGCACCTCCTAGGACTTATTCTGAACACTTTAATTACTCAATCATTCCTCACAATAGCCTCATTTGATAGTAGCGTGGTATGATCCCAACTGCAGGCACGAGGTCACGGGGCACAGATTAACCATAATCTGTTCAAAGTCACGAAGCTAATAAAGATCAACACGGGACTCATTCCCAAGGAACCTGGTTCCACAGCCCACTTAAGCCATTAGGCAGTGAGGTTTCTACATCAAGGAAACAAACCTCTCCATGAAAAAGGCTTCACAAAGAATCCAGCCCTGAAAGTTAATCACATCTTTCCGTCAGAATTCTCAGGGCAGGATCAGGGCCAAGCTTGCAGACTTGGACCTGCTACAAGGGGCGATTCACCAGGTAAAACCTCCTGCAGATAGGCACCAGCCGGGGTGCCTGTGGACACGGCCAGGCCCTCTGTCCACGTGGCCTCACATTCCCTATGACCACCCTAAAATGGTCTCCCATCACATCTCAACTCTGTCACTCAGGATGCTTCTTATTTTTAGTTACTTCTAAATTTAGACTAAGGCTATAGTCCACAGTTTCTCCGTTGTTTTCTATAGTCACTGCAGCTGTCTGTGGACACTGCTTTATCTCTACTTCATTGCGGACCATCTTTCAGGTTGTTTTATCCTGTTTACTCGCCCCCTCTTTTATCTTCCACTGTTAAATGCAGACAAGGAAATGGTAACAACCAGAAAGCAAACAGGCTGGGACCCAGGTGGGGGGCTGAGTGTCTTGCTTCCCTCTGGCCACGGGGATGGAGCTGCAGCTGCTGAGAGCGTTTGAGAATGCTTCTGGAACTTAATAATGTTGAAACCAACTTAGAAAACATCCAGGAAACCCACACTGTGACTTTACCTTCACGCTGTATTTCTGAACCAGGTTGATTATCTAACTTGACCAAGCACACTTGATTCTGAAGGGTTTTTGATCACTACAAAATAGTAAAAGGTGAAGTGATTAAAAGAACAAAGAACTACACTAGAATGTTAAAGCATAAGGACAGAAGCATGTCACAGTCAACAGGGAACATTCAGCAACCAGCTTAATTCTTTTTTTTTTTTTCCAGCTTAATTCTTAAGAGCAAATACTTAAATGTCGATTCCAAGACATGTGTGTGTATGTGTTAGTCACTCAGTCTTGTCCAATTCTTTGTGACCCCATGAACTGTAGCCCTCGGGGCTCCTCAGTCCATGGGATTCGCCCAGAAAGAAGTCTGGAACGGACAGTCATTTCCTTCTCCAGTGGATCTTGTCATCCCAGGGATCGGACCTGGATCTCTTGCATTATAGCCAGATTCTTTACTGTCTGAGCCACCAGAGAAGCCCAGTTTTGATTTGGAAACAAACAAATACATAAATCTTCTAAGAATGATTCCAAAATAAAAAAAGTTTTAATGGGGTTTAAACAACATTCAGTTCAGTTCAGTTGCTCAGTCCTCTCCGATTCTTTGCGACCCCAGGAATCACAGCACGCCAGGCCTCCCTGTCCATCACCAACTCCCGGAGTTCACTCAAACTCATGTCCATCAAGTTGGTAATGCCAACCAGCCATCTCATCCTCTGTTGTCCCCTTCTCCTCCTGCCCTCAATCCCTCCCACCATCAGGGTCTTTTCCAATGAGTCAACTCTTCGCATGAGGTGGCCAAAGTATTGGAGTTTCAGCTTCAACATCAGTCCTTCCAAAGAACACCCAGGACTGGTCTTTAGGATGGACTGGTTGGACCTCCTTGCGGTCGAAGGGACTCTCAAGAGTCTCCTCCAACACCACAAGTTCAAATGCATCAATTCTTAAACAACATTAGGTTCAGTATATTTAGCACACAGATTTCAAAGGCATCTGGTCTAAAGGAGGATGTATGGTCAGCTGTGGACAGGGTAAAGCTATGTACACAGAATATACCCAGATATTCTCAAAATAGGTACCTATGTACAAACACATCTTTAAAATAAAAAAAATTTTAATAAAGTCTTAAAACTTCACAAACTGTGTATATGCATAAACACAGAGACACACACAAATCTTTTCTCAAAAGAAAGAAATACATCAAAACAGTGATTGTGTTTAAAGGAACAAATCATGAGCAATTTCACACTTTATATGAGAGGTCTGTAAAGGGCCAGATAGTATTTTCAGCTTTGCAGACCATGCATCCCAGTCATAACTACTCAAATCTGCCGCTGAAATGGGAAAGCAGCCAGAGACAAAACATCAATGAATGGGTGTGACTGTGTTCCAATAAAGCTTTATTTATAAAAAGAGGCCATAGGCTGGATTTGGCCAGTGCGTCTTAATTTGCCAACCCTTAATTTATACCCATAACCTACAAGGAAAAACTGAGACAGGAGAAAATATCCAAAAAATGGTTGAGCACACACTGTGATTTGTAGTATGTACACCCAGACCTTACAAAATCCTTTCAATAACCTAACGTAACCCAACACGCCTCACTTGGGTCATTTTACAGAAACCACTGTGAACTAAGTTTTATGGGGTTGAGCCTGCCATCTTGTGGTCACGTAAAAGAACAGCCTTCGTGGTATTCATTCCCTATCATTTAAACATTCACAGCTCCCTGATCAGAAAGAGAAAAACACTCCATTGTGTATATGTACCACAGCTTTCTTATCCATTCATCTGCTGATGGACATCTAGGTTGCTTCCATGTCTTGGCTATTATAAACAGTGCTGCGATGAACATTGGGGTACACGTGTCTCTTTCCCTTCTGGTTTCCTCAGTGTGTATAGTAAGCCAGAAGGAAAAACATAAATACAGTATACTAACGCATATATATGGAATTTAGAAAGATGGTAACAATAACCCGGTGTACGAGACAGCAAAAGAGACACTGATGTATAGAACAGTCTTATGGACTCTGTGGGAGAGGGAGAGGGTGGGAAGATTTGGGAGAATGGCAATGAAACATGTAAAATATCATGTAGGAAACGAGTTGCCAGTCCAGGTTCGATGTACGATGCTGGATGCTTGGGGCTGGTGCACTGGGACGGCCCAGAGGGATGGTATGGGGAGGGAGGAGCGAGGAGGGTTCGGGATGGGGAACACATGTATACCTGTGGTGGATTCATTTTGATATTTGGCAAAACTAATACAATTATGTAAAGTTTAAAAATAAAATAAAATTAGAAAAAAAAATAAAAAGAAAGAGAAAAACAAATACCATTTGATACCACTTATACGTGGAATCTAAAATACGATATGAACGAACCTATCTACGAAATAGAAACAAAATCAGGGACAGAGAAGAGACTGGTGGTTATCTTCAACCAGGGGAGGAGGGTGCGAGAGGGTAGGAGTGGGTGTTTCAGATTAGCAGATGCAAACGGGCATATGCAGAATGGATAAACAATAAGGTCCTACTATAGAGCACAGGGCACTATATTCCATACCCTGTGATAAGCCATAATGGAAGAGAATATGAAAAAGAATATATATATATATATACGTATATGTTATATATGTATGTGTGTGTATATATATGTATATGTATGTACATATGTTGTTGTTCAGTCACCCAGTCATATCCACCTCTTGTGACCCCATGGACTGCAGCACGCCAGGCCTCCTATATCTTTAGGTTTCTCAAGTGGCCCCAATGGTAAAGAATCTGCCTGCCAATGCAGGAGACATGGGTTCAATCCCTGAGTTGGGAAGATCCCCTGAAGTAGGAAATGGCAACCCACTCTAGTATTCTTGCCTGGAAAATTCCATGGGCAGAGGAGCCTGGCAGGCTATATAGTCCATGGGGTCACAAAAAGTCGGACAGGACTAAGCACTCACACTACATATATATATCTATATATCTGAGTCACTTTGCTGTATGGTGTTTAAGTAATGCAACACTGTAATTCAACTATATTTCAATTAAACAAACAAAAAGGTACACAGCTCCCTGGAATGCTTTCCTAAAGATACGATGGGCGTATGGGTACTACAATTGATTGGGATTGATTCTCTCAAGACTCAACTTGTCAAATTCTCCCAGGGAACCACTCGATAAAAGGATGAGCTATCAGCAGGCATCTGGTGTGATCTATTCTTATCGACCGAGCTTCAGAAGGGACTTTGCAAAACAAGAATACTCAAAGTACCTACACTCAGAGGTGGGAAAGGAAGACCTTTTTTAACCCAACTTTTAAAAATAAGTCCCCAGTCCCAGCTTACTAAAAGCCACCCCAGCTCTAGAACAGATCACGGTGAGATTAAGCGAGAGCCGTATCTATTCATCCGTGGGCTTGTTCCCAGATTCTCCTGCTGAACAAGAATGAGCACCTAAAAATGAAGAAGCTCTAAGCCCAGTCCCAGGAAACAAATTCAGGAGATGGAGAGATGCAAGCAAGAACAGTGTTGCAGGAAGAGAGCCCACATGAAAGATGTCTGGGGAGCCAGAGGATGGAGCTCGGTGGGGGTCCCAGAAGGCTTCCTGGGGCAGGTCGCATCCAAGCTGCTCCTTCTAGAGTGAGCATAAGGTTGTCAGAGGGAGAGGAAGGAAAGGTATAAACAGGAAAAACAGCAGATGGCGCAGGGGAGGGGGTTTCTGCCAAAGGGCTCGTCTCCAGACTCGAGGTCAGAAGAGCCCCAGGGAAAAGCAGACCAAACACCAGCTCTGGGCATATTTCCACTCCAGGCTTCTCAGTCCACATCCTCTCCCCTTCCACACAAGGAAACACAGGACTGGGGCAACACAGGAGATGGTGCCGTGGAAGCAGGGGCAGGACCAAAGCCCCAGCATGTTCAGTGACTCCTGGCAGTCCGGCGTCTCTACATCTCCACCCACAGTCAAGAGACAGTGGCCTCCATCTACTTATCTTTCCCCCAGAGCACAAAGAGCAGCAGCACAACAGAGCTTTCCATTGCAGCCAAGCGGCAATTCCACCAGCAGGTAAGTTCCCAGCCCCTTTACACCTCGACATGGGAGCTCAGTAACCTGATCATCTTCCTCAGGCATCTCACAGGACCTGCCAGGCGCAGGAAATCCACCGAAAGACGCAAGCCACAAGGGGCACCCCCAGGGCACAGCCATACCTGTGTCACTGCTGAGAAAGGCGAGGGGGCTCTCGCCGAGGTCGGCCGGGCCGTCCAGCCGATGGGGCGGGTTCTCCAGCAGCTCTGCTCCTCCCTCCAGCTCGGGGCAGGTCCTCACCAGGAGGCCCAGGCACGGCTGTGTGAGGAAATCTCTGAGCACAGAGGAGTTCAGGGTGCCTGCAGCCCGCTTATTGATCTCGAGAATCTCATCTCCCGCCTTCAGGCCTGCCAACGCGAGATGGAAAAATGTTTAATCTCACACACACACACATACATAAAAGCAGCAGCAGCGTCGAATCAGATCGCAGCAGCAGAGGAGCCCCGCTTCTAAAGGGCACACCGAGCTCGCCTGGTAGAGGTGCCGCTGCTGCACACAAGCTGGCGTGTGCCAGGGGGCTCCTCGGGTGACCACGTGGGCTTCGGTTCTGGAAGGTTCTAGACTGGGATGTCCCAGCAGGCCTGAGCTGCCCTGAACACACCAACCAAACAACCACACCCCTTCTTGAATCTACGTGCTCTGCTGTTAGCTGCTCAGTCCTGTCTGACTCTTTGTGACCCCATGGTCTGTGGCCCGCCAGGCTCCTCTGTCCATGGGATTCTTTGGGTAAGAATACTGGAGTGGGTTGCCACGCCCTTCTCCAGGGGATCTTCCCAACCCAGAGATCAAACCTGGGTCTCCTGCACAGCAGGCAGATTCTTTACCACCTGAGCCCCCAGGGAAGCCCATGTGTTCTATCCTAGCTACTGTCCCACAATTTCAAGGGGAAACATGGCAATGCGCCCTGATTTCAGCAATGCGTGTGCCATGTACACGCCTGTCTACCATGGACACGTGTGCATAGTCAGCTAAAGCCTAAAAATCGTTGCTATGGAAACAAAATGCAGGCGTCTCCTCAGCTACAATCACTGAAGGTCATCTCATTCCAAACACATTCAGGGATAAGTTTACAGAACCAAATGCAATCATATTTGCTCCCCGCACCCTGTCCTCCCCCCAACCACCTTTTTATATGGGCTTCCCAGGTGGTGCTAGTGGTAAAGAATCCACCTGCCAATGCAGGAGATGCAAGAGACTCAGGTTCGATTCCTGGATCGGGCAGATCCCCTGGAAGAGGAAATGGCAATCCACTTCAGTATTCTTGCCTGGAGAATTTCATGGGCAGAGGAGCCTGGACTGAACCACCACCACCTTTTATACAAAACGACATCAGAACCTTGGGGTGAGTGGCCTTCTGAAGGTCCCGAAAGGTTCTGCTACTTTTGCAAAGCGTTCTCGGGGGCTGCCAGAGCTTGGGACCCAGAGGAGTAGCCATGAAGCAGCCCAGCCTTGGAGAACAGGAACTTGTGATTGACTCGGGGCAGGTCTGCCTGACATTTAAAGAACTTTGCAGCCGTGTGAGAAAGGGAGAGGTTAGGGGAGAACAGGAGACAAAACACGGGGTCCTTTCAGCTAAGAAGAAGGAAAGAGGCTGATTTCTATTTTCAAGACTAATGTGGAAAAACAAATCTGTAAAAAGGGAGTGACCGAAGAAGGGCAAAGGCAAAGGATGATCTTCACCCAACGCGAAGCCACACAGCCCCTCGGGCGTCCGCAAGTCTCACTCTGATTCCTCAGACAAGTTCTCACTTCCCCGCTTCGCCGGGTCACACCTCAAGGTCAGCTTTACTCAGGTTTCCAAAACACTTGAAATCAACCCTCTGTCATGAAAATACTCGAGGAAACATCACGGGTGAGAAGGCAATGGGAGAGAAATGAGAAAGTTTCTCTCCATGCCAAAGGTGGAATTCTACGAGACTAACCATTCCACTTCCAGGCAAAAGATCCTGGCGTTACAACATTTGAATTGAAAGTACCAAACTTCCACATGTGAAAGGCAGCTGTCATCTTTGAAGTCTTCTCTTGGAGACAACTCCTTTGGTTGGGCATCAGAGGCCGTAATATAAGGAGGAAAACAAGAAAAGACAAAAACTAAAAACATCTGCAAGTTTTGTTTTTTAAAATGAACTGCTAGGTTGGCTGGAATTCCCTGGTGGTCCAGTGGTTAGGACGCCACGCGCTCACTGCCAAGGGTCTAGGTTCAATCCCTGGTTGGGAGAACGAAAGCCCACAAGCCATGCAGCCAAAAAATAAATTGATTTCTTTAAATAACTTTTAAAAAAGAATTTCTAGGTTTGTATGACTGTTTGAATACGAGTGTATAGTGGGTTAAAGGGCACCCCCTGAAAAAGTATGTCCGTGTTCCAGAACCTGGGAATGAGACCTTATTTGGGAACAGGATCTCTGCAGCTGTATTTCAGTAAAAGCTCTTGAGATCAGACCATGCTGGATTATCTGATGGGTCCTAAACCCCGTGACAACCATCCTGTGGGACAGACACAAAAGAGAGACACAGGAAGTAGAGGAGAAAGTCAGGGGAAGATGGAGAGTGAGACTGAGTGATGCTGCCACAAGTCAGCGAACACCAGATGAAGGAAAAGGCAAGAAAGGACCCTACCCACCGACCCGCCCCCACCCCCAGAGCCTCCCAGGGACCCCAGCGCTGCAGACACCCTGGCTTCAGACTCTGTCCTCCAGAACTGTGGCAGAAAACAGTTCTGTTTCCTGAAGAAACTATGTTAGTAGCTCAGTCATGTCCGATTCTTTTCGACCGCATGGACTGTAGCCCGCCAGGCTCCTCTGTCCATGGGCATTCTCCAGGCAAGAATACTGGTAAGAGTTTAATTGAGATTCAACAAAATAATCCATGTAGAACTCCTCACATTGCACTTGGCATGTTGAAGATATTCAGCAGACAGTAACTCTTATTATTAATGTTTGGTAGCAGAAAGAGGAAAACTTTGTTTTTCATTTTGAGCCTACTCAAAAATATTCCCCACTTGCCCACAGGTGAAAGCTGTGAAATATCCCATCTGTCTAGAGAGTTCTAGCCCATGGCCTTCTCAGCCAGGCTTTGTCTTATGGAGCCATCAGGAAGACACTTAGATGGCAGCAATAAAAGATGCCTGATCCCAACCTCAGAGGATTCCAAGAGCAGAACAACAGGCTAAAGATGAACAGAGACATGTGTAAACACGCTCTGGTTTCCAAAGTCAATTCTACAAGGACACTCAACGTGAGATCCAACACGGAGCAGAGGGTGAGAGAGAGAGAGAGCAGGAATATGGGAACTAATCATCAGCCCATTCCCGGCCAAAAGCCCATGGTGGCTAACAATAATAAAGTGTAGGCTCAATGAATGATCAGAATATTCAGTTCTAATTAGGCTGCAAGCCACCAGACTCCCCTTGGTGTGCACCACATTCTGGTCATTTTAAGAAACACTGGCATCGGGATGGTGTCCAGAGGGCAATGACCAGAGTTTATTCTACATTCTAATGAATTGTTGAAGGATCTGCAAAGGTCAAATTTGGAAAAGACTTAGCAGCTGTAACACAACAAATATCACGAACTCCTCTGGCTGGCTATAAAGAAGGAGGCTAAATGGAGAATGGAAGCTGAAGGAGAAGGATGTTTTATCATCAGAGTCTGTATGGTCCACCGGGAGCTCTCCAACACTGGCTAGCTCTCCATCACCTTCGCATAGAGGCTACACTTCAACATCAAATACCCCACGTACCACAATAGCATCACTGACTCATGGGACACGAAGCTGAGCAAACTCCAGGAGACAGTGAAGGACAGAGGAGCCTGGCGTGCTCTGGGCTCACAAAGAGTTGGACACAACTTCGCAATTGAACAACCACCACAACCCCAAATCTCTCTCCCAACACAGCCTTCTGCAGGCCGGGTACTGGGATGGTTTGATACCCACGTGGACGAATGGACATCCCTCTTGCATCTGTAGAGAAGAGCGTCATAGGGGGCAAGGGGGTTGCAGCACTGAACCGTTGTTTTCATCTACCACCAGGGTTCTTGGATTCAAAGGACTAAAACAGGATGTGACTGAAACCAGGGTGGCGTATTTCCCCACCCCCGCACCCAGCACAGTCACTGCAGGGCTGAAAGAGATAAAAATCAGTTTGGGGTTCAAAGGGGAATAAACCCCACCACCTCTGCTCTTAGCTGAGGTACCCTCAGTGAGGGAACCATACTGGCTGCCTCTGGTCTCAAAAACACAGAAGGAAAATGAAGGAACAGTCACACCCGTGGCAGTTAGCGGCGGGTACGTTACTTGGACTTTATTTCCCATGGGTCACACCTTTGTCATCTCTGTGCAGAGCCAAGAAAGACTGCAGGGAGCACTTCTCTGATGCTGACAACACAGGGCTAGGTCAGCAGCACAGGGGCCCCGCCAGCTGAACACCCAGAACTAAGCTGCCCCAGCACGTGGAAGGAAGGAGAAAGGTCAGTCCGCCTTCCATCCGTTCCCAGGTGCTCCATCCAGCCGTCCCTGAGCAGAACTAGACACAGGCATCACGTCCAAGCAGAACTGACTTGTACATTCAGTGGGTGTGAATTTGCCACTGCCTGAAAGAAGCCAAAATTCCATAGCAAGAAGAATGAAACAAAGGTGGAGTTTAAGCCCTACCTTACCTGCCCAACTCATTTACAATGAGTACAGTAACTTGAAGAAAAAATGAAAAGAAAGTTAGTCACTCTGTCGTTTCTGACTCTTTGCAATCCCATGTAGTGTAGCCCACCAAGTTCCTCTGTCCAAGGAATTCTCCAGGCAAGAATCCTAGAGTGGGTTGCCATTTCCTTCTGCAGAGGATCTACCTGACATAGGAATTGAACCCGGGTCTCCTGCATTGTAGGCAGATTCTTTACCACTTGAGCCACCAGGGAAGCCCAAGAATGTCTCCCCAAAAAGTCATGTCCACTCAAAATGTGACCTTATTTGAAAATAGGGTCTCTGCAGGTGTAATGAGGTCAGGATGACGCCATACTAGAGTAGAGTTCGTCCTAAACCCAATGACTGGTGAATGTCATCTGAAGACAGGGAGACACACAGGAAAGACCACCCTGTGAGATCAGAGAAGGAATCAGTGATGCAGCTACAAACCAAGGATGCCCTGGACTATTAGCAGCCAGCAGAATCTAGAGAGAACCATGGAAGAGATTCTTCCTGCAGGGGCTCAGAAGGAAACAACCCTGCCAATACCTTGATTTCAAACTTCTGGCCTCCTGATCTGTCTGAGAATACACTTCTGTTGTTTTGAATCACCTAGTTGGTGGTAATTTGTTCCTGTAGTCCTAAGAAACTAACATAGGAAGCCAAAAAGAAAATCTAGGATGAAAAGATTTTCTCAGTAGAAAAAGGATGGAGCGCTGGGGTTCCACAAGTAGCCTAGACAGACAGTACTAGGAGCTCTTGTAGAGGGGCAGGCAGGTATAGCAGACAAGAGCTCTCTGTGGAGGGCAAGATGTCTGGATCCGGAACCCCGAGGACCTCACCTCCTACAAAGATCCCCCCATGAATGGCAGCAACAGAACATGAAGCAGCTTTGCAAGCTAAGGTGAAGATCAGTGTCAGCTTTGAGCAGTGGGCACCAAAACACAAAGGGGTCTTCCCGAGCAGCTCCAACCAGACCCCCAAGACCTTCATTCCACCCCAGATGGTAGGGAAAGACAACCCCTTCTGATTCAAAGGGAATTTCCCACCAACCCCATGGAAATGGGCTCAGAATTAGATTTAAAATCTGGAAGGCAACATTCCTTGCACAATTGAGCTGATGGAAAAAATACTCATGTTCCCTGGAAGTGTTTTCACTGAGACAACACTTAAATACTCTTCAGAGGTGACCATTTGGAGCTGATCTTTCTCATTCACCAACCAGAGAAATCCAAAAGAGAATTGAAGACAGGCAATCAAGACAAGATGGTTAATAACTTACCTTTCTTGGAAGCTAAGCCAGTTTCTTTTACACTATTCACGTAGAGCCTTCGAACACCATCCTCTTCCACAGAAGAAAGTGAAAACCCTGGGAACAGAGACAGCAGGGTAAGACAGCAGGTAACACTCAGACCCTCTGAGTGTGGAGCAAACGACAGAGAGAATCCGGGGTGAGTCTGGCATGCTCACTGTTTGGGGTTATAGTCTTTCCTCCTTTGTACTGTGTCACAAAGCAGAAAAAAGTATTTTTAGACAACTATAAATGAAGCCACAATAAAAATTAATATTACCAAGTACATCTATTTCCATATAACCAACTATCAACTCAAGTGGAAAAAAATGACCTTGTTTTTTGCCTTGCTTGATAGTTAATGCCACAGTTTTGCTTTTTTTCACTGTTCTCTCTGCCACACACAAGAGAAACAGTTAGCTTATCTCATTTGGGTCCCCTTGACCTTTTTTTTTAGTCAATCTATGTCCTAGGACATGTCAGAACAGAACACCTGTACCGTGTGTGATCACCTATATAGTGCTGTGTGGACACTGCTTTAATTTAGTAAAATTCTGCAAACGGGGATACATAACAACACATTTTACAACTCCTTTTCATATTGAAACTGATGGATTGCACATTTTCCTAGTGTCAGATCATAAGATTATCTTATATTCATCCAGGCTTCCAGAGCTCAGTTAGTTAATTAACCTTGGGCTTTGCGACATCCTTCAAAAAATAAGGCAGAACAAGGCTCTGAAGTTCTAAGTGCTCCCAATCCCATTGCTACAAGCCTTGGTCACTTCTGTTTCTCATATAAAACTCTTTCTGATCAATCAATGGAAAGTCCACAACCAAAACCTACCTTCCCTCAGAATAAAACACTTTGCCAGATAATCCTAAAAGGGCAATGGAATTAATGCAACTGTAAATATCTGACATGGTTTCTGCTCTGGGAGAAAAATAAGGCTTAGGCAGAGAAAAATATAGTGGTTTTTTTTTTTTTTTTTAAAAGCAAAGAACAAAATAGAATAATTAATTAATGGATTGGGGCCCAGGGATTCACTGAGACTTCTAAGACTGTGTCAAATGAACACTTTTTTTTTTTTTTTTGTACCATTCACAGAACCAGGAAATAGATACCCACAGGCAGGCAAAACCTCCAAATACCATCACCCACGAGGGGACGATAACTCCCTCGGATAGAGAACAAGACAAGCTCACCCCTGAGGACTTTCCAGAGTCTTTATTTTAGTCTCTTATTTTAAATTTCATTCTTACAGCAACTTCTAACTTTCAGAAGACTCTTCAAGAAGTCCCACTCAGGGCTTCCCCGGGGGTCCAGTGGTTAAGAATCCACCGTGCAATGCCGGGGACATAGGTTCAATCTCTTGTCTGGGAAGATCCCACATGCCTCAAGGAGCTAACCCTGGGAGCCACAACTGAGGAAAGCTGCCTGCCTAGAGCCTGTGCTCCGCAACAAGAGAAGCCACCAGTGAGAAGCCTGTCGGCACCCCACTCCAGTATTCATGCCTGGAAAATCCCATGGACCGAAGAGCCTGGTGGGCTACAATCCATGGGGTCACAAAGAGTCAGACACGACTGAGCGACTTCTGTGTGTGTGTCTATACAGCCAGAAAGTAGTCCCGCTCTCCAAAACTAGAGAAAGCACCCGAACAGCAACAAAGACCCAACACAGCCAAAATGAAAGAGAGGAATATCAAAAAACTAAGTTCTACTCAGATAAAGATAATTTAGACATGAGCCATTTAAATGACATTAGCCTTAACACAGTGGTATTTATCTGCATTTCAACAGAGATTTTCTTTTCCTTTTATCTGTTAGAATAGATACAGAATCAAGGACTCTATCAGGGAAAGGATGAATAGAATCCATTAAAATACAGGCATTTCCTTTCTCAAATGCTATCATTTTATAAAATGCTGAGATCAAATTTTTTAACTATACTTCTAATTCAAATTTTCTTCTATTAAATATAAAATGAACACACTGTCCGGAGAGGTGATGTGTTGAGAGCCTACAGCAAGTCACCTTAAATCAGAGTCAGAGCAGAAGGCCGAGGTATTCATTTGTTGCTTTCTTTCTTTACCACTAAAGGTGTCAAGAGGCCCAAGGAGCAGTCTCTATTTCAAGAGGTCAACAGTCTGCACACTGGGGGATAGGTGAGAATTTTAACCATTTCCTACAGTAACAAATATGTGTTCATTTGTATTAGCTTTTAGATTCCACCTATAAGCGATATCATATTGTATTTGTCTTTCTCTGACTTATTTCACTAAGCATAATATTCTCTAGGCCCATCCATGTTGCTGCAAATGGAAATAGTTCGTTCTTTTTCATGGCTGAGTATTATTTCATTGTATCTCTGCTGCTGCTGCTGCTGCTGCTGCTAAGTCGAGTCAGTCATGTCCGACTCTGTGCGACCGCATAGACGGCAGCCCAACAGGCTCCTCTCCTATTGTAAATACTGCGGCTATGAACACCGCGGTGCATGTATCTTTTGGAATCAGAGTTTTCATTTTTTCCAGATATATATAAGCAGGAGTGGGACTGCTGGATCCCTGATAGTTCAGTTGGTAAAGAATCCACGTGCAAGGCAGGAGAACCTGGTTTGATTCCTGGGTCGGGAAGATCTCCTGGAGAAGGAGACGCTACCTACTCCGGTATTCTTGGGCTTCCCTGATGGTTCAAACAGTAAGGAATCTGCCTGCAATGTGGGAGAGCAGGTTTGATTCCTGGGTTGGGAAGATCCCGCAGAAGAGGGCATGGCAACCCACTCCAGTATTCCTGCCTGGAGAATTCCCACAGACAGAGGAGCCTGGTGGGCTACAGTCCATGGGGTCTCAAAGAGTCAGACATGACTGAGCAACCAAGCACAGCACAGCACAAGGTAGTTCTATTTTTAGTTTTTTAAGGATAGCAACAATCTAATTCCAAGAACACACATGTAATACAGTCCAAAATGACGGCCACATGAAACAGAAGGAGTTAGTCCATACAAAGCCAACGCGTCCACCCCACCGAAAGGCTTAGAGTTAAAGAGACCAGGAGGCATCACGAGTGACATATGGCCATGAAAATGAAGGAGGTGATTAAAACTAAGCAAAGAAACCAAAAAGACAGACTCATTTCCTGAATAACCAGAAGCTTCTTCATACTGAAATTGAGGACCAAAGAAAAATCATGACAACACAGTAAACAAAACAGATGGACTCAAAACCAGAGTCCAGGACACAGTGAAACGGAGAAAGTGAGAAAAATGTAGACTCCACTGACAGAGAGAAGGGGGCTCCTGGGTGGCTCAGCGGTACAGAACCTGCCAGACAACACAGGAGGTGTGGGTTTGACCTCCGGTTGCGAAGATCTCCTAGAGGAGGAAATGGCAATCCACTCCGGTATTCTTGCCTGGAAAACTCCATAGACAGAGGAGCCTGGTGGGCTCTAGTCCATGGGGTCGCAAAGAGCTGGACATGGCTTAGCAACTGAGCAGGCATGCCTGTTGACATGCAGGGGATACAAGACCAAAAATCTAATAGTCTAAGAAGTCCCCAGAGAAAAACAAATACTCAGTTGCTGAAATGAGGCATTCTTCCACTTCAAGGCTGCCTAGATGATCATGCTTAGTCTATTACAAAACTATGTGAACGAACTTTAACAACAAGCTCTGAGGGAGTCCTGAGGGCTGAGGTGGAGGGAAGGATGAGAAATTAGGCAAGTGCTAAATCTTTCCATTTGTTTCGTCAGTGGGATTATTAAGTCATATTTTCCTCCCTGAAGTGTTCTACAATAGAAAGCAGTATCTGGTTTGTATGCTGATGTGTGCTAGTAACTTACATGCACTGAAACTGATGTACAGCAGGAAGCTGCTCTTAGATGCAAATGTCAGAGAAAGATGGGCTGACTTTAGACTCCTTAGTACCTTTGAGGTCAGAGACTCTCAGGTCTCTTAGGGCCGGGGGACTCTTTAACTTCTGTGGAAACACCTAAGCCAATGTGAACTGGACACTGAGAATAAATGGGTCAGCTGAGCTTATTAGCTATGCATCTTGAGAGTCCCTTGAACTGCAAGGAGATCCAACCAGTCCATCCTATAGATCAGTCCTGGGTGTTCACTGGAAGCACTGATGTTGAAGCTGAAACTCCAATACTTGGGCCACCAGATGCAAATAGCTGACTCATTGGAAAAGACCCTGATGCTGGGAGGGATTGAGGGCAGGAGGAGAAGGGGACAGCAGAGGATGAGATGGCTGGATGGCATCACCGACTCAATAGACATGAGTTTGAGTGAACTCCGGGAGTTGGTGATGGACAGGGAGGCCTGGCGTGCTGCAGTCCATGGGGTTTCAAAGAGTCGGACACGACTGAGCAACTGAACTGAACTGGAGGCTGTCCAAGGTGAAGTCCAGGAACTAGTACAGACAGGATGCAACTGACAGCAATATAAGGGTGGAAAGCAAGACTAAGCATCAAGAAACTCATCGTTTGGTACCACCACACCCTCCAAGCATGGGACTTTGTCCTTTACAAAAGCAGGGGAGGTCCAGGACAGGACCCCTGCTTCTTTATGTCAGGTCATGTGAGAAGCACAGCTGACAACACCTTCTGCGTTGATTTCTGATGCCCTGTAACCCCTTCAGTGTGGAAACGGAAACAGGTTCTGCAACTACTTCAGTCACTTTAATAAAAAGTATAGCGACTTCCCAAGCAGTCCAGTGGTTAAGACTCTGCACTCCAACTACAAGGGGCGTGGGTTTGACCCCTGGTCGGGGAACTGAGATCCAACAGGCTATGCGGCAAAGCCAAAAAAATAGAAATAACTTTAAAGAAATAAATTTTTTTTTAATATAAAAATATGCGCTGCCCTGGTGGCTCACTGGTGAAGAATCTGTCTGCCAGTGCAAGAGACATGGGTTTGATCCCTGTTATGGGAAGATACCCTGGAGAAGGAAATGGCAACCCATTCCAGTATTCTTGCCTGAGAAATCTCAAAGACAGAGGAGCCTCATGGGCTATACAGTCCATGGGATAGCAAAGAGTCAGACATGACTTGTCACCTGAACAATAAGATAAAAATAGAGCAGTTTTAGGTCATTTCTGTTTCAGAGGCCCCCAAACCAGTCCATCTTGGAGTCTGACTCCAAGAACTTTGAAACTCAGCTCTCTTGCCTTTTGCTATGTTCCTCTCTCACCCAAGAGAAATCAAATAAACCAGAGAGAAAAGAGTAACTGACATGGTGCATTTCAGTTCGGAGGACCCAGACACTTATGTGTAGCACTGCCACCGATTACTGCTTTTATTACTGAGGTCATGCTTCTGCTATAATAATAAGCCTTTCAGACACATTTATCCCTTGCCATCAAAACGTCTGCTAGCTTAATGATGTCTTTCGTTTTAAGGTCAAGAAGTAAAATAACATGAAGGTATAAGTCAAGTGGCCAGGGGTCAGTAGTTAGGTTTTCCTCATTAGGACAAAGCACTCCAGTGGAAGTGGTCTGAGAGGTTCAAATAAGCCTCTGCCTGCGGGAGAGGCTACAGAGGAATACTGAAGGTGGTGCTGCCCAGTAGGGGGTCTGTAGATTTTCAAATGCTCTGCTGCTGCAGCTGCTGCTGAGTCGCTTCAGTCGTGTCCGACCCTGTGCGACCCCATAGATGGCAGCCCACTAGGCTCCCCCGTCCCTGGGATTCTCCAGGCAAGGACACTGGAGTGGGTTGCCATTTCCTTCTCCAATGCATGAAAGTGAAAAGTGAAAGTGAAGTCGCTCAGTCGTGTCCGACTCTCTGTGACCCCATGGACTGCAGCCTACCAGGCTCCTCAGCCCATGGGATTTTCCAGTGCTAAAAAGCCCAATAAGTTAATTCAGAGAGAAATGGTAAGCAAGCATATGCAGTAAACTTTGTATCTTTTCACCAGATATTCTGTTGTTCTTCAGTTGCTAAGTCATGTCCGAATCTTTGAGACCCCATGGACTGCAGCACGCCAGGCTCTTCTGTCCTCCACCATCTCCTGGAGCTTGCTCAAATTCATGTCCACTGAGTCAGTGATGCCATTCAACCATCTCATCTTCTGTCACCCCCTTCTCCTCCTGCCCTCAATCTTTCCCAGCATCAGGGTCTTTTCCAGTGAGTCAGCTCTTTGAATCATGTGGCCAAACGTATTGGAGCTTCAGGATCAATCCTTTCAATGAATATTCAGGGTTGATCTCCTTTAGGACTGACTGGTTTGATCTCCCTGCTGTCCAAGAGACTCTCAAGAGTCTTTTCCAGCACCAGAATTCAAAAGCATCAATTCTTTAGCACTCAGCCTTCTTTATGGTTTTCTAGTTCTTCTTTGTTGTGGCAGGTGGGCTCTCTAGTGGCACACAGGTTTAACTGCCCTGTATGTGTGGGATCTTAGTTCCCTGACCCAGGATCAGACCAGGGTCCCCTGCATTGCAAGGAAGATTCCTAACCACCAGGAAACTCCCCTAGCCCTCCTTCTTTCCAGCACTCTGTAGGCCTACACTTCTCTGCCTACCCACCCAATCCCTGGCTCCAGTCACTTGCTTTGAAGAGTATACTGGGAATGAGCCAGTGGCTGGTTCACCACCTCCCCTCTTTGCCTTCTGCCAAGGAACAGACAAGGTTCCCAGGTGGCAACTGCTCCAGGCCTAGGTCCTGGCGTGAGGACAACAGAGAGAAAGGGCTGTGGCCAACCCAAAGGCGGCAGGATGAACAGGAGAAAGAACTCCACTGTTAGGAGCCAGGGGGCTTTGGTGACTGCCACTGCCTCAGCTAAACTCGCCCCGCCTGGCTAATCTACCCCGGTAGAGTATGGCTTTCCCTACGTGTTGTACTCAAGCAGCAACTCTGAGACTGTCCAAGTCATCAAGGCTAACGCTAAGCAGACCGGTGTTGAATCCATGGAAAATATTCCATCTTTAACTACACCAGAATTGGACAACTGTGTAGGAAAGCCCTAATGGAGCGGGCCTGACTGCTGCTCTTTGAAAAAAGGCCTGCTTACAACTTTGACTTCTGCCTGAAATCTGGGAACTTGGATTTTGGGAGGGTTCCCAACATCCTGATGGAGCTCACTGTGTCTAAAACTCTGTACAGACAGTGTGGGTTACACCAAACACTGCTTTCCTCCTGAAAGGCTGGAGTCCTGGTACATGCGGGGCAGAGGGTGCCTGTGGGACCAGCCTCCTAACCAAAACCCTGGGCACTGAATCCCTAACAAACCTCCTACCAGACAGTGCAGTTCACACGCATCATCTCAACTCGCTGCTGAGGGAACTGTGGGCTCGCCGTGTGACTGGGCTGGACTTTTGGAAGTTTGCACCTGGTGTCCGAGCACCTCACCCCACGTGCCTCTCCCTCTTACTGATGTTATTTCATATAGTTTTGCTGTAATAAATCGTGGCTGTGAACACGACTGGAAGTGCAGTGAGTCTTCTCAGTGAATTGGCAAACCTAAGGGTGGTCTAGGGCACCCCAACTCACATCAAAGTAAATTCCTTTAACATCATCTGTGAGGGATGGAGAACAATACATTTCTGGGGGATAGAGGTGCAAAGGGATAATTTCTTCGTTACTTGTTATTGCTGTCCAGTTACTCAGTTGTGTCTGACTCTTTTGCGACCCCATGGACTGTTGCCCACTAGGCTCCTCTGTCCATGGGATTTTCCTGGCAAGAATATTGGAGTGGATTGCCATTTCCATCTCCAGGGGATCTTCCTGACCCAGAGATCAAATTCATGTCTCCTATCCTGGCAGGCATATTCTTTTACCACTAAGCCACCTAGGAAGCCCTTCTTCATTACTAGGCTACATTATAATATAAAATAATCTATTCTCAATAAATCCACTCCTTTTTTATGACAGGAAAACCAAGAAGATTAAAGTTACCAAATTTAAAGCTAAAGTCTTCATCATCCGAAGGGTAAATATCTTTTTTATTTCCCCCCTCAGTTTGGCTAAGCTGCAAAGCACAGAAGCCAGATGGGTTATCTGTTTTAAATGGACCCCAAAGGTTTTATTGAATTGTAAATAAGTACATGTTTATGCAGGAATTGTTTTCACGTGAAGAACACCAAAGATCAAAGAAAAATAAACATACCATAATTATCACCAGCTGTATCTGACTTCTCAATCTGGATGTTCTGAGTGACTTTTGGACAAATTTCAATTTCTTTGTACAGCTGAAAATGACAAAGAGAAACCTAATTAGGACTATATTATAAATAACTTATTAGAAACAGTCATCAATTTGTAAATCTATTTTTTTCACAACTGACACTTGACATCAAATTCTCATCACATCCCAGTATTTTTTCTTGAACTGACCTCATTAAAACTTAACGTGGAAACTTTTAAAAACTTATATTCCCAAATTTAGCTACAGTTCCAGTTTCTTAATGATTCCTTGGCATAGTTTGTATATATAATTTTTTCCCACCCTACATCTATCACAGACCTGAAAAATAATGCTAAGGTAATCAAAATCTCCAGTACTAGGGAAAAACATTAACATCAAGGAGAGGTTATAAAGATCTTGATATAGAATCCACAGAAATAGGAGAAATCCCTGTGCTTCTGTTCATATGCCATTTTTGCTCAAAAAGTCCACAATATGCAGAGAAAAATTACAGCACTGAAACAGACAGAAAAATCATATAAACGACAATATTCTCTTCTAGTCACTGAATTATACAAAAGTATTGAGAAAACTTCAGTACATAAATCAATCAAATCTCTTGGAAACCCAAGAAAAAATGGGGAAAGAGATAAGAGAAATCGGTGGTTTATTAAGAAATTTTATTTCAATTAATTTAATTGATACTTCACATTTTGATGGGCTTCCCCTGTGGCTCAGCTGGTAAAGAATCCGCCTGCAATGCGGGAGACCTGGGTTTGATTTCTGAGTTGGGAAGATCCCCTGGAGAAGGGAACGGCTACCCACTCCAGTATTCTAGCCTGGAGAATCCCATGGACTATAGTCCATGGAGTCACAGAGTCGCACAACTGAGCGACTTTCACTTGACTTATTTTAAGATTGACTGATTTGATATCCTTGCTGTCCAAGGGACTCTCAGGAGTCTTCTCCAGCACCACAGTTTGAAGGCATCAATTCTTTGGCTCTCTGTCTTCTTTAGGGTTATCTAAACCATAAATTGGAGAAGGCAATGGCATAGCACTCCAGTACTCTTGCCTGGAAAATCCCATGGATGGAGGAGCCTGGTAGGCTGCAGTCCATGGGGTCGCTAAGAGTCGGACACAACTGAGCGACTTCCCTCTCACTTTCCACTTTCATGCATTGGAGAAGGAAATTGCAACCCACTCCAGTGTTCTTGCCTGGAAAGTCCCAGGGACGGAGGAGCCTGGTGGGCTGCCGTCTATGGGGTCGCACAGAATCGGACATGACTGAAGTGACTTAGCAAGAGCAGCAGTAGCAGTAGCAAACCATAAATGGCTTTCCTGGTGGCTCAGATGGTAAAGAATACACTTGCAAGGTGGAAGACCTGGGTTTGATCCCTGGCTTGGGAAGATCCCCTGGAGAAAGGAACAGCTACCCACTCTAGTATTCTGGCCTGGAGAACTCCATGGGCTTTACAGTCCATGGGGTCGCAAAGAGTCACACATGTGAACAGCTTTCACTTTCACGTTTCAGTGTCTGGACTTAGCATCATCATGAGCCATAACTTACAAAGGTTTTATTTACCACGTGTTCTCACCCTTCACATGTTCTCTATGAGACAAATGTGACCCCCATTTTACAAAGGAAGAGAAAAAGGCGCAGAGAAAGTACTTTCCCAGGATCAGAAAGCCAGCCTGGGCGGAGCTGGGATTTGAATGTAGGTTTCACTGGTTCCAGCGCGGAAATGCTCCCTGCTATACTATAATGCCTCGTGACTGCCTCCTGGTGGAACTCAGGGGTACCACAGTCAAGGGTACAAGCCTTATTTCCATGGAACGAATTGGGAGTGTAGCATTGACATACGGAGAAGGCAATGGCACCCCACTCCAGTACTCTTGCCTGGAAAATCCCACGGACAGAGGAGCCCGGTAGGCTGCAGTCCATGGGGTCTCCAAGAGTCAGACACAACTGAGCAACTTCACTTTCACGCATTGGAGAAGGAAATTGCAACCCACTCCAGTGTTCTTGCCTGGAGAGTCCCAGGGACGGGGACTGGTGGGCTGCCGTCTCTGGGGTCACACAGAGTCGGACACGACTGAGGCGACTTAGCAGCAGCAGCAGCAGCACTGACATATACACACTACCGTGTGTAAAACAGACAGCTGGTGGGAGGCTGCTGTGTAGCACAGAGCTCAGCTCGGTGCTCTGTGATGACCTAGGCGGGTGGGAAGTGGGGCGGGTGGAGATATGTGAATACATATGGCTGATATGCTTTGTTGTAGAGCAGAAACCAATGTAACACTGTAAACCAATTATATTCCCCCACACCCCCCAAAAAATCTTATTTCTTAGGTAAGCAAGTCGTAGTAGCGTTAGTCGCTCAGTGGTGTCAGACTCTTTGTGACCCCATGGACTGTAGCCCGCCAGGGTTCATGGAACTCTCCAGGCAAAGATACTGGAGGGGGTTGCCATTTCCTACTCCAGGAGATCTTCCTGACCCAGGGATCGAACCTGGGTCTCCTGCACTGCAGGCAGAGTCTTTACCATCTGAGCCACCAGGGAATCCCAAGGTAAGTAAGCCAAAGGCCATCTCTGAAAATTTATGATAGAAGTTCCAAAACAAATAACTGTGTCAAAGGCTCATATGGAATTTTTTAAACTGTCATTTAATTTCAAAAGGAAAATCTCTTTTGAGCCAAAGTCAATAAGAGAAAGCTCTTCTTGAGCACTGAAGAGAAGTCTCAGTGATTATTTAAACTTGCTCCCATCTTAGTCATTTGTCCAGGAATAATTTCATTCATGCCAAGTATGAAAGAAAGGAAAAAAAAAAAAAAAACACAGGTTTCTTTCTGTTCACTTTCTTAGGGCAGTTGACAGGTAGGAGAGGTAAGCTGAATGCTTAGGAATCAGGAGCCTGGAAAAAGGCTAAGCCAAGAGGCTGGGGTGGGAGAGGGGCTGGAAATGTTGACCCTACAATGTAGCCCAGAGCCTCTAGAACACCCTAATTTAATGCAACTTCCATCAAATGCAAAGTGCTGGGGGCATAACTTAATATCATTTTCTGTCTATATTCTTCAGAAAAAGTTCCATACCAGTGCGTTCTGCATTTAGAAGACATCAGTTCTAACACTGATCTTTAGTTCAGAAAACACAGTCACCAAAATTATACATTACCAAAGATAATCAACGCTATGATATATTTTACAATGTCATGGAATGCTCGGTAAAATGTTATGAAATGTACTTATTACTTCAACTTCTTTGGAACCTTAGTTTGATTTTTTTCAATTTCCTTGAAAGCCAAACTCCCCCCGCTAGGTGGCAGTATATCGCCATTTGTTTTAGTCATCTCCGGAACGTTCCAAATGGCTTTCTACAGATCCAGTGGGAATTTAGCTTCGTAAATAAGCTTTCCTATTCTCTCAATATTGCCTCCTACTCCTCTTTGTAATTGGTGTGAAAGTCTTTGTGTTTCTTCACCAGTCTCAGACAGTAACATTGTATAATACTAGACCCTTCACTGTGTGGTCCTTAGGCCAGGTGAACAAAAATTGGATTTTTTAAATCTCTAAAGTATGTAAAATTTCAAGAAGGATCTGCACTTTAAAATACATTTTTGATGCAATCAGAATATCTGACACCAGAAATTTTGAAATCCCACAATTTTAAACATAGCTTTAGCAAAAAGTATCACACACGTGGGAGAAGGCAACGGCACCCCACTCCAGTACTCTTGCCTGGAAAATCCCATGGACGGAGGAGCCTGGTAGGCTGCAGTCCATGGGGTCCCTAGGAGTCGGACACAACTGAGCGACTTCACTTTCACTTTCATGCACTGGAGAAGGAAATGGCAACCCACTCCAGTATTCTTGCCTGGAGAATCCCAGGGACGGAGGAGCCTGGTGGGCTGCCATCTATGGGGTCGCACAGAGTCGGACACGACTGAAGCGACTTAGCAGCAGCAGCATCACTCACATTCCCTATGCTATTAAATCAACGATGATGCATATTATCCTTCTTTTCAAAAACCAGATTAAAGACCATCAGATGTTAAAAAATGGTCTGATTACCCCAGAACTTGAGTTGTCGAGTGAATGTCACATTCATTTCTTACCAGGTCTTCGTGGGGCGCCTGGTCCAAGCCCCTATCATGCACTGCCTGAAGGACAGCTCACCAGCCTCCAGCTCTCCCAGCCCCTCCCCAAGGCTCGTGGGCCACATGCTAGCCGCAGTGAGCCTATTAAGACAGGAGTCAAATAAAGCCCTTGTCTCTTGGGGTTTTACCTCTCACTCGGGCCTGACAAGCCCTCCTGCTCCCCTTCTCCCTCACGTCCTGAATTCAACACCCCCCACCCCCCACTCACCCTCCCCACTGATGCTACTCAAACACAGTAAACCACCCCCACCACCACCGCCTTCCCCTGCCAGGCTCTGCCGGGCTTTGTTCCCTGACCCTGGAACACATTCCTCCAAAATACCTGTGACTCACTTTCTCACCTCACTCACCACCCTGCTCAAATATCACGTCTAAAAGGAGCGGCAGGGTCACCTTCAGATGTCCATTTTTCTCTATCCATTCATGTCCTAACCTTTTCTTTCCCAGCACTTAGCATCCCCAGAAATACTACCTATTTACCTGTTTTTGTCAAAAATATTTACATGTTTTTATATCTGTCTTCACAACCTGGATGTATTTTCCATAAAGAGTAGAAATTTTCCTGTTGCTCTCAGTGCCTAGAGCAGCTAGCATGGTGCCAGGCACGGAACAAATGCTAAATAAATATTTGCTGGATGAATCAATCGACCGATTGATCAGGGTTGTTGCAAACTCTATTCCTACTTGTCTTTTTAAGAAAAACATATTTAATCATGGGTTTTCAAAAAAACCAGTGCCTTCATATTCTTTATCAGTCTACTGCTGCTGCTAAGTCGCTTCAGTCGTGTCCGACTCTGTGCGACCCCATAGACGGCAGCCCACCAGGCTCCCCCATCCCTGGGGTTCTCCAGGCAAGAACTCTGGAGTGGGTTGCCACAGATTGGACCCAATAACCAACTAATTATGAAAAAGTAGCCAAGCAGGTATTGCTTATATTAAAACATAATTAGCAAGTGAAAGCAAAAAGTCGCTCAGTTGTGTCCGACTTTATACGGTCCATGAATTCTCCAGGCCAGAATACTGGAGTGGGTAGCTTTTCCCTTCTCCAGGTCATCTTCCCGACCCAGGAATTGAGCTGGGGTCTCCTGCATTGCAGGTGGATTCTTTACCAGCTGAGCTACCAGGGAAGCCCGTAATTAGCAAAGCAGCTATGTATAATACATAAGTAGAAGAGTATTCATGGCTTTTCTTAAGCAAAGGAATCCCCAGCCCCACAAAATAAATCTACTAGATGCCCCCCCCCCAAAAAAAGATCTTTAAAATACAGTACACATTTTTGCCAATAAATATTATCTTCTAACTCAAGAATTTTTGACAAAACAATAGCAGAGAATGAGATGTTTTGGGACAGTCATCTATGAATGAGTCACTTTTCAGGACAGGACTCTAAACGTCTGTGAGTTTCGTTCATCCACGGGAAATACAATGGAGGCGGGTTATGGAAACCAATTAGCCATGAGTGGTCTGATGCTTGTTCAGTAAGGGTCAATAAATAAAATATCTGTAAAATCTCAAAAAGCATCCAGAACATCGTGTGTTTAGAAACCCTCTGCCCTGGAATGACATCTCACCCAGCTTAATGGCCAAAAGCAAAGATTGGAAACCATGGATGTATGGATATAATTCGAGGGGTCTGTGAACTGGGATGCTGAAAAAGCCTGAAATTTTTATATTCACTAACCTGTAACTGAAACGTAGCATTTCCTTCAATTATTAATGAACGGAAGCAACAAACACAGCAATGTGAGCAGTGTGTCTGTGACCTTGTCACAACCAGAAATCACAGTTATTTTTACACCACATTCTGGTTGCTGCTAATATCTCAAAATATTATTTATGCTCATCACTACTTCAGAACAGTGGCAGGTGTTAGACCAACCACTGTCTGATTATTTAATGAGCTATTAAGCATGTGTATTATCTATAATTTTTTAAATATCTTTCATAACTAATTCAACACAATTAGGCCATGGGTAATCCTATGTATTCCATTTCATGGAACTGAAAACATTATTCTGAAATGGGATCTGCAGGCTGTACCAGGCTGCCAAAGATATCCTAAGAACAAAAAGTTTAAAATCTTGGTAAAAATAGAGGTGCCCATTAGCAGTACTCACTCCCAGTCTGAACAACAGAGTGACTAAGAGTATGGCATTTACTTCCTCAGGAATCTCAGAGCTGGAGACCTTCTGCGACTGGGCAAGAAAGAATACCATGAGCTCCCTGTATTTCAGGTTTTTGCTTTTGTTTTTAAAGGGCAATTGTAATATGTACATAGCAGTTGTAGATAACAGAGTAAGCTTGTTAGTCTTCTATACTGGATGAGACCGCACAATGGCCAAGACTTAAAAATAATAAGGAAGTCAATATAAATTCAAAAGATATGTCTTCAGCATTCTCCTGTGTATAAAATATGAAGGACGTGGAAGTTCCTTAGGCTTGATCCCTGTCATTTAGGATATAAAAGATTCATTAACTCCAAGATAAAACTACATGATCTAACAGCTATTTCAGTGTTAACAGCAAAGCACTTTCCTTTCTTAAGTAAGAAAATGGGTTTTCTTTCTTCTACTCACAGAGCACAAAGTCAGGGCTTTCCCCATGCCAGAGAAAAAAATAAATCAGCCACTGTTAAAAGTACCTTTCTCTGCTTTAAGCTTTATGATTTAAGTGATGGTTGAAAAATGGTCATTTTGTTCTTCTTCTATTTCATAACATGATAAGAATGCTATAAAAAGCACACCCTCTCTTATATTTCATTTAAAACACTTAAAGGGACACCAGGGAAGTTTCTAAGATGACAGAAATGTAAATTATGACTGTAGTGATGGAAACACAACATTCTGTATACGTTTGCCAAAACTTACCAAACCATGTGCTCAGAATTGATGTTTTATTGTCGAGAAAACAAACCTCAAGAAAAGTTGATTAGAAACACAATTCCCTACTAAATGGACTAAATTTTAAATCACACTTCCCTTTTTCAAAAGGAGACTTTTCAGGTCTAAATTTTCAGTTCTGTTTTCTGTGCTGAAAGGCTGTCTGAAGTCATACTGTTATCATTCACAGATCCATGGCAAGCAGTTCAGTGACCCCCAGAGAAATGACTAAGTACAGGAAAGAAGAACAAGCTCCAAGAGAAGGGGCCTGGTTCCCAAAATGTTTCTTTTCTGGAACTGAAAAAAGCACCCCTTGGCTAACAAAAAAGGAACCATGATCACCATTTATTGAGCATCTACTATATGAACCATGATCTTTAATCTTTGCAAAATCCTACAAAGTATTAGTCACCACATTTGGGGCGGGCGGGCGGGGCTGGGGGGTGCGGCCAGGGGGGAAGTCTGGCCGAGACCACATAATTACTAAGCAGCAGAGCCAGAATAAAAATCCAGATCCAGTTCAGAACCCAAATCCCATCATGAAACTCAAACCTACATAAGTATGCCCAAGAATCTATATCAACACAATTCCAGAAGGCCAGGACATATAATTAGTTAGCAGCTTTTTTCACCTAACAGGATTTTACCCATCAATTTCAACATGCAGGGGGAAGGCACACAAAATTGGAGCTGGTACTTTTTCTCTGACAACAGCCAGCTCATCTTTGAGTCACCCATTTAAAACAAAAGACTGTCAACATGGCAAGGAAAGCTAGGAACAATAACTAAAATTCTATCTGAGAGTCAATTCTGGATTTCAATTTTTCATGATAGCACAGAACTGTTCCCTGTATAAACTAAGGTGGCATTTCCACTCTGCAAAAAATACTGTGATAGGTTAAGGCCATCTCTGCAAATATGAGAGCACGGAATGAGGCTCATTTATTCTAGAATTTGTTCCACTCCACCAACCACAATTAGCATGAGCATACATATAATTTAAAAATAGTCTCCTACAGAATGTACATAGACAACAGTCATAAACATTACCAGCTCATAAATGTCCTCCTCGGGCTTTGGCACATAATACTGCATTTTGTTTTCTATTAGAAATTTCAGGCGCAGGTAATGAGCAGAATGATCCAGTTTATGTGCCTAGGAACCAAAAAAAAAGAAGAGAAGAGAAGAGAAAATGTTCAATAGTAAATAGATATAATTAGTTCTCCCTGACATATTGTCATGTATCCCTGAGAATAACAGGGACTGATTACCGGAGGGGGAAGTAACATTTCTGTATTTATTAAAATGTTTATATCCCAAACCCAAATTATATTAATTGAACATATTAATAACATCTCATGAGTATCTTACATTCAATGGAAATAAATAAGCCACATATTCACTTCTGCTTATCTGATTCATTCCGTTCTTCAACACCGGGTTTGCAAGAAAACCTATCAGGTCCAAAAGGCTTTTAAACATAATTTCCAACACACATAGGTGATTAGAGAAGAAAAGGAACAAGAAAGGCCGGAGAGGATTTACAGTGACAGAAGAAAGCTGTGCCCAGGCAAAGTTGTTTTCTTAGCCACATGGGGACCCTGGGGACAGTTGTTAACAGTTCATTCGCGAGCAAGTCAGTGTATAGACAAGGCATTTGGATTCAGTCTTATTTATATACACCCCAAGTGAGACTCCCTCCAGGCACTGCAGACAGGCGTGTGTCCAACTCTGGAAACACCCTGAATGACTCGCCCAAAGAAAACAATTCTAAAACAGATCGAATTTTCTAGGATCAAAATTTCCAGGCCTCCTGCACCGGTCAGAATGGGTCAAATCATTCTTTTCTACCTAGAAAGTCATTCGTGAATGAACTTTGTGAAAAAGGCAATGGTAGCTCTCTGGTTTTATAAATAACATCCTCAGTTCACATTCAAGAAGATTCGAAGGAAAAAGGGAGGCGGGGGGAGGGGGGAACGTTCTTCAAAAGTTACAAGGCAACATGAAAATGTATTGCTAGAGAGAAAATGCTTCCCTCAAGTCTTTCATTTTTAAAGCATCCTTATCTTTTAGAGATTTATCTGAAAGTTTTACTAGTAGATAAAGATATGATGTCTGGAATTTGCTTTCCAAACCATCCAAAGCAGGGGGTGGGAGTCAGTGAGTAAATGGATGAAACATAATTTGATATTCTAGAACCCAGGAGTTAATTGCATGATTGGCTACTCTTTTGTAAGTCTGAAATTATTCATAAATACAACATCATCTCTTCACAACAGAAACTCAACTAAGGAGAATTCTTTCAAAGTAAGTGAAATTAATTTCTCACTGGCTTAATACACTATTTACCTTCTCCCTCAACCAAAATTTGCTTGGAAAGATTGAAGGCAGGAGGAGAAGGGGACGACAGAGGATGAGATGGCTGGATGGCATCACCGACTCAATGGACGTGAGTTTGAGTGAACTCCGGGAGTTGGTGATGGACAGGGAAGCCTGGCGTGCTGCAATTCATGGGGTTGCAAAGAGTCGGACACAACTGAGAGACTGAATGGAACTCAACCAAAATTTTAAGGCCAAAGTAAGAACATTTCTGATATTTATTCCAATAAATATTCAATTACACCCAACAAACTCTGAAGTGTGCCAGACACCATGAGAAGCAATGCCAATAGGGAAATTAATAAAACACAAGTGCAGTCATCAGGACTGTGTGAAGGGGCACGCAGAACACAGGAGGTGGGGACACTGGAGACCTTGCTTCGTGAATAAATACACAGGCAAGACAGCGATCCTGCATCGTCAAGAAAGCATAGTCACAGACAGTAGGAGGGACTCTGTTCTACACACCTAGCCAAATGATAAAGATGTTTTCTACAGGGATTCTTGGGAACCCCCAGTGTGCATCCTCTCCCTAATAATGTGATGATTTGAAACCACAGCCCGAACACAGGCACCAGGGAGCCAGCATCTGCCATGTACAGGCTTTGGGGCTTTTGCTGTGGGCGGTTGTTGTTGTTGTTTAGTTACTCAGTTGTGCCTGACTCTTCTGCAACCCCCTGGACTGTCGCCCACCCGGCTCCTCTGTCCATGGGATTTCCCAGGCAAGAATAGTGGAGTGGGTTGTGCCATTTCCTTTTCCATGGCTGTGGGTGCTGAAAACCAAATGCTCAACGACTCCCAGACCCAGACTGTTCTTGCAAAATAACCAGGGTGGATGGGTAAACACGGGAAACAAAGGCAGGGGAGCTTCAAAGTGTGCTAGCTACTACTTCTCAGAGAGCCCAGAGACAAACAGCAAAGTAATAATACTTAAGAGAGCTGTGATATGCAAGAAAAGTTGACCTCACAGAGACAGAAGCTGCAAATGCTTCCCATGGACTAAGACACCCACGGAAATCTTTAATTACTAATAGAAGCAAAATATTTTGCTTCGCCATCTGTTTGCAACTGAGGTGGGAGGGAAAGAGAAATCAAACTTCATGGGGTCTTGATCAACAGGAACGAACCCACTGGGAAATCTTGTCGCCATCATCAATAAATATTTTGTGGACATTCCCAAGAGAGTTGCCACTTAGAGAGTCTTTTGGAAACCAGATCCGAATAGCAACCTCATCCAAGACTCCTGAAACTTCAGTGTGAGAGACTGTCCACTGGTAGACACCAAAGGTCTTAAGGTGGTTTTGACAGAGACACCATCCCTTAAATGCTATCATGCTGAAAACATTTATACAGACGTGCTGAAAACATTTATACAGATGCACAGAAAACAGTAAACAAAAGCCTACACTTTGAAGTGCTTAACAAAGAGAATAGAACAACGGTAAAAGTTTGGCTCTTACCGCTTTCCCTCCTCCACCGTATTTTCAAACTTCTTTAAGTTATAATAACGTCTTGATAACTTAGAAAGATAAAAGTGAGCACGCACGATGAATACAAAAATGATAATGGTCTTACTTCTAATCCAGGAGTCTGTGGTTCGATCAGTAAATAGTTACCCTAAAAATGGGACTTCTAATCAATATACCAGTGTGTCTTCTCATTTTGGGAAACGTTTCTCAATTATGAGCCCTAGTGAGTCACAGCTGGTCTAACATAAAGAGAAAATCTTAATGAACTGAGAATATCAGCACTCTCAAGAATTTCAAGATCCTCCACTATTTGCAAGTCAATATCAAAGTGTTTTTTAAAAAAAAAAAAACTTACCGTGTTTGTAGCACATCTATGTGCAAGAATTCCAAATATTAATGACTATTTTAAGACAGTAATTCTAAGATGTGGTCTGCATTATTTGTTGTTGTTGCTATTCAGCCACTAAGCCGTGCCCTGTTATTATACTCGAAAAATTTTCAAGAGAAAATTTCCTAACTCGGGAGAAATTCAGACAGGAAAAAACTTAAACAGTCCAAATTAGTTTTCCAACATTTACTTACTTAAGTTACTTAGCATTTGATTCATTTTGAGACAATGAAGCCATAAATTATACCATAAAACAAATATTATTTAGTGTAGTTGGCATTCTTCTTAAAAATTTACATGTTTCTATGACCCCTCCAAAGGATGAAATATAAAACATAAGGCAGGTATTTTCAATAAGTAATCTGAGCCCATTAAAACAGATACCACACTCTTCAAATCCATCAGCGTTTGGCTCTTTTCTGCTCATATTCTTCCATTTCAGTCAAACTTCTTCAGAAAATATAAATGCATGCAGTTAAGGACACACAGAGATCCATGCATGCGAGCACACACACACACACAATGCTACTGCAGAATTTCCAAAGATATTTATTCTGCCCTTCAAGATGGTCTTTTTACTTTTTTCAATGCCCACGTTCATTAGGAAAAAGTCACAGGTCTACATGGTAAAGGCATGAAAAAGATGCCCACAGTCACACGTGAATAATAACGGCTGAGTATGAATGAATGAATTTCTTTGTAATTACTTTAGTGATTGCAATGATCAGACTATATTCACAACCCACAGGTCAACATGCTTCCTGCTATATTTAGTAACAATCACTTTCATAACATTCAAAGCATGAACTGCACATGAAATGTAGATCTTGAAACAGTTACTATACCAGAACTGGACTGGTGCTCGGATGGCAGATGACAGACTGATGTGAAATGATGTGGATCAGACAGAATAGGAAAGAGAATGAGCTGAATGCAAGAGACAGAAGAAAAAGATTGATTATTAAATATTAGCGAAAGCACCCATCACCAACATTGAGAACAGCAATAAAGAAATAAAAGACAGACAATTCTGACAATCACCGTTGTTTTTTGGTCCCTCCCCTAAGGGGGGGTGGAAAAATCACTCAATGTTAATTAGATCATTAATAACATGTGGCACTGTTTTCCCTATTATCTCTTTCCCTCTGAAGAATAAAATCGGCTCCACTAATTACAATAAAGTGTCTCCTAAAGAAGCAGTCAGCTTTAGAAGGCACCTGGCTCTGGGTACACTATATAATTTACCCTACACAAATGCTTTTCTGGGGACCATCAATTTCTCAAAGTACACACCAAAGTTTTCTGTTTTTAAACTGAAGAGATGTAAGAGTGTTCCACACCATATTGTTTTTGTCTCTAGTTCTATGTTTTTTGGGGGAAAAAAAAATCTGAGGATTCAAGAAAAACAATAAAAACCTTTTATTGTTAGAGAAAGGGATGTATGTCACAATGACACCATTAAAATCCCATCAAGTGATAAAACCCTTTATAAGGGCAGCTGGTCAAACTCATTAATTAAAGATGGTCTCTAAGTTGCCCTGACAGTTGTCCTTCATTGCCTTAGTTTCTATCAAAGCAAGTACCTAAAAGTACCTAAAATCACTATTTTCCCCACTGTTTAATTTTTCACCAATATTTATTGCTAAACTCTAACACACCCTCCAATTCCTGATGGAGTCTATGCCAGTGTATACAGGAGGCGCCAGAGCAACACTACTCTTTGGAAGGCCCCTCCAGAGTTCAGCTAATATGAAAAACCCAGAGTCCTACTTCTGACACCTTCAGCTGCAGTTCTGAGAATAACTCCCACAGCTCGGCAGAATATTAATGGGTCTCCAAAGAATCATGCTAATCTATAAATAAAGGATGCAGAAATCCTCAATAGACTAATTTTGTTAAGTAATTAAAATAAAAAATGTGAACAGAAATGCCATTATCTTTAAAAAGCTAGAATTCGTGTACATGAAGGAGTTGAAGCATGCAATGGTGTATCATTTATTTTTAACACCCATGTGGGGGCTGATTTTCAGCTCTGCCCTGAAACAAATGGTCCTTCTACTTTTCCTCCAGAGAGATGATCTGATACGCTTATTTGAGCCACAGTATTCTATTTCTCCTTCACATGAAGCCAGATTTTTCCCTTACCAAGTCCTAGTCATTCGTACTTTTTGTTAAGTACAAAAATTGCTGATGGCAGAAGAACTGAGTTACTAGTTGAGATAGTGAAAGTTATTCCATATTTATAAACCACTTGTATTCACTGAGGGCTTCCCAGGCGATGCTAGTGGTGAAGAATCTACCTGCCAGTGCAGGAGACATAAGAGAGTTGGGTTTAATCCCTGGGTCGAGAAGATCCCTGGAGTAGGAAATGGCAACCCACTCCAGTATTCTTGCCTGGAGAATTCCATGGACAGAGGAGCCTGGCGGGCTACAGCCCACAGGACTCTACAGTCCACAGAGTTGGACACAACTGAAGCAGCTTAGTACGCGCATGCTGAATGAGAAGGTTCAAAACATCATTGGATTGATTCATCCAGCTTCTTCTAGGATAAAATTATGACAAGGTTTCCACTTTCCCTTTAGTGGTCTCAGAGAAGACCATTTCACTCCCCTAAGAATATATTCTAGGCCCTTCCACCCCTTACGGACCATCTTCCAGACGACTGACAGTTCTTGCAGCCATCTACTTGGCACAAAGGAAGCCATCCAAGTTTGGAGCGGCCAGATAGAGATTAAAAACCTCCTCTGCAGGCCTGCCTGGTGACTCAGTAGTAGAGAACCCACCTGTCAAAGCAGGGGACATAGGTTCGATCCCTGATCTGGGAAGAGGCCACCTGCCAAGGAGCAACAAAGCCGAGGCACTTCAACTGAGCCTGTGCTCTAGAGCCTGGGAGCCGCAATCACTGGCCCAAGTGCCCTAAAGCCCGTGCTCCGCAACGAGAAGCCACTGCGATGACAAGCCTGCGCACAGCAGCTAGAGAGTAGCCTCCGCTGGCAGCAACTAGAGAAAAGCCCAAGGAGCAACGAAGACCCAGCACAGCCAAAAAGTAAATAAGCAAATAAAAGTACTGAAAGGGAAAAAAAACAAAAACAAAAAACCTCCGTTGCAAGTGACTATGACCGTGATGTGAGCTCAGGCAAGGAACCAGGGCTTTCTGAGCCTCGCCTTCTCATATGTACAATGGGGACGTACCATTTCTTCTCAGACTCGACATGACTACCAAATAAGATTATTAATGCTGCTAATTAGGAAAAAGAAAAACCTGACATGTAAGAAAAGCCCCATTCTTTCCTCTTTCCCTTTTCTCACTCAAGGCAATCCAGTTCACCTAGCTGTCACTCAAGGAGGATCAAAAAAATGAAAGTGGGCTTACCATGAAAATGATCACGAAGTTTCTATAACTTAAGGTGTAAGCAGAGGAAGGCAGTTCAATCCCTTGCCACTTTAAAGAAATAAAGAGGCTAATTGTGTATTTACGGAAAGGAGAATTTCTCATCATGGACCACAAATCTGACATCTATTTCAATGTTTTCCTACCCTAAAGATACCCATGGTGTATTCAGTTCAGTTCAGTCGCTCAGTCGTGTCCGACTCTTTGCGACCCCATGAATCACAGCACGCCAGGCCTCCCTGTCCATCACCAACTCCCAGAGTTCACCCAAACTCATGTCCATCGAGTCGGTGATGCCATCCAGCCATCTCATCCTCTGTCGTCCCCTTCTCCTCCTGCCCCCAATCCCTCCCAGCATCAGAGTCTTTTCCAATGAGAACTTTTCGCATGAGGTGGCCAAAGTACTGGAGTTTCAGCTTTAGCATCAGTCCTTCCAATGAACACCCAGGGCTGATCTCCTTTAGAATGGGCTGATTGTATCTCCTTGCAGTCCAAGGGACTCTCAAGAGTCTTCTCCAACACCACAGTTCAAAAGCATCAATTCTTTGGTGCTCAGCTTTCTTGACAGTCCAACTCTCACATCCATACATGACCACAGGAAAAACCATAGCCTTGACTAGACGGACCTTTGTTGGCAAAGTAATGTCTCTGCTTTTGAATATGCTATCTACATTGGTCATAACGGTATATTAGAAACTGTCAAAGAGCAGGTTACAAATAGTGCAAGTGATAAAGTGTTGTTTTGATCGCTCAGTCGTGTCCAACTCTTTGCAACCTCATGGACTATAGCCCGCCAGGCTCCTCTGTCCATGGGATTCTCCAGGCAAGAATACTGGAGAGGGTAGCCATTCTCTCCCCCAGGGGATCTTCCTGACCCAGGGATTGAACCTGGGTCTCCGCGTTGCAGGCAGATTGTTTACCATCTGAGACACCTGGGAAGCTCCGTGCACATAATATGATGCCACTGAATACACGTATGTGTCCTTGTGGCAAACAGAGACCAGGGACAAACACCAAAATGTTCACCGAGGTGACTTCTGAATTTTGTGAGCAAGGGTGCCTTAATTTTCGGCTTTGTTCTTTACCTAAATTCTTTACAACTTGTGCAATGAGCACATAATAGGCTTTGCACAAATCTATCAAGAATACATGTTGCAAGAAGCTACTAAGAGAATCCCTCTCCTCCTAGTGTGGAAGAAATCACATCCATCCATTATGCGTATATCACAAGAGGATCCAACACTGCTCTGTTATGAAATAAAGGTGTTCTTTTAAGAATCCTCCTCTGCCACCCGCATCTGAGTGTCCGTGGAGTCCTCCAACGCAAACAACCCCAAGTGGCCTCATACCTTGCAGATCAGCTCCAGGGTATCCCGGGCCGTGTCCCCCGGCCGGACAACCGTCAGGGCTGGCTGATTGTTCGGTAGACAGAACCAGGACGGGGTGAAATACTCGTGGACCCAAATGTCACAGTCAGGATTGTGCTGGTGGACGGCGGGTAAGACCATTTCTTTCTCCCTCTAGGATAAGAAATAAAGTTAGCAGAGCAGCAAGTCAGTCTCTGAGGATCTCAGACCCCCTGATAGCACATGGGGATTATCTATTCTGAAGAAAAGGGCCCGGCGGCAGAAGTGTGGTGGCAGGAGTGAAGGACAGAGGGGACTCTCAGAGAGAGGAATAAATTATAGAGAAAGGAGCTTTCTGGGGGTGGGCGAGATGTCTCAGGTGAGATGCAGACCTCACACCTGACCCATGGCATCCACAGGTGGGCACTGCATGACTGAGTGGATATCAAAGTTTGGAAGAAAGAAAGAAATGGACCATTCATTCAGTTCAGCTTTCTTGCTATGATTTCTTCCACAAACCCACTTCAAATTTAGAGCTGAGAGTCCTCCGGCAAGACTGTACCCTGATGAGCTGTTAAGTTTCAAAGGCAACCAGGAGGCTCCAAGGAAATTCTTAAAGATGGTGTTCCAACACAAGCTATTGACAACCAGCATCATTTCTGTGCTCACATTTAACCTTTGGCACAGCTCTGGGAGAGACAGAGAGCTACATTTCCTTTATGAGGTGCAGAGAACTCCACAGATGAGCTTTCTGCCTTCTCTCAGGCTGTTGCCATCAGTCCATCCTCTGAATCAGGGAATAGTACCAAGTTTCTAAGAGTGGGAGGAGCCATGTCCTACCTACGTACTCAGCAGCTGGGCTATATCTAAGCCAGCTAAACAGCTAAAGCAAAAAACACCCCACAGGTTGATGAAATATTAGGAACCTAGTCTCTCTGGAGTAAGCAAAGAAATAATTTCTTTAGATTTTAGCAAGGTAAAAATAATGCTGATGCTCAACAGGTGGTAAGAAATAAGCCTTGATTATTGGTTTATATCCACAGATTGGTAAATATGTACCCATAGATTACTGAAAATGTGCTGCCATCAGCAGATTATAAGAAGAAACAAGTTTCCAAATGGAAGCCTGAGAGGTGGTAATGTAACACCTTCCGTACCTAAAAAGATCAGGTCCCAGAATAGGGGACATGTTTCTATAAAGGCTACTAAACCAAATTCTTCAATGGAGAAGACAATTTCAGCTCTGCCTTTGAATAGTTTGGCTTTCACAGATAAATTGAACCCCAGGGAAGGCACTGTCAAAACGCAATAAACTTGCCCAAATCCCATTAACTGTAATTGGAATCTTCCCACTCTGTCCCCACATGCCACCTTAAAGAAATGCTCTTAGCACTAGATCAGCCCAAATTTTGCATCTAAACTGCTCTTCGAGTACAAGGCATTCCAGCCAAGGAGTAAAAACAAAGGGGTATCTCGGAAAAATGAAAAGAGCGACAGAAATCCAATGGAACAATTTTTGCAGTTTCCAGGATCTGTGTACCTGGGGAACACATCCCTACATTAAAAGTGTACTAATTATGGTATTCAGGATGAATTACCTAACTTCAGACATGAATACATGAACACAGAAACTGTGCTTGGATTGCATGTAAGGACAGTGACTTAACTTCATGAGATTTCATCAGAAAGAGACGGTGGTTATTGATGAGTATTTCCAAGGACAGCTATCTTGATATCCACAATGACATAATCCAGGAGTAGTTAGGTATCAAAGGGAGAAAAAGGTCCCTTCGTGACCACACTTCTCCCCACTCCCCCCAGTAGCCAGAACCCTGATTTCAGAGGCTCGGCTCTATCTAGAACATGTGACAAGCCACTGCCTGGTTGCATGGCAACTGAAAGCTGAACTCTGTCATATTGATTCTGAGTCAGTGAATGGAAGGATCATACCAAGGTCACATTATCAACATCAGAATTCCCACCCCTTCCCCAACAAAGAGCCTGCTGGTATCATCATTAGGGTCTTTCAAATGAGGGATGTCCATTCATTTAGAGGCTGAAAATAGCAGCCTAGGGGAAAAAAAAATCAATATTCTTTATGGGCTTTCAATCAGAGCAGTTTGAAAGACCCTTTTAAATCCAAGCACAAGGTTAAACCAAGTCTGGAGATTTGTAACTGGATGCTTGTCTTAGAAGGCAAATGCATGTTTTATTTTTGAAAGAACATACCATTAGAACAGTTCTGTGAAATTAATCGAAGCAAAATAGCATGTGTGGGTAGAGAGGGCGATCAGTACAGACTCACCTCTTGGGAAGGAAGTTGTTTACGAGAGGAACTTACAATGGCATGAAATATTCTGCTACCCAGAACCCCAATTTCCTCCCTTATTCTAGACGGAAATAAACATTCAAATGAAAATTACTGAAAATGTTATGTCAGCAGGTGAACGTCTTACTGTAATCAAGTTTTCCATCTCTTCTCGACCAGTTACATAATTTTAAAGGACTGATTATTTCAGTTTCTAATACTGAGTCTACTTAATTTTAGGATCCCAAGAAACCATTGCACTGTGTAATGTTGAGGTATTTGTGGTACTTTTAGAAAAGGAACATGTGTTTATTTTTACCTTGCCATCTGGAACAGTGTCGTCAAATATTCCCTCTAAAGATTTCTTTACAGCCTCAGTTCCCTCACCGAACACCTGCATATACAAAAGTATCATCTTAAAAAGGAATTTGGGCAAAAGAAGCATGAGAAGGGGATGGAAATGGGCACGGCTGTTAGAAAACATTACAAGAGTTTCACATACTCACACATCAAACTCTAAAGTAGGTAAAACAATTTACAGGCTAGCAGACCATGAAAACCACTCCTCTGTCGGGATCACTCCCCAACTCTCGGACAATTTTTTAACATTGGCTTATTAGAGCTAGATTCTTTTCTTTAAACTTAGATGAATTAGCTTACAAATGCAATGGACTGGATTCTTTCACAATGAAGAGTTTCAACTACAGTGCCACACACCTAATCAGATATTTACCAATAACAATTAGTTTACATTTTAATCTTCAGAACTAAGAGGTCTTCCCTGACGGTCCAGTGATTAAGACTCCACATTTCCAACGCAGGGGGCATGGGTTTGATCCCCAGTTTGAGATCTGAGGTCCCAAATGCCACGAGGTGTGGCCAAAGAATTTAAAAATAAACAAATACATAAATAAAAAACTTAAAAATCCTCAAAACCTGAGAACATACATTTAGAATTATATTACCGCAACACCATGGAAAAGTTTCTTATTTAAAAAATAGAAACTTGTCTACCCTTGGAAATTTAATGAATCCTACAAACTTAAGATATGACTGTGCATTGGGAGATTAGGTTTGACATATACACAGTACCATGTGTGAAAATGAACAGCTAGTGGGAAGCTGGTGTATAGCGCAGGGAGCTCAGTTCAGTGCTCTGTAATGACCTAGATGGGTGGGATGAGAGATGGATGGGAAGGAGGTCCACAAGGAGATATATGTATGTATAGAGCTATACGTGTATCTAGCTGATTCACCTCATTGCACAGCAGATACTAATACACCGTCGCACAGCAGTTATAATCCAATTTAAAAAGATATGACTGAAACCACATCAGGGTACCCATGCCACTAGGCAGTCAAAACCCAAACACGTGAACATGAGAAATTTTACATCCTGGCTCTCAACTGATGGTGTACTGTTGGTATAAAGTATGGAATTAAGAAAAAGGTTTTGCTCCAAAGCAAGTGAGATATATAGAAACATACAATTTTTATCTGTTTCAAAGTAATAAAGTAACAGGTAAATTCCTATTGGTATGCTTATGGCTAAGAGGTTTTTTAAAACTAAGAGAGAATAACAAGAATTGGTTATAGAAAAAAAAAAATTAAAAAAAAAAAAAGAATTGGTTATATAAAATCACATGATCCTTTGATTAAAAGAAATAGCTAAAACTTCTTTTGGATTTGTTTAAATTCAGGCATATATTTCAGCAGCAATGGACTATAACATAAGTGGGCACCCATAAAGTAGAAGCATATGAATGAAAAGCTCCTTTTTTAAGATATTTTTTATTTTATTTTATTATTTGATTTATTTATTGGCTGCTCGTATGGCATGTGGGATCTTTGTTCCCAAATCAAGGATGGAACCCATGCCCTCTGCAGTGGAAGCACCAAGTCTTGACCACTGGATCGCCAAGGAAGTCCCTGAAATAAGGCTTTTAACAGAAGAGAAATGCAATTCGAGTTGCCAACTACAAATCCTGGCATGTACTTATAGTGATGGTCTGAGTCACCTGTAAGGCCAATGGAGGCACACAGAATGAGGCAAGAAATGCTGACTGCTGAGGTCACCTTTTTGCATGTTTAATCAAGAGTCATCAAGTCTTGTGTGTGATTGTTTCTGCTGAAATATTGACTTTCCTCCAGTTTATTCTTTGAATTTACACAGAAGCAAGACCCCAGGCAGCCAACTTGACGGGCTTCTCTCCCCAAAGACCAGAGAACAAACAGCATGACTGCTCAGGCTCTCCCCACCTGCTCATCGTTTCTACATCCCAGGTAGAAATCATGAGCATGGTGGGCAGCTAAGGACTTCGTACCTCAGCGTTCAGGCCTAATTTCTCTTTTAAATGTCATTGCTAAGTAAACTAATGTCTGAACTAGCCAAATAAACGAGATCTTTTTTTACTGAGTCAGTCAATGGACCTGTCTCACTTTGCATAAGGGTTCAGAGTGAACAGGTCAAATTGGCAATACTAATCATGACTTCAAAATGCACAGTGCCTCTGCAGCTCATGGACTGGACATTCTCCCCCTCTCCTAAGTTCTTTCCATGCCTATCATCAAAGCAGCTCTGGGGCCACTTGTTTTTCAAAGCCAAAGGAAATGACAATGGAAAGAGAGTTCCCCAGAAGTAACTCTGGTAGGAAAGTGGCCTTTGCTAGTAAAAGTCAAAGTGATGAGGCCAGAGCATTTGGGTATTAGAGACCCAGTGATGGAGCACCCTAGCGGGTACTACTCATGATGCACTGAGACAGGTCCCCTTCAAGCCCCGCCACCTTGGGAGATGGACGTCACAGCGGTGAGTACGCGCTGTCAGACGCCTGGTTCCTCATATTGATATTTTAACATCAACCCCAAACAGTCAAGGGCAAAGAAATAATCAGATTGCCCTGGAGGCGGCCTTTGATCCAACGCCAGAGGAAGCATAAAAAGACTGCTCAGGTGCCCACTTGGCTTCATCATCAAGCCCTGCTTTTTTCCAGAAGACTCAGGAAGAAGTGCACTTTCAGTCCGTCTGTAATTAACCAGGGTTTGGAAAGGATGCAGGTGGGGGACGGGAGCTTGGTGATAGACTAATAGCAGAGTTCAGTGTTGTGGGTGTACATTATCTATTTAAAGCATCTAGCACAACCAACTTCTTTGCTTCAGCTAGTTGAAGTGGTGTAACACTGGGTGTATCAATCAAGAAACAACGCACACATGCACGCACATCCCCAAAGTGACGTGTCCGCGGAAGTAACCTACGCTTGCTTTCTCATCCACCCTGGAACCCACCTGATTGATGCTTGGGCGTCCCTGCTTCTTTTTAGAGGTAGTGTCCAGACCCCAAAGAGAAGAAAACCTGCTCCTTCTCTTGCTTGCAGATCGGGACATGGCCTGAGTACGTCTTCTGACTCCAGTTTCACCAGTGCGGGCAGCCACCTGAGGACGGCAAGAGGGACCATCAACGAGAGGTAGTCAGGACCACTGACAGTTCCCCAAAGTCCCCACTAAGTCCCACCCTCCAAAAGTCTCACGTCTGCCAACACTGAGCCCACCACCCAAAGCATTTCATCAATGACTCACACATATGGGTACTTTGAGAGTCCTTTCTAGATTCAAACTATAAACGAAAGCTTGGCAAACTCAATCGCTGTCTGAAATAATCAGTTGCTGTTGTTGCTCAGGTACTCAGGCACGTCTGACTCTTTGCAACCCCATGGACTGCAGCACACCAGGTTTCCCTGTCCTTCACTATCTTCCAGAGTTTGCTCAGACTTTCATCCATTGAGTCGGTGATATCCAACCATCTCATCCTCTGTCACCCACTTCTCCTCCCATCCTCCATCTTTTCCAGCACCAGGGTCTTTTCCAATGAGTCAGCTCAGTAAAAATACATAATAACAGTAACAGAATGTAAACTAGGTTTCCGAGAAATCAGATGTCCTTCTGGTCACAGTCCCAAACTCTAGCAACAAGTTAAACTAACGATACTTTTTTGAGATTCTCTCTAAATGATACAGAGTTGTTCCTACACCCTAACAAAAACCAGTGATGGAGTGTCAGCAAAAACAGTGAAAACAGCACATTTGGGTGCCTGTGATTTCATACTGAATCTAAATTTACCCATCTCTTCTATTTTGTTTTCACAGAATTACATAAAATTACTTTCCTCATTAAGCAAGTGATGGTTGTCCCCCAATATTAATCACTTCTTGGCCTTGGTCAGAGAAATCTCAAAAAAAGTTGAGCATCTGGCTGCCCCAAGTGGACCCATTTTCCTTGTAGCAGGGTGTGGGATAGTGATGAAGTTCTGGTCAAAGGGAAGTAGAAAGGTTATTTATAATTTCCAGGAAGGATCCTCAGAAGGAGGGGGATTTCCATTATCCTTCGCTCCCCTCTTTCCTAAAACGTCATGTTAGCTAGTTCAGGGCATTGGGATGGAAGCATTTTCAAGGATTACAGAATAAGATGGAAGGGATCCAGGTCCATGAAAGACGGTGAAACCACGTCATAGCCTTGCATGTCCCATGTTCAGGTGAAAGAGGAATAAGAGTTGTATTTCCTCAATCGTGATTTTGTAACATATTTAATTTCAAACATGCATAGAAAAGGCTAGATGACATTTTCCTCCTTATTTTTATAGGATATATTTTGCACAGCAAAAGAGAGCAAAAAAATGTTTCCCAAAACATGAAAACTACCACTGTTAATACTTGGTTACATCCTTCCTGACTTTCAAATCAGATCAGTCACTCAGTCGTGTCCGACTCTTTGCGACCCCATGAATCGCAGCACGCCAGGCCTCCCTGTCCATCACCAACTCCCGGAATTCACTCAGACTCACGTCCATTGAGTCCGTGATGCCGTCCAGCCATCTCATCCTCTGTCATCCTTTTCTCCTCCTGCCCCCAATCCTTCCCAACATCAGAGTCTTTTCCAATGAGTCAACTCTTCGCATGAGGTGCCAAAGTACTGGAGCTTCAGCTTCAGCATCATTCCCTTCAAAGAAATCCCAGGGCTGTTCTCCTTCAGAATGGACTGGTTGGATCTCCTTGCAGTCCAAGGGACTCTCAAGAGTCTTCTCCAACACCACAGTTCAAAAGCATCAATTCTTCGGCGCTCAGTCTTCTTCACAGTCCAACTCTCACATCCATACATGACGGAAAAACCATAGCCTTGACTAGATGAACCTTTGTTGGCAAAGTAATGTCTCTGCTTTTGAATATGCTATCTAGGTTGGTCATAACTTTCCTTCCAAGGAGTAAGTGTCTTCTTAATTTCATGGCTGCAGTCACCATCTGCAGTGATTTTGGAGCCCAGAAAAATAAAGTCTGACACTGTTTCCACTGTTTCCCCATATATTTCCCATGAAGTGATGGGACCAGATGCCATGATCGTCATTTTCTGAATGTTGAGCTTTAAGCCAACTTTTTCACTCTCCACTTTCACTTTCATCAAAAGGCTTTTGAGTTCCTCTTCACTTTCTGCCATAAGGGTGGTGTCATCTGCATATCTGAGGTTATTGATATTTCTCCCGGCAGTCTTGATTCCAGCTTCTTTCTTTCAGTCCAGCATTTATCATGATGTACTCTGCATATAAGTTAAATAAGCAGGGTGACAATATACAGCCTTGACGTACTCCTTTTCCTATTTGGAACCAGCCTGTTGTTCCATGTCCAGTTCTAATTGTTGCTTCCTGACCTGCATATGGATTTCTCAAGAGGCAGGTCAGGTGGTCTGGTATTCCCATCTCTTTCAGAATTTTCCACAGTTTATTGTGATCCACAGAGTCAAAGGCTTTGGCATAGTCAATAAAGCAGAGATAGATGTTTTTCTGGAACTCTCTTGCTTTTTCCATGATCCAGCAGATATTAGCAATTTGGTCTCTGGTTCCTCTGCCTTTTCTAAAACCAGCTTGAACATCAGGAAGTTCACAGTTCAAATATTGCTGAAGCCTGGCTTGGAGACTTTTGAGCATTACTTTACTAGCGTGTGAGATGAGAAGCAAACATGTATATAATATTTTTACAAAAATGGAAATGTACTAAATGCATATGGCAATTCTGTCATCTACACTTAAAATTGATGCTTTTGAACTGTGGTGTTGCAGAAGACTCTTGAGAGTCCCTTGGACTGCAAGGAGATCCAACCCATCCATTCTGAAGGAGATCAGCCCTGGGATTTCTTTGGAAGGAATGATGCTAAAGCTGAAACTCCAGTACTTTGGCCACCTCATGTGAAGGGTTGACTCACTGGAAAAGACTGTGATGCTGGGAGGGATTGGAGGCAGGAGAAGAAGGGGATGACAGAGGATGAGGTTGCTGGATGGCATCACGGACTCGACGGACGTGAGTCTGAGTGAACTCCAGGAGTTGGTGATGGACAGGGAGGCCTGGCGTGCTGTGATTCATGGGGTCGCAAAGAGTCAGACACGACTGAGCGACTGAACTGAACTGACTGACTGACACTTAAAATATGATACTCATCTTTTTATTAAAACAAATTTTAACTTTGGAGAGAAAAACATATATTTTTTTTTTTTTAAGGAAGCTAACCTCCATTGAGATATTTGCAAGGTGCCAGTGTACATGCTCAGTAATTCAGTTGTGTTTGACTCTTTGCAACCCCTACGGACTGTAGCCCACTGTAGCCCAACAGGCTCCTCTGTTTATGGGATTTTTCCAAGCAAGAAAGACTTGACATTTTCTCCTCCAAGGGGATCTTCCTGACCTGGGAATTGAACCTGCATATCCTGCATTACAGGTGGATTCCTTCACTTGAGCTACCAGCCAGGAACCCAGACAAATACTTAAATGTTCAGGAAGGGACCACACCAAACCTACATCCGCCGCTGTGATCGCCTGCATCAAGCAACAGGTGCAGGAGCTCTGAGACTTTATGGACTTTCAAATCCATAGAGTCTTTGCAGGCAATCCTTCGGGCTGGAACTTTATCCCACAGGTGGTAAGCAGAGTCCCAGGAACCTACGGGAACTTCTGCCAGGAGGTCTCGACAGGCCACCCACGGGCTCTCCTTTCAAACGAGGGAGTGCAAGGAGGTATAGCGAGTTGGGCTTGAAATGAAACTTCCCCACCCACTCTTTGTTGCCGGAGGTAAATATCTCAGAACCTACTTGTCATAGATTCCCACACGGGCAACTCCCCATGTGATGGCTGCCAACTAGCCGCCTTCTCGTGGATGAACACTGTTGGGTAACACCCAGGGGCCCCCTCAGCAGTGAGTACACTGGCTGCAAGGCACACCTTCCTGAGGTTTTCAGCATTGACAGGGTAAACACCCTGGAACCCCAGTGAGTAGACTGGCAAAGACCCCCACCCCATGTCCATCAGAAACAAGAATCAAAACAGCTTCTCTGCAAGGGTATTAGGGGGAAAGTTTTGGTCCCAAACAAAAAGAAGAGGAGGGAGCTTGAAAGGTCTTGCATTTTCTCAGCTTCAGACATAAGCAGACCTAGACGGGGGCAGGTAAATATGTGGCACTCAACACAACAGTGGGAGAACTGCCCCAGGGAGAGCTCTTACCACAGATGTACTCAAGGTGTTAGGGGAGCAAATGTCACACAACAATAAAGGACACATTTTTATGTTAAATATGTAAACATTTTTTCTTCTCCATTTCATCGCTTTCTAAGCTAAAGGTAAACAACGGTTGTAAAAGGAATAAATGACAATGTGCTAACATACAAAGATACTCACATAACGATGTCAAAATCAGTTAAGCTTATGGTCACAAAATGAAGCTAATGGTCACAAAATGAAGCTAAGAACCACTGAATAAATGGTATTAAAGGTAAAAATTCTAGAGAAGAATAAATGGTATTAAAGGTAAAAATTCTAGAGAAAAAATGTTCATGTGGTCTCAAATTTATAAAGATATATTTACGGACATATACAGGCAGATACACATGCATGCACACACACACAATTGTCCATCAATATCCATGGGAAACTGGTTCTTTAGGACCCCCAAGGAATCAAAATCCTCCCATGCTCAAGACCTTATATAAAATGGCATAGTATTTATATATAACCTACATACCATCTCCTATGTATTTTAAACATCACTAGCTTATTTATAATACCTAATATAATGTATATTCTATGTAAATAGGTGTAAGTACAATGTAAATGCTATGGAAATCGTTGAGCAAATTTGTTTTTTGCTTTTTGGAACTTTCTGGAATTTATTTTTTTTGAATACCAATCCATGGTTGGTTGAATCCCCAGATGCAGAACCTGCGGAAATGAATGGTCAAGTCTGTGTGTGTGTGTGTGTCTGTGTGTGTGTGTGTGTGTGTGTGTCTGGTGTCTGTGTGTATCACAGCACCCATCAATATCTGAACTTTTGTGTTTATCTGGTGTTGCTGTTTAGTCGCTAAGGCATGTCCAAGCTTGTGACCCCATAAACTGTAGCCCGCCAGGCTCCTCTGTCCATGGAATTAACCCAGGCAAAAATAACTAGGGTGGAGTGCCATTTCCTTCTCCAGAGGATCTTCCTGACCCAGGGATGGAACCCATGACTCTCGGGTCTCCTGCATTGCAGGCAGATCCTTTACCGCCGAGACACCTGGGAAGCCCTTGTGTTTATCTGATTGCTTACTTATTATCCATCTTTCCCACAAGAATATAAGCTCCAATGGGACAAGAACTCTAGATTCATTCACTGCTATAACCCTAATCAGAGGACAGTACGGACATATGCCAGGCACTCACATTTATTTGTTGACTGAATGAATAAATAAACAACAAACAAACAAGAAAAAGCACAAGCAGAGATTCTATATAACACAGTTATAACAATTAAACGGCAACTCTGGTTTCTAATTTTGGACAGAGTCCAGAAGAGAAACTCAAACAACCATAAATGTGCTCAGTTCCCAGCTGACCAGTTGGTTTAGTTCTGTTTAACAAATGGACTGTTTTATTTAAGGTTCTGATAGTAACCACTCTAAACTGCTGGGAACCTCATAAGCTGCGAAAGTTACTGCTACTCTCAAGACAATAATGACTCAAAATGAGCAAAGAGATTTAGATGGAAGGGGAAAAAAAAAAGCTGGCAAAAGAACTGTTGGACAAGAGCTCAAGAGTTTCTCAATGATCTTTGCTCACACAATGCCTCTCTTTGTGGCCCGTACCTGATTACTCTATCATTCTGTTCATCTGTGCAAACAAGAACAATGATAACCTTCTTTCAAAGAGTACAGTGGGGACCCTTCAGTTAATTACTGAGCATGATGAGAAGTCGTCCTGGTCAATGGAGCTTAAATTGTGCTCGAATCTCCTCCCCTAGCCCCATTGCCCTGACACCTCCTCCTTCCATGCTCCCCACTTAAAAGTAGGGGAAAAAAAAAAAAAGATCTGGACAAAGGCTAAATTGAAAAATGTTTCAACCCCAAGGGAAAAGAACATTCTCTGGGGTCAAACGACAAGGAGAGAAGGAAAAAAAAAAGTATCCAATAAATGAGACAGTAAAAACTCCCTGCCCAGAACCTTCTATAAAACGTACAGCAACAAATAGGAACAGACACCCAACAGGCTTGCTTAACTGGTCCAGTCCCACTGAAACCCCTCATGGAAAAGAGAAGTTTGCAATGACACACAAACACCCAGATACACGTCACAGATGTAGCTAGCAAAAAAAAAAAAAAAGAAAGAACAAAGAAACAGAGACTGGCACGTGTGGAATTAAACATTCTCCTTTAAAATCACAGGCTGAATAAAGCTAAAAGTTACTAACCCTTCCACTCCCATTGTCAGCTGGTCAGATTTTAAAAGCCTGCCCATCAAAAGAAAAGCACACACAAATCATAGACATTGAGACAGAGGAGATTAGAAAGTCTGGAGATAAATTATGGAAGGATAATTTAGTGGCTTTTATTTCATCATCTCATTTTAGAGGGACTTCCCAAGTGGCGCTAGTGGTAAAGAATCTGCCTGACCAATGCAAGAGATGCAGGTTTGAACCCTGAGTTGGGAAGATCCCCTGGAGGAGGAAATGGCAAATCGTTCCAGTATTTTTGCCTGAAAAATTCCAAGGACAAGAGGAGCCTGGCGGGCTATAGCCCACGGAGTTTCAAAGAGTCAGACACAAGCACGCACAGGAGAGATTAGCTTCAGTGGCTTTGAAGAAAATAATAGAAACACAGAAGTTTTAGGTGGACAGCAAGATTATTTTCTCCAAAGTTTATCAAGCCCAGGAGAAGGAAACAGCCATTTGGATGGCTTGGGATTTAGTATTGGGTTGGCTGAAAAGTTCGTTCGGGTTTTTCCATAAGAACTCAAATAAACTTTTTGGCCAACCCAGTAATAACACTGATGCACCATCATGGGGATCAAACTTCCTACATAAGAAGGTGAAATAAAGTGTTAGTTGCTCTGTCATGTCCCAGTCTTTGCCACCCCAGGACTGTAACTTGCCAGGCTCCTCTGTCCATGGAATTCTCCAGGCAAGAATACTGGAGTGGGTAACCATTTCCTACTCCAGAGGATCTTCCTGACACAGGGATCAAACTGAGGTCTCCAGCATGCAGGCAGATTCTTTAGCGTCTGAACCACCAGGGAAGCCCTTTCCTTAGTAAGACTGCTGCTTCAGTTGATGACATTCTCACAGTGTGGTAAACAAGAATTTTTCTCACAATTACTTTGCAGAACAGGCAAACTAAGATTTGGTTAAGTTACAAAGCAGTGTCCAGGTCTCACAGAAACAGACCAAGAGCCACAAACTGAAGACCGTTTGCAAGATTAATTGATCACAGCCCTTGGACCCAGTGCCACTAAAAAAATAAGACTTAATAGCTGTACGGAGAGGTGGTAGCCAGGAGACCAAGAGCTGAGCTGTAATTAGTAGAACAAATCAGGATGCCAGTTCTAATAACTCCAGAAATTGGTTTAAGACTTCTTTAAAAAATGTAAATCTACCCTAATTATCTGAATGATGATGCTAATCTATTTATAAAGAACACAAACGCCTCTGAGTGAATTACAGCTCTGAATCAATTGAAGCGTGCAGCTGACACAGCGCCCAGAGCCCCACAGGAAAGGTTCTCCAAGGCGGCTTCTGGAATCTGGGACTTGACATTCAGTCTCACAGCAAGTGCGCTAAGGTGCAGCACATTTTCAGTGGGTGTTCATTTGGAGAGGCGAAGACCGTGTTGCTCGCATAGCGATGTTTGAGAAGAAAGGAACCCAAAGTACATAAAGCTGTTTGCAATATAGCAAGTACATGAAATTACAGATTGCAAACATACAACTACCCAATCTGCCGCTCTGGAGATCAGATGAAAATTCTCTTCCCCAAGCAACTACTTATGTCGGGCTGAGAAACACAGAAAGGTCTTGACCTTCTTCAAATGAATCAGGTATTTATGGTCATCCAAAACTATGATGGGGGCTTCCCTGGTGGCTCAGACAGTAGAGAATCTGCCTGCAATGTAGAAGACCGGGGTTCAATCCCTGGGTTGGGAAGATCCCCTGGAGGAGAGCATGGCAACCCACTCCAGTATTCTTGCCTGGAGAATTCCATGGACAGAGGAGTCTGGTGAGCCCATGGGGTCGAAAAGAGTCAGACATGACTGGCGACTAACACTTTCACTTTCAAAACTATGATGAAAAAGTGAAAAGGAAGATTTTTAAAGAAATCTGTTCAATATATGGTGTATGTGTCTTCATGTGAGAAACTGAGAGAGAAACACATTTGTGTGTGAGAGAACAAGCTCTCCACTTATCATATCCACAAGAATAACAGAAAAAATATATATTGGGGTTGAAAGCATGACACCACCCAAAAATGACATGAGTTACCCACCAGTTCCCCATGTGAAGAGCTCTTGAGGTAATACCTTTCATATTTTCTTGCACAGTAATTTAGGGCCCATCAAGACCAGCTGAAGTAACAAATGTCAAAAGAGATTCAAATGAAGATTTGCATCCATGGCTGAGAGAGGACGTATCAAAGCCACACAGAGCAGTAAAACTGGAAAACCACTTCAGAGATCCTTGTCAAGTCGTGCTCAGGATTAATAGTCAAGATGGATATTTATCAAAAACACATTAGCTTCTACTCACCAGGGCATGAAAAGATGACACGGAAAAAATTCCAAGGCGGCCCATTGCCACTTTGGTTGGTCGGCTTGCAAAGGCAAGTAGCCTTTTAGGGTTGGGCAGCTCCCCGCCTTGGAGGCTGGCTAGGTAACAGCGGTACCGAAACAGGTCCATTTGGAACTGCTCAAGATTCTGCTCCCAGACAAAGATCTAGAGTGGTGAAAACACGGAAAAAACGAAAGAAGAAAAAGAGAAGGCAAATGTTAACAATTTTATCCCACATAAATGTTACAAATCCACATGTTGCAAAGGTATTAATTTTAATCCTAAAAGGTAAACGACAGGTATCCTAAATTTCTTAGGTAATAACAAGTCCCATTTTGCTGTTTCCATAGCTTACATGTTTTTCTGCAATCTATAGTCCTACATTCAGTATGATACACAGAACATACAGCCTTAGTTGCTCTGCTCCCTCCCATCATAGACTCCTCGTTTGCAACCATGACAGACCATCAGCTCCAGGCTCAGAACCACAAACCTGAGGGAGAAGTAAAAAACGCAGAGGAATTCCAGCCCTGGAGAATTGTATGACTTACCTAGGGGTGGTTTTTCAGAGGAAGATAGAGAAGAAGAAAAGCAAAGTGACAAAATCAGAGACAAATAGGCCGAGAGTTTTGGGAGCAGGTGGGCGGTTGAATGTACAGGATGGGACCGTGGAAAATACTAATGGTGAAGATCCACATTCTGGAACACATAGTTTCAACCACCAAATGGATCCAAGATGTTTCCACATTTTTCCAAGTGGCAAAATAATACCCACCTCCTGCGGCTGATGTGACAGTCGAACAAAGTAATGCAAGAGTAAGAGCTGGAACAGGTATATTGTGAAGGCTCAGGGATCTTGGCTGTGATGTGGATATTAATCAGTGGTTAGCCCAAATATCTATCAAAAGATGAATGGGTAAACAAATTGTGGTGTACACACACGATGGAGTAATATTCAGCCATAAAAGGAACGGAGTGTGCATACCACAACGTGGACCAGTCGGTAAGACATTACACTAACTCAAAGACATTGACACAGAAGGTCACATATTATGCTCCTCCATTTATACAAAACATCCGAAACTGGCAAACCCAGAGACAGAATGCCAGGGGCAGAGAGGAGCAACAGCTTAAAAGATACGGAGTTTCCTTTTGAGGTAGATGGTATTTGGGACTAGACAGAGATAATGGTTACTCAACATTATACATGTACTCAATGCCGCTGAATTGTACACTTTAATGTGGTTAAGTTTGTGTTATGTGAATTTCACCTCTGGTTAAAAAATATATAGAACAGGGTAACAGAGGGAAAGAACAGACAGAGAGGAATTCAGAAGATCATATGCTGATCAATTATTTAAATAGCGTTTATTCACATACTTACTTCCTACATACTAGGCAAAGTTTCAAAATGTTGCTAAATGGCTATCACTGACTTTAATTTTTTCTTTCTTTCTTTCTTTTTGGCAATACCACATGGCATGTGGGATCTTAGTTCCCTGACAGGGATTGAACCAGTGCCCTCTGCATTGGAAGGGCAGAGTCTTAACGTCTGGACCCCCAGGGAAGTCTCTATCACAGACTTTAAAACAACTGAATAGAAGGCAAAATGTCCTCTGTTATCTCACTAAATCTTTCCTTTTTAGCACGAAATACACTTACCTGCATATACAGCAATTATACACATATTTTTAAAGCACACTCTACCTTTACTAAATATAGAAATTTAACTTTATTGAGGAGTCAGGGATGAAGTTAGACCCATCACAGCTGGGCACCAAGTCAACCTGATACCACGGGGAATGAAATCGCAGACATGCCAATTACCCAGATCCCCAAGAACAGCTTGCCACTGGTGGGAGCAGGAGGGCTCCTCTATTAGATTTCTGTTTTTCCTCCAATGTAATACTGTTCCCTTCAGCTCATAACAATCAACTGTGAACAACTGGTGAGAAGAACTGACAGTCAAAATAAAGAATCTAGCAGCCTGGGTGACAGGCTGACAAGGAGGAGATAACCAAGGATATTTCTCGGTTCCAAGGCAGCAGAAACACCCCTTTCAAGACCTGAGGATTGGCCCACGTCTGTACACGGGAGAACAATTACCTGATCTAATATAGTTTTCTTCTTCTTTGAATCCGTGACGGAAGACAGCTGCATCTCGCCCATTTTCTTCATCTTCTCGTCCATGTCAATCTTCTGTTCCAGTTTTTTGATCTCCGACTTCAGCAGCCGGAGCGTGTCCTCTTTGTGGTGGTGTCTTGCCACAGCAGCCGCGCAAGCAGAGTGGATGGCGGTGATCCAGTTCTCCAGCTCCGTCTGGCTGGTGGTCTGTGAGGGGCAGGGTGGGGCCCGAGAAGAAACGGGCACCACAGAGGTCAGCAGAGAAGAACCAGTGTGCATTTCCAGGCAAGCCCTGGCTGGGGGTCAAACAGACGGGTCTACACACCCCGTGGGGAAGGCTAACCTTTCTGACCGCCTTGTTCAGAGAGCAGATAAAACGAGGGCGTCTCAGTCAGACACCACTCCACCCAGACCTCGCTCCCAGGGGCTGTCGGGAATGAGGCCGCCATGTCAGCTCACTCATGTACTTATTGAGCTCAGTTGTTGCAACAGATTGAATCGTTGTATCCAGCCCCCTGCCCCAGATTCAAACATTGAAAACCTAACCCCCAGTGTGATGGTACTGTGTGCTCAGTCTTATCTGACTCCTTGCGACCCCATGGACTGAAGCCTATCATGGAATTTTCCAGGCAAGAATACTGGAGTGGATTGCCACTTCCTTCTCCAAGTGTGATGGTATTAGGAGGTAATGAGGTCGTGGGAGTGGAGGCTTCATACAGGGGATTGGTGCCCTTATAAAAAGAAGCCAAAGAGCTAGCTAGCTTGATAGCTCCATAGACTGCCATCTATGAATCAGGGAACGTGCCCGATCAGACCCCAACCATGTTCCCACCCTCATCTCACACTTCCAGCCTCCAGAATGTTTATAAAGTCACCCAGTCTCGGGTAGTTTGTGACAGCAGCCCAAACCAAAACACTGGCGTATGTGCCAATTCTATCTGCCACTATCGTTTAGTCACTAAGTCGTGTCCGCCTCTTTGTGACCCCACAGATCGCAGCATGCCAGGTTCCTCTGTCTTCCACTGTCTCCTGAAATTTGTTCAGATTCATGCCCATTGAGTCTGTGGACAGTTCTATACAGATAGCTTAGTTTGGGTTTCTTTTTTAACTTCTAATTTTTTTAAATAATGAAAGTATGATAACACATTTACAGGAGACTGGGAAAATACAGAACAAAGTGACATATAGTTCCACTATATAATTATTTTTATAAGTAGATAAATTAAGGTTTTTAGTAGGTGTTTCAGAGAGCTTGTTTTCTTATTGACAGTTGCTATGAAGCAAAGGTCAGTTTTCAGAGGGGACAGGTCAGTTCAGAGGTGACAGTGAAGCCAAGGGATATTACGGCCAAGGAAAATGCGATAACCCTGCCCCCAGTGACCTGCTGTGACCCCAGTCCTCAGGTGCCCTGCCTAAGCCAAGCAGCCATAACACAACTAGGGCTGGGATGGAGATCCAGGAGCTAGAAGTATTACCAACTCAGGAACACAGGGGAGAATCTAGAAATAGCGACCACCCAGGAGAACTCCAGCCACTTAGAATGACCACGTCAAGGGGCTTTAAAGACAATTAACATTGGCGGGAGACAGCCACCAATGAGCAGATGACTTCAAAGTGGGCTTGCTGTAACTCCGGGTGCTCTGAAAGGCAAAAGCTGGGGGGACAGCTCATGTGTCATCATAGGCTATGATTAATTCTCTAGGAATGCAATCAATGAGCATCTCCTTAGAGAAGCTTAGTAAATGCTCAGAAGTTAGCTCAGACCCAACCATGCTTCAGCCTGAACAGAGGATCTCTTTGGCTACTTCAATATTAAACTGGCTGACAGCATCATTTTTCAATCACAAAACATTGTTACTTTTTTGTTTTCTCTCTGATGCATCTTCTTACTTTTCTCACTCATTTGAGCCATGGTGTGAAAATATATTCTACAACAGGACTCCACCCACATAACTGAAATTTAAGTGAAGGTACCACCACTAGGGTTTATGTTATTTCTGAATCTCATCAGTTTCATATCCCACAAATGAAACAGCATCAGATATTACAGTGTCTGCCAGCAGAGACACCACACACCGGGCTAACCTAGGCAATCTGGCCGTTGTTACGTTTACAACAAAACACTTGCCTGTATCTAAGGAAGACTTCAATAAGCTAGACATTCTCCTAAAGAAACAGCACCTGATAAAGCAGATGGACTCATCTCGGTGGGAAAAGAAGAAGAGATAAAGATACTGGAAGTCAAAGGTAAATACTTGTAGGTAGAGAAAGGGAAAAATGCAATGTGTGTATATGAGACTCATCTTTTTATTACATACCTAGGACTTAATCAGCTTCTAATTGGAAGCTTGTAACTGACTACCTTTATCCATTTTACTTCCCACTCCCCCCTTTAATTCTTTAAGTGTTAAAGACTCAGCTGCAAATTTTTAATCTTTAATCTCCTCTTGGAAAGCAATTACCTTCCATTTTGTCTTGATCTATCACTTTAAAGTTATTCCAGAAAAACAGAGTTTAAGATCCTCCCACATATAAAACCACCACGCTTCCTCATGCCTAGTGCAACTGAAATGTTTGCTGTCTCTGGGTTTCTCAACCTCAGTGGGTAATTTGCCAGGTGCAGTTATCCCCCCTACCCCCACCCTTTTAAAAAATCTTACTAGAGAAGGAATCAGTTCAGATGGGAAAACAATCAAGTAAGGATGCTTTTCGAAAAGAAAAATTTCCACAAAGAAAATACCAAGTATTGGCGAAGATATGGAGCAATCAGAATATTCTTACAAGCTGCGGATGCTAAACTGGTGTCACTGGCGTGGAAAACTATTTGGCGCTACCTCCTAAAGGAGAAGGTCTGCACACCTTGTGACCCCCAAAATGCACTCGTGGGTATGTTCTCAAGAGAAATGCATTCCTGTGTTCACCAAAACATATGTCCTGAAAGGTTTACAGCAGTACAGTTTGCAATGGACAAAACTAAAAAGTATCCCAACACCTGTCAACAGGAGAATGAATGAAAAACATGGATGATCGCATAGTGACACATGACACAGCAACGGGAACGAAAGACCGGTGACTGCACACTACAACACGGGAGACGCTTCACACGTGCTGTGTGCTTAGTCGCTCAGTCCTGTCCAGACCTTTGCGACCCCATGGGCGTAGCCCGCCAGGCGCCTCTATCCAGGGGATTCCCCAGGCAAGAACACTGGGGTGGGCTGCCATGCCCTCCTCCAGGGGATCCTCCCAACCCAGGGATCAAACCCAGGTCTCCCGCATTGCAGGCGGATTCTTTACCGTCTGAGCCACCAGGGGAGCCCCACGTAAGACTGAGGAGAAGAAGCCAAACACGAAAGAGTTTAAAGACTCTATTTATGTAAAGTACAAACGCAGGAAAACAAATGTACACTGTTAGAAGTCAGAAGAGTCGTTTGATGGGGATTACGGGGCGGAGGGGAGGTAGCATCTTGAAGGAAGCACAGGGTGTCTCTCGGGTGCTGGCCATATTCTGCTTCTTGATCTGGGTGCCAGTTACATGAGTGTGTGTCACGGGTATGCCCAAGAAACATCATCAAAAAGAGTACTTTTCTGTGTGTACATTATACTTTAACAGAGAGTTTTTAAAAGATCCTTCCCAGATATATCACCCTAATATTGAAGTCCAACTTCTCTATAACTATTCTAAAAATGTTATACTTTAGACTCTTATTTTTCAGGAAAAAGTGTCGCTGGAGGGTTGTAATGGAGGTTCCCAACAGCATGACCTTTTCCAGCATCACCTTCTTTGTCCTCCAAAGTGCCTGGGAGCATCTGACGAACAGCTAGTCCCTTGAGCCAAAATATGCTTTTCCCCTTTGTACGCACAGCTCAGTGGAAACAAGGAGCTTTCAGATGTGAAGGGAGCTGGTGTTTTAACCCATGTGAAAAGGATACTGTGGGGCTCTTTCAGATGGAATCCATGCAGAGGTACCACGTGTCACTAAGGAGGAGAGGACGTTGTCTCCAGTGAAAACAGCTGGTGCATCAGTGCTCTTTGAAAGGGCAGCATCTATTCCCCCAGGACCATCTTCACACATCTCTGCCTCCCTTCTCCCACCCCCGAGGAAGAAAAGCAAATATCTACAGCCCTGACATAATACCCAAGGAATAGTTAGAAAGAGCTTAAAATTCCTGATACAAACTCTGCTAAATCCAGTTACAAACCTTACTTTTTAAATTACTATATTCATCAAGAAGGGGGTCCGTGGGATGATTTTACAGATGAAGGAACTAAAGCCTGGTCAAAGCAGGGATGACACAGTCATTTATCATAAACCCTGATCTCTTTCCATCTTATTTTTGTTTTTTGTTTTTTTTAATTTTAACATGCTACATACACCACCCCAGACCCCTTCAGCTCTCACCAATTGCTCTAAAAGCCTAGCTGTGGGGTCTTTGGTGTTGCCCACTTATTTTGAGCTCCCCTTAGGGACACGGGGGGATGGAATTTTCCTGTTGGCTTTGAAGTTAGGTGTGGTCAGGTCACTTGGCTGCGGTCAATGGATCTGAGTACAAGTGAAACAAGTACAAGCCCCTGTGCCCTCGTCTTTTTGTTCTTTTTTGTGGTGGGTAATCGCTTTACAATATTGTGCTGGCCTCTGCCATACATCAGCATGAATCAGCCACAGGTACACACACGTCCCCTCCCTCCTGAACTCCTCTCCCCGCTCCCACCCCATCCCACCTCTCTAGGTGGCCACAGAGCGCTGGGCTGAGCTCCCTGTTTCACACAGCAAATTTCCACGGACTGCATATTTTACATACGATAATATGTATGTTTCCACGCAACTCCCTCAACTCGTCCCACCCTCTCCAGAGTGAAGTCAGTCAGAAAGAGAAAGACAACGACTGCATATTACCGCATGTGTATGGAATCTAGAAAGATGGTACTGACGAATCTATTTGCAGAGCAGCGATGGAGGCGCAGGGGCTTCCCAGGTGGCACCAGTGGTAAGGAATCTGCCTGCTAATGCAGGAGGCTTAAGAGATGCAGGTTCGATCCCTGGGTGGGGAAGATCCCCTGGAGGAGGGCATGGCAACTCACTCCAGTATTCTTGCCTGGAGAATCCCTAGGGTCACAAGGAGATGGACACGATGGAAGTGACTCAGCACTGTAACGGAGACACAGAAATAGACCCGAACCCTTGTCTTCTGAAGTAAAATGCTGACTCAAGAGTTAATGATTGGGAAAGATGAAAATGTAGAAACAAAGGATAACTGTTGAGCTGGGAAAACTGGTAACAATTTAGACTAAAATTCTGCCACAGGACAGAATCACCCGAACTCCCAGTTCCCTGAAATATCTAGATAAAGGCCTGACACACATTCCTAAGTTGTTTTTACAGGAAGCAGACCCCCCCCTCCAGATGAAAACTGGGACACAAAAACACAAACACAAGACTGGCTGAAGCCAAAGGACTGATGACGCTTGAAACTTCACCTTGATATCAACCAATCTGAGAAGCGTCCGCGAGCTAATCACACCCTGGTCCTTGAACACTATAAAACTCCTCCTCACTATCCACCCCCAGGGTGAGTCACACAGTCTCGAGGCAGTTAGCCCCCTGTGGCCCCCTTTGCCTCGCAAAGCAATAAAAGCTCCTCTTGTTCTTCACCCAAAACTGTTTTCCATGCTTCTATTTGGCAACAGTGAGCAGAGGCTGAGTTTCGGCAACAGAAGCAATGTTCCTAATAAACGTGTTACTAGTAAACAAAAGCCTGCTTCACCCTATTCCGGTCCCTTGGCCTACAGTCCTGGAAGTCCTGGAGGAACAAGACGCAGCTTCTGTCCACCTGGGTGCCTAAGTGCCTCGGATGAGAACAGCATCATAGCCCATGTCTTATCAGACACATGGCAGGAATGAAAAGTTATGTTAAGAGATGTGAGGGTTGCTCCTTACCGCAGCATAACCTAAGCTGTCCTGACTGATACACTAGCAAAGTAAAAAATTCATTTTGAAATAAGTGATGCTTTTTATATTTTTTTTTTTAATTTCTTATTGGAGTTCAGTTGCTTTACAATGTTGTATTAGTTTCCACCGTACAGCAAAGTGACTCAGCTATATATCCCCTCTTTTTTGGATTTCCTTCACATTTAGGTCACGACAGAGCACTGAGCAGGGTGCCCTGAGCTACATGGCAGGTTCTCGTTAGTTACCTGTCCTTTACATAGTATCAGTAGTGTATATATGTCAATTCCAATGCTTTTTTTAAGCGTCTGTATAATATACTCCAAGAGGAGCCGGAGGCTGATAGGTTCTGCAGAACAACAGTTTTTCACTCTCTTCACTTAATGAAAAGAGAATCCCATCTTCCTTCCACATGTGAGATTCTCCCTCAAGGGCAACACACTCCATTCTCAAGTCAGAGAGTTTACGTCTGCCTCCCAGTTAAGGGGTGGAAGTGAAGGAAACTGATACCAATTGATGAAGCCAAACATCCTTTGAAAGGTGTATATTTAATGCTGACAAAGCAGCTATCCTGAAATTAATTTATTTAAAAGAAAGAAGATGGTGGTTGCCAGAGGTTCAGGAAAGTGGGGTATGGAGAGTTCGGCAGGTACAGAGTTTCAGTTCTGCAAGATGAAACGAGTTCTGGAAATGGATGGTGGTAACGGTTGCAAAACACTGAATTACCTAATGCTGCTGAACTGGGCACTTGGAAACGGTTGGTATGTTCTGTATATTCTATCACAACTTTTCTAAAAAAGACAAAATAAAAAGAAAGGGGAAAAACCTACCAAGTCTCATAATCTAGAGAAAGATGTTTAGAAAATGCGATCACAGCTTTATGAAAAATTTAACAAGCAGCCCTTTTAACTATTAAAAACGCTCAAGCCACCAACCACTTTTGAAAGCTGTCAGAGATGGAAGGCAGCGCCATTAGAGAGAAATTTTGTTCCTGCTGTCTTGTCTAAATAAAACACTGGTCTCTGCCATTCTCCATCATTAGAACAAATCAATTTCTAAGAAGGACAATCACTCAATGAGCTTTTCAGCAGAGTCTGTCCCTTGGCAGTGGCATACACAAGGCTACGTGTGGAAGAGAGGGTGTGTACAGACCACGCTGACTGCTGTCAACAGCAAGTAAAGTAGAGACGAAACGGTTTCTGGCCATATTACAGGCTGAACATTTCTGACTTGATCACAGCAAACCACTCACTTGATACAATGTTTTGCAGTGTGGCCACGCCAGGATCTAAACTCTGACATGCTAGAAAAAGCTTTTCAAAGCTGCTCACCCTGCATCACCTTCTTGAACCAGGCAAGCTTAATCAGGAACACCAGGTCCACTCGAGAGCCCTCCATCAGAGGCAGGAAGGAGACCCCCAGGTGGTACCCTCTCAACTTCTTCCACACCCATCACCTCTCATTAAACAAACAGCAGCAGACAGGTAGAGAGAGGGAATCGTGTGCTTTTTCCTTTGCCTGCTGGGGATGCTATAAATACTGTATAAAGTTCAGTGAAGGAAATAGTAGAGTTCTTGCCAAAGGAGGAATGTAATCAACAAAAAAATGCATTTTGCATAAGAGCCCCGTTTGAGCACAGAGTTAAGATGAAGCTCAGGGCTTCATTATGTATTTAAATAGATCCAGCTTCAATTATCCAACTGAATGGAGGATACTTGATTTCAGATAATCAATGGTTTACGTGAGTGGCAGGAAAAGGGAAATTCACTCTAAACAAGAGGACTAGAGAATATATGCCAGGTCTAGGAAACTAACATTTCACATCATTTGAGTGTATAGGAGTGCAGGAAAAATTGTAAAGTAGGTTGAACTTTTTCCACTTTGAAAGAACAAAAAGGAAAAAGAATAAAGTTACGTATTTTTGAGAGGCTAATTGGGAATGAAGTTCCTGTGTGAGTTCCTAAAAAGTCTTTTTTCTCATTGATTTTTCTGTTTAACACATTTTAGAGTTTTATTATATAAGGGTTCATTAAACTATCATTGTTAACACTTATAAAGAAAATTATAGATATTACCCCATAATTGTAACCTGAGGCTCATCTCATCTACTGGAGGAAAGTCATGTAACTGGGCAACCCTCCCACTCAAGGTGAACTCTTTAAAGAAGAAAGGCTTCAGGCCCCAGAAAACCAGACCCCAAAAGACGAAGGAATTATTTACTGCAAAACAAAGGAATACCTGCAACCCTGACACAGTGAATGGCCATCGCAGGATCCATCTCTGGCCAACTGAGTAACCCCCAGGAAAGGCCAACAAATATTGTCAACTGGGGCCCCCTTCACCAAAAGCCTCCCCATTTGTTCATGCTGCAGAAGCCTCCAGTAGGTATCAACATGCACCAATGAGACCCAAGTACTTCTTTGGTACCTCGTATTTAAGTGTGATCAGACAACTAAGGATCACCAGATACGTGATAAAAGCCTCCAGCATGAAAGGTAGACACCGAAGCCCACGGGAGAGTTCACATGGTGACTGTAACACATGGAGCCTGAAAGACACAAGACTGGAGCAAAGGCACCAAGTGCTAGGGGAGGGCAGACTCCAGGGAAAGCCCTAGTACTCATCAACTACCCAATAAATTGGAGAATTTTAAAAATACAGTGAAGTAACTAAAAAATAAGCAAATTAAGCATAAAAAAAAAAGATAGTCATTAACTACAAGCAAAAAAATAAATAAAATGACAGTACACTATTTGGCTCAGCAGCTAATACCATTTATATGGTCATACAGCATGGGGAGGTCAAAAGAGCGTAACAGGGACTACTGATTGAATTCTGAATTTTCATGGAAGGAAGGATAAGAAGAGAACTTCACTGTAGGTCTTATAAGGTTAACTGAATTCTTCCAAACTATGCATTCAGAACAGAAACAGACCCACAAAGAAAACAAACTCATGGTTATCAAAGGGGAAAGGCAGGGTGGAGCAGGAGAATAAATTAGGAGTTTGGGATACAGACTATTATATACACAAACCATCTATATCAGATAAACAACAGGTCCTACTGTGTAGGACAGAAAAGTGTAGTCAATATCTTGTAATAAACTATAATGGAAAAGAATCTAAAAAATAATACATATATATACATATGTAGACCTGAGTCACTTTGCTGGCACTCAAAACAAATGCAACATTGTAAATTAACTATATTTCAAATAAATAAAATTATCTGTTTGTATGAACTTAATACAAATTTAAAATATTGTAAAAAGGAAGCAGAACAGGGTCAGTAACATATTCCTTGGACGATACATAATAGTATACTAGACCACATTCGAGCTCAGTCACAATTGTACCTCTCCACTGTGCTGTTAACAAAACGTGGAGAAACCTCTGAACACACTAACAGCAGGGCAGGCGCTGTAAACAGTGGCCAGCCTGTGCACTTATTGTGCACCTCAACACCCATACTCTCCAAGAATACTCTCCTTAGAGCTGGGCCAATGGGTCCTCATGCTTTGAAAAGGGCCCCCCTGGGGCATAAAATGGGCAGGTTCAGCAGGCACCCCTTCAGGGAGCTCTATGATCCTCTATCCCAAATGGGGCATTAATAAGAGTCTATGGACATGAGTCTATGGCTCACAGGTCATACCTGCTATTTCTTTTCACCAGATTGCATGACATTGAACCACCAGAATAGTACTGACAAGCTCATCTGGGTTGAGTCCAGTCCTTCACAGAGATTAAAAAAATTGGCATGGGGATCCACACGTGCTAGAAGTGACCCTTCGTCACAAAGAACCTATGCCCAAACCAAAGGGAAATATTCCTAAAGTGGCTGGCTAGAGGTAGGAAAATGATCTACAGTGGTGGGAAAACAGGACTTGGCTAGAAACCAAGCGAACACTTAACGAAGACCAAACTTGGAGACTGTCATATCTTTATATTTTAACTCAAAGTTAAGAGGGATATAAACACCACAGAAGATCAAATTAGCATCCTAGATGATTTCATTAGAAGGACAAAAACCACAAAGATAAAATTTTGAAGAGCTAAGTTGAAGTTCTGCAACTTGGAGTTTTCAGAAATCTATTAAAATAAGATGACAAGGATCTTGACACTGAGGGTTAATAGACCACAAGCTGGGTATGAGTCAACGGTTTGTTGTGGTTTCTAATAATTTAAGGAATTGACACCAGCATCATGGAAGAAATGAGAAAGCAGGGACTGAAATGCAGGAGGCACAGGGCGGGCCTCACGAGGACAGAGTGTGGGGTCCTGGGTCACAGTTATGAGGAGAACGTTCAGGAAAGGAGCAGGACCACTGGGAGCCTGGCTTGGAAACCTCGGGTAGGGAGACCTAAATAGGAGACATGGCACAGGGAAATGAGAGCGGTTTTCAAGTAGTTAGACGGTTATCAGGAAGAATAAGCATGAAAGGCTTACTTGAAACTCTGGGGGAAAATATGGAAGCAAACAGAAATGGCAAATGTCGCCAGAAAGAATGTATCATCGCAACACGATGAAGAACTTTCTAGAACGTGGAGCCAACTAACCAAGTAAATGGGCGATTCCCAGGGATGGTAGCCATCCAGACTGGCCAGACTGACCAGCTGTCAGGAGCCTTGTAGGAATGGTACCAGCCTTGAGAAGGAGGCTTGATGCTAATCTATTCAAGTCCAAATACGAAGTCCCTTCTACAGGCTTTTCTAACCAGTCCACTTGATGCTCCTGGTAAAAGGTGATTTCCAGATCATTTTCTAACTCGGCTGTCCTTGTCCAGGGCATAAGACACTGATCTTCACTAAGTCTGATACACAGAGTCACGTGGGGCACTTGAAGGTAATTATTCCTCAGAAGCTTATCAAACTCAAAGCTTTAGTCTCTCCTCAGAGAAGCCACACTCAACTTCTATAAAGATACTTATTTAAGAGAAGCACAGGGAACTAGTCTCTTTTTCTTCTAGTTAAAATGCTAACTATAACATTTAGTGAGCATTTGCTACCTATCAGACACTTGACTTGCATTACCACATCTAATACCCAATTCAACATAAAGGTGTAAATACTATTTTTTAAAAAAGTCTTTTAAAACTGTGCATGCTTTATAGGTTAGGAGTTTGGGATCGAAAAAAAAAATATATATATATACGTGCATAGCTATACAAGAGACACTATAAATGACAAGAAACTTTCTATGGAAAGGCAATGACCCCTTAGAGACAATATTTCCTACACTTCTTTTTTGTTCATTTGTCTTTTGTCTGTTTGCTTTTGACTACGCTGGGTCTTCATCCCAGTGCATGGGCTTCTCCAACTGTGGCGCATGGGCTTAGCTGCCCCTCGGCACATGGGATCTTAGTTCCCCATAAGCGATTGGACCCACGCCCCCTGCATCGAGAAGATCCCCTGGAAAAGGAAATGGCAACCCACTCCAGTATTCTTGCCAGGGAAATCCTGTGGACAGAGAAGCCTGGCGGGTTACAGTTCACGGGGTCACAAAGAGTCTGACACAACCAAGCAAATGAGCACCCTTGCATTGGAAGGCATATTCTTAACCACTGGACCACTCCTTCAGATACATAATTCTAAATGATTTTCTACCCAGTCAGGCATCATTCTTACTCTACTAACTATGCTCCCAAGTCACTGAATATAGAAATTGAAAACTAATATTAGGATATGTTACCGTAAAAGTCACCAAGATAGTAATGGATGAAGGAAGGGCCGAGAGGAAACTGTGCTTTGTAGGTGATGTCACTGATTCTGGCTTCCAGTCGGAGGGAAGAACACTAATAAAAATATTAATAGTTGAAATGCAGAAGCTCTAGCTTCCCCTTTGTAAACAGCATAGCACTTTTCATATATAAACTCTCTAACGTTCATGTCCATTCCCACCCCCGTCTTGGACACAAAACCCCTCTTCTACTTCTGCTGGTAACACGAATCTCTTTTCCATGGGCAGCAAATCTGAATAACAGCATCAGATCAGCAGCATACGGGCTCTGGAAACTGTGTGCACTGAATTGAGCCCCGGGGCTGAAATAACCTACAAATTATTTCCATAATCATGCTCGCTCTCCCTCGCTTTCGCCTCACCCCCTGCACACACAGGTTCCTTTCAAATTCAGCCCCTCCAGGGTCATGTGGATTACAATAAGTAGAAGGTGGAAAATGCCCTCATGGATCCCAAAGAGCAGTAATTTCCTCTGAAAAGGTTCATTTTGTGCTCTGTCCCACGTAAGCAGCATAAAAATTTCGCCAAAACAAGAGGACACAGTGGTTTTCATGAATAAGGTCCTATGCTGCCACAAAAGAATTTTATTCAATGTGACCTATTGAGTATTCAGATTCTAATAGCAATTTTACGGCCAGGAAAGTCCTTTCAAAGGGAATTCACATGAGGAGTGTGTAGGTAAAAAAGAAGAACATCCTAAAATCAACCAAGTTATCATCTAACTTGTACAGTGAGGCAAGGATGGCCAAAATCAAGTTACAATTTTCAAATATTCCAAGTAAGTGGCTTAATTATAAGAAAGAGAAAAAGTCACTTTTTACCATAATCACTGACTCTCGCCCATGTTCTTGTGAGCATAAAAAGTAATAGTAATGGGATAAGTAATATGCTTAGACAATAAGGGGCTTTGGGAAACAAGAGGCTTGGTTTGAATCCAGCCCTACCACTCAGTTACTGTGAACTGGCATCCAATTATCAGCATTTGTAGCCTTAGCTTCCACAGAGGGGGTACACAATCCATACCAACTGGTTAAAAGATGGATACCACTATAAGACTTGAGTGGACTCACATTGTAAAACGTGTTCAGTGTGGTGGCATACAGTAAGGGTTCAGTAAAATGTTTGTTTACTGTTGTTATCATGAGAGTAGTTGAGCATTTTATCATTTGCAAGATATCCAATTAATTAACACAAAGCTATTGCAGATTCAGAAACACAATGGTTTATAAGTTATACAGAAGAATATGTTCATGAGACAAAGCATGGAGATTTTTCAATACGATACATAAAGAACTACCCACTCGTTCCCTTCCACCTTGAGAAATGAGACTACATTAAAGTTAAAGTTTGGTTTAACAAAGAATACCTTTCAGAGAGTAGAAAGCAAGCCACAGGCAGCAAAAACGACATGTGAATGCATGTAATTAACGAAGAGATGATGTGCAAAACACATAACAAACTGCTGTGAATCATCATGAGGAGATGGACACCTCAGTGGAGGAGTAGGCGAGAGACTTAAAGACTTCACAGAAGGTGATACTGGGTCATTAGACCCAGAAAAAGGTGCTCAACTTCATGCTGATAGCTTAAAAAAAGAAAAGACAAAGATCTGACAATCACACTTGTGGACAAGGATGAGCAAGAACTGGAGTTCTACCGGGCTGCTGATGCGAGGAGGACTATTTCATTCATTTTGGAGACTGGCAGTGCCTAGCACACCTGACTGCGTGCACATATCCTGTGACCCAGCACCGCCATGCCTGGGCACACACCAAAAGAAATGCAGACAAATGTGTCACGAACACAGACCCGAGAGACCGGCGCGGGTTCCATCCCGGGGTCAGGAAAATCCCTGGAGTAGAAAGTGGCGACCGACTCCAGTATTCTCGCCTAGAAAATTCCATGGACAGAGGAGCCTGGTGGGCCACAGGTGAAATAACCTATTACTCTCTTCCATGCCTTTATTTCAACTCTCTCTTCACATGGCATATCCTCACCATCAATTTCACTCAATTAATCCCTGTTCTTCCTTTAACATTCACGGTCAAGGTTTACCACATCATAAAGTTCCATGTATTCCAGTGTCTGGCTCCCATATTATATGTGAACACTTTCAAGCATAGAGACTATGTTAAAATCTTCTTGGTATTCTCCATATCACTATGCATAGCATGTAGGAAACATGGGATAAAGGCTTGAGGACTTCCTGTATTATTCCTAAATTATAAAATGGAGAAATCTTACCTAACGCACTAACACCCCAAAAAGTGTATCACAACTGACCTAATTCAAAGGATTCCCTATAAAAGCAAATGTTAACCCTGAAGTGATACATAGGTTAGTATTTTTTAATACAATTAACAGTCAGAATACGATAACTTTAAGTACAAGGTTCTGAAAAGATGAGGAAGAGAAACTGGTTGGGAAGAGACTTATTTCCAGGATGCCATGATTTTACTTTATGAGTAATATTAGAAGAGAACATATTATGATAAAAAATTTTGACAGCGCAAATCAGGTCTAAATTAAGGAATTCATGATCCTTGCTCTAAAGTGCTACACAAATTATATCAAGATTTCAGTCAAAAATCCTTCAATCTACACCCCTCCCTCAGGCTTCACGGAGGAGACCTCCAGGTGAGTTCAATCATTCCTGGAACTCAACAGAGATGTTTATTTTGTCATTCATTATGGCGACTCAATGGACATGAGCAAACTCTGGGAGATAGTGAAGGACAGGGAGGCCTGGCGTGCTGCGGTCCATGGGGTGGCAAAGAGTTGGACACGACTGAGCAACTGAACAACAATCACAGCACTTATGTTTCTATAATGTGCAAAAGCTAGGACTCCCCCACCACCACCCCCCCCCACTCAACAGAAAACAGGATGAAATACTCAGGCAGTAGAGGAAGGTATCTGATAAGTGATCTGAAACGCTCTGCAAAGGAGGAGCCACACACCTGGAAGAGGAAGGCATCGCCCAGGGAATTGCTGAGGCAGAAGACGAAGTCCTTCTTGGGGTGCTCAGGAACTGCCTGTACAATGCTGTTCTCCACCCAGACGGCGTGCTTGGGGACGCTGTTGTGATCTATCCCGGACCTGCCGTCGCCCTCGTAGAAGAAGAGTGTGCACCCTGGGAAAACAAAGCGGTGTCTGCGTGAGGACTTGGTGCAACAGAAAGTCTGGAGTGAAAACTGTGGCTCGTGCGCTGTTACTAGGAAAGGGCTGGAAATTAGCATGGAACAGAGGAAGTAAAGAGAAGGGGGCTATGCTTGTACTAAGTCTTGGACAGGCTTATATTAAGAGAGGATCTTTCTTTTTTTCCCCCTAATTGAAGTATAGTTGCTTTACAATGTTGTGCTAATACTTTTTTTTTTTCCAAGTCTTCATGGAATTTGTTACCATACTGCTTCTGTTTTATGGTTTGGTTTTTGGTCCAGAGGTACCATGGGATTCTTAGTTCTCTGACCAGGGATGGAAGGCACACCGCCTGCAATGGAAGGCAAAGTCTTAACTGCTGGACCACCAGGGAAGTCTCCCGTTAAGACTCAAATCTCAGTGTCATCACGCACGCCCTCCAGTTCTTCGAGATCTTACTTTCCATTTCAGAATGTTTTGTTCCGGGTATCCTCAGAGGCATGTGGGGATCTCAAGGCTCCTCTGACCAGTACCATGTACCACGCGCTCGGTCGCTCAGTAGTGTCTGACTCTGTGGTCCCGGGGTGGCTGTAAATGCAGCTCCACGGGTCCGAAGAGCAAGCAGTGCTGAGTGAGGCCTGGCAGTCGGGACTGTCTCCCTACAGCCTCCTCCCAATATATCTCACAGGAAATGCAACCAGGAAACACCATCTATTGGGTTTCTTGACTGTGCCCTTGGTAAAAACAAAATCCAACACTGACCCCAGGTACTTTCAGGATAAGGAAAGAAACGATGGACTTTTGAGTCTCAGATCTTCTCTATAAAATGTTTGCCTAGAACTCAACCAAGTGCTTGTTCCTCCTGGAAGAATAAACACATGACACACGTATGAAGGCCTAGGGGAGGCTGGAGGCCTGGGCCACGCTTAATCAAACTCCGAACGAGAGAGACAGCAGCAGTAGAAACCTGGCCTACATTTGTGGCCAGCTGGGTTCCACAGATACCCTCCAACCATGGCCTGAAGGGGAGGTGTGCTTTATTAGTAATTATTCACTGAGGACTTACTCTCAAGTCATCAAATTAAATTTCAGGGGAGGCCAGGGCCCCTGAATTCTAATTCTTTTAACTTCAACATAAGCCACTTGGTCAGTTTTCAACATCTTCCTTACCACAAGCAATGGCCACTGCTGATGCGAATCACACAGCCCTTCCAAGTACCGTCTCTTCGGCTGCAATATGAACTTCTGCAAAGCAAATTTCTAACTGACGGTGTACAATGACAGGGATCAACAGAAAAGTCACACGCATGCAAAGGCCATTTTTTCCTAGCCCTTAATATTTCACAGGACAGCTTCCTTGGTGGCTCAGCAGTAAAGAAATCTGCCTGTCAGTGCAGGGGATGCAAGTTCCATCCCTGGGTTGAGAAGATGCCCTGGAGGAGGAAATGGCAACCCACTCCAGTACTCTTGCCTGGAAAATTCCATGGACAGAGGAGGCTGGTGGAATACAGTCCATGGGGTTGTGAAAGAGTCAGATACGACTGAGAAAATTCACCTGACTAGTATTTCACAGGAGCATGTAACAGCGGCTGGATGCAGCGCCTCCAGCACAAATGCACACCTCACACTTGCTGGCAAGCCCCGCTGGTTTCCCGGCGCTTCCTGTGGAACCGCCTGACCACGAGCTCAGCCCAAGAGTCTACTGCGTGCTGCTGCTGAACATCACGATTTTATAACTGTTGTCCTGTATCCATAGTTCAGGAGTTTCAATTTTCCCTCCAATCCATTCAAGTTATATTCACTTTTCACCCCCGCCCCAAGGATAAAGCCCTATGTTTTCTGTGACACTTATTGTTGGAAATATATAGTGCTATGTAATTTTAGTAGGATTTTATTTTGTTTTTATGTTTTGGGGGTATAAGTTACATACATATAATTTAACTATAGACCTATTACCCCAACACTAATTTTTTTTTTTAATAATCCCTCTTATTTTGAAGAGCTCAAGTTTTTACAGGAACACAGAGCTCACATTCAGAAACATCTGAAACTCCTCTTTTCATGTCTTAAGCTAGCATAGATTGAGAGATAGAAAAAGAAAAGAAATGGAAAGACGAGGGTATTTTCCTTGAAATATGAGGTTTCCAAGGTGGGGGCATTTTTGCTGAATGAGGGACATTTGGTGAAGTCTAGAGACATTTTTAGTTGTCACAACTTGGGGGTGGGGGACAGAAGCAGGTGGGTAACACAGGGGTCCCCAACCTCCAGGATCTAAAGCCAGATGATCTGAGGTGGAGCTGATACAATAAAAGAAATAAAGTGCACCATAAATGTAACAAACTTGAATCATCCCCAAACCAGCCCCCCCACCTCCCCATGGAAAAACTGTCTTCCATGAAACCCGGTCTCTGGTGCCAAACAGGCTGGGGACCACTGATTGGACAAGGATGCTGCTAAACATCCTACAATCCCCAGGACAAGCCTCACGACGAAGAATTATCCAGAAAATGTCAGCAGTCCCGCTGCTGAGAAACCTTACTCCAAATAATCCTTTAGGACTAGTATTATACTAATGATGAACAGATTCTTAACAGAAAAGGGACAATGCAGCTTTACCACAGTTAGAATAGAAACCAAAGCCTGCAGATAACAGATAGACAACGTTCACACATTGAACACTTGATGTCTCCCCAAATTGCCATTTCCATCATTTTTCAACTTTAGTTTACAATCGTCCATGACAGTGGGTGGTTGAAAATCAGCTTATCCTTCATTAACAACATGTTCCAGCTCTAAGACTAACGTGAAACAGCACATCTGGGCACCACGCGCTCCCTGGTAACATCTTCTTTACCTTCATCTTGAATGCAATCTGTTTGCGTTTCAGTCATGGATGGAGACACTCCAGAGTCTAATTCTAAATAAAACTTTTTAAAAATTAATTATTCTGTCAAAAGTGAAAGAATCTTTGAAGAATTCCCTAGCCCACGGCTTCCAGTTACCCTGCTTTTTATTTCTCCGTCTCCAAGCTCAAGTCAGCAGTGAGCCCTGCCTGTGAGTGGCAGGGACAAGCCCTGAGTTTGTTGATCTATAATGGGACCCGTCAGGAGCCAGAAGGAAAAGCCTCGGCAGCTGTGTGTTCCAGTCTGGATCCTGACAGACTGTGTCATTCAGATCTGGGTCACCAAGGAAGCGCAGGCTCCCTCCTCTAATGGGCGTGTGGGCTGGGCTCCTGAGTGCCCACATCCTGCCTTCCTTGATCATTTATTCTCTAAAGGAACAGCAGAAACAAAACAGCCCCCGCTTCCATGTCCCAAGTAAAAAAAAATCACCTAATTATTTTTATCCTATGCCATTAACAGTGTTATTCTCAAATTGAGTCTAAGCATCACCTGGGAACTTTGTTTAAACCACAGATTCAGGGCCTGTCATGGGCTGAATTCTATTCCCCCAGGTTCCTATGTTGAAGTCATATAGCCCAGGGCCTCAGAATTTCGCTGTATTGGGACATAAGGGCTTTACCGAGGTAATTAAAATAAAAGGAGGTTGTTCAGGTGGGCACTAAGCCACTATGACCACTGTCTTTATAAGAAGGAGGAATTTGGACATAGGTACAGACAGAGGACACAAGAGAACACCAAACCTGCTGACACCCTGACCTCAGACTTCGAGGCTCCAGGACTGTGAGACAATCCATTTCTTTTGTTGAAGCCACCCAGTCTGTGGTTCTTGGTTAGAGCAGGTCCAATACAGGGATTAATACAGGGCCCCAACTCCAATACTCTGGCCACCTGATGCAAATAACTGACTCATTGGAAAAGACCCTGATGCTGGGAAAGACTGAAGGTAGGAGGAGAAGGGGACAATGGAGGATGAGATGGTTGGATGGCATCACCGACTCAATGGACATGAGTTTGAGTAGACTCCGGAAGTTGGCAATGGACAAGGAGGCCTGGCATGCTGCAGCCCATGGAGTTGCAAAGAGTTGGACACCACTGAGCGACTGAACTGAACCGAACCACCTTCAGACTTTGAGATTCAGCAGGTATGGATATAACCCAGGAAGTGACTCAGACAACTGTGACACAGATGGTCTTCTAATCATGTTGTTAAAAACTCAACATTGAGTAATAAAATGAAAGATAAGACAGGCTGCTAAAGGGAACAGAGGCTGCGGGGTCCAGTGCTGTGGACCTTTGGGGAGGAGCAGAAGGTGGAAGAAGGGGTCTTTCTCCCTCATGTCATCTCATCCCACCCCCCACAGCAGGACAGTGGATATGATCCAGGGCCCCTTAGACACGACCCGATAGTGCCTTCAAATTAAGCCGAGGCAGGTCTCATGTGAAAAAGAATGGTAGCAGGTCTCCAAAATGCTCCCACAGGAAGAACAACTGTGTTTCACAAGCAGAACCACGACATCAAATAGCCTTTTCACAATTCACAATGGAACATGAAAAGCAAAGTGTGCTCTGTGTACATGTGTGTGTGTCACCCAAAAAAATTAGCTCAAATCCAAAGTTCCTGTGTTTTGAACACAGATACTTCACATGTTCAAAATTTTATATGCACTTTATGTAGACTATAGTACGGTACCCACTCTTGCATAGACACCAAAATTTAAATTTTAATATCAATATTTTCTGAGGTTTTCCACCAAAGATACTATGGGTACCAGAATTCCACATCTATTCAAACTCTGAAACCACTAAGGCAGACTTTCAGAATGAGAAGAGGATGTGAGAAAAGAACCCGTGGCTGACTCATGTCAGTGTATGGCAAAAACCACAATATTGTAAAGTAATTATTCTCCAATTAAAATAAATTAATCAAAAAAAAAGAAGGAGAAGAACCTGACTCTTTCCAAGACATCCTTAGAAGTGGAGCAGCAAGATGCAATAACCCAACAAGTCTTAAAAACTAAAGACAGCATCCTATGCTAAACATGCAGGAACATTAGACACACAAGCTCTTGGCAGAAAGGAGGGGGAACTGCCCTGCACTGGCTGACAAGGGTAAAGCCTCCTCTATGGGACAGTTGGTTGCTCCCCCACATGCCCAACCTCCTTTCCTCTGCAGTAACAGCAACCCCACTGCTTGGTTGAGTCCATTCCTGCCTCCCTTGCAGCTATGTTGGACTCATTTCTGGCCTATGCAGTGGAAGCAGAAGAGATTCAGTCAACTTCCAGACTGTACGCTCAGTGCAGAGGGATTCGCCCTCCACACCTCCATATTTCTACTGGAACTGGACCTGCCGGTGAGCTCTCCTGATCATTCATATGAAAACAATGCTCTAGGTACAGTTAAGCAGTAAGACAAAAGGAACCCTGGCTTCTGGATGACGTCACAGCAAAGAGTCACCCCATCACCCTTAGAAGGTCTGCCTCTCCTATGTGGGGGGGAATTTCAGGCCTGGCTTGCTTGAGGCGTTGTCACTGTAGGTCTCTGTGACATGCAACAAGACCTACAGCCCAATTAATATGCTCCCTCCCTGTTTGGCCAGGTATTGAAGCAATAGTAGGCACCACTAGTAATGCAACCCACCCAAACCCTGCACAGGGATTGACCTGCACATCACTGAACAGAGCTCTAGGCTGTCGTGTGCCTCTAGGACTGGTTATTCCACACCAGCCACAGATGATAAAATCCAGTCTCAGATGGTGTAATGGGTGTACCACACCAGGTAAGCTCAGGCTTCTTTCTCTGGGACCCATCCGTCATGTTTTGTAACCTCTCTAACCTCTCCTGTCATACATTAACCTGCTTCACATCCAGCTTCTGTTAAGGATTCTAAGTGGGCTTGAGAAATGTCTTTTCTTTTAAGACACAGAGCTCACAAATATGTTACAATTTCTACACCATCAAGACATGCAGACATGGGCAAAAACACACGCAAATACTTCTAAAATGTACGCAAAACGTTAACGAACAGCAGCACATCAAAGCATCGTGCTTATCAATGAAAAGGCAGTGCATATATATACACATGCATGTATATATGTATACACACACACTCAGACATTCAAAGTGTGACTGCAAAACAGGGACTTTTTCACAAACGTAGATGGCTCAGACATCCCATTAAACACTAGGTTAAATTCTATGAAATTAACAATATTCCATCATTCTTTGTGAAAGAAAAAATAAAAAGGCAATTTCATAAGATTCAAACTACTGATTTTTCCCTCCAAAACAGTTATTCTGGGAGGCACATTTTTTGGGACGATTTCAAAAAAATATTTTTTGGAGCTCAAGGCGCTGAAACTGTCACCACAACCAGCTGTACATAGGAAAATAAGGCATGAGAGGCTCTAATAGCTTACATGTGAAAAAGAAAAGACTATAAACCATTGATGGGAAAAGGAAATGGGGAGTGACTATCAAGGGACATAAAGTTCCAGCTCAAGAAGATCATTGCGTTCTAGAGATGTGCTGTACAACCGTGTGCCTTCGTCAACTACACTGAAACATACACCTAAAAATGTGCTAAGAGGGTAATATGTGTGTGTAGTGTGTGCGTGCACGCTCAGTCATGTCTGACTCTTTATGACCCTATGGACTCTAGCCCACCAGGCTCCTCTGTCCATGGGATTCTCCAGGCAAGAATACTGGAGTGGGTTGCCACTTTCTCCTGCAGGGATCAAACCCATGTCTCCTGTGTCTCCTGTATTGCCAGGAAGATTCTTTACCACTGTGCCACCTGGGAAGCTCAAGAGAGTAGGCCTCACGTTAAGTACTCTTACCACCATAAAACAACAATTTTGAAATTAGCATGAAATAGAAATTCCATGCAATTAAAAACCATCACGTGTAAGAGGTACCACGGAGCCCAGGGTTACCCAGCACAGCTTGAAGGATGCTCTCTGTCTCTCACCTTTCAAGGACACCCAGTAGTGCTTCCACTTCCTCCGCGTGGCTGACTCCACCTTCTTGTTCTTCTTGTGCACCAGGAAGTTCTTGACGGCCAGGGCGCCGGCCTTGCGCACTGTGCCCTGGGCGGCCGTGAGCAGGATGTCGGACTGGCCCGGGGAGCTCAGGGTGCCGCTGCTCTGCTCGTCACTGTGCGCGGAGCCCGCCTCCTCCAGGCTCTCGCTGTTCGTGGTGCTCATCTCCAGCTCCCGGCGAAAATTCTCATACACCCCCTGGCGGGCCGCGTCCCCGGTGGAGCTGCTGCCGCTGTCGCTGCCCACAAAGGCACGGCCGGTGGGGGGCGAGTAGCTGGAGTTAGTGGCATTGGATCGCCGGGACAGGAGGTCCGTGTCGGTGGTGGCCCCTTCGATCCCACTGTCGGCAAACTCGCTACCCTCGCCTGCGTTAACATCCTTGGGAGCCGAAAGGGAGAAGAAAGAAGACATGCATCACACAGAGAAGTAACCCAGGGGCCCCTGTCGCTCCAGCCGGGGGCTGTGGAGCTGCTGGCGACCTGCACCATGTCACTGCTTCCCACCTTCCCGGGACCAATTACCCCTCAACTCCCAACCCCCTCAAACCCAACTTGCCTGCTGAGCAGCTCAGGAAAACCATGAAGCCACCCCAGTATGAATGTCAACAATTCAGAACATTCAAAACACACACGCACACAAAGCAAGAAACATTTCAAAGAACTTATCAATGATCTGACTTAGATAATTAAGTAATGGGCGAATCAGCTATTCAGAGTCCCCTCCACTGCCCTGCTGAGCGAACTCAGCACCCTGGCCCTCATCAGCCAGCTCGGCGCTCCAGGAAACTCTGCTGGCTGATTAGGTAGTTTATTCCGGAGTTGTGGGGTTCCAAGGGAATAATGACGTCTGTGTAGCTCATACTTTAAAAAAAAAAAAACCAACAACAAATAAATAAATAAAAGGCTGAGTTAGGAGTCTAATTTATGATCTGGTGACTAGAAAGATAACTAGCGTACCACCCCACCCACTCACCCAGCAAGAACCCAGAGCCCAGGAGCAGGGGAGAGCCCTCATGCTCCAATCCGCTTTGTTTCTTGAAAACAAGCAGCTTCTCACTCTGCACTTGAGCTGAACAAGTCTGTGGGGCCCACAGCTCCAGTGCAGACTCTCCGATTACCCTGCCCTTTCAAAGCTGGGATGCCAGGAGCCTGAGCAAGCTACTCACTACCCCAGGGGCCAAGTGACAACTTGGGGCAACTGCCAAGATGTGGGGGGTATCCATCCCTCAGTTAAAAACATTTGGAACTTCCAAAGCGCTGGCCCTGTTCTCAGGCTCAACGGGACACAGACAGGTCTGTTCTTAAATCACAATCTGGATTGCTCTGAAGTGCTAAAGGCATTTCCACAAACAATAATTAAAGAAGGGTAGTCCTCAAGGGAGAATAATGAAAGCAGAATTCGACAGGCCAGCTCAACAGTCTCAAGGATAAGAAATGGGACTGGTTTTTTTCAAGGGAAAGGATGGGAACGTGAAACTGACATGCAAGTGATACGTGGTTTGGAGACTTAACCGTGTTTTAAGCCTTTAGTCTCATAAATAGTTCATTACGGTTTGAAAATGTAAAAAGCTAACAGGATATTCCAATTGCCATATAAATGATTTGAATGCTGTGCTTTCAAATCCCTGCTGCCAGGTAATGGGGCAGAATGAACCAAGCCACAAACTATTGGGTTGGCCAAAAAGTTAATTCCGGGTTTTCATACGATACTACAGAAACACCAGAACGAACTTCTCAGCCAAGCCAATAACACTGTCCTGCATGAGGCCCAAACAGGCATTGTGCCCTCATCTCTGCACATCTCACGTGGTCAATTCTAAGCTAAGGCCCTCAGAGTTCATCTTCATCACGAATAGATCCTAAGTTAGCAACTAAAAGATGGGCAGAGCCAAACATGAAAACCATCATGGGATGCACAGAAAGACAGATACTGTAGGATTCACTTCTATGTGGAATGTAAAAACGCCAAACCCATAGAATCAGAGAGTGGGATGGCAGTTGACAGACTAGGGGACTAAGGGAAATGCAAGATCCTGGTCAAGGCTACACATTTTCAGTTACAAGAGCAATTACGTTCTGGGGATCTGATATACAGCCAGATGACTCTAGTTAATGATACTGTATTGTATCCTTGAAATCTGCTAGGAGGGTAAACCTATAAGTGTTCTCACCACAAAAAAAGAAAAAAAAAACAAAAGGAAGGAAGGGAGGGAGGAAGGAAGAGAGGAGTAATTACGTGAGTGATGGATGTGTTAATTAACTTGATTGTGGGGATCATTTCACAATACATACATAACATTAAACTCCGGGAGTTGGTGATGGACAGGGAGGCCTGGCGTGCTGCAGTCCATGGGGTCACAAAGAGTCGGACACGACTGAGTGACTGAACTGAACTGAAACCATGACAGTGTACCTCTTCAAAAATACAAAAAAACCCAAGGAAGGACAGTGTGCAAAGCACAGAACCTCGACAGTGGAGACACCGGCCAAGTACCACCTCGACCAAGCGCTCAAGGTTAACTGAGTGCAGGGTACACGGGAACCCTTTGTACTATGTTTGCAACATTTCCTTGATTCTAAAACGGTTCTAAAATAAAAAGTTTATCTAAAAAGAAAGAAGAAACAAGGGGGAGGTGAGATGGGAAGACAGTAGCAGGAAGTGCTGAAGCAAGTTTCTAAGGACCAGTGACACTTGCAACGGAGTTTAGGTCCCTGGGATACAGAGGGACTTAAGAGGGTCAACGAAACCATGGATACAGCCAGGATGCAGACCCTGTGACTGTCCGTCCTGTCATTTCCCTGCCTGCTGTCCTGCCTGTTACCACCACCAACGGTCATCATGGACGCAGACACGGAAGGTATGTGATATATACACTGTGCCATTGAGTGAGCATGCATACTCAGTTGCCTGAGTCACGTCCAACTCTTTGTGATTCCATGGAGCCCACCAGGCTCCTCTGCCCATAGGATTTTTTTGGCAAGAATATTGGAGTGCATTGCCATGCCCTCCTCCAGGGGATCTTCCCAACCCAGGGATCCAGTAGGTAAAAAAACTCCCCAGTACAAACAGGAGAGAGCTGTTACCAACCCACGTTTCTCCCTGGCAGGAACATTTACCATATGTCCCTTTGGATGATAATAAGTAAAGTCAGTCATCACCGAATATTCAAGATAACCATGGGTGGCGGGAGTTCGCATGAGTCTCCCCAGTATCTGGACTCGTTTTCACATCTCAGTCCTTCTCTGGGAGATGGGACAAAATCAGCTACAAATTTGCCTCAAAAATGAAAAACGATGAGCTGCTTCTCTGTAAGACTGGGGTAACCTCCCTGGGTCATAAGAAAAAGAGTTCAGAACAAAAAAAGGAGACATTGATAGCAGGCACCTGAAAATTTCCAGAGCTGGGGAACAGGAAGGAACCTTGCAAAACCATCCCCTTGGTGAATGCCTGGGGATGCTGAGGCTCAGAAAGTCACAGGCCTGGTGGGTGGCAGATTGGAGGTGAGAGCCCATGCCTCCAATGCCCTCTTCCACTCTGACAAGGCGTCCCCACGGCTCAGCTGCAGGCAGCACCTGATAGGGTCCTGTCTCAGCAGTCAACACCATGCCTTCCCCTCTGTCTGCCAACAGCGCCTCTTCTAGGGTTTCCCAACAAAACTGCGTAACTGGGCATCTGCACGCCTTGACTTTCCGGCAAAGAGCTCAAACTCCAAAGTGACGGGAAGGGGAAGGAGGAGATGAAAGAATCTGAGTGAAACAAGCAGAGAATGGACAAGCATCTCTCTTAACATCCCTTAACATTACTGGGCTTAGTTGCTCAGTTGTGTCTGACTCTTTGTGACCCCATTGTAGCCAGCCAGGCTCCTCTGTCTATGGGATTCTCCAGGCAAGAATACTGGATGGGGTTGCCATTCCCCTCTCCACTTAACATCTACTACATCCCCACAAACCATGAACCCTTACAGAATGCCCTGACGTCCCTATTGGAACTAAGAGTTAAGGACTCGATAGACACTCCCCTCTTTTTCGTACTTAAACAAATGCTCATGCCAACTCATGCTGCACCTCTGCAATGGCTCAGGCTGTGCATGTTCAACTCTGGGACAGTCACTGAACTGAGCAGTGATTTCTCCAGGTAACAGGCCTGCTGGCCCCAGATGAGCTCGCATACTTTGGGAGAGTAACCGCCAGGGAATGCTCCCCATTTGTGACCCAAGGCAGCTCCACCTTGTCTCCACAAGTGGTTAAGCAGGCTCAGTGGTACACATCCCCCTTCTGATATGTGACCCAGCCTGCCTGGAAACAAATGCTGCCTGCCCAGCCCTAGCCTCTATATGACCATGAAGCATGGGATGTTCCCAGATACCCAGAAATCCTTGCTCTAGCACCGTGGGAAATGATGTCCACCCAGCCAGAGGAATTACTCAAGACCTGAATGGTCAATAGGACTCCACATCCCCGACACCAGCCATCTCCAACTTCAATACGGAGTCATCTACAATGGGGCTGTTTTATCCAGATTGCTCCTTGGAGGAAAAGCAATGACAAAACTAGACAGCATATTAAAAAGCAGAGACATCACTTTGCTGACAAAGGCCTATATATTCAAAGCTATGGTTTTTCCATTAGTCATGTATGGATGTGAGAGTTAGACCATAAAGACAGCTGAGTGCCGAAGAACTGATGCTTTTGAACTGTCGTGTTGGAGAAGACTCCTGAGAGTCCCTTGGACTGCAAGGAGATCCAACCAGTCAATATAAAGGAAATCAACCCTGAATATTTATAGGAAGGACTGATGCTGAAGCTACAGTTCCAATACTTTGGCCACCAGAAGCAAAGAGCCAACTCATTGGAAAAGACCCTGATGCTGGGAAAGATTAAGGCAGCAGGAGAAGGGGAGGACAGAGGATGTGATGGTTGGATGGCATCACCGACTCGATGGACATGAGTTTGAGGAAGTTCAGGGAGATGGTAAAGGACAGGGAGGCCTGGCCTGCTGCAGTCCATGGGGTTGGACACCACTTAGCGACTGAACAACGAGCAACAAAGTGCCACACAACAGTTAGAAGCCTACAGGTCACAGAAGCTCTAGAAGAAACTGAAGTCAGATACACAGATGCAGAGGCTCTAGGTTCACACACTGCAAGATGGCTCTGAGGCTGCATCCCAAACGCCCAACCTCCTCAAATGCCCGGTGCATACACTGCCCTGTGGTTTCCAGTCGCACAGAAGATAGCATCACGGCGACACAAATGATCCCGGTGCATTTTTTCAAAGGACTCCTCCTCCGACTACCTCCATCTCAAGGACACTTCCTGAGAAACCTGATTCTCCCTACACTCAAAAGCGTCTGTGAACCACCCCCACTCTTTTAGTGGTCAACCTCAGGGAAAAGTTCCATGGGAGCTCAAGAGTCTTTATTCCTAATGCAAGGTATGTTCCTTCTTATCTAGTTAGATGCCTTAGCATATGATCAGTCCTAGAATATCAAACCAAATGTACTGAAATCTAAAGCAAAAGTCAGAGGAGATCAAGGGAAATAGTAAGACCCTAGCTAAACAGAGAAGTAACTCTCAGCATGATGCATGATCTGACCAGAGATTTCCTGAAAATAGCTCAAAATAAATTCCCCGTGTTAGAAGCACTCCACTGAAGAGGCTTCCAATTATAAATAACATTCATAGACTACAGAGGCTCTTAAACCCTGCTCTTCCTGGATGAATCCTCCCAAGCCGGATTTTTCACTCACCAGCTTCCATTCCACCGGCCGAAATCAACACATGCACTTTCCCACTGGATGTACAAGTGGCCAGCTGTCGCCCAAAACATTCAACAGTGCAAGTTTTCTTAGTCATTTCAGCCAGGCAACAAAGCTTAAATGAGCTCTGGTACTAAAGCGGAGGCGGTGAGAGGCAAATTCAAAGCCTGTTTGCAGGGTCTTGAACACTAGAGGGTCCCCCAGCATGAACACGGGCTAATGACACACTGTGGCAAAGCTCACATCCTTTCCACCAGGGACTCAGAAATACCCCAAGGAACAGGTTTGCTGTGCTAATGATGTGTGAACACAATTCTGAAGAGGTCATTAGCCACAAAGTTCAAAGGCCCTGGGAGAAGTTTTAAGTTGAATGCAATTAGAAACTGTTATGTTGGTCACTTTCTTTAATTTCCCTGATGAATCCAGCTTTGCATCAATACACCTGTAGAGAGATGGTAAATGCAGCAGAGAAGAGTTCAAGGGATTTCAGTGATGGGAGGAGATTCTGACCTGTGGTAGTGATGGCAGTTTAGTTGCTAAGTCATGTCCGACTCTTGTGACCCCATGTAAAATCCCACCAGGCTACTCTCTCCTCTGTCCACAGATTTCCCAGGCAAGAGTACTGGAGTGGGTTGCCATTTCCTTCTCCAGGGGATCATCCCAACCCAGGGATCGAACCCAGGTCTCCTGCATTGGCAGGTAGACTCTTTACTGACCATATGATCAAGCAATCCCACTCCTGGGCATGTATCTGTGGACCTGTGGAAGCCTTGAATTAGAACAATTTCTGACTTGCTAAATTCTAAAATATTCCTCCTGTGGTTTACCATCTTCTTATCCCCCAAATCTGAGTACCTCCACCCCCCCATACATGCATACACGTGTACAATGTCTTTGGTTTCCAACACTGTCTCCATGGTATATCTCAGTACAGCAAATATCGTGTCTAGGCATGTCATTCTGAACCAAGCCATGCCTCCGTTTCCTCACCTTTATAATGGGAATGGCAATAATATCTACTTCGTAAGACACATTGTAAGATGTGATATAGAGTTAACTCACTTTTCTAGAACTCTGCCCAGCACACAGCCCTATGATCATGTCCATCTCAGCCCAAGGAAGGAAGTCACTGCCTGACCTCACTTCCTAGCTTCCTGCACTAACACAGAAGAAAGGGTGTTACTAAGGAATGTGGGAAAAACAAGGCCTTATGGGAAAAAAGACAGGCAGACCAAGGTTGGTGTGAGCCAATGCAATCCCTCTGAATCCTCTTCACTTTCATAAAATGCACAATAAACGAAGAAAATGATGCTTTCTATGCTGCAAGTAATTGCTAGGCACTGTTATAATAATCACCTTTCTTGATTTACAGAAATACTGCAGTCTCCGTTTTCCATTATTGTAAGATTTTCCCCATCTCTCTATAAACAAATGTCCAGTGCCTTTTTGAGTTCGTGATTCAGAAGTTGGTCGATTTCAGCTCCTGGGCCTCCTACTCTTCACCCCTTTACACGTGTCCTGGCTCTGGATGAAACATTTCTAAAAACCAGCTCCATTTCCCACTTCTTCCTTTCCCAAGGCAAAGACTCCATGCCCTTTCAAGTTTCCAGCACTCAGTCCCATCCTTGCTAATGATTCCCAACAGGGGTGACTCAAAATTTCTCTCAATTACAACCGCTGGAAGTGAATTTCTTACTGCTGCTCACAAGGGACTCAGAAGTTGTCTAATGCTTGAAATGTTGCTCCAGGTAACTTCAGATTGGAGTCAGCACTGTGCTGGGGTCAGTGAATCATCTTCTCTCCTTTCATCTGTTTTTCTATGTGTGTGTTTCAGTCCCTGTTCTCACCACCCACCCCTCATCTCAGGTTATATCCCATCTCCAGTCATCAACTCTCTTTTCTAACTACCTTCCTCCCATAAGTCATCCTGTACAGTAAGTCTCCCAGCAACAAGGTGGAGGGCTCCTGAGGCTGTCCATCGAGGTCCTTCATTGGTGTCTAACCTTAGCACCAGACCTTTGGAAGCACCCAGCCACCAGTGAAACTGAAGGACTCCTGCCAGTGTTCGCTCCCAGCCCTTCTTGCTTCTAGGAATTCCAAGAATACCGATCCTTCAAGGCTCAGCTGGAAGCCTTCTTTTAATCTCCTTTGATTCCCATGAAACTTCTCAACACCCACCCCACCACCACCCCAGCCACACTGGTCTCTTTGCTCTTTCTCAAAAGTGCAGAGCATGACCCCAGTTTCCAAATCAGTGGTCGACTCCCGTCTCCGCTTCCAATCCCTACCAAGCCTGCCCTTTCTATGGGGCCTGACTTGACCACGTGATCTGGAATTGTCAGCACATCCACCGCTGCCCACTCCTCCCATCTTGCTCTTTTTTCCCATAGCATGTCCTGTACTTGTTATGCTAAGTGTTTGCTGCGGACACACCCGCACTTCACCCCTAAGCTCAGCGATCTTTTCTTAACACCTCCCAAGAGCCAAGAACAGTGCCTGGCATGGCATAGGCACTTTAAAAACAAACAAACAAAAAACCCCACGTTGTTGAACAACTTCACTGCTGTTCATTTTCCACCCTCCTCTCACAACAAGAAGATCGTTTCTCATGGAAGACACTTGAGTTTGATTTAAAGATCTAGTCATTTGCAGGCTCAGCTCACACTCAACGCCAGCTGAAGTCACAACTGGAAAGCCTGACTTTGCTGTCTTCCAGTGAAGATCCGGGTTTATGATGTCTTTTATGGAGACAACCAGAGCTCATTTACATGTCTTTTTCTTTCATCTTTTTAAAAGGAGAGAAAGTGAGAAAGACATATTGGGCTGTTTTATGGCCCACACTAGATATTCTGTCAACGGGAGGTTCAAAGCAAATGGGGCCCCAACCACAGAGTGAAAAGCTTGTGGGTGTTCCCTGCCCCAGGCTCCGTGGAGACGCTCCCAGGGCTGCAAGGCAGACTGGTTGGGAGGCTCCAAGCTCCCATCACAGCGCTTTATCCTTCCCAGTTACACTGAGAAACCAGTAATTAATTACACAGCATTGCAGGACACGATTTATGTTGAGGGACACCGACTCCCCTCTCCTCACGGACTAAATGGAGAATGTGGTTTTCAGAGGTTTGGACCTCCCCAAGCTATATTAGCATAAATGAGCTGCTCTCTGAGTGGGGATCAGGGTTCCTTAAATAATTTCAAGGGGCCCCTAAAGCCCTCCCTTTTCCAACTACCTATTCGAAGCAAGACTTTCCCCAAATAGTCCAACAAAAGAGCATATCACAAGAGAGTAAATGCAGAGAAGACTCCAGTCTCTTCTGACAGGTTAGAAATTGCAGACAGTTGCAAAAATACAAAATGGGACTTCCCCGGTGGTACAGTGGATAAGAATCCGCCTGCCAGTGCAGGGGACATGGGTTCAATTCCTGGTCTGGAAAGATTCCACGTCCCATGGAGCAACTGAGCTCCTGCACCACAACTACGGAGCCCAGGAACTGCAACAAGAAGGCCAGGGCAATGAGTAGCCCACGCACCCAGCAGAGTAGCCCCTGCTTGCGAGAGACAGCCTGTGCACAGCAGCAAAGACCAGTGCCGCCAAAATAAATTCAAAGCAAAGAAACAACGCCCTTCTTCTCGATCTTTCTCTTAATTTTAGAAGATAAAATTTAACAATTAAAGTTATTTATGTGAACATGTAATGCTTTATTACTGCTATTTTAAAATGAATTAACAAGTATTTTTTACAATTCTGGTTTAATTCCTAATGTGATAAATATTTATAGATATAAACATGAATAGAAACTCCTTGGAGTCTATAATCCTTTTCAAGAGTAGAAAGGAGTCTGAGAACTGCTGATACAAGCCATCTCTTGGCTACCTACTCCCCCTCCTCAAAAGAAGATCTTGGCAAAGGAGATGGATATTCATGTTGAAAATGGATGGGCTGTTTTTCAAAATAAATATCTCATTGCTTAACTTACGTGCCAGAAAAAGAAAGATAAAAGAAAAAAGAAGCATCAAAAAGGAGAAGTGAAGGAAGAGGTTGTTTTAAGTGGATTGTATATAAAAATATTTTGTTTCATGAAGAATTAACCTGAGGTTCTTAATCAGAAGCTTTTTGATGGATGCTGGAGGACCCATGGATCCCCTGAAATGATACACAGCAGGGTGGTCCCTGTGTTTGATCCAAAAGAATCCAATTTTTTCATCTGATTCTCAAAGGAATCTGTGACCAAAGGTTAGGAATCTCTTGGAGGCTGATGCCAATTCTCAGCTCAGGGAACATATTATCCTTGAACCATTTAAGCTAAGTATAAAACAAAACCCAAATTTTAAGCACCAACACAGTTTATTATGGAAACTCAAGATCTCTTTCTGACCATGCTGCACCCTCTATCTGGCTGAAATCACCAACCTATTACCTGTTTATCCAAGCAAGAAAGTTTTAACAGGGAATAGAGCCTTCTAAAGCCATCTTTGGCGTTTCTCAAAAAAAAGACATACAGATGGGAGAACAGGTAGGTGAAAAGACGCTCAACACCATCAATTACTGCTGCTGCTGCTGCTAAGTCGCTCAGTTGTGTCCAATTCTTAGCGACCCCTTGGACTGCAGCCTACCAGGCTCCTCCGTCCATGCCATTTTCCAGGCAAGAGTACTGGAGTGGGGTGCCACTGCCTCCTTCACTACTAATTACTGCTGCTGCTGCTGCTAATTACTAGAGAAATGCAAATCAAAACTTCGATGAGTTATGACCTCACACCAGTCAGAATGGCCATCATTAAAATGTCTACAAATAAAAAATGCTAGAGAGGGTGTGGAGAAAAGAGAACCCTCCTACACTATTGGTGGGAATGTAAGTTCATGGAAAATAGTATGGAGGTGCCTCAAAAAACTAAAAATAAAGCTACCATATGACCCAGCAGTCCCTCTCCTGGGCATGTATCCAGATAAAACTATGATTTGAAAAGGTACACACACCTCTATGTTCAGAGCAGCACTACTCACAATAGCCAAGACACGGAAAGCAACCTACCTTTCCACTGACAGAGGAATGCACACAGAAAACGCCACGCATATACAGTGAAATACTGCTCAGCCATGGAAAAGAACGAAATAACGCTACCTGCAGCAACACGGATGGAACTAGAGATTATCAGACTACGTGAAGTAAGAAAGAAGACAAAGGCTGTATGAGATACGTGGAATCCAAAATACAGCACAAATGAACTTATCTATAAAACAGAAATAGACTCATGGACACAGAGAACAGACTTATAGTTGCTGGCGTGGGGCGTGGTAAGGCCTGGAGTGGGAATTTGGAGTTAGCAGTGTAGACTGTCATATATGTGATGGATAAACAAAAGGTTCTACCATATAGGGTAGGGAACTATATTCAACATCCTGTGATAAACCATAATGAAAAGAATTTCAAAAAGAATATACACACACACACACACACACACACACATAATATATAACTGAATGTGTGTGTGTGTGTGTGTGTGTGTGTATATATAACTGAATTACTTTGCTGCACAGTAGCAGAAGTTAACTGTAAATCAACTATACTTCAATTAAAAAAATAAAAATGAAGTCATCTTTGGTGATCTCTCTCAGGAACCACTCTTTTGAGCCATGGTAGTAGACAGTGGGGGGCCTCGTGGGCCGCCGTCTCTGGGGTCGCACAGAGTCGGACACGACTGAAGCGACTTAGCACTAGCAGCAGCAGCAGACAGTCACTTTTTTTCTTTTCAGCCCACCACCCCTTTGGGCTTCTGTACCAGAACTGAGGGTTTGTACGTTAAACTGTGAAGGCACAGGAGCTAAAAGCTGTTTGAACATGGGGAGACAGTGTGGCGTCTACTGTCTACTCTGGACGCCACGGGGCAAATTCACACTGAGATGGGACTTCTGCTCCTGCACATTCATGTCACAAATTCTGGGCGAATTGGAAGGGTAGATGGGAGAGAATTCCTGGAAGCCATCACCATACAAGCATGGCTAAAAACAGCCTAATTAGACACAAAATCTATCCCCATATCCAAACTCCACTGGATGTCAGACTGGATGAAGCACAAGTTGGAATCAAGTTTGCCAGGAGAAATATCAACAACCTCAGATACGAAGATGACACCACTCTCATGTCAGAAAGCAAAGAAGAACTAAACAGCCTCTTGATGAAAGTGAAAGAGGAGAGTGAAAAAGTTGGCTTAAAACTCGACATTCAGAAAACTAATAAGATCATGGTATCCAGTCCCCTCACTTCATGGCAAATAGATGGGGAAACAGTGGAAACAGTGACAGACTTTATTTTGCGGGGCTCCAAAATCACTGCAGATGGTAACTGCAACCATGAAATTAAAAGATGCTTGCTTCTTGGAAGAAAAGCTATGACAAACCTAGACAGCATATAAAAAGCAGAGACATTACTTTGCTGACAAAGGTCGGTCTAGTCAAAGCTATGATTTTTCCAGTAGTCATGTATGGATGTGGAGTTGGACTGTAAAGAAAGCTGAGCGCCAAAGAACTGATGCTTTTGAAATATGGTGTTGGAGAAGACTCTTGAGAGTCCCTTGGACTTCAAGGAGATCCAACCAGTCCACCCTAAAGGAAATCAGTCCCTAATATTCATTGGAAGGACTGATGCTGAAGCTGAAATTCCAATACTTTGTCCACCTGATGCAAAGAACTGATTCAACGGAAAAGACCCTGATGCTGGGAAAGACTGAAGGCAGGAGGAGAAGGGGACAGCAGAGGATGAGATGGTTGGATGGTATCACTGACTTGATGGACATGAGTTTGAGGCTCCAAGAGTTGGTGATGGACAGGGAAGCCTGGCATGCTACAGTCCATGGAGTCACAAAGAGTCGGACACGCCTGAGCAACTGAACTGAACTGATTGCATGCAAGACATTATGCCAGGAGTTCTACATTCATTCCTGTGTGGAACCCTCACATTAGCCTCATTCAAGAGGCACTGAGATCCTTCGGGGTTACAGAGCCAACAGGGAACAGGGTTCCAACTTGCAAGCTCAGACCTGCCGGACTTCAGAATCTCTTCTTTGAAGGACAGTAGGCTGCCCCTCCTCTATCCATTAACCATAGGAACACTAAAAGAGTAAAGTTTAGGCCAAGAAACCAAAGAGGCATTCATTAAATCAAGAGGCAATCTATTGGAATGTCACAGCAGTCAATACAAATAAACTCTGTTTTACATAGTCTGGGTAAATCCCCCCAACAAATGAACAGCAGACTGACTCTCAAGATACAGTCTTATGCACACAGCACACACACATATTCACATGTACTGAATTCAACAAATAGAATTCCTCAGCACTTACTGGGTAGCAGATCCATGAAATGTGCCACTTTTTAAAACTGAAATGTGAACTCCGCGGCCTTCAGATTCATAGCTCAGTAACATGTCCAACTACTACTCAAATACAAAAGTAGGAAGAATGGTTCCAAACTCTGTTTTGATCATTTGCAAATAAAAATATGTTCTTCATGTTTGTTCAGATAAAACACTGTCCCCCAGGCTCAGAGGCCAGGCCCTTGGGCCAAATGCCTGCCAGGAACTCTTTTCTGAGGAGTAAAACTGCTGACAAGACTATTAGAGATTCGACTACATCACCAGAGCAAACAAGGAGACTGTTAATATCTATGATCCGAACTCATGGGAGAGGGCCCCTGGGTCAGAAACTTTCACCAACAAAAGAAAACGAGAAAAGAATTACTTTCAAAGAAGCCTCCACACCCACTGTCTCTTAAAATACACTGTTTGGAACATAGTGGGTTCTCAGAAAATCGCGTTGGATGAACACGCCAAACTTAAGACGAGGAAGCGTGGGTGGGTGGATACTGTTGTGCATAATTCTGGGGTTTGTTTCAAGTCATTAAAGATCCTCACTCAACACGTAACGTTGAGACCAAAATAAGACTTCCGTTCATTTTATAGACTCTGCAGAAGGCTTCTATGTATGGAATCCCACTTGGTTCTCCTACTGGCCCTGTCCGAGGCTGGTGTCACTCACCCTGGACAGACAAGGAGCCAGCGATGAAGTGACTTTCCCAAGGTCACTGGCCGATAAGGACTGAGCCAGAAGCAAATGTGCTTCTCAGGATTGCCGGTCCCCTGTACTCTGCACTACATTAAGCTACCAGAGTGCTTTATGAGACAGAGCTCTGAGATGATCTCACTTCCACATATTAACAATTTTAGAAGGCAACAAGCCAAAGCGTGGAAGTGGCATGCAACAAGTACACGTGAGAACTTCCCGAGATGCCAGCAGTGCCCCCCTCCTGGGGGCGGCCAAGGCTCAAAGGCTCACAGCCCCATTAGTGAGGGGTGGGGGAAGCAGGAGTCCAACTGTCCCCCAGGGTCGGAGACAGAGAGCCAGGATGCCACCCAGCACCCCCTCAAATCTTATATAGAATGGATGCCAACTTAGCGCTGTTCCAGGTGAAAGCGACAGAGGCGAGGTTTCTTTTAAAGGAGTCTGGATCAATGGAGCCTGGTGGAGCTGCCAAGCCCATCTCTGAGAATCAGGCCTGCAGTGCCAATCTGGCGATGTCTAAAGGACAAAGCCGGCGGTGCCTTTCAGGGGATCCTTTAATAGGACCTCCATCTCGCCTGTGTGCTGACTCGTCAAGTTGCCAGTGCAAGCAGAGTCCTGCCCCGGGCAGGCAGAGGGGCCACAGCAGGGTCATTTCTATCATTACAATCATGCTGCAGAAAAGGGACAGGTCAGGACTCCCCCGCGGGTGGTCCAGTGCTAAAGAACCCACCTGCCAATGCAGGGGACACGGGTTCAATCCCTAGTCCGCCAGGAAGACCCCACACGCCTTGGAGCTACTAAAGCCCAGGTGTCACAGCTACTGAAGCCTCCCCTCGCTGCAGCTAGAGAAAGCCTGCACACAGCAACAAAGACCCAGCACACTCAAAAATCAATTAATTAATTAAAGATGCTTTAGAAAAAGAAAAGAGGTCAAAATTCAAGGAGGGCATATGAATGCAATATCCACGCTCACCTTCACACATCTCAGAATCAGCCTTTTTTATCATTTTGTTTCCAAGACACAAAGTCTGATACAAACACCAAAGTACCTGGGGTCCTCAACTCATAGAACACCATTCAGGATACTGAAAATCACAAGTAACAGACTGTCCCTTACTGGTGGCTTCTAAAGTACCAAGCACTAGCCTTTACCCTCCATTTTCTCAAAAATCTTATTACTCTGCCCATTTGACAGATTAAGAAATTAAGCCTTCAAGAGACTTAAAAAACTGTGCCCAAAGTTACTCAGGTAAAAAGAGCTTGGACACCAGCCAAACTTGTCCTTCAACAAATGAATAGCTGGCGGGGGGTGCGGGGGGGTGCTGTTTGGGGAGTGTGAAGTGTTGGTGGAATACTATTCAGCCTGAAAAAGGAAGGAAATTCTGACACCTGCTACAACGTGTGAACCCTGAGGATATCAACCTAAGTGAAATATGGGAAAGTGAAGTCGCTCAGTCGTGTCCGACTCGTCACAACTCCATGGACTGCAGCCCACCACGCTCCTAAATCTGTGGGATTTTCCAGGCAAGAGTACTGGAGTGGGCTGCCATGCCCTTCTCCAGGGGATCTTCCCAACACAAGGATGGAACCCCGGTCTCCCGCATTGCAGGCAGATGCTTTACCATCTGAGCCCCCAGGGAAGCCCATGAAATAAGCCTGTCACAAAAAGACAAATACTGTATGATTCACTTTAGATGAGGTGGTGGTTTAGTCGCTCAGTCGTGTCCGACTCTTGCGACCGCATGGATTGCAGCCCACCAGGCTCCTCTGTCCGTGGGATTTTCCAGGCAAGAGTACTGGAGTAGATGAGGTATCTAGAGTCAAATTCATTGAGACAGAAAGTAGAATGGCAGTTGCCAGTGGCTGAGGAAAGGGTAAAAGGGGAACAACTGTTTAAGGGGGATGAAGTTTCAGTTCCGCAAGGTGAAGAGAGTTCTGAAGATGAAGCATAGTGATGGCTACACGACCATGTCAATGTATTTAATACCCCTCAACCATGCACTGAAAAATGGTCAAGATGACCATCTGCCCGTTATACTCAGACACCCTTCCCAAGACAACTGAACCTCACAATACCCCCCTGACTGTCACGGAAGCAAGACCGGAGGTGCAACATCACCCTGCTGGCCAGGTCAGAGCACACCTGCTGATTTCCAGCTGACCTCAGTGGTATTCACTGCTCACTCTGGGGGCCAATACACCTTTCAGGGCAAAGGAACCCCACCTGGATTCCGGATCCGAAATGCCATCCTGTAAACTACCAACCCATCCTCAACACGAGCCAGGACTCCTGGAACCCTGCTCCAGGACCAGAAAAGGACTGACGCAGGCAGGATTACTTGACATGTCATTATCCTTGTGACACTGGGTTGGTCACAAAGTTTGTACAGGGGTGACCAGACCCCCGAATGAACTTTTTGGCCCGCCCAATTATCAGTAATGATTAGGGAATACGAGGGCACTCTTTGTTTTATTAGCAAGACACATTTTAAATCTTTGAAAACGCTTTCACACGCACACCATCATGCCCCAGACCCTGAAGCAGCTGGGTCAAGCATCTTCACCCCAGTGTTCCGTAGAGCACCTGGAAGTCAGGGTTTTGCCCAAGGTCAGAAGCCAGTTGGCTGCAGATCAGACCTGGAACCCACCCATGTTATTCCTCCTGCAACACCTCCCTCCAGAGAGAGAGGGCTGGCCAGCATCGCAAAGGAACAGGAAATTGAAATGGCTCCCGGGAAGGCAGTCAGCCTGCCAACCTCGGACAGAAGCTGACAAATGACCAGAGCCGGCCCCGAATCAAAAAAGGCTTCCTCCAAGGAGCCGCCTGCCGAATAACCTCTTCCCACCTGCGGCGCGGGAGAAATAAGCTCCAAGAGTCCACAGCCCACCATCCCCATCTGTCCACGGAGAGAAAACCACGTTAGGAAGGAAGCACAGAACCAGTAAGATGCTGCTCAGAGCTGAACTGGAGAGGCAGTTTCCCGATACGAACTTATCAGCTTCATTCCCACTCCTGTCACCTCACCCCCACCACACACACACACACAGAAGCTTCTTCCTGAATCCCCACCCCTTCAGCAACAGAACTGCAAGAGGGGCGAAGCAGCAGACAGACGAATCTTCAGAGAGGCAGCACCCACCAGGGAAAAACTGTGTTTAACACGCAGCTACAAGATGGGAAACCTTCTAAGAGCCCAATCATGCACTTCGAGTCATGCACCAGTTTCCAAAATACCAAAACAGATTCCAAGCACTTTACCTGAGTGGTTTTTGCTCTTCTGCCTTGCATGCTGCTGCTATGGCTAATCTGTGGGTTGGTGGCACCTTCAGAGAGACAGTGAGATTTCCTACACGGGAGTGTGTTATAATTATTGTAGGGGAGAGCCTCTTCAGCGGCAGCTGGTGGCATCTTATGGTTCGCGAGATCGGGGATGTCAGACACCAAATTCCGACAGTAGCCTGCAAGTTTGCTCCTGGGCCCCCCGTTTGCCGTCACCCCAGAGTTCTTCTGAGCGTACAAGTCTCCCAGCGAATTGGCCCGTTGACAGGCACTGAGCTGCCGCGGACTCGCCCGGGTTTCCATCGCCCGAGCCTCCTCGCAGTCTTTCTCCTCGGCGGAACCCAAGATCTCTTCGTTGCTTGTTAAATGTTCTTGGCTCAGATCAGACAGTGAGAATTCCAGGCTGTCCTCCCGCCAGATGTCTGCGGATTTGGAGCGTTTCTTCTTAAAGCTCGCTGTCTCCATGAACGCGGGTCCGTTGGAGGCATAGGGGCGCTGCCGCCTGCCGCCCTCCGCCAAGTACGTCGCGTCATCCCCGTAAAGCCGGCTGTCTTCCGAGTCTGGCATGCTCTGCACGGAGGCTGCTGTGAGGACGATGCTGCTGTCCACGCTGGGAGCGACGGAGGAATCGGTGTAAGACACGGGTCTCAAGCCCACATCCACTCGGTCCACCCAAATGGGGCTCCCGAAGTCCTCGAGGGTGCCTTCCTGGGAGAAGGGCTCCAGGCCATTTTCAGCCAGGGACTGGGGGATGCTGGGGGTGCTGCTGGACCGGGTACTCACTTCGGAGTTCCTGTGGATCACCTTGCCGGAGGAGGCGTGCCTGGTCCGCCGTGCCTTGTGCGACAGGCGCAGGGATCGCGACGTGTGCTTGCGCCCCAGGACCGCGTGCTTGTCTCCATAGAACTCATGCACGACACTTTGACTTTCTGCGTTTCCCATGGTTTTATGGTCTGTAGCAAGGAAAAAAAAAAAAGGAGAGGATCACTGAGTCACCCATGGGTACGGGCGGTTAACGGGAAGAACTCGGTACCTACAGAGGGCAGACAGCTTGACAGGTAACAGCGGCGCCTATATGCACCTGGCAGGCACTTGGACTCAACGCGGCAGCAGGTGAGAACTAACATCACCGACTGAGACTACTCCTGCGGAGATGTGAAATAAGAACATAAATAAGGCCATGGGGGATGACACGGGTCTCTGCCGGGGGAGGGGAGCAGCACTCCAGGCATGGCACAGACTTGCTTTCCTAAAGCTGGCAACACCTGCTTTCTTCTCCCTAACCTCTAGAGTTGTCTATTTAAAGCTCGACGCCTCTCCACCAACTAAAAACTCTAAAAAGTACAAACCAAGGTGTCTGCTCCAAATGAGTAACGTTCTGTTTGAAATGACATATTTCAAAAAACCAGGCGAAACTCCAAGATGCACTGGATAAAGGTCCTTCCTCCCCATAGGTTTCCGTTTCATCCTGACTTCATCTACACTTCAAAATCAATCAAAAACGGGAAAGCCCAAGATGTGAAGTCCAGTCAACTCTTCCTGATAAAGTCAAAAAGAAAAGGGGCTTTTTACCTTTAATGCCACAACTTTCTGAAAACCTTAACAGGGGAAGGGGGGCGAAGTGGGAAGGGGAGAGGGAGATGCCCAAAACAAAACAGAAACCCCACTCTCTGCCCGGCAGCAAACTAATGGGTTCATTTCTGGGAGCAAATCCAACCGGAGAACATTAATCTGGTACAGAGTGCCCTGCACACAGAAATTCACATGATGAAATCACCAAATGCGATTCAGCCTTTTGGAGCTACCCAGGTTAATTCAAGTCCTTTCCTTAACATTGTCCCAGTCTCTCTCATTGGTCTGAGGGCTGTTACCCACAGTGAGAAATTAAAACATCCTCAAAGCTCGACAAGTATGACTGTATTTAGCCTTATTCTCCTTGCTCTGCAGTGAGGTTTCTCTAGACCATTTCAACTGTATACACTTAGGATACACACATGAAAATGGTCAGAAAGGAGAGAAGAAAAACAGAACAGCTGAGCACATCCCTGAGTTGATGTGTATAATCATCTACACGGTTGTTCATTCAGAAAATATATATACTGGGACTTCCCTGGCGGTCCAGTGGCTAAGATTCCATGCTTCCAATGCAGGGGGCCTGGGTCTGATCCCAGGTCAGGGAACCCAGTGGCTCAGATGGTAGAGAATCTATCTGGCAATGCAGGAGACACTGGTTGGATCCCTAGGTGGGGAAGATCCCTGGGAGGAGGGAATGGTTACCTACTGCAGTATTCTTGCCTGGAGAATCCCCATGGACAGAGGAGCCTGGAAGGCTACAGTTCATGGATGGGTCACAAAGGGTCAGACAGGACTGAATGACTAACGCTTTCACTTTCACAAGGAACTAGATCCCACAGGTGGCAACTAAGATCCCGTATGCCAGCAACTAAAAGATTCAAAGTGCCAAAACTGGAGACCTGATGTAGCCAAATAAATCCTTTTTTTTTTTTTTTAAACAAAGAGGTGGGGATGGAGCCCGGATGCTCATGCCAGCTTCTGCCCTGACTGGCTGAGCAATCTTGAAAACTGTTTAAAAGAAGAAAAGAAAAGAAAGAAAGAAAATAAATACTGCGTAGCTACCATGTTCCAGAAACCAGAAATACAGCAGAGAAAAAAAGATACACATTCTCCACTCTCATGAAACTGATACTCCAAGCCAGGGAAGGGATACAATAAACAAAAAAGCAAAAGGTGCAGAGGGAAACAGGAACAAATTTATTGGATCTATTACACTTTGAAACCCCCTGCAATATAATATATTCCTTCCCAATGCTCCAGAACCACTCTACAATCCTACTCTTCAGTCTCAAAGGTTGCTTAAACTCCTACAAGCACATCTTTACTGAAATGAAATTTGTGGCAACAAGAAGGGAAAAACCTCCATTGAATGTTCCGATGAGTTCAGAGGTAACTCATACAGACACCAGATGTGAAGCTATTCCCATACTGGAATATTCTCTACCAGGTCACACATCATATGATTCTGAGAGCGAAGTTTCCAAGAAAGAGAATCATCCTTTTACTAGTAGCAAATATACTTCAAAGCAATAAGTTCACGCCCCTCTGGCTGGTACCTTTAAGAAGCAAGAAAAAAACATAGAGACTCAACTCAGTACAGGGAAAATGAAAAGATTCATGGTCCATGTGTGACCATTTATGTGATCTATATTCCTAAGAATATCATGTGCTACATTTTTACAAGTAAAATATTTTAACAAGCATCTAAAGTAAGGCTAAAAGCCATGACCAGTGTCTCAGGGTTCTTGATTTTTTAAGGGTATAGCTTTCCTGATAACTCAGTTGGTAAGGAATCCGCTTGCAATGCAGGAGACCCTGGTTCAATTCCAGGTTGGGAAGATCCCCTGGAGAAGGGAAAGGCCACCCACTCCAGTATTCTTGCCTGGGAAATCCCATGGACAGAGGAGCCTGGCTGGCTACAATCCATGGGGTCGCAAAGAGTCAGACACGACTGAGTGACTTTCACCTGAAGATACATAGATGGGGACTTCTCTGGTGGTCCAGTGGTTAAGAATCTGTCTGCTAATGCAGGGGACACAGGTTCCAGCCCTGGTCCAGGAACTAAGATTCTACATGCAGCAGGGTAACTAAGCCTGCATACCACAACTACCGAAGCATGCGTGCCTAGAGTCTGCAAGAAGAGAAGCGCACCCCCAACAGAGTAGTCCCCACTAAACGCAACTAGAGAAAGCCTGAACACAGTCTAAAGAAGACCCAGCACAGCTAAAAGAAAAAAAGAAAGATACCTGAATGTGTCTATGCATCTATATGTTTTGCCAAGGAATAATTAAAAGTTTAGAAAAAGTATTAGCCACAGTCCCATTTTAAGAATCACATAGATTTAAACTCAAAAGAGGGAAAGAATGGAGGTGACAGAAACCACGGTGTAGAAAGGCAAAGCTGTCACCCCAAATATGCTCAAATGGACCCCCCAATATGCTCAGATGGAGCCCCCCCCTTCTGCTGTATACAAAAGTTTGCAAATATAAATTGACAGACATATTCTCAACAACAAATTTCTGGTTAGGCTTGTTTCTGCCAACAGAAAACTAATCAAGTTAAAAGCCTCAGGAGCAGTTTCCTAAAGCAAATGGCCCCAGCCTTCAAGAATTACAGCGTTCCCTGCATCGCTCTGATGGGTCTGTTATATTAATAGCATTTTTAGTAGCAAGATTCTTTTCAGCCAGCCAAGGTAGGAAAGAAGCCATTTTTATCTTCAGAACTAGAATTTAGAGATGAATGCCAAATCTCTTAAATCCTACCAAGAGCGATTCTCAGGGGATGATCTAAGTCGAGTCAGCAGGAAGTTTGAAGCAACTCAAGTTAGGAGAAAAATGTTCCTAGGGACTGCCGAAACACCCCTTCCTTTAAGAGCTTTCCCCCAAAGGTCAGTGCGACTCATGAAGGCCCATGTGGGGGTCAGTGGGGGACCCTGAAACAACACAAGCATGAAAAATGAAAATTGCTCACTGCATACAACAGACACAATCTCCCCTTTCAGGGACGACCCCATCCCACAGGCAACCCCCAGAACACTGGTGATTTGAGAGCCCTAATCCTCTCCACATACAAATGGCAAATGCCATCTACTTTCACCATCTTCACATTCCCCCACTCTCTCCTACCTAACTCTTATCATTTACTTACAACAAACCAAAACAGCCTGGTTTACACTTTACATTTACACAGTCTTTATTTGTTTCTCTGAATCTGGAAGCAACTTTGGTTAGAAAGTGGCTTACACTTTTTTTTTGAAGCCTCTATCGAGAGTGCTTCCCTGATAGTTCAGAAGGTAAAAGAATCTGCCTGCAATGTGAGAGACCTGGATTGGATCACTGGGTTGGGAAGATCCCCTGGAGAAGGAAACGACAACCCACTCCAATTATTATCCCCTGGGGAAATTCCATGGACAGAAGAGCCTGGCTGAGCTACAGTCTGTGGGGTTGCAAAGAGTCAGACACGTCTGAGCGATGAACACTCACACTCATAGAGACTACAAGTGTTCTATGCATGATAAGGAGTCAAAAAATGCTCATGCACTTTAGAAACAAAAGTACAAGGTAGTGATCAGTACTTAGCCAACAAAATCACCACACAGTCACTAGGAAAGAGGGGAAAGATTAAGGGGGGAGAGGACAGGCTGAAATGCAAAAACTGGGCTAGAAATGGACAAGCAGGGACTTCCCCTCGTGGTCCCGTGGTTAAGATTTCGCCTTCCAACACAGAGGGTGGGGTTTTGATCCTTGGTCATGGAGCTAGGATCCCTTATGCCTCTGAAGCCAAAAAACCAAAACATAAAACAGAAGAAATATCGTAACAAATTCAAGAGTGTAATAAACTCAATTTGTAACAACTTGAAAAGCAGAGCCTCAGAACACAGGTACATGATGGCAAGCTAGAAAATGTTACCATTTTTAAACTCATTCAACTCCCTATTGACTTCCTTAGGGAAAATATTAGTGGCCTCAAACAGCTTGCACTTGCAGAGGGTAGTTAGGGGGAGGCATATTAAGCAGGAGGTGGTGGGCAAGACTGTAACACAGGGACAACTGTCTGAATTTAAACCTCAAATCTTAAACTTTCTTTCCAGTCCTCTAAGATACAGCTTCCTGGCTTCCCCAGAGCCTTTGTTCATGCTCTTTCCTTGGCCTCCAACTCTCCAGCCTTCAGGCATCTATACCTGGCTCGCTCTTTCCAGATCTTGACTCAAATGTCACCTTCTTAAAGAGATCTTTCCTAGCATCTCTATCCAAAATGACCCCTTGGAGCTCAACACTTCCCACCCCTCTTTTTTGCTTCCCCCCTACTCCTTAACATTTGTCATAACTGTCTCAAAAAATGTTTTTCATTTCCTTATTTTTTTTTTTATTCTATATCTGTCCCCACTAGAACCTAATTAAGCATCAGGGAGGCAGAAAGTTAGTCTCGAGTGTTGCTATATTCTCAGTGCCTAAAACACTGCCTGAAAGGCACTAGGAGCTAAGTAGGAAAACACAGAATGAATGAATGACAAAGTTTAATCTAGAATGTAAAAAACCAAACTAACACAGCTGCAAGAGAAAAGCGATGAGGGTGTTAGCATAATGTAAACTAGAGAAAAGACACACTGGCTTTAAAAATGCCAGCTCTCCTACATGAGAGTGCCCAGAAAATGCACCCATTTCCAGACTGTGTGCTGTTCTCTATGTCTCCTCCACCTGCAGACTGGTGTAGGTCCCTCAGCCCAGGCCCCTGGGTTTGGGATCACCCTGATTCTGTGAGCTGAGCTGACGGTTTCGGCCTGCCCTGCTCCACTGTTCTCCCCAACCTTCAATCACCTAGGCAGAGACTCATGGCCTCGCCTTTGTCTCATTTCACTTAATTCCTACATCCCTCCTCCTTTTGGAGGTTTAAGAAAGGGGGTTGGAATTGAGAGAGTACCTCTCCTCCATGTCGGAGAGACAGCTCAGGACTGAGCAGCCTGAGATGATCCAGAGGAAAATACTGACAAAGGAGACCTAGTGACATGATGGGGAGGCGTCATTTGAAAGTAGAGGCGGTCCCAAAAAATCAAGAGATTCTTAGGGTCAGAGACCAAGGACACTAGAGAGAGGATGAATTCTCCATTCTTCCCAACACCATGACCTTTCTCCTTAAGTCATGAGCTAAACTTTTCATAGTAACTTCCTTTAAATCCCATCAAAGAAAATACACAGCGAAAGAGTAAAAAAGTACTCCCATCAAAATAAGTGCACAGTGAAAGTACTTAAAGGAACTTTATCAATCAGTATAGGCAGCACTGTGTGCAACAGACAAGACATGGAAGCAGACTAAAGATGCGCTGACAGATGAATGGATAAAGATGTGGTGGACATGTGCAATGGAATACTGCTGCTGCTAAGTCACTTCAGTCGTGTCTGACTCTGTGCGACCCCGGAGACGGCAGCCCACCAGGCTCCCCTGTCCCTGGGATTCTCCAGGCAAGAACACTGGAGTGGGTTGCCATTTCCTTCTCCAATGCTTGAAAGTGAAAAGGGAAAGTGAAGTCACTCCGTCGTGTCCGACTCCTAGCAACACCATGGACTGCAGCCCACCAGGCTCCTCCGTCCATGGGATTTTCCAGGCAAGACTACTGGAGTGGGGTGCCATTGCCTTCTCCGATATACACACTACTATACATAAAATAGATAACCAACAAGTACCTGCTGTATAATACAGGAAACTATATTGAGTATTTTGATACAATCTTTAAGGGGAAAGAATCTGAAAAGTAAATAGCTTTACCACTATGCTGTACACCCTAAACTAACACAATTTAACACACACACAAAAAAAGTACAGTCATTAGGGTGGTTCGTAGATACATCAGATAGGTGATTCTTTCTCAGGGACTGCTTTTATAGATTTATTAGCCTACTAAGCCTTATGTAATAAAATGATATAAAACTATTTACACACTTTGGAAAAAAGTCTCAAATCCCTAGCTTTGGTAGTTTGTGGAAATTAAGATGCAACCATTAAGAGAGGCTAGGTGAAGAGTATGCTTACTGTGTTCAATTTCATGTGGATCTATGATTATTTCAAAATAAAAAGTTAAAGCTGTCACTCACTGGGAGTTTCTGGTCAAGGGAAAATTTTGTTTAAAAGTGACAATGCTGCCAAATGAAGCTTTTTGAATCCTCTTTTTCAACAAATTATGCAATAAGAAAATAAGCACTCACGGGGCATTATCTGGCACAAGGTCATCAGGAAACAGACAGCAAACACAAAACAAGGTCCAAAGTGAGAGTCAATGGGGAAGCAGGGTGATTCGCTAGGGACAGGGCTTCTGTCTTTAATAGTCGTGAACAAAACTGAAGTACTATTTATAGTACCTGGTGGCAGCCAAGATGAAGTAAGACACAGTGGCTGGTCTTTCTTCCAATGATAAAGATTTAAAACCTCTGAACCAAAGTAAAAAGCAACTACCTGAGGCTTCCAAAGAATAAGCAAAAGCAGGTAAGTTGGGGATGGGAAGAAACACAAGGTCTTCCCTGGTGCTTCAGTGGTTAAGAATCCACCTGCCAATGCAGGAAACATGGGGTCAGTACCTGCTCTGGGACAATCCCACGTGCAGAGAGGCAACGAGTAAGCCCCCACTTGTGGAAACTAGCAATGAGGACCCAGTGCAGCCAAAAATAAATAAACAAGCAATAAAACTGAAGAAGCCACTCTACCGAGAGTGGGTTTCCCATTTCGGTTTGTATTACTCTCATTTCTCTTCCAGCCTTGCATGGAGGGTGAGCACACAGTCCGTGCATGCATGCTGGGTCGCTTCAGTTGTGTCCAACTCTTGGCGGCCCCATGGACTGTAGCCCACCAGGCTCCTCTACCCATTGGATTCTCCAGACAAGAATACTGGAGTGGGTGGCCATACCCTCCTCCAGGGGATCTTCCTGACTCAGGAATCGAACTCTCACCTCTTCTGTCTCCTGAATTGGCAGGCCGGTTGTTTACCACTGGTGCCACCAGGAAGCCTGAGCACACAGCTAGCCATAACAAAAGCAGCAAAACTCACAAGATGTGCCCTGTCATTCTGGCCAAAGAAATCGAGACTGGGGATCCCTGCAAGCCAAAGAGTGAGGGCGATCTCACAGAAGACAGAGGTGGAGGAAACTAATCAGCTAATGTCATGTATAAACCTACCCAAGTCCCAGCTCACTCCTCAGGTGCATGTGCCTGGGACTGACCCCGAGAAAGACAGCAAAGGCTTGGCGAACTGAGCTATGACATAAACACAGCTCACCTCTCAGTCTAACTCCCAAGTGGTGCGTGTGTGGACAAGGCCACAACTTTGGAGCAAAGGCTTTGAAAACTGAACTGACATCAGACCTACCACCCACAGGAGGTCAAACAGAACTTGCCATCTGAACCTAGCCAGGTTGATTGCTTACTAAAATAGGAAAAAAAGAAAATTCAACATTCTCCAGATGATTTTAACAGGACCTAGATTCTCCCAATGTAATACTCGAAAGTGTCCACAATGCATTCCAAAGAACCAGGAAAATCTAATCAGTTCTCAGGGGAAAAGACAATCAATAGATGCCAACCCCAAAGTGACCCAGATGTTGGAATTATCAGGCTTTTAAAGCAATTAGTATAACTATGTTCGCTGAGTAATAGTAAACACTCCTGAAATAAATGAAAATTGTAACTCCTTGGAACATCTATGAAAGATCTCTGTGAACATCAATTATTATGTATGAGTGGAGAAGGAGAATACAAATTAAAAAGAAAGGTAAAATATTTTTAATTTGATCCATAATACAAAACTAGCTGCATTTTTTAATCATCAGATGTGAAGTTTTCTTGGTATTGCATGAGAAAACATTTGAGTTAACAGAAACTCACCCATGGTCAAGGTCTCTGGGCAGAGAGAACAAAGAAAAACACTACTATAACTACAGATTGTTCAGAGGAAAAAAGAGAGAAAGAAAGAAGATACAAGAGAAACAAAAAATAACCTCATCACTTTGCAGACTAAGGAGGTTATAATAATATTTTTATGGTTTAGGATGTCTAATTCCCTAGATGAGACCAGAAGTTCAAGCGGTACTCCAGACAGCAAAATGCCCCACCCTTTAGCTGAACAACAGGAAAGCTCCACATGATTAAAGCCCAGCCTTGTGGGTCAGCTTGCTGGGGCTTGCCCTGTTCAGAAGTAGATAATCAAAAAGATAATTATATTATTAGGGTCAATCACCTCTGGAGCAAAACTCTTATTCTCAGGAAGTAAAAACTTGTATTTGAGATGCATCTCCAAGATACTGGCTTTGAGGAGATTAAAATTCTAAAGACGTTAATATTTTACCTTCTTTCTCTCTCTCTCATAAACACACACACACACACGGAGAGGGAGAGAGAGACACATAGAGAATATATAGATCTGTGTAAAAAATTTTAAAGTTAGCATCCTAGATAGAGATTATGGGGTAAGTTAATTTTCAAAAGTATACTTTGCTTTTCGTATTTTCCAAAGCAACTACACTAAAGCTATAATTCACTGTTTTGGCCATGCTGCACATGAGATCTTCGTTCTCTGATCAGGGATAGAACCTGCACTCCCTGCAGTGGAAGCACAGAGCCTTAATCGACTGCCAGGCAGGTCCCTTACCTAGAATTCAGTTATGGCAAAGAAAAGAATAAACGCTTTAAGTCCCTAGGTTTCTTGGATAATTCTCAGAGAGTGAGGATGGGGACACCAGGCTGACAGCTAAAGCAAAAAAGCACCAAACCCAAACTTAAAGCAGATGACTTGAGAAAATTACCCAAGATAAAGAAGAAAAGACTACCGAGCTTGGATTTAACCATCCTTTCTCGACATTCCAGCGGCGCTCTGCTTGATCTCCTCCCATTCCGTCTGTGCACGGTTATTTGTACATTGGCACACTTGTCTTTCTTTGCATGAACCCCTTATTTTATTACAAGCTCCCAGTGGCAGGGACCATGCCTTACTCATTATTATATTGGCCATCTAAGTGAACTGGAGTTTTAGTACTGCTTTTTTCAATGGGATGCTCACCTCTCAGATTGTCTATAACAAGAATATTTCAAAAATATAAAGCATTAGAGCCCACAGTGGGCACAAGATGACCCAGCTTATATTCAAGTCAAAGTTAACTATTAAAACATGGTTTCTCTTGTTGGTAAGGGTACTATAGAATATGAACATAAGGCATCTAATGATGTATACAAATTATAATTGTTAATAATAAAATTTTTCACTCCCTCCTGAGGTATTTAAGAACTTATTAAAATAAACGTAATGATTACCCTTCTATGATTTGAAAACAGACCTCCGAAATTGCAGGAGAAAGGATGAAATGTATTTATTTCAAAGTTAAATTTGAAGCAAAAATCACAAGACAACAGATTGCAAATTTAAAATTAGATTCTAGTGGGAGGGCTTGGTTTCAAGCCTGTTTTTTCCCTACTGGAGGCTGAGCCTGAAGACAGGGTAAGGGGGTTGGGGGGAGAGCGGGGGGAGGAGAGCTAAGATTAAACTGAGACAAAGTTCTGAAAGTTTTAGCTAAATCTTTACAAACCCATGAAAAGTATTTTGCCAAGTCACACACAAATACCCCTAACACAGGAGACTAAACAGGAAAGTTTTGCAACAAATAAAAGATGATCTTTGATTTAGAAAGATTATTATTTTGACTGCATTTATTTTGCTTTTTAAGAGATTATCTAAACCAGAAACAAAACATGTCATTGTTCTGAAGTAAGATTTTTGAAGCCGGGTTTACCTTTTTTAAACATAATCCCATCTAAAGATGGTAAAGCTTGGGAATAAATTTCAAAGATCCCTGAGAGCAATTCACAGAGGGAAAAAGATAGGTACCTGCTTTTTCTTTTCTTTTTTTTTTTTTTTTAGTTTTAATGCTAATACTTTCGAATTGCTAGATGGGCATAACCTTAATCCAAAAAAGTGAGTTCAAATTCTTTTTCCCACAAGCTGCATACACCATGACAATGCCGTGGTACCTGTCTCACCACCTCTGAAGCATTACGTTTAATTCATGGAGGTATACACAGGCTCAAGCACACATTCACAAACTTACCTTACAAGGCAACAACGGTTCCCAGCCCAACTTGCCCCAAGAGCACTGTGGCATTTAGATACGGAGCCTGGTGATGATGTCAGGATGAACACTGACGGTGGCTAGGAAGTGTCTCAGCACCTGCCCCTGGAGCTGGCCATCACAGTCTCATCTGCGTCTATGCAGCTATGCCAAAAACCTGGAGAGGGCAGAAAAAAGAAAGCCACTATTCAGCCAGAACACAGGAAACAGGAATTTTCCATCAAACCTATTTACATAAATTCTCCAACATCCATTTCATGTGAAATAGGACACCCCAGACCAAACAATGCAACATTCAGCTACAGGTCTAAAATGACAGGCATAAATCCATAAATATAAGCATGATTACGTTTACAGTAATAAATCGCTCTACAAACTCAGTCATATTTTATCCTTTTATTTTGTCTCTACAGATGAAAGTATCAGGTAACAGAAATCAATTTCAGTAGCATGATCTCATGGTTCCCTCTTCTTTTTAAAGTGTTATTGGCATACACGTGCTTTACAATGTTGTGTTAGTCTCTGCTGTAGAGCCATGATCAAAACCATACACAAACAGTAAATGCTAGAGAAGGCGTGGAGAAAAGGGGTGTTGGTGGGTAGAAATGCAGACTGGGGCAGTCACTGTGGAGAACTGCATGGAGGGTCTTTAAAAAACTAAAACCAGAACTACCATACGACCCAGCAATCCCACTCCTGGGCATAGGCTTGGAGAAAACCCTAATTCCAAAAGGTACCTGCACCCCTACACTCATGATCCCCTTTGAATCTTTCAAACATCTCAACAAACAGAAATGAGTGACAGGAAACCAGGGAGTCTCAGTTACTCTCAAAGCAGAGCTATAGCTATCACAGAAGTTGAAGAAGATGCTAAAAGACAGTAAAACAAAAGACCAAATTCAATGATAGACCTTCTCATCATATACATGGGGTACTGCTGAGAATTCGTGCTCACGAACTCTCATGTTTTCAAAATAAGCTCCATGAACAGGCATTGTGAGTGGTCTTTGTTTTCTAAAACCTGGCTTCTGGTGAGACTGGAGATGCTAAGACAGGAGAGGGGCTTCTAATGGCTCAGTGGTAAAGTATCCGCCTGCCAATGCAGGAGATGCAGGTTCAATCCTTGGGTTGGGAAGATCTCCTGGAGAAGCAAATGGCAACCCACTCCAGTATTCTTGCCTAGAAAATTCCATGAACAGAGAAGCCTGATGAACTACAGTCCATGGTGTCGCAAAAGAGTCAGACACAACTTAGTTGACTAAACTACAAGACAGGAGAAAGCCCCAAGGGCTTCCTGGGGGTGGCTGCCTCTTATTCCTCTCCTACAGATCATTCCTGTGGGGCTGCCCACGACTAGCACCTATAACTGGTAGCCTCATTAAGGTAGAACTCAAGATGACAAACAGCTTGCAGAGAAACACACAGAAAATTGCCTACTGTTGTGGAAGGTGGTCACATCAAGACAGTAAATAAATAAATATCCATATCCATAGAAGATAGCATAGTAAGTGAAGTTCCTGTTCACCCTATCTTGGAAAATATGCTACTTTGCTGTGAACCTGGTGAATCACACTTGCCAGGAGAGGAACACGAGTTCTCAGCAATACGCCATTATTACCCTCCAGTTCATGTCCTTGCCATAATTCCCCCGCTGCTGTCCTGTTCCCTCTCTTTTCCCAGGCATCCTCCTTAAGCTGCTCTCTGCAAAGTTTTACATTTTCAAAGCAGTTCCTGAATTGCTTAGGAACTGGCAGAAATTAATAAGCAACAGCCCATTTATATTGAAATGGACTCATTACGGTGCCAGCTGCCAATAATTTGCAAGGGCTGGATTCTTGCTGGCAAACCAGGCCTGCAGGCGGCTGTCCTCCACCTGCACATGGAGGCTGATAATGCATTTTTTATACTTGAAAAAAGAAAAAGTACATATTCTGCTACCAGAACTGAAATGTTTCTCTATTATAGTCTTCTATTCCCTGAGCAGAAAAATGCTATGGGGAAGAAAGTGAAAGTTAATCAGGCATTGTTTAAAAAATATGTAGGAAGACAAAACCCAGTCTATCTAGGATCTGGGATCCTTTTTTCTCCCCCTGATTCTGATGGAAAAAGTATTTTGACCTGTGACCCATAGAACTGACCCCATGATATAAACAGATGAAGAGAACATATTTGCTCTTTGTGATCAGCAAATATGCTAAGATTGCAACGAGTCACCAAGGATTCAATCTGTATCAAGTACTCACAGTGGATGGATTAACTCCACCATAGCCTTGTGAATATACACCACAACAACCTGAGAACCATCAGGATTCGGGTTTTCTTTACGAGCCGCAAAGAATCCACCCTCAACAGGAGGTAGTCAGGCTTCCTGGGTGGCTCAGTGGTAAAGAATCTGCCTGCCAATGCAGGAGACACAGGTTTGAGCCCAGGTCTGGGAAGATTCCACATGCCATGGAGCAACTGAGCCAGTGCGTCACAATTACCGAGCCCACGAGCCACAACTACTGAAGCCTGCACGCCCGAGAACCCATGCTCCACCATAAGAGAAGCCTCCGCAAGGAGAAACCCACACACCGCAAGGAGGAAGGAGCCCCTGCTCACCGCAACCAGGGAAAAGCCCGCGCGGCACCAAAGACCCAGCACAGCCAAAAGCAAATAAACAAGCAAGCGGCAGGTAAACAGCTAACTCAGTGATGGGAGTTTGAGCCTGGAGTCCCACTGCATGCATCAATCAGGTCAAAACTCAGCTTTGTCACTTACTTGCAAGGTGATTTGCGGCAAACACTAATTATCAGTTTACCCCTCTACAAATAGGGACAAGAATTCCTAAACCATTCTATTGAAATAAGCATTAAATGACACCATCTATGTGACATGATTATTTCAGTGCCGACTCCTTGGTCAGTTCTCAGTAAAAATACTGCATTCTTTTCACTGTTATGCAACATTTGTAAACCATAAGGAAGATGCTACAAGAAAGGCCACTATTAAGGGAAATTCCCTGAAACATGGTACCTAACTCACTGAACTGGGTCTACAGTCTAAGTTGGATGAAACCGATTGCCTCAAATGTGTCATGAGACCAAAGGGGAACTCATTAACCCAGCTGGAAGATGTGATTGACTCAATTCGCCACAGTGCACGCATACATGCAAACCACGCTGACAAAATCTGGCAGAACCAGTAGGACAGCTTGCATTACATTAAGATGACCCCCAGTGAAGTAAACGATAAATGTGCCAAGTTTTACAGTCTCATTCTGATTCATCTCAACTCATAAAGTCAATTTCTGCATCAGGTGTCAAATAACCAGTTTTCACAGGGAAGTGTCTGTGCTGGAGAAGGGGAGGGAATTACCAAGCTAATCCCAGGCTTCAAATAGCTCAAAAATAGACAGGGTCAGAAGTTTCATCACTCCAACCCGAGATGAAATATGACAATGTCAGAAATACAGTGTTCATGGCAGCTAATCCATGGCTTTCCCTAAAATGTCTGCCACACCAGAACTTTCTTTTTCACCTCAGAAAACACTCATGAGAGGCATCCTGTCACTTTTAAGTCCTTGCAAGTTCCAGGAATCAAAGTACACAGAGAAAAGGATATTGTACTTGCCATCAAAATACCCACATCTACACCCCTAGCTCTATTACTTACTAACTTATGTGATCTTGGGCAAGCAAACTACCCATTCCAAAACTTAATAGGAAAAAGAAGGATGTGTAGAACTATCTGCTTTACTTAACATCTACCTGAAAAGGTTGTTTTAAAACAGAAATTAGAGATTCAACATGAAACACTATAAAAGACTACAGAAGTACATTCATTCTTACTCTGTTCATCATGAATAAGTGTCCCCAAATGTTTCATAATTACTAAATGCATGAGAATCAGAACATTTCCCTTCACCCTGAAACTTAAAGTGGGAAGGGACTAGTAGTTTTGGGTCAAAATCCTAAACGAATCAGAAGTCCTGAATATTTTTTATGTGCAATAAGCACCAAAAGAATGTAGATTTTAATATTCACATTTAGTCCAAAAATCAGCCTGGGGTGACTAGATGGACAGATGAATCTAGGACCCTGAAAATTTTTTATTGGTTCAGAAATAGTTAAAGAAAATTCATCAGTCATTTTGTTTGCTGACGTTTTTTAAACTATTATTATGTTAGAGAAAGGACTTAGCAGTGACTTCCAAAGACGCATGATCTAAAATCTAATAGGAGAAACTATCATTGGAAAAATAAAAAGGACCCAAACATTAAGACAAAGTGCAAGGGAACAGAATAAAGGGTAATAAATTTACCTGGGTATCAATTTACCCAGCGGGCTCAACTGGACTGTAAAGTTTTGGTAACAGCCAATCAGATGGGGAAAACAGAGTAGTTGTAAGACTCACAAGGTCCTAATCAAGAGTTCAGAAAAAGCACAAACATTCTAGGTGCTAAGATCAGACAGGAACTTCCACCAGTGGTCCTTCGAGACCACTGTGATACAAGGAGCCATGGGTTTCGGTTTTTGGTTTTGGCTGTGCTGGGTCTTCACTGCAGTGCGTGGGCTTTCTCCAGTTGCAGCACATGGGGGCTTCTCCCAAGCTGCAGTGCACAGGCTTCTGTTGCTCTAGAGAGCGCAGGCTCAGAGTTCTGGCCCGTGGGCTCAGGTGCCCCCACACCGTGTGGGATCTTAATTCCCCAACCAGGGATCGAACCCTCGTCCCCTGCGTTGGAAGGCAGATTCTTAATCACTGGACCACCAGGGAAGTCCCTGAGTCATATTTTTAGAACCACATCCTTTCAAAGACAAACTTCATATGACTGTTTCTTGTCTTGATAATTGATTCAAGGAAAAAAAAAAAAAAAATCACAGTTCAGGGACAGAAAGGCTGAAGAGGTATGATCCTGCTGAGATGCAACGGCTGCTTACCAGGAAAATCTCTTAGGACGCACGCTTGCTCTCCACAGTACTGGGCTGAGGAGGGGAATCTCGAGTGAGATGGGGCCCCGTGCCCAAATGTGGCTGGTTCCTACTGCCACCTGGCCACCCCTCACCTGGCATAAAGGGACGGTTCCATCGGGGTGAACTTGTCTGGCTTGTGTGAACACTGAGACTGCGACAAGCACTCCTGAACAGAGAAGAGGAACCCACCTTCCCTATCAGGTCCACCATGTGACTACTGGGGGCCCTGGAGCAGGACCAAGATTCTCCACGAAGAACTAATCCCTCCACACAGATGGGGGCTTCCCAGGTGACACAGTGGTAAAGAATCCACCTGCCAACGCAGGAGACCAGGGTTCGATCCCTGGGTCGGGAAGATCCCCTGTAGCAGGAAATGGCCACCCCCTCAGTATTCTTGCCTAGAGAATTCCACGGACAGAGGAGCCTGGTGGGCTACAGTCCATGGGGTCACCAAGAGTCAGACACAGCTGAGCACACGTCTCCCCCCTCATCTCAACAGAGATGAATGAATCACGACAGGGTTTCCAAATTCCTCCTCCCTAAAGCTTGGATGAAATGGTTTTAGCCCAACCATGTTTTCCAAGGCCGAGTAAAAAATAGACATCCAAATCGGCCAAACAAAATTCCTGAAAGTTCCCCTATCCAAAGACTGCCCTGATTTTGAGCAACTTCTCAGTATATCCAAATGCATCCCAAGGTAACTGCGAAAAAACATGTTCATAGAATTGATATTCTTAAGCCAGCTAAGTCAGTTGGGAAATTTCCCCTGAAATGATAACTTTAATTTTAGAACAGTGATTCTTTGGCAATACTTAACCAACAGGTTCAGCTGGAATAGACACGACTGTGGTTTCCTAGGAGTCAAGGCAGTGTACTGCAAAGTGAAGTAATATATTCTCCCCCGGCTCAGGGAGATCTACCATTTATGGAATGCTTACTATCTGGCTGGCACCATGTAAGTGACTTTAGACCAAAATACTACTCTCTAAGTTTCCCTTGGTTCTTGGTATTTATCATCTTGCGACTATACTTGGACACGGACAAGTGCCAATGAGTACAACTCAACTCCAGCATTGCATCACCCACTACGAAGTGTTTGGAAACCACCAGTCCCAAAGGGCAGAGTTACACAGCTGGTCATCAGATCTTTCCAAACGCCCCCACACAGCCTGGCTCTGAAAGGGGCTCCAGTGCAGTCCCAGCTTACTGAAATGGATCAGCTTTTTCAGGACAGACCCCAAGAATCATGTAAATTTTCAAGATTCTAAGCAGCATCATTCCTACTCTGAAGCCATGAAGCTACTGAACCCTTGAGAATTCCACCCAACATTCCAAGAGGAGTGACCACAGGACTTAAGAGGCTCAACTCTGGGCTCCCGGCTCAATTTCAAGTCTGAGTCACGTCAAAAAAGCACACCCATGTCATTGAGCATGGAAAAAACTGATCTCAAAAGGAAATGGGAATGGAGCTGCCTGACTGCAGCTAACTTCTACTGCTGAAATCCTTCTTTCACGACTTCACCATATCATGGCTTAAGAGCTCCTAGTGAGAGGAGGTCATCCCATAGAAGACAGTGAGAGGGGATGGTACTCTATTGAAACTGCTTCTGTAACTCCTGCGAAATGTATCAGACTGTTTCACCTTTAAACTGCACTCCCCAACAATCTTCTTGAAAATACACCAATGCCTGAGTTTAGAAGAGATTGCAACCTACAATCGCATCATCCAACAACATCTTTTCCACTCAGCAGACATGAGCCCCATATCCCCATCAGCCTCTCCAGGCACATTTCCTGAGACCCCCACACAGAGTGGGGGAGGGCAGCTACTCTTTCACCATCCAAGACGGAAGCTCAAGGGGAGAGAATCTGGTTTTCGAGGCAAAAGTTGAACCTTGAACAGAGACAGGGGTGTCTCCATCTTACAGGACATGGCTGTGGCCTTGAGTGAGCCCTGCAGAGGAAAGGCACCACAAGAGAAAGGATGGTGGCACCCAGCAGCGGCTGCCTGCCTCCAAAGACCCTTCCCCAGGCTCATCCAAGAGGACCCAAATGTAGGAAAACTGCCATTTCCGTGATGCTCTCCAGCCCCCAACAACCTGGCCTCTCCCTTCACCTGTTCTCCAGCAGCCAAGAAGGAAGTCTTTCAGACCAAAAGACAGTCAGGGCGTTAAGCAGTCCTTTTTCTCTTCATCATGAAGCAGAGCGGGACCCTATTATCCCGGCAATTTCAACCCTTCACCACCACACAAGCCACTGCTGTGTGCCTGGGAGCTGCCTTTCCCACTAAGAATGGGAGGATCACTCTGTGAATCAGACAAGAGCTCCCTGGACTGAGGCCACGCATGCAGGTGGCTGGTGTGGCAACTCTGCCTGCCAGCAAGGAGGGCTGGGACCGTCTTTGTCAGAGGACAGGGGAGAGGCCACCAGGCTGGGGTGCATCTGATTCGTGCTGCTGATCCCTGGCACTCTGAGCCTAAAGGGCCCCCAGAAGGCATTGTGCCCTCTCCCCACCTCTCTATCCATCCCCCCGATGGATGCCTGCTCCATAGTCCTTGGGTTCTGTTCCTGCCACTGTGGGATCTGTGTTGGCAGAAGATGTATTCAAGATGGCAAGATTCTCCAGGAGAAAAGGTTACAGAGAGAACTGGTAGACTGGATGCTAAGCAGGGAGAGGAAGGAAGAACAGCTAGAAACGGTAAGTTTGTGCACACATTTGCTTCTTTGATAGCAAGTGGATTTAATAAAAGTCAAGGAGCAAGTATGACAGCTGGAAAACAGAGCCGCTGGACATAAAAACGGAAGCTGTAATGGGGTCCCCTGCAAGACTGTTGCTAGGGGGACACCAGGAACTTCAATTTCAGTATGTGTTTAGGTGGGAAGATAAGATCTGCAGGGAGGCGGGGGGTGGGGGGTGGCCTGGATAACTGCTTTATAGTGTGGTGTTACTTTTTGCTGTATGACAAAGTGAATCAGCTCTGTGTTTACATACACTCCCTCCCTCAAGGGCCTCCCTCCCACCCCCACCCCACCTTCCTACCCATCTAGGTCATCACAGAACACCCAGCTGAGCTCCCCTTGCTTTATAGCAGGTTCCCATCAGCTATCTATTCCACACAACAGTTCAGTTTAGTACAGCCGCTCAGTCGTGTCCGAATCACAGGGTAGTGCATATATGTCAATACTGATCTCCCCATTCATCCCACCTTCCCCTCCCCCATTGTATCCACGTGGTACAGATGAACCTATTTGCTGGGCAGGAAGAGAAAAGCAGACATAAAGAAGACGCATGGGAGGACAGGAATTAATCAAGTTGCAATCTTCCTCTGAAAGAATCGTCCGCTTGAAAGTCAAATAAAATAATGTTTACAAAAATGTTAAAGAAATTCCTCCCAAAGATTTTCAAAACTGGCATGATTCTCTACCTGTAAGTCCTCATCTTTTCAAAGAAAAGAGACTAAGTCTCAGTCATAAGACAGAAAAACAACACAGATCCCCGAATACTTCACCCAAAACACTCCTTTACGCTCTCCTCATTTTATAATGAAAAACATCTTTTAAAGTGACCTCAGTTTTATATTTTCAAATCAATTCAAATTGTTTTCCAGTTAGGCATTCAAGACTACAGCTCTAACAGGAAAAACACAAGTCCTTATGTCGCTGACTCTAACAAATACATTTTTCATGTTGAATGTCTCTGAAGTTGACTATATCTTACAATCGCAAAGGTGTGATGAAAATTAGCACCATTTTCTTTCTTGGTTGGTGGCATGTAAGTGTGGTTTGTCTTAGAATGGTTAGCAAGTCATGAAAGAGGGGATATAAAAACAGATTTTTAAATAGATAGTCGTAATTGCTTGGTGAATTATTGGGGTACAGCAGAGTGTCTACATAAGAACCTACTGATTGTTAACAATTCAGTTCAACTCAACTATTATTTACTGAGCACCCACTTTATGTTTGGGATAAGGAAACCAGACAGTTCTTTATATCCCCACAACCTAAGAAAATGGTGGACACTTTTCCACTCTGAGATAGGATTGTAAAGGCTAATCAGACCTTATTAATAGTGAATGACAGGGGAGGGGACGAATCAGAAATTTGGGATTAACAGATACACTCCACTATATATAAAATAAATGAGAACCTACTGCATAGCACAGGTAACTATATTCAATGTCTTGTAATAGCCTACGATGGAAAACAATCCGAAAAAGAGAGAGTGTGTGTGTAACTGAGTCAATGTGCTCTGCGCCTGAAACGCTGGAAATCAACTGTGTGCTCTGCTCAGGCGTGTCCCACACTTTGCGACCCCATGCACTATAGGCCACCAGGCTCCTCTGTCCATGGGATTTTCCCAGCAAGAATACTGGAACGGGTTGCCGTTTCCTCCTCCATATAAATCAACTATATGTCAATGTAAAAAATAAATAATTTTTAAAGATAGCGAATGATGGAAAGAAACAGACAAATTCTACGAGGGAAGCTATGGGTCCAATCTGGTTCTGAAAGGTTCATTGGATTTGGCTTGGCTTGTGAGGATGGGAGGAAATGAACAGGGATAGGAGAGAGCTTGCAAAAAAAGGGCAGAACATTCCGGGAAAAGAGCAAAGACTCACGCATGAAAGCATTAATCCAACATTGTACAGAAGTACATGGACAAGAGCTGGAGGTGATGGGGCTTTTAGAAAGATAGGTTGGGGTTATGGATGCAACACAGAGAAATTAGATGTTATTAAGTGTAATGAAGTCTGTGATAGGATTTGATTAGGTGAGTTACATGATCAAATATGTTCTCCCCCAACCCCTCCCTACCCTCTGGGGTAACATGAAAGAGAAGGTGGAGGCTTGTTGCAACCAAGGCATCAGGCAGTGCCTGGAGGAAATAAGGAGTTGTTGTTCAGTCCCTAAATCACGTCTGACTCTTTGTGACCCCATGGACTGCAGCACGCCAGGCTTCCCTATCCTTCACCATCTCCCAGAATTTGTTCAGATTCATGTCCATTGAATCAGTGATGCTATGTAACCATCTCATCCTTTGTCATCCCCTTCCCCTTCTGCCTTCAATCTAATCTAGCCTCAGGGTCTTTTCTAATGAGTCCGTTCTTTGCATCAGGTGGCCAAAATATTGGGGCTTTAGCATCAGTCCTTCCAATGAATACTCAGGGTTTATTTCCTTTAGGGTGGACAGGTGAGCCTTGGGATAAGAAATAAGGCTGTTCCGTATCCCATTGTTCAGTCACTCTGTGCTATGAATGGAGTCACTAGGACTTGGTGACCACACATATACCTGTGAGAAATAAGGAGGGAAGGAGGAAAAGAAGGAAGAGACACTCCTGGCATTTCTGGTCTAGTAACTGACAAAAGAGAAGGTGACAATAACACCTTCCACTGTGAAAACAACGGAGCATCCAATTCAAAAGCTGCACACTTGAGAGGCCGAAAGTCCCTGCCAGCGGTCCCACTGGAAATTCGGTGTCCATTCCACACAAGGCCTCAAGCCAAAGGAACCAAGTTTGGAACACACCAACTCAGCCATAAAAGAAAGTAAGAAAAATATCCTCCCAAAATGCTTAGATCAGGAAGGATACCAAAACAGAGATGCAAACATTGGCCAATACTACACTCAAAGACCTTAAAATCAACAACAACAACCAAAAAAACCCCACATATCTCATAACCTATGCGAGGCAACAGGTTAAAACACTATCTCACTACACTTTTATTGACCAAGCCAGGATCTGTAATAATAAATGGATTCAATACCATAGACAACTTCACACAAAAGTAAAAGCTTGATGCTTCAGGTTTGGTACCACAGAATTAAAATGTAAATCAGGTTTGAGTGCAGCCCCCAAAACTCCCTAGGGCTGCAGGAACACCCATTATGCTCCTTACTCACACCTTGGGATTGGGGTTATAGTTTAAATAAGATCACTGACTGCAAGGCTGATGTTCCAAAACTGTACAAACCACAGTGGAATGTGCCTGGACTGTATAAATAAGTGTGGCTGAGCACCACTTCCAAGAAAGGTAGCATTTAAGCATCCCATCACCTTTCTGTGAGTGAGTGAAATGAGAAGCTGACAGCTATGAACATCAGGTAGATTTCAGGTGAGGCTCCAAGTTAGTTACGCTCTGCTAGAGACCATGATAAAGATGGTACAAGTAGGGCACATGGCAAAGGGGACAGAGAGATGGCAGGAAAAACAGACGCTAATCTGTCGTTGTTGTTCAGGCACTAAGTCATGTCCGTTTTTTTGAGACCCCATGGACTGCAGCACGCCAGGCTTCCCTATCCTTCACTGTCTCCCAGAGTTTGCTCAAACTCATATACACTGAATTGGTGATGCCATCTAACCATCCCATCCTCTGTCACCCCTTCTCCTCCTGCCTTCAACCTTTCCCAGCATCAAATTCTGTTCCGATGAGTCAGCTCTTTGCATCAGGTGGCCAAAGTACTGGAGCTTCAGCTTCAGCATCAGTCCTTCCTTAACTATGGGGCCACTGACTTTGGAATTCAATCCGACTTTACTAAGAGGATCATTCAGAAGTTTTTATGGTCCCTACACTTAAAAAGAACTGCACGAGTCTTTAAGTTGCTTAAGTCAAAATCCATAAATATCCTAATGGGAACCATCAAGAGACTTTCTCTGCTGGGCATTCCTTTTACAGCAAATAGGTGATTCAATTAAGGCAAAAAGTACCACTGAGATAAACTCCAGAAATTCAAGATGGAAAACAAATCCTTACTTTTTTTTTTTTTTTAAGATTTACTTATTAGTTTATTTTTTTACTATGGTGGCTCTTCATGGCTGCATGCAGGCTTTCTCTAGTCTTGAGAAGTGAGGGCTACTCTCCAGTTTTAGTCTGTGGGCTTCTCATTGCAGTGGTTTCTACCCCACTCCAGTACTCTTGCCTGGAAAATCCCATGGATGGAAGAACCTGGTAGGCTACCGTCCATGGGGTTGCTAAGAGTCGGACACAACTGAACGACTTCACTTTCCCTTTTCACTTTCATTCATCGGAGAAGGAAATGGCAACCCACTCCGGTGTTCTTGCCTGGAGAATCCCAGGGATTGGGGAGCCTGGTGGGCTGTCGTCTGTGGGGTCGCACAGAATTGTACATGACTGACTTAGCAGGAGTAGCAGCAGCAGCAGCTCTAGGGCTTGAGGGCTTCAGTAGCTGTGGCTCGTGGGCTCTAGAGCATTGGCTCAGTAGTTGTGATACAAAGGCTTAGTTGCCCTGCAGCAAGTGGGACCTTCCCAGACCAGGGACGGAACCTACGTCCCTTGCATCGCAAGGCGGATTCTTAGCCACTGAACAAGCAGGGAAGCCCCCTAATTCTGACTTTAAAGGCTGACTCAAGATCTTTTTAGCTGAATAATGCCTAGTATTCATCACAGCCAAATAACAAATTGGAAGAGAAATAAAAAGCAGCCAAAGTCATTGTACACTGGATTTTTGAAAGCAGAAGAAAAAGAATTAAACAAAGCATATACGCCCCTCCCTGAAGTCATAAGAGGATAAGCAACCTCTTTCAACATAAAGACAGTTCCTGGGAGGTCATGAGAACATTTCTAAAACAATGATACATCAAAGTCCCCAGAAAAACCGATACACCCAATCACAAAGTAAATCTGTTCCCTGTATGACAGCAACCAGCTTAAAAAGCTTGACACTCACTGCCAAGTAATATCTATGAGACCACACACAAGGCGAGTGAAACACACACCAGGCCGTGCCTTCTAAGAATGAGGACGCTCCTATCCAGGGCACTAATGTGCAAAAGGTTTAATGGGAATCCTCATTCAATGAAACCATCCCAACCATGCCCACCCAAAACAGAGTTCAGTGTGTGTCGTCACTTATTTAATCAATGTATAAATTACATGTATGTGCTCTTGTGCAAATACATTATGCACATTTTAAATTTCTGTGTATGTTTATAATTTTCCTCATTTATTTGAACTGAACAGAAGGACACAGAAATTTAAATGCATAACAGAGAAATTCTGAAATTCCCTTCCTCTGCCCTCATGAAATTATCTTGCACATATACCCAGTATTAAAGACCACTGTTCTAGGCCAGGGAAAGCTGATCTGGAAACTAAGAAAAAATAAGGAAAGACAGTGGAAAATGCAGAGGGATGCCTGCTTAACTTTACTGACATCTCAGGCTTACTGTGAAGCAGCAGTATAGCAATATCAAAACCTTCCAGAATCTTCAAGAAGGGAATGCAACCATTCAGAAGACCAAGGCAGTAGACACATATGGAAAACTGATGCCTGCTCTGAAATTGTCTGCTGACAGCACCAGCTCTAGAGGATCCATTAAATTGTATTTTTGCAATCAAGACAGTTAACAATATCCCTTCACCAGTCATCAATAAAATTCACCAGTCATCAATAAAACAATGTCATGTGCAGAAAAAGAGAATGATATAAAAAGGAAGGTCTCATTTTTGCAACTTCCTCATCCCCAATCCCTGGAAGACAATATAACGATGGGCCAAGAAACAGTAAGCAAAAACACATTGGCAACCATCACTGCATTGTTCAGTGTGGGTAATCTCAGACACAGCCAGGATAAGTAGCCAAGAAATTTCAGTTATATAGTTTGGAAGAATAAAGGCTAGCAATAACACATGCAAAGGAAAATTATTTTTAAAAAGGTTTTTGTGAGTCTGTTTCTATTTTGTAAATAAATTCATATGTATCACTTCTTTTTAGATTCTGCACAAAAGGGAAGTCATATGATACTTCTTCTCTGTCTGACACACTTCACTCAGTATAACAACCTCTAGGTCCATTCATGTTGCTGCAATTGGCATCGTTTCATTCTTTTGAATGGCTGAGTAATATTCCTTTGTATATCGAAGGTATGGTTGCCATGGGGAGAAGGGATACATGTACTGGCCGTTGCAGATCAACAGGCAGACACTGCTATATTTGAATGGATAACCAACAAGGCCCTACTATACAGCACAGGGAACTCTGCTCAGTGTTATGTGGCAGCCTGGATTGGAGAGGAGTTTGGGGGCGAATGGATACGTGTATATGCATGGCTGAGTCCCTGTGCTGTCCATCTGAAACTATCACAACATTGTTAATCTGTTGTACTCCATTATAAAGAATTTTAAAAAGAAATGGATAAATTAATTTCTGAAAATATTTTTAAACAAAATTTTCATCCTGAAGTGGGAAATGAAGCTTTCCTCTTCTGAGAGAAATTCTCTCTCTCTCTAGCTTTCAATCCAAGTAACAAAAAGAGTTTTCACTGGGGGCCCTTCATCGGCATTTGACCTTGCTAATTTCTTCCCCTAAAATTAAAAAAAAAAAAAAACCATGCTCCCTCCCCGTGGATTCCCTTATATAGTTCTGACATGCCCTCCTCACCCCAACTGTAGTTTCTGCCCTCAGCCTTCTACCTAACTCTCCAGACCGAGTACTTTCCTCTTTAACAGACTTATTTACTTCCTTCCACACTGTCGTCTACCTTAATCTCCATCTTCAGTACAAATCCCTCTTCCTAAGCCCCTCTGGACACCTCCATAGGGTGAGCCTGTTGGATGAGCCATAGGGTGAGCTCAAATCTGACATACCACGTAGGGTCAAAACTTTCCACACTTATGATCCCTCCCAAAAGGCAGCGAGATTTATAAAAGTAACAGAGTTGAGATGCAGTCAGAACTAGCCTTCATCTGCTCATTAATGTCCCCATGACGTTGAATGAAACAATAAACATCCCCATGGACCAGCTTCTCCATCTGCAAAATAGAAAATCTGCCTTGTAGGTCTGTGCTGGGGACGAAATGAGGCAATGTGTGAGAAGACATCCTTCTGTCATATTTACTTGGGCTTCCCTTGTGGCTCAGCTGGTAAAGAATCTGCCTGCAATGTGGGAGACCTGGGTTCGATTCCTGGGTTGGGAAATCCCATGAAGAAGGGAAAGGCTACCTACTCCAGTATTCTGGCCTGAAGAATTTCAAGGACTGTATTCCATGGAGTTCCATGGGGTTGCAAAGAGTCGGATACGAGTTGTATTTACTTAGGGCTTCATAAATGTTCATCTCTGGACTTGCCTGGTTGCACAGTGAATAAGAATCCACCTGCCAATGCAGGGGACATGGGTTCGATCCCTGGTCCAGGAAGATTCCACATGCCATGGAGCAAGTAAGCCCGTGAGCCACAGCTACTGAGCCTGTGTGCCCAAGGGCCACACACTGCTAATACTGAGCCCGTGTGCTACAACCATGAAAGCCCACATTCAAGACATACTCAGCGTCCCTCAAGAATGCCACTACATCAGTCCTGCACTGCTAAATGATATGCAAACACCCCTGGCACACCCAGCAGACACAAATCAAAGGACTAAAGGAACAACATTCAGAAGAGTTGGTTTTACTCAAAGATTTACTCAGAAGGTTAGGGAGAACAGGAGCATTGGGGTAGATTAACAATGGAATACAAACTTTTAATGTGTATGATTTTCTACAGGGAAAAATTAGACTGGGAAAGACTGAGATCTCTTCAAGAAAATTAGAGATAGCAAGGGAACATTTCATGCAACAAAGTGCAAAATAAAGGACAGAACTGGCATGGACCTAACAAAAGCAGGAGATATTAAGAAGAGGTGGCAAGAATATGAGAGAGTCAGTTCCTAGGCAGGTTGATAAGGAGTCTAGGGGTCCCCAAGGAGAGAGGGGTCTGGAATTCTCAAGGAAGAAGAAAGGACAAACTTTTTTTCTTTCTCCACATTTCTTAGGATTATATAACAATAATGTATCCTCCCTAAGGACAGTCTCTGGATTAAACCTTCTGTTAACTTAAAATGTAAATTATGGGAGTAGACTTGGTCTTTACAAGGATGTATCTTGCCTGAGGACAGTGTTATCTTAAAATGTAAATTATGGGAGTAGGTCTGATGAGGTCTTTACAACCTCCAGACATTCTTTGGATTATATAACTTCATTGTTAACACTAGCAAGCGGGTACTCTTTCTGCCCCCTTCTGATGCCTATGTCAGAAGCTTTCTCTATCTCCTTTATACTTTAATAAAACTTTATTACACAAAAGCTCTGAGCGATCAAGCCTCGTCTCTGGCCCCGGATTGAATTCTTCTCCTCCGGGGCCCAAGAATCCCGGTGTATTCACGTGATTCAACAACAACCTTTCAAATACACAGAAGAACTGTACAAAAAAAGATCTTCATGACCCAGATAACCACAAAGGTGTGATCGCTCACCTAAAGTCAGACATCCTGGAATGTGAAGTCAAGTGGGCCTTAGGAAGAAGCATCACTACAAACAAAGCTAGTGGCAGTGATGGAATTCCAGTTGAGCTATTTCAAATCCTCAAAGATGATGCTGTGAAAGGGCTGCACTCAATATGCCAGCAAATTTGGAAAACACAGCAGTGGCCACAGGACTGGAAAAGGTCAGTTTTCCAATCCCAAAGAAAGGCAATGCCAAAGAATGCTCAAACTACCACACAATTGCATTCATCTCTGCTGCTGCTGCTAGTCCCTTCAGTCGTGTCTGACTCTGTGCAACCCCATAGACGGCAACCCACCAGGCTCCCCTGTCCCTGGGATTCTCCAGGCAAGAACACCGGAGTGGGTTGCCATTTCCTTCTCCAATGCATGAAAGTTAAAGGTGAAAGTGAAGTCGCTCAGTCGTGTCCAACTCTTAGCGACCCCATGGACTGCAGCCTACCAGGCTCCTCCGTCCACGGGATTTTCCAGGCAAGAGTACTGGAGTGGGATGCCATTGCCTTCTCCCATGCTATCAAAGTAACGCTCAAAATTCTCCAAGCCAGGCTTCAGCAATATGTGAATCATAAACTTCCAGATGTTCAAGCTGGATTTAGAAAAGGCAGAGGAAAGCAGAGATCAAATTGCCAACAACCCTCGGATCATCGAAAAAGCAAGAGAATTCCAGAAAAACATCTACTTCTGCTTTATTGACTACATCAAAGCCTTTGACTGCATGCTGCTGTTGCTGCTGCTGCTAAGTAGCTTCAGTCGTGTCTGACTCTGTGCGACCCCATAGACGGCAGCCCACCAGACTTCCCTGTCCCTGGGATTCTCCAGGCAAGAACACTGGAATGGGTTGCCATTTCCTTCTCCAATGCATGAAAGTGAAAAGGGAAAGTGAAATCACTCAGTTGTGTCTGACTCTTAGCGACCCCATGGACTGCAGCCTACCAGGCTCCTCCATCCACGGGATTTTCCAGGCAAGAATACTGGAGTGGGTTACCATTGCCTCCTCCACATTGACTGTGTAGATCACAAAAAAAACTGTGGAAAATTCTTAAAGCGATGGGAATATCAGACCACCTGACCTGCCTCCTGTATACAGGTCAAGAAGCAACAGTTAGAACTGGACACGGCACAACACACTGGTTCCAACTTGGTAAAGAAGTACGACAAGGCTGTTTATTGTCACCGTGCTTATTTAACTTATATGCAGAGTACATCATGAGAAATGCCAGGGTGGATGAAGCACAAGCTGGAATCAAGATTGCCGGGAGAAATATCAATAACCTCAGATACGCAGATGATACCACCCTTATGACAGAAAGCAAAGAGGAACTAAAGAGCCTCTTGATGGAAGTCAAAGAGGAGAGTGAAAAAGTTGGCTTAAAACTCAACATTCAGAGAACTAAGATCATAGCATCTGGTCCCATCACTTCATGGCAAATAGACAGAGAAACAATGGAAACAATGACAGACTTTATTTTCTTGGGCTCCAAAATCACTGCAGATGGTGACTGCAGCCATGAAATTAAAAGACTCTTGCTCCTTGGAAGAAAAGCTATGATCAACCTAGACAGCATATTAAGAAGCAGACACATTACTTTGTCAACAAAGGTCCGTCTAGTCAAAGCTATGGCTTTTCCAGTGGTCATATATGGATGTGAGAGTTGGACCATAAAGAAAGCTGAGCACCGAAGGACTGATGCTTTTGAACTGTGGTGTTGGAGAAGACTCTTGAGAGTCCCTTGGACTGCAAGGAGATCCAACCAGTCCATCCTAATGGAAATCAGTCCTGGGTGTTCACTGGAAGGACTGATGTTGAAGCTGAAAAGCCAATACTTTGGCCACCTAATGTGAAGGGCTGACTCATTTGAAAAGGCCTTGATTTGGGAAAGATTGAAGGTAGGAGAAGGGGACGACAGAGGATGAGATGCTTGGATAGCATCACCAACTCAGTGGACATGAGTTTGAGCAAACTCTGAGAGTTGGTAATGGACAGGGAAGCCTGGTGGGCTGTAGTTCATGTGGTAGCAAAGAGTCAGACACAACTGAGCAACTGAACTAAAAACTGAACTGATGATTTTCTAAGATGAACTACCCGTCTTCTTTCCAAAATAAAATGGCACATGGAGTGGTTAGAAATTAATTCTCTTTTTGTGGAGCATTTTACTGAAAATTTTTGCAAAGCTCTGTTCTTTCAAGACATGCTTCATCACTCTTCTCCTCTGAATCCCTGTAGTAATCAGTTATTTGAAAACTTGTCTTAATCTTCTCCTCTATTAGGATGACAACTTCCATGCGGGAAAAGACGACAGTGCATTACTTTTTTATCCTATGGTTCCACAGCTCATGGCCCCTGCATTAGCCATGGTTCTCCAGAGAAACTAAACCAACAGGATACGGATGGATGAATGACTATTTTAAAATACTGGCTCAAGAGATTGTTGAGTCTGGCAAATCTACAATCTGCAGGGAACCAGCAGCCCGCAGACCCAGGAAGAGTTGATGCTGCTGTCTTGAGTTCAAAGGACCCAGGAGAAGAATCCCTTCATTTTAGAGGACCTCAGTCTACTTTTAAGGTCTTCAAGTGATTGGATAGGGCCCGCCCACATTATGGAGGATAACCTGCTTTCCTCAATGTCTGATGTAAATGCTAAATCACATTTTTAAAAATGCTTGGTAAAAGAAAACAGTGAGGAAAGAAGGAAAAGAAAGAACAAACTACTATATGATCCTAAAATCCCACCCCCGGGCAGACGAAACTATACTCCAAAAAGACACACACACCCAATGTTCACTTCGGCACTGTTCACAATAGCCAAGACTTGGACACAGCCTAAGGGTCCATCGGGCCTCCCTGGTGGCTCAGACAGTAAAGAACTGCCTGCAACGCAGGACACGTGGGTTCCATCCCTGGGTTGGGAAGATCCCCTGGAGGAGGGCATGAGTACCCACTCCAGCATTTGTGCCTGGAGAATCCCATGGACAGAGGAGCCTGGCGGGCTACAGTTCATGGGGTCACAAAGAGCCGGAAACAACTGAGTGACCACCACTTTCACTTCTTTCAAGCAGTCACCAACAGAAGAACGGATAAAGAAGATGCGGCACGTGTATAAAATGGAATACTACTCAACCATAAAAAACAATGAAATAATGCCATTTGCAGCAACATGAATAAACCTATAGATCATCATACTGAGTGAAGTTAGACTGAGAAAGACAAATATCATATGGTATCAGTTACATGTGGAATCTTAAAAAAAAAAAAGTACACATGAGCATATTTACAAAACAGACAGAGTGACAGATGTAGAAACCAAAACTACGGTTGCCAGTGGGGAAAGAAGCGGGAGGGATAAATTTAAAGATTGGGATTGACATATATACACTCCTATATATAAGATACGGAGAAGGCAATGGCAACCCACTCCAGCACTCTTGCCTGGCAAATCCCATGGACGGAGGAGCCTGGTAGGCTGCAGTCCATGGGGTCGCTAGGAGTCGGACACGACGAAGCGACTTCACTTTCACTTTTCACTTTCATGCATTGGAGAAGGAAATGGCAACCCACTCCAGTGTTCTTGCCTGGAGAATCCCAGGGACGGGGGAGCCTGGTGGGCTGCTGTCTCTGGGGTCGCACAGAGTCGGACAGGACTGAAGTGACTTAGCAGCAGCAGCAGCAGCATATATAAGATAGGTAACTAATAAGGACCAGAGATATATATAAGCATGTATAAGATAGGTAACTATACAGCACAGAGAACTTGACTCAATACTCTGTAGTGACATATGTGGGAAAAGCATCTAAAAAAGAGTGGATGTGTGTATAGGTATCACTGATCCACTTTGCTGCATACCTGAAAGTAAAAACATTATAACCCACTATACACCAATAAAAATTGTTTTTAAAAAAAAACACATGATGAATGCCTGACATACAAAACAAACAAACCTCGCAGCAACCTGTGAGGTGTTCAACCAAATTACTGGGCACCATAGCCAAGTTCACATATAATATTAACCATCCCATGTCCCAGGAGAGGTTTTCTCTAGTACCTAGTAATAGCATCAATACCAACAAAAGGGATAAAACATGTTGCCAACACAGAATGTTTACATAAGAATATCCAGCAGGTGTTTAGACAACCCAGTCCACAGTTCCACCTGATTTCAGACCTGGGGGAAAAAAAAAAACGTCTTCTTGGGGTGCTAGTGGTAACTGCAGGCTCTGAGGCATCAAGGGGTCATGGAGAGAGTGGTCTGACTTTCAAGATGACATCTTTACCACTTATTTCTCGGGGAAAGCACCCTTCCAAGCTTAGGTTTCCTAGCAGCCAACATCATCAAGAGTTGTGGCTCTCTTTTACGTTATGGAAAACAGTATCAAAATATATTTGAAGATTGAACAGTACAAGTACAGCAGCCACCCCCCCACCCAACGTTAGTCCTCCCCCACCCCTCACACATATACACAAATAACGCATCCTAGGTACACAAGCTTCCCTGGGGCGACATTTCTGCTCTAGCCCTGGGTCTGAAATTACCACCCTCTCCCACCTCTGAGCCAAGATTTCAAGCACACAGCAGGGTGGGGGTGGGGGGATGTCCCCAGCAAGTCCTCAATTCCGATGCAGCTGGGCTTAAAATTGAGCTTGCAAGCCCAGGGACGGATCGGGGAGGCAGAGTGATTGTTCAACACCCTCCTACACTCAGCTCATGACTAATGCATCACATTGGGAGAGCAATTCCTCCCAGCTAGCTGGAACCGACAAGTCCACATTTAAACCAAACCACCCCTCGGAAGGCTCGGCGCAGCCCTCCCAAGCCCGAAGTGTACCCCTTTCTGAAAATATTCACTTTGAGAGAAAACAAACAGAGAGATTAGGCATGGAGTTCTAATTCTGAATGCTTCCCTTTAGCACTTGTTGCTGTTCAGTCGCTAAGTCATGTCCAACTCTACGAACCCACGGACTGCAGCACCCCAGACTTCCCTGTCCTTCACTATCTCCCAGAGTTTGCTTATACTCATGTCCATTGGATGCTATCTAATCATCTCATCTTCTGCCACCCCTTTCTCCTTCTGCCAGGGAGCTTGAATTTTCAAGGACAAAATCAAAAAACATGCCCACTAGGAAAGCCATAGGTATTGCTCTTTGAGCTCCCTGAAAACCTGTTAAGTCGGGAGCAAATGACTTCATTTCTCTGTGGTTTCATTCTTCCTCAGTAAAATTCAGCACATAGTCAGCACTTTCAAAAGGTAGAAAACAAGAGCCCAAAGTTAGGTGTGGTATGTCACAAGGAGAAAAAAGGTACTGTGTACATCAGCGATGCAGGGATTTGATATCCTATTCAAAATAGCATCCAGGAGAAGGAGGAGGAGGACTAATCAAGTGTATTCACTAAAGAGAGCTCAGTGATTAAAATAACATCAGCCTTCTGCTTCTGCCGATGCCTCGCTCACACGAGCACAGCAAAGTGTGGCCCGAGCTGGTGCTGACGCCAGGGTGCCAGCTCCAGAGCCACCTGTTTGTTCTGCTTCACTCCGTCCCCACACTCTCAGGAACAGGGTGCCATCTGTGCTGTGCCAGCTCGGCCTGGCTCTCCATAAAGGTAAATAAGATCCTGACGTTGTGTTTCATCTAAAAATTTAAAAATCCCTTCAATTTTGGCTTCCAGACCTCAATCTCAATTTAACTCAACCCAGCTCAACTTCAATGTGTGCAGAGCACCTTCTCGGTGGCTGGCTCCACCCAAGATTCCATGAGGATTCTAAGATAGGGAAGGCTCGAGGCACCTCAAAGAGTCTTAATGATCTTGGAGGTGGGGATATAAGATGAGACAAGGACCCCCAAAGATGCACTAAAAGACCCAAGAGTGATCAGGCATCTATGATGAGCTCAGAAGAGTATGAAAAATGAAGGGTGCGATTCAATGAAAATTTAATGCTAAAGCCTGCTGATGCAGCTAATACTCTTTACAATGAAAAATATGCTCTTAACAGGCAAAGGCAAAAATATACATTTAGATTACAAGAATATGCATAGCAGGACAAGATGGCAGATTAATTTGACTGTGATTTTTTTTAAGCCATGCTTACTCAGGAAAAAACTATAATGACCATTTTGGCACCATTTAATGGGGATTAATAATGGGTATTTGAAAATAATTTTGCTATAAAATCATGGTATAGAAGAGAATGTTCACTCTAACAAACTCATGCATTCCAAAGGCTTTATTTAAATAAGAACAGGTCATTTCAAATTTTAGGCTATTTAATTTTGAAATACATGCTATTTTTCATCCTAAAAGTTACAGAGGATTTTCCCAAAAGAGCCTCATATCAAGAGCAACCATTTTAAGACAAGTAAAAATGATGAAACATTAAGTTTAAAAATCCTTGTGCATAAATCTAAATAAAGATATAAAACTTAGGTGTTGAAACTCATGCCTCTCGTATTTCAAACACTGATTTAAGAAGCAACAAAGGGCTCTCTGCTTGTCAGGGAGAGCCCTGGGTCACTTTAGTTCTTATCTGAGGACGGACTAGATTCTTTTCCTGAACTTTAAAAAATGTATTTATCTTCAAGTTTTATTAAGATATAATTGACGCACAGCACTGTATAAGTTTAAGGTATACAGCATAGTGATCTGATTTACATACAGCATGAAATGATCACAGTAAGTTTAGTGAACATCCATCACCTCATACAGATACAAAATTAAAGAAACAGAAAAAATTTTTTCCTCGTGATGAGAACTCTGAGGATTTACTCTACACAGTTTTCTTATGTAAGTGCCTGGAGAATCCCAGGGACAGCAGGGCCTGGTGGGCTGCCGTCTATGGGGTCGCACAGAGTCGGACACGACTGAAGCGACTTAGCAGCAGTAGCAGCAGCAGTGTTAATTATATTCATCATGTTGTACATTACATCTTTAGTACTTATTGATCTTATAACTAGAAATGTGTACCTTTTGATCGCTTCGAGGATGGAACAGACTCCTGATCCGCTTTTCTTAAAGGCACATCCTTAAAAGACCCTGTCCTAAAATTGTGGGTACCACCTAGCCCCAGGGGGACTTCCCTGGCAGTCCAGTGGTTAGGACTCCATGCTTCCACTGCAGGGGGCACAGGTCTGACCCCTGGTTGGGGAACTAAGGCCCCATATGATGCATGGGGCAGCCATGTGATTCATGCTGATGTGTGGCAGAAACCAAGAGAATACTGTAAAGTGCTTATCCTCCAATTTAAAACAAACAAAGGAATGGCATCAAGGGTGAGTGAATTAAGAAAATAAAATCTCACATCATAAAAAAAATCAGAGGATATGCCTGAAGATACTATGCCAAGTCAAATAGGACACTGTTGTATGATTCCACTTATGTGAAAGTGAAAAGTGAAAGTGAAGTTGCTCAGTCACATCCGACTCTTTGCAACCCCGTGGACTGTAGCCCACCAGGCTCCTCCGTCCATGGGATTCTCCAGGCAAGAATACTGGAGTGGGTTGCCATTTCCTTCTCCAGGGGATCTTCCCACCCCAGGGATCGAACCCAGATCTCCCACATTGCAGGCAGACGCTTTAACCTCTGAAGCCCTACCTACAATAGTCATTGAGAGAGCAAGTAGCACGGTGGTGGCCAGGGGCTGGGGGAAAAGGACGAGGTGATGTTTCAGTTTGGAAAAAAACAAGACAGAAGTCCTGGAGATGGACATCGGCAATAACTGCAAAACAATGCACAGAACATTGCGAAACATTAGCCATTAGCAATATACTTAATGGCACTGAACTGTACACCTAAAAATGGTTAAAATGACAAATGTTATGTTATATATATAATATCACAATTTTAAAAGTAGAGGCTTTATTAATAACTAATATTTCCAGAGTGCTTCAAATCTGAAAAGCATCTCTGTATGCATTAGATCATTTGAAGATCACAGCACCCTGCAAGAAAGGCATGTGTATAAACTCGTATACTTGTTTCTAAGTGACGTGCCTGTTGTCTAGAGGGTGGAAGGGTGGCTTAATCCGAACCCAGTCCTACATCCTTCATGTATGCGTGCTAACTCGCTTCAGTGGTGTCTGATTCTTTGCGACCCTATAGACTGTAGCCCACCAGGCTCCTCCGTCCATGGGGATTCTCCAGACAAGAATACTGGAGTGGGTTGCCATGCCCTTCTCCAGGGGATCGTCCCGACCCAGGGCTGGAACCTGTGTCTCTTAATCTCCTGTATCGGCAAGCGGGTTCCTGACCACTAGCGTCACCACTTCCCCACATCCTTCATACATATATTCAGTTCTCAACCCCACGCTGTTTTCCACTATCTGTACACATTCCGGAGATACACAGGGAATGTTTATAGATTTTTTTTAAGAGATACGCATTCTAGGGTCAAACTTGGGAACTCCACCTCTTTCAGTCAAGAAGTGGATTTCACTTTATTTAACCCAGTGTTTCCCAAACTTTCTTAATCACGCAACTTTATTTTGCAGAATATCCGAGAGCAACCTGTGAGAAAGTGAGTATTTGATGGGTTACTGCTGTATGAACTCATCTAATGAAATGTACTCATTCATGTAGTATTCAGCCGCCTCACAGAAGAAAGAGCCAAGTAATTAAGCTGTTTACTTAATTGGCAATTCCAAGTATCAATATCATCACCAGCGGTATCCTCATCTCATAATGCCCCCTCTCTAATTTTGTATCTTCCCTCATGCAGATCTTTCCATCAACCATAAAAGTACAACTAAGACCATGAGAACGAGAATAATGACTATCTGAGCATCGTCCTTGGCTCTCAGACTTCTTACTCACGGGGCACGGATCAGAACAGCATGGACCCATTTGAAGGTTCACGTGTAAGTGTGTGAGGGGTGGTATGCACAAGCATATGCATCTATGTGTATACATGATAAGTGGAATGCAAGCTTCAAAAAATTAAAACTATAATGATATACATATACCCCCCCCAAATTCTTTATAAGTTCTGGTATAAATAAGTCAGACAAAGAAACAAACAACTACTTTACATGCAATACGATTCTTTATTTTATACAGCAACAATACTTCAACTTGGAGTTTAATGTACCACGAGTGGTTTCTTCCCATTCATTAAAACAAAAACATCGACAACCACGAACCAAAATCTCCAATCATAGGTTTGGTGTTTCTACTGTGTTTTTAACCCAGTACTTCCTCAAACCTTTAAGAAATAGTAATGAATTGTTCAAAATTAACTTGTAATATGTTATGCATATTTAATTCTCAGAAAGAGGTCGCTATCTCCCTCTGGGATGCAATCAAAACTAAGTCTCCTCCATGCCTTTCAAAACGAAGGAAAATACAGCCAGGCTTTTAAGGAGTAAACCTGGTCACGTGACCACAGCACCACCACCACCTCCCCCACTTCCATGATATTTCTGAGAATACAATTAACCACTGACACTGGCCCAGGTTCCACAGACCGTCAGGTCTTGTTGGGGCTTGTGCAGTTTGTTACGCAGTTTCAACTTATAATGGGAGTTTGTCAGCTTCTTTTGGTTGAACTTGACACAATGGGAAAAGCCCTTAAGGGTTAATTAATTAATCTCACAATGAAATCTGAAACAGATAATAAATAGGTCTTGAGCAACTGTGAACGTCAGGCAACAGCATCAGCCAAAATAAGGGTTGTTCCCAGATCAGACTCATCTCAAACTCAACTGCATTTCATTGTTTCATTCGCCATCAAATGGCTGGGACTCAACAGATTAGGGCTCAGAGAATGGGTGGTGGAGCCAGACAGAGCTGGGTGGGAATTTTGCTCCTGCTACTGAATACCCAAATAACCAGTAAAGTTAGTTCACATCACACAGACTCAGTTTGCTCACTGGTAAAAATGGGAATAATACGAGTAAATGGTACAATCCACTGGAAACCAGGCAGGCCACTGTCTGAGCCAAGGAAATGATCAATAAATTATACCCTCGGGGACAGACTTCAGACAACACTACAAAGCTACACTAATCAAAAGAGTATGGTATTGGCACAAAAACAGACATATGGGTCAGCAGAACAGAATACAGAGCCCAGAAATAAACCCACACACCTACAATCAATTAATCCTTATCAAAGGAGACAAGACAATACAATGGAAAAAAAGAGTCTCTTCAGCAAAAGATGTTGAGAAAGCTGGACAGTGGAATGTAAATTGACAAAGTTAGAACATTCTCTCACATCCTATACAAAAATAAACTCAAAATGGCTTAAAGACGTAAACAAGAGACATCACACCATAAATGATTCCCTGGGGGGGAAAATATGGGATCTTTCATTACATCTAAGTATTGATTAGTAATTATAATCTCCAGGATTGTGTATCACTATTAGAAGCTTTCGCAAAATAGTAAGAAAAATAAAATTAGTGAAATCAGTGCTTGAATTTATGAAATTTCTTTTCTTATTGATTACACTGAACACGTATGATGCCTTCACATGGAGTGGGAAGGCACAACTCATAAGGGGAGTATCCCTGTTGGGGGCATTTGGTATCTTCCTTCAATGATCAAGTACAAGGATGAGAAGTGACAACTCAAAAGACCATCGCTTTGTAAAACAATACACCCACTCTCTTCCTCTTGTATGCCTCTGCAAGCTTTTTGAAAAGATTATTGTTCACAGCAAATGCACCTTCTAAATATAAGTAACCATGTTGATTAAAGATAACCAGAGGCAACACTTTCAATATCTGGGAAAGAACACTGCCAATGGTAAAGCATTATTTATTACCCCAGAACCTGTCAGGAAGGCACAAAGCAAATCAGACTTACTGAATAAAAATACACTGAGGTCTAGATATACTATTTAGATTAAAAAGACCACAGTTTTGAGGGATTAAAAACCAAATACCTGTTATCTCATGGTAGGAGGTGCCAATAATAAAATGTGTTGGCTGCTAAAATGACTCAGAAAAGCCAGCACCAAAAGTATGACTCACATGTTTGAGTAGAAACTCTTGAGTGATGGTTGGAAGTAACAGTAAGGTCAGATCTGAGTTGTGAATTTTAGAGTAGAGTTCATCTAGAGAGTGAGATTATACAGCAAGCTCACTTTTTGTTAACAAGCGTAAACAGAAGTTATTACATCTGAGACACCCCATGCTTAGTACTTAGGGTTGGGAAGAGTTGGGGTGTCTGATGAACTCTGACCCCCATGAGCCCAGGCCTGGAAACGAATGTCCTGTTTCCACAGTGCCTCAAGAGCTAGATTAATTCAGTGGAATTTAAAACTACATAATAAAAACCCTGGGTTCAATTTCTTATTCTTCTCCAGACTCTTACTATACAACCCTTATAACTATGGAATACAGAAAAAAGGCATTAACTCTGGACACTGTTAGAACTGAGAAGCATACAAAAGAAGATCAGATAAGAATTATCCTCTAGGTAAAATCATCAAAGAATGCCAGACATACACAGTTGATCTGTTCCTGCTATCCAGGCAGGATAGTAGGCTCAGAGAACAAAAACCGTGTTATTCAACAAACAGTTGAGATGTCAAATAGCTCGCAAAACTCTCCATACTCACAGCATGCCACTGTTGTCCCAGTTATTAGCATCAAAATGATTTATAAATAATTGTTAAAACAAAAAATGGCCTTTAAAAAAACACTCTTTGAGGAAGAATAACTAAAATAAAGCCAAAAGCAAATGATATAGTGAATATATACGACACTGTATCCCAAGGTACAACTCACCAAGAGCAATGAAATGTAGGACTTTTGTATGGTGGCATTCCTGAGAGTTTTGACCTCTATTTGACTGTGAAAACTACAGATGCGTTTGTGTACTCTCTATACTCCTCTAAAGCAAAGAAAATGTCCTTTTTTCCATTTCCTAAGAAACTCTAAGCCAACGTAAAGGTCTCTTATCTAAGTTATTAGTATGAGAAATGGTAAAAAGCAACCATGGAAATAATAGCAGCCTGTGGAGTGAAGGAAAACAGAGAAGACAAAAAGAGAAGAAAAGAGAAATCTTGGAAACTTAGGGCCCAGAAGGAATCAGGATATACCGACTAAATCCCAGTCTTAAGTTTCAAATGTTCTTTGTTTCTGGGAAGCCATCAGGAGAATTTATTTTTAAGAAACTTACCTTACCAGCCTGAAAACTGGGTTGTAACTCAGCCAAACGATTACCATAGGTTAAAGGTAAGAACGATGTTCTAGAATGAGAATACGGAAATAATTTAATGTGGGTGTGGTCACTGAAAATTAAAAAGGACCAAGACTTTTCCAGTCCTAGCAGATTTTAATAACAGATTGGAAGATTATATCCAATAGTCCAATAATTAATATAAAGTATATCCCTGACATGTTGTGAATTTACCCAACTCCTGCCACAGGTAAGTATCTTTCATCACACTGAGGTGTGTGTGTATATGTGTGTGTGCATGCGTGCACATGTGTGTGTGTGTGTGTGCACACGCATGAGCATTAAATGGGAGGGCAGAGAAGACATTTATAAAATAAACAGTATAAATTTTAAATATTTTACTTAAGGAGGTGCAACTGAACATGTGCATACTAATCATCATTTCATTAAAATCTCACTTTAAAACAAACTATTGTAAATAATTTTTAAAAATTAAACTCGGGGCCAAGAATTTTAGTTGATGATTCTGAGAGTGGAAAATTCAAGGAAGTCATACAGAGAAGTGGTAACACGTAAGTGAGTGGATCTCTAGCTGAGCACAGGATTGGGCAGCGTGGTTGAGGACAGCAAAATGGAGGAGAGCGCAGGAAGGAGAGATGAGCACAGACAGTTAGAAACAAAAGAGGTCCTCATTCTTTCCCCTTCCTTCCAGAACCTTGCATGCATGTGTGCTCAGTCCATTCAGTCATGTTCCACTCTTTTCAATCCCATGGGCTGTAGCCCACCAGGCTCCTCTGTGTCCATGGGATTCTCCAGGCAAGGATACTGAGATCTTCCTGACCCTAGGATCGAACCAGCATCTCCTGCGTTGCAGATTCTTGACCCACTGAGCCACATGGGAAGCCCCTCCAGTACCATGGGTGACAGGTTCCTCTGTGAGCTGCCACAGGCCTCCCTGAGAAGCTGTCCTTCTATCACCTTGGAAACCCTATCAACATTCAGCAGTGTAGAAAAAAAGTGATGACAGTTTCAAACTTGGGTTTTTAACTTGACTGAACTGCTCCTGCATCTTTTGATAATTTGTGTAAGAATGTGCCTGGAGGGCGCGGAAGCTCCCCTTCCACGCCAGCTAAAATACTAAACAGGCTCCACTGGGATTTTTCGCAGTTTAGAAACAAAATCAATCTCCCCTGAAACGTTCATCTAAATGTCTATAGTATATTGGCCCCAAGTTAACCTGAAAGATACGTGATATCGGATATTTGTCTTTTCTCTTACTTCACTTAGTACAATAATCTCTAGGTCCATCCGTGTTGCTTCAGATGACATTATTTCATTCTTTTTAATGACTGAAGAATATTCCACTGTACATATGTACCACATCTTCTTCATCCATGTCTCTGTCGATGAACATTGGGTTTGTTTCCATGTCTTGGCTATTGTAAATAGTGTAAATGAACACAGGGGTGCATGCAGCTTTTTGAATTATAGTTCTGTTTGGGTAAATGCCCAGGAGTGGGATTGCTGGATCATATGGTAACTCTATTTTTAGTTTTTTTGAGGAACTTCCATTCTGTTTTCCATAGTGGCTGCACCAATTTACATACCCACAAACAGTGTAGGAGGGTTCCCTTTTCTCCACACCCTCTTTGGAAATATACTTTTTTAAAAAAAATATGAATTAAAAAAAGAAAAGATATCGACTCATGGGAGTGGCCTGGCACAGGGGTTTTAGAGACCATGCAGGTCAGGTCGGGGGACAACAACAGGAAGAAGCACCCAGGATGTCTCAGAGTCCAGCCAGAGTGAAAAAGGGGACAGAAGAGCACAGAGGAGCCCCTCTTGGAGGGACCCCGACAGATCCAACCAGGGAAGACCTGAATATCAACATAAAGACCACCACTAACAGATTATCAGTATAAGCGTTAGTCACTCAGTCGTGTCCAACTCTGTGACCCCATGGCCATAGCCCGCCAGACCCCTCAGTCCATGGGATTCTCCAGGCCAGAATACTGGAGTGGGTAGCCTTTCCCTCCTCCAGGGGATTTTCCCAACCCAGGAATCGAACCTGGGGTTCCCACCTTGTAGGCAGATTCTTTACAATCTGAGCTACCAGGAAAGCCTAACAGATTATAACCGCTGACTAAAATAGGAAACCGAGTCCTTATAGATATAAATAAACTCAAAGATTGATGAGAAATGGGGAATCTACATCAAAGTACCTCTCTATAAAATGCTTACTAATTACAAAAGGGAAAAAGGGAAAAGAATCACTTCCCAGCAGGGAAGGCTGGCAGAAGCCATCTAAACCAAGGGACCAAATGAGTGAGCATCATCAGAAATGGGATGGGTTCGCATCAAGAGTTCTCAGCGAAGACAGAGGGATGCTCACACCATCACCATTGAGGGTGTCTGCTGATGACTCGGAATGTGGATCCGATCTCAAGAACTCACCAAGTACAGCCACACTGAGGGACACTCAACAAAACAATGGCCTGGGTTCTTCAAAAGAGTCAGGGTCGTGACTCTTGATGGGCAGCTGTTTCTGAACGAAGAAATCTGAAGACACGTGACAACTCAGAGCAACACGTGCGGCTCGCTGGAAACATCTGTTATTTGAAATGGAGCTGGGACAAGTGACGAGAGTGGGAGAGGGTGTGAGAAGGAGCTGGTGTAAGGCATCATGATTTTCAGCCCTGTAGAGCGGTTTTGTAGAAGACTGTCTTTGTTTATGGGAAAAAAAAAACTCTCATGCCTGAGGGTAATAGTAATTTACTTCCAAATGACTTAGAGAAAACAACCTTCTTTATAATATAGGGCCAACTTCTCCAGAAGTTTCTGACAATTTCAAATTAAAAACTAAATTTGTGGCCTGATCGTTTCTTTATTCTAAGTTACATACACAGGTGCAGAACCGTTATGGATAACGTGTACAAGGAGACAGGCTTTAGCAAGTGACTCCCTATATCCAATATGAGAATTCTTGAATGTATTCTAGATAAAATTTGCTAGTTTCAGCTTGGGGGGCGGGGGTGGGAATCAAACAAAATCCTGTGAGCTACACGTGTTACGAGTGCCCTTCTGGACTCACCAGCATACGTGAATCCTCAGTCAGTGGGCTGGGTAAACTCGGGCCCAGCTTGGTCTTTTCATGCCAAGCCTCTCCCACAACTGCTATCACCACTCCGAGTACACGGTTAAGAACACGGTACACTTAGAAACGCATCCCGCCAGCCAGAACCCTGCCATGAACTAAGCAACCAGACTGAAATAACTGCACACATGTTCTGCTTTCAAAGTCCACATCTCCAGAGACTCGGGAAAACCATGGTACTTGTCCCAGATCCTCGCTCAGACAGCTCTGTGATGCAACCACACCGGGCCTCGGCTTTGCCATGTGGGAAATGGGGAGATGGCACGATCATCTCTAACGCTGATGGATTCCACCAGCATTGAACACAGGCCTCCCCAGCCCTGGCCTCAGCCTCAAGGAGCTCCAATAGAGGGGTGCGGGAAGGAGGGTGTTGGACAGATGGAAGGTGTAATGACCTCATTTCTGAGCACAGATTTCACTCTGTTCAGGAAAGGGACAGTATGACACAAGGGGCATGTCACAGGATGATGTTGAGTCTCCACTGCATTTTGAGCAGAGAAATGAGGGACTACCCCAAGTAGAATGAGTGGCTGGAGAGGGGATTTACACCCATGACAGTCTGGCCGCTTGTCAACACTACACAGTGGGTAGCTGTGGCACCCCCAAGCTGTGTGACTTTGGCCAGCTCACATAACCTTTGCGTTTCCCTTCCCCATTTGTTAAAGGGAGAGGAGAACAATTACCCAGCCTGTCCTTGAGACAGTTAAATGCTTTCATGTAACCATATGCCCATAAAGTTATACCTAAAAATAATAATTAACTTAATTACACTTAAATACACTTGTGCTTCCCCGGTGGCTCAGATGGTAAAGAATCCACCTGCAATGCAGGAGATCCCAGTTCGATTCCTGGGTTGGGAACATCCCCTGGAGAAGGGATAGGCTACTCACTCCAGTATTCACGGGTTTCCCTTATGGTTCAGATGGTAAAGAATCCTCCTGCAGTGTGGGAGACCTGGGTTTGATCCCTGGGGCTGGGAAGATCCCCTAGAGGAGAGAATGGCCACCTACTCCAGTATTCTTCCCTTGAGAATCCCCATGGACAGAGGAACCTAGCCAGCGACAGTCCATGGGGTCGCAAAGAGTCAGACACAACTCAGTGAATAAGCACAGCATGATTATTAAAATATTAATATGTGATATGTCACGTGTGTGTGCTCAGTTCAGTTCAGTCGCTCAGTCGTGTCTGACTCTTTGCAACCCCATGAATCGCAGCACACCAGGCCTCCCTGTCCATCACCAACTCCTGGAGTTTACCCAAACTCATGTCCATCGAGTCAGTGATGCCATCCAGCCATCTCATCCTCTGTCGTCCCCTTCTCCTCCTCCAATCCCCCAATCCCTCCCGGCATCAGAGTGTGTGTGCTCAGTCACATCCAATTCTTTCTGACCCCCCAGGCTCCTCTGCCCATGGAATTTTCCAGAATACTGAATTTCCCAAGAATACTGGAGCGGGTTGCCATTTCCTACTCCAGGGGATCTTCCTGATCCAGGAATCTAAGCCACGTCTCTTGCACCTCCTGAATTGGCAGGCAGATTCTTTACCACTGTGCCACTTAGAAAGCCCATGTGATATGTAATAGTATATAGTAATAATAACTATTTTAAATATTTAATATTTTTATCTATATTTAGCATACTCTAAATGCTTTGGTTTCTTGGAGGGTTTAACACTTTATTCTATAAAAGACCCTGGCACATAAGTACTCAATTAACTTTCACTGATATTTTTTACAATTATATGATTTACGAAGATTATGACTTGGTGTGGCTCAAAAAGAGGGTGCAGTGTGCTGGGTGATGAGGGTGGGGTTGCTGCAATTTGTGCAACCAGCTAGGACTAGATGAGCCGGCTGCCAAAGGCTATAGATGGCGAGATGAGGAGTTTGAACTTGACTCTATCAAGAGTGGGAGTCTCTCTGTTGTAGTCCTCATTAAGAATCTATTGATTCTCAATTTAACATGCTCAGTTATCCGGCTTGACAGCCAACAATAAACTAAAGGCAGAGAGTTTGTGGGGAGGAGGAACGAGGGACAGAAAACCACACCAGATGTGCTGGGAAGAAACGAACCAACTATGAGAAAAATGGAGAGGTTAGCTCCACGACCTCACCTTTCTGGGCCTTCCAACCTCAATTAACTTCTAACTGACCAAATCCAGCTTAGGAGAAAAAAAAAATTTGACTAAAAAGATTCAACCATGTTCAACATACTGTGTTGAAGATTCTGGGAAAAATATGAAATGTTTTAAATGCTTCCAAAATTATTATTAAAGATGAAAGCTTTGGGATTTATAAGGGGAAAGATCTCCTAGAAGAAGGAAAAACTGCATGACTGGAATTCTACACCCCTGGACAGGAAAGTCTGACCAGAGTCCTCCTGAAATTCAAGAGACCTGCTTCTCAAAGGAGGAAATGCGACAATGTGGCCTTCTAACCCTGAAAACTCAGGGCAAAGTGAGGTACGAACATGGACGTCAGGGAATCTTGACGTCAGCACAGATCCACGGAGGAACCATCTAAAAAACCCAAGTCTGATTATTACTAGACTGCATCATGCATGTTTTGCTGTTTAGTTGCTCAGTCCTGTCCAACTCTTTGGGACCCCGTGGACTGTAGCCCTCCAGGCTCCTCTGTCCATGGGATTTCCCAGGAAAGAATACTGGAGTGGGTTGCCACGCCCTTCTCCAGGGGATCTTCCTAACCCAGGGATCGAACCCACATCTCCTGCACTGCAGGAGGAATTTTTTCTTACCACTGAGCCACCAGGGAGACACGCATCATGCATGACCAGACATTAATTCCGGATCTTTAGGTAGGCTATAAATACCTCATCAGGTCAAAAAGGAAAATTACCCAGTGCAGCACTTCTTTTAAATAAAAATTCCCTTCTTTGCCATTTGTGGGAAACTCGTGAACCCGAAGGTAAAAATGAACCTAGAATTCAGAACAAATACCTAGCTACCAAGTCAATCCCCTGTCAAGGTCCTCCTAATAGACACACTCACCTTCAGAACCCTTAAGATTAAGCTTATGATATGCAACTGTGGCAGAGACGTTACATGGGTTCCTGTCTCATGTGGGAAGTTAGGAAATGTAGCTTTTCAGCCCAGTCACACCTATATGGGGGCCCGATGCCTGTGTTACACAGCCAATAGAATACAAATTCCTACAATGCTGGCCACTTCCAGAATCTAGCCCTGACACTTTCATGGAGACCCTCCTGTCCTCCCCCTTTTCTTCTCTACACACCAAGTGCAGAGAAGCCTGAAGACAAGCAGGTTGAGCAGCCCTGGGTCCTTGAATATCTTGTAGAGAAAGAGAACCTATAGGAGACTAACAAGCAATCATAGCAATCATAATTTAGCAATCATAAACCTCCCAGTATACGCAGCTGCTTAAATTTGGGGTTGTACATGAAAGGGGTCAGCCTATCTCGATGAAAAACTGCATTGGGTTAAAGAACTTTGGGGAGAACCTTCTGGATGGTCACAAAGCCACCAGCTCCAAACCCAAAAATCTTGGAAATTTACTATCATGGAGGTTAAATTAATTTCACAGGCTTACAATCGGGACTTACTGGATTCCTGAAGACCCAGACTCATCAGCTACCATTCAGAACTAGAAGTTAACCACTCCCACATGGCAACTCCAAGCGACTGCATTCTCTCCTTACAATTTCAGTTCAGTTCAGCCGCTCAGTTGTGTCCGACTTTTTGCGACCTCATGGACCCACAGCACGCCAGGCCTCCCTGTCCATCACCAAACCCATGTCCATTGAGTTGGTGATGCCATCCAAAGATCTCATCCTCTGTCGTCCCCTTCTCCTCCTGCCCTCAATCTTTCCCAGCATCAGGGTCTTCTCCAATGAGTGAGCTCTTCGCATCAGGTGGCCAAGGTATTGGAGCTTCGGCTTCAGCATCAGTCCTTCCAATGAACACCCAGGACTGATCTCCTTTAGGATGGACTGGTTGGATCTCCTTGCAGCCCAGGAGACTCTCAAGAGTCTTCTCCAACACCACAGTTCAAAAGCATCAGTTCTTCGGTGCTCAGCTTTCTTTATAGACAATTTAGTTGACACCAAAATGACAAAGCCAAAGAAAGTGATATCGTGAGCACAGCCAACAAGCTCAAAGCAAGGGCTACCCAACAACGTGGGGTGTGAGATGGAAGGAGAATGATATTCACTGAAAGAAAAACCTGCTAAAGGCAGTATGTCAAACTGTTTTTCTTCCACAGCAAAGTGAAATCTGCATTTTTATACACTGACATGTAGCTCGGTGACTGGCACAGCTCAATCCCTCTGACAAAGGGCAGCATTCCAACCTTTCTTTAGAGCAAGAGTCAACGTGTCTTCACAAGTCAGCAACACCTGCATCGGCTTGGCAGGCCTCTCAGCATATGTAAATAATGAACCGCCATACGCTGAGGCTGGAACCAAGAAGGAAAACCTGGATGTTTGCACTGTTGGGAAATGTTTTCAGACACTGCTTTGTTGACACAGTAAGAGGAATAGCATCAAAAATTGCTCATTCTTGGGAATTAATATTCTCCAGCACGACACAGGAGGTCCTGAATTGAGTTGCCAGTTTTTTAAAATGGGGAAGGGCCCCACCAAGAGAAACAACAATATTAGTAAGAAATTCTTTTCTCTGATTGTCTAACGACACCACCCAGTGAAAGATGGAAGCTTTAAACACGGAAATGAAATCATTCCAAAAATGCCCACCAGGATTCCCTGGGGACTTGAGATAGCAATTTTGGCCCAAACAGCCACCGGAGGTGGTTAACCATGACCTCTGACCCAACTTAAAAGACTCATCCTCACACACCTGGGTCTATGCACCTGTTTCAGAACAGGTCCATTTCCACTGTATTGGAATGTATCAGTATTTGAAGGACAGTCTTTGACTGGGAAGGTAGGAGAGACACCCTACTCTTGACCCAGCAGTCTAAAGATCTCTGTCCATCTCTTCATGCAGAAAGAGAGGACTGAACAGTGATTGAGAACTTAGGTTCAGGGGCCAGGAAGACTACAGACTGATTCTCATAACATCATGGAATTTCAAGTTTCCATCTGTGAATGAGGCTAAATTACTCATCCCATCCCCAAGTGAGTGATGATGATCCAATGTAGTAAACACAAAAGCACGTATTAGGCTTAGAACATAAAAAATGATCAATAAAAGTTATCATCACTAGCATCTACCACTCAGCATGTAATGTCAGAGACCCTGCAAACAGTAGGGAAACTGAGAAATTTCCAGGTGGTACAGTGGTAAAGAATGTGCCTGCCAATGCAGGAGACACAAGAGACACGGATTCGATCTCTGGGTAGGAAGATTCCCCTGGAGGAGGAACTGGCAACCCACTCCAGTATTCTTGCCTGGGAAATCCCATGGACAGAAGAGCCTGGCAAGCTCTGCAAAGGGTCAAACACAACTGAGCATGCACGCATACAATGAAATTTCAGGGCTTCCAAGAAGACCCTCCTTGTTCACAAAATACATTTCCTACCCAGCTGAATAATAACAACAACAACAAAAATCTATAATTAGTTGCTGTTTTTTAATTATTTCTCTGCAACACATACCTTTCAGAGAAGTAAGCTTATCAGTATAAAGTGCTCACTGAAGCCACAGATAAGAGGCCCCTTTTACAAACAATAAACCAAAGCTCAGAGAGGTCAACGTTGTTGCCCAAATTCCTGAAAGTAGCTGAGTGGCAATGCCAACGTAGGTCCATTTGATACTAGAGATGTCTTTTCCTATAGAATGCTGCCAGATACTGGTAACAGCATTCCTTCTGACAGGAAAGTTTTTATTGCTAGAGAGAGTGAAAGGAAGAAAAGAGAATGTGAAAACATTATGTAAATGGAAGGAATGAACAGGGCAGGGTATGGAAGAGAAAGCAGAGTCAGGAAGCATTTTAATGACGATAGGGCTGCCCTGTAAGAGACAGCTCAGCAATCCTCACAAACCCACATCACGTACAACCTTTAAATTATAGCAGCTACTCACCGACCCGGTGCCAAAAAGAGTATTTATATGCATAGAGTACGTCCTATATATTATTTTAAAAGACATCACAAGGTTTAATTTAAATCTCCTCACACTACTCTAAGGGTGGTAGAGAAGCAAGATTTTCATGCATGAATTATCTCTTCTAAGAATTTGAATACATTTATTTGCTTTGAGTATTGCTGATAATTCTGGAAATTCAATAAACTTCTTTAAGATTAACACAGTACCTACAAAAGTAATTCTGAGGGGGAAAAATACCAGGAAAATCACTTAACTCTTCTTGTGAATTTTTTTTTAACCACATTTACTTTATAACAGAATCTGGCAATTGAGTTTTAATAGTATTCTGAGTTTTCGTGGAGACTCCATCTGGGTTCCAAAAAAATCAACATATGCAACATTTGTAACTGAACAGAATGTTGATTCAAAATATAAAGAAAGAGGGATTGTTCTCTTAATGTCATTTATGATGAGAGGTGGCTAAATAATTAATACCAAAAAATGGAGTTAAATAGACTAGATTAAAAAGAAAAAGATTAGACAGACGCTTCTGAAACAAGAATATTACCACACCCAGAGCACTCTTCTGCTTAGTAAACGCAGCCGGAACGGACTGATTCTAAGAAATTCTAAGGGAAGTATAAAACACAATTCCTTTACGGTATACCAACAATTCAACAAGACTCCTGAGAGTCCCTTGGACTGCAAGGAGATCCAAGCAGTCCATCCTAAAGTAGACCAGTTCATTGGAAGGACTGATGTTGAAGCTGAAACTCCAATACTTTGGCCAACTTGATGAGAACAGCTGCCCCATTTGAAAAGACCCTGATGCTGGGAAAGATTGAGGGCAGGAGCAGAAGGGGACGACAGAGGATGAGATGGTTGGATGGCATCACCGACTCGATGAACATGAGGTTGGGTAAACTCTGGGAGTTGGTGATGGACAGGGAGGCCTGGTGTGCTGCGGTTCATGGCATCACAAAGAGTCAGACACGACTGAGCAACTGAACTGAAATGAACTGAACAATTTAAGCTATGCATCCTATCTATGTAAACTCATAATCTTCCCAACAATCCTAGAAGAAGGAAATTATCATTATCAGGATCATTTCACAGATGAGAAAACCAAGTTTAAGGAATGTTGTCTAAAAGTGGAGACGTAAAAAAAAATAAAAAATAAAAGTGGAGACGTGGTGGCCTGGTGGGGATCACACTGATTTTTACTTATCTGGAAAGGAGGAAAATTAAATATAAAGAAAAATCATGAGAGCCTTCAAGAGCCAGATTTAAGTTTATTTTCACAACTGTGAGTAAGTGATGACTTGGGATAGGCTGTTAAGACATAAAATGTTAGTGGAACCAGTGGACTCTTGGACCGTTTTTTAATAAGGAAGAAAAAGGGCCAATATAGTCAAAACAGACCACGAAAAGAAAGCATGCATTTCTTTAAATTGCTCCCACTGCCCTAAATATAAAGTAAAACAAGCAGAGCAGACATCAGTTTTCTCAAACGGGGACCCATATTTCTCATTTCAACTCAGTATACGGACATATAGCCTGGTTTCTTTTCCATTCCATTGGTTTGATAATGCTGGCCCCAAAATACTAACATTATTTCATAAATCCCAAAAGGGTCTCAACCCTCAGTTAAAAATCACTGCCCAGATGGAAATTATAAGTTTCCACATGAAGTTATTTGTATATTTTTTAAACATTTATGCTTGTAAAGGGCAAGGGTCATACAGTCTTGCTCACTTTAGCAATTTCACATAGGCCCTGGGAATTGACCCAATACAAAGGTGCTCAGCATAGGGTCCCTGGAGAACTGTCAAAGGTCTTTGAACCTTCTGGAATTAGAGACAAAATTGCGTGCATAAGCACATCTGCATTTGTGTAAAAAGCAGTTCTATGGCTTTTTCCAGTAGTTATGCATGGATGTAAGAGTTGGACCATAAAAAAAGCTGAGCGCCAAAGAACTGATGCTTTTGAACTGTGGTGCTGGAGAAGATTTGAGAGCCCCTTGAACTGCAAGGAGATCCAACCAGTCAATCCTAAAGGAAATCAGTCCTGAATATTCATTGGAAGGTGTGATGCTAAAGCTGAAGCTCCAATACTTTGGCCACCTGATGCAAAGAACTGGCTCACTGGAAAAGACCCTGACACTAGGAAAGATTGAAGGCGGGAGGAGAAGGGGATGACAGAGGATGAGATGGTTGGATGGTATCGCTGACTCAATGGACATGAGTTTGAGCAAACTCATGGTGAGCCTGGTGAAGGACAGGGAAGCCTGGCGTGCTGCAGTCCCTGGGGTCGCAAAAAGTCAGACACGACTGAGCGACTGAATAACAATGGCTTTTTTACCAGCTTTTCAAATGACTGGGATCCACAGAAGTTTGTATATGAATACATTTATTCTGTGAAGGTCACTAAACTTGGCAGCAAAATCACATACAGTTTCTCCCATTAAGAAATAAAATGTACGTACCAGCAGAGCAGATCATCCCCACCAAGACGGCCACGAAATGACGTCACAACACACAGTAGCCACACAGCAGAATATGTATTTCATTCATTTATTCCACAAACTGAGTGCCTACCAAGGAAGATTAACCATATTAAGATTCTGAGTTTTAATTTAGGAGAGGGGGTGAAACTAGAGGGGCTCTGATCCCCCCTGGTGGTATCCTAGCGCTGAGACACTGCTGCTGCTGCTAAGTCGCTTAAGTCGTGTCTGACTCTGTGTGACCCCATGGACGGCAGCCCACCAGGCTCCCCCGACCCTGGGATTCTCCAGGCAAGAACACTGGAGTGGGTTGCCATCTCCTTCTCCAATGCATTAAAGTGAAAAGTGAAAGCGAAGTCGCTCAGTCATGTCTGACTCTTCGTGACCCCATGGACTACAGCCTACCAGGCTCCTCCATCCATGGGATTTTCCAGGCAAGAGTACTGGAGTGGGGTGCCATTGCCTTCTCCAGCTAAGACACTAAGATTCTAAAAATCTACAAAATAAAAAACTTTCGGCTACATACTGCAGGAGACCCAGCATCGATCCCTGGGTCAGAAAGATCCCCTGGAGTAAGAAATAGCAACCCACACCAGTATTATTGCCTGGAGAAGCAAATGGACAGAGGAGTCTGGTGCAGGGTCACAAAGAGTCAGAAACGACTGAGCACGCTCGCTTGCATGCACAAACATACGCACTTACCTACATTTCCTGTCCAACAGACAACCGACAGAATGCTAAGCTCGTTACTTTCAAAATCACTGGCTTTATCATTGCTCATTCCTACTTTAAAAGCCAAAATACTTCTAGAAAAGGTTTGCACTGATTTAGACAACTGTGAAGTGTAGCCGCTCTCAGATGAAACGGGGTGTCCACATTTCACAAACGGGAGTATTTTATGGGGAGTAAATATCTAAATGCCTATTAAATAAACACAAACATGGCCTTCTATTCACCGTATGGTAGGGGGCAGAATTCACCATCTTGCTGAAAATAAATCAAGACTCTGAGTGGCTCACTTTTATCAGATCAAAGGTGATAAAAGAAATGTGTTTTGGACCAACAATAGCATTCAGCTTGATGGAGCATGTGGGCCACGTCCCTGGAGAGGATCTGTGTACAGTAAGCCACAGAAAACCCCCTGGCTTTGCTGACCACTTGGACTGCTCTAGCAGGGGCAGAGTCACTCATTGGGTTTGGGGGAATGAGCCCTGCAGGCCTAACTCAAGTCTGTCTCTTCCCTCTCTCTTGGGATCTTCCAGGCCCACGGAGAACCCAAGATCCGACCCGCTCTGGATCATGTGGCGGGTAATTTTAGTAGAGAGGATGCCTACTGGTGTCCAGGGCTGGGTCTGCATAGGTGGGCGAGTTGTGCCCACTTGATCAGACAACTGTACCACATATACCTGTTCTCAAGCAGTTCCCTACCAGCAGCGAAACCAAAACCTATAACCACTAACCCAGTTTAAGAGAGGATTTCAGAGAGAAGGTCTGTTTCTTTAGGTTAATGCCCAGTCACAGAATGAATGACAAGGCTGTACAGTGGAGTTAAACCAGAACTTGAGCTGGTAACAGGTCTTAGGTCTCTGTAGAGTGTATTTCATTCTATAATTCAAAGTGAATTTCCAGAACAACAAGTATTCAAGTGTGAGTATTCTGATGCACCTACTAAGGCTTTAAGTTCAGGATGAATTATCAATGGTTAATAGGTGGTCAAGAGACTCAACCCTGGGAATATGGAATAAATATCCACGAACTCAAATGTTCTAAGCAGATTTTCTATTCTCAACTGTGATTAACAAGACCTATCAATTTCGTAATGGAACATTCAAAAAAATTTAATACTTGGGAAATAAATCTTTGGGGCTCTGCGGCTGGAAGAAAAATGTTCTGTAGATGAATCTTCTTGACATTATTTTATCATTATCTTGACAATGTTTTTAGACAGAAGAAATCTGACTCAGCGTGGCTGCTGCTGCTGCTAAGTCGCTTCAGTCATGTCCGACTCTGTGCGACCCCATGGACTGCAGCCCACCAGGCTTCTCCATCCATGGGATTCTCTAGGCAAGGACACTGGAGAGGGTTGCCATTTCCTTCTCCAGTGCATGAAAGTGGAAAGTGAAAGTGAAGTCGCTCAGTCATGTCTGACTCTTATCGACCCCATGGACTGCAGACTACCAGGCTCCTCCATCCGTGGGATTTTCCGGGCAAGAGTACTGGAGTGGGGTGCCACTGCCTTCTCCCGACTCAGCATGGATTCTCCTTCAAAATGTTTCGTTTGTATCCTGACATTACAAGATGGCCTCAGTGGCTGAACCAAACTTTCTGTGTCTCTAGGGCTTCAGTTTCAACTAACATGGCTTGCATTATGTGGGTGGGATTTTTTTCTGGAGTTCTAATTTCTGCTCTTTTACATGCTAAATCTCCAGATGGCAACATAAGTAAATCGCCCGTAGCATTTATTGATACACAATAGTAACAACTGATACACAATAGTAACAACGCATATGCAAAGAAAGCTCAGTTGGTACAGGAGTATGTGTTTGTATGAGTCCCTATTTTCAAATTCTTGGGACACATACCTAGGAGTGGAATTGCTGAATCATATGATAATTTTATGCGTAACAATTTGAGGAAGCATCAAACAGTTTTCCACAGCAGGTGCACCATTTTGTATTCTCAAGAGCAGTGCACAAGGTTCCAATTTTTCCACATGGTTCCGATTTCTCCATATACTCATCCTATTTTCTTTTTTCTCTCTCCAATTATAGCTACTCTAGTGGGTGGGCAGTGATCTCACTGTGGTTTTGATATACATTTCCCAAATGACTAATGATGCTGAGTATCTTTTCACGAGCTTATTGGTCACATGTAAGTCTTCTTCGGGGAAATATCTCTTTGTCTTTTTTTATCATCTGGTTTTTCATTGTTGTCATTGAGTTGTATTATGATTCAACGCTCAAAGCAAGACTATTCACAACAGTCAAAAGGTGGAAATATAAACGTCCACTTGCAGATTAATAGATAAACAAAATGTAGTATGTAGAATGTATATACACTGAAATATTATTCAGTAAAAAAAAAAAAAAAAGAAGAAGAATTTCTGATGCATGCTACAAAAGGAATGAACCTTGGAAACATTATGCCAAGTAAAATATACCAGTCACAAAAGGACAAATATTTCACTTACATGAAGGACTGACTATCTGGAATAAGCAAATTTATAGAGACAGAATGTAAAATAGAAGTTGGGGGTGGGGTATTATTGCTTAATAGGTACAAAGGTTCTGACTGGGATGATGCAAAAGCTTTGGGAAAAGATGATGGTGAAGGTGGTGCTTTCCCTGATAGCTCAGTTGGTAAAGAATCCACCTGCAAGGCGGGAGACCCCGGTTTGAATCCTGGGTTGGGAAGATCCTCTGGAGAAGGGATAGGCTACCACTCCAGTATTCTTGGGCTTCCCTTGTGGCTCAGCTGGTAAAGAATCCACCTTTAATGTGGGAGACCTGGGTTTGATTCCTGGCTTGGGAAGATCCCCTGGAGAAGGGAAAGGTTACCGACTCCAGTATTCTGGCCTGGAGAATTCCATGGACCGTATAGTTCATAGGGTCCCAAAGAGTCGGACACAACTGAGCAACTTTCAGTTAAAGGTTATATAACATCATAAATATACTCAACTTGGCTGAATTGTTCACTTTAAAATAGTAACTATTTTTTTATATATATTTTACCACACACACAAAAAATCAGCTCAATTTTGTTCATCTCATGTGTCCAAAATAATTTGGAAAAAAAAGAAAAAGTCAAGACATAAAAGAAGGGTGGTTTTAGATGAGGATGGTGGAGCCAGGGGGTCCTGAGGCACTTGGGAAGAGGAAACAGCATTCAGATTAAGTGATATCAAGCTTGTAACACTTACAGCTCTACCCTGATCCATGTGTTATGGTGTGCGAATCCTTCAGCCTCTCAGAGCCTCCTTAGTTAAACAATCAAAGGCGAGGCAGTGGTGGGAATTAACCTCAGACGGTTACTGTAGGGATACAGGAAGAGGTGGCGCTAGTGGTGAAGAATCCACTTGCCGGTGCAGGAGATGCAAGAGACACGGGTTCCATCCCTGGGTCGGGAAGATCCCCTGGAGAAGGAATGGCAACCCACTCCAAAATACTTGCCTGGAGATCCCATGGACAGAGGATCCTGGAGGGCTACAGCCCACGGGGTCCCAAAAGAGTCGGACACGACTTAGCGACGAACACCCAGGAAACTGTCTGCCTGAAGGGCCCAATGCAGGGACAGACCTCGGGAACACTCCGTAAGTGCAGCAGGCCTGCACCCCGCCCCCCTCCTAAGACTGCAGTCTTCTCCACGTGACTCGAGCCCAATCCAGACACTGCCCTCTCCATGTTATTCTCTGTGCTGTTCTGTGTCTTTTAAATATTTCATGACAGAATCTTAAAAGCAAGTAAAAATTGCTCCTTATATAACACACTGATGTAACCAAATTGATGGAATTAAGTGTAAGAAAACATTAACCCTCCCTGACATCCTTCAAAAAATCCACTCAGCAGAAGAGGAAAAAAGAAGTCTCAAAGGAAATAAGCTACATGCTAATCATGGGTACCTCTGAAAGCAGGTCAAGGGGTAGGTTTTGATTGTTCTCTTTTTGACTGTCTATATATTACTATTTTTCTGTAATAAATGTGCAAGGAAAAGAGAATAAAAGCCTGGCTCAGAGTTCAACTTCTCTCAAGTCTTCCTTGCCCCTTCCTCCCCTCCGCCACCAGAGGCCATCACTCACACTCTGCGTATTCCATCTACCTTATCACGATATGGACTTCCCTGGTGGCTCCGTCAGTAAAGAATTTGCCTACGGTGGAGGAGACCTGGGTTCAATCTATGGGTCGGGAAGATCCCCTGGAGAAGGGAATGGCTACCACTCCAGTATTCTTGCCTGGAGACAGAGGAGCCTGGCAGGCTACAGTCCATGGGGTCACAACGAGTGAGACACGACTGAGCAATTAATACATCATGATATGGAAGAAGGTCCTAGCTCACATTTGCAGGAATTGTACTAGGGCTGGGCCCTCCTCTGAATCCTGACACATGTCAACTGATTCAGTACTTGCAATAACTGGAGTTGGTGGGTACTGAGTTTTGGTTGTGCTTAGTTGCTCAGATTGTAGCCCACCACGCTCCTTTGTCCACGGAATTCTCCAGGCAAGAATACATCCCTCCCTCAGGGGATCTTCCTGATCCAGGGAAGATCCTCCATCTTACAGGGGAAGAAACTGAAGCCCCAAGATCACAATAATTTGCCCATAGTCACTCCCATCATCTGTGATAAAGTTGGTTCCGCACCCATACAGTATGGTTCCTGAACCCACACTCTTTTGCCTCGACACTCTGCCCTCTCCTAGATGTATTCCTAGGGCTGTCACTGCCTTTCTCATTGTCCACATGCAATGACTTTCCTGTCTCCTCTGCCACACTGAAACAGGAGCTATGTCCGATGAATCTCGACCTACAATATCCATGCCCTACTCGGTTCTACTATTAAACCATTGGCTGAACTTATCGGTGTTCAATACCACATCCCAAACCAAATGGAATTTTTAGGTTACTTACATATAACACATATGCCGCTACTCCTATTTCCATGAGGGTGGTGAGCATCACTGATAATAAGAGCAAAGAGTGACTCATCTGTCCCCTCAAATGATCCCCTCGGCCAGGAAGCAGTTAGTCAAATTTCTCTTCAGGAAACTTGCTGCTGCTGCTAAGTCACTTCAGTCGTGTCCAACTCTGTGCGACCCCAGAGACAGGAGCCTTGTGGGGTCCTGGGCTTCTTGCCTGGGATTCTCCAGGCAAGAACACTGGAGTGGGTTGCCATTTCTTTCTCCAATGCATGAAAGTGAAAAGTGAAAGTGAAGTCGTGTCTGACTCTTTGTGACCCCCATGGACTGCAGCCCACCAGGCTCCTCCATCCATGGGATTTTCCCCAGTAAAGTTCACATTAGGTCACTAGGTGCGCTTCTGACCCTCACATCGAAAAGAAAGAAACACGAGACTAATCATAGAGAACATCACAAGAGGAGGCAGAAAACAGGGGCCCTATAGAGACTTCACCCCTCACGATATCCACCTACTGCAGTTAATGAAGCTCCACAGGCAGGAAACGGAGGGAACTGGCTTAGAAATGGTGAAATCCAGCACAGGTTTAGTAGGAGAGAAAAACAGAAATCTTTTTAAAACCCCAACATTACTCATTTAGTTCCAGCCTAAAAGCAGAGAAATGATGACAACAATAAAGTTGATAATTTGGAGAGACCAATCATAACTCTGGGCTTCCCTTGTAGCTCAGCTGGTAAAGAATCTGCCTGCAATGCAGGAGACCCGGGTTCGATCCCTAGATTGGGAAGTTCCCCTGGAGAAGGAAATGGCAACCCATTCCAGTATTCTTGCCTAGAGAATCCCATGGACAGAGGAGCCTGGCAGGCTATAGTCCATGGGGTTGCAAGAGTCAGACACAACTTAGAGACTAAACCACCATCAACAACCATAACTCAGACGGTAAAGAATCTACCTGCAGTGTGGGAGACCACGGGTTTGACCCCTGGGTCAGGGAGATCCCCTGAAGGAGGGATGTATTCTTGCCTGAAGAATTCCATGGACAAAGACGCGTGGCGGGCTACAGTCCGTGGGGTCACAGAAGACTCGGACACGACTGAGCAACTAAGCACAACCAAAACTCAGAGGTTTCCCAGGGGGTGCTAATGGTAAAGAATCCACCTGCCAATGCAGGAGACATAGGAGATGTGGGTTTGATTGCTGGGAAGATTCCCTGGAGGAGAAAATAGCAACCCACTCCAGTATTCCTGCCTGGGAAATCCCATGGACAGAGGAGCCTAGTGGACTCCATAGTCCATAGGGCGCAAAGAGCTGGACATGACTGAGCGTCTGAGCACAACCATAACTCAGACACTGGAGAAATATGGTGGTTTAGTTGCTAAGTCACGTCCAACTCTTGTGATCCCATGGACTGTAGCCTGCTAAGCTCCTTTGACCAAGTGATTGTCCAGGCAAGAATACTGGAGTGGGCTGCCATTTCCTTCTCCAGGGGAATCTTCCATACCCAGGAATCTAACCCAAGTTTCCTACACTGCAGGCAGATTCATTACCAACTGAGCTATGAGGGAAGCCTATTACTCCTCTTAACAGTTCTAGAAGGAAAGTACTTACCCCCAATTAAGTGAAGCAATCCAAAGCACAGACATTTCAAGTGACTTATCCAAGGTCACAAGCTAGTAAATGGTAAAGCTATGATTTTTATTCCCAGTGTATCCTTCTTTTCTCTCTCTTTCAGACACCTACCTCAGAATTCTAGGATTCCACCTACAAGGCCCTTGACATGGCCATGAGCAAAGAGATTAAACTATCCAACTTGAAAGTGTAACGTTTAGACTGAAGGCGAAGATTTTTACTTATTTTGGCTTCTATACAATCAAGTGGATTTATAAGCCATTTCTCCGCTGAAGTTACGTATGCATTTAAAAAATATTCCAGTAATGTCGCCACCAACTAGAGCTCCCACTGCTGCTACTGCTACTACTAAGTCCCTTCAGTCGTGTCCAACTCTGTGCGACCCCATAGCCGGCAGCCCACCAGGCTCCCCCGTCCCTGGGATTCTCCAGGCAAGAACACTGGAGTGGGTTGCCATTTCTTTCTCCAGTGCATGAAAGTGAAAAGTGAAAGTGAAGTCGCTCAGTCGTGTCCGACTCTTAGCGACCCCATGGACTGCAGCCTACCAGGCTCCTCCATCCATGGGATTTTCCAGGCAAGAGTACTGGAGTGGGGTGCCATTGCCTTCTCCCACAGCATACAGAAATCCCAAAACCCCGTATTAAGAATGGATGATCTTTCCATTACTGTTCCACCAAAGTAAACAAAGACTACACCAACACTACAACAATTAAAGGAAAGAACACAAGCATTTTTGATAGTTCAAAAGGATTCAAAGACAATCATGGAAACACATGTTCTTTTAGAGGGCGAGCTTTTGGAATTTACTCCAAAGGACCTTCATCTACAATTATATAAACGTTTATCTCTTACCTATGAAAATATGGATCTTTCTAACTTTTTGATCATAAAAATGGAAAGAAACCAGCAATCAGCGGGTTGGAGGTATCCATGGAGGGGACATTCAAAGAACCCACACTTCTCAATATTTTTCCATTATATTGTTTATCTCCACATGCAATTCTAAATAGATCAAGAATACTGGAGTGGGTAGCCATTCCCTTCTCCAGGGGATCGTCCCTGACCCAGGGATTGAACCCAGGTCTCCTGTATTGTAGGCAGATTCTTTACCATCTGAGCCATCAAGGAAGCCACATAAGGCAACATTACATTATAAAATCAATAACATATACTTTATATTGGTATTTTAGAGAAGGAAATGGCAACTCACTCCAGTATTCTTGCCTGCAGAATCCCAAGGACGGAGGAGACTGGTGGGCTACAGTCCATGGGGTCGCACAGAGTCAGACACAACTGAAGCGACTTAGCAGCAGCAGCAGCATGTTGGCATTTGGGAATCTTTAAAAATAGAGCTAAAGACTCTTTTTAAAATAAAAAGGACCAATATATCCAGACGAAACTCTAACCCAAAAAGACACATGTACCCCTGCGCTCACAGCAGCACTATTTATAAAAGCCAAGATATGGAAACAATCTAAAAGTCCATAGACAGATGAATGGATTAAAAAAGATGTATCCAAGCACACAATGGAATACCACTCAGCCATAGCAAGAACAGAATACTGCCATGTGCAGCGACGTGGATGCCACTGGAGATTATCATACTGCGTCAAATGATTCAGGAAGACAAATCAATTATCACTTACACATGGAATCTAAACTACAACACAAATGAATCGACCTGCGAAACAGACACAGAACCACAGACGCAGAGAACAGACTGGTGGTTGCGAAGGGGAGGAGGCTGGGGAGAGAGGCTGAAGTCTGCAGACGTGAGCTTTTATATAGAGAGTGGATAAGCAACAAGGTCCTACTGTACAGCACAGAGAGCTATCTCCAGCATTCTGTGAAAACCATCATGGAAAAGATGATTTTTTTTAAAAGAACACACACACACACGCACACAGACACATATATGACAGCAGAAATTAATACAACATTGTCAAGCAATTACACTTCGATTTTTTTTAATCAAAAAAATAAAGATAAAAATAAATAACTCCCATCTCTCTGCCGTCCACCTGTGCATCTCACAGCACTCTCGTGTGCTGTCAAGGCTAGCCTTTTCCACCTGCCATGCAGCGTCCCCTCATGGAATGACCCCTTCTCTGGCTGTGCCTATGAACACCCTGATCTTGGCAAGAGCCAGATATTTGCTTCCCTCCCGCAGCTTAGCAGCTAAATTCCCCACCCATGGATGACATGACTGTAACAGTCTCCCATTTGGTTTTGATGTTGTTGTTGTTCTGTTCCATCTTTTAAACCAATGTCCTCATTTATCAGGAATGAACTGAAAGGAGAAAGACATGGCTCTCTACTGCCCTTCTGTTAACCTAACTCACTTGGGAAACTTTCCGGAGGAAGAAGGTAAAGGTGAGGGGTAATGCCCCAGGCTCCTAGATGAGAATTACCCATTACCCACTTGGAAGGCAGCTGACATTGAACAAGGAAGTGAAGTGAAGAGAAAGTCACTCAGTCATGTCTGACTCTTTGCAACCGCATAGACTATACATTCCATGGAATTCTCCAGGCCAGAATACCGGAATGGGTAGCCTTTCCTTTCTCCAGGGGATCTTCCCAAGCCAGGGATCAAACCCAGGTCTTCCGCATTGCAGGCAGATTCTTTACCAGCTAAGCCACAAGGGAAGACCAAGAATACTGGAGTGGGTAGCCCATCCCTTCTCCAGGGGATCTTCCCAACCCAGGAATGGAACCGGGGTCTCCTGCATTGCAGGCGGATTTTTTACCAACTGAGCTATCAGGGAAAGCACCACCTTTACCACCATCTTTTCCCAAAGCTATCAGGGAAGCCATTGATAATGAAACTCCCTATCTATTAGAATACCAAACCAAAAAGATGCAAAGAAAAGCAGACAACCTTATCAGTCACCTCTACTATGCTTCAGTCCACAGGATGAGATTCCAGACAATCCCTAATAAGCCATAAGGACACATGAACTAGGATAAAAGTCCTCTGAAATGACAGTACTGAAAAGCTAGGGCAAGTTCCCCACAGCCCCCTCCCTGGAGAAGTGCATGACAATACACTGCCCACCAGGTAATACTTGCCAAGGATTTAAGATGCTAGAGTAAAGGCATTCATGAAATGCAAAATGCCCGTGATTGTGTTGGGCCCAGAGGCTGTCCCTCTAAGTTCTCTGCAAGGGTGACTCAAACCACGCCCTCTGCCCCTTCCCTACCTTCCAGTGATGGGAGGTTTACTAATGTGCACCTGCGGTTTTAAAGGGACCAGAGGTGAAAGTTATTACCATTCTGTTCAAAGTACACGAGTAAACTAACTGTGGACAAGTTCACCACATGCCACTTGAAATGGACTAACAAGGGTCCAATAACAAAAAATTTAGGGTGGGATTTTTGAAAGAGATTCTCCAATATGTTTTGGGCCATGAAGAGGAAGGTAATACACATGACAAGTGGTTGACCTTTTCAAGACCCAAAACATGATCAGACCGAACCAAAAAGGGGTGTGTGAACTGGAAAGGCGAGTCGAACCTGATTACAGGCAAGAAAGGGGCTCTCAGAGCAAAACAAGAGCTAAAGTAGGGAGGAGTTTTCTGTTTTGGAGGTAAATGAAACATCAGACTGCAGAGAACCCTAAATGATCCTCGAACATTTCTCGGGCACTCTCGAACTCATCATGGAATGCATCAGCTAACTATCCTGGCACGATGAAAATCCTTTTTCTCATTGACTATAAAGAAAGATATCTGCACCTAGAGAAGCAGGAAAAAAATGTATTAATAGAGACCCAACAGCACCGGTGGGATCAGGGACTGTGTGAGCCGTTACAAAGTCTAATCACTGTTCAGACATCAGGATTATTGGCCACAAGGGTGAAAAGAAGGCGCCTGACTCACCCTCAGCACTGCATGCAGAAGGAGCCTTTTAAAACCTCCACCAGGGACAACCACTGCTGATCCAGTGGTTAAGACTCCCAACGTCCAGTGCAGGAAGCCTGGGTTTGATCCCTCATCCACGTACTAGATCCCACATGCCACAACCAAGAGTCTGCTTGCCACAACAAAGATCTGGTGCAGCCAAACAACACATATTTTTAAATTAAAAAACCTCAATCAGATCATGTCTCCCACACACTCTCTTTCAAAGGCCTCCCATCTCAGTAAGTCCTACCAGCTCCTCCCCTGATCAAACTCACCCCCTGGGGTCTCCCTGCTTGCTCTCTCCAGCCAGACCCCAGGGGCCTGGGCCCTCGACTTGGATCACTCCCCACCTGTTAACAAAAGATCTCACCCTCACCCCCTCAACATCTTTGTTCCAAAGTCATCCGTGCACGGAATTCCCTGGCTGCCCAGTGGCCAGGATTCTGCACATCCACTGCAGGGGACATAGGTTCAATCCCTGGTCCAGGAACTAAGACCTCTCATGGCATGTGACACAGCCAAGTTAAAACAAAACAAAGTCACGCATGCAGTTGTTATTTAGTTGCTAAGTCGTATCTGACTCTTTTGTGACCCTCTGGACTGTAGCCCACCAGGCTCTTCTTTCCATGGGATTTCCCAGGCAAGGATACTGGAGTGGATTGCCACTTCCTTCTCCGGGCGATCTTCCAAAACCAGGGATGGAACCCATGTCTCCTGCTTGGCAGGCAGATTCTTTACCACTGAGCCACGTGAAATGTAGAGTGTCATGTAATTACCATTAAAATGGTCATACTGAACAGTTTCACTGCCCTTAAAATTCTATGCTTTACCGATCCGTCAATGCCTCCCTTCCCCAAGCTCCTAGCAACTAACAGTCCTTTTACTGTCTCCACAGTTTTGCTTTTTTCAGCAATGTTATACAGTTGGACTCATCCAGTATGGAACTTTTTTAGATTAGCTTCTTTCACTTGGTAACATGCATTTAAGTTTCCTCCACGTCCTTCATGGCTTGAAAGATAGTTTTTAGCCCTGAATAATATCCCATTGTCTAGATATTCCATGGTTTATTTACCCATTCACCTACTGAAGGACATCTTGGTGGCTTCCAAGTTTTGGTAATTGTGAATAAAGCTGCCACAGACATCCATGTGCAGAGATTTTGTGTGGATGCTTGTATGGTTTTAATAGCATCTTACGAGCAGAGAAATGTAAAGTATAACCTTCATGAGCTGAAGACAAAATAGGCTTCACACTCTCTAAGAAAGTCCTTCTTTCTAAGAATATTTCTGAGAAGCTAAATTTGTCAAAGAAGGCTGGTTTTAGTTTTATAAACACATGAATCCAATTCCAACACTATGGTTTTTTCCATGCACTTCAAATGGATCATAAACTCTGAAACATCATATAGGTTTTGAATATTTTCTCTTGTTCCTATTAATAACGCTTCTCTGTGGGATTTTGCCATCAATTCCATTACACTTAGCCCATTACCACCACTGGTGCCACCAGCCCTGAGTTCTGTTGGGGCATCTACCATACCCACCACACCCATCCATGCCTGAATCCCACAAGCCTGTCACTAAGACACAGAGCAGGTGCTGAAAGAACCGTTGACTGCAAAAGGCATTTTGAACATCCAACCAAGCATTCAACCGAGACTGTGACAAATCTCAAGACAAAGACTCATAAAAGTCCCTTGGGACTTCCCTGGCAGTCTGGTGGTTAAGACTCCAAGCTTCCAACGTAGGGAACACGAGTTTGATCCCGGACTGGGGAACCAAGATCCCACATACTGAGTGGCGTGGCCAAAAAAACGGAAGAGAAAAAGGACTCATGACAGTCGCTGGACCACAGATACAGAAAGAGAGTAGACGAGCATTCATTCACTCAACCATGTCAAAATCTACACGCTGACTGCTACACAAAAACTAGAGAAAGGGGGTCATCTCAAGTCAGAGATCCATCTCTTTAGAAAAGGGGAGCTCACCACCCCCAAACAGACTGCACGCAGGCTCATGGGCCCTCAGGGCTCGAAGGCCCACCAGTCACAGCAGGTTGAAGGGGAAACATGAGGAAAGATGACGCCCAAGAGCCCAAATGTGTTTCAAGCCATGAAACACTAGAAACCATTTCTAAAGTCAAAATCCATGCTCAACAATTTCTAAAATCAAAATGCCTTCCTAGTATGGAAAACCCCACACAACCATACCACTCAGGACTGAACTCCTGGACTGTGTCATACCAGGTTTAACAGCTGAAACTGAAGGGCTTCCCTGGTGCTCCAGTGGCGAAGACTCCAGGGTCCCAATGCAACAGGCCAAGATTCAGTCCCTGGTCAGGGAACTAGGTCCCACAGGCCACAACTAAGACTTGGCACTGCCAAATAAAAATAAATATTTTAAAATTTAAATTTAAATTTAAAATTTAAATAAATTTAACTTATTTTAATTTAAAAAAATTCAAATGGAACTACAAGGCATTTCGAAAGGCTGTCCATCTTACATTTGTAAATGCAGAGTTTCCAAAATGTCTACTCAAGGCTGACATTTTGCAGACGAATTCCCCACATCCTGTATTTACCACATTCAAAGTACTCTTGGTGCCTCACACCCACTACCACTTCTGACTTAAAAAGAGAACCAGAGAGGAGGCCAGGTGGATAAACAGACAGGGGTCACCCGAACTCAGGTGAAAATTTTCAGTCTGATTTCAAATTACAGAAGTAGAGGAGGCTGGCAATTTGAGTTTAAATGCCAACTTGATGTGTTCTTGAAAAGACATAAATATTTAACATTTTGATCTGCTTTTTTTTTGCTTTCTTTTAAACCATAAAGTCCCAATGAAAAAGTAATCCATGTACAATGTACCCAATTACTTGGCAAGCACTCCCATCCATGTTCCCTTGATTTAGCAACAAAATGGTGCCTTTTCCCATTTTGGTTAATTTCTCCACTGCTGAAAAGTACTTTCAGGTCCAATCTCTTCTTTAGTTTCCATTTTCATCCTATCTGAAACCCCCTAGAGAAAAAGAAAGAAAAGAACACACAACCAGAAGATAACACAATACTTTAAACACCAAAATTGTAAAATCCAGCTGTAGCATCTGGGTCTAAAGAAAAAACGTCTAAATAAATAATGCAGTAATATGAAGCTAAAAGTTGAATCTTGATACATAATACCTCTATTATAGGCCTGTGTAGTCAAAGCTGTGGCTTTTTCCCAGTAGTCATGTATGGATATGAGAGTTGGACCATAAAGAAGGCTGACTGCCGAAGAATTGATGCTTTCCAACTGTGGTGTTGGAGAAGACTCTTTAGAGTCCCTTGGACTGCAAGGAGGTCCAACCAGTCAATCCTAAAGGAAATCAACCCTGAATATTCATTGGAAGGACTGATGCTGAAGCTGAAGTTCCAATACTTTGGCCACCTGATGCAAAGAACTGATTCATTGGAAAAGACCCTGATGCTGGAAAAGACTGAGGGCAGGAGGAGAAGAGGACTTAACAGAGGATGAGATGGTTGGATGGCATCACCAGCTCTATAGACATGAGTTTCAGCAAGCTCTGGGAGATGGTGGAGGACAGGGAAGCCTAGTGTGCTGCAGTTCATGGGGTCGTAAAGAGTTAGACACAGCTGAGCAACTGAACAGCAATATAGACAGAAACTTCTGTACATCACAAGGACCCCCAAGGATATAATGTGCTGCCCCAAGCAACTAGCTCGCCTAATGTCCAAGAGATAGGGAGCGCTCAGGTAAAGAAGACCTGGGTCTCTTCACTTCTAGCCCAGTGTTCTTTTCATATTTTATTGAATAAACACTAGCAAATAACAATGATAATCATTTTGCTTAAATACAAATGATTGAGCTTATTTATCTCCCTAATTTTTTAAAAAAATTAAAATGACCATTGATTTTTAAGGGCCCAAAGAGAAAACTCGCTAGACCCTAGCAGGAGATCATTGTTAGCAATGGCAACACTGACACGGAACTACCCAGAGAAAACCTTCGAACCACGACCAAGGAGCTGAGTAACAAAAACTCCCACATTCATATTCACGCTCTTTATATGATAATTAGAATCACCCTCCGAAGGACCGAAAACATCAGTAGGGTAGATCTGTTTATGACTAAATGGCCCATCAGGCATTCACACAAAACTAGATGCCTGTAAATACTGAATAGAGTGGAGCAGAAACTAAGTGATCAAATTGGTTGTTTGCCGCTGACTCTTAGAAAGAAATACTGAAGATGTACTGACTGTTCCAGAAACACAGGAAAGTCAGAATTGGGAAGAACCACAGAGGCTTGGGGGAGTTGGGCATGCAGGCTGTCCGTGTGTCCACCTGGACTTGCTGTGCATAGCTGTGTCCTTTTCCGTCTCTCTGCCTCATTTTCCTCACCTGTAAACCTGCGCTTTCCTAGTAGCTCAGATGGTAAAGAATCTGCCTGCAATGCTGGAGACCTGGGTTCAATCCCTGGGTCAGGAAGATCCCCTGAAGAAGGAAATGGCAATCCACTCCAACATTCTTGCCTGGAGAATTCCATGGACAGAGGAGCCTGGCGGGCTACAGTCCATGGGGTCGCAAAAGATCCGGACACAACTGAGAGACTAACACACACACACAAAACCGGGATGATAATAGTTCACTGGGTTATTGGGTAGATTAAATGCAATAGTCCATGCTAAGCGTTTAAAACGGAGCCAGGCACATAATATCTCTGGTAGTCCACAAGTTATGACTCCACGTTCCCAATGCAGGGGGCACCGATTTCATCCCTGGGTGGGTAATAAAGATCCCGGATGCAATGCAGCATGGCCAAAAATAAAACTGTGCCAGGCAGAGAGTAAATACTTAATGTGTGTGTGTGCCAAGTCACTTCAGTTGAGCCCACCTCCTTGTGACCCTATGGACTGCAGCCCACCAGGCTCCTCTGTCCATGGGATGAGTGGGTTGCCATTTCCTTCTCCAAGGGATCCTCCCAACTCAGGGATCAAACCCAGGTCTTCTGCATTACAAACAGATTCCTTTCCCCTTTGAGCCACCAGGGAAGTTGGGAATTGTATAAATGCATTAGAAAAATACATAACAACAGTTATAACCTAGAGGCTGGAACAGGAAAAGCTTTCAATCAACCCTTGTGGCTTTTGCCTTTTCCACTCAGATTGAACTCCATGCTTGGTTTGCATGCAGGCAACTGTAATTACCTCCACTGTTCCTTCCAAAATTAAAACCACGAAGATCTGTCAACCCTTGATTTTTCTTCCAGGCGTGATTCTGCGGCCTCATGCCCTCCCTGTCTGGGAGGAATCTTTGTTACCACACTTCCTGTTTCCATCAAAGCCTTCAGTCCTCATCACACAGATTGATGCTGCTTGACCAGCAGAGTCCCACAGATAACAGGGCCCCAGCTGTTCCATCTGGACTCCCCTGGGATTTCAGAGACTTTCACCTGCACCTCTAGCAACAGATAACCCAGGTCTCTGGAATGAACTTCTACCTCTGAAAGTAACTAGCTGCAATCCTCTCTCTCTCTTCAGCACCCCATTCCCACCCCACTCCATTCCCATTCTCTTAATAAAACGGAACTCCGCTGAGCATCAATTAGGAGCAGAGGGAAAATCCTGTGCTTCACTGGTTTCTTCCCAAACACACTTCTGTAAGCCTGAAATGGTTGCGGCCCAGCCTGCACGTCTCAGGGCCCCCAGAGCTTCTGGAGTTGAGCTTTTGCTTACCCACTGCCAAGTAGGTATTTCCCAGCCCGCCTCTCCTCCCATGGAGACTAGTGGCAACCACCCGGACCCCCCATCCAGGCAACCAAATGTGACATCAAAGGAGCCCCCGAGTGGCCATCTGTCCCTGCCACGCCAATGTTTATGCAATGTGGGCAGGAGAGGGACAGGACGACCAAAGAATCCAGGGCGTCCGGCTCCAACAAACCCAAGGCAGCGACACCCCAGGCCATGTGAGCTACCGAACAGGAGACAGTGGTAAGAAGCCCCCCGTCTAGCTGCAGAGGCTCCTTCTTCTAAAAAGATAGCTGCAACTACCTTTTTAATGGTTACCTTTTTTTTTTTAATTGACAGATAGTTGCTTTACAATACTGTGCTGGTTTCTGCTATCAGTCTGCAACTGTTTGACTTTCTTTCCTGATGGTGTGCAAAAAATGAGCTGGATACATCTCACCTGTGGGCAGGCAGCTAAAAATAAAATCGGCTCCCTAATTTTGCAGTAATTTTGTGATATTTTTCAAATATTACGCATCCTGCCAAAAAGTTCCACTTCAGTATGGTATCTCATGCTGTGCTGACATTACCAGACTCATGAACGGTGAAGTGCTAAGGGGAACTGGCTAAGGCAGAAATGCAGAGATCAGACACGAACCCGGGAGCTTCAGAATTCTAGAATCGTCATCTAAACGCCTCTGCTTTTATCTAGAATGGCAGGTCAAGACGCATGGGAGCAGCCATGGATGTAAAAGCCAGATAAAGCACAGTTCAAGTCCAGGGTCACCATGTCAGGGTGAGTTTGGTGAAGTCACGTGGGTGCCATCAGCTGGACTTGGCCAGGATGCCACATCCAAGGAGGTGCTGAGGTTCGATCACGGGCTCTATTGAGACCAGCGAGCAGAAAGCCAGGCACACAGCACATGCTCGATGTATGTGGACCCTTCTCTGCAGCATCTTCGGTTCCAGCCCCGTCCTCTCTCTGGGACCTTGAGGTGAGACACACCCAGGAGGCAAAGCATGTCTGAATCTCTTTGCCAAAAAGGAGAGGTCACCATGAACAGTGGGGCTGACCACCGGCTCGAACTGAACACACAAACTCTGCTGAAGCACGTCATTATTATCATTCAAATGGGGAAGAAAGCACATCAAGTGCTTTCACCTACCATTTTCATGAAGTCTGTCAAACCACATCCCAAGAATTGGAAGAGAGGCCGCATTATTCATCACATAAATCTGCTTCCATTCTCCCAGTGGGGGAAGACGGCTAACCACCGTGCTTGAAGCCAAAAGATGATCCATCCACCCTGTGATTCAGCTTGAACAGCTGCAGCGTGAAAACGCAACACGAGCTCACCCAAAAGTGGGCTGATGATTTTTAGATTTGCCCCCTCGCTTATCTTATTTTTTTCAAGTCTGTTCCTTGACCTCGACTTCCCTTCATTCATAGAACCGGGAAACAACCGTGGCATTTCTCTGGACAGCGTGGGCCAGGTTATGATGCATCCCTGAAGAATCAGATCAGCACACGCGTACTCTGTGGTTCCGGGCACCATCACAGCACTCAAGGATTTACAGTTGAGTTGAGAGGAAAAAAAGATTAAAAAGGCAACATCTGACTAGTAATACGGGGCACTGAGGGGGAAAAAATGATTCGGGGCTGGAAGAGACTGGAAAGGCAGCAAGGAGGAGGTGGGCTGACACTGATTCCGAAAGACAGCTGGGGGGAGGTCACCGGAGGGGGAGATGGAACGGACACTCGCCCGGAGACAGGACTTGGTAAGGCTGTTTAGAGCTCAGCTGGGCCAATTAGCCACTCATCAAACAAGCATTTACACAACAGCCTGTGGCAGTCCGGAGAAGGCAATGGCACCCCACTCCAGTACTCTTGCCTGGAAAATCCCATGGACGGAGGAGCCTGGTAGGCTACAGTCCATGGGGTTGCTAAGAGTTGGACATGACTGAATGACTTCACTTTCACTTTTCACTTTCATGCACTGGAGAAGGAAATGGCAACCCACTCCAGTGTTCTTGCCTGAAGAATCCCAGGGACGGGGGAGCCTGGTGGGCTGCCGTCTATGGGGTGGCACAGGGTCGGACACGACTGAAGCGACTTAGCAGCAGAAGCAGCAGCAGCTGTGGCAGTCACTCTAACCCACAATGAGGCAAATATACAGGAGAGGACGACCAGCCCTACCTTGGAGAGACACACGGGAGCCTTCAGGGAATCAGGCAACTGCGGTTCAAATCCTCTCTCCTCCTTTCCTAACGCTGTCACTTGGAACAAGTTCCTTAACCCAGAGATGAGAACTCACGCTTAAGTTACTTAGTGGAAGCAGTTTCACAGAAAACCAGTTGGGGAGTGGGAGAAAGAGGCCACCAGAGCTCTCTGGAGACAGGACAGGGAAAACCTCAAGAGTCTGCCTGAAATACCCACACCCAGCTCTGGCTAAGGATTGCCTCAAGGGACAAGGACTCCATGGTCAAAGGCGCAGCAAACCTCAAGGCCGGCTCGCCAACAAAGAGAAGGGAAGGCTGGCTTATGGAGTGAAAGCATGGGGGGAAGCTGATTTGCACATAAGACAACGTGGATCCAAACAGGCGGGACAGAGCACAGGCGACATGTGCCTCAGAGGGTTAAATGTTGTTTTCATCATTGTTGTTTATATTATTTACCCCTTAATAAAAAGCCAGCAACCCAACTATGACAATGCAATGGGATTCAAAGGAGAGCAAGAGGTCTGTAGGCTGCCCTGTGCTAAGGCTGCCAGTCTGGATCCAGGTGTGGCCAGAACAGGTAGGACAGGAAGAACAGGTCAGAGCAAGACCTGCAGAGGAGAGCCCGAGATGCTGGTGGGCAGTAAACTGCAGGGATCAGGAGGCAAAAGTGCGCAGCCATTGCAAAAGAAAGAAACAGAACGACCAGAGGATCCAGCAATCCCACATGTGGGTATTTACCCAAAATAAATGAAAGCAGGATCCCAAAGAGACATGAGCCAGCCCATGTTCACTGCAGCATTACTCACAGTAGCCAAGATGGGGACACCACCCAAAGGTTCAACAATGGAGGAAGGCGGGGAAAAGGCAGTACACACATGAATATTACTCAGCCTTAAAAAAGAAGGAAATCCTGCATATGCCACAGCATGGATGAACCCTAAGAACACTGTGCTTTTTGAAATAAGCCAGTCCCAGAAAGACAAATGTTGCATGCTTCCACTTACATGCTGCTAAGTCACTTCAGTCATGTCCGACTCTGTGCGACCCCATAGACGGCAGCCCACCAGGCATCCCCGTCCCTGGGATTCTCCAGGCAAGAACACTGGAGTGGGTTGCCATTTCCTTCTCCAATGCATGAAAGTGAAAAGTCAAAGTGAAGTCGCTCAGTCATGTCCAACTCTTAGCGACCTCACGGACTGCAGCCTACTAGGCTCCTCTATCCATGGGATTTTCCAGGCAAGAGTACTGGAGTGGGGTGCCATTGGTTATCTAAAATAGTGAAACTCATCATGAAAGCAAAGGCTAGAATGGGGGATGCCAGGGGCTGGAGGGAAGGGGGATGAGGAGGTGCAAATCAACGGGTATTAAATCTCAGGTATGCCAGGTGAGCAAGTTCTAGAGACTCACTGTAAAATACCGCACCTACTGCTAATACTGTACTGAACACTTAAAAATCTGATCAGAGGGTAGGTTGCGTGCTGTGTTATTACAGTAAAAAAAAAAAAAAAATTTTTTAATTGCAGGGCTCATGCCTCAGGAAGCATCGGTGATTCAGCCTCTCCATCAAGTTGGAGATCCCTTATTTGTTCAGATCCTAGATCAACTGGCATAGGACCCAAATCTGATCACTGTTAAACAGTAGAGCATTATGTCACTTACTAACAAGGCTTGAGTGGCTACATTGATGGGAGGAAAGCAAGCGTGTTTGCTTGTTGTTTCTTATGTTTGTTTGTTGTTGTTGGCCATGCCATGTGGCATGTGGGATCTTAGTTCTCCAACCCAGGATCGAACCCAAGCCCCTGCCATGGAAGCATGGAGTCTTCCCATGGAAGCATGGGACTGCCAGGAAGTCCCTGGAGGAAGGCAAGCGTGGAAAGAATAACTGTACGTGTATAGTTAGAAAGCCCCCTTTGGTCTAAACCATCCTCGCCCAGTGACATTAAGTGGGAGATGTTGCTCAGGGCAGACGACACTGTCCCCACGTGGCAGAGGAACTTTAGAGCCACGAGTCCCCTTTTGCTGGACTTCCTAGAAGAGTCTCAGGCCACACATGGGAGGCAGGAAAGGTGTCTGTTCCACAGATTTCTTTTCTCCAAGTGCCTGTAAACCAGACACTTTTCCCACCTGGATCCTTCCAGCAGGAAGCCCCTTGCCTCTCAAGCAATGATGGGACCCCATCTGGGCACAGCAGTGAAGGCCACATGAAGTACCCCACTGCAACCAAACCTACTTCCCAGTTCAGGCGAAGAGTCAACCTCCCTGTTCCAAGGAACCTGATCTCATGCACAACAGCCCCAGAAAAACCCCATCTGCTACCAAGCTTTCCCAGCTGCTCTCCAAATCGATTCTTTCTTCCCCTTTTCTGGTGTCACGAGGGCAGGCAAAGAAAAAGTCAGGAAAACAAAGGTAGGAAGGTTATCCCCAAAAGTCTCTAAAATTATGTAATCTGAAAATCAATGGGAACCTTCTTCCTCACGACTCAAGGTGGAAGGAATCAGTGCATGTATGGAGGCTCCCAAAGGGCAGACCCAGCTGGCTCACAGTGGTCCTGACTTGGGGTGCGCCCCCACCACCTCATCATCAAGCCCCAAAGACTGGCCTGTCCATGTGGATGATCCAAGAAGAAAGGGCCCCTAAGTGGCCCAGACAGTAAAGAATCTGCCTGCAATGCAGGAGACCCAGGTTCAATCCCTAGGTCAGGAAGATCCCTTGGAGAAGGGAATGGCAAACCACTCCAGGATTCTTGCCTGAAGAATCCTGTGGACAGAGGACCCTGACGAGCTGCAGTCCAGGGGTCCTTGAGTCGCCAAAGAGTAGGACATGACTGAGCGATTAACCCTTTCACTTTCAAGCATCAGGAAGTTCCCAGAAAATCTGTTTCAAAGTCTCAGTTTCTGAGCAGGTAGAATCAGAAGCCCTCTTCTCATCAAAACAGATAATGAAACTTCTATCATCCTGAATAGGTGGATTTCGACAGATCCTAAGACAAGAAGGACTTTAAAGGCTTGCCTACTCATGTCCCAGTGTTCTGAAAACACTCCACTTACCCCATCCCAAACAGGAGAGGCTTCTCAAGATCTCCAAACGTGCCATCCACAGCTCATGTCCTAGGTGAGAGGCTAGGACCCAGAGCCATCATACCCCAAGGGACCAGCCCCCCTGCTCCTGGCTTCGGGTCTAGAGGGGTGGGGCTCAGCCCACTGTGGTTCTACCCACAAGAACAGACAGAGGAAAGCAATGGGTTTTATGCTCACCTTTCATATTCCTCTAGAGGTTACAAAATCTTCCTCGGAAACCTCATTGTGATAACTTAGGAAAAGTACCTCATATGTTGTAGATGGGCTTCCCTCATAGCTCGGTCGGTAAAGAATCTTCCTGCGATGCAGGAGACCGGAGTTCAATTCCTGGGTTGGGAAGATCCCTTGGAGAAGGAAATGGCAACCCACTCCAGTGTCCTCGCCTGAAGAATCCCATTGGCAGAGGAGCCTGGCGGGCTGCAGTCCATGGGGCCGCAAGAGTCGGACACAACTGAGCAACTAAACCACCACCACCACCATGTTATAGATACTCAATAAATCAGTATTTAGTATTCATAGTCTAACAAGGAATTTGTATTTGAATAATCAAAGAAGCATTTGCGTGTATGCTAAGTCGCTTCAGTTGTGTCCAACTCTGTGCAACACTATGGACTGTAGCCCACCAGGCTCCTCTGTCCATGGAATTCTCCAGACAAGAATACCGGAGTGGGTTGCCATGCCCTCCTCCAGATCTTCCCAACCCAGGGGTCGAACCTTCATTTCATACGTCTCCTGCACTGGCAGGCAGATTCTTTACCATTAGCACCACCTTCACTTACCAGGCGCTTATACCACTATGGCTTCATACAAAGCACTTTGGCCATGGTTATTCTTGCCCGCCAAAATCTCATAATTTATGAAAGCCTGAATTGTCAAACACTGGAGCATATGAGTCCAAAGTACTGCATGAGGTACTATGACCTAGCTCAAGAGCTTACAAATCCATCCAGAACAATTAAAAAAGACAGCTTTCCAAAAGTGATGACCTCTCACCCTCAAGTTTCACCAATGAATGGTATGCTAATACTTTGTTTTCAAGTAAGGAATCAAAATAAACTAGGGAAGCAGTGCTGCAAAATACTTAGGAAGACTATGGGCCCTCTTGTTCTCTGTTGTCATAAAAACACCAACTAAAACAAACAGCAGCTCCTGTGCTGTTACTCAGCCCTCAGGGTCATAGCAGACAGGCCAGGTCAAGGGCAGCTGGTTAATCAATCTGCTGACTTGGAAAATAGCCCCACGGCGAAGGCCAATTCACTCCGCAAAATGTAAACCAAGACTCGCTCCTTGGGCGGAATAGCAAATGATGTTGGCATCACACCATAAAGCCTTTCTCCAGCTCACAATCCTTCCCCCTGCCCAGCTCAGCCCATTGCAACACTGGATGCCTAAATAAATCTTAAGTAATTATGCCACAGATTCTCCCAGGATCTATTCAGAGGAGAAACCCCAGGGAGAACAAACAGCTTGAGTTTGGAGACTTCAATAATGCTACAGTCCTTTGTGCAGGAATATTACCTGGCCAACCTCCTCCGCCCTTTGCTCTTCATTTCTCTCCTTGGTTAAGAAGTCAGCAGTAGCATTCAACGATCCATATCTCCCCGCAAAGCATGGACGAACTCCAAGCCCGGGAAGAGGATGCTCAGAAACTGCGGTGGAAATACGAAATCAATGTGGCAATCAACCCCAAGCATCTCCCAGCTAAATTCTGTAGTAACGAAAGTTAACAAACTTTGCCTTCAAAGGAGCAACCCCACTGACTTACATCTCAAGTTCTGAGCTTTGTACCCGTTTCATTCGTACCCTGTGTGTGTTAGTCGCGTCTGACTCTTTGCAACTCCATAGACTGTAGCCCGCCAGCCTCCTCTATTCATGGGATTCTCCAGGCAAGAATACTGGAGTGCATTGCCATTTCCTTCTCCACATTTGTACCCTGTGTGTGTTAGTCGCCTAGTCGTGTCCGACTCTTTGTGACCCCATGGACTGTAGCCCGCCAGGTTTCTCTGTCCATGGGATTCTCCAGGCAAAAATACTGGAATGGGTTCCCGTTTCCTCCTCCAGAGGATCTTTTCGACCCAAGGATCAAACCCAGGTCTCCTGTACTGCAGGCAGATTCTTCACCATCTGAGCTACCAGGGAAGCCCTGATGTATACTCTAAAGACAGCCCAAAAAAAGCAAGAAAGAAAGGGAGGGAATTAGAAGAGAGCAGTTAGATTCTCAAGGAGGTGAAATGAGCTGAAGGAAAACATACAGTAATCCCAGGAAGGTGACGATGGTGAGAGTTGCACAACAGTGTGTGTGCACTTAGTGCCGCTGAACGGTACGTGTGTGCGCGCGAAGTTGCTTCAGTCGTGTCTGATTCTTTGCGACCCTTAGGGATTACAGCCTGCCAGGTTCCTTTATCCATGGGATTCTCCAGGGAACAATACTGGAGTCAGTTGCCATGTCCTTGTCCAGGGAATCTTCCTGACCCAGGGACAGAACCAGAGTCTCTTATGTCTCCTGTATTGGCAGGAGGGTTCCTTACCACTAGAGCCACCTTATAGTATAGATATCAGAAAATGTGGTGGAAATACAAAATCAAGGTAGTGTTCATCAGCCAACCATCTCCCACCATATTGAAATAGTATGTTGTAGATTATGTCACTTTTTCCACAATTTAAAAAAAAAAAATTTAATTAAAAAAAAAAAGTGGAGGGGGAAATGTACAGTCAGTTTACTATCAATTCACTGGGATAAGATGAAAATATGGAAAGGGACCCTGATAATTCCACTTGCCCGGAATTAAAAAAAAAGAATGATAGAAGTGGTTTTGTTTCATGCTATTGCAATACCCGTTCACATTTCTGGAAGGAAGGCACCCGCAGAACTGTGACCTTGCACAACAGTAGCAGAGGAAAACACTCCTCAGACTACAACTGACGATCCACTGTGTGTGTGCCAAACCGCGAGACGGGTCCCTTACGTGAAAACTCAGAGGAATCTCACGAAGGCCCCCGAAGTAGTTTTCAGACCTCTCTCTCACAGTAGGGGACCCACAGGCTCAGAGAGGTTAGGCAATTTCCCCAGGGCCACACAGCTACAACTGAGAGCAGGAATTCAAACCCAGCTCTTTCTGACTCCAAAGTTATTGTTCTTACACCACCACCACATACTCAGAAAGATTTTCTGAGGAAACTTTAAAATGCCAAGGCTCATGCATTAAATATGAACCAAACTGAAACATTTTCCCTCAGTCATTACAACAAATTTGCTCTGGCTCAGTACAAAGTAAACTTGTTAAGTGGGTTGAAATCACCTTCAATTCACATTAAATTATCAGTAAGTCTTGGGTGAATTCTAGTAAGATGTTTCCAAAACAATTTCACAGCGTGTGTCCCAGTGAATATGCAAAACCCACCCTACAACAATTTGCTCCAACAGGTATGATACTCAGGAACACAAGCTATATTTTAATAAAACTGGAAAACATTACGTCAAAGACACATAAATATACAGTATCTTCCTCCATACAACTAGGAGACTCAGTTATTTAGTTTTAAAGGCTCTTGAAATCTTTTTCGACAGAGTTCCATAGGGCACAATTTTTTAAATGCATGTAAACTTACAATAAGTTGTATTTGTTTATGCTTCATTTAAAATATAAACAAAACCAAAGTTAGGTCTTTCAAAAATGAATAAAACTGATAATACATTAGCAAGGTTGATCAAAAAAGAAAAAAGGCACAAATAACCAATTCCAGAAATGAAAAAGGAAACACTTCTACAGATGCTGTACTCTTGAAAATTATTATGAAAGGATATTATCTGTAACTTTATATAAATAAGTTTAAGATGAAATGGGAAAATCCCTATTAAAAAGAAAACAAAACTCGTTACTAAAAACAAGATCATCTTAATAGCCTTACTTCTACAGAATAAACTGAACTTGCAATAATAAAAAAAATAAAATCCAAGAACTTCCTTGGCAGTCCAAGGGTTAAGACTCCACAATGCCAATGAAAGAGGGGCAGGTTCAATCCCTGGTCGGAGAACTGAGATCCCACACGTCCTGAGGGGCAGCCAAACAACATAAACAAATAAATAAGATAAAATTCAAATATCCAGGGCCAATCCAGGTATGGGCGAGGTATAGCGACCACAAGAAAACAATGATACAGAAGCTGTGACACCTGCAAGGTCATACAGCGTAATTAATACACGTTTCAAATAGCTTCACGATGATGTCCCCAGACAGTCCCATGTGAGAGTGTCTAGAAACCTTTCTGAATAATATATTCCCCCTTCCCTAGCTGAGGATTACTGTTCCATAAAACTCCACAAACAAGGGTCTATTAGTCAGTTTTAGCAGCATTATCACGAGATCGAGTCTGGTTGTCTTTCCTGTTGAGTAAGTTACTAAAGGCTCCTTGGCAGGGTAGGAGGAATCAGCATCAAGTTCATTCCCACCTGCATGTTCTTTCTTGAGCCCACAACAAGCAAGAAAGCAGGGCTCCAGCAGCCCAGACCATGCCTCCAGTTGTTTTTCCCTGGCACATGTGCGTGATCATGCCCAGTAGCTAAGTCATGACTGACTCTTTGCAACTCCATGGACGTACCCTCTGTAGCCAGGCTCCTCTGTCCGTGGGATTCTCCAGGCAAGAATACTGGAGTGGGTTGCCATTTCCTCCTCCAGGGGAATCTTCTCGACCCAGGGATCGAACCCCCAGGTCTCCTGCATTAGCAGGAGGATTCTTTACCACTGAGCCACCTAGGAAGCCCAGCATGTGTCTAGATTGGTTTAAAAGTAATTTCATTCTAGTTCTGTATCATAAACTTCGAGAAAGCTAAAGAGTGAAAGTAAACGAAGACTAAAACTGTGGGCACAGCATCCCGTCCCCCAAGCCCCGAAGTTCAGATGGAAGGTGGGCTGGGGAAGTCAGGCTGGTCCTTTCTGGCATTAGGAGAACAACAGAATGGGCCGCTAACATCCCCCCAAGTCACACCCACCCCAGAACCTGGAGAAGCCCTTACAAAATAAAACTTGGTTTTCTACAAATATAATAAGATCCACACATTCATTCGCCTTCGCTTCTGGCTCAGAGAGCAGGACAATTCTCTAAAAATTCTTACAAAAGATCAGCTTACAACACATACACACACACACACACACACACACACATACACACAGCTCCCACTGCTCTGCACTAACCTGTTGATCAGATATGAAATAGATGACACAGATAACAGTTAACCCCCAGGCCTCCACCTAACCAACCCTGCAGTAAGGAAACACTACACAGGTCAAAATAAAGCTCCTTGAGGGGCTCAAAATAAAACCTAAAGAATGCCCGCATTTGTCCAAGTTTATCCTCTGCTGAGACAAGTGAAGCGTCTCTTGCAATCAACCCAACCTCATGCCACCCTCCACCCAAACTTCCTCTCCCCACCCCACCCGAAATCGACTTGGGCAATCAATCTAAAGACAAGTCAGCTGCCACAGAAAACTAACATTTTTCAAGGAAAAAAGTTCCACATAAATAAACAACACCTCAATAGCCAGAAACCCTGGAACTGTACTCACTCAATCAGACAGAATTAATGAGAAACGTAGACTTCCCAGGCTTCACTCCAGAATTCCCACCCAGGAGCCTGTTAGCACCACAGCTTCGGAATATTCCTTCGGAAGTTTTTGTCACTTAAAATCCCGGGACTTTTACGGGGTTCATTTTCAAAGACGTGGACACTGAACGCGCGGCAGGGCAGCCTGAGACACGGCGCATCTTTGGTGGATAACAGGATCCCACCATCTCCTTCCAGAACCCAGATTCAGTGAGATCCTCGGTTACAGACGCGGCGAGCGCGGAAGGGGGTGGGGGATGAATCGCTTTCAAAACCCCGAACCCCTTTCCCCAGGAACCAGAACCCACTTGGTGGTGTCCCCGGGCAGCCCCAGCGCAGCGCGGAGACGCGCCCCGCCGATCCCGGGCGCACAGGTCTCCGCGCGGCAGCTGCGGAGCCCGGGTTCCCATCCGGCCTCTCGCCGCCCAGGGCTGGCCCACACCTCCCAACACAAAGAAATTTGCCGATGAAAAGAACCGGGTTTGAAATTCAAGCTCACCGTCGCTCAGCGAGGCGCACATGCCGCTCGCGTCTTGCTTCCCATCTCTCAGAACTTCCAGTAACAGAAATGAGGAAGCAGCCAGCCTTCCCCGGGCTCCAGGCGGTGGGAGTGGGCGTTACCTTGTGAAGTTTCGTGCTGTGATGAATCTGGTCATTTGGGTGTGTAGAAGAGGATTTGTGGCTCCTCCCCGCACACCGTCGCCTCCCTCCTCTCCGCCTCCTCCAATTCGTCTCCCCTTTGGTGTGCGCAACGCCGTGGACTCCCCAGCGCCCAGCTCCTCGCATCCTTTGGGGAAATTAATTCCTAACAGCTTTTACCCATTTTACAGACGAACCTGGTCGCCCTGCAGAAAGTCTATTTTTCGAAAGCACGTGGCAAGAAAGCAGTGCCTCTTATCGGATTTAAGAGGCTATAAATCTTAAATAACTGCGCAGTACCCGCTCTTTCCCGGCAGGAACATGGGTAGTTCAGCAAGTGGAGACCTAATTTTATGAATATCTAGTTTAAAAGAGTCGAGGACAGAAAAAAAAAAAAAAAACACTTTCAGCTGCTTATTTTTCCTTTAAAGCCTATTACAAAATATTTCAGGTATACAAAAATATATTTGAAAATAATATAATGAACCAGACAACTTAAAATTCCCAATCTTGTTGGGAACTCCTCCCTGAAATGCACCCCGCTGCCCCTCCTCTTTGAAATATAACTGCTGTTAATTTGATTTCCCATGAGCAATTTCTATATCACAGTTTCTAAAAATTCTAAAGGACATAAGCCAACAAAGCTCACGTGAAAGCAGTCCAGTGGTATCTTTCAGCTGGGCTTGCTCTTGGTTCCCAAACAAAAGTTCACTTAAATAAAACTTTAAAAGGACCACACATGAAATGAAGCCTCAGGTGGCCAGTTAAAGAGAAGGAAAGAAATCACAGTATAAGAAAATAGGATATCTGGAATGACAAGCAAGAGGCCCTGTCTGAAAGAGTTGAAGCATTCATGGATGAAATTGATAGATTAATAGCACATTATCATTTTACAAGGTTAAGAGCTGTGTTAAAAGCCAAGGATACTGACCCACTGCTGCAAGGGACTTTTTTCAAACAAACAGGCCACAGAAATAGAAACACAACATTCATCATTAAAGAGGTCGTAATTGCTCAAGTGCCTGTCAGAGATACAGGCTGGGAGCAGTTACTCAGAAAAGGGAATTTTCAAGATAATCATGTTAAAAATCAAAATGGTAAAAACCACAATCCGGTCAAAACTGATTCAAAAATGAGTAAGAAGTAGATGCCTAGTTGATTTATATATTCCCAGTACCTTGCTGAGAAGCTGCTGCTCTGTGCGACCCCATAGATGGCAGCCCACCAGGCTCCCCTGTCCCTGGGATTCTCCAGGCAAAAACATTGGAGTGGGTTGCCATTTCCCTCTCCAATGTATGAAAGTGAAAAGTAAAAGTGAAGCTGCTCAGTTGTGTCCGACCCTCAGCGACCCCATGGAAAGCTAGCATAAGTATACATTTAAAGACTGTCTGATAAATGACGCAAACAACCAAGAGAATGCTCATGAAGACTTCTGAAGGAGCAGAATGAGACAGGAAAGCAGTGGTCCTGGATGTGGATAGTGGTTTTGGTCCCGGATTTGGATAATGGTCCTTACCAAAAGGTGACTTCCCTTAAAGGGACATTTAGCAGTATTGGAGACACAACTTGGGGGTACAATTAGCATCTAATAGGTGTCAGTCAAGGATGCTGCTAAGCACCCTAAAATGCACAGGAAAGCCCCCTTCAACAAAGGGTTATGCAGCCCAAGAAAACAATAGTGCTTGCTATTGTCAGCAAGACCCTGACAGAGGTCTTGCTATCCACTGTCACTTAATGGACATTCCATCTATGATCACCAATATTATAAAGAGATTCTCCTGGGGCTTATGACAATACAGAACAGCATTTCTCCTTCCTTCCCATTGTGTAGCATTTGATGACTGATGGCTGTCGTGTGAGCTCAGAAGAAACTGGGCACTGGGGTCAGATCAGGAAAAAAGTTTACCGATTTGGGGTTCATGCAACTCACAAAACCAACTTCTGTTGAATTTGGATGAAGATAATCAAGAGAGGGTTGAGAGGAAGATGACAGAAAGCCAGGATATCAGCTTGAGAATCATTGCATGGCTGGGCAAGGAGGCATCGGGTGCAAAGTGAAAGAGTTGTGAAAGACACACAGGGTCGGGCTTATCCCGGTCACATCAGTCATCTCTGTATAGACAGTCACTAGCTGGAGACACTCCACTGAGAACAGGAAGGACGTTTAATCTCATTACAGCTTACCGAAAAGCAAGTTACAAATCACTTACAGCAAAAAGAATGTAAGCATCACAAAGTCTACCTCTTTCCTACAAGTTTTTCTGGTCTCATCATTACCTAAGAAGTATTGAACACTTCTTTTAACTGGGATGCCATATGTTTTTTTCTCCTTTCTTGAATAAGAAAGAGATTCGTTGTTGTTGTTCAGAGGTGTGAGGGGTGGGTGCGAGGGGGCAGTGGGTGTGCTCATTTTGAATCCCCCTTAAAACCTAGCAGATGGCAGGTTCTCAATAAATGGACGTGGTATTAAACTGAAGGAGTCCCCACTTTACTACCCACCTCTCAGGTCAGAAAAGAGAGTCCCCTACAGTTGCTTCTGGCAGAAATCCACGGGGCACCAGGGGGTTCAAGAGTCTGAATGATCTGACAGCACATGAAGAATCTGCTGACTGCGTTCAGCGGCTGACAGATTGCCAAAGACCTGACATGGGTGACCAGGGCGAGCCCAGACCAAGATCAGAGCCTGAGCAGTTCCCAAGCGGCGGCCACTGGCCTCCCAGAGAGGTGTCTCTTTGCACCACAGCGCTTACTCCCACAACAGAAGAAGAGTACCAGGCTGTGGGTCCCCCACAAGCCACGTGACAAGCTGATGACAAAAGACACTTGAGCCCTCCTTAAGGTACCAACTCCTGAGCCTGCAGTCTCTAAAGCCACTCATTTTGCTTTTCAAGATTCATATGAATTTAGGAAAAGAACAAGTAAGCACAGTTCTGAGCCCTACACAAGCAATGAACTCAGGCATCAACAGGCAACACTTCTGTAACAGAGAAATACAACCAGTAGAGGGCACCCAACTGACTTTTGTTTTTACCAGTCATCTGGGGTCAGGATAAACCTGGAGACGATATTAAATGAAACCAGTTACAAGAGTAATCTACCACAAGTGGGGAAAAAAGAAAGATTTACCTAAAAACCAGTTTGAAAAAAATCTACAAGCCATGACACCCTTATATGGTATTTATACTGCTTGTAGATATCTATACAGGAGCTAGCTAAACTGACATAATTATAATTAATTAATCAGTTAATACATGTTGGAAACAATATTTGATATGTGGGGAAGAAAGCCACAAAGGGTTAAACGTCTCTCTTCTTTGTCAGCTGAATTTACACTCAGGAATTTACACTCAGAAAAATTTTTTTTCTTAATTTTCCCCAAAGATTTTACTAGGTCTTTATCTTGCTATTTTGCTTATTAGACCTATAATACCTGGCTTTTAAAATTCCTTTGAAATTGTGTTCTCAATGACACAAATGCTCTTCTTAAACAAGATTCTTCTGGATGAGCTATTCAAGGGTCTTCAAAACCAACTTGCTCAGGAATCAAAGCAGCTTAACCCCAAATCATTGTAATCGGCTGAGCTGAAAAGATCTGCAAAGTTGATATTAGTGCCTGCAGTGAGCGCTCTGCCACTCTCCCCGGTCTAAATCTGGAGCTAGGAAGGAGGGCTAAGGTACCAAGCGCTCACACCAACCTGCCGTCACCTGTATTACCCTGAGTCAGCAACAAAGCTGGGGAGAAAGTGCTCCTTAAGTGAGGTGAAGCCCAACTGGGGTGTTAATTAACACCGTCAAATATTCTGAATCCAAATAAAATGATTCCCCAGCACAGGTACAGATCTAAACACAGATCCAGTTAATCCTATGATGTCACTAGGGAAATTCAGAAGCTTATTCACAAATACATTTCACAGTTGACTGACGTCTGATTGCCAAAATCAATTTTTTAATGTTTGAAACTGATTGAAAGTCTAAATGTGGATCCATCTCACCCAGCCCGCTTGGTGATCTGAGGATGCGTTCAGGGACACTGACATGTTTGAAAACCCTTGATTCAGCCCTGGATGAGTGAGGCCTTTCTTCTCTCTGAGAAGAAACCAAAGCCCACCCTTTCAATGTCTTGTCTTGTCTTGATGTGCAAGTGAAAGTGAAAAGTGTCAGTCGCTCAGTTGACTCTGTGTGACCCCATGGACTGTAGCCCACCAGGCTCCTCTGTCCATGGGATTCTCCAGGCAAGAATACTGGAGTGGGTTACCATGGCCTCCTCCAGGGGATCTTCCCAACCCAGGGATGGAACCCGGGTCTCCTGCATGGCAGACGGATTCTTTACCATCTGAGCCACCAGGGAAGCCCATGATGTGCAAAGCCCTCATTAAACTTGATTTGATAAAAGAATGTTTTATGACTTTACACTTTGCACCACCCAAACTGTGAGGCTCTTTCTTTCCTTTTACTCTTTCTTGAAGTGCTTATATTGTTGTTGTTGTTTAGTTGCTAAATCATGCCCGACTCTTTTGCAACCCCATGGACCCACCAGGCTCCTCTGTCCATGGGATTTCCCAGGCAAGAATACTCGAACGGGTTGCCATTTCCTTCCCCAGAAAAACTCTTGACATCATTTTTGCTATCTGAAAACTGAATGCAAAATCAATTAGTGGAAATATTCCTGAAAAATACACCATCTGCTGAAAAAGGCATGCAAACTCTAATAGCCTTTAAAGGCCACCTCCAGGATACACTGCAGTGACTGTGCGGCAAGTTCCTTGAAATCCAAAGGCTTCAATTTCCTCAACCATATAAATGATGGTGTTCAAATTAATCTTCTCTGACTTCCCAGCTCTAGCTTCCAATTATATGTTTCCATGACTTTAAAATTCCCATTGGCTTTCATTGCCCCAAATTACATTTCTTTACAGAACCACTTTTATCTCACATGCCAAGGCTAAGAGTTTCAGGACTCCAGTGGTGATTGACGTAACTAAACCCGGACTTGTAACTGGAAGGGTGAAGGGGAGAGGGGAGGAGGGGTAACCAGCGGAAAGAGGGAACAAGGAGGACAGAGGACGAGTCCATGAGCTCTCAGCCCCTATTAGCTTCACCCACACGGAGCCCAGTGCTGTCCCGCCCCCACACACACTGTGAGGCAGTTGGTTCCAAGGTCTCCAAGCGCCTTGCACAAGAGATGCATGTGGTTCGTGGGGGTGAGAGCATCTGGGTTCTCACTGGTGTGGGATCTTTTAGGCATCTCTCTGCTCAACAGCGATAAACAATAACAATTATTATTGGCACAAAGAGTCACATCACTGCTGAGTAACGAATGTACCAAGATAAGAAGTCAAGCTGTAATTTCAGTCCTGCTATCTTTCCAAAGAACATGCAGCCAAGATAACCTTACCATTCAGCATGATAGCCTCCTGCAAAAGCTGGGGCAGGGAGTGTTCTCACTGGGGAGGCCTCCTTTGCTCACAGGAGGTGCAAAAACAGGCAGTAAGAAGACCTACTTCAAGTCCAGGCTCCACTAACAACCAGGTAAGTGACTTAAAGTAAACCCTCCAGTTTCTTCAGTAAAATGGGAAGTTGACATAGATGCCTTTGACAATGGGTGGGATGGGCTAACAGGCTTTGTAGGAGCACATGCCTAATATTTTCCCTAAACGGTAAAGGGTGCAACATAGGCAAAGATATGTCAATCAGGAAATAAGCCAAGCCTGCTTCTCAAGCTGTTTTAGTGGTTAGAATGTTTTTGATGTTTTTCTGTTGATATTGTTATTTTGGTCATGGTATAGATAGTGAAGTTGAGACATGAGCTTCCCTCATGCTCAGTGGTAAAGACTCCACCTGCCAACGCAGGAGACACAGGTTCGATCTCTGGGCAGGGAAGATGCCCTGGAGAAGAGAATGGCAACCCACTCCAGTATTCTTGCCTGAGAAATCCCACAGACAGAGGAGCCTGGCGGGCTACAGTCCAGGGGGTTACAGAAGAATCAGATACGCCTCAGTGACTAAAAAACAACACAATTGAGACTAGTCACATGCTGAATGAGAGAGTGGGGCCCCTTCCAAGAGCCCAGGTCCACAGAGACCCCTCTTGAGCCCTTCCTGTCGAGCCCCTACTATGAGGAAGCAGCACGTCCCCTCACGAGGGTCACTGCAGTGAGTCACAGCAGCCTTGGGTGCTCACCAAGGACAGCCAATAAAGTGGTATTAGGTTTTGTTTTCCATGGGGAAGAGGAGCTTTTAACTTCATTTCATATTACAGGAGAATGGTAAATGTCATTTCACATTTTCTGCATTACCCAGAACATGTCCAGGTGAAGCTGGGTAGGAAGGACACACCCAGCACGTGGGTATAACGGCGAAGTAAAAAGGACCACACCCACAGATGCATTTCTAACACCTGACATCTGCCAGAGTTCTCTGCTAGTGAAAGGAACATCATCAATTCAAATCAGGGGACCTGTAACACCAGGAACTTGCTAATGGGAATCTACTCGGTTCGCTTTCCCTTCCAAGCACACAAGCATTGGATTTTATGGTCTCTAAGACCACACGGCTGGAGAAGGCAATGGCACCCCACTCCAGTACTCCTGCCTGGAAAATCCCATGGATGGAGGAGTCTGGTGGGCTACAGTCCATGGGGTCGCTGAGGGTCGGACACAACTGAGCGACTTCACTTTCACTTTTCACTTTCATGCACTGGAGAAGGAAATGGCGACCCACTCCAGTGTTCTTGCTGGAGAATCCCAGGGACGGGGGAGCCTGGTGGGCTGCCGTCTATGGGGTCACACAGAGTCGGACACGACTGAAGCGACTTAGCAGCAGCAGCAGATCCAACATGCAAAGAGTACTTTCAATCAGGAAATGCAACAAGCTTATATATCAGAATAGTAAATGGCCCGAGGTAAGGCAATAGACTCATGAAGAGTCATAGACCAGTGTATATAAGCGCCGAAACAAGGATGGCGATCTTGTAGGTCAGAATGGTTACGTGACCTGCTCAGGCTCACAGAATAAAATGACAGCAGACTCAGCCTAGAAGCCAGATTGATTGAAACCTGCTGTTCCTTCCACCAATTCAGGTATTACCTCCTTAAAATAATTCCCTAAAATAAACATTAAAGGCAGCATAAAAGTGAAAGTCGCTCAGCTGTGTCCCACTCTTTGTGACCCCATGGACTGTAGCCTGCCAGGCGCCTCTGTCCATGGAAGTCTCCAGGAAAGAATACTGGAGTGGGTAGCCGTTCCCTTCTCCAGGAGATCTTCCCAACCCAGGGATCAAACCCAGGTCTCTGAATTGCAGGCAGATTCTTTACTGCTTGAGCCACCAGGGAAGCCCAAGAATGCTGGAGGGGGTAGCCTATCCCTTCTCGAAGGGATCTTCCTGACCCAGGAATTGAACCGGGGTCTCCTGTATTGCAGGTGGATTCTTTACCAACTGAGCTACCAGGGAAGCCCCAAGACAGCATATACATAAATAATTCTGAACCTCAACACAGTACAAAAGGCACATATAAATAAAATGATATACATTGATCCCGTCTACAACTAATAGCAAACCATAATAACTGGATGCACAAGAAACTTCTTGGCTCAACTCCAGACTAGCAAACAAGAGGCTCAGAAACTTCGGATGGAAGGATGCAATTAAGCCAGGATGGCTGAAGGCAGGCTGATTCACCAGCAACCAGCGTCCTCCCAAACAAATTACAGTGGTAAGCTTGGCAAGAAAAAGGGGGAAGCCTGGTAACGGCATGGGACACTCATACATGCCAAGGGTCAAGAGGGCACCCTGGTCAAAGACGAGGATCCCCCAATTTGAAAAGTCCTACTCCGAGAGGCCCAAGAAATTAAAATATATCTCCACAGATGATACAAAATGGCATCATTCCTAACTTGCACATGAATGCTCAATGCAATATTATTCACAATAGGCAAAAAGTGAAAACATCCGAGGTGTCCATCAGCAAGTGAATGGATAAACAGGATGCCGTCTGATAAACACAGTGGAATATTATTCAGCCATTCAAAGGAATGGAGGATGATGCTTGCTACATATGGATGAACCTTGAAAATGTCATGCTACAGTGACAAGGTCAAAGCCCACTCACATGAAATACTTAGACTAGGCAAATTCATGGATATAAAGAGGAGATCCGAGATTACCAGGTGCTGAAGAGCAGGGGAAATGAGGATTTACTGCTTAATGGTTACAGTGTTTCTTGGAGGTGAGGAAAAAGTTTGGGGCATAGACAGTGATGGTCATTGCACAATCTTGTCAATGTAATTACTGTTACTGAATTATAAACACAAAAATGGTTAAAATGACAAGTTTTATGTTACATTTTTTTACCACAATTTTTTTTAAAGATTCAAAAAGAGAATTCATCGCTTTCAAACTACTGGTTCAGGTACGTGTAGCTTTTCACAATACTGCTGTTAAAAAATCATCAAAACTTTAAGCACGTTAACTAAGCTTTAATGTGTGCCCATTCTCCCTGTCACATCACCATGACCTCGACCATACACCAGCAGCATTTTTCTCTGACTGTAAGAGGTAAAACGGGATTGTCCAATCTGTAAAACAAAACCTCTTGTAATCACGAAGATAAAACAAGGCACACCTTTGCACATCAGGAGCTTCCACGGGTGCCAGACGTTACACCTGTAGGGAACGTCTCTCACCATGGCTCCACTTCCACCAACCCATCCCAGTCCCAAATTTCACAGCGGAACATGAAGCCAGAAAGGGTGGGATCTGAGCCCAGAAGAGTAAGAGGAGAAAACAACTCAAATTCAAATTATCAAATGAAAATACTAAATGGCACACTTTTTTCTGAGAGTGATAAACAGTCTTTTATTGGGTTTGGTTCAGTTCTAGGATGAAAGAAAATATAGCCATGGAAAATGTCTTATATTCCTAGTGTTTACTGTCTCACATATCCATTTAATTGAATATCGGCTGTTTTTTATTATTGAAACTTTATATTATTCTTTTTTTCTACTGCTTTATTAATACACTTTTTAATTTTCACAGAGCATGTTTTATGCATTTTTCCCACAGAGCAGACCTAGACTGGCCAGGAATTCCTTTTCTAGTTACAGGCCTATTTTCTAATTTTTGTAAAGCCTCAGTCCCCCATCTGTAAGACAGGTTATAATGTGGGTTGGCCAACAGTTCCTTCGGGTTTTTCTGCAACACCTTACAGAAAAGATGGACGAACCTTTGGCCAACCCACATAGTATTTTACTTGTGACGCTACAGGAGGCTGAGAGCACTGAGAAAATTTATGAAGACCTCCGTCAAAATCATAGGACTGGGGTCTGCTCATCAATGTTTGTATCTGGTCCTCATGACAGTGCAACAAAGTGCTAGACCCATTTAACCAATAGAGAGACTGAGGCACACAGGGGTTACGTGAATTGCCCAAAGCTGTTCAACAGGAGGAGGCAGGTCTGAAATTCTAACTTGGTCTCACAGAGGCTGGGAGCCTGGCTCTTCCCGACCTCAATGCTACACTTGGCCTATAACCTTGACATTCATCATTGACCTGGGCAGCCTCACGTGCACTGCATTTGTTTCTACTGTCCTCATCACCTCCAGAAGTCACTGATTCTCAGCACCTCACAAAGTCACAGAGCTGAGTCTGATTCCCAAAGCCTGTGCTTACTCACAGGGCTCCTTGCCTCCCTCCCAAGACCAAATGGAGTGGCAAGCCACATACTTCAGAGTCTGACATGAAGTTATTGGAAGATAATCATCACAACATCTGAGAAAGATGACCGAACAAGGTATCTAAGGTGAGCAAGTTCAACTGGGCAACAGTCAAAGAATATGCATAACCCACATGAAGAAAATTCATCAGTTCAGTTCAGTCACTCAATCATGTCCAACTCTTTGCGACCCCATGGGCTGCACCACGCCAGGCCTCCCTGTCCATCAGCAGCTCCCACAATTTACTCAAACTCGTGTCCAAAGAGTCAGTGATGCCATCCAACCATCTCATCCTCTGTGGTCCCCTTCTCCTCCTGCCTTCAATTTTTCCCAGCATCAGGGTCTTTTCAAACGAGTCAGTTCTTCGGATCAGGTGGCCAAAGTACTGGCGTTTCAAGCTTCAGCGTCAGTCCTTCCAATGAATATTCAGGACTGATTTCCTTTAGGATTCAAAGTGTCCTTTCGCAGAACCAAGGTCCCCTGCCACAGGCAAGTTCCAGGTCCAGGTTGAGATAATTAACCATTGGGTGGGTATTTTATACTAACCTATTTGCAGTGTTGGTTCCTAGTCAAAAGAAATACATGATGAACAGAATCTTGCTGGCGCTCAACCAGCTCACACTCTCCCAGACTTCCCACTGAAGCACAGCAGGTGAGTCACAGGATGACACATGGCTCTTGGCGTAGGTACCAAGAGTTACTCTTGCCTCCTGGTCAGAGTGGAGGAGGCTCCTCTCCAAGCGACCTGACCAATGCCTCACCAGACCACCTGAAACCCTGAAGCTCAGCTTTCCACTCCCAGCCACCTGGCTACTAGGAAAAGGGATTTCTCAGCATCGGATTACGACGATGCCCAACCTGCCACGCTTTGAGATCTTTGCAGAAGGCTGGCGATGACCAAGATAAGCCATCTCAGCTTCAACGTGTTCACACACCTTGCTCAAGCTCGGGTTTATGACTCAGACTCCTCCCTCCTCCCAAAGCCCTGTGCCCTGAGAGCCTTTGTTCTTCTTTGCTGGCCACAGATGAACTCAGCCCATTGGAGAACAGCTGTAATCCCTTCCCTGCTGAACTTTCCATCGGCAAAAATTAGTCAGGTTGGCTGGGTGTGAGGTCAGCTGTTTCCTGAAGGAACACCCACCAGAGAGTTCCCTTTCCCGCTCCAAATAAAAATCAAATATAGCTCTTAACCAGCCTCATAGATGCTACTGGCACATACATGGACCCTACTGACTCAGTCGACTTCAATAACCAAAAACAATATTCTTGGCTTTTGGCATTAGCATGGGATTTTGTTTTCATGGGAATATGGTGCCAGCTCATGCTATTTGCTCCCGTGGGAACGTGCATTCATTCTGAGTATACATGGACCCTAGATTTGAGCCCTTTATTCAAGATACCTTCTCTGGGAGGTCCTTTCCCCTCCCTCATCTTCTTTCCCACTTCCCTGCTTTATTTCTTCCTCCTTTATACACACAGAATATGTTAACACACAGGCACTACATCAACAAGAAAAAGATCAACAACCAAAGAGAAAAATGACAAGTGATTTAAACAGGTCGTTCACCAAAGAGGATATTCCAAATGGCCAAGAAACCCATGAGCAGGCATTTAGCCTTCATCAGGAAAATATAAATTAAATCCAGAAAATCCCCTCATTACCAGAACAGCTAGAATGAAAATGAGTGTTAATGCCGGGGGTCCTGGAGAACATGAAACAACAAGAACTCTTACATTCTCAGGGAGAGTGGAACTGGCTCAACTTCCTTCTGTATTAAAGATGAAAAATCAGCAATTCCACTCCCAGAGATAAACCCAAGAAATGCATGCACATGTGCACTCAGGAAACTGTCCCCAAACATTCTCTGCAGCATTATTCACAGTAGCCAAATGTTAGAACTAACCCATTTTTCACCAGCACTAGAATGGTTAGATCAGTTACAGTCTGCATAAACAATGAAACTGTGAAATAGTGAAAATGGACAAATCAGACCTACACACAGGAGAAATGAATCTCATTGTTTAAAAAGTGGAGGAAATGAAACCATGCCTAAAAGAGTAAATAAAGAATGGTGGCTCAGATAGTAAAAAACTGCCTACAGTGTGGGAGACCTGGGTTGGATACCTGAGTTGGGAAAGACTACTCACTCCAGTCTTCTTGCCTGGAGTATTCCATGGACAGTGGAGCCTGGCGGGCTACAGTCTGTGGGGTCTCAAAGAGTCAGACACACCTGACTTCACTTTAACTTGAGCTTCCCTGGTGGCTCAGCTGGTAAAGAATCCGCCTGCAAAGAGGGAGACCTAGGTTCCATCCCTGGATTGGGAAGACCCCCCCTGGAGACAGGAACAGCTACCCACTGCAGTATTCTGGCCTGGAGAATTCCATGGACTGTGTAGTCCCTGAGGTCACGAGGGAGCCACTAACACTTTCACTTTCTGCTCATATAAGATTCAAAACTAAACTACAGTGCTCAAAGAGACATAATTGAGTAATAAAACTGAAGAAAAGCAAAACGATGATTCCAAAGAAGTCTGGCCCAGTTGTTATCTTCAGGAGGTGGGAGGAGATCCTGACTGAGCACCGAGGGGCAGGTCTTCTGGCGGGGCTGACAACGTTCCATTTCTTGAGCTGGTGATGACCACACCCACCTTAGAGTGTACATTCAAGTGTGCTATTCCAAACGGGTGGCCCGTTTCACAATTTAAAAAGAGTTTAGAAACCCCCTCCACCAAGAAAATCCACATGAAAACTATCTTGGAGAAAAATATCTTTCATCAAATATTAAACCCCTTCCCAAATAAGAAAGCCTCTTATTTTTAGGCTGCAGATATAAAATCCTGTATAAACAGCAGAGCTTCATAAAAAAAAAAAATCTCTGAAAGAAAGTTCAATGACTAAGACAGTTAGTGACACATAAGATAACATTCTTGTTCTAAAGGGACTACTTAGTGCATGAAGCCATTCTTCTCTACTAGCCATTTAAACTACATTAAATTAAATTAAATCTACTAGCCATTTAAATGGAGAAGGCAATGGCACCCCACTCCAGTACTCTTGCCTGGAAAATCCCGTGGACGGAGGAGCCCGATGGGCTGTAGTCCCTGGGGTCGCTAAGAGTCAGACACTACCGAGCAGCTTCACTTTCACTTTTCACTTTCATGCATTGGAGAAGGAAATGGCAACCCACTCCCGTGTTCTTGCCTGGAGAATCCCGGAGATGTGGGGGCCTGGTGGGCTGCCATCTATGGGGTCACACAGAGTCGGACACAACTGAAGCAACTTAGCAGCAGCAGCCATTTAAAATACTAGTAGGTCGTATGGACATAGATTCCAGTAACTCTTTTCCTTGAGGACTATTGTCATAAGTGTGACTGATTAGAAAAAGACCCTGATGCTGGGAAGGATGGAAGGCAAAAGAAGAAGGGAGTGGCAGAGGATGAGATGGTTAGAAAGCATCAACAACTCAGTAGACAAGAATTTGAGCAAACTCCGTGAGATAGTGGAGGACAGAGAAGCCTGGTGTGCTGCAGTCCATGATGTCAAAAAGAGTCAGACACAACTTAGGGACTGAATGATAACAACAAATAAGATCTTCCCAACCCAAGGATAGAACCCAGGTCTCCCACATTGCAGGCAGATTCTTTACCATCTGAGACACTAGGGAAGCCCAAGATATAGATAGATAGATAGATAGATAGATAGAGAGACAGATAGATATGATGTATATACTTATTATTATGTACACATATACGTACATGTTTATGTATTATAGCTCAGTCAGTAAAGAATCTGCCTGCAGTGCAGGAGACCTGGGTTCAGTCCCTGGGTTGGGAAGATCCCCTGGAGAAGGAAATGGCAACCCACTCCCGTATCCTTGTCTGGAAAATCTCATGGACAGAGGAGCCTGGTGGGCTGCAGTCCATGGGTTCACACGACTGAGCAACTAACACTTACTTACTTATGTATTATATATAGCCAGCATAAGAATATGCCACTCAATATGCACTCAATATGCCAGCAAATCTGGAAAACTCAGCAGTGGCCATGGGACTGGAAAAGGTCAGTTTTCATTCCAATTCTTTTATTGAAGAATTGATGCTTTTGAACTGTGGTGTTGGAGACGACTCTTGAGAGTCCCTTGGACTGCAAGGAGATCCAACCAGTTCATCCTAAAGGAAATCAGTCCTGAATATTCATTGGAAGGACTGATGTTTAAGCTGAAACTCCAATACTTTGGCCACCTGATTGTAAAAAGCTGACTCATCTGTAAAGACCCTGATGCTGGGAAAGATTGAAGGCGGGAGGAGAAGGGGATGACAGAGGATGAGATGGCTGGATGGCATCACTGACTCGACAGGCATGAGTCTGAGTAAACTCCAGGAGTTGGTGATGGACAGGGAGGCCTGGCGTGCTGCAGTCCATGGGGGTCGCCAAGAGTCGGACACAACTGAGCGACTTAACTGAAGTATAAGAATACACCTCTTTCAAGGACTTTAAGATGAAAGAAGCATGTAACAGTGGGCTCAGCACACTGACTGTCTTCCCTACTTCTTCTAGGGAGTCACTGGAGGTATGGACCTAATGCTTACAACTTGGAAGCGCCAGAAAGAAAGTACAGAAGATGCAGTGGTCAGCCCCCCACTGATCCCAAGGACTCAAGCCATTCACCCAATAGAGTTTGCCCTTGTGCTCATGATGAATCATGGAACCATCACCCTTGAATGTGCTATAATTTTAATTTTAAAGAAATTCCCAAAGGACCATTCATCTCTTAGAGCACTCTTTCTTACCCACACCATGAAGCAGTTGATTTCTTTATGTTCCGATGAGTAGCCAACCTATAAACAGGAACATCAAGCTCTGTGATGTCTTTTTTGCCGAGGAATAGTGGCGGAGACCACTCCTTTCCGCTTTCATTTGTTACTATTTTTCTCTACATGCTTCACCCTTTATTCTTCCTCCATCCCCAGACACAAAGGATGGAATAATCATTAAACCCCAAGCCCCTGAACACAGTCATTGGCCCAGAGGTGAGATGACCATCTATATTAGCCAATCAGAGAACCTCCTTGGGAATAATTTTTTTAACCGAGGAAGTCAGTCTAGAGCTGCTGGCAGCCAAGTCTCTGCTGTGTTCAAGCTAAACAGAGAAAAATCTAATTCAACTCAGGGAAAAACAGGGATGAAAGACAGAGAGTCCTGACGTGCTGACGCCCCTGGGTCTAACTGTCCCCCAAACCCAGCTTCATCGTGCTCCTTACAGGGTCCAATGTTTCCATTTTGACCTTCTTTAAATCAACTTGTGTTAGTCACTCAGTTGTGTCTGACTCATGATCTCATGGACTGTAGCCCAACCAGGCTTCTCTGTTCATGGAATTCTCCAGGCAAGAATACTGGAGTGGGTTGCCATTTCCTTCTCCAGGGAATCTTCCCCACATGGGGACTGAACCTCGGTCTCCCACATTGTAGGCAGACTCTATACCAAGTGAGCCACCAGGGAATCAACTTGAGTTTCTAAACCTTGCAACACAAAATTCTAACTAATATTGCTGGGATCTCATTTTTCTTTTTTAAATGGTTTTATTGGTGATGTTGCTACTTTACTGATGGAAGATGCAGAAATCTGCCCCTATGATCTACAGCACACCTCCACACCATACATTTGTGAAAAAATCATTTGTGAGTCCCTAAGTTTACTCTCTTTTTTTAATTTTTATTTTATATTGGAATAGAGTCGATTAACAATGTTGTATTAGTTTCAGGAATAGAGCAAAGTGATTCTGTTATACATATACCTTTGTCTATTATTTTTTAAATTATTTTCCCATTTACATAATACTGAGCAGAGTTTTCTGTGCTACACAGTAGGTCCTTGTTGGGTGGGAGTGTGTGTGTGTGTGTGTGTGTGTGTGTGTGAGCGCGCACAAGTGCGCTAAGTCGCTTCAGTATATGGACTGTAGCCCGCCAAGCTCCTCTGTCCATGGGATTCTTCCAGCAAGTATACAGCTGTGGGTTGCCATGCCCTCCTCCAGATCTCCCCAACCCAGGGATCGAACCTGAGTCTCTGATGTCTCCTGCACTGGCAGGCAGGTACTTTACTACTAGTGTCACCTAGGAAGCCCCCTTGTTGGTATCCATTTTAACTATAGCAGTGTGTGTCCACGTCCATCCCAAGCTCCCTAACTATCCCTTCTCCCCACCCTTCCCCACTGCTAACTGAGTTCCTTCTCTAAGTCTGTGAGTCTGTTTGTGTTTTGTAAACGTTTGCTCTTTGCAGAATCTGTCTCTTTTTACTTCTTTTAAAACTACACCCTGGGTGTGTTCTTTTCCCTATTTTATTTATTTCTTATTTGCTCTTGATTTTTTTTCTTTTCCCAATGTTGAAGGACACGTGGCGAATATCTTGGATTTTTCTCTGTTCCATGAGAAGGGTGATCTCCCCCAAATTAAGACCTGAAAATGGAGCAGCGGCTGTAGATGCTTCTGCAGCATCCAGATTACGATCTTAGAGCTCTTCCCAAAGAAACCTCTGTAGCTCTGAGGAAACTCCACGCTTGGGGCAACCAAAGGAAGTGCCTTTGCAACCGCACAACATGCAATGGAACCACAGAAAAGAAAAAAAAACAGCCACTTCCGGTATATTTTCTGAAGCATTTCACTTAAAAGGAGATCTAGAAAGAAACAGGAGGAAAAACACAGAGCAAAACAGCTCCTTGACAACAGAGGAGAATGTTCAGGGCTGCAGGGGTCATTTGCATGGACTTCATACATCTCTCTATTCTCCTGATAATAAAGGACATAATTTCAGCATTTTCTAAGAGGGCAAAAACGCATTCCTCCTTTCCCCAGCCAACAGCTTTCTGAAGTAATTCTACGGTGGGCTCACAGGACACCCCCCATCCACTCCCCTGCCCTCTCGCCCTGCTTCCTAGGGATGGATTAGAGGCCCCAGCAACTGCATAGTTTTACGTTTCTCTGAACCACACAAAAAAATTAAAGGATCCCAGGTGGAATAAATTTGTTCAGTAAAGAACCACGTAAAAGTGAAATCGCTTCTAGAGCGCTCTCTCAGAGCTTAATGAATGGAACTCCATTTCTCAATCGAAAATTCTGATCAAATGGGAAGCCCTTCAGAGGTTCCTGCTGAAAACCGACTCTGCTGGCCTTGCAACCAGGAGCTGGAGTGGAGTATTGGGGAGCAGAGGAAGCTATGTTTGGCAGTGGAATAGTGGAACTGAGAAAATACTGGAATATGAGCCACAGAGGGAGAGTAAAGAACAGCTCAACCTATAGGAACTGCTGATACGAGTTGGGCTTCACATGGTAAAGAATCCGCCTGCAATGCAGCCGACCCGGGTTCAATCCCTGGGTCGCAAAGATCCCCTGGAGAAGGAAATGGCTACCCATGAGTACTCTTGCCTGGAGAATCCCACGGACAGAGGAACTTGGCAGGCTACAGTCCATGGGGTGGCAGAGAGTCAGACACGCCTGAGCGATTAACACTTTCCAATTCAATACCATCTAAGCTCTACAAACATATCTTGGAGCAACTAATGCCATGGTGGCCGAAAACTGCCATGGGTAGATGGATGGTTGGACAAACTAAGAACAGGATGATGACAATTACAACTAAATGAGTGTATACTGATGGAGGGGAGAAGGAAGACAGGCAGACCACATCAAAATCGCTGAGCAATGGCCTGGACCAGAGTGGACAGACTTTTTCTATGAAGAGCAGATAGTATTTTAGGCTTTACAGATATTATAGGCTTACCTCAGTTCAGTTCAGTCGCTCAGTTGTGTCCAACTCTTTCCGACCCCATGGACTGCAGCATGCCAGGCCTTCCTGTCCATCAACAACTCCCAGAGTTTACCCAAACTCATGTCCATTGAGTCAGTGATGCCATCCAACCATCTCATCCTCTGTCGTCCCCTTCTCCTCCTGCCTTCAATCTTCCCCAGCATCAGGGTCTTTTCCAATGAGTCAGCTCTTCCTATCAGGTGGCCAAAGTATTGGAGTTTCAGCTTCAACATCAGTCCTTCTAGTGAACATTCAGGACTGACTTCCTTTAGGGTGGGCTTACCTGGATCTCCCAAAATTCCTACGTTCTAACACTGGGCTTCCCAGATGGCACTAGTGGTAAAGAATTCACCTGCCAATGCAAGAGACTCAAGAGATACAGGCTTAATCCCCGCATTGGGAAGATCCCCTGGAGGAGAACATGGCAACCCACTCCAGTATTTTTGCCTGAAGAACCCCAAGGACAGAGGAGCTTGGCAGGTTATGGTCTATAGGGTCGCAAAGAGTCAGACACAACTGAGCAATCGAGCACACAACCCTCGTACCTCAGAATACGACAGAATATGACAGTATTTGGAGATAGGATCTTTAATGAGGTAATTAAGTAAAAATTAGCTCAAACCAGGAAGTCCCTGGCAGTCCAGTGGTTAAAACTCCATGCTTCCCCTGCAGGGGGTATGGGTTCAATCCCTGGTCAGGGAAATAAGATCCCACATACCGTGCTTCACGCCAGGAAAAAAAGAGCTCCTATGGGTGGGCCCTAATCCAGTAGGACTGGCAAGCTTATAAGAAGAGGAAATTAGGACATAAACCGTCACAAAGGGCAAAGCACGTGAGGACAGAGGGAGAAGACATTCATCTACAAGCCCAGCAGAGAGGCCTCAGAAAGAATCAACTCCGCCAGCGTCTTGACCTCAGACCACTTACCTCCAGAACTTAAACAAGAAAGGAGAGAAGAGGAGGGAGAAAAGGAAGAGATGAGTGGCGGGACAGAGGACTCCCAACTGTGTACGTCAAGCTGGTTCAGCCCACCCTCCCCACCCCTGATAAGAGACGCGACAGAACTGGGGGTATAAGCGCTACCAAGAGCACAGAGGGGCACAGAGCCTAACGACCAGGACATCCCTTTTCTACTTCTAGGTCCGTCACTTAACTGCTAGATTTAAAATCAAGCCACAGGAAGACTTAGTTTCCTAGTCAGCAGAATGCAACTAGATGTACCAGGCAGACAGATTTAAATAGCAGAATACATTTTTTAAAAAAATTCACTAGCTACCCATTTTAAATGGCTTTGTATTCTTTTTCTTTGTGGAGACATCTCCATAGCAACAAAACCTGAATACCTCAGTATTCAACCCAAGCTTACCCGCCCAGTGAATTTGGCAAGAACGGTTTCTTCTTACTAAAGGCACAAAACAATTAAGGGTAACTAGAAAATCTGACAGACCTCATGCATGCTTCTTGGAGCCAGGAACAGACAACCAAGAGACATCCTCTCGCTTCTCAACCAAGGTGGCAACGTTCCGATTCCTCATGGTGCAGTAACAAAAGCGTTGATCACGGTGCTCCGAAAGACCAGCTCACTGTTCACGTTATTTACACATCTGTCCTTGCGCTGGTATTATCTGCATCCTTGTGGGCCACTATAATATTTTACTTTAAATGACATCTTATTTGGAATCATATGATCAATATAACTTTATCCGTCATTGTCTTTTCTGAACTGCTTCACGGACCACAAATGAAGGGGGCCTAAAGAACAAGATCGATGTCAAGTTCCAAGTAATCAACGTGCTAAACCCCCCAAAGAGGCCACCTATAAATTACCACAGGAAGTTCATCCCAGTTTAGACACTTCATGCAAAGAAGCATATTAAAAGAATTAACTTTGAAACACTTTTTTCTGAATTCAAACTTAGCCATACGTATTACGTTCGAGGAACTTGTACCAACCTGACGGTCAGTTGGCAAGAGAAATCCACCAATTATTTTAACTTCATGAAAGATTTTCAGGGAAAACATGTAAGACATATTAATAACTCCCTACTTTGTATCTTAGGCTCCATTCTGAAAAGACCTTTAATATTTCAAAATAATTGGTTTTAAGCTTTCCAAATAACCTTTCCTAAAAATCCAAGTGAATCGCTCCAGCAGTTTATTACTGTTTGTAGCTCAACAGATTACTCACTCGAGCTGAGCCACACACATACCATTTTTAATTAGCGTGTCACAGTGTGCCTTGATTTCAAATCCAAAATATTCTAATCCAAAGTGATTCTGTAGGCTTCCTATTTGCTGCCAGGAGCTTGAAACGTTAAAAATAGCAACCAAGTTTTCACATCTCAAGGCAGCACGGAGCATTTCAGGAAAGCATACAGGCTTCAAATAGGCCCACAAAGAGATCCCAAATGGCAGCTATCTGTTGATAAGACCTTAGATCTGATTATCCTCCCCTACACTCATAAAAAAAAAAAAAAAAAAAGGATGCTGGGCGGACACTGAATAGCATCCTATTGCTAGAAGGAAAACCTTATAAAGCAGGAACTTGTAGCTTAAACTCTTCAGTAGCAGGAGAAAAATAAGGCAAAACAAGGCAAAACTGCTAAAAATACAAGTATATAGACTCTTCAATACTATAAAACTGAAGATGCTGGCTTTGCATGCAAATTTTGAACAAATCCGTAAGGATTCAGCCAGCAAAATCCAGAAACTGGGAAACCTGACAGGTCAAAGACTTAAGTCACTTTTTTTAAAGTTTGTGTACTAGAGTCTAGCTGCTTGACAATGTTGTTTCAGTTTCTATTGTACAGCAAAGTGACTCAGTTATGCACATGTGCCCTATTTTTTGGATTTCCTTCCCATTTAGGTCACTCAGAGACTTAAGTCACTTTAATCCATAACATGAAAGGGACAAAAAGAAAGCAAGAGAGAATAAGGGGGAACTTATTGATCACATGACACGTAAGACATTATCCATCAGCGGCAACATAGGGCGTGCAATTTGGATCCTGATGTAAAAAGATAGGACATTCAAAAACTATGAGCCAGGAGGATAAATTTGAAAACTGACTAGATATGGGATAGTGTTAATGAGTTACAGTCGGTATGGTTTTTCATGTTATCTTTTTTGCAACATATACTGATATATTTGCAGAGGAGAGGATATGGTGTCTGGGATTTGCATCAGAATAATCCAAGATCTGTACGTGTGTGTGTGTGTGCATGGTGACTGCAGAGGAAAGCAGGCTGGCCATAAATTGCCAATCCTTGAAGCTAGGCAAAACAGTTTGTATGGGGCCCGATATACTATTCTCTTATGAATGCTTGAAACTGTCAATTAAAAAAAAAATAGTATGTACAAGAAATTCTGTGGTCTGAACGCCCAGAAAATGCCTCTGGGTGGCCTGAGGGTGTGTGTGGCCTAAAGACATATTTTGTTTGGATTGTGGAACTGTTTTTTTCAAAAAGATTTTTTTTTTCTTTTCCTTTTTGATCCAACATTTAAAAATAAGAAGACTTCAGGATTTCCAACTTCTCTGAAAACACAGGAATGATCTGGCAACCCGGGGCCACAGCAGCAAGGCCTGGAGTGTGGCCCGTGCCGCCCCCGTCTCCCTGGCACTCATGGACCGATAACAGCTTCCCCTGGTCTGTGATCAACTGAAACCGATCCCATGAACAGCTCTCTTCAGAGCCTTGACACAGCACCAACCTGAGGGCCAGGGCCTCCAGAATTTACATGTTCCATTGATCAGCCCAAACCACTCGAGTTCTGTTTTCTGACCAGTAATCAAAAGGCCCTGACAATAACTTCAAGACAAGCGCCAGGAGAGTTTCCGTTTATATTGCACAAAGCCGTGATTGGAAACATATGGACAGTCAGGACGCTGCGAAAGAAAACTCTGGAGTTCTTAGTCGATTGGGTTTGGGGACTGCCCCCCTAGCCAGCTCTGCCGGCCTGCCCTATCACTGAGGACACAGGCCTGGCTGCCGTCTTGCTCCCCAGGCCCCCAGGAAGGAGTTCCTTACCTCTCCCCTCATTTTACAGCTCAGGGTTCAGCCAACGGAGGGTGAGTCATTCACCCAACTCTTTTCCAAAGGGTCATCAGAGGGAAAGGACGGGGGATGAAAAGGTCCTCGGGAGACACACTCCAGAGCTCCTGGATGACTATTTGTTCCTGCATGTTTTGAGTCCCTTTAAAATATTTTCCCAGTGTGGTATATAGAATGCATAAACATAGGTCTTATGATATCACACTGTATTCAATATCCTGTCATAACCATACGGGGAAAGGATATGAAAAACAATGTATGTACATGTATAACTGGATCCCTTTGCTGTATACGCAGAAATTAACACCACAGTGGACATCAGCTATACTTCAATAAAAATAAAAAATACTAAAGAAGAATACAAAAACAAAAATATATTTCCACGGTGACAATGGAATAAGTACAATGTTTCCTTGCAGGGGGCGGGGGAGAAACAAAGAAAAGATCTTGAACCTTGAATAGAACCCAAGTTTGAACCACCTGGGTTCTGGCATGCCTGTTTAACCAACCTACGTGGGATGAGTGTTAACAAGATCTCCGAGCAACTGACAGACATTCCTCACTTGTATAGACAGTTGTCTTCTCATCTGGCAACAAAACAAATAAGGTAAGTCCTTCCACGTCTTCAGGTTCTCTGAAGACTCAGATCCCAGATTCTCTGTAACACAGGCTCTCAGATTCATTCACTCCTTGGGCCCAGCTTACCACGCTGAGTCAAAGGCAGCTCCCAAGGCCCAGACAGTGACTGTCATATTTTCAGATCCAGCCGTCTATGACCTTGGGTTCTTCCCAAATAAGCTTCCCAGTTAACAATAGACTATTCTCAAATTTTGACTAATTCAACTGCTGACATCAAAAGCAAAAAAATCAAAACAACCTGGGCAGATATGTACATGAGCTATGACTGTGGTGGACAAGGAACGCTCCCAGCTGTCTAAGGAGGGGATCTCGTCATCCTTTAGTGATACCTCGTAGGTATTTGTTCACTTTGTTCACCTTCTCGTAACTTCCAACATACCTAAAGGTAGCAACTCTTTGTTCCCCATTGAAAATGTAGGAAACATCATCTGAGGTCAAAACATCATCTGAGGTCAAAAGGCACCACAGCAACCACTGGCTGGAGTTCCTTAGCATCTGAGCACGAAGACTTGAGGAAATCCTTCAGGACTCATGGTCAGTGGTTCTATGACATTAGTCTGATAAATGCACAGGTTACAACTCATCCTTTGCTCACCACCCCTGTAAGAAAGGTTTGAACTCAACCCAGTGTGAAATATGGAGGTTTGGGGGATTTAACGGGTCATCTATGGCTAACCCCTGCTTGACCGAACTTGAGAGTCACGGAGAGTCATGGAAGAACGTCCACGGCAATTGATCTGGCAAGAAAAGGCAAAAGTCTAAACTGGGACAGAAGCCACAGAGATGAAGAGAAGGGCTGAAGAGAAGAAGGAAAGAGAAGGGGAGGAGAAGGGCTTGAGACATTAGGTAGCTAGAGACACTACAAACCAAGACAACAGAAAGAGAGAACCAACCTTTATTTTATTCATATATTTCCTGAGCACCTCGTTTCTGACAGGTACTGTGCAAAACACTGAAGATAAAACAGGGAGCAGAATAGAATAAATAGGGAATGTAGAAAGAGAAGCAGGAGGGTGTCTGGGTTGTTTTTTTTTTTTTTTTTGAAAGAGAAAAGTAGAGATGAGAATGCCAGCTCATTCAGAGAGATGTTATGTTTGAGGCAAAGTCAAACAGGCTGAAATAACTTGGGTTAATTCAAGGTAACAATTGACTTTAGACATTCACTACATAAACATGCTTACTATTATTCTCCGAGCTTCTAAAGTAAAAGCCCTATGACTTTCCTGATGGTCCCATAGTTAAAATTCTGCCTCCCAATAGAGGAGGTGTGAGTTTGACTCCTTGTTAAGATCCCACACACCTCGGGGCCAAAAAAAGATCAAAACATAAAACAGAAGCAAAATTGCAACAAATTCGATAAAGATTTTAAAAATGGTCCACATCAAAAAAAAAAAAAATCTTAAAAAAAATATAGTAAAAACCTCTTCTCTGGTGCTACAAACCCCTCTGGTTATTGCCCAACCCCTGCCCGTGAAAGCCATGGTCACAGAAGTAACAGGTCCCTCCGATGGTCTTTCTCTCCTCACTCTTGCTTAGTCCAAGCCAAGTCACCAGAGACACCCCCAGTGGTCCCTCTGAAGGGTCCTCACCCTTCCCCAACAGCTGCAGAGCCCCTGAGACCATCAGGAAAGCCTCTTTACATCAATTCCGCAGCAATTGCAGAAAATTCGGTGTGAGCTTCAGGCCCAATCGGATCAGCACCGCGAAGAATACCAACAGTGGGAGTAGCACCCCTCCCTCCCCAGATTACACAGTTAGTGTCCCACGAGCAGGGCTGGCTCCCCCAAACCATATGCTGGGTGCTGGTCAGAAGATGGGAAATGAACACTGGGGAGACAATCAAAAACTGTCCACTACAGTGTCCATGCTTTCCCTCCAAAGCTGGGACGATTTCTTCTCCAACTTCTCTTAGCTTCCTTTCTCTGTACAGTTAGGTATACAGAATATTCTCTATGCATACATCTAGATGCCCATTGGAACCCTCTATTTTTGCCACACTGAAAGCATCTGGGGAACTTTCAGGACCTCACATGTACACTCCATTCCATACGGAGAAGGAAGAGATGGACAAAAACAGAGGTGGGGAAAGGATGCTGTGTGTCTTGAGACTCCCAAGGACATCCTGATACAGGATCTGCACATCCCAGCATCACTCTGCCTCTGGTAAGAAGCCCATCCTGTCAAAGCACTGCTGGCCAGGAAGGAAAACACCAAGTTCCCAGCAAGGAGAAGACGTTCCCAAAGTTACAGAGGACAATAGCTGACTCCTACAGGGTATTTATTCAACTGTAAGACCAAAGCCACAATGAAACAACTGATCGTTTTGGAAAATACTCATAAAAGAAAAACAACTACTCTTCTCATTAAGCTATTTTAAATATATTTATGCCCCCCGCCAAGGACTGAAACGGTTTCGAACCATTAAAAATTTTGTTTGGCCTAGGTATAAGTGGGGAGAAGGCAATGGCACCCCACTCCAGTACTCTCGCCTGGAAAATCCCATGGACGGAGGAGCCTGGTAGGCTGCAGTCCATGAAGTCGCTAAGAGTCGGTCACCACTGAGCGACTTGACTTTCACTTTTCACTTTCATGCATTGGAGAAGGAAATGGCAACCCACTCCAGTGTTCTTGCCTGGAGAATCCCAGGGATGGGGGAGCCTGGTGGGCTGCCGTCTATGGGGTCGCACAGAATCAGACACGACTGAAGCGACTTGGTGGCAAGTATAAGTGGCAAGGGAACAAGAAGAAATTTAGCAACAAATGCCAGAGAAAGGGTGAAATTTCAGGTCTTCAGAAAATCACGGTTTATACTTTAAAACCAGCATAATAAAGGTTTTAGTTTTCAACCTTGAACCAGAACTCTATGTTTTCGACACAAGCAAAGAAATATGCCTGCTTTTGCACCATTAATTTGGGCTCTTTATTATTTATACTCTTTACTATTAATAACATCTTCAGAAACATCCATTTTGGGGTTGAACTTAACCAGCATTTCAGATAAATAAAATATCAAAAGCTCAATATTTAATAGAAAAGTCGACTTCAAATTACCACCAACATATTAAAAGTCACTAAAATAGCATAATCACCTATATCCAGATAGTTGAGGTGACTGTGTGAAAAATGGATAACATGTGTGTGTGTATATGTACATATCAATATATTACATGTGTGTATGCCCACATAATAAAGAGAAAGAATACAAAAAATGTCAGACTATAAGCATGATTGATATGGGTGGGAATAGACAATTATTTCCCTTCCTCATATTTTTCTGCTTTTTCAAACTTTCTACCATAATCACTCATAAATATATAAAAGAAAAAATAACTCTGTCACATACATGAAGATACTTGTTTTTATAACATACATTTATCTCCTTAGATCAAAAAATCCAGGCACTAAATTTCCCAAGTTTCACAAACCCTCTGGCTCCAAATTAACCCACACACTTAGAAAAACGAAAAGAAAAACTCAGCTTCATTTCTAAAGTAAATCTGTTCACTGAGAAAAAGAAATGATAGCCCTTTTGTATCAATATTGCTATCTGTATCCTTCAAGCGCCTTTCAATTTCACAGCTGAATGTTAATTATCTATCTCATAAACTGGAATGCCACATCCTCCCCCTTTGCTTTTTCTAGCTCTCTTGTTCTCTGTTTCCTTAAGTGTGCTTCTCCCACAGAGCTGATACACGAAGCACACTCACACGTGCCTGCAGATACACACCCATGAGCACGCCCGCTCCTGCACCAATCCTCATATACGAATCTGAGTCTCTGATCATCACGGGGATCACCAAGAGAAGGCTTCTCCCCGAAGCACAGGGCTCCCTCGGAACGCCAGGTCTCCCTGCAGCCCGTGATGTGCAGGGGAAAACAAGCCTCCAGCAGCCTCCTCTCTATTTCACCTTTTCACTGGAAAGTCCGAACAGTGTTGAAAGCAAACTCCTGATTATGCACCCTGATGAACGCAAATACTGAAGTAGATGCACGCTCAGCTCAAGATATCCCTAACTGCATTTTGCCTAGGCTACGATCAGAATCACTTAGTGTTCCCCTCAAACACACATGCAGCAAAAGGAGGATACAATGACTAGAAGAATTTCTAGGTGATGGAGAAGCTGACTGAAATATGAAACAGGCCTCAAATAATGTAGGGAGAAAAAAAAAACATGTTGCATATTCGCACCCCTGAGTCATGCACGTAAAAACAAGATAGGTCCAAGTACGTTTCTCACAGCTACCATCTGCATACGCCATTTCCATGTGGCCCAGAGCTACTGCCTGAATGCTGACGAACGTCATGATCCAATAGTATCAGAAGTACAGAGGAAACCTAGTACGCCATCTACAGATATAGTATCCTGAGTGAAAGCAATACAGCCACGTCTAGAAAGCACAAAATTACAGCCACTCCTTAATTTGTTTCTAACATTTTTTCTTAGGTGGACTTAAAAGATGCCTCTCTGTAACTCCTATCTGCTGGAGACACCAAACTAAATTTCTATCTTTTGTGTATGCTAATATTTCAAACAGCAGAAGGAAGTAAGTCTTAGCTCCTTTTTACTGTTTCCACCAGCAAGGTGTTCTATTACCATTTCGGTTCTGCTTCTCTGACTTCATTTTCTCAGAGTTGTCCTTCCAGCGCTGGTCAAGGAGCAGCTGAGCTGATGAGCAACCATGGGACCACAGCATGACATTTCCCTTGGCCCATGATGAGTTCATTTACAGCTAGCAACCACATCAGCCTTCCCAACACACACTGTTACAAGTCCTATCTTCCCTGTCCCATCTGTGTACAACAGCGTCTTCTACTTTCTTCTTTCCCCTAAACCCGGGGAAGGACATCACATGTCCTTCAAATGCTTTTTTAAATGATTTGTCACAGGTTCTGCCTGCCATCCTGGGCTGCTAAATGTTCAGAGTTCGTACTGAAGACCCCACAGGTCTTCTGTCCAGATGTACTATTCAAGTTCAGAACCTACCAGCAGTCACGTTTTAGCCATGTCAACTTAGGAACAAGACAAAAATACTTTCCAGGTAGTACAGTGGTAAAGAATCCACTTGCAAATGCAGAAAACAAAGGAGACACAGGTTTGATCCCTGGGTTGGGAAGATCCCGTGGAGGATGAAATGGCAACCCGCTCCAGTATTCCTGCCTGGAAAATTCCATGGACAGAGGAGCCTGGCGGGCTACAGTCCACAGGGTTGCAAAGAGTTGGAGTCAAATGAACACACACACACACACACACAGGAGAGAAAAAAGACACAGATTAGCAAAAACAAGAGAAACCAAGTGGGCCAGGGAGTCTAGAATCCTAATGACCTTTGCAATGGATATAATCCCTAGACATATGCGTAACTACCAAATAGTCTAGGAGGTACTCTGTGTCTTCTCAAAAAAACACCAATCTCCTTAAGAAACCAACACAAAACAAACTTATGTCATCTTGAGTTGATTTCTGTTACTTACAAACATGAGTCCTAGCTAACAAAGGGGCTTCCCTGGTGGCTCAGATGGTAAAGAATCTGCCTGCAACGTGGGAGACCCGGGTTCAATCCCTGGGTTGGGAAGATCCCCTGGAGGAGGGCATGGCACCCCACTCCAGCGTTCTTGCCTAGAGAATCCCCATGGACAGAGGAGCCTGGTGGACTACAGTCCATGGGGTCGCAAAGAGTCAGACATGATTGAGCAACTAAGCACAGAACGGTACAGCTAACAAAGAAACTGTATTCTCATACAACAAGTGAGCGTCCCATGTAAGTTACCATGCCAGGGATTTTTCAGGCATTGAGCAACTTGTGGTATAAACTACAGACATCCTCCTGGTATGGTGATGATTTATTAAGGAACATTTTAGTGTGTTTCAAGCAGCTTCAAATCCAGCCCACATGTATCCCATGCTTTACCCAGAACACCTGAACTTTTAACCCTCACGGCTTTTTAACTGTTTTATTCTCATCTTCAGTTGGCTTCTGCTAGTCCGTGAGATTTATCCTTCTCCCACGCATGGTTTCATCCATACGACCTGGCTACTAGGTTGAGGGTAAATGAAGTAATGAATAATTTCTGTTTCCAAAACACCATGCCATGCCTTTGGCCAAAGAATCACCCAAAGCTGGACTTTAGACAAGTTAGATGCAACTTTAGATGTAAATCTAAATTAATAATAGTAAAGAAGACAAGAAAAATGTCAACCCCAGCACAGGCGTGACTTACTTTAGAAGAATACACACACACAAATCTATATTTAAAAGTCTGTTTCACATGAAAAGATGCACACTCAGCATTAGCCGTTAAGGGAGCAAAAATCAAAACCACAATAAGATATTACTTTACACCCTCAAGAATGCCTGCAGTTAAAAATGTAGATAATAATAAGCGTTAGCAAGGTTGTAAAGAAGCTTCATATGTCGTTGATGGAAATGGAAAGTGGCTCAGCTGCTTCGGAAAATAGTCTGGTAGTTCCTAAAAACAGTAGTAGAGTTACCATATTTGTTGTTGTTCAGTCACTAAGTCCTGTCCGACTCCTTGTGACTCCATGGACTGCAGCAGGCCAGGCTTCCCTGTCCTTCACTATCTCCTGGAGTTTGCTCAGATTCATGTACACTGAGCTGGTGATGCCATCCAACCATCTCATCCTCTGCTGCCCCCTTCTGCTTTTGCCTTCAATCCTTCCCAGAATCAGGGTCTTTTCCAATGAGTCAGCTCTTCACATCAGGTAGCCAAAGTATTGGAGCATCAGCATCAATCCTTTAAATGGTCAGTGTTGACTTCCTTTATGATTGACTGGTTCAATCTCCTTGCTCTCCAAGGGACTTTCAAGAGTCTTCTCCAGCACCACAGTTAGAAAGCATTAATTCTTTGGCACTCAGACTTCTTTGTGGTCCAGCTCTCATATCCATACATGACTACTGGAAAAACCAGAGCTTTGACTATACTGACCTTTGTCAGCAAAATGAAGTCTCTGCTTTTTAATATGCTGTCGGTAAATGATAACATATGTCCTCATAAAAGCTTGTACATGAATGTGTCACACCAGCTAAAGAGCAGAAATAACCCAAGTGTCCATGAGCTAATGAATGGATAAATAAAACATATGAGTCCATACAATGTGATATTATTTGGCAATAAAAAGAAATGAAGTGCTGATACATGCCACAACATGCATGAAACTTGAAAACATTATGCTAAGTGAAAGAAGCCAGACACAAAGACCGTACATTATATGATTCCATTTATTCGAAATGTCCAGAACAGGCAAATCTGGAGACAAATTAGGTTAATGGCTGCCTGGGGCTGGAGACGGGTTGGGAGCGCTGGGGGGAAGTGAGGAGCAACTGGTAATGGTACAGAGTTTCTTTTGTTCTAAAAATGACTGTGGGGATGGTTGTAAAACTCTGTGAATATACTGAACGCTATTGAAGTGTACACTTTAAATGGATCAATTGTATGGTATGTAAATTATAGCTCACTAAAGTTGTTTAAAAGAAAAGTCCATTAGAAGGTAATCCATCCCATTACCAGTCAAGATATAAAGAAAAGGAATGTACTTGGTGCCATAGCTTTTCTAGCTCATTAAAATGGTCCAGATTCTAAAATTAACATATACACTGTTTTCATAAAACAGGCTATCCATTAAATTCAAAACATCTCGCATTATATCAGATTGGGTAGGAACAGGGGCTTTGGAATCAGAACTAGTGTGTCTCTCAACTCCACCATCACTCAGAAGCTGATTGACCTTCAGTGCTCCACTTAACCCCTCCAAGCCACAGTTTCCCTACATGTAAAGGAAGGAAAGTAATAGTGGCTCTCCCACTGGGTTATTGTGAAAGATAAAGAAACAACGCATATAAATTTCTAAGCAAGGAACTGGCATAGAGTACCTCTCTAAAACGCTTTATAAATACACAAATACAAAAAACTAACAACAAAACCCACAAGCTCTTATGCGCCACGTGCCAAGCCTTTCAGGGGACAAAGATAACATAGTCCCCTTCTTCGATTACGATACCAAGCAGACCAATAAAACTCTATGAGATGAGATTTGTGCAGGAGACATTTAAACTAGCTAAGTGCAAACTCCTGACTCAGAGATTAAAAGGGAGGAAGGAAAAGAACAAAACGGTAAGCATCTCTCACAGGCAACGCTTTTGTGAGCTCCAACGCAAACAGCAGAGACCTGCACGACTGGAAGCCTCAGCGCTCATCAGTAAACTACGGGTCTGTGTGCAGAGCCACAAGCAAGCGTGAAAGCCGCTGCCTGAAAGCACGAACCACACAGAGCGCGACTGTGCAGGCTCACACCCGTTGAGTGCCAACCTAACAGCAGGAGGAGACAAACAGCAGAAAGATTGACTATATATGTTGACAAAGTCACATTGGTGAATCAAATACATAAAATTTCCAATCTCAACGTTTCTGACCACTAGCTATCAGGCTGGTCTGTATCTCATTAAAGAAAGTTTAAAAAGAAAATAAATTGTCACAAAGTTTAACAGCCTCCTGACAGCTCTGTGGCTTCTTTTTTCCCAAATACAATATAACTCCGAAGGGTAGCCAATGAAAAGAATGTAGTATGCAGAATGACACAGACTTGAAGTATCTTTTTATGCTATATAACACAAATCTTTAAAAATTGGCAGTCCATTGATGATACTTAAAATGAGATAATAAAGGTTAAGGTATTTCCCTATGACTTCATTGGTGAATTCCACCAAATATTTAAAGAATTAATCTTAACTCATCCCAAACTTTCAAAATATTGAAGAGGAGGAAACACTTCCAAACTCATGAGACCAAAATTACCCTGATACCAAAGTCAGATAAGGACATTGCAAGAGAATTACAGACCAATACCCCTGATGAAACGGACATAAAAGTCATCATCAAAATACTAGCAAACCAAATTCAATAGCACATTAAAAGGTTCAAAAACCATAATCAAGTAGAATTTATCCCTGGATGTAAGTACAATTCAAGATATGCATATATGTGATACACCACATTAACAGAATGAAGGGGAAAAAACTTACAATTATCCCAACAGATGAAGGAAAAATATTTGACAAAATTCAACATCACTTCATGATAAAAACTTTCAATGATTTAGGTATAGAAGGATTTCTGACAAGCCTTCAGCTAACATCATTTCCAATAGTGAGAAACTGAAAGCTTTTCCTCTACGACCATGAACAAGACAAAGACGCCTGCTCTTACCAACTCTATTCAACATATTACTGGAAATCACACACAAAGCAATTGGGTAAGAAAAAGAAATAAAAAGTATCCAAATCAGAAGGGAAGCAGCTAAATTGGCTCTGCAGATGAAATGATCTTATATACAGAAAACTCTAAAAACTAAACAAAAACAAAAAATTGTTAGAACAACACACATAAAAATCAGTTGCATTTCTATAAACTAACAATAAGCTATCCAAACTAGAAAGTAAGAAGAAAACAATCCCATTTATAATAGCACTAAAAGGAATAAAATACTTAGGAATAAATTTAAGCAAGGAGGTGAAAGGTCTGTACCTGAAGGATATAAAGTCTTGATGAAAGAAACTGAAGAAACAAATAAATGGAAAAATATCCTATGTTTTAGTAGAATTAATACTGTTAAAATGCCCCATAACTATTCAATACAATCTACAGATTCAGGGCAATCCCTTTGAAAATTCCAGAATTCTAGGCATTTTTCACAGAAATTAGGGGAGAAGAATCCAAAATTCATATGGAACCACAAAGGATTCCAAATAACCAAAGCAGTCTTGAGCATAAAAGGACAAAACTGAAGACATCACATATCCTGATTTTAAAATATTTTACAAAGTGACAATAATCAAAACAGTATGATGTTTGCATTAAAAGCAGACATATAGGTCACTGGAACAAAATAGAGGGCCCAGAAATAAACCCATGCATGTGTGGTTAATTAATTTATGACAAAGGAGCCAAGAATATACAATGAACAAAGAATAGTCTCTTCAATAAATGATTTGATGAAAAATGATTTGATATCCACATTCAGAAGAATGAAACTGGACCCTTATCTCACACCATATATAAAAATCAACTCAAAACTGATTAATAACTTAAACATAAGACCTGCAACTGTAAAAGTCATAGAAGAAAACATGGGGAAAAAAACTTCTTTATCTTGGTCTGGGCAATGATTTTTTTTTTGGTCTGACACAGCTAAGACAAGAAAAAATAAATAAGTGGAATTATATCAAACTAAAAAGTTTTGCATAACAAAGGAAACCATCACTAGAGTAAAAAGATGACCTATGAAGTTTTAGAAAATATTTTAAAATCAATAGCAGAGGTTAATATTCAAAATATATAAAAAACTCAATACCAAACAAACAGAAAATATCCAAAATTTAAAATGAGCAAAAAATAAATAAATAGATAAAATGAGCAAAGCACCTGAATAGTTATTCTCAAAAGAAGACATACATAGGGCCAACTTTCATACGAAAAGGGCTTAACATCACTCGTTATTTGAGAAATGGAAATCAAAATCACAATGACTTATCACCTCACACCTGTTAGAATGGCTATTATCAAAAAGACAAAAGATAACAAGTGTTGGAAAGGATGCAGAGAAAAGGGAACCCTTGCATACCAAGTGAGAATTTGTAGAGCCGTTATGGAAAACACTGGGGAGATTTCACAACAAATTAAAACCAGAACTACCATACGAGCTAGCAATCCCACTTCTGGTTATACATCCAAAGAAAATGAAAGTTGGGCCTTAAAGAGATGTGTATACTCCCAAGTTCACTGCAGCATTATTCAAAATAGTCAAGATATGGAAATATGGAACACCCTATGTGTCCACCAACAGATGAATGGATAAAGGAAATTAGGTTTTATATATGTGAGAAGGGAATGGCTATCCACTCCAGTATTCTTGCCTGGAGAATTCCATGGACAGAGAAGCCAGAATTTGTATGGGCTTCTCCAGTGGCGCTAGTGGTAAAGAACCCACCAGCCATTGCAGGAGATGTAAGAGACATGGGTTCAATCACTGGGTCAGGAAGATCCTGTGGAGGACGGCATGGCAACCCACTCCAGTATCCTTCCCTGGAGAGAATCCCATGGACAGAGGAGGCTGGTGGGCTAGTCCATAGGGTTGCAAAGACTCAGACACAACTGAAGCAATTTAGCATGCACGAATAGTATTCAGCCTTGAAAAAGAAGGCAATGTGGACTTGAAAAGAAGGCAATTCTACCCACTTTGCAACAACATGGATGAAATTGGTGGACATTATATGCTAAACTGAAAAAGCCAGGCACAGAAAGACAAATACTGCATGATCTCACTTACGTGGAACCTACACGAGTTCAACTCAAAAGAACAGTAGAATGATGGTTGCCGGAGCAGGGGTGGCGACTACGGGCAGATGTTGGTCAAAGAGTAAAGTTTCAGTTATATATATAATAAGATTTGGATATCTAACATACAACACAGTGACTATAGTTGATAATATTGTATTGTATACTTGAAATTTGCTAAGAGAGCAGATCTTAAGTATCCGCGCCACCATCAAAAAAGAAAAAGAGGTTCCTATGTCAGGTGATATATGGTAATCATTTCACAATGTAGACATAATATATATCAAAACACCATGTTGTATACCTTAAATACATACAATTCTTACTGGTCAATTATATCCCAGTGAAGCTGGGGAAAAACAAAAAGACAAGGTATCTGCAATAAAAAGCATAGCAAATAAACTTGAAAATTAATAGAAGTGTATGATTCAAAATAATGTAAAACAGTAAAACAGTGATCCATGCAACACCTTCAGCTCAAGAATTATGCTTCTGTCTCTTCAATACAGAAAATTAATCATTTTCACCTTTGTGAAGTATTACTGTGCACTCTATGCCTAAGCCATATTTCTCAGTATCATAAACATCTTTAAAAAGTGGGGATAACCAACAGGGACCTACTGTATAGCAGAAGGAATTGTGCTCAATATTTTGTAACAACCTAACTGGGAAAAGAATTTGAAAAAGAATCGATACACGTATATGTAAAACTGAATCACTTTGTTGTACACCTGAAACTAACACAGTTAAGCAACTGTACTCCAATATAAAATTAAAAGTTTAAAAATACATAATCACCTTTTTAATAAACTTACAGAGTAAAATGTTTCTTTGTTTTTTCAGTAAGATGTTTTAATCCTAGCCTGTCAATCAAAACATATAGTGATTCTAAGAGCCATCGTGAGCCATTGAGCAGTACAGACTTTGGAGAAGGATGTTTGCTGCTGCTGCTGTTAAGTCATTTCAGTCGTGTCCGACTCTGTGCAACCCCATAGATGCCAGCCCACCAGGCTCCCCTGTCCCTGGGATTCTCCAGGCAAGAACACTGGAGTGGGTTGCCATTTCCTTCTCCAATGCATGAAAGTGAAAAGTGAAAGTGAAGTCGCCCAGTCGTGTTCAACTCTTCTCGACCCCATGGACTGCAGCCTACCAGGCTCCTCTGTCCATGGGATTTTCCAGGCAAGAGTACTGGAGTGGGGTGCCATTGCCTTCTCCGAGAATGTTTAGTGAACACCTATTTTGTGTCTGATGCTGGGGTATATGTAACTCCGCAGGAACTCAAAAAATTGGTAAGTGCATCCTGTATCCACACCTCTTCACACACCCAGTTTTCTCACTCTGCATTGCAAACAAGCTCCAAATGTGCTTTCACAGATGCCTCCAGCTGACCTTGGCCTTGTCTGCATCCATCCCTTCCTGGTTCAGGTTGTCCTTCCCACTGGCAGCTCCAGGCTCCAGGCATGCCAAGGGAAACAACAGTTCTTATATCCACATTTGATTGCATGCATCATATTATATGCATGTATCTACATCATAAAGTTACACACCAACCAGTTGCATCCCTGCAAACAAGGAACACATGTAAATTAGACAACTCAGAGAACGTGACATCATCTGGGGCCTCTGATTTTGTTAAGACCAGCTTAATTCGCTGGAAGTTTGCATTTCCCAGAATGGAAATCTGGAACAGAAAATGAAAAGATGTTCCAAGGTTATGCTGCAAAACCTCAGAAAGATCTGGGCCAGTGGACAGACAGGTTTCCTGATCTGACAGCTGCTCCTCTATCTGCTGGGACCTGCCGTTTCAAAATTATCATCTGCAGTTGAATGCCTAAGGAGCAATACAAAATGATAGAATCTAAGCAGAGCGTGTGAAGACAGTGGCTGGCAGATGACCGTGTTCCTGTAAGCTCACCCGGGACCGTACATCCTGGTGTGTTCACAGATGTGCCCTCAGCCTCTAGCACAGCACAGCACTGGACACAGGAATTCCGAGTTGAATGAATGGACCAAACAGGTAGGATACTCAAGGAAACAAAGCACATCCAAAGGGGCTTGGGAAATAAAAATAATCAAAGAAACACATCAGCAAATGAAAAAAGTGTCCAAGATCAAGAGGGAAGGTGCCTACATTTATTTTGTTGTTGTTTTTTTGTTTGTTTGCTTGTTTTCTAACTTTTTCAAGTTATTCTAGGTCTTATTTTGTACTTCAGGGCTATTTGAGTTTGTTTTAAATATAAAACTCAGAATCAGCAAAAGTCCATCTCGACTGCTCACTTGGATGGTTGCCAGTGTCTCTTATGCCTCAATTTCTTTACCTATAAAAATGAAGATAATAATTGTATCTACATCACAGAGTTATTAAAAGTTAAACTGGAAACCAGGGAGCACTATATAAGTGTTATCCATCAATATAATCAAACATCCATTCATTCACGTATTAGAGAAAAGATAAGGAGATGGAAAGAAGGGCATGGGCCACCGGCAGCATGTAGCTGCTTCCACTAAGCAGGGCTCAGCAAATACTTTCTGCAAAGGGACAGAGAGTAAATATTTTAGGCTTTCCAGGACATATGGTCTCTGTCACACCTACTCAACACTGCCACTGCAGCGTGAAAGCCGCCAGAGGCAACACATGAATGAAGAAGCATGGCCACATTCCAATAAAACTTTATTCGTGGACGCTGAAACTCGAATTTCATACAGTTTTCTCCTACCGCACAGTATCATTCTCCTTGTGATTTTTTTCCAGGCATTTAAAAAAAAGTAAAACACACTCTTAGCTTAGTGAAGTGAAGTCGCTCAGTCGTGTCCGACTCTTTGCGACCCCATGGACTGCAGCCTACCAGACTCCTCCATCCATGGGATTCTCCAGGCAAGAATATTAGAGTGGGATGCCATTTCAGGGACAAACAAAAGAGGCAGTAGCCCAGACACGGACTTTGGGTCCTCGTTTGCTCAGCCCTGTACTAAGCACGAGGCACACACACTTTGCCCAGCTGCATTTTATAGTCATCTGAACCGGCCACTGATGATCAAAGTCCCCTGCCGTGGACGACAGACATTTAATCTCTTATTTCCAACCTGCAGAGAGAAAGAGAGATTTGAACCAAGGTTTGATGAACTGTCTAACCTACTTAATGAGAACAAGCTTCAGTTTATCTATTTTAGCGCTGGTGTTCCTCTTTATAAATCAATTCCTAAAGTACACATTTATAACCATAAACGTCAGGCCTCCACTCTGAGTTTTGGGCTCTTCATTCTGTGCCCCACCGCGCACTACATCCAACATGACAAATTTATTTCATTACTCTGGTAGTTAGGAATACTTCTAGCTGTGGGGGGAGTGGTGGGGACACAACCCTGGAACATATCTCTTTTCTGTACAAGCTTCCTCATCTTAGTTCCTTTTTATTATCTTATCAAAAACATTTTTTTAGAAGTTTCCCTGTCAGTCCAGTGTTTAAGACTTTGTGCTTCCACTGCAGGGGACATGAATTCGATTGCTGGTCAAGGAACTGAGATCCCACAAGCCATACAACACAGCCAAAAAAACTTTTATTAAGAACAAAACAAATTATTTTATAGTCTTTGAAACAAACACTTTGCAAAGCAAGAGTGAGAGAACTTGTAATTGAGTCCCCTGGTCTTAATGGGAAGTCACATTACCCAATCTGAGTACCCAGCTCTCTACATACAGTATTCAGTTCAGTTCAGTTCAGTCGCTCAGTCATGTCCAGCTCTTTGCAACCCCATGGACTGCAGCACACCAGGCCTCCCTGTCCATCACCAACTCCCAGAGTTTACTCAAACTCATGTTCGTTGACTCGGTGATGCCATCCAGCCATCTCATCCTCTGTCGTCCCCTTCTCCTCCCGCCCTCAATCCTTCCCAGCATCAGGGTCTTTTCCAATGAGTCAGCTCTTCACATCAGGTGGCCAAAGTATTGGAGTTTCAGCTTCAGCATCAGTCCTTCCAATGAACACCCAGGACTGGTCTCCTTTAGGATGGACCGGTTGGATCTCCTTGCAGTCCAAGGGACTCTCAAGAGTCTTCTCCAACACCACAGTTCAAAAGCATCAATTCTTAGGTGCTCAGCTTTCTTTATAGTCCAACTCTCACATCCATACATGATGACTGGAAAAACCATAGCTTTGACTAGATGGACCTTTGTTGGCAAAGTACTGTCTCTGCTTTTAATGGACATTATATTTTCCATCTTGATTAAATAACTCATGATGTAAAAGCAAAGCATTGCTTTAATACACTCGAATCACCAAGAGAACAGCACCGTTCACAGATCTCCAAAGTATTTTGAGACCTTCACTAATTTTGTAAAACCTTTATACTATTATTACCAAAAATGACAAACACTTCATCATGAGAACTTCACTCTTCTACTTTTTAGAAACACCCCTTCCAGTTTAAACTTGACCTTGATTTTGACTATTCCTATGTACTGAAATGAGCTCATCTCATGAGAATCCTCTTCAAAGCAAGAATTAAGAACATGGGAACATCTACACAATTACAGATGTTGCGAGCATTAAGAATACCATTAAGGAGATTCCAGGAGGTGAATCATTACATTAGCTCAAAGGAAACTATGATCCCTGGGATCCAATGCCAAAAGTTAGTTTTTAGGCAACAACTTCATTACAGTTCCTGAAAAGTAAAAAAAGACAAAAAACAAAGCAAATAAACTTCCATCAATGTCTACTGCAGTATCTGATCAAGTCTAGAGCTTTCTAAAAGAGACTGCCAGGATACAATGACATCTACCCGATAATAACAACTTTTAAATTGCATGCTGCTGAATTCCAATGAATTTAAAAGTGGGTGCTTCTCAGTCTACTTTCATTATGTGAAAAGTGATGGCTAATTTTAGGGGATGACAGAGGATGAGATGGTTGGATGGCATCACTGATTCAATGAACATGAGTTTGAGTAAGCTCCATGAGTTGATGATGGACAGGGAGGCCTGGCATGCTGCAGTCCATGGGGTCGCAAAGAGGCAGACACGACTGAGCAACCAATCTGAACTGAACTTTTCTAAGATCGAAACCAAAGTGCAAAGACTCCGGTTGCAAAGACTCCGGTAGCAAAGACTCTGGATCCTTTTTTCCAGAATCATCTCTAATACCAGGCAAAGGGCCAGATGTGGGTACTCATATCAGAAGGCCTCCTCTGACCCCCACCAGCAACCATGGATGGATGCCAGTCCCAGCCCTCTCCAGAACACACCCAAGTACCCAGGCCCTAGTGCAAATCCCCTTCAAAGACTTTCCTGGTTCTGTCCCACCCAGGGTGGGGGCAGAGACTGTGTGTTCTACAGGGCACACCGCAGAGCAGGGCATCCGTCCATGCAGTTTGCAGAGGGGGCGTGTTTATGTAGGTTGTGATGTCCACAGTCCAAGAAGGAGCCGGGGTGGGAGGTAGCAATGGACCATGGCTGGAGGCTGGCTGCGCCTTACCTCCAGGATTCCTTCTGGTATTTCAAGGAGTCGAATCATTCTAAATCCGAATCCAATTTTCCCAGATCATTATGAAAGCTTATTTGTCAAGAGAGGAGACTAAAACACCTTTTATTTTATAATTTATTAATGTGACTTACAACTTTTTATAAATTTCTATACTTAGACGTAGGTTATACAAGCCTTCAGAGAAGGCAATAGCAACCCACTCCAGTACTTTTGCCTGGAGAATCCCATGGACGGAGGAGCCTGGTAGGCTGCAGCCCATGGGGTCGCTAAGACACGACTGAGCGACTCAGCAACAGCAGCAGCAGCATCCAAGCCTTCATGTGTACTCTTGCTATGGACCAGCTCTTTCACAAAAAGGAACAATAGGTATTTAAATTTTCTTTAAAGTGGCTAGCTATATAGGCCCACTCACAGAAATCATGAAAAGATCATTTTAAGTTGACTTATGGTTTGTTTGCCTTGCTAAAAATGAATAATGAGGGAATCCCCTGGCAGCCCAGTGGTTAGGGCTCTGTGCTTTCACTGCCGAGGGTCCAGGTTCAATACCTGGCCAGGGAACTAAGACCCCACATCCCACAAGCTGTGTGGTGCCATCAAAACAAGAAAAGGAATAATGAGGACAGATTAAAAAGAGATGATTTGTGCATGCACACACACACACACACACATACACGAATATTACTCAGCCATGAAAAAGAGTGAAGTCCTGCCACTTGCAGCAACAAGGATGAACCTAGAGATTGCCATACTAAGTGAAGTTAAATCAGAGAAAGAAAAATAACATATAAGATCATTTAAACATGGAATCTAAAATACAACACAAAGCTACAAAACAGAAGCAGACTCATAGCAGAACAGATTTGTGGTTGCCAAGGGGGAGGGGGTTGGCAGGAGATGGACTGGGAGTTTGGGATTAGCAGTTTATGCTCAGCAGCAAAGAATCCACCTGCAATGCAGAAGACACAGGTTCAAACACTGGGTCGGGAAGATCCCCTGGAGGAGGGCATGGCAGGCCACTCAATATTCTTGCTTGGCAAATCCCATGGACAAAGGAGCCTGGAGGCCTCATTTAAAAAATTCACAAGAAACCTATGAATGTTCCTTAAAATATATATATATAAAGAGAACAATGAAAAGCAATAGGATACCTGGATCAACTTATGCCCTCTTCTGGAGCTGCTATTCAGGTGTGACTACTCCACGAGCCCCCACCTCCCCAGCAGCAGCCTCTACTCCTGCCAGAAGATACCCAGGAGAGACAAATGCTCCTACCAGCCGAGCAGTGACATCAGGCATTATAAAATATGCATGCACCCAATCCGCTGGGTTCCACATGGATGATTCCCCTTCACCAGCCCTAAGGGTCATGCTTATGCATATCTGGATTTTTTAGAGAGGAGAATTTCAGTACCTGAAGGTCAGTTGCTCAAGGGACCTCCAGATCAGCATTCTGCAAAGCTGACAGTGTTTGTTTGAATGTTGATTATCATAAAAAGTCAGCTTGAGAAGCGATTTTCATGGAAACTGAGCCAGCATTTAGAATGCCCCTAAATCTTGCCTGTCTTTACCACTATTATAGTATAAAATTACTATGTGTCCTACATTTTCTAAGACAGCTCCAATTTCATGTGTTTTGTTACATTAAATTAATAAATGGGCTTGTACTGAATTTTTTAATTTTTCTTCTTTTTTTTATATTTTTCAAATAGTATACCATCAAGCACCTCAGAAAAAATAAAACTTCCTTAAACATATATCAAGATATGTATATATTACAGCCACATAAAAATCTGCTCATGAATGTTTATGGCATCTTTATTCATAATTGCCAAACCCTGGAAGCAACCAAGACATTCTTTACTGTGTGGCTGGATAAATAAACTAGGGTACACCCCACAATAGAATATCCTTCAGCACTAAAGAGAAATGAGCTATCAAACCACAAAAAGACACAGAGGGGCCTGAAATGCATAAAGCAAGATGATAGGAAAAGGCTACATACCGCACGATTCCAATTATATGACATTCTGGAAAAGGCAAAACTACAGAGACAATAAGAAGATCAGGATGGCCAGGGACTGGGGAGGGGACGGGTAGTTAGGTGGAGCACAGAGGACATTTAGGGCAGTGAAACTCGCCTGCAGGACACCATAACGCTGGATACAGATCATTACACACTTGTCCAAACTCCCAGAATGTGGAACACAAAGAATGTACAACCACGGACTCCGCGTGATAATGACGTGTTGAAACAGGTTCACAGACTCAGGTTCACAAATGTACCACTCTGGGGCGGGGGGTGGAGGGGAGGTGTTGATGTGTTGATGAAGAAGGCTGCGGATTAGGGCAGCGATGAGGGGCAAGAGGTGTGTGGGAACTCTCTGAGCTTTCTGTTCAGTTTTGTTGTGACCCCAAAACCACTGTGAAGAAATGCAGTTCATTCACACACACACACGAGTCGATTCAGGGCTCACAGTGTCGATGACTTGGCCGCCAGCGCTGGGCAATCACCCCTCCACGTCCTCACTATGTAAGCCTTGGGTTTCTTCTTCCACGGTGTGGAGTGATCCCAGTTCTTACCCACCAGCTACAGACCTTATTTGAAAACTAGTAAGACTGAGCTGCTGTCTGGAGACAGCCCTGCTTCTCAAGGGGCTACTTCCAGCGAGGTAACAACCCAACACAGATCACCGCTCACCTCCAGAGCGAAGCTGGGCCCTGGGGCAGGGATTCATGCGATGTGTCAGTAAGAAGGGCTTTGCAAGAACAGCAGAGAGAGGCAGGGGTTATCCAAACATGGCAAGTCACCCAATATGCCAAAGAGGCAGAGAGGAGACCCTTCCTTGTATTTTCTAGGACAGGAGAACTGACTCTTCAACCCAACTGAAAAAACAAATGTGATTACATCTCTCTACATAAATGAACTTACCGAGGGGATAAGAGGGTAGTAAAAGGTGGTAGACAGGAGAATAAATATTGACTGAGACATCTATCTTAGGGAGGGGACACGTGTTCCCTTGGCTGTCAGCTGAAAATGTTTGCTATCCGAATTTGAGAGGTTACCAAAAGGACGCGGGATGCACAGAATTCATTAACAGCTATCTGTGAGAGGATGTCCTAATTAGAAAAACAACACGCTACAGGCCTGCAGCAGCTCGCCAGCAAAAGAGGGCCTGGGCAGAGGCAGGGAGCCTTATAAACCGAAGGAAAATTAGACAGACAAGTGGAGTGCAAATAGATGGAGCATTCTCCCCTCTGTATTTAAAATTCAACAGCAATATGCCTTTTTTTTTCCCCCTCCTTAACGGCTACGAAATTGATTGGGATATAGGCTAATAGAGGTCCCCAAGGTGCTAAGCGAAATTAGAGGAAGTCCTATAATTACAGCTAGCAGTTAATTATTATATGATGGGAATTGTAATCAAAGTAACAGATACACTATTATTTTCCATCTTCTCTGCAAAACACGACTAACGAAGTCTCTTTAGAGGAGGAGAGAAGCCAGTTTTGTTGTTCAAGTATGTCGCTTACTGTCAAACGCAAATAAAATCCAAACAAGAAGTCCTCGCAGGTGAGGGGCCCGTGGCCTCAACCTCTATTCTTCCACGCCTTTCCCACACAAGCTCTTCTGGTCCTCCAACCCATTCCTAGTTCCCTACGCCCTAAGTGGAGGTGACTAAGCCCGGGCACCACACCTAGAGAAGCCTGCACACAGCAAACAGAAAAAGCCGGCACACCCCAGCAAAGACCAAGACCACCAAAAAAGATCGATATGAAAATCAGGCAGGGTCTGTGTTCAGCTCAGCTAAAGATCTGTGACGCTACAAGGGAAAGGTAATAAATGGAAAGTAGGATTGTTATCTTCCATGCAGTAGGCAGAGTGTTTGGCTCTTAAGAGATGCTATCGCTCAACAAAGCACTATCATGCTTATAGATGTCATTTAATATGGCAAAAACTAAGGCAGGGAAGGTGGCTTGCCAAAGGCCACACAGACAGGACCAAGTTCTTACACAGGTCTTCTTGCATCAAAAAGCACTGTTAAGAGGATGTAGAAGAAAGGGAACCCTCACACACTGTTGATGGGAATGTAAGTTGTAGCCAATGTGGAAAACAGTACGGAGATTTCTCAAAGAAGCAAAAACAGAACCACCATATGATCCAGCAGTCCCATTCCTAGATATATGTAAAAAAAAAAAGAACGACACACACACACACCCGCCCCCAAAACACTAATACAAAAAGATACATGCACTCCAATGCACACGGCAGCATTATTTACAATAGCCAAGATACAGAAGCAACCTAAGTGTTCACCAAGAGATGAATAGCTAAGAAGATGTGGTACATACATACAGTGGAATATTACTCAGCCCTAAGAAAGAATGAAGTCTCACCATCTGCAACAATATGGGTGGACTGAGGAGCATTATAGTAACTGAAGTAAATCAGACAGTTTTAGAAAAACAAATACTGGATGACATCACTTATAGGTTGAACCTAAAAAATACAACTAACAAATATAATAAAAAGGAAAAAGACTCACAGATGTAGAGAACAAACGTGGTTACCAATAGGATCAAGAAAGTGAAGAGGAGCAAGACAGGGATGGGGAATTAGGAGGAACAAACTATTATGGATAAAATAAGATATAAGGATACACTGTACAACATAGGGAATATAGCCAATATTTTATAATAACTATAAATTAAGCATAAACTTTAAAATTGTGAATCACTATGTTGTACAATTGCAACTTATGTAATTCTGTACATCAACTATAGTCAACAAAAAATTAAAATAATTTTTAAAGCATTGTTAAGGGTCCATGCATTAATTTCCTTTTTTGCTTTCTTTCTCTCTTCCATTTTCCTCCCCATTTTTTCTTTCTTTTGGAAAAAAGAAGTAAAGATCAATATATAAACATCTTTATACCTGCCACCTGAAATGAACACATTACATTTTGTCAGATTTGCTTCAATTAGCTTTTTTCTAAACCAGAAATTAAGTCTCTCAGTCGTGTCCAACTCTTTGAGACCCCGTGGACTATAGAGTCCATGGAATTCTCCAGGCCAGAATATTGGAGTGGGTAGCCATTCCCTTCTCCAGGGGATCTTCCCAAGCCAGGGATCCAACCCAGGTCTCCCACATTGCAGGCAGATTCTTTACCAGCTGAGCCACCAGGGAAGCCCAAGAATGCTGCAGTGGGTAGCCTATCCCTTCTCCAGTGGATCTTTCTGACCCAGGAATGGAATGGGACCTCTCCTGCATTGCAGGCAGATTCTTTACCAGCTGAGCTATCACTGAAGCCCAAAAATTGCCCAGAAAGCTCAATGTTATTTCCTCTAAAATGAACCAGAAATCATATTAACCTATCCTCTTTGTCAACGTTTAGACAAAGAAAAGGTCAGCGAGAGGTCTTACCACCTGTAAAACTATACCAATGTAAAAATTTAAAGCATTCCTTAGCAGCAATTTGGACTCATTATTCCTTCTCTTCAGAACACCATGTGAACTACCTGAATACCTTCGACTCATACTGCAGATCTCAACATGGTGTCTCAAATGTAAAGTAGTCCGATCACGTGGACCAGAGCATATTTGGGTTTCCCAGAATGTCCAACATCCCCTGCCAACAGTGAGGTGACAGGACCAAGGCTCGATGAAACCGCGTTCAAATTACAATTTATGACTCTTCCATGGCTGGGCGCCAGCACTCCACGTTCTAAATCTGTTGAGGGAAGTCTGACCCGTCAAAGGCAGCTCTGTGTAAAACAAACCTCCCCCTACAGAAAGAAACTCTTTCATTCCACTCCAGAAGTCAGAATGTGAAGATGCCGGGGCCGCTTTCTGGCAGGGAGAGTGAAAAACTCTTGGAAGGAAAGGACCCGAGAGGTAGATCAGAAGAGGCAGAAGCAACAGGTTTCAACAGACATTGATTCGGAACAAAGGGAAGGCAGCCTTTTTTTTCCACTGCTAACTTGCAGAGCAAAAGCACCAGAAAGTTCCTGATAAACCTCTAAGCAAGCTCCAGCCAGTGTGCAGATGGAAACATATTCTGAGCCCCTCCTACTGCCCTGGGAGAGCAGTCACCAATGTCTCTTCTTGCCCCGCCATCCCCCCACCAATCCCACCCCCCAACCAATGCCCCAGAAAGGGGATCCAGGGTCACAGGAAGTGCCCGATCTTTGCAAACCAATGTCAATCTTCAGGGCAAAGAGAAGGTCTTTGTTCTTTAAAACCAGGGTGGAAATTGGGTTGAAATGACAACATACACTCATTTGAGCCCACAAAGGAAGCACCTGTTTTCACGACGGCCTGGAAATGTTCTAAACAATCTTACTTTTTAATGCTGTCCTTCTGAATGAGTAACTATTGGGGGAGGTGGGCCTCCGAGAGTCTGGGGCTGCTTTCCCACTCAAGGGGAATGGTTTACGTGACCGGTGGAAATGTGCAGATTCTTTAAATAAACCACCATGTAATTTTAATCCACTAAAAAATGAAAACAAATACAGCCCTAGGAAGAAGCCTACATGCTTCTGATTCTCCCTCACATCCAAACGCCTAAGCCCGTGGCCGGGCACACGGGCAAGCAGTAGACGTGTCATCACTGCTACATTCTTGTGCATGTGTGCGCGCGTGCTAAGACGCTTCACTCCTGTATGCCTTTTTGCAACCCTATGGACTGTAGCCTGCTAGGCTCCCATGCCCATGGGATTCTCCAGGCAAGAATACTGGAGGGGGTTACCATGCCCTTCTCCAGGGGATCCTCTTGACCCAGGGATCGTACCTACATCTCTTATGTCTCCTGCATTGGCATGCGGGTTCTTTACAACTAGGGCCACCGATGGGCATGCTCATTCACTTCAATCATGTCCGACTCTTTGCGACCCCATGGATTGTAGCCCGCCAGGCTCCTCTGTCCGTGGGATTCTCCAGGCGAGAATAGTGGAGTGGGTTGCCATTCACTTCTCCAGGGGATCTTCCTGACCCAGGGGTCGAACCTGGGTCTTCAGTATTGCAGGCAGATTCTTTACTGCTGAGCCACTGGGGAAGCCCAGATTCTTGCTGAGGCAACTTCCAAGCAACATTCACTGTTCCTAGGTCTGAAGATTACTTGGTGTTGCCTCAGTGTAGGAGAAAAGTTGTACCAATTACAATAACCAGGGCATTAGCCATTTGGGATAACTCGGTGTGATGTGAAACTATGGAGCTGATCACTTACCCCCTATGACTGACAAAGAAAAACAGAAACGTAAACATCAGCATGTCTTGTCCCCAAGCTCTATCTCTTCTCAAACAATTAAAGACACTCCACTAGAAACTGCAAAGAACTAGCAAAGCCAACATTAATCCCACAAGATGGAAGTGGATGCTTTCCTCATTAATGCTTTCTCACTTCCCCAGTAACGCTAAGTCTGCTAATAAGTACTTCTTGATGTCGTTGAGTCACTAAGCTGTGTCCAACTCTTCTGCAACACCATGGACTACAGCTCACCAGGCTTCTCTGTCCATGGGATTTCCCAGACTAGAACAATGGAATGGGTTGCCATTTCTTTCTCCAGGGGATCTTCCTGACCCAGGGATCGAACCGAAGTCTCCTGCATTGGCAGATGGATTCTTTACCACTGAGCCACCAGGGAAGCCCAATAAAAAGTACTAACTTTCTATTATTATAGATCTTTAACATTTTAGACATGACATTGATATGATATGTCTATAAAACAATGAAATTATTTTTTATACTGACTTAGATAAGAACTGTCTTTAAAATTTCAACCAGCATATCCTTAAATTCTTTGTACCATTTCAAACTAGAATGGATTTAGGGTACATAACAAAATGCTAAACAAAGAATAAATTAAAGTTTAGGTCAACTAGATGAAATCATTGTATCCAATATATTATTGCTTCAAATCCCAAGGCAAAGAAAGGAAATTGCTTCCTCTGACAGGGAGAATGACTTATTTGGATCCACTAGGGGAAAGAAAATATTTCCTTCCATCTAAATCAGCCTGCATCCAAAAGTTTCTATTTCCCATAACAAAGGCTGCAAAATGTGAAAGTCTTAAAAAATGGAGGATTTTATGTCTTGAGAATATGCTACACAGCCCAAGAGAAGAGGAAAGCACAGCAATTAAAAAGAGGTGTTATCTGAAATTGTCCAAACTTAAATTCACCGTGACGTTCAGGGTTATTAAAAGCCACTATGATATTAACTTTGATTTTATAAAAACAAAGTGAGTTACCCCCTGCACAAGTAGGAATGTTCTTTCCCTGGGTCATCAAAGACAAGATACCTGCTCATAAAGGTCTCTCACAAATTTTATTTATCCCCTGAACTCAAATAAAGCTCATTTAACTTTTCCCTTGAAATACAGACCTTTCTCAATGCATGCAGACATTTCATTGACTTTTAATGGCTTTTGATCATGTTCTCATATACATATGCATTCAAATACCCAGGTTTACAAAAGACAGATGAGTCCACCTGCCTGCTACACCGTATTATTTTTAATACTAATTGGAAATTCTAAATGTTTAGAGAATTAGAAAAAAAGTAAGGAAACCACTCTTTTTTGATTTTTAAATTAGAGAAGCAACAGCAGGTACTAAAATATAAGCTCCAGGGGGTGTGATCTCAGTGAATTTCACTCATATATCCCAAGTGCCTAAAAGTGAAAGTGAAGTTGCTCAGTCGTGTCCAACTCTTTGGGACCCCATGGACTGTAGCCTACCAGGCTCCTCAGTCCATGGAAAATTTCCAGGCAAGAGTACTGGAGTGGGTTGCCATTTCCTCCTCCAGGGGATCTTCCGACCCAGGGACTGAACCCAGGTCTCCCACATTGCAGGCAGACGCTTCACAGGCTGAGCCACCGGGCAAGCCCACAAGTACCTTTCAAATAATATAATAATACTGGATGATATACAATTCAGTTTAATTCAGTATAATTCTACTTCTGCTTTATTGACTTTGCCAAAGCCTTTGACTGTGTGGATCACAACAGACTGTGGAAAATTCTTAAAGTGATGGGAATACCAGACCACCTGACCTGCCTCCTGAGAAATCTGTATGCAGGTCAAGAAGCAACAGTTAGAACTGGACATGGAACAACAAACTGGTTCCAAATCGGGAAAGGAGTATGTCAAGGCTGTATATTATCACCCTACTTATTTAACTTATATGCAGAGTACATCATGCGAAATGCCAGGCTGGATGAAGCACAAGCTGGAATCAAGATTGCACCGAGAAATATCAACAACCTCAGATACACAGATAACAACACCCTTATGGCAGAAACCAAGGAAGAACTAAAGGGCCGCCTGATGAAGTGAAAGAGGAGAGTGAAAAAATTGACTTAAAACTCAACATTCAGAAAACTAAGATCATGGCATCCAGTCTCATCACTTCATGGCACATAGATGGGCAAACAATGGAAACAGTGACAAGCTTTATTTGGGGCGGGGGGGGGGGCTCCAAAATCACTGCAGATAGTGACTGCAGCCATGAAATTAAAAGACACTTGCTCCTTGGAAGAAAAGTTATAACCAACCTAGACAGCATATTAAGAAGCAGAGACTACTTTGTCAACAAAGGTCTGTCTAGTCAAGGCTATGGTTTTTCCAGTAATCAATTTATGGATGTGAGAGTTGCCTATAAGGAAAGCTGAGCACAGAAGAATTGAAGCTTTTGAACTGTGGTGTTGGAGAAGGCTCTTGAGAGTCCCTTGGACTTCAAGGAGATCCAATCAGTCCATCCTAAAGGAAATCAGTCCTGAATATTCATTGGAAGGACTGATGCTGAAGCTGAAACTCCAATACTTTGGCCACCTGATGTGAAGAACTGACTCATTGGAAAAGACCGTAATGTTGGGAAAGATTGAAGGCGGGAGGAGAAGGGGACGACAGAGGATAAGATGGTTGGATGGCATCACCAACTTGATGGACGTGAGTTTGAGTAAACTCCTGGAGTTGGTGATAGACAGGGAGGCCTGGCATGCTGCAGTCCATGGGGTTGCAAAGAGTCGGACATGACTGTACGACTGAACTAAATTCAGTATCAATTTGATATAAAATTTCATGATATAAAATTCAATGCGATATTATATTAAATAATATATCATTCAATATAGCATCTCATTAAATCCTCTCAACATTAAAAGATGGATGTTTTTTTTACTCCATTTTACAGATAAAGAAACTGAGCTTCAGAGAACCAAGTTACCAAGGTTATGCAGCTAGTCAGTGGGGAAATGTGGCCTTCAAGCCTTTGCCCTCCCCTGTTCTCCTTCTTGCCATTCTGTCGCTGTACCCTTGCCATCCAAAGACTTCAACAATCGAAGTTCTCGGCACTAGAACTGGAATCGCTGAACAATCAGTATGAATTTTTTTTCAAGTCTAAGTCAAGAAAACAAAAAGTAAAAAAGGGCATATAGAAAGTCAAATTGAAATGCACTCATTTCATTCAAAGGCATGAATTAAAGTTAAATATTGATTGGCCAGGTATCCAACTAGCCCTGGTTTTAATTAGTGTTATAACCAGCTCTTCATTACCTACAGACAAACTAGCATTTCTGTACCTCTTCCTCAGTCGACTGCCTAGACCTGAAACTTCAACTGGGAAAAGTTGGAGGCTAAGACAAGTCCAAAAAGGTATGGGCTCTACTTGCGTAACGCAACCGAGAGCCAAACAGATACAATGGTGAATTGTTCCTTGATTGGGATATGGTAGCCACACCAATCCCTGCCTCCTACCAACTCCGCCTTCTTGAGAGCCTGCCTGGCGTGTCTGGGGCCACCCAAAGCACAAATGACCCCAGCTTCCCAGCAAGAGCCAGGTAGACCAGGGGTGCAAACATGACCCCACATGGCCCAACAGACTCCAACTTAAAAACCTGTAATTGAGACACTGGGAGAGCCTGCACAGCCCTGAACAGGAGCGGCACTGTATTAAGTCAAGGCCATAGGACTGTCAGTAAAGCCGAGAATCAGAGCAGCCAGATCTAGCGAGGAAGTCACTCTGCCAGTAGAGGTTAAAAACAAACAAACAAACAAACAAACAACAGCAGAGCCTCATAGAGAAAAGCAAAAATTACAGACTATATGGGCCTCTGAAGAATGTGAGACTGGCATCACTTCCTGATTTTTCTACCACCTTCCTTGGCTACCCTGTGGCATCTTCTCATAGCTCTTCAGTAACACCATTTTATATGAGTTTCTTTGAGAACTTTCCATTTCATTATAAGCAAATGACCCCCAGGGGCTTCCCTGGTGACTCAGACCATAAAGACTCTGCCTGCCAGAGACCCAAGTTTGATCCCTGGGTCGGGAAGATCCCCTGGAGAAGGGAATGCTACCCACTCCAGTATTCTTGCCTGGAGAATCCTATGGACAGAACAGCCTGTCCTCTGGTGGGCTACAGTTCATGGGGTCACAAAGAGTCGGACATGACTGAGCAGCTAACAGTTCTTCTTAAATGACCCACAAGACATAGTACTTTGCCTCACACTTACTGCCCTTTTAGGAAAGGTATTTTTCCATAGGTCTCAAAGAACACAAGGCTCCACAGCCTTGGAAAAGCCAGAGTCACAGACCCCTGCCAACTCCCTTTAAAAGCCCAACTCCCACAGGCAGCCGTCAGTCAGAAGAATTTTAAATAATTTCCCCAGGTGTTAACAGTGAAGCACAAAAGATGAGTATACTTTTTCAAAAATCTTTATACTATAGGGGAAAAAACAAACAAAACTTTCCACTGCTTTCTTGAAGAAAAAAAAAAAAAATCAGCGGAGCTCTCAGGCAGTTTTAATGCTGTTCCAAGAGAAGTAAGTCCAGTCTGACTCATCATGGCCCCAAATTACACAATAATCTATCAAGGATTTAGCCTTATGGGTTTCAAATGTACATACATGCAAACAGATGGATGCCTGGATAAAGAAGTGAGACTAGAATGAGGAATAGTCTGGAAGCTGCTAGAGGCACAGGGATACAGATCCCCCGTGCTCTAAGCATTTTGCTTGATCTGGGGAGAAAAAGTCAAAAAATGTGTGCAGTGCTTACCCAGTTTGCGACCTCTTGGACTGTAGCCTGCTAGGCTCCTCTGTCCCTGGGAGTCTCCGGGCAAGAATATTAGAGTGAGGGGCCCTTTCCTCCTCCAGGGGATCTTCCCGACCCAGGGATCAAACCCACACCTCTTGCGTCTCTTGCATTGGCAGGCGGATTCTTTACCTCTGGCGTCACCCGGGAAGCCCCCATATTAGACAGTCCCTGCCCGCAAAGAATTCCTAGTCTAGTTGAGAAGACAGGCACCTCCAACGAACAGCTCAGATCCAGGCAGATAGTGTCAGAGGCTAATTGGATTCTCAACAAAGTGTGATCACGGAGGCAGAAGCACTTAATCACAGCCAGCCGGACAGTTGACATTTAGCCCCAGCCTCATCCGGGGCTGTCATCTGAAAAGTAAATCCACTCTAACAGTTATCATGAAATTGCATCCATGATCTTTGAGTCCCACCAGTCCATACATTTTATCTGATTAACCAATCTCTCCCCCACCTTACCAGAGATGACAACATCTGTTTATCATTCACTCCGGGAGCTCTTCATATGACACAATGACCTTGAACTATCCTTTATCTCTAGAAAATATCCTTCCTCTGTAAAGATAACGAAAAACGAAGCTAATATCCCCCCAAAGAGTTCAAGACCATAAATGAAAATAACCAAATGACTTGGTTCTTATTCCAACACTCAGCTGCTGGAATTCACATTCCATTCAACTGTTTGCTGAGTTAACAACACTTTAGGCGAACAGCTTTCAACTAAAACTCATGTGTCTGTAAAATATTTATTACAGTCTTAGTCGGAGGTTCTCCAGCCTAGCAAGAAACACTGGTCTAATTATATATACTAAGTCCCAACAACAACAAGAAAAACCAGTACACGTAAAAACCAATGAAATCCCAGTATGGTCTGTAGTTTTGCTGATTGTATAGTGCCAAAATCAACCTCCTGGTTTGGATAATCCACTGTAGTTAAGTGAGACATCACCAGTGGGTGAGAGGTACACAGGACCACTCTGTATTATTTTTCAGTTTCCTGTGGGTCTGTAACTATATGGGTTAAAAAGAAAAGCCATTTATCACATTAACAGCGAGTTTTGCAGGGCTTTGCCCATATTAACAGTTTCCTTTTCCTCCTGGCTTCCAACACTCTGATATTAAGACTCAAAACTTGCAGATGCAATTCAGAGAACATGTGGCCCCAGTCCTGGGAGTGGCAGCCAGAAAGGGGAGGTCCCACTGGAGTTGGCGCTCTCTTCAAGAAATCCAAGAAAGTTAACTTCCTCAGCCTAATCCCACCATGCACTAGCTCCCAACTGACCTCCTGGCTTTGCTCTACCACTAACATCCGCTCCCCAGACTACCCTCCCCAACACACACACATGCGCGCGCATGCACACACGCGCACACACGCGCACACACATACACAGTAGAGGGACAATTTAAAAATTATTAAGAAAAGCAAAACCAGCAGCATCTCTCACCCACAAGATTGACCTCCATCCTCCCAAGACTGAACCTGAATGAGCCTCAACTAGTTTGGCTCTAAGAGTCTAAAGAACTGACTCTGATGAAATTCAAAACACAAGAAGCACTCAAAGAGCCTGTCATCCTAAACTCTTCTCCAAGGTACACACAAGCACCCCCCGCAGATCACCGCCTTAGGAGCTATTTATATAGCTCATCCTCTGCCTCCAGCCCACCTCAAAGTGTCAGGTAACACAAACTGAGCTCCCTGGCTTACGACTTACAATCTTGCATGAAAAGTTTATGGCCTCTGAAATTGGCATTCTTGAGCAGTTTCCAAGAGAAAATACAGGCATCTCTATAGTGGAGCAGATAGTAAAGAACTCGCCTGCCAATGCAGGAGGCATTAGAGATGCGGATTTTATCCAGGGGTTGGGGAGATTCCCTGGAGGAGGGCATGGCAACTTACTCCAGTATTCTTGCCTGAAGAATCCCATGGACAGAGGGGCCTCGTGGGCTACAGTCCACTGGGTCGCAATGAGTCGGACACGACTGAAGTGACTTGGCACGCACGCAATATATTCAATTAGATTTGTGAGAACTTTAGTTCTGGGTCTGCAATGCAACGATTAAGAACAAAGAACTGGATATTGAAGATTCCCTGTAGCATCTCCCTGGATTCGTGTCCTACCATTTACCACCCAAATAACCTCCAGCAAGTTACTTAAATTTTCTGTGGCAGGTTCCATCTGGAAAATGAAAATATTAATAGGATTAGAATCCTGCCACACAAGATTCTCTTGAGGATTCAAATCAGTTAATACATATCAAGGGTTCAGAACAGTGCCTGCCATATAGCAAGCACCCTTCCAGGGTGGTCTAATATTATTATTGTTGTCATTGTTGCTGCTGCAATAAATTTATACTGAGCGCCTAGGTCCCAAAGGTTACGAATCTAAGATAAAAAAAAAGGTGCTACTATTATCCTGCAAGGATCATATATTACCAAATATGGGGACATAGAAGGATGAGACCTTGCAGGTGCTCCCAGTTCAAAGAAACACCTTTCTTGGCTTTTAGGCTGAATGCTACATACAGAACCGTGAGTCACAGATGGTGAAGGCCCAAGATTGAGAAATCAAAAGCTCTGGACAAACCCCAAAAGGGCAGACTTGTGAAAATCATGGGGGTATGTACCACCATGCCCTTCCCTTGTTCACCTTTCACCTTAAAATCAACAAATTTCCCCAAATGGTGCCCAGTCTCTCATAAAACTTGGGCTGTTAGACAAGTTCTTCAAGTTCTGCAGATAATTTTATTAAAACACACCCCTAAAATACTGAAAGACCTAGTCATGCTTTTTCCAACTTGGCCCTCTTCCACAGAGGACACATCTGTGGTCCCCCACCATCAGCGTCCCTGTGACAGAGAGACATTCCTCATAAAGGAAGGTCTCACATGGGGCAGAGTTCTGATCCATAGAGACAGGGTTTGCAAGACACAATTCTGAGAAGCAGGGATCCCCAGGGTTTCTGACACACTGCAAATCACATAAAGGAAGGCTGATGTATGATTTTCAAGCCGGTTTTATGAAAAGAACAATTACAAATCCCTAAGTGTGCGAAGACAAAATTGTAAATACTTGCTAAAATCCCTGGAGCTGTCTCATATTATTTATTATGATTCTTCCTGGCACCTCAAAAGTGGGCTCACAGAGCCCCTGATTAATTTACACACCATCAGTGGGGTTCACAGATGGTGAGACCCTCACATGAAAAGACTGAGAGCCTTGGCCGAAATCCTAACAACGTGTAAATAAATACAGCTTGGAAGGACCCAGAATGTTATTCAGTCACAAGCTGTATTGCTACCACTAGGGCTGAGGCAGGACCAAGCGAATACCCGGGGTAAAATCAAAAGTCAGTGGATTGAGTCATGAAGAAGCAGGCTCCAATTCTAAGGTCAAGGTTTTCAATGCCTTCCTTTTCAAGGGAGTCACCTGCACTCAAATTAATTCTCATAAGGGCTTATAAGGACTCAGTGGGTGACAGATCCATCTAATGTGAACAAAGAAGGAATTAAGAGATCTTCTCAAAGTTGCACATTTGCTTTTTGAAAGGCTTCTGGCAGTTTTGATATGTCTCTTAAAGAAAGTAGATCCTAATTTAGGCCACATACATCAGTTCTTTTAAAGACCTAGAGTTTTGATTGAAAGTGAGGATCATTTTAACAGTGCTAACTGAACAAATGAGAACAGAGAATGAGAATGATTATTACCCTAGAATATGCCAAATTTTAACAAAATAATTATAATTTTTAGTACCTGCAATAAAATTTTTTTGTTAACTTTTATATGATCTTTTATATCTTCATGGTGATACTCAACCGCAGAATTTACTTCTAATGAAAACTGATTTTAACATTTGGTACTCAGCCAAAATGTATATTAGATTCATTTCCAAGATTATACAGAAAACTTGCAGCATGGTGAAGCTACATGAAGTATAAAGGAAATGTATCTGAGGATCATGTGAAGGATGCAATTTTACTAAATTCCCAATAAATAATCCTCAGCTCAGGAGGAAAAAAAAAAAGGCCTAGAGTTTACTCCAGAACAATCCAGGGTATTTTTGAAGCATACAGCTATACTGTTTTTAATGTATCTGACGGTTTAGAGCTTTTTTATTTATATTTTAGATGTTTTTACACTTGTGTACAAATCTTATACCAAGTATAATATATTCAAAATTTTTAAAAAAGAAATGGGAGTCTGTCGATTGAAAATGTAGTCCTACTGACATCCAATGGTCTTCCTGATATTGAGACGACAAAACCAGACAGTGAAAGAAGGAAGCCACTCAGACCCTAGAATTACCTTCTTTTATAAATAAAAGTTCACATGAGGCACTCTCTTTACTGAGTCAGCTAAAAGGATTCAAAATTAGAAAGAGCCAAAACTCAGTTTTGAAACACTCTTCCTGTTTATAGTGAATATATTCCCCAAATGCAGAGAGGAATTAGATTTTAATGAAAGTCTCTACTAGCATGTTCTTGCTCAATAGCATTTTGGCAAAACTAGGTTAACTCTTTCTAAAATTCAGTTCTGACACAATGATCAACCAGATGGGGACAAGCTACTGTTCTTAAGATACAATCAGCTTTATTTTCCATCTTATAATCATATCTTACTTTAGTTCTATTTTGTAGACACTAACAGAATTCAATGGGAACAACTGAAACAGAGACAGACTTTATTTTGGGGGGGCTTCAAAATCACTGCAGATAGTGACTACAGCCATGAAATTAAAAGGCACTTGCTCCTTGGAAGAAAAGCTATGACAAACCTAGACAGCATATTAAAAAGCAGAGTCATCACTTTGCAGACAAAGATCCATCTAGTCAAACCTATGGTTTTTCCAGTAGTCATGTATGGATGTGAGAGTTGGACTATAAAGAAAGCTGAGTGCCAAGGAACTGATGCTTTTGAACTGTGGTGTTGGAGAAGACTCAAGAGTCCCTTAGACTCCAAGGAGATCCAACCAGTCCATCCTAAAGGAGATCCGTCCTGAATATTTATTGGAAGGACTGATGCTAAAGCTGAAGCTCCAATACTCTGGCCACCTGATGGGAAGAACTGACTCATTGAAAAAGACCCTGACGCTGGGAAAGATTGAAGGCAGGAGGAAAAGGGGATGACAAAGGATAACATGGTTGGATGGCATCACCAACTCGACAGACATGAGTTTGAGCAAGCTCCGGGAGATGCTGATGGACAGGGAAGCCTAGCATGCTGCAGTCCATGGGGTTACAAAGAGTCGGACACGACTGAGTGACTGAACTGAACTAAACAGATTTCACCATGTCTTCTACACTTAAGCCAGCAGTGCTCCAAGTGTGGTTTCCAGAACCACAGCAGCAGTATCATCTGAGAATATGTTTTTTTTTTGTTTTTTTTTTTTTAAGGAAAGGGATCTATTCTTTAAGTTATAATTTTATTTCTTTATTTATATTTGGCTGTGCTTGGTCTTCCGGAGAAGGCAATGGCACCCCACTCTAGTACTCTTGCCTGGAAAATCCCATGGATGAAGGAGCCTGGTAGGCTGCAGTCCATGGGGTCGCTAAGAGTCAGACACGACTGAGCGACTTCACTTCCACTTTTCACTTTTATGCACTGGAGAAGGAAATGGCAACCCACTCCAGTGTTCTTGCCTGGAGAAGCCAAGGGACAGGGGAGCCTGGTGGGCTGCTGTCTCTGGGGTCGCACAGAGTCGGACACAACTGAAGTGACTTAGCAGTAGCAGCAGCAGTACTTGGTCTTCATTGCTGCACTGGCTTTTCTCTAGCTGCGACAAGCTGGGGCTATTCTCTAGGTGCATGGGCGTCTCACTGCAGTGGATTCTCTTGTTTCAGAGCAGGGGCTCTAGGGCACATGAGCTTCAGCAGTTGCAGCTCCTGGGCTCTATAGCACAGGCTCAGTAGCTGTGGCGCAAGGGCATAACTGCCCCGCGGCATGTGGGATCTTCCCAGATCAGGGATTGAACTCCTGTCTCCTTCAATGGCAGGCGGAGTCTTTCCCACCAAGCCACCAGGGAAGTCCTGGGAACTTGTTAAAAATGAAAATGCTTGAGCCTCCATGGGAAACGTGTTGCTGTTGTTCAGTGGCTCAGTCATGTCCGACTCTTTGCAACTCCATGGACTGCAGTACTCGAGGCTCTCCTGCCCATCACCAATGCCCGGAGCTTGCTCAAACTCATATCCATCGAGTTGATGATGCCATCCAACCATCTCATCCTCTGTCGTCCCCTTCTCCTGCCCCAAATCATTCCCCACATCAAGGTCTTTTCTAATGAGTTGGAAAAGAGTTTGCCACATCAGGTGCAAAGTATTGGAGCTTCAGCTTCAGCAGCAGTCCTTCTAATGAATATTCAGGACTGATTTCCTTTAGGATTGACGGCTTTGATCAATTCTTCAGCGCTCAGCTTTCTTTATGGTCCCACTCTCACATCCATACATGACCACTGGAAAAACCATAGCTTTGACTAGATGGACCTTTGTCAGCAAAGTAATGTCTACACTTTTTAATATGCTGTCTAGGTTGGTCACAGCTTTTCTTCCAAGAAGCAAGTGTCTTTTAATTTCATGGCTGCAGTTACCATCTACAGTGATTTTGGAGCCCAAGAAAATAAAGTCTGTCACTATTTCCATTGTTTCCCCATCTATTTGCCATGAAGTGATGGGACTAGATGCCATGATCTTAGTTTTCTGAATGTTGAGTTTTAAGCCGGCTTTTTCACTTTCCTCTTTCACCTTCATCAAGAGGCTCTTGAGTTCTTCTTTGCTTTCTGTCATAAGGATTGTCCACTGGAGAAGGGAATGGCAAACCACTTCAGCATTCTTGACTTGAGAACCCCATGAACAATATGAAAAGACAAAAAGATACGACACTGAAAGATGGACTCCCCAGGTCAGTAGATGCCCAATATGCTACTGAGAAGAGAGGAGAAATGGCTCCAGAAGGAATGAAGAGGCTGAGCCGAAGTGAAAACAATGCCCAGTTGTGGATGTGTCTGGTGGTGAAAGTAAAGTCGGATGCTGTAAAAAACAATATTGCACAAGAACCTGGAATGTTATGCCCATGAATCAAGGTAAATTGGAAGCAGTCAAACAGGAGATGGCAAGAGTGAACATCAACATTTTAGGGATCAGTAAACTAAAATGGGCCGGAACAGGCAAATTTAATTCAGATGACCATTATATCTACCACTGTGGGCAAGAATCCCTTAGAAGAAATGGAGTAGCCCTAATAGTCAACAAGCGTCCAAAATGCAGTCAGATCAGATCAGTCGCTCAGTCGTGTCCGACTCTTTGCGACCCCATGAATCACAGCACACCAGGCCTCCCTGTCCATCACCAACTCCTGGAGTTCACAGAGACTCACGTCCATAGAGTCAGTGATGCCATCCAGCCATCTCATCCTCTGTTGTCCCCTTCTCCTCCTGCCCCCAATCCCTCCCAGCATCAGAGTCTTTTCCAATGAGTCAACTCTTCGCATGAGATGGCCAAAGTACTGGAGTTTCAGCTTTAGCATCATTCCTTCCAAAGAAATCCCAGGGCTGATCTCCTTCAGAATGGACTGGTTGGATCTCCTTGCAGTCCAAGGGACTCTCAAGAGTCTTCTCCAACACCACAGTTCAAAAGCATCAATTCTTCGGTGCTCAGCCTTCTTCACAGTCCAACTCTCACATCCATACATGACCACAGGAAAAACCATAGCCTTGACTACTTTGTTGGCAAAGTAATGTCTCTGCTTTTGAATATGCTATCTAGGCTGGTCATAACTTTCCTTCCAAGGAGTAAGTGTCTTTTAATTTCATGGCTGCAGTCACTATCTGTAGTGATTTTGGAGCCCCCAAAAATAAAGTCTGACACTGTTTCCACTGTTTCCCCATCTATTTCCCATGAAGTGGTGGGACTGGATGCCATGATCTTCATTTTCTGAATGTTGAGCTTTAAGCCAACTTTTTCACTCTCCACTTTCACTTTCATCAAGAGGCTTTTGAGTTCCTCTTCACTTTCTGCCATAAGGGTGGTGTCATCTGCATATCTGAGGTTATTGATATTTCTCCTGGCAATCTTGATTCCAGTTTGTGCTTCTTCCAGTCCAGCGTTTCTCATTATGTACTCTGCATATAAGTTAAATAAACAGGGTGACAATATACAGCCTTGACGAACTCCTTTTCCTATTTGGAACCAGTCTGTTGTTCCATGTCCACTTCTAACTGTTGCTTCCTGACCTGCATACAAATTTCTGAAGAGGCAAATCAGGTGGTCTGGTATTCCCATCTCTTTCAGAATTTTCCACAGTTTATTGTGATCCACACAGTCAAAGGCTTTAGCATAGTCAATAAAGCAGAAATAGATGTTTTTCTGGAACTCTCTTGCTTTTTCTATGATCCAGCGGATGTTGGCAATTTGATCTCAGGTTCCTCTGCCTTTTCTAAAACCAGCTTGAACATCAGGAAGCTCACAGTTCACATATTGCTGAAGCCTGGCTTGGAGAATTTTGAGCATTACTTTACTAGCGTGTGAGATGAGTGCAATTGTGCGGTAGTTTGAGCATCCTTTGGCATTGCCTTTCTTTGGGATTGGAATGAAAACTGACCTTTTCCAGTCCTGTGGCCACTGCTGAGTTTTCCAAATTTGCTGGCATATTGAGTGCAGCACTTTCACAGCATCATCTTTCAGGATTTGAAATAGCTCAACTGGAATTCCATCACCTCCACTAGCTTTGTTCATAGTGATGCTTTCTAAGGCCCACTTGACTGCACATTCCAGGATGTCTGGCTCTAGGTCAGTGATCACACCATTGTGATTATCTGGGTCGTGAAGATCTTTTTTGTACAGTTCTTCTGTATATTCTTGCCATCTCTTCTTAATATCTTCTGCTTCTGTTAGGTCCATACCATTTCTCTCCTTTATCCAGCTCATCTTTGCATGAAATGTTCCTTTGGTATCCCTGATTTTCTTGAAGAGATCCCTAGTCTTTCCCATTCTGTTGTTTTCCTCTATTTCTTTGCATTGATCGCTGAAGAAGGCTTTCTTATCTCTTCTTGCTATTCTTTGGAACTCTGCATTCAGATGCTTATATCTTTCCTTTTCTCCTTTGCTTTTCACTTCTCTTCTTTTCACAGCTATTTGTAAGGCCTCCCCAGACAGCCATTTTGCTTTTTTGCATTTCTTTTCTATGGGAATGGTCTTGATCCCTGTCTCCTGTACAATGTCACGAACCTCATTCCATAGTTCATCAGGCACTCTATCTATCAGATCTAAGCCCTTAAATCTATTTCTCACTTCCACTGTATAATCATAAGGGATTTGATTTAGGTCATACCTGAATGGTCTAGTGGTTTTCTCTACTTTCTTCAATTTAAGTCTGAATTTGGCAATAAGGAGTTCATGGTCTGAGCCACAGTCAGCTCCTGGTCTTGTTTTTGCTGAGTGTATAGAGCTTCTCCATCTTTGGCTGCAAAGAATATAATCAATCTGATTTCGGTGTTGACCATCTGGTGATGTCCATGTGTAGAGTCTTCTCTTGTGTTGTTGGAAGAGGGTGTTTGTTATGACCAGTCATTTTCTTGGCAAAACTCTATTGGTCTTTGCCCTGCTTCATTCCCTATTCCAAAGCCAAACTTGCCTGTTATTCCTTGACTTCCTACTTTTGCATTCTAATCCCCTATAATGAGAAGGACATAATTTTTTGGTGTTAGTTCTAGAAGGTCTTGTAGGTCTTCATAGAACCGTTCAACTTCAGCTTCTTCAGTATTAATGGTTGGGGCATAGACTTGGATTACTGTGATATTACTTGGATGCAATCTCAAAAATGACAGAATGATCTCTGTTCATTTCCAAAGCAAACTATTCACTATCACAGTAATCCAAGTCTATACCCCAACCAGTAATGCCGAAGAAGCTGAAGTTGAACGGTTCTATGAAGACCTACAAGACCTTCTAGAACTAACACCAAAAAATTATGTCCTTCTCATTATAGGGGATTAGAATGCAAAAGTAGGAAGTCAAGGAATAACAGGCAAGTTTGGCCTTGGAGTACAAAATGAAGCAGGGCAAAGGCTAACAGAGTTTTGTTAAGAGAACGCACTGATCACAGTAAACGCTGGAAACCTACTGAATCAGAAACGCTAGGGGCAGGGCGGTCTTGGGTTTAACAAGGTGATTCTGACTCACACGCAAGTTCGGGTACCACTGTTTCAGGCCATGGAAACCCCCTTGTATGTGTCATTCAAACAGCCCCTAGGCTTCAGCAGGGTGGTGGTCCTAAGGATGTCTCAGACATGTCACCACCCTACTCACCCACGTCCATCACCCTCCTTGCAAATGGCAGAAACTCAGACTGTCCCCTTGCTTAGATGTCTCTGAAAGTCTCAAAATTGGTCGCCTCTCATAGGCCACCTCTGCTCCAGCTGCTACTCCACATCTCTGTGAGACGACGGAAGTCGCATGGGCCACCATCACTCTGCACTGACTCTGTATGCTACTCAGATACCGAGCACAGTGGTCCTCTACCCATGGGCCACCATCACACCCCACCCTGAGCTCAAAAGTCGTTTTTTTGAGTGTGCTAAGTTGCTCAGTCGTGTTTGACCCTTTGCAGCTCCCTGGACCATAGCCGGACATGCTCCTCTGTCCATGGAATCTCCAAGCAAGAATACTGGAGTGGGTTGCCATGCCCTCCCTCCAGGGGATCTTCCTGACCCAGGGATCGAACCCGCATCTCTTATGTCTCCCTCACTGGCAGGCACATTCTTTACCATTAGTGCCACCTGGAACTGCTCACTCCAACCTGTAGTCACACCTCTGCCCGCTCCATCTCTGAGAGCCTCGCTGCTGTCTATGGGCCAGAGGAGACACCCACCCTCACCAGGCCTCCTTCTCCAGCCGGGGCTCCCCTGCTAGCTATCTCCCACTGAAAATAATAAACCAGGTCCCAGAAGCCAAGAGGGCCAGCTGGGGGAAGGTGAAGAGGTAGGAAGATTTTTCTTTTGTTTTAAAGCAGGATTAACAAAGGCTAGTGATTCCTATGAGACAAAAAAGGAGATCCAAGTTTTCTCCAGCCCTACACAAGCACAAGAAATGAGGAACATCCTGTCCTGGGAATTGACTGAAGCAGAGTCTTCAGAGTCACAGAAAGGAACACTGAGGGTGTAGGCGTGCATACGTGTACACAGGGGAGACAGAGAGAAAACATGAAACAGAGAGAGAGGAGACGGCCTGGGGCTCTTCCCTGGTGGTCCAATGGCTAAGACTCAGAGCTCCCAATGCTGGGGGCTCGGGTTTGATCCCTGGGGAACTAGATATCGTATGTTTGCAAGGAAGATGGAATATCATGCTGCGACTAAGATCTGGAGCAGCCAAACAAATAAATAATTTGTAAATGCAAAAATAAATAAATAATAAATAAATGTTACCTCTTTGGAGAGAAGAAAGAAACAGATGTAGTCCAAATGAGTTCTCCCTGTAGTGGCAGGCAGAAAAGTTACCAGATGGTCTCCTGTGTCTGGTGGTAACTTACACAAAAAGCAGGAAAGCAGCAGGAGCAGAGAAGAGTAAGAATCATCTCACCCCTGAGAGATGGTACCAAGATCCCCTGGAAAACTTTAAGCCCCAAACAAAAACAAAACCCAGGTAAGTATACAGGTCTCAAAATGAGTGTGCTCTGGACACAGAGCTGGGCAGTCCTACAGCCTGGGGGCTGTTTCAAACCATTTCCTGCCCCGGCAACACAGTGATGGCTCCCAACTGCAAAAGCTCCTCCCACCCCATAATTTCAAATATGTTCAAGAGGAAAACAGCATCCCACCGAAAACGAAAACTCTAAGTAATCTAAGAGCTAAGGGGAGAGGAAACTTGTGAAGGACAGGCAGGCCTGGCATGCTGCAGTCCATGGGGTCACAAAGAGTCGGCACGACTGAGTGACTGAACGCAACAAGAAGAGAGGGGCAAGGAGGAGCTATGAGTTGAACTGAAAATAGTACATGTCAAATGCAAGGTGATGTGTTTATCTGTCTAGATAAAGGTGGATAAAGAACAAAGATCAGCAACTTTCTATAAGAAAACAGGATGGAAATCTCTCAAGCTTTGGGGCCCATTTCTTCCATCAATTCTGCCATAAAAAGCGCACATGCAGCCACTGAAATAAAGGAATGGGCATGGCCATGTTCCAATAAATTGAATTTATGAAAACATGTAGTAGTTCAGATTTGGTCTGCCAAGTATCAAGTGTACGTATGTACATATGGAATGCAGAATTGGGCAGCATTAAAAAGTGTGTTTCATCTGCCCCTTTTAAAAAACAAGATGATGATCAAGACCATAATATTCCTTCCTCAGATAGTCCTGTGTTTGGCTGGTACAACTTGCCCTCATACACTAAGCCGTGCCCTTCATTTGCACACTCATCATTCTCCCTTGCATCAAGCCTTCATTCCTGTGCCCCTGAGAAAAGTGTGCACATGTTCAGTTATGTCCAACTCTTTTGTGACCCCCATGAACTGTATGTAGCCCACCAGTTCCCCCTGTCCATGGGATTCTCCAGGCAAGAATACTGGAGTGGGTAGCCATTTCCTCCTCCAAGGGATCTTCCCCACCCAGGGATCGAACCTATGTCTGCTGCATTGCAGGCGGCCCTCGAGAAAGGGATATTATAAAACAGATTATCATCCTGCTTCTTCAAAATAAGCTGATGAAATGTACTGTCTGGAACTGGCAAGTCCCCTCATCACACATGCTTACACTTGACGCCAGGTCCAGAGCTCGTTTTCAGGGAAGGCATGGGCAAAAAAAGCGACGGACCTGGCACCATCTCCCTCCACAAGGTTCCCACCTCTAAATGCAGTGGAGACTGAATCCGAAGTCATGAGCTTGACTCAGCCGCCCCCCCTGCCCCCGCAACACCAGCTGCGGTTACGTCACCTGCCTAAGGTCAACATCTGGAAATCCACAGAAGGACCCTGGTGGGATGGATGGAAGCAGGGCTCAGGAAGCCGTCTTCCAAGTTCATGGGGACTGCAAACAAAACACTGGACAGATGGCAAGCCCTAAAACAAGAGCTCTGATCTGGCTCCTCACCTCCACCCTTCAACCCACATCAGCTACCTCCTCTCCAGAGCAAAGGTCCCAGGAGCCCAGGCACAAGAGAGAAAATTCCAGAGCCACAAAGGAAAAACTCTGACATGCCTCAAAAATGGTCAGGATTCATTTGCTTGGTAACATTAGGAGGTGTGATCTGAGAATCCCAAGGTCCAGGCTCCCTACTTCATATGGATTTCCTTAGCAGCCAGGGGAGCCGCTGAGTGTCCATACGAAAAGCAAAAATCGACCGCCGATGTACACATGTGTGGCTCAGATGGTTTTCATCACACTTAAAAGAGAAGCTGCCCTTTTTCTCAAATCCAACAGTGAAGAAGCCCGAGGACATGAAAAGGTCTCAGAATGAATCACCCACACATGGGAAACGCTTCCTAACAGGACCAGTTATGGGTGGACAGAGGTGGGGAGAAACAGCTCTTCCTATGTGTCCAGAAGAAGCATCTTCGGGACACACAGCCTAAAAGACCAGCCCAGGTCAGCCGGGGACCCTCCCCCACCTCCTCCTGTCTCTCGTCCAACTTGATGACTTCCAGAAGTAGGATATAAAACGTCTCTGCGGCAGGAAGCAACACCACGCAGAACAATACAAGCCTCCGAAGGACAGGTGTCCTCGCAGTTGGACCTGAACCACAGAAAAGAGAAATTCTCTCTTCTCTTGCCACCAGTGCAGATGGATGGGATCCGAGGATCATTTCCTCAGCAGGCAAAAGCCCAGGGAAGAGGAACTGGGAAAGGTCACGTCCAAACAAATCTATCAACCGGACTGAGAGGCCCCGGAGTGTGCAAGCGGACATGCACACCGCCCGCGAAAGGAGGAGAGAGTGAACCCTGACATGCAGGGGCCATCTCCTCCAGGCAGCCTTCCTGCAAGGGGCCCCGAGAAAGCCCGACATGGTCAGCTGGTTCGACAGACAGCTCCATGAAGGCAGGAAGCCGCAAGAAGAGGTGTAGCCCCCATGAGACAGGCAGTGTCCTGGGTGACCCTGCCAGCCACGAGTGACTCCCTCCACCCGTGAAACTAAAACTCACGTGAAATTAACACATGATACGAAACACGTGGGAGAGCCTCAGTGCTACAAGGTCTTTCTGACCCTTCGGTCCCCAAAGAAAGAGAATCCTGCTTCATCGAAGACACCTCCTTATAACGCGCTTCTGAATAAGCAGAAGGCTGGGAACTGTTAGTAAAGTTTGCTAGAATTTATGCCATATTACAGTTACTGATTATCATATTAACACCAGTACTAATATTTGTGGTTGTTGCTGAAGCATGCGTTCCTCCCAGAGATGATCACTCACTCATGGCTAAGCAAACCCATTGAGTTGGTCAACAAATAACTTTCGAAGCACATTGGTCGGTGCTGGGGGCTCGGGAGGCAGGCGGGGGCTGCGGCGGGTGCGTAGGTAGGGCAGTGAGGAGTGAAGACGGGGAGTTAGTGTTTAATGGGGTTAGAGTCTCAGTTTCGGAAGGCGAAAAATTCGGGAGACGGATGATGGCGAGAGCGGCACAACGATGCAAATGTACTTAGTGCCGCCAAACTGTACAATTAAATCTGGTTAAAGTAGTATGTGTTTATTATGTGACTTTTACCACAATAAAAAAATATATTTTAAAATCACTTACTGCAATCGTATCCATTGAAGATATTTTCTCAAAGTCCACACACCTGTGTGTAAAAATTGGAATTTATCCTGGTCGGTACCCCTACACCCTCCCCTCTGTAGAGATCTCTTGAGGAGCTGCCCCCTTCACACCCAGATTTTAAGCTATGACACCCCCACCCTCCTGTCAACCTGCTCACCCTCAGTCTGTGGCCCAACAAACCCCCCTCCCCCACACCAGCCCTGGGGTTTTCCTTTCCTGCCCTCACCTGCAAGCGAGATGAAGAGGAGCTGTGTGACTCTGGACCAGTGGCTTCTCCTCTCTGAGCCTCAGTTTGCTCCTCTGCACAGTGGGAGCAGTGGAGATGTGCGGGTCAAGGATGGCCGCGGAAGAGGGCAGGCCAGGACTTGGCCCCATTCACAAGGTTCCAGTTCTGATATTGAAAATCACATATCCACCCACATATGACAGGACTTCCCTGTAGCTCAGATGGTAAAGAATCTGCCTACAAAGCAGGAGATCCAGGTTCAATCCCTGGGTCAGGAAGATCCTCTGGAGAATGGCATGGCAATCCACAGCAGTATTCTTGCCTGGAGAATCCAATGGACAGAGGACCCTGGCAGGCTACAGTCCGTAGGGTCACAAAGAGTTGGACACAACTGAGTCACTAACACTATTACCCACGTGTTATACTGAACTCCAAGCCACTGCTTACTCCAGCAGTGAGTGAAAGTCGCTCAGTCATGTCCGACTCTTTGGGAGCCCATGGACTGTCCATGGAATTCTCTAGGCCAGAATATTGGAGTGGGTGGCCTTTCCCTTCTCCAGGAGATCTTCCCAACCGACCCAGGGATCAAACCCAGGTCTCCCGCATTGCAGGCGGATTCTTTACCATCTGAGCCACAAGGGACTCCGGCGGTACATTTTGTCAATAAACAGTCACTGACAGGTAAAAAAAAAGTTTCTAATCCAGGAATGAGGAATGTGGGTGATCAGTTATTAATGCTAGAAACCAATGTAGCTAGAATGCACCACCCTGCCCGCTCCCAGGTTGCTTTTCTTGGTACCAAGACCTTTCTTCTTCCATCACACGGGGCAATGATGGGACTGCCATAGCCTCTTCTGGGTTAGACATTCTCAGTGTTTCCTCCATGTTCTCCACCTTGCTTTCCTTTCAAGGGCTCTGTGACTCGTTTTACTGCCCATGGAAGGGAATGCAGTCTCTTGAGCTCCTGAGTGATTTACAGAGAATGTCAGCCTCTGTTTTTGGCCATGACCAACAGGATGCTGTCTTCACATCGCCTCTCCCATCCATCCTGTCCATGTCTGGCCCTTGGCCACCGCCCAGGCCAAGCTCACCTCCCACCGAGCTCCTAACAAGCCTCCATGTCATTCAGACCTTCAATGGCCAACCAGCCTTCCCAACGATACTCAAGGGATTTCTCTACAAGAGAGATGATGAGTGTCATTCTCCTCTCCTGAGTGACTTGCTGGAGGTTTTTATTTTCTGCTAGTACTATTCAAACTCCTTGAAAGTGAGAGTGAAAGTCACTCAGTCATGTCCAACTCTTTGCCACCCCACGGACTATACAGTCCATGGAATTCTCTAGGCCAGAATACTGCAGTAGGTAGTCATTCCCTTCTCTAGGGAATCTTCCCAACCCAGGGATCAAATCCAGGTCTCCCACATTGCAGGCAGATTCTTTACCAGCTGAGCCACCAGGGAAGCCCAAGAATACTGGAGTGAGTAGCCTATCCCTTCTCCAGTAGATCTTCCCAACCCAGGAATCAAACCGGGGTCTCCTGCATTGCAGACAGATTCTTTACCAACTGAACGATGAGGGAAGCCCTCGCCATCTTTAAAAGGCCTCCACAACACGATGCCCCTCTGAACTTTCCCTTTCCCCCTCCACATTGGCCCCCACAAACCCTGTCCACCAACCTCACAGGACAAGTCCCCCCTGCCACTGAGGCCTGTAGCTCACGTCCCATCACTGCCCTGGCGCTGTACCCCTCAACCCTTGCTCATCTTCTACTCACCCCCCAGTATCCACATCAAGGGCTGTGCCTCCCACAAAGGGATCTTTAGTCCCCAGACAAAAGGGGCCCCTGCTCAGGGCTTCTGCCCCACTTTGCTTATGCTTTGATGCAGATTCATTATGTTACAATAACTGATCATCACGTTCATCTTCTCTGGCAGATTATAAACTCCTTGAAGCAGGGATCATCCCCAGCAGGCACAGCACCCATTCTGCTGCTTCACACACAGTAAAAGAGCAACGGATACCGGCCAAGATCGGAAATGCAATTAAAACACTGGGGAAGGGACTTCCCTGGCAGTCCAGTGGTTAAGACTCCATGCTCGCAATACATGGGACACAGATTTGATCCCTGGCTGGAGAACTAAGATTCCACATGCTACACAGCACAATCAAAAAAATGTTTTCAAAAAAAAACTTTTTTACACACTGGGAAGAACAGGGAGTCTAAATGCACCCTCCCCTTCACCTTGGAACCTGATCAGACCCACTGTAAACAGCTGCTTGGAGCAGTAAGGATTTTCTTAGCCATCCGCCAGCCCCTGGGATTCATAAAGCAATGTTCTCATTTGATTTGACACCTGGACTCCTGAACCAAGGAGTACTAACCTTCTATGGGTTTGCGAGGCTTAGAGATTTTCCATAAAGCCGAGATAAACTCAGGGATTTATTAAATACGTGTCTCACCACCAGCCATCACTAATTAGTTAAATTCCTACAAGCGGACTTAACAGCCTGAGTGGGTCTCGCAACTGAAACTGGAGAGCTCTCCGGACACTACTGGAACTTGGGGGACTGTTTGGCGACAGCTGGTAGTGGCCTCCGAAGTGAAACATTAAACATTAAATATGACCCAAGCAAAGGCTCCGATCAGGGGCTGAATCGCCACAACAGATTGAAATTGTGGAATGGCCTGAAACCCAAGAATGAAACAGGAACGGTCTCTAAAAGAGACTCTGCCAAAACATGCAAGATAGCCTCCTGCCATCGAGGAGGCCGGGAACAGGCGCATCCGTGCCAGAACCCACACAGGTCGGTCCACCTCCAGTCCCTGTGGACAGCCTGCAACACTCTCAGCCACACTCTACCTACAGAGTCAGGGATGCAGGGGACACACTCGCGATGGTTTTCAATGGGCTCACCTGGGATAACAGTCACACTGAAAAGGAGATGCAATAGACCCACATCCGCAGGGCTGGAGGGCACCCCATGTGGTTACTAGGGGACAAGGGCTCCAAGCAGAGAGAACAGCCAGGATGAGGGCTTTGAGGCAGGGGTTTGCCTGGCATGTCTAAGCCATAGCCAGAGTGAAGAAGCTATGGGAGAACCACAGAGGGAGAGGGTAGCTCCTGCCAGGCCCTGAAACCACTGCTAACACTTTGGTTTTGATGCCTTGTGGGTGGAGGGGTCGGGCTGCTGAAAAGCACAGGAAGGTTTTGAGCAGAGCATCTGACCTAACAGCTGCCCTCTGGGTACTATGTAGGGGCAGATGCTGGTGGCTCAGTGGTAGAGAATCCACCTGCAATGCAGGAGACATAGGAGACGCAGGTTCGACTCCTGGGTAGGGAAGATCCCTTGGAGAAGGAAATGGCAACCCACTCCAGTGTTCTTGACTGGAGAATCCCATGGACAGAGGAAGCAGACAGGCTACAGTCCCAAGAATTGCCTGAGAGTCGCTAAGAGTCAGACACGACTGAGCATGCATGCTAAGGTGGGAGGGCAGAGAGGCCAGTTCTAGAAAGGTCTCCACAGCATCCTTGCATGGACCACAGCTGTCATCTTGAGTGAGGGGTTTTGCACCGGCTACCAACATGGATTTAGGGACAGCCAGGGGTGTCCCCCTCACCCACCCCAGCGGCTTCAGACAGGAGCACCAGAACGGCCCTGGTGAGGGAGAGCGCGAGACTGTGGATGAAAGGAGAGGTCCCCGCAGCCCTTTCGGCATCACAGGGCAGCTCCAAGACGAAAAGCAGGCAATGAACTCCGTGCAGCTTTAAACCCAGAGAGTTAGAGAGGTCACCCCAAATGAAAAGGAAACTGAGACCAACCTTTTTATGAGAGCTCCCCTGGAAACATGGAGAACATACACACCGCCAGAGAAGAAAGGCAGTCGCCAGTCCGACAGCACAGGACTCCACTCAGAACTCGGTCTCAAAGAGCAGCCATTCGGAGAGAGCTGTGCAGCAAGACCTCTTAGAACTGGCCCTTCTTTGCCTGCAGCTGAACAAAAGAAAGGGGGTCAAGGTTACACACTCAGGTGGCTTTGAAGTTCAGCTGTCTCCCAGGCCTCCCGCCTCTCCACAAACTCACGGCTGAAGGTACAAGAAAAGCGCTCTCTGCACCCCTTCCCGTTGTCTCCCCCAGACTCAGCTGGTACCCACGGCATTCCCGCCAGAACTTGCCCTAACCCTGCAACCAGCTCAGCACCAATCACGTCGGAGGCCTCCAGCAAGTCACTGAACACCTCTGGCCCTCTCCTTCGCCTCTATGATAGTTCAGTCAGTTCAGTCGCTCAGTCGTGTCCGACTCTTTGCAATCCCATGGACCGCAGCACATCAGGCCTCCCTGTCCATCACCAACTCCCGGAGTTTACTCAGACTCACGTCCAGTGAGTTGATGATGTCATCCAACCATCTCATCCTCTGTCATCCCCTTCTCCTCCCACCTTCAATCTTTCCCAGCATCAGGGTCTTTTCCAATGAGTCAGTTCTTTGCATCAGGTGGCCAAAGTACTGGAGTTTCAGCTTCAGCATCAGTCCTTCCAATGAATACCCAGGACTGATCTCTTTTAGGATGGACTGGTTGGATCTCGTTGCAGTCCAAGGGACTCTCAAGAGTCTTCTCCAACAAACACCACAGTTCAAAAGCATCAATTCTTCAGCGCTCAGCTTTCTTTATAGTCCAACTCTCACATCCATACGTGACCACTGGAAAAACCATAGCTTTGACTAGACAGTCCTTAAGTAAGATCACTCATACAAAGAGCGGACTCATTGGAAAAGACCCTGATGCTGGGAAAGATTGAGAGCAGAAGGAGAAGAGGGTGACAGAGGACAAGACGGCTGGATGGAAAACACAGATGAGATGGACATGAACTTGGGCAAACTCCTGGAGATGGTGTGAGGGAGAGAGAAGACTGGAGTGGGGTAGTACATGGAGTCGTGAAGAGTTAGACATACTAGGCGACTAAACAACGGCAAAGATCATTCATGAATGCAACCTGTACCTGGATGGCACACACAGGAAGAATCATTCTTGGGGTTACTTTTGCTAATTCTCTTAACCTCTCCATGCATACATGACAAATTTAATTATTGGCTGACTCTGTGTGACCCCATAGAGGGCAGCCCACCAGGCTCCCCTGTCCCTGGGATTCTCCAGGCAAGAACACTGGAGTGGGTTGCCATTTCCTTCTTCAGTGCATGAAAGTGAAAAGTGAAAGTTAAGTTGCTCAGTCGTATCCAACTCTTAGCGACCCCATGGACTGCAGCCCACCAGGCTCCTCCGTCCATGGGATTTTCCAGGCAAGAATACTGGAGGTAAAACAATGAGAAGATCTAAATAAGCTGGCACCAATAAGCAAGAGACGTATCAGCATTAAACAACAGAATGGGGCTTTCCTGGTGGTCCAGTGGCTGACACTCCATGCTCCCAATGCAGGGGGCCTGGGTTCGATTCCTGGTCAGAGAACTAGATCCCACTTGCTGCAACCAAGGCCCACAACTAATTAAACAAATAAACTTTTTTAAAAAACAAGGTGGTAACACATCTTATGTAGTAATTCGATCTGCTTAGTTGCTCAGTTGTATACAACTCTTTGCAACCCATGGACTGTAGGCTCCTCCTGCTAGGCTCCTCTGTCCATGGGATTTTCCAGGCAAGAATACTGGAGTAAGTTGCCATTCCCTTCTCACAGGTCTCCTGCATTGCAGGCAGATTGTTTACCATCTGAGCCACCAGGCTGTTGATGGGCCCATGTATATACAGAAAAGAAGACCCACGTTCCCCAGGATCTTGACCCCTAATAAACAGATAAACATCATCTGTACTTGCAAGGAAACTGTTAGAATGAGCACATTTAGACACTGATATGACAGCATTTAAAACACTCCTTCTGGACACAAATTCAGCAATAAAATGCATTAGACGCATTTAAAAGTTCACACCCTTGAACCCAGTAAATCTGTGTCTAGATTTTTTAACCTAGAGATATAATAAAAGATGCAAAGATTCACACATAAGGAAGTTTACAGATCCCGCAACTAAAAGTCAGAAACTGGAAAACTAAAAGTGGAACCAGAAGAAACAAGTTAAAGCAGGTCACGTCCTTAGAAGAAAGAAAACATGCAAATTTTAAAAGGGTGACTTCAGGAAAAACATCTACAGGAAAGCTTGAGCTCCCTGAGAATGTGGTAAATGGATTAGACTGGATTAGAAGCACACACTTGACTTTGTCACGTAACAATACATCATGGTACAGAAAACAGGCTTTGAAAGGAAAAAAATTCCTTGGAGTCAAAAGCATGGTCCAGGCTAGTGACATCAGCCACTGCCCTTGGACAGACCCCAGGGTTAGTTCCTTCTACTTTGCTGACACCCTCTCTGGATGCCAGTGAACTCAAGCTCCAAAAATCTCTAGCAACTGAGTGTGAAAAACAGTTAGTTCAGGGAGGCTTACTAAAGGGATATTTGCGAAAGAATTTTCCAGCATCCTATATGGAAGTCAACTTAAAGATTACGAAGATAAACAAACCCAACATGGGCTCTGAGTAAAGCACGCAAGACTGTTTACATGTTGCACCAAGATGTTGCACCAATTTAGAACTGAAGTGACCACCTGACTTGTTTTGTTGTTGTTGTTACTGTTATTGGTGGAAGTGCATTTGAACAAATTTTGACCAAATACTTCTCAAATCTTTGTCTGACAATGCAGAATGGCCTTCACAATACAAACTTCTATGTAATTAGTTACATGGTATCCCTGAAAATTCACAACCACCTAATTATGTCCACATAACTCCAAAAAGTGATCTTATTAGGGCAGAGTTTTGCAGATGTTATAAAGTTAAGATGAGGTCACGTTGGATTAGAATGACCCTAAATCTGATGACTGGTAACATTAAAAGAAGAGAAGACACACAGAGAATAAGGTCATGTAAAGACAGAAGCAGAAACTGGTTGATGCAGCTATAAGCCAAGGAATGCTAGAGACTGCCAGAGGAAACCAGAAGCTAGGAAAAGACAAGGAGGTGTTCTTCCCTAGAACCTTCTGAAGAAGCATGACTCAGCCAACACCTAGCTTTTGGACTTCCGGCCTCCAGAAATGCAAGAGAATGAAATTCTGTTGTAAACCATCAAATCAGTGGTGCTTTTTCCATTTGTTAAGGCAGCCCTAGTACTCTAATAATACAGTGTACAAGCAGAAGTCCCAAAGACAAAAGAAGATAAACACACAAAGAAGGATTGCCATGGAATGAAAATATTCATTATTTGTTGTTCAGTCTCTCAGTTGTATCCAACTGTTTGGGACCCCATGGATTGCAGAATGCCAGGCTTCCCTGTCTTCTCTATCTCCCAGATTTTGAGTTTGCTCAAATTCATGTCCTTTGAGTCAATGATGTCATCCAACCAGCTCATCCTCTAAACCCCCTTCTCCTTCCACCTGCAGTCTTTCCCAGCATCAGGGTCTTTTCCAAAGAGGTGGTTCTTCACATCAGGTCGTCAAAGTATTAAAGCTTCAGCATCAGTTCTTCCAATGAATATTCAAGACTGATTTCCTTTAGGATTGACTAGTTTGACTCCTTGCAGTCCAATGGACTCTCAAGAATCTTCTCCAACACCACAGTTCAAAAGCATCAGTTCTTCAGCACCCAGCTTTCTTTATGGTCCAACTTTCACATCCATACACGACTACTGGAAAAGCCATAGCTTTGACTTTAGCACCTTTGTCGGCAAAGTAATGTCTCTGCTTTTTAAAATGCCATCTAGGTTTGTTGTAGCTTTTCTTCCAAGGAGCAAGTGACTTTTAATTTCATGGCTGCAGTCACTATCTGCAGTGATTTTGGAGCCCAAGAAAAGAAAGTCTGTCACTGTCTTGAAGCACTAATCCCCAGTGTTTGAAGGTGGGCATTTGGGAAGGTGATTAGGTCATAAGGGTGGAGTCCCATGAATGGGATTAGTGCCCTTACAAGAAGAGTAATGGGAGAATCTCTCTGCCATCAGAGGATACAACAGAAGATGTCCCTCTCTAAGTCAGGAAGGTAACTCTCACCAGTGCCTTGACTTTGGACCTTCCAGGCTTCAGAACTGTGAGAAATAAATGTGTCTTGTTTAAACCACCCAGTCTATGATGCTTTTGTTATAGCTGCTCAAGCTGACTAAGACAGGATCAACAGAAGGAAAGTGTTCTTAGGACATACATTACTTCACAGCTCCATCCTCCTGGGCATAGGAGTTGGGGGATAGTTATGAAGAAAAGTTGCAAGATAAAAATAATGTTATAACTTTATTAGCAGTTATCTTGTTTCTCAGAGCAGTGATCCCTAAGCATCTGTGTGCATAAGCATTACCCAGTAAGAGCATTATAATGCAGATTCCTCAGTCCTCTACCCCAGACCCTGATGCAACCAATCTTGTGCTTCCCTGGTAGCTCAGATGGTAAAGAATCTGCCTGCAGTGCAGGAGACCTGGGTTGGATCCCTGGCTCAGGCAGATCCCCTGGAGAAGGGAATGGCAACCCACTCCAGTATTCTTGCCTGGAGACGTCCATGGACAGAAGAGCCTGGTGGTCTAGAGTCCTTGAGGGCTGCAAAGAGTCAGACACAACTGAGCAACTTTCACTTTTCACTCACATTCTGACAAAGCTGGATTCCTGATCATACTTAGAAAGACTCTGCTAGGATTCAACAAGACATGTAACAGAAACATCCTCTCTGGAGCTTCCCATCTACCTACCTCTCCAGCCTGGTGTCTCAAGTCTCTCTCCAACAACCCAGGAGCACAGGAGCCCTTTAAGTCTGAGCTCACACCATCCATGACTGCTGCCAGGAATGTCCTGTACCTCCATCTGCATCCGCCTTTGGCTGGCTACTCCTGCGCAGTACAGACCTGAATGTCTCCAGGAACTCTTCCTGACCAGGAACTGACCACGCATTCATTCCTTCACCATTCTCTAGAGCCTATGAAGAACCATTGTTCCCAGTACCAAGAAAAACAAGCTCAACAGAACTGATATTCTTATTGGTAAAGATACAACACACACATAATGGCTAGGAGCTGGTCTCTGGAACCAGACTGCCTAGCCTAAAATCCTGGGATAAGCTGTAGCCCCTCTTGGGGCTGCTGCCAGGATTCAGCCAGTGGGTACTTGCAAGAGTGCAATAAAAGATCATTTCTATTCGATAAACAAGATAAGTTCAGATTCTGATACATACAGTGATAAGCAGGGTACCTTGAGAGAGTAACCTGGTACTGTATCATGGGGTGGACACCATGGGGTTGGGGAGGATTATTTGGGGTAAACCTTGAAGACACTGTGTCATGAGGCCTGGCCAGTCTCAGGGATCTGACATGTTCATTTCCAGGTGACAAAAATCTCAGATGTCAGAGAGCCGTTCTCCAGCATCTCTGCATGCAACATGCCCCTTGGCAAGGACTTAGCTATTCTCACCATAAAGATTCGAGTAAGACAGTTCTTCAAGCAGATATTAGAGCAGGTGACTGACGGATGAAGGCACATCAAGAGAAGAAGCACAAGCAGACACTTGTGTGACCAATCATGATCAGCCTTGGATCCATTAGACGCCATCCTCTGAGAATCCACAGAAATTCTGAGAGATGCCACAGGTAAGAGCTCCACAAGCCCAGGTAGGAACAAGGATGACAACGTTCATTATTAATACCAAGACAACTGCATGAAATCAACATGCGGGGGAGGCCTGCTGACACCTGAACTCACAGTCTGCTGCCCTGGGCCACCTCCCTGATTACGGTGTAGGGCACTCCAGCGTGGAGATGCAATCGCTGAATGCACATAAGCTATAGCTATCAGCATGCAATAAATGTAGTGGTGGATGAATAAAGGATTGCATCTCTTTGCACTGATTGCCTCAGTGGTTCTGGATAAGAATGCATTCAAATATAACACAGTTGGGACATCCCTGGCGGTCCAGAGGTTAAGAACTCACCTTTCAATGCAGGGGACTCAGGTTCAATCCCTGGTTTAGAATTAAGATCCCCCATGGCGCAGAGCAACCAAGCCCTGGCAACGCAACTAGAGAGAAGCTGTGTGCTGCAGAGAAAGAGCCCACGTATCACAGCTAAAACCTGACACAGCTAAATAAATACATAAAGAAACACTTATTTTAAAAATATAACACAATATGTGCTTGAAACTAATACTGTAAATCAACTTTACTTCAATAAAAACACGCACTATGATGGTTAGATTGCCTGGAAATGATTAGACGGCTGGACCTCACATGTCACAACATTTTTGATCACCGTGTAGAATCCTAGATATCAAGGTAGGTAATGTATGATGAAACAGGCCCTAAAGCTATGATGGACTGGCCCATAATCTCACATCTATTTACCAGCCATGACAGGTACTATCCATAAATGGCAGCTCACAGAATCCCTCTCCACCTATAATATGGGCCCAGAAAAACTTTATACCCTGCAGCTGATGGCTCCATTCAACTTCCTGCCTGTCTCCCAACTTCTTATGTTCCCATGTCCCAGTGAAGCTAAAAGAGTGGCTTGATCCTTCACTGCTTTCAAAGCTCCGGTGCCTTCAGCACTGAAACTGCAGAGGAGACAGCTCCCTGCAGAGGATTCTGGTGCTGTCTAGAAAAGCCACTGGAAAATATGCCACCTTGTGGCGAGTCACATTTAGGAGAGGGATGCAGTGACAGCCCCAAATGGGGGTGAAGGTCCTCAGAACTAAAGGATGAAAACCTGAGACGTGGAGGATAAAGCTGCTAACCTTTGCTCTAAGATGCTTCACAACCCTCCCTGCCTCCTTCCTTTAGCTGGTCCCCACGCTGTGGCCACACCAGGCTCCTTGATGCCCCATCCCCAAAGAACACGCTGAGTATCTTTATACTTGCGCTCATGACCTCTGCTCAGAATGTCCCGTCCCTCCACGCACAGGGAGGCTCCCTAGAACATTGAACTCATCTATCAGAATTCCATTCAAGCATCACAGTGGCTCCCTAAAGACTCCCATGAATGCTTTGGGGAGGTCCACCCAAGCTCCAGCACCCACAGTCCAGACTCTGAACCATCCAGCAGCGTGGTTGGCCATCTGACCTGTGACAGGGTGAGCTTCTCAAGGACACAAACGGGGTCTCGTTTTTTACCACATCATCATCACCAACAGTCACATAGTAGACCCTGATGCCCCCCGTGAGCTCTGTGGACAGAAATCATCCTGAAGACGAGGGCACTGAGTCAGAGCTCCCCTCACCTTATGCCCGGTACACCCTCCAAAGCACCCGAAGTTTCTCCAGTACAGAACCCAGTACTTTGTGATTAACATCTATGTTGAATTCACTTAATGCCCATCTTGCCCACAAGACAGGGTGCTCTTTAGAGCCAGGGGATGTGTTGGGTATTTCGTGCTATGTCTTCAGCCCCAGTCCGACAGCTGGTTCTTGGCATGAGGAGAAATATGATGCTGATAATAAACGAACCCCTCACATGTGAGATTACTTGACACCTTGGAAAGTTACACACGAAGCTTGCAAATGTTATGCTGGGTGAAAGAAGTTAGTCATAAAAGGTCACATATTTATGATCCCACTTATATGAAACATCCAGAATAGGCAAATCCACAGGGACAGAAATAGATTAGTGATTGTCTAAGCTGGAATGGGGGCTGCGGGGCGGCAGGCTGGAGGAAAATGGGTGGTAACTGCTGATGGGTACAGGGGTTCTTTTGGGGATGACAAAAATGTTCGGAAATTGGCCATTGCACAACGTTGAGAACGTGGGGGGGAAAAACACTAGTTTGTAAACTTTACATGGTAAATCAAACAGTATATGAATTATATCTCAATAAGTTCAGTTCAGTTCAGTCGCTCAGTCGTGTCCAACTCTTTGCGATCCCATGAATCACAGCACACCAGGCCTCCCTGTCCATCACCAACTCCCAGAGTTCACCCAAACTCATGTCCATCGAGTCAGTGATGCCATCCAGCCATCTCATCCTCTGTCGTCCCCTTCTCCTCCTGCCCCCAATCCCTCCCAGCATCAGGGTCTTTTCCAATGAGTCAACTCTTCTCATGAGGCGGCCAAAGTATTGGGGTTTCAGCTTTAGCATCAGTCCTTCCAATGAACATGCAGGACTGATCTCCTTTAGGATGGACTGGTTGGATCTCCTTGCAGTCCAAGGGACTCTCAAGAGTCTTCTCCAACACCACAGTTCAAAAGCATCAATTCTTCGGCACTCAGCCTTCTTCACAGTCCAACTCTCACATCCATACATGACCACAGGAAAAACCATAGCCTTGACTAGATGGACCTTTGTTGGCAAATGCCTCTGCTTTTTAATAAGCTGTCTAGGTTTGTCATAACTTTCCTTCCAAGGAGTAAGCGTCTTTTCATTTCATGGCTGCAATCACCATCTTCGGTGATTTTGGAGCCCAAAAAAGCTGTTCAAAAAAAAGTTGCACAAATTCTACTGTCAAGGATATTCAAAAATTAAGTCAGCTCAAGAAAGGTACATGGTATCATCAGGAGGAACCATGGAAATCCTTAGAATGCATATAATTTTTTTAAATAGTGAGTGTGCTTAGTCACTCAATAGATATAGATTTTATTTAGTATCCTATAACTAGAACTTAAGAGAATGTTGGAAAGCATCTGACTTTCCTTTTGTATTAATTTTTGTTGAAGCATAGTTGCCTCACAATGTTGCATTGGTTTCCTGCTGCAGAGCACAGTGAATCAGCCATACGAATACACGTGCCCTTCTTTCTCAGGGTCACCACAGCACTGAGCAGAGCTCCCTGTGCTCTGCAGTGGGTTCTCTTCAGTTACATATTTTATACAGTATCAATCTCCCAACTCACCCCACTCCCCTTCCTGCCTTGGTATTCTCACATTTATTCTCTGCATCTGCGTCTCTATTTCTGGAAAGCATCTGAATTCCTTACTTTTAAAGCACTGGAAAATGAGATACAGAAGTTCACTGATTTGTCTCAGATCTCGCCTCCAGCTTGTAGTAACTGAAGGTCCACACTCAATCACAGCAGCATCATTTATAACAATCCAAAGATGGAAGCAACCCAAGGATCCACGGACGGATGACTGGTTAAACATGTGATACATACATACAAAAGGATATCATTCAGCCTTCAAAAGGAAAGAACCATGCCATGTGCTACAGCAGGAACGGACTTGGAGACATGACGCTAGGACAAAGAAGTCAGACACAGAGGAACAAATACTGTGATTCTGCTTATGTGAGGAACCTAGGATAATTAAATCTACAGAAATAGAAAGTAGAATGGTGGTTTTTGGGAGCTGGGGGAGGAAAAAATGCAGAACTGTTGTTTGATGGGTACAGATTCAGTTTTGCAAGATAGAAAGGGTATAGAGTCCACTCCACAGGTCTGAGTGTTCCCCAGAACAAAGCCCTGCCAGAAGGTGATGGTGATGGTGGCAGAGCAGCTCAAACAGCTTTCTCCAGGACAGGGCTTCTCAGACCAAACTGAGCATAGAATCAACCAGAGACCTTGTGAAAATGCAGGCTCACCAGGGTGAGGCCTGAGAATCTGAATTTGTAATAGGTGCCCAGATGACGGGGATATGATGCTGGTCCCAGGGACCACTCTTTCCCACTCCAAGTGGCCAGAATGGAGATGAAACTCCACACCACATTCCTCTCCCCAGACGAGAAGCTATCTTCATGGGCTGAAGGCTCCATGGCAACATTCCACTTTCAGCGGAAGTACGTACCCCCATCACAAGCCAGTATATTTCAGTTCATTTCAGTCTGAATTAGAAAACCCACATATTTTGTGGTTTCTGAAAATGCAGGTTTGATTTACACTAAAACTGAGTCAGTGGGTTGACTGCTTGATTGTTGGCGGCATGGGTAAGAAACCAACTGTGGTCCACTCTTTAAAGGGAATATTAAATATGACTTAAAATTCCAAAGTCGATGGAATGTGGTCTAATATGTGATTCATAAACGTGCCTTGGTAAACCATACTGGAAAAAGCCACAACACACAGAGAGCTGAAACATTCTGTTCTACACAGGGTCATAGACAATAGGGAGTTTGGGTTTGTTTTTGGTTTTCTTAATTTTTTTAAATTTTTATTTATTTATTTTTTTACAGCTGTGCTGGGTCTCTGTTGCTGCACGGGCTTTCCTCTAGTTGTGGAGAGAAGAGGCAACGCTAGTTGCAGTGCGTGGGCTTCTCAATGTGGTGGCTTCTCTTGTTGCAAAGCACAGGCTCTAGAGTACTCGGGCTTCAGTAATTGTGGCACAGGGGCTCAGCAGCTGTGGGAGACGGGTTTAGTTGATCCGCAGCATGCAGGATCTTCCCAGACTAGGGATCGAACCCATCTCTTGCATTGCCAGGCAGATTCTTTACCACTGAGCCACAAGGGAAGCCCTACAACATGGTTTTTTAACCTTGATATTCATGAAGTTTTGGTTTTCCTGCCATTTCCCAATAGAAATGAACAAGGAAGGAAACTCATCTACATAGGGACAAGAGGTCTGTGAGGACCAGAGCCTATAATCAAGAGGACAGATGTTAAAGCACCAGACAAGAACCAAGAGAAATGAATATGACAGATTATGTTTTCAGGATCAGAGGTTACCAATTAAAATTAAAAGTATTCTTATAGGACACTTCTCTTAAAAAGAGAAGGCAAAAAATTGACTCCCTGCAATCAGAAACTGTCCCAAAATACTCTACAGCAAGTCTGACACATGACTTCTGAGAACTTTGCAGCTTGACACCAAATGAGCTTCTAACTTTCACTGCAGTTGCTAATACCCATTTCAATACCCCTGTTTCAACTAATTAACCCTTGCACTTTATTGCTGTTACAATTAGTGAGTCCCCAAAACAGGAAAGGGTGGTTTATCTATTACTCACAAGATCTACTAAGTGATTCAACCTCGAGAGACACAACTGCCACTAGTCTTTACTTATTGCCAAGTCATTTTAACTTAAAAAAAACACTTCATCTGAAAGGACAGTTATAAACAATTCAAACGAAAACCTCAAGACGTTAGAGGAGAAAGAATACAGTAGTCAGGATCAGCCACAGAGCAGTCAGAGAAGACGCTTCACCCACTGCCCTGGTGGTGTCACCGGCACAATCTTACTGTGTAAACTGGCAACATGTGCTCTCTAGAGTGTTTAGACTTTTTAACCTAACGATTCCTCTTTTGATGATCTATTGTCAAGAAATGCTCCAAAATTCAGAAAAAGCACCAGATGGATATAAAGACATCCTCTTGAGTACTTCGTCACAACAGAAAGAGCACCAGAGACGAGCACTGGGAGGCATGTACCCTGTCGCTGGAGCTAAGCAGGAACTACACCTCCCAGAATCCCCTCTCCTAGGAGCTACTTGTTAAGAATCAGCCATCAGGGGAGTTTACTCAGGCTCTGAAAGCACATTTCAAAGACATCTGAAATGACATTACTTTAAAAGACATTACTTTGCCAACAAAGGTCCATCTAGTCACGGCTATGGTTTTTCCAGTACTCATGTATGGATGGGAGAATTGGACTATAAAGAAAGCTGAGCACTGAAGAATTGATGTTTGTGAACTGTGGTGTTGGAGAAGACTCTTGAGAGTCCCTTGGACTGCAAGGAGGTCCAACCAGTCCATCCTAAAGGAGATCAGTCCTGGGTGTTCATTGGAAGGACTGATGCTAAAGCTGAAACTCCAATACTTTGGCCACCTGATGCAAAGAACAGACTCATTGGAAAAGACTCTGATGCTGGGAAAGATTGAAGGCAGGAGGAGAAGGGGACAACGGAGGATGAGAGGGTTGGATGGATCACCAACTCGATGGACATGAGTTTGAGTAAACTCCGAGAGTTGGTGATGGACAGGGAGGCCTGGTGTGCTGCAACTCATGGGGTCACAAAGAGTTGGACACGGATGAGCGACTGAACTGAACTGAACTGAACTTGAAAGCCCAAGTGGAGAAGCAGGTAGGGTCAGGGTGGTGAGCTCTGTATGGCACGGTAGTGGGGACAGACGCTGGAGCTCCTGAGCCAGACAAACGTGCAGCTCCGAGGTCAGTGGCAAGCCTCTTCTGCAAGTCACCCCGCGTCATCATCAAGGTGGGAGGCAGGGAAAAACTTGGGCCTCAATGTGTCCTGGCTCTTCCTCCTACTCTTGCAGCTGTTTTTCCTGAACAGCCTTCAGTAGACTTCTTCCAGCGCCCACAAGTACACGGAGTCAACTTCCCATGAGGAATCCCTATTTCACACCCATCATTGTGATGGTTAACTTTATGTTAACTTTATGTGTCTACATGACTAGGCAAACAGATGCCTAGAGAGTCGGTAAAACATTATTTCTGGATGTGTCGGCGAGGGTTTTTCTGGATGAGATAAGCATTTGAATCAATAGACGAGTAAAAATGATCACCGTCTGTAATGTAAGCAGGAATCATCCAATTCACTGAAGACCTGAATACAACAAAAAGATGGAGGAAGGGAACTCACTCTCTCTCTCTCTCTCTCTCTCTCTCTCTCAGCTGATACATCCATCTTCCCCTGCCCTGGGACACCGGCAATCCTGATTCTCAGGCTTCAGATTCAGACTGAACCACACAGCTGCTCTCCTGGGTCTCCAACCTGCAGACAGTAGGCAGCACAAGGGACTTCTCTGCAATCATAATTGCATGAACCAATTTCTACCATAAATTTCAGTGCCCACCTGCCCTTTCACATAGACGTGTGTGTGTGTGTGTTAGTTGCTCAGTCATGTCTGTCTTTGCAATCCCATAAACTGTAGCCCACCAAACTCCTCTGTCCATGCAAGAATTCACCAGGCAACAATACTGAAGTGGACTGCCATTTCCTTCTCCAGGATATCTTCCTGACCCAGGGATCAAACTCGTGTCTCCCACATGGCAGGCAGATGTTTTACCACTTGAGCCATCAGGAAAGCCATCCAAATAGACAGACAAATAGATAAATAGATAGATTCTATTGGCTTGTTCTTTTTCTCTGGAGAACTCTAATATACTCACCACACCTTAACTGATAAATAATCAGTGCATGCAAATGAGATTCCAGTAAACCTCAGTACAACATTCCATAGAATGTTAAACATTTGCTAAAACAGATATTTACAAAGCACTTAAGCATATTTGCAACACAATGATTTGTCCCAGTAAATGAGATGAAATAACAGGCTAGAATCTAAATTAATTTATTACACATACTATAAATAATAAACAAACACAAGACAGAAAAAAATGCTACATCAAAGTACAACTGAAAGGTAAAGAGTTCAATCTAGTTTGTATTAGAAATTAGCCTTTGTTTCTTTCTTCTGATATTTTCTAATTTTTAAGTCTTCTATGAGTTTTCTCTATTTTTTAGAATTAAAATTAAGATTATGTGGAGAAACAAAAGACCCAAGATAGCCAAAGTCATATGGAAGAAGTAGAACAAAGTTGGAGGATTAACACTAACCAATTCAAGACTTTCTACAACATTACAGTCATCAAAACAGAGTGGTATCTGCAAAAGAAATCACATAAAGATCAGTGAGACAAGATAAGAGAGCCCAGAAACAGATCTGAATAAACAGAATGGATCCTTGACAGAGGAGGAAAAGAAATACAACCGAGAAAATACAGTCTTTTCAACAAATGGTGCTGAAACAACTGGATCAGTTTCAGTTCAGTTCAGTCGCTCAGTCGTGTCTGACTCTTTGCGACCCCATGAATCACAGCACACCAGGCCTCCCTGTCCATCACCAGGTCGGTGATGCCATCCAACCATCTCATCCTCTGACACCCCCTTCTCTTCCTGCCCCCAATCCCTCCCAGCATCAGGGTCTTTTGAAATGAGTCAGCTCTTTGCCTGAGGTAGCCAAAGTACTGGAGTTTCAGCTTCAGCATCAGTCCTTCCAAAGAACACCCAGGACTGATCTCCTTTAAGATGGACTGGTTGGATTTCCTTGCAGTCCAAGGGACTCTCAAAAGAGTCTTCTCCAACACCACAGTTCAAAAGCATCAATTCTTCATGCTCAGCTTTCTTCACAGTCCAACTCTCACATCCATACATGACCACTGGAAAAACCGTAGCCTTGACTAGATGGACCTTTGTTGGCAAAGTAATGTGTTTGCTTTTCAATAAGCTATCTAGGTTGGTCATAACTTTCCTTCCAAGGAGCAAGTGTCTTTCAATTTCATGGCTGCAGTCACCATCTGCAGTGAAACAACTGGATATCCATACGCAAAAAGAAGAATCTAGATACACACCTTATGCCCTTTACAAAAATTAACTCAAAATGGATCACAGACCTAAATGTATACTTGTAACCAAAAAAATGAAACTACAAAAGGTAACATACAAAAAAATTTAGATTACCTGGCCTACTACAATGACTTTTTGATACAACACCAGAAGCATGATCCATGAAAGAAAGAACTGATACGATGGACTTCATTAAAATTAAAAACTTCTCTTTTACATAGCACAATTTCAAGAGATCGAAAAAACAAGTCATGAGCTGAGAGAAACCACTTGCAAAAGACACATCTGATAAATGGCTATTACCTAAAATATACAAAGAACTCTTAGAACTCAATGATAGGAACACTATAAAAAGAACTCTTAAAACTCAATGGTAAGAACACAAACCACCCTGTTAAAATATGGGCCAAAGGCCTTAATAGGCACCTCAACAAAAAAGATACATGGATGGTAAATTAGTATGTGAAGAATGTAAATTAGTATGTTTCACATCAGATGTCTTCAGAGAAATGAAAACCAAAACATCAGTGAGACACCACTACACACCTATTTGAATGGCCAAAATCCATAATGACGACAATACCAAATGTAGACAAGACTGTGAAGCAACAGGAACTCTCATTCATTATTGCTGGGAATGCAAAACAGTATGGACACTGTGAAAGAAAAACAAACTGCAACATTAAGGAGATGGGAACACCAGGCCACCTGACCTGCCTCTTGAGAAACCTGCATGCAGGTCAGGAAGCAACAGTTAGAACCGGTCCTGGATCAATGGACTGGTTCAAAATTGGGAAAGGAATGCATCGAGGCTCGATATTGTCACTCTGTTTATTTAACTTCTATGCAGAATACATAAGGCAAAATGCCTGGCTGGATGACACAAGCTGGAATCAAGACTGCCAAGAGAAATATCAATTACCTCAGATACGCAGATGACACCACCCTAATGGCAGAGTGAAGAGGAACTAAAGAGCCTCTTGAGGTGAAAGAGGAGAGTGAAAAAGCTGGCTTAAAACTCAACATTCAAAAAACAAAGATCACAGCATCCAGTCACATCACTTCTTAGCAAATAGATGTGGGGAAAATAAAAACAGTGGCAGATTTTATTTTCATAGGCTCCAAAATCACTGTGGACAGTGACTGCAGCCATGAAATTAAAAGACACTTGCTCCTCGGAAGAAAAACTGTGACAAACCTAGACAGCATATTAAAAAGCAGAGACATCATTTTGTCGACAAAGGCCCACACAGTCAAAGCTGTGGTTTTCCCAGTACTCATGTATGGATGTGAGAGTTGGACGAAGAAGGCTGGGCACCGAAGAATCGATGCTTTCAAACTGCGGTGCTGGAGAAGACCCTTGAGAATCCCTTGCACAGCAAGACGACCAAACCAGCCAATCCTAAAGGAAATCAACCCTGAATATTCCTTGGAAGGACTGTTGCCGAAGTTCCAATACTTTGATTATCTGATGTGAAGAGCCAACTCACTGAAAAAGACCGTGATGCTGGGAAAGACTGAGGGCAGGAGGAGAAGGGGGCGACAGAGGATGAGATGGTTGGATGGTATCATGGACTCAAAGGACATGAGTTTGAGCAAACTCCAGGAGATAGTGAAGGACAGGGAGGCCTGGTTGCTGCAGTCTATAGGGTTGCAAACAGTTGTACACGAATTAGCGACTGAACAACAACAACAGCCACTGTGGAAGTCAATTTGGTAGTTTCTTACAAAACTAAACATACACTTACCATAAAATTCAGTAACCACACTCCTTGGTATTTATCCAAAGGAGCTGAAAACTTACATACACACAGAAACTTACACATAGTTATCAACAGCAGTTTTACTCATAACTGCTAAAATTTAGAAGTTCAAGATGTCCTTCAGCAGGTGAATAGACAAATAAAACTATGGTACATCCAGACAAGGGAATAATATTCAGTTCTATAAAGAAATGAGCTATCAAGCCACAAAAAGACATGGGGAAACTTTAAATGCCTATCACTAAAGCAAAGAAACCAGTCTGCGAATGCAACATACCATACCATTCCAGCTATACAACATTCCGGAAAAGGAAAAACTATGGAGATAGTAGAAGAAACACTGGTTGGCAGGAGCTTGTGAGAGGGAAGCAAGATAATCAGAGGATTTTTAGGGCAGTGAAATGACTCTGTACGATAATTACAGTGGTAAAAACATGTCATTATAAGTAGGTCCAAACCCATAAAATGTACAAGACCAAGAGTGAACCCTAACATAAGTAGGGGCTTTAGATAATAATGATATGTTAATTTATGTTCACCAATTGTAACATATGTATCCATCTAGTTGTGAATGCTAATGAAGGGAAAGGGGATGTATGTACGCAGGCCATGGGTATATGGGAAAACTTCTGAACACTCTGCTCAGTATTGCTATAAACCTAAAACTGCTGTTTAAAAAAAAAAAAAAAGGCTATCATACTTTTTAATTAAGAATCATTAATAATAAAAATAGTAAAAATTAAATTCTGAATTCTTTATGTTTTTCCTCCTTTACTCTCAGCTTATGTTTCAAACATACCACAAAAACTTGTTTTTTCTAATTTGTAAAGGGCTCTGTTATTCTGTGTATATTCAACAGAATTGTAAACCTGATCTTATTTCACTTCACTGCCACAAAACCATTCAGTTATTTTCCAGGAGAAAAGCCAAACTTCTCAGCAAGATCTGGCCACTGATCTCACCAGCTCAGCTCATCTTCTGACCCTGATATAAGAATAATAGTCGTAAAGAAGGACACAATGACAATAATAATTGTGATCCCCAGAAGGGACCAAGTCCCTCGATTGCTCTGTACTTTTGCATGTGCTTCTTGTTGTTCAGTCGCTAAGTCATCTCTGACTCTTTGCAATTCCATGGACTGCAGCACACCAGTCTTCCCTGTCCTTCACTATCTCGAGTCTCTCAAACTCACGTCCACTGAGTCGGTGAGGCCAGCCAACCATCTCATCCTCTGTCACCCCCTTCTCTTCCAGCCCTCAACCTTTCCCAGCATCAAGGTCTTTTCCAATGGGTCAGTTCTTTGCATCAGGGGGCCAAAGTACTGGAGCTTCAGCTTCAGCATCAGTCCTTCCAGTGAGTATTCAGGATTGATTTTCTTTAGGATTGACTAGTCAGACCTCCTCCATCTCTAAGGGACTCTCAAGAGTCCTCTCAAAACCTTCAATTCTATGGCACTTAGCCTTCTTTATGGTCCATCCAACTCTCACATTCATACACTACTACTGGAAAAATCATAGCTTTGACTACATGGACTTTTGTCAGCAAAGTGATATCTCTGCTTTTTAACATGCTGTCTAGATTTGTCATAGCTTTTCTTCCAAGGGGCAAGCGTCTTTTAATTTTTTGACTGCAGTCACCGTCCACAGTGATTTTGGAGTTCAAGAAAATAAAATTTGTCACTCTTTCCACTTTTTCCTCATCTATTTGCCATGAAGTGATGGGATCAGATGCATTACCTTGCTAGCATATGGAAGGAGTCCAATTGTGCAGTAGTTTGAACATTCTCTGGCATTGCCCTTCTTTGGGACTGGAACGAAAACTGACCTTTTCCAGTCCTGTGGCCACTGCTGAGTTTTCCAAATGTGCTGGCATACTGAGAGGAGCACTTTCACAGCATCATTTTTCAGAATCTGAAATAGCTCAGCTGGAATTCCATCACCTTCACTAGCTTTGTTAGTGGTAATGCATGTGGCTTTCTTGATAATGCTCTCCTCCTAGCCCTTATTCATCTCAAGAACAACTACTCAACAATTAAGACTTCACTCGAACATCATTTGTCTAAAGGCCTATCTAACTCTCCAAAGGCATTAATTCTAACTCCCCAGTTACTCTTTAATACACGCAATGTGCTTTCAGGGACAACAACCAGACTTCAGCTGGTGAGTTTATTAAAATTTACATTGTTAGGCCCCACACCCAGAGTGTTGATTCAGCAGGGCTGAGTTAGGGCCCAGGAATGAGCATTTCTAACAACTCCAGATGGTGATGGTGATGCTTATCTGAGGACCACACTGTGAGAGCGGCTGAGTTAGCACTATGAGACCCCTTGATGGTGGGGCCTATGATTTACTCACCCTTGCATCTCAAAGGCTCAAACACAGTCCCTGGCACATAGCAGTGTTCAGAACTGGAGGGCATGGCAATCCACTCCAGTGTTCTTGCATGGAAAATCCTATGGACAGAGGAGCTCCAGTCCATTGGGTCGCACTGAGTCAGACACGACTGAAGTGAGTTAGCACACACGCAACCGTATTTATTTTACCTTTTTAAATAAAGAAAACCCTGATACAGAGAACAAACTAGTGGGGAGAAGGAAGCAAGGAGGGGCAACATAGGGGTAAGGGAGTAAAAGGGACAAACTATTAAGTATTAAATAAGTTCTCAGGATATACTGTACAACACAGGAAACATAACCAACATTTGATAATAAGCAGGGTATAATCTCTGTAAATTGTGAATCGCTATATTGTACACCTGTGACTCATATATAAATAACACTATAGATCAATGAAACTTCAACAAAAATAAAGAAAAACACACCTTTCCCCTACACGTGGCTAACCTCACTAACATGATGTGCAGTTACATGGACTCTGATGACTATTTTTTTTGTTTATACCTTTATGAAATCTGGAAACCTTAATGAATACAAGGTGAAAATGTGAAAAATCCAAGGTTTTTATTTCCCCATACACACTCTTTGTGAAAAGCTCTCCACGTTTTACATTACCATTGTAACTTCTCTGTTACTCCAGGCAACAGGAGATAAAGCCAGAAACAGGTGGAGATGGACAGAAGATACTTGGCTACTCTTTTGGCTCCCACATTTCCAGTGTTAAAAGACGAGATTGTTTTCCCTTCAGGGCTTTTAACTCTGTCTCTCCTGTCCACACGACAGGGTGGCCTGGCAGTGCTAAACCCAGGAGCAGTGCCCGGGTCACCCGACCTTCAAGGCTTACTCACGACCTTCCTGGTAACAGTGACCACCAACTTCCCAGGCACACCCTCAAGCCAGTTGGTGAGAAGGTTACTGGAATCCAGGCAAGAGAAGAAGCAATTCCACATGCCAAGATTGGGAAGATGTCCCAAACACACATGACTTGGGAGGGGAAGGCGCAGGGAGAAAGGCTCTCCAGGGGGACAAGGGAAGCAAACATACAGAGGTGTTAAAATACACAGCATGTCCCAGCGACAGTGAAAGCCCAACAGCAGGAACATAACGTGCGACGGAGAGACACCTGGAGGAGACGCTGGGGTCTGAAACACCACGCCACAAAGATGGGTCTGTAATGTGGACACAGTAACTCCTGTCAAAGGGGAGTGAGAGTGATCATCTACATGTTGGGTAACAATTCTGGTGGCTGAATGGATGATAAGGAGACGCTAGTGGGGCGAGGGGGCAGGCTTCCTTGGCGGCCCAGTAGTTAAGACTCCCTACTTCCATTGCAAGGGGCACAGGTTCAACCCCTGGTTGGGGACATAAGATCCCACGTGTCGCATGGCACAGTTAAAAATTTTTTTCTTTTAATAAAATAAAAAACAAAATAAGGAGGCTCTGGAGGAGATGTGCTCTGTGTTACTGATACTCAGAGAAATGCCAAGTGAACCGGCAAAGGAAACATGAAGCAAACTACAATTTATATACCGGTATGCCTTTCTTGATCCAACTGTGAAGTAGAGGCTTTTTATATTCTCTTTCCATTCAATCTCTCATTTCAGAAATAACGCAGGTAAATAATTGAAGCAATAAGGACCAGAGAAATCAAAAGCTAGACCTCTTCAGAGCAAGGGAGCCAGACAAGTGTTTGGAGGTTTGATCCTGACCTTTAAAGATAAGAGAGACTTCACCAGGAGGAGCAGCGCCATTTATAGTTATTGGGGTCATGAAGCCTTTGCAGAAGAGTTCAATTTACCGTGCTCTTTAACAGCCAAAATCTTCTGAAATGCACTTTAATCCCAAATTAACAACACACAAGTGATTATACTGAGCAAACTGGTAGAAAGAGAATGAAAACACACACATCGGTTCTGCCACAGATAACTTCAATCTCTGAGAACAGATCAAGTAATATGATATCTGGGTTTCCCTGGTGGCTCAGCGATAACGAATCCACCTGGCAATGCAGATGTGGGTTCGACCCCTGAGTGGGGAAAATCCCCTAGGGAAAGGAATGGCAACCCACTCCAGTGTTCTTGCCTAGAATATCCCATGGACAGAGGAGCCTGGCGGGCTCCAGTCCATGAGGTTGCAAAGAGTCGGACATGACTGTGCGACTGAACAACAACAACAATTTGGTATCTGTTTCAACTGCGATTAGGTTTTACAGTCTGTACTTTGAGTTTGAAGAAACAATTCCTACTAAACTTTCAAAACTCAAGCCTTTCTATAAGAACAATTTCCCAACACATATGAAAAAAAAGCAGTAAATTAAAAGAAAGAAATCAATCCCCAAATGGCTTAGGAGAGAGGTTTTAATTATGCTTTAAGAGGATGGTGATATAGACAATAAATGTATGGACACCAAAAGTGGGGAAAGAGAGGGTGGAATAAATTCAGATATTAGGACTGACATATATACACTCCTGATTCTATGTATAAAATAGATAACTAATGAGAACCTACAGTATAGCACAGGGAAGGAAATCCAAAAAAGAGGGGCTTCCAGATGTTCAAGCTGGTTTTAGAAAAGGCAGAGGAACCTGAGATCAAATTGCCAACATCCGCTGGATCATGGAAAAAGCAAGAGAGTTCCAGAAAAACATCTATTTCTGCTTTATTGACTGTGCCAAAGCCTTTGACTGTGTGGATCACAATAAACTGTGGAAAATTCTGAAAGAGATGGGAATACCAGACCACCTGACCTGCCTCTTGAGAAACCTATATGTAGGTCAGGAAGCAACAGTTAGAACTGGACATGGAACAGACTGGTTCCAAATAGGAAAAGGAGTTCGTCAAGGCTGCATATTGTCACCCTGTTTATTTAACTTATATGCAGAGTACATCATGAGAAATGCTGGACTGGAAGAAACACAAGCTGGAATCAAGATTGCCGGGAGAAATATCAATAACTTCAGATATGCAGATGACACCACCCTTACGGCAGAAAGTGAAGAGGAACTAAAAAGCCTCTTGATGAAAGTGAAAGAGAAGAGTGAAAAAGTTGGCTTAAAGCTCAACATTCAGAAAACGAAGATCATGGCATCTGGTCCCATCATTTCATGGGAAATAGATGGGGAAACAGTGGAAATAGTGTCAGACTTTATTTTTTTGGACTCCAAAATCACTGCAGATGGTGACTGCAGCCATGAAATTAAAAGACGCTTACTCCTTGGAAGGAAAGTTATGACCAACCTAGATAGCATATTCAAAAGCAGAGACATTACTTTGCCAACAAAGGTTCATCTAGTCAAGGCTATGGTTTTTCCAGTGGTCATGTATGGATGTGAGAGTTGGACTGTGAAGAAAGCTGAACGCCGAAGAATTGATGCTTTTGAACTGTGGTGTTGGAGAAGACTCTTGAGAGTCCCTTGGACTGCCAGGAGATCCAACCAGTCCATTTTGAAGGAGATCAGCCCTGGGATTTCTTTGGAGGGAATGATGCTAAAGCTGAAACTCCAGTACTTTGGCCACCTCATGGGAAGAGTTGACTCATTGGAAAAGACTCTGATGCTGGGAGGGATTGGGGGCAGGAGGAGAAGGGGACGACAGAGGATGAGATGGCTGGATGGCATCACCGACTCGATGGACTTGAGTCTGAGTGAACTCCGGGAGTTGGTGATGGACAGGGAGGCCTGGCATGCTGCAATTCATGGGGTTGCAAAGAGTTGGACACGACTGAGCGACTGAACTGACTGAACTGAACTGACTGATGTGTATACGTATGGCTGATTCACACTGGTAAACAGCAGAAAATTACACAACATTGTATAGCAGTTATACTCCAATAAATATTTAAAAAATAAAAAAATATGAGGAGGATAATTGGCTTATATACTGATCTATCGTAACTCCAAGATCATACAGAGAAACAAATTAATTATCAACTAAGATTGTCAGGGCACATGCTACTCATATATGTGAATTGTCTCTGTTAACTGAAGCTTAATGTTTTTAAATGAGCAAAGTTAGTTTAATTTCTTAAAATCTATTTTGAAAGGGAAGGAAAGCATTGTTAAATGTTACATAACTTCTATATCCAGCCAAGATGAAATAACAGACCAGATCTATAAACCCAAATGAAACTATCTTTTCAAACCATAGTTGATTTACAGTATTGTGTTCCTTTCAGGTGTACAGCAGAGTGATTCAGTTTTACATAATTTTTTGCCGATTCTTTTCCCTTACAGGTTATTACAAAATGCTAAGAATAGTTTCCTAAGGTATAAAGTAGGTCCTTATCGGTTATCTATTTTATATATAGTAGTATAATCCCAACCTCTGGACCCATCCTCTGGACCTCTCTTTCTCCTTTGGTAACCATAAATTTGTTTTCTATGTCGGTGAGTCTATTTCCGTTTCGGAAATAAGTTCATTTGTATCTTTTTTCAGATTGCACATTTGTCTTTGGCATACCACACTTTGTATGATAATGTCTAGGTCCGTCCATACGGCTGCAAACGACATTGTCTCATTCTTTTTTCACAGCCGAGTAATATCACACACACAAATATATATCACTTAGGTTGCTCTCATGTCTTGGCTATTGCAGATGTGCTGCTGTGAACACTGGGGTGCATGTATCTTTTCGAATTATACTTTTCTCTGGATATATGCCCAGAAGTGGGACTGCACAATCGTATGATAACTCTATTTTACCCATTCTTAAAAATGGACAAAATATATGAAACAAGGTTTCTGAGACCTTGGACAGCAGCACAGGATAGTGACCTCTATTAGGCTGCAAACAGAGAAGGTGAACCAAACGAGTCCCAGGAGAGGGAACCCAGGAGGAGCCCAAGGTCTCCCAGGGTGGAGGAGAGGAGCTGAAATAGATTACATGCCACCCTGCCATTTGAAACGAGCATGGCAAAGAGTTTCCCGAATGCAGAACCATTTGTTTTCCTGATGACAAAGGGTCACCCGTTATTATGTTGTGAAGTCTCTGAAGACCATGGTTAGGAGCTAGAAATATCTCTTCTCAACACCACTGAAGTCTTTAAATTCAGGCATGCTCTTATACTGGATCTGCTCTCTTCCTAACAGGTTGCTACCACCCCTGACACCAGCCCTCAGATGATGTACTTTCATTGAGGTTATAGTTCACTGCACCTTCCATTCTTATGACTCCCAAACCCCAAAGTCCCCAGCGGCAGGCTCTGTCCCACATCCGCCCCGATCCTCCAGAATGAAGCCAAGAGCACTGGTGCGGGGACTGCTACAGCGTCTGGGTTAGCAGTTTGACCTCTCGGATGGTCTGTGTTCTGCGGGGTACAGTTTGCCAGACAGGTGACCTCCACCTAGTCCACAATGAAGAACTGCTGGATTCATCCGTTCATTCATTCATTAACAAATGAATGATTCACCAGGGTTAAAAGTCGCAAGTACCTTCTTTCCCAAATTTCTAATCTATTCATGCTTGGATCAGCCTAAACCAGACCAGTCAGACATCCTTCTGTACCAAGCAGACTACTTTGCTTTCGAAAAGCAATCTCCAACGTTCATTATTGGGCCCCACTCACTACACTGAATCCATTGGTAGAGGAACAATGGAATCCACGGTTCTACAGTGGCGATTTCAGATTTCAATCTGAAAACAATCTCCATGTCTAAAACTAACATCCATCTTCATTCAAGTCAGCCTCTGAAAGGCCCTTAGACCAAGAGTTTAAAGCAACAAGGTAGGGCTCTTTTATGGTCCTAGGAATGCAACATTACTCTAAACATATGTGTCTCTAAGGCCAAAAAATGCCTTGTCAAGCAATGTAAACAAATTGTAATTAACTCATTGGAGAAGGAAATGGCAACCCACTCCAATGTTCTTGCCTGGAGAATCCAGGGACAGGGGAGCCTGGTGGGCTCCTGTCTATGGGGTCACATAGAGTTGGACATGACTGAAGCGACTTAGCAGCAGCATGGAAAATGGCCCATCTAACTGTCATATAAAAAGGACCAATGGGAAGAAAGCCCTGAGTCACATACTTCTGCTCTAAGTAGCATTACAATGACTTTATTAAAAACCATAATAATAACTTTCTTTCACATAGCAATTTACAGATTACGGGACAGAACTGATGAGCAACTCCCATTCATTGTTCAGAAGCAATTTTATGACACAGATGGACTTATTTACAAAATCAGAAATAGAGACACAGATAAAGAAAACTGACAGTTACCAGGAGGGAAGGGGGCAATAAATTGGGAGATTGAAACTGACATATAAACACTACCATATATAAAACAGATAATTAATAAAGACCTACTGTATAGCAAAGGGAACTCTTACTCAGGGCTCTGTGGTGCCCTAAATGGGAAGGAAATCCAAAAAGAGGGGATATATGTACATGTGTAACTGATTCACTGTGCTGTAGAGCAGATATAACTGTATAAAGCAACTATACTCCAATAAAAAAAAAATTTTTTTTAATTGGTCTGGTGTTTCTCAGCCCTTCTTTACCTCATAAATTCCTACCCTGGCATCAGGATCTTCTCACATGCCACCTCCTCACTGAAGCCTTCCTTCCTATCTATTCCACCTGCTATTGTCCCAGAGAACTCTATTCCCATCCCCACATCAGCTCCCACTCCTCTACAGTGCAAGGAGCCATTCATTTCCTGGCCTCTGATATGTCTAGCACTATCTCTGGTGGTAGCCGTCACTTGATAAATAACCCTTATCTCAAATGATGTATTCAATTATTTTAAACACAGAAACTTCTAAATACTTGCAGCCAACTCTAAAATATGTACATTGAATCCACCTGCCAATACAGGAAATATGGGTTCAATCCCTGGGTCAGAAGATCCCCAGGAGAAGGAGATGGGAACCCACTCCAGTATTCTTGCCTGGAGAATTCCATGGACAGAGGAGCCTGGCGAGCTACAGTCCATGGGGTCACAAAGAGTCAGACACGACTTAGCGACTAAATAACAACAAACACAAGCCTACCTTAAGCATATGTGTCAAGCTGTAAATGCTTCGTCTCCTTTTCTTCCAGATATCTTACTCTTTCTCTCCCAAGTTCTTGTCTATAAACTACATCTTACCCCTGACTAACTGTTCAGAAATCCTCCAAAGATCAAACCAGGGCTTCTCCAGGGAAGTCTGGCATGCTGCAGTTCAAGGGGTTGCAAAGAGACTTAGCGACTGAACAACAATCACCACCACCACTCTGGCACCACTGGCATTGGAGCTGGGTTAAGTCTTTGTCATGCGGGGTGGAGGGGTTCCACACATTGTAGAATACTTAATTTAGCAGCATCCCTCACCTCTACCCACTAGATGCCAGCAGCAAACCCCACATTGAGATAACGAAAAATAACACCAAACAATGCCAAATGTCTCCTGGAGAATGACTCAATCTCCAGTCGAGAACTGATGATCTAAATCAATCATTTAGTTATTTGATAACAAAGGCGGGTTCATGGTCATCCAGAGTTGAAACCTAAGCGTCAACTAATTCGTTATGATCAATTGGAAGTACTTGGCTGATTTCATACCCCCAGTACAGTGCCACATCGATTAGGGATGTCCGCCACCAACTGGGAAAGGGCAGTTTGCCATCTCCATTAACTCACCAGAAGCAGCTGGACAGAAGGAAGTAGTGGGCACAGTGTTTAAACTTGGACTTGGCCACAGAGAGATCCGATATCATCTTCCCTTGACTCCATAAAAGGAGCAACAGAAAGCTTAAAAGCGTTCTATTTTTTCTCTTTTAATGTATTACTATTTTTTAATTTTGGCTGCACTGAATCTCCAATGTGGCACACAGGCTTTCTCCAGATGTGAAGCACGGGCTTCTCTTGCTGCATCAGCTTAGCATGAGTTAGTTGCCTCGTGGCATGTGGGATCTGAAGACCCTGACCAGGGATGGAACCCACGTCCCCTGCGTTGGAAAGCAGATTCCCAACAACTGGACCACCAGGGAAGTCCCTCTGTTCTTTCGAATGCATCTCACTGGTAACATTCTCTGAAATGATACCTAAAAGAATTCATAGTTGGCCAGTCATTAATATTTATAAGCTTCTTCTGCTATCTGAGCACACTGTACACCATTGAAGGCTGGAAAGAAATAGAGCTGACTGCATCCACAGTCTCAAAAAGCTGGCAGTACTGAATGCTAACCCAGAAACCATAATTTTCATGAAAGGAAATAGAACCACTTGCTTCTGTACCATATAATCTATGTGTAAAGAGAAAGGGAGAGTGGGCTGTCTCCAAAAACCACTGGTTGTTCAAGAATATAATGGCTAGTGCAGAACAAACCAAACTGAGAAGGAACAAAACCATGGATTACGTCTCTTTCTGATTATCAACAGGTTTTGATTACCCACAATGTAACTTCAAACGATTACTGAACCACCACGTGCCTTAGTCTCTGTTTCCTGCATCTGGTAAAACCTCTTCCTTGTGTTGTTAGGATGAGGATATAAGATCATAACAAAGGCCATATACTAAGATTTTCTTAGTTGATATTGCTTGGTGTGTGTGTGTGCGCGCGCATGCATTCAGTCATGTCCAGCTCTCAGTGACCCTCTTAGATTGTAGCCCACCAGGCTCTGTGTCCACAGGATTCTCCAGGCAAGAATACTGGAGTGGGTTGCCATATCCTCCTTCAGGGGATCTTCCCACCCAAGGACTGAATTAGCACCTCTTCTGTCTCCTACACTGGCAGGTGGATTCTTTATCACCTGTGCCACCTAAGAAGCCTGAGATCATTTGGTGTCAGTACTAAATTCAAACTAGAAGGTATCCACTAGCCTCTCTCATATTTGCCTATAACTTAGCAACTGATGATGTTGAGAAATTAAAAACCTCAAAAAGTATGACCCAAAGCCTCTGTACTCACAATCCAGTTGCTCTTTACAATTGCGATTTGCTCAAACCATATCTCATGCAGATCCAAATGTCTCTTCTCACTCCACTAACTGGGTGTAGTTAAGGAAAACAGATCACTATGTTTTCCTTCCCTAACCCCATGTCTGCTTTTAGTATAACAATGTGGCACCCCACTCCAGTACTCTTGCCTGGAAAATCCCACAGAAGGAGGAGCCTGGTAGACTGCAGTCCACGGGGTCTCGAAGAGTCCGACACGACCGAGCGACTTCACTTTCACTTTTCACTTTCATGCATTGGAGAAGGAAATGGCAACCCACTCCAGTGTTCTTGCCTGGAGAATCCCAGGGATGGGGGAGCCTGCTGGGCTGCCGTCTCTGGGGTCGCACAGAGTCGGACACGACTGAAGCGACTTAGCAGCAGCAGCAGCAGCAGCATGACATAAAATAAACCCAAATCCTTGGCCTTTTTGAAACTCACAACATAAAGGACCAAGTCAGTAGCAGACACTGTCAGAGTTTTCATGGTCTCAATCTAATCAGAAGAGATTCAGATCAGATCAGATCAGTCGTTCAGTCGTGTCCAACTCTTTGCGACCCCATGAATCGCAGCACACCAGGCCTCCCTGTCCATCACCAACTCCCGGAGTTCACTCAGACTCACGTCCATCGAGTCAGTGATGCCATCCAGCCATCTCATCCTCTGTCGTCCCCTTCTCCTCCTGCCCCGAGTCCCTCCCAGTATCAGTCTTTTCCAATGAGTCAACTCTTCGCATGAGGTGGCCAAAGTACTGGAGTGTCAGCTTTAGCATCATTCCTTCCAAAGAAATCCCAGGACTGATCTCCTTCAGAATGGACTGGCTGGATCTCCTTGCAGTCCAAGGGACTCTCAAGGGTCTTCTCCAACACCACAGTTCAAAAGCATCAATTATTCGGTGCTCAGCCTTCATCACAGTTCAACTCTCACATCATGTATGACCACAAGAAACAGGGACAACCCAAATGTCCGTCTAGTCAAGGCTATGGTTTTTCCAGTGGTCATGTATGGATGTGAGAGCTGGACTATAAAGAAAGCTGCACGCTGAAGAATTGATGCTTTTGAACTGTGGTGTTGGAGAAGACTCTTTTGAGAGTACCTTGGACTGCAAGGACATGCAACCAGTCCATCCTAAAGGAAATTAATCCTGGGTGTTCACTGGAAGGACTGATGCTGAAGCTGAAACTCCAATACTTTGGCCACCTCATGCGAAGAGTTGACTCATTGGAAAACACTCTGATGCTGGGAGGGATTGGGGGCAGGAGAAGGGGACGACAGAGGATGAGATGGCTGGATGGCATCACTGACTCGATGCATCTGGTACCATCACTTCATGGGAAATAGATGGGGAAACAGTGGAAACAGTGTCAGACTTTATTTTTGGGGGCTCCAAAATCACTGAAGATGGTGACTGCAGCCATGAAATTAAAAGACGCTTACTCCTTGGAAGGAAAGTTATGACCAACCTAGATAGCATATTCAAAAGCAGAAACATTACTTTGCCAACAAAGGTCCATCTAGTCAAGGCTATGGTTTTTCCTGTGGTCATGTATGGATGTGAGAGTTGGACTGTGATGAAGGCTGAGTGCCAAAGAATTGATGCTTTTGAACTGTGGTGTTGGAGAAGACCCTTGAGAGTCCCTTGGACTGCAAGGAGATCCAACCAGTCCATTCTGAAGGAGATCAGCCCTGGGATTTCTTTGGAAGGAATGATGCTAAAGCTGACACTCCAGTACTTTGGCCACCTCATGAGAAGCGTTGACTCATTGGAAAAGACTTTGATGCTGGGAGGGATTGAGGGCAGGAGGAGAAGGGGACGACAGAGGATGAGATGGCTAGATGGCATCGCCGATTCAATGGACATGAGTTTGAGTAAACTCTGGGAGTTGGTTATGGACAGGGAGGCCTGGCGTGGTGCAGTCCGTGGGGTCACAGAGTCAGACACGAGTGAGCAACTGAACTGAACTGAACTGAAAGTCTTCAGTGGGTTTAAAGAGACAAACCATCCACTGTTGCTAGCTCATAAGGAAAGCAGGCATAGTTCTTGTGCTCTGCATTCTGGTCCCCAGGACCCCATTATGTAAGGAGCTTGTTGTTGTCTAGTCGCTAAGTCATGTCCAACTCTTGTGACTCCATGGACTGTAGCCCACCAGGCTCCTCTGTCCATGGGATTTCCCAGGCAAGAATACTGCTGTAGGTTGTCATTTCTTCCTCCAGGGGCTCTTCCCCATGCAGGATCGAACCCTGCATTGGCAGGCAGATTCTTTACCACTGAGCCACCTGGGAAGCCCCATATAATGAAGTATTACAGGGAAATACCCTGGTGTGTTCCATGAAGCAGAAAAGCTGCAACAAGATGCTTCTGGGGCCACTGGGAAGAAGGGATGACAACCCTGACCTGTTAATCAGTTGATCTGAAGAGTTCAACATGTATTTCCAAACCTAGAATACAGGCAGAAGAATCAATTACTATTGTTCAACTTCCCTTTTCACTTTGGAAGCACTTGCCTGCATTTTTTTTCCTTGTAAAAAGGAAAAAAACTCTTCTCCCATGAAAACTCTTCTCCCAGCACAAGAGAAGCATAGACTATCAGGGCTGGGGAATATTTAGCAACAATTATAGAAAGCATCTCTCAAAGTGTGATCCAAGTATCCCCCTACATCAGAATTACATGCAAACTGTTTAAAATGCAGATTCATGGGTTGGTGTTCCACAAATTCATTCTCTTTTCATCTGGCTTATATTGCCTCTGGTTTATATTTCTCTCCTTGGAAGAGAGATGTGACCATGTGACTTGATCCTAGCCAGTGGAATGTGAGTGAATGAAGAGATGTGCCCTCCCTCATGCAAGCCTTCAGGCTTTTTGCCCTTCCATGACTTGACTCACGTGCCAATCGTGGAAGGTGCTGATGGGGATGGCAGAGCCACAATAAGGAAGGAGCCAGGGTCTTAGCCAGGGCAAAGAGTTCCCTCTTAGACATCAACAGGATAAGAATCCAGAATCTTGTTAAAGAAAAAATTTATTCTGACACTTTTTACAACAGTAAGGAAGACCTAATTCAAGACTACTATGGTAAGGGTATAATAATAGAAGACAGAGATCAAGTTCAATTCTGAATGCAAGGAGGACAAGTAGGGATTTATGGCCACGGTGTAGGGTGAGAAGTCACAGTGGATATAAAATTACTAACAGCAAATATCAAGAGTAGGGGGGGTTTTGCCAAACTTGCCTAACAGGATTCTTGCTAAAGACAGGCGAAGGGTACAGACATCAAAGGTAGGGGATGAGGAATTTGATCAGATATCAAGAGTGGTCAGATATCAAGGGTAGGGGATAAATGAGCAGGATACTTTGCTAAGACTGGGCCCAGCTGACCAAAAAGAGAACCAGAGGCCAAAGACGATTCCTAGCTGAAAAGAGGGCTCAGAGGAGCCTGACTAAACTTTGGTCAAGGAGAGAGGCTTTGTCAGTGGAAGGTCTTGGAATTCTGCACTTTACCAATCTCATTAGAAAATAAGCCACAGGAAAGATACCCTACACCAGGCCACACAGGCAAATACTGGAAAGAGCCAGGACTAGAAGTCTCCAAGAGATCTGTCTGCAGGTTTGATCCTGTGTTTCAATGAAATAATAACTAAATAACAAGTTCAAAGGTATCTCTATGCATGTACTTTATCCAAGATTGAAACAAACTTTTAATGATCCTGGAGCAATTTAAACAGAAAGCATCCCTGCTGAAAATATAGAAAACATGGACTCTCATCTTTTCTTTCATAGCTCAAACTCTGAAAAACTAAAGAAAAGAAGGATGGGAAGGAATGGGTTACCAAAAAGCCTAACAAGGGGCATGGCCAGGCCTGTCAGATTCCCCAGCTGCCTGCAGTCATTGGGAATAATTAGACCCGCTAGCTAGTAACAGGCAAGAAATAATGAAGAGAGAATTCAGGGCCAACTCCCCAGAGATGCAAAGATGTCCCCATGGTCCCAAACACTTCTTAGAATTGGGTTCAGAGTCTATTCATGCTTAAACAAAGGACCTGGTTATTTGGAAAGGGATTTTTAAAAAATAATCCGGCAGGACTTCCCTGGTGGTCCAGTGGTGAAGAATCCCCCCCACCAATGCAGGAGACACAGGTTCGATCCCTGGTCCAGGAAGATATCACATGCCACGGCAACTAAGCCCATGTGCCACCGGGACTGAAGCCTGCACACTGCAACTGTTGAAGCCCACATACCCTAGAGCCTGTGCTCTGCAACTGGGGAAGCCACCACCGTGAGAAGCTCCCACACTGCAACTAGGGAGTAACCCCCAACTGCCGCAACTAGAGAAAGCCCATGTGCAGCAACAGAGACCCAGAGGGGCCGAGTTAAATAAAAATTATTTTAAAAAATCAAGGCAGAGTTTAGAGTTAATATTCCTTCAGTTCACTCTCCTGCTTCTAACCTCTTTTGCCTGACCTGGCAAATCTGCTTCTTGAAGCCCTACTTGTTCATCAAGCCCCATTTAAATGCCCCCTTGGAAGAAATCTCACTTTCCCCACTGGCCCAATCGTTGGAATAAAATCCCCAGATCTGAGATGCCTGTGGGCCAAGCTGTGAATCTCTTCTAGCATCTGAAGTATCATTTCTGATATGTTTATTTGGGACCAAAAGAATCATATTTTATAAACATGGTTTCTATGACCCTTGAATGATTCTGGTTTTCCAAGTCTTTGATCTCAAGTCAGCTAAGAGGATCCCTACCCCTCTTGCAAATCCCAATTTGGACGGCATGGCAGGCAACATAAATCTGACCAGTTATGCAACACAGAACATCAGACAGAGCCAACTCCCTTGCCAGTCATTTAGAGCATAGTTCATAAGAGCTGGACTTCATGGAGTGCAGCCTCCCTACAGACAAAGAGAAGGCACAGTCTGGAACTTCCTCATCCCTAGACCCTCCTCAGTCTCAAATTTAAATACCTGGGAGGATAGAAACTGATGAGATTTCATTAAGTGAAAAATTTCATGAAAATCAATTCTAACCTCTTTAGCTCCCAGCAATGGGGCCTGTGTTTATAAGGACAGCATTGAAGATAAGCTCTCCCAGGAAAATGACAACAGGAGTGATCAAACAACTTTTCATACACTCTCTGAAGAAGAGGCTATGATTTAGAATTTGCACTGGCTTTCCTGTCATCGAAAAGCATGGTGCTGAGTCAGCCAGCTCATAGAGACAGCGGCTAAGGAATATACAGCTGCCTGACTTACAAATACTAATGAAGGCAGGTTTCCACTAACTTCCTTATTGCATTAAATTTCAAAGGCGGAATGGAAGTATCTACAATGCCACAATGGTTTTAAAAGCATGAGGGATTTGGATTAATGAATTTCATGCTTATGTTCTGGGAATTTACAAGGGGAAAATTCAGAATAGATGACTAATTGCTGCAATATTAATTTCATATTTACATTCCCCAAAAGCACTGAAGTGAAATTTGTCAGCTGGAGGAAAAAGAGGCTGGGCTATTTATCAAGACCTCGGATAAATAACGATCTAATATCTGAATGAACTGGAGACTGCCATTAAATAGGTAACAATAAAAGAAATATGTCAGCAATCCTTTCTAAGAATAAGAGGGTGCAAACACAACTACCGCTTCTGCTGTAGACTATTTTATTGACAGTAAACAGGTATCATTTCCATGGGAAATGTCCTGTGGCATATGGGATGTAACACCAAACAAATGTCACAGGCTAACGTGAAAGATGGTCTCTGGTGATGATGGTGATGAGCGAATCTTAACTCTGAGCAAAACACTTAATCCAGGGCCTCAGTTTCTTAATCTGTATCAAGAAAAACTCGAGTTCATTTTACCGCTATACCCCTGCTGGCTTTCACAGTCTGTAACACCATGATAAACTTTACTCCGGGTAGTACAAGGGTCTTCTAGAATGTTCTTTAACCACAGTTCTTTCTTACCACATTTGGGTTTTGCTGAAGGAGGTACAGTGCTCACTCCAAAAGACTCCTTCGTGCAACATTAAGTTTTGTGGAAAATAATCTGACAAATCAAGATGTAAAGCTTCCCCTTGTCATCCTGGAAGTTGTCTATATTCGCAATTAAAAGAAACTCAGGCCCTTAGCAACTGCACAGAATTCTGGCTATTGTCACAAAGGCTGCCCCACCACAGCCTACGTGGCTAAGATCTCAGACACTCAATCTCCTGGCAACGTCTGAAATCCTGTTCTCTTCAGAGGAAACATAGGATATCCCAAATTCTTGTAAACGCCAAGAATTAATTTAAGACTACCATCCATTGCTTCCTGAGTCGGAATATACCCGCTGAGAATTTATCACCTAGCCCTCCTGCTACAGGGAGAGGAATACAGTCTCAGGGAAGCTGGGAGCAAAGGGAAGATTAGGGGTTTTGTTAGTTGCACTTCTGGTTGGGGTTTGGGGGAGGGTGGTTTGGGTGCAGCGGGTGTTGTTTAACTCAGCCTTTAGCAGAAATTTCTGCAGCTGACAATTAGAAGCAACCTCTGGTGCTGTTATCTATTGAAAACCACTATGTGAGGTCTGGCTCTACCATCTCTCATGACACAGACACCCATTCCAAGGGCGGAGGTAACACGTACCACTTCCGTCCCACGCTCACTCTCAGAGAGCTCACCAGGCCGCGAGTCCGCATCCTGGCTTTCGTGGTGCACGAGGGCCACACAGGACTGCAAGCGCCTGGGTATTACTTAAAGACAAGGGCATGAAGAAGTGTGAGTGAGAGAGGTGCAGAGAAGGCAAAGGAAAAAGAAGAGAAATGCAGAGCACCCCAGCGCAGCAATGGCAGGTCGTCACTGACCACACTCAGGTAACGAGACAGTGGAGGGCCCCACGGCAGCATCCCGGCCACTCTCCGCCGGCGCACAAGCCTTTTCAACCCACACTACAACCAGTGCGCTGCTCGTTTTCAATGAGAACAAATGCAAGGAACGGAAAAGCTGCAACCCTTGCAGTAAAATCAAAGCAAAACAGTTTAGTTTGAAAGGAAACAACAATTTATTCAGCATAAAACCTGATGCTTAAAAAAAAAAACTAGATTTAATTAAAAAAAAAAAGACAGGGTAGCTGGAGACATTCTTGGAAACTCCAGGCTGGGCTTGAGAGACCAGTGGATTTGCTTGTTATGAAGGATTTCGTGTTAAAACTAAAGATATCAATACTGCCCTGGACCTTACGAACCACAGTTATTCAGGTCATTTTGGATCCTAGCTAGGTTAACAGTAAGAAAGAAAAGCAAGGAGTGGGAAGGAAAGAAGAGACAATGATTGGGAAAAGGCAGAGGAAAGGAAGAAAGTAGACCAAGGAAGAAGAAGTTTTCCTAAAGTCATTGAAAAATTATTGGAAAAGGAGGAAGACTGTAAGAAGGAGCTACCTGTGTTAAAAACTGAGCTGTGAGTTCAGAGATAAAGAACAAAGGAAATCAAATGGAAGTAAAGACTATGGCTCAGATAGGAGCTGTAGCCGGACGGCCGCTGATCTGACAAATATGGAGACAGGCTGGAGACCTGGTTCGGGCACTTATGTCGGTCTGAGTTCCCAAGAGACACAGGAAGGAAAAATACACATACACATTCACGCACACATACATACATCTGGCACATTAAGCAGACATTAAGCTTCCCTTTGCCTTTCTGGAAGTTGTCTGTATTTACAATTAAAGGAACCCAGACCCTCAGCAACTGCAGTATCTATATAGACATATATAGAGAGACACACAGGGAGATTCTGTATGAGGAATTGGTCCACCTACAACTGTGAAAGCTGACAAATGCAAGCTCTGCAAGTGGCAAGCTGAAGACCAAAGACAGCTGAGGGTATAGCTCCAGCCCAAGGTCAAAGGCAGAAGAGGCCAGTGTCCCAGCTCGGTGGTAAAGTCAAGCAGGAGGCATTCTCCCTTTATGGCGACAGCATCTGCTTGTTGGTACATTTAGGCCTTTGGCTGGTTGGACAAGGCCCACCCACACTGGGTAGAGCAGTCTGCTTCATTCAGTCGATTCAGAAACATCCTTAGAGGGGATTCCCTGGTGGTCCAATGGTTAGGACTCCACATTCTCACTGCCAAGGGCCTGGGTTCACTCCTTGGCTGGGGAACTAAAATCCCACAAACCATGCAGCATGGCTGGAAAAAAAAAAAAAAAAGGACTTCCCTGGTGATCCAGAGGTTGAGAATCTTCCTGCCAATGCAGGGGACAGAGGTTCAATCCCCAGTCAGGGAAGACTTCATATGTGGCAGGGCAGCTAAGCCCATGAGCTGCAAACTTCTGAAGCTTGCATGCCCTCGAGCCCATGTTCCGCAACAAGAGAAGCCACCACAATGGAAGCCTGTACGCTACAACTAGAGAGCAGGCCCCACTGACGCAACCAGAGAAAGCCCACACACACAGCAATACAGACCCAGCACAGCCAAAAAGAAAGAAAGAAGAATTATCCAAACATCTGGGCACTGGGTAGCCCAGTCAAGATGTCACAGAAGAGTAACCATCACAACACTCAAGTGTTAGCAGGATCCAACATAAACCCATGAGAAACACTGGTAACTCCTAAAACATCGACGCTGGCCGAGATTCAAGGACAGAATCTAAGCTAGAAATGCCAAGTGGAGAAGCCCCAAAACAGGGGCCGATGGTGGAGGTGTTTCACAAACTCACCCTCAACTCCGCCTCTGACCTCAGTCTGCAACTTCCGTGTGGCCCAGGAATCTGAGAAGACATGGACACCTTCTACAAGAGGGGCTAGCAGACACCCAAGTTTTGGGCACGAGTTTTTCAGCTCTACCCAGTTAAGTCCCCTGACTTTTACTCTTAAAAACCCCTGTGACCAAGGTACGTGACCTCTCCTGGCCTTGGTTTTTCCATCTGTAATAGTAAGTGAGCCAAGAGCATTCACATACCCAGACTGTTCTGAACACTCCAGGAAGCAATGACGTTAAGGACTCAGTCCAAGGCTGGACATAGTAGGTGCTTAAAAAAATAGTAGCTGTTATTTTGCTTTGCTTCTTAATTGACTGCTAGTTCCCTCCACAACAATTCCACAGAAAAATACCAGCTACTTCCACCGTGAAAACTGCCAGGCAGTTGTTATAACACAACTCCCTTTTCTTTCTTCGGTAGGACTGGGTTTGGCATCAGGGCAACCTACTATATAAAGTACCAGGAGCGCTCCCTGCCAACTGACCAAGACTGGGCAAAAAATGCCCACACCCGGGCATAATTGGATTAGGCAGAAAAGCAAATATCTGGCGGGCTGTAAAAAAAGAGAGGGAAAGTGCATGGGGCCCGGGGACTCCCTCTGGGCCACCAGTCTGGTATCAGGCAGCAACCACACAACCAGCCTGCTCCCTCCAAAGAATTTATGAGATGATGAGAGGAGATGCCCGTGGAGAAAGCCGCTGTGGAAGGCAGGACGCCCTGGCCCGCGGGGAGCAACACTGCCCTTCTGCCCACTGGCTGTGCAGGAAGAAGGAAGGGGGAGGACGCAACTCCCTCCCTCCCAGAATATAAAGCCAACTCCATATCCAGCCCGAAGAACTGGAATCCTCCCAAACCACCTCCTTTCAAAGAGGCACATTTAGGCCTTCCCTAACACAAGCAACCAGAGCCTCTCTCCTGTTCCAGAAAAGCGAGTCCAAGATACTTCTCCCACTTGTCTCCTGGGTCCCCATGTAACCACGCAGGTCCATCCTCTAGAACCCCTGTTAGGAAGACTGGCTTTTTCTCGCAGGCACCCTGCTTGTCGCCCAGATCTAAGTGTCTTCAAGGCAGGACCAGTGCTTTTCTCTGCATGTTGCTTCCCAGGGCTTAAGAATGTGTGCAGAGCACACAGCAGACACCCAAAAGACCCTAACAAAGAGGAGTGTTGACCCACAGCGGGACCAGGGGCAGAGGACCATCTCTTCCCCTTAGAGAGTCCATCAAAAGAGTCCTGGCGGGCCTCAGACATCATTAAACTGCACCTAATCCATCCAGAAGTCAATTAAGTTCAGAAGCCAAACTAAGAAGTTAAGAGGAAAAAAGTTCCCACAAGATGGATAGGGCTGAGGCCCCACAAGCTAAGACAGGCCTTGTCATCTGTGTTATACCACGCGGTGATTTGCAGCTCCGAAGTGAACATAAATCAGGCCTCGAGCAGCAGGCGCGGCCAGTCGACTGGGCCACAGGCATCCTGGCGTTGCCCATGCATCACGCCTGCTGGTATCTGGGGGGTACCCAACCCCAGGCAGAGCCAGCCGAAGGGAGAGGCGCACCCGGTGACCCAGACTGCCAAACAGACCGCATGCATGATTTAATAGATCATATTTTTCTCATGCAGTTTTAAATTCAGATAATTCACCCCACATTACTTTAACAAAATATATATATATGCTCTGCGAGCAGGGACCTTTGCCAAGCCTATCCATGGTTGAGTAATCCAATTCAAGTGACCTTGATGAATCCAACACAAAGCCGGGGTGGTAAACGCTAGGTGTTCAGGAGGGCTCAGAGAAAGGAGTAATCAGGGGGCTCGGGGCTGGGGGGCAAGGGGATGATGTGGAATCTGTTGGGAAAGAATGGAAAAGAGGAGCTGAGGACATTATAAGACGGACAGACACACTCTGAATGCACAGGGCAAAAACGAGACAGACATCATCAGAAAATGAGACAGAGAAGCAACTTGCTCTTCAGGAACAGGTTGGACAATTAGGCGTACACCAGACTCTAGGAGAAATGAAATACCAGAGTCTCTGTGTGTGTGTGTGTGTCACAGACACAGAGAGATAGAGATTCAAGTCCATGTTTAGGAAGATAGGTTTCAAGGACATTTCAAAGAAAATTAGAGAGGACTTAAAAAGCGAAAGGTGAAATGCGAAATCAGTGAAATGAAAAAGACAAAGAAAAAGAGGTGTCAGTGTTAACACTCGGACTGAAAATCTGGTGGCTGGAAGACCAGTGCCCACACTAACAGTTACCAGGAAGCTGGAAGGGGCAAAATGGTGAGTTCTGGCTTCAGGGAGAACTTTCCAGATCAGTGAGTCATGCTCACAGTGAGGCCCCAAACACCCGCACCCCTGTGCCAGCCCCTCCCCTCCACTGTGGGCAGGGCCTGTAACTGGACTTTGACCAATGGAATATCAGAGCAAAGGTGCTGGGATGTCCCCAACTGAGGACAGTTCATTATGAAGACATCCACCTTAGCAGGCTGGGCCTTCGAAAAGAAAGCTCTCCAGGTTGCGAGCTGCCTGAGGAGGGGGCCGCGTGGTGGGGACAGAGGGCAACCCCTGGGTACTGAGTGACCTCCAGCTAATGTCCATAGCAATGCAGGCAGATCCATCCCACAACTGAGAGGAAAGGAATGAATTCTGCAGCACAGGGAAGAGCTCCGGGGCAGTTTCTTCCCCAGCCTCTTAGATGAGAGTGCAGCCTTGATGCCAGCCTTATCAAAGTGTGCTCGCCACTCAGTCGCATCCGACTCTGCCACCTCATGGACTATAGCCGGCCAGGCTCCTCTGTCCATGGGATTCTCCAGGCAAGAATACGGGAGCCAGGGAAGCTGCTCAGTCGTGTCCGACTCTGTGATCCCATGGACTGTAGCCTACCAGGCTCCTCCATTCGTGGAATTTTCCAGGCCAGAGTACTGGAGTAGGTAGCAATTCCCTTCTCCAGGGGATTTTCCCAACCCAGGGATCGAAACCGGGTCTCGTGCTTTGCAGGCAGACTCTTTACCACCTGAGCCACCAGGGAATAGCCTTGTAAGACCCACTCAAGTGCACCCAGACTCGACTCACAGGACTGTGAGAACACAAGTGTGTGTTAAGACCCTAAATTTGTGGGGGTTTGTTGTGAATCCCCCGGAAACTGGAGCAACTGGGCTGAAGATCAGTAGAGAGATCAGGTGTGGACATAAGTCCATCACACAGTGGATAAGAGCCCACGTGCTCGAAGCAAATGGCCTGGGGCTGAGCCCCGGCGCTTCCTAGCTGTGTGATTTATGTATTTGCTCTGTACTTCAGTTTCCTCATTCATAAAGTTCAAAAAAGAAATAAGAGTACCTATCATCCAAGGTTGTTACGCATGATTAAATTAATAACTGTTCAGCACTTAGAATAATACCTGCTCCGGAGAAGCCTAGTGGGCTGCAGTCCATGGGGTCGCTAAGAGTCAGACACGACTGAGCGACTTCACTTTCACTTTTCACTTTCATGCATTGGAGAAGGAAATGGCAACCCACTCCAGTGTTCTTGCCTGGAGAATCCCAGGGACGAGGGAGCCTGGTGGGCTGCTGTCTATGGGGTCGCACAGAGTCAGACACGACTAAAGTGACTTAGGAGCAGCCAGGGTAAGCACTACTGGGGGAGGGCGGGTGGATTAAATTCTCAAAGGCAGAAAGTGCTAAGAAAGGCGAAGCAAAAGGTAAAGCAATAAGCAAGCAGGGGAAAAAAGATGGACCAGGGGCAGTGAAAGCAGAGTCAGACAGGAAGAGGCCAGGAGGATGAACAAGATCATAGTCCAGAATCTCACTCCTCACTCCTCAGGACGGCAGAACTTCGATGGGGAACGTCAAGACATACAAGAAAAGGGGGGACCAAGGAAAAGTCATCAAGTGAGAGGGCGGTAGCAGAATGCAGACATTTCCATAAAGTGTGCATTTGGTTTTAATTTAGAATATTACAAAGTCCAAGTATAATAAATGGCTTTCAGACTTGGAGTTTAAAATATAGCTGTAGAAGTGGCTTTGATTCTTTTAGATGTCTCATAAAATGAAACTTTGTATATGCTAATGTATTGATGTAATAAAACTGAAACAAGATGACTCTCCATCTGAAATTTGTGGAGAGCTTAAAAATGCTTCCATATTTTTTGCTCATCTTGTGGCACTGCAGAACTTTGGTGCAGAGTTTATATTTAGCTAAACTGCTACGTTAACTAAGAAATGCATAAATCTTTTATTCTTAATAATTGTAATTCTAAATAAACTATGAAAAAATATTTTTTAAAGGGGTCCGCTCAAAAAAAAGGAGGGGGGAATTAACTGGCCTACAAAGACTGAATGACCTGGCCCCCCCAGCCTCCTTGCTCAGACACACGGGGATACTCCCTCCTCAAAGCCTTGGCACTGGTTCTTATTATTTCTTCCATAATGTTCTAGACACACACTTCCTTTCAGTGTTTGCCCAAAAGCCCCTTCTCATCAAACAAGTCCTGACCAACGTATTTTAAATGGTACCCCAATGCCCTTGCACCCTGCTTTTACCTATAGTGTTTATCTCCTTCTACCATTCTATACGATTCAGTGTTTGTTATATTTATTGTTTTTCTGTTTCCCCTGCTAGAAGCTCCAAAAAGACAGATCTTCGTCTATACTTTTCACTGATATACATTTCCAGAGTTTAGAACAAGACATAGCTCATAACAGGCACTCAGAAACATGACAACTAAATGCAACATCTCATTTGGAATTAGACGCTTTGGCTTATAAAGGACATTATGAGAACAAGAGCCAAAAAGGAAAAAAAAATTGATTGGAAGGTGGGGTGGAGGAAATAAAATTATTTCAGGCTACACTCCCAACATTCTGAGACTGCTTAAAAATTTTTTTGCAGTATTAAAAGTTAAAGAGCTAAAACTCTAACATGCTGGTAATAACCCAAAAAGACCAGAAGGCTCCTCATCACTTTATTATAAATATTTATGTATTTCTGCAATAAACTTACTTACAAAACAGAAAGAGACTCCCAGACTTGGAAAATGAACTTATGGTTGCCAGGGCGAACAGACAGTTAGGGAGTGTGGGAAGGTCATGTACACGCTGCTATATTTAAAATGGATAACCAACGAGGACCTATTGATAGCACATGCAACTCTGTTCAGTGTTACGTGGCAGCCTGGATGGGAGGGAGGGTTTGGGGGAGAATGGATACATGTATATGTGTGGCTGGGTGCCCTCACTATTTCCCTGAAAGTATCACAACACTGTTAATCAGCAATACCCCAGTACAAAATAAAAAGTCCCAAAGAAGCAAATAAATATTTATGTAATTCTGGAAAAGGCGATGAAATCAATGAAACGGGAAAGAGTGAAGGACAGGAACGTTCATTTCTATTAACACCCACATGGCTTTTACAAAGAGCATATATTACTTACCTAATATTTTAATAGTGAAATGTACATGGGGAAAAAAAATAAGCTGCCCACAGACCATTTCTGGGAGAGAGCAGAAGGGATGGATGGACAATCAGGGAGGAAGGCCTTGGGTTTCCTTCCCAGAGGCTCCCCAGGGACACTGCGGGGTCTCTGCTGGCACACAGAATGGGGGGGACCTGGTGGAGACCAGCAGCCCAGTGCCCACAGAAAGGCAGCCTGCCCGCCCAACTGCTGAGGACAGCTCCCCCCAGCGCCCCTTCCCACAGCCCAGCAAATTAGAGAGCGCCTGCAGGGCTCAGAAGACACTCCTGAGGGTAAGATTTTCAAATAACACATAGCTCATGCTATTTATAGTTTTTGTCATTGCAAAGAAGTTAATAGTTTACTGAAATCGATCAACCTGCCATTTAACTTACTATGGAAAGTTGTCTTATGAGGACATCATCCCCATGGACCCATAATTCAATTGAACTATTCAATCCTATTTACACACACACACACACACACACACACACAGAGTTGGTCCATTCAAATCAACATATAAGCAGGATCCACACACTGCAGTGGGTTGACTGAATTCTTTGGTTTCTTCATCAGAAATTCCCCTTTTCTTCCTCTTTTTATTGCCTTTACGCTGTTTTTCTCGCCATTTTCCCATTTCCATTTAATGTCTACACAGTTTAAAGCACTCCTCTGTCTGCCCTTTCTGTGACCTCCACTCCCTAATTTCCTCCTGGATCACTTTTTTTTTTAATTGAAGGATAACTGCTTTACAGAGTTTTGTTGTTTTCTGTCAAACCTCAAGGTGAATCAGCCATAGGTATACATATATCTCCTTCCTTTTGAACCTCCCTCCCATCTCTCCCCCATCCCACCCCTCTAGGTTGTTGATACAGAGCCCCTGTTTGAGTTTCCTGAGCCATACAGCAAATTCCCATTGGCTGTCTATTTTACATACGATGATGTAAGTTTCCATGTTCCTCTTTCCATGCATCTCACCTTCTCCTCCCCTCTCCCCATGTCCATAAGTCTATTCTCTATGGCTGTTTCTTCAACTGCTGCCCTGTAAATAAGTTTTTCAGAACCATTTTTCTACTAGATCACTTCTTAAATTTATTTATCTGACTGTGCCTCATCTTAGGTGAAGCATGTAGGGTCTAGTTCCCTGACCAGGGATCTAACCAGGGCTCCCTGCCAAGCTCTCTGACCACCCTAGTACAGACGCTCTATGTTCAAGCTCCAGCAGGGAGCTCACAGGAGAGACAGGAGTCCCTAGAGAACTCTGCCAATCACAGCATCAACCACACAGAAAACCAAAGTGTAAGAAAATTCCCCAGAAACACCCATACGGTCATGGCTCTGCCGCTAACCACAACTTAGGTGAATCACGGTCCCTCCTGGGCCTCTGTTTCTCCACCATTAGAATAACTGGAATAAATAAGATGACAATGATGAAATGATGATGTTGGCATTAATTGGATGTTCATTGCCCAAAGCTCCTCCAAGATTCCTTCCAGCCAAGATTGTGGTCTTTGGCAATAACACAGTGCATTAGCAAAGGATGACAACCTCCTTGGGTGGATAAAGGGTGGAGGGAGTAGGGGGAGGAGGAGACTATTTCACCAATGACAATGGGGAAAACTAGGGGAAAAGAGAAAAACTAGGGACAGTGGTGACAAAGAAACTGAGACCACTAAAGTGGATAACAAAACTTCAGTCATCAATATAATCCAAATTTGAACAACAAGCCATTTTCTCAAAGCACTTTCTTATACATTAGCAAATTTGATTCACACTAACTGACAAAGGTCAGTCTAATCAAAGCTATGGTTTTTCCACTGGTCATGTATGGATGTGAGAGTTGGACTATAAAGAAAGCTGAGCACAGAAGACTTGATGCTTTTGAACTGTGGTGTTGGAGAAGACTCTTGAGAGCCCCCTGGACTGCAAGGAGATCCAACCAGTCCATCCTAAAGGAAATCAGTCCTTAATATTCACTGCAAGGACTGATGCTGAAGCTGAAACTCCAACACTTCGGCCACCTGATGGGAAGAACCAATTCACTGGAAAAGACCCTGATGCTGGGAAAGATTGAAGGTGGGAGGAGAAGGGAACGACAGAGGATGAGATGGCTGGATGGCATCACTGATTCAATGGACATGAGTTTGAGTGAACTCCAGAAGTTGGTGACGGACAGGGAAGCCTGGTGTGCTGCAATCCATGGGGTCATAGAGAGTCGGACACGACTGAGCGACTGAACTGAACTGAACTGAACCGACAAATGATTCACGATGGAGTAAGAAGTTAATGGTAGAGTCTTGGGTATAAGAGTGTATCACTAGACCCATGGTTCTCAACCAGGGCAATTTTATTCAGCTTCCCCAGGAACCTTTGGCAATGTCTGGAGCCACTTGGGTTGTCACAGGTCGGGCAGGGTCCTAGCCTCTAGTGGGCAGAGGCTGAGAATGCTTCTAAGCAGCCTACAAAGCCCAGGACAGCCTGCCTCACAAGGACGCATTCAGCCCAAAGTGTCTGCAGTTCTGAGGTAGAGAGATGCTGATTGGGGGAATCTTGTTACCCAAGTGAAACTGCGCTGGGAAGAGGTGGGTAGAGAGAGGGGCGGCAGTGTATGCTCTGTGCTTAGTCGCTTCAATCATGTGACCCCATGGACTGTAGCCCGCCAGGCTCCTCTGTCTATGGGATTCTCCATCAAGAATACTGGAGCGGGTTGCCATGCCCTCCTCCAGGGAATCTTCCCGGCCCAGGGATCAAACCTGCATCTCTTACATCTCGTGCATTGGCAGGTGAGTTCTCTATCACTAGCGCCAACTGGGAAGCTCTCAAACCACAGTTAGATAAGAAAACCTGCCCCCTATCTAAGCCTCCATGATGCAGATCACACCAACACACAAGATCTGATATGGAGGGATTTCCCTGACGGTCCAGCAGCTAAGAATCCTCATTCCCGGTGCAGGGGGTCCTGGTTTACATCCCTGGTCAAGGAACTAGATCCCACGTGCCCCAACTAAAAGCCAGTGCAGCCAAATAAATAGTTTTTTAAGATTGGATAAGGAAGCTGTCTTGCTTTAGTTTGCTCACTGAGATAGGTCAGAACACATCTTTCTGAATCTCAATTATTCCCTCAATGTAGTCACCTTGGAAAACTATTTATAAGACACTCTCCACCTGAAGAATTCCCCTGCATAGCAGACTCGTCTCTGAATGAGGGGTATGGCAGTGTCTGACTGAGGTCATGGGCCACTGGCGACCTTGGAAAGGACAGGCAAAGAACGTGCCAATGAATGAGAAAATTCCGAGGGCCCTTATTCTATCATGAGACCAGAGCAGTGAGACAGGGGTTGCTGATGGGATGGGCAGAGTGTGTAACGAGGGGCTGCTACTTCATATTCAATTCTGGAGGCTTGCTCAGGCAGGCGATATTTGAATCTTAACTGAAAAAAAAAAAATTAATAAGAAAAAGCATTTTTTAAGAAAGAATTTTAATAAAAACTAAAGCCATCCAAATAGAGGAAAAAAGAGCTATTGATGAAGATATTTCAAACAATACACTCCAGACTCTAAAAGCTATTTTCAAAAACCAGTGAACCAGTGAAGTTGCTCAGTCCCGTCCAACTCTTTGAGACCCCATGGGCTGTAGCCTACCAGGCTCCTCCATTCATGGAATTTTCCAGGCAAGAGTACTAGAGTGGGTTGCCATTTCCTTCTCCAGGGGCTCTTCCCGACCCAGGGATCAAACCCAGGTCTTCCGTATTGCAGGCAGAGGCTTTACCGTCTGAGCTACCAGGGAAGCCCCAAACTTCTGAACAGCGGGAGTCTCCTTCAAATTAAGTATACTGGGCAGTGCTGCCCCCTCAGACCTGTACCTCCAAGGTAACTCTTTCAAAAGATGAGCTCTGGTGTGACTGTTTTGACCTCAACCTCTTTACAGAGCTAACCTCCCCCAACAAGCTGGGCCTCAGGTATTCAGCACCAAGGGCAGTGAACAGCACCCACCACCACCACTGCTCTGAGAAGAAGCCTAGATACGGTGGGTCCTGGACAAGGAATGCTTGAACCAAAGGAGGAGCAAATAAAAGCTCAGGTCTAGCAGAGAATAGACTTGTAGTTGCCAAGGGGGACTGGGGTGGGAGTTGGGGATTGCTGTTGCTGTTTAGTCCCTAAGTGGTATTCGACTCTTTGCGACCCCATGGACTGAAGCACACCAGGCTTTCCTGTCCCTCACCATCTCCTGGAGTTTGCTCAAACTCATGTCCACTGAGTAGGTGATGCCATCCAACCATCTCATCCTCTGTCATCCCCTTCTCCTCTGCCCTTCAACCTTTCCCAGCATCAGGGTCCTTTCCAATGAGTCAGCTCTTTGCATCAGGTGGCCAGGGTATTGGAGTTTCAGCTTCAACATTAGTCCTTCCAATGAATATTCAGGACTGACTTCCTTTAGGATGGACTGGTTGGATCTCCTTGCAGTCCAAGGGACTCTCAAGAGTCTTCTCCAGCACCATAATTCGAAAACATCAATTCTTTGACGCTCGGCCTTCTTTATGGTTCAACTCTCACATCCATCTGGGATTAGCAGATATAAAATTACATATAGGATGAATAAACAGCAAGAGCCTTCCTATCATACAGCACAGAGAACTTGAGTCAATATCCTGTGATAAATCATCATAGAAAAGAATATTTTTAAAAAGGATGTCTATTTGTCTATAGCTGAGTCACTGTGCTGGACAGTCTGCCCTACAGCAGAGATTGGCACAACATTGTAAATCAATTGTACTTCAATAAAAATAAATAAATTAAATTGTAAAAGCTCAGGTCTGCCTGCAATGTTCTCTCCCAGTGCCTTTATTTCAGTCCTTGTATGATCTCGTCTCCCAGTCCTCAGGGAACTAACTGCCCAGCCACAGGGAAACTGAGGTCTAGGCTCTGAGTCTGGGAGGCCAACCCCTTCCCCTCTTTTTCCTGGTGGTGCTTCTTCTAGGACTCATCGTCTCTGTCCATCTCAGCAATAAGATTGATCCTCGGGGCTAGATTAGGGGATGGGTCTAGAGAAACTAAGGAGGTTTCTCAGCCTGATTGAAACATAAACCCCAGGCTAACTTGCCTGGGGTTAGTGGCAGGTCCACTACCTGGGCAAAAAGGTCCTCTACCTGGTCTATATCAACTCCCCAGGAAAGTACCCTGTGATCTAAGCTAAAGCCACAGCCCATATTAAAGAGTCTCTCTCTCCTCTCTTCCCTAATCAGCAAGGCAGTAGGAGGCTTATGGTAAAGCATTAGAGGACTCTCTGTCCTAACCTCTCCTCTAGTAAGTATCTCTCTCTACCACACACACACACAGCACTTAATACGGCAGACAAGATGCTACAATCTCTGCACAGATTCAGAAGTGCTATTGTAGGAACTAATTCAGATATCACCACTTCCTAAAAGGTTCCCTGCCCACCCAAGCTTAAGCTTCACACTTCAAAGAAGGATTGTTAATTACACATTATGATACCAATTATTTCCAAATGTATTATGAAACAGGAGTTATGCTAAGCAATTTTATTGTTTTAATTCTTTCCTTCATTTTTAATAATTACACTCTGGTTTTTAATACATGAAGATGCAATGAAGGGGAAAAAAACTCCTTTGTATTTTAAATCTATCTCCATTTTTTTTTTTTTACACAAAGAATTTCAAAGCCATCCGTAATAATGTAGCATACAATACAGCCGAAATACAAAAGGAATGGCTTAGGGAGGCAACTTTGAGCTCACCAAGTAGACAACATGAGCACAGCTCACCCTCCCGACTTGAAGAAACTTATGCACATGGAACAACAGACTGGTTCCAAATAGGAAAAGGAGTACGTCAAGGCTGTATATTGTCACCCTGTTTATTTAACTTCTATGCAGAGTACATCATGAGAAACGCTGGACTGGAAGAAACACAAGCTGGAATCAAGATTGCTGGGAGAAATATCAATAACCTCAGATATGCAGATGACACCACCTTTATGGCAGAAAGTGAAGAGGAACTCAAAAGCCTCTTGATGAAAGTGAAAGTGGAGAGTGAGAAAGTTGGCTTAAAGCTCAACATTCAGAAAAAGAAGATCATGGCATCTGGTCCCATCACTTCATGGGAAATAGATGTGGAAACAATGGAAAAAGTGTCAGACTTAATTTTTCTGGGCTCCAAAATCACTGCAAATGGTGATTGCAGCCATGAAATTAAAAGATGCTTACTCCTTGGAAGGAAAATTATGAGCAACCTAGATAGCATATTCAAAAGCAGAGACATTACTTTGCCAACAAAGGTCCGTCTAGTCAAGGCTATGGTTTTTCCTGTGGTCATGTATGGATATGAGAGTTGGACTGTGAAGAAAGCTGAGCGCCGAAGAATTGATGCTTTTGAACTGTGGTGTTGGGGAAGACTCTTGAGAGTCCCTTGGACTGCCAGGAGATCCAACCAGTCCATTCTGAAGGAGATCAGCCCTGGGATTTCTTTGGAAGGAATGATGCTAAAGCTGAAAGTCCAGTACTTTGACCACCTCATGTGAAGAGTTGACTCATTGGAAAAGACTCTGATGCTGGGAGGGATTGGGGGCAGGAGAAGGGGACGACAGAGGATGAGATGGCTGGATGGCATCACTGACTCGATGGACGTGAGTCTGAGTTAACTCCGGGAGTTTGTGATGGACAGGGAGGCCTGGTGTGCTGTGATTCATGGGGTCGCAAAGAGTCGGACACGACTGAGCGACTGATCTGATCTGATCTGATCTGATGGACAAGAAGTTATCACAGAAATTAAATGGTGGCAGACATGTCCAAGGAATATTGTGAGGATTTGATCCCTGTATGTATCTTGTGATAGATGACTGTGTGGAGGTGGCAAATAGCAACAGAACAATACTGAGTGGTGGCAATATGAGGAAATAGAATCTTCACGTTAGGAGCCCTGGAATGCGTATGAACAATGGCTGTGTTCACCAGAGAAATCAATTACTTTCATGAATCGCCTCTCCATATTTCACTACGATAAAAACTGGGTCATGTACATTCTTACTGAACTTTTTTGTTAAATAAATTTTTATAATCATAAAAAAAAAAAAGGAATAGCTTAGATAAAACTAGCTGAGTTCCATTTAAGGGAAAAAATGCAAGTCTACTTATTTTGAAAACTTTTAACATGAGACATTTGCTGAAAGGATACAGAATTCTTCCTCAAACAAAGGCAAAACAAACCACAAAAGAGTACACTGGTAGAAGAGAAAGCTTTATACTAGCTAAGGAAGAAAGCATAACAAATCAAGAGTCAAATGCTGAATGTGCAGATTATTAATAATCAATTATCGGCCCGGTAAAATGACACCATTCTTTAATGCAAACCCACCCATGTTGAATTAGATTTCCAAGTAAGTAGAAGGATGATGTCATCTAATGGTTAGAAAAATGAACAGAGAAAAATAAAATTATTTTAACAACTTAAAATCTGTGAGCCATGGAATTTCACATTCACAAGTACTAAGGCTGAGTGACATTTCAGTGATGAGGAATTATTTTTGTTTGATCCATAGGCTAAAGCCTTATCCTCTGCTTTCCTTCCAGCCCAGAGGTCAGCAAACTTTCTTTTCGTAAAGGGCGAAACAGTAAATAGTTCAAGCTTTGTTCAGGCCAATACTCAACTCTGCCGTTGCAGTACTAAGGCAAATACCAACAATACATTGAAAAACAGGCATGGCTGTGTTCCACTAAACATTTATTTACAAAAACAGAATCGTGGGCTGTGATTTCACCTACTCCTGTTGTCACCCTCATTGTGCTCTAAGAAAGCGGGGTGAGACAGAGCACGCTTAAGACACTCTTGTAAGAAACGGCAGGAATGGACTTCACTGGTGGTCCAGTGGCTAAGACTTCACACTCCCAGTGCAGGGGGCCTGGGTTCCACCCCTGGTCGGGGAACTAGAGCTCACGTGGCGCAAATGAGTTCGTATGTCGCAGCGGAAGACCCCGCATGCTGCACAACTATGGCATGGTATAGTCAATAAATAAAATAAATAAATATTTTTTTAAAAAGAAAGAAGGAAATGGCAGGAATAATCAAAGACAGCAGGCAGATCTGAAACTACCCACCAAGACATTGAGCACAGCCCCTCACACTCAAGAGTATTCTTCAAGACCAAATTCAAATGTCGATACACGAGGTAGGAATCTGTCAGCAACCTTTGTTCTCAAACTGCACGAGTTCCCCGCTCACAGAGTCAGCTTCTACCCTACCATACGGCTGGTTTTCCAAACTGGCTGAGAGAACACGCTACGCTATCACGTGTCAACTATTCTGGACCCAAAATTTGAACCTAAATCTGAGCGAGCCTTTACTTTACACGACACTTTGGGGACAAAGAAACATGTTAAATGGCAACACCAGAATGGTGGCAATAAAATCTACGCTGTAGGAAACCATATAGATCCAGATTCAAAAGTCTCAAAAGATCTAGCTGCTTTGACCAAATATATCACAAGACAGGACAAGAGAGGGACACGAAGCCTGTGAATTAAGAGAGGCTTCAAGGACTTCCCTGGTGGTCCCGGGGTCAAGAATTCACACTCCAATGGAGGGGACAAGGGTTCGATCCATGGTCAAGGAACTAAGATCCCACATGCCTTGCAGCAACTACGCAGGCTCACCACAACTAGAGAAACACCTGCCGCAAGGAAGACCCAGCATGGCCAAAAACAGAGAGAGATTTAAGAGACATCAACCAAACGCACTCTGTGGACTGTGTTTAAATCCCTCGGTTGCTCTAAGGTATTTTTAACTAACTGTGAAAAGATATTTCTTAGACAATCAAAGAAATCTGAACATGAATATTCAGTGATATTAAGCAATGAGTCACTGTTCATTTTTTATGTGTAATAATAGTATTGTGTTGCTGTTTTAACAAAAAGAATGCCTATCTTTTCAGAGAGTCATATTGAAATATGTATAAATAAATCTGATTTTCCTTTTAAATCCTCATCCTGAAATTCTTCTTTCACAAATCTGGTTGTTTTGATCCTGCAGAAGTCACTGCTTTTCAAATATACCCATAAATGGGGTGATGCAGAAAGAAAAGAGGGTGAAAATCAATACATATGAAAGACAGACTTAAGGCTAAATGATAGATAAATTTAAAAGACTAATATATTTATATACCCTTAATGGACCTAGAAGTTCCTTCAGAGCATATATACCATGTGGAGGTCAGGCTTCTGATAATGTTAACATCTGGAAAGCAGCTATCAATCTGGAAATTTAAAAAAAAAAAAAAAAGACTTCTGAGTGATAAAGAGCTTTCACAAAGCCCATGCACTTTACTCCAGGAGAGAAAAAGAAGCACATCATTCATGAAACTGTATCAAACAAGGCATAAGAAAGAGCTAACTCCAAAGAAAAGAAACAAAAGACTTAGAGAAGAAGCAGGGCAGTGCAGGAGTTCATGAGATAAAGACAGAGTCCACACAGAGTAAAACCCCAGGGCATCAGCCCAACACAGCCTTCTACAAGGAACCATACCCCAGAGTTGGCAGCACAGGCTCACACAGGCTCAGCGTCCTGTTAAAGAAAGCAAGAAGGGCAACATAGACACTGCTTAAAATTATCTTCATTAAGATGGTTCAATTTAAGAAGCTAAACTATTCACTTAATAGAGAGATCAGGTTTTACAAAAAGGCAGAATTGAGGTCAATGAGAAAAAGCGAAGACAGACTTTGAGCTTGAAATGGAGGCAGAGCTTCCCAACAATGAAAAGCAGCCCCCAAGGGAGTGAATGGGGCTCCTCGATTGCTGTCCGGAGGTGCTGAACCCCTCAAAGTGAGCTCCCTGTGGTTCTCAACACTGGGTGAGGTTGGACCAGAGGTCCTTGAGATGATCTGGAGCAATTTCAAGGGTTTCTGGTGGGTAAAGTTTAAGAAAAAAAACTACTCTGATGCTTGTTAAAATGGTAAAAAAGACTTTTTTCAGAGCTATTGTAAAATAGGAGGGGGATGAGGCTCAACTCGGAATGTAGCAAAGACAGCTGAGGATTCACAGCAAACAGACTGAGGTGGTCAGTAGTCAGAAAATTACTTAGAGGAGACATCCGGGTAGGGAGACGCCCATTAAACAAACAAGCCATAGGATTTTTGCTGAAGGCAGCCCTGGGTGACCAGATATTGAGGATGATCGCATACCGAAGCGGGGCAGGTGGCCCAAGTTCCTCTGTAGACTGACTTCAGATTCTTGCTAAAATGGGACTAGGGAGAGAAAAGACAGGACAGGGACCAAGGTCCAGATCCAGACAAAAATAGAACTCAGAGGAGCGCAAGTCTGCTCTTCAATCCCAGACTGCCCAGATCCAAGCTCGGTGACATCACTTACACCCACAGCCTCATAACAATGCATAACACTTTTTAACTTTGCAATTGCTTCCTCATATACTCTCTCTGCTTGTAAACTCCAGAAATGCTCATTTCTATACATCAAGCTACCTTAAATAGGGGGAAACTACCTTCGAAAATAATTCCACGTGAGTAATTGATAGGCACTCCTCTGTGATACTGAAGCAGACTGCTTCATCATCATGAGGCAAAATGAAGCCTTTTAAAGCGGCCTTGAGGGTTACAGTCCACGGGGTTGCAAAAGTCAGACACGACTGAGCACTCACTCACTCTGTGTAATAACAGGCATACAAATAAAATAGAGAAAAAATAAATGACTGGATTTCAAAGCATCTGAAAAGAGCAGGAAGCTTCCAATCCCTAACAGGATTACAAAACCTCCATAGCACGAGCTCAGCAATTTTCCACGATGCCCAATCCCCAGGGAGAGTGTTTACAGATGACAGAGCCGCTTCCTGGTCTCCTGAAAGTACCATCTACAGGATAAGTTATTTACCAGGTGTAAAACAGATAGCTAGTGGGAACCTGCTATAAAGCACAGGGTGCTCTGTGATGACCTAGATTAATGGGATGAGGGTGGGGGTTGGAGGGAGGTCCAAGAGGCAGAATATACATGTATACATACAGCTTATTCATTCAGTTGTATAGCAGAAGCTGACACTACCTTGTAAAGCTATCATACTCTAATTCAAAAAAAAAAAAAAAATCTGAACGGCAACAAACTAAATATTCTCTGCTTACCCTTTATATTACTCCCCATCTTTTCCACTAGTTCTGTGTCCTAAGAGTAAAGTGAGGTGAAAGCGTTAGTCGCTCAGTTGTGTCCGGCTCTTTGTGACCCCAAGGACCATCACCCACCAGGCTCCTCTGTGGAGGGGATTTTTTCAGGCAAGAATATGGGAGTGGGTTGCCATTCTCCTCTCCAGGGAGATCTTCCCAACCCAGGGATCAAACCTGGGTCTCCTGCATTGCAGGTGGATTCTTTACCATCTGAGCCACCAGGGAAGCCCTGGGTGACCTCAATGACATGCATCAACCTGGGCCCTCTGGCCCCTTGGGAGGTACCAGGAGATTGGTACCGGGAGAGTAGGTATCAGGAGAGTAGGCAAAGGATAAGGAAGGAAGGGGCATTCATCCCCTGGTTTCTTCCCTGCAGGATCTCCCCAGCACAGGTCACAGCTTCTCCCAGTGACAGTCTCCTTCCATCCTTACTTCCAGGGTTAGAGGGTGCCACAAACCTGTTGTTGTTGTTATTGTTCAGTCGCTCAGTCATGTCCAACTCTTTGCGACCCCGTGGACTATAGCCCACCAGGCTCCTCTGTCCTTCACTATCTCCTGGAGTTTGCTCAAAGTCATGTCCACTGAGTTGGTGATGCTATCTGTCCATCTCATCCTCTGCCACCCTCTTCTCCTAATGCCTCCTACTCCTCTTGCCTTCAGCCTTTCACCACAGACCACACTCTCCCAAAATTCATATAGTGAATTCTGTTATGCATTGAAGGCACCAAGCCAGAGGGGTTCCTCTCTCCCGACAGTGTACTTTCTGCCCCTTTCTTCCGCTCAACACCCTGACACACCTTTATTATACTCTCTCTGCCGTGATTTTGAGTGTGACGTGCATTGGGTTGGCCAAAACCTCATTCGTGGTTTTCGTAATATAACAATACCCAAACAAAATTTTTGGCCAACCCAATATTTCCCACCCTCGTTCCAACTAACAACAACGGAATGAGGAGAGGGGCAGAGAATCAAAATTTTCAGTGACCATATTTACCTTCAATTGGTGGTAGGGGAGGGGCTCAAATTTTAAGCTAGATTTCAAGATGTGTGTATGTTCAAGGAGGCTCTGACTATACGAGTCAGAAGTTAAGTACAGAACTTGGTAGACGTGGACATTTTTTTCCGAAAAGAGAAATCCAGAAAGCAAAGGGTCAAATTTTTAATTGTATTCTCCAAACTGAAGTGAAGTAAAACTCGCTCAGTCATGTCCGACTCTTTGTGACCCCATGGATTGTAGCCTGCCAGGCTCCTCTGTCCATGGAATTCTCCAGGCAAGAATACTGGAGTAGGTAGCCATTCCCTTCTCCAGGGGATCTTCCCAATCCAGGGATCAAACCAGGTCTCCAGCATTGCAAGCAGATTCTTTACCATCTGAGCCATGAGAGAAGCCTGAATTCTCCACAACTGACCTAAAAATGGAAAGTCAATGCTCTAAGAGAAAAACAGCACAGAAACTGCCACCCAGGAGCAGAAAAATGACCAGGCTGACAGCGGGTACCCATGCCAGCTATGGGAGCAGAACACAGTCTCCAAGCGGCCAGACTGGAGGAGGGACACCCACCTCCCCTGCGCCCAGCATCACCCACCCCACGAAGGCAGCTGGAATGGTGTGTTCCTGAGAATCACTCACGGCTCCCTCCCAATAGTCAAGTGACATTTCAAAAGCTCATCAGCTCAGCAGGTGCTTGGATGCAATAGTAATAGCAAAAAAAAAAAAAAAACAAACAGTTCCGGGCTATGGAAAATCTTGTCCTGTTGTTCTGAGAAGCTCGGAGCATGGAAGCCAGAAGAGTGTGGAAGCAAAGTGTGTGCAGAAGAACAGGAGCAGAGAAAGGGACAGAGGAGTAGAGCTGAGCTGACCCCACAGGAAATGCCCCAGAGTTAGGCAGGGGTGACCCCCACTGTGGTGTCAGCCCCTTACTTCACAGACACATATTGCAAGCCCTGAACCCAGCGCTGCCCCTCACCTGCTGTGTGGCTGAGGATATGTGGCTCACCCTCTCTGAGCCTCACACACTTACCCCCTTTACCCTTCAGAATAGGGAAGCCTGGTGGCTCTTGGTAAACAATCCGCCTGCCAGTGTAGAAGACATAAGTTTGATCCCTGGGTGGCGAAGGTCCCCTGGAAAAGGGAAAGGCAACCCACTCCAGTATCCTTGCCTGGGAAATCCCCTGGACGGAGGACCCTGGTGGGCTAAAGCTCATGGGGTCACAAAAGAGTCAGACACAAGCGAGTGACTAAAAAACAAAAACAAAAAAAAACAATGCATTTCATAGAGGCGTTGTGGGGATCAAAAAGAAAATTCCTCTTAAACCCAGGAAACGCCTTCCAGGGTGTTTTATGCCTTCTGGGTAGGCTTTAGGATTCACATCAGAGCTCTTATCCATTTCCTTGACTGAGGAGGTGATCTCACATACAAACAGAAGCATACAAAGGACTGATTAAAAAAAAAAAATCAACTTCAGATTCCATAACGAGACGGGTGCCAAAAAGGAATGATGATCACTCGGGCAAGGGCACCTGAGAGCATCCAGAGCCTCCATCCCACACAAAGCCCGTGAGTATCCATTTCCTTTCCCGGCTGTGCCAGGGGCCAGAGCCCAGAGACAGCCTCAGCCTACACTCAGCCTTGCCACGTACTGCCTGGGGACCGGGGGCAAGTGAGACTACCCCACTGACTCAGCTTCCTCATCTAAAAATCAGGAATAACCATAATCGGAGCACCCATCTTTTTGTGAGGATGTTAAAAATTCACATAAATTTCTTAGAACAGAGTATGGCACACAGTTGTCGCTCAGTGGCTCAGTCGTGCCCGACTCTTTGTGACCCATGGACCGCAGCACACCAGGCTTCCATGTCCCTCACTATCTCCCAAAGCTTGCTCAAACTCATGTCCATTGAGTTGGTGATGCCATCCAACCATCTCATCCTCTGTCATCCCCTTCTCCTCCTGCCTTCAATCCTTCCTAGATTTTCCAATAAGTCTTTTCCAGTAAGTCAGCTCTTCCCATCAGGTGGCCAAAGTATTGGAGCTTCGGCTTCAGCATCAGTCCTTCCAATGGATATTCAAGGTTGGTACACAGTGGTCACTCAATAAATGCTGGCTGTAGTGTCGCCCCGTACATTTCAGCTCGTTACCAGGCCCATCTCATAAGAAGGCACCTGTGCTCTGACGAGCAGTCAGATACAGGTACCACCAACGCCCACGAGCCACATACATCCTTGATTCTAAGATGTGTTGTGTATTTTCGCATTCCCAACATCACAATATACATGTACTGTAGTGGATTTTCTCATCTGAAAACTAGGAATAGCAACAGCATCCAGCTAAAAGTTAGTATGTGTAAAATGCTTTAAATAGGGCTTGGCATCAGAAATTGTTCTCTACAGGTATTACCCTCAGTATTATTTTTTATTTAATATTTTTTTATTTGGGTGCCTCAGGTCTTAGTGGAGGCATGTGGGATCTAGTTTCCTGACCAGGGATGGAACCCAGGCCCCCTGCATTGGGACCACAGAGTCTTAGCCACTGAACCACAGGCAAGTTCCCCTTGGCATTACGTTAATGATCTAACCTGCTGGAGGCCTTTCCCATCCCAAGAGACTGTGAGAATTCTCCCTCACTCCTCTCTTGATCTGAGGGCCATTGGATCCCTGGTACCTGAAGGTGCCGAGGGTGTATGTTAAAGGGTCAGTCACTCAGTCGTGTCCGACCCTTTGCAACCCCATCGACTACAGCCCACCAGGCTCCTCTGTCCATGGGATTCTCCAGGCAAGAGTACTGGAGCAAGTTGCCATTTCCTTCTCCAGAGGATCTTCCCAGCTTTCCCACACTGCAGGAAGACTCTTTATGGATTGAGCCACCAAGGAAGCCCTTGAGGTGGGGTGGGGCCCTAATAAACCCAAAGGACATGCACAATTTCAGGTGGTTGCTTGATTTTTACCATCCCTTCAGCTTCGTACATCTGATAACTTACACAGCATCGTTAAGTTGCTGAATGTGGTTCTGGGTTTCTTGAGGTTCCTTTCTTTTGCCCATTGAGTAAGGTGCAGGTCAGAGTGTGGACCTGGGGTCTTAGAAGGGCCCCTACTCCCTCATTCAGCATGTAACTAGAGTCTCAACTGTGTTGCTGTTGTTGAGTCACTAAGTCATGTCTGTTTTGCGACCCCATGGACTGTAGCCCGCCAGACTCCTCTGTCAATGGGATTTTCCAGGCAAGAATACTGGAGTGGGTTGCCATGCCCTTCTCCAGTGATCAAACCTGCATCTCGAACCTTCTCCCAACCCAGGGATCAAACCTGCATCTCCTGCATTGGCAGGCAGGTTCTTTACCACTGAGCCATGAGGGAAGCCTTCCTGCCTGGAGAAATCCCATGGACAGAGGAGCCTGGAGGGCTACAGTCCCTGGGGTCACACAGAGTTGGACACGACTGAGCGACTAAGCACAGCACACAGTACCCGTGAAACGGGAAGCCGGCTGGAGACAAACAGAACAGGGTTCCAGCAGCCGCCCCACGCACAAACTGTGACTGATATTCTCTGAACCGCAGCGTGCCCACCAGGTACCCGGGGTTTGGCTTCCTCGGCTCTCAGGGTTTCTTTCATGAGAAATGAGAACACACTGTGTAGACATCAAATAAATAGCACTTCTTGTCATCTCTCCCCCTTCCCTGGAGAGCCAAGAAGGCGGCGGAAGCCAACACTGAGACCCCGTGGTCAGCACGCGAGTGAGGTTTTCCTACCAATAAAGCCAGACGTTTCCCTGTGCCTCGCTCAGGTTGCCCACCTTCCAGCACTAAGAGGTCAGCCATTTCCTACCAAAGGCCAGTAAAACCCTGCAGAGGGGACTTCCCTGGTGGTTCAGAGGATGAGGATCTGCCTGCCAATGCAGGAGACACGGATTTGATCCCTGATCCGGGAAGATCCCACGTGCTATGGAGCAACTGAGCCCAGGCACCATAACCACTGAGCCTGATCTCCAGGGTCCGTGCTCCGCAGCAAGAAGTCTGCTCTGTGCGACTACAGAGAGCCCTCGCAGCAACAAAGAATCATCGAAACCAAAAATAAACAATTTTTTTATTTTAATCCCTGCAGGAAAGGGGGAAAAGGCCTAGGTTTTGGAAGTCCTCCTCGGGAAAAAATCTCTCACCAAAGGTTACAGGGGCTATTTGACAGCTACGTCAGCCTGAATTATTAGGCAAGGGCTAGAAACGTCTGAGGGATAGGATGTAGATAAATGTCAGAAAACAATGCCCAAAACGGTTGCACGCTACTTGCTTACGCAGCTTTTTCCTTCTTCAGACAAACGATAAAACATCCATGTCTGAATATAAATCAGCTTCAATTAAGACGCGGCTGTTGGAAACCACTTTTGGCAGGACGCACGAAGTATTTGCCACCGTTCTCCAACTTGGAGTTTTCAAGGTTGGCAGGGCGATTTATTTTTGTTGATTAAACAAAATACCAATGGAAAGGACCTAAAAATTGATTTGCCAATTAAACTCAATGATTCTGAACAATGAAATGCGCTCTGTTCCCTTTGCCAGAGTGATAAAAATGCCTCCCAGCTTTCCTGCTGCTTTCAAGATTTACACCCTTGATGTGTGTGCTGACAGAAAGATTAAGGAAGGGCTGCATGATGCAAAAATGTGTCTTCTCTTTCACTGGAATGGAAGGGAGAGAGACGATGAAGGGCCTGGGTCATTTCAGAAAGAGTGTCTGCCCAGCAACCATAATTCTTGAAAAAGTGATTTGGGTGGAGTGAGGGAGCCGTTGTCACTAACGTTGTGTGTCCTTCTTCTTTGGCAAATTACAGAGTCACTAATAGGGGACAATTGGTTGAGATGAAAACAATCACAAAGAACCAAATTCTTCATTTTCTTTCACTTTCCCAAGGGATGAGAGTTCTGATAGGCAGCCAACCAAATGATGAGTGTGCTAGAAGCCTCTGAAAAAAACGGACCCATGCACAGAGGAGCGCCAGAAGCCAATTTCGGTCCAGCGCAAAATTTTTCTAAACTGCAACCAGGACATCCAGGGTACAGCTGCCATCAGTTCACACACAGTAGCCATAAACCCAGGCCAGCAGAACACTCATACTTCCTGGTGGTCCAGAGCATGGATGTCACAGACGGCTATGCATTTTTAAACTTGATTGTACATAATTGTTCATCACTGACCCATTCGCCAACCCTCCTGGGCTGGAACGTGTTGCTAGGCAACCAATTTTGCTCTAGATACATTCCAAAGGCTAGTGAGGCAACAACCAAGTATCAACTAAGTGACTACTAACAGGTTCAAATAAAACAGGACGTCTGGGGTCTTGAAAGCACGTCCATCTCATGCTCTTTTCCTTATGAAGACACCTATTTCCCGTATCTTCCAACTCATCAAATAAGCTCTCTTAGGTTGAATTGGATGAAATTGAGCTACCCTTTTGGTAGCTCAATGGCGATTCATATGGTTCAACCTAGTAACTTAAAAGAGGTTCATGTACACTGTAAAACAGGAGCCATAATCCTCGGCTATTATAATTACAATTGTGCTCTGTATCAGTAACATATCATTTACCTAGTCCACACATCTCTGGAAACTGTTTTTACAGGAGACAGTTGGGAGAGGCAGCCTGCATCACTTTGCAAATGCCTGAAAAAGCAGTCACATTTCTTTTTCCATTTTAGGCCATCCCACACCGATCTGATGATCTCTCGTACAATAATTCACACATTCCCTGACTTTTCCAGTGCTCGGAGCACTGGAATGGGACTCAATTTATTTTTCCTAATTTGAGATCAGAAACACCAGGAGACATCCTAAAGATAAGGACAGAACTGCCAACTAAGAAGAGCAGTTGCTTTAAGGGGAAAGAAATGGGAAGGCAGGATCGCTGGTATCTCAGAACAAGATGCTGCTCCGGGAAAGTCAGTGAAATAATAAACAGTGTGTGTGCTAAGTCGCTTCAGTCGTGTCCAACTCTGTATGACCCCATGGACTGTAGCCTGCTAGGCTCCTCTGTCCATGGGATTCTCCAGGCAAGAAGACTGTAGTGGGGTGCCCCGCTCCAGGGGATCTTCCCGACCCAGGGACTGAACCCATCTCTCGTGTCTCCTGCATTGGCAGGTGGTTCTTTACCACTAGCACCACCTGGAAGCAATAATAAACGGTACAGAAACATACATATAAAGGTAAAGGTGACAAGTTTTCTCTTGAAGTCATGACTGCCCTCATTTTCACTGTCCAAAGGGACGTGCCAACTTGTTTACTTGGGGTCACACAGAGTCGGACACGACTGAAGCGACTTAGCAGCAGCAACATGTATGGTAGTGGGAAGCGGGGGGGTGCCAGCTCAGTTACTGAGTCGTGTCCGACTCTTTGCAACCCCATGCACTGCAGCCCACCAGACTTGCCTCTCCATGGGATTTCCCAGGCAAGAATCCTGCAGTGGGTTGCCATTTCCTCCTCCAAGAAATCTTCCTGATCCAAGAATCAAACCCATGTCTCCTGCATTGACAGACAGTTTCTTTATCACCGCGCCACCTGGGAAGCCCACTTGTTCACTTGCTTTTAACAAAAGTGGCATCCTAGACACATCCCAGCATCTTGGATTTTTCACTCAACATTACAACATAAGAAGATAGTTCTAAACAGAGTCCTCTGGAGTATTCAATTCGCCAGACCATCTGTCCGCAGTTTCAAAATAAAGCTTCTTGGATAGTAAGAGTCAGCCTTCCTCACTCAGAGCTGACAACAATTTAAAGACCATCAAAGAATACAGCCAATATTTTATAATAACTATAAATGGAATATAACCTTTAAAAACTGTGAACCATTATGTTGTATACCTGAAACTTACATAATATTGCACATCAACTACACCTCATTAAAAAGAAAGAAAAGCAGGAGTCACAATACTCGTATCAGATAAATTAGACTTTAAAACAAAGGCTGTGAAAAGAGACAAAGAAGGTCACTACATAATGATCAAAGGATCAATCCAAGAAGAAGATATAACAATTATAAATATATATCCACCCAACATGGGAGCACCGCAGTATGTAAGACAAATCCTAACAGGTATGAAAGGAGAAATTAACAATAACACAATAATAGTGGGAGACTTTAATACCCCACTCACACTTATGGATAGATCAACTAAACAGAAAATTAACAAGGAAAAAAAAAAAAAAAACATGTATATATAAAGCTCACTAAAGCAAAGCACAGTAAAATGAGGTATGGCAATAAAAGGCGTTAAATTTATCAAATAAAAAAATAAATAAATAAAGTGCTGAAAAATTAAAGCTGTCAAAAAAAAAAAAAAAACAAAGTAGGGGCAGTATTCTTTAACAATGACAATATCATAAAAAAAAAAAAAAAGAAAGAAAATAGAGACCATCAAAGCAGTATCAACTATTTATTTCCTAAAATCTCCAAGACAGACTTCTAGAAGCCCAGGAAAGAGGAAAAAACCTTTCAGATCAGTAGCTATCTTGCCGGAAATTCAGCCCAACACAAAGGGGGCTCCCAAGAAAAGTCTGGTTGGCACCACAAATGGGGGCCTTGAGTTGGAGTCTCCAAGGAGAGACGTCTATATCACAAAGAGAGAGAGAAAAGTGAAACCCAGAAACATCAAAGACTGAATAAGTACCAAGGACCAACTGCTAAATTAAATTCCGAAGCCCACTGCTACAAACTGGAAGAAGAATATTACTCCAACAGGGACATTCTGAACCGCCTGCAAAGGAAGTTGTGAACCTGCTGAGAACCAGCAACTGTTGAGACAAGGAACAACAAAAACAGCTTCATGAGCAATAGGACTGTCACAGAAAAGTGCAGAGCGACAGAACTCTGGTGTGTACATCATGAATTCCACGCTGCCCCAACTCAGGAGTTACCAAGTCATATCTGAGATTATATTTTCTTTACTTAAGGGAGCAGATGCAGACATAAATTCTGAAGCCAACAGTCTTAACCTCAATTTTACAAGTCAACTTTAGGTAAGTCAGTTCCTCTCTCCAGGTATCAGTTTCTTGTCCGTACAATGAGAGGATCTGACTAAGGGAACTCTGAAATCTTTAACATGACTGATTCTGATGATTCTGTTTGGTTAAACTATGTTTGTGGATGGATGGATGGAAGAATGAATGAATGGATAGATGGATGGATGGACAGAAAACAGAGGGATAAGTGGGTAGATGGGTGGTTGTGCAGGTGGGAGGACAGATAGATGGATGAATGGATAGACGGGTGGACGGACGATGAATGGATGGATGGATGAATAATGGAAGACGGACGGATGAATAAATGGAAGGATGGGTGGATGATGGGTGTATGAATGGATGGATGATGGATGGATCATTGACGAATGAATGATGGATGATAAATAGATAATGAATGGAAGGGAAGCAGTTGTCTACTGAGTGGGACTTTACAGACTTATGACTAATTGTTAAAAAATGTTCTAAGTCTGTGGGCCAACTGACGTTCTCTTGATAATTTGGAGTCAGTCATGGCGGGATTATTTACACCAAGGAAACTGGCAAATGTTACAAAGTAGGCCTTTTCATTCAACCCTGAAATCTCTTTACCAAAACGCCAAACACTGAAGGAGTAGACAGAGGAAGGAAAATAAGAGGAAAAAAGAGACGATAGAGCAGTTCCTGTGTGTACACTGCTCCCCAAGTGGGCTGTCCCCCCACTATCTCCATGTTGATACACTTAATTTCTTCTCTGTCTAAAACACCTTTACTCAGCTTTGCCTGAATAACTGGAACTTGCCCAAAGCTCAGCTCAAGCATCACCTCTTTTGGGAGTGAGGATGCTTTAAGGAAAGCATCCTGTAGTCTGTGTGAGACACTGCCCTCCCCCTGCAAGCTCTCACCAGATGCTGGAACGGCCTCCCTCTGCCATCGCAGGGAAGACCTACAATACAGAGACAGCGTCACAGACTCAACGGACAAGAATCTGAGCAAACTCCAGGAGACACTGCAGGATAGATGAGCCTGGTGGGCTGTAGTCTGTGCAGTTGCAAAGTCAGACATGACTGAGCGACTGAACAACAACAACACCGTCCATTTAGCCAGAAAGAGAGTTCCAGAAAAACATCTACTTCTGCTTTATGAACAACACCAAAGCTTTTGACTGGGGATCACAACAAACTGGAAAATTCTTGAAGAGATGGGAATATCATACCACCTAACTTGCCTCCTGAGAAATCCGTATGCAGGTCAAGAAGCAACAGTTAGAACCGGACACGGAACAACGGACTGGCTCAAAATTGGGAAACGAGTATATCAAGGCTGTATATTGTCACCCTGCTTATTAAGGGGTGACATACATAAATGCAGAGTACATCATGTGACATGGCAGACAGGATGAACCACAAGCTGGAATCAAGACTGCTGGGAGAAATATCAACAACCTCAGGTATGCAGATGACACCACCCTTATGGCAGAAAGCTAAGAGGAACTAAAGAGCTTCTTGATGAAAGTGAAAGAGCAGAGTGAAAAAGCTGGCTTAAAACTCAACATTCAAAAAACGAAGATCATGGTATCTGGTACCATCATTTCATGGGAAATAGACGGAGAAACAATGGAAACAGTGAGAGATCTTATTTTCTTGGGCTCCAAAATCACTGCAGACGGTGACTGCAGTCATGAAATTAAAAGTTACTTGCTCCTTGGAAGAAAAGCTTGACAAACCTAGACAACATATTAAAAAGCAGAGACATTACTTTGCTGACAAAGGCCCATCTTGTCAAAGCTATGGTTTTTCCTGTGGTCATGTATGGATATGAGAGTTGGGCTATAAAGAAAGCTGAGTGCCGAAGAATTGATGCTTTTGAACTGTGATGTTGGAGAAGACTCTTGAGAGTCCCTTGGACTACAAGGTGATCAGACCCGTCAATCCTAAAGGAAATCAGTCCTGAATATTCATTGGACGTTCTGATGCTGAACCTGAAGCTCCAATACTTTGGCCACCTGATTCAAAGAACCGACTCATTGGAAAAGACCCTGATGCCGGGAAAGATTGAAGGCAGGAGGAGAAGGGGACGACAGAGGATGAGATGGTTGGATGGCATCACCGATTCAATGGACATGAGTATGAGCAAGCTCAAACTTGAGTTGGTGCTGGACAGGGAAGCCTGGTGTGCTGCAGTCCACGGGGTCTCAAAGAGTTGGACATGATTGAGCAACTGAACTGAACTGAGCCATCAGCTAATTCAGAACAGCGACTATGCATTGTAGTCCCTGGTGCTCAGTGCTCAGCACAAACCAGGTGCACAGTCACCACCCAATGAGTACATTCTGAACTAAAGCGGCAGCTATAACCACAAGGCAGAGCAAAGTGTCTGCTGCAAAAGGTTTTAGCCTCAAAGAGCTGCACCTACTCTCTCCCAGTCATAACTGGATAATTGGAAATATTTCAAGGATTTAAGCTTTTCAAGTCCACTTTTCCCTAGATTGTGGTTTTCCATTAAATCAGTTAACCTACATTTATCACAAAACAGTGCAGTGTGTCACTGACCCACTTTGTTTCATTTCTTTGCTCGTCAATGACATCCACATGTCACTATGAATTGCATTTTTAAATAAAGAATTAAGTATATTTGCCCTGGATTTACCCATGCGAGTTCTGAGAGCATCGGGATTCACCCTCGGGCCCCATTGCCTAATCTACTAAAGTGGCTTCCAGCAAACTGCTTAAGCTTTCTCATCCTTAGCTACCCAATCCATTAACTGGAGACAGAAGACTAAATATAACACAGACCAGAAGCTACACCTGCCCTATGCCACCATAAAGGCAGGCTCACCAACCCTGACCTCAACGATGGCCAACAGTACCGCAAGCGGAACTACACACAGCTGTCACCATCAGAAGAAAGGAAGTGAAGGGAAGTGAAATTTGCTCCTTCATGTCAAACTCTGCTATCCCATGGAAAAGTCCATGGAATTCTCCAGGCCAGAACACTGGAATGGATAGCCATTCCCTTCTCCAGGGGATCTTCCCAAACCAGGGATCGAACCCAGGTTTCCTGCATTGCAGGCAGATTCTTACCAGCTGAGCCGTCAAGGAAGCCCAAAGTGAAAGTGACAGGTGCTCAGTCATGTCCGATTCTTTGTGACCTCACAGACTATACAGTCCATGGAATTCTCCAGGCCAGAATACTAGAGTGGGTAGCCTTCCCCTTCTTCAGGGGATCTTCCCAACCCAGGGTTTGAACACAGGCCTCTAGCATTGCACGTGGATTCTTTACCAGCTGAGCCACAGAGGAAGCCCAAGTGTCTTCATCTGCCTGCTCAGACACTCAGTCATGTCCGACTCTTTGTGACCCCATGGACTGCAGCCCACCAGGCTCCTCTGTCCATGGGATTCTCCAGGCAAGAATAATGGAGTGGGGTGCCATTTGCTACTCCAGGGGATCTTCCCTGCATCTCTTATGTCTCCTGCACTAGCAGGCAGATTCTTTACCACCAGTGCCACCTTGAAAGCCACTTCACCTGCTTGGGTTGCCATAATAAAACACCATAGGTTGGGTGACCTAACAACAGTAATGTATTGTCTCACACTTTCGGAGGCTGAAAGTCCAAGATCAAGGTGCCAGTAGGGTACTCAGATTGGACAGAGCTCTGGCGTCTGTTCCCCGTCTTATAACAACATTATCGCTGGTGGATTAGGGCCCTACTCTTTGGGTCTCATTCAACCTTAATTATCTTCTTAAAGGGGCTTCCCTGCTGGTAGCTCAGTCAGCAAAGAATCTGCCTGCAGTGCAGGAGACCCAGGTTTGATTACTGGGTCGGGAAGGTCCCCTGGAGAAGGAAATGGCAGCCCACTCCAGTATTCTCGCCTGGAGAATCCCATGGACAGAGGAGCCTGGTGGGCTACAGTCCATGGGGTCACAAGAGTCGGGAACGACTTAGCGACTAAACCACAACCACCACCATCTTCTTAAAGGCTTACTATATTCAAAGGCAGTCACGGGGGGAAGAGGAAGGGTAGACTTTCAACATACTAATTTGGAGGAGGGGGGACCACAATTCAGACCATAAAAGAAAACTACTCAGCACCTACTGGATAGTAATGCCTACTGTTTTGGGGACTTTTCTGGTGGTGCAGTGGCTAAGACTCCACACTTCCACTGCACAGGTTCAATCCCTGGTCAGGGAACTAGGGGGCTTCCCAAGTAACACTAGGGGTAAAGAACCCACCTGCCAATACAGAAGGCATAAGAGACACAGGTTTGATCCCTGGGTTGGAAATATCCCCTGGAAATGGCAACCCACTCCAGTATTCTTGCCTGGAGAAACCCATGAACAGAGAAGCCTGGTGGGCTACAGCCCATAGGGTCACAAAGAGTCAGACACGACTGAGTGACTTAGCACACACACAAAGGGAACTAAACCCCACATGCCGCAACTAAAGATCCTTCATGCTGTAACAAAGATCCCACGAGCCACAGCTAAGACTCAGCCCAGTCAAAGTAGTAAATAAAATTAAGATTTTTTTCTTAAAAATACTATTCTTCACAAAGGAAAGAATCTTTCTTCACTCTCCTGGAATCAAAAAAAAAAAACAACCTTCATTCTGGGTTGAACTATGTTTCCCACCCAAATTCACATGTCAAAGTCCTGACCCCCAAAACCTCATGCTGCTGCTGCTGCTAAGTCGCTTCAGTCGTGTCTGATTCTGTGCGACCCCATAGACGGCAGCCCACCAGGCTCCACCGTCCCTGGGGTTCTCCAGACAAGAACACTGGAGTGGGTTGCCATTTCCTTCTCCAATGCATGAAAGTGAAAAGTGAAAGTGAAGTCGCTCAGTCGTGTCCGACTCTTAGCGACCCCATGGACTGTAGCCCACCAAGCTCCTCCATCCATGGGATTTTCCAGGCAAGAGTACTGGAGTGGGGTGCCATTGCATTCTCCATTGCCTTCTCTTCTACCTTTTAATTCTTAGGTAGGTTGATAAGGAGTCCAGGGTTCTCAAGAAGAAAGGGATCCAGGGCTCTCAAGGAAGAGAAAAGGACAAACTTTTTTTCTACATTGCTTTGTCTTAGACACATAAGATGCTTTTTTTTTTTAAAGTTTGAGAGTTGTTATGACAACAATCTCTAAGACTAACTTTCTTTAAGCCTAGAGGTAATGATTATACAACAAAACAACTCATCTTGCTCAAGTGGCTGTTTTTCCTTAAGCTCTGTACTAATGATTATATAACAACAATGTATCTTACTCCGGGATATGTTTCTCCTTAACAAGAACCTTCTAACTAATCCTGTTACCTTGAGACGAATGTTGTGGGAGTGGGTCTGGTGAAAGTATATAAGTCCTTGATAAGACTATCAAGTGGGGCACTCTCTGTCCCCCTTCTGATGTCTATGTCAGAAGCTTTTTCACTGTCCTTTTTCACTTCAATAAAAATTCTGCCACACAAAAGCTCTGAGCAATCAAGCATGGTCCCTGATCCAGAAGCTAAATCTTCTTCAAAGATCACAAATCCGACACCATCCACGTAAGCTGTCACTTCTAAAAAGGGGGATTTTGGACACAGACAAACACACTGGGAGGACATCATGTAAAGATGAAGGCAGAGACTGAAGTGACAATTCCACAAGCCAAGGAACACCCAGTGGTTGCTAGGAAACTGCCAAAACCTGGGGAAGAAAGCATGAAACAGGTTCTCCTTCGCAGCATTCAGGAGAAAACTTGACCTTGGACTTTTGGCTTCTGCAACTATGAGTCAACAAATTTCTGTTGTTTCAGCTACCCAGCTTAATATGCTTTGCTATGGCAGCCATAGGAAACTAATACAAGCTCTTTCCACATCCCCTAACTCATTCCTCCCCAAGAAGAAGAGGACTCTTTGGCAGACTGGGCTGGGCTATGCATGTGCTCAGTCACTCAGTCACGTCTGACTCTTTGCAACCCCTTGGACTGTAGTGCTCCAGGCACTTGTCCATGGGATTCTCCAGGCAAAAATACTAGAGTGGGTTGCCATTTGCTCCTCCAGGGAATCTCCCAACCCAGGGACTGAATCTGTGTCTTCCTGGGTCTCCTGAATTGGCAGGCAGGTTCTTTGTTGCTGAGCCATCGGGTTAACTGGGAGAAGATACGAAACACGTGATGCCTGACACCTTCTGGACTCTGTCTTCTGGAACTGATCACTTTCAGGACATACCACTTCCTTCTCTGTCCTGTTCTCAGGGTTGACCAGCCCTGCAAGGGAGGTGAGCAAGCCCATTAGGCCCTCACCTCTAAACCTATTCTCCAACCAGCTTTTTCCTGTAATAATGATGATGTCCTGACCTCCCTTTTGTCTGAATTCTCTTTTATACTCATCAACTGGTGCTAAACACTGGGGTGAGAAGGGGGGTGATTAATTACCATCCTTCAAACTTTGACAGTGCCCTTCACAGAGCTCCATCGCTGAATTCTCATGACACCCCACTCTCTTACAAACAAAGGAAGCAGCTGAGACTCGTGAAGGTTTCCTTTCTTGACCATAGTCCCAGGACTACTAGGTAGGTAGGAAGCCAAGAGTCCAGCCCACATCTTCTGACAGCAAAGCCTACATTCTTTCAATAAGAACCCCTTTTTGGACTCATTAGAGCAAAGCAAGTATTCAACAACAAGAAAAAAAAGGTAGAAGTCTTTGCTAAAATTCTTAAGAAAAGGAGAAGAGAAAATCCAGTTGGTTACCAATGAGAGCTAATAAAAATGACTAGGTCTGGGGTCTTGCAGCCAAACACTACTTAGTCACCTACTAATGTACCCAAGAGGAACATCTTTTCCATGCTGAGGGGAAACTCTGACAATTTTAGGCTTATTAGTAAGACCGGTTCAAGTATAGTTCCACTTAAATATCAAGCCAGAATTACTCGAACACAATGTTGGCCTGTGAACTCCAATGAGCAGCCATTATTAAACACTCATACACACACATTTAGAGAAAAACTAACACCTATCCTTCTGAAACTATTCCCAAACATTTCAGAGGAAGGACTACTCCCAAAAGCATTCTGTAAGACCACCATCACCCTGATACCAAAATTAGACAAAGACACCACAAAAAAAGAAAATTACAGACCAATATCACAGAGGAACACAGATGCAAAAACCCTCAACAAAATACTAGCAAATAAAATCCAACAACATATTAAAAAGGATCATAGAACATGATCAATGGGCTTCCCTGGTGGCTCACACCAACTCAATGGACTTGAGTTTGAGTAAACTCCAGGAGATAGTGAAGGACAGAGAAGCCTGGAGTGCTGTAGTCCATGCGGTCACAAACAGTTAGACACCACTTAGCAACTGAACAGTAACAACTGGTGGCTCAGTCAGTAAAGAATCTGCCTGCAATGCCGGAGACCACATGCAGTGCAGGAGACCCGGGTTCAATCCCTTAGAAAAGGGAATGGCTACCCACTCCAGTATTCTTGCCTGGAGAAACCCATAGAGGAGCCTAGCAGGCTACAGTCCATGAGGTCACAAGAATCGGACATGACTTAGAAACTAAGCCACCACAGACTGTGATCAAATGGGATTTATCCCAGGGATACAAGGATTTTTCAATATCTACAAATCAATCCGTGTGATACACCACATTAACAAACCGAAGAACAAAAACCATATGATCACCTCAACAGATTCAGAAAAAGCTTGTGACAAAATTCAACACTCATTTATGATAAAAATTTTAAAAACTTCTCCAGAAAGCGGGCATAGAGGGAACATCAGATCAGATCAGATCAGTCGCTCAGTCGTGTCCGACTCTTTGCGACCCCATGAATCGCAGCACGCCAGGCCTCCCTGTCCATCACCAACTCCCGGAGTTCACTCAGACTCATATCCATCGAGTCAGTGATGCCATCCAGCCATCTCATCCTCTGTCGTCCCCTTCTCCTCCTGCCCCCAATCCCTCCCAGCATCAGAGTCTTTTCCAATGAGTCAACTCTTCACATGAGGTGGCCAAAGTACTGGAGTTTCAGGGAACATACCTCAACATAAAAAAGACCTTATATGACAAATCCATAGCTAACATCATATTCAATGGTCAAAAGCTGAAAACATTTCAAACAAATGTGATTCCACACCACTTAGAAAACGGAAAGCTCAAGGAGATGACTATGTCATGTGGCTGCAATTAAAACTAGGAAGAGGGCGCCTCCCTAGCAGTCCAGTGCTTAAGACTCCACGCTTCCACTGCAAAGACTGGGGTTCAATTCCTGGTCAGGGAACTAAGATTCCACATGCCGACTGGTGCAGCCAAGATTAAAAAAAAAAAACGGTAAGCTGCAGTGTGAGGGTTTTCACATCAACCTCTTTACAGAGCTAACTTCCCCCAAAAGGCTGGGGCTCAGACCAAAAAAAAAAGTTTTTTAACTTTTTTTAAAAAAGCTAGGAAAACCTATAAGAATGAAGATTCTTGATCAAAGTTCAGTTAGAAGAACGGATCAGCTCTAGAAAACCCAACTCACCTCAAGGAGGTCTTTGATAGTCTGGAGAACAACCTAGAAAAGAAAGTAGGAAGAATCCTGTGTGGCCTAAAAACAAAGCCCAAGGGATGAGAGTTACAGGAAATGGCAAACTTTAACTGGAAAGAGAGATAAAAGGAAAGACACAGCAACAGTCTTCAGATCCTCGAGGGCCCTCATGCCAGGTGAAGCCATCAGAAGAGGGGATTTCAGCTCAATATAACTAAAATTAGAGATGCCTCCCCAAAGTGCAGAGACTGTTCAGTGATAAAAAATTTTGATCTCTAGTAACATTCAGGGGACAGATAAGACACTCACAGTCACAGATGTCCTAAAAGCAAACCCTCCATTAAGACAGGGGCTTCCCTGGTGGCTGAGACGGTAAAAAATCTGCCTGTAACGTGGGAGACCTCAGTTCGATCTCTGGGTTGGGAAGATCCCCTGGAGAAGGGAATGGCAACCCACTCCAGTATTCTTGCCTGGAGAATTACATGGAGAGTTGGATACGACTGAAATGACTTAGCAGTTAGCAAAGGAACTTAGCGGGCTACAGTCCACGGGGTCGCAAAGAGTCAGACACGACCGAGAGACTCACCATTAAGACAAAAGTGAGTTTGGATGACCACAATGTCCTTCTCAGCTCAACAATAAAATCCAACCCAGACCCCAGGGCATGCTTGTTTGCTCGTTCTTATTTTTGGCTGCAGTGGGTCTCCGTTTCCACCCAAGGGCTTTCTCTAGTTGCGGTGAGTGGAGGCTGCTCTCCAGTAGTGGGCCAGGGGCTTCCCATTGCGGCAGCTCCTTTGTCGCGGCGCACAGGCTCTAAGGTACGTGGGCTTAGTTCCTGTACAGCATGTGGGATCTTCCCAGACCAACGATCAAACCCGCAGCTCCAGCACTGGCCGGCATATGTTTAACCACTGGACCACCAGGAAAGCCCCCAGGCAGTGTTGATACCTCCAACTTCAGCCCTAAGCTCCTTGTTGGGGGACCTCCTGGTTAATCACGCACCTGGACTTGCATGCAAACCTAAAGATACGTCCTTCCAGTCACCTGGGATGTACCTAGCATGAGGAAATCAAGAAAGAGATTCTTTTTAAGAACCTACACTCTCAAGTCTCCTTCGTTTCTATCTGGTGATGCTGGGAGGCGGGAGAAACAAGTGCAGGCAGGAGCACAGAAGCGCCTCGAAGGGTGATGTAATGTGTAGGCTGACATTCGGGGACTCACCCACCTGCCAGCCCGAGTTCACCTGGCCAAGTTCATTTCAGGCTCACCAGTCCTTAACCAAAGCAGAAGCAACCCCAGGCAAGACCAGCCTAGGGCTGAAAACATCGTGGGAGACCTTGGCAGTGACTCCGTGCAAGGTAAGGACTATACCATTAAATTATAATAATAATGGATATCATTTATCAAGCAACTACAGAGCCAGGCTCGGTGCAGGTATCATCTATAATCATCAGTGTCAAACCGGTAAAGAAGGTGACGTACCAATATTAAAACGAGGGTACAAAAGCTCAGAGGCTAAGTGGTCTGCCAAAGCCATGCTGTTAGTTAACAAAGAAAGATATGAGGACCTCCGTGGCGGTCCAGAGGCTGACTCCATGCTTCCAATGCAAGAGGCCTGGGGTCGATCCCTGGTCGAGGAACCAGATCCCACATGCCGCAACTAAGAGTTCGCATGCTGCAAGGAAGATTAAAGATGCCATGTGCTGCAACTAAGATTCAGAGCAGCCAAATAAATAAATATTTTTTTAAAAAAATAAAGAAAAGCTATGAACCCATATGTATCTGGCTCCAAGGCCATGCATGGCCCTGGCCTCACACCAGACCATGTTGCCTCTTATGCCAGCTCCTTTAAGGAGGAGGTTCGCTGACGGTCTAGAGGTCCGAACTTGGCATTTTCACCAGCATCACCCCAGGTTCAATCCCTGGTTGGGAAACTAAGATATTGCAAGCCTTGAGGTGTAGGCAGAAAATAAAAAGAAATGAGGTAGACGAAAGGGATTCCCGGGTGGCGACTGAAGCAACTTAGCACGTATGCACGCAAATAGACCAAAACCAGTTAAGTCCAAAGCAAACGGCGCTGCAGACCCCACCACCCTGGGGGCAAACACCATCCCTCTCCTCTGCGGATGAAGCCGGAGGTCTTGAAAAGACACACACGCCACTACCCCACATGTTTCCACCCGCAAGAGTCAGTGTGTAAGTGGCGGAGTGGGTCTGGTGCCAAGAAGCAGGAGCTGGTTTATTTTAGTCTCAGTGTTAAGACAGCCAGCACCAGGTTGAGGCTGAGAAATGCTCCTTCTAATTAAAACTTTATTTTCAAACACATGTCACAGTTGCAACATGGTGAGACTCATTTCTGGCTTTGTGGACGCCTCCGAGGAGAAGCAGCTTCCCTGTGACAGCCTCGAGCATTCATCCAGGACAGCCAGAGGAGACCCGGGGGCAAAGGCTCCCGGTGACACCCAGGGCACTGGCACAGGGGACCCTTCCATTACTCAAGAGGGTGGCAGAATCAAGAATGGGGAGCAGCGATTGTAAACTAGTCAGCAGTGCGAGAGTCTGCACGCCCCATTGAGGAGCAGCCCAACAAACATGCACGGAGAACCAGAAACAATCTCCTCGTATCCTCAGCAGGTGGGCAAGCTGAGTCCAGCAGGAGAACTTCCAAGCAGAACTGGGGCGGCCGTGGAAAACGGGAGTGAAGCAGCTGTTACAGACCCTTGATTAGTGTTGAAAAAGGAGTTAGGAAACCCCGCAAGCACACTGTATCCCAACCCCCGGGGTTCCCTGGTGGCTCAGCAGTAAAGAACCCACTTGCGGTGCAAGAGTGCTAAGTGCTAAGTCACTTGAGTCGTGTCCGACTCTTTGTGACCCTATGAACCATAGCCCACCAGGCTCCTCTGTCCACGGGATTTTCTAGGCAAGCTTACTGGAGCGGGTTGCCATTTCCTTCTTCAGTGGGTCTTCCCAACCAAGGGATTGAACCCACATCTCTTTTCTCCTGCATTGGCAGGCGGGTTTACTACCACTAGCGCCATCTGGGAAGCCATCTGGGAAGATGGCTTGCAGGAGATGCAGATTCAATCCCTGGATCAGGAAGATCCCCTGAAGGAGGAAATGACAACCCACTCCAGTATTCTTGCTGGGGAAATCCCATGGACAGAGGAGCCTGCAGGGTAGGCTACAGCCCACGAGGTCGCAAAGAGTCGGACACGACTGAGCGACTCACAGCAGCAGCGGCATCCCAGCCACCTGACTCTCTCCATGGCCCCACGGACTCCAGCAGGAAGCGGCCAGGGTAGGGACAGGGTCTGCTTTAGTTCCTGTTCCATCCACAGGCACATATTCAACAGGTATGGGCCTGATACGTGAAGACTTCAATACCTGCTTACTGAAGTAACACTGTGGAGCGGGCATCGTGGGTGGCCTCCAAACCCAGCTGCTTCCGAACGAGGACCTACCGTGTATAGTAGCTCTTCTGAACCAGTGTGAAAGTCAGGGAGAGGAACAGAAAGAAAGAATTTGCAGAAGTCTGGAGGAGCGGAAATCGGTGAGTTTTAAATCCTTCATCCACTGCTTTAAGCCCTTCATCCATGGGCTTCCCTGGTAGCTCAGGTGGTAAAGAATCTGCCTGCAGTGCAGGAGACCCAGGTTCAATCCCTGGGTCAGGAAGATCCCCTGGAGAAGGGAATGGTTACTCACTCCAGTATTCTTGCCTGGAGACTCCCATGGACAGAGGAGCCTGGTGGGTTACAATCCCGGGGGTCGCAAAGAGTCGGACATGAGTGACTAACACAAACCCACTCAAGACCCAGCTATCAATCACAGCATGAAGCTCACAGCGCTGTGTGTCCTGAAATTTCAGATTTCCATTCACCCAGGATGGGGACCATACAGGCTGTGGAGGACCCTGACCCTAACCATGAACCAAGGCCTTCCCAGGAACAGCCAGGTCAAGAGCTAGAAAATGATACTTCACTTTTCATGTATGGCAGCCCCAGAACAGAGCCTGCAGGTAAGACCATTTCCACAAGCTAGAGAAGAGACTACAAGGCAGGCTGTGTGCCTTGAAGGCCTCCCTTGGGGTGAAAAAGCCACAGAGAAACAGTCAAGACCGAGTCTAGGACACCGAGCTGCCTTCCCAGCCTTCCTTTGTAACCCACATGTATTCCCACTGGTCCCAGGAGAGCAGCCCCAGGTGTTTCTCAGACCGGGTCATTCTAATCCTCACATCACTTACACTGAGACCATGCCAGGATTCAGACGCCAAGAGGTTGTGCTGTTGGGTCAACACTTCTCAGGTCACTGAGGCATTTTCTAGGAGTCTATGAAATTCAGATTGAAATCTCGAGACAAAGAAGTAGAAGTGTTTAATATCACTGTTGCCTGACAGTATGGAAATGGGAGGCCGGGGGAAGCCAAAAGGCTAACTGTGGAATTACAAGTCAAAATTGAGACCTCAAGATGTGAAGAGAAGGGAACCCTTGTGTGTTATTGGTAAGAATGCAAATTGATGCAGCCGCGATAGAGAAGAGTAGAGAGGTTTTTCAAAACACTAAAAACAGAACTACTATATGACCCAACAATTCCACTCCTGGGTATACATTCAAAAAAACACTAATTCAAAAAGACACACGCAGCCCAGTGTTCACAGTGGCATTATTTACAACTGCCAAGATACAGAAGCAACCTAAGTGGCCATCAACAGATGAATGCATAAAGAAGATGTGGTATGTACTGTGGAATATTACTTGGTCATAAAAAAGAACAAAATTTTGCCATTTGCAGCAACATGGATGGACTTGTTAAGTGCGGAGGGCTCACACACTTAACTGAAATAAGTCTGACAGAGAAAGACAAATACTGTATGATATCACTTAGGTGTGGATTCCAAAAAAAAAAAAAGACGGCAAACTAGTCAATAAAACAGAAAGAAACAATAGAGAACGAACTATTAATGACAGGATAGGGGTGTGCTGGACGGAGAAGGCAATGGCACCCCACTCCAGTACTCTTGCCTGGAAAATCCCATGGACGGAGGAGCCTGGAAGGCTGCAGTCCATGGAGTCGCTGAGGGTTGAACACAACTGAGCGACTTCACTTTCCCTTTTCACTTTCATGCATTAGAGAAGGAAATGGCAACCCACTCCAGTGTTCTTGCCTGGACACGACTGAGCGACTTCACTTTTACTTTTCACTTTCATGCATTGGAGAAGGAAATGGCAACCCACTCCAGTGTTCTTGTCTGGAGAATCCCAGGGACGGGGGAGCCTTGGTGGGCTGCCGTCTATGGGGTCGCACAGAGTCGGACACGACTGAAGTGACTTAGCAGCAGCAGGGGTATGCTGGAACATAGGACTCTGGAAGGAGGAGGGACAAACCACTGGCTCTAAGACAGGCTTAAGGATGTATTGTGCAACACAAGGGATATAGCCAATATTTTGTAATAACTGTAAATGGAAAGTAACTTACAGTAATTGTATAAAAACTCCCCACTGCCCCCTGAAGGCCATCTGTGTCACTACCAATCTACCACTGAACTGGGGAACCACAGATGGGCGAAACATCCTTCAGGGTCAAGACAAGAGGGACCGAGGAGGCACCCACAGCGAGATGTGCCGAGCACTGCACTGATGCTTGACAAACACTGGGTCCCAACCTCTGCTGGGCTCAGCAGTGTGCTTGAACCGTGCAGCATTACATTCGACAGCTCTTCATGATTGTGCTCAGCAGTCTGGCCAGACTCTGGGCAGAGAAGGGGATGGGTTGGCTCCCTTCCTGGGAGCTCCAGGACCATCAGAGCCGGATGGTCTTTGATCTGGAGGAGTTTGGGAGCAGCAGCCCTGTGAGCAAAGGTGCCTTGCCCACAGCCTGAGATGGAATGGGAACCATATCACTGCTGGGGGAACCTCCCTGCTGTGTGGTCCTTCACCCAATGATCCCGGGGGTCGGGGTAGGGAGGGGGGCAGGCATCTCAACATGGAGCCCAGAAAGGACAGTGAGAGAGTTAAAGCTGAGCCAGTCCAGACCCCTTTAAGGAGGAGGTGAACATTCTAGCTCATGCTTTCCTGAAGCCTTGTGCAACAATCCTGCCCTAGAACTGGCCTTTCTTAAGGAGCTAATGACCACACAGCCCAATGTCTTACTCATGGAAATGCTCTGCTTAGACTCCATGTTAATAATTATTATAATTGTAACAAATCTTGCCTGGGAACCTATTTCTCAAGACTTGTACCCCTGATTACATAGCAACAGTATATCTCACCCAGAGCTGGCGCCCTGGAACCATTCTCCTCGGCTAATCTTGTGCTGGAGTTATCTCAGGATGTACGCCTTGGGAAAGGGTCTGGTGGCACTTTTACAAACCTTGAGGTATTCTTTGTGTCTATTTTCAGCAGCTAGCAGAAAAGTACATAATGGCCTGCTTAAACTAGTGAGGAGGGGTACCCTCCTACCCTCTTCTGATGTCTATGTCGGAAGCTTTTGCTGTCACTTTCACTTTAAATAAAAATCTACACGAAGCTCTGAGAGACTGAGACTGTCTTTGGTCCCTGAGTTAAAGCTTCTTTGGAACCACAAGTCCAGCAGCGCCGCTCACCAAATGCCGTAAGCTCTCACCAGGCACACAGAGGGCATAGCCAGGGGCAGGTCTTTCCTTCGACTCTAAGACTGCTGGATCTTGCAGCTTCAAACCAAACGCATGAGAGCTGTTCAGACACTGAGGAAGGAGGCAGGCGAACCCTGTGCCTGACCTTCATGGCTGCATATGCTGGTAGCCCATCAGCTTTGCTCCAGGTGCCCATGGGCAGTCCCAGGTGACAAATCCTGAGGCGTCAGCCCAGGGGGTCTCAACCCAAGGCGATTCTGACGGGGCCTGGGGTTGAGGGGAGGGATACTACAGCCTCCCCTGCAAGGCATGGGACAGCCCCTCACCACAAAGATGCATCAAGCCTGAAGGTCAGTAGTGCCAAGGTGAAGAAACCCTGCTCTACGCTACGCAGTACATCCTATTTCCCTTTGCCAGAAGCTACGGTTTTCAACCCTTCTTTACAGTCCCAGCAGTCTGGGTTTTGTGGAAAGGTGTGATGGCGTTTGATCACTGAGATAAAAAGGAACTTCAGCCAAAAGACATTAACACCAGCACCAGACTGAGCGCTTCACGGAGATCTTTACAATGAGTCATCAAATAACCATCATCTCCTTTTACAGACCAGGAAACTGAGGCATAAAGAGGTCACACACTGCTCAGTCGAGGACTGTGGTCCAATCAGTCCAATCCCAGACACTCTGTTAACTAGGGAAAAAGTATAACTTGTATCTGTATTCTGGGTGGTCCTCTTTATGTGCTGATTTTTAAGGGGGGGCGGGCAGAAAGAGAGGGAGGAGGGAGACAGGACATAGAATGTATGAGCTAAGGGACCAAAATGTCAACAGCAGCTCTTTCTAAATAAGTGATGACACGCAGGCGACTTCTTTTCTTCTGTTGCTGCTGTTGTCGTTCAGTCGCCCAGTCGTGCCCGATTTTTTGCAACCCCGTGGACTGCAGCACACCAGGCCTCCCTGTCCTTCACCATCTCCCAGAGTCTGCCCAAGTTCATGTCCATTGCATTGATGATGCCATGCAGTCATCTCATCCTCTGATGCCCTCTTTCTCTGTACCTTCCTGCATTTCTACATTCTCAACCACAGAAATGCCTTTACGGGCAGAAAAGAAACAATGAGGAAAACAAAAACTCCAGCCAAGCACACATGTCAAGACGGCCAGCAGCACCAGAGTCACGCCCATCTATAAGGTAACAATCCCTGCGCTTGGGGAAAGGATGCAGACCCCCGCCTGGCAGGACATGCAGGCACACCCTGGGTCGCTCGGGCCCACGGCAGCCTCAATGATAACCAGTACAGGGAAGCCATGCCCCAGAGGCCTTGTGAACAGCACACCTGCAAGGGATCTGCTCCCGAGTAAAGACGCCACCCTGAGTCTGAGACAGCTTGTCAGCTCCTCATCCATCTCAGAGTGGAAAGGGCCCAGAGAGAGAGAGCCATGGACCACCAGGTCAGACCCCCCTCTGCCACGCCTGACTGTCTCCACGCTCGAAATACTCAGACGGCTTCGGGAAAAACAAGCTTTCCAGATCATTAAAATTTCCTTTCAACAGTTTATTAACCTGTAGGAATGAGAGAAAAAGACCTTTTTTTTTTTTTTAAACCTAGGGCCTAATGTGAAAGATTGTGAAAGCCTGTTTTGGCGGGGGGGGTGCGGGGGAAGGGAAAGAATTCTAAGAACACTGAAAAATTCGCTTTTCCTATTTTTTCCCATAGAATTTGTATGCACATTATCTTAAAGTCCCTTTCACCATAAAAAACCTACACAGCACACAGATGCCCAGTACCTACTGCATGTTTTTGTTATCCTTGGTTGTTGGTCACTCAGTCGTGTCCGACTCTTTGTGACCCCATGAACTGTAGCCCACCGGGCTCCTCTGGCCACAGGATTCTCCAGGCAAGAGTACTGGAATGGGTTACCAGCCATTTCCTTCTCCAAAGGATCTTCCCAACTCAGGGATCGAACCCAGGTCTCCCGCATTGCAGGTAGATTCTTTACCAGCTGAGCCACAAGGGAAGCCCCAAAATACTGGAGTGGGTAGTGTATGCCTTCTCCAGCAGATATTCCCAACCCAGAGGGAATCAAACCAGAGTCTCCTGCACTGCAGGCAGATTCTTTACCAGCTGAGCTACTAGGGAAGCCCCTGATATCCTTACTGTTATCTTATCCTTGTTATCCTTACTGTTAACTAAAAAAAAAGGCTGGTTATTCTATCCCCTCTCCTGATAACACGGGGATAATCATGAGGCCCTCTCTAACCCCACCTTGTGTAAAATGATTAAGTAGTTCGATAGCCATAAAAAAATCTTACATATCACCTAAAGTTTCATGAAGATATCACACCCCAAATGCAGAGATTCAACACATCCAAATGTCACCATTGGGCAAGACAAGAAGTAATTTTTAAGGCCATCAGCAGGCCTAGGTCTATCTTTAAAAATTAATAATAATAAATCCTTAGTTGCTATCCCAAGAACCACGGCTGGGTGCCTCCCTCCTGGCCAACAGAGCGCTGGCTGCTCAAAGTCACCATTCTCAGGACACTTGGACTGGAGAATAGCTTTCCCCAGCCTGAAATAGGCCTGACATGAAGCAATCAGGTGCATCCTACTCCTCCTTGCCTGTGATTGGGTTAAAGCAAGACACTCTTGCCTGGAGAATCCCCATGGACAGAGCAGCCTGGGGTCACAAAGAGTCAGACATGACTGAACAGTCAACTTAGCATGCACGCACAAGCAAATCCACTGAGGATAGTGAAGCAGGAAAATGGAACCAAAGAACTCAATTCTGAGGCCAGCACTGAATTGCTGAATTAACCTTGAAACCATCATGTGAAATAGTAACCCCCGTATTGTTTTTTTGTGTGTTGTTTTCTTGATTCTTTTCTTTGGAGTATAATTGCTTTACAAGGCAACTATATTTCTGCTATACAACAAAGTGAATCAGCTGCAGGTATACATATATGCCCTCCCTCCTGAGCTTCCCTCCATCCTCCCCTTCCAAGTTTCAGTGGTCTTTTGTTTCTAGCAATCAAAAACATCCTCACTGATAGACCCCTACACCCAGGCTCTCTAAGAGTTTGAGGTCCTACCAATTCCTCAACGCTGAAAGAGAACGTGTCCAATGGTAGGGACGAGATCCACAGCAAGACAGTGGGAGGACATGTGGCTGGAACCTTTATAATGACTTCTTGTCAATTACCAATCCGTGTCCCAACTCCGCCTCCTCTGCACCCTGACTGTAACTCACCGCAACAAAAAGTTAAGCAGCTGATATCCTTTGAGACATATTCAAGAGGTAGATAATGGGTGCTCTAGGATGAGAGGAGTAAGGAAAGTGAGGATTTGAACGCATTTATCTCCTCTGCTTTAGCAATTCACAGAGTACCAGCTGCTAAAAGGCTTCTCCGAATTTAGACTTTAAATAAACTGACTCATGAATCTTTAAGGCTTGCAGAAAAGAAAACTTAACAAGGCAATTTTTTTCAGGAATGGAGGCTGGTGAGAGGCACAAGCCATAGATAATAGTCAGTACTTAAATCATCTTGTTAAAGATGTGAATTTCATGTGAGGTTTTCTATTCTCAGAAAACAGACATATAACAAATAACAACAGCATCTCATTAGACAGAAGGTCTCTCTTCTATCTGCCTGCAGGTTTATTCTTCAAGAACTTGTTTCCTGTAGGCATTAAAAATAATTACCTTTAAATGTATAATATGAAATGTTAAGTGAAAAAGAAAAAAATCCATGTATCACATTACATATATACTGATTCCAAAAACAGTGCACAAGTGCTCAGTGAGAAGCCAAGCAATGCATTTGGGAAGATAAAGATCCTTGAGATGTGTTTTAATGAAGTTGCCTTTTGTATGAAGTTAAGTAGCTGGTGAACATGTGCACATTTTTAATGAAGTTTTTACATTGTTAATAAATATATGAACATCCTCAGACATCCACAATTACAATTTTTTAATTTTTTTCTTTTTTGGCTACACCAAAAGGCTTGCAGGATCTCAGTTCCTCAACCAGGGACTGAATCCGGGCAGTTAAAGGCCAGAATCCTAACCGCTGGGCCAGCACAGAATGCCTCTCTGCAATTGTAAATTTACCAATACCACTCAGGGACCTTTTTCCTTTAAAGAAGGAAGCTCAATACTGCAAATATCTGAAAGCCAACTGCATGCCAGGTGCAGTGTAGGTCTGAGAATTCAGCCAGGTTTCAGATAGAACCCAGGTGGCCTTGAATTCTTTCTAGAACATGGGAAGTGAGAGAGTGGGAAGGAAGATGAAATGAGCCTTTTAAGAATGTGTAATCTAATCAGAAAGAGAGAGGAGTATAAGAGGGGTAAAAACACAGTTATATAAAGCACACAACAAATGATTAGAAAGCGATATGAAAAAAAGAGATAATATAACAGAAGTCTTTCTAAAAAAGAAGAGATCTTACTGAGTTGAGAATTTCAAGAAAGGATTCACAAGAGAGGTATCACTACAAGTGGCTCTTTAAGAATGAAGAATTAGGTAGATGGGATTTTCAGACAGTTGGAACAGCTTAAGCAAAACCAAAAACAAAAAAAAAAAACAAAAAACTCCAAGAATTCCGGAAACACTGCTTCGTGTCAAACTGGGCTGAAATGAAAGGTGTGTGTGTGCTCAGTCGTGTCCGACTCTTTGCGACCCCATGGACTGTAGCCCACCAGGCTCCTCTGTCCATGGGATTTCCCAGGCAAGGATACTGGAGTGGGTTGCCATTTCCTGCTCCAGGGGATGTTTCCAACCCGGGGATCGAACTTGCATCTCTTGCATTAGCAGGCAGATTCTTTACCACTGAGCCACGTGGGAAGTCAGAAATACAGGGTATGCACAGACCAATCATGAGTTAACAAATGAAAAATAGACAGTGAGACCTGGTGGGGCTTGACACCAGGCTGAGGCACCTGCCTTGCTCTGACAGGCAAGGGAAGGTGGGGTGAAGTAGGGTTTGGCAGTGACACACTGGAGGTGCACTTTAGAAAAACGAATCCGACAGCCCTGGGCAAAGAGGTCTGGAGCTAGAAGGTCGAGTGGAGACCTCTGGGCTAACTCAGAGCAGAAGCACAGTGTATAGCCCGAGGACTGGCAGCATGCCTGCATGGAGTGGGCAGCTCCACAAATATCTGTTAAACTGAATTAGACTTCTTGTCTGAAGGGATCAGATAGGTCTGGTTTTTTTCTGAGCTTTTGACATGCTCCTAATGCACATTTAGGCACTAAATAATGATGCCAACCATCCCCTAAATGAGGCTCCCCCTGCCTCCATCTTCTGCTACAAGTGAAGAGAGATAAAGCAGCAAAGATCAAGAGAAACACTCTTGTCTTCCCATTCCCAGTAAAGAATGTTCTCTGTCCCGGAGCAAACATTAGGAAAGTACAGCGGTCCCTCGGCATCCGCGGGGGACTGGCTCCGCGACTCCTACAGACACCAAAATTCAGGACACTCAAGTCACTCACGTAAACACCATAATACACTCAGGCTGCCGTATCCGCTGTTGGGCATCCTCGCATTCAACCAGCTGCAGGTTAGATTGGTTGAATCATACCTGTGGATATGGAGGGTTAATTCTACAAAAGATCAGTACAAAAGATCAGGAAAGGCAGAGTAGGGAAGAGCTACGAATCCAAGAAAGAACACTTCATGGGCACAATATGAAATAACATGCTTTATCCTCCTACACTCCGACTGGCCCTAAAAATTAACAAAAACGTATGCCCATATAATCAACAAAAAAATCACACTTGGAGAAAAGTACAGTTAAAGTACAAAGTGATTCTCAGAATATATGGTTCTCAGAGTACATGAAAGGGTATCTGCATTGTTAGGGCGGACACGCTGGATGTCGAGACAAAGAGACATGATGCTTCCAACAGACTCTCAAATGGATCACGAAAAAAGTGTGCGTGTGTGTGTGTATAAATGTGCTTAGGTATATATATGTATATATGATAAATGTGTGCAGATGTAAACGTGTGTGAAAAGAACACATGGAGAGATAATTATAAAAGCAAATGGGGCAAAATGCAAATCAGTGCTAAATTTGGGTAAAGGACCAAAGAAAGTTTCTTATACCATTCTTGCAACTTTTCTGGAACTTTGAAGTAACATCAAGACAAATAGCTGTTTGTGTGTTTGTGTGTTTGTGTGTGTGTGTGTGTGTGTGTGTGTGTGTGCCTGCTCAGTCATGTCCAACTCTTTACAACCCCATGAACTATGGCCCACCAGGCTCCTCTGTCCATGGGATTCTCCAGGCAAGAATACTGGAATGGGTTGCCATTTCCTCCTCCATATAAAAAGACCATGTTGCACAGCATTCAGGACCTTACTTCCCCGATCAGGAATCAAACCTGTGCAGTTTGCATTGGGAGTGTGGCATCTTAACCACTGGACCACCAAGGAAGTCCCTCTCACTTGCTGATCGTAAGGTTTTGGCCTCTTCCATCACTGGGAGGTCTCTGCAAAATACAGGACCCAGATGTCTGGGCCCAAACTCAGCTGCCCAGGGCCAATCCCACCCTTCCCTGGGTAAGGAGGATCCTGAGCCCTGGCCAAGGTGCTTGTCATTTGCACTCCAGGGATGCCAGGGGTCCTCTTAAGTGACTCACACAATACGGGAACTGCTGTCTGATTCGATGACCGGAACTCAAGAACCAAGAAGTGGATGGAAATGTCCTGCCCACGCAGGGTGTCCAGAGAAGTCCAGGTCCCAGCTGGGAGTTTTCTGAGAAGGTTATCTTATAAACAGCACACCCACCAACTGCCCCAGGGCTCAAGTTAGGAAGAACATGTCAGGCAGCCACTGTGATGTGTATTTTATCTTCTCAATTGAATTTTATTCTCCCCAAAGCCCTGGGAGGTAGAAATTTTCCCTGTCTGTTTTAGTTGAGGAATGAGACTCAGAGACATGAATACACAGCCAGTAACAGGCATGGCAGGGGTTCACATCCAAGTGTCTTTCTCAAGTCACTGAAGATTTTTTTGTCATAAAGTGTTTTTATATTTTACTCTGACCAGGCTAAATATCAATAACCTCTGACATTCAGATGACACTACACTTATGGCAGAAAGCAAAGAACTAAAGAGCCTCTTGATGAAAGTGAAAGAGAAGAGTGGAAACATTGGCTTAAAGCTCAACATTCAGAAAACTAAGATCATGGCATCTGGTCCCATCATTTCATGGCAAATAGATGGGGAAACAGTGGAAACAGTGACAGACTTTATTTTTTTGGGCTCCAAAATCACTGCAGGTGGTGACTGCAGCCATGAAATTAAAAGACGCTTACTCCTTGGAAGAAAAGTTACGACCAACCTAGACAGCATATTAAAAAGCAGAGACATTACTTTGCCAACAAAGGTCCGTCTAGTCAAGGCTATGGTTTTTCCAATAGTCATGTATGGATGTGACTGAGTTGGACTATAAGGAAATCTGAGCACAGAAGAATTGATGCTTTTGAACTGTGGTGTTGGAGAAGACTCTTGTGAGTCCCTTGGACTGCAAGGAGATCCAACCAGTCCATCCTAAAGGAGATCAGTTCTAAATATTTATTGGAAGGACTGATGCTGAAGCTGAAACTCCCAATACTTTGGCCACCTGATGCAAAGAACTGACTCACTGGAAAAGACCCTGATGCTGGGAAAGACTGAAGGCAGAAGGAGAAGGGGACGACAGAGGATGAGATGATTGGAGGGCATCACCGACTCAACGGACATGGGTTTGGGTGAACTCCGGGAGTTGGTGATGGACAGGGAGGCCTGACATGCTGCAGTCCATGGGGTCGCGAAGAGTCAGACACGACTGAGCCACTGAACTGACTTGGCCAGGCTTCCCTGGTGGCTCAGTGGTGAAGAATCCACCTGCCAACGCAGAAGACACAGGTTTGATCCCTGGTCCAGGAAAATCTCACTTGCCGAGGAGCAGCTAAGCCTGTGTGCCACTCTTGAGCCTGTTCTCTAGAGCCTGGGAGCTGCAACTACTGGGCCCACGTGCCGCAGAGCCCGTGCTCCACAACAAGGGGAGCAACTGCAACGTGAGCCCAGGCGACGCAACTAGAGGAGCCTGCACACAGCAACAAGGACTCGTACAAGTAAACGAACAAACAACATTTTTAAATTTACTTTTGTCAAAGTAATACATAGAGCTGAACAAGTATTAGGTACCCTGAAAGTTTATACAAGACAGTGACCATGTTAGTTTCCCCTGGGAGGGGAGTGAACTAGCTGGGAAAAGACATTGCACAATAACTCCTTTCAAGTTCTGGCCCATATGAACATACTAGCTATTTTAAAACTGAAGAAGGCAATGGCACCCCACTCCAGTACTCTTGCCTGGAAAACACCATGGACGGAGGAGCCTGGAAGGCTGCAGTCCATGGGGTCACTAAGGGTCAGACACGACTGAGCGACTTCACTTTTACTTTCCACTTTCATGCACTGGAGAAGGAAATGGCAACCCACGCCAGTGTTCTTGCCTGGAGAATCCCAGGGACGGGGAGCCTGGTGGGCTGCCGTCTATGGGTCGCACAGAGTCGGACACGACTGAAGTGACTTAGCAGCAGCTATTTTAAAATAACTAAATAAAATAATTCTAAATGTAAATTAAAAGTTGCAAGAAAGAGGAAATTATATATTGATAAGATCTTTGAAATCCATTGTTAAATGAGAAAAGAAAAAAAAAAGATCCAGAATGGGATAAATGGAATGTTACCATTTGTATAGAAGGCAGAGAGGAAAAAGGGGAAGGGGAGATAAATATATAGATAGATAGACATAGATGGGCTTCCCTGGTCACTCAGATGATAAAGAATCTGCCTGCAGTGCAGGAGACTTGGGTTCGACCCCTGGGTTGGGAAGATCCCTTGGAGCAGGGAATGGCAACCCAATCCAGTATTCTTGCCTGGAGAATTCCATGGACAGAGGAGCCTGGCAGGCCACAGTCCACGGGGTCTCACAGAGTCGGACAGGACTGAACAACCAACACACACGTGTAGACACAGATAGATATGGATATGCACACATATGTGTAGCTGTCTCTACATATCTGCACTGACATACAAGAACTGGAAGCATTCCGAGCTGCTCTGTAGGAGGGATACGGTAAAGGGAAGTTCACATTATAAACTCACTTACATATTTCTCATTTTGAACTATGTGAATATATTACCTATTCAAATATATAAATAAACAAAATACAAGTGCCTTTTAAAAGATGCTAAAGGAAAATAACAGGGCAAGCATATGGTTTGGGGTAGCTCAGAACAGAGGAGCACAGAAAATGGAATAAGGACCACCTGGCAGGGTGCTGCCCAGATGCAACCTCACAGGCCGCTGTGCTTGGAGAGCTGCCTGTTTAGAAAGGAGTTGTTCCAGACCAGCAGAGCTGGGGGCTTGGAAAGCACGTGCTATCAAGTTGCAGCCTAAATTGGATAGGAATTTCCCCTAAAATAAACTATGTAATTTACTTCCAACAGACAATTCCCCATTGCCCTGTTCTCCACATTGATACTGCTCATTCTAATATTTAATTATCTGGCACACAGTCCATCTGTCCGGCATCTGACCACCACAGCCTGCAAAGCCCTGGTGAACAGCTCCAGCAGCTGACAGAAACCCATGCTCAGCAGGATGTGACCAAATATAAACAACATCCAACTGCCTTCATCCGCAAGGCGCCCGCCCTTGGAGATAATGCCTAAGGCATTCACAGGTTGTGTCACTGGCAGGAAAGACAGTCTGGTTTTTGGTTTTTAGTTTTTAGTTTTTTTAAAAATGGTAAAATACACAGAACCTAAAATTTGCCATCTTAACCATATTTAAGTGTACAGTTCAGTACCAAGTGATGCTGGGAAAGATTGAAGGGGAGAGGAAAAGGGGACAACAGAGGATGAGATGGTTGAATGAGATAGTTGGCTGGTTGGAGACTCAATGAACATGAGTTTGGGTAAACCCCAAGGGTTGGTGTTGGACAGGGAGGCCTGGCGTGCTGCAGTCCATGGGGTCACAAAGAGTCGGACACGACCGAGTGACTGAATTGAACTGACACTCACATTGTTGTGTTACCAACCTTGTGAACTCTTTTCATTCTGCAAAACTGAAACCCTGTCTGTCCCCACTGAACAACTCTCACGCCCAAACCCCAGCAACTACCATTCTACTTCCTGGTCTATGAATCTGACGCCACTAGACACCTCACCTGAGTAGAATCATACAGTATTTGTCCTCTTGTGTCTGGCCTATTTCATTCAGCAAAATGTCCTCAAGGTCCATCCATATTGTAGCCTCTTCCAGGACATGCGTTCTCTTCAAGACTAAAGACCATTCCACCGCACATACACACCAGGTTTCGTTGAGCCATTCCTCCGCTGAGGGACACTCGGGGGGTTTCTGCTTTTTGGCTCTTGTAAGGCTCTTATGAACATGACGCCTCTTTGAGAACTTGTGGAAAGACATTCTTGAACGATATTTTTAAGACTTTCCAAGATGCTCATCTAAGATTGCAGAGGACAGCAATTCAGAATAGGGAAATGGAACTTCCCACCTGTCTAGACTCAGCCCCTGTTAAACTTCATGGGGATTGAGCGAGTTCTCAAACAATAGAAAGATAAGACAACAACCTCTGGGGAAGCCAGAGAAAGAAGGTACCTTCCAGAGCTCACCTGACTTTCTTTCTGGCTATCAGAACACCAGGCAGGGGACCCCTGGGCACGTCTATCTCCCTTAAGGAAACACACAGTTGCTCTCAGAGCCAAGACCTCGGCTCCACTATTCAGTCTCTAGTGCTGGGGGCTGGGGGGGGTTAGTATTTATGTGAGCACATCTACCTTTGCTGTTTGTGTCTGAAACTGCCACATGAACTGTGATGAGAAATGTAACTGATACTTGCATCTGAACAGGGGTAGGGAAAAAGTAAGAAAATAGGACAAGGGCTTCCCTGGTGGCTCCTGGGAAAGAATCCAGCTGCCAATGCAGGAGTCACAGGTTCTATCCCTGGTCTGGGAAGATCTCATGTGCCATGGGGCAACTCAGCCCCGGAGCCACAGTACTGAGCCTGTGTCCAGTGGCGGCAACTAGGAGACTTACAGGCCCTAAAGCCTGAGCTCTGCAGCAAGAGAATCCAGGGCCGTGAGAACACCACGCAACACAACTCGTGAGTGGCCTCTGCAGCTGGCAACTAAAGAAAAGCCTACGCAGCATCAAAGTCCCGGGAGACCCAAAATAAATTTAAAAAAAAAAATTTTTTAAAGCAAGACACAAGTGGAGCTAAAGATCATTCTGCCCCAGAACTTTACAGATAATGGACTAAGGAACTCCCAGTCCAGCAGAGGGAAACGAAGTCTCGTTACAAATAACTTAAGGACGTGCATATCCGTCCACCTGCAGCCCTACTTCTGTGTCTTAAGAAGGCATGTCCACATGTGGGTGATCACCACTAACGAAAACGGGCACACTGCTAATCAACTATGCTCAAAAATAAAAAGTTAAACAAAGGCAGGAGGAAAGGAAGGGCACACAGCACATGGAAAGAGCACCTGGTTGCCAGAAACCTGGATCTCAGCCCAGCTCTCTCCCTGACAAGCTGTAGGTGACTGGGCCAGTAACATCTTCTGAGACTCAGTTTCCTCATCCGTAAAATGGAAGAAACTACACCTACCTGCAGAAGTGTCCTCACGATGAAATTAACTTCGCAGGTGAAGCTGAAAGTGCCTAACAGCGCCTACCACGGGAGCAGACCCCTGGCCAACAAAGCTTTCCTCTCCTTCTGTTTACATCAGACTCAACACACAAAGCCCTGGTTTGGGGGGTTGGCTTCCCTGGTGGCTCAGACAGTAAAGAATCCTCCTGCAATGCAGGAGACCTAGGTTCGATCCCTGGGTGGGGAACATCCCCTGGAGAAAAGAACGGCTACCCAATTCAGGATTCTTGCTTGGAGAATCCTATGGACAGAGGAGCCTGGTGGGCTACAGTCCATGAAGGTGCAAAGAGTCAGACACGACTGAGCGACTAACAATTTCCAAAAAGGGTATGTTGCTTTCAGAGGTTGGAATAATGTGTGTACAAGCTGAGAACACCAAGGAGAACAACGGGCTTGGGAAGAGGCACAGAGCAGACTGTCCCAAAGAGGCCCTGGGGACACCCACCCTGCTGACACCTCCACCTTGGAATTCTAGCCTCCAGATGGATGAGAGAATAAATGGTACCTTAAAGTCACCTAGTTTTGTTACTTTGTTACAACAGCCCCAGGAAAGGAAATTTATCCTCCTTCCCTCCATCCTCTTAAAGGAAAAATGAAATTTCTGACTTGCCTGAAGAAGTAGGACACTTTTAAAATATAAATAATAAATAACATCCCAGGAAAGGTAATTTTTGGTAAAAAGCCTCTGCAGAAGGAGAAATACGAGAAATTCAGAGGCGTCTTACTGGTCTTCCTTCCCTTTTACCTCCTCTTGCTCTCTGCCCGCTCCTTCTGGGAGCAGCCACCCTTTGCGGTTCCTCATTCTTCCCAGAGGGATGAAGACACGCTAAGAACGACTGTCTAATACAGTCCAGAAGGTCAGAGCAATGAACCCTCACCACTGCAGACGCAGGGTCACAGCCCACACACTTTCCACCTCCCCAGAGACCTTGAAACACGCCCCCCTCAGTAAGACTGCTGCTGCTGCTAAGTTGCTTCAGTCGTGTCCGACTCTGTGCGACCCCATAAACGGCAGCCCACCAGGCTCCCCATCCCTGGGATTCTCCAGGCAAGAACACTGGAGTGGGTTGCCATTTCCTTCAGACTAGTGACCATGTTTTGTAGCAAAGAGGAGTAGAGCCTGGATTTTTTTTTTCTTTAATACAATCTGCTGGCAGTCAACCACAGGGATGGAAAGAAGACAAAGAAGAGTCAAACCAGAAAAGCAGAAAATCACTTTCTAAATCCCTATGTAGGGACTTCCCCGGCAGTCCAGTGGTTAGGATTCTGTGCTCCTGATGCAGGGGGCACAGGTTTGATCCCTGGTCAGAGAGGTAGGATCCCACACCCTACATGGGGCAGAAAAAAATCTTTTTTTTTTTTAAGGTTTAAAATAAAATATTTAAAGTCTATGTAGCTAGAAGGAATAGAAATGATGCATGAGTCTGGCTTAACCAACCCACGTTAGCCACGTGCAATCCCCTCTTTGGTCTTCCCTCTCTACCTGTGGTCTGACCATCTATGTCACCTCAAAACTCATCTTAAAATCCTAATGCCTAAGAAGGTAACATTAGAAGACAGGGCCTTTTGAGAGGTGCTTAGATCATGGGGGTGGAACTCTCCTGAGTGGGATTAGTGCCCTATAGAGACCCCCATGGAGCTCCCTTGGCCCTTCCATCAGAGGACACAGCAAGGCGCTGGCAACCCTGCAGCCCAGAAGAGGAACCTCGCCAGAACCCCAAACCTAGACTTCCAGGCTCCAGAACTGTGAGAAACACATATCCATTGTTCTGAAGGCACCCAGTCTCTCGTATTTCTCTACAGCTGCCCAAATGGACTAAGACAATCCTACTATTCCATTAACACCAATGGTATTCTCGCTGGAATCCACAAAATCCATTCTGTGGTTTGAACCAGGAACAAAGAAGCCATTTGTTTGGATATGGGCGTCCAAACTCCCATAACTGGCTACAGGCACAGTCATCAGCCATCTGATAAAATCCAACCGGAGTGAAACTAGGAGTGGGCTCAGCTCTGGCCATTGTTTCTCTTCTTCTCCCTTCTCTGTTCCACCAGATTTTCCAGCTTTCACCTAGCTGTTTTGAGGGCTTAGGGGAAATTTCCAGTGTCAAGGAATGAAACTGCAATAAGTAATGACTCCATAGCGCTGGTTCTAATAAGGTCACCAAACCAGTCCACCAAGTGACATGTCTTAGAACAGTGAAGGGAGAAATACCAGATGGTTCACTCTGGGACCCACAACCCCAGCCAGGAAGCAAGAAAAAGGCATTGATTTCTTCCTTGGCCACCAGGACTGGCACCACCCGAATCCAGGGCAGCACCAAGCACGAGGGCAGGAGGCAGAACGAGGGGTGGGGTTCCCGCTGGGGGAAAGAGGAAACCGTGATGCTGAGATAGTGAGTCAGGTGAGAGGAGATTCTGCTCAACTCAGGAAGCTGCCTTACGATGCTTCTCACCCAGATCATCTGTCTTCGGCTTCCTGGTTCACCCTGGCATGCACCTCTGATGCATTTCATAGTTTCCCTTTACACTCGGATCTTAATTATTCAAGGATTGCTAATCCAGGTGGCAGAAATCTCCAACTCTGGCTGCCTGCCATTTCTCTGCTAGGGAGCATCTCCACGTGAGGGAGGGCAAAGGAAGCTTAAGGAAAAGCAAACAGTCAAGCAAGGAATCCTCATATTCAAACCCCTTAGCAGAGTTAGGATGATGAATTTGCCTTGGCAGGAACCAATTCAAAATGGGGGGGGCGGGAGAGGGGAGGATTTGAAAGAAGAGGAAAAGAAAAGTCTCAGAAAGAAAATTCCAAGAATCTTACAACCTGAATATTGCCTTGCTGGAGATGATCCTGGATTCTATACTTGTTCGTAAGAGACACGCGTTCAATTCCTGAGTTGGGACGATCCCCTGGAGAAGGAAATGACAACCCACCCCTGTATTCTTGCCTGGAGAATCCCATGGACAGAGGAGTGTGGAGGGCTACAGTCCATGGGGTCACAAAGAGTCAGACACGACTGAAGCACACACGCTAGACAAGAACACAGGCACTGAAAATGATCTCAAGTCACAAAAATGGTTCCTGTCGGACTTCCCCAGTGGTCCAGTGGCTGAGAGTCCGCTTGCCAGTGCGGACTCTGGCAAGGGGACATGGGGATTCAATCCCTAGTCCAGGAAGGTCACACAGGCCACGGGGCAACTAAGCCCATGAGCTGTAACACGAGAAGCTCCCACAACCAGAGAGGAGGCCCAGATTGCCACAATTGGAGAAAGCCAGCACGCAGCAAAGAAGCCTTGTGCAGCCAAGAAAATAAAATGTTCCTGCTCATCGATTGATCAGCCCTCCTTCCCCCATCAGGCCACTCCGTACCCTGCTCCACCTGCAAGATGAGCACACAGGTATGACAGGAGGCCTGCTCACAACTCAGGACCAAACCCATGTAAGGTGAGTCTTTAAAAGACAAAACGAACATCAGAAGAGGCTTTGCTAGCTGTGGCCCACCGTGCGAGGACAGGAGTCATGTCCTGATTACATGCATTCAGGGAGGGGGGCAATGGGGTCAATTACACTGCACAGTCTAACGCTGAGCTTTGAGAGATCAGGCAGGCCCAATGCCCATGGTCCCGGCAGAGGCACAGTCCTTGTCTTGAGGGTTCACACCCTAAGGCTGTGCCCTCACACCACCAACCTCCACCAGGCTTGTTCTGCAGAGTCTTAAATGAACAATTCCACACATCACCCTAAAAGGACCAATCCCAGGCTCTGGGCAAGACACCAAGATCCACTGGGCATGAAGCAGATGTGGGCAGTGACCCAGGGGTCTCTGTGGGTGAGGACTTGCAGCTTAGTCCTTTCCTTATTATTTGAATCTTACACATATGCCTCTTCCTTGACCACCACTCCAAGTTTTTAGAAGGCTGTCTTTCCATCTCAGTGGCCTCACTCCAGGACAGATGGCCCATAACCTCAGGGAGTGCTCACTCCAGTCTACTCCCATGATAGAACTTGTCTGGGTCAAACTGCTAGAGAGCTGATGTTTTGTCAACTATCAAATGTGAAAGCCGAAGTGGCCCCTTCCAACTCTAAAACGCTCATGATGATTCAATGCACCAAGTGCTCCAGGTAATCCAATGAAGGAGTTTGGATCAGCCCACCCCTTTCCCAGAGCAGATCTCTGATTAATGCCTATCACGTATCATTTGCAAATGGATAAAAGATTCAGTGTCTCTCCTCTTGATCCATGCCCAATCCAATAGCAAACAAGAGTCTGAATCTTGCAAAGGAAGCTTGACTTTGTTCCAGGTGAGGTCTGAACAAGCTGATGGTTGGCCTGCTGTCTGTCTTGACTTGCCAGGGGAGTTACAGGTCCCTGCTTGCCTACCAAGGCAACACAGGGCAACCTGGAATATCAGCAAACAACCGTGTTTGAGAAATCAATCAGCTTGAGATGAGTTGTGTTTCGCATGCGTGCTCAGTCATGTCTGACTCTTTGAGACCTCACGGACTGTAGCCTGCCAGGTTCTTCTGTCCATGATATTCTTCTGATGAGAAAACTGGAATGGGTTTCCATTTCCTTCTCCAGGAGATCTTCCTGACCCACGGATCCAACTCTCTTCTCCTGCATTTGCAGGCAGATTCTTTACCACTGAGCCATCTGACTCAGCTGCATTAGTCGCATCTGCAGGCAAAGGAAGAGCTTGATTTAATCTTCACTGAGATGCAAGGGCACATCCGGAAGACTGGGCAGGTCAGCTAAGAGCAAAGAATCCACTCCTTTGGGGTGACTCACATCCTTATACTTTCCAAGGATGGGCTATATTTTGGCAAAGAGAAGGCGGCTCCAAGCAGGCAAGATCTCTACTAGAAGCCACCCTAAGAATAAGCCCCATCCCTCCAAGTTCAAAAATGCTGGTTTGAGAAATGAAAGCAATATGGGTGGCTAACTTACATGCAGAGTACATCATGCAAAATGCCAGGCTGGATGAAGCACAAGCTGCAATCAAGATTGCTGGGAGAAATACCAATAATCTCAGATGACACCATCATTATGGCAGAAGGTGAAGAACTAAAGAGCCTCTTGATGAAAGTGAGAGAGGAGAGTGAAAAAGCTGGCTTAAAACTCAACATTTAAAAAACTAAGATCATGGCATCCGGTCCCATCACTTCATGGCAAATAAAGGCAGAAACATGGAAACAGTGAAAGACTTTATTTTCTTGGCCTCCAAAATCACTGCAAATTGTGACTGCAGCCATGAAATTAAAAGATGCTTGCTGCTTGGGATGAATGGATAAGAAAGCTGTGGTACATATACACAATGGAATATTACTCAGCTATTAAAAAGAACGCATTTGAATCAGTTCTAATGAGGTGGATGAAACTGGAGCCTATTATACAGAGTGAAGTAAGTCAGAAAGAAAAACACCAATACAGTATTTTAATGCATATATATGGAATTTAGAAAGATGGTAACGATGACCCTATATGAGAGACAGCAGAAGAGACACAGATGTAAAGAACAGACTTTTGGACTCTGTGCGAGAAGGTGACGGTGGAATGATTTGAGAGATAGCATTGAAACATGTATATTATTATATGTGAAACAGATCACCAGTCCAGGTTCGATGCATGAGACAGGGCACTCACGGTCAGTGCACTGGGATGACCCAGAGGGATGGGATGGGGAGGGAGGTGGGAGGAGAGTTCAGGATGGGGAACACATGTACACCCATGGCTGATTCATGTCAATGTATGGCAAAACCACTACAATATCATTAAGTAATTAGCCTTCAATTAAAATAAATAAATTCATTTACATACAAAAAAAAAAAAACGCTTGCTGCTTGGAAGAAAAGCTATGACCAACCTAGACAGCATATTCGGAGAAGGCAATGGCACCCTACTCCAGTACTCTTGCCTGGAAAATCCCATGGACGGAGAAGCCTGGTAGGCTGCAGGCCATGGCGTCGCGAAAAGTTGGACACAACTGAGCGACTTGACTTTCACTTTTCACTTTCATGCATTGGAGAAGGAAATGGCAACCCACTCCAGTGTTCTTGCCTGGAGAATCCCAGGGACAGGGGAGCCTAGTTGGCTGCTGTCTATGGGGTCGCACAGAGTCAGACACGACTGAAGCAACTTAGCAGCGCAGCAGCAGACAGCATATTAAAAAGCAGAGACATTACTTTGCCGACAAAGGTCCATCTGGTCAAAGCTATGGTTTTTCCAGTTGTCATGTATGGATGTGAGAGTTGGACTATAAAGAAAGCTGAGAGCCAAAGAATTGATGCTTTTGAACTGTAGTGTTGGAGAAGACTCTTGAGAGTCCCTTGGACTGCAAGGAGATCAAACCAGTTCATCCTAAAGGAAATCAATCCTGAATATTCATTGGAAAGACTGATGCTAAAGCTGAAACTCCAATACTTTGGCCACATGATTCAAAGAACTGACTCATTCAAAAAGACTCTGATGCTGGGAAAGATTGAAGGAGGGAAGAGAAGGGGACGACAGAGGATGAGATGGTTGGATGGCATCACTGACTCTATGGACATGAGTTTGAGCAAGCTCCCGGGAGTTGGTGACAGACAGGGAAGCCTGGCATGCTGCAGTCCATGGGGTCTCAAAGAGTCTGATACAACTGAGCAACTGAACTGAACTGATAGGTGGCTAGGATCTAAACCTCTCTCCAGAGGAAGAGAAGAGAGATTAGGTTTGAGAACACAGCAACATGAAAACTTTCAGAGTTGGGAAATGCCCTACTTCCTAGTTAGCTCAAAGTGAAAGTCACTCAGACATGTCAGACTCTTAGAGACCCCATGGACTATAGTCTATGGAATTCTCCAGGCCAGAATACTGGAGTAGGTAGCCTTTCCCTTCTCCAGGGGACCTTTCCAACCCAAGATCGAACCCAGGTCTCCCACACTGCAGGCAGATTCTTTACCAGCTGAGCCACCAGGGAAGCCCAAGAATACTCTAGTTGGTAACGTATCACTTCTTCAGCGGATCTTCCTGACCCAGGAATCAAACAGGGGTCTCCTACATTGCAGGCGGATTCTTTGCCAACTGAGCAATCAGGGAAGCCTAGTTAGCTCACAGCAGCGGCCCTAAGGCTAGTTCTCCATGTGAGGGTCCCTGGATGCAAAACGGGGGCTGCTGATGAGTTCTGGAGCAGAGGGGAAATGCAGGAACCCAGGGTGGCTTTTCTATGCTCGGATCTTGAGTCATCCTTTCAGATGTTAAATTAGGCTGCATTTTTCACAGGATACCACACTCACTAATAGCCCCTCTTGAGTTTATAAAGGAAATTTTTGAGGAAGCCAACTCTTCTCCCCAGAAGCTAAGAACCTGACTACTGCGTTCTGCTCAGCACAAGAGCTATTCCTTCCCTGACACAGTGAGACAGAAATGATTCCTCTTTCTTTTTTTTTTCATGGAGCTGTAAAGCTTATAGGATCCTAAGTTCCTCGACCCTAACCCTAGTTCCCTGACCAGGGATCAAAATTCAGGCCCCAAGTAATGAAAGTGCTGCTGTCCCGCTGACTAACCACTGGCCTGCCAAGGAATTCCCAGGAATGATTCCTCTCAAAGAAACTAGAAAGTACCTTCTAAAAACTTCTATTGGTCTCTGACAGGCGTGTACTAGAGACCTCAGAAGGACCAAAAACACAAAGATAATGGCCCTACCATCCAGGGACCTGGGACACAGAAGAGCTGCACTAGCCTAGCACAGAGGGTATGGCGTGCACACAGCTCAGAACAAGCCAGGCGCAGGCACAGCACAGCCACTGCCCCGCGGGGTGACCGCGAGCCCAGACAAGCTCCTTCACCTCTCGCTTCCCGTTATCCACAAAACAGAAACCACGAATCCACGTCACGGTGCTGACATAAGGTTCCGATGACTGAATGCATGCAAAAAGCGTAGCTATATACAGGCGTTACTATTATCAGCATAAGTTATTAGAATCCAAGAAGACCAAGAACCACAAATAAAAGGCCAAGGAAATTTTTTTAGGGTGACAATTGATTTATTCATTTTTAAAAATTTATCTTGGAGTATAGTTGAATTACAATGTTGTGTTAGTTTCACGTGTACAGCAAAGTGAATGTTAGACGTATACATAATCCCCTCTTTTTTAGATTCTTTTCCATATAGGTCATAAGAGAGTATTGAGTAGAGTTTCTTGTGCTAAATGAAAGCAAAAGACTTAGTCACTCAGTTGTGTACGACTCTGCAACACCACGGGCTGTAGCCCACAAGGCTCCTCTGTCCACAGAACTCTCCAGGCAAGAATACTAGAACGGGTTGCCATTCCCATCTCCAGGGGATCTTCCCAGCCCAGAGATGGAACGTGGGTCTCCTGCATTGCAGGTGTATTCTTTACTGCTGAGCCACCAGGGTCCTTATTAGTTATCTATTTTATATATAGTAGTATGTACACATCAATCCCAAACTTCCAATTTACCTCTCCTCTCAGAGGTCTTCCCCCTGGTAACCAGAAGTTTGTTTTCTACATCTGTGACGGAAATTTTTAAAACTAGGAAACATGAAAACTGGATTGGAGTGAAGAAAAACTCAGAAAAAATTAAATGTGTTCTTAACCAGATGAACTGATGACATTAAAAAAAACTGGAGATTCTTGACCAAAAGGTGATTCCTTCAAAAGCACTGCCTGAAGCCAGTAGAAATCAGAAGAGCCCGCACCGAGTGTAGACATTGCAGAGAATTGTGAAAGAAGGAAAAAAAAAAAATGAGTGACTCAGTGATACCCTGTTAGATGCTTCAAAACTCTGAAGTTTTCTGAGCTGGAAAGATGTGCAGAGGTTACTATGCCAGCTCCCTTTCAAACCAGATGCCCACAATGGGAACCGATTGATTTGCTCAAAATCCCACAGCTAGCTGGAGACAGAGCTCTGATTACAACCACAGGCACTGATAACTACCCAGACGCTTTCCCCCCAGTCCAGCTTTTCCTCTCAACAGGCATTCACCAGCCCCTCTGGCTGCTTCCCCATTCATCTCTCCCTGCCTTTCCTCTGGAACATTCTCCAAACCCATTCACTCTTTCACACACACAATCCATGCACAGAAATGTGGTTTGAATTGGGTTGATTTTGGGGTTTTTTTTTTTTTTTTTTTTGCATCCTTCCATAACATTTTGCACATGTGCAGTGTTAAGGTTTAGTGTTCTACACAGAACATTAAATGTATCAGGACTGTCCTGGGGGTCCAGTCGCTAAGAATCCACCTGCCAATGAAGGGGACACGGGTTCGATCCCTGGTCGGGGAAGATCCCACGTGCCTTGGGGGCAACTAAGCCTGTGCACCACAATTACTAAGCCTGTGCTCGAGAGCCCACAAGCCCAACGACTGAGGCCCCGCAGCCCGTGCTTCACAAGAGAAGCCACCACAATGAGAAGCCCACAAACCACAACGAAGAGCTGCCCCTGCTCACCACAACTGGAGAAAGCTCACACGCAGCAACGAAGACCCAGAGCAGCCAAAAATAAGCAAACACTAAAACATGTATCACCTTTACCACTGTTTTATTTCATTTTTTACTTACTGGGTTTTTTGGAGGGGGGCTGTGCTGGGTCTCCGTAGCTGTGCAGGCTTTTCTCTGGTTGCGGGCAGCAGGGGCTACGCTCTGTTGCCGCGCACTGGATTCTCACTGCAGTGGCTTTTCTTGCTGTGGGCCAGGGGCTCTAGGCACGGGGCCTCCAGTAGCTGCGGCACCTGGGCTCAGTAGTTTCAGCTCGAGGGCCCTAGAGCATGGGCTCAGTAGTTGTGGCACACGGGCTTAGTTGCTCTGAGGCATGCGGGATCTTGCTGAACCAGGGACTGATCTCAGTACAAAGGTTACAATCATTCATGAGCTAAAGTCATGGGCCCTTGTCTTGATAGGCTTTCCAGTCTAGTGGAACAGACAGGAATCAGATCTCAGACAAATATCTGTATTTCTCCCAAGGTGAATACCATGCAGAATCTTTGGAGAATGTGTATGTCCTCCAGAAAGGCACAAAACTGAAGTGTCCAGGCAGAAGTGTGCTGTCATCAGAGGCTCGACAAAGCAAAGAATAACAACAAGAGACATTTAGCAGGGAAGAGTAGGGCAAGGGAGTAGGGGGAGAGACATGATCAAAACAGTGATATGGGGGACTCCCGTGGCAGCCCAACGGTTAAGACTCCATGCTTCCACAGCAGAGGTCCGGGTTCAATCCTTGGTTGAGGACCTAAGATCCCACATGCCACAAGGTATGGCCAAATTAAAAAAAAGAAAGAATTAGGTCAAACGAAGAGGGAAGAAACAGATAATAATAAAATCGATGCAGGCAGTCGTGTCCTTAACATCAATCAAATAGGAAGGCATTTCAGGACGGCAATGCAATGGAAGTGGTGGGGGGGGTGTGGTGGGTCCAGTTATATCCCCCCAATATATACTTAAGTCCTAACCCTGGTACCTAGGAATATGATCTTATTTGGAAATAGGGTCTTTGCAAATGAGGACATCAATCTGCAAACTATGGAAAATTCTTAAAGAGATGGGAATACCAGACCGCCTGATCTGCCTCCTGAGAAACCTGTATGCAGGTCAAGAAGCAACAGTTAGAACTGGACCTGGAACAACAGACTGGTTGCAAATCGGAAAAGGAGTACGTCAGGGCTGTATATTGTCACGCTGCTTATTTAACTTACATGCAGAGTATATCATGAGAAATGCCGGGCTGGATGAAGCACAAGCTGGAATCAAGATTGCCGGGAGAAATATCAATAACCTCAGATATGCAGATGACACCACACTTACGGCAGAAAGCAAAGAAGAACTAAAGAGCCTCTTGATGAAAGTGAAAGAGAAGAGTGGAAAAGTTAGATTAAAACTCAACGTTCAGAAAACTAAGATCATGGCATCTGGTCCGATCACTTCATGGGAAATAGACTGGGAAACAGTGGAAACAGTCTCAGACTTTATTTTGGGGGCTCCAAAATCACTGTAGATAGTGATTGCAGCCATGAAATTAAAAGACGCTTGCTCCTTGGACGAAAAGTTATGACCAACCTAGACAGCGTACTGAAAAGCAGAGACATTACGTTGCTGACAAAGGTCCATATAGTCAAGGCTATGGTTTTCCCAGGAGTCATGTATGGATATGAGTCCAACATGAGAGTTGGACTATAAAGAAAGCTGAGCACCGAATTATGCTTTTGAACTGTGGTGTTGGAGAAGACTCTTGAGAGTCCCTTGGACTGCAAGGAGATCCAACCAGTCCATCCTAAAGGAAATCAGTCCTGAATTTTCATTGGAAGGACTGATGCTAAAGCTGAAACTCCAATACTTTGGCCACCTGATGTGAAGAACTGACTTGTTGGAAAACACGCTGATGCTGGGAAAGATTGAAGGTGGAAGGAAGAGGGGACAACAGAGGATGAGATGGCTGGACAGCATCACCAACACGATGGAAATGAGTTTGAGTAAGCTCCCGGAGTTGGTGATGGACAGGGAGGCCTGGCGTGCTGCAGTCCATGGGGTCATAAAGAGTCGGACATGACTGAGCAACTGAACTGAACTGAACCCAAAACTAGGAAGAAGCTAGGGTGGATTCTTTCCCAGGGCCTCCAGAGGGAGCATAATTCTGCCAACACCTTGATCTCAGACTTCTTAGCCTTCTGAACTGTGAGAATAAATCTGTACACTGTTTTAAGCCACCCAGTTCAAGATAGCTTCTTACCGCAGCCCCTGGAAACTGATACAGGGTAGAATGTGGAAAAAGCCCCAGACTGGAATTATTGTGTGTCTTTTCTTGGGATGTGGAGCGGAGAGAAAGAAAAACAGAGGTAGATTTTCATCTTGAAATTCCTATCCAAGTACCCAGTTATGATCCAGGCCTGCTTACCTTAATCTCAGTTTCCAAATCTGATGGATAAGTAGGTGCCTGCGTTTCAATACCCCAGGGCAGGGGGCGGGGCCTCTTCAAACCACTTCACCAGGGGCAATTCCAGAGTCTAAATACCAGAGGAAACAGAGACACTCCTGACACGTGAGTTATGACATGCGGAAGAAGGGTTAGCAAACAGGGTGAGTTTGATCACTCCCCTTTCCCTCCAACATCAAGAACACACATATTTCTAGTGGAGTCAGGTGCTGAGCTGAGCCCCACCTGGTGTTCCAGACAGTACTCCGATCTTCCCAAGCTTTATGTCTGAATACACTTGGAGGATATTTGATGGAGATCGTGGGAAAGGAGAGCACTCCCCACTACAGTTTCCAGGTGCAGTTCAGTCGCTCAGTCGTGTCTGACTCTTTGAGACCCCACGGACTGCAGCACACCAGGCCTCCCCATCCATCACCAACTCCAGGAGCTTACTCAAACTCGTGTCCATCGAGTTGGTGATGCCATCCAACCATCTCATCATCTGTCAGCCCCTTCTCCTCCCACCTTCAATCTTTTCCAGCATCAGGGTCTTCTCCAATGAGTCAGTTCTTCGCATCAGATGGCCAAAGTATTGGCGTTTCAGCTTCAGCATCAGTCTCCAATGAATAATCAGGACTGATTTCCTTTAGGATGGACTGGTTGGATCTCCTTGCAGTCCAAGGGATTCTCAAGAGTCTTCTCCAACACCACAGTTCAAAAGCATCAATTCTTTGGCGCTCAGCTTTCTTTCTGGCCCGACTCTCAGGACCGCCACGAAGGCTTGCCTGCAAAGACAGGGGTGCCTGCAGAGTCTCCCACTTGGGGAGCCACGGAAGAGCAGCAGGCAGCGCCCCTTCGTGCGACACGGAGGACGCTATGGGATCCCCAGCCCGGAAGAGCACTTCCGGTTCTGCCACCGTCCTGCTGGACCCCCAGGGCCACGTGAGCGCCAAGTCACCTGCCAGGCACGGGCACCACCTCCCACCCGCTCCACCAGCACCCAAGTGTTCCAAGCGCCCGTCACCGCGCCTCCTCCGCCGCTGTCAACACAAACGCCCACACCCAGGAAGGAAGCAAAAAAAATAACCAGGCGTCTCAGAGCGATGCCTCATCCCCTTCCCCAGGGGAGCTAAGCGCCTCTCCCATCCCCGGAGGGCCTGAGACTCCAGAGAGCCGGGAGGAGGGGAGCAGAGGGGAGGGGAGGGGCGAAGACAAGGGGAGGGGCGCCGAGGAGGGGCGGGGCCGGGAGGAAGTGCCAGGTCCACGCCCAGAGCTTTGTCTGTGGCCTCTGAGGCAGAGACTCTTTAGAGGGGATAAAGTTGGAGGCTCTTCGAAATCAGTGAAGGCAGCCCTGTGTGTCCCTCTCCCAGGAGACCTAGGCTGACAGCTCCTGCCACCAGCAAGTTCCCAGGTGCCTCTAAAGCCCGCAAACTTGGAGGATGAGTCAGACAGCTTCTGCGTTCTGCCTCCAGGGCCCTCCCTGGCACAAGAGGAGTGTTTATTTCTTTCAGGCAGATATATCAGTGCTGAGCTGGAAAGAAGCCAAAAGCTGCCTTTCCATATAATCCAAGACCAGAACCAGCATCCTAAGGTAAAGAGTCTCCCTGCAATGCATGAGGCCTGGGTTCAATCCCTGGGTCAGGAAGACCTCCTGGAGAAGGGAATGGCTACCTACTCCAGTCTTCTTGCCTGGAGAATCCCATGGACAGAGGAGCCTGGAGGGCTACAGTCCATGGAGTCACAAAGAGTCAGACATAACTGAGTGACTAACCCTGGCGTTGTGGGTTCAACTGTGCCTCCCAAAAGTATTCTGAAGTCTTAAGCCTCATGCCTGTGAATATGACTATCTGTCCTCTGAAGTGAAGTGAAGTCGCTCAGTCGTGTCCAACTCTTTGTGATCCCATGGACTATAGTCTACCGGGCTCCTCCGTCCATGGGATTCTCCAGGCAAGAATACTGGAGTGGGTTGCCATTTCCTTCTCAGGGGATCTTCCCGACCCAGGGATCGAACCCAGGTATCCTGTGTTGCAGGCAGATGCTTTGCCGTCTGTCCTCTAGGGCTGTCATAATAAAGAACCATAGGTTATGGGGCTTAAATGGCATAAATTTATTTTCTCACAGTTCTGGAGGCTGGAGGTCTGAGATCCAGATGTCGGCAGGGCTGGTTTCCCCACGGCTTGTCGATGGCCACCTTCTCACCGTGTCTTCCTGTGTCCATGCATCTCTCATGTAAGTGTGTCCAAATCACCTTTTCTCAGACGGACACCAGTCGGACTGAATTAGGGCCCACCTAAGGGCCTCATTTTAACTTCATTACCTTGAACTCAGGTTCGATCCCTAGGTCGGGAAGATCCCCTGGATGAGAAACTGGCAACCCGCTCCAGTGTTCTTGCCTGGAGAATCTCGTGGATAGAGGAGGCTGGTGAGCTACAGTCCATGGGGTCGCAAACAGTCAGACACGACTGAGGGACTGAGCACAGACACCTCTTTAAAGGCCCCGTCTCCAAGTACACTCACATTCTGTATTACTGCGTGGTAAGGCTTCAGCCCTTAAAGATGGAGGGCCTACACTGCAGGCAGATGCTTTACCAGCCGAGCTACCAGGGAAACCCAAAGATGGGGGACACACACCCCCAATCCAGCCTGTAACAGTGACCTTATCTGTAAATCATTTACATTTTACATCTGGGTCTCTGCAGCGGTAGTGAGCTAAGATGAGGACATATTGGAGGAGAGTGGGTTCCTAATCCAGCGTGACTGGGTCCTTCCAACAGAGGCGAAGTTTGGAGTGACGGACCGACAAGCCAAGGGACACTGAGGACTGTCGGCAACTTTGCATCTAGGAGCAAGGAAGAGATTACCTAGACCCTTCAGCAGGAGCAAAGCCCTGCCAACACCTTGACTTTGAACCTGCAGCCTCCAGAACAGTGGGAAAATAAATCTCAGGGCTTTTTTGGGGGGCAGGGGGTGGTTCATAACGTTTTTTTAAAGCACAGAATTTTTCTCTATTTTTTTTTAATTATTAATTTATTTGTTTTTGGCTGCACCGGGTCATCGTGGCAGTGCCTGGGCTCTTCGTTGCTGGCTCGCACTTTCTCTGATTGTGGTGTGCGGGCCTCTCATTGCGGTGGCGTCTCTAGCCGCGGAGCAGCGTCTCCAGCCGCGGAGCATCGGCTCTACGGCACTCAGGCTTCAGTAGTTGCTGCTGACAGGCTTAGTTGCATGTGGGATGTGGCATGTGGGATCTTAGTGCCTCGACCAGGGATCAAACCTGTGTCCCCTGCATTGGCAGGTGGATTCTTAACCACCAGACCACCAGGGAAGTCCCCTAAATCTGAGTTCTTTGAAGTCACCCAGTCTGTGGTATTTTGTTAGGGCAATCATAGGAACTAAGCATAGGAGCCCCAGCTGGCACTGAAGGTTTAGACCTCTGAAGCCACTTAGCAATAACGAGAAAGCCTCAACTGAAATTATTCACTTTCTAAATCAACTAAAGCAAGTGAAAGTGAAGTTGCTCAGTCGTGTCTGACTCTTAGTGACCCCATGGACTGCAGCCCACCAGGCTCCTCCGTCCATGGGACTTTCCAGGCAAGAGTATTGGAGTAGGGTGCCATTGCCTTCTCCGAAAAATCAACTAAACTTCAGTTCAAACAAACTGTTAGCTTTAAGGGCTTTCCTGGTGGCACTCATGGTAAAGAACCCACCTGCTAATGCATGAGACTTAAGAGACATGGGTTTAATCCCTAGGTCGAGAAGATCCCCTGGAGGAGGAAATGCAATCCACTACAGTATGCCTTCCTGGAGAATCCCATGGACAGAGGGGCCTGGTGGGCTACAGTCCATAGGGTCACACAGAGTTGAACACAATGAAGCAACTTAGCACACATGCACACATTCAGTTCAGTTCAGTCACTCACGTCCAACTCTTTGCGACCCCACGGACTGTAGCACGCCAGGCTTCCCTGTCCATCACCAACTTCCGGAACCTACTCAAACTCATGTCCATGGAGTCGGTGATGCCATCCAACCATCTCATCCTCTGGCGTCCCCTTCTCCTCCTGCCTTCAATCTTTCCCAGCATCATTGTCTTTTCCAACAAGTCGGTTCTTCGCATCAGGTGGCCAAAGTATTGGAGTTTCAGCTTCAGCATCAGTCCTTCCAATGAATATTCAGGACTGATTTCCTTTAGGATTGACTGGTTGGATCTCCTCGCACAAGTTAGCTTCAAATAAAATTCAAAAATTGATTTATAATTCAGCATAGAGAGTGTCAGCATTGTCTCTATAGCCAGAATGTTTGAACTTAGATCCCTGCCCTGTCACTTACCAGGACTCAATCTTGGCCAAGTCATACCCTTGGGGCCTCAGTTTTCCTCATCTGTAGAAAGGGGATGATGTTGATGATATCATCTAGCGTGTACTATTAAATCAAATCAGTCAATGCTTATAAAGTATAATATGCCTGGTACAGACTCAAAGCTGTAAAAAGGTTTGATTGATCCTCACAAATAGTTAAGTCACCAAAACGTCTCTCAGTTATGTGTGACAGTCCTAAAACTCTTGGATCAGGCCTCCCGGAGTCTAGACTGATCACATGCAACATCAAAATTCACCAAAGCTCCAGGAAGAGAAGAGCAAAATGGAAAAATTTAACACTAAAGAAAAGAAAAATTTCAAAAGTATTAAAACCCTAAACTTAACATCTGGTTGCTAGGACAAGGAGAAAATATTTTTAAGAAAATCTCATTTGAGAATCCATGCGAATGCAGCTGGGTTCAGTTAGGAATTCAGGTTGCGCAGCTCCTAATTTTTGGAGGTTGTCAGATGGACAAAACCAATAAAAAAAAAAAAAAAAGAATCCATGCGAAACTGATGGGCAGTGCAAACCGACCGGCAGATATAGACACGAGACAGTGTGCTGGCAGGTGGAGACCAAGAAGGACCGTGAGTTAGGGTCTAATGGTAAACCCAGCCCACCCAGGTACGCAACACAAAAAATGTCTCACACAGCACCGACTGTATCAGGTGGGCTGCACTGAAATTTTTTATTCTACTTCAGTTCTTTAATGTTATCACAACTGTCTTAAATAAACCAACAAATACTCTATAACCCACCGTTGGGAAACCATAGCAACAACCCTCTGCAAGAGTCTTCCAGCGCTTTCTTTTCCCACACTATTTAACGTCAGGGACTAAATTCTGAGGAAGCCTCCCAGTGCCTTCTTTGCTTTTCCAAAGTCTAAGATAATCACAGAGAAAACATGAATGTTCTAGAACAAACTACATAAAAAACTGGACATTAAAGCAGAGTTTCAAGTGGGCTACAAGCTCTGTGCTAAAAAGTCAGAAAAGTTTATCGTTAACTTTTTTCAACATTATTCTTATGTCCTAGAGAGCGATTTATTGTAATAAACATTTATACACATGTACCATATATATGTTCCATACATACACGTGGGCTTCCCTGGTGGCTCAGCAGTAAAGAATCCACCTGCAATGCAGGAAACCCGGGTTCGATCCCTAGGTCGGGAAGATCCCCTGGAGGAGGGCATGGCAACCCACTCTAGCACTCTTGCCTAAAGAATCCCATGGACAGAGGAGCCTGGCAGGCTGCAGCCCATAGGGTCGCACAGAGTCGGACACAACTTCAGGAGCTAGGCGGCAGCAGCAGCATACATACACACATACCAGGCACCAGACACTATTTTAAGCTCTTCACAAATAACTCATTTAATCTCTATGACTATCCTGTGAGATGGATGTGTATTATACCCATTTTACAGATGAGGAAACTAAGGCCTGAGATGTCACTTAACTTTGGACACGTGATTTCTCAGGGTCTTAGAGCTGGAATTCAAACCCAGGCAACCAACGTCCTCACTCTTCCCAGTGGGGAAGACCACGCAGTTCAGACTGCTCTCCTCATCAGTTTTCTCACCACTTCAGTTGCCCGAGTTCATCATTAAGCAGATTGCTTTTTGAGTTTCAATGCTACCATCTTGCAAAAGGCTAACTTGCTTTACTCATTTTTAATTGAAGATGGCATCACCAACTTAGGCTTCCCTGATGGCTCAGACAGTAAAGCGTCTGCCTGCAATGCAGGAGACCCAAGTTCGACCCCTGGGTCACGAAGATCCCCTGGAGAAGGAAATGGCAACCGACTCCAGTATTCTTGCCTGTAAAATCCCATAGACAGAGAAGCCTGGTAGGCTCACGGGATCGCAAAGAGTTGAACACGACGGCGCAGAGTCGGACACGACTGAAGCGCCTTAGCAGCAGTAGCAGCAGAGCGATTTCACATGGTCACCAACTCAACAGACATGAATTTGGGCAAACTCCCGAAGATAGTGAAGGACAGGGAAGCCTGGCATGCTGCCGTCCACGGGATCACAAAGAGTCAGACACGACTCAGCAACTGAACAGCAAACAACAACAATTGAGATATAATTGAATACAACATTATTATATTAGTTTCAGGTGTATATCTTTAATTCCGTGTATGTGTATATTGCAAATGATCCCCACAATAAGTCTCATTAACATCCATCACCACCATGCAAACTCTGAATCACTACAGCTCAGCCACCAAGAGGGCAGGTGACCCACAAACTGTCACCCTCTCAGTACTAGTCATTCCTTCCATGTTTTTTAACAGTGGAATCAGACTGTCAAAATAAGCTCCTTAGAAACCCGGACACACCTGTCTTGGAAAAGTTAAATTCTGAATTTGTTTTAAAGGAGTCTGTCTCTTATACAGGGATCATGCCTGTTCGGTGCTATCTTTACATCAAACCAGATCTGTTTGTAAAAATGATGTTCCAGCACACTCCCCCAAAGGAGTGCAACAGAGGGACATTACTTGGGGGGGGGGGGGAGGATGTGAATCCCCTTGTATCTCAAAAGCTTCTCTGACAGCCCCCTTCCATCCCCCAATTCCTTCCACCTCATAATCAGAGAGCAGAAATGAAAAACCGACCCCCCCACCACTGTAGAATCAAAGATGTTTGCCCCCAAACATAATACAAACCCAGGTCTCAAGAAAGTAAAAACTGCTTTCAACAGAGAAGGCAATTATCCAACCAAACTGGTTGAACAAGAAAATTTGCAAATTCCAGGTTCTTGCTTCTGGGGTTCTAAAGGTGAGCTACCAATACACAGGGTCAGGAATGCAGAGGCTGAAAGTGTTGCAAGGTAGAAAGAAAGTAAAAAGATTCCGTCTTGATGCAACCACAGTCCTGGAATCCTCCAGGATGTGAAATGCAGAGCCCTTGCCTGTAGGTCTCAGTGTGGTCCCCACCCCTGTGGCTGAGCTGCCCTCTCTGAAAGAAACAGGCCTCCTGGGGCCTGAAGCTGGCAAGGGGATGGGGTGGGGTGGAGAATCACAGAACAAAGCTGATTTTGTTCAAGTGGAAAGCTTGTGTCCCAGGTCGGGAGAGATAGAAAGTGAGATACAGCCACATTATTTCTTGCTTCCAACCCTCATTATTCATATCACACGTGTACCTGCAGAGCCTCCAAACCCATTTCAAGATACTGACACAGAAGTGGACGGAAGGACCTCGTCAGGTTCGCCAACAGGCACTTCGCTTTCTGCGGACATGACTGCACTTTTACAGAAATGTAAGATCCTTGTATCCTTGAACAAAAAAAAAAAAAAAAGCCCCTTCAAGGGGTCTACGCTGGCTCCAAGGGCACAAGAATTTGTTTTCAGCCTTTGCATCTTTCTTCACGCTTCACCTACGGGCCACCCCTCCAAAATCATGACCTGGCTTTCCATTCCCTACCCTGCCACACACACCACGCTTCCCTGGAATGCCCCCTCTTCTTTTCTCCATCTAGGAAAATCCAACCCATCCTTCGAAGGCCAGCTGAAACCCTTCCACCTCTGGGAAGCCCTTCTGACCTCAAGCTGGGTTAGACAGTCTGTCATCCATGACTCCCATGCACAGTGGTTCTCAAAGTGTGGTCCCTGGATCAGCAGCATCAATATCAAAATTCTTGCCCTCCACCCCAGATCTGCTAAATCAGAATCTCTATCTCTGAGCTGGCGATCTGTGCTTTAACAAGGTCTCTTGTTAAATCAGGCTCTGATGCCCGTTCAACCTTGGCTTCCATTGCGGTAGATTACGATCAACACTTTATTCCACCTCTACGCTCTTAGCTTAGGAGTTCCATCTGGCAAGCCCCCCAGAGCCCGGCATGCAATAAACACCTACTTGTTGAATTAACCTAAGGAACCGCTTCTAAAACCAGAAGAGACAGTGTGAAATCAGCAACTTTACAGGCTATCAAACCTCTGCCACTACATACATTCAGGCACATAATGCTAGCAACACCCATTCCTACAGAGTAAAACTGGAATTGGGTAACATCTCCATGAAACAAGTGATTTAAGAAAAATGAACATCGAGCTCCCAGTCATAGCCACGATCCAAGGTAAGATTCACTGAGCAGGTGAAAACGTATTCAGGAATGTTGGGAAAGACACGGCTTTGTGTCCCACAAGAGGTATTCACTGGCTCCACTGAACCGTCCCCGTGGGTGCCAAAGGAAGGGAACTACTAATATCCAGGTGTGATTAACCCATATTTGACATCGTGTCCTCTTGTCTCATCAGAGCTATGGATCCCAAGCTCAACCCTGCAAAACTCAACATGCTATTGGTGCCGACACAACTTAAGTCCTCCATGATTGAAAAAGAAGAAGAAAAGATGGACAGGGCTTCCCTCATGGCTCAGTGATAAAGAATCTGCCTGCCAATGCAGGAGGCACGGGTTCAATCCCTGATCCAGGAAGATCCCACAAACCGTGGAGCAACTAAGCCCACGTGCCCCCCAACTACTGGGCCTGTGCTCTAGAGCCTGGGAGCTCCGACTACTGAGCGCACGTGCTGTAACTACTGAAGTCCGCCTGCCCTAAAGCCTGTGCTCCGCAACAAGAGGAGCCACTGCAATGGAAAGCCGCACACCGCAACCAGAGAGTAGCCCCCGCTCGCCACAACCAGAGAAAAGGCCTGAGCAGCATGAAGACCCAGCCCAGCCAAAAACAAATTAATTTTTTTTTTTTTTAAAAAAAAGGGTTATTAGAATAAAACTGAATGAGAGACAGCACAGTGTAGCAGAAAATTATTGGAAATACAGTAAGCTATCAGGTACTGGGCTCCCGTCTTCTGCCAGGCACTACACCAGAGGCTGAAATAGTCACAGGATGGGGGTTAAGGCCACAACTGTTCCCTGACCCACCCTGTGATCTCAGATGATCCATGTAAGAAACTTGAAGACAGTCCCAATCACACAAAATCACTTGTGGAGAATACCGTTACTATTTTTGCTGATTGTGGAAGGCTAAAAAATGTCCCCTCAGACAGTCCCAAACTCTAATCCCCAAAATCTGTGAACATTACCTTACGTGTCAAGAGATATAGTTGAGGGTCTTAACCAAAATGCAGTCACGGTTATCCTAACAAAACGGAGACTCATAGGGAGATTCATAGCTACAAGAGGACAGCATGCACAGACGCAAAGATAGGAGTGATGCGGCCACAAGCCAAGGAATTCGGGCAGTCACCCGAAGCTGGGAGAAGTGGGGTACAGGCTCTCCCATAGAGTCTTAGAGAAAGTGTGCCTGGGGCTACAATCTTGATTTTTACCCAGTGAGCCTGATTTTGGATTTCTGGCTCAGAACTGGGAGGGAGATTGGTGCTGTTTTAAACCACCAAATTTGTGGCTTAGGAAACTAATCCACTGATTAACCAGTTCATTTCCTTTTCCCCCACAACAGTGCATGTGGCAGATATTATCCCCATGTTATGGATGAGGAAACCTGGGCGCGGTGGTGTGGACCAGTCACAGGGACGGAGCAGGGCCAGCTGCAGACTCCATCAGTCTGATCTTCCCAGCATGTCTTCCACGTGAACTGACACGTGGGTTCCCTGGCCCTTAGGGATGGCCTGGGAAAGTCAACCCCAGAACACTGTCTCTCTAAAAACTGCTCTAAAGATTCCAAAGAAAAGACAAAAGGACGTTTAGACCCACAGGAGAGAAGGGTGTGCTCACCACACAAACACTATTCTCTATTTAGAAATCAAGGCCATGCAATTAACCCATTCATTGAAGGGTCCGAGTTATGAGGTCATACACGTCACAGACAGGCTGTCCTCAAAACTTACAGGCATCTGAATCGAAGGAAAAATTAAAACTTGTCCTAAGGGACTGGAATGCAAAAGTAGGAAGTCAAGAAACACCTGGAGTAACAGGCAAATTTGGCCTTGGAATACGGAATGAAGCAGGGCGAAGACTAATAGTTTTGCCAAGAAAATGACTGGTCATAACAAACACCCTCTTCCAACAACACAAGAGAAGACTCTATACATGGACATCACCAGATGGTCAACACCGAAATCAGATTGATTATATTCTTTGCAGCCAAAGATGGAGAAGCTCTATACACTCAGCAAAAACAAGACCAGGAGCTGACTGTGGCTCAGACCATGAACTCCTTATTGCCAAATTCAGACTTAAATTGAAGAAAGTAGGGAAAACCACTAGACCATTCAGGTATGACCTAAATCAAATCCCTTATGATTATACAGTGGAAGTGAGAAATAGATTTAAGGGCCTAGATCTGATAGATAGAGTGCCCGATGAACTATGGAATGAGGTCCGTGACATTGTACAAGAGACAGGGATCAAGACCATCCCCATAGAAAAGAAATGCAAAAAAGCAAAATGACTGTCTGGGGAGGCCTTACAAATAGCTGTGAAAAGAAGAGAAGTGAAAAACAAAAGAGAAAAGGAAAGATATAAACATCTGAATGCAGAGTTCCAAAGAATAGCAAGAAGAGATAAGAAAGCCTTCTTCAGCGATCAATGCAAAGAAATAGAGGAAAACAACAGAATGGGAAAGACTAGGGATCTCTTCAAGAAAATCAGGAATACCAAAGGAACATTTCATGCAAAGATGAGCTGGATAAAGGAGAGAAATGGTATGGACCTAACAGAAGCAGAAGATATTAAGAAGAGATGGCAAGAATACACAGAAGAACTGTACAAAAAAGATCTTCACGACCCAGATAATCACGATGGTGTGATCACTGACCTAGAGCCAGACATCCTGGAATGTGAAGTCAAATGGGCCTTAGAAAGCATCACTACAAACAAAGCTAGTGGAGGTGATGGAATTCCAGTTGAGCTATTCCAAATCCTGAAAGGTAATGCTGTGAAAGTGCTGCACTCAATATGCCAGCAAATTTGGAAAACTCAGCAGTGGCCACAGGACTGGAAAAGGTCAGTTTTCATTCCAATCCCAAAGAAAGGCAATGCCAAAGAATGCTCAAACTACCGCACAATTGCACTCATCTCACACGCTAGTAAAGTAATGCTCAAAATTCTCCAAGCCAGGCTTCAGCAATATGTGAACCGTGAACTTCCTGATGTTCAAGCTGGTTTTAGAAAAGGCAGAGGAACCAGAGATCAAATTGCCAACATCCGCTGGATCATAGAAAAAGCAAGAGAGTTCCAGAAAAACATCTATTTCTGCTTTATTGACTATGCCAAAGCCTTTGACTGTGTGGATCACAATAAACTGTGGAAAATACTTCAAGAAATGGGAATACCAGACCACCTGATCTGCCTCTTGAGAAATTTGTATGCAGGTCAGGAAGCAACAGTTAGAACTGGACATGGAACAACAGACTGGTTCCAAATAGGAAAAGGAGTTCGTCAAGGCTGTATATTGTCACCCTGTTTATTTAACTTATATGCAGAGTACATCATGAGAAACGCTGGACTGGAAGAAACACAAGCTGGAATCAAGATTACCAGGAGAAATATCAATAACCTCAGATATGCAGATGGCACCACCCTTATGGCAGAAAGTGAAGAGGAACTCAAAAGCCTCTTGATGAAAGTGAAAGTGGAGAGTGAAAAAGTTGGCTTAAAGCTCAAGATTCAGAAAACGAAGATCATGGCATCCGGTCCCATCACTTCATGGGAAATAGATGGGGAAACAATGCAAACAGTGTCAGATTTTATTTTTCTGGGCTCCAAAATCACTACAGATGGTGACTGCAGCCATGAAATTAAAAGACGCTTACTCCTTGGAAGGAAAGTTATGACCAACCTAGATAGCATATTCAAAAGCAGAGACATTACTTTGCCAACAAAGGTCCGTCTAGTCAAGGCTATGGTTTTTCCTGTGGTCATGTATGGATGTGAGAGTTGGACTGTGAAGAAGGCTGAGAGCCGAAGAATTGATGCTTTTGAACTGTGGTGTTGGAGAAGACTCTTGAGAGTCCCTTGGACTGCAAGGAGATCCAACCAGTCCATTCTGAAGGAGATCAGCCCTGGGATTTCTTTGGAAGGAATGATGCTAAAGCTGAAAGTCCAGTACTTTGGCCACCTCATGCGAAGAGCTGACTCATTGGAAAAGACTCTGATGCTGGGAGGGATTGGGGGCAGGAGGAGAAGGGGACAACAGAGGATGAGATGGCTGGATGGCATTACTGACTCGATGGACGTGAGTCTGAGTGAACTCCAGGAGTTGGTGATGGACAGGGAAGCCTGGCGTGCTGCGACTCATGAGGTCGCAAAGAGTCGGACACGACTGAGCGACTGATCTGATCTGATCTGATCTGAAGACTCCTTCCACTGCAAAATAAACCTCAGAGCCTTTACTTGGAATCCAGAAGAGCATTTACCAGGTGCAGGGCCCCATGGTCCTACTGACAGATAGCTGCTAACATCCCAGTCATCTTGGCTTTCCTAAGAAGAAGAGTTTGGGGTGGTGAAAATCATCACGAAATACAGCACTAACTGGGTGAGTGTGCACTTTTGCTGCAAGTCTAGACCTATTGATGATGACACTTGGTGGAAAATACAGTATTTCAAACATAGTTTTGCATAGACTATGATTACAGCCTGGAAAAAAAAAGAAAGAGAAACAAATGCCAAGGTAAACACTTGGAAGGATAAACACTAACAATAATATTGTCAAATAATAATAATATTGTAAACACTAACAACACATGAACATATGCTCAACAGCACTAATTGTTAGGGAAACGCACATCAAAATTACAATGAGATATCACTTCAAAAGTCAGACGCCTTGTGCGCTGCTGATGGGAATGTAAATTAGTGCAGCCGTCATGGAAAACAATGTGGAGTTCCTCAAAAAATTAAACATAGAATTATCATGAATGATCCAGCAATTCAGTTCTGAGTCTCTATCTACTCAAAAGGACTGAAAGTAGGGACTCAGACAGATATGTGTACCTAATGTTTGTACCAGCATTATGCTTGCACAGGAGTCAAAATATGAAAACAAACTATCATCAGATGAATAGAAAAGAAAATGTGACGTGCACATACAGTGGAGTATTATTCAGCCCCGAAGGAAGGAAATGATGACACACGCTACAACACAGATGTCATCATGCTAAGTGAAAGCCAGTCACAAAAAGATACACGCTATCCAATTCCACTCACATGAAGTATCTAGAACAGTCAAGCTCGTACATACAGAAAATACAACGGTAGTTGCCGGGGACTAGGGGGAGGGAGAAATGGGGAGCTACGGTTTAAGGGGTATGGAGTTTCAGTTTGGGAAGATGAAAAAGTTTTAGAGATGGACGGTGGCGGCAGGTGCACGACAGTGTGAATGGAAAAGGTTAAAAATCGTTAACACGGTAAACGTTCTATCATACAACACCAACTAAAAGAAGAAAGAAACACTAGCAAAAGCTGTTTAAGAATAATGAGTTTGGACTCCTCTGGTGGTCCAGTGGGTAAGAATCTGCCTGCCAATGCAGGAGGCACAGGTTCAAACCCTGGTCTGGGAAGATCCCACATGCTATGGAGCAACTAAGCCCACGGACCACAGCTACTGAAGCCTGCACCCTCTAGAGCGTGTGTGCCGCAAGAGAAGCCGCTGCAATGAGAGGCCCTGCGTGCGCAACAAAGACCCAGCCCAGCCAAAAGAAAAATAAGTAAAAAAATCAATTATTTTTTTAAAGATCAAGTCAAAAAAAGAATGAGTTTAATACATAACTATCACTTTGCTGTACACCTGAAACATTGGAAATCAAATATACTTCAACAAAAACAAAACAAAGAATGATGAGTTTGTGGGTGAGGTTTTATTTTGCCTTTCTTTTGACTTCGACCTTTCATTCATGAAATTTTTCTTTAAAAAAAGGTATGCTGCTGCTGCTGCTAAGTTGCTTCAGTCGTATCCGACTCTGTGAGACCCCATAGACGGCAGCCCACCAGGCTCCCCGTCCCTGGGATTCTCCAGGCAAGAACACTGGAGTGGGTTGCCATTCCCTTCTACAATGCGTGAAAGCGAAAAGTGAAAGTGAAGTTGCTCAGTCGTGTCCGACTCTTTGCAACCCCATGGACTTCAGCCTACCAGGCTCTTCCATCCATGGGATTTTCCAGGCAAGAGTAAAAGGTATGTGTGGTATTAAATACCAAAAAAAGAAAAAAATGTGACCATCCTAGGGCAAGCCAACTCATTTCGGACCCACTGCTTCCGGGGTTTCGTGGAATTCCCATGGGAATAACCTTTCCCACTTCTGGAATATGAATGATCACAACGTGAAAATCCAAATCCCTATCCGTGTTTGTGAAAGCCGTTCCCTTCAGAGAGCTGAAGCGACAAAGCCAGCCAAAAGCACTTCCCAGCCTTCCAACTAGAGATTTATATTGCACATGGACATAAAGAAACATTATGTAACATAACCTGTGGGGCAGGAGAGAGAACTCTGGTCTTGGAACCAGAAGATGAATTCAAGACCCGCTTCACCCACCAACTCCCTGCACTGGACCAATTAAAAAGTCCCCAGGCTCCTGCTGCCTTTTGCATGGGTGAAGGAACACCTGCTTCATAACGAGACAATAAATCCTGGAAAGGACCCACACCTTACTAATACCAGGGGTTTATACACAGCATGAGAGAGAGAACACAGCCCGCCACAGAGCAGGTGCTTAATAAACGATGTGTGCCTGCTTCCTCTCCTTCCCAAACTACACAAATGTATACCTCAAAGGGCTTCATGCCTGCTTATTCCTGAACTTCTTAGGAAGGAATAGACTGCTAGATTGACTCCTAATTACCTCAAATCTGCCACCATCTCTGAAAAAGAAACCCTCGTCCTAAAATTGTTAATGAGGCTGGCTTTCTATTTTATGGTCAGATAACCATAAATAAGAGAAAGCTGGCAAAATACCAAGCTGGAAGTCTTAGTCTAAATTAGCCCCTTCCCCCACCCCCACAAAAAAAAAAAGTTTCTAGAGTTTTTCTTAAAGTTGTATTCTGGAATTCCAGAAAACAGAAGGCTCCAGTACTCAGTTCTGTGTGACCTTGGGCAAATTACCTGCCCTCTCTGAGCCTCAGTTTGCACATCCCAAAGCATGATGCGAAACACACAGGGCAACTGAGCCTCTAAGAAGTAAAGGTGAGTAAGAACTCGAATTGTTAAGAAATTAATCATTTAACTCTAATTGTTAAGAAATTACTCATTTAACTCTAATTGTTAAGAAATTAATCAGTTTCACAATTGCTGTAATTCCCCCTCCATCTGTAAAACAAATTTTAAAATTTTAGCACATACTTGATCATTCCTAGATAGCATATTCAAAAGCAGAGACATTACTTTGCCAACAAAGGTTCGTCTAGTCAAGGCTATGGTTTTTCCTGTGGTCATGTATGGATGTGAGAGTTGGACTGTGAAGAAAGCTGAGCGCCAAAGAATTGATGCTTTTGAACTGTGGTGTTGGAGAAGATTCTTGAGAGTCCCTTGGACTGCAAGGAGATCCAAGCAGTCCATTCTGAAGGAGATCAGCCCTGGGATTTCTTTGGAAGGAATGATGCTAAAGCTGAAACTCCAGTACTTTGGCCACCTCATGCGAAGAGTTGACTCATTGGAAAAGACTCTGATGCTGGGAGGGATTGGGGGCAGGAGGAGAAGGGGACAGAGGATGAGATGGCTGGATGGCATCACTGACTCGATGGACGTGAGTCTGAGTGAACTCCGGGAGTTGGTGATGGACAGGGAGGCCTGGCGTGCTGCGATTCCCAGTCGCAAAGAGTCGGACACAACTGAGCGACTGAACTGAACTGAACTGATCATTCTCAGTAGACCATCACCATTCAGGGTTTATACAGCATTGTCCTGGCAGCCAACATCATGTTTCCGAACAGCAGTGACTCGTCTGCAAAGTAAGGGTTCCCTTTTCAACTTTTCTCACCCTACCAAAAGCACCAACCAAGGGAACTAAATCAAATAAAACATCTGTTATATTTATTTTCTTTCTACAAATGTAATCAAACAACAGGACTACAGCACCAAGACATAAAAAAGGGTACCCTCAAACTTTCGTAGGTGCAATTTTCACTAAGTATAGCTTAATGAACTGAATAGTTCATTAACTTTTGCAGAAAAAGTTCCAAATAGTGCAATTAAGAGACGTTTACAGGAACACAATGCATTTCTTCTCAACTAAGGACAAGTCACATGAACCACCCAGCTAAGACTCCTTTGAAAATGAGGGGGAAAGACCATTATTTCAGAGCAAGGGCATGAAGGACTCTGGGACAACCCTGGACACAGTCCAAAGAGCTTCTAGGCTAACTGTGTGACTGTGGGCAAATCTCTGAACGTCTCTGTTCACCAATAAATCAGAGACAGTAATACATACCCAGCTTCCTATCCTGGCATCCTGATTCCCATTGCTCAGATGAAGAAACCTAAGACTCAGGGTCAAAGTCAATGCCATGGCAAGTCAATGCCAGAATGAGGACTCAAAAGTCGATTCTGTTTACTTCCACAGCCCAGTGCTCTTCCCTTGCTACATGGCAATAAGCGCCAAGATTTCTCTCCTTTTGCTGGTGATGGGTTTGATCCTGAGAGCTTTCCAATAAGAAAATGGATAATCCAGTGTGAAATCGTGAAACATAATCAGAGTTCATTCTCTGCCAAGATTAATAAGCAGTCTAAAATGCATTGAGCCCACACTCTGCCCAAGTGTTTTATACTCCATTTGATCCTGGAATGCCCCTTTAGGTAATTCATTAGAGCAAAAAACTTACACACCACTTAAGGTCCATATCTGGGAGGAGTCACTTACTCCCCCCAACAATCCTATTTTACAGATGAGCCAACTGAGGCAGAGTCAAGTGACCTGCCCCAAATCACACAGCTCGCAGTCATAGGGTGAATTCAAACCCAGGTAGCTTGGTCCCAGAGCTGTGCTCTTAATCCCGACTTCTGACACCAGGGACTCATCACCACCCATCTTCCTGATGAAGACAGAATCTGAGGGGTGGGATGGTAAACAGCTCACCCAAGCGATCCTGGTTGGCCTGACCTCATCATCTGGTAACTCTGAACCTGGTCTGCCTGACCTCATCACCTGGGCCCTGACCACCAAGCTGAGCTTTTAGGCCCAGCTGGCAGAGGTGACGCCCACGTGACACCACTGGGCCCAGGCAGGTGAGTTACCAAACAGGACCGGATCCGTGTTCTCGCAGCAACAGGCTGAAGGAGGCAGGACGGGAAGCCTGTGGTGGCAGAGCAGAGCAGGCAGCACAACCAAATGAGCTCAAAGGCCCAATCAGCCATTTCACTGACTCTGCTGAATGCACAGGGTATCGCAGAAACTTCTAGAACCTTCTAGACCAGCCGACGGTTAACTATTTTATCTGTGGTCGGGGGCTCTAAGAACCGAGTTCATTTAGCAAAGTAAAGACCTTCTGAGCCTGTTAAGTCAACGGGAATAGAGACAGAACTGCTCACTAGACCACCTGGCGAGGAAGTCCTCCAGGGAGGGCCCATGACTGCCCTTCCTTCTCAGACAATCCGAAGACGCTTCTCAGACAATCCAAGACGCTTCTCAGACCTCGAGGCCATAGGAGGGAATCCTTCCAGTGAGTCTGGGGGTCACAGAGCTCATCGTGTACTTTACCTTCATAGCATCTCTGTGGGGATCGCAAAAGCTTCGTGGTCTCCGCGTTTCTTGATCTTGACCTTCCGTCAAGCCTTTAAGAATTTCCAAAGATGTCCAGGCCACCCGTTCAGGAGGAGACACCTGAGAATCAGGCTTCCAGCGCAGAGAATCCATTTGACACACTCCAGCTCAGGTAGAGTCATCCTGGAAGAAGCTCAGGCTACAAGCTCCCCCCAAGCAATACACACCCACCCCCCAAATTCCTCATACCTCCTGCCCTTGTTAACCCAGAAGTCTGGTGTCCCTGGCCTCACTTTCAACTGAGACTCCTCTTACACCCATTGGAATGCTCTCGTGCTGACGGAGGCATTTTCTAGAAAGCCAAGTTTTTGTAAAGGGAGGATGGGTATAACCTAAATTATAAGCCTCTTTCGGAAAGTTACCTGCCTCTCAACATTGGTAGGAAACTTATGCCATATTTACAATCTCTAGTGGAAAGTTTTAAAACTAAAGGGTCTTAATGACTCCTGGCAGAGGCAATTTAAAGCTACAGCTTATTATTTAAATAACAAACAGTTATTGAGAAACTACTAAGAGCAAGACAAGAGGAATAAAACATTCAACAGCACGGAGTGTACACATTGCTATATTTGAAAGAGATAACCAACAAAGACCTACTGTATAACACAGGGAACTCCGCTCAGTACTCTGCAGTAACCTAAATGGGAAAAAATTTTGAAAAAGAATAGATATATGTATAACTGAATCATTTTGTTGTACACCTGAAACTAACACTTCATGGACTATGCTCCAATATAAAAGTTAAAAATTAAATTAAAAAATAAAAACAAAGAGCATGCAGATCTCCAGGCATTTCTGCCATTTCCCCCTTTACCCTGATGGATCTCAAGAGCTGACTCGCCCAAACGTTAGTCATTGACTTCTGGGCAAGTGCTGACATTCCCAGACGGAAATCACTTTGTCAGTGACCTATCCCCACCCTGCCACTTATCACAAAACCTGAGGATACCAAAATGATCTCAGAGGTCACCAAGCCCAATCCCAAACTGAAATCTCCCGTCTCGCATCTCCCAGTCTCCACCCTCTTAAGCTCCTGGTGGTCCACACTCTCCCATTGCCCAAGTCTCTGACCAAACCCATCACAATCCTTCAGAAAGAAATTCTCCCCCAAGGAAATGTCTCCATTGCCTACATAAACAGAGTGGAAGCTCCTCTCTGTTCATTCAACAGCCAGGGGGGCCGTGGTTGATAGACACACGGCAAGACTAATCTAGCAGAGATGGGGAGCCCCAAACAGGGATGACTAAGCTTACCAGCACACAAGGAACTCTGCGTTCAAACGGGTATACCGTTCCTTTTCTCCTTTGCCTTTAGCTTCTCTTCTTTTCTCAGCTATACAAATAGCTGAGGTTTCCTCAGACAACCTTTTTGCATTTCTTTTCCTTGGGGATGGTCTTGATCACTGCCTCCTGTACAATGTCAGGAACCTCTGTCCATAGTTCTTCAGGCATTCTGTCTATCAGATCTAATCCCTTGACTCTATTTGTCACTTCCACTGTATAATCGTAAAGGATTTGATTTAGGTCATACCTGAAAGGTTGAGTGGTTTTCCCTACTTTCTTCAATTTAAGTCTGAATTTGGCAATAAGGAGTTCATGATCTGAGCCACAGTCAGCTCCTGGTCTTGTTTTTGCTGATTGTATAGAGCTTCACCATCTTTGGCTGCAAAGAATATAATCAATCTGATTTCAGTATTGACCATCTGGTGATGTCCATGTGTAGAATCTTCTCTTGTGTTGTTGGAAGAGGGTGTTTGCTATGACCAGTGCATTCTCTTGGCAAAACTCTGTAAGGTTTTGCCCTGCTTCATTTTGTACTCCAAGGCCAAATTTGCCTGTTACTCCAGGTATCAATTGCTTCATGACCCCGATAACCACGATGGTATGATCACTCACCTAGAGCCAGACATCCTGGAATGTGAAGTCAAGTGGGCCTTAGGAAGCATCACTATGAACAAAGCTAATGGAGGTGATGGAATTCCAATTGAGCTATTTCAAATCCTCAAAGATGATGCTGTGAATGCCAGCAAATTTGGAAAACTCAGCAGTGGCCACAGAACTAGAAAAGGTCAGTTTTCACTCCAATCCCAAAGAAAGGCAATGCCAAAGAATACTCAAACTACCACACAATTGCACTCATCTCACACACCAGTAAAGTAATGCTCAAAATTCTCCAAGCCAGGCTTCAACAGTACATGAACCGTGAACTTCCACATGTTCAAGCTGGACTTAGAAAAGGCAGAGGAACCAGAGGTCAAATTGCCAACATCTGCTGAATCACTGAAAAAGGAAGAGAGTTTCAGAAAAACATCTACTTCTGCTTTATTGACTATGCCAAAGCCCTTGACTGTGTGGATCACAACAAACTGTGGAAAATTCTTCAAGACATGGGAATACCAGACCACCTGACCTGCCTCCTGAGAAATCTCTATGCAGGTCAGGAAGCAACAGTTAGAACCAGACATGAACAACAGACTGGTTCCAAATCTGGAAAGGAGTACGTCAAGGCTATATATTGTCACCCTGCTTATTTAACTTATATGCAGAGTACATCATACGAAATGCTGGGCTAGATGAAGCACAAGCTGGAATCAAGATTGCCAGGAAAAATATTAATAACCTCAGATACACAGATGACATCACCCTTATGGCAGAAAGTAAAGAGGAACTGAAGAGCCTCTTGATGAAAGTGAAAAAAAGAGAGTGAAAAATCTGGCTTAAAACTCCACATTCAAAAAACTAAGATCATGGCATCTGGTCACATCACTTCATGGCAAATAGATGAGGAAACAGTGGAAACAGTGACAGACTTTTTTTTGGAGGGGGACTCCAAAATCACTGCAGATGGCGACTGCAGCCATGAAATTAAAAGACACTTACTCCTTGGAAGGAAAGTTATGAGCAACCTAGACAGCATACTGAAAAGCAGAGACATTGCTGTGCCAACAAAGGTCCGTCTAGTCAAAGCTATGGTTTTTCCTGTAGTCATGTATGGATGTGAGAGTTGGACTATAAAGAAAGCTGAGAGCCAAAGAATTGATGCTTTTGAACTGTGGTGTTGGAGAAGATTCTTGAGAGTCCCTTGGACTACAAGGAGATCCAACCAGTCCATCCTAAAGGAAATCAGTCCTGGGTGTTCATTGGAAGGACTGAGGCTGAAGCTGCAACTCCAATACTTTGCCACCTGATGGTGAAGAACTGAGTCACTGCAAAAGAACCTGACGCTGGGCAAGACTGAAGGCGGGAGGAGAAGGAGACGACAGAGGATCAGATGGTTGGATGGCATCACCGACTCATGACATGAGTTTGGGTGGACTCCGGGAGTTGGTGATGGACAAGAAACCCTGGCGTGCTGCAGTCCATGGGGTCGCAGAGTCGAAACGGCTGAGCGACTGAACTGAGCACAAAAACGGGTGGATGAGGCCTCAGTATTTAGACACCAACAGTCTTTCATTCACAGAAATAGGTAACTAGGGACAGTAGGGACTGAAGGGGGAGGTGCAGTGGGCAATGATCAATAAAGATATTTTCTCCAGAGTTGGCAGGAATACCAATGTATTGGTATTCAATAAAAAAAGTTGGTATACAATTCTGTATATCAACTTTTAGTTAAGATATTTCTTCAGATAAAATGTCAGTAAATTTCTGGGAATTTCCTGGTGGTCCAGTGGTTAAAGATTCCACACTTCCACTTCAGGGAGCATTGGTTCCATCTCTGGTCGGGGAACTAGAACCCCATAAGCCCCACAACTACACACACACACACACACACAGAAAAAGTTATATTTATCATGTCATTTTGGGAAACAGGAAAAACATAAACTATGAAAACTAAACCCCTCTTTAACTCTTCAGCCAGGTATTTATTGAGTCCAATCATGGTGGAAAATAGTCTTGAACTCTGTTCTCGAAGGGTCCTCAGGATTAGAATTAGGGAGAGAAAACAAATGCACATAAAACAATTAGAAAACGATTATGGGCTAGCTGGAGTTCCAAGGGTAAGATTTCAGAAACTGAAGGAGTGTGGTTCAGTCACCAGTTCATTAGTACTTAGACTATAGCCAGAGTCAGGCAGAGGAGGAAGCTGTCAGCAAAACATTCCCTTCTTTATCTCACAGTGTATCTTCTCTATCAGCAAATGGATTTCCTTTCAGCCGGTCTAAGACCTTGTGGGTCAGGGCCACCTGCCCAGTTCAGGCCAGAAGGAAACAGAGGAAACAAATTAGGTCACCCATTCAACAATGCTCCTCTCCCCGGAATAGTTCCTCTTCAAAAGGACAGAATAACAGGCATTGCAAAACCGCTCTGTGGACGTGTTTATAAACTGTACGCCTGTAGCCTCCAACCTTTCCTCCTGCAATTCCATGGAAAGCCTCTTTCAAGCCCCTTCCTTCTCCAGGGAGCACCCACGAGAGCCAGGGCAAGATGCTCTCAGAGGGCAGATTGGACCCTCTGCGGCCCGGCAGTTTCACACACCCCCATCATCATTTACTGGTCAGCATCTTTGCTTAAGTAAGGACCTGTCATTGCCTTCGTAAACCCCCAACAAACGTTTATTTACTCTAGCATGTCGGAAGGCAAGAAGATAATTTGGTGACAAAGCAACCATATCAGAAAACTCAACCTCCATCCTGTGTCATGCTGGGAAAGACTGAGGGCAGGAGGAGAAGGGGGCGACAGAGGAGGAGACGGGTGGATGGCATTATAAACTCAATGGACTTGAGTTTGAGCAAACTCTGGGAGATGGTGAAGGACAGGGAGGCCTGGTGTGCTGCAGTCCATGGGGTCACAAAGATTTCAGACACGACGCAGCGACTGAACAAGTCCTGTGTTAGCCCCACTGGGCCTGATGTCACCATTTCTCTCCCAGTTCTTGTCTAGGGTCAGTGCCATCTCCCAGGGCACCCTCAGCTGCTAGGGTCTCCTCTGAACTCCTAGTGAAGAGGTTCTGAAAATGATCTATACTTAGCTCAGGGACGCTAAAGACTTTCGCAGCTGAAGTCCACTCCCAAGCAAAGGTCTCCATCTACATCTCCTTAACCTTCTGGGGCCATTTTACAGATAAGGAATCTGAGGCTGAGAAATGAAACAACTTGGCCAAAATCGCACAGAGACGCGAACAGACATCTCACTTCCCACATCACTGCTCTTTACCCTCGACACAATCCTGTTTTCCACCATAAGAGTGTAGTTTGGGGGGGGCTTCCCTGGCAGTTAATATAATCTGCGCTTCCACTGCAGCGGGCTTGGGTTCAATCCCTGGTCGGAAAACTAAGATCCCACAATTTTTAAAAAATGAGTGCAGGTTTTCAAACTGGCAAATGGAAGCCGGCTCAAAGCACTAAAGCATCTGTGTGTGATTAAAGGGCTCCTAGGAAGCGGCAGGGCCATGAAGGCTGGAGAACCATGAACCTATTAACCGTCAGGTACCCCAGAGACCGATCGCAGGCTCCCTCCCGGCGGACACACACCCAGAAGCGGGGCACGTCTTGATCCACACTGAGCAGGCAGCTGCCCCCACCGGCTGGTCAGACACACTCCAGTTCCCAGACCCAGCCTCCAAGATCTTGGACCCCTGGCCACCCTCGGGGTCCAGGGTGAAATAAAATGGAAGCAGATGGGCAAGTGATTTTGGAGGAACACCCTTCTTATCAGTTTACCTTTAACGCTGAGCCTTATAAACAGAGCAGGACTGGCCTGACCCCTGAGTCATAAATTCAGGGGTTAAAAAAATAAACGATTACTACTGACTATCAAGAACAAGAAACAGAACTTCACAGTTCTGGCTCTGAGTCAATTACAGCGCCACTGACTTACGCCCCACAGAGCGCACTTCCAATGGCTAATTTCTCTCCAGATGGCGGCTTGTACTTTTCCAGGCAGAATCTCATCTCCCCGAGCCTGGCCTCCCCTTTCCACGGCTCCGTGTGTTTTCCCAACGTCCTCTGTGTGCGGAGGGCTTTGCAACACCTCCAGGTTTGCTGCCACCTCCAGATTTAATTAGCGGACTGTTTACTCCCCCTTCACTGTTTGGAATATCTTAAGTAAAACCAGGCCTCCATTGAGCCCGTGGGGACTCCACCCCGGGCCTCCTTCCAGTCTGCTCCCTGGTGCATTACTTGCCCAGCTCCAAGCCTGGGTCTGGCCCTTGTCCAAGGCGAGTCTGTGCTGTGAGCCAGCCACTGGGTACCACGTGAGTGCCTTCCAGCCCTGGGGGTGCCTTAGCGCCAGGAGGCTATGCAGAAGGAAGGGCCGAGGTGGTCAAATAAAAAATAAATGAAGTGACACTCAGTGAAGGCAAGGCTTTATTGTTCTGTGTTTTTTTAAAAAGGTGCAGACAGGCCATCTGAACACACATTTTTTTTAGGACTTCTCCATGTGACCTATACCTTAGAAGGAAAAAAAAAGCAAGGAGCGAAGGGTGAAAGAAATGGAGAGAGCAGGGCAAGAAGGGGAAACACAGACGAGAAGCCAAATGAATGATCTGCTTTTTTTCCCTAATGAACCACTAACTATAGCCATTAACAAACTGAATATGTATTTTCTGTTCAACAACACAGGATTTAAACATGTAAAACGAGGTCTCTCCTTGCAAGGATTTTGGCATCCATCAGAGCAAACAAATCAGCAACGGGCAGCAAGGGAAACAAACATGAAACCAACGGCAAGCCATGTAAATAGGCATGAAGTTCATTTTCTACATGCGATTTAATGATGCAAGGACGAACGAATTATTCTGGTGATGGAGCAGGAGCGGAGATGAGAGAAACGTCTCTCTGGACCAGCTACCACCAGGCACAATCCAGGAGGCCCCCACACAAACAGCCTGATGCTGACGGACCATTACAGATACGACAAAGCGACGGATGAGATCTCATCTCCCCATGCTGTACCGCCCCTCCTTTTCTACTGCTTCCAGGCTCTTGATTAGTTTTTCTGAAACTATTTTAGGGTTCCTGTGACTACTCTTCTTTACTCTTAAGCTTTTAGAAGGAAGTCAGGCAATTAAATGTGCAGAGCTATTATTATTCATAATAGGTGCTGGTATCGTGTCTACCTGATCATCTATATTTGCCTTAACGAATTCTGCTGCAGAGAAAATTCCTCTGTCCTTCCAGGGAGCTGGTTATGAAAACGCACTGTTTGTAAGTCACTCTCCCTTCAAACTGTCATTTTCCCCACACCTTGGCTTCAAAACACACTTCAGACAGCCCATCAGAACTAAGAGATTCCTTAAATAAGAGAGATTCCACTTACTCTGGGCTTCCCTGGTAACTCAGTCGGTAAAGAATCTGCCTGCAATGCAGAAAACCTGGGTTTGATCCCTGGGTCAGGAAGATCCCCTGGAGAAGGAAATGGCAACCCACTCTGGTATTCTTGCCTGGAAAATCCTGTGGACAGAGGAACCTGGCAGGTCCACGGGCTTCCAAGAGTCGGACACGACTTAGCAACTAAACTACCACTACCACCACCTATTCCAGCAGGTGGTCCTGGGAAGATAAAGGAGAACCCGTTCCCTCCGCCAGGGCTCCTCAATAAAACACATGATTTTAAATTTTCTAGTAGCTACATTTTTAAAAAGTGAAAAGGTTAAATATACGGTAATCTCTAGGTCCATCCATGTTGCTGCAAATGGCATTATTTCATTCCTTTTGATGGCTGAGTAGTACTCCATTGAATACATATACCACATCTCTTTATCCATTCATCTCTTGATGGACATTTAGGTTTTTTCCATGTCTTGGCTATTGTAAATAGTGCTGCTGTGAACATGAGTGTGTGTATCTTTTTAGAATTAGAGTTTTGTCCGGGGTGGGAAGGCTAGATCATATGGCAACTCCAGTTTTTTTGAGGAACCTTCATACTGTTTTCACAGTGGCTGTACCAATTTATATTCCCACCAACAGTGTAGGAAGGTTCCCTTTTCTCCACACTGCTGCTGCTGCTGAGTCACTTCAGTCATGTCCAACTCTGTGCAACCCCATAGACGGCAGCCCACCAGGCTCCCCCGTCCCTGGGATTCCCCAGGCAAGAACACTGGAGTGGGTTGCCATTTCCTTCTCCAAAGCATGAAAGTGAAAAGTGAAAGTGAAGTCGCTCAGTCGTGTCCAACCCTTAGCAACCCCATGGACTGCAGCCTACCAGGCTCCTCCGTCCACGGGATTTTCCAGGCAAGAGTACTGGAGTGGGGTGCCATCGCCTTCTCCAAAGCATTAAAGTGAAAAGTGAAAAGTGAAAATGAAGTCACTCAGTCGTGTCCGACTCTTAGCGACCCCATGGACTGTATGTAGCCCACCATGCTCCTCCATCCATGGGATGTGCCAGGCAAGAGTACTCTCCAGTATTTGTTATTTGTAGATTTTTTGATGATGACTGTTTTGACCAGTGTGAGGCAGTACCTCACTGTAGTTTTGATCTGCATTTCTCTAAAAATTAGTGATGTTGAGCATCTTTTTCATGTACATGTTGGCCATCTGTCTGTCTTCTTGGGAGACATCAGTTCAGTTCAGTTCAGTCGCTCAGTCGTGTCCGACTCTTTGCGACCCCATGAATCGCAGCATGCCAGGCCTCCCTGTCCATCACCAGCTCCTGGAGTTTACCCAAACTCATGTCCATCGAGTCAGTGATGCCATCCAGCCATCTCATCCTCTGTCGTCCCCTTCTCCTCCTGCCCCCAATCCCTCCCAGCATCAGAGTCTTTTCCAATGAGTCAACTCTTCGCATGAGGTGGCCAAAGTACTGGAGTTTCAGCTTTAGCATCAGTCCTTCCAAAGAACACCCAGGACTGATCTCCTTTAGAATGGACTGGTTGGATCTCCTTGCAGTCCAAGGGACTCTCATGAGTCTTCTCCAACACCATAGTTCAAAAGCATCAGTTCTTCGGCGCTCAGCTTTCTTCACAGTCCAACTTTCACATCCATATATGACCACTGGAAAAACCATAGCCTTAACTAGACGGACCTTTGTTGGCAAAGTACTGTCTCTGCTTTTGAATATGCTATCTAGGTTGGTCATAACTTTCCTTCCAAGGAGTAAGCGTCTTTTAATTGCATGGCTGCAGTCACCATCAGACTACCCATTTTCAAGAGCAGTAGCCCCAGTGGCTAGTGGCCACCAGGGTGGGCAATCCAGCTATAGATGCTCTATGTGTGCCCAGTTGGGAATGAGGTTTAGAAAAAAATTTCTGAAGTATAAAGGATTCCTGATCTTTCTTAAATGCCTAATCACAGGATATGCAGAACTTTTCTTTCACACAGCTCCCATTCAAGGGCAGACACACCCTTTGTTCTATCAGAAATAGCCACCCAGAATCAGGAGAACCTCTCCAGGGTCCTGGATTTCATATCCACAAACCTAACACCCCTCAATAGAACAGAAAACACAGGGTATTTATTGAGTACTCCTAGGTACAGAAATCACAGTAGGGGCTGAAACAAAACATGTCCAAACTCACTATTAACTTCTAAGCACAACAGGCAGGCCAGGAGGTATTTTTCTTTGTGGATCTCCAGGCCTTATTAAAAAGTCGTTAAATCCTGCATTGAGAGAGCAAGCATCTTTAACTACAGGAAACTGAGCCCCCTGTGTTAATAACCAGCTCTGTTCTAAATTCCAGGACAAAACAAAGTATCCAAAATCAGCACTCAGTAATCTTAATTTCTGTCTGCCCATCACTGAGTCTTTACGATCCAAAGAATCTTAAAAGAACAATCACTGTCAGGGTATCTGCAGTGCATGACACTTTCTCAGGGTAGTTTTTGCTTTAAGTTAATGTACGAAGTTCTTCTTGACCCAATTTTTTTTTATATCATCTTAAAACTGAAGCATAATTAAATTAGTTTTGATTCCTTAAAATTCCTGAAAGGTATGAGTGCCAAAGAATTGATGCTTTTGAACTGTGGTGCTGGAGAAGTCCTGAGAGTCCCTTGGACTGCAAGATCAAACCAGTCAATCCAAAAGGAGGTCAACCCTGAATATTCACTGGAAGGACTGATGCTGAAGCTGAAGCACCAGTACCTGGCCACCTGATGCATAGAGTCGCCTCATTGGAAAAAGACACTGATGCTGGGAAAGATTGAAGGCTGGAGGAGAAGGGGACAACAGAGGAGGAGAAGGGGGCGACAGAGGATGAAATGGTTGGATGGCATCAGTGACTCAATAGACATGAGTTGGAGCAAACTCTGGGAGATAGTGAAAGACAGTGAAGTCTGGCGTGTTGCAGATCATGGGGTCGTAAAGAGTCAGACACGACTGAGCAACTGAACAACACTGAACTACAAGCTTCACGGAGCTTCATGGGAAGAGGACCCTATTTGAGGACCCGTGAGGCTAGGAATGAGCCTGGCCCACCCACTGACAGATCCGGGTCCCCACTCACCCCAGCTGCTGCTATCACCCAGGTCAGCATCACAGGATGGCCAAACCCTCAAGCATCCCATGGCCCATTCTTCAGTGGAATGCTTCACAAACAACCCACAGGGAACAGGACTTCGCTGGTGCTCCAGGGGTTAGGACACGGCACTGCCACCTCAGGGGGCACGGGCTTGATCCCTGGTTGTTGGGGAATCAAGATTCCACAGGCTGTGCAGCATGCCCCCCACAAAATGTAGGAGGAACAAGAGAGACAGCCCAGAAATAAACCCATGCACCTATAAGGTACCTTAGTTTTGACCAAGGAGGCAAGAATATACAATGGGACAAAGACAGCCTCTTCAATCAGTGGTGCTGGGAAAACTGGACAGCTACATGTCAAAGAGTGAAATTAGAACATTTCCTAACACCATACACAAAGATAAACTCAAAATGGATTAAAGACCTAAATGGAAGACCAGACACTATAAAACTCTTAGAGGAAAACAGACAGAACACTCGATGACATAAATCAAAGCAAGATCCTCTATGACCCACCTTCTAGAGTAACGGAAATAAAAACAAAAGTAAACAAGTGCGACCTGATTAAACGTCAAAGCTTTTGCACAGCAAAGGACACTATAAGCAAGCTGAAAAGACAACCCTCAGAATGGGAGGAAATAACAGCAAATGAAACAACTGACAAAGGATTAATTTCCAAAATATTCAAGCAGCTCCTACAGAAAAACAAATCAAAAAGTGGGAAAAAGACCTAAACAGACATTTCTCCAAAGAAGACATACAGATGGCTAACAAACACATGCAAAGATGCTCAACATCACTCATTATTAGAGAAATGCAAATCAAAACCACAATGAGATATCATCTCACACTGTTCAGAATGGCCCTTATCAAAGTCTACAGACAATAAATGCTAGAGAGGGTGTGGAGAAAAGAGAACAGTCTTGCACTGTTGATGGGAATGCAAATTGATACAGCCACTATGGAAGACGGTATGGAAATTCCTTAAAAAACCAGGCATAAAACCATCATCGTGGTGATGGTGAAGTTGCTCAGTCGTGTCCAACTCTTTGCAACCCCATGGACTGTAGCCTGCCAGGCTTCTGCATCCATGGGATTCTCTAGGCAAGAATACTGGAGTGGGTTACCATTTCCTTCTCCAGGGGATCTTCCCGACCCAGGGACTGAACCTGGGTCTCCCACATTGGAGGCAGATGCTTTAACCTCTGAGCCACCACCATATGACCCAGCAATCCCACTCCTAGGCATATACCCTGAAGAAACCAAAATTGAAAAAGACACACATATCCAATGTTCACTGCAGCACTTTTTACAATAGCTAGAACATGGAAGCAACCTAGATGTCCATCGACAGATGAATGGATAAAGAAGTTGTGGTACATATACACAATGGAATATTACTCAGCCATAAAAAGAAATGCATTTGAGTCAGTTCTGATGAGGTAGATGAACCTGGAACCTACTATACAGAGTGACGTGAGTCAGAAAAAGAAAGATAAGTATCGTATTCTAATGCATATATACAGAATCTAGAAAAATGGTTCTAAAGAATTTATTTACAGGGCAGCAGTGGAGAAACAGACATAGAGAAGGGACTTATGGACGTTGGGGAGAGGGGAGGAGAGGGTGAGATGTATGGAAAGCGTAACATGGAAACTTACATTACCATATGTAAAATAGATAGCCAACAGAAACTTGCTGTATGGCTCAGGAAACTCAAACAGGGGCTCTGTATCAACCTAGAGGGGTGGGATAGGAAGGGAGATGGGAGGAAGGTTCAAAAGGGAGGAGATATATGTATACCTATGGCTGATTCATGTTGAGGTTTGACAGAAAACAACAAAATTCTGTAATGCAATTATCCCTCAATAAAATATTTTTTAAAAAAAGAAGCAATATTATTAAAAAATTCAATAAAGACTCTAAAAATGAAAAAAAAAAAAAATGTAGGGAGCACTTCCAGAGCAAGAATTCCCCTTTTCCAACATTCTGTTTTACATTTCCCCTTTTGCCCAGTTTTCTCCATGTCCCAATTTTCAAGGAGTTGGACTCCTAGCAAGATGCACAGTCGTGAAGGGCTGTTCATAGGGACAACCTCTGACAGCGCGTATGCCCACCCAGCCCGGGTGCAAAGTACCCAGGACACTCCACCTTCCTCACTCAATGAACCCTGCAAGGAACTGGTCAGAATATAAAGGCCTCAGGATGAAATGTTTCTCTTTTCCACCAATTTCTTATAGCCTCCCAACCATCAGTCATCACTTGATCGCTGTAGTGTAGTGTGATCATCAGGGGTCCCGATGATTAATGCACATAAGGCAGTCATTTTAAAAACTCAAGCCAAGATAATAAAAGTTCATTTTGGGGTGTTTTTTTTTTAATTTAAAAGTAAATAAAAATAGGGATTTCCCTGATGGTCCAGTGGTTAGGATTCTGTGCTTTCACTGCTGAAGGCTTCGATTTGACCTTTGGTCAGGGAACTAAGATTCCACAGCAGGGCAGCTTGGTCAAAAACATGTAAAAAATGAAGACCCAGGCCTCTGAGATCTCACAGGAACTTTGGCAGGGTGGCAAGTCGCAAGCTGGTTATCCACCCAGATTCTTCCTTCTTCCCATCACCCTGATCTCACTAGAGCTTAGATGCTCCCTGCACCTTCTCATGGGCAGTTAGGTGCCCAGAGAAGGATTTTCAGCTGCCATGAGAGTCTGAAGTCCAGCCCTGGCACAATTCAGTGTGTGACACTCAGTTGTGTCCAACTCTTTGTGACCCCATGAATCGCAGCTCGCCAGGCCTTCCTGTCCATCACCAACTCCCGGAGTCTACCCAAACTCACGTCCATCAGGTCGGTGATGCCATCCAGCCATCTCATCCTCTGTCGTTCCCTTCTCCTCCTGCCCCCAATCCCTCCCAGCATCAGAGTCTTTTCCAATGAGTCAACTCTTCACATGAGGTGGCCAAAGTACTGGAGTTTCAGCTTCAGCATCATTCCTTCCAAAGAAATCCCAAGGCTGATCTCCTTCAGAATGGACTGGTTGGATCTCCTTGCAGTCCAAGGGACTCTCAAGAGTCTTCTCCAACACCACAGTTCAAAAGCATCAATTCTTTGGCGCTCAGTTTTCTTCACAGTCCAACTCTCACATCCATACATGACCACTGGAAAAACCATAGCCTTGACTAAAATAATGTCTCTGCTTTTGAATATGCTATCTAGGTTGGTCATAACTTTCCTTCCAAGGAGTAAGCATCTTTTAATTTCATGGCTGCAATCACCATCTGCAGTGATTTTGGAGCCCCCAAAAATAAAGTCTAACACTGTTTCCCCATTTATTTCCCATGAAGTGATGGGACCACATGCCATGATCTTTGTTTTCTGAATGTTGAGCTTTAAGCCAACTTTTTCACTCTCCTCTTTCACTTTCATCAAGAGGCTTTGTAGTTCCTCTTCACTTTCTGCCATAAGGGTGGTGTCAATTGCATATCTGAGGTTATGGATATTTCTCTTGGAAATCTTGATTCCATTTCCATAGATAGCATATTGAAAAGCAGCCAGAAGATCGCATATGTTGCTGAGCAACACAGCCCATATGCCACAACTGCTGAGCCCGTGCTCCAGAGCCCACGCTCCACAACTGGAGCGTAGCCCTCACTGGCCACAACTAGAGGAGGCCTGCACACAGCAACCAAGGCCCAGCGAAGCCAAAGGGAAGAAAGAAAGAGGGGGTGAACAGAGGCAGGGCAAGAACACGGCTTCTTCATGCATCCTTCACTATGCTCTACAGGTTAGAAACAGCCTGGACTGAGGCGCTGTTAGAGGGGTGCTGACAGGAAGGGGCCTGGGGATGGTTTTGGGGTCTCGGCACGTTCTGACTCTGGATCTGAATGCTGGCTACACAGGTGTGTTGCTTAGCTCATCAAGCTAGACACTTAACATGATGTACACTTTTTGACATACACATTACATTCCAATTTGTATACTTTTGGAAATAGCACTTTACTTTTTAAGTGCACAAATCTTGTTAAACAGCTTCCTATCTGTTCAAGGGAGCAGACAACACCCAGTGTACGGCAGTTCTCCTGGCTCGATGATAACGATAATTCTAAGAGAGATGACACAGAAAGCCGTTCCAGACAAATCTAATGTCATGGAATTTCACTGGACAAAGTCCACGTAATGTGCTTTATTTTTTTATTTTTTTAATATAAATTTATGTATTTTAATTGGAGGCTAATTACTTTACAATATTGTATTGGTTTTGTAATGTGCTTTTAAAATCATCCTTTTTTTGTCCTAAAACCAATGTGAAGACAATGTTTTCCCTAGTGTTTTCTTTGCTTCAAAAGGGATTTGGTCCCCTGCGTCAAAGGCTGAAAGGCTGGGGAGGGGAGCGGCGAGGAGGAGGGTCTCTGAAAATATTTTTATGCTTTTCTCACTGAAACAAAACACCAAGAATGGATTTTCCATGAGAAGTGGCGGGAGAAGGGGCAGCGGCCTGAGCTTAGGAGCTGCAAAGAGCCCCTGCCTGGCCACCAGCTCCAACCACCTCCCAGGCCCCCGAGTAATGGAAACACCAGACTTAAACAGGTGTCATAACAGTAAAAGGGCCCCGTAAATGGGAAATGCAGAAGGCCTGGAGGAGCTGCACAGCTGGCGCGGGGGTGAGCCTTACAGCACCGCGTGGTCCCCAGGCTCCAGAGTCTGCGGTCCTTCGTCTCACACACACTTAAACGTCCATCTGCCTTCGCGAGCACACACACAGCACCTACATAAAACCTCTGCACAGGAAACCTCTGCCATTCTTAAATGGTCTGGCCCAAATAAACCACCTCTGACAAAGTGCTCTGAGCGACTGGATTGCATTAAATGAGAGGAAAAAACGAAAGTGGGGTTGGTGATTCCACAATAAACAGTCTGCTCAGTGGAGCAAGTCACATGGGCACCCTGGATTCTCCGAGGAGGGGGCTGGGGGACATGGCGGACTTGATAGAGGAAGAATATTGGGGTGAGGGGGGTGGAGTCAGCCTATTTCCATCCCCGTAACCACCCAGATGTTGTCATTGGCTGATGACCATAGATATTCGTGGATCCATGAAATCTACATCACCTGGCCTTGCTCATGTCATCTCTCTCTGCTTCCGGACTTTCTGATCTATCAAATGGGAGAGCAATACCCACCTTGCAAGGATTTTTTTTCCTTTATTGCGATTATTTGGGTTTTTTTGTTTTTTTTTTGTTTTTTTGTTCTTCGATTATTTGTTTTAATTTTTATTTTATATGGGAAAGATTGAAGGCAGGAGAGGAAGGGGACAGCAGAGGATGAGATGGTTGGATGGCATCACCAACTCCATGGATATGAGTTTGAGTAAGTTCTGGGAATTGGTGATGGACAGGGAGGCCTTACGTGCTGCAGTCCACGGGATCGCAAAGAGTCAGACATGACTGTGCAACTGAACAATAGCTGATTTAGAATGTTGGGTTAGTTTCAGGTGTACAGCAAAGTGATTCAGTTATACAGACACGTGTATCTATTTTTCAAATTCTTTTCTCATTTAAGTTTTTACAGAATATTGAATAGAGGGACTTCCTTGGTAGTCCAGTGGTAGGGACTCCACACTTCCACTTCAGGGGGCACAGATTCACTCCCTGGTCGGGAAACTTAGGATCTTGTATACCATGCAGCGTGACAAAAACAAACAAAAAGAAAAAAAGAAAAAACAGAATATTGAGAGTTCGCTGTTATAATCAGTAGGTCCTTGTTGGTAAGGATTTCTTAAGGCAGTGTGTAAAGCAGCAAAAAGGCCCAGCACAAAGGAAATGATCTGTCAAAGGTAGCCAGTCTCACCTGTCCTTCCTGTGTGCTCACCTGTCCTTCCTGTGTGCTCACCTGTCCTTCCTGTGTGCTCACCTGTCCTTCCTGTGTGCTCACCTGCCCTTCCTGTGTGCTCACCTGTCCTTGCTGTGTGCTCACCTGCCCTTCCTGTGTGCTCACCTGTCCCTTCTGTGTGCTCACCTGTCCTTCCTGTGTGCTCACCTGCCCTTCCTGTGTGCTCACCTGTCCTTGCTGTGTGCTCACCTGCCCTTCCTGTGTGCTCACCTGTCCTTCCTGTGTGCTCACCGTCCCTCCTGTGTGCTCACCTGTCCTTCCTGTGTGCTCACCTGTCCTTCCTGTGTGCTCACCTGCCCTTCCTGTGTGCTCACCGTCCCTCCTGTGTGCTCACCTGCCCTTGCTGTGTGCTCACCATCCCTCCTGTGTGCTCACCGTCCCTCCTGTGTGCTCACCTGCCCTTGCTGTGTGCTCACCTGCCCTTCCTGTGTGCTCACCGTCCCTCCTGTGTGCTCACCTGTCCTTGCTGTGTGCTCACCTGCCCTTCCTGTGTGCTCACCGTCCCTCCTGTGTGCTCACCTGTCCTTGCTGTGTGCTCACCTGCCCTTCCTGTGTGCTCACCGTCCCTCCTGTGTGCTCACCTGTCCTTGCTGTGTGCTCACCTGCCCTTCCTGTGTGCTCACCTGTCCCTCCTGTGTGCTCACCTGCCCTTCCTGTGTGCTCACCTGTCCCTCCTGGTGCTCACCTGCCCTTCCTGTGTGCTCACCTGTCCCTCCTGGTGCTCACCTGTCCCTCCTGTGTGCTCACCTGCCCTTCCTGTGTGCTCACCGTCCCTCCTGTGTGCTCACCTGCCCTTGCTGTGTGCTCACCTGCCCTTCCTGTGTGCTCACCTGTCCCTCCTGTGTGCTCACCTGTCCCTCCTGTGTGCTCACCTGTCCTTGCTGTGTGCTCACCTGTCCCTCCTGTGTGCTCACCTGTCCTTGCTGTGTGCTCACCTGTCCCTCCTGTGTGCTCACCTGTCCTTGCTGTGTGCTCACCTGTCCCTCCTGTGTGCTCACCTGTCCCTCCTGGTGCTCACCTGCCCTTCCTGTGTGCTCAGGTACCCCTGGCATCTCTGTGTGTGTCCACACTTCCTCTTCTTAAGGGACACCAGTCCACCTGGATTAGGGGCCACCCTAAGGACCTCATTTTAACTAACTTCCTTATAGGCTCTGTCTCCAAAGTCAGTCACATTCCGAGGTCCTGGGGGTCAGGGCCTCAATATATGAATCTGGGGGGACAAAATTAAACCCATAACATTTCTTTATACCATAATCTGAAATGCTGAATTGGGTGTTCACAGAACTAAAGAATCCATGTGATGAAAACAACTCAAGGGGCCATCAACAGACGAACAGATTAAAGCGATGTGAGAGATATACCATATGTAAATACATCTATATGTATATACAGATATACAGATATCACATATACAATGAGATATTACTCAGCCATAAAGAAGAATGAAATATTGATATGTGCAGCAATGTGCACGGACCTAGAGAATATTATACTTGGTGAAGTCAGACAATGACAAACATTGTATGATATCACTTACACGTGGAATCTAAAAAATCAAATAAATGAATCTATACACAAAACAGACTCAGATCAAGAAAACAAACTTATGGTTACCAAAGAGGAAAAGGAAGGGAGGAAGGATAAGTTAGGAGTATGACAGATGTTAATATATACACACTACTACACATAAAAGAGACAAGCAACAAGGACCTACTGTGTAGCACAGGGCACTATACTCAATATCTTACAATAACCTATAATGGAAAATAATTGGAATACATATATATATAAATGAATCACCTTGCTGTACACCTGAAGCTAACACAATACTGTAAATTAACTATATTTCAATAAAAAGGAAAAATGAGTTGAAAACAGAAAAGTCTTCCTATTTTTTGTTAAATTGACTTCTCTCTACTAAAATACACTTATATTTAGATGAGGAGGAGGAGAATCTATGTGATATGAGGGACAGAAGAAGCAAAGAATTTTTCTTGGAAAGAGTTTCTGCAGTGAGGTGGGGGGAGGCACGACAGCCAACCACAAATGGTTATGTATATACATCACCACCTCCAGAGGGGGTTGGCTCTATGCCCCCAAAAGACAGTGTTGGCATCAACGGGAGGAAGTTTCAGGACGGCAGACCTCCATTCCCTGCAGGGAGCAACTTTCTAACAATTCATTTGCTCAACCAAGGACCAGACTGCCTGCCTGATGCACGTTCTTTTGGTGTTAGCGAAGGCCAGCCCACAGGAACCCTATAACGTGGGAGCAGGCACTACTCAGCATCACTCCACAGAGAGACCAAAGGGCCAGCCTCAGAAAGGGCAAGTGACTCAGCTAATCCAAGTCGGCGCCAGGACTGGAACCCAGACCCTTGGCCTCTGAGTCTTCTGTTCTGTCAGCTGCATAATGACAACTGCAACAAAGGCTCATGTGACATTCCTCAGCCAGGGTGTCACAGAGAAGACTCCTGGGTTGTGAGGCCTTTATCAATCCCTCTGACTCTAAAATCCCAATCTAGAGGTGATCCCAGTAGAAGCCAGGGAATGGTGGGGAAAGACTCCTGAGGAATGACTCTCAACAGTGACATCAGCCTCCTCAAAACCAGCCAGAGCTCAACTACATGATATACTGGAAAAGGAAAGTTTATGGCAATGATAAAAAGATCAGTTGTTGCCAGGGGCTGGGGGAAAGAGAGATGGAAAGAGAGCACAGGGGATTTTTAGGGTATTGAAACTACTACATGATACTGTAATACACGTAGACACACATCACTCAGTTCAGTTCAGTTGCTCAGTCATGTCCAACTCTTTGCGACCCCATGGACTGCAGCACGCCAGGCCTCCCTGTCCATCACCAACTCCCGGAGTTTACCCAAACTCATGTCCATTGAGTCAGTGATGCCAACCAACCATCTCATCCTCTGTCGTCCCCTTCTCATCCCACCTTCAATCTTTCACAGCATCAGGGTCTTTTCCAATGAGTCAGCTCTTCACATCAGGTGGCCAAAGTATTGGAGTTTCAGCTTCAGCATCAGTCCTTTCAATGAACACTCAGGACTGATCTCCTTTAGGATGGACTGGTTGGATCTCCTTGCAGTCCAAGGGACTCTCAAGAGTCTTCCCCAACACCACAGTTCAAAAGCATCAATTCTTCGGCACTCAGCTTTCTTTATAGTCCAACTCTCACATCCATACATGACCACAGGAAAAACCATAGCCTTGACTAGATGGACCTTTGTTGGCAAAGTAATGTTTATGTAACAACCAGCGGCAAGCCCTAATGTAAACAGTGGGATCTGAGTGATGATGAGTCCGTGTAGCTTCACTGATTGTAACCAACACACCACTCTGGTGGGAGCTGTTGACCATATGGGGCTGTGCACATGTGGGGAGAGGGGACAGATGCAAACTCTCTGAGCTTTCAGCTCCATTTTGCTATGAACTAAAACTACTCTATAAACCGAAACCTATTAACAAAAACCAAAAACTAGCCACAGCAGGTCATCTACAGCCAGTTCACCAGTCCATGTATCAGAACACTTAATGTTGCATCCCATTCACCCTTTAAACTTTGGATTCATCAACTCTAAGCTATGGACATTGGAAAGGCTAGAAAGGCCCTCAGAACAATTTGTTTCTACCTCATTATCTCACAGATGAGGAAGTCAAAAAAGTTTTTTCTCATTCTATCTTATTTTTCTCCAGGGAATGTAAAGGATTTAAAAGACAAGGCAATAATCGTGTTTTCTAAAAGCTTGAAATAATGTTCAAAATGATAGACACAAAAAGTTCGGTCTACCTGAAAAGCAAAGAGAGAGAGATAGATTCTTTATGATTGTAATAACAATAACAAAACTAAATTAAATAATTAAGACCCCAAAAAATAAAATAAAATTTAAAAAAATAAAATAAAATAAAAATAATAATTAAGACCCAAAGCAGATCAGTCATGGTGAGGTCAATACATTCATACATATGAACTGATCAAGACTTTTTAAAGCAGGTTGGCAATTCAAAGCAAGAGCTTTTTTTTAATGTCATATTTGAAACAGATATCACATCCTGAGAATTTAGCCTGAGAAAAACAAGTTTAAAAAAATAGGAAAAAAGCAAAATATGCATCAAGAACTTCAAAGGAATCTTAAAATAATGGTAAAAAAAGAAACACAACAAATACCTGGTTACAGGAGGGTGGTTATGTAAGTGGTCGGCTCACTGGAACATGTGACCACCATATACAAGCATGGGCAGGATAAGGCTGCTTTATTTTTTAATAGATAAACTTGCTTTATAAAAATGAAAAGAAAATGTCTTGAAACAGATACCACACAATTATTATCTGGTCTCCCTACTGATCTACAGAGGCATTTAAGGAAGGGAACTAGGTCAAAAACAAAGACTAACCCCAATAGATATATTAACATGTTGCTTTACAAATCTTATTTGCAGGAAAACTAGTTGGTTACCTAGTTTTGTTGGTGGTTTTGTTTTTGCTTTTTGCTGATTCTTTTTTTATTTATCAATTTGCAGATACATTGGAGAAGGCAATGGCACCCCACTCTAGTACTGTTGCCTGGAAAATCCCATGGGCAGAGGAGCCTGGTGGGCTGCAGTCCATGGGGTCACTAAGAGTCGAACACGACTGAGCGACTTCACTTTCACTTTTCACTTTCATGCATTGGAGAAGGAAATGGCAACCCACTCCAGTGTTCTTGCCTGGAGAATCCCAGAGACCGGGGAGCCTGGTGGGCTGCCGTCCATGGGGTCATACAGAGTCAGACACGACTGAAGTGACTTAGCAGCAGCAGCAGACACATTGCTGCCCTAGTAACCTTTAGTGGCAACCAGTGAGGTTTGTTATGAAATTTTACATATCTGGTATGATTCAATGAATTGTATTATAACTAATGTTCTTTTCTGAAGTCTAACTTTTCCCATTGGTATTTTTTTTAATTTTATTGAAGTACAATAATTGATTTACAATGTTGTCTTTAATTGCTATACAGCAAAGTAACTCAGTTATACATATATATATATTCTTTTTCATATTCTTTTCCATTATGTTATCACAGGATACTGAATATAGTTCCCTGTACTATATAGTATGTCTTTGTTGTTTGGCCTAGTTTTCAAACTAATCACAAAATCCATTTTCTTAATGGTCCAGACATTTTGCCAATTCTCCCTGCTCAAAAGAAGTTCCACTGATCTCCCATTCACTGCAAAGAACAAATCTCACGTCAGTTTATCTGCACTGGGAGTTTGTACCCGGTGTACCCACAGTTCTTTTTGCCTTTGTCCATGTAGTTACTTTATAGAATTGATGTAATGTCGAAGAAAAGAAGATATAAATCTGTAGCTCTGCAAGAATTACAAATAGGTAAAAAGGGTGTGAAAAGATGGATAAGAAAGAACAAAGAAAAACCAGAAGCAACAGTGTGCTCCTATAGTAGCAACATGCAGAGCATTTCTTTTTAAATATACTTGATTGTTCTGTCAAGACTTAGTTGGGAGGTGAAACCCACTATGGTCGGTTTCAACCATGGTTTGTTTCTTACAACAAACATACAGTAAATAAAAATATACTTTAAAGAGTAAGCTGATCCATGCAACGCAAAGTTCCTTTAATAGCCTCGTGCATGCTAAGTCGCTTCAGTCGTGTCCGACTCTGTACAACCCCATGGACTGTAACCCTTCAGGCTCCTCTGTCCATGGGATTCTTCCAGGCAAGAATAATGGAGTGGGTTGCCATTTCCTACTCCATTTATTAGCCTCTGCTGCCCTCAACTAGGGCTTCCCTGGTGGCTTGGTGGTAAAGAACCAGGCTGCCAATGCTGGAGATGTTGATTCAGTCTCTGGTCTGGGAAGATCCCCTGGAGAAAGAAAAGGCAACCCACTCCAGTATTCTTGCCTGGAGAACTCCATGAACAGAGGAGCCACGGTCCATGAGATTGCAAAGAATACAAGGCCTCAACTAGCAAATAGTTTAGAAATGCCATAGCAGAGACTTGGACCCTTATCTGATCTCAACCAGCAACTTGAGATTTCACTTTCCCTAGAGCCAGTGGCCTTCATCCCTCCCTCTGTGGTCATCTGTAATTAATGCTCTGGTCTCAACATTGCACCCCCTGCATGCTACAAGTCATCCATCAAGGAATATGCTTGTCCCAAGTCTCTCCTGAGTCTAGACCTTTACCACCTTAGGTTTCTCATCCATAGCAACAGCCCACCATCTTGGCAAAGAACAGAAAACCATGCTTGCATACTGACTGTGGAATGTTATAAGCTGGGGGCTCCTCCACAGAGGCATGATGGGCAAAACCAAGATCAGTCTGGCTGAGATCCTGACTGCAAAGTGTCTGCAATCTAAGGTCAACCCTACCTTCATGCCCTCTGTATATCCCAGAATCCATACATTTTCCCAGGAAAACTAGGTAACTGTTCTTTCTTTGGGGCTTCTCTTCAGTTGCTATTGGAGTGTATGATGACCTCTAATTTCCAGCACCATGGTAACAACTTGCCATTTGAAGCCTGAAGACTTAGTGAGATTTCCAGCTGGGCCTCCCCACTCGATTTCTTTGGGCTAATCATGAACCTTTCCAAGCCATGGCTTTTCTTGGGAGGACCTTTCTTGAAGTGACTGTGAGAAGATTTCCGGGGGCGGAGGGAGAATAGTGCCTGCAGTCTAGGAAACAACGTGAGACAAACTATGATAACGCCTCCATATAAAAAAGCCACTAAGGACTTCCCTGGTGGCCCAGTGGTTACGACTGGACTGCAGGGGTCCAGGTACAACCTCTGGTCAGGGATCTAAGATCCTGCAAGTTACACAGCACAGCCAAAAAATAAAAATAAAGCACCGTTAAACACTAAAACGTCGAGGAAACAACATAAAGATGGCTGATTTCGACCAGACCTGGAAGAAGGGCTAGCAAAAACAGGAATAGTCCATATCTAGAGACAGTGTGAACATATATAAGAAAGAATAGGATGTATTCCAAGGCAAAGAGGACTCCTGCTTCACTGGCTCTAAGCATTTGAGAAAGGAATCCTGAGAGATGAAGTGGGAAAGCAGGGCTGGGGCCATAGGGCTAGACAGAGTCTCTGTAAGTTTCCACACACGGTGACATATCAGAGCTAAGCTCTAAGAAAGTCACGCTTCTTGGCAATAAGTACACACCCGCGCTACGCACTCTCAGGTGACTTTAGCAGGAGTCTAACGGAGTGGTCGCACACACTTGTGGGCTGAGTGGTGTCCCCCCCAAAATATATGTTTAAGCCTTGATCTGTAGTAACTATGACTATGATCTTAATTGGAAATTCGATCTTGGCAGATATAACCAAGTTAGGGTGACATTAAATAGGAATTAAGATGGACCCTACATCCAATAGCTAGTGTCTTAACAAGAGAGGAGGAGATTCAGAAACAAACACACAGCCACAAAAGAAGACGACCATGAGAAGGAGGCTGAGATTGCAGTGAGGATGTCAGAAGCCCAGGAATGCCAAGAGCCAGCAGAAGCTGGAAGAGGCAAGAAAAGATTCTACCCTGGAACCTTCAGAGGGAACATGGCCCTGCTGCCATCTTGATTTTGAACTTCTAGCATCCAGAACTACGAGAGAATCAATGTGTCTTGTCTTCAGTCATCCATTCGAGGCACCTTTTACTAGTAACCCTAGGAAATGAACGCAAATATGAATTAAGCTTGACTTAGAAATATCAAGGTTTTAGGACCTTCAGAGAAGATGGATAGTACATGAACTAGGAGGTGATCCTAGAGAAAAACTGAGCTCATGAGATACAGCCACGACTGGAACCTTGGGGGTAAGAACACCGCCTAAGGGGAAAGGGGTATAAAGGAAGGGAAGCAGTCAACCCTCGAAGGTCAACCACTTTCTGATGACTGAAGGTCTGGGTTCAATCCCATCCTGAAAAGATCAGTCAACAATGGGGCTAATCCATCCATTGAGATTTAATCATTGGGCTTCTTGGCTGCCCCCGAGGGCTTTCTCATCTTTGTTCATTCCAGGCCAGAATCCACAGTCCTGCGATCCTTACTTTTGAGAGGGCACTTTGCTCTTTAATCCCCAGGTTTAAATGGATTACAAAAAAATACAATTTGGGAGATTAAGCTTCTACTAGTCACCATCTACCCAAAGATGAATGTGGGTTTAATCAATATAATTTTCTGATTATACAAGTAACCCCTAATGATTATAAAATCTTTCAGTTTGAGAAAATTATGCCTAAGAAAATAAGATTCCCCCTAACTTCAACACTAAAAGACATTCATTGTTGCTATTTGGCTATATTTACCTGATGTAATTAAGAGAAATACTTTATAATTAAAGAAAAAAATTGAGGATGAGTTATTTGGGAAGAATCATCCAGATAAAGAAAATGCGAGGGAAAAGAACCCCACAGAACATCTGAGAAAAATCAACAGTGAGCCAGGTAATCAAAGGCCATTAACCATTTTAACACTGCTAGAGGTCAGAGTGGAGAAGGCAATGGCACCCCACTCCAATACTCTTGCCTGGAAAACCCCATGGACAGAGGAGCCTGGTGGGCTGCAGTCCATGGGTCACTAAGAGTTGTACACAACTGAGTGACTTCACTTTCACTTTTCACTTTCATGCGTTGGAGAAGGAAATGGCAACCCACTCCAGTGTTCTTGCCTGGAGAATCCCAGTGATGGGGGAGCCTGGTGGGCTGCCATCTATGGGGTCGCACAGAGTCGGACACGACTGAAGCGACTTAGCAGCAGCAGCAGCAGAAGTCGGAGAGATCTGATTCAAATAAAAAGAGCAAATTCAGAAACATGACTCTCACAGCATCCTTAAGTTAGTTATAATGTTCAAGGCATTAAACTATTCAACTTGACTCCTTATTAAGCTCTTCAGTTCAAAAATCTACCAAATAACTTTTCCAAGATGGAAACCTTAATGTTTAAGGTACATTAAGATCTTTTTGCAAGAGTTCCATTTTTTCCCAAGTTATGGTTTCCTAGCAACCATAACACAGCAACCAAGAACTATATTTTATGGCCTTGGTACCAGTCTCCTCAAGGCCTATATGTATAGGCCTGTACGTGTAACCCTTGGCTGTCTTAGCTATGGCTGGGCTTTGGAATGCTAGAGGAGCTGGGTCCATATGCTATAACAGAATCCAGACACTATACACTGCTGGTTGCTAGCAGGCCCATAAATTCACTTATCCTGATGTAGATGGGATTCAGAACTGCTGTATCACAGGCTAAGAAGGCACAGATTAAAATTAAATTAATTAAAATCAAAATTCAAAGGCTATATGTAAGGAATCATTTTAGCCCTTCTCACTCACATAAGCTCTGTTAACTAGTTTCAGTTTAAAGAAAGGCTCGTTCACTTGGATTTCTAAAGATTCAGAGGTCCTAAGACTAACCTAACAACATCTATCAAAAAAGTCCAACTGGTTATGACCCCATTTCTTCCAAGAAAGAGGAGGTCATTTGGGTGCTTTCTTATTTAGCTGAAATCATGCCACAGGCGCCCACAAACCTTTTCTTTAAAGTAATTTAAATGGTTTGATACAATTGGTGAGAGGTCACAGGACCAAAGTTGCAGGCATTCAGTCCCCAAATTAAAGCAATTAACTGTCAGGGAAGTGAAGAAAAGGGGGAAAAAAAGGAAAAACAAAACAACTGGGTGAAGTTTTAAAATCTACTTTAAAATTGTTAAATTGTTTCATTGAGCAAAAACCATAGTTGGGAGGCTGTACTTTTTTAAATGACAATGAAATGTTAAAGTTCAATTGATATAATTGTAGAATTGAAATAATTTCTAATCATAAAGATTTCAAAGTGAGATGATTCCAACATTCATAAGACTTTTCTATAATAAAACTGTACAGTAGATCTTGCACTGTACTGGGAACATTTTTTTCTAAACATATTTTTCATGGTCAATAAATTACTTAAGAAGAGTAACATTATAATGATCAGCCTGCAAATATTTTTCCTCCCATAACATGAAGCACAGCAGAATTCAGGATACAGTCATTAGCAACATCCGGAAGTCATTAAAAAGATGAACTTAAGCACCGAGAAGCCCCAAATGCCTGAAATTGTTATCCAATATCTTAAAACTCTCTACCCGAAAAAAAAAAGATGCTCAAATCTAATTTTCACTAAAATATGACCAAAATGTTTTAAATAACCAAAATAATCTGATGTCTCAAGATAGTTCACTTCCAAACACCGAAACAACACAGGCAACTATCCTAAGTAAAGAAACTTAAATGTGCGGCTCTCTAACAATACTTGTGTCTTTTGAACGCAGTGTTACTCAGCCTCAGCACCTCGGACTATGAACCAGAAACTCTTTGTCTGAGGCACTGACCCTGCATTGCAGATGTTAGCAACATCCTTGGCTTGTACCACCGAGATGCCAGACATCTCTCTGTCTCTAGGTAGATGCTCGATACTCCCCCAGTGCTGCGCTTAGTCCAGACATCTCTCTGTCTCTAGGTAGATGCTCAATACTCCCCCAGTGCTGCGCTTAGTCCAGACATCTCTCTGTCTCTAGGTAGATGCTCGATACTCCCCCAGTGCTGCGCTCAGTCTCAGTCGTGTCCAGCTCTTTGCGACCCCATGGACTGCAGCCGGCCAGCCTCCCCTGTCCATGGGAGCTCTCCAGGCAAGAGTACTGGAGTGGTTGCCGTTTCCTTCTCCAGGGGATCTTCCCAACCCAGGAATAGAACCCAGGTCTCCTGCACTGCAGGCAGATTCTTCACTGTCTGAGCCACCTGGGAAGCTAGGTAGATGCTAGGTACTTCTCCAGTAGAACAACCTAAAATATCTCCAGACATTTCCAAAAGTCGCCCAGTGAGCAAAACTGGCCCCAGTTCTTAACTAATATAATAACCTAATATAACACAGTGATAAATATTTCAACCAGCAAAAAAAAATGTATGACCCAAAAGTTGACACCCAAGACAGCTCCCTTCAAATTACTTTGCAAAAATATACCCTTCTGCAACTTTGGTAAATAAATAACCGAGTCATTCACACAGTTTTTAAAGTAAATGAAAAAATTGCTCTTTTTTAATGTGCAATCAGAGAATTAAAAATGTTCCCAGTATTTCTTTTCTCAATCTATCAGTTAAGTCATTCCAGTATAACTACAGAAAATATAAAACTAGTATAACCTGGAGTACAAAATTGACTTAGTTACTGTCAGAGTCACAACTAAGCAAACATCTTTATTGACCTTCGGCTTTTCAAAAGCAAACCATATGTAAAGGATGCCATCAGAAGAGTGAAATGGTGACTCACCGAACGAAGAAAATGTTTACAAATCATATATCTAATAAGGTACTTTTATCAAGGATATGCAAAGAATATGTATGATTTAATAGAGACAGAAACCAAATTTTAAAATGAGCAAAGGGTCTAAACAGACATTTCTCCAATATCTATTTCTCCAATGTCCAATTGTCCAACACACAATTCACCAATGAGCACTTGAAAAAATGCTCAACATTATTACGTATCAGGGAAATGCAAATTAAAATCAAAAGGCCATATTTCCTCTCATCCACGAAGATGACTAAAATCAAAAAAATTAATGATAAATGCTGGCAAGGATATGAGAAATTAGAATCCTCATTCATTCACTGCTGACAGGAATGTAAGACGGTACAGTTACTTTGGAAAACAATCTAGCAGCTCCTCAGAAATTCAAACATAGAATTATCATACAATCCAGCAATTCCACTCCTAGGTATATACCAAAAAGAATTTAAAACAAGTATTCCAACAAGTATTTGTAAACTAATGTTTACAGCAGTAACGATGCACAATAGTCATGAGGTAGAAACAACCCAAATGCCCATCAACTGATGAATGGATGTAAATAAAACGTGATATATCCATACAAAGAAACATTATTCATCAGTAAAAAAGATCGAAATGCTGGGACTTTCCTGGTAGTCCAGGGGCTAAGACTCCAAGCTCCCACTGCAGGAACCCAAGTTCAATTTCTGGTCAGGGAACTAGATCCCACATGCCACAACTAAGATCTCACGTGCTTCAACTAAGATCTGGTGCAGACAAATTAAATAAATATTTTTTTAAAAACGGAATGAAGTACAGACATGCCACAACCTGGAAGACCCTTGAAAATAACATGCTAACTGAAAGACAGTCACAAAAGACCATACATTATATGACCCAGTTTATACATAATGTGCAGAGTAAGCAAGTCTATAGAGATGAGCACAATAAAGGACAGAAACGGTATAGACCTAACAGAAGCAGAAGATATTAAGAAGAGGTGGCAAGAATACACAGGAGAACTGTACAAAAAAGATCTTCACGACCCAGATGATCACGATGGTGTGATCACTGACCTAAAGCCAGACATCCTGGAATGTGAAGTCAAGTGGGCCTTGGAAAGCATCACCACGAACAAAGCGAGTGGAGGTGATGGAATTCCAGCTGAGCTATTTCAAATCCTCAAAGATGATGCTGTGAAAGTGCTGCACTCAATATGCCACAAATTTGGAAAATTCAGCAGTGGACACAGGACTGGAAAAGGTCAGTTTTCATTCCAGTCCCAAAGAAAGGTAATGCCAAAGAATGCTCAAACCAGTGCACAATTGCACTCATTTCACATGCTAGCAAAGTAATGCTCAAAATTCTCCAAGCTAGGCTTCAACAGTACATGAACTGTGAACTTCCAGATGTTCAAGTTGGATTTAGAAAAAGTAGAGGAACCAGAGATCAAATTGCCAACATCTGCTGAATCACTGAAAAAGCAAGAGAATTCCAGAACATCTACTTCTGCTTCACTGACTATGCCAAAGCCTTTGACTTTGTGGATCACAACAAACTAGAAAATTCTTAAAGAGATGGGAACACCAGACCACCTGAACTGCCTCCTAAGAAATCTGTATGCAGGTCAAGAAGCAACAGTTAGAACCAGACATGGAACAATGGACTGGTTCAAAATTAGGAAAGGAGTACGTCAAGGCTGTATATTGTCACCCTGCTTATTTAACTTATATGCAGAATACATCATGTGAAATGTCAGGCTGGATAAAGCACAAGCTGTAATCAAGACTGCCCGGAGTAATATCAATAACCTCAGATACACAGATGACACGACCCTTATGGCAGAAAGCAAAGAAGAACTAAAGAGCATCTTGATGAAAGTGAAAGAGCAGAGTGAAAAAGTTGACTTAAAACTCAACATTCAGAAAATTAAGATCATGACATCCAGTCCCATCACTTTATGGCTAATAGATGGGGAAACAATGAAAATAGTGATAGATTTTATTTTCTTGAGCTGCAAAATCACTGCAGATGGTGACTGTAGCCATGAAATTAAAAGACGGTTGCTGCTTGGAAGAAAAGCTATGACCAACCTAGACAGCTTATTAAAAAGCAGAGACATTACTTTGCCAACAAAGGTCCTTCTAGTCAAAGCTATGGTTTTTCCAGTAGTTATGAGTGGATGTGAGAGTTGGCCCATAAAGAAGGCTGAGCACTGAAGAACTGATGCTTTTGAACTGTGGTGTTGGAGAAGACTCCTGAGAGTCCCTTGGACTGCAAGGAGATCCAACCAGTCCATCCTAATGGAAATCAATCCTTAATATTCATTGGAAGGACTGATGTTGAAGCTGAAGCTCCAATACTTTGGCCACCTGATGCGAAGAGATGACTCATTAGAAAAGACCCTGATGCTGGGAAAGATTGAAGGCGGGAGAAGGGGACGACAGAGGATGAGATGGTTGGATGGCATCATCGACTATATGAACAAGAGTTTGAGCAAACTCTGGGAAATGATGAAGGACAGGGAAGCCTGATGTGCTGCAGTCCATGGAGTCACAAAGAGTCAGACAAGACTGAGTGACTGAACAACAACAAATAGAGACAGAAAATAGATCAGTGGTTACTGGAGACTGGCTGGATGGGTGGGTAAGGGAAGTAAGTGGTAACAGGTATGGGTTTCTTTTGGAGGTAATGAAAATGTTCTAAAGTTGATGTCTGCTCAATTCTGCAAGTATACCAAAAACCACTCAATTGTATACTTTAAAGAACTGAATTGTTTGGTATGTATTATTGTTGTTCCACCGCTAAGTCGTGTCCAACTCTTTGCGACCCCATGGACTGTAGTCTGTCCATAGGATTCTCCAGGCAAGAATCCTGGAGTGGGTTACCATTTCCTTCTCCAGGGGATCTTCCCGACCCAGGGATCAAACACACATCTCCTGCATTGGCAGGCAAGTTCTTTAGCACTGAGCCACCAAGGAAGTATGTATTGGTTGGCCCAAAAGTTTGTTTGGGTTTTTCCATAAAATGTTACAGAAAAACCCAAATGACCTTTTTGGCCAACCCAGTAAATCATATCTTAATAAATCTGTTATCAATAAAAAAAATAGAGAAAGCACAGAAAACTTCATCATCCTTATCATGCTTACAGAACAGTCTCATCAACCCTGACATCTGACAGAAGCTGGAGGTAAAACAGGAAGGGAAGTCGAGAGGAAAGGCAGGTCAGGACAGTGACATCCTCATTTCACAAAGGGAAAGGAGGCAAAGGGCACTGCCATGGGTTGATGGAACTGAATTAGTCCATACAAGCAACAGAAAGGCTGAACCATAAATACAAGCATCAAAAATCTGGAGAAGAAAGGAAATAAGACACAATAAGTAAGCTAAACTGTCTTTTGTCATAACAGGAAGTCAAATGAAAATGGCATAAGCAGATTATATAGCAATATAAAGATAATCAGTAGAGGAAGAAAAATGAACAAAAGTGATTTATTTCTGGAGAGTACAGGAGTGGGTGGGAAAAAAACAAACAGAACATGTTTTTCACAGCAAGCTCATCTTTTCCCCTAGGCTGCTAATACGACATGGGATTATTATTTTGCACATCGTTTTTAGAAACAAATCGAACTTGGCATTACTTGAACAGAAGAATCCACGTGAAAGAAGGAGTGTACTTGGCATCAGGAAGAATACTGTGGTCGATCACCATCAGTGAGTGAAACTGCGATTTCAATATACAGCAAAACTGACTCAAGTTTTACAGCCAAAGACTGCATCCTTAGTAAGCCAATTTGGAAATGTAACATGTTAGATCCTTAAGAGAATAAGAAGCACACACAGAGTCCCTACCCTCTCTGTGGCAGTTAAGAAGCATCATTAGGTCAAAGCTTCACCATGGCAAGAGTATTTTGAAGGTCCTAACAACTTCTGGATTACCCGATAATTCAAACGGTAAAGAGTCTGCCTGCAATTGAGGGACACCTAGGTTCGATCCCTGCACTGGGAAGATCCCCTGGAGAAGGAAATGGGAACCCACTCCAGTACTCTTGCCTGGAAAATCCCATGGACGGAAGAGCCTGGCAGGCTACAGTTCGTGGGGTTGCAAAGAGTCAGATACGACTGAGTGACTTCACTTTCAACAACTTCTGGATCCAAAGACATCTTAGATGAGAGAAGGCACATAGGGCATTATTCTCCCTGCACAGCTTGAAGGCACTTATTTAGTTTTTTTTAATGGAGTATAGCTGTTTTACAATGTTGTGTTCGTTTCTGCTATACATTAAAATGAATCAGCTATATGTATACACATGTCTCCCTCCTTCTTGGACCTCCCTCTCCCTCTAGGTCATCACAGAGCACCAAGTTGAGCTCCCTGCATTGTACTAGCTGTCTGTTTTACACATGGCAGTGAAGGCATTTTAAAAACCAAAAGGTGAATAAGGAGGCTGATGCCATCAGAACAGAGCAGGATTTGCCATCTGGGAAGCACGACCCACAGTTACTTAAACATACTCAGGGTGACAACTCCTGACGCTTGGGGCTCTGGATTCCAGGTGGCCGCCCCGGGGCACTTTTGAGAATGGCAGGTGGCAGAATCAGCCATGACGCCAGGGACCAGGCACAACCAAGAGTGACCAGGGTACCCAAGCAATCTAGGGGCCTTATAGGCATAGAAAGCGACACTGTGGTTATCAGATCCTAGGGGGCTACAGCACGAGAAATAATTAGACCCCCATGTTCCCACTCCAAGGATAACCTTGTGTATGTGAGATCAGGAGGTACATTTCAGGGACCCCGTGGTAACCCAGGGGTTAGGACACCGCCCTGTCACTGCTGAGGACCCAGGTTCCACCCCCGGTCAGGGAACTAAGATTCCACAAGCCACTCCTGGTAGCCAGAAAAATAAAAAATAGAAAAAAGACCAAAACGAACACATTAGCTCAGTAGTTAGGTCAGACTCCTGTTAAGTCCAAAAATGAAACCAAAATGCACATCTGAATGTCATGATGAGACTAAGCCCACAGTTCTCACCTTCTCAAACGCTGTCCTAAAAGCAAGTGGGAACTAGCTAATAAGGTCCTGACTGTTCTAGACGTTCTAGCTTGAAATCTTCTTGTGCCCGGAATGCGGCCAAGAGCTCCCTGCCCAACACAGGAGAGCCATCTGGGTCAAGAGAGATCTTGTCAAGAGAGAGCCTGAGATGATCAGGCTTTGGGCTGGAATCTCTCTCCCAAAGACCTCTGGGGGTGGGGTGGGAAGGGGGGGCAAGGCAGCTTCCACCTCCTAAGGGCCCTTCAGGCTCAACCTGCAGACCTCAGGCCCATCTCCTCTTTTGAAAAGCAAGCACTGGGGACTTCCCTGGTGGGCCACTGGCTAAGACTCTCTGCTCCCAAGGCAAGCTGCCCAGATTCACTCCCTACCAGGGAACTGAGATTCCCATGCGCCACCAGTGAAGATCCGCACGCTGCAACTAAAACCCAGTGCAGATAAACAAATAATAAATATTTTAAAAAAGAAAAGAAAAGCAAGCATCAGATAGGAAAACCCCCACCCATCCATTTCCGTGGCGCTGACAACTCCACAGGGAAGATTCCCAGACCCAGGACTCCCCTTGACTTCCTCTCCTCTGGGGCTGACCTGGTGACTTTTTCTAGCTCATTATCCCTGCCATAGACAGCAGAGGAAGCCAGGAGCAGGAACCAGAATGAATCTGAGTTTAAAAGGTTAGCCCCTCCTGGCCCAGGAGGCGGGTACTCAGGCAACAGAAGGGCAGCCACTGAGAAGGCAGGATATCCTGCCTCCTCCCAGGGCACAGAGAACTGTGTTTGGGGTTTTTAAGGACAAGCAACTGAATCTCCTTCACCTAATTCCCCATCTACTCCTCACCTATCCCAAGCCAAGCTGGGTCCCAGGTCCAGTCTCCCAATCACTTACCTCCTCACTCATCTGTTTATTCATCAATATACTTATCCTTTAGTTTGTAATAAAATTCTGCTGTAGAAGCTGGAAATAAATAATCGGGGCGGGGGGTGGGGGGGCGGGTTGTTTCGTATTTTAACCAAAGACAACGCCTCCCTCCCTTTCATCTCTCCTCCTTCAAAGTGGCCCGAGCCAGCACACACGTGGCACCTTCCTGCTTGGCTCCAAACTGCTACACCCAAATGTCTGTATGCAAAGAAACCCTGTGACTGCGCCAAGACTCGGAGGGCCTTGGGCTATTCAGAAAGTGCTCCTCTAAAAGCACCTTTCCTCCCACAGGGCTGCTCACTGAATCATCACTCTTTGTTCAGCATCCTTCGGATGTACACAGCTGACTGGCTCTTAGATTGTGCCAGGGTTTTGTTCTGCTTGTGTTTTGTTTTTCTTCTTTCTTGCTGCTATTTCAATGAACTGAGACCCCACTTGCAGCCAAATGCCAGGCTCTAAACTCAGCCTCAGCCCAATGAGGGAAGAATCTCTCTCTACCTAGCAAGAGCTCCAACGCCTTCTAGAAGAATCTCACACGAGTCTGGGAGGAATCTCTGTACACCCACAGTCTAGGCCTTTACGGATGGCTTAATGAGCTCCCTGGAGACCACAGGAACAGCGAAAGTCTTGTGCAGGAGGGGTGTGGAGGCTGGGAAGGGGATGGAAGGGAAAAACCTGCCTGCTAATATTTTGTACCTTTTACACTAGAGCATTGTTTTCTTTTCCAAAAATTCTGTTCCTGCCTGAGTATCGCTTTATTTCTTGAATGCCTCCTTTATTTACTTTTTTAAAAGTTTTTAAATAAGTGATTGGCCTACAATGATGACAAAAAAAAAAATTTTAATAGGAATTACTAATTACATAAAACCAGATATTTAGAGATGAAATGTGAATCATGAAAAACCAAAGAATTGTGCTGGGAACCTTGCAAATCTGTTTTTCTCTCATCCTATATGGAGGGGGGAAATAAAAGGGAGGACATAATTCAGAAACATTCTACCCATTTGTTAAATTTAGAAAAGAAAATGAGTATGTATGTATGTGCGTGTATGTAATACATACACGCACATATACACACACATTTCCAGTGAAACACTGTTTTACATACAGGAGGCCACACTGACATATATACACTATCATGTGTAAGATACGTAACTAATAGGAAGTTGCTGTGAAACACAGGGAGGCCAGCATGGTCCTCTGTGATGACCTGGAGAGGGGGGATGGGAGAGGGGAGGGAGGCTCAAGAAAGAGAGGATTTATTTATAATTATGACCTATTCACGTTGTCGTAGGGCAGAAAAAAACATTGCAAAGCAATTATACTCCAATTTAAAAAATTTTAATAACATAAAAAAAAACAGATACAGGAGTCCAAACGACTGGACAGAGTGAAAATAAGGATCTTTCTCAAGCACAAGCCCACACCTGTTGGGATTCAGGAATTCCACAGGACTCTGCACACTGCTCACAGGAACCAAATTCTCTCTCTGCCCATTCACCCTCGTGCCTTGTGTACTCTCAGGCAGACGTTTCCCTCCATCACTGGCTTCTCGGCAAGAACTGGACGGGATTCCCACCCCACGCTCTTACCTGCTTTTCTCATTTGGCAAAGCACAGGCTTGAACTTCACCATCTATTCAAGTGCTGTCTCAGAGGCAGTAAGCAAGCTTCTTGCAATGAGGAAAGGAAGGGAGAGGGGTTAACAGGCACAGCTAGCTGGCACTCAGCAAAGCTTTGGGAATAAATTCCTGCTCCAGCGCTCCAGAAGGCCTGGGGTTCCATCTGCTTGTCCACAGAACTGCAGGAATTTGCAGGGGGATGGAGGGGGCGTTAGACGAGCACCGAGACTCCTTTCTGGTTTGGGGGGGCACTGGGAAGAGTGGGGAGCTGGGAGAGACAACTGCAGGGGGACAGGAGAGGAAGTCTTTGTGCTAGCTCTTTGGATGCACATTAGAGTGAAGTTGAATTGTCAGCTAACAAGATTTCCTAACCACGTGTTCCCTTTAAAGTCTAGGCCCCCCACTGATTTGATCCCCAGACAGCAGCAGGGGGCAAAGCTGCCTTCAAGCATCCCTAAGGGCCAGAGAATTCCCAGAACAAGTGCAAGAAGGTCAGAATCATTCCTGCAAGTGGAATTTCAAATGGGTTATAACATTTATGCTTGGCATCTAGCAGTAATGCCACACTCCTACATCTGCTTAGGGTGACAGAGGCAGGTCCAGCGGGGCAGAGGTTGTGAGGAGCATTCCCTGTGTGCTTCTGCCCGCACTGGACAACCTGAAAGTCCCTCCCCCCCCCCCTTAGTTTTTGTTTGTTGTTTGCTTGCCTGTAATGGCCCCTGGGATCTACATTCAAATGAGGTGTTACGGCACCCAGCTCAATAATTTGCCCCAACAGGCAAAAGAGTGTTGAAACCAGAAGCATTTTTTTTTCCATTATCTTATTCTGTAGCCAAACCCGAGATTGTCTTTTTCAAACTATTTATTCATCTGATTATGGGCAGGTTTTTCCTTGTTTTTGTTTTTCCTGTACACAGTGGCTTGTCTCTTCGCCTGGAGTAAATCAGCAGTGCTCAGCTGGTGGACCAGAGGAAAAACAAGTCAAAACACACTGACAGCATTTTGCAGATACTCAGTGAAATCAGTTCTCCTCTTCCACATTCCCGAGTCAGGCAACAGCCTCCTCCTAAAGTAGGTATATTTCTCTTCCATGCAAAGATAATTACCTAGCAACTTCGGTGTTTACCCCTTCAAGACAACCTGACTGGCAGAACTCTTTATGGCAGGGTACAAAAGAGCATGCTCCAGAAACTAGCCGTTCACCAAACTTCTGCTACAAGACTCAGCTCAAATTTCACTTCTACCAGGAAGTGTTCCTCCCTGCCTCCAGGTATCTCTTTGTTCAAACCTCCCTCCATCCGGGTATTATTCACTTTGCACAGCGGCCATTGGTTTAGCAACAGACGCTTCCCACTTGGACAAGGTTTCCTCCTCCAAACACAGGCCTGGGGCTCAGCATAGCCTCAAGGAAAAAGGAAGGAAGAAGAAACAAGTAAAACCTAATGGAAAAAAATTTTAAAAAGAAAACCTAATGGAAATGCAAAAAAAAAAAAAAAGTCCTAAGGGATTAGATAAGTAGAGTGAAACCTAAGGTCAGTAAAACAAGCCCTGTTTGAAGCTCAAAACGGCAATCCTACATGGTTTTAAAAATAGGAATTGGGAGAATGGAAAACTGCAGCAAGGGTGAGAGATGCGGGGCCATCCTCTGCAGTAGATTCCCTCTAACAGGGAAAATTTTTCCAGTGTTTCCTCTGTGGCCGTAACTGCCAGTTGATTTATATTGTCCTTTAATCCCCGCCCCCACAAACGTGGACACTCATTATCCCCATTCTACAGACCCGGAAACTGAGACGCAAGGAGACTAAAGTCGCTCGGTCTGGAATAGATCACCCAGCTCGTGGGTGACGCTGAGCAGGCACTGGAAGCCAGGGTTTTGTTTTGTTGTTTTTTGGTTTTTGGTTTTTTTTTTTAACATCAGTACTCAGGCTCTCAATCTCTGCTCCAGCTCAAACAAAGTGGATGCCAAGTCAGCACGCGTGGGTAACCCGATCCGGACTGCTCTGACTCAGGAATGCTCCACAGCTGCTCCGCGGGGCCGCGTGGATACCACTGAAACGGGCACCGACTGGCCAGCGTCCCCAAGGGCTCGCGCGTCCTTCAAGACTTGCCAACATGCAGGAATTGGGAGACTCCGAATCAACCTGGGCCGGCTCGGGGATGAGGCTAGAGGATGCTACTGGAAGGGAGGTGAGCTTGGCTCCATCAGCGCCCCGACGGCGGCCAAACTGAGAGGGCCTCTGGTGTAAGGGGGCCTGGGAGCACGGTGCGCAGCGGGGACAGGGCACGAAGGCGCCGTCTGGGCGTCTATTCCCCCGCAGCATCTCGCCCAGGAGGCCTGGGGAGGGGGCGTCACCTGACAGCATGCACCAACTTCTCCTAGCTCAGAGGGGGCGCGCGGCAGTGGCCGAGGCCCGGGGAGCGCTGCGCGCAGCTCTTGCCCAATAGCCAGGTCTGTAAACAAAAGCGGGGCCCCATGCGGGTCCCCCAGCTGGGCGATGAGCCGCGCGGCGCAGCAGCATCCGAACGACCGGGCCCGCAGGGGAGCGAGACAGGACCGCGATCCCGAGCGGGGACCCGATGCACAGACCCCAGGATCCCGCGCCCGGATCCGTCATTGTCTGCGCGCGCGCAGAAGGCCGCTGTAAATGTCTGCTCCCGGGTCCGCCGGGGGTCCCCGGCCCTGTGTGCCGATCCCCTAGGCTCTCCGCCCCGCGAGTCGGGTCCCGAGCGTAGCAGCGATCGCCAAGGTGAGCGCCCAGTCAGCGTCGCGGAAAACCCAGGCCTGGCGGGTGCACGAGTCAGGAACGCAAACACACACACGAGACACACGCAAGCACACGCACGCCCTCCCCGAAGTTGATAAAAAAAAAAAAAATCAGCCGACACATACAAAGTGCCGTCGTGGCCGCAGGTCAACGCTGACCTCCCGGCTGCCGGGAAGACCGAATGCCAACGCCTGGACACTGTCACTTCCATTCGGCGCCGGGCACCTGGGCGCCACTGCCCGTCTCCCTCCGGACTGCTCCCTCGAGCGATGGATGTCTCCCTTGCTTCCCACTCCGGCTCCCCACCTCCCTCCCCGAGTGTGGGAAACGTGAAAACAATACGAGCAAAGCCCGATCAGAGGGGGAGCTAGGACCCGCCGGGAGCCCCAGTGTGCGGGGGGCAGACTGGGGTCAGGACGTGCCCGTCACGGGCAGAGGGGCTCCGGGCGTCCTCATCGCCGTTCCCTCCCGGTTAGCTCCGGCTAGCCAGCCAGCCAGATCTCCCTCCCTAGGCTCGCAGTACTCACCCCCCGACGCTCGTCCCGGATATCGGCCACGGGGCCAGGGACAATGCGGGGCCGCCGGGCTCCAGGGGGCTGCGGGCGCGCCGAGGCGTTCGCCGCGCTGCAGAGCTGCGCGCCCGACGGCGGCGGCGCTGCGAGAGCCCAGCAGTGCTCGGAGCGGGCCCCCTGCGCCGTCCGCCAATGGGAGCCGTCACGGTGCCTCGGCCGGCGGCTTCGGGGGGCGGGGCCACGGGATGCCCGTGGGAAACCAGGCTCCGATTGGGCCGCCTGACAATCGCTCCGCCTCCAGCCGGCCAATCAGAGGCGGAGGATACAGGAGCGGGGCGTTCGGAGTTGGGCTCCAGCGCTCCAGCAGGCGCACGCTGGGTACCCGGGCGGCATCGCCTCCCCTCCGCGCGCGCGAGCGCGCGCGCGTTCAGCTTTAAGAGATGCTCGCACCCGCGCGCGCGCGCGCGCGCGGGGGCTACCTTCCCACCAGCCTCCGGCGGCGCGACCGGGGGAGGGAAGGGGAAGGCCAGCGGAGGCGCGAAGGAGGGAGCCGGGAACGGCGAGGAAGCCCCTAACAAAGCAGCCCTGGGAGGGCCGAGAGGCCTCCGCCTCCTTCCTCCATAGGTCCGCGATGCTGCCTGTCACTCTGCATAGGTGGAGGTGGCCAATGACGTGGAGAGAAGGCGCTGGGGTTGGCGGGCGCGCGCGCGGCTCGGCATCGGTGGGATTGGTCCGAGGTAAAGGCTTTTCCTGCCACCTAAGGCGGAGAGGAAAGAGGAACGGGGGAGGGGAAGAGCCCACTCCCCCCAGAAAAAAAGAAAGAAAGTTGTACCTGCGACACGTGGTCTGGCTTAGGAGGCGTGTGCCTGACTCAAGGAGGAGACGAGAACTTTTATACGAGAGGAAGAAAAAAAAAAAAAAAACCCTAATGTAATCCCTTCCTCTGGATGCTGGAGATGTTAGACGCTAACCAAGCTCCAGGTAGGGCACGGTGGGCTTAACCGAATCCTGGGGAGTGCAGGACTCTCACTGGGTTGACTCACCTTGGCCAGCAGGTACACGTGAAATCACATGCTCACAGTCACCTATAGTGAAGTACGCAACTCGAAAGCTAAGTTCACACACTCCTGGTCTCTTCTGTAAAATCTGCAAACGACATTTGCCCTTTACCTTTCGCAAGGTTGTGAGGAAAGACAACACCCGGACGCCGGCAGTCTCTAAGGAAATGTCGTCCCCACACCCGCCAATGCTTCCTCCTTATCTTAAGAGCTTTGAACACTGCCGTTAAGAACAAAGACCAGAGCTGGATATTCTTTACTACCTGGTTCAGAGGACCCATTTGCCCTTAGGGAGTGGGGAGGCCTGTGCTCCCGGGGTTAGCAATGGCACCCCACTCCAGTACTCTTGCCTGGAAAATCCCATGGACGGAGGGCCTGGTGGGCTGTAGTCCATGGGGTCGCTAAGAGTTGGACACGACTGAGCGACTTCACTTTCACTTTTCAGTTTCACGCATTGGAGAAGGAAATGGCAACCCACTCCAGTGTTCTTGCCTGGAGAATCCCAGGGACGGGGGAGCCTCGTGGGCTGCCGTCTATGGGGTCGTACAGAGTCAGACATGACTAAAGCGACTTAGCAGCAGTTGAAAATAGAAGGAAACCGCAAAAAAGAATTGCCTGTGTCCTAGAAGGCTTCCCTGGTGGCTCAGAAGGTTAAGTGTCTGCCTGCAATGCAGGAGACCTGGGTTCGATCCCTGGATCGAGAAGATCCCCTGGAGAAGGAAATGGCAACCCACTCCAGTATTCTTGCCTGGAAAATTCCATGGATGGAGGAGCCTGGTCAGCTACAGTACATAGGGTCACAAAGAGTCCGACACGACTGAACAATTTTCACTTCACTTTAGAAGTCAAAACCCAACTGGAAAACTCAAAGTTATCCGTTTCTTCTCCCTCCTTTTTCCATCTGCTCAGTCCCTCAGTCCTGTCCAACTTTGCAACCCCATGGACTGTAGCCTTCCAGGCTCCTCTGTCTATGGGATTCTTCAGGCAAGAATGCTGAAGTGGGTTGCCATTTCCTCCTCCAGGGGATCTTCTGACAAAGGGTGGAACCTACATCTCCTGGATGGGCAGGCAGATTCTTTACCCCGACAGCTACTAGGGAAACTCCCATCTATTCCAGCCTACTCCTAAATCAATGACATCTGGATCCTCTCTCTGAACACATCAAAGGCCTCCCATCTCTTCCTACCCCAGGCCTTGCCTCCTGAAATCTATTCTCCCACTTTGCAGAATCATCCTTCTAAACAGGTGAATCTCATTTTGCTGTCTTACTTCTGGGTCTCTTCCTTTTGCCCAGAACCCACCCCACTCCCCCACTTTCCTTTCACATGACTGATTCCCACCCATTCTACACATCCCAGCTTATCGGCCAGTGCCTTCATGCAGCAGACTTTTGGCAAACTCCAACTGCCGCATACAGTCTAAGATCAGATCAGATCAGATCAGTCCCTCAGTCGTGTCCGACTCTTTGCGACCCCATGAATCGCAGCATGCCAGGCCTCCCTGTCCATCACCAACTCCTGAAGTTCACTCAGACTCACGTCCATCGAGTCAGTGATGCCATCCAGCTATCTCATCCTCTGTCGTCCCCTTCTCCTGCCCCCAATCCCTCCCAGCATCAGAGTCTTTTCCAATGAGTCAACTCTTCGCATGAGGTGGCCAAAGTACTGGACTTTCAGCTTTAGCATCATTCCTTCCAAAGAAATCCCAGGGCTGATCTTCAGAATGGACTGGTTGGATCTCCTTGCAGTCCAAGGGACTCTCAAGAGTCTTCTCCAACACCACAGTTCAAAAGCATCAATACAGTCTAAAAGACCCTCCAAACCTGATGTATCCAGTTAAGATCATGTACTTACATCTCCCACCCTCAGTGCTCCCACCAACCCCTGTATTAAAAGAGGCTGACATTGCCAGTTAGTTATGCTCTTGGGCACAGCACTCCATTGTATCCAGATTCTTAGCTATCTCACTGTCTATCCCAGTGCTTACCACCATACCTGCCACATTTGGGGTACACAACAATATTTAATCAATGAATTATAGAGGAGCAAAAAAAGAGGCAAGAGTTTTAAATATCCAAAATGTTTCTAAAACGTTTGTTTGAGAAGAAGGATTAGAATAGTATCCATTCAGTTCAGCTCAGTCACTCAGTTGTGTCCGACTCTTTGTGACCCCATGGACTGCAGCACGCCAGGCTTCCTCGTCCATCACCAACGCCCAGAGCTTGCTCAAACTCATGTCCATCGAGTCGGTGATGCCATCCACCATCAGGATAGTATCAGGTTAGCTAAAAAATTGGTTCGAGTGTTTTTATAGGCTGTTATTGAAACACTCAAACGAACTTTTTGGTCAACCACATAGATCTCAGAGTCCTATAATGGGTATTGCAGGAACGTTGAATGAAGTTTGAAAGATTTTCCAAAAGACACCCTTTCAAAGAACAACCTCATCTTAAGCCAAGAACTTACCCAAGCTTCTCAGTGGAGAGTCATTCCTTTGTGAAGCTTTTCGTCCCAGGGGAAGAACAATTTCTTAACCTATTACAAGCCATCATCATGGAAGGGGAACATATATATATGAGAAAAATATGTGTGTGTGTGTGTGTATATATATATATGAAAGTATTAATCGATCAGTCATATCTGACTCTTGGCGACCCCATGAGTCCTGGCGGGGTAGCCCTCCAGGCTCCTCTGTCCAAGGAATTCTCCAAGCAAGTGGGTAGCCATGTCATTCCCTTCTCCAGGGGATCTTCCCGACCAGGGGTTGAACCCAAGTCTCCCACACTGCAGGTGGGTTCTTTACCATCTGAGCCACCAGGGAAGCCCAGCTGTATACATACATATATATATATATATACACACACACACACACACACACACATACACACACACACACACATATATACACATGCTTAAATACTAAAACCAAGACTATTGTATGTCAGAGAAAGAAATTTTTGTTTTATTGTGCCTCTGATACTTGGGTCTCTGGTACAGCAGCTGAAATTATATTTAAATAATATAGTGAGTTTCTGTTTCTTGCACCCCCTCCCCCTGCAAAATTATTTCTCCGCCTCACTGAGGTCTACTGCCATCATGGCCCTCCTGTTAAGGAGGTAACATAGTTGCAAGATGAGCCTCAGAGGAGTCCTCAGAGAGGCCATCAGATTGTCCTGGGCATAGCTCTTTCTGCTCCTAAGAAATCCCAAAATCGGTGAAGAGGCAGAACCCTGGAGTTAGACTGCCTGGTTTGAATCCAGGTTCCACCACTTTCCACCTCTGGAGCCTTGTGCAAGTTGTTTAATCTTTCACAAGCCTCACTTTTTCACTCTGTGAAACAGGAGTTATACCACCTAATCCACAAGGATTAAAAAGAGGTCACGCACAGCACCTACTATGCACTCATAAAAGTTAGCTATTGGATTTAGCTGAGTTAACTAAACTCGGAGTCACAGTTGCCTCATTTTGAAAACGGGATAACATTTCATTAAGTGGTTGAAAACCCTGAATGAGCCAGTAGAAGAGAAATGCTTAGCCCTGCCCATGAAGGAAAGATGGCTACATAGGAAACCACCGTTTGGGTCTTTTTGTAAATCATTCTCCCCATCAGTCCCACTTACATCAGCTCGTTAGGACTTTGCCTCACAGAATCGGCTTGGGACTGACTATGACAGGTTTGCTTCCATAATCATGGTGGTACCACAGAAGCTGAATTGGGCTGACCTAGCCTTTGGGTACATTTCTTGTCCTTGAAATCCTGCAAAGTTACTACAGGTTTCTCTATTATTTCTTGTCTCTGCTCAGGACAAAATGCTGCTGCTTCACACCGTGGCAAAGAGAACAGGGCGTTTTGATTAAAATACAGACAAATGCCATCTGGCGTCCCATCTCCTGAGGGCACTGTTGACATCTGAGAAGAACATAGCACTGGCAATAAAGGAAAAAAAAAATGGAATGGTCAAAGGCAGACTTGAAGGTTTAGGATAAAAGAACCCACAGAAATTATGTTTCTAGTTCATGGCCCTGATTTCAACTATAAGTCAACATTCTCTTCCCCATCACTTACTGAAAGCCTCACTAATAGCTTGCTGCTGCTGCTGCTGCTGCTAAGTCGCTTCAGTCGTGTCCGACTCTGTGCGACCCCAGAGTCGGCAGCCGACCAGGTTCCCCTGTTCCTGGGATTCTCCAGGCAAGAACACTGGAGTGGGTTGCCATTTCCTTCTCCAATGCATGAAAGTGAAGTCGCTCAGTCGTGTCCAACTCTTAGCGACCCCATGGGCTGCAGCCCACCGGGCTCCTCCGTACATGGGATTTTCCAGGCAAGAGTACTGGAATGGGGTGCCATTGCCTTCTCCGCACTAATAGCTTAATGAGGCTATATATGACATAGCTAAGTCACAGCAAGTAATCCTCCTATCTGGTTGTGTTGTTCAGTCGCTCAGTTGGGTCTGACTCTTTGTGACCCCACATGTGACTGCAGCATGCCAGGCTTCCCTGTCTTTCACTATCTCCCTGAGTTTGCTCAAACTCATGTCCATTGAGTCAGTGATGCCATCCAACCATCTCATCCTCTGTCTTCGCCTTCTCCTCCCGCCTTTTCCAGCATCAGGGTCTTTTCAAATGAGTCAGCTCTTCGCATCAGGTGGTCAAAGCACTGGAATTTCGGCTTCAGCATCAGTCCTTCCAATGAACACTCAGGACTGATCTCCTTTAGGATGGACTGGTTGGATCTCCTTGCAGTCCAAGGGACTCTCACGAGTTCTCCAGCACCACTGTCTCCCCCTGTCTAAACCACAGGGATGAGCCCGTGCCCTCTTCTCTAGGCAGCCCTATGTAGCCCGTTTCTACCTCCATGTTCCATTCAAACAGATGTTCCCAGAGGGCAGAGCTGAGGTCTGTCTTGTTTCCTCCTGTAATTCTGGTGTCTAGAACTGTGTATGGCATAAAGTAATTGCTTGGTAGATATTTACAGAATGAATGAATTAGCCTCCTGTGTTCTCTACTATGAAGAGTTTGGCACTTAGTCATCTATCTGTGAGTGGCCTCTTTTAAAAAGGATGTGAGGCAGTTTATTAAACACACACATCTCGGGACTTCTGTGGCAGTCCAGTGGTTAAGACTCCGTGCTTCGAAAGCAGAGACATGGGTTGGACCCCTGGTCAGAGAACTGAGATTCCTCGTGCTACACACCACAGTAAAAAACTGAATAAATAATAATTTTTTAAAAAATTTTAAGAAATATTATCCACAAAACAACTTACTGGTTGACTTATCATTTACTTGGGGAGCAACCAGGGGAAAGAGGTGACTGGTTTTCCAAAGCAGCTGTTGATGAGTTGGCTCTGAGTCACCCTCAGTCTCTTACCAAGAACTCCCTTGACCCAATAGATTGCCTCAAAGATTAGCAGACAAAAAAAAATAAAAATAAAAAAGATTAGCAGACAGTCTGAGTTGAAAACTAGCATCAGAAAATTCTAGTTAGTCATATCTTACTGGCAGGGACATCTGTTTTTTATCTTCCTGAGCTTTTCTCTAACCAGTCAGCCAGGTCACAAATGAATACCAAGGTGCTGACAATCGGGTCAGACAAAGCAGAATCTCTGCCTCCTTGTAAGCCATTCTTGGGATGGTTTTCTTTTGAAAGTCACTCTTCTAGAGCTTTATGGTGTATTCTGAGAAACAGCTGGAAAACCACTTTAAAATCCAAACTGAGTGTTTACAAGGACCTCCTAACTTTGGACTGCCATCTAACCCCCAACCACAGAGCAGCAGCCTTAGAAAATAGGATTCTGACTGTAGCCACCAGTGCAACAAAATTTTAAAAGTGACATAAGAAAATGAAAACATTGATTTTTTTTTAAAACATTGATTTTTAAAGATATAGGTACCCCATGTTCACTGCAGCAGTATTCACAACAGCCAAGATATGGAGGCAAATTAAATGTCCATAAATAGATAAATGTTTAAAGAAGATGTGGTATCTATATACAATGGAATACTAAGCTGAAAAAAAAATGAAAAATCTCACCATTTGCAACAACATGGATGGACCTACAGGATATTATACTAAGTGAAATAAGACAAAGAAAGACAATTACTGTATGATTTTGTTCATATGTCTAGAAAACAAAACAAATAAAACAAAATAGAAAGGGACTCAGAGAGAGCAGAAAGGTGGCTCCCATAGAGGAGAGGTTGGGTAAGAGAGATGAAGGGGATCAAGAGATACAGACTTCCAGTTACAAAATAAATAAGTCATGGGGATGTAGTATACAGCACAGGGAATATGGTCAATAAAATTGTAATGATTTTGTATGGGCACAGAAGTTTACTAGACTTACCAGGGCGATCGATTTGTATGTCATTTGTATACATTCCAAATGACTACGTTGGACACTTGAAACTAACATAATATTGTACGTCAACCATGTGCTAAGTCGCTTCAGTCGTGTCCGACACTTTGCGACCCCATGGACTGTAGCCCGCTAGGTTCCTCTGTCCATGGGATTCTCCAGGCAAAGATACTGGAGTGGGTACGTCAATAAAAAATAAAAGGAAAAATGAAATGACATAAAAATGACACAAACTGGTTTAATTTATAATTATCTGTGGAATGACACATATAGTGGGTGATGAACACATTATCTCACTGAAAGTGGTATGATGCCTTGTAGGAAGGAAAGAAAGGGGGGAAAGGAGAGAAAAAAGGAAGGAGGGTGCGGAAAAGGAGGGAGGGAGGGAAGAAAGAAGAGAAGGAAAAAGAAAAACAAAGAGAAGCACAAGTCAGTATCTCTGCATTTCCATCTGGCCGCTAAGCTGACCTCCCTCCCCTCCCTCCACCATACCGCTTCCTTCCCCAGCACCCAGGAGCAGCTTCATGGGCATATGACCTGTGCTCTCTCACGGCATCCTGCACTCAGAAGGGCCCCATACTTAGTTTCTTGCTCTGCTATTGCTGTCTTGTAAAATCTAAATTTTTGAGCAATGAAACTGAAACTTTCTTTTTTTGCTATTGGCCCCACATATTAAGTAGCCTGTCCTTTCCATACCCCTGCCACCCCAGGGTATCTTGCCCTGGGTCCTCCTTGACCCTCAGCTTCTACCTTTCCCACAGAAGGCACTCAGTATAATGAAATAAAGAGGCTGCACATAAATGTAAAGTAGCGTCTGTCCTTTGTCTGTCAGAATGGATGGGACCTGGCCAGGCATTAATATTACATAGAGAGATGCCCTTGGGAGCTTGGAGAGGCGGTGCAGCAATGAACACTCAGATCACAAGTGGATCTGCTTGGATCTTCTCATTAGCGAATTCCAAGAAGATGAGCCAGATCAGCCCAGGGACCATGAAGATCCCAGAGAAGGACACACACTCCCATCCTGTGAGCATTTTTCTTATGTGTCAATTTGACAAGGCCATGGGGGCGCCCAGACGGTTGGCCAAACATTACTCTAGGTGTGTCTGGGAGGGTGTTTTTTGGATGAGATCCACATTTGGATCAGTAGACTAAGGAAAGTAGACTGCCCTTGCTAATGTTGGTGGGCCTCGCTCAATCCACTGAGGGCCTGAGTAGACCCAGAAGACTGACCCTTCTGAGAGGAAGAGGGAGTTCCTCCTCCCTGATGAGGCCTGTTGAGACATCGGTCTTCTCCTGCCTTTAGACTCAAACTGAAACCTCAGCTCTCCTTGGGCCTGAGCCTGCTGGCCTTCAGACGGACACCGGCACAGTCAGCCCTCCCGGGCTTGCCAGTTACAAATCTGGGGACTTCTCACTCTCCATAATCACATGAGCACTTTCTTGCGATAAATCTCTTCATGTATCTATGGGCTTCCCAGGTGGTGCTAGTGGTAAAGAAGCTGTCTGCCAGTGCTGGAGACATAAGACATGAAGCTTCGATCCCTGGGTCTGGAACATCCCCAGGAGGAGGCCACGGCAACCCACTCCAGTATTCTTGCCTGGAGAATCCCGTGGACAGAGGAGCCTGGCGGGCTACAGTCCATGGGGTCGTCTGAGTACGTCTGTATCTAGCTATCCCCTGTTGGTTTGCTTCTTTGGAGAACCCTGGCTAATGCCCATCCCAGTAGAGTCCCTTACAACCATTTGGTGTTCCTCTAAAGCCTGTCTACTCAGAGTGTGGCCGGCCAACCAGCAGCAACATCAGAAATGCAGGGGCTCGGGGGGCCCCCATCCCACACACACTGAACCCGAAAATACAGCCCAGTAAAAGCTTCAGGTGAGTCGTGTGCCCACAGCGTCTAGGAAACATCAGCCCTGTGGGAAAACGCATCCCCCGGGAGGAATGACGGTATGTAAAGTAACTTCTTAGTAAAAGAATTTGTTTAACCAAGTCTCTCTTCCCTGAGGACAGATGTAGGGAGTGGGGCGAAAAGGGGTTCAGAAGAGGTCTTAGGAAGCCAGGACATTTTCCCAGTCATGACAAGCCATCAGTTACAGAAAAAACAAAAACAAGGAAGTCTCAATATGCAAACTAACCAGCCCACCCAACACAAAGAAACTCAAGGTCAGAGAGGCAGGGCCAGGCAAATCCAGCCTCATCACAGCCTCCCCTTTGTAATGTGCTTGATTGCATTTTATTTTCTGTGTTTTCACTGAAATGGCAGTTCGCGGAGAAACCCTCGCATTTGGCTGCGAACAGGCTCTGAGCAGCAAGAGCGCTTCTGCAGAATTGGCAGGAGGGAAGGGACCGTGGAGCGTTTCAGAAACTCCAAGGCAAGGGGACAACCGACGGGGGAAAAAAAGACCTCCTCCAAATGAGGGCAAGAGCTGAGAATTAAAAACAATGAGCAGGACAGAAGCAGAATCGTGAACCTAGAGAACGTCTTACTGGTTGCCAAGGGGGAGGGGGTTGGGAGAGGGATGGAGCGGAGGTTGGGGTTAGCAGGTGTAAGCTTTTACGTACAGAATGGATAAGCAACAAGGTCTTTCTGTAGAGCTTAGAGAACTATATTCAATATCCTATGATAAACCATAATGAAAAAAATTTTTAAAGAAAGTGTTTGTGTATATATGTATAACCAAATCATTTTGCAGTACAGCAGAAATTACCACAACATTGCAAATCAACTATACTTCAAATCAGTAAATAAAACTGTTACCAGCGATGCACCCTCAGGTCTCCAAATAAAAACCAACTTGATTTTTTTTCACCTCCACCTGCCCCAGCCTGATTTTTTTTTTTTTTTCTTGTCCATGCATCATGTGGGATCTTAGTTTTCCGACCAGGGACTGAACCCACGCCCTTTGCAGTGGAAGCCCAGAGTCTTAATCACTGGACCTCCAAGACAAGTCCCCCCAGCCTGGTCTTTAATTCGCCTACTGGATAAGATGTTAGGGAAAAACCTGAATGAATTTTTAGCCAACCCAAGACATGGGAAAGAAGAAAGGCACTTCTTGAAACAAACTACACCGACCGTATGGTGGTGGGTCTCTGGATGATTTACCAGATCGAAGCTTACTGAGAGTCTCTCCTCACTTACCAACGATGCCTACGGTTGCTGCCACCGGTGAGGGTGGGGGTGGGGTGGGATGGTGCTGGGGTGTGGGTAGGGGACCGGCAACGCCTTTCCCACCCCTCCAGCACCTGGGCAACATGCAATAGACAGAACACGCTGGAGCCTGTGTATGCAGCTCCACCCGCCTCAGACCACACGTTTCTTCTCCATTCTGCAGAAGTCTCACTGAAGGGTATGCCTCGAGATGCTTGGAGCTTGGCCATGCAGCCTCAGCATAACAGTCAGCAGGGCCTCACGGGATGGCAGACTGGTGCAGTGGGGCCCCAGAAATCAACCTCTCCCCTTGGAATAAGATGTCTCCATCCACATGACGGTGATGCCCTGCCGCCCCCCGCCCCCCTACACACACACACACACTGCCTAGAGAGGCAGCAGTTAAAGCCAGAGTCTAGTGGTTAAGAGCAGAGATTCTGCCCTAAGACGGATCCCGCCTCTGTTCCTTGCCAGCTGTGTGACCTTGGGCAAGTTACTTAATGTCTCTGTGCTTAGTTGCCCTTGTGTTAGTCATCCTGGGCTGCCATTAACAGAACAGTATAGATGGGATAACTAACACATTTATTTTCACTTAAAACAGATGAAAGAAATTCATTTTCTTCCAGTTCTGGAGACTAGAAGTTCAAGATCAAGGTGCTGGCCGGGTTGGTTTCTGATGAGAACTCTCTCACTGGCTTGCAGACAGCTGTCTTCTCACTGTGATTTCACACAACCTTTCCTCTGTGTGCACACTGAGAGAGACCTCTGATGTCTCTTCCTCTTTTTTTTTTTTTTTTTTTTGCCACACCAAATGGCATGTGAGATCTTAGTTCCCTGAGCAGGGATCGAACCCGAAGCCCCTGCACTTGGAATGCGGAGTCTTAACCACTGGACTGCCAGGGAAGCCCATTTGCCTCTTCTTAGAGGACAATACAGAGAAGGCAATGGCAACCCACTCCAGTATTCTTGCCTGGAGAATCCCATGGACAGAAGAGCCTGGTGGGCTATGGTCCATAGGGTTGCAAAGAGTCCATAGGGGTCACAAAAAGTCGGACACAACTGAGTGACTGAGTACCTGATTCAATCAGCATTTAAAACTGCCTCCTCTGTGCTGTGTTACATCTGAGGTTGAAGGCGCTTCCCAGGCTTCCAAGGTGCACAGCGAAAGAGGCAAAGGGGTCGAGCAAGCATTAAATACTGCCTGCCAGGCTGGAAGGACAGTGCTGGCAATTCAGTGGTAAAGAATGTGACTGCCAATGCAGGAGATGCGTGTTCAACCCCTGTATCCAGAAGATCCCCTGGAAAAGGAAATGGCAAACCACTCCAGTATTCCGGCTTGGGAAATCCCATGGAGAAAGGAGCCTGGTAGGCTACAGCCCATGAGGTCACAAAGAGTCAGACACAACTTAGGGACTGAACAACGAGCCTGCGGCAGGAGCCAGCATCCGGCTTCCACGCTGGAACCCAAGAACCCCTTCGGGGGCTGCTGCAAAGTCACAACAGTGGTGTCTCCGATGGGGTTTCAGAGTCTGGCTTCCCAAGTGTGCATTGTATTCATTCTGTATTCATTTCTGGGGCTGCCCTAACCGGGCATGGCAGACCAGCAGGCTGACACAGTGGAAACAGATTCTCTCAGCTGTTCTGGAGGCTGGAAGTCTGAGATGAAGGTGTGGGCAGGCCTGCTGTCCTCTGAGACCTCTTTTGGCTTGCAGGCGGCTGCCCTCTCACCGTGTGCTCACGTGGTCTTTCCTGTGTGTGTGAGCATCCCCGGTGCCTCATGCTCTGACCTCACCTCCTCTTCTCATAAGGACACCGGTCCTACAGGATTAGGGCCCACACTCAGGACCCCCTTTTAGTGGAATCACCTCTTTAAAGGCCCCGTCTCCAGAGTCACAATGAGGTCCTGAGTGTGAGGACTTCAACACGGGCAGGTGGCGGGGGGGCGGTTTGCACAATTCAGTCCATAGCAATTACCAGCTTCACACCACCTCCTCTAAAAGGTGAAGAATAAACACAACAGCTGGGGATTCAAAATCATCATCTGACACCCTTTGCCCATTGTGTTTGGCTGAGTCTTCTTAGCTGAGCCACCCTTTGTTGGATTGAATTTAATTCTTTGGTTGGTTCCAAGGGTCACTGAAAAGGTGTCTTCTCCCCTCTGGAGCCTTTCCTTTCTTTTGAAAAGAAAGAGGAAAACGTGTCATGGAGATGTCCAAAAGTGTTTCTTTTAAAAGCCTGAGAGTGAAGGACAATCATGATTATACAACTTTAGAATAAAAAACGTGTAGGAGCCCCAGGGAGGGTGAGGGAGCCCCAGGCAGGAGGCAGAGATGTCTCGGGTTGGAAAAAGTCCCCTTTTCTCACAGGGTTCTGAATATTCCGAATTATTCCATGTCTGTGACTCAGCTCTGTCTATAGGTTCCTTTCCATAGCTGCACTATTCATTCCTTTCAGCATTTACATTATTCTTTTTTTCTTTCTGAAACAAGTGTTGCTTTGATCATCTCAAAACTTGTGGTATGTAGGAAGCAACATTCCAGGCTCTCAGAATACCTGTTATTGCAAATGATTTTTCCAAATGTCTTCCCCCATATATTTCCTTATTATATCTATATTATTTCTTTGGACAGCTGATGGAAATATAAAAGGTTTACAACTATTTTTCCCTTAGTCACCACTCTAAGATAATTCCCAATTGGAAATAAAGAGCTTGGACATTATTGTTAAGTTGTTTCTTCACTGTGAATGATTTTATTTTTATTTTTAATTGAAGGTAACTGCTTTACAATGTTGTGCTGGTTTCTGCTGTACAACAACATGAATCCGCTATAAACATACATATATTCCCCTCCCTCGTGGGCCTCCCTCCCACCCCACTCCTGTAAGTAATTTCTCATAGCCATCTAATAAAAAACAAAATAATCCCTCCTGGTCCAAAAAAAACAGGAATAATTGTTTCATGTGATAAACACTAGCTTTTATCCCAAAGATAAAATGTACACAAAACTGCAAAATATATGAGCATAAAACAGTATGCTGACCTGGATGGTACTTGGATGCAATTTCAAAAACAACAGAATGATCTCTGTTCGTTTCCAAGGCAAACCATTCCATATCAGAGTAATCCAACTCTATGCTCTGACCAGCAATGCTGAAGAAGCTGAAGTTGAACAGTTCTATCAAAACCTACAAGACTTTCTAGAACTAATACCCAAAAAAGATATCCTTTTCATTATAGGGGACTGGAATGCAAAAGTAGGAAGTCAAGAGCTACCTAGAGTAACAGGCAAATTTGGCCTTGAAGTACAAAACGAAGCAGGTCAAAGGCTAATAGAGTTTTGCCAAGAGAATGCACTGGTCATAGAAAACATCCTTTTCCAACAACACTAAGTATGATGACTCACCTAAAGCCAGACATCCTAGAATGTGAAGTCAAGTGGGCCTTAGAAAGCATCACTACGAACAAAGCTAACGGAGGTGATGAAATTCCAGTTGAGCTATTTAAAATCCTATAAGATGATGCTGTGAAAGTGCTGCACTCAATATGCCAGCAAATCTGGAAAACTCAGCGGTAGCCACAGGACTGGAAAAGGTCAGTTTTCATTCCAACCCCAAAGAAAGTCAACGCTAAAGAATGTTCAAACTACCACACAATTGCACTCATCTCACATGCTAGCAAAGAAATGCTCAAAATTCTCCAAGCCAGCCTTCAACAGTACATGAACTGTGAACTTCCAGATGTTTAAGCTGGATTTAGAAAAGACAGAGGAACCAGAGATCAAATTGCCAACATTAGAAAAGGCAGAGGAACCAGAGATCAAATTGCCAAGATCAAAACCAAGAGGGTTCCAGAAAAACATCTATTCTGCTTTTTGACTAGGCCAAAACCTTTGACTGTGTGGATCACAACAAACTGTAGAAAATTCTTCTAGAGATGGGAATACAAGACCACCTGACCTGCCTCCTGAGAAATCTGTATGCAGGTCAAGAAGCAACAGTTAGAACTGGACATGGAACAACAGTTCAGTTCAGTCGCTCAGTCGTGTTTTGCGACCCCATGGGCTGCAGCACGCCAGGCCTCCCTGTCCATCACCAACTTCCGGAGTTTACTCAAACTCATGTCCATTCAGTCAGTGATGCCATCCAAGCATCTCATCCTCTGTCATCCCCTTCATCTCCTGCCTTCAATCTTTTCCAGCATCAGGATGTTTTCAAATGAGTCAGTTCTTCGCCATCAGGTGGGCAAAGTATTGGAGCTTCAGGTTCAGCATCAGTCCTTCCAATGAATATTCAGGACTGATTTCCTTTACCATTGACTGGTTTGATCTCCTTGCAGACAAAGGGACTCTCAAGAGTCTTCTCCAACACCACAGTTCAAAACCATCAATTCTTCGGCGCTCAGTCCAATTGTCCCATCCATACACGACTACTGGAAAAACCATAGCTTTGACTAGACGGACCTTTGTTAGCAAAGTAATGTCTCTGCTTTTTAATAAGCTGCCTAGGTTGGTCATAGTTTTTCTTCCAAATAGCAAGTGTCATTTCATGGCTGAAGTCACCATCTGCAGTGATTTTGGAGCCCCCAGAAATGAAGTCTACCACTGTTTCCACTGTTTCCCCATCTATTTGCCATGAAGTAATGGGACCAGATGCCATGATCTTAGTTTTCTGAATGTTGAGCTTTAAGCCAACATTTTCACTCTCCTCTTTCACTTTCATCAAGAGGCTCTTCAGTTCTTCTCCACTTTCTGCCATAAGGGTGGTATCATCTGCATATCTGAGGTTATTGATATTTCTCCCAGCAATCTTGATTCCAGCTTGTGCTTCTTCCAGTCCAGCGTTTCCAATGATGTACTCTGCATAGAAGTTAAATAAGTAGGGTGACAGTATACAGCCTTGACGTACTTCTTTCCCAATTTGGAACCAGTAACTAAAAATCTTTTAAAAAGAAAAGAAAAAAGCTTCTAAACAATATACCAACTACAGGACTTGCATGGCAGTCCAGGGGTTAGGACTCCACACTTCCATCGAAGGGGCCACTGGGTCCATCTTTAGCTGGGGAACTAAGATCCCACATGCCACATGTTGTGGCCAAAAATGAAAAAGAATAAAAGGTAAAATACACTTACTTGGGACACAGAAAGGAGATAGAGAGGAGCTAAGGGGAGGCAGGAGCTGCATTAGGGATCAACCTGCAGGGAGAACCCTGGGGATCAGGAGCCCCTCTGGAGGAGACGGCCTGGATGGTGTCAGGGGTGCTGTGTAGTCTCAAGGAAGGGCCCAGCCCACCCGGGGGGAGCTCAGAGCCGGGCTGGCCCTTCAGGACAAAGCAGGGTGCAGTGCGAGGGGAGGCTCACTGGATGCCAGCTGCCCTGAGAATTGGATGGCTCCCATGGAGGCCACTTTCTGGAGTGAAATCAGCTTCTGAAGAAGGCTCGTAGCTGTGAGCTGTCAGTGGACAACTTCCCAGCAACTGGGGGAGAAAATTCTCCCGTCCTGAAGGGGAACCCAGAGTTTACCTGAGCTTCTGCTCACCTGGGAAAGCCACTAACGTCTCAGTGAAGGAGAGCACCCCAAGTCCTGTCCTTTCTGCCCTGGGCTTCCATGATCTCACCTCTCAAAGGAGAGGTCCTCTTGATGTGGGAAAGGAGCAGCCCTCTCACCGAATCAGGCCCGTGAGTGGGTAGCCGTACCCTTCTCCAGGGGATCTTCCTGACCCAGGGATGGAACCATGTCTCCTGCGGATCCTTTACCACTGAGTCACCAGGGAAGCCCTCAGTCCCTTTTTTGGTGTTGTTTTTGCTTGATCATGTCAAGCACACTGTTTTGAGTCTCTGCCTGGTGGTTCCATACTGAAGTTTCAGGAGGATTAAACTTTCTGGTCGTCTGTTGTACTTTGCCATTACTGGATTGTGGTTGTGAGTGTGTCCCTGGCAGAAATCTTGGGCAGCTTCGGTTTGAAGGTGTATTCTTCTAGTTTCGCATGTGTTTCTCTCAGGGACTCCAGAGAGATTCACCTAGAACCACTTTTTTACGCTGACATCTGGATGTTGTTCTTCTCGTTCTTATCATTGTTTCATTGCTAAGTTGGGTCCGACTCTTTTTAGACCCCATGGGCTATATAGCCCACCACGCTCCTCTGTCCATGGGATTTCCCAGGCAAGAACACTGGAGTGGGTTCCAGCCCGTTCCTCCTCCCTCAGTGTTTTAAAATTTTGAGACTTTGTTGCCAATATTAAAAAAATTGAGAAAATTCTTCAAAATTCAGGTTTCTGGATTTTTTTTTTTTTTTAAAGCAGAAGATCTGTCCAGATTCAGCCTAAACCCCTTCAAGGCCACAGTCATTGGACATGTTGCAAGCCCCTCGATGTGCCAAGATTCACAGGCCTCCAGCCCCTGGGAGCATGTGCTTGGGCAACTGCTAGATTTTGAAACATAGTCAATGATTTGAACGTGACTCCTACATTAACCCTCTTTTGTTTTTAATGTCGATGAATCAGCTAACCTTTTATGAAACCTGCAGTGAACAGATTTCTCAATTACACATTCTTCGCTAAGTAGTAAATATGAATTTGAAAATGAGGAGGAAAGAAATCAAGCCCAGTGAGGCATACTTCGTCCAGAGCAATCCCCCAGCAAATGGTATTAGTGGGTATGAGTAACACTTCCGTTCTTAAAAAACCAACATCACTGACACTCATGACATGTTACAGAGTAATTGCATATTTGTTGTGGATCATAACCCTTAGTATGAACCAAGAGTAAGACATGACATTTAAAAATCACTCTTTTACTCAAGAGCACTCTATCTGCAAAGTCAAGCTCCTCAAGGTAAGCGGCAAGTTGGCGTTCTGACGTGTTCCCTGGTGCTTTGTGTTGAGATGTGACTTATTCCCAATCTTAGTCACCTTAACTCAATATGTGAGCTGCCACTGGTGCAAAACCTTCAGCATTATTTGTCTCCACTGTGAGGAGACCTCCTAGGAAAACAGTATCACTAGCAGAGAGGACAGATGTTCTTGGTGGCCTTCACTCTTTCCTCCTGGACATCGGAACACGGATTTTGCTCAGGTGTAATGCAGCCAACCCCTGCACATCCCTGGGGTTAGATCATGATTGAGCTAAACATGGCAAGGATACCAATCCATTTTGATGGACTTCCAACTTGTCTTGCAAATAGACCAAGTCTCTTGCAAAGAGACAAGTTTCCTAGTCTCTTTACTGACACTTGAGGAAAACTGCTGGCATGCTTTTGAAAAAGATAGTTTGTTTCCTGATAAAAAGAGACAAATGCAGGAAGACAGCCTGCTGACCCCTCTCTTCTCCTTTCTTTCGGAGCTGTGGCAGCCATATTGTGACCATGAGGTAGGTGACTGTTACACAAATGAAAAATCAACCAGGGTGAAATAAAAAATAAGAGTCTGAATATTGGATGTCATGGATGATCATCTGAGCCACCTCTGTACATGTAAATGCCTCTGTCCAGCCTTTTTTGCTGAGACAGAGGTATATTATCTAGTTTATTAAATGTATATTTTATTATATTTCTTATTATTCATTTAGATGGTCTATTATGAGCAGCTAAGAATATTCCTAATTGATGAAGAATTTTGGAGAGCAAAATTCATTTAGTATCACAAAAAATAAGATAATTCCCTACAACTTAGAAAAAGGCTTTGCCTGGGTTAACAATCTTGTTAACTTTGTTCTATCTCAGGCACCTTTTCAACCCAAATCCTACTGACCACATACTTCCTGGCTTCTCTGAACTGTGTCAGACTTAATGCTTACCTAGGTATCACGTTGAAGACTTCCCTCCACTCATTTTTAACTTAATGATTGGACAGGCCACTATTTTGGAACATTCTATCACACAGCAGAGCAAAGAGCACAGTCCATAATGCCAGAACATGGACCAAAGCTTCACCATTTGTAGTTTCTCATAATCCGCATCTCCCTTTTATTCCTTTTCCTATCATCATTTCTCACCTCCCCTTAACTCCATCATGTTCCCAGCACCCCCCAAACCTGCTTCCCTGAAGGCCACCAAGGCCCTTCCAGTCAATCTCAGGGTCTTCACTCCTCTCCACTCTGGGGTCTACATCCAGTGCTCATCATGGGGTCCACTGGAGTCCAGCCTCCTTCCTGAAACCTGTCCCTTAGCCTCGCGGCCTCAGGGAGCTGGTCCATGCTCAGGGCATTGGGCACCCCTCTTCATTAGACGTGGCCAAGCAGCAGTCAGACACCCGGTCACCTCTCTCTGGCTGGACAGCTTTGCATGAGTTGTTTAACGTCTCTCAGCTGTAATAGGATTAGCTGGTGAAACAGCTGCTCCTTCAGAAGAGGCAAATTTGGGGGCAACTGCTCAGCCCACACCCCCTCCTCTGAGACCCGCTCCCACCATTGGCTCTGACAACCGTGTGAGTGCTACATGTCCCTAGTGAACAGACGACCAGACTGGTGGGGGATGCCCAAGGACAGCAACACGTTGGCTGCTCAGTGACCAAATGTGTCTTTTTTTTGTTTGTTTCTGGAAACCCGAGCAAAGGGGCCCAGAGAACATGGCTTAATGGTGGGAGCAGGAATTAAAAAGTGCAGGTGCCAGGCTGGACAGCCATCTTTCCCATGGAGCACAGCAATGAGCTATCACACACCCGCAGCCACTGAGATGAGGCACACAGAGCAGATGGACAGACGGGACAGAGCGCCTGCAGGACTGGTCTCATCCCAGTGCCCCCATCTTCCTGAGTTCCCTGGATCCAGCTGTTCTTGGGTTCTAGGAGATATTCTCCACTTTTTAGAGTCCACCCCTTGTCACTTGTACTAACTCGCCTGTCTATTTGATCCTTTCAACTAAAAAGCCTTGATCAGCAGAGAGTCCTTTGTAGGCATGATGAAGACAGATAGCTAGGATACCTATTTTCAATTCAACAAAAGATCTGCCGCCCTTGTGAAGCATCAGCTTTTAGTGTTGCATCAGCTCCCCGAAGAACCCATAAAGCACTTTCTGAGTGGTTATTATGGGTTCAGCCTTGACGGGCCTGGTTGGGCTTGCTAAAATGGAGAAAGGGACTCACTGCAGCCACAAAAAGTCCATCACGTAGATGTAGGCAAAGTGTAGGAGAAGGGTGGACTCACGGGACAAACTGAGGAGGGGAGCCATCCGAGTTGTCATTTTGGACACACATTTCCTGTCCTTCGAGTACCAGGAACTCTTTTTTAAAGAGAACCCACCCACTCCAGTACTCTTGCCTGGAAAATCCCATGGACGGAGGAGCCTGGTAGGCTGCAGTCCATGGGGTTCCTCGAAGAGTCGGACACGACTGAGCGACTTCACTTTTACTTTTCACTCTCATGCATTGGAGAAGGAAATGGCAACCCATTCCAGTGTTCTTGCCTAGAGAATCCCAGGGACGGGAGAGCCTGGTGGTCTGCAGTCTATGGGGTCACACAGAGTCGGACACGACTGAAGCGACTTAGCAGCATCCCATCTGATTGCAGGAGAGTTCATTCTTACACACCACCTGCAGCAGGTGGGTGGGCACAGTGACCCTCAGTGGCCAATCCCAGCCCACTGCATTCTCTGCGTCACTGTGATTGGCTGAGAGGTAGGCTTCTTAGCAGTGACTCCTAATCTGCCTGGACCAATCAGAATTTCCCCTCTGGTTCTGCTAAGGGAACACTTTGGGGAATGACATTTTCCCCTAGATCATAAGCCATCAGGAGTGTAAACTGAGAACTGTTAGGGGCAATCTTGGCCTCCGTGTGGAGAGTTCTGGACAAAGACCATGTCCCAGAGGAAAAGAAGGGATGACAGAGAAGGAGGGGGTTAAGGAGTCTAGATGACATCAACTGGACTCCTGAATCCAGCCCGATCCCAACCCTTATTTATATTGCTCAGTTATAAGGAAACAATATATCTCCTTTACTTTCCTTATACTGGCTTGATTTAAATGTATATTACTTGCAAAACAAAAACAAACATATTGACAATGAAAGGTAAGGATCAGATCAGATCAGATCAGTCCCTCAGTCGTGTCCGACTCTTTGCGACCCCATGAACCGCAGCACGCCAGGCCTCCCTGTCCCTCACCAACTTCCGGAGTTCACTCAGACTCACATCCATCGAGTCAGTGATGCCATCCAGCCACCTCATCCTCTGTCGTCCCCTTCTCCTCCTGCCCCCAATCCCTCCCAGCATCAGAGTCTTTTCCAATGAGTCAACTCTTTGCATGAGGTGGCCAAAGTACTGGAACTTCAGCTTTAGCATCATTCCTTCCAAAGAAATCCCAGGGCTGATCTCCTTCAGAATGGACTGCTTGGATCTCCTTGCAGTCCAAGGGACTCTCAAGAGTCTTCTCCAACACCACAGTTCAAAAGCATCAATTCTTCGGCGTTCAGCCTTCTTCACAGTCCAACTCTCACATCCATACATGACCACAGGAAAAACCATAGCCTTGACTAGACGAACCTTTGTTGGCAAAGTAATGTCTCTGCTTTTGAATATGCTATCTAGGTTGGTCATAACTTTCCTTTCAAGGAGTAAGCTTCTTTTAATTTCATGGCTGCAGTCACCATCTGCAGTGATTTTGGAGCCCCCCAAAATAAAGTCTGACACTGTTTCCACTGTTTCCCCATCTATTTCCCATGAAGTGGTGGGACTGGATGCCATGATCTTCGTTTTCTGAATGTTGAGCTTTAAGCCAACTTTTTCACTCTCCACTTTCACTTTCATCAAGAGGCTTTTGAGTTCCTCTTCACTTTCTGCCATAAGGGTGGTGTCATCTGCATATCTGAGGTTATTGATATTTCTCCCGGCAATCTTGATTCCAGCTTGTGTTCTTCCAGTCCAGCATTTCTCATGATGTACTCTGCATATAAGTTAAATAAACAGGGTGACAATATACAGCCTTGACGAACTCCTTTTCCTATTTGGAACCAGTCTGTTGTTCCATGTCCAGTTCTAACTGTTGCTTCCTGACCTGCATACAAATTTCTCAAGAGGCAGATCAGGTGGTCTGGTATTCCCATCTCTTTCAGAATTTTCCGTAGTTTATTGTGATCCACACAGTCAAAGGCTTTGGCATAGTCAATAAAGCAGAAATAGATGTTTTTCTGGAACTCTCTTGCTTTTTTGATGATCCAACGGATGTTGGCAATTTGGTCTCTGGTTCCTCTACCTTTTCTAAAACCAGCTTGAACATCTGGAAGTTCACGGTTCACATATTGCTGAAGCCTGGCTTGGAGAATTTTGAGCATTACTTTACTAGCCTGTGAAATGAGTGCAATTGTGTGGTAGTTTGAGCATTCTTTGGCATTGCCTTTCTTTGGGATTGCAATGAAAACTGACCTTTTCCAGTCCTGTGGCCACTGCTGAGTTTTCCAAATTTGCTGGCATATTGAGTGCAGCACTTTCACAGCATCATCTTTCAGGATTTGGAATAGCTCAACTGGAATTCCATCACCTCCACTAGCTTTGTTCATAGTGATACTTTCTAAGGCCCACTTGACTTCACATTCCAGGATGTCTGGCTCTAGGTCAGTGATCACACCATCGTGATTATCTGGGTCGTGAAGATCTTTTTTGTACAGTTCTTCTGTGTATTCTTGCCATCTCTTCTTAATATCTTCTGCTTCTGTTAGGTCCAAACCGTTTCTGTCCTTTATTGTGTTCATCTTTGCATGAAATGTTCCTTTGGTATCTCTGATTTTCTTGAAGAGATCCCTAGTCTTTCCCATTCTGTTGTTTTCCTCTATTTATTTGCATTGAAAGGTAAGGAAGCCAGATGAAATAGGCTTGGACAGGATGGGTGGTCTTTGAGGAACACCTGCAGGGAAGTTTGCCTTGTTAGGGTGAGTAGGTTCTCCTAAGTTGTCAGTAAGAGATGCTGTAACCCAGCTTCAGTCTGACTCTTCCGTTGATCCGCTGAGGGGTTCTGCACACACCCTTCCCTTTAACTGTGAAAAGTGAAAGTTGCTCAGTCTCATCCGACTCTTTGCGACCCCATGGACTGTAGCCTGCCAGGCTCCTCTATCCATGGAATTCTTCAGGCAAAGAATACTGGAGTGGGTAGCTGTTCTCTTCTGCAAGGGATCTTCCCAACTCAGGAATCTCCTGCACTGCAGGCAGATTCTTTACCGTCTGAGCCACAAGGGAAGAAACAACATTTCACTTCAAACCATCAATGTAATACGTTTAGACAAAAGAGGCTATTAGTCTTGGAGAGGGCTGCTTCCATTATCATCAAAATATGTTCTCTTCCTGCTTTCTTCTGTGTGCTCTGCGCCTCTCCCTGAATTCCTAGATACAAAGTCGAGTGCCTGGCGCGGAGCAGTAATATCCAGGATTATCTCAACAGCACAGTTCAGTATAACTGATCACCCTCTGGAGCTTGCACCTTTGCTAAAACATGCAGCACATCCCAACAGAAAAAGTGCAAAGAGAGCTAAGAAAGCATTAGAGACCTTGATTCCAGTGATTTTTTAAAAATTGGGCTGGAGGGGCTTCCCTGGTGCTCCAGGGGTTAAGAAATCCATCTCCCAATGCAGGGGACATGGGTTTGATCCCCAGTCGGGGATCCCACCTGCCTAGAGGCAACTAAGCCCATGCACTGCAATGCACAGCCAAAATAAATAAAGTTTAAAAATAATAATAAAATAAAACTGGGCTGGAGAAAAGATTGTATGTCCATGAGTAGAAGACAGAGAGTAAAGGGGGAAGATGGTGCAGAGAGCAGGGAAGTAGGAGGAGATACGGGAGGAGGAGGTAGCACATGCGGGAAGAGGAAGCTAAGAAGCACGTGGAGAGATGAGGAGTAAAGAAAATGAACCATGAGCTCCTCCTCTGGGGCCTCCATAGGCAGGGACAGCCACATCACTTACGGGGCCCAGTACCCACGCCAGCATTCTTGCCTGAAGAACCCCATGAAGTCTGAAGAACCATGAAGTCTGAAGCCTGAGGAACCCCAGAAGTCTGGTGGGCTACAGTCCATGGGCTCACAAAGAGTTGGACATGACTGAGGCAACTTAGCACAGACGTGCAAAGCCCAAGTGTGGAGCTGCAAGCAGATAGGGTAGGAGCGGGTGGTCCCTGGAGAAAGGGAACCAGCCATGGCTTTCTTGACATCAGAGAAGCCATTTTGACCTAAGACATTTTGTGATCTAAGCTGGGCCCAGTACTTGCCCTTGAACAGGTCTCAGCAATCAAGGATTTTAAGGGAAGTGAGGGAAGGCAGAAGGAAGGAAAAGCTGTCAGGAAACAACAGTTGAGCAAGAAAACAGAGTTCTAGTTCCTCTTCAAGTGAGACAGATCAGTAGATAGAAATCTATAATGATTTGACACGGGTCCTTGCATTCTGTAGGAACTAAGCCCTCCTCTCAAGGGGAAGAAAGAAGGATGATTTTGACCCTCCTTACTTCATTCAACTAAAGGACTCTCTGTCAACCTTTGGCCCAATTCTATGCTAAATTTTCCTCTGCTCAACCTCCTTCATGAATATGCACATACCCTTTTGCTTAAAACTTCTCCAGTGCTGCTGTTTGGGGAGACCCTACTTTGGGGGAAGACCCCAGGTATTATTCTTACCTGCTGCAAGTAATAAATCCTTCTTTCCCCTATCTTTGACTTGGTTGTGCCCACTGGCTCAACACCTACCAACAGGCGAACTCAGTTTTCAAGTAACAGAGTCCCCTTGTTCAGAGCTTACTAAGAGTTTCAAGATGGTGATGGCAGAGCATGAAAGCAATCTTGGGTTCTGTGACTGTGCAATAGCCTGCCATGAGCCTGGCGCTGTCTGCAGGGCAAGGTGAACTAGATCAGGATTTTCACAGGATGTTCTGTAAGTCTCAGATGTTCCAGGAACAAAAGGTTCCTTCATCTCCTATCTGGGAAGCAGAGCACAAACCTCATTCATTTTCCTTTTTAATCATAGGGTTTTCTGTTGGTTTTGTTTTTTTTTTCTTATTTGGGGTATAGTTACTTTACAATGTTGTGTTAGTTTTTGCTGTACAATGAATATGTACGTGGATCATGGAAAAAGCAACAGAGTTCCAGAAAAACATCTATTTCTGCTTTATTGACTATGCCAAAGCCTTTGACTGTGTGGATCACAATAAACTGTGGAAAATTCTTCAAGAGATGGGAATACCAGACCACCTGACCTGCCTCTTGAGAAACCTATATGCAGGTCAGGAAGCAACAGTTAGAACTGGACATGGAACTACAGGCTGGTTCCAAATAGGAAAAGGAGTATGTCAAAGCTGTATATTGTCACCCTGCTTATTTAACTTATATGCAGAGTACATCATGAGAAACGCTGAGCTGGAAGAAGCACAAGCTGGAATCAAGATTGCCAGCAGAAATATCAATAATCTCAGATATGCAGATGATACCACCCTTATGGCAGAAAGTGAAGGGGAACTCAAAAGCCTCTTGATGAAAGTGAAAGAGGAGAGTGAAAAAGTTGGCTTAAAGCTCAACATTCAGAAAACTAAGATCGTGGCATCTGGTCCCATCACTTCATGGGAAATAGATGGGGAAACAGTGGAAACAGTGTCAGACTTTATTTTGGGGGGCTCCAAAATCACTGCAGATGGTGACTGCAGCCACGAAATTAAAAGACACTTACTCTTTGGAAGGAAAATTATGACCAGCCTAGACAGCATATTCAAAAGCAGAGACATTACTTTGCCAACAAAAGTCCATCTAGTCAAGGCCATGGTTTTTCCAGTGGTCATGTATGGATGTGAGAGTTGGACTGTGAAGAAGGCTGAACGCCGAAGAATTGATGCTTTTGAACTGTGGTGTTGGAGAAGACTCTTGAGAGTCCCTTGGACTGCAAGGAGATCCAACCAGTCCATCCTAAAGGAGACCAGTCTTGGGTGTTCATTGGAAGGACTGATGCTAAAGCTGAAACTCCAATACTTTGGCCACCTCATGTGAAGAGTTGATTCATTGGAAAAGACCCTGATGCTGGGAGTGTTGGGGGAAGGAGGAGAAGTGGACAACAGAGGATGAGATGGCTGGATGGCATCGCCGACTCTATGGACGCGAGTCTGAGTGAACTCTGGGAGTTGGTGATGGACAGGGAGGCCTGGCGTGCTGCTATTCATGGGGTCACAAAGAGTCGGACACAACTGAGCGACTGAACTGAACTGAATATGTACGAATATGTATGTACATATAGCCCCTGCCCGAGAGGCGGTGGAGGAAATGAAACCCTCCTACACTGTTGGTGGGAATGTAAATTGGCGCAGCCACTATGGAGAACAGTATGGAGGTTCCTTAAAAAACTAAAAATAGGACTACCATGTGACCCAACAACCCCACTCCTGGGCATATATCCAGAGAAAACCATAACTGGAAAAGACACGTGTCGGGCTTTCCCTGGTGGTCTAGTGGTTAAGAGTCAGCCTGCCAATGCAGGGGACACAAGTTCGATTCCTGGTTCGGGAAGATTCCACATGCTTCGGAGCAACTAAGGCTGTGCTCACAGTTCTTGAAGCCCCCCTGCCCGAGCTCCACAGCAAGAGAAGGCACTGCAATGAGAAGTTCGCACACCACACTGAAGAGTAGCCCCACTTGTCTCAACTAGAGAAACCCTGGGAATAGCAATGAAGACCCAGAGCAACCAAAAATAAACAAATAAATCTTAAAGACAAACAAAAAAGCATGCACCCCACTGTTCACTGCAGCACTCTTTCCAATGGCCATGGTTCCATGGCTATTGGAACCTAGATGTCCATCGACAGATGAGTGGACAAACCCTGTTCTGAAAGATCCCCTACTTACATGAACACCTCCAAGAAGTCCTGTTGAAAAGAAGCTTCTGTGACTTCATTTATACTAGCGTATTTTATACTAGCTTGACCACGGAAACACTGTCCCTCTAATACTCCATGTTAACATCCCACAGAACCCATTTTGCAAAATGCTTGAAGTGCTAGATGACCTTGAGGTTCCGTGAGGTCACCCACAGCAGCCCTTCCCACCCTGAGATTTGATGCTCAAGAACTGGCTGTGCTTGGCCTTGAGGTGACAGCCACTTCCTTTCGCTAGACTGGGTGGCAAGGGGAGGGGCAAAAGAGGGGGTAGGAAGAGCCCCAAGAGTTTACTGTGGCTGCAAAACCTGTAGGAGGTTCTCCAAGATGAGCCATCCATTCCCCTAAACTCCCCTCCACACAGACACAAAAAAGCCTTTGCTTTAATCTAAATGTACTCAAAATGTTCCCTTTTCATGAATGCCTAATGTCCCTGGAAATTTTTCAAAGGGAATTTGGCTACCACATGTGGGACAGGGACTCCATGGCTATAGTAAATAAATACTGATACAAAGTTTGTAGCAGCCTTGCAATGGCAAATCATTGTATCCAAAGTGTATCATTGTTTGTAGGGGCGGACTTATGACCAGAACTCTGTATTTCCAGCAGCTTTAATCAGGAACCCAAGAACTCCTCAAATTTAAACCATTACCCTTGACAGAAAGTGAAAAAAAAAGAAAAGAAAGTCACCCAGTCATGTCCAACTCTTTGGGATCCCAAGAACTATAGCCTGCTAGGCTCTTCTGTCCGTGGGATTGTCCAGGCAAGAGTGGGTTGCCAATTCCTTCTCCAGGGGATCTTTCCAAACGGGGGATTGAACTCTGGTCTCCTGCACTGCAGGCAGAATCTTTACCCACTGAGCCACCAGGAAGCCCTTGATAGAAAAACTTCAGTTAAATCTCAGTGTGGTTGAGAAGAGCAAGGTTGGATGGAGAAGAGCCCCCAGGTGTGTTGTTTGGTTTTGTTTCGGTTTGTTTGCTTCTCCATATACAGTAGGGTAAAGACAGGTTTTGAGCATAAGCTCAAGGTTGGATCTCTTCTATTCTTTCCTCTCTTTGTTACAGTGGACAAGTCACTAAATTCTCTTCTCTATGCTTTTGTTTTATCATCTGCAAAATGAGAATAATAGTGGTGTTAAAGATTTTTCTAACAGTAAGACAATGCATGAGAAAGCCCTCTAAAAATCTGACTGCAGCAGGCTTTGCTAAAACACTTCCTACGTTCTGATTACAAATGTGAAGAGCCCGATTTTCACGTGAGGCATGCGCTGAGGATTTTTAAATCAGAAAGAAAAAGAAGGATTATGAAAATACTCAGCAAGAATTCCCCCCTCAGTGGTCATTTTGCTTGAAGGTTCACACTATAACCAAATACTATGAAATATGCTTAAAGCCCCCTTTATACGTATGCATGTGTGCTCAGTCTTGTCTGACTCTTTGGGACCCCCTGGACTGTAGCCCACCGGGCTCCTCTGTCCATGGCATTTACCACGCAAGAATACTGGAGTGGGCTGCCATTTCCTCCTCCAAGGGATCTTCCCAACCCAGGGATCTGAACCCACGTCTCTTGCATTGGCAGGCGAATTCTTCACCACTGAGCCACGTGGGAAGATTTCCCCCCTCCCTTTCCCTGAATCCTGATGAAATACATCAACTGGTTCTTAGCAAGGAATCAGTTCAGCAGGGACTCTCAGAGGGCGCTTCTGCCACCTGCTGGCTCGGAGTGGTATGACAAGTGTGCTTTACCCAGACAAAGGGAGATTGTCTAAAACCCCTAAATGGAATCTGAGAAACCCGGGAGGGAGGGAGGTCTTAGGACCTGGAGCCTCACTGTTCAAACTGTGGTCCTCTGGCCAGCACGCAGCACTGGCATCTCTGGAAGCGTGATGGAAATGTCGATTCAGACTGCATTTTAATAAGTTCCTCCACCACAGACACAGGAAACAAAACTTACAGTTACCAAAGGGGAAGGGGAAGGGTAAACGAGGAATCTGAGATTAGCATACACACACTACAATAAAGCCACGAACAAGGACCCAACGCAGAGCGCAGGGAACTATACTTGATATTTGGTAATAATCTATAAGGGAAAAGAATTTTCCACAGTTTATTGTGATCCACACAGTCAAAGGCTTTAGCATAGTCAATAAAGCAGAAATAGATGTTTTTCTGGAACTCTCTTGCTTTTTTGATGATCCAACGGATGTTGGCAATTTGATCTCTGGTTCCTCTGCCTTTTCTAAAACCAGCTTGAACATCTGGAAGTTCACGGTTCATGTATTGCTGAATCCTGGCTTGGAGAATTTTGAGCATTACTTTACTAGTGTGTGAGATGAGTGCAATTGTGTGGTAGTTTGAGCATTCTTTGGCATTGCCTTTCTTTGGGATTGGAATGAAAACTGACCTTTTCCAGTCCTGTGGCCACTGCTGAGTTTTCCAAATTTGCTGGCATATTAAGTGCAGCACTTTCACAGCATCATCTTGAGGATTTGAAATAGCTCAACTGGAATTCCATCACCTCCACTAGCTTTGTTCGTAGTGATGCTTTCTAAGGCCCACTTGACTTCACATTCCAGGATGTCTGGCTCTAGGTCAGTGATCACACCATTGTGATTATCTGGGTCGTGAAGATCTTTTTGTACAGTTCTTCTGTGTATTCTTGCCATCTCTTCTTAATAAACTGGAAAATTCTTCAAGAGATGGGAATACTAGACCACCTGATCTGCCTCTTGAGAAATTTGTATGCAGGTCAGGAAGCAACAGTTAGAACTGGACATGGAACAACAGATTGGTTCCAAATAGGAAAAGGAGTTCGTCAAGGCTGTATATTGTCACCCTGCTTATTTAACTTATATGCAGAGTACATCATGAGAAACGCTGGACTGGAAGAAACACAAGCTGGAATCAAGATTGCCGGGAGAAATATCAATAACCTCACATATGCAGATGACACCACCCTTATGGCAGAAAGTGAAGAGGAACTCAAAAGCCTCTTGATGAAAGTGAAAGTGGAGAGTGAAAAAGTTGGTTTAAAACTCAACATTCAGAAAACGAAGATCATGGCATCCAGTCCCACCACTTCATGGGAAATAGATGGGGAAACAGTGGAACCAATGTCAGACTTTATTTTTCTGGGCTCCAAAATCACTACAGATGGTGACTGCAGCCATGAAATTAAAAGACGCTTACTCCTTGGAAGGAAAGTTATGTCCAACCTAGATAGCATATTCGAAAGCAGAGACAGTACTTTGCCAACAAAGGTCCGTCTAGTTAAGGCTATGGTTTTTCCAGTGGTCACGTATGGATGTGAGAGTTGGACTGTGAAGAAGGCTGAGAGCCGAAGAATTGATGCTTTTGAACTGTGGTGTTGGAGAAGACTCTTGAGAGTCCCTTGGACTGCAAGGAGATCCAAGCAGTCCATCCTAAAGGAAATCAGCCCTGGGATTTCTTTGGAAGGAATGATGCTAAAGCTGAAAGTCCAGTACTTTGGCCACCTCATGCAAAGAGTTGACTCATTGGAAAAGACTCTGATGCTGGGAGGGATTGGGGGCAGGAGGAGAAGGGGGCGACAGAGGATGAGATGGCTGGATGGCATCACTGACTCGATGGACGTGAGTCTGAGTGAGCTCCGGGAGTTGGTGAGGGACAGGGAGGCCTGGCGTGCTGCGATTCATGGGGTCGCAAAGAGTCGGACACGACTGAGCGACTGATCTCATCTGATCTGATAAGGGAAAAGAATATGAAATATGTATGTGTGTGTATGTATATATATGTGTGTGTGTATGTATATATGTGTGTGTGTATATGTGTGTGTGTGTGTGTATGTGTGTGTATATGTGTGTGTATATATGTGTGTGTGTATGTGTGTGTGTGTGTATATGTGTGTGTATGTGTGTATGTGTGTGTATATATGTGTATATATGTATGTGTGTGCATGTGTGTGTATGCATGTGTGTATGTATATATGTGTGTATGTATATATGTGTATATATGTGTGTGTATGTGTATATATGTGTGTTTGTGTGTATATATATGTGTGTGTGTATATATATGTGTGTGTGTGTGTGTGTGTGTGTGTGTGTGTGTATGTGTATGTATGACTGCACTGGTTTGCTGTACACCTGAAACTAACACATTATAAATCAACTAATACTTCAGTTAAAGAAAAAAGAAATGAAGGATATACCGACCCCTCAACAAATAAAATACTGCATTAAAAAATCCTCCAGGCAATTTATATGTGCACTGGAGTTCAAGAAACACATTCTGGAAGATTTACTCTAGTGACTAAAGGTCAAAGTGATATTGCATAGGAACCTGGAATGTTGGGTCCATGAATTCAGTCCAATTGGAAGTGGTCAAACAGGAGATGGCAACAGTGAACATTGACATTTTAAGAATCAGTGAACTGAAATGGACTGGAATGGGTGAATTTAACTCAGATGACCATTATATCTACTATTGTGGGCAGAAATCCCTTAGAAGAAACGGAGTAGTCCTCATAGTCAACAAAAAAGTCCGAAATGCAGTACTTGGATGCAATCTCAAAAATGACAGAATGATCTCTGTTCGTTTCCAAGGCAAACCATTCAATATCACAGTAATCCAAGTCTATGCCCCAACCAGTAATGCTGAAGAAGCTGAAGTTGAATGGTTCTATGAAGACCTACAAGACCTTCTAGAACTAACACCCCAAAAAAGATGTCCTTTTCATCACAGGGACCGGAATGCAAAAGTACGGAGTCAAGAAATACCTGGAGTAACAGGTCGATTTGGCCTTGGAATACAGAATGAAGCAGGCCAAGGCTAACAGAGTTTTGCCAAGAGAACGCACTGGTTTTAGCAAACACCCTCTTCCAACAACACAAGGTAAGACTCAACACATGGGCATCACCAGATGGTCAACACCAACATCAGATTGATTATATTCTTTGTAGCCAAAGATGGCGAAGCTCTATATAGTCAGCAAAAACAAGACCAGGAGCTGACTGTGGTTCAGATCATGAGTTCCTTATTGCCAAATTCAGACTTAAATTGAAGAAAGTAGGGAAAACCACTCAACCATTCAGGTATGACCTAAATCAAATCCCTTATGATTATACAGTGGAAGTGAGAAATAGATTTAAGGGACTAGATCTAATAGAGTGCCTGATGAACTATCAATGGAGGTTCGTGACATTGTACAGGAGACAGGGATCAAGACCATCCCCAAGAAAAAGAAATGCAAAAAGGCAAAATGGCTGTCTGGGGAGGCCTTACAAATAGCTGTGAATAGAAAAGAAGAGAAAGGGAAAGGAGAAAAGAAAAAATATACACATTTGGATGCAGAGTTCCAAAGAATAGCAAGGAGAGGTAAGAAAACCTTCCTCAGTGATAAATGCAAATAGAGGAAAACAATAAATGGGAAAGTCTAGAGATCTCTTCAAGAAAATTAGAGATACCAAGGGAACATTTCATGCAAAGATGAGCACAATAAAGGACAGAAATGGTATGGACCTAACAGAAGCAAAAGATATTAAGAAGAGGTGGCAAGAATACACAGAAGAACTGTACAAAAAAAATCTTCATGACCCAGATAATCATGATGGTGTGATTACTCACCTAGAGCCAGACATCCTGGAATATGAAGTCAAGTGGGCCATAGGAAGCATCATTATGAACAAAGCTAGTGGAGGTGATGGAATTCCAGTTGAGCTATTTCAAATCCTCAAAGATAATGCTGTGAAAGTAAGGCACTCAATATGCCAGCAAATTTGGAAAACTCAGCAGTGGCCATAGGACTGGAAAAGGTCAGTTTTCATTCCAATCTCAAAGAAAGGCAATGCCAAAGAATGCTCAAACTACCGCACAATTGCGCTCATCTCACATACTAGCAAAGTAATGCTCAAAATTCTCCAAGCCAGGCTTCAACAGTACACGAACTGTGAACTTCCAGATGTTCAAGCTGGATTTAGAAAAGCCAGAGGAACCAGCGATCAAATTGCCAACATCTGTTGGATCATCAAAAAAGCAAGAGAATTCCAGAAAAATATCTACTTCTGCTTTATTGACTATGCCAAAGCCTTTGATTGTGTGGACCACAATAAACTGTGGAAAATTCTGAAAGAGATGGGAATACCAGACCACCTGACCTGCCTCTTGAGAAATCTGTATGCAAGTCAGGAAACAAGAGTTAGAACTGGACATGAAACAACAGACTGGTTCCAAATCAGGAAAGGAGTACATCAAGGCTGTATATTGTCACCCTGCTTATTTAACTTATAGGCAGAGTACATTATGCAAAATGCCGGGCTGGAGGAAGCATAAGCTGCAATCAAGATTGCCGGGAGAAATATCAATAACCTCAGATATGAAGATGACACCACCCTCATGGCAAGAAAGCTAAGAAGAACTAAAGAGGCTCCTGATGAAAGTGAAAGAGGAGAGTGAAAAAGTTGCATTAAAACTCAACATCCAGAAAACTAATATTATGTCATTCGGTCCCATCACTTCATGGCAAATAGATGGAGAACCAGTGGAAACAGTGACAGACTTTATTTTCTTGGACTCCAAAATCACTGCGGATGGTGACTGCAGCCATGAAATGAAAAGACGCTTGCTCCTTGGAAGAAAAGCTATGACCAACCTAGACAGCTTATTAGAAAGCAGAGACATTACTTTGCCAACAAAGGTCCTTCTAGTCAAAGCTACGGTCTTTCCAGTGGTCATGTATGGATGTGAGAGTTGGACAATAAAGAAAGCTGAGCGCTGAGGAATTGATGCTTTTGAACTGTGGTGTTGGAGAAGACTCTTGAGAGTCCCTTGGACTGCAAGGAGATCCAACCAGTCCATTCTGAAGGAGATCAGTCCTGAATATTCATGGGAAGGAGTGACGTTGAAGCCGAAACTCCAATACTTTGGGTACCTGATGCGAAGAGCTGACTCATTTGCAAAGACCCTGAGCTGGGAAGGATTGAAGGCGGGAGGAGAAGGGGACCACAGAAGATGAAATGGTTGGATGGCATCACCGACTCAACAGACATGAGTTTGAGTCAGCTCTGGGAGTTGGTGATGGACAGGGAGGCCTGGCATGCTGCAGTCCATGGGGTCACAGAGTCGGACATGACTGAGCGACTGAACTGAACTGAACTGAAAGGTCAAAGAGGAATTCTAAAAGTAAGAGAAGCCATTAGATAAAATAAGAAACCCGTGTAGGGATAGGAACTCTCAGAAAGCTTAGCACTCGTGCTGTGTTTAGTTCAAGCCCTGCCACCACCAGTGAGTAAGCTGAATGCTTTGCCCTGCAACTCTGATTTTCTTGATTTTATTTTCATTGTATTTTCTACTTAATCTTTTGAAGGCTTTTTTTTTCTTCCGCAGAACTATTTCTATAATTTTATAATAATAAAATTACCCTGGAAAGCAGAATTCCTTCCCATTCCAGAAAAATTGTGTTTTTACTATTGTATCTTCTGAATTATTGTCTTAGAGAGTAATTGCTTGCAAGCAACAGAAATGAATTCAGGGCAATATGAACAAAAGTGTATGTGATGGATACAGTGGTAGCTTATAGAATCAAAGAAAAGCTGAGCAATGAGGTCTGAGAAAGGACAGGAAGCTGACGTTTCCAAGGTGACACCTTCGGGACACACCTGGGTCACTGTTTTCGGCCTTGCCGCTTTTGCTGATAAGAATGCAGATTCTCAAGACGAAGAATCTGTTCAACCTCACTTGGTTCAGGCCTGGCTCTTGGAGAAGGAAAGCCTGAGTCGTTTGCTTTCAAGACTCACTGAGCAAGTATCTAATGAGGAAAGCTGTGTTCAGTGGGCTTCCCTCATAGCTCAGTTGGTAAAGAATCCACCTGCAATGCAAGAGACCCCGGTTCAATTCCTGGGTCGGGAAGATCCGCTAGCTAAGCTACCCACTCATCTTCTTGGGATTCTCTTGTGGCTTGGCTGGTAATAATCTGCCAGCTATGTGGGAGACCTGGGTTCGATCCCTTGGTTGGGAAGATGCCCTGGAGAAGCAAAAGGCTACCCACTCTAGTATTCGGGCCTGGAGAATTCCATGGATACAGTCCATGGGGTCACAAAGTGTTGGACACGACTGAGTGCCTTTCACTTTTCACTTTCATAGTCAACATCTGCTGTGATTGGTTGGGCATGGTAACACCCATGTCATTCCAGTTGTTATATATTTGGACTATCACCCCTGAAAAGGGTTTGGTCCCCCTGAAAAAGAAGGAATGGCTAATTGGCAGGCAAAACCATGTGGTTTTCCACATACATCTTTATCATGAAATAGACATGCACCCACAAGGTACTGATTGAAGAAGATGTTGATAACATATTTGCTCTAAGAACCATGTATCTGTATGTATTATTCCAAGAGGTATTCAGAGGTTAAGGAGAAGGAGGATATTTTTAATCCCTTATGCAGACAATTGGAGCACTCAGTGAAATCTTGATGAGCTTTGGCTAATCTACTTTCTACTATATCATCAGATTAAAACAGAAATTAAACAGTGGAAAGGGCTCCTGCCTGCCAAGACTTCTGGTGTACATCAGCCCTCTAACATTCTAATGTATTCACAGGAAATGTCTTACAAATGGTGCGGTTTTTTTTTTTTTTTTCTTTTTTAAAGAAGAGAAAATAAAAATGATTGTGTAGCCATGAAAAATACATTCTGTTACCAGAGTCCCATCACAGTTCTTTTGAAAAACATCTTGGGGGAATAAATAGCTGCAGTCTCATAGCAACATCGAGTTCAACAATGCTCAGAGCTTAAAGATATTCTTGGGTTAGAAATTCATGCCTACAAAAGGACGGTACCCAGAGTTACTCACCGTTAATTGCAGATAATAAAGTCAGTCCACGGCCAGGAGAAATGAGTCAGTCAGGTAGTCCTTCTTGCTTCCTTGCAATTTGGGAGGACTGATCCCATAAAGCTGAATGAATGAACCTGTCTATCACAGAGAGAACTCCATGACATACCAGTAGCCTGACAAAGGCTTCTTAGCTGGGCACCGTCTACAAACAGCTAATGATAATGAGGGTGATGATGGCAACAGCAGGAAGGAAAAAAGGATGGAACTCCCTCCCCATAGACACTTCCTATAGATATCTCTATAAGCAGGGCTGTAGTGTTAGCTGTGTCTTATTTCTCTGCTTTAAAATCGTTCCATGAAGTCAGATAATCTATTTTTGTTGGAAAACATGAGTTTCTTATCAAAATGTACAAGGATAGGGGCCTTTCCTGGTGGTCCAGTGGTTAAGACTCCACTCTCCTACTGCAGGGGGCCTGGGTTCGATCCCTAGTTGAGGAACTTAGATCCCATATGCGGTGCATCCATGGCGCAAGTAATCAGTAAATGCACCTTTCGTTGATCTTGTTTTATCTTTAAAATGTAAGTGGTTTTTGCATTCTATGCCATGATCTATCCTTGTATGTTTTATTTATTGATTGATTTATTGCCTCACCGCATGTGGGTGAGGTTGAATATTACTGGTTGAATATTACTCAACCAGGGATCAAACTTGTGCCCCCTGAAGTAGAAGTCTGGGGTCTTAACCACTGGACCACCAGGGAAGGCCCCATCCTTGTATATTTTAATAAGAAACGAATGTTTTCCAACCTAGTGAATATAACAGAAAGAGAAACAGATTCGCAGATATGGAGAGCAAACCAGTGGGGAGAAGGAAGTGGGGAGGGGCAAGAAACGGATAGGGGATTTCAAGGTACAACACTATGTATAAAATAGATAAGCAACCAGGATATATAATGCAACAGAAGGAGTATAACCAACACTGTATAACAGCTATATAACTATAAGGGGGATATAACCTTTAAAAACAGTGAGTCGCTATGTTGTACACCTCAAAGTTGTATAATACTGTACATCAACTATACCTCAACAACAACAAATAATACAAATTATGACAGCATATATTATTACTTACATGTAGAATCTAAAAAAAGTATCCAAATGAATGTATTTGCAAAACGGAAACAGATTGATAGACGTAGAAAATAGGTTTCTGGCTACCAAAGGGGAAAGTGGGGAAAGAAGAGGGAAGTTTGGAGTTTGGGATGTACATGTACACACTGGTATATATCAAATAGATAAACAGCAAGGTCCTACTGTACAACACAGGGAACTATATTCAGTATCATATAATAACCTATAATGGGAAAGAATCTGAAAAAAGAATATATATGTATATATTTGGATCACTTCACTGTACACCAGAAAGTAACACAACATTGTAAACAAACTATGAACACAGAAAGGGTTAGTTCCTCAGTCGTGTCTGACTCTGTGACCCCAGGGACTGCAGCCCGCCAGGCTCCTCTGTCCATGGGACTCTCCAGGCAAGAACACCGGAGTGGGTAGCCATTCCCTTCTCCAGGGCATCTTCCAGACCCAGGGATGGAACCAGGGTCTTCTGCATTGCAGGCAGATTCTTTACCATCTGAGCCACCAGGGAAGCCCAAACCAACTATACTTCAATTAAATTTTTTTTAATTTCAACAGTAAAAATAAATAAATGAATACATAATTTGTCGTTTAACTAATATTTTCTCCCAAACTCTGGAGGCACACTGGCTCTCTAGGGACTGAAGGCAGGCAGGGGTCAGGTCACCTGATTAAGATGGTCCAGTTTGGAGCAAAGGGACTGAGCTTCCAGTCCTAGCTCCATCGTCCAGGAATCAGCCCAGGACCAGGTGAAGAGTTTCATTTACTGCACCTCTTTCCCTATTCGGGCAGTTAGCTGGCAGGTTTCTGTATACCTTCTTAATGCAGCTTCTGGTTATCTTTGATGCAGACTCCAGGAGTAGAAAATCCTCAGAAGTGCCCAGAGGGACTTCCCTGGTGGGCCAGTGGTTAAGAATCCACCTTGCAATGCAGGAAACCTGGGTTCGACGTCTCGTCAAGCAACCCAGCCCATGCCACACCTAGAGAGCCCCAAGAGCCACAACGAAAGGTCCTGCAAGCTGCAAGGAAGACTCCCAGCACTGCAATCAAGACCCAACACCGCCAGATAAATAAATACTAAAAGAAAAAGAAGTGGCCAGAAAGCCACCTCTCCCGTTTGCTCGTATCAGGAACCTGGTTTGAAACTTTCCTTTACAACGTCCATCTCTGGTCCACAGCCTTTGGGGAGCAGGTGCAAGGAATTGAGTTACTGAACGGGAAGCCAGAAGGGCAAGGAGAAAAGGATCCAAGAGTTTATTTTTTAAATACCAAATCCTCATTGGGCTGCCACCCATCATCTGCTCGGTTTCTATCTGGGCGGAGCAGCCTTGCTTGGCACCCAGGCGTCATCCCCAGCGCTCGTCCTGGCCCGGCGGCATTGTCATCGCTGAATGCTGCCATGGAGGCTTACCCGGAGCTCTGAGGGATAAACTCGATCCTGGGAGATTGAATTAAGATTTGGACAATATCTTGACAGGCTGGAATAATGGATGAAATCTAACGTTTGAAATGTAATCAGGATAAATGGAAAGTCTGGCCCACGGGTTCAGAATACTAAGTGCACAGAAATAGCTGATCTTGTGAGGAAAAAAAAAAAGGCCTAGAATGTTCCATTTACTACAATCTCAGGCTCAACGGGATGACTTGGCACCACCACCACCTCCCCAACTTCAAAGCAAGCATGGCGTGGGCTTTGCTGAATAAAGTTAATTCAAGCAGAAAAGGACAGCATGCACTATTCCACAACCAGGCCGTGTGATAGGAAGGGAATCAGACAAGCCCAAAAGAGAGAGACAGGGACCTCCCTGGCGGTCCAGAGGCTAAGACTCCACGCTCCCAAGGCAGGGGGCCCAGGGCTCAATCCCTGGTCAGGGAGCTAGATCCCACATGCCACAGTGAAGATCTGGAGCAGCCAAATAAATAAACGTTTTAAAAAGGGAGAGAAAGACAGCATCCAGCCTGAAGAGCAGTGGCCTGGCAGGGAAGGAAGACCATGAGAGAATCCAGAATTCAACCAGGGCTTGATAAGAATGGAAAAGAGTTGATGGAATGGAAATGCCAGATGGTAAGACCGTAAGATACCTTGAGCTAAAGAAAAGGCACCCAGGCAGAAAGGAAGCTCTTTGCAGCAGGAATGGGCCCCCCAGGTGGCACTAGTGATAAAGAACCCACCTGCCAATGCAGGAGATGCAAAAGACTCAGGTTCAGTCCCTGGGTCAGGAAGATCCCCTGGAGAAATAAATGGCAACCCACCCCAGTATTCTTGCCTGGAGAATCCCATGGACAGAGGAGCCTGGCGGGCTACAGTCCATGGGGTCACAGAGTCAGACACAACTGAGGTGACTTAGCATGCACACAGCAGGAATGGGGGTTACAAGTCAAGTTGGGGTGGGGTGAGAACTGGGGAGTGGAGTGACCCAGGAGATGATACAATCCATTACATCAAAGGCATGGACTTGAGAGTCCCTTGTTTCGATGACAGTAAAAATAGTTCAGGGAATTCTTCCAAAGTTTGAGAAGATTTGCTCAGAATGCGTGTAGTCTGGATCCCTGTCTCAGCAAAAACTTGGGTCTCATATGCAATATTACTGCCCTTAAGCAGGTAACCCAATTTCCCTGGGATGATAAAACTACTCCTTTCTGCCCAAGTTTTAAAAAATTACTATTTACTAAAGTACAATATTGGAAGGACCGATGCTGAAGCTGAAACTCCAATACTTTGGCCACCTGAGACAAAGAGCTGATTCACTGGGAAAGACCCTGATGCTGGGAAAGACTGAGGGTAAAAGGAGAAGAGGGCGGCAGAAGATGAGATGGTTAGCTAGCATCACTGACTCATTGGACATGAGTTTGAGCAAACTCCAGGAAACGATGAAGAACAGGGAAGCCTGGCATACTGTAGTCCATGGGGTTGCAAAAGGTTGGACACGACTAAGTGACTGAACAACAACAAACCTACATGCAGAAACACGCACATATCTTCTTGTAGGACTTGAAGAATTTTCACAAACTGAGCGCAAAATCTACGTCAAGAAACAGAACAGAAGCTCCATCACACTCCATTCTCATCACTACCTCTCTCCCAGGGCAACTTCTGTCTAACTTATGACGACACAGATTTGTTTTAGACCCGATACAAATGGAATCATGCAGTAAATTCTCACCCGCCAGTCACCATGGTGTGTGTGGTTGCAGATCATTCACCTCATTGCTGGGGGGCACTCCACTGGGTGAGCACACTACATATTACCCATCCACTGTTGATGGACATTTCTGGAGTTTCCAGTAGGAAGACCTTAAGTGTAATACTGATCTGAACTTCTGGTTCATGGCTTTTGGTGGTCATATGCAAGCCTTACTGTTATGTTTATAACAAGCGGTTGAATTACTAGGTCATACACATACCCTATAACCAGCAATTTTACTCCTAGAAAAATGTCTAATTAAATACAGAGATGAAATAAATCAAATTATTAATAATGATACATATTTATTACAGTCAGGAAAAGGAAGGATTTTGTATTCATTGAGATGATCTGTATATATTAAGTATTCAAAGGTTTGTGCTGTTGAAGGGTATTTGCATATTAGAGTATAACAAAACAGGCTGCAATTCCATCTGAAAATGTATAATTTGGTAATTGACTTTACCTTTCGATTTTGAATATAAAGTTACTAGAGAACTGGGTTAAGTTGGCAAACAATATTCGTTTCTAAGAAAATTCATTATGAGAAGCTTGATTTATTAGATTTTTGAGAGTTGTTTAAGTATCTGGGGAGGGTTTACTTTTTAGTTTGGAAAATCTAATCAGGTAATTTTATAAATTCAGTTTAAATTGCTTAAAAGAATTTAACTAACTAAATTCATCAATCAGACTGATTGCTTATAGTACTTAAGTTTCTACAATTGGAGTTAATAAAAACATATACATAGAAAAACAAACAACCCAGTCGAAAAATGAGCAGAAGACCTGAACAGACATTTCTCCAAAGAAGACTTACAGATGGCCAACAAACACATGGAAAAATGCTCATTATTAGAGAGATGCAAATTAAAACAATTAAAACACTACAATGAGGTGTCACCTCACACTGGTCAGAATGCCCATCATCAAAAAATCCACAAACAATGAATCCTGGAGAAGGTGTGAAGAAAAGGGAACAACAGTTGGTGGGGATGTAAACTGATAAAACCACTATGGAGAATAGTTCCCTGGTGGCTCAGATGGTAAATAATCCTCCTCCAATGTGGGAGACCTGGGTTCAATTTCTGGGTTGGGAAGATCCCCTGGAGGAGGGCATAGCAATGCAGTATTCTTGCCTGGAGAATCCCCATGGACAGAGCAGCCTGCAGTCTTTGGGGTCACAAAGAGTCAGACATGACTGAGCACCTAAGCACAGCACACACCATGGGGATTTCTTAAAGTACTAACTAGGAGGTGGTGCCAGTGGTGAAGAATCTGCCTGCCAGTGCAGGAGTCATAAGAGACTAGGGTTTGATTCCTGGGTTTCGAAGATCCCCTGGAGCAGGGCATGGCAACCCACTCCAGTATTCTTGCCTGGAGAATCCCATGGACAGAGGAGCCTGGCGGGCTACAGTCCATGGGGTAGCAAACAGTCAGACATGACTGAAGTGACTTAGCACACACGCATGCCCCAGCAATCCCACTACTGGGCACATAGCCTGAGAAAACTGCAGTTGAAAAAGACACATGTGCCCCATTGCTCACTGCAGCAGTATTTACAGTAGCCAGGACACAGAAGCAATCTAGATGTCCATCGACAGATGAATGGATAAAGAAATTGTGGTACATATACACAATGGAACATTACTCAGCCATAAAAAGGAATGAATGTGAATCAGTTGTAGTGAGGTGGATGAACCTATGAAACTTTCAACCTATTATACATAGTGAAAAAAGTCAGAGAAAAACAAACATTTTATAATAACACAGAAACATGGGATGGAGAAAAATGGTACTGATGAACCTACATAATATTGTAAATCAGCTTCAATAACTTAATTTAAAAAAAATTTAGGAACTTCTCTGATGGTCCTGTGGTCAAGACTCCATGCTTCCAATGCAGGGGACGTGGGTAAAATTCCCGATCAGGGAACTCAGATCCTTTTGATGAGGGTGAAAGAGGAGAGTGAAAAAGCTGGCTTGAAATTCAACATTCAAAAAACTAAGATCATGGCCTCTGGTCCCATCACTTTATGGCAAATAGAATGGGAAAAACTGGAAGCAGTGACAGATTTTATTTTCTTGGGTCCAAAATCACTTGGACAGTGACAGCTTTTTCCAAAAGCAAAAGACAGTTACTCCTTGGAAGAAAAGTTATGATAAACCTAGACAGCACATTAAAAAGGAGAGACATCACTGTGCTGATAAAAGTCCATATAGTCAAAGCTGTGGTTTTTCCAGTGGTCATGTGTGGATGTAAGAGTTGGACCGTAAAGAAGGCTGAGCACCGAAGTATTGACGCTTTTGAACTGTGGTGTTGGAGAAGCCTCTTGAGAGTCCCTTGGACTGCAAGGAGATCCAACGAGTCCATCCTAAAGGAACACAACCCTGAATATTCATTGGAAGGACTGATACTGAAGTTGAAGCTCTAATACTCTGGCCACCTGATGCCAAGAGGCAACTCACTGGAAAAGATTCTGATGCTGGGAAAGATTGAAGGCAAAAGGAGAAGAGGGTGGAAGAGGATGCGATGGTTGGATCACATCACCAACTCAATTGACATCAATTTGAGCAAACTCTGGGAGACAGTGGAGGACAGATGAGCCTGGCATGCTGCAGTCCAGGGGGTTGCAAAGAGTTGGACAAAACTTAGGGACTGAATAACAGAAATATATTAATATATATCTCCTATTGGTTCCGTTTCTCTGTGTGCCATGTAACAAAGGGGCTAGGGGATTTCTATTATGACAAGGAAGAAGGGAAGGACAGATCCTGGGCGACTACTACTAAAAAGAACTTATAAAGTCCAGAAAGAGCAAAATGTTGTACAAGAAAGAAAATGTAGCCATGGTATTCTACTTGGCTCCCCAGTGACTGATATTTCATTTGATCATAATAAGTAAGTTCTGGGGACTTCCTTGGCTGTTCAGTGGTTAATATTCCTCACTGTTATTTGGCAGGAAACAACAGAATTCTGTAAAGCAATTATCCTTCAATTAAAATAATAAATAAAAAAATGTTTTAAAGTCTCTTCACTGTTAATGACTCCTCACTCATTGGAGGGGCAACAAGTTCGATCTGTGGTCAGGGAACTGGGATCCCACATGTTATGTGGCAAGGCTAAATTAGTAATAATAATAAGTAAACTCTGAAATATTGGTTTAACTGAAAATCATCATACAATTTGTGGGAGGGTAAAAGGAAGTAAATGAGGGACAACAGGTGGCTTTAAGGTGCTGAATGATCTTGAGTATTAGGACCTACTATAGACTGAACATTTATGTCCCAGCCCCCGCAACCCAACCAAATTCACATGTTGAAATCCTAACCCTTCATGTGATGCTATTACATGGGGGTGATTAGGTCATGAGGGTGGAGCCCTCATGAATAAGATTGGAGCCCTCGTGCTGTATCAGAGGCCCAGATGGCTGCCCCTCCTGCCGGGAGACGTTATAGTGAGCTGGCCCGGAGAGTGAGTCCTCACTGGACACTGTGTCTGCTGGTGCCTTGATCTTGGACTTTCCAGCTTCCAGAGTTTTGAGAGGTAAATTTCTTTCGATTGTAAGCCACCCAGTCTGTGCTATATTGTTATGGCAGCCCTAAGGGACGAAGATAGACTCAGTAGACAAGATCCACGGTGCTGAATGAAGAAGCAGCTGTGTCTGAAGCATTCTTAGATGAAATGATACGATGTCTTGGGGCCAGCGGTGGGAGGAAGTGGAAGGACAGGGTCTGGAAGTATAGGTGAAACGAGGCTGTTCATGAGTTGATCATGGCTGAAACGGGTGAGGGGTGTATGTGATTTATCATAATGTTCTCCCTACTCTCATATGTTGATGAACCTGTTCCCAGGGCAGCCGTGGAAATGCAGACATGGAGAACAGACTGGCCGACACAGGTGGCGAAGGAGAGGGTGGGACGAACTGAGAGAGTAGCACTGACACATATGCATTACGGTATGTGAAATTCGACAGCCAGTGGGAGTTTACTGTATGACGCAGGGAGCTCAAGTCTGGTGCTCTGTGATAACCTAGACAGTGGGATGGGGTGGGAGGGACGTTCTTGAGGGAGGGGACATACGTATATCTATGGCTGATTTATGTTGATTTATGGCAGAAACCAACACAATACTGTAAAGCAATTATCCTCCAATTAAAAATAAATAAATAGTGATAAAAAAGAAATGGCAGTGTTAAGTATCTACCAGGAGAAAGAATTAAAGTTTAGAAAGAAATGCTCAGGAATGGGAAGGAATGGAACAAGTAATTGCTGTTTTGAGTAGAAACTTCACTGTAAACAAAATTGTTGTTGTTCAGTCACCGAGTCTGGTCCAACTCTTTATGATCCCATGGACTGCAGCATGCCAGGCTCCCTGTCCCTCACCTTCTCCTGGAGCTCGCTCAAACTCATGTCCATTGCATCAGTGATGCCATCCAACCATCTCATCCTCTGTCGTCCCCTTCTCCTCCTGCCTTCAGTCTTTCCCAGCATCAGGGTCTTTTCCAATGAGTTGGCTCTTCGTATCAGGTGGCCAAAGTATTGGAGCTTGAGCTTCAGCATCAGTCCTTCCAATGAGTACTCAGGGTTGATTTCCTTTAGGATTGACTGGTTTGATCACCTTGCTGTCCATATTTTTAAAAATTATTATTAAAGAAATAATGATGAGGTTTTTTTCAAATCTAGAATAATGCTGGATGAAAAACATGGAAATCAGACTCTGAATTGCTATAATAAAGCACTTTCTAACGTTGGAAAAGTCCAGAATTATATAGACTGGGTCGCAGGATGATTTAAGGAGGACAAGAGGATCACATATCAGTGATGTTGTCAAAGGTGGTTCTGTGCTGGAGAGAAGTTGCTGCTGCTGCTACTGCTGCTAAGTCGCTTCAGTCGTGTCCGACTCTGTGCGACCCCAGAGTCGGCAGCCGACCAGGCTCCCCTGTCCCTGGGATTCTCCAGGCAAGAACACTGGAGTGGGTTGCCATTTCCTTCTCCAATGCATGAAAGTGAAGTCGCTCAGTCGTGTCCGACTCTCAGCAACCCCATGGGCTGCAGCCCACCAGGCTCCCCCGTCCCCAAGAACACTGGAGTGGGTTGTCATTTCCTTCTCCAATGCATGAAAGTGAAAAGTGAAAGTGAAGTCGCTCAGCCGTGTCCTACTCTTCGAGACCCCATGGACTGCAGCCCACCAGGCTCCTCCATCCATGGGATTTTCCAGGCAAGAGTACTGGAGTTGGGAGCCAGAGAAGTTAGGGGAGATGATTTCCAAGCAGGATGGCCAGGTTTAGCAAATAGAAATAGAGGACACCAGTTACATTGGAATTTCAGGTAAACAATAAAGTCGTCTTAAGTGCGAGTATGTCCCTTGGTGAGGACCTTATACGCTGGGACACAGTCATACTGGGTTGGCCAAAAAGATTGTTTCTGTTTTTCCATAAGATCTTACTATTAATGCAAGCTAAGAAATTCATTTGTCATATATCTTAATTCAAATTATACTGGTTGTCTTGCATTTTATCTGGCAATCCTATTTTTAAGATACCTAACTAAGCTAATATCTTATTTTTATGTAAGGGGCAGGGCTTCAGTTCAGTTCAGTTCAGTCGCTCAGTTGTGTCTGACTCTTTGCAACCCCACGAACTGCAGCACGTCGGGCCTCCCTGTCCATCACTAACTTCCGGAGTCCACCCAAACCCATGTCCATTGAGTCAGTGATGCCATCCAACCATCTCATCCTCTGTCATCCCCTTCTCCTCCTGCCCTCAATCTTTCCCAGCATCAGGGTCTTTTCAAATGAGTCAGCTCTTCGCATCAGGTGGCCAAAGTATTAGAGTTTCAGCTTCAATATCAGTCCTTCCAATGAATATTCAGGACCGATTTCCTTTAGGATGGACTGGTTGGATCTCCTTGCAGTCCAAGGGACTCTCAAGAGTCTTCTTCAACACCACAGTTCAAAAGTATCAAATCTTTGGCACTCAGCTTTCTATATAGTCCAACTCTCACATCCATACATGACCAATGGAAAAACCATGGCCTTGACTAGATGGACTTTTGTTGGCAAAATAATGTCTCTGCTTTTTAATATGCTGTCTAGGTTGGTCATAATTTTTTTCCAAGGAGTAAATGTCTTTTAATTTCCTGGCTGCAATCACCATCTGCAGTGATTTTGAAGCCCCCCAAAATAAAGTCAGCCACTGTTTCCACTGTTTCCCCATCTATGTGCCATGAAGTGATGGGACCAGATGCCATGATCTTAGTTTCCTGAATGTTGAGCTTTAAGCCAACGTTTTCACTCTCCTCTTTTACTTTCATCTAGATGCTCTTTAGTTCTTCTTCACTTTCTGCCATAAAGGTGGTGTCATCTGCATATCTGGGAGAAGACGATGGCACCCCACTCCAGTACTCCTGCCTGGAAAATCCCATGGATGGAGGAGCCTGGTAGGCTGCAGTCTGTGGGGTCACTAAGAGTCGGACACGACTGAGCGACTTCACTTTCACTTTTCACTTTCATGCATTGGAGAAGGAAATGACAACCCGCTCCAGTGTTCTTGCCTGGAGAATCCCAGGGACAGGGGACCCTGGTGGGCTGTTGTCTATGGGGTCGCACAGTCGGACAGGACTGAAGCGACTTAGCAGCAGCAGCATCTGCATATCTGAGGTTATTGATATTTCTCCCAGCAATCTTGATTCCAGCTTGTGCTTCCTCCAGCCCAGTGTTTTTCATGATGTACTCTGCATATAAGTTAAATAAGCAGGGTGACAATATACAGCCTTGACGAATTCCTTTTCCTATTTGGAACCAGTCTGTTGTTCCATGTCCAGTTCTAACTGTTGCTTCCTGACCTGCATACAGGTTTCTCAAGAGGTAGGTCAGGTGGTCTGGTATTCCCATCTCTTTCAAAATTTTCCAGTTTATTGTAATCCACACAGTCAAAGGCTTTGGCATAGTCAATAAAGTAGAAATGGATGTTTTTCTGAAACTCTATAGCTTTTTCAATGATCCAGCGGATGTTAGCAATTTGATCTCTGGTTCCTCTGCCTTTTCTAAAACCAGCTTGAACATCTTACCCATGTTCAAATCTGTAAATACAAAAGAAATGTTAGCATTCCTCTCTTGCTAAAACTAACTGCTTACAGTGAGTGATTAAGGTGAAGGAAACAACAGGTTGAATAAAATGGCAGCTTGAAGCCTATTTTCTGGGTTCTTTTCTCTAAACTCAAAGAGAACTTGAGATTGGGTTATTTAGACATCCGTTGCTGAGTATAATCTGTATTGAGCCTATAGTTTCTTGCTTCATTCGTACTTTTCTTGTTTAACGCAAAGGTAATGCAGAGTTGATTTGGAAAAACTGGAATTCACAGGAGCATCACTACAGGCAGGGGTTGAGCTAGGAAGCACGTGGACATGAGGAATGAGGCTGTGCCGACATGTTCCATCCACCCACGCTCAGGAACAGAGGGAATCATATTCAAGGTCCGTGTCTTGGGTGCTTTCATTCATCCAGAGTGAGTCAAAGAGGCCTCCCTGGAGGAGGCAGCATGGACACTGGATCTCTAAGAGGGTTTCCCACACGAAAAGGGGAAGAGGGCATTCCACAAAGAGGAGAGAGCTGGAGGGATAACAGAGTTGCAGGGTGGGAGATATGGACACCTTGGAAAGATGTTATAGCACCAGATGAGGGGATAGAGGTACACAGGATGAGTCTGGAGATGGTGAAGGATCTTAGGGACCTTCAGTGAGATTGGGACTTAGCCCTGTAGGCACTGGGCAGTCTGTAAAGACGTACATGAAGATGATACCAGCTACCACACTGTTCTCTTTTCTACTGTCTTCCCAAGGGTGGTCACTTAGTCTCAAAAACACGCACACGGAAGGACTTTCTTGGTGGTCCAATGGCTCAGACTCTGAGCTCCCAATGCAGGGAGCCTGGGTTCAATTGCTGGTCAAGGAACTAGACCCACATGCTGCAACTAAGAGTTCGCAAGCCATTCAACCAGAAGATCCTACACGCGGCGACGAAGACTGAAGATTCCTGGGCCGCAATGAGACTCGGCACCGTCAAATACATAAATAATAAATATATTAAAAAAAAGGAACACAGAGAATTGGAGGGCACTACAGTGGGAAGCATCCCTTAAAATGCAAATTAACTAAACGAGGAAATGGCCGCAGAGAGAAGTCAGAGAACTGGTCAGTGGTGGCGTTGGGTGGAGCTGGGTCTCTTGATTCCTTTTCCGAACTGTTTCTTCAAATGGGGATGTAGGCTGTACGCACTGGGAAGGGAGCACCTTTCTCACTGTATTCCTAGAAGACACATATTCTAGTGGGCACCAATCTCTATAAAATGCAATGGAAATGGGACTTCCTGGCGCTGGGCAGGGGCCCTGTACCCAGTATGGTGTTCAAGCCATCCCCTAGGCATAATTATAAGAACACGGTTCTGAGAGGCGGGCCCAGAGGGTGATGTAGGCTGTGACTGTGAAAACGTGGTTTATCCATATGCAGCCAGGCGGCTCATGGGGCACTCAACCCCAATTCTGGCCTCATTAACTCTGCTCTCCTGCTTTCACTTCCCCTAATGAAAGCTCTGAGAGGGAGTCACGTGCCCCTCAGAGGGTGTTGTGGTTAACAAGCCTGATGAAGTTTGCAGAGGACGGTGTCCCCGTGACCCAGCTGCCATTTCGTACGCGGTGGCCAGCTCCTTTCTCCGCAACTTCTCAGCTCAGCCTTGTGGAAACCGAACACAGCTGTCGGCTTCTAGGAGCCTCACGGTTGCCATGGGTTACATGCATTCAAAACTGAGGATGGAACCAAAACAGGCCTTTAAATATCAGCCTTCAACGGGGAGCTAAAAGAAGCGCTCCAACACCTTTAACGAAATCAGGTGACATCATGATGAAGACGCTGCCTGGAGCCTGGATGTGTCAACAGCTGCTAAAAATACCCTCTCTCTAAGGCACTTGCAAGTCATGGTAAATACTCAGGAACAGGAGAGAGGATGCCTGTAACTTCAGCCCCGTGCTGGCTAGCCAATCCGGTCCCTGCTGACCGCATGCAGTCACCAGCCCTTGAAACTGGGCATGCGTGAGTGAAAATGTGCTGTGAGGAAACTGGCTAGAAGCAATGGGTAGAGGCACAAACGTTGATACCTCCCCTCATATATCAAAATTAATTCCTGAAAGTTGAAACAATTAGAAGAAAGAGCAAATATGACCTTCCGATGGCCCCTAAGTGTCAAAGAATACAAACAGAAGAAATCACAAAGAAAAGGAGAGCTTTATTTTTAAAAAAGTAAAAGCCTTAGCTTTTTTTCTGACAAATGTTAATTTTAAAAAGGAAAAGAAATTATATTCATGCCAGATACTCTGCTAGGTACTTTTTATAAGCCTTTTTTTTTTCCTTTTGAGAAATGTATTTTTATTTAGATATAATTGAGGACTCCGGCAGTTAGTGATGGACAGGGAGACCTGGCGTGCTGCGGTTCATGGGGTCTCAAAGAGTTGGACATGACTGAGTTAATGAACTGAACTGAATTGGGGACTTCCTGGTGGTCCAGTGGTTAGGACTCGGTATTTCATTGCCAGGGACCTGGGTTCAGTCTCTGAGGAGGGAACTAAGATCCTGCAAGCCATGTAGTATGGCCAAGAAAAAAAGGAAATTAGCATATAATATTGTGCAGATTTAAGGTAAAGTGCTGATTTGATATACAGCAACATTATTACCACCATGGTGTTAGCTAACACCTCTATCATGTCACATAATTATTTTGCTTTTTTGTGGTGGGAATAATTAGGTTCTGTTTTCTTAGCAACTTTGAAGCTTATGAAACAGTCTTGTGGTCTCTGCTTCAGGATTTATTTATTTACTAGTTGCAAGTTTGTAAGAAGCTTTAATTTTTAAAAAAATCATAGGGACTTCCTTGGTGTCCAGTGGTTAAGAATCTGCCTGCCAATACAGGGGACACTGTTTCAGTCCCTGGTCCAGGAAGATCCCACGTTCCGCATGCCACAATTACTGAGGCCACGTGCTACAATGAAGACCCAGTGCAGTCAAAAATAAAGTAAATAAAAATGACTTGTGTAAAGAAGCATAGATATAAATAAAATTTAAAACCACACAAAATGGGAAATTATTTTCCATAACGAGTATATATAAAATACACCCAAAATTGATAATATGGATAATATGCTAATACTCCAGTAACAGAATGGCAATTTTCAGAAGAAATACAGATGGGTAATAAACATTAAAGTGTTCATTCTCACTAGTGATCAAAGAAAAGCAAATTAAAACCACCATTAAAAGTTTCGAACGGCTGGGAGGACCAACCCCACATCCAAGGAGCAGCGGCTGCGCGGGCGCCCGAGGGCCTAGAGGAGCTGTCCCACGTTGAAGGTCAGGAAGGGCGACGGTGAGGAGATACCCCTTGTCCAAGGTAAGGAGCAGTGGCTGTGCTTTGCTGGAGCAGCCGTGAAGAGATACCCCACGACCAAGGTAAGAGAAACCCAAGTAAGATGGTAGGTGTTGCAAGAGGGCATCAGAGGGCAGACACACTGAAACCATACTCACAGAAAACTAGTCAATCTAATCACACTAGGACCACAGCCTTGTCTAACTCAATGAAACTAGGCCATGCCCGTGGGGCAACTCAAGACGGGCGGGTCATGGTGGAGAGGTCTGACAGAATGTGGTCCACTGGAGAAGGGAATGGCAAACCACTTCAGTATTCTTGCCTTGAGAACCCCGTGAACAGTATAAAAAGGCAAAATGATAGGATACTGAAAGAGGAACTCCCCAGGTCAGTAGGGGCCCAATATGCTACTGGAGATCAGTGGAGAAATAACTCCAGAAAGAATGAAGGGATGGAGCCAAAGCAAAAACAATACCCAGCTGTGGATGTGACTGATGATAGAAGCAAGGTCCGATGCTGTAAAGAGCAATATTGCATAGGAACCTGGAATGTCAGGTCCACGAATCAAGGCAAATTGGAAGTGGTCAAACAGGAGATGACAAGAGTGAATAACAACATTCTAGGAATCAGCGAACTGAAATGGACTGGAATGGGTGAATTTAACTCAGATGACCATTTTATCTACTACTGTGGGCAGAAATCCCTCAGAAGAAATGGAGTAGCCATCATGGTCAACAAGAGAGTCCAAAATGTAGTACTTGGATGCAATCTCAAAAATGACAGAATGATCTCTATTCATTTCCAAGGCAAACCATTGAATATCAGAGTAATCCAAGCCTATGCCCCAACTGGTAACGCTGAAGAAGCTTAAGTTGAACGGTTCTATGAAGACTTACAAGACCTTTTAGAACTAACACCCCCAAAATACGTCCTTTTCATTTTAGGGAACTGGAATGCAAAAGTAGGAAGTCCAGAAACACCTGGAGTAACAGGAAAATTTGGCCTTGGAGTATGGAATGAAGCAGGGCAAAGGCTAATAGAGTTTTACCAAGAGAATGCACTGGTCATAGCAAACACCCTCTTCCAACAACACAAGAGAAGACTCAACACATGGACATCACCAGGTGGTCAGCACCAAAATCAGATTGATTATATTCTTTGCAGCCAAAGATGGAGAAGCTCTACACACTCAGCAAAAACAAGACTGGGAGCTGACTGTGGCTCAGATCATGAGCTCCTTATTGCCAAATTCAGACTTAAATTGAAGAAAGTAGGCAAAACGACTAGACCATTCAGGTATGACCTAAATCAAATGTCAGTAAAGCACTTACTTTAAAAATAGATGATATGCAGATATCAGCATCAGTGGAAACAGTGTCAGACTTTATTTTTTTGGGCTTCAAAATCACTGCAGATGGTGACTGCAGCCATGAAATTAAAAGACGCTTACTCCTTGGAAGAAAAGTTATGACCAACCTAGATAACATATTCAAAAGCAGAGACATTACTTTGCCAACAAAGGTCCGTCTAGTCAAGGCTATGGTTTTTCCAATGGTCATGTATGGATGTGAGAGTTAGACTGTGAAGAAGGCTGAGCGCCGAAGAATTGATGCTTTTGAACTGTGGTGTTGGAGAAGACTCCTGAGAGTCCCCTGGACTGCAAGGAGATCCAACCAGTCCATTCTGAAGGAGATCAGCCCTGGGATTTCTTTGGAAGGAATGATGTTAAAGCTGAAACTCCAGTACTTTGGCCACCTCATGCGAAGAGTTGACTCATTGGAAAAGACTCTGATGCTGGGAGGGATTGGGGGCAGGAGGAGAAGGGGACGACAGAGGATGAGATGGCTGGATGGCATCACTGACTCAATGGACGTGAGTCTGAGTGAACTCCAGGAGTTGGTGATGGACAGGGAGGCCTCACGTGCTGTGATTCATGGAGTCGCAGAGTCGGACACGACTGAACTGAACTGAACTGAAGGCAAATTTTAGGGCTTTCCAGGTAGTGCTAGTGGTAAAGAACCCGCCTGCCGATGCAGGAGACCTAAGAGATGCGGGTTCAATCCCTGAGTCAGGAAAACCCCTTGGGGGAGGGCACAGCAAGCCACTCCAAATTCTCACGTGGAGAATTCAATGGACAGAGGAGACTGGAGGACTATAGCCCACAGGGTTGCACAGAGTCAGACACGACTGAGTGACTTAGTATGCAGACACAAGGCAAAGTTTCAAAACTGTTTGCTACAATTCAAGTCAACAATGTTGTGTTTTTTGATGGTAACAATTCATAGCTGATGGCAAGGTAAACAGAGGAAAGTTTTCTGGAAAGCAGCTTGCAATGTACATCTAGTCTAAAAGATTCTAAAAATGTTCTACTCTTTGACCTGGGAATTACACTTCTGTGGAAATTAGCAGACCAGTTTATGTGCAAGGATGTCCATATGTCCACCACTCATAATAGCAAAGTAACTGAAGCAGCTCAAATATGCAAATACACTGGTACAATCATGGAAAAGAAAAAAAATCTACTGTAAGCATAAAATACACCCTGCACTTCAAAGACAGTATGACGAAAGAATGTAAAATAACACATAAATAATTTTAGATTGATTTCATACAGTAGTCAATATGTTAAGGTTAAATATTGGGTTGGATAAAATATATTATTATATAATGGGTTACAGAAATTGGGTTTAATAAAAGATTAAAATTAATTTCACCAAATTCTTTTTACATTTTTTTTTTTGGCCATACTGTGTGGCTTGTGGGATCTTAGTTCCCCGACCAGGTACTGAACCTTGGCCCCGTTAGTGAAAGTGCCAAGCCTTTCACTGGACCACCAGGAACATTCCCTCTTTTTGCTTTTTTAATGTGGCTTCTAGAAAAATTAAAATCATACACGTGTATTTAGATTCATGCTCGCATGTGTGGATTGCATCGTATTTCTATAACAGTGCTTCGGAGCAGGGCTGTGAGTCCTTCCAGGAACTTGTCCTAACCTCTCTTCCACCCCAGTTTATCCTTCCCACTCTAATCTTCCCCTTTCTCTTTTTTTTTCTACATTTTATACTCTTTCAACAAGGTACTACATTTTATATTTTTTCAACCAGCTTACTTCTACTATTAGACAGGAAGAATACTAGTCAACATTTTTTAAGACCAGTTAAATGCCAAGCACTTTACCTTCTTATGTCATATAACGGCCCCTCCCTCCAATATACTGTAAGGTAGGTACTGTTATTGGCACAGAGAAGTTAAGTACATGCCGAAGGTCACACAGCTAGTAAACAGAGAGACCAGGGTTCAAACAGCCAGTAAGAGCTTCCCTGGTGGCTCAGTGGGTAAAGCATCTGCCTGAAATGCAGGAGGCCTGAGTTTGATTCCTGGGTTGGAAAGATCCCCTGGAGAAGGAAATGGCAACACACTCTGGTATTCTTGACTGGAGAATCCCCTGGGTAGAGGAGCCTGGTGGGCTACAGTCCATGGGGTCACAAGAGTCAAACACACCTTAGCGACTAAACCACCACCCGCCTATCTTTCAAGCCCTTCTATTCTACGTTGCATAAGGAAAAATGGGAGATTGGGAAATCTGAATAGAAAGCTCTTTGAAAAAATTGATTGTGTTTCCCTATTTGTACTGCCAGCTGGTCCTGGAGGAGATGTTGCTCCAGCTTAAAAGCTTGGTCAGCTTCTAAATGAATCCATCAGTGCTGTGGGCGAAACGGTGCCTTCCTAAAACTGGTATACGAGGCTCTAACTCCCAATGTGGTGGTATGTAGAGGCAGGGCCTTTGTGAACTGATGAGATTTAGACGAGGTCACAAGAGGGCAGAGGAGGAAATGGTTGGAGGGCATCACCAACTCAATGGACAGGAGTCTGAGAAACTCTGGGAGACAGGGAAGCCTGGCATGTTGCAGTCCGTGGGCCTGCAAAGAGCTGGACATGACTTAGCGACTGAACAACAGTGGCCTGAGAGGGTGGGGCCCCGTGATGGGATTAGTGTCCTTACGCGCTACATGCAGAGCTAGCTCTCTCCCCCTCCATGAGAGCACACAGCCAGGAGGCAGGAGTCTGCAAGCCAGGAGGCAGGGGTCTGCAAGCCAGGAAGAGGGCCCTCACCGAGAATCCAGACCAGGCCCCAGCCTCCAGAGCCGTGAGAAAGGAAGCTTCTGTTGCTCGAGCCACGCAGTCTGTGGGATTCTGTTATGACGGCCCTTCAAGACGAGGACAGCTTTTGAGTTGAGTCGCTGCTCCTAGGAGCACACCTTGGGAACTTCCTCCTCACTGGGAGCCTACTGAAGAGGCTTTCAGCTTTGGACGATGCGGACAAGCCGGGAAGAAAGGGTAAAAGAGGACCTAGAGATTTCACGTGGAAGGAGACAGAGGCATGACCTAGCTGGGAGGGGGCAGAAATGCTGGGCTGCAAACTGTTGACTCCAGGGAGGCCCCTGGTGATCCCTAGGGATTAGGACTTGGAGCTTTCACTGCCATGGCCCAAATTTCAATCCCTGTTCGGTCAAACTCAGATCCCACAAGCCGTGGAAAGAGGCCAAAAAGAAAAATGACTGTCTAAAGCAAAAACAATACTAATAGTTGTGGGCACATATAGGGGTAGAACATAGGACAGCAACGAGCATGAGGATTGGCGGGAACATAGATAGGGTAAAAGTAAAAGGGTGAAAAATACATATCATGAAAACACCGGGGAGGGGTAATTAGGGGCTTTGGGAAGGCCATGTACACACTGCTATACTTAAATAGATAACCAGCAAAAACCTACTGTGGAGCACATGGAACACTGCCCAGTGAGACGTGTCAGCCTGGATGGGACGGGGGTTTGGGGGAGAATGGATACATGTATACGAATGGCTGAGTCCCTTCACTGTCCACCTGAAACTATCACAGTGTTGTTAATCAGCCGTACCCCAATACAAAACACTTCTGCTGTTAAAAGAAAAATGAAAAATAAAGTGAAAAAAATATATATGTCATGAAAACACTAATCATAAGAAAACTAGAGTGTCTATATCAATTTCAGACAAAATAAATTTCAGCCTCAATAAGTTTAAAAGGATTGAAATTACATGAAGTATGACCTCTGACCACAATGAAATTAAATTATAAACCAATACCAGAAATGTATTTGAGAAATTCCCAAATACTTGGAATTTAAATAATACACTTCTAAATAACTCATGGAGAAAAGAAGTTCTCTGGTGTGGTCCTGCTGACCACACCAGTTGGCCAAGAAGTAAATAAATAAAGTAACAAAATGCTTCAAAAAAAATGATCAAACCTCTGGAGGTTGTGGGAAGCATCAAAGGTGTAGCTGGCTGAACAGAAGTGCAGGTGGCTTTATGGCTGGCGTCTGATGAGTGGGGACGACTCTGCAAAGGACTTTGGTCTTAACTCACGGCATCTGTGCTCACCCCAGGTAGGTAGTGTCAGAACTGAATCGTGTTTGAGGACACCAGTGGTTATCAAAGAACTGGTGTTGGAGCATGTCAACTAAGGCCCCAGACATGACAGAGCAAAGACTAGCAGTCCCCAGGCTGCTTTTTCCAAATCCTGACCCAGGGAATCTGCGAGCATAATAAAGTGACCGTGGCTTCATGTCACTTTGGGTTGGTTGATTTCACCATCATAGATAAATGGACCCATGGGGTCCACCTTGTGAGCTATAAGGGCCAGAGATCACGTACGAAATCAGCTCATTCGGGGCCTGACACAGCAAGTCAGAAACAGTGACTCTTACCCTGATCATTTTAACAAGTGAGAGGATGGTGGGAATTCCCTGGCAGTCCAGTTGTTGGGACTCCCCACTTGCACTGCCAGGGGTCCAGATTTGATTCCAGGTCGGGGAACTAGAACCCCACAGCCTAAAAATAAAGTGAGAGAATTGTACCCAACTAGCTGTATTTTGGTGGGTCAGTGGTAAAGAACCCCTCTGCCAATGCAGGAGACGCACATTCCATCCCTGGGTCGGGAAGATCCCCTGAAGGAAATGGCAGCCTACTCAAGTATTCTTGCCTGGGGAAATCCTCTGGACAAAGGAGCCTGGCAGGCTACAGTCCATGGGGTCACAAAAGAGTTGGACACGACTTATCGACTAAACACCAAAGCTGTATTTCGCCCCATCAATCTTGACCCCTTACTCCACTGGCCGCAGCCCTTCCAGGAAATCTTAGAGTCAAGCCCGTGTAGCAAAGATCCTCCCCACAAGCCCCGGTCACATTGTTCTCCTGCAAGTGATGAGCGTGCCAGCGTAGGGTCTGGAGCCAGCGCCCTTTTGCCTGCCTCTTTCATCTTTGCCTTTCAGAAGCCAAGATCCATTTTGATCTGGGGTTGACCCTACACTTATTCTGCAGGCTCTCTATGTATCCAGGCTCATCAGACTCCTGCAGAGTGTGGGTGGGTGGGGGTGGTGTAGGTGAGGAATCCACTCAGCCCATCAGGAATGTAAACGGCTTATCTGTTAACTCCCAGTCCCCTTGCCACAGCCGGTGGAATCTTGCCAAGGAACCACATCACTCTGTGTTCTGACTTGCCACAGACGCAGAACAAAGGTTCTCCACCCTCTCGTTGGGGTTATTAGGTAGTCAAGACCCCACCCACTCACTCTCCCTGTGAGTGTCTCCTGCCAAATGGTTCTCCCCCTCTGATGTTTTTTCTCTTCACATTTAATCACGAAACAATTGTAGTCACAAAGACCTGGATTCCAAGATCAAACAAGCCGAAGTTCGTAACCACAGAAATGAACTATCCCATGAGATGAACACAGTCTTCAGATGAATACAGCGAGGAGCTTCCTATGACATTCAAGCTCACAGCATCGTGGGAAAGTTGTCTGGTGCGCCTAACAGCTAGGCAAGTCAGTGAGGGCTGGACTTGGCAGAGGAAAAGCCGGACTGCCCCACGTTGCATGTGCTAAGTTGCTCAGTCATGTCTGACTCTGCAATGCCATGGACTGTAGACCGCCAGGCTCCTCTGTCCATGGGATGCTCCAGGCAAGAATACTGGAGTGGGTTGCCATTTTCTACTCCAGGGGATCTTCCCGACCTAGGGATCGAACCTGTGTCGCTTATGCCTCCTCATTGGCAGGCAGATTCTTTACCATGTTCCATGATCCACACAAATGCTGAAAGGACTTCGCTGGTGGCTCAGACAGTAAAGAATCTCCCTGTGATGCGGGAGACCCAGCTTCGATCCTTGGGTCGAGAAGAGCCCCTGGAGAAGGAAATGGCACCCCACTTCGGTATTCTTGCCTGGAGCATCCCATGGACAGAGGAGCCTGGCGGGCTACAGTCCATGGGATTGCAGAGTCAACTGAGCGACTGATCCTTTCAAGCACATCGCTGGACTGGGAACGCTTTCACGTGTGTCCACCAGGGGTCAACACTGAGTAAGCACCTGCAGGCGCCAGACACAGTTCTGACAATTGCATCTGCACTAAATAAACCAGTCCATTCTAAAGGAGATCAGCCCTGGGTGTTCTTTGGAAGGAATGATGCTAAAGCTGAAACTCCAGTACTTTGGCCACCTCATGTGAAGAGTTGACTCATTGGAAAAGACTCTGATGCTGGGAGGGATTGGGGGCAGGAGGAGAAGGGGATGACAGAGGATGAGATGGCTGGATGGCATCACCGACTTGATGGACATGAGTTTGAGTGAACTCCGGGAGATGGTGATGGACAGGGAGGCCTGGCGTGCTCGATTCATGGGGTCGCAAAGAGTCGGACACGATGGGGCGACTGAACTGAACTGAACTGAAGTAAAATTTTCCTCAAAACAACCATGTGGAGTAAATACCCTTATGGTTCTCATTCTATGGATGAGCAAATAGAGGCTTGGGGGATTAATCCAGGGCCACTGAGTCAAAACAAGACAAAGCTAGGATTTGCACCGAGTCTGTTCAATATGAAAATCTAGGGACTTCCCTTGTGATCCAGTGGCTAAGACTCCGTGCTCCCAACGCTGGGGGTCCGGGTTTGATCCCTGGTCAGGGAACTAGATCGCACTTGCCGCAACTAAGGCCTTGTTCACAAGAATCTGCTGCAGCAAAGACCTGGAACAGGCACATAAATAAATATTTAAAAAAGGAAAAGTCTAACCTCCCAGTTACCAGCCTGTGCCACATCCTCTGTTATAAAGGCCAGACAGTGACCCTGCTGCCTGGGTACACAGAAAATTAAACGTGCTGAGCGCCGCGGACCTCGACTGAAGCCCTGTTCTGTATGGTGAACTGTGTTGTGTGTTGTGCAGCATAAAAAATAAACAAGAAGATAGCTCATTAGGTAGCACAGAAACCGCAGGTCTTTCTTCTTTTATGATTATTGTATAGAATGTTACGATAAATCCCTGCTCCTGCCTGCACAGAGCTCTCAAGACGGTCAGCTGTAGGCACTTGGGACATCCTCTTAGCACGAACGTAAAACGTGCAAGTCGCTCAGTCGCGTCAGACTCTTTGCAACCCCATGGACTATACAGTGCATGGAATTCTCCAGGCCAGAATACTGGAGTGGGTAGCCTTTCTCTTCTCCAGGGGATCTTCCCAACCCAGGGATCGAACCCAGGTTTCCTGCATTGCAGGCGGATTCTTTACCAGCTGAGCCACCAGGGAAGACCTTAGCTTGAAAGTCCACGCCAAAGGACTATTAAGGCTCGAATTGATCCCCTGCAAAAGGCTATGTTGGGGTTTCCCTGGCGGCTCAGCGGTAAAGAGTCCACCTGCCAATGCAGGAGGCACGGGTTCAATCCCTGATCCAGGAAGATACCACACGCCTCGGAGCAACTAGGCCCGTGTGCACCACAACTATTGAGCCTGTGCCCTAGAGCCTGGGAGCTGCAACTGCTGCAGCCCACACGCCCTGGAGCCTGAGCTCCACAACAAGAGAAGCCCACACACCGCAAAGAAGGGTAGCACCCACGGACCACAGCGAGAGAAAAGCAGCGAAGACCCAGCACAGCCCGAAATAAATAAATAAAATTATTATTATTTTTAAAAAGGTTATTGTTGACTCCTGACAGGCGTGGAGGGAAGACCATGTGAAGAGACTCAGGGAGGAGGCAGCCATCTAGTGAGTTGGCCAGAAAAGTTCGTTCCCGTTTTTCCGGAGGATGTTATGGAAAAACCTGAACCAAAGTTTTTGGCCAAACCAATACAAGCCAAGGACAGAGCCCTGGAGGCTGTGCCTGACGGCCCTCAGGAGGAGACAGCCCTACAGGCATCTTGAATTTGGACTTCTAGCCTCCAGAACAGTAAGACAATACATTTCTGGTCTTTGAGCTTCATAGTTTATGGTTTTTTGTGGTGGTGGCTCTAGAGAATCGACACAGATTTGGGCATGGGTGTCTGTGAATGTGACCTTCTGTGGAAACGCAGTCTCTGTCTGTGAAATTGAGATGTAAATTAAGGGAATTTCCTGGCGGTCTAGTGATCAGAACTCTGGATCCCAGGTTGGATCTTGGGAGCAATCCCACGGACAGAGGAGCCTGGCAGGCTACAGTCCACGGGGTCGCAGAGTCAGACACAGCTCAAGCGACCTAGTATACACGCAGGGTAAGATCCTGCAAATCACATGACCGTAGTCAGAAGAAAAGGAAAAAGATGTAAATTAAGACCCCTAGTGGCTCAGAGGGTAAAGCGTCTGCCTGCAATGTGATTTGATCCCTGGGTGGGGAAGATCCCCTGGAGAAGGAAATAGCAACCTACTCCAGTCCTCTTGCCTGGAAAATTCCACGGACGGAGGAGCCTGGTGGGTTACAGTCCATGCAATCACTGAGTCTTACATGACTGAGCAACTTCACTTCAAGATGAGGTCCTATTAGAGTGGTGAGTAAAAGTCGCTCAGTTGTGTCTGACTCTTTGCAACCCCATGGACTGCAGCACGCCAGGCTTCCCTGTCCACCACCAACCCCTGGAGTTTACTCAAACTCATGTCCATCGATTTGGTGACACCATTCAACCATCTCATCCTCTGTCATCCCCTTCTCCTCCCACCTTCAATCCTTCCCAGCATCAGGGTCTTTTCAAATGCGTCAGGTCACATCAGGTGGCCAAAGTATTGGAGTTTCAGCTTCATCATCAGTTCTTCCAATGAATATTCAGGACTGATTTCCTTTAGGATGGACTGGTTGGATCTCCTTGCAGGCCAAGGGACTCTCAAGAGTCTCCTCCAACACCACAGTTCAAAAGCATCAATTCTTCAGTGCTCAGCTTTCTTTATAGTCCAACTCTCACGTCCATACATGACTACTGGAAAAACCATGGCCTTGACTAGATGGACCTTTGTTGGCAAAGTAATGTCTCTGCTTTTTAATATGCTGTCTAGGTTGGTCATAGCTTTTCTTCCAAGGAGCAAGCCTACAAGCAGGCTTAGTAGGATTCTTGCTAAAACTGAGGGGCTGGAGGGGACCAAGGTAAACGCCTCATTGAAAGGAGGGCTCAGAGAAACTTGGCCAAACTAAAGTTTGGTTAAGGAGAGCGTTTTGTCAACACAGCTGCACTGAGAAGCACGTGAAACTAGCAGTCCAGTGGTGGAGACTCTGCTTTCCAATGCAGGGGTGCAGCTTCGAACCCTGGCAGGGAGCTAGGGCCCCACATGCTGGGCTGTGGGGTGTGGTCAAAAATTCAAAACAAAAACGCAGGGTGGGAACTAGAGGGCTAAATATGGGTAGAATGCAAATATAAACAGTGTTGTATAATACCTGTAGTTATGTGTGATACATGCTGCTGCTGCTGCTGCTGCTAAGTCGCTTCAGTCGTGTCCGACTCTGTGTGACCCCATAGACGGCAGCCCACCAGGCTCCCCCATCCCTGGGATTCTCCAGGCAAGAACACTGGAGTGGGTTGCCATTGCTTTCTCCAATGTAGGAAAGTGAAAAGTGAAAGTGAAGTCGCTGAGTCTTGTCCGACTCTCAGCGACCCCATGGACTGCAGCCTACCAGCCTCCTCCATCCATGGGATTTTCCAGGCAAGAGTACTGGAGTCGGGTGCCATTGCCTTCTCCGTGTGATACATAATACATATTTATAGATAATGTTTTATATATACTCTAATACTTTTGACCATTATTTTTCTTTTCTCTAAGTAGATTTGATTGATGATCAAGAAACCTAAGACTTAGCTTAGCAGAAACCATATTTAAATTTTCAATCTCTTATTTCCTGAGAAGTTAGCATTTTGTTTAGTACTGATGAAATCTCATGACAACACATCCAGGATTTAGACAGTTTGGGCCTAAAATTTTCTGAAAGATTATACCACAACGGTTGTGAAATCAGTCTCATTAATCTTTGACAAACTGTGGAGAAAGGACGAGGCCCTGAAAGGTCAGACGTGGGCAAAGTCTGTCCCAGTTATCCAGAGTCTAGTTCCAGTCATCAAGCATTCAGTTATTCAGCGATGTGACTTAGGCATACGCAGAAAATAGCTGGAACCATGAAGAACACAGAGGCGTACATTCCGCTAAAGCCAGGAAAGTGGTTCACAAGGGGGCTCCTCTCAGGAGGGATGCATACTGGGTGTCTCTGGGAGTCCCCCAGCACCCGGCTTACCGACTATGGGCAGTGCTGTGAGTGTTTGATTTGTATGGTTATTAATTATTTATAGTTTATGTCTTTTTTTGGTATGTGTATAATACCATATACTTAAAGGTTTAAAAAAATAATTTGTCTTAATTTTCAAGAAAGGAGAAATTAAAGAGGAGGCTTTCAGGAATCACACCCTAAAATAATTCTTGAAAAAAAAAATACTTGAGGGGCTTCCCTCATGGCTCAGTGGCAGCGAATCCACCTGCCAATGCAGCAGGCACAGGTTCGATCCCTGGTCTAGGAAGATCCCACATGCCAAGGAGCAACTAAGATTGTGCACCACAAGCACTGAGCCTGTGCTCTAGAGCCTGGGAGCCACAACTGCTGAGCCCACGTGCTGCAACTCCTGACGTCCCTGCACGCTAGAGCCCGCGCTCTGCAACAAGAGAAGCCACAGTGAGAGGCCCTCACACCACAACTGGAGAGGAGCCCCCGCTTGTCACCACTAGAGAAAAGCCTGTGCAGCAACACAGACGCAGCACAGCCAAAAATAAATAAAGTCAAAAATAAACAAGCTAATAAAAAAATTCTAGGACAAGTTACTGAGGACACGGAAAGATAGTGGGGATGCTAGGAGTTGGCACGGTTCTTTTGGAACAAGTTGAGTCCCAAACAGCTGAGTTTTGTTTTTGTATGGAGTTCCTAGACTAGTGGGTCATGAATTGTAGAAAGCAGTTGACAAGATCTTTCATGATATCCCCATGGACCGTACAGAAATGTGGGCTGGACCAGAGAAAGCTTATCTGCAGGATACTGAGGTTGGCTTGCTGTGGATGGTATAAAACATGGCTGAAAATGTTTTGATACTTTTCCTGTAGAGAGATAAAGTCCATGCAGTGTTATCCCATTAAATGCCTAACAACCGGATTTCTAAAGGGAGAAGTCCTGATTTGCAGTGTTTCCCAATTTCTGTGGTGTAAATACTTCCACTGTGACTTATTTCAAGTCAGTGTTTGATTTGCAAAATTTCTGACAATGTTGCTGGCCAGTCTGAGCAGGCTTTATTACACTGCTGGGCCTATGTCTTCTCTTGGATTTGACAGGTTGATTAAGAGTCCAGTGCAAAGATATAGAAAAGAAACTTACAGTTACCAAGGGGGAAAGCGAGGGAAGGGGAGTAGGGGAGAGGAAATATTTGGGAAACCGGAGTTGGTACATACACACTACCATATATAAAATAAAAACTAATAAAAGCCTAGAGCTACAGTGGTTCAGACGGTAAAGGATCTGCCCACAATGCAGGAGACCCGGGTTTGATCCTTGGGTCAGGAAGATCCCCTGGAGAATGAAATGGCAACTCACTCCAGTATTCTTGCCTGGAGAATTTCATGTACAGAGCAGCCTGACAGGCTACAGTCCACAGGATTGCAAGAGTCAGACACAACTGAGCAACTAACATTTTCACTTTTCTTTTCAATAAAGATCTACTATATAACAGAGGGGATTCTACCCAATACTCTGTAATGTTGACAGTCCCTTGGACTGCAAGATCAAACCAGTCAGTCCTAAAGGAAATCAACCCTGAATATTCATGGGCTGGACTGATACTGAAGCTGAAGCTCCAATACTTTGACCACCTGATGCGAAGAGCCGACTCATTGGAAAAGACCCTGATACTGGGAAAGATTGAGGCAAGAGGAGAAGGGGGTGACAAGGATGAGATGGTTGGATGGCATCACTGACTCAATGGACATGAATTTGAGCAAACTCAGGGAGATAGTGAAGGACAGGGAAGGATAGTGAAGGCCTGGCGTACCTCTGTTCAGGGGGATGCAGAGTTGGACACGACTTGAGCGACTGAACAACAACAACTCTGTAATGAACTACATGGGAAAAGAATCTAAAAAAGATTGGATATATCTATACGTATAACTGATTCACTTAGCTGTACCGTAGAATCTAATGCAACATTGTAAATCACCTATACTCTAATGAAAAATTTTAAAAAAGAGAGTCCCAGTGCAAGTGACCTCTTGAAATGCAAAACACAGTCATCAAGGCTGTGCAACTTCTGCCCTGAGACCGGAACAGTCTCTGGGAACACCTTCTGGGGGCCCCAAGTTGCCGTGTAAGAAGTCTGACCACCAGAGTGCCAGATAGATGGGGGAAGCTGTTCTGGACTCTTGCACAGATTGAATGACCCTCATTAATATCACCCAGCTGAGCCCTGCCCAAATGCTTGACTTTCTAGGTCATAAAAAATAAAATTCTTGCTTTAAGCTATGACGTTTTGGGGTAATTTGTTCTGCAAAATGCATCATTGAAATACTTCCCACAGTTATTTGCACCCCATTCTCAATTTGAGGCTGGAGAATGGTACACACTTTTTAAAAAATATATAAATTTATTTATTTTAATTGGAGGCTAATTACTTTACAATATTGTGATGGTTTTTGCCATACATTGACATGAATCCACCACATGTATACATGTGTTCCCCATCCTGAACCCCCTTCCCACCTCCCTCCCCATCCCATTCCTCTGGGTCATCCCAGTGCACCAGCCCCGAGCACCCTGTCTCATGCATCAAACCTGGACTGGCAATCCGTTTCACATATGGTAATATACATGTTTCAATGCCATTCTCCCAAATCATCCCACCCTTGCCCTCTCCCACAGAGTTCAAAAGACTGTTTTATACATCTGTGTCTCTTTTGCTGGAATGGGACACTCTTATTCCAAGCCTCCCTTGCAGCTAAGGGACCATGTGACAGTTCTGGCCAAAGAGATGTAGGCAGAAATCTCCGAAGAGGTTTTAGCTTCCTGAATTAAAAAGGCAAATGCTTAAAAGGTGAAGCATTTTGCTCTTTGTTTTTCATCATGCCTCATTCTTCCCACCTGGAATGTGGATGCAATGGTTTGAGGTTCTGCAGCTATTCTGTGTCAGGAGGAGAAAGTTGGATGTTAAAAAGAGTGGGAAAGAAGTGAGAAGGGCAGAAGTCCTGCAGTTTGCCTCTGGATCTTCCGTGTAATCACGGAAAGAATAAAATCTCACTTGCCTAAGCCATTAGAAAAGAAGCTTAGCCAGGGCTGGTTTCATGGGTGTGAGATCTGCGTAGTCTTGCAGAGTCTCACACCCAGGAGGGCCCACCCTTTGTTTACAGTTCTTTTGTCTCCATCTTGAAATTCTGAAATTCTGAATAACAAGAGGCCCTACATTTTCCTTTTGCACTGGACCCCACAAATTATGTAACCAGTCCTGCATTTAATGTGTCAGTATGATCTTAAATAGGATTTCCCTGGTGGCTCAGATGGTAAAGCATCTGCCTATAATGTGGGAGACCTGGGTTCGATCCCCGGATTGGGAAGATCTCCTGGAGAAGGAAATGGCAACCCACTCCAGTACTCTTGCCTGGAAAATCCCTTGGACGGAGGAGCATGGTAGGCTACAGTCCATGCGGTCGTAAAGAGTCAGACATGACTGAGTGACTTCACTTTCACTTATGATCGTAAATGAAATTTGTGAACGATCAGTAAGCTCTGTTCTTAAACTTGGCCACAAAGAAGAGGACATAGAAGACATTATCAAATTTCTAAGCAGCACAGCATTTGATAGATTATCAGTTAGATGACAGATTTAATAGTTATAAGGAAGTCTAAATTGTCACAAAGTCCAAATCAGAAAGATGACATTTATCAAGAAATAAACGAGAAGCCTGTATTCAGAGTTTCTTCTTTTTTCTTAAATCCACAAGGTCAGAGCTGTACATCTGGAAGGGACAGGGAATTAGGCTGTTACTACATGTCTTGGGGCTTCCCAGGTGGCTCAGCAGTAAAGAATCCGTCTGCCAATATGGGAGACGTGGGTTCAGTCCCTAAGTCAGGAAGATCCCCTGGAGAAGGAAATGCAACCCACTCCAGTAGTCTTGCCTGGAAACTTCCATGAACAGAGAAGCCTGGTGGGCTAGAGTCCATGGAGTCGAAAAAGACTTACCAAAAATTAGCAACTGAACAACAGCTGTGAGTCTTAAATAAATTACCACTTCTTTTTTTTCTGGGCTGTGCCGTTCGGCATGTGGGATCTTAGTTCCCTGACGAGGGTTTGAGTCTGTGCCCGCTGCATTGGAAGCTTGGAGTCCTAACCACTGGACCACCAGGGAAGTCTCAAATCACCACTTCTTTGTATCATGATGTCTTTATCTGCATGGTAGGGGTTTAGCTGGTACTACCAGGTGAACCTAATTGTTGGGTTTGGTAATCTTTTACCATGCAGTGATATTTGGTAATGGCCTTTCACCTGGGAAGGAGCCAGGTCACACATCTGCTGAGGATTAGAACCCACTGGCCTCGCCAGCCAGTGCATACCACGCACACACATGTATATATTTATATAATAAATAGAAATATTATGTGCGTGTTTGTTTGTCGCTCAGTCGTGTCTGACTCTTTGTGACCCCAAGGTCTGCAGCCTGCCAGGCTCCTCTGTCCATGGGATTCTCCAGTCCAGAATTCTGGAGTGGTTGCCATGCCCGTCTCCAGGAGATTTTTCCCAAACCCAGGGATAGAACCTAGGTCTTCCACATTGCAGGTGGATTCTGTACCATCTGAGCCACCAGGGAAGCCCATAAATATTATATGTGTATATAATAGTTATAAATGAAAATATCATATGTAAGAGTTATGGATCATTTGATTTTCATCCCATTTTATTATAGTCAACCAGAACAGATGGTATTATCCAAATTATCCAATAAAGGTTTATAAACAATAAACTTCCAATGAGAAACACTGATGATGTAACACTTTATGAACATTTCGCAAAACACTTTGGGTTAGCTATTAAAAGAGTAAACCCATAAAACGGGATCCAGGTGCCCCAAGCCTGAACCACTGTTGTCAAAACAGAGCTTGCCTCCTTACCTTACCGCGAGGCTTGAATGAGGTGATCCAGGCGACAGGCTCAGTGCTGGGCGCACTTGAGCCATCAGTGAGTTTTTACAGTCATCTATTTATTCTTCACCCTCTCATAGCCAAAACTGAAAGCTAAATTCCTCTTTGGCATCAGAGACGTGTTATTCAAGGAAACCACATTAGTGAGAGCTGGATGTTGAGGCTGCCCACCTCTGAGGGAAAAAAAAGACGAAGTGGGAGAGAACGAAAGAGCTGCAAACTTTGCTTCCATTTCATCTTAATCTACACACGGAATTTCCCCCAAATCAATGAGTCAGCCATCAACAAGGCCACCAAGAGTGAAGTGGTGCTGCCACCTGCTGGTCACAGCACGCAATCCTGCGCCAGCTGAACTTGGAGTTCTCTGCTGGGGGTTGCTAAGTCGTGTCTGATTCTTTGAGACCCCATGGACTGCAGGCTTCCCTGCGTGGGGGTGGTAAGTAAAAAATGGATGGTTGTTTTCTTTGTATTTTTGTACAAGTGGTCCTTTCCAGTACTTTTGTGCTCAGCAGGTAGTACTAACAGTGTTCGACATTATAACATACAAGGCAACTTCTGAGGCCAACCAATGCCTGATTTTGCACTTACCCATGTTATAACTTCTTCTGGGTCGGGACGATCCCCTGGAGAAGGGAATGGCTACCCACTCCAGTATTCTTGACTGACTAATTCCATGGAGAGGGGAGCCTTGAAGGCTACAGTCCACGGGGTCACGAAGAGTCTGACACGACTGAGCAACTAACACACACACACACACACACAAGGACGTCTTTCCCGCTGATATAAAAACAAGACTATTAGTAGGATCTTTGAGTAGGGTCCGACTTTACCCTGGGGTGATGGTGTGTCTTGGTAACTTTCCAAAGGGGAGAAAGCTTCCGGATCTTTAACTTCCATTTACTCCCTCCTCCAAGGCTGATCTGCCTGACCACTAGCGTGGATGAAGCAGCAAGCTGGTTTTCAGTCTCTCACCCCCGTTACAATGACTCCTCTCCTACTTTACAGAGGAAACATCTGTGTCAGCCACTCTCAGTCTCATGAGAGTGCCCCATCCCCGGAAGCAGGGGGTCCCCAGGGGCACCAAACAAGGGGGAAACGGCAGTGTCTCTGTGGCCCAGGAGAACTGACTGATGCCCGGGTCACAAGTCCTGACAAATCTGGTCACTTCCCATGCACTGTGTGTGTTTTTTAATTAAAAAAATATGCCTGAGTTTTGTTTTCAACTTTTTTTTTTTTTAATTTTTTGGCTATGCCACACAGCATGTGGGATCTTAGTTCCCTGATCAGGAACTGAACCCAGGTCTCTTGCATTGAAAGTGCAGAGTCTTAACCATGGGACCTCTAAGGAAGTCCCTGTGCATTATTTTACACAAAATTAGAGGAGGACCTAAGTGAACTGCCCATTAATACAGCATTAAAATTGATTTTTATGGAAGGTCACTAAATGATTTCTGGAAAATAGTGATGAAGGAATTTAAAGAATCGGATGACAGGGCTGTAACAAAACTTCTCCCAAACCATCTCCTGATTTATGTGAAGCTGGCTTCTCAGTACATGCATCTTTTTCTTTTTTTTAATCTGCCTGCACCACATGGCATTAGGGATCTTAGTTCTCTGACCAGGGATTGAACCCTGCCCCCTGCAGTGGAAATGCAGAATCTTAACTAGACCACCAAGGAAGTCCCTACATCTTTTTTCTTTTTAATTATTAATATAGATTCATAGAAAGCTGCAAAGGTAATACAGAGAGGTTCAACATATCCTTCCCCCAGCTTCCCCCAGTGGTTAAACTTCTGTAGCTGCAGTGCAAGATCAAAACCAGGAAATTGATGCCGGTGTCGTGTGGGGTAGTTTACACTCTTTTACTGAGTGTGTGGATTCACATCACTGCTGCCACAATCACAGTACAGAACTGTGCCATCACCACAAAACACCTCCATTTGCTTCTCCTTTATCCGCACGACCGCCCCTCCCCCTACCATCCCTAACCCCTGGCATCCCGTCTCTGAATATTGCCACTTTGAGAATGTCATATACATGGAATTATACAATATCTGACGTTTTGAGACTGGCTTTTCCAGTCATCATAATATCCTTGAAATTCATTCAAGTTGTTGCATGAATCAAAATTTTTTTTTTAATTGCTGGGTAGTTTTCCACAGTAGTTTTCTATGTGAAAAGTGGGGATAGAGTTCATGCCAAAGCCTGACTCATTCTAGCAGTATGTTTTTTTAAATTCTTGGCTGCACCACGTGGCATGTGGGAACGTAGTTCCCTGAATAGGGGTTGAACTCATGGCATCTGCAGTGGAAGCTTAACCACTGGACCACCAGGGAAGTCCCCTAGCAGTTAGGAATTTTTATCACCAATGGGACGAATTCATTGTTACCGATAAAGTCACTCATTTCACTAAGCTATGTATTTCTAATAAAATTATTTTTTGTTTTATATCATAATTATCAATATTTTTGTATATTGTTTTATATAATATTTTGCATATTGTTTTAATTGATTGGATACTACTGATCACAGTAATTGTAAAGTAATACAAATTAAAGTTAAACCTTACAGACTTATGATCATAGGAAGTGGAAGATATTTAAACTTACGCATTTCATTGGAGAGAAATGATGGGTGTTCAACAAAGATCCTCAAATATATAGCTAGAACTCTATAGGGGATGTGGAACAGAAGGGGGAAAGGAAGCAAAATTTCTGACTGTCATTAATAAAAGAGTTTGTTACCTATTTTGTAAATGATTCGTGATGGTTATTAAATCACTGGGGTATTAAGGGATTCCCTGGTGGCTCAGATGGTAGAGTCTGCTTGTAATGTGGGAGACCCGAGTTTGATCCCTGGGTCAGGAAGATCCCCTGGAGAAAGAAATGGCAACCCACTCCAGTATTCTTGCCTGGAAAATCCCATGGACGGAGGAGCCTGGCCAACTACAATCCATGGGTCACAAAGAGTCGGACACGACTGAGTGACTTCACTTTCACTATTAAGGTTCCACCAACTTTTATATTTGTTTATTTATTTGGCCATGCCTTGCAGCTTGCTGGATCTTTGTCCTCCAACCAGGGAACAAACTCGGGCCCTTAGCAGTGAAAGTGCAGAGTCCTAGCCACTGGACTGCCAGGGAATTCCCCAGATGCTTTTAAAAGTGATCAGAGAGAGGAACTTCCCTACCGGTCCGGTGGTTAGGACCCGGGTGATTTCAGAGCTGAGGGCCCAGGTTCGATCCCTAGTTGGGGAATGAAGATCCCACAAACTATGTAGTGTAGCCAATAATGATAATAATAAAATAAAAGTGATCTGAGAGATTTTGTTTCTTTGTGGTAAGAACACTTGAGGTGAGATCTACCCTCTTAACAAAGCCATGTGTACAATACAGAATGGTTAACTATAACTACAGTGTTGCTGGGCAGGCAGATTGCCAGAATGTATTCATCTTGCATAGTGGAACTTCATACCTGAAAAAGTAATGTATGAGTTTTATTTGAAAATGTCATTCTTCCCAGTGGTAAAGAATCCACCTGCTGATGCAGGAGACTCCAGCTTGCTCCCTGGGTCTGGGAAATCCCCTGGAGAAGGAAATGGCAACCCATTCCAGTATTCTTGCTAGGGAAATCCCATGGACAGAAGAGCCTGGTGGGCTACAGTCCACGGGGTAGCAAAAGAGTTAGACACGACTTAACAACTAAACAACAACAATATGGGAGAAATTACATTTGCAAAAACTTAAACTTAGCATGAAAATGATTTTTTTTAATGCTAAAAACTTTAAAAAGCATATGGCATTGTTGTGCAGCAGAAACTAACCCAACACTATAAAGCAAATATACGCCAATAAAAAAAATTTTTTTAAGGAAATAACAGCAACAGAAAAAGCATATGGGGGAACAACAGTTTTTCAAAATTCTTCCATGTGAGCAAAGAGATTGATTTGCCACCGTTATCAGGAGGTTTTGGTAAAGCGATTTTGAAAATTTATGAGGTGATGAAATCAATTAACATAAGTAAGTGTGGCCCTGTTACATAATAGTGTTCCATATATGTTTACTGGTATCTTCTTAAGAAATTTGTACTAATTTGTACTAATTTGTACTAATCAGGATAATTTCAGTGGGAGTGACCAAAATCTGATTAAGCAGAAAAGAGAATTTATTGGCCTAAAAACTAAAAGGCTGAGGTGGCTGATCCATGCGCTTAGACAGTAACAGGGATCCATATCTTCCACTTGCTTTGGCTCTCCTTTCCTCCTGGATGGTTTCACCTAGCAGCAGGTTTTCCACATGGTGCAATACGGCTTCGGGTAGCCCTGGCCTCCCATCCTCCCAGTTAACCAATCCTGGTGGGAAGATGACATCTCTTTCCCAGTAGGTCCAGTGAAATGACAGGAACTGATTTTTATTGGTCTGGCTGGGATCATGTGCCTATCCCTGAGCCAATGACTGCGGCCATAGAAATGGAATGCCCTGATTGGCTAGGCCCGGATCATGTGCCCACCCCTGAATCTGGGGAACCGGTCAGTCCCATTCAGTCTACAGGCAAGGAAAGTGAAGGGATTGAGGAAGACCAGAATTTTACCAAAAGAGAGAATGGACAATGGAGGAGCCAGGATATAATACATAGACTAGATATAGATATAATGATAGAAGGCTGTCAATACAGTTCAGTTCAGTCACTCAGTCACGTCCGACTCTGCAACCCCGTGGACCGCAGCACGCCAGGCCTCCCTGTCCATCACCAACTCCCAGAGTTTACCCAAACTCATGTCCATTGAGTCGGTGATGCCATCCAACCATCTCATCCTCTGTTGTCCCCTTTTCCTCCCGCCTTCAATCTTTCCCAGCATCAAGGTTTTTTCCAAAGAGTCAGCTCTTCGCATCAGGTGGCCAAAGTATTGTAGTTTCAGCTTCAACATCAGTCCTTCCAATGAACTGATTTCCTTTAGGACGGACGGGTTGGATCTCCTTGCAGTCCAAGGGACTCTCAAGAATCTTCTCCAACAGCATAGTTCAAAAGCATCAATTCTTCTGCGCTCAGATTTCTTTATAGTCCAACTCTCACAACCATACATGACTCCTGGAAAAACCATAGCCTTGACTAGACGGACCTTTGTTGGTAAAGTAATGTCTCTGCTTTTTAATATGCTGTCTAGGTTGGTCATAACTTTCCTGCCAAGGAGTAAGCGTCTTTTAATTTCATAGCTGCAGTCAGTCAGCAGGAATTCACTGAGTTGTAGGGGTTACAGAGAAATCAAAGTCATAGACCTTGTTCGTTATTAATGGATGGGCTTTGAATGCAGTAGAGTAGGTAAAGTGCTTGGAACAATGCTTAGCACAAAGCGTGCACAGGTTAATCAATGTCTGCTGCTTCTCCTCAGAAGCAGAGCCTGAGAGGGATTCTTGTTCTAGGCTTTCTTGGGGAGTGGCTTTCAGGGAACGCCGGCGAGGGAAGCAGGATGGGGTAGGGAGATGGTTGACTAAGCAAAGCGTGGCTGTAGCTAGAGACTAACTTCAGGCTGATCCCACCGGAAGCTCTGCCATGAGTGGCACCCCAGAGCTGGTTCCACTGACAGCAAGGGGGCTGGCCTTTTGTCCGCCTGTGGCGGGGGGCATCACTGGCTGCAGAGGGGGTGGGGTTGAAGGGACACAGCCTCCCCTGCTCTGCGCTCCTGAGCCTGGAGGGCATTTCTCTGGAGAAGCTTTAGATGTGACCACGGTCAACACCCACAGGATGACTTTCCTTGCCGCGGGAATCTGGGCAGGGCACCCACAGCGTCTGCTATAGCCCCTTGTCTTCATCTTCTGATCGAGGGCACAGAAGCAAAGGTAAATGAGGACAGAACCTCCATGCAGGCAGTTCGTTTTCACTTAGGCAAAATAAAGAGGAAAAGTTCTCTTGTGGAGCACCCCTGGGCCATCAAGGCAGAGGGGCCTCAGAGAGGAAGAGCTCAGCCCTGCTAGAGGGCCTGGGGAAGGGTCTAGAAAAAAAAAAATGGAACTTGAGCTGTCATTCCAGGGATAGGGAAAGCTCTGGATGACTGAAGGGAGAGAGGAGGCAAGGTGGGCGATGGGGTCAGTGCTTTCCCACAGTTTGTACTTAGTTGGTAAGGAACTCAGACAGGAGATGGGGTTGGCGGAGGGGGGCGGTCCGTGATATGAGAGACTGCAGCGGGTAGGAAGGATGGGCAGAGAGGATCAAATGACACAGTGGCCCTCAGCTTCCCAACAGAGAGCCTCTGATGGGCACACGTGTTAGCACTGTCACAGATGACAATATGGAGGCACAGAGAGGTTAAACTGTTGCCCAAAGCTGCACAGCTGTGAAGCAGTGGAGCCCAGGCCCCCTGGCTCTGAAGTTGGCACTCTGATCCACCCCTGCTGAGCTGCTCACTTTGATGATGGTGGGAGTCCTGGAAGAGCAGCGTGGCCCAGGCTGCTGGCCACTGAGTTCTGGGCAGAGGGGGTCGGATGAGCTGGAAGGCACAGTCCCACTTGCGTGGGGCAACCAGTGGGAAACAGTGAAAGTGAGAGTGTTAGTGGGTCGGTCTGTCCGGTCCTTTGCGACCCCATGGACTGCAGCCCACCAGGCTCCTCTGTCCATGGGATTCTCCAGGCAAGAATCCTGGAGTGGGTGGGTTGCCATTTCCTTCTCCAGGGGATCTTCCCAATCCAGGGATTTAACCCAGTTCTCCCGCACTGCAGGAATATTTTTTACCAACTGGTAGGGCAGAGGTTTTGCCAAAATCTCAGCTAAGGCTTCTGCAGCCCTGCTCTAGCTTGGGGGATAAAAAGTCAGCTGGGCAACTGGGTTGGCAGGGTGGGGACCTGAGCCGAGGAGAGGGAGGCGGGAAGGCTGGGAAGACAGGGCTTGGAAAGCAGAAAGAGCCTGGGGTCAGGAATGCAAGCAAGCAAAGGACTTTGGAAAAGTGGGAACTTTTTTTATAAAGAGAGATTTTTTTTAATAAAGATTTTAAATAATTTATTTATTATTTTTATTTGTCTGTGCCAGGTCTTAGCTGGGGCATGTGCGATCTAGTTCCCTGCACAGGGATTGAACGCAGGCCTCCTGCATTGGGAGCTTGGAGTCTTAGCCACTGGACCACCAGGGAAGCCCTTTTTTATTTTTTATAAAGACAGGACATAAAGCTTTTGAGTGTTGAGGTGTTGAGGTATCCATTTTAGAAGGTGATCTAATGACTTCCCGGTGTATTCAGCCCAGGTTGGGGACCACAGAAGGAAGCCAGGTTCAGTGCCTGGGCCCAGAGGTTCCACATGCGGGGGGGTGGGGGATGCTGGAGTAAGGCAGGCCCACTCTGGGGCGGCTTCTGCCCCGAAGACAGGACTTGGCTGCACATCCGTCTTGGAAGCTGCTGGGCAGGTTTCATTTTAATTTTTTTTTAATGTGTGTGATAAAATGTCCATTTTATAAAATGTACCATTTTAACAATTTTTAAATGTACAACTTGATGGCATTGAGTACATTCATCTTGTACCATCATCAATCACCACCATCCAGCTCTAGAACTTTTCATCATCGAAAACTAAAACTCTATACCCGTTAAACAGTAACTGCCCTATCTCCTGTCCCCTCAGCGCCCCCGGTAACCTCTGTTTTACTTTCTGTGTCCATGAATTTGCCCATTCTGGGTACCCTGGATATGTGGGATCATACAGTATTTTTCCCTCTGTGACTGGCTCATTGCACTGAGCGTACTGCCTTTAAGGCTTATCCGTGTTGTGGCATGCAGTGTAAATACCCAATATTAAGCTTTTGTTTTTTTAAATAAAGAGAGATTTAAAATAATTTATTTATTTATTTATTTATAATTCTTATTTGTCCGTGCCAGGTCTTAGTTGGGGATCTAGCTCCCTGACCAAGGATCAAACCTGGGTCCCCTGCATTGGGAGCTCTGAGTCTTATTTACCAGACCACCAGGGAAGTCCCTTTTTTTTTTTTTTAAATAAAGAGAGGACATTAAGCTTTTGAGCATTGAGGTATCCATTTTAGAAGACATTTTTTTGAACAAGCATATTTCGTGCTCTGTGACACAGCTATTAGCTAAAGAACCAGATAAGGAACTGGACCCATGCAGGTCCCCTTTGAGAAAACCCTGGACAACCGGGGTAACTAATTAGTGACCTGCCTCTGTGCTGCCGGCTTCTGATTCCTGCTCAAATTAACCAACAATGAGTGAACCTGCAAAGCCTTAGACACCCTGATAAAGGCAGCACCCCATGTCTGCACTCAGGGTCTCTTGCACCCTCTGAACCCATGAGCTTGCTGCATGGGCCGTGGTGTGCTGTGAACCCTCCGTGAGTAATAAATTCTGGTTCTGGTCCCATTGGGGAAGTTTCTGTGGGGCAAGTGCCTGCATGCATTCTTAGCCCAGAGCTTTACCAATGTCCGGACTTTATTTCTTTTTAGAAAAGTTGACTAATGTTCCATGGTATGGATATATCGTCTATTGTTTATCCACTCATCCACAGACAGGGGTCACTGAAGCAATTAGTCACCCCGGTTGTCCAGGGTTTTCTCAAAGGGGACCTGCATGGGTCTAGTTCCTTATCTGGTTCTTTAGCTAATAGCTGTGTCACACAGCAGGCAATACTCTTGTTCAAAAAGATGTCTTCTAAAATGGATACCTCAACGCTCAAAAGCTTAATTTCCTCTCTTTATGTTAAAAAAAAAAAAGGGACTTCCCCGGTGGTCCAGTGCCTAAGATTCTACGCTCCCAGTGCAGGGACCCATCATCTGCTCATGGCCATATGGGGTGTTTCTATTAATACCTTCAGCCATTGTGAATAACACTGCCATGAACACTGGGGTAACAAGGATCTGCTTTCAGTTCTTTTGGGTGCACACCCAGCAATAGAATTGCTGGATCACATGGTAAAGCCATGTTACACTGTCTTGCACAAGGACTGCTCCATTTTACACCTCCACCAGCAATGAACAAGGGTTCCAGTTTCTCCACATTCTCAGTAGCACTCACTGTTCCCCGTGGGGAGGGTTTTGAGTGGTCCAGGCTACCCACACTTCAAGGGGTGGTGAATCCCTTTTTTATTTAATATTTCTTTTTCCCCATTTTGCTTTTCTTTCTCCTCTTCTCTCAAGAGCCACCCCTGATAAACCCTGCATGTGTGACTTTGATGTGCAGGCAGAATAAAGAAGCATGACCATAGCTCTTTTTAGTGACACTGGGCCCCAAGGTACGCGCCGCCACCCCCCGCCACCAAAACCTGTCTCTTTAAGGACACTGCCACTGGGAGACTCACACCTTCTTAGGAGATTCCGCTGTTTCTAGGTGAACAGATGCAGCTGACAACCCACTTTAAGCCGATTTGTTGGGGGAAGGGGAGATGCTTCCTAATGAACCCAAACCCAGGTTCTGCACCCCAACACCAAATTAGATCCCAGAGACAGAGTTTTAGGTGAAGAAGAATAGATTTATTTCTTTGCAGAAAAAGAGGGGGGAGCAGTCCACAGTGGGCTAATGCCCTCAAAACTGTTTGTCTCACCCTGAAGTGGGCAGTGAGAAGTTTTACAGCAATACTTTAAAGAGGGCGTGATCTGCTCATGGACATTGTTCTTTAAAAAAATTTTTTTTTCATTTATTTTATTTGGTTGCACTGAGTCTTAGTTACAGCATGTCAGCTCTAGTTCTCTGACCAGGGATTGAACCCAGGCCCCCTCCATTGGCAGCACAGAGTCTCAGCCACTGCACCACCCGGGAAAGCCCATGGACATTGTTCTGAGTGGTTGGTGGTGAGGTAAGTGGGAGTCAGCACCATCAATCTTCTGGTTCCAACAGTTCTGGGGTCTACATACTTGTGGGCAGCATATCGTGAACTCTCCCACCTGGTGGCGGCTTCAGTATCTGCAAAACAGCTCATACTGTTGTGTGTATCCCTTGATGAGGAACCAGGATCCTGTCCCAAGTCTGCACCATTGCTTCTCTTGACTGTTTCTCCCTGTCTCATATTCTCTCCCTTTCCTAATTAACAACAGCTTGACCCTGCCCATTGGAACTCGGGACAGTCATGGAGGCTGAATGAAGCCTATTTTCTGTAATCAAGAAATAGGCGTGGCAGGGAGGGGGGCTTTCCTGGTGGTTCAGTGGTTAAGAATCCGCCTGCCAATGCAGGGGACACAGGTTCGATCCCGGGTCGGGGAAGATCCCAGCTGCTGTGGGACAACTGCGCCTGTGCACCACAAATACTGATGCCTGAGTGCCCGGGAGTCCATGCTCCACCATGGACCAGAGAAGCTACCACAATGAGAACCCTACAACCACAGCTGGAGAAAAGCTCTCACCATGAAGCAACAAAGACCCAATGCAGCCAAAAAGAAGTAATTTTTTTTTTAAAGAAAGAAGTGAGGGACAGAAAGAAAGAAGTGAGGGACAGAAAGAAAGAAAGGCTTTTATGCCCAGGAATCCCAAAAGGTCTTGCTTGGAATCACTAGGACTCTGGTTGTTAAGGATGTGTTTAAGCATGTGAAACACATTCAAGGCTGTGTGGGTTATTCTCCATTTGCCCCTCCAGACCTGTCCCGTTGCCTGCCTTTCTCAGCCCCACACTGTGCCCTGGGGCTGACCCCTGGGCTTTATCTGAGTTTCCCTCTCTCCTGGCTTCCTGTGGGCTTGGCCCATGGGAGGTATCAAGAGATGAGACCTGGAGGAGAAAGAGGCCAGGGTGTTTCTTCCCTGTACTTCCTGGCCCTCCCACTTTCCTGGGCCCACTTCCTGCAGCAAGTGTGTCTCCTGTCTCTGGCTCCAGCTCTCAACAAGGCTCAGTAACAGTTTCTTTCCTTCTGTTGTTGTTCAGTCCCTAGCCAAGTCCCGTCCAACTCTTTGCCACCTCATGGACTGTAGCATGCCAGGCTCCTCTGTCTTCCACCACCTCCCAGAGTTTGCTCAAATTCATATCCATCGTGTAGGTGATGCTATCTAACCATCTCACTCCTCTGCCTCCCCCTTCTCCCTTTCCACATGAGGGTCTTTTCCCGTGAGTCAGTTCTTCGCATCAGGTGGCCAAAGTACTGGAGCTTCAGCTTCAGCAACAGTCCTGCCAATGAATATTCAGGGTTGATTTCCTTAGTATTGACTGGTTTGATCTCCTTGCAGTCCAAGAGACTCTCAAGAGTCTTCTCCAGCACCACAATTTGAAAGCATCAGTTCTTCGGTGCTCAGCCTTCTTTATGCTCCTACTTTCGCACCCAAACATGACTACTGGAAAAACCAGAGCTTTGACTCCACGGACCTTGTTCTGCAAAGTGATGTCTCTTCTTTGCCTTAGCTCTACTATTGTTACTGACCTCTCAGGGTTCCTCCACACCTCTGTGCATCCATTAACCCTGTAGCTACTTCAAAACCAATGCTTTGTTACAAAGTTCATTTCAGAATTCCAAGGGAGTGTACCTTCAGTTTCCTGCTGGGACTCCAGAATTATAGCCAAGTGTTAATAAGAAAGCTCTGCTCCGGGGTAAGGGCAGGATGCTCATTAACACTGGAATGTTGCCGATGCCAATCAGTTACAGGAGAGAAGACGGATCCCTGTGGATCTGGGAGGGGGCCCCACTCGGCTGATGCCTCCTCCATGCATTCATTCTTCTCCATTTGCCTGCTCAATAGGAAGATGGATTCAGAGGACGGTTGTGAGTGTGGAGGAGAAATATTTTAATGTGAGACAAATCCCTCCAATCCTAGGGCAAAGGTGAAATCAACCTTTTATTGGTTGTTGAGAGTTCTTGGCTTGGTGTCAAATACTTATATCTGTGAAAGTTTGACCAGGCTGATTCCACCATGAGATCACACAACAAATTAAGTAAAGTTAAATAAATATATTTATATAAATTATTGGGCTTCCCTGGTGGCTCAGTGGTAAAAGAATTCGCCTGGCAATGCAGGAGACGTGAGAGATGAGAGTTTGATCCCTGGGTTGTGATGATCCCCTGGAGGAGGAAATGGCAACCCACTCCAGTATTATTGCCTGGAAAATTCCATGGACAGACGAACCTGGCAGGGTGCAGTCCAGAGGGGTCCTAAAGAGTGGGACACGCCTTAGCGATTAAACAACAACAAACACAGAGTTAGATATAAATTATTAATAAATACAGAATCAGATTTGTTTCACACCCATCCTGCTCTGCGTTCTGCTGAGCTGTAGTTAATAGTTTACAAAGAGACCCTAGAGTTCCCGCTAGAATTTCTGTTCTTAAAAGGATCAAATCTATTGAATAGGGCCTATTTGAGGATTCCTTAGCAGCCCCTTTGCCAAGATGGCTCCATGCAGGATGGCCTCAGGACCCCCTTACAAAATGCTCCCTAGCCTCCGTCATCTGGCAGAAGCTCCTTCCCTCGGGCTTTCTGCTCCTGATGTCCTTGCTGCTGCTGCTGCTGCTGCTAAGTCGGTTCAGTCGTGTACGATTCTGTGCGGCCCCATAGACGGCAGCCCACCAGGCTCCCCCGTCCCTGGGATTCTCCAGGCAAGAACACTGGAGTGGGTTGCCATTTCCTTCTCCAATGCATGAAAGTGAAAAGTGAAAGTGAAGTCACTCAGCCGTGTCCGACTCTTCACGACCCCATGGACTGCAGCCTACCAGGCTCCTCCGTCCATGGGATTTTCCAGGCAAGAGTACTGGAGTGGGGTGCCATCGCCTTCTCTGCCTGCTGCCCTTAGCACTGCCAAAATCTTGGTTCTCTGGGCACTGAGGCCAAACAGAAATACAGAGCCAGAGTTATAGAGGAGAAAGAAAGAGTGGTTTTGTTTCTTTGCCAGGCAAAGGGGGCACAGAGTAGGCTAGGGCTTCAAGAACTGTGCTCCCCTCCCTGGTGAATAAGGGAGAGGTTATATAGCCAGGCAAGGGTATGTGATGAGGATCAAGGCAGTAACTAACGCTCTTGCAATCTTCTTCCTTCTGCAAAGTTTCAAAAGGGTAGTTGTTGCTCAGTTGTGTTCGACTCTTTGTGACCCTGTGGACTGCAGCATGCCAGGCTTCCCTGCCCTTCACCATCTCCCGGAGTTTGCTCAAACTCAGGTCCACTGAGTCGGTGACGCCATCCAACTATCTCTAAAGGGTGGAGTTGCTGACAAGATGAGAGGGTGTGCAGGGTCTCAGGTGGCGGGTCTCCTAATCTTGATGAGTTCTCTGGGCCTTTTAATCTTGCCTCATGTGGTTTTGTGGCTGCTCCTCCCTTGATTGCAATTGTTCAAATCTGCTCTTTGGAACTCAGGGAAGGTCATGGAGGCTGGAGTTTTGCCTACAAGAAATAGGGGACAAAAAGGCCTGCATGCCCAGGAGCCCCATAGGGCCCAAGCTTCAGCTCCTGTAGGAAAGTGTCAGCAGACATCATGCCCTTTGATTCTGTTTTAGAATTCTCTGCGGGCTCCCAATTCATCTGTTCCTACTTCCAAAGATACAGGTATTGTCCATGGAGAGTTTCAAGGCCTATGTCTTGATGGCTCTAAGGGAAAGGAGTTAGTGTCTTCCTCCATCTTTTGGATTTCAGTTTTGTATGTCAAAAGTCAATGCAGCCAGTCCTAAAGGAAATCAGTCCTGAATATTCATCAGAAGGACTGATGCTGAAGCTGAAGCTCTAATACGTTGGTTACCTGATGTGAAGAGTCGACTCACTGGACAGGATCTTGATGCTGGGAAAGACTGAGGCAGGAGGAGAAGGGGACGACAGAGGATGAGATGATTGAGGGGTATCACCAACTCAGTGGATATGAGTTTGAGCCAACTCCAGAGATGGTGAAGGACAGGGAAGCCTGGTATGCTGAAGGGGTCACAAAGAGTCAGACATGTGTGACCATGGGGTCATAAAGAGTCAGGATCATGACTTAGTGACTGAACAACAATGTGGCAAAAAGGAATTATCGCTTTTGATGACAGACAATGGAATCCAGTCAACGAAGGGACTGTCATTCAATGGATTCCCTTCGAGGCATTGCAGTGGTTAATTTCATGTGTCAACTTGGGTATGGTAACAGTTGCTTCCTTAACTAGCAGTCTAGATGCTGCTGTGGAGGTATTTTTTTAGTTGTGACCAATATTTAAATCAGTAGATGAGGGGAGCGAGCGATATGCGTGACATCTTTAGAGGTAAACGAGACAGATTATAAATGAAAAAAAAAATTACAAATCATATCTCAGGTGTTTGGAACAGCTCTGACATTGGCCTGGACTTAGGGAAACTTCATAATCAAATACAGACCCTGGAACACTCTTGATTGGATTTTCCGCTGCTGGAGCAGCTAATTACTTTTTTCACACCTTCTCTAACTTTTATTTCTGGAAAAAGCATTCTGTCTAATCTTCTCATAATCATTCTTCCTTGTATTGTCAGGATTCTTTGGCAGAACATTCAGAATCTCACGACTGAGCTGCATATGGCTGTTTTAAGAAATAAAAAGGGGGAGATGCGGGGAGCGAGCTCCGCCCCTGGCAAAGGTCATGAGGAAGGAGGCTTGGCATACACAAAGGCGGGATCAAGCCTCAGGAGTCTCCCTGGAAATTCTCGAGCAATCTACCCCCAAAACCAGAGTCTGCCTACTTTCTGCTTTGTGCTTTCACCTACACCTCTGACTTTAAGGGGGGCTGTCCCCCACTACCTCTCTCTGAAAAAAAGAGTTAGCTTACAGCTCCAGTTAATAATTCCTGGGTGTGACAGTGTTTCAACCTACAAACTCCCTTGGAAGTCCTCTAGCCTGCCTGAATAGGTTTTTCCGGCCACATGTGATTGCTCAGAGCCTCCAAACTGTGAGAGGCATGAGATGTTCTAAACTGTCTAAATACAGATTCCTTTGAGCAGTTAAAAGATTGATTAGAAATTGTATTGGTGAAGGGATTTTCACTTGTTGGGCCAATATTTGCTGCTAACTCTCCATATCCCTTACCTGCTGTGTCCCTGGCAGTGTATTGATTAATATAATTGGTGTAAATAGTAGCTTTAATGTTTGTAACCTGGGACCCTTGAGTTAAGGTATGAAAACTACTTTGGAAAATAAAGTGTGGGCCTTGTTCACCGAAACTTGGTCTCACCATGTCGTTCTTTCTCTTACCTTCTGGCTGAATTATTTAGCCTCTTTTCTCCACTGAATTTTTTCACTGAGCTATCTTTATTTCAGCCGCTTTTCTCCACTAAATTTCTTCACTGAGCTATCTTCATTCTATTATTCTTTATATCCTTAATTAACGTTTAATTAAGCAATTGTTTCCTGATCTTCGCGTACGCCATCTCTCCTTCGAATACCCTGGATCCACCGGGGCTGGACCCCGGCAAGCAGACCTTGAATAAAGTAGATTACCCTGCACAAGTGGATGAGCATTAATCAGTCCGTTGAAGATCTTAAGAGAAACGACTGAGGTCTCCAGAACCGGAAGGAATTCTGCCTCCAACCTGACTTCAGACTCAAGATTGTAAAATGACCTCTTCCCTGGGTCTTCAGCCTGCCCTGCATATTTAGGATTTGACAGCCCCCATAACCACATCAAAAGATGCTCAACATCACTAATTAACAGAGAAATGCAAGTTAAAACCACAAGGGACTTCCCCAGTGGTCCAGTGGTTAACAATCTGCCTGCCAATGTAGGGGACACAGGTTCCATCCCCTGTTGGGGAAGACCCCCATGCTGTGGGGCAACTAATCCCACACACAACAATTACTGAAGCCCAAGAGCTCTAGAGCCCACGCTCTGCAACAAGAGAAGCCATCACAGTGAGAAGCACTTGCACCCCAACTAGAGAGTTGTACATATAAATACATAAAGAATTATATATACATATAAAGCATTAATTTTATATATGCCTGTGTGCTCAGTCACTCAGTCATGTTCAACTCTTTGCGACCCCATAGACTGTAGCTGCCAGGCTCCTCTGCTCATGGGATGTCCCAGGCAAGGATGCTGGAGTGGGTTGCCATTTCCTTCTCCAGGAGATCTTTTCAACCCAGGGACTGAACCTGTGTCTCTTGCATGTCCTGAATTGCAGGCAGATATTTTACCACTACACCACTGGGGAAGCCCTGTGTGTGTGCACACACACATATGTATATGCCATCCTTAGTCACTCAGTCGTGTTTGACTCTTTGGAACCCCATGGACTGTAGCCCACCAGGCTCCTCTGTCCAGGGGGATTCTCCAGGCAAGAATACTGGAGTGGGTTGCCATGCCCTCCTCCAGGGGATCTTCCCAATTCAAGGATCAAACCCAGGTCTCCCTCATTGCAGGTGGATTCTTTACTGTCTGAGCCACCAGGGAAGCCCAAGAAAAATGGGTAGCTTATCCCTTTTTCAGGGGCTCTTTCCAACCCAGGAATCAAACTGGAATCTCCTGCATTGCAGGTAGACTCTTTACCAGCTGAGCCACAAGGGACAGGCTACCCACTCCAGTGTTCCTGCCTGAAGAATCCCCTTGGACAGAGGAGCCTGTTCACAGGGTGGGCTACAGTCCACAGGGTTGCAAAGAGCTGGACACGACTGAGCAACTAAGCACAGTATATATGTATGTATGTGTGTGTGTGTGTGTGTGTGTGTATATATATATAGAGAGAGAATAGGGCTTCCCCAGTGGTGTAGTGACCCACTCCAGTACTCTTGCCTGGAAAATCCCATGGACGGAGGAGCCTGGTGGGCTGCAGTCCATGGGGTCGTGAGGAGTCGGACACGACTGAGCGCCTTCCCTTTCACTTTTCACTTTCATGCATTGGAGAAGGAAATGGCAACCCACTCCAGTGTTCTTGCCTGGAGAATCCCAGGGACGGGGGAGACTGGTAGGCGGCCGTCTATGGGATCACACAGAGTCGGACACGACTGAAGTGACTTAGCAGCAGCAGCAGCAGCAGTGGTGGTGTAGTAGTAAAGAATCTGCCTGCAATTCAGGAGATGCAAGAGATGCAGTCAACTGTATTTCAATTAAAAAGTACTTTAAAAAGTTAAATAAATTTTTAAAAATGAGCCAATTTCTTAAAATCAATCTATTTCACGTATAACACACACACATAAATACTTAAATACATGTGTATGTATATATATATATATGGGGCTTCCCTGGTGGCTTAGAGGTTAAAGTGTCTGCCTCCAATGTGGGAGACCCGGGTTTGATCCCTTAGTTGGGAAGATCCCCTGGAGAAGGAAATGGCAACCCACTCCAGTATTCTTGCCTGGAGAATCCCATGGACGGAGGAGCCTGGTAGGCCACAGTCCACGGGGTCACAAAGAGTCGGACACGACTGAACGACTTCACTTCATTTTATATATATATACACACACATACATCCTATTGCTTCTCTTTCTCTGGAGAACCCTGACTGATACAGCCGTTATTCAGGATAAAAACAGCAATCCAGGCTTCCCTGGTGGCTCAGTGGTAAACAATCCTCCTGCCAATGCAGGCATCAGGGGTTCACTCCCTGGCCCGGGAAGATCCCACACGCCGTGCAGCAACGAAGCCTGTGCACCACGACTACTGAGCCTGAGCTCTAGAGCCTGGCAGCTGCAACTACCGAAGCCCTCATGCCCTGGAGCCCGAGTTTTGTAACAAGAGAAACCACAGCCTTGAGAAGCCCACATGCTGCAACTAGAGAGTGGCCCCTGCTCACCACAAATACAAAAAAGTCCTGACAGCAAAGACCCAGAACAGCAACAAAGAAATAGATAAAATTATAAAAAAAAAAAAAAGGAAAAAAAAATCAAGCAATCTGTTTTCCCAGGAACTTAGTTTCAAGTGCTATATAGAAGGCTAGAATTTAGTATTGCCAAGATTACCCTCATGAACTCCAATTCTTAATAAGAGCCCAACTTGACACAGTATGTTGGTGAGTGATACATCAGCTGTCCAAAACAGTCCTTTGCCCTGTCCCGAGAGATGAGCCAATTGCAGCTCCTGTGTGCTTGTTTTCAGCTGAGCCTCAGTGGAAGTAATTGCTTGTGTATTCAGGGCCTTATTACACAGAAATAAATATATACGTAAAATAGTAGGATCACACTCACAAGGTGAGATCCTCACACTGAGAGTTACCAAGGAACTGAGATCTTCTGAAGGAGTATTTAAGTCAAACCTCCAGTCTTTTTTCTACTCTAGGCCATATATTTATTGACAGGGATAGCAGGCAAAAATCTCCTTCATGAGTTAAGTTCATGTTCTCTCTCTGTTTCTCTCTGCCCCCAATATGCATTTGTAATTGATACTATGTGCTTGTACGCTCACTTGTGTCCGATTCTTGAGACCCCATAGACTGTAGCCCACCAGGCTTCTCTGTCCATGGGATTTTCCAGGCAAGAATGCTGGAGTGGGTTGCCATTTCCTCCTCCAGGAGATCTTCCGGACCCAGGGATCGAACCCATGTCTCCTGCATCTTTTTCACAGCAGTCAGATTCTTAATCACTTAGCCACGAGGAAAACCCCATGTGATGTGAGTTATATGTAAATGCATGTTGGATGTGACTTTACTATACATTAAGAGTGATGGTCTGGGTTTCTATCAGATTTACTGAACGAATTTCCTGAGACTATGGTGTGCTATTAAAGTGGCCTGATTTTGCATTATAAGGCCTCTTTATATCTGTCCCCAAAAAAGTCATCAAGTTTGGATAGAAATGTGAGAGAGACCTCTCTGATCTTGACACAAAAATGCCAGCATAAGTAGCCCCATGGAAAGTCTGTCTTAAAAATTGCTGACCGGGGACTTCCCTGGCATGTCAGTGGTTAAAACATCACCTTTCAATGCAGGGGGCATGGATTCAATCCTTGGTTGGGGAATTAAGATCCCACATGCCACCACGCAGTGTGGTAAAAAAAAAAAAAAAATTGCAGACCGGACTGTGCAACCATCAGTCTAAATTCAAATGCTTCCAAAGAATAAAGAAAATAAAACAGTTGACCTCTTTGTGAACAGAAGCCCTACCATACCACCACGTATGTGACTGCCCAGGTGGCTCAGTAGTAAAGAATCCACCTTCTAACATAGGAGACATGAGTTCGATCCCTGGGTTGGGAAGATCCCTTGGATGAGGAAATGCCAACCTACTCCAGTATCCTTGCCTACAAACTCCCATGGACAGAGGAGCCTGGCGGGCTACAGTCCATGGGGTCACAAAGAGTCAGACACGACTGAGCACACAGGTATATATACTTTATACACTACTGAAAAATCACACATGTAATCGACTTTTAGCATATAGCGTATCAATGTCTGTAGAGATGAAAACGTAGTTATGCTTATACTAAAAAATAATATCCTTAATGCTTCTTTTCACAACACTGGCAAAAGAGTTTGGCCACGATTCCTAACAGCCACCTAGTTTCCTGGTACGTGCATCTCACGTGAGACGTAAAATATACAGACAATACACGTATTAGCTGGGAAGAGGCGGTTTCATTCTTCTTAGCGTCTCTCATTTCTGAATCTGAAGAAAATTTCAAGTGCAGTTCTGTGCATACCAAAAGAGATCGGAAACTTCTGATAAATGTCCTGTTATTTTTCTTCTCAGACCTTTTGGTATGAAGCTAATTTTTCTTTTTTGTTTTAGTAGTTCTGGGGTTATCATCAGAGGTCTAGTTTAACTCTGGTAATGTTCTTATATTGTAATAATATGAGGCTGGTAGCCAGCTTTGTAAGACGGGCCCTCTCTATGAATCCTTACATTCTGCTGTCCACATATTTGTGCAGTCCCCTTCTACCCTGGGCGGGTCTACGTGATCAATAGACGACCGTGAATCTGGCATGTGGCTTCCAGGTCTGGATCATAAGCTACACTGCAGCTCTGCTCTGCTCCCCTGGGTCACTGGCTCTCAGGGGAGTCAGCTGCCACGCTCTGAAGATACGCTCAAGCAGCCCTTGTAGAGGCTCAAGCACAGAGGAGTGGAGACTGTGCCAACCTGCAACCACGTCAGAAGCCACGACGGAAGCCCATCCTGTAACTTTCGTCAAGGCGTAACTCAAGCCCCAGTTTAAGAGGGACCTTAATCCAGAAGTGCACGGCCAAGCCACTCTTGAAATCTTGAAAGATCATAAATCATCATCATTGCTGTTTTAAGCCATTGCATACGTAAGAGGTGATTTGTTAGAACTGAGAAGGATAAAGGGCTCCCTGCCAGATCAGTAAACAAAGGATGCTGCAACCATGAAGCTGCCCGAACAGTGAGCCCTAAGGGACCTGAAGATGGAGACGAAGCAGTGGCAAGTGCTCCGTCACTGCGGCCACTCCAACCGTGTGCCGGAGGGGACTCAGAACAGGGTGTCCTGGGAAAGAACAGGATGCTGGCCCTGGGTAGCTAAGGTGCAGATTCGAGGAATGATTTCAGTGAGCACAGACTCTTGGTTCTTCCCATACACAGAAAAGAGTAAACTCTTTGAGGTATCTGGTTTTCTTTATTAACAGTCATCTTTTGCTTTTCATTGTGACGTCCAGGTCTTTGTTGCATAAACCGTTATATATCCCAGTTCAGTTCAGTTCAGTTCAGTCACTCAGTCGTGTCCGACTCTTTGCGACCCCATGAATCGCAGCACGCCAGGCCTCCCTGTCTACCACCAACTCCCGGAGTTCACTCAAACTCACATCCATCGAGTCAGTGATGCCATCCAGCCATCTCATCCTCTGTTGTCCCCTTCTCCTCTTGCCCCCAATCCCTCCCAGCATCAGAGTCTTTTCCAATGAGTCAACTCTTCGCATGAGGTGGCCAAAGTACTGGACTTTCAGCTTTAGCATCATTCCTTCCAAAGAAATCTCAGTACTGATCTCCTTCAGAATGGACTGGTTGGATCTCCTTGCAGTCCAGGGACTTTCAAGGGTCTTCAACAACACAGTTCAAAAGCATCAATTCTTTGGTGCTCAGCCTTCTTCACAGTCCAACTCTCACATCCATACATGACCACAGGAAAAACCATAGCCTTGACTAGATGGACCTTTGTTGGCAAAGTAATGTCTCTGCTTTTGAATATGCTATCTAGGTTGGTCATAACTTGCCTTCCAAGGAGTAAGTGTCTTTTAATTTCATGGCTGCAGTCACCATCTGCAGTGATTTTGGAGCCCAGAAAAATAAAGTCTGACACTGTTTCCACTGTTTCCCCATCTATTTGCCATGAAGTGATGGGACTGGATGCCATGATCTTCGTTTTCTGAATGTTGAGCTTTAAGCCAACTTTTTCTCTCTCCACTTTCACTTTCATCAAGAGGCTTTTGAGTTCCTCTTCACTTTCTGCCATAAGAGTGGTGTCATCTGCATATTTGAGGTTATTGATATTTCTCCCGGCAATCTTGATTCCAGTTTGTGTTTCTTCCAGTCCAGTGTTTCTCATGATGTACTCTGCAGATAAGTTAAATAAGCAGGGTGACAATATACAGCCTTGACGTACTCCTTTCCAGATTTGGAACCAGTCTGTTGTTCCATGTCGGAGAAGGCAGTGGCACCCCACTCCAGTACTCTTGCCTGGAAAATCCCATGGACCGAGGAGCCTGGTGGGCTGCAGTCCGTGGGGTCACAAAGAGTCGGACACGACTGAGCGACTTCACTTTCACTTTTCACTTTCATGAATTGGAGAAGGAAATGGCAACCCACTCCAGTGTTTTTGCCTGGAGAATCCCAGGGACGGGGGAGCCTGGTGGGCTATAGTCCATGGGGTCACATGGAGTCAGACACGACTGAAGTGACTTAGCAGCAGCAGCAGTTGTTCCATGTCCATTTCTAACTGTTGCTTCCTGACCTGCATACAAATTTCTCAAGAGGCAGATCAGGTGGTCTGGTATTCCCATCTCTTTCAGAATTGTCCACAGTTTATTGTGATCCACACAGTCAAAGGCTTTGGCATAGTCAATAAAGCAGAAATAGATGTTTTTCTGGAACTCTCTTGCCTTTTCTATGATCCAGAGGATGTTGGCAATTTGATCTCTGGTTCCTCTGCCTTTTCTAAAACCAGCTTGAACATCAGGAAGTTCACAGTTCACATATTGCTGAAGCCTGGCTTGGAGAATTTTGAGCATTACTTTACTAGCGTGTGAGATGAGTGCAATTGTGCGGTAGTTTGAGCATTCTTTGGCATTGCCTTTCTTTGGGATTGCAATGAAAACTGACCTTTTCCAGTCCTGTGGCTACTGCTGAGTTTTCCAGATTTGCTGGCATATGAGTGCAGCACTTTCACAGCATCATCTTTCAGGATTTGAAATAGCTCAACTGGAATTCTATCACCTCCACTAGCTATGTTTGTAGTGATGCTTTCTAAGGCCCACTTGACTTCACATTCCAGGATGTCTGGCTCTAGATGAGTGATCACACCATCGTGATTATCTGGGTCATGAAGATCCTTTTTGTACAGTTCTTCTGTGTATTCTTGCCACCTCTTCTTAATATCTTCTGCTTCTGTTAGGTCCATACCATTTCTGTCCTTTATCGAGCTCATCTTTGCATGAAATGTTCCCTTGGTATCTCTAATTTTCTTGAAGAGATCTCTAGTCTTTCCCATTCTGTTGTTTTCTTCTATTTCTTTGCATTGATCACTGAGGAAGGCTTTCTTATCTCTTCTTGCTATTCTTTGAAACTCTGCATTCAGATGCTTCTATCTTTCCTTTTCTCCTTTGCTTTTTGCTTCTCTTCTTTTCACAGCTATTTGTAAGGCCTCCCCAGACAGCCATTTTGCTTTTTTGCATTTCTTTTCCATGGGGATGGTCTTGATCCCTGTCTCCTGTACAATATCACAAACCCCATTCCATAGTTCATCAGGCACTCTATCTATCAGATCTAGGCCCTTAAATCTATTTCTCACTTCCACTGTATAATCATAAGGGATTTGATTTAGGTCATACCTGAATGGTCTAGTGGTTTTCCCTACTTTCTTCAATTTAAGTCTGAATTTGGCAGTAAGGAGTTCATGGTCTGAGCCACAGTCAGCTCCTGGTCTTGTTTTTGCTGACTGTATAGAGCTTCTCCATCTTTGGCTGCAAAGAATATAATCAATCTGATTTCAGTGTTGACCATCTGGTGATGTCCATGTGTAGAGTCTTCTCTTGTGTTGTTGGAAGAGGGTGTTTGTTATGACCAGTGCATTTTCTTGGCAAAACTCTATTAGCCTTTGCCTTGCTTCATTCCGTATTCGAAGGCCAAATTTGCCTGTTACTCCAGGTGTTTCTTGACTTCCTACTTTTGCATTCCAGTCTCCTATAATGAAAAGGACATCTTTTTTGGGTGTTAGTTCTAAAAGGTCTTGTAGGTCTTCATAGAACCGTTCAACTTCAGCTTCTCATATAATCCAGCTCCTCCCTTACTTCTTCTGAGCAGTCCCTCAGAGTAATCTGAGAGGTGTGAGGTCCTGAGAAAGTCCACCAAACACAACATGATTCTCAACTTTTAGGTGGTGTGTTTTTTTTCAGTTGACAGCAGGAATACATAACTAATACAGAGATAATATTGATCATGATTTTATTTTTAAAATTACTTTTGTGTGGAAAAATGATGAAACGAACCATGTTCGACAGCAATTCCTGTGATTTGTAACTGACATACTTCTGCACTCTTACTCTGTAAGTTGTCTTACTTGTTGCTCATTCATTAAGTTGTGTCTGACTCTTCGACCCCATGAACTGCAGCACACCAGGATTCCCTGTCCTTTGCTGAGTTTGCCCAAACGCATATCCATGGAGTCAGTGATGCCATCCAACCATCTCATCCTTGGCTACCCGCTTCTCTTGCCCTCAATCTTTTCCAGCATCAGGGTCTTCTCTAATGAATTGGCTCTTCGCATCAGCAAGCTAAAGTATTAGAGCTTCAGCTTCAGCATCAGTCTTTCCAATGAACATTCAGGGTTGATTTCCTTTAGGAGCGACTGGTTGGATCTCCTTGTAGTCCAAGGGGCTCTCAAGAGGCTTCTCCAGCACCACAGTTCAAAAGCATCAATTCTTTGGCATTTAGCCTTCTTTATGGTCCAACTCTCACATCCAGACATGACGACTGGAAAAACCACAGCTTTGACTAGACAGACCTTTGCTGGCAAAGTGAGGTCTCCCCTTTTTAATACGCAGTCTTGTTTTGTCACAGATTTTCTTCCAAGGAAGCAAGCATCTTTTAATTTCATCCCTGGATATGTTTCTAGATATTGAAGACTACGTACAATTATAAAAATGTTTTTCAGTCCAAGATTTGAATTTAGGAATTACTAGCATCTATATATGTTAATTCCTAATATATTACTGATAGCATAACCTAATACTGATAATAATAAGTTACTAACATCTGTAGTCTTACTAGATGACTGGTTTATTATGAAAGGATATATAACTCAGGAACAGCCAGATGGAAGAACTGCAGAGGGCAGGGCATGTAGGAAGGGCTGTAGACTCCATCCTTCCCCTGGGCACATCACTCTCCTGGCTTCTCCACGTGTTCACTGGCTCAGAAGCTCTTCAAACACCATCCTTCTGGGGTTTTATGGGGGGGTTCATTACACAGGTGTGACTGATTAAACCACTGGCCATTGGTGATTGATGTGACCTTTAACCTCTCTCCCCTCCCAGGAGGTCAGGGAGGTAGAACTTGACAGTTACAACCTCCCAGCACATGGTTGGTTCCCCTGGCATCCAGCCCACATCCTTGGGGGCTTTCCAAATGTCACCTCATTAACTCAGTCAGGGTTGAAATGGGTTTGTTATTAATAGCAAGACAGCTTTATCCCTCTTGGTGCTTCCCTGGTGGCTCAGACGGTAAAGTGTCTGCCTGAAATGCAGAGACCCGGGTTTGATCCCTGGGTCAGGAAGATCCCCTGGAGCAGAAAACAGCAATCCACTCCAGTACTCTTGCCTGGAGAATCCCATGGACGGAGGAGCCTGGTGGGCTACAGTCCAAGGGGTCGCAAAGAGTCGGACACGACTGAGTGACTTCACTTTCTTTTCTTTCATCACTCATCACTTAGGAAATTCCAACGGTTTTAGGAAGTTTGTCCAAAGGATGAGGACAAAGACCAAACATATATTTTTTATTATAAGCCACAGTATTGCAGAAACATTCGAGGAGGAGTTGTGGAGTGAGCCCAGAGCAAACAGCAAAGAGAAAGGGCTTGAGGTGGGAGGGAGATGGTGAGGCTGAGGAGCAGCAGAAAGCCCACTGACTGGAAGCAGGAGAGAACGGTTAGAGGGTAAGAGGTGGGTGGGGCAGACAGCAGGCCCGTGAGAAGGTGAGGGAGGGACACGTGGACTCCTGTGGACTTTCTGCTGAGGGAGGCAGGAAGCCATTAAAGCCATGGGGCAGAGAAGGGGCACCGTAAATTTAAAACCTGAAAATACCGTGTCAGGATGTATAGAATCACAGACTCTCGTGCACCAAGTTCATCCAGTCTAGAGGAGAGTGCCCAGAACACTGGAAAGTTCAGTGTGCAGGTACCCGATCATGTATCAAGTTCATTGTGGAGACAGGCACAACGTAATATGTATGAGAAGGTACATCCTGGTTAGCAAAGAGAATTAGAGTTCTCCAGAGAAGCGGAACGAACGCACCTGCAGGAGACTGGTTTCAGGACCTCCCACAGATACGAAAATCCAAGGATGCTCAAATCAGTTATACAAAATGGGGTAGTAGTTGCATATAAACTCCCCACATCCTCCTATATACTTTAATTCATCTTTAGATAGGGCTTACCTGGTGGCTCAGATGGTAAAGCACCTGTCTGCAATGTGGGAGACCCAGGTTCGATCCCTGGGGTGGGAAGATCCCCTGAAGAAGGAAACAGCAGCCCACTCCAGTACTCTTCCCTGGAAAACCCCATGGATGGAGGAGCCTGGCAGGCTACAGTCCATGGGGTCACAAAGAGTCAGACACAACTGAGAGACTTCACTTTTACTTTAGATCACTTATAAAACTTAATACAGTGTAAACACTGTGTAAATAGTTGCAAGTACAAGGTAAATGTTAGTTGCTGTTGCACAGTAAATGCAAGTTTTGATTTTTGGAACTTTCTGGAATTTTCTTTCCTTTGGAATATTTCTGATCCATGGCTATTTGAATCCACAAATATAGAACCCAAGGATACAGAGGCCAACTGTCATCCTATTTGTATTTGAGACCCTAGAATGAGACCTAAAATAATTGCCTTCCCAAACCATGAACTCACTATGATATTTAATCAAAAGAGGAAGTCCCCTTCCCTGCCCTCCAGAATAATGTGTCTGTCACCATTGGAGGTAGCTATGGGTCCAGCTCCATACTCTGAAAATTGATCATTGAAGGAAAATAATTGAACATTTATCTTGCCTTTACTTTAGGAAATATATTTCAGAGTGACCAAATAGGCCTGAATAATGAGAAAAAGCCAGTTAATAAATGTAAAAAAAATCACAGTATTAAAATTACCATTTTGCAAACTCTAATAAAATAATTGATTCAGGCAACACTCATCATTAGATGAGAAAACCTTTGGGTGAAAGACTGATGGGGAGCAGAGTGTCAAGCACCTTGCCGGAGATTACTTGCTGGTTGAAAGAGGAAAGAGTTCTTCCATGAGGAATTAGGCTTTCATTACCGGAACTCATCAGATCTTAGCATCATATTAGTAATGGGGCAGCCAGATATTTCGAGCACCCTGGTATGTTGAAACACAAAGCACAAGACATCATCTTTGAAGTATTCTTACCAAAAATGCTTAATATTTTTATTAAGCCTGAGCAGGATTTTAGGTCTACATTACTGTTGACAAGAAGTAGGACTGTGTCTGTGCTAAGTGGCTTCAGTCGTGTCTAGCTCTCTGCAACGCTATGGATTGTAGCCTGCCAGGCAGGCTCCTCTGTCCATGGGATTCCTCAGGCAAGAACTGGAGTGGGTTGCCATTTCCTTCTCCAGGGGATCTTCCTGACCCGGGAATGGAACTCGTGTCTTTTATGTCTCTTGCATCGGCAGGCAGGTTCTTTACCATTAGCACCACGTGGGAAGCCCAAGAAGGGGACAGGTTAAATGACTCCATGAGGAGCAACCAACCAAATCCAGAATGTGGGACATTTTGCAGAAAGACTGATTTAGCTGTCTCAATAAAACACTGACATTTAACAAAGAAAAAGCATGGAATTGTTCTACATGAACTCAAATCAACTGTAATAAAGTGGTTTTTTTAAGGACAATTGGGAAAATTCAAATAGAGGTTGTGTATAAAATGGTATTGCTGCTGCTGCTGCTGCAAAGTCACTTCAGTCATGTCCGACTCTGTGCGACCCCATAGACGGCAGCCCACCAGGCTCCCCCGTCCCTGGGATTCTCCAGGCAAGAACACTGGATTGGGTTGCTATTTCCTTCTCCAGTGCATGAAAGTGAAAAGTGAAGGTGAAGTCGCTCAGTCGTGTCCGACTCTTTGTGACCCCATGGACTGCAGCCTACCAGGCTCCTCCGTCCATAATGGTATTAAGGAATTAATTTTTGTATGTGTGACAAAAGAATTATGGTTCTGAAAGATGCTGTCCTTTTTATTTAGGTTTGAGATACTATGATGTTTGTAATTTACTTTAAAATGTTTCAGGAAATTACGTAAAAAAAAATGAGAAGCAAAGAGGGCAAATGATCCTTGGTGAATCTAAGTGATGGGTTCACTAAGAAATTCTTTGTACTTTTCTGAATATTTAAAAATCTTCTTATACAAAAGTTAAACTGGGTCCATGGGGCCCCTAGGAAGAATAAATTCAGAGGTTTCAGAAGTCATTTAACATTTGAGAAGTCACATTCGAACAGAAATTGATGGATATAATCAGATCAGATCAGATTAGTCGCTCAGTCCTGTCCAATTCTTTGCGACCCCACGAATCAAAGCACGCCAGGCCTCCCTGTCCATCACCAACTCCCAGAGTTCACTCAGACTCATGTCCATCAAGTCAGTGATGCCATCCAGCCATCTCATCCTCTGTTGTCCCCTTCTCCTCTTGCCCCCAATCCCTCCCAGAATCAGAGTCTTTTCCATTGAGTCAACTCTTCCCATGAGGTGGCCAAAGTACTGGACTTTCAGCTTTAGCATCATTCCTTCCAAATAAATCCCAGGGCAGGATCTCCTTCAGAATGGACTGGTTGGATCTCCTTGCAGTCCAAGGGACTCTCAAGAGTCTTCTCCAACACCACAGTTCAAAAGCATCAATTCTTTGGTGCTCAGCCTTCTTCACAATCCAACTCTCACATCCATACATGACCACAGGAAAAACCATAGCCTTGACTAGATGGACCTTTGTTGGCAAAGTACTGTCTCTGCTTTTGAATATGCTATCTAGGTTGGTCATAACTTTCCTTCCAAGGAGTTAATGTCTTTTAATTTCATGGCTGCAGTCACCATCTGCAGTGATTTTGGAGCCCAGAAAAATAAAGTCTGATACTGTTTCCACTGTTTCCCCATCTATTTCCCATGAAGTGGTGGGACCGGATGCCATGATCTTCGTTTTCTGAATGTTGAGCTTTAAGCCAACTTTTTCTCTCTCCACTTTCACTTTCATCAAGAGGCTTTTGAGTTCCTCTTCACTTTCTGCCATAAGGGTGGTGTCATCTGCATATCTGAGGTGATTGATATTTCTCCTGGCAATCTTGATTCCAGTTTGTGTTTCTTCCACTCCAGCATTTCTCATGATGTACTCTGCATATAAGTTAAATAACCATGGGGACAATATACAGCCTCAATGTACTCCTTTTCCTATTTGGAAACAGTCTGTTGTTCCATGTCCAGTTCTAACTGTTGCTTCCTGACCTGCATACAAATTTCTCAAGAGGCAGATCAGGTGGTCTGGTATTCCCATCTCTTTCAGAATTGTCCACAGTTTATTGTGATCCACACAGTCAAAGGCTTTGGCATAGTCAATAAAGCAGAAATAGATGTTTTTCTGGAACTCTCTTGCTTTTTCTATGATCCAGAGGATGTTGGCAATTTGATCTCTGGTTCCTCTGCCTTTTCTAAAACCAGCTTGAACATCAGGAAGTTCACGGTTCACATATTGCTGAAGCCTGGCTTGGAGAATTTTGAGCATTACTTTACTAGCGTGTGAGATGAGTGCAATTGTGCGGTAGTTTGAGCATCCTTTGGCATTGCCTTTCTTTGGGATTGGAATGAAAACTGACCTTTTCCAGTCCTGTGGCCACTGCTGAGTTTTCCAAATTTGCTGGCATATTGAGTGCAGCACTTTCACAGCATCATCTTTCAGGATTTGAAATAGCTCAACTGGAATTCCATCACCTCCACTAGCTTTGTTCGTAGTGATGCTTTCTAAGGCCCACTTGACTTCACATTCCAGGATGTCTGGCTCTAGGTGAGTGATCACACCATCGTGATTATCTGGGTCGTGAAGATCCTTTTTGTACAGTTCTTCTGTGTATTCTTGCCACCTCTTCTTAATATCTTCTGCTCCTGTTAGGTCCATACCGTTTCTGTCCTTTATCGAGCTCATCTTTGCATGAAATGTTCCTTTGGTATCCCTGATTTTCTTGAAGAGATCCCTAGTCTTTCCCATTCTGTTGTTGTCCTCTATTTCTTTGCATTGATCACTGAGGAAGGCTTTCTTATCTCTTCTTGCTATTCTTTGGAACTCTGCATTCAGATGCTTATATCTTTCCTTTTCTCCTTTGCTTTTCGCTTCTCTTCTTTTCACAGCTATTTGTAAGGCCTCCCCAGACAGCCATTTTGCTTTTTTGCATTTCTTTTCTATGGGAATGGTCTTGATCCCTGTCTCCTGTACAATGTCACAAACCCCATTCCATAGTTCATCAGTCACTCTATCTATCAGATCTAGGCCCTTAAATCTATTTCTCACTTCCACTGTATAATCATAAGGGATTTGATTTAGGTCATACCCGAATGGTCTAGTGGTTTTCCCTACTTTCTTCAATTTAAGTCTGAATTTGGCAGTAAGGAGTTCATGGTCTGAGCCACAGTCAGCTCCTGGTCTTGTTTTTTCTGAGTGTATAGAGCTTCTCCATCTTTGGCTGCAAAGAATAGAATCAATCTGATTTTGGTGTTGACCATCTGGTGATGTCCATGTATAGAGTCTTCTCTTGTGTTGTTGGAAGAGGGTGTTTGTTATGACCAGTGCATTTTCTTGGCAAAACTCTATTAGTCTTTGCCTTGCTTCATTCCGTATTCCAAGGCCAAATTTGCCTGTTACTCCAGGTGTTTCTTGACTTCCTACTTTTGCATTCCTGTCCCTGTGATGAAAAGGACATCTTTTTTGGGTGTTAGTTCTAAAAGGTCTTGTAGGTCTTCATAGAACCATTCAACTTCAGCTTCTTCAGCGTTACTGGTTGGGGCATAGACTTGGATTACTGTGATATTGAATGGTTTGCCTTGGAAATGAACAGAGATCATTCTGTCATTTTTGAGATTGCATCCAAGTACTGCATTTCGGACTCTTTTGTTGACCATGATGGCCACTCCATTTCTTCTGAGGGATTCCTGCCTGCAGTAGTAGATATAATGGTCATCTGAGTTAAATTCACCCATTCTAGTCCATTTCAGTTGGCTGATTCCTAGAATGTTGACATTCACTCTTGCCATCTCCTGTTTGACCACTTCCAATTTGCCTTGATTCATGGACCTGACATTCCAGGTTCCTATGCAATATTGCTCTTTACAGCATCGGACCTTGCTTCTATCACCAGTCACATTCACAGCTGGGTATTGTTTTTGCTTTGGCTCCATCCCTTCATTCTTTCTGGAGTTATTTCTCCACTGATCTCCCGTAGCATATTGGGCACCTACTGACCTGGGGAGTTCCTCTTTCAGTATCCTATCATTTTGCCTTTTCATACTGTTCATGGGGTTCTCAAGGCAAGAATACTGAAGTGGTTTGCCATTCCCTTCTCCAGTGGACCACATTCTGTCAGACCTCTCCACCATGACCCGCCCATCTTGGGTTGCCCCACGGGCATAGCTTAGTTTCATTGAGTTAGACAAGACTGTGGTCCTAGTGTGATTAGATTGACTAGTTTTCTGTGAGTATGGTTTCAGTGTGTTTGCCCTCTGATGCCCTCTTGCAACACCTACCATCTTACTTGGGTTTCTCTTACCTTGGGCGTGGGGTATCTCTTCACCGCTGCTCCAGCAAAGCACAGCCATTGCTCCTTACCTTGGACGAGGGGTATCTCCTCACCGCTGCCCTTCCTGACCTTCAATGTGGGATAGTTCCTCTAGGCCCTCCTGCACTTAACTTTGCAATAAGCTTGTCTCAGAAAGGCTATTAATCCAATTAAAAAAAATCCACCACTAACAACAAAAATTTAACAGCTGTTTGAGAGAAATTCAGGGTCGTGATAGCAAACTGGTCAGGCCCTCGGTGCTCAGAGGTGGATCAGACCAGGGACCAGAAGACTTGAGTTCTAGCCCTGGGGCTGCCAACTGTTATTTCTTCTAACCTGAGCCTGACTGTTCTTGTTCCAAAGCAGGGAATCTGCATCTGTTCAACTCCGGGAACATTTCTTAGCCATGAACAGTGTTCCAGCACTGGGTTAGGTGCTTCTGAGATGTAGAAAAAACAGAAAAGGCAGTAGGAAAGACAGACAGTAGAGCAAACCAGGGAATTCCCTGGTGGTCTAGTGGTTCAGTTCAGTTCAGTCTCTCAGTCGTGTCCGACTCTTTGCGACCCCATGGACTGCAGCATGCCAAGCCTCCCTGTCCATCATTGACTCCTGGAGTTTACTCAAACCCATGTCCATTGAGTCAGTGATGCCATCTGACCATCTCATCCTCTATCATCCCCTTCTCCTCCCGCCTTCAATCTTTCCCAACATCAGGGTCTTTTCCAATGAGTCAGCTCTTCCCATCAGGTAGCCAAAGTATGGACTTTCAGCTTCAACATCAGTCCTTCCAATGAACACCCAGGAATGATCTCCTTTCAATGTAAATCTAGATTACATTCAGATAAAGGTTAAAATCAGCCAAGAGAAGAGACACACAGGGTGGAGTCAGGAGAGGTCCCTACTTGGCGTCCAGGAATACAAATGTAACTGAGCAGGACTCAGTGGGGCTTTCCAGGGACAGACCCCCTCCCTCCATGTCCTCAGCTTTAGCTCCTCTCCGAAGCACTAAGATAACATTATTTGATATACATTTCTGGAGGTGTTTTTACAGATGTGAAAAACCCCCACCAAAGGGACTATGTTAACTCCTTGATGGACATGAGCACTCAGCCCCCAGACCTACCTACACCTCACAGCTGGTAATGTCAGCACCACCACCCGCTGCGGGAGGCTGCCCTGATACCAATCAACCAGCCAGAGAACTGCGCGTGAGCCGACTACAGACCCGTAACTCCCCTCCCTCACGTGGCCTTAAAAATGCCTCCCTGAAAACCAGAATTGAAAGAGACACGTGTACCCCAATGTTCATCGCAGCACTGTTTACAATAGCCAGGACATGGAAGCAACCTAGATGTCCATCAGCAGACGAATGGATAAGAAAGCTGTGGTACATATACACAATGGAGTATTACTCAGCTATTAAAAAGAATGCAGTTCTAACGAGGTGGATGAAACTGGAGCCTATTATACCAAGTGAAGTAAGCCAGAAAGAAAAACACCAATATAGTATACTAACGCGTATATATGGAATTTAGAAAGATGGTAACGATAACCCTGTATGCGAGACAGCAAAAGAGACAAAGATGTAAAGAAGAGACTTTTGGACTCTGTGCGAGAAGGTGAGGGTGGGATGATTTGAGAGATAGCATTGAAACATGTATATTGTCATATGTGAAATAGATGACCAGTGCAGGTTTGATGCATAAGACAGGGAGCTCAGGGCTGGTGCACTGGGATGACCCAGAGGGATGGGATGGGGAGGGGGATGGGAAAGGGGTTCAGGATGAGGAACACATGTATACCCATGGCTGATTCATGTCAATGTATGGCAAAAACCACTACAATATTATCAAGTAATTAGCCTCCAATTAAAATAAATAATTTTTTTTAAATGCCTCCCTGAGTTGGAGTATTTTGTGTATTCGCTGCCCTGGACTCCTTGTTTGGCACCTTACAATAAATACTAAACTCCTTCATGGCAAGCAGGGTCAGTAGATTGGCTTTACTGTCTGTGGGTTAATTTGCTACATTTGCTGTTATCAGAGTCAATGGCTTAGAGACCACCTCTGGGGAGCTGAAGGCAAAGACCAGATCTCTCTCTGGGCAAGGCTAAATTGTTTATTATACAGGGCCATTTTCTTGTGATACATTCATACCTGCTCATGACCTTGGAGGAAGAGCCAGCCTCTGTGCTCACGTAACCGGCATGAAGAAGAATCCCACTTGGCTAGACAGCAGGACTGGGAAACAGACACGGACAGCCAGTCTGCAACAAAATGTGCAAAAGACTCTGGTTGTTGAGAAATACCCCCAGCGTTTTTCTCTATTCATCCAATATGGAAGAGAAATGTCAGTCTGATCCCACACGGCTCTTGCATCAGGCCCGGTTGGCCTCATTTCTGATTTGGTTGCATTCAAAACCCATAGTCAGCATCGATTTTCAGTTGGAGCAGCAAATCATTTTTTCTTAAAAAGGAGGCAGGGGTGGAATCCCAAAGATTAACAAGCTTCTTGTCTCTATCAGGTTGCCTTTCCCAGTGAGGTAATGTTACCATGAAGACTGCCTTTCAATCTGTACAGGAGGGGGAAGTTCACATCTTTATTCATTCTGGGACCTTGCTGACACTTGAAAAAGTCTTCTGCCTGCACCACAGACAAAGTTCAATAGATGGGGGCCACCAGTCTTACTGTTTATGGATGGAGGAGGGGAGAGGAAAGGAAGACAACTTTGGGCCTGAGGATGCAGGGGATGGGGAAGGGGTGAGAAAGGGACTAGAAGGAAGGAGAAAACCTTTTCACTTGACCTCACAAGTTTTCTCTACACCCTGGGCTATCCCGAAGGAGGAGGGGAGAGTCTCTTTTCTCTGGAGGTTCTCCAGGCCCCCAGTGTCCTCAGGATTTCCATTCTCCTCCAGCTTTCCTCCGATAGGAAGCCAGAGCCACAGACAGATGCTTTATTCCTTCATAACATGGACAAGCAGCAAAAAAAAAACCCATCCAAACCCAACGGCCTGGGTGACCAAAGCCTCCTTGGGGGCCTATTATAAGGACAAGAGTGGATTTTAGCTCTTCCCCCCAACCCCACTTTCCCTCCTGGGCCTCATTCCTAGAGGACCCAGTAGCTTCCTCCTGGGGATATTTTAATTATTTATGAGAAACACTGGGCTGGAAGAAGCACAAGCTGGAACCAAGATTGCCGGGAGAAATATCAATAACCTTAGATATGCAGATGACATCACCCTTATGGCAGAAAGTGAAGAGGAACTAAAAAGCCTCTTGATGAAAGTGAAAGAGGAGAGAGAAAAAGTTGGCTTAAAGCTCAACATTCAGAAAACGAAGATCATGGCATCTGGTCCCATCACTTCACAGGAAATAGATGGAGAAACAGTGGAAACAGTGTCAGACTTTATTTTTCTGGGCTTCAAAATCACTGCAGATGGTGATTGTAGCTAGCAAATTAAAAGACGCTTACTCTTTGGAAGGAAAGTTATGACCAACCTAGATAGCATATTCAAAAGCAGAGGTGTTACTTTGCCAACAAAGTTCTGCCTAGTTAAGGCAATGGTTTTTCCAGTGGTCATGTATGGATGTGAGAGTTGGACTATAAAAAAAGCTGAGCCCCAAAGAATTGATGCTTTTGAACTGTGGTGTTGGAGAAGACTCTTGAGAGTCCCTTGGACTACATGGAGATCCAACCAGTCCATCCTAAAGGAAATCAGTTCTGGGTGTTCATTGGAAGCACAGATGCTGAGGCTGAAACTCCAGTACTTTGGCCACCTCATGCAAAGAGTTGACTCATTGGAAAAGACCTTGATGCTGGGAGGGATTGGGGGCAGGGGGAGAAGGGGACGACAGAGGATGAGATGGCTGGATGGCATCACTGACTCGATGGACGTGAGTCTGAGTGAACTCCAGGAGTTGGTGATGGACAGGGAGGCCTGGCGTGCTGCGATTCATGGGGTCTCAAAGAGTTGGACAAGACTGAGCGACTGAACTGAACTGAACTGAACACGTACTTATTAATACTGAGCATCCATTACTGCCAAGCATTCGTGGGAGTGATGACAGAGAGACACAGCCGATAAAAATAAACAAGGAGTAAAAGAGTGCTGGAATGACTGGGTGGAAGTGCACAGGAACTGTGTCTTTAAGAAAGTGACGTTGAAAAAAAAAATAAAAAGAAAGTGATGTTGAGGGACTTCCCTGGTGGTCCAGTGGCTAAGACTCTGCGCTCCCAATGCAGGGGGCCAGGGTTCGATCCCTGGTCAGGGAACTAGATCCCACGTGTCACAACTAAAGATCCTACATGCCACAGTAGAGACCCAGTGCAGCCAAATAAATCAATTAAAAGCACACACACACACCAGGGGACTTCCCTGGCAGTCCAGTGGTTAAGACTTCACCTTCCAATGAAAGGGTTGTAGGTTTGATCTCTGCTCAGGGAAACTAAGATCCCACATGCCTCGGGGCCAAAAAACCAAAACATAAAACAGAAGCAATGTTGTAACAAATTCAATAAAGACACACACACACACACACACCAAAAAAAGGAGAAGGAGCAAGCAAAGCTAAGAAGGAAGAGAGGAAAAAAACCTTTATTGGACTATGTAAGCCTTGAACTGAACTGGCTGAGATGTTGCTTTTACACCTTGTGGTATGAGTGTTCAAAGTAGAAATTAAGTTCAGCCACAGGAAAATTAGCAAAGCTACAATCTTCAATGTGCTTCCCAGGTGGCGCAGTGGTAAAGAATCCACCTGCCAACGCAAGAGATACAGGAGATGCCAGTTTGATCCCTGGGTTGAAATGGAGTAGGGGAAATGGCAACCCGCTCCAGTATTTTTTTTTTTCTTTAAGGAGGAATTAAAAACATTTTATCTGTGTATTCTGAATCACACATAAGTTATCTTTACAGTTCAATTTACTATATAGAAACCATTTGGATTTTATATTTTCAGTTAAATTCTAAACTTACAGTATTGATTTTTTTTTTTTTAAAAAGGCTGTTAAACTAATTCAGTGCTTTTTTTTTAGCATACCAAATTGAAATACATTAAGTTCAAACTTCAGATTTATGGCAAACAGTCTTCAAATACAACACAAACATTTTTTAAAGTTACCATATTGTTCACATGTGGTACTTGCAACTGTGAGCTGTTATACACAGAATAACTCTCTTTTAAATATGGCAAAACTGACATGCCATGAAGCTCAAAGTTGTATAGTCAAGCCAAGGACTCAAAGTTGTACCATCTCTTGAAAGATTCAGCATTTCTGAACCAAAAAGCACAACATGTAAAGAAGGTTGGGAACAATTCCTCCTCCTCATTACAGGTAAAAGATGTTGCATGGTAGCTTGGAATTTTGCATAAGACCCCACATTATACCTTTGAAAGTTCCAAGGGTAATTAGTTGACATCCGACTGGGGTCCTTTTTCCCACTCCAGTATTCTTGCCTGGAGAATCGCATGGACAGAGAAGCCTGGCGGGGTACAGTCCATGGGGTCGCAGAGTCAGACACGACTGAGCACACACGCATGCACGCACAATCCTTATCACAGAAGGGGAAGGCTGGGAAAAGAACCAGGCCTTGGGTTGACTGCTCCAGGGGTTCCTCCAAGGCTAACTAACCCTCGTGGTGACCCACATCAGGCTAAGCATGGTGGGCTGGTGACAATGTGGACTCCAGAGTCAGAGGGACAAAGCTTTGAATTCTAGGTGTGTGATTTCAGGCAAATACTTGATGCATTGAAGCCTCAGTTTCCTCATCTGTAAAAGGGGTCTAACGAGCCCTCCCACGGAGGTCAGGAGGGCCAGATGTGATGGCCTGTGGGGACTGTTGTCACAGAGTCAGGCACCAAGGGCCCCAGAGGGTGGGGAAAGACACACAGCAAAGGTTCTTGTGGCCCAGGGGATAGACAGCGCAGTGGGATAGACAAGGCTCCCTCGGGTGTTCCGAGGCCTCAGAAAGGAGGAAATGCCTTTACTACCTTAAGGGCTCTTTTCTAGCACGCTCTTCTTGGCAAAAGAAAAACATCACTCTCTCAGACTACGGTTGCATAACTGCTTATGTAACTGCTTAAGGGAAGCATAGCTCTACTGAAGTCTGAGATTTAACAGGATCATCTGTGATCGCTTTAAAATAAACCATTTCCAGACTTCCCTGGAGGTCCAGTGGCTAAGACTCCACACTGCAGGGGGCCCGGGTTCGATCCGCAGTCAGGGAACTAAGATCTCACATGCTGCATGGTGCAGCCAAAATAATAACAATAATAGTTAAAAAATAATAAAATAAACCATTTCCCCACACCACCACGGAAAGAGCAAGCCTAACAGTCAGTGCAGGTGGTTCCCCACCACCTATGAGGTTCTGATTAATGGTGGCAGTTAATATAAACTGAAAGTAAAAGGCAAGAGTAAGCCCATCTTCTCTGGGAAGGCAGGCAATCAGAATTCTAGCCCTGGCTGGGGAGGCTTGCACAAGTCACTTACCCCTTGCTACTCAAAGTGTGGTCCACGCATTAGCATTCTGGGCACTGGGAGCTTGTTGGAAAGGCAGAGTTTCAGCCACACCCCAGATTTACTGCATCAGAGCATACATCGTTAACCAGATCTCCAGGGGATTTTATGCATGTTGAAGCTTGAGAAGCATTGACTTACTATTCTGAGACTTTCTCTCCTAAATGAGGGGCCAGAGTGGCATTTAAACAAATTGAATGTAAGTACGATTGGCTTTTTAGAAGATAAGAAACATATATTCATAAAGAACACATTAAGCAAGACAGTGAAAGTGAAAAGCAAAGTCCTTTTTCAGCCCAGAACTCCCCTTCAATCCACAACACCCCCCAGGCTCTGCCTTCCAATAACCATTCTCTAAATGTCTTCAAGCTCAACCTCATATTCAGCCTTTCTTTCTTCCTGGCAGCCCATCCACACTCCAGTCAGGCCTCGCTCTCTTTTTTTCATGGAAAGGCATTTAATTTTAAATATAGCAGTGTGGACATGTCAGTCTCAAACTGCCCATCTAACCCCCCTCTCTCCCTTCCCCTGTAACCATAAATTCCTTTTCTAACTCTATGAGTCTGTTTCTATTTTATAAATATGTTCATTTGTATCATTTTTTTAAAAAATTCTGCATATAAGTGATATAATAATATGATTTATCTTTCTCTGATTTATTTCACTTAGTATGATCATCTCCAGGCCCATCCATGCTGCTGCAAATGGCATTATTTCATTCTTTTTAATGGCTGAATAATATTCCATTGTTCATAGTACCATATCTTCTTTATCCAGTCATCTGTTAATGGATATTTAGGTTGCCTCCATGTCTGAGCTATTGTTAACAGTGCTGCAATGGACATTGGGGTACATATATCCTTTCAAAGCTAGGTAGGCTTCTCTTGAAGCCCTGTTATTTGCCTTGAGTTTGGGGGGGCATGGAAGTAGAAAATACCCTTTCACCCCAAGCCAACCATGCTCTTCAAAGAAATGCTCACTCTGATCTGGCTGATAGATTCTTCACTTTCTCTCATATTGTTTACAGGAGCATTCCAGGTCAAAAGATTGGTCCAGCCTCCTCTTAGCAAATTATGAGGGGATATCCTTACATCTCTCTTTAGAATATCAGGGACCTGTCCCCTATCATTCATATTAGTGGCTTGGGGCTTCAGCTAGTGTTCCCAGATGGAGGTCTGCTACCATCTTCCAAACCTGAAGTTCTACAGATTGATCGCAGACACCTGATATGTTCACCCACCATTTCATGGCTGTCTCTTTCTCTATTTCTTCAGTGTGATTGTGACTCAGTCAAAATATGGGTGGGCCATTCTGGCCACCCTAAAGGGGATCTCCAAGCACCGTGAGCCTCCATAACTCCAGTCAGATACTTCCCATCTTTCTCCAGATTTAAGCGTCAGGGCATCTCGCATGCATTTGTGCTGTCACATCCAACTCTTTTGCGATCCCATGGACTGTAGCCCACCAGGCTCCTCTATCCATGGAATTTTCCAGGCGAGAATACTGAAGTGGCTTGCTGTTTCCTCCTCCAGGGGCTCTTCCTGACCCAGGGATCGGAACCAAGTCTTCTGTGTCTCCTGCATTGGCAGGCAGGTTCCTTACTGGCTGAGCCATCAGGGAAGTCAGTCTTAAGGTCAGTTTATTAGCTGCAGATTGATTCCAACAACCCTCTTCCTTGGGTTTAATTAATTTACTAGGGTGGCTAACCCTAGTAGCTTAGGGTGGGCTTCCCTTGAGGCCCAGCTGGTAAAGAATCCACCTGCAGTGTGGGAGACCTGGTTTCGATCCCTGGGTTGGGAAGATCCCCTGGAGAAGGGAAAGGCTACCCACTCCAGTACTGTGGCCTAGAGAATTCCATGGACTGTATCGTCCATGTGGTCACAAAGAGTCGGACAAGGCTTGAGCGACTTTCACTTTCAGGGTGGCTCACAGAACTCAGAGAAACACTGAACTCACTAAATCATCAGTGTATTATAAAAGGAAAGGGCTTCCCAGGTGGCGCTAGTGGTAAAAAACCTGCCTGCCAATGCAGGAGACGTGAAAGACAAGGGTTTGATCCCTGGGTTGGTAAGATCCCCTGGAGGAGGGCATGGCAACCCACCCCAATATTTTTGTCTGGAGAATACCATGGACAGAGGAGCCTGGCAGGCTACAGCCCACAGGGTGTCTGCCCAGAGTCGGACACGCCTGAAGCAACTTAGCACGCACGCCTAAAAGGATATGAACAGCCAGATGGATGCGACGTGTGAGGAAAGGCATGCGGAAGGGACGTGGAGCCTCCTTTCTAGGCATCCTTGTCTCCCCCACCTTCACGTGTCCACCAGTTCAGAAGCTCTCCAGATCCTATCTTTTGGAGGTTTTCTGGAGGCTTTGTTACTGAGCAGAGTTCTTGGTCTTCCCCAGTCAATAGAAACTGACTAGAGGCCAGACAAGAAATTTTGGCAAGGCGTATTGGGGCTGCTGCTGCAGCAGTGAGGAGTGAAAACAGCACAGGCTCCCTTGCTTGCTAGCTCCCAGACTGGGAGCAGCCGGGGTTGGCCGGGGAGCAGGTTTTTTCCTTATATGGGGTGAGGGTAGGGGTGTGTCTATGAATCAGGCCAGAGGGGTGGCTTGGGCAGTCTGCCCACCCCTTAGGTGGTGCTGAGTGCAGGGGGCACGTGCAGTGCCCTGCTTTGGCCCCCAACACCAGGCTTTCGCTCTTGTTGTTCACTCCGTCGGGTCTGGCCGGCCAGCTCTTTGCCACTGTTTGTGACCCCAGGGACTACAGCACAGCAGGCTTCCCTCCCTGCCCTTCACTATCTCCCAGAATAGGCTCCTCAAAAGTGGCAGTGGGATTTTTGGTTTCTTTGTATCTTTTGGGTCCAGAATTTGCCCCAAATGGGTATGCTCACCCACGCAGTTATTTTTAGTCTCACATAGTTTCTTTGTTTGTTGCTTGAGGCAAGTTGTGTCCAGGTGCAGTCATTGCCACTCTGTAGCAGAGAGTCCCAGGTCTCAGCCTATCTCTGGTTCATTACATAGGCATCATTGATTAAATCATCATTGGTGACTGATTCAATCTTCAGTCCCTCTCCCTGAGGGGCCAACCTCTGATCAGTTTCTCCTGGCAACCAACTCCCATCCTTCAGTTCAGTTCAGTTCAGTCGCTCAGTCGTGTCCGACTCTTTGCGACCCCATGAATCGCAGCACGCCAGGACTCCCTGTCCGTCACCAACTCCCGGAGTTCACTCAGAATCATGTCCATCGAGTCAGTGACGCCATCCAGCTATCTCATCCTCTGTCATCCCCTTCTCCTGCCCCCAATCCCTCCCAGCATCAGAGTCTTTTCCAATGAGTCAACCCTTTGCATGAGGTGGCCAAAGTACTGGACTTTCAGCTTCAACATCAGTCTTTCCAATGAACACCCAGGACTGATCTCCTTTAGAATGGAATGGTTGGATCCTCTTGCAGTCCAAGGGACTCGAAAGAGTCTTCTCCAGCACCGCAGTTCAAAAGCATCAATTCTTTGGCACTGAGCTTTCTTCACAGTCCAACTCTCACATCCATACATGACCACAGGAAAAACCATAGCCTTGACTAGACAAACCTTTGTTGGCAAAGTAATGTCTCTGCTTTCAAATATGCTATCTAGGTTGGACATAACTTTCCTTCCAAGGAGTAAGTGTCTTTTAATTTCATGGCTGCAGTCACCATCTGCAGTGATTTTGGAGCGCCCCAAAATAAAGTCTGACATTGTTTCCCCATCTATTTCCCATGAAGTGATGGGACCGAATGCCATGATCTTCGTTTTCTGAATGTTGAGCTTTAAGCCGACTTTTACACTCTCCTCTTTCACTTTCATCAAGAGGCTTTTGAGTTCCTCTTCACTTTCTGCCATAAGGGTGGTGTCATCTGCATATCTGAGGTTATTGATATTTCTCCCGGCAATCTTGATTCCAGCTTGTGTTTCTTCCAGCCCAGTGTTTCTCATAATGTACTCTGCAGATAAGTTAAATAAGCAGGGTGACAATATACAGCCTTGACGTACTCCTTTTCCTATTTGGAACCAGTCTGTTGTTCCGTGTCCAGTTCTAACTGTTGCTTCCTGACCTGCATACAGGTTTCTCAAGAGGTAGATCAGGTGGTCTGGTATTCCCATCTCTTTCAGAATTGTCCACAGTTTACTGTGATCCACACAGTCAAAGGCTTTGGCATAGTCAATAAAGCAGAAATAGATGTTTTTCTGGAACCCTCTTGCTTTTTCCATGATCCAGCGGATGTTGGCAATTTGATCTCTGGTTCCTCTGCCTCTTCTAAAACCAGCTTGAACATCAGGAAGTTCACAGTTCACGTATTGCTGAAGCCTGGCTTGGAGAATTTTCAGCATTACTTTACTCCCATCCTTAGGTGGAACCAAAAGTCATCTCATTAACATAAAAAAAGACACCTTGGACTTCCCTGGTGGTCCAGCAGTTAAGGATCTGCCTGCCAAAGCAGGGACATGGTTTTGAAGCCTGGTCCAGGGAGATTCCACACGCTGCAGGGCAACTAAGCCCGTGTGCCACAACTGAGCCAAAGCGCCAAGGGCCTGTGCTTCACTAGAGAAACCACTGCAGTGAAAAGCCCGCGCACCGCGACCAGAGAGTAGCCCCCACTCCTGGCGATGAGAGAAAGCCTCGTGCAGCAGTGAAGACCCAGTGCAGCCAAAGACAGATAAAAAATTTTAAACAAATAATTATTAAAAAAGGACATCTTTATCTCTCTAGTTGCCTAGAAAATAGCAAGGATTTTAGGATCTCTGTGTTGGAAATGGACGAGGACCGAATATTTATTTCATTATGTTATCATACTGAACCCGTGTACAAGCCCCTGTGTCTTTGTCTTCTGAAGTAAAATGCTGACTTAAGAGTTAATTGGGCTCCCCAGGTGGCACTAGTGGTAAAGAACCCACCTGCCAATGCAGAAGACATAAGAGATGCAGGTTTGGTCCCTGGGTCGGGAAGATCCACAGGAGGACATCATAACAACCCACTCCAGTATTCTTGCCTGGAGAATCCCACTGACAGAGGAGCCTGGTGGGCTACAGTTCATAGGGTCACAAAGAGTGAGGCATGACTGAAGCAACTTGGCAGGCACATAAGAGTTAATGATTGGGAAATGTGACCATGTAGAGAATAATGCTCAAAATTCTCCAAGCCAGGCTTCAGCAATATGTGAACCGTGAACTTCCTGATGTTCAAGCTGGTTTTAGAAAAGGCAGAGGAACCAGAGATCAAATTGCCAACATCCTCTGGATCATGGAAAAAGCAAGAGAGTTCCAGAAAAACATCTATTTCTGCTTTATTGACTATGCCAAAGCCTTTGACTGTGTGGATCACAGTAAACTGTGGACAATTCTGAAAGAGATGGGAATACCAGACCACCTGATCTACCTCTTGAGAAACCTGTATGCAGGTCAGGAAGCAACAGTTAGAACTGGACACGGAACAACAGACTGGTTCCAAATAGGAAAAGGAGTACGTCAAGGCTGTATATTGTCACCCTGCTTATTTAATTTATATGCAGAGTACATCATGAGAAACGCTGGACTGGAAGAAACACAAGCTGGAATCAAGATTGCCGGGAGAAATATCAATAACATCAGATATGCAGATGACACCACCCTTATGGCAGAAAGTGAAGAGGAACTAAAAAAGCCTCTTGATGAAAGTGAAAGTGGAGAGAGAAAAAGTTGGCTTAAAGCTCAACATTCAGAAAACGAAGATCATGGCATTCGGTCCCACCACTTCATGGGAAATAGATGGGGAAACAGTGGAAAGAGTGTCAGACTTTATTTTTCTGGGCTCCAAAATCACTGCAGATGGTGACTGCGGCCATGATGAATGGATAAGAAAGCTATGGTACATATACACAATGGAGTATTACTCAGCCATTAAAAAGAATACATTTGAATCAGTTCTAATGAGGTGGATGAAACTGGAGCCTATTATACAGAGTGAAGTAAGCCAGAAGGAAAAACATCAGTACAGTATACTAACGCATATATATGGAATTTAGAAAGATGGTAACAATAACCCGGTGTACGAGACAGCAAAAGAGACACTGATGTATAGAACAGTCTTATGGACTCTGTGGGAAAGGGAGAGGGTGGGAAGATTTGGGAGAATGACATTGAAACATGTAAAATATCATGTAAGAAACGAGTTGCCAGTCTAGGTTCGATGCACGATACTGGATGCTTGGGGCTAGTGCACTGGGACGACCCAGAGGGATGATATGGGGAGGGAGGAAGGAGGAGGGTTCAGGATGGGGAACACATGTATACCTGTGGCAGATTCATTTTGATATTTGGCAAAACTAATACAATTATGTGAAGTTTAAAAATAAAATAAAATTTAAAAAAATAAATAAAAGATGCTTGCTCCTTGGAAGGAAAGTTATGACCAACTTAGATAGCATATTAAAAAGCAGAGACATTACTTTGCCAAGAAAGGTCCATCTGGTCAAGGCTATGGTTTTTCCAGTGGTCATGTATGGATGTGAGAGTTGGACTATAAAGAAAGCTCAGTGCCAAAGAATTGATGCTTTTGAACTGCGGTACTGGAGAAGACTCTTGCGAGTCCCTTGGACTGCAAGAGGATCCAACCAGTCCATTCTAAAGGAGATCAGTCCTGGGTGTTCATTGGAAAGACTGATGTTGAAGCTGAAAGTCCAGTACTTGGCCACCTCATGTGAAGAGTTGACCCATTGGAGAAACCCCTGATGTTGGGAAAGATTAGGGGCAGGAGGAGAAGGGGACAACAGAGGATGAGATGGTTGGAAGGCATCACTGACTCAACGGACATGGGTTTGGGTGGACTCCGGGAGTTGGCGATAGACTGGGAGGCCTGGTGTGCTTCGGTTCGTGGGGTCGCAAAGAGTCGGACACGACTGAGCTGAACTGAACTGAACCTGTGTCCTGGCACGAGACTGGACCGGAGGCTTGCTGATGAGCAAAGGAGGCAAGGTGAAAGTTGAAGAAAGGCACCGCTCTGAGATGGCTTCCCATTCTTTTCAATTCTGGGAGGAAAAACTCTCTGAGAACTGAAAGCCTTACTCAGTCTTGTGAAAAGTTAAACTGAGGTATATTAACTGTTTTAATAGTTTATTTGAGCAAAGAGTAATTTGAGTCAGTCAGCATCCAATCTAGGAAACAGAGCATCTCTGAGGAGCCGTACAAAATGAAAGAGTCCTAAAGGCAGAGGGAGCAGAAACAAGGGGGCAGCGAGACAGGCTAGGACCTGGGACCCTTTGTGGCGGTGCTTGTACCTGGACACACCTCTCCTCTAGCAACAAAATACAAAGAAACTGTATGGGACTAAAAATAAAAATAACTGCCTGCATGAGCAGTTGGGGCAAATTTTGGAGAAAAGATACAAAGAGACCAAAAAAAAAAAAAAAACAAAACCCAACTGCCACTTTTTAAGTTGTTGTTATTCAGTTGCTAAGTCAAATTGATAATTTGGGTCTGACCCTTTGTGACCCCATGGACTTCAGCACACCAGGCTCCTCTGTCCTGGACCACCTATCCCGGAGTCAGCTCAAATCCATGTCCATCGAGTCAGTGATGCTCTCCATCTCATCCTGTGCCATCCCCTTCTCCTGCCTTCAGTCTTCCCCAGCATCAGGGTCTTTTCCAATGAGTTGGCTCTTCACACCAAGTGGCCAAACTATTGAAACTTCAGCTTCAGCATCAGTCCTTCTAGTGAGTATTCAGGACTGATTTCCTTTATGATCGACTGGTTTGATCTCCTGGCAGTCCAAGGGACTCTCAAGAGTCTTCTCTAGTATCACAATTCAAAAGCATCAGTTCTTCAACACTCAGCCTTCATTATGTTCCCACTCTCACATCTGCACATGACTACTGGAAAAACCATAGCTTTGGCTGGAGCAAAAGCAGGGTATTGCACAGGCCCTCTGCACACACCAGTGCTACCTTAACCAGTGTAGGAATCTGACAATTCCTGATTGACTAGTTAAAGATTCCATTTCTGGGAGAGCTGAAACTGTAATTAAATTACAGCTTGGTAACATGGGGCTTAACACAAACGATTCCACTGGGGGCCTGTTATCTTGTTTTAAACAGCCTCAGCCAGAGGTGTAAAATTTATCTTAGTGGTATTTTTAATAGTTAAGCATTTAAAGATATATGTACTAAAATATTTTTGGAAAATACATGAGCATGGTAAATTCAAATGGCCCAAAAGGGTGAGCAGGTAAGTCAGCACCTCCCTTCCCCAGAGCTGATAGGGGAAGTTTTGGTTTAGGGCCTGGGTCGGGGGGAGGGGAGGTCCTGGTAAGCTCTCCTTTCTTCTCAGGCCTGTTCTAGATGCTCGGACCAGAGGGCTCTGGCTTGCTGGCCAGAGAGAGTGATGGTGGGGATGAGATGAGTCCCCAGTCCCCAAGAAAGGCATTGGATTCACATATCTAACTAGCTGTTTAGGTGGGGCTGGAAGTCACTCATTGTCAAACGCTCCTGAGTACGACACTGATCCAGACATTTGGGGTACAGCATCTTGGAGGTGAAGAGCTAGGAAGGGGTGGGTGGATGAGTACCTGATGTGAGAAACAGGGCAAAATCTACCTGCTTCCCCACCACTCTTAACGACAAATCAAACATTCCTAAAACATTAAAAAAAAAAAAAAATGACTTGCTCTTTGAAAAATCCAGCTTGTTAACATTTCTGGAACATTTTATCTCCAAAACAAAAGTAAACAATAAGGACATTCCCCAGTCACTCTCAAACTAACTTATTAAGAACCACTTTTTCAGAACTTGCCTATGGTTCGCCATAGTGTGCTTGTCTTAAATTGTTAATTTCTCTGCTATTACGCAAACAAATTCGTCTTCCTGGTAAAATACCTAGTTCCCAACAAAACCAGATTGAAGCACTCTCCCACCAAGTGAACTGGTGTGACTTGTCTTCCTGGTAAAATTGGACTGAATTTCTCACTTCAAACCAGTTCAGAGTTCTTATTCCCATGCAAATGAAGAGCTTTACGAGAAAAAGAATATATATACCATGTTGGTTCATGCACAACTAATTGCATATGTAGCAGGACTTCTATTAATTTAAATACCTGGTCATCTCTGGAATTACTGTGATTATGAGTCCTGTTATATACAGCACTAAAAGTAAACTCAAAACACGCTTGTAAGAAAACTGTAAGGGGGAAAACAGTCCTGATCAAGTGGCATTTGAAGGAAAATTACTATTACTTTGAGTAATAGAAAGCCAAACAGACCTTAGAGACCTTAGGTACTTAGTATGTGTTTTGTCTGAATCAAGACACGTGAGAGTCTTACAGCGATTAGTCACTTTAATCAGGCTTCACCTGCAAAATTAGAATAACCAAGTGAGGACAACGACAAGACATCATTTTAGACTTTAAAACAAATTTCATGGTGTGCTTCCAAGACTGCTGGCCTGGAATGGACCCTGGTGCTCGTCCGGGTTTTGCCATTTCTAGGCTGTGATCACCTCAGAGTATTAATTCTCAGTCTGTAATTTGGGGATATGATACTTGCCTGGCCTCCTAACATGTGCTTGTGAGTGCAAAGTGGAACAGGAAGTGTGAGAGCAATTCACGGACTTGACTCTCTGTGCCAAGGACGGTTTTGTGTAGGAGGGAGGAGCTCCGGGTAGACAGATGATAAGGCTGTTGGCACCGATACCCTCACAGTGTGAAATGCCAGCCCTCTCTAGCAAAGAAAAAAGTACAGACCTATCACAAAACAAGCAGCTGCAAGCTCATGTTCATAACCAAGTCAGTTCCTTGCACTGGGATGGTCCGGCTTGACATCGCTAGTGACCACCTGGGCATCTTCCTCACTGCCCTGAAGGTTCTGAGGTGTTCTCCGCAGGCTGACTTTCTCTCCTGGCTTTGTGTGCCAGTTAGGATACTCTAACAGGCAAGTGAAGAAAACGCTTCTCAGAATGGCTTAACTGGTCACAGAGTGCATTATCTTGCAGAAGAGATCCAGAGAAGGGACGGGTTCCAGTTAGTTAACTAACAGGCTAGAAAATGCTATCTTTCAGGTTGACCATCCTTAGCTTGCTTTTACCCACATCATGTTTGCAGGATGGCTGCCCTAGGACATTCAGGAGGAAAAGCCAAATTCTTTTCATGTATCTTTTTTTTTTTTTAATAAAGTCATTTCTTTTTAAAAAATATGTATTTATTTACTTGGCTGTGTCGGGTCTTAGTTGTATTATGTGGGATCTTTCGTTGCAGCACACGTACTTTCTAGGTGTAGCATGCAGGCTTGGGAGTGTGTAGGTTCTGTAACTGTGGCAATTGGGTTAGTCGTGCTGCAGCACGACACTGTTAGCTCCATGTTCCATCTTAGTTCCCCGACCAGGGATTGAACCTGCATCCCCTGCATTGCAAGGCAGATTCTTAACCACTGGACCACCGGGGAAGTCCTGGTCATAGTTAAGTTCGTGTTGTCTTGTGGATATCTAAGATAAGAAAGGTAACAATGGACTTTGCCTTTCAACTTCAACTTCACAGCACTTCACACTGTGAGGGTATCTGTGCCAACAGCCTTATCATATCCTGTCTACCAGTGAATCTTTTTTAAAGAAAGCAAACACTCCCCAGAGTCCCTAAATGACTTCCCCGCTCCCCACCATGTCTCACTGACCAGAACTGAGTGTCAGACTTATGGCTCTACTTCTCAGTGACATGTAGAATGGGGTGACCTGGCTGGTTTAGACTGTTTCCTCCAGTCACACAGCTGACGTCAGACACTGGAGCAAAATCTACACTCTGCCAGTCTGCACGGAGAAAAGAAAACAGGGCCGTCAGGCAGGCAGGCAACAGTGCCTGCTGGAATTGGAAAATAATCTTTATAGTTCGGTTCAACTCTGTGTAGAAGTTGAAAGGGAAGGTCCATTGTTCCCTTTCTTATCTTAGATATCCAAGTGACATCACAGACTTTACTATGACCAAAATGAAACTACTGATCTTTCCTTTTCCTCACAAAGAAAACCTGCTCCACCCATAGTCTTCCAGTCTTCCCAACCATCCTAAATAACAACAATCTCACACAGTGAATTGAAACCCTGGAATCATCCTCGACTTCTCTCCTCTTGCACCCAGTACTCCAACCATCAAGCAACTCCTACTGGCCTTGCCTTCAAAACTCATCCACTCTGGGCCCCAGGACACAAAGAGCGGCAGGGAGTTGAGAGGCCACACTCTGGTACCCGAGACGAGGGAGCATCTGGAGGCAGCATCCTGGCGTGGAACTGGGGGCCCTTTTGATGGGAAGCTGCAGAAGCGAAACTGCTCCAGGTGGCTCTGGGGACCACGGAGGGGAACAAGAAGCCAGAGTAGAAGAGGAAGGAGAAGGCCTCGTGGGGGGCTGCAACTGACATTCTGGTTTGTGGGCACCTGTGAGCTGCTACTTGGGGCATGCCCAGAAATAGCTAAGGACACTGGGGGACGGAGAAGAGGGCTGATGCCCAACAGAGCTGGTGGTGCTTGTGCCTGGAAGGAAGTGCAAACGGCTTTTATTTCGTGGCTGAAGGATAATCAGGCTCTTTGGTGCTATAGGTGCGTGGTTCGTAGCTCAGTCACGTTCGACTCTTTGTGACCCCCATGTACTGTATAGCCTGCCAGGCTTTTCTGTCCATGGGATTCTCCATGGCAAGAGTACCAGAGTGGATAGCAATTCCCTTCTCCAGGGGCTCTTCCCAACCCAGGGATCAAACCTGAGTTTTGTGTCTCCTGCATTGTGGGTGTATTCTTTACCACTGGGTCACCTTGGTGCTATAGGTGGGAAACTCAAATGAATGTAATCGGGATGATGTTTTGAAGATATTAAACCTTTATGTTTTTGTTTCCCTCTTAAATCACATTCCCTGGCAGCGTTCCAACTCCAAGTTTGAGCCACCAGCCTCTTTGTCCCAGGAGAGTCCGTTTACTCCTAGAACAAGGAAGTTATGGCTTTGCGTTCCAAAGACGATTTTCTTGAGCTGTAGCATGGGGTAAACAGGCATCCTGGTTTGCCTAGGGCAGTCCCAATGACTCTTGTGATCTTGGCATTATTGTTATTAATATTAATGCACCTAACCATTAAAGGTATCCCCGTTTGGACAAATAAATTATAGTCACCCCCAAATTATAGGCCAATAGAAAGATTTTTGTTGAGAAAAAGGATTTTTTAAGTTCCTTTAGCATCCACTAACAACTCACGTATCAAGTCTTCTGAAAAGATCTTAGAATTTCACTTTAAATTGAGGGGAACAAGAAATCAGGGTAGAAGGTAGACCAGTGGTTCTTGCAGTGTGATTAGAAGACCAGCAGCAACAACATCACCAGGAGGCTTGTAACAAATGCACATTCTTGGGCTTCCCTGGTGGCTCAGTGGTAGAGAATCCACCTGCTAATGCAGGAGACACGGGTTCAACCCCTAATCTGGGAAGATCCCGTGTGCCTGGAAGCAACTAAGCCCATGCGCCACAACTGCTGAGCCCTCGATCTAGAGCCCAGGAGCTGCAACTACTGAGCTCATATGCCACAGCTGCCGATGCCTGAGCACCACAAGAGAGAAGCCACTGCCAGGAGAAGCCTGTGTGCCACAGTGAAGAGCAGCCCCCCTTCACCACAACTAGAGAAATGCCCTTGCAGCAGCAAAGACCCAGGACAGCCAAAAAATCATAAATAAAATAAATGCATGAAATTTAAGAAAAAATGCACATTTTTGCGACTTCCCTGGTTGTCCAGTGGTTAAGACCCCGTGCTCCTAATGCAGGAGACCTGGGTTCAATCCCCAGTTGGGGAATTAGATCCCACATGCCGTGATCCGGTGCAGCCAAATAAATAAATAAAAAATCTTAAAAAATAAAAGACGTGCACCTTCTCAGGCCCCATCTCAGAGCTACTGAATCAGAAGCGCTGGGGATGGGGTTGAGTCATCAGTGCTTTCACAAGCCCTTCAAGGGAGTCTGATGTAGCTCACGTCAGAGATCCTCTGAGGTGGAGAAAGTAAAACATGCTGTCCTTCACGTGATGGGAAGAGACGGAAAGGAGAGAGGGCCATAGGCGAAGCAAGCGGCATGGGCCACTCGGGTCCTCACTTCCTCTCTCCCTGTGACTGCTGAGGTAGAAACACTTAGACGAAATGGAAGATCCTGAGAACTTTATGAAAGCTAGCGGCATTCATATCACAGTGGGTGGAGGAGGAATAAAGCTTTAGGAGAGGGTCCATGTGGAGACATTCCAACATGGTGCCAGGGCGGGCAGTGGGTGCAGAGGGTCTGTGTGAAGGCATCCCAATGTGGCCAGGGCGGGCAGTGGGTGCAGAGGGTCCTCGTGGAGACATTCTAACATGGCCAGGGTTGGCAGTGGGGCGCAGAGGGTCCACGTGGAGGCATCCCAACAGGGCGCCAGGGCGGGCAGTGGGTGCAGAGAGAGTTGTCAGGATAGAGAAGTTGGAGCAGTAAAATGTAGCCTCTGTTTGGTACCTAGAGCCCCTGATGTTCCTGTGCACCCCACTGCTGGGATATGAAAAGGCTGAGTTGACCGGTGGACCAGCAGAAGACTGGAGCAAATGCAAAGAAGTTGGGACTTGGTGACAAGTTGGCAGTAGTCAGAACACCGATGACAGTGGAGGACCAGTCATGCTACAGCTGTCACTGGTCCAGAGCCAGACTGGACCCGCTGCTGTACGGCAGAAACCAGTGAGGACCCTGATGACACCACGTGGACAGGAAGTGCCCGCCTCTACTGCTGCCTGACCTCTGCCAACTAGATGCCCGGCATGCCTCCTAGGGCACAACAGCAGGAAATCGGGGAAACTGGATTTGCTCAGGTGAGAGAGCACTTCCACCATCTGAGCAAGGCAGCCTGGAGAAGACCGGAGGGGCTTGGGATAATCAACAGCCTCCCGGGGAAAGTGTCTGGCATTCATGATAAAATAACAGCAATTTTCTTACAGACTTTGATGAGATTAAGAGCCCTCATGGGCTGTTAGATTTACTTGAACGGTCTTGTTATGAATCACCCAAATTGCTGACCAGACCAGCAGGCTTGTGCTGAACAGACAAGCCTTTCTTGAACCTAATGTTAACAGCATTATCTAGTCACCTTTCCTGCAATTGAAAGTTTCTATAAAACAGAAATATCTGGATTGGTTTTATTGGATGCCTTGTTCCCCTGCAGCAAGTTTAAAATAAAATTTCATGTGTGCTCATAATGAATTCATACTTGAGAAAGTTGTTTTCACATCGAAAAGAGATTGATTTAATCTAAAGCAGTAGGTTTCAAAGTGTGGGCCCTGGGCCAGCAGCATTAGTATTACCTGAGAACTCATTAAAATTTAAAATTCCCAGCTACACCTCAGGGTTAATGAATCAGAAACATAGCGGGAAGGAAACAGACTTCTGGGTAGGGCCAAGTGAAATGGTTAGCAAATCCTTTCCCCAGGAAGCAACTATAAAGCTAGATAAAATTGACATGAACAACATTAAGGGCTCTCGAAGGTGAACAAACAGGTATAATAGTCTGAGGCGTGTTTATGTTTGAAAACTGCTGAACTTTGGGTAAGGCTAGTGGATACCTGAGGCATGCCTGTGAGGACTGCTTCCATCTCCTCCAGCCCACTGGGTGTGGAGGCCCTGCCAGTGCTGGCCAGGCCATGGGGACCGACACGGTGCTGTTATTGAAGGGGACTCAATTGATTTGGTGTAGTGGGTAATACCCACCTCCAGAGGCACTGTTAATAGAAGGGATGACAGCCTTTCCTTTCAAGAAATACTACAGAAACCCCTTCAGATTGAAAGTTAGTGACATCATATCACAATTTGAACGCACAGGAAGAAATGAAAAGTCCTGAAGATGGTAAATGTGTGTGTAAATATAAAAGACTCTATATTGTCCTCATTTCTTCTCCTGATGTCTTTAAAAGACATAAAATTGTATAAAGCAATAATTGTCACACTATATTGCTGGGTTTATACCATATATAAATGTATATTATATATAACTGCAATAACACAAAGGAGAGGGGAGAGAATGGAGCTACCCTGGAGCAAGGTTTCTGTATTTTACCAGAATTCGGTTCGGTTCAGTCACTCAGTCATGTCCGACTCTTTGCGACCCCATGAATTGCAGGATGCCAGGCTTCTCTGTCCATCACCAACTCCCAGAGTTCACTCAAACTCATGTCCATCGAGTTGGTGATGCCATCCAGCCATCTCATCCTCTGTTGTCCCCTTCTCCTCCTGCCCCCAATCCCTCCTAACATCAGAGTCTTTTCCAATGAGTCAACTCTTCGCATGAGGTGGCCAAAGTACTGGAGTTTCAGCCTCAGCATCCGTGCTTCCAATGAACACCCAGAACTGATTTCCTTTAGGATAGACTGGTTGGATCTCCATGTAGTCCAAGGGACTCACAAGAGTCTTCTCCAGCACCACAGTTCAAAAGCATCAATTCTTTGGGGCTCAGCTTTTTTTATAGTCCAACTCTCACATCCATACATGACCACTGGAAAAACCATTGCCTTAACTAGGCAGAACTTTGTTGGCAAAGTAACATCTCTGCTTTTTAATATGCTATCTAGGTTGGTCATAACTTTCCTTCCAACGAGTAAGCGTCTTTTAATTTCATGGCTGCAATCACCATCTGCAGTGATTTTGGATCAGTATTAATCACAACTGGATTTTGGTAAGTTAAGATGTTGCAGTCTACAGAGTAACCACTAATAAAATAAATTTTAAAATAGTAAAAAAAAAATTAACAGAGGAATTTAAATGCTATACTAAAATTTTTTTAACATAAAAGAAAGCAGTAAAAGAAGGACAGAGAAACAAAGAAAATAGGAGACACAGAGGAAACAAATGGCAATTGTAAATCCAAACAGATATTAATTAAATTAAATGTGAATGGTCTACAATCCAATCAAAGAGCAGGGATATACAAAAAGACAAGACAAAAGCAAGAGTCAGTTATGTGCTGTCTGCAAGAGAACACCTTAGATTCTGAGACATAAATACACTGAAACTAAAAAGACTGAAAAAGATATGCCATGAAAACAGTACCATAAGAGAGTTGAAGTAGCTATATGGATAGCAGCTAAAATAGATGTTAAAGCAAAAAAATTCCCATAGACAAAGAGAGATGTTCTAAAATGATAAAAGAGTCACTATAACAGGAAAGCATAACAATTATAAATGTATATGCATCTACTCGCAGAGCCTCAGAGACATGAAACGAAAGGGACAGAATTAAAAGGAAACGTAGACACGAATAATAAATGTGGTGAGGTTGTGAAGAAAAGGGAACCCTCCTGCACTGTTGGTGGGAACGTAAAATGCTGCAGCCACTGTGGAGAAAAGCATGGAGGTTCCTTAAAAAACCAAAAATAGAGTTACTGTATGATCCAACAATCCCGCTCCTGGGCCTATATCCAGAGAAAACGCCAATTTGATAAAGATAAATGCACCTCAATGTTCACGGCAGCACTATTTGCAATACCTAAGACATGGAAGCAACCTAAATGCTCATTGACAGATGAATGGTAAAGATGTGATGTGTGTATGTGTGTGTGTGTATCAGTTCAGTTCAGTTCAGTCGCTCATTCGTGTCCGACTCTTTGTGACCCCATGAACCGCAGCACGCCAGGCCTCCCTGTCCATCACCAACTCCCAGAGTTCACCCAAACCCATGTCCATTGAGTTGGTGATGCCATCCAACCATCTCATCCTCTGTCATCCCCTTCTCCTCTCGCCTTCAATTTTTCCCAGCATCAGGGTCTTTTCAAATGAATCAGCTCTTCACATGAGGTGGCCAAAGTATTGGGGTTTCAGCTTCAACATCAGTCCTTCCAGTGAACACCCAGGACTGATCTCCCTTAGGATGGACTGGTTGGATCTCCTTGCAGTCCAAGGGACTCTCAAGAGTCTTCTGCCACACCACAGTTCAAAAGCATCAATTCTTCGGTGCTCAGCTTTCTTTATAGTCCAACTCTCACATCCATACATGACCACTGGACAAACTATAGCCTTGACTAGATGGACCTTATACACACAATGAAATATTACTCAGCCATGAAAAACTGAAATAATGCCATCTGCAGCAACATGGGTGGATCTAGAGATTATCATACTAAGTGAAGTAAGTCAGACAAAGACAAATATCATATGATACAGCTTATATATGGAATCTAAAACATGATACAAATGAACCTATTTATAAAACAGACACAGATTCACAGCCATAGGAAAAAAACTTACAGTTACCAAAGAGGAAAGGGCGAAAGGGCAAGGGTTTGGGGGCAGGGATAAAATAGGACTTTGGGATTAGCAGATATGAAATGCTATATATAAAACAGATAAAACAACAAGGTCATACTGTACAGCACAAGGAACTGCATTTAATATTTTGTAATAAACTATGAAAGAAATGAATCTGAATCACTTTGCCATACATCAGAAACTAACAGAACACTGTAAATCAACTATACTTCTATCATTTATAAAAGGAAATGTAGACAATACAGCAATAGTACTTGGAGATTTCAATATCCCACTCTCAATTACTTATAGAAAAACCAGACAGAAAATCAGCAAAGGTACAGAGAACTTAAGAAACACTATCAACCAATGAAACTTAGTGATATATGTAGAATGTTTCACCAAACAACTGCAGAATACACATTCATTTCAATAGCAGATAGAATATCCCCCAGAATAGATCGTATTAGATCATAAAATAAATCTCGATATATTTGAAAGGAATGAAATCATACAAAGTGTATTCTTTCAATTTACTGTGGAATTAAACTAGGATGCAATAACAGAAGGAAATTTGGGGAACCCTAATATTTGGAAGGCAAGCACTATAAAGTAATGCCTGGGTGAAAAAAGAAGTCATGAGAGCAATTAGAGAATATTTCAAATTAAATGAAAAAAAAAATGTGACATATCATGTTATAGGCATAGCTAATGCAAGGCTTAGAGGGAAATTTATAGTTTTACATAACCACACTAGAAAAGAACAAAGATCTCAAATCAATAAACAATGCTTTCACCTTAAGAAACTAGACAAAAGAAAAGCAAAATAAACCCAAGGTAAGCAGAAGGACAGACATAATAAAGATTAGATTGGAAATCAGTGAGACAGAAAACAGACAAACAGTAGAGAAAATCAATGAAACCGAAAGTCGGTACTTTGGGGGAATTCCTTGGCAGTCCAGTGGTTAGGACCCCACCTGGGGTTTGATTCCTGCCGGGGGAACTAAGATCCCATAAGCCCTGTGACACAGCCAAGAAACAAAACAAAGACAGAAGCCAGTTCCTTCAAAATGAGTTAACAAAATTGACAACTGCTTAGTTAGACTGAAAAAGAAAATTAGAGAGACAAATAAATAGCCAAAATCAGTAATGAAAGAGGGGACACTATTACTAACCCTATAGAAATTTAAAATTTATAAGAAAATTTCATGAACAACTCTGTATTAACAAACTACACAACTTAGATGAAGTGGACAAATTCCTTAGAAGACATAAATGACCAAAACTGAATCAAGAAGAAATAGAAAATCTGATGTGAATTCTAATAAGAACCTGAATTAGTAATTAACAATCTTCCCACAAAGAAAAGCCTAAATCGAGATGATTTGTCAACTCATTCAATGACACCAGTATTATCCTGATATCAAATAAAGACAGCACAAGAAAATAACATTATAAGATATTAACAAATCAAATTCAGCAACATATACAAAGGATTATACACTCCATTCAAATGGAATTTATTACAGGAATACACAGTCAATTAAACATCTGAAACTCAACATAACACACTAGATATATAGAACAAAGGACAAAGACCACATGATCGTGTTAGCAGATGCAGAAACACCATCTGACAAAAGCTAACACCCTTCATGTCAACTAACTAGAAATAGATGGGAACCCACTCCAGTACTCTTGCCTGGAAAATCCCATGGACGGAGGAGCCTGGTAGGCTACAGTCCATGGGGTCGCTAGGAGTCGGACACGACTGAGCAACTTCACTTCACTTCCTCAACCTGGATAAAGGGCGTCTATGAAAAACCTACAACTAATATCACACTTAAGTGTAAGAGACTGAATTCTTCCCCCAGCTATGGAGAACAACCCAAAGATCTCCACCTATTACCACTTCTACAACACTGTGCTGGAGCTTCCAAACAGTGTTATAAGGCCAAAAATGGGAAAAGACCCACAGAGACAATTCATCAAAGAAGATAAACAGCTAATAAGCACATGAATAGATGCTCAGCATCATTAGCTGTTAGGGAGATGCAGATTAAAACCACAATAAGATACTACATACTCACTGGAATGGCTGTAATTAAAAAAAAAATAATAGCAAGAGTTGGCAAGGATGTGGAGAAAGTGAAATCTTTGCGTCGCTGATGTAGCCCACTGAAATATTGTCTAGCACTTATTTTGAACCAAAGTTAAAAAGCAAATCAAAGAGAAATGAAATTGTATGTCCACAAAGATGTGTATACCAATATTCTCAGCAGCATTATTTATAACATTCAAAACTCGGAAATAATCTTGTATTGGTTTGCTAGGGCTTCTGTAACAAAGTAGCTTAAATAACAGAAATTGATTGGCTCACAGTTCTGGGGACCTGAAGTCTGAGATGAAGGTGTCAGCAAGATGGGTTCCTTCTGGGCTTTGAGAGAGAACTTGTCTCATGTCCCTCCTCTAGCTTCTGGCAATGTTGGGTTTTCCTTGGCTTTGTAGCCTGGTGGGCTGCCGTCTATGGGGTCGCACAGAGTTGGACATGACTGAAGCGACTTAGCAGCAGCAGCAGCATCCTCCTGATCTCTGTCTTCATCTTCACATGGTGTTCTCTCTGCCCGTGTCCAAATTTCCTTTTTATAAGGTCACTAATCGTATTGGGTAAGGGGTCCACCCTACTCCATTATGATCTTATATTAACTAATTTAATTTCAAAAATCCTATTTCCAAACTAGGTGACATTTCATGGGGGTTAGGACTTCAACATATGTATTTTGGAGGTTCACAATTCAACAACACATAATAAATCCAAATGTCCACCAATTTGTGACTGGAAAACAACTTATGGTGTTTCCATGCCATGGAATACTCTTTAGATATAAAAAGGAACAAACTACCAACAAAGATTAAGCTCTGAAACATTATGCTGATAAGCCAGATGCAAAAGACTACATACTGTTTCCATTTATTAGAAATGTTCAGAAAAGCAAATTTACAGGGTAAAAAGCAGATTAGTAGTTGCCTAGGGCTTGGAGTGGGAGAAGGGCTTAAGCAAAAACCAGCATGATGAAACTTGCTGGGCTGATGGAAATGTTCTAAAACTGCATTTTGGGAAGGGTTGCTAATTACAAAAATTTACTAAAAATACTGCTGAAGTGTATACTTACAATGGGTGAATTTTTTATAGTACATGAATTATATAGTAATAAGGCTATTTTTTTTTAAGTTAAAAAAAAAAACCCCAACAAACCTCTGCGGGTGGACCAGCAATCTGAATTTTAACAAGCCTTCTAACCAGCTCTAAAGTATACTAACATCTGAGGGACTTCCGTGGCAGTATAGTCGTTAAGACACCATGCTTTCAATGCAGGGGGCACAAGTTCATCTCTGGTTGTGGAACTAAGATCCCACATGCCATGTGGCACGGCCAAAGAAAAAAAAACAACCCAGGATATTAACATTTGAGAATCACTGCTCTAAAGAATGTTTTAACCAGATGAACTTGAGAAAATGTCAGTGGTTCCTGTGTGTGTATGTGTGTGTGTGTGTTCGGTCCTGTCCAACTCTTTGTGACCCCCATGGACTGTAGCTGAATAGGCTTCTCTGTCCATAGGATTCTCCAGGCAAGAATACTGGAGTGGGTTGCCATTTCCTTCTCCAGGAGATCTTCCCTACTCAGGAACTGAACCTGAGTCTCCTGCATTGGTAGGAGGATTCTTTACCACTGAGCCACCTGGGAAGCTTAAGCCTCACCAGTTTCCTACCCAGTGTGGTAGAGAATCATGACGACAATTATATCCCCTAAAGGGAATAAATGGGCTTCCCCAATGGCTTTGCTAGTAAAGAATCCGCCTGCTAATGCAGAGATGCGAAAGACACGAGTTCAATCCCTGGGTCAGGAAGAACCCCTGGAGGAGGAAATGGCAACCCACTCCAGTATTCTTGTCTGGAGAATTCCATGGACAGAGGAGCCTGGTGGGCTATAGTCCATGAGGTTGCAAAGAGTCAGACATGACTGAGTGTGCACACACACAAAGGGAGTAGGTAACTACATTTTCAATACAAATCTGAATAGCATGTGTACTGGGTCTGATACAGAGCCCACACTTTGGGTGACCCCAAGGTTCACAGTTCAGTTCAGTGCAGTCACTCAGTCGTGTCCGACTCTTTGTGACCCCATGGACTGCAGCCCACCAGGCTTCCCTGTCCATCACCAACTCCCGGAGTTTACTCAAACTCATGTCCATTGAGTTGGTGATCCGGTAGGACCGTGGGCACTGGAACGGCTGTGAGGAGATTCCCCACATCCAAGAGCAAAGGAGAAGCCCCAGCAAGATGGTAGAAGGGGTGAATTCGTGTTTAGAATCAAACCCCATTCCCGCAAGAGACGCTCAGAGCGCTCAAACAAACCTTGTGTGCACCAGGACCCAGGGACCCCACAGAGACAGACAGAACTGTGTGTGAGCGTCTGCTGTGGAGGTGCCGGTCGGCGGTGGTCTGCCGCAGGGCCAGGGGCTCTGGGTGCAGCAGACTTGGGTATGGCATAAGTCCTCTCGGAGGGGGTCACCATTAACCACACCACAGAGCAGCCAGAACTACACAGGACTGGGAAACGGACTCTGGGAGGGCACAAGCAGAACCTTGTGCACCTGGTCCAAGGAGAAAGGAGCAGTGACCCCACAGGAGACTGTCCTGGACTTGCCTCTGTGTATGGGAGTCTCCGGCAGAGGCGTGGGTTGGTGGTGGCCTGCTGCAAGGTTGGGAGCACTGAGTGTGGCAGTACATGCATGGGATCTTTAGAGGGAGGTCACCATTATCTTCATTACTTCCACCATAGTTTGGCCCCAGGTAAATAGCAGGGATGGAACACAGCTCAACCCATCAACAGAAAATTGGATTAAAGATTTACTGAGCACAGCACCAACCATCAGAACAAGACCCAGTTTCCCCCTCAGTGAGTCTCTCCCATCAGGAAGCTTCCATAAGCCTCTTATCCTTCTCCATCAGAGGGCTGCTGCTGCTAAGTCACTTCAGTTGTGTCCAACCTTATGCGACCCCTTAGACAGCACCCCACCAGGCTCCCCTGTCCCTGAGATTCTCCAGGCAAGAACAGTGGAGTGGGTTGCCATTTCCTTCTCCAATGCACGAAAGTGAAAAGTGAAAGTGAAGTCACTCAGTCCGGCTCTTCGCAACCCCATGGACTGCAGCCTACCAGGCTCCTCCGTCCATGGGATTCTCCAGGCAAGAGTACTGGAGTGGGGTGCCATTGCCTTCTCCAAGTAGACAGACTGAAAACCACAATGACAGAAAACTAACCAATCTAATCACATGGACCACAGCCTTGTCTAGCTCAATGAAACTATGAGCCATGCCATGTAGGGCCACCCTGAGGTTCACATCTGTGTTCAAAAGGATGCATCCACCTCAGCACTTCCAGCTTCCTCAGGCACCCAGATGCACCCTTGTCCTGAATGAAGGTCTGAATCTGGACCTTTCTTTTCATGGTATCAATAAGTGGCAGCTCTATCCTCCACTCTGGCACCCAATCCCCACATCTGGGAGCTACCCTTTGCCCTGCTTCTCCCTCACACTGCAGGTTTGGTCAGGTCCTGAGGCTGAAGTTTCCTTTTTCATTCTCTCTGCCCTGTTTTCTAGCAATGGCCTCCGACCAGGACCTTATATCACTACTCCCAAATAGCCTTTCTGCCCTCAGTTTCACTTTACTCTCTTCTGATCTACCCACATGAGTATCTAGGATCCATCTTACTTATGTACATAATCAAGTCCCTTCCTGATAAAACTCCCCTGGTGGCTTCTTCTCTCTTTCAGTTGGAACTTACTTTGAACTGCATGTAACAGAAGCCTGGTTATGCTTGTTTAACCAAATATAAGTTTTATTTATTCGTAGGATACAAAGTGCCAAGGTAAGCAGCCCATTTCCAATGAAGGCCATTACCAGTTTCTTATGTAACTTACAGCAATGTCAAATGCATCTACCATTTAAATAAACACAATTTAAAGATGTGAATGTAATCGGGCCCAAGCACACTGTTTTCAAAAATCTCCTGGGTCCATGGGGTCACAAAGAGCCAGACACAAATGAGCAACTAAGCACATATACAAAAACATATTTTTCATCAGCAAAAGTTTTGGTGATAATCCCTTTGCGATGTGTGATGTGAAGCAGATGAAAAGAAAACTACTTATTTATTAAGCACCATGAAGGTGTAAAGGAGGATCTGCCTTGCGATTTCAGGAGAAAAAAAATGACTTTGGGAAAAAAGGGAGATGAAATAAAGGAGTGCTGTGCTGTGCTTAGTGGCTCAGTTGTGTCTGACTCTTTGCAACCCATGGACTGCAGCCCGCCAGGCTCCTCTGTCCATGGGATTTTCCAGGCCAGAATACTGGAGTGGGCTGCCATGCTCTCCTCCAGGGGATCTTCCCAACCCATAGATTGAACGCAGGTCTCCTGCATTGCAGGCAGATTCTTTATTGTTGGAGCCACTGGGGAAGCCTGAAATAAGGGAGAAAAGGGAGAAATGAACCCTAAGAAAGGAAAAGAAGAGAAAAAGGGTGGAAATGCAAGACTGAACAGCTGGTCTACCTTCTCACTTACTTCTTAACCAAACATTGATTTTCATGCTCAGGAACACCAGAAGGACACACGGTAAACTGCTGAGTCATCTGCACATGAGGCAATCTGTTCCAAGGCACCCAGTCCTCTCCATTCCCTACAAAACTCAAGTCTCTCTGGGTCAACGTGCCTCATCCTGACTGTCAGAGGCCAGCCACATTCCTGGGCTCAAGACAACCCAACCTCCTTTTGGATTCCCTCAACTTCCTGGAGATAATGACTCTCAATGGGATTTGAACTTTTCAAAACCACCTGAGTTCTCTGATCACACACATGACCTTTGGGACTAGATTAGGGGGCAGGAGCACCCCAAAGCCACAGAATTGTGGAATCTAAAGGTTGAAATGAATAGGCCTGCCAAAGAATGCTCAAACTACCACACAATTACACTCATCTCACATGCTAGTAAAGTAATGTTCAAAATTCTCCAAGCCAGGCTTCAGCAATATGTGAACCGTGAACTTCCTGATGTTCAAGCTGGTTTTAGAAAAGGTAGAGGAACCAGAGATCAAATTGCCAACATCCGCTGGATCATGGAAAAAGCAAGAGAGTTCCAGAAAAACATCTATTTCTGCTTTATTGACTATGCCAAAGCCTTTGACTGTGTGGATCACAATAAACTGTGGACAATTCTGAAAGAGATGGGAATACCAGACCACCTGACCTGCCTCTTGAGAAACCTGTATGCAGGTCAGGAAGCAACAGTTAGAACTGGACATGGAACAACAGACTGGTTCCAAATAGGAAAAGGAGTACGTCAAGGCTGTATATTGTCACCCTGCTTATTTAACTTATCTGCAGAGTACATTATGAGAAACACTGGACTGGAAGAAACACAAGCTGGAATCAAGATTGCCGGGAGAAATATGAATAACCTCAGATATGCAGATGACACCACCCTTATGGCAGAAAGTGAAGAGGAACTCAAAAGCCTCTTGATGAAAGTGAAAGAGGAGAGTGTAAAAGTCGGCTTAAAGCTCAACATTCAGAAAACGAAGATCATGGCATTCGGTCCCATCACTTCATGGGAAATAGATGGGGAAACAATGTCAGACTTTATTTTGGGGCGCTCCAAAATCACTGCAGATGGTGACTGCAGCCATGAAATTAAAAGACACTTACTCCTTGGAAGGAAAGTTATGACCAACCTAGATAGCATATTCAAAAGCAGAGACATTACTTTGCCAACAAAGGTCCGTCTAGTCAAGGCTATGTTTTTTCCTGTGGTCATGTATGGATGTGAGAGTTGGACTGTGAAGAAAGCTGAGCACTGAAGAATTGATGCTTTTGAACTGTGGCGTTGGAGAAGACTCTTGAGAGTCCCTTGGACTGCAAGGAGATCCAACCAGTCCATTCTGAAGGAGATCAGCCCTGGGATTTCTTTGGAGGGAATGATGCTAAAGCTGAAACTCCAGTACTTTGGCCACCTCATGCGAAGAGTTGACTCATTGGAAAAGACTCTGATGTTAGGAGGGATTGGGGGCAGGAGGAGAAGGGGACGACAGAGGATGAGATGGCTGGATGGCATCACTGACTCAATGGACGTGAGTCTGAGTGAACTCCGGGAGTTGGTGATGGACAGGGAGGCCTGGCGTGCTGTGATGCATGGGGTCACAAAGAGTCGGACACGACTGAGCGACTGAACTGAACTGAAATGAACACAGGACAGGGGCAAGGGCATAAAGGGACGCCTTTGTACCACATGGATCTCCTTCCTACAAAACAACTTAGGAATGTGTGTCAGACCTTCATCCTTCAGGGACCTGGGAGCTAGGTAACGCTGCTTTGTGGCTGGCTTATGTCTAAATTGCTAGCAGTTCCTCGGTTCAACAGCTAGTCTTTGTTTCTCCATCTTCATGTTTCCTGGTCATTAACTCTTTGAAGTCAGTCCAACGTATTGCGTGGGCTTCCCTGGTGGCTCAGTGGTAAAGAATTCATCTGCTAATGCAGGAGATGGGTTCCATCACTGGGTCGGGAAGATTCCCCAAGAGGAGTGCATGGCAACCCACTCCAGTATTCTTGCCTGGAGAATCCCATGGACAGAGGAAGCTGGAGGGCTATAGTCCTTGGGGTTACAAAGAGTCGGACATGACTGAACGACTAACACACACAACCCTGTTCTAGAGGAAGGGGTAAGACTCTTGTGGGAGCATCTTCTCAGCTCCACACCTCTCCCCAGGGGAAATACCGCCTAACGAGGAACAGAACAGGGCCCTCTGCAGTGTGGAACCCCTTGCCTAGGTGTGAGGGTAGTTCTAGGAATGAACCTCAGGGGTCCTCGAACCCTGCATGACACAGCCCTGGCACTGACCCAGGCTTTGTCTACCTATCTCAAAAGAGGAGGAACCTGGATCCCAGCACCACTGCACATGGGGTAGATTGTTGGCATGTGAACTGAAATCTGATTCCAACTTCCTGGAAGCCAAAGAGACTTTGGCCTTGGGCAAAGGACCTTTGGCTGTGATTTGCACATTTATGCAACTTACAGGCTAACTAGAAAATGCTAGTTGAGTACAACAAGCAAAATTACAAATATGTATACTTTCAAGAGGATGATAAAAAAAAAGTGAACTGTGTATCTGTGATAGATGACGGTATGAGCCCAAAGGTAGAATTAAATAAGTCATGTGCAGCCAAGACGTGGCTGAAGTAGTTTCTGCCTTGTTTCACTCTGACCTTGAACTAGGTCTCACTCAGCATTTCACCATCCCCACAACTGTGTGTGTGTATTACGTCACTTCGGTTGTGTCCGACTCTTTGCTACCCCATGGACTGTAGCCCACCAATCTCCTCGGTCCATGGGATTCTCCAGGCAAGAATACTGGAGTGGGTTGCCATATCCTTCTCCAGGGGATCTTCACCACCAGGGAATTGGACCCGGGTCTCTCACATCTCCGGCACTGGCAGGCTTTACCCCTAGCGCCACAACTAAATCCTCCCTACATTAGACGGAAAGGCAGATTGTGTTGGGAGTTCACTGGGAGAAGCAGAGGATTTCAACAGAAATCCCTAGCAGCCAGATCTCTCCTCCCTTAGGTGTGTCCCTCATCGGCCCCTGTCTGGGTCTCCTTAACTCCCTGTTTCTTTTCAGTATACTTTCCCCATCTCCTCTTTTGAGTCAAGTAGGTCCAGCTCTTGCCCTCAACTTGCCTACTTCACTGGGCATGAAAAACAGCTGCAGGTCAGAATTTCTCAACCTGCCAACATGAAAGCTCCCTGGGAACAAGGGAGGAAGGTAAATTCCAGGTTCCCACCACAGACCCACTGGGTCAGAAACACAGCAATCTGCAGTTTAACGAGCCTTCTAGATGAGTCGAAAGCGTGCTTCCTGATTGAATTAACCTCATCTCTGAAAACAGTTCACTCATCTTTGTTACTCAGGCAGCCCGCTGAGGAGGGAAGAGGAAGATTCTTCTCTTGATGCCCCCTGGCAATCCCGTGGTTATCAAACTATTTTGCCAAGAAAAGCATGTTTGTGGGGGTGGGGCCAGATGGTGGCGGTGGTGGGGATTCTCCTGAGCCAAAGTGTTGCAGACAAATGCACAGTGAAAAGTGTAAAAGTGAAAGCGTCAGTCACTCAGTCCTGTCCGACTCTTTGCGGACCCCACTGGACTGCAGTTGGCCAGGCTCTTCTCTCCATGGAATTCTCCAGAGAAGAATACTGGAGTGGGTAGCCCTTCCCTTCTCCAGGGGATCCTTCTCACTCAGGGAGTGAACCCAGGTCTCCTGCATTGCAGGCAGATTTTTTACCATCTGAGTCAGGAGAGAAGCAAATGCATAGTCACTGTGAAAAAAAAATATTTTGAGAGAACATTAGTAAAAGTTAAATTTGCATTTCCCAAAGGTACCCACCCACAGTCTCCTGTACATCTTTCTAGAGATATCCGAGCACACAAGTAAACATGTTTATACTTTTAAATAAAAACCCACAGAAGAAACGCCTTCCTTGAAGGTTAAGAAATGTATGGAGGTATCATTCACCCATTCTCCCCCTCTCCTTGACTGTTGGGGCAGCAGACAAAACACAGAGGGATGTAGAAATCAATCAGTTGGCTTTTTTTTTTTTTGGGGGGGGGGCATTTTCAGGTTTGTGGCCTTGCCACACAGGAAATATTCGAAAAGACGTAATTCTGACAACCAAATACGTAAGTTTTATGGGTTTAGGACTAAGAATTGCGGAGAAGAAAAGGTGAGACCCGGGACGGAGATCCACCGTCTTTACAGACCCTCAGAAAGCCACAACGCAATTTAAAAAAAATGGAAATTATCACAAACACCCAGCATGAGCGTCTCAACTTGTGAAACACAAAGGCGACAACGTCAGGACCAAAGTCAGTTATCACTCATTAACATTTGCGGACAAAGGGACTTCATATCTTCCAGGCGTGCCACGTATATACCTCCCTGTCCCACTTTCGTGTACTGCAATCCGCAGATCACACCCTTTCGAGGAGAAAGCCTGGGTGGAGGTTGTTTTTTTTTTTTCCCCACGGATCCAGGTTTTACTGCGCGTTTTCACACAGCCCCAGGGCGGAGGGGGCCGGCGGCGCTTGAGTGACGGGCTCCCCACACCGCCCCTAGGCTCCGCCCCTCCGTCAGGGCCCCCCCGAGGCCACCCCGTTGCGGGGGAGCGCGCTGAGAGCGCGGGCGGCGATTGGTTGAGGGCCAGGTTGGGCGGGGCGCGGCCGTCCGGCCCTATAAAAGTGCGGCGGCGCGCTTGTCTCGGTTTTGCGTCGGCGTGTGTTCTGCGGCGTCGTTTTCTCTACTTGGTTGGGGCCTCCCTAGAGGTCCAGGCCAGAGAGCCTTTCCCCCGAGTCATGGCGACGAAGGCCGTCTGCGTGCTGAAGGGCGACGGCCCGGTGCAAGGCACCATCCACTTCGAGGCAAAGGCAAGGGCTGCCGGGGACGAGAGGGGAGACAAGCGGCGAGCGCGTGAGCGCCAACCTGTGCCCTGGAGCGGGAGGCCGGCCCCGCCGGGCCTCGGGCCGCCCTCGCCACGCCTCCCTCCCCCGGCGCGCGGTTCGGCGGGTCCGCGGTCCCCTCCCACCCCCGGGCCGCCCCGCGCGCCCGCAAAGTGCTGAGTCATCGGGCGAGCCCGGGGGCGATGCGAGGCGAGGCCTGGGCGGGGGTGCAGGAAGGGAACACCCGGTCGGCCCCTTTGTGTGTGTGGGGGTGGGGGCGGTGAGGCCGACAACCACGGGCCCGGGAGGGCGGAGAGAAAGGGAGGGAGGAGGAGAACCGGATGCCACGGCGCCCCTTCGACGTCCGCAGGCCCCGACGGAGACCTGCCTTGCTTTGAGGAGGCCGTGTGGCTATTCCCCCCCCCCACCCCCCTACCCCCTTCTTGGCGGGGTCAGTGTCTGGGTCCTGACATGCTGCGGATTCTTGAGTTGCGCAGTCCCGAGGCCTGGCCCGTCCTTGAGATCTCGGGGTTGGCGGGGTGCGGCCGGGCCTTCAAGAATCTCGTGGCATCCGTTATCCTTTTGGGGCTTCCTTTGCAGCTCCAGTGCTCCAGCTCAGGGATCTGCGAACCACGCGCACAGTCTGTGCCGGGTTTGGTGTTTGTACAGCCCTCGAGCTGAGTGGTTCTATCTGTTCAGGTCTTTGTATTTTTATTTTTGTTTTGTTTTAATGTTTGTGTTTAAAGGAAAACACTAGTATGCAACAGTGACCCTTTACAAAAAAGTTTGCTGACACACCCTGCTCTAGGTCATGGTCAGGCTCTGTGGGGACGGAGAAGACGGCCCTGGTCAGAGCTCCAAAAAAACCCAGAGATCTAACAGACTCCCTTGTTTGGGGGGTTTTCTAGAGAGCGATATTAATCCTGGGTTGCACGGCAGATTCAGACTCACCGCGTGCGTGCTAAGTCGCTTCAGTCGTGTCCAGCTCTTTGCGACCCCATGGACTGTAACCCGTTAGGATCCTCTGTCCATGGGATTCTCTAGGCAAGAGGAACCGGAGTGTGTTGACGTTTCCTCCTCCAGGGGATCGTCCCAGTCCAGGGATCGAACCCAGCTCTGCTGCATTGCAGGCAGATTCTTGACCCGCTGAGCCGTCAGGGAAGCCCCAGAGTCACTGGCAGAGCTTTTTAAAATAGAGATTCCAGGGCTCAACTCCGGATCAGTTACGTCAGAACTTGGTGCGGTGCAGTCTGAGATTTGGTGTTTTTAAAGCCTCCAAAGTGATTCATGGCGGATTGAGAATTCTGTTGATAGAGGGCAGTGGATGAGGTTCGGGAGTCCAGGGAGAGGAGGGCTAGAGTAATTTCCTTTGCACGGAATTGTCATTTCTGTGCTTGGAGTATTCCTGTAAACATTTTCAGTCATGTGACTTTGAAATTTCTTTACCGGTAGGCCTGTTACTGAGAGGGTATTGGACAAACCTGCACGAATCATGTAAAACAAAGTGTACAGAAACACAGTGATAATACTGTGAAGCACGGATGTTGTGAGGAGTGTGAAACATCTTTTCACAGATGTTGTGAAAAGACTGTCCCAGATCTTAGGTTGCCAGTGGGTGGAAAATTGTGCTGGCTTGTTAATCTTGAGGGAGTATTTAAGGTACCAATGAGATTTACAGTGGTTTATGGAAACATGAGAGGATACGCAAAGTGTCCTATGTGAGATTTATACAAGGAGAACTTAAATATTTGAGCTTAATTTTTTCCTTTTGGTGGTTTCCAAATTTTCTGAAAAGGCTTTTTGACATTAGACTAAACTTTGCTCTTTTCATTTGCCAGACTGTCTTGTCTCTCCTCTTACCTCTCACTAGAGAACCTAAGAAGCCTCTGAGGAATTCTTTCCCTCCTCCACTGAGAGGCAGCTCCTGGTGTCACTTAGATTCAGAAGCCAAACTGTGGAACCTGACGCAACCCGGGCCCCCTTAGTTTTTACGCCTTCCCTGCGCAGCTTGTATGGCTCCCTCTTCTGGGTTCTGAACCTCTGCTTTGGTGGTGCTCTCTGCACCTGATAAAAGACCCTTGGGTATGCAGATGTATTAAACTGTCAGTAAACTATCACCTGTACTTCTTGGCTTATTGAGTGTTCAAAATTTTTGGATTAGTTTCCAGTTTTCAAAAATCGGAAATTTTCACCTTTTAAGTCCAGAGTCTAGCTTGTCTTGAAAATCATCTGGAGAAGGCCCCTGCTGAGCCTTCGTTAGCCTAGAGTGACACTGCGGCCCGTTTCCCTTCCTCCTGCTTCCCTGATCTGTTTCACCCATTTGAGAGAATAGCCCAGTTCCCGCAGGATGTACCAGGCTGCTTACCCTTGAACTTCTCCTGTGCATTACCAGTTGAGTGGGCGTGTGGAAGAGCCTGCGTGTTTGCCTCTCTGTGCTCTTGATAACATGGTGCAGAGAGCACCACCAAAATGGAGGTTCAGAACCCAGAAGAGGGAGCCATACAAGCTGCGCAGGAAAGGTGTAAAAACTAAGGGGGCCCGGGTTTGGGGGATAACGGTCACATTTGGCTTTTTTCAGAATGTTCTATTAAATTTCGGGTTTTTCTTTACCTAGAGGAATCATAGTGTATCTGTCTTCAAAAAGAAATACAAGAGGCAGCAGTCGCCACGCTACTTTCCAGGAGCAGTGATACCTAGCCAGTGGAAAATCAGATCTTCAAGGCCTAACATGTCTTGTAACTGTCGGCCCTGTCTTTTTAAAAAAACAGAAACACCATCTGCTATTCCTATATGGTGTGGTTGCTGTGTTAGGTTTATTTTAGTTGCTAAGATCTCTCTGTGGCTGTGGAAGTAACTTCTTTGACTTGTCTATGTAGCGTGCAGTACCATTACCCATCACCTTTGCTGGGATTGCAGTTTTGTTTTTCTTCACCTGCTTCGGTGTTTTATTGTCCCTTCTTTTTGATCTCAGGAGTGGAAAGGTTATCTAGGTTTCAATGCCTGAAAAGCCTCGAGAAAGCAGTACTTCTGGTTAGACTAGGATCAGCTTCCCAGTGGCAATGAGGAGGATATTCTCTGGCTACAAACCAAAAATATCCATGTGGGAAACTGATAAACGTCCCTCTCCTGGGAGGAGTGGAGAAGAGGGACCATGGGATAGCAAGTTGAGTATTTCCAGGAAACCTTTTTTTTTTCTTTTTAAGACAATCTGTGTGTTTGATAATACAGCAGTGTCTGCATGAAGAAGATGCTGAAAAGTGTATGACGTGCAAGCAGTTGGGTTCACAAGTTTGATACGTGCACATATACTTAGCCACACACGAGCACAACCTATTTGAAGTATTTACAAAATAAGCAAGAACTTACTCGTATTACACATGAGTGGTTAAGCAGCTACCTAGGGGTTCATTGCTAGAACGTGGTGGGCCTTTCTAGCCAAAAACCTTGGACACAGGCTTTTGACTCCCGAGTTGCTGTTCTTTTCACTTTTCCTGTGAGTGGTAAAGGTAATTCAGTCGTTTTCTTTGCTCAGAAGCATTTGCCCTCTTTTCAAACTTCTCTCACTTTCCTTTGACTAAAGGGAGATACAGTCGTGGTAACTGGATCCATTACAGGATTGACTGAAGGTGATCATGGATTCCACGTCCATCAGTTTGGAGACAATACACAAGGTGGGTGTTGTCCTGGTGACGAGCGATTCACAGTCACCTCACCTAGTGAGATAAACCTAGTAGTGTGTGTGTGTGTGTGTGTGTGTGTGTGCGTGTGTGCGTGCTCTCGTGTGCTTAGACGCTCAGTTGTGTCTGATTCTGCAACCCGTGGACTGTAGCCCTCCAGGCTCTCTGTCCATGGGATTTTTCAGGCAAGAGTACTAGAGTGGTTGCCATTTCCTTCTCCAGGGGATCTTCCCGACCCCAGGGATTGAACGCAGTCTTCTGTGTCTCCTGCATTGCAGGTGGATTGTCTATCTGCTGAGCCATCCAGGAAGCCATCCCCACACATTAAAAACTTGCCAACAATTTTTTAAAAAGTCAATAGGACTACTCAAATCAGCCTCAGGGACAAAAATGACTGACTCATGGAATGGAAGGGGGAATTGATGTTTTTATCTTACTATTGGTTGATTATGTAAGAGTCTCAGGTGTTTTTAACAATAGAAAACATTGCTGCTACTTTCTGACCTTCTTGGCCTTTGGTCCTTGTGAGCTGGGGGTTGAGGGTGGGTGTGACAGGCAGGGGGTACATTTATCATTACCCTGGAAGAACAGCTCCACAGCTCCAACACAAGAGCCTTAGTTGGGACGGGGTTGGAGGGGAAGGAAGAGACAAACTGATGATGTCCTGTGAAGTGTTAGTGCTGTGGATTGAGTTTGATTTTCTCCATTTGGGATCAGAAGCAAGTTAACAAAATTTATGGGTTAAGTTGCTGTATTTGAGTAAACGTAGTCTTTCAGCCTTCTGTGATGAGAACTTAATTCATTTTGCTGGAACCTGTTTTTAATGTCCCATAATTTGGTTCCTTTAAATAGTGATTTAAGGGTCAGATGTGATCCACTTCAACAATTATAAAAATTCCTGGGACTAAGAGGTGGTCCAGTGGGTAAGACTCCACCTAGTTCCCAATGCAGGGGGCCTGGGTTGGATGCCTGGTCAGGGAGAGGAGTCCCCACATGCACGCCACAACCCAGAGGCCACATGCTGCTGCCTAAGGACCCTGCGTGCCTCAACTAGAGATCACGTGTGCAGCAGTTGAGACCTGGCGCAGCCAAAGGAAAAACATTCCCGCCTCCGGTGGGAGGCGACTGCTGTTTGGCTTCGACTTACTCTGCCACGTCCTGTAACCTGCGTGTCGTCTCCCTGAGTGGGGAGGGTGGGGGCTGTTCACAGCCTTTATCCATCCCCCACCCCACCTGACAGCCATCGAGTGAAGACCCATGTCCTGAAAGAGCCGCCTCCATAGTTGTGGAAATGCTCTTCCCCGGTGCTCAGGAGTGCCATTTTCACAGAGTACAACCTTAAGGCCCAGAGTCGTGCAGGGCAGCAGCCCTTGGACTAGGATGCTGCTTTATATTCCACAAGCATCTGGCAGTGTGTTGCTGGGGAGACACGTTTTTTGTAGTTGAGGTATCCTGTCGTCTTAGGAAGTAGGATCATAATCATGGGATTTTAATAGAAGGACCATTGAAGTGCAAGTCGGGGCAGAAGCACCCAAGCCCAGAGAATGGTGTTACCTTGACCAGTGTCACACAGTAGTTAGAATTTGTCTCTACTCCCTGCCCTCTGTTGCTGTTGTTACTAGCCCAGAAGTCACATTTTGGGTCAGTACTTTTCTCCAGTTGAGGCTTTTAGCAATGACCAGTTTCGTTTTTAGAATTTATTTTGGAATTGTGATTTATAATTTAGCTGCCTTTTTTTTTTTCTTTTGTGAACAGGCTGTACCAGTGCAGGTCCTCACTTTAATCCTCTGTCCAAAAAACACGGTGGGCCAAAAGATGAAGAGAGGTGAGTGACCTTAATTCTTTTTTGAAATAATAGTGCTGGCTTTGGGCAGGGGTGGTCAGTATGGTTTACTACTTGCAGATTGTATGCTAAGATAATTGCACTTCTGCTTTTGAATTTGTTGCTCCACGTAACGCCTTGCCCCCAAGTACTGGAATGGCATTACTCCCTGGGCTAAGGAATTGACAAATGGGGACACTGCAAACGATTTGGGTTTTGTAGCGTTTATTGAATAAAGAACTAATACAAGTGTCAAAGGGAACTAATACAGGAAATGTCATGAATAACAGTACTGTCAACTACTAGCAAAATTAAAACATCATTGTGAAACTCTGGGAACTTTGTAGATGAAAATTTAATGTTGAAAATTCACTGAGACTCCCCTTGTATTTGTTCGTTTTCTGAAAGCCTTTCAGGAAAATATTAAATTTTAAGGACAAGGATTAATTTACGTTTGTATCAAAGGGCTAGGGGCATAACTCTTTTAGCCATGCCAAGTATTAATAGGCATAACTCAGTAACTTAGAGTTTACCCTCTTAAGTTTACTTTACCTCTGAGGTTAGGGGTGCACCCCAAGTCTTTCCAGAGTGTTGCTTTATAGACTTGAAGCCTTGCTTGAAGAGCTGTGTGTCTGGAACATCTTGTTAGTTGTTTAATTTGTATGTTTTCAAAGTTTTGTCAGTATGGAAAAGTGGATTCTATTTGATAATACCGTATTGCTCTCTCAAGTCACCCTTATATATCTGACTCATCCATTTTTAATTTAGCTTATGAACTAAAGTTAGATAGACAGAAATCAGTCCTAATCCCTCTGCTTTTTCAATGTTAGGCATGTTGGAGACCTGGGCAATGTGACAGCTGACAAAAACGGTGTTGCCATCGTGGATATTGTAGATCCTCTGATTTCACTCTCAGGAGAATATTCCATCATTGGCCGCACGATGGTGGTAAGTTTTCATATAATAAGGATATGCATGAAATTTCTTATAACATATGATCATGTATGTTGTCATGACTTCACAATTGTTAATCCTGGCTTCTAAGCTTCCATATAAATTGTACGTTCGGTTCAGATTAGGAAAAGCAATTATTTTGTTGGACACTTAACAGTGAAGGTGAATTAATGGTCAGGGTCGGTTAAGACCAGTTTTGCTAAGATGCAGTAATAAAGCAGATTACCTTTGATCAACCCTGGGATTCTTGAGGCAAGAACACGAGTGGGTTGCCATTTTCTTCTCCAGGGCATGAAAGTGGAAAGTGAAAGTGAAGTCGCTCAGTGGTGTCTGACTCTTTGTGATCCCATGGACTGCAGTCCACCAGGCTCCTCCGTCCATGGGATTTCCCAGGCAAGAGCACTGGAGTGGGGTGCCACCGCCTTCTCCAATGGAAACAGAAGCTGTCTTTGGTCTTCAAATGGCCAGGCTTTCTGTCACTACTGGGTTTCCCCCTTGCAGTTAACCAGAGCATTTGAAATCTAAAGTCTGGGGTGGACCTCGGTGCCAGTATTCATTCACGTCTGCAGGTTGCTGTCACTTGCGTAACGTGTGGGAGGCCGTTGCCCCAGGCTATGTAGCACTGCATCCGGTTCCTACGGAATGCCTCCTGAAGGCTCCCAGAGGACAGCTAACTTTCAGTAGACGCTTCCTATCAGTTCACCCTTTTATCCTTAGAATTAATTTCCTTCTGTAGTTATGAAGCAGAAAAGTCACTTATCAATGTTTGATGTGCTGTGCTTAGTCACTCAGCTGTGTCCGACTCTGTGCCACTGCTGGACTTGCAGCACGCCAGGCTCTGTCTATGGCATTCTCCGGGCAAGAATACTGGGTTGGACTGCCATGCCCTCCTCCAGGGGATCCTCCCAACCCAGGGATCGAACCCAAGTGTCCTGCATTGCAGGCAGATTCTTTACCATCTGAGCCACCAAGTGGTGGCTTAATGTTTTATGAGCAAAATTTAAAAGGCTACTGCTTGAATATTCAAGATATTTTTAGGGCCTCCCTCATAGCTTCAGTTGGTAAAGAATCTGCCTGCAATGCAGGAGACCCGGGTTTGATTCCAGGGTCTGGAAGATCCTCTGGAGAAGGGCATGGCAACCCACTCCAGTATTCTGATTTGAATATTCAAGATATTTTTAGGTTTATCTCTTATTTATGGGTCTGTAGCTAATTAGGCAAAGTTTTTGTAAGTTTATAGTTTTTTTTGGTTCACCTTTCCCCTCAAACCAGTTTGTACTATGAAAGAATGTCTACTCTGATATTACTAAAATTTCTTATGGTAGATTTAGCATGTGGATACTTTGTAACCTAATTCTATGGGTTTCTCGTCTTTTTGAGATAGTACTGCTAACCCTTTATGATGTCTGCATCATCAAGAAAAAGCTCTGAATAGTAGTTTCTACTTTTTACTACTAAATATTTATGTATTTTCCTACTAGTAGGATTATTTTAACATGGTATTTTCTAATATTCAGTGGTTCTTAAAAGTCTTTTGGGTATTGTTGAGGAGATGGTAATTGCTTGATAGCCTGAGTTAATTTGTTGTTAAAACTTTTTAAAGGTCCATGAAAAACCAGATGACTTGGGCAGAGGTGGAAATGAAGAAAGTACAAAGACTGGAAACGCTGGAAGTCGTTTGGCCTGTGGTGTAATTGGAATTGCCAAGTAAACATTCCTTGGGACATGGTCTGAGTCCTAGTAACTCATCTGTTATCTTGCTAGTTGTAGAAATTTAATTTGATAAGCATTTAACACTGTAAACTTAAAAAGTGTAATATGTGTGACTTTTTAAAAATTGCTTTAAGTACCTGTAATGAGAACTGACTTATGATCACTTGAAAGATTTGTATAATTTTATAAAACTCATGCAATTAAAATGTGTTTCATTCATCTCTGTATTTTGCCAGACTTAATCACATGTATATTATTTGTCTGAATTTCTTCGATTCTCTCAAGCCTGCAATAAACATTCTCTGTGGCACTGTATTTTGAGCCTGTTGAAGTATTTAAATTGAAATTCTAAATTAACTTGATATTCATACATAGAGCGTGAATTATTACTAAATCTCTTAGTGATATGTTGACGGGTATTAACTATCTTATAGAACTTTTTTTTGAAAGTGTTTTTAAATGAGATCATTCAAATGTTAAAATTTTAGCGATTGGTAAATTTAGCTAAGACTAAGCTGAACTTTAATCTCAGACAAATAGGCCATTCTTTGTTAGCTTTAGGGAAGTTAAGGTGGTAACTTTATTTTAAAAAGTAGCTGTTTACAATTTAAGAGAGCCCTTTGATAACTTAGTGAAATTGTAAATGGCAAGTTACAGCCTTAGCAGAGTAAGATTAATTTACCTACCTGTCAAAATGGCACATACTCCATTTTTATAGACCCATGGCCACTTATTTTTAATAACAGTAGAGTTTGGCACAACCTGCTTTCAGATATGCCCTTTAAAGAAATACATTATACCCACTGTAAGGTGGAAGCAAAGAAATGACTTAGTTGTGAGTTCTGCCTGTTTAAATACAAGAATTTCTACACCCAATTAGTAATTCAAGTCTGTTTCTCTAAACACGTATGCCTATAGAAGAATGCTTTAAAATGAAGTGTTGATCTTAACACAGGTTTGACTGTGGGTTATAGTTTATTAATTGAAATTTATAGGATATTTGACAGAGAAGCCAGAAATAAGCAACTGTTTTGGTTGGACTTTAGCCAGTGAAGATCACTTGGAGAGGAAAAGCTAATTTAGAAAAATAAATGTAGTGTATTCAGTTTTAAGTTGGTGATAACAGTATGCTCACAAATTAACATTGGAATTTAAAAACCAACATTAACATTTCATAAGGTAGTTTGTTACATAAATGGACTTGCTTGGGTCTTTAAGGCCTCAAATGTAATTACTCCCACTTAATACTTCTGGGGTTTTGTCATGAGCAAATAGGGTGACCTTAATACTTTCAATTGGAAATACTGGACTGTTTCCTTGAAACCCGAACACTAATCAGATGTGTATTTCCAGAAGCGGTTTCAGCTAGGCCTTTTGACACTCAGTGGGCCAACATACACCAGGGTAAGCTTATGACTCAGGTCTACATATGTGAAACGGGATTTTCTCTTATTTTCCAAACGTTGCCCGGGTACATTTCCCCCCACCACCCATTAAGGATCTTGCTGCAGAAAATCAAAACCAAATAAAGCAGCTTGGCCTCGGGATGAGGGTGAAGAAGCTGTACCAGCACACAAACTAGGACAGTTTAGACACATAATTTAAGGAGAAAAGAGCTTCAAGGCCATAAATACTTGGGTTGTGTTAATGGTTGGTCTTTTCCTTGGCACTAGCTCAGCAGCTTTATGTAACCGCTTCTCTGTACTACTTCAGGTACAGGTTTTCCCTTTAAATATCTTCATGTAACAGTTCTTGGATAACTCACAACCGTTCTTCCTAGTTAACCCAATTATTTTAAAGAAGAGCGAGTACTTTGCAGGGGTGAAAAGCTCAGTTTACCTCTGCTCAGTAGGGGAAAAGAGAGGCAACAGGCAAGGGTTATAGAAACAGTGGGGGCTGCATTTAAGTTCTTAAACAGATGAGACAAAAAGCTAATAAAGCTGCAGACACTAACGTTGATTTTCTTTCACCTTTTTGAAAAATTTAATGGGATGGTAAGAAAGACAACCAGCCTTCTAAAGAAGTAATACCCAGGCAATAATTTATAGTACAATTGGCAATGTTGGGGTCCAATGTTCCCTTAGCAAAGAATTTTTTTTACCAATTATTTAGGGCAACATTTACCACAAAGCCAATGGGTGGCGGGTGGGGAGGAGAACACCTTGATTGAATCCCAAAACTCAAGCTTTTCAGTTAACATTAAAACCACTAACTTTTGCCTTAAGATTGAAATGCTAAAAATCAAAAATATTACAGATCAAGTGTTTGAAAATAACTACATAAAGATGTCTGTTCCCATCAAATCAACAAGTCTAATTTAGACTAATACAGCATTAACCGCTCAAACTTTGATGAACAGTCCTTTTCTACCTTAATGCAGTGTAGGAAGAATAGCACACGTTAAAAGTTTGTTACGAAAATAGAGTTTATTAAAAACATCCCTATTGTTTTTTGAGGAGCTTTCACCGTTACCTTGTCTTAAATTAAAAAAAAAAAAAATAGAGAGCACTTCTAATTACGATTTGTAAACTTTTTAAAGTCAAAACTTTTAAAAAGTTACAGCAAAAAGGGTAATATTTATTCATATTTTCAGTATTTTTTTTGTTGTTATTTTGTGACTATTTTTAAATAGAAGGGAAGCAATCAAATTGCTTACAGCTCCCACCAACTACTGCGGGGCTGTGACATAGCGGGAGCAGGTATAATACAGCATCTGTACACCCCAAGCCCTACCCTCCTGTGTTGCTGTCATATCCGACAGATCCCAGTCTCTTAACGAGGAGCCTCTGCTGCTGAGCCGGGGTCCTTCTCGGGGTTGACGGATGAGGTAGCCTCAGCAGGTAACTCTTCAGAAGGCTTTGCGACTGCAGGCCCAGGCTCCCCCTTAGGAAGTTCTGAAACAGTGTCTACGTTTCCCGCTTGGCTAATGGGAGGTTCCACGGTCTTGTTACTGCCTGCCCTGTCTGCCACCTCGGGCTTCTCCTTGCCTCGGTTTTCTTCCTTCTCTCTACGAGACTCTCTATCTCTAGAATCTCTCTCTCTGTCTCGATGCCCACTAGAACGTCTATTCCTGTCTTCCAAGTCTCTGTGCCTGTCCCGGTCGGGGCTCCTCCTTCCCCACTCTCTCCTCTCACGGTTACTATTCTCTCGATCATCGTTACGGTTCCCGTACCGTTCCCGGTCATTCTCCACCCTATTTCCAAAGGATCTTCTTCCAAACCTTTCTTGGTCTCTACCTGAATTGAACTGCTGCTGCCTGCTGTCATTTCTGAACGGCTGTGGCTGCTGCTGAGCCGGCGGCGGCTGCTGGGCTGGCGGCGGCTGCTGCGGCGGCGGCTGTGCAGGTGGCTGCTGCTGTTGCTGCTGTTGCTGCTGTGGCGGCAGCTGCCTTCCGTCTCGGTCCTCAGGACCCCCCGGGCCCGGCCCCGGGCCCCCGAGCCCTGGCATCCCGCCAGGCCTGACGAAGGGGCCGTGGGGTGGGAATGGGCCTTTCATTCCATGAGGCGGAGGCATTCCGAAGCCCCCCGGGCCTGGTGGTGGGCCTCGGTGCATCATGTGTGGAGGCATGGGCCGAGGTGGCATCAAGGGAAACCGCTGTAAGTGAGGTGGAGGCATTCCTGGCGGGCGCTGGAGTGGGATCAGGCCAGGTCGGGCACCGAGAAGACCAGTGGACGGGGCCTGGAGCCCAATGACGGGACCTGGTGCAACTCCTTGGGTACCTGATGAGGCAATAAAAATGAGACTGTAAATAAAGCAACACAGAAGACGGCATATTCTATTTTCAGCTGTTTCCTGTGGTGCTTGGAGCAAAATGAAATTCACAATCTTCCAATGTCATACTGTTTGACAGTCTACCCAGGAGAAACTCAATGTGAAGTCCCAGCAACAATCCATGGCAAGCAGTCCTAAAGATACATCATACAGTTATGTACACACACCTACCTAATACAGGTTGAGGTCCAAATATGTCACATAAGGAGACTAATATACCACATTTTGGAAAAAGTATATCAAAACGTCCTTCCGCACAGCCTTGATTAGCAGCTGTTTTACCACTCAAAATGCTTGAGAAACACAATGTACTATGTCCTAATGAGATAAAGAAATGAACTAGCTGAGCCAACTGAAACTTATTTCAGGTGTACTCTTAGAAATTTTTTACTCTAAGTCTTACTTTGACTTTCTATTAGGAGAAAAATGGGGTCAATGACCCAGAAAATCCAGTGAAGAGGGAGGTTTCTTTGAGTCTATGACACTAAAATGCTTTACGTAGTTAACGTGCAGTCATGTGCTCAGTTGCTCAGCCGCTTTGTGACCCCATGGACTATAGCCTGCCAGGCTCCTCTTAGAAGTTTTCAGGCAAGAATACTGGTGGTGGTCCATGAACTGTATAGCCCACTAGGCCCCTCTGTCCATGGGATTTTCCAGTCAAGAATACTGGAGTGGGTTGCCATATCCTTCTCCAGGGGATCTTCCCAACCCATGGATCGAAAACACTAATGCTTGTAAAACAAAGATCAACACAAGAACGGAGAGTTTGTTTTCACAAGTCTCTTTTTAAAGCACAGCATAACATGTAAACTGCTATGCCAAAATGACTGCTGAACTATGCTGAGTGCTCAGCTATTCACCTTCTATTCATTTTCCCAAAGATGGCAAGACTGATAAAAGTTAGTGCTGCTGAAAGTGACAATGACTACCAGTCTTATTTCCTACTTACAGGAGGCATTTTGTTTATGCTTTATTGTAACAGTCAAATTCAACCCATCATGTATGATATAGAAAAGGAGGATTTGTTTCACAACTTAATTAAGTAACAGGTATCATCACCTCTCTCATTTCTCTGCAAATATTAACAATACAACAAGTTACTCGAAAAAGGAAAACGTTCAGGTATTATCAGAAGGTGCCGTCTACTCACATACTGCAGAGATGTCTTTGGCAAGTTGTAGGTTATGACTATCAAGTGGCCATGGTGAGAGAAATGCTTGTGCAACACTGACAGAAAAATAACCTGGAAGTAAACCCAATACTTTTTCATCTTTCCCCCATCCCCAACATCATGTTATTTTATGTTTACAGTTTCAATCACTTCCTCCCACTCACTTTAGCAAACATTTAAGGAAGTCCTACTAAATCCTAACAATAGGTTTTCTGTATACACAATTATTACTAATATGGAAGACAAGAATTTCTACTTCAGTTTTTGCTCCTCCGAACATATGGTCCAATACTACTCTGTCAGACTTAGGAACTAAAAAGAGTGGACTGAAAATGTACGTGTATCAGTTATAACTCTTAACATGAAGTTGTAACTCTTATCACTTTACTTAGAGTACCTTCTTTTAAATGCTTAAAGAGAAACATTTGGTGAAAAAAACCTCACACAGGAGTGACCCTGGACACATGCCTCAGAAATACGGATAATAATACCTGCTTTTTGCTGATATTAAATGGGATAAAACACTTAAGCATGAGCTCAGAGCTTGGCATATCGCTAAGTGCTGCAGTTATTATTCTACACATCTATTTTGACAAATGGTAAATATCTTAACACTAAGTATTTCACTTTGCAAAAACACTATGTTTTGTATTTCTGATCATTAAGATCTTATTAGCCTCTCCTGGTTCCCCAATATCCACCACAGTTTAGAGTCAAGCAGTTTGGTAATTGAAAGAAATTAAGCTTCCATATATCAGGCCTAAGAAAATGTTAATTACCATAATGAAAACCCACAAATGATGAACTGGATGAATGAGGCAAAGACCTCAGCCCTTCATACACTCTTCACACTCTTAAGAAAATCCCAGACAATGAGCATAACACAGAACTTATACTCTACCTCAGAATGATATGAAATTCACAGCAAACTTTCTTGATGCCACTTATTGTACATTTACTGAGACTGGACCATATAGTGAGACAACCTGGCATCTAAGGTTATTTCCTTGCTCCCACTTTTTAAAGAAATCATACAGTACCAACACTTGTGGACTTTAACTCAAAACAAGCAACATAAAGTGTATGTACCCATGTACAGTCTCTTTCAATAGTTAATCATATACAGAAGCACCTAAATAAAATTTTCATTTCCCACCAGCTTTTACTCAAGGAAAAAAATGATAAATGTTTACTCTGTTAAAAGACTTGGTGTGGCACATTCTAGGACCTAACTATAAGCTCAAGGGGCCAATACCAAGTTTTAAATTACACTACAAAAAAAAAAAATAAATTACACTACAGGGATGGGGAAGGGATTAAAAGTATCTTATTATAACAAAAGAATTAAGTTCAGATGAATCTTTAAGAGGAAACAGACCTTTGCAGGACAATGGGAATACTGACGGCTTCCTCAACTGCCAATTTGACAGCTGCCAAAAGCCAATCTCTATCTTTGTACAGAGATCACATGGGCAATGATTCTTTCTAAACCCATCTCTAGGAACGCATTTCTAAGTTCTTTGTAACATGCATCTGAGGGTACATACAGACGGACTTAACAGGGTTAACTTTTACAGTACATGCATATATATATATATATGTATATATTAATATTTATTTTGTCAAACCAGGTCTTTAGTTGTGGCGTGTGGGATCTAGTACCCTGACCAGGGACTGAACCCCAAGCCCCTGCACTGGGAGAGTGAAGTCTTAGCCACTGGACCACCAGGGAAGTCCCATATAATGAAACCTCCTACAAATAAATTTTTATTTATTAATTTTTGGCCACGACATGAAGCTTTTGGGATCTTAGTTCCCCAACAAGGTATTGAACCAGAGCCCATGGCAGTGAATGCAGGGTCCTAACAACTGGACCACCAGGGAATTCCCCAAAGCATATTTTTATAAAGAAAAAAACCCATTGCCTAATTTATCTATCTAACATATGTGGATATTTAGGATTTACTTAAAATATTATACACTCAAATAATTTTTCTCTTTCATAAATAAGCTGATTTCCCTTTAACCCTTTATGGGCCAACAAAGTACAGACTCCCCTGACAGTATTTCCATAGTTTCAAATGTTGGCCTTCAAAATACACAAGTGGTAGAATTACTGATTTTTTTGCTCATCTGTTGTTGTTCTGCAGTGAACAAAAAAGTACTGCTTTTAATTAAAGTTACATTTGATTAAAAAAATATATCAGGTGGTGTAAGTTCCTGGTAGGGATAACAGCTGAATTTCATTTTCATTAGGAAAGCTGATGTTACACACACACCAGTGGATATGTAGTGAGTTCCCCAGGTCTAAAGGACATTCAACGTAATTATTCATTTTATTTCAAAGTTTGATGTGCAATATACCATGGACAAGTTTTCCAGAGTTACAAACTTCAAAAAAAAAAAAAATCACCCATACGTATGTTGAACATCGAAGCTTTTTTTACATTGTTACCACATTTACTGTGCTGGGGATGTTGTTCTTTAGTGGCTGTGTCCCAACCTGTGTCTACCCTGTGGACTGTTGCCTGCCAGGCTCCTCTGTCCATGGGATTTCTCAGGCAAGAAAACTGGAGTGGGTTGCCATTTCGTTCTCCAGGGGAATTTTCCGACCCAGGGATCAAACCTGCATTGGCAGGTGGATTCTTTAACACTCAGCCACCAGGGAAGCATGTGCTGGGGATATAAGGACTAAAAATAATAATCTTTTCCTTCAAACAGAATACAGCCTAGTAGAAACAAATGTTAACTGCTCTAAGAGATGGCACACACTAGGATGGTGACAAAAGTAAAACTGATACAAGTCGGTGTGTGTGAAAATGAGCAGGAGTCCCATGAGATGTCTGAATTAGGTGTCAGCAGAAGACAAAAACACTCAGGCCAACATTAGGAATGAAGAATGTTACGATCAAGAGGATGGCACTGCTGAAAAGGCCTATTAGCAAGCTGAAGCAGTAAAGTGTGCTGTTACTGCAGCAGAATGTCTTTTGAATGAAAATCGAGGAAAGAAGGTGAGGTTTATTATTGAAGCAGCTACAACCTGTACAAATATAAATCGCTATCAATTACAAATTAGAAAAAGAAAAAAAGATGAGATGTGTGAGGCTGAACAAGGTAGGCCGGGGCATCCAGGTCTTCCATGCGTGATAAGGAACTTGGACTGATCTAGAGAGGTGGGAAAACCACACAGGGATTTTTAGCAGGGATGGTCCTATGTTCGTTTTCGGAAGATCCCTCTTTCAGGAAAGCAAGAAGGGGGAGGAGGGAGGATACTAGAGAGTAGTGAGGCTCTTATTTCAAGAATCCAGGGGACAGAGGTGAGAGACAACTGAAAGAGGTGCTAGAGAAGGAGGAACATTTAAGCTTTTCAACAGCAGGACTGGAAGAATCCAAGAGCTGGAGGAACACAGCTCTCTGCTTTGAACGAGGATGGAGGCATCTGTGCAATGCAGAAATTTAATAACAGAAGCAATTTTTGGAGACAGACGACAAACTTCACATGGTAACACTGAGGGTTGGAGAGGCCTGGGCTACACCTGATGGAAATGTGCTCAAGAGATTGATTAAATGTATAGAGCTCAGAAGATTAAGAGTCATGGTGTTAACTTATCCAGAATATGGATGAAACAAAAAAGGAATTCAGACCTGGGGAGACAGTACAGTAGATAGAAAACTCCAAATTTTCTAATGCAGCAAGATTTTAAGGCAGACAAATTATTTAAATTCAAGGAGTAGAAGAAACTCGTGCATGTGTGCTAAGTCAGTCATGTCGGACTCTGCGACCCCATGAATTGTAGCCCACCAGGCTCTCCTGTCCATGGAATTCTCCAGGCAAGAATACTGGAGTGGGTTGCCATACCCTCCTCCAGGGGGTCCTGCTGACCCAGAGATCAAACTTGGGTCTCCTGCATTGCAGGTGGATTCTTTACCGTCCAAGCCACTGGGCAAGAAACTCATTGGAGTTTAAATAGCCAAGGCTATTTCCTATGAGTCAAAAAGCCCTCAACTGTTCCACAACTAAAACACAAGTATCAAGATTAGAGAGATGCCACTGCTTTCTATAGCAAAGATGTTGGTGATCATGGGAAATAAGAAACAAGTATGTTAAAAGGCTAAAGGGGTGGTGTGGGAGGAGAAGGTTGATATGGTTAGAGACCAGTGTGGACCTTGAAATCTCAGAAGAATAAAGCTTGACTTATTTACTGTGGTGGAGACCAGCTGAATGTGTTAGTTGTATTCTTTCACAGATGATGTAAATTTAAGTTGGATTTTTTTTTTTTTTTTTTTTAAAAGCAAGGATCTGCTATGTGAAGAAGGAAAGGGGGGAAAGCAAGGGGAGGAAGGGCAGAGGGAACATCTGAAAAGGCCAATCAGCAGAAAGGATGGTTCTTCTGCCTCTTCTCCACCAATCATCATGTCTTTCATTCTACCACAGCCAATGCCTCTGGGAAGTCCTGGACTTTTCATCAGAAGCAACTTCGTTACTTCAAAATTCTCATTTTCAAGTGCCCCAAACAACTGTCAATCCCACTAGGATCATGTTCCCCATGCCCGCAACGTCTTTCCTTTCCTCCTTACCTGTCTTGGGAGTCCATGGTTCTCCCTCACCATGCTGCTCAGAAATTGGTTTTAAATGCAACACTTCTACCTAATCTGCACCTGAATACGGCTGGGCACCACCCCCAACATGCTGACTGGCCTCATTTTGTTTGTAACTACAACCACAAATTCTCCCTTAATCCTGGCCACCAATTCTAATTTCGTGAGTCAATTCACATTCATATGCTTCTAGGTATCTGTTTCAAATGTTCATTTTTCCTTAATTGTCTGCTCTTACCTGGTTGGTTTTATATAGCTTTTGAGAGGTAAAATTCATATAGCCTACAATTCACCCATGTAAAGGGTGTAGTTCAATGTTTTTAAATATATTCAGTTGGGCAACCATCAAAATAAATTTTAGAACAATTTTTATCATCTCAAAAAGAAACCCTGTATTCATTAACTACCATTCCCCATTTCCCCCCAACCTCCAGGCAACCATACATCCCATTTCCTGTCTCTATGGACTCGGCTATTCTGGACATTTCATGTAAGTGGAATCATACAATACACGACCCTCTGTGACTAGATTCTTTGACTTAGCGTATCCTTTCAAGGCCCATCCAAAGTACTTCATTTCATTACCAAGTAATGTTAAATGGAAGTAAGTTTTATTTATCCTAGTTGGTATAGCATTAAAAGAAGGCATTTATTAAGACTTTTTCATCCACCCACCTACCACCAAACCTACCCTTTACCTGCACCTGTATCCGTATTGCTCCTTCCGTCTGTGAACATCTGTTTGGAACATGTGTTCCAAAGGCTAAATGAAGCCCCACACTCAAACACCAAATCTAGGGCCCCCTCTCATCTACCTAAGAATATCAACCTAGCAAATCTTTTTTGCTGCATCAAAAATTTCCCCTCTCCCGGGTTTTCCAGTAATAACATGCTGGAGTTTTGTCTATCTTTTAGAAATAAAAACAAAAAAACCCTCCCTCACTGTGGATCTCCCTTCAGCTCTCACCCCCATTTTAATGTTCCCCCATATGGCACATCTCCTCAGAGTAGGATGTCCAGAATTACTGTACCATTGCCTCCTCTCTCTCATTCTCTCCTATATATATATATATATACACACACACACTCTTATACAGGCTTTTGAACCCATCACTCCAATAAAACCACGTTTCCCAAAGTCACCCAGAAGCTTTCATTTTGCTAAATCCAGTTGGCAAGTCTCAGCGCTCCTCTTTGACCCAACAATGGCCTCTGGTGGTTGCCGTCTCCCTCCTCCCTAGGAACTTTTCTTTACTCAGCTTCCAGAGTACCTCCCTCTACTGTTTCCTAGCTCCCTGGCTGCGCCTCTGCTGGATGGAACAGCACAGGACAGTGGCTAAAAGCATGGGTGTTGGAACGAGGATACCTTGAATTCTAGGCACTACCACTTGGAGCTGTGACCTTGGGCAGGTTATTTCATCTCTTTATGCCTCTTACACTCTATCTACAAAATGGGGATAACTGTGTCGACTTCAAAGAATTGTAAGGCTTAAATGATTGATATACACAAACTCTTAGTTCTCCATACTGTATTTTCAACTGCTAAGTGCTGCAGTATTCCTGGGCTCATCCCTCGTACTACATCCCCTCCCTAGGTAATTTCACGACTGGTGGCTGTAAATGTCGTTTATATTTGCTGACAACACCAGAACTTATCTTTACCAGATGTTTAGCTGACATCTGCACCTAAATGTCAAAACATCCAACATATTTAACTTGACATCCTCACCCTAAACCCACACCTCTTTGAGATTTTCCCATTTCAGGAATGGCGATTACACTACCAAATGCTCAGGTTAAAAAAAAAACAAACAACAAAACGTAGTCATTCTTGGCTCTTCTCTCACGTATGTAAGTTAGGAGAGTCACTTTGAAGGCTCTATCTTCATCCAAAATAGTCCCCTCATTCCACTCTTACCAACTCTTGCAGTTTGCTTTCTCCAGAACTGCCATATACAATCCTTTGAAAAATGGAAACTAGTTCACAAGTGTTCAAACCTACACTTCCTGTTGCACTCCTGACTGACCCTTGGTAACTAGCTCTGAACTCATCACGGCTGCTCTTATGTTCACCTTGTTCCAGCCCTACAGCCCTCTGTAGTTTGTTCTCAGTCCAGGCTCCCCTTCTGTCTTCTCTAAATGAGATGTTCTTCCTCTGTATCTACACGACTCTTTCCTCTTATTATTTCTCTCTATATTACCTCCTCAGAAGCCTTCTCCAGCCATTTTATTCAAAACAGTACACTTTACACGACATTCCTCCAATCCCATTCTCTGCTTTACTCTCTTCACAGGAATATCTTCATGTGAAATTATTAGTTTACTTATTTATCTAAGTCCCTGCTAGAATGTAAGCTCCAGGAAGACAGGCCTTCTCGTCATTCAGGTATCTCTAGTACCCAGAACGCTGCCTGGTCCACAGTAGGTATTGGGAGTAAACATGTAGAACATATGAATGTATGGTGGTGGCATAAACCGACAACTAAACTCATAGACAAGATACCTCTCAGGGGGCAAAAACAGTCTCTCCCCAGGGTGGTCTCTTTCCTTACCTATGAAGACCTGAAATTTATTTTGAGAAAAGCTGCAATGTTCTTTCACAACCTCCTTTTCCGCTCCCAGTTGCAGTTCCACCTTTTTTGATTCCAAAAGAATGCCACTGTGGCACTGTGCATGAACCTAATTCGAAATCTGTTCACACAAGGAAAAAGATATACCAGCCACTCTTCTCTCTCCCATCAACGCCCTGAGAGCCTCTAGGCATACAGATATATGGTTGTTGAACCACTGAAAGCTGTCTTTTTTCTTTTAAACTACAGACCTTCAGGAAATTGAAATAATAGTACAACCCAAACATGTATTTCCTTTGCCTAGATTCACCAATTAATAACAATTAGGGCATAATTATTCTGAAGAGACTCCCAGGTGATTCTTCTAGCAGGTACTGTGTTGGGAGCTGGGGAGAATGAAAAAAATGAGCTAGTTTTCAAAGAATGAGAGAGAGAGCACATGTTAGATTGCATTATACATTACTACACCAAAAAAAAAAAAAAAGGTATGTTAGCAAAAACTTAAAAGAAATTTGAGTTTCAATAATATAGTGTAAGTACACTAAGCCGTATATCTATTTTTAGCATGGCATAGGACATGAAAACCCTAATTTTAAATGAAAAAAACAGAAACCATTATCTCTTAAAAATGACTTCTTGGTTTTTTTTTTTTGCAAAACAATCTACAATAAGGTTTGGTCAATTTTCCTATAGATCTTTTATAGTTGTTTTTTAGAATTTGAGTTTGTATTCAGAGGCATAACAGGTGTGACTTGGAGTTAAGAGTTGTACTACTGGAGTCAAGAAGTCTGGGATATACTGGTAATCCATCACTGAATGAGATCATCCATAATTCTCAGTGTTATCTGGAAAAAATCTTACCTGCAATTCTTCATAGCATTATACTTGTCTACCAAAAATCAATCTAGAGCCCAGAGTTTCTGTCCCTCCTACCTTCCTTAGGCCCCAAAAGCTGTCAGGTTTCAATTAAAAAGAGACTCTTTAGGTTGGAGTTCTGCAGCCTAGAAGGTGCAGACAGAGATGGAGACAATGTGATAAGCACCTTTCACGTTTTTGTGCAAGACTTTGCCAAGGTTTTGTTTGAAGTGCTTCACCTTCTGAGAAAATACAGTATATTCATGTATAAATTCATACCCAAAGTAAGTATTTGTTGTGGATTGATCACTATTAGTCATTCATTGAACAATGTTTTTTATACAAAGTTGAAAGAAGCACTGTGATGAGTATTTTGGAAGCATTTCTAAGTATAAAACACTAGTGGAATAATAAAACGCAATATTTAGAGCACCAATTCAAATATTTTAAAGCTTTCAAAGAACACTTTTACAGGACAAAGGAACATTTGGTAGACCCCTCTAGGTTATAATTTAATATAACCAACATCACAACCAAGTCTACAATAAGAAAAAAATTAAAATGTAAGAAGTGTTTTAAAAATTAGACATTACCATTAAAAAAATATTGAGAATTTTCTTCAGAATTCCTTTAAATGTTATTCACACTATTAGATTGGTGCTCTAATGTTCTAATTTACAATATTAAAAATTATCAAAAAATCAAAATTCTGGGGAGAAAACTGTAAAGCTAAGTGAAATCACAACTTAAAATATCAATTTTAAAGCACAGTTGACCCTTGAAAAACAGATTTGAACTGTACAGACCCACTTACACAGACTGCTTTCCCAGTAAATACATACTACAGGGTATGTAGTTGGTTGAATCTACAGATGTGGGACCTCGGTTACTGAGGGCCAAGTATAAAATTAAAAGTGGATTTTCAACTGCACGGGAGTTGAAGCCCCTAATCCCAGCACTGTTCAAGAATCAAGTGGAATTACAGAAGTTGACAATAAAATTGTTCATCTTCAAGACAGTATTAAGGTCACAGCTATGGCATAAAAGCAAATATAACTGTTTAATTTACAAACCAATTTGGTCTACATAATTCTTGACATGTTCAAATTATGGAAAATCAAACACCAGGCAAGGAAGTGTGAAAAATCAAGCTCGAAATACATCATACTACTGTCTAGCAATTCAGCTTGTAGGCCACTGATCTGTGACTTGTGCTTTAAATCTTTGGTAACAAATATTATCAAAAAGAAGCAATCTAACACATACCCAATTCTTACTTATGAAGTTTACCATCATTTATAGCACTGTGACAAAACCGGGGAGAATCTCTGTATAATAATAATTAATGAATGTATGTACCTGACAAGAGAAGAGACTTTAATTTTGCACAATAGGAATGAGTCTGACTTAGCTTAATTTCTTCCTTGAAAAGATATTTTGGATATGCTGGTAACACAATAGATATGTAACACAAACAAACATTTTTTTGTGTATTTTTTTATTGTTTGGAACACCAAAGTAACCCAAATTTCACATTACAATGAAATTTTAAATAAGAATATGTTGTACACTGTATTAGAGATACATGTTATACATAAATTTGGAAAAGTAATAAATACATACACTTATACAGTAAAGAGAATGTACTGAATTGCTATCATCTTTAATATTCCTTCTCTTCTAAATGGTCAACAACTATAAATTATTAACTTTAATGAAATGACCACTGCTCTAGCAAGCTACTTGGGAGTGTGAGGTATTAAGCACAGATTCCTTTAAAATCAAGTAATGAATTATTATTGTGCATCAAATAGTTCTTACGTTTTCAGATTATCGGTTACTAAAACAATAAAAATCTCTAGAAGATGGAGGTGGTTCTCTACAAATCTGGTGGTGTGGGCTACTTCAGCCCAATTCCAGAGAGTCATCACTTCCAAACTAACACCTAAACTTAAGTCTGATCATTCAGAAAACTCTTTAAACCAAACCATCCTTAAAGCACCCCACTGCCTCCTTCATAACCAAGGCCCACAACAGAATTTTGGAAGATCTGTTGAACATTTTACTGGCCCCTCTAGTTTAAAAATATCATTGCCACATTTCAGAAATTAAGATCCAAGAACTCAGTTAACTCTCAAGGATATATTTACCTTTCATTTTAAGAAAACAATTTGAGTATCACTAATAGGATAAATACAGATACCATATCATGCTATTTAAATGAAATGCCATTACTATATAACCAATACACATTTTATCACTAAGCCATGATGGAACTTCTATATATGTGAACTTATCACCTGGTTTAATATACTGTAAAAATATCTGAGGCAACCATGCCAAGATACATACTTTCCTAAAAAAGCTACTTCTACTGCTGACAATTAGAACAATTTAAAATAAATTATAGGTACAGTAATACAATTTTAGAATTTTCAAGTATAAATACTCTTCTTTATTCTAAATATTGTCTATGATATTTCTTACCTGTAATAAGCACCCACTATTCACTGAGTGCCTACTTTGTGACAGGCCCCATGTCAGCTGTTTATATATGTTTATGTTAGTCCAACTGAATCACCCCAACACCCTGGTTTAACATTTTTATTTCTTGTCTCACAGATGAAGAAGCTGAAGTTTAAGTATCACCTCCTAGGCTTAAAATTTTCTGTATAGTGTAATGTTGGTTTTTATTATCTTAAGAGAAAACATTAGAGCACCAAGGGAAAACATGAAAGCATCTTAGCTCTAGTCTTCTGTTTCATGGTTGACATCAACAGTATCCAACCTACTTAATTGATCCTTTAGTACTACAATACTGCATGTGATTACTATATTCCTTTATCAAAATGATGGAATTGTGATCAGTCTTTTGGATAAATCCTCCTTTATTTGCATATACATTAAAAAGTCTCACTTCTATAAAAGGTCAAAATTCATGGGATACTCTTTTCAAGATTTCTAATCGAAGGGAAACAAGTGTATTTTTTTCATGATTCAAATAAAACTATTGCATTTTACTTAAAAGTGCTTATTTTAACAAAACTGTTCTTATTTTTATGCTATATCAGATTTTAATGTTTCCAGATCTGGAACAACCTTTATTCCCTAAATTTTTTGTTTTAAAAGTTAAGGACAAAGATCATCGTCAGAGGTGAAGTATAAACAGCCCTACACTGAAAAGCATCCATCCATCCACTTACATAATAAATGTTCCTCTCTCATGGAGCTTCCAGTCTGGTGGGTAGGAGGAGATGGACATCTAAGCAGGTATGTTACATAACAAAAAACGCTAAGACATTTGATTATTTTTCTAGCACTGACTAGCTTTGATATGTTTTGTTTCACATGCTGGCTGAGAGTTTAAATTATACATTTCAGTAGTGATGAGAAATTAAGGGCAGAGTTTCCAAAGCCTAAATGTTAAATAAAAGGTAGGCTGTTTATTCTTATTTGTTTTTGGCTGTGCCATGTGGCTTGCAGGATCTTGGTTCCCAGCCCAGGGACTGAACCTAAGCCACGGCAGTGAAAGCCTGGAATCCTAACCATCAGGCCACCAGGGGAACTCCCTGGGTTATTTATTCTTGAAGGTTGTTCAAAAGTAGTGGTTATCAAAGTCTTAGAGATGATGAAATCTTTTCACTGATTTAATGAATTTACTAAACCCAGAAAAAAAGCACAAATGCAAGCAAACAGTCTCAGGTGATTAATATCTATGGACACGAGAGTAGGAAATTTCATTTCAGTGAGAATTCATAATCAGGGGCATGGGTGTGGGATAAAGGAAAGAGGGTGATCAGAAAATTCTACCCAACTTAGATTCACTATGATTCTTGTATAATCATCTTATTACAAATATTGGGGGGGAGGGGGTTTGTAACAAAACTGAGATCCAAAGATACTGAGGTTTCCTGGCTCCCAGTCTACTACTGTTCCTTCTACTTTGACTTCCATCAGGGCATAGACCTCTTAAGCAACTTCCCCATCAAACAAATCATTTTGCATCATTACAATGACTACTGTACACTACTTGTGACAAATTTTAACCATAAATCCTCTTTTACTATTACTCAGTCTGTGTACTAAAATAAAAATCAAGTTTATTATTAACCTAACCTCAGTCTTGGAGAGGGCAGAAGACAGCATGCCATTTAAAAACAAATTAATTTTTATTATAAATGTAGTACACGCAACAAAGTAAAATTTCCAACAGTCCTGAAAACTGCAGGTGAAAAGTAAAAGTCCTACATCACAAACCAATGTCCCACAGCCCTATATCCCAGGAGTATAGGGCTCTTTCCTTAAAAAATCTAAGATTAGGAAAACAAACATTTGTGCACAAACACACACCTTTAAAAAATACAATGAGTTCACAGGATTGAAACATTACAATAGTAAGGATAAATTAACTACCCATTATCAGAATCAAGTGTTAATTATAGTTAGCAATACCACTTCAAATATAATAATTTGTTATTAACACTTGAAACAAGTATAGGGCATATCATTTAAATTCAAGCAAGCAAGGGTAAGGCCTCTTAAAGATGTGAACAATCTAAACCACACTTTCTTGGACCTTAGAAGTTGAGTTGTGGGTAAAGAATACAACAGGTTAAGTCTTATAAGAAACTGAGGGGTCAGTGGGAAAGCACTGCCTCAGGCTGTGCAACTGTCACTCAGGTAACAAAGCCATTTTATTGCAATGTATCAAAGATAGTCTCTTTGCCAGCCTACAGAGAATGGTATCAAAGTCCAGGAATTTTAAATATATAAAAATTCATCCAGACAGAAAAAAAACCTATGTTGCTTAAAAAAAAAGTCTGTATCTTACTATGCCAGGATGTCTGGGGTTCTGTTAATCATGGACTATGTACCAATTCCTGTTCATAGAGATTAGTCTGATCACTTTTTTATACCAAATTAAGATGTGCAAATCCAAAGTTTTATTTAAGACAGAAACAAATAAGATTTCATTTTTGAGGCTGTCTCTTAAGGGTAGACTTGGTGAAGACCATGTACACATATTTAAAAGAAAGGTCTTCCTCCAAGGAAAATAGCCTCAGAGAATAATTTACCAAAATGAACACTGTTTCTAAAAAGCCTAACTTGGGAAGGGGAAAGAAAACTAATGATAAAAAAAATGAACTTACCAAGAAGTGAAACAGGCTGGGTTACAGGAGGGGTAGGCAGATTCGTGGGTGCAGCAGGTGGCACAGCAGAGCCATACATTTTCACACTGTCACCAGACTCGGCGTTTCCTCTAGCCCCAGACACCACTGTTGGAATGGGATTTCCAATAGATAAGTCTTTTGTAGTGTCTTCATTTATACCAGCGATAGTAGCTAAGGAATATAATTACATCAACATGTGAAGCTGAATAATTAATTATCACCCCGGTTAACATGCTTTTGCCATACTACAGAACCTATTACTGGTCCATTCTCCCTCCTACTCCCAACTCCAAGAGGACAAGTGAACACAAAGGAAAAACATGCTTACAGTTTGGGATGCTTATTGGTGGAGTGTGAGGAGGAGGAATGGATACTGGTGGAGTTATAGGAGGTGGGGGTCCAGGGGGAAGAAAACCTAGAATAAGAAAAACAATGCCAACTTAAGTTGTGTCACTTTATTTCAGGCTCTTAAAAGAGAGTATCTTCTCAAATAACTTAGTGTACCTGGTGGCAGATGCATTGGGTTGAATCCTGGGCGCAAAAACGGTGGCGGAGGTGGAGGAGGAGGAACACCAGGCCCAAAGCCTGGAGGTGGAATTCCCAAAGGAGGCGTGAAAGCAGGTGGCTGGAGAGCACCAACTACCGGAGGTCCTGGCTGATGTGGTGGGACCTAGAAAGAAAGAAAGGAAAATGAAGCCGCGTATCTAGCCACCCTCTCACTCATATAGTGGGTAGAGACAAAGAAAATACCTTGCTGAAAAAAACCAGTATCTCTAAATTGGGCTTATTATGTGAATACATTTATTAGATAACAGTGGTAATCTGTACCCACTCCAAAACAATGGAAACTACATACTTTTCCCCTTTTCTAAAAATTCTGGGCTGCTTGCTCCATGTGGCTTGCAGGATCTTTGTTCCCCCACCAGGGATTGAAGCTGCAACTCTGCAGTGGGAGCATGGAGTTCTAACCACTGAGCTACCAAGGAATTTCCAGAAATCAGTTTGCCCTATACTTATCAAAGCAAATACCACACTGTGATTCACCATCACCTACACTGGTGTTCTGCCAGAATATTGTTAAAAAAATGTCTCACGGTCAGGTCAATTAAGTTTGAGGAATACAACTCTAAGAAAAGCTACCAGGTAATTTGCACTTAACTGTGATTAAGATCACAGTTCCTGGGGTCAAACTGCCTGTTCCCCCTTTTAAGTCATTTTGTGACCCTGAGAAAGCGACTTACATTACACTCTGCAGATCTCAGTTTACTCATCTGTAAGATGAAAAAGTGCCAACCTCACATAATTATGGAGATTAGAGAATAAATAAATGTGGAGTGCTAATGCCTGACATTTAATACATACCCAACACTTTAGTTGTTGCTTAAAAAAAAAAAAAGTATCAATCTTAACAGATTAGTCAAGTTTCTTTAAGTGAGCGCTGACATACACTGAAACCTGCACTGGAAGTCATATCCAAAAGGTTGCGTAAGGAGTGCCAATTTGGGGAATCCATTTATAAAATGTCACCGCTAAGAATGTACCAAAGCATGTACTTTTCTCCTAACATTGAGGAAAATCAAGAAGCTAGGCAACCCAGCCCTGAGATAGCTTAGATTTACTTATTCGGTTTTAATGTGAGAAACTGAGGAAAGAAGGTACTGAAAGAAGAGAAAAATCTAGTGAATCACACATGAAAGTATGGATCAAGTACTTCTAATTCTTACCAACACATTAGTTACTTAGCTCTTAACATGTTGCAGGAAAATCACATTTCAAGTCAAAAAGTTTATGAGGTAATAAGATACTGAATAATCTGGGCAGATGTAAGGCAAAATGAAATTTACTCTGGTTTTTGAAAGCATTTATAAATATTAGGTCTGACATACCAATATATAAGAAATTAATACGCACGTCTATGTACTCACATCTTTTGACTATGAATCTAGACATACATCACCAGTAAGATTTAGAAAGGTATCTTTTAGATGCTTGAAAGCTTCAACAATGCCCCAAGTACTCTTACCTGTGGAGGCGGTACTGTTATCGGTGCGGGAACAGGAATAGGAGGCACAGGCACAGGCAGAGGCTTAGGTGTGGGTGACACTGGCTCTGTGTGTGAGGTTTCAGCTCCTCCATTTTGGGCAACTTCGTTTTCATGCTTCTTGGGAATTCCCTTCCAATCTATGAAGAGTTAAAGAAATATAATCAGAAAGCTCTCTGATTTTAATATCATCAACATTAAAAAAAAATCATTTCTGCGTTTAAAATTATAAACTGAAAATGTAAGCCTTTGTTACACACATACATACATACATATATACACAGATGTAATAGTTCTATTTATTATTATTCCCATTTTATGAGAGGAAAACAAAGTCACACACGCTTGGCAGAGGCAGAGATGGGATTCAACCCAGATACATCTGGCTCTTAAGTCTCTGTTCTTAACCACAATGGTGGAGGAGGATGTCTTTGGATCAAAGACCCTGGGAAGGAGGAGCAGAGTTCTTTTTATCCTGGACCAGAGACGCCCAGAACACCTAGAGCACAGACCTTCAACACCTGTCTGCCTGAACAGAAACGCCTAGCTCTATCCGTAAGTGAAGGCGCTGTGCACGCGCAGGGAGGAGGTGGTATGTGGGGCAAGTCCAGCTCCGCACTCCTGACTGAAGTTCTGTAATGTGTGAAATATTTCCTCTATTTTGCCATGCCATCCTGTGCTCCTCTTTGTCCTGCTATCTCTCTTTCTCCAGGTCATGTCCCCACAGGCTGGCATTTTCCCCAATGAAAATTCCACTATCAACCTGGCATTTTTAATATCCAGGCTTCAAATAACTGCATCTCCTCATCTTACATGTTTACTTTTGATGGCTTCTCTGGACATTTAAACATTTTCAAAGAAATTATTATGAGGCAGTGGATCTTACTAACAATGTTCAGTTTAAGACTCATCTGATCTGTTAGTTTTTTACACTGAAAAAGTCTACTTAAGATCCACTTAATATTATAATGAATAATGAACCCCACAATCAGTAATTATTTGTGTCTGCATCTCTCCCACTAAATGTAAGTTGCATAAGGGCAAAGGCCACATTTGTCTTATTCACCATTGCTCCCTTAGTTTATAATGGAGAGACTAGCACCCACATAGTGGGTATTTGAAAAACCTCAAAAAACAGTTCCTAAGGCAAAGAATAAACATTTGTCATAGTACTACCAAGGAAATAAATACATTAAAAAAAATTAAATACTACTTTACCTGGATTAAGTGTATCACTGTCCAACATTCCTCCTTCACAGAAACTCTCCAGTTCTTCAGGCTTGACTTTGTCCCATGGAATATAAGTAACACCAAGTTCTACATCCCAATACTGCTTATAATCTGCTTTTATTCCTTTGTTTAGGGCCCAGGCAATCTAGTTCAACATTTGTTAAAATATAAAAAGGAAAGGAGAAGAATGTCATAAACTGTTTCCCATGATTCCAATCACTCAGACTTGGTCAGCAAGGGAACAATCTGGCCTGGCTACCCATGGGGCTCACTCAAAGCATCTTTGGCACCAGGAATCTGGTTACCCTTTCATCCCACTCTTGTTTGTCCTAGAAGGAAATCTGACTGTCAATGACCTTCCTTCTCACTCTTCCAATCACCCCTACTCAGACAGCATAAAACTAAGAGAAAAGGGAAAATTTTATCAGGGACTGGCTGATTGGGCATAAGAAAGTAGGGAACACTTTTAAAAGTCTTGGGTACATCAGAATTACTCAACATTAGACAAAATCCTTTTGCAGTGAAATCCAAGTGTGGAACAGGGTATTGGGACTTTAAGGAAACACTGACTCTGACCCCTCAGAGGAAGAACACCCATGTACCTATATCTTTCCCTCTATCTTTAGTGATTATTTTCCATAGTTCTGAGATGGCAAACTTAAAAAAAAAAAAAAAAAAGACAAAATTCTACCATATACCTAGCATTTAAAATTGTAACCCTTAGGAGATAACCTCTTAAAAAAAAGATGCACATGTAATAATACGCCAGTGTCCAAAACTACAGTTTTTAAAAGTCTCATAATATATGTTACATTTTTTAAAAAATGAATTATAAATGATAAAACAGTACCTTTATGGATTTCTGGTTCACTTTGTAGTTCCCTCGGCTCAGTTTTTGCAGGGCACGATAAGCATCTTGCCTATGAACCATAACAATATAGGCACAACCTCTGGGAGGAATCATCTGCTCAAAAAGATTTTAATATTATAAAACATGATAACAAAACCAAAAAGCAACAAGACATAATATTAAGCAGTCAGTTCCAACAACCTCAATTCCAATCCCCTACACACTCCAGAGCCCTGTGTTCTATAACTGGAGTTTAAAAAAATTTGAAAACTGGTGGCTCCAGTTTAGTCTCAACTGCCAATCATCAACAATCTACAGCCCCAAGCTTTGTTATATAAAGTCATTTTTAGAAAAAGATTTTAGATTAAATTTGGTTATCCAAAAAATGTACTTAAATGCTAAACAAAAACTTAGAACACCTCAACTCCAGCCACATCTTCTACAAACCTAGACCAATTTTAACTTAGGTCTCAAGTCCTTAATTTCGCAAAATAACATTAACCACTTCTATCTACTGTGGTTAAGAAATTTAATAAATACTCACATTAATTGATTCAATTGGACCAAACTCTTCTAAAAGACTGGCAACATCCTGCTGAGTAGTCCTTTTGTCCAGCTGTCCCACCCAGAGTGTAGTACTACAAACTTAAAATAAAATTATAATCATAAAAATATACACATTCCATACTGAGCAGCTCTGTACTTTACATGAAAAAAATCATTACAGAAAACATGCATGAGTTACATTATGATATCCACAAGTTTAAGAATAAAGCACCATATGTGCTACGGCTCAATTGCTCAGTCCCGTACGACTCTTTTTGATCCCATGGACTGTTGCCCACCAGGCGCCTCTGTCTATGGAATTTCCCAGGCAGGAATACTGGAGTGGGTTGCCATTTCCTCCTCCAGCGAATCTTCATGACCTAGGTCTCTTGTGTCTCCTGAAACTACAGGCAGATTCTTTACCACTGAGCCACCTGGAAAGCCCAAAACCCCATATAAGTTTTAAAAATTCTAGAAAATTACAGTAGTACTTCCAGAAATGGAACCAGGATCAGATCAGATCAGATCCGTCACTCAGTTGTGTCTGACTCTTTGCGACCCCATGAATCGCAGCACGCCAGGCCTCCCTGTCCATCACCAACTCCCGGAGTTCACTCAGACTCACGTCCATCGAGTCAGTGATGCCATCCAGCTATCTCATTCTCTGTCGTCCCCTTCTCCTCTTGCCCCCAATCCCTCCCAGCATCAGAGTCTTTTCCAATGAGTCAACTCTTCGCCTGAGGTGGTCAAAGTACAGGAGTTTCAGCTTTAGCATCATTCCTTCCAAAGAAATCCCAGGGCTGATCTCCTTCAGAATGGACTGGCTGGATCTCCTTGCAGTCCAAGGGTCTTCTCAAGTCTCAAGAAGACTCTCAAGAGTCTTCTCCAACACCACAGTTCAAAAGCATCAATTCTTTGGCACTCAGCCTTCTTCACAGTCCAACTCTCACATCCATACATGACCACAGGAAAAACCACAGCCTTGACTAGACGAACCTCTGTTGGCAAAGTAATGTCTCTGCTTTTGAATATGCTATCTAGGTTGGACATAACTTTCCTTCCAAGGAGTAAGCATCTTTTAATTTCATGGCTGCAGTCACCATCTGTAGTGATTTTGGAGCCCAGAAAAATAAAGTCTGACACCGTTTCCACTGTTTCCCCATCTATTTCCCATGAAGTGGTGGTATCGGATGCCATGATCTTTGTTTTCGAAATGTTGAGCTTTAAGCCAACTTTTTCACTCTCCACTTTCACTTTCAGCAAGAGGCTTTTTTAGTTCCTCTTTCCTTTCTGCCATAAGGGTGGTGTCATCTGCATATCTGAGGTTATTGATATTTCTCCCGGCAATCTTGATTCCAGCTTGTGTTTCTTCCAGTCCAGCGTTTCTCATGATGTACTCTGCATATAAGTTAAGTAAGCAGGGTGACAATATACAGCCTTGACATACTCCTTTTCCTATTTGGAACCAGTCTGTTGTTCCATGTCCAGTTCTAACTGTTGCTTCCTGACCTGCATACAAATTTCTCAAGAGGCAAGTCAGGTGGTCTGGTATTCCCATCTCTTTCAGAATTTTCCACAGTTTATTGTGATGCACACAGTCAAAGGCTTTGGCAGTCAATAAAGCAGAAATAGATGTTTTTCTGGAATTCTCTTGCTTTTTCCATGATCCAGTGGATGTTAGCAATTTGATCTCTGGTTCCTCTGCCTTTTCTAAAACCAGCTTGAACATCAGGAAGTTCACGGTTCACATACTGCTGAAGCCGCCTGGCTTGGAGAATTTTGAGCATTACTTTACTAGCATGTGACCTACTACCCAGGTCAGTAGGTGCCCAATATGCTACTGGAGATCAGTGGAGAAATAACTCCAGAAAGAATGAAGGGATGGAGCCAAAGCAAAAAGAATACCCAGCTGTGGATGTGACTGGTGATAGAAGCAAGGTCTGATGCTGTAAAGATCAATACTGCATAGGAACCTGGAATGTCAGGTCCATGAATCAAGGTAAATTGGAAGTGGTCAAACAAGAGATGGCAAGAGTGAATGTCGACATTCTAGGAACCAGGATAGTGAAAGGTAAACCGATGAGGTGGGAAAAAACTGGTCTTTTGAAGACACATCTAAAGATTTCATCTATGTAAAGAGTCAGAGAAGCAGCATCTTGCCCAAGAATGCCCTTGGCAAGTGAACAAAGGAGTTAAAGCCTTGATCCCAAAGACCTTGATCACCAACCAATTCAGTGCTTTTGTTCACTGTAAGTAGCTGTCCCTTTTCAACTGTCGAGTGTAATGATTTTTGTTTCATGCTGTGTCCTAGATAATAAGCCCTGCAGAGTCAGAAGTTTTATATATGCCCAAGTCATATTATCAATTAAAATTTCATTAACAGCTATAGACTTATATCAAGAATATCTACTATATATTATTAAACATATTCTAAACATATCATGAAATTCAGGAGATAATGCAAGCTAACACACCCTATAAATTGTGTATCTTTATAAAGTAAGAGGGTATTAGTTGTTCTGGAGGAGCACCCCCACCTTTCCTCAGTGTGCAGAACTAGTTAACAACTATATTTTATACACTTGACTCAAGACACACTATTACGTATCACTGTTAGTTTGGCTCACTTCTCGTTGCTGATTCACAGCCAGCTATAGGTACAAAAGCAAATCTAAAGGTATACGCCAGAGTACAAACAGACAAGACCCAAGAAAGCAGTATTTTCCTAAGTGGTTACAAAGCATTTAAAACTTACGACATGAAAAAAAAAAAGCAGGAAATGTGAATTATAAATGTTCACTTACCACTTGCGGTTTCTGCTTTGATCTGAGGAAGGCCTTTCTGTCGGCGTTCTCTTTCCTTTTCTCGATCTCGTCTTTCTTGGGATCGAGACCGAGGAGAATGTCGGCGTCTATCTCTGGACCTAGATCGAGAACGTCGATGCCGAGACCTTCGAGATCTAGAACCAGATCGAGATCGTCTCCTTTTCGGTGACCTAATATTTTCAGGACAAAGGAGAATGGATTAATATACGGAAATAAAGAAAACTTCAGCATGTGTTAATCGCAAGAAGAAAAAAATACAACTAGGGAATTTAATGTAAGATATGTAAGAATTTGTAAGATGTGTAAGAATTTGACAGTAGGGAATTCATTTTAAGGATTTTTAATATGCACAAAGTTAGAAAGCATATATATATTATAAACAAGTTTGCTAACTTATAAAAAAGTATCTCTCATCTTTGATACCTCTAGTATTATTTTAAATGACATCTTTGTAATGAAAAAGCTAATGTCATCAGAGATATACTGTGATTGCTATTCTCTATCTTCTCAGAAAAGTCTTTTTTTCTGTAGCAATTAAAAATATGTGATCTGATTATAGTATTCCTTACTTTCTTTCCACTTTTTTTTTTTTTGCTTGATAAATTGGTAAAGGAACTTTGAATACATAAATCGTACAATTCCATGCATATCTGTAAACAGGCATTACAGAAACTCAGAGGGAAAAAATACTGGCTAAGATGACTTAGTTTTTTAAAACTAATATGTCTCCTGCCCCCATTCTACTCATGCATACAAACATACCAAGTGTTATTTTATTAATCCCATACATCTAAAAATAATTAAATACTAAGTCTCTCAAAACATGAACATCTGGATTAACATTTTCTATAAACTACCTGGATGCTGATCTAGATCTTGACTTTCTGTGATCAGATATGTGCCGCTTAGGCTCTTGAATACAAGGTTGTTCTACTTCCATTTCCTTTGAAAAGAAAAACAAAATACAAAACCCATCATTAAAGGAGAAAATGGAAATTATAAATAGAAAAAAAGAGGCCAAAAACTTACAAAATGCTAAATTACAAATCTCTTGCCCAGAAAGTTCTCTTATGATTACTTGAGACCTAATTACTAGCTTAATGATGACTGGGCATGAGTGGGAAAAGTTTTTTTCATATGGCTCACAAACCAAGAAGAAATACTTATCTACTTCTGGAAATTATTTTGTGAAAGTTAACATACTGTGTTAACAAACCATCACCTAAAGCAATGAATTAGGCACTGTTTAAGCATTCCATACTCTATCTCAATCCTCATGAACCCTATGAAAATTTATAGTATTATTATGTCCGCTTCCCAAAAGAATAAGTTAGGTCACAGAAAAGGTGAATATATTCCCACAGTTAATAGTTTTTCTTCATATTCAAAACTGAAGATAGAAAGCCAACAAACAGGCAGGAATCTGCTTGTAAATCAAGGGAACCAAAAAATAACCAGCAACCGGAGAATGAAGCTTTACCTGATGTGCCTTCTGTGTAAGTGGCTCATTTTGTGCCTGAAAGGAAGTTTGGAAGGGCTGCTGCACAGGTGGAGTTGGAGGAATCACGGGCTGAGCCATGGGAGGAAACGGAGGTGTAGGAAGAAGGCCAAAGCCTGGCATCTGTCCATTAGGAGGAAGTGGAACCTTGTTTGTTTTAAAACAAAAAAAAAATTGTATGAGTAGATTTTAAGTAACTGCTACCAAAAATAATTTTTAAAAAATTTTAGTTAACTTTATATAAAACTAAAACATCTTCAATAAATTTTGATCAAGGAAAAACTATGACATTCAACCATGACCAACAATTTCTACATATACAATTTTTATCCAAAGAAACTGCTTATATCCAAGAACACAGCTTAAAAATCCTACAACTCATTTTAAAATTAACACAAATGTCAGGTTTTATAATTTAAAAACATACCTTCATTTATAAAAACATACCTTCATTTATATGAGAAAGCAATGTGACAGACTAAACTTAAAATCAGAGGTACTCTACTGCAAATATTCTCTCTTCAACTTTAAAGGCAATTAAGCTTTAGGGGAGGAAAAGTATTTAGAAGCACTGACTTCTAAGTTTGTTTTAAGTTTTACTCCAAGGGGAGTTTCAGCCAACATGCCTACGGCTGAATTTATTTAGGGTTTGAAATATCATTATAATGAGAGTACTATGTTCACAATCTAACAATTTTATACACTTAACATTCTAATGCCAATACAATTATACAATACAATTATAGTGTAATATCACTATAATATAAAAAAGCAGTCTCTCTAAATTATTAATAAACTATCAATAATTGTTAAACACTTGGAATTAAGTTCATAGGTTTCATTTGTATTTTAAACAGGATGAGAAAATATTTTTTAAATTTCATCTATCAACAAGTCATAGAGTTTTGTCAAGAGAACACATTGGTCATAGCAAATACCCTCTTCCAACAAAACAAGAGAAGACTCTACATGGACATCACCAGATGGTCAACACTGAAATCAGACTGATTATATTCTTTGCAGCCAAAGATGGAGAAGCTCTATACAGTCAGCAAAAACCAGACCGGGAGCTGACTGTAGCTCAGATCATGAACTCCTTTATTACCAAATTCAGACTTAAATTGAAGAAAGAAGGGAAAATCACTAGACCATTCAGGTATGACCTAAATTAAATCAATCCCTAATGATTATACAGTGGAAGTGAGAAATAGATTTAAGGGACTAGATCTGATAGAGTGCCTGAGGAACTATGGACAGAGGTTCATGACATTGTACAGGAGACAGGTAGCAAGACCATCCCCAAGAAAAAGAAATGCAAAAAGGCAAAATGGCTGTCTGAGGAGATCTTACAAATAGCTGTGAAAAGAAGAGAAGCAAAAAGCAAAGGAGAAAAGGAAAGATATACCCATTTAAATGCAGAGTTCCAAAGAATAGCAAGGAGAGATAAGAAAGCCTTCCTCAGTGATCAGTGCAAAGAAATAGAGGAAAACAATAGAATGGGAAAGAATAGAGATCTCTTCAAGAAAATTAAGAGGTACCAAGGGAATATTTCATGCAAAGATGGGCTCAATAAGGGACAGAAATCGTATGGACCTAACAGAAGCAGAAGATATTAAGAAGAGATGGCAAAAATACACAGAAGAACTGTACAAAAAAGATCTTCATGATCCAGATAATCACGATACTGTGATCACTCACCTAGAGCCAGACATTCTGGAATGTGAAGTCAAGTGGGCCTTAGGAAGCATCACTACGAACAAAGCTAGTGGAGGTGATGGAATTCCAGTTGAGCTATTTCAAATCCTGAAAGATGATGCTGTGAAAGTGCTCAATATGCCAGCAAATTTGGAAAACTCAGCAGTGGCCACAGGACTGGAAAAGGTCAGTTTTCAATCCAATCCCAAAGAAAGGCAATGCCAAAGAATGCCCAAACTACCGCACAATTGCACTCATCTCATGTGCTAGTAAAGTAATGCTCAAAATTCTCCAAGCCAGGCTTCAGCAATACGTGAACTGTGAACTTCCTGATGTTCAAGCTGGTTTTAGAAAAGGCAGAGGAACCAGAGATCAAATTGCCAACATCTGCTGGATCATGGAAAAAGCAAGAGAGTTCCAGAAAAACATCTATTTCTGCTTTATTGACCATGCCAAAGCCTTTGACTGCGTGGATCACAATAAACTGGAAAATTCTGAAAGAGATGGGAATACCAGACCACCTGACCTGTCTCTTGAGAAATCTGTATGTAGGTCAGGAGGCAACAGTTAGAACTGGACATGGAACAACAGACAGGTTCCAAATAGGAAAAGGAGTATGCCAAGGCTGTATATTGTCACCCTGCTTATTGAACTTACATGCAGAGTACTTCATGAGAAACGCTGGGCTGGAGGAAGCACAAGCTGGACTCAAGATTGCCAGGAGAAACATCAATAACCTCAGATATGCAGATGACACCACCTTTATGGCAGAAAGTGAAGGGGAATTAAAGAGCCTCTTGATGAAAGTGAAAGAGGAGAGTGAAAAAGTTGGTTTAAGCTCAAGATTCAGAAAACTAAGATCATGGCATCTGGTCACATCACTTCATGGCAAATAGATGGGGAAACAGTGGCTGACTTTATTTTTGGGGCTCCAGAATCACTGCAGATGGTGACTGCAGCCATGAAATTAAAAGACGCTTACTCCTTGGAAGGAAAGTTATGACCAACCTAGACAGCATATTAAAAAGTAGAGACATTACTTTGCCAACAAAGGTCCATCTAGTCGAGGCTATGGTTTTTCCAGTAGTCACGTATGGATGTGAGAGCTGGACTATGAAGAAAGCTAAGTGCCAAAGAACTGATGCTTTTGAACTGTGGTGTTGGAGAAGACTCTTGAGAGTCCCTTGGACTGCAAGGAGATCCAACCCGTCCATCCTAAAGGAGATCAGTCCTGGGTGTTCATTGGAAGGACTGATGTTGAAGCTGGAACTCCCATACTTTGGCCACCTGATGCGAAGAACTGACTCATTTGAAAAGACCCTGATGCTGGGAAAGATCGAGGGCAGGAGGAGAAGGAGACGACAGAGGATGAGGTGGTTGGATGGCATCACCGACTCAAAAGACATGAGTTTGGATAAACTCCAGGAGTTGCCGATGGACAGGGAAGCCTGGCGTGCTGCAGTTCATGGGGTCACAAAGAGTCAGACACGACTGAGCGATTGAACTGAACTGATCAACAAGTCACTAAATCACAATGTCAGTTTCATATGACCAAATACAAGCATATCTCAAAATATGATGGATTTGATTGCAGACCACTGTAATAAAATGAATACTGCAATAAAGTGAGTCACATGAATATTTTGGTTTTCACAGCATTTAAAACTTATGCTCACACTTACTGCAGTTCAGTAAGTGTGCAATATATCCAAATAAAACAATGTATATGCTTTAACTAAAAAGTACTATCTTGCTAAAAAAAATGCCAATAATCATTTGACAACCCATGGTTGCCATAAACCTTCAATTTGTTTAAAAAAAAAAAAAAGTGCAGGATCTGTGAAAAATAAAAAAACAAGGTATGCCTTTATATATAATGGATTGAACATGATACAGATAAGAAAATGAATATATTCTAAAAGGTTTCTTAGAGCACTTTCTAAATTAAGTCTAAAAGGAGCATTTCCCAAAGGCTGGTGGTACAACAGAATCATCACATAATTAAAATAAATAAAGATTCTCTAAGATTGACTATAGCACCAGAAGTCTAGGATATGTATTTTGTAGTATGTTCCTCCAACTGAGATGTATGGACAAGTTTAGAAAACTCTGAATTAGAGAATTTATTAAAATAGATCCAACGAACAAACACAGTCTAACTTCCTGATATTCTCCAGTATGATGTCCTCCTTACCTTATATTGCAGATTTCAAACTATATTCCTGACTGCTGAAGAGCTGAAAGCCCTCTAAAGCAACAAGTCACACAACATTAATAAAGAAAAAAGGGAGACCTCCCTGGCAGTCCAGTGGTTAAGACTCTGTGCTCCCAATGCAGGCAGCACAGGTTCAACCCATGGCTGGGGAACTAAGATCCTGCAAAACACAGTGTACCACAAAAATTAATAAATAAAAGTGAAAAGCGGGGGAAAAAAAGGCTTCTCAGAAGGGGAAAAGGTGTATAACTAAATAGCTCAGTTCCTTAAAATAGAACCAACAATCTCTCTCTAAACTATTTAAATAAAAATACCTATTAAATTATTAGCATGAATATTTAGCATCCTTGTTTTAATTAAAGCAAAAAAGCAACTCAAATCAGTTATGTGCTTGACAGCTTTTAGTACAGCTTAAGGACTATTCAGCCACCCACACAGCTAAATACTACTACTCTGGCAAGTGCAACCCAGACGCGCTAATGAACACGTCTTAGGTAATTAGAAATGCCTCTACCTGATGGTGCACTGGATCCTGCTGCACTGCCATCATTCGAGGCGGAAACTGATCCATGTTCTGATGTTGGGCATATGTTGGTTGCGGCATGCCATCTCCAGGAAACCCACTAAAAGAGATGAGCAGTCTTCTTTTTACCCATTCAAAAACACATCATTCTTGGCCACATTTACGCTACACAAACTTACAGATTGCTGTTCAGGAGTTGTTAACAATCAACATTTTACTTAATCATTTATTTACCTATATTAACTTAAAAACTCAGCATTATTCCCAAAATAAAAGTCATTTTTTATTGTAAATCTGACAGGATCCCCTCCCCATTCAGAAGAAATCCCCAAATACCACAATTTTTAAAAGAATTTTAGAAGACGCTATATGAAAAATGACTATTAAGTGTTACTTGCATTATGCCTTGTAATGACTACCAAAGTTCTATCTGCTGAGGAATCAAAAGAAAGTGACGTACAAGGGTGCCTGTGGAGGAGAGGCAGTGGGCGCAGCCACAGAAGGTGCGGCGGCAGTGGCCGGCGTAGTGGGCACAACAGCGGCAGGAGCAGGTGTTGTGGTGGCCGAGGCGGCAACAGCATCTTCTTTCTTGGATTCTTCCACTGCTTCTGGCTCATCATCATAATCAAATCTATCAAGTAGCTTCTGCAAGAGGTATGCCAATATTCCATTTTAAAATTCAGGTTGTGATTCACTGCACAAAAAAAACTTTATAAAAACAGACATTCACCATCATCTATAACCCTGCTATGCTGTGATGTACAATTTCATTTTCCCACATGCTTCTAAGGGAATTTGGCGCACAGACAATTTTTGCACACACAAAAAAGGTACTACCATTGCTTTTTTACAGAGGTATACAGTGAATATTTAAGTAACTCAACATTAATAGAGTCAATGACAGGAGCCAAAATTAAAACTCGGGTCTAGGGCTTCCCTGATGATCGGCTCAGGGGTGAAGACTCTGCCTGCCAGTGCAAGAGACACAGGTTTGATCCCTGGTCTGGGAAGATTCCATATGCCGTGGAGCAGCTAAGCCTGTGTGCCACAACTAACGCGCCTGTGCTCGAGAGCCCGAGAGCCGCAGCTCCTGCAGCCTGCGTGTCCTAGCGCCTGTGCTCCACAAGAAAAGCCAACACAAGGAGACTAGAGAGTAGCCCCCGCTTGCTGCAGCTAGAAAAAGCCTGCACAGCAACGAAGACTTGGCACAGCCAAAAATAAATAAAATATAAAAAACAAAACAAAAAAACTTAGGTTTAAACTATCTACAAAAACAACAAAAGAACTCTCTGCAGTTTATCACATATAGACATGTTCCTCAAAAGTTTTACGATTCAAACCTATTGCTTGGGGAAAACATCTGAAGCAATTAAAAAATTTAACTGAGCCCTACTATCTAAAAAGATATTTCTGCTGCTTTTAAGGAAACTGAACATCTACAAAGAGGCTGAAACAGACAAGCTGTTCCCAGTCAGCTGTTTGACTAGCTTAAAATAGACCTTCTCAGTCAAAAGCAAAGCACAATTCCTTTTTCTAAACTTAATGTAAAGAACAAACATTGATCAATCCACTTAAGATAAAACACTAGAGGAATTAGTTGCAATTCAAATGAACAACAAAATACGAATGCCACTGCTAGCACTGTTATTACTCAACATTTTATTTTTCTGGAAGTCCTAGCCATCAAGACAGTAAAAAAAAAAAAAAAAAGAAACAGGTCTAGATGTTGAAGGGGAAAAGTCAAATTTAGCAGCCTACAAAATGTGAGAGAACCAACTAGAGAAAACAAGATAATTTACAAGATAACATAAAAATTCAATAGTTTCCCTCAACAGCATCAATTGGGCTTCCAGGGTGGCTCAGAAGTAAAGAATCTGCCTGGAATACAGGGGCCATAGGAGGTGCCGGTTTGATCCCTGGGTTGGGAAGATCCCTTGGAGGAGGAAATGGCAACTCACTCCAGTATTCTTGCCTGGAAAATCCTATGGACAGAGGAGCCTAGTGGGCTACAGTCCATAGGATTGCAAAGATTTGGACATGGAAGTGTTATGAAACACTAAACATGAAAAATGAGTAAACTATCTAAGAATAAATGAAACAAATATAAAAAAAATCAGAAACCTAGTAAATTGAGATTCTATATAAGAAATTATCAGTACTTCTTAAATTAACTTGTAAATTCATAAAAATTTATGCTAACACTCAGCTCATCTGGAAAAGCATGCTGTGATGGTCAACTGTATACGTGCCAACTTGGCTAGGTTATGATGTCCAGTTGTTTGGTCAAATATTAACCTAGATGTTGCTCTGATGGTATTTTAAAAATGTGATTAACAGGGAATTCCCTGGTGATCCAGTGGTTAGTACTCTGCACTTTCACCACCATGAGCCTAAGGTTCAATCCCTGGTTGGGGAACTAAAATCCTTTAAGCTGCATGGAGCAGCAAAGAAAAAGAAAAGTGACTAACATTTAAATTAGTGGACTGTGAATAAACAAACACCTTCCACAATATGGGTGTGCCTCAATCAATCAGTCAAAGGCCTTATAGCAGGGTTTCCCAAAGACAGCATTCTCAAGACAGCAACAGGAAAACCTTTTGCTTTGCAGAATTTAGACTCAAGACTGCAGCATTAACTCTTACCTGGATTTCCAGCCTGACACTCTAACTTACACTTGACAACTACATGAACCAATCCCTTAAAAAAAAATACCCCCCTTCTCCCCTTTGTGTGTCTGTGCCTGTAACTGGTCCTGTTTCTCTGGAACATACCAATTCACATGCCCAAGAATAGGCAAGGAATGTCTGAAAAAGAATAAAGGCAGAAAACACATCCAGAAATGAACTGTAAGTTGCAAGTGTTTAAACTGCTATGATGCCAAAACAAACACAGATACTAGTGGGACAAAATGGTATCTAGAGACAGACACAGAAAAAAGTGTATGACAAAAATTGTGAGGGAGAATTGGCTATTTCCAAAAATATAAAGGTTTAACTATCTTGAACTGTATGCTAATATAAGTTCTTGATACATTGAGACAAACATAAAAAACAGAAATGTAAAACTACTAGGAGAAATAGAGAATTTTTAATACAAGTGGGGAGAATTTTCCCAATCACAACATAGAACAGAAGACTAAAAAACAAAACCATAGCACTTAACAATTTATGTTCACATATGCAGAGGAAACAGGTCTGAAAAACCATACACAAATCAGTGGAACTGATTTCCCTTTTCACTTCAGAACTTTCTGTATTATCTGCATTTCTTCCCCCTAAAAGCATGTACTTCTTTTGTACTCAAAAATTTTAATCCAACCTTCTTTTAATCAGTAGTCACTCATAAATCATATAGATAGAATAACAAGCAGTAATTTCCATATAGATTCTTAATATTAACTACTAGCAACAGTTATTGTATCTTAGAATGCTAGAAAGAAACAGATATTTAGAGATGATTAAATTAAAAGTTCTTTCTAGGATTATCAAACTTTTGTGTTTTTTTGTACTGCAACTTGTAAAATGAAATTAAATTTTATATTGTCATATATAGACAAGACACAAACAGGTAAGAGTGGAGTTGTTTAGGCAAACATTTCAACAGGAAGCTCTGAGCTGTGCATTTTCAACACACCTATACCCTTAGTGCGGAGAAGGCAAGCCACTCCAGTACTCTTGCCTAGAAAATCCCATGGATGGAGGAGCCTGGTAGGCTGCAGTCCATGGGGTCGCTACAAGTCGGAAGCGACTGAGCGACTTCACTTTCACTTTTCACCTTCACACAATGGAGAAAGCAATGGCAACCCACTCCAGTGTTCTTGCCTAGAGAATCCCAGGGACGGCAGAGCCTGGTGGGCTGCCGTCTATGGGGTCACAGAGTCGGACACGACTGAAGCGACTTAGCAGCAGCAGCAGCATACCCTTAGTGGGAGCTCCTTAAACATAACTAAGGCCCAAAAGAGAAGTTTGAAAACACTAAACCAACCCAAACTTTCATATTATAGATAAGGTAACTAATGTTTTCAACAACAGAAAACAGAAAGCAACTTAAATGTCTTTCAACAGGGGAAATGGTTAAACTGATGTGTCCATGTAATGGAATAATCCTAATGAGCACTCAGTACATAGTAGATTTGTATCTATTAACCTTAACAACCACCCAGAGACATGAGGATTAAGATGAAAAATAAACCAGTTAAAAACAATGTGTATATGTATTTATGTATATAGATTAAAAATACCTATTTTTATATATGTATGTACACACACATACACACAAACACACAGATACATAATGACCAAAAAAGAAAAGACTATATCCACAGGAAATCAATTCTGAAAAGATATATAGCAGAATGTTACAGTAGTTATCCTTGAGTAAGGGGGTTAATGATGAATGCTCTGTTTCCTTTATACTGTTTACTTTTCTCTTATATTGAAAATTCTGCAATGAATATATATCACATTTATAACCAAGAATAAGAGTCAATGTTTTGATGCCGAGGGGGAAAATCCCTCAAATAACTAAATGAACAATCCAAGTAAGTCAGAAAAGGGTTAACTTCTACAGAGCGATATAAACAATGGGATGGGTTATGTGAGAGAAGCATACCTTGTCAAATGCAGTTTTTTGTTCAGGTGGGGGGAAAGCAGCTTTTTGTTCAGGTGGTTGTGTAGGAGCTGTCTTTAACTGAGCTGTGATAGCCTGAACCTGAGCCATCACGGCATTGTCAATGGCGGGAGACTGTGGTTTTGGAGGCTGTTGAAAAGTCTGAAGGATCTGCTGAAGCTTAAAGAATGGGAAAACTGATAAACCACACAACAAAGGATAATCACAGTATCAAAAGTTAATTTACTTAAAAAAAAAAAAAATGGTGAATCAAAATAGCACAGGCACAGAGGAACTTGGAAAAAGGAACCAACCTTTTAGTAATGGTTAAGTTTATCCTGAATAAATATATCAGGGATACAATGTGTGTCACTTAAGGTTAAAAGTATATGCTGATGACGCCAATGGTAGACAATGATGGTCAGAGAGAAGAGAAAATACACTGAATTGTGAACAATGTATATATGTTTTCTAAAAAAGTGTAAAAAAAATCATCTGCATTAATCCATATAATTTTGTAACTAGCACTGTGAGCAACTCCACCACCCTGAGAGCTCTGCAGCTCTCTCCAAAGGGGCACATCATTCCTCAGTGTGCTGCTCCCTTGCTTACCTCTCCCACATGTCCCCTAGTATCCTTCCTCACAAAGACTTTTCCAGTAGATATATTCCCTCCTCACAATGTGCTCGGTAACCAGGAATGTAAAATAAGAACTGACAACAGTACCTAACTGCAAACTATTTAATCTTTGGATAGACAGTTTACCTGTTGACCTTGAGTTGTCTGAAACAGTTGGGCCACAGCAGCAAAAGCATCAGAGCTGGGCAACTGCGGTACAGTTGGTACAGAGTTTGTAGTGGCTTGTGGAGGTTCAGAAGAAACTTTAACTGGAGGTGGAGGTGAACCTAAAAAAGAAAAGATCATTAAGGCCTCAAAAACTTTTAACTCATAAATATTTCCTTTAAACTCCATTAAGCTTCTTTACTAAAACAATACTCTATTCAGTTTAACATACAGTAAAAAATATAGATTATGGTATTACAGCCTATACTGCAACACGCACTGAATACTTTTATTAGAAATAATGATGGGAAGAAAACTTTATCTTCCAAGATGTAAACTCAAGTTTCCTTCTTATAGAAAAATTCCATCACTATAAATAGATTCCAAACATATCATGTACAAAAAATGACACAATTCTCTAAGTGCACAGACACACCTGACCTTACCTTCATTATTAGTAACATTTTCTGTTACTGGAGCAGCATTACTGGTTCCTGCTGCCATGTCCAAAAGAGGCTGAATAATTTCAATTTTGAATACTCCATTTTTTTGCCAAAGGTTCAATACACGAACTATTTTACTCTGTTATGTGAAAAAACATGAATATATAATAAGTATTAGCATAAATAATTATACCTCTTATGAAAAGAGAGAATAAAACACCACAGGCTAACATTTCCATGCTATATCTGTTAGAAAACAATCTATCAGCAGAATTACAGCCTCATTAAACTACTCTAACTGGCCTTCCTTCAGTAGTGTAATCCAGGGTAAGAAACAGGGAGAGAAAAAAAAAACAAAAAATTAACCTAGAGAGTCAAAAGAAATGCATTAGAATTACTTGAAATTTTCATATTTATGATTACAAAGAAACCAAAAAATTCAGTTATCTAAGAAGAGTAAAATCCAGGATGATTTTAATAGTTAAAATATTTAACACAATTAACTGGCCTCTAATTGCTAGGTAAGTTGTTTTGTGGGTTACCAAATTTGAAGGAGATCCAGAGAAAATGTGTTATTCATGGTTACAACTCTTATCTCCTCCTCTAGGAATGAACTCTTCTCTTGTATATCTTTCCCACAAGAGCATTCCTCCAAGAATACAGCGAATCCATAACATGCAAATTCATATGTCCTTTATTATACAGGCTCTAGTCTTTGTTATTCTGAGCTTACCAGTGTATTTCTCCTATCTATTAGAGTCTAGTTTTTTGTCTATGTTTTTCTATCTTTTTATAGTACAGAGTAAAACCAGCTATAAATGTGAGGAATTAAATACAGTAGTCTGATTGCTAATGAATATCATTTATACTTCAACATCTCTATATGATGGGGAAAGTCAATGATTGGTCCCTTCCTTCTGGAATAAACAACAATTTGAGATAAGCACTGTCCTCCTCTACTGCAGAATTTCTTTACCATTCAGTCACAAGAAATCTTTCTAATAATGTTTTCTTTAAAGAAAGATGATGCTCCTTTTTTTTGTCCAGTGGTCATGTATGGATGTGAGAGTTGGACTGTGTAGAAAGCTGAGTGCTGAAGAATTGATGCTTTTGAACTGTGGTGTTGGAGAAGACTCTTGAGAGTCCCTTGAACTGCAAGGAGATCCAACCAGTCCATTCTAAAGGCGATCAGTCCTGGGTGTTCTTTGGAAGGACTGATGCTAAAGCTGAAACTCCAATACTTTGGCCACTTCATGTGAAGAGTTGACTCATTGGAAAAGACTCTGATGCTGGGAGGGATTGGGTGCAGGAGAAGGGGATGACAGAGGATGAGATGGCTGGACGGCATCGCCGACTCAATGGACGTTGAGTTTGGGTGAACTCCGGGAGTTGGTGATGGACAGGGAGGCCTGGTGTGCTGCGACTCATGGGGTTTCGAAGAGTCAGACACGACTGAGCGACTGAACTGAACTGATGCTCCTTTTGTATTTCAAAAGTACAACATTTCTGAAGGACTTCACAAGAAAATAGATATGACTACTATAGAAAAAAACTGGGTTTTGTTTCAAGTTCACAGAGATCACTATGTGATTACCTTTCTAATAATACAGTAGGCTTTAAATACCTAATATACATTTAAGAATAGAGTAAGAATACAAGTTTAATTTAAAAATTATAAACTATACCTTATCTTCAGATGGACAAAGATACAGATATTGGAATGTGGCAGTTATGTTTTTAGAGAATCTTGGCCCAAAAACATCTTTATCAGTTCCAAACTGATGACGAGACTGTCGCACAATTGAGTCGATTACATATAATCCTGGAACCTTGTATTCTGGTTTACACTACAAAGATTAAAGATGTAAAGTCAATACAAGAAAAGTAAATCACAATTTGACACCCATTAATCTCACTCTTATGAAACTATATATTCAAGGTTATTTCTACAGAAATAACTAAAGTTATTAATTTAAGTAATTAACTACTTAAATGTTAAATTCTCTTATTGGCTAGCCTGTCAAGATTCCCACAGGTCTGTAGAGAACTACCATTCTCTTGATGTTTCAGACTCCCAATATTTTACTTTTTTCTGATCCCTCTGTCCTCCCCCACTTCCAACTTCCTAGAATCAGCATTACTTTATCAATGCCTAAGCCACCTCCATACAGATCTACTTATTATGGAAAAATCTACTCTCATTCATCCTGCTCAAAAAATAACTTTTAACTTTTAAAATTATCAAAAAGCCAATTTTAACCAAAATATTAATTTCAATTCTATTAAAGTACAGTATCAGAGAAACAAAACCCAAAAGGCAAAGTCATTCTTGGCCTTACAAACTGACAAGATAAAATGAATAGATAGACACCTGCAAACATTTCTGGTGGTACAACCTTTATGAAAAATAATTTAGCAATAAACACAAAGCCTTGTTTGATCCAACAACCCTATTTCTAGAAATTTATACTAAGGAAAACAGACTCCATATTTCCAATGCAGGGGGCACAGCTTGATCCCTGGTCGGGGAACTAAGATTCTGCAAGCCACGTGGCATGGCCAAAACAGTTAAAAAAAAAAAAAAAAAAGGTACAGCTCTAGGTTGGGGGAGAAGACAATGATGTCTAAGTCTCCTTTCTCAGTCCTTTACTGACATAGACATGTGCTAATGTTACATATGTTATCAAACAACATATAACTGTAGAAGTGAAAAGTGGTTTAATTATGATGGGAGAAAGGGAAGTTGAAAACACCACAGTGATTTCATTTGAAGTACTACAAGATAAGTTAAAAGTCAAAAGAGTCATCAGGGCAATGGGGAGAGAAGGCTCGAGCAGACAAAAAACTATTTCGAATCCTGACTCATAGTAAGTACTCAATCAACAGTACTGCTATATATTTTCGTTTTGTTATGAAACAAAAAAACAAGACTTCCAGTGACAACTTTTCTGTAGAGTGACTTTAGAAGTAATTATTCAAATTACAACTCACAAAGTACATTACAATACTGATCATAACTAAAATGAGGTAATAATAAAATGGATAGTTACCTTTTTGATGAACTTTTCTACTATTTGAACCACATGCTTATAAAGCTGAAAAGAACAAAAAGAATATCATTATCCAGCTAACACACTTTTCTCTTCAATACATTTCCTATAATTAGAAAATACCTAAAACCTCAAAATTTGTACAATTTGAATAATTCTCAAGGTAATACTGAACGAACCCTAGTAAATAATCCATAGTCAACAACTCAAAAAATTCTTAACCACACATAAACAAGGTAATTACGTGAGGTGATGGATGTGTCAATTAGTGTAAGGTAATCATTTCACAACGTACATGTGCATCAAACCGTGCTCTATTACCTACTACTAAATCTGTCAACTATACCTCAATAAAGTTAAAAAATATAAAGAGGAAATACAACGTAACAGATTTTGAAATATGTTACAATGTAGACACATCATACAGTTGTTATTATGTACTTTCAGCAAAACCTGGTTAGTGCTCTTTGACTTAGGCCTGAACTACTTCACAATATGAAACCTCAAATTTAACAATAATATTTTCAACATTTTAAAAAACACCTTCCAAATTAATATATTTCTTTTACTCTTACCTTTATAGCTTTAATAGCAGCTTTCGTGATGAGAATCATCTTGGCTCGAGAGATGGGAGGTTTCATATCCATAAGTGAAAAGAGCTTTAAAAAAAAAAAAGGAAAAAAGTTTTAATTAAAAGTAAAATTAGAGGTTTACCCTTCATTTCAACAAATATATTTGTAACTAAAAGAATAATAAAATTTCTAAAACTAGGTTTAATAATTTGTCTGGTAAAGAAAAACCAAGAGCTTTCTTACATACTAGCATCACCACTTTGAAAACAGAATGGGAAAAGATTATGCTAAAATCAGCAAAAAAGGGGGAAAAGGTAAAAAAAAATTGACAAAATCTATAACAGAAAATTTACAAAACCCTACTGAAGAACTCAAAACTGATTTGAATGGAAACAAACACACCATGTTCCTATACTGAAAATGGCAATACTGTGACTCAATATTTAATATTTCAAATCCAACCTCACTGAGATTTTGCAGGACTTCAAATAATTCTGATGTTCATTTGGAGATACACATGTATTACATCAGGTAAGAAACTTAACACGTCATTATAAAACTTGAATTCACAATTTCTTGATTAGTCAGGAATAAAAATGACACCGTATTTAACAAATTTCACTACAGTAAATCCAACAATCAGGGAGTCCCAGGAGATGAAACCACACAGGCACACTCCTTTCCCCTAAAATTTAAACCCAACCAAAATATAATGAGAGCCCATAAAGAGTAATAAAGATAAAATTCTGACATTAAGAAGAAGCTTATATCTAGTTTCTTAAAATCTTGTTTTTGTTTTAACCATAAGCATACATATTCTTCTAAAAATACATTTTGAAATAAGTTTCAGGGCCTTCTAAGCATTATCAGTCTTACATGAATCATATTTCCATTTCTCTCCAACTAATGCTGGAATTTCAAATATGGAACCCCTAAGACACAGACTATCTTTACTGGACACCTACTAAAAAGGTACCCTAAAGAACAAGTCTCCTTTTCCAGAATAAATAGCCCTACCTGTCAACAAAATACTCTGGCAACAGAGTTTTTGCAGTTTTTCAAAACTACAGACACAATGGGACTATAGATAGTGGTAACAGTAATTTTTTAAAAAAGTATGCAATGCAAGATATGATCAATATAAGAACTAAAAACGTACTTTGTTTAAGCAGAGAAAGGTAGAATTTTTTGATAAATGATACTAAGATGAATTTGAGTAAACTCCGGGAGATCGTGAAGGACACAGAAGCCTGGCATGCTGCAGCTCATGGGGTCACAAAGAGTTGGACATGACTTAGGACTGAACAAGAACAACAATACTAAAACACAGAGAATGGGAAAAACAAAGATACTAACACAAAGACTGATTTTTTTAAAAAGGCATTATCTAATTCGGGTCATTATTCTTTATTTCCAACAAAATAAAAATTCTCCGTGAAAATAAATGCTCACTAATTGAAAAACAACTAGAGACAGTAATCTTTAAAACTATATAAACCAATGAGAAACTAAGAAACGATTTAAAGTATTTCAACTCCAATACAAACTGAAAAATGTATGCAGCACACAGTTTATAAAAGGGCATATTCTGCCCATTTCTAAGTTACAAAATCTATTGAAACAGTTATTTATTACTACAGTTCTATTTCCTTTTCTGGATCTTAAAGCAGAGAAACTGGATACAAAAAGAGTTTATACACGATCTCAAGAATGAGTAACAGCGAGAACTACTTTTCTGGCCATTAAAAGCTTAGAGAATCGTATTTCTCTGAAGCCTAAGCCAGCACGAATATTCATTTAATGTCCCACATTCTTGATTATTTCTACAGTAAGGAACTCCCCATATTAAAAAACAACAACAACACACACAAAAAACCCCAGCCAACTGAGGAGACAAGACAGATTAGTGCTATCTTCTGATGAAATGCTCTAGTTTATATTTAAATCATTTATCTTAAAAAATTAAAGTACAGACTATACCATATAGCAGTATAACTATCACTCAGGCAATAAACCAGCAAGAGAGCATTTAAGTGCTACCATTTAAGAGACAGACAGAGGAAGGGTATTTATTCCACTAAAGAAGGCACAACTCAAGACAAAAGGAAGTTGATTTTGAATCAACACTAAGTGCCTAAGTATAAGGTGGTACATCATCTTATTTAATCATATTAACAATTAACATAGATTGTCACAGCTGTTTTGAGCCGATACCAAAAAGGATTACATCTGCTTTCAAATGATTCCCAGGGAATGTGTCTGGACTAGAATTTGTTGATTGTAAAGCTCACAATCCTTAAGATTATCAGTTCAGTTCAGTCGCTCAGTCGTATCCAACTCTGCGACCCCATGACTGCAGCATGCCAGGCCTCCCTGTCCATCACCAACTCCCGGAGCTTGCTCAAACTCATGTCCATTGAGTCAGTGATGCCATCCAACCATCTCATTCTCTGTTGTCCTCTTCTCCTTCTGCCTTCAATCTTTCCCAGTATTAGGGTCTTTTCCAGTGAGTCAGTTCTTTGCATCAGGTGGCCAAAGTACTGGAGTTTCAGCTTCAGCATCAGTCCTTCCCATGATTACTCAGGACTGATTTCCTTTAGGATGGACTGGTTGGATCTCCTTGCAGTCCAAGGGACTCTCAGGAGTATTCTCCCAACACCACAGTTCAAAAGCATCAATTCTTCAGCACTCAGCTTTCTTTATAGTCCAACTCTCACATCCATACATGACTACTGGATAAACCATATAGTCAACTCCTTATACAATGCTGCTTGTTGTAAATACATGCAAAGACCATTAACTCTGATGGAGAATGCAGGCAAAATACCAAGTAGGCATCTGTGCTCATCTCTCTCTATATATATTGCATTGGTTCAGGGATAACGATGAGACATACTGAATTTAACTTGGGATGCCTACTGAAAATCCAGGCAGAGATTTCAGCACACTGGAATATGGATCTTGAAAAAGCAGAGGTCCTTCTAGAAACTGAGAGGTTACAGAATCAAAACCAGGAAGACGAGTAAGAAGGGAACAAAGATACAACTAACTACAGTATACCAAATATTTCAATGTAGCACAGAAAAGGGGGCGACACAAAGGAACACCAGGACAAACACCAGAAACTAAACCTTTACTGCTTTAGTTTTTTTCATATGGCTTGACTAACATTCCATCATGTAAAATGCCAGGCTGGATGAAGCACAAACTGGAATCAAGACTGCCGGGAGAAATATCAATAACCTCAGATATACAGATGATACCACCCTTATGGCAGAAAGCAAAGAGGACCCGAAGAGCCTCTTGATGAAAGTGAAAGTCGCTCAGTAGTATCCAACTCTTTGCGACCCCATGGACTGTAGCCTGCCAGGCTCCTCTGTCCATGGAATTCTCCAGGCCAGAATACTGGAGTGGGTAGCCTTTCCCTCCTCCAGGGGATCTTCCCAACCCAGGGATCAAACCCAGGTCTACCACATTGTAGGCAGATTCGTTACCAGCTGAGCCACAAGGGAAGCCCAAAAGTGAAAGAGGAAGAGTGAAAAAGCTGGCTTACACTTAACATTGAAAAACCTCAGATTATGGCATCCAGGCCCATCAATTCATGACAAACAGATGGAGAAATAATGGAAACAGTGAGAGACTTTCTTTTCTTGGACTCCAAAATCACTGCAGATGGTGACTGCAGCCATGAAATTAAAAGACGCTTGCTCCTTTGAAGAAAAGTTATGACCAACCTAGACAGCATATTAAAAAGCAAAGATATTATTTTGCTAACAAAGGTCCACTTAGTCAAGGCTATGGTTTTTCCAGTAGTCATGTATGGATGTGAGAGTTGGACTGTGAAGAAAGCTGAGTGCTGAAGAATTGATGCTTTTGAACTGTGGTGTTGGAGAAGACTCTTGAGAGTCCCTTGGACTGCAAGGAAATCCAACCAGTCCATCCTAAAGGAAATCAGTCCTGAGTGTTCACTGGAAAGACTGATACTGAAGCTGAAACTCTAATACTTTGGCCACTTCATGCGAAGAACTGACTCATCTGAAAAGACCCTGATGCTGGGAAAGATTGAAGGCAGAAGGAGAAGGGGATGACAGAGGATGAGCTGGTTGAATGGCATCACCGATGCCATTCAATGGCATGGACATGAGTTTGAGCAAGCTCCGGGTGTTGGTGACAGACAGGGAAGCCTAGCATGCTGCAGTCCATGGGGTTGCAAAGAGTCAGACACGACTGAGCGACTAAACTGAATGACTAGTACTATCATCTGCAACTGGGCAAATGCTCAATAAACATCACTAGGTGCAGGGCTCTCTTTGCTACTACACATCTGCATTCAGAATTAATGTGATCTGTCCAAAAACAAAAAGTGTCAACGCACCCACAGAAAATGATGCAATTCTGTTATAGAGGATAATAGCAGCAGTTCGCCCTAAAAGGTACAAAACCTCCTTAGAAAGCCTTAGTAAGAAAAACATATTTGCTAGCAATAGACACAAGTTTGGTTTTTTTTGTTGTCATCAGTTGAATAACTATTAGAAAAACTAAACATGAACCCTGTTCTGCTGGGTGCCTGATATACAAAGTATTCTAAAAATTATGAAAAAAAAATCACTCACAATGATTCCTATTATCAATAAAGAACAATTTTAAATTTGGCCCATCACACTTATAGAATTCACAGGGTTTGAGGGTTAGTCAAAATAACATGATACTCTACTATTTATTGACTGCATAAACTTTGACAAGTTTAGTTAAAACTTTTCTGAATTTCAATGATGTATGAAAAAGAGGATTAGTAATATTCAATTCACTTCATAAAACTGTTGGGCTTCCCTGGTGGCTCAGAGGTTAAAGCATCTGCCTGCAATGCGGGAGACCTGGGCTCGATCCCAAGGTCGGGAAGATGGCAGGAAATGGTAACCCACTCCAGTATTCTTGCCTGGAGAATCCCATGGGCGGAGGAGCCTGGTGGGCTGCAGTCCATGGCACTGCAAAGAGTCGGACACAACTGAGCGACTTCACTTTCATAAAACTGTTAGGATTAAATGAGATAATGTATATATAAATCTCTTGGCCTAGATCTGACACATAAATGGCTCGGTAAAAAGAAGTACATAATGCCCTGGGAATCTTAACACAGATCTCAAGTTTAAGTTTTTGTCGTGAAACTGAAGGCGTTAGTGGTTCAGTTGTGTCCAACTCTTACTGACCCATGAACTGTAGCCTGCCAGGCTTCTCTGTCCATGGAATTCTTCAGGCAAGAATACCGGAGTGGGTATCCATTCCTTTCAGGGGATCTTTCCGACCCAGGGATTGAACCTAGGTCTCCTGCATTTGCAGGTGGATTCTTTACCATGTGAGCCACCAGGGAAGCCCAATTTTTTATTATGGCTTAGCATAAAAACTTTATTGTGTTACATCTACTATTCAAGTGCTGCATTTGGAGAAATTTTCTCTATACTGAAAACACAGCAGTATCAAAGACTTCTGCAGCTGTATAGCACCTACTACCTAATCTAGTATTCATACTAAATTCAGAACTGCTTTCACAATATATCTGGCAGGTCCCATATTAGTTCACAGGGTTACTAACTCATAACTAATCAGCTCCAACGGTTACAGCTGTCATCTTTGTACTGACCCCAAATCTCCCTTCTGATAACCTTCCCTCCCTTTTCCTGCTCTAGTTCTGCCTCTGGAGCACAGAACAATAGTGATCTTTCTCATGTGAGAAAATAAACATAACTAAGCATGTTTTCTTATCGGCTTCAACTATTAGCCAAATGATATGATTTCTAGATCTGACTATAATGGCTAATTCCTTTTAAAAGTATGATAAAACAAAATAAAGAGGGCCTGGATATATTCCTGTGGAATCTAGTGGGTTGTCTTTTGTATCAGTTTCCTCTTCTTGCAGGAACACATTACCACAAACTCAGTAGCTTAAAACAACACTGTGGAATTCACAACCTCATTAGTCTGAAATCAAGGCATTGGTAGGGCCGCCTTCCTTCTGGGCACTCTAGGTCAAAATCTATTTCTTTCCTTTTCTAGCCAAAGGGTGCCTAAATTCCTTTGGCTCTTTCATCTTCAAAGCTGGCAGCATAGCATCGTCTGTCCTTCCTTAGCCTCTGCTTTCACTGTACCTCACTTTCTCTGACTTTCATGTCTCTCATTTTAAGGACCCTTGGGGTTACACTGGGTTCACCCAGATAACATGGGACAATTAACTCAACTCAAACCCTTATTCACATCTGCAAAGTCTCTCTGCCAAGTAAGGTAACACATTCTCAGGTTCTAGGATTCAGAACATGGTCACTCTAGGGTAGGGGAGATCATCTATTATTATTAAATTTTAAAATACTGCTTCAGTTCAGTTCAGTTCAGTTCAGTCGCTCAGCCGTGTCCGACTCTGCGACCCCATGAATCGCAGCACGCCAGGCCTCCCTGTCCATCACCAACTTCCAGAGTTCACTCAGACTCACATCCATCGAGTCGGTGATACCTTCCAGCCATCTCATCTTCTGTTGCCCCCTTTTCCTCCTGCCCCCAATCCCTCCCAACATCAGTCTTTTCCAATGAGTCAACTCTTCACATGAGGTGGCCAAAGTACAGGAGTTTCAGCTTCAGCATCAGTCCTTCCAATGAACACCTAGGACTGATCTCCTTTAGGATGGACTGGTTGGATCTCCTTGCAGTCCAAGGGACTCTCAAGAGTCTTCTCCAACACCACAGTTCAAAAGCATCAATTCTTCGGCGCTCAGCTTTCTTCACAGTCCAACTCTCACATCCATACATGACCACAGGAAAAACCATAGCCTTGACTAGACGGACCTTTGTTGGCAAAGTACTGTCTCTGCTTTTGAATATGCTATCTAGGTTGGTCATAACTTTCCTTCCAAGGAGTAAGTGTCTTTTAATTTCATGGCTGCAGTCACCATCTGCAGTGATTTTGGAGCACCCCAAAATAAAGTCTGACACTGTTTCCACTGTTTCCCCATCTATTTCCCATGAAGTGATGGGACCAGATGCCATCTTCGTTTTCTGAATGTTGAGCTTTAAGCCGACTTTTCCACTCTCCTCTTTCACTTTCATCAAGAGGCTTTTTAGTTCCTCTTCACTTTCTGCCCTAAGGGTGGTGTCATTTGCATATCTGAGGTTATTGATATTTCTCCCGGCAATCTTGATTTCAGCTTGTGTTTCTTCCAGCCCAGCGTTTCTCATGATGTACTCTGCATATAAGTTAAATAGTTGGGGCTTTCCTGGTGGTCCAGTGGATAGGAGTCTCCCTACCAATGGAGGGGTCATGGGCTCAATCCCTGGTCTTGAAAGATCCCAAAAGCCTGTGCTCCACAACAAGAGAAGCCATTGCAATGAGAGGCCCACGTTCCGCAATAAACAGTAGCCCTCCCTCACCACAACTAGGGAAAGCCAATGAAGCAATGAAGATCCAGTGCAGTTTAAATATATAGTGCTCAATTCATTATTAACTCATATTTATAACCAATTAAAACCCTCAGACTGTTTCACTGCAATCTTCATCAGAACTAGAACTTCATGTTGATTTTATGTTGGTTTCTGACAGTCCTTCAATCTACTTAGGTAGTCTAGAAATCACTTTCTGTTTTCAACGTAGCAGCTATTCCAATTAGTTTGTAACTTTCATGAATCTGCTATATAGATGGCTTTTTTCAACACCACGGTTTTTTAAAAATTAGAAAGACCTATACTTGAAACTACCACCTGACCTGCATCTTGAGAAACCTGTATGCAGGTCAGGAAGCAACAGTTAGAACTGGACATGGAACAACAGACTGGTTCCAAATAGGAAAAGGAGTACGTCAAGGCTGTATATTGTCACCCTGCTTATTTAACTTATCTGCAGAGTACATCATGAGAAACACTGGACTGGAAGAAGCAAAAGCTGGAATCAAGATTGCGAAGAGTTGACTCATTGGAAAAGACTCTGATGCTGGGAGGGATTGGGGGCAGGAGGAAAAGGGGACAACAGAGGATGAGATGGCTGGAAGGTATCACCGACTCGATGGACGTGAGTCTGAGTGAACTCCGGGAGTTGGTGATGGACAGGGAGGCCTGGCGTGCTGCAATTCATGGGGTCGCAAAGAGTCGGACGCGACTGAGAGACTGAACTGAACTGATACTTGCAACTTGTAGGAAGACTTTATCTAATATTCTGTGGACCCTGCCAGTTAGATAAAATTCACTTAACAATACTCTCAACTTATCAATATTTTTTCTAATTTATTCAAGATGAAATCATGACAAATATCTGAAATATATGCAGTCCTCACTAGATGAAACACATTTTCTTTCTTATGAAAGAAAAATGTTTAATTGGTCTGTGAGAATCTGTTCTAGCTCCAAGTGACTAGAAATCTCTAGGCAGAATCTCTTTCAATGGTGTACTTATCCCATCTTATCCTCTTAAACTTACTATAATGAATTATACTTTAAGATATCTAGTATTCCTTTCCTTTGCTATTATGATGCCCGTGATGACAAATTCTGCCTTAAGCTCCTATTATTAATAATTAATTACAAAGTTTAAAAAAAAAATTTGGATGCTTCCAAAAATACATACACATACTCACAGTAACAGGCTGGTACTCAAATCTCCCTTCTGACAGATCAAGTTATCAAAGTGTTCAAGTCTACAATCTCCCTCCCTCTTTTGTTCATCTGTCTCATCAAATCTGATACATTGGCTTCAACCAAATCAAGAGTTAAAGCCAACTTAACTTAAATGTTTACTGATAAAATATACTTTATAAAAGCACACATTAAATTTAACAAAAGAAAACGTAGGGGGGAAATCTTAAAATCATCTCCACAAAGATGCTTTGTCCCTCTAATTATAGCCTGAAGACAGCTCTATAAAATAGTGCTAGAACAATCAGGTAAGAGATAGTTTAGTCTCTTCTTAACTGGCATTTCATTTTATGCCTTTACCAAAACTTTGTCTGAGCTAATTCTTTAATACTGGGCACTTAATGTGACCGTGTGAATGTATATGAGACAAAGAGACTGAGAGAGAGAGCGGGGGGCGGCGGGTGGGGGGTGGGTGCAGCGCAGGGAAGGAAAGAAGAGCTGCAAGCCAAGCATGTTAGACAAGTACCATTATACCACTCTACCCTAAAGCAGAATACTGTGCATGAGTTAATAACAAACACTAAGAAAAACAATAAAACTGGAAACTGTACAAAGTATAACAAATAGAGCCAGAAACTAATTAATAAACATGGAAAAAAATGTTCAGTCTTACCAATAGTCAAAAAAGTACAAATTAAGACAATGAGATAACAGTTCACTTAGGTATCTAATGGGCATGAGTGTAGATTAGCAAAAAGCAAAGAAAGCACTCTGCTGATGAGAACTAACGGGCAAGTTTCAATTTCAGAGAGAAATCTAAAGCTATATATATCAAGAACTCAAAAAGTCCGTATCTTTTAAACCAACAATTCCATTTTTAGAAATTTATCTAAATCAGATGTTCCCCAAATTCCCAAGATGGCTTTTAAAATCAGAAAGTAATTCATGTTATCAAAAAGATCTGGTAACCATATCCAAACACAAGTGGAAGGGGAAAAAAAGACTGACATACTCTAAAATGTTAAAGATATTTGGTGGGATATCTTCTTACTTAAATTTACCTAATTTGCATTAGTTCAAAAATAAATAAATTAAAATCATGGGTTAAAAATGGAAAACTTTACATTTGTGCCTGAGACACAGAAATGCATTTCTCCAAGTTGACTGTAAATGTATAGGACCATCATTACCAAGTACGAATTGTCTGTGGAGTAAACCATATCTTTGAAGTTAACACATATGTTTAAATTAATGCCTTATAAATCTTTAATTTAACTTTTCAAACTGCTAAAACAAAATTTTTAAAATAAACATAAAATCTGCCATTTAAAATCTTTATATCTGAAGTCTTTGTGCATAAAACCCAAAACTGAAAAATCACTTAAGTATATTTTTTGACCTCTGTGCATTAAAGAAAGCATCCCTTTAACTACTGATATATGATTTTTGTTGTTTTGTTTTAGTCACTAACTTGTGTCTGACTCTTATGACCCCATGTACTGTAGCCCTCCAGGCTCTTCTGCCCATGGGATTTCCAAAGCAAGAACACTGGAGTGGGTTGCCATTTCCTTCTCCACAGGATCTTCCCAACCCAGGAATTTACTCCCATGTAAGTTATATTTACTTTCCAGAGAGTCAAATCCTTTGAAACCCAAATATTTAATCAATTTTCCACCTGGTTAAAGGAATGTATGGAGATAAGACAGGTCTGGCACTAATATACAGTATGTCTAATAACAGGGCAAATTTACATGGCTCTTTAGATGGGAAAAAAGAAACTACACAGTTCCTCTGCTCCTATGGAGCAGGGTCTTTACTTAAACACTACAAATCAGTTCTACTTATTTCCCCATAAGGTTATAAACCAGGTATTTTTACAAACAGCAAAGATGCATATACTATTCTCAAGTTTAAAGAGTCTTAAAATTTTTCATACTTACTCCTTTCTACACTTCTTTACCTTACTACACTTACCCACAAACTCACCAAATTTTCTCCTGGTTCCAGAACCAAGGGAAATGCTTTACAAAATACACACAAATAAACACAAACATATACTGTTAAATTATGTATGAAACCACTTTCAAGTTAACTATTTATGTTTCTGTGTGCATTATGAAAATAGAATATAGTAATATAGCAAACAGTAGTTTAAACTTCCTCCCTATTTAATTATATCACCAATCCCTAATTCTGTTACCATTTGCCGCTGCCAGAACTAATTTTCTAAGCAGTTAATTTCTGATGACTCACTCCACAAAGTATGCCCTAATTTATTCTTCATGTAAGACTAACTCCCTTACAATTTACAAGGGTCTACCTTTCAATTAAACTTTTTACTTTAGAACCAAGGCTGCTGCACCCCCGCTGTCAGGCCTTTTAACCCCCTCAGTTCCACTTACTAGGTCATTCTTTATTCCTTACCTCCATTTTGATTCACTGAACTGCAATCAATCCTTAACTCCTTTGTCTTCACTTGCTCACGAAATAGGCCAGGATTTGATCTTTGCAACTGCCAAATATTCTACCCATACCATTACTCCCCATTTTACTAGCATAGCTGCCAGGTTTCAAAATTGCTTTTATTGTGCCTCACTAAGTAAACTTTGTGTTTACCCAAAGCTGGCTATCAAACATTTTAATGAATTAAACAGTTCCTTCCAGACTAATTGAACAAATAAAAACTGGTTCCAGGATATAAAATCATTTGATTAGAAGAAAAACATTATCCTATACATTGTATGTTTTATCCATATCTACTTTTCTCCCTACCAAGTTGTAATGACTAGATCTACACACAAGCATGGGATCAAAACTGAAAAAGTTAACATTTATAAAATCCCCAATTAATTAAAAATTTTAATTGTGACCATAAATTAGCAAATGAAATATAACATCTAAAAAGCAAATCTTCAGTTTAAAACACTGACTGCATCTACTGCATTACTGTAGATGACTTAAAAACTCCCAAACTTCATCATTCTTAAACTCTGGCAAATCCTCCCACAAATATACATTACAGTGCCCTTGCTACTTTGAGTCAAATATACAACAGTTGTTCAGGAAGCCCTCTCCCTTCATTAACAATACAACAGACAGAGATGAGCTGCTCAAAAAACTTCAGAGCAGTATTGTGGGGCTGTGGACTGGACTCAAGCAGCCTCTTAAGAGTTCTCGGTCAAATAACACCATCCTTTCCAGCTTCCTTACCTCTAAAATAGAAAGAAAGGTATATATAAGAAATATATAGAATATATAAAATATAAAGAAAGGTATATATAAAATATAAAGAAAGGTATATATAAGACACCTAACCCATATGCTAGTATCTAGTTGGGAATAAGCAAATGCAAGATTCATTTACTGCCCTTCCCTTGAACTGTCTCTGCTGGATTACTTCTTAAAATAGCATGTAAAAACTAAAGATATCCTTTCAACAAACTTATGATTCAGGATCAACAAAACAACCTGCAGAGCCACTCAGCAGCTAATAGATATTGTTTTCAATCTGTCAATCAAATCAAGCAATAAAATAATGAAAACGGTGTTAAAACATAACTTTTCTGTGTTATTTTTAAAAGAGCTCTGAGATATAATTCATATACCATAAAACTCACCTCTTTAAAGTGTACATCTCAGTGGCTTTTGCTATATTCAGAGTTACAACCATCAACACTATGTAATTTTAGAATTATTTTCATTATACTTCAAAGAAATCCCATACCCATTAGTAGTCATCCCCATTCTTCCTCCATCCCCTCATGAATAACCTACTTTCTCTCTATATAGATTTGCCCATTTTGGACTACTATATTAAAACAAAACTCCAAACTTTATAAAATATGCTCTTATATTAGTCAACAATGTTTAAGGTCTTCATAAAGATTTGAACATATCTCCAACTGAACCCCAAACTCGGCTGTCCTTGATAAAGTGATTTATATCATTCAGCAACTTGTAATTACAGTGGACCAGGTCATATGTGACTGTTTATTTAAAGAACAGTTTATGTTTTCTGAAAACTTAAAAGGGTATTACCATAAATTTCCCTATTATAGGCTTTCTATAGGGTATTCTAATTCTACATCAGCTAAGACTAAACTCTGACAAAAGAAGGATTAAAGTGGAGTATTCATGATAAAAGGCATAAAGATATACAGGGGATACTGCAGAAGATTTACAGACTATAGCATTAGATACTTACTGCTCTCCAGAGTAATAACACACCTAGAGTGGAACAATGGGAGAAGTCCACCCAGGGGCAGGCAAAAAGTGGGTGAATTGTCTTTAAAGACTTACAAAATAATAAAACTGTTTGAAAACTGTTTTATCATCAGCAAATACTAGCAATTCTAAATGATATAAGGGATAAAATATTCCTTTCCCTAAAATATTTGGTTGACCAAGATTGTTTTTCAGGATAGCCTGTACTCTCCTCAGGCTCATTTTACATCTCCAATTCTGCAGTTCCTAAGTGTATATATTCAAATATTTAAACAGTACATTTAAAGTATGATAGCTGCAGTTCTTCATTCCTGATATATCTTTTTTTTTTTTTTGTGGTATAAATATTTATAAACAGCAGAGTGAGTCTTAAAGAAAACACAAAGCTTAATGATCCATGAATAAAAATTATGGAGAATGCCATTACACATAATCTTAAAGAGGTTCATCAATTACAATAGAGACCTATATAGAAACTGTGGGTGAAAATATTTTAGTGAAATTTTTTTGACTGACAGTACATTTGGAAGTCACTAGTTGTTTAGCAGAGAAGTCATATCCAACTCTTTGCGACCCCATGGACTAAAGCCTGCTAGGCTTCTCTGTCCGTGGGATTTCCCAGGCAAGATACTGGAATGGATTACCATTTCCTTCTTCAGGCGATCATCCTGACCCAGGGATCGAACACATGTCAGGATGCCAGGATGCAGGATGCATTGGCAGATGGATTCATTACCACTGAGTCGCCAGGCAAAGTCACTAGAATTGATGTCAAAAAAGACATGGGTAGCATTTTGATTTCCAGAATTTATTGTGAAGTGAGCTTTTCTTAAATTTCTGCCAAAGGTAACTTTATGTTTAAGATTTCCCAACTATTGTGTATCTGCCGCTACACATACAACCTTTAGTAAATAGAATTAATGAGAAGTGTTCTTCAACCACTTAGAAGTGGAGATAACACTGCTAAATCTGACTACAATTTGCTGCTGCTGCTGCTGTTGCTGAGTCGCTTCAGTCGTGTCCGACTCTGTGCGACCCCACAGACGGCAGCCCATCAGGCTCCGCCGTCCCTGGGATTCTCCAGGCAAGAACACTGGAGTGGGTTGCCATTTCCTTCTCCAATGCATGAAAGTGAAAAGTGAAAGTGAAGTCGCTCAGTCGTGTCCGACTCTTAGCGACCCAATGGACTACAGCCTACCAGGCTCCTCTGTCCATGGGATTTTCCAGACAAGAGTACTGGAGTGGGGTGCCATTGCCTTCTCCATACAATTGTCTACTGAACTCAAATACTGTGAAGATCTACACTGACAATCATTTAATAAATATGCAGAAGTTAAGACTTAAAAGAGCCTGAATATTATTATTCATTACTGTTATAGAGCAGTACGTAAGTAAGATTTTCTACATATAACAGAAAGAAGTATTAAAGAAAATTTAAAACATTAATCAATTATTTCTTTGTTGTAATATTTACTTGAAAGTGACATGAAGTTCAAATTTCTTTCCTGGCTAATTTCATGATTATATTTGAAAATAATTTTGTTGTAAAAGAGGAATTAAGCTAAAAAAAAAAGTTCTCAGGATGTCAAATATGTTAGGTATGCTACTGTCTACAATCTCCTCCACATGACCCACTTGGATTTATACCAAAAATCATGAATTATCCAAACACCAATTATAACCTTTAAGGGGTACCTGTATGGCCCTCCACTTTTCAAGAGCCCTGGTATTTCCCCCATCCCATCTGAACCTTGGCTTCTAATTCTTAAATCCCCTTCAGAGTGTCACTGGATTTCTTGCTGAATTCACTACTAACCTATACAATGCTTTCTCAATATTATCAAAGTTTCTATAAATACCTATGGCTTCACAAGCACCAATAGAGTCCTAACACAATAAAATGTTAATTGATAAGCCATGCAAATATTGAAAAGGATGAAGGTGACTGAAGCATAATAAATTATAATACCGTTTCAGCAATTAATCTTCTAGTTCGCAAAAAAAAAAAAAAAATCATGAACAGTACATTGTTAATTACACTTAATATTAACACAGAAATGTTAACATGTCTCTTCTAGACTAAGCTCACAACGGAACTTGGTAAAACCTAACCAAATTTAACTATTACCAACTCTATCAAAACTTACATTGTTAATAGCTGCTTATCCTATACACTACCTAATAACATAGTACAGCTTGTTTTTAGCTTATTGTTAAAAAGTTGTATGGTGTCGCTCTGAAATGATTCTGTATATTATCTTAACAAATGTTATCACAAACTTCTAAAGGTTGACCATTTATGTAGCAATGTTTTCCCTGTGTTATCAAAGTATATTTGAAATGAGTTTTAAACGCATGCAGATTATCTACAGAAAAATTACCTGTCATACAACCCAAAAAAAAAAAAATCCCCAATCAAAAAATGGGCATAAGACTTAAATAGATGTTTTTCCGAAGAAGATAAACAGATGGCTAATTGGCATATGGAAAGATGCTTAACATCGCTAATGATCAGAGATATGCAAGTAAAAACTATTACAATGAAGTATCACCTCACATCATTCAAAATGGCCATCATCAGAGTCTACAAATAATAAGTACTGAAAAAGGTTTTGAGAAAAGGGAACCCTCTTATATACTGTTGGTGGGAATGTAAATTGGTGCAGCCACTATGGAAAACAGTATGGAGGTTCCTTAAAATACTAAAATAGAACTACCACATGATTTAGCAATTCTATTCCTGGGTATATATCTAGGGAAAAAAAACACCCCTCTAATTTGAAAAGATACATGCACCCCAATGTTCCACAGCAGCACTAAGTGCCCACCAACAGATGACTGGCTTAAGAACACGTGGTAAATATACACAGTGGACCTTTGTTGTTGTTGTTCAGTCACCCAGTTGTGTCTGACTCTTTCCGTAACGGAACATTACATGGACATAAAAACTGAAATATTGTCATTGACAGCAATGTGGATGAATCTGGAGAGTGCTTAGTGAAATAATAGAAAAGTATTGATATCACATATATGTAATCCAAAAAATAATACAAAGGAATTTATATACAAAACAGAAACAGACTCACATAGCAAACAAACTTATGGTTAACAGAAAAGGAGCTGGAGAGGGGAAGGGACAATTGATACTACAAGATAACAAGGTATCTCTGTAATAACATAATAATAATGGAATAGAATTTGAAAAAAAAATAAAAGCCTGGAATCACTATGCTGCACACCTGAAACTAACACAATATTGTTAATCAACTATACACCTGCAATGCAGGAGACCCCAGTTCGACTCCTAGGTCAAGAAGTTCCACTGGAGAAGGGATAGGCTAACCACTCCAGTATTCTTGGGCTTTCCTGGTGGCTCAGATAGTAAAGAATCTGTGCATAATGCAGGAGACGTGGGTTCGATCCATGGGTTGGGAAAATCCCCTGGAGGAGGGTATGGCAACACACTCCAGTATTCTTGCCTGGAGAATCCCCATGGACAGAGGAGCCTGGCGCGCTACAGTCCTTGGGGTTGAAAAGAGTTGGACGTGACTGAGCACATAAAAAACAAAAACAAAACTCTCCCCAAAAAACCAACGGCCATCTTGTCAACTTTTTATCAGGTACTCCCCCCACCCTGCGAATTCTGTTCCACAAGATTTACAAGCCAACTTTTCCATTATTCCCATTATTCTCTGAATCAGTTCCTTATCATATGTCCACGTATTTTTTTCTTCTGAAACAAAATTCTAAACAAAATAATAGACTAGGGAGTGGGCTGTTTTCAACAAGAACATCAGTGATAAATTCTGCTACAGAAAGCTCTGAAGAGCCAGCTTTATTCCACTCATCATGAAGCCAGACTTCTACTATTGTCAGAGATAAGTAAATCTCTGCAAGTCCAGAGGAACAAAATTACAACTAACTTTTAATATTCCAACCCCTGTTATAAATAGTGTAACAGTCAGATGAGTCATGAGAAACCTCAAAATTTACTTCTGTTGCCCCGGTCCGATACGTCTCTTCCATACAGTTAAGAACTTGTTTCAAATCCTGGTCCGCTTTAGACAGACCTCTCAGAGAACAAGGGAATAATCAAAAACAACCAGATTAACATTACAGGTTAAAAAAAAAAGTTAACAAGGTACTGTCATCATATGATCTAAAGTCTAGAAGACAATCATACTAGTAATTTTAAGAGGTAAAATACAGAACAGTTTATATAGAACAATTTCCACTGGGACTAGGAAGCTCCCTAATGAGATGTGGAACTCAATTCTTCTTCAGAGTAACATGGTTCAAGACTGACAACTAAGTGGTTAAGGGCAGTAATGTCAACTCATATGTTAAAAGTACTCATAAAGTTTAATTTGTCTGATTTTAAAGATAAACAAAAGAGACTTCCTTAGTGGTCCAGTGGCTAAGAGTCCGTGCTCTCACTGCAGGGGGCCCAGTTTGAATCCCTTGTCAGGGAACCAGATCTCACATAATGCAACTAAGAATTCACATGCTGAAACTAAAAGATCCCATTTGTCACTAACATCAGGAGCAGCCAAAAAAAAAAAAAGATAAACACAAATGTAAAAGTACTCCTGTTTTCTTCCTGCACTTTAAAGTATCATTACATGCATACCATCTCTATGTTGTAGTTCTTAAAAAGACACTCTAGGATGGAGGGGGGTGGGCAGGGGTGTCTGACTTTCTTTCAGTGGTCTGTGAGGTAAAAACTGTTTTCATATTAATGCTAAGACATTCCTTATCCTTAATCTCACAAGTATACAGTGGAGTTTTCCAAAGGCTACCTGACTTGTGTAACAGCTGGAAACTGAATGAAGTATATACAAGAATTCAAGTTTTATTAAACGTAAGTTTAAACGAGATCTGCAAACAGATAAAACCATGTCATTTTCTCACTAGGTTTTTTTGGTCTTGGAAATATTATTTTTCATTAGAAATGTTATTTATGGTAATATGTAACAGGTTTATTATTTTTAATAAATCTTGTTCTTGGTTTGAATTTCTCATACAGCAAATATCAAGATATAATCCATAGATACAAAAAGTCTCTGTGGTCCTTAACTTCTAGAGCTTGAAGGAGTCAAAATCCAAAGTTTGAGAACAGCTGTCCGAGAGAAACTCTTACACAGAGACATGTCTGAGAAAGTTCATTGATTGCAGTGTCTATCAGTAACAAATGAGAAACAAACGTTCATCAACTGGGGAACCAGATAAAATTCGGTTTATTCAAATGATAGAATACTACACAATGGTCAGAATGAACTATACAGTTCTTAACATACAGCATCAGTAATTTTTACACACAAAACACTGGGGAATATGTTATCAAAACAGATTTTATACACACACACACATACACACACACAGTTTAGGGACCACAGAGATTGATACTAAATTCATTACCTGATTGCTTCTGATTTGGGGGTTGGTGGGGGGGTAGAGGGGTGGGAAAGGGAGGAAACGAAGACATCATAATATTTTATTTTTAAATTAAAAACACCTAATAACAACTGTCAATTTTTGTTATATCCTCTGCACTTTTTTTGTACTTTAATTAAAGATCTTAAAATCACAGATGCTGCAAAAAGAAAAGCGAGGATGAGGGAAGAGTTATTCTTTTTGATTTAGAGAAGACTGATTAAAGGCTAAAAATGCAATCAATGGATTAAAAAATTCCAATCTATAATCTTTATCCATGTAACCAACCGTCACAATAAGGAGTATATATAGAACACAATTAAGAGATCACTGATTTTTAAACTCATCTTTCCATTCTTTACAACACTTCACAGTGTCTTGCCATGAAAGTTCTCTCAAAAGGTCTTTAACCATATCTTTATCTTCCTCTTTTTCTGTATCACAGATACATACTTTTACCTGTGCTTCTGATCCGTCCCCTTCCTTTCATCCACAATTTTGTTCTAAGTTAACCAATCCCTCTAGCCACTTGAACTACGCTTTTTTGCACATCCCCTCCCTCAACATGCTCTAGCATCTACACCCATCTGATAAAGACCAGGGCTTGAACACCACTTACTTAGGTTAAGACCTTATATATACACTATATATATAAACATATCAAAGGGCTAGCACCAGCGTCTACTACATTGTCAATTGCTCTTTCTTCCCTTCATCCTTGAAGAGACTTTTCCCCAGAACACCTTACAACCAAACTTCTAAAACAACAATAAATCCCAAAACACCCAACTACTTTATATTTGCTACCTCTTATCCATATCTCTCCCATCACCATTCAATCTTAAACTACAGATCCCATGTGCTCAAAAAATTTTGTGGCCTTTGTATTACTTAACCTATGACCATTCCCTTGGTATTATGTAAAATATTATTTTCAGGCAGTAATTAAGATGGGACCATCTGTATTTAAACTTCAGCTCTGCCATGAACTAGTAGTATGCCCCTGGGTGAATTACTATTTGATTTCTTTGAAACTGAAAATCAGCTTTCGTGTACGCAAGGTGGAAGGAGTATTAACTTCGATATGTATATACAAAGCACCTCACATGCTATAGATGCTTATTATTAATTCATTTTGTCTCCCCCTCTCAATTTTCTCTAAGGCAATCTGAGAGTGACTCTTTGATGTCTTCCTCCAACTCTTTGTTGCTTCCAAGTTTGAGTCCAATATGATCAACTGCTAGCCAAAAACTTCCACATGACTGTTTCACTCAAACATAAACTGTTCAAAATCAAACATATTTCCCCCTCCACTAAATATACTTTTGATGACTGCTTGATGTGTCACCCCTCTCCCAGAGCTTAGATGTCCAGGGCAAAAGGTGCCTATAAATCTATCAGATGTCAAATCCACAGATTCTTCAGGTCCACATCCTTCCCCTCCTCTCTAGTCCCTTTATAGATATGCCAAGCTCAGATTCTACTTTCTTCTCCCACCTCAGTCCCCAACCCGCCATGTTTCCCCAAACCTTTGCCTTCTACAATACATACTATAAATCAAGCAGTATTTTGACTATATTACTCCCCTGCCTAAAACCTTCAATTTATCCACAGAGTGGGAAAAAAAGAAAAAGGAATTCAAACATATTAGACAGACTTGAAACTTGTCAGGCCCCAAACTACCTTAACCACCCTTTCAGTAGCCTCAGGAGTCAAACTACTGTTCCTTATTTCTCACCAATGTTGCCTTTGAATTACTTTTCCTACACCTTTGGAAATTCTGAGACTGACACTCTCTTCTCCCAGGTCTAATGCCCCATGGCCACCCCACAGTACTTTAAAAAGACCCCAAAGGAAATTGTTCCAGCACACATTAAAGTTACTTGTCTAAGTTTTGTGTCCTCTATTAGTTTAGGCTCCTAGGGGGCAGAGATCCTTAGTGGCAGTGCCATCCTAATTAGGACACAGCTTTACAGCTAGGCAGGCTCTCAAATATTTGTAAAATGAACATTTCGGAGATTTAAGGTTACATGCAACTAACCACTAACATTTTATGAATGGGGAGAATTAACTGAGAAGCACTACGTCAAGCAGGGACAAGGAGATGGATTTCAAAGTCAGACTAATTTCTCCGGAAGAAAGTTTTTGGGGAACAAAGTTTGGCAGAAAAGAGCTGGAATTGGTAACATACACCTAACATAATGCAGTTAATAAAGACTAGGAACGGAAATAAAAATTATTTAAAGAGGAAAATGATCGATGATAGGAAAACTCTTACTTTGTACATTTTAAAAGGTCAAAATGCTGTTTTCCTTTTTCAAGAAGACACTATCATTCCTCATCTTGGTTTTCAAAGTAAAAACTACTGATCACATTTTCCCAGAATTAACGTGATACTTAGTAACGTGCTTAATGTCCATAATGCCTCAATCATAATTAAATAATTCTGGTCTTAAGAATAGGCTAAAACCCTTCCTCTTTGTTCACTGAAAACATCCAGAAAGTTTTCATCTTGAGAAAGAAATGTACCTATCTTTTAAAACACTGTGTCATTTATATAAGTTATGTACCTATCTTTTAAAACACTGTGTCATTTGTATAAGTTCTCATTCATTCAACAAGTTTTTTCCAAGCATGTGCTATGAGGAAGCAAAGGACAGAAACTCTCCACCCTCATGAAGCCAACATTCCAGTATATTTTGCCTTCAGGAAACAAAGTCAACTTCCAATCCTGAAATCTTTGGGGCATTATCACAAACGCCCTAGCCATCAAAAAAAATCAGGAAATACTATTTCATCATTTTGAAAACAGGCAATATAGAACTTTAAAAGACACTGTCCAACTTTCTGTATTCATCAGTTAAAGACAAATCATGTCTAGGATAACTGACAAGGCAATGAACGGTCCTAACTGCAGTGTTACTGGAGGCGCTACAAAGTGAAAGTTACTGCACCCTAATTGTTACAAGTGAAACTACAAAATCACGTTGTGCAGGGTGCACCAAGTCATCAACGTGGTCCCAAGGCATCTAGCACTGCTACATCTGTTTTTTTCAGTGTTGGGTTGATCGGCGGTATTTGGAAAAGGAAGATAATCCAACTCAACATATGCCAATTGTTTCCATTTTGTAGGTACGTTTGCTATCAATGGTCAAGACCCCTCTCCCTGAAATGGATTCTGAAAAATAGAATCTGTGGACTCGACACTTCAAAAACAGCACCTGGAAGGTTTTGAGATAAAACCAGAGAGCTTTAGGGCGGCAGGCAGCTTTGTTACCGGTTTTGGGAGGTTTTTCACATGTAAATGTTCCCAAAGAAGGGAGCCAAGGATTAACCAACCGCGAGGAGGGTGCGAGGGTGGGAGGACTGGAGGCCAAAGCCGGCTTTCTAGCGGTCTAAGGCGGAGAAGATGCTGTCCTCTCCCATTCAACTTTTTAGGTGTCACGTTGGGGCCACGGAGCCCGTAACAGGGTTGAGTTCACGACTCGGGAGGGTAAAGAGCCCCGTCTATTAACTCCATTTCCCAAGTGCAGGAATCCCGAAGGGAGGGGGGATGAATACCCTCACCAACTCCTCCCCGACCCGAGATCAGAGTCCAGCAGCCGGCGCGCCGCGCGGCCTGAGCAACAGGAGAAGCCCAGGCCACCGCTCTGCCGGCCCCGCGACCGGCAGATGCTCCCGGCTTCCCCACCCACCCCCCCGACCCAGGCCCGCCCGCGTTTCTTTCTTAGCCCCTTGCGGGCTCCCGGCACCGCGAAGCCAATAACGGGAGCAGAGGGCGAGAGCGCCCAGACCTGAAAAGGGTGGGGGGCTAAGTTAAAGGCACCGGAGGCCGTCGCTGGGCTGGACGAGGCCGGAAGGGGGCGAGAGGGGGCAGCCTGAGGTCGCCGCCCGGGGGTGGGCGGTGGGGGAGGGGTGTGGGGGTCGGCGACCGGGCCGCCGCGACCTCCCCGGGCCACACAGGCCCGCTCCGCGCAGGCCCGCCGCCCCGGAACCGGGGCAGGAAGCGTCCCCACCCCGACCTAAGCTTTAAACCTCAGGCGGCGGGAGAAACGACGGCCCAGCTCCCCCTGGTAGGCCCCCGGCACCCCCTTGTCCCGATCACCCCTCACCTCTTGGTTGAAGGCGTTGACGGCGTCCATGTTCGCGCTGCGGCGGCGACGGCGGCTGCTCCGGGCCCGCCGGTCACATAAGACCTCGCGCCGCGGCGGAGAGGAGCTGAGGAACCGGCCGGGCCTTGAAGGGCCGGCGGAGGCAACAAGCGGCGTAGCCGGAGGCCGGGCAGGAAGAGGCTCGGCCGAGGCGGCGGGGCAGGCGGCTGAGGCTGAGGAGGCAGAGGGGTGGCGGGCCCCCTCTCAGTCCCGTTCGGAGGATGAGGAAAAAGAGGCGGCGGCGGCGGCGCTAGGCTCCAACATGTCCGTTCGGTGGCGGCGGCTGCGCTCTGCGTCTCGCTGACACGGCCCCCAGCGCCCTCACGCACTGGCCCACACTGGCCCGACCGGCAAGCGGGCGGGCCTCTCCTCTGCCTCTCGCCAGCGGGATGGCGGCAGCGACCCGAGTCCACGCCGCGCGGGGCACACTGGGACGGCTCCGGCCTCCCAGCGCTTCCTGTGCCTGGCTCCCGCCCCGCCCCGCCCCGCCCACGCCGGCCACGCCCCCGCGCCCGCCCCGCCCCGCGCGCGCGTGCGCGCGCCGCCCGGCCAGCCGCTGGCGCGTGACGCCTGAACGCCGAGCCCTTTCCCGCCTGCTGCCGCCTCAGGCCGGGGAGACCGCCAGGCACTTACACCGGGTCCCCGCGAGGGGCGCTGGAGAGTTCGGGGAAATCTCAGGGCCGGGAAGGGGGCACGGGGAAGGCCCGCGGACAAGCGCGCCCCTACCGGACGCGGTGGTGCCCGGTGCGTTTTTGTGTGCCATCCTGCCCAGGCAGGCCCTGCACCCGTCGGAGGACTCGGAGCCGCTTACCCTCCGCCGCCTGGAACAAAGGGCTCAGGATTTTTTTTTTTTTTTTTTACCTCAGCCCGCTAGGCATGCATTTGCGGGCTCCTCGCGCAGCCTCTGCCGATGCTGTACCCCGTCTGCCCTGATGGTGCGGGTTACATCTGCTCAAGCTGAAGCCCCGAGAAGGACTTGCAGGCCCTGGACGTCCACGCAGGCCTAAAGGGAGCCCTGTATTGCCGGCCGCGGGAGGAGTGGATTCGCTTACAACCGCGTTGTTTCCTTTTTCGGTGGCCACACTGTTCTGATTCACTTCCCTCGCAACCTTACTGTCAGCCGGGCGCTGTGCTGGGTTCTGGGAATATGGAAATTAAAGGATAATTTCTCTTTCCGCAGACAGCTCGTTTTAGTGGGAGAGGACAGGCAAATGAACAGGTAATAACGATGGCATGGTAAGTGTTAGGGTAGGGACCCTGGGGAATAAAGATACTCGTCTGACTGGAAGTCTAGGAAGGCTTCTTAGAGGAAGTGGCATCTTCCTGTATCTGGAAGAAGTGGCCAGAGTGGTTGAAGAAGGCACTCTGGCCTGACTGAGCTTGCTGAGCACGGTGGCGTTAACTCAAGGAGAACCAGCTGGAGTTTAGAGAGTGCCAAGGACTGTGACCAGGCCCTGAGCAGTCTGTGCCCTTCCAAGGAGTCTGGGTTTTGTCCCCAAGGGCGGCATTGAAAGGTTTTTAAAAGGAGGATGGTGTCCAGTGCGCTCTTTCAAGACTACTGTGTATAGTAGGAGAGTGGGGTCAGGGAAAGAATAGCCCTAGCCCCATGGGATGCTGAGGGTTTAAGGCAATGGAGTAGAGAGACAAGGTCAGATACCTTATGAAGGGGGAATGGATGGGCTGGGACAAAACAATTGACGTTAAGGTAGAGGGAGACATCAAGGAGGATGCTGTAGGTTCTGGCTCAATGAAGTGCATGGGTTTATTTTTTAATTTATTATATATATGTATATATATAAATTTATTTATTGGCATTCAGGGTCTTCATTCCAGCATGCAGGCTTAGTTGTGCTGCAGCATGTGGGACCGTAGTTCCCAACCAGGGATCGAACCTGTGTCCCCTGCATTGGAAGGTGGATTCTAGTCTTTATTGTTTATCTTTCACGTATGTATGCCTGAATGCTAAGTCGATTCAGTCCTGTCCCACTCTTTATGACCCTTTGAACCATAGCCCTCCAGGCTCCTCTGTCCATGGGATTCTCCAGGCAGGAATACTGGAGTGGGTTTCCATGCCCTCCTCTAGGGGATCTTCCCATCCCAGGTATTGTGTGATATAATTAGAAGGCGTATGTGAGCTAAGTCACTTCAGTTGTGTCCAACTTTTTGTGACGCTATGGACTGTAGCCCACCAGGGTCCTCTGGTCCATGGGATTCTCCAGGCAAGAATACTGGAGTGTGTTGCCATTTCCTATTCCAAGGGATCTTCCTGACCCAAGGATTGAACCCGTGTCACTTATGTCTCCTGCATTGGCAGGTGGGTTCTTTTCCTCTAGCACGACCTGGGAAGCCCTATCTGACATGCTAGTCTGTGTTATTTCATTTAATCTGCATAATGGGCTTCTGTATGATGTGACTATAGGTAATTCCCCTGTTTTAGAGTTGAGGCAGTGAGGCCCAGTTAACTACCAGGCCCAAGGCCAGATGATTTCCTTACAGGGCCTGTGGAGTTTGAGCTGCCACTTGGGGCAAATAAGTGAAGATGTCTAAGAGGCAGTTGGGTAAACAGTGGAGTCGGGAGAGATGCTGAGAGGAGGTGGAGATCTGGGAGTCATTAGTGTACATAGTGATGGGAGAAGCTGAAACTGACAACTCACTGAAACAGACAAGGGGAAAGGAGGCTGGGAACTGAGCTGTGTGAGAGGAGAAAAGCTAGAGTTAGAAAAGGCCGAGGAAGAATACTGCAGGAGAGGTCAGGCTTCTCTGATGCTGGAGTTGGAGGTCAGCAAGGTACAGATTGGAAAGTACCTGAGAGCATCGGGGACCTCCGCAGGAATGTGGGTGAGAGTGTAGAACCGAAGCCAAACTGGCGTGCACTCAGCGGAAGGCAGCAGGAGGTATTCGACAGTCTTGACTATGAAAGCAAGTTTGTAAGGGCCCCAGGGAAGAGCTGTAGAATGAAGGAAGACTGTGCTCCTTTCTTTTAGGTTGTGAGAAGTGCACTCTTAATTTTGTTGAAGGAACAAGCAGAATATTCTTTCAGGGCCCATCTGGCCTCTACTTCATTACACTCCCTTTTTTCTGTCTCAGTTGAACTACCATTATGTTTTTTAAAACCCATTTGGCTTCTGTAGAAGTAGTTACCCATAGGGCCATTGCGTTAGAAAATACAGTTCTTAGAAGATCTTCCTCTTGGCTTTTCTGGATATTCCATAGTCTGCCAAAGACTATCCAAGACTCCCACACCATGTTTCCAGCCTACGGCCAGGGGCCCAACCCAAGTTTGGTCATTCCCTGGACACACCTTTGCGCTTATGTAAAACCCCTCCCTGCGTCTCGTGTAGGCAGGCCGATTTAGCACCTGGTTGATGTTCAGACATTGTGTATGTGTGTGTTACTCACTCAGTCATGTCTGACTCTTCGTAACCCCATGAACTGTAGCCTGCTAGGCTCCTCTGTCCACGGAATTCTCCAGGCTCCAGGCAAGAATACTGGTGTGGGTTGCCATTCCCTTCAGGGGAATCTTCCCAACCCAGGGATCAAACCCAGATCTCCTGCAGGTGAATCCCAGGCAGGTGGATTCTTTACTGTGTGAGCCACCAGGGAAGCCCATTCAGATGATACTTCCTTTCAATTATTAATCACTTCTCAGATACCTACTTTGTGTCAGGCACTGTGCTGAACAGCTTCTCTCTTCTCCTCCCAGCCAGACTCAACATCTCCCACCATATGCTTCCATGACCCCAGCACCTCTTACCTTATATTGCTATTATCTGAAAAGGGGGCGGGAGAAGGTCTGTTGTGCCCTTGGCCTTCTTCTACCTCTTTCTGTGAACAGCAGCAGAATTTTAAAAGGGATCTATAAAGTCTAATGGAGTTCCTTCTCCCTCAATTCATAACTGCAGTCTTCTTTCCTCCTGTAATTCAGGGAAGTAGATTTGGCCAAGGAAGTTTGAAGTCTTGAGCTGGGGGGAAGGTGGTGACTTCAGCTTCAGATATTTGGCATTTGGGACTCAGCAATGGCACCCCACTCCAGTACTCTTGCCTGGAAAATCCCCTGGACGGAGGAGCCTAGTAGGCTGCAGTCCATGGGATCTCGAAGAGTTGGACACGACTGAGCGACTTCCCTTTCACTTTTCACTTCCATGCATTGGAGAAGGCAATGGCAACCCACTTCAGCGTTCTTGCCTGGAGAATCCCGGGGACGAGGGAGCCTGGTGGGCTGCCGTCTATGGGGTCATACAGAGTTGGACACGACTGAAGTGACTTAGCAGCAGCAGCTATTTTTAAAAAATATTTCTTTATTTGACTGCTGGGTCTTAAGATGCGGCATATGGGATCTAGTTCCCTGACCAGAAATGCCTGGAGTCTTAGCCACTGGACCACCAGGGAAGTCTGCATGAGAACTGAGGGAATGATGGCCCAGAGGAAAACATTTTCTGTGTACCGTTCTATTGAGATTTGAATGTATAAGGAACAAGATTTGACATCTGATATCCTTATGTTTTACAGCAACTTCCCACTAGCTACCCCAGGTGGCGCAGTGGTAAAGAATCCACCTGCCAATGCAGGAGATGCAAGAGATACAAGTCCGATCCCTGGTGGAGGGAATGGCCACCCACTCCAGTATTCTTGCCTGGAGAATCCCATAGACAGAGGAGCCTGGCAGGGTACAGTCCATGGGGTTGAAAAGAGTCGGACACATCTGAGCACCCAGCACCATCCTTAAGTTTGAGGGCTTTTTAAGTGGCGCAGACAGCAAGAGATGTGATTCAATCCCTGGGTCAGGAAGATTTCTTAGAGAAGGAAATGGCAACCCACTCCAGTATTCTTGCCTGGAGAATTCCATGGGCAAAGGAGCCTGGCGGGGTACAGTCCATGGGGTTGCAAAGAATCGGATGAGACTGAACACACATCCTTCTGTTTGAAGTAGATAATTAGATGCAGGGGGTGCTATTCTGAATAGGGTTGTTTGGTTTATATGTTGATAGTATTTGGGAGGTCTTTTAGACAAGTTGTTTAGGGAATATGTGTTATCAGCTAGGCTTTGGGTGCCTTGGCAGCATTTACTACAAATTTTCGGTTCAGAAGATGGCAGCACCTCTATTTGCTTTGGGATATCTGACAACCATTTGCAGAACTACTGCTGGATTTCCATCTCTGTCTCTCCAGGCATACAAATCAAACCCTCCAATAGGAAGTGAAAATGTTAGTTGCTCAGTCGTGTCTGACTCTGCGACATCATGGACTGTAGCCTGCCAGGCTCCTCAGTCCATGGAATCCTCCAGGCAAGAATACTGGAGTGGGTTGCCATGCCCTTCTCCAGGGAATCTTCCCAACCCAGGGATCACACCTGGGTCTCCTTCATGGCAGGCAGATTCTTTATCATCTCAGCCACCAGGGAAGCCTGGCAACCATTTGCAGAGCTACTGCCAGACTTCCATCTCTGACTCTCCAGGCACACAAATCAAATCCTCCAATAGGAAATTTTGGGCAAATAACAAAAATTCATGAGGACTATCCTTTGTGAGCAGACCTTGAAGCAGTAGGAACGCAGCCTGTTAGAAAGATGGCTGGTGAATCGTAAATACATGTGGCAGAAGTCAGCAAGACATTTTATCCACCTGCAGACTTTCCTTTGCTCAAAGAACATTGACTTAGATTCATGTGTTCATAATGTGGGTGTGGAAATAGTTCTTAAAAGCCATTCCAAACAAACTTGTTTTTAAAAAGAGTAGATGAAATCAATTCAGAGGAAAGAAAAGATGACATTCAGAAAGCAATATTCCTGTTAATTCTGTGCCCTTCACATGTCAACACATTCTGTTGAATGCTGGCTACAGTCTGTAGGGGTGGAAACCAGAAAGCAGCTCACTCCTGAAGAGCTCAGAAAAACATTCATAGATAAAGAGTTCAAGAGGAAACAGCATTGTTTCTAATGCTTTAGACTGTATGCTTTCCGGAGCAAGTATAAACTAATGATACTGTACAAGACTCTTCTTTCTTCTTGGTCTGCTTTCCTTCTCTGGCCAGCGTCCTCCCCTTCCTGAGATGTCACCTGACATCTCAGTGATTGCTGTCCCTCCCCACTTACAGGTCTGAAATCTCCCCTGGTTGGCAACTGTATTTCCAGCTACCGACTAGAAAATTCCACGTGGACATCCTCCTTTGTCCCCAAGGGACCCACCTGGTTCGTTTTTGTGTCAGCCTCTGTCTCTGAGCTCTTTATGTGGTTGGCACCAAAATAGTGGAATGAGCTCTGAGGAAAGGAAAGTGGAAGAAGGAAGAGCTCATGCACAGCAATGAAGACCCAGCACAACCAAAACTTGAAAAAAAAATGATAATAATTATTAGAAAAGAAGAAGAAGGTGCAGAGACTTCCCTGGTGGTCCAGTGGTTTAAGATATCACCTTCCAATGCAGGGAATGTGGGTTCAGTCCCTGGCTGGGAGCTAAGATCCCACATGCCTTGCAGCCAAAAAAACAAAACATGAAACACAAGCAATATTGTAACAGATTGATTGAGGACCTTAAAAATGGTCCACATTTTTAAAAAAAAACTTAAAAAAAAGAAGGGTGAGGAAGAGCCCTAAGGTATGGCTGTTGAATGAACAACAAAGATTGACTGCCATCTAAAGACATTTGGTGTGTGAATGTGTGCTGTATGCAGGATATATGGAAGGGTATATGTACAGTTGTTGGCACATGATCCATCACAGTTGGGAAAGGGGCCCTAATATGGATGAAGCAGGAGAGGAAGAAAGCGCACACACACACACAAATGTTCTAAAAATACATACAGTATTTATATAAATGAATATTTGTATTTATATGTATTTACATGAAATTATGTACGTCTGTGAGTACTCAACACATTCTCTTGAATGCTGGCTACAGTCTGTAGGGGTGGAAACTAGAAAGCAGCTCACTCCTGAAGAGCCCAGAAAAACATTCATAGATAAAGAGTACTCACAGATGTACATAAATCAATTGGAAGATTAAAAAAGCGGCTCCAACCCCATCCAAAACAAAGGTCATTTGAGGGGTGGAATGGCAAAATATCAGCAATATGGCTGAGCACCTGCATTCAACCAAAAGATAAGTAAATGAAGGGCAAGTGAATGAATAATGTCTGGAAGCAGCCCCAATAGATATTCCAGCTAAACAAACACAAGTCTTCAAACAACCAAAATAGATGTCTTATTGTCCACATATAAAGATCATACCTGCTACCGACTGGACAGTCACTCAGCCCTCACTCTTACGGTTATCCAACAATTATAATACCTTGAGTCTTTTAAGTCCAAGCACATTAAAAGCACTGAAATAGGGAAGGAGGCTGCTGGAGAACGGTAAACACAGCAACACCAAGCGGCTGCCGGCAGGGCTTATAGTGAGGAAGGAGACAGAAAAATCTGTAGAAAGCAGACACAAGAACTCATCAAGACAAAACTGTCAGGGCCATTCATTTTAAAAGAAACTGGTTCTAGGCACTTCCATAACCACCACCCCCAACCCCTGCTGGCATCCTTTTCACAGTAAGTCACAAAAAGGTTGCTGTGATGTCAGACCCCAGCTAACAAGGAAATTGAGGGTGTGTGCCACATTGTTTTAGAAAGCAAGACAGCATATATTAGAATAGCTATGCCTTTCTTGAGAAAGGAACTCTGCCCAGCTCATTGTGACTTTCAAGGCGCAACCTTCGGCTGTCTACTGGACGCACCAGCTGGAGTCTGCAGCCACTTCCAGCTCAGTGCATCTGAAACATTTCCCGCCTCATTTTCAATTAAGGTGCCAGTTTGATATCAATTACCAAAGTGATTGTGAAGCAAGTCCATGTATGAACATTTTCAAGGGAAATGTCTGAGAAAGTGTTTGTTAAACTCTTAAACACCCTCCCCCACTTTGAGGTGATAAAAGTGGTCAGGGTACCAAGAGAGAGGGTTTGTTGTAAGGACTGGAAATAAGAAAGCGGCTGTTGGGGCTTCCCTGGTGGTCCAGTGGCTAACATTCTGCTCCCAGTGCAGGGTGCCCAAGTTTAACCAGGTCTAGTCTGCCACAACTAAGACCTGGCATGGCCAAATAAATAAATAGATAAAGAAATTAATATATTTTTTTCAGTGACTGTCTTTCTCGGGCTTCCACCCCATCTGTTTGGGAAGTGAAATGAAGAATGGAGGAATGCTACCTCTAACCTAGGGATCGGCAAGCTTTTGCCTGCAGGCCAAACCTGGTTGTCGTTGTTGTTGTTTGGTTGCTAAGTCATATTCGACTCTTTGCAATCCTATGGACTGCAGCACGCCAGGCTTTCCTGTCCTTCACTATCTCCTGGAGTTTGTCCATCAAGTCAGTGACGCTGTCTAACCATCTCATCCCCTGTTTCCCCCTTCTCCTCCTGCCCTCAGTCTTTCCCAGTGTCAGGGTCTTTTCCAATGAGTCGGGTCTTTGCATCAGGTGGCCAAAGTATTGGAGCTTCAGCATCACCTTTTCATAAATAAAGTTTCACTGGGACGCAGTCATGCTGATTGGGTTATGTTTTGTCTCTATGCTGTGTTTCAAGCTACAATGCAGAATTGAGTAGTTATGACACAGAGCTGGAGGCTACAAAGTCTAAAATATACTACTCAGCTCTCTTCAGGAAAAGTTTGCTGACCTCTCTTCTAATCTCATGCCTCATGAGGAAGACTTCAGGGGTCAGTGGAAGAGTATTGAAAAGATCTGTGGACGTTGGAGACAGGTATAAACCATGTCTCAGGCAACGAAGGTAACCCATGGGCTGGGATCTGACTCCTAGGAAATCTAGAGGGTGAGCCTTTTTCTGGTGGCAGAAACAATCCTGTGATGCCTGGATCCAGGATGGGTAGGGGAAATGACTCTGAGTGTTTCCTGAGGACCAGTCAGGACTGAATGGGAGGCAGAAAGTGGTGATAAGGTTCATTTGGGGTCTTACTGGATAGGCCACCTGGAGACCTAGGCAGAGCTGACCAGGTGTTGCTTGCCCAGAGATTAAAGAAGATCATATAAGAGACCACACAGAATAGGTACATCCTTTGTGGTCAAAGGAAGAAGGGGAGAAAAGGGTCCAGAAGAAAACCTTTAAAGAGTCCACAAATGAACCCATGAGAGAGAGCCAGAACCAACCATCTGTCAGCCCAGAGACTCAGTGTGAAGGCACCAACTGAATGAGAGCTGGTCTAGACCCCTGTTTCCTCCTCGCCCACCCCTGCTTTGCCCCAGTGGCACCACAGCAACGACTGGCGATCTGGGGAGGACGTGAGCAGGGGAAGAGGGGAGCAGAAGCTTCCAGCCAAGAAGTCAAGGGAGAGTAAAGGCTTAACACTGTCAAGTTGAGTTTTCTGACATTCTAACTAATAAAACTGTGACTTAACATGACTCATGTATTACCTAGAAATGAGTAGAAAAGCTATGGGACTTCCTAGAATTTCATCTAGGCTCTTTTGATGAGAAGATAAATTCCACTGAGAAGAGCTTGAAGGATTGAGGGGAAACCCACAACTAAGGTTTTGTTTGTGGCACGGTCCATGCTTGTTCAACATACTGGATGTGATAACTAATACTTATGGAGCACTCACGTGTGGCTGGATACCATGCCAGGCACTTCTCATGCATGAGCATACTTAATCCTCTCAACAAGTCCCTACTGTTAAGCCAGCTTTATTGGTGGGGAACTGAGACAAAAGGAAGATAAGCTGTGGTCCACAGTCTCACAGCTAGTGAGTGACAGAGATGAGATTCAAACTCTGGCAGCCTGGAGCCAGGCGAGCTTCCGCTCACTCACTACATCATGTTGCCTTGTAGCATATTAACCCTAGAGCCGGCTCTCTAAAGGTTTGCTATTTGCTCAGGGTTCTTAGCTTTTCTTAGATCCATATGGTTGTCTGCTTTGGTTCTTCTATCAGGGCCTGCCACAAACTTGTTGTTGTTCGGTCCCTAAGTTGTGTCCGACTGTTTGCAAGCCCATGAACGGCAGCACGCCAGGCTTCCTTGTCCTTCATTGTCTCTTGGAGTTTGCTCAAACTCATGTCCATTCAGTCGGTGATGCCATCCATCTCATCCTAGACTCTATTGCATCCCAATTGGCCAGAGACATGTCAGGCCTCATTGGATCAGCTGGATCACAAGTGCTAAATGGCAGAGTAGCTGGTACTATAGCCTGGACCAGCTCTGGACCATCTCATTGTCCAAACTGAGAGTTGAGTCACCCATAGAGTCAGATGGCAATGTATTGTACAAATCTAAAGTCCACAAACATGGCACCTGATTCCTAGTGATAGGGCTTTCAAGGTATAACAACTTACTCTTCATTTTGGAGATAGAGCCCTATATGTCCTCCATTATTAGACCCTTTCCCCCACCTCTTCCTGAAATCCACTGCCCTAAATCCAGTGTAGTTTTTTTGAGACTTATGTCTCACCCTTTGATATAAATTGTCTAATCCAATCATCCTGGGTATCTGCTGCTTCAGCTTCCTAGATTCTGTCAACTTGATGTCCTTTGGACAATTGAGGTTGCTTCAGACCCAACTGTGACACAAAACCAGAGAAGTAACTTAATGGGATAAGATAATAAAAGTGTACTATTGTCCTTGCCAGGTAAAACAAGCAAGCAAACACTTGCTTCTGGTTCTCTTTGTGTGCTGGGATAGAGAAAAAACACTTTGGCAAATCCATAGATGCATACCAAGTGCCAGGGTCTCTGTATGTTTGCTTCTGTCAAATGAAGCCTGCTGAGATGTAGATGTAATTACATAAGATTATAATAATCTATTGTCACTCTCTAAGACCCACCTGGTTTTCTTCACTGACCAATCTAGAAAGTTAAATCGGAATGTGGTAGCAATCATCATCTTTGGTCTTTCAGACCTTTTAATCTCTGAAATTCTTCTAGGGATGTGATATCACTTATGATGTGCTATTTTATGTATGGAGAGTTTGCACTTGACCATTCCTATCATAATAGCCCTTAATTCATGGACTAGAGAGCCAATGTGGAGAACTGCTCTTTGCTGTATGTATCAGTTCCAGTTATAACTCCATAAGCTGAGGAAATGAACACAGATTTGGGGGCTCATTGAGCCTAATGAAGACAAACAAATCAATTTATTACCTTATTGCCCATAATCTTCTCTCTGGTAGACAACAGTGGCATTCTGTTTCCGTAGGAATTAGCATTAATAATGGACCAGTTTGTAATAATCCTCTGAAGATCTAGGTACTTCCCCTTCTTTAGTACACGTTTACCCTGACTAATGATGATAACTGTTTTAGAGGAAGATCAGGATGAGGATTTTCAATACATATTTATGATCTTATTGTAGATCTGGGCTTCCCAGGTGGTACAGTGGTAAAGAATCTGCCTGTCAATGCAGGAGACTAAGGTTCAATCCCTGGGTTGGGAAGATCCCTTGGAGAAGGAAATGGCAATCCACTCCAGTATTCTTGTCTGGGAAATCCCATGGACAAAGGAGCCCGGAGGGGCTACAGTCCATGGGGTGGCAAAAGAATCGGACATGACTTAGCGACTAAAATGACAACAATGAAAGTGTAGTTATTCATCAGTAGTTCCTTCATTCAAAAGGCTCTGAGTCTATAAACTACTTCAGGTCTAAGATTTGAGACTCTCTATTGAAATTCCTCTGATTTGTCAGACATGAGTGGGCTCCTTATGATTTTGGACCTTAGAAATTCCATGGTCAGTTAGCCATGACGAAAGAGCCCTGCTAGTCAGACCATTCAGATTCTATTCTGGCCCTGCTTCTTTGGGTCACTTGCTCCTGATTCGCTCTCTGGGGATGGCTGAAGGAAGGGAAAGGGTCCAGTTGGCTAAATCTAGGTCATTTGCCCACCTCCTAGCTACATAAGCATCTGAGGAGTGACAAAATCTGTTTTTCACTTTTAATGATGGGACTTAGAATCTGCTCTCCACTAGGATTTATAATCTGGAGAAATAAATCCAGATTCTTATCCCCAATATATGAAGGAGGTTCAGAGCTGCTCAGCCAAAAACAGCAACAAATGCTTTTCCTGATCCATTTCATCCCTCTGTTGTCTAACAACTATGAAGTTAAGATTAATCTCAACTCCAAAGGTAACCTGTGCTTTATCCAGACAAATTCAACAATGTAATCCCCCTTGCTAGTGATTTGTTCAGAAATACAGGAGAAGCGGGCATCACCGAATCATGGACATGAGTTTGAGCCAACTCTGGGAGGTGGTGAAGGACAGGGAAGCCTGGAGTGCTGCAGTCCATGCAGTCACAAAGAGTTGGAGATGACTGAGCAACTGAACAACAGCAAAACCAGTTAGCACAGGGTGGTTCCTCTGACCTCAAAGATTGGCTGAGGAATAGGCATCTGACAGATTTTAGTCTAAAGAGATGCAAGATGACATGTTCTAGGTGATTCTAGGGGAAAGTTTCTCATGATCCAGAAAGTGACAGAAAGACAGTAGCATCTTCTGTATTTGGTCTGTATGCAACCATCTTGATACCAGCCTGAGAATGAAGCTGCCATAGGCTGAGGAGCAGAACCAAGAGAATCCCAGGAAAACTGAACAGGATGCTGGATTAAACCAACCCTGAATCTACTTCTGGACTTGGAATTATGAAAACCAATATATTCCCTTATTATGGAAGCCAGTTTGTGTTGGGTTTTCTGTTATTTGTGATTGAAAATATCCTAATTTATTCAATATACAATCTGTGTTTATAGCTCTTAATCGCATCCTCCAGAATGAACTATTAAACATTTAAGAAAATGCTTAAACAAGTAAAACAATAAACCCAACTTAGGCCTCACTGTGCCATTTCCCTCTCTTTGAACTACTTTATTATTATGAAGCCTTGGAAAGAATCCAAGGAACTGGTTTTTATTTTTATTTTTTTTTAATTTAATTTAATTTTTAAAATTTACAATATTGTATTAGTTTTGCCAAATATCGAAATGAATCCGCCACAGGTGTACCCACGTTCCCCATCCTGAACCCTCCTCCCTCCTCCCTCCCCTACCCTCCCTCTGGGTCGTCCCAGTGCACCAGCCCCAAGCATCCAGTACCGTGCATCGAACCTGGACTGGCGACTCGTTTCATACATGATATTATACATGTTTCAGTGCTATTCTCCCAAATCTCCCCACCCTCTCCCTCTCCCACAGAGTCCATAAGACTGATCTATACATCGGTGTCTTTTGCAGTCTCGTACACAGGGTTATCGTTACCATCTTTCTAAATTCCATATATATGCGTTAGTATACTGTATTGGTGTTTTTCTTTCTGGCTTACTTCACTCTGTATAATAGGTTCCAGTTTCATCCATCTCATTAGAACTGATTCAAATGTATTCTTTTTAATGGCTGAGTAATACTCCATTGTGTATATGTACCACAGCTTTCTTATCCATTCATCTGCTGATGGGCATCTAGGTTGCTTCCATGTCCTGGCTATTATAAACAGTGCTGCGATGAACATTGGGGTACACTTGTCTCTTTCCCTTCTGGTTTCCTCAGTGTGTATGCCCAGCAGTGGGATTGCTGGATCATAAGGCAGTTCTATTTCCAGTTTTTTAAGGAATCTCCACACTGTTCTCCATAGTGGCTGTACTAGTTTGCATTCCCACCAACAGTGTAAGAGAGTTCCCTTTTCTCCACACCCTCTCCAGCATTTATTGCTTGTAGACTTTTGGATTGCAGCCATTCTGACTGGTGTGAAATGGTACCTCATAGTGGTTTTGATTTGCATTTCTCTGATAATGAGTGATGTTGAGCATCTTTTCATGTGTTTGTTAGCCATCTGTATGTCTTCTTTGGAGAAATGTCTATTTAGTTCTTTGGCCCATTTTTTGATTGGGTCATTTATTTTTCTGGAGTTGAGCTGTAGGAGTTGCTTGTATATTTTTGAGATTAGTTGTTTGTCCGTTGCTTCATTTGCTATTATTTTCTCCCATTCTGAAGGCTGCCTTTTCACCTTGCTAATAGTTTCCTTTGATGTGCAGAAGCTTTTAAGTTTAATTAGGTCCCATTTGTTTATTTTTGCTTTTATTTCCAATATTCTGGGAGGTGGGTCATAGTGGATCCTGCTGTGATGTATGTCGGAGAGTGTTTTGCCTATGTTCTCCTCTAGGAGTTTTATAGTTTCTGGTCTTATGTTTAGATCTTTAATCCATTTTGAGTTTATTTTTGTGTAAGGTGTTAGAAAGTGTTCTAGTTTCATTCTTTTACAAGTGGTTGACCAGTTTTCCCAGCACCACTTGTTAAAGAGATTGTCTTTAATCCATTGTATATTCTTGCCTCCTTTGTCAAAGATAAGGTGTCCATAGGTGCGTGGATTTATCTCTGGGCTTTCTATTTTGTTCCATTGATCTATATTTCTGTCTTTGTGCCAGTACCATACTGTCTTGATAACTGTGGCTTTGTAATAGAGCCTGAAGTCAGGTAGGTTGATTCCTCCAGTTCCATTCTTCTTTCTCAAGATAGCTTTGGCTATTCGAGGTTTTTTGTATTTCCATACAAATTGTGAAATTATTTGTTCTAGCTCTGTGAAGAATACCGTTGGTAGCTTGATAGGGATTGCATTGAATCTATAAATTGCTTTGGGTAGTATACTCATTTTCACTATATTTATTCTTCCAATCCATGAACATGGTATATTTCTCCATCTATTAGTGTCCTCTTTGATTTCTTTCACCAGTGTTTTATAGTTTTCTATATATAGGTCTTTAGTTTCTTTAGGTAGATATATTCCTAAGTATTTTATTCTTTCTGTTGCAATGGTGAATGGAATTGTTTCCTTAATTTCTCTTTCAGTTTTCTCATTATTAGTGTATAGGAATGCAAGGGATTTTTGTGTGTTGATTTTATATCCTGCAACTTTACTATAATCATTGATTAGTCCTAGTAATTTTCTGGTGGAGTCTTTAGGGTTTTCTATGTAAAGGATCATGTCATCTGCAAACAGTGAGAGTTTTACTTCTTCTTTTCCAATTTGGATTCCTTTTATTTCTTTTTCTGCTCTGATTGCTGTGGCCAAAACTTCCAAAACTATGTTGAATAGTAATGGTGAAAGTGGGCACCCTTGTCTTGTTCCTGACTTTAGAGGAAATGCTTTCAATTTTTCACCATTGAGGATAATGTTTGCTGTGGGTTTGTCATATATAGCTTTTATTATGTTGAGGTATGTTCCTTCTATTCCTGCTTTCTGGAGAGTTCTTATCATAAATGGATGTTGAATTTTGTCAAAGGCTTTCTCTGCATCTATTGAGATAATCATATGCTTTTTGTTTTTCAATTTGTTAATGTGGTGTATAACATTGATTGATTTGCGGATATTGAAGAATCCTTGCATCCCTGGGATAAAGCCCACTTGGTCATGGTGTATGATCTTTTTAATGTGTTGTTGGATTCTGATTGCTAGAATTTTGTTAAGGATTTTTGCATCTATGTTCATCAGTGATATTGGCCTGTAGTTTTCTTTTTTTGTGGGATCTTTGTCAGGTTTTGGTATTAGGGTGATGGTGGCCTCATAGAATGAGTTTGGAAGTTTACCTTCCTCTGCAATTTTCTGGAAGAGTTTGAGCAGGATAGGTGTTAGCTCTTCTCTAAATTTTTGGTAGAATTCAGCTGTGAAGCCTTCTGGACCTGGACTTTTGTTTGCTGGAAGATTTTTGATTACAGTTTCAATTTCCGTGCTTGTGATGGGTCTGTTAAGATTTTCTATTTCTTCCTGGTCCAGTTTTAGAAAGTTGTACTTTTCTAAGAATTTGTCCATTTCTTCCACGTTGTCCATTTTATTGGCATATAATTGTTGATAGTAGTCTCTTATGATCCTTTGTATTTCTGTGTTGTCTGTTGTGATCTCTCCATTTTCATTTCTAATTTTATTGATTTGATTTTTCTCCCTTTATTTCTTGATGAGTCTGGCTAATGGTTTGTCAATTTTATTTATCCTTTCAAAGAACCAGCTTTTGGCTTTGTTGATTTTTGCTATGGTCTCTTTTGTTTCTTTTGCATTTATTTCTGCCCTAATTTTTAAGATTTCTTTCCTTCTACTAACCCTGGGGTTCTTCATTTTTTCCTTTTCTAGTTGCTTTACGTGTAGGGTTAGATTATTTATTTGACTTTTTTCTTGTTTCTTTAGGAATGCCTGTATTGCTATGAACTTTCCCCTTAGGACTGCTTTTAAAGTGTCCCACAGGTTTTGAGTTGTTGTGTTTTCATTTTCATTAGTTTCTATGCAAATTTTGATTTCTTTTTTGATTTCTTCTGTGATTTGTTGGTTATTCAGCAGGGTGTTGTTTAGCCTCCATATGTTGGAATTTTTAATAGTTTTTCTCCTGTAATTGAGATCTAATCTTACTGCATTGTGGTCAGAAAAGATGCTTGGAATGATTTCTATTTTTTTGAATTTACCAAGGCTAGATTTATGGCCCAGGATGTGATCTATCCTGGAGAAGGTTCCATGTGCGCTTGAGGAAAAGGTGTAATTCATTGTTTTGGGATGAAATGTCCTATAGATATCAATTAGGTCTAACTGGTCTATTGTATTGTTTAACGTTTGTGTTTCCTTGTTAATTTTCTGTTTAGTTGATCTATCCATAGGTGTGAGTGGGGTATTAAAGTCTCCCACTATTATTGTGTTATTGTTAATTTCTCCAAGGAACTGGTTTTTAATATGAACTTATACGGGTGAATTTAATTCTCTAAATTTTAGATTTCTATTCTGCAAAACAATTGTTGTTAGTATCAGATTTATGCATATATGTGAAAAATCATTATAGAGCCCAGGACAGTGAAGAGACGAGTTTTATGCTTGTCTGAATTCTGCAAGGTTGAGAATAGTCCCGCTGGTCATTCATGAATTTTAGTTCTAGTATAAATACTAGATGTCCTATTTTGGTTGTTGATTTTCAGATCTGAAAAAATAATAAATTGTATCTTCTAGTATCAGTTGTTGAATAATAAATAGACATGCTTTTTTTCTTGCTTTCTTATTACCTTCATCATCACCATTGTTATTTTGAGTATTTCTCCTCAAATACTATTATTTTATTTTTAATTTTTTTACAGATATTTTAATTTGTAGTCTTAATATTAACCACATGAAAAAATGTTTTATGTGAAAGTGTGTTATTTGTTACTTCTTTAACAATGTTTTAGATTGGGATAGGCATACTGTGGACCAAATCTGGCCCACTGCTTGTTTTTACAAATAAAGTTTTATTGAAACATAGCCTCACCCATTCATTTGCATATCACCTATGGCTGCTTCACACTATAATGGGAGAGTTTTGAAGTTATAACAGAGAATTTATAGCCCACAAAGCCTAAAATATTTATTATCTGACCTTTTACAAAAAATGTTTGTTGACTTCTATTTTAGATGCATCTTCTTTAGATTCATACTTGGAGTTTTAAGATCTTTAAGAGAGAGTAAATCTCACACTTTTTATATTCAAAAAAGATAACTGTTTCCTTCTTGTTTCTTTTGGTTTACAAATATAAATGATCCCTATAAAACTGTTCACCTACCTTTCCTATGTTGCAAAAGACAATTATTAATATTATTTTTATTATTACATTAAGTGCAGATTGTCTTTGCCTACCCTCTGCTGCCAAGAAGTTGTGGATTTTGCTTTTCTGTATTTGAGGAGATTCATTTCCTTCTTCAAACATGTCTTATGATCTGAGGTTCCCCTTTCAATCAAAGGAGTGATTCATCTCCCCTGAGATCAGATTAAAGCAGAGTGGGAGGCTAGGTCTTGCAAGGGCTGTCCCCTGCCCCTCCCCCCCATCTAACATACACTTCCTGAAGCAGAGCAGTTCTCATTTATGATTGCCTGTCATCCTCTTAATCTCAGATATTCGTCTTCTACATCTGTTCCTACAAGAGATTTAGGGAAAATTTGAATGAATCAGATCAAATTCATTATGATTTCTCCCTTGGAAAAATAGTTTCAGGCCCATGACATATGTCTTCTGCATAAACAGATCCAGTTTTCATGGCCGGATGTCCTGATGTTTTTTGCAGCTTAAAGTCATCTATTAGACAGTGACTGTGTGAGAGTTATCTCATATCTGGGTCTTTGAGTGGAATTGCTTTTCACAGATCAGTTTTGGCAATTTGTCTTTAAAGCGTCTGAAAATTTCCCCATGTTCTCCTATAATACCTGCCACTCTAAGAATCTGTCTCCCCTAGACATAACTCCTGTCATTGTATAATTCAAGGACATCACTTCCTAAATCTTTAAAGTATGTTACTGTTCAGATTGACAGATTTTGTACTTATATCTATGACATTTTCATTGATTTCTTTGCAAAGTGACATTATTCCCATCCCAGTCTGGGTAAAACTTAATACCTTATCTTCCCTCCATCCATTTATCAAAATCACTCATAAGTCTTTCTTTCTTTCCCCTACCCCTATGCAAAGTATAAATTCAAAAAGTTTTCTGTTTATCCTATATATCTTTGGATATTTTTCTTTGCTTATTACTTTGGTAAAGAAATATTATTACCTAAAAGACAGTAGCTGTCTCAATCTCTGTCTGAATTCTCATTTATTGAGATAGATTATGGGCTTTTTATACAAAACTCCTAAGGAAGTGTCCAAATACATTGCTAATGACAAGGGACCATGGTTTTATTATTTCCTTATAAACATTCTTGATAATATCCTTATTGGAGACATTATAAGTTATTTCTAAGTTACCTCTAAAGTTTAATAAATATGAAAATTTAAAACATTAAAGTCTATTTATTAAAAATAATTATTTATTATAAATATCTATTAAATTATAATACATATTTAATATCTTTGAAAGCAATGATCTTCCATTTTCATGACAAATTGATAAATCTGAAATACTAATTTATTTCTTAATCCAAAGGCAGTGGAGACACAGATCTGAATAGACATAGATCTGAACGGTGTCTTTGCAAACAGGGTTTACAATTTCAGGTGAGAGTCTGACAAGTTAACAAAAAGTCTTATAATGTGGAAAGTGCTAAGGGAGCTACTATTGTGGTGGGTTGTGTGAGTTTTACTGGAGCCCATGCAATGTCTTCAGGGAGGACTTCCTGTAAGAGGTGAACTAAGTTTTTAAAGGAAGCACAGTATGTCGCTTGGTTGGGAAAGTTCTTCCAGGATGAACAGGTTGTGCAAAGTAAAGTAGTTCTGCTTGGATAATTTCCAGCAGGTCCATGTGAACATGGAGTTGAGATTATCTAACTATGCTAATAAATATATGTGCTCAGGGAAAAACTAGACTAAACCTAAGTGCTAACAGGCTTTCTCCGGGAGATACAACAAGGTCTAGAAACAGCTTGAAGTGACGTGAAAGTCATTCAGGCATGTCTGACTCTTTGCAACCCCGTGGACTATACAGTCCATGGAGTTCTCCAGGCCAGGATACTGGAATGCGTAGCTGTTCCCTTCTCCAGGGAATCTTCCCAACTCAGGGATCGAACCCATGTTTCCCATATTGCTGGCGGATTCTTAACCAGCTGAGCCACTACGGAAGCCCAGGTTAGGGGTATGTGAAAGACATCAAGTAACTTTGACATAAGAGAGTATAGCTGCAAATAAAAGAAGTTTTGAGTTGGGAACTATATTCAATATCTTATAATAACCTATAATTGAAAAGTATATATACATATATTTATACATATATGTGTGTATGTATAACTGAATCACTTTGCTATACACTAGAAACTAACACAAGATTGTAAATCAATTGTACTTCAATTAAAAAAAAATAAAAGAAACTTAGAGCAATGAATTATAATTACATAGGTAATTCTTTTTCCCCCCTCAATCCCCCACACCCACTCTTTTCTTCTTTCTTTTTTTTGGGGGGAGGGGTAATTCTTTAAAATAACACTTTATAGGGTCCGAACAGGGAAATACTTTTTTTTTCTGATTTTCTTTCATGGTTCTTATTGAGTAAGACTCCGTGTGCAGGTTGTAGTCTGAAGGGAGCAAACTGAGGGGTATATGGTTTCCTTTCTCTGGACTAGCTATAATTTTGCTGCTGCTGCTGCTAAGTCGCTTCAGTCGTGTCCGACTCCGTGCGACCCCCATAGACGGCAGCCCACCAGGCTTCCCCGTCCCTGGGATTCTCCAGGCAAGAACACTGGAGTGGGTTGCCATTTCCTTCTCCAATGCATGAAAGTGAAAAGTGAAAGTGAAGTCGTTCAGTCGTGTCCGACTCTAGCGACCCCATGGACTGCAGCCTACCAGGCTCCTCCATCCATTGGATTTTCTAGGCAAAAGTACTGGAGTGGGGTGCCATTGCCTTCTCCGAGCTCTAATTTTAGGAAGTGACAAAACAGATACTCAATAAAATAAGATGTTTCTAAGCAGACTGTACGTTAGAACATTTTCCCTTCTGGCCTCAGCAATATCAGAAAAATGGAATGAGCAAATTGATACTTTGATGTTATTATTATTATTATTTTTTGATGATATTATTTTTATATCTAGCACATGGGCATGGCAGGTTGGTTTCTGATCTTACTTCCAAAACCAAGGTATTGGCTTAAAGACACTACTGTAGTGATTTTGAGCAAACACTGGAGCCAGGCTGGGTTCAAATCCCGGCACTACCCTAGCTATGTATCAGCTAGGGTGAGTAGGTGAGTAGCACAGATGACTCAGCATTGTCATCTGTAGAATGGAAGTAATATTAATAATGCCAACTTCAAGAGAGTTCTGAGGATTAAATGATAGACACAGACAGGTACTCGGAAGCACTGGCCAGCATCACCTCTCAAACAGCATCTAGGGTTATACACCAGGGACCAAGAACGCTTGTCCTCAGTACCCGCTCTCTTCCTTCCAACTTAGTCGCCATGCAGTGTCCCCCCAATCTTCACCCCAGTTTGCTCCCAGCTTGTTCAGAGGACAGAGACCTGGCCAGTGTCAGTCACTGATACCAATGAGATCCGTTATATTTTAACTGAGTCTCCCCAGCATTGAGGAAGAACTTGATAAAGAATCAGAAAATTTGGGGTCTATTGCTTCACCACTGCTTGTGCTGTGCTGTGCTGGGTCGCTCAGTTGTGTCCGATTCTTTCCGACTCCACAGACTGCAGCCTGCCAGGCTCCTCTGTCCATGGGGATTCTCCAGGCAAGAACACTAGAGAGGGTTGCCATGCCCTCCTCCAGGGGATCTTCCCAACCCAGGGATCAAACCAAGGTCTTCCTCATTGCAGGTGGATTCTTTACCAGCTGAGCTATCCCTGTATCTTTGCGTGCTCCGTCACTTCAGTCGTGTCTGACTCTGTGCGACCCCATGGGCTGTAGCCTGCCAGGCTCCTCTGTCCATGGGATTCTCCAAGTAAGAATACTGGAGTGACTTGCCATGCCTCTCTCCAGGGGATCTTCCCGACCCAAGGATCGAACCGAGTCTCATGTCTCCTGCATTGGCAAGCGGGTTCTTTACCACTAGCGCCACCTGGCCCATATCTTTAGGGAAATCTCAAAATGCCATGACTCTCAGGATCCTTGTCCTGGGATGATCCTTAAAGCTGGGATGACAATCCTTGTCCTCATCTCACCTGGACTTTGTCAGGGTCACAGGAGATAGCATCTATGGAACTCTTTTATAAACTGTAAAATGCAAACAGATACTGAGGATTGTTTCCATTGACTCAAAGGAAAGACTTGTCAGTGAATGGTGTTCATGTTTCCTGGTCTTGATGTATTATTTAGTACCTGCAGCACAACGCTGAAGAGGAAACTTGTCTTATCTCTGACTTTTTATGGGTGGGATTTGTGATATTTGACCCACAAAATAGTACTTACTTAGGTTACTAACACACTTTGTCAGGATTAAGACATTTCTTCTCCTGGTTTGCTGTCAAGAATGAGTGCTGAATTTTAACAAAGGCCTCTGAAACATTTGTTAATACAATCATCTGGTTTCTCTAATCTCTTTGATTATTTTAAAAAATATTTATTTTTATTTATTTATTTGGCTCTACCAGGTCTTAGTTGTTACTTGGGGGATCTTCAATCTTCATTGCAGCATAAGGAATCTTTAGTTGTGGCATGTGGACTTGAGCTTACTGATCAAGGATGGATCCTGAAAGAAAGTGAAGTCGTTCAGTTGTATCTGACTCTTTTCGACCCAATAGACTATAGCCTGCCAGGCTCCTCTGTCCATGGGATTTTCCAGGCAAGAGTATTGGAGTGGGTTGCCATTTCCTTCTCCAGGGAATCTTCTTCCCGACCCAGGGATCGAACCCAGGTCTCCTGCATTGCAGGCAAGCTCTTTACCATCTGAGCCACCAGAGGTCTTATGGTCCTGGGCCTCCTGCATTAGGAGCACACAGTCTTAGCCACTCGACCACCAGGGAAATCCTTAGATTCTTAATATTGAAACACCTTCTCATTCCTAGAATGATCCTTTTCTGATTATTCCTTCAATACACTGTTGGATATGGAATTTTTTATCTTTTAAAAAGGTTTTATATATATATATATATACACATGTTATATATATGTGTGTGTGTGTGTATACCATATGTATTCCATATATACATGTGGAGAGAGAAATAGAGGTATCAGTGTTATACTGAACTTATAAAATGATTACAGAGCTTCTCATCTTTTCCTAGGCCCTGGAAACAGTTTTTATAGAATTTTCTCTAAAGGTCTGGTAGTATCTACCTGAAAAGCCCTCTGAATAGATGCCTATTTTAGGTAGATCTCTGAATAGCTCTTCACTTTCTTTTATGGTTGATGTTCTATTCAAGTTTCCTACCTTTCTTTGGATGAACTTTTATAATGTTATTTCCATAGGAATTTAATCATTTTATCTACAGATTTTTTGGAATGCTTGCCATGAGGGTAACATTTTTACAGTTTTTGACTTAATATTTTGTCTTTTTTCTGTCTTTAGACAAGTATGTCAAAAGTTTGTCTTTCCATTAATTCTTCCAAAGAACAAGTTAATTCTATTGTCTTTGTTTTTTTTTTTTAATTTATTATTGTCTACTTTTATCTTCCCCGGTTTTTTTCTTCAACTTTCTTCAGATTTATTTTCTATCTCTCTTCTCCTCACCTCTCCTCCCAGCTTCTTGAGTTGAAAACTTGATCGATTCATTCATTTTCAACCTTTCTGGTTTTCTATTATATGTATTTAAGGTTACATATTTTCCCTCAGAATGCTGCCTTGTCAAAGCCATGGCTTTGATTTGTATATAGTGCTCCTGTGATTCTAAATTTCCAGTTTTCTTCCCAGGACTTAGTTGGCAGAGTATTGTAAAATATCCAGTAGGATGAATTTTTGTTGGTTTCCTTTCTGTTATTATTTTCTAATTTATTTCCTTATAGTTCATGAATAGGGACTGTCAGAGTTCTCCTTTTGGGGTTTTGTTATGGGTTCTTTTGTGAACTGATGTACCTGGAGAATGTCTCAAGAGATTTTGAAAAACTGTGTAATCTCTGTTGGGTAAAAACCTATTCCTCTCCAGATATCTATTAAAGGATCATTGTTAATTGTATTAGTTAGAACTTCTCAAGCCTTATTTGTTTTTGTAATAATTGGCCAGCGATTTCTGAAGATGTGTTTAAAGTCACCCTTTATAAGAACTTGTCAGTGTCTCCTCACATTACTATTAGGGTTTACTTTATCTATTTTGAGGCTAAAATTTTTAGGTTCAGAAAGGTTTATGAGATATTTGGTAGGTGGTGTTTTTCTAACTATGATACATTCTTAGTGATTTTCATTCTGAATTTCTTTCTGTGCAAAATGATTATGAATGTGTACCTGGCATGCCTTTTCTGCTTTTTTTCTCCCATAGCTTTATATTTGACTTTCCTGGGTCCTTTTCCTTAGGTGTTATCAGTTTAGTTCAGTTCAGTCGCTCAGTCGTGTCCGACTCTTTGCAACCCCATGAATTGCAGCACGCCAGGCCTCCCTGTCCATCACCAACTCCCGGAGTTCACTCAAACTCATGTCCGTCGAGTCAGTGATGCCATCCAGCCATCTCATCCTCTGTCGTCCCCTTCTCCTCCTGCCCCCAATCCCTCCCAGCATCAGAGTTTTTTCCAATGAGTCAACTCTTCACATGAGGTGGCCAAAGTACTGGAGTTTCAGCTTTAGCATCAGTCCTTCCCAAAAAAACCCAGGGCTGATCTCCTTCAGAATGGACTGGCTGGATCTCCTTGCAGTCCAAGGGACTCTCAAGAGTCTTCTCCAACACCACAGTTCAAAGGCATCAATTCTTCAGCACTCAGCTTTCTTCACAGTCCAACTCTCACATCCATACATGACCACTGGAAAAACCGTAGCCTTGACTAGACGGACCTTTGTTGGCAAAGTAATGTCTCTGCTTTTCAATATGCTGTCTAGGTTGGTCATAACTTTCCTTCCAAGGAGTAAGCATCTTATAATTTCATGGCTGCAGTCACCATCTGCAGTGATTTTGGAGCCACCAAAAATAAAGTCTGACACTGTTTCCACTGTTTCCCCATCTATTTCTCACGAAGTGATGGGACCAGATGCTATGATCTTAGTTTTCTGAATGTTGAGCTTTAAGCCAACTTTTACACTCTCCTCTTTCACTTTCATCAAGAGGCTCTTTAGTTCCTCTTCACTTTCTGCCATAATGGTGGTGTCATCTGCATATCTGAGGTGATTGATATTTCTCCCAGCAATCTTGATTCCAGCTTGTGCTTCTTTCAGCCCAGCGTTTCTCATGATGTACTCTGCATATAAGTTAAATAAGCAGGGGGACAATATACAGCCTTGACATACTTCTTTTCCTATTTGGAACAAGTCTGTTGTTCCATGTCCAGTTCTAACTTTTGCTTCCTGACCTGCATATAGGTTTCTCGAGAGGCAGATCAGGTGGTCTGGTATTCCCATCTTTTTCAGAATTTTCCACAGTTTATTGTGATCCACACAGTCAAAGGCTTTGGCATAGTCAATAAAGCAGAAGTAGATGTTTTTCTGGAACTCTCTTGCTTTTTCTATGATCCAGTGGATGTTGTAATAACTGATATATTTGCTTTTTTCTGGTAGTGACAGAGGTGACCAGTTGACCACATGCTCCTCCCTCCCCACTGTGGAAGGTGACTGCCCAGTAAAGGGCTACATCCTGGTCGAGTCATGTGATTAGTTCTCAGCAGTGGCATGTGAGTGGCAATGATGGGAATCACTGAGGACTTAAATTATTTTCTCAACTTTCTGACTTATTGGAAAAGACCCTGATGCTGAGAAAGATTAAAGGCAGGAGGAGAAGGGGGCGTCAGAGGATGAGGTGGTTGGATGGCATCATTAACTCAATGGACATGAGTTTGAACAATCTTCAGGAGATGGTGAAGGCCAGGGAAGCCTGGCAACCTGCAGTCCATGGGGTTGCAAAGAGTTGGACATGACTGAGCAACTGAAACAAATTTGTGTCTTTAATCATGTGTTATCCAAAGAGTGACTAGAAAAGCTGTAAATTGAGATTAATGGAAAGAAGCTGTAAATAATAGCAAAGATCTGCATTGTGTCAGGCTCTGAGCTGGTGCTTTTTATACAGTTATTCATTTAATTCTCACAATAGCTACCATGTAGGTATTATTCTCCCTGTTTTACAGATGAGTCCATAGGGTTGCAGGGTTGGACATGACTGAAGTAACTTGGTAGGCATGTACGCAACTGAAACTTCTACCGCTTATGAAAAGAATTCCGTGGCCTGATGTTCAAGGCATAGCTGATTGGTTTTAGGAAGTCATTTAATTTCTCTGAGCCTCAGTCTCCTCAGTTTTAGAATGGGGATAACGACTATACTGATTTTCACCTCCTTGCAGGATTATCGCAAAGACTAAATGAGGGTATGTTTAGGATGACCATGTTTTAAGCGACTGAACTGAACTGAACTGAAGCTCTACAAATATTGTTTATTTTGTAGTCTACAGGAGAAATTTGAGCTTCCCTGGTGGCTCAGCAGTAAAGAATCTGCCTGCCAATGCAGGAGACACGATCCCTGGGTCAGGAAGATCCCCTAGAGAAAGAAATGGCAATCCACTCCAGTATTTCTGCCTAGGAAATCCCAAGGACAGAGGAGATTAGAGGACTAAAGTCCACGGGTCGCTAAGAGTCGGACATGACTTAGTGACTAAACAACAACGACAACGACACTGGAGAAACTTAACGTCAGATTTTGAAGTTTCTCAATTTGGGTAGAAGCTCTTTCACACGCAACTTCTCAGTTATTCAGAGCAGAAATAATGCTCCCAGTCCCCTGAGAGACCATTTTCTTCTTTTTTAAGTATTCAACTTTCTCTGCGGTGCTGTTTGCAGGTAGGCAAGCCTTAACCAAGTTTCTGTTCCTCAAATCAGTTTCTTAATTTGCATTGGGGGAAGTGTTGCATAAGCTCATTTTAGTGTTGCCCAGCCTTTCATAAATCTTTCATAGTGTTGTTGAAAGAGGCCTTGGTTGGTTGTCACGAGCCCAGCCTGGAGCTGAGCCTTGGCACTCAGCAGCCTTGTGATGATGGTCAGAAGCTACTGCAAGCTCCCCATCTGTAAGGCAATGAATGGGTGGGGCTCTTTCCCTAAGGGTACCTTGCTGTACAGCTTAAGAGTGACTGCAAAGGGTCTTAAGCAAAACTGCACATTGTCTGTAAAAGTTTGCATTTCAGCAACATGGTCTGCAGTGGAATCTATATTTAGTTACAATGGGATCATTCCTCTCCCCCCCCAACCCTTTTTTTTTGGTAGCTTTAGAACTTCCTACCTCGAACTATTTTTTATTACAGTTGTGCCCCCTTTTTGCTCTACTGATGCAGGTGAGATGCAAATATGCTTCTCGCAATTTTTGCTGGGGCTCCTGGCCGGAAATTGACAAATATAAAGATAGAACTGTTGTAGAAGTGCATATTGGAGCTGGCAGGCTATGGGGGCAAGACGTGTGAATCACCTCACAAGAAAAAATGGGGCAAATAGCTGGACAAGGAGGAAAGAAGATTTGAATTTTGAAGGAGGGCTGAGAAATGGGTTAGTTTCAGAGATCTCTGGCTCTGGGACTCAAAGACAGCACTGCTGACTTGAGTGTGGCCAGGTTAGGACTATATTTTAAAAGAAAAGTTAGATTATGACACCCCCCCCCCCCACGTAAAACTCTTCCATGGATTACCGTCTCACTTAAACATAAAAGAGTCCGTCCTTATACTGGCTGGCAAAGGCTCCCTGGTCTAAGCTTTGCTGTTTCTTCATCTTGTTTTCTGCCAGTCTTGCCTGTGCTCCCTGTGGGCCAACAACACTGGTTTCTCAGGGTTCCTTAGCAGGGTGCTGCCACAGGGCCTTGGCTCATGCTGTTTCCTCTGCCTGGAACACCCTCTCCCTTATCCAAGTGGCCATGTCACCTTCTTAGAGACATTTCCTGACCACCCACACTGAAAGAGCCAGTCTCACTCCCAGCTTTCTTTGTCCCCCTGCTCAAATTTATTTTGCTTTGTGGCGCTTACCACCACTTGACCTTGTACTATAAATGGGGCTGTTTGACGTCTGTCTCCTCCACTGGCCTGTGAGCATCTCAAGGAGCAGGAGCTTTGTGAGTTTCTCCATGGTGCCCTCGGGACGTAGTTCAGAGCCTGACACATTTGTAGAGTGAATGAATGAATGAGCAAATGAATGAATGAAGAGATGGATGGGGGAAAGGATGCTAGGCTTATCAGAAGGTCCATCTAGTCAAAGCTGTGGTTTTTCCAGTGGTCATGTATGGATATGAGAGTTGGACTATAAAGAAAGCTGAGCACCAAAAGAATTGATGATTTTGAACTGTGGTGTTGGAGAAGACTCTAGAGAGTCCCTTGGACTGCAAGAAGATCCAACCAGCCTGTCCTAAAGGAGATTAGTCATGAATATTCAGAGGAAGGACTGATGCTATAGCTGAAACTCCAATACTGTGGCCACCTGATGCGAAGAACTGACTCATCTGAAAAGACCCTGATGCTGGGAAAGATTGAAGGCAGGAGGAGAAGGGGATGACAGAGGATGAGATGGTTGGATGGCATCACCGACCCAATGGACATGAGTATGAGTAAGCTCCGGGAGTTGGTGATGGACAGGGAGGCCTGATGTGCTGCAATCCAGGGGTTGCAGAGTCGGACACAACTGAGCGACTGAACTGAACTGAACTGACTGAAGATTTGGGATCCACTTCTGGTTCCTCAGATTCCCCTCCGTCATCTTTGGCCTCTTATTTCCAAGTGTTTCTTTTTCTTTTTGTAATTGGAATATAATTGTTGTACAGTGTTGCATTCGTTTCTGCTATACAATAAAGGGAATCAGCTGTATGTATACATGTATCCCCTCCCTTTTGTACCTTCTCCTACACCTGCCCCCACATCTCACCCATCTAGGTCATCACAAGCTGAGCTTCCTGTGCTTTACAGCAGGTTCTCACTAGCTAGCTATTTTATGCAGGGTAGTATATATACTAAGATGTCGATCCTAACCTCTCAGTTTGTCCCACCCTTCCCTCACCTCCCCCCCGCTCCCGAGTCTACATGTCCATTCTCTACATCTGCATCTCTCTTCTTGCCTTGGAAATAGGTTCATCTTTACCATTTGTCTTGATTCTTCATATATGCATTAACATATGAGATTTGTTTTTTTTTTTCTGATTTACTTTACTTTGTATGACAGAATCTAGGTCCATCCACATCTCTCTAAATGACCTTAATTCGTTCCTTTTCCTTGTATTTCTGGGTTCTGCTTTTTCCTCTTTTTTTTTTTTTTTTTTTTTTGCTTACCTAGTCTTGGTGAGAAATTTCCTTACCCCATCCTGGTTCCATGGCTCCTCCCTGGTCAAGTGGTGGCTGTGAGGAGGAAGTAGAGCAATTCAGGTGCAGGCAGAGGTTCAGGGTCCAGCAGACAGGATGCTATAGCTAAGGCTAAGTCACCAGAGGCCTCAGGATATCAGAGGCGAAGCATTAACTGATCGGCTCTTTAATCCAGCTGCCCCAGGTCTGAGTCAGAGCCGTGAGAACAGTGGGACAGGCACCCAGTGTCAGTGGAAAGGACATGGTCCAGAGCCCAGAGGCCTCTGGTCGTATTCTGACCCTCAGTTAATTTCTACAAAGCTTATAAAGGTATGACTCTTATAGATCATCTACTGTATGTTGTTGTCTTCAAAATACGACAGTTTGAAGTGAAATCAAGTGGAGTCACTCAGTTGTGTTCGACTCTCTGTGACCCCATGGACTGCAGCCTACCAGGTTCTTCCATTCATGGGATTTTCCAGGCAAGAGTACTGGAGTAGGTTGCCATTTCCTTCTCCAGGGGATCTTTCCAACCCAGGGATCAAACCTAGGTCTCCCGCATGGTAGGCAGACGCTTTACCCTCTGAGCCACCAGGGCAGCCACCAAGTAGTAAGACAGTCCCAGTCACCAAAAATCATACCAACGTAACTCAAGTTTGTTTCATCTATTTCTTGAACTCCAGGAAACCCATAATCACCGTAGCTCTCAAAATCCTCCTTTCCTCTCCTGTTCACTGCAGATATACAACACAGGTGCAGTTTTTAACAACACCCCATCTGAAATACTCCCCTGGTCCTGCCCCTGCACACCTCCTGTATTCCTTCTCCCTTCCCCAATCCTCTAGCTCAAAAGACTTGTCTTGGAGGAAAAGGAAGGGAAAAGATGGAACTTTTCCTTAGGGATCATAGGGACGAAGTCCAGTTTCCTCACCTGGGAAAAATAGCAAAACCCACCTCCCAGAAGTGTGGAAGGATCAACTGAGCGAACGCGCAGGGAGCAGGGATCTCCATCAAAACAGAGAAAACAGTTTTCTGTGTATTTTCCTTCCTCTCTGCTGCGGTTGCCCCCAGGATGCGTAGAAGCAGAAAGGGATACCGCTGACCCCAATGAAAGAATGATCTGGATGCTTAAGATCTTGAAGGATGTTAGGGCAAGGTGTGGGGGAAAGCAGAGTCCCTGGAACAGAGCATGGGTGGTGGGGAGCAGGAAGGACCCACCTCTTTAGCCTCCCACAGTCCCAACAACGTGGGACAAACACTTGAGACTCGGGCTCTTTTAATGAGAAGAGATGGGCGGAATGGGAAGAGACCACCCTCTCGTGACCAAGGTTGAGCTCAACTGAGGGAATCTCCCTCCGCGCCGGGTTAGTGGACCCAGCCACACATGTGACCCCCGCGTGTGACGCAAGGGCTACAGTTTGCCCTGGGTCTGATAATCCAGGTTTATCTCTTTTCTTTCCTATTGGTAAAATGTCAGCTTTTATTATCTCGCGCTCCCAGGAAGGGGCGTGGCCCCAGCCTTCGGGACATGTCTGTCGGTCCTGCGACGTCGCTCCCCCGGCTGGCACCACAGGTGTCCCTGCTCCAAGGCTGGCTGGCGTCTGTGGCCTCGAGGAGGGAGATGGTAGAAACCAGGCTTTTCAGCCAGTGCAGAAATGGAGTGGAAGCTGCGTCGAGCATCCCGGGCTGGCGTCTGTGGCCTCGAGGAGGGAGATGGTAGAAACCAGGCTTTTCAGCCAGTGCAGAAATGGAGTGGAAGCTGCGTCGAGCATCCCGCCTGGGTGTTAGGCAGGGAGGCCGTGGGGTAGGGAGCGCAGGTTCCTCTTCCTTCACAGGGCAGCGGGGAGGGTAGGAAGGGGCTCCTTGTGGTTTGTTTGCCAAACGAAAGTGGTTGACTCCTTATTCCTGTCTCTCCTTCGCCTGCCCCTCTTCTCTCACCATCAGGATGAACTATGGTTAACCATAACTTATTTGCCTGGTTTTATATATATATACGTATATATGGTGCTTCCTGGGGTTTCCCTGGAGGCTCAGATGGTAAAACTTCTGCCTACAATGCGGGAGACCTGGGTTTGATCTCTGGGTTGGGAAGATCCTCTGGAAATGGCAACCTACTCCAGTACTCTTGCCTGGAAAATTCCATGGATGGAGGAGCCTGGTAGGCTACAGTCCATGGGGTCGCAGAGAGTCGGACCCGACTGAGTGACTTCACTTTGACTATGGTGCTTTCCATGGACAGAGGAGCCTGGAGGGCTACAGTCCATAGGGTTGCAAAGAGTTGGACACACAACTGAAGTGACTTAGGATGCATGCATGCACGCATGCATGGGGCTTCCCTGGTGGTGCTAGTGGTAAAGAACCCGCCTGCCAATGCAGCAGTCGTCAGAACTGTGAGTTCGACCCCTGGGTCTGGAAGATCCCCTGGAGGAGGACATGACAACCCACTCTGGTATTCTTTCCTGGAGAAGCCTATGGACAGAAGAGCTTGGTGGGCTACAGTCCACAGGGTCACAAAGAGTCAGACACGACTGAAGCAACTTAGTGTACACACACACACACACACATATATATATATCAAAGAAACAAAATTTTGCAGGTTGAATAGAGGTCCCATTGATCCTTCGCCAGTCCCTGCATCCTCTCCTCTTTCTAAGATAATCTGTGGTATAAATTTGCCAAGTATCCTCTGGCCCATTAAAAATATGTATTGTATACTTTTATATATGTTCTCCATGAACAAAATATAACATTATTTTATATGTTTATAAAACATAATATACTATATTGGATGTTCATTTAGAAATGTGCTTTCACTCAATACTAAATTTTTTTATATAATTTTATTTATATATGATAGCTCAGTTGGTAAAGAATCTGCCTGCAATGCAGAAGACCCTGGTTGGATTCCTGGGTCGGGAAGATCCGCAGGAGAAGGGATAGGCTACCCACTCCAGTATTCTTGGGCTTCCCTTGTGGCTCAGCTCGTAAAGAATCTGCCTGCAATGCAGGAGACCTGGTTCGATGTCTGGGTTGGGAAGATCCCCTGGAGAAGGGAAAGGCTACCCACTCCATATTCTGGCCTGGAGAATTCCATGCACTGTATAGTCCACGGGGTTGCAAAGAGTCGGTCACGATTGAATGACTTTCACTTTCACTTTGGCTGTGCTGGGTCTTTGTTGCCCCATGGGCTTCTCTCTAGTTGTGGTGAGCAGGGGCTACTCTCTAGTTTGGTGTGTGGACTTCTCACTGTGGTGGCTTCTCCTGTTTCGGAGCTCCGGCTCTAGGCACACTAGCTTCAGTAGTGGTGGCACATAGGCTCAGTAGTGGTGGCTCCCAGGCTCTAGGGCACAGAATCAGTAGTTGTGGCACTCAGGTTCAGTTGCTCTGTGGCATGTGGGATCTTCCTGGATCAGGGATCGAACCTGTGTCTCCTGCATTGGCAAGCAGATTCTTTACCACTGAACCACCAGGGAAGCCCCAATACTACATTTTTGAGAGCCAACCACAGAGAGAGAGAGAGAGAGAGAGAGAGAGAGAGAGAGAGAGAGAGAGAGAGAAGGATCTAGCTAATGTCTTTCTATTGCTTTCTAGAATTCTGTCCTATGGACATACCAAATTTTTTTTTTCTGTTTCTGTACTGATGTTTAGATTGTTCCTGGTGGTGTTGAACATACAAACACCACTGCAGTGAGCCTCCTGGTCCAGCTTTCCTTGAACATGCAGTCACAATCTTGGTCCTCATTTTTGCTCTGCAGTGGTTCACAAATGAAAGGTTCACTGCAGCTCCAAAAGCAACAGCCAGGTGTTCTGGCTGTGTCAGAACATCTACCTGCCTCAGTTTTCTGCATCTGGACCCCTCATGATTTATAAGAATGGCTTTGCAGCACATTTTATTTTCTGATGAGAAGAGGGTTACTGTTACAATTCTTTCAGTCACCTAGGGCAGAGGCTCAGGACTTTTTTTCAACATGGGAGGCAGAAGGCAGCCAGAGGGATACATTTTGGTCTTGTGGGTCCTGGGTTAAGCAAGATTAGAAGACTGATGAAGATGAGACCTTGGCTTTCCTGTTGCAGGGCTGACCTACCCAGGAAGATGTGACCTCTCAGGAAACCTGCCTACCTCTTGGGACTATCCTGTTTATTTGTGCAGGAGGCCAAGGAAACTAATGGTTTGGGGAAAGTCCTGTTGAGACAAACCTAACTTGTTTACAATTTAGTGAGAGTCATCCTGGGAAGCACTATTTGGAGCAATCATGTTCAATCTCACTTCTAACCTAATGAATGTCAATGTCATGGCATCACCTGTTTCTACTACTAAACTCACTGACATCTGGATTGATAGGTGCCAAGAGCTCTTTGCCATTCACTAGTTCTTATGCCTTGTGACAATTCTCCAGGGCAGATAAAGACGTCCAGTTTAGAGACGAGGAGGATGAGATCTGAAGATGCAAAGTCTCTTCCCTGGGGCCAGATGCTTTTTTTAAAAATTATTTACTTATTTATTTTTGGCTGCACTGAGTCTTCGTTGCTGTGCATAGGCTTTTTGTTGTTGCGGCGAGTGGGGACTTTGCTGTGATGTGCAGGCTTCTCACGGTCGTGGCTTCTCTTGTTGCAAAGCACAGGTGCTAGGTGCTCGGGCTACAGTAGTTGTGGCTCATGGGCTTCGTTGCTCCATGGCATGTGGACTCTTCCTGGACCAGGGATCGAACCTATGTCCCCTGCATGGGCAGGCGAACTCCCATCCACTGTACCACCAGGGAAGTCTTGGGGCCAGATGCTTTTCACCAGAGCCAGGGAAATATATTAGAATTTCCAGTTTTTAATTATTTGCTTTTTCTACAGGCCATGCAGACAGTTAGGCACATTTAAGGGTCATGAGCTTTTCAGTGGATACCAACTCACACACACACACACACACACAGTATAGGCATTCTGCCCCCTGAAAAGCCTGCTTCTTGCTAGGTCCATGATGCATCTTTGACATCTCTGCTTTCGTATTCATTGTACCAAGGGCTTCTCCCCCTGCCCCCTCTTGTCACTGCCAGACAAATTTCCTAAACACAGTTTGTGTGGTCAGACCCATGCCCAAAGTCTGCAGGATAAGTGATGTGAAGAAAAGTAATTTGTATATTCAACTGGCAGGGGGGCAGGGCAGGGAGTCCATTTCATTATTTCAGAAAGCAATTTGGGATCATCTAGAAAAGTTGGAGGCATATTGCCACCCAGATGCTCTCACACAGGTCCGACAGGAAACAGGCATAAGAATGCCCTTGTCAACATTTTTGTTAGGGGAAAAAATAGGTATTAACCCAAATGTTCATTAAGAAGAGAATGGATGGAAAAGTGCAGGCTATGTTCATTCAATGGACCACGGCAGGAAAGAGCAGCAAAGATACATGAACTTGAGCTGATGTATCATTATGGATGGATCTTCGAAACATGAAGTTGAATGAAAAAAGAATGTCACAGAAAAATAAGTACAACCTGGTTACATTGATATAATGTTCACTAATCAGTAAACTAAGCAATATATAGAGAGGAACATGCCTGTAGTTAAACTTCCAAATCAGATTGGTGGTTCCCTTCGATGGGGAGGGAACGAGAGAGACTGGGGAGAGGTTGGTGAGGGTTTCCACTACATGGGTGATGTTCAATTTCTTAAGTTGTTTGAATCTTTAAATCTTGCATCTGCTGTGCACACACACACCCGACATATACATAACATGTATTCTTTATTTTGTACGAAATATTTATTAATAGTAATAGAAAAATATACAAATAAACTACCTCGATGAGACTATCATTTCCATAGCATCTACTTTTCTCTGTCCAATTTAAAGGCCATTCACAGTTTGACCCCTCCAGCCTTATTACATCAGTGTACAATACCATCACTTTAAGCCAGGGAGAATCCCAAGTGCTTTCCATTGTTTTACTATGTTTAATCCTGACAAGAATTCTACAAGACAAATGCTGTGATCAACCACAGTTTCTGTGTGAGGAAGCTGAGGCCCAGAGAGATGAAGTAACGTGCTGAAGTTCAGGTGGCTAGGAGATGCCAGAGGTTAGAAGCTTTACAGTCTGATGTCAGAGTTTAAATGTCGCTGATTCCACACCCCACCTCCAGCCCCTCACCCCCACCCCCAGCTTTCCCCTCCTTGTTACTTGTGCCCATCTTCTCACTGTTTCATATGTGGCCCCTTTCCCACCCGTGCCTTCACACGTCGGGTGCTTTGATGTTTTCCGAGAACATGCAATGGACCCGGGACCATGAAATCCTCGCTTTAAAAAAAGAGAGAGTGTGCCACGGTCAAATAAATGGAGCAAACTTTGAAGAGGAAAGCCCACTCTCAGGGAATTACAGCAGTTATCAGTTATTAGACAATCTAAGGGGTCCTGGCTGATTAACTTTGCTCAGCCTAGCAATTTCCAAACTTTTAAAACCCCAGAACCTTTTTTCTCCCAGTAACAATATTTGCTATTCCACTGGATCAGTGCTCCAAGGAACCGACTTTGGGAAATACAGACGAGCACTAATCTAATCATCCCTCTGCTTTTCCAGCTTTTATTTTGTCCTTTCTTCTCTGAACCTTACAATCCTGGTTTGTATTAGGAACCTTAGCTCTGTTTTATATACAGATACACACCAAGCCAGTTTGCTTTAAGAATTTCTCTTGTAGGCTAGCCTTTTATTCCTCAGTGGAGTATTAAATTCTTGTGGGAAGGGACTACATTTTGGGCTTGTTTTTGTTACTGTTTAGTCAGTAAGTCATGTCCAACTCTTTGCGACCCCATAGACTGAAGTCTGCCAGGCTTCCATGGAATTTCCCAGACAAGAATACTGAAGTGGGTTGCCATTTCCTTCTCCAGGGGTTGAACCTGCATCTCCTGCATTGCAGGCAGATTCTTTACCGCTGAGCCAGTGCGGTTATTGTGGGTTATCTTTCTGCTTGTCTAGGCCACCAGCTGTGACTACAGTGCTAGGCACTTGGTAACTTCTCAAAATACAGAGAAAGAAGGTAGTGACTAGAGTGATTTTTTTTTTTTTCTCTTTTTGACCTTTATTTTTTTTTTAATTTAATTTTTTTTTAAACTTTACAATATTGTATTAGTTTTGCCAAATATCGAAATGAATCCGCCACAGGTATACCCGCGTTCCCCATCCTGAACCCTCCTCCCTCCTCCCTCCCCTACCCTCCCTCTGGGTCGTCCCAGTGCACCAGCCCCAAGCATCCAGTACCGTGCATCGAACCTGGACTGGTGACTCGTTTCATACATGATATTATACATGTTTCAATGCTATTCTCCCAAATCTCCCCACCCTCTCCCTCTCCCACAGAGTCCATAAGACTGATCTATACATTGGTGTCTCTTTTGCTGTCTCGTACACAGGGTTATTGTTACCATCTTTCTAAATTCCATATATATGCGTTAGTATACTGTATTGGTGTTTTTCTTTCTGGTTTACTTCACCCTGTATAATAGGTTCCAGTTTCATCCATCTCATTAGAACTGATTCAAATGTATTCTTTTTAATGGCTGAGTAATACTCCATTGTGTATATGTACCATAGCTTTCTTATCCATTCATTTGCTGATGGGCATCTAGGTTGCTTCCATGTCCTGGCTATTATAAACAGTGCTGTGATGAACATTGGGGTACACTTGTCTCTTTCCCTTCTGGTTTCCTCAGTGTGTATGCCCAGCAGTGGGATTGCTGGAGAAAAGGGAACTCTTTTACACTGTTGGTGGGAATGCAAACTAGTACAGCCACTATGGAGAACAGTGTGGAGATTCCTTAAAAAACTGGAAATAGAGTGATTTTGGGAGAATATCAAATGTTTATAACAGGAATTGGGTGTTAAAGCTTTGTGTTCAGAGGTCTCTGGATACGTCCCATCTTCTGAGAGATGCTCCAGAGAACACAGCACATGCCTGTTCATCAAACTGAGATTCAGCAGTGGGGGTGGCGTGGCAGTGTTTCTCAGTGATGGGACTACTGGATTACACATGGGTCAACTCTGTATAGCGCAGGCCTTCCTTGAATATTTCAGGATGTTTAACATCTCCTATTCCTAAATGTCAGTAACCACCCTAGGTCATTTCATGAATTAAAAATGTTCTCATGCATTTTCAAATGTTCCCTGACAGGGTGGTAATGCTCTCAGTTGATAGTTCAATAGGCTCAGTGTAGGGTTAGACTAGGTCTTGGGGTCCTAGGACTAGGGACAGCTGTGAGCCTGGGAAAACAAGCCAGTTAGCCCTAGGAGTGAGAAGATGGAGTCTATAGAGGTAGACCTGAGAAGGACATGATATTTGTTGTTGTTGATAAAAATGGAAATTATTTTCTAAGTCTTTTTTGTAATAGTTTATACAATGTTCTTCCATTCTCCCAACCATCTTTTCTCTTTTTTCCTTCCTTCATCTCAGTTTTATTCTGCTTCCTTTTTCCCATTATCACTACCCTGGCTAAGGAGCTTGTGGTTTCCTTGATTTTTTTTTTTTCCTCTTGGCCCACAGCACAGCACGCAGGGATCTCAGTTCCTGGACCAAGGATGGAACTCGCGCCCCCAGCAGTGAGAGCTCAGTGTTAACCACTGGACCTCCATGGAAGTTCCTGATAGATTCAAGAGCTGCCCAAAGGGCTGTTTTTAATCCTGCCTTTTCCTGCCTCTGAATGCCTTACATGCATCTTTCAAAACCTCTGTTAAAGCTCAAACCTGATCATGAATGTCACTGTCAAGCTAATGAGCATTCTGGGGTCCCTACCGTCAACTCCTGGAAATAGTGCAGGACAGGGAAGCCTGGCATGCTGCAGTCCATGGGGTCGCGAAGAGGAGGACATGACTGAGTGACTGAACAGCAACAACCATCAACTCAGGGAAGGTCAAACCCAGGTGATGCTGAAGACCCTCAGTCAGCCCAGCTGGGGTTCTTGTCGTTTTATGTCCCAGCCCAAGCGTCTAACATTCTCTTGGTTTCAGGGTATTTCTTCTGTTCACCACTTGTTTCTGCAACCTCCAACCTCACCAAGGAGAATTCATACCCTTCTGTTTATACTGGGCTGGCCAAAACATTTATTCAGGTTTTCTGTACCATCTTATAGCAAAACCCGAATGAACGTTTTGGCCAATCCTATACATCTACATCCTTTAGATGCCACTCTACCCATGTATTGATAAAATATACAGGTAAATATGACCAGATTTCTCTTTTTTTTTTTTTTGAAATATGCAATTACTGATTTCATGTGGCAGTCCTATGTAGCAGATATTCTAAAGGTTTTGGTGCTTTTCATTCCTCTTTTAGCCATGAAATTGCTGCTTTTATTCTAGAACAGTACCTGGATTTGGGTAACTGGCAGTGGAAAAAAATTTCTCTCAAACATAAAGCTTTTTGTTTCTCTCATTCAACATTGCTTTCTTGAAAAATAAAATATGGGGTTTTATACCACAGGGATATTATTAGCTATGACAATTTAAATTGTTTTAAACATTGTTAATGGTCATCATGTGGGGTTTTTGTCCCAAGAGCATATTACAAAAATAAGAGAGAACTCTGATTCAATAATGGACAAAATCAGTCTAGTGGATATGCCCAGTCTGAACAGCAGAGGGCTCTCATGTCCATCACAAAAAACTAACTGCTTTTTAAAAGAGGCTTCGCATAGGTGTCTCTTGGACAGCAAGGAGATCAAACCAGTCAACACTAAATATTCATTGAAAGAATTGATGCTGAAGCTGAAGCTCCAATACTTTGACCACCTGATGCAAAGAGCCCATTCATTGGAAAAGACCCTAATGCTGGGAAAGATTGAGGGCCGAAGGAGACAGGGGCAACAGAGGATGAGATGGTTGGATGGCATTATCGACTCAAGGGACGTGAGTTTGAGCAAACTCCAGGAGATAGTGAAGGACCAGGAAGCCTGGCGAGCTGCCTGCAGTTCACAGGGTCACAAAGAGTCGGACAGGATTTAGCCACTGAACGAAACAACACACAGGTGTGCACACCCTATGACATCATCTGTTGCCTCTGCAGGTATAAGTTCCGACAGGTGTAATTCCTGTCTTTACAGCCACCATTGCCCAGGCCTTCTATTTCCCAGTGTGATTAATAGGAGCAAACTGTGACAGGGACAGTCTATGGGGAAGTGTTTAGGAAACTCTCAAGGAAGATATACAGGCCAGATATTATTATTATCAGTAAAGTTCCAGAAGTAATAACCTTGTCATGAGACAGCTATGAGGTTAAAAGCTAATAACACACAGAGGCTCTGAGAGCTGGCAGATGTTGTGCAGATGTGCATGTGTTACCGACACGCACGGGGTGCTCCACTGCTTCTCTGGGCCTGACCCCTCGCCAGAATTCCAGGCCTGAATCTCCAAAGTCCTGCTTGGAATTCCTCCCCGATGTCAAATAGGCATTTTAAAATTAATGGGGCTGAAATAAACTCTTGATCCTTCTCCACTTCCAAAAGAAAAATAACCAATTACTCCATCCCCGGTCTTCCCATTTCCATGAACGACACCATTATCATTTGGCCTGAGCTGATCAGGCCAAAAATCAAATCCTTGAGTCTGTTCTGTCTCCTCTTCCTCTAATCCCAGAAAAGGTCCTGCCCACTTTCCTGGGGAACATCCCCACCATGCCCTCTTTCTTTCACCCTCTCTGCTTCTGACCTAGCGAAGCCGCCATGATTGCTGGCCTGGTCTTCTGCCAGGAAGCTTCCTTGTGGTTCCCCTGCTCCCTAGCTCATCCTTTTCAACCAATTCCTCAAACACAGCCAGTGTTCTTTAAAAACAGTCGCATTGTGAAAGTGAAAATGATGTCACTCAGTCGTGTCCGACTCTTTGTCACCCCACAGGCTGTAGCCTGCCAGGCCCCTCTGTCCATTGGATTCTCCAAGCAAGAATACTGGAGTGGATTGCCAGTCCCTTCTCCAGGGGATCTTCCTGACCCAGGGATTGAACCCAAGTCTCCCACATTGCAGGCAGACTCTTTACTGTCTGAACCACCAGGGAAGCAACGTCACAGCATACCACTCCCTTAATCCACCATCACCCACCTAAACTTTCCCACAGCACTTAAAACAAAAGCCAAGATCCCTTCCCTGGCTTAGAAGTTGCCACCTGATGCCTCTCCTACCTTTGCAGACTCATCTTCTTATATATTCCTTCTCATACTCCAGGCCACACCTTCTTCCTGTAAATACTGCACAAGTAGGCTCCCCATCTTCATCATCTCCTTGATGCACCCGATTCTCAATTTAAATGGCATCTGCTCAAAGAAGCCCTTTGGATCTCCCAATCTGAAGCCGTGAGCCAGGCATTCTTTTTCACCCTGCCTGAACTCTCTATGAATGACTTATCACCAGCTGATATTACCTACAAATCACACCGTGCCCCTAACTAATAAAGCATCTACTTTCAAATCCCACCCATTGATATTAACCATATCAGAGCAATAGTCATATGTGATTGCACAATGGAAATGTCATCCACAAACCCTTAGTATAGCTGATCCACTCAGAGATGCAATGATTTCAGAATGGGGCGAGGAACCCATGCAAAATATGACTATAAATGTTTTATCCAGGGAAACTGGAAGAGGCTGACAGTGACATCACCAACGTACAACCAGACTTCTTACTTTAGAAATATCCCTGGTATGTTTCATTGTTCATTGTTGTTGTTTAGCCACTAAGTTGTGTCTGATTCTTTTGTGACCCCATGGACTATAGCCCACCAGGCTCCTCTGTCCATGGAATTTTCTAGTCAAGCATATTGGAGTGGATTGCCATTTCCTTCTCCAGGAGATCTTCCTGACCCAGGGATTGAATCCAAGTCTCCTGCATTGGCAGGCAAATCTTTTACCACTGAGCCACCTGGGAAACCCTTCATGTGTTCATTCCTTTAATTAATTGTCAGAAAGCATTCATTGCACATGTGTGCATATGCTCAGCCACTGTGTCATGTCCGACTCTTTGCAATACATGTAGCCTTCAGAATTCTTTAGAAGTATCTCTGGTATATTTCATGTACTCGTTGTTTAGCCACTAAGATGTGTCTGACTCTTTTGTGACCCCATGGACTGTAGCGTGCCAGACTCTGTCTATGGCATTTCCCAGGCAAGAATACTGGAGTGGGTTGCCACTTCTTACTCCATGGGATCTTCCTGACCCAGAAATTGAACCCGAGTCTCTTGCATTGGCAGGAGGATTTTTAACTACTGTGCCACTTAGCACGCCTCCACTGAACATCTACACTATGCCAAATTCTGAGAAAATCATGACAAATCAACTCCCCCAAGGGCAACTTTACAGTATTTTCTACCCTCCCAACTCCACCCCTCTCCCTTTTATTAAGAACATGGTAGGTGAATACATAAATTCACATAAACACTTCTAAGCCTGTTCCTAAATATGTGTATTTGTTATTTGGGAGCCTGCTACAATTACTAGGCAGTTGAAACCTTCATGGTAATTATTTCTAGTGACAACTTTAACCAATATGTAGTCTTTGTAGTGGTAAAGAATCCCCCTACTGATGCAGGAAATGTGGGTTCAATCCCAGGGTTGGGAAGATTCCCTGGAGAAGGAAATGGCAACCCACTCTAGAATCCTTGCCTGGAGAATCCCCTGGAAGGAGGATCCTGGCGGGCTGCAGCCCATGGGGTCACAAAGAGTCGGACATGACTGAGTGACTAGGAACATGTGCACATTAAGAGCCTCTAAGCTTCTTTCTGCTTATTAGCTGTGTTGCTTCAGCAAGTGACATGACCTCTCTATGTTTCAGTTTCCTCACGTGTTAGTAGGTAACACAAAGTACCGGCCCCATAAGATCGTTGTAATGATGAAACTAGTGAACGTTATGTAACGCATTTGCAATAGAACCAGGCATAGAGAAATAGTATACATAGATTAGAGCCTCCAGAAGGTGGCTCAGAGGGTAAAGAACCTGCCTGCAATGCAGGAGGCCTGGGTTCGATCCCTGGGTCGGGAAGATCCCCTGGAGAAGGGAATGTCTACCTGCTCCAGTTTTCTTGCCTGGGAAATTACATAGACAGAGGAGCCTGGTGGGCTATAGTCCAAAGAACTGGACACACTCTGGGAGCAAGTCCTGGTGGCTCAGTCAGTAAAGAATCTGCCTACAATTCAGGAGACTGGGTTTGATCCGTGGGTCAGGAAAATCCTCTGGAATAGGAAATGGCAACCCACTCCAGTATATTTGCCTGGGAAATCCCATGGACAAGAGGATCCTGGCAGCCTACAGCCTGTGGGAGTACAAGAGTTGGATGGGACTGAGCAACTAAATTCTCACCTTGTATAAAGATTAGGTATTAATGCCATCACCACCACCACTGTCACCACCAGCATCGTCACCAGCATTGGCAGCAGGAGCAGCCATGGAATTTTCCCTCTGTCGTGAGAAGATCTTCAAGCAGAATTTGATTAGTTTCTCCTTACCCTCCCCGTTTCCCTCAGTCAATTCAATCTCAGATGAGTTCGCTGCCTAGTAACATCACCAGAGGGCAGACTACGGAAGGAAAATGTGATCAAAGTTAATACGGGGAAGAATTTTACTAGATGTTTTAAATTTTGGAGTTGCCTGAGTATAAATGCCTCTAGACAGCTCCCCAAACCATGCTTTATAGACTCCTAAAGCAGTTCTTTTTTTTTTTTTTCTTATTTCTTGGTCACAGTGAGTTTCTCTCATTGAGTTAAATACATATGGTTTGGAATACAGTTAAGTCCCCTACATACAAATGAGTTCCATTTTGAGAGTGCGTTCGTAAAGCCAATTTTTTTGCAAGTCCAACAAAGTTAGCCTAGGTACCTACTCAACTAACACAGTCGTGCATATAGGACTGTACTATGACAGGTTTATAATACTTTTCACCCAAATAATACATGAAAAACAAGCAAAGTATAAAGAAACCTTAAAAAATATATTTATTTATTCATTTGTCTGCACTGGGTCTTTAGTTGTAGCGTGTGAACTCTTGCTGCCTGTGGGATCTAGTTCCCTGACCAGGATTTGAAACCAGGGGACCTGCATTGGGAGCGCAGAGTCTTAGCCACTGGGGCAAATAGGGAAGTCCCAAGAAAACATTTTTAATCTTACAGTCCAGTACTTTGAAATGTACAGTAGTATTGGGCTTCCCTGATGGCTCAGAGGCAAAGACTCTGGCTGCCAGTGCAGGAGACTCAGATTCGATCCCTGGGTTGGGAAGATCCCCTGGAGAAGGAAATGAAAATCCACTCCAGGATTCTTGCCCAGAGAATCCCATGGACAGAGGGGCCCGGTGTGCTACAGTCCATGAAGAGTCTGACATGACTTAGGGGCTAAAATAACAACACTACCACAACTGGCACACTACACAGGGGCCCGAGCTCACCTTGAAAGCTTGCGACTTGGAGGTTTCTATGGAGGAGACTTACTGTATTTGAACCCAATGTTTCCCTCTTTGCTGTAGATTCTGAAATGTTTTACAAAATATGGGGAAATGGAATTTGATATGTCAATTGCACTTTTTTCCTGCCAAAAAGCTATTTCGATTTAGTCTTTAGTCGCAGGCAGAAGAAGTCCAGAGCAAGAGGGTTTACGTTTCTCAGCCTGCACACATGTGCCACGGGGCCACCCTTGTCCCCATCTCTTGCCCTCGGAAGGCCCAGTTCATAGACTGAGGTGCTCTTCCTTGCCGAGTTCAGAGGCAGGCTGGGTGCCTTCTCAACACAGCACTTCAGTCAACTTCCAGCAATCAATGGCACTTGAGAGAAAACCAATTTGGTATCCCTGAAATGTTCTCCACACTTTTATCACTCCCTGTTCAAAGTACAGCGTTTGGGCCTCTATTTTAAGAAGCGTGTTTGTGCAGTGATGCTTAACAGGGCAGTTCCACTCTTGCAGTGTTTTGGAAATGTGCAAGACTTTTTTTTTTTCCGCTGTTATTTTATTTTTTTTCTGTCATCACTGTCTTTTGTCTTTCGTTTTTATGTGTGTGGTAAAACACACGTTATACAAAATTTACGAACAAAGCTAGTGGAGGTGATGGAATTCCAGTTGAGCTATGCAATTATTTTGGATATATATTCAGAAGTACAATTGCTGGTGCATATGGTAATTCTAAGTTTTGTTTTGTTTTCCAAGCAACTGCACTTGTAAGTGTACAGTTCAGCAGCACTAAGTACTCAGTGTGGTACAACCGTCACCACTATCATCTCCAGAACTTTTATCTTCTCAAACTGAAGGTCTGTGTCCATTAAACTTTAACCCCGCGATCTGCTCCCACAGTCTTTGCCTACTTTAGATGCCTCATGGACGTGGAGTCATACAGTACTTGTCATTTTGTGAATGGCTTGTTGCCCTTAGCATGATTTTTTCAAGGTTCACCCATGCTGTAGCTTGGATCAGAATTTCATTCCTTTTTAAAAGCAGGGTAAATGCATGTTCACTGCAGGTATCTACCATGTGTTGTTTATCTGTTCCTTGGTAGGTAGACACTTAGATTATTTCCACTTTTTGACTGTTGTGAATGCTGCTGCTATGAATGTGGCCATATAAATATGTTTGAGATTCTACTTTCAGTTACTTTGGATATATATTCAGAAGTACAATTGCTAGTGCATATGGTAATTCTATATTTTGTTTTGTTTTCCAAGCAACTGCCATGGTGCTTTCTCACTAGCAATGCACAATGGTTCCAATTTCTTCATATCTTTGTGGGAATTTGTAGTCACAATGACTAAGGACATACCTGGCACTTAGTAGGTAGATGCCTGGATTGCTAGCCACCCTGCAAAGAGTGAGGTGTCCTTCAAAATGAAGAATTGGCCCCCAGCCTGCATTATTTTTGAATATCTTGTTGATCATTCGCATAGGCGAAAAATTTGTGGATAGTGATCAAGTCATAGAACTGAATTCCACATTATATGCAATGCAAATTATTTTTTACACACTTTTAATATATAAAAAAGATCTTCACCACCCAGATAATCACTATGGTATGATCACTGACCTAGAGCCAGACATCCTGGAATGTGAAGTCAAGTGGGCCTTAGGAAGCATCACTATGAACGAAGCGAGTGGAGGTGATGGAATTCCAGTTGAGCCATTTCAAATCCTGAAAGATGACACTGTGAAAGTGCTGCACTCAATATACCAGCAAATTTGGAAAGCTCAGCAGTGGCCACAGGACTGGAAAAGGTGTTTTCATTCCAGTCCCAAAGAAAGGCAATGCCAAAGAATGCTCAGACTACCACACAATTGCACTCATCTCACATGCTAGTCAAGTAATGCTTAAAATTCTCCAAGCCAGGCTTCAGCAATACGTGAACCGTGAACTTCCAGATGTTCAAGCTGGTTTTAGAAAAGGCAGAGGAACCAGAGATCAAATTGCCAACACCCACTGGATCATCGAAAAAGCAAGAGAGTTTCAGAAAAACACCTATTTCTGCTTTATTGACTATGACAAGGCCTTTGACTGTGTGGATCACACTAAACTGTGGAAAATTCTGAAAGAGATGGGAATACCAGACCACCTGACCTGCCTCTTAAGAAACCTCTTATGCAGGTCAGGAAGCAACAGTTAGAACTGGACATGGAACAACAGACTGGTTCCAAATAGGAAAAGGAGTACATTGAGGCTGTATATTGTCCCCATGGTTATTTAACTTATATGCAGAGTACATCATGAGAAACGCTGGGCTGGAGGAAGCACAAGCTGGACTCAAAATTGCTGGGAGAAATATCAATAACCTCAGATATGCAGATGACACCACCCTTATGGCAGAAAGTGAAGAAGAACTATACAGCCTCTTGATGAAAGTGAAAGAGGAGAGTGGAAAAATTGGCTTAAAGCTCAAGATTCAGAAAACTAAGATCATGGCATCTGGTCCCATCACTTTATGGCAAATAGATGGGGAAATAGTGGAAACAGTGTCAGACTTTATTTTTGAGGGCTCCAAAATCACTGCAGATGGTGACTGCAGCCATGAAATTAAAAGATGCTTACTCCTTGGAAGAAAAGTTATGACCAACCTAGATAGCATATTCAAAAGCAGAGACATTACTTTGCCAACAAAGGTCTGTCTAGTCAAGGCTATGGTTTTTCCTGTGGTCATGTATGGATGTGAGAGTTGGACTATAAAGAAAGCTGAGTGCCAAAGAATTGATGCTTTTGAACTTTGGTGTTGGAGAAGACTCTTGAGAGTCCCTTGGACTGCAAGGAGATCCAACCAGTCCATCCTAAAGGAGATCAGTCCTAGGTGTTCATTGGAAGGACTGATGCTGAAGCTGAAACTCCAACACTTTGGCCACCTGATGCGAAGAGCTGACTCATTTGAAAAGACCCTGATACTGGGAAAGATTGAGAGCAGGAGGAGAAGGGGACAACAGAGGATGAGATGGTTGGATGGCATCACCGACTCGAGGGACATGAGTTTGGGTGGACCTTGGGAGTTGGTGATGGACGGGGAGGCCTGGCATGCTGCAGTTCATGGGGTCGCAAAGAATCAGACACGACTGAGCGACTGAACTGAACTGAATATGCAATGAATCCTATTCGGGCAACCATGTAAATTGAAAAAACATCACATTCTCTTGTGAGAGCATTACCAACAACTGTCACCATTTCTGAGAATCCCATCACTGATGGCAACAGTCTCATGGGATTTAAGTTGCCAGTGCAACACACCCATTTCATTTATTTATTTATTTGGCTGCAAAGCAAAGCCTGCAGGATCTTAGTTCTCCGACCAGGGATCGAACCCGTGCGCCCTGCAGTGGAGGTGCTCAGTCGTCTCTGGATGGCCAGAGAAGTCCCAACACACCCATTTTAGTCTGCAGTATTAACTGTCCTGTTCCTGGAGTTTTAATACATGGAAGGCAAGCATCTTCACCTCAGATTTACTGATGTCTTCTATTGTAGGCAAGCATGAGCATTTATGAAGATGTGGGTTGCCCATGCTATCTGCGGCTTTCAGGACAGTGAAATAGATGAGTGGAATATTTAATATGAGGATAACTTACTGGTATAGACAAAGGGTTGCTTTTCTTATCTCTGTTGAAAAGGGGGTTGCAATGAGTTAAATGTGCCACCTAAGAATTCATATGTTAAAACCTAATCCTCATATGATGGCATTAGAAAGCAGATCCTTTGGGAGGTATTTAGGTCACAAGGGTAGAGCCCCCATGATGGTATTAGTGTTCCTATAAAAGGGACCCCACAGAGCTCTCTCACTTTTCAAGTCCTGTGAGGTTACAGTGGAAAGATAGCTAGAAAGCAGGTTCACCAGACACTGCATCAGCGGGCACTTTGGGCTTGGAGTTTTCACCCTCCGGAACTGTGGGGAACATTTCTATCATGTATAAGCCACTCAGTCTATGGTGTTTCGTTACAGCAGCCTGAATGGGCTTCGCCGAGGCATTACGTGCTGGCCTTGCAGTAAGCTGAGCTTGGGTGGGGTGCGTATGCATACGTGTATGTGTTTGTAGCTTATTGGTTTTTTTCTAATTGTGACAACTGATTTGAGCCCATACATTTCCATTCTTTCCAAGTCCATACCCTGCCAAAAGAATAGATTTTTGAGAACATCCCCTAGGAGAGATGTTTCTCTGGCTCAGATGCCAGCTAAGATTCCCCGATGAGTTTGAAGGTACCAATGGACCCTCATTTCTACCAGTTTCTGACCAGCCATGAATTCTGGGTCTTTAAACAACTTTTAATTTTATAGAATCTCAAAATAGATGTATTTACTTATTTTTAAAAATTAATTTATTTTAATTGGAGGATAATTACTTTACAATATTGTGGTGGTTTTTGCCAGACATAGACATGAATCATCCTGAAATCTTAAAAGAGTTAGAAATGGGAAAGTGTTCAAAAACTCCTGTGTTAGCTAACAGGCTTCTGAATGTATTGCTGTGGTCCACAGAGGAGGCTGGACAAGGTAGCAAGGAGATGATGTATCAGCTACTGCAGCCTTAAAACAAAGCTGGTGTCTCTTTGGACTTTAAAATTGTTCCTATGCAGCTTATTTTATTTTTGTTTAATCAAATAAACAAGAGGGTTTTTTCCATGGAAACAAAAAAAAAAAAAAAGAAAAAAAAAGAAATGGCATGTCAAGAGTGAATCTACTTTGTTTGGCAAAATTAATTAATTCAACATATATTGATTTGCCTGTATTTTGTGCTGAACCTTGTTTGAGGTATGGGGGATAAGGCGGAGAACAAAATGAATTCCTTAAAAAAAGTATCAAAAGTCTGGAAAACAGGACTTTGCTGTTGGTCCAGTGGGAAGGCTCCAAACACCCAATGCAGGGGGCCCAGGTTTGATTCCGGGTCAGAGAACTAGATCCCCCAAGTCACAACTTAGACCTGTCACAGCCAAATAAATAAATATTAAAAAATTCTAAAACAGGCAAAAACTAAAAAAAAAGTCTGAAAACTGCATTCCTTTTTGATACAACTATCTCCTAGCTATTTATCCTATGGGAACCAATAGGAAAATGCAAAGATGGCTGAACAGGTATGCATTATTTATCAGATGAGAGTCAGTTCAGTTCAGTTCAGTCACTTATTCGTGTCTGATTCTTTGCGACCCCATGAATCACAGCACGCCAGGCCTCCCTGTCCATCACCAACTCCCGGAGTTCACTCAAACTCGTGTCCATCGAGTCGGTGATGCCATCCAGCCATCTCATCCTCTGTCGTCCCCTTTCCTGCCCTCAATCCCTCCCAGCATTAGGGTCTTTCCCAATGAGTCAACTCTTCACATGAGGTGGCCAAAGTACTAGAGTTTCAGCTTTAGCATCAGTCCTTCCAAAGAAATCCCAGGGCTGATCTCCTTCAAAATAGACTGGTTGGATCTCCTTGCAGTCCAAGGGACTCTCAAGAGTCTTCTCCAACACCACAGTTCAAAAGCATCAATTCTTTGGCACTCCGTTTTCTTCACAGTCCAACTCTCACATCCATACATGACCACTGGAGAAACCATAGCCTTGACTAGACGGACCTTTGTTGGCAAAGTAATGTCTCTGCTTTTGAATATGCTGTCTAGGTTGGACATAACTTTCCTTCCAAGGAGTAAGCGTCTTTTAATTTCATGGCTGCAGTCACCATCTGCAGTGATTTTGGAGCCCAGAAAAATAAAGTCTGACACTGTTTCCACTGTTTCCCCATCTATTTGCCATGAAGTGATGGGACCAGATGCCATGATCTTCGTTTTCTGAATCTTGAGCTTTAAGCCAACTTTTTAACTCTCCTCTTTCACTTTCATCAAGAGGCTCTTTAGTTCTTCTTCACTTTCTGCCATAAGGGTGGTGTCATCTGCATATCTGACGTTACTGATATTTCTCCCAGCAATCTTGATTCCAGCTTGTGCTTCCTCCAGCCCAGCATTTCTCATGATGTACTCTGCATAGAAGTTAAATAATCAGGGGGACAATATACAGCCTCAATGTACTCCTTTTCCTATTTGGAACCAGTCTGTTGTTCCATGTCCAGTTCTAACTGTTGCTTCCTGACCTGCATAAGAGGTTTCTCAAGAGGCAGGTCAGGTGGTCTGGTATTCCCATCTCTTTCAGAATTTTCCACAGTTTAGTGCGATCCACACAGTCAAAGGCTTTGGCATAGTCAATAAAGCAGAAATAGGTGTTTTTCTGAAACTCTCTTGCTTTTTCGATGATCCAGTGGGTGTTGGCAATTTGATCTCTGGTTCCTCTGCCTTTTCTAAAACCAGCTTGAACATCTGGAAGTTCACGGTTCACGTATTGCTGAAGCCTGGCTTGGAGAATTTTAAGCATTACTTGACTAGCGTGTGAGATCAGTGCAATTGTGCGGTAGTTTGAGCATTCTTTGGCAGTCTGTAATCAACTTTTACTCTCAGTAAAACCTGGGAAAAAGTCTAGCTGGTTTTTACTCTAAACCAAGAAAAAAAGTCTAGCTGGTTTTTACTCTCATCAGATGAGATCATCAGATGAGAGTAAAAACCAGGAAAAAGTCTAGCTGTTAAGCAACAGAGGCCTGCTTGAGTTATGATACACCTTTGTATATTGGCGAACTACACAAGCATTAAAGTTAAGTTTATATTTATTAAAATGGTAGAGCAAAAGTGACGTATATTTTGTGAAAAAGTTGGTTATAGACTGTGTATTATCTACTTCAAAAACTTTTATATATTTATATGTGTATGTTTTTCTTTTTTAAGAAGCTTTGGAAGGATATGCACCAGTGGGGGGGAGGGTGAAACTGAAGTTTCATCAAATTCCCATTCTCTTTTCTGTTTCCAAAACTTTTTACAACAATCAGGTATTAAGTATGCAATTTCAAAGTGAATATACTTTCCACAAACATCTAAAATAAACAAAATTCATCTGTATACTTGCTATATTCGATTGCTAGGGTTGCCGTAAAAATGCACCACAGACTTGTAGCTTAATAGAAATTAATTTTCTCACGGTCCTGGAGGCTGGAACTCTGAGATCAAGGTATCAGCAAGGTTGGTTTTTTCTGAGTCTTTTCTCCTCGGCTTATAGAAGCCTGTCTTCTCCCTGTGTCTTCATGTGGTCCTGCCTCCGTATGTGTCTGTGTCCTAATCTCATCTTCCTGTGAAGACACCGCTCATACTGAGTTAGGGCCACTCTAATGATCTGATTTCAACTTAACTACCTCTTTAAAGACCTTGTATCTAAGTACAGTCACACTTTGAGGTCCTGGGGATCAGGCCTTCAGCACATGAATTTGTTCAGTCTCTAAGTCAAGTCTGACTCTTTGTGACCCCATGGACTGCAGCACGCGACGCCCCTCTGTCCTCTGCTAGTTCCCAGAGTTTTTTCAGTTTCACATCTATTGAGTCAGTGCTACTAACTATCTCATCCTTTGTGGTCCCTGTCTCTTTTTGCCTTCAATCTTTCCCAGGACTTTTCCAATGAGTCAGTTCTTCGCATCAGGTGGCCAAAGTACTGGAGCTTCAGCTCCAGCATCAGTCCTTCCAAGTCATACTGTCCATGGGGTTTTTGTGGTAAGAATATAGGAGTGGTTTTCATTTCCTCCTCCAGTGGACCACGTTTTGTCAGAACTCTCCACTATGACACGTCCATCATGTGTGGCCCTGCATAGCATGGCTCAGCTTTGCTGAGTTACACAAGCCCCTTCGCCATGACAATGCTGTGATCCATGAAGCTAAGCTAAGCTAAGTCGCTTCAGTCGTGTCCGACACTGCGACCCCATAGATGGCAGCCCACCAGGCTCCCCATCCCTGGGATTCTCTAGGCAAGAACACTCGAGTGGGTTGCTGTTTCCTTCTCCAATGCATGAAAGTGAAAAGTAAAAATGAAGTTGCTCAGCCGTGTCCGACTCTTAGCAACCCCATGGACTGCAGCCCACCAGGCTCCTCCATCCATGGGATTTTCCAGGCAAGAGTACTGGAGTGGGGTGCCATTTCCTTCTCCGGTGATCCATGAAGAAGCGGTCACAATTTAGCCCATAACACTTGCCTTCTAAATAAAATAAGGTCTAATTTTCACACGTGAAATACTTTCTGCTATAAAAACGTAATTACAGCCCGAAGCTACAATGATGCTAATAATTATTTTATAGCATGCTAAAAGTTGTTTTACACATTTAGACATAGATTCCCAAAATGTCACTGGTGATGTGAAGAAGATCCAAATGCATGCCCACAGAGCAGTTTCCTTTCCTAAAAGGTTCAGGATTTGCAGTATTTGAATTGAGTCATACTTTCTTCCTTTGAGGCCAGCAGTCAATCAACCCACATTTACTGGACTCTCACAGGGTGTGGCACATTTTACTAGCTGTGGAGCTGAATTAAAAATAAATAGAAGCTCAAATAATGCCCCGAAGGAACTTTTAATTTCTGGGGGACTCAGAACATTCCCACTGAATGTAAACACACCCATAATGACACATTTCATGTGGGGTTTAGAGACCAGCAATCTAATTTATTTGGTGAAGAGTGACATATTTTGTAATTAAGAGACCACAGAATAATGGTGTGAGCCGGGACTAGCCTGTAGCCCCTTGACTCCATGCCCAGTACTTTCCCCATCAGATCAGCCCTCCACCAACTCCAGCAAGTGCCCCCAACTGCAGTACTAAGTTGTGCACTAAATGCCTGGGGAGTTTAAGCAAATTAAAAAAAAAATCAGATCCTGGTGTTTAAGGAAGAGCATGTCAAGTGCATCTTGGAGGAGGGAGGAGTCAGGGAGGAGAGGAGCAGGGAGAGTGCTATACACCAGTCTTATGACTGATTATCCTCATAATCTAACAGTTTGCTCTGCTGAGTGGTACAGAAAGTAGGGAACTGATTTCAGGCCCAGAGAGGGAGATTGGTAAGGCAGGGCTGGGAGGTGGTGAAGTTGGGAGTGGGGCTGGAGTGGAAGTCGGAGGAAAGAGAGTTTCCCCCTGGGAAGTGTGGGTTGGGCCGTGTATAGTCACCAAGAGTGAGGCTGGTGGAAATAAGGGTTGCCAGAACCCCTCAAGTCCCATAGCTTGTTTCACTGCAAGTTATTTCTTGTATGGTTAAAAGGGCTTCCCTGGTGGCTCAGGCAGTAAAGAATCTGCCTGCAAAGCAGGAGACATGGGTTCGATCCCTGGGTCAGGAAGATCCCCTGGAGAAGGAAATGGCAACCCACCCCAGCATTCTTGCCTGGAGAATTCCATGAACAGAAGAGCCTATTGGGCTACAGTCCATGGGATTGCAAATAATGGGACATGACTGAGTGACTAACACATAGCATGGTTAAAAAAATGCAGGAGTTTCGGGTTCGATCCCTGGGTCAGCAAGATTCCTTGGAGAAGGAAATGGCAACCCACTCCAGTATTCTTGCCTTGGAAATCGCATGGACAGAGGAGCCCAGCGGGCTTTGGTCCATGGGGTCGAAAAGAGTCAGACATGGTTAACTGATGGAGCATGAGCAAATGAGCACGATGGTTAAGAGAAATTAAAATGTTCTCCTGGGGACACTGAAAAGTCCACAGGTGTTATTCCAGAGAGTCCAGGGCAGTTGAATGAATTCATTCTTCAGGACAAGTGTGTGAGTATGTGTGTGAATGCGTGTGTATTTGTGAGACAGCATGTGTGAGGGAGTGTGTTTGTGAGGAGTTAGGGTATATGTGCATGAGTGTGTGAGTGACTGAATAGTGCATGGGGGTGTGTAGAACGTGAGTGTGTGAGAGAGTGTACATGAGTGTGTGTATGAGAGATAGTGTGGGTTGGTGGGAATATGTATGTGTGTGACCACGTGTGTGTGTGTGAATGTGTGTGAGAGTGTGTGTTTCTATGTGAGAGTGAGTGTACGTGTCTGCACTTGGCCCTAGAGGTCCCTGTAATTGTTGTGCCTTGCAGGTGTAACACGATGAGTTGCATGCAGTGGCTTGAAACAACACAAAAGTATTCTCTTCTATTTCTGAAGGTCAGCGCTCCTAAGTGAGTTCTCAAATGACCTAAAATCAAGGTGTTCCTTTGGGAGACTCTAGGAGGGGGACTCCACCCCTTCCCTTTTCCAGTCTCCAGAGGCCGCCCCCATTTCTTGGTCTGCGACCCTTCTTCCATCTCCAAAGCCAGAAATGGCAGGCGGGGGCCTTCTCATGTCAAATACTCTGACCTGTTCTTCCACCCTTCTTCCACTTTTAAGGATCCTTGTGATTCCATCAGGTCCACTTGGATTATCCAGGATAATTTACCTTAAGGTCAGCTGAAGACAAGAGCCGGCACGTGGACACAGCAGGGGAGGAGAGCTGGGATGAGCTGAGGGCAGCACTGACATCTATACACTGCCACACGTGAGGCAGAGCCAGTGGGAGCCTGCTGTGACGATGGAGGGGTGGGGCCAGTGGCCGGGATCCAACAGGGCAGGGACACGGGCATGCGCACAGCTGAGTCACTTCACTGTACAGCAGAAATTGCTTGAAAAGCAATTATATTCCCCCCAAAACCAATTATATTCCTCCAAATTTATATTTTATATTAAAAAAAACTCAGTGGATTGGCAAACTTAATTCTATCCTTCTTAATTCTTAATCTTAATTGTTAGTCTTAATTCTATTCTTGAGACTCAGGAATCTCAATTCCTTCTTGCCACCTAACCTAACATATTCATGGGTTCCAGGGATTAAGAGGGGGACATTATTTAGCCTACCACAGTCCCCGGCATCACCTCTAGGTAAGCTTTCGTAAAGCGGAAATGCCTCTTTCCCCTTTCTCCAAATGTTGACATGCCTTGGAGGCCAGGCAGGCAGTGGGTTGGAGAAACAGGTATATTTAGCAAAACTGATTCAGCTCTGCCCTCACTGAGATCCAGTGGATGAAATGTTATTTTGAAGTAGTATCTGTCTTTTCCCAAACAGCACTTCAGGACTTTTGTGGTGACGTCTCTAAACACTTCATTTTCATTCATGAGGAAATGGAGAGCCAGGCTGGTGAAGTGACTTCTCCAGGGTTTCCCAGCTGGTTCCCCAGCAAAACTGGACCTTTAACAAGATTCTTAGAACTCCATCCCTTTCCTTTCCTATTGTAATGCTCATCAATGTTCCAAGATTATTGCTCTGCCTTTTCTCACCAAGAGAGATGTGGTTTTTGACCTTCAGAGGTGCTTAATTCTCTTGATTAACAGAATATCCATCTGTGTGTACGTGTCCTAAAAGCAATTACAACAATTGGATAAGATGCTTACTTGGTTGTGGTGTATTTGTTGCCGAAGGCATCTAATGAGACGAGGAGGTGAGAGTCTATATACATATACCTGGTGTTCAATTCCGAGTACCATGGCACCAAGAAGATGCAGACAGATTGGCAGCAGTTCAGAAGAGATCAGCTAAAATGATGAGAAGAGAGAAGATTGAAGCAGCTAAGCAGGGAATGCTTCACTAAGCAATCAACTGGCTTGAATAAAGCTGGCTCCAGGACTTCTATGAATATTTTCATAGGAAAGCTGTGACAAAGAGGGGACTTAATTACATCAGCATTTTGGCAGATCTAAGAAAATGCACTGTGTGTAGACACAGAGGGGGGAAAAAACCCCTACTTGTGCCAACACTAACAGCACTGAATCATTGTACCTTAATTTGCAGTTGATCTCAACTTGTAGACAGTCTTTTTTTTTTTTTTTTTTCAGTTTGACTGATTGCTTGGGTGACCAGTTGTCCTAGTTTTCCCAGGCCTGAGGACTTTTCTAGGGTGTAAGACTGTCAGTGCTAAAACTGGTACTGTCCACGGCCAACCAAAACAGTTTGCCTCACAACCGACTGCCCAGCTTGTCTCATGGCATGTGAGGGTCATCATGTAGGCCTAACTTGTCTGTCTACCTGGAAATACTGGGATACCAGAGGTAATCAGAAATCCTATTTGTGTGAGATTCCAAATATCCTTAGAGAAATAGTAAAGAGATCCCGGAGATTTACAGTAGAGCTTCAAAAATACCTGCTCGAGAAATTTGGCTCAAATCAGGGAGGCAAAGCCAACTCACCTTGGCTGTGATCAGTAGTTATCTGGCTGTTTCCAAAAGATGGGGAAAATGGCTTGAGATTGCCTGAGATGTCCTGGGGTTCCTGGTCAGGTGTCATGACCTGTATGTTTGATGCGGTATTATTAGATGTGTGTGTGTGCACACTCAGTCGTAGCTGACTCTTTCAAACCCCATGGGCTGTAGTGTGCCAGGCTCCTCTGTCCATAGAATTCTCTAGGCAAGGATACCAGAGCTGGCTGCCATTTCCTCCTCCAGGGGATCTTCCTGACTCAGGGATTGAACCCGCATCTCTTATGTCTCTGGCATTGAAAGGCGATTCTTTACCACTAGTGCCACTTGATATTAGATGGTGTCCCTCAAACACCTCTAGTCCCAGCAGAAGGTGTGAGGCTACCTTTAGGGCCCTGGAGATGTACAAGCACCGAGGAAGCAGTGTCCGTGCTGAAGGCCCTGCAGAGGCAGGCGGACAGGTGCTGAGGCTCTGGATCTGGGAGCGGGAGGACAGCTAATCACTTCTCTGCAGCAAAACCTTCAGCTGTCAAGCCAGGCTGTCAGATAATGGAGGGAAGGAGTGTAAACTAGTACAAAAACATCAAATGAGGGGACTTCCCTGGCGATCCAGTGGTTACAATTCCCGGCTTCCAATTCAATCCCTGGTCAGAGTACTAAGATCCCACATGCCATGCAGTGCAGCCAAAAAATTAAAACAATAACCCCAAAACCCAACAACAACAACAAAACACAAAACAAGAAAGAGGTTTCTGTCCAAAAGGGAAGAACTTTAGTGGAAACTTAGAAACACAGTAATAAGATCTTGTGAACCTTCTTCCAGACCAAATATAATCTCTATTTTTACTCAAGTTGTCAGAGTCTAAAAGTCCTGTTTTACTCATAGACTTAGAGCATGAACTTATGGTTACGGGGGGAAGGGAATGTGTGGGGTGAGGGATAGACGGGGGATTTGGGATTGACATGTACACACTGCAATATCTAAAAATAGATAACTAATAAGGAACTACGGCACAGCACAGAGAAATCTGCTCAATATTCTGTAATAACCTAAATGGGAAAAAAATTTGAAAAAGATTAGATAAACGTATATGTAAAACTGAATCACTTTGGTTTATACCTGAAACTATCAAAACATTGTTAATCAGCTATTGCTGTTGTTCCACTGCCCAGTCGAGTCTGACTCTTTGCGACCCCATGGGTTGCAACATGCCAGGCTTCCCTGTCCTTCACTTCTCCCAGAGCTTGCTCAAACTCATGTCCTTTGAGTCGGTGATGCTATCCAACCATCTCATCCTCTGTTGCCCACTTCTCCTCCTGCTCTCAATCTTTCCCGGCATCAGGGTCTTTTCTAGTGAGTCGGCTCCTCATATCATGCGGCCAAAGTATTGGAGCTTTAGCTTCAGCATCAGTCCTTTCAATGAATATTCAGGATTGATTTCCTTTAGGATTGACTTGTTCGACTCCTTGCAGTCCAAGGGACTCTCAAGAGTCTTCTTCAGCACCATAGTTCAAAAGCATCAATTCTTTAGTGCTAAGCCTTCTTTATGGTCCAACTCTCACATCTGTACATGACAGCTGGAAAAACCATAGCTTTGATGACATGGACCTTTGTTGACAAAGTGATATCTCTTCTTTTTATATGCTGTCTAAGTTTGTCATAGCTTTTCTTCCAGGGAGCAAGCATCTTTTAATTTTGTGACTATAGTCACTGTCCTCAGTGATTTTGGAGCCCAAGAAAATGAAGTCTCACTGTTTCCATTTTTTCCTCATCTATTTGCCATAAAGTGGTGGGACTGGATGCCATAAACTTAGTTCTTCAAGTTTTAAAGCCAGCTTTTTCACTCTCCTCTTTCACTTTCATCAAGAGGCTGTTTAGTTCCTCTTTGCTTTCTGCCATTAGATTGGTGTCATCTGCATATCTAAGGTTGTTAACATTTCTCCTGGCAATCTTGATTCCAGGTTGTGATTTATCCAGCCTGGCATTTCCCAAGATGTACTCTGCACAGAAGTTAAATAAGCAGTGTGACAACATATAATCTTGATGTACTCCTTTCCCAATTTTGAACCAGAAGTTCTGAGGATGGATTATAGGAACCTGCATTTAAACAACAGTTGGAACCAACCGAGAGGGTTGACCTTTCAGGGCTCTTCTACAAATCAGGACAAAATCCTTAGGTCTGGAATCTTCTTGGTCTGGACCTTCAATCTTGAGGCTCATAGCTCAAGACACTTCTTAGTGGGGAGGCTCCATGTTGTCATTAGAGGTGAAACCTTTGGGGAGGCTTATTTTGTAGTATGTCATAGTAGAGACTTGTTATTTAAAGAAATGAAATCAAGATGCCCATTCTTGGTGCCCAAATTAGGTGTTCCAGGGAGATTAGGAAAGGATAGGGCTTCCCTGGTGGTCCAGTGGTAAGGATCTGCCATGCAGTGGTTCGATCCCTGGCCAGGGAACTAAGTGATGCTGCCCAGCAACTAACCCCAGGCGCCACAACTACTGAGCCTGTGAGTGCCAGAGCCCATATGCCACAGCTAGAGAGAGAGTCCATGTGCTGTGATGGAAGATTCCATGTGATGTAACGAAGAGTCTGCATGCCACAACCAAGACCCAGTGCAGCCAAAGAAATAAATAGTTAAAAAATAAAGAAAAAAACACTTTATTTGAGCACCTGGGACAAACTCAGCTTGTGAATCAGTAGGTTGTATTACTAGACAGTGTTGTTGCTGTGGTTGTTTAGTAACTAAGTCATGTTTGACTCTTTTATGACCCCAGGGACTGTAGCCCGCCAGGCTCCTCTGCCCATGGAGTTCTCCAGGCAAGAATACTGGAGTAGATTGCCATTTCCTTCTCCAGGGCATCTTCCCCACCCAGGGATGGAACATGCATCTCCTGCATTGACAGGTGGATTCTTTACCACTGAGCCACCAGGGAAGTCCCAGTTAGACAGCATGCAGTATAATTAATAGCAAAATCACCTGTTACCCATCCTTCAGGGTAGTGAGAGTCTCAGGGTGACCAGCCATCCCAGTTTGCCCAGGACTAATGAGTTTCCTGGGACATGGGATTTGCAGTGTTAAAACTGAGATAGTCTTGGGCAAACCAGGACAGTTGGTCATTATGGAGAAGGCTTAATTTTCAAGCAAGCCTAGTTGGGGAAACCCCCTTTGGGGAGGAGGGAGACAACTGAATGGACATCACAGTCTGGAAGGATGTACAGTGGCCAAGAGCTAGGAGAGAAGAGGGAAAATTCTAATTCAAATTCACAAGTGCCTTCACAGATTCCCCAGCTCTATCAGCTCAGATCCAGGTATTTTAAACCCCGGGTGTTTTTACTTGGCATGTTGCTACAAGCAGTGTGACAGAGCTAAGTGGTTCTGCAAACTTGAATGGTAACAATTCACATGCGCACCCACCTCTGAGAACAGGCTGATTAGCTCATGTTTGCAGAAACCTCAGAGCGCACACAGCAGAGCCCGAAACCCAGGTATCATTAGCCAGTGAGCGCCACCTTTCAAGATTCACATTTCTGCCCTTTCATCCCATTTTTTTCTCCATTCCTTTGAAATCGCTGGATTCCTGCAGATTTTAGCTTGAGACACTCAGTGGAATAGAAGAGGCTACAAGGCCTGACCTGTGTATGAAAGGGATTACATAAAAACAGCCCAGGGCCCAGCTGGCATCACTGGCGGGCAACAGGCCAATTTCTTTTCTTTTTTTATTATTACATTGAAACTTTTTTTTTTTAATTGGAGTATGATTGATTTAGGGCTTCCCTGGTGGCTCAGACAGTAAAAGAATCTCCCTGCAATGCTGGAGACCCAGGTTCAGTCCCTGGGTTGGGAAGATTTCTGGAGAAGGGAATGGCAACCCACTCCAGTGTTCTTGCCTGGAGAATCCCCTGGACAGAGGAGCCTGGAGGGCTACAGTCCAGTTCAGTTCAATCACTCAGTTGTGTCTGACTCTTTGTGACCCATGGACTGCAGCATGCCAGGATTCCCTGCCCATCACCAACTCCCAGAGCTTGCACAAACTCATGTTTATCAAGTTGGTGACATCATCCAACCATCTCATCCTCTGTTGTCCCCTTCTCCTCCTGCCCTCAATCTTTCCCAGCATCAGAGAGTCTTTTCAAATGAGTCAGCTGTTCGCATCAGGTGGCCAAAGTGTTGGAGTTTCAGCTTCAGCATCAGTCCTTCCAATGAATATTCAGGACTGGTCTCCTTTAGGATGGACTGGCTTGATCTCCTTGCAGTCCAAGGGACTCTCAAGAGTCTTCTTCAATACCGCAGTTCAAAAGCAACAATTCTTCGGTGCTCAGCTTTCTTTATAGTCCAAATCTCACATCCATACATGACTACTGGAAAAACCATAGCCTTGACTAGACAGACCTTTGTTGACCAAGTAACATCTCTGCTTTTTAATATGCTGTCTAGTTTGGTCATAGCTTTTCCTCCAAGGAGCAAGCTTCTTTTAATTTCATGGCTGCAGTCATCATCTGCAGTGATTTTGGAGCCCAAGAAAATAAAGTCTGTCACTGTTTCCACTGTTTCCATTGTTTCCCCATCTATTTATCATGAAGCGATAGGACCTGTTGCCATGATCTTTGTTTTTTGAATGTTGAATTTTAAGCCAACGTTTTCACTCTCCTCTTTCACTTTAATCAAGAGGCTCTTTAGTTCTTCTTCAGTTTCTGACCTAAGGGTGGTGTCATCTGTGTATCTGAGGTTATTGATATTTTCCCCTGCAATCTTGATTCCAGCTTGTGCTTCATCCAGCCCAGTCCATGGGGTTGCAGAGAGTTGGACATGACTGAGTGACTAACAGACAGACACACATGCACAAACACGATTGATTTACAGTGTTTTGTTAGTTTCAGCTGTGCAGCAAAGTGCATCAGTTATACATACCCACATATCCACTCTTTTTTGAAGATTCTTCTCCCATATAGGCCACAACAAAGTATTGAGTAGGATTCCCTGTGCTATACAGTAGGTCCTTATTAGCTATCTATTTTATGTATATAGTACTGTGTATATGTCAATCCAATCTCCCAATTTATCCCTCCCTCCCTTATCCTCTGGTAAACATAAGTTTGTCTTCTACATCTGCGACTCTACTTCTATTTTGTAAATAAGTTCATTTGTATCCTTTTTTTTAGATTCCATGTAAGTGACATCATACGATATCACATATGATTTGTCTCTCTGTGTCTGACTTACTGCGGGGTCAATTTCTAAGTAGGCTGTCCACTTCCTGTTGGAGAGAGAATTTCTCCTCCCTGCCTCTCCTCTGGTTGACCTGTTCATAGACATCCTTTAATCTTTCTTATATATTGTTATATACATGTAATATCATAGACCATACGACACTCTATCAGTAGATAATGCAGGTCCTATAATGAGAGATGGAGTTGATGCCACAGTACAGCCGAAAACACTGCATGACAGCCCACGCTCTGCCCTGAGTCCAAGCTGGTTCCTAATGCCTCTGGGATGAGACAGAAGTGGGAAAGGTACAGCTCCCCCCACCCTTTCCAGAGCTGCTTCTAAAGGGAAACAGTGAGTTGGGGTCCCACTTCCTGAGCCTGCTTCCTATTCCTGGGCAGCTTAAAGCTTGGTTAGCCAAGCAAAGTAGTGCTGGCAGTGGCTGAACTCTCAAAAGCACGCGTGTATGGAGTTGTGTGCATGTGTTGTGTGCACGTATGTGTGAGGGTATATGTTGCTTTCATGTGTGTAAGGGTGTATGTTGCATGTATACACATATGCATGTGTATATATATGTGTGCAAGTTTGTTCTGTATATGTGTGCGGGTGTAGAATGTGTTTACATGCATATGTGTGTGTACATGTGTATACGATCATGTATTATGTACAGGTGTGCTTGGGGAATGGGTGCAAATATGAGTGTGGTATGTGTGTGTGCCTTCTTGAAAGATCCCTGAGAGTTGATGGTTATACTCTGGACCTTGGGCGGTGAACAAGCTTGCCAGCCCCTGAATGTGCAGACACGTGCCCCTGCTCCTTGCTTTGCTGAGATGCTGGGGGAGGGGAGGGAAGGAGGGTGCACGCAGGCGCAGAGCCCAGGCTGGGAGCGGGGCTGGTTTCCAGGCCTGGGCTTGCCTCTCCGTCAGTGCCTCTCTCCTGGTCAGAGTGAGAGGCAGACGGGATTAGAGCCGGGTTTCACTACTAACAATAACTGGTCTTAAGACATCCTGCCAACCTGTGGAACTCCTAGAAGCGGTTCACCCAGCCATTGTTGCTAAGCAGTAGAGTAGGAATTGCTCTTTGAGGCCCCACACTTGGCGAGGATTTCATGAATAAAAAAGCACACATGAGTGGTCCTGCCTGCCCAGTTCCAGAGCTTGTTGGATAATTCCATTCTTGGCCGGACCACCAGAGAGGGCGAACAGAGTGAGGAGTCAGCAAAGCTGATTTTCTTTAGACTTTACAGAGCCCTGAAGTCAAGGGGACTCTTGGAGGATTGCTGTTAAGGAGTCTCGAAAAATCAGTATGGCGGTAGAATGGACAATAGCTGCTTGACAGTGAAGGGGATGGAGCTTTGCTAAACAGAACAAAGGCTGAAAAACCCAGATTGGGAGGTTAAAGGAGCCCGGAACACAGGGGCTGCTTACTGTCATGAGCCCAAATCTGACCACCAAGACTCCTTGCGATTACAGATTCTTGGGGTTTCTTTCCTGGCATCTTAAACAAGTGCAGTGAGCTCCTTTGCCTGTGGGTGTTTCTTTTTCCCCAGCAGTGGCACCCACATAGGTTATTGCACAACTGGCGAGGCATCTAATATGGCCTTAAGAAAAGGAAGTGATGTGTAAGCAGGGTTTGGGAGCTATTTAAAGATGACATTATCTTCCTCCATCATACTCAGTTCAGTTCAGTTCAGTCGCTCAGTTGTGTCCGACTCTGTGACCCCATGAACTGCAGCACACCAGACCTTCCTGTCTATCACCAACTCCTGGAGTCCACCCAAACCCATGTCCATCGAGTCAGTGATGCCATCCAGCCATCTCATCCTTTGTCATCCCCTTCTCCCCCTGCCCTCAATCTTTCCCGATATTGGTCTTTTCAAGTGAGTAAGCTCTTCACATCAGGTGGCCAAAGTATTGGAGTTTCAGCTTCAACATCAGTCCTTCCAATGAACACCCAGGACTGATCTCCTTTAGGATGGACTGGTTGGATCTCCTTGCAGTTCAAGGGACTCTCAAGAGTCTTCTCTAACACCACAGTTCAAAAGCATCAATTCTCCGGTGCTCAGCTTTCTTTATAGTCCAATCCCTCATACTAGGGTTTTCAAAAGCCACATCAAACACTCGAATGGCCCATGACCATGCCTGTACGGTCACACTTTTGAAACTGTGTCTTCAGATGGGGAAGTGCCTGTCACTTCCAGATGAGGCTTCAGACAAATTGGCCCCTGGACACTGGGTTTCCTGTGCTATGGGGATAATGGGTTCTCTTGATCTGCAGTGAGACACCTTAGTGTTCATAACCATCTGACTATCTTCCTTTCTTCTCCCTGCCTTTCATCTCTTACTTTCATCATTAAAAAAAAAAAAAAAACTTCTTTAAAAAAATAATAAATTTAATGTTGCCTGTGCTGGGTCTTCTTTGCTTCATGGGCTTTTCTCTAGTTGCGGCGAGTGAGGGCTACTTCCTAGTTGCGGAGCGCGGGAGCTTCTCATTTTAGTGGCTTCTCTCGTTGCGGAGCATGGGCTCCAGCGTGCTTGGGCTCAGTAGACGTGGTGTACGGGCTTAGTTGCTCTGTGGCATTTGGGATCGTCCCAGATCAGGGGTTGAATCCATGTCTCTTGCATTGGGATGTGGATTTTTTTTTTTTTTAACCATTGAGCCACCAGGGAAACCCTAACATTTTTTGTTTTTAAAAAACTTTTAATATTTTATGCACTTTTTAAAGGTTCCATTCTATTTACAGTTATATCTTTCACCATTGTGGACAGAAAACCTAAGAATGCCTTTTTAAAAAAATTATAATTTACTCTTAACGCAGTCACCCAAGTCCACTTCATGTTTTTCCAACACATTTTTTTGGACTGCCCTGCAAGGCCTATGGGGATCTTAGTTCCCAGACCTGGGATTAACCTGGTGCCCTCTGCAGTGGGAGCACAGAGTCTGAGCTACCAGGAAAGTGTCCCAACACTCATTTCAGCGATAGGAACTTTGCGTTTGGTTTTCCTTATAGGCATTACTTACATTGTATGCTCTGGCTGCCCAAAAGCACTTGCCACAATGTTGGAAATATTCTATACCTGCCCTGCCCAATATGGTAGCCACTATAGGTGATCGCTTGGAGAAGGCAATGGCGCCCCACTCCAGTCCTCTTGCCTGGAAAATCCCATGGGTAGAGGAGCCTGGTAGGCTGCAGTCCATGGGGTCACTAAGAGTCAAACACGACTGAGCAACTTCACTTTCACTTTTCACTTTCATGCATTGGAGAAGGAAATGGCAACCCACTCCAGTGTTCTTGCCTGGAGAATCCCAGGGACAGTGGAGCCTGGTGGGCTGCCGTCTATGGGGGTCGCACAGAGTTGGACACGACTGAAGCGACTTAGCAGCAGCATAGGTGATCGTTTAGCACTCAAATGTGCTTAGTGGGGCTAAAAGGGTGGTATTTTCTCTTTTAGTTCACTTAAATTAATGTCAGTTTAAACAGTGGCATGTGGCTAGTGGCTCTAGTGCTGAAGCCACAGTTGTAGAACCCGTGTTCTCCTCCCCCGCTACACCTCCAAACCTCAATTCAGTTGAATTTCTTCCCCCTTAGGTGATCCAGGCTCACTCTATCACCCTTCTCTAGGCTCCTTGACCCCAGAGAAAGTAAGCAAAGACTCAGTTCACTGTCCTGCAGCTTCTCCCAAGCTCTCAGACTCCTTTGTGAGGCGAGTGGGAAGGTGGGTTGGGAAAGGCTTACTGAAATGTCAGTGATCCTGGTGAGAAAATTTCAGTTCTTTGCCAAGCGTTTTCTCTGTTGACACAACAGGTTTATCTGCTTAGGTAGGGGGAGGTGATGGCCAGCCCCGAAATGAAGTGCATGAATCCCAGGTGGGTTATATTTCTATTCCGGTTTCATGTATGTTTAAACAAATGTAAGTTATTAAGAGTTATCTGTGCTTGAAGGTACAGTATTACAAACATTTTAGGAAAAAGCTTGTGGGAATTACAATTACGTAACTAGAGAAGAATGTGGAGAGCCCTGGGTTTGCATGGAGGAAGGCAGTCAGGCTGGGTTTAAGTTTTGTGTGAGGTACCATCTCTCTGCATGCATGCATGCTGAGTTGCTTCAATTGTTTCCAACTCTTTGTGACCTCATGGACTGTAACCCATTCCGCCCCCACTCCAACCCCGCTGCCAGGCGCCTCTGTCCATGGGATTCTCCAGGCAAGAATACTGGAGTGGGTTGCCATGCCCTCTTCCTGGGGATCTTTCTGACCCAGGGATGGAACCCGCATCTCTTACGTCTCCCGCATTGGCAGGCAGGTTCTTTACCACTAGCACCATCTGAGAAGCCCTAGGACAGAATAATCTGACTATAATCCGGTGATACTGGCAAAGACCTTGGACAAGGGAGGGAGGGGACTGGGAAGGTTGATTTACACAAACAGGCTCCTGGCAAAAGAGAGGCCCAAGGAATTTCCAGGGTGGAAAAAATAAAAGGCATACTTTTGAGTAAAAGTCAGATGCAATTATGAAGCCCCTAAGGGAGAAAGTGGTTTGAAAGGTGCTACAGCTCAGACAATACTATACACCTGGAAAAGCTCTAAGGACCCAAGAGAGCTCATCAGTGTCAGGAACACGAGATAGATGGGGATCGCCCGAGACGGGGTGTCAGACAGCGGTCGCGTAAGGAAACCACCCCCAGGTCTGCGGCGGAGTCCTTGGTTAAAACAGGGGGAGGTCGCCTCTGCAACATTCAGCCACCCAGGTGTTTTTGTCAGCTTGGGCTGCCAAAAACTATACACTTGAAGGCTTAAACGCCAGATATGAACTTTTTTTTCCCACTGTTCTGGAGGCAGGGTGCTGGTCAATTTGGTTGCTGGTGAGAGTTCTTTTCCTGATCGGGAGATGGCTGCTTTCTTGTCGTGTCCATACGTGGCAGGATCGGGGTAAGGGAAGGAGGGAGAAGAAGGGGTGGGGAGGGAAACAGAGGGAAAGAAAGAGGCAGGGAGGGTGATAGAGAGAGAGAGAGAAGCACTCCATTATCGCTTCTTCTTTTCTTTCTCATTTACTTTTTGCTGCCCTGGGTCTTTGTTGCAGCACAAGGGGCTCTTCGTTGCCTGTCGTGGGCTCTGCCCAGTTGTGGTGGAGGGCTCTACTCCCCAGCTGTGGTGGGGGGCTCTACTCCCCAGCTGTGGTGGGGGGCTCTAATCTCCAGCTGTAATGGGGGGCTCTACTCCGCAGCTGTTTGTGGGGGAGCTCTTCTCTCCAGCTGTGGTGGGGGGCCCTTCTCTCCAGCTGTGGTGGGGGGGCTCTACTCCCTGGCTGTGTGGTCGGGGCTCTACTCTCCAGCTGTGGTGGGGGGCTCTAATCTCCAGCTGTGGTGGGGGGGCTCTACTCCCTGGCTGTGGTCGGGGCTCTACTCTCCAGCTGTGGTGGGGGGCCCTTCTCTCCAGCTGTGGTGGGGGGCTCTACTCCCCGGCTGTGGTCGGGGCTCTACTCTCCAGCTGTGGTGGGGGGCTCTACTCCCCAGCTGTTGCGGGGGGGGGGAGCTCTTCTCTCCAGCTGTGGTGGGCGGGCTCTACTCCCCGGCTGTGGTGGGTAGGCTCTACTCCCCGGCTGTGGTGGGGGGGCTCTTCTCTCCAGCTGTGGTGGGGGGCTCTACTCCCCGGCTGTGGTGTACAGGCATCTGGTTGCAGTGCTCTCCTGTTGTGGAGCTTGCATTCTAGAGTGCCAGCTTCAGTAGTCACGGAGTGCAGGCTTCAGTTGCTCTGTGGCATGGGGACTCTTCCTGGACCAGGGATAGAACCTGGTCCCCTGCACTGGCAGGCGGAGTCTGATCCACTGTGCCGCTAGGGAAGCCCTGTAAAGCTCTTTTGTACAAGTCCACTCAGTGGATGATGGTGAAGACCTGATTGGGGGCCATGGTGGGGATAGAGAGGTGGTGGTAGATTGGGAAGGTATTTGGATGGTAGATTCCAACGAGGGGAGGAGAGGTGAGTCATAATTTGGGGACATTTCTAGACCTTTAGAGAAAGGGCTGATGGCTGACATGCAGGCGGGGAATTTAGTGGAAAGGACAGGTTTCTCCAAACCTAGTGTCAATAAATACCCAAAAAACAAATGAGCGTAACCCACTTAAGTTTAGCATGTTAACAGAGACCCTGATTGCAGAGTAATGAGACCCAGTTCTCAGTACAGCGCCCAGGATGAGACTAAGAGTTGGACACTTTTTGTGTCTTATCCCAGAACTCCTTCTCCTGCTTATAATTTCTGCCTTTTTATGTGCCCAAGATCGAGCACATACCTTTTCTAGGGCTAAACAAATGGACCAATATGTTTCCTAATATCCCAAAGAAACCCTGGGTGATAGATCTGATGTTCAGGAACAAGATTATCTAGAAAAATCGCTGGAGGGAACCAGATCCAGTGAGAGAGCACCTCTGTTCCCTCTTAAAGCTCAGCATTCCCATTTTGTGCGTGCTCAGCATCGCAAGGCCATGCTGTATGACGTTACTTACACTACAGACTTGCTTTTGACTCAGTGCCAGAGGCAGCTGGGCCAGCAAGATCTCTGATTTCATTGAAAAATAGATTCCAAGCCTGAGTAACTTCTAAAACGAAACTTCTAAAGCCTTCCCTTTGAGTCCTCACCCCAGCACTGGCCTCTTCTTGCTTTTCTTCTTCCATGTTCCATCATGCTGCTGGCTCATCACCTCGGTGACTCTTCTCTAAAATACCTCCCAGCACCTTGAGTGTGGCACTGCCAAGCACCAGGTAAGCGGGGTAGGGAATGGAGATGAGAACAGATGAGATGAGCAGAGTGCCTGCTTCCAGGAGCGAACAGTCTCATTCGAGGATAAGACAAGTATGGGATGTCTTGGGACAACCCAAGGGGACCCTTGGGGAGTTCCCTGGTGGTCCAGTGGTTAAGAACCCACCTTCCAATTCAGGGGTCTTGGGTTCAATCCCTGGCTGGGGAACTAAGATCCCACCTGCCACAAGCCAACTAAACCTGAGTGCTGAGTGCCACAGCAAAAGATCCTACATGTCGCAACTAAGACCCTACACAGCCGCCCCCCAAAAGGGAGGAGTCTCATTTTTGACCAAGGTCCCAAGTTAGTACGTGGCGAGAACAATCACATTCCAAAGTGAGGTGTGTGGTTTCCAGGCAGGATGGCAAAGGAGGTTGTTGGAAACAAACTTTGAGCCCTTCAGCTGATACCTATTATCGTTATTCAGTGGCTCAGTCATGTTCGACTCTGTGACCCCATGGACTGCAGCACACCAGGCTTCCCTGTCCTGCGCTATTTCCTGAACTTTGCTCAAACTCATGTCCATCGAGTTGGTGATATCATTCAACCACCTCATCCTCTGTCATCCCCTTCTCCTCCTGCCTTCAATCTTTTCCAGCATCAGGGTCTTTTCAAATGAGTCAGCTCTTTGCATCCGGTGGCCAAAGTATCTTCAGTATCATCAGTCCTTCCAATGAATATTCAGGACTGATTTCCTTTAGGATCGACTGGTTTGATCTCCTGCCTCTCAAAAGTCTTCTCCAGCACCACAGTTCAAAGGTATCTATTCTTTGGCACTCAACTTTTTTTATTGTCCATCTCTCACATCCATACATGACTACTGGAAAAATCATAGCTTTGACTATATGGACCTTTGTTTATAGTCAAGCTGAAGCCTGTACAAAACATCAGCAAAGCTGAGAGAGGGGCTGGAGATTACAGAGAGGGTTTCTTAGAAGAGAAACAGGTCTTGTGCAATGAGCTTTATCTCTCCACGGAAGGACGGTGGGATGCTATCTTCTTTCCTTGGTCTATAAGGCTAGCTTCAGTGATACCTTTTGGAAAGGTTGCTCACTGCCCAGGGAACTTAGGTAACTCAGGGACCAGAGTCAGATTCGGGCATGTGGATTCTCACAGGTAAGGGGCTGGCTGAAGCCACAGAGAAGACGGCTGTGTGCCCACACTTCCAATGACCATGAGACAAAGATGCAAGTTCACTGCAGAGCAGGGGTGTACCACGTGATAGAGACCTCTGTGGGACTGTACTGGAGAATTCTAAGAGCAGCAGGGGAATCGAGAGGTACTGCTAGGTTTCCAGAGACCAAGGCTCTTAGGTAAAGAACGAGATGAGATGCTTTTGCCTGAGGTGAGGGCGTGACGGGCAGGAAATATCCCCAGTCTGGGGGGTGGGGGCCAGGACAGAGGCTCAGAGACAGTTTACCTCTGCCTCCTCTTGATTCTGACCTTGGAGAGGTCAAGGTGCGGCCAGCAAGGTGAGGGAAGGAGTGAAGAAACCAACCACTTGCTTCCACGTGCCGGCCAGAGGAAACCTCAACTGAACCAGGCAGGAGTTTTAACTTTGAAATGGATATTGGACTCCTGAATGCAGTGGACATTGGGAATTCATCTTCGGAGAGTGAGCAGGAAGCATTAGGACTACCTGCGATTTCATCTGGGAGCAGGAGACGAGCCAACACAGAGCAGAGCCAACCACAGAGCAGGTCAGGGAAAGAAAACATCACTCCTGATTTATCTCACGAACGTCTCTCTGGAGAACTGGTTATACGCATGCATGATGATGATCTGGGCTTCTCTGGTGATAAACAACCCGACTGCCAACGTAGGAGACACAAGAGATGCAGGTTCGATCCCTGGGTCAGGAAGATCCCCTGGAGGAGGCCATGGCAACCCACTCCTGTATTCTTTCCTGGAGAATCCCATGGATGGAGAAGGCTGGCGGGCTGCAGTCCATGGGGGATGCAGCGTTGGACACAGCTGAGTGTGTGCGCGCACACACACACACAGGACGATGATCTGAGACTGACACGCATGTCCCTCACTCTTTCCGCAAACACACCCACTGGACACCTGCCACATGCTAGGCTTGCAGCTGGCTCTGGGGACCAACAGAGAGCCGAGCCAGCAAGGCCCTCAGCCTTCCCAGGGCCGACAGGCTGATGGGGAGACAGTGGACTCCCTGCCCTCCTAGACAAACGGACTTGCAGAGTATTTTGAGAATTTGATGAGGGAAGCACCACCCAGGGTGGGGTGGAAAAGAATGGCTTCCTGGAAGAGAGGCCTGGGGTTGGGTCCTGCAGAAACTGACACTCCTGGCTGGGTAGCAATGGGCAGGGAGGCTCTCCAGACAGAACGAAGAAGCACTCCTTCTGCCCAAGAGGGGAGCAAAGGGGCCCAGTTCTCTGAGAGCACAGAGTGTGGAAAAGGCCAAGTGAGGGGCCTCCCTGGCGGCCGTGGCTAAGACTCCGCCCATCCACTGCAGGGGTGTGGGTTCCATCCCTGGGTGGGGACCTAGGATCCCACATGCCAAAAAAAAGGAGGGCGGGGGCGAATGGGCATAATTCCTTTCATATGAAATAGCCTAAAATAGGCAAGTCTATAGAGATAGAAAGTTGATTACGGGCAGTCGAGGGTTGGGGGGCAGGGCTTCTCTTTGGGATGATAACGTTTTCTAAAATTAGATTGAGATGATGGTTAACTTAAATATACTAAATATACTAAACTTACATATACTTAAATATACTAATACCATTGAATTTCACACTTTAAGTGGATGAACTGCATGGTATATGAACTGTATCTTAGAAAAAGACCATTCAAAAGTCATAGCACAATAAATACGGCATTTAGGAATAGGTAAACTTGTAAAGAATTCAAGGGAATGCTTCTGCAGATGTCAGTTCAGTTCAGTCCAGTTCAGTCGCTGAGTCGTGTCGGACTCTGCGACCCCATGAATCCCAGCAGCCAGGCTTCCCTGTCAATCACCAACTCCCGGAGTTCACTCAGACTCACGTCCATCGAGTCAGTGATGCCATCCAGCCATCTCATCCTCTGTCAGGAGAGGGTCAACTCTTGAAGTCAGGAGAGGAATGGGTGATTGGGGGCGGAGACTGGGGAGCAGAGAGGTGAGTGGCCATCCAGCGGTCGCTAAGTACCCCTCGAGTCTTACTGTGAATGGTGGTTACACAGATGTGATCTCTGTAAGAGCAACTCGGACATCTCTTAGGAGCACTCTGGAATGTATGACATGTTTCTAAATAAAGGAAAAGGGGGGAAGTGGAGGCCACATGAGAGATGGACTGAAAGGCACCGGAACACTGGCTGCAGGATCCAGAGGTTTAGGTCAGACGTCTGCACCGAAGGAAGACGCTGGGGAGCCAGTGAAGGTGGCTGAGCAGGCCACTGAGAGTGTGAAAGCGGTGGCTTACGAAGGGGTCTGGGTCTGCAGGCAGGAATGAATGGAGGGGTGGGGGCGGGCTCGAGGTACAGAGCCTGGAGGAGTGGGAGCGGGATCTGAGCATGCGCAGTGGGGCGGTGGAGGGGCGGTGTGGTGTGATAGGTGTAAGACCACCATCCCACAGAAACTCGGGGAGGAGGAAAGATGCCTGGGAGGATGGGCGGTGGCACAGGCGTGGGCAGAGATAGAGTGGGCGAGAAGGAGCTGGAAGAAAGAAAAGGTGAACAGGTTAACCTTGCATATATACATAGTGAAAGTGAAAGTTGCTCAGTCGAGTCGGACTCTCTGCGACCCCATGGACTATACAGTCCATGGAATTCTCCATGCCAGAATACTGGAGTGGGTAGCCTTTCCCTTCTCCAGGGGGTCTTCCCAACCCAGGAATTGAACCCAGGTCTCCCACATTGCAGGCGGATTCTTTACCAACTGAGCTATCAGGGAAGCCCTGCGTATATACATAGGAATATAAGAAAATACTTCATTACTAAATGAGGAATCTCGGGAGATCGCACCTGTAATTCTTGGCATGTTGTAGATTCTGGGTAATTGTGGGGTCTTTCCAAGTTCTATGGGCTTGGTTCCTTGAGGAACACGCTCCTCTGTATAAACAGTTCCACACTGTGCAGGGTATCACGATCTGAGTTGCAGCCCTGCTTCCCACTCCTTCCCAGACACAGAACTTCTCTGGAGTTTAGCCTGGGGTCTTGTGGTTTAGTTGCTAAGTCATGTCTGACTCTTCAGATCCCATGGACTTAGCCCACCAGGCTCCTCTGTCCATGGGATTTTCCAGGCAAGAATACTGGAGTGGGTTGCCATTTCCTTGTCCAAGGGATCTTCCCAACCCAGGGATTGAAGCCAGGTCTCTGGCACTGCAGTGATTCTGCAGGCAGATTCTTTACCGACTGAGCTACAAGGGAATTCCCACACTCACATACTAGTCAAATACTAAGTAAGGTGGTCTTGGCGGTGCAGATCTGAGAGGATGCTTTCTTGCTGGCCAGCTCTGAAAAGTCTTCCTTGAGTGAGTTCTCAGATGTTCCAACTTCCTGTTGCTCTGGGAAACTTACCTGGCCTGGCTTGTAAGAGGAGCAGAGAGGATGGTCCCAGGAGGAAGAAAGTCCTGGACCAGGGCAGGGATGAATGGGTGGGAGAAGCAGGAGTGCTGGTGAGTGACAGGGTCAATGGAGCCACAAGCAGGAAACAGCTGAGTCCCAAAGGTAGCAGAGGCCAGATTGCACAAACAGGTTGGACTTGATCCTTTTCCATAAGGGTGACTGAAGCAACTGAAAATTTTGAAGCAAGATAGTGATAGGATATTAAAAAGCAGAGACATTACTTTGCCAACAAAGGTCTGTCTACCCAAGGCTATGGTTTTTCCAGTGGTCATGTATGGAGTGAGAGTTGGACTATAAAGAAAGCTGAGCACTGAAGAATTGATGCTTGAACTGTGGTGTTGGAGAAGACTCTTGAGTCCATTGGACTGCAAGGAGATCCAACCAGTCCCTCCTAAAGGAGATCAGTCCTGAGAGTTCATTGGAAGGACTGATGTTGAAGCTGAAACTCCAATACTTTGGCCACCTGATGTGAATAACTGACTCATTGGAAAAGACCCTGATGCTGGGAAAGATTGAAGGCGGGAGAAGGGGATGACAGAGGATGAGATGGTTGGATGGCATCACTGACTTGATGGACATGAGTTTGGGTAAGCTCCAGGAGTTGGTGATGGACAGGGAGGCCTGGCGTACTGCAGTCCATGGGGTCGCAAAGAGTCGGACATGACTGAGTGACTGAACTGAACTGAGCAATAGGATTGGTTTTTGCCTGTGTCTAATAAACATTTACTATGTGCCAGGAGTCATTCAGTTTTTTCATATATGTCCTCTCGTTTAATCTTCTCAGTGATTCTATGAGGGTAGATATGATCCAGCCATCCACCCAATCCGTTTTTAAAAACTGAAGACAGCTAGCTTTGGGCCAGTCCCTCTACACGTGTTCTTTGGACACATACGGAAACTGAAATGTCCTCACTCCTGGAGGGTCAAAACAATTTCTAAAGGCCAAAACTAGAAAGAGGCTTGGCTAAGAATTCAAACCCAGGAAATCAGACTCTTCCACTGAACTGTGGTGCTGGAGAAGACTCTTGAAAGTCCTTTGGACTGCAAGGAGATCTAACCAGTCCATCGTAAAGGAGATCAACCCTGAATGTTTATTGGAAGGACTGATGCTGAAGCTGAAGCTCCAATACTTTGGTCACCTGATGTTGAAGAGTCGACTCATTGGAAAAGACTCTGATGCTGGGAAAGATTGAGGGCAGGAAGAGAAGGGGCCAAGAGAGGATGAGATGGTTGGATGGCATCATCGACTCAATGGACATGAGTACTCCAGGAGATAGTGAAGGACAGGGAAGTCAGAATGACAACACTGGGCCAGAGGCCTGGCTCAGCTTGAGCCCTCCTCTTGGGGTGGGGCTGTAGGTGCTTGGTGTGCCCTAAAGAGAGGACAGTCAGCTGGGGTCTTGAAGTATGAACTGATCCTAAGTAAGAGGAGGAGGTCAGTGGAGCCTCTACAGATGAGGTGAACAGGATGCAAGGCACATGCGTGGATGGGCTTGGCAGACCTGGTTACCTGCCATTTCTCTGCTTTTTTTGTTGTTGTTGTTGAGGGTAGCAATGTGCCCAGCTCTTAAGAATAAATTGTGATTGGTTTTAAAGCAATGATGGTTAAGTTAAACTGTTTGCTAGGCACTCATTTTTGCTACAGCCCGTAAAGGGTCTTGTGACCAAGTTGGTTAGTCAGACAAAGGGCAAATCTGTTGAAAAGGCTTGTAAAAAGTATTTTGAGTCCCTTGATGGATGGCAGGAAGATCAGCCCTCTCTATCTGGCTGCCTCACTGCATCCTGACTTTGAAAGCAGCCATGAATGCAGGTGCTGTGGCAGCTGTCTTATGACCATGATGCAACAGACACAAAAAGCCAACCAATGGGGAGCGGCAGAGTAGAAAGAGCTGTGTTCTTAATGAGCTGAACTAAGAAGGCTGAGCGCTGAAGAAGTGATCTTTTGAACTGTGGTGTTGGAGAAGACTTGAGAGTCCCTTGGACTGCAAGGAGATCCAACCAGTCCATTCTAAAGGAGATCAGCCCTGGGATTTCTTTGGAAGGAATGATGCTAAAGCTGAAACTCCAGTACTTTGGCCACCTCATGTGAAGAGTTGACTAAATGGATTAAAGATCTAAACGTAAGACCAGAAACTATAAAACTCCTAGAGGAGAACATAGGCAAAACACTCTCTGACATACATCACAGCAGGATCCTCTATGACCCACCTCCCAGAATATTGGAAATAAAAGCAAAAATAAACAAATGGGACCTAATTAACCTTAAAAGCTTCTGCACATCAAAGGAAATTATTAGCAAGGTGAAAAGACAGCCTTCAGAATGGGAGAAAATAATAGCAAATGAAGCAACTGACAAACAACTAATCTCAAAAATATACAAGCAACTCCTACAGCTCAGCTCCAGAAAAATAAATGACCCAATCAAAAAATGGGCCAAAGAACTAAATAGACATTTCTCCAAAGAAGACATACAGATGGCTAACAAACACATGAAAAGATGCTCAACATCACTCATTATCAGAGAAATGCAAATCAAAACCACCATGAGGTACCATTTCACACCAGTCAGAATGGCTGTGATCCAAAAGTCTACAAATAATAAATGCTGGAGAAGGTGTGGAGAAAAGGGAACCCTCTTACACTGTTGGTGGGAATGCAAACTAGTACAGCCACTATGGAGAACAGTGTGGAGATTCCTTAAAAAATGGAAATAGAACTGCCTTATGATCCAGCAATCCCATTGCTGGGCATACACACTGAGGAAACCAGAAGGGAAAGAGACACGTGTACCCCAGTGTTCATCGCAGCACTGTTTATAATAGCCAGGACATGGAAGCAACCTAGATGTCCATCAGCAGATGAATGGATAAGAAAGCTGTGGTACATATACACAATGGAGTATTACTCAGCCATTAAAAAGAATACATTTGAATCAGTTCTAATGAGGTGGATGAAACTGGAGCCTATTATACAGAGTGAAGTAAGCCAGAAGGAAAAACACCAATACAGTATACTAACGCATATATATGGAATTTAGAAAGATGGTAACAATAACCCGGTGTACGAGACAGCAGAAGAGACACTGTTGTATAGAACAGTCTTATGGACTCTGTGGGAGAGGGAGAGGGTGGGAGGATTTGGGAGAATGGCATTGAAACATGTAAAATATCATGTATGAAACGAGATGCCAGTCCAGGTTCGATGCATGATGCTGGATGCTTGGGGCTGGTGCACTGGGACGACCCAGAGGGATGGTGTGGGGAGGGAGGAGGGAGGAGGGTTCAGGATGGGGAGCACGTGTATACCTGTGGCGGATTCATTTTGATATTTGGCAAAACTAATACAATTATGTAAAGTTTAAAAATAAAATAAAATTTAAAAAAAAAAAAAGGAAAAGACTGATGCTGGGAGGGATTGGGGGCAAGAGGAGAAGAGGACAACAGAGGATGAGACGGCTGGATGGCATCACTGACTCGATGGATGTGAATCCGGGTGAACTCCGAGGCCTGGCGTGTTGCGATTCATGGGGTCGCAAAGAGTCTGATACGACTGAGCGACTGAACTGAACTGAACTGAAGGGCAGCAAGACTTTCCCTCTGGGTTTCTTAATATATGAAAAAAGTAACCCCTAGGTTTTCATTGCCTCTAGCTGACCACATGCTAACTGCTATAATAAGCACAATGAGGAGAAAACAGGAAGGAGAGGTGAACTTATCTGGAGGGTAATGTGTTGTGTTGGGCACCAGTGGAAACATGGCTTTGTTCTCTAACTTTTTTATGTGTTGTAAATCTTGAAGACAGAGTCATCGTTTCTGTTTTTTTCCCTCCTACCCACTTCCTACTTTCCTTGAGCCCACATTAAGCCCACGTGCTTCATGACTATTGGTTTGGAATAAAGAAATTTCTCCTTTGTTGACTCTCATTGTACCTTTGTTAAGTGATCAGAAATATTCCAGGACAGAGGGCAGAGACCTAAACTCCTTCATTGTGCTCCCGAGGGCCTTTTACAGATGCTTTCTTTCCATTTTGTTTGGTGCCCAGAGGGAGGCTGGTAATTTAGAAACTTGAAGGAAAAAGACCTCAAGCAAGAAAAGTCATAAAAGAATTTGGAGGGGTGGAGGACGGCAGTTGTTAAAATGACAAAGACAATGTAAGAATGGGAAAGAAAGGATGAAAGAGTGCTTTTTGTAACACTCTGGATTTTCAAGGCACCCAGTAAAGACGCTATGACCCCTCCCCAACCCAACACATCTGCTGTTCAGTCGCTCAGTCCTGTCCGACTCTTTGCGACCCCGTGGACTGCAACTCGCTGGGTTACCCTTTCTGCCTAAATCCCAGCAGCTGACTGATGCCTCTTCTATCAGTGCAGAGACATTTCTGAGATATCTATCATTGCTTTCTATGGTGGACACTGTTAAGTGAAGTTGCTCAGTCGTGTCTGACTCTTTGCGATCCCACGAACTGCAGCACTCCAGGCCTCCCCGTCCATCACCAACTCCGAGGGTCCACCCAAACCCATGTCCCTCGAGCCGGTGATGCCATCCAGCCATCTCATCCTCTGTCGTCCCCTTCTCCTCCTGCCCCCAATCTCTCCCAGCATCAGAGTCTTTTCCAATGAGTCAACTCTTCGCATCAGGTGGCCAAAGTATTGGAGTTTCAGCTTTAGCATCAGCCCTTCCAAAGAACACCCAGGACTGATCTCCTTTAGGATGGACTGGTTGGACCTCCTTGCAGTCCAAGGGACTCTCAAGAGTCTTCTCCAACACCACAGTTCAAAAGCATCAATTCTTCGGCGCTCAGGTTTCTTCACAGTTCAACTCTCACATCCATACATGACCACTGGAAAAACCATAGCCTTGACTAGACGGACCTTTGTTGGCAAAGTAATATCTCTGCTTTTGAATATGCTGTCTAGGTTGGTCATAACTTTCCTTCCAAGGAGTAAGCGTCTTTTAATTTCATGGCTTCATTCACCATCTGCAATGATTCTGGAGCCCAGAAAAATAAAGTCTGACACTGTTTCCACTGTTTCCCCATCTATTTGCCATGAAGTGATGGGACCAGATGCCATGATCTTAGTTTTCTGAATGTTGAATTTTAGCCAACTTTTTCACTCTCCTCTTACCAAAAATCCCTGTTCCAACTGCCACCCCATCAATGATGGAGATTTGTGAAAAAAACACTGCTGCAAGAGCTCCCAATAGCCAAAGCCGGACAACCTGAGCACAAGATAATGAAAGTACATTGGATTATAACCCAAAGTATAAAATAAATATCCATGAGTACATGTTAATATAATATGTGGTGGAATAAATAAATGAGGGGAAAAAATTTCCTGTGCAGAAAAATTCCAAATAATTTATGTAGCTACTGCATCCTCAAAGAGATGGAGCGAAACAACCTACTCCTTAAGTTTGCAATGTGCAGAGACTTTCTTCTGAAGAGTAAGCTGTGGAAACAGAGGAGATGAGGCTAACTTGTCCGTGGAGAGTCCCGACACACGTGACCTTAGCCAGTGGTCAAGGTCAGCATCAGTAGTGATGTCATATTGAAGGTGTGTATCCGATATAATGTGATGAGAACAGTACTTTGTCTCTCTGGTTTTTCTTCCCCAAATCCATAACCCCTGTCCAATCAAAGAAAAACTTCAGACAAACTGCAAACTCAAACTGAGGTACATTCTAAAAATTTCCCAGTGAGTACTCTGCAGAAGTATCAAAGTCATCAAAAGCAAGGAAAATCTGAGAAACTGTCACAGCAAAAGGAGCCTAAGAAGCAATGATGACAAAATGTAATGTGGTGTCCTGGTTGGAATTTGGAACAGAAAAATGATGAGTTTAAAAAAAATTATTATACTGAATAAAGTATCAGTTCAGTTCAGTTGCTCAGTCATGTGTGATTCTTTGTGACTCCATGGACTGCAGTACTCCAGGCTTCCCTGTCCATCACCAACTCCTGGAGCTTACTCAAACTCATATCCAGTTGGTAATGCCATCCAACCATCTCATCCTTTGTCATCATCTTTTCCTCCTGCCCTCAATCTTTCCCAGCATCAGGGTCTATTCCAGTGAGTCAGTTCTTCGCATTAGGTGGCCAAAGTACTGGAGTTTCAGCTTCAGCATCAGTCCTTCCAATGAATATTGAGGCTTGATTTCCTTTCAGATGGACTGGTTGGATCTCCTTGCAGTCCAGGGGACTCTTAGCAGTCTTCTCCAACACCACAGTTCAAAAGCATCAATTCTTTAGCACTCAGCTTTCTTCACAGTCCAACTCTCACATCCATACATGACCACTGGAAAAACCATAGCCTTGACTAGATGGACCTTTGTTGGCAAAGTAATGTCTCTGCTTTTTAGTATGCTGTCTAGGTTGGTCATAGCTTTTCTTCCAAGGAGTAAGTGTCTTTTAATTTCATGGCTGCAGTCACCATCTGCAGTAATGTTGGAGTCCCCCTCACCTTCCCAAATAAAGTCTCTCACTGTTTCCACTGTTTCCCCATCTGTTTGCCATGAAGTGATGGGACCAGATGCCATGATCTTAGTTTTCTGCATGTTGAGTTTTAGCCATCTTTTTCACTCTCCTCTTTCACTTTTATCAAGAGGCTCTTTAGTTCTTCTTTGCTTTCTGTGTATCTGAGGTTATTGATATTTCTGATATTTATTGGTATTTCTCCCTGAAATCTTGATTCCAGCTTGTGCTTCATCCAGCCCGGCATTTCGTATGATGTACTCTGCATATAAGGTAAATAAGCAGGGTGACAATATACAGAGTACAGTATGGACTTCAGCTAATAATGATGTATCAACATGTGTCGACAAGTTTACTTTACTAATGGAAGTTGTTAATAATAGGAGACAGGAGGTGGGGCATATAGGAAGTCTCTGTACTATCTTCATAAATTTTCTGTAAATCTAAAAGTATTCTAAAATTAAAAGTTTATTTTAAAGAAGAGATACCAATATTAAGAATGAAAGAGGTCTAAATAACTACAGATGCCACAGATATTTAAAGGATATATTATGAATAATTTTATGCCAATATATTTGATAACTTTGATGAAAAGGACACCGTTGATAAATACTGAAGTTCATCCAGGAAGAAGTAGGTAACGTAAATAGCACTATGTCTATTAATGAAATTTAATATCCAGTTTAAAACTTTCCTGCAGGGAACTCTCATACACTGTTCATGGGAATTAAATTGGTATAGCCACTGTGGAAAACAATATGAAAGTTTCTCAAAAAACTAAAAAAGAACTACCATATGACCCAGCAATTCCACTCCTGGACATATATCTAAAAACAAACAAAAACCTTGAAAACACTCATTTGTAAAGATACATCCATCCCAATGTCCACAGAAGCATTATTACAATTGCCAAGATATGGTAGCAACCAAAGCGTTCATCAGCAGATGAATGGTTAAAGAGGATGTGGTACAAATATACAATGGGATATTACTCAGCTATAAAAAGAATGAAATAATGCTGTTTGCAGCTACAGGGATGGACCTGGAGGGTGCTGCTGCTGCTGCTGCTGCTAAGTCGCTGCAGTCGTGTCCGACTCTGTGCGACCCGGTAGACGGCAGCCCAGCAGGCTGCCCTGTCCCTGGGATTCTCCAGGCAAGAACACTGGAGTGGGTTGCCATAAGTGAAATGTCAGAGAGAGGAAGACAAGCACTGTATGATATCACTCCTATGTGGAATGTAAAACATAAAGCAAATTGGTGAATGTAACAAAAAAGAAGCAGATTCACAGATATAAAGAACAGGCTAGTAGTCGCCAATGGGGAGACGGAAGTGGGAGGGGCAAGATAGGGGGAGGGGCTTAAGAAGTACAAAGTACTATCATAAAATAAATAAGCTACAAAGATATATTGTACAACCCAGGGAATATAGCCAATACTTTATAATAACTCTAAAAGGAATATAACCTATATAAAATTTTTGAGTCACTATATTGTATACTTTGAAACTAATATAATATTGTAAAGTGGCTGTATGTCAATAAAAAAAGAAGAAAATAGTAAAAAGTTTTAGCAAATTGAATTCAACAATACGTAAAAGGAATAATATATTGTGACTAAATGAGGTTTGTAAGGAATGCAAGGCTGATTTAACACTGCACATCGAGCATCAACAAAGTAATTTACATTATCAAAGTAATGATAAAACAAAATAAAGTAAATAAAAGTTCACAGAATAAGAAAGTATTATATAATACAGAGTAAAAAAGAACAAAACACCTAAAATATGATCCACGAAAGAAAAATTGTTAAGTCAGACTTCATCAAAATTAAGAATGTTTTAGTTTTTTCAACATCATTGGAATAACTGAATATCCACATGCAAATGAAAGAAAACGTACTCATACATAATGTAAGAAAATCAACTAGGATGAAACACTTAACCATAAGATCAAAAGCTCTGAAACTCCTAGAAGAAAACAAAAGGAATAAGCATCACAACATGGATCTTGACAATGATTTTATGAAAATGATATCAAAAGCACAGAAAAAAACCCCAAACCAGACAAGACTACATTAAGCTAAAAAGTTTCTTCACAGCAAAAGGAGCAATCAACAAAATAGAAAGCCAACACATGAAGTTGGAGAAAATATTTGCATAGCACATATCTTCTACATGGATAATCTCCAAAATGTATAAGGAACTTGTATAACTCAATACTGAAAAAATTAATAACCCAATGAAACAATAGGCTAAGGGTTTGAATAGACATTTTTCCAAAGAAGACAAACAAATGTGCAACAGGTGGATGAAAAAAAAAATCTCAATGTTACTAATCATCAGGAGAGGGCAAATCAAAACCACAGGAGGACTCATCTCACACTTGCTTCACAAGTGTGGGATATTAGTTCCCCGACCAGGGATCAAATCTGTGCCCCCTGCAGTGGAGACGTGGAGTCTTAACCACTGGATCATCAGGGAAGTCTCTCAATTTTTAAAAAATTACTAATTTTTTGTTCTTCAGAAGTCGCTGTAAGGGAATGAAAAAACAACTCACAACTGGGGAGACAATGTTTTCAAATCCTATTTCTGATAAAGAACTTGTATACAGAATATATAAAGAAAGCTCAAGATTCATTAAGAAGAAAGTAAACTATTTTGGGGTGGGCAAAAAAAATGTGAACAGATACTTCACCCAAAAGATCAATGGATGGAAAATAAACACTTGGAAAAAATACTCAATATAGTTAGTCATTGCATGTGTGCTCAGGCATGTCTGACTCTCTGCGGCTCTTTGGACTCTGGCCCACCAGGCTCCTCTCTCCATGGGATTCTCCAGGCAGGCGTACTGGAGTGGGTTGCCGTGCTCTCCTCCAGGGGATCTTCCTGACCCAGGGATCAAGCCTGAGCCTCTACGACTCCTGCATTGTCAGGTGAGTTCTTTACCACGGGTGCCATCTGGGAAGCCCAAACTGTTTCTACATTATAAAAGTAGCACATTTATTTAGTATGAGATTTATGATAGATTTTTACTGACATGAGGAAAGGCACATGGTACTAATAAAGAAAAGTGAGATATACTCTAAAGTTGCTCAGTTGTGTCCGACTCTTTGCAACCCCATGGACCATACAGTCCATGGAATTCTCCAGGCCAGAATACTGGAGTGGGTAGCCTTTCCCTTCTTCAGGGGATCTTCCCAACCCAGGGATTGAGCCCAGGTCTCCCGCATTGCAGATCATTTACCAGCTGAGCCACAAGGGAAGCCCACTCTAAAGTTTAATCACAGTTTAACTGTCCTCTCTCCCTCACACCCACTTCTAGATAAAATTCCTGAAGGAGATGCACTAAAATTGTGTCTGGGTAATTATAGTTTTTCTATACCATTTATTCTTTTACTTCCATACTTTCCAAACTTTCTACAATAACCACAATTAATCTTTGTTTCTTTCTTTTTTTTTTTTACCCAGAACATAATACCTTAATTTTGAAGACAGTCACCCAGATTGGTGAAAATACTGACTCATTAATCATCAGCTACTGGATGTCTGCCCTTGCATGGTACCAATCTTCTGCTTGTTCATATGTCCACACACTTGTAGGTCTAGTTTTAGCGACAACTATTTGTTCCCTCCCTGGAGGTGGAACATACTGATAGACTCAGCTGTACAACTTGTCATAGCTGATGGAACGTGAGCGAACATGACTGAGGCCACTTCAGACCAGAAGCTTTAGGTGCAGTTATGTGGTTTGGCTTGGCAGCTTGTGCTCCTGCCCTCTGCAAGAGAACTGCATGAGGCATGGGGCTGTTCCTCCTTTCTGGGTCCCAGAGTGAGATGGCACGTGAAGCTGACCTGAAGCCATCCTGCCACCTGTAGCAAGGGCACTGCTGACCTGCAGCCCTCCTACAACAGGAGTGAGAAATCAAAGTTTGATGCAAGAGGCCTCTGAAGTTTGGGGGATTGTTTGTTACTCAGCAAAAGCTGATCACTACATATTGTCTATTGTAGACGTAAGCTCTCAGACAGTAGGGACCAATGTGTAGCATAGCATAGCAGTATGTGTACCACAAAATCTGGAATCCAAGTCAAACGCCTCTGATGCCTTAAATTCCACATCACGGGGCCGAACTGTGTGAATGAGGGGTAAGGGCTTAGGTGGAGTGTAGCAGGCAATGGCACCCCACTCCAGTACTCTTGCCTGGAAAATCCCACGGATGGAGGAGCCTGGTGGGCTGCAGTCCATGGGGTTGCTAAGAGTCGGACACGACTGAGCAACTTCACTTTCACTTTTCACTTCCATGCATTGAAGGAAATGGCAACCCACTCCAGTGTTCTTGCCTGGAGAATCCCAGGGACAGGGGAGCCTGGTGGGCTGCCATCTATGGGGTCGCACAGAGTTGGACATGACTGAGGTGACTTAGCAGCAGCAGCAGCAGCAATGCTTAAAGATGCCTTTAGAAAGGAGAAGGAAATGGAAAACTTAAGAGAGAAAGAAAAGAAAATTTTAGAAATGGGGTAGAGGAATGAGAGAATGGAGTGGAACTGTAGAGAAAAGAAGTGGATGAAGATGGAGAAGGAGGAAGGTACACACAATCAAAAGGTGGCTAAGAAACGCTTTCTATCTTAGCTACCACAGGTAGCCTTTCTGTTCTTAAAAATGGTGCTGACATCATCTTCTCCTCAAATGCACCTGTCACCTCCCTTCCTCAGCCAGAAAGTGGAAAATGCTCCACCATGGGCTTTGGTGAAAGCATCTGCTGTCCTAGCAGCTCAGGGCACCACGGTGTCCGTATTTCTTTTCTGTCCACATTAGAGCTTCCTTGAGGTTCTCTTGTGTACGTTGCTTTTTCTGGGTGCTTGTCTCTGATTTGCCCTTTTCTCTTAACCTGCAGGTTTCCAGTTCAGGTCTGTCCTGTGCACCTAACTTTTCCTGGGAATATCTCACAGCTTCATCTTAATGCGTCGCACCTGTCCGCCTTTCTTGGCGAGCAGGATTATTTGATGTAGGGGAGGGCCCAAGAAACTTCACTGAAGATTGAGATGTAGGTGGCAAGAATTTAAATTCATATTTAATAACCAGCTCATCTTTTTTTAATACCTAAAGGCTTTTTTTTTTCAAAAGAAAAAAACCTAATTATGCACAAAAGAAATTCACTTAGAATTAATTCACTGGGAATTAAATTGAAAAAAAGGTAAAGATGTTAACAATCCTTTTAAAAAATAATTCAAATTAGAAAGACTAATTATAGGAACTCCTTTATATAATAGGAAACCAAGTTCTCAGAGGCATGGGGCAGAGGAATAGCTATAAAGGAGACCTGAAGAAAACAAAGTTTCTGATTTATGGGAGAATTTTTGTGGATGAGGAATACAATTTCCCTTGATGAAGTACTGCCCCATTCTGCTGATAAGCTGTGTGATTGTTTCTGGGGAGATCAAAGGATATAGCAGGACCAACATTTAATTCTGGAATCAGGATCTCAGAGTTCACCATCTTGGACTCATGAAATCAGGAAGAAAGGAAGCCTGAACGTTTCAGTGGTCTCTCTGGTTGGATGAAGTCTGCCTGGTGAGTGATAAACCTGGGATTTCTATCTGGGGGTGACTTACCCAAAGCATTTGCTCTTTTCACTGCTCCCTGAGGACAGGCAAGGATCTCCATTAGGATCTGAGGGTTTATGCTTTCTGATTCCTTTTCAAGGTTTTATTTGCCAGTCATAAGACCATAGAGTAACGCCAACATGTTAAATGGTGTTTTTCAAATTCTGGCTTGTGTCTCATTAGTGGGTTGTGAAGTCAAATTTTAGAGCATCTCATTATGTATTTTTGGAACACGGAACAGAATAGAAAATAACCGATGGTGCTGCATCCATGCAGAGAGTGTTATGAGGGAACTGTGTCCCTTCAAAGCTCATGTGTCAAAGTTCTAAACCCCAGTACCTCAGAAAGTGACTATATTCAGAGATTGTTATTGTTGTCGTGCAGTCCCTAAGCCATGTCCAGCTCTTTGTGACCCCATGGATTGCAGCACGCCAGGCTTCACTGTCCTTCTCTGTCTTCCAGAGTTTGCTCAAATTCATGTCCGTTGAGTTGGTGATGCCATCCAACCATCTCATCTTCTGCCATCTCCTTCTCCTTTTGCCTTCAATCTTTTCCAGCATCAGGGTCTTTCCCAGTAAGGTGGCTCTTTGCATCAGGTGGCCAAGTATTGGAGCTTCAGCTTCAGCATCAGTCGTTCTGATGACCCATGAATCAGGGTTGATCTCCTTTAGGATGGACTGGTTGGATCTCCTTGTTGTCCAAGGGACTCTCAAGAGTCTTCTCCAACACCACAGTTCAAAAGCATCAATTCTTCATGCTCAACCTTCTTTATGGTCCAACTCTCACATCTGTACATGATCACTGAAAAAATAAAGTCTTTTCTTTTTCCAGCTGTGCAGCATGTGAGATCTTAGCTTCTAGACCAAAGATCGAACCTATGCCCAGCAGTGGAGGTTCAGAGCCTTAATCACTAGGGAAGTCCTGGAGATAGAGTCTTTAAAGTGGTAATTAAGTTAACATGAGACCATTAGATTGTGTCCTAATCCAATACGCAGCTGTGCCTATAAGTTAGGACACAGACGTACAGAGGGAAGACCACGTGAGGAACCAGCTAGAAGGCAGTCATGTGCAAGCCAGGAGAGAGGCCTCAGAAGAAACCAACCTGTCCACATCTTGATCTTAACTCCCAGGCTCCAGAACGGTGAGAAAATAAACTGTTGTTTACATCATCCAGTTTGTGGAATTTTGTTATGGCAGCCCTAGCAAAAATAGCAAAAGGGTTAAGTACTTGTGGGATTTTAATTTCATCACACACTTAGACAATTACGCTCTGAATATGGATTTATAGCCTGAAATTATTAAAGAACGCTGAGTTAGAGTGAGGCCTCATTTCCATAGTCAGGGAGTCAGCTATGGAGACCATCTGTGGCCATCCAGGTGAGGGTGCTGACAACGGGGAAAAACCCACTACCTGAGCCAGCAAAGGCTGCCTGCGTCCCTACCAGCAGCAAAGAGAAGCCCCTGGCTTGGCAGTGGAAAATCTACTCTTACCTGGAATTTTACCATGGCAAAAGAATGTGTGTTAGAACAATGCAACAGTCTTTAAGTGCAAATTATTTATACTGATTTTTTTTCCCCCTCAAGGGAGCAACTGAGCTTCCCAGGTGGCTCACTGGTCAAGAATCCACCTGCTAATACAGTAGCTGCAGGAAACAGGTGTTTGATCCCTGTGTCAGGAAGATCCCCAGAGAAGGAAATGGAAACACACTCCAGTATTCTTGCCTGGAAAATCCCATAGACAGAGGAGCCTGGTGGGCTACAGTCCATGGGGTTGTGAAGAGTCAGATCTGACTTAGCAACTGAAAATCAACTCAGTACCTGGTGAGCTCAACCATTTGTAATCAACCCAGGAGCATGGCAGGAAGCTGGACACATTTCACAAGTCAGTAAGCCTCAGGCTCACAAAATCCATCGCCGAAAGTTTACCAACTGTGTTCACAGGAAAGCTCCTCTGGTCCTCATTCCATCCTTCCCTTCTTATTTTTGGCCCTAATAGTTGGGAAAAAAAGTATTACTTTAAAACATTAAAAAAGCACTGCATTTGTTAGCCAAAATCAAGAGTAAACTCTCTCTTTTGATTTGAGCCTTATTCTTGGTGATGAGGTCAATCAATGCTTCAGGACACCTAGAATCCTCAAAGAGTCATTTTGCTTTCCCCTGAAAACATTTTTAAAAACATTTAATTTTTTCAGTTGCTCCATGTGGCTTGCTGAATCTCTTCCTCCATCAGGGATTGAACCCAGGCCTACAGCAGTGAAAACTTGGAAACCTAACCACTAGACCACAAGAGAACTCCTACCCCCTTATTTTCTATTAAAAAATATAACATATCTTTTAGAGATAATCAAGCAGACTTCTGTTCTGTTGATGAGAGGACTTATGTTTCCAGGGGTGTGAGCAGACCAGGATCACCCTGCTAGCAGAGCATCCTGAAACGGGGGTCTGCTTGGAAAGGGAAAGTGTGGGACCTTTTGTAGCCTTTCTTGGGGCAAATGTGACTGACAGAAACAGCATGCAATCACATCTCCATTGCCTGAGTTGGGCAGGCCTAATGGGCCTGCCTCTTTCCGTTCTTTGGAACACATTTCTTGCAAAAGATTTGAGATCATCCATGTGTTTAATTTGTTGCAGTGCTGTGAAATTTACAACTCTGAAGGAGATGCACCCAACTTTTATATCTCCAATACAACCTTAAGTATATTAATCTTTTCTCTCCCAGAAGGAGGGAGAAAAATCATAAATGGTGAAGATGAGTAATGCCAGGCTTCAAATGGGGATTTTGACCAGAGGTCTCCCAGAACAAGCAACCGGAATTCTAGCATTCTGTTCTCACCGTTGTAATTAGAAACATTTCACACAAAGCTGGCAGCCTGGCTCTCTAGTTTACAGCAGACTGGAAGGAAGCAGCAAGTTGGCAAGGCAAGTGTGATGACAAGCGCAAAAATGACAGCTAACAGAATAAGAAGAATACTGACAACCACAATATTAGAGGTGGACTAAAGATCTTGGGAAGCCATCTCCTGGGGCCCTCTGGCGAAGGACCATCCCTCCCAGCATAACTTAGAAGCCCCTGGCTGTGTTTCAGACCAGAATGACACCGTGGAGTAATCAGGGAGACAAACGATGATTCTGTTGTGTAATGACAAAGATTCTCGCTTTGATCAAACTTTAGTTGGGGTTCTCTGAGCTTTCTCAACTGGGCCTCCACTGTGGCCTCTCTTCTTTTCCAGGTCTGCATAGCCTAGCTGTAGCAAGAATCCTGCTACGTTAATTTAAAGACAACCCCCCCCATTCTCAATACCTGGTCCCCCCTCTATCTGTGATCAGATTCTTCATCCCAACACTTGATACCTGATCACCTTGGCTGCCTTCAGCAAGAATCCCCTACTCTTTTTTTTTTAGGCAACTGGTTTTATTTTAAAAATTATTTTGGCTGCGCTGGGTCTTAGCTGCAGCGTGCAAACTTTTAGTTGTGGCATGGGGGATCTAGTTCCCTGATCCGGGATCGAACCCAGGTCCCCTGCATTAATAGTGAGGAGTTTTAGCCACTGGACCACCAAGGAAGTCCCAAAATATCCTCTTGATGTCTCCTTTAGTAATTCCCCATCCACTGGCCCCCTCACCCTGCACCTTGCCTGTAAGTTCCAACCCATCTTTGCATTCAGAGGTGAGCCCAGTCTCTCTCCCTTGTCGAGACAGTCCTGACACCCATTGCAATAACCCCAAATAAAGTCTTCCTTACCATTTTAACAAGTGTCAGAACAATTTACTCTTTAACAGTCATCAAGAAGACAAGCCTTTCATAACAGCTTGCTTGCAGATGCTTCAGCTGTTTGCTGTGCGGGTCCCAGGAAGCTTAGGCACTAGCTCCTGCCCACTTTACTCCAGGGAGCCCAAATCTGAGAGGCAGAGCTAAGATAATTATTATGTTGGTGGGTTTTTACCAAAGCAGGGGTGTGTAAATTGCTTCCTGCTACGAGTTCCCAGCTGAACACGGAGCTCAGCTCAGTGCTCTGTGAAGACCTAGAGGGCTGGGATGGGGTGGGTGGGAGGGAGACTCAAGGGGCAGGGGGTATATGTACACATATAGCTGATTCACATCGTAGTACAGCAAAATTAACACAACAATATAAAGCAGTTATACTCTTAAAAAAAAAAAAAAGAGTTCCCAGCTGAAACCCAGCCTACATCTCCTTGGCAAGTGTCTCACCCTTGCGTGGGGCTGTATTCTCAGAGCGAGTGATGCTGTTTGCTAATCTTTTCAGGGCCCCATGTAAACTGTGTACCTGCTGGGTTCATATACCTGGAGCTGCTGCTGCTGCTGCTGCTAAGTCACTTCAGTCGAGCCCGACTCTGTGTGACCCCATAGACGGCAGCCCACCAGGCTCCCCCATCCCTGGGATTCTCCAGGCAAGAACACTGGAGTGGGTTGCCATATCCTTCTCCAGTGCATGAAAGTGAAAAGTGAAAGTGAAGTCGCTCAGTTGTGTCTGACTCTAGCCACCCCATGGACTGCAGCTCACCAGGCTCCTCCATCCATGGGATTTTCCAGGCAAGCATATGGAGTGGGGTGCCATCTCCTTCTCCTGGAGGGTCACGTTTAAATACTTATCCCAGGTACAGTTTGGAGAAGTAGTCTGAACACAGGTGTGGGATGGGTTACAGGGCAAAAGATAACTTTGTCTTAATACATTCAGTAGTAAGTCGGCTCTAACAGAAAGAAAAACAAATACAGTTGACCCTTGAACAACAGGAGTTTGAACTGAGCAGGTCCCCTTAAACAGGGCTTTTATTTTCCAGTAGTACAACACGATCCACTGGTTGGTTGAACCATGGATAAAAAGAACCATGTATATGGAGTGAAAATGAAGATGTTGGTCTCTGTCGTGTCCGATTCTTCTTGACCCCATGGACTGTATAGCTCACCAGGAACTGTAAAGAGGAACTGTAACTCCTCTTTCCATGGAATTCTCCAGGCAAGAATACTGGAGTGTGTTGCCATGCCCTTCTCTAGGGGATCTTCCTGACCTAGGGATTGAACCTGGATCTCCTGCATGGCAGGCAGATTCTTTACTCTCTGAGCTACTAGGGAAGCCCACATATATGGAGTTCAATTCAGTACAGTTACTCAGTTATGTCCGACTCATTGTGACCTCATGGACTGCAGCATGCCAGGCTTCCCTGTCCATCACCAACTCCTGGAGCTTGCTCAAACTCATGTCCATAAAGCTGGTGATGCCATCTAACCATCTCATCCTCTGTCGTCTCCTTCTCCTCCTGCCTTGATTCTTTCCCAGCATCAGGGTCTTTGCCAATGAGTCAGTTCTTCGCATCAGGTGGCCAAAGTATTGGAGCTTCAGCTTCAGCATCAGTCCTTCCAATGAATATTCAGGACTTATTTCCTTTATGATGAACTTGTTTGACCTCCTTGCAGTCCAAGGGACTCTCAGGAATATTCTCCAGCACCACAGTTCAAAAGCACCAATTCTTTGGCACTCAGCTTTCTTTATAGTCCAACTCTCACATCCATACGTGACTACTGGAAAAACTATAGCTTCGACTATACAGACTTTTGTTGGCAAAGTAACGTCTCTGCTTTTTAATATGCTGTCCAGGTTGGTCACAGCTTTTCTTTCAAGGAGCAAGTGTCTTTTGATTTCATGGCTGCAGTCACCATCTGCACTGATTTTGGAGCCCAAGAAAATAAAGTCTGTCACTATTTCCATTGTTTCCCCATCGATTTGCCTTGAAATAACAGAATCGGATACCATGATCTTCTTTTTTTGAATGTTGAGTTTTTCACTCTTCTCTTTCACTTTCATCAACGGGTTCTTTAGTTCTCTTCACATATATGGAGGTCTGGTTATAAACAGAAGGTGGGTCCCCCAACCCCCATGTTGTTCAGGTATCTACAGGTTGAATTGTCTACTTGAGAGGCCAGTGGTTCTCAAAACTCATTGTGCACCAGAATCACGGGGGAGCAGCTTCCCAGGCTATCCCTACCAACCACTGGATTCAGTAGCATTGGCCTCTTGACTGGGAATCAACATTTTAAATAACTGCTTATGTGATTCAGATGTTTGCAGCTCACGCTTTGGGAATCCCCATTTGGGAAGACTGCAGAGTCTGCCTGAGAAAACAACTGCTCTCGTAGGCAGAGTGAGGATGTCCTTGGTAAAGTCTTTGCATAGAGTCTGGAAGAGGAGATGTGAACAGAGACGGAGCTGCATTGTTAGGTGTAATCAAATATCAGAGGTCTGGAAATTGTTGGAAGCCTATAAGGGAGGAGGTTCCAGAAAGATGGAAAAGGCTTCTCTCCTGGGAGGATGGGCCCAGCAACTTGATAAGAGGCTAGGGCCAGATGGGTGGAGCAAAGTTCCCAGTGGTGAGAATAAACAAGGAACATTCCAGAAGATTAATGTCAAATATTTAATTTTAAGTTGCTTACGATTACAGGTATTAATACCCTTCTATTGCCCTCAAACCCTCAGAAATTCTGTTTTGCAAATTGGTCTTATGCCATTAGTCATTTGTGGATAAAGAAGAAACCCAGACCAAGGACCAGAATGGAAAGGGGACCGAGAGTTAGGAGGCTGGAAGCAGCACAAAATTCACTTTCTGTCTTGTGAAGTTGCCTATTGTAGATTCCTCATATGAATGGAATCACAAAATACCTGTCCATAGCAAATTACAGCTCGGAAGGGATGAGCAACAAATCTTCCCCCAAAAGGTCCTAAAGCCCTGGTGTCCTACCTTTTTTTGAGCAGATATGTTTATCAATAAAAAAAGATGGTAAGTACGCCCCTCTGATATATATGTATATCTATTTTTGTCAATAATAGACGTGTGTTACCATACTAATATATTGTCAATATTACAAAACACATATCAAAACACAAATCAAGAAAGAGATCAGGGTTTCCCTGGTGGTCCGGTGGCTAGAAGCAACAGTTAAAACTGGACCTGGAACAGCAGACCGGTTCCAAATTGGGAAAGGAGTACATCAAGGCTGTATATTGTCACTGCACTTATTTTACTTACATGCAGAGTACATCATGAGAAATGCTGGGCTGGAAGAAGCACAAGCTGGGATCAAGATTGCTGGGAGAAATATCAATAACCTCAGATATGCAGATGACACCACCCTTATGGCAGAAAGTGAAGAAGAACTAAAGAGCTTCTTGATGAAAGTGAAGGAGGAGAGTGAAAAAGTTAGCTTAAAACTCAACATTCAGAAAACTAAGATCATGGCATCTGGTCCCATCACTTCATGGCAAATAGATGGGGAAACAATGGAAACAGTGAGAGACTGTGTTTGGGGGGGGCTCCAAAATCACTGCAAATGGTGACTGCAGCCATGAAATTAAAAGATGCTTGCTCCTTGGAAGAAAAATTATAACCAACCTAGACAGCATATTAAAAATTAGATACATTACTTTGCCAACAAAAGTCCGTCTAGTTAATGCTATGGTTTTTCCAGTACTCATGCATGGATGGGAGAGTTGGATTATAAAGAAAGCTGAACACTGAAGCATTGATGCTTTTGAACTGTGGTGTTGGAGAAGACTCTTGAGAGTCCCCTGGACTGCAAGGACATCCAACCAGTCCATCCTAAAGGAAATCAATCCTGAATGTTCATTGGAAGGACTGATACTGATGCTGAAACTCAAATACTTTGGCCCCCTCATGCAAAGAACTGATTCATTGGAAAAGATCCTGATTCAGGGGAAGATTGAAGGCAGGAGGAGAAGGGGATGACAGAGGATGAGATGGTTGGATGGCATCACAGACTCAGTGGACATGAGTTTGAGTAAACTCTGGGAGTTGGTGATGGACAGGGAGGCCTGGCGTGCTGTAGTGCACAAGGTCGCAAAGAGTCGGACATGACTGAGCGACTGAACTGACTGACTGACTAGTGGCTAAGACTCTACCGTCTCAATGCAGGGCCCTGGATTTGATCCCTAGTCAGGGAGCTAGGTCTTACATGCTACAACTAGGAGTTTGCATGCTGCAACTAAGACAGAAGATCCGGAGTATCACAACTGAGACTCGAGGCAGCCAAATAATCTTTTTTTTTTTTTAAGGGAAGTGATGAGACATCAACGCAAGAGTCCTAATAATTTACTCTTGTCCCTCACCCCAACCCTGGGCTGGATTGAGTGGCCACTAGAGCACATGGGCTCCATATTGGGAGGACTGACGGAAGGGAAGGTGACCTTTAAGTAGAGGAAGGACCAACCTTGCTGCTCTGTGGACAGGGCCGATTTAGTTAGCAGTCACTTGAATTACAGGAGAGCTGTAAGGAAGGAAACAGGAATCTATGTTCAGGTCAAAGGATGGTGCTGTATGTGCTTCTGAGACTGTGGTCAGTAGATTGTCTCCCAAAGAAAAGCCATGGCAAAAATATCTCTGTTACAACTCACTGTGATCAGTAATTAAAAGGGGGAGGAAAAAACCAACTTCAAGTGACCTTGAAACATTCAATTCTTATTGACTGAGCAGGTATTCTGGGGCTTTGGGCCAGACGTCTAGGTTCTCCAAAACCAAGAGCAAGATGACTATGACTCCTTTCACCAGGGCTCTGGGGCCCAGCTTTGGCTTTTTCAACTTAATCTTTAAAAATTGTGGAAAAATATAGATAAGATAAAATTTGCCATTTTATGATACTTTGGCCATCTGATGCGAGGAGCTAACTCATTTGAAAAGACTCTGATGCTGGGAAAGATTGAAGGTGGGAGGAGAAGGGGATGACAGAGGATGAGATGGTTGGATGGCATCACCGACTCGATGGACATGAGTTTGGGTAAACTCTGGGAGTTGGTGATGGACAGGGAGGCCTGGTGTGCTGCAGTCCGTGGGGTTGCAGAGAGTCAGACACGACTGAGCAACTGAACGGAACTGAACCACTTTAAGGTGGGCATTAAGTACATACACAGTGTTGGGCAACAGTAATTACTCTCTGGTTCCAAAACATTTTCATCACCTGAAACAGACACTTAGTACCCATTTGTTGGAGGAGGTCATTGAGACGGTGTGCCCGCCTGCTGCCCCGCGAGCTGGACCTCGGCAGTTAGAGGCTCTGTGCCTTGTGCCCTGTCCTTGGAATGCACATTCTGTTCACTGCTCCCAGCATGGGAACGATTTTGAAGGACACAGACGGAGAAGAGCAATGTGTTGTTGAGACCATCTGGATGGATTGTGTGTGACTGCACCCCATGATGCCTCTGTATAAACTTTTAAGAGTCTGGTGGACAGGGGCAGAGATCTGTTTATCTTGTAGATGCCCAAGAAAAACCTCGCTTATCAAAACTGCCCCTTACCGATCTCAAGCGGTCTGCCTCATCCTTGGTCTCACCCAGTCCTGTGTGTACAGAGGCCGCTTTTACCTGGGAGACCCCTGAGGTTTTGAACCAGTACCTTAAGCAATAACTGCCCATTCTGTCCCCCACAGCCCTCATTCACCTCTAATCAACCTTCTGTCTCTGAGTGTCAGGCACATCATGAAAGTGGAATCATATACAATATTTGTCCTTTTGTGTCTGGCTTATTTTACTAAGCATAATGTTTTCAAGGCTTAACTAGGTTGTAGCATATGTCAGAACTTCACTTTTTTTTATGGCTCAATAATATTTCATTGCATGGATCGATCACATTTGTTTATTTATCCATCTGTTGATGGACACTTGGGTCATTTCCACCTTTTGGCTATTGTGAATACTGCTGTAGTGAAGATGGGTGTATAAGAATCTGTTTGAATCCCTGTTTTCATTTTTAAGGGGTACAAGAGTGAAGTTTCTGGGTTATGGGGTAATTCTATGCTTAGTTTTGGAGGAAATACTAAACTGTTTTCCACAGTAGCCACGCCAGTTTGCATTTTCAGCATTGATGTGTGGGGCTTCCAATTTCTCCAGGTTCTTACTAACACTTGTTAATTTTTGTTTTTGTTTTATAGTCATCCTATTAAGTGTGAAGTGGTATCTCAGTGTGGTTTTCATTTACATTTCCCTCATGATCAATGATGTTGAGCATCTTTTCATGTGTTTATTGGCCATTCATATGTCTTCTTTAGTGAGATGTCTATTCAAGTCTTTTGCTCATTGTAAAACTGTGTTGTCTTTTTTTGTTGTTGAGTTGTAGGAGTTCTTTATGTATTCTGGATATTAAATTTCTATCAAATATATGATTGATAAATCTTTTCTCTCATTCTGTAGGTTGTCCTTTTGACTTTTGATGGAAAATTTTTTTTTCATTTTAATCAAGTTCAGTTTAATCTATGTTTTCTTTTGTGGCCTTTGGTATGGTGTTATATCTGAGAATTGCCAAATTGAAGGTCATGAAGATTTACCTCTGTGTTTTAAGACTTCTATGGTTTTAACTATTTAATTTGGGTCATTTGTTTTGAGTTAACTTTAGTATATAGTATGAGATTTGTGCGCAGCTTTCTTCTTTTGCATATGAAAATCCAGGTATCTCAGCATCTCGTTTGAAGAGATTGTTGTTTTCCCATTGAATGGTCTTGGAATCCTTGTCTATAGTTAATTGGTCCATATATGTATGGGTTTATTTCTGGGCTGTTAATTCTATTCCACTGGTTTCTATGTCTATTCTTCTGTCAACACTAGATTACTTTCTCTTTGTAGTAATTTTTGAAACTGAGAAGTGTTGAGTCCTCTGACTTAGTTCTTTTTCAAGATTGCTTTTACTATTTAGAGCCCAATTCCACATCCCCAGCAATTCCATAGAAATGTGAGAATGATCTTTTTCTTTTTGAAAAGAAAAATGGTTGGAATTTTGATAGGGATTGTGTTGAATTTGTAGATCACTTTGGGTCCAGCCCTGGCTTTTTTCTGGGACTATTAGGACTACTGAGAAGCTTCTCACCAGATTCCAGAGGGTTTAGCCTTGGAACTTCTTAGCCAGAGGGTTCAGCAACTTCCCAGCACTCTGTCCATGGTGAGATGGTGAGTTTGGAACAGTGAAGCCAGTCAGAACATTCAGTGACTGTCTGAGTGCATCACTCAAAACACCAACATGTCTCTCTCTCGCATTTGTTCCAACCCGGAGACCATACTTTAGAACCCACTGTCTTAGTGGGTTGATGAATCAGCACCCAATTGAGGAACTGAAATTGGACCAGCTGGGTGTTCTGAGGCTAATTGGAAAGCAGACTTTGAATAAACTCTTGGCTCTCCAGTGACTCTTCCCCTTTTATGAATGCATTTTAGTACTTTTGTACTTATATTTTTCAATGTATGTGCATACTGGTTAGGAATGCATTCAGTTGCATGTAACAAAAGATTTATTTTTCTCTTATGATGAGAAGGCCTAAGGTAGGTGGTTCCTGGCATTAGTTCAGGCATTCAAAGATTTCAGGCCTGGCATCTTGGCAGTTCTTTCTGCCTTTCACTTGCAATCTCAAGATGGCTTCATCACTCCAAATATCACATCTACATTCATAACAGGAAAGGGTGGGAGAGGCAGCTCAGAGCTTATATCAAGGAGACAGAAGCTTTTCTAGAAGCCCACAGAAGTCTTCCTATTCTGTTTTGTCAGCTAGACCTGCATCCCCTGGCTTTCTGTAGTTGCAAGAGATCTGGAAATTTAGGGAGCAGGGTTGTCATGACTGGTTTCAACCAATCCTGATCCATTTCTCAGAGCCGGGTACATTGTCTTCCGAAACAGAACTCGGATCCTGTGGGCAAGGAATAAGAAGGAGTAGGATATCAATACAGGGTATACTAGTACATGCAAATGGTGGTGGTGGTTTAGTCACTAAGTCGTGTCCAACTCTTGTGACCCCATGGACTGTAGCCTACCAGGAAGCTCTGTCCACGGGATTTCCCAGGCAAGAATACTGGAGTGGGTGCCATGACCTCCTCCAGGGGATCTTCCCTCCCCACTGATTGAAGCCATGTCTCCTGCATAGCAGATGGATTCTTTACTGACAGAGCCACCAGGGAAGCCCAGTACATGACTATACATATTTGTAATTATTTTATTATGTTTCCTTACCATTTTTTGACTCATGTGGGCTTGTTCTCATCCTGATGCTCTAATACCAGAAGTCATCTCTTCCTCTTTATTTCTCTGTTGGGCTTACATAATGGCTTGATACATTGTGATTGAACAGTAAATAAGGGGTGATCTCACCGACAGATAAGCTGGAAGGTTGCCCTCTTTAAGAGAACACGCACAAGAGGGGGCTGGACGGTGCTGTTCCTTTTCTGTTGATGAAAGTCTGATAAGGTGGGGAAGGCAGTATGTGCTCACCTGATCAGGCTGTAAACAAATTCAAGCGGAGTCACGGGCTCTGTGTCTTTAAGGCCCCGAGTTCACACTATCCATGATCGGCTTCCTAATTATATCCTCTAAATGTTAAAAACACTTTCTTTTCTTACCCTTTAGGGGAAACAAGCAGTATTTCCAAGAAAACATCTCATCTACGATTCAAACAAGGAAATAACTTAATAAGAAGACAAATAGGAAAAAAAAATCCCAATATTGTATTTGGGGAGATTTTGATAGTTCGTTTAGATTTCCAAATGTGAACATAAATGAAAAGGCTAAAAAATTGAAAGTCAAAAATATTCCATATTTGACATTAAAATCAATGAATTGATCCACAGTCACTGAATGTAGCTAGTAAAAAATGTTAATTTATGGCTAAGTAATTAAACAGGGAGACAGATGGAGAATCAAATGAGTTTTCCCCACACCCAAATTTGCATGCAGCTTCTGACAGCGCACACACTTACTGCTCTATATGGTGCCCTCCAGTACTCGGAGCACGTGGAAAGCTATTCATGTCAGTTCTGCTCATGCCTCCCCAAAGAAAGCAGAGGGACTTAGATAAAATACAGAGCTCAGTTACATTTTCTTCTGGGTCTTATTCACTCATCCCTTTTGCTTCCATTTCATGATGGGAAGAACAGGCAATCGTGAAATAATGAAATTCTCTCCGTTCTCCCTTGTGTAATGGAAAATACATTGGTTGAGGAATCCGAAGACCAGCTTATTCTGGCTTTCTCAGTAACTAGCTATGTGACATTTGGCAACTCTCCTCTCTCTCGTCCCTGGTTGCCTCATTAGCCATTAGAGCTTACTGTTGACGAGATTATCTCTAGGTAGTCCGGCATGGTGGAGAATTGATTTTGGATCAACCACATACCAGCTGAGTCATCTTGGACAACTTATCTTTGATACTGACCAGGGTTCTTACCTTCCCCGATCGATAGAAATTAACTAGAGGCCAAACAGGGAAATTCAGGCAAGACTTATTGGGCCCCCTGTGCAGCAGGGGGGAGTGAGAATAAATAACAGGTTCCTTTACTCGCTGACTCCCTGAGTGGGGGCAAGCTTGTATCATATATGGGGCAGGGTAGGAGTGTGTCCAGGTTTTGGGCTGAGGGGTGGCTTAAGTGGTCTGCTCACCACTGTCTTTGTGGTGTTGCATGCAGGGGGGTGGCATGCACAGTACCCTACATTTGCTTCTAACACTCCATTTTTGCTCCTGGCTCCTCAGAAATGGCAGTTGGATTTTTTTTTCCTTTTTTGTCTTTTTGGTCTAGAATTTGCCCCAATGGGGCACGCACACAGTTATTTTTAGTCCCATATAGTTTCTGTGTGTTTTGTTGCTCAAGGAGAGCTGTGTCCAGGTGCAAGCATTGCGGTACTGCTGCGAAGTGTCCCAGGTCCCAGGCCTGTCTCACTTTGGCCACAATGTGCCATAGTTTCTCAGCCAGTGCTTGATAGAGGGAACCTGGGAGTCTGTTCCTTGGATGGCATGAAGAAATACAACTCTGTGACCCAGACTTGAGCTGTCAGACACTGCTCCTCCCCTGCAGATGCTATCACAGGGCTGTGCCAATGAGGGAAGCAATTCCTTTACCATTGTTTGCAGAGATTCATTTTTAACCTTTCACTGAATTTTTAACCTCTCACAAATATGGAAGACCCAGTGATCAAGTGCCAGTTAGTTTTACAATCCATTTCATTTTCATTTTTATGTTGTAGCCAGTTGTTTGGGATTACAAAAGTACTAAAATCTATTTTTTTTTTTTTTTTTAAGTTTCAGATAATTTCCATGGTAGATATCACTGTCTGGTCACTATGTTGCCTTATTTCTCTAAAAGTAACTTGATTTGCTTAAAGTCTTAAGGTCATAGCAAATCAAGATGGTCTGCCCTTCCCTACCCAAGAGGTGAGAACCAGGTCCAAACCGGGCAACTTGGATTCTCCTCTAACTGGAATTTTATGCTAAATGGAGTAAGAATGGGCACTGTGCACTCTTCACTGGTCTCTCCAGTTCACCTCCTCCAGCCATCCACACCACTCAGTGTCTTAGAAAGCTGATCCGTACAGCGTCCATCAGTGGACTTCCTTGACCTCTGGATTCCATTTGTGTTTGGCCACTGGAACGCACTGCAGGGGGCCAGCAGACAGAAGAAGGGCGATCCTGGGGTCTTTTTTCATCTTTTTCCCTCCCTGTCAGGCACTTTGGGCTGGCTCTTTCCCTTTCCCATTGCCTCAGCTCCTAGAAATGAGTAATTTCTTTCCAGGACTTGGCTGGTGGTCCAGTGGTTAAGAATCTGCCCACCAGTGCAGGGGACATGAGTTTGATCCCTGGTCCGCGAAGGTTCCACAAGCCTCCGGGCAACTAAGCCCGCGTGCCTAGACTTCTGAGCCCGCCACCAGCTGCAGTTACTGAAGCTACAATTACAGGAGAAGCCACCACAATGAGAAATTCTCACCCCGCAACTAGAGAGGAGCCCCCACTGGCCACAGCTAGAGAAACTGCGTGCAGCGGCAAAGACCCAGCACAGCCAAAAATAAAAGAAAAATTTCTTTCCAGTTTAGTACCACCACGGAGCGGCAGTCCTGATCATCACTCCTCGAAAACCAGGATCGGTGTGAGTTGAGAACTGGAAGCTCTGCAGTTGTGGTGTGCATTTAAACATCAAAATTAACTCATAACCTCTTTCTTTTCTTGGCAAACATTTTTCAACCCAAGCATTATTGTATTTAGGGTTGTCTATTTCCGTGTTTGTAGTAGTTAACCTGTAAAAATTTTAGATATAATTAGCATATCCTGAAATTCACCCTTTTAAAGTGTACAATTCAGTGACTTTAGGTCACTTTTTATAAAATTAAAAAAATTTTTTTAATTGTGCCATCATTTCCACTGTCTAATTTCAGAAGATTTTGGTGATTCCAAGAAATCCCACACCCGTTAAGCACTCACTCCCTATTCCTCCCTTCTCTATGTCACTGACAACCACTACTTTACTTTCTGTCTATGGATTTGCCTATTTTGGATATTTCATATAAATGAAATTATGGATTATGTAGTCTTTTGTGACTGGCTTCTTTCATGTGGAATAATACTTTCAACATTCATCCAGGTTGTAGCACGTATTAGTATTTCTTTTTATGGACAAAAATGCATTCCATTGTATGAATATGCTACATCTTGTTTATCTGTTCATCAGTGGATGAGCATTTTGGTTACTTCAGGTTTTTGATTATTATGAATAATAGTGCTGTGAATATTCATGTACAAGGTTTTTTTTTTTTTTTTTAAACATCTGTTTTCAGTTTTTTTGGATGAATACCAAGAAGAGGAATTAGTAGATCATATGGTGATTCTGTGCTTATTTTGAGGAATTATCAAACTGCTCTCCAAAGTAGCAGTACCATTTTATGTGCCCACCAGCAATGTAAGAGGATTCCATTCTCCACATCCTCACCAACACTTGTTATTGTCTGTCTTTTTGATTGTAGTCATCCTAGTGGGTGTAGCTTGTGACTTTGATTTGCATTTCCAGTGGTTAAATCTCAGTGCTTTCACTGCCGAGGGCCTGGGTTCAATACCTGGTAGTGGAACTAAGATCCCACAAACTGCACAATGCAGCAAAAAAAAAAAAAAATATATATATATATATAAATAAAAATTTTTTTATTTATATATATAAATAAAGTACCTGTCTGCCAGTGCAGGAGATGTAAGAGATGTGAGTTTGACCCCTGGGTTGGGAAGATCCCCTGAATGAAAGCACGACAACTCATTCCAGTATTCTTGCCTGAAAAAAATCCCATGGACAGAAGAGCCTATTGGGTTACAGTCTGTGGCGTCTCAAAGAGTCAGACACAACTGAAGCAACTTAACAATAACTAATATTGTTGAACATCATTTTATATAGTTATTATCCATTTTGATGTTTTCTTTGGAGAAATACCTACTCAAATCATTTGCCCATATTTTAATTGAATTGTCTTTTTATTGTTGAGTTGTAAGTTTCTTATATTGTAGGTGCAAATCCCTTATCAGATATATGAATTGCAAAACTTTTCTCCCATCCTGTGGATTGTCTTTTCACATTCTTTTAAAAAATTTTTCGTTTATTTGTATTTTTGGCTGTGCTGGGTCTTCCTTGCTGCACAGGCTTTTCTCTAGTCGCATCAAGCAGGGGCTACTCTAGTTGTGGTGCGTGGGTTTCAGTGCAGTGTCTTCTGTCATTGTGGAGCCTGGACTCTAGAGTTCAGCCTCAGCAGTGGTAGCACACGGGCTCAGTTGCCCTGTGGCATGTGGGATCTTCCCTGACCAGGGCTCAAACCCACATCTCTTGCATTGGCAGGTGGAGTCTTTACTGCTGAGCCATCAGGGAAGCCCCTGTCTTTTCACATTCTTGATGGTGTTCTTTGAGGTATAAAAGTTTTTACTTTTGATGATCTATTTTATCTATTTTTTTCTCAAGTTGCTTGCACTTTTAGTGTCATATTTAAGACACAAAGGTCCGAGGAAATTCTCATCTATTTTATATTCTAATATTTCCTCTTTTCCATGAAATTCTGAGGAACTGTATTAGATATTCTGACTTTATCCTAAAAGTCTCTTAACCACTATTCCATCTGCTGTTCTTTCTTTCTTTCACTTCTTTCTCCAGTTTCACTGAGACATAATTGATATACATTACTGTGTAAGCTTAAGGTGTACTTTGACTGTGTGGATCACAACAAGCTGTGGAAAATTCTTCAAGAAATGGGAATACCAGACCACCTGACCTTCCTCCTGAGAAATCTGTATGCGGGTCAGGAAGCAACAGTTAGAACTGGACATGGAAACAACAGTCTGGTTCCAAATTGGGAAAGGAGTACATCAAGGCTGTATATTGTCACCCTGCTTATTTAACTTATATGCAGAGTACATCATGAGAAATGCTGGGCTGGATGAAGCACAAGCTGGAATCAAGATTGCTGGGAGAAATATCAACCTCAGATATGCAGATGACACCACCCTTATGGCAGGAAGTGAAGAAGAACTAAACAGCCTCCTGATGAAAGTGAAAGAGGAGAGCAAAGAAGTTGGCTTAAAGCTCAAGATTCAGAAAACTAAGATCATGGCATCTGGTCCCATCACTTCATGGCAAATAGATGGAGAAACAATGGAAACAGTGGGAGATTATTTCAGGGGGCTCCAAAATCACTGCAGATGGTGTTTGCAGCCATGAAGTTAAAAGACGCTTGCTTCTTGGAAGAAAAGCTATGACCAATCTAGATAGCATATTAAAAAGCAGATACATTACTTTGCCAATAAAGGTCTGTCTAGTCAAAGCTATAGTTTTTCCAGTGGTCATGTATGGATGTGAGATTTGGACTATAAAGAAAGCTGAGCACCGATGAATTGATGCTTTTGAACTGTGGTGTCGGAGAAGATTCTTAAGAGTCCCTTGGACTGCAAGGAGATCCAATCAGTCCATCCTAAAGGAAATCAGTCCTGGGTGTTCATTGGAAACTGAAACTCCAATACTTTGGCCACCTGATGTGAAGAACTGACTCATTGGAAAAGTCCCTGATGCTGGGAAAGATTGAAGGCAGGAGGAGAAGGGGACGACAGAGGATGAGATGGTTGGATGGCATCACTGGCTCTATGGACATGAATTTGAGCAAGCTCTGGGACTTGGTGGTGGACAGGGAGGCCTGGCGTGCTGCAGTCCATGGGGTCACAAAGAGTTGGACATGACTGAGCAACTGAACTGAACTGAAGGTGTAAAGCATCATGGTTTACACATATTGTGTAAATACTTACATATATTGATATTTAAATATTTATATATATTGATTTATAATATTGGGAAATGATTACTGCCATATATTTAACTAACATCCATTTTCTCATAGATACAATAACAAGAAAAATAAAGAGGACAAAAAAATTCTCTTTGTGATGAGAACTCTTAGAATTTACTCTCTTAACAACTTTCTTACTTACCATATAGCAGTATTAGCTGTAGTCTTCATGCTATATGTTACATTCCTAGCATTTACTTATGCTGTAACTAAACTTTGCACCTTTTGGCTACTTTCCTTCAATTTCCCCTTCCCCCACTTTCTTCCTCTGGTAACCACAAGTCTGATATCTTTTTCCAAGTGTTTTATTTTTTAATATTAGATTTCGTATGTAACTGAGATCATACAATATTTGTCTTTCTCTGTCTGACTTGTTTCACTCAGCATAATGCCTTCACGATTCATCCGTGTTATCTAAAGTGGCAGGATTTTCTCATTTTTATGGCTAATTAATATTCCATTATACATAGATACGGAGAAGGCAATGGCACCCCACTCCAGTACTCTTGCCTGGAAAATCCCATGGATGGAGGAGCCTGGTGGGCTGCAGTCCATGGGGTCGCTAAGAGTCGGACACGACTGAGCAACTTCACTTTCACTTTTCACTTTCATGCATTGGAGAAGGAAATGGCAACCCACTCCAGTGTTCTTGCCTGGAGAATCCCAGGGACAGGAGAGCCTGGTGGGCTGCCGTCTATGGGGTCGCACAGAGTCGGACACGACTGAAGTGACTTAGCAGCAGCAGCATACATAGATACGTATAATTAGTTTACCCAATTTTTTTTCCCATTCATCTGTTGCTGGATACTTAGGTTGTTTCCACATCTTGGCTATTGGACATAATGCTACTGTGAATGTGGAGATGCAACTATCCTTTGGAGTTAGTGTTTTCATTTCCTTTGGATATATTCCCAGAAGTTGAGTTGCTGGATTATGTAGTAGTTTTATCTTTAATTTTTTGAGGCGCCTCCATACTATATCCCATAGTGACCGCATCATGATTTGTTTTGTTTTTCTATATTCCATCCTAAGTAATTTCAACATATCTATCTTCCATTTCACCAATTCTCCTTTTAGCTGTGTCTAATATGTTGTTTTTCTACTTACTGATGATGTCATTTAATATATTTGTATGTCTCGAATCTCTGTATTTTTTTAATGCCCTTGTTGTCATTTATAGCTGTTTGTTCACTTTATAGGGTTTCATGTTCCCTGTTTAATTCTTTACTTATTTCTAGCATATTTAATTTGTGCTATTTTCCAGATTCTTGATTTTTAAAATCTTAGGATCTCTAATCCTCTTATTTGTTTTGTATTATGATTGTTGTTTCTGGGAAAGATTGAGGGCAGGAGGAGAAGGGGGTGACAGAGGATGAGATGGTTAGATGGCATCACTGACTCAGTGGACATGAATTTGAGCAAACTCCAGGAGATAGTGAAGGACAGGGAAGTCTGGCATGCTGCAGTCCATGGGGTCAAAAAGAGTCAGACATGACTGAGCGACAGAACAACAAATGGTCCCTGTGGATTGTTTGGTGTGCATTTACATAAATACATATATATGAATATATGTATGCATGCTAAGGTGCTTCGGTCATGTCCAACTCTTTGCAACCTTAGACAGAGCTGCTCTGGACAGATTCTAGCCTGCCAGACTCCTCTGTCCATGGGATTGTCCAGGCAAGAACACTCGAGTGGGTTGCCATGCCCTCCTCTAAGGGATCTTCCCAACCCAGAGATCAAACCCAGGTCTTCTGCATTGCAGGCAGATTCTTTACTACCTGAACCAGCAGGAAAGCCCCATATGAATACATGTATATATACTATACGCTGCTAAGTCACTTCAGTCGTGTCCGACTCTGTGCGACCCCATAGATGGCAGCCCACCAGGCTTCCCCGTCCCTGGGATTCTCCAGGCAAGAACACTGGAGTGGGTTGCCATTTCCTTCTCCAGTGCATGAAAGTGAAAAGTGAAAGTGAAGTCGCTCAGTCGTGTCCGACTCTTAGCGACCCCATGGACTGCAGCCTACCAGGCTCCTCCATCCATGGGATTTTCCAGGCAAGAGTACTGGAGTGGGGTGCCACTGCCTTCTCCATATATACTATATAGTGTAATACATATGCAAGTTCACCTTTAGCAAGGCTTCTATTTTGTGGCAGTCTAGTGTGACTTTCTTTGCGGAGAATCTGAGAAATCATCTTGTATTTTCTTCTCCCCTGCTCTTTTCCCCCCTGGTCCAGGACCACTTTTTATATTAATTTCTAGTCTGATGCTTTCTGGACTCTACTAGTATAAATTAGAATCTCAGATACATGAGGCAATGACTTAAAGTTTTGATTTCCTTTTATTTTTTTACCCAGAGCCTGAGCAGAAAACAGATGAGCTCTCTTCCCTACTACTGCCTGTGCTGGTGGATGAATGTTCCTCGTCTGCTCTTTTGCTGAGGTTGTCGCTATTTGACAGGTAAACTCCGCGTGCGGTTTTTGACTCTTCCTTCTTCATCTCACCCCGGCCTCAGTTCCTATCCCCACATAAACATTGAAACTCAAGTCCTTTGGTCATTTGGAGGAGACCTCCCCCTCGACCCCACGCCTTGGCAACCTCGTATCTACAGTGTCAACGCACATAACTTTTTTCAGTTCTCTCTTCTACATGGCCCTGGGATTTCTTCTTTCTTTCTTGTGAGCTCAGGTATAACATTTAAAAGGATTTTTAAAAGCTATAGCTTTTAAATATATTTTAGGCAGCAGGTCTAAGAGTTTGTTGAGGGTGGTTTATCTTAGCCTATCATCTTGCCGGTAGACTTTACCCCCCATTCTCACCTCATGATTGGTTTTAAAAAGTCTTTTACTAGGAGGTCACTGCTACTGGCAAGCTTCCCAGGTTGGCTCAGTGATACAGGGTCTGCCTGCCAATGCAAGAGATGCAAGAGACTCAGGTTTGATCCTTGGGTTGGGAAGATCCCCTGGAGGAGGAAATGGCAACCCACTCAAGTATTCTTACTTTTAAAAATCCCATGGATAGAGGAACCTGGTGGGTTACAGTCCACGGGGTCGCAAGAGGTTGGGCACAACTGACCAACTGAACACATACACACGCTGTTACTGGAATAAAATGAGCATTAGGATCCTACGTCAAGCAGGCTACACTCATGAGAAGAGAGAGATTTAGTAAGGAAAGGAATCTTTGTTACATTGAATGTATAATGCTGAGCCATTTCTCTCAGCTTACCAGTTTTCTAGCATCTTCCTAACATGCAGTCTGAGCACAGGGGCTTGAATTATTGTTTTAGGACTAATTACCCAATGAGTGAATTATTAGATTTTTTTTGTTTTCTTCCCCTCTATTTATTAGCATCTCTTCTGTTGACTGGATCATGGGAAAGATGTCAACTCTTAACAAAACTATTGGGTTGGCCAAAGAGTTGGCTTAAGTTTTTCTGTAAGTAAAAGTGTTAGTCACTCAGTCGTGTTCAACTCTTTGAGACCCTAGGGACTGTAGCTCGCCAGGCTTCTCTATCCATGAAATTCTCCAGACAAGAATACTGGAATGAGTAGCCATTCCCTTCTCCAGGGGATCTTCCCAACCCAGGGATCGAACCTAGGTCTCCCGCATTGCAGGCACATTCTTTACTGTCTGAGCCACCAGATGTTATGGAAAAACCCAAACAAATGCTTTTGTCAGCTCAATATTTTAATAACTGTCATTGGCGTCTCTGATAAAACTGTGATTGGAAAGATGTAGGAACAATTGGCTGAAATAAAATCTGATTTTTTTTACCATCTCTGCTTATTCTCTTAGTCTACATATAGAAATCTGACAACTAAATCTGAAACCTCCTACAGCACCATAGTGTTACTATGGAAAACTCAAACTCTGCTCTATGGACCTATATAGAGTTCCCAGAGTGTCTTCAAAGAATTCTGCAGGAAATAATCTATCTGTTTATTTATTCAGCAAATATTCACAGAGTGCTGGCCAGATGTCTGGCACTGGCTTGAGTATGGTCTTTGGGGAGATAGACCTGCCAACTTCCTGGCCCCCACTCTTTCAACCAGTGCAATTCTGCTGGTATCAGTTTAATAGTTGGTGTTCTGCGTAAGGGGGTTCCGCTGCTTAGAGAATGTTTGAAATCTTCTGTGACATAGCACTCTTATTTAAAAGAAGTTCCTATTAAGCAACGATATTTGGGTGCCAGGGGCTTTTAGTTGTATGTATAAGTTGATTTTTCATCCAACATAATGATAAGCACAAATGGGTACTGTGTATTATTCAGGGTAGGTTATATTAAGCTGCTATAACAAACAACCCCTTAATCTCAATGGCTTACAACACAAAAGCTTTATTTCTTGCTTGTATTGCATGTCCTTCGCTCATCTTTCATGGCTCTGTTTACATATTATGCTACTTTGGGACTCAAGCTGACAGAGCAGCCGTGAACTAAAACATCGCTGGCCCATGGCAGGGGTCAAAGCAGAACATGGTGAAACTTACATCGCCTCTTACAGCTTAGGCTTGAAAATGACATGTCATTGCTTTGGACATTTCAGTGGCTAAAACAAGTCATATGGCTTTGCCTGATGTCACAGGCACAGGGAAATATTCTCTTTCCATAGACAGGGGCAGCAAATATTTGAGAATAATCATGCAAAGTGCCATAGTATTCAGTAAATATTTGTCAATTAAACAGCTCTATATAATAAATAATCTTGTCCCAATGCATTCTCAAATTCCAACCCTTTAAGCCATTCTCTCTGAATAGAAGTTCATGATTGTGTGCTTTTTCAAATTATGAGTTAAGTGGAAATGAGATTAGGATAATCTCAAGGTTTTTATTACCACAACTAAGTAAAAACTTCCCTCCATTACTGGGTAAAGAAATCACAACATCCATTCCTTTAACCCCACATTGATGGTGTCTTTTCAAAATGCATTCTAAAATATTAGAAGGTAAAAAGGCCTACCACTTCTAAGGATTTAGAAGAAATTCACATCATCAGAAAGCTAGGATGTAAATCCCATGGAGTTGAGGAGATTAGTTCCGGAGCTAGATTGTATAAAACAGGGCTTAAAAAATAATCTGGAACCATCCTATGTAAAACTAATTGTCCACCAAGAGGAAGCCTCAAAGGGGGTTGCTGAGAATGAAGGAATGAAATGGATTCCAGACTACCATGACAACTTTCTTGATTGAAATGAGACCAACCTATAGACTTACAGAATTCTGTAAGTCTCTGGATTAAGAGAATCATATCATGCTCTGTATAAATCTATGGTTTCCCCCTTTCTGCAAAAATATGAAGGAAAAAATACAGATCTTCTTGCTGGAATACTTAAAGATGCTTATCTGTGCAAGAAGATACATAAAGGGAAGCCATGACTACTCTGCAGTGCAAGTGGCAAAAATTACTTGATTCACACATTGGAGGGACTGATGTTGAAGCTGAAACCCCAATACTTTGGCCACCTGATGCGAAGAGCTGACTCATTAGAAAAGACCCTGATGCTGGGAAAGATTGAAGGCAGGAGGAGAAGGGGATGACAGAGGATGAGATGGTTGGATGGTACCACCGATGCAATGGACATGGGTTTGGGTGGACTTTGGGAGTTGGTGATGGACAGGGAGGCCTGGCGTGCTGCGGTTCATGGGATCACAAAGAGTTGGACACGACTGAGCGACTGAACCGAACTTTTAGTGAAAGGAAGTAATACTGGCTCTCAAAACTGCAAAGCCCAGAGGTGGATTTGGTTTTACATGTGGCTGGATCCAGGTTGCCCCCATGGCTCCATGGTAAAGAATCTACCTGCAATGCAAGAGGCGCAGGAGATGCAGGTTTGATCCTTGGGTCAGGAAGATCTCCTGGAAGAGGGCATGGCAACCCACTCCAGTATTCTTGCCAGGAGAATCCCATGGGCAGAGGAGCCTGGCATACTATAGTCCATAGGGTTGCAAAGAATTGGACAAGACTGAATTGAGTGAGCGATGGCTGGATCCAGAGTCTCATGCCATATTGTGTCCTCTCTGTCTCTTGTCTCTCCTTGTTTCTGTTTGGATTTATTCTATAGGCTGGGTTGTATCCATCGAGGTTGTCCTCACCAGGGCCATGACTTTTGCATCCCATACCTCCCTTGGCTGAGCATTCAAACATCTCTGGAGTTAGCTGCAGCTGAACCATGTTTTCGGAGAAGGCGATGGCACCCCACTCCAGTACTCTTGCCTGGAAAATCCCATGGACGGAGGAGCCTAGTAGGCTATAGTCCATGGGGTTGTGAAGAGTCAGACACGACTGAGCGACTTCACTTTCACTTTTCACTCTCATGCATTGGAGAAGGAAATGGCAACCCACTCCAGTGTTCTTGCCTGGAGAATCCCAAGGACGGGGAGCCTGGTGGGCTGCCGTCTATGGGGTTGCACAGAGTTGGACATGACTGAAGCGACTTAGCAGCAGCAGCAGCTGAATCATGTTTTAGCCTGCAGCTGGCCCGTGTGTATCCTTCCTTTGCAGCTGATCTGGGCCTCCTTGTGAACTCCCACTGGGATCCTCTGGGAGTCCTCACTCTCATTTGCTGTCTCTTCTCCTTCTGCAGGGCACCAGTGTGACTTATTATAACTCAGCCCATGCTGCCGTCTCTGTAGGCTTTCCCCCCAGGTTTTTCACATGCTCCTCCCACCAGGACACTTTTCCAGGCCATCACCAATGAAAGCTTTAGCAACTGAGCTGCTACTTTTTGACCTACCAACCTAGACGGCGTGGGCTTCCCAGGTGGCTCCGTGGTAAACACTCCGCCTGCCAAGCAGGAGACGTGGGTTTGATCCCTGGGTGGGGAAGATCCCCTGGAGAAGGAAATGGCACCCCACTCCAGTATTCTTGCCTGGGAAATCCCATGGACAGAGGAGCCTGGTGGGCTACAGTCCATGGGGTCACAAAGAGTAGGGCATGACTGAACGACTTGCACTCTCAGTAGACCTTGAGGGAAGAAGGGAGGGAGGGTCTGGTGCAACCCAGACTGACATGCAGTTTAAGGAAGATTCTGTGTAAGGATGCCAGGCAGTCCTCGAGCCCACCTAGGGGGTCACCTGTCTCTCAGGCAGGACCAAGTTATATCATATGCAGGGGCAGGGGTGAAGTGAACGTGCAGGATTCCCTTGTTAACAAATTATTAACAGCAGACAGTTTGAAAGCATGCACGGGGCCCTTATGAGAGGAAGGCTCTGAGTGGCAGCTTGGGACTTGTGCCCATGACGTCCTCCCTGCTCCCAGGAGTGGGCTGCCTCAGTATCCCCACTGCGCTCATCACTGCCTGGAAGTAGCTCATGGGAAAATGGGGACCTCAGTGCCACACAGTGGTGGGTGTCAGAGCCCAGTGGATGGGGCCTTTTGTGCGTGTGTGTGTATGTGTGTGTGTGCGTGTGTGTGCGTGTGTGTGCGTGCGTGTGTTTATTTTTGTCTCTTAAGAAGGTTGAGGATGAACGTATTATCCTCTATTTCCAGCTAATACTTTAAAATGGAGCTGTAATCCTGATGCAATTTATTTGTATGAATGGTGTGAAGTGGGAATTTAAGTCTTGCCCTTCGTTGATAATCAGGTATCATATCCTTAGTTATTGAATGGCTGTTTTTTTTTCTTATTTAAATACCCTTTGTGTCAAACATTAAATTGCCACCTCTACATGGCTGACAGGAAGTGATAACGGAGCTGTCTTGTCTAGTTTTAACCTGGATTCTCAAGAGATTCCACATTTCACTTTTCATGTGGGAGTACCAGGCAAGGTTGGTAGAAAGGTGTTAGGACCCTGTTTTCTCAGACATATAGAGTGCACAAAAGGACTAAGAGTGAAGCTTGTTGCTGTTCAGGCGCTCAGTCATGTCCGACTCTGCAACCCTTCGGACTGCAGCACGCCAGGCTTCCTTGTCCTTCACCATCTCCTAGAGCTTGTTCAAACGCATATCCATTGAGTCGATGATGCCATCCAACCATCTCATCCTCTGTCGTCCCCTTCTCCTCCTGCCTGTAATCTTTCTCAGCATCAGGGTCTTTTCAAATGAGTCGGCTCTTTGTATCAGGTGGCCAAAGTATTGGAGCCTCAGCTTCAGCAACAGTTCTTCCAAAGAATACTCAGGATTGATTTCCTTTGGGATTGACTGATTTGATCTCCTTTCAGTCCAAGGGACTCTCAAGAATCTTCTCCAACACCACAGTTCAAAAGCATCAATTCTTTGGTGCTCAGCTTTCTTTATGATAGAACACACACATCCATACATGACTACTGGAAAAACCATAGCTTTGACTATGTGGACCTTTATCAGCAAAGTGATGTCTCTGCTTTTTAATATGCTGTCTAGGTTGGTCATAGATTTTCTTCCAAGGAGCAAGTGTCTTTTAACTTCATGGCTACCGTTACCATCTGCAGTGATTTTTGAGAACAAGAAATAAAATCTGTCACTTTTTCCATGAAGCTAGAGGAGGATTTTCCTTAGAGAGAGTGGTTGATGAATTTGGAGTCTTTCCAACCTAAAAGGGAGGAAGGGATGCTTGCCCTTCTTTCTAAGTTTAGAGAAAGGTGATCCCGTGGGCCCACCCAGAGTGCTTGTTCTTTGTGTCCCACGGCTGTGGAGGGGGGATCCTGTTGGCTGGTGTTTGACTTATTCCAGAAAAATCTTAAACTCAAGGATCTGCCCTGCCTCTGTGAGGCAAGGGGATGTGGCCCCCCAGTTCTCCCCCCAGGACTGCCCTCAGCCCCTCTACCGTCCTGGCATCACAGAAGCAATTTCCCAAATGACATCAGCTTAGCTCCTTGCCCTCTGGCTTCCTACTGGGTTTGGACATCAGGAGGCCCCAGCAGAGGGGAGCGTGGACAGGAAGGGCTGCTGTTCACAGCTTGACATTCCTGCCTCCTCTCACTTCTCCTGGTCTGAGGCTGAGAGATGCTTCTGCTTTCCTAAGTCTCAGAGGGCTTCTCTTCTCTCTTGGTTCCCCCCAGAGCAGCCCACGCTTTTATGGCTTATCCTTTGCTGGTTTTTCCAGTAGTCATGTACGGATGTGAGAGCTGGACCATAAAGAACATTGAGTGCCCAGGAACTGATGCTTTCAAACTGTGGTGCTGGAGAAGACTCTTGAGAGTCCCTTGGACTGCAAGGAGATCCAACCAGTTCATCCTAAAGGAGATCAGTCCTGGGTGTTCATTTGAAGGACTGATGCTGAAGCTCCAATACTTTGGCCACCTGATGGAAGAGCCAACTCAGGGAAAAAACCCTGATGCTGGGAAAGATTGAGAGCAAGAGAAGAGGGCAGCAGAGGATGAGATGGTTGGATGGCATCACCGACTCAATGGGCATGAGTTTGAGCAAACTCGGGGAGATAGTGAAGGACAGGGAAGCCTGGAGTGCTACAGTCCATGGGGTTGCAGAGTTGGACACCAACAATTTCCTTCGTTGAATCAGCTCCCGTTTCCCTTCCAAGTGGGCCATCTGCCTCCCACTGGAAAGAAACCTACAGCCCACATGTCACAACTACTGAAGCCCGAGCACCCTAGAGCCCGTGCTCTGCAATAGGAGAAGGCTCTGCAATGAGCAGTTGGAGCACTGCAACTAGAGAGGAGCCGCCACCTGCCCCAACTAGAGAAAACCCACGCAGTGACAAAGACCCATTGGGAGAGAAGGCAGGCAGCTTGCTGGAGCAATTTTCTGCTGTCTGCCTGGTCTACCAGTGTGTTCGTCACTGTGACACACTGTTCCGGTTATCTGTGCTGTGTAAAAAAGCACCCCAAACTTGGTGGCATTTTGAAAACTAATTTTCTTTCTTTCTTTATTTTTGGCTGGGCTGGGTCTTTGGCAAGAATACTAGAGTGAGTTGCGGTGCATGAGATGCTCATTGCAGGGGCTTCTCTTGATATGGAGAGAGGACTCTACCGAACCTGGGCTTCAGTAGTGGCGGCTTCCGGGCTCTAGAGCACAGGTTCCGTAGTTGCAGAGTACAAGCTCAGTTGCTCAGTAGCGTGTGGAATCTTCCCGGATCAGGGACTCAAACCCATGTCTCCTGCGTTGGCAGGCATATTCTTTAGAACTGAGCCGAAGCTCCTGGGTGGCATTTAGCAGCAATCACTTTATCGTGCTCACACATTCCGTGGGTGAGGTATTTGGAAAGGGCACTGTGCGGATGAGTCTTCTGTGCGCGTGATGGCTTGGTGTCAGCAGGCAGGACTCCAGGCTGGAGCAGAAAGAGCAAAGGCTGCAGGAAGCACATCTGGTTGGCTCCTTCCCTGACCTGCCTGGGGCCTGAGCCAGGCTCACTGAGAGCTGGGCTCCACTGGGACTGTAGAGCCCAGCGCCTCCACATGTCTCGGCTGACTAGGGTGTCTCACGGCATAGTAACTGGGTTCAGGGTGGGAGCACCCATGAGGAGTGTTTGGGTGATGACCATTCTGAGTGCACTGGGGAAGAGACTTGCTTAACTTGGTGGTTACAGGGGAAGGGCAAGGAGATGTGTGAAGCTGGTAAAAGCTGACAAACCTCCAACTGTAAGATGAGTAAGTTCTGGGCTTCCCCAGTGGCTAAGACTCTGCTCTCCCAACGCAGGGCACACGGGTTCCATTGCTGGTCAGGGGGCTAGACTCCCAGACGCTGCAACTAAAGAGCTCACATGCTGTAACTAAGGCTGGGTGCAGCCAAAATAAATAAAAAATAAAATTAATAAAAGATAAGTGAGTTCTGAGCTTTTAATGTACAGCATGGTGACTATAGTTAGAAGTTGTATACTTGAAAATTGCTAGGAAGATACACCTTAAATGTTCTCACCAAACACACACACACAAGAACTATGTGAGATGAAGATGTACTAACTCACCATATTGTGGTAATAATTTCACCATATATACACATATCAAATCATCATGTTGGATACCTTAAATTTACACAAAGTTGAAAGTCAGATATATCTCAATAAAGCTGAAGAAAAAATTAAGATGATGTTTTCAAACCATCTCATATACACTCAGAAGCTAACACAGTTCCCAGGACACAGAAGATAAACAACAAATGTTTGTTGAGTGCACAAACAGAAAAGCTCAAGCCATGTGAAAAAAATATCACCCTTATTCTACTACCTGGAGATAATCACTATTATATACACATATGTTCTTCTTACTGAACCATTACTTCTATAAATGCCACTAGCCTTGGAGAAGGCAATGGCACCCCACTCCAGTACTCTTGCCTGGAAAATCCCATGGACGGAGGAGTCTGGTAGGCTGCAGTTCATGGGGCCGCTAAGAGTCGGACACAACTGAGCGACTTCACTTTCACTTTTCACTTTCATGCATTGGAGGAGGAAATGGCAACCCACTCCAGTGTTCTTGCCTGGAGAATCCCATGGACAGAGGAGCCTGGTGGGCTGCCATCTATGGGGTCGCACAGAGTCGGACACGACTAAAGCGACTTAGCAGCAGCAGCAGCAGCAGCCTTATAATATTTTCTGCTTAATATTAAACCTTTTCTGTGTCCATAAATATTCTCCCACACTTCCCAGGTGGTGCTAGTGGTAAAGAACCTCCCTGCTAATGCAGGAGACGTAAGAGATCCCTGGGTTAGGAAGATTCCCTGGAGGAGGGCATGGCAACCCACTCCAGTATTCTTGCCTGGAGAATCCCATGGACAGAGGAGCCTGGTGAGCTACAGTCCATAGAGTCTCAAAGAGACTGAAGTGACTTAACACACATGCATGCAATATGGCATTTTCAGAGGTACCATATTTTATGCATTTGATCCTTAATGCTGGACAATTGGATGTTTCCCAATATTTTGCTATAAGCAAATTCTGCAACAAACATATTTGTGTGCATGTCTTTATATTTCTTCTGAGATTTCTTTTCAGAATAAATTCCTGGAAGCAACACTGTGGGTCAGAAGGTAAGCACGTTTTCAAGATCTTTCACAGATATTTCTACATTATGGTTTTCCTTTTTTTTTTTGAGGAACCACAACTGAAGAGTTAACAAAAGCATCCTTGCTTGGTTTTACTCTAATTGGAGTATAATTGCTTTACAATGTTGTGCTAGTTTCTAAGGTACAACAGCATGAATCAGCGATACGTGTACATCGTTCCCCTCTTTCTCGGGCCTCCCCCTAACCCTCTCCCGTCCCATCCCTCTAGGTCACCACAGAGACCAAGCCGAGCTCCCCTTGCTATGCAGCAGCTTCCCACCAGCCATTCACTCTACACCTGGTAATGCTTACATGTCAGTGCCGCTGTCTCCATTCGTCCCACCCTCTCCTTTCCCCACTGTGTCCACAAGTCCATTCCCCATATCTGTGTCTCTATTGCTGCCCTGCAAATAGGTTCATCTATACCCTTTCTCTAGATTCCATATGTATGCAGTAATAAACGATATTTGTTTTTCTCCTTCCAACTTCACTCTGTATGACAGACTCTAGGTTCATGCACTTGCAAGTTTTAAATGAGATTTCTTGTCTTTAAAACAATAAAGCATTCGTGTATTTTTTTATCTCTTCTAAATGTTGATCTTTATGACTTTTGCTTTTTTTTTAAATTTCCATAAAATCAGGAGTGCTTCTGAAAAGAAATCTCAGGAGGCTTTCTAAAAATAGCCATCTTTGCAAAAACGTTCAGATTTGAAAATGAAATGCGTCCCTAGTAATTGAATCCCCCTGCAAACCAATTCATCTTGGTTCTGTGTAGCAGAGAAAATTGCAGGGTGAGAGGCGTCACGGAGCAAATTACTTGTGCTGCATGACTTGCAAACTTGCTTGAACAAAAACCCGGAGCCTAGATGCACACAAAGAGATGATTTAAGTTTTCAGTTTTATGATAGTGATATGACATTTCATCTCTTGGAACACAGTTGTGTTCTATGAGTTTTAATCTGGTTGGGGACCATCTTGTCTCTTTCATGGTGGCACACCTCTAGTTATATTAATGATGGGTGTTATCCTGATGCATAATCTAACTTTTATAGTCTCACTAGAGTTGCAGAATAAGGAAACCGGCTGTCATACACATGATGCTGTTGTAGCTGCATCTACAATGGATCATCTGTGTATAATCAAACTCTCCTTAAGCTTGTACTGTACATTCTACACACTTAAAAGTTGCACATTCTATGAATCATTTGGCTTCAAGGTATCTTATATTGAAGTGAGCCAGTGTGATGGCCACCTACTTCAACTGTATCAGGGAGATAACCTGTAAAATCCATATCTGCTCATGTCTCTTACAGCAAACATCATTGGTGGAATAAAATACTAAAAGGTTTCCAATTTTTAGATAAAAAATAAAATGATATATAGTAGTTTTCTCCCCCTTCTTTGAAATATAATCAACATTTAACATTTAAGGTTTTACTAGTTTATACTGTACATCATAATGATTTGATGCTTGTTTATATTACTAAGTGATTACCGTGGTAAGTTTGGTTAATATCCATTATGTCATATAGCTACAATTTTGAATCTTACTATGAGTTACTCTTTTAGCCCTTTTCAAATGTACAACATAGTATTGTTGGCGACCGTCAGGAGGCTCTACATTACATCCTCAGAACTTACTTATCTGATAACTGGAGTTGTATACTTTTTAACCACCTTCACTTCCCCTGGTGGTTCAGACAGTAAGTTATCCGCCTGCAGTGCAGGAGACTGTGGTTCACTTCCTGGGTTGGGAAGGTCCCCTGGAGGAGGGCATGGCGAATAACTGCAGTATTCTTGCCTGGAGAATCCCCATGGATAGAGGAACATGGTGGGCAACAGTCCATGGGGTTGCCAAGAGTCAGACACGACTGAAGCGACTGAGCACACACACACACACATGTTATATATGCAAGTTGTTAAGGGAGTAAGTGCTGAGCTCTCATCACAAGAGATGAGAAATTTTTAATGTTTAATTTTATGTGAATGTGAAACAATGGATGTTCATTAAATTTATTGTCATAATCATGGTCTCTGACTGTACTGTGTTGTACACCTTAAACTTATACAGTGCTATATATCGATAAAACCAGAAGGAAAGAAACCCCAGGAAGTCTAGAAACTCATCGATAGCATAAGTAATGGAAATAGAAATACATTCCTATCCCAGCTCATCAATGACATGTCACATTTCTTTTCTTCTGTGTGTTAAATGGGAAAAAAAAGCCCAGTGGTTTTTCTCAGAATATTTCCATTGAATTGTTTTTACCTTGGTGCCTGGACTTTTCTTCCTTGCCAGTCTTCAGCACTCTCTTGAAATTCATGAAGGCACACCATAGATTAGCCACCAAAGCTTTATTTTTATGCCTGTTTTCTTTTGTACACTGTACTGTATCACCAAATAGGCTATAATTTTGACTTTAATTAAGGTGGAATGCATTAAAATCTTTTATTACATTTTTGGTACAAGGCTGGACTCAGAATTTGCTATTATGCATTTAGATTTCTTTGTATAAGCTTTAATGTGAATATTCTTTATTGATTCTCTTTTAAGATTGGTTTGTATTTTCTGTTTTATGCTTTTGATCTAAAAATAGCATTTAGTTTTCACATTTCTTTTATTTAAAAAAATTAATTTCATTGAAGTGTAGTTGATTTATAATGTGTTAATTTTGACTGTACAGCAAAGTGATACAGTTATATGTATATATTGGATTTCATATTCTTTTCTCCATGGTTTATCATAGTTCCCTGTGCTATATAGTAGGATATTGCCAGGAGAAATATCAATAACCTCAGATATGCAGATGACACCACCCTTATGGCAGAAAGTGAAGAGGAACTAAAAAGCCTCTTGATGAAAATGAAAGAGGAGAGTGAATTGGCTTAAAGCTCAACATTCAAAAAACTAAGATCATGACATCTGGTCCCATCACTTCATGGGAAATAGATGGGGAAACAGTAGAAACAGTGTCAGACTTTATTTTTTGGGGCTCCAAAATCACTGCAGATGTTGATTGCAGCCATGAAATTAAAAGACGCTTACTCCTTGGAAGAAAAGCTATGACCAACCTAGATAGCATATTGAAAAGCAGAGACATTACTTTGCCAACAAAAGTCCGTCTAGTCAAGGCTATGTTTTTTCCAGTGGTCAGGTATGGATGTGAGAGTTGAGTGGTGAAGAAAGCTGAGCACCGAAGAATTGATGCTTTTGAACTGTGGTGTTGGAGAAGACTCTTGAGAGCCCCTTGGACTGCAAGGAGATCCAACTAGTCCATCCTAAAGGAGATTAGCCCTGGGTGTTCTTTGGAGGGACTGATGTTGAAGCTGAAAGTCCAATACTTTGGCCACCTCATGCGAAGAGTTGACTCATTGGAAAAGACTCTGATGCTGGGAGGGATTGGGGGCAGGAGGAGAAGGGGACAACAGAGGATGAGATGGCTGGATGGCATCACCAACTCGATGGACGTGAGCTTGGGTAAACTCGGGAGTTGGTGATGGACAGGGAGGCCTGGCGTGCTGTGGTTCATGGGGTCGCAAGGAGTCGGACACGACTGAGAGACTGAACTGAACTGTGTGTGTCTGTTTCATATTTGATAGTTCGCATCTGCTAATCCCACATCCCTAATCCATCCCCCTTCACCTCATGGCAACAACAAGTCTGTCCTCTAGGTCTGTGAGTTTGTTTCTGTTTTATAGATATGTTCATTTATGTCATATATTCGATTCCACATATAAGTTATATCATATGATATTTGCCTTTCTCTTTCTTACTCCACTTAAGATGATAATCTCTAAGTCCATTTATGTGGTTGTAAATGGCATTATTTCATTCTTGTTTATGGCTGAGTAATATGGCTCTCATTTATATGTGGAATCTAAAATGCATCTCTCCTGTGATGGACATTTAGGTTGCTTCCACGTCTTGGCCATTGTAATCGTGCTGCAATTAACATTGGAGTGCATGTATCTTTTTGAAAATATGGTTTTCTCCACATATATTGCATTTCCTTTACTTTTCACATCCATCTTGACAGTGGAGGATTCACTTTTCTTTACTGTTGTGGTCTCATCCCCCTGTTAAGGGCTAACACTTTCCTCTTGTTTGGGCATGGTGCAGAAGCCTTGGTCCAACCTCCCCTCCTGGCCAAGAGATCAGTAGCTAGGATTAAGTCACAACATAACATATTTGGTGAAGTGCTAGTCTGAATAAGGGAGCAATGCAACCATATGTTGTAGGACCTAGCCAAAGTGTGCTGGCATAAGCAGAAGAACAGAAGGAAGTGAATTCTCAGATGTTGGATGAAGGGATGTGGAACATGAAGTCAGATAGAGGAGAGCTTATCAATTTGGGAGTACTCTCCTGGGATACAATCAACAAAATGAAAAGGTAACTATAGGATAGGAGAAAATATTTGCAAATCACATATCTGGTAAGGGGTTAATTAATATCCAAAATATACAAGGAACTCATGCAACTCAATAACAAAAAAGCAGATAAGCTTATTGAAAAATGGGTAAAGGATCTGAATCTGAATGGGTAAAGGTCCGTATAGTCAAGGCTATGGTTTTTCCAGTAGTCATGTATGGGTGTGAGAGCTGGACAAGAAAAAAGCTGAGGGCCAAAGAATTGATGCCTTTGAACTATGGTGCTGGAGAAGACTCTTGAGAGTCCCTTGGACTGCAAGGAGATCAAACCAGTCAATCCTAAAAGAAATCAACCCTGAATATTCATTGGAAGGACTGATGCTGAAGCTGAAACTCAGATTCTCTGGCCACCTGATGTAAAGAGCCAACTCATTGAAAAAACCCTGATGCTGGTAAAGACTGAAGGCAGGAGAAGTCGGGGATGACAGAGGATGAGATGGTTGGATGGCATCACCAACTCAAAGGACATGAGTTTGCGCAAATTCTGAGAGATAGAGAAGGACAGGGAAGCCTGGCGTGCTGCAGTCCTGGGGTCGCAAGAGTCAGATGTGAATGAGTGACTGAACAACAAAGGATTTGAATAGACATTTCTCAAAAGAAGATATACAAATGGCCAACAGATACATGAAAATGTGCTGAGCTTCACTAATCATCAGGTAAGTGCAAATCAAAACTACAATGAGAGATTACCTCACGCGTGTGCGAATGGTTATTATCATAAAGACAAAAGATAACAAATGTTGGTGAGGATGCAGGGAAAGGGAACATCTGTGTACTGTTGGTAGGAATGTAAATTAGCATAGACACTACGGAAAACAGTGGGAACACTGGAAAAGACCCTGATGCTGGGAAAGACTGAAGGCAAAAGAAGAGGGCAGCAGAGGATAAGATGGTTAGATGGCATCACCGACTCAATAGACACAAATCTGTGAAAACTCCAGGAGACAGTGAATGACAGGGAACCTTGACATAGTGCAGTCCATGGGGCTGCAAAGAACTGGACATGATTTAGCGACTGAACAGCAACAACATGGAAAACAGTATAGAGGGCCCTCAAAAAATTGAAATAGAACTACCATATGATCAGCAATTTCACTTATGAAAGCATATCTAAGAGAGATGAATCCTTTATCTTGAAGAGTTAGCTGTACTCCTATGTTCATTGCAGCAGTATTCACAATAACCAAAATACAGAAACAACTTAAATCTTTGTCCATGGATGAATAATAAAGAAAATGTGGCGTATAAATACAGTGGAATATTATTCAGCCATGAATAAGAAGGAAATACGGGCATTTATAACAACACAGATGAACCTGAAAGACATAATACTAAATACAATAAGGCAGACACAGAAAGACAAATATTGCATACTCTTATTAATATGTAGAATCGAAAATGATCAAACTCATAGAAATGGAGGGAAGATGGGACTTCCCTGGCGGTCCAGTGTTTAAGACTCTCTTCACCTGCAGGGGGTGGGAGTTTGATCCCTGGTCAGGAATTAACCTGTATGCCACGCAGTGTGGCCAGAAACAAACAAATAAAAAAGATGAAAGAAGTGGACAACTGGATGGGGCTGGGAGTAGGGGATACGAGGAGATGTTGGTCAAGGGCTACAAAGTTTCAGTTACACAAGATAAGCTCTGGAGAGCTAATGTAATACAACAAAGTGACTATAGTTAATAATATTGTATGCTTGAAAACTTGCTAAAATGGTAAACATTAAGTCTTCTCAAACCACACATACAAAAAAAGGTAACTATATGAGGTGACAGAAACACCCTCTTCCAACAACACAAGAGAAGACTCTACACATGAACATCACCAGATGGTCAACACCGAAATCAGATTGATTATATTCTTTGCAGCCAAAGATGGAGAAGCTCTATGCAGTCAGCAAAAACAAGACTGGGAGCTGACTGTGGCTCAGGTCATGAACTCCTTATTACCAAATTCAGACTTAAATTGAAGAAAGTGGGGAAAACCACTAGACCATTCAGGTATGACCTAAATCAAATCCCTTATGATTATACAGTGGAAATGAGAAATAGATTAAAGGGATTAGATCTGATAGACAGAGTGCCTGAAGAACTATGGACAGAGGTTTATGACATTGTACAGGAAGCAGTGATCAAGACCATCCCCAAGAAAAAGAAAGGCAAAAGGCAAAACGGTTGTCTGAGGAGGCCTTACAAACAGCTATGAAAAGAAGAGAAGTGAAAGGCAAAGGAGAAAAGGAAAGATACACCCATTTTAATGCAGAGTGCCAAAGAATAGCAAGGAGAGATAAGAATGCCTTCCTCAGCAATTAATGCAAAGAAATAGAGGAAAACAACAGAATGGGAAAGAATAGAGATCTCTTCAAGAAAATTAGAGGTATCAAGGGAACATTTCAGGGAAAGATGAGCACAATATAGGACAGAAATGGTATGGACCTAACAGAAGCAGAAGATATTAAGAAGAGATGGCAAAAATACACAGAAGAACTGTACAAAAAAGATCTTCACAACCCAGATAATCATGATGGTGTGATCACTCACCTAGAGCCAGACATCCTGGAATGTGAAGTCAAGTGGGCCTTAGGAAGCATCACTACAAACAAAGCTAGTGGAGGTGATGGAATTCCAGTTGAGCTATATCAAATCCTAAAAGATGATGCTGTGAAAGTGCTGCACTCAATATGTCAGCAAACTTGGAAAACTCAGCAGTGGCCACAGGACTGGAAAAGATCAGTCTTCATTCCAATCCCAAAGAAAGGCAATGCCAAAGAATGCTCAAACTATGACACAATTGCACTCATCTCACACATTAGCAAAGTAATGCTCAAAATTCTCCAAGCCAGGCTTCAACAGTACACGAACTGTGAACTTCCAGATGTTCAAGCTGGATTTAGAAAAGGCAGAGGAACCAGAAATCAAATTGCCAACATCCGTTGGATCATCGAAAAAGCAAAAGAGTTCCAGAAATACACCTACTTCTGCTTTATTGACTATGCCAAAGCCTTTGACTGTGTGGATCACTACAAACTGTGGAAAATTCTTTAAGAGATGGGAATACCAGACCATCTGACCTGCCTCTTGAGATTTCTGTATGTAGGTGAAGAAGAAGCAGTTAGAACTAGACATGGAACAACAGACTGGTTCCAAATTGGAAAAGGAGTACATCAAGGCTGTATATTGTCACCCTGCTTATTTAACTTATATGCAGAGTACATCATGAGAAATGCTGGGCTGGATGAAGGCTAAGCTGTAGTCAAGAGTGTGGGGAGAAGTACCAATTACCTCAGATATGCAGACGACACCATACTTACAGCAGAAAGTGAAGAAGAACTAAAGAGCTTCTTGATGAAAGTGAAAGATGAGAGTGACAAAGTTGGCTTAAAGCTCAAGATTCAGAAAACGAAGATCATGGCATCTGGTCCCATCACTTCATGGCAAATAGATGGGGAAGCAGTGGAAACAGAGACAGACTTCAGATTTTGGGCTCCAAAATCACTGCAGATGGTGACTGCAGCCATGAAATTAAAAGATTCTTGCTCCTTGGAAGGAAAGTTATGACAACCTAGACAGCATATTAAAAAGCAGTTATGTTACTTTGCCAACAAAGGTCCGTCTAGTCAAAGCTATGATTTTTCCGGTAGTCATGTATGGATGTGAGAGTTGGACTATAAAGAAAGCTGAGCACTGAAAAATTGATGCTTTTGAACTGTGGTGTTGGAGAAGACTCTTGAGAGTCCCTTGGACAGCAAGGAGATCCAACCAGTCCATCCTAAAGGAGATCAGTCCTGGGTGTTCATTGGAAGGACTGATGTTGAAACTAAAACTCCAATATTTGGCCACCTGATGTGAAGAGCTGACTCTTTGGAAAAGACCCTGATGCTGGGAAAGATTGAAGGCGGGAGGAGAAGGGGACGACAGAGGACGAGATGGTTGAGTGCCATCACCAACTCAATGGACACGAGTTTGAGTAAACTCTGGGAGTGGGTGATGGACAGGGAGGCCTGGCGTGCTGCAGTCCATGCGGTCACAAAGAGTTGGACATGACTGAGCAACTGAACTGAACTGAATGTGAGGAGACGGATATATTTATTGACTTGATTATTGTGAATATTTTGCAATATGTACACATATCAAACTATCCAGTTGTATTCCTTAAGTATACAAAAGTTCTCAGTGTCTATTAAAACTCAATAAAATTCTTGAAAGAGAAGTTATTGAGGCTTCTGCCTTGCTTTCTCTTACAGGTTACTGCACTGAGAGGAAGCCTTGTCATGAGGATAGTCAAACTACTTGGAGAAGTCTATAGGGCAAGGCACTGGGGCCTCCTGCCAACAGCCAGAATGAACTTCCCATCCATGGCTCTTGGACCTGGACCATCCATCCCCAGTGAAGTCTTCTGGGACGGAGCATAACCAGGGCCTGAGGACCAAGCAAGCTATACAAGCGGGCAGCTCAGATCTCCATAACTATACCATTGTGAAATCTGCAACCTTCCGTCAGCTCATGTCTGTGGCCACATTTGGAAGGGGGATCTGGTGGCTCACTGATGGAGGAGGAAAAAGGACAAGCTTGGGTGTTGGTTGGTGTGTATGGTTACAAGCCAAAAACACAGTAATTCGCTATGACTGTCCCCAGGATTGGCCTTCCTTCTAATGGGTGGAGCTTCAGTGGTGTATCTGGTCATCTGCTGGTCTAGATGGAAAACATATGTCAACCATCTATCTCCTATCTCTACACATAGACTCATCAGCAGTAACAGATGGCTTGTCAGCTGATGAGGGGTCTCTGGAGAAGGGAACGGCAATCCACTCCAGTATTCTTGCTTGGAGAATCCCATGGACAGCGGAACCTGTTAGGCTACAGTCCATGGGGTCACAAAGATTCGGATACTGAGCGATTAACATTACTGGAAGGAGAAACATTGGAAGGTCATCGTTCAAGGAAGCCTGAGGTGGGGTATGTGGATGGACTTACGACCGTAGGCACAAATGAAGATGTCTCTACCCATGTCAGTACTCCCCAGAAAGCCTCTGCCTTGAAAGGAAGAGGCTCTGAATAACCACATCTTTTCAACCATTCACTTTCCATTTTATTTTAAATTTATTGTTTTCGAAAGTATATCCCTGGTGGCTCAGATGGTAAAGAATCTGCCTGCAATGTAGGAGACCCAGGTTCGATTCCTGGGTTGGGAAGATCCCCTTGAGAAGGGAATGGCAACCATGGAGTTGTCCATGGAGTCACAAAGTGTTGGACACGACTGAGTGGCTAATACATACAATGTATACCCAGGGCTTCCCCGGTGGCTTAGTGGTAAAGAATCTGCCTGCCAATTCAGGAGACTTGGATTTGATCCCTGGGTCTGGAAGTTTCCCTAGAGAAGGAAATGGCAAACCACTCCAGTATTCTTGCCTAGAGAATCCCATGGACAGAAGAACCTGGCGGGCTACAGTCCACAGGATCGCCAGAGAGTCAGACCTGACTTAGAGACTGAACAACCACAAGAATGTATGCCCCAGACACTTTGCGTTTTGGCTTAAGACACCAATGACCAAAGTAGCTTCCATTTAAGAGAGGCACATTCACGCCAATTTGCTTCATTTTATCTGGAGAAGGCAATGGCACCCCACTCCAGTACTCTTGCCTGGAAACTCCCATGGATGGAGGAGCCTAGTAGGCTGCAGTCCATGGGGTCACTAAGAGTCAGACACAACTGAGCGACTTCACTTTCACTTTTCACTTTCATGCACTGGAGAAGGAAATGGCAACCCACTCCAGTGTTCTTGCCTGGAGAATCCCAGGGACAGGGGAGCCTGGTGGGCTGCCGTCTATGGGGTCGCACAGAGTCGGACACGACTGAAGTGACTTAGCAGCAGCAGAAGTGAAGTCAGAGATAGTAGATGCCCTACTCAGGGTCACCGAACGGGCAGGTGAGGGTCGATTCTGGTTTCCAGACTGGTATTCTGTCTGTGGCTCCTTGGGCAGTTGAGTGGAGGGAAATCAGAGCCCAGTTGCCAGCAGGCGGCGCCTGACTCTCGTTTGTCTGAGTCCGGCCACTGGACCACCCAGGGCAGGCTTGTGCAGTCAGCCTGCCTGTGTGCCCGACCTGCAACGGATGAGTGGACTCAGTTCTCCAGTGTCCTTCCTTTCTGACCCTCTGCCTAGCACTCACATTCTAGAGCTGCTCCACTTTGTGTGCTCACTCAGGGGTCACTGCAGACCCGAGGATGCTGCCGGGTGCCGCCCAGTCCCCAGCAAGAACCAGACAAGGGTTAGCACCCATAATGGAGGTCATCAATTTCCAACCTTAGTGCTAATAATAGCCTTTCCCTTCCTGACACACTACAAATGAGCTTGCTCAGAGGTTTATCTTTGTGGCATGGTTATTGATTCTTTTTTTTTTCTTTCAAATCTGTCTTGATGATGTATGCTTTCTCTAGCGGAACTCAGTTTCGCTGTGTTTCTTTTTTTCTGCTTTCTCGTGTATCACAGTCCCCTCTTTGGCTGTGGGAGAACCTGTGAATTACAAATTCATTCAATCAGGACAGATGTGTATTGAGTACTTCCTGTACGCCTGGCTCCAGGCCGAGAGCCCTGAACTAAAGTCCCAGCCCTCATGGAGCCTCCATTCTAGGAAAGGAGACAGAGTAAACAAAGTAAATAAGGAAAATGAATGATTTGTCGGTGGTGTTAAGTGCCAGGAAGGAAAATCAAGCAGAGAACGGGAAGAGGGAGTTGGGGAGGTGAGAGTCTGGGGGAGGTCTGCATTGTAAACGAAGGGGTCAGACCCAGGCTCACAGAGGGGGTGACATTTGAACCAAGACCCGAAGAAGCAGGTATTTGGGAGGAAGTTTTTTTAGGGAATGCATAAGTTAAAGGGCCTGCTGCAGGAGTAAGCCTGGTACGTGTGGGAGCAACAGGCAGCCTGGTGTGGCTTCACTGGAGTGAAAAGGGGAGGTGAGGTCGGAGAAGTAATGGGAGGGGTCACAGAAGGGGAAGGGCTTCGTGGTCCACAGGGACGTTGCTGGTGAGGATGTTGTTGGTGTTGACCGACAATGAGAAACGCAAGCAAGGAGAAATGGTCGGTGGAGGAGGAGGTGAGAGGGCCTCTTTCTAGAAAACACTTTAACTTGCATTCCTTCTCAACAGCCTCCCTCTGGAATTTGGAGGAAGGGACCAAACCTTAAACTGTTGTTATTGTTCAGTTGCTAAGTTGTGTCCGATTCTTTGTGACCCCATGGACTGCAGCACGCAAGGCTCCCCTGTCCTTCACTGTCTCCTGGGTTTGCTCACACTCATGTCCATGGAGTCCATGGTGATGCTATCTAACCATTTCATGGTTTGCAGTCCCCTTCTCCTTTTGCCCTTTGTCTTTTCCAGCATCAGGGTCTTTTCCAATGAGTCGGCTCTTTGCATCTGGTGGCCAAAGTATTAGAACTTCAGCTTCAGCATCAGTCCTTCCAATGAATACTCAGGGCTGACTTCCTTTAAGACATGGATTAGGATGAGAGAGAGCCTGGTGGCTAGCTTGAAGAGGGTGACAGAGGTGAAGGTGATGAGCTCTGGTCAAACGTGGGTGGGTTGTGAAAATAAAACCCATGACATTTGTATAGTCCAGCTCTCACATCCATACATGACTACTGGAAAAACCATAGTAGTCATGTATGGATGTGAGAGTTGGACTATAAAGAAAGCTGAGCACCGAAGAATTGATGCTTTTGAACTGTGGTGTTGGAGAAGACTCTCGAGAGTCCCTTGGACTGAAAGGAGATCCAACCAGTCCATCCTAAAGGAAATCAGTCCTGAATATTCATTGGAAGGACTGATGCTGAAGCTGAAGCTCCAATACTTTGGCCACCTGATGTGAAGAAGTGACTCACTAAAAAAGACCCTGATGCTGGGAAAGATTGAATTTGGGAGGAGAAAGGGACAACAGAGGATGAGATGGTTGGATGGCATCACTGACTCAATGGATATGAGTTTGAGTCCACTCTGGGAATTGGTGATGGACAGGGAGGACTGAAGTGACTTAGCAGCAGCAGCAGGGAGGCCTGGCGTGCTGCAGTCCATGGGGTCACAAAGAGTTGGACACGACTGAGTGACTGAACTGAACGGAACTGACATTTGCTGAGGGACTGGATATGAGACCCAGGAAGGAGAGAAAGCAGAGGATGACTCTTAAATTTTGGGGCGAATTTGGGTGAAGCCCTAGGATAGGAGTAGGGTGGTGTGTGTGTGTGTGCACTGAGCCCACTGTAAGTCCGAGATCCTTTCAGACAGCCTGGTGGAGAAGAAGGTGGTTGGTCACAGGACTCTGGACTTAGGGAAGTGATCTAAACTGGAGGAAATGCTTTGGCTTCCTCTGTGATAAGGGCAGTTGTGTGTGTGGCATTCTGGAGTGACTTCTCCAAGTGTGGTGATGATGCCAGTATTGACTGAAGGGGTGAGAGCTAAAATTTACCAGGTGCTTCTCAGTGCCAGGCTCTGGGCTGAATGCTCTGTGTGCATCATCTCGCTGAATCCTCACGCTTCCTCAATACCCCAGTTTTATAGATGGAGGAGACTGGGGCACGGGGAGACAGTGAGTCACGACTCACTTTCAGACAAGGAGTTCACTGCTAGGTGCCGCACGCGGTCCGCTCTCCAGAGCCAGCCGAAGTTGCCTCCCCACCCCAGCGGAGGGGACCCCGCCTTCCTCAGCCTCTGTGCTGTGACAAGATCACGGTGGACATGAACTCTGGGGACCATGAGTTCGAGTCCTGCCTCTGATTAACTGACAGCTTTCTTTGGGGAGAATCAAGGGGTAGTGCTCAGAGAATTGTCTTCCAGGCAAAGTTTCTTCGTGCCTGCTGTCTTCGCTTTCCCTCTCCAGTCACCAGCCGGCTCTGCCAGCCTAACTCCCTCCAGCCAACTTTCATTTCCTGGCCATGCCAGCCTGATTACTTCTAATTGTCTTTGACTGCTTCCAGCTGGGTCTCCTAGCTGGTGTTCTATGGGAGCACACAGACCGTCTCCCAGCCATATGGTGGGAGGAGATGGAGAAGGAGACAGGGAGGAAGGAAGCAGCTGGTACAAGTCAACTGAGAAAGCTTTTCACGGCTTTCCAGCCCACTGTCGTTGGTAAAATTTTTTTTAAAGGGTTAATACATCAAAGTTAGAGAATTGTCCGACTCTGACAAGACAATTATATTTGTTGACCACCCATAGGCAACCAACGCTTTAGAAAGCTGTTAGAAATGTCTTCCCCCAGGACAGAGGGGGATCTTGCTGTCTGGAGCAACGAAACTCCACTCATTTGAGAATCCATGAACAATTGCTTTCACTTATGCAATAAATACATACCGAGAAATGGCCATGTCTCAGGCACTGTGCTAGATGCTCTAGGGCAAATATCAATATAATATAAAATAAGGGAGCTCCCATTTGCAAAGAGTCTAAAAGAGAAGCAAGACATTCAGTAGGAAGTAACATAGGACTTTGGGGGGCTTCCCCAGTGGCTCAGTGGTAAAGAATACACCTTCCAGTACAGGAGACACAGGTTCAATCCCTGGGTTGGAAAGATCCTCTGGAGAAGGAAATGGCAGCCCACTCCAGTATTCTTGCCTGGAGAATCCCATGGACAGAGTAGCCTGGTGGGCTACTGTCCATGGGGTCGCAAAAGAGTCGGACATGACTTAGTGACTAAAAAACAACAACAATATAGGACTTAAGAAGAACGAGGGATATGGAATAAGAAAGAAGGAGGAGCGATTAGCCTCTTGCAGCTCAGTGATGGTGGAGGGCTTCATGGGGAAGCAAAGTCTGTGTTGGTTAGAAATGGGGTTGGGGCAGCTGACTGGGCAAGTTCATGCCAGAGGCAAAGGTGCAGAGGTGAGAAACCCCCATCCGGATGAAGGCAGCTGAAATGTAGTGCTCAGGGAGGTCCCACAGGCAGATAAGAAATAGAGTTCGAGATAATCAGTAGAGAGTCTTCAGTGCTGGACTGTGCTTTCAGCTAGGTGTTTTCTGCATTTCTGTCTCATATGAGGGCAGTCTATTGTTTTGGGTACTCATCTGTCCTACATAAAGAGATTTCTGGGTTTATTCCTTTTTAAACAAGGCCATTTCAGAGAACAGGACCTGTAGTTCAAACACCAGTTATGAAGCCCAGGAAGGGTAGGATCTGGACTTCTCTTTGGCATGCATCCCAGCTAATGGAGTTAGCAGTGAGCTTGAATCAAACCCAGGCATCAGGCTTGAAAAAGATTTAACGGGCTTGGATTTTCTCTCTTCTTCACCCCTTTCCTGACCTCCACCCCAAGAGGATAATTAAAAGGAAAGAAAATCTCTATTTCATTGTAAATGTCTTCCACCATGTATGGAAGAATTAGCTAGCTTTTTTTTTTTTTATTCCATAAAGACACTTTGATGAACTGTCTCTGACATTTGCCTTACATTATAAGAAAGTAATTTCTACATTTTCATACAGAGCTAATTAGCCAAAAATTTAAAGAAAGTTAAGAGTCCCTTGGACAGCAAGGAGAGCAAACCAGTCAATCCTAAAGAAAATCAACCCTAAATATTCACTGGAAGGACTGATGCTGAAGCTGAAGCTCCGATACTTTGGCCACCTGATGCGAAGAGCCAACTCATTGGAAAAGACCCTAATGCTGGGAAAGATTGAAGGCAGGAGAAGAGGGCAGCAGAGGATGAGATGGTTGGGTGGCATCACCAACTCAATGGACATGAGTCTGAGCAAACTCCGGAGATAGTGAAGGACAGGGGACCCTGGTATGCTGCAGTCCTTGGAGTGGCAAACAGTCAGGCAGGACTTGGTGACTGAACAGCAATACTCTATTAATACACATGCTATTAATTGGGAAAACTCTAAAACCTTTCTCTGAAAGAAGAGGCAGAATGGTTTCGCTCTCAAAGTGAGCTCCGTATTTGTCATCCATGAGATGTTTGTTGAACATTCACTCTTCAGGCACGGTGCTGGTCATACAGCCTTTCTCTCCCCTGCCTTCCATTGTCCTAACATTTGATTACTGAATCTGAGACATTATTGTGATTACATTGGCCTTGCAGAAATTATGGGAGTGGAGTGGGGTAAAGAAGCCCCTTAAGCACAACAAGAAAAACATTTTTAAAGTGTATTTTTAATATTGGGAAAAGGGAACAACGAGAAGGCTGATGGAAAACAACCTCAGTCATAACCCGTGAGTAGCTGATTATAGCATTTTTGAAATGAGATCTACTTAAAATAGGCGTTTCTCTGGGTCAGAAAGCCCCGGAGACACTGGATTAATGACTGCCGAGCATCCCTTTCTCATCCTGCCCCGCCCCAGTCTCAGAGCACTGACGTGGATCGTGCCATAATTGTTTACCAAGGAATTAGTAGTGAAAGGAACTTGGTTAGGACCAAATCCTGCCTTTCAGCTCTGATGCTGTAACTCTGACGGGGGGTTAAGTACGCATTAAACGCTGGCGCCTTTTATCTGGCTGCTCAACAGGTAGCATTTTGTAATACAAAAGGGGGGTATCTCCCCCTACCAGCCCTCCACTCGCCACCCCCACCTCCCTGCCCTAATTTTTGCTTTGAGAAGACTTTGGGGATCCCGGAGAGGATCAGAGTGGTCAGGGCGGCTGCACTTGTTTACCAGAGATGAGCAGGGTCCGGGCGCCTCAGAACAAAAGCCTCCAGGAGCAGGGAGCGCTGGTCCACCGCGTCCTGCAATCGCCGGCGTCGTTTCAATGGAAAGCAGCGAAGGTGTAAATGTACAAGCAGAGGGAGCAAACGCCCTGATTCCTACGTTGCTGCTGCTACTATTATTGTTACGGCTGCTCCTCCTCCAACACCGCGTGCCCGCCTGGTGTGAGCCCAGGCTTTCGCCACTCCATCCTTCCATCCATCCACCCATCCCTCTATCCATCCATCCGGGGTCCAGAGGGTCCTACTGTGTGCGGGGCCTGGGGCTGGATACCGGGCACTTAAACCACAGTCCACCGGCTTCGAGAGCGCCTCCTTCCTTTCCTCCTGCCCCGGGTGGGTGCGGCTGCTGGTGGCGGATTTCTTCGCCGAAAGGTCCAGAAAGCCCAAGCCCAGAAGCCGGGCGAGAGGCACAAGCGGAGGCGGCCCGACTTGGGCGGCCCGGGAGCGCGCGTCTCAGAGGCCGCGCGGGGTCCCCCCCAGTCTGGAGCTCAGGTGGCCCCGCCGCCCCCCTCCTAGGGCCCTCCCCTCTCCGGCGAGGGTCGAGTTTGGCTGTTGCGCGCGGGGAAGGAGGGGCTACGAGGGATTTGAAAGTGCACACGCTGCGGAGTGGAGCTCGCATCTGTTCCCGCCGCCCGCGACCGGATTAAATTTCTGCAAATTCAAACTGAATGGGGCTTTCTTCTGCTGCCTTCCAGAGGGCGCCTGCAGCCCGCCGCGCGCGCCGGCTCTCGGGCGGGAGCGGCCGCCCGGCGCGCAGCTAGGAACCAGCGAGCCGGACCCGCGTCCGTGCGGGCCAGCTGGTGGCGGCGAGGGCGGAGGCGGCCAAGGCGCCCCAGGCTCCGGGACCAGACATCTCGGCTCCGGGACCCGGCACCAGATCGCGCCCCCAACCGCCCCAACGCCCCTCCACGGCCGGCGCGCTCCCTGCGCACCCGAGCCAGGAGACGGTCACTAGCCGCCTGGACGGGACTCGGGGCAGGGTCTCCGCAAGGAGCCTCAGTAGAAGAACTTCTTGTGGGTGGGGGGCGGGTCCCCGGTACCCCGTGGCCCCGGCGGCCGCTATTGTCTGCGCGCGGCGCTCGGCGGCGGCCAGGGGCGCGGGAGCGGCGGGCCGGGCGGGGTCGGGCCCAAGGCAGCTGCGGCGGCGGCGGCGGCGGCGGCGGGAGGAGCCCGGGGAGCCGGCCGAAGAGGAGGAGGAGCCGCGAGCGCGGGAGCCGAACCGGAGCGGTGCGATGCCGGCGGCGGCGGGGGACGGGCTCCTGGGCGAGCCGGCGGCGCCGGGGGGCGGCGGCGGCGGCGCCGAGGACGCGGCCAGGCCGGCGGCCGCCTGCGAAGGAAGTTTCCTGCCGGCCTGGGTGAGCGGCGTGCCCCGAGAGCGGCTCCGCGACTTCCAGCACCACAAGCGCGTGGGCAACTACCTCATCGGCAGCAGAAAGCTGGGCGAGGGCTCCTTCGCCAAGGTGCGCGAGGGGCTGCACGTGCTGACCGGAGAGAAGGTGAGCCGCCCGGGGCTCTGGCCCCTGGATCCCCCCCGCCTCTCAGCCCCGGGATGGGAGATCGGGGCGGGAGGGGCGGTGGGGACCCTACGGAGAGCCCTGCGCTGCGAGTCTGGCTGTGGAGCCCCGGCCCAGCACCCCCCCGCTCCGCCTGCTTTTCCTCTCGGGTTGAACGCGGGGTCGAGCCAAACGCCTGTGCTAGCTCTCGCAGACCGGGATACTGGCATTTCCCAGAGGAGCGATCTGGAGTCACTTTCCCTGGTGGGGTGGGGGAGTGGGGGGCGACTGGTTTCGCCGCGAAGCCAGCCGCCCGCAGCCTTTTTGCATCTCGAAGGGCGCCGCCTGGCGGACACCAGCGCGGGGTTGGGGTGCAGTGCGGGGAGGGGGGCACTCTGCTCTCGGGCCGATAGGGGCGGCAAGATCAGTGGAGAAGCTGGACCCAGGACTAGAGTGCGTGGGCCCTGATGTTGAAGGTGGGAGAGCCGATTAGCCAGCCCTTGGGGCCAATTTAGAGGCTGATCCCCCTCGCGGGCTCTGGGGAGGAGGTAGGGAAAGGCCGAGACCCCAGGGACATTCCCACCTGTGGGGTGCGGAGTTAGGGAACGTTTTACCTGGTCACAGGAGGGTTTTCACACGCCGCCCCTCCCACCATCCACCCTTCCCGCCCCTACGTCCTGGATCACCCTCACCGCACCCCCAGACATCCCACCCCCTCCTTCCCTCCTCACTCCCGCGGATGGGGTGGGAGCCACTGGCACTGATACCCCCAGACTTCAGATGTTGGGAGAGACCTTATCTTCTAGAAGCGAGGAAAGCAAAGGAAGACCTCCTCCCGCCCCCAAGCCCCCCAGACACCTGAAGGGGCAGCCCCTCCAGCCCCTTGGAAAGTTAGCAGGGTGTGAGCCCTTGTCAGGCAAGGCCCTGCTAGACCTCAGCTGTTCACCTAGATCTGAGAAGAAACTCAATACAGGATGACTTACTTTTGAGATGCTGCGCAAGCTAGCCCGGGAGTTACCCTAAGTTTGGAGCCACTTCAGGCTGGAGCTTCATGGTCATCGCAGACTCAAGGCTCCCCCCATCCCCACCGCAGGCTGGGGCTTGCTCAGCCCAGGTCGGGTGGGTAGCAACTCCCTTTGGTGGCCCATTCAGAGAGAGAGACGCCAGCAGTTTGGGAAAGGCAGGGAGGCTCCGGGCTTCCCACCTGCCCAGCCACTCTCTGCCCTGGGATCCTCTGCCAGCCTGGGGATCCCAGACGCACTGCTGTGGGCCCTCTGACCCCAGGGCGAACTGCCGTGCCCTCTGACCCCCAGCTTCTCCTGGCTTTAACCTCTCTTGCCAGTTCCCTCGTGTGTGCTGGAACCCCTGGCATGTGACTGCAGGTCTTCATCGCCCTTGTCACTTGTTCCCTTCCTACAGTCTCTCGAGGTGGTGTGCCCCTTTGTTTCGGGTAAGTGGGGTTAGCAGTGAGTACTTTTCAAAGTGCCTCTGGCTTCAATTTCCATGCACAAGGGGGAGTGTTTGGGAGAGGAACTCACTGAATGGAGGGGCTCTTTCAAGAAGAAGAAGAAAACCCCTCCAAACCTCCTTCTAGTCCAAAGTGAGCGGCAGCGCCGCTTACTCCTGGGTTCGCAGTGGGCTGGGAACTTAACCCATCGCGTCTGGGAGAAGGCGGGGATGCCCGCGGATCCGGCTCGCTAATTACAGAGCGCTCACTTCCGAGTGCCAGGCACTGGTAATAGAACTTTCTTTTCACTCGAAATGTAGAGCAATCAGTCTGGTTACGTCCATTTCCTCTTTGAAACTTAGCAGAAAGAGACGAGGTGCTCTGCTCACAGCATAATGGGCAACGTTTAGGCGCGCGAGCGCTCCCCCTGCCCGGCCGCTTAGCTTGTTCGGGCTGCCTTATTCTCTCCTGTGGCTCGGCTCCTCGCCGCTGCCCTTTCCCTCCCTAACATCAGGCTGTGTGCTTTGGCTGAACGGCCCGGGGTTGCACTCCGAACTCAGTCCCTAGCCGGGTGCTGCGGTTCTGGAGCTCAGGGCTGGGCCCCAGGCGCTCTGGAATGCGAGGAATTCCTGCCCGGATGGAGTCCAGTGAGGATTCCGCCCCCCCACCCCTCGCACCCCTTAGGGGCTCACGCCCGTTTATCTCATCTTGTCTTTTTCAAACGCTGCATTTCACTTCCTCTCCGCAAGGGGAGGACCAATTAATTGGACGTAAAATTATTGCGCTGGACTAACTGATTGAATCTAGTTAAGGAAGGTGGATCTTAGAGTGGTGGAGGACAGTGGGAGATATTTCTGATGTGTGCCCTACTTCAGCCGGGAGAATCAGGGGCTCCGGGACTGCAAGCCTCCTGTGAAGTCTGGATTTTAGTTCACTTAATGGCCAGCTTTAAAGAAACGATGGGTGTCATTCATAGCTTGTATCTCACAGATCCAATAACGCCTTGCTGCTGATGCTGCTAAGTCGCTTTAGTCGTGTGAAACTCTGTGCGACCCCACAGACGGCAGCCCACCAGGCTCTGCCGTCCCTGGGATTCTCCAGGCAAGAACACTGGAATGGGTTGCCATTTCCTTCTCCAATGCATGAAAGTGAAAAGTTAAAGTGAAGTCGCTCAGTTGTGTCCAACTCTTCGAGACCCCATGGACTGCAGCCTACCAGGCCCCTCCGTCCATGGGATTTTCCAGGCAAGAGTACTGGAGTGAGTTGCCATTGCCTTGTCCTAATAATGCCTTAATGCTTAACTAATAGATTTGGGGTTTTGGCAGATTGCAGAGATTAAAATGTGTGTGTGTGTGTGTGTGTGTGTGTGTGTGTATGACTTTACCTTGTGTGTGTGTGTGTGTGTGTAGATGACTCTAACTAGGAAGGACTGCTGAGTTGATGAGTCCCCAGCCCCACTCATGTGCTGGATCCTGTCTTACTAAGAACAAAACAAAGGTGAAATCAACCTCACACAATTTGCAGCCTTCCAGGTCTCTTTAAAAGGTGACCTATTAATAGAGATTTCACCCAGAAAGTGGTTACTCCTGAGAGCCAAGCCAGGGGACAACTGGAGGTGACAGGACCTGGAGGAAGGGAAATGAAATGTCCCCAGAGTGGGTGATGTGAGTGTCCCAGGAGGCCCGCTCCTCTCAATAATTCCCCCTTTGGGGAGGTGCGTACTTTTCGGAGAAAGCTCTTCACTTTTCTTTTTTCCTTTCTTTTTGAGAGGACACAGACCACAGACCACACACGAAGTCATGAATGCTATACTAAGATGTGTGTCTGGGGGAATCGATGCATTCTGCCCCGCCCCTGCCCCCCACAGCACCCCCAGAGTGTAAGGATCCAGGGCAACCTGTCCTGAGGAATCAGTTCAGGAAAAATCTGCAAAGGTGGGTGGAGAAAAGAAAGAAGAGGAGGCGCCCCATGCCCGCAGTTGCGGTCTCAAACTGGGCACGTTATTTTGGGTGATTTATGCCAAAATCCAGAGTATCACTGGTTTAGGGCACTTGGTGTGCATTGCATTTTGACTTGTGCATGTTTCCAAAAAGCTTTGGGTGCCATGCTCCATGGCATGCTGCGAATTACTCTCTGAATCAGGTTGAAAAATGAGACACTTTTCCCTGACTTTCATCCAATCCTATCTTATCAAGAGGCACCTTTTCCCATCACTGCCTGCAGGACAGTATCCCCGCCCCCTCTCCCCCGGCCCTGGCTTTTCTTTTGCATACCTCTTTCCAAAGTTGTTTGAGAGTCATTTGAATCCGGTTGGCCCTTTTACTGCTTGAAAAAAACTGACGGCTTTGGGCAGGGCCTCACTTCGTCCTCTAGGAGCTTTCAGGTGGTACAGCCTGCCTTAACGTGGCTTTAAAAATAAATCATTCACTAGATCATGTGAAACTCTTTAACCAGCACATTCTCAGTCTTGTCTTTGACTAAGTTGATGATTAGACGAGGAAAAAAAAATGATGACAGGATCAGACTTTGAAAAGGATTCTCAGTGGCTTTGAGACAAAGAATGAAGTTGCCGTGCGGGAGTATGAAGTGATAAGTTGTAAAGTCCCAGAAGGGAGGTGTGCTCACAGCCTCTGATGCTGGTCCCCAATACCTGGGCAATGCAGAGTCTCTGGCACTTGATAGGTTTTGGTACTTAATTTTTCAAAAGTATTTGTTTCTCTATCTATGGCTGCACTGGGTCTTTGTTGCTGCAGGGCTGCTCTTTGTTGCGGTGCACGGACTTCTCATTGCCGTGGCTTCTCTTGTTGCAGAGCACGGGGTCGAGGGTGCACAGACGTCAGTCGTCACAGCACATGAGTGCAGTAGTGTGACATGGGCTCTAGAGCATGGGCTCAGTAGTTCTGCCTCACTGGCTCAGTTGCCTAGCGACTTGCAGGATCTTCCCGGACCAGGGATTGAACCCGGGTCCCCTGCATTGGCAGGTGGATCCTTAACCGCTGGGCCACCAGGAAGGCCCAAGGTTATCACATTTAAAACATGAAGAAAGTGTAGTTGGAGAGGCTGACAGGGATGAGCCTAGGTGCCTTCAGGTATAGAGCTGTTTTCACCGACAGGCAAAACTGCAGGAAGGGGAAAATAGTTATTGCTGCAATTACTTTTTTTGGTGATTAAGTCTCTGTGAAGTTAGGTACGTAAAATGATTGGTTAAGATGCTTAATACCTTGTTCTAACCCTTAGTTTTTTTTTTAAAGCCTGTTAATCATTTTCATTGGAGCTATTTTGGGGCTAAAAATAAGGGTTGCCTGCTTAGGAAGTTGCCAATAATTATGCCCGAGCATAATAGCTCCAGGTACCTGGAGTGAAGGAGTTACTAAAAATAGAATTTACTATGTTTTTCAGAGCAGGAAATATGACTAATTTTAGAGGTGGCCTTTTGGCAGATCTGTTTTTAGCAAGTATTTCGGAGACAAACAGGTGCTAAATCCTGTAGTTTTTTTTTTTTTAAGTGCTAGAAATTTAGGGGTAATAGCTCTGAGGCACAAGAAATGCTTAAGGAACCGGATATTCCTATTAACCCTCAGCAGGGATATCTTGGCAAGTGAGAGGCATCGGGCAAAAAGCACCTGCTCCAAGAGTCGAGTGTGATAAGGCTGTGCCTATAATTTCGGAGATTGCATGCTGCAGTTCGCAGGCACAGTCTTTTTTGAACTTCCTGCCCTGCCTCATCTTTTTGAAGTCCTTGTGAATGATGGAAATTGGCACGTAGGGCTCGCTTCTCAGTGTTCATTGATCCTCAAGTCCCAAGGACTTCAAAGGGCGCTTTGAGTCAGCACAACAGTGCTGAACCATGCCCGTGAAGAGGAGCACAACCTGAAATTTTCTCTGTGGGTGTGTGGAGTCATTGCTACAGGCTGGGCTCAACTACAGCGGTGTGCACACTGGAGGTTGTTCCAGGGCCACATGGTGGTCATCCATGCCCGGGGTTCTCCTCCCAGGAGGTGTGGGGAGTGGCCCCCATTGTCTGCCCTGAGAGGGGGCAGGCTGGGTGTCCTCTGTGAAAAAGTGGGCTGGGCAAGAGGTATCATTTATCTCGGGCTATACACCCCATCTCGATTATTCATGGTAACCGAGCAACCTGCTTGCTCTCTTGGCTAATTGAAACCTATAGATAATCCCTGAGCCTTATTTTTAGCAAACTGGCGAAACCGCTTCCCCCACTCAGCCTGGGCCCTGGCCGCTTTCAAGTGCTGATCTGAATTGAATTTCACGTTCTCTGATGCAGTGCTGCTGGCTGGTAGGATGACCGGCAGGAGAGGGGTGAACCACGGGGCCTGAACGGTACCCAAGGAGGCGGAGGCTTCTACAAAGGCAGAGAGAGCTGTCGCCCCTCCTTTCTCCTGAATGCCAGCTCAGCGGTAGAGCGCTTTGTGGCGTATCCAGAGTCTTCCATGCATTTTCTCATTAGATGCTTGAAGTGACCCTGAGCAAATAAGAACCACCTCTCGGGTATCCTTACCTGCGTTGACCATGAGGAGGTTGGCCTGGGTGGATTTTTTCCTCTGACCTTCTCTTCTCTATTGTCAGGGTGTGCACATGCTAAGTTGTTTGAGTCGTGTCCCAACTCTTTGCGACACTGTGGACTGTAGCCCACCAGACTGCTCTGTCCGTGGGATTCTCCAGGCATGAATACTGGGGTGGGTTGCCATGCCCTCCTCCAGGGGATCTTCCCGATCCAGGGATCTAACCCACGTCTCCTGCGTTTTCCGCATTGGATGCCCTAACAAATGACCGAAAGGGGAGGGGAGTTTGGGGGAGAATGGATAGATGTGTATATATGGCTGAGTGGCTCTGCTGTGCACCTGAAGCTATCAGAATGTTGTTAACTGGCTACTGGTGCTCAGTTGCTAAGTCACATCCAACTCTTTGGACATGGACTGTAGCACGCCAGGCTCCTCTGTCTTCCGCCATCTCCTGGAGTTTGCTCACACTCATGTCCATTGAGTCAGTGATGCTGTCCAACCATCTCTTCCTCTGCCACCCCCGTCTCCTTTTGCAATACAAAATAAGAAGTTTCTTTTAAAAAATGACCACAAACTGGGGGACTTAAAACAACAAAATTTTATTTTCTTAGACTTCTGGAAGCCCAGAGTCCAAAATCAAGGTGTGGGTGAACCTCTGAAAGCTTTAGGGGAGGTTCTGGTACTTGCCAACCATCCCTGGCGTGTCTGGGCTTGGGGCTGCAGCACCCCAGTGTCTGCCCCTGTCCTCACAGGTCCTTCTATCCCCTGTGAGTCTTCTCTGTCTCCAAATCTCCCTCTCCTTATAAGGACACCAGCCATGCGATTTAGAAAAGTAGTAAAAGTGTCAGTCACTCAGTTGCGTCTGACTCTTTGCAAGCCCCTGCCAGGCTCCTCTGTCCATGGGATTCTCCAGGCAAGAATACTGGAGTGGGTAGCCATTTCCTTCTCCAGGGCATCCTCTGGACCTAGGGGTTGAACCCAGGTCTTCGGCATTGCAGTTCAGTTCAGTCACTCAGTTGTGTCCAACTCTTTGCGACCTCATGGACTACATTGCAGGCAGATTCTTTACTGTCTGAGCCACAAGGGAAGCCAGTCCAAATGGATTTAGGGTCCACCGTAAACTAGTAGGAGCTCGCCTTGATGACATCTGCAAAGATCCCATTTCTCATAAGGCCATATTCACAGGTGCCAGGGGTGGGTGGGACCTACGCATCTCTCTGCGGGGCACAGTTCAACCCGCAACAGCTTCTTAGATGATGAGGACTGGATTGTAGGTGACTTCCTGGGAAGCAGACCTTGGGAAGGAAGGAGTGTGGTCTTGTGGGCTTGGTGTATATCAGCACCGTGAGAGGAGGAGAGGTGAGGGGAGGCGGGGGGAGAAGTCAGGCAGCCTTGGACCCTGATGCAGTCCCACCCACGCCATGCTGTTCTCCAGGAGCTGAGACATCCAAACTGGAGGCTTTAGGTCCTTATATCTTTATATCTAGGGAGGGGTCCGGGTTGGGGGGAAGGGCCCTGGAAGATCATTGGCTGGGAGCGGCTGGAGAGGGGCGTGGCCTTGGACACTCGCCAAGGGCAGTTTCTGGGGCGAGCTCGCAGCAGAGTTCAGCAGCTGCGGAGGAAGTTCTTGGCCCAGAAGGGGAAGCGGGGCAGCGGGGCCAGGTGTCCACGGTTTCCTGCGGGAGACGGGCCAGAGTTCAGGGTCTTGATCTGAATCCAGGCCAGTTCCATAAACGGAGTGGGGGGCTCCCTGCGTCACCTTGCCCACCTAGTGTGGAGCTAGCCTCCTCTGGAATGAGGGAACAGCTCACAGAGGCTAGTTCCCAACACCGAGCATCATCGTGGGAATATTCCGGCATCATGTTTCTTTTCACTAGGATGCCCAGGGCTCTCTGTTGGGTTTGTGGGTGCTTTTGAGATACAGTTATACATTCTATGTATTTTCTCTTGAGGATGTCATGGCCACAGAGTTGGGCTAACTTGTCCGCCAGTGGGTCTAATCAAGAGACAGTGGGAGAGACCCTCCCTTTTGATCACTCCTGAGTTGTGGGGAACTGGATAGTTCTCTGATTCCTGGTTTGGGACATTTGGGTGACAGAAGGGTTGCTAGGTGAGCGCCATCTCCTAACATCCTGTTACCACCTCCACTGAACTGGCTCTGCCCTCCCTAGCTGCTGCTGCTGCTAAGTCGCTTCAGTCGTGTCCGACTCTGTGCGACCCCATAGACGGCAGCCCACCAGGCTCCCCCATCCCTGGGATTCTTCAGGCAAGAACACTGGAGTGGGTTGCCATTTCCTTCTCCAATGCATGAAAGTGAAAAGTGAAAGTGAAGTCGTTCAGTTGTGTCCCACTCTTAGCGACCCCATGGACTGCAGCCCACCAAGCTCCTCCATCCATGAGATTTTCCAGGCAAGAGTACTGGAGTGGGGTGCCATTGCCTTCTCTGCCCTCCCTATGCGGTTTCTACTTACTGAATCCTTTTTGGTTTTTAATCACTTGTATGTGTTTATGTTTTAAGAGTCATTTGGTTAAAGTCTGGAATGGGTGATACAGACACGTGGTCTTAAATGGAAAGGTTTCCAGAGAGGGTGCAGCGAGAGGTAATTCTGCCTCTACCTGGGTGCCTGGGTGTTTGTTGGGTTCCTCTCCCCAGAGGCAATCCCGCTTCTGGCTTCCTGTGTCTCCTTCCACACTTACTCCATCTGCATCCAAGTGTGCATACATTTGATATTCTATACGCATACATTTGTAAATGGATAGATATAGGAAGAGATATTTTTACACCGTACTTGCTGTTCAGTGTGTTGCTTTTTTCACTTAGCAGTATGTCTCGAACATCCTTTCCCCAAATTTACTAAAGAATTGTCTTACTCTTTTTAATTACTGCGTGGTATTTAGTACATGCTGTTGTTGTTCGGTTGCTAAGCCGTGTCTGATTTTTTTCAACCCCATGGACAATAGCCCGCCAGGCTCTTCTGTCCATGGGTTTTTCCAGGCAAGAATACTGGAGTGGGTAGCCATTTCCTTCCCCAGGGGATCTTCCCAGACCAGGGATCAAAACTGCATCTCCTGCATTGGCAGAAGGATTCTTTACCACTATGCCACCATGGAAGCCCATTCAGTACATGGAGGTACCATATTTATTTAGCCATTCCTTGATGAGGAAGTCAATGGACATTAGTTAACGAATTAAGCACAATTAAAGAATGGGCATTTAGGTTGCATACGATTTTTTTGTTACAGTAAATCCCCTACATATGAATTGAGTTCTGTTCTGAGAGCACATTCTGAGAGTAAGTCCAGTTTGTTTGGAAATCCAACGAACTTAGCCTAGGTACCCAACTAGTGCAATCAGTTATAGAGTACTGTGCTGTAATAGGTGTATAATACTTTTCACACAAAGAATACATAAAAACAAACACAAAAGTAAAGAAAACCTTTTTAGTCTTACAGTGCCTTGAAAAGTATAGCACAGTACCACAGCTGACATGCACGGGATGGCGTCTCGTGAACAGGCAAGAAGCGTTACTGACTAGAGGTGGGAGATGGTAGAGCGGAAGGATCGTTAGCAATAGGAGGTGAAGGGCAAGCTGCAGTGTCACTCCAGTTGATGGCAGAGGCTCTGAGCTTGAAATAAAGATACTGAGCGACTGGACTCTATACAGTGCTGTACAGTGAAGTACACAAAAGCACAACCATTTGTAGAGGATGCAGGCGCGTGACAATGTACACCAGACACGTGAACTTACTTGTGTGATTGGACGTGTGATTGCCCAGTTGCATCTTTGAAAGTTCACAGCTTGAAGGTTCGTATGTAGGGGACTTGCTGTATCTCCAAATTGTGGTGTAGTACATATCTGTGCCTATGTATCATCTTGTAAATGTTCAAGTATATCTGAGGTTTAAATTCCTAGTTCTAGGTGAAAGGGTATGTCTGATTTTCTTTTTTTTTGGCCGCACTGTGTGGCTTTCAGGGTTTTAGTTCCCCGACCAGGGATCAAACCCTGGCCCTGGTAATGACAGTGCCCACTGAGTCCTAACCACTGGACTGCCAGGGAATCCCCAAGGATATGACTGTTTAAACTGTTGATGAGTCTTGCCAAATTGCCTGCCAAGGAAGTTGTCCTAGTTTATACTCTCATCAACCTGGTGTGGGGACATCTCTCCAGATTTTTATCAGTATAAGATACTGTCATACTTTTTGATCTTTGCCAATCTAGTTGGTTAAACTTAATATCTTGTACTATGTGTAGTTTATCATATTTGTGAGTTGAACATATTTCATATGTCCAACAACAATTTGCATTTCATTTCTGTTCATTGTTCGTGACCATTCACCATTTTCCCTTGGGTTGTTGGTCTTTCTCTTCCTGATTTATAAGCACTTCTATGTATTAAGGCAATCAGTCCTCTTTCATGTATTTTGAATCCTCTTTTTGATGTATTTTGAAGCCTGACCCATCTTGCTTGCTCCCTGTTTCCTCTTTGTCTTAGTTTCTTGGTAGTTCTCGCAGTGGTTCCCTGGATTCCATTAACTAGCCAGGGACCATAGCTGAGCTGTGAGGTTCTGTTCAGTTCAGTTCAGTCACTCAGTCTTTGCGACCCCATGGACTGCAGCACGCCAGGCCTCCCTGTCCATCGTTAACTCTTGGAGCTTACTCAGACTCATTGAGTTGGTGATGCCATCCAACCACCTCATCCTCTGTCATCCCCTTCTCCTCCCACTTTCAATCTTTGAAGTTCTGTGGATCCCTGTAAATTGTATATGTATAATTATATTTCTGGGACAAGGATCCATAACTTCATCAGATTCTAAAAGGAATTATTTACCGAGCTACTGCTTTGTTGCTCCTCCCTGTCCGCAGTGCTGTCTGAATGGAGGTTTGTGTGTTGGGATGAGGATTTGGATCACTGTGGTGTGTTAGCACCTCTGCTAATTGAGTTGAGTTGCAGATTACACTCAGGTGAGGCAGGTGTACAGTTGAGACTATGACCTTGGCTTGACATGCCTGATTTCTTCCTTCCTGCCCCTGCCATGCCTGGTCCCAGGGAAAGGATGTGATAGAGTGTAGACGGGTCTTTGGGAGAGCTTGACTCTTGCTCGGGCAACTCTGAATCGTGTCCTGTTATTTCTTCCTGGAAAAGAGGATGGATAGAGTGTGTGGTGGGCGGATGAGAAGAAAGAAAAAGAGGGACATTGGGAGAAGTGAAATCCTTTTAAGGACCAAAAGCTGCTGTTTAACTTGGACATAAAATGCACTGAGCCAGGTGTAAGCACAGGTGTATGCCTGGGGCCTTTCGGGGCTGTTTTGTCCACCCAGGAAGCCCCTTGAGGGCTGGTCCTGGTGGAGTGAACAACCAGGCCTGTTTGGGACCCTGGGGGTCAGCATGGGCTCTCTCTGATGACCCTCTGTATTGTCCCCATTCCCTGTTGCTCTCTGCCCCCTCACCTTGCTCTGTCTTTCCTCAAAGTGCATCCCATCACCTGTGTTAGTTGCTAGAGCCCCTGGACTAAGTACCACACACTAGGCGGTTAAATAGCAGACTTACTGCCGCACGGTTCTGGAGGTCAGAGCCCAGGTCAGGGCTGGGTCTGCTCCAGGCCCCTCTCCTTGGTCTGTGGACGGCTGTCTTCCCGCTGTGTCCGTTCACGTCGTTGCCCTCTGTGTGTGTCATCTGCATTTCCCCTTTCTACGAGGATGTCAGTCATATTGGATCAGGGTCCGTCCTGATAACCTCACGTGATGACCTCTGGCAAGATCATCGTTGCCAAATAAGGTCACAGTCTCAGGTCCTGGGGGTTAGTCTGAATGTGTCCCCTCAGAGTTCACAGGTTAAAACCTCATCCCTGAGGTGATGGTATTAGGAGGTGGGGGCTTTGGGAGGTGATTAGGCATGAAAGCAGAGCCCTCATGAGTGGGATTTGTGGTCTTAAAGAGGAGACCCCAGTAGCACGGGGAACTCAGCTCAGTGCCCTGTGATGACCTAGACGGGTGAGATGGGAGGCCCAGGAGGGAAGGGGTATATGTATACAGATAGCTGGTTTGCCTCGTTGTACAGCAGAAACTAACAGAACGCTGTAAGGCAATTATACTCCAAACACATACCCTTAAAGAGAAAAAAGAGAGACCCCAGAAAGCTCTTTTGCCCGTTCTGCCACGTGAAGACACAGTGAGTAGATGTCAGTCGATGAACCAGAGAGAGAACTCTGACCAGATACCAAATCTAAGCCTGGATCTTGGACTTCCCAGCCTTCAGAATTGGGAGAAATAAATTTCTGCTATTTATAAGCCATCTAGCCTCTGGTACGTGTTGTAGCAGCCTGGACAGACAGAGACAGGACTTACACTGATGAATTGGGGGCGGACTCCCTCCAACTCGTAACATCACCTGATCCCATGGTATATATTTACGGGCTCATGTGTTTATTATTTGTCTCCCCACTAGCCTGGAAGCCCCAAGAGGAAGGGAGCACTGCTGTATGCCTGGTGGCTAGAATAGTACCTGGTAGAGAAAGGATGCTCAGTGAATGTTTTCTGAATGGACTGAAGAATGCTTTGGTCTCCCTAGGACATGGGGATGACCTTCTGGATGGCAGTGATGTTCTAGTTGGCCGGGAATGGTTTGAAAGCCCTGTCTGTCTCACTCGCTGGCCTTTCCTGGTTGTGCCCATGTGAGCGGTGGGTAGATGGGACAGGTGGTCCAGCTAGAGCTCTTTGGGAAACATTCCAGACCCAGAACAGCTGTGCCTTCTTCGGGGACTCATTAAGGAAGCCACCTAGGCATTAGAGGGACCTACCGGAGGCAGAAAAATATTCTGCAGTATCATAGGAATGTTAAAGGACCCTCAGCTCTTTGCTGAGAAAATGTACCGACACCACAACAGATGGACGACGCTGCTATTTGCAAACATACATTTCTTTGGATGTCTCCCATGGAGATATATGGAGCTTTGGATTCTGTCTCTTTGACTACACATTTTTTTTTTATAAGTTTATCAGTCTCTTGGCCAGCTTGCTGCCAAAACATTTAGCAAACCTGCTTACTTCTCTTGCCTGTTCTCTGAGCCGTTTGATTTGTTCTCATCCCTTTCCTTGAGTTTTTCTGTCATTTTTTTTTAATGAAGTATAGTTGATTTACAATGTTGTGTTAATTTCTGCTGTACAACAGAATGTTTGGCATATATATTTATATATATGATTCCCTGGTAGCGCAGACGGTAAAGAGTCTGCCTGCAGTGCTGGAGACCCATGTTCGATCCCTGGGTTGGGAAGATCCCTGGCGAAGGAAATGGCAACCCACTCCAGTATTCTTGCCTGGAGAATCCCATGGACGGAGGAACCTGACAGGCTATAGTCCATGGGGTCCCAAAGAGTTGGATATGACTGAGCGACTTCACTTTAACTTTTTACTTTCATATATATATATTTTTCATATATATATATGCGTTCCTTTTTATCTTCTTTTAAATTATGGTTTATCATAGGGTATTGAAGATAGTTCCATGTGCTGTACAGTAGGACCTTGTTTATCCATTCTATATATAAAAAATATATATCCATTCTTACATCTGCTAACTCTGACCTCCCACTCCATCCCTCCCCTAACCTTCTCCCCCTTGGCAGCCACTAGTCTGCTCTCTGTGTCTGTGATTTGGTGTCTGTTTCATGGATTGGCTCATTTGTACTGTAGTTTAGATCCGGCATATCACATATCATATATAAATATTCCCCATATACATGAATGATATCACATGGTGGTATGATAATCTCTTATTTGTTTCAATGTTGCTGCAGATGGCATTATTTCATTCCTGTTTTATGGCTGAGTAGTATTCCACTGTACATATATCACATCTCATATATATATATATTTTGGGGGGTGTTGTACCTTGTGGCTTATGAGATCTTAGTTCCTTGACCAGGGATTGAGCCTGGGGCTGTGGCAGTGAAGGGGCCCAAGTCCTAACCCCTGGGCCACCAGGGAAGTCCCTGTGCCACGTGTTTATTCTTTCGTCTACTGATGCACATTTAGGTTGTTGCCACGTCTCGGCTATTGTGAACAGCGCTTCTGTGAACAAGAGAGTGCATGCATCTTTTTGAGTTATGGTTTTGTCTATGTGCCCAGGAGTGGGATCGCTGGATCATGTGGTAGCTCTGTGTTTAGTTTTTTAAGGAACCTCCATATGGTTCTCCATAGTGGCTGCCCCAATTCACATTCCCACCAACAGTGTCGGAGGGTTCCCCTTTCTCTACACTCTCTCCACCGTTTGTTATTTGCAGACTTTTTAATGATGGCCACTCCGGTGTGAGGTGACACCTCATTGTGGTTCTGATTTGCATTTCTCTAATAACTGGCCATGTTGTAGCTCTGCCATTTTAATCTCCTACTGAGTTTCTGTCATCTTACATCCGGTCTCTCGGCTTTCTGGTAAGGTGTCCGGCTCAGATACTCTTCTTCCAGGAAGCTCCTCTCTTCGTCGTGACCTACTCTTTGCCAGAGCTCTGCGCAAGCGCATGGCGAGGGTGAACAGCAGTGACGGATGCTCTCCGGGCATGGAGCACGGTGCTCAGGATCAGAGGAGGTGGAAGATGCAGCTACCCAAGAGGAGGCTTGCTACCTCTGTTCCAGATGATGGGGTAAAGTTCAGAATCCCATTGATTCTTTATCTACCTGGAGCAAAGCAGGATTTTGTGACCTTCTGAATCACCAAAAGTCTACAGGAAAGGATTGAGTGCTTGCTCTCTGCTTTGACCACAAGGATGTAATACTGATAACGATAGTAATCATTAACATTTATGGATCACATACTGTCTGCTAGGCCACACCCTAGATACTTGGCTGTGGAATAGAATTTATCCCTTACAATGGCCTTCTGTAGTAGGTACTGTTGTCCCAGCTTAGGTTGACCAGCTGCCCGGGGTGCCCAAGGGCTTCCAAAGTCTTGCATTTTGAGAAACTCCTCAGGAAATGGCAAAATGAAGAAATCTCATCAATGTTGGTAATCCTGCTAAGGGTTTTCAAAAAGAAGTATTTAAAAAACATTTATTTACTCACTTGGCTGCGTTGGGTCTTAGTCGCGGCACAAGGGGTGTTCACTGCAGCTCCTCTGTAGTCGTGGCGTGGAGGCTCCAGAGCTTGGGGCTCAGCACTATCGGCACGTGGGCTCTCTGGTCGTGGCACATGGCTTGGTTGCTCTGCCACATGTGGGATGTTAGTTCCCTGACCAGGGATTGAATTCACGTCCCCTGCACTGGAAGGTGAATTCTTAACCACTGGACCATCAGGGAAGTTCCCTCAAATAAAAGTATTAAAGAGCAATGAATCAGGTCATGAACCAGCCAAGAATGAACCAAAGCCTAAAGCCCTGGGGTTAACTGGGTTGCTTGTTGTGGATGATGACCTCCATGTGTGGTCCTGGGTGGTGAGAGGGCTTTTTCCACCCCTAGGAAGGGGACAACAGGGGATGAGATGGTTGGATGGCATCACTGACTCGATGGATGTGAGTTTGAGCAAGCTCCAGGAGTTGGTGATGGACAGGGAAGCCTGGTGTGCTGCAGTCCACGCAGTCGCAAAGAGTCGGACTCGACTGAACAACTGAACTGAACTGAGAGCTCCAATATGCTAGGTTCACAGTGCACTCCAGGTCTCCCGAGTGTGGGTAGAGGTCCTGGTCTGCCATCTGTTACAAGTTCACTGTGAGATGAAGAACTTGAGCCTGATGTGTGTGTGCTATTAAATAAAAATCATAATACTAAACTAAATATCAACACACATAACTTTTGGGTGGCAGACTTTCTTAGTGAAGGAAGTGATGAGGACTGGTACCCACTTTGAGTAGCTCTGGTTACCGTTCAGTCTTATTTTTAGTACCTTTCCTTTGCACTGGAGGCAGAAAATTGTGTATGAGGATTTTGAATTAAATGATGAAGCTGCAGGTACATGTCTTATGTGGCTCACTAAACATTCGCTAATAGCCTCCTTGGTAGACCACCCCCCTTCAAGAATGAACACAGATTATTTATTGAAAACAAAGAAAATACCCAGTACCTTTGCCTTGCTTATTATGCAGATGGGCGGAGCTAGACTAACTTTTCTAAGCCCTCAGTCTGTCCTCCTCCAGACTGAAGGGACGCTGGAGGCAAATGGAAGGAGGAAGTGCTGAATGAAAATGCAGGTTTAGGGAAAGTGGCTGTAAAGTTTGGGATCCGAGTATTCTAGCACGTTATCTGAGCCCTACTTTAGTGAAACCAAATGGCTACAGATGAGTGTTACCACTTACGTAATCTGGTCTTTCATTGGAATTACTGCAGCTCTGAAGTAGCAGTCGAGCTTTTTAAGTGCATTCTTTATTCCCGGTTAAAAATTTAATTAGAGAAACTAGTCGATGACTCAGTTCTCAGTTGAACGTTTACACTTACAATACCAATAAAAAACTTGAAAACACTTCTTCAGGTTTGTAAAGTGTCAGTCCCACAGGATGACATTTTATTCTATTAAAAACTAACATTTGTGAGCGGCAGTTGTAATTTCAAGGCCAATTTGACATAATGAAACTTGAATTTCCCTTTGGAGGGAAGGTGCTTTGTGGCTACGGCACTCCCACCCAATTCGTTACCCTGAGATGCCTTTTCCCAGATCAAAATGAGCTTTTATCATAGAAGCCATTAAATTAAAGTGCCTGAGAGCTCGTAGCGTGACAGATAGTTTCTTTCCAATAATCAGACTTAGAATAATGTCCTACAGATTCCAACAGGGTATATTTATTTAAAAAATATATCTAAATCATCTAATATAAGTCTGTTTTCCTATGATTAACTATAAATATCTCTAAAATATTTTTTTAAAGTACTTTGGACTAAGTAGCTCACGTTTTAGAATTCTTTAAGCTAGTCTAGTCACAGGTACATTCTAGACTATTTGAGGTTTTTAGTTAATCAAAATAAATCCAAGGCTAATATTTGTTAACTGCCATGGATTGATATTTTGTTCTTGCATTGCCACTTACATTACTATTTGCTACCACATTTGACTGAACATATTTCATTATATACTCTACTTCTGTTTTAGATACCTTAAAAATTATCATTTTTAAATCTGATTATTTAAATATGATCCCCACCCCCAGTTCCTTGTGGAAAATAAACAGAAACACAAAGAAGACAGGAAAAGTCATCTGTAATTGTACTACCCAGGGATAATCACTGGGTTTAGGTGTTTGGGCTGGTTACATGTGATATAGATGTATACATATATATACACATGCATATGTGTGTATATGCATACATTAAAAAGTATGTTTTGATAATTAGTAAGGTTTATCATAATTTGTTGGAGAAGGAAATGGCAACCCACTCCAGTGTTCTTGCCTGGAGAATCCCAGGGATGGGGGAGCCTAGTGGGTTGCCGTCTATGGGGTCGCACAGAGTCGGACACGACTGAATCGACTTAGCAGCAGCAGCATCATAATTTGTGTATTTGATTGAAAGTGTGTTTCCTCTTTTATTAACTCTTGTTAATGATTTATCCCCAGGTTCCTCCTGTTTGTCTTATTGATTTGCACAAACTTTTTACATATTAAAGATAATAGTTTTTTTTTTATCTGTTATGCTGCAGATGTTTTCTCCCAATTGGCATTTGGCTTTTGATTCACTTTATGACTCCTTTTTTGGGGAGAGGAGTACAGAAAAATTTTATATTTTGTCTAGTTAAGCCAATTAGTCTTTTTTCTTCAGTTTTTGTCTTATTTTTTATGCTAAAGTAAATGAGAGGGTTTGTTGTTGGTTTTACCTTATAAATTATCAGTGAAGCTTGCCAATGTTTCATTGTTGTCTGCAGAAAAATCTTTGTGTTGGATAGGGATTTTTGACTGAATTTTCTAACCTGTTGCATGACAATGGGGTCATGTATTAAAGCTCAGGCTTACAGACTGAAAGCCTTGGGTTCCTATGGCTTTTCTGGTGCTACCTAGTATCTGCGTGATCTTGTGCAAGGTTTTTAAATACTCTAAATTCCATTTTTTGTGTTTGTAAACTGGTGATAATATCTCATGAGAATTCAAGGGAAATTTGATTAAATATATGTGTATATATAAAATGCATATCAATTACATAATATATACATACATGCGTATTTTATGTATATGTGGTAGGCTTCCCTGGTGACTCAGCTGTAAAGAATCTGCCTGCAGTGCAGGAGACACAAGTTCAATGAGATGCAGGTACAGTCCCTGGGTCGGGTAGATGTCCTGGAGGAGGAAATGGCAACCCACTCCAGTATTCTCGCCTGGGAAATCCTATGGACAGAGGAGCTTGGCAGGCTACAGTCCATGGGGTCACAAAAGAGTCAGACATGACTTAGCAATTTTACAACAACAATGTGTATATATGTGTAAAGCACACAGCTTGAAAATAAAATGTGTTCAATATGTTAGTGAACAAAAGGCAGTTGGTAATTCTCTTCTGTTAGATTTTAGTATTTATATTCAACCCTTGTGTTAATTGGGCTCTTTTAGATAACTAGTAATGGACACGCACTCAGTTCATCATGGAAGATGGAGTTTATTTTAAGGATAAAGGGAAGGTGAGGAAGAAAGACTTGGGCTGCATCTCTCCTCTCTGCTGCCTACACCTCCCTGAGGATCAGAAAGACTGCAGCACCCTCCTGGGACCAGGATGTCTGCATTCCAAACATTCTGCTTTCCTCCCCTGTCTCTGCCTGCAGCTTCCCAGGCTCCTAGGGAATATTCCTCTCTCTGCCTTGTGGCTTCTCTGCCTCCTGGTTTTCCTTTCTGCTCTAAGTATTATTTGGTTCCTTGACATGTCTTAAATTGGTGACATAGTGCTTAGAAGGTCTGACCGTTGAATCCATACTGCCTTGACCTTCTTGTCACCTTTCTGACACTGAGCATTCTTGAAAAGTTGAAGAAAGGGTCAGTGTACAGGTGATTTCCCCACAAGTTACCAGATTGGTATGGTTTAGAAAAATGTATGAGGCCACTTCATTCTCCATGCTTTTGATTTGGTAGCCAACTCTCTCCTCAACACTCAGGATATTTTTCTTCCTTTAGGGACTCTGATTTCTTTTACATGAACGGTTTTGGAGATATGGACCTATATTTGTTAACCGTCCCTTTGCTACGAGTTCCCATTATTTCCATTGTGATCTAAGATCTCTTGAGAGTCCAGGATTGCACTGAGAATTTGTTACTGGATTATTATTGCCAAAATATCTGTCTTTCCAGTTCCTATAGTGCCCCCCAGACTTATCCCCTGTTCTTCAAAAGCAACTTTATTCATCTACTTTTTCAGCTAAATTTGGCTCCCAGTCATTCTATGATGTGAGAATAGAATATTGATTGTTTCCTGTTGCCTGTGGGACAGGAATGTTTCTTGAATTAAAGCTAATTTTGGAGTTTAAAGTACTAAATGTCAACTTTTGAAGATACTCTAAGATCTCTTTGTTAGAAGAAAGGTTATTCAAGGCCAAGGGGAAGGGAAAGGAAGATAGAGAAGGGAAAAAAGAGAAAACAGCTGATGGCTTCTTCTCCCTCTTCTGAGTCATTCCCTCTACACTCATGGAAAACTCTTTCCATTTTCATAATGTCCTCGTTAAAGATTTATCTCTTCATCTAAAGCCATTTGCTAGGTGTACTGTGAGGTCAGAACGCTCATGGCTGGAGAAATTTCCCAGTTGTGAGTGAGTTTCTAAAGAAAGCATTACCTAGACTTGGCTCTTGCAGATGATCACGTATTTTTTTCATTCAAACATTTATTGATTTCTTTCATTATGCAGAGCCGCTGGCAGCTTGTATGGGCTTTTGTACAAATTAGAAAAAGCATGAATGTCTAGACAGGCTGGTTAGAAAAAGGTGTTGCCCTGGGCAGACTGTTTAGAAAAAGGAGTCTTCTATGGTAGACCAGTTGGAAAAAGGCGCCCCCTTTGAGTGGCTGCAGCTCCATGGCACCTGGTGCCTCGAGGGCACATGGGTGGGCAAGCCAAGTGGGGTCTGGGTTTCTGTCCCGAATCGCCCCTCCAGTGAATGTCTTTGTGTGTGTGTGTGTGTGTGTGTGTGTATCTAAGGCACCAAATGCACTGTGAGTAGACCCAAGAACCAGATCTGCCCTCAGGAAAACTGGATTCTAGGATCAGAACTGAACCATGAACCACAAATACAGAACTTATGGTATTACAGTGAAAATGTTCCCACAGACTTTACTGTATAGCGCAGGGAAGTATGTTCAGCATCCTGTGATAAACATAATGGAGAAGAATATGAACAAGACTTGTGCTTATGCTCAGTTGCTCAGTCCTGTCTGACTCTTTGGGACCCCATGGACTGTAGCCTGCAGGCTCCTCTCTCTCCATGGGATTCTCCAAGCAAAAATATTGGCATGGGTTGCCTTTCCCTTCTCCAGGGGATCTTCCCAACCCAGGGATGGAACCCCGGTCTCCTGCCTTGTAGGTGGATTCTTTACTGTCTGAGCTACCAGGGAAGTCCCATGGAAAAGAATATATATAAAAGAATATACGTAAACTGAATCAGTTTGCTATACAACAGAAATGAACACAACTTATAAATCAACTATATATCAATAAAATTAAAAAAAGAGAATTTCCTCAGTGAGTGACCAATGAAGCATTATAGGGTTTTAAGGAACCACAATTAAAATTCTGCAGAATCAGTCCTGGTTCCTCTCTGGAAACATCCACTGTGTTACTTTACTCCATAAAAGAAAGACAAGCAAGATGAAGCATCTGGGTGAGAAATAAATTCAGTTGTGTTTGTGTTACTCACTGTCTGGGAGACAGAAGACATGCTCTGGCATATGTAACATTAAGATCTTGGGGGAAATGCCCTTCGGTGGAGCCTCAAGACCTATGACCCCTCTGTGTCCTGAGTCATCATTCAAGGCGATGGAGAGGCCCAGGGCTCAGACTTCCTGTGCGTTAAGAACTGCAGCAGCTGTTCAACTGGGATCCTATAGACCCTGCTGCAGGAGTTCAAGCAGAAATATTCCCCCCAAGTGCTGATTGGACCTCAGTTCTTTCGGCACAGTACTTACCTTGGATGGGTAAATAGTGTGACCATTTAATGAAGGGTCAGTGACGATTATATTCGAGTGGAGAGAATGAAAAGCAAGACCTTAGAACAGAATTGGTTTTCGTTGTTGTTTTTTTCTGGGAAAGGAACATGATGGTGTTGGATTTCTCCGTGTGTAATCTGAGAGGTTCATCCATCTCAGGGTAACAGAGGAAAATTTCAACATTAGGAAAGTAACCTGATTTATTACAAACAGCTGGGTGGGCCATGCCTCATTGGTGCCTGGGCATCAGCGACCTTTTCAGTAGAGTTGCTCATTGTGCTCTGCCCCTGAAATGGCTTGTAGGCTGGTTTTTGGTGTTCGAAGTGGTTGTAAGCTGCTATCATCCCGAGTATCCTTACTTAGAGGCACAAGCCTTGCATCTCTTGGGGTTTTTGTTCTGGGATGAATTGTGTCCACTCTCACTCCTATCCACCTTCCCAAATCCAATGTTGGAGTCCTAACCCCTCGGACCACAGAATGGAGCTGTTTTTGGAGATAAGGACTTTAAAGAGGTAATTACAATAGAATGAGGTCTCGTGGGTGGGCCCTGATCAGCAGGACAGGTGTCTTCATAAGACTAGGGGATGAGAAGTACCCTGTGTTAGCTTGTCCCTCTGCCTTCCCACAGAAGCCTGTCCACCTGAGGGGCCCCCAGCTCGAATCTGGGTCCTGTATTTCTTAGCCTTGACATTCACGCACGTGACCCTTGATGAATCTCCAGCTGGTTTGTCGTTACTATCATGACCAACTTTGTATTTCATGGTTTTATCAGGGCTCCCCTGGTGGCTCAGATGGTAAAGAATCCACCTGCAATGCAAGAGACTTGGGTTTGATCCCTGGGTCGGGAAGATTCCCTGGAGGAGGAAATGGCAACCCACTCCAGTATTCTTGCCTGAACAATCCCATGGACGGACGAGCCCGGTGAGCTGCAGTCCATGGAGTCACAAAAAGTCAGACACAACTGGGCAACTCAGCACACACATGCACACCAGGCAAAAGTAAGTGTATGGAATATGCATTTTGCAGGTTCTCTCTTCTTCCAGCCTCTGTCGGCCACCCCTCTGTCTCTGGGTCACTCCTGGGAGAGGTCCAGCATTGAACTTTGCTGTGGGTTGGAGTGGGACAGGGTGGGGTGTGGGGGTGGAGGGTGATTAAAGTCAGACCAATGTGCAAAGTAATGGGTTCACAAAGTTTGGCGGGAAGGCACTTTCTGTGGATACTCAAAGAGACTGGCTTTGAAAGCTAAGCCTCTGATATCCTCAGAGCATGCAGTCAGTGTGCTTCAGTAGTTTGGTAGGAGCCTTCACCAACCCGTTGGTGAACCTCCTCTCGTTTATGGTGCAATGTTACAGACACCGATGTGCGTTGTAGTGGAAGCAGTTTCAGTGATTGTCAGTTATCACCCTCTTCCGCTGTTGTGATAGGCCTATCCCAGGAGAATGCTGATTCCGTACTTAGCGCTACAGAGGAAGTGACTTTAGGGCTAGCTGAGATTTCCTGATGAACTAACCCTACTCACATCTTCGGTTTCCACATTTGTATTTGTTTCCTGGGCCCGCGCCACAAACAGGGTGGCCTCAAACAACAGAAATTGTGTTGTCCAACGGTCCTGGAGACTTAAAGATTCCAAAATCAATTGTCGGCAGGGCCTGTCTCCCTGTGAAACCTGGAGGGGAGCTTTTCCTTGCCCCTCTCCCAGCTTCACTGGGCTTCCCCGGTGGCTCAGATGGTAAAGGATTTGCCTGCAATGTAGAAGACCGGGTTCAGTCCTTGGGTTGGAAAGATCCCCTGGAGAAGGGAATGGCTACCCATTCCAGTATTTTTGCCTGGAGAATCCCATGGACAGAGGAGCCTGGCGGGCTGCAGTCGATGGGTCGGATTTGCAAAGGGTTGGACACGACTGAGTGACTAGCAATTTCTTCCAGCTTCTGGTGGATTGGCAGCAGTCTCTGGTATTTCTTGGCTTGTAGCCACATCACCCCATCTCTCTTTCTGTTTTCACAGTGTTCTCCCTGTGTCCCTTCTCTTCCTATAAGGACACGAGCCACAGTGGATGAGGGACCCTGCCTATTCCTGTAGGACCTCATCTTGTCTTAACTAATTACACCCGCAATGACCCTGTTTCTGAGCAAGGCCCCACTATGAGGTTCAGGGTTAAGATTTCAACTTATCTTTTTTTAAAAAATACATTTTTAATTAATTTCTTTTATTTTATGTTTTGACTGTGCTGTGTCTTCATTGGTGCAAGCTGGATTTCTCTAGTTGTGGCGGCTACTCTGTAGTTGCATGCCAGTGGCTTCTCTCATTGCAAAGCATGGACTCTAGAGCTTGGACTCAGTGGTTGAGGTTCATGGGTTTAGCTGCTCTGAGGAATGTGGGATCTTCCTGGATCAGGCATTGAACCTGTGTCCCCTGCATTGGCAGGCGGATTTGTATCTACTGGACCACCACGCATGGATGCTAAGTTGCTTCAGTCCTATCTGACTCTTTGCGACCCTGTGGACTGTAGCCCAACAGGCTCCTCTGTCCATGGGATTTCCCAGGCAACAATAGTGGAGTGGGTTTCCATTTCCTTCTCCAGGAAGTCTTCCTGACCCAGGGATCAAACCCGGGTCTCCTTGCAAGAAAGAATCTTGTAAGCAGATTCTTTTCCGTCTGACCCCAGAACTCGTCTGGGTTCTGAAGCCAAGAACCAGGTTTTAGTGACTGGACATAAAGACTCCTCTGTGCCTCTCCTGATGTTTCATGCATGGCGGGACTTGGCAGCTCGGGAGACTCAAGGTCTTCCTGTGGGGGCTCTGGCTGCCCTTCTGAGGCTTTGTGACCGTCCAGAGGTTTCCTTCAGACAGTGGGATTCTGCCGAGCCCTGTGTGAGACCTCAGTTAATCAGTACTCTGGAAGTAAGCCTTTATCCAGAGTCGGCCGCCAGTTTACAGTGGTTTATTTTTAACTTCCTGTTGGGCCGGATGTGGAGTGGTTGGGAAGGATTCAGACACGACTGAAATGACTTAGCAGCACCAGCAGTGACCTCATCGTGGGCTTTCCAGGTGGTGCTAGTGGTAAAGACCCCACCTGCTAATTCAGGAGACTTAAGAGATAGGGGTTCGATCCCTGGGTCAGGAAGATCCCCTGGAGAAGGGAATGGCAACCTACTCCAGTATTCTTGCCTGGAGAATCCCATGGACAGAGCCTGGTGGGCTACAGTCCATGGGGGTCACAAAGAGTCGGATAGGACTGAAGCGACTTAGCACACGAGCAGTGATCTCATCTTTAATTACATCCGCTGAGACTTTATTTCAAAGACGGTTACATTATAAGATACTGAGGGGTAAGCTGCTTAGTAGCTCAGTCCTGTCCAACTCTTTGTGACCCCATGGACCATAGCCCGCCAGGCTCCACTGCCCATGGGGAATCTCCAGGCAAGAATACTGGGGTGGGTTGCCATTTCCTCCTGCAGGGGATCTCCCCAACCCAGGAATCGAACCTAGGTCTCTCACATCACAGGCGGATTCTTTACTGTCTGAGCCACCAGGGAAGCCCACTGAGGGGCTGGCATTTACATAAATGTTTTGGGGGCACATTTCAACCCATAAGAACCTGTAGAGCCTGGAATGTGTCTGCTAGGTTGACTTGGGTAAAGCAATGAATTCGGAGGGAGGCACCCTGAGAGATGAAGGAGGTGAGGAGAAGGGGCTGACCATTCCCATCCACTCTGCTCACCTTTATGTGCTCAGTTGCTTCAGTCGTGTCCACCTCTGTGTGATTCTATGGACTGTAGCCCGAGAGGCTCCTCTGTCCATGGAGTTTTTAAAGCAAGGATACTAGAGTGGATTGCCATTTCCTCCTCCAGGGGATCTTCCTGACCTTGGGATTGAACCTGTGTGTCTTACAGCTCCTGTATTGACAGGCAGGTTCTTTACCACTACTGCCACCTGGGAAACCTCTGCTTCCCTCTAGCCCCTGGGAGATAACTCTGGCCTATACACCCGGCTGTGGGTGCATTGCAAGCAGTTCTCCCATGGGGGTGTGGGGGGTGGGCTCAGGCTCATGGCCAGAGGGACCCACCAGGCCTGCGGATCCAGGCAGAGGTCAGCAGGAATGGGAAGGCCCTGTCTGAGGGAGCTTCAGAGATGTCAGCATTAAGATTCTAGCATCAGTCATGTCCGTGTTCAGCTAATGTTTATACTTACGACTTGCACTTTTCTGTTTACACTGTCCTACCTGTACCACTGCTTCCGCTGTTCACCAGGTTCCGATCACGCATGTGGTCGAACCCCTTCCTGTTTGTTAGGACAGATGGCATAGGATTGTTTCATTAGGCGGTGGCATAATGTAGAGATTTAGGATTTAGGCTTTAAGATAACTTGTTTTCATTTTTCTTGGTTGCATCGAGTTACCTGATTTAGCTGTTTTATAATGATCTAATAACCCATTGGGTAAGACAGCTTGGGCTTCAACCCAGATCCAGTGGCCCCTCCACATGGCAAGAAGCAGGTTAGCTGTGGGTTGAGAGTCAAATTCAGGCTGTGCCTCGTCCCAGCTGGGCTGCCGGTGGGACTGTGTATAGACCAAGTTTCCACTCTGGTAAAAAGAGAAAACAGAGACTTCCCTGGCAGTCCCGTGACTAAGACCTGTGCTTCCACTGCAGGGGGCCCAGGTTTGATCCCTGATCAGGGAACTAAAATCCCACATGCTGTGGCGAGGCCAAAAAAAAAAGGGAAAATAGTAGAATCTGTGGGAGTTGCATGAGACAATGCATGTGAAACGTCTTGCAGCTTCTTGCTTGGCAAGTGCCTAACACGTAGGACTAGCCCCAGTTTGAACTTTCCATGGTTTGGTGGCTGTGGTCTTTTAATTTGTTTCCACACTATGCAGTTAATGAAGAAATGGCAATTGCCCAATAGCTCATTAATCTTATGCTTATGGACAACTAAACTGGACAATTTACATCATCGAATGGCTCCCCAGCTAGTTCAAATATTTATGTAGCTTCAGTTATTGAGACAGCTGCCTACACTGATTGATCGATTTATCTGGACCATGGAGACCCAATCCTAATTACAACATGAATTTTTAATATTGTTCATACTATGAATCTTTTCTTTATGTAATGATAAAAAATACGTTCAATATAATGGTATTATCACTACTGATCCATTTTAAAAAGTATGATAATGATCAAAGTATCTATTTTTTTCTTTTGGTGGAGAGGGAGGGGTGAGGTTGCAACCAGGAATCTTGTCTTCTATGAAAAACGCTATTAAAATCTTTCCATTCTGATTTTGACATAACAAAGTGCCATTAATTTTAATGGAAGAAAGAGATAACTAGTACTTGACCCAAATTCACAGTACAAGACCCAGTACCAGAGGAAATCAAACTGAGTAATAACTCCCATCACAGGCACACCTCCACCCCCACAAAAAAAAACCTCAGAATTTAAAATGTGTTTCCTTAGTGATCACTTTCTTTTTAAGTGAGAAACATCCTTTTGAAGTCGGTGATCGTCTGTTCTCTTGAAATGATTCTTTTTATTGAACTTGACTGTATAAATATTTATGTTGCTGTGTGTGCATATTTCGCGTTGTTTCATTAGTTACTGTTTTGCCATTGGAATAACAAAAAATGTTTGCTAGGTACAGATAATACCTCGTTGGAAAATAATTGTTTAAGTTGAAAAATAATTTTAACTCTTGGCCAAACAGATTAGTTTATTATTATGATTCTGGCTGCACTGGGTCTTGGTTGCGGCACTTGGACTTTTTTCTCCTTGCAGTGAGAGGGCTCGTTAGCTGCGGCTCTTGGGCTTAGGTGCCTGAGGCTGTGGGATCTTAGTTCCCCAAGCAGGGATTGAACCCATGTCCCTTGCAGTGGAAAGTGGATTCTTAACCACTGGACCACCAGGGACATCCCCACATTAGTTCACTCTTGCCCAAAAAATTCACCTCTGCTGCAGGCCGTTGAGTAAATGATGAATAAAAAAGTCTAAATTTTAAAAGAATTGTGAACAATGGTGTCCTGGATAGAACTGGGATAATTTCATTCCAGTCTGGCATTGCCACATTGTCAATGTCACCCTCAGTAAATCCCAAAACTCCTTGAAAGTAAAATTTACCTCCTGTCATCAGTAGAAACAGAACTAAACTCCCACTCCCTTCTTAAATGGTCACATTTTAGGAGGGCTTGTGCTTTGAAAAATGTATTAATACTTTGACAAGATGAGCAAGATTTTAGAGAAAAAAGAAATGTTTGAGGTTAAGTCTTTTCTAAAATTATCAGATTGTATCTAATGGGATGAATGCTGCTGCTGCTGCTGAGTTGCTTCAGTCGTGTCCGACTCTGTGCGACTCCATAGACGGCAGCCCACCAGGCTCCGCTGTCCCTGGGATTCTCCAGGCAAGAACACTGGAGTGGGCTGCCATTTCCTTCTGTAATGCATGAAAGTGAAAAGTGAAAGCGAAGGTGCTCAGTCATGTCCGACTCACAGTGACCCCAGGGACTGCAGCCTACAGGGCTCCTCTGTCCATGAGATTTTCCAGGCAAGAGTACTGGAGTGGGTTGCCACTGCCTTCTCCACATAATATTGATTAAAAATGGTTTCTTCTTTTTTTGGATAGCTGATTTAGATAATGTTACTCTTAGGACCTTGATACCATTTAAGAAAACAAAATGATACCAATGGAAGAATAACCTCTTTGGGGATAGGTGTGAATTTCTCATCTGACAGTTACTGAAAGAGTTTTAGGGCTTCCCGGGTGGCACTAGTGGTAAGGAACCTACCTGCCAATGCAGGAGATGCAGGCGATACAGGAGGTGTGGGTTCGGTCCCTGGGTCAGGAAGATGCCCTGGTGGAGGTCACGACAACCCACTCCAGTATTCTTGCCTGGAGAATTCTATGGATAGAGGAGGTTGGCAAGCTACAGTCCATAGGGTCGCAAAGAGTTGGACACAGCTGAAGTGACTTAGCACAGCACAGAGTTTTAAAGACCTCTTTAAGGAGGATGGAGCCAAAACCCAATTCAGTTCCTTCCTAGAACCATCTCTACCCGTACCCCACCCCCGCCCCCACCCCCACCCCCACTCCCCGCCCAGGCTGAGCAATTAATTACAGCTCTCTGTCTAACATGATTGTGACTATTCACCACAGAGGACTAGATTTTTACATGTACATATTGAAATCCTGGGAATTTTCAACCAGGATTCGTTTCAGGAAATCGTTAGGAATCCATCCTCACATCCCTTTTCTGTCTCTTTATTTTTTGCTAAACTTTAAAGGGACAAATGGTATGGAGTAGAGAATGTAGTTATCTGGTATTTCCTAAACTTTGTGTATCACTAAAGGCAGCTAAAAAAAAAAATGACAAGAGAGTTCTTAATTTATCCCTCTCTCCCACCTTCCCCCTTGGGTAAGCTTGTTTGTGTTCTGAATCTGTGAGTTTGTTCATTTGCATCATTTTTAAGATTCCACTTTTAAGTCTTATCATGTGGTATTTGTCTTTCTGATTTACTTCACTTAGATAATCTCTAGGTCCATCTGTGTTGCTACAAATGACACTATTTCCTTCCTTTTTATGGCTGAGTAATATTCCACTGTATATGTAGCATATCTTCTTTATCCAGTCCTCTGTGGATGAAAATAAATTTCTGTTGTTGAAGCCGCCCCATCTGATGTTGTTTGTTATGGCAGCCCTTGCAAACGAATACACTGGGAGATGTTAATTCAGACGATGGAAAGAACAGCCTGTATTAAAAAGAAGTCCTAGAGCATTCTGGTCTCACCCAGGCGCTATTCTTGCAGCCCGCGCCCTGCGCCCAAGTGCCTGCAAACATGCGCATACCGCCCATCCAGCCCTTTTGTTACCTGCTTGTGAATTTCTGGCTGGCCCTAAGAGCCTTTATCTGCTGTCAGCGGAAGCGGAGCTTTCAGGATTCCCAGCAAGTGGAGGGGAAGCTGGGAGGATTTATGGTGTCATTGCAGGAACACAAATTCTGCTTTCACACCGACTGACACCATAAATGGAGGCGTATAAATCAGAGCACGAGCGGGGAAGGAAGACCTAGTTTTTCTCTTTCCAAGGAGCATGGGCGCTGGGGCCAGCCCTGATATTTAACACGTTATTTATGCAGAGAGGAAGGCAGCCTTGTGTGCAGGTGGCGCTGGGAACCGGTCAGCAGACGAGGACTGAGGCCCTCGTGGGAAGGGGCAGCAGCCGTCCGCGGGGCTGGAGGCGGGAGGGCTGGGAGGGATTCCTTGGCTTGGTGGGTGCACAACTATTATTGTTTCTTTTTCTGGAACCACCACATCTTCCCCTGCCCACCCCCGCTCCAATTTTCTGGGGCTGGTGAACTTTTCCACTTTGAGCAGGTCATCTCTCTTCTTGAAGGTTTCCATGAGACACCACCTCTCCCCTTGCAGTCCTTCCTTCTTTCCTTTCATCCCTTCCTCTCTCCCTTGCTTCCTACTTTACTCCCTGCCTCTTTACTGTGGTCCTGGCTTCCTTTTTCCCTTTCTTCCCCTCCGTATAAGCGTGGTGCGATTGTTGCTGTTGTGTTTCTGCGAACCCACGGACTGCAGCACGCCAGGCTTCCCTGGCGTGTAATCATGGTGTGATTGATTACTGCACTCATGTCCTTTCCCCACTGTGCTGTCACTATTGTTTGCTCAGTTTTAGCTGCAACTAGGGAACAGTCATTATATGCCAACCCCTGTATGCGGTGTATCCTGGCCACTATCACGCCCCAGTTGACGGGTCAACAGTTCGAGGTTTATTGAAGTTAAGTTTCTTGCATGGGGTTTCTCAGTTCTAGACCTCAACCTTGGTTTGGCTCCAAAAGGGGTGATTTTATTCTCACTCTGAATCTGTGTGATTGGCATTCTCCTCCACACTGTGCATCTGAAGACCACAAGCATCTCTTCATTCCTTTCTTCGTTCACCAGGCCTTTTTGTGAGTGCTCTGTCTCAGGTAGACTATGCTGGGTCCAGGGCTCAGAGAGTAAGTGACTCAGTCAAAGCCTTGGAACCGGGACTGCCTGTCCAACCCTGGCCACCTGCTACATCTGCCTGTTGAACCCTGGAAATGTGCCTGGTGTGAGCTGAGATGTGCTGGGAGTCTAAAATCCACGGCAGCCTTCAGAGACTTAGTATGAAGAAAAGAATGTAAAACAGTTTGCTAAGGATCATTCACGACATGGAAAAAAATATCTGTGGACAGACGGATTAAAAAAATGCAGCACACATATGTGATGCAGTATTATTGAGCATGAGAAGGAAGGAAGTCCTGACATTTGTGATAGCGTGGATGAACTTGGAGGACATGATGCTAAGTAAAATAAGCCAGACACAGAAACACAGATATTGCCTGATCTCACTCATATGGAATCTCAAAAAAAAAAAAAAAAGACAAATCAAAGAAAGGTGATTTTACCAGAGGAGGAAGTCATGGGGAGCTATTGCTTAACGAGTAAGGAGCTTCGGTTCTGCAAGATGGAAAGAGTTCTGGAGATGGGTGGTGGTACTCTTGCCTGGAAAATCCCACGGACAGAGGAGCCTGGTAGGCTGCAGTCCATGGGGTCTCGAAGAGTCGGACACGACTGAGCGACTTCACTTTCACTTTTCACTTTCATGCATTGGAGAAGGAAATGGCAACCCACTCCAGTGCTCTTGCCTGGAGAATCCTGGGGACGGGGGAGCCTGGTGGGCTGCCGTCTACGGGGTTGCACAGAGTCGGAAACGACTGAAGCGACTTAGCAGCAGCAATGGTTGCACAACAAGTGAATGCACTTGATACCACTGGATGATGTACTTGATAATGCTTGATTTCATATGAGATGTCTTTTATCCAAATAAAAATAAATGAAGAACAAATGAAATCTTCGGGACTATGTGTCTCACTACGACTATTATATGAAAACATTTAAAGCATGAAGACTTCATTCGACTGACAGCATTCAGGCCAAATGAAAGTTGATAGAATTCAAGCTGGGCAAAATTTTTTTTCAAAAAAAGAAAAAGTAGGTAAGGGGTGCTGGTGTCAGGTCATGAACAAATTTTAATTTCTCCTCAAGGAGTTGAGTTTCTTTTAAACGCTCTGAGCACAGAAGATGGTCATAACCGTCCTTAGAAAGAAAACCTGGGGACTTCCCCGGTGGTCCAGTGGTTAAGAGTCATCTTGTGATACAGGGGGTGCAGGTTCGACCCCTGGTTAGAGAGCCAAGATCCCCCTTGCCTCAGAGCCGAGAAACCAAAACATAAAACAGAAGCAATACTGTAACAAATTCAATAAAGACTTGAGGGGGGAAAAGTCGGGATGCCTCAGTGGGTAGAGAAGGAGGAAGGTGGGGACTTGAGGGAACCCCAGGGAATCCTTAGGAGACTGGGTCAGGGGTAGTGGAGGTAGGGAGGAAGGAAATTTCCAGATGAGATTGAGTGACTGGTTGCCATGGGGATGGGTTTTGGGGGGAGGAAGGGAGTCAAGTGCTCAGCCAGTTCAGTTCAGTTCAGTCACTCAGACGTGTCCGACTCTTTGTGACCCCATGGACTGCAGGACACCAGGCCTCCCTGTCCATCACCAACCCCGATGTTTACTCAAATTGAGTCCATTGAGTCGGTGATGCCATCCAACCATCTCATCCTCTCTTGTCCCCTTCTCCTCCCACCTTCAATCTTTCCCAGCATCAGGGGCTTTTCCAATGAGTCAGTTCTTCGCATCAGGTGGCCAAAGTATTGGAGTTTCAGCTTCAGTATCAGTCCTTCCAATGAATATTCAGGTAGGTAGTGATAATGATGGGCTCAATAAGGAGGGGAGCGATTTTCTCAAAAGAGGAGTGTGGCGGGTGTGGTCTTGGAGCAGCTGTGATGGGAGGGTTGGATGCAGGCTGTCTGAGTAGAGTATTCCGTGGGCAGCGGGAAGTTGCTGTTCTCAGCCCGTTGACAGTGATGGCTGACAAAGGGTAGTCAAGCCTAACCATCCCATTATCTTTTGGATTCCACGGATCGATTTGCTTCTAGGTGATGTAATTTGAGCCTTCCTCTGTATTGGCCCCAAGTTACATTCTGATTCATTATATGTATGCTTGCTCACTTGCTAAGTCGCTTCAGTCCTGTTGGACTCTTTGTGACTCCACCGACTATAGCCCTTCAAGCTCCTCTGTCCATGTGATTCTCCAGGCAAGGATACTGGAGTGGGTTGCCATGCCCTCCTCCAGGGGATCTTCCTGACCCAGGGATCGAACCTGCCTCTGTTATGTCTCCTGCAGTGGCAGGTGGGTTTTTTACCACTAGTGCCACCTAGGAAGCCCCATTATATACATACCTTTGGCTGATTCATGTTGATGTATTGCAGACAGCAACACAATATTGTAAAGCAATTGTCCTTCAATTAAAAATAAACAAATTGAAAAAGTTGGGCCTAGTTGGAAGAGAATTGGAGCAGGAAGGGGCTGCTGGGGGATCAGAGTTAAAGGGTAGTTGAGACAAATGGACATTGAATCTTTTAATCAGTGAATTTATTGATGTAGTATATTTGGTGCTTTCAGAGCCAGACGCTGTGGGGAATACAAAGATGAATCACACATGCTCTCAAAAAACTTGTCGTCTGTTGCTGAGCTGGAGCTTTTTGATGCTTTTCCAAAACCAGAGAAATGATTCTAGCATTACCTGTTTTAATTTGTACCTCATCTTTTTAAATTTGTACCTCATCTTCCCTTAGGGTTTCTGAGTTTTGGTGAATTCCAATTGGGCAGGGAATTTGGGCTTCCTTTTATCCTTGTGGATCATAAATACATTTTGACGACAAAGGAAGCATGCATACTGTAACTAAGTAGACGTAGATGGGTTTATAGGAATTGTAACAACTGCACTAGTACTGCCCTTCTTGGGCAGCCTGGCCCATCTACCCAGCTCTCTCAGACATCCTCTGTTTTGTACTTTTCCTCCTTGCAGGAAGCAGTTTCTGGATTCCTACCTGCAGGATGTTTCTAGGGTGTCGGGATGTGACTTGCTTTCTGAGTTGGAGCTAGAGTCAGGGCTCGGAGAGCCTGGTGATGGTGGTTTCAGAACTCCCCGAGGTGGGGGTGGGAGGGTCTCCCAACCCTGGGTTCTGCCCTCATCACCAAGATCAGCCCTAATGAGCTCTGTTGTTTAAACTGGGGAAGGAAGCTTTCCCCCCTCATTTCCACAAAGACAGATTTTAGTGTAGAGTCCCAGGAGGGTGGCTGGCAGGAAGCCAGGGGTCAGAGCTGTGTTGCTCTGTGACATAAATTACAGCAATTAATGGGCCCCCATAAAAGAGCGCGATCTGTGTGTTTGCTGTCCAGCGTCGTTTCTCCTTGAATTAGAGCGATGCTGAAATTAATTATACAGCCAGCAGAAGATATTTTCTGCTTTCTGTTAAATGAGTATCCTCCACACAGGCTCACGCTCTACTCCGATGCGTTAAAGGCGTGAAACCAATTTATTTTCAAAACTTCCTACTGGGTTGTGCCAATCACCACAGTTTTCAGCCCTTTTACACTGAATTCAGGCTTGGGCTGGAGCCTCAGATCCCTCAGCCCCATGCCGATTCTTCCTGAATTTTGGGGCATCCCCTCCAGCTCACGTCTGCTCAGTTTACTTCACCCGCATTGTCTAGATGGCTATACATCTAGATTTCATTGATGAAGATGAGACCTACACGGCGAGCCAACCTATCACTAATATCTTGCATGAAGGTTCTGTATTGGTCCGCTCAGGCTGCCGTAACAAAGTAGCACAGCCAGGTGGTTGAAATGACAAGTTTATCTTCTCATAGTTCTGGAGGCTAGAAGCCCAAGGTCAAGGTGTCAGCAGGTTAGATTTCTCCTGAGGCCTGTCTCCTCAACTTGCAGATGGCCGTCTTCTTGCTGTGTCCTTGCGTGGCTTGTCCCCTGTATGACTGGTGTCTCTTCCTGTTCTTACAAGGACACCAGTCCTGTTGGATTAGGGCCCCACCCTTATGTCCTCATTTAACCTTTAACTCATTCCTAGTAGTCTCGTTGGGGTTAAGTCTTTAACATAAGAATTTGAGGGAGACAGGATTCAGTCCATAACAGGTTCTGGTCTAGTTAAAATAGAATCTTTTCCTTCCAGCTGTACTTTCATTCATTCATTCAATCATTCATTTATTCATCCAAGAAATGTTTGTTGGGTGTTGTCTTTGAACCAGAGAATATTCTGGTTGCAGAAAGCATGACAGCAAAGGAGGCAGAGCACTGTTTCTGCAGCACCACGGGTCAGGCAGACTCCACACTCAGTTGATGAGTTCTGTGGGGTTTAAGAGGTGCTGTGCACCATGGGGAGGAATAGACTGGAGTGAGGCTTTGTTGTTGTTCAGTCGCTCAGTCGTGCCTGACTCTGTGACTCCACGGACTGCAGCACGCCAGGCTTCCCTGTCCTTCACTAACTCCTGGAATTTGCTCAAACTCATGTCCATTGACATGCCATCCAACCTCTCATCCTCTCATGCTCACTTCCCCTCCTGCCCTCAATCTTTCCCAGCATTAGGGTCTTTTCCAACATGTGGGCTCTTTGCATCAGATGGCCAAAGTATTCGAACTTCAGCTTCAGCATCACTCCTTCCAATGAATATTCAGGGTTGATTTCCTTTAGAATGGACTGGTTGTATCTCCTTGTGGTCTAAGGGACTCTCAAGAGTCTTCTCCAGTGGCACAATTGGAAAGCATCAATTCCTCAGTGCTCAGCCTTCTTTATGGTCCAACTCACACATCCATACATCACTACTGGGAAAACCATAGCTTTGACTAGACAGACCTTTGTTGGTAAAGTGATGTCTCTGCTTTTTAATACGATGTCTAGGTTTGTTGTAGCTTTTCTTCAGTGGAGCAAGTGTCTTAAGTCCATGGCTGCAGTCACCATCTGCAGTGATTCTGGATCCCAAGAAAATAAAACCTGTCACTGCTTCCTCTTTCTCCCCATCTATTTGCCATGAGATGTTGGGGACCGGAGTGAGGGTTTGGCTGTTACTAGGTGGGTCAGGGAGCCTGTGTGAGTGGTGCCACCTCAGCAAGATTGGAGGTGAGGGTGAGAGTCTGTGGCCGGGGTGGAAATACCCCTGTCTCATCAGAGGACCTACAGGGAGGCCTATGGGTGAGCAGAGGGGCTGAGAGGGGGCGGCAGGGAGATGTGGTCAGAGAAGGAGGCAGGTGCATGATGCATTCTCCAGGCACCTTCAGGACTGTGACTCTCTGGGAGAAACGGGGATTCTGGGTGTGTCTGGTTGGTCTTCGCTTTAGGGGGGCTTTCTTCCCAGATGGAGCTAGTGGTAAAGAATCTGCCTACCTGCCAGTGCAGGAGATGTCAGAGACATGGGTTCAATCCCTGGGTTGGGAATGGCAACCCACTCTACCACTATTCTTGCCTGGAGAATCCCATGGACAGAGGAGCCTGGTGGTATACGGTCCACAGGGTCGCAAAGAGGCAACTTGGCACACACACCCTGTCCTTCTGGAGTAGCTATTCTGGAAAAGATGCAGATGGCTCAGACAAGGTGAGGAGCGGGGAAGGGTGCCTGGCAGGGGCACAGCCCAGACACTGGGAGGGAGGGACTTAGGGGGTACAGGGGGGAAGCAGGAGGCTCCTTCTGCGATGGACACCAGGTGCCCAGATGGCACACTTCACTGCTGGTCATGGCTGTCCTTCCAGCTCTCCTTCTCCTTGGTGACTTCTCCCAGCCAGGCTCTCAGGAAGGGAGAGAGCGCTTTCTTCAGCAGGACGGCTGGGCGCCTCCAGTGGAGCAGGGGACCACAGTCCACCCCCGTAGGCTGGCAGCGATCCTGAACTTCTCTCTGTGCTCTGTCTCACCCTGAGAGGGCCCGCCACGGCTGCTGTTTGTTCCGCGTCATCTGATCTCTGTTCTAGTGTGAGCATCTCGTGTCCGCTGTCTGCCTTCTGTCCAGGAACCCACAAGGCTCGCGCGTTAACTGGGGAGGCGTGGAGCATCCATCTGTCCATCCTTTCTCCCTTTCCCTCCCTCACTCCCTTCTCCTCTCCTTACCTTGCACAAGCCTTGGCTGTGTCAGTGGCCCTGCACACGTTGCCTGAGCCTCTTCTGTGTTCTCGACACTGCCAGGCATGGGGCGTGGAAGAGTGAGCTCTGTTTGAAGTGACGGTGGGGATTGGGCTCTAGAAGAAAGTGAAGTTACTCAGTCGTGTCTGATTCTTTGCAACTCCGTGGACTGTAGCCCGCCAGGCTCCTCTGTCCAGGGGATTCTCCAGGCAAGAATCCTGGAGTGGGTTGCCATTTCCTTCTCCAGGGGATCTTCCCGACCCAGGGATCGAACCCAGGTCGTCTGCATTGCAGGCAGACTCTTTACCATTTGAGCTATTCTACAAAAAGGAGGAGGCTTGAAAAGCGGTGAGAAGGGTTCAGCAGGACCAATCCCCAAATCAGGGAGCACTTTGTGCCATGAAGGAGGAAAGCCCTAATGGAACCAATGGAAAACCAGAATGGAGTAAGGGGGTTGTGGATTGCTGTCATGGACGGTAGAGGGTGGAGGGCTTGGTGCAGCTCTAATTAGACTGGTTAGGGAAGTCTCTGACCTGGAGACTTTTGGAGAGGGGGTAAGAGTGGGAAAGAGTGTTTCTGCATCACAGTCACACACGAGCTGAAACCACATGCACAGGTGGCGTCACATTTTGTAATTTTCATGGTCGAAGGGAAGGCTTTGGTCAGCCTGTGTTGAAGCTGAGAAAGTGGAGGGGAGGTGTTGGTCAAGTGGCCAGCTTACCCATGGCAGGCATAGAGATGAGCCACTGTAGCAGGCGGCTGGGACCTTTTTCTTTTATTTCTTCCCCTCCTGTCCTCGCCCTGGATGAACCAAGCGCAGTGCTGGAAGGCCAGACAGCTGCCTTGCTGGAAATGAGAGTGGAGGGTGTGCCCCACTGTTAAGAGTGTCTGTGATGGGTGTGACAGCTGGGGAATTGCAGGGTGGCTTGAGCCAGTCTGGGCCAGAGAAAAAAATTGTAATCTGAGGTCAGAGAGAGGAGTTGGGAGTTGGGAGTTGCTCTGACGGAGAGCCCTGTGTGGGAGGGAATTCCAGGCAGGGGTGGGAGACCTCCAGAGGGGATGGTGGTACAGCCAGCGGGGTGGGGGAGGAGAGGGTGTGCGGAGACTTTGAGAGGTGGAGGTCCTGGTGAATAATTACGTGTGGGACTAGGGGTGTGATGGATGGAGGAGGATGCGTGGCTGGGCTTCAGGGACACCTGTGGAGAGAACTGCTTCAGGGGGAGTAGGGGGAAGCGATGGGTTTGGGGAGCCAGTGTGTGTGTCAGTCACTCAGTCGTGTCTGACTCTGCAACCCCATGGACTGTACCCCGCCGGGCTCCTCTGTCCTTTGGATTTTCCAGGCAAGAATACTGGAGTGGGTTGCCATTGCCTCCTCCAGGGGAATCTTCCCCACCCAGGGATTGAACCTGGAGTATCCTGTACTTGCAGGCTTTACCTCTGTGCTACCTGGGAAGTCCTTGGGGAGCCAGAGGACCATTCACATGGAGATGTCCCGGGCAGTGCTTTATGACAACCGCGAGGATAGGGTGGGGAGGGAGATGGGAGGGGCGTTCAGGATCGGGGAGGGGGGATGGGGACACAGAGGTCTACGTATGGCCGGTTCACGTTGATGTATGGCAAAAAGCGGCAAAATATTGTAAAGTAATTATCCTCCAATTTAAAGTGAATAACTTAAAAAAAAAAGTTTGGGAAAGAGGTGTAAGCAGGATGTAGGTGGTGGGACTGGTCATTAAATGGATGCTCGTAGGCATCTGGGAAGTGGACAGTACATTGCTAATGTGAGGAGGGAGGCGGCCTGCGGCAGCAATTTGGCAAGATCAGGCTAGGAGGAAAAGCAGGAGGCTAGGAGGGAGAGTGGCCTCACGGACTGGGTGGTCAGGACGCCCTGGGGACCCTGGTGAGGACCTCAGGGAGTGGCGGGGGTGGGAGCCAGGTGGGGGGCTTCCTGGCTTCTGGTTCTACACACTCTTCCTACACAAAATACACAGACCCTAATACTTATTGAGGGCTTCCAGGAACGTTCCCAGGGCTCACCACCGCATAAGGTAGGCACTTTGATCGCCCCTCCATTTTCTGTAACAATGAGGAAGCTGAAGCTTAGTGTGGTCCAAGGCACCAGGCGGGAGGGGCCGGCTTTGAAGTCCAGGCGCCCAGCCTGGGAATCTGCATGTCTGGCTGCCATAGTCTGCCACCCTCTGAGTTGCCAGCGTGTGGAAAACAGCAGGAAAGGAACTGTCAGACCTGACCCCAGCCCTTGGAGGATGGACGCTCGCCCTTGGTTCTTACAGTTGTGCTCTTCTGCAGGGTAAGGGTATCTCGTAGGATTGTGTGATGCTTGGGTGGTCCATGAGTTTGCTCGGGTAGCCACAGCAGAAGATCACAGACCGGGTGGATTAAGTGACAGACATTTATCTTCTCACATTTATGGAGGCTGGGAGTCCCAGATCAAGGTGCCCATAGGATTGCTTTCTCATGAGGCTTCCCTCCCTGGTTTGTAGGTGGCCGGCTTCTTGCTGTGGCCTCTTATGGCCTTTCTTCCGTGCAAATGTGGAGAGAGAGAGAGGTCTCTGGCATCTCGTCCTTTTCTTATATGGACACCAGTCCAATTAGATTAGCTGAAGCTCCAGTACTTTGGCTACCTGATGTGGAGAGTGACTCATTGGAAAAGATTCTGATGCTGGGAAAGATTGAGGGAAGGAGGAGAAGGGGGCAACAGAGGATGAGACGGTTGGATGGTATCACTGACTCAACGGGACATGAGTTTGAGCAAACTGTGGGAGACAGTGAAGGACAGGGAAGCCTGGCGTGCTGTAATCCATGGAATCACAAAGAGTTGAACGTGAGTGACTTAGTGACTGAACAGCAACAATAACCCCACCTTTTGGGGCCCGTTTAACCTTTTTACTGCATATAGCTCTCTCCAAATAGAGTCATATTAGGGGTTAGGGCTTCAGCTGTGACTTTGGGGGTGTGGTGTGGGAAGGGTGGAGACGATTCAGCCTGTGACAGATGGTCATCCTAAATCACTATAAAAAAATCTGAATTATGGCCACCAGTAGGCCTGAAGATCCATGTCTCTTTCAGAGCGTACGCGTGGCGTGTATAACAGTGTCAACTATATTTTAGGTGCCTTAATAAGAGTTTGCTAAAGAAGAAAAGATTCACTCGAGTTTAACCTAGTATATTTATTAAGAAACCAACATGTCCTGGAAAGAAAGCTGTTCTTGGCTCATTTTTACGTAAAAAGAAAATTCATTCAGATCAGAGCCTCCTGTTCTCCATGCATTCTGATTATTTAAAACATCATGAATAAAAGTGCTTTGATTAAGGGAAGGCTGAACGTACAGAAACACATTGGACATTGTATAATGGCTGAAGCATATACGCATGTTTCTGTGATATTAAAGACTAGTGTCTTTGATCAGTGCTTTCCTTCCTCTCCGTCATATGAAGATCCATTTTACATCTGCCTTTTCATTTTGGAGATTGGATACGTGACCCATCCTTGATGTATTTCAGAGGAATGAATTTTAAAGGCAGTGAAGGGTGATCCAGGATGAAGGGATGAATTATTTTAAATCCTGTTAAGTCTGATCCTATGTAGGCAATCTGAATGAAGTCAATATTTAAAGGAGATGAGAGAGTAGACTAATATTAAACCACCGCCTTTGGATTTAAAAGCAGCTCTGTTCCAGAGAGTTCGAAACACTCAAATGTGATTCAAGCTGCTGCTGCTGCTGCTGCTGCTGCTTCTTTTTTTTTTTTTTAATATGCTAAGGTGACAGGTCAAGGCGATGCTTTTTTTTTTTCTTGGCTGAACTAAGTTTTGAATGCTCTTCACCCTCTACAGGTGGCCTCAGTGAAAGCAAAGCGATAATGATTATAAGAACATCTTTTTAAGGAGCTCTTACTAAGTGCCAGACATTTTACTGAGTGCTTTGTGAACATCATCTTTGCACACCCATGGGTCTGTGGAAGTGTGTGCTGAGACTGGGGCCACACGCTTTGTGTATCCCTCATTCTAAGTAAAATTCTACATTGGAATTTTTCTCCTAAGACGTCACAGGGGTCATTAGGCATGAATGCCTTTCCGCAGCTAGCCCCTCTCCAGAGGAATCAGGATAGGCGTGTTTCTCCTTCTCCTCCTTCCCCGTGTGGGAGGGAGCCGGGCTTCCCACAGACCAACCTCTTCCTTTGCTTTCTGAGGATCTCCTTCCTTGCCATCACCCCTTCTTCCCTGCATCTTCTGTTTCTCTATACCATAGCTGCTGCCGCCTCATCTTGGATCTATTCAATTTTTTTTTTTTTGCCTTGGGATATTTCCTTTTCTTTTGTGTGAGCTTAGCTATTTAAAAGTTTGCTGATTTTATGCACTGAGAGGTATTTATTTATGTATTTATTTTGCAGGAGCCTGGGAGTGATGATGGGGTGGGAGTTGCCATACTGCGATAAGTATGGTGTCTTAGTTAATGAGAAGCTGATGAATGATCAGTTTCACCTGTGGTCCACTGGTGCTGTGTTCACCTCTCTCTAGTAATTTCTCAGACTTTGCTACTTACTTGGAAATGTGGGGGCAATCCTTGAAAGCAGATTCCTCTGTAAAATTTCAGGAGGCTATGCAACTTGAAGCCATCAGAAAGTTGGAGACTTTGTTTTATTGACCTTTCGCAGCAAAACTTCTTTCTCCATATGCTCAGGATGAAACTCACAAACTCCCCTGACAACACCTCCCACCCCCCACCCCACAGCCCATTCACAAACTCAGAGACCATGTTGGGAGTTCTAGTCTGGTCCATCAACTTGGGTCCTCAGTCCATCTGTGCAGATTTAATTTTACTGTTTAAAACTGTCCTGACTGAAGCAGTTTATCTTTTCAGCTAGAGACCCATCATCACAGTGGGCTTCCCCTGGGTAGAATTAGTGCCTATAAATCTCTGATTACTGTCAAATTAAATTAGATGCCTCCCTTTGCTGATCATTGATCACTGCCAATTCCTTAATTTCCCATTCATCCCCCCCCATTTCAGTTGTTACAGACGAAGTTGATTGAACAGTTTTGTGTAATCAAGAATGTCATTCCATCTTCAGAAGTATTATCAATACAGAGTTTACAAGTTTAGCAATGCTTACAAGTGAAGGTGTTTAAAAATAGAGAGGGGCCTTTATAGGATAGCTTCTCTAGGCGGGGCTGCCTTAGGGTTCAGGGTTTTCACAAAGGGACTTTGAGAATCAGTAGAACTTGGGAACCAAGATGTCAGATGATGGTGGAGTGGACCCCTGGTGTGTTAGTTTCCTGTGGCTGCTGTAATGCACAGGCTTCCCAGGTGGCTCTAGTAGACGTGGGTTCCATCCCTGGGTTGGGAAGATCCCCTGGAGGAAGGCATGGCAACCCACTCCAGTATTCTGGCCTGGAGAATCCCATGGACAGGGGAGCCTGGTGGACTGCAGTCCATAGAGTCACAAAGAGTCGGACATGACTGAAGCGACTTAGCACGCGCACACACATGCTGTAATGCGTTACCGCAAACTTGGTAACTTAAAACAACAGAAGTTTATTCTATCACAGTTGTGGAGGCCAAAGTCCAAAGTCAATTTCACTGGATCAAAGTCAAGGTGTCAGCAAGGCTGTGCTCCCTCCGATGGCTCTAGGTGGATCCCTCCTTTGCCTCTCCCAGTGCCTGGTGGCCGTATTATTCCATCCCTGCCATCTCTGCCTGCTTCACCACTTGGACTTCTCTGTGTATTTGTGTGAAATCTCCCACTGCCTCTATTTTATGGGGACACTTGCGGTGACCTTTAGCGCCACCCAGATAATCTAGGTTAATCTCATTTCAGCATCCTTCACTTTTTCCAAATAAGGTCACATTCACACGGTTCTAAGCATGGGGGCTTAATGTCTTTGAGTGGCCATTATATAACCTACTCCAGGCAATGAAAGAGCTAAATAAATTATCCTCCTAATAATTGTGTGCTCTGTTAAGAAAGGCAGATCGTATTACTGCCGGGCTTTCAGACTGTTGTTTATTCACAGTACTTTTAAGAATTCCACTGCCAAAGGGTGTAATTTTTAAAATGTTGCAACATAGAGTTGAGCAGACAGAATCTAATTGTACTTTTCAGCATTCCTCTTTCTGCCCCCACAAGATGATGGATATATATTTGTGTGTGTATATATGTGCATGTGTTATGCAGATATACATATATTTTGTCGCAAATGAATACAGTTTTTAAAGCTCTTGGCTTTGTATATACTGAACTGGTAGACCAAACTGCAGCCCACTTCTGTGGGCAGATAGCATCAGCCTCACGTCGCCCTGGGATGTTGCAGGTTCTGATTTATCTGGTCTAGTGGCTGATTGTCTCGCTCTTGGTCATATCTGTGGCTTAAGGGCCTGATAATCTCCATTAAAATGGGCGAAGGTGGTCAAAAGGTACAAACTTCTGGTTGTAAGATAAATCCGAAGGATGTAACAGGCAGCCTGGTGACTGTAGTTGGCAATGAAAGTGAAAGGAAGTGTTAGTCGCTCAGTTGTGTCTGACTCTTGTGACCCTGTGGACTGTAGCCCGCCAGCCTCCTCAGCTCATGGGATTCTCCAGGCAAGAAGACTGGAGTGGGCGGCCGTTTCCTCCTCCAGTAGTTAGCAATACCATATTGTATGTTTGCAAAACTGCTAATATTGAAGATCATAAAAAGTCTCATATACACACAAGTTTATAACTATAGTGATGGATGTTAACCTGATTTATTATGGTAAACACTTCCCAATAGAGACATACACCCAATATTTATGTTGCATACCTAAAACTAATACAATGTTATATGTCAATTACATCTCAAATTTTTTAAAAAAAAAGACTGTTCTAGAAGAAATGATAAACTGTTTATAGCTAGATTAAGCTATTTTCAGCTAGTTTTGCTTCAATGATTAAAAAAAAGGTTCACTGATTTGCTTGTTAGTAACCTGTTGGTCACTCATCATTTATAAAGTACTGTAATGTGGCAAAGTGGGGAGTGGTCCCTGTGTTAAGGGGAGGGATTGGTGCTCTAAATGGTATCGCAGGTGGTAGTATGATGGGAGCATACGATAGGAGTGTTAAAGAGACTTTCTGGGAGAAAGGTGGGACTGGAGTTAGTGTCTGAGGATTTGAAGGTGTAAAGAGGGTGGAGAGTAGTGTGGTCACAGGGAGTGAGGAGACCTGCTCTGGGGAGCTCGGAGTCTGGGCTGAACAGTGGCGGGAGAAGAAGCTTCAGTGCTGGGCTGAGGCTGTGGACCTTGCCCGATGGACATCAGGGAGCCCCCAAAGAGCTTCAAGCAAGAAATCAGAGTTCTAGACATCAAGGCAGGGCAGAGTGTGAATTCAAGGGGCCGGGGTGAGTATCAAGGAAAAGAGGCAGGACATTGATGTCATAGTCCAGAGCAGGGGTGGCCAGACTTGTATTTTTATCACAAACTTGTCAAGAAAATAACATTTGAAACTGACACAACAGTGTGAAGCAATTATCCTCCCATTAAAAAGTTACAATTTGAGTGGTGGTTGCCAGGACCTGGGAGGACTTAGGATAGAGGATTAGTGTTAAAAAAAAGAAAAGAAAAGAACATTTGAGCCCCTTTGTACAAACACGTATCTGCCTGTCTGTTGTTGTTCAGTCGCTCAGTCGTGTCCTGCTCTTTGGACCCCATGGACTGCAGCACGCCAGGCTTCCCTGTCCTTAACCATCTCCTGGAGTTCACCCAACTTCATGTCCATTGAATTGGTGATGCCATCCAACCATCTCATCCTTGGCTCCCTCTTCTCCTGTCTTCAGTCTTTGCCCAGCATCTGTCTATCTATCATCTATTAATTGTTTACTAATTAATCGGTATCACACTTCTGTACACTGAATGCATTATGAAGCAGTTACAAAATATAATTACAAAAAAAAGAAATAAATAGAAATGAAAGGTCCAGTGTTTCTGTCCTGCAGCCCAGTGGCTTGACAGCCTCATAGAAGAATGCCCCTTGGGTTGCTCGAGTATTACACAGACTCAGGGCATCTGAAAGCTGGGAGGCAAGGTCCCAGATGAATGCAGCCTGGCGTGGGGACAGAGAGGAAGGAAAAGTGAGAGAGAGGCAGTGAGCACAAGCAGACGATGAAGTGTCAATGGCTGGTTGCCTTAGAGAGGAGAGAAGACATAAGTAAGAAAAGAAGAGGGCAAAACAGTGTTGTGTTTTAAGGCTGGGTAAGTGAATTGGCAATAGCCGACGAAAGAAGGGTAGGAAGGTGGAGACTTGGGCAGAAGTCTTCTCTCTCCCTTCATCCCTCCATCCTTATTCCATTCTCCTTTCCCTCCCTTCCTCCTTCCTTCCTTCCGTTTCTGCAAAGCTGGAGGGTCTATACATGTGACGTGTTGGTTGTAGGGGAAGTGACCCAGGAGGGGCATCCAGGTGGCAGCAGAGATGTGACTTTGGAGCAGCAACAGGTTGGGCCTGACTTGGGGCCAAGAGTACCTGCGTCGTGATTCAGAGGGAAAGAGGTGACCACTGGAAGCCAGGGGCAGCCAGACCTGAGGGCCCGGTGTGGAGCACAGAAGGGTAGGGAGGAAGGGCAGGGCTACCAAATCCCTGGGCATTGCACCCCTCAGCTCCCTAAACACACCCCAGAACTGAAGATGGAGGCAGATTTGGCTGTTTCAGAAATGACAGCCTGGGGGGACCCAACCTGGAGCAATTACGAGATCTGAGCGAGGTGGGGTGGGGGAGGGGAGGGGTCTTGGCTGGAGGTGACCTTGGTGTTTTCTCCGCAGGATAAAACACCAGGTTTGACACTGACTCTTCACTGAGCCTTCCAGACTTCTTCAAGCTGGCCTGAGTGAATGACATTCTCTTCCTTCGTGGTTGACTCTTCCGGCCTTTGCTGATGTAACATTTTTCTTTTCTCCCTGGATGCTATTTCAGATCAGACTTTGCTCCTGGTGCGGAGAAGGAGCGATGTGTCTTCCTAGGGTTTTGTGGCTAGTCAAGGGGGTAAACTTCGCCTGCAGTGTCTGGTAACAGCCGTGTTCCTGGTGTCTCCTTAGGTGGCCATCAAGGTCATTGACAAGAAGCGAGCCAAGAAAGACACCTACGTCACCAAAAACCTTCGTCGAGAGGGACAGATCCAGCAGATGATCCGCCATCCCAACATCACCCAGCTCCTCGATATCTTAGAGACGGAGAACAGCTACTACCTGGTCATGGAGCTGTGCCCTGGGGGCAACCTGATGCACAAAATCTACGAGAAGAAGCGGCTGGAGGAGGCAGAAGCCCGTAGATACATCCGGCAGCTCATCTCTGCAGTGGAGCACCTGCACCGGGCCGGGGTGGTCCACAGGTAAGGGCCGCGCCGTGATGCTGGCCACCAACTCTGGGCCAGACGCACCGCTGCAGTGCAAGTCAAGCAAGGCTGAATCCATCCTGGCTCTGTCCTTTAAATAGTTATGTGACCCTAGCCTGGTTACTTAACCACTCTGAACCTCAGTCTCTTCTTCTGTAAAATGGGAATAATCATGATACTCATCTCATAGTTGGTATAAAGGGAAATGAGTTGTTATACGGAAAGAACTTGGAACTGCGTTTGGTATGTAATAGGGGCATTTTAAGTGTTGGCTGCTCTTGTTATTATTATTTCCAAAACAATAAAAACTCTTGCTCAGGTGCCCGAAAGAAGCATCAACGTTAAGATGGCATGAGACTGTTTTTTAGCAATGCTTGATGGTGCTTTCACTGTATTTGCTTTGCATATGGTAGTTGCTTAATAGCTGTTTTATTCAATGGAATTGAATCACTACATGAATTGTGAACTTGCCTTTGAAAGTGAGGCTTGTTCCCCATAACTAACTAAACTTGTTCCCAAACTAACCTTGCAAATAATTATGAAAAGCAAACTTTTTTTTTTTTTTTTGGAATAGCCTGTTCCCTCCTGAGGAGGAACTTTGCAAGCAAACTGAATGGAGACAGAATTCTTGGCAGTGTTGCTGTTGGTGGGAGGGGCCGACTTTTAGTGCTAGACTAAAATAAGGTCAGTGCTGCTGCTAAGTCGCTTCAGTCGTGTCCAACTCTGTTCGACCCCATAGACGGCAGCCCACTAGGCTCCCCCGTCCCTGGGATTCTCCACGCAAGAACACTGGAGTGGGTTGCCATTGCCTTCTCCAATGCATGAAAGTGAGAAGTGAAAGTGAAGTGGCTCAGTTGTGTCCGACTCTTAGCGACCTCGTGGACTGCAGCCTACCAGGCTCCTCCGTCCATGGGATTTTCCAGGGAAGAGTACTGCAGTGGGTTGCCATTGCCTTCTCCGAAAATAAGGTCAATAGAATATAGTAAAATTTAAAAAAATGAAAGTGTCCTCTTTTCCTCCCGAAAAAGTGTTGACTTCATCAATAAATGCATACTTCTTCATGGAGTTATAATTCATAATTACTGTGGGTTGTTGAGAAAAATTAGGGCTCATGTTTAATTGATTCTCATTTAAAAAACTAAGATCAAGGAATTATATAGATATACACACACATATGTTTAAAAATTTTGTATTGAGATACAGCTCACATCCCATTAGTTATCATTTTAAAGGGTGCAATTCAGTCATTTTCAGTATATTCAGAGTTGTGCAACTATACTCACTGCCTTAATTCTAGAATATTGCCATCACCCCCAAAAAGAAGCCGGGTGCCCACTGGCAGTCACTCTCCATTCCCACCCCTCCCACCAGGCCCTGGTCATAACCACTAGTCTTCTGTCTGTCTCTGTGGATCTGCCTATTCTGGATCTTGCATATAAATGGAAACAAGACATGGTCTTTTATGAGTGGCTTCCTTCAGTTAACTGTACCAATGGGCTTGGCCAGGGATGCTCTGCCCCTTGTGCCTGAATCTGGGACACGGTAGGGAGGTCTTGGTGGAGGGGGCAGGGAGACACTGAGGGGAAGTCCCAATCAGATTGGGACTCACTGTGGGGAAGTCTCTGGTACAGGGGGACACTGGAGGGAGGCCCCAGGCTGGGGGTGGGGGGACATAGATGGGGCGGGAGGCCCGGGCTTGGGGGGAACTGGGGGGAGGGGGAAGTCCCAGCCTTGGAGGGGAACTGGGGGAGGGGGAGGTCCCGAGCTTGGGGATGGACTTGGCGGGGGGGGGGGGGGGGGGGCAGGTCCCAGGCTTGAGGGGGAACTGGAGGGAGGGGAGAACTGGGAGGGGGAAGTCCCGGGATTGGGGTGGGGGGGGGCCTGGGAGGAGGGGGAGGTCCCGGGCTTGGGGCGGAACTTGGGGGAGGGGGGAGGTCCCCAGCTGGGGGAGGGGGCACTGGGGGGAGGAGCCAGCCTTGGCCAGGCCCCATTCAGGCAGATCATTTCCTTGCTAAGGTAAGAAAATCTCTCCATGTACGTATTTTTAGTCAGACACAGTTAACAAATCACGATTCATCAGAACTCTTCTGAGTTTTGATCAGCAAGGAAGGGAACATTCAGAAATTGTAAGTGAATAACCCTATTTTTGGCTGTTAACAACCCCCTTGTGTAACCTGCGGTGTCAGAGCTCTGCCACGATGGGGTACATGATGATCGTAGGATGCCTGGTTTGGTGATGAAGACGACAAAGGCAGAAACCTCGCGAATGAATCAGCTTGGGTTACCCACTCCGCTGGTCATGGAGGAAAAGAGAACTGGGGGTGGAGCTTTCCGAGGGACTCAGGGTGTTATTACACGGGTTTCATGCTGTCAAAAATCAGATGCGCCCCGGCTCGGAGCTTCCGGGACAACAAAGGGAAAGCCAGCGAAGGCTGTGCACTGCTTGCTGGTCTCTCCCGCAGGAAATTCTCAACAACCCTTTTAAAGTAATTTTAACAAAATCCAGTCCTTCTCAGCGCAATTACTGTCAGAACGTCAAAGGAATGCATTTAATAATGTTTTGATAGCAACGAGGGTGCGCTTTTTCTCTCTCTGATCTCCGGCATTCCGCTTCGTTCCCTACCTCTTCGGAAATATATTCATCAGCCAGTAGTGGCAAAGGCTCAGATCTTTTGAAGTTAGGGAAGGCTGGAAATACAGGTGCCGTTTTGGAGGAGTTCTTCATTTTCTCCTCTAGAAATCTCCTTAATGAGTGTCAGCGCACGTGGGCACAGGTGATTAGGTGGTGGAGACATCACAGGAAACTGTTTCCAATATATTCCTGGGTGGCTATATCTGGAATGTCTTGAATTTTCAAAGGTTTTGAGTGTCTCACTTCTAGCAGCCATAATCTGGTAATACACTGTAGCCTTTTTTAATGGTGGAGAATTGTCTCCTTTATGCTGCAGAGGTGGAAAGAATTCATAAATTATTTCAAGGTTGGGCTTCCCTGGTGGCTCAGATGGTAAAGAATCTGGCTGCAGTGTAAGAGACCTGGGTTTGATCCCTGGGTTCAGAAGATCCCCTTGGCATCCCACTTCAGTATTCTTGCCTGGAGAATCCCATGGACAGAGAGGAGCCTGGTGGGTTACAGTCCATGGAGTCGCAAAGAGTCGAACACGACTGAGGGACTAACATACACGCATATTTCGAGGTTAGAGTTTTCAAATGAGGAAGAGAGTTTAGATAGCATTTCAGAGATTTCCTGGTGTCCCTAGTGGGAAGATTTCTGAGCAAACAGATTGGATCATCCAAAAGGATTTAGGATGAATTTTGGTGGCTACGTTATATGATTTAAAGGGCTTTAGGTGATGTATGTTAGAGGCTGCTTTAAAAAGCATAGTTCCTGATGAGTCTGATACTGTATCGTCATATCATCATCAGCTTAATGCCTGGCAGAGCCCTCATTTCCTGTGAAATTAAATCTAAATATTTAATTATCGATCCAGAGCTATTTAAATATCTTTTAAAGGAAGTGACTCTTTAAAAATCATGTAACTATTACAAGTAGAAGGGAAAAAAGGAAACCAAACGTCTGTAAAGTAGATTTCCTTAGCTGGCAGAGGACTTCATTTAAAACTGAACCTGGGCTTCCCTGGTGGCTTGGTAGTAAAGAATCTGCCTGCCAATGCAGGAGACATCAGTTTGAGCCCTGATCTGGGAAGATCCCACATGCTGCGGAGCAACTAAACCCTCGAAACGCAACTATTGAGCCTGTGCTCTAGAGCCCATGAGCCACAACTACTGAGTCCGTGCCGCAGTTACTGAAGCCCAGGTACCCTAGAGGTGTGCTCCCCAACAGGAGAAGCCCCTTCAGTGAGAAGTCCGCGTGTCACAGCTAGAGAGTAGTCTCCTCTCGCCACAACCAGAGAAAAGCTCTCACAGTAACAAAGGCCCAGCACAGCCAAAAATAAGTAAAGTTATTAAAAAAAAAAAAAGACCTGCCATACACCTTTCATGTCATCTGCTGCAGCAGTGGGGTTGTTCACTTACGCAAAGTTAGAATGTGGACCTCACATCTTCATTACACCCTCTGAGGACTGCCTGAGATAACTTTGGGTTTAAATTCTAACAAGGGTTTCTTTTTCCCCATTTTTCTTTTTCTCAACTGGGCTCACACCAACATCTGATGACTTTTCTATCATACAAAAAGCGTCGACCTTAACATCCATCATCAGAAATGCTGATGCCGAGAGGCTCATTTGAGATTCAACTGTTTGTTCAAAATAACAAAGTCCAATCAAGCTGCACAGACAAAACATACCCGGGTAATACAATACCGCCATCCCTAAGCAGGAAGAGACAAGCAGGACTGGGAGTGAGAGAGATGCGTGATCAAAGGGACCAGGCGCCCGTGTGTCAACACGGCTGCTCCCAGAGCCGTGACCCCAGTCACTCATCAGGGCTGGGAAGGGGCCTTCTGCACTCTGAGGAATGCCGGGCAAGAGAGGGGACCCTTCTTTGTTCTCGTAAGCCTGACAAGAAGCAGATCCCACCTGTGCTGATGGGGTTTTACGAAGTTCTTTTACCTTTTTGGTTTCCTTTGGAGAGGGGAGAGAGGGGAAGGCGGATGAGAGAGGGGTGACTTCTGCTTTACTTGGGGGGAGGGGACTATTGGAGATCCCAGGGCCTGAGCACATATTTGGAGACACTGGTTATATAGATCAAAGTTTCTTTTGTTTAATGGGGACTGAGAAAACATGATAAAAAATGTGGGATTTCACAAAGCTCTAGCCTGACAAGTTTGTGAATTGGGTTGCACCGTGGTCAGCGTGTGGATTCTAAGCCAGACTGCTTGTATCCATGTTCTGGGTCTACTTCTGAAAAGCTGCACTGGGCACATCTCTCAGGCTTTTGTGCCTCACTCTCCGGAACTACACAATAGGGGTAAGGGATTATCCACTTCATGTGGTTGTTGTGAGGATTAAATGACTCAATTCCTGTAAAGTGCTTAGCTCGAGACCCTCAGGAAGTACTGAGGATATGTATGCTGTAACTACCACTGAGCCCACCTCATTCGTTTTATCTGTGGAGGCCGAGTCCTGTGCGTTCAAGGCCCCAGAGCTGTTCTCTGCTTGTGTTGTTGCTTGGTGGTGTCCGACTCTTTGCGACCCCATGGACTATACAGTCCATGGAATTCTCCAGGCAAAAATACTGGAGTGGGTAGCCATTCCCATCTCCAGGGGATCTTCCCAACCCAGGGACTGAACCCAGGTCTCCTGCATTGCAGGCTGACTCTTTACCAGGTGAGCCACCAGGCTCTTGAAATCTTTGGCTGAATTGTCTTCATCCTTCAGGTCCCAGCTCAGAAGCTCACCTCCTGCAGGAGTCCCTTCTCTGGTCATAGACTCCCCAGCGCCTTCTATTTTGTTTTCCAAGTACTTTTCACAAGATTGCTGTTGTTCAGTCGCTAAGTTGTGTCCGACTCTTTGAGAGTCGGACACAACTAACTCCTTCACTAATGCCAGGAGCTTGCTCAAACTCATGTCCTTTGAGTCGGTGAGGCCATCCAACCATCTCATCCTCTGCCACCCTCTTCTCTTCCTGCCCTCAGTCTTTCCCAGCATCAGGGTCTTTTCCAATTAGTTGGCTCTTCACATCAGGTGGCCAGAGTATTGGAGGAGCTTCAGCTTCAGCTTCACAAGATAACTGGCTTGTTTCCTGTCTGGCTTTTGCACAGACCACCATCTAGCCCAGCGCCCAACCCAGTTCAGACACAGTAAGACTCTGTTGGATGAGTGAAGGGAAATTGAATGAATACAGTTAGTGTCAGAGTTAGCACTGGGATGGAAGCTTTCTGGTCTCCAATTCATGTTCTTTCTGGAATATTCCATATTCTCTGTGGAATTTTAAGGGTGTTTCTTCATTGACTTCCATTTTATTTAGTTTTCAGGTCACATTTTGTTGGGTGACATCTTTTTAGTGAATGAATAGCTCTTCCATTGTATGAGCAGAATTTATTTCTGGAGCATTGTAGGAATTCAATAAAGGTTTCATTTTGAATAAATAAATCGGGTTACATGCTTAACACATTATTCTTGCATTTAACCAAATTGCTCATCTTATAAAGAAATCAAAGATTAAAAAATCATCTGGTTTTTAAAAAATTATTTATTTTTAATTGGAGGGTAATTGCTTTACAATATTGTGTTGGTTTCTGCCACACAGCAACATGAATCAGCCATAGGTATACATATGTCCCCTCCCTCTTAAACCGCCTTCCCGTTTCCCACATTTGGTTTTAATACAGCGCTTTTGATGATAAAACCTAACTAAAAAAAAATATACGAAAAAACAAACAAAAAAACTCTTGTTCACTGCAAAATGCCTGTTGCCTTGGGGAGTTATGTGCTTTTCTTGAATGCTTTATTCTTAGCTCATTACTAAGATCCATCTTGTGGCCATCTCCGCAGGCACAACTTTCTCCCCCAGACCTAGTCCTCTCTGAGTCTGATCCAGGCTCCCCATCTCCTGTCTCGGGCCCCTTCTATCTGACCTTTCATTTGCCTCCCAAGCCGGGAAAGATTGAGGGCAGGAGGAGAAGGGGGGTGGGCAACAGAGGATGAGATGGTTGGAGGGCATCACCAACTCGATGGACATGAGGTTGAGCAAAATCCGGAAGACAGCAAAGGACAGGGAGGGCTGGCGTGCTGCGGTCCGTGGGGTCGAAAAGAGTCGGATGGGACTGAGCGACTGAACAGCAACAACTGTCTGCTTATCACCGAGGGAATCGATTATCTGAAATCTGTTTTCGAGTCTCCCCTTCACTGTGTCTCAGAACCTTTAGCTTCGTCGCCTCCCCTGCCGCACCGGCGCCTCACCTAGTGTCTGTCAACGCTGGTGCAGCTGCGAGGGCCTGTTTCTGTCATCCTTGCCTGTCAATCAACCCTGCCAGGTGGCCCCTCTTAGGATTCCATTTTCCAAAGAAAGAATCAGGAGCTCAGAGCGTTTAAGTGACTCTTCCAGGGCGGCTCCGCAGGTCCATTCGCGAGCCCCGACCTCTGGAGCCTGTCTGCCCTACTCTCAGGCTGCCGTCCTGGCCCAGGTTCACCCCCCTCCTCCACACTAGGCCTCCACCAGCTCTCCCGTGTCCCCCGCCTACAGCCCTCTGACCTCCTCTCCCCTCCCTGGCAGCCTCCGCTTTATGCCCCTCTGTTCCTCCCCTTTCAGAGAAGGCAATGGCACCCCACTCCAGTACTCTTGCCTGGAAAATCCCATGGACGGAGGAGCCTGGTGGGCTGCAGTCCATGGGGTCGCTAAGAGTCGGACATGACTGAGCGACTTCACTTTCACTTTTCACTTTCATGCATTGGAGAAGGCAATGGCAACCCACTCCAGTGTTCTTGCCTGGAGAATCCCAGGGTTGGGGAAGCCTGGTGGGCTGCCGTCTATGGGGTCGCACAGAGTTGGACATGACTGAAGCGACTTAGCAGCAGCAGCAGCAGTTCCTCCCTTTCATCTTGGGTCTCAGCCCTGAGTGGCCCCCCACGGGCGAGCTCTCTTCTTTAGGCCTGGGGTTCGTTAGAGGCCTGACCTTCACTGCCTCGTGAGGTAAGGCCCCGTCATCCTGGTATTTGGGAAGCATGTTTGTGCATGTGCACACAGGCAAACGTACACACACAGACGTGTGCTTGCACACACGCGCACTCTCATACACGAGCATGTGTTCCCCTTGCAAGCCTGCGTGCACACACACTCCCTTGCCCTGTCTCCCCAGCAGCTGCACCTCCCCTCCCCTAGGGCGCCCTAGGACCCCCTTGTTTGTTATGGCAACAGGGTCTTCCCCTCCACCCCCTGGGGCTGGGAGGGCAGAGTTCCTCCTGGCCTGTCTCCAAACCTTAGAGATTACCATCTTGAACGGGATACCTTTAAAGGAGCCTTTGGGTGGGTGGGTGTGGAGGGGGAGGGATGCTTGCTAGCCTGTGGGCGAACCTTTAATTGTTAGTCAGGCCTGTTGGAGCTTGTGCTTTTGAAATAACCCAGAACAAAGGGCTGGTGATTAGGGCTCTCCCCTTGGGCCTTCCTCTCAATCTCTGGAAAAATGCCTACCCCCCCCCCCCCCACGCTCCAACCGGACCCAGTGCTGGGTCTGCGGTTGCGGGGGTTGTGGGATGGATGCCATGAGGAGCCCCACCGGACATTTCTCCTGGGACTGCTCAGTCATCAGAGAAGGGCCAAGAAGCCTCTGGGTTGTGCTCCCTCTTGCTGGGGCAAAGGGCCTCCATCGACTGCTTTCCTTCGCTGCCAGGACACAGCGTTCCCACCCCAGCCCCCCAGCACTGTCCTGATCGCCGGTTCCGCCACACACGCCCTGTCCCGCTTCTTACTTGTCCCGAGTCCTCTTGGAAGCCCTACTGGTCAAGGGAAAGCCAGTTCCTGTCCATTCAGGGACCACTTTCTTTCCTTCCCCGGCGTTTTCAGTAACTCATTCACACCGCCTGCAGTCAGCTGGCCACAGAGAGGAACTTGTTCCACTGCAGGTCGGGAGGAAGAGCCCTCCACGTCTCTCTCTTCTCCGCAAGGTGGTTGATCCCATCACGGGCTGTTAAATGTGAAACTGAGCATCGCCTTATCGTCAGGTGCAAACTGGTCAGCTGTCAGGACCTTCCCTCTCATCTCACAGACCTGACACCGAATACAGACAGATATTTCGCTCTTGGGATGGAGCTAAACACCATGCTTTTCACATGCACCATGGGGAGGTTTTCTGGGTTACAGAGGCCTGCCAGTATATGTGTGTATATATATATATATATGAATCTGCCTGCAGTGTGGGAAACCCCGGTTTGATCCTTGGGTTGGGAAGATCCTCTGGAGAAGGGAATGGCAACCCACTATAATGTTCTTGCCTGGAGAATTCCTTGGACAGAGAAGCCTGGTGGGCTACAGTCCGTGGGGTTGCAAAGAGTTGGACATGACTGAGTGGCTCACACACACACACACACACACACACACACACACGGTGCATTGTAATATGCTAACACTAAAACTTTGTGAATAAATTCACCCTTCTAATTTTTAATTTTTTTTTTTTTGGCTGTACCACATGGCTTACAGGATCTTAGTAGACCAATCAGGGATTGAACCCTTGCCTCCTGTTGTTCAAGTGCAGAGTTCTAACCACTGGACCATCAGGAAATCCCCTTATCCTTCTTTTATTATTCAAGAAGTTATCTTTCAATTTTTGGCCTCACGAGATCGTTCATGGTCTTTAGAGTCATTGTTGAATAGCTGGGCAGAGGGTCTGAGTGGCCCGCTGTGCTGAATGGACTCATAATTAACTTCAGGTGGTAAGGATGCTCCACAGGGAACATCCTGAATGAGGCTTGGCGGGAGGGGGGCATAGCATTCCTAGTACTGATCTCTTAGGAAGGGGAAAATATCCAAGTGTTACTGAAAAAGTTAATAGACTTAATTTTTTAAAGGAGTTTTAGGTTTACAGAAAAATCATGCAGAACGAGAGTTCCCATTTCCCTTCCCTGTGTTTTCCCTATTCTATCTTGTGATAGTATAGGACATTGGCTACAATTGCTGAATCAGTATTGATACATTATTGTTAAGTAATGTACACAGTTTACGTTCGGTTTCTTCAGGCTGCATGGTCCATTAGGGTGTTCTTCGTGCTGTGCCCTCTATGAATTTTGCAGATGCGTGGTGCCGTCTGGCCACCACTGTAGTGTGCAGAATCGTTTGTTGTTTAGTCGCCAAGTCATGTCTGGCTCTTTGTGACTCTGTGGGCTGTAGCCTACCGGGCTCCTCTGTCCTTGGGATTATCCAGCAAGAATACTGGAGTGGTTGCCATTTCCTTCTCTAGGAGATCTTCCTGACCGAGGGATCAAACCCGAGTCTCCTGCATTCGCAGGCAGGGAAGTCCATATAGGATAAATTTGCCGCCCTAAAATAATGTGTTCTACCTGTACATTCTAGCCCTCCTTCTGCAACCTCAGGCAACTGGTGATCTTCTCCTTGTCTGTAGTTTTCTCTTGAGAAATGGAATATTTCCTGCCATATCACTAAACAAAGGATGTCGTAGACATCAGTAATTGCAGCCATCATAAATGGTGAGCTAGTGAGCCCTGAGGGAACTCAGGAAGGAAAGAATAGCTGCCATCTAGTAGCCATCAGACCACAGCCACTCCCTGCAGTGAGCCCTGAGGACCCTCAAGATGTGAAAATACAGGATCCTGGCCCCCGAGACTGGAAGTGCATATCAAAGGAGTGAGTTCAGTGAGGCCAGACTCTTGCTCTTCCCATACACCGCAAGGTGCTGAATTCCTTAACTTGGGACAGCTGGTTTTCTTTAATTTATAATAATCTTTTGACGTTCAGACTACCTGCCTTTGTAGGTAGTCTACATACTTCTACATAACCTAGCTCTCCTCCTCACCTCCTTGGAGCAGTTCCTTCAGGGTTATTTGATATGTTTCCTCCTGGGCTTGAAGTCCTAAAAATTCCTGCCGATTAAAACATAACTCTCAACTTTTAAGTTGTGAACATTTTTAAGTCTACAGTCTTTTTCAGAAGGTCATAGAGTTGGAATCATAGTTTACTCAGACAACCTTCTTTCACTTAAAAACATGCATTTACGGTTCCAAGTTCAATTCCTGGGTTGGGAGGATCCTCTAGAGAAGGAAATGGCTACCCACTCCTGTATTCTTGCCTGGAGAATCCCATGGACAGAGGAGCCTGGCAGGCTACAGTCCATGGGATCACAAGAGTTGGACACAACTAAACTACCACCAAGGGTCTTCCAGGCTTCCCTGGTGACTCAGTGGTAAAGAACCTGCCTGCCAGTGCAGGGGACTTGGATTCAATCTCTGGGTCGGGAAGACCCCCTGGAGAAGGAAATGGCAGCCCACTCCAGTATTCTTGCTTGGTAAATCCCGTGGACGAAGAAGTCTGCTGGGCTATAGTCCTTGGGATTGCAAGGAGTTGTACATGAGTTAGCAACTGAGCATGCATGCAAGGTTCTCCGATGACTTTCATGACTTGGTAACTCATTTCTTCTTTAAAAAAACTTTTTTTTTTTGATGTGGACCATTTTTTAAAGTCTTTACTGAATTGGTTACAATATTGCTTCTGTTTCATGTTTGTTTTTTTTTTTGCCACAAGGCACATGGGGTCTCAGTTCCCTGACCAGGAATTAAACCTACATCCCCTGTGTTGGAAGTTGGAATCTTAATCATTGGGCCACCAGGGGAGTTCTGATAACTTGTTTCTTCGTATGACTGAAGACTATTCCATGGTCTGGGATGCCCCCCAGTTAGTATATCCATTCACCTACTGAAGGACATCTTGGTTGCTTCCAAGTTTTGACAGTTAGGCATAAAGCTGCTGTAAACATTCATATCCTAGGGTAAAATGACGTTTTAAAATATTATTTTTGAGCCTTTTTTCCCTAGAGTCAGAAGGAAAGTCTTCTTCTCCTTTGTAGATAAACCTCCAAAGACAAATCAGGAGGTGAAATAAAGCCAAAAGAGGTTGAATATTCCCTTCATTTGGGTAGATTAAATACATTGATCTGGGTGGAGACTGATATACCTAACTTTCCATTAACTAGTCATGAAACTTTTGGGCAGTTCGATTGGTTGTCACTGGAATATTTTAGAAACCTTGATGAAAAGGTATGGGTAAATGGCCATTAACCAGCTTTGCTGTGAGCATTTTTCCCAGGGGTTGGGGTGGGTGTCTAGGGGATGCAACAGGTGAAAAGAAAAACTGATTTCATTTTCCTCCTTTTGCCTAATAATTACATTTTTATACTTTCCATCCTGGTTTTATGATATTTCCCTATTTTAAAAGTGGGTTTTTTTCTCTTCTACATCTCCTCTTATTTTGGGGGGCTTCCTTTGTGGCTCAGACAGTAAAGAATATGCCTGCAGTGCAGGAGACCCAGATTCACCCCCTGGGTCAGGAAGATCCCCTGGAGAAGGAAATGGCAACCCACTCCAGTATTCTTGCCTGGAGAATTCCATGGACAGAGGAGCCTGGTGGGCTACAGACCATGAGGTCTCAAAGAGTTGGACATGACTGAGCGTAATAATTACATTTTTATACTTTCTACCCTGGTTTTATGACATTTCCCCTATTTTAAAAGTGGGCCTTTTTTTCTCTTCTGTATCTTCTCTTATTTTTAGCCTTTCATTTATATCATTCTTCTAATCACTGTGGTTGGTTGTTCCTTGGTATTTTGTGGCCCCAGAGTTATCCAGCTTAGTTTTTATTGTTCTTGGCAGTTGCATTCTTTGTCCTCACCTCTTTAAGCTGTTTTTCTTCATAATATTTGTTCTGAACCAAATTTCTCCTTTAATGCCTTCGTGTGGCTTCCATGCTTCCCAGGGAAAGAGGTTTAATTTTGCTGGAAATAAACTGTGGCCCTCTTTTAGACTAAAATAGTGCTGCTGCTTTATAATCAGTTTTCACAGAATTCACAGTTTGGACTGTTGCTGGCACATTGTTTTGTGAGTCCGTGCAAGTGGCCGGGAATTACTATATATGCTTGAATATAAGGGTAAGACATAGTCTCTCATTTTCAGGAAGGAAGAAGTGCCTTACAGAATGCTTGCAAAGTCTCTCATAGTATCAGGGTACAGTCTCCATTATTTTCAACAGCAAAATACTAGTTAACCTTGACCTGACTCACCGATGGCCTTGGAAACTCTAGAAGTCTGAGGGAACCAATGGAAAGGGAGGCGATGGCATTTTGCGTGGCTTTAATAACAGCTGCTAAAGGGATATGACTCACAGTGGTGAGAGTTTGTGAGACCACTCTAAAATCAATTGACTCAGTGGATAATTTATAGAGATTTTAAATGGGCTCTTATTATTTAAATGGCTTGGGATAATATTTCCAACAAGCACATCACATACAGATTCGAATGGTGCTTTATCTCAAACATCCAGTCAACTGAGATGGCTCACTGGTAAAGAATCCACCTGCAGTGCATGAGACTCGAGTTCGATCCCTGGGTTGGGAAGATCCCTTTGAGAAGGAAATGGCAACCTACTCCAGCATTACACTGGAGACTCCTGCTCTTGCCTGCCACGAGTCTGAATGAAATTGTTTCAGTAAGATGTGAGGGCGTGGGAACAATATTTCTAAAGTAATTATGTTAAGATGATAGTATATGCTCTGAAATAAGATGGTGCAGCTTCATAGATAAATAGTGTAAATAGTCATTTTATCATTTCATTGCATTTCTAAAAATTATAATTTGTATTTTCCAAAAAACCTTCTGAGGGGCAGAGTCTTCCCGTTGGAAAAGTGAGGAGGATCACTTTATATGGTGGTGATGGGGGAGGGTTTACCCTGCATTTGAACATAGGTGACATCTTTTAAAGACTGGTACAGTTTTTTGAGTGTATGGTTTTATTTAAATCGAAGGGCATGTGTACAGTTCTTCCCATTGGATTTGTTGTTGTTGAATTGCTAAGTCGTGTCTGACTCTTCTGAGACCCCATGGACTGTAGCCCGCCAGGTTCTTCTGTCCATGGGATTCCCCAGGCAAGAATGCTGGAGTAGGTTGCCATTTCCTTCTCCAAGGGATCTTCCCACCCAGGGATGGAACTCGAGTCTCGTGCACTGCAGGCGGATTCTTTACCAGTGAGCCGCCTGGGAAGCCCACACGTGGACTGGGGACCATCTATCTACCTTCCCCAGATGCTCCCTTCTTATTCAGGTATTCAGCCTTAAGGCTACAAGGCAAGAGTCAAGGATTCCAGTTTTGAAATCCAGAGGTGACTGTTTCGAGCTCATCTTTTCCTGCACTCCACTCCTTAACTCTTTTCATCTTGAAGTGCTGCCCTTTTGTCATTCCTGTGCCAGTACTTGCCCTACTGTTCCTTCTTAGCTGGCTCTGAATGTCCTTGTTCCTGCCAGCATGTTGGCGCCTCATTTTCTGCCCTCTCCCTGGGCGTCTCATGTCCTTTGAAGGCTCAGCTTCCTCCCAAACGGAGGTTGAAAATCGGTAGTCTGTAGGCTGGATCTTGCCTGTAAGGTTGGCCCACGCTCTGTGGTTGTTATTGTGAATTTGTTGCCAACGTTGAAAAACTGGGATTGAATCCAGATTTCTGGCCACTCTTGGAAGACAGGATGAGGTGGCAGTGCTGAGACCAAGTTGTAAACCCCTGTCCCCATGGGGCACTTTGGCTCCCTGTGCCTCTACAGTTCTAGCAAGTGCTGTTCCCCTCATCTCTGCACTTCCAAGAACTGCTCGCTATCAGTCACCATTTCTGTTTATCATGACCATACTCTTCTAGTCCTAACAATAGAGATAAGAGGACAAAAATAACTCTTTTGGCTATGTCTGTATTCAGAAGTGTGAACATAAAAGCTGGACCAAGAATGCTGTGTTTCAAAACAATGGGAAAAAGCATTTTGTGTATATATAGAAGGGAACTAACTATATGCTCACACATTTAATGTTCATGGTGTGTCTGAGCTGACAGGTTGCAACTTAAGGTGCTCATGATCATTGACATAGATGGCTTATACCTTCACCCACGTTTTTTTCTTCCGGAATCCCAAGTGATCTCTTTAATAATGTAGATTCATTGGTATTTACTGGGTTACGGAATGTGCAAAGGTACTGGGGCACAGTGGTAAGCAAGGCAGAATGTTTCATACCTTCAAGGGGCTGACAGTCAGCTTGTACAGGTACCACCAACCCCTCACACTCGGCATGACCTGGAGCATGTGTCTCCCTCCCACCTCCCGAGTTATCTCAGTGTCCGTGATCAAAAGCCACTTATCGTCTGATTAGCAATCTTCATTCCATCTGCAAACTTAGTTCTCTTTGGTTATGTAATGTTTACATATCCAAGGATTGGAACCCTGACATTTTGGGGGTCTATTTTTCTGTCCACCGTAATAGCTGCTTGCAAAATAGTTTATTATCCCTTGCCGATTTGTGGATAACTCATGGGCTTCCCTGGTGGCTCAACTGCTAAAGAGTCCGCCTGCAATGTGGGAGGCCTGGGTTTGATCTCTGGGTTGGGAAGACCCCCTGGAGAAGGGAAAGGCTACACACTCCAGTATTCTGGCCTGGAGAATTCCATGGAATGTATAGTCCTGGGGGTCGCAGAGGCAGACATGACTGAGTGACTTTCACTTCACTTGGGCTCCAAGTATGAAGGTTGTAGGACTGATAATCGTATTTTCAATTAAGAGAAAAAAAAAGAAACTGTTTGCCAGAATATTCCTTACTCTGGCTGGTTTTGCTCACCAACTCATGAAAACATGGTCCCATTTGTATTTTCTCAACTGTTCTGGCAGTGCCTGTCTTGAATGATGTCTTCTACTGTCTCCTGCTTTTATTAACTTCTAAGTTTCAACTCTGGCCCCACTTCTTTTGGAAGCTGATTGGTTCTGCCCTCCTTGCTCTCTGTCTTCTCTGAAATCCTTTAGCTTTTTGACTCTGCAGCAATTACGTATATCACGTTTCATAAATATTTACTTATTGATTGTGTGAGTTTTGGCAGCAAGCCTTATGGGTTGGTTCAAAGTGGCTCTCAACAGTTCGTTTCCCTTCGGAAGCAAAATGTTATTCCACTGTTTCAAGTGCTTATCTGAAATGTTGTATGGTTTTGTTTATTTCAGAGACTTGAAGATAGAAAACTTGCTGCTAGATGAAGACAATAATATCAAGCTGATAGGTATGACTTTTTTTTTTAAAGCAAGATTATCCTTTAAGTGCTGTGTTGTCAATTCTCAGTTATTTATTTCTGACTTTGAAAATTACCATGGTCTATTTCTAATCCCCAGACAATACTTCTAGTTCATCTCCTTTTACCTGCAACATCTAAGCATGGTTTTGAATCATTTAAACATAAAACATGTTCTTAGGATTCTTCTAACTTTTGCTTCTCTGTTAATTCAGATGGAGCTGAACTTGTGGAGGGGTTCTTTTTACTTGAATTCACCTGAAAGCTTCTTAAGAAAAGGGGAACATAGTTTGGTTCAAAAATGCTGCTCTTAGCTTGGCCATGTTTTATTCCACTTTTCAGTGAATGTAGGGGCACTGAAATAATAGGGAATGCAGCTTACCTCCTCCTTTTCATGTCTTCGCTTTAGCCCCGTAGTACCAGATGATGGTACAGACTGAAACAGAGGGCTGCTTTAGAGGTCTGTGCCAATCAGGAGGAAATTCCAGGGTGGAGTGAATCATAACTGATTCACCACTAAGGGTCCGTAAGCAAATTCATCCCATGGGTTCTTCTCCAGATATATTCTACTTTTGATTACCTGTGTGGTTGCTCTTGGCAAAATCACAGGGCATCATGTTTCCAGCCAGATGTTAGCCCCATCTTTTACTCCTTTCTTTCTTTTCCCACCCCAAGTGCAAGTCATTTCTTCTGCCTCGAGGGCTTGAAAAGACTTTCTATTAGAAGAAAAGAGAAGGATTAACAGAACTTTGTGAATTTTAGCTTTTGTACCCAAGAAGGAAATTTTGTTTGGCAAATACTGAAAACCATCTCCAGACTCTCTAAAACACATCATTCAAATGACCAGTTATATTCCTTGGGATCCCAGATGGCTTCCAACCCAATAACAGGCAAGAGGCTGCCAGGCACTCCAGGCCTGGGTGATTAAGCATCATTGACAGGTGTTGATAAATACACCCATTATTAGGACATTAATAATTAAGAGGAAACCAATCCCCCCCCCCGACCCGAGGGATTTTTAGGATGTATTCGGGTTTTATTTATTTTAATTGGATGATAATTATAATACTGTGGTTCTTGCCACAGATCAAGAGGAATTGGCCATAGGTATACAGGTGTCCCCTGCATCTTGAACCCCCTCACCCCCACCCAATCCCTCCAGCTTGTCACAGAGCACTGGCTTTGGGTGCCCCGCATCACACATCAAACTTGCACTGGTTATCTATTTTACATCTGGTAATATATATGTTTCAGTGCTGTTCTCTCAGCCCACCCTCTCCTTCTCCCAGAGTCCAAAAGTCTGTTCTTTCCATCTGTGTCTCCTTTGCTGCCCTGCACGTAGGATTGTCGGTACCATCTTTCTAGATTCCACATAATATGCATTAATATACGGTATGTATCCTTCTCTTTCTGACTTACTTCACTCTGTATAATAGCCGCTAGGTTCATCCACTTCCTTAGAACTGACTCAAATGTGTTAGGATGTATTCTTAGAAGATTCTTGGATGATCAAATAATTTTTTTTCCTCCTTAAATCAGATTGTTTTACTATTGCACTTGAGTTGTCCTGAGAGCCAGGTACAGCAGCCTTAAACAAGGCAGACTCTGAAATGTCTGCAGGATGTCTTTTTGCTCCTGGTTTCCGAGGTCTGCAGCATTAAACAAAGGCACGTCCTGGTGGGGGTGGGGGGTGAGGAATGGAGGAAAGGAGATTTCTTTGTGGGTTCCCTGGCAGGGTGACCTGGCACTTGTCTTTGGAAAATGTGTGGGGAACAGTCACAGAGTTGCCCTGAAGCTGCAGAGTGTATAAGAGAGCAGACGGTGTGAAGGCTGGGTGTCCATTATGGTGTGAACGAGCGCACCCCACTCCGCTGCGCGCTGTCTGTGCCGAGGCCGGCGACCCCAGCACAGTGTAGGCCACTGCCAGGCGGTCCCCTTACCCGCCCAGCACCCCCATGCTGTTTCTGCCCTTCACTCTGCCTCTCTCTCTGCCCCTGCGTGTGTTTTCGCTTCTTTCTCTTCAAGTGATAGCCCTAGACAATCAACAGTGAGAGGGGAGAGTGTTGAAAAGCACAGACCTTTCCACTGCTGAGAAGATTCTGGAAGAACCGGTCTCTGTAAATTGTGGGTACATTTGCAAGTAGCTCACACCTTGGCTGGGCTTCCGCAGTAGCTCAGGGGTAAAGAATCTGACCGCAATGCAGGAGATGCAGGTTCGATCCCTGGGTTGGGAACATCCCCTGGAGGAGGAAATGGCAACCCACTCCAGTGTTCTTGCCTGGAAAATCCCCTGACAGAGGAGCCCGTGGGACAGCACACAGTTGGGCACATGAGCACACACACACACACTGGCCACATAATAAACCCTCTTAGAGGAGACCTGTACAAATAAGATGAAGACATGGCAGACCTACATTAGAGCCCACAGGTCCCCTGAGATGGGTAGGGGGACCCTTTAGATACCAGAAGCCATTTTAGGCAGAGTCATCGCCTCTTAGCTTGGCAGCTTCTGAACTGGTACCCAGGCAGGCATTGTAGCTCATCTGGACACAGTGGGCCATGTCAGAAACCAGGGGTCAGGAACCAGAATTCCCGAAACAGCTGCAAAGGAGGCTTTGATAACTGGGTGTCCCTTTGTTAGAACTTCTCGCTTGGCGCCCATTCTCTCCTGACCCGCTAAACCAAAGAGCCCTAATGAACGTGTGAATGGAAAGAGACATTATGCCATCCCAGAGGGCAACTGGGAACTGCATTTTGTTTAGCAGAATCTGCATTTCATCATTTTTTTTCATACAGAGTAGGTGGGAGAAGAAGGGAGATGTTTGAGGCAAAGAAAGCCCAGTGTCTTAGGTGTTTTCTTGCTTCTGAGTTAGGCAATTTGGATCAAATATCTCTACAGCTGCCCTCTTGCAACTTGAAAGCCCTTTGAACCTTTCCTTCAAAGGAATTACCTAGTTGTTTATTCAAAGGTTGATTATAGCTATTACCATTTTCTCTTAACAGTTTCTCTTTCTTTGAAATAATCTGATATAAATAAATTTACTTAAGCCATGTAAGCCACGGTTCAAGTTAACTAGAATTAACTGGAATAAGATTTTATTTAATTAGGATCCTTTCCCCCTTTTAAAAAAAGAAAGCAGTCTGATGTTTTTAGTTTAGTATAATCTTAAAGGGTAACAGCCACAACTTAAAATGATTTTGCATGTCAGTTTTCCAAGACAGCGTTTGTTTGGGTGTTTTTGAGATCCATTTCATAACTCTCAGAAAACTGAGTGATAATTGGCTTATGTGTATACCAAATCTAATTGAGGCAGACCCGTGTGACGTTACTGGGAGGTGAACTTGCCCCTAGTTTCACAATTCTAATTATAGGCATATGTGTGAAATTTTAATAATTACAGTTGTGCATGTGAAACACACTAGTTATTTCTCTACAATATATTTTACATTAAACCCTTTTGGCCAGGTCTACATAAGTCACTTAAAATGTAGATTTTATCTTCTCTGTCCCACAGACCTCGGCTCATTTATCTTTTTGAAAGTGTGCTTAAGACAAGGCCAGACGCCAGTGTTCACAGGCTTGCCTGGGAGCAAGTGAGGAATCTGGTCTCTTATTTCCCCCCTCCCCATCCCTGCCCTTTTTTAAGATCAAGCACTTAGTTGTAGCCCCGAATCAAGAGCTGAGGGAGTAAACTGAAGGAGTTAATGGAACCCTCAGAGATCAGGAAGTGAGACTTTTAGTTTATGGGTTCTCAGGAGACTGGGTCTCTAACATGACTATTTATAAAATTACTCTTAAAATGTTGGCCCAGTAAATATGTTTATTCCATGGTGCTGTCTCTCCATCTTACCATAGTGGGTGCTCTGTATGCATTGATTGTCTCCTTAAATTTCCTTTGGGAAATTTTTTTTCTTTTTAGAGATTTTTTTTTTTTTTTTGAGGTGGACCATTTTTTAAAGTCTCTATTGAATTTGTTGCCCTGTCGGTGGTGGTGGTTTCGTCGCTAACACATGTCCGACTCTTGCGATCCCATGGACGGTGTTGCTTTCTGTTTTATGCTTTGGAGTTTTGGCCACAAGGCATGTGGGATTGTAGATCCCTGACCCGGGATTGAGCCCGCACCCCCTCTACTGGAAGGTGAAGTCTCAACCACTGGGCCACCAGCGAATTTTAAATGGTCATTCGACTGAAAGCTCGGAATCATTTTTCTACTTCTGACCCACCTCCCAGCTCTCCCACTTCAGTGATACTACAGAGTAGGGCCTGAGAGCAGGGGCCCTCAGAGTCTCTAGAACAGAGATCTCCTCCTAAAACACGAATCCAAGAGAGCTGTGGGGCCCCCAAAAGGGCCTCCTGGTGCAAGCTGGGCTGAAGGGAAAGCAAATAGGGGCCTTTTGTTCTCCTGTTTGTGAAGGCGGGAGTGGACGAGTAGGGAGCAGAGGAAGACAGGAGGAGAGAGGTTAAGAGAGAGAAAACAAAACTCTCCCAAACAAAAGAAGAGTCAAGTGTGTGAACAGGCAGCGCTCCTGGTGGGTTTGCCCATCCCGATTTGGGTTCTGACTTTTCATTCCAAGCTTCAGCTGAAGAGTTTGGGTGACCTTCAGAGCCTTGATGTGTTTTCTGCCTGGATGAGGTTCTATTTAGAAATGCTCTTTCATTGCACAGCTTAACCCAACGATCGTAGGGGGAAATGTTTGTGGTGTATCTTGACCCGTGGTGTGTGAGTAACTTCATGGACTCACAACTCTGCCTTCCCGGCCCCCAGCGGGTTTTTTCTTTCATGAGCTTCCCTATAGCTTTCACAAGAGCCACGGCTTTGCAGGTGGAGACGTGTTAGCGTGAAGGAAAACAAGAAGTTAGATGTATGTCCTGCCAGTTGAGAAAGTGCAAGGTTTTTTTTTTTTTTTTCCCTCCATGTGGAGCCTGTCTCGGACCACAGCCCCTTTCTGTCTGAGCCCCATGGGCCAAGTCTTCTCTTTGGGGACCAGAACCGTAAATATTTACGTTGAAGTTCAAAGGAGGAGGCATGATCTTAAATCTGCACTCACCAAAGTTTGAGGAATGATATCAGATGAGGACCAGACACTAACTGCTCTCTAATGACCTGTCAGCTGCCCTATCTGTAACATCAAAATTAAACAGAGCACAGAGGGCATAATGGGCCCAGCGTGGCTTTAGATGCTCTGAGTGCTTCTTTCTTCTGCCCCCTGCCTTAATCACCCAGGATCCAAGCAGTGGATCATTGCTAGAGGTCATTTAGTCTACTTCTCATTGCTATTTTTCTGGCCTTTTTTTTTTTTTTTCCCAGCCAACACTCGGCATTGTCTAAATCACTGGGTGTATTTTTCCCCCTCTCTTCAAACCACCATATGTTGCCTCATGCATTGGGAACATTCTTTTTTAAGAGACTTGCATGCAATGAAAACATTCAGCTGAAAAAAGTCAACTCTATCGGGTGGGATCGCGTGTCATCTGGGGTGACACCGACACCCGCCAGAGAATATCAATCTTCCTTCGGCTCTTACCCCCTTGGCCACTTGGAAGCCAGCAGGCTGACTCCAGGGACTGTTGGCTCGTTTTCTCCTCCTGCCTTAGTCCTCGAAAGCAAGCAAGCCTGTCTTGTTTTCCTGGATGACTCATAACCCAAGAGTTGATGAAAATATGTTTTGGTTCAGCATACTTTTTAGCTCTCACTGGATTTGATTGTGAGGCCCTGCTAGAAAATATTTCCAGTTTGGCCGGGGAACCACCGCCTGACATTCTTCTGTCTTGAGACCCATATCCAGAGGTTACGGTTCACAGCTGCTGGGTTTCCTGGTGGATGCGAAATGATGTGTTAGCCCCAGAGAATGTTTCCTTTCCCGCTGCCTCCCCCCAACCTCCCTCCTTGTTCATGTCCATGGTTTTCTATATCTGAGCCGGTTTTGTCCTCCTCTTTGCAGACTTTGGTTTGAGCAACTGTGCAGGGATCCTGGGCCATTCCGACCCATTCAGCACGCAATGTGGCAGTCCTGCATACGCCGCTCCCGAACTCCTTGCCAGGAAGAAATACGGCCCCAAAATCGATGTCTGGTCCATGTGAGTTACTGAGCTTCTAAAACGGCTCTCTTATGACCTGTCTCCCTCCTACCGTCTGCACGGTCCCTTTCTGATGACATAACCTTTGAGTGTTTAATGAGCATGCATTATCAGCTCTGGGATATATACACAGTGATTCTTTGGGGGTCTCACTTTCCACCGCTGTTTCTGTCGTTTTTCCACCAACTGCCCCAAGAGGCCCTAAATTTAAATTCAACAAGGTGCAGGGGGGAGAAGAAAACAACCGAGCACTTGCCAAGGTGATTTTTGGTTTCACGAGTCGCCCGTGTCCTTCCCTGCTTTCCATGAGCATCAGCATAAATCCCAGCCTCAGCCCTGGCCCTGCACCCCACTGAGGGTCTGCCCACCTCTCCTGCCTCTTCACCCACTCCCCCCACCCCTCCCCAGCTGCTCACGGTTCTTCACACAAGTTGTCTTCTGTTTTGTCTTCCCTGCCGCTGGGCTTTGCAGTTGCTGTGTCTTTCGTTGAAGTGTAGGTGGCGTACAATATCGTGTTAGTTTCAGGTGGACAACACGGTGATCCGACATTTATATATATTACGAATTGACCAGCACAGGAAGTCTAGGAACCATCTGTCACCGTACGGAGTTACTGCCGTGTTACTGACTGTATTTCCTATGCTATACGTTACACCTCCGTGACTTATTTATTTTCTAACCGGAAGTTTGTACCTTTGAATCCCCTTCATCTATTTTGTTCCACCTCCCACCCTACCCCTGGCCCCGGCCAGCAACTCAGTGGTGCTTTCCCCTGAAATGCTGTTTCCCAGCTCTTCGAATGGCCCGTCCAGCTCCGCGTTCCAGTATTGATCAGTGTCACCACTGTGGAATCCGTTTCTTGTTCTGGGGATGCCTAGCACATGGCACGGATCCTGGGCTGGAGAGGGAGAATGAAGGAAGGAGGGGAGGAAGGATAGAGGGAGGGAGGAACGAGAAGAAGGAGAGAAGGGAGGGATGGAGGGCAGGACAGGCATTTCAACCACGTGAACAGAGGCTGGAGAGAATGAAAGTGTTAGTAGCGGGGAAGATCCCCTGGAGGAGGAAATGGCAACCCACTCCAGTGTTCTTGCCTGGAGAATCCCATGGACAGAGGAGCCTGGCGGGCTACTAGGGGTCACTAAAAATCAGACGTGACTGAGTGACTTAGCACGCGCTTATGGACTGTAGCCCACCAGGCTCCTCTGTCTATGGGATTCTCCAGGCAAGAACACTGGAGTGGGTTGCCATTTCCTCCTTCAGGGATCTTCTCTACCCAGGGATCGAACCCAGGTCTCCCACATTGCAGGCAGACTCTTTAGCGTCTGAGCCACCAGGGAAGCCCTAGAAGCCAGAGGGTCAGCGCTAAAGCCAGCAGAGGAAGCAAACAGAGGAATGTGAGTGAATGAGAGGATTGTAGAAGGTCTGGTTGGAGATTATTCAGAGGAACCAGAGACGAAATGAGAATCTGAGGGCACCAGAATCCCCTGAACATTCCAAGAAAGGGCCGGCTTGGAAGTGCAGCTCAGCTCATTCAGCCAGGGGGTGAGACGTTAGTGGGGGTCAGCCTCCGTTGCTGAGGCTCTGAGTCCACTGTTTCCTTTGATCCTCAGGACCACCTGTGAGGCCGGCTATTACCCTTTTTCACATAGACAGGAGGGTGGCTTGGTGGTTAGTGTGGCCCAGGGCCACTCAGCCTCTAGGCTGGGGAGCTGCGCTCAGCCCTCAGGGCTCTTCAAGCCTCAGGCTGAGCTCCAGGTTCCTCCTAGTTCACCAGAGGATGTGAGAAGGCTCCCGTGTGCAGCGGGTGCCATGTACAGAGGGTGCCATGTACAGAGGGTGCCATGTGCAGAGGGTGCCTGTGTGCAGAGGGTGCCGTGTGCAGAGGGTGCCGTATGCAGAGGGTGTCTGTGTGCAGAGGGTGCCTGTGTGCAGAGGGTGCCTGTGAGCAGAGGGTGCCTGTGGGCAGAGGGTACCTGTGGGCAGAGGATGCCATGTGCAGAGGGTGCTTTGTATAGCTGACTCACAGGGGACCCCTGGGGCAGGGGAGTGGTAGTAGGAAGCAGAGGCAAAGGGTGCTTCCTCTTTGAGGTGCCCTGGGTGATGTTACCAGCATTGCTACTCACAGACTCTTTTTATGCTGTGCCCAGACGGGCCTCAGAATCCTTCTCAACACAGTCCTCCAGGCAGCCAACCTCAGTGGATGAGAGTCAATACATAGGTGAAATCCATTCATGCTCTCCTAAGTATCTGGCATGTCATCTGCCCTTAATAGTTATTTATGTATCAAGGGGGGCTTCCCAGGTGGCTCAGCAGTAAAGAACCTGTCTGCCAGTGCAGGAGCCACAGGAGACGCGGGTTCAATCCCTCGGTCGGAAAGATCCCCTGGAGGAAGAAAGAAACGGCAACCCACTCCACTCTTCTTGCCTGGAGAATCCCATGGACAGAGGAGCCTGGCAGTCTACAGTTTGTGTGGGGTTACAAAGAGTCAGACATGACTGAGTGACTGAGCACGCATGTGCACATGTATGAATGGGTGAATATGAAAGTCTGAGTCTATAATCACTCTCTTTCCTCAGCATTTAAGGAATTATTTATGCTAAATGGAAACCTTTGAGAGGAATAGTTTGTGAAACAAAAAACAAAACAAAATGAAATAACAAACCCCCTCCCTCCAAAAAAATACCCAAAACAAACCACGTGGACAGTGGGTAGTCTGAAAGACCAGGGGTTCAGGGGTGTCACAGAACTGTGGTGATAGGGACTGGGCCGGGTGACAGCGATCAAAGGGAAGGAGAGCTTGGAGAGGAGGTGACAGTTTGCTCCTGGGGTCCTGCTCTCGAAGGCGCTGGACAGTACAGCGTCATCACTGGTCGTCATGGTGACGAAGATTGGCCTGTGTAAACGGGACCCTTTCTGGCCCATGACTAACAAAACAGGCATCTCCGCAAAGTCTAGAACTGCTGGTGGAAGGAAGGAAGGAAGGAAGGAGCCTGTGGCTGTCAGAGCTGTAGGAGACCACCCTGGCCTTATAACTGCCTGGGGCCTCTTGTCCTCTCCTGGGAACTCTGAAATGGAGACTGATTATTTATCTTGTGTGTAGAAAGGAAAATGAAGTATATGGACACTAAGGGAGAAAGGGGGAGTGGGATGGATTGGGAGATCAGGACTGACACTTAACACATGATTGATAGGTGTGTGTGTCAGTTGCTCAGTCACGTCCGACTCTTTGCAACCCCCATAGACTGTAGCCGGCCAGGCTCCTCTGTCCATGGGATTCTCCAGGCAAGAATACTGGAGTGGGCTGCCATGCCCTTCTTCAGAGAATCTTACCCACCCTGGGATCGAACCTGGGTATGCTGCGTCTCCTGTGTTGGGAGGGGGATTCTTTACTACTAGTGCCACCCGATGCTATGTATAAAATAGACAACTGATGGGAACCTAGAGTATAGCACAGGGGACCCTGCTTAATGCACTGTGGTGACCTGAACGGGAAGGAGATCCAGAAACGAGGGGATATATGTGTACATATAGCTAATTCATTTTGCTGTACAGTAGAAACTGACGCAACGTTGTAAAGCAACTACAGTCAAATAAAAATTAACTTTTAAAAACGAAAATGAAAAGCACAGGCTGCAAAAGGATCCTAGGGTCAGTATTAAGCTCAGACTTTGTTCCTGCCCCTTCTTCTGAGTCCCTGGACCCTGGAAAGGAATCCACGTTTAGTGACCGTTTTAGATGCTCCCCTTCTTAGTTTTGGGGCCCCGGGATTAAAATAAAGGGACTTGGGCCATTGCCACCTGCTGTGTGTGTCCACATCCGTCCAGTGGCTCCATCCAGGCAGAGGTGAAGCTTCAGAAGAAACTGTAGAAGAAACAGAGATGACCCGAGACTAGGATGCCTGGACCCTCGCCTCCCTCTTCCACCCTTGCTGCTGGCAGGACTGTGTCTGGGGCAGTGGGGCACTTCTCTGCTAACTTCCACTTAATTGCATTTTTCTTTTTTTTTTAAGATGATGATGTGTAACTGAAAGCTCTTGAAAGCTCTCATCAGGCCTCATTCTTGGTCATGATGCTGTCAAGCAATGTACACGAAAGCCTTTGATAAGTGATTATGTACTTTACAGACTCTGGGCTTCAGTTGATCCTGGCAATGCTCTGGAGGCCCATGGGGGATGTCCAGGTAGACCAGAAACCCCAGCCCCCTGAGCCCTCTGTTTTGGTCTCCAACATGGGGGGTCAAGGTGGAATAAATTCTCACCCTTGCTCAGCCACCAAGGACCATGTTTTGCTCTTTCTAGAAACCAGGTTTTCCCAGAGCAACTCTGTGTTAGCTGACTCCCTGAAACATTCCCTAGGGGGATGAGACCCCCATGATCCACACCTCATTCACAGGGATGCTATAAACTAGGCCCTTTTTAGAAGCTGTTGATAAAGCTTAAAAAAACAATAGGAAGCCATGTGAGCCACATGCTGGCTTATGAGAGATTTGTTCATTCGGCACATATTTGTGGAGCCAGGCACTGGGCCGAATTCCGAGTGCACGACAGTCTATGCGACTCCTGTAATGATCGTGGTTAACCCTTGCGTACCTCCCTCTGAGTGTTGGGCAGTGTTCAAGGGCTTTGCATGTTTTAGCTTATCTCATCTCGTCTGCCTCAGAAGTCTTCGGGAGAATGCTGTGTTGTCCCACTTTGCAGATGAGGACACTGAGGCGTGAAGAGCTGTAGACACTTGCCCAGATAACACAGCTGATGGGTGATGGGGCCAGGATGGGCCAAGGTGGTTTGCCTCTAGAGTTTTGCCTTTAATCGTCACTCTCTACTGCTTCTGCCATGTAGCTCTTCCTCTTGTAGGATTCTAGTGGGGCAGGCAGGCAGTTTTTTAAAAGCTGTAAATTCACTGCAGTAGCCTCTCTGGAGGAAGTGGGAGGGCTGCAGGGAACAAGGATGGGGGTGGCCTCTTGAGAAGACCTCAAAGCCAAATCTGAGGATGAGAAGAATCAGCTATGAGCGGAAGAAGATGTGGGCAGAGGCTCCAGGCAGGACAGAACAGGATGTGTGAAGGCCGTAGCGTGGGAAGGAGTGGGAAGGGGTGTGAATTTTGCCCTAAAGGAAGGGAGAGGCTATGGGACAGTTGTAAAGAGATGCAAAACAAAATGTTATGGATTGATTGTGTCTCTCCAGAGAAAGATATATATAAGAGTCCTAACCTCCAGGACCTCAGAATATGACCTTACTTAGAGATGGGGTCTTGAATGAGTTGAATGAGGTCATTAGGATGGGCTCTGTTCCAATAGGACTGTGTCCTCATATAAAGCGGACATTTAGATCCAGGGAGACACAGGGATAAGGCCATGTGACGATGAGGGCAGGGACCCGGGTGACCCATCTGCGTCAAGGAACTGCAGATGGCCAGCAAACCAGCAGAGGCCCAGGGGGCCGCAGGAAACAGACCCTCCCTCACTGCCCGCAGGGAACACCAACCCCGCCGACACCTTCAGCTCAGACTCCGAGCCTCCAAAATTGTGAGATGATAAATTTCTGTTATTTAAACTCTGCCCTCTCAGGAAAGGTCAAAGGTGAGTGAAAACTGACCGGTCCAGATCCCAAGAGCCAATCTCCTCCCAAGTGTGAAATATTTCCTTTATTAAGTCAAGTGTACTACCTGGCAGATGAACTGGACGAGCTGAAGTCTTGGTCATCCCTCATCCCCGCCCCCCAGTGGACTGTAAGCCTCCATCAGCCCCCCCAAGAGAGGTCATCATATGGTCAAATCATAAAACAGAAGTCTCAGTCCTTGCTGTGCCCCATAGGCAACGTATTATTGGCTATGTGAAAACCAGGAAGCAAAGAAACCCCCCAGTATGTAGAACTTCGTTCACATGATTGTGGAAAGGTCCCTGGAGTAAGAGAGGGTTAGCCTTGCTGCAGAAATACTTTTTGAGAGTCCTCTGAGTCACATTTGCTTGTGTCTGTTTGGGCAAAACAGATGGCCCAATGGCGAAGCCAGGGTCAGGAGGAGAGATATTTTCTACCCCTTGATGGAAAGAGTAACATGGAATTTGTGGTTATTTTAAAAAATGGAACACACTTATCTACTGCTATCTACAATCTGCCTGTAATGCAGGAGACTTGGGCAATGCCAGTTTGATCCCTGGATCAGGAAGATCCTCTGGAGTAGGAAATGGCAACCTATTCCAGTATCCTTGCCTGGAAAATTCTGTAGATAGACAAGAGGAAACTGGCGAGCTATAGGCCATGGGGTCACAAAGAATCGGACACGACTGAGCACGTGCGCAAAAACATGTTCTGCTGTGGATTGAATGGTGTCTCCCTCAAATGCATATGTTAAACCACTCACTCCCAATGTGATGGTATTCAGAGATGGAGCCTTTGGGAGGTCTTGAGGGTGGAGACTTCATGATGGCACTGGTGTTCTTTTGAGAAGAGCTTGCTTAGTCTCTCTCATGGGAGGACACAGAGAGAAGGCTGCTGCTGCTGCTGCGAAGTCACTTCAGTCGTGTCCGACTCTGTGCGACCCCACAGACGGCAGCCCACCAGGCTCCTCTATCCCTGGGATTCTCCAGGCAAGAACACTGGAGTGGGTTGCCATTTCCTTCTCCAATGCATGCATGCATGCTAAGGCGCTTCAGCCGTGTCTGACTTTGTGCGACCCTATGGACAGCAGGCCACCAGCCTCCTCTGTCCACGGGATTCTCTAGGCAACAAAACTGGAGTGGGTTGCCATTTCCTTCTCCAAGGTGGCTGTCTACAAGCCAGGAAAAGAAACCTCAGTGGAACTTGACCACGCTGGCATCCTGATCCAGACTTCCAGCCTCCAGAACTGTGAGAAAATTAACTTCTGGTGGTTAAACCACCCCTTCGGGTTATGGTAGTCAAGCTAAGACACTTGCTTATAGGTGACCTAGAAGTCTCACCTTTAAACCAATAAAGCATGTCAGAAGACACTGTGCAGAGATCAAATGTGGCTGCTCAGGTGGGTTAAATTCAAGAAGGCATCAGGGACTTCCCTGGCAGTTCAGTGGTTGAGATTTTGCCATTCAATGCACGGGGTCCAGGTTCAGCCCCTGGTTGGGGAGGTAAGATCCCACAGGGCTCATAGCCAAGAAACCAAAACATAAAACAGAAGCAGTATTGTAACAAAAAATTCAATAAAGACTTAAAAAATGGCCCACATAAAATTTTTTTTTTTTAAGAGAGGCATCGGAGGAGAGTTTAATCTGTTTCTGAGGGATGAAGTAGTTTGTCAGGTAGAGAAGAGGAGGAGAAACTTTCCAGGCAGAGGGGACAGTTGAGCAAAGGCAGGAAGGTATAAAAAGCCTGATTCCTTCTGCTCTTAATCTTGGAGAAAACACAACTTCAGAGCCTTCTTCAAGAGATTAATTACCCAGCACTTTGGGGCGTTGTGTCTGAGATGCTGGGTAGGTTTCTATTTGGTGCCCACAGCTTGGCTGGCAGCACTGGAAATGGAAAGCCCAGAGAGAATTTAATTTGAAAGGCTGTTTAACAAAAGTGGAAGTGGGGCCAGTTTTCTCCCCAGTCGGACACTGTTATTACAAAGCACCCCTCTTTATAGCTCTGAAACAACAGAAGGAAGAGTCCACTTCCAAAACCAAAAGCAAGCTCCCATTTCCAGACGTGGTTTTTTTGTGTGACCTTGACAGGTAGATGGGGCCTTTCTTTAAGACTTCTGACACTGGTTCAGGAAGAAAACCAGCTTGTCATTCAAAAAAACCGTGGGAAAGAAAACTCTTCCCCACCAAAGGGGCCCCTAGGAGACTCCTCCTCTAGTGAACCAGGAATTAACAATGGAAATGGAAAATGGTGAGCATGTGGACGGTGACTGCCACCATGAATTAAAAGATGCTTGTTCCTTGGAAGGAAAGCTATGACCATCCTACAAAGCATATTAAAGAGCAGAGACTTCCCTTTTCCAACAAAGATCCATTTAGTCAATGTTAGGATTTTTCCAGTAGTCATGTACAGATGTGAGAGTTTGACCATAAAGAAGATTCTCCATTGTAAGTCCTGCTCAGGAAGCCTCAGGTCTCACTTTGGGTTATAAGAATCAACAGCATTTATCATCCTGGAGATTCAGCCTAAACTGAGAGAGAAAAAAGGGGGGGTCCCATTTTTAATATCCTATTACATATAATATACAAGCTGGCTTAGCAATAAGCAGTATTTATAGGGTCTTAAAATTCTGAAAGAGATGGGAATACCAGACCACCTGATCTGCCTCTTGAGAAATTTGTATGCAGGTCAGAAAGCAACAGTTAGAACTGGACACGGAACAACAGACTGGTTCCAAATAGGAAAAGGAGTTCGTCAAGGCTGTATATTGTCACCCTGTTTATTTAACTTCTATGCAGAGTACATCATGAGAAACGCTGGACTGGAAGAAACACAAACTGGAATCAAGATTGCTGGGAGAAATATCAATAACCTCAGATATGCAGATGACACCACCCTTATGGCAGAAAGTGAAGAGGAACTCAAAAGCCTCTTGATGAAAGTGAAAGTGGAGAGTGAAAAAGTTGGCTTAAAACTCAACATTCAGAAAATGAAGTTCATGGCATCTGGTCCCACCACTTTATGGGAAATAGATGGGGAAACAGTGGAAACAGTGTCAGACTTTATTTTTCTGGGCTCCAAAATCACTGCAGATAGTGACTGCAGCCATGAAATTAAAAGACGCTTACTCCTTGGAAGGAAAGTTATGACCAACCTAGACAGCATATTCAAAAGCAGAGACATTACTTTGCCAACAAAGGTTCGTCTAGTCAAGGCTATGGTTTTTCCTGTGGTCATATATGGATGTGAGAGTTGGACTGTGAAGAATGCTGAGTGCTGAAGAATTGCTTCTTTTGAATTGTGGTGTTGGAGAAGACTCTTGAGAGTCCCTTGGACTGCAAGGAGATCCAACCAGTCCATTCTGAAGGAGATCAGCCCTGGGATTTCTTTGGAAGGAATGATGCTAAAGCTGACACTCCAGTACTTTGGCCACCTCATGCGAAGAGTTGACTCATTGGAAAAGACTCTGATGCTGGGAGGGATTGGGGGCAGGAGGAGAAGGGGACAACAGAGGATGAGATGGCTGGATGGCATCACTGACTCGATGGGCGTGAGTCTGGGTGAACTCCGGGAGTTGGTGATGGACAGGGAGGCCTGGCGTGCTGCTATTCATGGGGTCACAAAGAGTCGGACACGACTGAGCAACTGATCTGATCTAATAGGGTCTTAATTATGAGTGCTGATGAACTGATGCTCTCAAATTGTGGTGCTGGAGAAGACTCTTGACAGTCCTTGAACAACAAGGAGATCAAACCAATCAATCCTAAAGGAAATCAACCCTGACTATTCATTGGAAAGACTGATGCTGAAGCTGAAGCTCCAGTACTTTGTCCACCTAATGCGAAGAACTGACTCACTGAAAGAGACCCTGATGCTGGGAAAGACTGAGGGCAGGAGGAGAAGGGGGTGACAGAGGTTGAGACGGTTAGATAGCGTCACTGACTTAATGGACATAAATTTAAGCAAACTCTGGGAGATAGCAGAGGACAGAGGAGCCTGGCATGCTGCAGTCCATGAGGTCACAAAGAGTCAGAATACAACTTAGTGACTGAACAACAGCAACATCTTGGGGAATTCCCATTATTTTCAACAGTCAATGTTTTTGTATTTGGATCATATACGAACATCTCTAAAATAATTCACTTCTTCCCTTTAATCTATATGAATCAAATATCTATATCTTTATCTCCAATGAATTTTGAAATTTCAGAGACAAAAACTAAATGTTCATTCTGTTGCAGTGAACCTTTTTTTACTGTTGACTGGCTTTTCCTCGAAGTGGCATAAATGCTAATTAAAAAAAAACTTGAATGCAGATATACTTTTTAAATGAAAAGAATCAAAACTAACTTAATTTTCAAAATATTACAGTGCTCTCTGGAGAACTCTGGAGAGTCTCTAAGGGTAGGGAAAAGGAGAATGGAGAATTCTGTCCCCCAGAGATTGAGAATACAACATTTTTTTCACCAAAGCTGCTCTTGGCTCTTATGGGGCCATCTGGAGTGGGGGAAGCATTTGTGTGAAGACCTGGAGCTTAGTTGAGTGCCCTGCACAAATATCTAGGCCATCTTCCCAGGCACACTGAGTGGGAAAAATCTGTCCCAGTGCTGTCCTTTTGGGTAGACAAGTTGGCTGAGGGGCGCCGTCTTGTTTCTAGTTCTATCCCTGTGTAGACCTAGGCTTTCAGGAGGAAGAGCTGGAGAATTCGTTTCAGTCCCCAGAACTGTTTTGTAAAAGTACACCAGACACCACCAGCTACTTCCAGTACTCAAATCTGGAAGGATAGCATTTTGTCTCCATTCAGGCTCCCTTCAAATGAAAGATGGCAGGAGAAACAGGCAGAAAGAATAACCTGATGACTTCTTTTGGGTAGTTTAGAGCTTTTGCCTTTTTTTTTTTTTTTTGGATCAGAGAAAGGTTCATTGCAAGGCCATGCAAAGAGATGAGGTGGCTTATGCCCTAAAAAGCCTTGAGCTCCCCAAAGGGTTTTGGCAAAGAATTTTTAAAAGCTAGGTGAGGGAGGAGGGATTCCTCGGGTTACATGCACATTGACTTTTAGAAGAGAAACTTTCTTTAGCTTCAGAGATTTTTCAGTTACAAAATCCAAGACTTTTTGTTTTTGGAGCTAGCATGCACACTTAGAAGAGAAGAGGGAAGAAAGGAAAAGAAGCGGGGGGGAGTCTTAAAATCCACAAGAAAATAATCTTTTGCTGAACACAGACCATATAATGCTGTAGTAGTGAACTTCGTGATTTTCCAAATGGATGGATCTGTTCCCACTCTATTTTTAAGACCTTAAATTGGAGGTTGTACTGAAAGCTGATACTGAAATGTGGAAGGCTATTGCTTTTAGGCAGAGAATTATTTTTAATTTTTATGAGGCAGTTTCTTTCTCGAAGAATCACACGGAAGCAAGGCATGTCAACTGAAGGTTCTCTCAGCTTCCCTCTGGTGTAAGCTGAGCTGCCCACCAGCCCTGTAAGAACCAATATTCACTCCCTCCCTGACACCACAGCTCTGCAAATTACTTTGTCTCTTTTTGTTAAAGTTGCTGGTTGACTTCTCCAGGGACCTGAGCCCCTCGGTCTTTCCTTTCGGAGATGCCAAGTGATACCCTAGCTTTCCCTCCAGGGAGTATTTTTGTGTATTAGACTAAATATCAGGACCACTACTTGGCTCCTAATCTTTTAAAAAAATTATTTTCATTTATTTATTTTGCTGCACTGGGTCTTGATTGTGTCGCAAGGGCTGTAGAGTGCTGGCTACAGTAGTTCCAGCGCATGAGGTCTCTAGTTGTGGCCCACGGGCTTAGTTGCCCTTTGGCATGTGGGATCTTAGTTCCCTGACCAGGGACTGAACCCGAGTCCCCTTCATCGCATGGCAAGTTCTTAACCACTGGACCATCAGGGATGTCCCCTGGCCCCTGGTTTAATCCCAAAGATTCCACGTCTACTTTTCCCGGGACCCCTTCCTCTCTTCTTGCAGCTACCCTTCTGGTGCACTTTTTCTTTCTCTTTTGACATCACAGTATTCCACCCAGTCAGTGTCTCTGGATTGGCTTGCATCTGTTGGTGACTCACCCTTATTTCTCTCTGTTTGGAAGCCTTGAATTTTATTTCTTGTTGGCCTCCTTTGGGCTTCCCTGGTGACTCAGTGGTAAAGAATCTGCCTGCAATGCAGGAGATGTGGGTTCGATCCCTGGGTCTGGAAAATCCCCTGGAGGAAGAGATGGCAACCCATATCCAGTATTATCCCATGGACAGAGGAGCCTGGTGGGCTATGGTCCATGGGAATGCAGAGTCGGACCTGACTGAGTGACTGAGCACGCACGCAGGTCGCCCTCCTTCGTCCCGACATCTCGTTACTTTCTTTCAAACTCTTTGTGGTTCTTGGGGGCCCCATGTCTGCCAGGGAGAAGCGAGAAAGCCCCTGGGCCATGTTTCAAAAGACACATCAGGAAATTCTGAACGTGTTTTGAAACTTCTACTAATTCTGTGGGATTATGGAGGTTTATACACTGCATTCCACATTTCTCCCTTGGTATTCTCACATCCTTCCGAAATGTCAAAGGGGCTAGATTTTCCTTATCCAGATATTAAACATGTATGAAAACTCTAGGGGAGGGGGATTAAGATGCTCAGTCTGGTTTCCCTTTTCAAATGTACTGCGGCCATAGGACTATTAATGTAGATTTCCATTATTATTTGGCAATAGGGTACAAATATAATTGTAGCTTTTTGTCTCTTGTTTTTAAAAAGTTTTGTGATGAAACAATAGGTCACATTTATCAAGTACTAAGATTATGTCAGGCATGGCATTCAGTACTTTCTGTGGCTTAGTTCATTTGACCCCGATACGACCTGAGAGGTAGGGTCTATTATTATCCATATTTTATAGGTAAAAGATGCTGGATAGAGAGCTGGGTCTTCTTTACAGATTTATGACGGTTTTTGTTGATGATAAACTTCTCCGAGAGAAGTGAAACCTGGGGTGAATTTGGTCAAAGAAGCAGTTTGTTGTTGTTTAGTTGCTGAGTCGTGTCGACTCTTTGTGGCCCCTTGGACTGTAGCCCTCCAGGCTCCTCTGTCCATGGCATTCTCCAGGCAAGAATACTGGAGTGGGTTGCCATGCCCTTCTCCAGAGGATCATCCTGACCCAGGGATCAAACCTGAGTCTCCTGCATGGCAGGCAGGTTCTTTACCGTTTGAGCCACTAGGGAAGCCTACTACACAGATTGAGTATCAAAAAAACCACCTGCGGGAAAAATAATTTTGTTTAAGTACCAGACTCTTCAGCTTTAGATATGAGTGTCAGAGCGAGAATTAACGCATACCGAGGTGAGTGGGGACAGGACTGGCTGGTCCCACAGCTGACGGGTAGGAGTTGTAGACTCCGGCTCAGTATTTGAAGCCCTTGCCCATGCGTAGCGTTGCCCTGAATGGCCTGAGCTGCCTTAGGGGGCTGGAAGAGCTTGACTCTGAAGCTTCACCAGGGTCCCCAACAACAACCTTGTGGAGTGTCCCACGGGATTTCCATCCCCAAGAGCCATGTGTCCAAGACCCCTTTAAATGCACAAATGGTACAATTTGGAGGGCCCTCTTAGCTTTCTTGCTTTATCAGCCTCCAAGAATCCTCCAAGCAAGGATGGTTGGCTCTGCCTCAAACGTATCCACAGTGCAGCAGTGCATTGAAGGTTCTCAAACAGGTTAGTTCCCCTAATCCCCTTTTCCTCTGCCGCCAGACTACCTCTCCTCCCGGCTTCCTGGCTTCTGTTATATCGCCACCATCGTCCGGCTTTCCACGCTGCGTCTTGGCGTCTCCCCTTCAAATGTCCCTATTGCTAATTTTCCTCCTCTCTCTTTCTACCATATGCTGTCCCTCCCGTTCAGAACTTAATGAACAACGTGCCTCAGTCTGCTGGTCCCCATTCTGAGCCCCTTTCACCCACTTCATGCCAGATGACTGCTCTGCAAATTATTTGGCCACAGAAAGTTTATCCACCCAACATCTAGTCTTGTCTTGAGGATGGTGTTCCACTAAGCACACACAGGGAAATGCTGCTTTAAACAGTGCTGGATATGCTTTGTTCATTCTTACCTGCATTTCCTTTTTAAGAATTTAAATATTTATTTAGTTATTTATTTTGGCTGTGCTGGGTTGTTGTTGCTGAGCGGGTGGGGGCTACTGTCGTTGCGGTGCACAGGCTTCTCATTGCAGAAAGCAGACCCCAGGGCACTCAGGCTTCGGTGGTTGCAGCGAGTGGGTTCCATAGTTGTGGCACATTGACTTGGTTACCCTGCAGCACGTGGAATCTTCCTGGGTCAGGGATCGAATTGGTGTGCTTTGCATTGCAAGGCAGATTCTTAACCACTGGACCACCAGGGAAGCCCTTTTGTCTCCACTGCTTGGTCCACATAATTTATCCTCGTAACCAGTTGGCCGAGACAGATAAACTCACACACGTATACTTATCCCGAGAGGGCTCCCATCTTCAAGTACTTATTATAGTCGTCTCTCTCCCTTAATTGAACTCCTCTGGGGTCCAGAGCCGCAGAGGTCAGCATTTTCTTATCCCCTCGGCACTCACTACTTGAAACACTTGAACTTTTTTATTTGTTGATTTGCTGGTTGTCTGCCTTCACCCAGTTCTGAGTCTGAGATGGCAGCTCCTTGTCTGGTATCCCCTCCGGGGGCCAGCCATCAATACTGCTGCATGAGACTGAGAGCCAGCCTGCAAGCATTGAGAAGTGAATGATGCTGTATCCGTCTCCTTAACTCCACTTCGAGTTACAAAGCAAGAACTGGGTCTTAGCATACGCCTGCAATTCGAGAATGACTTCTAGCCGGAGCCCGTGGATTCTGGACCTGTCCCTCTCCAGAGTGCTGTAATTCAGAGGCACCTCAGTGGAACAGGCCCCACGGGTCTTCATTTCAATCAGTCTCATTGGATTTGTTTTGACTGGAGATCTTGTTGCCTCTTTTTTAAAACACTCCCCTGCGCGCTTTTGAGCACTCGAGATCTCGCGGCAGGCCAGGCATTTCACCCCATCAGGAAATCTCATCAAAATGATATTAGGTTTTGCACATCAGGAAAAGAAAAGTCCTCCAAGAGATGTTACTGTTCTCTAGTTTGGTTTTGGCTGTAGGTAGTGAAGCCCATTCGGAAGGCATTTTGACCACATGTGAGCTGGATGGCAGAATCTCCCAATAAAAAATGATACGAAAAATAAGAGTGGGAAAGAGATCTCCCTTCCTCCCCACCTCCAAAGGAATTTCTCTAGGTACAGGCCAAAACGGAATTCAAGAGAAGAGCGAAACACCAGTTTGGGTGTGAGACTTCTGTCTCCAAGGGCTGAGTAGTAGCCACGCGGGCTGGCCAGACTGTGACTTGCCCTCCCGTGGAGCGTCTTGCCGTGTATGTTTTTGATCTGGCCTCCTCCAGGCTCCACCTCATAAACTATACTTGAAAACTGCATTATGGCGGAACTACTTTTATTCGAGGTTCCTACTTACACAGGCATTTTTCACATCATTTGGTCTGGACTTCCTTCCAGAAGAAAAGGACATAGTTTCCCCTCCTTATGGGGGTAGCTTCTGAAGCTCTTTATTTACTTTCTAAAAGTTGATTAATTAATTAATTTTTTGGCTGTGCCCCACGGCCCGTGGGATCTTAGTTCCCCGACCAAGGATCAAACCCATGTCCCCTGTAGTGGAAGCATGGAGTCTTACCTCCAGGAAAGTCCCTGAATTTATTCCTTTTTAATTTTAATTTTGGAAGATAGTTGATTTACAATATTGTGATATTGTGTGTGTGCAGCAAAGTGCTTCAGTTATTCAGATACATGGATTCATTCTTTTCCAGATTCTTTCCCATAGAGGTTATTACAGAATATTGAGTGGAGTTCCCTGTGCTATAGAGTTGGCCCTTGTTATAGGAGTGTGTGTATGTTAATCCCAAACTCCTAAGTCATCCCCCTGCCTCTCCTCTTTGGTAACCCCACGTTTCTTTTCTGAGTCTGTCCCTGTTTTATAAAAATAGGTCATTTGTGTCATCTTGACGCTCTTTAAACCCCTGTTGTCACCACGGTCCGACTGTCCGCAGCTGCGCTTTCGCTCGTGCCTTTCACACCTCCTGTCTCAGCGCAGAGCTGAGCGCTCGAGGAATGGCCGAGCGGCGCCGAGGTGGACGCGGAGGCGGCAGGACCCAGCTTCCCCACGCCCCTGGCCGCTCTGTCTTCTTCCCGGCTCGTCTTCCGGTCTCACGTCTGGTGTGTCTCTCCTTCCAGAGGTGTGAACATGTATGCCATGCTGACCGGGACCCTGCCTTTCACGGTGGAGCCTTTCAGCCTGAGGGCCTTGTACCAGAAGATGGTGGACAAGGAGATGAACCCGCTCCCCGCCCAGCTCTCCACAGGTAACGCACCTGCCGCCCCAGGGTCCAGGGCCGCTCTCCGACCTCCGGAAGCAGTGTGTCTCCTGCAGCTTTGGGGTCTGGACGACCCTGTCACTGCCCTGTCTCTTCCTAGTATGAAAACGAAGTCTCCAGAAACGGTTGGGTTTCCCATCTCTAAGGACACACTTCGCTTCATCGCCTCTGAGTCCTTTCCTTGTCCATTATAATCCCGACCCCCTAACTTCCTCCTTCCTCCTCCTGCACACAGTACACACCTATCAAAAGGATCGTATAGTCTCTCTTGGAAAAATAATTGCAGACTGAATTGTGTTAAAACTCACCTCATTATAATGTTGACTCGGAAAAAAGAAGGTCGATCATCACATTTCTATTGTGTGTTCCTTAGTCAGCTCACTGTAAAGAACTATTAGTTTCATTTGAGTTTGTTCTGAGATTTGTTTAGCAATGTGAGTTTCCAAGTCTGTTCAAAAGCTTTTGAATATATATGGGTTCGGTTACGTGATTAGACCAAATCCTCAGGTGTGTTTGGAAATTACTCTCAAACTTTAGCTGGTTCACATTTCAGTAAACAGTTCATATTAAGATTTGGTTTCAGATCCAGGAAATGACTGCAATTTGTTCTCTTGTTTGGTTTGCAATTCACTTCAAGTTCCTGGCCTCGGCTTGGCCTTGATGGTCATTTAATTGGCTCCTTAGAATAAACTCAGCTTCACTGAGATAAGGCATGTGGCCAGAAAAGAAAAAAAGGAGTAATTATTTGATTTCAACTTATGACACATGGTTCAAATATGGCATTTTTGTTTGACTACTATTAGGCTTTTGGTGTGTTTTTTTTTGCTTGAGTTTATAAAGCATCCATGAAGCTGACCTAGAATTTATGCTTGCCAAATGACACCCAAGCTGAAATGCATTCTTCTGTAATTATCTAATTCGGTTCATTCTTTCACCTCTGCCGAGGCGTGTTGAATCTCTGGAGGCTGAAAGCAAAGCAGGCATTATGTACTTGGGAAGATGAGTTACGTTTCTGTTGTTATAAAAGGAATAGTTCTGCATTGAGACCTGTAACTCGTGGAGTTAGAAAGGGTGCAAAATGTTGATCAAATTGTTTGGTTTAGGTTTTACAGCTTGCCAAAATGTTGAAAGTGCTGCAATGGAAGCACATTCATTCGTTCATATTTCACATTTATTCACTTATTCCACAAATTGATCCTGGGCATCAGCTTGCTGCTAGAGATGTTCTAGGCCCCAGGAAGACAAAACAGTCTCTATCCATGTAGAGCTTACATATCAGCAGAGGAGGCAAAAAATAACAGATAAACACTTGTGATGTTTAGTAGTTTCAGTGTTCTAAAGAAAATTAGAAAGAGGCTTCCCTGGTGACTCCGTGGTAAAGAATCCACCTGCCAACGCAGGAGACACGGGTTCAATCCCTGGTCCAGGATGATCCCACCTGCCTCAAAGCAACTAAGCCCCTACACCACAACTACTGAGCCTGTGCTCTAGAGGTGGAAGCCGCAGCTCCTGAGTCCATGCACCACAGCTCCTGAGTCCATGCACCACAGCTCCTGAAGCCCACACGCCATAGAACCTCTGCTCCACAAGAAAGACAGGCTTGTGCGCTGCAACTAGAGAAAAGCCTGTGCAGCAATGAAGACCCAGAACAGCCAAAAATAAAGAAGATAAACCAGGATAAGGGGACAGAGAATAAAGATACAGTTGGGTTTTTGTTTGTTTTTTAGCCACTCAAGGTTTATAAAAAACTTTTTGTTGTGGCATAAGCGTGGACTCATACACAGTTGTGAGAAATCACGCAGAGGTGTGTTTGTGCTTCACCCAGTTCCCCCCGTTGATAGGCTCTCAAGTAACTGCAGTTTAGGGTTGCCACTAGGACGCGATTAAAAGCCATTGGCCTTATTCGGACGAACATGCACTTGTGTTGGCGTGTATTGAATTCTCTGCAGTGTCACACCACATGTGTAGATTCATGTGATAATTAAGTCAAGATATGGAACAATTCCATGACCAGAATTCCTTATCTTACCCTTCTATAGCCTCAGCCAGCTCCCTGCCTCCCACCTTGCCTAACCCCTGGCCACCACTAACCTGTTCTCCAATTCTGTAATTTTGTCTTTTCAAAAATCCAATATATTTGTATCTCTTTTTTTCACTTAGCATAATTCCTTTGGGATCCATCCAAGTCATTTCACACACCAGTCCTTTGTTTCTTTTTCTTGCTGAGTAGTGGTCCATGGTATAGATTTACCATAGTGTATATATTTACCCACAGAAGTATATTGAGTTGTTTCCAGATGCTATGAAGGAATCTGCTGTCAATATTTGTATACAGGTTTTGTGAGAACATGTTTTCGCTTGCCTGAGTGAAATAGCTGGGTATTATAATAAGCGTATAATTGGTTTTGTAAGCAACTGTGACATTTCTGTTCTGAGTGGCTGTACCACTTTGCGTTCTTTCTAGCAAGGCATGAGTGATCCAGTTTCTCTGCATCCTTGCCAGCATTTGATACTCTCACTTTTTAATTTTAGCCATTCTGATAGGGGTATAATGATACCTCATTGTGGTAACAAATAAGATTTAACACAAATAAATGCAGTCTTTCAAGGTAGTCTCTTTAAGAGTTATATAATCATAGGACTACCATCTTTCAGAGTGATTTTGAAGTTCCTCTTATTGTTCAAGCCTGTTTTGTCTAAAGTGTCCCAATACAAAGAACAATAGGAGGTTGTTTCTAACTTCATGCCTGGAAAAAGCAGACAGTGTTCACTTTGAATTCCAGTGAGACCCTGAAGAGCTAGAGCTGCTTCTCATTGTACTAGTCAGGATAGCCTAGGTTATGCTACAGTAACAAATAGCCCCCTGATCTCAGTGGCATAAGACAACAAAGATTCTTTTTTTCTTGTTGCTTGTGCCATGTAGCATGCAGAATCTTAGCTCTCCAAGCAGGGATTAAACCCATACCCCCTGCCTTGGAAGCTTGGAGTCCTAACCACTGAACAACTAGGGAATTCAACCGAGATTCATGTCTCATTCATGCTACGTATCTGTGGAGAGTTGGATCAAAGGTTGAAGGGTTCTGCTCATTCTTGTCAATCAGGCTCCCAGACCACTGGGGCAGCCACTATTTCCAATGTGTCTGATCCGTGCAGAGGGAACCAGAAATCTAGAAGGTCTCTTTGCAGCAGTGAAATCTCCCACCAACATTCCACTCATAACTTGTAACTTTCTAAAACATTTCACATGGCTTCACCCAGCTAAAGGAGCTGAGGAAATGCAATCCTACCATGTATCTGGAAGGTGAAAAGCCAGAAATATCTGATTAAGCAGCATTACTCGTGTGAGCCACAGGCTGTGGGAGGAGGGGGTCCCTGACATTGGCACTGGGGTGTTTTGGGCAGCAGGGCAAGGACAGGCGGACTAAAAGCACAAGGAAATCAGTTTCGTTGCTTCTGAACCAACCTTGTTTTTATCCCAGTACTATTACTCAGCATTAGCAGACTAGGCTCTAAGTGCCTTCTTATTGTGACAATTAAATTGCCTTCTTATTGTGACAATTAAATTACCTTCAAAGAAGTAAAAGTTGCACCCTGAAAATATCTTTTTTTTTTTTAAGTCGGAGGGAGCAAAAGAAATATTAGAAATGTTCCAAGCAATTTCGGTATGATTGGAGTTGATATGCAGTCTCACGTAGCTCTTGCTTGGAACAGACAATTTTGACTTTGGCCTTAAACTCTGAACTGAACTTAAACTCCGTGTGTGCTTTTTAGAGATCTTCATATCTGTACAGGACCTTATAGTCTTGATTGGTCAAGCATGAACAAGCATGAAATGCATTTTTATATCTGATTTTATGCATTTATATATCTGATTTTATGATATAGGAATGTGGACATCGCCCTCCTCCCCTTTTGACTTCCCTGATGGCTCAGTGGGAAAGAATCTGCCTGCAATGCAAGAGACCTGGATTTGATCCCTGGTTTGGGAAGATCCCCTGGAGAAGGGCATGGCAACCCACTCCAGTATTCTTACTTGGAGAATCCCATGGACAGAGGAGCCTGGTGGGCTACAGTCCATGGGATTGCAAAGAGTTAGACATGACTGAGCTACTAACACTTTCACTCCCCCCTTTTATTCTCTTACTATTCCAACACAGAGGGTTAAAGCCTAAGATGGGTAAGTGTTTCAGTTCAGTTCAGTTCAGTCACTGAGTCATGTCTAGCTCTTTGCGACCCCATGGACTACAGCACGCCAGGCCTCCCTGTCCATCACCAACTCTCAGAGTCCACCCAAACCCATGTCCATTGAGTCGGTGATGCCATCCCACCATCTCATCCTCTGTCATCCCCTCCTCCTCCTGCCTTCAATCTTTCCCAGCATCAGGGTCTTTTCAAATGAGTAAGTTCTTCACATCAGGTGGCCAAAGGATTGGAGTTTCAGCTTCAGCATCAGTCCTTCCAATGGATATTCAGGACTGATCTCCAATAGTAAGATATGTAAATATCTACCCACCTCAGGCTTTAACGTTTTGTGCCAGGTTTGTGCTATCAAGCATAGTGTGGGCACATAGTGGTTGTTCAGGGAATCTGAGTCCCTGGCCCTTGTGTTAAAGTGTGTAGTCTGGGAAGCCAGCCCACAGACTCATTTGGCTACTCAGCTATGAGATCTGGCCTGATCCAGTAGGGCCCAGAACTGCACCTTCGATGCTGAGGAAGCTCAGGTCATCTTCTCTGGTTTATAGAGTGAAGGACATCAGTTCTGGGGATCAGCCTCTGCTTTCTGTCAGCCCCCTGCTTTTCCAGCTCTTTGTTATTTGCACCCCAAGTTGACCACTTCTCCTTCCACCATGCTGGCCCACCCTCATCTGTGGTACCGTGTGACACCAGTTTCTTTACGTCCCAGAATACTAGCTTCCAGCAGCAGGAGTGGCTGCCATTTATTGAATGGCCATGGGTAAGTGCTTTTCATAGTGTCTTCTGTTCTCATAACAACTCTGTAAGTTAAGCTCTATTATTCCCAAGTTATCAAGGAGGAAACTGAGTCCCAGCAAGATTATATAGCTTCTCCAGTTTTTATTTACTTCCTCTTGACCCCCAAATCTGAACTTCCCTCCTGTACTCGGTTGCTTCTTTGAAAGTGAAAGTCATTCAGCTGTGTCTGACTCTTTGCAACCCCATGGACTATACAGTCCATGGGATTCTCCAGGCCAGAATACTGAAGTGGGTAGCCTTTCCTTTCTCCAGGTGATCTTCCCAACCCAGGGATGGAACCCAGGTCTCCCACATTGTAGGCAGATTGTTTACCAGCTGAGCCATGAGGGAAGCCCAAGAATGCTGGAGTGGGTAACCTATCCCTTCTCCAGAAGATCTTCCTGACCCAGGAATCGAACTGGGGGGTCTCCCGCCTTGCAGGCGGATTCTTTACCAACTGAGCTATGTATGAAATGTTGCTTCTCTATTTTTCCTTACTTTATTTTGTGTAAGATGCCCCCCTCCCCTCCCCACTGCAGATTTAGCAGTGTTATCTGTTGTCCTCATGTTTTGAGTAATATCAAAACCGAAATATCCAAATTGAGAATGTGCCATTTTATTAAGTGTCTCATTAACACATCTTTATTAATTTATATCACTCATACTTGTAATAATCTCTCCATATCTACTGTATAACAACACTTTTTTTTAGGTGAAGTTGGAAGAATTTTTGCCAAATTTGAGCTGAAAAAGAGCACAGTGTTATTGCCCTTTGAGTCTGCTCTGCATGCTTTCCAAGAATCGTCTCTCTTCCCCACCATGTAGTTCGAAAGCTTAAGCTGTTGGGATCTTTCCAATTCTGGCTTCTAGACAGTTTCTCTTTGTGCTTGTTGGTGCTTGTACATCACAGAGTCGTGAATGCCTTTCACAGCTTCCATGTTTTCCTTTTTTATCACTACACCTCAAGGAAGGCGTTCTGAACGCATTCCAGATACTCACTTTAGATCAAGCGGGTTTTGCACCATGAAGTCACTGAGGTGATACTAAAGGCGGGATGTCAGCATCTGCGAGGGACGTGTCAGTGCCAATTGATTTTACGTGAAAAGATGCTCAGCATCACTCATTAGAGAGATGCAAGTCAAAGCGACAATGAGGTGTCCCCTCACACTGGTCAGAATGGTCATCATCAAAGAGTCTACAAATAATAAATGCTGGAGAGGGTGTGGGGAAAAAATGAACCATCCTACACTGTTCGTAGGAATGTGAATTGGTGCAGCCACTATGGAGAACAGTATAGAGGTTCCCTAAAAACTAAAAATAGAGTTATTACCATGCGTGCATGTGTGCTGGCACTTCAGTCGTGTTTGACTCTTTGCGACTCTCTGGACTGTAGCCCACCAGGCTGCCATGTCCATGGGATTCTCCAGGCAAGAATACTGGAATGGGTTGCCATGCCCTCCTTCAGGAGATCTTCTCGACCCAGGGATTGAACCTACATCTCCTGGGTTGCCTGCATCATAGGTGGTTTCTTCACCCCTGAGCCACTGGGGAAGCCAGAATTACCATATGATCCATCAATCCCACTCCTGGGCATGTATCTGGAGAATACTCTAATTTGAAAAGATACATGTTTGTAGCAGTACTATTTACAATAACCAAGACAAGGAAGCAACCTAAATGTTCATTGACAGATGACTAAAGAAATTGTGGTACACACACACACACACACACCCTGGGAATGCTACTCAGCCATAAAAAGGAAGGAAATAATGCCATTGTAGCAACTTGGGTAGGCCTAGAGATTATCATTCAAAGTCAGACAGCTAGAGACAAATATCATATGATATCACTTATATGTGAAATCTTAAAAGAATGATTTAAATGAATTTATTTATAGAACAGAAACAGATTCGCAGACATGGAAAACAAACTTATAGTTACCAAAGGGCAAGGAGGGAGGGATAATTAGGAGTTTGGGATTAACAGATATGCACGACTATATGTAAACAAGGTCCTACTGTCTAGCAAAGGGAACTATAGTCATTATATTGTAATAAACTATAATGATGAGAATCTAAAAAAGAATATATATAGATAGGGTAAAAAGGATTTCCGAGAAGCCTCAATCATCAAATAATTGCTGTTGCTGCTTTCTCCTGGGAGCTGATGGTGAAGGAGCCTCTGGTACGGGTGAGATCTCTCTCAGCATCCCACGGGCTGCAATAGAACAAAGAATTTGATGGCTTCACCTGCCTCCTGGGGCTCTTTCCCAAGGCACGGGCTCATGGAGCTCACACAAGCCAGCCCAGGCTCCAGAAAGCTGATGCTTGGAGGAAACAGGTTTTGCACTGGAGGAGTGTGTACCTTCTGTGACACGGGGCGCAGAGAGGGACCACACCCTGGGTGGGTCATCCCTATGCCTGGCTCTGAAGACCAAGCGCTAGCTTAGAAGTGCTGGGTGGGATGTGTGGCCATGGCCCCCACAGCTTTCCAGAACAGTGGAAAATATTTTTATGCCTTTTGCTCATGAGTCATAGGGATATTCAAGACCCTCACACAGACTTCAAAGAGCTCCAAGGATGTTTTCAAAGTCCTTTTTGGATACTAATGCAATATTTGTGATGTCCAAAGAAAGAAAATTCACTGGTAGAGATCTGAACTAAAATTACTTGTGCTCATCAGCAATTTGTGATGGTGCAGAGTGCTTGGTTCTGAAAATAGAACAAAAACTCACATCCAGTCTGTTCTTAGCTCTTCTGGGTAATCATACTCTGAAAAAGCCTGGGTTGCTGTTTAGGTCCTTTGAGGGTAAGCAACAGAGATGTCCAGTTTTCTGTTGATGGATGGAGCTGTGTTCCCTCCCTGTGAGGCCAAACTACGGTAGGGGTAATGGCAACCTCCTTCAAAAGGACGTAGGCCAGCACACCATGGCTCCTGGAACTCTTGTATTCAGTGCCCCTGACCCGTGGCAGGCCAGTGTCTTCCCGTGCGTCCACTGCAGACTCTTGGACACTCACAGGTAACTCTGGCTCAGTGTCTTGGGTCAGTGCTCCTTTCTCCTGGGTCCTGGTGTGCACAAGGTTTTGTTTGTGCTTTCTAAGAGTCTGTTTCCCTAGTCCTGTGGAAGTTCTGTAATCAAGTCCCACTGGCCATCAAGTCAAATTCCCTGGGGGTTCTCAGCCCCTTTGCCAGACCCCCAGGTTGGGAAGTCTGTTGTGGGCCCTGGAACTTTTGCAGCAGTGAGAGAACTTTTTTGGGATAACTGTTCTCCGGTTTGTGGGTCGTCTGGTTGGCGGCTCTATGGTGGGGCTGATGGCGACCTCCTCCAAGAGGATTGGAGCCATGCTGTGCCTCCAAGGCCTGCTGTAGCCCGAGCCCCTGTCCCCATGGCAGGCCACTGCTGACCCATGCCTGCATAGGAGACACGCAAACACTCAAAGGCAGGTCTGGCTTAGTCTCTTGTGGAGTCTCTGGGTCCTGGTGCACACAAGCTTTTATTTGAGCCCTCTGAGCGTCTGTGGTGGGTATGGGGTTTAATTCTAAACACTGTTTCACCCCTCCTACTGTCTTGTTGGAGCTTGTCCTTTGCCCTTGGATATGGGACATCTTTTTTTGGTGGGATCCAACATTCTCCTGTTGATGACAATATTAGTCAAGAAGATAGCGGAAAAGTACTTGTGGAAAATTCTTCATGAAATGGGAATACCAGATCACCTTACCTGCCTCCTGAGAAACTGTATGCAGGTCAAGAAACAGCAGTTAGAACTGGACACGGAACAACAGACTGGTTCCAAACTGGGAAAGGAATATGTCTGTATATTGTCACCCTGCTTATTTAACTTATATGCAGAGTACATAATGAGAAACGCTGGGCTGGAGGAAGCACAAGCTGGAATCAAGATTGCTGGGAGAAACGTCAGTAACCTCAGATATGCAGATGACACCACCCTCATGGCAGAAAGCAAAGAAGAACTAAAGAGCCTCTTGATGAAAGTGAAAGAGGAGAGTGAAAAAGTTGGCTTAAAACTCAGCATTCAAAAAACTAAGATCATGGTATCTGGTCCCATCTCTTCATGGCAAATAGATGGAGAAACAATGGAAACAGCAAGAGACTTTATTTTGGGGGTCTCCAAAATCACTGCAGCTATGAAATTAAAAGACGCTTGCTCCTTGGAAGAAAAGTTATGACCAACCTAGACAGCATATTAAAAAGCAGAGACATTACTTTGCCAACAAAGGTCCGTCTAGTCAAAGCTATGGTTTATCCACTAGTCATGTATGGATGTAAGAGTTGGACCATAAAGAAGGCTGAGCACCAAAGAATTGATGCTTTTGAGCTGTGATGTTGGAGAAGACTCTTTAGAGTCCCTTGGACTGCAAGGAGATCCAGCCTGTCAATCCTAAAGGAAATCAGTCCTGAATATTCATTGTAAGGGCTGATGCTGAAGCTCCGATATTTTGGCCACCTGATGCGAAGAACTGACTCATTGGAAAAGACCCTGATGCTGGGAAAGATTGAAGGCAGGAGGAGAAGATGACAAGAGGTTGATGACAAGATGACAAGAAGAGACAAGAAGATGCACAGAGGACAAGATGGTTGGATGGCAACACTGACTCGATGGACATGAGTTTGGGTAGGCTTGGGGAGTTGGTGATGGACAGGGAGGCCCCGCGTGCTGCAGTCTATGGGGACACAAAGAGTCGGACACAACTGAGTGACTGAACAATGACAACAGCAGAGATGTCTCAGAAACATCATTAACTGAAGAGTCTCCTGGTTTCAACTCATTATGCTCACAGTCTTTTTTTCTTTGACCAATAGATGTCCCGATTAAGCATCCAAATGACCTTACAATATAGGGAAATGGAGAGAAGGGAGGTGGAGGTTCCAACAAGAGAGACCCCTCTTTTAGAGCCCCATTTGCTCTTCAGAGCACTGAAGAACATTGTAGAAAAGATGTATTTGGAGACCCAGCTATAAAACTTAGAATATTAAATACCTCTCATGTCTGCTTTGTCATCTACACATATATTTTTACCCACTGCATTCTCAAAAGGAAATGGCCTTCCAGTGGCCTCATCCACTGCTTGGAAACCTATGGAGGGGTTACCTGGTGGCCTGACCTAGCAAAAGTTTTTCCTTTGGGGTTGGTTCTGGCATCAGAGTTAGCCCCTCTTGACAGCTTCATTTTTACCCTGCAAAGACGGTTGACCATAATACCCATCATTCTTCAAAGGACAGTTTTAAAAATGACAACTGAAGCCTGTGAGAAGGTGACAATTTTTATGACTTTTCATTGAAAGGTTAGATTATCTTGTTGCTATTGTTCAGTCGCCAAGTCATGTCCAGCTTTTTTGCAACCCCTTGGACTGCAGCATGCCAGGCTCCTCTGTCCTAGACTATCTCTCGGAGCTAGCTCAAATTCATGTTCATTGAATCAGTGATGCCATCCAATCATCTCATCCTCCGTCACACTCTTCTTCTGCCCTCAGTCTTTGCCAGCATCAGGGTCTTTTTCAGTGAGTTGTCTCTTCGCATCAGGTGGCCTAAGTATTGGAGCTTCAGCTTCAGCATCAGTCCTTCCAATGAGTATTCAGGGTTGATTTCCTGTAAGATTGATTGGTTTGATCTCCTTGCTTTGCAAGGAACTCAAGAGTCTTCTCCAACACCACAGTTTGAAAACATCAGTTCTTCGGCGCCCTGCCTTCTTTATGGTCCATCTTTCATATTTGTACATGACTACTGGAAAGACAATAGCCTTTACTATATGGATTATCTTAGGAAACTAAAAAATAGCTTTAGGGAAAAAGATTTAAAAAGTTTGGTGACCAAGCAAATTCAGATTAGTTTCCTCAAAGTTTTATTTGGTATATTGGAAATGGGATATCATGTACAAAATTACATAAAAGAATATTTTTTCTATTGCAAGGATACCATCACAGTGCTTTATAAAATGAGTATAAATAAGAAAACATCCTGGTCCCCAAACTCAAGCAAGACAGAGCCTCTTCATTTTCAGGGAATCCCTGGCAGTCTTTGTCCATATGACGATCTGCATATTCTCATGCTCAACAATTTTGGAGCCTGTGCCCTTTATGTGCATTATAAACATTTTCTTTAGTGTTGTATTTTTGTCTCCATTGTTATAATCTTAAAGGATGCACGTATAGCACAGGGAACTCTCCTCAGTATTTTACAATCATCTATGAGGGAAATGAATCTGAAAAAGAATCTGAGTCTTGGTTGTGGCATGTGTGATCTTTAAGTTGTGGCATGTGGGATCTAGTTCCCTTGCAAGGGATCAAACCCAGGCCCTCTGCATTGGGAACACAGAGTCTTAGTCGCTGGACTGCCAGGGAATTCCATATATATACAAGTATATACACATATATATGGTAGTTTAGACGCTAAGTCATGTCCAACTCTTTGTGACCCCATGGAGTATAGCCCACTGGGCTCCTTGGTCCATGGGATTCTCCAGGCAGGAGTCCTGGAATGGGTTGCCATGCCCTCCTCCAGGGGATCTTCCCGACCCAGGGATCGGACCTGCATCTCTCACATCTCCTGCATTGGCAGGTGGGTTCTTTACCACTAGTGCCACCTGAAAGGCCTATGTATAAATTCCTTAAAACCTACCTTGAGACCCAGCGTTGTCCTTTCACATTCGTCCGTTCCCCTTTGGCTCACCTTTAGTGGTAAACCACAAGAGAAAGCACAAGGGTTGGGGAAGTATGGTGTGTGGGGAGACCCACGCCAGTTCCTGCTTTACCACGTGCCAGATACCTCCTTGGACAGACATCTTGTACTCTGGATGGGTGGCCCCCCAAGATCCAGAAAATAGATGAGCAGTGGCCCGGGAGGTGTGGTGGGTCACCTGCCTTGGTCTGCCTTCAGCCTGTAACAGATGTGACACTTGCCCAATGTCTTCACAGGAGCCGTGAACTTCCTGCGTTCTCTCCTGGAACCAGATCCTGTGAAGAGGCCCAACATTCAGCAGGCACTGGCGAATCGCTGGCTGAATGAGAATTACGTGGGCAAAGTGCCGTGTAACATCACCTATCCCAACAGGTACTCAGTGCACGCAGAGGGACCCCTCCTCAGGCGACATGGGGCCTGTCTTACAAGCCCTGAATAGTTGTGGACAGGATGCTCTATGTGACTCAAGGGAAGGCCACATCTTCTCTTGGCTGCCCTGCCCCTCTGCACCCACAGGTCCGCACGTGGGGCTCCCCTCCGTGCACCAGGAGAAGTGTAGGTGGGGCCATCCCACGTGGTCATGCAGAGTGCACCCTTCAGGGGGCCCTGCCAGAGGGTACGTGGGGGCTGAAGTCCAGGCTACTCTCCCCTCCTCAAACCTGCTGCCGAAGGCCTCTGTCTCTCTTGAGTGGCGCCTCTTTCTAATTCACACAGAGGGACTGTTTAGACGAGCTAAGGCCTGAGTGAGCAAGTGAGTGTGTGTGTGTGTCTGAGTATGCCTGTGTGTGTGAGTGTATGTGTTTCAGTATGTGAATCTGTGTTGAGTGTATGAGGGTATGTGAGTGTGTATGTGTGTCTGCTGGAGTGTCTGTGAGTGTAACTGTTTGAGTGTGTGTGTGTCTGAGTATGCCTGTTTGTGGGTGTCTGTGTGTGAGTGTATGTGTTTCAGTATGTGAATCTGTGTTTGAGTATGTGAGGGTATGTGAGTGTGTATGTGTGTCTGTTGGAGTGTCTGTTTGTGTATCTGTTTGAGTGTGTGTGTGTCTGAGTATGCCTGGTTGTGGGTTGTGGATGTCTGTGTATATGTTTCAGTGTGTGAATCTGTGTTGTGTGTGAGGGTATGGGAGTGTGTATGTGTGTCTGCTGGAGTGTCTGTGAGTGTATCTGAGTGTGTGTATGAGTGTGTGTGTGTGTTCCACTCAAGAGCTGTCCTGCCAGCATCGGTTGGAATCCAGTGGAATTGCCCCCGTCCCTTCAAAATGATCCACAGACTCCTCTTCTGCCACCTCTTTGCTCTGATGTTTGTTTCAGCCCCAAGTCCCTGCTCTGAAATGTTGGGGGCAGGAAGAAAGGCGGGAAAGGCTTCAGCCCGAGTTTCCCTGTGCCGCTTGCTCGAGAAGGAGTCCATGAGGAAGCTTCCAGGCAGGAGCCCACAGTATGGAAACACTGAGGGACACCTTGTGATGGGCCACGTGTCCCCGAGTGGGGGTATCAACTACAGACTTGTAAACAAGCACAGGAAAATCCTGGGCTTCCCTGGTGGCTCAGACAGTCAAGAATCCGTCTGCAAGGCCAGAGACCCGGATTTGATCCCTGGGTCAGGAAGATCCCCTGGAGAAGGGAATGGCTACCCACTCCAGAATTCTTTCCTGGAGAACCCCATGGACAGAGGAGCCTGGAGGGCGACATGGGGTGGCAAAGAGTCACACAGGAAAATACTTCCTAGCACTTTTCCCCTACTCGTTTGACATACTGCTCACTAGTCTGAGTTAGGGGAATAAGGACCCCCTCCTTGGTGACTTTATTTTGTAAAAAAATTTTTTTAAGATTTTTTTTTTAATGTGGACCATTGTTTTTTAAAGTCTTTAATGAATTTGCTACAATACTGCTTCTGTGCTGTGTTTTGGGGTTTTTTTGGCTGAGTCATGTGGGATCCCAGCTCCTTGACCAGGGACGGAACCTGCACCCCCTGCCTTGGAAGGCGTAGCCCCAACCACTGGACCACCAGGGAAGCCTCCCACCCTTTGGTGACTTTAGAGCAAACGTGAAAACCCCAGGGGTCAAATACCTTCCAGGACTGAGACCAACCTAGAGTCCTCTTCCTTCAGACCTAGAGGGGCCTGCACATTCTAGATCTGAAGCCCAGGTGACGATGCAGGAGCCACTGAAGAAGGGGGACGCATAGAGCAGTAACAGGGCAGGGAAGGGGGTGACATCCGCCCAGGATGGTCTGGAAACAGGCCCCGAGCCCTATGAAAGCTGCAGCACCAGCTTCTCCAAACAAGAGCTCTGTCCTGGGGAGGAGGCTCTGAGGGGCTTCCGAGGGCGTGGGTGGACAGTGCTGGGACCTACAACCTGGCTCCTGGGCCCCATTGACACTTGCCTTGGCCAGAGAGAGCTGCCATCTAGAATTCTAGCCTTTGACTCGTGAGAGGTAATTTAAACAAAGTCTAGGGGACTTGGGTTACCAAGGGAACCTGGAAACAGACTGCTGGTTTCCAGTGTTGGCTCGATGTGGGCTAGTACCAGTAACAGACACCAGAAATATTAGCCCGACATGAGATGGAAAGCGAAGCCAAGGGGCCGAGCCTCATTACCAGGCTCACGCTGCCTAGCAGTACACAGCTCTGCTCTCTGTAAGGGAGCAGGCACCGGTGGCGGCCAAATGAGTCATTAACCTAATGTAATCACCACCTAAATGAGCAGACTCAACCCCCTCAGTGCAGCAGGTGTTGAAGGGCGTGAAGCAGCTATTAGAGATACAGCCCTCCCTCCTTGCCGGTTGCATCTTCATTCAGAGATTCATGCCCTGCTCATTTTGTCGCTTCTCCACGGGTTGTAAACAGCCTTTTGTAGATTAAATCTTAAATTCTAGGTACCTGTACTAGCTCTGCCAGTTTGGTCCTTTTTACATCTGGACTTGGTCAGAGGCATAAAGGCTGTTTAAGATCTAGTTGGGTAGATTGTAAAAATGATTGAGAACTTGCATATGAAGGAAAGCAGCAGCTCAATGCCTTCTCTAGGTAAGGCTCATTACTCATTTAATGAGGCAAATCAATGTCCAGTTTTTCGAGGCAAACCAATGTCCAATTTTTAAAGTAATGAAACCAGAAATCTAAACTATTAGAAAAGACACGTCTTCCTTAGTCTTTATTTTGAAAAAGATAGAATGCACAAAAAAAAAAAAAGTGCCCTTGATAATTATTTTTCTGATTTTACCAGGACACAGATAAACAAAATAAGAACATGCAACCGGAAAAAGGAATATTTTCTCTTTGAAGTCTATTTTATAGCTTCTCAACATATGTAGCCCCAGATTTAATTATTTTAGATGTTGTCAGTGTTTTACTGTTGGGAAAGAGAGAAAATAAAGGTCTCATGTTTTCTATCACTGTTCTGTAAAGCCTTCTGTTAATTCCTTCAAGCCTCTGAGTTGACCTGCAAGAGGCAAGAAGAAAATATCTTTAAAAAGAAACTTTTTATAATAAGTTCACGCCAGTCACTTACAGATGTCTGCTGTATACCAGGCTCACCTCTCTGTTCTGGCAGCAGACATTTTTTTCTAGAACAGACCTTGGCTGCCTCCTCCATCACCCTGCCTGGGACTGTCTCTCCACCTGGAGATGGGTGGGAGGGAAAGCAGATCATTGGTAACAAAGGACAGAATTAGACCACACTGGAATGAAATTGACTTTAATACATATTGACTCAAAATTGTACCTCGTATTCTAGAACACTTTTTAAATATTGTTTATATCATCGAAACTTGGAGAGGTAATACAAATTCAACAACTGATACAAGTATGGTTGGTGGTGGTTTAGTTGCTAAGTCGTGTCCGACTATTTGCCACCCCATGGACTATATAGCCTAGCAGGCTACTCTGTCAATGGGATTCTTCAGGCACTCAATATATACATTGCATGTTGAAAGCGTTCAAAATATTGCTGTTAGTCAAGAGCCAGTCTACATTTGGCAGAGCTCACCTGTTTTGGAGACAGTGGGTAGGAAGGGCAGAGACTGCTCACTTTTCTCCTCTCACCTCTGCCTCCAGCCCCACCCTGGTGGCATCTCACACCCAGAGCACACTCCCTTCCAGGCCCTGCTCCAGGTAGAGTGGAGCTATCCAAACGGCAGCCATGGATGATTGGCTGGGGTGGAGTCACAAAAATCATGATCTGATTGGCTGAAGGAGTGGCCATGAGGCTGTGGTCTGATTGGCCAACATAAAAGGGCAGTGATCTCATTGGCCAGGAGTGGGGTCAAGTAGGCGTGGTTTCACTGATCAAGGGCACGGCCAGGGGCACATGGATGTTACCAGGTGGTTTCAAACAGTTGTGTTCTCTTGTGTTAAGTGCTTTGGCAACATTCAAGTAATCGTATCCTTTTAAAACAGATGTTATTATTTTTAACCATTAATCATAGCAAGCCTACTCCAAACTGTTTCTAGAATTTGCAATTTTTGTAGCCAACAGGAGTGAGGAAGGCAGATTTTGTAGTTTCTCGGGCACCTTTTCTTTGGGTGGCACTTAGCCAGACCTAGAAGAGGGAGAGCTGACCTAGTTACAATAGCCAACAGACCCAGGTCTGCCGTTGCTGCCTTTGTGAGCTTGGCAAGTTGGTCTCTTCTTCTGCACCACTATAGGGTTGTATCCTGTGGTTTTTCCTAGTGTTATGGTTCTGCTGCTGCTGCTAAGTCGCTTCAATCGTGTCCAACTCTGTGTGACCCCAAAGACGGCAGCCCACCAGGCTCCCCCGTCCCTGGGATTCTCCAGGCAAGAACACTAGAGTGGGTTGCCATTTCCTTCTCCAATGCATGAAAGTGAAAAATGAAAGTGAAGTCACTCAGTCATGTCCGACTCTTTGAGACCCCATGGACTGCAGCCTACCAGGCTCCTCTGTCCATGGGATTTTCCAGGCAAGAGTACTGGAGTGGGGTGCCATTGCCCTCTCCAGTTATGGTTCTGAGGTCCCACCAAAAATGTCTCCAGACTCTGGCAGGGCTACAGAGCTTTCTAGCCAGATGTGCTTGCTTTCTGCTCACAGAGTATTGTCCTTGCCTCTGTCTTCAGGAATGTAAAATGTTGTATCTGATGACATACCTCCACTACCAACACATGTATTCCCTATGCCCTTCTCCTGCTTTCATGTTCTACATAGCTGCTACTTCTTGCCAGTGTGTGCCTGGACAAGTTACTTTCCTGCTGTGGGCCTCAGTTTCTTCATCTGTTAAATGGGGATAATAATGGTTTGTTGTTGTTGTTTAGTTGCTAAGTCATGACCAACTCTTTTGTGACCCCATGGACTGTAGCCCGCCAGGCTCCTCTGTCCATGGGATTTTCCAGGCAAGGATACTGGAGTGGGTTGTCATTTCCTTCTCCAGGAGATCTCCCCAACCCAAGGACTGAACCCACGTCTCCTGCATTGGCAGGTGGTTTCTTTACCACTGAGCCATCAGGGAAGCTCTGGTACCCTTTGTAAGACTGTCGTGAAGAATAAATGGATTTATTTTCTGTCTTCCCCATTGCCATGTAAACTCCATGAAGCAGGGACTTGAATGAGCAAATAAGTAGATATATACACACCTGGCATTCATTTTGGGGCATTCTATCCCAAGGGAGTTTATCTTCATATCACTCCTGTGTAGAAGCTTTAACCTGTCCTCTGAGAGCATCCAACTTCACAGCTGCATCCCAAATTCCCTCTTTGTGAACTTGAGAGCTCACATTGTTCCTTTAAACATGGTCTGGTCTGGCTCCTGAATACCCTTCTTTCCCAACCCAACATCCACCCAAACTACATGGGCTCTACCCAGTTCAATAAATACATTTTAAGGAAAAAAAATGTCAGATTGTAAAGAAATTTGGGATGAATAGGGAAATTGGAATACAGTCTAGATATCAGAGAATATTAAGAGATTTCTAAAATTTGGGGGATGTTTTGAAGGTATTATGATCCTGCAGGAGATGTCATTGGTTTTTAAAGATGCATCCTGAGGTGTTTAGGAAAAAAAGAAGTTTGTGATTTGAAATACTTTAGTAAAGGAAGAAAGAGGGAAGCGAAGGGAAGAAGGAAGGACAGGAGAAAGGAAAGGAAAAAAGAAAGGGAGAAAGAAAGGCAAAGTGCTAACAGTTAGTTCAACCAGGCACTCAGTTCAGTTCAGTTCAGTCTCTCAGTCATGTCTGACTCTTTGCAACGCCACGGACCGCAGCATGTCAGGCCTCCCTGTCCATCACCAGCTCCCAGAGTTCACCCAAACCCATGTCCATTGAGTTGGTGAGGCCATCCAACCATCTCATCCTCTGTCGTCCCCTTCTCCTCCTGCCCTCAGTCTTTCCCAGCATCAGGGCCTTTTCCAATGAGTCAGTTCTTCGCATCAGGTAGCCAAAGCATTGGAGTTTCAGCTTCCACACCACTCCTTCCAATGAACACCCAGGACTGATCTCCTTTAGGATGGACTGGTTGGATCTCCTTGCAGTCCAAGGGACTTTTAAGAGCCTTCTCCAACACCACAGTTCAAAAGCATCAATTCTTCTGTGCTCAGCTTTCTTTATAGTCCAACTCTCATATCCATACATCACTACTGGAAAAACCATAGCCATGACTAGACGGACCTTTGTTGACAAAGTAATGTCTTATTGGCTACACACATAGGGTGATACCCAGATGGCACTAATGGTAAAGAACCGCCTGCCAATGCAGGAGATGCAAGAGACACGGGTTCAATCCCTGGGTCGGGAAGATCCCCTGGAGGAGGGCATGGCACCCCACTCTGGTATTCTTTCCTTGGAGAATCCCATGGACAGAGGAGCCTGGCAGGCTACAGTCCATAGGCTCACACAGTCAGCCACGACTAAAGCAACTTAGCATGCACATATAGGGTAATTAGACTATTCCCTTTCTTTTGTTGTGTATGTTAATGGTTCATAATAAGAAGTCAAGTGAATGAATGAGTGGACTAATTGTCCACGAGGGAGCTCTTGAGTGTTTGAGGGTAGGAGGGGGTTTCTGTACTGCCATGCTTGTGAGCATCATTAAGGGGACCCCAGAGCCTCTCAGTGACTGGTTCTCTGTCCCTCCGTCGAGCAGGATTTCCCTGGAAGACCTGAGCCCCAGCGTGGTGCTGCACATGACCGAGAAGCTGGGCTACAAGAACAGCGATGTGATCAACACCGTGCTCTCCAACCGCGCCTGCCACATCCTCGCCATCTACTTCCTCCTAAACAAGAAGCTTGAGCGCTACTTGTCAGGGGTGAGTGGGGCCCTGTGCTGGTTCTCTCTGCTCTCTATGGGAAAAAAAAAAAAAAGAGAGAGCTCTGACACCCGAAGTGTTTCCCAGTGGCCGACACTTGATCTGAGCTGTTAATTGAAACTCATGTGAGGTTGAGTTTCCTGAATGTGTTAGAAAAGAGGAGCAAAACCTGCTTCTCAGGGAGTGCTTTTTATCTGAGATGTTTTTAAAATATTCTCCCACAGAGCTAAGCTCTGGGCCAACTCGCGAGAGACTCAAGCTTCTTTTCCCTTCAGCTTCTTGTTGCCTTTTTTATTCCTGTTTCTCTTGGCTCCTTGGGGTCCCCACTTAGGGGTACTGGGGCTTGTGTGATCATAAAAACTGGGGAGCAGAGCCCCTCAAATATTCACCTCTAAAGCAGGGTAGATGAAAAAGCCGCTCTTCACATTGACTTCTCTAGAAAACAAGAGTGAAATCGACCACGGCTTCTTCAGTTAGTCTGGGCATCAGGCGTCCTGTGTCACAGGTGAGGGAGGTGCAGCTGGGGGTCTGTGCTGGACCCTGGTACCCTCATGCTTTGGTCACAGGTATCCTTCTGCGTATGCAGTTTATAAGTGCCCAGGTGAGGGAATTTACATGCTTCCATATCTGTGTGTGTGTGCTTAGTTGCTCAGTCGTGCCTGACTCTTGGGACCCCATAGACTGTAGTCTGCCAGGCTCTCTCTGTCCGTGGGATTCTCCAGTCAAGGATACTGGAGTAGGTTGCCATTTCCTGCTCCAGGGGATCTTCCTGACCCAGGAATCGAACCCAGGTCTCCTGCATTGCAGGCAGACTCTTTACAGACTGAGCTACGAGGGTTTTGACTAAATCGTGCTGTGTGTGCTAAGTTGCTTCAGTCGTGACAGGTTCTTTGCGACCCCATGGACTGTATAGCCTGCCAGATTCCTCCGTCCATGGAGTTTTCCAGGCAAGAATGCTGGAGTGGGTTGCCGTTTCCTACTCGAGGAAATCTTCCCAACTCAGGGATCAAACCCAAGTCTCTTAGGTCTCCTGCATTGGCAGGTGGCTTCTTTACCACTAGCAAAATGGTTGATTTCACTTATGAAGGAAGCCCTTCATAAATCAGCTCTTTCCAAATGAACAATGGCTGAAAAAGAAATCTGCAAAGAAAGCTAGATCAGAGGCAGTGGGGATTCTGCATATCTTTCCTGCTGTTTCTCCTACTCAGAATGGTGAGGGCTGACCAGATCTAACAAGAAGTCATGCAGAGAAATGTGCAGTTGTTGGGAAGCCCATCTGAAGTGTGATTTCACACCCACTGTCTTGAAGCACGGTCTTCACCCTGTGTGTGTGTGCCTTGAGATCTGTGTGAGGTCATCACTGTTAGGAAGACATTCAGAATCCAAAACATGAAGATGAAATTCTGGAGTTTTTCAGTGCTACTTAAAGTCATGTGATATGGGAGATTGGGATTGACATATATTCACTATTTTCCCTGGTGGCTCAGATGGTAAACAAACTGCCTTCAGTGCAGGAGACCTAGGTTTGATATCTGTGTCAGGAAGATCCCCTGGAAGAAGGAAAGTACAACCCACTCCAGTATTCTTATCTGGAGAGTCCTGTGGACAGAGGAGCCTGGAGGGCTGCAGTCCACGGGGTCGCAGAGTCAGACACGACTGAGTGACTGAGCACACATACTGCGTATAAAATAGATGACTAATGAGATATAGCACAGGGAACTCTACCCAGTGCCCTGTGGTGACCTAAATGGGATGGAAATCTAAAAACAGAGGGAATACGTGTATACACATGGCTGAGTCACTTTGCTACACAGCAGAAACTAACAGAACATTGAAAAGTAACTGTATTCCAATAAAAATTTAAAAAAATACGTAAAGTTATGTGATAGCCCAATTAGAGCTAAAGATGAAAATTCACTGACGGGGAAATGGTATTCTCCTGGTGAGGTAGAAATGACCAAAATGATGCCCAGAAGACAAGATGGTTAGACTGTGTCTCTTGTTAGCAAATAGATTTGGAAGACGTCTAGAAAACATTGCTAAATAGATCAAGAAGCTTGATGGGAGGTTTGTTAAACAATGCGATGGAAGGATAGGTGTTTCTAAGCTGATTCAGCTTAGGGTATTTCCTAGATTTGGCTTCGATGTGAAATTATCCACAGAAGCACTTTTTATTTTGTGTGAGCCACCAAAGGAAAGACATAGGGCTTCCGTGGTGGCTTAGATGTAAAGAACCCGCCTGCAGTGCAGGACACCCAGGTTTGATCCCTGGGTTGGGAAGATCCCCTGGAGAAGGGAATGGCTACCCACTCCAGTGTTCTTGCCTAGAGAATTCTGTGGACAGAGGAACTTGGAGGGCTGCAGTCCACGGGGTCACAAAGAATCAGACACGACTGAGTGACTAACACTTTCACTTTCAAAGGAAAGAGGTACTTTCCTTTGATGAGAAGAAACATTATAGTAAATGGCTGTTAAAAATGAGAGCAGTGTTTTATGAGGGAGAAAAAAAAAAAAACATGCTCTAGAAGCAGGGATGGAATGAAACTTTGGAAGGGAGCAGAAATGCAGCTGGATTTCAGAAACAATACCGTGGTCACAGGAAAGCCGCCACAGGAGAAGTGGAGGTCAAAAAGACTGGACCCCTGACCCATAATGTATTATTTATATCGTTTTACTATGTGATAGGAGGGATTAAGAAATTCTCTTACCCCAGAGAACAGAGGTCCTCTGTTCACCTATGGTGATGGACTCAAAAGACATGTTAGACTTGAAGCCATTTCTCATTTCTCTTTTATTTCTTTAAAAAAGTTGTTATTTGTTCATTTTTGGCTGCCCTGAGTCTGCGTTGCTGTGCATGGGCTGCTCTCTAGTTTCGATGCCTGGTCTTCTCTTTGTGGCGGCTTCTCTTCTCGTGGAGCTCGGGCTCTAGGCACACAGGCCTCGGGAGTTGCAGCACGTGGGCTCAGTAGTTGTGGTGCATGGACTTCGTTGCCCTATGGCGTGTGGGTTCCTCCCGGAACAGGAATTGAGCCTGTGTTTCTGTGTTGCAAAGTGGATTCTTAACCACTGGACCACCAGGGAAGCCCTAGTGGTTTTGTAAAAAAACCACATGTCCCATATATTCCTTATCCTTTTAAATCCCCATTTTATTGCACATTTTATAATGTACAATATTTTATAATGTATATATTATAATGATATATTAGTACAGTACATGCTTATAATTTATAAAATAAATATGCACACATTGTTGATACAACTTTTTCACTCATATGGGCTCAAGGTCACACCATTTAGAGACCACCATGCTAGAGACAAGCAGTTCTCAAGTAAAAGGGACAGAGGAGGGTCACACACCAATTTTCTTTTTGAAATGATGAATGCCACTCAAATATGAGTTTTAAAAAGTGTTTCCAGGAAACTGCCGATAAAGTTCATGATTCCACGTGTTTAAAGGATGACACTGCTACTTTCCTAAGCAAGCAAGCAGAATTCTTTCAGCAGAATCAGTTCTCCGAATACTGATCAATAAGATAGAGGGGCTTTTGTTTTAAAAAATAGTTTCTTGCATCTACCTCTGTAGAGACCCGGTTAAACAATCACGGGGCTCATCCCAAGTAAGAGACATTTGTGTGAAGCTCTTAGGCTGTGTCCTGCCTTCTCCAGGTGTCTTACCATCTTCTGTGATCACTCAGCATCAGAGCTGCAAATGTTGCAGTGTGCAAAGCTTTGTGGTTTTGTCTACTGAGAAGCTGGAGTAGGAAACGGCAACCCACCGCGGTATTCTTGCTTGGGAAATCCCATGGACAGAGGAGCCTGGAGGGCTACAGTCTATGGAGGTGCAAAGAGTGTACATGACTGAGTGACTGAGCACGTGCGTGCACACACACACACACACACACACACTGCTGAGAAGTTCCTGGTGGAAACTAACATAGTTCTAACAGGGGACGGTTCTTATTTTATTGTCTGTTTCACACTTAACCCTTAAATCACAAGACATAGATGGTCTGAGAACCAGTGTCTAGGTGGGTGACTGCTTTTAAGAGTGAATTATTCCCCACAATGGTCCCATCACTTCATAGAAAATCGATGGGGAAACAGTGGAAACAGTGTCAGACTTTATTTTTCTGGGCTCCAAAATCACTGCAGATGGTGATTGCAGCCATGAAATTAAAAGACACTCCTTGGAAGGAAAGTTATGACCAACCTAGATAGCATATTCAAAAGCAGAGACATTACTTTGCCAACAAAGGTCCGTCTAGTCAAGGCTATGGTTTTTCCAGTAGTCATGTATGGATGTGTGAGTTGGACTGTGAAGAAAGTTGAGTGCCAAAGAATTGATGCTTTTGAACTGTGGTGTTGGAGAAGACTCTTGAGAGTCCCTTGGACTGCAAGGAGATCCAACCAGTCCATTCTAAAGATCAGCCCTGGGATTTCTTTGGAAGGAATGATGCTAAAGCTGAAACTCCAGTACTTTGGCCACCTCGTGTGAAGAGTTGACTCATTGGAAAAGACTGATGCTGGGAGGGATTGCAGGCAGGAGGAGAAGGGGACGACAGAGGATGAGATGGCTAGGTGGCATCACCGACTCTATGGATGTGAATTTGAGTGAACTCTGGGAGTTGGTGATGGACAGGGAGGCCTGGCGTGCTGGGATTCATGGGGTCGCAAAGAGTCAGACATGACTGAGCAATTGAACTGAACTGAACTGAACTGATTGCCCACAAATAACTATAGCTAGTCCACTCAGTAATTTCCATGCAAGGCTAATTTAATTGCACCCAGGGCACTATTCCAGTTATTAATATCATTAAGCAATTACTAACAACCATATATAATTTTGAAAGGGCAACTAGTGAACTAAAAAGTAAAATATTATACTTTAATTGCCATTTCTCCCTTGATTCTTGCTTCTTCTTTCTAAAGCCTAGATGCATGGATTTTAATTTGGAGAGCCTGAAAAGGCCTTCCGGGAATATTTGTTGACTGATACATTAATCAGTCATTTAATTTCAGCTGTCGCCAGAGAGGACTGTACGTAAATCGTACCCCTACACCATCTTAGGTGTGGTTATATATCTTCTTCTTTAAGCTATATTATGAATTGCTGTGACTTTTTTTTGGGGTGTGGAGCAGGAACTAGGGCTGATTTTTTATACTTGAAGTCTGGTTGATACAGTGTTGTGTTAGTTTCATGTCCACAGCAAAGTGATCCAGTTATACCTGTATATATATATATTCTTTTTCAGATTATTTTCCATTGTAAGTTTTTATAAGACATCAAATATAGTTAGTCCCCTGCGCTATATAGTAGGTCCTTGTTATGTATCCATTTTAGGCCTGATTTTATTTTTTAGGTTAATTAATTTATTTTTGGTTGCACTGGGTCCGTGTCGCTTCACGCGAGCTTTTCTCTAGCTGAGGTACACGGGCTTCTCATTGTGGTGGTTCTCTTGTTGCAGAGGACGGGCTCTAGAGCACAACTTTAGTAGTTGTGGTTGCAGGGGTTTAGTTGCTCCACAGCTTGTGGGATCTTCCTGGACCAGGGATTGAACCCACGTCCCCTGCATTGGCGGGTGGATTCTTATCCACTGCGCCACTAGGGAAGTTCTTAGGCCTGTTTTTAAATAAGCAAGACCTGCATCCCATTCAGTAGTTCCATAAAGTTAAGTTGTCCTCCCCAGCTCACATATTCGGTCTCTGAGCTCATATCTTAGCGTGGCCTTCGTGGCACAGATGAAAGAGCGGAGGTGCAGCAGGAGCAGTGGCGTGCCCAGGGCCACCAAGCCCTTTTCTGGCAGAGCCAGGAAGCTGGGTCCTGCCTCTCCCCACGCTCCTGTGGGCTGCCTGCAGAGTAGTCTTTGCACTGCTCTTAAGTGCCCTGCCAACCGCATTCTGTCGTTTCTCAGCCAAGCACTGGCTTAAAAATTAACGACTGCTTGATAGACATTCCTATTTTCCAAGAGTTAAGCCAGGCTTTTTTTCTTTTCTTCTCCGGTAGAAATCTGACTTCCAGGACAGCGTCTGCTACAAGACCCAGCTCTACCAGATAGACAGGTGCAGGCCCACCAAGGAGCCCTATGAGGTGAGTGGCTCCCCAGAGCAAAACCCGGGACCTCTTAGGAAGAGTGGATTTCCCTTATGGGAAGAGGACTGGAAAGGAAGCCAGTTGTTATGGGACATGGAAGTAGCCAGAGACAAATACTTACTCACTTTCCTGAGCCCTTAAGAAATGGCTTACCTTGATGGCTCAGATGGTAAAGAATCTGCCTGCAATGCTGGAAATCCGGGTTCAGTCCCTGGGTGGGGAAGATCCCCCGGAGAAGGGAATGGCTACCCGCTCCAGTATTCATGCCTAGAGAATACCACGGACAGGGGAGCCTGGCGGGCTACAGTCCCTAGGGTTGAAAAGAGTTGGATACAACTGAAGCGACTCACACTTTCACTTTGTAAGAAACGGCTTACAGCGGGGCCACCGTTGTTCAGTCTCCAGACCGTGGTTCTCAGCTGTGGTCATATAGTAGAATCCCCAGGGGGCATTTCAACTTGTGAATGCCTGGGCCACACCTCAGACCGCTTCCATCGGAACTCAGGGGGCAGGAGTGGGGCGGGGGTTGATGTTTTCTGTTTTTTTTTTTTTTTTTGCTGCACTGTGTAGCATGTGAGGGATCTTAGTTCTCTGACCAAGAATTGAACCCATGCTTCTTGCAGTGGAAGCACAGAGTCCTAACCACTGGACTGCCAGGGAAGTCCCAAATCCGGGGATCAGTATTTTTTAAAGCTCACTGGATTATTCCCAATGGAGTCACAGTTGGAATCTACTGTCAGATCACCAAAAAATAAAAATGAGATGCTGAAAGACATGTGTATGTAACACTTGGCATCAGGAGAAGAAAGTAAGGAAGGTGAGGATCGGGAAAAAGGATCAGGAGTGAACCTTTCCAGTCTGCTGTCTCTGGTGACCTGATGCTACCTAGGATGCACCTGAGAGAAAATACCAAGATTCTTTGGTTTCAGAGTAAAGACTAGTATCGTATTATCCCAAATTCGAACCCCAAATCCATGCTTGTCAAGAGATCGTGCTAGCATCTCCAGATCCAGGGCCTGGAGCACAGGGTGAGGGTCCCCCACCCCAGGACCCCTCATTCACTGTTCTGTCCAGTGGGGGCTCCCTTGCCTGCTCAGGGATTTCCCATAGAATGTGGAGCCCACTGGGCTGTGCTTCATCGTGGCAGCAGAAAGCAAGTGGGACGTGGCCCAGACCACGCAGTGATACAGGTGTCAGTGTTGCTGAGCTGCCGTGTGTGAATGAAGCCGCCCCGAGCATCGAGGCGGGGCTGGGGTAGGCAGCTGGGTTGGGAGGGGGAGGCTGATCACTCTAGACAGAGCCTGGGGGATGGCACGATTCAAGCAGGCGGAGAAGAAGAGATGCTGATGACAGGAACGAGCGAAGGTCCTCGGGCAGCCGGAGACCCAGGAGGGAAGGATGTTGGGGAGGACATGGGAAAGGTCAAGTATAAAATGGCCCGTGGTGACGGCTGAGCAGCTGCTTGTCGTGGAGGAAGTGGAAGGGCAGAGAAGAGATTGCCTGGATTTGGGGGAGTGAAGACGGTGAGCATAGATCTCTCCGTGGATGATGCTGGTGATGAATGGGGGGGGACATGACCGCCTCTGCTTGAAGGATGCACGGGGTTGGGAAGGAGTCAGGGTGGAGGGCAGAGGAAGGAAGCACAGTGGAGGGTGGGGACGGACGGGCATTCAGAGCAACCCGGGTGGGGTCTAGCCCTGACCCCGGACTGCAGGCCCCCTTCCTCTGAGACTGTGAGGCTCCAGCATGGTGTGGGTGGAGATGAGCCTTTGGTGGGGTGGGTTGTGTGGGTTGGTTCTGGGAAGCACATGCTTTTGGGTTGCGAGCGGAAGATCAGAGACGGTGAAGGGCCAGACACCCTCGAGCTCCAGACTCCACCGGCCAATTGCCAAATCTCCTCTTGCAGGAATGTAGGTCTCCAACGCAGCACACAGGAACCAATCCCACAGCAGCCCTCCTACCCTGCCCCTGTTCTCTGTCTCCAAATGGCAGCCTCGCCCTCATTACTGGGCAGAGGCCTTTTTATTCCTTTCCCTCACCGCCAAGAGCTTCCCAGGTGGCTCAGGGATGAAAAATCTGCCTGAAATGAGGGAGACGCAGGTTCGATCCCTGTGTCGAGAAAAATCCCCTGGAGAAGGAAATGGCAACCCAGTCCAATATTCTTGCCTAAAAAAAAAAATCCCATGGACAGAAGAGCCTGGTTGGCCACAGTTCATGGGGTTGCAAAGAGTTGGACGTGACCGAGTGACTGAGCATGCACATGGCAAGTTCACCCCTAAGAGCCAGTCTGACACCATGTTCTGCCAGCTTGACTCCTGGAGCTCCCCAGCCCCATCCTCCCGCCCTGGTCCAGCCTCCATCGCCTCTTGCGTGGACCTCAGCCACAGCCTCCTAACTATCCCCTCTTGGTCAGCATGAATGCAGTCATGACTACACGCGGTCCGCACACAGGCCAGAGTGAGCTATTCGCACTCAGATGAGACCATATTGCTTCCCCGCTTGAAGCCTTCAAAGGCTTCTTCCCCATGGAAGACGAACTGTGACGTGGCCACCGTGTCCCAGATCGGACTGGCTTCTGCCAGCAACTCCAACTTTATCTTTTAGCTACCCTTTCCCACCCCCACCACCCTGCTTCTTGCCCTTATTATTATTATTATTATTTTTAATTTTCATTTGGTCACTCCCTGAGGCACATGGGATCTTAGTTCCCCAACCAGAGACAGAACCCGTGGCCCCTGCATTGGAAGTGCAGAGTCTTAACCACTGGACCGCCAGGGACATCCCCCTGCTTCTTGCTTCATGCTCAGTCCCATGGGCCTTCAGACTTCTGTGCTCTCTTGGTTTCCAGGGCTGTACACATCCTGTTCTCTTCCAGAATGTTCTCCTGATCTCTCTCTGCTGAGTTAATCTCTGTCTTCAGATGCAATGGCAGGGTCACGTCCTCATCAGTTCAGTTCAGTCGATCAGTCGTATCTGACTCTTTGAGACCCCATGAATCACAGCACGCCAGGCCTCTCTGTCCATCACCAACTCCCAGAGTTCACTCAAACTCACGCCCATCGAGTCAGAGATGCCATCCAGCCATCTCATCCTCTGTCTTCCCCTTCTCCTCCTGCCCCCAATCTCCCCCAGCATCAGGGTCTTTTCCAGTGAGTCAGCTCTTCACATGAGGTGGCCAAAGTATTGGAGTTTCAGCTTCAGCATCAGTCCTTCCAATGAATACCCAGGACTGATCTCCTTCAGAATGGACTGCTTGGATCTCCTCGCAGTCCAAGGGATTCTCAACAGTCTTCTCCAACACCACAGTTCAAAAGCATCAATTCTTCGGCACTCAGCTTTCTTCACAGTCCAACTCTCACATCCATACATGACTACTGGAAAAACCATAGCCTTGACTAGATGGACCTTTGTTGGTAGAGTAATATCTCTGCTTTTGAATATGCTATCTAGGTTGGTCATAACTTCCTTCCAAGGAGTAAGCATCTTTTAATTTCATGGCTGTAGTCACCATCTGCAGTGATTTTGGAGCCCCCCAAAATAAAATCTGACATTCTTTCCACTGTTTCCCCATCTATCTGCCATGAAGTGATGGGACCAGATGCCATGATCTTAGTTTTCTGAATGTTGAGCTTTAAGCCAACTTTTTCCCTCTCCTCTTTCACTTTCATCATGGACCCCTGCTATTCTCTGACCTCTGCCTTTGGGTCGCATCTCTCCAGTGCAGGCTGTCACACACCTCCTGCCTCCCGGGGCTGATGCCCTGGATGGGGTTCTGTTTGTTCTGGGATGATTTGATTCCCATCTCTCTCCCACTCTGGTCTGTGACTTCCCTAAGAGGAGGGCAGGCGTCCCGTTACTGATTTCTCTGACAGCTCTTGGTCTTAGTTTTAGCGCCTAGTTGCCCTGCAGCACATGGCATCTTAGTTCCCCAAGCGGGATCAGACCCGAGTTCCCCTGCATTGGGCTCTTAACCACTGGACCATCAGGAGGGCCCCTGGGACAGCGTCCGTTTTGTTCCTCACAGTGTCTCCAGAACCTGCATGATGCCTGGCTCACAGTAGAGGCTTAATAAATATTTGCTGAACAAAGAAATGAAATAATCAAGTGGACCTTGGCCTGAGTCTCAGAAAATGGAATTGGGTCAGCGTCTTGGGAAGGTCGAACATTCCAGTGGGACACCTAGCTTGGTTAAAGTAGGGGGACCACCTGCATGACAGCATTCAAATCGAATTACCATCCCTTGATGGCCATGCCCTATGGGAGGGACCTCTTACAGTCACTTGCACGGGGGGTGGTCACCTCGGCTGGGGTTCAGGGGATACAGAAGTCGCCGTTAGGCTCCCCTGCCTCTTGTTTGACTCTTTAGGGCCTCAGGTAGTAATGCAAACTTAAGTGTGCCACGTCCCCTAAGTGTGTGTCCTAGGCGGCCTCTAAGCCTCTCGGCTGGTGCCCATGTCCTTGGTTGCCTGGTACCCGACACTGCTTGTGTGCTCAAAAGTATCAGAGCCACAATGTGAAAGGGGCCTCTTTTTTTTTTTTCATCTAGATTATTTTTCTCAGCTGCTTATTGCATTTGGCCTGAAAATACATGGTAAGCGTTTTAAAACATTTGTCGCAATATTTAATGGCTAGAGTTTCAATAGAAACGCTAATGGGGAAACAGCATTTCAATTTTCTAGTTTCCATTTGTTTTCTCCAAACCGCAGAGATACTTGAGCTAATTAAATTACAGGCTCTGGCTAGATGACCCAGCTCCTCTCCGTTGGAACCTAGCAAAGTGGAATGGGGCCAGCTAGAAAAAGTGGTGAGAAAGGCTGAAAGAGGCCAGATTCTCCAGGGACAGCCCACTCCGGGCCTCTGTGGGCTTCAGCCCAGCTGGTCAGGAGGAGAAGCAGAGGGGATGGGTGGTGTGAACAGGAACAGCGGAGTGAAGTTCAAGGTTGTACACGAGTGGGCTAGGGGGTGGCTCTGGGGCCGTGTCTGGGCATTGAGGGCAAGTGTTGGCCTCTTTCTTCTTCTGGATCCCAGTTCTTTTTCTCCTAGGAAACAGAGGAGCTGACCTAAGCAGAAAACACTTCCCTCTCAGGATTCTAGTGCTGTCATGGTATGACTTTGCCACTTTCTCCCCGTCTTCTTACTGTAGCAGGCAGAGATCACGTCTGGAAAAGGGAGACCCTTGTCTAACCTTGGGGGAAAGGGAGACCCTTGTCCCACCTTGGGCTAATGCCCCAGAGACTCCTTTTCCTAAAAGAGATGTCCAGAGAGGTGGGGGCCGGGGGCGCCATGGAGGGTCGTGGCAGGACAGTCATCACTAGTAACCTGGCTCAGTAAAACCACAGAGAGCCGGAAGCCAGTGTTGTTCAAGTCTTGAAAAATAATGCTGATATGTAGCAAAACGTCATTTAGAAATACGAGGGCTTTTCTGCGGTATCTAAGTAACACTGCAGTTTTGGAAGTTAAGTCATGCAGACGGTGGCAGAGGGACTGTAGGAGTCTGCGAGGGCTCCCATCACAAAGTCCCACAAACCAAGTGGCTTAAACCAGGGGTCCCCCACCTCCAGAATCTAATGCCTGATGATCTGAGGTGGGGCTGATGTAATCATAATAGAAATGAAGTGAGCAGTAGAAGTGATGCGCTTGAATCATCCCCAAACTATCTCCCACCCCGGTCTCTGGAGAAATGGTCTTCCACGGAACCAGCTCCTGGTGCCCCTGAGGACCGCTGGGTTAGACGAAAGAAATGTGTCGTCTCCTGGTTTGGGAGTCCAGAAGGTCAAGGTCGTGGTGTCTGCAGGACTGATTCCCTCTGAGGATGGTGAGGGAGAATCTTTCATGCCTCCTAGCCCCTGGTGGATGCCAGCAGTCTTCAGTATTCACGGGCTTGTAGGAGCATCCCCCTGATCACTGCCTTCACCTTCACGTGGCATTCTGTGTGTGCGTCCACGACCAGTTACCCCCTTTCTGTAAGGATTCGGTCACACTGCACTAGAACCCACTCTGATAATCTTAACTGGATCACCTCTGAAAAGGTAACACCAGGAAGAGGTTCCATCTCAAAGGCCAAGGAGAGAGAGCTTTCACACTCCCCCCTGTACCTCCCGCCCGGCTTCAGAGGGGATGGGACGCGCCTGTCCTGACCGTGTCTTCAAGTAAAGCTGCATTCTGAGGTCTAGGGGTTAGAACTCCAACATCTGAATTTGGAGGAATGTGAAGAAATACGGGCTTCCCAGGTGACTCAGTGGTAAAGAACCCACTTGCCCAGCAGGAGATGCAGGAGATGTGGGTTCCATCCCTGGGTTGGGAAGATCCCGTGGAGAAGGAAATGGCAACCTACTCCAGTGTTCTTGCCTCGGAAATTCCATGAACAGAGGAGCCTGGCAGGCTGCAGTCCATGGGGTCACAAAGAGCTGGACACGACTGAGCAACTAAGCCACCACCGCCATCGTAATTAAATGCATAATGGGAACTATAAGTTTAAAGGTAAAATATTACAGTATTTTCTTTGTGTCATTTCAAAATCTGGTCAAATTGAAAGAAAACTTAAAATTTATGTTACTTTTGGCTACCGTGGGTTCTGGTTATCGTGCCCAGGCTTTCTCTAGTTGCGATGAGCAGGGGCTACTCTTCACTGTGGTTTGTGGGCTTCTCACCGCAGTGGCTTCTCGTGCTGTTGAGCACAGGCTCTAGTTGTTATGGTTCACGGGCCTGAGATCTCACAGACTTCAATAGTTGTGGCCCATGGGCTCAGTCACTCCAAGCCATGTGGAATCTTTCCAGATCAGGGATTGAGCCCGTGTCTCCTGCACTGGCAGGCAGATTCTTATCCACTGGACCACCAGGGAAGTCCTGCACAAATTGTAACAATCAAGTTTAGAATCAAGTGTCTGCTCTGGTAAATCAGAACGGTGGTTACCTTTGGGGACAGGAAGAGAATGTGGGAACGAGGGACTTCTGGGTGTTGGCTGGGTTTTGTTTCTTGATCTGGGCGCCGTTTTCACGCGTGCTTTTATTGACTGAGAAAACCGAGTCGACGCCTTACTCATCATCAGAGCACCCCTCCGTCATGTGTCCTAGACTTCAATATAAACCTTACCTAGAAGATCTCTCCAGGGCAGGAATTAGGACATCTGCCGCCTGCTTCTGGGGCAGTTTGGTTTCTTGTCTGCAAACACTGAAATGGGTAACCCTCAACCAGAGCTGCAGGTGGGAAGGGGTGAGTTTAGGGAATAAACAAGTGTAGCTTCTTGAATTGTTGAAAAATGCTGGGTTTTTTGCAGGCCTCCCTGGACACCTGGGCAAGAGACCTTGAATTTCATGCTGTGCAGGTAAGAAATTGGGAGAGGTTCTGATGGATTAGACAGAGTCCTCCAGAAAAACGGAATCAATAGTGTGTGTGTGTGTGTGTGTGTGTGTGTGATGCATGGACACCCAGGGAAGAGTTTATGTTTCAGCTCCAGTCCCAAGTCTTCTGGAGGCAGAATTCCTTCAAAAGAAGGAAACCAGGACACTTCAGTCTTCTCTCTCTCATTTTTAAATTAAATTTATTTTTAATCGAAGGATATTTGCTTTACACTATTGTGTAGGTTTCCGCCAAACATCTTCTCTTAAGCCCTTCAACTGATTGCCCAAGACCCACCCAGATTGTGGAAGACAAGCTGCTTTACTCAAAAGCCTAGCGATTTAAATGTCATTCTTATCTAACACAAACCTTCACCACAAACTGTAGACTGGTGTTTGACCAGACACTGGGTGCCCTGGCCTAGCCAACTTGACACATGAAAGTCACCATTGCATATGACCCTGAAGATTAGGGAATCCCTGCCCAGAGCTCTGGAGTCTGCACACCCCTCATCCTGTCCTGAATTCAGACATGCAGAATCCTATTATAAGTGGATTTGTCAGAATCCCCTCAGATCAGATCAGCTTTCTCTGTGTGTGTGCTAAGTCACTCAGTCATGTCTGACTCTTTGACCCTATGAACTGTAGCCCACCAGGCTTCTCTGTCCATGGGATTCTCCAAGTACTGGAGTGGTTGCCATGCCCTCTTCCAGGGAATCTTCTCAACCCAGGGATCAAGCCCATGTATGTCTCCTGCATTGGCAGGCATGTTCTTTACCAATAGAGCCACCTGTGTAGTTGACTTTTTTAAAATTCATCTTGCTATAACAACAAACTTGGCTGTGCATTTGTGTTTCTACCTGTAAAGAAGTGGGGTTTAGAACAGTCCACGGCTTCCTGGTTCAGTGGCCTAATTTACGGACCAGGCCCTTTTTATACTCATTTGTTTATTTCCTATGGCAGAATCAAGCTTCTGTGGCTTCCCTTATGTAATGGGCTTGGGCCTGTGCTCAGTCGCTACGTCGTGTCTGACTCTTTGCAACCCCGTGGACTCTAGCCTGCCAGGCTCCTTTGTCTGTGGGGATTCTCCAGGCAAGAATACTGGAGTGGGTTGCCACGTCCTCCTCCAGGTTCAGTTCAGTTCAGTCACTCAGTCGTGTCCAACTCTTTGCGACCCCATGGACTGCAGCACACCAGGCCTCCCTGTCCATCACCAATTCCTGGAGTTTACCCAAACCCACGTCCATTAAGTCAGTGATGCCATCCAACCATCTCATCCAGGTTAGGATCTTCCTAACCCAGGGATCGAACCCACATCTCCTACATCTCCTGCATTGGCAGGTGGATTCTTTACCACTGAACCACCAGGGAAGTCAGGGTCTGCATATTCAAGGCATCCAGTTTTTTTGAAAAACATCCATGCACATGTGTGGTGGTTGGAAAATGGTTTAAAGAGAAGAGGCTGTTTTATATGGGGTTTGCTTCCATCTGGGGCCTCTGGCTTCCTCCTGGATCCGCCTTGGAGGGTATGGACTGAGCATGAGGGGGCAGAGAAGACCCCTGAAGCTTCAGCTCCACCACCCGCCCTTAGGCACATGCGGATGAGGGGCACACTGCCCACCCATGAGAATCAGAGGGAGACTGAAGAGGCCTGCAGGCGGCCAGCGTTGCTAGGTGGGGTGTGCGGGAGTGGGTGCAGGCATGTCGAAGGGGGAACATAATTAGTCCTTCTGAAGATCTGTTTCTGTTACATAAGGCAATTTAGCATCCTTCTCCCTGGGAAATCTCTTTTGGAGAAAATAGGCCATGCAAATGAAAATGGTAGAATTGGAAAATCGGTTGCATTTATGAATCTCTGCTTGGAAGACATGAAGATGGCTGCTTGTAAACAAGTCAGTTTCCTGAGGGATCACCGGGACAGATCCAGGGCATTGTCCCCCACCCCCAAGGAGCAGATGGGCAGTAAACTCTTGGCATCTCCCTAGAAACCCATCACTATGAAGTCATCTGTTCTTTCAGGCTGAGAAGAATGCTCTGGGGGTGGGGGAGAGGATGGGGGTAGTTTGGAGGAAGTACCACGCTGCGAAAGATTGAAGGCAGGAGGAGAAGGGGACTACAGGGGATGAGATGGTTCGATGGCATCACTGACTCAATGGACATGAGTTTGAGCAAACTCCAGGACATGTTGAAGGACACGGAAGCCTGGCATGCTGCGGTCCATGGAGTTGCAAAGAGTTGGACACAACTGAGCGACTGAACAACACCAAGGTGCAGGATCGACAGGGCGATGTGAGTAAGGTTCCCCAGACTCTAGTCCTAAATCCACGTCCCCTTTCTTCTGTCCCCATCGTGGGCTTTCTCGTTGTTGTTCAGGAGCTCAGTCGTGTCTGATTCTTTGTGACCCCATGAACTGCAGCACAGTTCCTTGTTCACTATCTCCCAGAGTTTGCTCAGACTCATGTCCATTGAGTTGATGGTGCCATCCAACCATCTCATCCTCTGTTGCCCGCTTCTCCTGCCCTCCATCTTTCCCAGCATCAGGGGCTTGTCCAGTGAGTCAGCTCTGCTCATTGCCAAAGATCCCTTTGTGGGTTGAAGGAGAGATTTCTAGAGCCAACCTTGATCTCGTCCTACAGAGAACTCTCACATCTTGGACATCCTTTGGTTCATGAGCTCTGTCTGGGTGGTGATACTGGCCCCCCTGAAAGTTTGCATCTTGATCCTTTTATCTTTGAGAAGCCACAGAGAGTTAGAAAGGAGCTGAGATGAACCCAGGAGGCTGCCGGCAGGAGCCCTCTGAGAGCAGGAAATGCAGGGTAGCCCAAAGGAAGATGTACTCACTGTCCTAAAAAAAGGGGGGCAATGTTGGGGTTGTGAGCGGTGGAGGGTGAGGGAACTCCAGTTTTATTTTTTCTTCCAAATATTGTTTTACAATGTATCACAAAAGTTCATTTGATTTCTATTTTCCTGTTTAAGGTGTTACCAGGTAGAACTGATGAGTTTGCTTGTAAAAACAGATAGAATGGAGCCAGACTTTGGGATGGAATTCTGCCAGACTTTTTGGGACAGGCCGTTTGTTGCTTGGGGAGAGGCTGGGGATGGTGAAAGTTCATTCTTCTTTGCTGTAGAGCAGAGGGCCTGTTGGTGTTTGATAGAAAGAGGGAGAGGGAGGCGGTGGAGAATTGCTCTTAGCCTTGACCAGGAGCGGATGCCCCGCCCTCCGCTCCGCCCTTCATAGCATCCTGCTCATGGTCTCCTCTGTAGCACCCTGGAGGCCCTGGACTACAGTGTGGTCCCTGCCCCAGCAGTCACTGTGCCTAGCCTTTCTCTGCCACCAGAACAAGCCTGGCCCTGCTCCATCTTCCAGAGGGCAGTGTGGAGTCAAGGGTTAAGAACACATCGACTTTCAGGGAGGGCTGCAAAAATCTGAGTTGCTGTCAGGCTCCTGGGTGAATTCTTTTAAAAGAAAAAAATGAAGTATAGTTGATTTACAGTGTTGTGCCCATGTCTGCTGTACAGCCAAGTGACTCTGTTATACATGTGTGCTGCTGCTAGGCCGCTTCAGTCGTGTCCGACTCTGTGGACCCCATAGACGGCAGCCCACCAGGCTCCCCCGTCCCTGGGATTCTCCAGGCAAGAACACTGGAGTGGGTTGCCATTTCCTTCTCCAATGCATGAAAGTGAAAAGTGAAAGTGAAGTCGCTCAGTTGTGCCCGACTCTTAGCGACCCCATGGACTGCAGCCCACCAGGCTCCTCCATCCATGGGGTTTTCCAGGCAAGAGTACTGGAGTGGGGTGCCATTGCCTTCTCCGATACATGTGTATACATCCCTATTTTTGACTGTTCTTTTCTACTATGGTTTATCACAGGACATTGAATATAGTTCCCTGTGTTCAACGGTAGGCCCTTGTTCATCCATCCTGCATGTAACAGTTTGCATCTTCCAACCCCCAAGTCCCACTCCATCCCTCCGCCTCCCCCTTCCCCTTGGTAATCACAAGTGTGTTCTCTGTGAGTCTCTTTCTGTTTTGTACATAGGTTCGCTTGTGCCCTGTTTTGGGTTCCACATATAAGTGACATCCTGTGGTACTTGTCTTTCTCTTTCTGGCTCGCTTCACTTAGGATGAGAGTCTCTAGGTGCATCCGTGTTGCTGCAAGTGGCCTTCTCTTTTCACAGCTGTGTAGTGTCCCTCGTGTGTACGTAGCCACATCTTCTGTATGCACTCATCTGTCGACAGACGTTTAGGGTGTTTCCAGGCCTAGGCTGTTGTGAATAGTACTGCTGTGAACACAGTGGTGCATGCATCTTTTTGAATTGTCTGGGTATATTTAGCTACTGCAGGCACCTCTGGAAGAGGGGATAACAGGATTTGCCTCATCAGGGGTCATGCTCTTAGCGTAGCGTCTGACGTTCCAAGCATCCTCAGTAAAGCTGGTGGTGGCTGATCAGACGCTGGTGACGGTGTTTGCAGGACCTTCACCTCTGCCTTTGTCCTGACCACCCGCCCGTGGGGGGAGCGAGCCACCTCAGCCAGGGCTGGGCTCCCAGCAGCTGCTGCCCTGAGGTGGCACTCAAGGCTGGGGTGGGTGCCCCCACATCCAATTTCTCTTCTGCCATCTTTCCCACTCAAAACCTGGCCACAATGGACCCCAATCCAGAAAGGCTTTGAAACTCCTTGTTAGAAAGGGCTACCCAAGTGCAAGGGGATGTTTCCTTGAGAAGCTTTTCAACAGCATCCATGAAAAATAGATGAGCTTTATTGAATTGCAAATGTTCTTAAGGTTTAAGGCAAAAAAATGTGAAAATTGGTCTCTTCCCCCCCACACCCGCACTCCTGGTGAGGTCAGGGATTCGGTTGCCTCTGTTTGACAGTAAACATCAAACACAGTCTTTAGGGCCAGAAAAAAAGCCTCTTCCTTGTGGCATCACCCTTCCCAGAAGCTTGAACCCAATTCATTTTAATTCAGTTCCGTTTCCACTGGCTCTTTTGTTTTTGTTTTTTTAAATATTTCAATAACTATTTGATAAGCTTTCTCTCCATGCCTGGCTTCATGCCAGAGGCTGTGGGGTTGAAGATGTATAAAACAGTCAAATTCACTCCCGTCAGAGGGATTATAATTGAGTTCAATCAGGGCAAGACTTGACAGCACAAACGGCTGACTTGTGCCAATGGAAGTTCACAAGTAAGAGCCCATGTGAGCTTCCCTTGTGGCTCAGTGGTAAAGACTCTGCCTGCAGTGCAGGAGACACGGGCTCAGTCCCTGGGTCAGGAAGATCCCCTGGAAGAGGAAATGGCAACCCACTTCAGTATTCCTGCCTGGAAAATTCCACGGACCCAGGAGCCTGTCGGACTACAATCCATAGGGTCGCAAAGAGTCAGACACAACTGAGTGAGCACACAGCAGAGACATGACTTAGTGACTAAACAGCAGGAGCCCACGTGAGCAGGGCAAGACAGGGGTCAGAAATTAACCCAAGCAGGCTCAGGGCTCCATGGGTCGGGCGTCCACCTCCTCGGCTTCACTGAACACTGAGGTTGTGATGGAGCGCTTCTTGCCTCTGCAAATCCTCTACTTGGGGAGAATCTTAGGACTCCGCTGTAGCTAAGACGGAAGGTTACCAGGAGTCCTCATAGGCTTTACCTCGGTTTGTTCAGCTTGTTCTAAGAAAACGGACCACCCAGGGATATCCTTGCCCTTGATGGAACATGCCAGAACAGCACAGTGCAGGGAGCTGGGGACCACCGAAGCCCACTGCGGCCCAGGGAGAGGGCCGTGGCTTCCCTGGAGTGTCCTCTGGGTCTGGGCGCTTCCCTTGATGCAGCTGAGAGCCTGGCGTTTTAGAAAACTGAGGTTTCTTAACTCTACTTTGATAACTATTCAAAGAGGGATCCTGTTGTGCATTCTTGTGTGCATCTGAGTACCTATGTTTGCTTCTGATTGGAAGGATAAAAAGCCCAAAGAACAAGAAAAAAGAGGGGATTTTCTTCATCGACCATTTTCCAAGAAGCTGGACAAGAACCTGCCGTCGCACAAACAGCCGTCGGCCTCGCTCATCACGCAGATTCAGAGCACCAGGGCCCTGCTCAAGGACCGCAAGGCCTCTAAGCCTGGCTTCCCTGACAAAGGTGGGTCAGCGTGGGGGACTGTCTAGGCCTCTCGTGTTCAACTGCGTGGCTGTTGTGTATCCCATGCTGGTTTCTGTGTGCGCCCCTGGGACAGACACTACTCCTGTGCCCATGGGAAAGCAGAATTAATGCTTGAGAGGCAACGTGAGAACAAGACCTTGTCCTGACTGCTTGGTGTGGTCCACCTGTGTGGGTGGGATTTGAGAAACCAGAGACGGGGTGGGCGCAGAAATCAGGGTGTAAAGTATTGCAGGAGACTGGGGTTCATAGGCTTGTGGGTGCAGAAATCAGGGTGTAAAGTATTACAAGAGTAGAGACTCGGGTGCAGGAGCAGAGATAGGGTACAGGAATATAGATGGGATGCAGGAACAGAGATTGGGGTGCAGGAGTAGAGATGGAGTGCAGGAGTAGAGATTGGAGAGCAGGAGCAGAGATGGGGTACAGGAATAGAGATGGGGTGCAGGAGCAGAGATTGGGAGGGATGATTTTGCAGAAGCAGACGTCAAGGTGGGTGGTACTATGGGAGCAGGGACTGGGGTGCATGGTTTTGTGGGAGAGCAGATACCAGGGTGCATGGCATTGTGGGAGTAGAAACTGGGGTGCTTGGTATTTTATTGAGGTAGCAGAGATTGGGGTGCATAGTATCATGGAGCCAGGCATCAGTGTTCAGTTTTAAGGGGCAGAGATTGAGGTTCAGGAGCAGGGATGGGGCATGCTCTTGTGGGAGCCTTCCCTGAAAAGTATACCCTGAGAGGCAGTGACATGTGGTCCACAGAGTCTGGGCTCTGGGTGGAGGTAGGGTGCTCAAACCCAGCTCTGAGGCTGCTGATGCCCCACGTTCCTCATCCTCTGAGGATCTTTACTGATTCCCTTCCTTGTGAAAAGAAACCTACCTGTCAGAGCTATTGGGTGGATCCAGTGAGATAAGGGCTCCCTTGATGGTTCAGATGGTAAAGATCCCTACATCAGGAAGATCCCCTGGAGGAGGACCCACTCCAGTATTCTTGCCTAAAAATTCCATGGACAGAAGAGCCTGGCGGGGTACAGTCCACGGGGTCACAAAGAGTTGGACGCAACTGAGTGATTTACACTTTCACTTTTCACTTCAATGAGAAACACGTGTGGGCTTCTCCTCCTCATTCATCGTCCAGCACATGCGGTAACTGATGGATATGGGTCTCCCTCCTCTGGAGCAGGCATCCAGGGATGCAGAAAGGAGACTTAACACACCCTGAGAGCCTGGAGGGGCACGGGGAGCCAGGAGTGCGTGTCCAACTGTGGAGTAGAGGAGCGTTCCCCTTACAGAGCGGGGATGGGAGAGGTGGTGGTGTCCAGCCTTAGATCCCTTTGTTTTAAATGTGAAGAAACTAAGGTTCCAGGAGGGCTCTGGCTGTCTGACGTTAACCAGCAGGAAAGTATACTGTTGTTGTTCAGTCATAATATCATCTCTGACTCTTTGCTTTGAGACCCCATGGACTGCAGCACACCAGACTTCCCTGTCCTTCACTATCTCCCGGAGTTTACTCAAACTCACGTCCATTGAGTTGATGATGATGATGCGGTCCAACCATCTCATCCTCTGTAGCCCCCTTCTCCTCCTGCCTTCAATCTTGCCCAGCAGCAGGGTCTTTTCCAGTGACTCAGTTTGTCGCATCAGGTGGCCAGAGTATTGGAGCTTCAGCTTCAGCATCAGTCCTTCCAATGAATATTTAGGGTTGACTTCCTTTAGGATTGACTGATTTGATCTCCCTGTAGTCCAAGGGACTCTCAAGAGTCTTCTCCAGCATCGCAGTTCAAAAGCATCAATTCTTCGGTGCTCAGCTTTCTTTATAGTCCAACTCACACATCCATACATGACTACTGGAAAAACCATAGCTTTGACTAGACGGACCTTTGTTGGCAAAGTACTGGGGACGTTCAAAACAGTAGCACGGGTCTTTCTGACTCTAGGAGGGACCAGCTGTCACCCAGGGAAGAGCAAATCTACTTGGTTCCATTTCATTCTGCAGCCGTCAGGAAGGCAGGGGCCCCACTGGAGAGACTGTGCTTGTCCCTCCTCGGGAGACCTTCCTTCCTGGCTTTGGAACCAGCAGTGAATCCGGGCCCTCAACAGTGGCATCCTGTGGGTTCCCCGAAGGAAGGTCTAGGTAGAAGCTGCATATTTGGGGTTAACTTTGTAGCGGGCCTCCCTGGTGGCTTCGAGGGTAAAGCGTCTTCCTACAATGCAGGAGACCCAGGTTTGATCCTTAGGTTGGGAAGATCCCTTGGAGAAGGAAATGGCAACCCACTATAGTATTCTTGCCTGGAAAACTCCATGAACGGAGGAGCTTGGGGGAGCTACAGTCCATGGGGTCGCAAAGAGTCAGACGTGACTGAGCAGCTTCACTCACTTAGGTAACCCCAGAGGCTACATAAGAGTCTGTTCCTTGGTACTTTCCTGGGCCAGCTGTCATCTGTTCCTTTGCATTTTGCCTTTGTCCTGGGATTTGGGAATCTGTGCCGAGAAGCGCTGAGGATCCTGTGTTAACTGTTCACACTGACCACTCATGGCGTGGCGGGCACTGCTTCAGCTCTTAGCTCAGCCCATGAGATCATTCTCACCCCCATTTCTAGAGATGAGGAAATAGCACAGAGAGTTCTCCAAAGTCAGGGAGCTGGTAAGTGATAGAGTCCAGATTTCCAGCCCAGCAGGCTAGCTCTAGAGCTTTCTCTGCTAACCAGGGTAGCTGACTCCCTCCCGGAAAGAATGGGGTGAGGAGGAGCCAGCCAACATGCCTATCGCTCTGGCAGGGTGACTGCCCTTCTTGCTGGGGACCAGGCAGGGTCTGGGTCTCTGCCCCAGGGCTGACTCTGGGGTGGGAATAAATAGGGTGCCTGTGGGAGGTATCCTGCCAGTATTTCCACCTCTAGGCAAGCAGAGGAAGCAGAAGTGGGTGGAGGGAGAAGCTGGGCTACAAGATTGGGGCACACAGCCATCTGAGGGAGAGGCAGGGGGCTTGCGTGCCAGCTGGAACGCTGGAGACGTTAGCCATCAATGAAATTTCCCATCTCTCTGCCCGTGAATCTCAGGCATCTGTGCTGGCCCCAGGAGGAGATTTATTTGGGGATCTGTGTATATATTTATGTAAGGGAAAGAGGATTCCCAGTGCCCTTGGCTGTCGCCGAAATAGCTCCCGGTGGCAACAGCTCGCTCCTGCCTCCAGGCTCCAACAGGGCTGTCAGGTGTGATGGTAGGAGAACCAACCAAGACAGGGCCTGATCCATGGGAACCTGGCTTCACTTCCCTCAGCGCCAAACACCGGGGGTTTTCCCTTTCTTCTCTGCCAAAGCCTGCAAACCTGGATTCTAGCCTGTGCCAGCTTGAGATGGAAGCCACGGGAGTTGGCTGGTTGCCTGAGATATATAGATGAAGAGTGTTTCACCCCTGTTCAGGATTGGTGAGGCTCCAGGGAGACCAGAAGTCATGAGAGAGTCTTTAAAAGGGAGGAAATTCTGGGGCTTCCCTGGTGGCTCAGTGGTAGAGAATCCGCCTGCCAGTGCGGGAGCCACAGGTTTGATCCCTGATCTGGGAAGATCCCACATGCCGAGGAGCAAGTTAGCCCGTGCGCCACAACTGTTGAACCTGTGCGCTAGAGCCCTTGAGCTGCACTGCTGAAGCCCACGTGCTGCAAGTGCTGAAGCCCACACACACTGGAGCCCATGCTCTGCAGCAAGGGAGGCTGCCAAAATGAGAAGCCTGCATACCACAGCTAGGGAGTACCCCCCGCCCAGCAATGAAGGCTCGGCACAGCCGAAAGTAATGAATAAATAAAAATTTTAAAAAGGAAGGAAATTCTGACACATGCTCCAGCACAGGGGAACCTGGAGAACACTGTACTCAGTGAAACAAGCCAGTTACGAAAGGACAAATGCTGTAGATTCCACCTACATGAGGGAGCTAGAGTAGTCAGATGTGTAGACCAGTTGCCCCAGGCAACCACTAGCAGATCTGCAAGTGAAGAGTTCTATTTCACAAGCATGTGAATGTACTTAACTGCCCTGTACACTTAAAAGAGGTTAAGTAATAAATAAATAAGCAGTTTAAAATTTATGTTATGTAATTTTTACCATGATATTTTTTTTTAAGTTACGAAGAAACTTTCCTTCCGGTTTTGATTATCTGAGGACTAAACTTGCAAGTCCTCAGTGAGTTGGGATCCACGTGCTTCCAGCAGTTTTGTGGTCATTCTGTTGAGCCACAGACCTTTTCATTCAGAGGCTCTTGGGCGGGGTCCAGAATTTTAAGCAACAGAAAGGAGAGCAGAAGTTAAGCTGGTGCCGTGAGGCAAGTCAGAACCCAGGAGGCCTCCTGTCCCCAGCCTTCTGTCCGCTCTACTCCAGGAAGTCCGTCTGGTTCCCCGCAGGGAGAGTGGGAAGCCATGTGCCCCTCGTCCCGTCTGACCTCCCCTGGGCACCTCCCGCCCCGTCTCAGTGCAACTGGGGTCCGAGTACGTGGGAACAGGGCCGTGGGCACTGACTGTGGTGTCTTCACATTTCCTTTTCTTTCTTGGTGTGCAGATTCCTTCGGCTGCCGCAATATTTTTCGCAAAACCTCGGACTCCAATTGTGTGGCCTCCTCCTCCATGGAGTTCATCCCGGTGCCACCCCCCAGAACCCCCAGGATTGTGAAGAAACCGGAGCCCCCTCAGCAGGGGCCTGGGAGCACCAGCCTCCCCATCAAGGAAGACCCCCTGATGCTGGATATGGTGCGCTCCTTCGAGTCCGTGGATCGAGACGACCAGACAGAACTACTCTCCCCGTCCCATCACTATAGGATTCTGAACTCCCCTGGGGGTCTGGCTCGCTGTGAGCGGACACTCTCACCTGTCCTGCTGCCTGGAAGCCCGTTGCCCCTCCAAACTCCTTTGCACCCCACTCTGGTCTCCTTTGCTCACGAAGAGAAGAACAGCCCCCCCAAAGAGGAGGGCACGTGCTCCCCAGCCCCGGGGCCCGGTAATGGCCCTGCGCAACCCCTGGGAAGCCCCAACTGTGTCAAGAGCCGAGGCAGGTTCCCCATGATGGGCATCGGACAGATGCTGAGGAAGCGGCATCAGAGCCTGCAGCCTTCTGCAGACAGGCCCCTGGAGGCCAGCATGCCCCCACTGCAGCCCCTGGCCCCCACAAGCCTCTCCTTCGACTTGGCTGATGGGGTTAAAGGCCAGTGCTAACCTGGGCCAGAGAAGGGCATCTGGGCGTTTCTAAGGAAAGCAGTGGAGCAGCTCCCCGTATCAATCAGGGTGCAAAGATTCTAACACCTCTCCTGGAGTACCCTTCACAGCCTCACCTCCTCCTGACAGTCGCTGTCCCTGCAGCTGAAACCACAGACCCAGAGCCTGTACTCCCCATTCTCATGTAGGGTCCCCACTGGAGATGCTGAGACTCCCAGGAAGGTTGGCTGTCTGTGTGGCCAACTCCATCAGCCATGGCCTCCTTCCTCCCACCTGTTCACTGGCCCTCCACCCACCTCCCTCCGCCGGGCTGGCAGGGAGAACCCTGCACTGGCCTCGGCCTTCTCAGACGATACACCCTTCTGAGCCGTCTCTCTGCGCTGTGCTCTGTGTGCGCCTCTCAGTGGGTTGGTCTCATTTCAGCAGTCACGTGGCAGGGAAGCACAAGGTGGTTCACCCAGGCCACAGTTTCCCCTCCTTTAATCGAGAGAACTCCCTGCAGGGTGGCAAGAGCTGGTCACCCAGAGAACCCAGCTTCAGGAGCCCCTGGGGAAGGTGGGCAGGAAGCTTAGAAACCAGCACCACCCTCTCTGGTTGGATCCAAGACTGATCCCCACAGCGGGGTCCCCAGTGAATGGAAAAGACCAATGTGGGACACTCATTTGCCAAGCAGGGTCTTGATGGAATTTTTTTTCACTTGGTTGAAACTTGCTAACAGTTGAATTATTAGTATCTTCTCCAAAGGTTATTGTTCTTTATGTGATGTCATTAAATCGAGTCAACATGATTTTTAGAAACCTGGGTGGCGAGATGGGAAGTGATTTCACCAAACTCCTGTTCTCACGAGAGGACGAGCATGGAGGGCATCAAGGCTTGCCCAGGTGACGTTTTCAGTGGCGCTGGCCCCTGGTGCCCTGCAGGGGGGGACGTGATCCTCGCCGGCTGCCTGTCCTTCCCATTGGATCACCAGAGCCCGGATCCTTCTGGAAGGTGCAGAGCATAGTTACAGTCGGTTATTTAGAAAGAGAAGACAGGTAAGGTTGAATATGGACGCGCCCGGAAGGCACCTCTAGCTCTGTGCAATGCAGTTTTCAAGCTGCCAAGGCGACAAGTGTGGTTTAGAGCTCAGCCAGTTTGCCGTGAGCAGTGAGAGACTCTTGTGCAGGGACTCACGTTCAAAATACAGTACTGTATCTTCTTTGAGGAAAGCAGGGTTCCTCAAACAAGGCTTTGAATCCGTGGTCGGTTTTCACACCTTTTGCCAAGGATGGAACCAAAGATGCACCTCTGGATCTGTGTCCATGCCGTCCCTGTGTATGTGTTTTGTGGATCCCAGTGTTGTCTTTGTCTAGTTAGGAGCCTGCCGGGAGCTGTCTCCACTGGGGCTGGGGCCCTGGCCCTTGGTGGGGACCACTCGGCCATGAACAGAATTGGCAGAAGTAGAATCAGCACAGGTTGGATGCAAGTCAGCTCGGAGCCAGGTTCCACTGTGGCTTGGAGTCTTCAGCTGCTGGCTGCTGCGGGCGTGATCAGAAACTGCTGCTGGGGCCACCCCGGGGCTAGTCCTCCCAGCCCACTGATCTGAAAGAAGGCCATGACCCTGGAGCCTGCAAAGCCCGCCTTCGCTTCCCCTGGCAGCCAGCCTGTGCCAGAGAGCGCTGGGGGTGGGTCTTCCTTTCTTCTCATTCCACACTGGTGACCTCCTTCTGGCCCAGATGTCCCTGACTGAGCAAAGAGAGGGTGGACACCTGGCTGTGCCCATTCCTGGCTGATCTTGACGAGACCTTGGGCTGCTACTCCCCCTCGCCTTGTTGGGGATCGCCCCAGCCCTGGGGCTTGTTGGGAGGAGGTCAGACTCCCCACCGTGGGTGGCACTCCTTTGGATGGCTCCAAACCAGGTTCTGGAACTTTCCACTGAAAAGTAGAGCTTTTTTTTTTTTTTTTAAACAGAGAGAAGAAAAGAAGCAGCTGAGAAGTCCCTCTCTCCATTTGACATGGAGTGTTGGGTTTTTGATCAGTGAAGAACCCTCTTTGAAGATGGTTTCCAGCTGCAAGTGTGGCTCCGCAGGCTTGCAGGCTGCGTGCCCGCGAACTTGGTCTAAGCTCTTTCTGTCTCTCTCATGCTTTACTTGCCTCAAGACCATGAGCATTTCTGTGTCGCTGTGTTCACCTGCTGGGACGTGTCCCCCGATCCTGGCACGCTTCCAGAACAGCCGACTGTCTGTGTCACCACTGGCAACTTGAACTGTGAACTCAGGTTTATTCCAAGCCCAGTGAGAGGTGAGGGGGCAGTGAGGAAGGGGAGAACCCGTATTTTGTGTGTGTGAGCGCCCGACAAATCTATGGAGTCGAGTGAGAGGAGAAATGTTGAATTCTTTATTATTTTATTATATTTATATGGAGACCTTGAGTATCCCTTTGGTAAGTACAAAGCGTGTTTCGTCTCTTGGACCCATGGCTGTCTCTTGTTAGTCTGCACCCGTGAGCTCAGTCAGCCTGTGTGTAGTTACTGCCGAAAGTGACGACTATCAGCGTGTGATATCCGGAAGTCAAGTTGGCTTTGGTTGTACGATTTGGTCATAAGTAAGGACTGTATTTACGTCACCTTTATGAAATATATGTACTTTTATAACGACTGTGAAATACACTTTTCCCTCACTATGACTGCTTCGTTTATTGACTGATACGTCTGAAAACTAAGGGTATGTTGCAAAAGAGTGGTGTCAGCTTCTAAGCAAGGTTCTTGGCCCAGCAACAGACAGAATACAAGAGGGGATCGAGGTGTGGGTATTCAGGCATTTTTGGCTTTGCCTCATTGCTACAGGGGTGTCTGAAGACTTCTATCTGCCTGATGTACTGCAAATGGCCGTTCAAGGTGAATCAACATTTTTTTCTTTTTGCAGGGGAAATGTTCAGGTTCCTCCTTGTGAGAGTGTAGAAGTGTTAGTCACTCAGTCGTGTCCAACTCTTTGTGACCCCATAGATTGTAGCCCACCAGGCCCCTCTGTGTATGGGATTCTCCAGGCAAGAATACTGGAGAGGGTTGCCATTTTCTTCTCCAGGGGATCGTCCTGACCCAGGGATTGAACCTGGGTCTCCTGCATTGCAGGCAGATTCTTTACTGTCCGAACCACCAAAGAAGCCCTGGAATTCCTGAATTTCCCTGGCCTCCCTCCCCATTTTCTCACAGGCATTTGCCCTAATAAAATCTTCACATGCTTAAGCCCATTTCAACGTCTGCTTAAGCTAGACCCAGACTAGCTTAAGGCTCTGAAAATGACGCGTGAAGAATGACATCAGTGAACGTCCCCTCTAGATCTGGTCCTTGTTTCAGGACTTGGTGAGGGTGAGGGGGAATTGAAGTGATGAGTAGAATGAAGGGGGAGTCCAGATGGGGTGTTTGGATTGGCCCAGTTCTGACTTCCTTTATAAGTGTTCACAAAACGTTTTTCATATTTATGGACTTGCTTAAGCCCTGTGTCCCCTGAGCTCTGTGGCCGCCCTGTGCAGTATAGCATGGTAGAAATCGAGAGGCCCATGGTTTCCGCTTCATGAAGCTCTCTGAAGTTTGATGGGGTGGGGGTGGGGGAACCAGAAGCTGTAGCTAGTATTGATGATGATAGCAACCCACTCCAGTATTCTTGTCTGGAGAATCCCATGGACAGAGGAGCCTGGAGGGCTCCAGTCCATGGGGTTGCAAAGCATCGGACACGACTGCGTGATAAATCCTTCTTTGTTTCAGGAATCAGAGCATTTTAGAACACAAAGGGACTTGAGATTATCTGGTGCAAGCCAGCTTTTTTTTTTTTTTAATTCTTTTTGCTTTTGAGCTTTTTATTTTGTATTGGGATATAGCTGACTGACAGTGCTGTGATAGTTTCAGGTGATCAGAAAAGGGACTCAGCTATACATACACACGTATCCATTCTCTCCCCAACTCCCCTCCCATCCAGGCTGCCACATAACACTGAGCAGAGTTCCATGGGGTGCAACCCCAACTTTTTTGAAGAAGAGAAAACTGGGAGCCCAAATGGTTTAGGGACTCCAGGGTCCTGAGTGAGCTGGTCCCAGAGGGGTTTTGGGGGACATGGCCCCTACCTCCACGAACACAGAGACATCAGAGAGCTTGGCCACCACGGGCAGAGGGGAAAGTCAACTGCAGATTGAGCTGTCCTTATAGCACACATCTTTGAGGTGCCTGTGTGGACCAGGTCGTCACAGTGTTAAGTCATTCTCAAAATCATATGGCTTGTTGAGATTCTGAGCATCACGGCCTTTCCGCCATCTACCATCAACTCTTAAACCGGGACAAAGACTCTTTCTTTCTCAACAGATCTCCCAAGTAAGCAGCCACCCTGGATCGCCTCCTTATCTGTTAGCTGTTAAAAGGTTGCTGGGTTTTACTAGATTAAGTCAATAAAATACTTGCTATATAACCGTGTCATAAAATGAGACCAATTCAGAAAGAATGCAAGACTGATATTTTTAGGGGGGGGTGCATCTGGAAGCCTCTCGATTATTGCATTTGTTTTCTCTACAAGACCCTCTCTGTGCTACAGGCACAGTTAGAATAATTCAGAGCAGGACTGGGAGCTGGTTCAATTTCATGTCATCACTTTTCAGTGAAAGGAGCATATTTCCTGAGTAGTAAATGAGTGTATTATTTGTGGCAGGTTTTTTTTTTTTTTTTTTTTTATGTCAAGGGAGTGCTTCAGACATCTGGTTCCAAAGACAAATGTGGGTCTATATTTGTACTTCTGTTCTGCAGACCTCTTTTCAGGACACTATCTCTCAGAGCTGATGTCTGTGGCACCAAGGTCTCAGGGCGGTAAAGAGTGGGGAACATTGTAGCCTTTGCGGTTTCCTTCCACATGTATATCAGCCTTTGAGCTTGGAAGAAAAGTTATGACCAACCTAGATAGCATATTCAAAAGCAGAGAGATTACTTTGCCAACTAAGGTACGTCTAGTCAAGGCTATGGTTTTTCCTGTGGTCATGTATGGATATGAGAGTTGGACTGTGAAGAAGGCTGAGCACCGAAGAACTGATGCTTTTGAACTGTGGTGTTGGAGAAGACTCTTGAGTGTCCCTTGGACTGCAAGGAGATCCAACCAGTCCATTCTGAAGGAGATCAGCCCTGGGATTTCTTTGGAAGGAATGATGCTAAAGCTGAAACTCCTGTACTTTGGCCACCTCATGCGAAGAGTTGACTCATTGGAAAAGACTGATGCTGGGAGGGATTGGAGGCAGGGGGAGAAGGGGATGACAGAGGATGAGATGGCTGGATGGCATCACTGACTCAATGGATGTGAGTCTCAGTGAACTCCGGGAGTTGGTGAGGGACAGGGAGGCCTGGCGTGCTGCGATTCATGGGGTCGCAGAGTCGGACACAACTGAGTGACTGAACTGAACTGAACTGGGGTGCACATAAGGAGGCCTTTGGGGGCGGCAGCTCTGAGTATGTGGAACAGACTGAGGTACTGGAAGCTCAGGCACTAACCAATGACCACAGCACAGAGTGGACAATGCCAGGGAGATGCATTATTTACAGATGAAATAAATAAATAAATGGCTCTGATTTAAGGGCCTGAGCTGGTTACACAATGTATTCCTTGCTCAGAAGATGGCCCAAAGCTATTTTTTCCCTAATATTTATTTTTGGCTGCTTTGGGTCTTAGTTGTTGCATGTGGGATCTTCGCTGTGGGCTCTCTAATTGTAGCACAGGGGCTCAGTAGTTGGGACACCTGGGCTTAGCTGTCCCATGGCATGCGGACTTCCCTGGTGGCTCAGGGGTAAGGAATCCACCTGCAGTGTAGGAGATGCAGTTTGACTCCTGAGTCAGAAAGATGCCCTGGAGAAAGGAAATGGCCACCCACTCTGGTATTGTTGCCTGGAATATCCTGTGGATGGAGGAGCCTGGCAGGCTACTGTCCATGGGGTCACAAAAGCAATGGACACAACTGAGCGACTAAACAGCAGTGTGCGATCTTGGTTCCCCAACCAGAGATCAAGCCCAGGTCCCCTGCATCGGATGGCAGATTCTTGACCACTGGACCTCAAGGGAAGTCCTGGCCTAATAGCCATTGTGAAAGAAAAGTCTTTGGCTGATATTGTATATATAAAGCCCCAGTAATAACAAACTGTATTCTTTTTAGGCTTTGTTACCATAGCCAGCTAACCAAGGGCAGAGTGCAAGCATTTGTTAGGAATAAGGCTTCCCGTGCAAGATTAGGTAGTGAATTCGCGGCAGGTCTGAGATGGACATGTCTTTTGTGACCCTTCCCCAGCATTCAGCTCTCTTCTGACAACTAGTGTGTCCGATAGATCAGGTTTTGGTGTGATAGACTGAGCTCCAGATCGCTGTGATTTGCACAATAAAGCTTTATTTCTTACACGTTTATGCAGTTTGGCTGATGCCAGAGCAGCTCTCTTCCATGTGGTAACTCAGGGATCTAGGTTGCTTCCAGCCTGCAGTTCTGTCCTTTCAGAATGAAGCTTCTCTGGCTGCCATAGCCAAGAAGCTTCCCGAAACAGGGAAGCCAGGCATGCTGCAGTCCATGAGGTCATGAAGAGTCAGACACGACTGAACAACAAAACAGCCAAAGAAGGGCAAGCTGGAGAGCTTCCACTGGCCCTTAAGAGCTCCATAAAGGCCAGAACTAGTCCTCTGGGCCTTCCTGTGAGCAAGATGCTGAGAAATGTGAGGGAGTATATGGTAATTTTGAGCATTACTTTGCCAGCATGTGAAATGAGTGCAATTGTGCGGTAATTTGAACTTTTCTTCGGCATTGCCCTTCTTTGGGATTGGAATGAAAACTGACCTTTTCCAGTCCTGTGGCCCCTGCGGAGTTTTCCAAATTTGCTGGCATATTGAGTGTAGCACTTTCACAGCAATATGCATATTTTGGGTGCACTTAATGTTTCTGCCCCAGGGGAAGTACAGATGCCTCTCTTAACAGTCCCTTAACATTGGGCTGGACTTTCCCATTGTTACATGGTTATGGATCCTCTTCATGTACAAGGATTGTTCATTGTTTAGTTGCTCTGTCACGCCCAGCTCTTTGTAACCCCATGGACTGCAGTGCTACAGGCTTCTCTGTCCTCCACTGTCTCCCAGAGTTTGCTCAAATTCATGTCCATTGAGTCGGTGATGCCATCTAACCATCTCATCCTCTGCTGCCCTTCCATTCTCCTTTTGCCTTCAATCTTTCCCAGCATCAGAGTCTTTTCCATTGAGTTGGCTTTTCACAGCAGGGGGCTGAAATATTGGAGCTTCAGCTTCAACATCAGTCCTTCCAGTGAATATTCAGGATTGATTTCCTTTAAGGTTGACTGATCTTGAAATCCAAGGGACTCTCAAGAGTCTTCTCCAGCAAGGATAAGGATTATTTGTCCTAAATAAAGGGATGAGCATTGTTAATTATTAATACTTCCCTTAATTTAAGAGGACAGTTACAGGCTGAATTGTACATACCCTCCAAAATTTATATACTGAAGACCTAACCCCAGATGCCTCAGAATGTGGCTGTGGTTGGATATAGGGCCTTTAAAGAGGTGAGTTAGGGACTTCCCTGGTGGTCTAGTGGTTAAAACTCCATGCTTCCACTTCAGGGGGCATGGTCAGTGAATTAAGATCTCACATGCCATGAGGCACAGCCAACAAAATACATAAATAAATAAACATAAAAAAATAAAGAGTTGAGTTTAAATAAGGCCACCATTGGAAAGTGAATTCACTTAGTCATGTCTGACTCTATGCGACCCCATAGACTGTAGCCTACCAGGCTCCTCCGTTCATGGAATTCTCCAGACAAGAGTACTGGAGTGGGTTGCCATTTCCTTCTCCATTGGGGTGGGCCCTAATTCAGTCTGACTGGTGTCCTTGTAAGAAGAGAAAATTTGGACACACACAGAGGGACACCAGACAGGGGAAAGAGCATGTGAAGACCCAGTGAGAAGGCAGCCATCTGCCGGCCACAGAAAGTGGCCTCGGGAGAAACCCAACCTGCAGACACCTGGGCCTTGGACCTCTGGCCTCTGGAGCTGTGAGAAAATAAATGTCTGTTGTTTAAGCTGCATAGTCTGTGGTATTTGGTTACGGCAGCCCCAGCAGACTAACACAAGGGGAAGGCCAAATAGAAATATTTATATATTCTACAAATCCTACAGATTTTGTCCCATATGTTGAATCTCATTTACCCTTTTCGTGCAACTACATTACTCCCAGAAAGTTGTCCTTTTTTTGGTAGTGAAATTCCACCTTTTCCAAGCATCCCCTGTGTGCTAGGCCCTAGGCCAGTTATTTTCAAGGGTATTTCTTCCTTCAATCCAGAGACCCACACACTTTTTCTGTAAAGGGTCAGGTAGCAAACAGTTAGCAGACGATCATGCAGTCGTTGCATACTCTTCTTTGTGTTTTCCTTTTTAACAACCCTTGAATAATGTGGAAACCGGGGCTCCGCTGGTGGCTCAGTGGTAGAGAATCCACCTGCCAGTCCAGGAGACATGGACTGGATCCCTGATCTGGGAAGATCCCACATGCCTCAGAGCAACTAAGCCCGTGAGCCACAACTACTGGGCCTGTGCTCCAGAGTCTGCGAGCCGCAACTTCTGAGCCCCCGTGCTGCAACTACTGAAGCCCGTGTCCTAGAGCCTGCAACAAGGGAAACCGCCCCAATGAGAAGCCCGCACCCCGCAACTAGAGAGTAACCCTTGCTTGCTACAACTAGTGAAAAGCCACGCAGCAGCCAACACCCAGCACAGCCAAACATTAATACAATTTTTAAAAATATAGAAACCGCTTTTTTTCTGGTGGGAAAACATAGGCCACACAGACTTTGATCCTCAGGCCTCTGTCTTTAAGCCTCACACGGACCCTGTGGAATGGTCAAGTTGTCTTAATTTTAGAGGTATGTGTAGGTAGCTTTGGAGAAGGAAATGGCAACCCACTCCAGTATTCTCGCTGGGAAAATCCCAAGAACAGAGGAGCGTCATGGGCCGCAGTCCATGGGGTTGAAAAGAATCAGACTGAGCATGCACACCACCCCAGGTAGCTTGCCCTGCTCACATGACCAGCACGTAGATGTTCAGAGGTGTCCCGTCACCTGAGAGCTCCTGGGAATTCCCTGGTGGTCCAGTGGTTAAGACTCTCTGCTTCCAAAGCAAGGGGCATAGGTTTGATCCCTGGTCAGGGAACTAATACCAGGCACATTGTGTGGTATTAAAAAAAAATACCATGACTAACAAAGTAGTTGAGTAATAAAAATACATACTAAAAAAAGAGAAAGCAAGAGCTTCTTCCTATATTGCTTTTGGTAGATTTCCAGCTCTGGTTGCCATCCATAGGGCATAAAAATGTCTCGGGGGAACATGTTGGTCACCAGTCTGTTGCTGCAACTTAGTCCCACTCTTGGATTCGTCCTACAGAGCAGAGCATGGCCCTAGTGCTCAAATCACATTCCATTCAAGCCGTTTTCCATTCTCTTTGTGAATGGCCTCTCTAAAATGGGCTCTTGCTCATAAAAAGAGAGAGCTTAGTCAACTTTTAAGGGAACAAGTCTAAATCTGGAGCCGACGTGGAGCTGTGTAGTGCCTCGTAGACAAATCATGGCCATTACTCACACCTGAATGACGTGGTGTCACCACTGGCTGGACCAGCGTCCCCTCCACTGAAAGATGAATCGTGCCCTCTGAGTCAGAGAGCCCTGAAGAGCCCATTCAGAGTCCTTCCCACCCATGGCCACTTCAATGACGTGAGCCATACTCACTTTCAGAGCACTGGAGCCCAAGGCACAAAATCACAAGGATCTTGGGGTCACCTGGTTCCTGGGCTTAGTCCCCCCAGGAGTTTGGGGCAGTCCAAAAAGAGCACTGATAAACAGGGGTTCTCAGGATAAACATGAAGCAGCTTCTTGGAGCAGAGTATTTATAGTCCACTGATAATCAAAAATAAATTTTCCTTTTGACTTAAAACTAACATGTGTCATGTATTCAGATGCAAAATTAGTGTGAATATTGTGAATCCACCACTGACTGTCCTCTTTGCTCTGTACATTTCAGGGGATAATTTAAGAGGCAGAGTCAGGGTCAACTTTCCTCATTTACAGATGATGCATTTGAGTCCAGACCAGAGAAATGAGGCATGAAGAACACAAACTTGTCATTGGCAACATCTGCCTCCATGGTCAGTTCTCTTCTCACCACGCTGGGTGAAGAGACCAGAATTAATGGGGGCCTGGGGATTCTTAGGGCTGTCATGACGTCTGAAGTCCGTTTTTTCCCCTTTGCAAATTTTGGGCCACAGAGAGGGTGGACCTGGTGACGACCATAATAGAAAGAAGGAAATTGATCTGTGAGGAGTGTTTGAAAGAAGAGGGTATGTCCAACTGCTCTTTCCACCTTCCCAAGTATGATTTGACATACCCTTCTCTGCATACTCCTGGTTTTTCATGAGTACATGCAACACATGGATGGATGGGTGAGTAGATGGTGGATGGATGGATGCGTGGGTGGGTGAGGATGAATGGATGGGAGGGTGGATGAGGGGGTGATAGATGGATGGGTAAGGGGATGGTGGATGGATGGGTGGGTGGATGATGGATTGGCTGGTGGATGTGAGTGGATGGATGGTTGGATGGTGGATGGATGGGTGGGTGGGTGGATGGTGGATGGATGGGTGGGTGGATGATGGATTGTTTGGTGGATGTGAGTGGATGGATGGGTGGATGGTGCATGGATGGATGGGTGGGTGGATGGTGGATGGATGGGTGGGTGGATGATGGATTGGTTGGTGGATGTGAGTGGATGGTGCATGGATGGATGGGTGGGTGGGTGAGCTGATGCATGAACGATAGAGTAGGTCCCCTAGGTATGAACACGTTCTGTTCCCAGAGCATGTTAGTAAGTCCAATTTGATTGTAAGTCCAACAAAACTAGTCTAGGTACCCAACTAACACAATTGGTTATAGTACTGGAATGTAATAGGTTTATACTACTTTTCACACAAACAATACGTAAAAAAACAAACAAAAAAATGAAATAGTTTTAATCTTATAGTGTGGTACCTTGAAAAGTACAGTGGTACAGTACAACAGCTGGCATACAGGGGCTGGCATAGTGGAAACAGGCAAGAAGAGTTACTGACTGGGGGAGGGAGAGGAGGTGGGAGATGGCAGAGCTGAAGGATTGTCAACAAGGAGGGCAAGCTGCCATTTCACTCCTGCCTGAAAAAGTTGATGGCACAGAGCTTGAAAGAAAGGTCCTGAACTACCAGACTCTCTGCAGTACTCAAGAGCAAAGGACACAAAAGCACAGCCGCTTGCAGAGGAGGCACACACACAGCAACGCACACCACACACGTGAACTAAATTATATGATCGGACACGTGAACACACGTTTGCATCTTTGAAAGGTCACCACGCGAGGGTTCATATGTAGGCGATTTACTGTGTTAAGAGTGACTGTCGAGAGGACTTAGATGACTTTGATTAGTGGATGGCTGAAGGGCACTTGAGGGAAAGGAAAATACTCCCGATCCAGAGTATAAGCCCCTGAGTACAAACATTCAAGTGGAGGGTCTGGGAGACAAATAGGGCTCACAGATGGGGTACCAACACCCTCCACAGAAGATGGCCAGAGTGCCAACTCATCCTAGTATTGGTCCATGTGCCACCCTGGCAGCAAGTAACCATGGGCCTTGGGTGCGTGGTGAAGCCAGTGTCCCCGTTTCCCCCATGCACGTATGTCCGCTTGACTGTTTTCCTTTGGTGACTGGGTAGAGACTTGGCATGAGGTGCTGATGAGATTAGCTGGGACAGTACCTGGCTCACCGTCGCCACCCTCATGCCAGTTTACTGAGGCCCAGACTCTTCGGTGTACTCTCATGCTGACTCTGAAGTGCTTTTTCTTACTAATTTTCATGTCTCACCACCCCAGTCTTTCAGCTCTGTTGCACACAAATCATCTAAAAGCTACAAACAGATAATGCATTCTTACAAGGGAGATATAATGTCTAGTCAAGTTGGCATTCGTCCAACTCCATCTCACCCCAGTTGACCTGGTCCCTTCCCCTCTGCTATGGGCTGAATCATGTCTTTCCACCATCCATATATTAAAGTCCTAATTTCCAGCATCTCAGGCTCCAAATATATCTGGAAATAGGGTCTCTTTAGAGAGATAATTAAGTTAAAATTAGGCTGCCGTTAGGGTGGGCCTTTATCCAATGTGTCTAGTGTCCTTATAAGGAGAGGAAATTTGATCATGCAGAGAAACGCCAGGGATACAAGAACACAGAGGAGGGACTGTGTGAGGACGCAGGGAGAAGGCAGCCGTCTGCAGGCCGCGGAGAGAGGCCTCGGGAGGAGCCAGCCTCCCAGCCTCTTGATCGTGGGCTTCCAGCCTCCAGAGCTCTGAGCAAATAAATTTCTGCTGCTTTAGCTTCCCTGTTGCTATAGGAGTCCTTGCAAGCTAATACACCTACAGATTCCAGGTGTGGAAGCAATGAAGACCCCCCCCCCCCGCCCCCCGCCACAAGGACAGGCAGAGGCTATTTCTTAGAGCTCACTGTAGCCAAGGAGTCAGAATCATCTCTACCACCAAGTGGGAAAGCTTCATGGTGGAATCAAGGGAAGGCCTCAGGTGTACCCCGACAGGAGGCTGTTGCCATGGAGAAGCTGGAGGCAGGTTAACTAGAGACAGGGCATCCTATGTGATTGGGTGGGGGAGCATGCTTGGCTGTTTGTAGCGGGTTTGCAGTTGGAAGCAGAGGTAAAACTAGGGAAACTGGCAGTCCCTGACCAAGTCCTGACCTATTGGACTGACTGTTGCAGAGGGAATGGTTTGGTTTCACAGGCTGGTTACTGCAGAGGTTGAAAATCAGAGTCCCATTTTTCCATTTGTCTATCCTGCATCGCATAGGTCTTCTCATCCCATTTACCTGGCTGTGCTAGTTTTCCGGGACTGCTGTAAAAAATGACCACAAGCTTGGTGGCTTAAAAACAACAGAAATGTGTTCTCTCACAGTGCTCGAGAAGAGAGTTTGAAATCAAGGGCCGTGAAGGGTCTTGGGGAGGACACTTTCTTGCCTCTTTCAGCTTCCAGCGATTCTTGGCAATCCTAGGCATCCTTGGACTGTAGACTCATGATTCCAAAGTCAGCCTCCATCTTCACTTGCCATTCTTCCCTGTGTGTCTTTACACGGACTTCTTAGAAAGATACCCGCCGTTGGATTGGTGTCTAACTCAGCAAGACCTCATCTTTAATCATATCTGCAAGATGCCTATTTCCAAATCAGGTCACATTTCTAGGGGTCCAGGTGGATGTGAATTTCAAGGGAGACAATATATGATGCACTGGAGAAGGCAATGGCACCCCACTCCAGTACTCTTGCCTGGAAAATCCCATGGACGGAGGAGCCTGGTAGGCTGCAGTCCATGGGGTCACAGAGGGTCAGATATGACTGAGCGACTTCACTTTCACTTTTCACTTTCATGCATTGGAGAAGGAAATGGCAACCCACTCCAGTGTGCTTGCCTGGAGAATCCCAGGGACAGGGGAGCCTGGTGGGCTGCCATCTATGGGGTCACGCAGAGTCGGACACGACTGAAGTGACTTAGCAGCAGCAGCAGCAGACTCATTAAGGGCTCTCTTCTGCCATCACCAGGGCTAATAACCTGGCAAGTCTGGACCCAACACAGGGTCTTTGGCACCAGAGGGGAGTCAACTCTGTGAAGTCTCAAGATGTTCAGAACTGAGGATATTAGGAAGTGATGTGTTGATGGAAAACTGGGACGCTTGGGGGCAGGGGAAGGAAAGAGAGGAAACCACATCTGGAGTGAGTGGCAGGTTCACCCCAAGGAGGGAAGAACCTGGGGCCAGGTTGATGCTTTTTTTGCCTTCTGACATAAACTTTTTTTTTTTTTAACTGTGCTCTCTGGGTCTTTGCCGCTGTGTGAGGGCTTCCTCTCACTGCGGCAAGTGGGGGCTGCTCTCTAGTTGCAGTGCGGGGCCGTCTCACTGTGGTGGCTTCTCCTGTTGCAGAGCGGGGGCTCTAGGGTGCACAGGCTTCAGTAGCTGTGGCACACAGGCTTGGTTGCCCCGCGGGAAGTGGGATCTTCCCCTGCATTGGTGGGTGGGTTCTTAACTGCTGAACCACCAGGGAAGTCCCTGACATAGACATAGAGACAACCTGGGGCGGATGCTGATTTGTGAGAATACTGTGTCCAGTTCAGTTCAGTTCAGTTTAGTCACTCAATCATGTCCAACTCTTTGTGACCCCATGAACTGCAGCACACCAGGCTTCCATCACCAACTCCTGGAGTCCACTCAAACTCATGTCCATTGAGTCAGTGATGCCATCCAACCATCTCCTTCTTCTCCTACCTTCAATCTTTCCCAGCATCAGGGTCTTTTCCAATGAGTCAGTTCTTCACATCAGGTGGTCAAAGTATTGGGAGTTTCGGCTTCAGCATCAGTCTTTCCAATGACTATTCAAGACTGATTTCCAGAGGTTTATGAAATCTTGATTCTCCACAAAATCCGTGGATCAACATACTGTTCATCCTAAAACTCTGTCTTCAATAAGAATATGCTCTGAACTTCAGGCACATTTATCAAGCCCCAGAAAAAGACTGTATTGCACTCAGTGTCTCCTGAAACAAGTGATCTCATTCTTCAGATCAGCTTCTCCTGGGCTCCTTCTTGCAGTGAAGGGCATCACCGATGTCTCCTTGCCCAATTCGAATCCTGGACCACACTCTCCCCCTCACATCCCATGTCTAGTCCATTCACAAATCTTGTTAGCTCCCCTGTCCCAAAGATGAAGGGCTAGTGAAGGCTAGTACAAGCTCCACATGGAGGTATGAAACCCACTCTCCATTCATGCTGTTTAGCAAGGTGTAGAGGAAGATGCAGAAAATCCAGAATCATCTCTATAAATAGAAATTTGAGGTAAGAAGTAAATGAGGGGTAAACAGTTAATATATGAAAGACCCTTAGAAAAGTCTGATACAAAGCAGATGCTAGAGACGTGTCAGCTCTCCTGTGACAGCCGTGCTATGCTGTTGTGCAAAGCACCAGAATCAAGGGCCTGGGTCCTCATTCTCAATCTGCAGTGAAGAGCTATGGAAAGCTGCCCTACTCTTTAGGAAGAGACTCCTCACTGAAATAAAACAAACCCACTGATTGCAGCCCCTTGGGAAACTACACTTGTGCTCTAGCATAGCTGCCGTTTTCCAAAATGCTTTGGGGGAGTTCCATTTTGGTGTCTCTCTTAGAATTCATAATATTCTTTTTTAATTGACTTTTAAAAAAGAATTTTATTTTGTGTTATCTTGGCTGCGCTGGGTCTTTGTGGCTGTGTGCAGGCTTTTCCCTAGTTGTGGCGAGTGGGGGCTACTCTCTGGGTGCTCAGGCTTCTCGCTGCAGCGGCTTTTCTCGTTGGGGAGCATGGGCTCTAGACCACAGGCTGCAGTAGTTGCGGTGCACAGACTTAGTGGCCTGGGCATGTGGAATCTTCCCAGTCCAGGGATTGAACTCAGGTCCCCTGCGTTGACAGGTAGATTCCAACCACTGGACCACCAAGAAGTCCTGAATTGACCTTTTATTTTGGAAAAATTTTAGATTTACAGAAAAATCACAAAGACACTACAGCCAATTCTCCTTACCTGTATAATCTTCACCCCATTTCTCCCATTGTTATACATCTTACATTATCAGAGTATTTTTGTCACATTAAGAAACTGACATGGGTGTATTACTACTAACTCATCTCCAGATGTTATGGAAAACTCATCAGTTTTCCCATTAACTGGACATCTTCTGTCCCAGGATCTAGTCTAGGATAGCACATTGCATTTCATTATCATGTCTTCCCAGTCTCCTCTAATCAGTGGCAGTTCCTCAATCTTTCATTTGAGGGTCTCAAGGAGTACTGGCCAGGTGTCCTGTAGAATGTCTCCTAATATGGATTTTTCTATTGGTTTTCTCATCACATTGTATCAGGGTGTACCTGGGAGCCACGTGGCAGCATGATGAAACGAACCTTGATCATTTGCTTAAAGTAGAGTTGTCAGGCTTCTTTGGTGTTGAGTTACTGTTTTTCCCTTTCTCTACTCTAGTCTTTGGAAGCTAGTGACTAAGTAAGAAGAGGGGGAACCAAGCTCCCTCTCCCAGAAGAGGGAGTATTTCTCCTTTGAGGAAGATATATCTCTTTTCCCCCATTTGTTTGTTTATTCAACCACTTATTGATATCAGCATGGACTTATGGCTTATAAGTTTATACTTTAGGTGCTAATTCAATATACATGATTTATTTTGTTGCCCAAATTGTTCCAGATTTGGCCATTGAGAACCTTTTCATGTTGGCTCTGTGTTCCATTGACACGCTTCCTCCCTTTTGTTTTTTGAGCACTCCCTTACTTTCTGGCATTCTATGATGCTCCAGACTCATCTTATGTTTTTCCTGCTTTAGTCCTAGAATCGGTCATGTTTCCAAGGAACTGTGATTCATTACATTCTTTTGAATGTCACCAACACTGCCAAGTCCAATTCCTTTGGGAGCAGGTTTAAAAAATACTTTAGGACTTTCCTGGTGGTCCAGTGATTAAGAATCCGCCTGCCAGTGCAGGGGACAGGGGTTCAATCCTGGTCTGGGAAGATTCCACCTGCCACGAAGCAAGTACTGAAGCCTGAGCCCTTAGAGCCCATGCTCCACAACAAGAGAAAGCCCATGTGCAGCGACAAAGACCCAGCACAGCCAAAAAATAAAATAATAAATGCTGAAAAAGTATTTTAATAACCAAACACCACTCGGTATTTTATCTGGTGACACAGACTGGTAATCAAGTGAGTTAAATCACCTCTTTCATCCAAAACTATGAGACAGAAGAAAGTAAGGGCTGAACCAAAGCAATGGCATAGTTGAGAAGCAAATCACAGTCAGTCTTATTAAAAAAGTATTTGACATTTCCCAATGACTTTTGTGTTTGTGCATTAAAAAATATGATCAACTCTCACCTTTTGTGGGCTGCATTGAGCGTGAACAATGTCACTGATGTGAAAGAAAGAAATGAACACTTCCCTTTTGCTTTTGAAGCGGGGCATTTTTCCTAAGTCTTAGGGATGTTGAAGTTTGCCACCATAAATACTGACACTTAGCTTCTGGATCATAATAGAAACACCATGTTCCATGATCAGTTACTATTTTTCTCAAAAACATGTGTGCTCTTTCATTTCTTCAAACCCCCCTTGAACAATCTGAGCAAATGCCAAGGCTTTTTAGCTTTAAGTTCATCAATCAAAATTCTTGGCAAGTTTTCACAGAAATTTCCCTGGCATTCAAGTCCACTTCCATCTGACTGTAACACTTCAGCCATCATGCTCACAATTAATTGTCCAGCGTGCAGATCTTTCAACATTTCCATTGCTCTTTTGAGTGACAAGGCAACTCCCCATTCTCCATCGCTGAACAACCTCCTTCCTTTCTTAAGCCTTTCGTGACAATCAAGAACTCTCTTCTTTGCCATCTGTTCTTGGCTTTTTCTCCAAACGCTTTTTTTTTTTTTTAATGTCAGATGTCTAACTTGCCCACTGTTCTATTTTATAGGAAGTTGGAGACTCTGCTTTTAAAAACTGCCCTCACTTTTACTCAGGCTTGAAGAGACATGCACGTCCTCTGCAGCCCCCTGGCACAGACCTGCCTGCGTGGTGGGGGAAATCCTGCTGGTGCCAGGCACAGGCAGGTTATGGCAAATCCCTTTAAAAATCAGTTTCTGACTTCCGCAAGTCTCATGGGCCACTCCTTTGGATACAAAGAAATCCACTACAGTGGATGGATTCACGGTGCAAAGAGTTAAAAATGCCTGTCTTGTCTATGATGATTAATTTTACCTGTCAACCTGTCTGGCCGTGGGGTGCCCAGATTCAATTTTATTTGGAGTGTGTCTGTGAGGGTGGTTCCAGATGAGATTCCCATTGAAATGGAAGTGGACTCAGTGAAGCAGATGGTCCTCCCCAAAATGGGTGGGCATTATCCAATCCCAAATAGAACAACAGGTAGAGGAAGGTGAGAGTCTCCCCTTTCATCTCTGCCTCAGTGCCGGAGCTGGGACATCCCATCTCATTTTCTCTGGCCTTTGAATTGGGGTTTATATACTAGATGGTCCATGGTTCTCCTGTCTTTGGACTTAGACTAAATTATATTAGTAGCTTTCCTGGGTTTCCAGCTTGCAGAGGGCAAACTGTGGAATTTCTCAGTCCCCAATTCCTTATGATAAATCTCTCTCCCTCAATTTCTCTCTCTATATAGGTGTGTGTGTGTGTGTGTGTGTGTTAGTTGCTTAGTCGTGTCTGACTCTCTGCAACCCCATAGGTATATGGGGGCTTCCCAGGTGGCTCTAGAGGTAAAGAACCTGCCTGCCAATGTAGGAGACATAGGAGACATGGGTTTGATCTTTGAGTTGGGAATATTCCCTGGAGGAGGAAATGGCAACCCACTCCAGTATTCTTGCCTGGAGAATCCCATGGACAGAGGAGCCTGGCAGGCTACAGTCCATAGGGTTGCAAATAGTCAGACATGACTGAAGCAACTTAGCTCACATAGGTATAAGCATTCTACTGATGCTCTTCTGTGGAGAAACCTGACTCATACACTCTCCTTAGAAGGACCATGTGCCCTGTGGCCAGGAGCAACCCCTAAAATCAAGGTGTTGTCAGGACTGAATGAAATTCTGGAGGTGCTGTTTGCCTGCCTTTTCAGCTTTTAGTGGTTGCCTGGATTCCTTGGCTTGCGGCCACTTCAAAGTACACGACTCCCATCTCTGCTTCCTTCATCATACACCACCTTTTTCTCACTCTAAGCTTCCATTCCATTTGGAAGAACCTTTGTGATTAGACTGGGCCCATCTATATAATCCAGGACACTCTCCCCTTGATAACATCCTTACATCCTTAATTTAAACACATCTGTAAAGTTCTTTTGCCCTACAGAGTAACATTTATAGGTTCTGGGGGTTAGGATGTGGATATCTTTGGGAGGGGCATTCAGTTCAGTTCAGTCGCTCAGTCGTGTCCAACTCTTTGCGACACCATGAATCGCAGCACGCCAGGCCTCCCCGTCCATCACCAACTCCTGGAATTCACTCAGACTCATGTCCATTGAGTCGGTGATGCCATCCAGCCATCTCATCCTCTGTCGTCCCCTTTTCCTCCTGCCCCCAATCCCTCCCAGCATCAGAGTCTTTTCCAGTGAGTCAACTCTTCACATGAGGTGACCAAAGTACTGGAGTTTCAGCTTTAGCATCATTCCTTCCAAAGAACACCCAGGACTGATCTCCTTTAGAATGGACTGGTTGGATCTCCTTGCAGTCCAAGGGACTCTCAAGAGTCTTCTCCAACACCACAGTTCAAAAGCATCAATTCTTCAGTGCTCAGCTTTCTTCACAGTCCAACTCTCACATCCATATTCAACCATAACACCCTGCTCTGATTCTCCTGTAGCTGTTGATGCATATCCTCATCACTTAACTTATGTTAGCTTGTAGGTGTCTACTTCTGCATGCATCTTGCCCTTCCCACCCCAGCTGTTCTTCGAGCTTCGGAATCTTATCTTTCTCACCTTGTATTGCCCATACCAACTGTGCCTGGAGCATAATAGGCGCTCAGCAAACATTTGTTGAATAATGAAATGAATGGAGATCTCACCCTGATTTTAAGATCAGACCTTTGGCTGGACTTGACATATATTGAGATTGCCCAAGAATTTAGTAGTTCAGAGAGGAAAGGGCTCAGCAAATTGTTTCCCTCTTCTGTACCCATCCCCCCAAAGCCCAGAGAAGCAATAGGCACCACTTTCAAAGAGCTAGAGGTTGGGGGTGTCCAGGCAGCCCTTCAGCTCCCCGAAGGTCCTTCCTTCCTACACAGGGGAGGTATGAGGTTTGGAGGTATTAGTATTGCCAGTTTTGCATGTAGCCAAACCACACAGAGTTGGAGCTTGTGATCTGATTTGGACCCACCAACCACTCTCCCCATTGTGGTGTATGGGCTATGAATTCCCCTGATTCTGGGCCAGGCCACAGCTGTGGGTTTGAAGCCACCATCCAGCTCTCCCACAGCAGTAACCTGGAGCCCTGATCCAGGGCCGTGCCTGTGACCCCACTGACCTAAGAGAGGCAAAGCTGTATGACTATGGTTTAGCAAGGTTACCACGAGGTCGCATGTCCTGCCTTTAGCCTCCCAGTGTGGCTGGCATCTCAGATCCTGAAGGTCATCGGGCCCTGTGGTCCTTGTTCTGGGCTGCAGCAAGATAGAATTTGGGGAGGGGCCTTCTGGGTAGGTATTAGTGTTATAAGTCAGTTTTTTCATGAGCAGTTCACCAGACTGGAAAATAATAAGGCAAAAGGGCTGGAGGGACACAAATGACAAACTTGTAAACAGCCATTTTAGATTTGGGTCTGGAAAGGAGAGTTTCACAACGGCTGATCCAAATGCAGAGCCTACCCCTTGGTGGCCTGATGTGGGCTTGTCAGGAAAGCAGCTGGCTTGGAAAATGCAACGAAGGCCAGTGTGTGAGTTTCCACGGGCTCTCGTGTATCCCCTGGGCTGGGAGGCTTAAACAACAGGCATGTACTGTCTTACAGTTCCGGAGGCCACAAGTCTGAGCTCATGGCAGGTTTAGCTTTCTCTGGAGGCTCTGGCGGAGAACCCCCTCCAGGCCTCTTTCCCAGCTTCTGGCGGCCTCAGGCTCTCCTTGGCTTGCAGTCAGCTGTCACCATCCATCTTCACATCACCTCCCCTCTGTGCGTGTCTGTCCTTGTACCCATATTCCCTCTTTTAAGAACACCAATTGTTTTGGATTAAGGCCCATCCTAACGACCCCATCTTCACTTAATTATCTCTTTAGGAACTCTATCATAATCTCCAGATAAAGTCACATTCTGAAGTCTTGGGGGTGACACATTGTCTTTTAGGGGAAGAGGGGTCAAATTTAACCTACAACAGCCAGTCACCTGGAAATGAGAATTTTTGCTCAAAATGACATTTCTTCTGGAGAAGAACATTCTCTGCATTTTGTGGGGTGGGTTGCTATGGGTAGAAAGGGACAGAGGAGTCTGATGAAAGGCACCAGAGCTCCCCTGTTGTGACTGAACTTCATAGAAAAGCTTCCTGATCATCAGTGACAAGGCCATCAGTCCGCCCATGGCATTGATAGAACAGTTCAGAACAGACCATCCCGTCCTTAGCCTGGACTGGGACTGATGCCTTTGTTTTCTTTTCAGCCATTGCTCTGGTTTTCATCTCACCACTGATTAGAGGGATGGTGATTATGTTAATAATTCCTTCAATACAAATTTATTTGTGTTTATAGACATAAATCTATACATATTTGTTTATTAAGAAGTAAGTTGCTAGAGATCTAACAATGAGGCTCTGCTTTGGCCCTTAAATATCAAAAGAGACTCACATTTCTATATTTGACTGGAAAAGTAGCAGAAGGCTTTTTAAAACTGAGAGTTTTCCCCCCTAATTATAATAATACAGTTGCATTTGAGCAAGTCTAGAAGGTTAGATAAAAAGGAAAAAATGTTTTCCCCAGATCCCATGCCTAAAAACATTTGTAATTCTTTCCTATGCACTTATAAACACATTTTTACCCTTCACAGGGTTTGCTCATTTTACTATTATTTTTAAACTTTTTCTCTGGAAATAATTTTAGGCTCATGCAAGTTGCCAAACTAGTATGGAGAGTTCTCATGTACCTTCCCTCAGTTTTCCCATGACGATATCTTTTTATTTATTTTTACTTTTTGGCCACACTGCAAAGCTTACAGGATCTTAGTTCCTTGACCAGGGATTGAATCCTGGCCAAGGCAGTGAAAGCGCTGAGTCCTAACCACTGGACTACCTAACCAAGAGAATTCCCTTATTTTTAAAAAGTCATGTAAAATAAATACAATATAAATTTTGCATCATCTTAAGTGTCCCACTCAGCGTTGTTACGTACATTCACGCTGTTGTGCAACCATTCCTGCTGTCCATCTTTGGAAATTCTTTCATCTTGCAAAACTAAAACACCAGACTCATTAAATCAGAACGCCCATCTTCCTTCCTCCAAGCCTTTGCTCACAGTCGTTCTACTTTCTGTCTCTGTATCAGCTCTGCTAAGGATCTCATATAAGTGGGAGCACACAGTATTCATCCTTCTGAGACTGGCTTATTTCACGTATCATAATGGCTGCAAGGTTCACGTGTGTCAGAAGTTCCTTACTTTCTGAGGCGGAATGTGTAGTAGCCATTGTATGGCTACACTACTTTTTCTTTAATCATTTGTTGATGCACGCTTGAGTTGCTTTACCTCTTGGCTATTGTGAATGATGCTGTTATAAACGTGAGTGTATAAATACCTCTTCAGATCCAGCTGTCACTTCTTTTGGGTGTACACCCAGAAGTGGAATTGCTGGATCACATAGTCATTCTATGTTTAGTTCTTTGACACCCTGCCATGCTGTTTACCACACTGGCTGCACCATTTTATACTCCCAGCAGCAGAACACAAGGTTCTACTTTCTCCACATCCTTGCCAACACTCGCTATATTCTGTCTTTTTGATAATAGCCATCCTAATGGATGTACCCACTGATAACATCTTCTATAACCATAGCAAGATATACGAGTTTTTAAATTTTATTTTTCTTTTTAATTGCATATGCAATCTTTTGTGGCCACCAGCTTTGTTTACTTAACAAAATACAGATACATAACAAAAGCATTTGGCCCTGTCACTAAAACCTCTCTGTAAATACTATTTTCTTTGGCAGTTTCCTACTCCTTTGAGGGGCTGTGGTTTCCCTGCCATGAGTGGACTGGCCAGGCTGTGAGGCCAGCAGGTCACTGGGTCTGCTGTGTCCTGAGTGACTCCTTGAGCCTGATGACCAGGAGTGGGACTGCTGAGTGGGAAAATGTGACTTGGTGTGTGATGGCTCTTTTTCAGCTTATTGGTGCAATAAGCCACCAGACTTGGAAATATCGCAGTAGTAGGTCCGTAGGAAGCCTCTAACACGTGGTCTTGAGGCTCAAAAGGGAAGACAGAAGCTGGAGCTTTGCTTTGGTCTGAGTGAGGGTCAAGCCAACAATGACTGATTGCAGAGGAAGAGCTACTCTCGTAGCGACTGTGTTTGGCCCATACATTAAATCCAGGGCACTTAGACCTCAGGACCTCAGCAGCTGCCCTTGCTGTTCCCACTGGATGAAACAGCCCTAACCGCTTGGGGCGCTTACATCTCTGCCCCGTAATTACACATTCCTCCTGGCTTAGCTTCCTGTAGCTTCCACAACAAAAGACCACAAACAGAGTGGCTCAGAACAGCAAAAAGTTACTCTCCTACAGTTCTGGAAGCCAGAAGTCTGAAAACAAGGTGTCCATAACCAAAGCTCACTTTGCTGTTGTTGTTTAACCACTAAGTTATATCTGACTCTTTTCGACCCCATAGACTTGTTAGCCCACCAGCCTCCTCTGTTCATGGAATTCTCCAGGCAAGAATACTGGAATGATTTGCCATTTCCTTCTCCAGGGATCTTCCTGACCCAGGGATAGAACACGCTTCTACTGTTTGGCAGGCTGATTCTTTACCACTGAGCCACCTGGGAAGCCCCCTTATGACCTCATTTAACCTTAATTACCTTCTAGGGGGCCCATCTCCAAACACAGTCACGCTGGGACTAGGGCTTCAGCATAGATTTGAGGCGTCTATAACATCCTCCATGAAGACTGATCACCAAATACATTTGCAAGACACACAAGCCTGGAAGGCAGCCTCCTCCTGCCTCTGTGCTTGCATGGATGATGGGGGCCCCTTGCCTTGGCAGCCACAAATGCACCTGGCATTGTGGCTGAGGGGGTGGGGTTTTCCAGGGTCCCCTGTGCGTTTCCCCCAGCCTGACCTCTCTCTTTGGCAGCCGACGGCAGCCTCAGCGAGTCTGAGCCAGGAGTGTGAATGTCAGGAAGATCCCAGGTATTGCTCCTTTCAGCGTGATGGATGTGAAGGTCCCCAGAGGACCTCACATTGGCAAAGGGCAGGGAAACTGTGGATGAAAGGCAGCGTCTCAGACATCCTCATCTGTCCTGGAACAGGCACGTGGCAGTGGCGCCCAGCCTGTCCCCATCCATGTGGGGTCAAACAGCTCCCGGCAGACACGGACAGGAATTCACGGCAAAGCCTGTGTCAGTGGTCCTCCCTGCCAGCCACAAACCCAGCTTGTTAGTTTCAAAGGCTTGGGGCAAAACATACCATTGTAGTGAGTTAGACCCATCTATAAAAGAAGCTACACATAGGAGGTTTTGCCAGCATTTCTGTTTCACATCAACTTGCTGTTTGATTAAAATGTTTTGGTGAACTTCTCTGATGGTCAAGACGGTGTTGGACATACAGTCAAAGGTATGGTTTTTCTGGTAGTTACATATGGATGTGAGAGTTGGAGCATAAGGAAGGCTGAGAACCGAAGAATTGATGCTTTCGAACTGTGGTGCTGGAGAAGACTCTTGAAAGTCCCTTTGGACAGTAAGGAGATCAAACCAATCAATCCTAAAGGAAATCAACCCTGAATACTTATTGGAAGGACTGATGCTGAAGCTCCAATACTTTGGCCATCTGATGTGAAGAGATAACACATTGGAAAAGACCCTGATGCTGGGAAAGATTGAAGGCAAATGGAGAAAGGGGTGGCAGAGGATGAGACGGTTGGATCACATCACTGACTCAGTGGACATAAATTTGCATGAACTCTGGGAGATAGTGAAGGACAGGGCAGTTTGGTGCTCTGCAGTCCATGGGGTCGCAAAGAGTTGGACACGACTTAGCGACAGAACAACAACAATGGTGTTGGCCACAGAAATGTTATCAAATCTTGCATTAATTCTGGGAAATGGGTCTAGAAGTCTTAAGGATCCCAATGCAAGCATTTCCACCTCTTCATCTCGTTCAGAATGATTGCAGAACCTTCCCAGGGATCTCTTGGATTTCTGGCAGATGGTGGCCCTCACTCACCCTGCATTCCTGACGTTTTGCGGAGCTGTGACTTTGGGAGGTAAGCTCTGGATAGACCAGTTCACAAGGGAACAAAATGCCTTATGGTGTTTCTGCAATGCTGGAAGTTTCAAGTTCAGTTCTGAACTTTCCTCTTTCCTGGGGGAATAGAAGGACACTGAGAAGGGAAGGAGGTTAGGAAATGGCCTTTGGTGTATGGAAGCAAAACCTGTCCTTCAACAGATAAAAGGTGAAGATGCTAGGACATTCCATCTTGCCTATGTGTGTTCATAGGTGGTGCTAGGGTTTCAGCTTCATTTCAGAGGGCAACTCAGCCATGAAGTTCTTCACTGAACCTCCAAATCTGAGCTTTCTCTGGCAGGGAAGGTGGAAGGTCTGCTAATAAATAGGTACCCAGGTTTCGACAGCTTTTAAGTTCTATTGCCCAACTTCAGTGGTTATGTGAACAGGCAGGTCTGGCTGTGGGCAGAGGGGAGGGGAACCCAAGGAAGGAAGAGAGGTAAGGGTCTGGGTGACATGGAGATGCAATAATTTCCTCTTGCAAAACTCAGTGCTGGTTGTTGGCTCTGATTTCTCCAGATGAAATCTCCATGTGACCAATGGCAAAGAAAAAGTGACTGTCATCTCCTAAGACTGCCATGAGTTATGATTTCAATAAACCCTGGGTACCACACTTTTATTAAATCTCCCGATACCTGCCACTTTTGTTGGTATAATGGTATTATTTTGCTATCATTAAAAAAAAATCAGAATCATGTCCATTTTGAGGTAAACCCTGGGAGTTATAAGTGAAAAGATTTCCTCACTTGAAATGAGTGGAGACCACCTCCCTGAGTTGTTCAAAACCCTCCTAGGAAACTGTATTGTTGTTTTTAATTTCTGTTTCTGGAGTTCCTAGTGAAGTTGAACATCTTATGTTTTTTTGTCATTTTTATTTTTCTCAGAGCATCTGGCCCACGTCTCTTTCCTTAACTCTCTCTTGGAACCATCTTAGAATTTTGGAGAATAATGAGAAGTTGTTTAGTTGCTGAGTCATGTCCGACTCTTTTGGTGACCACGCAGACTGCAGCACACCTCTCTCCTCCACTATCTCCTGGAATTTGCTTCATGTCCACTGAGTCAGTGATGCTGTCTAACCATCTCATCCTCTGTCATCCCCTTTTCCTCCTGCCCTCAATCTTTCCCAGCATCAGAGTCTTTTCAAATGAGTCGGCTCTTCACATCAGGTGGCCAGAGTATTGGAGCTTCAGCTTCAGCATCAGGTCTGGGTGTTCAATGAGTATTCAGAGTTGACTTCCTTTAGGATGGACTGGTTAGATCTCCCTGCAGCCCAAGGGACTCTCAAGAATCTTCTCCAGCGCCCTACAGTTCAAAGCATCCAGTCTTCGGCGCTCAGCTTTCTTTATGGTCTCACTCTCACTTTGAACATCCTTAAATAATAGGACAGATTCATGTTATATCTGCTCGTGACCTGCATTTTAGATGACAAAATCTCATGATTATCTGAAAAGAAACAGTGAATCAGGTTTGTCTTGTACTTAAGGCATCTAGACATCACCTACATGGAAGATTTCAGAGAGGTACACCAACCCTATTTTTGCTAACCCCCATCCACATCACTTGTGGACTCCAAGGACTCAGGGCTTATCTAGATTAGGCTTTGGAAGTGGCATCTGATCTGGAAAAGACAAATGGGCTGAGGAATTGAGTCTGTCCAGATAGATGGGCTTCCCTGGTGGCTCAAACGGTAAGGAAACTGCCTGCAATGCAGGAGACCCAGGTTCGATCCTTGGGTCAGGAAGATCCCCTGGAGTAGAAAATGGCAACCCATTCCGGTATTCTAGCCTGGAAAATTCCATGGACAGAGGAGCCTGGTGGGCTACAGTCCATGGGGTCACAAAGAGTTGGACACGACTGCCGGACGAACACACATACACACAGACTGATGGGGCCCAGTGAAGAGAGACGGCTGGAATGAGTGGCAGGATGTGCGTAAAGAATTCAGCCTTGTCCAGAGACAGTCTGGCCTTTTCCCTCAGCTTCTCAGGGGAGAATTCTAAGCCCTTGGGATGTCATGCTTGATGGGAGCTTCCTTGGTTTGCCTGGAGGCTTTGAGTCACACCAACAATGTGATTTAGGGTGGGGGCTTTGCATGGCACAGTTATCAGCTAACCTCTGGAGGAGCTGGAGACAAGTCAATCCTGTTGGGGGCCGACCAGGTTTAAATGATGGAGCCCCCGTAAAGGCTATGGATTCCGAGGCTTGGTGAGCTTTCTTGGTGGGCAGTACTGTGGATTGTCACACATCTGTGCTGGGAAAGTGGTGCCGGCCTGACTCTGCTGAGAGATAACAGCTGGAACTTTGCATCTGGCTCTTCCCCTTTCTTTAAACTTTTATTTATTTTTGGCTGTGCTGGGTCTTTGTTGCTGGACGCAGGCTTTCTCTAGTTGCGGCAAGCAAGGGTTACTCTTCAATGTGGTGTGCGGGCTTCTCATTGCAGTGGCTTCTCTTGTTGCAGAGCACAGGCTCTTAAGAAGCATGGGCTTCAGTAGGTGTGGCTCATGGGCTTTGCTGCTCTGAGTCATGTGGAATCATCCTGAACCAGGGACTGAATCCATGTCCCTTACGTTGGCAGGCAGATTCTTATCCACTGTACCACCAGGGAAGTCCCTGCCTTTGCATCTTTCTTGGTCTCCACCCTATGCTTCTCTTCCCTTGCCTGATTTTAATCTGTATCCTTTCACTGTAATAAACTGTAACCATGAGCATAAAAATTCAGTGTGTTCTGTGAGTTCTCCTAATGAGTTATCAAACCTCAGGGTGGGGACTGTGCCCTCTGAACTTGGCTCTTGGTGCAGAGGTGAAGACTCTCTGTACACAGCTCCCAGCCTTCACAGCTTCACAAGCAAAGACCAGCAATTGAGGGAGGGAAAAGGATGGAAGCTTAATTTTTCCCTTGTGACTAACTGTGCATCTCGCCTCCTCCATCATCCTCTTCCCTTCCGCTTGCTGGCCCTTCACTTGGTGGCCCTGGGCCCAGATCTCCAGTTACCAATGAAGAAGTAGAAATGACCGAAGAGCACTTACCTTCATGGAGTTCCAAGGATTTCACACATGAATCCAGAGAAGGCAATGGCACCCCACTCCAGTACTCTTGCCTGGAGAATCCCAGGGACAGAGGAGCCTGGTGGGCTGTGGTCTGTGGGGTCGCACAGAGTCGGACACGACTGAAGTGACTTAGCAGCAGCAGCAGCACAAATGAATCCAGTTAAGCCTTTCCTGTGTCACAGGGTGAATTAGAAAAGCAGACTCAGATTAGCATCTTTTATCTGTTATTTAGTGAAGAATTAGTTCATAATTTGGCCCAAACAGAAAAGCAAGCCCCTTGGAGCTTCCATTCAGTCATCACCCATGAAAGGCAGGGTCTCCGTGCCCTCTCTGAGTCAGGACCAGCTCATTTTTAGGTATATCTCATTTCGTGTCCCAAATCAGTACTCCCTAGGCTTCATTTGAGTTCGGGTGCTTTTATCTCTGACAAGCAAACACAGATATGAATTAAAGAGAAGCAAAATCATTCGAGTGAAATGTCAAGTTCAGCCATTCAAGTGAAATGTCAAGTTCAATTTCACCCATATGAATTTTCTTTTTTGCAGACTGAGCGACTGGCACACAGGCTGAACGATGAGAGTTTGTCCCTGTAGACAGATACTCCAAGATGAAGAGAAGAAGCTGAGCCTGGCCCGGATAAGAGACCACATATTTCTCATTCTCAAGGTCAAGGAGATCTTCCTGACCATATATGTTCAGAAAGGCTCCTCAAAGGTCAAAAAGGGAGGGGGCAGCACCCCATCATAGGTGATGTCAACTTATTCATAGGCTACTTTGCTAGGATCCATCTTGGCTATGAGATGCATGTGCACAAGGGAAGAACCCTTAGATAGGCAAATACAGACTCAGAATCAGGCAGAACATGATTAGCCAAAGGAAACCCAGAAGAAATGCCCCATATAAATGATCTAAACTACCACGAGGGTGTATGCAATTCTCTATCTCTGAGCCTGCCTGTGTGTCTAGCCACATGTACCCTTTTTCCTCCACTTCACTTGTCTTACTACTTCTGGTCTCTATGTGGAAATTCATTTCTGCGCAGCTGACAGGCCAGAAACTTGTCACTGGCCACTGGTCTAGTGGCTAGGATTCAGCACACTCATCTCTTCAGCCTGACTTCAATCTCTGGCCAGGAACCAAAATCCTGCTTCACGCTGAGACCATAAGGACTGCAGGGCACAGACCTGTGGGGAAGATATCCTCCCCAGAAGTGAAATAGAATTTTATATGGACTGTTTTTTCCTCTCTGTAAAAATCTTTTCCCTTTTTCTACAACCTTTTGCCTCTCAAAGCAGACATGCTTGAGATGTGAGAAGTTGGAATTCTATCTTCACCCATGACAGAGAGTATACACCCTGCCTGTTTCTTAAATGAGTATGGATGGTCAGTTTGGAGGAGAAGAAAGAATTACGATGGACAGGGGGCTTTGCTGACCAAGTCAGCGTCAGGTGATAAGCTAGAAGGGTGAAAACACTGCATCATTTTAATCAGAGATGGTTCACACCAGACTCCATGGACTCAGTCTGAATGCCAGTGGCTCATTTCCTCTCTATCTGCGGCATCAGGATCCTGGTAGGAAACAAGCATTCTCAAGCTGGGTCACTGAGGGATGTTTACTGAAAGGACAGCCTACAAGGTGTGGGCTGATTTAGAGAAGGAACCCTGGGAGGCAGCATCAGTGGGAAGCCATTGCCTTCAGTGCCTGTAGGGAGGGGCAGGGCGTGGTCACCTCCAGGTGAAGAGATGGTGGAGCGGCAGGAACTCTCGACGGGGCAGTGACATTTGTTAGATGGACAGAGCCATAGGTGGCACAATAGTAAAGAATCACCTGCCAATGCAGGAGACACAAGACACGCGGGTTCAATCCTGAGTCAGGAAGGTCCCCTGGAAGAGGAAATGGCAACCCACTCCAGTATTCTTGCCTGGAGAATCCCATGAACAGAGGAGCCTTGTGGGCTATGGTCCATGGGATCGCAAAGAGTCAGACACGACTGAGAAACAGCGATGACCAATAGAGCCAAACCGGAGCCCTGCAGTGGAAAGGGACCCTGGAGAATAAACATCCGAGGCCCATGCTCCATCCTCCCACCTAACTCCAGTGCTGCCTCCCACTGGCCGACACCAGCTGGGGGGAGACTGGTGACACAGTACACGCAGGCCAGCCTCGCAGTGGGGAGAGAAGAGTGGGGAAGGGCAGAGGCAAACGAGAAACATCAGGCCGGTCCATCTGTCAAGGCACATTCCAGAGGACCATGCCCTGAGTAAGGGTTTGCAAACCCAGACCTCCATGTGCCTTCCCTCTGTCCCTTCACCTCGTAGACAAAACAGCTGCAAAACCAAACCTCTTGTAGCTACAGAGAACTTTCCCCTGAGCATCCCTTGCCTGGCCTGTCCAGAGCTGTCCCTGGGAGGAGAGAAGGCTAAGACATGCCACAAAATTCTTCCAAATCATTAACTCAGATGACTCGTTTCTTCCCACCCTGCTCTATGGCCTGTAGTTCCAGCTTTGTGGGGTGTGTGTGTGCGTGTGTGTGTGTGCGTGTGTGTGTGTGCGTGTGTGTGTGTGTGTGTGTGTGTATCCTCGGTCCACAGTCCCTGGATAACAGCCACAAATGTCTTACCAAGGGGTCCTTCCAGAGCTCAGTGCCAAGTGCAGCCGAAGCCTTGCTTTCCTTTCTCCTCCTAAAGTGTAAAAGCAAGACCTTCACTTATTGGAACTTATATGATCACTGGGGTTCTCAATCTGGTGGTGGGGGAACTCGAGTTGTATGAAGGGGAAGCTGCTGATTGGATGAACTGAGAACTCAGTGAGAGGAAAAGTTAAGGAATGTTTCCCAGAACCTAAAACACAGAATCTCCACTCTGACTGCGGAGTCTAGAATTCTCCTCTTAGATGCCTTGTAAATCCCTGAGAAGGTAGCATGATGTCATGAATGTCACCCTAGGAATGAGTTCATCAGGAACCTGTCTCCCAGGAGCCGGTTTTGCAGCAGGCGAGCCAGGGGCCAGTCTGGGGGAGGAGACAGGGAGGGTGAAGGGTCCTTGGGGATTCTCCAGTGTTCTGGACTTTCGTCTAACCCCAGCAGTGGTTCCTGGAATTCTAAACAAAGCATGAACTCTGCAGAGGGCCCAGGCGTGTATTCCTCCTGGGGGTCTTCTCTAGAAAGAATATGAATTCCCTTTGCATTTCCACCTCCGAGTGGAGCAGAGTGAGAACTCCTGCACCCTCTCCTTCCCAGGCCCCTTCTTCTCCTAGAGGAGAAGGACATATGGGCTACATACCTTGGAAGACATAGCCCCCCTGCATCCCACTTATGAGCGAAACCACTGCAGGCCGGCCAGTGGGAAGGGAAAGAAGCCACAGATAGAAAGGGGCTTCCGGGAGAAATTCTGTTTGTATTGCACAGGCCAGAGTTGCAAGTTCTGGAAGGGCCAGTGTGGCGGCTCGACAATCAGCCTACACTGTGAAATCAGGGGAAAGGGACAGCAAAGGGCAGTTTTCCTGGAAATGAAACAAACAAGCAAAAATAAGCCACCATACAAGGTGGGATGTGGATGGAAGAGGCAAGGATGATGGGAAGACCTCACAAGATCTGCATCCTCAGGCCCCTCGAGGATTCTCTCTGCTGCCTGACGCTGGGCTTTGGGTCCTGCTTAGCACGAAGCAGCCACATCACCTTCTGATCTACTGCAACCAGCCCCCAAGTCACTGTCCTACCAGACTGGAGGCCCCACACGCTTGGGACAGTCACTCCAACTTGTTCCTCTGGACCCTCTTTGCCTTAAAAGCTACATGAAGGGAGCTTCTTCCAGTCTCTACTTTTCCAGTTGGGAGATCTTTTCCCTGAGAAATGAAGAGAAGGATCTGAGTTACCACCATCCACCTCCGTGGCCATTCCACCCCACGGACTTGGGCACCACTACTCACCTCACCAGGATGCTACAGAACTTGACCTCAAGGTGAAGAGATCCCAGTCACACTGGCCCCTTGATCAAAGAACAAGCTTGGAAATGGCATTATTTCGTTCTTTTTTATGGCTGAGTAATATTCCACACATACAGAGATTGTCATATTGCGTGAAGTAAGACAGAGAAAGACAATATTATATGATATCATTCATATGTGGAAGCTAAAGAAATGGTACAAATGAACCTATTTATAAGACAGAAATAGAGTCACAGATATAGAAAACAAGCTTATAGTTACCAGAAGGAAGAGAGGGAGAGATAAATTGGGAGATTGGTATTGACATATATACACCACTATATATAAATGCTAAGTCACTTCAGTTGTGTCCGACTCTGCGACCCCATAGACAGCAGCCCACCAGGCTCCCCCGTCCCTGGGATTCTCCAGGCAAGAACACTAGAGTGGGTTGCCACTTCCCTCTCCAATGCATGAAAGTGAAAAGTGAAAGTGAAGTCGCTCAGTCGTGTCCGACTCTTAGTGACCCCATGGACTACAGCCTACCAGGCTCCTCTGTCCATGGGATTTTCCAGGCAAGAGTTCTGGAGTGGGGTGCCATTGCCTTCTTCGAATATATATAAAGTAAATAACTAATAAGGACCTATGGTATAGCACACCGCACTCTACTCAGTACTCTGTAATGGCCTATGTGGAAAAAGAACCTAAAATAGAAGGGATACATGTATATGTATAACTGACTCACTTCACTACACACCTGAAACTAACACAACGCTGTAAATCAGGTATACGCCAATAAAAATTAAAAAGAAAAAAGAAAAACCTTAGCCCTCTGGTTGTTTGAGGCTGCCAGGCGGTCAAGAAGCTATAGGCCAATTGTGAAGAGAACAGGGTCTCCCTACTGACAAAGAACTCTTGATGCGGGCTTGTACGTTAATCAGTGACGACGGTCTGGGGTCTAGTACCTTAAGATCCCTCCCTTCAGGAATATGACTCAGCCATAAGAAAGAATGATTTATTGCCATTTGCAGCATCACGGATGAATCTAGAGATTTTTATCGTATTAAGTGAAGTAACTCAGACAAAGACAAGTATAGTATGATATCAATTATATGTGGAATCTAAAAACAGTACAAATGAACTTACAAAACCAAAACAGACTCACAGACATAGAAACAAATTTATGGTTACCAAAGGGGGAGGTGGGGGGGGGGAAGGGAAGAAGCAAAAGTATAGGATTAACAGATACACATTATACTATATATATATATATATATAATCTATATACTATAGACCATATGTGTGTGCGTGCTCAGTTGCTTCAGTTGGGTCTGACTCTTTGTGACCCATGGACTGTAGCCTGCCAGACTCCTCTGTCTAGGCAAGAATACTGGAGTGGGTTGTCATGCCCTCTCTCAGGGGATCTTTCCAACCCAGGGATCAAACCTGCATCTTCTGTGTCTGCTGCATTGCAGGCAGATTCTTTACCCACTGAGCCACCCGGGAAGCCACAGATATATATATATATATATAGAGAGAGAAAGAGAGAGAGAGAGAGAGAGCAAGCTTGTCTTCTACATCTGTGACTCCTTCTGTTTTATAAATAAGTTCATTTCTATCATTTTTTAGATTCCATATACACACACACATATCACTTTGTTGTACACTTGACACTAGCACAATATTATGAGCTTCAATTAAAAAAAGATTCCACCCTTTAGAAATTTGCTTTCAAATATTTATCTCATCTTGACAATCAGAGGAAACCTCGCTAGTTGATTTGTCTACAGAGGAGAGTTTCTCAGCCTGGGCACTATTGATGTTCTGGTTGGATCACTCTTGGTTGTGAGGTTGGCCCTGTACATTGCAGGGCACTTGGCAGCATCCCTGGCCTCGCTTCACCAGATGCCAGCAGGTTCCGTCCCCTCCACCAGTCATAGCAACCAAAAACATCTCCAGACATTGCCAAACATTTCCTGGGGGTGTGGGTGGGGCAAAATCGGCCCCAACTGAGGACCTCAACTGCAGAATAATTTTATTCAAACCCTGGATGTGTTGCACAGGTCTGTGATACCTCATGATTTATTCATCTCAACTGAACCAGGAACTGGAGGGGTAAAGCTATGACTAAGACATCACGGCTGTTCTCCTGAAGCTTGGCACGTGGGACTGGAGATGTCCCACAAATGACTGGACAGAAGAGAGAAGGTGAATGCCTCAAGGTAGAAGAGGAGCTCTCCCTGCCTCACTTTTGATCAGGAAGTAAATAACTTTCCCAACAGAGGATGAGATGGTTGGATGGCATCACCAACTCGATGAACATGAATTTGAGCAAGCTCCAGGAGTTGGTGATGGACAGGGAAGCCTGGTATGCTGCAGTCCACAGGTCGCAAAGAGTCAGACACAACTGAGAGACTGAACTGAACTGAAATAACTTTTCCAAAAGTCCTCAGTAGATCCTTCCTTATGTCTCATTGGTCGGCCCTGCTGGTCACATGCTCACTCTTAGACCAATCACTGGTCAAGGGGGAGGTGATTGCCAGACAGGCTGAGCCAGTTGTGACTCACCATGTAGGGGGAGTGTTCCTACATGCCCCTGCTCCCAGCCACTCACCCTGGAAAACATTTATTTTTTTTTTCCCCAGCAAAGAAGTAACTGGAAAGAGTACCAATGATTCAGCCAGCAGAGTCTGCCACATCATATCCCAGGACTGGGTCCCCCTGACCGTCTTTTATCCTCTTATTACCACCCACAGAATATATTCTGCTCTTTGTGGTCACAGAAACTCTTGATTTAATGTTTTTGGCTTTGCTTTTTATGAGAAAGCCAAGTTTGGGCTGCCTTCAGATAAAGTCATGGTAGAGTTCAGTGCCTCGTGTCAAGAACAGACATTGAAAAAGAGTTGAGTTGGTTCTGCCTTGAAATGTGAGCAGTCTATTGTGGTTGCTAAGAGTTGATTCATCCTCTGGCCAAAGGGGTTTACACCTGCTTTATTAATAGACACACAGCCGGGCCACACAAAGAAGCCACCGGCTATGCGTGTCGTGCTCAGACGCTTGCTTTGAAGACTGTAAGATATGCTTGGTGTCTGGTCGGCTGCGTGTCGGGCCATCTTGCCCACACTTGGCCTGGCGTGTTCAATGACAGCTGCCACTTACTGCACACTTACCTGCCTCGTTAGAATTGTTGTAAGAATTTCTTCAGAGGGAAGGAAAATGATATAGGTTAGAAACCCAGATCCACACAAGAGAGGAAGAGCATTAAGAAGAAATAAATGAAAGTAAAATAAAATATTTTATTTTTTAATTCTTGATCGATTTAACAGGCTTCCATGATAGTTCAATGGGTAAAGAATCCGCCTGTGATGCAGGAGACCCGTATTTGATTCCTTGGTTGGGAAGATCCGCTGGAGAAGGGATAGGTTACCACCCACCCCAGTATTCTTGGGCTTCCCTTGTGACTCAGCTGGTGAAGAATCTGCCTGAAATGCGGAAGACCTGGGTTTGTTCAAAATGATAATAGCAACAGTGTATCATATGATTATAACTTATGGATAAGTGATAATGAGTGACAGCAGTGTTATAAGAGGTGGAAAAGAGGAATTGGGAATGCTCTGTTACGGGGGTGTTTGTACTACACATAAAGTGGTGTAATGTTGTTTGAAGTTGGACCTAGATTAGCTATAAATGTATATTGCAACTCAAGGGCAACTGCTAAATACCTTTTAAAAAGAAGTAGAATTGATACGCTAAGAGAGGAGACAAAATGGTATCCTATAAAATGCTCAGTGAAAACCTCAGAGAAGGCAAAAAAGAATGAAAGACCAAAAATGTAGTAAAAGACAATGAACAGAAAATAGCAATAAATGTATTTGTCTAAATATAACAATAATCATTTTAAAATCTAAGGTCCAAATACATGAATTAAATGACAGACATCATCCGTGTGAATCAAAAAACAACACCCAACTATACATGGTCTACATCAAACCTACTTTAAAGACATAATTAGAGGGACTTCCCTGGTGGTCCGGTGGCTAAGACTCTGCACTCGCAATGCAGGGACCGCAGGTTCAATCCCAGGTCCGAGAACCAGATCCCATGTGTCACAACTAAGAGTGCACGTGCTGCAACCAAACATTCTGCAAGCCGAAACTAAGACCCGGCGCAGCCAAATCAATCAATACTTTTTTTTTTAAGGCATTAGATGAAAAGTAAAGGGGTTTCCTGGTAGCTCAGTGGTTAAGAATTCACCTGCCAATCCAAGAGATGCAGGTTCGATCCCTGGGTCAGGAAGATCCCCTGAAGAAGGGAAAAGGAAATGGCCACCCACTCCAGTGTTCTTGCCTGGGAAATTCCATGGATAGTGGAGCCTGGTGGGCTACAGTCCATGGGACTGTAGAGTCGGACATGACTTAGCAACTACACAACGACAAAAAGTATGAAGCAAGATATACCATGTTAACGTTAATTTAAAGAAAGTCAAGAGTAGCTATAAAAATATCAGACAAAGCAAACTTGAGAGCAAGGAAGTAATCAGTGGTTTCTACCAGTTCCAGAGGAGAGAGAGAGGGATGAGTAAGTGGGGTACAGTGGATTTTTAGGGCTGTGACACTACTATAGATGATGCCGTGTTGGTGGATACAAGGCATTACCCGTTTGCCAAAACTTACAGAACTGCACAGGACAAGGAGTGAACCCTGATGTAAATACTGGACTGTAGTCAATGATAATAAATCAGTGTGGTTCACAGTTGCACAAATGTACCATACCAACATAAGATATAAATAGTAGGGGACATTTTGCAGGGAGACAAAGGCATATATGTAAAATCTATGTACTTTCTGCTCAATTTTTCTTTGATCTTCAATCTGCTCTTTAAAAACAGTTTAAAATTAAAATTTTAAAACTGAAACAACACTCACTGTGAGCACTTGGCCCTCTCCTCCCTCTATCACAGCCTGATCAGAGCCTCACCTCTCTCCATCCATGGAGCCCCTGAGAACTGAACACCCTATGACACCCCTCAGGACCCCCAGACTGGCCTCGGCTGACAGTTCCGTTGTGTCCATCTTGGACAGAGGGACTGGGGACAAGAGGCTCATGACAGAGTCCCAGGGATACACAAGGGGAATATGAGGCCCCTCTCTGGTCTTCCAGAGAGATGTTAGGTGAGTGAGATGTGGTTTAATGAAAGAAAAGGGGGCAATTCAGCCAGAGGGATGGCTCCTCCCTCCCCAGAGGCCCACTTCTGAAGAGGACTCAGTGGATTGGAGACTCCTTGGGGCCACTTTGATTAAAGAGGAAAATGAAGACTTCCAGTCCCTGTCTCACTCCTGGAGTTGAGTCATTTCCCCCTATCCACCCCTCCCAGGAACACTTGGATTGCACAAAACTGATGCCAAAGGAAATCTTTGACCTCATAAGACCCTGCCAGTTGCAAATGATGCATGAGACAGGGTGCTCAGGGCTGGTGCACAGGGATGACCCTGAGGGACGGAATGGGGAAGGAGGTGGGAGGGGGCTCAGGATGGGGAACACTTGTACACCCGTGGCGGATTCATGTCAATGTATGGCAAAAACCACCACAATATTGTAAAGTAATTAGCCTCCAATTAAAAAACAAAAACAAAAAACAAAGACCTTGCCAGTTGCAACTGATTCCTCCTGAGCTGTTAGGATTGGAATTTTCATTAATACCTTTTGATCTGGTGGCCCAGCCTGTCTGTCCACAGTGACCACAGACAAAAGAGAGAGGGAGCCACAGAAAAGAGAGATCCTTGGGACCTTTAGGGGGCAGGACCAGGCTTCTCTGCATAAGAAACTTTAAATGAGGAGAATAGACTTTGCTTGGGGACAGAGCTCCACCCACCTGCGCCAGAGTGCTCTTGTATATGGAAAAAGACACAGCCTGGCCCTGCTTGGACCCCCCGGGCTTGCTGTAGGTCCAGGTGGGGCTTAGAGTGGCCCACCTCCAGGCTCTGATCAGACCCTGCCACCTCCCCCAGGACCTGCATAAACGAGATCTCTTCCTGTTTCAGAGCACTTAGGGAGAACTGTTTCCTAGAACCTGGCTGGTGCCTCCCCCTCCCCCACCCAACTCATCTACCCTGGTTACACAGCGATTGCTCACCTTGGAGACAGGACACTCCGCAGGGTTCTGAGCGGTCAGTTGTGGCTCATATGACCACTGGCTCTCAGACGCAGAGCTGTGAAGCCATGGAAAGCCTGCTGCCTGCCTCTGGATCCACTTTCCAGCTGATCCTGGAGCATCTGCAGGGTGTTCTTCTGGTGGTTTCAAAAAACTTGACCAATGTCCTGAATCACCCTATCTTTCTCTGGAATACCATGGTACGTAGTGTGATGATAGATTTGATAGTGAAGAGGCGATACACTTTAAAAAGTGCGAAATTGCTGGGCCAAGAGGGTTCTGCCCACAATGAAGTCTGTGGACTATGTAGTGAGGATGGGAATGCTAGACCAACGGCACAAGCTGATGAAGTCCTCAGGTCCCCTGGGGTGGAGGCCAGTCCTTCCAGCTTACAAACCCTGTGTTGGTTGGGCATGAATGCAATGCAGAGCAAGTCCTCATTTCGGGGCAATGTTGACTTTCTGAAAAAGGCACAAGAGAGTCAGCCTCCTCAGTTTTCCCAAGTGACTGATGGAAAACCCATCTCGAAAGCATCAAAAAAGGGTGGAGAAGAATCTCAGAAGAAAATGGTTGATTCGAAGAAGATCACTCGTTTTCCAGAAGGTTCAGTTCTGCTCACCCAAGAAATTGCTAGATGGAAAATGAGAGTCCAGAAAATGAAGGAGAATAAAAGGTTGGAGCCGTCCAAGTCACAGATGGAACAGGTCCTGAATGGTAAGCTCAGCCTACTGACACCGATGGCTGAGCACGTGCTGAAGATTAGTCCCTTGCTTGACCCCCTCAGACATCACGTGGAGGTTGGGAACCCCAAGGTCCCACGAAAGAAGGAAGCAGAATATGCTCCTCCACCCATCCATCGATCAGAAGCTGATCTGAAAGGTGTCATCGGTGGTGCTGACTTCAGTGGGTCCCTTTGGAGTCCTAAAGAAATAGCCTAACCACTGTGGGAAGAAAGGCAAAGGAATGAAGAGCTTTCAGGACAGATATCAAGTCTTGAAGTGGAAGAAGCATCTCTGTGGGATGAGAATTCACAGCTGGAAAGAGAGATTCGGCGGCTAAGGCTGCAGCTTCAAGTTCTGCCCCAAACGTTTGAAGATCACATAGCACAACTTCAGAAAAAATGTCTTGAGGGGGAACTGCACTGCTTAGACATGGAGAAGAAGCTTGCCAGGGTGTGTAAAACTGTGAAATCCTTGAGCGAGGATCGTGACCTCTATAAGAGGATGGCGGAGGAGCTGGGCAAAGAACTGGAGAGAACCAACTGCTACCATCAAAAGCAGATCTGTGTCCATGAGAAACGGGCTCAAGCACTGGGGATGGCAGCTGTGTCTACCGAGAGGAGGCTCAGGGAGCTAAGGAGAGAAAGCGACCACACGAGGCAGATGCTGGCCAAGCTCCACTGCAAGTTCCAGCCTTTCCCAAGGGGCCCGCGTGCTCCTGCTGCTGCTCCACCCGCAGCCCACAGAGGCCCCAAAGGGTCAGGGCACCCTCCCCCAGGTCACCAGGCTCCCCAGGGAGCAGGAGGGTCATGCGGTGAGGGTTCCGGGGTCTGAGGTCACCTGCAGGTTTGGTTCAGCTTCCCCAGAAGCCAGGTGCTGAATCCTCATAACTGCAGCTCAGCTTCTGCATATGCTTTCCCTTTAATTTTGATGTCTCTCTTTTTAGTTTAGTGACTAATATTTAACTGATGCCACAATGGCTCTTATTCAAGGAGATATTCTAGTATTTTAAAATAAAGACTTATGTAATATAATTCTTATTTATTCCTTTTCTTCATATATTCTTAACATAATTCTTATGATTATATTGAACTTCCCTGGTGGCTCAGCAGTAGAGAAGCCACCTGCAGTGCAGGAGATGCAGGTTGGATCCCTGGGTCAGGAAGACCCCCTGGAGGAGGGCATGGCAACCTGCTCCAGTCTTCTTGCCTGGAGAATCCCCTGGACAGAGGAGCCTGGCCAGCTGCAGTCCACAGGGTCACACAGAGTCAGACACAACTGAAGTGACTTAGCACAGACACACGCATTAGAATACGTATTGCCATAGAATTTTGATTTAAATAAAAAGGCCCATTATTATTCTGATCATCACTGAAGTTTAACACGGATATGCTTAAAACAATAAAGATGGTTTTGTATGCCATGAATATTATTAGAAGTCTGTACAAGTAACATTTATCTGAAGAAATTTTGATTAAGTTTTTTAAAAACAATTGGGAAAAAACCCTACATGACACTCAATTCAAGCTTAACATATTTTTATTAGGTTAGTCCTAAATTCATAGGCTAATTTTGAAGAGTTAGCATTTTGCAACAATTTTTTTCTTATTTTGTCATTTTTTGAAGCTTTTCTGTCTTGTTGAAGACATTTTTTTTTAGACAGCTCTAAATTTTACACAATTATAATAAAAGTTTTCCCTGGATGGCAAACACACACACATACAACCACAATGTAGAAACAAGGAGCTTTTAGTTTGTATGACATTAACAGAGCATGATTCAAAACTAGAGTCGCAAAATTAAAAAAAATGTTTAAAGAAAAAGAGAAAGAAAATTCACGCTCACACTGCATATATATAAAAGATACCCTAACGCGTATTGAGTTAGCCAAAAACTTTGTGCTTTTCTGTAAGATGTTATGGAAAATCCAAACAAACTTTTTGGCCAGTCCAACACATTGAAATGGCAACCCCACTCCAGTATTCTTGCCTGGGAGATCATGGACAGAGGAGCCTGGCAGGCTACAGTCCATGGGGTCGTGAAGGAGTCCGACACGACTTAGCAACTAAACAGCAACAAACACGTTGAATAGGAGAGTTGCCTGGTTTATCAGTCGGGATTCCAGCAACACTTCATCGCAAATGGTGTAGATGGAGAGACTGTCATGAAGGTTCAGCTTCCTGAGTCATGGAGGGATGAGGGAAGGACCAAGGATGGGAGTGGGGTAGGATGGTGGTGGGGTGTGGTTCCCAGATGCTGATGAGAGAGGACACAGTTCCCTCTCTGGGCCTGGAGGGAGGGCAGGAAGTGTGTCGCCTGGTCAAGGGGAGGAGAACAACTAGCCCCCACCCTCTGCGCTCCTGGGGTTTCCTTTACTGCTGCAGTGACAGCAGCCACCTGCCAAGAGGGCCTGGGTGGTGTTGGCAGGGAGCCCATCTCCTGGTACAGAGCAGGCCAGAAAAGCGCCCGGGTGAACTTGGAGAGTGACCTGAAGATCTGAGCCTATTTGAAAGTGTGTGTGTACTGTGTTGCGTTTATTCACATTTCTTGAGTACACATCTACTGAGCCGCTACGATGCCTGCAGTGCTGTTCTAGGTGCTCAGGATCCAGCTGATGGAAAAGCCTCACCATGAGGCCTGTGGACCCACGGAACTAACATTCTAGTGGAGGCAAGGTCAGATAATATAAAGGAAGCAGAAGAGGTGATGGTGGACGAGGAGGAAATGATGAGATCCCCGGCTTGCGGCTGTAGCTGGGCTGGCCCCCTCTGCCCTCTGCAGGGGCCTTCGGGCTGTGGTCTTGGCGGGGCCTCACCTCAGCAGAACCCTCCTGGGCAGGAGTTTTCACAGCCCAGCATGCAGCCTGCTGGCCCCGGGGCTGAGCCTGTTGCCTGCCTTCTTCCCCGCTGGGGGCTGGGGCCCCAGGCTGGTGTGGAGAGGCAGGGCTCCTGCCAGAGCAGCAGTAGCCAGAGCAGAAGGAACACGCCAGCTCCACTTTTGGGAGCCCCTAACGGTTCTTTCTGGAAGTGCTTACTTCCCCTCTTGGGGGTGTTTGTTTGTGGCTGGATCCAGCCTCCTCATTGCCCAACTCAGCAAGCATGGTGGTTAAGAGACTGACTGGTAAAATGATGCCTGGTAGCCAAAGGACTCGGGTTTGAGGAGGTGCAAGAGATGTTCTTCCTGATTCCTATATCTCCCACTCACCTTTTCTCTCCATATTTCCTTTCTCTCCTTCTCTCCCACCCCTCCTCTCTCCCCATTGAAAGAGCTTCTATTCCCTAAAGTTGCATAGCAAGAAGGAAAAGACAAAGAAAGGGGTGTAATCAGACATTTCTCTTAAAAAAATCACACTGCCCTTTCATTTCTACCTCCTTCCGTCAGTTCAGTTCAGTCGCTCAGTCATTTCCGACTCTTTGTGACCCCATGGACTGCAGCACGCCAGGCCTCCCTGTCCATCACCAACTCCTGGAGCTTAATCAAACTCATGTCCATCAAGTCGGTGATGCCATCCAACCATCTCCTCCTCTGTCATCCCCTTCTCCCGCCTTCAATCTTTCCCAGCATCAGGGTCTTTTCCAATGAGTCAGTTCTTCATTCACATCAGGTGGTTAAAATATTGGAACATCAGTTTCGGTATCCTTTCAATGAATATTCAGGACTCATTTCTTTTAGGATTGACTGGTTTGACCTCCTTGCAGTCCAAGGAACTCTCAAGAGTCTTCTCCAACAGCACAGTTCAAAAGCATCAACTCTTCAGTGCTCAGCTTTCTTTAATAGTCCAACTCTCACATCCATACATGACTACTGAAAAAACCATAGTTTTGACTAGATGGACCTTTGTCAGTAAAGTAACCTCCTCCAATAGCAACATTTTTTCCAAGCCTTTGAAATTTGTTATGTGTTTGAATGTCTGTGCTTTTCTGGTCTTTTCTAAAGTTTTTTGTAAATTAATTTTTATTGGATAAAACACTTTAAAAGAAAATGTTAATTGCTATCTAAGATACATACATGAAAGTGTACCTTACACACAGACACCAGAAATGTACAGTCCGATGAATGATCACAAATGGACACGTGAACGTAACCACACCCCAGGGCAAGAAAGGGGTCCTTAGCAAGATCTTCAGGCTTCCTCCCAATGCCACCTCCTCCCTTCTACTCTAATTCTAATGCCATAGGTTGGTTAGTGCTTAAATATCTTATACTTGTCTTCTTCTGAGCTGGGTCTCTTTCCCTCTGCAATTTGGTTTTGCTTAGAGTTGTTCTGCTTTCATTTCATTCTTAGCTAGCGTTTCATCATATGAAGATATGGTAATTTATTCATCCTCTTGTTATCAGACATCTGGGTGGTTTCATTTTTGAGTAATTACTAACAATGTGGCTATGAACATTCTTGTTCATATCTTTGGGTAAACAGTATGTGTGCCGAGCCGCTCAATCGTGTCCAACTCTTTGTGACCCCGTGGACTATAGCCTGCCAGGCTCCTCTGTCCATGGGATTCTCCTGGCAAGAATACCGGGGTGGGTTGCCATGCCCTCCTTCAGGGGATCCTCATGACCCAGGCTTGAAACCTGAGTCTCCTGCATAGGCGGGCGCATTCTTTACCACTAGTGATTAATTTTCACTTATTTTACTTTATTTTTTTACCTAACTGAAAGTCTTCTGGCTGTGATCTCAGCAGCAGATCCATGACAGGGAATTTCAGACCTAAACTTGTTTCCAAAATGTCTTGGCCATCTATGTTAGTTCCCCAGGGTTGCCATAACAAATTACCGCAAAGTTATTTTTTTATTGATATTATTTATTTTCACTGCTTCTTAGAATAGGCTCTTCTACGATATGCCTGCCTGTTCAAGACTCTTACTCATTGTTTCCTTTGGGTTGACTTTTGCTCTTGTTAAATTAGTAGGGGTCTTATAAATTTTTTATTTCTTTACTTTTGGCTGCCTAGGTCTCTGTTGCTGTGCCTGGGCTTTCTCTAGTTGTGAGTGATGAGCAAGAGCTGCTCTCTGGTTGCAGTGTGCAGGCTTCTCACCACCCTGTTTTCTCTTGTTGTGGAGCACAGGCGCTGGATCACAGGCTCAGTTGTTCTGACGCACGTGTTTAGTTGCTCCTGGGCATGTGGGATCTTCCCAGACCGTGGACTGAACCCGTGTCCCCTGTGATGGCAGCCGGATTCTTACCCACTGGCCCACCAGGGAAGTCCCTAAATAGTTAATAGTGTCTTTGATGAACAGAAGCTCTCTACTTTGGTGAAATCTAGTAAATCAATATTTTCTACAATGGTTGTTGTTTTATGTGTCTTGAATTGCTGACTCCAATGTCATGAAGACATTCCCTGGTTGCATTTCCAAAATTGTTATTGTTGTCACTTAAACCTGATCTGGAATTGATTTCTTTGTACCGTGTGAGGAGGCTGGCAAGAAATATTTTTCCCCATGGATAGCTAATTGACCACGAACCATCTATTGAAAAGCCCCCGTTTCCCCTCTGTTTCATGGTGCAAATCTTTTGTTATAAATCAAAAACTAAAGTATTCTTTGATATGTGGTTCTGTTGCTGGGTGCTCTATTCTGTTCCATTGGTCTGTTTGGCTGTCTTTTTGCTGATAACACACTATTTTAATGACTAGCTTGGTAAAAAGTCCTGCTGTCCAGGGAGTCCAAGTCTTGCTTGTCCAGGGAGGGCTAGTGTTCTAGCTGTTTTGTAGTTCCTTAGGATGGTTTTGGCTGTTCCTGGGTGTTTGAACTTTCACACATATTTTAGAATCAACTTAACACTTTTCACAAGTATCTATATAGATTTTGATTGTGGTTTCATGTAACCTACATTGTGACTGCATTAATCCATTTGGAGAGAACTGGTATCTTTGCAGGTTTCCTGGGTGGTGATAGTGGTAAAGAACCTGCCTGCCAATGCAGGAGACATAAGAGACTTGGGTTCGATCCCTGGGTTGGGAAGATCCCCTAGAGGAGGGCATGGCACCCCACTCCAGTGCTCTTGCCTGGAGAATCCCCATAGCCAGAGGAGCCTGTTGTGCTCCGTCTGTGGGGTCACAAAGAATGGGACACGACTGAAGTGACTTAGCACGCACACATGATATCTTTACATTCCTGAGCCTTCCAATCCATAAACTTAATATATACCTTCATTTATCAAATCTTTACTTAAATTTGTAAGTAAATTTACTGGGTATTTTATTTTAATTTATTTTATTTTATTTTAATTATTTTAAATTTTAATTTAATTTTAATTTTTTAAATAATTTTAATTTATTTTAATTTAATATTAAAAATAATAGCAAATGAAGCAACCAACAAACAACTAATCTCAAAAATATACAAGCAACTCCTCCAGCTCAACTCCAGAAAAATAATTATTTGTTGATTATTCTTATGTTGATCTTGTATTCAATAAAATCTAAATTAACTTCTAAAAATATTCTTATCAGTTAGCATCAGTATTTGTTTCCCAGGGCTGCCATAAACAATGACCACAAATTTAGTGGCTTAAAACAGCACAAATTTATTGTCTCACATGTTCTGGAGGCCAGAAGTCTAAATATAAGATGTCATCAGGGCTTCACTTCCTATGAAGTCTCTAGGGGAACATCATTCCTTGCCTCTATCAGCTTATGGTAGCCCCAAATGTTCTTTGGTGTGTGGCAACATAATTCCAATCTCTGCTTCCGTTTTCACATGTCTTCTCTCTGTGTGTCTCAAAGGTCCCTCTTGGACTTCCCTGGTGGCTCACTGGGTAAGAATCTGCCTGCCAGCACTATTTAAAATAGTTAGGATGTGGAAGCAACTTAGATGTCTGTCAATGGATGAGTGGATAAAAAAGTTGTGAAACATACACACAATGGAGTATTACTCAGCCATGAAAAGGAACAAAGTCAGTTCTAGTGAGGTAGATGAACATAGAGCCTATTATACAGAGTGATGTAAGTCAGAAACAAAAAAAGTAAATGTCATATATTAATGCATATGTATGAAATCTAGGGAAATGGCACTGATGAATCTATTTGCAGAGCAGGAATAGAGATGCAGATGAAGAGAATTGTGGACTTATGGGCACAGCAGGGAAAGGAGTGGTTGGGACGATTGAGAAAACAGCACTGAATACATACATTACCATATGCAAATAGAGAGTTAACAGGAAATTGCTCTATAGCACGGGGAGCTCATCCTGGCACGTTGCGACAGCCTGGAGGGGTGGGATGGAGGGTGGGGAGGTGGGAGGGAGGTTCAGGGGGAGGGAACCTAGGTATGCTGAGCTGTGCTTAGTTGCTCAGCCGTGTCCAACTCTTTGGGAGGCCAGGGACTGCATCCTGCCAGGCTCCGCTGTCCATGGGGGTTGTCCAGGCAAGAATACTGGAGTGGGTTGCCATGCTCTTCTCCAGGGGATCTTCCCAACCCAGGGATTGAACCCAGGTCTGACACATTGCAGGCGGATTCTTTACTGTCTGAGCCACCAGGGAAGCCCAAGAATACTGGAGTGGGTAGCCTATCCCTTCTCCAGGGGATCTTCCCAACCAAGGAATCAAACCAAGATCTCCCACATTGCAGATGGATTCTTTACAAGATGAGCTACGAGGGACACTTGAATGTATACCTATGGCTGATTTATGTTGATGTATGGCAGACACCAACACAACATTGTAAAGTAATTATCCTCCAATTAAAAATAAGTAATTTTTTTAAAGGGGGGGCTTAAAAAGAAAAAGAATCTACCTGCAAATGTAGGGGGCATGGGTTTGATCCTGGTCTGGGAGGATCCCATGTGTGGAGGATCAACTAAGCTGGGGCACCACAGCTACTGAGCCTGGGCTCTAGAGCCCACGCTCTGTGACAATGGATACCCAGCTCAGGCAAAAATAAATAATTATTTAAAATCTCGCTTTCTCTTTAAAAAAAAAAAAAAAGCTCCCTCCCTGGGAACTTCCTGGTGGTCCAGTGGTTCGGATTCCATGCTCTCACTGCCAAGGGCTGGGGGACTAAGATTTAGGGCCCATTCCGAACCCAGGATGATCTTATCTCAAGATCCTCAATTTTATATCATCTGCAAAGACCTTATGTCCAAATAGGTCACATTCATAGCTACTGGGGATTAGCACTTGGACATGTCTTTGGTGGGAATACAATTTAACCTGCTACAGCATCCCAGCAAATCCATGTGTTTCAGCCTTTCTTTGCTTGTGGAAGTTCTGCACTTTGCTTTCTTTTTTCACTTTGCAGCGTGTCTTGAAGATTTTTCCGTACCAGCCGTTCACATGTCGCCTTGTTCTCTCGAAGGTTGCTTGGTTCTCCACTTTGGGGAAATACCATAATTTAAGGGACCCACCGTTTATTGCTGCGCATTTGGGAGAAAGCAGAGCCTTAGAATCCACTCAATCCCATTCTAAGAGGTGACTTCTCTGGCCGGGTGGGTTCTGTCCCTGAGCTCAGGCGCTTCCTCTATAGGGTGGGCAGTGGAGAGAGATGGTTGCCACCTCACTTCTAGCTACCAGGCGTCAGAGTCTGGTCTGCCCCTTCCACTGCACACTTTCCAGGGAAGGTCTGGGAAATGGAGACAGCACTCCGTCTTCCCCGATTCCTTCCCTGGGCACAGGTTGATGGTGGTTTGCACACATGGGAGGGACGCTCAGGAGGAGATAGAGGGTTCTGACTTAAGCAGAAGGAGCATCCTGAATGAGCTCCATCTGTCATGTCCACATCAGGGGCTTAGGGTGTTGGGTGGAGGAAATTGCAGCTAGATGCCTTCTGCCCGAGGCTCTGCCCCCCTCAGAAGCACAAGCAGGACTCTCCCCGGGCCCCATAGGGTCCAGGCCACTAGTCACTTTCTTGCCTTTGTTTTATAATTCTCTGGGCAACTTCCATGCCTTATTAAGGTTCGGGTTTCTTAAATAAAAACCAGATGCTCACTGCCTCGGCACTGTGAATGCTTTTCTAGAACTCCTTCAAAGCCGCTTGTCTCAGGAGTCCACGACGGCCACAGGCAGTGTGTCTGCCCGTGGCTTCAAAGTGCTCAAGAGCCTGCTGCAAAAATCATGTGTCATAATATTATTCTTCAGCATAGGTTAATTATAGTAATTTTTCTCAGCTCACAGCAGCTAGAAAATCCTCTGTGACAGCAGAGGATCCAGGTTCCTGGGATCTGTATGCACCCTGGGTTTATGTTCCCATTTGCCTTGACATACCGGTCCTCGATGAGCCTAAGGTCGCCTTGGTCTGCAGAGATCTGTCACATGCCGTCAGCCCTCGTGTCCTTACCCACTGCCACAGCTCAGGAATCCCAGAGCTTTCGTAGCTGGTCAATGGTCTTGGACGCAGCAACACTTGTCCAAACTGTCTTCCCCCATTTATCCTTTTCATCTGAAATCATTCCTATTCATTTGTAAGTGCAAAGAAAGAAAGTGAAGTCGTTCAGTCGTGTCCGACTCTTTGCAACCCCATGGACTGTAGCCTACCAGGCTCCTCCGTCCATGGGATTTTACAGGCAAGAATACTGGAGTGGGGTGCCATTTCCTTCTCCAAAGCACAAAGTCTTCAGCTATCTAAACCCACAGCCGAGGCTCAGGGGTTGACCTGGCAGGGTGAGGGTAGAGGTGGGTCTTCTGGCTCTGACACTACCATGAAAATCCATGACCTTGGGCTCTCCCATCAGGGGTGCTGAGTGAGCCTCAGTTTACCCATGTATTCATTCAATCACCTGCTGAGGCTACAGAAAGGAATCAGGCCCCACCCGAGCTCTCAAGGGGCTCACAGTCTAAGGTGGGAGACCAAGTTGAAAACCCAGGGCTGGACAAGGCACTTCAGGGGCTTTGACAGAAGTATGTAGGGCTGACCATGTGGACACAATACAGGAAAAGCTCAAATCTCCACACTATGTCAAGATGCCAAGCTTGCACCAAATGTGGAATGTGAGTGGGCATTTACCCCATGGGGCAGGAAGGTAGGGGATTGTGGAGAGAGCAGAGGGATGGGAAGTATGGCATCCTGGGGAATGATAGGCAGCCCTACGTAGTTAGAGCATGGGCAGCAAGGGAGGGCTGAGCTGGGAAAGACCTGTGCACTCTGCTTTGGCTTTGTCCTCAAGGTCTGGGTTCTCACTAGGGGTATTTCCCAGTATCTGCAGACATCTAAGAAGAATTTTTTAGTTGCAGCATGTGGGATCAATTCCCTGCTCAGGGATCAAACCCCAGGCCCCCTGCATTGGGAATGCAGAGTTTTAGCCATTGGACCACCAGGGAAGTCCCTGAAGACATTTTTGATCGTCACCACCAGGAAGATAGGGGTGCCACTGCCATGTGCCGGGTAGGATGAAGGTGAGCATCCTGAATGCTCAGGGCAGCTCTCTCCTGCCCACCAAAGAACTGTCCAGCCCCAACTTCCCAGGTGGGGCTAGTGGCAAAGAACCTGCCTGTCAATGTAGGAGACCTAAGCGACACAGGTTCGATCCCTAGGTCAGGAAGATCCCCTGGAGGAGGGCACAGCAACCCACTCCAGTGTTCTTGCCTGGAGACTCTCCATGGACACATGAGCCTTGTGGACTACAGTCCATGGGGTCGCAAAGAGTCGGACACGACTGAAGCAACTTAGCGAGCACACACATGAGTATCAATACAGCCAAGGCTGAGAAACCCTATTCCTAGTTTACTGGGGGCCTGTCGGAGGGTTTGAGCTGGAGAGTGGCACACACAGCGACCTTCCAGGCGCACCATAGGAGCAGAGCTGAGGCGGGAGTCCTGGACAAGGAGAGAGGGCTTTGGGAAACAGATGCGATGGCACAAGCTCGGAGCTGATGAACTACGGCCCGCAGTCCAATCCGGCTTGCCATCTGTGCAAGAGGTGGAGTGGGTTTACAGTTTTTCAATGGCTGAGAAAAATCAAAAGATGAATACTATATTGTCAGATGTAAAACTTATATTAAATGCAAGTTTCAGTATCCAAGAGTAGTTGCTTTGGGACACAGCACATTTATTTCCCTGTTTTCCTATTATTTAGGATGATGCCCTTTGAGCTACAATGAGAGCATCGAGTAGTTTTGACAGAGATCCCGCAGCCCACAAAGCCTAAATTATTTACTATTTGGCCCCTTATAGAAAAAGTTGATCAACTCCTGGCTTCAACCAAGGCAATGTGGTGGAGATGGCAGAAAGACACAGGCCCAGTAATGATATAAAAGGAGTAGAATTGATGGCTTGATCACCAATTGAATATGGTGACATGAAAAGAGAGCATTATCTAGCCTGGGAGCTTTGATAAGAGGGAAAAAGGATTCAGGTTTCAGGGGGAGATAATGGATTGGGTTTTGGATATATAGAGTCAAATACGAGGGACAAAAGAATAACTATGAACTGTAATTCCAGGAGATAGCAAAGGAAATGGAAGCCTTGAGTGCTGCAGTCCACGAGGTTGCCAAGAGTCAGACACGACTGAACGATGGAACAACAACAAAACTCTAGGTTGGGCACACAGAACCGGGGCTTAAGAAAGATGTAGGGTCTGGAGATGAAGACTCACAAATCTTCACCCTGCAGAGGATGGATGAAGTCAGGACAGCAAGTGAAATGACCGAAGACAATGTTTTCTTTTTCTCTCTTACTCCAGTTTACAGGTCACAGCACTCTTGGGGAATCTACTAAAAGCTTTGGCCTTCCAGTGAGAAAAAGAACACACTCAAAATTCTTCATGGGGGTTTCTGGTTCCAGAATCACAATGAAGTCTGGGATGCAAGATTAAGAACTTCTGGTCTGGAACAAACAAGGGCAAAAAGAAGGTCAAGTATAACACATCAATATTAGAGGTGTGGGCAAAGGAAAAAAAAAAAAAAAGAGCCTGTGAGGGAAGCTGGTCTGACAGATGGGAAGAGAAGCTCTAAAAACTAAGCCCAAGAAGAACAGATTGAAGGATCAAGGTGTTGTGTGCCTTAGAGAGGTTCGGCCACATGGTTGAAGACAGCGCATCGTGGATTTGGTGGCAGTGGTCATGGGTGAGCTCTGTCTGGACCTCTAGGGGGAACTGGAGACTAGGTGAGGCTGGAGGTGGGGAAGGGCAGACAGCAAGTGCAGGCTCTTCTGTCCGGGGTTGCGCATGAGAAATGAAGAAAGCCATGGCAATAGTTTTGGTTGGATACAAGGAGTTGAGGATCACTAAGTATGTGTTGCTCGTATAGTCTTAATCTGAGATGGGCTTGAGTTTTATAATATTTTGGCAATGACTAACAGACAAAGAGAGGTCACAAATACAGAAGCGAGGAGCAGAGGAAGCTGAGGAGCAAGATTCTGGTCCTGAGAAACTATAAAACTCTTAGAGCAAAACATAGGTAGAACACTCTATGACATAAATCAGAGCAAGATCCTCTATGACCCACCTCCTAGAGTAAGGGAAATAAAAAACAAAAATAAACAGCGGGACCTAATTAAATTTAAAAGCTTTTCCACAGCAAAGGAAACTATAAACAAAGTGAAAAGACAAGCCTCAGAATGGGAGAAAATAATAATAAGTGAGACAACTGATTAAAGATTAATCTCAAAAATATACAAGTGTTTCATGTAGCTCAATACCAGAAAAACAAACAAGCCAGTCAAAAAGTGGGCAGGAGACCTAAACAGACATTTCCCCAAAGATATACAGATGGCTAAAAAACACATGAAAAGATACTCAACATCACTCACTATTAGAGAAATGCAAATCAAAACTACAGTGAGATATCACCTCACACCAGTCAGAGTGGCCCTCATCAAAAAATCCGCAAACAATAAATTCTGGAGAAGATGTGCAGGAAAAGGAATCCTCTTGCACTGTTGCTGGGAATGTAAATTCATATAGCCACTATGGAGGACATTAGGGAGCTCCTTTAAAAAACTAGGAATAAAATTACCATGAAAGAAAAGTGAAAGTGAAGTCGCTCAGTCATGTCTGACTCTTTGCGACTCCATGGACTGTAGACTACCACACCCCTCCATCCATGGGATTTTCCAGGCAAGAGTACTGGAGTGGGTTGCCATTTCTACCACATGACCCAACAATTCCACTGCTGGGCATATGCTCTGAGAAAACCATAATCAAAATAGACACATGCATCCCATTGTTCATTGCAGCACTATTTGCAATAGCTAGGACATAGAAGAAACCTAGATGTCCATCAACAGATGAATGGATAAAGAAGTTGTGGTACATATATACAATGGAATATTACTTAGCCATAAAAAGAAAGCATTTGAGTAATTGAAGGGTTTACTTGAAGGATAATTGTAAAGCAATTATCCTTAAATTGAAAATAAATTTTTTTTAAAAACGAAAAAAAGAGATCCTGGAGGAGATGGTGCAGATGGTGGGGATGGGGAGGTCAAGAGATTTCACGGTTGACCCTCCAGTTTTCCATACTTCCTTCTACTCACCACATATCCCCTGCTCACCACAACCAGACATTCAAATTCAGCTGAATGTCTACAGCCTCCCTTGTGTGTGTGTGCTGGGTCTCTTCAGTTGTGTCCGACTCTTAGCAATCCCATGGACTGTAACCTGCCAGGCTCCTCTGCCCATGGGATTCTCCAGGCCAGAACACTAGAGTGGGTTGTCATGCCCTCCTCCAGGGGATCTTCCCGACCCAGGGACTGAACCCATGTCTCCTGCATCTCCTGATTGCAGGTGGATTCTTTACCCACTGAACCATCTAGAAAGTCCATAGCCTCCGTTAGTCCTTCCTAATAATCTGTGATAAATGTCAATCTAGGTGGAAAAGTTTTTGGAACTTTTTCCAAAATATTGGGTTGGACAACAAGTTCATTCTGGTTTTTCCATAACACCTTGTGGAAAACTGGAATGAATTCTTTGGTCAACATAATACTTAGCCTAACTTGAACCTTACCAAAAAAGTCTGGCCCCTAAGCAGTATGTGAACTCAAATTTATTGATGCCATTATTTGCTTTTAAGGGAATGATAAGTAGGTGTTGATATTTTAATGACAGTTACCTTGTTGAGTGGCATATATAAAAGTAGTTGGTTTAAGATATTTGAGCCAATCAAACACACACTATGTCAAATGAAAGGTGCAAATTAGTAGTAAAATATATAATAAATCACCCTTTCCCAGTATTGCTGAGTTTAAAAATTCCTATATATGGTAATAGGAATCATTAGTAATCAGTCAGTGCACATTTCCAGAGAACTTGCTAATATTCCTGTAATTGCTGAGTGTGGGAGATTGTTTCTTTGGTGGCTTCTAATAAATACAGGTCCCTCCCAGTGTACCCTTCCCTTGAGTCTGGGTTGGCCTGGACCTTCCTTAAAAAGGTGAAAAAATAAAGTGTGTCAGGCATGATAGTGAGCCAGTTCTAGGTCTCTATCTTTTAAAAGTAAAGTAGCTCCAGCTTTTGTGCTCTGGGGAAGTCAGTTACCATGTAAGAGGGCCAAATGCCCAGAGATGAATATGTCGAAAGGAAGGCCAACCTAACCATGTGAAGAAGCCACATGGAGAATAGGGGCCACCCCGATCCCAAGTGTGATAGCTGAGGCCCCGGACATAGGAACCAAGCTGAACCATGTCAGACAGCCCTAGCTGCTCAGGTTACCAAGCTGGTGCCACATGGAGCAGAAACAAAGTCCCCACACAAAACTCTATCCAATTTGCAATATCCTGAGCGCGTAATAAAACGGTGCTATTTCAAGCTGCTAAATTTCCGGCATGTTTTGCAGCAAAAGAAAATAGAATCTTGGCGCTTTCTGGTAAACTTAAATCACACAGAATGGAAGGAAGACATGCACAGTAAATGTTTGCAAAGGATCAGATCAGTTGGTTGGCCTTGGGTAGTGATGAGCGGGATAAAGTTAGATCCTTCACTTCAACCTAGATGAAAGTCAATTCTGAACGGTATTTGTACACTTCTGTAAGACGTTCTAGAAAATGTCGGTAAGATTATATTGTTAGTGAACCAAACTTGAATCCATTTACCTACATGCAATAAAGCCAATCTACACCAGGTTGTGGTCAAGGAAAATGCAACATATATTTCTGACTCCAAGCAAGGAACCCAGGTAGCTAGTGCTTAAAAAGCCTAAACTCCCTAAATGCTTCCAGAGAAAGATTTTAAAGATGGGGCTAGAGAAGGGAGGCTTGTGGGATGTGTAATCAGTTCATGAACATTTTTTGATTGGTTGGTGGTGAGGAAATGAGGAATCAACATTATCAACCTTCTGGTTCCAACCAGTATGGGATCTACATGCTTATAGACAGTATGCCATTAACCTCTACCAGCTGGTGGGAGTTTCAGTGTTTGCAAAACCATTCAAAGGATATGATTCAAGATGTTATCTCTGTCTTTAGACAGACAAATGGCTAAACTATTACTATTTTGTCTTGCTTGACTTTTCCTTTCCTTCTGCCTTTTCTCACTTACCTGGTTAAATTTACTCTTTGGAACTCAGGGAAGGCTTAGGAGGCTAAGTTTATCTCCCGATGAGGTAGGTTACCTCCACAAGAGGTATGTGGAGGATGTGGCAGGTGGGGGTTGTCTATTCTGGGAAGGCCCCATAGGGTCCTGCTCAGTTACAGTATGTTTATGAGTTTTGGGTCTACTTTGTCATGATGTGGGCTTGGGAAGGGAGCAGAGGCACAAATAATCTATGTTCCTTGTATTAAAAATCCTAAAGGCCAGATATACAAAAAAGGAGAAAATAAAAAGTATCCACAGTAACATCACACAGAGATGACACTCTTAGCATTTTTGTTTATATTCTTCTAGAGGATTTTTCATGTGTGCTAATGATGGTAAAATGTGGGCTTATATTGTGCAGTCGCTCCAATCTATTTTGTTTCACTCTATACTTTATCATAAACATATGTTCACATCTATCAATTAGGGCCACATAATTTTACATCAATGGATGTCTAACAAATTTCTGATTGCGGGACATTGAGACTGGTTGCAATTTTTCAGCTCCACAGGGAATGCTTCGGTGAACACTGTGCACCAGATCTTTGTGCACATATACAATATTTCTTAGAATAAATTCTGATACATGGAATTGCTAAATAAATGAGCTTGCATTAGTGGAGGCTTTTTGCTGTGCAATTTCAAATTACCATAAAGAAAGGGATGCAAAAGTTCCGCCATTCCCAATAGTACCGGAGGATAACTTTCCCCGCTTACATGTTCTTCCAAACCATGGGTATTGTCACTCCCGTTAGTTTTCAAAAAAGTCACTACTTTTTGAAAATTGCTTCTAGTATTTGACCAAATTGTCCATAGGTTCCAACTGCAGGTAAGCCGAGCACCACGGGAGGGGTGAAGGTTGGGAGAAGAGCAAGATAGTAAATATTTTAGGCTTTAAGAGTCAGACTGTGAGAATATTATGGAGATACTTACATAATCACTGAAAAACATGAAGATGGTTCTTAGCTTGTGGTGGTGCCAAGCAGAAGGTGGGCTGGATTCGACCTTTGGGCCACAGTTTGCTGACCAAGGCTCTAGACTGTCATTCCTCAAGCCTGAGGCACTTCCTCTGACAGTTTTTCAAAGGTCAGGGGTGTGAGTGCACATAGGGTGACTCTCAGGATGGCGGTTTCTACAAAAGTCCCCCGTGGAAGAATTTTCTGGAATCCTAGATTGCCATCATTTTCTGTGGTCTATTAAAATACTCCAACCATGGCTCTGGTATCCAGGTGGTTACATCCATGGTCACGTAAGTGTGCACTCAGACGGCTAGCAGAACTCATGCTGTCAACATACTCTTATGAGACGGGGTTCTTTCTCACTGTGTAATTTATAATATGTAAGTTTTCTTTATATTTTTTCTTTATATATTTCTTTAAACATGTATGTGTTCTTTATACGTATTTTTTATAATATGTATGCTTACTTTTCTGATCATAGAAGTATTATATACTTGTTTTAAGAAGTAGAAAAATTATTAATACACTTGCCCATCAGAAAGTGAGTTAGTCCCTCAGTCATGTCCACCTCTTTGCTACCCCTATCAACCATAGCCTGCCAGGCTCTTCTGTCCATGGGATTCTCCAGGCAAGAGTACTGGAGTGGGTAGCCATTCCCTCCTCTAGGGGATCTTCCCCACCCAGGGATTGAACCTGGGTCTCCTGCATTGCAGGTGGATTCTTTGCCATCGGAGCCACCAGGGAAGCCCCACCTATCAGAGACAACCTCTATTAATATCTTGGTTAATTTCCTTGTAGTTGTGTGTATGTGAGAGAGAGAGAGAAATAGAAAAATGGAGAGAGACAGAGAGGCAGAAGGATAGACAGAGACAGAGAGAGAAATGGGGGAGAAAGAGACAGACACTCTTAACTGGGATCTTATTTGCATACAGGGTTCTAAAGGGATAGTGTGATTCATTTAGTGTTGAGCAATGGGTGTCCTTGGTTAGTTGATACCACATCACATGGATGTGCCTTTTTCAAGTGAATTCCCAGCCGATAGACATTTGGGCTTTTCTCAATTTCCCAATGTTATAAATGCCACACAGAATATCTTTAAGTGCAAGTCTTCATCCACGTTTTTAGCCTTTTATTATGTCCTTACAATAGATTCCAAAAGCAGGAACTGTCTTTAAAAGAGTAGGCATGTATTTGGGCTTCCCTGGCGGCTCAGTGGTAAAGAATCCGCCTGCCAAGCAGGAGACGCGGGTTTGATCCTTGGGCTGGAAAGATCTCCTAGAGAAGGAAATGGCTACCCACTCCAGTATTCTTGCCTGAGAAATCCCATGGACAGAGGAGCCTGGTGACCTACGGTCCATAGGGTTGCAAAAGAGTCAGACACGACACAGCAACTAAACAACAGCAACACTTATCGCTACTTGCTTTTCCAGAGAAGTTGCACTAATTTATGGTAATGTATGATCAGAAGTATATCCTTAGAACAAAATTTTCCAAATTTTGCTAAGTAAAATGCTATTTTGTTGTTGGATTAAATCATGTTTATTTGATTTCTAGCTGTTTTTTCTTACCATTCTCATATGTATATTATCCATTTGCATTTCTTTTATGAAATATATATTTGTATTTCTTACCCATTTTGCTATTTTTTCTATTTTCTTTTTTTTAATTTTATTTTATTTTTAAACTTTACAATATTGTATTAGTGTTGCCAAACATCGAAATGAATCTTATTCTTTTGTAAGAATTCTGTAAACACTAATAATATTAACTCTATTGTTATGTTACTATCCTATATCTTGCAGATATTTTGCAACTTGCCCTTTAATTTTTGGGAGGTAACTTTTTGGTGTGGAGAAGTTTTATGTACCTTTACGTATTCATATCCAACAATTCTTTCTTTGTGACTCCTTCCCTTCCTTTTATGTTTGGGAAATTCATCTGTGGGATCATCCTCTAACCCACTGAAACTTTGAAGTCTTTTTTTTTTTTTTTAATGGCTCCATGTTTTATGTTTAATTCTTTAAGCCATCTGGAATTAATTTTAGTCTAGGTTAAAGTGAAGGATCCAGCTTTGTCCTCCTCCCCCTTCCCCAAAGCTAACCATCTGATCTGTCTTTATGAACTAATCCTTTCCAAACATTTAATGCATGACTTTCTCCCACCCTGCCGTCTTGGGGGTGGGGAAGCGGGAAGGAGAAGGAAGAAGGAAGATAAAGAGATGGAGATTCTCTGAGCTCCCCTGGGCTAAAGCTGCCTGGTAAGTCCTCCGGTGGGGATGGGAGGCTTTTATCCCCAGCAGCCCATGATTCTCTGCAAGGTGCTGAAAGTACCCCTGCACAGAGCAGCATTTCTCAGCCAGAAGCAAAAAGAGTGACAGAGGCCATCTCCAGCCCTGGCCCCCAGTCAGAGGTCTCTGATGCAACTTTGTCTGATGCTGAATTATCAGCCTGAGCCTGGGGAACGGTGGCTCCATCTCAGGCACCCATGTGGGCACCAGTGTGCTTTGTTGAGGGATGAAAGTAACTGTCCAATGAAGACCCACCCTGCCCTTCAGGCTCCTCTCCCAAGTGTAATATGTATGTGTGTCCCATGACCCTGGGGCTTTCAGAGATTCATCTGTCTGGTTATCTGTCTCCTGGAGACTATGTCCTTGGCCACAGCATTGGCTAGTCATGAGCTCCTCTTGCTGCATTATTTGTCTAAAAATTTACCATGTGGACAATGTGGACTAGTTGGCCACATACAACAAGGAACTCCAACTAGTCCATCCTAAAGGAAATCAGTCTTAAATATTCATTGGAAGGACTGATGCTGAAGCTGAAACTCGAATACGTTGGCCACCTGATGCGAAGAACTGACTCATTGGAAAAGACGCTGATGCTGGGAAAGATTGAAAGCAGGAGCAGAAGGGGACAGCAGAGGATGAGCTGGTTGGATGGCATCACCGACTAGATGGACATGAGTTTAAGTGAACTCTGGGAGTTGGTGATGGACAGGGAAGCCTGGCGTGCTGTAGTCCATGGGGTCTCAAAGAGTCGGACGTGACTAAATGACTGAACTGAACTGAACTGAATGACCCTCTAGGGATTGGGCTTCGCAGGTGGCACTAGTGGTAAAAGAACCTACCTCCTGATGCAGGAGATGTAAAAGACTCAGGTTTGATACCTGGGTCAGGAAGATCACTTGGAGGAGGAAATAGCAACCCAATGCAGAATTCTTACCTGGGAAATCCCATGGACAGAGGAGCTAGGCAGGCTACAGTCCATGGGGTTGCAAAAGACTCTGACACGACTGAAGCGACTTAGCACGCATTGCCTTCTAGGAACTCACAGTCTGAATTGCATGTGGCCAAGAGACATTTCACTGCTGCCTGGGCCTTAAGGATGACAGGCAGGGAGCTCCGTGCTTGGGACTGTAATCCTAAACCCACAGCTAAACCTACAGACACTTACTCAACCAGTGTTTCTGAAGTGCCTCCGAAGTACCTCGACACTAGTCACTGGAGGAAGGCTGTGCAGATGCATTTTAAATAAATATATTCATATATGTACAAACATTATTATAATTACAAATACACTTGCTTTTATTTTGAGTACATATAAACATGTTACAGTTAACCCTTGAATAGCATAGGGTCAGGGTCGCAGCCAACATTCCACATAAAACTTTTAACTCTCCTCACAACTTAACAACCAAGAGCCTTCTGTTAAATGGAAGCCATACCAATAGCATAGTCAACTCACACTTATTTTGTACATTATATTAATATGTATCATATACTGTATTCTTACCATATGGTAAGCTAGAGAAAAGAAAATGTTGCTAAGACAATCGTAAGAAAATAAATAACCAATAAGGACCTACCAAGAGTTCTAATCAAGGACCCTGTATAGCATAGGGAACTCTTCTCAATACTTTGTAGTAGCCTATATGGGAAAAAAAATTGAAAAAAGAATGGATATAGGTGTGTGTATAACTGATTCACTTTGCTGTACATGTGAAACTCACACAGAGCTATAAATCAAATATAATAAAAATATTTTAAAAAATAAAGAGAAAAGAAAATCATAAGGAATGAAAAATACATTTAGAGTCATATACTGTGTTTATTCGCATCATGCATTTACGTCACCTGCTTATAAGATGAATTGTCCGTCAGTACCTACATCAGTATTATCTTATATGATACAAAATAATGTAGATAGTATAGGATCCCATTCGGGTTACTTCTCTTTCCTTTCAGTTCTGTCCTTTAAAAAGAAATTATTCATTTGTCTGTGTTGGGTCTTAGTTGCATCATGCAGGATCACTGCTGGGGCCCACGGGCTTCTCTAGCTGTGGCGTGCAGGCTCTAGGGCACATGGGCTCAGCAGTTATGGCAAGTGGGCTTAGTCGCCCTGCAGTATATTGGATCCTAGTTTTGAGACCAGGGATCGAACCTGTGTCCCCTGCGTAGGAAGGTGGGTTCTTAACCACTGGACCACCAGGGAAGTTCTCTTGCTTCCTGCTTGCATCCACCGGCATATGCTTGCCCCCATGTCCAGATGGCTCCTACTCTTTCTACAACTGATAGCAAAATGACGACCTTTGTATAGGATGCTTTGACTCAACCCAAAGGGTGGAAGCATAGTACGTATATACTCGGGTATGGTGGCTTTTATTGTAAAGCTCGATCAACTGTGTGCAGAAGACATGCTGGGGAGAGAGGCCACACACACACAAATTTGCACTTTAGCATCATAATAAGCTTTGAAGGATTTTGCTTTTCTTTCTCCCCTACTTTCCTCCCTCCCTCAGTATAATTATTATTGACATTCTGAATGGATGATTCTTTTTTTCACCAAAGAAAAACTCTTGTCCTCTGCAGACAGTCTCCCTGCAAGGAGGAAGGTTGGGGTGCTTCTACCGTGAGGTTCCATGTCTGCAGTTCCATGGTTACGTGGACGGCTGTTTGTAGGTGTAGTTACTGTCCTTAAAGTGTGCGCAGGGGAAAACACGTAAGCACATTTTTAAAAGCATGTTCTTTTTGATGGATCCAGATCCCTTTGTTCAGAGAATGTCAGTCTGCTCACCTCTCTGCTCTTCTTCCTCCCCTGATACAGCCACATGAGCACAGGTCTGAGAATCCACGTACAAGGAGCCCTAATAAAACAGGAACATTGTGTAATCAGCTGCCATTCCAGTCCCCGGGCTCCCGGCACTCTGCTGGATGCTGTATGTGGATCGTTGCATTTAACCCTCAGAGCAGCTCACAGAGGCAGGAACTCCGTTGGTCATACCCATTTTACAGATTGGGAAACTGAGGATCGGAGAAATCGAGAAACTAGTTCAAAATCACATAGCTAGTCAGTGGCAGAGCTGGGGTTTGAACCCGGCTTCCTGGCTCTGGAGTCCCCACTCCTGATTTTTGGCGCTTCTAACACTAAGGCTTAGTTTACGGGATTGTTGTCAAGAGTCCCCAAGCAGGCCTGGCTCCTACGAAGTCCCTGAATTGTAGCAGCGGTGGTGATTAGTGCTGGGATTTGTGACTTACTCTCTGGATGTCCCCAGGCCGTGTCCTGATGGGGGCCTATGTCTCCCCATCACAGCTAAGGTCACTAGATGTCCACCTATTTTCCTGAAAGGCTCAGATGGTAAAGAATCTGCCTGCAATGCAGGAGACCTGGGTTCGATCCCCAGGTCAGGAAGACACCCCCCCACTCAAGAGAAGGGAATGGCAACCCACTTCAGTATTCTTGCCTGGAGAATTCCATGGACAGAGGAGCCTGAGGAGCTACCGTCCACGGGATCGCGAAGAGTCGGACACGACTGAACGACTGTCACTTTCATTTGCACTTTATTTTTGTGAGCAAGGCTGAGCTGAGGGCCAGCCCCACCAGAAGGGCAAAGACTTCATCTCTTCGCCTTTGAGTTAATGCACTTCTGGCAGTGCCCCCCCCTTTCTGCTTGTCTCTGTCCTTCCGTTCTGGTGCCACCTCGGGCCCTGTCCTCCCAGCACGTCGCCACCTGGTGCAGGGGCTTCTCTGACCAATCTCACGCCGGCCTGCCTGTTGAGGCGCTTCCTTCTCTCCGCTTCCCCTTCTGCTGGGCATCAACTCAGTGACTGGGCCTGAGTCTGGCCAATTTGTCTGGAAGCATCACCTGCCTACAGGTCCCCATAACCAGAGCTAAGGAAATCACCTTCTAGGATAATTTGGAATCTAAATGCCCCCTTGGAAGAAAAGTTAGGACCAACCTAGACATTAAAAACCAGAGACATTACTTTGCCAGCAAAGGTCTGTCTAGTCAAGGCTATGGTTTTTCCATTGGTCATGTATAGATGTGAGAGTTGGACTATAAAGAAAGTTGAGTGCCGAAAAACTGATGCTTTTAAACTGTGGTGTTGGAGAAGAGTCTTGAGAGTCCCTTGGACTGCGAGGAGATCCAGCCAGTCCATCCTAAAGGAGATCAGTCCTGAATATTTATTGGAGGGACTGATGCTGAAGCTGAAACTCCACTACTTTGGCCATCTGATGCAAAGAGCTGACTCCTTTGAAAAGACCCTGATGCTGGGAAAGATTGAGGGCAGGAGGAGAAGGGGACGACAGAGGATGAGATGGTTGGATGGCATCGCCGACTTGATGGACATGAGTTTGAGTAAACTTCAGGAGTTAGTGATGGACAGGGAAGCCTGGCGTGCTGCGGTTCATGGGGTCACAAAGAGTCGAACACGACTGAGCGACTGAGCTGAGCTGAAATGCCCCTGGATGCTCTATAACTCTGGCACCACAGTGGGGACCACAGTGAAAAGCCAAAGAAAGAGAAGCACGGCCTGAGAGAGGAGCTGAGGGTGGGAGAAGGCACCTGGGGAAGGTGCCCTTGCACACGTGAGAGGTGGGTGCCCCCATGTGGATGGTTCTCGTGTGGTCGTGGGCTGGAGGGAACCACTGGCTACACTCCAGGTCTTCCTCGGGATGCCCTGCCTGCCATCTTGGTTCCCTCCCTGTTGCCAGGAAACATGTGGATAACATCCTGCCTCACTGCGGCGTCCAGAAGCAGCCTCTGCGCTGTGAGTCACCTCTCACATCCCTCCAGTGGAGAGGGCCCATCTGAACCAGGACCACCAGCCGACACCAGCATCAGGGCTCAGAGGCTCCCCAGGTATTCCTGGGCAACACAAGTACTGATTTGCAAAACAGGGCCTGCTCTGTGAATAGGCACGTTCAGTTGAGTTAGGTGAGGTTAACTGTATCTGCAAACAGAATCTCCAGGGGAGCTGGTTAAAAAGGCCGATTCCAGGGCTGACCCCACATACTCGGAAGCTTGATCAAATCTAACCCTTACTTGGTGCCAAGAATGACCCTCTGCACTTTACATGTGTTAATTCACTCAGACCTGACAACCCTATGAGGCAGATGCTGTGATTATTGTTCCCCTTTCACACACGAGTAAACTGGCACAGAGAAGGTGGGTAACTTGCTCTGACCACACAGCTCATAAGTGGCTGGTCTCTGAATCCAGACTGCACAGTTCCAGAAACCGCTCGCTGTCCAGCCCGTTTGAGAACCTGCTGTCTCAGGTAGAGAAGTCGTTCTACTCTCAGAAATGGCTTTTCAATGTACTGGGCTAATTGGAGTTCAAGTCATGAGCTTAAAGAAAACCTCTTTCATCTATAAAATTCATATTAACCCCACAAACATGCTTCTTTCACCAAAAAGAGCTGAAAAGTTACATCTACACAAAAACTTCCATGAAGATGTTTATAACAACTTTATTCATAATTGCCAGAAGGTGGAAGCAACCAGATGCCCTCAGTGGGTGAATGCATAAACTGTATTGCTTGTAGACAGTGGAATATTATTCAGCACTAAAGAGAAACAAGCCATCAAGCCATGAAAAGACATGAAGGAAACTTAAATGCATATTACTAAGTGACAGAAACCAATCTGGAAATCATGCATACTGTAAGATTCCAACCGTATGACTTTCTGAAAGAGGCCAAACTGTGGAGATGGTAAAAATATCAGTGCTTATGGGTGGACAGAAGGGAAGGAGGGGTGAATGGGCAGAACACAGGATCTTAGAGCAGTGAAAGTACTCTGTATGATGGATACAATATAATGATGGATACCGGCCCTACCTTGGTCCAAACACAAAGCATAAATCCTAATGTAAACCATGGACTTTGAGTGATAGTCATTTGTCAATGTAAGTTTATTGATGATAACAAAAGTACCACAATGTTGGGGTGTGTGGATAATGAAGGAAGCTGTGTATTTAGGGGAGTGGGGAGTATATAGGAAATCTCCGTACCTCCCATTCAATTTTGCAATGAACATAAAGTTGCTCTAAGACATAAAGTTTATTTTTTAAAAAAAATCACAGTTCTCAGTTAATCAGCCACCTCACTGTCCTCTAAGTGGGATGGAGTTATCTTTCTAAACTCTGTAAGAAGCTTCTGAACCCATGTGGGAGTCATTTACCATTTTGAGGCTCTGATGAAAGTATGGATTCTCTCCTCATTAAAAAGGCACTTACACACAAACATGCATGCACCTTTTATATGTAATAAGCAGGGATCCTCAGGAAACCTACAAACCCCAGGTTGAGAACCCCAGTCTCAACACGTTAATCCTCCCTTAGCCGTGCCCCTCCACTCCCATCTTTGTGTCTCTTTTAAAATTCTTGGTCAGAAAGAAAGAATACCTAGGAAAATTATTTGGTTGGAGGCAAAGTAATTAAGGCCCAATTTTACTTTTCCTTGGTGCTTATAAAATTCATCTTAATTAAAGTGCTTTAATGAGACTAGAGCTCAGGGCTGCCAGGAGACAGGATGAGACAGGGATTATGAAAGGTCATTGCTCGCTGAACCTAGGATGCTTAGCCTTGAAGTGACCCTTTGCCGTGGGTAAGTTTAAAAAGATTCTTCCTGGCAGCAGATGTGGGTATTTGCTTCCTCTTTGAAGTCCGCTTTCACCATAAACTGTAGAGTTATGTTACTGTGTGTTATTCAGCAAATGTTCAATTAAGAAATACCTGATGATGGTCAGTTTTATATGTCAACTTTGCCAGGCTCTGGTGCCCAGCTTTTTGTTTTGATTTTTTTTCATGTCATCATTTTTAAAAGTTTTTTTTTTAATTGGAGGATAATTTGTTTACAATATTGTGTTAATTTATACCATACATCAACATGAAACAGCCATAGGTTTACCTTTGTTCCCTCCATCATGAAACTCCTTCCAACCTCCCACCCCATCCCACCCCTCTAGTTGTCACAGAGCACCAGGTCTGAGCTCCCTATGTCATATAGCGAATTCCCACTGGGTGTCCGGTTACTAATCAAATACTAATATGTTTCTGGGAAGGTATTTGTAGAAGTGGTTAACATCTACAGAAGCTGACTTTAAGTAGATTACCCTTGGTAAGATGGCTGAGCCCCATCCAGTGAACAGAGAGGCTTTAGGAGTAAAAAACTGAGAAGAAGCCTTCCTGGAGAAGAAGAAATTCTGCCTCAAGACTGTAGGATCAACTCCTGCCAGAATATCCAGCCTCCCAGCCAGACCTATCAACTGTGGGCCTGACAGCCCTTGGAACTGCATGAAAGTGAAGTCGCTCAGTCATGTCTGATTCTTTGCGACCCTACAGACTATAGCCCACCAGTCTCCTCCATTCATGGGATTCTCCAGGCAGGAATACTGGAGTGGGTTGCCATTTCCTTCTCCAGGGGATCTTCCCAACCCAGGGGTCAAACCCAGTTCTCCCGCATTATAGGCAGACGCTTTACCATCTGAGCTTTTTAAAAATAAATACCTTAGATGGATAGATTGGTGAATGGATAGATCCACTGATCAATCCAAAGATAGATCTGGATTTATCTACCTGTCAATCGATTGATCTATCCATCCACCTATTTACCTGTCAATCCATCCATCCATCTGCATGTATCTCCCATTGACTTTATTTCTTCTGGAGAACCCTGAATGATACACAGCCCAAAGAAGCCAGTGACCCATATGGGTGACAATTGCTCCCTAAAAAATGAAAGATCGGTATGCTATCAAATGCCACATGCTTATGCATACCCCATGCTCAGAGCTCCTAGCCCCTGGGAGGAGAGATGTGAGCTCAGAATGGGGAGCCGGGAGGCAGGCAGTCCCCTGGGTGCTCCTCCAGCTTTCTCGTGCAGTGGTCTCCCTGAGGCCAGTGCGGCAGGTGAGGGGTCAGGAGGGTTTGTTTAAAACGCAGACTCTCAGCATCCCACCTCTCAAAGTTCTAAATCTATGGGTCTGGGCTCAGACTCCTGCCTTTGAACAATCCCTCAGGTTGATTCTACAACAGGTGACCCTTTGAGAAGCAGAACTTACAGGATGGCCTCCAAGCCCCAGACCAGACTGGAGTTTGGCCTTCACTCCCAGGACTTCCTCATCAGTCCCTCCAGTTCCAAAGCTGGGAGCAGGGGATGTAGCTTTCAACCCTCTGGGTCTCTGGACAGGTTTAGTGGCCTGACTGTGCCTGTTGACATCCAAGTACTTAAAATCGGGGAAAGCAAAGGCCGGGCTTTGTGGCTTCCACGGCAGAGCCATTAAGCTTATGGACTCAGACCAGACTGCCTTGGGTTCAGATCCCAACTTGGTCTCTTACTGAGTCTTCTTCTTCCCCTCCTCCTCCTCTTCCTTCTTCTTCTTTACAACTATTCTTATAGCCACATGTCACCTGATTTCTCTTCCCCCACACTTGAGGTACAACAGAGTGCACTTGCTTAACTTGCCAATCCAGTGGCCTTTCTGGCCTTCTCCCTACGATCCAAAGTTTAGAACAGTAAAATATAAATGCTTTGGTCCTAAGATCCCGGGGGAGGTTCACAGTTTGATATTGACCTGTAGCCTTACTTTATGCTGCAAACCTCACTGAGCAAGACGGAAAGGAACCCAGGACTCGTGCCAGATGCTGGCCCGACAACCACCACCAGCCTGGGACTTTCCTTCCCATGATCAGCGCCCCAGCTGCGTGAGGGGTAGCTTTGCCCCTCCTCCAGCAGAGGGGTTGGCCTGCCGCTGCCAAACCTCGGGGTGCGTGTTCTCAGCAGATGCTGCTGGCCTGCATTTGCGAGTGATGAATAGGGCTGACCTAACGTTGCCCTGGAGCTGAATTAAAGTCTCTCCTGGGAAGAGAGTGATGGGGGTTCAGGCTGGGTTTCTGGGGCAGAGTGGGGAGGAGAGTGGGGATGGGGTGGTCATAAAACATGAAGGTAGGAGGCTCCGTGTTTGTTCAGGTGATGGAGATCTCTCGGGCTGGCCCCCGGACGGTACCGGGGCCCCCTTTCCCTTCCAGCACTTGCTCCCTCTTGACACTCCTTACCTCTGGCCTCTCCTACAAACAGGCTGGGAAAACGTCTGGAAAAACAGTCCTGGGCTGATCTAGCCAGTGAAAGAGGCCACGTGGAGTCTGTTTAGCTTTTTAAGTTCTGATTTTATCTTGTTTATAAAATCCATCTGGAGAGGGGAGGGAAAGGGAAGTGGGCCCTGGGGAACAAGTGACTTCTGACTGCTTGGAAGAAGTGGCATCTTTCCTGGGCCTGGGGCTTGCTTTGCCTGTCACACAACTCACAGCCTCTCCTGGGGGAGCCTGTCTGCTTATCTGAGAGCAACTCAGAGGCAGCCTTTTTAGCTTTAGCTACTCAGCTAAATGTCACTCCCTCCAAGAAGCTCTCTCCAGGCTCCTCAGGTTTTCAACCCTTTCCCTCATGGAATACATGGAGTTGTAGTTACAGGTTTATTATATGACTTCATCTCTAAAATAGCATCCCAGGTCCTCTAAGAGCATGAACTAGGACTTGTTCTTTTGTAAATCCTAAGGTTGAGAAGAATGCTTTTCACAGAGTAAGGAAGAGTGGATAAATGGAGGGATGAATGGGTCAATGGTTGGATGGATGGATGGATAGATGGGCTGATGGATGGATAGATGGACAGACGGATGGATGGATGGAAAGATGAATGGATATATGGGTGGGTGGAGAGGTGAACAGAGAGGTGAATAGAAGAATGGATGGAAAAAGTTTGCAGACTTGCCTCAAGAACTACCAACGCTTGCTGTCTCTCTCTGAGTTTTCTTTGAATATGGTGCTAAAATGATTCCCTTGTCTTCAGCTGACATGAATCAGTGATCAGTACAATAAGCATAGGACGAATGACGGACTTTCACCAAAAGGTTAGCTCACTCCTAAAATATGGTTCCGGGAGATCCGGCCTGCGTTTCTCCTCCTCAGGGGATTCTGCCGGGCACAGGTTGGGTGCTTGTCTCAATTGAAAACAGCTGTATCTGCCCCATTTCTCAAACTCCCCCATGGAATATTTGCCACGGCAGACCTGACCAAGTACATCACGGCCTTAGGGATCAGAAACAATTTTGCGGCATCCTTTATGAACCTCTCAGGTGGTGGGAGAAAATTACTCCCTCTTGCTAAGATGGAACATGGTATTTAACAAAGATTGCTGGGTTGGAAACCAGGACATCCACTCCTGGCCTGGTTCTGCCACTGATTTGCTCTGGGATTTGGGGGCCAGTCACTTCACCTCACTAGACCTCAGCCTCTTTGCAAAAAAAAAAAATGGGGACTGTACCAGTGCCAAGATCAGCAGGCTCCAGAGAGACAAATGTCTGGAAACCAGGCCCTCGACCTTGACCTTCATGACTCGGGGGACTCTACCAGTCCTCCTGGTCTGCCCGCCCTCTGCTGAGGACACTCCCAGGGGGTTGGACGCAGCCAAGACGAGGCTGTTTAGCACAGTGGTTACAAGCTCAGAGCTTGGCTCCAGGCACTAGAGTTCTGCAGCCTCGGGCAAGTTCCTTAATCCCTCTGGGTCTCACTTTCCTTCTGTCTTTGAGATGCAGTACGCCTGCATGTTGCTTCTGTCGAGTCCAACTCTTTGCAACCCTATGGACTGGAACCCTCCAGTCTCCTCTGTCCATGGGATTCTCCAGGCAAGACTATTGCCATGCCCTCCTCCAGGGGACCTTTCCTGACCCAGAGATCAAACCTGCGTCTTCTGAATTTTCCACTTTGCTGGTGGATTCTTTACCGCTGAGCCACTGGGGAAGCCCTAACGTGTACTAATGATGCGCTAATGGTCCACCACCATCCCCCAACACTTCCAGCCGGGATTAGATGGAAAATGCAACACACATGAAATGCCTCATGCAGTGAGCACTGGAGGGACATGAGTTGTCACTACAGAGGCTCTGGGAGATGATGGTGGCTGTGACTCCTGGCCTTCCAATCCTGGGCCTTCCCCAGGTGGGGCTCAGCCCCAGGATGCCGAGATCTGTGGGTCCTGGCTTCTAAAGGTGCATTCAGCTGCCACACTGCTGGTGTGAATCTGGGTCGAAGTCAGAGACCTGATGGATTGAATGAAACCCTCGCCTGGATAAAGGGAGCCCAGCTGTAAAGGCCAGTCCTTAGGAGACAGGAACAGGGCTTCTGGCCACCCAGCCGCCTCTTTGTCTACTCCTTCCCTCTGTCCCTGTGGCTCTGTGGGTGCTTTCATCTGAGCAGAGGGCCTCTGACCTCTGACCGGGAGGCGGCTGCCCACCGCAGGCCTGGTGATCATGCAAAACATAAGGAGAGCCAGAGACTCCCGGGCCTAGGAGGGCTGCATTTGCACAGAGGGCCCTGAGAAGGCAGCTGCCCCACCACTGATCATTTTGAGAATGGCTTTGTCTCTGGCCGTCAAACCTTTGGCAGCCAGGCCCTTGAATGCACTGGAGTAACAGGGCAGCAAAGTGGGCTGCTGTTAAAGGTGATAAAGGCGCCTGTCCCCAGGGGCCTGGAAAAGCAGCCCTGCGTTGGAGTTGGAGTCAGCTCGGGCCGTCCTAATGGAGGACCACCACACCCATGCATCGTCCCACGAGTCTGGAGGCTGAGACGAGGAGGTCCAAGGGTTGGTAGGGTCGTGCCTCCTGACAGCGGGGAGGGAGAAGCTGCTCCAGGCCCCTCCTCTAGCTTCTGGGGCTTTCTGAGCTCTCTTAAGTGTCCTTGGCTTGGAGATGCACCTCTGCCTTCATCTTCACGTGGCCTTCTCCCTGTGTGCATGTCTGCATCCTAACTTCCCCATTTTACAAAGATAGTCACACTGGATGAGGGGTCTTCCTACTCCAGTCTGACCTCATTGTAGCATTCCATCTGCAACAACCCTAGGTCTGCACGTCGGTCACATTCTAGGGTCCTGGGGGTTAGGGCTTCTGCATGTGAATTTGGGGGAGACAGAAACAATTTAACCCCAAACAGCTGGCTTTTCCATAAGGAGGGGGCAGTATTGGGTACACTTACAGCTGAGTTTCAAAGCTCATGGGAGACAACCCCTGTTTCCTCTCTGCGTAGAAAGGAGCTCGGAGGTCAAGGCGACCTACCTTCTACTGATGGATCGCCTCTCACACCCAGGGTGGTGACTGTCCCTTCTGAGTTTGAATACATCTAGAAAGAGGAACTGACTCCTACTTTCCCCCTCCTTGGACCGTTCTTCAATGGATGTCAAATCTTTCCCAGTAGCTCCATCCCTTGTCTTCAGCTCACAGACATGCTCAAGGATGTCTTCAGCATCCCTTGTCTGAAGCTCCATCCCTTGTCTCAGCTTCAGATCACGGCAATAAGCATAGGAGGACTGATGAGCTTTCAGCTATTGTCACTGTAACACAGACCAAACTGAGTGTGCCACCAGGCCCCCTGTGTGGGAGAAGTGCCCTGGGCTGGCACTGGAAGATTCCAAAGGGACCCTGTCTTTGTGATCCACTCCAAGAACTTGACAGATGATTTTGGACTGGTCACCTGGCCTCAATAAAATGAGATGTTGTAAGCAAGTCAGTAGGGCTTCCCTGGTGGTGCTACTGGTAAAGAACCCACCTGCCAATGCAGGAAACAAGAGACGCAGGTTCCATCACTTGCTAAGGAACGTCCTTGGACGAAGGCGTGGCAAGCCATTCCAGTATTCTTGCCTGGAGCATGGGTGCACAAACATGCAGTAAAACAAGGCATGCGAGGGTGGGCAGGCCCATGGTGGGCTCTTGGAGGAGTCAGGTGAGCACGGCAGAGCCCAGGAGGGTGGACCCACAGGCTCCTGCCATCTAGCTGGGTGACCACAGGGAGGTTACTCACCCACTCTGGGCTCCCTAGTGTTGGGCGTGGGCACAAGAGCACCCGCCCAAGGGTTTCTTAAGGATGATGCTCAGTGCAGCCAGTGCAGGGATGGGCATAGACAGGAAGCAGGAAGCCCAACTTGGAGTTCTCTCCAGGACACTAGGCACCCTGACCTGGGCCCAGCCATCAGCTCCACGTGTGTCCCTCTTTCCTCCTTAAAGTGGAGTTGATGAAAGCTGGGTCCGAATTGAGGAAACCCTTGTGATATGATCTGAAAATGAGGAAATGCTGTCCAGCGTATTATCATCTCCTTGGATTCCAAGCCTTGGGAGGTGATAGTCTTGCTCCACGCTTCATTGGACCATGATTGTTTTTAATGCTTTGAAGGCGGTTCACAGATTTCCACTTTTACCATGTTGATTGCTGGAGGTCTGTTTTCTTACCTTAACCGTGCTGTGTTTTCTTGGTCATTCATGTTCTGGTAGGTGTGTTTTGTTCTGTACATTGGAGCAAGCAGTCCACACGGTAGCCCAGAGTTGGACACAACTGCAGTGACTTAGCATGCACACCCATTTGACATGGAGAGATCTTCACCAGCCAGCCATTATTAACTGGAGGTGAGGTAGAAGCCAATCCATCAGGGACCCCTGGTGGTGTCCCCAGATTTCTGATGATAACTGCATGAGTGACCCTAGGCATGACAGCAGAGGTTCCCAGCTAGGTCCAACCCAGTCTGCAGAACTGTGAGCAAAGGTGTGACTGTTGGTTGTTATCCTAAGTCACTAAGTTTTGCTGGGTTGGCTCCCCAGCCCCCTGTACCCCCGATGAAAAAGGTGGAAGGGGCAGTCAAAGGTCTTGACTCACAGAGGGAAGGAAGGGAGGCAGGCATGCAAGTCCCTCCTGTTCACTTCTCCCAGCCTGAGCTCCCAGGATGAGCCCTCCAAACAGCTCACCGGCTTCTGCGGGGCTCCATCCTGCTCTGTCTCCACATGCTCCAAGCTCAGAAAGCCCTGGACCAAAGCCTTGCTCCATCTTCTCCTCACCCATCTCTACTGACAAACTGCCTCCTGACAGATGCTTCTCGCTTGGCCAGCCGTGAACGCATCACCATGGAACACTTGAGCTGAAAGACCAGTTTCTCACTTGAGATGGCTACAGCTGGGCAGAGTCGGGCCAAAATAAAATTTTAAAAAATCAATATTAGCTTTGCATCTATCTGACATAAATTTGATTTTATCTAAGATATTAAATCGTTTACACAGTCCCTCCAGAAATGATGTACTTTCTATCCTTCCATGAAAGGCAAGCAGTTGGAAAGAATTTTTTTTTAATTGGAGGATAATGGCTTTATAATGTGTTGGTTTCTGCCATAAGTATGCGTATGTCCCCTCCTTGAACCTCCCTTCCACCCCACCTCAGCCCTCTAGGTTGTCACAGAGCACTGGGTTGAGCTCTCTGTGTCACACAGCCTCTTCCCACTAGCTGTCTATGTTACATATTGTAATGAGTAAAGATCTTAGTGAACTGAATCTTAATATGCAGATCATAATGAACCGGATTACTATGATGGGATGGTTAGTCATCCAGAGCCAGACATTCTGGAGTGCGAAGTCAAGTGTGCCTTAAGAAGTACTGCTGTTAATAAAGCTAGTGTATGTGATGAAATTCCAGCAAAACCCTAAAGGATGATGCCATCAGGGTTTTGCATTCATTATGTCAGCAAATTCTGAAGACCCAGCAGTGGCCACAGGGCTGGAAAATCTCAATCCTCCTCCCATATCTCAAGAAGGGTAGTACCAAAAAATATGCTAACCATCAGACAATTGCACTCATGTCCCAAGCTAGAAAAGTCTTGCTTAAAATCTTGCATGCTAGTCTTCAGCATTATGGGAATCAAGAACTTCCAGATGTCCAAGCTGGGTTTAGAAAAAGAAGAGAAACAAATTGCCAACATTTGCTGGATTGTAGAGAAAGCAAGGGAATTTCAGAAAAACATCTATCTCTGTTTCATCGACTACAGTAAAGCCTTTGATTGTGTGGATCATGGTAAACTATAGAAAGTTCTTAGAGAGACGGGAGTGGCAGACCATCTTACCTGTCTCCTGAGAAACCTGTATGTGGATCAAGAAGCAACAGAACCCTGTATGGAACAGCTGATTGGTTCAAGATCGAGAAAGGAGTCCAACAGGGCTCTCTTCTGTCACCCTGTTTGTTTAACCTACATGCTGAGCACATCATGAGAAATGCCAGGCTGGAGGAGCTACAGCTGGAATCAAGATAGGCGGAAAAACATCAACAACCTCAGATAGGAGGATGATACCATTCAATGGCAGAAAGCAAAGAGGAGCTAAAGAACCTCCTGATGAGGGTGAAGGAGAAGCATGAAAAATATGGTTTAAGACTAAATATGAAAAAACTAAGATCATGGTATCCGGCCCCATTACTGCATGGCAAATAGAGGGTGAACAGGTGGAAGAAGTGACAGATTTCCTCTTCTTGGGCTCCAAAATCACTGCAGATGGTGACTGCAGCCATGAAATCAGAAAACGATTGCTTGGCAGGAAAGTGATGACAAACCTAGACAGTGTGTTGAAAATCAGAGACATTAGTCTGATGACAAAGGCTGTATAGTCAGGACTATGGTCTTCCCAGTGGTCACACACGGTTGTGAGAGCTGGACCATAAAGAAGGCAGGATGCCAAAGAATTGATGCCTTCGAACTGTGGTGCTGGAGAAGACTCCTGAAAGTTCCCTGGACTGCATGGAGATCAAGCCAGTCAATCTTAAGGGAGATCAACCCTGAATATTCACTGGAAGGACTGATGCTGAAGCTGAAGCTCCAGTATTTTGGCCATCTGATGGGAACAGACAACTCATTGGAAAAGTCCCTGATGGTGGGAAAGATTGAGGGCAGAAGGAGAAGACAGTGTCAGAGGATGAGATGGCTGGACAGCACCATGGATGCAATGAACATGAACTGAGGCAAACTCCGGGAGATGGTGAGGGACAGAGAGGACTGGCCTGCTGCAGTCCATGGGGTTGCGAAGAGTCAGATACGACTGGGCAACTGGGCAACATCTCAATTCATCCCACCCTCTCCTTCCCTTTCCGTGCCTGCAAGTCTGTTCTCCATGTCTGTGTCTCTATTCCTGCCCCGCAAATAGATTTTTTAAAAAGAAACGATAAAAGAACACTATATAATGGTATGCCAGAATAGAAGGCTAAAAACCATATTTTCCTAGCAAAACAAGAGATAGTCTAATTGGAGTGTCTAGCTAATGGAGATTAACAAAATCTTTTTAGGAAAATCTATGGCCATGTGTTGTTGGAAGAGGGTGTTTGTTATGACCAGCACATTTTCTTGGCAAAACTCTATTAGTCTTTGCCCTGCTTCATTCTGTATTCCAAGGCCAAATTTGCCTGTTACTCCAGGTGTTTCTTGACTTCCTACTTTTGCATTCCAGTCCCCTATAATGAAAAGGATTTAACTTATATGCAGAGTACATCATGAGAAACGCTGGACTGGAAGAAACACAAACTGGAATCAAGATTTCTGGGGGAAATATCAATCACCTCAGATATGCAGATGACACCACCCTTATGGCAGAAAGTGAAGAGGAACTCAAAAGCCTCTTGATGAAAGTGAAAGTGGAGAGTGAAAAAGTTGGCTTAAAGCTCAACATTCAGAAAACGAAGATCATGGCATCCAGTCCCATCACTTCTGGGAAATAGATGGGGAAACAGTGGAAACAGTGTCAGACTTTATTTTTCTGGGCTCCAAAATCACTACAGATGGTGACTGCAGCCATGAAATTAAAAGACGCTTGCTCCTTGGAAGGAAAGTTATGACCAACCTAGATAGCATATTCAAAAGCAGAGACATTACTTTGCCAACAAAGGTTCGTCTAGTCAAGGCTATGGTTTTTCCTGTGGTCATGTATGGATGTGAGAGTTGGACTGTGAAGAAGGCTGAGTGCCGAAGAATTGATATTTTTGAACTGTGGTGTTGGAGAAGACTCTTGAGAGTCCCTTGGACTGCAAGGAGATACAAACAGTCCATTCTGAAGGAGATCAGCTCTGGGATTTCTTTGGAAGGAATGATGCTAAAGCTGAAACTCCAGTACTTTGGCCACCTCATGTGAAGAGCTGACTCATTGGAAAAGACTCTGATGCTGGGAGGGATTGGGGGCAGGAGGAGAAGGGGACAACAGAGGATGAGATGGCTGGATGGCATCACTGACTCGATGGACGTGAGTCTGAGTGAACTCCGGGAGTTGGTGAGGGACAGGGAGGCCTGGCGTGCTGCGATTCATGGGGTCTCAAAGAGTTAGACATGACCGAGCGACTGATCTGATCTGATGGCCGTGTGAAGAGCCATCCATGTTTGAGAGCTCTTAGCTCTGGGAGGGGAGGAGAGGGGCTCCCAGAGAATGGAGCTGGCTGGGATCACAAGGATACCCCACCAAGCTTTGCATTTTTCCCAAGAGGAGGCTGTGGTCCAAGTGGTAACTGATATTAGGTCTTTTCTCTGAATTAACTCAGTTTTCTAATAGCTCTGCATGGAGAATTAGTGTCCCCACTCTAGAGAGAGAGACAGAAGCTGAGACACTGAGCACAACACGGACTGTAGGGGTCCCTGGGTCTTACTCCTTCTGCACCAGCAACAAGGGCTTCCCTGGTGGCTCAGCTGGAAGAGTCCGCCTGCAATGCCAGAGACCTGGGTTCGATCCCTGGGTTGGGAAGATCCCCTGGAGAAGGGAACGGCTACCCACTCCAGTATTCTGGCCTGGAGAATTCCACGGACTGTAGCCCATGGGATGGCAAAGAGTCAGACATGACTGAGTGACTTCATGTCACTTCACTTCACCAGAAACAAATATGTCACAGACAGAAGTTTAGGTGGCCTCCCTCCTGAGCATGGTCTCCGGGGCTCCAGGAGACCTACGCTAAGCGTGCCTCCATCTGGAAGGCAACACGTGCTTGGATGTGAACCAGTGGTAAGAACATGAAAAAAAGGGAGGGGGCAAAGATGGGGCTGACAGAAGGGCCGGGAGCAGCCTCTGGGAGTGTCCCCTGCTCTCACAGGCCCTTGCTGTGGTCCCAGGAGAGAGGCAGGTGGACAGTTTTTGTGAGGCCTCCCAGAGAGGCTGGCAAGGCCCGGGGGGAGCTTCAGGCTCCTTGGACCAAAGGCATCATCCCCCAGGTGTCAACCCTCTTTGAAACCCTATTGCTCCCTGGGGGCGATGGTCATCCTTTTGGGCTGTACTTAAGTCTCCACCATCTCCTTTGAGATGGCACTGTAATTTGCTCACTTTCTCTCTCTCCCATGAGCTGTGGCCTTTTCACGGTGGCCTGCAAATGCTGATCTAAGGGACCCCCATTCCCATCCCCTCCTACCCCAGTAAAGGAAGAAAGGAAAAGCCCCGAGTCTATTGAAGAAGGAGGTGTCTGGACTGGATGCATAGCAAGGATGGCAAAAGAACTCGAGAATGTCATCTGTGGGGCAGAAAGCAGTAGCCCTAGGGACCTGCCTAGTCCCAGCAAGGATGCTGTCCTTCTTCATGACGCTTGGACAGGTGAGCTCTCTGGGGTTCGGCCCTCTCATCTTTAACAAAGGCTGAGCACCCCCAGGCACCCTCAGGCTGAGAAAATGAAGAGGACAGATGGCCTGAAGGTCAAATGTTTTAGAACCCACGGCATTCTTGCAAATACACAGCATTGTCAAGGGTGCCTAGTAATTTGGAGATGGGACCAGGCATGTGGACCAACTGCTCCATATTTCTTTCTTTCTTAATACTCCTTTTTTTATTTTATTTTTAATTTGGCTGCTCTGGGTTTTAGTTGCTGCATGTGGGATCTTCATTGCTGAATGCAGGCGTGTGGGATCTAATTCCCTGACCAGGGACTGAACTGGGGCCCTTGCATAGGGAGAGTGGATCACCAGGGAAGTCCCTGCTCTGTATTTCTTTGATTAAATAATTAATTTATACCCTGCCTTCTTCCAGAAGGTATTATAATGGAGCAGCTAAAAATCTCCATTAACATAATTTTTGTATTCCAGAAGTTATTAATTTTTAATTTTAGAAAATACAGATTTAAAAAATACCAACCATCCCCTCTCCTCACCTCCACACTCATGGTATCCATTTTTGTGTTCATTCTTCTGGGCTTTTTTTTTTCCCTTCTATTTCTGTGCATTAATATACTTTTAAATGTTTACTTAACGAAGACAAGATCTTACCAGATGATTGTTTTTGAACTTTACTTTTTACCTTGTAAATTGAGAATATCTTTCCATGTCTATAAATATAAATTTGCAATTATAATTTTTAGTGGCTCCTAGCATAAGACTTATAAGACTCTTAGGAGTCTGTAATAAGATTGTGCATACACTTGAAACAAAGCTTTTATTATTTTATCTACTATTTTTTCTAGTTTTTCATTACTATACATGGTAGTAGGTTAAATATCTTTATGCAGAGTGTGGAAGGAGATCTAAAGATAAATGAAACAGTGAATCATGGTTTTGCCCACCATATTCCCTTGCCTACCTCAAATTAGAAAATAAAAATGTGCTTAGCTGCTCAGTCATGTCCGACTCTTTGCGACACCATAGACTGTCATAAAAAAAGGTTCAGCCCGATTCTGGTTTATCTACTATGATACTCCTCCAGTCTATTTTTGAATATCAAATGTATTTCTTTTTTTATTTTTATTGAAGTATAGTTGATGTATAATATTATATGTTAAAGGTGTACAATGTAGTGATTCACAATTTTTAAAGGTTATACTCCTTTTGTAGTTACAACATATTGGTTGTATCCTTCATGTTGTTCAGTATGTCCTGATAGCTTGTTTTATATCTAGTAGTTTATATCTCTTTGTCCCCTATCTCTATATTGCCCTTCCTCCCCACCAGATGCAAAGGGACGACTCACTGGAAAAGACCCTGATGCTGGGAAAGATTGAGGCAGAAGGAAGGGGATGAAAGAGGATGAGATGGTTGAATGGTATCATCAACCCAATGGACGTGAGTTTGAGCACACTCTGGGAGATGGTGAAGGACAGGGAAGTCTGGTGTGCTGCTGTCCATGAGGTTGGAAACAGTTGGACACGACTGAGTGACTGAACAACACCCTTCCCTCTCTCCTATCCCTACAACTCTTTTTTTTTTCTCTTTCTTCTTTAATTTTTAAGTTATGAAAATATGATAGCATATTTATAGGAGACAGGAAATACAAAACAAAGTTATATATAATTCCACTGTCAGTTCAATTCAGTTCAGTCACTCAGTATATTACAATTATTTTTTTAATAGTATAACTCTTTCATTTTAAAAGAAAAGCTTTCTTTGCTTCACTGATGCCTAAACATGGGCTTAATTTTACATTTTGGTGCTTTTATGCCAACACTTCTTAGAATGACATTCTCAAAAAGAGATTCCTGGGCCAAAGGAAATGAATCTTTGCAAGACTATGAAGACTCAATACCTAATTGTTTTCCAGAAATGATGTTATAGGTTTATATTTTTAGAGGTGAACCTATTGTTCCACACCCTCTTTGCTAATCTTTTAGACCAAAAGTAGCTTTGCTTTGTTTTCATATGCTTTCTATTGACTAAGGAGGTTGAATCCTTTTTTTTTTTTTATGTTGATTGTGTGCACTCATTGTAGGAATAGAGAGTTCTTATTCTATCTCATTTACTTTATACTACACTATTTGCCTCTTTCTTTCATCAGGTATCCCTTTGTATTTTAAGATATTAAATCCTATGTATGTCACAGATCACAGCTATTTTCCCAAATGTAATTTATCATTTATGTTTTTTCTTTTTTTAGAACTCTAAGACTAAAATATTTATTATAGTCATTTCTCCGAATATGCTACTTTACTGATATTTCCTTTGGTGGTGTGCTTAGAAAGCTTTTCCTACTACACATTTCCTTCCTACACGTTTACACAAAAGTTTACCTCTTTTTCCTTCTGGTACCTTGATTTTTTTTTAAATATATAAACCATGTGCAAGTTATTACCATGGTTGTTATGAGGAGGAAATCCTGCTTGATTTTTTCCAAATGGTTAGCCAGTTATTCCAAAATGATGTATGGACTGGTTCATTCTTCTCCACTTAATTGGAATTCCATCTTTATTATATCTGATTATTTATAATAAGTAGAGTTATTTCTTTACTTTTCATTCTGTTCCTTATCTGTTTGTTCCTAAGACCATATCATTCTGTTTATATTTTTGTCACTTAAAAAATATGTTTTAATATCTGGTAAAAATCAATACCACAGCTTCTTTAAAAAAAAAAAACAAAAAAACTGACCAGTTTCACATATTCTGTTGGTTCAACTTTATTTATTTATTTATTTATTTTAAAACAATAGAAATTTATTAATGACTGTCAAGTTCCAAAAATAATTTTTTTGGGATGGAGATTGAAATTCTATTGAATGTATATAGTTAGTTTGGGATGGATGAATACATTTATGATGTTAAACTACCCCAATTCTATTTTATTTTTTTAAGTAGGCTTTAAAAAACTTAAAGTTTATAGTTTTCTGACTCTAGATTCTGTATGCCCCTTGCTTTCTTAGTATTTTATATTTTTGTTGTTACTGTGAGCAACCTCTCTCTTCCTTTGTGTTTTCTCAGCAACTACACAAAGTTGCTAGTTGGTTTGTATTCCATCTCCATGAAGGCAGGAGCTCAGAGCCTGCAGGCCATTTGAGATCATCCTTCCCTCCATTAATGTCAAAGTTGAGAGTTCTGGTGGAAGGTTCTACATGCACTTAAATTTGTTGGAAGCATCTGGGAATTCATAGTGCGTTCTTTCAGAATCTCTTACCACCCTTAGATGTGATAAACCAAAACACAGGTCTCCCGGACAGATTTCCTCCTCTCCCCAGGCAGGGTGCATTCAGTTTTCTCTCCCTCTGTTTCTCAAAGGAAAATACAAACGCCTCATTCTCACTCTGGGATGTGCAGACCAAGCGGGTTTCTGACAGCCTGTTTCACCTTCTGTGCATCTCACCTAGCACAGTGATAGGCATAAAATTAGGACCCCTAATATAAATAATTGATTTGGAACCACTTGGAGACTAGACTGTACCCAACGGTCCTCAAGGCTGGCTGAATCTTAGAGTTATCTAAGGACTTTTAAAAACCACTGATGCCTAGGTCCTAGCCTTGGAAATGCTGGTTCAACACACGGGATTGAGTATTAGCATATTCTAACCCCCTTCCCCCACCCCCACCCCAGGAGACTCTAATGTACCTCCAGGGCTTAGAACCACTAATTTAAATTATGGCCAACTTTTTCATCAAATTCTCATTTATAAGCAGCAGAAACACACTATGAATGATTTATGCAAAAAAGGGGGTTTATTTAAATAATATTTAAATAATTATCTTTGATCTTTGGGAGGGCCAAATAACAATACAAATGTCCTACATCATATTATAGATTGGTACCATGATGGCTGAGCACTGAAGAATTGATGCTTTTGAACTGTGGTTCTGGAGAAGACTCTTGAGAGTCCCTTGGACTGCAAGGAGTCCATCCTAAAGGAAATCGGTCCTGAATATACGTTGGAAGGAATGATGCTGAAGCTGAAACTCCAACACTTTGGCCACCTGATGCTAAGAGCTGACCCATTGGAAAAGATCCTGGCTGGGGAAAATTGAAGGCAAAAGAAAAAAGGGGCAAGAGAGAATGAGATGGTTGGATGGTATCACTGATGCAATGAACATGAATTTGAGCAAGGTCCGGGAGATAGTGGAGGACAGGGAAGCCTGGTGTGCCTCAGTCTATGCGGTCACAAAGAGTGGGACACAACTTAGCAACTAAAAAACAGCAACAATCATGATAAAACTATTGCCCACAGCTGCACACATAGACCAAGGGGGCAGAGCTTGGTTTCAAGGAGTCATTCTCTAGCAAAAAATAATGAACTGAAAATTAGGCACAAAAGCAAATATTTAGAATGAGAGAAAAAAAATATCAAAAAACATTTTTAAGAGCTGATAAATACCATAAACATCATAAAATCTAGAAATAGTACATAATAATTTATTTGCCTGACACATCTCATGTTATATTTTTCCATTTCATTTTTGGGCTATGTAAGAATAAGGTTATAAAATGTAATTTATAGTATTTTCTGTAGAAAGATTAAAGGCAGGAGGAGAAGGGGATGACAGAGGATGGGATGGTTTGATGGCATCACTGACTTGATGGACATGAGTTTGAGCAGGCTCCGGGAGTTGGTGATGGACAGGGAAGCCTGGTGTGCTGCAGTCCATGGAGTTGCAAAGAGTTGGACACAACTGAACAACTGAACTGAACTGATAGAGGGAAGAGATAATTCAGTCTTTCTTTTACTCTGGTTGACCCAGATTTCTTTTCCAGGTAACTTAAAATGTAGAAGAGTTTCAGATTTACAGAAATCGTAAAGATAGAGCAAAGAGCTCCTTTATACACCTCACCCATTTTCCCTTATTATGTATCTGTTAACAAATGAATCAAATTTGAAATGTTATTAAATAACTCTACACTTTATTTGAATTTTCTTAGTTCTTCCCTAAGCTTTCTTTTCTTTTTGGACTTCCCTGGTGGCTCAGAGGGTAAAGCATATGCCTACAGTGTGGGAAACCTGGGTTCGATCCCTGGGTCAGGAAGATCCTCTGGAGAAGGAAATGGCAACCCACTCCAGTACTCTTGCCTGGAAAATCCCATGGACAGAGGAGCGTAGTAGGCTACAAGTCCATGGAGTCACAAAGAGTCGGACAGGACTGAGTGACTTCACTTCAAGCTCTCTTTTCTATTCCAGGATAACACATCCCACTCATTTAGTCATGTCTTCTTATACTCCTCTGGGCTATGACAGTTTCTCAGATGTCCCTTCTTTGTGGTAACCTTGAAAGTTTTGAGCTTTATAGATATTTTGTAGAATGTCCCTCGATTTGAGTTTGTGTGTTTTCGTCATGGTTTGACATAGAGTCTAGGTTTGGGGCAGGAAGACCACACAGATGAAGGACCACTTTCATCTCATCAGATGTTAACCCTGATCACCAGCTGGCTGAGATCCAAACTTGTTCTGTATTTTTTATAATTTAGAAAATTTTCTTTTGGCTTCATACTCATTATTGTCAACATCATGGAAAGTTGTTGGATTGTTGTCAGATTTGGGAAACCTTCTATCAAGTTTCATTTGTGATCCTGAGAGGTCCAGAAGGATTTCCCACAGACGAGCTTCTGGCTCTGTGCATTCTGTATCTGATTTCTCCTCTGCTCTCCACATAGTTCAGAACCTGGCATGAAGGACATATCTATTTGCAGCACAAGTCCTGGTCCTGAACCTTTATGACCTGAGGCTGAGTGAATCAGCACAGTGGGAGATTAAAGTGTTCCTGGAAGCCATTCTGATACCAGGTTGGATAGCACATAGAACCACATAGAAGTGTTGCACTAGACCCAGATTAAATGTACCGCCGCTTACTTTCCCCATAATTAGCTTGTCCCTCTCTCAATGCTGCAGCCACTCCAATACCAAGAGTACAAAGGACAGAGTGTTCTTGTGAGGGGAAAGGGAGTCTTAACCAATGGCAGTGAGAATACCTGGCTTTGAAGGTTCTACAAAAATGCATCAACATGTTGCTGAAATCGTCTTCTAGGTTTTGGAAGAGGCTCAGTAGAGTGAGGAGGCCTGAAGGTAAAGAATCATTGGAGGGATTTCCCTGGCTCCAGCGGTTAGGACTCTGTGCTCCCAATACAGGAGCTGCAAGTTCAATCCCTGGTTGGGGAACTAAGATCCCACATTTGCTGTTATTCACTTGCTAAGTCACATCTGACTCTTTGCAACCCCATGAACTGCAGCATTCCAGGCCTCCTTGTCTTTCTCTGTCCCTGGGGTTTGCTCAAACTCATGTCCTTTGGGTCAGCGATGCCATCCAACCCTCTCATCCTCTGTTGCTACCTTCTCCCACATGCTGTGACACACAAAAAAAGAAGAAAGCAAGCAAGCAAAGAGTCATTGGACTCATTGTTAACCTGGCTTTGCAAATGCCTCAGTGGATACCACTGACCTGCTTGGCCCTGGACTTCAAATGCTGCAGTTTGAACCACTGCAGTGGTTCAAAGGCATCAGTGTCTCTGGTGTGCCTGCTTTGGCATTTCACCTCCTTCCAATTCACACTTTGGGCAGGTGGTTTTGATTGGCTGAGCCTAGATTATACAACTTGGCCCCAACTGTGGAGAAGGCTGGGGACATATATGTTTATCTGAGGTTACAGGGAGAGGGCAAGCTCTTCTAGTGTGGGATCCCCAAAACCAGAGAGGAAGCTTCATTGCTTGTATTTGCATAAAGAAACACAAAATGATGCAAAAGTGGTTACCTCTGAGGGAAGGATACGTGGGGGACACAACTTCTTAATATGAATATTTGCATGTCATTTTGAGTTTTGAAATGTAGGCATACACTATCTAGTCAAAAATAAAAGTTTTGGTGGGGGACTTCCCTGGTGGTCCAGTGACTGTAGGGGGTGCAGGTTTGGTGCCTGGTTGGGGAACTAAGATCCTGCATACTATGTGAAAAATTAAATATAAATACATAAAATTGTAAAAGATAATATAATCATATTACCAAATGTCACAAATCTGGATAACTTCTCTCTTTAATCAACATTCTCAGCAAGGATCAAAAGAACAACTCTATGAAGTGTACTGCATTTAAATCTGTATGATTTTACGTCACCAAATCCATCCATCCAGTCTTCTACCATGACTCCCCGAGTGGCTCAGATGATAAAGAATCTGCCTGCACTGCAGGAGACCTGGGTTCGATCCCTGGATTGGGAAGATCCCTTGGAGAAGGGAATGGCAACCCACTCCAGTATTCTTGCCTGGAAAACCCCATGGGGCCTGGTGGGCCCCAATCCATGGGGTCGCAGAGTCAGGCGTGACTGAGCGATTAACACACAATCTCCTACCTCCTTTCCTGGCCTCTTTTGGAACCCCTCCAAATAACTCATTTTCACAAAAGCACAATGAATTGGCAGTGATTACCCTCACTAGGGAGGGGGAGAATGGTGTGGATTTCCCATACAATGCGGTGTAATATGACTTGGTTTCTTGTTGGGAGATTTCAGAAGAGTTTCTTGCACACAAAGAAGCCCTATCGGAATCAAATACCACGTGGAGTCCTGAGGTAGAATGAACCAGTGGAATGATTCTGAAGATTTATTCATTGTCCAAAGATGAATCTTTAGGGTTTATGAAATTGAGGGTGGGGGATGGGAGAAATCACCATTCATGGGGAAACATGGAAGGTTCCAGAAAGTGTCCTCAACCTCAGAGATCTAATGCCTGATGGTCTGAGGTGGAGATCATGTAATTATAATAGAAATAAAGTGCATAATAAATGTAATCCCCTTGAATCATCCCCAAACCAACCTGCCATCCCCCCTCTCTCCTCACTATCTGTAGGAAAATTGTCTTCTATGAAACCAGTCTCTGGTGCCAGGAAGGCTGGGGACTACTGCTTTAAGGCAGTCTTTGTCCATCGAGACCAGGATTCCTCTTAAGAAGAGAAAGCCCTTGATGAGAATGATCCCTGGAAGGAGACGACCCAGCCAGTGTGATATTCGGAATTAGCAACTTGTTGGGATGAACCTGACCAATCATAACATACTCCAGCCATTATCTTACTGCCAGATATCCAGCTGATTTTCTCAGCCCTTCCACTAATCACTCATATCAGCATTTTCCTTCTCTTGGTCACCAGGGATTCTAGATCTTCTCCAAAGCTCAGAAACCCATGGGATTCAGGAAGAGGAGGTAGAGAGACAGCTAGATCTTAACCACTATCTTTCATGGAGCAGTCAGATGCCACCATCACATAATCTACGTACTGAAAGTCAAAATGTTAGTCTGTCAGTCATATTTGACTCTTTGTGACACCATGGACTGTAGCCCAGACGGTTCCTCTGTCCATGGACTTTCCCAGGCAAAAATACTGTAGTGGGCAGCCATTCCCTTCTCCAGGGGATCTTCCTGATGCAGAGATTGAACCTGGGTCTTCTGCATTGCAGGCAGATTCTTTATTGCCTGAGCCATCAGAGAAGCCTAACCTACATAGACCCTAGACAAATAAGAGAATGTACACCTTACACTCAGTGGGAATTCAGTAAATATGCTTGACTTAGGGTGGAACATAAGCTCCTTTGGAGTGAGCTTTATGGTGATATTCCTGGAACTGAATCCACTGACAAGTACATAGGAAGAGGTCCATAAATATTAAGCACAAGTTGATTAAATTAATGTGTTGGCTACGGGCTCTGCCAAAGTCTTTCTATAAGGATCCCCCATTGGATTTTTAGAGATGCTCCATGCTCAGTAATACCATTCCAATCCTACATGGCCTAGTCTAAGAAATGGCAGAAGAGTCTGGCTTTGGATGGTCTCTTCTCCTGGCAGGACAGGCATGGGAACAGATCCTGCTTTTCATGAGCTTCTGAAGAATCTTCTTGAGAAAGCTCAGATTCATCTGGAGTTCCTCCTGTTTCCCACCCAAGAAGAAGGGAAACTTGCCTTCTTTGAATGCCATATGAAACCTACCATCCACTCCCACATCCAGGCCTTGTTCCTGTCCGTCAGCACAATTGGAGTGTCAGTTATTCTGGGTATAATATGCAGAGATGGAAAATTCCAGGTGTCCATGTTAGTCATCACAACCAATGTGATTCCAAATATCTATTTAGTTGGACTTTTTTTAAGCTTTTCAAGTGAACCACTCCAGTCTTGTTTTTTTTTAATGAGAGACCTACCTAAGCATCATAGGATAAGCACCCAGTAAGAACAAGCTCCTGATCTCTCAGCCCTGGGTGTGATTCCTTTCTTCATGTGTACTCATATTCCTTGTTCAGATTTTAGGGCTTTACTTCCCATGATAACTCCAAGGTTGCCTTTAGGCAGAAGAGCCGTTGAGATTCTGTCTGATGTTCTGCCACAGATTTGATGCACTGATATGCTCTGGGCATAGGGCCACTAATCAAGAATGAATGACTCTGTGTGTAGTATAGAATTTACCTTGTCAATGCCCTGCCTGAATAAAAGTGCCTTTGCTTATTGAGAGGCCTTGGGCCTTGACAGAAAGTCTGTGCTAACAAAGTGATTTATGGTGGGGAACCTTGGACCACATGGTATCAAAACCTGCCTTTTGGAGAAGATGGGGACAAAAGTCAGCCATGCAGATGTCCACCTGTGCCTACATGACTGAACTCGAATAAAAACTCTGGACACAACGGCTTGAGCTTCCCTGTTTAATAATACTTCCTGCATATTGCTTCACATCACATTATATCATGGAGAAGCAGTTGTTCTCGGGACAACTTGCATCTAATGAGTCCAGGACCCTATCCTGTACTCTCTTCCCCTGGCTGATTTTCACTGGAATCTTTTCACATCAATGAAATGTAGCCACAAGTATAATGACTTCTCTGAGTTCTGTGAGTCCTTCTAGCAAATTATTGCACCCAAAATGTAGTCTTTTTTTTCAACTTATTTTATTGAAGTATAGATTTATGATGTTGTGTTAATTCTGAAGGCGGTCTTGTAAGTGGACAGGGTAAGGGTCCTTGGAGGAAGAGAACTAGGCAGGACTTTCTTGAAATGAGAGAAGTAATTTTTGACCTAGGCCATTTTTTGATCTAAGCCTGGCCACAATGTTTGTCCTTGAACAGGTCTCAGTAATAATCTTAAGGGAACAAAAGGATGCAGGAACAAGTAACTGTTATCAGGCAAGAGGAGTAACAATAGCAAAGCCAATAAATCAGTTGTAAAGACCCCCAACCAGGCTTCTCTGGTGGCTCCGATGGTAAAGAATTTGCCTGCAATGTGGGAGACCCAGGTTCTACTCTGGGATCAGGAAGATCCCTTGGAGAAGGGAACGGTTACCCACTCTAGTATTCTTGCCTGGAGAATTCCATGGGCAGAGGAGCTTGGTGGGCTACAGGCCACGGGGTCACAAAGAGTCAGACATGACTGAGCAGCTATCACTTTCACTTTCACAGACTCCCAGTTCTGTTTCAGTGGTAAAGATTAGCCTGATGTTTCTACCACCAGATCACTTGGAACCTAAGAGAGGATGATGTTGACCTCTTCTGACCTTCATGGCTTCAATCAACCAAAGCTTAGGCTCCATTGATTGCTTCCACCCCTTCATGAATACTCATATACCCGTGGCTTAAAACTCCCCCAATTTCGCTGTCTGGGGAGACACTGCTTTGGAAAAGATCCCTGGTGTTCTCCTTACTTGCTGCAAGTAATAAATCCTTCTTTCTCCCAACCTTTGTCTTGACTGTATCTCTTGTCTCAACACCCTCCAAGAGATGAACTTAGTTTTAGAGTAACAGTCTTGGCTCAAACTTGCAATTTGTGTCAGAGTGAGAGTGGTCTGGAAGACCCCCAACTTATTAGTGACAAAAGCGGTGGTGGTCCTGAACTCTGCAGCCCTAAAAGTGGAGCCCCAGCACTAACCCACCTGGCCAGAGTTGCCATGAGAAGCCATCCGCATCTTCATCTCAGGCCTCAGATGCATTCTAGTCTTACTCCTGTCCAGGTCGACAGGTCTCTTCTCAGTCATCCCAGGCTGTTCCCAGCAGCCTCTTTCCACCACTGAACTCCTGCTTGCCCTTTGCAGCCTTCACTACTTCATCCCCAAGCCAGGGTAAGCCATTCTTCTTTCTACTTAACCTCCTGTTGCAAAGTCTCCCTTTTCCATATCACTGCCTTCTCTTACGAGGTACAAACTCAGGTTCATACCTACCCAAACGAGATCTTTCTTCTGACAGCCAGTTCCTGAACCATCCAAATTCACTGTAGCTTCTGAGCTAGCATGTGCCTATCAAACCAGCTTGCTGAAAATAAGTTCCAATAATCAGACATAAGGAGATCCCATTAAAACAACCTGGGAAATTCACTATTCACCACAGAGCTACACATGGAGACCTTGATTTGAATCCTGAAAAGCAGAAGCTCTCTGAATTGAAGAGAAAGAAATGACGCAAGGTACTTTCTTGGTGGTCCAGTGGTTAGGGCTCTGCTGTGTAATGCAAGGGATGAGGGTTCGATCCCTGGTTGGGGAACTAAGATCCCACATGCCATGGAACAACTAAGCCCATGAGCTGCAACTAGAGAGTCAGTGCATCACAACAAAAGGTCTCACACGCCGCAACTAAGACCCAACACAGCCAAATAAATAAATATTTTTTTAAAAGAGGAAATGCATGAGAATTGGAAAGGACAGTTCTGTAGCTTGTAGAAGGCAAACCAATAAAAACTGAGAGAGAAGGTTAGATTTCCTATTCTATTTTTTTCAATAGTGATCCAATGAATACTTGAGCTAAATGCCGTCTACAATAGTATCATGTTTCTTTAAATCTCCGATTAAATGTTGGCGAAGTGCAGTTAAAAACACAATAATTTGGATCAACTCGCAAAGAATTCAATACGAGTTAGGGAAAGTTAGAATTACAGAATATAATGGAAGAAACACAGCTATATTACTTCTAAGCACTTACATAGATTTTTTTAAAATGGTAACCAGTAGAAATGTTATGAACTCATTGTCATAAGTAGACAATTTTCATATGCCATCTCACATTATTTTAATCCAAATTGGTGTTACCCAATTGCTTTAATAATGTGGAAAAGAGTTTCCATTCTTAATCAGGTTAAATCTTTTTCTTCCAAGGCATGTAGGTTGGTAAACTTTATAAACGTCTTGTCCTCATGAAGATAAAATTTGAGAAAAGAGGAGGGATGGGAAAGAAGCCTAAATCAATAAGGAATTACTTGATTTGAGTGAGTTGGCATATTATAGGTCTACAATACCAAGAGATGACTTGCTTTCCACCAATAAAAGTAGATACATACTAAGAAACGTATGCTCCAAAGAAGGCACTATTCATTGCTCATCTCATTTATTTATGCAGTTTTCTTTTCATGCACTAATTCATTTAGCAAACATTTCTTCAACACCTTTCTCATTTCAGGCCTTGTATTTGGTTTTGATGACTCCAAGATGTGCAAAACACTATTTCTATCAGCAAGGAGTTTGCAGGATCCAAATGACTACAGTGTGATGAATGGCTGTCTGGTGTGTTCTCAGAGAACACAGGGTGGGGATACTCTCCTTCTTCCTAACCAATAGAGTTAGCTATTTCCCAGCCTCCTGTACTGTGGCATGTGGTCATGTGACTTAGTTCTCACAATGGAGTGTAGACAAAAGTCATGCTGTCCACAGCGGGGAGTCGGCTTTAAGAGACGGGTGTGCCCCCTCTAGTCTTTCTTTCTCTTGGAATGCGACAGAGTGATTCAGCTTTGGCCACAGATGAGGACGATGTCCTTGAGTCTGGAGGATAATGGAGCAGTGACTTGACAACTTGGAAAAAATTGAGTCCCAGCCCGCAAGCCTGGCACCCCTGAGTGAACAGATGGGACAGAACTGCCCATAAATCTGGCATACTCACTTAGCACTGTTACTTGAGGGGGAGAAGAACAACTATAATTTAAAAACTACTTTATGATGGTATCTTTTTATTTATTTTTATTATGAAAAATATCAAACATATAGCAAAGTTTAAAAAATTACACAATGCACAGCCATATGCCCACAGCTTGTATCTACCATTAACATTTTACTACAAAAAAAAAAAAATTATAAGCCTATCGATCTTTTCACCCAACTATCCATGCACCAGACTTTCTCACTTTTTGGACACAATTCAAAGTATATTGCAGACATCTGTATATGTTCCTTGGTACATTGGCATGCATGTTATTACCTAGACTCCAATACTTGTTTTCCTCTTGATGAAAATGTTATATACAATGAAGTACACAAAACTTAAGTGTATAACAGTTGAGTTTTGACAAGTATTCACCCATATAACCCAAACCCGTCTCAAGAGAAAAATCATTCCATTTCCCCACATGTTTTATTAGGGTATTTCTGTTACAGTAGCTTAGCTTTATCCCAACTCACTCAGAGTAATAATTTTAATAACAGTTCCATGAGTTGAACACCTTTGATGGGTCAGGAATCATATATGCAAATCTTATTTAATTTTCATAATAATGACATGAGGTAGGTATGATTAGCTGTACCCTATAGTTTAGAAAAATGAGGTTTAAGAAATTGTTCAGCTTCACCTGGCTAGTAAGTGGCAGACGTGGGTTCTGCATCCAGGGTGTCTGCCTCCAAGTCCCCCCAACTTCTCACCACCTTCTGGGTGACCAACCCTACCTGGGGGCTCAAAGAAGAGGAAAACACTGAAGCTACATGTTGAGCCTCAGCCCTTGAAGACTGAGTTGACCTAAAGGACAGAGCAGGGATAGGCTTCCAGGCAGAAGGAGCATCATACACAAGGTCAATGAAACATACAATACAAGCAGGAGTGTGTGGCATTTTGAGAATTACTATTGTCTCCATCCAACCAGTCCATCCTAAATGAAATCAGTCCTGAATATTCATTGGAAGGACGGATGTTGAAGCTGAAGCTCCAATACTTTGGCCACCTGATGTGAAGAGCTGACTCATTAGAAAAGACCCTGATGCTGGGAAAGATTGAGGGCGGGAGGAGAAGGGGATGACAGAGGATGAGATGGTTGGATGGCATCACCATCTCAGTGGACATGAGTTTGAGTAAACTCTAGGAGTTTGTTATGGACAGGGAGGCCTGGTGTGTTACAGTCCATGGGATCACAAAGAGTCAGACACGACTGAGCGACTGAACTGAACTGAACTGATTGTCTCCATCTGCCTACAGCTTAGGGTAAAGATGTGAGGGTGGTCAAAGATGAGAGTTAAAAGTTGACCAGGGTCCACCTGCTGATGCAGGAGACACGGGTTTGATCCCTGGTTGGGATGATCCCACATGCCATGGAGCAACTAAGTCTATTGAACCTGTGCTCTAGAGCCCGGCAGCCATAACTACTAAACCGACGTGCCATAACTCTGAAGCCCACATGACTAGAGCCTGTGCTCCGCAACAAGAGAAGCCACTGCAACGAGGAGCCTGTGCACCACAGTGAAGAGTAGCCTCCTCTCATCGCAGCTAGAGAAAGCCTCACAGCAAAAAGACTCAGCACAGCCGAAAATAAACAAATAAATAAATAAAATACAAAATTTAAAAGTTGACGAGGGTTCCAGCGCTTGGCTTAGCAGATTGCACTTTGTCCTCTAGGCGGTGGGAAGCCATCAAAAGATTTTAAGTAGGGAACTGACACAATTAGATTTGATTTTTAGGATACCATTTAGAATATTGTTGGTGATGTAGGGAATTATATGAGAAAGAAACAGGAGCTAAAAAGACCTATTATGAAACAAGTGAAACAGTCCAGAGGCTTCAGAACCCCAACCCACAGGGCAGTCACTGTGAAGACCAAGAGCACACGTTGTGGAAACAGATCAGAGAATCCCCAATCCTGGTTATTCTATCTTCCCAGGCAAACTTACATCTCTTCTGTATGTGCTCTGATTAAGGAAATCTCCTCTATTAATTTTGTGATAGGAACCACCATTGTCTTCCACGATATCCTTTATTCCCTTCCACAGTAACAGAAATTTCAGCTTGAGTCAGTTCAGTTCAATTCAGTTCAGTTGCTCAGTTGTGTCCAACTCTTTGCGACCCCGTGGACTGTAGCACGCCAGGCCTCCCTGTCCATCACCAACCCCCAGAGCCTACTCAAACTCATGTCCATCGAGTCGGTGATACCATCCAGCCATCTCATCCTCTGTCGTCCCCTTCTCCTCGTGCCCTCAATCTTTCCCAGCGTCAGGGTCTTTTCCAATGAGTCGGTTCTTCACATCAGGTTGCCGAAGTATTGGAGTTTCAGCTTCAGCATCAGTCCTTCCAATGAATATTCAGGACTGATTTCCTTTAGGATGGACTGGTTTGATCTCCTTGCAGTCCCAGGGACTCTCAAGAGTCTTCTCCAACACCACGGTTGAAAAGCATCAATTCTTCCGTGCTCAGCTTCTTTGTAGTCCAATTCTCACATCCATACATGACTACTGGGAAAACCATAGCTTTGACTAGAAGGACCTTTGTTGTCAAATTGAGTAATCTAGTTAAAAAGATGATGTTTTCCAGCCTCCCTTGTAGGCTACAATTATGACCAACTGTGTGGTCAGGTTGGGTCACTGGGATGTGAGCAGAAATTGAGTGTGCAACTTCTCAAAGACACCCATACTCCCTTCCTGCTTCATCCCTTTTTCATGGGCTGGAATATGGAGGTGATGGAGAGCCATCCCTGACAATTTGTTCAAGGAGAAGCTGCTTACGGATGGAACAGCAAAGGATGAAAATGTCTTGGCTCCACACACAGTTGAGCTGTGCCCCTGTACTCCTTGTCTGGACTATTTCATGACAGAAATAAATCTTTATCCCACTTGAGCCACTGTATTTGAGGAGATGTTATTACTGGAATCCAGTGTGAGATAGTCCAGAGTAGCTAAAGAGATAGATTCTCCCCCTATAGATTTTACTCTTGACAACTCAAGGGCAAAATGCAGTTAGGAGAACTGATGGAAAAAATATAATCCTTGGTATTAGAGAGACTGGGGGTCGGAATACAAGCATGCCATTGGCTGGGTGGCCTCAAGCAAGCTTTTTTATTTTTTTGGCCATGCCTCGGGGTTTGTGAGATCTTAGTTTCCCGAACAGGGATCCAGGAATTGAACTTGGGCCTCCTGCCATGGTGTGTGGAGTCCTAACCACTGGACCACCAGGGAAGCCCCTCAGGCAAGCTATTTAACTTCTCTGGACCTTACTTTGTCATTATGACCTAATTGTTTTCTTCTGCAGAAGTGGGTAAATGGCCACGTTACAGTCTACTTTCCCTGTCTAGTAAAAAATTTGTGCCCAGTGGTGGGCCTCCCACACATTGGCTATTGTGGTGTGAATAACTGGGGGAAGAATGTAGAGACAGCCCGCCAGGAGAGGCATTTCACAACACTGCGGCCAACACCTGCTTTTCCCTCTCATCAGCATCATACTGACTTTCTGATTTTTTAAGAGTTAATTTTTTAAAGAGAGGTTGTAGATTTACAATGAAATTGAGAAGGAGGTGCAGAGATTTCCCATACACATGCATAGCCTCCCGCATTATCAACATCAGTCATCAAAATGGCATATGTGTATTTTTACCATGGATGAACCTACATGGACACATCATAATCACTCAAAGTCTGTAATTTTACTTTAAGGTTAACTCTGGGTATTGTCCTTTCTACGGGTTTAGGCAAATGTATAATGCCAAGTGGCTATCATTATAATATCACACAGAGTATTTTCCCTGGCCTAAAAATCATCTCTGCTTTGTCTCTGTACTTCTGTTCCTCTCACCCCAGGCAACTGCTGATCTTTTTTATTTTCTCTGCAATTTTGCCTTTTATTAAATGTCATCTAGTTGAAATCATACAGTATGTAGCCTTTCCAGATTGGTTTCTCCAGCATGACCTTCCTCCCTCCCTCCTCCCCTCCCTTCCTCCTCCCTTCCTTCCTCCCTCCCTCCTCCCCTCCCCTTCCTCTTCCCCCCTCCCCTCCTTCCTCCATTCCTCCCTCCCTCCTCCCCTCCCCTTCCTCTTCCCCTCCTCCCCTCCCCTTCCTCTTCCCCCTCCTCCTCCTCCTCCCCTCCTCCCCTCCCCTCCTCCCCTCCCTCCTCCCCTCCCCTCCTCCCCTCCCTCCTCCTTCCTTCCTCCCTTCCTCCTTCCTCTCTCCTCCCTTCTCCCCTCCTCCCCTCCCTTCCTCCCTCCCTCCTACCCTCCACCCTTCCCTCCCTTCTTCCCTACCTCCTCCCTCCCTCCTACGTCCCTCCCTCCACCCTCCCCTCCCTTCCTCCCTTCCTCCCTTCCTCCCTTCCTCCTCCCCTTCCTCCCTCCTTCCTCCCTTCCCTCCCTCCTTCCTCCCCTCCCTCCTCCTTCCTTCCTCCATTCCTCCTCCCTTCCTCCTCCCCTTCCTCCCTCCCTCCTCCCCTACCTGCTCCTTCCTTCCTCCCTTTCTCCTCCCTTCTTCCCTCCTCCCCTCCTCCACTCCACCCTGTCCTCCCTCCTCCATCCCTCTTCCCCTCCCTCCTCCCTTCTCTCCTCCTTCCTCCTTCCCTCCTCCCTCCCCCCTCCTTTCCCACCTTTCCCTCCCCCTGCTCCTTCTCCCTCCCTCTCCCATCCTCTCTGCTTCTTCTTCCCCTCCCCCCTCCCCACCCCTCCTCCACCTGTACATCCACCCATGTCCTCAGGAAGCCCCCAGTGCGATGCCCAGATGAGGAACGTCAGGCTGCCCAGGACGCAGCTCCCAGACAGCTCCGGGACCCTCGGGAAGGGGAGGAGGCCAGGCTTATCTGAATGTCCTTCCAATGTGCAAAGCCTGTCTCCTCTGCCGTTTGTAGCAGCGGCTTAACTCTGCCCTGGGCCTCCTGCTGTCATCCCAGACTGTCCCTCCCCGCTGTCACTGGCGCCCCGCGGGCCCGCTGTCACTGGCGCCCCGCGGGCCCGCTGACAGCCGGCCCGCTTCCCTGACATTATGAGGCTTCTGCCTGGACCGCGGAGGACAGTGCTGCAGTTACCCTGGAAACCCAAGTGCCTGTGGGGATGGGGACTCTAATGGGACTCCGGTTGACCACTGGAAAAGCCCTGGACAAGATGTTAAGAGTTTAGGGACAGTGGTCAGCCAGCTTGCTTCTCTGGCAAAGGATTACAAACCCTGGCTTGAAAGGGGATAAGGGGCCATGTAAGAAGCTCAAACACAAACTCGCCTTTAAGTGGGTTATCTTGCCAGTTACTCGGTGCTTTTGTTTGGTTATCCATGGGGCAGGGGATCAGGAGGAGTTTGGGGTTATACCTGCAGAAAGAGAGAGATGGGGAAGGGATGGAGGAGAGGAAGATGTCTCATTCCTCTGGGTGGGGAAGATGCCCTGGAGAACAGATAGGCTACCCACTCCAGTATTCTTGGGCTTCCATGGTGGCTCAGATGGTAAAGAATCCGTCTGCAATGCGGGAGACTGGGGTTCGATCCCTGGATTGGGAAGATCCCCTGGAGGAGAGCATGGCAACTCAATCCAATATTCTTACGTGTACCCTGAGAGGGAACAGAAAGCTCAGTTTTGATGAGAGGTGTGTTGAATCCTCCTGCAGTCCCAACAGCACCATTTGGGGTCCAGGGCATGCAGTTAGGGAGGGGCTCCATCTCAAGCTCCATCTTCTCCTCATTTTGCCCCAGGTCATGGTGCAACTCAGGACCTCTGAAGGCTTGGCTACCCTGAAAGGGGGACTTTGGGACCAGACAACACGTGGCCAATGGGCCAGTTCACCAAGATCCTCTCCCTCTGGGTCTGCCATGCCAGGGACCGGCTATGGAGCCTTTGCAGGTGCCAAAGAGAGGCCCCAAGGCCGAAGACTATGAATGAATTCTTTTCATTTTGAGAAATAGTCACAATTGTAGTTATTAGCTATAGCATCCCATTCAGCGATCTAAAACAACATGCAATTTTTCTTTATTGACTCAGGGATGGATATCATATACTGTTTACTGAGCATGCTTCCCCAGGATCTACCCTCCCTTCCTCCTACGAGGTGCAGAAGTGCCCGCTGGACTACATTTCCCAGCTCCCCCTGCAGCCAGCTATGCCCACGTGACTGTGCTGTGCTTCAGTGTCTGACTCATTGCGACCCCATGGACTGTAACCTGCCAGGCTCCTCTGTCCATGGGGATTCTCCAGGCAAGAATTTTGGATTGGGTTGCCATGCTCTCCTCCAGGGGATCTTCCCAACCCAGGGATTGAACCCAGGTCTCCCGCATTGCAGGCGGTTTCTTTACCATCTGAGCCACCAGGGAAGCCCAAGAATACTGGAGTGGGTAGCCTATCTCTTCTTCAGGGGATCTTCTCCACCCAGGGATCAAACTGGGATCTCCTGCATTGCAGGCGGATTCATTACCAGCTGAGCCACCAGGGAAGCCCATGCCCATGTGACTAAGTTCCAGCAAATGGGATGCTGTGGAACTGAGGTGTACCACCCCCAGGGTCCTGTCCTTCAGGGAAGCTGCCTGCCCTCCATACCTTTTATCTGGGCTGGAAAGTGGACTTAGGGATAGTGAAGCAAGTTCAATGAGGGGAGACCACAGGAAGCAGCAAGGAGGGTGGACCTGGCTGACCTATTAGAACTGCTGCACACCTTGGACTGCCCTGGATGGCTCGAATGTCAGGGGGAGAGGAAAATGAACCTTCTCTCTAAGTCTCTCCTGTTTTCATCTCTGTTAAAGCAGCTGAACCAATATACCCTAACAGCATCCATGAATAATTGGCTTTTCATTATGCACACCTATGCGTGTCCAGAAAACATGAGAGTTAAACTTGAACCTCCTTTTTCCTTGAAATGTCACCTGTTTTTGCCTCTTAACCAACACAATCCACCACTTTCCTCGAAAAGGCTTCTTATCTTAGGAAGCTGGCCCAGAATCCTTTAAAAAATATTCAGATTCTCAAAGAGCCAATGGAAAGGTCAAATCAGCTGGTTCCACTCCAGAGAGGGACCCTTGGTTTTAGGAGCTGTAGGGATCTCCATGGGCCCCATGACCTTATATGCCAGATTCTGATGGCAATTTTAATTTAAAATATCATTTTGATATTTGGCAAAACTAATCCAATTATGTAAAGTTTAAAAAATAAAATTAATTAAAAAAAAAAAAGAACAACAAAAAATAAATAAATAAAATAAAATATTCTGGCCCAGGTCATATAAACATATTTGTCAATGTGTGTGCCATGGTTTTTGTGGAGAAATGTGGTCACTGTCCCTAAGGCCCCTCAGCTGAATGTCAGCCCTTTACGCTACTTTGCTTTCTCACACTCTGACTGTGAGCCCCAGAGGGCATGAACTCAGAAGACCAAGCCAGTCACCCTGACCTGCTCTCCTCCCTGACTTGCTTTTTATATTCTGACTTGATTGGAACTGTACTTATCTATAGAGAAGTGTTTCTCTCTCTCTGTCTCTCTTTTTTTTTTTAGAAATTAAGCTCCTTTAGAGATTAAAGTTTGGCTCCCTCAGCTTCCTTGCAAACTCACAGTATTAAAACTGGGTCATGGAAAAATAGTTGCTCCATTTTCTAACCAGACGATAGCTTTGGGCAGTGCCAGGCTCTCCTCTACTGGGCCCTCCTTCTGGACGGGTCTCTCTGTGACCTCCCCTTCTCCCTGCCAAGGGCACTCACCCTTGTCACTTACCAGCTGAAGCTGCACTATCCCCTTTCCCTTGTCATCTCTGATTGGTGCTAGTGGCTTTCTGCTTCTCTTCCAAGTACTTCCCTCCTCCTCCCAGGATGCATTCTGATCAAGGACAAGGACGCTTTATTGAGTCATGGTACTAAGGGTGAAATTTCTGGTCTGTCCTCAAGGGTTTAAAGCTCTGAGACTGTCGTGGATTATACTATTATTCAAAAATATTTGCGGGCCCTTCCTGAAGGAGATGATACTCTGCTGTTCCCCTCCCAACCACCAACATCAGGCTTGACGATGTGACTTGTTCTTGACAACAAACGCAAGCAAAAGTCATGGGACATAGGTCCTGTCCAGGCACAAGCTTTAGGAGCCACAGCATGGTTTGCTGTGTGTCTTTTCGCTTCTTCCACAGGCTGGACAATGGTCCAGAAAGAGGCTGCTTCCTCAGCCTAGATCCCAAAGAAGATGGCGTGAAGCCAAATACAGTCTACCCATGATGAACATGTAACTTACGCAAGAAATAAACTTTTGCAGCCGTAAGTCATTGTGGGTTGGGGACTGTTGTTACTGCAGCATGACTTGGCCTTTTCTGAGTGTTGCAGAGCACATGTGGAAATGCGTTCAGACTCTTCCCTCTACGAAGCTGTGGTTTTGCTTGGACTGGATATGCCAGGATCTTGCTGCATCAGGAGAGGATATTGTGGAGAGATTAGTCTACCTCTGCTTGAGGCTTTAGAAAGACTTTTTCTTCCCCTTTGTTCCAGTCTTGCTGTGATCTTGACATGTCTTCCATACTCTTGTGTTCATTCCTGGTCCATCTCAAGATAGAACATAATCTCTCTTCCTGGGCCCCAGAAAGAGACCATTACAGCAAAAGAATTGGTGAGCAATACTGATTTTACTGAGGATTTCACAGGGACGACACAGGGGTTTTCATACACATCTTATGCCAACTGCTCATTCATGCTCTCTGTGTCACAGTGTACTCTGGGCCCAGAACACTGAGCCAGATACTGGCTCTTCCACTTACTGTGTAACCTCGGGCAAGTTATCAGTATTTAAATTCTATGAATTTTCTCTTCTGCAAACTGTGACAAAACATTTCTGTGTACTAGGGTTTGTGAGATAAAATTCATATTTTATGGCAAGACAATAGAAATTTAAATATGAACTCTTCTCCACCCTTCCCTCTACCCACCCAGGCATTGTGTGTCTGCCTCATGCATTGACCAGTCCTCCCCCGCTGGCAGGAATACCTGCTCAACCATAAAGAGCAACTTTCTCCTAGCATCAACAAGACAGCTCCTCAAAGATAACATTCCTTCTTGATCTCGTAAGGGGTCACGACGGTGCTTAGATCTGGATTGTGTCAACTGTCAGTTACACGTCATTGAATGTACAGTACTCCGTTTCAAAAACACTTAAATAACTGTTTTGACTTCTAACAGGCGCAACAGTTCTCAGCGCTTCCTGGGACGCTCTTCCCAGGTTATAATCCTCAAATTTGGCTCCAAGAAAATTTTCCACTCCTTTCATAGATAGACTATTGCTTAATTTTCATCAACAGGTTATTATTGGTCTCTGGAAAGTATGAAAGTTAGACTTGAACTGACCTCTTCCAGGCAATTCCCTGGTGGTCCAGTGGTTAGGGCTCTGCACTTTCACCGCCATGGGCCCAGGTTCAATCGCTGGTCAGGCAACTAAGATCCCACAAGCCACAGAGCCAAAAAAAAAAGAAAGAAAAAACTGACTCTTCCTATTGACAGCTTGTTCATCCTTTACCTCTTTTTTTTTTTTTTTCCTGCTAGTAATCTGGAATATCTATGGAAAATGAGACTGGGAAGGAGTATAACACCAGACTCCATAAACGCACAACAGCGTTAGTTATCATTAGCATTCTTTCTGTCACTTAGAAGTCTTCATCAGTATGCTTGCTTTTGCGGGCCGCCCGGGTGGTCCAGTGGCTCAGGCTCTATGCTCCCAATGCAGGGGCCGGGGCTCGATCCCCGGTCGGGGAACTGAGTCCTGCATGCTGCAACTAAAGATCACACGCTGCAGCCAAATACATAAACAGATGAAGTTTTAAAAGGAAATTTAATAAATGTATACTTGCCTTCTTAAGTCACTTATTCTCACCCTGTGTTTCCTCTGACTTTCCCGTGGAGGATGTCCAACCTCATGGCTCCAGTCTCCTCCATGCTAGACTGCAGCTTTCCCACCCTCCTGGATTTCCATTGTGTGTTTGGGATCCTGGCCTTTGGGCCTGCTTGCTGTCAATCCCATTTCCCATTCTCTCTCTCTCTTGTCAGCTGTTCCATTTGGAATAAATTACCCGCAGAGAACAGCCTGGAACTTGCAGTAAAACTTTGTCCCCAGTAGAAAGAAACAGGCTTGAAGGATTGCATCCAACAGCCTCGGGACCCAGGGTGGAGGCTGGACTCCCTCAGGGCTCCAGCCTCCCAAGCTGGGTCTCCTCACCTCCCCTGCACTGTAGGCAGTCAGACAAGAAGCAGACACACTGGAAAGGAAAGGATGCTGGCCGTTGTTCCCAGGATCCGTGAGCTTAGGCTAAGGTATATCCAGACCTATTGTGTTCTCATTTCAAGGATTTGTCTCTGCTTGAAGAAAACATTTCTTAAAGGAATGCCTTTAAGCATTTATCTCTGCTTGAAGGCATTCCAGGACAATGGAAATTTCTAGTTAACTCAGGCCACCCAAATGTGGCTATGCTCGAACATCCAGAGCCAAGCCTAGGTGGGGCGGATGACATCCAGGTGACGAGGAGAACACGCCCAGAAGTGGCTGTCTGATCACACTGTCGGAAATGATCACACGTGTTTTTTATAGTAACTGTGTCACCGTCTTGGCTCATTTAGTCCTGCGTTCCATTAAGACCCTCAGATTCCCCTCATGGGTCCTTTAGGTTCCGATGAAATGCAGTCTTTAGTGGCTCAAAGGCCATGTGCCCAGGGGTGCAGATTATGGATGGTGGGTGGGCGGATACCTTTTTCAATCTGAGTTTTACTGTGTGAACAAGTTATATACTGAGGCTCACTGTCTTTATCTGTAAAATGATAATGCTGATGATCATCACCATTGTCATCCTCGCCTCACAGACTTGTTAGGGTGCAACAAAATAAATTATGTGAAGTGTTTGGCCCAGGGCCTGCGACATAGTCAATTCCTGCTGCTGAGTTGTTACTGTTACTATTACTACAGGTCCTCTGGCCATCCAGGCCCCCTTGCAGCTTTTAAAAACATGATCTCTGACTCTCTGAACCTGTTTTTATTGGCATCTTGCAGGGAAATAGTGTCATGAAGCCAAGTACTCACTCTTGCTTGTCCGCAGCGCCTTGCTTAGTAACCAGTGATTGTGACCGATGCCCAGACCTCACTTAGTTTACACTCGTTGCCTTGCACAGCCCTGTGGGATTGTCATTCCCATTCCCATTTCATGGATGAAAAAAGAAGCCCAGGGAGGTTGAGACGCTTTCTTTTTATTTATTTATTTCTTTCTTAATTGAAGGATAATTGCTTTACAGAATTTTGTTGATGTCACACAGCCAGAAAGAGGCGGAACCAGGTAAGAACAAACCGTCCTGTATTATTTAGTCACTAAGTCATGTACAACTCTTTTGCAACCCCAAGGACTGCAGCCCACCAGGCTCCTCTGTCCATGGGACTTTCCAGGCAAGAATACTGGAGTGGGGTGCTATTCCCTTCTCCAGGGGAACTTCCTGACCCAGGGATTGAACCTGCATCTCCTGCATTGGCAGGCAGATTCTTTACCACTGAGCCACCAGGGAAGCCCTGAACCAAAGTCTATCTAAGCTTAATTTTTTAACTATCACTTTATTTTTTTTTTAGCACTTTCTGTGCTCCGGGCACTATTTTAACTGTTTGGCAAGTATGACAGTATTTCATCCTAACAATTCTATAAAGTGCAGTTACTGCACCCATTGTGTGGGTGAGGAAACTGAGGCACACAGAGGCTGTCACTTGCCGGAAATTCTGAGTAGCAGAGCTGGAACACAGACCCAGGTAACCCGGTCCCGGCCTCCTCATGAAGCCAATCTTTCCCGTTCACCTCTTTGCCTCTCTCCAGGCTCACGCGTTCTCAGCAGGCAAGCTGACTGCCTTCCTGGAACACACACAGCCCCCCTTTCTGCATCCCCGCAGCCCCTGAGAGCAGGAGCCACTGTTCTATGTGACCTCACCTGGACGACAGAGGAGAACCTGGCCCTTCCACCTCTGCCTCCTCCTTGGAAACCCGTGGGCTTGGGAAGCACACTCGTCGAGCTGAAGGGAGCAGGTGCTTGGGCGGGCTGCCGGGGTGCTCATTTGCAAGTTTTCCAAGAGAACCAACTTGTCAGAGCTGTCCAAGGTTCTGGATCAGAGCCAGAGCTGGGTGGCCCATCTCCCTGCCCATTCCACCACACGGAGGTCCATCCCTAGCAGGACTCACTTGGACATCAGCTGATTGCATGCAAACAAACAAATAAATAAGGATCTCAGAGAGATAACCTGCCCTGCCAAGCCAAAATCCAACTCCTGGAGGCCTGGATGCTGTAGGCAGATACCTACCGTCTCTGCCTGAAGAAGGTCCCCCCACGTCTGCTAGAGCTCACCAGCAGGGGAAAGGGGTGCTTACTTCATTTTTTAAAATAATTTGAGTTATTAGGAAGTGTCTCATCCTGAGTTAGGGCTTCCCTGGTGGCTCAGATGGTAAAGAATCTGCCTGCAGTGCAGGAGACCTGGGTTTGATCCCTGGGCCGGGAAGATCCCCTGGAGAAAGGAATGGCTACTCACTCCAGTATTCTTGCCTGAAGAATCCCCATGGACAGAGGAGCCTGGAGGGCTGCAGTCCATGGGGTCACATAGAATCAAATATGACTGAGCAATTAACATTTTCATCCTGAGTCAACTCTAAAAATTCCTCTCATTCTCCTACTGCATTTTCTGGAGTAACAAGGACAAGTTCGCTTCCTCCTCCACATGACAACCCTTTCATATTTAAGAGCAGCTGTTCTTTTTAAAAAATCTCCAATTCCCTGGGCGAAATATAGCCAGTTCCTCCATCCAGTATTTCTACAGGATGATTCCGAATTCCTCACTCATCAGAATGCCTTGACTGGAGCGCTCTCAAGGTGGTCAGTGTGCATGCGTGCATGCTGAGTCCTTGCGGTCGTGTCCGACTCTCTGCGACCCCATGGACTGTAGCCCGCCAGGCTCCTCTGTCCATGGGATTCTCCAGGCAAAAATACTGGAGTAGGGTGCTGTACCCTCCTCCAGGGGATCTTCCTGACCCAGGGATTGACCCCATGTCTCTTAAGTCTCCTGCATTGGCAGGTGGGTTCCTTACCACTAGTGCCACCTGGAAAGTCCACAATATGGTCAATACCCGCCTTGAAATAAGGCCCCAGGAAGTGAACCCACTGTTAGAACTGGAGCCAGCAGCAGGAGGCCTGGTGGTTAGACAGCCCTGACTGTGGTCTGGTCTCTCGATGTGTGGGCTGCGTTCATTCTCCTTGCCCTGTGGCCAACTTTGATCTGGACTTTGCACATAAGCTCCTGCCAGTTATGTTTTCCTCACCTTCTAAACTTGGACAGGAGGATTTTTTTTAACCTAAATGCAGGCTTTTGTATTAATTACTGCTTAACCTCATCTAAATCCCTGCAAATTCTAGTCAGATTCCTCATGCTGCCAATGGCATTATCTTACACTTTTTATTTCATATCATCTTCAAAACTGAAAAAAATTCTCTTACACATCTGTCCAAGGAATAAAAACTGAAAAGAAATTCTGCCAGAAGCAGGAAAAAAAAAAAAAAGCACGGGGTTATCCATTAAAGAGAATCTCCAGAAGAGCATCAATTGAAGAAGCATGCTGTCACACTGATCATCAACAGATTTTAAGCAGATGGCTTGGAAAATAGTTAGAAAGACTGTGACGTGATTATCTTTGGTCAACCAGCTGGTTAACTGAATCCGATTTAAATGCATTGAGTAAGATTTCATCTTATCCACCACAAAGATATCATGATAGTCTGTCTAATGCCTAAGGGAAATCAAATCATGCAAGAAGAAGTCTCTTGAATTAAGAAGCAAAAGAAAAACAAATGAGACTGGGGGGCTTTCCTGGTGGTTCGGTGATTAAGACTCTGTGCTTCCACTGCAGGAGACATGGATTCAGGGAACTGAGATCCCACATGCCGCATGGCATGAAACAAAAAATTAAAAAAAAATTTTTTTTCTTGAAATTGGCTTGTTTTTTAAGAGTACGTGCTGACTCCTAGTGATCACTAAATTTTAAAATGTCCACAAATCATCAGTTTCATATTCAAATCCAATAGGATTCCAAAGGCCACATTCATTGGTTTGGAGTGGGGATGTGGTCCAACCCAGGCGAATCAGAATCAACTGAGAAAACTCTGCTGGAGCTTCTTAGAACTATTTATTCCTCTTCCCAGGTGACGCTACTGGTAAAGAACCAACCTGCCAACGCAGGAGATATAAGAGATGTGGATCTCTGGTTCAGGAAGATCCCCTGGAGGAGGAAATGGCAACCCACTCCAGTATTCTTGCCTGGAGAATTCCAAGGACAGAGGGACCTGGTGGGCTACAGGGCACGGGATCGCAAAGAGTAGGACACAACTGAGCACACACACCTCCTTACCCTCAGCCATGACTGTAGACTCTGTCCCCTTTGAATTTGCACCACTGGCCTTAGCACGACTTCTAATTGGTAGGCATATACTTCTGCGGTCTTATTCCTCTTGAACTATCCTCCTGCTCAACTTGGAGGACTTAAACCTGCAATGCCTGAACATCACATGATGAGAACCTACTTGAGAATACAGTCAACATGCAGGTAAGCTAGGAAACCAAACGGGCAGCTACTAACTCAAGCTCACTACTAACTCAGCTTTTGACATCCTGACCTAGGTGTCTGGAAGCAGAACCTCACTTGGACTTTTCAGTTACAGAAGCCAGTAATTCCTTCCTTCAGGCTAAGCCCCTAACTTTTTGAGCTTTAAGTCTACTTCATTTTTTTCAGGTCCCCCCTACCGCCCCAACCAATATGTGCATTTAAAGCTATCAATGCCCCGCTAAGTATGCCTTAGGACTTCCCTGGTGGCTCAGATGGTTAAGCATCTGTCTACAATGCAGGAGACCCAGGTTCAATCCCTGGGTTGGGAAGATCCCCTGGAGAAGGAAATGGCAATCCACTCCAGTACTATTGCCTGGAAAATCCCATGGACAGAGGAGCCTGGTGGGCTACAGTCCATGGGGTTGCAAAGAGTCGGACACGACTGAGCGACTTCACTTTCACTTTCAAGTATGCCTTTAGCTGCATTCCCACAAGCTTTAATGTGTCACAACTTAATTAGCATTCAGTTCAAAATATTTTCTAATGTCCATTGTGATTTCTTCCTGAACCTATGTGTTATTTAGAAGTGTGTTGCCTAATTTTCAAACACTCATGACTTTTCTTTTAGTTATTATCTCCAGGTCCTACCAGCCTGTAAATACAGGTACTGGCTCTTGTTTCCTATAAGCTTTTCTTCAACGAGTATTTTGGGGACTCCACCTAGGTGTCTTTCTTACATGGGGTCATGAGTGAGTTATCCCCCTTCAGACGCCACCCCATTTCCTGGTGCAAATTTGCAATGTAATATGTTATCTGCTGCTTATGTCTCATAAAAGCAGGGGCATGGAACCATCTAGATGAAAGCTATGCCTCGTTCACGTAGTGGAGGGGGAAGAATGTCCTTCAGTAGACAGATTTTGTTTGTCTGCTCCACGTCACTTCTTTGAAGGACCTATGCTTCCACTCTACCATATGGTTCTAGTGGGGTTGTCAATCATTGTAAAGTTCCTCCCCCTATGCCTTCCGCTGTAGAAGTGGACATGTGACTCAGCACGGCCAACGAGAGTCTTCTTTGGGAGTTTTCTATAGCACTCTTAACAGCTACCCGTTATCGTTGACTTTAACTGCAAGGTTATGAATGTGGGACTTGCAGGGGCCATGTTCACAGCCCCATGGGAAAGGCCTGCAGAAAGAATAAAGTCAAGTAGAGCTGACAAAGGGAATGAAAGATAGAAAAGAACCCTGCTGACATCATTTGAGCCCTTAGAACCTCCTTTATATTTTCCATTTACATAAACTCACAAATTTCCTTTAACTTATTGTAGTTCAAGTAGTGGTTCTGTCACATAAAACCAAAAGAGCCTTGTATTGCTTATAGTGGGTTGAAGGGTGGTGGTGGTGGTTTAGTTGCTAAGTTATGTCTGACTCTTTATGACCCTAAGGACCATAGCTCACCAGGCTCCTCTGTCCATGGGATTTCCCAGGCAAGAATACTGGAGTGGATTGCCATTTCCTTCTCCAGGGTATCATCCCAACCCACATCTGCATTGCAGGTGAATTCTTTACCACTGAGCCACCAGGGAATCCCATGGGTTGAACGGTGACCTCCAAAAATGGCGACCTCATGTCCTAATCCTCAGAAGCTATGAATGTGACCTGATTTGGAGAAAAGGTCTTTGCAGAGGTAAATAAATTAAGGGTCTCTAGATGAGACCATCCTGAATTATATGGATTGGTCCCCAATTTGATGGCAAGTATCATTCACCAGACAGAGGAAAGGATGCCCGTGTGAAGATGGAGGCAGAGATCAGAATGATGAAGCCATGAGTCCAGGAATGCTGGCGGCCACGAGAAGCTGGAGGAGGTAACAGAACCTCCCCGCGAGCTTCTGAATGGAGTCCAATCCTGGCCACACCTTGATCTAGGACAGCTGACCTCCAGAACTGTGAGGATAAATTTCTATTGGTTTAAGCCATCAAAATTTTCACACTTTTCTATCAGTTCAGAGAGGGAGCCAAGAAGCCTTATCTGGGTCCTGAAGTTTTAAAATGTTTCAGAAAACAGGGACTGAGCCAAAAGACGCCAGGCTCTATTCGAGATTGCTTATTTCCTCTGAACAACAGTCTTTCACTGGTTTACTCTGGGCACGGTCTCCCAAGACTCTCCTTAAAAACACGTCTCTGGTGAACCTGTCCTCCCCCGCCACTCTCCCATGTTGCTGTTTTCTAGTCATTACGTTGTGGCTGACTCTTTGCAACCCCAGGGACTGTAGCCTGCCAGACTCCTCCTCTGTCCATGGGATTTCCCAGGCGAGAATCTTCCCTCAGCAGGGGTGGAATTTGCATCCCCCTGCACTGGCAGGCGGAGTCTTTACCCCTGAGCCCCCGCAATCCCCCTCTTCTACCACAGGAGAGTACGGTGAAGCGCACAAAGCACAGAGTGAATGACTGGGCCCACAGCTCACGGCCCACTTACTCAGTTAGTATAAACTACGTGAGTTGGTCAGTGTGGGCTGCTCTAACAAAAATATCAAAGGCTAAGCGGCTTGAATGAGAGAAACGTATTTCCCATGGTTAAGAGGCTGGAAGTCTGAGATCAGGGTGTCAGCACGGTCAGGTTCTTAGTGAGGGCCCACTTCCTGGCTTGAAGACAGCTGCCTTCTGCTGTGTGTTCACATGGCAGAGAGAATGTAAGAGCATTCTCTGGCCTCTTCTTACAACAGCACTAATCCCATGATGAGAGTGCCACTTTTATGGCCCAAAGGCCCCATTTCCTGGTATCATCACATATCATCACATGTGCAGAGCTTCAACATATGACTTGGGGGTAGGGGATACACAACATTCTGTCTACAGAACTATGGCAGGTTGCTAGATATATTTGAAACCCAGCTTAGGATATTGTTCAGAGACTGAAGCAATACACTCAAAGCCAGTGTACCCAGTCTTACGGAGGCAAATCATAACTTGCCAGGAATGATTTAGGAATTGGTATGGCACCCAGTTTGGGCCAGTGAGGTGAGAGGAGTAAGTCTGTGAGGGTTGTCTGGGAAAGATTTCCTCCCTGATCAAAATAGACACACAAAGAGGTATCCATTCTCACATTATGCTTTTGGATACCATGATATAAAAATACAGTGCATAGAGTGCTGGCAGCCGTCTTGTGACCATGAGGCAAAAACCTAGAAAATCTCAGTGAGCAGGCACAGAGCCCTGATGTCCATAAACTGATGAATTTAGCAACTGTGCACAGGCCAACCTCCAACCTCTTGATATATAAGATAATAAAGCCCTGATTCTTGTAATTGAAAGCCTCCTTAAATGTTACCCAGGAATTTTGCATCTTGCACAGTTGTTTTGCTAGTGATACACTATTTTTAGGCTTAACAGGCAAGACCTTAAAGCAATTCCATAATAGCTTTACTCTCTGTGACTCTCTCCTCAATGCCAAAAACCAAATAAAGTTTCATCCTCGTGCTCTGTCTTCTATTGAAACATTTTCCCATCGCTTGGGGGAAAAGAAACAAAACCCTTTTCCACCAAAACCACTGACCTTATAAACCTCAACACATGGTGATCAATGTCTCCAGTGGAAACATGTCACCCGTTAAAAGCTAAGCACAGCACGCTCTTCATTTGGAGACTGGATGAGCGGAGGTGCAACTTTGTAAAACCATGTGCTGAGTTAGACACGGTTAGGAGCTGTGCTCTCTGAATGCTGCATTTCATATGGCGATGAGCTTTGTCTTGTTTCTTTTCCGTCTTCCCTTCATTGGTCCTCTTGAACCGAGGCCAGATTCTTCTCTCCTCTTCTCAGCAACAGGCAGGCCTCCCTGAAAGGGGCTCGAGAGTTCAGGCTGCCGGCTGACTGATGGTGACTAATTTAAGGGAGGTCGAGGAGAAGCCTCAGTTCTTCCGTGCATAAATCCTCCCCACTCTGCCTGACGCAGGCAGCACCGGGTCACTGCCTGCCTTCTAGGAAGACCCAAGAGAATGCCTTCCAATAGAATAAGAATTAACCCTTAACTGCCAGGTTGAGTATTAAGAGGATCTGGCTGCTGCAGGACCAAGTCTCATCTACTCTGTCTGTCTCATCTTTCGCCCCTTCCATCCTCACCCCTTCCTCGCCTTCCCCACCCCGACCCTATTGCTTAGGCTACCGCCGTGGCCTCCCTGCTGGTGCCCATCTTTCTGCTTTTGTCTGCTACAAGAAAAGAAAGCCTTTAAAACTAGAAATTATCCCCAAATAGTCCTGTCACCCTCCTGTTCAAAATGCCCCAGTGCCTCCTCTCTTACTTGGAATCAGTTTTAAAGTCCTCATCACAATGCATGTGGCTCTGGTGGGCACTCCTTCCAGTCCCCTTCCTTCACCTTGCTCCTCACCCAGCCCCACATCAGTCCCCAGAGTCAGGGGGCCCAGCAGGACACACGTCTGCCTTTTTGCAGAAGGTGATGCCGATTCTCAGGCTCAGACACACGCCATATGAATGGTCGGGTTTCGCTAGTGAAAGCCGAAGCTGAGAAAGTTTGGGAGACTAGGAAATCTGAATCAAGTACTGGGTTAAAGTTACCGCCCACCCCCAGCCCTGCCACGACTCCACCCGGTCACAACAGACCCTGATGCTGGGGAAGATTGAAGGCAGGAGGAGACAGGGACAACAGAGGATGAGATGTTTGGATGGCATCACCCACTCAGTGGTCATGAGTTTGAGCAAGCTCTGGGAGATGGTAAAGGACAGGGAAGCCTGACGTGCTGCAGTCCATGGGGTTGCAAAGAGTCAGACATGACTGAGTGACTGAAGAACAAATGTCCCAACAGATGTCAAATGCCCAATAAAGAAGACCCGGATCAAGGCCAAGACAAGAACATTCTTCCATCCTGGGGTCCGGAATGGGTATGATTGAAGGAGGCGGCATGTTTTGTAGAGAGGATGATGAGAGAAAATCCACAAGTCCACCCAGCAGGACTCTGTGAAATGATATGTCATGCTTGGCTCCTTGGTGCTGCGGCTCTTGGACGTCCAGAGCCCAGGATAAGCTCCTGCGCCACCAGCTGTCACAAGGGTGCCCCATCCCAGCCCTGGCCTCACTGAATCCTCATGCTCTTGGCGTCAGCCTCCATGCTGAGGCATACACGTCTTTACCATGATCCCTACTGACATAAAAAAACAGGCCAATCCTAGCCCAGAAGGTCAGGTGGTCATGGCATCTTTTGATTCCACAGAAACACTGAAATGACTTCTCTGAATCAACTTGGCTGTAACATAAGTAACTAGTACTGCGTGCTCAGTCGCTAAGTCCTCTCTGACTCTGTGCGACCCCAAGGGCTGTAGCCTGCCAGGCTCCTCTGTCCATGGGATTTTCCAGACAAGAATACTGGAGTGGGTTGCCATTTCCTACACCAGGGGATCTTCCCCACCTAGGGATTGAACCTATGTCTCTTGCATTGGCAGGTAGATTCTTTACCGCTGAATCACCCTCCTGCAAAATAAGAGACTAGGGTACCATGACTGGGTGGGGAATAGGAAATGGCAACCCACTCCAGTATTCTTGCCTGGAAAATTCCACAGACAGAGGAGCCTGGTGGGCTAAAGACCATAGGGTTGCAAGAGTCAGACACAACTTAGTGACTAAACCAACAAACTAATATTTCCCATGAGCAAAAGGACAACTAAATGTCAGCATCACACTGGGCCCTTTTCATTCCAGAAGGTGTTTATTTTTCCCACAAGGCCAAGCAATAACTTTTTTAAAATTTTGTTTAATTATGTACACATGAGGAAAAATAAGACGCTAGAGGTAATTTGAGGTTTATGTAAGGTTTCTCCCATCTGAAAGGTGGATTGTATTCCTGGCTGGATGTGTTCTGTTCTCTGAGGGTGAAATGAGAAACTTGGGAGATGATTGTGCTTTGGGGGTTAAACCAGGATTCAGCTGGGTCTGCTGGATCAGGCAGGCTCACTGTCCGTTCAGGGATGACCTGGGCGCAGCCCCACCCCTTGAATAAGAAGTGCCGTGTACCCTAACTCACTCTTGTCTCCGATGCCTGTATATGTTAGACTGGACTTCTGGGTCCCCTCCTAACTTTGTGCAAGTAAGATGTGTTTTGCCTGTGTCACATACACCTTTACGTCTTCAATAATTTCTGACTGTATACAGGGATGTTCGACTCTTTCACTCGTACATAAATAAGGGTATTGAAAAAAAAAAGACTTTGAAATGTCATATGTGATTTAGTCATTTTCCCTTTGCTCAGTCACTCAGTCACGTCCAGCTCTTTGCAACCCCATGGATTATAGTCTGCCAGCTCCTCAGTCCATGGGATTCTCCAGGCAAGAATACTGGAGCAGGTTGCCATTTCCTCCTCTAGGGGATCTTCCTGACCCAGGAATTGAACCTGCATCTCCTGTGTCTCCTGCAGTGGCGTGCAGATTCTTTACCACTGAGCCACCCGTGATGCCCCATTTCCCCCTTTATGTTTTTCTACATCAGTTTTTATTGGAATGTAGATATGTTTAGTTATGTTTACAAGGTTATGTTAGTTTCTACCGTGCAGCAAAGTGACTCCGCTATACATACACATGTCCTCTGTTTTTTTGGATTTCCTTCCCACTCAGGTCACCACAGTGTATTAAGTAGAGTTCTGTGCAATACAGTATGTTCTCATTAGTTATCAATTTTATACGTAGTATCAATAGTGTGTTTGTGTTTTATGTTTTAACATTATATTACACTCATCATATCTTAGAGGATCCCCTTAAATAATTTCCCATTATCTCTGGCAATTCTTTTCAGATTTTTTAAAAATATCATCAGTGGAATTTGTTATTTTATCATTTGAAATTTTACCCAGATCTGCCAGTATATTAAACAGATAAAAGTGCAGCTTAAGCTAAGCTTTTCGCAAGCCCCTGAGGAGAGGTCGGGGCCTTGACCGATTTGAGCCTTGCTGAGACTCAGTTGGGACAAGCTGGGACACACGGGGACCTGGGGCCCCTGAGTCAGTCTGGTGGCTCCCACATTGGCAAAGAAAAAGCAGGGGGGAGGATGAGAGAAAGGCCAACGCATCTCCTGCCACAGAGCCCCCTCCCCACCCTGCACCGAGGGATCCCAGGCACCCAACACCCCGAAGAGCCTTCCTGTAGCTGCAGCCCCGCCTTCTGGGCCTGGTCACCCTGTGGCGAGGTAGAGAGAGCCAGACCCCAGGCACATCTGGTTCTGATGACTTAACGCCCATCCATGAGGGAGTGGGTTGAGTTTCCCAGAACAGCTGCGCCCCCCTTTCTACCTCCTCCCCCTGCAAGGAAGGGAAGCGGGTCTGTTCTCCACAGGAAACGTGCTCTCAATAATGTTCACCGTCAAATGAAAACACAACCATCCCCTTGTTCAGGAGAATGGGAACCAGTCTCAGTGAAGCTGAGATTCTGTTAAAACACACCATTTCCTCCTCCCCACCCGCCGCCCACCTTGGCCAGGGCCAACTATCATTTTGGAACCCATCACTGTCTGTAAGAAAGACAAGCTGTGTCCCTGGGTAGGGGTTTGGCCACACGTTCATGGGAGGTCTTCTGCACCTGGGATAAACTCTGTGTGTCTGGGTCCTCTTGGCTGTAAAGCTGGGAACAGAGATGAGCTCAAACACTCTAGAATTTCTGGAACTTCCATGGAGATGAAGTGATTAGGATTCTGCTTCCACTGCAGGGGGCATGGATTGGATGCCTGGTTGAAGAGCTAACATCTGGATGCCTTGTGCAGCCCAGCCAGAAAAAAAAAATGTCTAGAATTTCTGATAACATAGCACAAGCTTCAGGCTGCAAATTCTATTCTCTTTAAGGTGTTTGATGTTAAGACTGTCGGATAATGTGCTGACCTGCAAGGAGCACCAGGACTAAGGAATTGAGACTGGTCCTTGTCTAAACCCCTGCACATCAGGTATGATGGTTCCCCCTGGTGTCCACTTGGCTGGGCTGTACACATGGTGATTTAACCACACTCTAATTTTGGTGTTTCTGTGAAGGCATTTTGTAGATGTAGTCACAGGAAGGTGACCCTCCATGATGCAGGTGGGCCACATCTAATCAGTTGAAGGCCTTAAGAGCAAAAACTGAATTTCCCAAGGAAGAAGAAAATCGGCCTGAAGACTGTAACACAGCAATGCTGCCTGAGCTTCCAGCCTAGTGGTCTTCCCTACAGCTTTCAGACTTGCTGACCCCCACAGTTCTGAGCCAGCTCTTTAAATCTCTTTACTTCAGGCAAGTGCCCCAGATCCATCATCCCAAAGAAACAGAGACAATGGGAGCCCAGATCTCCTTTGGCACATACTTCATTCCTGCTCTTTCCAACAAGACACACAGTCTTCAGTTTTCTCCACAACAACCTAAAAACTTATTTAAAAAATGAACTTCTCTTTCTGAAAGAACTTAGGGATTAGCTGAGCAGTATTTTTCACTGTGGCCCCAGAAACGAACAGCCTACACCTAATGTTGCGACTCAATACTTTCACATGCACACAGACACAATTAGCAAGGAACAAGACAAAAAATTCCTGAAATGTTATTTTCTAGATGTCATCCCATTCGAACATTTTTATTGTACTCCACTAGAAAAAGTCATATCTGAAGAGGGAACCCTCCTACACTGTTAGTGGGAATGTTAATTGGTACAAATACTATGAAGAACAATATGGCAGTTCCTTAAAAAACTAAAAATAGAACTACTGTGTGACCCAGCAATCCCACTGCTGGGTATATATCTTGAGAAAAAACATAATTCAAAAAGATACATGAATGCAATGTTCATTGCAGTACTGTTTACAACAGCCAGGACGTGGAAGCAACCTAAATGCCCATCAACAAAGGAATGGATAAAGGTGTGAGATATATACATATATAACTATGGAATATTACTCAGCCATAAAAAAGAATGATATAATGTCATTTGCAGCAACATGAATGAACCTAGAGATTCCCATACTAACGAAGTAAGTCAGAAAGAGAAAGACAGATGTCATATGATATCATTCACATGTGGAATTAGATTTTTTAAAAAACATGATACAAATGAACTGATTCACAAAACAGAAACAAACTTATAGAGAACAAACTTATGGTTACCAAAGGGGAAACGTGGAGGGGAGGGGTAAAGCAGGAGCTTGGGGTGAACACACACACACTACTATATATAAGATAGGTAGTCAACAAGGCCCTACTGTATAGCAGCGCAGAGAGCTCTACACAGTGTTCTGTGATGACCAAACGAGAAGAGACTCTTAGAAAAGAATGGATATATGTACATGTATAACTGAGTCTCTTTGCTGTACACCTGAAACTAACACAACATTGTAAGTCAATTCTACTCCAATAAAATAAAATAGAGTCGTATCCATTCCGTTGCTGGTGTGAACCAAAACTGTCCTTTGTGGTGGATGTGTCGGGTGCCTGTAACAACGGGAGTCATCCTTGAGTCTCCTCTGAGTGCAGTCCCAGTTCAGTTCAGTTCAGTTCAGTTGCTCAGTCGTGTCCGACTCTTTGCAACTCCGTGGACTGCAGCACGCCAGGCCTCCCTGTCCGTCACCAACTCCTAGAGTTGACTCAAACCTATGTCCATTGAGTCAGTGATGCCATCCAACCATCTCATCCTTTGTCGTCCCCTTCTCCTCCTGCCCTCAACCTTTCCCAGCATCAGGGTCTTTTCCAATGAGTCAGCTCTTCACATCAAGTGGCCAAAGGATTGGATCCGTCCTTCCAATCCATCCTTCCAATGAATATTCATGACTAATTTCCTTTAGGATGGACTGGTGGGATCTCCTTGCAGTCCAAGGGATTCTCAAGAGTCTTTTCCAACACCACAGTTCAAAAGCATCAATTCTTCAACACTCAGCTTTCTGTATGGTCCAACTCCCACATCCATACACGACTACTGGAAAAACCATAGCTTTGACCATGTGGACGTTTATCAGCAAAGTGGTGTCTCTGCTTTTTAATATGCTATCTAGGTTGGTTATAACTTTCCTTCCAAGGAGCAAGTGTCTTTTAATTTCATGGCTGCAGTCACCATCTGCAGTGATTTTGGAGCTCGAAAAAATAAAATCTCTCACTGTTTCTCTATTTGCCATGAAGTGATGGGACCAGATGCCATGATCTTAGTTTTCTGGACGTTGACTTTTAAGCCAACTTTTTCACTCTCCTCTTTCACTTTCATCAAGAGGCTCTTTAGTTCTTCGCTTTCTGCCAAAGGGTGGTGTCATCTGCATACCTGAGGTTATTGATATTTCTCCCGGCAATCTTAATTCCAGCTGTGCTTCATCCAGCCCAGTGCAGTCTCGGCTGTAGGGAAAGGTTCTGTGTGAGCCCAGGCTCACCTTACTCTGCCATCGCACTCCACACTCGCTGTCCACAGCTTCTCACCTTGAACCCCTGGGGGCTTGTGGTGGCCACCTTGTCTCCCACACAGGTCCAGACAGGAAGGTGGGAGGTGGACACACCTTCCTCTAAGTGGCTTCTGAGATCACCTCCTAAATCAAAACGACCTGCCCGAAGTTCAAAATCCAGATGCAACTTCCAAGAAACTCTAAACCAAGACCCACCTCTCTCACTGCAGGGACATTCTTCATATCCAGATGGTCACTCAGGATTTGCTAGTGTCTCCAGAGATGACGGGGTTCTGGTTGTTTTAGCAAAGTCTTCTCACTGTTGAACAAGATGAACAAACAGAAGTGAACCGGGGCAGGGGGCAGTGGTATCCAGGGCTTAACACGGGTCAAGGACAGTGCTTGTGAATTCTTTCACTCTCCTTGTTAAAAAGCAGTTTCTTTCTTTCTTTCTTTTTCTTTTTTTAAGTTAAAGTGAAAGTGAAGTCGCTCAGTTGTGTCCGGACTCTCTGCAACCCCATGGACCGTAGCCTACCAGGCTCTTCCACCCATGGGATTTTCCAGGCAAGAATACTGGAGTGGGTTGCCATTTCCTTCTCCAGGAGAGCTTCCCAACCCAGGGATTGAACCCTGGTCTCTCGCATTGTAGGCAGACGCTTTACCATCTGAGCCACCAGGGAAGTCTTTTTTTTTTTTTTTAAGTTAAAAACAAGCAAATTAACTTTTATTACAGCTTTTGGGGATATATTTACGTACTATATCATTCACCCATTTAAAGTGTACAACTCAGTGGTTTTTCATATATTCACAGAGTTGTGCAACCACCACCTTGAAAGATTTTAGAGCATTTCCATCACCCTCCCCCCAAAAACCTATACCCGTTATTCCCATTTCCCTCCAACCACCCAGCCCTAGGCAAGCACTGATCTGCTTTCTGTCTGAATGGACTTGCCTGTCCCAGGCATGCCATATAAATGAAATCACGCGGCATGCGGCCTTCTGTGACTGGCTTCTCTCACTAAGCGTCAGGCTTCCGAGGTTCATTCTTGTTGTAGCAGGTGTCAGAGCTTTGTTTCTTTTCATTACTGAATAATATTTCTTGTGCCCATCTTGTTTATCCATTTCTCACTCAGTGGACATTTTGGTTGTTTCAAAAAGTAGTTCCTCATGTTGAGCTGAAATTCTGTTGAGCTAATTCTGCCTTAGAACCCTGTCTTAGCTTTGACCTTCTAGGTGAACCCATGACAAACATCCTCCTTCTGCAGTGAGAGCCCCTTTATTGTGGAGTTTCTTCCCCATACTAACCATCTGCAATTGTTGACATGATGGATGGTCTAGAGTGTGCTCTTCTCCCCACACTGATCACAGTTTTTGACTAATGCCGATTTTCCACCATCCCACTAAATGTGAGATGGTCAGAGTAGAATCACAGTAAGTACTTATCCTCCTAACCGTTCATTTATAGTATTACAGTTAATGATAAGATGACAAGTTAAATGGGAATCATCCTAACACTCTCCGTCCAAAAGAAGACACATCTAATGTATTATTATTATTAGCGTCCTCTGAGTAAACTGAGTCAGGGCCTGGGAACCACAGCAACATCCCTCTGGTTGAGCAGCAGAGCCCAGCTGCAATAATAATTCCCTTTGCTCAGGAAGCCTTTGTGAAGTGGCTCCATACAAATCTTGTCTCAGCTGTGTGAATGTGACCACATAGTTACTTTCAGCTAAGGAAGGTGTTTGACAGGAATCGGCCTGCTACATGCTGCTCAGTTGTATCTGATTCTTTGCGACCCCAGGGACTGCAGCCAGGCTCCTCTGTCCATGGAATTCTCCAGGCAAGAACACTGGAGTGGGCTGCCATTTCCTTCTCCAGGGGATCTGCCCAGTCCAGGGACCAAACCGACATCTCCTGCATTGCAGGTGGATTCTTTACCGCCGAGCCATCAAGGAATCCCCACAGGTGAATGAAAGGGATGGAGGGGAGGGGTGGGCAGGGGTGGGCAGGGGTGGGGAGGGCTCCCCGTCTCCCTTGTACTCCTCCTCTGCACTTACCATTCTAGCTGCAATATCTTTGCTTCTCGAGTTTGTCTTTCCAAATCAAAAGACGGCTCTCATCTTCAGCATGTCCCTTGTATCTCACACAGGGCCTGTCGTAGCCCCTGTGAACCAAGTTGCGTGCTGGGTAAATACTTTTAGAGAATAATAGATATATAAATGGAGGATGGATGGCTGATAAAGGGATGATGGATGGATGTGAAAGTGCACAACTCAGATTGGGACTTGAACCCACTGTCTTTTCATTGAGATCACACACCTGGTCTTAGGACTGAATTCAGATTCAGAAACTCAGATTCTTTATGTCTCATCGCAGTGAGTGACAAAGTGATAGGTAAGAAGTGGATTTATGTGGAGAGATGCACATTCCAGATACAGAATGCAGTCCATCTCGAAAGATGAGACTGGCCATGGGAGAGGCGCACACACTCCATGGAAATAGTGTGGGCCATCTCAGAAGGTAAGAGATCCCAAAATATGGGTTGGGGATGGTGGTTAGTATTATGGATAGGATAATTTCATAGGCTAATGAGTGGGAGGATTATTAAAAGTATTTGGGGGGAGGGGTGGAGATTTCCAGGAACTGGGCCACTGCCCACTTTTGCCCTTTTATGGTCAGCCTAGGAACTGTCATGGCACCTGCGGGTGTGTCGTTTAGCATGCCGATGCATTACAGTGAGCATACAGTGAAGCTCAAGGTCAACTGGAAGTCAAATCTTCCACCATCTCGGACCTATGGGTTCTAGCCAGTTTTTGTCATATCCTCAATGGCTATAGAAAGAAAGAAATAAAATGAAGTTGCTCAGTCGTGTCCAACTCTTTGCAACCCCATGGACCGTAGCCTACCAGGCTCCTCCATCCATGGAATTTTCCAGGCAAGAGTACTGGAATGGGTTGCCATTTCCTTCTCCAGAGGATCTTCCCCACCCAAGGATCGAACCTGAGTCTCCCACATTGCAGGCAGATGCTTTACCATCTGAGCCACCAGGGAAGCCCCTCAACAATCCCCTAGGATTCTTTTAAAGGTTGATTTTAAACTTGATTGATTCCTCTTGTTTCAGGTGGATGACAGATGATGGATAGTTGGAGGATGGATGGATGGATAAAGGGAGGAAGGGAAAAAAAGAGTGAAAAAAAACCCACAACCACAAACAGAATCATTACTTGAGAGATTGATCAAAAACTTGCACTGAGAAGCTCGTCTGGCTCTGAGTGTGGCCAGCTGCTGGAGGCTCACCCTACCTCTTCCAGTTGGTCAAAGACTGTGCCTTTCCCACATTCCTGTATCAGTGTCAGACCCCTCAGGAGCCTGGAGAAAACTGGGTTGCTTACCTTAATAACTCAGACAATGTGCATGATAGGCTCTGCACTGTAGCTCCTCATCTGAATGTGCGCTGTGTGGGGGCAGTGACACCATTGGTCCTTTAGTACCTTTGGGGACAGGGAGCTGGTAGGCACTGTCTCTGCCCAAACTGATAGATGCAGTCTTAACCCCGACCCTTCACCTCAGGGCTCAGAGGCAGAAAACTGAGGATTAAAGAAGATCAGATGATTATGCGGCTTAAAAACCCTGGGATCACCTTGCCCAACGATTTCTTTGTACAGATGAGGAAACTGAGCACAAGAGAGGAACAGTGTCTTCTCCAAGGTCACACAAGTAGTTAATAATTGGTCCAGAAATTGGGCCTAAGTTACACGTGATTCCTGCTTTCTTGCCCCCAGGATTCCTCTCTAACATCCTTGTTCAATCAGTTTGTAAAGAACAGCACTCATCTCGAACACACTGCCATTGACCATTGAAATGACAGCTTCCTAGCAATCCCAGAAGAGCAGAGATGAGGGCTACTAATTCTCTTCTTTTCCTTTTTTTTTTTTTTTTTTTTGAGCTTGTTGACTCCACGATAGGGTGTCTGGGCTCCTTTCAAATTCCTTTCTTCAAGAATGTTCTCTAGCTCCTGGTTTGGCCCAGTGGCAATGAGGCTGAGATGTGCTGACGGCATTGGGAGCCTTGGAGAGACAGCCTTTGAGAAGAGAGTGGCGCCTCTGATGACGCACCCCTCATCACGGGACTTGGTGGGCTTAAAAAAGCTCTTTCAAATCACTCTGATTATTTCCCCTGGTGGAGATCTGGCCCAAAATATCCAGCAGACCATTCCCAGTGTACTTTTCAAAGCTTCGATGCTGCTAGGATAGCGATCTTCTTGGGAAATGCACCTGCTATTACATAACAAGGGTTGGCACTTTCCTGTTTTAGCAGATAAAACAGCTGCTGTGTATTGGGGTAGGGAGTAAGAATTCATTGAAATTGTACCCCATACTCAGCCCTGACACTGACACTTTCTGCCCCAAGAATTCTTTAAACTAGAGAGGCAACTCATTTTGGCCTCTGGTGAAAAGCAAGAATATTGGTTTGGGAATCCAAAGACTTGATTCTTCTGATGTTGGGTGAGTCATCTAACCTGTCTGAGGTCTGGTTTTTCCTCTATGAAGCAACAATAATAGTAATAACAGATAAGTCACAGGTTGATGTTACAAGTATCAAAAGAATCATTGAAATAAAAATTACCGCTAAAGAACAAATTATTCAATGATATTTGTGAAAGCACTGTAGACTTAATTCAAGGGGGTGGATGCCCATAGGTGTAGGACCACAGCACTGGGGAGAAACTGGACTCATCTCTGAATAACCACCTGGGTTAATGGCATTTCAGAGCCAAGGAGCAGGGAGGGGGGTCAGTGAATAGAAAATGACTGAGAGGAAACATGAAGAACAAGAGGGGATTCTTGCTAAATCAACCAAGCAGGATTCTTGCTGAAGGCAGGTGAGGGTGACCAGACGTCACCTGGGGGATCACGGAGGATGAGTGTCAAATAACAAAGGTGGGGGATTCTGGTTAAACTGACGTAGTGGGATTCTTGCTAACACTGGACAAAACAGAGACAAATATGAACGTTCAAAAGTCAAGGCCTAGTTGAAGAGTTCAAAAGAACATGAGTAGGGATTAGTTGAGGAGAAAATCTTTGTCCATATGAGACACGTGGGAAGGGGGCAGGGCATAACTTTTAAAAGAAAGACACAGCCCTTAAGAACAGAGTAGGACAAAAACTGGTTAGAACTGATTAGGCTCAAAATCGTGGAAGATTTGACTTGAGATCCTGAGCCAGGGCTTCCAAGGTGGCGCAATGGTAAAGAATTTGTCTGCCAATGCAGGAGGGTCAAGAGTGCAGGTTCACTTCCTGGGTAGGGAAGATCCCTTGGTGTAAGAAATGGTGACCCGCTTCAGGAATCCTGCCTAGAAAATACCATGGACAGAGGAGCTTGGCAGGCTACAGCCTATGGGGTCACCAAGAGTCGGACACAACTTAGCGGCTGAGCATACACACATACATACAGACAGACTTTGAGCTTCATTATACATTCATTATAATATATTAGCATATGCTAAATCACATACCCACTGACCAGCACCATGCCAGTTCCAAGGCCACCATCAAAGATCAAAAAGTGGAAGGTGGCCCGGTTCCTGGAAATCTCCACCCCTCCCTCCAAAATAGTTGGAATAATCCTCCTGCTTTTTATCTGTGAAATTACCGAGCCCATAGAAACTAACCATTCCATGTTTTAAGGCCACTGTCACCTTCTCAGATGGACTGCCTTCTCTCTATGAAATGTGTATCTCTCTCAAATGAACCTGCTTTCACTTTACTATGGCTCCCTCTTGAATTCTTTCCTGCGTGAAGCCAAGGACATTTCTTGGCAGCCCATCCCAGACACTAGCTGGAGACCTGGGACATGACCATCCTCTCATGCCCTGTTCTCCTGCAACACCTGTGTGTGTGTGTGTGTGTGGTGTGTGTGTTAATTACTCAGTTGTGTCCAACTCTTTGCAATGCAATGGACCGGAGTCTGCCAGGCTTGTCTGTCCATGGGATTTCCTAGACAAGAACACTGGAGTGGGTTGCCATTTCCTTCTCCAGGGGATCTTCTTGACCCAGGGATCAAACCTATATCTCCTGCATTGCAGGCAGATTCTTTACCATTTGAGCCCCTAGGGAAGCTCAAGACCTGGGACATGACCATCTCTCATGCCCCATTCTCCTGCAACACATACAAATATCAAAAGTCTTCCAACTTGGTTGTTTGGGAAAGGCTGATAGTAAAAGTTGAGTAAATGGAGAAACCAAAGCACCCACATCCTTAGAAACCAGCCCAGCAACTGACTTTCCAGCCAATCTTACCTTGCCTAGGTGTGATGGTATATAGTGCAGAACACTGCTTCTTCGCGACACAGATGCCATGAAAAGTCATCTCTGAATGTATTTTATTTTATACTTTCTGATTTTGCACATAAGGAAACAGTGGAGCAGAGGCTGATGGTTCAAAATTGCACAGTAAATCAGCCGGGAAACATCTGCGGATCCGTTGGCTTCCCAAGTGCTTCCCCACCTGAACCACAGGACCTCAGGATGCCGTGTGACCTCTTCCTGGGGACCCCAGCTGGGGTCTCCTATTTCTCTCCTGGGCTCAGGATTTCGGATCACTTTTGACAGTCACTTTGGGGTCCTTTGGACTATGCATGCTTAGTCGATTCAGTCGTGTCCGAATCTCTGCGACCCCATGGACCATGGCCTGCCAGGCTCCTCTGTCCATGGGATTCTCCAGGCAAGAATACTGGAGTGGGTTGCCATTTCTTTGGACTATGAGTATGTTTGAAAATGGGCTTCCCTGGTGGCTTAGACAGTAAAGAATCCACCTGCAATGCAGGAGACATGGGTTTGATCCCTGGGTTGGGAAGATCCCCTGAGGAGGGCATGGCAACCCACTCCAGTATTCTTGCCTGCAGAATCCCTATGGACAGAGGAGCCTGGCAGGCCGTGGTCCATGGAGTTGCAGAGTCAGACCCAACTGAGCAACTAAGCACAGCACAGCACATATTTTAAAATATGCTTCTTTTTTTAAAAAAACAAGCTCTTGAAGGGGAGAGGTAGTGTGGTTAGGAGGCTCAAGAGGGAGGGGATAAATGTATACTTACAGCTGATTCTCATTGTATAGCAGAAACCAGTACAACATTGTAAAGCAATTATCCTCCAATCAAAAATTTAAAAAGTAAATAAAATTTAAAAAGCAAGTTCTTAAGCCCATTCTTTTGTCAAGGAGGCAAAAAGACAGACTCGATTTAACATATCAAAGGAAACTGAATTTCCCCTGTCACCTTTCAGGCCACTTCCAGTAGGGCAGAGCCCGAACACAATGGTTTTGCTGGGAGGCAAGTAGAACAATGCAGTGTTACCTTGTGAGCCTCTTTCTCACCACCTGCTCTCTCACGACACTTTTCAGTTAAAAAAGACATATAGGGTTGAAGAATTTGCACTAAAGAGAAAAAAAAGTGAGAGGCAAAAACACAGTGAGATGAAAATTAGATTTCAGAGAAGAAATGAGCAGACCAGAGCGAGCTGGCAGCTCTCACAGCTGGTTAATCATCAGTGGGCACAGCCTTGAGGGTGTTGAACCCTGAGTGGCCCCTTGGTGGGCATTGAATGGCATCATGCTGGTTGGAGGGAAATCTATCGCAGTCACCTTCCCCTGCTCAGCCTCCAAGGCCCCACTCTGGGCTGCAATTGAACTTTTCAACTTGGAAGATAAACATCAGGAATCCAAAGGGATTGATTCAGAGGCTCCCTGGAGAGGGCTAAGAGGTTGTCCTGGCAGGAAGCAGGAGAGGCCACAGGCTAAAGGAAAGGGCAAGTCAGAGCAGGGAAGTCTGCACAAATTTCACAGCCCCCGAGCTTGGGGCAGAGTCTCAGCAGTGTTTGGGGAAACAGGGAGAGAGAGAAAACAGGATGGGGGCTTTAAGGAGAGAAGGAAGCTGGAGGCAATGAGAAAGACGAGTCCAGACAAGCAAGGGGGAGTGAAAAATGAGAAGGGAATCATTTGAGGTGCACAAGTGAAAGGGAAACTTCTCTCAAGACTTATGAAACCAAAACCACACGAACTTGCCTCCGTTCTTATTTTCTAAAATTAACGGCAGACTTTCAGAAGTAGCCTAGATTCTGAACACAGCTTTAAAGGGCTCTGCACTTTAAAACAATGTTTGAAAGGAGATCCTACATAACTGCCCGTGTTTCCTTCTGTATCCCTTTAGCCTGCTCCCCTCCAGAGGTTTCTGTATATAAATGAGGCTGTTTTAAAAAAAATCTTTTTAGAATATTAAAATTTGTTCTGTGTCATTGGCTTGTATTGGCTTTTCTAATGTATTGATGAGACATTCTAGCGTGAGTTCTGCTGATATTCCTGTTTCAACTGCAGTTTGGAAAGTCAGTATGAAGTCAGAAAGAACCAGAATTTGATCTAAGGAAGCAGAAGGGTCATTGAGTCGAGGACTGTAATAGCCATCCTTTATACATGAAAATTTAAAGTATATCCATTTCAGCTAACAGGCTAAGCTCTAGTCACCTGTTCTATTCAACAGTTCTATCCCTGGGGATTATCTTGCATTTCAAGTATTCTCTTACTTTTTAATGCGCTTTATACCTTTAGCTGAAAATGTTGCTCCAAAGGTACCGACGGGGTCAAATGACAGCTCGGGGTTTCAAAGGGACTCCCGGTCATTCTCAACTCCCAAAGGGGCTGACACTTGATCTTCCAAAGTCCTCTGGCCAAGCACTGGCTTTGAGGACTGGCAAAGGCATCTGCCTTCAACCCACTGTTGGACAGATCAGGAAATAGTCACGAAACTGGAATGCAGAGCAGCCCCTTAACGTATTCAAGTGAGAACAGCCAGTTAGCACCAAAGGGAAGACTAGATCCTAAAACTCTCAACCCCTATTCCGTGTGCAGGCATCTCTCCACACTGCCCTCCTTCAGAGAATGAAGCTTCAGTAGCAACCTCCCAGGGGAACGTCTTAAGCCAAAAAGATGGCATCTTTGTGCTGCCAGCAGAGTGAAGAAACCTGTGTCTGGAGGTTAGCTCCAGACAGCTGAGTATCAGGAAGTAGAAATTTAGAACGTCTCAAGACTTGGAGACCCACAAACCCAGGACAGCAGGGATGTGGATGGGACCAAAATCAGGATCAGCAGGAGGAAAAGCTCTCAGACTGACACAGCCAGAGGAGTGTCCCCCTCAAAGCCAGCAATGAACTGCACCAGAGTTCATGCTCTGGAGAGGTTAAACCAAGTGCCTTTGACCTCAGAGATGTCAGGAGTAGGGTGGCAGGCCCAGCAAGGAAAAGGAGATTAGGTGAAAACTGACATGTCTTTTCCCCTCTTTTGAATTCCCAGACATTGAGATCCAGGCTTATTCCCCTACCTAGGCAGGAGATTGAAGATTCCTCACCAGAGAAACTGTACTGCCTCTCTATCTTTTTATTTTATTTTTAAACCATTCTAAAGTCAACAATTCAGTGGCAGTTCATACATTCATAATATTGTACAGCCAGAACGTCTACCTAATTTCCAAACATTTTATCACCCCAAAAGTAAATCCCTTTGCTTCACTTTTGATTAGAAATGGAAAAGCAGGGTGTCACCAGGCATCTGAGGGAAAACTGGCATGAAGGACAGAACAAAACAATTGACAAGAAGAACTCAAAGGAGACAGAAAGTGAAAGAACAGAGGGAAATTTTTAAATAAAAAATTTTAAATTCTGCTCAGAAAAAATGAAAAAGTATTATGTAATAAAACAAAAGGCTGAGGCTAAGAAAAACAGGAAATATTTGTAGAATGTATAGAATGAGAAAGAACTCTTGGTAATTCAAAGTATGAGAATAAGAGCTTTTTTTCATTAACAGAAAATTTAAAAAATCAAAAAGATTAAAAGATAAAGTTTGAATGATCACCCAGAGATAAGGCACAAAAAATGTAAAATAGGAAGGAGACAATGATGAAAAATCTATGAGTTAGTCTGTGTGTGCCAACATTGAATAATAGGAGTTTTAGATAAAAAGAAAAAAGAATAGGCAAGGATGCTATCAAAGAATAAATACAGAAGAAAAATTTCCAACTGAAAGCATTTGTCTCCAGATTGAAAGGGCTAATTTGAATCTCTCTCACAAAGAAAGAAAAAGATTTTAGGAGAGCTGGCACAGGAAAATATCCTAAAAATTCCAAGGATAAAAAAAATAGGCCATATATGAGGATTTGGAATTAGAACAGTGTTTGACTTTCCAATCATAAAAATAGAAATCTGGAAAAGAATGGAACAATGCTTTTAAAACTGAGTGAAAGTTATTTGTAAACTAAAATTTTATACCCAGCTATGTTAGAGTTATCCAGAAAAACACAACCAATAATATTAATAGATGTAGATGATATGGCTACAGATGATACCGACATAAGAGGAAATTTACTCTTGCAGTTACAGAGTCTCAGAAGTCCCACAGTCTGCCATCTGCAAGCTGAATAGCCAGAAAAGCCAGCGGTATAATTCAGTCTGAAGCTGAAGGCCTGGGAATTGAGTGGCCACTGGAATAAGTGCCAGAATTTGAAGGCATGAGAACCAGGAGCTTTGATGTCTAAAGATAAGAGAAGATAGATAGTCCAGCTCAAGATGAAAGAGAGGAGTTGCCTTTCCTTCACTTTTTTGTCCTATTTGAGTGGGTGTGGGTAGATCTTTTTTACTCAGTCTATTGAATCAAAGGCTAACCTCATCCAGAAACGCCCTCACAGACACACCCAGAAATAATGTTTTAAACAGGTATCTGGGCATCCCTTAGTCCAGACAAGCTGACATGTAAAATTAAACATCACAAACTAATCTAGCAATCAAGTTGGTGGTAGAATCAAGTTATTTTCTGACATTCATGGACTCTACCTACTAAGATGCTCTATCAAAACAGGGAAGTGGTTTTTTTAAAGGAAGACCATGTGAAGTCAAAGAAATAAAGGATCCAACGTGGGAAAGAGTTGAGGGGCACACCCATGGGGTTAAGGAAGGGAAATCCTGTGATGAGTGTAAAGGGACGTGGCAGAATTGTGCTTGGAGGCCAGTTTCAGGTCTTTCTGGATACAAGTCCAAAAATGATTCATGAGTAAGTTTATCTAAGTTAAAAATGGAGCTTCAGTTCAGTTCACTGGCTCAGTCGTGTCTGACTCTTTGCGACCCCATGAACTGCAGCACGCCAGGCCTCCCTGTCCATCACCAACTCCTGGAGTTTACGCAAACTCACGTCCATTGAGTTGGTGATGCCATCCAACCATCTCATCTTCAGTTGTCCCTTTCTCCTCCTGCCTTCAATCTTTCCCAGCATCAGGGTCTTTTCAAATGAGTCAGCTCTTCACATCAGGTGGCCAAAATACTGAAGTTTCAGCTTTAGCATCAGTCCTTCCAATGAACACCCAGGACTGATTTCCTTTAGGATAGACTGGTTGGATTTCCTTGCAGTCCAAGGGACTCTCAAGAGTCTTCTCCAACACGACAGTTCAAAAGCATCAATTCTTCAGTGCTCAGCTTTCTTTATAGTTCAACTCTCACTTCCATACATGACTACTGTAAAAACCATAGCCTTGACTAGACAGAACTTTGTTGACAAAGTAATGTCTCTGCTTTTTAATATGCTGTCTAGGTTGGTCATAACTTTCCTTCCAAGGAGTAAGCATCTTTTAATTTCATAGCTGCAATCACCATCTGGAGTGATTTTGGAGGCCCCAAAAATAAAGTCTGCCACGGTTTCCACTGTTTCCCCATCTATTTCCCATGAAGTGATAGGACCAGATGCCATGATCTTAATTTTCCGAATATTGAACTTTAAGCCAACTTTTTCACTCTCCTCTTTCACTTTTATCCAGAGGCTCTTTAGTTCTTCTTCACTTTCTGCCATAAGGGTGGTGTCATCTGCATATCTGAGGTTGTTGGTATTTCTCCCAGCAATCTCGATTCCAGCTTGTGCTTCATCCAGCCCAGCGTCCCCTTAGTGTGCCACTATTCCAAAAAGTTTAAGCTCTGATAGAGACCACTAGTGAATTAATGGCAAGCACATAGAAAGTTAAGGAAATTTTAAAATAAGCCAATTACTAACTCTAGGAAAATAAAAACTCTGTATGAGAAGGAACAAGTAATCACAGTCGTCTCTGTGGTTAAGCTGTGAGTGTATCTACAATGGTCAAAAAAATACTAACCCTAAATACTGTTACATAGCTGTATATATAAATTAGAAGGCTGGGGAGGCAAAGAAGTGAGTGACTACTGGGGGAGGGATGGGGAACAAAAACATCCAAAATAAAGAAATCAAGAAAAAGCAATATACATATATTATTTAGAAACACAGAGGTGAACCATGAGAAACATCTTTAAAGACCTTGCAGTGTTTCCCTCAGAGAAGGAGAGATTAAATAGAAGAGAAGGCATGGGTTAAGGGACTGCTGTTTTCAATAAAGTTTTTAAATACTGTTTGACTTTTTATAAACTAGGTCCATGGATTTCTTTCACAGAGATACAGATTAAATTTTTTGAAAACTCCATTACTGGAACAACTTGGTCCACCAGCCTAGCTGTAACATACCACCTTATCCTGTACACAGTGCCATGTGGTGGTCTTCCCTCCCGATAAGCAATTCACCAAGGAGAAATGCTACTAGCTGTCAAGTCTCATTCCAGAGAGATGTGACCTCTTTTTCAACCCTGAGGAAATGGAGCCACTAAATACAAGTCAAATCCAGTTACAGTCAAATTTCAAGTGAAGTGCCGCCAAAATATTTGTAAGCCCCAGGTAATGGCCTAGTTATCCCAACATAATTTGTTGTAACAGCATTCCAGAATACACACAGACACAAAGTTACAGTAGTTGCTTCCACTCTGGGCTCCTGTAGAATCGTACTGCACTTACCAAAGCATTTATCACACTTCTTGCACTTTATTCCTATTAGGGTTTTTAAAGTTCACTGGACTGTCTTCATGAGGACAAAGACCATAGATGAGCTGATTTTTTTCTTTTTTTTTTTGTCCCCTGTGTCTAGCACAGTGACTAATATGTGGCAGCCATACAGGCGATGTTTGAAAAAAGGAAGAAAAAGGGAAAGATTGAATGAATGGACAAGAACAATAATAATTAAAGCAGCAGCCATTATTAGTGCCACATAATGAAGAGGACCAAAAAGAGGGGTTCATTTACAGCAGCAAATGCTATGGAGCCCAAGTAATAACAACAGGGCAAACTCAAATGCTGTGCCAGGCACTGATCCGGGGGTGGCAGGTGTATTAGCACATTAACCTTTGGGATAACCCATGAGGTAGGTATCATTACTCTCGTTTTATTTTTTATTTAATAAAATGTTTATTTACTTATTCATTTGACTGCATTGGGTCTTAGTTGCGGCACTTGGGATCTTTGCTGCATCGTGCTGGATCTTTCCCTTTGGCGCAAGGACTCTCTAGTTGTGGCATGCGGGTTTACTTGCTCCATAGCATGCGGGGATCTTAGTTCCCGGATGAGAGATGGAACCCACGTCCCTTGCACTGCAAGGTAAATTCTTAATCACAGGGTCACCAGTGAAGTCCCTTTAAATTTTCATTTTTGCCCATATCCTGTGACACATGGGATTTTAGTTCCTTGACCAGGAATTGAACATCCACCATCTGCACTGAAAGTACAGAATCTTAACCCATGGACCGCCAGGGAAGTCCCCACTAGTCCCATTTTATAGAGAAGCAGTTGGATCCCAATCACAGAGTCAGAAAGCAATAGATGAACCAGGGTAAGGGCCCAAGCCACTTGGCTCCAAAATCTGTGCTCATAAGCACATCATTCCTGAGGAATGAAAAAATGAGCCACTTTGGGGTGAACATCTAAGGATGTGGCCCCACGTCTGACCTGGCAGGATACGTGCAGCTGGTTAGGAGTTGCTAGGAAGGCTCCGGGGACTGGAAGAACTAATATTGTTAAAATGGTCACACTACCCAAATCAATCGACAGATTTAGTGTGATCCCTATCAAATTATCCATGACATTTTCCACAGAACTAGAGCAAATAAGCCTAAAATCTACAAGAAACCACAGAAGACCCAGAATTGCTAAAGCAATCCTGAGGCAAAAGAACAAGGTTGGAGGCATAAATCTCCCAGACCCAAGACAATACTAAAAAGTTACAATAATCAAAACCGCATTGTGCAGCATTGGCGTAAAAACAGACATATGGATAAATGTGACACAATAGGGAGCCCAGAAATACACTCATATGCCTAATAGTCGATTATTCTTTGACAAAAGAGGAAGAAACATACAATGGAGAAAAGACACTCTCTTCAGCAAATGGTGTTGGGACAGCTGGACAGCTGCATGTAAATCAATGAAGTTAGAACACTCCCTCACACAATATACGAGAATAAACTCAAAATGATTTAAAGACCCAAATATAAGCATGGCACCATAAAATTCCTGGGAGAGAACATAGGCAAAACATTCTCGGACATAAATCATAGCATTATCTTCTTGCCTTATCAGTCTCCAAGGCAAAAGAAATTAAAGCAAAAACAAACAAATGGGAGCTAATCAACCTTAAAAGCTTTTGCACAGCAAAGGAAATCATAAACAAAACAAAAAGACAACCTATGTACTAGGATAAAATATTTGGAAATGCTAAGACCAACAAGGGCTTAATTTCCAAAGTATACAAACAGCTTATATAACTAAATATTAAAACACACACACACACACAATCAAACATTGGGCAGAAGACCTAAATAGACATCTCTCCAAAGAAGACATACAAATGGCCAACAGGCACAGGAAATTATTCTCTAATTATTAGAGAAAAGAAAATTGAAACCACAACGAGGTATCACCTCACACCAGTCAGAATGGCCATCATCAAAAAGTCTACAAATAAATGCTGGGAAAGGTGAGAACAAAAAGGAACTCTCCTACACAGTTGGTGGGAATGTAAATTGGTGCAGCCATTATGAAAAACAGTATGGAGTTTCCTTAAAAAACTAAAAGTAGAGTTACCAAGTAGAGATCCAGCAATCCCACTCCTGAGCATATATCTGGAAAAGATGAAAACTCAATTTGGAAAGATACATGCACCTCTACATTCATAGCAACACTATTTACAATAGCCGAGACTTGGAAGCAACCTAAGTATCTATCAACAGATGAATGGATAAGACGTGATATATATATATATATGGAATATTACTCAGCTACCAAAAAGAATAAAATATTGAAATTTGCAGCAACACAGATGGACCTAGAGATTATCATACTGAGTAAAGTAAGGCAGGAAGAGAAAAACAAATATTATTTGGTATCATATATATGTGGAATCTAAACAATAATACAAATGAATTTATTTATAAAACAGACTCACAGACATAGAAAACAAGTTTATGGTTAACAAAGGGAATGTGGGGGTGGGATAAACGAATTAGGAGTTTGGGATTAACAGATACATACCAGTCCAAACTCTGGAATTCTGAACAAATGCATGGTTCCTAATTCAAGTCATTAAAAAGCAGTAGGTGATTTGTTACACAGTAGTATGTAACTGCTACAAGGTAAAAAGCGGAATTTGAATTTCAGTGTTTGACACCAAAGGCCAAATTCTTAACCACTATAAGCCACCATCATACTCTTATTTTCCTCAGATACATACTTCTTTCTGGCCTAGATAAAGACTTAAATTGCTCAGACGGTATAAAATGCCTTTACCTTATGATGTTCTCCTTTCTTCTCTAAGCTCTGGATTCCATGTTGACAGAATCCTTAGACATAAAAGTTTCGATGCTGATTGAAACTCCAGACCTGACCTTCCTCTGACCTTGTCATGGTCTCCAAAGTGCAGAATTAAGTCAAATTGGAATTACAGAGTGGGGACAGTTCACAGGGGACATTTCATTCACCCTAATAATAAAACCTCGCTGTCCCTGGGAATTCTCTGGCAGTCCAATGGTTAGGACTGCGTGCTCCCACTGCCAAGGGCCCACATGAAATCCCTGATCAGAGATCAGGGTCCCACAGGCCATGCAACACGGCCAAACAAAACATCTATCAGGACAATTCAAGCGGGAGCATTTTCCATTCCAGGTGTGCTTTTCATGACTGAAGCTCCAAAACGCCTGACAAGCCTGTCATCTCTCCCAATATGAAGAGCTGCATCTAGTGCCCAGCCCTGGCACCTGACGTGTGCTGGAGAAGAGCCCAAGGTATGCATGTGGCGCTGTAACACCTTTTTCCAAAGGAATTGTCTGTGAAGAAGTCTTTGTAACGTTGACATTCTGTGACGCTGGTCAGGTTTCCTTAGAAACTCACAGACCATGTGAGCGGGGAGGGATGTATTGTTAGAAGGATTCAGTACGAGCTTCACCTCAGTTCACCCCACGGCCCCTTGTCTCCCAGCTGGTTAGACCAGATTCCTCTCCTGATATCCTCAGGGCAATGTGCTGGTTCTGGAAGTCAGACAAGGTCACTTGGCATCTTCTTAGTCAAAGAAAAGCACAAGGCCAGCCCAGTTTCAAAAGGTGGACAGATTCTACTTATTGAGCTGCAAAGCTTTAGGCCATATTTAATCAGCCACACTAGGCATGCGTGCATGTTAAGTTGCTTAAGGCGTGTCTGACTCTTTGGAACCCCATGGGCTGTAGCCCACCAGGCTCCTCTGTCCATGGAATTCTCCAGGAAAAATACTGGAGTGGGTAGCCATTCCTGTCTCCAGGGCATCTTTCCGACCCAGGGATCAAACCCAGGTCTCCTGCATTACAGGCAGATTCTTTACTACCTGAGTCACCCCTTACACACAGCAATTCGGTATCAGCAACAACCTTGAAATAGACATCAATGTTTATCCATTTCACTGATCAAAAAAAACTAAGGTCCAGAGAAGTAACTAGCCCAAGGTCACAGTTAGCACTCAACGAATCTATGTTTGACCTCTATACAAATAAGGAAAATTAAGTTTAGAGAGATGAAATCACTTCACTTCACTCTGATGAAGAACACAGAGCTAAACAAAGATTCACCTAAATGTCTGACTTCCTTGTCTGGGCATTTTCCTTGAATAAGCTGTGCTTTCTCAGGGAAGAATTTGCTTTAAGAGGTAGACTATTCCAGATTCTCCCAGAAAGAGGAGCCTGGCCACCAGGCAAAGAGGCAGACCAAGGCACTCAGACTTTCTTAGTGAGACAAAGCAAGAGGAGACCGACAGAGGCATCTGCTCGAGACCTGCCAAGCACAGGCCGTGCGGGCTGGGTCCCCAGTGGCACAGGTGAAGGAAGGACGGATGTGGTGAGCCTGGTTTTCCGTCGGTTTTCTTTTCTTTCTATTTTGATATGTAATGTCTTGTCAGTGGACCACATTCTGTCAGACCTCTCCACCATGACCCGCCCATCTTGGCTTAGTTTCATTGAGTTAGACAAGGCTGTGGTGAAGGGATGGAGCCAAAACAAAAACAATACCCAGTTGTGGATGTGACTGGTTATAGAAGCAAAGTCCGATGCTGTAAAGAGCAATATTGTATAGGAACCTGGAATGTCAGGTCCATGAATCAAGGCAAATTGGAAGTAGTCAAACAGGAGATGGCAAGAGTGAACATCAACATTCTAGGAATCAACGAACTAAGATGGACTGGAATGGGTGAATTTAACTCAGATGACCATTATATCTACTACTGTGGGCAAGAATCCTTTAGAAGAAATGGAGTACCCATCGTGGTCAACAAAAGAGTTCGAAATGCAGTACTTGGATGCAATCTCAAAAATGATGGAATGATCTCTGTTCATTTCCAAGGCAAACCATTCAATATCACAGTAATCTGAGTCTATGCCCCAACCAGTAACGCTGAAGAAGCTGAAGTTGAATGGTTCTGTGAAGACCTACAAGATCTTTTAGAACCAACACCCAAAAAGATGTCCTTTTCATTATAGGGGACTGGAATGAAAAAGTAGGAAGTCAAGAAACACCTGGAATAACAGGCAAATTTGGCCTTGGAATACGGAATGAAGCAGGGCGAAGACTAATAGAGTTTTGCTAAGAAAATGCACTAGTCATAGCAAACACCCTCTTCCAACAACACAAGAGAAGACTCTACACATGGACATCACCAGATGGTCAACACCAAAATCAGACTGATTATATTCTTTGCAGCCAAAGATGGAGAAGCTCTATACAGTCAGCAAAAACAAGACCAGGAGCTGACTGTGGCTCAGATCATGAACTCCTTATTGCCAAATTCAGACTTAAATTGAAGAAAGTAGGGAAAACCACTAGACCATTCAGGTATGACATAAGTCAAATCCCTTATGATTATACAGTGGAAGTGAGAAATAGATTTAAGGGCCTAGATCTGATAGATAGAGTGCCTGATGAACTATGGAATGAGGTTCATGACATTGTACAGGAGACAGGGATCAAGACCATCCCCATGGAAAAGAAATGCAAAAAAAGCAAAATGGCTGTCTGGGGAGGCCTTACAAATAGCTGAGAAAAGAAGAGAAGTGAAAAGCAAAGGAGGAAAGGAAAGATACAAGCATCGGAATGCAGAGTTCCAAAGAATAGCGAGAAGAGATAAGAAAGCCTTCCTCAGCAATCAATACAAAGAAATAGAGGAAAACAACAGAATGAGAAAGACTAGAGATCTCTTCAAGAAAATTAGAGATACCAAGGGAACATTTCATGCAAAGATGAGCTCGATAAAGGACAGAAACGGTATGGACCTAACAGAAACAGAAGATATTAAGAAGAGGTGGCAAGAATACACAGAGGAACTGTACAAAAAGATCTTCACTACCCAGATAATCACGATGGTGTGATCACTCACCTAGAGCCAGACATCCTGGAATATGAAGTCAAGTGGGCCTTAGAAAGCATCACTACAAACAAAGTTAGTGGAGGTGATGGAATTCCAGTTGAGCTATTTCAAATCCTGAAAGATGATGCTGTGAAAGTGCTGCACTCAATAAGCCAGCAAATTTGGAAAACTCAGCAGTGGCCACAGGACTGGAAAGGGTCAGTTTTTATTCCAATCCCAAAGAAAGGCAATGCCAAAGAATGCTCAAACTACTGCACAATTGCACTCATCTCACATACTAGTAAAGTAATGCTCAAAATTCTCCAAGCCAGGCTTTAGCAATATGTGAACCGTGAACTTGCAGATGTTCAAGCTGGTTTTAGAAAAGGCAGAGGAACCAGAGATCAAATTGCCAACATCCGCTGGATCATCCAAAAAGCAAGAGAGTTCCAGAAAAACATCTATTTCTGCTTTATTGACTATGCCAAAGCCTTTGACTGTGTGGATCACAATAAATTGTGGAAAATTCTGAAAAAGAAGGGAATACCAGACCACCTGACCTGCCTCTTGAGAAATTTGTATGCAGGTCAGGAAGCAACAGTTAGAACTGGACATGGAACAACAGAGTGGTTCCAAATAGGAAAAGGAGGACGTCAAGGCTGTATATTGTCACCCTGCTTATTTAACTTATATGCAGAGTACATCATGAGAAATGCTAGGCTGGAAGAAACACAAGCTGGAATCAAGATTTCCGGGAGAAATATCAATAACCTCAGATATGCAGATGACACCACCCCTTATGGCAGAAAGAGGAGCTAAAAAGCCTCTTGATGAAGGTAAAAGAGGAGAGTGCAAAGTTGGCTTAAAACTCAACATTCAGAAAATGAAGATCATGGCATCTGGTCCCATCACTTCATGGGAAATAGATGGGGAAACAGTGGAAACAGCATCAGACTTTATTTTTCTGGGCTCCAAAATCACTGCAGATGGTGACTGCAGCCATGAAATTAAAAGACACTTACTCCTTGGAAGGAAAGTTATGACCAACCTAGATAGCATATTGAAAAGCCAGAGACATTACTTTGCCAACAAAGGTCCATCTAGTCAAGGCTATGGTTTTTCCTGTGGTCATGTATGGATGTGAAAGTTGGACTGTGAAGAAAGCTGAGCGCCAAAGAATTGATGCTTTTGAACTGTAGTGTTGGAGAAGACTCTTGAGAGTCCCTTGGACTGCAAGGAGATCCAACCAGTCCATTCTGAAGATCAGCGCTGGGATTTCTTTGGAAGGAATGATGCTAGAGCTGAAACTCAGTACTTTGGCCACCTGATGCGAAGAGTTGACTCATTGGAAAAGACTCTGATGCTGGGAGGGATTGGGGGCAGGAGGAGAAGGGGACGACAGAGGATGAGATGGCTGGATGGCATCACTGACTCGATGGACGTGAGTCTGAGTGAACTCCAGGAGTTGGTGATGGACAGGGAGGCCTGGCGTGCTTCGATTCATGGGATCGCAAAGAGTCAGACACGACTGAGCGACTGAATTGAACTGAACTGAACTGTCTTGTCAGAAAAGAGGATTAGCGGCTTCTTGTCTTAAAAAGATGCAGCCATCTTTATGGGAAGCTGTGTGCAAACACAGCCAGTGTTTCACTGGGGGATTTTTGCAGATGATTCTCCTGTCCCCCTAAATCCTCAGCTGGCCAGTCTAGTCAAAGAGCAGCACCCACTCCCCTGACTGGCCCAGAACAGAGTAAAGGGCCTGGTCCAGAAATACCACCCCTCTTGTTGCTGTCCAGTCGCTCAGCTGTGTCTGACTGCGACCCTCATGGACTGCAGCATGCCAGGCTCCTCTGTCCTCCGCTGTCTCTTAGAGTTTGCTCAAATTCATGTCCACAGAGTTAGTGATGCCATCCAACCATCTCATCCTCTGCCATCCCCTTCTCTTTTGGCCTTTAATCTTTTCCAGCATCAGGCATTCCCCCTTAGGATGTTCCAATCACAGGTAGTGGGGGAATTTCCCCGTGAACCCAAGCCTACTCTGACAGAGGCAGCATCTGCAGGTTCCAGAAAAAGAAGAGGTAAGGGGGAGATGGGTCGGAGGGCCACCACTCTGGAAAGTGTCACCTGGAAGGCAGCTTGAACCCTAACCAGACTCGACATATGCTGGACTAGAAAAAGATTGAGGAACTGGCTCAGGATCCATCTAGGTGTCTGCTTGGAGGAACCTCTCCTGAGGCTTTGTCAGTCTGTGCGCTGTGATCACAGAAAATTCCATGTGAGCCTGAGTGGTTGAGGCCCTTCAAGGATGGAGTTGGGAAACACTGACTGCAGAGAAGAGGGACCCTGGTGGGGACCTTGTGGATGGAGGCAAGGCAGGATGAGCCTCACTCAGTCCAGCCTCTGAGTAACTCAGGGAGTTACCCGTTTAGCTGACGATTTTTTTTTTTTTTTATGAAATATCTCTTTTGGAGGGAGGCAGGAGCTTGGAGTTCTAGTGAGGATTGGAGTAGAGAGCAAGGTGGATGAGAATTGGCCCTGGTGGGAAGATGGCATACATGGATGCTCAGTTGTGTCCAGGCTCCACTGTCCATGGGAATCTCTAGGCAAGATTAGTGGAGTGGTTTGCCACTTCCTTCTTCAGGAGATCTTCCCAACCCAGGGATCTAACCCGAGTCTCCCAAGTCTCCTGCATTGGTAGGCAGATTCTTTACCACGGAGCCCCCCAGAAAGCCTTGGGAAGATGGCAGGATTCTGTCAAAAATCATCTGAGTGAAACGGTTTCCCTCAACAGAGCAGAAGTGCTGGTGTTGAAGACCAATGGGTCCATTAACATCTCTCCGCTTTGAGACTCTCTTCCTGCCTGTCTTCAAGCTCCTGGCACACACAGGGACCCTGGGGACCAGTGCAGGGCCAGCAAAAGTCCTCTGAAGTCTCCTCCTCTCTGAATTCACACTCAGCAACAAGAGCCCACCCCCCCTCTCTCCAAGCCTCCACTTACAGGCATTTCTTCAATGCATCCAGGCCCTGTCGACACACATCCTTCATTCCCCTTTGGTACCCTGGGTGCAGGGAAGTGAAGTTATCTCAGGCTCAGCAAGAGGCTCCTGTCTCTCCTTCCTCTCCCTCTCCTCCTCCCCCTCATCTGTCTCTCTCAATTTTTCAACCTTTGCCATCACCCCATCCTCCCCAGCATTGGCCTCCCCTCCAGTGTTGTCTTCATGGGCCCTTGACTGCATCTCCTTCTGCCCTCCCTGTAAGCACGACTCTGAGATTTCATGCCTCCGGGGGAGGATTCAGTCCGTGATATGTCCGCAGAGGCCTCCTGCCTTTGTGTTTGGGCTCTGGTCAGGTCAACTTATTTCTGTCTTTCCCCTTTGAGTCCCTACAGCAGGTTGGAGCTTTGGCACCTTGGCACCCTGGGAGCTGGTAGATTGCAAACCTTCCCAGGGTGGCCCCAGGAGGTCGAGTGGCTTTGAGTGTCCTGGAGGTGTGGAGTCCCAGCAGATACCAGATTTAATTCTAACTCCCAGATTCTCTCCAAATCTCCAGCAAAGTCTTGGAGTCTCCAAAGTATAACTCAGACAAGAATGACCCTCTTCAAATACAGTGACGAGGGAAGAAAGGACCTCGGTGCGCGTGATGGCTGAAACAGCACTTCTGTACTCGAACTTGGTCATCGTGAACCAGTTCACCATCAAGGACTGTGATTTTGGAAAAGCTGAGTGATTCACTTCGTTAAAAGAGGCACTATGACACCCAGCTCACTGTTTCCTACGCCACCCCAGTGCTTTCTCCAGTGCCCCGGGAGGGCTTCCAAAGATGCTTGCAGATTGAAAGCATGATCTCACCCTCTCGTGGGGCGACCACCATCCTGCTGCCCACAGGAAAAGGATCTAGAAGCTTCCTGTGGTAGAGAAATCATCTGACGGTCATCTTTTAGTTTGCGTTCCTTAAGTCCTCACGGTGGGGATAGACTGTATTCGCTGTTGACATTTTACTGCAAAAATATCCATAACCTCCCTCCCAGAAAATCAAACACCGCTTTACATCTTGGAGAAGCAGCATGATTTAAAACTCCCCAGAGCGGAGCCAGGCGGATTGACTCATAGCCTCTCTTCGGAGGCGAGCCTGACATATGCTGTACACGTGTGCCAGTGTAGACCTAGCCAGATTCTGAGAGGGGCCCACTCAGGAGAAAAATCTTTATTTTTACCCTCTGCCAAAAATGGAACCTCACCCCAATTCTTCCTCATAAATAGCACACCCAGAAGCCTTGCCCTTTCAGAAAGCAGCTTAGAAGCACCCATCTAAATTAAACCACAGAAGGACCACTGGGGTTTATAGAAATCAAATTAGACTCATTACCTAAAAATGAAAGGACCCAGCCTTCTAAAAATACAGTAGTGTTTATTCCTAGGCAGGCCCCCGTGTTTGCATACTTTTAATTGTTTTCAGAGCTGAAGCTCTAATACTCTGGCCACCTGATGCGAAGAGCTGGCTCATTGGAAAAGACCCTGATGCTGGGAAAGATTGAGGGCAGGAGAAGAAGGGAACAACAGAGGATGAGATGGCTGGATGGCATCATCAACTCAATGGACATGAGTTTGAGGAGATAGTGAAGGATAGGAAAGCCTGGCATGCTGCAGTCCATGGGGTCTCAGGGAGTTGGACACAACTGAGCAACTGAACACAATTGTTTTCAGAAGCTACACCTTTTAAAAGATATTCTAAGTCCTGATCACAGAGGATCTGTTTCTCAGTGAGGTTTAAGGTAACTAATAACTTGGTACACTTTAGGGAAAGTTGAAGGAGACACTTCCTGAAAGCTGAAAAGACACGGGTGTGTGGTGATTGAGAAGTCTGGGGGTGAATTTTTGTTGATATTTTTAAAGGCAACTGGAGAGTTAACAGCTATTTGAAGCAGCCTTGAGAGTAAGATTCAGTCATTGCAAGGAACTAGCTTGGTGAACATAACAATGCTTTCTATTAATACTATTGTCCCAAGACACATGAAAAATGGCAGGAAAACATCTCAGTCGCTCCCTTGGGACTAGAGAACTTGATTGATCATTGGGGAAGCTGAGGCTATCTTAGTTGAAGCTTTTTTTCCCAACATTATGGAACAAATGTGAGTCTGTGGTTGTGGTTCCTTGCCACAGACTCATCAGGTATGAATGAATCTCAGTGGGATAAAAACTGGCTCTCCCCTGAGCCCAATTCTGGGGCGAGTGACCTTTGCTGGCCTTTAGGCTGAGATCGGTATACTATGGGGGCTTCCCTCAGTGGTTCAGTGGTAAAGAGCCCAGCTGCCAATGCAGGATATGCAAGGTTCAATCCCTGGCCGGGGAAGATCCCATGGAGGAGGAAATGGCAAGCTTCTCTAGTATCCTTTCTGGGAAGTCCCATGGACAGAGAAGCGTAGCAGGCTACAGTCCAGAGGGGTCTCAAAGAATCAGACTGAGCACAGGCAAAAATGGGGAAGGGATGCTGGTGTCTGTTTTGACCCCAGTGGGAAGCATCTTAAGGATGTTTCTCCCTCCATGGTCACTGAAATCTATTCTGTCTTCTTGTTTGCGGAGGTTTTCATCCTGAATTTCCCTGGACAGATCTTTTTTCCTGTTGGATCACATCTAGTCTTATGTCCCCATGGTGTGTAGAAATGCTCCCCCTCCCCTCCCACAACCAGAAAGTGTGTCCATGTCCTAATTCCCAGCCTTTCAATATGACCTTACTGGGGGAAAGGGTCTTTGCAGATGTAGTTAAGTAAGGATTTTGAGATGAGATTGTCTGGTGGGCCCTCAACACCATTGCAAGTGTCCTTATAAGACACTTCCACAAGAAGGGGGATTCGCAACAGAAGGGAAGATGGTGGTGGGAGGTGGAAACAGAGAAGGGAGGGATGTGGCCACAAGCCAAGAAAAGTCTGCAGTCACCAGAAGCCAGAAGAGACTCTTCCCTGGAACCTCCACAGGCTCTGCTGACAGCTTGATTTCAGACTCTTGGCCTCCAGAAAAACAAGAAAAAAAACCTCTGTTGTTGTAAGTCACCAAGTCCATGGTTGTTTGTTATAGCAGCCACAGCAAACTAGCACAGTCTCCATTCTGGCTGAACTAGGATGCTCAAACTCTGATTCCACCGAGGCTGGCTGTCCTGTTTCGTCATCTTCAGACAAATATTTGTGGAGTGCTAAATGAAGATCATGGCATCCGGTCCCATCACTTCATGGGAAATAGATGGGGAAACAGTGGAAACAGTGTCAGACTTTATTTTTCTGGGCTCCAAAATCACTACAGATGGTGACTGCAGCCATAAAATTAAAAGACGCTTACTCCTTGGAAGGAAAGTTATGACCAACCTAGATAGCATGTTCAAAAGCAGAGACATTACTTTGCCAACAGAGGTTCGTCTAGTCAAGGCTATGGTTTTTCCTGTGGTCATGTATGGATGTGAGAGTTGGACTGTGAAGAAGGCTGAGCGCCGAAGAATAGATGCTTTTGAACTGTGGTGTTGGAGAAGACTCTTGAGAGTCCCTTGGACTGCAAGGAGATCCAGCCAGTCCATTCTGAAGGAGATCAGCTCTGGGATTTCTTTGGAAGGAATGATGCTAAAGCTGAAATTCCAGTACTTTGGCCACCTCATGTGAAGAGTTGACTCACTGGAAAAGACTCTGATGCTGGGAGGGATTGGGAGCAGGAGGAGAAGGGGACGACAGAGGATGAGATGGCTGGATGGCATCACTGACTCGATGGACGTGAACTCCAGGAGTTGGTGATGGACAGGAGGCCTGGCATGCTGCGATTCATGGGATCGAAAAGAGTCGGACATGACTGAGCGACTGATCTGATCCGAACATGCTGACACTAGGGTTCCCCAGGTGGTGCAGTGGTAAAGAACCCACCTGCCAATGCAGGAGACACGGGTTTGATCCCTGGGTCGGGAAGATCCCCTGGAAGAGGAAATGGCACCCCACTCTAGTCTTCATGGCTGGGAAACCCCCTGGACAGAGGAGCCTGGCAGGCTACAGCCCACGGGGTCACAAAGAGTTAGACACGACTGCGCAACTGAGCACACACACACACATGCTAACAATAAGAGAGGTGCTGAGGTGTGACAGTGAGCAAAGAGACACGAGCAAAGGGAGCAAAGGGACATCTTCTAGTGGCTCCAGCAGTTTATGGCGGAGGAGATGGTCAGCAAGCAAATAACCACATAGATATCATTGCAGTGTGTGTCATTGCCATGAGGGCAAGAGCACAGGGCATGTGGCAGGTGAGGACATAGTAACAGTCTCTTGTGGAGTGAGGGAGTGAGGTTTAGACAGAGATCTGGGTTCCAATAGGGGAAGGAGTTTTCCAGCTGCAAGGAACAGTCTTTAGGAAGGGACTTCAGGATGCAGAGGCTTTGGAAGCTTTCAAGCATTACCTAAAGGCTGATGCTGAAACTCCAGTACTTTGGCCACCTGATATGAAGAGCCAACTCACTGGAAAAGACCCTGATGCTGGGGTACATTGAGGGCAGGAGAAGAAGGGGGCGACTGAGGATGACATGGTTGCATGGCATCACCGACTCAATGGACATGAGTTTGAGCAAGCTCCAGGAGACAGTGAAGGGCAGGGAAGCCTGGAGTGCTGCAGTCCCTGGAATGGCAAAGACTTGGACACGACTTAGTGACTAAACAACAACAAAAAAACAGAAAGGAAGACGGGCATTGGGTTGGGGGTCAGAGGGAAGGCAGCCCTCACAGGCCTTAGGGTTCAAGTCTAAGAATCTCTGTCCTACAAGGTTGTGTTAGTGTCAGGTACACAGCGATTCAGTGATTCAGGTATATACATACATATGTATGGACATATGCTTTTTCACGGAGAAGGCAATGGCACCCCACTCCAGTACTCTTGCCTGGAAAATCCCATGGATGGAGGAGCCTGGTGGGCTGCAGTCCATGGGGTCGCTAAGAGTCGGACACGACTGAGCGACTTCACTTTAACTTTTCACTTTCATGCATTGGAGAAGGAAATGGCAACCCACTCCAGTGTTCTTGCCTGGAGAATCCCAGGGACGGGGAGCCTGGTGGGCTGCCATCTATGGGGTCGCACAGAGTCGAATACAACTGAAGTGACTTAGCAGCAGCAGTATGCTTTTTCAGATTCTCTTGAATTATAGTTTATTACAAGATATTTAGTCCAGTTCCCTGTGCTATACGGTAGGTCCTTGTTGTTGACCTGTTACATATATTAGTATATATACGTTAATCCCAAAGTTCTAATTTATCTCTCCCACCATTTCCTCTTTGGTAACCATAAGTTTGTTTTATCTATGAGTCTGTTTCTGTTCTATAAATTATTTCATTTGTATCTTTTTTTTTTTTTAAGATTCCACATATAACCAATGTCATGGGCTTCCCCAGAGGTTCAGCAGTAAAGAATCTGCCTGCTATGCAGGAGCCACAGGAGACACGGATTTGATGCCTGGGTCAGGAAGATCCCCTGGAGGAGAGAATGGCAACCCACTCCAGTATTCTGCCTGGAGAATCCCCAAAGACACAGGAGCTTGGAAGGCTACAGTCCATAGGGTCACAAAGAGTTGGACATGACTGAAGAGACTTAGCACACATGCACAAATAAGCAATATCACATGATATGTATCTTTGTCTGGCTTGCTTTACTTGGTGTGATAATCTCTAGGTCCATTCGAGTGTTTGACAGACATTATTTCATTCCTTTTTATGGCTGAGTAATATTCTGCTGTGTATATATGTGTGACACCTCATCTTTATCCATTCGTGTGTCTGGTCACTTTGCATGTCTTGGTTATTGTAATAGTGCTGCCATAAACACTGGGGAGCATGTATCTTGATGAAGCTTAATATTCGAGGACTGGCACTTGAAATCAAGCCGGACGGGCCAGAGAGAGGAGAGTGTGTGTCCCAGAATAGCCAGAAATGTCCCTCTTCTCTAGTCTTCCTGATGAGACATCCTGTAGAGCAGAGGTCAGCAGCATTTGGCTTTCCAGGCTAAACGGTTTCAGTCTATCCTCAGCTATGGTGATGGAGCATGACAGCAGCCTTAGATGATACACAAATGAACATGTGTGGCTGTGTTCCAATATCGTTTATTTATAAAAACAAGCAGGGAGCAGATGTTGCCCATGGGAGTAGTTTGCTGACCCTTACTTTAGCATAACACTCTGGTCTCTTTCCTTCTTAACCCTCCCCTTGGGGAGGTGTTGGGATCAATGGATGTGTTTTACTGGAGAACTCAGGTGACCCCATCTTTGGGTGGCTCTGCTGGACCGCAGGAAGCTCCGGGATGCTGAAAGTCACACGGGGCAAGACATGCTGTTGATTCCTGAAGCCCTTCCGTGTGGCCACTAACAGCCCTGGTCTGACTGCATGCTGGGGCAAAGGAGTCTCAGAACCACTTGGCTAAGAGAACTAACCATGGTGTCCAAACCCAGTTTTACCAGAAATGAAAGTGATGTTATAACTCCCTCTGCCTGATACCATCTCTTATCGCAATTGCTCCGAACTTGGGAGCCGCGCCCCCTGGCCAACCCTGACAGGAGAAGTGTGTATTTCTCAGTTCAACTGTCTATGAGGTTGGGTCGCTTTGGGTTGAAAGTTTACAACTCTTACAGGCAGCCTCGGGCTTCCCGAGTAGGTAAAGAATCTGCCTACAGGAGACCTGGGTTCATTTCCTGGATCAGGAAGATCCCTTGAAGAAGGGAATGGCTACCCATTCCAGTATTCTTGCCTGAAGAATCCCATGGATAGAGGAGTCCGGTGGGCTACAGTCCAGGGGATCACAAAGAGTCGGACATGACTGAGAGACTAGCACTTCACAAAGGCAACCTCAGGCAGAATGTGGTTACCGTGGAGTCTGGTTGTATCTGTTTTCTCTTCTGGTTAATGAAAAAATGTGAACACCTTGCTGGTAAGTAATGCACATCATGACTGTTGACGTCAGTGGCGGTTGGGAAGCGGAGTTGGGGCTGGAGATTGTGTAGGGGCCTGTGTTCCCTCTTCTTTCTGCCTCGCTTTCAGAGGCCTGACCTCACTCAACAGCAGCATTAGATTTGTACCCGTTGAACAAAGATTGCACATTCTTCAGTATTATCATGAGAAAATACAGACACGCAAAGGAGGAGGGAATAAAAACCACCTCCACTCCCCACCCAGAGATAGTGATTAGTAATAGTTTGGTGTGCATTTTTCCAGATGCAAAAATGAGATCATAGTGTCCATATTGTTTTGTGACCTTCTTCTGGCACTTAAAATATCATAAATAACCTTCCGTGATCCAGAGTAAGAATGTACATCATGGCTTTCCATTGTGATGGGATTCATTGATTTAATCCTCTCTTATTGCCCATGTAGATGGTTTCCAAGCTCTCTCAGTAAAATCAGTGTTGCAGTGAACACTTATAAAGAGCTGAGGGAGCACTCCCTTAATTATTTACATAAGCTGAGTTCCAAGAAGACAATCGTGCCTGTAAAGATATTTTTTGGAAAATCACACATTTCATTTCCTTCTAAAAGGACCTAGGCTTGATGTGTTTACTTAGAGAGGAAGAGTAAGTTTATGTCTGCTTTTAGAAGCTTAGCTCCAGCGGTCCCTGGCTTCTGTGGTCTAGAGGGTGAGAGCCTCAAGAATCCCCTAACCGCAGAAAGTTATGTTAGCTTGGAGGTTCTGCCTCCCGTTCCTCCCCTTGGAGGTGGGACCTTGAAAATACTCAGTGGAGTGGCGACACCAACAAAATGGGAAGATGGGGAAACTGGACAAGGTCCAGCCATTTGGAAGAAGGTGAGCTGAGAACACCCTGCATCTCTGGGGACAGGTGGCCTGCATTGGGGGGAGTGGGTGCCTCTCAAGCTTCCTCCTTTTTTCCTCCATATTTTAAACTCTGGCTTAGCAATTTTCCCATAGGAACTGGGGAAAACTTCTCGGGAGACCTCCTCAGGTGCTCAGAACTAATAGGAGCAGGAGACAGAGGGGAGGGACAGAAACCTGGCTCTAGGGTCTAAGGGGGACTGATATGGACCCCAAAGTGTCCTTCTGAACTGCCCAGTCTACTCAGAAGGTCAGGAAAGAGCTAGACTAGGGTCAGAGAACCTGCCAGGAATGAGGAGTATGCCTTTGCCTCAGTCTCCCTGGATAACTTCTCAGGCCATATGAGAGGCAATGGGCAGGCTTCAGTACCCATCACAGAGCAGAAAGTGTTAGTTGCTCAGTCGTATCCGACTCTTTTCGACCCCATGGACTGTAGCCCGCCAGGCTCCTCTGCCCACGGAATTCTCCAGGCAAGAATAGTGGAGTGGGTAGCCATTCCCTTCTCGGGGATCTTTCCGACCCAGGGACCGAACTTGGGTGTCCTACATTGCAGGCAGATTCTTTAGAGTCTGAGCCACTGGGAAGCCCCATCACAGAGCAGAGGGCTCCCTAAAAGGGGTCATCTCTCAAATCACCCCCTAAGCCCCGCATCACCTAAGATGCTCTTGCGGTGGCTCGTAGCACCACTGTGCACCTCGCTCAAAGACGCAGGCGCTTTGACCCCAGAGGCGCTGACTCAATAAGTCCAGGACAGAGCCCCCAAGCTCGGTAAAATTTCCAAAAGGGTTAAAAACCTCTGAGCAATCTCTTTAGACCACATTGTGGGCTACTCATGATCAGACAGGTCAGAATGCAGGGAACGACTATAGGCTTTGGAACTGGCTGATCAGTTTAAGGTCTGGAGAATGGGAGTAATAATGTGTACCTCTGGAAGTCTACCAGCACAGTGTATGTACTCAGTGGATGGCAGCTCAAGAAGCTGAGGAGTAATTACTTGCATAAAAGGCAAGGGGAAGGACTTCCTCGGTGGTCCAGTGATTAAGAATCCTCCCGCCAATGCAGGGGACACGGTTTCGATCCCTGGTCTGGGAAGATCCCATATGCCACAAGGCAAGTCAGTCCACGCACTACAACTACTGAGTCCACGCTCTAGAACCCGTGACCACAACTACGGAACTTGAGGGCTGCAACTACTGAACTCAAGCCTGTGCTCTGCAGCGAGAGAAGCCAGCGCAACGAGAAGCCTGTGCACCGTTACTAGAGCCCCTGCTCGCCCAGCTAGAGAAAGCTCGTCCACAGCAACAAAGACCCACTGCAACCAGAGTAATAATAATAATAGATTGAAAAAATATAAAGGCAGTGAGAGAGCAAGAGTGAGATAAACGAGGGTGACATCAGTTAGTTTCATTTGCTCATCAAAACTGACCTGAGCTTTGGCATCAAAGGAGATCTTGAACTATTTGGTTTGCGAAACAAAAGACTTAGATCTCAGTGCTGAGTCCAGAATGCCTGTTTGTACCAGTGTGCTGTGCAAATCATGTCAGGATGGAATGGCCATTTATTTCGCTTTATCTTTCCATCCTGGCCTGCTTTAGAGTGGGGGCCTAGGATCTGCTTTGTGTTAAAAATGATCTCTCTGGAGAGAGCATAATCTGCTATTATTGTGTCTTATAGTGGAGGCCAAGTGCTTTCCCATAGTCTAAACCCAAATCTGACTTTCCACACTGGTTCCATTTTGCAACAGCAATTGGCCAAAAAGGAAGAAACAAAGTTTCCAAAAGGTCTCAGGTGTTTCCTCCTGCACCTTTAGGAGGATCGCTTTGTCTAACACACAAGGATTCCAGTTCCACATATGGCTCAGAGTCAGGTCTTCCCACGGTGGTTTTCAAGATCTCCTGAAAACTTAGATGTTGTACAAACAATCCGTGGTAATTCAAGCATTCTTTCTTTCTAAGATCACTTTACACTTCAAGAATCTGGTCTCTTTTTTGTTCTTTTTTTTTCGTTGATCCTTACTTGGCACTTCACACTTGGAACTTCGACTGGAAGGTTCTTTGTCCCCTTCCCCCAAAATTAACGACGTGAGGGGAAACTTTTAGGTGCACTAAGGGAGATGGAATTAAAAGAGGCGTGCGCAGTGGCCTTCTGCGAGACAATCACCCTTTGAATGCGTGGCTGCTCACTCTGCCTAAATCTGTCTGCTTTGCAAGTTTGGGTTCCGTGCATTAGCGTTTCTTAAAATAGGACTCACAGTTGAACCTCATTCAGGCTCTGAGATAAAGCCTGGAGCTGGGTCTGCAGGGAGCCGTGTGGCCAAGCTGGTGTGTGGTGATGACGTCCAGAGTCTCATGCTGGGCTCTAAATCACAGCTCAAACCCCAGAGCTAAAAGCATCATTCCTCTCTGGCACTTTCAATTTAAAAGCCACGCTATATTTTTGTTTCCAATTATAGAAGGAGCAAAATGAAAGCATCTGGAACTCATTATTGCCCCTTTATTCCTCACCGTAACTTTGCGAAAGCAAAATAAGCTCTCTCAAAAAGGCACAGGAAAAGAGAGGAAGCATTGCCTCCAGAACTAAGCCCTCACACCCCGGCCCCGATCCCACGTGCATCCCCGTGACCACATTGCAAACACATGGAGTGTGGGATTTATGATGGAAACCTTGACAGCTCGTCAGCTCCTGCTGGGAGGAAGCTCAAGGGAGCCCGGGAGTCACCCGGCTTCTCAGAATGCTTGGCTCCCTCTGTCTGGCCACTCCTGATGTCCAAGACTTGACCCGCAGCCCAAGAACCCAAGCCCCTAAGATCAGGCCTTCTCCCAACACATCTGCATGAATTGCAAGGATCCTGGTTCCAGGAAAAACAAGCTTCCAGTGGACATTATGAAGAAACCAACTTGGAGAGCGTGCAAGCTCCCATGGCCTTTAGTGCCATGCAAAAAGAAATGGATACATGACTCCCCGTGATGATTAAGACTCAACTCAAACTCCTGGGCATGCCACCCAAGGCCTTTCTGGCCTGTTCCCTACCACTGCCCTGGGTTAGCTACCACTCATTCTCTTTGAGCATGCTGTCTTCTGCCAGAGGATCATTTATTTCTCCAAACACACCATGAACGTTGATGTCTTGGCTCATGCAGTTCCCACATCTCCAGAGCCCCTCCTCAGTCTATTTCCAAGCATAGTAAACTTTGACCCACTCTTTTTTTTTTTTAACCTTTAAAAAAGAATTAATTCATTTGGTCCATTTTTCTGGATCTAGCATCTTTTAATTTCATGGCTGCAGTTACCATTTGCAGTGCTGTCACTATTTCCATTGTTTCCCTCCATTTGCCATGAAGTGATAGGACTGACATGATCTTCACTTTTTCACTCTCCTCACCTTCATTAAGAGGCTCATTTTTAGTACTCTTGCCTCCGAAAATCCCATGGATGGATCAGCAGTCCATGGGGTCACTTTGAGCCCACATCCCTGCAGTGAATCTGTCTTGACGCTCATCATTAGCTTCAGCCACATCTGCGTATCAGGTCCCGGCAATCCCAGAGCCCCAATTTGCAAGTATGTAACTGTTGACCTGCATTATCTCAGGACTACTATTCCCATCTCTTGAAGAATTTTCCAGACTTTTTTTTTTTAACATCAAAAGGCTTTAAAAAAAAAAAATTAATTCATGACCAATAAATGTTGGCATGATCTCTGGATCCTCTGCCTTTTCTAAATCCAGCTTGAACATCTGGAACTTCTTGGTTCACGTCTAGGAACATTCTTTGGCATTGGAATGAAATCTTTGGCATCCCAATTCCACCTTTCCCAATCACTGCTGAGTTTTCCAAATTTGCTGAGTGCAGCACTTTCAGGGTTTGAAAGAGCTCAGCTGGATCTATCTCCCCACCAGGGATCAAACCCATTTTGACCATGCCCTGCGGCATGCTGGATCTTAGTTCCCCCACCAGGGATCAAACCCACATCCCTGCAGTGGAAGAAGAGAGTTTTAACCACTAGACCGCCAGGGAAGTCTCAACTCCCACCCACTCTTGAAAAGTCACTTCAAATAGTGCCTTCCTTCAAAATGCACTCAAACTAGTCACTGACCTCCAACTATTTTCTAAATGTGATTGTGGCTACTGGGTCTACAGTGGACAAGAAGATGTGGTCCATGCCCTTAAAGAACTTAGAGAGAAGGCCCCGTTCAATTTAGTTTATTTTTAACCAATGCCTGAGATGCATCTGGCACTGCCGGGTGGTGTCAGTTTCCATGGCTGCTGTAACAAATGATCGCAGACTTTGTGGTCGTTTAGTCGCTGAGTAGTGTCCAACTCTTTGCAACACCATGGACTGTAGCCCACCAGGCTCCTCTGTCCATGGGAGTTCCCAGGCAAAAATATTGAAGTGAGCTGCTATTTCCTTCTCCAGGGGATCTTCCTGACCCAGGGATCGAACCCACATCTTCTGCATTGGCGAGCAGATCCTTTACTCCTGAGTCACCAGGGAACAAAAGGATTATCTGAGAATTTTGTAGGCTAGAAATCCAACATGGGTTACCCGTCAAAAATCAAGGCTGCATGGACTTCTGGAGAGTTTGTTTTCCTGCCTCTTCCAGGTTCTAGAGGCCACAGGGTTTCCTTGGCTCATGGCCCCTTCCTTCATCTTTACAGGCAGCCATAACCATAGAGTCCTTTTAACATCAAATCATGCTCACTCTCTTCCTCCCCCTTTTCTGCTTTTAAGGTCCTTTCTGATTTCACTGGCCCCTCCACATCATCCAGCATAATTTCTTTTTTATAAAACCAGCTGATGAGCAAATTGAATTTCTTCCACAATCTTAACATCTCTTCACCTTGCAAAGTGAGCTTCCCAGGGGACGCTAGTGGTAAAGAACTTCTACCAACTCGGGAGACATAAGAGACATAGGTTCGATCCCTGGGTTGGGAAGATCCCCTGGATGAGGGCATGGCAACCCACTCTAGCATTCTTGTCTGGAGAATCTCATGGACAGAGCAGCCTGCCAAGCTACAGTCCACAAGGTCGCAGAGTCAGACAGGACTGAAGCGACTTAGCCCACACCTTATAATGTAATATATTCACAGGTTCCAACTAGGATGTGGACATCTTTGGAAGGAGGCTACTATTTTGACTATCACAGAGAATAAAGTGCTAAAGTGGATGCTGGAACTCCCTCAAGGAAACTTCTCTTTTCTTTTTTTTAATATCTACAGCTTTTAAAAGAATATTTATTTGTTTGTTTAGCTGCTCTGGGTCTTAGTTGTGGCATGTGGGATCTAGTTCCTGGACGAGGGATCAAACCCAGGAACCGTGCACTGGGAGTGTGGAGTCTCAGCCACTGGACCACCAGGGAAGTCCCTCAGGGAAACTTTTCTGCAAAGCCTTCCTTATAAACACAGGCAGGAATTTTTATTTTTTTTAAGTTAATACTTTTCTTTCTTTTTCTTTTTTTGGCCAAGCCATGCTGCTTGCAAGATCTTAGTTCCCCGACTAGGGATGGAACCCCAGCCCTTGGCAATGAGAGCAGCAGACCCAACCACTGGACGACCAGGGAATTCCCCCATAGACAGGCCTCATAACAGGATTCATCCTGTTACACTTTTTGCACTCTGTGTGTGCGTTAAGTTGCATCAGTCGTGTCTGACTCTTTGCAGCCCTACAGACTGTAGCCTGCCAGGCTCCTCTGTCCCTGGGATTCTCCAGGCAAGAATATTGGAGTGGGTTGCCATGCCCTCCTCCAGGGGATCTTTCCCAGGGATTTAACCCACATCTCTTATGTCTCCTGCATTGGCAGGAAGTTCTTTACCACTAGTGCCACCTGGGAAGCTCTTTGCACTTCATAAATATATTTTTAACAACATTTAACTTGCTTAAAGCAGTGTTTCCCAGAGTGTGGAACATATAACACTTGGTATTTTGCATTTAGTCATTTTGTACTTTAATAATCATGTATTTTTTAATGTGAATTTGAAAAGCATTAGTAGCATAGCCATATAAGTAGTATATATCCATGTAAGTAGTATATATAGGTTACATAACCTTCCTTTTTAAATGGAATTGATTTAAGATTTTAAAGAGTGAAACAAAATATGAATTAATAGTATATGTTGTATGCGCCAAGGCAAAAAGAAAAAAAAAAACAGTGAGAGTAGTACTTGAATGACTACAACATAAGAAAACCTCTCTTAGAGTTAATACTTTCCAGAGAAACTCTGAGTTTCCTGAGGGCACCTTCTAATGAGAAGGTTAAAATAATATTAGAGTAATCTTCTCATTATTGTATCCCTGGCTTCTAGCAAAATTCTCAGCACAAAATAGGTGCTCAACAAATATTTGTAGAATCTACAAATAACTGATTAAATGACTAACCTCTGTGTTTTCTTCACTCCTTGAGGACAGGAACTGTGCTTATTAATTTTTATATTTCTGGGACCTAGTACCCGCAACATCACTGTGCTCAAATGTTTATTCAATAAATGAATGAGCAGGCTCAAATCGTGAATTTGAATTGTGATTCATTTTTATTACTTCTAGAGTAATTCCACACTGCGGAAATGTAGCTAAAGTAACGATTGAATACTCACAACCCTCTGTTTTAATGATTTTATTGTAATGGGGCTTTCTATGATGTGCACTCTGTAGGAAAAAAAGATGAGGTTGTAAATGCTGAAAATTAACTGTAACTGAGGCCCACATTCTTGGTAGAGGATTAACAATAGAAAATGACTCCAAGCATAGGAGGGTGGATGTTGATATGTACTCATAAGACTCCCAGCTTTCCCCTCTTTCTTCCCTGGTCTAATTATATATTTTTTATAATTTTCCTGGTCTTGCAGCATGTGGGTTCTTAGTCCCCTGACCAGGGATCAAACCCACACCCCTTTGCATTGGAAGTGTAGAGTCTTAACCACTTCCCCACACTGGACCACTGGGGAAGTCCCCCTGGGTCTTCTTATAACAGTGTTTTGATTTAGTGGATATTTCCTAAATTACAAGTAATTCATGCATTCAGCATTGTAGCAAGCCCATTGCATGCAACATTATGCAGTATGTGAAGGACACAAAAAATGAATAAAACCCAGTTACTTACTTTGACAAGCTTACAATTTAGTAGGGGAGTAACTCACACGTAGATCCATTCTTGTCATGCAATTAAAATAGTTTTACCAGGGACTTTCCTGGTGGTCCTGTGCTGAAGAGTCACACAGCAGACTCAGGTTCAATCACCGGTCCAGGAACTAAGATGCCACGTGCCACAGGGAAACTAAACATGTGCACCACCACTAGAGAGTGCCACCAGCCACAAAGCAGGCCCAGCACAGCCAAAATAAAACAAACAAACAAGCAAGCCAAGAGCTCTACCAGGAAAGACCACAGGGCATGGGAGCATTGAAAGTGAGCGTACAGTCTGAGGTCAGCCAAACTATGATGCTGAAACAAAGAAAGCAAAACGTCAATCAACTCTGTGAAAGAGTGTTACAGAATCCAGAATTCCACAACAGAATTTATTATCCAGAGTATTAAAAAAAAAAACAACAACTACTCAACAAATGAAGGACCAAGGAAAGGTCACCCAATGGCTTTTGAACTACATTCACTGACTTGGACTTCCCTGGTGGCTCAGACGGTAACTCGTCGATCCCTGGGTTGGGAAGATCCCCTGGAGAAGGAAATGGCAATCCACTCTAGTACTATTGCCTGGAAAATCCCATGGACAGAGGAGCCTGGTAGGCTACAGTCCATGGGGTTGCAAAGAGTCAGACATGACTGAGCGACTTCACTTCATTTCACTTCATTGACTTGAAGAAAAACAGAACCAGAAATCATTCAAAGGAGCCAAACTATGGGAGAGGGAGAGGGTGGGAAGATTTGGGAGAATGGCATTGAAACATGTAAAATATCATGTATGAAACGAGATGCCAGTCCAGGTTTGATGCACGATACTGGATGCTTGGGGCTGGTGCACTGGGACGACCCAGAGGGATGGTATGGGGAGGGAGGAGGGAGGAGGGTTCAGGATAGGGAGCACATCTATACCTGTGATGGATTCACTTTGATATTTGGCAAAACTAATACAATTATGTAAAGTTTAAAAATAAAATAAAATTTTAAAAAAAAGATACAATCAAAAAAAGTAAAAAATATAAATTTAAAAAAAAAAAAAAAGAGCCAAACAGAAATTCTGGAATTGAAAAACACATGGCCTGAAATGAAAAGCTCACTGTATGTCCTTGAAAGCAGAATGGAGACAATAGTCAATGAACTTGAAAATAGGTCCATAGAGATTGTTCAGTTAAAAAAGAAAAGATTGAAAATTAGCAGGAACCAGTTTTAAGATATCAAAGGTATATCAAAATACATGTAATTGGAGTCTCAGGAAAGATGAGAGAAATTGGAGTGAAAAAAAAATGTTTTAATAAATAATGGATGATATTTCCCCAAATTTGGTGAAAGACATAAATCTACAAATTTAAAGAAGCTATAAATATGATGAAAACCATACCTAGGCACATCATAGCTATATGCCAAAAATACAAATAAAGAGAAAAATTTTTAAGTAGCCAGAAGAAAATGACACATTACATACAAGGGAGCAAAGATTTGAATAAAATCTGATTTCCCATCAAAAACTCCGGAGACTTTGTATATCCTCTTTAAGGGAGAAGTTACCATTTTTTTTTAATGTACATGGATAGTTGTTCATCATGTTAGGTGGAAGCATTATTTTTCTACTGCCCTTATTTGAAAGTAATGGTTTAAAAAGGTGTATGTAGTTGCCAAGTTAGTAAAAACTATGCTAGATTGTTCTGTGGACAACTTGGTTAAATTGGAAATTCCGTCTTGAGAATTCTCTTCCCTAGATGGTTCTTGGTTAAAATTGGTTCCAGAATTCTCTTCCCTGGATGGTTCTTGGTTAAAGGGGGAATTTGAAAGAAGATTTGAGAGGCTAAAGTGAAGCAGCACAATTACCTTCTGAACAGCGTCACTGGATACAGAAACAGCAAATACAGAGATGCCCCAGGGATCTCAGCTTGTCCTTGCTTCCTCTGCTCCACATCCAGCTCATGTCCTGGAATGTAGATCCCGATGACCAAGGCTCACTGCCAGATGCACTCAGGCAGCCTTCCGTGGACACCTCCAGAAGCTCCCTGCTCTTGGCCCCTCTCTAGTGGCTGGATATAACAGGCCTCTTATATTCCCCTGAAAGCTCCAACTTGTCCACTCTCACCAGTGCTTCAGGAAGACTGGCTAACAACTTCATTGATAATCCTCTAAGTTGCCAGACTGTCACTTTTCCAGTCCACCTCCCCCTTACCTGCGCCATTGGCTCAGAAAATAAAGAATCTGCCTGCAATGCGGGAGACCCAGGTTTGATCCCTGGGTCAGAAAGATCCCCTGGAGAAGGGAATGGCAACCCACTCTACTATTCTTGCCTGGAGAATCCCATGGAGAGAGGAGCCTGGTGTACTACAGTCCATGGGGTCACAAAGGATAGACATGACTGAGCGACTAACACTTTCACCTCTACGCTCCCCCCACCATTGTGTAATATCTAATTTCTGAAATCAGTCCTTTATCTCATAACATTCATAGCAGTTCCATTTTTCTGGATATACTTTGGCTGACATACCATTGAGGAAATAGTTAAGTGGTGCTGAAAGCTCCCACTCATCAGGATGCACTTAGTTACGGCTTGGGATCCATTGGTCAAAGCAAATCAATGGCCACCCCTAACTTCAAATACGGCAAAGAAATCCAGCTTTTCCATGTGCCTTAAATCAAACTTGAACCAGAATATTTGCAAATACACTACTACGCATAGGATAATATGCAAATGATCAATAGGTGTGGGTCATCAAATCTCCTGCCTGTCACAGTCAAATAAATTAATTAAAATATGTTTTAAAAAAGAACCCAGGGCTCTAACTCAGAAACTCTCCTACTTGCCAATACATTATATTAATCTTGCGATAATTATAATGACAAATTTCAGATACTGATCTGGGTGCTTTATAGATTCTAATTCTCTCAACAATATTTCAAGGAATGTGTTACCATTCTATTTAAGTTCAGTGGTATGTGGGAAACTCCTCAAGGTTACAGTGAAAAAGTGGCCTGGGCTTTAAGCCATCTCCTGTTGCCTCCAGAGTCTCTGCTCATCCTGTTACCATTACAGCGACGTTTCAAAGTTAGTCAAATGACTATTCGTCTTTAAAACTCTCCAGGGACTCCCCAAGCACTGCAGGAGAGTCCCCGTTTCCAGCCTGCACCCCAGGCTCTAAGCTCAGTGAGCATCTGGCATTTCCCCAGAACACGCTGTCCCATGTGTCTTAGTATGTGCTGTTGCCATGCTTAGAACACTTTCCTCTCCAACTTCTGCCCCTCAAGGCAGGAATCTTATTTATATGCCCTCTATCAGTTTCAACTTCTAACTCTGTGAAACAAACCTTCTCTAACCCATTCAGGCAGACTCCATCTTCCCAGCTCCGTGTGCCCATGTTCACCATGCATGCATTGTTCATCCAAGTAACATCATTGACCTAGAGCGCCCACTCCCTAACCAGATGTTGAAGTCCTCTGGGCGAAGATCCTGTCTCATTCATCGTTGTATCTGCCATACCTAGTATAGTGCCTGGCACATGATCCATGTTCAATAATAAGTGAATGAATGAATGAATACAGAAGGGTATATAATAACCTTCAATGCAGAGACATAAAGTTCCTGAAAATGAATTGCATGCTGCCTCCAAACTCTGTTCTCCAAGGCCAGGGGCACATGGCCAGCCCCTCCAGAAACTTTCCATCTTGCTCTTACATGCACCTTGTTGGATACATGGCTGAATAATGCCTGGAGCCTCAGAGTGAAGAATTGGCCAAATCTTAGGACCTAATCAGTTAATGGACTGGAAATCCAAATGAGGCTCTTCTGTTATTTTCCAAAGAAAATGCAAAAAATGTCTCATAATAAAGTACCTTAAAGGCCAAATATAGACATCAGCTTATAGAAGAGCATCAGATGTGTGCTTTAATCTCCCTTCTCATTTTGCCATCCCTGAGTAATTCAAAGTGGCATGGAAACCTGGCAGTTAACCAATTAACCTGGTTGAAGTAAACAGTCAAATGACATAATTAATGATCATGTTTGCCAGATTTCTCCTTTGCTTTTTTTGCTTGGTAGATACAGCTTGGAGGCTACAGATACATTTATAAGCGAATTGCCTAGTTTTCCTGATGCATCCTCCTGTGTCTTAGGTTTGGCATCTTCCATTACCCCTCTGGCTCTTCTCCATCACTTCAGAAAACAACTAGAGAAAGAGGCATGCTCACAGCACCAGGACATTTATCCTCACACTTGGCTGCAAAAGGAATCTCATGGCCTCAAGTTTGGCTTGTCAACCCAGGTCAAGGTTATGAATTTGCATTTCCTTTCTATATTGGTATCCAAAAAGTGGCTCCTCTCTTGACCGGTTGTCACAGGAACCAAAAGAAGCAATTGACCGGTTGTCACAGGAGCCAAAAGAAGCACTAACTGGGCCTTCTCCCAGCCATGAGAAATCGAAAGGAAGGATGTTAATTCTTCAACAAGTCACATTCAACCCATGATCCACAGGAAGAGAACTTGGCTTCTCTTGTCTTTTAAAAAAATTAATTCAGACATTTAACTCTAGCTATGATGGAGTAACTTCTTAGCAGGTCAATGCTCCCATAGAAAAAAACAAGAAAGATGGGTTAAAAGGAAGAAAAAAACCTGATCGAAGGCATTAAAGACCTTTTAAGGATGCCAGAACTTGAGACTGTAGATCTCAAGGAGAAAGAAACTGCACTGAAGAAGCCCAGCTTTTTGAATGAAGCTTTCCCCTTGAGGCATTTGCCAACTTTTGTGTGGGACTGCAAAGCCAGCAGAGCTGTATAAAAAATCTCACAAGGGGAGAGAGAGAGACAAAAATTGAAGTTTGTGGATGCCAAAACAGCCAGGTCTTGAGAGGTCAAAATTCAGGAGATTAAAAAAAAAAAAAAAGCAGAGAAGTGAGTCTGACACTCCACATCAGTTTTCCTATTGAAGTATTTTCTTCTTAGCAGGTATGATGCTGAAAAGTCAAGGAGAAACAGCTGAAAAACAGAACAAAGTTTTTAGTGGTTTCACAGTGCTGAGAAATGAAAATTCAACTTCAGGACTCACCCAGGACAAAATCCTCAAGAAGCTGCTCAGTTCTCAAACCAAGCCCTAACAAAAGCTACAAATCAGTCTTGAGTCTTCCCACCCCTGATTAGATTCAGGTTATCTTCCTTCTGTTGTCTCCCAGAGTGTAGGACGAATTCCTTATGGAGGTACGTAACTTCATCCAGAGTGCTATAATTTATCACACGTGACACCCACCATTCAAACTAAGGTTATCATAAAACCAAAAGTCAGGACCAAAAGAGCAACTATCCAGGGTAAGTGCCTTATATTGAGTTCAGTTCAGTTGCTCAGTTGTGTTCAACTCTTTGTGACCCCATGGACTGCAGCACACCATGCTTCCCTGTCCATCACCAATTTCCAGAGCTTGCACAAATTCATGTCCATCGAGTCGGTGATACCATCCAACAATCTCATCCTCTGTCATCCCCTTCTCAATCTTTCCCAGCATCGGGGTCTTTTCTAAGGAGTCAGTTCTTCATATCAGGTGGCCAAAGTACTGGAGTTTCAGCTTCAACATTAGTCCTTCCAATGGATATCAGGACTGATTTCCTTTAGAATGGACTGGTCTGTTCTCCTTGCCATCCAGGGGACTCTCAAGAGTCTTCTCCAACACCACAGTTCAAAATCATCACTTTGACACTCAGCTTTCTTTACGGCCCAACTCTCATATCCATACATGACTACTGGAAAAATCATAGCTTTAACTAGATGGACCTTTGTTGGCAAAGTAATGTCTCTGCTTTTTAATATGCTGTCTAGGTTGGTCATAACTTTTCTTCCAAGGAGCAAGCATCTTTTAATTTTATGGCTGCAGTCACCATCTGCAGTGATTTTGGGTCCCAAAAAATAGTGTGTCACTGTTTCCATTGTTTCCCCATCTATTTGCCCTGAAGTGATAGGACCAGATGCCATGATCTTAGTTTTTTGAATGTCGAGTTTTAAGCCAGCTTTTTCCCTCTCCTCTTTTACTTTCATCAAAAGGCTCTTTAGTTCTTAACTTTCTGCCATAAGGGTGGTATTATCTGCATATCTGAGGTTATTGATATTTCTCCCAGAAATCTTGATTCCAGTCTGTGCTTCATCCAGTCTAGCATTTTGCATGATGTACTCTGCATGTAAGTTAAATAAGGTGACAATATACAACCTTGATGTACTCCTTTCCTGATTTGGAACCAGTCTGTTATTCCATGTCAAGTTCTAACTGCTGCTTCTTGACCTGCATACAGATTTCTCAGAAAGCAGTCAAGGTGATCTAGTATTCCCATCTCTTGAAGAATTTTCCATAGTTTGTTGTGATCCAAACAGTCAAAGGCTTTGGCATAGTCGATGAAAAGAAACATATGCTTTTCTGGAATTCTCTTGCTTTTTCGATGATTCAACAGATGTTGCCAATTTGATCTCTGGTTTCTCTACCTTTTCTAAATCCAGTTTAAACATCTGGAATTTCACAGTTCATGTACTGTTGAAGCCTGGCTTGGAGAATTTTGAACATTACTTTGCTAGTGTGTGAGAGTAGTGCTGTTGTGCAGTAGTTTGAGCATTCTTTGGCATTGCCTTTCTTTGGGATTGGATTGAAAACTGACCTTTTCCAGTCCTGCGGCCACTGCTGAGTTTTGCAAATTTGCTGGCATATTAAGTGCAGCATTTTCACAACATCAGTTGGAATTCCATCACTACTACTAGCTTTGTTTGTAGTGATGCTTCCTAAGGCCCACTTGACTTTGCATTCCAGGATGTCTGGCTCTAGGTGAGTGATCACACCATTGTGATTATCTGGGTTGTGAAGATCTTTCTATAGTTCTGTGTATTCTTGCCACCTGTTCTTAATATCTTCTGCTTCTGTTAGGTCCATACCATTTCTGTCCTTTATTGAGCCCATCTTTGCATGAAATGTTCCCTTGGTATCTCTAACTTTCTTGAAGAGATCTCTAGTCTTTCCCATTCTATTGTTTTCCTCTATTTCTTTGAGTTGATTACTAAGGAAGGCTTTCTTTCTTTATTTTTTTTTTTTTTTTGAGGAAGGCTTTCTTATCTCTCCTTGCTATTCTTTGGAACTCTGCATTCAGATGGGTATATCTTTCCTTTTCTTCTTCGCCTTTCACTTCTCTTCTTTTCTCAGCTATTTGTAAGGCCTCCTCAGACAACCATTTTTCCTTTTTGCATTTCTTTTTATCTGGAAATGTTTTGATCACCACTTCCTGTACAATGTTATGAACCTCCATCCATAGCTATTCAGGCAATCTATCATATCTAATCCCTTGAATCTATTTGTCACTTCCACTGTAAGGGATTTGATTTAGGCCATACCTGAATGGTATAGTGGTTTTCCCTACTTTCTTCAATTTAAGTTTGAATTTGGCAATAAGGAGTTCATGATCTGATCCACAGTCAGCTCCTGAACTTATATTCAGTTCAGTTCAGTTCAGTCTCTCAGTCGTGTCTGACTCTTTGCAACCCCATGAACTGCAGCATGCCAGGCCTCCCTGTCCATCACCAACTCCCAGAGTTCACCCAAACCCACGTCCATTGAGTTGGTGATGCCATCCAGCCATCTCATCCTCTGTCGTCCCCTTCTCCTCCTGCCCCCAATCCCTCCCAGGATCAGAGTCTTTTCCAATGAGTCAACACTTCACATGAGGTGGCCAAAGTACTGGAGTTTCAGCTTTAGCGTCATTCCTTCCAAAGAACACCCAGGACTGATCTCTTTTAGAATGGACTGGTTGGATCTCCTTGCAGTCCAAGGGACTCTCAAGAGTCTTCTCCAACACCACAGTTCAAAAGCATCAATTCTTCGGCACTCAGCTTTCTTCATAGTCCAACTCTCAGATCCACACATGACTACTGGAAAAACCATAGCCTTGACTAGATGGACCTTTGTTGGCAAAGTAATGTCTCTGCTTTTGAATATGCTATCTAGGTTGGTCATAACTTTCCTTCCAAGGAGTAAGCGCCTTTTAATTTCATGGCAGCAATCACCATTTGCAGTGATTTTGGAGCCGAAAAAATAAAGTCTGACACTGTTTTCACTGTTTCCCCATCTATTTCCCATGAAGTGATCTTATATTAGGTTGGTACAAAAGTAATTGCAGTTTTGAACCATGAATTTTAAATCATTGCAACTAGGCTCAAACGCATCTTTATTAATTAAAATAGGAACCCTTACAATCAATACATTTTTGCCAATAAAGAATTAGCTTGTTTATTTCTGTAGTGTAAAAATCCATGCTTCAGGATTTGATGAATTCTTGGAAAGCATTTTCTGCCTTCTGCTGGTTGTAGAAGCGGTTTCCCTGCAAAAATGTCAATATGCTTGAAGAAGTGGTAGGTGGTTGGCAAAAGATCAGGTGAATATGGCAGATGAGGCAAAATTTTGTAGCCCAATTTGTTCAACTTTTGACGTGTTGGTTGTGCAACGTGTAGTTGGGCGTTGTCATAGAGAAGAACTGGGTGCACTCTGTTGACCAATGCTGGCTGCAAGTATTGCAGTTTTCAGTGCGTCTCATTGGTTTGCTGAGCATACTTCTCAAATGTAATGGTTTTGCCAGGATTCAGAAAGCCGTAGTGGATCGGACTGCCAGCAGACCACCAAACAGTGACTGTGACATTTTTTGGTACAAGTTTGGCTTTGGAAAGTGCTTTTGAGTTTCTTCTCAGCCCAACCACTGAACTAGTCATTGCTGGTTGTCATATAAAATCCATTTTTTGTCACACTTTACAATCCAATAGAGAAATGATTTGTTGCTATTGCATAGAATAAGAGAAGATGACACTTCAAAATGATGATCTTTTTAAATTTTTGGTCAGTTCATGTGGCACTCACTTATCAAGCTTTTTCACCTTTCCAATCTGCTTCAAATGCCAAATGACTATAGAAGAGTTGACTTTGAGTTTTTTGGCAACTTATCCTGTAGTTGTAAGAGGATCAGCTTTGATGATGGTTCTCAATTGGTCAGTATCAACTTCCAATGGCCAGCCACCACATTCCTCAACTTCAGGGCTCTCGTCTCCTTTGCAAAACTTCTTGAACCACCACTGTACATTCATTATCCGTTCCTGGGCCAAATGCATTGCTGATGTTGCAAGTTATTTCCACTGCTTTACGACCCACTTGAACCTGAATAAAAGAAGTGCTCAAATTGGCTTTTTGTCTAACATCATTTCTATAGTCAAAAGCAAGTATAAAATAAAAGCAAGTAATATGCCATTAGCAAAAAAATAAATAAATAAAGCAAGAAATGTGCATTACAGTGTATAACAACCACATGAATATATTCCAATATCAAATGGCAAAGTTCAACACTGCTGCTGCTGCTGCTAAGTCACTTCAGTCGTGTCCGACTCTGTGCAACCCCATAGACGGCAGCCTACCAGGCTCCTCTGTCCCTGAGATTCTCCAGGCAAGAACACTGGAGTGGGTTGCCATTTCCTTCTCCAATGCATGAAAGCGAAAAGTGAAAGTAAAGTCGCTCAGTCATGTCCGAACCTTAGAGACGCCATGGACTGCAGCCCACCAGGCTCCTCCATCCATGGGATTTTCCAGGCAAGAGTGCTGGAGTGGGGTGCCATTGCCTTCTCCGAAAGTTCAACACTGTAAAACCACAATTATTTTTGCACCAACCTAAGTAAGAAGAGACATGAGAGAGAAGCTCTCATTCTCCACCATGAAAGAACACAGCAAGAAGATGATCATCTGTAAGACAGAAGAATCCTAATCAGGAGCCAAATCAACCAGCACATTGATCTTGGACTGCAGAACTATGAGAAATAAATGTCTGCTGTTTGTCACCCAGTTTTATGATGTTTTGTTCCAGCAGCCTGAGCAGACGAAGCCAGATGTCATATTTAAAGTGCTAAGAGAAAATAAATGCCAACACAAGACTCTACACCCAGAAAAAATATCTGAGAGAGAAATAAAGGAATTTTTCAGGTGTTGTTGCTAGCAGACTTGTATTAAGAAAGTACTAAAGGGACTTCTTCAGGCAGATAGAAATGTACAAAGGAATCAAGGGCAACAGAAAGGATAAGTACATGGGTAAAACAAAATGTCTGTTGACTAGAAGAAAAAGCCATGTATTGTGTGACTTCCTGCACATGTAAATTAAAATGCATACAATAATAATACAAGAGGCAAGAGGGAGGGAAGATGAGTTAAAAGGTTTTAAGGCCCTAACATTATCAGAAAGTAGCAAAGATACTAATTAATAAAAGATTCTTTAAAACGGCATTTGTAACATTTAAAGTAATCACTAAAAGAACAGCAATATATATGTATGCACATGTGTGTGTGTGTGTGTGTGTGTGTGTGTTTAAAAAGCTAACAGAGTGAAAATGGTCTAGTCAAGGCTATGGTTTTTCCTATGATCATGTATGGATGTGAGAGTTGGACTGTGAAGAAAGCTGAGTGCTGAAGAATTTATGCTTTTGAACTGTGGTGTTGGAGAAGACTCTTGAGAGTCCCTTGGACTGCAAGGAGATCCAGCCAGTCCATTCTAAAAGAGACCAGTCCTGGTTGTTCTTTGGAAGGAATGACGCTAAAGCTGAAACTCCAGTACTTTGGCCACCTCATGTGAAATGTTGACTCATTGGAAAAGACTCTGATCCTGGGAGGGATTGGGGACAGGAGGAGAAGGGGACGACAGAGGATGAGATGGCTGGATGGCATCACCGACTCAATGGACATGGGTTTGGGTGAACTCTGGGAGTTGGTGATGGACAGGGAGGCCTGGTGTGCTGCAATTCATGGGCTCGCAAAGAGTTGGACACGACTGAGCGACTGAACTGAACTGAATCATTTTTTAAAGCATAAAATTAAGGGAAAAAGGAAAATAAAGTAGATTAAACAAACAGAATATAAATAGTAAAATAGTGAGTATAAACTCAAATATATTAGAATAATTCATTCACTGTAAACAATTTGAATAGTTTCAATGTTCATTGGAAGGACTGATGCTGAAGCTGAAACTCCAATACTTTGGCCACCTGATGTGAAGAGCTGACTCATTTGAAAAGACCCTGATGCTGGGAAAGATTGAAGGCGAGAGGAGAAGGGGACGGCAGAGGATGAGATGGTCAGATGGCATCACTGACTCAATGGACATGAGTTTGGGTAGACTCTGGGAGTTGGTGATGGACAGGGAGGCCTGGCATGCTGCAGTCCATGGGATCACAAAGAATCAGACACAACTGAGCGAGTGAACTGAACTGAACTGAGTATTCCTTGAATCTAGAAGGTCATGCTTATGGTCAGTGCTGCATGCATGCCTAAGAAATATGTGAGAATTCGCTAATCTCTGGTTGATCTTGGGGCTCTGCACAAGCAGGACATGGAAAGAGCAACAGAACTGTCGATTACTGGAACATTGATGGTATTCCCCATCACATACACATACACAGAAGCTGACGTAGTTACAGGTTCAAGGCATTCAACGAAATCTTTGCCTAATCATTAGATGAGCATTAAGCTAACCAAACAGAAGCTCCACTTGCCATTCACAACAGCAAAAAAAAAAAAAAAAACCAACAAAAAACTTTACAGAATATGTCTAGGAAAGTCTCTAAACAAACAGAAACAACAACAATAATAAGCAACAACAAATGTTGAGGGGAAGGGATGAACCTAATTTCCAAAGTTGCCATATTATATTATTTTAAATGCCCACTACTCAACAACAAACGACAGGACAGTCCAAGAAAGAAGTAAATATAGCCCACATACAGGAAAAGAAGCCGCCAATAAAAACTATTTCTGAATAAGCCCAGATGTTGATCTTACTACACAAAGCCTTTAAATCAGCTATTGTAAATATGTTCAAAGAAATAAAATAATCATATCCAGAGAATTAATGAAAAATATGAGTTCAATATCTCACTGAAAAGGAAATAGAAAGAAACAGAAATTATTTAAAACAAGCCAAATAGGAAATACAGAGTAAAAAAATAGGATGACTGAAATGAGAAATTCACTAGAGGGTTTCAACAGCATATTTGATCTGCCAGGAGAAACAATTAGCAAGCTTGAAAGTATGTCTACTGAAATGACATAAAGAACGAAAAAAGAAAAAGAATACAGAAAAATTAACAGAGCTTCAAAGACCCATAGGACAATATCAAACTCACCAACAGATGCATACTGTGAGTCCTGGAAGGAATATAGATGAAAACATCCTCAGTAATAACCTAGCAATTGAAAGTCAGCAGCAGATAGAAGGATAAAACACAGTGAATGAGTGGGATTCATCCCAGGAATGCAAGATTGATTTAACGTCAAAAAAATCAACCAATACCCAGTATTCCAAAAATAAAGGGAAAGGAACCATACGATCCTCTCAATAGACACAGAAAAAGCATCTGACAAAATCCAACACTCTTTCGTGGCAAAACATTAAATAAGCTAAGAAAAGGAAGGAACATCTTCAACCTGATTAACAGCCATGCCATGCATGTGTACTCAGTCGTGTCTGACTCTTTGCAACCCCATGGGCTGTAGCCCACCAGGCTCCTCTGCCCATGGGATTCTCCAGGCGAGAGTACTAGAGTGGGTTTCCAATTCCTCCAGGGAATCTTCCAGACCCAGGGATTGAACCTGTGTCTCCTGCACTGGCAGGCAGATTCTTTACCACTGTGCCACCTGGGAAGATAGGGCATCTAGGAAAAACCCACAGCCAGCATCATACTCCCTGGTGTCTCAGACGGTAAAGAATTTGCCTGCAATGTCGGAGACCTGGGTTTGATCCCTGGATTGGGAAGATCTCCTGGAGGAGGGCATGCAACCCACTCCAGTATTCTTGCTTGGAGAATTCTATGGACAGAGGAGCCTGGCGGGCTACAGTCCATAGCGTCCCAAAGAGTCAGACATAACTGAGCAACTAAGCACAGCACAGCATCATACTCAGTGGTGAGAGACTGAACATTTTCTCCTAAGATGAGGAACAAGACAAGTTTGTTCATTCTTGCCACTTCTACTCAATAATATACTAGAGTGATTCAGTTCAATTCAGTCACTAGAGTGATTAGCAAAAAAAAAAAAAAAAAATTCACCCAAATTGGAAAAGCATATATAAATTATTTCTATTGACAGATGATTTGATCTTATATATAAAGAAATTTTATCTGTACAGAAGAATTTTTATGTACAAAAAATCCTGAGGAATCTGCAAAAATTATTCAAACTAATAAATAAGTTCATCAAGTTGTAAGACATAAAATTAATATACAAAAATCAATTGTATTCCTATATATTAACAACAAATAATATGAAATGATGTTAAGAAATCATTTTATTTGTAATATCAAAAAGAATAAAATACTTGGGAATAAATTTAACAAAATAAGTACAAATTTGTACCTTGAAGACCATAAAACATTACTGAAAGAAGAGAATACCTAAAATATGCAAAAACATTCCATGTTCATGGATCAGAAGATTACATACTGTTAGGAGGGCAATACTCCACTGAACTGATCTACAGATTCAATACAATCATATCAAAATCCCAGACACCTTTTTATTTCTATAGAAAGTGACAAGATGATCCCAAAATTCATACATAAATGCAAGGGACCCAGAATAACCAAGTTGAAAAAGAAAAAAATTGGAGAACTTACACTTCCCAGCTTTAAAACTTAACAACAAAATTGTGTGTACTGGCATAAGAACAGACAAATAAATCAATGGAACAGAATTGAGAGTCTGGAAATAAACTCTACTTTTTATGGTCAAATAAATCAAAATAGATCACAGATATAAATGTAAGCCTTAAAATTACAAAACACTTACAAGAAAACATACAGGTAAATCTTCATGATCTAGAGTTAGTGCTTCAAAGAACACCACCAAGAAAGAGGAAACACCACTGATAGAATAGAAGAAAATATTTGGAACTCATAAACCTGATAAGTGACTTGTATTCAGAATTTATAAATAATTCTTATAACTATAAAAAACACAAATATCTCAATTTAAAAATGAGTAAAGGATCTGAATAGACATTTCTGAAAAGAAGATTTATCAGGGGCAAACCAGCACATAAAAATATGCTCAATATCATTAGAGAATAGTCACTAGGAAAATGTAAGTCAAAAAACACAATAACATACCACTCCATACCCACTAAGATGTCTAGAATCAAGATAGACCATAACAAGTGTAGGCAAAGATGTGGAGAATTTGAAATTCTCATTCATTGTTGGTGAGATTGTAAAATGGTGCCATAATTTTGGAGAACTATTTGCCAATCAATTCCTCAGATTACTAGGCATATAGTTACCATATGACCCAGTCATTCCACTCCCACATATATATCTAAGAGAAATGAAAATATGTTTGTATAGAAACTTGAATGTTTCTAGCAGCATCTTTCATAAAAGCCACAAAGGAGAAATAACCCAAATGTCCATCAACAGATAAATGAATTTAAAAAATGTGGTACAGTCATACTCTGGAATATGATTTGGCAATAAAAGGAACGAAGTTCTGATGATGAACCTTGAAAACATTATGTTAAGTGAAGGAAGGCAGTCACAAAAACCACATACTGTATGATTCCAGGGAAATATTCAGAATAGGCAAATCCATAGAGACAGAAAGTAGATCAGTGTTTGCCAAGGGTGAAAGCCGGGGGTAATGAAGAGTGACTGTTAATGTGTTTCTTTTGGGATTAATAAAAATGATCTAAAATTAGATAGCTGTGATGGTTGCAAAACTCTGTGGATATACTAAAAACCAGTGAATTTTACATTTTAAAATGGTGAATCTTATGGTATGTAAATTACATCTGAATAAAGATGTTATTTGAAAGTAGTGAAGTTTGTCATACTAGATTTTATAAATATATATAAATAATTATATATCTATAAATAATATTTATATATATATAAAATGCCTTGATATATAAAACTTGATATAAAGATGTTATTTGAAAGTAGCAAAGTTTGTCATACTGGATTTTATATATATATATAATTTTTATATAAATAATATTTATATATATATATAAAATGCCTTGATATATAAAACTTGATATACAAGATGCCTTGAATATAAAACTATATATTCTTCTAAGAATATTGAAAGTAAAAAGATGAAAAATATACTATGCAAACAGCAACTAAAAGAATGTTGACTTAGCTATCAAACAAGGTAGTCTTTCAATCAAGAAGCATTACTAGAGATAAAGAGCAATATTTCTCAATTGATAAAAGGTCAGTTAATTTATAAACATGAAGCCGAGAATGTACAATGAGAAAGGACCATGTCTTCAATAAATGGTACTGGACAACTGGACAGCCACATACAAAAGAATGAAATGGGACCACTTCTTACACAAAAATCAACTCAAAATGGATTAAAGACTTGAATGTAAAACCTGAAACCACAAAACTCCTAGAGAAAAACATAGGTGGTGATTTCCTTAACATCTGTCTTGGCAACGATTTTTTGGATTAGATGCTAAGGCAAAGGTATGGTGAGTCGCTTCCGTCACGTCCAACTCTTCGCAACTCTATGGACTGTAACCCACCAGGCTTCTCTGTCCATGGGATTCTCCAGGCAAGAATACTGGAGCGGGTTGCCATGCGCTCCTCCAGGGGATCCTCCTGACCCAGGTATCTTCAAACCCGCGTCTCCTGCATTGGCAGGTGGGTTCTTTACCACTAGTGCCACCTGAGAAGCTAAAGCAAAGGGAGCAAAAGCAAAAATAAACAAGTGGGGCTACATCAAACTGAAAAGATTTCCACAGCAAAGGGAACTATTAACAAATGAGTCAGTCCTTCACAACAGGTGGCCAAAGTATTGGAGTTTCAGCTTCAGCATCAGTCCTTCCGGTTGGGGTTGAGTTCAATTGGGGTTGTTCCTTTAGGATTGACTGGTTTGATCTCCATGCTGTCCAAGGGACTCTCAAGAGTCTTCTCTAGCACCACAGTTTGAAAGCATCAATTATTTGGTGCTCAGCCTTCTTTATGGTCCAACTCTCATATCCACATGTGACTACTGGAAAAAACATAGCTTTGACTATACAGATGTACAGTCACTATATCATTTTGTTGGCAAAGTGATGTCTCTGCTTTTTAATATGCTATTACTTTTAAATACATTATTAACTATAAATAAATAGATACTGTATTACTTATTTGAAAGTTACTAAGAAAGTAGCTCTTACAAGATCTCACCACAAGAAAAAAAATTGTAACTAAGATATCAGGTCACTTCTACAGCAAATCTCTTGCCCTGCCTTGAGAGAAAAAAAGAATCAGAAAAACATGCAAACATTATAAACAAGATACTAGCAAGTCAGATTCAATGATAAATAAAAAGGATAATCATTCATGATCAAGTTGTATTTATTTATTTTAGATAACCATTGCTGCTAGCTTCAAATTAAAAATTACTTAATAAACATAATATTAACAGAATAAACAAGATAAATTTTTATATGACCACTTGATAGATGTGGAAACGCATCTGATGAATGTCATATCCAGTCATAATCAAAATTTTAACCAACCTGGAATAGAACTTTCTGGATCTGAAAAGACAATCTTTTATTAAAAAAATCTTACATCAAATATGATATTGATGGTGAATAACTGAAAGCGTCCCACCTGAGACAAAAAATAAAGTGAGAACACTCATTTTCACCATATCTCATTATATTCTACTAGAGATTCTAGCCACTGCCAAATGGAAGGGAAAAAATGTAGGAATTGGAAAGGAAGAAATTAAAATTGTCATTATTCCTATACAGCATAATTACATGATTTTGTGTATAGAAAGCTCCATAAAACTTGTAATCAGACACACAAGTAATTGAGATTATTGGATACAATGTCACCTTAGAAACGTCAATTGCGTATCTATACAAAAGAGTGAATAGCCACTGGTAGTCCAGGGCATTCTCCCAATGCAGGGGGCCTGGGTTTGATCCCTGATCAGGGAGCTAGATCCACATGCCATAAGCATGACCTAGTACACCCAAATATATAAACAAACCTTTTGTTTTAGAGTGAACAATTAGAAAGGAAAGGTTTTAAACCATCATTCACAAAAAATCAGAACTGTGGGAATAAATCCAGAAAATTTTTACACATAACTATAAAACATTGGATGAAGTGGTTAGATAGTATCACCAACTCAATGGACATGGATTTGAACCAACTCCTGGAGACAGTGGAGGACAGAGGAGCCTGGTGTGCTGAAGTCCATGAGATCGCAGAGTAGGACATGACTTAGCAACTGAGTAACAACATAAAACATTGTTGTTAATACTATATTACTAATTAATAATTATTAGTAAGTGAAGAGGTAGATCGTGTTCATGGATAGAAAGATACAACATTGTAAAAATATCAATTATCTCCAAATTGATCCAATAAAACTCCCAGCAAGTTTTTTCCCTGGAAATTAAGAAGTTATTCTAAAATTTATATAGAACTGCAGAGGGATCAAAAAGTCAAGACATCTTTGAAGAAGTTAGACATGTTAAATTTGTTGTTTCCTTAGGTTTATCCAAATGTTTACATTTTTGTTTTTCTCTATTTCATTTCTGACTGTAATTTGGATTTTCCTTCTGGGTGAATTTCTTTTCTTCCTGAATTCTATTCTTTAAAGTTACTAATAAATATTCTCCTCATAGACTGTATCAAGTTAGTTCTATGGTTCTGGACTGACAATGGTTTCTTTCAGAATTTTGAAGATACCATTTAATGTTGTCTTGCTTCTATTTTTGATTTTGAGAAGTCAGTTGTCAATCTAATTATCATGCCTTCACCAGGTAATGTGTGTTTTCTCATTTAAAATCTTCTCTTTGTCTTAGTGTTCCACCAAGTACAAAGTCGTCTTTATCATATAAAGGGATATGTTGAGCTTCCTGAATCTGCTCATTCATCTGTCATTGTTTGGAGGAAATTCTGAGCCATCCTCTTTTCAAATGTTGCATCTTCATCCTTCTCTCTGGACTCTCCTTTTGACTAAATGTGAAGAGTGAAAGTGAAAGTCACTCGGCCGTGTCCAACTCTTTGAGACTCCATGGACTATACAGTGCCTGGAATTCTCCAGGCCAGAGTACTGCAGTGGGTAGCCTTTCCTTTCTCCAGGGAATCTTCCCTACCAATAGATCAAACCCAGGTCTCCCGCATTGCAGGCGGACTCTTTACCAGCTGAGCCACAAGGGAAGCCTATTTTTGATTAAATCCTGTAAGACCTTTCAAATCTGTCCTCCACATCCTTTCATTTATCGTTCTTACTTCCATCTCTTGTTTCTCTCTGCTTGTGGTGGTTGTGTCGTCGCTCCGTCGTGTCCAGCTCTTTGCAACCCCACGGACTGCAGCACACCACTTCCCTGTCATGTCCACTGAGCCGGTGATGCCACTCTCTCTGATGCATTCTCAATAAATTTCTCAGTCTGCATCTTTAGCTGCCTAATCTGCTGTTTAACCCAACCATTTGAGTTCTCAATACAAATTATTATATTTTTACATCCAGAATTTTATTACTTTTTCTGGACCTTTGTAATGTGCCTTGTTCCTTCTTTTAAATTTCAGTACTCTCCTTTATTTCTTTAAGCATATAAGATACATATTTTATATTTCTCCTTGCCGATTTAAGGCTTCCCTGGTGGCTCAGATGGTAAAAAGTCCGCCCACAATGCTGGAGACCTGGGTTCAATATCTGGGTTGGGAAGATCCTCAACATCTGGAGAAGGGAACAGCTACTCTCTCCAGTATTCTTGCCTGGAGAATTCCATTGCCTGGAGAATTTCTGGACAGAGGAGCCTACAGGCTACAGTTCACGGGGTCTCAAAGAGTCAGACACAACTGAACGACTTTCACTTTCACTTTGGTGATTTCAGTATCTGGGAGATGGAACACAGTTATCATCCACAGAGTGAATTCCAGTTTTTTTAGAATTGTATAATAATTTTATTTATTTTTTAATTGAATGATAATTTTTTTACAGAATTTTATTGTTTTCTTTCAATTGCCAACATGAATCAGCCATAGGTATACATATGTCTCCTCCCTTTTGAACCTCCCTCCCATCTCCCCCCGCCATCCCACTCCTCTAGGTTGATACAGAGCCCCTGTTTGAGTTTCCTGAGCCATACAGAAAATTGCTGTTGGCTATCTATTTTACATATGGTAATGTAAGTTTCCATGTTACTCTCTCCTTACATCTCACTCTCTCCTCCCTTCTTCCCGTGTCTATAAGTCTATTCTCTATGTCTGTTTCTCCATTGCTGCCCTATAAATTCTTCAGTAACATTTGTCTAGATTCCATACATATGTGTTAGAATACAATATCTATCTTTCTCTTTCTGACTTACTTCACTTTGTATTATAGGTTCTAGGTTCATCCACCTCATTAGAACTGACTCAAATGCGTTCCTTTTTATGGCTGAGTAATATTCCATCGTGTATGTGTACCACACCTTCTTTATCCATTCATCTGTCAATGGACATCTAGGTTGCTTCCATGTTCTAGCTATTGTAAATAGTACCACAATGAACAATGGGATACATATGTATTTTTCAATTTTGGTTTCCTCAGGGTATATGCCTAGGAGTAGGATTGCTAGGTCAGATGGTAATTTAATTCCTAAGTTTTTAAGGAATCTCCATACTGTCTTCCATAGTGGCTGTATCAATTTATATTCCCACCCCCAGTGCAAGAGCATCCCATTTTCTCCATACCCTCTCCAGCATTTATTGTTTGCAGACTTTTTGATGATGGCCATTCTGACTGGTGTGAGGTGATTCATTGTAGTTTTGATTTGCATTTCTCTAATAATGAGCGATATTGAGCAACTTTTCATGTGTTTCTTAGCCACCAGTGAAGAAAGCTGAGCACCAAAGAATTTATGCTTTTGAATTGTGGTGTTGGAGAAGACTCTTGAGAATCCCTTGGACTGCAAGAAGATCCAACCAGTCCATCCTAAAGGAGATCAGTCCTGAGTGTTCATTGGAAGGACTGATGTTGAAGCTGAAACTCCGATACTTTGGCCACCTGATGCAAGGAGCTGACTCATTTGAAAAGACCCCAATTCTGGGAAAAATTGAAGGCGGGAGGAGAAGGGGATGACAGAGGATGAGATGGTTGGATGGCATCACCGACTCAATGGACATGAGTTTGGGTAAATTCAGGGAGTTGGTGATGGACAGGGAGGCCTGGCGTGCTGCAGTCCATGGGGTTGCAAAGAGTCAGACACGACTGAGTGACTGAACTGAACTGAACTGAACTGATGTCTTCTTTGGAGAAATGTCTGTTCAGGTCCTTCCCCCACTTTTTGATTGGGTTGTTTGGTTCTCTGGCACTGAGTTGTATGAGCTGCTTGTATATTTTGGAAATTAATCCTTTGTTAGTTGTTTCATTTGCTATTATTTTCTCCCATTCTGAGGGTTGTCTTTTCTCCTTGCTTATAGTTTCCTTTGCTGTGCAAAAGCTTTTAAGTTTAATCAGGTCCCACTTGTTTACTTTTGTTTTTATTCCCATTACTCTAAGAGGTGGATCATAGAGGATCTTGCTTTGATTTATGTAATTGAGTGTTCTGCCTATGTTTTCCTCTGAGTTTTACAGTTTCTGGTCTTACATTTAGGTCTTTAATCCATTTTGAGTTTATCTTTGTGTATGGTGTTAGGAAGTGTTCTAATTTCATTCTTTTACATGTAGCTGTCCAGTTTTCCCAGGACCATTTATTGAAGAGGCTGTCTTTGCCCCATTGTATATTCTTGCCTCCTTTGTCAAAAATAAGGTACCCATAGGTGCATGGGTTTATTTCTGGGCTTTCTATCTTGTTCCATTGGTCTGTATTTCTGTTTTTATGCCACTACCATACTGTCTGATGTGTAGCTTTGTAGTATAATCTGAAGTCAGGAAGGTTGACTCTTCCAGCTTTATTCTTCTTTCTTAAGACTGCTTTGGCTATTCAGGGTATTTTGTGTTTCCATATGAATTGTGAAATTTTTTGTCCTAGTTCTGTGGAAAATGCCATTGGTAATTTGATAGGGATTGCCTTGAATCTGTAGATTGCATTTGGTAGGATAGTCATTTTCACATATTGATTCGTCCTACCCAAGAACAATGAATATCTCTCCATCTGTTTATATCATCTTTGATTTCTTTCATCGTGTCTTACAATTTTCTGTGTACAGTTCTTTTGTCTCCTTAGGTAAGTTTATTCCTAGATATTTAATTTTTATTGTAATGGTGAATGGGTTTGATTCCTTAATATCTCTTTCTGATTTTTCATTGTTAGTATATAGAAATGCAAGTGATTTCTGTGTATGGATTTTGTATCCTGCAACTTTGTTAAACTCACTGCTTAGCTCTAGTAATTTTCTGATACAGTCTTTAGGGTTTTTTTTACATGCAGTATCATGTCACCTGCAAACAGTGAGAGCTTTACTTCTTTTCTGATCTGGATTCCTTTTATTTCTTTTTCTTCTTTGATTGCTGTAGCTAGGACTTCCAAAACTATGTTGAATAATAGTGGTGAAAATGGACACCCTTGTCTTGTTCCTGATATTAGGGGGAATGCTTTCAGCTTTTCACCATTGAGAATAATGTTTGCTGTAGGCTTATCATATATGGCCTTTACTGTGTTGAGGTAGGTTTCTTCTATGCTCATTTTTTGAACAGTTTTAATCATAAATGTGTGCTGAATTTTGTCAAAGGCTTTTTCTGCATCTATTGAGATTATCACATGGTTTTTATCTTTCAATTTGTTAATATGGTGTATCACATTGATTGATTTGCATATATTGAAGAATCCTTGCATCCCTGGAATAAACCAAACTTGATTATGGTGTATGAGCTTTTTGATGTGTTGCTGAATTCTGTTTGCTAAAATTTTATTGAGGATTTTTGCATCTATGTTCATCAGTGATATTGGCTTGTAGTTTTCTTTTTTTGTGTTGTCTTTGTTTCATTTTGGTATCAGGGTGATGGTGGCCTCATAGAATGAGTTTGGAAGTGTTCCTTCCTCTGCAATTTTTTGAAAGAGTTTAGAAGGATAGGCGTTAGCTCTTCTCTAAATGTTTGATAGAATTATCCTGTGAAGCCATCAGGTCCTGGGCCTTTGTTTTTTTGGAAGATTTTTGACCAAGCTTCAATTTTAGTGCTTGTAATTGGGTTGTTCATAATTTCTATTTCTTCCTGGTTCAGTCTTGGAAGATTGAACTTTTCTGGGAATCTGTCCATTTCTTCTAGGTTATACATTTTATTGCCACATAATTGTTCATAATAGTCTCTTATAATCCTTTGTATTTCTGCATTGTCTGTTGTAACCTCTCCCGTTTCATGTTTTTTTTTTTTTCAAATTTTGTTGATTTGATTCTTCTCTTTATTTTTTCGATGAGTCTGGCTAAAGTTTTGTCAATTTTGTTTATCTTCTCAAAGAACCAGCTTTTAGTTTTATTAATCTTTACTATTTTTTCTTTCATTTCTTTTTCATTTATTTCTGCTCAGAAGTTTATGATTTCATTTCTTCGACTAATTTTGGGGATTTTTTCTTCTTTTTCCAGTTGTTTTAGGTGTAAAGTTAGATTGTCTATTCAATGTTTTTCTTGTTTCTTAAGGTAGGATTGTATTGCTATCCTCTTAGGACTGCTTTTGCTGCATCCCATAGGTTTTGAGGAGTCTGGTAGGCTACAGTCCATGGGGTCACAAAGAGTGGGACACGACTGAGCAACTTCACTCACTCATAGGTTTTGAGTTGTCATGTTTTCACTGTCATTTGTTTCCAGAAATTTTTTAATTTCCTTTTTGATTTCTTCAGTAACCTCTTGGCTATTTAGAAACATATTGTTTAATCTCCATGTGTTTGTGTTTTTTACACTTTTTTTCCCTGTAATTGATATCTAGTTTCATAGTGTTGTGGTCAAAGAAGATGCTTGATATAATTTCAATGTTCTTAAATTTACTGAGGTTTGATTTGTGATGCCAGATGTGGTCTATCCTGGAGAATGTTCTGTGTGCACTTGAGAAGAAGGTGTTTTCTTCTGCATTTGGATGGAATGTCCTGAAGATAGCTATGAGATCCATCTCATCTAATGTATCATTTAAGACTTGTAGTCCTTATTAATTTTCTGTTTTGATGATCTGTCCATTGGGGTGATTGTGATGTTAAAGTCTTCTACTATTATTGTGTTACTGTCAATTTCTCCTTTTGTGTCTGTTGTCTCACATATTGAGGTGCTCCTATGTTCGGTGCATAGATGCTTACAATTGTTATGTCTTCCTCTTGGATCGATCCCTCGATGATTACGTAGTGTCCTTCCTTATCTCTTGTAATCTTCCTTTTTTAGGGTCTGTTTTGTCCTACATGAGGAGTGCTACTCCAGCTTTCTTTTGCTTTCCATTTGCATGGAATGTATTTTTCCACCCTCTCACTTTCAATCTATATGTGTCTTTAGGTCTGAAGTGGGTTTCTTGTAGACAGCATAATATGGGTCTTGTTTTTATATCCATTCAGCCAGTCTGTGTCTTTTGGTTGGAGCATTTAATCCTTCCACATTTAAAGTAATTATTGATATATATGTTTCTATTGCCATTTTCTTAATTGTTTGGGGTTGATTTTGTAGATCTTTTTCTTCTCTTGTATTTCTTGACTATCTAAGTCCCTTTAACATTTGTTGTAAAGCTGGTTTGGTGGTACAGAATTCTCTTAACTTTTGCTTGTCTGAAAAGCTTTTTATTTCTCCATCAGTTTTGAATGAGATCCTAGCCAGGTGGTAGATTTTTCCCTTTCAGCTCTTTAAATATATCCTGCCATTCCCTTCTGGCCTGCAGAGTTTCTGCTGAAAGATCAGCTGTTAAACTGATGGGGTGTCCCTTGTATGCTACTTGTTGCTTCTCCCTTGCTGCTTTTAATATTCTTTCTTTGTGTTTAGTCTTTGTTAGTTTGATTAGTATGTGTCTTGGCATGTTTCTCCTTGGGTTTATCCTGTATGAGACTCTTTGTGCCTCTTGGACTTGATTGACTATTTCCCTTTCCAGGTTGGGGAAATTTTCAACTATAATCTCTTCAAAAGTTTTCTCATACCCTTTCTTTTTCTCTTCTTCTTTGGGAACTCTATAATTTGAATGTTGGTGTGTTTGATATTGTCCCAGAGGTCTCTGAGACTACCGTCAGTTCTTTTCATTCTTTTTACTTTATTCTGCTTTTCAGAAGTTATTTCCACCATTTTATCTTCCAGCTCACTGATTCATTCTTCTGCTTCAGATATTCTGCTATTGATTCCTTCTAGAGTATTTTTAATTTCAGTAATTGTGTTGTTTGTCTCTGTATGTTTATTCTTTAATTCTTCTAGGTCTTTGTTAATTGATTCTTGCATTTTCTCCATTTTGTTTTCAAGGTTTTTGATCATCTTTACTATCATTATTCTGAATTCTTTTTCAGAGAGTTTGCCTATTTTCTCTTCATTTATTTGGACTTCTAGCCTGTTCCTTCATTTGTGTAGTATTTCTCTGCCTTTTCATTAATTTTTTTAACTTATTGTGTTTGAGGTCTCCTTTTCCCAGGTTTCAAGGTTGAATTCTTTCTTCCTTTTGGTTTCTTCCTTCCTAAGTTTGGTCCAGTGGTTTGTGTAAGCTTCATATAGGGTGAGATTTGTGCTGAGTTTTTTTGTTTGCTTGTTTTTCCTCTGATGGGCAAGGCTGAGTGAAGTGGTGATCCTGTCTGCTGATGATTGGGCTTTTTGTTTTTTGGGATTTTTGTTTTATTTGTTGTTTAGATTTGGGGTTCTGCACAGAGTGCTACTGGTGGTTGGGTGATGCCTGGTCTTGTATTCAAGTGGTTTCCTTTGTGTAAATTCTCACTATTTGATACTCCCTTCACTTATTTCTCTGGGAGTCTAGGGTCTTGGAGTCAGCACTTCCACTCCAAAGGCTCAGGGATTGATATCTGGTCAGGAACAAAGATTCCACAAGTGGTTTGTTATGGCATTAAGTGAGATTAAAGCAAATACCCAAAAATGAGAAACCAAAGATGAACCCCAGACAAACAGCGGTTACAAAATCAGGCAAATAATAATTAAAATAATGGAATATATACCCATAAGCAACATCAAAACAGTCCAACAAAAATAAAGTACAGTAGATTGATCTGACAAACAAAGGAAATCAAAAATTATATCTACCAGTTAAGAACAAAACTAACTAAAGCACAATCTGGAAAGCAAAATTAAAACAAGGAACCAAGTGGGGAATAAAGCAATGAAAACAAAACTAACAAATATGTTGAGAAAGAAAGAACAGATATGCAAAGTTAAATAGAGGTAGAAAAAGAAGATTTATATATATTAAAGATTAACTTCAAGGAGAAAAGAACAGTAGGAAAAGCAAACACAGGAATAAATGTAGGAAAAATAATAATAGGTTTAAAAAACTTTTTTTAAACAGAAAAGAAAAAAAAGGAAGAAGAAAGAAAAAATAAAAGGAAAACTCCATAGAACCACAAAAGCCCAAAGTAGAGGCAGAGGTTTATAACAACAATAAAAAATGTGAGAGAAAAAAAAAAAGCTAAAAAGCTTAATTAGATTTCATAGTGTCAATAAAATCGACAACTATAACAGAGGTGGGGAGAGGGGAGAAAAAAAGTAAAAAAAAAAAAAATCCAAAAGAATCTACTGAACAAGTCAAAACATAAGAATAATAAGCATTTTTCTTGAGTCGCTGCTGTCAGAGTCCTTTCCCTCGCTGGGAGTCACAGTCATCTCACCTCCCTAGGATGCCCTATGACGCTGCGCTGGTCTCTGGACCTGCTGTGGGGCAGCTCAGATTCCACTCTAGTCCTCCTCCTGTGTGTTCTTCCCTCGATGTCCACAGCTACCAGAACTAATGAGTTTTCTCTTGTGGGAGCTCTCTGACCTTTTATATATTCCACACACAGGGTCTGCCTGGTTGATCATGCGGATTTAATCTGCAGCTTGTACAACTGGTGGTAAGGTTTTAGGTCTTCTTCCTTAGCCACACTGCCCCTGGGTTTCAACTGTGGTCTTATTTCCACCTCTGCATGTGGGTCGTCCATTGGGGTTTTCTCCTGAGGCTGCCCTGGAGGACTTCGGTGTGCCCCGTGAGGGCCAGGTGTGGAGGTGGTGCAGCTGCTTGGGCTGCAGTGTTTCTGGCAGCACCAGGTACTCAGGGGGGTTGGTGGCTAGGGAAGCAGGAAATATAGAGCTCTAGAAGGGTATGGCAAGCAGTATTGGCTAATGTGCTCCAGTATTCTTGCCTGGAGAACCCTTCTCCCTGACAGAGAAGCCTGGCAGGCCACAGTCCACAGGGTTGCAAAGAGCTGAACACGACCCAAGCCTTTTATTTTCACCTGTGGCAGCTCTGCCCCAGTGAGAGTTGAGCATGAAAGTGGTGTAACTGCTTGGATTGAGGGGACCCTGGCAGTGCCAAGTGTGCAGGGACACGGACCACCTCTGACACACACAGGCGTTATGGCCCTGAGTCTTTTTTGAGCCTCTTGTAGCTGGCGATCAGAAGGCCTCTTTGGCCAGTATTTCTCTGTAGTTCTGCCCATTCAGGCACTTACAGGGCTCCCTTGCCTGGGGTCCTTCTCTGTTGTTTGGTGCGTCAGGCACATAGAGGGGCCCCCCTGGTTGGGGTCCTACTCTGTAGATCGGTGCATCAGGCACTTAAAGGGGCACCCTGGCTGGGTTCCTGCTCTGTAGTTTGGCACTCAGGCACTCAAAGGAGAACCCCAGGTGGGATCCTGTTCTCTAGTTTAGTGCCTCAGGTGTTTGATGGGCAGCCCTCTCTATTGTTCATCTGCCGATGCTGGTGTGTGGAGAGACAGAGGCTATGGTGATGGCTCCACCCCCTATGCGTGACTCAGCAGTATCCCCTTGCTTCCATGGCTGCCTGGCTTTCCTCCAAGGCATTTCCCATCAATCTCCTCCCTCACATCCCTTCGATCCATCTCTCCACAGTCAACAGCAGCCCTCGCCCAGGGATTGCTCCACGATCCCTAAAATCCAGCTCCTAGCTGCTGTGCCTTCCAAGGGATCCACATCCCTCTCTGGGTATGCATGGCTGTGGAAGGACTGTCTGATTCTCATTCCATTTAGGCTGCCACAGATCAGCGGTTTCACTCTCAGCCTTAACTGGTTCTCCTCTGACAGACAGTTGCCCTGATATGAGGATCGGACCCCTGCTTTAGTTCCCCCACCTGCCAAGGTCAGGTCCAGTTCTAGTAACACCCCTGTTTTTTCCCCCTAGTTCTTTCATTCTACAGAGTTTTGTGTGTTCTATATATTCTTTTCCGCTGGTCAGGTACTCCTGTCGGCTCTCAGCTGGTGTTCTGCATGCACTTCTGTGTCTGAAGGTGTATGCCTGATGTATCCGTGGAGAGAGATGTATTCCACATCCACCTGCTCCTCTGCCATCTTGTTCTTCCTGAGTTCCAGTTTTAAATTCATGTGAGAAAAGGCCGACAGTAGGAATGCTTGACACTCTTATTTTTCTTTTCCTCTCTGCGTGCATGCATGCTAAGTTGCTTCAATCATGTCCATGGGATTTTCCAGGCAAGAATACTGGTGTGGGTTGCCATGCCCCCCTCCAGGGGATCTTCGTGACCCAGGAATCAAACCCTCATCTCTCACGTCTCCTGCATTGGCGGGTGTGTTCTTTACCACTAGTGCCACTTGGGAAGACCTCCCACTTTCTACTACCATCACATTGGAGAGTAGAGTTTCAGCATATGAATCTGGGGGGATATACAAACATTCTGTCCAAAACAATGACTTTCTCAATTTGAGACAATATGACTTACCAATGGGTAGAGGATAAATAAACCCAAGAGGGAGCACAGGGGATGGAGGGATATCCTGTGAAGTTGGCTATTGATGGAGTTAGCAATGAAGTCAATATCTCCTGATGTCTAGGGTTGGTCCTTGGCCTAGGATTGCTGATACCTCTTCCTTTAAAGAACAAAAGCTGAATACTGTACATGAGACAGCCAAAAACAGAGCTGACGAAACCAATAGCTGACAAAACAAGGATGTGTTTCCAAGAAATCCAGAACTATCTTAGCAACATAAAGAAATTCAGAAATTTCTGTTTTAAAGAATTACTTGTTTACTTTTGGGTGTGTTGGGTCTTCATTGCCGTGTGAGGGCTCTCTTCTAGTCGCAGCGACCAGGGGATACTCTTCGTTGCAGAGCACGACTTCTCACTGTGGTGGCTCCTCTTGTTGTGGCGCTCGAGCTCTAGGGCATGTGGGTTTCAGTAGCTGCAGCCCCTGGGCTCCAGAGCACAGGCTCAGAAGTTATGGTGCACGGGTTTAATTGTCAGGCAGCATGTGGGATCTTCCCAGACCATGGCTCAAACCCGTGTTTCCTGCATTGGCAGGCAGATTCTTCACCACTGAGCCACTAGGGAAGCCCAAGAAATTCAGACATTTCTATACTCAATAAAGGAAGGATAATGTAATTGAGGAATTAATCAGTCATGTCCCCTCTTCAAGGAACCTTATGTTCTAGTCTTTGCTTTCAGACGGAAAACCTACAGTGAAAATATAATGTAATCTTCTTGGTCAATTTCAGAAGTGCAGCCAAGGTCACACTTTATTTCTCCTGAGGTCAAAGCCCCTTTCCTCTACAGAGCAAGGCAGAAGCCAGCTCCTGAGGCCTCTGCTGCCAGACCCCATCACATCCCCTTCACTTCCCAGTGCTCCCCTCTGCTTCACACCCTGTTCTCCATCCACAGTCGATCTTCTTTTATCCTTTTCCCAACAAATCCCCTCAGAGTCCCTTCCTCATTGTCCTCTTCTCCACGACCTTGTTAATACATTATATATTTTTTCTACTTTCACTATCACACAAATGCTGCAATAAACATTCTTGCACACATGCATGTTTTTCCTGGAAAAACATCAAAGAGTGAAACTGATGGATCTTAGAGTGTACACACTGTCCACTTTCCTAGGTGCAACCAAGTGAAGTGAAGTGAAAGTGTTAGTTGCTCAGTTGTGTCTGACTGTTTGCGACACCATGGTCTATAGCCCACCAGGCTCCTTTGTCCATGGCAATTCTCAAAGCAAGAATACTGGAGTTGGTGGCCATTCCCTTCCCCAGGTGATCTTCCCAACTCAGGAATCGAACCCAGGTTTCTGGCATTGCAGGCAGACTCTTTACCATCTGAGCCACCCGGGAAGTCCAGATGCAACCAAAGGGCTCCCCAAAGTGGTTTAGCAATTATGCTACCAACTGTAGGATATGGGTGATGCCTGGTGCTCCCTATCTTTGCCAATACATATCAGTGTCAGATTTTAATTCTTAAGGAACTTCTTTCTACAAATCAAGCCAAGAACTCCTCCCTTTGATCTACTGATGGATAGCAAGTAACACATTTATGCTGTTCCAGACTTTGGATCTTAGAGCAGGGAGTCCACAACTCTTCCTGAAGAGTGAACTGAGCTCTGTCACTTCTTCCCCAAAGATGACAGGGAGAGGGGGATCTGCTTCTACCTTATCTTGGTGAGAGTCCTGGCCAATGAGCAGGACAAGGAGGGCAGAGGCTCTGAGACCCAGGGGTGTGTGCCAGCCACCGACACCACCTACCAGAATGGGTTTCACAGTGAAGTCAGCCCAACAGTGACCCTTGAGCCAGTGAAGCCAGCCCACCTGCTTTCTCTGGCAGGTCTTCTAATGACAGAGTGGCCAGGGCAATGGGAATCTCATGTCCTGAGACCCAAGGGCCAGGGAGACACCTGGCCTTTAGATGACAGATGGCAGTCCAAAGGAGGCCAGGCAAAGAGGCGTCATGGAAACAGAAATGATGGAAATGGAGGTCCTGGCAGATCCCTGTGCAGGACTGGATGTGGGACCAGTGCTTGATTGTCAGTCCACTTGTCAGCATCTAGAAGCTGCAAAGGTGGCAGAGTGATTAAGAGTGGGACCTCAGAAAGTAGATGATCTGGGGGGCTTCTACTGACAGGTCTGAGGTTTTAGGCACACTACTCAACCTCTCTCTGCCTCAGGTTCTTTATCTGTAAAATTAGGATATTCATACATATTTATAAGGTTGCCTTGAAAATAAATGAGATATTAACAGTAGAATGTGTAGCAAGGGTCTGGTGTACAGTAAGGACTCAGTAAATATTGTCATTTAGTCACTAAGTCGTGTCTGACTCTTTGCAAGCCCGTGGACTGTAGCCTACCAGGTTCCTCTGTCCAAAGAATTCTCCAGGCAAGAATACTGGAGTGGGTTGCCATTTCCTTCTCCAGGGGATTTTCCTGACCCAGAAATTCAACCCTCATCTTCTGCACTGACAGGCAGATTCTTTACTGCTGAGCCACCAGGGAAGCTCAGTAAATATGAGTTGTTATGCTTATCACCATCATTATTGCTATATAATATATAAATATGTATTTATATTAGATAGAAGATGGATAGACAGATAATAGATAGATGACAAATACAGTAGATATAGATAGACAGAAACAGAAGACAGGTAGAAAGATAATCTCCTATGACCAGCTCTGTTGGAGCAAGCTGCAATATCAGGACGGTTAGTTGATCAGTTGTGTCCAACTCTTTGTGACTCCATGGACTGTAGCCTGCCAGGTTTCTCTGTCCATGGAATTCTCCAGGCAAGAATACTGGAGTGGGTTGCCATTTCCTCCTTCAGAGGATCTTCCCAACCCAAGGATCAAACACGGGTCTCCTGAATTCGCATTGCAGGCAGATTCTCTACCACCTGAGCCACCATGAAAGCCCAATATCAGGACCAGTTTTCATCAACTGGTGCATGAATGCATGCATGCTAAGTCACTTCACTCATGTCCAACTCTTTGCAACACTACTGACCATGGCCCGCCAGGTTCCTCTGTCCATGAGATTTCCCAGGCAAGAATACTGGAGTGGGTTGCAATTGCCTTTTCCAGGGGATCTTCCTGACCCAGGCATTGAACCCGTGTTTCTTGTATCTCCTGAATTGTCAAGCACTCCTGATTCTTTACCACTAGGGCCACATGGGAAGCCCCCACCAATTGGTGCATCAATTCTGATTGATTGGTCATGGCTGCCCATTGAGGATTCCAAGGTCAGACCTGGGCTCAAGAGGCAGCATGGTAGTGGACATCGTATGCACTCACTTCCTGTGGTCTGTGTTTTACTTCTTATCCAGTAGGAAATACTGATTCAAAAAAGTTACAATATTAAGTTTTTAAGAGGACCTATAATCAATGGCTGCGCTTTGCTGGAGCAGCCGTGAAGAGATACCCCACACCCAAGGTAAGAGAAACCCAAGTAAGACGGTAGGTGTTGCAAGAGGGCATCAGAGGGCAAACACACTGAAACCATACTCACAGAAAGCTAGTCAATCTAATCACACTAGGACCACAGCCTTGTCTAACTCAATGAAACTAAGCCATGCCCATGGGGCAACTGAAGACGGGTGAGTCATGGCAGAGAGATCTGACAGAATGTGGTCCACTGGGGAAGAGAATGGCAAACCACTTCAGTATTCTTGCCTTGAGAACCCCATGAACAGTATGAAAAGGCAAAATGATAGGATACTGAAAGAGAAACTCCCCTGGTCAGTAGGTGCCCAATATGCTACTGGAGATCAGTGGAGAAGTAACTTCAGAAAGAATGAAGGGATGGAGCCAAAGCAAAAAGAATACCCAGCTGTGGATGTGACTGGTGATAGAAGCAAGGTCTGATGCTGTAAAGAGCAATATTGCATAGGAACCTGGAATGTCAGGTCCATGAATCAAGGCAAATTGGAAGTGGTCAAACAAGAGATGGCAAGAGTGAATGTCGACATTCTAGGAATCAGCGAACTGAAATGGACTGGAATGGGTGAATTTAACTCAGATGACCATTATATATACTACTGCTGGCAGGAATACCTCAAAAGAAATGGAGTGGCCATCATGGTCAACAAGAGTCTGAAATGCAGTACTTGGATGCAATCTCAAAAATGACAGAATGATCTCTGTTCATCTCCAAGGCAAACCATTCAATATCACAGTAATCCAAGTCTATGCTCCAACCAGTAATGCTGAAGAAGCTGAAGTTGAATGGTTCTATGAAGACCTACAAGATCTTTTAGAACCAACACCCAAAAAAGATGTCCTTTTCATTATAGGGGACTGGAATGAAAAAATAGGAAGTCAATAAACAGCTGGAGTAACAGGCAAATTTGGCCTTGGAATATGGAATGAAGCAGGGCAAAGACTAATAGAGTTTTGCCAAGAAAATGCACTGGTCATAACAAACACCCTCTTCCAACAACACAAGAGAAGACTCTACACATGGACATCACCAGATGGTCAACACCGAAATCAGACTGATTATATTCTTTGCAGCCAAAGATGGAGAAGAACTATACACTCAGCAAAAACAAGACCAGGAGCTGACTGTGGCTCAGACCATGAACTCCTTATTGCCAAATTCAGACTTAAATTGAAGAAAGTAGGGAAAACCACTAGACCATTCAGGTATGACATAAACCAGATCCCTTATGATTATACAGTGGAAGTGAGAAATAGATTTAAAGGCCTAGATCTGATAGATAGAGTGACTGATGAACTACGGAATGAGGTTCGTGATATTGTACAGGAGACAGGAATCAAGACCATTCCCATAGAAAAGAAATGCAAAAAAGCAAAATGGCTGTCTGGGGAGGCCTTACAAATAGCTGTGAAAAGAAGAGAAGCGAAAAGCAAAGGAGAAAAGGAAAGATATAAACATCTGAATGCAGAGTTCCAAAGAATAGCAAGACGAGATAAGAAAGCCTTCTTCCGCGATCAATGCAAAGAAATAGAGGAAAACAACAGAATGGGAAAGACTAGGGATCTCTTCAAGAAAATCAGAGATACCAAAGTAACATTTCATGCAAAGATGGGCTTGATAAAGGACAGAAATGGTATGGACCTAGCAGAAGCAGACGATATTAAGAAGAGATGGCAAGAATACACAGAAGAACTGTACAAAAAAGACCTTCACGAGCCAGATAATCATGATGGTGTGATCACTGACCTAGAGCCAAACATCCTGGAATGTGAAGTCAAGTGGGCTTTAGAAAGCATCACTACAAACAAAGCTAGTGGAGGTGATGGAATTCCAGTTCAGCTATTTCAAATCCTGAAAGATGATGCTGTGAAAGTGCTGCACTCAATATGCCAGCAAATTTGGAAAACTCAGCAGTGGCCACAGGACTGGAAAAGGTCAGTTTTTATTCCAATCCCAAAGAAAGGCAATGCCAAAGAATGCTCAAACTACCACACAATTGCACTCATCTCACATGCTAGTAAAGTAATGCTCAAAATTCTCCAAGCCAGGCTTCAGCAATAGGTGAACCATGAACTTCCTGATGTTCAAGCTGGTTTTAGAAAAGGCAGACAAACCAGAGATCAAATTGCCAACATCCGCTGGATCATCAAAAAAGCAAGAGAGTTCCAGAAAAACATCTATTTCTGCTTTATTGATTATGCCAAAGCCTTTGACTGTGTGGATCACAATCAACTGTGGAAAATTCTGAAAGAGATGGGAATACCAGACCACCTGATCTGCCTCTTGAGAAATCTATATGCAGGTCAGGAAGCAACAGTTAGAACTGGACATAGAACAACAGACTGGTTCCAAATAGGAAAAGGAGTTCGTCAAGGCTGCATATTGTCACCCTGTTTATTTAACTTATATGCAGAGTACATCATGAGAAATGCTGGACTGGAAGAAACACAAGCTGGAATCAAGATTGCCGGGAGAAATATCAATAACCTCAGATATGCAGATGACACCACCTTTATGGCAGAAAGTGAAGAGGAACTCAAAAGCCTCTTAATGAAAGTGAAAGTGGAGAGTGAAAAAGTTGGCTTAAAGTTCAACATTCAGAAAACGAAGATCATGGCATCCAGTCCCATCACTTCATGGGAAATAGATGGGGAAACAGTGGAAACAGTGTCAGACTTTATATTTCTGGGCTCCAAAATCACTACAGATGGTGATTGCAGCCGTGAAATTCAAAGACACTTACTCCTTGGAAGGAAAGTTATGACCAACCTAGATAGCATATTCAAAAGCAAAGACATTACTTTGCCAACAAAGGTTTGTCTAGTCAAGGCTACGGTTTTTCCTGTGGTCATGTATGGATGTGAGAGTTGGACTGTGAAGAAGGCTGAGTGCCGAAGAATTGATGCTTTTGAACTGTGGTGTTGGAGAAGACTCTTGAGAGTCCCTTGGACTGCAAGGAGATCCAACCAGTCCATTCTGAAGATCAGCCCTGGGATTTCTTTGGAAGGAAAGATGCTAAAGCTGAAACTCCAATACTTTGGCCACCTCATGCGAAGAGTTGACTCATTGGAAAAGACTCTGATGCTGGGAGGGATTGGGGGCAGGAGGAGAAGGGGACAACAGAGGATGAGATGGCTGGATGGCATCACTGACTCGATGGACGTGAGTCTCAGTGAACTCTGGGAGTTGGTGATGGACAGGGAAGCCTGGCGTGCTGCGATTCATGGGGTTGCAAAGAGTCGGACACGACTGAGCGACTGATCTGATCTGATCTGATAATCAAGCCAAAAAATAGCCAATTTTTAAATGAGGCCAACTGCATGTGGCTCTTCAAAAAAAAAAAAAAAAATTGAAAGTAGGGGCTGCCTCATTCTATGTTCTAAGTTCCACAGAGAATTTCCATTTTAGTACTCCAGGCTGCTCACCACACCATCTCCTGAAGTGGTGGGTGAACCTCAGGTGGGTTCACTGTAAGCAGAGCTAGCCCTTAGCTTTCCACAGACACTGCTATAAAGCAGAGAGGTTATTGGGCAATAGAGATCACGGTGCAGTGGGAAAAGCATGGGGATCCTGCAGACCTGGATTTTAGTTTCAGCAGAAACTCAGAGTGTGGGGATGGGTGGGCCATGTGACTTCTCAAAGACCTGGTTTCTTGACTCTAAAATAGGGTCACTGATCTCCAAGATCCCATCCAATTTTTTTATTCTCTTCTAGGCAAAGGAAGTCACCTCTTGCATTGACTATGTGTTTGAAAGAGGGAGAAGCATGCAGAGATGTTTACATGCGCAAGACGATAAGTCCTCAACCTTCTTGAAGGACATCTTCCAAAATGTTCCTAATTCCCAAATGGCAAAATAGAATGTCTGCCTCCATTTCTCTTAGGGATGAGTTTTTTTCCCAGTGAAAATAGGGCTTATCAATAAAAAAGATGACATCATGTGAAAGCAAGGACTCAGGAACCAGTTACCCCATGAACAAAAACCCTTCGCCCACCCATCCTGTCCCACACACATGGACACACAAGCTTTTTTTTAATGCCATCAATTCGCTTTGAAAATGAAAGTGAAGTCGCTCAGTCGTGTCTGACTCTTTGCAACCCCATGGACTGTAGCCTACCAGGCTTCTCCGTCCATGGGATTTTCCAGGCAAGAGTACCGGAGTGGATTGCTATTTCCTTCTCCATTTGCTTTATTTTAATAGTAAATGTTAGTATAATTTTTTCTTCCAAATATTCTGTAACTACATATCTGATTTCTCAAAGACCCAAGATTTAGGAGAGGGAGTTTCAGTTTCCAAATGGCTGCATCTTTGTATTGTTTTGTGTTATTGTAGTTTATACTTTGGCTGTTAATTGTTGGTTTTATGTTATATTTACTCTGGGATCAGTTGACATGCAAGATCTAAGTTCCCTGACCAGGAATTAAACCCATGCCCTCTTCAGTGGAAGCATAGAGTCTTAACCACTGGACTACCTGGGAAGTCCCACATAAACCCTTTTTTTTTTTTTTACATATATCCCCTCCCTTTTGAACCTCCCTCCCATCTCCCTCCCCTAGGTTGATACAGAACTCCTCTCCTGTTTGAGTTTCCTGAGCCATACAGCAAATTCCTGTTGGCTATCTGTTTTACATATGGTAATGTAAGTTTCCATGTTACTCTCTCCATACATTTCACCCTCTCCTCCCCTCTCCCCATGTCCATAAGTCTATTCTCTATGGCTGTTTCTCCATTGCTGCCCTGCAAATAAATTCTTCAGTACCATTTTTCTAGATTCCATATATATGTGTTAGTATACAATATTTATCTTTTCCTTTATCTCTCACTCTATCTTTATCTTTCTCTTTTATCTTTATACTTCACTCTGTATAATAGTCTCTAGGTTCATCTACCTCATTAGAACTGACTTAAATGCATTCCTTTTCGTGGCTTCCATTTTCAAGACGGTTTGTGGCTGAATAATATTCCATTGTGTATATGTATCACAACTTCTTTATCCATTCATCTGTCGATGGACATCTAGGTTACTTCCATGTTCTAGCTATTGTAAATAGTGCTGCAATGAACAATGGGAGAGGGTGAGATGTATGGAGAGAGTTCCATAAAAACATCTACTTCTGCTTTATTGACTATGCCAAAGCCTTTGACTGTGTGGATAAAAACAAACTATGGAAAATTCTTCAAGAGATGGGAATACCAGACCACCTGACCTGCCTCTTGAGAAATCTGTATGTAGGTCAAAAAGCAACAGTTAGAACTGGACATGGAACAACAGACTGGTTCCAAATCAGGAAAGGAGTTCATAAAGACTGCATATTGTCACCCTGCTTATTTAATTTATATGCAGAGTACTTCATGAGAAACACTGGACTGGATGAAGCACAAGTTGCAATCAAGATTTCTGGGAGAAATATCAGTAACCTCAGATATGCAGACGACACCACCCTTATAGCAGAAAGTGAAGAACTGAAGAGTCTCTTGATGAAAGTGAAAGAGGAGAGTGAAAAAGTTGGCTTAAAACTCAACGTTCAGAAAACTAAGATCATGGCATCTGGTCCCATCACTTCATGGCAAATAGATGGGGAAACAATGGAAACAGTGACAGACTTTGTTTTGGGGGGCTCCAAAATCACTGCAGATGGTAACTGAAGCCATGAAATTAAAAGATGCTTGCTCCTTGGAAGAAAATCTATAATCAACCTGGACAGCATATTAAAAAGCAGAGATATTACTTTGTCAACAAAGGTCTGTCTAGTCAGGGCTATGGTTTTTCCAGTAGTCATGTATGGATGTGAGAGTTGGACTATAAAGAAAGCTGAGCACTGAAGAATTGATGTTTTTGAACTGTGGTGTTGGAGAAGACTCTTGAGAGTCCCTTGGACTGCAAGGAGATCCAACTAGTCCATCCTAAAGGAAATCAGTCCTGGGTGTTTATTGGAAGGACTGATGCTGAAGCTGAAACTCCAACACTTTGGCCACCTGATGTGAACAACTCACTAATTGGAAAAGACCCTGATGCTAGGAAAGATTGAAGGTGGGAGGAGAAGGAGACGACAGAGGATGAGATGGTGGGATGGCATCACTGACTCAATAGACATGAGTTTGAGTTGAGTTGGTGATGGACAGGGAGGCCTGGTGTGCTGCAGTCCATGGGGTTGCAAAGAGTCAGACACGAGTGAGCGACTGAACTGACTGACTGACTAATGGTGGTTTTATTCCCAGTTTTTTAGGGAATCTCCATACCGTCTCCCATAGTGGCTGTATCAATTTACATTCCCACCAAGAGTGCAAGAGTGCAAGAGGCTTTTCTCCACACCCTCTCCAGCGTTTTTGGTTTGTACGCTTTTTGCTGATGGCCATTCTGACCAGTGTGAGGTGATAGCTCATTGTAGTTTTGATTTACATTTCTCTAACTAAGACCAGGAATCGAACCCGTTCCCTCTTCAGCAGAAGCATGGAGTCTTAACCACTGGACTACCTGGGAAGTCCCACACAAACTTTCTAACCCATGAGACCTAAATCTTACTTTAGCAAAATTATAAAGCCACACATGTCGTGGAACTCTTATATTGAAACTATAGTGGTTAAATTCACCATCACAAATCCACTGCATCCAGATTACGTAAAGCACCTGGATAACCGCTGCTATGGAGCATGTTTTACTAATACAGTACCAAGAAAATTATGTAATAAAACGTGCAATTTCTTTTGCCAACAGCTGTAAACTGGAAACGTCATAATTTTTCCAAACCATAATGAGTTTTGCCCCTGTCTTTCCTCATAGACAGCAATGATAACATAAAATGATGTATTAAGATAAACTCATAAGAACGACTTTTCATAATCATCTATGTCTTCTAATTCTGTTCAAAATGACCACTTTGGGAGTGGCTGTCCTGACCACAGTTGTGTGCTCACCTCATGTTTTACTCCTTCAAAACTGCTTTCCTGGGTCAGTTCAGGAGTGTTGGAAGGAAATCATGCCTCAGTCAAAAACAGTATTTCCTAAGACTGTCACTCACCTTGCATGACTCACTTGGCTTCAAGTCTCAAAAGCCATCTACAGAGACTTGGCTCTGAATTACTCTTGGCTGTTTTTCAAAACCCAAATCTACTTTCTATAGAGGAAAGTTGACTATTGTTAAAGTTAATGGAAAGAGTACACCACTGGATCTCAAGCAGTTCCTCATGAACTATATAAAAATATTCTATATTTGGTGACACACACAGAATATGTTTATAATTTTGCTTTAATTGATGTAATGCGTCAACATGACTAATTTTGTGTGTCAACTTGGCTGGGCTAAGGGGTGCCCAGAGTGCTGGTAAAACATTGTTTTGGGGTGTGTCTATGAAAGTGTTTCTGTAACATTTAGATCAATGGCAAACCACTCCAGTATGCTTCCTTGGGAAATCCCATGAACAGAAGAGCCCATGGGGTAGCAAAAGAGTTGGACACAATCAAGCAGCTAAAGAATAATAAGACTCAGTAAAGATCAGTGGGCATCGTGCAATTCCCAGAGGGCCTAAATAGGACAAAAAGGCAAAGGAAGGGAGAATTCACTCCTCACTTGAGCTGGGTTGTCCATCTCTTCCTGCACTTGGACACTGTCCCTCCTGGTTCTCAGGTCTTCAGACATTGACTGAAGTTCCCCCAACTGCCTTCCCAGGTCTTCAGCACAGGGTCCTCTCAGCCTCCCTAGCCATGTGAGCCAATTCCAAAAAAAACCTCCTCTTATATCTATACACATTCTCTGAAGAACACTGACTAATAAATACAACATCCTTCAAGGGCTATGTTTAAGGTTACTTAAACATATTCCTTCAAGGTTTTTGTATCCGGCACTTCCAACTTGATCTCTGAAACCCCTGTCTATTTTCATTTCTGAATCTCACTCTCTTCGTTACTCCCATCACAATGGTTATGTCAAAACAGCCACCTGAGGAAGCCCCCAGAATTGTAATGGCCACATGAGAGGCATGGAATCCCACCAGCTTATCATCTTGGGTCAAGAAACGCTGTTGATCTGATACTGCCCTCCAGACATGATTTGCTTGTTTTCACTCCTTCTCCCTGGATGACAAGACAAGAATTTTCAAACACATCATCAGGGGAAGCCTAAAAACTGGAATTTCATTTCCATATTGAATGGATGAAGGAGGAAATGACAAATAAGAAGTCCAAATGCCATCTTCTTACTCAGAATTGTGCCACCTGATTGAGAATAAAAAACCAGATCTGGGTTCCACAAGTTCCTCTTTAGAAATAGAACATTAGAAATCTTTTCTCAATCTCTCTCCTCATGTTGATTGTGAAAAGGTCACCAGTGACATTCCAGTTACTGCATATTGGTTTCCAATCTGTCCTCATCTGACCTGACTTCTGTGGCATCTGATACCCTCCCACCCACTTCTGATACCTGCCTCCCCCTCAGACTGACACATTTCCCACCCACACCATCCCAGTCCATAGGACCATTTGGATTTCCCCCTTTTGCTTCCAAGTCAATATACATAAAATTCAATATGGCGACTTATCCCTCATCACAGATTAGGCTTGCTGGCTACCAACATCCTCCAATAGCAGATTTTTCAGTAATAAAGGTGAGGCATGTGGGACCTTACTTCTCCGACCAGGGGTCAAACCTGTGCCATCATCCCCTTGATTGGGAAGCTCAGAGTCCTAACCACTGGACAAGCAGAGAAGTCTGGCACCGTCCTTTTAACTTCTGACACCCTGTGGCCTCAGACAGCAACTCCACTCCCAAAGATGGGGCAAGAGTCACCATAACTCATACAACTTTCAGAGACCCTATTCTCTGACCACACAGTCCATTCTGTCCCAAATAATTTTATCTTGAATAATGAGCAACATATGAACTGTTGTTGTTCAGTCAGTCAGTCATGTCTCTTTGTGACTGCATGGACTGCAACACACCAGCTTCCATGTCCATCACTAACTCCTGGACCTGGATCAAACTCATGTCCATCCAGTCGGTGATTCCATCCAGTTGCTGATGCCATCCAACCATCTCATCATCTATCATCCCCTTCTCCTCTTGCCTTCAGTCTTTCCCAGCATCAGTAGTTGGTTACTTGAGGTTAAGTTTTATACAAAAGAGGGGGAAAGATGATGTGGTACATATATACAATGGAATATTCCCCAGCCACTAAAAGGAACAAAATAGTCATTTCTAGAGGTGTGAAAAGACCTACAGTCTGTCATAATGAGTGAGGTAAATCATAAAAAAAAAACAAATATTGTACATTTTCATAAATATGTAGAATCTAGAAAAATGGTACAGTCAGTTCAGTTCAGTCAGTCAGTCATGTCTGACTCTTTGTGACCCCATGGACTTCCATGGACCCCATGGACAGGCTTCCCTGTCCATCACCAACTCCCAGAGCTTGCTCAAACTCATGTTCATCTGGTCAGTGATGCCATACAACCACCTCATCCTCTGACGTCTCCTCCTCCTCCTTTCCCAGCATCAGGGTTTATTCCAATGAGTCAGCTCTTTGCATCAGGTGGTCAAAGTAGGGGAGTTTCAACTTCAGCATCAGTCCTTCCAATGAATATTCAGGAGTGATTTCCTTTTGGAATTACTGGTTTGATCTCCTTGCAGTCCAAGGGACTCTCAAGAGTCTTCTCCAACACCACAGTTCAAAAGCATCAATTCTTTGACACTCAGTTTTCTTTATAGTCCAACTCTCACATCCATGCATGACCACTGGAAAAACCATAGCTTTGACTAGATGGACTTTTGTTGGCAAAGCAGTGTCTCTGCTTTTTAGTATGCTGTCTAGGTTGGTCATAGCTTTTCTTTCAAGGAGTAAGTGTCTTAATTTCATGGCTGCAGTCACCATCTGCAGTGATTTTGGAGCCCCCAAAAATAAAGTATCTCACAGTTTATACTGTTTCCCCATTTATTTGCCATGAAGTGATGGGACCAGATGCCATGATCTTTGTTTTTTGAATGTTGAGCTTTAAGCCAACTTTTTCACTCTCCTCTTTCGCTTTCATCAAGAGGCTTTTTAGTTCTTCTGCGCTTTCTGCCGTAAGGGTGGTGTCATCTGTGTATCTGAGGTTATTGATATTTCTCCTGGCAATCTGGATTCCAGCTTGTGCTTCATCCAGTCCAGCATTTTGCATGATTACTCTGCATATAAGTTAAATAAGTAGGGTGACAACATACAGCCTTGACGTACTCCTTTTCCTATTTGGAACCAGTCTGTTGCTCCATGTCTGGTTTCAACTGTTACTTCCTGACCTGCATACAGATTTCTCAGGAGGCAGGTCAGGTGGTCTGGTATTCCCATCTCTTGAAGAATTTTCCACAGTTGATTGTGATCTATACAGTCAAAGGCTTTGGCATAATCAATAAAGCAGGTAGATGTTTTTCTGGAACTCTTGTTTTTTTGATGATCCAACAGATGTTGACAATTTGATCTCTGGTTCCTCTGGCTTTCCTAAAACCAGCTTGAACATCAGGAAGTTCACGTTTCACATACTGTTGAAACCTGACTTGGAGAATTTTGAGCATTTGCTACCATGTGAGATGAGTGCAATTGTTCAGTATTTTGAACATTCTTTGGCATTGTCTTTCTTTGGGATTGGAATGAAAACTGACCCTTTCCAGTCCTGCGGCCACTGCTGAGTTTTCCAAATTTGCTGGCATATTAAGCGGAGCACTTTCACAGCATGATCTTTTAGGGTTTGAAACAGCTCAGTTGGAATTCCATCACCTCCACTAGCTTTGTTTGTGGTGATGCTTCCTAAGACCCACTTGACTTCACATTCCAGGATGTCTGGCTCTAGGTGAGTGACCACACCATCGTGATAATCTGAATTGTGAAGATCTTTTTTGTATAGTTCTTCTGTGTATTCTTGCCACCTCTTCTTAATATCTTCTGTTTCTGTCAGGTCCATACCATTTCGGTCCTTTATTGAGCCCATCTTTGCTTGAAATGTTCCTTTGGTATCTCTAATTTTCTTGAAGGGATCTCTAGTCTTTCCCATTCTATTGTTTTCCTCTATTTCTTTGAGTTGATTACTGAGGAAGGCTTTCTTATCTCTCCTTGCTATTCTTTGGAACTCTGCACTCAAATGGGTATATCTTTCCTTTTCTTCTTTGCCTTTTTCTCCTCTTCTTTTCTCAGCTATTTGTAAGGCCTCCTCAGACAACCATTTTGCCTTTTTGCATTTCTTTTTCTTGGAGATGGTCTTGATCACTGCCTCCTGTACAATGACATGAACCTCTGTCCATAGTTCTTCAGGCATTCTGTTTATCAGATCTAACCCCTTGAATCTATTTGTCACTTCTACTGTATAATCATAAGGGATTTGATTTAGGTCATTCCTGAATGCTCTAGTGGTTTTCTGCACTTTCTTCAATTTAAGTCTGAATTTGGCAATTAGGAGTTCATGATCTGAGCCACAGTCAGCTCCTGGTCTTGTTTTTGCTGACTGTATAGAGCTTCTCCATCTTTGGCTGCAAAGAATATAATCAATTTGATTTCAGTGTTGGCCATCTGGTGATGTCCACATGTAGCGTCTTCTCTTGAGTTGTTGGAAGAGGGCATTTGCTATGACCAGTGCGTTCTCTTGGCAAAACTCTGTTAGCCTTTTCCCTGCTTCATTTTGTACTCCAAGGCCAAATTTGCCTGTTACTCCAGGTATCTCTTGACTTCCTACTTTCGTATTCCAGTCCCCTATAATGAAAAGGACATCTTTTTTGGGTGTTAGTTCTAGAAGGTCTTGTAGGTCTTCATAGAACTGTTCAACTTCAGCTTCTTCAGCATTACCTGTTGGGGCATAAACTTGGATTACTGTGATATTGAATGATTTCCCTTGGAAACAAATAGTGATCATTTTCATTGTTGAGACTGCACCCAAGAACTGCTTTTCAGACTCTTTTGTTGACTATGATGGCTACTCCATTTCTTCTAAGGGATTCTTGCCCCTAGTAGTAGATATAATGGTCATCTGAGTTAAATTCACCCATTCCAGTCCATCTTAATTCACTGATTCCTAAAATGTCAATGTTCACTCTTGCCATCTCCTGTTTGGCCACTTCCGATTTACCTTGATTCATGGACCTAACATTCCAGGTTCCTACGTGATATTGTTCTTTATAGCATCGGACTTTACTTCCATTACTAGTCATATCTACAACTGGGCATTGTTTTCACTTTGGTTCTGTCTCTTCATTCTTTCTGGAGTTTTTTCTCCACTCTTTTCCAGTAGCATATTGGGCACCTACCAACCTGAGAGTTCATCTTTCAGTGTCCTATCTTTTTGCCTTTTTGTACTGTTCATGGGGTTCTCAAGGCAAGAATCCTGAAGTGGTTTGCCATTCCCTTCTCCAGTGGACCCTGTTTTGTCAGAACTCTCCACCATGACCCATGCATCTTGGGTGGCCCTACACGGCATGGTTCCTAGTTTCATTGAGTTAGACAAGGCTGTGGTCCATGTGATCGGTTTATTTTCTGTGATTGTGGTTTTCATTCTGTCTGCCCTCTGAGAATAAAGATAAGAGACTTATAGCTTCCTGATGGGAGAGACTGACTGAAGGGGAAACTGGGTCTTGTTCTGATGGGCAGGGGCATGCTCAGTAAATCTTTAATCCAATTTTCTGTTGATGAGTGGGGCTGTGTTCCCTCCCTGTTGTTTGACCTGAGACCAAACTATGGTGGAGGTAATGAAGATAATGGTGGAAAATGTTATGGATGAACCTATTTCCAAGACAGTAGAGAATGGACATGTGGTCACGGTGGGGAGGGAAGGGGAAGATGGGACAAATTGGGAGGCTGGGATTGAGATATATACACTACCATGTGTAAAACAGATAGTTCACAAGAACCGGAATGCACAGGAAGTTTAGCCCAGTGCTCTGTGATGACCTAGATGGGTGGGATGGGGGTGGGCTGAGAGGGAGGCCCTAGAAGGAGGGGATATATGTATGCACATGACTGATTTACTTCATTGTACAGCAGAAACTAACACAACATTGCAAAGCAATTGTACTTCGATGAAAAAATTGCTAATACTAATTGAAAAAAAAACAACAAGAGGGAGATAGAAGAGAGAAAGACACAGAGATTGCCTGAGGGCAGTGGTTAAATGAAGTACCATTCACATGGGCAAAATAGTTCTCATAACAGGCATTTTGCAATTCCCTAAGCCTTCATAAGCACTGAGTTGATAGATACACCTCTGATTCCAGGCAATGGTTGGTGAAATAAACCATACGTTCCTGTCTGGTGCATGGGGCTCAAAGAGAGCCCATTCTAACCGAGAACAAAGGTTTGTGCACCCAGTCACACGGACAACGCAGTGCTGTGATTGACAGGCTGATTATGAGGCCCAGTTGGCCTCATCTGGCCTTTCTTAAGTGCAATATGGTATGCATAACGTGCCATATGAATGCTGAACTCCTGGCAGGACCTGCAAAGGAGACAATGCAGCTGGCAGCCTGACACCGGAGCAGCTGGGAGGGGAAGGCTTGGTTTCTACACATTAACACATTTGACATTTGGTATTTAAAGGGGAGAGCTAATAAATAACCCACCAACGATGACACTCTGTAATGACAGCTTTTATAACCAGCCAGTTAATCCTCCACGCCAGCTCTGTCCTTTCAGACCATCTGGCTTTGCAGTCTTATTTACTTCTTTTTATTTTCCTGGGGCCTGAACTTGGAAAGTTTGCCTTCTGCCAGTGTCATGTTTTGAAGCTGATTCAAGGGATAGGGCAGCGGCTGGTTGTAGGTGACTCAGCACTAAGATCTGCAGAAAATGGGAGGTTTTAGCAGGTGGTCTTGAAATCAGTCCCGAGTGTTCATTGGAAGGACTGATGCTGAAGCTGAAACTCCAATACTTTGGCCACCTGATGTGAAGAGCTGACTCATTGGAAAAGACCCTCATGCTGGGAAAGACTGAGGGCAGGAGGAGAAGGGGGCGACAGAGGATGAGATGGCTGAATGGCATCACTGACTCGATGGACGTGAGTCTGAGTGAACTCCAGGAGTTGGTGATGGACAGGGAGGCCTGGCGTGCTACAGTTCATGGGGTCACAAAGAGTCAGACACAACTGAGTGACTGAACTGAACTGAACTTGAGTTTGAGGTTCAACCCCATGAAGACAGTTGATCCTCCTAGAACCAGAGGAGTGGGGGAAATTCACCTCTTGATTTACTGCCTCTTTTCAGAACCCACATGCAGGGCTTCCCTGGTGGCTTAGTGGATAAGAATCCACCTGCCAATGCAGGGGACATAAGTTTGATCCCTGGTCCGGGGATCCCACATGCCATGGGGCAACTAAACCCATGCACCACAACTCCTGAGCCTGCAAGCAACAACTAGAGAGTAGCTCCCACTCACTGCAGCTGGAGAAAGCCCGAGCACAGCAGCAAAGACCAGTGCAGCCAAAAGTGAAAATAAATAAAACTGTAAGAAAGGACCCACATGCAGAGTTTCTGCCTCAACTGAATCCCACACATGTATAGAGTGTCCACTATGTGTCCCCATAATGTGTGTTCTGAGGACATAGAAATAAGGCCATTTACATAAAAAACGATATGGTGCTATTTGCAGCAACATGGACATAGAGATACACTGAATGTGTCCCCATCTGCAAGGAACACAGGTTTCCCTGAAAATACAGAAGTGTAGAAAGAAAGAGCAAGGTATGTTATATGTTGGATTTACAATCCAAGCTCAGCCATAGGCATCCGTTTAGCCCACCAGGCTCTGTGCCATTTGAAGGTAGGAACTATACTGTGGTCAGGTCTGCTTCCCCAGATTTAATCTATAATAGGTGCATGACACATAAACATTCAATAAACAAATAAATAAATGAAAGGGTGCTTATAGTCCAAAGTTCAAATCAACTGGAGGTGCCCCACATTGTCTTTTGTCTCCAAAGGTGCAGAAATTCCTGCAGCCCCAAATCCATCTCCAGTTTTCAGCATAAAATTCATGCCATGCTTTTACAAATGGGCTTCCTCAAAGTAAGGAGGTTTCAAACATTTGGGGGCCAGAGCAAAATGAAACCCTTCAGAAGGAAGTGACACCTTCAGTCATGCTTGTTGTGGATTGAATGTCCATTTGTTGTTAAATCCTAACCCCTTTGTGATAGTATTAAAAAGTGAAGCCTTTGGGAGGTGATTAAGGCTTGAGGGTGGGATCCTTATGACGGGATTAGTGCCCTTATAATAGAGACCCCAGGAGCTCCATCACCGCTTCCACCATGTGACGACATAGTGAGAAGTCAGCTGCCTTTGGACCGGGAAGCTCTCACCAGCCACCAAATCTTCCAGCACATTGATCTTGGACTTCCCAGTCTAGAGAATTGTGAGAAATAGAATTCTGTCATTTATAAGCCACCCAGTCTATGGTCCCTGGAGAAGGGATGGCAGCCCACTCCAGTATTCTTGCCTGGAGAATCCCACAGACAGAGGAGCCCGGTGGGCTACAGTCCGTGGAGTCACAAAGAGCTGGACACGACTGAGCGACTAACATACATAGTCTATGGTAGTTTGTTCTAGCAGCGTGAACAGACTAAGACAATGGTATTAATTGAATCTACTTTGTATTCTGCTTTCTGGGCTCTGTTGACTCCTATACCCATATACTACACCCCGATCACTGGTCCTACGGGTCAGCCCCAGGACAGGATGAGCCATTGCACACCTTCATGTCCCCAGTGGCAGTCATCAGTCTGAGTGCATACGTAGTCATAGTGATGCTCATACCAAATCCTCCACCTGACTGCAGGACAGCAGCCCTCACCCCAACCTTGTCCTAGGATCTCCCTGGGGGTGTTTCACTTCTGCACAAGAGTAATCCCACTCAGATCTCCCTCTGGTCTCTGGACTGGTCCTCCTTCACATCTGCCCCCTCCTCAAGTCCAGAGCTTGGCTAATTCAGCTGGGAGACCCTGAACCCCCAGGGCTTGAAGCCACTGGAGTGATGGGGGAAGGACAGAGACTAGCTCCTCCCCGCCAGCTCTGTCATCCGGATGTGCTACAGTCTCGTGTGGTCTCTCCTGGATTTGCCTCTCTCGGCCTAGCCCCACCTTCTGCAGCATGCACGCATGCATGCTAAGTTGCTTCAGTGGAGTTCACCTCTTTGCCACCCTATGGACCATAGCCCACCTGGCTCCTGGGTCCATGGAATTCTCTAGGCAAGAATACTGAAGTGGGTGGCCATTTCCTTCTCGAAGCCCCACCCTCTAAGAGGCCTTAAATTATCCAGTAGTGCTGAGTGGGGGGCGTGGTAGCCCTTCACCTTCATGCTCCCATCTCCCCTCCGTCCCCTGCTCAGTTCAGTTCAGTCGCTCAGTCATGTCCTACTCTTTGCAACCCCGTAAAACCGTGACATGCCAGGCCCCCTGTCCATTACCGACTCTTGGAGTCCACCCAGTCCACCTCTGTCGTCCCCCTCTCCTCCTGCCTTCAATATTTTCCAGCAGACCTTTTCAGGGTCTTTTCAAAGGAGTCAGTTGTTCATATCAGGTGGCCAAAGTAGTGGAGTTTGAGCTTCAGTATCAGTCCTTCTTCAAACTCCTCCTTCCTCCTTTCATCCACACACACAAGTTTAAACATGCAAGCTGAAACACCCACTGTCAGGGCAGTACCTGGGAAGGGAGGATCAGTCACCCGTCAACCCACCTGAGCAGCTGGAGGTCTCCCCCACTATGAGGAGCCACAGGGCAGACAACAGTGTCCTGCTTATAGGTGGCCCCGCCCCCGTCTCTTGTCTACCTGATTACATCAGATGAAATCAACATCAAAGGCCGCCCGTGGGCACATGGGAGAAGCAACAGGGCAAGCCTTTCCTTTCACAATGATGAAACATGAGAGAAAACAGCCAAAGTTCTTCGCCCAGAATCTGTCTCAGATGTTAGTTTTGTTTTGTTTTAATGTGACATGAGTTGAAAGGGTCCCTCCTCTGGCCTGGGAGTACCTCTAGGGGCAGTCAGCTCAGTATGGGAGAGGATATGAGTGGACAGGACGTGGGGCTTCATGGGCTGTTCCATCCTTAACAGTAGGGAGAAAGGTCTCCCAAGTCTTGAAGAGTTCACAGGCAAAGGTCTGCATTAGTGGGTCCTTTCAGCCACTGCAGATTAGTATCAGAAATCCATAGCCAGATCCCAGCAGCAGCAACAGAAATAGGAACTCCTGTGTTTGGGCCCAAAGGGAAATGATGTCATTCCATTTTACCAAAGTTGGAGCAATTTGTTCTTGACACAATAGCTAGCTGGCAAATGATGTGTGCGTGCTAAGCTATTTCAGTTGTGCCCAACTCTATGTGACTCTATGGCAGTAGCCTGCCAGGCTCCTCTGTCCATGGGATTTTCTGGGCAAGAATACCAGAGTGGGTTGCCATGCCCTCCTCCAGGGGATCTTTCTGATATAGAGATTGAACCCCAGTCTCTTAAGTTTTCTGCATTGGCAGGCAGATTCCTTACTACTAGTGCCACCTGGGAAGCCCAATGGGTATATAAAATAATAATAGTAAAGACGAAAGTGAAAGTTGCTCAGTCATGTCCAACTCTTTGCGACCCCATGGACTATACAGTCCATGGAATTCTCCAGGCCAGAATACTGGAGTGGGTAGCCGTTCCCTTCTCCAGGGGATCTTTCCAACTCAGGGATTGAGCCAGGGTCTCCTGTATGGCAGGTGGATTCTTTACCAGCTGAGCTACCAGGGAAGCCCAATAATAAAGATAGATAGATGACTAGATAGAGGATACCCAGTCAAGGTGAACCATAGGAGCTCTGGAATTGCATAAATGACTTCAAGAGAGTAAGTCACAGGAAGGAAGATAAGGTCTCTGCTTCCTTTTTACCCTGAATGCCACTCTCTTTCTCCAAGAAATGTAGTTTCTTTAAGAGGACCACTGCCTTCCACTGTAATCTGCTAAACTATTCTTTTTCTCAAGACAACAAGTTTGTCCCTACTTTGGTTTTATTTAATTTTTCCGATGCTTTAGTAGATGCCTCTTCAAATGGCCAGGAAAGATTTGGTGACCGTTCTGAAATGGTTTCTCAATTGTTGGTTGTACTGATATTTCAGTTAGTTGTCCTGAGAATTCATTGTTGTGGGGCTGTCCTGTGCATTGTGTGTTGTTTAACGACATCCCTGCCTCTGCGCTCTAGAGGCCAGTTGTGACATCCAAAAATGTCTCCAGGCATTGTCCAGTGTCCCCTGGCAGGCAAAACTGCCCCAGCTGGGAACCACCGTTCTGCAACAGCAGGGCTGTGGTGAAGGGGGGACCTCCGTCACCCACAGTGAAGTGGACATGGTGTCTTTCAACTCTCCAGACTTTGGAGGGTTCACAGCTGTACTTTTTCATGCACATCCCTGTACCTGTGCAGGAAATGGGAAAACAATCATTGCCTTAGTAAATCCCTCTGTGGGGCCAGAAGAAAGGAATGGAGGAAACCTTTCAGGGAAGAAAAGGTCGAAAGACATTTGTACATCAGAAATGACCAAGGAATACCAACTGCAATCTTGAGTCACTTGAATTCTTCAAGCTTCTATTTTCTACCATGAGGTAAAGAGGGAGCAGGTCAGAGGCCCTCAGCCCTGCCCTTCATGCTTTGTTGCTTCCCCGAATACACTGAAAGCCCTGGATTCATCTGCCCACACCCAGAGTTTGGGGGAAGCAGGACACATTCATTCAACAACCATTGAGATCTGTGCTTTGTCAGGAGGTGGATGCAAAATGGGTTTGCTATCGAACTCATGTTTGGCTGTTCCACCACTCAAAAGCCCAGACTTGAGAGACAAGTGTTGGTAGGAAAAGAAAGTTGCTTTATTCAGGAGGCCAGCAACCTGGGAAGAAGTCAGACTCAAGTCCAAAAACTGAACCCCAGTTGCAGATCAGGGGTCAAGAGCTTTTAAAGAGGAGGCACAAGAGGAGGGAGAGGACTGCATGCAGAAGAGCACAGTCAGCCCAGACAGTCTTCATGAAATTGGCCACGCAGCAGTCTGATCAGTGTCGTCTTGACTGTGTTAAGCATGGGCACGCGTGCTCAGTTGTGTCTGACTCTGCAACCCCATGGACTATGACCCTCCAGGCTCTTTTGTCCATGGAATTTTCCAGGCAAGAATACTGGAGCAGGTTGCCATTTCCTACTCCAGGGGATCTGCCCAACCCAGCGACTGAACGGGAGTCACCTGCAGATTCTTTACCACTGAGTCTCCTGGGAAGCCCATTTTAAGCACAGTTAGTCTACAATTCCAGGTTTGGTTTATTCCCATTTTCTTGAGACCAATACTTAGAGTTGTGCATGATAGAGCATCTCATGTCATGGCTACAGGCTGGTCAACATGTAGTTAACTTCTTCATGATGTTAAGTTTCATGAATGGGTTTCAGTAACTGAGAAACAATGGATATGTCTCAGGATATTATTTCTAGCCCCTGGAGGAGGAATTAAATGTCCTTAATTTTGTTTAATGGCAAAACTATTATTATTTTGTCTTGCTTGACTATTCTATTTTGCTTCTGCATTTTCTCACTTCTCTGATTAAATTTGTTCTTTGGCTGAAGTTTTTCTACACACAAGAGGCAAGGGGAGGACATGAAAGTGTGTGTCCCAGGAAGGCCCCATAGGATTCTGCTTGGTTACAGTTTCCCTGTAAGGATAGTTTTGGCGCAGTGGTAAAGAATCTGCCTGCCAATGCAGGAGATGCAAGGGACATGGGTTCAATCCAGGGGTCAGGAAAAGCTCCCAGAGTAGGAAATGGCAACCCACTCTAGTATTCTTGCCTGAAGAATCCCATGGACAGAGGAGCCTAGTGGGCTACAGTCCACAGGATTGCAAAGAGTCAGACACGACTGAGCACACACTTCAGCAAAAACTTCAGCAATAAGGACAGTTAGGTACAAATCAAGGCACAAACGCTTACATCCAGCCAGCAGGAGCAGAGACATCAGCTCCTGTGTCCTGTGTGCCTGAGGCTGCTGTGTAGGCAAGACCATATCCCCTCTCCACCACGCGAATCAGTCAGTCGCTGGCAGGGACCCCTTTGACTGGCTGGTGAAACCTGTGGATGGGGCTTCCCTGGGAGCTCAGCTGGGAAAGAATCCATCTGCAATGCAGGAAACCTTGGTTCGATTCCTGAGTTGGGAAGATTCCCAGGAGAAGGGATAGGTTACCCACTCCAGTATTCTTGGGCTTCTCTGGTGGCTCAGCTGGTAAAGAATCCGTCTGCAATGTGGGAGACCTGGCTTCAATCCCTGGGTTGCCTATGGACCCAGCCTTGGAAAAAAGTTTTTAAATTTATAAAGTAAGACACATGAGGTTACAAAAGGAACCAATTATATTGAAAGATAGCTGTCAAAAAGATTTTAGCCCGTGATATATTTATATCTATTCTTTATTAATGCATTAACTAACAAAGTCTGGGTTGAGACTATAATTACAACCCTTTTGGATAAACACATGATATTCTGAGATGTCTGCTTTAACTGTTAGATGATACAAAATAGATCTGGAATGTCCACTGGTTTCAAGGCTGGAGGCACTGTTAATGCTACTGGCCTATGTTTCAGTTAGACAACATTTAGGTAAAACTGGGCTTCCCTGGTGTCTCAAACAGTAAAAAATCCACCTGCAATACAGAAGACCTGGGTCTGATCCCTGGGTGGGGAAGATCCCCTGGAGAAGGAAATGGCAACCCACTCCAGTGTTCTTGCCTGGAGAATCCCACAGACAGAGGAACCTGGTGGGCTACAGTCCACAGGGTCGCAAAGAATCGAACATGGCTGAGTGACTGACACACAAAGTAAAACCAGAAGGTCTCAGATCAGTGTCACTGACCCCCTGAATTTGCAGTTCTGTGGATTCCAGCAGATTCCATGCCCTGATGTAGGAATGCTACTTTCCCCATCACAGGGACAGGTTGGTGACCCAAACTGGTCCTGTCCCTGTGGACTTTTTCAGGGAGGTGACTTTTTCAGGGATGTGAGGTTTTTAGGGTTGAATAGTTAACCCAAACCAGAGCAATCAGCATCCTCTCTCTTTCCTGGCAAAATTCTCAAGGAGGATCCACAAAGTACACAGAAGATATTGTGGGCATATAGGAAATTTGCGGATGACTCAGGGAACTCAAACAGGGGCTCTGTAACAACCTAGAGGGTTGGGAAAGATTGCGGGGTGGAAGGAAGGTTCAAGAGGGAGGGAGGGGACATATGTACATCTATGGCTAAGGAGCTTCCCTGATGGCTCAGCAGGTAAAGAATCCCCTTGCAGTGCCAAGAGACACAGGAGATGCAGGTTCGATCCCTGGGTCAGGAAGATCCCCTGGAGGAGGAAATGGCAACCCACTCTAGTATTCTTGCCTGGAGAATCCCATGGACGGTGGAGCCTTATGGGCTACCATCTGTGGAATCACAGAGTCAGACACAACTGAGAGACTAAGAACAGCACAAGGGAGCCCCCTTTCTCTGCCTGGCTGTCTCCAAGCTGGGACATCACTCCACTGCCTTCATGCTCAGATGAGGACCAGGTCCATACCCTCGGCTCTCCTGAGCCTCCAGCTTGCCGACTGCAGACCTCAGCACTCCTCAGCCTCCATAATCACACAAGCCAATTCCTCATAATTCGTGTGTGCTCAGTCACTTCAGTTGTGTCTGACTCTTTGCGACCCCGTGGACTGTAGCCCACCAAGCTCCTCTGTCCATGGGATTCTCCAGGAAGAATACTGGAGTGCTTAACTATTCCCTTCTCCAGGGGATGTTCCCCACTCATGGACCGAACCCAGGTACCCTGCATTGCAGGCAGATTCTTTACCCACTGAGACACCTAGGAAGCCCATTCCTTATAATAAATCTCTATATAATTCCATTGATTCTGTTTCTCTGGAGAACCCTGACCAATACACCATCTAGGCCTATAGTCCACTCTACAAACGTTGTGTTTGTGTGAGATGTGATGTACAAAGACACAAACAGCCTATAGTTTCCACTTCCTGAGACAGAGGCCTATCCTTTATAATAGCATAACCCCAGGGCAGTGTGATTTTTTTAATAGACTCGAATAACTGAACTTGGGGCTTCCCTGGTTGTGTGTGTTTAATCACTCGGTCGTGTCCAACTCTTTGCGACCCCATGGATTGAGGCCCACCAGGCTCTTCTATCCATGGGGACTCTCCAGGCAACCCAGGATTGGATTGCCAAGCCCTCCTCCAGGGGATCTTCCCAACCCAGGAACTGAACTCAGGTCTCCTGCATTGCAAGTGGATTCTTTACCATCTGAGCCACCAGGGAAGTCCCCAAACCTTCAAATGCCAAAACTCCTTCCCTGGTGGCTCAGTGATAAAGAATCCACCTTACCAATGCTGGAAACATGGGTTCGATTTCTAGTCTGGGAAGATCCCACATGTCTCAGAGCAACTGAGCCCCCGTGCCACAACTACTGAGCCCACACTCTCGAGATGGCAGAACGCAGGTAGTGAAGCCCGACCTCCCTGGAGCCTGTGCTCTGCAACAACAGAAGGGACTGCAATGAGAAGCTCGCGCATGTCAACTAGAGAGCAGCCCTCCTATCTGCTACTAGAGAAAAACCCACACAGCAATGAAGATCCAGCACAGCCAAAAATAAATCTAAATAAAGTTATTAAAAAAAAAAAAAAAGAGTAACTGAGCTCCCCCTATGGCATGAACTAGTATAAGTTTACTATGTGGCAAATACTGACCCCACAGCGGAGAATAACATACCTAGTGCTTCTGGGGTTAAGTTGCAAGCCCTTTATACACAGTCCTGGAAAACAGTATTCAGTCAGAAGTACTGGAGGATAGCCTGATTCTAGACGCATCTCCACTTCTCTCATCACCTGGTTGCTGACTCTGTGGCCAGGTGTTTTGTCTGGAGAGTCAAGGCTGGTAGCCCAGGTGAGGGGAAAAAGAAGACCCAGAGCAGGGGCCTCCAGCTGGAGTGCAGAGTCAGGGCTAAAGGCTCAGGGACCCTGAAGAGAAGGCCCAGGGACCGAGAGAGCCTGTGGGGGGTTTCCTGCTGAGGTCCTCGGATGGGCTCCTGTCGTCTGTGTTCCCAGCACAGCCCAAGGGTGGGAGCATGGCTGGGGCTGAAGGGCCAGGCACCAGGGCACTCGGCATCATCCAGTGCCCTTACCTGGAGCCAACTCAGGATCCAGCCCTCCTGTTCTGGTTGCCATGCCAACAGCAAAGATGCTGAGTCTACCTATTGGTAACAAGTCTACATTCAGAAGGCAAGGCATGGGCTCATCACCTGCTGTGTTTCTACAGCTCCTTGCAGCTCAGTTCAGTTCAGTCACTCAGTCGTGTCCGACTCTTTGCGACCCCATGAATCGCAGCATGCCAGGCCTCCCTGTCCACCACCAACTCCCGGAGTTCACTCAGACTCACGTCCATCGAGTCAGTGATGCCATCCAGGCATCTCATCCTCTGTCGGCCCCTTCTCCTCCTGCCCCCAATCCCTCCCAGCATCAGAGTCTTTTCCAATGAGTCAACTCTTCGCATGAGGTGGCCAAAGTATTGGAGTTTCAGCTTTAGCATCTTTCCTTCCAAAGAAATCCCAGGCTGATCTCCTTCAGAATGGACTGGTTGGGTCTCCTTGCAGTCCAAGGGACTCTCAAGAATCTTCTCCAACACCACAGTTCAAAAGCATCAATTCTTCGGCACTCCGCCTTCTTCACAGTCCAACTCTCACATCCATACATGACCACTGGAAAAACCATAGCCTTGACTAGACGGACCTTTGTTGGCAAAGTAATGTCTCTGCTTTTCAATATGCTATCTAGGTTGCACCTTGCAGCTCAGTGGTCCCATTTTTGACCACACAGATCTGTGCCCTCAACTGTGACCACTCCTGGGAGCATTTCGGTGTGGGTTTGCCTCCGCTCAAAATGTAACACCAAAAAATTAAAATAAAATCAACCCTTGATAAATTAGGAGTCTGACATTAACAGATACAAACTATACTATATTACATATAAAATAGAAAAACAACAATGTTTTGCTGTATAAAACTGGGAAGTATATTCAATATCCTGTAATAAACTATAATGGAAAAGAATATAAAAAAGAATACATATATATATATAAACATATGTGTGTGAATGTATAACTGAATCATTTTGCTATACGCCAGAAACTAACACAACATTGTAAGTCAACTATAATAAAAAGTAAAATCTAATATTATAAACTCTGACTCAGTCGCTCAAGACTGCATTTTCATTTTGTGAGTGAAAAATAAGTTGCCACATGTTTCAGGAACATTAAAACAGGAAAGTCCTAATTTAAGGATATACGCTAAATGACAGTCTTAAAAAAAAACAACTCACTACAGTTTTCTGTTAATACCCAGGACAAGCTTCTAGTCATATTAGACTTTGGAGAAGGTTGGGCTCAGGATAGTGTTCAGAAAGAAGACAGCCTCTAGGCCAAGCACACTCTTCTCAATATCAGTCCTCATTATTTCAAGAAAGATGTGACCCTGTGGTGGTTCCTTATGTCACACTGTCAAATCTGTCCTCATAGCTAGATCTCTGAGCTTTTGCTCCCTATTACCCCCACCCTTGAATGGTTGATATTTAGGCGTGGGCTGCCCATCTACAGGTGTTGCAGTCCTTGGACAGCAAGGAGATTGAATGAGTCAACCCTAAAGGAAATCAGTCCTGAATATTCATTGGAGAGACTGATGCTGAAGCTGAAGCTCCAATACTCTGGCCACCTGATGTGAAGAACCGACTCACTGGAAAAGACCCTGATGTTGGGAAACACTGAGGGCAGGAGGAGAAGGGGGTAACAGAGGATGAGATGGTGGGATGGCATCACCGACTCAATGGACATGAGTTTGAGCAAGCTCTGGGAGTTGGTGATGGACAGGAAGCCTGGCATGCTGCAGTCCATGGGGTCACAAAGAATCGGACACGACTGAGCAACTGAACAACAACAGCCCACCTACAGTTGTAGCATGACTTAAATCTACACATCTGTCAGTCAGCTGCAGCCACAGCCAAACAGATAATAAAGCCTAGGGATCCCAGGAGAAAGGTTTCTCAATGGATTCACTATTCCTGTTTCTCTGGTAGCTTTTGGGAAAAGATCTCAGGACTCCTAAGGCTGAAACTGCATGTTTTGGGCAACTTCACATAAATGAAATAATTCGATCAAAATTAGAAATATTCAAATGACTTCTGGAAAACTCGTCTGCCTGCTCTCCAATTAAAGCACAGCAGAAGAGAGTTTCCTAGTCATCTTTCCCCTTTTCATCCTGAGGGTGGGACACGCGTGCCAGACTCCCTGGAGCTTCAAGTCTGGAAAGGAAAGCCACCCAGAGCCAAGTGTTGGGGGCCCAACCCCAGGCGCAGAGCTGTTTTCTCCACCGGCACCTCACCGTGGGCCCAAACCCAGCCTCGGCTGTTTTTAGTCCCTGGTCGTGCTTCTGATTCCAAAGAAACAGCTATTTTGTTTGGCTCTCGTTGCATTACTCATGCGGTGCAACATGTCTGTGTGGCCACGTGGCCAAGAAAGTGAAATCGAGGAGATTAAAAACAGAGCTGTCTAGAGAACAGGTGTCGAGCATTATCTAATAGCAAACTAAATATAAAAAGAGAGACTCATTAGAGTTCTGGCATCTCTCCTTCTGTCATCCTCACAGCTCTTTAACTCTTAAGACGGCTGCTCGGACTGAAAACCAGAGTTCATGGGAAAGGAGAGACAGTGATGCCATATTCCTGTAATAAGGGTGTGTGTGTGTGTGTGTGTGTGTGTGTGTGATGGAAGGGATAGGGTGAGAGAGGGGCTGGTATTGCCTAGCAATGCCAAACCGTGAGAAACAGTGATAAAGTTGCTGGTTCTGCTGAGACAAACCCAGTCTTCTAGAATCTTATTCCTCAAAGGTTGGTTCTCAGAGAAGCCACAGTAGCATACCCCCAGAGTTAGAAACACAGTCTAGTGAGATCCTAGAATTACTGAATCAGAGCCTGTATTTCCAATATCCGATTGCCATTAAAGTTTCAGAAGCACTATTCCAGGAATTGAGGTGTGATGGGAAGCCGTGGGGAGGTTAAGGCAGAAGGAGGTGTTGCCTGGGACCTCCCTGGCCGCCCAGTGGTTAAGACTCTGCCCTACTGTACAGAGGATGCCGGTTTGATCCCCAGTCAGGGAACTAAGATCCCATGTGCCTTGGGGCAACTAAGCCTGTGCAACTGAGGAAGCTCACATGCAGGAACAAAGAGCCCTCGCACCACGAGGAAGACCAAGCACAGCCAAATAGCGACTATCATATGACATCCCTTACACCTGGAATCCAAAAAGAAATGGCATGAATGAACTTACAAAACAGAAAGAGATTCACAGGCTTAGAACACGAACTCATGGTTGAGGGGGAGACAGGGGCGGTGGGGAGGGATGGTTAAGGACTTTGGGAAGGTCGCGTACACACTGTTATATTTAAAATGGATGACCAACAAAGACCGATTGTGTAAAACAGGGAACTCTGCTCAATGCTCTGTGCCAGTCCGGATGGGAGGGATTTTAGGGGAGAATGGATACATGTATATGTACAGCTGAGTCCCTTCACTGTCCACCTGAAACCATCACAACATGGTTAGCCCCAATACAAAATGCTTTTGGTATTTAAATAAATTAAAAGAAAAAAAAGAAGTTAATTAATTAAAATTACATTTAAAATAAATAGAAGGAGGTATGGCAGGTGTGCCCCTTGATGGGGCAGTTTCGAGTGGGAGACTGGAGGCCGCCTAGTGCAGGGATTGGCACACTTTTCTGTAAGGTCCAGACAGTAAACATATAGGCTTTGCAGCTCACGTCACCTCTGTCACAACTAGTCCCCTAGATCCACGTAGTACTGAAGCCATAGCCATCATGTAAACAAATGGGTGTGGCTGTGTCCAGTGAAACTTTACTTACAGTAGGCTCTGAGCCCAGTTTGGCTTATGGGCAGTAGTTTGCTGAGACTTGGTCTAAGGGAACAAGTTTGTCTTCATACAGTGTGGATTATTCTAGATCAGCTGTGGGTTTGATTGCGTCTGATGCCAAAACTTTGGGTCTCACAAATTTCTGAACCCATCCATCTCTGTCAGTGGGGCAGAATACTTTATTTTTTTGGAGGGTAATTGCTTCACAGTGTTGGGTTAGTTTCTGCTGTACAACATCACGAATCCACTATAAATATGATATGTCCCCTCCCTCTTGAGCCTCCCTCCCACCGGAGGCAGAATACTTTAAATCAGAGCTTTGGGGAGGGAAAAAAAAAGGACCTGTGATCTAATCATGTTCCTCAAGTAGGCTCCTTATTCTGAATACTGCAAACTCAGGTCACAGCACAGGTTACTTGGAACACACATTCTCTTCTGAGATGAGCCTCATTTTGTAGGAGAACCAGAGAAGGAAGAAGTTGGCCACCTAGGATGAATCTCGCCCAGCTCACCGGAGATTGAGAGCATTTTTGTTCACCTGTAAACTACAGAGCTAGGGTTGACGTCCTCTCCTAACTTTGGCATTTTGTGGCCAGTCCCCTCGGCTGCCCACAATAACCGGCTCAGAATATCCACCAACCCAGGCCTCACACTGATGCTTCTTTCTCAGGGCAACATGGGGCATTGGGATCACAGAGAGTTGTGGAGGAGGGAAAGAATCACCAAAAAAGGTTGCCAGCCAGAGGCCCCATAGTGCTGCCCTAGCAGGAACCACTGCCTGAATTTCACAGCATAGACTAGCTAGGTACATGCAAAGTGAAGTTGCTCAGTCGTGTCCGACTCTTTGCGACCCCATGGACTGTAGCCTACCAGACTTCTCAGTTCATGGGATTTTCCAGGCAAGACTACTGGAATGGGTCGCCATTCCCTTCTCCAGGGGATCTTCCCGACCCAGGGATTGAACCCGCGTCTCCTGTGTTGCAGGCAGACGCTTTACCCTCTGAGCCACCAGGGAAGCATAGGTACATGCAAAGGGGCATATAAAAATTTCTGGGCCCCAGTTAGCTTCCATGACCTCAAAGCAACGCTGGGTAAAAATTCCATTATCTTGGTTTGGGTTCCCCCAGGAGCAGACCCTGAGACTGAGATTCTAGTCTGGGTAGTTTCTTTGGAAGGTGATCCCAGAAAATTCTGGTAGGAGAGTGGGGGCATGAGACAGAAAACGGAAGGAAGCTGCTAAATTATGTGCTACAAGTCAGTGGCAACTGCAGGCAAGTGTAGCTTGATCTTGCCCCCCAGGATCCTAGGGGAGCCCTGGCAGTTAATGTAGACCCACCTCACAGTTATCTGCCAGAGAAGCAAGGGAGCTAGTGTATTTTATTTTTTCATTTATTTATCTGTTTTTGGCTGTTCTGGGTCTTCGTTGCTGCACGGGCTTTTTCTCTAGTTAGGGTGAGCAGGGGCTCCTTTCTAGTTGTGGTGTGCAAGATTCTCACTACGGGAGCTTCTCATTGTGGAACACGGGCTCTAGAGCACAGGCTCAATAGTTGTGGTGCATGGGCTTAGCTGCTCTTCGGCATGTAGGATCTTCCCCGATCAGGGATAGAACCCATTTCTCCTGCATTGGCAGGTGGATTCTGGACCGCTGAGCCACCAGGAAAGCCCCGGAGCCAGAGTATTGATACACTGACCCCTTCAGGCACTGGAGGAAGGCTGCTCTTGGATGTGAAGAGGAGAGGAACATTAATTCCCGGAATATCTTTCCAGCCTGCCCCGTGTGTAAGCAGAGCAGGCCCTAGTGGCTGGAGGAAGCCCTCAGGCAGAGTCACAGGTGCTGGCCAGATGGAAACCAGGCTGGAGCTTCCGAGAAATGGTGAGCACGGAGAAGCAATTTTCAGGGCACCAGCAACATCTGGTCAACAGAGACCTTACTCTCCTCCAAACACATAACTGAGCACTGAGACTCACAGCAAAAGGTATTTAAAGATAGGGAGGGAATCTGTGTCATTGTGGGCTGCATTCAGTTGCAAGTAACTGGAAACATGACTCAGAAGCAATTTAAATATATATAAAGGTTTTATCTTCTCATAGAACAAGAAATTCAGAGGCTTCTCTGGGGGCTCAAATGGTAAAGAATCCTCCTGCAATGCAGAAGACTTGGTTTTGATTCCTGCGTCAGGAAGATCCCCTGGAGGAGAGCATGGCAGCCCACTCCAGTATTCTTGCCAGGAGAATCCCCTGGACAGAGGAGCCTGGCAGGCTACAGTCCATGGAGTTGCAAAGAGTCAGACATGACTGAGTGACTAACTTTGGCTTGTTTCACTTGCAAGCCAATCATATCTAACCTGGTAGCTTCCACAGTGCCATCAGCTGTCTTAATGTGTGGCTTGGACCCTCATGTTGGTTGATTAATGGCAGTAAGACATCTGCTCCAGCCTCAGCCCCACTGCGCATGGTCTTGGAAGAATCAGGGGAAGGGCAAAGGCTGCCACCTGAATGAATTCCATTTAAAATAGCTTTCCCAGAAGTCCTATTCATCTCATTGATCAGAACTTTCTTACCTGTAAAGAAGACTGGGAGATGGAGCTACTGCCCTAAACAAAATTGGTGTTCTGTTGATAAAAATGTAGAGGACAGATGCTGGCTAGAAAACTAATGGTTTCTGCCACAAAATGTTGCCTCCAATGATGCTGACATATTAACAATGTAAGCAAAAAATTTATGTGTATATAGCCAGCCATAGCCTAGAAAACATTTTACTACATACAGAAGTTTTGGACTGAGGATAAAGAGAAGGAAAGCTAATTAAGCAGGACAAAACTTCAGGGCAGACTCCTAACTCAGCAGGATCTGTCATTGCAGATGCCACATGATCTGTTGGTCATTCAAATGAATGGCTTATTCTGTAAGTGTGACCCAGGATTTGAATGAAGGTGCCCAGTTTCTGTGAAATGGGGTGTGAGGAACCCAAGTTGATGAGTCAGAGTAAGCATGACATTTCTCTCATGGTATGGACCTTTTTCTTAAGTCAACAGTTGTGACTCCTATTTAAACAGATGAGCCTCACCTGTTTTTCTCCTCTTCCTCCTCTAACTCTATAAAAATGACAGCAGAGGACATTTTTTATTGTAAGACCACAAGGATGAAAATAGCAGTGCAGGAGCCCAGGTAGATTACCAAGTAGATAGAGAGGTGGTAAGTGACCAGTAGAACTAAAGAAATCTCAGCGGAAGAAAGAGAGAAGTAAGCCAGTCCCCATCCCACGGAACTGTGGAAAAGCCCAGGAAATGAAGATACCAAGTACACAGGAAGTAAGAGCAGGTCTCAAGGCTGAAAGAGAAGGACTGTTTAAAAGTGTACACAAGATAACTGAATCTTCGTTTTTTCCCCATCCTTGCCTCCTAGACCTGAGGTGGGAAGTTTGTTCTCTAAAGAAACTGAACCAAAGAGAGTCTCAACTGAGGGAACTAAGTTGGGAAGGAACCAAGAGCGAAATGGAGAAATGGGGTTGAAAAATATGGAACCAATCAGAAGACTATTTACAAAGTGGTGGAATTCTTGTACACTTCTCCTACTCATTCTCAAAACCCTGGAAGGCAGTTAAACTTTGCTCTTGAGATTCTGAAGAAAGAGCCCCAGAATTAAGACCTCCAGAGATGGATGTTTTGAGATTCCCAATTAAAGAGGCTGCCCTAGTATCCTCTGACTCTACAGCGAAACCGCCCATCATAGAGTCCCTCCCCACACAGATGACCTCCACTCAACTCTTCATTTCATCAGTCAGATATGAAGAGAAAGCTGAGTATTGCCTGGGGTTTGAGAAACAGTCTCAACATCAAAGACAAATACCAAAACAAACAAACTAGATATAAAGAAACCCTGAGTTCTAGAGATACTATTAGAAACAGAAAAAGGTATTTAAACACACACACACACACACACACACACACGCACGCACACACAAATACTTCAACAGGAGAAGAAGAACATTCCTGAGAAAGATAAGATTTTTAACTCATGACACAAGCACAAGACACTTTGTAAACAATCAGAGAATAGAAGCGCTCTCAGAAAATGTTTTTGTGGAAACACACATAACACAGAATTTACCATCTTAACCATTTCTAAGTGTACTGTTCAGTGGCATCAAGTCAGATTGTTGGACAACTACTACCACCACCCATCTATGTCTAGAACTCTTTTTGTTTAGCAAAACTGAAGTATCTGCAGCATTATTTACTGTTCCCATTAAACAATAATTCTCCATTCTGTCCCCGGTCCTCAGCAACTACCATTCTACTTTCTGTCTCTATAAATTTGACTACTCTGGTTCTCTCCTAGAAGTGGAATCATATAGCATTTGCCTTTTGGCAACTGGTTACTTTCACTTGGTATCATGTTCTCAAGGCTCAGCCATGTTGTGGCATGGGTCAGAATTTCCTTCCTTTTTAAGGCTGAGTAATATTCCACTGTATGCCTATACTGCTACTGCTGCTAAGTCGCTTCAGTCGTGTCTGACTCTGTGTGACCCCATAGACAGCAGCCCACCAGGCTCCACCGTCCCTGGGATTCTCCAGGCAAGAACACTGGAGTGGGTTTCCATTTCCTTCTCCAATGCATGAAAGTGAAAAGTGAAAGTGAAGTCGCTCAGTCCTGTCCGACTCTTAGCGACCCCAGGGACTGCAGCCTACCAGGCTCCTCCATCCATGGGATTTTCCAGGCAAGAGTACTGGAGTGGGGTGCCACTGCCTTCTCCAATGCCTATACTACCACTTGCTTATTCATGTATCCATCAGTGAACCCTTGGGTTGCTTTCAGCAATTGGTTATTGTGAATAAGGCTGCTGTGAACATGGACACACAAATACTTAACAAGACCTTGCTTCAGTTATTTTGAGTGTATACTAGAAGTTAAATTTCTGGAACATAGGGTAATTGTTTTTCTGAGTAACTTCCATTCTGTTTTCTTGGAAATTTTTTAATGTAATAGAAAGTTTTTAAAATACTCTCAAAATAAAGGTGGAAAACAACATCAAGAAACTCTCTCAGAGAGTAGTACAAGAAGACTACAAATATAAAATATTGGGACTTCCCTGGTGGTTCAGTGGCTAAGACTCTGTTCTTCCAATGCAGGGGGCCCAGGTTGGATCCCTGGTCAGGGAACTAGATCCCACAGGGCACAACTAAGACCAGGCACAGCCAAATAAATAAACAAACAAACATTTTTATTTAAAAAAAGAGAAAACATAGAGGATCAATCAAGGAGGTCTAAAATCCTACCAAGAACAGTTCCAGAAAGAAGGAATAGAGAAAATAAAGAGGAAAAATATTATTTTAAAAAGTGCATTTTACTAAGTGACAGAAACCAATCTGAAAAGGCTGCATAGTATACAATTCCAAATATATGACATTCTGGAAAAGGCAAAACTATGAAGACAGTAAAATGTTCAGTGGTTGCCATAGGTTGGGAAAGAGAGGGATTAATAGGTGAAACACAAAGAACTTTCAGGGCAGTGAAAATACTCTTTATGAGACCATCGTGGTGGATACATGTCATTATACATTTGTCCGACACACAGAATTTCAACACCAAGAGTGAGCTTTAAAGTCAGCTTTAAACTTCAGAAGACAATGATGTAGGTTCATCACCTGTAATAAATGTACCATTCTGGGGAATGTCAATAATGGAGGAGGTTGTACATGTGGGGGGCTGGGTGTACACAGGAAATCTCTATACATTTGCCTCAATTTTGCTGTGAACCTTAAACAGCTCTTTTAAGAAAAAATAAAATAAAGACTTAATAATAAATACAAACACAGTGCAGGATATTTTCCTCAAATCTTAAGGAAATTGGTTCCCAAAGTGAAAAGCCTCATTGAGTTCTTAATACATGCCCTCATGAAATTTCAGACTCCAGAGAGAGAGAAAAATATTAAAGTTTTTAGAGACTGAAGTGGGGGATCAGATAACATACTAAGGGGTAAACTTAGGATGGCACCTTACTTCTCAATATCATCTCTGGAAGCTAGAAAACAGATAATGTTAACTTTAAAATTATATATAAAAATGTACTTCAACCTAGCAATCTGTACCCAACTAAAATATCAGTTCCATCTCTATTGTCTCTACCATCATAGCCACAGGTCTAACTTTTAGATTTTTCAGGAGTAACTCAGACACCACCAACTAAGTCCCCTTGAGCTCTTAGAGATTCAGATCGGTTCTGAGGGGACCCGCTGAAACCCCTTTCCCTAGGCTGAAGTGTCTCACACCCCCTCCTGGGTATGTTAGTGTCTGGATGGGAGAGTTTTGGTGTTACGATCCTCAGCACTGTGACAGCTCTCTCCAAAACTACTCATCCAATCTGCAGTCCCCTCGTCTTTTACAGCCTTTCTTTATAGGCTAGAGCTGGGTGGTCACCTACGGACAGAATTCAGTTATTGGATTCTCCATTGCAAGTCCTGCTCAGGCAGTTTCAGGCCTCACTTTGGAATATGAGAATCAGCAGCATCTGTCATCTTGGAGATTCAGCCTAAATTGAGAGAGAAAAAAATGGAGGTCCCAGTTTTAACATCCTATTACACAGAATATGCAACCTGGCTCAGCAATAAGCAACATTTATAGGGTCCTAATTATGAGCAACAAAGAACTGATGCTTTCAGACTTGTGGTGCTGGAGAAGACTCTTGAGAGTCCCTTAGACTGCAGGGAGATCAACCAGTCAGTCCTAAAGGAAATCAACTTTGACTATTCATTGGAAGGACTGATGCTGAAGCTGAAGCTCAAATACTTTGGCCACTTGATGCAAAGAGCTGAATCACTGGAAAAGACCCTGATGCTGGAAAAGATTGAAGGCAAAAGAAGAAGAGGCTGGCAGAGGATGAGACTGTTAGATAGCATCACCAATTCAGTGGACATGATTTTGAACAAACTCTGGGAGACAGTGAAGGACAAGGAAGCCCGATGTGCTGCAGTCCACGGGGTTGCAAAGAGTCAGACACAACTTAGCAACTGAGCAACAACAATTATATAAACACTGAAGACTGGTTTAACTGAAAATGCTGATGGGACCGTAATGGGAGATACAGAGCAGGGTGACAGAGCCACAGTGTCATCCACTCAGTGCGTAAGTCAAGGCTCCCACTTGCAAGCAGCAGACTCCACTCTGACTTGATAAAGCTGGGAATGAGGTTGTCAAATCAGGCAGCATTCCAGAATCTCCAGGAACGATGCCTAACTCACTATGGGCTGCACTGGTGGATGCCTTACTGTCTCCAGTGCCCGGTCCCCATGCTGCAACCCGCCCGTGACACCACTGACACCAAGGACCATGCATCAGAGACTCACAAAAGCCAGACCCTCTACCAGCACAGGTGCCAGAAGGCTTCTTCCCCAACAGGCCCCTTTCCCCACGCACTCACTTCTGAATCAAAACTGGGGCAGGTGCATCTGACTGATGAAGCCTCAATTACATTTCTACACCCCAGCTGTAAGGGAGGCTGAGAACACAATTTTTAAGGCTTCTATCCTGGGAGCACAGGAAATGATCAGAATACAAGGAGTGTTCCAAAAAAGTCGGGACTCTACAAATAACCAATGTCTATTTCCAGAAGTCAGCGGATAATGATGAAAACTGATAAATCCAGAAACTGCAGATAGGCATCTTATCTAGAAAAGTGTTGGTAAAAACCACAAGAAATAGCTCAAGAGCTGAAAGGCCTGGGAAGAAGGGTGAAAGATAGAGGGTAGGAGGTTAAGGGACAGCTGTTTTTTTCACAGACATCGTTGGGAAATGTTCATTTGTTTACACCACGCATACCTAATACTCTGATAAATATAAACCTGTTAAAGGGGTCACACTTCAAAAGCATCAGACTTTGAAGGTGATGCCTCTCAGATACCCCAGGGCAGCTGGCCCAGTAGAGCCCCTGGCCAGGGTTTTTGGCATGCTGCCAGATAGTATGTTTTCTGCCAGCCCACCCACAGCTGTCTTCTGCAGAGGGAGTTGCTGCATCTCTTGCTAACATTGACCTAAGAGGGGAAAGAGACTGGCTTTTGTTGGATGTTTTGTTGTTGTTGTTGTTTCTAATTGTTTTTTGTTTGTTTATCCACCATAAATATGAAGGTCATGCTGAAGTTTAAAAGAAAATTATAGGACTTCCCTGGTGGTTCAGTGGATAAGAATCCACCTACCAATGCAGGGGACACAGGTTCGATCCTTGGTCCAGGAAGATTCCACAGGCTGCAGGGCAGGTAAGCCCATGCACCACAACCACTGAAGGCCATGTGCCTGGCACCCACGCTCTGCAATAAGGGAAGCCACCACAGTGAGAAGCCCGCAGTGAAAAGTAGCCCCTACAATGAAGAGTAGCCCTTACTACGAAGAGTAGTCCCTGCTCGCCACAGCTAGAGAATGCTAGCACCCACCAACGAAGACCCCACACAGCCAAAAAGTAAATAAATAGAAATTTTAAAAGAATGATAAAAACTAAGACAAAAATTTCTGGCAAGTTCACCAAGCATTTCTTAATGCAGGAGATTGCATGTTACAAGGCTGTGCTTTCCAAAACAGACGGGAAGAGCCCTCTTTGCCTCCTGGGCCCAGAGCCAGCTCCCAAGTGTGCACCCTGTGCAGAAGGATCTTCTGCCATCACTGTCTCAAAGTTCCAATAACTTCTGAGTGAGCGCCCCCTCCCCAACATTTTTATTTGGCACCGGGTCCTGAGAACTCTACTGTCCAACCTGGATGTGCTGTCAAGTCCAGGACTAACTGCGAGGCTCAAGCAGAAAACATAAGTCGAGATTTTAGTGTGTTTCTTTTATTCTCCAACTCTCTCTCTCTTCCTCCTTCTCCATCAGAGATTCTTAATCTAGAGGCTCCTGAAGTTGCACACAAACTTTTTTGTGGACATGGGGACATGCTTTTTTCTCAAGAGTTCCTCTCATTATATCAAGTTCTCGACAGTTCTGTGACCCTTACTCCAAAGTCTAAGAACAACCAATTCACAGGAACTTTTTTTTAAAGTTATTTTGTATTGGGGTATAGCCAATTAACAATGTTGTGATAGCTTCAGGTGAACTGCAAAAGGACTCAGCCGTACAAATACATGTATCTATTCTCCCCCTAAATCCCCACATCCAGGCTGCCCACTGAGCAGAGTTCTCTGTGCTGTACAGTAGGTCCTTGTTGGTTATCCATTTTAAATATAGCAGTGTGTACATGTCAATCCTAAACTTCCTAACTATCACTTTCCCCTATCTTCCCCCATCCCCATAATTCATTCTCTATGAGTCTGTTTCTGTTTTGGAAATAAATTCATTTTGTATCATCTCATTTTAGATTCCATATTAAGGGGTGTCATACAATATTTCTCCCTCTCTAACTTCACTCAGTATGACAATCTCTAGGTTTATCCGTGTTGCTACAAAATGGCATTATTTCATTCTTTTTAATGTACTTGAGCTTTGACCTTCTAGGTCCTTTTTAACAACTCAGTATAAATATGTACTTCCATCTCAATCAGCTCTAAATTTTGGTTGTAGGTGGTACCTAAAGTTTAACTCCATCACGTGTTTGTTCTATAGAGGCTGATCCATGTGCTTGAACTTCTCCTCATCAGGCCTCCCTGCCCATAGTGGAGACAGAGGTAAGCAATGGACAAATTCCCTTTGTTTGAAATGGTTGGAAATGGCACAGCTGGTTGTCAGATTCTTAGGCAAAAATGCAGGTGCTTACAAGCCAAGTACTCACTGTGGTTCACCGTCTCGAAGGAGCCATTCTATTGCTGTAAGGCAGCTCACCTAAAGGAAAATTCATTTGATACAGTGTGGCTTTCAGAGTTACTTGCCTTTCATGGAATCCTCCAGATAATAATAAACTCTGAAAAAATAGAATCAAAGCATGTTAAACCTGGATGGGTTCCTAGAGACAGATGAGAATGCTCTTGCAAAGAGCTTAGCGTATGTTAAAGCATTTTCAGGACAATTTGCCAAAGTTTACTCAATCTTGTGATTTTGACAGGCTAAATGGACCCTCTGAGATCTTTCTTCCTCAAACACACGGGCATTCTTGCTTAATTAATGGAGTTCCAGAAGAGCAGGCGGCTGAGTCTCTGCTTTAGTATCTTGCCCAGGACTCTAGTGTTAGCAAAAGGCTTTCACATGCCTAGATTATTGCATTTGATCTCACTTCTCTTTGGAGTAACATCAACCGCATTGTTCCAGGAGAGAAATCAAAACTCAGAGAGGTTGCATAATGTGCCCAAGTCCATAGATGTGGGAATGGTGCTATTAATGTTTGACTCTTAATCCAATTCTCCTTCTGCTGTCTCTCCAGCCCTAGGACGGAGAGATACTTTTCCAAACAAGTTCTCTGCAAAGTCGAAGACATCGAGATCCAAAGTTAAGAGGTGAGTGACTCCAAAGGCTTTACTGGGAGGCACTGGCCCCCTCTTCTTACCTGTGTGAACTTAGGCAGGTCACAAAACCCCTCCAAGCTGTTTCTTCAAGCTCACTATGTCAATAAAAACACTATCCACCCCACAGAACTGCAGTGAGAATGAAATGAGTTGTTATTTGCAAAAAAAAAAAATAGCACTAGCTCAAAGTAAAGACCCTGGTGTTTATGTTATTATTATTTTTAACGCTATTACAGCTATCCTTACACCTCACCAGTATTGAACATTACTTGTCAAACAGCTTCAACAACTTGAAGACAAGAACAATTAGGAGACAAAAAAGAATTTTGGTGTTGTTTTGATTTGCACACCTGGATATCTGGAGAGGGTGAACTCTCTTCATTAGCCATTTGTATTTATTTTGTGCATTGCCTTACCATGTCCTTGCAGATTTTTAAAGTATAGTTGGTTTATAATATTGTATTAGTTTCAGGTGTACAACAAAGTTATTCAGTTATATACATATATATGTGTGTATATATATATATATAGAGAGAGAGAGAGAGAGACAGAGTCCTTTCCATTGTAGATTATTACAAGATATTAACCATAGCCCCCTTTTGCTGTATAGTAGGGCCTTTTGGTTATCTATTTTATGTATGATGGCATGTATCTATTAACCCCGTGTTGTTGTTTAGTAGTAGCTAAGTAGTGTCTGTCTCTTTGTGACCTCATGCCATGCCAGCCTTCCCTGTCCTTCACCATCTCCCAGAGTTTGCTCAAACTCATGTCCATTGAGCCAGTGATGCTATCCAACCACCTCATGTTAGCCTCATACTCCTAATTTATCTCCCTTCCCCTTGGATGACCATATGACTGCTTTCTCTGTCTGCGAGTCTGTTTCGGTGTTGTAAATAAGTTCATCTGTACTGTCTTTGAGACGCCATGCTCTTAGGCATTTCTGACACGGCATTAAGCAGAGCTTTGGGCTGACACTGCCCGCTGAATAGGATCGACGTCTGGTAATGTGCCCTGCGCCCATCCCCACATCCACACAGGAAACACTATGACAGCATGAACACAGTCGGTCCTTGAAAGTTAATTTCTTTGCTCACTCGGAACAAAGTCTAGGGAGCAGAGATGTTTTCTCTTATAAATCAGAGCAATTTCATGGTCACTGGGGAAAAGGCCAACAATATGACCCACTCATTTTTAATGGAGACATTAAAAGTAGAGTGACTGTTATTCCTTTAAGATGACTTTTAAATTCACATGGCAGTTCCTTCTTTGTCCAGCTGGTCAACAGCCCACACAAGTCAACCAAGGGGCAGGATTTTCAACTGGAGAAATGAAGGAGGAAGAAATTGCAACTGCTTCCCCAATCTCACCTCTCTGTTTTCTCTCATTTTCAACTGAGTAGTTTTCTACACTTCTTGACAACTCTGTTTTTTAACTGACACCTCACATATCATCTCCTAATGGTGGGGTCTGTTTTGGGAGATGGCTACCATCTCCCTACGATTCTATTTGCAAGGTGCCCAGATACAGGGTTTCCTAGGTGGCTCAATTGGAGAAGGCAATGGCACCCCACTCCAGTACTCTTGCCTGGAAAATCCCATGGACGGAGGAGCCTGGTGGGCTGCAGTTCATGGGGTCGCTAAGAGTCAGATACAACTGAGCGACTTCCCTTTCACTTTTCACTTTCATGCATTGGAGAAGGAAATGGCAACCCACTCCAGTGTTCTTGCCTGGAGCATCCCAGGGACGGGGGAGCCTGGTGGGCTGCCGTCTATGGGGTTGCACAGAGTTGGACACGACTGAAGCAACTTAGCAGTAGCAGCAGCAGTAAGTGGCTCAATGGTAAAGAATCCACCTCCTGCGAATGCAGGAGACACAGCAGACTCAAGTTTGATCCCTGGGTTGAGAAGATCCCCTGGAGAAGGAAATGGCAACCCATTTCAGTACTCTTGCCTGAAATATCCCAGGAATAGAGGAGACTGGCAGACTACAGTCTACGGGGTCACAAAGTCCAGCACAACTGAACATACACATGCACAGAGATGGGCAAACTCAGCTCTCCCTCCACCAAATCTGAGCTGTTCTCTGAAGACAATCCTAGGCAAGCCACCATGATGGATGTCACAGGGGAGGATCCAAGCTGGATGGAGGATTAGAAAACTAACGAGCTTCCTATTCTTGCTGCTGACCATCTGGCCAGATATTTCTCCCGATGGACTTCATAACAACACAAGCTGCAACAGCATAAACTAGAAGGAAAAGAAGGATGACCAGAATACTATGTACAAAGAGCACAGCCCACATTCCATGATTTAAGCCCCGGCTGCATTGAGAGAGTCACTTAGTTTTCCAGAGACTAAATATCTGGTAAGAGGACTTTCCTGGCAGTCCAGCGATTAAGACTCCCAGCTTCCACTGCAAGGGGCATAGGTTCGACCCCTGGTCAGGAAACTAACAGCCTGCAAGCCACATGCTATACCCAAACATAAATAAATAAATAAATAAATACTCAATTAGACCCCAAACTCCAGTTTCTCCTCATCCAGTTCTCTGTCTCAGTACCCACATCCCCAGGCTGTACTCCATCCCTCCTCCCACACTGATTTTAGTGTCATAGATACGTGTAGTGAGCTATTTGGTAAATAAGAAGCTTTTGAAAGAAAGAAAATCTAAAATTAATAATGCCTTTTAACCACAGAGTGAGTGTGGGCTGATTATACGCCTCGTGAAATCAACCCGCTTCGGGGAGCCTGGACACGGAGGCAGGTCCAGTGCGGGAGGAGAGGCTAAACAGCAAGAGGACCTGTATGTTTTTTGTTTGAGCAGCTGGATGACTTCCCCTTATAAAAAGTTGTTATTCAGATTACTCAGAGAGGCCTGATAAGTGTCAAACACAGAGCAATCACAAGGCGTGACTTTAATGTGTCCTGAAAATGCAGTCATGCCTTCATCTTTCAACTTCCCGGGGTTGCAGGACCATGCTGCCTCTCGCTGCAGCTGGCCTGTCCCCGGATGCCCTGGACTCCTCTTTCTCAGCTGCAAGTTCCTCCCTGATGTGCAGCCATAAAGGATGCTGTTCAAGAAGGAGCTGGAGAAGCCAGCTTCTCACACCAGCTCCTCCAGTATTGCTAAGGGCCACCTGGGGAAGAGGCGGTGCTGGTCTGGGTTCAGAGGCCCCCTGGCTGAGGCTGGGGCAGCTGCCGAGGACATGAGGGAGAAGGCCTTCCAGGCTTGGACACTGGTGACTCACCCCAAGACTCAGTACTTCTCCAGACTGCATTTGCAGAGCTGACCAAGATCTCCAAGTTTTCACCTGTCAAGCTGAAGGAGACGAGATGACATACTGCATTGCCGGGGAATGGGAAACGGACAAATCTTCCATCATTGCTGCTGGGAGTGTGAATCAGTACAATCTGTGATATGGGCACTTTGGCAATAAAGTCTCTAGCTAGGTAAGAAAGTTCATCTGACTTTTGGCAGAGTCATCCCTCTTCTACATTCTATCCCATGGGTATCTTGTTGTTTAGTTGCTAAGTTATTCCTAACTCTTTTTTTGACCCCATGGACTGTAGCCCACCAGACTCTTCTGTCCTTGGAATTTTCCAGGCAAGAATACTAGAGTGAGTAGCCATTTCCTCCTCTAGGGGTTCTTCCCAACCCAGAGATTGAACCCTTGTCTCCTGCATTGGCAGGCAGATTCTTTACCACTGGGCCACCAGGGAAGCCCATGGGCATCTTACACATGCCCAAAAGGCAGTATTAGTAGGTTATTCACAGTAGTATTGTTTGAACTGGAAGGAGATTGGAAACAACCCAAATGTCAATCACTAAACGACAGGTTGTAAAAATGATGACACCTCCATACAAAAGAAATCAATGCTGCCATTAAAAACAAGAATCAATCCTGTACTTTCAGAAACAGAATGAGCTCCGTGATAATATGAAGTGAAAAAGAAAGTGCTCAATACTGTGGATAATACACTACTGTTTGCACAGAGCGTGCGCCTCTGTACATACTGCTCGTGCACGTAGAGTCCCCTGGAAGTATCCACAAGGAAGCAGTTAACTGCAGCTCCTTTTAGAGAGGGGAAGAAACCAGTAGACGGGAGATAGGAGAGTGAGTCTCTTTGCATTATATGCCCTTTTCTATCTTTCAAGTGTGGACTGTATTCAAGTATTAATTTTTTAACTGAAAAAAAAAAATAGCTCTATGACAATTATGAGTACTGCCAGGAACTCTTCTACTCTCCTTGAGGTCAAAAGTCCCAAATCAGTCTCACTGGGCTAAAGTCAAGGTGTCAGCAGGACCAGTGCTCTCTGGGATTTCTAGGGAGGACCCCATTCCTTGCTTTTTCCAGCTTTAAGAAGCCACCAGCATTTGTTGGTATGAGGCTGTGTCACTCTGACCTCTGCATCCATGGTCATCCTCCCTGACCCTGACCCTCCTGTCTCCCTCTGATAAGGGGCTTTGTATTTGCACTGGGCCCATCTGGATATTCTGGCCTGGAGAATTCCATGGACTGTATAGTCCATGGGGTCACAAAGAATTGGACATGACTGAGCAACTTTGACTTTCATATCGATGAGCTGGGACAATTAACAGATCCTGGGGATTAGGACATGGATGCATTGGGGGGATGGATATTCAGCCTACCAGAGGGAGCTGAGAAGGAAACACTTCTGTTTGGTTCCTTTTCTCTTGTCCTCCAGGAAGAGGTCATCAGTGGGAGGATCACTGCATGAAAGGCCGGCCTCACTCACTCTCTGGGCCACCCGTGCTCTTGACCCTTCACTCCTCCACTTTTCCTCTCCCACGAGCATAGCAGTTGGGTCCACCTTAAAGGCCTGGAAGCCTCCATCCTGGAATGGGACATTCCCCTGCCTGTTCACTGAGAGCTCCACATCTTGGCAGCTGGTGAGGCTTTACCTAGGTCATGCCTTGCATTCAATCCGTTGACATTTCTGACAATGCCATCAGCTAGAACCTTAGGGGGTAAGAGAGCTGGATTTAGACAAGGTTACAAGGGTCCTTGTTAAGAAGATATCATGCCACATCTCCCCAATATTTTTTCTTTAAACAAAAGATTGACCAGTGACTCTTGTTTCCTTCTATGAGCTCTCAGATTTTAAAGGTTTTAGGTTTTCCAAAACAATTTATACTTACAAAGCAGTAGCCCATGTATCCTAATCACAGACTAAGGCATAATTTTTAATAAACTTAAAAAAAAATCCTACAAAGATCCTACCATGTAGCACAGGGAACTCTGCTCAATGTTACGTGGTAGCCTGGACGGAAGGGGAATTTTGGGGGAGAATGGACACATGTGTATGTGTGGCTGAGTCCCTTTGCTGTCCACCTGAAACTATCAAAACACTGTTAATCAGCTATACACCAATATAAAACAAAAAGCTAAAAAAACAGAGAAATAAATAAAATGTTTCTGGGGAAAAAAAATCCGGAAAAGAAACACATAAACCCCAATCACCATATCTAGGAATAAAAGTCTTAACAGTCTGAGAATTCTAGATAAGGAAAGAAAGAAAGAAATGAAAGTCGCTCAATCATGTCTGATTCTTTGTGACCCCATGGACTGTAGCCTACCAGGCTCCTCCATCCATGGAATTTTACAGGCAAGAGTACTGGAGTGGGTTCCCATTTCCTTCTCCAGGGCATCTTCCCGACCCAGGGATCAAACCCAGGTCTCCTGCATTGCAGGCAGACGCTTTACCATCTGAGCCACCAGGGAAGCCCCAGATAAGGAAACTTGGATTCAAAAATACCTGTAGAGACATCAGCAATATTAGTAACAGTCCAAGGAGCCGAGGGTTGAGCGTCAGGATCCTGGAGTCCAGTCCACTCCCTAGATGTGCAAAATCGGGAAGTCACTCACCTGCTCAAGGCCTCAGTCTCCTCAAGGGAAAATCACAGGCCCTTCCCAGAGCCTCTGATTCAACTGGCCTAGAGTAGGATCCAGGTACTGATCCTTTTTAAAGTTTTCCAGGTGATTCTGACGGTAGGGCAAGAATTGAGACCACTGGCTGGACAAAATCCAGTCCTGCCAGAGCACGGTGGGCTGGCTTGTGTCTGGTAGCTGAGTCCAAGGTGTCGAAGCAGGAATACCTGGGACCATGTAGGAGGAAAGGCAGCTGGGGGAGGCAGGTAGGGTCATTGGGGGGCAGTAAAGGGGGCCAAGCAGTGCCTGGAGCCTGCAAATGTTGACTCCCAAGGGGCTCGGGCCACCTGGTGAGGCCAAGCAGAAGAGCTCTTGGCCATTCTGACATGGCTCATCACGTCAGCAACAGCCAGAGCCTAATGTGATTTGAAAGCCTCTGAAGGAGACACTGCAAATCAGGGTCACAGGCAGGGCCAGTCAGCAGTCTGGTCTCCAGGCTTGCTCACTGACCCTCCTGCTCTGCCCCATGGGGCATCATCCCTCTGCACTCACCGTGCCTGGGCTGAATCATTTTTCCACCAAAACTGACAGAGAGGCATGGGGCAACATTTGGGAAGTCTCACTGACCTTGGCCTGACTGTTAAAAGCTTTTCCACTAGCTGCCCCTACACAGGAAAGATGGTGGCTTCGCTGCAAGGCTGATTTCCCAGAAAATGGGACCCTGATAGGCCAAGAGGCAAGGGGTAGGGTGTGAGCTGGCTGCAGGGTTGGGCCACGTACTAATAATGTCTACTAGAGAATAGTTCAAGATTTAAAGGAGGCCAGGGTAAGGCAGGATATGTCACCCTAGCTCTAGAGGGAAGGCAGAGCTGGCTGAATTCAGGTGTCTTCTTTTTGTTGGGATGTAAACTGCTGTCTGAGGAGGCCCTACAAATAGCTATGAAAAGAAGAGAAGCGAAAAGCAAAGGAGAAAGGGAAAGATATAAGCATCTGAATGCAGAGTTCCAAAGAATAGCAAGAAGAGGATAAGAAAGCCTTCCTCAGCGACCATTGCAAAGAAATAGAGGAAAACAACAGAATGGGGGAAGACTAGAGATCTCTTCAAGAAAATTAGAGATACCAAGGGAATATTTCATGCAAAGATGGGCTCGATAAAGGACAGAAATGGTATGGACCTAACAGAAGCAGAAGATATTAAGAAGAGGTGGCAAGAATACACAGAAGAACTGTACTAAAAAGATCTTCAAGACTAAGATAATCACGATGGTATGATCACACACCCATAGCCAGACATCCTGGAATGTGAAGTCAAGTGGGCCTTAGAAAGCATCACTACGAACAAAGCTAGTGGAGGTGATGGAATTCCAGTTGAGCTATTCCAAATCCTGAACGATGATGCTGTGAAAGTGCTGCACTCAATACGCCAGCAAATTTGGAAAACTCAGCAGTGGCCACAGGACTGGAAAAGGTCAGTTTTCATTCCAATCCCAAAGAAAGGCAATGCCAAAGAATGCTCAAACTACCACACAATTGCACTCATCTCACACGGTAGTCAAGTAATGCTCAAAATTCTCCAAGCCAGGCTTCAGCAATACATGAACCATGAACTTCCAGATGTTCAAGCTGGTTTTAAAAAGGCAGAGGAACCAGAGCTCAAATTGCCAACATCCACTGGATCATCAAAAAAGCAAGAGAGTTCCAAAAAACACATCTATTTCTGCTTTATTGACTATGCCAAAGCCTTTGACTATGTGGATCACAATAAACTGTGGAAAATTCTGAAAGAGATGGGAATACCAGACCACCTGACCTGCCTCTTGAGAAACTTATATGCAGGTCAAGAAGCAACAGTTAGAACTGGACATAGAACAACAGACTGGTTCCAAATAGGAAAAGGAGTACGTCAAGGCTGTATATTGTCATCCTGCCTATTTAACTTCTATGCAGAGTACATCACGAGAAATGCTGGGCTGGAAGAAGAACAAGCTGGAATCAAGATTGCCAGGAGAAATGTCAATAACCTCAGATACGCAGATGACACCACCCTTATGGCAGAAAGTGAAGAGGAACTAATAAGCCTCTTGATGAAAGTGAAAGTGGAGAGTGAAAAAGTTGGCTTAAAGCTCAATATTCAGAAAACTAAGATCATGGCATCTGGTCCCATCACTTCATGGCAAATAGATGGGGAAACAGTGGAAACAGTGTCAGACTATTTTGGGGGGCTCCAAAATCACTGCAGATGGTGACTGCAGCCATGAAATTAAAAGACGCTTACTCCTGGGAAGGAAAGTTATGATCAATCTAGATAGCATATTGAAAAGCAGAGACATTACTTTGCCAACAGTCCGTCTAGTCAAGGCTATGGTTTTTCCTGTGGTCATGTATGGAAGTGAGAGTTGGACTGTGAAGAAAGCTGAATGCTGAAGAATTGATGTTTTTGAACTGTGGTGTTGGAGAAGACTCTTGAGAGTCCCTTGGACTGCAAGGAGATACAACCAGTCCATTCTAAAGGAGATCAGTCCTGGGTGTTCTTTGGAAGGAATGATGCTAAAGCTGAAACTCCAATACTCTGGCCACCTCATGCGAAGAGTTGACTCATTGGAAAAGACTCTGATGCAGGGAGGGATTGGGGGCAGGAGGAAAAGGGGACAACAGAGGATGAGATGGCTGGATGGCATCACTGACTCGATGGACGTGAGTTTGAGTGAACTCCAGGAGTTGGTGATGGACAGGGAGGCCTGGCGTGCTGTGATTCATGGGGCCGCAAAGAGTTGGCCACGACTGAGCGACTGAACTGAATTGAAACTGCTGACTTTCTCCTTTGCCCTTTGTCCTGGAGAGGATTAAAAAGAGCCTCCTGGACTATAACTATATTCCCTGATAGCTCAGTTGGTAAAGAATCCGCCTGCGATGCAGGAGACCCAGGTTTGACTCCTGCATCACGAAGATCCCAGAAATAGGATAGGCCTAGAAGGACAGGCCCTTCTCCACTCCAGTATTACCCACTCCAGTATTCTTGTGCTTCCCTGGTGGCTTAGCTGGTAAAAAATCTGCCCACAATGTGGGAGATCTGGGTTCAATCCCTAAGTTGGGAAGATGCCCTGGAGAAGGGATAGGCTACCCACTCCAGTATTCTGACCTGGAGAATTACATGAACTGTATAGTCCATGAGGTCACAAAAAGTTGGACATGACTGAGCGACTTTCACATTCCTGGATTATTCTGATTAGCCATTAGTCACCTATTTCCCTGGCATGTGATGATTTTTTTTCATGATTAGAGTGATTTAGATATCTGAACCAAAAGTGGAAAGACATAGTTTATGTTGTGTGATGGTAGGTTTTCCCATTTATTTGAAATTCTGTGCTCAGTTACTCAGTTGTGTCTGACTCTTTGCAACCTCATGGACTGTAGGCCCCAGGTTTCTCTGTCTGTGGAATTTTCCAGGAAAGAATACTGGAACAGGTTGCCGTTTCCTATTCCATGAGATCTTCTAGACCTAGGGATCAAACCCGTGTCTCTTGTGTATCCTGCATAGGCAGGCAGATTTTTTTTTACCGCTAGCACCACTGGGAAGATCGTTTGAAACTCTAGGTGAATAAAAAGTTAGCAAGATAGGATTTCAAAGTTCAGACTATAATAAGAAGTCTAAAATTCTAAGGGATTTCCAAAACTTTACAGTGCCATCACCATAAAAATCATTGTGTGGCTCCCAGAGTAATGGAAATAAAAGCAAAAATAAACAAATGGGGCCTAATTAAACTTAAAAGCTTTTGCACAGCAAGGAAACTATAAGCAAGGTGAAAAGACAGCCTTCAGAATGGGAGAAAATAATAGCAAATGAAGCAACTGACAAAGAATTAATCTCCAAAATATATAAGCAGCTCATACATCTCAATATCAGAAAAATAAACAAACCAATTAAAAAGTGGGCCAAAGAACTAAACAGACATTTCTCCAAAGAAGACATATAGATGGCTAACAAACACATGAAAAGATGCTCAACATCACTCATTATCAGAGAAATGCAAATCAAAACCACAGTGAGATACCATCTGACACTAGTCAGAATGGCTGCGATCCAAAAGTCTACAAGCAATAAATGCTGGAGAGGGTGTGGAGTAAAGGGAACCCTCTTACACTGTTGGTGGGAATGCAAACGAGTTCAGCCACTATGGAGAACAGTGTGGAGATTCCTTAAAAAACTGGAAATAGAACTGCCATATGACCCAGCAATCCCAGTGCTGGGCATACACAGTGAGGAAACCAGAAGGGAAAGAGACACATGTACCCCAATGTTCATCGCAGCACTGTTTATAATAGCCAGGACATGGAAGCAACCTAGATGCCCATCAGCAGACGAATGGATAAGAAAGCTGTGATACATATACACAATGGAATATTACACAGCTATTAAAAAAGAATGCATTTAGGTCAATTCTAATGAGGTGGATGAAACTGGAGCCTATTATACAGGGTGAAGTAAGCCAGAAAGAGAAACACCAGTACAGTATATTAATGCATATATATATATATATATATATATATATATGGAATTTAGAAAGATGATAACTATGACCCAATATGCAAGACAGCAAAAGAGACACAGATGTAAAGAACAGACTTTTGGACTCTGTGGAAAAGGGCAGTGTGGGATGATATGAGAGAATAGCATTGAAACATGTATATTACCATATGTAAAATAGATGACTAGCGCAAGTTCGATGCATGAAGCAGGGCACTCAAAGCTGATGCTCTAGGACAACCCAGAGGGATGGGGTAGAGAGGAAGATGGAGGGGGTTCAGGATGGTGGGACACACGTATACCCATGGCTGATTCATGTCGATGTATGGCAAAACCCATCACAATATTGTAAAGTAATTAGCCTATAATTAAAATAAATAAACTAATTAAAAAAAATCACTGTGTGGGATGTCAGCAAAAATTATGAATCAGTGGGAATTCCTTGGTGGTTCAGTGGTTAGGACTTGGTGCTTTCATTGCCAGGGCCTGGGTTTGATCCATGGTTGGGGAAGTAAGAGTCCACAAGTCTCATGGTACAGCAAAAAAAAAAAAAAAAAAGTGGCCCAAGAATCTCTGAAATACCATCTCTCCATAAAAACACTGGCAAAAATTGTCAGAATCAAATGTTTCAAAAACATAAAAATTAGTCAAAGGCTAGCAGCAATCCAGGTGCATTTATAAAGAAAAAAACGGCTGAGCCTTGGTAAGAACAGAGAGCTTTGTAGCACTTTAACTTGCTCTAGTCCCATCCACTCATGAAAACCAATAGCTCAGAGTCACAGTGAAAATCAGCAGATTGGTAGACATCGAAAAGGGCTGAACAGGGTTGGAACGCCTTCAAAGCCCCATTTCTAGAGAACTATCATTATTTGACCAGTCTGGTGGCTCCGGAAGAACTTGATAGGGACACACGAAAGAGATAAAGTAAGTAAATAGTTAATCCCACTAGGGGATGATAAGTAAAGAAAAACGTATGGGAGACCTTTGTATGATCACTCAAAAAAGCAGGTTTATTTAACCATAAAGCCAAGCAGGCTTGCTTAGCAACAAAACCATGCAACAGAAGCATGAGACATGCCCCCAAACAATAAAAACAATGACATGAGACACATATCCTGCCCAAAGAGCTCAGTAAATTAACGATTCCAAGCATGCTCCTCTGCATGCACTAAAAACAAAAACATAAGGACAAGGTGACATCACACTAAAACCTGAGATGGCTTACCCTTTACAGCGTAGGTTACTGCCTTTTTGCTAATTTCCATGGGCCATGACAATCCCGGCTTGACCATGCAGGGACAGGAAAACTCCCCCACCTGATGTGGAGGAAGAGCCGATGATGGAAGCCTGACATCTACTCAAGAATGAGGAAGAAGGTGGCCTTTTCCCCCTCCCCACTTTTCCTGATTATAAAACTATAACCCACTAAGTTCCTGGGGTACAGCCCTCTCTCCACCACCCACGTGTAAGCGTCACAACTCTAATAAATCACTTCTTGTCTATCACTTTGCCTCTTGCTGAATTCTCTCTGCTCTGAGACATAAAGCACTGGAGCTCCTCAGAGCCCCTGAAATGTCACCTAGTGTTTTCAGACTTACTAACAAGACCATCTTTATTTGACATAACTCAGAGCTCTCCAAATGCAAACAGGTTTTGTTTTTTCCTCAAGACATTTATCAAAAATAATCAGAGACAGTTGTTTAACAGCATGGCTGCCAGAGACAGTAGGGGCAGACAATAAGCCAATCACAAAGCTTAAGAGGAAAGGCAGGGGGATGAGTTATTCAGATGGCGCTTTGCAAAAACCTGACACATTCCTGGCTCTGGAGAGCCACACACATGCCTAGCACACACAGCGTGCCCAGAGCTGTGTCACAGTCAGGTGAGACCTGAAAAGGTCTCAAACTCTCAACTCGGACTGACCTTGAGGCTCTCTGCAAGCAGGAAATAAATGCTAAGGCAAAGTTGTAAACTACTTGCCTGAGTGTTGAAGATACACCCTCCAATACACACACACAGAGCCCCTCACAAACTTAGAGACTTATTGGTTCTCGGCATTTAAGGAACCTCTGTTCAATCATTAGGATACTGCTAAGGTAATGAGTGTCGAAGAATTGATGCTTTTGAACTGTGGTGTTGGAGGAGACTCCTGAGAGTCCCTTGGACTGCAAGGAGATCCAACCAGTCCATTCTAAAGGAGATCAGCCCTGGGTGTTCTTTGGAAGGACTGATGCTAAAGCTGAAACTCCAGTACTTAGGCCACCTCATGCGAAGAGTTGACTCATTGGAAAAGACCCTGATGCTGGGAGGGATTGGGGGCAGAAGGAGAAGGGGACGACAGAGGATGAGATGGCTGGATGGCATCACCGACTCGATAGACGTGAGTTTGAGTGAACTCTGGGAGTTGGTGATGGACAGGGAGGCCTGACGTGCTGTGATTCATGCGGTCACAAAGAGTCAGACATGACTGAGTGACTGAACTGAACTGAACTGAACTGAAGGTAAGTGAGCAGATTTCATGGCCACCCATGACAAAGAATATAGACTTTACAGAATTAATTCAGAAAATAAACTAAACAACAAAAACAAACCTTAGAGAGGGGAAAGAATCTGCTTCCCAGAGTTGGTACATTATATTATTCAAAAGATTCAGTTTAACCTATGACCTACCTCCATCTGTGCGATTCTCCAGGCAAGAATGCTGGAGTGGGTTGCCATTTCCTTTTTTGGAGGGGGGTGGTCTTCCCAACCCAGGGATCAAACCCAGGTCTCCCGCATTGTAGGCAGATGCTTTACCATCTGAGCCACCAGGGAAGACAGTTATTTAACCCTTAGGTATATATCTAAGGGGGAAAAAAATAAGTTCACTCAGAAACATGTACAAAAAGTAATCCTAGGAGCCTACTCACAATAGCCAAAAAAAAGGGAATTAACTCAAATGTTCATCAAGAGATAAATGGATACATAAAACGTGGTATATGTTGTTATTCAGTCATTAAGTCATCATGTCCAGCTTTTTGTGACCCCATGAACTGCAGCATACCAGGCTCCTCTGTCCTTCACTATCTCCCAGAGTTTGCTCAAATTCATTGAGCCAATGATGCTATCCAACCATCTCATCCTCTGTCATCCCCTTCTTCTTCTGCCTTCAGTCTTTCCCAGTATCAGAGTCTTTTCTGATCAGAGTCAGCTGATCAGAAAGAGTCAGCTCTTCACATCAGGTGGCCAAAGTATTGGAGCTTTAGCATCAATCATTCCAATGAATATTCAGGGTTGATTTCCTTTAGGATTGACTGGTTTGATCTTGCAGTCCAAGGGACACTCAAGAGTCTTCTCAGTCAGCCTTCTTTATGGTTCAGGTCTCACAGGTGTACATGACTATTGGCAATATCATAGCTTTGACTATACGGATCTTTGCTGGCAAAGTCTCTGCTTTTAAATTTGCTGTCTAGGTTTGTCACAGCTTTTCTTCCAAGGAGCAAGCATCTTTTAATTTCATGGCTGCAGTCACCATCCGCAGTGATTTTTTTTTTTTTTTTTAGTTTCCCTGGTGGCTCAGAAAGTAAAGAATCTGCTTGCAATGCAAGAGAACTGGGCTTAAGATCTTCTGGAGAAAGGAAGGGCTACCCACTCCAGTATTCTTGCCTGGAGAATTCCATGGACAGAGGAGCTTAGCAGGCTATAGTCCATAGGGTTGCAAAGAGTCAGACTTGCCTGAGAGACTAACAAGGCACATGGAGTGGCCAAAAACTTAAAAATTTTAAAAATAATAAAATTGGTTGTGGTGATGATTTCACAACTCTGTGAATGGAGTCAAAACCATTGAATCATATACTTTAAATGGGTAAATTCTATGGTACATGAATTATATCTCAATAAAGCTGTTACCAGAACAAACAAAAAAATGGTGGCCTTAGAATGCGTCTTTCCCTTCTCCTCTCTACAGGGTATTTACTAGAGTTCAGAGGAATGAATCATCAGAAACCTAGAGACCATCATTTTATCTTGTCTACCTTTGACTTACGCAGCAATTTGAAAACAGAATATAGCCACAAAGGGGCAATTGTCTAAATCCCCAACATTTATGTCCTGTGCAAACAGAGAATGGCTCAGTTTACAAAAGAGCAACAGGTTGTTTTAAATAGGCCAGAATTTAATTGTTTTCCTGGATGAATTCTTTGTTTTCTAAATAAAGGCCTGCCTGAATCAAGGACTCCAAAGAGTTCAGCTCAGTTCAGCAAGCACTTCGGTTCTTTTCTTTGCAAGTGACCTATTTAGAGATGAATCGAATTTCTGAATTTTCCTCTACAGTTGTTTTTAACCAAGGTCTGTGCACATCAATTATTCTGTAATCTTCAGGGCTGGGGTGGGAGAGGGAAACAAGAGAAATAACAAATTAATTGTATCTTGTAAGAAACTATTGTTTGAGGGTTTGCTATTTTGTTGATGGGGAAAAACAAAGTGTTTTCTGCAATGATTTAGGGAATCATTGACCAAAACTGCCCGCCATAGTCAGGCACAATGGTAACCGCTTGCCTGAGTTGGCTCACAACAGGTATGTTGTTGTTCAGACAGTAAGTCATGTCCGACTCTTTGTGACCCCATGAACTGCAGCATGCCAGGCTTCCCTGTCCTTCACTATCTCCCTGAGTTTGCTCAAACTCATGTCCACTGAGTCAGTGATGCTATCCAACCATCTCATCCTCTGCTGTCCCCTTCTCCTCTTGCCCTCAATCTTTCCCTTCATTAGGCTCTTTTCCAATCTGATGCGAAGAGCTGACTCACAACAGGAGGTCCTGATAAAGAACCAGGTACTGCCAGGGAAAACTAACCAGGAGAATTTGAGAAGGGCCAAAAGGAGGAGGGAGGAGATGACCAACCTCCCAGAATCCTTCACACTGGAATCCATCTTGGCTGAGAGATGTATCACCACCAGGAAGGACCCTGGGTTCCCTCACCCCGCCGCTCTCTGCCCAAGCACCCCTTCCCAATAAAATCTCTTGCTTTGTCAACACATGTGTTTCCTAGGACAATTCATTTGTCCCAGTGTTAGACAAGAACCCACTCTTGGGGCCTGAAAGTGGTCCCCCTTCCTGCAACAGTATAATCAAAATGATTATACTGTAGCAATAGACCAGGAATTTCACACTCACTGGCTTGTTTTTTGTGTTTGTTTTGTTTTTAAATTTTGTTTTGTTTGGTGGTGCTGGGTCTTAGTTGTGGCATGTGGGATCTAGTTCCCTGACCAGGGATCAACCTGAGCCCCCTGCATTGGGAGTGCAGTGTCTTAGCCATTGGGCCACCAGGGAAGCCCCTTACTGTTTCAAGCTTAGGGACAGAGAATAAAGTATGTAGCAGTCACACGTTTGGTTCTGGCCAGAATCACTGAGGTTTCTTCTTTGTAATTGCTTGACTGTGGCCATCAGTTCTGTGCTACTTGTTTTACTGTTTGGGGGCACATATAATCATTTTGCTGGGAGTTGTGACCCAGGTCATCTAATCTTGCAGGGAAGGATCCGTGCTTTGATCCCAGGTTGTAAGCATAAACTCCAAACTGGAGTGGCTGGGATTCACAATGATCCCCCATGGCCTTGTTCTGCTTCCATTTTGCCCCTGGCAACAGTCATTTGCTCCTAGGAGGAAGATTTTGGACTCAAACTGGGCCAAAATTTAAAAGAAACACAAAGTTAAAGGTTAGGGTTAACCCTGAGCAGCACTCTTCAAAACTGTCAAAGTAATCAAAAACAAGGGAAGTTTGGAAACGCATAGTCTAGAGGAGCCTATGGAGTCATGACTACTAAAAGTATCTGGTGCCTGGTGGGATGCTGGGACGGAAAATGGCATTGGGTAAAAACCTAGGAAATCTGAATAAACTATAGAGGTTCGTTAGCAGGAAGGTGTCAATATCAGTTCACTAGCTGTGATTATGCATCATAACAGTGTTAACAATAAGAAACTGGGTGTAGGGAATCTTGCTAACATTTTTTCAACTTTTCAGTAAATCTGAAACCATTCTAAAATTAAAAGCTGATTTAAAAGAGTAAGAGAAACAGAAGTATAGAGACTGAAAGTGGTTGAGGTTAAGTGTTACAGCACCACCCTAGGAAGTGGTTCGTATGATTCTGCTGTGGGGTTCCTGAGGTAGCCCTAATTCCTACTCAGCCTTATGGTCTTTCTTAGATTCTACAAGGTCTCCCAGTTTCCTTTCTATAGTCCCAAATGTGCTGAAGTTACCCAGGGATGAATTATGTTGCTTGCAGCCAAAGGACTTCACCATCAGGTTCTGCATCTGGGTCCTCAGGAAATAGGTCATGTCAGCTTTCAGCGGTGAAGGACAGGGAAGCCTGGCATGCTGCAGTCCATGGGGTCATAAAGAGTCGGACACGACTGAGCAACTGAACAACAGCTTTCAATTTATAAGGCAATGCGTTGTTTTAGCCACAAAATTGTGCCTGACTCTTTATGATCCCAAGGACTGTAGCCTACCATGCTCCTCTGTCCATGGGATTTCTCAGGCCAGAATACTGGAGTGGGTTGCCATTTCCTTCTTCAGTTATAAGGCAATGGTTGGGCCATAACACAAATCTTATTCTATAATTTCCATGCCCTTTCTAACCAAACTTCTTAGTAGGGATGTTGACAGAGCAGACCTTATTTCAGCCCTTTCTCTTCTCATAGCATGAACTGCTACAGAGATTAGAGTGCATACCCATGGAAGATATGGATAATTGATCACAAAACTTGTCCCCTGAGTGTGACTGCAGACTAACAAATGCTGTTCGTGTCCCATCCAAATTTTTATCAGAGATTACACATATCCATCTCCCAGCTACTATGAATGTCGGCTACTGCGAGTTCACAGCTGCTCTCATCTCTAGAGAATCACCCTCAGTGAAGTGGGAGGTAGCTCCCCCAAGGCAGCCTACATCCAATAACTGACTAATCAGGGGCCACAAAAGAAGGGGGCTCTTGGCTCAAGGTGGGACCAACTCTGAAATGTGATTCCTGTTCCAGGACTCCTGTGGGATCAGGCTGCACTGAGACCACACTCTTCTGCAGCTCCTTCCCCTGCCCTGATGGCTTCCCTCACTCCCTTTCTCCAGACACTACCCTCAATAAACCCAGAGCATCAGAATCCCTGCTTCAGGGAACCCAGTCTAAGATGTGTACATAATCCTTCTCAACACAGACACTATTGCAGCCACTATCAATATATGAGTTGATACACGAGGTGAAATCTAGTCAATATCTCTCCTGGACATAATACTAACAAATAGGAGAGATTACATCAGCACAAAAGGAAAGATCAATACAGAAGCTAGAAGCCTAGATGATCTGCCAAGGGCTTCCCCAGTGACTCAGCGGTAAAGAATCTCCTGCCAATGCAAGAGATGCCCATTCAATCCCTGGGCCAGGAAGATCCCCTGGAGTAGGAAATGGCAACCCACTGCAGTATTCTAGCCAGGAAAATTCCATTGACAGAGGAACCTGGCAGGCTACAGTCCATGCGGTCACAAAGAGTCAGGCAGACTGAGTCCCTCACCTCTCACTCACTCTCTGCAAAGACGAAGGAGAGTAAGCAGCCTTGTGACTTCATTGTCGAGACACAGGGTTTAGGTATGGTTTGGAGACCTGTATGTCTATATTTCTTCTTCCCCAGTCCACCGTTTAGGACAAGTGTTTCTGTAGTAAGGACGCCTGCAGGATAAAGTGAAAAAAGGTGAAGTTTCAAAAGTACATCTTTACTCCAAGAAGCTGTCATGTCTAATAGCTGAATGCTTTTCTCACACTCCTTGGCTGGGTGAGCTAGTTAAGCAGTTGGTGCACTGTCTTAAGAGCATCAGGGAACTGGCTGCAGTTGGGCATCTTTTTTACTAAATATAACATTGCTTTTCCCCATCCTATTGTTTAATGCCAGCTGAGTTTTACCAAGGTGGAAAAAAAAAAAAAGGAAGAGTTTTGGGTAGGAAATGGGAAAGACTGCTGAACTAAAACTAAAAATAATGACAAAAATGAAATTATTTATCTCACAGGTAAAAGTCCAGGCTGGTAGCGTGACTCTATGGTGTAGATCTTTAGGGGTTGACTCCTAGTACCTTGTTGATCTATTATCCCTAGGGTGTCACTTTTGTCCACTGATGGTCTGGCACACTGCTACAGTTCAGCTACCTGGAGGTGGGAAAGGATCGCAGAGGCAGGATCTGCCTTTTCTTTTTAAAAGAATGATCTGGATCACATATCACCTTGGTGCACTTTCCACTGATGGACAGCTAGATTCATAGCCACACCTAACTACCCAGGAGACTGAGAAAGAGAGGGTGTAATGTGAAAGCTGGGGACTTCCCAGATGGCACAGTGCTTAAAAAATCTGCCTGTCAATGCAAGAGATGCAGGTTCAATCCCTGGGTGGGGAAGATCCCCTGGAGAAAGAAATGGCAATCCACTCCAGTATTCTTGCCTCGAAAATTCCATGGACAGAGGAGCCTGGCAGGATACAGGCCATGAGGTTGCAAAAAGTCAAACATGACTGAGCACGCACGCATGCACTTTGAAAACGTGAAAGCCATGAGTCCAGCTAAAAATTTGGCATTCTATTTCTGAGAGAAAAAAGAGAGTGGATATTAGGGGACGGTTGTTAGAGAGAGAAACCAGGAATGTGGGTAACGGCCTGAGAAAGGCACTGTCCTTTTTAGGGACACTGAGCAGACGTAAAGGTCTCAAACACCCCCATTTAGTGCCTCTGGTAGATTATATTACTGTTCACCAAAGTCTGCCTTCCTCTTGCAGTGTCCCACTCCCAACCATCAACTTGCTTTAATTATGAGATGGGGGTAGAAGTGATGTGTCTCACTTTTAGGCAGAAGTTTAAAGGAGCATATGGTTCACGGCCTCTCTCCTCGCTCTGCAGAGAGACCAAAGATGTTCTAGACAGAGGCGGCTCCATCAGCTCCGAACCGCAGAGGATGTGAGCAGAGCCTTGGCTGACCTGAGATGAGCTTGCAGCATGAGAAATAAACTTTGATGTTGCTGCAAGCCACAGAGGTTGCCAGGTTGTTGCTATATATATAACATCTAGCCTGACAGATTCCGAGTTCCTGTCCTCCTGCCAGTGGAATCTTTCTTCAGAAAGTACAGCACCATTGCCATAAGCATAATGGTACTAATGGCTGCCTTTTACTGAACACTTGAGCTAAGCCCCAAGTATTTCACTGTCATTAAGCCTCACTTAGGTTTGAGAATCAAACCCCTTTACAGATGGCTCCTAATGCTTTCACCTTATAATTCATCACTAAAGTGCACACAGTTTACTGCTCATTGAAACAACTCTATCTGATGAATCCTTTTATAAAACAATAATATTTGGAAAATAAGCCCTGCCCTTAAAGCCCTGCCCTTTTCTAGTTTAGCATTTTGACAAATAACAAAACTATAAAATTAGATTCCTAATAGTTAGAAAAATGATAATGTTAATGGTTTTATTGTTAGTGTACTACCTAACATTAAACAGACAAAATACTTTGCAAGTAGGGGAAGAACCCTAAAAGTTGTTAAAATGGTAAAGACATTCTAAACCGACTCAATCAAAAGCAGACAAGAAGAGAGGCCCAGGGGGTTCATTGGCTTTACGATGTTGCGAAGGACCCAGATGCTTTCCATTCTCTGCGCTCCCATTCTTAGAATGCCAGTGACGTCTCCCCTCATGGTCACAAGGAGGCTGCCACTGCCCCAAGCACCATATCCACATATAACAGTGTTTGTCAAAAAAACAGAAAGGTACAAACATCCACTTACAAAACAAATAAGCCATAGGGATGTAATATACAACATGGTGACTATAATAATACCATATTGTATATTTGAAAAGTTGCTAAGAGAGTAGATCTTAAAAGTTCTCCTCATAAAGGGAAAAAAAAAATGCATGGCTGTTTGTGGTGATGGATATAAATAGGCTTAATGCAGTGATCAATTTGCAATATGTTCTTATATCAAATCATTATGTTAGACAGCTAAAACTAAGGTTATGTCAATTAGATTTTAATTAAAAAAAATTTTTTTAAGAAGGGAAAAAAGCAGTTTCTCCTCACTCATCTCTTTTCCTGAGGCTAGAAAGCCATTTTCTGAAGCCCCCATGGTAGGTCCCCTCCTGTGCCAGTGGGCACTTTGCCCACACCTCCCCACATGAAAAACGAAAACAGCAAGGTCCTGTCATTTTAAGTCTCCATCATGGGACTGTGTGCAGCCAAATTAGCCAGGCAATGGTAGGCTCTGCTGTAGTAACAAACACCCCTAAATCTCAGTGGCTAAACACACTCTTCTGCCAAAAGTCCATGGAGTCTGTCAGAGATCTGGGGTGCACCATCTGTAACACAAGTCCGCCTCAGGCCCTGCCACAGGGGAAGAGGCGGCCGGAGGCCCGCATACCAGCTCCTCTTTGCTTCAACCCAGAGGTGATTTACATTACTTCCATCAACTTTATTTTTTTAATTAATTACTTGTTTCTGTTTGGCTGTGCCTTGTCTTCACTGCTTTGCTCATGCCTTCTCTAGTTGCAGCAAGTCAGGGTTACTCTTTGCAGTTCATGGGCTCTCTTATCGGGGTGCACAGGCTCCAGGGCATGTGAACTTCAGCAGTTCCAGCCTGTGGGCTCAGTAGTTACAGTTCCCGGACTCTAGAGCACAAACTTAGTTGCTCTGCGGCAGGTGGGATCTTCCCAGATCAGAGACTGAACCCGTGTCTCCTGTATTGGCAGATGGATTCTTATCCACTGTGCCACAGGGGCATCCCTGCTTCCACCTACTTTAATCATGACCCGTTCCATGACCCTGCCTTGCTGTGAGCAAGCTGGAAGGGACGTGGGGACAAAAGAAGCCCTGTTCTCTGCCATGCTGACTTTTCCCCTCTAACAAACAAAATTCGACTGAGTAAATTTGAAGATCCAATTGGTTTTACTCAAGGATTCATGAGTTGAGCAGAATCTCATGCGGTAACTAGAAGAATTCTCCAAGAGGCTGTACAAAAATGCAAGGCTTTTACAGGTAGAAGGAGGGTGGGGCAAGGAAGCTATCAAGAAAGGTGGAAAATAATAAGGACTGTTTCGGGTGACTTCCTTTGGGGGAAGGGCAAGAGTCTATGATGCAGGGAGCAGGGGTGCGTGGAGAGGGCCCAGGAGACAGATTACCTCGTTGGTTCTTACCAGAAAATTCCAGACTAGCCCATTAGGAATACATTCCTGAGGAAGGTCAAAATTGCAATTAGGGCAGAGATTAAATCTAGGTTGGATCTCAGGGGCTTTAGCACAAGTGTTGCCATTTTGGATTTGTGGTTTCCTCTGTAACACTCGTAATCACCCCTTCCTCTCAATTCTGCCTTTGCCCCTTCTTCAGTCAACCCCAATACCGTCCTCACTGCACCCTAGTTTTTCTAGCCCGTGCCACCCCTCCCTTCCTCAGAGACCCAGGGGTTCCAAGTCTCTCTGTAACCAGAAAAGGCAGGGGTTCCCTGGAGAGAGAGAACCAGGCATGGCTTTCTGACAGAAATGAAGCCATTGACAGTCTAAGCCATTTTGTGATCTAAGCCCGACCACAAGTCTCCTTGAACAGATCTCAGTAACAATGATCTTAAGGGAACAATAGAACGCAGGAACAAACGATATTGTCAGGCAAGAGAAGTAACAACAGCAGAGGCTCCCAGCTGTAAAGACTCCAGTCCTGTTTCAGTGGTAAAGATTAGCCTGAAGGCTCAACCCCCAGATCACCTGGAACCTAAGGGTGAGAATGTTGACCTTCTCTGACCCTCCCGACTCCCACCAATTAAAGCTTGGATTCTGTCCACCGCTCATGCTCCTTCATGAATATGCATGTACCCTTAGCTTAAAACTGCCCCAATTTTGCTGCTCAGGGAGATACCATTTTGAGAAAGATCCCCAGTATTCTCTTTACTTGCTGCAAGTAATAATAAATCCTTCCGTCCCCTGATCCTTGACTTGGTTGGGTCTTCTGGCTCTTCACCCACCAAGAGGTGAACCCAGATTTCGGGTAACAGCTTCTGCATCTTAATGACTGTACCACCTCCAAGGACTTCTCTGAAGTCAAAAGCATGCTTGCCTTTGACTGTTGTTGCTATCAAGAAGAGGGAGGGGAGAGTCTGGGTGCCGTGGGGAGAAAAAGATGACATTAGGAGTCCTCCAGATCAAGGCAGTTGGCTTTTTCCCAAAATGTCTAAATAATCATTCCAATTTCACACTGTGAGGATTAGTTCCTGGGAGAAAAAAAACAACAATAACAAAAAAAAACTTTCTTAGATCTGCATAAGCTCAACTATATCCAGGATCAAACTCATGACCATTGAGTCAGTGATGCGATCTAGCCATCTCCTCTGCCTATCTCTTCTCCTCCTGCCCTCCATCTTTCCCACCATCAAGGTCTCTTCCAATGAGATTGGCTCTTCACATCAGGTGGCCCAAGTACTGGAGCTTCACCTTCAGCATCAGTCCTTCCAACGAATATTCAGGGTTGATTTCCTTTAGGATTGACTGGTTTGATCTCCTCGCAGTTCAAGGGAGTCTCAAGGGTCTTCTCAAGCACATTCTCATTAGTTGTCTAGTCTATACATAGTAGTGTATCTATGACATACATTGACTTTTTAATTTCAGTTGTTTAAAAAAAATCATATATGTGCACTGGAAAGAAATCTTAGCAAAATATTATTAGTGTTTATACCTGTGCAGTGGGACTATATGTAATTTTTACTTTCTTCTTAACATAGAAACGCAACCCTTTTAATAGGGATGAAGGAGGGACTTTGTAAAAGAAAAAGCATTTATACAATTCCAAGGTATCTCTTTTCTACTCTTGCTTTCAGGATGACCAGGAGAAGTTGATTCCCAGCACAAAGATCAAGTATTATAGTCATCACAAATTTGTTTTCTTGTGGGGAGACAGGAGCCTGGGACAGGGGGAAGGTTATATTACCTGAACTTGAAGTTGAAGCCATCTATGCAGTTTCTCTTCCTGCCCACCTAAAAAAATCTTCAGAGCCTAGCTGATAGTGATGTTTCAACAGCGACTAAAATTCCAATCATTTTCACCCAGAAATGTTGAGAAGAAAGCTGAAGAGGGGAAAGAATCGCCATCATTGCCCTTTCTTGGGTGGGCCCTCTCTGTTACTCATGACTCTGACCACAGAAAGGTCCCAGTGAAAGGACCAGTCTGTGTGTGAGGTTCTCAACGGACCGTGTCCGCAGGAAACTTTGATAGTATTCTGGCCACAGGAGCCAAGAGGAAGAAAACGGAACGGGGGAAGGGTTCCGCTGCATCCCGCCCTCCGGCTTGGCGTTTGCCGTTTCTTACGTGAACAAACCTCCAGCGTTACCTAAAGTACTGGAGCTGCAGCTTCACCATCAGTCTTTCCGCCATGGAGGAAAAGTGCTACAGGATGGGCATGTTAAGGACATGTCGAGAGCATTTCCTAAGGAGACGGGCTTGCTGCTGCTGCTGCTAAGTCGCTTCAGTCGTGTCCGTGGTTTAAAAGAAAAAAGCCAGTGTGACTTGACTGCAAGGGGCTCCTGGGTTATTCCCAATCACATTTCCTGAACCACAGACTTCTGCTGCTTCTTGGTACAGTAAGCCCCCTACACGTGAGCCCACAATTGGTAAACTTCCATCTGGTGCCAGATGCATCTGGTGCCAGCAAGGAGCCAGAACCAGTGCCATCCCCATTAGGGTTTAGTCTCTCAGTTATGTTTGACTCTTGTGATCCCATGGACTGTAGCCCGCCAGGTTCCTCTGTCTATGGGATTCTTGAGGCAAGAATACTGGAGTGGGTTGCCATTCCTTTCTCCAGGGGATCTTCCCAACTCAGGGATTGAACCCAGGTCTCCTGCATTGAAGTCGGATTCTTTACCATCTGAGCCATCATGGAAGCCCATTAGCGTCAGGCAGAAGTGACATTGCAGCTTGCCCTGTCTCCTGTTGCTGATGATCCTTCAGCTCTACCGTCTCCCACCTCCACTCCCTCCTCCAGTCAGTAACCCTTCTTGCCTGTTCACTCGATGCCAGCTCCTGTATGCCAGCTGTTGTACTGTATTACCATGCTTTTCTTGGTACTGTACTATGAGATTTAAAATGTTTATTTTTTGTGTTTTTTAATGTATTATTTGTGTGAAATATTATAAACCTATTACAGTATAGGTTATATAGCCCATTGTGTTAGTTTGGTATCTAAGGTAAACTTGTTGGACGTAACAAACAACTCATTGTGCTAGGAGGGTCCGGAGATGAAAAGAACCAACAACAACCAGTTATGTGACGCTGGGCAAAAGTTGAGAGAGATAGACAGCCTCAGTTTCTCCATCTGTGAGATGGGAATAATAGCAGCCCACAACATTGTTGTCAGGCTTAAATAAGACTCAGGTACACAATAAAAATTGACTCCCTGATCAAATCTACGTACTTATATTTGTATACATGCTCAATACGCATAAACTGCCACAAGTATCCATGTCTGAGAGGTTTATTTAAGTCACAGTTTCATTGCTATTTTGAGCACTGGATGGCTTGGTTGTTTTCTTTTTTAATTACTCAAGAAAATGTGTCTAGAGCCTATTTTTCAGTGAACCAGAATGGCAGAGCCCATTTGCACAAATGAATTCCTGGATTCATTTATCTGTGGGTTATTTTCCTAGCAGCCACTACAATCCCCATAACACAGGAAATCTTGTTCATGGCTCACTTCTGGGTGACTTGACAGATGCTGGTTAAATATTTAGATATTTCTCTTTAAAGAAAAAAATGAGGCCACTTAAGTTGCTGAAATGTGGTCCTACCCTTCAAAGTCACATTTAAATGTCAAGGTTGTATTTGGCTTTCAGTGTTTTCAGAAAGGCCATAGTGATTTTATACTCACATTCTTTTCAAAGTCAGTGGAGAGGGTACTTACCCGTTCAAAACTTTCCTATGCGGTTTCATAGCTTTGACTGTTCACTGTCAGATTCAAGTAATATCATTTTGTGTAAAGTAGAACTTCAAATTCTTCACCAACCAGGGAATGTAAATTGTTGAAACCACTACAGAAAACAGTATGGACAGTCCTCAAAAAAACTAAAAATAGAGTTGCCATACTGCATGCGTGCTAAGTCACTTCAGTCATGCCTGACTCTTTCAACCCTACAGACTATAGCTGGTCAGGCTCCCCTGTCCATGAGATTTCCCAGGCAAGAACACTGGAGTGGGTTGTCATGCCCTCCTTCAAGGGATCTTCCAGACCCAGGGATCAAAACCCGCTTTTCTTATGCCTCCTGCATTGGCAGGCAGGTTCTTCACCACTAGCATCACCTGGGAACCCCATATGATCCAGTGATTCCACTCCTGGGCATATATCCAGACAAAACTATAATTCAAAAAGACACAGGCACCCTGTGTTCATAGCAACACTATTTATAATAGTCAAGACATGGACGCAACATAAATGCTCATCAATGGATGAATGGATAAAGAAGATGTGGTGTATAGGCACAATGGAATACTACTCAGCCATAAAAAAGAATGAAATAATGCCATTTGTAGCATCACAGATAGACCTAGAGCATAACAACTGGAGTAAGTCAGAAACAGAAAGACAAATACCACACGAGAGCGCTTACATGTGACATCTAAAGTATGACACAAACAAACGTATCAATGAAAAAGAAGCAGACTCACAGACAGAGAACAGACTTGTGGTTGCTGAGGAGGAGGGAGTGGGAAAGGGATGGATTGGGAGTTGGCATCAGCACGGAGAATGGATACACAAGGTTCTACCGCAGAGCACAGAGAACTATACTCAATATTCTGTGATAAACCATAACCGAAACTCCGCCACTTTGCTACACAGCAGAGATTAATACAACATTGGAAGTCAACTCTACTTGAATAAAATAAGTTGAAGCAAACAAATTCTTCACCCACCAAAGGAAACACAATTAAAATCCAAGCAACCTTCCAATGAAGAACTGCTTTATTTGAAGAGGCAAAGTGTCTAGTCTATGATCAGAAATGCACAAGAAGGTGAGAGGGTCAATGTCCACAGATGTGACACCAAAGTGGCAGCGTGAAAATGGTCACTCACTCACCCTTCTCCATCAATGAAGATGCACTGCTTCGATGAGGTGTTACATCCTGCGTATTTCCCCTTTTGAGAAGGAAGAGACACAAAATCTTTGAAAGCTTAGAGAGACTCAGAGTCAACTTCCCCAGGCTTGTCACTTGTCTGCTGGACCCAACTCTTGGAAGTAGGGAAAACAGCATCAGAGAAGGGACCAGGGATTCTCAGGCTGAGTTTCTGACACCCCTTCCTCCCTTGATGCGCAGAAGAGAACATACGTCAATGTTCCATAGCTCGGAGGCATCACAGGCAACATTTCATTACCAAGAGCACCATTTTGAAAGACTGCCTTATCAGGCTACTTCATGTCTCACTGAAGGCTCAAGGCAACTCTGCTCTGCTGATTTCTTGACAAGTTCTTATTTTAAAAACAAAAAACACCTTTACGCCACCCAGAAACAGCCTGAGACTGACTGGCTTCCCAGTAAAAGCTGTGACCCACTTCAGGAGTAAGGATGATAAAATTTCCACCACTGTCACTTCTCAAATCTACCCGAATATGGACATTTTAGAAGGGTAAAACAGGGCCGGTTTCCTCATTCACATCCCTTTATTGAATAAAATAGGCTCAGACAATAAAGAATCTGCCTGCAATGCAGGAGACCTGGGTTAGATCCCTAGATGGGGAGGAACCCCTGGAGGAGGAAATGTCCACCTACTCCAGTATCCTTGCCTGGAGAATCCCATAAACAGAGGAGCCTGGCGGGCTACAGTCAGAACGAGTCAGACGTGGACTAAGCACATACAGGCATCAGATACAAGAACAATGTCATTTCCCACCCCCACAGGATTTAATCTAACCATTTCACTTTGGGAATAAAAGTCACAGGACATAAACATATTTCTTCACCTGAATTAGATTATACTTTAAAAAAAAAGTTTCTCACCACTGCTGCACTGCAAAATGTCTGCTCCTCATTCGTGACAGCTATTCTGTGAGCAAAAAGCCTGCCACAGAATGTGACTTCTTGAATATAGATGGTGTTCAGCTGGTCCGTGGTTACTCATTTTATTCAATAAATATTATTGAGCACCCTCTCTGTGACAGGCCCTGGGCTGGGCTTACAAAAGGAATGTCACCATCCTTGCCCTCAAAAGACTCACAGGGCTGTGGGGCTGTGATAGAAAGAAGAGGCAGCAAAGATATACAGTGGGGAGGCCAGTTCTGCCCTGTCTTAAGGGCTTCCCAGATCCGCCTATCAATGCAGGAGACACAAGAGACAAGGGTTGGATGTCTGGGTCGGGAAGATCCCCTGGAGGAGGAAACAGCAACCCACTCCAGTATTCTTGCCTGGGAAATCCCATGGACAGACGAGCCTGGCGGGCTACAGTCCCTGGGGTTACAAAGGCCGGACATGCCTGAGCACACACACATCTCCTCCACTTCATCAGTGTCTTAGGGGAGTATGTGCTCAGTCACTCACTCATCCCTGACTCCTTGTGACACCATGGACTGTAGTCTGCCAGGGTCCTCTGTTGATGGGATTTTCTTAAGAGAACTCTGCCACTATAGGTGTGAGAGGATTCCTAACAAGTGAGTGAACTCTCTGTTCATTTGTTCATCCATCTCCCTGGGACAGTGTGGTATTGGAGGAAAGTGAAAGTGAAATTTCTTAGTCATGTCCAACTCTTCGCGACCCAACGGACTGTAGCCTATGAGTTTCCCCCACCCATGGGATTTTCCCAGCAAGAATACTGGAGTGGGTTGCCATTTCCTACTCCAGGCGATCTTCCTGACCCAGGGATCAAACCTGGGTCTCCCACATTGCAAGCAGACGCTTTTACTGTCTGAGCCACCAGGGAAGCTACACACAAAGGACAAACTGAGCTTCACAAAGGTACAGAAATGACTCAAGGGAAGACAAATGACTTTTTCAACAAATGGTGCTGCCAATTGGATATCCATAGACAAAACACACACACACACACACACACACAGAACCTTAGCATCAACCTCACACATTCTACTACAAAAACAAAAACAAAAACAATTCAAACAGATCATAAACGAAAATGAAAAACATGAAAGCCCAAACTTTTTAGAAGAAAAAAGGAGAAAATCTTTCCGATCTGTGGTTAGGCAAAGCACAGACAGGACATCAAAGAAGATAAGGTTGATAAACTGGACTTCATCACAGTTAACAACTTTTACTCTCTGAAAACACTGGTAAGAGAATAAAGAGATAAGCTACATATTTGAAAATCACATATCTGACAAAGAGGACTTGTATCCAGAATATATCAGTTTAGTTCAGTCGCTCAATTGTGTCCAAATCCTTGGGACCCCACAGGCTGAAGCACACTGTCCATCACCAACTCCTGGAGCTTACTCAAACTCATGTCCATTGAGTCGGTGATACCATCCAACCATCTCGTCTTCTGTCATTCCCTTCTCCTCCTGCCTTCAATCTCTTCCAGCATCAGGGTCTTTGCAAATGAGTCCCTTCTTCCCATCAGGTGGCCAAAGTATTGGAGTTTCAGCTTTAGCATCAGTCCTTCCAAAGAAATCCAGGGCTGATCTCCTTCAGAATGGATTGGTTGGATCTCCTTGCAGTCCAAGGGACTCTCAAGAGTCTTCTCCAACACCACAGTTCAAAACCATCAATTCTTCAGCACTCAACCTTCTTTACAGTCCAACTCTCACATCCATACATGACTACTGGAAAAACCATAGCTTTGACTAGACGGACCTTTGTCGGCAAAGTAACGCCTCTGCTTTTTAATATGCTGTCTAGGTTGGTCATAGCTTTTCTTTCAAGGAGCAAGTGTCTTTTAATTTTATGGCTGCAGTCACCATCTGCAGTGATTTTGGAGCCCAAGAAAATAAAGTCTCTCACTATTTCCATTGTTTCCCCATCTATTTGCCATGAAGTGATGGGACCAGATGCCATGATCTTCATTTTTTGAATGATGAGTTTTAAGCCAACTTTTTCACTCTCCTCTTTCACTTTCATCAAGAGGCTCTTTAGTTCCTCCTTATGTTCTGCCATAATGGTGCTGTCATCTGCATTTCTGAGGTTATTGATATTTCTCCTGGCAATCTTGATTCCAGCTTATGCTTCATCCAGCCCGGCATTTCACATGATGTACTCTGCATATAAGTTAAATAACCAGGGTGACAATATACAGCCTTCACATACTCCTTTCCCTATTTGGAACCAGTCTGTTGTTCCATGTCCAATTCTAACTGTTGCTTCCTGACCTGCATACAGACTTCTCAGGAGGCAGGTAAGGTGGTCTGGTGTTCCCATCTCTTGAAGAATTTTCCACCATTTTCTGTGATCTACACAGTCAAAAGCTTTGGCATAATCAATAAAGCAGAAATAGATGTTTTTCTGGAATTCTCTTGCTTTTTGATGATCCAACGGATGTTGACAATTTGATCTCTGGTTCCTCTGCCTTTTCTAAATCCAGCTTGAACATCTGGAAGTTCATGGTTCACATACTGTTGAAACCTAGCTTGTAGAATTTTGAGCATTACTTTGCTAGCATGTGAGATGAATACAATTGTGCAGTAGTACTTTGAACATTCTTTGTCATTGTTTTTCTTTGGTATTAGAATGAAAACTGACCTTTCCAGCCCTGTGGCCACTGCTGAGTTTTCCAGATTTGCTGGCATATTGAGTGCAGTACTTTCACAGCATCACCTTTTAGGATTTGGAATAGCTCAACTGAAATTCCATCACCTCCACTAGCTTTGTTCATAGTGATACTTCCTAAGGCCCACTTGACTTTGCATTCCAGGATGTCTGGCTCTAGGTGAGTGATCACGCCATCGTGGTTATCTGGGTCATGAAGATCTTTCTTGTATAGTTCTTCTGGGGTATTCTTGCCACCTCTTCTTAACATCTTCTGCTTCTTTTAGGTCTATACGATTTCTGTCCATTATTGTGGTCATCTTTGCATGAAATATTCCCTTGGTATCTCTAATTTTCTTGAAGGGATCTCTAGTCTTTCCCATTCTATTATATTCCTCTATTTTTTTGCACTGATTACTGAGGAAGGCTTTCTTATCTCTCCTTGCTATTCTTTGGAACTCTGCATTCAGATGGGTATATCTTTCCTTTTCTCCTTTGCCTTTAGCTTTGCCTTTAGAATATATTAAGAAACCCCAAAATTTGGCAGGAAGAAAACAAACCCAATTTTTTAAAAAGTGAAAAGCTTGAACAGAAACACTTTACCAAAAAGTAATATGGGTTAAAAACAAGCACATGAACAGGTGTTCATCAGTAGTCCTTATGCAAATGCAAACTAAAATGCCCATGAGGTACCAGAGCACACCCACTGCACGCCAGGTCATTTTAGTCGTGTCTAACTCTTTGCGAACCCATGGACTGTAGCCTGCCAGGCTCCTCCATCCATGAGATTCTCCAGGCAAGAGTACTGGAGTGGGTTGCCATTTCCTATCCAGAGGATCTTCCGGACCCAGGGATTGAGCCTATGTCTCTTTACATCTCTGGCTTGCAGGTGAATTCTTTTGTCACTAGTGCCACTTGGGAAGCACACCTTTGTTTTTGTTCAGTCGCTCAGTCATGTCTGACTCTTTGTGACCCCATGGACTGCAGCACGCCAGGCTTCCCTGTCCTTCACCATCTCCTGGAGCTTGCTCAAACTCATGTCCATTGAGTTGGTTATGCCATCCAACCATCTCACAAAAGCACACCTATTAGAACAGCTAAAATTAAAAATCTGACAATATCAAGTACTGGTGAGGATGCCAAGAAAGCAAAACACCTAACTTTTTCTTATAAAAGTAAACATAAACTTACCATATGACCATGAACCAACAATCCCACTCTTAGGTGTTACCCAAAAGAAATGTTGATATTTGTCCACTCAAAGATCTGTATGCAAATGTTCATCCAAAGTTTTATTAATATCACTCAAAAACTGGAAACAATCCACATGCCCATCCTCAGGTGACTGGGTAAACCATTTGCAGTGTATCCATACAATGGACCACCACCAGCAACGAAATGGAGCAAACCACTGTTTCCTGCAATAACATGAAGGATCTCAAAACCATCATGTTAAATGAAAAAAGTCAGACACTGAAGACTACACACTGTCTCACTTCCTTCACATAAAACTCTACAACAAGGAGTCATAATGACAGAAAAAAGAAATGCAGTTGCCAGGGGCCAGAGGTAAAAAGGAGACTGTCTGCAAAAGGGCAGGTGACAGAGACGTTCTATACCATCATTGTAACTGTGCTCATGTGACTGTATCCATTTGTCAAAACCCATCAAATCATACACTAACTTTATTTTCCACTAATGTTATTATATGTAAATTCAGTTCAGTTCAGTTCAGTCACTCAGTCATGTCTGACTCTTTGCGACCCCACGAACCGCAGCACACCAGGCCTCCCTGTCCATCACCAACTCCCAGAGTCTACCCAAACCCATGTCCATCAAGTCCATGATGCCATCCAACCATCTCATCCTCTGTCGTCCCCCTCTCTTCCTGCCCTCAATCTTTCCTACCATCAGGGTCTTTTCAAATGAGTCAACTCTTCTCATCAGGTGGCCAGAGTATTGGAGTTTCAACTTCAACATCAGTCTTTCCAATGAACACCCACGACTGATTTCCTTTAGGATGGACTGGCTGGATCTCCTTGCAGTCCAAGGGACTCTCAAGAGTCTTCTCCAGCACCACAGTTCAAAAGCATCAATTCTTTGGCACTCAGCTTTCTTTACAGTCCAACTCTCACATCCATACATGACTACTGGAAAAACCATAGCCTTGACTAGATGGACCTTTGTTGGCAAAGTAATGTCTCTGCTTTTTAATGTGCTATCTAGGTTGGTCATAACTTTCCTTCCAAGGAGTAAGCGTCTTTTAATTTCATGGCTGCAATCACCATCTGCAGTGATTTTGAAGCCCAGAAAAATAAAGTCAGCCACTGTTTCCCCATCTATTTGCCATGAAGTGATAGGACCAGATGCCATAATCTTAGTTTTCTGAATGTTGAGCTTTAAGCCAACTTTTTCACTCTCCTCTTTCACTTTCATCAAGAGGCTTTTTAGTTCCTTCACTTTCTGCCGTAAGGGTAGTGTCATCTGCATATCTGAGGTTATTGATATTTCTCCCGGCAATCTTGATTCCAGCTTGTGCTTCCTCCAGCCCAGTGTTTCTCATGATGTACTCTGCATATAAGTTAAATAAGCAGGGTGACAATATACAGCCTTGACGTACTCCTTTTCCTATTTGGAACCAGTCTGTTGTTCCATGTCCAATTCTAACTGTTGCTTCCTGACCTGCATACAGGTTTCTCAAGAGGCAGGTAAGGTGGTCTGGTATTCCCATCTCTTTTAGAATTTTCCACAGTTTATTGTGATCCACACAGTCAAAGGCTTTGGCATAGTCAATAAAGCAGAAATAGATGTTTTTCTGGAACTGTCATGCTTTTTTGATGATCCACTGGGAAGTGGATGTTGGCAATTTGATCTCTGGTTCCTCTGCCTTTTCTAAATCCAGCTTGAACATCTGGAAGTTAATGGTTCACGTATTGCTGAAGCCTGGCTTGGAGAATTTTAAGCATCACTTTACTAGCGTGTAAGATGAGTGCAATTGTGCGACAGTTTGAGTATTCTTTGGCATTGCCTTTCTTTAGGATTGGAATGAAAACTGACCTTTTCTAGTCCTGTAGCCACTGCTGAGTTTTCCAGATTTGCTGGCATATTGAGTGCAGCACTTTCACAGCGTCATCTTTCAGGATTTGAAATAGCTCAACTGGAATTCCATCACCTCCACTAGCTTTGTTTGTAGTGATGCTTTCTAAGGCCCACTTGACTTCACATTCCAGGATGTCTGGCTGTAGGTGAGTGACCACATCATCGTGATTATCTGGGTCATGAAGATCTTTTTTGTACGTAAATTACACCTCAATAAAGCTTATTTTTAAAAAAGAAATCAACAACAGGTAAAAATCCCTACTTGAAATCAAGAAAATTTGGAAAAGGCACAAAAGTGGGAGAATTTGCTCTAGGAAATGTCAGCATATACTATAGTGAAAGTGAAGTCGCTCAGTCGTGTCCAACTCTTTGTGACCCTATGGACTATACAGTCCATGGAATTCTCCAGGCCAGAATACGGAGTGGGTAGCCTTTCCCTTCTCCAGGGGATCTTCCCAACCCAGGGATAGAACCCAGGTCTCCTGCATTGCAGCCAGATTCTTTGCCAGCTGAGCCAGAAGGGAAGCCCCTATCATACCAAAAGGTTATCACAATTTTCAAAGTGTGCCGTGGGCACAGGAACAGACAACAGATCAAGTGACATAAAAGTGTCCCAAACCAGATCAACATACATATTTGGTAAATAATTTAGGCAGCAACTTAAATTAGTGAGGAAAGAATGGACTATTGCCTAAGCGGAGCTGAAATCTGGATTTAATTCGAAAAAAGAATCATCTTAGCTCTATAATTCATGACATTCTCAAAAGTAAAATCTTAATCGGTTAACTGATCACTGACTTCATTACCCTGTTAAATGTTTAGGGAATCACTTAGTGCTCTATGGCAGGGTCTTCCTGTAAATGAATTCTCCCGAACACTGATTGTAGTCACTTCTGCCGTCTAATGGAAGGTGGCGTCTTTCATCACAGTGGGAAAGGAAATATGTAAATTGTTCCCTACCACCTACACAGACAAAGGAGAGAGAAAGAGCAAAGTGCCCACTGGCTCTTCTGAGATGCTGATGGGTGAAAGCCAAAGTAGATTTTAGCAGAGACACAGTGTTCCTTGGATGTACAGAGGAGGGGGTGAACTTAAAATGAACAAAGGGAGGACTTTCCTGGTGGTCCGGTGATTAAGAATCACTGCCTTCCACTGCAGGGGACACAGGTTTGATCCCTGGTCGGGGGACTAAGACCCCACATGCCACAGGGCAACTAAGCCCGTGCACCACAACACAAGGAGCCACTGCAATGAGAAGCCCGTGCTCCACAACTAGAGAGGAGCCCCCTGCTCACTGCAACCAGAGAAAGCCTTTGGGCAGCAACAAAGACCCACCACAGGCATAAATAAATACACTTAAAAAAATTTTTTTAATGAACAAATGAAAATTTTGAGTCCCTTCAAGGGCTTCTCAGGTGGTGCTAGTAGTAAAGAACCTACCTGCCAAAGCAGGAAATGTAAAAGATGAGGGTTCGATCCCCAGGTCGGGAAGATCCCCTGGAGGAGGGCACAGCAATCCACTCCAGTGTTCCTGCCTGGAGAATTCCATGGACAGAGGAGCCTGGTGGGCTACAGCCCATAGGGTTGCAAAGAATCAGACACGACAGAAAGAACTTAACACACACACACACACTTCAAGTTGCACAGTGTCCTGCAACACAAGAGGAGGCTGTGTCTTGGAAAGGAAGAGACCAGAGAGGGATCCCTGGCAGAGGTCTCGCCATAGGACTTCCAAAGGCATGGAGCACCAGCCGCTGACATTCAGTTGTTAAGTTCAGCTGATGTTCGCTGTCAAGCCGCCGGGGTCTTATAGTGTGAATGCCCCCTCTGTCACATCAAAGTTCTCACACCTGAATGTCTTGGGTGAGTGTCTTGGGGAAACAGCAGTGGGCAGGAGAAGCATTTCTTCCCTGTTCTTACCATTCCTTTCCTGAGGAGAAGTGCTTAATAGCTTAATAGCTCAGTCATGCCCAACTCTTTGTGACCCCGTGGACTGTAGCCTTCCCAGCTCCCATGTCCATGGGATTCTCTAGGCAAGAATACTGGAGTGGGTTGCCATTCCCTTCTCCAGGGGATCTTCCACACTCAGGGATCGAACCTGTGTCTTCTGTGATTCCTGCACCGCAGCCGTATTCTTCACCATCTAAGCCACTGGGGAAGCCCCTCCTTTCCTGAGGCAGGACCTTTGTTGGCATAACACTCAGCCTCTCTCTGGAAAGACCCTCAGTGACTCTTGTGTCTTTTGTTGGAAAGAATCAGCAGGCAGCATCACTCAGCCCACAGTGTTTATATCTGGGACACACACCGTGTGGTCTGCTCTTCTTACCGTCGGTTTTACAGGCCTGGCTCTAATTCTACAGTTTCTATTAGGAAATATGACTGTGCCCCAGGGGCTCACCCTCCTCTTTTTTTCTGATCATCAGATACTGCAGGATTCAGGCAAGGAGGAGAGGGTGTGGCTTATTGAGCCCCCAAATCCCAACAAGAAGTTTCTGAGTAAAGTAAAAGCCCCATTCGTCATTCAAGTGAACCGTCAACCAACAGCAGGCTCACTGAGGAAACCTTCCTTCTCTTGGATTGTCTGACTCTCATTCTAAGTCATTTGCCTTGTCACCAGGGTCCCTGGCAGACTCCTTCTAGAGCTTTCTCTCTCAGTAGCCAGCCTTCGGGATTTCCAGGGCAGAATCTGGAGCTGTGCAGGGGGACCCCAACAGTCAACCAGAGCTGAGCCAGGCCGACGGGGCAGCGCCCATGGAGACAAGCAGGCAGTGCCTTCTCTAAGCCTGCCCCCAAACACGGGCTGCTTCGGCGCCAAGGGCAGAAGCTTCCTTGTTTGGGTTTTGTTTGTTTGGGGAGGGTTGTGGGTTCTTTTTGTATTTTTTGTGTGTTGTGGGGGGCTTTTGTTTTTATTTTGCGAAAGGAAAAAGAGATGGCTTGCTTTTGAACAAAAAAAGTCAGTCAGGCATGAGGAGGGTGCTGGCTCCAGCCCAAGCCAAGACGATGGGAAACACCCCACGCTAAGCAAGCACACAACCTTCTCCACGGACTGGAGCCAGCACCAATTACTTACCCCTCACTTTGGCACTCTGCCCTTAAACAACACATGGCTTGGAATCATGGAATCCTCGGGTCATTGCACCCACTGACCTCCACCTACCCGCCCCACTTCACACATGAGAAACAGACTCGAAAGGTGACGTCTCTTACCCGCTCAGGGAGCAGCCGCACCACCCAGACCCCAGCTCCTGAGTCTCGTGGCTGCATCCTCCCCAGGTTTGTTTCATGGCTGCAGGCGCCATCTCCCCCAGAGGAGGACGCACTCCAAGCTCCTTGATGACAGAGACCTAGGGCTTTGCAGGGAGAAGGGGAGAGGACCCACATTTGAAAAGAGACTTCTCTGTTCCCAGCCCTGACTTCAGGCTGCCACTAGAGCAGACAGCTGTGGGCATGTCTCCCAGCCACTCCCCACCCCCCTGTAAGGCTCTTTGCTGGAGGCCATTAAGTAGTCCGGGCTAAACTTGTGTATCACAAAAAGTTCATGCTGGACGTTCTAATCCCCAGGACCTCAGAATGGAACTGTGTTTAAATATAGGATCTTTAAAGAGGTAAATAAGGGCTTTCTAAATGGTCCGGTGCTTAAGAATCTGCCTGCCAATGCAGAGGACATGGGTTCAATCCCTGGTCTGGGAAGATCCCACAGGCCATGGAGCAATGAAGCCCGTGTGCCACAACTTCTGAGCTTGCATGCTGCAACTGCGGAAGCCCTCGGGCCTGCTCACCACAACTAGAGAAAGGCCTGTGCACAGCAACAAAGACCCAGGGCAGCCAAGAAGCAAGAGGAGATGAGGACTGAGACCCTCCACAGCGAGAAGACCCACATCTGCGAGCCAAGGCGGGGGGCCTCAGAAGAAACCGCACCTGCAAACACCTTGACCTCAGACTCCCAGCTTCCGGGACTGTGAGGCAGTCCACTGCTGTGGTTTAAGACCCACCATTCCTGGCCCCTGTCTGCGGCGTTTTGTTCTGGCAGCCATTCCCTACCCTTCCCGTGCTTCTAGACCAGGCCCCCCACCTTGTGGTTCAGTCACTCAGTCACGTCCGACTCTTTGCAGCCCCATGGACTGAAACACACCAGGCTTCCCTGTCCTCCACTATTTCCCAGAGTTTGCTCAAATTCATGTCCATTGAGTCAGTGATGCCATCCAACCTTCTCATCCTCCGTTGCCCCCTTCCCCTCCAGGCAGGAGATGGCTCTTCGCATCAGGTGGCCAAAGTATTGGTGCTTCAGCATCAGTCCTTCCAATGAATGTTCAGAGTTGATTTCCTTTAGGATGGACTGGTTGGATCTCCTTGCAGTCCAAGGGACTCTCAAGAGTCTTCTCATAGGTGCACAATAAAATCTTGTTAAGTTAAACTGAACACATGGACTTAGGCCTCATTTGTAGACCAGAATGCAGACAAATACACAGCATGTTCACACAACTGGAGCCCAAGGGAAATAAAACTAGTATCAGAAATTCATTCATATTTCTGCCCTTCTTCTTCATTCAGACCTAATGGGGTCAAATATCTTAACCTAGGCTCTCAATGGAATTCTCTGGTTCCCTCAGTAACAATAAGACACAGTTTTGGCCCCGTGACTCTGTAAGTCCTCTCTAATGCTTCCCATATGTGTGATGTTTATTTAACCTATGGACCAGGGCAACTACTTCACCAGAAGAATTTCATATTCTCCAGAAATAAAAATCTGAACTCTGAGTCTCTCTCATTCCCTCCTCCTCCCCCCATTTGTCTTCTAGCAAAGGATATAAACCACCCTTTGTTCAAGACAGTGAACTCGCCTCCCACCAGGCTTAGGAAGTTACAGAAGTCAAGAAACTAGGGAAAAAAAAAAAAAAGATGAAGAAAGATCTCAGCTGGCAAAGGGTTACTGGGTTTTTTTTTTTCTTCTTCTTCTTTATAAAAATAAAATAACTTTTCCCCTCTGGCTTTGGAAGGCCCTCAAAATAAATCCAAGATCATTTGCTTAGCTGTGATTAAACTTCCCAGGCTGAGCGAGACTCCAGAGTTTGCCGGCAGAGAGAAGGATGGTTTGTTAGGGCCCTCGCCATCTTGCATTTCAACATGGCTGCCTGAAGTCTGGGTGGGGACCCTGGCCGCTTACCACGGCCTCACAGAGCCAATGCAGGGGCCACTTGCTCTTCTCTGCCATTCTATAGACCTGAGGAGGGAGGCTGACCATGGGGGTCTTTTTTTTCTCCCCCTCCATTCAGTACTTTGTATGTACAGAGCCCTGTAGATCTACTGTATTTCCTCATCTCCCCAAAAAAGGCTTGGAGGGATGAAGAAAAACTCAGCATAAAGGCAATTAAAAATCCTGAGCAGGCACTCATTGACGTCATTTGTGTTTCTCTCATACGGGAGCCATAACTGACTCCATCTTAGAGATGAAGGGGAGACCCCAAGGAGCTTCTACCCTAAGCTAGGGAAAAACACCCCAACTTGTTGGTGAGAACTTACAGTGTTTATGTGGAGTTTTCATCTCAGCCTCTCAACAACCCCATTTCACAGAGGAAAACACCGAGGCTCAGAAGATGGCTGAGTCCTGACAAGAAGGCAGAAACTTCAGACTGGACATTCTTTCCCTGGCATTAGCCCCAGCCCATGAGCCAACTAACAGCTCACCAGCCCCCAGCATTGAACCTAACTGAGCCTTGATTCACTTTCACGCACTGGAGAAGGAAATGGCAACCCACTCCAGTGTTCTTGCCTGGAGAATCCCAGGGACGGGGAGCCTGGTGGGCTGCCGTATGGGGCCGCACAAAGTCAGACATGACTGAAGTGACTTAGCAGCTGCAGCAGAGCCTTGATTCACACCTGAAATATTTTTTTTCGCAAAATGAAAATATCTATACTGGGTTCCCTCCCACCGCTTACCTCTAAAATACACACTAACAAAAAAAATTTTTTTTAACAATACAGATGTTCTATACCAGCCAAGCCTCTCTCTCTCCATAACAAATCCCTGAAGACAGCCAGTTATCTTTGGAGAGGCCCGTATGTGTAATTGGCATGCTGACCACCTCCCGTATTGATCCACTGGCTCCAGACCCGATCACTCTGCTCTGATGTCCAGACTGCCGGGACCCCGCAAGCCATCTCTTCTGTCCCCCAGGGGCCTCACAGGCAGTCCCCTGTCTTTCCACTCCAAAGCTGGCAACCCCAGCAGGGGTCCAGAGGCAATCTCATGGCTTCCAGAAGGACCCTTGCTGTCCATAGGTTGACTGCATGAGTCTAAAATCTAATTTCTCTCTAACCACCCAGACTCCCTGGCAGGATCATCTGCTATTACTCACCTCTCTTCCCACTTTCTCAGCCCAGAAAGTCCAATAGAATTGTGAGCCCTGGACTGGCAAAGAAGGGGACTTCCCCTGTGGGTCCAGCTGTGAGAGACCACCTGCCAGTGCAGGGGACACGGGTTCGATCCCTGGTCCAGGAAAATCCCACACACCTCGGAGCAACTAAGCCCGTTCACCTCAACTACTGCACCTGTGCTCTAGAGCCCGGGAGCTGCAACTACTGAAGGAAAAAAAAAAAAAAAACGGAAGGAAGGAAGGCTTTCTAACAGATTTCCTCCAAAAGGAAATTTCCTCTTAAGAGGCTACAAAGTATCCCTGAGTCTTCCTTCTCTCTCTGGGGTGAACAGCCTTGAGGAAAGGATGTTCCTGGATGATTTCTGTGGTTCCTAAAAGTACCAGTTCAACTCACAGTGTCTGTCTGTGTCTTTCTTGCTATTTCTTCTTTTCTCCCACACTCCCTCTCTTCAGGTTGTCTAACCTCCAATTCTTAGGTCACTAACCGTGACTTCCCCTTAAGAAAGGATTCCCCTTAGGAAAACTGATGCAGCCACTATGGAGAACAGTAATTGGAATAGATACATATACTCCAGTGTTCACTGCAGCACTATTGACAATAACCAGGACACAGAAACCCCTAAATGTCCACCAAGAGAGGAACAGATAAAGAATATATGGCACATATATACAATGGAATTTTACTCAGCCATGACAAAGAATGAAATAATGGCATTTGCGGCAACACAGGTAGACCTAGAGATGATCATACTTAGTGAAGTCGGTCAGACACAGGAAGACCTATATGCTGTCACTTAAACGTGGAAACGAAACAAGTGATACAAATGAACTTATTTACAAAACAGAAACGCAGACACAGAAAACAAATTCATGGTTACCAAAGGGAAAAGGAGGGACAAGTAAATTAGGAGTTCAGGGTTGGCAGATACAAACCAATATATATAAAATCTATAAACAACAAGGCCCCATCGTGTAGCACAGGGAACTATATCCAATATCGTATAATAAACTACAATGGAAAAGAATATGAAAAAGAACGCATTCATATGTATGCAAAACTGAATCACTTTGTTGTACACTAGAAACTAAGACAGCATTATAAATTAGCTATGCTTCAAATTAAAAAAACAAAAATGATTCCCCTTAAGCACTTTATTCTGGGATCTGGAAAGCTCAAAACACAGACATAACCTTTGACCTCTTAGCCCTCAAAAGGAGCTTTTGTGCATCTCTTCATGAACTTAACGTTTAAGAGGATAAACCCGTATCAGTCTGTCCCTCTGCTTATGATTTATCAGCAACTGAAAAAAATGTAGTCATCAAACAAAAATAGGTGTACGAGACAGCAAAAGAGACACTGATGTATAGAACAGTCTTATGGACTCTGTGGGAGAGGGAGAGGGTGGGAAGATTTGGGAGAATGACATTGAAACATGTAAAAATATCATGTAAGAAACGAGTTGCCAGTCCAGGTTCGATGCACGATACTGGATGCTTGGGGCTAGTGCACTGGGACGACCCAGAGGGATGGTATGGGGAGAGAGGAGGGAGGAGGGTTCAGGATGGGGAACACATGTATACCTGTGGTGGATTCATTTTGATATTTGGCAAAACTAATACAATTATGTAAAGTTTAAAAATAAAAAAAATAAAAAAAAAAGAAACTCGATATTTGAAGGCAACCCCCAAAGTTAGCTATTTACCTCAAACGAATGCCCTCTTCCAGACTCTATTTCCTGCAGGCACGAGACTGTCTCTATGGGCACCAGGGATCAATGACTCCTGGACTCTTAGAAGCATTCCTGTCACTGTTCATGGTCTATATTAGGCCACTCCTTCTTCTATTTATCAGGTATGATAAGTCTTTCTTTACAAATCACAAATAAACTAAAGGTCAATTTTACTAATAGGGCTCCCCTTCTTCCACAGCATCATCAAATGTTAATAGTTTAAAAGAAGTAGGGAAATGTACTGGGATGTTTAATTGGTCAGCACTATATATCATACTTGGGTTTCCCAGGTAAAGAGGGAAACAACCTGCCTGCCAATGCAGGAGACATAAGAGACACAGCTTCCATCCCTGGGTGTGGAAGATTCCCTGGAGGAGGGCACGGCACCCCACTCCAGTCTTCTTGCCTGGAGAATTCCATGGACAGAGGAGCCTGGCAGGCTAAAGTCCATAGGGTCGCAAAGAATCGGACATGACTGAGCGACTGAGCACACATGTATCATACTTAAATTAGCTGGGAGAACTTAAAATAATTGCGACAGACATATCTACAACAAAGAAAGGGCTTTAAAAAGCCTAGCACTTGTCCGTCCCTGCTCTAGTGAAACGAGTGGGCTCTGGTCAGCCTGTTCCAGCCTGTAACCAGAAACAGCCTCGGCTCCCTCCCTTCCTTGACTCAGCCGGCCCCCTGCCACACCGAGTTCCAGTTTCTGGACCTCTCCAGGGATGGAAAGTATGCAAGCTTCATAACGCACTTATCAGGGAACTCAGAATTGTTGTGTTTATAACTTTGCATTTGTCTTTCTTTCTGACCCAAGCATCTTCCTATGGGGGTGGGAGTAGAAAGTTAATTTCTTTAGGAGCCTGGGAATTGCCATGCAGGCGTTGCGGGCTGCATCACTGGCAGGCGGGGGTCGGGTGGGGGGGTGAGGGTGAGGGGGGGGTGGTCCTCAGCCTCTCCTCTCTGTGCCCTGCGCTGTTGACGCCTCCATCCGGGGACTGCAGGGCATCTACTGTGTGCTCCCCATCTCCAAGAGCAGGGGAGAAGGCAAGAGGCAGCGTCCTAATACAGACCCTAAACAGCCAAGACACAGTATCTCAGAGAACACCGTGTGAGTGGTGCCCCCCGCCACCAGGGCAGGGCACGCTGTGGACAAGGGTCAGAGAGAAGGAAGGCTTGACACCCCTTCGTGTCTGATGAACGGAACTGTACTCTGCTTTCCCACCTATGGATGAGTGACGGCTATGTGGGAGGCATGTGGTTTCCAGCTGTAGGCTTGTCCCTTTGGGGTTAATTCAGGCTGCAAATTTCCATTCATGCTCCTGACCTGCCCCCTTTGGGGCCCTTGCTGGACTGGAGCTGGAATTCCCAGGATTCTTTTTTCAAATATTTTCCCCAGACTTCCCTTCCAACAGCCATTGTTATCTCTGACAGCAGGCTGGCCTCTGTTTCTCTTGGGCTGGACAGGATCAGGTCCAAATCACACTCACCAGCCTCAGAGCAGCCTCCTGACTGATGGGGGCAGGAGGGTGGGTGAGGGGCCAGGGAGAGAATAACCCCCCCCTCCACTGCCCCCAGGATCACACAGCAAGGGTTCTGCCTCTGCGAGCTGCAAGCTCCCTCTGCCTTCGGTTTGTAGTCATCCGGGAAGCAGCCAGGCTGTCTGATTAGCCTGAAAGTTTCTAGTAGCTTCTGCCCAAAAGTGCCCATTCAGGTACCACATTACCCAAACCTTGTGGATTAGCTCACAAAAAATCCATTTTTCCTGGAGAATGTCAAAAATTGGAGGAAACGGGGACTTCCCTGGTGGCTCAGGGGTAAAGAATCAGCAGCCAGTGCAGGAGACACAGGTTCGATCCCTGGTGCCGGAAGGTCCCACATACCATGGGGCAGCGAAGCCCCGTACGACACAACTACTGAGCCTGTGCCCTAGAGCTCAGGAGCCAAAACTACTGAAGCCCTCACACCCCAGAGCCTGTGCCCTGCAGTGAGAAGCCGCCACAATGAGGAGCCCATGCACTGCAACTAGAGAGGAGCCCCTGCTCACTGCAGCTAGAGAAAGCCTGCGTGCAGCAACCGAGATCCAGCACAACCGAAATACATAATCTTAAAAACTGGAGACAGTTCTAGATGACTTAATGTTGCACAGCTTCACTGACAATTACAGTTAATTCATGCAGAACTTCAACTTACTTTTTAGTCTTCTACTTCTTAGGCTAACAGGTGTCCCACTCCACTGGCATTACGGTCATGAAGACTTTTGCATTCATCCACTTGAACATTAAGATGAAGTCTTCATAACACAAACTACCTGTGACTCAGAAAAAAAAAAAAGATGGGATTAATACCTTATACGCAGAAGAAAGGACATAAGATCTCTCTCCTTCTTCACCCCTCCCTCACGTGTACTCACCAAGGAAAGGCCACACAAGGCCACAAGACAAGATGGTAGTCTGCAAACCAGGAAGGGGTTCTTACACAGAATCTGTTGCCAGCTTGATCTTGGACTTCCCACCCTCCAGAACCATGTGAAATAAATGTTCGCTGCTTATGTCACTGGAAAAAAACATGGCAAAATAGCGTTTGTAAAAGAAAAGAATACATCCCTATACAGTACACTGCTTTACAACTTTGGTTTTTCCACACTGTGCTACCCTATCTGATCCTCACAGTTGTCCCATTCCAGGGATCAGGTCCATCCATTATCTCTACTTTCTGTGAACGAGTAAGAAAACTAAACCGTGGCATGGTTGAGTGACACACTCAGGACTGTATGTTTGGGTGGGAACCAGAATCCCCATCTCCTCTTCCGTTGTTATCCTGTGTTCATTCCACAAGTGATTCACGAACAGAACCCACAGCTGGCAGATCTCAGCCCTCAGACCTACCGCTGTGTCGCACACTCTGGCTCCATTCACTCTTTGTGCACAAAGATTTCACTAGAAGATATGCAACACCACATTGTCTACAATACAAAAGGCCTGGAAACCACCTCCTATCTAATGTCAGGAAAGAAAGTGGAAGTGAAAGTCACTCAGTCCATGGAATTCTCTAGGCCAGAATACTGGAGAGGGTAGCCTCTCCCTTCTCAAGGGGATCTTCTCAATCCAGGGATCGAACCCAGGCCTCCCTCATTGCAGGCAGATTCTTTACCAGCTGAGACATAAGGGAAGCCCTAATGTCAGGAGTTTGGTTAAATGAACTAATCAATACATGGACTACTATACAGTCATTAAAACAATACTGTAAGTATATATTTGTTAACATGGAAAACTTAATATTTCCTATGCATTTTATTTGGGCTTCTGAGGTGGCACAGTGGTAAAGAGTTTGCCAGCCAGTATAGGAGAGTAAAGAGACTTGGGTTCCGTGCCCTGAGTTGGGAAGATCCCCTGGAGGAGAAAATGGCAACCCACTCCAGTATTCTTGCCTGGAGAATTCCCGTGGATAGAGGAGCCTGGCGGGCTACAGCCCGTGGCGTGACACAGAGTCAGATGCGACTGAGCAAACACACACAAGCAATTCAGATCCTCCAAAATTGATCAAAAAATAGTCAATGCTCTTTTCAACTCCGAATTACATTGATCTCACATTAGTATCCTTTCAGCAACCAAACATCATTCTCTTTCTTAATTACACATATAAATAAAATGCCTAGGAGATAGTGTGGAAAGATATACACTAACATATGATAGCGTTTAGAGTTACAGATGGTCTTATTGCCTTCGTTTCAGTTACCTGTATTTTCTAATTTTTCTACAGCAAAAGTACATTTCTTGATTACTTTTCAATGATCTGAATGCCTGTTCTCTGCCCCTTCCCCAGAGGGGAATCCCCAGATTCATATGCTGAAATCTTAACTCCCAGTGTGATCGTATTAGGAGGCAAGGCCTATTATGTCATGAGGGTGGAGTGCATGCAAATGAAATTGTTGTTCAGTCACCCAGTCGCCGCCTCCGACTCTTTGCAGCCTCATGGACTGCAGCACTCCAGGCCTCTCTGTCTCTCTCCATCTCCCAGAGTTTGTACAAGTTCATGTTCATTGCATCGGTGATGATATGCAGCCATCTCATCCTCTGATGCCCTCTTCTCCTTCTGACCTCAGTCTTTCCCAGCATCAGGGACTTTTCCAATGAGTCAGTTGTTGGCATCAGGTGACCAAAATGGAGTTTCAACTTCAGCATCAGTCTTCCAATAAGTATTCAGGGTTGATTTCCCTTACTATTGACTGATCTGTTTGCTATTCAAGGGACTTTCCGGAATCTTCTCCAGCACCATAGTTCGAAGGCATCAATTCTTCCGAGCTCTGCCTTCTTTATCCAGCTGTCACAACACTACGTGGCCACTGGGAAGACCATAGCCTTGACTATACAGACCTTTGCTGCCAGAGTAATAAAAATTAGTGCAGCAAATGAAATTAGTGCCCTTATAAGAGACCCTGGAGAGTTCTCTGACTCTCTCTCCGCCATGTGAGGAAACAACAAGAAAACAGCTGTCTACAACCTGGTGGAGGGTTCTCACCAGAACCCGGAGGGCTGCCCCTCTGATCTTAGACTTCCAACCTCCAGAACTGTGAGAAATAGATTTCTTTTGTTTATAAGCCACGCAGTCTGTGGTATTTTGTTATAGCGGCTCAAAGTAAGACATACTTTTTAAAACTTTTAAGATTAGTTCATCCAGGACTTTCCTGGTAGCTCAGTGGTAAAGAATATGCCTGCCAATGTAGGAGACTTGGGTTCAACCCCTGATCTGGGAAGATTCCACATGTCTCAGAGCAATTAAGCCCATTCAGCACAACTACTGAGCCTGTGCTCCAGAGCCTGGGAGCCGCAAGCACTGAAGCCTGCACACCCTAGACCCCCTGGCTACATGAGTAGCCACTGCAATGGGAAGCCTGCCCACCACAGCTAGAGAATAGCTCCAGCTGCTCGTCACAACTAGGGAAAAGGCCATGCAGCAACAAAGACCCAGTGTAGCCAAAAAATAAAATAAATAACCATTAAAAAAAAAAGAGTATTCCATCAGGAAACCTCATCTGAATAAAGAACAAACATATGTTTACACCTGAGCTAAATATATTTAACACTATAAAAGGACTGCAGCCTTTTCAGTTTATCTTATTAGCTCACAATATATGGCAAACTCAGTTTATTTCTTTGAGGATAGCAATAATCATTTTTCATAAGCTTATTGATGTCCATTTTGAGTGAATTTCTTTACAGAAAATAGGATTAATCATAACCACAAACTGTTTTCACGTTTATTGTGTTGGGATTCTCTCCCCCAGAAACCCTCTCAAAGGTAAATCATAGTTACTATAGTCTTTACTGGATTACATCACAAATCTGCTGACCGCGGCCACCCGAAGTGGTGCTCCCTTAGCAACAACCAAGACTTCCAAGCCTTTTCAGTTTGTTTCTGTTTGATTCCCTGTCACGTCTCCCTGAGTGGCTGTTCAAACCCTCCCATGTTTCTCCATTTTTCTCTTCCACTCCCACTCGAACAGATCTCATCAGATGAAACAGAATCTTCACCACTCGAGCCTAGCAGTTTTCAAACTGCATTAGCTGAGGGGATCTTTGTTCCAAAGCCTTCTTACCATACAGCACAAAAGGCAGGTGATACACACGCGGGCTTGCCTGGGAAGGTTTTTTATGTCTCATCCTGACCCAACCTTTAATTATTGAATCTCCCCCTTTCACCCTCTCATGTGCCTTGGTTTGGAAAATAAATGTTATCATTTCATTCATTAACAAGGAGAAAAACTTGAAGGTGGGAGCTTGAAGGTGTTCTGGTTGGGGACTGTTCTCTGCCCTTTTTTTTTTCTGCATCTTGGCCCATGCTAATCCTATTCTCATTTAAGGGTAAAATTTCTTTCTTTTTCCTGTGAGAATTCTGACTCTGTCCCTTCTTTATCATTGGAAGATCAGTGATTCTCAGAACTGTAGTCCGTGTATATTTTAAATATGCTTTTAATTGCCCATCCACAAGTAGTTCAATTCAAACCCTCATTTCAGAGCTAGAGAAAATAAATGTGAATACTACCTTTCCTTACAGCAATAAAACAAACACCAGGCCGGAACCAAAGTCCCTCATTTACAGATCGTTTCACCCCATGCTGGTTCTTTTCAGAGCGACGTCAGGACCAGATTCTCCCAGGTTTCCCTTCAGAGTGAAGACACAGACAACAGCGGTTGCCTTGGAAACTCTGCCCGGTGAGCTGGCATCACGGGATTTCGCTCACCTTACTCTGCGTCTGACATGCAACCCTGATTAATTTAAGTTCTGGCTGGCTAAAGGCTTTGCCAAGGGAACACAGTGATGGGGGAAAGTGAACAGGACAAGCCAAAGTGAAATGACGATAGCAGGACATATATTTTTTTTTCACTGAAAGCAACTGAAGTAGTGCCAAAAGAAATCAGTGATATGTTTTAATAAGATTCTCGATCAAATGTTGGTGACCAGAGATGCGGTTACGTGTTCACGTGCTCATGTGTTAATTCTTTTAGGATTCTGTGGGCCGATTCAAAAATATCTTCAAAACGTGCCACCTGCCAGCCACCAACGACTGTTAAGCAGCAGCAGCCAATGTGGGCTGTACTTCCCTTTAGTCTCTTTTGTGGTCCTGGATCTCTAAACGGCAGGATGTCGTCAATGTCCATCAGATTATAGATGCTTTGTACAATCCTATATCAGCTATTGATCCAATTTTCCATTTCAAGTCAATGCTTAATTAAAACAACACGACTTCTGATTGCTTTTACTAGATTGATTAATGGAAGAAACTTATAGATCATTCTTCTGCAGTGTAGATCAGGCTTCCCTGGTAGCTCAGTTGGTAGAGAATCTGCCTGCAATGTGGGAGACCCAGGATAAATCCCAGGGTTGGGAAGATTCCCCTGGAGAAGAAAATGGCAACCCACTCCAGTATTCTTGCCTGCAGAATTCCATGGACAGAGGAGCCTGGTAGGCTATAGTCCATGGAGTCACAAAGAGTCAGGCACGACTGAGCAACCAACACTTTCACTATAGATCATTCTAGTACAGCCTCCTCATTATATAGATGAGGAAAACAAAGCTGAGAGATAGGAAGCCAAAGATGCAAACTGCTCTGTTAGACAGAGGCACAGCACGACCTAGACTCCAAGGCTCCAGGCTTCCCAGACTGGTCCAACCCCACAGCACTATTTCTTGGCCTCAGTTACACTCCATTGAACAAAATAATTTAATGCCCAAGTATTTAAAAAAAAAAAAATTTCTGCTTCAACAAATGAAATTCTGACATAAAATGGGATTATCTAAATTTAAGATTCTGGAAAATGTTTTAAACTGAATAAAATGCTTTTGATGCCTCCTGCTATAAAGAAATAACTGTTTTTGTTGTTTAGTCGCCAAGTCAGTCCAGTTCAGTCTCTCAGTCATGTCCGACTGTTCGTGACCCCATGGACTGCAGCACACCAGGCCTCCCTGTCCATCACAAACTCCCGGAGTTTACTCAAACTCACGTCCATTGAGTCGGTGATGCCAAGTCGCTAAGTCAAGTCCGACTCTTTTCTACCCAATGGACTGTGGCCCAACAGGCTCCTCTGTCCATGGGATTTCCCAGGCAAGAATACTGGAGTGGTTTCCATTTCCTCCTCCGAAGGATCTTCCCAACCCGAGGGATCAAATCCGCATTTCCTGAACTGCCAGGGGGAAGCTTTACCGTCTGAGCCACCAGGGAGTATAACAGTGTTCCTGAGTATTTCCCAAGGAATAAGCGGCAGTGATCCAGGCAAGGATTCCGGGGAAGCCCTGTGAGTCAGACACTCAAGCCAGGTGATGGGAAACGTGCTTCCTCGGGGGAGGCTGACGCCCCTCTTGGCAAGTTTAAAGGGAGCTGGCAAGCGCAGCCTTAAGGACTGGGGGAAGGGACTTACTAATGAACCTGAGTCATGGAAACATCAGAAATGACTGCAAGAGAAAACATAATTAACTTCCCCCTGTAAAAATGTAAATCTCTTGGGGAAGGCTTGTGGGCGCGTAGGTGTAGAGGATTTCAGAATGAATGCTGACTAACCCAAGCCCTTGGCACTGGTCGGGGGCGGGGGCTGGCGGGGAGAGACCTTGATCTTATTTTAATTAAAGAGCTTGGTTACAAGCACGGAGAGGGGAGACTCCAAGTTGAGATGGAGCAGCCTATGTGGGAGGGGGCTTTGGCTGCAGCTCCTCTTGACTCTGTGGTTGTGACTGGGCTGGATGAGGGGAGTATTTACATGGTGAAATGCGTCCCCTTGTGGTCTGATTAAGAAAAATCCAACTCAAAAGCAGGAGAGGAGTACTACTAACCTACCCACTTTACCAGTGTTAAAGGAGATGCTGAGAACACGAAGGTGGTGTTCCAGGTCATTAATGATGACCCTGATCATGATCAAACAGACGAGTGCATGAAACAGGTGTTCACTAACCTCGTCCTCTAAGCAGCACAGCTCCAATGTAAACCTGCGAGCAGATCACCAAGGCCTTGTTAAATTCAGAGCAGACCTGGCAGGATCTAGGAGCTAATGCCCACGCTGTGAGTGCCAGGATCTCATGGGAAGGCCCCTGCCCTCTGGGTGAGCCAGGGAGGTTCCATCAGAGTCCTGCACTGCAGGGCCCACAGGCACCCTGGAGAGCAACCCCAGGGGTTACGGTTCCTTCCCCCTCCAAACACTAAGGAACACTTTCCTTTTGCTTCTTCAAGCTCAAGAGCCTCTCTCCTCAAGCTCCGAGAGATCCTTTCCTCCCCGCTTCTTAAGAAGGCAAAGCCACCGACACGTTCCTACTATCAAATACCTTCTTGTCAAAGGAAGCAGCAATCTCAGGTTGCCATAGGCCTGTGCTTCATGGATTTCCACATTATAATAAGAGTTGCGGTTTTCTTTCATGGCTTTTCCCGATGGCTGGAAGCAGCAAGATGTTTCCGATGCTGTTTCCACACATCCTCTTGCATATTTGAGCATGGCTTTTAAGTTTATCTGCTCGGCTTCCCCACCACACCAACTGCACACGTGTGGCCCATTTGCATCTTGCTTCAAGTGGTAGAGTTGCATTCACATCCCACTCCCAATTCCAAGAATTCATTGTATTTGGTTAGAAAGAAAAAAAGATGTGAAGTATTTTTAACTTGATGTAGGAGGGGGAAAATGGAATACATAAGACAGTAGAATGATCACAGGTGGGTAATTATACATGTAAATAAGTTCAGTTTGGTAATTCTCCCTTGAATTCCTATTTACATTGGTTAACATTGAATTCTAACCCTACCCGACCACTGCATTTTGGGATAGTTTCTTTTTAGTCTTATATGTCAATTCTGAAATATTAAAAGCAATTTATAATGCTTGGGTATAAATTTTTCTCTAGCTTAGACGTTTTTCACACTTTTCCATTTATCATCGTAATTATACAAAGTTGGTGGACAAGCCTGGTAGGCTGCAGTCCATGGGGTCGCTGAGAGTCGGACACAACTGAGCGACTTCACTTTCACTTTTTCACTTTCATGCATTGGAGAAGGAAATGGCAACCCACTCCAGTGTTCTTGCTTGGAGAATCCCAGGGACGGGGAGCCTGGTGGGCTGCTGTCTCTGGGGTTGCACAGAGTCGGACACGACTGAAGCAACTTAGCAGCAGCAGCAGCAGACAAGATTAAAATGACAGATTAAAATTCTCACCTTATTTGACAAGTATTAATTACCTCCAGCATATAAGGTCTCACAACATGTTGAGTCTTTGGCGGGGGGTGGGGGGAACTCTAGTTTTGCAGGAAAAGTTCCTACAAAAATTATTACATGAAATGAGGCAAGAACATCCTGAAGTAATTTAGGAATGATGAAGTGGAAGCAGTTACCTCTAGCTGAGAAATCAGCAAGGTCTTCCTGGAAGAAGTGGCATTTGAGCAGGACCTTGAAAGATAGTTAAGAACTGTATATATAGAAAAGGCCTGGGGTGAGACAGAGTGTTGACAAAAGCTCAGAGTCCTGGGTAGGAAATGTGGGAACTAGAGCTGAGAAGTCATCTGGGGCCAGATCAGGGGGCGTGGAGTCTCAGATTAAGAGAGCTGTGTTCCGCTTGTGTTTGGGGGAAATGCGGAACAGAAGATTCATTTGACAATGGTGTGTTCATTAGATCGAGGGGTAAGAATTAAAGTAGGAAGACCAACTAAGCAATAACTCGGGCAAGAAACAAGGAAGCCTGAACAAGGATAAATGGCAAGGAAGAAATGGGCAGGGAGGAGAAAAGAAGCTTTGGGAAGGAAGACAGCTGCTGCTGCTGCTAAGTTGCTTCAGTCATGTCTGACTCTGTGTGACCCCACAGACAGCAGCCCACCAGGCTACCCTGTCCCTGGGATTCTCCAGGCAAGAAAACTGGAGTGGGTGCAAGGAAGACAGGGGACCTGACAATTGATTGGAGGCGAAGCAAAGAATGGTGAAGAGGTCACGGGCCTCTGGCGTTTCGCAGCCAAGACACAAGAAGGACAATGTCACTGAGAATTCAGGAGGCACAGGCAGGGGACAGGGGTGTGCAGGGGGGCCTTGAGAGGAAACCATCCGCATTCATTAGAGACACTCGGCATGCACCTATACATAAGCGGGAGCCATAGGGCTGCAGGTGGTCGGGAATTCAGAACTGGGTAGGTCTGGGGAGACAGCTTCGGGCTGCGGGAGTCAGAGACCCAGCACTGGTCACTGAAGTCACGGCAGGCCGGGAAGCATCCAGGAGAGGCAGGAGACAGAAACAAGGTCATGGGTAGAAGGAGGGGAGGCAGGAGGAAGGAGAACCGTCAGGAAGGGCAACAGGTCAGATGCCATTAAGGATGTGGGTCTGGTTTTTGGTCTGACAAAAAAAAATACACACATACACACACCCCCCCAATGCACATATTCCCTGGTGGCTCAGCTGGTAAAGAATCTGCCTGCAATGCGGAAGACCCAGATTCAGTCCCTCAGTTGGGAAGATCCCCTGGAGGAGGGCATGGCAACCCACTCGTCTCCTTGCCTGGAGAATCCCATGGACACAGGAGCCTGGTGGGCTACAGCCCAGAGAGTCACAAAGTGTTGGTCTCGACTGAGCGACTCACACACACACTAATCACCATTCAAAGGTGATCAGTGATCAAGCTATGCCCACATGCCCTCTTGCTGTACAGTTACCTTACTGAAATATTTTACAGCAAACCCCTCATGGCATCGCGCCCCTGCCTCTTTCATCAACTGAAAAGAGAACTTTAAAGGGGAGGGCAGTTTTAAATTATTGGAAGCCTTAGGGGTTTCAGACAGACAGTGACACTTCATTGGAACTTCTCGGTGGCCTTCAAGAGCGCGGATTCAGTAATGCCCAGAGTGCAAGACCACAGCAGGTGGAGTGGATACAGTTCCAGGTAGGTCAAGTCCAGGGACGACTGTCACCGAGAAGAGATCTAAGCATGCTCGAGAGGGTGAACAAAGGCTAACAATGTGGGGAAATAGCTACGTGATGCAGCAGCATTCATTCACTCCACTGACGTGTTAAATGAGCATTTACCATGAGCCTGCATTTCTGCAGCACAAGGTGAAAGACGGATAAAACTGCTGCCCTCGTGGAGCTAACACTCCAATGGAGAGACAGCCATTAAACACACAAGGGTAAAATATGTTCATTGTGGGAAGTGCAGTAAAGTAGCATCAATGGCACACGGGAGGTGGTTGCAAGGGAGACTCAATTACCTGGAGAGCTGAGAGCTTGAAACAGGCCAACCAGCAGCTCTGGGCTGAGGAGGGAAGAGGCCGGGAGATACGGCAGCCAGAGGATCTCAAAGCAGGGATGAAAAAAGGGAAGGGAACTCATGTCAAGGGGGCTCAATCTGCTTTAATTATAGAAAAAAAAAAATTGGGAGTGGGGAGCTCATGACTTTTTAAAAACGTATTTATTTGGCTGCACTGAGCAGCATGTGAGATCTAGTTCCGCAGCCAGGGATCAAACCCGTGTCCCCTGCATTGGAAGTGCAGAGTCCTAATCACTGGACCACCAGGCAAGTCTGGAGAAGCTCATGATTCCTCAACATCTCTGGACACTAGGACTTTTAGTACCACAGCTTCCTTCCACGTGTTTTTCTGCTAAGAAGCAAGGAAGCACCCCCCGAAATGTACTCAGTGTAGAGAGGAGGAGCAGTGCGCAGAAGGAAAACCCTTGGCTCCATTCACCAGCTGAGCAGGTGAATCCATTTAACTTCCGTGAGTCTCAGCTTCTGCATCTATAAAAGGGGAAGAAGGCTTTCCATGAGAGGTTTTCTGATGGAGTGAGACAAGCTAGGTGGAGCTCCGAGCACAGCAAATGATTACACAGTAAATGACTGCTCTTCGCTAAGAACAAAAAGGTTACCCAGCCCCGGCGAGGCCGATGTGCCCGTCAAAAGTAAGCTATCTGTCCCCTTCAGGGAATACCGTTTGATGGCTTCATAAGATTTCTCTTCAAAATTATAACACTCTTGCATTTGCTTTGGAAAATGTTATTCAATCAAACACACATCTTGTAGTTGTTCAGTCGCTCAGTCATGTCTGACTATTTGCAACCCCATGAACCGTAGCCCACCAGGCTCCTCTGTCCATGGGATTCTCCAGGCAAGAATACTGGAGTGGGTTGCCATGCCCTTCTCCAGCGGATGGATCTTCCTGACCCAGGGATCAAACCCTCATCTCCTGCATTGGCAGGTGGGTTCTTTACTGCTGAGCCACCAGGGAACCCCATTTACTTTTCCGCAACTTCTATGATTCTCAAGTCTTCAAAATTACAAGCTTGCAGCTCCTGAGACAGGAAGGTGAAAGTGTTAAAAAGAGAACTAAATTATCCTCAAGTCTTCCAAGCTGGCTCCTGGATTCTTATTTCCCTCCTTTATTTCTGATTTCCTTTCAGCTTACACGAGTTAAAAGGTTCAAAAGACCCTTGAGAGATTCCTTTGTCCATCTCTCTGCCATAAAATTAAATAGAGGATCTAGAAACCATGGTAGTAATTGTTTAGGGGGGAAAAGTTATAGAGTTAATTTAATTCTGTCAAGCTCACAGAGGTCAGTAGGAGCTAATTCTGAATGAAATGAGACCAGTTCTCTTCAAAACCACATTTGGGCCAATAAAACTCCAGACTCCAGTACATCACTTCCTCAGATCCCCTCACTTCATGCTGCCTCCCAGATTAGTAATAACATTTTAGACAAGTGTAAACACTCCAGAGAGACTACAGTTATGTAGATTGGCCTTGGCTGCACTTGCACCATCGTGAACAGAGGCCTGGATAATAAAACATCCTATACACGGAACTTAGCTCTCACTAAACAAAATTAACCATCGCTATATCCAGAACATGTCTGGGCTAAAGAGTAAATGTTGTCTCTCAGTTCAATAGTGATTGCAGATGAACTTTCTCTGCTTGTTCAGAGGCAAGCAACTGTCCAGTTATTTATCTTAATTCAGGAACAAACACAGATGTGTCTAACAGTCACTATTTATATATAATCTTGTCGCTTAAGGTATTTTGCTTTTTTCCTCAAAAGAGGTGAAGACCTTGACAGTCCAATCACTAAAGTCCAAAAGATAGTGTTTCATTTGATATTTATTAGATAAAAAGATCTCGGGACTTGGTCTTCTGAGTGTTGAATACAGAAGTCAATTTCTCTTCTCAAACTTTAAGTCAAACAGTAGAGAGGGAGGTTCAAAATACACAGTAATATTCCGGGAAAGCAGCTCTCTAGAAGTAATCCTGCCTTTTAGCAACTGCAGATTTCTCTGGTATAAATACTCCTGCTGCTGCTGCTAAGTCGCATCAGTTGTGTCCGACTCTGTGCAACCCCATAGACGGCAGCCCACCAGGCTCCCCCGTCCCTGGGATTCTCCAAGCAAGAACACTGGAGTGGGTTGCCATTTCCTTCTCCGTTGCGTGAAAGTGAAAAGTGAAAGTGAAGTCGCTCAGCCGCGTCCGACTCATAGGGACCCCATGGACTGCAGCCTACCAGGCTCCTCCATCCATGGGATTTTCCAGGCAAGAGTACTGGAGTGGGTTGCCATTGCCTTCTCCATAAATACTCCTACATGCATGTTAAGTCACTTGAGTACTGTCTGAGTCTTTGTGACCCCATGGACTGTGGCCTGCCAGGCTCCTCTCTCCATGGGCTTCTCCAGGAAAGAATACTGGAGTGGGTGGCCATTTCCTTCTCCAGGGGATCTTCCCCACCCAGAGGCTGAACCCACCTCTCTAACATCTCTTCCATTGGCAGGAGGGCTCTTTACAACTAGCGCTACCTCGGTACATGGCATCAGAACCTGCCAGGAGCCTGAATTTATCTGGGTTCGCTGTCCACACCATCAAGGCCCTGCTTTTCTCTGGCAGTGCAGACCTCAGTGAAGAAGACTAGGAAGTCAGGATCTTGGAGGCAAAGTCCCCACGATGGTGTGTGTGTTGATTTCATCGCTAATTCTCAAAGGCTAAATTTTAGGGATCTTGTCACATTTGGTCCTGCTCATTCCCAATTCCTGGAATGTTCCTCTTGCTTGTGTCTGTGCTCCTAATCCTGGCCAATTTGAAGTTACCAAGGATTGAACAGCCAGTTCACAAATTCCTGAAATTTTAACCATTGGCTGGCTGCTCCTGTGCACCCTGCAGTTAGACAAAGAGGCGGCTGGTTAAAGACTTCTTTCATGCCTTCTCTCCTATCTGACAAGTAAACTAAGTTGTTAAGCCACTAAAAAGTACGAATTTCATACCAAAGGATCGCATTTAAACAAGCTTGAAAACAGATGCTTCATCCTAAGTAGTCATTAAAAATCGGGTTACAAAAGAACGTTTAATGACGCAGAAATGTTTATGAAATATTTTTAGTAAAAACAGTATGTCCAGAACAATTCTAAATTTGTATATAAAATGACAACAGGAATAAAACTCCAAAAAGTAGTTGTGAAACTGTGTGTGGGTTTTGTTCTTTGTGCTGTTTTACTTTCCAAATTTTCTACAGTGTTCATGTATTTGTAATCAGAGGATGAACTTAATCCAGTGTCACTGTGTTTATTTTAAATATGGTGTTTCAGATTTTTTCTTTTGAATTAGTTGCTCAGTTGTGTCTAACTCCTTCCGATCCCATGGGCTGTAGTCCACCAGGCTCCTCTGTCCGTGGAATTCTCCAGGCAAGAATACTGGAGTAGGTGGACATTCCCTTCTCCAGGGGATTGTCCCGACCCAGGGGTCAAACTCGGATCTCCTGCATTGCAGGCAGATTCTTTGCCTCTGAGGCGCCAGGACATCCAAACAATCTGACTACAAGTCAGACTGACAAGAAGACTGAATCAGATCAAATTAAACAAGGCTACACCTTTGTCATTTATTTTTGTGATGCTTTACTGTTTTCAAAGTACCATCATAAGCACTAATTTATCTGTGATGCAAAAGCAGGTTATCATAGCTCATTCTACAGATAAGAAAACACAGGCTCAAAATGGGTAAAAGATTTGCCCAAGGTCACAAGGCTAACAGAGCAGTTGAAGCTGGGGACTCTGGCCGGGGGTTAACTACCGCCAAGATTCTCTCAAAAGCTCATGTTGCTCATCATGGCTCCTCTCAAGTAGTTCCTACTGAACACCTAGACCCAACTCTGCACGGAGGCACTCTCATTTTGCCCATTTTTAATGCCCGAAGCCTGACTAGAATCACCCACATAGGACATACTCCGCCTAGACATCGATCCTACACAAGCAATACCCATCGCACTCTCGTAAGATTGGAAACTTGTGAACATAACAGGAGAGCTTGCTGAGAACAGCAGAACCCACATTCTGGGATGAAAACCATGTACAATGTTCTATACACATGCATTCACAACAATCTGTAAATAGATCCTGATACTAGTTTCCAGAGGTTCTCCCTGAAGAACTGGGGAGCACCCTTTCACGAGGATTGGCTGAAGAAACAAATTCTGGTTAGATCCTACCTGAAGCCTCTTTGTTGGGGTCCTGTGCAATTCAGGCTGGAATGTCCGTTTCTTGCTCCAGGATCCTCACTCCTGCTCATGGGCAGTGGTAACCAGCAACAGCAGCACACAGTCACAAGGAGTAGGAACCAGGCCTGATTGTCGATTTTAATATGTGGCTACGTAGGGCAAGTCAAACAAACAAACAGCAGGCCCATGAGCCATCAGGCAAAGCCTAAAAAGTCACTAAGCCTGAAGTCACTAGGCTTCAGAGAAACGGGTGGTTGCTTTCAGCAGAGGCTGACCCAGACAGAGTGTGAGGACAGGCCCTCTCCTCCAAAGTGCCACAGGGCAGCCTGCGGAGGATGAAACTGCCCCACGTGGACCTGTCGAGTAGGCAGCGTGGGCGTCTCAAAGCTCTCTTCCCCATGGTGATAGTAAGCCCACTCTTTAAGCGACATCACAGAGGCCAAAGACACAGACTGTGCTTTACACGGAGACACGACTGTTTCCTGGGATTTGCTTTCAGATGCTTCAACAAAGACTGTGTGATAAATGTGTGTGAGCTCTCCACCCGCATGGTTTAAGCTAACTTCGTCTGAAGAACCCTCACTGGAAATAAAACTCCAAGCGTGGAGAGTGTACAGGGAAATGCTAATCAAAGGCCCAAACTGCCACAAAGGCACTTGGGCTGTTTATTTCCTGAACCACAAGAGAGGCTTGGTTAGCACTGCTGGATATTAGAAATTACTTTGCATTGGTGAAATGAGTTGTTTTCAAGGTGTATGGATTGGCTTGAAATTGTAGCCCAGGATGAACAGGGTAAAAGGAATTAAGGAGCAAAACTGGAATGGCCCTGAAAGTGACTGGAGAATACTGTCACTCGTGCGACTAGAAAGTCAGCTGAATCTCTCGGTTAAAATAACTCTCCCATCTGTTCCAAATGAACTTTCACGCAAGCACCACTGAAACACCTACAATGACAGACCCTGGGGACCTCATCAAGCTTACTGAGGCAGGGTGACTGTTGCCAGCAGGTGTTGAGAAGAGACCTGGACAGCTCACTAACTTCAAATGATTAGAGGCTGCAGACAATCTCTCAAAAAGAACGTAGTAATTGTGAATGATGAATGATCAAGTCAATTTGAGTTAGGACCTTTTGCCATGACAACTTGAGGTATTCTCGGAAATAATTAGGGAGGTTCTGAGCAGAAATTGAGTTAAGTTACTCAAACATGCTGAGTACTAATGTTAGGTGGCCTCATTTATACTCAAAAACAGAGTGGAGGCTGGGGAAATTTGGGGTTACCTTTAGAGTCCTAAGCAGGACCCCTCACACTGCCATGCCCAGTAAATGTGTGGTATTTATGACAGCAGGATTTTTGCGCTCACTTAAACAACTGTTTCATAAAAATCAATTGTAAAGCACTTTGTTTTAATCTTTATTTTTCCCCTCATTATAAAAATAACAAGTGCTTACTAGAAGTCTTACATTATGAAAACTGAAAATTCTCCCAGAATCCCACCCTTGGGAATGATTACTACTCTCTTTGGTAACTATGCTGCCAGATTATGGGGCATATGGTAGTAAATAAGGGCTTCCCTGAAGGCTCAGCAAGTAAAGCATCCCCCTGAAACGCAGGAGACACAGGTTCGATTCCTAGAAAAGGAAACGGCACCCCACTCCAGCAATCTTGCCTGTAAAACCCCATGGACAGAGTAGCCTGGAGGGCTGAGCGGCTAAGCAAGCACAGAAGAGTAAATAAACAGGACCAAAAGGAATCCAACCAACATAATACATGCTAATCTACTCTTGTGCAAGGTTTCAGAGTTTTGACAAATAATTCAACTGACCAGTTTCTCCAGAAAGCTGTATTCATTAGTTTTCAAAGAAGATTCAACCACACAGTGGATGGAAAAACCTCTAAGATTTTCAAGCACTCAATACTAAACAGTGCTCAAACTATTAAAAGTGAAACATAGTTAATAGGACATAAAAAATAACAAATCCGGTACAGAGGAGAAAACCATTCAAAAAATTATAGCAGTTTGTTACCAAAACAACAACTCTTAAATTCCAGCAATAATCATGACTTTAAAACTGGAGTTTAGGAAACAATCACCTCTTTACCATCAAATACAGCCAGAAAAGTTCTACAGTTCTCATGTGACCAGCTGATCAGTACAAGAGGATACAATGTACATGACCGTTTCCAATTCTTTCAGTTCTAAGTGAAGGATATTATAATAAGAATTGCTACATATGAAATAACTCTCCATCAGCAGAGGACTGCAGAATGTGGGCCTTGGAACCAATTCAGCTTTTACAACTGGTAAAGGACAGTTTTGATTCGACCTCCCAAAGCTTTGTTTGCAAGGCTTTCAAAACATCTTCCATCTATTGAATGGAAAAAAGAATAGAAAAAAATACATGATTAAAATCATACATGGTTAAATATGATTTAAATGTTGATCATTATTATAATTTCTGCTATGTTATACATTATACATATCTGTGTTTATTTAATGGAATTCTGTTTAAATAAGACATAAGCCTATTAATAGTAGTTCTCAACCTCTGATACACAGCTTTTACATTTATTCACCACTATCTTGCCTGTGACAGGATGTTAGCATTCAAAAACAAGGCTGTTTTTACCATGAAAATCAAATCAAATCAAATACTGATTTAAAGATATATTTCTATTTTAATAGTTTTAGAATACATACTGCTTTGATTTAGCATGGAAGTCTTTATAATTTTTCCATAAAGTTTTGGCTTAATTTGTAGTTTGCTGCTGCTGCTGCTAAGTCGCTTCAGTCGTGTCCGACTCTGTGCGACCCGAGACGGCAGCCCATCAGGCTTCCCCGTCCCTGGGATTCTCCAAGCAAGAACACTGGAGTGGGTTGCCATTTCCTTCTCCAATGCAGGAAAGTGAAAAGTAGCTCCCAGTAAATCAACTTTACTAACAACTGAAATAAAATACGCACTCTCTCACCATGAATGCTAAGATCAAAAGAGAAGACACAATTAAGAATTATTCGTGGAGCAGCACTTGGTCATTGACTGGAAGTTGTTTATACAAAGACACAAAAAGTGCAGAACAAAATTACCTGCTTTAGAGATTTTTCTATTTCAACTCTACTTTCAAGATTAAAAAGCTCTTTGTCTTCTGACACAATTTGCCTTTCAGATGACCCTAAAACATAACTGAAGTACAGTACAATACAAAGTTAAAATATGAGAAGAGAGTAAATATGAAGTTTATATTGATAACATTAAAACTCAAAGTATATTGAAGTATATATTAGTACCAAGTAAACACATAAAACAATTACTTTTGTTAATAGCAACCTACATAGGAAGCTGAACTACATGAAATCATGTTTTTCTCCATAACAGCTTTGTCCAAGAGCTCTACATGTTTCTCAATGCTATAAATATTTCGTTATAGGGAATAAAACTGGCTCTTTAGTAAGCTGGGTGGTACAACAGTAACATTTTGAAGTTTTAAAAGATCCTGAAGAAGCCACTGTTTTATATAATTTTTCAAGAACATGTGCATTTTCAAGTTTTGACTTTTATTATGTAAACTGTAGCGTCAATTGTTGATTACCTAGATTTCGGCAACTTCAACAGTTATTCTATAACTCATGTTTTGCATTCTATAACTCATGTTTTGCTTCGCTCTCTGAGGTGATGACATGCTACAATTTGAAAATACAACTGGCCTGCTGCTGCTGCTAAGTCACTTCAGTCATGTCCGACTCTGTGCGACCCCACAGAAGGCCTCCTACCAGGCTCCTCTGTCCCTGGGATTCTCTAGGCAAGAACACTGGAGTGGGTTGCCATTTCCTTCTCCAATGCATGAAAGTGAAAAGTAAAAGTGAAAAGTGAAAGTGAAAGTGAAGTCGCTCAGTCGTGTCCAACTCTTAGCAACCTCATGGACTGCAGCCTACCAGGCTCCTCTGTCCATGGGATTTTCCATGTACTGGAGTGGGGTGCCATTGCCTTCTCTGACAACTGGCCTAGCAATGGAAGAAAACAAATAAATCTGGCAACCAAATAAATCTAAACAGTAGAGAAGATGCTGTTATTTCTCAAAAAAAAAAAAAAAAAAAAAACCTTCATTTGTTTGCATTTCTTTAGAAGTCTTTCACCACATGTAACAACTTCAGTATGTCACTTCTGTTAAACGTAAACAGTCTTCTGCTGGAAACCCAAGATTAATTGATTAAATTTCTAAAAAATGTCATCGAAGGAAAAATTACAGAAGGCAGTTAATATCTTATTTGGAAAAGAAAAATGAGATGGGGGAAAATTAAATGGCACTGATTAATTTATAATGCTGTAAATAAACATTACGGAGATCATCCATTTCTAAAACACCCCTGGTTCCCTGTCATTTAAATTCTGCCCTATGAGGTAACTTTTCCTTAAATTCAATTGTTGTGGAAAGAACAGCTTCGATACTAGGATCCTCTATGCAGAAATCTTCCACATATTTTCTTTTATACAGATATGGATCACTTTTAAAGTTCCATACCAACCATACTGGTTTAAGATTTAATGTAGTTTATACTTGTACTCTCCCCCACATAATTTTCACAAATCTTGGTAAAATTCCCATGGACATTAAGGGAACAGTTGTTTGGGCATGCGTCTTCTGTTTACATATTAAAACCAAAACAGATCTGATCTCTCTCCAGGTGGGCCTGCACGCTTTACATCAATGAGCAGTATTTGCTACATTATTGTCTTGTGTTAAAGGCTGTAAAAAGTTTGCAGAGTTCACAATTTAGATCCAAACTTGTTTAGTTTCAAAGATGGTGGTAAAACTGTAGTAATCAAAAAATAATTAAATGAAAAATTATAATAAAAATACTATTCTAAATTTTTTTAAAGAGAAAATCTAAGAAATTCAACAGAGTGACAACATACTTCAAGTAATGAAAGTGTAGGCACTTTCTTTTCTTCTTAAATTGTTCTTCTTTCTTGATATTTAAGGTTTCCTAGGCATCTCTAAGAAAACCTCTCTAACTGGTGGCTCAGCATCACTGCCCACCAATGCAGGAGATACAAGTTCGATCCCTGGGTCAGGAAGATCCCCTTGAGAAGGAAATGGCAACCCACTCCAGTATTCTTACTTGGAGAATCCCATGGACAAAAGAGCCTGGCGGGCTACAGTCTATGGGGTAACAAAGAGTCGGACACAACTGAGCTACTAAGCAACAACAATCTCTAAAGTCTTGAGAGTTACATCTTTTCCAGGATAAGTAAAAAGACATTGGGGTCAATTAATTTTGTTTCCAATTTTAAAAGGTTAATGAACTAAAGGGTCATTAAGATATATGTCATCAGACCTTAATTCACCTTGTCTCCAAACACCTTTTAGAAGTCTTGAAAAATGAAGGTACTTCCTTGCATCTCTCAAAACAGCAGACAGTTATTTACAATCCTCTAGGAAATAACTGGACTTTGCATTTCTACTTTTCCAGAACATCAAAGGGACTTCTTTCCCAACCATTTCTGAAATTCCTATTTCTTCAAGTTATTCTACTAGACTAAAAACTAGAGGGAAAAATAAAATGGACAAAATATATTGATACACAAAATTGCTTTTTTTAAAAATCCTATTAAACTAAATTTAATTAAGAAAAATAGCAAATTTTTACTCTGCAAAATGTTCTCACAGTGCTTTCTTCTACAATTTAGCATGACTGACTTTTCCAATAGCAAATAAATCAGGTCCAAAGAACAACAAAAATGACTTGCTTTAGGGTCAGAAATTATTATTTAAAAACATATTTTAACCAAACAATGTTTAGTCTCCAAGTTTTCATACCAATTTGTCTGCAAACAACTTTCTGAGAATTCAGTTATGAGCTGTTCATTTTTGCCTTGAACATACCTTTCAATGGCTCCAACACTAAGGCAGAACAAGTCCCTCTTGTAGTCTAGATCCTTGGGTGTGCACCTGTACAGGTAGCCGAGGTTGAGCGAACATCCTGTGCAGTACAAAGTCTCCAGGATGCTGCAACAAAAAACGCCACCCTTTAGTAAGTGGTTACCACAAAAATCCCATTGTTGAGATCCATAAACACCTAAACGTTTAAGTTGCTAAAGTATGTTATCCTGACCCTACTAGGTCCTATGTATAAAAAGGAACAAAAAAAAAGATAGTAAGATGCTTACATCTGAAAGGTATCCAAGTCACCTCCAGGTCACACTGCCTTCAGTGTCTAGTGACAGACGGCATGCACACAAGTGACAAAGCAGAGAGTATGCTGATTTCCTTGGTGGTACAATGGATAAGAATCCACCTGCCAATGCAGGGGACAAGGGTTCAATCCCTAGCCCAGGAAGATTCCACATGCCATGGAGCAACTAAGCCTGTGCACAACTACTGAAGCCCAAGCTCCTAGGGCCCATGCTCCACAACACGCCACTGCAATGAGAGCCCAAACACCGCCAGCTAGAGAGCACTCCCTGCTAGCCGGAACTAGAGAAAGCCCATGCACAGCAATGAAGACAGAGCACAGACAAAAATAAACAAAAATTTAGAAAAACAAAAAAGAAAAAGAGAATATACTAAGAAGATGGTGCTTTTCTAGAATGTAAACGTCTCAATCTGGTATTAAAAATTAACTAAAATTCTGAAATAAAGGGAAAAGATTATACATGTTCTTTAAATGTCACACTGTCCACCAAGGATCATTAATGCTCTGGGGCAGGGATAGGCAAATTTTTTTCTGTGATGAGTCAGAGAACAAATATTTTAGGCTTGCAGGCCACATGGAGTCTACTGCAACTACTTGTCTCTACCACTGTAGCATGGAAGCCACCACAGATAATACATAACTGAATGAGCTGTGTTCCAATAAAAACATATTTACAAAAACAGGTGCTTCGCCCATGAGCTATAGTTTGGCATAAAGGATGGGGTTCAGGTGATACGAGAGAGCAGAACTCAGCCAAACTGGTTCAGAGCAAGAGTTGATTCCCTTTTCAGTTCTCTAGAAATCTTGATTATGAAGAACAGAAAAGTCTCAGCCTGGTGCTAAGTTCAGTTCAGTTCAGTCCAGTCGCTGAGTCGTGTCCAACTCTTTGTGACCCCATGAATCCCAGCACGCCAGGCCTCCCTGTCCATCACCAACTCCTGGAGTTCACTCAGACTCACGTCCATCGAGTCGGTGATGCCATCCAGCCATCTCATCCTCTGTCATCCCCTTCTCCTCCTGCCCCCAATCCCTCCCAGCATCAGAGTCTTTTCCAATGAGTCAACTCTTCGCATGAGGTGGCCAAAGTACTGGAGTTTCAGCTTCAGCATCAGTCCTTCCAAAGAAATACCAGGGCTGATCCCCTTCAGAATGGACTGGTTGGATCTCCTTGCAGTCCAAGGGACTCTCAAGAGTCTTCTCCAACACCACAGTTCAAAAGCATCAATTCTTCGGCATTCAGCTTTCTTCACAGTCCAATTCTCACATCCATACATGACCACTGGAAAAACCATAGCCTTGACTAGACGGACCTTTGTTGGCAAAGTAATGTCTCTGCTTTTCAATATGCTATCTAGGTTGGTCATAACTTTTCTTCCAAGGAATAAGCGTCTTTTAATTTCATGGCTGCAGTCACCATCTGCAGTGATTTTGGAGCCCAAAAAATAAAGTCTGACACTGTTTCCACTGTTTCCCCATTGATTTCCCATAAAGTGATGGGACCAGATGCCACAATCTTTGTTTTCTGAATGTTGAGTTTTAAGCCAACTTTTTCACTCTCCTCTTTTACCTTCATCAAGAGGCTTTTTAGTTCCTCTTCACTTTCTGCCATAAGGGTGGTGTCATCTGCATATCTGAGGTTATTGATATTTCTCCCGGCAATTTTGATTCCAGCTTGTGTTTCTTCCAGTCCAGCGTTTCTCATGATGTACTCTGCATATAAGTTAAATAAGCAGGGTGACAACATACAGCCTTGACGTACTCCTTTTCCTATTTGGAACCAGTCTGTTGTTCCATGTCCAGTTCTAACTGTTGCTTCCTGACCTGCATACAGATTTCTCAAGAGGCAGGTCAGGTGGTCTGGTATTCCCATCTTTCAGAATTTTCCACAGTTTATTGTGATCCACACAGTCAGAGGCTTTGGCATAGTCAATAAAGCAGAAATAGATGTTTTTCTGGAACTCTCTTGCTTTTTCAATGATCCAGCGGATGTTGGCAATTTGATCTCTGGTTCTTCTGCCTTTTCTAAATCCAGCTTGAACATCTGAAGTTCACGGTTCACGTACTGCTGAAGCCTGGCTTGGAGAATTTTGAGCATTACTTTACTAGCATGTGAGATGAGTGCAATCACAGCATCATCTTTCAGGATTTGGAATAGCCAGCTGTCAGGAAGCATTTAACAGGAGGCTTCCTATATGCTGTTTTGGATCTGACAGGAATTCTCTGCTCCTTATTAATTCCTGAATATTCCGGAATTAAAAGGAGAGGCACGCCTCTCCGGGACTGAGGAATCCAGGCATTTCCTTCATTAGCGTTTCTATATGGTGATAAGTACCCTCTTCCTTCTTGAGAACCACACGATAAAAGTGATTGTTTACAAATCTCTCTCTTTAATATGGATTGCCTATGTTTTTTAAGTCTGGAATTTTAATCTTTATCTTTGCTGAGAATAACTACTTTGTAAGATGGTATATATGCCCACACCAAGTTGATTAAAACACCTTTGCTCCATCAGAGCTCTGGTCCCCGTGTCTGTCTTTCTTTTTCTCTCTCTCTTTTTCAGGCTGATCCCCTGGAACGCAGAGGCTCTCTGAGTTCACTTTCCTGCTCGGGCTTCTAAGACCCTCTCGAGAAGTTGCTCTGTGCCTTCACCCCATCGAGAGGGCACCTGAGGCCTTCGTGAACAGAGCAAGCCCCGTGCAGGGGCTTTATTGGCTTTCTGTGTAAACCAAGGAATATCAGCCTCTTTCTCTCCTTTACTTTCTTATCGTCAACTCCGGATCACCAAGTTCCAGGCCATTAAAGGACCTCAATAGCCAGCCTGGTGCTAGAAGGTCTTCAATGTGTATCTCACAGCTGCAAATCTTTTAACTGTAAGAGGACCGGCCTCAGGCTTAGAACCAGCCAGCCAGCAGGTATCTCAGCTAGAATTTAATAACATTTGTTTCCACTGTAATTATCGTCACAGTTACTTTCGAGTAACAGCAATTGATACATTCACAGCAGTCATACAGATTCCTTTTAAAATGAACTTAAAAACTCAGAGTCAATGTAATGAAAAATATCAAGTACGCGACAGCAAAGCTGTAAGCTGACATCAGAATGACTGGAAATGGGAAGTAGAGGACACTGTGCAGGAAGCAAAGGGACAGCAAAGCACCATCATTAGCTCCTGCTAACGGCCTATGTCCTTGGTGAGGCTGTAAACCTCCCCAGGCCTCTTTCTCTTCATAAATAAAGTGAGAAATGATCCAAGGCTGGGTTTTCCAAATTGTTACCATGAGCATGCCAGCAGTATAATTTGTTACATTTGCATGCCACCTGTCATATTATGACTTTAAATTCTCCTTAAAGAGAGTAATTTTTTAAATGAAAATATACTCTATTTGAATAGGACACTCTAATATTACCAAAAATGAAAAACCAATGTTTTAAAATGAAAAAAAAAATAGGGACTTCCCTGGTGGTCCAGTGGCTGAGACTGAGCTCCCCAATGCAGGGGGCCCAAGTTTGATCCTTGGGGATCAGGGAACTAGATCCCATGTGCCACAACTAAGAGTTTGCACACTTAAGAGTCCACAACCAAAGATCAAAGATCCCAAGTGCCGCCATGAAGACCCTGTGTAGCCAAATAGATAAATATTAAAATAAACAAAAAATAATAAAATTTTAATATATGATTAGTAATTTCTGTCAAATTGCTTGTGTACCACTTATTCATATGCATCAGTAAGACAACTTTTGGACAATGATTCTACAAAGCAGAGCTTCCCATTCAGTTTGCTGAGGATGCTGCTTGCAATAGACGGTGGCAGGTAGAGCAGGATACTGACTCCTTCAACACCTGGAGAGATAAAACAGGGCCTGGGACAGCTGGAGCCCCTGTGCCGCCATGCATGCAGCCTTGTCTGTTTACCTCAATGGGCCACATGTCTGCATGTGCCACATCAGCATTATCTATGGGTGCTACAGCATGAAAAGTAGGGAGCATTTATCTAAAGCATTCTTTGGCTCAGAGATTCCATGATAAAGATACTTTCTTTTTCTGTTTTTATTTTCAATGTCCTTCAGGTCCAAGCCAAACACCCAAAATGGAAGTGTTGGAACAGGCCTTGAGACTTTTAGAAACTCTTCCATCTTAAATCTAAAGGCACCCACTGTCACTCAGGAAACCACCTGCCAACGCAGGAGATGTAAGAGACCTGGGCTCGATCCCTGGGTCAGGAAGATCCCCTGGAGGAGGACACAGTAACCCACAGCAGTATTCTTGCCTGGAGAATCCCATGGACAGAGGAGCCTGGCAGGCTACAGACCACAGGACTGCAAAGAGTCAGATACGACTGAAGTGACTAAGCATGCACAGTGACTGATTTGATATTACCATGAAAAAGGGCTTCCCTGGTGGCTCTGACTGTAAAGAATCCACCTGAAATGCAGGAAACCTGGGTTCGATTCCTGGCTTGGGAAGATCCTCTGAAGAAGGGCAAGGCAACCCACTCCTGTCGTGTTGCCTGGAGAATCCTCATGGAATCCTCCCCCAGAGAAGCCTGGAAGGCTATAGTCCTTGAGGTTGCAAAGAGTCAGACACGACTGAGCAACTAAGCACACACACACACCATGAAAAAAGTTTTATCCCAACTTTTAGTGTTGATGATCTTTTTAAAGATTTTTATTTAAAAAAATAAAAACATACATACTCATATAGATATAGCTTTACTCACCAACCATTTTCATTTTTACGTTTGGATAATATCTGTTCCTCATTCACAGAAACATTACAGGTAACACCTGGGAAGAAGTAACAACAATGTATTAATGTGGTTTGATATGCAGGTATTTAGAGAACTTCTAATTCAACTTTAATTTTAGAACTCAAAAAGCCAGAAAAAAAACAAAGGCCCAAAAGTCACTCACTCACTCACTCACACACACACACACACACACACACACACACACACTGGTTTAAAACTAAGTGTACAGGGTCTTCTGGAAAAACATAGCAGAATAAGAGTTATTTCCTTCCTTTCCCAGAAAACACTGAAGTTAACAAAATGAATAAGATTAGGAAAAAAAAATTCAATTGATGGTAAAACTTAGATCAGAGAAGAAAAAATTCAGTTGACGGTGAAACTTGGAACAATCAGAACCTCAAATCACAGACTATCAAGTATACCTGCCAAACACAGTAAAACAGGGATTAACCCAAAGAAGAGGGTAAAAGTCTGTGCATACATCTCCAAGTCTCAAACACAGAGCTCATTTTCCTGTAAGTAGCAGAGGGTCCACAGGAACCCAGCCCCAAATCTTTTAGACCACAACTTGAACAGGGGTCACAGCTGAACCCTAGAAGCAACAGGAAACATTCCCAGAACACCCAAATTCAGGACACACAGAAGGTAGAGGGACATGAAGAAAGGACATCAGAACAGACTCGAGTTCACCTCCTCTACAGTCTAGCTTAACTCAGTAAACTCCACTCCCATCTGCCCATCAGATCAGAAATTGGTGTCACCCTACATTCATCATCTCCTTTCCCTGCTCCCCTTCAGACACTCCTCTGAGAAGTCCTGTCCGCTCTACCTCATGACCCTCACTCCAGCCCCACACCACCGCTACCTCCTCTCCCTGAGCAGCTGTACTGGCCCCTGACCGACCTCCCCACTTCCATGCTTATTCTCCTCCTCAGTGCATCTCCAAAGAAAAACCTGAGTCCTACCACTCTCCAGCTTAAACACCACATTCACTAGAACAGACTCTCATTTTCATTTTTAGAATAAAGATTAAGATTCTCAATTATAACAGCCTACAAAGGCCCTCGTACTGTAGCAAAATCTCAACCCAAATACATACATGTGGTTCTAAAGCAGCAACCCTGGGAAAAAACCTAGACTTCTATCAACAGGGGCAGACTGGGAAGATGAACAGCATCTCCATTAAGGATGCAACTTAAGTGGCACTTCCTATTTCTTCTTAGCACAGGACACACACTAACTCACTTGGTCCTCCTAATAATTACCACATGTAAGTATTATCCTCAAGTCTATAGAGGAGAAAACTGAAGCACAGAGAGGCTATGTAGCTTGCCCCAAGACCCAGCTAGTTAAGTGGAAGACCAAGATTCAAACCCATGCAGTTGAGGGCCATCACCTACACTGGTGAGGTACAAGAGGCAGCTGCTAAAACTGTGAATTATGCCTATATGCACTAATATGGAAAAATACTCAGAATATAGATGTAGAATAAAAAGGTAAGGATGCTTAACAGTATAAACATTATCCCAAGGGTGTTTTTGAAAATTTATATGTTTAGGGAATTCCAAAAAATGTACGTTTAAACATGCTCATATATGCATGGAGAGTATCTGGAAGTATGAATGAAAATAAAGCATGTTGAACTCTGGGGCCTTGAGAGTGTCAGGATCAGGGGATAAGATTTGGGGACAAGTCCTTTTTACTTTTATACCCTTCTGCATTGTTTGATTTTAATAGGTGTGAAGGATTAATCTCAATGAATTACTATGGGAAATGTATGTTCTTAGGCTTATGTTTAACAACCAAAAAGGATTCAGCAATTATTGTTAAGTGCATCCTTAAGGAAAACAGACTTCAAAAAGTTTCAGGTAACAGGTGGACACTGCTTTCCTTCTTTCTTCCCAATACATCCCAGGAAGGAAAACTTTTCACAAATGTCAATAAATTGGTGGTGAATTTCTGCCATTAAAAATATTTACAGAATTCAAATATAACAGAAATTTAATCTTGAAAACTGCAAGTCCAAAAAGAACAGTCATTTTTACATTAACTCAGAAAACCACGTAACTCAGAAAACTTACTCACTAATTCAGAAAACTTAGTGGTAACTCAGTGAACCACTTCCCTAAATAAGTACTATGAAAACAACAAAACAAAGAAACTCTGGGGAAACATACAGGTAACTGGTAGAATCAGTATTAAAAGTTAGAACTCTGACCTTCTTCACCCTTTTACCACATTCTCCTTCCTCTCCAATTTTGTGAGGGCTGTTAGTGCTTTTATTGCAAGTCTACTTCAATTTTTATAATAGCATTATGATTCGTCAACTCTGAAGTTGTAACACTTCAAACTAAAGGCGTCCGCTGATACAAATATTAGGATCTGGAAAATCAATCCTGACATCCCCTGCAGGAAGCAGGCCGCTGAAAAGCTTAATTTCCTAAATAAACAATTAACAATATTACCAACACAGCCCACTAATTTCTATAAGGAATAACACAGAGTAGCTACACCTTAAATGCTTACAACCTGGTTGGTTGACTTTTTTGTCCCCTAAGTCATGCTCACGACGTTGTTGATTCATCCATTGCTCTTCTGGGATGAGGGACCCCAGAAAAGGACTTCCACGCGTAAGCCCAAGATGCAGGGATGACTCTCCTCCTGCCCCTTTTCTGGAAAAACTCAGCCTCTCAGATTTTTCTGCTAATTTTAAAGACCCTGAGTTGCTCCAAAACACCCCCGCATCTTCCGAGGCCGCCCAGGTGCCCCACACCAGGGATGAAGGCAACCCTTAGTCCTAAATGCCACCCTACGCGACCCAGCCCGAACTGACAGCGCAGCAAGATGCAGTTGGTGTCTTCCTGACTCGCCACCCAGCTCAGCGAGTCTCCCAGCGGCCGCCGGCAGCTCGAGCACAGAAAAACCAGCGGCCTGTCCTCCTCCGCCGGCTCCGCAGCCTCCTCGCGCCGCTTCCTTTCAGGGCAGGCCGCCGATGCGTCTCCGCTCACGGAGCTCCACATGCTCGCCCACTTCTGCAGCAGCTGGTGGCGGCTCGAGTCTTCTGAGAGCCGCCTGCCTAACAGGGAGGAGTCACCCCACTTGCTCTTGTGGCCACACGTACAGTTAGTAGAGGAACATCCTTCACAACAATCCGAGGACCAAGCGCCCGCCATTAGCTACAAATCACCCGCGCCACGGAGCATCACGGGAGGAAAAAAACCCGCCCCTGCGCGTGCGCGGGGCGGGGCGAGGCAGTGGAGGACCCGAAGGGCGTGGCCTGAGGGAGGCAGGGAAAGAGGGGCGGGGCCTGAGGGAGGCGGGGGTCTCAGGGCAGCCTGATAGCGCGCATGCTCGCAGTGGAGGCAGGGACTAGCTGTAGTGTCCAGGCACCTGGGTTGAGTTTCCACCTTCAAGAAATTGAAAGGCTGTAGGACATTTGCTCGCTTGACTACCTGGGGAGGAGAGTTCAGCCTCTTACAAAGGAGGGTAGGGGCGAAGGCAATGGACCCCACTCCAGTACTCTTGCCTGGAAAATCCCATGGACGGAGGAGCCTGGTAGGGCTGCAGTCCATGGGGTCGCTAAGAGTCGGACACGACTGAGCGACTTCACTTTCACTTTTCACTTGCATGCATTGGAGGAGGAAATGGCAACCCACTCCAGTGTTCTTGCCTGGAGAATCCCAGGGACGGCGGGGCCTGGTGGGCTTCTGTATATGGGGTCGCACAGAGTCGGACACGACTGAAGCGACTTAGCAGCAGCAGCAGAAGCATGCCCACCAAACTAAATTACAAACCCCTTACAGCGACCTTCTCCTCCCGCCTTCAATCTTTCCCAGCATCAGGGTCTTTTCAAATGAGTCAGCTCTTTGCATTAGGTGGCCAAAGGATTGGAGTTTCAGCTTCAACATCAGTCCTTCAAATGAATATTCAGGACTGAGTTCTTTTAGGATGGACTGGTTGGATCTTCTTGCAGTCCAAGGGATTCTCAAGAGTCTTCTCCAACACCACAGTTCAAAAGTATCAATTCTTTGGCGCTTCCCCTTCAGAGAAGGGGAGGACAGAGGATGAGTTGGTTGGATGGCATCACCGACTCAGTGGACATGAGTTTGAGTAAACTTCAGGAGTTGGTGGTGGACAGGGAGGCCTGACAGGCCTGGAGAATTCCCTGGAGAGAGGAGCCTGGTGGGCTACAGTCCATGGGGTTGCAAAGAGTCGGACACGACTGAGCAACTGAACTGAATTTCTAAAGACTATGCCACCCATACCCCACCCAGAGATGGGGGAGCTGGGGTATAGCCCTCCCTTCGAAGGCCTCCTTCCCTCCCGAGAGGCTACAGCCCTTCACATTTAGCGTTAAGTAAACAAAACCATGGCTTCTCAGGTGGCTGTAGTGGTCAAGAACCTGCTTGCCAGTGCAGTAGATGTAAGAGACACAGATTCAATCCCTGGGTGGGGGAGATCCCCTGGAGGAGGGCATGGCAACACACTCCAGTATTCTTGCCTAGAGAATCCCATGGACAGAAGAGCCTAGCGGCTTACAGCCCATAGGATGCCAAGGAGTCTGACACAACTGAAGCGATTTAGCTCACGCGCAGACATCTCAAGTTAATGAATTTAGTGCTTTTTCAGTAGTCTCATTGAAATCAGGGAGGCCATTGATGGCTTGATGGTCAAAATATCCTTTGTTTCCTGATACTGACAGGCAACATTCTTTGTTCACACCACCTTCACAGATTCCCAATCAATAGGTGAGGATGGGCCTGAGAATTTGCTTAACAAGCTCCTGGGTGATGCAGATGCTGTCACTTCCCCTTTTGCTGGGGTTTAGTTTGTCTGCCTAATTTCCTGGAAGTGGAGAAAGCCGGGGTTGCGCTTTTCTTTTGTGGATTGTTATTGCTCTAACCAGTACCCTGGAGAGGGCCCCAGATCACTCAGACTAGCACTGCAAGGACAGGTTGGAGAGGCGGTGTGGGCAGCAGCAGTGATGCTTAAAAGCGTGGAAGTGCCTCTGCTGTCTGGATCTGGGAGCCTCTCTTGTGGGTGGTTAGCCTTCCTCAGCTGCCCCGAAGCCAGCCTCTGACCTTAAAGCACCACAGATTAGGACAGGAAAGCCTGGTGGGGAATGGACCTGCATTATGGACAGCCTAGCAGCATGTCTGGGAAGAAAGTTACCCCCAAGGCCCTGGTCTGCTCTTAGAACTCTTTGAGTGTGTTCTAGGTCACTGCCCACTTTGCATGGTCAGATTAACTATTTACCAAAAAAAATTTACTTCCAATTTTATTGCCTCTGGGCACTAGCATTAAGGCAAAAGCTTTGGAGTCAAAAGCCCTGAGCTGAACTGCCCTTCCTGGAGGTATAATTGTGTAGGAAACTAGAAGGTTATACTTGCCTTCCCTGAGTCTAATTCTTCGTGGATTAAGTGAATTGGGTTGTTATGGGGGTCATGATACAATATGCATGAAAATATGTTAGCAGACTGTGCCCATGTTCATTAGCCTCCAAGTAGAAGAAAATACTTTGAATATTCTAGGTTTTTATTTCACCCATAGAATGAATTGCCTTCCCTCCTCTGCTTCTTTTGTGGAGGCAGGCCTGGCTTCCCAGGACTACTATTTTCAAGCTCGGTATCTCTGGTACAAGTAAGTGGGTAGTAACCTTGGAGTTCAAAGGATAATCTCTTTGATTCAGACTTTAAGTTCCTATTCAGTTCAGTTCAGTTCAATCACTCAGCCGTGTCCGACTCTTTGAGACCCCATGGACTGCAGCATGCCAGGCTTCCATGTCCATCACGAACTCCCAGAGTTTACTCAGACTCATGTCCATTGAGTCGGTGATGCCATCCAACCATCTCATCCTCTGTCGTTACCTTCTCCTCCTGCCTTCAATCTTTCCCAGCATCAGGGTCTTTTCCAGTGAATCAGTTCTTCCCATTAGGTGGTCAAAGTATAAGAGTTTCAGCTTCAGTATCAGTCCTTCCAATGAACACCCAGGACTGATCTCCTTTAGTATGGACTGGTTGGATCTCCTTGCAGTCCGAGGGACTCTCCAGAGTCTTCTCCAACACCACAGTTCAAAAGCATCAATTCTTCGGCGCTCAGCTGTCTTCACAGTCCAACTCTCACATCCATACATGACCACATCAGGATGGAGAGTGAATCTGGAGGGACAAAGGGAAAGAAGCCCACCTACAGACCACCTTTGTCCCTGCCTAGGGGGCTTGGGAGGGCCATCCTCACCAAATATGTTCTAAGGGCATGGTAGGAAGCAAAATTCAGAATAAGGTTCTATTCTTGTGTGTGTGTGGTCGGAGGGAGGGCAGCTTAGTTTCCCAGTTCCCTGGCCAGGGATCAAACCCATGCCCCCTGTATTGGGAGCACGGAGTCTTAACCATTGGACCATCAGGGAAGCTCCAATAAGGTTTTCTCTTGATTCTATCCTTAAATCCACCTTTAAGGATACACCACATACCAGTTACTTGGGACTATCTGATTCAACCCTCATTTCTGGCTGAGTTCAAAAGTCTTGGTGTAATTAACAGAAAAAATACTAGTCTAATTGAATATCTATGGCTCACACTAGGGAAAGAGAAGAGACAAAGCATAACTCAGGGAAAGAAGGGACAGGAAAAATGGGAGAAGAAATGCATGAAATCCTGATAGTTTTTTGTTTTTTTCCTTTTTTTTCTCCTCCTCCTCCTCCTACCTGGACCCTGATAGTTTTGATGGAAAAAATTTATGACTCTAGCAATTGGGAAAATCAGAAATTATTGGCGTCCACTTACAATCAGGGACTAGATGTTAATTGCATGCACTTCCTTACACATAGAGTGACAATAAGGAGTGATTACAGGTCCTTGGAGTCAGCCAGCTGGCCCCTTTAGTATACAGAGAGCTGGTTGCAGCTGCATTTCAAGGGTGTTTGGTCCAACTGCTACCGGTAGAGATGTCCGGGAGCCAAATGTCACTTGCATTGCCTTCCCCAACCAGCTGTCACTGAGAGAAAGCCATGCTCCACACTCAGCCCCCAGGGACCTTCTGCCACAATCAGAGCCTCTTTAGGGATATAAAATACACCATGGGAAAAGGGTAGGTAGATATTTATATCTGTGTTCCGGGGGTGAAACAGTAACTGTAGCGATATGCTGCACCTTCTAAAAAGTCGTCAGAGGCAAGACATTCTTTAAATAGTTCTGTTTCCCTCTCCTAGTTAATGTGAGGAATCACGATTTCCCGGTCTTTAACAGAGATGTTTAATTCTCATGCAAGTTAAAAAAGAATAAGGAGACGGACTTGTGATTTTTCAGCAAAAGCATGTGTTTGAGCTGGAAAAGAACCACAGAGATGCTTCATCTGCACGTCTTACTCTGCAAATAGATGAGCTGAGATTCAGTTTGGATCAGAAGTCATGGCTCAGGTTAGTGGAAGAGACTGGTGGACATCCGGGCTATGACAGGTCCAGCGTTGTTCTCCTTTTCTTGGGAACGCTGTTTCCCCTCCCCCACTCCAACAGTGTGGCTGCAGAGGGGCTCCCCATCTTGAAGGTCTCACCCTACTCTTGACCTATCCCAGAGGTGGGCTCACATCAGTCTTAGCCACCACCTTCCTGGCCACACAGACTGGTTCGAGGTGAGCCAGGTGTCCAAAGGAGAGCCTGTCCAAGTCCATTCCTGGAATGCTTCAGGTCAAAGCTTGGGAGAGAATCTGCCCACCCCTTCCTCTTGAAGCATGAGCCCAGAACTGTCATCAGTCAGGTATCCAGCTCTGTGGAATAGCCTGCATGACTCTGATCCTCAGGGAGAAGCAAGATGTGAGGCAGAGATCGAGAGTAACAGCAGTACCTCAGTTATCCCTGTTCCCAGTTCTGTGGGCACCCCTCTCAACGTGCTCCCAGTAAACCCCGCTGGTGTTTAAGCTAGTTAGAATCAAGTGTCTGTCACTAACTCCTAAGGGTCCTAAAATACAGATTCCAATCTAGAACCTCAGTTTCTTGCTCCTAAATACAGTGGTCATACCACTATACCAAATTGTTGAAATATAACACCATACATTTGATAAAGTCTGATGCTGCTGCTGCTGCTGCTGCTAAGTCGCTTCAGTCGTGTCCAACTCTGTGTGACCCCATAGACAGTCTACCCACACCAGTATTCTGGCCTGGAGAATTCCATGGACTGTACAGTCCCTGGGGTCGCAAAAAGTCGGACATGACTGAGTGACTTTCACTTTCTTTTCACTTTTCACATTTGATAATGCCTTGAGGCATTCAAGCTATAATCTCTCAAGGGGGCTAACTCTGGAGAATGACAATATAAGGGAAGAATATATTTCCAGTATACAATTCTAAAGTCAGTCTCTTGCTTTCTTTCCAAGCACTCCTTTGTTTCCCCCAGTTCTTTTCTTTTCTTTTTTTTTTTTTTTTGGTATATAACCAGAGGAAGGTCTTGGGAAATAGTTTTTATTATAAACTGCATCAAACCTACCAAACATCTAAACGCAACACAGACTGATCCAAAAGTGAAGATTGTGACTCCTGGATCTGGAATAATATGGCAGAGACCTAAAGTATCACAGTATGGCTTATGTATCTTTCAAGAGATTTGAGGCAATGTTGCATCTATGGTAGAAGGACTGGAAGGTAACATTAAAGAAAATTCACATTGAAGAAAATATAGTAAAATAACTAAGAAATATAAAAGGTGAGGAAAAAATAAGAGGCATAAGCAATCAATGCAAGAGACCCAATATCTGACTAACAGGCAGTCCAAACACACAGGAGAGACAAAATGAAGGAGAACAAATAATCAAAAGAATAGCAACCCACTCCAGTATTCCAGGAGAATCCCATGGACAAAGGAGCCTGGTGGGCTACAGTCCATAGAGTCACAAATAGTTGGATGCGACTGAAACAACTTAACACACACTCACACACAATAGTACAATTTCTCAGCTAAACATGTGACTCTTTAGATGGAAAGGATATACCAACTGCCCAGCCAAAGAACAAAATAATCTCACATTATGACTTAGCATTGTAAAATATCCGAACTTCAACCTTCAGAAAAGATTCCAAAGTTTCAAAGAAAAGAAAAAGGTGCAAGAATCAGAGTGGCTTTAGACTCCTCATCAACAGCTCAATTTCAGAAGCTGGAAAAGTTCAAAATTTAGAGGGCAAGTAATTTTCAGGTTGGAATCGCTTATCACTGTAATCTTGATCCATGTATAGTGGACATTTTTAGACATAACTGAACTTTTATTATCTTTTAATCATTTTTATTTACTTATTTTCTATTTTGGGCTGCACTGGGTCTTCATTACTTTGCGTGGGCTTTCTCTAGTTTCTACGAGTGTGAACTACTCTTCCTTGCTACGTGTGATCATCTCACTGCAATGGGTTCTCTTATTGTGGAGCAGAAGCTCTAGAGTGAGCGGGCTTCAGTAGCTGCAGCTCGCAGGCTCTAGAGCGTGGACACAGGAGCAGCGGCACAGGGGTTTACTTGCTTCATGGCATGTGGGATCTTCCTGGGCCAGGGATGGAACCCGAGTCCCCGGCATTGGCAGGTGGATTCTTATCCACTGCGCCACCAGGGAAGTTCAACTGAACTTTTAAAATGTATCTTGAACATATCCTTTCTTATTCAAATATGTGCTGCAACAAGGAATGTGGCATGCATCAGATCAGATCAGATCAGATCAGTTGCTCAGTCGTGTCCGACTCTTTGCGACCCCATGAATCGCAGCACGCCAGGCCTCCCTGTCCATCACCAACTCCCGGAGTTCACTCAGACTCATGTCCATCACAGTTAAAGAAAAGCAAATATTTAATGTTTTTAATATATTCTCTACCACACTCATTTTTTGACTGCACTGAAAACAAATACCTCAGCTATCAGATTGATAAAATTCAAAAGTTCGACACCATAATTTGTTGCCCGGACTATTGTGCAGGAAAGCAGGCAGTTTCCTACCCAGTAAGAATACAGACTTTATAAGCTCTGTAGAAACGAATTTGTCTACAAATATACCTTAGTTTGTAATATTCTATTTTGGAATCATGTAAATATAAGAATAAATATTACATAACCATAAAACTATTTAAAAAGTGATCTCTACATATTGAAATATCTAATATATTTAATGGTGGCATAACTTCATAGGTAGAACTATTTTAAGTGACTTTAAAACATGAAGTTGAGGGAATTCCCTGATGACCCAGTGGTCAGGACTTGGCACTTTCATGCTGGGGCCCCTGGCTTGATCTCTGTTTGGGAAATTGAAATCCCAAAAGCCACTCAGTATGACCAAAATAAATAAATAAATAAATTTGACTATATATATTTTGATGGAGATACTCTAAGGACCAAAAAAAAAAAAAAACAAACCCAAAACAAGAAGCAAAAACAAATAAAACAAACAAAAATCCCTGCCTCCTCACAAAAGATCGTAAGTTGTTTTCAGTAATCATGTTCTTATTGATATTGATATTATTATTCTAAGGGCTTCCCTCATAGTTCAGTTGGTAAAGAGTCTGCCTGCAATGCAGGAAACCCCGGTTTGATTCCTGGATCGAAGGAAATGGCAACCCACTCCAGTATTCTTGCCTGGAGAATCGCATGGACAGAGGAGCCTGGTGGGCTACAGTCCATGGGGTCGCAAGAGTCAGACACGGCTGAGCGATTAAGCACACATTATTCTGAGACTGTGTATGCATTGTGTATTGATTAAGTATTACTTGGGGAGAATAGGATTTTAAGTTTTGGGAAAAAGAGATGCAGCTACGGAAGTTAAGCTTAAGGAAAGCCTCTGTGGTGATGATTTTGAATTTAAAAGTATCAGTATGAGAAAAGGGCTTCCTAGGTGGCGCTAGTGGTAAAGAACCCACCTGCCAATGCAGGAGCCACAAGAAATGCAGGTTTGATCCCTGGGTTGGGAAGATCCCCTGGAAGAGGGAATGGCAACTCACTTCAGTATTCTTTCCTGGAGAAGGCCATGGACAGAGGAACCTGGCAGGCTATGGTCTATATGGTCACAAAGAGTTGGACACAACTAAAGCGACTTAGCACATATGAGAAAAAGGGGAAAAAAATTAAAATAGAAAAAAAAATGTATCAGTATGAACTCATGATTTTTTTTGTTTTGTTTTAAAGAATAAACAATTCCTATCTCTCCAGGTTGAATAGGCCTTAACACTAACCAACTCAGTAGCAATTAACACCTTTAACATCCAGATTATGATAGCTGAATATTTCCCACTAAAAAACCAGTAGTCCTTGGAGAAATGGCTGAATCCTCGATCTGGGATAAAAAATCTACAAAATGAGCCTGGAACACCTTGTCTTCCAAAAAGCAAAAAAGCTATAGAACCCAAACAAAGCAAACTTCCAATATAACCAACATGAGGAGGCTCTCACTCTCCAAATAGGAGGTAAACTGTGCCTTGGTAAAGACAGTAGCTGTAACGGATGGGACACACAAGAAGGCTTCATTGCACACGCTCAAAACAAACAAAACCTCTCACTGTTCACTGCTGAACGATGCTAGAAAGCCCAGCTATTATTTTGAAAACTGGCAAATAGAAGAAGTAAATCAACATTTATCCCACCTTGATATGAACTGTATTTGAGGTAACCAGATAGTTCATAAACAAAGATATTTTTCCTTTTTTGGTTTGTTTATTTAGAAGGATGGTAGCTAATAAGTGAAAAAGAAATGATGGAATAAGGAAATCACGATTTTTATTTTTCAGAGGACATAGGTTCCATCCCTGGTTGGGGAACTAAAATCCTGTAAGCCTTGTGGGCACACACAAAAAAGAGAAATCATCATTTTTACTATATTTAATGGATCTTCCCTGGTGGCTCAGACGGTAAAGCGTCTGCCTACAATGCGGAAGACCTGGGTTCAATCACTGGTTTGGGAAGATCTCCTGGAGAAGGAAATGCAACCCACTCCAGTATTCTCGCCTGGAAAATCCCATGGAAGGAGGAACCTGGTAGGCTACAATCTGTGGGGTTGCAAAGAGTTGGACACGACTGAGCACTTTCACTTTTCAATGGATCTCAACAATGAATATCACTGGTTGATAATATTGCACAGAAAAGACACAACCAGACATTAGGTGTCTCCTGAAGGTAGGACACCACAACACCGATGAGGTATTCTTGTCAATAAAAAATTGAACCTAAATCTGATCCAGCCTCTAGGTCTAACTTCACTTTCCAGGAAATGCAGGGAATGGGGAACATGACTAACACAACGTGGGCTCTAACTGGCAGACTCTTCAGAGTCGATAACTTTTTCCCCAACAAAGAAATTCCAAATTTTAAAAAAAGTAGGAGGAAGACGGAGTCTACAAATTTAACAAGACTTGAGAGTCATTTCAACCAACGGCAACACATGCAACTCATTTCCTCCTGATTTGAACAAATAACTGTAAAAGAATTATGAGGCAAACTGGAAAAATTATAGTATTGACTGGATGTTTGATGGAATTAACTATTTTTAGGTGGGATAACAGTACCACGGTTTTACTTAAAAAAATTTTTTTCCTTTAGAGATACATACTGAAATATTTACAGATGAAATGATGTATTAGAATTTGCTACACAGTAGTCCAGAATGAGGGGAGTGAATGGAGCTACAGATGCCAAGTTACTTAGGACTTGATGGTAGTTGAAGCTGTGATGATTCCATGGAGTTTTGAAATACTATTCTTGCTGCTTTTGCAAAAGTTTAAAATTGCCTATGATAAAAAATAATTTAAGTCATGAAAATTTTGAATTTTCTCTGTTATATACCCATGCTTGTTAAATATTAAAAAGTAACTTTTTACCAAAAATCTTTGACAACAACGGATACCCCAGAGAGAGGCACTGTGTTTAAGGATTTGTATACCCACAACACTGTTTGCCCCATGTGGCAGGCTGAATAATAGTCCCCCGCCTCCAATATCTACATCTAATCCCTGGAACCCGTGAATATGACTTCATATGGCAAAAAGAGACTTTGCAGATATAACTGAACTCCGGATTCTGGATGGAGAGATTTCCTGGATTGTCTGGGTGGTCAAAATGGCGTGGGTACCTTCATAGGTAGGAAGAGAGAGAGTTGATGCAGAAAAAGAAGGTGACGTGACAACGGAAAGGTCTAAGGGAAACACATGTCAAGGAATGAGGACAGGGACTTCTCGGGGGGTCCAGAGGCTAAGTTTCCACACTCCCAATGCAGGGGGCCAGGTCCGACCCCACACACCGCACCTAACAGTTAGGCACACCACAGGGTGCTGCGGCTAAGACCTGGTGCAGCCAAATAAATAGATATTAAATATATATATATATATATTTTTTTTTTTTTAAAGGAAAGAGGACAGCCTCCAGAAGCTGGAAAAGGCAAGGACACAGATTTCTCCACAGGGTGACCAGAAGGAAACAGTCTTGGCTACATCTTGATTTTAGCCCCAGAACTCATTATGAATTTCTGACTTCCAGGAGTGTAAGATAATTGTTATTATTTTTCAGTCACTAAGTCATGCCTGACTCTGGGACCACATGGACTGCAGCACGCCAGGCTCCCCTGTCCTTCACTATCTCCCGGAGTTTGCTCAAACTCACGTCCATCGAGATGCCATCCAACCATCTCATCCTCTGTTGTCCCTTCTCCTCCTGCCTTCAATCTCTCCCAGCATCAGGGTCTTTTCCAATGAGTCAACTCTTCGCATCAGGTGGCCAAAGTATTGGAGTTTCAGTTTCAGCATCAGTCCTTCCAACGAACACCCACGACTGATTTCCTTTAGGATGGACTGGTTGGATCTCCTTGCAGCCCAAGGGACTCTCAAGAGTCTTCTCCAACTCCACAGTTCAGCCCCAGAACTCATTTTGAATTTCTGACTTCCAGGACTGTAAGATAGTAAATCTATGTTATTTTAAGCCACTAAGTCTGTGGTAATTTGTCATGGCAGCCACATAACATGACTGCATACCAGTCTGCAAGTTCAAGGTGTCCTGGGCAGAGCATGGAGGCTGTCCTACCTGGCTGTTATCCCTCTAAAAGAGGCTTCCAATCCCCGAGCAGAGTATTGTGAGAATCGCAGGAAACACAGAGCAGAGCAGCCAGCTCAGGCACTGCTCAGCCAGTGTTTGCTCTCCCCTTTCTTCTCTTCACCTTCTGCCCTGTACTCGGTCTGCGGCCACAAGGCTAGCTAACAAGTGTGCGCATCTCCTGTAAAAGAAAACACGGAAGGAAAGACAACTTTACCTTCGAGTTTGGGTTTATAAATTAAAGTGAGAAGAAAAGCAAGGCCAACTGTCAAGGTCTTGGAGGTCTTTGTTAATATGAACATGTCATTGTTATCTCAGAGAGCTGACCTTGATGGGAGTATTAGTTCTTACTTATGTCAAAGGAGAAAACACGCTTTAAATCTGTTTTCCTAGCAGGCAAATTCCATGGGGTTTTTAAAAGTCAAGATTATTACCAGAGCAATCAATGAATTCATTTGAACAATCGGTGTTTTGTCTGAAGTAAAAATTTCAAGCTGATGAAATTAAAGTGTGTTCAATTGGAAAATGTATCAAGGAAGGGAGGGAGGGAGGGATGGAGGAAGGAGAAAGAGGGGGAAAGGGGAGGGGGTAGAGGGCAGGGAAGGAGGGAAGGCTGATGTTACTCTGTGTCAACATGACTGCGTCACCAGAAGCCCAGATATCTCATTAAACAGTGTCTCTGGGTGTGTCTGTGAGAGTTTTTCACATTGCTATGCTATGCTATGCTAAGTCACTTCAGTCATGTCCGACTCTGTGTGACCCCATAGATGGCAGCCCACCAGGCTTCCCCGTCCCTGGGATTCTCCAGGCAAGAACACTGGAGTGGGTTGCCGTTTCCTTCTCCAATGCATGAAAGTGAAAAGTGAAAGTGAAGTCGCTCAGCCGTGTCCAACTCTTAGCAACCCCATGGACTGCAGCCTACCAGGCTCCTCCGTCCATGGGATTTTCCAGGCAAGAGTACTGGAGTGGGGTGCCATTGATGTATGGCAAAAACCATCACAATATTGTAAAGCAATTATCCTTTAATTCAGTTCAGTTCAGCTCAGTCGCTCAGTTGTGTCCGACTCTGTGACCCCATGGACTGTTGCACGCCAGGCCTCCCTGTCCATCACCAACTCCCAGAGCTTACTCAAACTCATGTCCATTGAGTCAGTGATGCCATCCAACCATCTCATCCTCTGTCGTCCCCTTCTCCTCCTGCTCTCAATCTTTCCCAGCATCTGGGTCTTTTCAAATGAGCCAGTTCTTCCCATCAGGTGGCCAACGTGTTGGAGTTTCAGCTTCAGCATCAGTCCTTCCAATGAATATTCAGGACTGATTTCCTTAGGCCAGACTGGTTGGATCTCCTTGCAGTCCAAGAGACTCTCAAGAGTCTTCTCCAACACCACAGTTCAAAAGCATCAATTCTTTGGTGCTCAGCATTCTTTATAGTCCAACTCTCACATCCATACATGACCACTGGAAAAACCATAGCTTTGACCACATGGACCTTTGTAGGTGGCCTGAATTTATCTGGGTTCACTGCCTACACCATCAATGCCCAGCTTTCCTCTGGCACTGTAGACTTGAGTCAAGAAGACTAGAAAGTCAGGATCTTGGAGGGAGAGTCCCCATGACAGTGTGTGTTTTGACTTCATCACTAATTCTCAAAAGCTAAATTTTAGGGAGCTTATCACATTTAGTCCTGCTCATTTCCAGTACTTGGAATGCTCCTCTTGCTTGTTTCTCTGCTCTTAGACAAGTGAGTGTACAACTTGGAGTCAGGCCCTGACCAAATGAATCCTTGTCGAGTCTGTCATCAGCCAAGGACTGGTGAACCCTGGGGCCCTGTTTCCCAAGAACACAATCCATGCGGGTTCTTGACCTGGAAAACAGCTTCCCCAGTCTGAACAGAGGCAGCTGACTGCTTGGTTCTTGGAAGCGCACATGAAAGCTGGGACGTGCACCCCCTTGGAGCAGGGTGTTCTTTGGGTTTAATGAAGTGGTGATGTGTCCATGACAGAGGTTGCAAGTTCAAGGCTGACATCACTCAGGTTCCACCCTCAGATAAGAAATCTAGGCCAGTGATTTGCTGGTTGCTTAACGGTACCAAGAGCTGCCTTAATGCAAGTCAAGCCTGGCAATGCCAGGCTCTTGATTTGGTTCAATTAATTATTTAGGGCCCAAAGTGGTTGCCCTTTCTAGTCCTAGTCCACATCGTATCTTTCGAGGGTCTTGGAGGGAATCTGTTTTCTTGTCTGGATGCTGAGGGCCAACCAGCACTTGCACAGGGACCTCAGGCTCCCGCCTCGTACTCTGTTTGTTTTGGAGCGGCATCAAGCCAGGCGGGATAGATTGCTCTACTTGAACTCTAAAGATGTCAGGCACACCCCCCGACCTTCCTCCCAGCCCCACAGCTCTGATAAGTGAGGAGACCTTGAGTTCAGAGACCCACAGACATACTTGGATGATTTTACACAAATCAGCGGGGCCATCTCCTGGCGAGCTCGGAGCAGCTCCGGAAGGGCCACCGGGCAGCGACGCAGGCATGGCCAATAGAACCAACATCTCTGCCCCGTACTACAGCTACGAATACTACCTGGACTACTTGGACCTCATGCCCGTGGATGAGAAGAAGCTGAGAGCCAATAAACGTGAGTCCTGAACTGGGGAAGCCAGCCGATCAGAGGCTGGGGGTTGGCGCAAATGGCTTTTCTCCATTCACTTATGAATCCCGGGATATCACGGGAAAGGCAGAATGGGACTCTGAACTCATAGACAGAAGGGAATGGAGGGTGTATCTATTATCTTCTGTAATAAGTTGAAAACTAGCCTCTTGAGAAACTAAGCCACTTTGGGGGCAGACTACACTGGTAAGACAGATTTCTCGATAGAGTTATGTTTGTCTAGGGCTCCAATAACTAGATGAGTTTCTTCAAACTGTAGATTTCGAGTTTTCTGTTGTCTCCATGTAGATGTGGGAGAGAGCTACTGTGTTCACTTCTAAGATGTGTGACTAATTCTTATTAAAAATACCCAGCGAGGCTTCATCTTCATGGTCTCAGGAAGGACCACCAGACAAGTTAACAGCCTTTTCTTCATCTTAATCTGCCCAGTCTTTATCTCTGAAGTAACTCAGTAGTTTCTCAATAATCTTCTCTGATTATTCCAGTTACTCAGACCAGATAACAAGTCAGATGAGGAAATGAGCATAAAAAACAAAATGAAAACAAAGTTCCGGGAACCCATCCTTTCTGCCTATCCTGAAGTCCCTCAGGTTTCAGGAACTTCACTACAATCACACATAATGTCTGTCAAAAATAAATGCGTCCTTAGAAAGAACACAATACTTCCCATATGAAAAGAAACAGTCTGTTACAAACCAGCTCAAAACTGAAATTCACATCACTGATATTATTTAATAAAAGGAGGCAGAGCCCTGGCAGGGTCCTTGGGGAAAGTCCTATAGAATGTCTGGTCAGGAAGTGTTCTGTTTCCTGTGTCATATCCACCTTCCAGAAGTGAAGGACTTCTGTTTCATGTTTGCTGAGGACTTCCTGTATTCCTGACACTGTAGCAAAACTTTTGGGGGGACAATAGATTTGGTGTGTTTTCTGATACAAGCTATATACCCATGAAATGAAAATGCAGTTTCTTCACATGTAACTCACAATATGGAAGACATAGAGTAATAGGGAGAAAATGGCAGATTTGAAATAAAAGCCCACTCACAGATATTATCAAAAGTTCAGAACTTCAAGATCCATGCTGACCTGGACAACATATAGATATGCATTCAGGAAGGACTTTTTAAAATGAGCACAAATTAAATAAAATTCTAGCTCGGCTTCTGACACCTCACTCATCACCTGGGCTCCAAAGTTGATCCCCGCTGCTTTGTGTTGGGAGGCTGTTTGCAACTTCAGGAGCTTAGAACACATGATCTCAATCTCCGCCCCTGCCCATTACCCACAGGTAATTTACATTTCTGGGGAAAATGGCTGGTGTTCTCTAAATTGTGTGTGGGGTTTGAGATGTTCTTTTTTTTTTTTTTTTGCACTTTGAACTAGAGTCGGACATTTACAACCTGGGGAACTAGATATGAGGTCAAATAAGTTCTTCCTCAAATTCCCAAACCCAATTACAATTATTTCAGTAAGGAATCTTGCCAGAGAGACCAGTCACTGTCCCCACCCTGGACAACCTAGATATTGAGGACTTTTGACACTCACAGGGAGAGGCCAGGCTCTGTGTCCCTCCTATGAAAAGTAAGTATCAATTGGTATTTTTATAGAAAGTATTCAAGTTATACATCTTAGGGGACTGGCTAAATAGCTCTTTCATATCTGCATACAGAGTATAGAAAACATGATATCTACAGTTTGAAGAAACCTACCCAGCTTACTGGAACTCCAAACAAATACATTAAACTCTATTAAATACATTTCAAGGGAATTCCCTGGTGGTCTAGTGGTTGGAACTGGGTGCTTTCACTGCCCAGGGTCCAGGGTTCAATTCCTGGTCAGAAATATAATAAGATCCCACAAGCCATGTGGTATGGCCAAAAATAAACAAACAAACAAATAAAAAAGTTTTAAGTCTCATTTATTGAGAAAAAAGGAAATCCATCTTAAAAGAATATTTTGTCTCAAAAGTATCTTAGAAAGATACAGTGTATCACAAAAGTGTCTTAGAAAGTTAATTCTAAATTTATCACAAAGGCTGCCAAATAGCATTTTATGCCCAAGTCCTAGGTATCAGGAATCTTTGATATCCACAGAGAGAGGTGCTCTTTCTGGGCCCCTTTACTCCTGTTTGTGTCTCACATATCCCAGGCTTCATGTCCTGATTTTTATTCTATTGTCTCTGGGAAAGAAATTTGGGGCTAGGCAAAACTCCATCCCCCGCTGGGGTGTTTGCACCTTGAATAGGTTAACTGTCTAGTTTTTGTTGTTTTTTTCTGGGTGACCAGCCATGGACCAGTGACTCTGTCGAGTCTAGGTACATGGACTCTAAGCCTGTTGGCTGTAATTCACATCTTAACTCTGCCACTTACTAGCTCTGTGTCTTGGGTAAGTAAGCTGGTGAGCCCAGGCCAGATTCAGGAGGAGGGAATTAGATGGGTTCCAGTGCAAGAAGGGTTAAAAATGGGAGGCAGAGGACTTCCCTGGAGGTCCAGTGGCTCAGACCTTGTGCTTCCAGGGCAGGGGGCAGGGGTTCACTCCCTGGGGAACTCAGATCCTGCATGCCGTGTGGCACAGCCAAAAATAAGCAAAACAACAAACTGGAGGCAGTCTTTTCAGTTCACCATAAACAAGAAAAATATGGCAGATGGCAAGATGTGCTCCAAAGAAAAATCAAATGGGAAAGGTGGCTAGGAGAGCGGGGACCCAAGGGTGGAAGAAGGCTGGTGAAGGCCTCACCTGTGGCCTGTGAAGAGATGAGAGATTAAGTCTTGACGATGTCTTGGGAAGGAACCTTTTAGGAACACCAAGGGCCAACGCTCTGAAGCAGAGGAGTGCCTGGTATATTCCAGGAATGACAAAGAGACTGCAGTGACTATTCCTTATATTTTGGGGAGCTACTTTTGAAAACTAACTTTTTCTCTTAAAATGGAAACCACCTTATTATTTCATAAGTCCACACAACCCATCCATCAACAGGAAAAAAAAAAAATAGAAATACGAGCTGCTGCTGCTGCTACATCTCTTCAGTCGTGTCCGACTCTGTGCGACCCCATAGACGGCAGGCCACCAGGCACCCCCACCCCCGTCCCTGGGATTCTCCAGGCAAGAAGACTGGAGTGGGTTGCCATTTCCTTCTTCAAAGCATAAAAGTGAAAAATGAAAGTGAGGTCGCTCAGTCGTGTCCGACTCTTAGTGACCCCATGGACTGTATATAGTCACTAGCAGTCTGTTAATGAAAGAAAGGAATGTCTTAAAACTCAGAATGGCACGAGGCCCCTCACCCATAAGATTCATTTTGGGATAATCTTGGCACCAAATGGTTCAACCTGGGCCATAAAATGATTAACTTGAATCTTGAAGAAGGGCAGACCACCATACAAATAGCTTCATTTACATAGATTAGGGGAACAATATCTGAGTATACCATACTGGTTTGTCAAGTAGGTTCTGAGCCAAGAGGCGGAACCGACTTGGAGACAGAGTCTGGCGTAAACGCATAGTACATTAGCATAGCTTAAGACAAACATTTCCATAAGAAAAAGGCCTTGGTTATCTCTAGGTTTGAGAATAGTTAACTTCAGGCGAAACCAGGTGTCCTTATGGCAACACAGTATTTTAAGAGAAACCTCCTTTTAAATTTGTACAGAGAAGGAAAAAATATCGCTAGTTTGTTTCCTCCTGCCGCTTAAGAGAGAGAAAAATGTCTGACACTTGCAGGCTATTTCCTCCCTTTGGAGACCCCTGGCCTTCCTGCCTGTTACCCTCTCACTCTGTTACTTGGGTTTGAAGGTAGAGGAAGGTAGGTGTGAGTCCAGGTGAGCTTGGACAGAGGTCAGCCACAGAAGGCAGGTGACCTCCGTTGCTGACAAATGCAACTTTCTCTCCTTGCCAGTTTCTCTGGGTTGGATCTCCATCCCAGTCAAACAAATCACAAACCGTCACGCCCCAGGTCTGTGCACATGAAAGACAGAAAGATGCCAGGAATGCTTTAGGGGGAGACAGAGAGGCAAAGCTCTCCCTCAGACCACCTCACTAGAAGGTCCCCTGGGGCAGCGGGTTGGCATGGTGAAGGCCAGATTGGGTTTGACTTATGTCAAGTTGAGAAAAAGACAAAAATAGAAGAAAAAAGTACCCAAGTTCATGTGTTAACCTAACAAGCAGGAAGGATTTTAAGATTTATGTGTTCATGCCCAGACGGTGGAATTTATTCCATCATGGTTGGACGGATAATTGGAAAGATCTCGGGATGCAGACACATTTTTATGAGCCTTCAACGCTGAGTTGAAGGCTGTGGGTTGCCCTTCCTCAGGGAAGGCTTGAAATCTGGTGTGTGATTCTGTTACAGGGACTTCACAAAGACTGTCACCCCTGTGATTTTCAGACATGGCCTCTGTTTCATGGAAATGTTAAGAATCTCCCTGTCAAAAAGTTGGAAAACAGAAATCTGTCTCCTGAGACCCTGCCTGAACAAACGGATTCCACATTTGATTCTGTTCCTTTTTCAGAGGCTAAGCTCTGGAGAAAAAAAAGACAATCTCATATTCCCATCTTACACTGACAATACAGATAATGTTAATACAATGAGTCTCCAAATACTGGTTGAATGCTCCCTTGCAGGGAGTGTGGAGGCGGACTGATTTCCCTTGGGTAGTGCCTGGCCTTACCTGGTATTATTTACCTCTTAGGTCAGTATGTCTTCTTCCTTTAATTACCAGTTAGAAAAAATTTGTCATAGCCCACACTGACTTCTGCTGAGGCACTGCCTCTGGCAGCTTCAATAATAAGGCAGTCTGTTCATCTGCTTCTCCAACAGCTGGGAGAAGAAGAACAAAAACACATCACTAACCAATCTCTTCTGAACAATCACTAGCCAATTTCTTCTGAACACAGTGAATAGACTTTAGGGTAAAGATTGATTTCTATAAATCTTCTCTCCTGGTCAGAGCAATCAAGTTCAAGTTGTTGTGGCTGTTCAGTCACTCAGTCGTGTCCAACTCTTTGCGACCCCATGGACTTCAGCATGCCAGGTTTCCCTGTCCTTCACCATTTCCCAGAGTTTGCTCAAACTCACGTCCATTGAGTCGATGATGCTATTCATCTCTTTCAGTCAGGTTACAACTTGTTCTTTTTTTCTGGTTGTACTGGGTCTTCATTGTGGCACTTAGTCGCAGCATGCAACTGGGCTTCTCTTGTTGAGGATCACGGGCTCTAGAGCACCCAGGCTCTCTGGTTCCGGTGGGCTTAGTAGCCCTGCAAGTATGTGGGATCTTAGTTCCCCAACCAGGGATCCAATGCACATCCCTTGCATTGAAAGGTGGATCCTTAACCACTGGACCACCAGGGAAGTCCCACAACTTTTATTATGATGTCTAAGCCTTCTGCAGATGGTCAGTTCCATGGGTGCAATGTAAGCAGCGAAAGCGATTTTTAAACAAAGATTGAGAATGTGATCTTGGAACAAATTTCCCATCAAGCTAGCCTCGTGTGGAGCTGTCATACTTGAATGAGTCCGTCATTCCTCAAAACCTGCTTGGTACTCGTCCTTTGGAACTGACTTTGGTGGCCCTGACACATTCTATGAAATGTCCACAGTGATACATTATGTATTTCTTTGGAAGGTGGATTTGCTTCTGGGAAACAGTTTAGAATCACCCATAAACCAATCAGGTGAATGAAATTAAGTGATTGGTACCATTTGGGTATTGAAAATAAGATATGATCTCAAGAAAAAAAAAGGATATGATCTCATAAAGTGGCAAGATTGGTGTGTGTGTGTGTGTGTGTGTGTATCCTTGAAGGTAATTCCAAAAGTATAATTTATAAATGTTTGATCAATATAGGTATTTTAGAAAATTTACCTAACTCTACAGTAGAGAGGGCTTCCCTCGGAGCTCAGTCGGTAAAGAATCTGCCTGCCATGCAGGAGACCTGAGTTCAATTCCTGGGTCAAGAAGATCCCCTGGAGAAGGAAATGGCAACCCACTCCAGTATTCTTGCCTGGAGAATTCCATGGACAGAGGAGCCCGGCAGGCTCTAGTCCGCGGTGTCTGAAGAGTCTGACACGACTTAGCAACCAAACCACCACCACCACCACAGTAGAGAGAGGATGATTATTTTGAAAGTCAGCATTTATTTGGAATTGTCAGTTTTGGTATGTTCATTTAAGAAGTCATTTATTGATTTTTGTCCAGATTCAGTGGAGAAAATTGGTTACATTAATGGAATACCAGATAAAACAGACTGATTTCTCTCTCATGTAAAAGTTTTCAGGGCAGGGTGGTAGGTCAGCTCCATGAAGTCTTCAAGGACTGGCTTTGTTTCAGCTCACACCTCTGCCATCCCTGGGATGTGTCCTCACCATCATGTTCCAATCCTGGCTATAGCCATCACATCCATGTTCTGGGCAGCAAAACGGAGTAAGGGGATACAAAGGGATGCATGTGTTAGAAATCTAGCCATCTCCGCAGGATTCCTAGAAGCCGGCTTGCAAATGCTCCATTCACATCTCATTGGCCAGAACCTTGTCACATGACCATACTAACTGAAAGGGAGGCTGGGAAATATAGTCTTTATCTCAGGCAGCCATGTGCCTAGCTACAGGAGGAGTTCTATTACTATGGAAGCAGGTGAAGGATTGACAAGAACAATTACCTTTACTCATAGCTTACGTTTTAGGGAGCTTGAAGGAAGCAGCGACATCACTTGCCACAAAACACTCTTAACAGAAATAATGATTTTAATTCTGTGTACAGATCATTTCACAACCATTAAATGAGGAAATCCTGCCATGGGCATTACATATGCATGTTATTTAATTTGCATAACAGCCTATATAACACACGCTATTATCCCCATTTAACTGATGAGGAAACAGATTTAGAGATGTAAAAATCTCAGATGGCTTGAGATCACAAAGCTTGGAAATAGTCAAGTCAGAATTTGAACTCAAAATTGACCTCCTCCAGGGTCTAGGCTCTTAACCCCATTTTTATCCCCCAGGAAGGGAAAAATCTTGCTGTTAACTTTCTCCTGGGACTCTAGAGAAGAGGGAAGGGAAGAGGAGTTTTCCATGACTGAACCAGTTTCATTGTCAAGCCAGTCTGGTGCTCTTTGTTGTAAAGACAAACTCAACGGTTGTTTAAACTGTTCCCACCCTGGAGAATGACAGCTCTTGTCCTTGTAACAAAATGTTCTTTCCAAGCACTTAGGCTGACCCTTCAGGAGGAAGAGGGAAAAACCCTATTTTCTTGGCTGCCGTTTTCAAAAGCACATGATGAAAGAGAACACCGTGCAGGAAACGGCTGGTGTCTGCTGTTCGCTCTTTTGGTCTGACAAAATTAAAATTTCACTTCTCGGAAGACTCTGTGTTCTGGAAGAGGTATCATCTCATTTCCTGCTCAGCATCTGGAGATAATGACCAAGGGCTAGGACAGACAGAGTGAGCCTGGGAGAGGGGAAAGGGCGTCTCAACTGCTCAGTTTCTGATGATGTTTTCTTTGAGGCTCTGATGGAACTTATCTAGGTACCAAAGATCTCAAATCCTGCATTGTTTTTTTTTTTTTTTTTTTCTTAATGAAAGAAGAAGAGCATTAGTGTCTGCAGAAATCTGAAACTTCCTTAAACATTAGAACTCCCAAACCAAATTTTCTGAGAACATATATACTCTTATACTCTGAGGGTTAGACGACAAATTGTGACTCTTTAGGACAGAGTTGAATTAAAGCAGGTTCTGGGGAATAATACACAGTGAACAGGCAAGGAACACTTCGAAAGTCAGAGGCTTCTTTTGATTGACATATACACACTACTATACATAAAATGGAAAACTAATAAAGACCTACTGTATACAGCAAAGGGAAATCTACTCAATACTCTGTAATGGCCTATATAGGAAAAGAATTTAAGAAACAGTGTATATCGTGTCTGACTCTTTGCGACACCATGGACTGTAGCCCGCCAGGCTCCTCTGTCCTTGGAATTCTCCAGACAAGAATACTGGAGTGTATAGCCGTTCCCTTTTCCAGGAGATCTTCCCAACCCAGGGACTGAACCCAGGTCTCCTGCATTGCAGGTGGATTCTTCACCAGCTGAGCCACCAGGGAAGCCATGTGTATATGTATGTATGTATATAAGTATATATATATATAGAGAGAGAGAGAGCGAGAGCGATGACTCACTTTGCTGTACACCTGAAACTAACACATTTGGCTATGTTAGGAGCTTGCTTTGTTTGGGTTTTTATAGCTTTTTTGCTTTCTGGAAGACAAGATGTTCCAGGCTCATTTTGTAGATTTCTTATCCCAGATCGTGGATTTTTAAAAATTAAAAAAAAAGCTTAGTACAGACAGCAGCAACCTCATTTCCTGTTTCCCAGGAGCCCGTACATCCCCTTTAACAGTGTGATGCTGCAGGGCAGGCCAGCCATTTCTCAGATCAGGGACAGAAAGCAGAGAGGGTGTGAGTCAGCCTGAGGGGCTCTGCTGTCCTTGCCTCTCTGCAGTGTGAGTGCCAACTTGCTGATACATTTCAAGGTGGTGGAGTCCATGAGGCCTTTTGCCAATACTGCATCTTTTCCTTGTTACCTGTTTTTGACACTTTTAGGATTTAAAATCAACTCATAAGATTTTAGTTTCTCCCTCTAGCTGTCTTGGGTCATAGAGGCAGAGGCAACAGTTTTACTCAATGACTACTATTTACCCCATACATCTCTAATCATTTATCCATTCAGTTAGTTATTTGTTGATTTATTTACCTATTTATTAGCACTTTTTAACCTGAATACATCACGGAAATCTTGTTTGTTTGAACAGGAGGCAGGGCAGGACTAGTGCTGGTGGTTGTAGCAGGAGTGTCGAGGAGGATGCTGGTGGACAGATGCAGAACCCTAAAGGGGGTCAGCGATTTCTGGTGGGCAAGGTTGGCCTCCTTGGGATCCTTAACAGCCCCCCGCAAAGCCTGACTTGCATAAGCGCTTACTACATGCCTGTTGATTACCGTCCTTCAGTGGCTTTCTTGGGTCATACACGTAGGTGCCTAGCATATCTCAGTCTGGGGCATCTTGTCCTGGGGGCAAGAGTGTGTCTGGGATAAGATACTTGCAGACACTAATTATGAACCCAGTATGCTTCCCTGGTGGCTCAGTGGTAAAGAATCTGCCCACAATGCAGATGTGGGCTTGATCCCTGGGTCAGGAAGATCCTCTGGAGAAGGCCCATGGACAGAGGATCCTGGTGGGTTACAGTCCATGGGGTCACACAGAGTTGGACGCGACTTAGCTACTAAAACAATAACTCTGGGCCCAGAGCCATAGAAACAAACAAGAGAAACAAACACATTCCTACAGTTCCCTAGCAACTTGCTGAATGTTTTGACCCAGAGCCCTGGATAAAGGTACCTCCAAACGGCCAGGTTCCACCAGGTTCTACCAGGGCCCCGAAGAGGCTGAGCATCTTTCCTGATTTTCCTGCGTGTTTTCACCTCCAGCCACTGATAGAGCCAGAGTGGTGGCTGCAATGGTGCTTTTTCCTCCTGCCACAGCTCCCCAGCTGGCCCTGTGCCCCAAAAAGAGAGGGACCATGTCCTTTCACCTCCCGCAGCCTGGCCGGGCAGCCTTGGGTGACATCTCCACAGCCTGGCCCTCCCCGGAGCAGGTTAGGAGCATTTTCTGGTGCATATCATTTTTCTAAGTCTCTGATCTTGGGGTCTTTGAAGCGGTCCCCAACTGAGCTGATTGCAGAAGGCTCTTGGTAGGGGCTGCAGTCCTCACAGGAGAGAGGAGGCTGTCATGCCACATGAAATAGCTCACAGCACTTTCTTCTCCTTCCTGGGAGGAAGGAAGAGGGGAAAACCCACTCTGAGCAACAAAAGCAGCCAAAAAATCAAGTCCGGGGTCGGGGGTGGTGGTGGTGGCATGGGAACCCAGTTTCATTTACTGTTTTCCCCTCAGTCATCACCCTAAACTGACCCAGTGACTAGTCTCTCTGGGAAAAAAGCCAAGTCCCTGCTGCCTCTTTCTTTCCCAAGGTTTTCAGTATTATTTAATTGTTATTATTATTTTGGCTGTGCTGGGTCTTTGCTGTGGCGCAACGCTCTCTACTTCTGGAGCAGGCTTGGCTGCCCTGTGGCACGTGGGATCTTAGTTCCCTGCCCAGGGATTGTACCCATATACCCTGCATTGGGTGTTGCTAGTGGTAAAGAACTGCCCGCCAAGGCAGGAGACCTATGAAACAGGTTCGATCTCTGGGTTGGGAAGATCCCCTGGAGGAGGGCATGGCACCCCACTCCAGCATCCTTGCCTGGAGAATCCCCACAGACAGAGGAGCCAGAAGGGCCACAGTCTATGGGGTCACACAGAGTCAGACACGACTGAAGCGACTCAGCACACAGGGATGTACACGGTGCACTGGAATGCAGATTCTTAACCACTGGACCAACAGGGAATCCCTCAAGGTGGTTATTGACGGGAAAATCTTCTCACTGGCCACTTACTGAGAAGGGTCTCTCCCAGAGCCCCAGTTCCGCAGCACGTGGGGACCGTGGGGCACGTGAGCTCACACTGACGTCGACGTGTATGTCCCCACCCACAGATTCGATCGTCATCGCCTTCTGGGTGAGCCTGGCAGCTTTCGTGGTTTTTCTCTTCCTCATCCTTCTCTACATGTCCTGGTCAGGCTCTCCACAGACAAGGTAAGGACGGGGGTGTGTGGTAAACAGGGGCCACTATGTCCAAGGCAGAATACTCTTTGGCCATGAAAAGGAATAAAGCCTTTTGATTCGTGCTACCTGGATGAACCTCAGAAACATCGTGCTACGTGAAGGAAGCCAGACACGAAAGGCCACACACTGTGTGACTCCGTTGATGTGAAATGTGGCAGAAGAGACAAACTCATAGACAGAAGATTTAGTGGTTGCCCAGGGCTGGGGAGAAGCAAAGGAAGGTGACTGCTCAGGGGTAGGGGGTTTCTTTCAACGATCGTGGTAATGGTCTCACTGCTCAGGGAACATACTAAAGATGGCTGGATTTTACATTTTAGCTTCGTTATGTATAGAACGTACCTCCATTAAGCTGCTGCAGATAATGAAGCCAAGGTGACCCTGTGCCAATCAGGTCACCAGTTCACCAGGAAAGCGAAGACCCTCATCTACGGCCACCTTCTGTTGTCAGATGCCTACTGTGTATCTCTGTGGTTCAACTGGAGGCAACCCACGCATTCCAAGCAGTAATTAGAGCTGAGCTCATTAGACGTTCACTCTCCTGTGTTCATGCAGTTGGCCTCCCACACTCAATTTTCCTCTGGCTTAATCCACCCAAGATAGCCACCGCTGTCCTAAGAATGATGCTTCCAAGGGGCTCTATACCACCGGTCTCCCTGCCATAGCTGATGGGACCAGGGATGGGTAACTAACCCAGAGAGGGTGACTGAGGGCTAGCCATTGCCCTTGGAAATGTGTGGCCTGGCAGGACAATAGCTGGGCTCAGGAGGCACTGGCGTGTCCAGAGGAAGACCTGGGGGGCGGGGGTGGGGGCGGAGGGCTGGGCCCCTATTCTGGACCAAGTCGTGGGGAGTGGGAACCAGGAGTCGGCACAGGAAGCTGGGGGCAGGGACAGGTGAGCAGAGCTGTTCTGAGAGGAAGGGAAGAGGAGTCTCCAAGCCTCTGAGGGAACCAGAGGGCAGCCCCTGTGCCTGGGGGTGGGGTGGGGGCTCACGGCCAGACTCCTGAGGCTCTGAAGATGCACAGGCTTGCCTCGGTGGGGGTGGGGGGCTCTATTTCTTCTAGCCCCTCCCCAACCCGCCCAGCCACAGTGTCTCACCCACCAGGTCTTTCAGGGCCCCTCGGTTGCAAGTGGGAGGCATGGGAGGCGGGGACCAGGTCTGGAGCAGCAAGGAGACCTAGTCCTTCAGCTTTCAGAGCTTACACTGAAGCTAAGCAGGTTCTCACCCTCAAGAGACATCCTGACAAACCAGCCAAAGAAATCGCCTCTGTCTTCTACTCTTCTGAGGTGACCTGGAGCCAGCCCTGTGCTAAGGACTGCCAGCCCCTGTCCCAGCAGAAGGTTCCAAGGTCCAGTGGGCACGTGGGGGTCTCTCCCATCTCCTGAGCTACTGTTCCCCACTCCCCACCCCTGACCGGCCACGTGGCTTGCTAAACAAAACACTCTCCAGGGACTTTGTGACAGACAAGGAATGCTCCCTGTTGTAGCCACGCATTCCCAGAAAAAAACTCACTCAGAAGGACAATGCAGATAGTGGAGTGCAGTTTATTATACCCACGGGCCCAAGGCAGAGTCTCCTTTTAGCCAAGGACCCCCATCAGTTTTTGTGAAAACTTTATATACCTTAAGTGTACGTGCCCAAACCCACTTCCCCAAATTCCCTGAAACTAGACTGAACAAAGGAAAAGAAAGATACAATCAAAGTTAACCTGTGATTCATATGCCTTAAGCCTAGGTAGTTAACAGTGGACAATTATCAATAGGCCTGTGGTCATACCCCAATAAGCATAATAGAATGTATGATTCTATTCAGTTACACAGATAATTAGGGTATTCTTTTAGGCGATGGAGAGCCCTGGGGCTCTTCCTTCTGGGGGCCTGGTTTCCCATAGATACTGAGCATATAGCTCAAAGTCCACAGTCAGGCCCACTATGGGAGTCCTGCTTTCAAGATAGAGCCTGTTCTGTTTCCTCCTTCACTCGGGGAGGGCCAAGGGGTCCTAAGTTAGATTTGAGAAAGAGAATAGTGAGTTGCTTCCCAAAGAGGCATTCTTCCCATGCTGAAACAAAACAAAAACTATTTAACAAAAAAGATCATGCTAGTGTCGTCTGAGGCCCTCTGGAAGGTGGCAGTGCTTCCCTGCGCGTCCCTTCCTGACCCTCTTCATTCACGTTACAGTTGTAACCACGTGTGGCCCAGTTCTCTAGCTTAGACACCTATCAATTCATGGTCTCCTCTCACCCTGATGCCACGAGGCAGTTGTTACTGTCATCCCATTTCACTGATGGAACCGAAGGCAGGCGGACTGCCCACTGCCACGGCACCTCAAGGGCAGGAGGGTCCATCCAGGGAGAACGTGTCTCTGGCTGAGACACAAGACGAGCTGCACTCAACCACATGGGTGGACGGAAGATCGACCAGATCCCCCTCCATCTCCCTGCCTCCCAGCTGTGAATGGACACACCAGGTCGGAGGGAAAGTCCCAAGGTCAAGGTTACCATTGAGCACTTCTCTCTTCTATTTCTCCACCGACGTAACCTCGGTGAGCCAAGCTGACCCCCACCCCACCCCCGGGCCTGCTCCCCTGGCAGAGGGGCTCTGGCCTGGGGAGAACCTCCTCCTTAGGCTTTGGCCAGGCAGGAAGTCCCCAGGAAGGACCCTTCCTTTGGCGGCTTGGACGTCTTCTCCCATCTGCTCTGTCCACAGGAACGCCACTCAGCAGCCCCCAACATGTTCCTGGAATCTTGGCCTCAACCTCCCGCTCTGCATCTGGAGGCAACCCAGCACCCCAGGGCCCCACCGAGCTCAGTCGAGGAACCAGACGCCGGAGCATCCTGGCTGTCCAGCGGCTACAACGAGAGAGCCCCTCAACTTCAGTGCCCCAGGGACCATCCTGCTCTCCTCTGGGAACTAGCCCTTGGTGGGGACCCACAGGGCACCAGCTGACGTCAGCAACACGCCCAGTGAGCCTCCCCTGCAGACAGAACCTCTCGATGGGAGCACCAACACCCCAAACCCAGGTGCCCTCTGAAAGCCTGTTTATGTAACAAGATGGGCAAGTGGGTCAAGAATGACTCCACCAGAGGGCATGTGTATGCATTGATCTTGGGCTGGCAGCCAGGCCCAGCCAACCGAGGGAAATAGGCACAAATACTGCTCCTTTTTATTTAGTGCACTCACTGCTTATGCTTGCGTTGAGGACAGAAAAATAAAATACATATGAATGAAGATGAAAATATATTTACTAATCTTTACTATGTCACCTTTTAGTTTCAGCTACTACTTCTGCAATATTCTTTTTATAAATGACTCTCAGTTCACATGGCTGATCTGTACCTTTTTTAGGGCACCCGTGAAGGGCCTGCCAGGTTCCCCTCCACCCCTCCACAGCGCCTGCCCAGCCAGGCTCGCTGACTGTGGTCAAGGGACCCAAGCCACACCTTCCATGCAGCCGGGTCCAGCAGGCAGGGCCTGAGCCCAACTGGCAGGAGGGTCCCGTGCTGGGTGTAACTTCATGTGACCTGAGACCCCCGAAGGACCTAGTTCTCTAGGGCCTGAGCTTCCTCCGGGCAAATTGTCTGGAGCCAGCATCACACCATGAAGCCCACAAACCTCACCCCACCCCATCTCATGTGACTAAAAAATATTTCTGCCAGGTTAGGGCCAGGCTTGGCCAGCCAGACCCAGGGGCAGTGGGTTAGAAGGGAAGATGGGGGAAGGGACAATGATGGGCTCCAGAGATACACAGAGGGAGAAAGGACCACATGGCCTTTCCAACTTGAATCTAAACATAGCGTTCTGGCTTCAGAATATCCTAAGAACACCACTGTGGGCATTTTGTAGGGGAAGGAACAGGAGAAGTGAACACTCCTTGCCTTCTAGATGATCAGCCCAACTTGTAGGAAGGGGATAAATGCACAGAGCATTACTCCTGTCTCGGTAAGAACCTTCAGTCAGTCAGTCAGTTCAGTCGCTCAGTCGTGTCTGACTCTTTGCGACCCCATGAACAGAAGCACACCAGGCCTCCCTGTCCATCACCAACTCCTGGAGTCCAGCCAAACCCATGTCCATTGAGTCGGTGATGCCATCCAACCATCTCATCTTCTGTCGTCCCCTTCTCCTCCTGCCCTCAATCCCTCCCAGCATCAGGGTATTTCCCAATGAGTCAGCTCTTCCCATCAGGTGGCCAAAGTATTGGAGTTTCAGCTTCAACATTAGTCCTTCCAATGAACACCCAGGACTGACTTCTTTAGGATGGACTGGTTGGATCTCCTTGCTGTTCAAGGGACTGTCAAGAGTCTTCTCCAATACCACAGTTCAAAAGTATCAATTCTTCGGCGCTCAGCTTTTTCTTTATAGTCCAAATCTCACATCCATACATGACCACTTGAAAAACCATAGCCTTGACTAGACAGACCTTTGTTGACAAAGTAATGTCTCTCTGCTTTTCAATATGCTGTCTAAGTTGGTCATAACTTTCCTTCCAAGGAGTAAACATCTTCTAATTTCATGGCTGCAATCACCATCTGCAGTGATTTTGGAGGCAAGAAAAATAAAGTCAGCCACTGTTTCCACTGTTTCCCCATCGATTTCCCATTAAGTGATGGGATCAGATGCCATGATCTTAGTTTTTCTGAATGTTGAGTTTTAAGCCAACTTTTTCACTCTGCTCTTTCACTTTCATCAAGAGGCTCTTTAGTTCTTCTTCACCTTCTGCCATAAGGGTGGTGTCATCTGCATATCTGAGGTTATTGATATTTCTCCTGGCAATCTTGATTCCAGCTTGTGCTTCCTCCAGCCCAGCATTTCTCATGATGTACTCTGCATATAAGTTAAATGAGCAGGGTAACAATATACAGCCTTGATGAACTCCTTTTCCTATTTGGAACCAGTCTGTTGTTCCATGTCCAGTTCTAACTGTTGCTTCTTGACCTGCATACAGGTTTCTCAAGAGGCAGGTCAGGTGGTCTGGTGTTCCCACCTTTCAAAATTTTCCACAGTTTATTGTGATCCACACAGTCAAAGGCTTTGGCATAGTCAATAAAGCAGAAATAGATGTTTTTCTGGAACTCTCTTGCTTTTTTGATGATCCAGCGGATGTTGGCAATTTGATCTCTGGTTCCTCTGCCTTTTCTAAAACCAGCTTGAATATCTGGAAGTTCATGGTTCACGTACTGCTGGAGCTTGGCTTGGAGAATTTTGAGAATTACTTTACTAGCATGTGAGATGAGTGCAATTGTGTGGTAGTTTGAGCATTCTTTGGCATTGCCTTTCTTTGGGTTTGGAATGAAAATTGACCTTTTCCAGTCCCGTGGCCACTGCTGAGTTTTCCAAATTTGCTGGCATATTGAGTGCAGCAACTTTCACAGCATTATCTTTCAGGATTTGAAATAGCTCAACTGGGATTCCATCACCTCCATTAGCTTTGTTTGTAGTGATGCTAAGGCCCACTTGACTTCACATTCCAGGATGTCTGGCTCTAGGTGAGTGATCACACCATCATGATTATCTGGGTCGTGAAGATCTTTTTTGTACAGTTCTTCTGTGTATTCTTGCCACCTCTTCTTAATATCAGCTGCTTCTGTTAGTTAAGAACCTTAAGTCATTATATAAAAATAAAAACACCAAAGAGTCTAAACAACACTGGAGGGAAACAAAGGTATAAGTGCTTAAGCTGGAACCAAGCCATTCCCAGGGCTATAAACGTCATGTGGTTAGTTGCTCAGTTGTGTCCGACTGTGCACCCCATAGACTGTAGCCCACTGGGCACCGGGCTCCTCTGTCCGTGGTGATTCTCCAGGCAAGAATACTGGAGTGCGTTGCCATGACCTTCTCCAGGTGATAAATGCCGTTAGGGTAAATAAACAGCCACCTCCCCAGTGACAGACCGGGAATGCTGTGTGCCGACGTGGCACAATGGTACGTGCAGAGCTTCAAAGGAACAGCACCGAGTTTTACCTGGCATGAAATGCATGAAATTTCATATTCAATGTTTGTCAGCTACAATATCAATTTATACAGGAATCTTAAAAGTCAAATCCTGACTTCTAAAATACAGGTTTCTGTAGAACAAAAATAGTCTGTGCTTCAGTCAATAAAAACGAAACACCAAATCTAACAAAAATAGACATTTATTAACAAGTTATAAAATTCAAAGTCCTTGCTTTCAAATGGAATTTTTAAAAATATAAAGCAGTCTTTTCCAAGCAGAAGACAAAATAGTTTTATACTTTAAGAATTTAGTACAACATCCTTTTATTTAGTAAAATACCTTTAACACAATACTGGAAAGGTTTATTTATTCAAAAAGTTACACAAAGCTTTGCTGTGACTTCTTATGAAGAGGAAACTTGAAACATCTCTCTTCATGCAACTGTGTCTCGTATACTTTTAGACATTTCAACTTTAGCGTTACCTCAGTTTGAGGTATTTCTCTGAGGAACAACAAGCACCTCAGAGGAAGGGTCTTCCCTGACCAGGGCTCGTGGGCCCAGGGCCACCCAGGCCCACTGTAACCCTGACCTCTCTGCATACACGGTCCCTTGAGCTTCTTTTGTATCAGTCACCTAGAGAAGCCAACATTTCCTGTCAGAACAGCAGGTCGACACGCACAGCCTGCGTCTCACAGGCCTTCCATGGAAACCCCTGACTCAACCGGACTCCTGAAACCTGGAGCCGGAGGTGCCAGCCGCAGGAGTCAGATGTCAGGGACCGTGGCCGCGATGTCCCTACAGAGCCGGACGATGGCCTCCTCGTTGCCCCCTCCCGAGTCCTCCGCGGTGTCGAGGACCATCCGGACGTGGCTCAGGAGGGTGTCTGGCCGCTGGGCCCCCAGCCAGATGTCCTTAATGTACAGAGATACCAGGAACGCGGCGGCGGCTGAGGAAGGGACAACGAGACCGTTAGGACGCAAGCCGGTCAGCTGGGAAGGAGCCGCCCACCCCACGCACGGTGACCCGGGGCTTGCTCGGCCCCAGGTGGCAACCTGCGGTGAGCGTGTGGATACGTTAGTCCTGCCTGTACTCAACCGCTGGGTTCATCTTTCCTGTTCGTTTTAAAACCTCTCTTTTCTCACGTGATGACTGTGTGTTGAATGTAAGCCTCTTCCTTGGTGCTGACCCACCCAGGCCAAGAACCACAACTGAAGTTTGGCAGGGGTGGCCCTTGGGCCACAGGCACAGACAAGAAGGTTTGCAGGCCAGGGGAGACAGCAGGGCTCCCTGCGACCAGGTGAGCTCACCTGCCGGGCTGTGGCCCCGCCCAGTCTCCGGCCCCCTCCAGCCCTCCCTGAAGGGCCAACCCTCCTGACAGCGGAGGAGCCCCCTGCACATGCCCACAGCCTCCCTGCTATCCTCTTACGGTCTTTGCCGGTGCCTCATCCACACAGGCACACCTGTATCGTGTGCTAGGTCGCTCAGTCGTGTCTGACTCTGCAACCCCATGGACTGTCACCTCCTGGGCTCCTCTGTCTGTGGGGATTCCCCAGGCGAGAATGCTGGGGTGGGTTGCCCTGCCCACCTCTGGGGGATGTTCCCCACTCAGGGATCGAACCTGCATCTCTCACGTCTCCTGCACTGGCAGGCAGGTTCTTCACTGCTAACACCACTGGGGAAGCCCCCACACCTTTATCAAGCACCCACTAAATGCCGCGCATATGAACTATGACTTGGGTGCCTGTATGTGCAAGTGTGTGTGCTTGTGACCATGAGGTGCAACCTAATTCTCTGTGTGAGATAACAGTAGGAAGTTAGAAAGCCACGCAGCGTCCCCAGGGGTACACAAGGCCGCCCGGAGGGCGTTCCTCTCCACTGTTTCCCCTTCGATCAAGGTCTCACCTGAAGGCAGAGGTGGGGCCTCCCCCCCCCCCCCCCCACACACACACACACTCAGGACCCAGAAGGCTGACTCTCTGTGCTCTACAGACCCGGGCTGAGGGCCGTCCTCCCCACAAGGCTTCACTGACAGCACCCGCAGGCTGTGAGAACGGGAAGTGCTCTCGGCCCCAGGCCCACCCCGCGCAGTCTGCAGTCTCCGAGCCCAGCCCCCCACGTTACCTCGTGTGTCCGCATCCTCCTCGGCGTCCAGGGAGGAGAGGTGGACGGTCTCGAGCACCGGCTGGAGGGGGATCCCCGCGGTGCCCCGGGCCGCCACCAGGCACAGCAGGACGGCGTTGAAGAGGCCGGCCAAGCGGTCCTCTGATCCCGCCGGCTCCACAGCACCGCAGAACCGGCTGTACAGGCGGAACAGGCTGCTCGTCACGGTGCCATCGCGGAGAAGCTCAGCCACCACCGCCGGCTGTGGCAGGACGTGGCTCTTGAGCCAGCCCAGGAGGCCCGCCGCGTCCGCCCGGCCAAGGGTACTCCTGGCTGCGGAGCGCAGCACCCAGCCGGCTACCAGGGAGGCGACGGCACCCACGGGGCCCGGGTCTTCGCGCTCCGGGTCGGCGCTGGGGAACTCGGGTGCCCAGTGGGTCAGGATGGACCTCAGGAGGCCGCTGCACGCCTCCAGGGCGGACGCCGGCAGCTCGGGGTCGGCCGCCTCCTCCGCCTCGCCAGGTCTCCGCTTCCGGGCCCGCATGCCTTTGGCTCGGGCTGGCGCGCTGGGCTTGTTCTTCTCCTTGAGCATCTCTGTTACCCGCACACACAGAGAAAAAGAGAAAAGGCATCAGACTGCTGTTCCCCCCTTCCCCGTCCCCACAGAGATGCAGAGGGTGGGGCATCCACGCAGGGGAGGGCACAGCTCAGAGCTGGGTTCCCATAGGACGCACCCAGCCTGGAGCTCGGGCAGGGTCAGTGTTTCCCTGTGACCGTCATCACCGCTATTGTAACAGCTGAGCACAGGGGGGCGGGAGCTGGGGCCCCATCTCCCTTGAGTGCTATGAAGACACACAGACCCTGTCTCTAAGCCTTGGCAGCTGTGGACATGCTGCTCAGAGGTGGGGGGGAGACGCCAGCTGCTCTGGGGGGGTGGGGAGGGCAGCAAGCATGCCTGGGGAGTGAGAGATGAGACAGAACCACGCAGCGGACACTCACTCAGCAGCTCCCGGACTTGGCACTTTTCCGTGGCAGCCCTCAGGTCCTCCTGGAGCCGGACGTCTCTCTCGATGAGGCTCCACTTGTGCAGGAGCACAAGGACATCCCGGGTGGACAGCACCGTGGCGTTCATGGTCAGACGGTTCATGTCCTTGAAGGCCTGCAGCACGGTGGCCCGGTACCTCAGGACCGAGTCGAGTGCCCCGAAGAAGCCGGTCAGCTGGGCGGAGGCCAAGGTGGGCCTGTGGGGGGAGTCCACAATCCCAGGCTGGGCGAGGCCGCCTTGTTGTCTGCAGCCCAGGACCTCGGTGGCCGGGCAGCAGACAAGCCACAGACTTGAGGTGCCGACGGCCCACCCACAGCTCAGGCAGCCCTTTCCAACAGACCAGGGCATGGAGCCCAGCACCTCCCCAGGGGAGGAGGACAGGGGACCAGGGTCCGACCTCCACCCTGGAGGCACAGAAAGTTCTCTGGAAACTGGGAGAGGGTCAGGGTGCCAGCTGCCCTGCTAACAACTCCAGGACCACTGGATCCTCTCCAATTCAGGAACTAAAGGCCAAGAAAAGCTCTGGGATAGCAACACTCATGGCCAAACCTAACGGAGGGCAGTGGAAGGATATATATTCCTCCAAGTTCTAAGGAATTTAAAATTCCAAACTGTCTGCTCTAACCGTTTTCACATTTATTGATACAGTTGTTATTCTGAATTACAACCAGTTTTCAGAGACCAATGTGTCTTTGGTGGTGGTTTGGTTGCAAGGTCGTGTCCGATTCTTTGTGACCCCCATGGACTGTAGCCTGCCCGGCTCCTGTGTCCATGGAATTTCCCAGGCAAGAATGCTGGAGTAGGCTGCCATGCGTCTTTGGACAACTGTAAAATAAAGACCCTGATGCTGTGAAAAACTGAAGGCAGGAGAAGGGGATGACAGAGGATAAGATGGTTGGATGGCATCACTGACTCAACAGATATGAGTTTGAGTAAACTCTGGGAGTTGGTGATGGGAGAGGGAAGCCTGGCGTGCTGCAGTCCATGCGGTCACAAAGAGTTGGACACGACTGAGGGACTGAACTGAACTGAAAATAAGAAACATGGCTACCCAGCGTGGATTCAATAGCTGATTTCAGAACAACAGAAAATGAAATGCCCTATTCTTTATCAAGGTTTTCACTCTGAGATGACAATCCATTTGCTATCCATTGTCTAGTTCCAATCAGCACACCTCTGTTCCCACATCAGAAGTATGAAGACATGGTGTATTTTCTCTAACACAGTAGAATCTGACAAGCGCTGAGTTCTCCTGAGGAAACCAAGTGTGTAATTCCAAGGGGAAAACAATGAAATTTTCCAGGAAATTCATGGCTGAAAGGGAGCCTGTGCAGGCTAATACAGGTGGAGGTGAGTCTGGGAACAGCTTAACTTTCTTAGGTTTAAAATCACGGAAAACATGTTCTTTCTACAAAACATCATTTTGAGTGTTTGAATCCAAATATCCAAGTAGATGGTTTGCCTGCTAAAAATGATCTGGCGTGACAGGCTGCAGGTTTTCTGAGTGTGTTAAGTTCTCCTGGTCTGGAAAGGAACCTCGAAAGTCTAACTGTTAAAGAGGAGCAGCGGAAATGGTGTCCTGAGGTCACCACAAGGACCACAGGCCTGGCCCAGAGCCCACCTGTGGAGCCGGGACCCAGGGGAGGGGCTCACCTCAGGTGCTTCGTGAGCACAAGGAGAATGTAGAGGAACTCGTCCACCAGGTGCAGGGCCAGCAGCTTCGGGGGCTCCTGGGAGCCAGGCTTGCAGGGAGGCTGTGCCCCGGCCTCCACTTCTCTGTTGCCCAGCGTGGTCACCCACAGTGTGTGCAGCAGGGAGATGAGGTTGGAAAGCAGCTCGGTCTCCAGAAACCTGAAGCCAAATATGGGGAGAGTCAGCTCTCTGTCACACCCTCTCCTCCCATCTCCTGGAGGGGTGGGCGGGAACCAGGGAGGAGACGGTGATGGTGGTGGCCACCCCAAGGGGCTGGCTTCTTCCCCAGCCTCCAACCCTTTTATGCGCTCACTCAGCCACTGCAGTCCCGGACAGGCATAGCACCTAAGGCAAGACAGGGTGTCTGCTACAAAAGCAGCTCCATCCCAGGGCGCAACCCTCCTTTCTCACCAGAAACTTTCTGGTGAAAGAAACTTTCTCACCAACCCTCCTTTCTCCCCAGTCCCATCTAAGAGATACTCCAGAGCCTCTGTGGCACGGAAGGGAGAGCCTCCCTGCCCATGAGAACAACCCACTCTGAAGCACAGAGGTAACAGCCAGGAGCAGACAATCAGCCAGTGCAGCCTTTGGAGAGAAGATACTACTTTCTTTAGGAGAAAAAATTTTAAATTCTTTAAAAAAATGCACAAAAGAAGAAAGAAAGAAAAAAAAGACAGGGGGGCAAAGAGGCTGGATATTCCCAGAATTATTATCACAGACAGTTGTCTGAAGGAAAGATTCCTGCCACTGAGGGTCTGTCTGCGAGACAAGAGTCTTCATCTTTTCACACAGCCTCAGAGGCAGGAGACTGTTAGGAATCAAAACAGATCACGTTATGGACTGAACTGTGTGCCCTTCCTCCCCACCCCACCATTCACAGGTAGAAGCCCCAACCACCGCTGTGACTGTATTTGGAGGTGGGGCCTTTGGGAGGTCATTAGGTTTAGATGAGGTCCTGAGAATGGAGCCCCATGACTGGATTAGCACCCTGTAAGAAGCTTGTGGCTCAGCTGGTAAAGAATTCGCCTGCGATGCAGGAGACCTGAGTTCTATCCCTGGGTTGGGAAGACCCTCTGGAAAAGGGAAAGGCTACCCACTCCAGTATTCTGGCCTGGAGAATTCCATTGATTGTATAGTCCATGGGGTCGCAAAGAGTCGGACACGACTCAGCGACTTTCACTGTCACTGTCTGTCAAGAAGCGGAAGAGACCAGAGCGCTCTCCTTCTCTCTCCCTGCCAGGACACAGTTGGCAGTGCAGACACCGGGAAGAGGGCTCTCACCAAGGCCGACCACGTCGGCCCTCGGAGGTGAGAAAACAAATCCGTGTCATTTGAGCTACCTAGTGACAGCAGCCCCCGTCACAAGACAAGATAGCCACGCCAGCCCTTGATGCGGCTCCGGTACGACCCTTAGCAGGGCACCTCGACCCTGGGTGGGAGTGGAGTGCCGAACCCACATCACTGCATGAGCGATCGCTCCCGAAACCCAAGGCTCCCCATTTCTGCCTCAGGGAGGGCAGCGGCCTCGAAACTTCGGAGAGAACCCCACTCCCAGAGAGCAGCCTGGGCCGCGCAGGAGAGACAGAAAGGTGGTGTAGAGGACGCTGTTTTGGGGAACGCGGATTCTCCTGGAATCTCCCAGCGGACACTGGAGCTGCAGGAGCTGCCATGATCTCATGGTCTCATCCCACGCCCCTCTGCCTGATGCCCAGCATGCATGCATGCGTTCTGCCTATACCCACCCATGCCCAGATAACACGCAGTCCCATGCCCCACGCCACCCCACCCCACGCCCACCATGCATGCACGTGCTCCCTCCTCGCCCGGATGTCCAGTGCGCATGCGCTTCCCCACGCCCACACCCAGCAAGCACGCGTGCTCTCCCCAACGCCCAGCACGCATGTGCGCCCTCCCCCCAGCCCCATGCCCAGTGCGCATGCGCTCCTCCCCCCTACCCCTGCCCAACCCCTCTTCCCAGGACATAAGGTGCTTACTTGCTTTCCAGGATGTTTAGGACCCACGTCAGGAGGCTGTAGTCCCGCAGCATCTCATAGGCAGACCTGGCATTCCGGGCGGCATTCTGCAGAATCTCCAGAATCCAGTTCTGTCAACCCCAAGCAAAAAGTCATTGGTCTTCCATGGGAATAACCTGAGTTACCTGAACCAGGGAAGGCCTTAAAAGCAGAACGATGTGTCCCCACTCCACAGGCGGTCGCTGCACGTGACATCTGCCAGGTGTGCGGGAATGGTGGCCGTGGGGGACCACCCGCCCCACCGTAACAGCCAGAGGACACAGATGGCCACAGGGAGAGTGTCAGCCCAGGGACACCCACCCGCTAATCCATCACAAGGGGAGACGTGGCATGCAAACCACACGGCCCCGCATCCTGGCAGCCTGAGTGGGACAGTGAAGACTCATTGCCAGTCCAGCCATGAACTGCTGGCGGCTCATTTCATCGCTTCTGTTTTACCACGTGGAGAGGACAGAGAGATGCGACTGCCGCTGGAACTGTTAACGGGGTGCTCCCCCCCCCAACACACACACATACTTTTTTTTGGCAAACCACACAGCATATGGGAATCTTAGTTCCTCAACCAGGGATTGAACCTGTGCCCCCTGCAGTGGAAGCACGGAGTCCTAACCACTGGAGCACCACGGAAGTCCCTAACTGGGTGCCTTAGAGTTCTCACATGCCATAAAAAGTAGAAATCTACCGTACTCAAATTCCACTTATGCAGACTCATTCCTCTTTACCCATATTTTAGGTGATGCCAGAGACAGACACTGATCAGGCTAGAAACTCATCAAAACCCCATATGCCTTTCCTAGTTAACGTCTCACTCCACAAGATTTCTTGCTCCAGGGACAGAACTCGTGCAGACTCCCTGTCAGCTGTGAGGCAGGAGGTTTCAAAGCCCGGCTCCTTTCCCAGCCAAGGTCTGATGACCTGCAGTTTCTCTGTGTTACGTGACATGCTGGTGGCTTGCGCGTGTCTGGAAGCGCCTCAGTCGTGAGCTCTCGGCTGCCCAGAGCCTCCTGGTTTCTCACCACCCGCCTCCCTCCCAGATGGCCCTGGGCCCAGGTGAGGGCCGGGAAGCTAATGTTGAAGCAGGTGGTCAGGTGAGGGTCCACGGGGCGGGACTTGCAGGTGGTGGAACCCCGAGTGAAGGCCCCCCCAGCCCTCAGGCCCTGGGGGCACCTACCTGGGCCGCCTCGTCGCACAGCGGGCTGCTGAAGAAGGACAGGACGATGTGGAGGACGCCCCGCCTGGCACACAGCTCAAAGCAGTGCTTGTCCCGCATTCCCTGGCGAAGGAGCCCCAACACCCACTCCCGCTCTGTCTTCTGCTGTAAAGTCCCGCAAACAAGAGACAGTCGTTAAACATGTGAAGGCTCTTTTTTTTTTTTTTTTTTCCTGAAAACTCTTCCAGCACCACTATTTTCAAGGGGTGGTGAAGACTGCAGCATGGCAGCCCCCGACCCTCCGTTTCTGGGTCTGTTATTAAAAACCCTCCCTCTCTCCTCTCTGCTTCCATTTCTCTGAGTCAGGAATAAAGGACCAGGTCAGACTTACATACTCAACTGTGCTCAGTGTAGTGTTAGTTGCTCAGTCGTGTCCGACTCTTTGCGACCCCACAGACTGTAGCCCCCCAGTGTCCTCTGTCCATGGGATTTTCGAGGCAAGAATACTGGAGTGGATTGCCATTCCCTTCTCCAGGGGAATCTTCCTGACCCAGGGATCGAACCCTGGTCTCCTGCATTGCAGGAGAACTCTGTACCATTTGAGCTACAGGGAAGACCTCAACTGTGCTCATATGTTCCATAAAAGCACATCAATAATCAATCCTGTGATTCACCCAGAAAATAACCGTGAGGAGGCTGTGACTCAAGGCCTCTGGAGTCTGTGAGGTCTGAGAAGTCACCCGAGAATCACGGTATGGACTGGAAAGCGTTTTCACAGGCAGGTCCGCCTGCCCCCAACCCTCCACCCCAGCCTATATGCTCTGTAGCCGACAAGTCTTTGCAGGGACGAGTTGGCGCGGTGGCTGAGCATCCCACTTAGGAGACTGGGGGCCCCGTGGACCTCAGGGCAGGGCACTACCTCGAAGTCCGAGCTGTAGAAGAACTGGTAGAAGCCTGGAACTTTGCTCATGTTCAGGTACTCGTGGGACAGCAGGAACTTGTTGATCTTCATGTACATATGCTCCTCTGTGAACACAAGCAGACTGTCACTCAAAGGGAAAGTGAAGTCGCTCGGTCGTGTCTGACTCTTTGCGACCCCATGGACTGTAGCCTACCAGGCTCCTCCATCCATGGGATCTTCCAGGCAAGAGTACTGGAGTGGGTCACCATTTCCTTCTCCAGGGGATCCTTCCGACCCAGGGATCAAACCCAGGTCTCCTGCACTGCAGACAGATGCTTTACCGTCTGAGCCACCAGGGAAGCCTGACTGTCACTCAGGATGGCGCCAAAAGGACACCCCATGACCAGGTGGAGTTGGGGAGCGGGGTCCTGGGGGGGAGGGTCAGACAGAAATCCCTGCCCCCACGGGGCTTTCTAATTCTAATCCAGGTGATCAGTTCTCAAGAATTAAAATGCAGTAAGACACGTTAGGTCTACACAGCATAAGGGCTTCTCTCACGGCTCAGGAACCACTTGGGGATGTCCAGTCCTTTGCTGATACTACTCCCTCCGAGGCATCAGCCTAAGCTCCAATCAGCTGGTGGGCAGAGTGCGGGCTGCCACATGGAAGACAGCACAGGGCGAATACCAGCTCATCGGCCTCCCACTGAGGGAGCTTCCACAGCAAAGGGGACTCAGACCTGCCCTGGGTCACTTGGTCTGGGATGCAATAGGGCTGAGACCTCCTCCCCTGGTCTCACCCTTGGAGCGTCATCTCCCATTTATCCAAAGCACCTGCAGCCTCACAGCCCATCCAAGACCGCTGCCCTGAGCCCCTGCACTGACATGAGGTCTGATGTGGGACAGCTCACTGCGGGGGCACAGACTGGATGGGAGGCCAAGACTATCCCTCATGACCTCAGCTAGGATATTTTCTCTGAAGAGCCTGTTTCTTTAGAGTCTAAATGGCTAATTACCTTCTTCCCTCCCATAATTTCTAAGGCTAAAAAAAAAAAACATGTAATAAAAATGATACAGGAGCAGATGAAAATCTGATCTGAATTCCAACAGCAACTTGACTGCAGACTAATTGCTGGGCCTTGGACAAACTATTTGGGATCCCAGGTGGCACTAGTGGTAAAGAGATGCAGGAGACCTAAGAGATGCAGGTTCGATCCCTGGGTCAGGAAGATGCCCTGGAGGAGGAAATGGCAACCCACTCTAGTATTCTTGCCTGGAGAATCCCATGGACAGAGGAGCCTGGTGGGCTATAGTCCATAGGGTCACAAAGGGACAGACATGACTGAAGCGACATAACCTTGGGGTTAACCTTCGGCTGGAAGGCTGTCTCCTTGTCTGAAAACAACCACATTACCCGCAGAGCCCTGTGGTCCCTAACGGCATCAACATTCTGTAACTTTTCACTAGTGACAAAAAGAAAAGGTCCCATGATAGACTGACTCGTGCTCAGACCACCCCGACACTGGGCGGCTGTGAGGACCAAGCGGAGCCATGTTCTGCGCCCTGGTGACACGGGCACAGGGACCCACAAGCCGCTTGTCATCGCGCCAGTGAGCTGTGCTGACGCTGACCCCAGAGCTTGGAGCGTGGCTGCCAGCACCGATGGGGCCTCTGCATCAGGCCCCCTCCAAGCGCGCATGCACATCTGTGACTCCCTCAGCAGGCCCTCTGGTGGAGCTGTGATCTGCCTTTACTGCAGCTTTACACGCCTGCAGGCAGATAGGAACACACACTCGTCCCCCTTCACATTCACACACACTCTCCTGCACCTTGCACTTGTGCCCCTCACACACGTGCAGTGGACCGGTTATGCCAGTGGGATTAACGCAACCAAATGGGCTCACTCAGCCTCAGAATTTCCACCTCACCCCGACCAGATTCTAGCAGTGGTACCTGGTTTCAAAATCTGCAAGGCTGCCTTGGCAATGAAGAGAGTCAGGGTGAAGGTGAGTCTCATGTTCTTGGTTCGGATCCCATTCCTGACCACGTCCAACAGGTACAGTACCTTAAAAGCAGGAAAAAGGGCGGGGTCGGGGGGAAAATTTGCAGAACAGCTGTGACCAGCCTTGTCTCGGGCAGCCTAATCCATGGCTTTGCAGGGTGGCCCACTCCTCACATCCAGGGGCTCACACCCCCCACCACCACCTCAGGGCACGGCTTCTGAGGCTCTGTGTGTCCTGGGTGACAGCTGCTGTAGCCTGAGTTCAGATCAAGGAACAAGTCGACAGAAACGAGAACTGCTCTGCCCTCCATGACACAGGAAGAGTTCTTGTAAGGGGAGACCTCTCTCTACCACCCAGGACTGAGGACCCAAGATGACCTCTGGCACCACCCCCTGCCCCGCTAGGAGGAGACAAGACTTTGGTTCTGTATCAGAGTCTCTGGGCAACGCCTCTGAATTCTTCAGGAAATCTTCCCACCAGGCCCCCTCAGCCTTGCTTACCTGGGGCTGCTCCCGGAAGCGCGCCCCCTCCAGGTGTGAGTAGTAGGCCGCCAGCACCGCATAGGCTGCGGCGCGCATCTGTGGGTCGTAGCTGCTGAGGGCCGCGACAGTCAGGCCCAGAGCATTTGAATCCACGAATTTTCTACAATCCACCACAAATTCTGAGGGAGATAAAACACAGTGTTAACTACACACACACACACAATGATTCCATGACACGCGTGCAACACGGAGTTCCATTTCCTTTTGCAGTTTACCATCATCAGCAACGTGTGTGCGTGCCGGACACAGACATGCAAGCCCCCCTCCTGCTCCCTTAGGTTCTGCTGCGGCTGTCTAAAAGACTGTCCCCTCCTGCAGCAGCAATCACACGCCTTCAGTCTCTGAGACACTTGTAAATCCCAACGAGGACTCCTTCATCACTTCTCACAAATACCCGAGGAGTCGGAGAACATCAGAGATGTTCAGAGGTGTCGGAAGTGACATCAGGACCCACCACTGAGGTCCCAGCATGAAGAAGCCTGAGGTTAGGGGGAAGGGACTCAGCAGGAAAAGCCAGCGTAGTCAGTCGGATGAGTGATCTTGGAATGTACCATCAATAAAAGATAAACCAAAAAATATATATATATATACACCACTGATAATATTTTCTACAAGTCAAACTCTTTTTTCTTTTCTCGTCTCTCCCCAAAGTTTAAGACTTAAAAAGATAATGTCCGCAGTTCAAACAAAAAAAAAAGCTAAAAATAAATCAAGAAGAAGAATGATAATAGCTACTTCTTCTTAGTCCAAACAGCTATATAGACACATAACGGTCCCCAAACGAGTGGCTGTCCAAAAGTGTAGGGACCACAAGGTGGAGGACCTGTGGGTGTGCCTACAGTCCCTGCCTTGGGGTGACAGGGCTGAGAGGGGCTGAGTCACGCCAGGCAAGGGGACCCGTGCATCACGCAAGCTCTCTTCCTCCTCAGAAGCAGCAAGAGATCCTGGAAGCCGCTTACGCGCGGGTCCCCTCCCCTTTCTCAGCTCTCACACTGTATCGCAGAAGGACCAGCATTTCCACTTCTAGCCAGGAGAGACACAGGAAAGAGACTCATCTGTCCAACTGAAAAAACAACTGAAGGCACGAACTAAGGATTTTCAAGACACTGCACGTGGAGCAACAGAGGACGGTGATCCCTGAAGACAGGAGACCAGGTGCCCCTCCGATCGCTGCAGCTCACACCTGGAGAGTTCCCAGGCCATGCACAGTGGGGCAAACCGAGGCAGAGCCCAGGCAGCTCTGAGTTGAGGGCACAGAGCGGGGGGTGGGGGGGGGTGCCTGGGAGGCCAAGTGGCCGGAGTGCACGAGGCCGAGCCCGAGAGAAGAGTGCTCCACCGAGAGGATGCCCGTCGGCAAGCGCATGTGAGCAAGCCACCCCAGGCTGGGAAAGAACCACCCAGAGGGCTCAGCAGAGACAACCCCAGGCTCCCACCAGCCAGGGCCAAGTCCCTGCAGCACCCAGGGACAAGGTAGCAGGCTCAGGGCATGTCACCTCACTTGTGCGGCAAAGGTCCTTCCAGACTAAATGTTGCTCTGGTCCCAACTAACAGAGCTTATAAGCAACACTGGAAAGGATCAAACCATTTCTAAGAAACTTCAATGTGTACTAGAATAAAGCTGAACAACATTTCACAAGAATACCAAAATACCCAGCCCCAAAGGAGGTAAAACTCACAATGTCTGGCTTCCAGTAAAAACTGCCAGACAGTCAAACAAGCAGGAACATGGCCCATTGTGAAGAGAAAAACTTACTATTTGGAAATGACTTGTAAATGACACAGATAACAGAATTAGTAGACAAAGACATTTATAAAGTTAGCAGCACTGAATTCTACATGCTCAGGAAACCAGAGGATGGACTTCCCTGGTGGTTCAGTGGTAAAGAATCTGCCTGGGAGATGCAGGTTCAATCCCTGGTCTGGGAAAATCCCACTTGCCTTGGAGCAACTAAGTCCGTGGGCCACAACTAATGAGCCTGTGCTCTAGAGCCCGGGAACTACAGCAACTGAGCCTGCACGCCACAACTAGAGAAAAGGCCGTGCAGCCATGAAGACCCAGCACAGCTAAAAATATACAAATAAATGAAAAGAAGCTAGAGGAAAGACTGGGTGTGTTAAGTAGAGACATGGAAGATAAGAAAATCCTAGTCAGGCTTCTCGAGATAAATTTTAAATTTCTGAAATGAAAAATGCACTGGATGAATTGTTGACAGCGTAAACTGGTGCAGTCACTAAGAAGAACAGAATGGAGGTTTCTTTAAACAATTAAAAATAGAGCTAACATATGCTTCGGTAATCCCACTCCTGGGCGTGTATCTGCAGACAACCGTAATTGGAAAAGATACACGCACCCTAACGTTCACTGCAGCACTACTCACAGTAACTAAGATGTGGAAGCAACCTGAACGCCCATCCACAGAGGAACGCATAAAGAAGATGCGGTGCATTTATACAACGGAATATTACTCAGCCATAAAAAAGAACAAAATGCCCCTTGCAGCAACATGGAGATGAATTTAGAGATTATCATACCAACCAAAGTAAGCCCGAGAGAGAGAAATAACATATGATATTGCCTATATGTGGAATCTTTAAAAAAAAAAAAAAAAAGAACTTCTTTATGGTTACCAAAGGACCAGGGAGGAGAAATAAATTAGGAGTATGGAATTAACATACATGCATTACTATATGAGGGAAAAAAGGCCTACCTTATAGCCCAAAGAACTATACTCAATATTTTGTAATAACCTATAAGGGAAAAGAATAGATATATTGTTGTATAACTGAATCATTTTGCTGTATACCTAAAGCTAACACAACATTGTAAATTAACTATACTTCAACAAAACAAACAAAAAAATGTACTAGATAAGCTGATCAGAAGATTAGACACTGCAGAAAAAAAAATCTGTGAACTTGAAGACACAACAGAATTTAACCAGACTGAAACACAGAGAGAAAAAAGAATTCTAAAACCATGAGCATTTGTGGGACAATTTCAAGCAGGCTAATACATGTCGAAGTGGAGTCCCTGAAAATGAAGAAATAATGGCCAAAACTCTTCCAAATTTGAAAAACTACAAACCTACAGGGCCAAAACAGTCCAAAAAATAAAATAAAATAAAATTATACCCAAGTTTATCATAATCAAATTGCTTGAAAACAATGATTAAAAAAATCTTAGAGGTAGTCTCAAAACATAGACAGGAGCAAAGATAAGAATGGCAGCAGATTTCCTGTTAGAAACAATGCAATCTAGAATCAAGGCATCAACATCTTTAACATACATAAGAAAAAAACTTGTCAACCTAGAACTTTATACCCCATGAAAATCTTTCAGAAGTTAAGACGTTTTAAAAGCTGAAAGAATGGATCACCGACAGCCATGAACTTCAAGAATTCTCAAAAGAAGTGTTTTGGGAAGAAGGAAAATGATAGAATATGGAAATTAAAGAATGAAGAGAACACGAAATGATAACTATGGGATAAACAAAATATTTAAATCCCTTTAAAAGGTAATTGACAGTTTGAAGCAAAAATAACCACATATTGTGAGATCTTTAACATATGGATGGAAAATTTATGATACTTAAAGCATGAAAGCCAGGAGGGGAAAGAGAGATACTATTCTAAGATGCTTCTACTATCCATGAAGGGGTATAATGGCACTTGAGGGTAAACCACAATACATTGAATATGTATATAATAAACCTTAAAGCAACCAACACACACACACACGTACATACACTCACAAGCACACAAACTACTGCTAAAAGTCAGTAAATGAAGTGGAATCAGATCAATAATCAACATTAAATGGTATTTACATTCCAATTAAAAAGCAATGGTTCATGGCAAATAGATGGGGGGGAAAAAAAGGAAACAGTGACAGACTTTATTTTTTTGGGCCCCAAAATCACTGTGGATGGTGACTGCAGCCATAAAATTAAAAGACACGACTGAGACTGAATGACAGTAACATGGTCAGACTAGATGAAGAAACAAAACCCAGTGTCTGCTGTCTACAAGAAACCACTTTTAATCTCAAGATGCAGATTTTAACTAACAGGATGGAGCAGCGATCATTTTGAAACATATAGAAACATCAAATCATTATGTTATGCACCAGGAACTAATAATGCTGTAGGTCAACTATAGTTGAAAAACAACAAACAAACAAACCCAGAGGAGAAGAGATCAGATTTGTGGCTACCAGACGCCAAGGGACAGGAGGGAAAAGTGATGAAGGGAGTCAAAACGTATACAAACTCCCAACTATAATAAATAAGTACTAGGGATATAATGCACAATACAATAAATTTAATTAACACTATTGTATGCTATATAGCAAAGTGGGTAAGAGAGTAAATGCTGAGTTCTCAGCACAAGGAAAACATTTTAAAATATTTCTTTAATTTTATTGTATATGAGGTGTTGGATGCTCACTCAACTGACTGCCGTAATCATTTCATGATGTGTGTTAAGTCAAATCACTATGCTGAATATCTTAAATTTATACAGTGCTGATGTCAATTATATCTCAGTAAAACTGGAAGGAAAAAAAAGTAAAAGGAAAAAGAATAATTAGAAGACTCTTCTGCTCTAACAGCTTACAGACTAACTTTTCTCATTTCTAACAAGTGACCACTTCTGATGGGAGGGGGGAAAATTTACAAAAGCTTTACAAAGCATCAAACTGAGGGATAAAATTATACTATTTTGGGGAAGATGAGTTATATTTAAGATACACCTACATACCTATTGATCCATAATAAAAACACATAAATAGAATAAGTTTGGGAAAGAGAACATTCTAAACATTTAATATTATACTCACTAAAAATAGCTAGTATTTAGCAGTAATCACGGACACTTTAAAGACAAAAGGATTTTCCATATGTCCATGAGGAAAAGTCAATTTCATGTTCTGTGGGATCTGCTATCCTCTGGAAGTCTTGGCTTTGTAAAACGTATGGAAAAGAGCTGCCCCTTGACAATTGAAAATATAAAGGTGATCAAAAAACAGAAATACCAGTCGTTTTGTTTAAGAACCTCAAAAATAGCAATTTCCCCTGGTGACAACAAATTTGTCCTGGCTTAATCAGGACAATTATCAAGGATTAAAATGCAAAGCAGTCCACGTTTTAAGGGGTCCAGTGGCAGCGCAGTGGTGCTGTCAGAGCCTCAGCCTCCTCACACCTCCTCTCACACCATCTCCTAGAGGCGGCCTGGCCAGGAAGGCGAGTCCCAGGGAGGGTCCACCGAGGCCCTGTCCACGGCCCTAGAGAGAACCGCACAGGGGCCTCCCTGTTCTGTTAAACAGCAACTGAAGGGCTCGGCCTGGTTCTCCTGAGGACAAGCATTTGCTGTGCGAGCATTTGTCACTGCCATGGCAAAAGGCTGGCCCTGCTTCTCAGCCAAGGACTCAAAGGAGAGAAGCAGCAAGGTTAAGGAGACAGGTTCCCATTTTCAGCAAAGGGTTGACACGCAACGCTGAGACTGGTGCTCTCAAGCCTGGCCACCACACCAAAAACCAACCACACACCCAATTTAGGATTACAAAATGTTCGGCAACACTTGGACCCTAGTGCCACCTCAGGAAACAAAAACATGCGTGAAAAACTCCTGCCACACGCGGCATGGATGAACCTCACAAATGCAATGTGGGTAAATGGAGCTTCTACAAAAGAGAGTGTTTAATGTCATTTAAATAAACTTCAAATGTAGGACACTGGCCCCTACTGAGGGGGAAGGCCCCTACTGAGGCCCCCCTGGCCAGCAAGGGGCCTGGGGGGCTGTGGACTATGTTCTGTTCCTTGATCTGACTGGGGGTTTTCCCCCCCAACTCATACATACATAATATGACCTGTATGGGTTTCTATATATCACACTTCAATAAAAGTTTATTTAAAACATTGTTCATGGTCACTTATCCACCAGAGCAAAAGTAAATGCAATAATAACTTAAAAAAAATAACAATATGAAAAAAAGATTGATGACTTAATTCAACCACAATAAGCCTTTGGCCATTATAAATGCTGCTCACAGACTTCTGTTTTATTCAGCTTGTCCCTTTACCGCTAGTTTTCCCCTCCTGATGAATTCGTATGCTTCCCTTTATCAGATGATAAACATTTGTTTAAAATATTCTGCTTCCATTTTGTTGTTGTTGTTGTTCTGGATTATAAGCAAGTAGCCCAGAGCAAAATGTAACGACCTAGTTTTTCTTGGTGTGTTTGGTTTGCATTTCTATTTGCCTATCTATTTCTACACTTTTTTAAAAATTCTACTTTCATGTGAATGATCGTAGTGTAACCGGTATTTTAAGCTAGCGCAAATCCTTTCTGGTAGACATGATCTGCAAATGTTATAACAATAAAATGTAAAATGGGCTGTATTTCCCTAACTTGAAAGAACATTTACTAGTTATCTCTCTTCACAAAAGGCCTTTCAGATCCTGTCCTTCCCCTACCCTCCTTTGCCCCAAAAGGGCAATATTCAAGATCCTGAGAACAACAGTCCTGATTTTACTATTTCTCTATTAAAGTGTTTTCCAAGCCTCTACCTTCTGCCTCCTAAATGCTCTATTGAAAATTAGGGCAACAGACTAAATGACTTGCAGTAATTCACTGAAGTTGCATCATATTTTTAGACTGTGGAAAATCTATTTTCATATTTGATGAGAAACAGACTTAGCCGGCACAGCCAAAGCATGGGGGAATCAAAGAGCGTAGTAGACATGGCTCCCCAGTTACTGGTAATAGTCACCGCTGGCCATCATCATCACTTGACATGCACACTTGCTCTCTTGCAAAGAAGATTCGGCTCAGCCACAGAACCTGGTGACCAAGGCAGGGGTTTGCTCTGAGAACACAGCCCTCTCATTCTTCTGTGAGGAACTGAAGGGCAGTGGTGGAGGATCAGCAAATCTGGTCGCAAGGAGCAACATTTGAGTATAAAAAGATGTCAAGTTTAGGAAATTCCCCAGTGGTCCAGGGGTTATAGACTCAGAGCTTTCATTGTGTGGGCCCAGGGTTCAAACCCTAGGCGGGGAACTAAGATCCCACAAGCTGCATGGCCGGGGGTGGGGGAGGGCGGCAGGGAAGAGATATCAAGTTTAAAAAAGGAGAACATAAGAGTGATCGGTGAGGCATGGTCTCTCAGGGCACCTAATCTATGCGGCCGTGGCAACCAGGAGGTAGATGTCAGGGACCCTCTCAGGCAGCACAATGACTGGTCCCCACGATGCATCAGAGGGAGCCTAACACAGCAGATGGATGAGGCTCCCGCTTGGGGCCACGTGAAGAGTGGTAACGACCACGCCTGCCCTCCCAGCCAGGAAGTGTCAGTGCAGGGGAGCCGGGACTCCCCTGGCTGGTGGTCACTGGGAGAAGGGATGAGGAGGAGAGATGGTGGATTGACAAATGGGGGGCTGGATCAGAACATCTGCAGGCAAACCAACGTGGCTGGACCTACACTCCACACCTTATACACAAATTAACTCAAAAGAGGCCACAGACTCAAATATAAAGGCTAAAACAATGAAACTTTCAGAAATAAACACTGGAGAAATTCTTTGGGATGGAGGGATGGGCAAAGAGTTCTTAAGACTTGACACCAAAAGCTTGACCCATAAAAGGGAAAACAGATAAACTAGACCTCATCAAAACTGAAGACTTCTGCTCTTTGAAGAAGGGTGTTAAGAAGGTGAAAAGATAAGCTTACACACTGGGAGAAAGTATTTGCAAACCACATATCAAACAAAGGACTCATATCTACAATATATAAAGAACCCTCAAGACCCAACAGTAAAAACAAATAAAACCCATCAGGATAAATGGGCAAAAGACATGAATTGACATTTCACCAAAAAAGATTATAGATGGCAAGTAAGTCATAAGATGTTCAACATCATTAGCTATTAGGAAAATGCAAATACACACCATACTGAGATAGCATTACACACCAATTGTTGACAAAATGCCCCACACCAGCAGACCCGACCAGCCTGGGAATCAGACCCCCGTCTTCACCAGTGTGCACCTGGACATGTTTCTGTTCTTTCTCTCTCCCCAACCCATTTACCTGCGAAGATTCCCACCCTCAGGGTAGCAGATACAAAAGGCCATTTCATAGATATACTTAAACCAAGAGAAAGCCAACCTTAGTAGGCTCTCACTCGTTGTCAAAGACAAAATCTCTCATTTCAGTGAGAACTCAGAACTCAGAACTCTTGCCATTACAATTAGGAAAACATGAAAGACACACCCAGATTTTTAAATTATAATTAAAAACAACAACAATCGTGTATTCAAAACATTAACTGTTACTTTGCTGAAAATCAATGGAAGGAAAAAGGTGAGGAGGCAGTTGAAGATCCTTCAAGAATTATTTTCAAGATTCAGGTCCTAATCTGGTAATTATGCGGGATTCCCAGGTGGCACAACAGTAAAGAATTTGCCGGCCAATGAGACAGACACAGGAGACGCAGGTTCAATCCCTGATCAGGAAGATCCTCTGGAGGAGGAAATGGCAACCCACTCTAGTCTTCTTGCCTGGGGAATCCCATGGACAGAGGAGCCTGGTGGGTTACAGTCGACGGGGTTGCCAAGATTCAGACATGACTGAGTGACTAGGCACACGCACTGGTAATTATGGTAAAAATTATGACCCCTCCACCCACTCTGGAAGACTGCAGTTACCTGGCCTGGTCAGTTCACTGAAGAGATGAAGGAGGAAACAGGGGTCATAAAGGTCCCCGAGATCCACTGTGCTCCGGTCTCTAAATATCGGCTCCTGTGCGTCCTGAAACAGCCCGAGACAGACAGAAACGTGCAGGTCAGCCTCGTAAATGTGACCCCACGTGGATGTTTGCCCACTATCACTCAGAGTTCAAATTATTTTGAATATTCAAGTGTACTAAAAAAATGTTTCTATACAAAACAACAAACAGCTTGTACGTGAAATGATACCTTTGATATTTGCTTTGTGGAAAGAAGTTATAAATGAAGTTAAGTGTGGCCAGTGCTGACAACTGATGAAGCTGGCTTATGGGTATATGGGTTCTGTCTCTATACCTTTGTAAATGGTTCCAGTTTTACTCATAAAAAGTCAACAAATCACAAGCAAAACAGCGCTCATATTTCACAGCGGCTAAAGCCGGATGGCTCCGCCCCGGGGCCCCCCCGCACCTCGGGGGGCAGCAGCCTCCGGTTCTGGGGGAAGTGGAGGATGGTCTTCATCATGCGGTCGCGATCCAGCAGGCGGAGGATGTCCCCGACGCTCGGTTGCTGCCATAGCGACTTGCCCAGGCTCCGGCACGTCTTCTGATGCTCCACGGCAGCTGGGCCCCACAGCAGTACCCTAGAGCCGGCGGTCACAGAGGTGATGATGGTGGAGACCACCGTGGGCAGCTCTGTTGGGCAGCTGACATGCCAGGTGTAAGATGTTCTATCCCCATCATAACGTAGGGGGAGGTGGGAGTGATGGAGAGGCTGATGACAATAAGGGTGGGGGTGACACTGTTGGAGATGACAGAGGCCAACGCTTGTGGAGGGGCTATGATGTGCCAGGCCCTCGTCTAAGTCTGTGTATTAATCCACTTAATCTGCACAAGAATCCTGTAAGTGAAAGTTGCTCAGTCATGTCTGACTCTGTGCAACCCCATAGACTATACAGTCCATGGAATTCTCCAGGTCAGAATACTGGAGTGGGTAGCCATTCCCTTCTCCAAGGGATCTTCCCAATTCAAGGATCGAACCAGGGTCTCCTGCCTTGCAGGCAGATTCTTTACCAACTGAGCTATGAGGGGGGCCCAAGAATCCCATGAGGTAGGTACTATTATCATCCATATTGGGGGAAAAGAGACACAGAGAAGATCTGGGAAGTTGGTCAGCTGGTCTCCTGCCCAGCTGGTAAGTGGCAGAGCAGGAATTCAAATCTGGAGAGTCCGGGCTGGACATAGCGGCAGAATCCTGGCAGTTCGACGATGCTCTACTTATATAAACCCTTCCCCGTTCCCACACAGCCGTGAGCAGACCAGGTGCGCTCACACAGCCTGTGAGCCATCCCCACCTCTGCTGCTAAGTCACTTCAGTCGTGTCCGACTCTGTGCGACCCCATAGACGGCAGCCCACCACGCTCCCCCGTCCCTGGGATTCTCCAGGCAAGAACACTGGAGTGGGTTGCCATTTCCTTCTCCAATGCATGAAAGTGAAAAGTGAAAGTGAAGTCACTCAGTTGTGTCCGACCCTCAGCGACCCCATGGACTGCAGCTTTCCAGGCTCCTCCATCCATGGGATTTTCCAGGCAAGAGTACTGGAGTGGGGTGCCATTGCCTTCTCCGTCCCCACCTCTAGGGTCCCCCATTTCCACTTTTCACACCTCCGGTTGTGATGGAAACTGCCCAGTGAGGTCACCTTGCCTTCCTCCTGGAAAGTGACCTAACCCATTTGAACCCGGGGGCACCCCTGTGGACTTTGTGACCCGAGAGGGGTTTTCTGATGCCGAGGGGTGGATGGGTGGATGGCTCGCTTGTCCTCGTGAGTGAAACCACTCCTATTTTCTCTCCTCTCCCTCATGTACCCAGGGGCTGTTTAGTTCAGAAAGAATACAACTGATACAGCACCAACTGCAAGGCTAGCAAGAGGGTGAGGCTGTGGGGTTGAGGGAAGGAGAGAGAATGTTTATTCACGACCTGGGTGCTCTGAAGATGCAGAAAAGGGTTTTTTTTTTTAACTGTTTGTTGTCTTTTTTGGGGAAGGGGATGGGCAGTGGGGGTGGTTAATACATCTTTAATCTTCAAAAAAAAAGTATTCTAGAAGGGAAATATTTTTCCCCTTCCCTGCAGAGTTCTCCTGAACTATTTTTCTTGGCCCAGTCAGCTAACTTCCTGTCTCAGTACACAGAGCTCTTCCTTTGTACTGGGCAGAGGCTGGGGTGCTGGTCTCAAACTAAGGAGACAAGAGACCAGGGCAGCGAAAGAGGACCTCAGACGCTGCCTACGAACAGCTGAGCCCCAGGCCCTGGGGAGCTGGGCTCAAAGCTGTGCTGGCCAAGGAGCAAGCAGCCCCTGGGAACCCGGGAGAGACAGACAGACACAGAGAGAAAGACTGAAAGAAAAGAGACAGACACAGCACACGTGCACACACACAGACAGGGAGGAGAGTGGAATAAACACCCAGCCAGCACGCCCCACTCCTCCCCACACCCATACCCAAGTCCCTCCCACCTAAAGGCCAGCACGAGGCGAAAAGCGTTCAGAAAAATCAGCTAAACGACCCCTGAGTCGGGAGGGAGACACACACGGTCGGCCAGCGGGGCGCCCGGCGCACACAGGCCCGGCCGTCGGTGGCCGTCCTCACGGGCAGAGGGCAGAGCAGGCCCGCCGGCGCTGCAGAGCGAGCAGAGGGGTCCCCCGCCCGCGTTTACCCCTGAGGCTGGCCCAGGTGTGGAGCGCCCTGTGCAGGGCCTTCAGGGTCTGCTGCTTGAAGTCGCCAGCCCAGCACCCACCTGAAGCTGACGAGGCTGTGGTTGTTCTGTTCGTAGGCCCGGAGGAGAAGTAAGATCTTCTGGTCTGAAATCAGTTGAGGGTCAGTTTACAAAGCCTCCTGGTGGCTCTCCTCGAGGCCTCCCATATACTTCTGGCAACAGCAGCAGGTGCCCATACCCTGAAGCCACACCCCCTGGTCCCTGTGGCCCCAGGTCACAGCACTCTGTCCCCACATTCCTGGGCCCCATCCTTTGATCCCGACACTCTCCTGAGTCACAGCGCCCTGTCCCACACCCCCAGGTCCCACCCCTGGTCCCCACACTCTCCTGAGTCACAGCGCCCTGTCCCACACCCCCAGGTCCCACCCCAGTCCCCACACTCTCCTGAGTCACAGCGCCCTGTTCCACAGCCCCACGTCCCACCCCCTGGTCCCCACACTCTCCTGAGTCACAGCGCCCTGTCCCACAGCCCCACGTCCCACCCCCTGGTCCCCACTCCCTCCTGGGTCCCACTCCCGGTCCCCACACCCTCCTGGGTCCCACCCCCCGTCCCCACACTCTCCTGGGTCCCACCCCCGGTCCCCACACCCTCCTGCGTCCCATCCACCGTCCCCACACTCACCCAGGATGCTGAGTGAGGCACCATAGGCCCCGAGGAGCACTGCGAAGTGGCTGCTTGCACACACAGAGGGGCACAGCCGCACCACCACCGCCATCAGGTCCACCAGCGCTTCTGGAAGAAAACACCACGGAGCTGCCCAGCAGTGCAGGGCTGCACAGGTGCAGAGTCCCAGCGGAAGAGGAAGTGCTTCTGGGAACATAAATGCTTGAGATACCCTTCTTGGGACAACACCAGGCTGAGAACCGCACCTAGTCCTTCCCTACATTTTCGTTTTTTTTTTTTTTTTTTAAATAAAAGCACCTTAATAACCATCTCCCTCCCTAGGTCTTTGGTACCAGCCTCTCCTCAGTCTCCTCCCAAACTCTGAGCCAACAGATTTAAAAACCTAAACCTTTTTCTCCATGATTATGTTACCAAAATCTCTAGTATTTCTACTCTTGCTTGAAAAGGGGGAGAGCCTTTTGACTTTTCTCTACTGACTACAGTAGGACAGTATGAAAAGGCAAAATGATAGGACACTGAAAGAGGAGCTCCCCAAGTCAGTAGGTGCCCAATATGCTACTGGAGATCAATGGAGAAATGACTCCAGAAAGAACGAAGGGATGCAGCCAAAGCAAAAACAACACCCAGTTGTGGATGGGACTGGTGATAGAAGCAAGGTCCGACGCTCTAAAGAGCAATATTGCATAGGAACCTGGAATGTCAGGTACATGAATCAAGGCAAACTGGAAGTGGTCAAACAGGAGGTGGCAAGAGTGAACGTCGACATTCTAGGAATCAGCAAACTAAAATGGACGGGAATGGGTGAATTTAACTCAGATGAACATTATATCTACTACTGCGGGCAAGAATCCCTCAGAAGAAATGGAGTAGCCATCGTGGTCAACAAAAGAGTCTGAAATGCAGTACTTGGATGCAAGCTCAAAAACGACAGAATGCTCTCTGTTCATTTCCAAGGCAAACCATTCAATATCACAGTAATCCAAGTCTATGCCCCAACGAGTAATGCTGAAGAAGCTAAAGTTGAACGGTTCTATGAAGACCTACAAGATCTTTTAGAACCAACACCCAAAAAAGATGTCCTTTTCATTATAGGGGACTGGAACGCAAAAGTAGGAAGTCAAGAAACACCTGGAGTAACAGGCACATTTGGCCTTGGAAAACGGAATGAAGCAGGGCAAAGGCTAATAGAACTTTGCCAAGAGAATGCACTGGTCATAGCAAACACCCTCTTACAACAATATAAGAGAAGACTTTACACATGGACATCACCAGATGGTCAACACCAAAATCAGACTGATTATATTCTTCGCAGCCAAAGATGGAGAAGCTCTATAGTCAGCAAAAACAAGATTGAGAGCTGACTGTAGCTCAGATCAGGAACTCCTTATTGCCAAATTCAGACTTAAATTGAAGAAAGTAGGGAAAACCACTAGACCATTCAGGTATGACCTAAATCAAATCCCTTATGATTATACAGTGGAAGTGAGAAATAGATTTAAGGGCCTAGATCTGATAGATAGACTGCCTGATGATCTATGGACAGAGGTTTGTGACACTGTACAGAAGACAGGGATCAAGACCATCCCCATGAAAAAGAAATGCAAAAAAGCAAAATGGCTGTCTGGGGAGGCCTTACAAATAGCTGTGAAAAGAAGAGAAGCAAAAAGCAAAGGAGAAAAGGAAAGATAGAAGCATCTGAATGCAGAGTTCCAAAGAACAGCAAGAAGACATAAGAAAGCCTTCAGCAATCAATGCAAACAAATAGAGGAAAACAACAGAATGGGAAAGACTAGAGATCTCTTCAAGAAAATCAGAGATACCAAGGGAACATTTCATGCAAAGATGGGCTCGATAAAGGACAGAAATGGTATGGCCCTAACAGAAGCAGAAGATATTAAGAAGAGGTGGCAAGAATACACAGAAGAACTGTACTAAAAAGATCTTCACGACCAAGATAATCATGATGGTGTGATCACTCACCTAGAGCCAGACATCCTGGAATGTGAAGTCAAGTGGGCCTTAGAAAGCATCACTACGAACAAAGCTAGTGGAGGTGATGGAATTCCAGTTGAACTGTTCCAAATCCTGAAAGACGATGCTGCGAAAGTGCTGCACTCAACATGCCAGCAAATTTGGAAAACTCAGCAGTGGCCATGGGACTGGAAAAGGTCAGTTTTCATTCCAATCCCAAAGAAAGGCAATGTCAAAGAATGCTTAAACTACAGCACAATTGCACTCATCTCACACGCTAGTAAAGTAATGCTCAAAATTCTCCAAGCCAGGTTTCAGCAATATGTGAACCGTTAACTTCCAGATGTTCAAGCTGGATTTAGAAAAGGCAGAGGAACCAGAGATCAAATTGCCAATATCCGCTGGATCATCAAAAAAGCAAGAGAGTTCCAGAAAAACATCTATTTCTGCTTTATTGACTATGCCAAAGCCTTTGACTGTGTGGATCACAATAAACTGTGGAAAATTCTGAAAGAGATGGGAATACCAGACCACCTGATCTGCCTCTTGAGAAACCTGTATGCAGGTCAGGAAGCAACTGGACATGGAATAACAGACTGGTTCCAAATAGGAAAAGGAGTTCGTCAAGGCTGTATATTGTCATCCTGCTTATTTAACTTCTATGCAGAGTACATCATGAGAAATGCTGGGCTGGAAGAAACACAAGCTGGAATCAAGATTGCCGGGAGAAATATCAATAACCTCAGATATGCAGATGACACCACCGTTATGGCAGAAAGAGGAACTAAAAAGCCTCTTCATGAAGGTGAAAGAGGAGAGTGAAAAGTTGGCTTAAAACTCAACATTCAGAAAACTAAGATCATGGCATCTGGTCCCATCACTTCATGGGAAATTGATGGGGAAACAGTGTCAGACTTTATTTTTCTGGGCTTCAAAATCACTGCAGATGGTGATTGCAGCCATGAAATTAAAAGATGCTTACTCCTTGGAAGGAAAGTTATGATCAACCTAGATAGCATATTGAAAAGCAGAGACATTACTTTGCCAACAAAGGTCCATCTAGTCAAGGCTATGGTTTTTCCTGTGGTCATGTATGGATGTGAGAGTTGGACTGTGAAGAAAACTGAGCACCGAAGAATTGATGGTTTTGAAGTGTGGTGTTGGAGAAGACTCTTGAGAGTCCCTTGGACTGCAAGGAGATCCAACCAGTTCATTCTAAAGGAGATTGGTCCTAGGTGTTCTTTGGAAGGAATGATGCTAAAGCTGAAACTCCAGTACTTTGGCCACCTCATGCAAAGAGTTGACTCATTGGAAAAGACTCTGATGCTGGGAGGGATTGGGGGCAGGAGGAGAAGGGGACGACAGAGGATGAGATGGCTGGATGGCATTACCGACTCAATGGACGTGGGTTTGGGTGAACTCCGGGAGTTGGTGATGGACAGGGAGGCCTGGCGTACTGCGATTCATGGGGTCTCAAAGAGTTGAACACGACTGAGCGACTGAACTGAACTGAACTAAACACTAGGAACTTGGTAATGGTCCTCTCCAATTCAGCAGTTTATTACAGTTGGCTCTGCAGCGATCTCTCACACTTAGGAGATGTCAACTTGTCTGTGAACAACAGGGTGTGACTTCAGGAGGGCAGGACCCATCAGACCTCTGCCATCTCCCACAGCCTTCACCATGCAAAGTAGGCGCTCAGTGAACTGGCAAGGAAGGAGCCGAAGCTGGGGCTGTAAGAAAGAGGCCCCAGCAGGGACTCATTGCCCTTGATCAACGTTTCAGTCACCACATTAAGACAGCTCACACAGATGACCAGTTTCTCCCAGGTCAGACACCCCCTCTTAACTTTCCATAACTCCCAGGTTTTAACACTCGCTCATGATATGGCAGAAGACCTTAAACCTGACTCCCGTAAGCCAGAATAGGCTCTAACAAGAGGTGTGCATTTGCTCTGTGAACCTGAAGTCAGAGGAAACACTTCTAGAGCTTGAATCTCACAGAAACGAAATGTTCAGATCATTGTTGTCGTTTAGTTGCTCAGTCGTGTCTGACTCTTTGCGACCTCGTGGCCTGTAGCCTGCCAGGCTCCTCTGTCCATGGGATTTTCCAGGCAAGAATACTGGAGTGGGCTGCCAGTCCCTTCTCCAGGGCATCTTTCTCCTGCATTGGCAGGAAGATTCGTCACCACTGACCACCTGGGAAGACTTCCATGGGATCTTCCCAGTCCAGGGATCAAACCCGCATCTCCTGCATTGGCAGGTGGACCTTTTATCACTGAGCCACCCGGGAAGCCCACATAAAATGTTTGGATACTGCTTGGGTAACGCTTCCTCAGCTCTGAGAACACGTGGGCGCTCAGCTCCGGTGTACAGCTAGCTTGATGGAATCGGAAAAGAAACTGTCTGGAGTGGGGCGTGGGGTGAGGAGGCACCTCTCACGGGGGTGTCTGCGGGCTCCTCCTCTGTGGTCCTCAGCAGGGTGGGCAGGAACAGGGAGTGCTGGGTGAGCATCATGTGGACCACCGGGAGCTGGGTGAGCTGCGAGCACACGGGGCTTTCCGGGAGATACAACAGCTGCGTGGCGGCACGGAGGGCTTCCAAAAACGCGCGGTCCTGATACCGAAACCTAGGAGGCAAGAACCAAAGGGGAAACGGCGTCACAAACAATAAGAAAACCTTTTTTTTTCTCAGCATTTTATTAAGGAGATCACCTTTGAGGCCAAAGGTGAGAATCCTAGAGCGCACAGTCATTCACCATCATCCCGACTGCCCATCGCGCACCGAGCCGGCCCGCGTCACAGGGAGCGCTTCTGAAACCAGGGGCAGGACGGAGCTCGCTTCCCTTCCTGACAGTGCAGACGCTCAGGGAACTTCCTGCTTAGCTGAAATGCCAGGGGGCAGCCTGAATAAAGATGACCCTCAGCCCCCCTGCCAGGGCAGCCTCCTTCCTTCCTTTTAGCTCCTCAAAACACCCCTCTAACGGCTCAGAAGTTCTCATCTTAAATCCCTTCAGAACCAATGAAGGAAATGATAACATCACACTCTGCAAAAGAAGGTTTCAGTCATATGTGAATATTGTTAAGAAGCACTGGGCACTCTGTGAGCATTCTAGAAACACAAAGCAACCAGACTCAAAGAAATGTCGCCAGGTCACGAAGGCAAGCCTCGGTTACCATTAACCTCCGACCTGCCTTCACTTATTTTCTTCTTAGTGTTTCTCCATTTCAGATCGGTGGGTATAATTAGGGAAATGAAAATTAGAGCCACAATGAGACACTGTTTCATGACTACCTGAGTGGCAAAAAGAAAGTCTGACTGCATGAACTGCTGGTGAGCATGTGAGGACAAAATGAGCTTCCACTCGGTGTTACGACAAGAAAACCTTGGGGAACAAACAAAAATCTAGTAAAACTGAAGCTGTGCCCACAGTAAGAGCCAGTGAGTGCCCCCTCGCTTAGAAAAATCTTGCACGTGGGCACAAGGAGACATGAGACATTCACTGTCAGGACGGAAGGGAGGCGGGAAGGAGAGAGGGGAGGCTCTGTCCGTCAGCAGGGGACCAGCCAAATGAATGGGGCACAGTCAGAAGACAGAATGCCCCCGGGCAGCGGGAAGGAATGACCGGGATCATCTCACGTACCAACGAGGGTCTCAACAAGGGTCACCCGAAAACTTCTGAGTGCACCAAAGGGACAGTAAATTGATACATCCGTGTACAATGTCAAACACAAAAAACACTGTGGTTTGTTGTCTAGAGATATACTGACATGCAACCAAAGTGTTAAAAACACATAGGGCCATGACAGAGTCAACCTCAGAACGACGACACTTGGACGAGGGAGGGAAGAGAGTCCATGAGGACAGAGAAAACTGTCGGTCTTTACTACATCTGGGTGCTACTATATTACTCTCTGCACACCTCTGGCTTTTAAAAAAATACTTGTTGTTTAAAGTCTGCTTGTCTCACCCTCGTTAGAAGCACATGTGTAACACGGGGCAGGGCGTTTCCCTCCCCAGCACTGCTGTCTCCTCCACCCCAAATGAGAGCAGCACCAGCTCCACCACCTCCTTTCTGCAATAACAGCTCCGACCCCACCCCGAGCAAAGACACTCACTGCCTTACTGAGCCGCCCCAAGAAAACAAATTCGACTTACTTGAGTCCGGTCTTCACAAATTTCTGCCAATCACCAGGGTCAACTTCATTAAGTGAATTCTAGGAATAAAATAAGTGAGAAATACATGTAGAATATCTGAATTAACTTAAAATAAAGGACATGGGATTTAAACTACAGCCCTTCAGTAAATATAGACTACAGTCACTGAAGCAATTCACAAAAGCAAGCAGTTCTCTCTTCCTTTGACTTTTTAAAATTGTTATTTCCACTAGTACTTCTGTCATTTTATTAGATACCTATGGTCACCAGTGACCGAAAGGAAATTCCCGAACAGTTCTGTAACTTCTGCTTTGTCCACCACACCAAATAGCACTGACTGATTCGCAACACACACATGGGTGTAGCCACATGTGACTGCTTAAACACAAGAGTGAACATCCACCCAGGGCAAGACCACTGCGCCCTAACAGGCCTGTCAGAGGCCCACAGCCCCTGCTGTGGAGACAGTCTCCAAACACGCTCCGTGATGTCACACCACAAGAGTGGCTGCTCTGGCGGGGAGGGGACACACCAGGAAAAAGCACGAGAGAGCTTTCTGGAATGATGAAAACCCTGGGTAGGACTCTGGGGCGTAGGGGTGTGTACTTGCCAATGGTACACTACACACTTACAATCTTATACTGCACGAGATGAAGGCACACTTTGATTACAAGCAAAGGTCTATGGGGAGGCTATTGATAGCAGGGTGGCTGTGCATGTGTGGGGGTGGGGCACACAGGAACTCGGTACTTCCTGCCCAATGGTGCTCTGAACCTAAATCTGCTCTAAAAACTTTTAGTCTGCTAAAAAGGAGAGAGAGAGAGAGGGAAACAGCAAAGTGGGGGAGGGAGGGAGGTGTGCCCCGAGAACACAAATCTCTACAACGGCACAGCCCCACAACCCCGCCTCCCCAGCTCGGCTCCTTCCAGGTCTCGGGGGTGCTCCTCCTCGCCCCTAGTTCTGCTGTGTTGGGTTCCTATATGTCATAAGTTCACAGTCCTGTAACACAACCCAGTAAGTCTGAAATGCAGGTTATAAACTCCAATACTTCGGCCACCTGATGCGAAGAGCTGACTCATTCGAAAAGACTCTGATGCTGGGAAAGATTGAGGGCGGGAGGAGAAGGGGACGACAGAGGATGAGATGGTTGGATGGCATCACCAACTCAGTGGAGATGAGTTTGACTAAATTCCGGAAGTTGGGGATGGACAAGGAGGCCTGGCGTGCTGCAGTCAATGAGGTCGCAGAGTCGGACATGACTGAACTGAACTGAACTGAAACTCCTTTAACAGAACTGCTCAGGCACTGCAGCTTGATCTACAACCTATGAACATATTTATCACACTTAAAACCTTCCAGCTGGGGCTCTTCTCCTGAGGATTCCCTTTTAAGTCTTGGGTTCAGCGGTGACACACCAGTCAAAGGCTCTACATTTAACACAACTTTACACCATTCAGTTCAGTTGCTCAGTCATGTCCGATTCTCTGTGACCCCATGGACTGCAACATGCCAGGCCTCCCTGTCTACCACCAACTCCCGGAGCTTGCCCAAACTCATGTCTGTTGAGTTGGTGATACCATCCAACCACCTTATCCCCTGTCATCCCCTTCTCCTCCTGCCTTCAATCTTTCCCAGCATCAGGGTCTTTTCCCATGAGTCAGTTCTTCGCATCAGGTGGCCAAAAGTATTGGAGTTTCACTTCAGCCTCAGTCCTTCCAATGAATATTCAGGACTGATTTCCCTTAGGATGGACTGGTTGGATCTCCTTGCAGTCCAAGGGACTCTCAAGAGTCTTCTGCAACACCACAGTTCAAAAGCATCAATTCTTTGGCACTCAGCTTTCTTTATAGTCCAACTCTCACATCCATGCATGACCACTGGAAAAACCATAGCTTTGACTAGATGGACCTTGTTTACACCATGGGTTGAGGAAAAACTCACACACTAGCCTTTGGGATGTTAATTATTTCTGTGCAAAAATGTAACACTAAAAATGACAGACAGTGAAGGCCAGAAACAGCTAAATAGTTCCAAATTTTATGAAAACTCCAAACTCACAAAACCAGGAAGCTCACTGAACCCAAAGCACTGAAAACCTGAAGAAAATGACACTAAGGTATATCATCATCAAATTGTTTAAGCCATGTAAGAGAAAAAAAATCCTCAAAGAAGCTGGGGGGGTGGGGAAGTTGTCATGTACAGAGAAACAGAGACAATAAGGAGAGATCTCTGGACTTCCCTGATAGTGCAGTGGCTAAGAATCCGCCTGCCACTGCAGGGATCACAGGTTCGATCCCTGGTCTGGGGAGATACATGTGCTGCAAGGCCTGTGCACCGCAGCAACTGAGCCTACAAATCGAGACTTCTGAGCCCTCGTGCCCTCGAGCCCACGCTCTGCAACAAGAGAAGCCACCGCAGCAAGAAGCTTGTGACCCGCGTCTAGAGAGTGGCCCCCACTCACTGCCACTATAGAAAGAAACCTGTGCGCAGCAACAAAGATCCAGTGCAGCCAATAAATAATTAATTTTTTTAAACAAGAGGCTTCTCGTCAGAAACAAAGCACACCGGAAGACAGTAAAGCAACGCCTCTAAAATGCCTGAAGGAAATGACAAACTGTTAACCTGGAACCTTGTGCCCAGGGAGACTCTTCCTGACTCATTCTGAGGCCAATGTTGCGCTGGGTCGCTCAGTCGTGTCCGACTCTGTGACCCCATGGACTGTAGCCCGCCAGGCTCCTCTGTCCATGGGATTCTCCAGGCAAGGGTACTGGGGTGGGGTGCCATGCCCTCCTCCAGGGGCTCTTCCCAACCCAGGGACTGAACCCAGGTCTCCCACATTGCAGGCCGCTATTACCTGATCTCAAAGCCAGACAAGGATGTTACAAGAAAATAAAATTTTAAGCTTATACGCTTCATGGACAGATATACAAAAATTCTTAATAAAATATCAGCAAATCAAATCCAAGAGTACATAAAAATGGTAATATGTCATGACTGAGTAGGTTTAACCTAGGAATGCAAGGTTGGTTTAATGTTCAAAAATCAATTAATATTATTCAGCTTATTAACAGTCTAACACAAAACCAGATAACCATCTCAGGAAGTGCAACAAAAAAGCATTTTTACAAATCTCAACATCCATTTCTGACACAAGATGGCTCATCATTTCAGAGTTTGCCCTCCACCTGCCTTTCGCCTCTAAGACATGGCCCCTCTTATTCCCCGGTAGGTTGAACTCATGCCCCCAGCTTAAATGTATCTGTAAACCTCGGTTTGTCTATCTCCCTCCTTCCATTATGAATCTAACCAGGGTCCCTAATAAGAGACACCTACCAACAGTTCATTAAACCTCAGCAGCATTTGCTTCTCCTGATCCTGGGTACCGTCCTCCTGCTGGCCGCCACTGAAGGATGCAATTAGCCACTGCACACAGGCCTTCAGTAGAGTCTTTTTCCAGGCTTGCAGCTCTTCTGCTGACCCTTCCAGGATGGCTGAGACAGCATCAGCCACAACCCAGCTGCAGCAGGAGACAAAAGTCCAGGGTTCGAGGCTTTTGGTATAATCCAACATCACAAAAGGCCACAGAAGACAAACGCCCTGAGTCCTGGTCCCTACAACTAACTCCCCAAGCTCAGAAATCAGAGGCTTCGCCTGCCCCTTACTCAAACTGCAAAGATGTACCAGAACTTTATGATGAGGAGAAACACTATTAACATACCAGAAAAAGGATGTATTGTCCAGACTCTGTCTAATCAAGCTATCTCAACCTTAGTACTATTGATGTCCGGGGCCGGATAATTCTTTCTCTGGGGGAAGGGCCTGTCCTATGCATTACAGGATATTTAGCGGTACCCTTGGCCTCTATCCTCTGGGAGCCAAAAGCTAGACTCTTCAGTCCCATATCGTGACAACAAAAAAATGTGAGACAATGCCAACTGTCCCCTGGAGCAGGCAAAATCACCCCTCATTGAGGACCACAGCTCTAAGGGACTCAGAACCTTCCACTTATGGACATGGACTCGCTCCAGCCAGGGTGCTATTAAGATGGGTTCTCCAAGGAACTGCCTCCTCACTGCTGACACAACCGCAGGGCAGCAACTTTCACGGTTTCTTAAGCACTACAGGGAAGGGGCAGCTGGGACAGGAAGGGCCATCAGACAGAGCTGAGCTTTCATACCTCGTGTGACTGGCTGGAGTCTGTAGCAAGCTGGGCAAGCGGTCCATGAGGGCACGCAGGTCCTTGGCTCTGGCAAACGGGACCAGCTGGGCCAGGATCTGCTGCGGCAGCCCGGACTCTGGGGGCCCGTCGGCGCTGAGAAGCCTGGTCTGCAGCGGCATCCACAGAGCCTTCCTCAAGACAGGAATGACAGCGGAGGAAGCTGGGGCGGAGATGAATGGGAGAGGAGGATCGGACACCACGGAGCACCAGAGCCAGCTCGGTGCTTTAGGAACCTTGTGACCTGGCTGAGCTCGCACTGGTGGCTCGAGGTGGGACCCTGGCAAGTTTTGATGCCATGGAAACTGACAAACGCTGCATATCAGCCTCCCCTGAGAGCTGGATGTTAAAGCATTCAGCAGCACGCCACTGGCCACCTGTCAACGCTCAACGGTCCTCGCAGGGGCCGTTCAGCCCAGGGGCCCCAGCTCACAAGTCATGATGAGACGATGAGCACTCAAGTCCTGAACTCACTCGGGAACAGGAGAGGGGCAGGGAGAACCACAGGCTGTACGAGTGGAGGGCCTCTTACTTTGTAAGAACATTTTTTTGTCATCGATGATATCAAGCCATGAGGCACAGAGGCAAAGCAGTGAGCGAAACGCCATTCATACATACTGGTCAAAAGGAATTAAACTGGGGTGATCAGAAAGTGCCTCAAATCTGAGACCCAGTGAGGGAAGAGAGAGAGCTGGGTGCGGCTGAATGGCTCCGCTCAGCAAGCTCAACCAACGTGCTGGACGGTGGGGAAAGGGGCAAAGGACCCTCACCCGAGCGACCCCTCTCCCCCTAGCGAGACCCAGATGCAGCTGCTCCTTCCTTGGCCCCCATTGGCCACAGCTACTGCCCCAGCTTCCTCTGGGTAACTTGGAGCTAACTCTGGAGCTGGGGCAGACACCAGCGGGGAAACAGAGCTAAATCGAACCCTGGAATGTGAGGCTCCAGGGCTTAAGGGTGGACACACGGGGAGGAAGAGACAGGGTCCTCCCAGCTGCCCCCAGCCACCCCTTCCCGTACCTTCTGCGGGGCGTGTGAAGCATCCCTGAGTCCTGCCCTGCAGGTACACATGGACGATGGGGAGGAAGTCGTCCGGGGCCTCCCGCAGGCAGAGTCCGGAGCCGGCCTGCTGGCACCAGCGCTCGAAGCGCAGCCGGTGCGGCCAGCTGTGCTGCAGGAGCAGGGCTGCCGTGGCCAGGGCCGCCGGCGTCCGCCGCGCCAGGCAGTCATCAAGCAGGGCCAGCCTGACCGCAGGGACCAGCGCCAGCTCTCTTTGCAGAGCCCCAAGCAGCACGGCGTCCAGCTCAGCCACGGCCAACGCGGGCAGCAGAGCTGTCAGGCCCCGCACGTACTCAGAGGCCCAGAGGGGCTCCCCGCTCTGCGGCTGCTCCTGGGCGCGGCCACTCAGCAGCTGGACCAGGGTCCTCCCGAGGGCGGTCAGCGGTCTCTCCTTCCGGGGGTGCTGGGTGGGTCGCTGGGCCGCCAGGCGGGCCTCGGGCAGGCTCAGCAGGGCCAGGGTGACCTCCCGGAGTGCGGCGTCCTCCATGTAGGGGTGCAGCCCCCGCAGGGCCTCGAGCGGAGGGAGGAGGGTTTTTGGCGTTGACGTGGCCGAGCTGGCCCTCAGGCTGTGCAGCTCGCGGAGGACACTCTGGGTGATGGCCTCTGAGTACCTGGCCAGCAGCCCCAACTGACCAAGGCTCCGCAGGGCTGGAGCACTGGCCACCAGCAGCGGAAGGATCCCTGAGCTGAGGCTGGCTGCCAGGAGCTTCACGAGGACCGGGCTGAGGGCATGCGGCGGGAGGGCCTGCCGCTCCAGGGCCAGGAACCAGCCCTCCAGCGTGGGGTGTCTGAGGACAGCCACCAGCACCTCCTCCAGCGTCTGGAACAGAGCCACAGGGTAGAGGCCTCAGCCGCCGCCCCGCCAGCGGCTGCCCTCGAGCCGGACGGACAGTGGAGGGCAGCTTTCCTCAGCCACCTCCGGCCTCAAGCTCAAGCTCCCCTGCCCTTCTTGGGGGGTGCCCACAGCACCCCGACCCAGACCCACTCAGAACTGTGACCCCACTGGGATGCACCTCCTCCCAGATGAGACCAAGGGGCCTGGATTGTAACTCAGTTAGTGCCCCTCTGCCCGAGACCAGCAGGAATCTGATGAACGGAGGCTGAATGAACTAAATGTGCAGAGAAACTGCTCTCCATGGTCACTCAGGCAGGCCATGTCTACGCAGAGATGCTGACATGCAATTACAATCCGTCGTCTTCTGGTCTCTCCCTAGCAGCCCTGCCCTCCTAAGTAAATGTGGGAAAGGGACGTGAGTACCACCAGACCACAGAGGCAGGGTGGCCTCCGCTGAGAAGAAACTCTGTGGCTGAGGGAGGTGGGCAGGGCTTACATGGGCTAGAACTGAAGGTGAGCCTGCGTCCACTCTCAGAAGGAGACTAGGCCCTCAGGGAACGAACTCTGACCCCGAGACTAGTTTAAACCACTGAGCAGAGAGCAGCCGAGCACCCTTGGCTGCATCAGAGAGGGATCTGAGTCAGCCTTGCTGCATATGTTTCCTAGCCAAGGAGGCCACCCAGCCCCTGGGGACAGAAATCTATTTTTCTCCTTATTTACTCTTCAGGGAAGGGAAGAGAAGCCTACGAATTTGCCAACTGAGCTTTCCCAAATGAAAACAGCAAAGCACAGATTAGGAGTGCTGTGCCTGATGACTGGCTAACAGGTGGTCCTGCACCAACACCCCGCCCCTGCCCCACCCCAAAAGCCCCCTCGGAGACCAAAGCACGGGAGCCCGGCATTTGATTATGAAATGAGGAACATGCCTGCTTCCTGAACCCCACATAACATCTCAAATGGCAAACAGGTGAGAAAGACTTGGTCGGGCCTTAGGTAAGCAGCTGGTTGCCGAGCCACCAGCAAGAGGAGGCGGCTCACTTTTCTCGGGCAGAGTGGTCGCTGGAAGTATTCACGATGGAGGGCCGCACCCCCTGCCCAGCCTTTACTCAATACAGGCCACAACCCCTTTACAAGGAAAAGAGGCAGGCTGGGTTCTGAGGATGCTCGGGGCGCACAGTGGGAGGGAAAAGTGTTCGCAGAAGGGGGTGTGAGCACCCAAAGTGAACATGCCTCCCTCAGGATGGGGGTGCGGGTGGTGTTTAGTATCTCCTCTAGTGGTCTCTGCTTTTCCCTGCTTCCCTGCAATGAACAGGTGCTAGCTTCCAACCAGAACAGAGGGAAAACCAGCATCTATAACCTCCTAGGACAAAGGCCAACAGGAAGGGGGAAGAAGGGTAGCCGAACCTTGTCGCTGGCCAGCTCCAGCGAGGCCACGGACTCCATGTCCACAAAGAGGTCGGACTCGGCCTGGGCAGCCTCGCACTTCTGCTGGTTCTGCGCGTCCAGCTGCAGGCAGTGGATGACCAGGCGCCGGAGGAGATCCAGGAGGAGCTGCAGCAGGGGCGGCCCCGCACTCCGGCCCAGCTGTGAGGCAAGACACACGACCCTCAGGCCTAGAAGGGCCAACACTCACCGCCACGTCCCCTGGCGCAGATCGGGCAACGCTGCCAGAAACCAGGATCAAAGAGGGAGACGGGGCTCAAACGGCAACACCAACAACATCAAAGTCATGTCTCAGTAAGACATGCGTGCTAAGTCGCTTCAGTTGTGCCTGACTTTTTGTGACCCTCTGGACTGTGGCCTGCCAGGCTCCTCTGTCCATGGGATTCTCCAGGCAAGAATACTGGAGTGGGTTGCCATTTCCTCCTCCAGGGCATCTTCCCCACCCAGGAATCGAACCTGTGTCTCCTGCATTGGCAGGCGGTTCTTGACCACTAGCGCCACCTGGGAAGCCGTCTTAATTAAGACATGTTCTCCTAAATCTTCATGAAACACTGAGGTTTGTTTTGACCAAGATGAAAAGGAAAGGCGCCCCTCAAAATCTAAGCTAAAACTCTGGTGAAGCAGCTCAGGGACAGAACACTCAACAATGAGCCACTAAATTTAAACTCATGAAGGAAGATGGGAGGCCTGGCTGTGATGCTGACCTGGTCAGCCATTGGCAGGGCCCCGTCCTGACCGATCGCTGCCTGGGTGACCAAGTTCAGCTGTGCTGGGCTCCCCATCTGGGATCTAGACCTCTGCTCCAGGGAGAAGGGAGCCAGACCAGCCACCCGGACTACAGGCCTGCCCGGGGCCCTGCGCACTGGCCACCAGCCTCCCCACGTGCAGAACGAGCAGGGCGACAGCAGGGCCCTGGGATGCTCCAATCCACACTACCACTCAGTTCTGAAGTGAGCAGCCACAGCAGAAGCCACACTCGCATGGGCGGTGATGCAGAGGACCAGGGGCAGCGCTGACCTGGGCGAAGTTCTCCACGGCGCTCCTGATGTACAGCAGCAGGTGTTTGGCGGCGCGCAGGGCCTGGTGCATCGGGAGGCGCAGGAGGGCCGCCCGCAGCTGCGCCTGAACCCCCTCGTCCAGGAGTAGGAGCCCGCCTGGGCCCTGGCCTTGGTCCTGACTGGCGTAGGCCGTCTGCAACAGGGAGGAGAAGGACGGGGCCGCGGGGCCTGGTGCGGCAGGGCTGCCCGAAGTCTGCAGCGGCTGGAGGACGAGGTGAGAAGGGCAGAGGGGTCAGCCAAGGGGGCCAAGGGCACGGGGTGTGGCAAAAGGGATGGGCGGCACGCACGACAGCGAGGCGCTTCACAGAAAGTCACCCACTGATGCTGAAACCACACAAGCCCATCAAGCCCAACGCGCTCAGTCACACATGTTTCATCCTAGTGTGTTCACGTGAGGGCGCTGGGTCGGGGAGGTTATTTACATGCCCTGGAGAACCGCAGCCGCCCGGGACAAAGACAGGACTTCACTCAAACGGGAGTCACTGTGATCGATCCCTGCAGACTGGGAAGTCCTGCCCCGGGAAGGGGTGAGCTCAGCGAGCTGCAGACCTTTCGAAGGCCTCCCCCGGAAGGATAGGATGACAGGGACTGCTTGGAAGACAGATTCCTGCAACCAGCCTGTCTCAAAGGGGTTCATTTCTTCTAACTTCATTCCCAACTGCCATCTTTATTTAGCCCACAGGGCCTGTACTGTTACACCTCCGAACACTCCGCTTCCTAAGGCCAACACAACTAGGCTGCATGAGCCCTGAAACTCAGCGGGGCTGGAGGTGGGGTCCCTGGGCCAGCAGCGGCACTAACCAGGAACCTGCTAGAGATGCAGACTCCCAGGCCCGCACAGACCTGCTGAACAGACTTGCGCAGTGACTGAGCATCTGGGGATCCGGATGCACCCTCGTGGGTGGGAACGGCCTGTGCCCAGCTCCACAGGGTGGACGCCGACCCTGGGAGCACCATGGCACCACCCGACTGCTGACCCACGGGGGCTGCTGTGTGGCTCTGACCAGCTCCTAACCACGGCCTGGCAGGCAGGAAGGCGGTGATGGCCGTGACGGGCCTGGGCTCTGGCGTCCGGCTGCCTGGCAAAAGCCTGAGTCCACCGCTGACTGGTGGTGGAGTCGCTCCGCACCTCCGTTTCCCCATGTGTACGACGAGGACAGGAAGTCCTGACCTCTGAGTTGGGAGGCTTGAGTGGCGGAAAAGACACACACTGCCCTTAGGGGTAGGCCCTGACAAACAGCGAACACGCAGTCAACCTGAGCTACCGCCACCAAGTCCGTGAGGCGAGGAGTCCCGGCTGCCTGCTTTTTTAAGCGCAGCCACAACTGACTGAAAACACAAAAATGCACACGCCAAGGGACCTTCCTGCCCCACTCAGCGATCCTCAGTCCTCCATGTTAGGGCCAGACCTGCAGCACCCCTTTTAACAACTTATTGACCACCGACATTTTAATTCTTCTTTCACTGCCCGAATGTTACTGAGTGGAGTTATTTCAATATTCACTTACGTAACAAACGGCCAGCCACACCTGTTAATTTCTGCAAAAAGCTCCTGGTCAATAATGTGCTAAGAATGCAGTCCTCACCAAGAGAAAATGGGTTTCCTTCTTTCCTTTTTTGCTTTTCCAGTTTTAGCAGAACGTAGCTGGCTGGCAGCCTTCAGGGGCCAGGTCTGACTGCTGGGCACCCCTGGTCTAGGGGGTGCTGGGGTGTCTGGACGAGGGCCACAGGGCCAGCGTGTACAGACTATGCAAAAGGGAGAAGGGACCTCCTCCCCCAGTCACGCAGCCAGCGGGGATTTCAATTCTGCCCCATCACTGAGCCCCTTTGACTCTCGACATGTCAGCTGATCACCACTGCGCTTCCTCTTCTAACCAAGGAAAACGAGAAGGTGAAGAAAGTTCACCCTGTGAGCTGAGAAAAGCTACACAGCTGGGGTACAGGCTGCTGCGGCCCACGGGCAGGGGCCTCCAGGGTTTCCCAGGGAAAGGAAGGCCTGGTTTCTGCTGGGTCGCGTGGCTCACCAGGGCCTCGCGGGCTGGCTCCGGGATCCAGAGGCTGTAGTATCTGTTGAACCCGGACAGCCGGTGGCGGCAAGGCAGGCTTGGAGGCTCCAACTGGTCGTAAGACTGAAGCAGAAGACACAGGGCCAGTGGGTCTCTCTGGGTATGGAGCAGGTCCGTGAGAACCCCGGTCAGATATGCCACAACGCTCTCTCCTGTGTGGGAGGAAGGAGCTTGCTGGGACCATCAGTCACCCCAACTCCCACACGAATTCGAGACCCAGAAAGATTCATCATGACTCTAAGGGATCACACGACCACGATGGAAGGCAGAGGCTACCACTGCAGACCACAGCAGACTTTTACTTAAACATACAGCACACAGTAGACCGCAGGTGCGGAGGCCCAGAAGTGGGAGACCCAGGCCCAGAAGAGGTGAGGCCAAGGCCTCCAGGATCTGCTTGATGCAAACCAAGCACAAACCAAGCACAAACCAAGCAAACTCGGCACACGGCCTCCCTGCAGTCAGGCAGGGACCCCACAACTGGCTTAGCCGCTTCCAGGCCTGGCCAGAGCACCCTGCGGGACTGTCCACACTCTCCTCCCCTTCCACAGGCACTCTGGGTGCTGTATGTTGAGACGGCACAGATAATAAGATGGGAGCAGCCGTGATCTCCTGGACGACAACCACCCAGGAGAGCACCTGACCTGTCCTGGACAAGGTCAAGCAAGAGACCCTTAGTCCCTAAACCACTGATGCATTGGGACGTAGCTGTTACTGCAGCAAATCCCGAACGATCCTGACTAAATGACATCTCTGTGATCCGTGAGTGCTTCCTTTGGTGTATGTTTCCTGGATACCCAGGAGAGATGAAGGACTTGTCCCTTAGCATCAAGATGTTTGTCAGACGCTCAGTCGTGTCTGACTCTGCGACCCCACGGACTGTAGCCCTCCAGGATCCTCTGTCCATTCTCCAGGCAAGAACACTGGAGTGGGTGTCCATACCCTTCTCCAGGGGATTTTCCCGACCCAGGGATTGAACCCAGGTCTCCAGCACTGGCTGGCGGGTTCTTTACCATCTCGGCCACCAGGGAAGCGCTCAGCATCAAGATAATCATGAATAAAGACCAAAGGGGAAACACTGGTGTGACCGCAGCTGTCTGCAGCCATGCAAACACACAATTTCAGGCTCATCTGTCAGATGACCCATTTCCCCGACAGCCGAGTCAGCCTCCAGACCCCTGATTCCTGCACACTGAGCTCTACCAGCTGTGCAGCTGTCACTTTGGTGGGTCTGAACCCTTGCTGCCTTGGGTTTGCAGCAATTATTTCCAGAGCCCCTGGAAGCCCACCTCCTACCCTCCAGAGACCCAGCTGGCCTGATGCACTCAGAAGACCCTGACCACGCATGGGTACCTGCTTCACTTTCTGTTCCAAGGAGCAACTTATTCCTGGCCTCCAGGGCGGCGGGGACCAAGGTGCTGAACGGGAACGTGAGGAGGATCGTGTCTTCATTCAGGACGAAGCCAACCTCCTCATCCAAGCCTTCGCTGCCTTCCACCAGCACATCCACCATGTCGAGGACATCTGGAGATGGAAACGGGGGGAGTCAGGCCCAGGTAAAGAGGCACTGGCGGTTTCTACAGCATGAAGCCCCTGGAGGGCACGAAAGAGAACACTTGCATAGAGGGGAACAAAGAAAAGCTAAACTTCTCTTAGGGGGAAAACGCTTAATGTAATGTTTGATTCTAAACAGATACGGTATCGTCTGTAAAAATCTTCATTATCTCTGCAGGACAAAATGCAAGATTATCCACTCAGGTGATAATGGGTTGACGTTTCCTCAGGTGACACTGAGAAAAGCCCACAAACTTCAACCAGTCAGGGAAACAAGCCAACAGCTGAGAAGCGACAAGAGCGTAGAGAGGTTAACGCGCAGACTGGGGCCACAGGGTCTGGAGTTGAACCCTGACCTTGCTGCGTGCTCGCTGGGTGAGGCCGGGAAGACCGCTTAGTCTCTCTGTGCCTGAACTGCCTTGTCCAGACCTGCACCGGGGACAGCCTGCCCACTCTGGGGTTGTTCGTGAGGTTATACAAGTTAGGGTCTGTAAGGAGCTCGGAGCAGCACCTGGCACAGTGTAAACACTGCACAGACGAAAATAAGGCAGCGAGTAAGCCCCCAGACGCATTTCCTGCTACAGGAACAAACAAGGGGATTCCCAATTCCAGAGGGGGCTGATCTCTGACGCAAAGAAAGTGGGGGACATCTGCCCTCTGCACGAGGCTTCAGAGAGCCATTCTGCTGTCTGTCTCTAACACGCCGCCATGGCTGGCTCTTCAGAAGCCCAAGGAGCACTGGGGAATGGCACCTACCGTCGATGTGGGAGATGGGAATGCTGGCGTCATCAGCGTCCTGCCGCGTCCCGGGGGCCTGCAGGGCGCTGGCTTCCTGGACGAAGTCAGATGCCTTGTCCGTGTACGAATACGGATTCGCCACCAACGTCAGGAGGACCTGAGCATTGAAGAGTCAAGTGGGAAGTGTTTAGACAGTCACAGGTGGGATGAAAAGTGCCCCTAGAAGTCACAGTTGAAATAAAGGGAAGAGCAAGAATCTTAATAGGCCTTAGTAAGAGCAATACTTTTGCTGCCAAGTTTTTAAAAAAACTTTCTGTTGTAGAACTTAAAAAAATTATCTCCTTTTCACACTAGACTATTGCTTTTAATACTAATTTTAGTATACCACTGTGGGCTTCCCTGGTGGCTCAGATGGTAAAGAGTCTACCTGCAGTACAGGAGACCCGGGTTCAAGCCCTGAGTTGGGAAGATACCCTGGAGAAGGAAATGACAACCAACTGCAGTGTCCTTGCCTGGAAAATCCCATGGATGGAGGAGCCTGGCAGGCTACAGTTCATGAGGTCGCAAACAGTCAGATACGACTGAGCGACTTCACTTTCACTTTAGTGTACCACTAATCCCTCCTGTGAAAACGAATGCCCCAAGGGAAGTTAAATAGCACTCAGTGATATATTCCCATTTTACAGATGCTAAAACTAAGTAGTTTCTCATGTCTTAGCAAGAATTAGGAAGTGAGCCAGGAAGAAAGGCCTCTTAATTGCCTAAGAAACACCTTAAATACACTAAGGATCACTGAATATATCTTCCTGAACGCTCCTCTACATGGGAAATAGGTGCTCACGCGTTCCAAAAACTGAATCACAGCCTCCTTGTTCTCCTCCGCCATGTCATCCAAGTGCTCCAGCCACAGCTCCAGCTCCGGCCAGGTGTGCTCAAACACACCCGTGTCCCGCAGGATCTGTTGGGAGGCAGACAGCGGGGGTAAGTCAGGGTGGGACCCCGCTTTCTGAGGTCTCGGTCTCCTTTTGAACCCCGGGAAGTGCACATGGGGCCGAAGTTCCATTCGGCTCTCCTCCGTAAGCTACAGCTCGGAACAGCACTCCCCTCTGCCAGCGACGAGAGGTGGCTCTGGGCTCTATCACGGAGAACGCAGCCCCTCGCCTTGCTGTTTATTCCTTCCCTTCGACTCCTAAAACACCCAGCTGCCACTGGCAAGTCTGACTTTCAAGCTGGACTTGATCCTCAGCCTGTGTGAGAGTCCTCAAGACAGGGAGCCAACCAGCTGCGCCATCTCAGCGTGGCCCCTCTAGACCCAGGCCTGGGCCGGAAGCACAGCCGTTTCTAACGAGGGGAGAATGTGTTTCGAGGCAAGACTTGGTGAAGTGACAGCCCCACGTGGTCAGATGACAGGACTTGGGGTCTCAGGAGTGCGAGCCCCGCACCGAGGGAGAGCCTGGCAGGCCGTTCCACCCACATGCAGGGAGTGGTCGTGAGATCACACATCAGCACAGGCGTGCAGAGGCCAGAGGTCAAGACCCAGACGTTCTCATCCTCTGGGCAGCTCATGTGAGGTTCAAGTGCCAGAGAGACAACTGGCACTTCTATGAAAGGTGAAGTCTTTGTACCCTAAACTTTTCTCTAGTGGTTCTGATAGTTAATGCATCTGCTTGCGATGCAGGAGACCTGGGTTCGATCCCTGGGCTGGGAATGGCAACCCACTCCAGTATTCTTGCCTGGAGAATCCCTTGGACAGAGGAGCCTGGCGGGCCCAAGTCCATGGGGTCGCAGAAAGTCGGACGCGACTGAGCGACTAAACTACCAAACACAGTGAATGTGATTTTTGTAGCAACTCCCCCCGTCGCCCAAGCCCCTGACAAAGCAGAACCAAGGAACTGGATTTCCTAGCACTGCAGTTAAGACCTAAAAAGCTCTGGAAAACAAGGTCAAGTGTAAGAAAGAAGAGACACCAACAAACTCATCTCCTTCCTCTAACTTTGGTGACACTTGGGCTGTGGTGATGGCCTAGGTCAAAAGGCTGAAGCCCTGGAGAGGGCTGAGTCTGGAGATGAAGGCCGAGGCATTGCCTACTAAACTGGTCCCCAGAGGGCGGGCAATCTAATGTTTACTGAGCCCAGATCACATGTCATTTCTTCTGTAGTTCTAGCTTTGTTATCCCCATTTGCTTCGAGAAAACTAAGTTCAGAGAGGTTAAACAGGAAGTCCGACGCCCCCTGAAGGGGCAGAACCAGGGATCAAAGTGCTGGCTTTCCCCACTTCACCAGGCCGCCTCTCGGGAACACAAGCAGGTGAAGACAGAATAAATTACAGCTGCCATAAAACTCTCTCTCCTTAAATTATGTCGGTCCTAATACATTCGTAATTCAGCAAAGAAAGATTATGCGAAACTGGTATAGAAAAGGCTCACCTTCACAATCAGAAGTTTGGTTGATGACTTGAGCTGTGAATGGCCACTGGTCACAAACATTTTCATCAGTAAGTAAAACACCGATCGTTTGCCTCCAATGATTTCTGCATCTGGGCCTTCCTGGAGTTTGAATGACAAAGTTATAACAGAGGTCACTGCTGCTGAGTGAACAGATACTACAGGCCCAGGCTTCTCTCCAGCCTCTCGCCTCATCTCAACCACCCCTTGGCAAGCCTGCTGGGACGTCAGGCACGAGGAACCTCCGGAGTCAGCAGGCTCAGCCTCCTAGCCCCTGACAGCAGTGGCAGCAACAACAGAGTCACAGCAGGAAGCAGGGGGCCCTTCGGGTGCTTCACAGACGCAGACTTGCTTTATCCTCCCGACAAGCCTGAGCTGGGGACGACTGTCACTCCCTTTTCACGCGTGCGGACACTGAGATACAAGGAGGTTAACAGGCTGTTTTAATGACTGAGGTGGGACTCAAGCCCGGAAGCCCTGGCACAGATGCAGCTCCAGAGGCTGGTGGGGAACCACACCACCAGGGCTATCTGAGTCCACCTAATGCTGTATGCGCTGCATCTCAGCAAGACGCCGGTGTGATGTAACTGGTCCCTTTATACACGATTCAGACTCTCAGAGGCTTCTGGGCTTTGAGCACATGGAGCTCCAGATCCCGTGCAGACTCTGTGTTTTCCTGGGGAGTCCCTACAGCTCCGATCTGAGCCCCTAAGGAGCTGGCATTCACAAAGCCCAGCAGACCCTTATTAAAACCAAAAACTGAAGCACAGGCTATAAACTACTATGTTAATACCAGCTCTTTCAAGAGGGCTCTCTGCTCACTTTCCAACTAAATCAGCGAGATCTCAATGGTCCGGGTCAGCTGGGATGATAAACCAAACACCCTAGATGGCCAGAGGCTGGTGGGGAACCACACCACCCGGGGCTACCTGACTCCACTTAATGCCGTAGTCCTGCAGTCCTGGCAGTGACTTCACCAGGTTGAGAGCAGGTTCTGGGCCACACTCCCCAGGTCCCGTCCTGGACCCCCCAGGACCCCAGAAGTCTCCTAACCATTCTGCGCTCCAGCTGCCTTTGTCTGGGAGTGGCGGTCAACGAGACGATACGTAGAACACTTGTGCCAAGCCTGGCGCTAAGTCCTGGATAAGAACTCTTCTCAGCTGTGACACAGGTGAACCATAGACAGAGGACTTAGGGGAACACAGAGCCCCCAGTGCCACAGCGTTCCTGCACCTCTCTGGGAGTTTCACCTCTAACAATGCCTCTAACAATTTCCACACTGACGGTTCCTTGCAAGAGCTCATGGAAGACCTGAGTCATTAAAACAAGTCATCTGAGCTACTGAGATACATCCTTATCGACAGTGCTTAATTTGACCTGGTCATTTTCCCTCCCTGGACAGGGCGACATAGCATCCTGTATTTAAGCACATGGATGAACATCTCTTGCATCCTGAGTCCCCTTTATTGGTCAACATTACGTTCTCCAGAAAGGGCTAGCAGACGCTATCACAGACACAGAGAGCGGCACCAGCAGCCTTTTCTCCACCAGCCTCAACCCTCTCCTGCCTTGGTGTCTATCTCCAGCTCCATCTTGAGTCATTCCAGGATGAGGACAAAAGAGAAGAAATGTATTTTGTTTCTTTCCAAAAAGGTTTTAAAAGGGCCAGAAAAATGTAAAAGTGCTGTTAGAAGAACACAAAAACTCGCAGTATGTGGCAACGATGTCTTTTCAGTAAGGACAGCTAAGCACGTTCGTTTGCAGAGTCAAGACATTCCTGGCTCACAAATCCAGACCTGGCCTCTGCACGGAGGTTTTGCTCTAAGAGGAGAACCGTGGATGTCCTCCTCTGGAACTGGCGGTCCGGCTTCTGATCCAGCTAGAAATTCCCAGACAGCCGCCCAGCCTGCAGGGGAACTCAGGCCACAGGGCGGGCTCTCAGCCTCGTACCTGGGCCTTTAACCACAGAAACTTGCTGGCGGGCAGCTCCAGGGCCACCTTGAGAATGTGGTGCTGCAGAAGCGGGGGCACCTCCTCCCGCAGGCCCTCTTCTGAGATGACCCCTGCGGGCGGACAAGAGGAAAACAGATGAGAAGTCAGGGGGAGGGGGAGGCCTGGCTGCTGATGCCCCGGCCACGAGGATCCGACGACGAACTGTTGGTGGAGACAGGTGGAAGGGCGTGGGGCTCGGCCCCCCCTGCGCCCACTCTCCTGTCCACACGCCTCAGACCCCCCTGACCTGCGGTCACCCCAAACCTTTCACTCAAGACCTGGGACGCTGCTGGGCCCAGGAAGCCCTTCCCTGCGCTCGGCCACACTGACCACCCCGACAGCTGGAAGCCCCTTGGCACATGTTCCTCCATACAGTCTCCTGTCAGTGCGACCCCTGGTGGGGGACACGGGCCTTGCTCCCAGGACAGCCAGCATCTTATGCACAGCCTGTGGCCACCAGTACCCGAGGCGGGGTCCTCAGCCCCTGGCCTCATTTCTGGGTTAACCATTTACTTGGGAAGGATGCGGTGAGTAAACATTCAGTGGCCACATTCTAGCAAATCTCGTCTTCTCACGGCAAGAGAACTTTCTGCCTTCGAACCATCAAAAACTTAACTGTAGCTTTTTGAACAGGACTATTTAAACAGCTTAGATAAATTCCAAGACTGATTATTTCTGCAAGTCTTCCTCCGTTGGCCCAGTTATGAAGTCAGTGTTAGTAGACAAATTCTTCCATCAAGGAAATGTGGCCGGACAAGCACGATGTTACTTCTATAAGATGTGGTTGGAACTTGAGTCAAATCTGAGTAACTATGTCAAAAGCGCGTGTGCATGGGGACCTCCTCAGGGGCTCTCATTTCTGTACCCCTTTTCCTTTGAAAAGAAGATTTACAATCAACATCTCATAATCTCACCTATGTGGCTTCCCAATGGTAAAGAAGAATCTCATCTATATGGCACTCGTGGTAAAGAACCCACTTGCCAATGCAAAAGACGTAAGAGACATAGGTTTGATCCCTGGGTTGGGAAGATCCCCTTGAGGAGGCCATGGTAACCCACTCCAGTGTTCTTGCCTGGAGAATCCCATGGACTGAGAAGCCTGGCGGGCTACAGCCCATGGGTTGCAAAGAGTCAGACAGGACTGAAGCGACTTAGCACAGAATCTCATCTACGGATCACCCCTGGCAGACAACTCAGCCTGGCTGGCTTCTCCCTTTTCTCTCCTGGTGCTGTTAAGTGTTCATCTGATATTTCTGTAAAGACTGACACTGATCCAGAAGAAAACAACCAGGCCAGTGGATCACACAAGCCGGCCAAGCCGCCCACCCGCCTTCCCGGTCCTCTGCCCTGGGGACCCGGTTTATCTGCGGCCCCTTCACCCCCACGGGCAGGCCCAGCGGAGGGGCACCTGCCATCACTCAGGACGCACCTTTCAGGAGCTTGCTGAAGTCAAAGTTGTACTGCATGACCACGTGCGGGACCACCTTCTGGTAGAGGCAGATGACCTGGAGCAGCACGGCTTTCAGAAGAATGGTTTCTGCATCATCTGAATCAGAATCGAACAGTGTGAATCAGGAAACACCCTCGTTCTCTGTCCTCAATCAGTAAGCAATCCCATCACGGTCAACTGCACGCAGAACACTGAGGCTGCAGACAGATGCCCACGGCGCAAGATTAGGGAGTCAATGTGGTAAAGAAGTCAAGATGCTCAAACAGGCTGGGTCTAAATCCCCACTTCACTGCTGTGACCCTGGGCAGGGTAAAGCTACTCGGGCTCTCTGTGCTTCAGGGTCCTCGTCTGAACAAGGGGGACACGCAGCGGGGCCTAACCCCCACAGAGCCGAAAGAAGGATTAAACAGGACAGAGATACAAGACACAAAGCACCACACCTCGCCAATGCCAAGGTCTGAGGCAGCGCGTCTTACTACCCAGGGGTAATGTTCTACTCGCAGAACAGAAGAGTGTCCTACGCCTGCCACCACCCTCCACCCACCGGAAGGCCGAGCACATGGCATCCATCATGCAAGGGTTGAGAGAGATGTGCGTGGTGCTTGCATAAAGCTTGAGTACATTTCTAACAGATGTTGAAACCCAAAGTACGATGCTAGGCTCCTCCTTCTCACTAAGCCAAAAAGGACACAGGATTCTTTCAGAGTCAGAGAGGCCTTCACAAGCTCCCCAGGAGAGGAGGCTCCCAGGCTGCCTGGGCCAGTGGTGTCTGCAAACAGCCCTCACCACTCTCGGGAGCCACACAGGGAGCAGCGGTCTTGCTGGCCTTTTTCTTTCCTTTCTCGTCATCTTGTTCTGAGTCCTGCTTCCTGAGAGACTGCCAGACCCAGATGATGGCATTCAGGTCTGGTAAAATCTGAAAGGAAACAAACAAAAAAACAAAAAATCAGTCACATTGAGAGGAAGAGAAACAAACTGATCCCACTAATGATGAGAAGCAAAGAACAGGGAAGAGGGGCCAGCACACGCGAGTGCCTAAGGGAGAGACCTTGGCCTCTGGGAGCTCTGTTTTGGGGTATAAGTCCCCGAACTGAGCCCGGTAAGGATCTGGTGAACACACAAGCACGTGCTCAGTCGCTCACTTTGTCTCTGACTCTTTGTGACACCATGGACTGTTGCCCGCCAGGCTCTTCCATCCGTCGGATGAAAACACAAGTACTGATCATTAAAAGACACCCCTAAAGACTTGCTCACCAGAGCCAGACATTGGGAACTAAGCAATTCACCCTTAGGACAGGCTGGGGGCACCCTGCCCAGCAAGCCTGTGGATGCCCCTTCTGGACGGTCAGCCAGGCCATGGATGCTCAGGCTCCTTGCTCATCAGACCAAGCCCGGGGAAGAGGGAGCAGGCTGCCCATCACTGTGGCCCCAGCCCGGCCAGTGTGCAGCAGCAGGGAGGGGAGCGAAGCGGTGCAACGGTTCCTAAGGAGACCAGAAGTCCCAGGAACGCCCCCCGACCACTTCCCTTCACTTCACCCCCACCCTCTGCGCCCCCAAGCTCGTCTCTCCCAGCTGCTGTGCTACCTGTAAGGAGAGGCCACACCTGGCTCCGGGCCTACCTTGCTCAAAGCTTCTCTGAAGAGCCGCACGAAGTCTTCCATCATGGCGGCCGTGTAGACGCCTGACTCCTGCCAGGCCTCTTTATTCAGGCAGTGCTCGATGGTCTTTAAGGCTCTCTTCAAAATGACGGCAACAAGGGATAAAGCTGTGTGTTTCACGGATACGCTGTCCAACTGGGAAGAAAACAAAGAGTTGAGTCCACAAACGTCTTCGGATGGCCCTGGTGGGCCCAGAGCACGCTGGCCTTTCCTGGGGGCCTGCCGGCCTCTGCCCGCTTGACCTCCTGCAGACCTGACAGCAGCAGATGCCGGGAGGCTGGTCACTAAAGGAAAGGAGTCTGATGGTTATTCCTGATTTTTACTCCACCGTCTGTTTTTGATAAGTCTTCTCTGACAACCGCCGGGCTCACACGGATAATCCGTGTCAGTGCAGCCGACGCCCCACCAGGACCCGACCAGCCCCTGAAGAAGCACTTCTCGTCAGCTGCAGAGACGATAAGCAAAGGTACCGGGCACCTGGGTCTGAACAGCCACCTCTAAGCTCGCGGCAGCCCCCACCGCAGGCCTCCCACACCCGGACTCTCTACTCGGATTCAGATGACAGCCAGGAGACCTTCCACACCCTCCCTCACCGCGGAGACTGAGTAAGGTTCAAGAGCCTGTGCTATCAGCACCAAGGGGGAAGGTGAGGCCCCTGGTGACGGCGGTGTGCCCCGGGCCAGCAGGAGCGAGGACATCTCCTGGGCACCGGGGACACACGTTCCATCGCAGGCCCAGGCCAGCCCACTGCCATCAGCCCCAGGGGACCCCCAAGGACAGAGAAGCCCAGGGAGCACCAGGTAGGATACTGTAGCTTAAGAGTCAAGTAGAATTAACAAGGTTTTCTGATGGACCTTCAGTCTAATAACACCCCAGGCCCCCCGCATTCCAATCAGCTGGTGTCTCATTTTATATAGATGTTGTACACTCAAGAAGGGCTACGTTAAATGCCCTGAACCAATAACCACTCCCACCCCGTCATCAATTCAAAGGCAGGACCGAAATGAGTGCTCAATGTGTATATCCGCTGGCTTGGAGCACGAAGCTTGGCCAACAGCCTGAGGCCTTATTTCCGAACAGCTCTCTAATTTCCCATTTGTAAAACGAGCTCACTCTTTTCTTTCTGGTTCTAAAATCTATGCTATTAAAATTTTATAGATAAAACTGTAATGAACAGAAGGAAAATGTCACTCGACAACCTGCACACACACACTCCTAACTCCACCCCCGAGACACACCTGTCGCTGTGTCACTCACGTGAACACAGGTACAGCTGGGAAAGGGCCACGGACAGGGAGACAGAGCCTCAGCTTCCCCTTTGCTGGCCCCGGGCCTGCAGAGGAGGACGGTGGCCTCAGGAGGAGAGGAAGACGTGTCCTCTACCCCAGCCCAAGGCCACCCCATGCGGGGCATGAACACTCCAGGGGCACAACTCTTCTGTCCTGGGAGTGAGACAGCCTTTGACATCCCAGGCCGCCGGGGACAGACTGGGGTTGGCTCAAAGCGGAGAGGAAATGCAGCCAGCCATCACCTCCCACCCACAAGAGGCAGCATCAGACATCCCCCTCTCAACTCCACTTTTTTGCAAGTCTCTTGCGATAAACTATTTTGTGTCTCACAAAACAGATGGGCAAGCTAGCTGGGTCCTAACTCTGGTTCTGGGATTTGGCCACCAGAGCAAACAAGCCATCCTGCCAGGTCCCACCCAGGCCTCTTCTGTCCACTCCACATGCCCTACCGCTCTCTCTCAGCACCATCCCTGGACGGGAGCAAAAAAACCTCTCATCCCACAGTACAATCCGAGGAGTTGGGGCCACTTTACGGCAAATGCCCCATGGACACCGGGTCCAACCCACGCTTTGTGACCCACCGCGGCGGACCCTGGTCTTCTGTGCTCACACCCCAACCAGCCTGCCTGAAACACGGGGACTCCACCCGCCCAGGGGACGCCCCAAGCCCTGTACCGCTCTGAACACCTGGCCTCTGCCGGGTGGGTCTTGAGGCAACCCAGGTTTATGAGGGGTTGGCAGGACCCAGAACCCACGCGTGCATGTGTGCGTGTTAATTTGCTTCAGTCGTGTCTGACTCTGTCCAACACTAGGGACCACACCCAGCAAGGCTCCTCTGTCCTTGGGGATTCTTCAGGCATGATACTGGAGTGGGTTGCCATGCCCTCCTCCAGAGGATCTTCTCAACCCAGGGGCTGAACCCGCGTCTACTCACGGTCTCCTGCATTAGCAAGCGGGTTCTTTACCACCAGCGCCACCTGGGAAGCTCAGGATCCACGTGCTAACAACTCATGGCAGGTTTGGCTAAGGCCATGATGCTAGGTGAACAAGGCATGGGCCCCTCACAACATGGCTTCTGCTGGGACTTGGAGCTTTATGATAAACGATGACACAGAATCTAAGGATCAAGTTTTTCCATGAACATGTCCTCCCCAAACTCCTGAAACAGCTGGGCCTCAATGTTCCCCAGGAAAGTTAGCACTATTCGTTTAAAGCTCAGAAGAAAGGATTTGCCAGGCAAATGTCAGGCCCACTCTGTCCAAAGATCCTCAAGTAATGAGACTTCAATGCGTGACACTGGGCTGCAGATGAGCACACGTCCTCTCCTCTGATTCCACCCCCTGCTCCCCCCTGCCCCCTATCGACAAAGGCCCACAGCCACACAGGATCCTGCAGCCCGCTCAGTGCTGCAGAAAGGCAGGTATGTGCCTTGGGCCCCAGGGCCCCGTCCCCAGGCGAGGGGACACACGGGAAACCCCGGAAGCACTGACAAAAGACAACCCAATACACATAGGCCAGTATTCTCAGCACAGTGGCAGGCATGGCCGGGGGGTGAGCGGGAGGGTCTGGAGGCAGGGTCCCCACTCACATTCAGCGCCTGCGTGAACATGGTCTTGTTGCACACCAGAGGCGCGGTGGTCACCATCACCATGGCCAGGAGCCGAGGCAGCGGGATGAACTCTCGGGTCTGAAACGCCCGGGAGATGTCCGGCTGGGCAGCGTAGATCTGGGAAAGGGACGACAGAGAAGTTAACTTCCAAACCTGAGTCTAACGGGAGGCTCTCAAGAGTGAAGCTGCTCTGGGGAAACAATGACAGTAACAAAGGCCCAGGGCTCGCCACAAGGAACAGCGTCTGGAATGTCGACCCCCGATTCCACTGGTTAGAGACCATAAGACTATTACTGGGGGCAGTGACCGTCAAAGCAGAGTTTGACTGGTGGTTTGCAGAGCCTGTTAAAACCTCTGATGGCAAACAGGTCACAACGGGATGACTTACTCCCCAGGTACAGCACCTGGCAAATTATGTCGGCTTTTTAGCACTTCATGACAACCCTTTGCGGTAGACATATTTTATATCAAGGCAAAACATACTTACAGGTGACAACACTGGACCTCAATGAGGGGAGCTTCCCTCGGACTGCAGGGCTAGAAGGCAGACTCTAGCCTTGAGACCAGGGAGTCCTAGAGACGGCAAGACTACCGTCCAATCTGCAGCGGCCATGCACCTGCCCCGCCCCGTCCCACTCAGCTCCCAACAGGGGCGGTGGCCACGGTGACACCATCACCAAAGTCGGGGACAGAGCGCCTCCTTCTTGTCCCCAGCACACAGGCGGACCGCACACACAGGTGCTCAAGGAAAACGATGGACTAAGTTTGTTTTGCAGATAACCCATTGCCCAAGTCAAGGCACAAAAAAATAATTCCAGGTGTGTCATCACTGCGTGCTCAGTCACTCAGTTGTGTCCGACTCTGCAACCCCATAAACTATAGCCTGCCAGGCTCCTCTTTCCATGGGATTCTCCAGGCAAGAATACTGGACTGGGTTGCCATTTCCTTCTCCAGGGGATCTTCCCAACCCAGGGATCAAACCTGAGTTTCCTGGGTCTCCTGCATTGGCAGGTGGGTTCTTTACCCACTGAGCCACCTAGGAGGCCCCATGTTACCATAAGCCAGACCATAAGGCTGAGAGAAGGGGCGATGGTGAATGGAAGGACTTGTGCAGGTACTTCCACTGGTAAACGAGGGGAGGCTGACACCCATGATCAGATGGAAATTTACTCATATCCACAAGACAGACCACCAAGACACAGCTTATTTCAAATTGTTCTAAGAACTTGAAATGGCAATCTTTAAATAGCCGTGCTCCTTGGCTTGCATTTCACAGTCAGGCATTTTGCTAATTCTAGCCCAACTGTGGCTAAACTCATCGAGATCACACTTGAAGTGAAATCTAGATGAAGAAACTGAAATTGGCTTAACAGATTCAGCAGCATAAACCTCAGAATGCAGCTCAGTGAAAAGTAAAATGTCCCTAGAAGAAAAAGACACTGAATTAACATCATCTAGGACTGATGCTGAAGCTTAAAGCTCCAATACTTTGGCCGCCTGATGCGAAGAGCCAACTCACTGGAAAAGACCCTGACACTGGGAAAGACTGAGGGCAAGAGGAGAAGGGGGCGACAGAGGATGAGATGGCTGGATGCCATCACGGACTCAATGGACGTGAGTTTGAGCAAACTCGGGGAGATAGTGAAGGACAGGGAAGCCTGGTGCACTGCAGTCCATGGGATCGCAGAGTCAGACACAACTGAGCGACTGAAAAACAACAAAAATATGCCGGAAGGACGGCTGAAAGAAGTTTCTGATCCTGCAGTTTATCAGGATGTCACCCAACCTCCCATCCTCGCCACCCCAACTTCTCACACTTCACCCACGACCCCACGAGGCAGACTTCAAAATGCAGGGGTCGTCACCTTGTTTAGCAGTCTGATGTTATTTGACCAGGTGGACTTCAGCCTTGGGAGAAAGGAAAACGTCACTTCCTTGAAGTACTTGTTCAGTAGGTCCGGGCACACTTTCAGAATGTTCACCACCAGTTCAGCGACCAGCTCATCGTCCGCTGCGGTTTTCAAACCCAGCAGGAAGTGCAGGAGAGTCAGGTTTCCTCCTCTGTCACAGAAAGACAGAAGAGAGAGGGGTGAGTGGGGAGTTTTCACAACACACCGAGCACTCAGGATGACGGGGCAGGTCCTTGGAACCCGCGAGTAAACACAGCGTTTTCTGTTGTGACTCAGTCATGGGCAATTTCACTTCCGGTCAGTTTCCCTCACAGCATAGAGTGAGAGGTTTTCATGGTCTGTGGGGTTCCTGCTCTCCAGCAAAGGGCCTGAACTTCACTCCTGTACTTCTTCAGCCTGCGGGACTTCCCCCACCAGGGATCACATCCATGCCCCCTGTGTTGGAAGCACAGGGTGTTAACCACTGGACCACCAGGGACGTCTCACTTCCCTACTTTTGAATAGCTAAAAGAAGTCTCTCCTTTGTCCTGTTTCCCACCTCTCCTTCCCTCACTCAAGTTCAACTGACTTTCAGAGAAAAGGAAGAAACCCTTTCTCTCTGAACCCACAGCAGAAAAGCAATTTAAAAATTTCCTTTTGAGGTTTCACTGACGTCTTTCCTCCAACTACGGGCTTCCCTGATAGCTCAGATGGTAAAGAATCCACCGCAACGCAGGAGACCCCGGTTCAATTTCTGGGTCAGGAAGATCCCCTGGAGAAGGGAAAGGCTACCCACCTCAGTATTCTGGCCTGGAGAATTCCATGGACTGGATAGTCCATGGGGTCACAAAGAGTTGGCCACCACTGAGTGACTTTCTCTTTCACATCCTCCAACTACACATGAAAAAGCACGTATATGAAGACGTATGTGCACATTAAGTAAAACATACAAAGGCATTTTATGTTGGGTCTCCCTGGTGGTTCAGAGGTAAAGAATCCGTCTGCCAATGCAGGGGACGTGGGTTCGATCCCTGGTCTGGGAAGTTCCCACATGCCATGGAGCAACTAAGCCTGTGTACCTCAACTGCTAAGCCTGCGCACCCTAGAGCCCAAGCTCCACAGAAGAGAAGCCACTGCGATGCCAAGCCCTCGCACTGCAACTAGAGAAAGCCTGTGTGCAGCAATGAAGACTCAGCACAGCCAAAAATATAATACATACATAAATAAAATCATAAACAAAAATAAAAAGATTACACTTTTTCCCCGTGAAGTGCTCGTGAAATGCCACAGTCCAGAGTGCCATAAAATTATTTCTAGAACTTAGCCAAGTGGCACAGAGTCCTTCTACAGGTCTTCTGTTTCCCCTGTTTCTAGCTTATTTCAAATTCCTACACCTTCACTTAGCAGCCAAAAGAAGTTAGTGTGGGGCAGTGGCTATCTACTATATGAAAACACTTGAAACTTGTCTCAAAGTGGGTAGTTTTCAAAGATGTAAGATGATAAAAACAGGAAAACTTACAGACTTAAAACCTGCACAAACCTGGGCACCTAGCCCAGGATCTACGCAGTTAAATGGGTTTTATCCCCAGAAACATTTTTGTATCAAGCTTGTCCCTGGAAGTCATAATGCCCAGGAAAAAACTCAAAATCGGCCTCACTGGCGTGTCATGTTGATGGCTTGTGGGACCATGGGTTTTGGAGCCCCTTAAAAACTCACCAAAACTAAGATGCAATATGATACTTTACAGATAATAAAGATTTTTCAAAATTTGAATTAGAGAGTAATTTTCATCAGAAAGCTATCCTTTAAAAAGCTTAACATTCTTAACAGGAAAATTTCATGAGCAAAACACACTTTGTGCTTTCAAATGCACAGAACGTTAAATCTGCAAAGCATGCCAAAAATATGGCACGCACACACACAATCTTAATCAACGATGTAATAAAATGAACAACATTTACAAAATTTCCAGTGTGTGCCAGATACTGCTCTAAGCAGTTACCACACACTCTCTGAGGTGCGTGCTAATTGTATCTCTCTCTTTTTTATTTTTTAAACAGATGAGGCAATACTGGCAAAGAAGAGGAATAACCTGCTGAGGTCTCTGAGGCACTCCAGAAACTGTTCTCTGAACCTCCACGGCAGGGCTCAGCAAGCTCTGGCCCGCCACCTGCCTTTGTCAATAAAGCTTTATTGGAACACAGTTACACCCACTTATTTATTCATGTCGTGGCTGCTTGGGTACCACAATGGCCTACTGAGTGGCCACAGTAGGGACAGCATAGCACACAGAGCCTGACATACTTAACTACCTGGACCTTTAGAGGAAAAGTTGGCCAAGCCTGGCCTATGCTAAAATGCCTCCCTATGTGCACTGTCCTAGACTCTGGGGATTCAAAACAGACTAGCCAGGACCTCTTTGGTGGTCCAGTGGTTAAGAATTGACCCGTCAACGCAGGGGATGTGGGTTTGATCCCTGGTCCAGGAAGGTCCCACATGCCGTGGAGCAACTGAGTCTGTGCACCACGACTACTGAGGCTCTCGTACTTAAGAGCCCAAGCTCCACAACAAGACCCCGCAATGAGAAGCCCACGCACCACAACTAGAGAAAGCCGTCACCCAGCAACAAAGACCCAGCACAGCCAAAAATGAAATAAAAATGAAAACAAAAACCGACTAGCCTCTGTTCTCACCAATTCTTGCCTATCAGATAATGAACAAGCAAACAAATATGCAAAGTGGTGATAAGTCGCCATCAGAAGCTAGAGCCAGGCAAAAGGACGGTGAGAGTGGAAGGTCTATCTTCAGGAAGAGTTGCCAGGGAAGGCCTCTCTGACGTGGCGACATCTGCACGGAGACCAGCAGCACACAAAGGAGCTTGACGACCACTGGGAAGCCAGACATTTCAATTTTCTCAACGCTTTCCGTTAACACCCCACAAACAAAACCCCTTCCTCTCTCCTAAGCACAAATACTTGCCTTTGGCCCATAGCTGAAAAATTTTACATAAACCACCGCTTATTTAAACAGACCCACGACCACACGTTGATTCAATATGCTCATGAAATGATCATCTACTTTATGGGTCTCCTTCATCAGAAAAAAGGCATTTTTCAGCATGTTTATATTAGACTGTAAAAGTCTGCTCTTACATCTCAGCAAGAAAACAAGTTTTCTCTCACTGATGACAGAAAAGCTACAATATCACCAAAACAAAGTTGAAAGATTTAGAAATGACATGGCAAGTTAATGCATAATAACTACAGAATATAAACAAGTTTAAAGCCATAAACAGGGAGAAAAATTCTCACTAGGTTAATCCCATTATGAGGGAATCAGTCATTGCCTGACTGGTGGAAACCAAAGCAAACCAACTCTATTCTTATAATAAAATGTCAAGGAGATAAAACGGAGGGTCACTCGTGATGACCAGAAAATAAGTCCAATACTTTTACTGTCAAATGGGAAAAAAGCAGATTGACGAACAATATATCTAACAGTAGGGTATTTTGGTTTAAAAATTAACACAGATATGTATCATAGGTTTACAGAGAATGTCCAAAAGAACATAATCGAAACCATTAGCTGTGGACTTCATGCTTCCTTAAGATGAAATGCTATCGTAATGGTGCAATATGAAATAAAAGGCAAGAAGGAAACTCTGACAGCCTGACTCACTCGCAGCTGGCTCTGGGCAGAGGGGGGCTGTGTGGCCGTCAAGGGTGTGGGCTGGGAACCAGGACCTCCCAGGTTCCAACCTGAGCTCCGCCACTTACAGGGGGAGTGACCTGACCTCTGCGGGCCCCTTTCCCTCATCTGCAAAACTGGGGTAACAACGGCAGTCACCAAGCACTGCGGGGAGGCCCCCGGGAGGGCCCCTTGTCTCTGGATTTATTCTCAGGTTCATCTGGTGCACTGTCCCCAAGTGGACACAGCGCCCTCCTGGGTGCGACATCTCACACTGTGTGTCTGAGTCAACTCCCCTGAGACTCTGCCCTGAGTGCCCACAACGAACAGGAACCGTCTGAGTCCTATTCCAAGTTCACCCCCAAAATGAGTCAGGTATCATCTAAAACGCTAGTTCTAACCCCTTATACTTCTATCACTTGACAGATCCCCACAGGAAGTCATGGATGTGATGGCCTCTGAGAACCACACTCAGGATGCACACAGGCTCCAGCCTTACCTGCCCAAGGTACCGAGAGATGCGTCGTAAAAATTAATCCCATGCTTGAGCGAACAACATAGATCCATCAGGAAGTTATGAACAAGCTCCCGCACCATGGTCTTCCCTGCGTCTTTAGCAGAAGTCTATGAGAGTTTCAAAGACACTCAATGACCATCCAAGCTTCACATGCCTTACTAACAATTACAGGGTAAAAGCTGGACAATAGCACATGCCTCAGATTAAAAGCAAATCAGAAAACATTTTAAATTAAACACTTGGTAGAACTGTGGTGCTAGAGAAGACTCTTGAGAGTCCCTTGTACAGCAAGGAGATCAAATCAGTCAATCCTAAAGGAAATCAACCCTGAATATTCATTGGAAGGACTGATGTTCAAGCTCCAATACTTTAGCCACCTGATGCGAAGAGCTGACTCACTGGAAAAGACCCTGATACTGGGAGAGACTGAAAGCAAAAGAAGAAGGGGACGACAGAGGATGAGATGGTTGGATGGCATCACCGACTCAATGGACATGAATGTGAGCAAACTCCGGGAGAGAGTGGAGGACAGAGGAATCTGGCGTGCTGAGGTCCATGAGGTCACAAAGAGTCGGACATGAGTTAGTGACTGAACAACAGCAATGATAATTCAAAAACAAAACTGCACAAAAAGGAGAAATACCAATCAAAACTTAAAAGTCCTCTGATATGTGGAATCTGAACAAGATAAACAAATAAAACAATAATAATTTTTTTAAAAAACCTCACAGAGCAGATTGGTAGCTGTCAGATATGGCGGTCAAGGGACTGGGGAGAATGGGTCAACTGTGGGTTTTTTTGTTTGTTAGTTTGTTTTTCAGTTTAAATAAACTGAATTAAAATTTTCCTTTTTAAAGTTGAACAAACAAGGGGCTGCAGGAACCAGAAGAAACTACAGGTAACTTCTGAGATTTTCTGTCGTCTCTGATTGTCTCTGAGCACTTTACAGTACTTCTTAGTGCAGCCCCATGAGCCTGGCCGGGCAGACAGGACTGCATCCTTTCGACGAAGGAGCAAACTGTGAATGAGACGCTGAGGTCAGCACCGAGACAGGAGGTACAGAGCAGGTCAGTCTTGGGACCCCAGTAGCAAAGACTCTCTGTTTACAGCACATGCTTTACTTTTTTTAAGCTTGTTCTTGCTTTTGCATCGTGATATGCAGCAGAAGACGGAAACGTTTGGTTGTTGCCCCGTTCCTGGCACAGAGCTCCTAAAACCCTTGCAGTTTTCTGAGTGATGGGGGCAAGTGGAACATCTCACATGGAAATCCTGAATCCTTCAGAATTTCCTAGATGACAGGAACATCTTTCATTCTAACGAGGCAAATCTTAACAGGCCCCAGGAGAGGTTCAGGATGGAGTCTGGACACCAGACTACCAGTAACGAGAGCATCGCTTAATGCCCGGATTCTCCGTGTCCTCACCTATGCGATAGAACCGTTGGGGAGTGCCCTGGTGGTCCTGTGGTTAGGACTCTGCGCTTTCACTGCCAGGGTGCAGGTTCAATCCCTGGTCAGGGAATTAAGACCCCATAAGCCTCAGAGTGCAGCCAGAAAGCAAAAACAAAACTCTTGAGAGGGGCAAGTTTAAACCTGTATTTTCAAACAAGCTTATGAATGACTTAGTTTCTCTTGCTCTTTTGAATAAAATTCCACAATTGGGAGTGTTCTTCTGAAGTCTCTGGGGCTTCCTGGTTATGGAACATACAAAACATGAGCAGAACAAGGACACAGGCAGGTCGTGGAGATAAAAAGGGGTACAACAGTGGGCTCTTGAAAGGTTAACTATTACAGAGTTAACAGAAGTCTGAGCCTTCACTACTCTGGCCAAGTTCATGTTCAGAAACGCCCTGAGAAAGATCAAAATAAGGAAAATTCAAAGGTGCGGAGGCCTTAGGTCCTCATGAGAGTGACTCTTCTTATCTAGTACTTGCTGTTTCCCAGGTGGCACTAGTGGTAAAGAACCCACCTGCCGACGCAGGAGAGGCAAGAGATGGGGGTTCGATTCCTGGGTCTGGAAGACGCCCTGGAGTAGGAAATAGCAACCGACCCCAGTATTCTTCAGAGAAGGCAATGGCATTCCACTCCAGTACTCTTGCCTGGCAAATCCCATGGACGGAGGAGCCTGTTAGGCTGCAGTCCATGGGGTCGCTAGGAGTCATGAGACCTGACTGAGCGACTTCACTTGCACTTTTCACTTTCATGCACTGGAGAAGGAAATGGCAACCCACTCCAGTGTTCTTGCCTGGAGAATCCCAGGGACGGGGAGCCTGGTGGGCTGCTGTCTATGGGGTCACACAGTCGGACACGACTGAAGCGACTTAGCAGCAGCAACCAGTATTCTTGCCTGGGAAATCCAATGGGGAGAGGAGCCTGACGGGCTACAGTCCATGGGGCCGCAAAGAAGCAGACACGACTGAGTGACTGAGCACACACACAGAGCAAACTATTCTCGTCAGCAGGTGAGGAAGCCGACGCTCCCTAGATTCCAGGGCCCTAAAGCAGAAGCAACAGGCCTTGAAACTCTGATGACTGGAAAGATGTGAAAAGAACAGATGGGAGAGGAGAGGTAAGTAAGGAGGGAGAGAGCGGGAATCCACCCTCTAAGGCTACCACGCAAACACTGCAGGGAAAATGAAGACGCCCTGCAGCTAAATGGAATAAGTTTGCTTATTAAAGAAAAAGACAAAAAAAGTTTAATATGATACGTTGGAGATTAGAAAAAATTTTACTTTAATTACAAGAGTCATATTGTCCCTAGGTAGATAATTAATATAACCATAGGCCAAAAGAAACAGATCAAACAGGGGGACTTATTTTTTAAGGCAGGTGTATGCATAGATCCTGTTTTTGTGTGAGCATGCATGCTCAGTCGTGTCGGACTCTTTGTGATCCCAGGGACTGTGGCCTGTCAGACTCCTCTGTCCATGGGATTTCCCAGGCAAGTATACTGGAGTGGACGGCCATTTCCTCCTTCAGATCATCCCAACCCAGGGATCAAACCCGTGTCTCCTGAGTCTCCTGGATTACAGGCAGATTCTACACCACTTGAGCCATCAAGATACTATGTATAGATGCTTCAGTCTCCCAGCTCTGGGTATCTCATGCTAACAGTGATGCCAAGCGAACCCCAGAGATTGTACCTCGACGCTGTCCAGGCTCACGTCGACAATCCCCTTCCAGCTGTAGAGAGATGCTATGTGGTTCAGCACTTGGCCAGTGAAGAAACGCACCTTCTGGGTTTTTGTGATATTTTTATTGTGAACTACCTGAAAACAATAGAACAAATGGCTTTCAAGGAAACTGATTTTTAGAACATGTTGGATTTCATCATTATAAAAATAGTATAGACTTGTGGCAGAACACTTAGCCAGAAAAAGAAAAAAATGTAGAGAGGAAAACAAAATTCATCAATATTGTCACCTTCTTGGACACCAACAGCTTACAATTTGGTATATTTCCTTTCAGCCTCTGCCCCTCCCCACAACACACACAAAATATACACATGTGTATATATTAAGTGTATTGGGTTTTTATTGGGGCTTGGGTTTTTTTAACTTCTTTGAAATTATATATAGCTTTGTACCTACTTTATTTATGTAGCATGAACTGTCTCCACATCATTAAAAATCCTTTAGAACATCATTTTGGAGGGCTGATCATCATTCTGTCCTAGGAGTGACCGTAAGTCATGTACCCATTCCCCACGTGGTACGATCAGGCTGTTTCCACGAGCAGCAGCCTGCACTGCATGCCTACCTATATGTACTTGGAATGGTGCACAAGTTCTCAGCTCCTCCCAACCTAGCCCCCAGCCCGGATCTCTGAGGGCCTATGAGTTATTTCAAATCCATTCCCTGGGTGATCCTGAGGCGACTCCCCAAACCCCCGCCTCCAGGTTGATACACATTTTCAAGACCTCTGACACACACACTGCCAGTCCTGCTTTCTTCCAGAGGGGCCGTAATACTTCCTCCAGGGAAGCACCTGATTCTTTGCTGCCGCTGAGTATCAGGTCTGAAAAGTCAAGGCCAAGTTGGTAGGTGAAAAAACCTGTAATCTCATGACTTGCTCTGCTTTGAATCCAGGAACTTTTTCAATCCCAGTACTACTGACATCTGGGGACAAATAAGTGTAGTGAGAGGCTGCCTTCTGCACTACAGGACGCTGAGCAGCCTACAGTGGTTGCTCGAACTTGGTCTCTGCTCACCAGATGCCAGTCACATTTCTCCGGTTATGACAACCAAAACTTGCCAGATGGCCCGTGGGGGACAGAACTGTGCCCAAGTTGAGAAGCACTACATGCTATGTGCTCACGAGCCCCTTTTCACATGGGCTGCCAGCTCACAGCCTTTGGACAACTTTTTTTTATTTGGGGAGGGTCACAGAGTTTTTCTCATGGATCACGGAAGGGGCTTCTGTGTCAAAGACAGCAATCCTTTCAGCAAGTTTTCAGATTTCCGCAAGATGCTTATGTAAGGCAGAATATGGAAGATGACACAAAATAACGTTTTGTGTTATTATGTAACACAACACAGCATGCTAGGTGTGTACGTGAAGAAGGGCTGTCATTTGCAGCTCGCAGTCACCCCAGTGGCTTCCTGTGGAATGGGGTGGGGGGTGGGGGAAGCGGGTAGCAGGTCTTCTCCTCTTGTAAGAAGTGGCAGCTGTAACCTTCAGGATCGCTCACCACCACCAAGTTCTTGCTTAAGAAACAGTTTCCCATCCAACCCACACAACAACCCGCATCACCTACGAGGTCACAGCTCTGAAGTCCTGCCAAAAAAACCACCGGAACAAGCACATGACAAGAATGCTGATCACCAAACACATACCTTTGTTTTCAGTGTGGACAACAGAATACTGATGGTGGAGATCCTATCTTCCTTGATGCCTGAGCTAAAAATGCAAGGAATAAATTCTGAAAGTAAAAAATTTCAAAGTGTTAGATTCAAAAATACTTTGAATGGGAACAGATGAGAGAGCATTACTTCTTAAAATGGTACGGCAAACAATGCCATTGACTTGCCCCCTCCCCCTGTTTTTTTTCAGGTTTTGTCTTTTTTAATTACACAAGTTCACAGCAGGAAAAACTATTTTTGTGACATAGGAGATAAATATCTAAAAGCAATACAATGAGTGAACCACTCAAGTTCAACAGTTCTTTGGTTCTATCTTCCCTTTCTTTTTTCACATTGACTTCAGTAAAGTTAATACTAATGGTTTGAGAGAGCACATATGGTATGATTAGTTTTCCAAAGTTTCACTCTTCACTTAGACCAGTTCAGAGATGTATTTAAAATGACAGTTTCAAGAGACACAGATATATAGAACAGTCTTTTGGACTCTGTGGGAGAGGGAGAGGGAGAGGGTGGGATGATTTGGGAGAATGGCATTGAAACATGCATAATATCATATATGAAACGAATCGCCAGTCCAAGTTTGATGCATGATACTGGTTGCTTGGAGCTGGTGCACTGGGACGACCCAGAGGGATGGTGGAGGGAGGGGGGTTCAGGATGGGGAACACGTGTATACCTGTGGCGGATTCATGTTGATGTATGGCAAAACCAATACAATATTATAAAGTAATTAACCTCCAATTAAAATAAATAAATTTATTAAAAAAATAAAATAAAATGACAGTTGTCACTTTATTGACTGGCCGTAGAATTGGACTGATTTATTTGCTTTATCTCCCCAAGGACTCAGTCTTCCATAGCTTGATGCTCTGGCATTACTAACATACTGGTGACACCGGTAAAAAGCAACAAACCCATTACAATTTCTCTTGCTCTATACATTCTTCACGAGCACATATAATTTCTTCAAAGGCAAATTCATTATTCTTAAAAGAAAAAAAAAATCAGAAAATACCGGATAGAAACTTAAAATCAACCATAACACCACCACCCAAAAGTTCATATTGAGTAATGTCTGGTTCCCAGTTGACTGTTAACCTTCTGGTATGTCCACATTCTGTTAAACATTTAGTAAAATGGGATCATATTTTACCAGTTTTATAACGGAGTTACACCTAATCCTATACCCTTAAAAAATCTGGTATCAGTAAGTATATGTCTATATCCTTTTTGATAGCTGCATTCCTCCTTATGACCAGTGCTCAATTTGCTCAGTCCCTTGCTGGTGGGTAGTAAGGAGTCCGATTTTCAGCTAATAGAAAAAGATGTCCCCTAACAAAACCTCTACTCAACCCCTTAATTATTCCCTTAGGATAAACGGCTGGACGTGGAATGGCTGGCCTAGCTCAGCTGCCCTGCTGAAACTTTACCAGAAGTACATCCTTGCTCCTTTAGCAGTGTGGACGGATGACACCAAAATCAGTGTCCTCTGCTTAATAAAAGCCAGACACTGAGAAGACGCAGGGGAAGATTCTGAAGAAATGCCCAGCCCTGGAAGCAGAGGGCATCCCACGCAGGCTGGCCACAAGCAGGACCTGGGCACGACACCACGGGAAGGAGGTATGTCCTCCACGGGGCTGTGGTCTGGGCAGCCACCCGGCCCCGGGCTGACCACCTCCAGGGACCCGCACCGCAGCTGCTCGTGAGTGGTCTCAGCAGCCTGCCCTGGAGGGGACCCAGGTCTCCATGCTGGGGGAGGGGGGAAACGGTTGCAGGCCCCATGCTCTTCTCCTCCCACGAGTCTCAGGGCCCCAGCTGAGATGGCAGCCACTCCTCACCCACAGACAGGGCTTGACTCCGGGGGTCTCACTGGATGACGACCCTCTCTGCGCTGCCATCCACAGTCTTGCGAAAAAAGCTGGTGGCCCTAATGGATGAAACCATGCCAAGCCTCACTCTAGGGAGACCGGCACCAGCCGGAATTCTCTGAAGCTCGATTTCTGATATCCTGCTCACACCAGGCATTAAAAAAAACACAACTACTAAGAGAAGCTCGGTAGCCAGGGCTATGAATCTGCGTCCTTTCTGGAACTGTAAAGCCTCCCTTATTTGCGTGCTGTAGTCCATGGGGTCGCAAAGAGTTGGACACGACTGAGCGACTGAACTGAACTGAACTGAAGTTTGCATTTCTCCTCCGTTAGGCCCACTCAGCACCCAGCTAGTGCAACAGGGACCCTTCTGTCTGCACTGACCAGCGGCTTTCAAGCCACGGTAACCAAAGTCTCTCCACACACACCCCTTACTCCTGTGTGCAAAGCAGCCACAGAGGCGGCTGACCTTTGTTAACCCGTTAAACGCTCAGAACAATCACAGGGAGGCTGGGCCCCAAGACAACGAGGCCCTCCTACCTTTCAACTCCAGCACTTGCGTGATCGTGCTGTCATCACCGGCGATCAGAAAGGAAAGGGCGAACTGAATGTAGGCCAGCCGGACATCATGTACTCCCTGGGGGCAAAGGAGATCGTGTCACACGGGTGTTTACACGCACACGCGCACGCACACACACCCCCCCCACCAAGGAAGCAGGAACACGAGGCTGTCCCCCCACATCCCGCTCATCCCCCTATCACAGGGTCCTCCAGGCTGGTACTGTCAGAGGGTCGACGTCTAGAACCACTGGTCATCTCTTTATGGAAACCAAGGGTTTTTCTTTTGCTCTTTCCCTCTCAAGCTCCTACTCTTCTTTCAAGCCCTCTCTAAACACCAAAGCACAGGTCTCCCCTTCCCTGCCTGTAAGACACACACATTTTTAGTTCAGGGACAGCTCTGGTGTATAGGAGAAGATGCTTGGCCTGTCTACACACCATCTGCTCTCATGTCATGAAATAATAGGTCTCTGTTTTCGAAAATCCATAGATGATGGAAAGGCTGGTGCTGCTTTTGATGAGACACCCATGAGGTGATGTTTGGTTTTTATTAGATGTTAGACATTCACAGCAGACACACAGATGAGGCCACATTACACACGCAGCATGGCCTTCCCAGGACTGCAGTCTGCACTGTCCCGCGGGGGTGTCAGCTGGACCCAGGACAGCATCCTCAACCAGGGCCCAAAGGCCATGACCGACAGCCAGCCCCTCAGGAGCGGCCACGAGGGCCACTTCACCAGTCTCTCCTCTCAGTAGCTTTAAGGCAAGCCTGTGTCTCACATTCCTGTTTTACACCCAAAGAATCCAGGGCATATGTTCACACACAGCACGTGTCAGCTGGACCTGAACAAGCACACGGGCTCAGAGCCTCCACTGCTCACCCTGACAGCATTTCCCGAGTTCAGTTATTACAAACTAACTTTAATTTGAAGATAAGACATAAGTTAACATCACGGAGAACCACTGTCTTCAATGCCTACAGAAACTGAGGAGTCTCCACCTTCCAAGGAGTCCCATTCACTTAGTGGTGGCAGTAGTGATGGTGAGGAGGGTGAGGGTGGTGAGGGGGTGAGGAGGGTGAGGGGGGTGAGGAGGGTGAAGGGGGTGAGGGGGGTGTAGGGAGTGAGGGGTGTGTAGGGGGTGAGGGGGGTGAAGGGGGTGAGGGGGGTGAGGGGGGTGAAGGGGGGTGAGGGGGGTGAAGGGGGTGAGGAGGTGAGGGGGTGAGGAGGTGAGGAGGGTGAGGAGGGTGAGGAGGTGAGGAGGTGAGGAGGGTGAGGAGGGTGAGGAGGGTGAGGAGGTGAGGAGGGTGAGGAGGGTGAGGAGGGTGAGGAGGGTGAGGAGGGTGAGGAGGGTGAGGAGGGTGAGGAGGGTGAGGAGGTGAGGAGGGTGAGGAGGTGAGGAGGGTGAGGAGGTGAGGAGCGTGCTGGTGGTGACGGCCCGGATGAGGATGTGGATGAGGAATGGCGATGGTGACGGCGAGGAGCATGGTATCAGTAACGTTTCCTGAGCACTCGTGACTGCCAGGCTCCCTGCCAGGTGCATATCGGTTTTCTCAGTTACAATAAGAATCTTAGGTAGAGTCACCCAGCACACCTATCTTATAGATGGGGAAACTGGGGTTTTAAAAACCTCACTTCCGTGTGTGTCGCTTAGTCGGGTCTGACTCTCTGCGGCCCCATGGACCGTAGCCCGCCAGGCTCCTCTGTCCCCCCGGACTCTCCAGGAAGAACAATGGAGCGGGTTGCCCCTCCCTTCTCTAGGGATCTTCCCAACCCGGGGACGACACCCAGGTCTCCCACATTGCCGGCGGACTCTTCAGCAGCTGAGCCACCAGGGGTGCCCCTCCCTTGAGGTTACACCACTACTAAGTGAGAAAGTACTGGGACTGGGATGGTATGAAATACCTGCACACACACATACCACTTCCTACTCGACCTCGCGTCTGCCTACAGAAAGGCTCCTCCCTCTCAGCGCTCCCCTGGCAGCTCCATGCCACTTTTTCTCAAGGTGCAAGCCCCATACGTGGCACCGTTTAGGCCTCTGAGTACAAAATTAACTGTCTTGTTGTATTGGCTGTTTCTTCTGGAGAAAAGAATGTGCATTCAACCCTGCTCTGTAACATCCGAGTGGAGGCCTTGCAAGGTCCTCGCATTTACTGAGCTCATCTCCATCCACAGCACAGCACACACTTCAGTAAGACCTGGGCTGCTTTATTTCAAATACACTGAGAGCCCCAAACTATCCTCTCGTTCTGGGGACCAACCTGTGGGCCTCTTCACAGTACGTGGTTTGGGTACAATGATCCCTTCAAGTCCTGAAAATAAGCTAAACTCTGACTCCGTCAGTGTCAGCAATGCTCTGGGGCCTTCATTCACCAACTCTACGTTAATACATCACCAGTGACACTCAAGGTGTCATAACCTCAGGCTGGGAGGACGCAGAGGTGACTCGGATACTATCCCTGTCCTCAGTAACTGCTTCAAGCGACCACTGCTTCTAAGCCATCTGGATGCCTCACCGTTCAAACCTACGTGCCACCTGATTCAAGCACAGTTCACTTATCCTGGTCTTCACACGCCTTAAACTCGAAAAGAATCCTGGCAAAATGCTAAAACTTGCCTGGTAAAATGAAATTAGGTTTCATCCTTCCCCCATGAGTTGGAAAGGCTCCCGATGTTTGGGGTTCTCTGTTCACTGAAGTCCTGGGAATCAGGGCTCTGGAGTGCTGGTCCCGAACTGCCATTCTAGGTCTTTCTATCCCGTTGTGAGCACAGCAGAGACCCTCTCACGGGTGCTGCCAGCAATGGATTTTGAACTGAAACGGAAGTTAGTTCTCACCCGCTGGCATCCATCTTTTATGTCCCAGAGAACCCCAAAGTTCAGATTCCTGACACGGTGGAAAACAAGACCCCTGAGACACAGCCTTGGCTGTTCATTCTCCAGCAGCTGCTGCCAGGCCTTGTTCCCCTGACCACAGCCCCTCGCTGCCCCCAGCTGCCGCCCTGCGTCTCCAGCAAACTCCATCAAAGGCAAGAAGGCCACACACGCCTGCCCTCATTCCTACACTCTGACTTCACGGGGCTGTTACCCCAGGGAGAAAACATCCTGAACTCGACGGCGTGTTCTGCAAAACACTGTCTGAAATAGACCAAAACATATTTGGTAAAACAGCTCTTTGGCACAGGACTTTTAACAATGCTTTCCTTGGATGAGAAGAAATATTCATAATCCTCTTTCTTCACGAGGCTTGAATAACTCCCTCCAAAATGTTAAAAACATTGAAAAGAAATATCTCTCTTAGCTTCTTCAACAACTAAATGACTTTAAAAAAAAAAGTGGGAGAAAAGCAGAAAATTCAAAGATCTGGAGAGATTTAAGAAAAGTATCAGCAGAACACCCCCTGTAGCCCTGTGTGGATCCTGATTTGAACCACAGAGGGTACAGATGTTTCTGAGACAGTGGGGGAAAAGCTGAGACTGAACTGGGCATCAGATGATGGTTATTCACAGTGTTAAGTATGATGATGGCACCATGGTTTTGTTTTCTAAAATGTTGCTTTCTGTTCGAGATACTGAATATTTATAGTCGAAATGTATGTGCGATGTGCTGTAACAGGGGCGTCCCAGGTGGCGCTAGTAGTAAAGAACCTGCCTGCCAACGCAGGAGAAGCAAGAGAGCTGGTTCGATCCCTGGGTCGGGAAGATCCCCTGGAGGAGGACATGGCAACTGAATCTCACGGACAGTGGAACCTGGCGGGTTATAGTCAACAGGGCTGCAAAGAGTTGGACATGACTCTGTCTGATTGAAGCGACTTAGCATACACACACACACATACAAACACACACACACACACACACACATGCTGTAATTGACTGTCTGCCCCAAAACTTAAAGGCAGGAAAGGATGACAGCATCTGAAGTTGGATGACAGGGACATAGAAAGTCACTGCGCTAATGTCTATTTTTGAATGTTCCTGACATTTCCCACATGAAAAAAACTTTTTTACTGTCTAGAAACTATTTCCTACAACATACAAAGTTTCGGACTTCCCTGGTGGTCCAGTGACTAAGACTCCACACTTCCAGTGCAGAGGGTGGCCCCAGTGGTAAAGAACCCCACCTGCAAGACGTGAGAGGCGTGTGCTCGATCCCTGGGTTGGGAAGACCCCCTGCAGGTGGGCATGGCAACCCACTCCAGTGTTCTTGCCTAGAGAACCCCACGGACAGAGGAGCCTGGCGGGCTAGAGTCCGTGGGGTCGCAAAGAGCTGGACAGGACGGAAGTGACTTAGCACAGCACGCACAAAGTATGTAAGACACTTGATACGGATGATTAAGCAAAGCAAAAATACTTTCATTTCTACAGTTAACTCCCGTTTTCCGGATCAAGAGGGAAAATGACTTGTGGAGGCCCTGAGCTGAAGCAGCCGGACCCGGACAAGGACTGGGCTTTCCCATGCTGTGCGGTCCGGATGGCCTGTCTGCTGACGTGCACTTTACGTAAGATGGAAGGGTGGGTTGAGGCCAAGACTGAGGGCGGGAAAGGGAAGGGATTCTGACAGGTAATTACTGCCAGGCTGACAGCCAGGGAAGACCAGAGAGCCAGGTCTGCCCTCGGGGGTGGATAGCACACACCTTCTTTCTGTCAGACACACGTTCAGATGCCAGGAGCCGTCACTCATTAAGTGGAACTTCGAACACACCGATTATAGTATATCCATGAAACACGAAGACCTGGAAGTTTTTCCTCAGAGAAAACCTGATTCATTATTCCAGAAAAACCTTCAACGCTATTGTTACTGTGATTCACCTTCAGTCTAGTTATTACCTGGCAGCATAGAAACTCTTTATTTCCTAGGAAGAGCCGGAGAAGGAGGTCACGCCTGGCTGCAGAAGTCACTTGTTCTAGTGTGGCTCCTCCACCCGGGCAGACAGAGGTGGGCCTCTATCACCTGATGCCAATGCCAAGGAAGGGGGCGTGGGGGACGGAGCCAGCAGTGAGGGTGTGTGTGTGTTAAGTCGCTTCAGTCATGTCTGACTCTTTGAGACCCCATGGACTGTAACCTGCCAGGCTCCTCTGTCCATGGGAATTCTTCACGCAAGAACACTGGAGTGGGCTATCATGCCCTTCTCAAGGGGATCTTCCCAACCCAGGGATTGAACCCACATCTCCTGCCCTGGCAGGCAGATCCTTTACCACTAGCACCACATGGGAAGCTCAGTGGGGAGGGGCACCCTGCAAAGAGGAAGGGGCACCTCGACCACCCACAGCTAGCACAGGGGTTGAAGGTGCCCATGCTCTGGCTCACGTGTTTGGAAACTCGTGCTTTTCCCTCAAGATCCTTTCGAACCCAAGGGAAACTTCTGGAGCTCCTAGAAAACCTTTCTTCTTTAGACAACTCTCACAACCAACCGTTCACACTTCGATTCTCTTTGGCACAATCCAGCCCCTACCCATCGTTAAGACTTCTAACTGGGAGGCACAAGGAACATATTAAAAAGCCACAAACGTCAGGCTTCCCTGGTGGCTCTGTGGTAAAGAATCCACCTGCCAAACGCAGGAGACACGGGTTCAATCCTCAATCCAGTAAGATTCCCACATGTCACAGAGCAACTGAGCCTGTGCCACTAACTACTGAACCTGTGCTCTAGAGCCCGGGAGCTGCACCCAGAGAGCCACAGCGACTGAAATCCGTGTGCCTAGGGCCTGTGCTCCACAGGAGGAGAGGCCACGGCAGGGGGAGGCCCTGGAGAGCAGCTGGAGAGCAGCCCCTGCGTGCCACAACTAGAGAAAAGCGCGCAGAGCAATGAAGACCCAGCACAGTCACAAATAAAGCAAAGAATAAATAATAATTATTTTTTTAAAAAGCTATAAATGTCGTTTCTGATGACCTCACTGGCGTGGCTTCTCAAGGGCTTTTCCACACAGTGGACGGAACAAGCATGGGAGGACCACCGTGAGCACCACCCCGTGAGGCCCACGGAGACCACCACCGCCGCTCTGGGAAGATGCCCGCCAGCTGCACCATCCTCACGGGCCAGAGAGGCCCCGCCACGCTGAGCCCCAGGGGAGCTGGCCTCACGTCCCTGTCACTCAGGCCCCACCAGGCGACCGGGCCCCCACCACCAGCCGGGGCGAGGCCGCCCTTCCTCAGAGGCTCAAAGTGGCTGCCGAGGCACACACCTTTCACACGGAGGCCTCCCACTCCATCTACGTGAGGACCGAGGCCAGAGGGAGGAGGACCCAGGAACCACCGCAGCCCCCTAGAAGGAAAGGAAACACTCAGGGCAGGGGGAAACACATGAGACACTCCTCACCTTTGGATCCCTCTTGGTCACCAGGGTGTACAAGGTCTTCTTATTCAAATCAAAATGGCTGCAGACGTCCCTGGCGGCCTCGGGACCCTGGGTCACCATGGCGGCCATCAGGTTCAGGCAGGCTCGAGCCATCCTGTTCAGGACAAGCGGGACCCGGTGTCGTGACGGCAGGACCACAAAGGCCCCCTGGCCTCGAGCCAGCTGCAACCTCTCTGTGCGGTCTGCTGGCCCCACACCAGAAACCAGGAGGAAGGAAACACGGAGACATGCCCTTTCTTTAAGAAAAAAATACCCTAACAAAATCTTCAAAGAAAGCTAAAAACCTGAGTCTGAGGACAATCCAAGATCTCAAGATGAAGGTAGAGAGAAGACGGACATGTCTGTTTCCAGTAAATCATCATGGAGCTGGACCCCACTCCCACCCAGTGCCGGCCAGGGGAAGACTTCTGCACAGAGGACATCTCTAGATGCAAGTGCCTGGCGGCTTGCCACCCTGCGGGAGGTCACCCAGAATCCGCGGTGACCGAGCACCTACCACACCCTATTTAAGTGCTGGGAAAACAGCAATTTATGAGACCGTCAAGGCCCCACCGCCATGCACCCTGCATCCCAGTGGAGGGAGACAGTGGGTCAGGAGATGGCTATGGATATTATGGCACACACTCAGCTGTGCCATAATGGGATGGTCAGATAGGGCCTCCCTGAGATGACACCTCCGCAAGGCTATGAAGGTGGAGAGGGAAGGAGTTTGCGAAGACCTAGGAGATGAGGGTTAAAAGGACAGGCAGCGTTAAGGAGGTCTGGGGTGTTCCCTAGACCACAGGGGGAGTGGCAGGGCGGGAGCAGAGGGACCCGAAGCAGCAGAGGAGTCGGTGACAGCGAGGGGACAGTCAACAGGAGGAGGAGGGACTCTGCCATAGCCTCGGAAACAGCTCAGCTCTGCGGGCGGGTACAGAAAAGGTCAAGTGCCCTCGTGGAGAGCTGAACGCTGACCAAGTCCAAGGCCAGTCCTGCCACGTACAGGCGGCCAACGTACCTGTAACCCGAGGCGTACAGGGACTCACAGATGAGCTTCATGTGGTTATTCATTAGCTTCTTCACGATGTTGGTCCCCACCACGTGAAAATGGGAAAGGTCACTGGCTGTCCGCAATAATATGGCCTCGAAAACTTGAAATACTAAAAGCATCTGCAAAGACAGAACCGAGGTGCTTACAAATCATCTCCTTTTCTTTTCCGCCTCTACAGACATTTGTCTTAGCCACAGTCACCTGCAGGTTTAAATTTTTCAATCTGCCAGATCCCGAATCAGACACAGAGATCTGCCAGGCCCTGAGTCTGGAATTAGCCTTGCTCCAAGAGTCTAGCTAAATAGAGAACAGCTTGCTTACAATTAAACCAAATGAAATTAAAAGAGAAATTTCTAGTAATGATTCCACCTCACTGCTTTGGGGATATTCAGGTCTACAGCCTTACAGCAATAATCCTGAGACTTCAACAGGTTCATAAACGCCTCAAATTCTGACCTTCTTTGGAAGCAGAAAACAACAGACAACTCAATATACATCTCTACCTGGGACACACAGTCTTTACCTATTTCCCTTCCATTAAAGCAAATCATTCAGAAACCAAGTGTATTTAGACAAGAATCTATGATCCTTCCTTCTGCTATTATTCACCAGTAACAAGTTAGCACTTTCCTCTAAAGGCTTTCAAAGGTTACAATGCAAAAAATGAATGTATCTCTACAGCCCAAGCACAAAGCATCATTTTCAGTAGAAAGCTGGTAACTTTCTACTGGTAATTTTGGAGATTTATATCACATTTCTTTTCATCAAACTTAACGTAATAGTTGTTGTTATTTAGTCGCTCAGTTGTGTCCAACTCTTTTGCGACCCCGTGGACTGTAGCCCACCAGGCTCTTCTGTCCATGGGATTTTCCAGGCTAGAATACTGGAGTGGGTTGCCATTTCTTTCTCAAGGGGATCTTTCCCACCCAGGGATCGAACTTGGGTCTCCTGCTTGGCGGGTGGACTCTTTACCACTGAGCCACCAGGGAAGCCCTAACACAACAGTAGCACTGACTTTTGCTTCTCCCCATCAGGCCAGGTGAGGAAGAGCGTACTTCACTTTCAGGGCGCTTCTCCCCACTCAGGAGCTGGAAAATCTCGGCACACTCCACAGAAATCTTGATGTACCCCTCCACAACATCGTACACATCTTCTCGGGGGAGCTTCTTAGCAGCGGAAACAAATGCCTCCAGGGCTGAAATGAGAGGCAGGGTCAGATGTTAATAAGGACAGTCTCTTTAGAAACAATCCCTGGTGCTACGGTGACAGAGGGAGATTGCTGGCAGGAAATAGCCAGGTGACTGGAAGCCGCCCGTGACAAGATGGAACAGAGGAGCAGGGTAGAGACAGGGAGATCAAGAGGACATGTCCTTAAGTCATGGGGAGCATCTTTCAAAGGCACTGGCTGAGAGCAGAACCCTTCCTGCTGCAGGAATCCTCCTGATGGGTTACTATTCAATGCTCCTGGGCATCCTCTGGGTCTTTATCAATGTAACCCTGCTCTCCATCCCCACCGCCCATCAACTGAAGGGGGAATAATGGATAAAGAAAATGTGGTATATCTATACACAGAAATACACATAAAAGGGACTTCCAGTGGTTAAAACTTCGCCTTCCAATGCAGAGGGGCAGGTCTCAACCCCTGGTCAAGGAGCCAAGATCTCAGAGGCCTCCTGGCCAAAAAAACACAAAACAGAAAACAGAAACAATATTGCAACAAATTCAATAAAGACTTTAAAAAGGGTCCACATCAGGGACTACCCCGGTGGTCTACTGGTTAAGACTCTGTGCTTCCACTGCAGGGGGCATGGGTTCGATCCTTGGCTGGGGAACTCAGCTGGCACACGCTGTACGGTGCCGCCATACATAAATAAATGAGTGAACAAATAGATAACTAAAGCAAAATAAAAATGCTTTAAACTTGTCCATATCAAAAAAAACAAAGGAAAGAAATACACACAATGGGATATTATTCAGCCTTTAAAAAAGAAGGACACTGGGGACTTTCCTGGTGGTCCAGTGGTTAAGACTCCAAGCTTCCACTGCAAGAGGTGCAGGTTCAATCGTAAGATCCCACATGCCACTCAGTGCAGCCAAAATTAAAAAAGTAAAAAAAAGACAGTAGGAAACTTCACCTTTTGCAACATTCTATATGAACCCTGAAGGCAGTAAATGAAACAAGTTAGGGAAAGACAAATACTGTATGTTCTCACTGACACATTCAATCTAAAAATGGCAGGGCCCATCTGATTCTTACCATTTGATCTCTACCCCAGCAAATAACAGCCCCTTGTAAATAATGAACAAATGAATGAATGAAATGTATGTGCTTAGTCACTCAGTCATGTCCAACTCTGTGACCCTTTGAACTGTAGCCCACCAGGCTCCTCTGTCCATGGGATTTTTCAGGCAATACTGGAGTGGGTTGCCATTCCTTCCCCAAAAACTAATGAACAAATGAATGAATGAAATGTGTAATTCTGTGCTAAAGCAGGTATCATCTTCCTAGTACTAGCTAGCAGTTGCAGATATCAAACCTTTAAAAAAAAAATCTGTGGAAGACAAACTAGAAACTGAGGATATTCTGGCCATGAACTTAATTTTTCACTTGAGAGAAACACTGTCACTGTTTCATTTTGACACAATGCCAGTGTTTCCACATATTAGCCTAATTCGATTGTGCTTTGTCCTCATAATCTAAATACTTTCTAATGGATTACAAGAAGTTGTGCAAGGGTGATCACACTTTTCAAAAAGTTGAATTATAGAATCTACTTCGTATCAGTCACTAATCTTGGTCAACTGACAGACCCTGTGGTGGCTTCCTGTGATAGCTTATTACGTGTTCTTGGGTCAGTGTGAGTGGTGGAGAATCAAAGCTACGCAAAACAGAGCTGACAGCCATGGCAGTAACTGCAAACAGGCTCACTGAACAGCCCCGAACTGACTCTTGCAATCCCATGGACTATAACCCTCTGTCCATGGTATTCTCCCTGGAGAATACTGGAGTGGGTTGCCATGCCTTTCTCCAGGGGATCTTCCCGACCCAAGAATCGAACCTGGGTCTCCTGCATTGCAGCAGATTCTTTACCGATTGAGCTATGAGGGAAGCCTCCGACTCAGTCAGGACTCCATAAATATCTGCTGTGATGAATGAGGAGTACATTTATCCACTTTCCTAACAACTGCAATAAAAAGAATTTTAGAGTTTGCTGACAGATGCTGCCCGGGCAGGGGAAGCATGTACTCGCAGGGAAACTGTCACCATCAAGCAAATCGTGGCCCTGGACTCCCCGGCACCCAGGTCTCGGCTTCCCGACTGCAAATCGGGAGGCTGGGCTCTGACCCTCGCTGCAGAAAGGAGCTGCTGCGTCTGCACACGGAGGCCCCACGCAGACAGAAGAAGCTGGGAGATCGCCTCTCAAGCTCGCGCTCTCTTCCCCGCTGCACTCACCCGGCCCCGCGCCCTGCGGGTCCCTCAGCTGAGCCTTGAAGCGCACGCCCGTGAGCTCTTCGGTGCGGACCCGCTTGGCTGTGCTCGCCCGGGCAGCCGCGCCGTCCTGGCCGCCAGAGACCTTCCTCTTGGGGACCCCCATGGCCAAGCGGGCGGCGCGCCAGGATCCACACACCCGGAGACCTGGCGGAAGCAAACGCGCGGTGACCCAGCCAGCCTCTCAGGGCTCACACGTGGGGGGAACGGGGGTGGGGCTGCGGAAGGGGCGGGGCCTAGAGAGAAAAGTCGACGGAAGGGGCGGGGCTTGTGAGCAGCGCGGTCCGGCAGAAATCCTGTAGTAAAGGTAAACGGTTTCCGAGTCTCGGGTTCCCGTATGGTGCTACGGTCGCAGCTGGGTCGCTGGCGGCTCGGGAGCGAGGTGACACTCCCCGCAACACACTCCCCCTCCCCTACTCGGCCGCGGCGAGGAGAGGGCCTTCGGCGGCCCTTCTCGAGGGTACTTAGCAAGAAGAACCCCCAGATCCTCCGCTCCCGAAGGGCGCGAGCCCAGACCCGTAGTCGCAGCACAGTGAGATCGTTCTTGCCCCGAGGACGCTCTGCTGTGGCCTCTGGAACTTGATTAACACGCGGCGGGATTCGATGCTTTGCTGAAGTTGAAGTCCTCCTGGTGGGTCGGGAGGGTGGATGCCCCTGGCTAATAGATTGAAGGCGGGAGGAGAAGGGGACGACAGAGGAAGAGATGGTTGGATGGCATCACCGACTCAGTGGACATGAGTTTAAGCAAGCTCCAGGAGATGGTGAAAGACAGGGAAGCCTGACGTGCTGCAGTCCATGGGGTCCAAAGGAGTCGGATAAGACTGAGCGACTAAACTTAATTGCCAGGCGGGCTTGTTGCGGGGAGGTCCTTGGTCAGGCAACCGGTCCGAAGTCTTGCGGATGCCCCTAACCCCGACCCTTAGTTTATCTCACCTCTCGGGCAAAGACAGGCTTGCCTGGTGGGATGTCACCGCAGACTGACTAACTAATGGGAGGACGGGCACCCCTTCGGCCCTGCAGGGTGCGAGGAAAGGATCAAATGAAGTCGTGTCTGTGAAAACCCCTAGTGGACAGCGCAGCGGCCGCCACATCTAAGCCCCCGGTCATTAAAATGGAAACAGCGAAGCCAGCTGTTGCCGAGCGGAGAAAATGATGCCATGTGTGCAAAACTGCTTTGACGGGGGAAAAAGGACTGTGTGTCTTTGTAAGATGTTACTCGTTGACTTGAGAGCCACATGAAATATTCTGAAATAAAATGGAGGCATCAATAAATAAGTAAAAACAGGCTGGTGCATTCCTTAATACCCCTTCATCAATACGTGGTTATGTGTTCAAATAAATCATGAACCAGGTCATGAGATGAGTAATTTGGTGATTCCTGGAATCATCAGTTAGCTCGCCCTCTAATTTGAGGAAATACTCTCCTGTGTTCTGTAAGCAGATCTGTATTGAACGTCTAAGGATGTGGGGTTTTCTGTGACCTGTTGAAGTTCCAGAATCTCTAATAGGAAACGTCTATGGGATTGACTGTGAGTCAAGCACAAGCAAGACTATTGTGCTTGTGGAAATGCTTACCTTGTAGGCAGGTCAGAGCAAGTGGCCTGACCAGATATGAGTTCTTGCAGCAATATTAAGAGACAGGGATATGCCCAAAATTCAGGCTGTAAAGAGTAATACTCTTGTTAGGAAAGACAGACTTAATTATTTTTTAAAAAACTTTTTATTTAATATTGGAGTATAATAGATAACAATGTTGTGATAGTTTCAGGTGGACAGCAAAGGGATTCAGCCATACATATACATGTATCCATTTTCCTCAAACTCCTCTCCCATTCGGGCTGCCACATAACACTGAGCAGAGTTCCCTGTGCTATACAGTGGGTCCTTGTTGGTTATCCATTTTAAATATAGCAGTGTGTAGATGTCCATCCCAAGCTCCCTAACCATCCTTTTCCCCCAATGTTCCCCCCACCCACCCCAGCCAGGAACCATGAGTTTGTTCTCTAAGACAGACTTAATTTTGACTAATTGTCAACACGGGTTCTTTTCTGTGGTTTATTGCCAACCACCAAATTTGTTTTCAACCAGAGTGGACCTGACCAAAGAGACAGGAGGGAGAGAGGAGGGAGCAGGAGAGAGATGTAGGAAACAGTCAAAAACTATTGAGTTTCTGCCTGTGTGGCCTTGGGCATGTTATCAGTTTAGTTCAGTTGCTCAGTTGTGTCCGACTCTTTGCAGCCCCATGAATCACAGCACACCAGGCCTCCCTGTCCATCACCAACTCCCGGAGTTCACTCAAACTCATGTCCATCAAGTCGGTGATGCCATCCAGCCATCTCATCCTCTGTCGTCCCCTTCTCCTCCTGCCCCCAATCCCTCCCAGCATCAGGGTCTTTTCCAATGAGTCAACTCTTCGCATGAGGTGGCCAAAGTATTGGAGTTTCAGCTTCAGCATCAGTCCTTCCAACAAACACCCAGGACTCATCTCCTTTAGGATGGACTGGTTGGATCTCCTTGCAGTCCAAGGGACTCTCAAGAGTCTTCTCCAACACCACAGTTCAAAAGCATCAATTCTCAGCTTTCTTCACAGTCCAACTCTTACATCCATACATGACCACTGGAAAAACCATAGCCTTGACTAGACGGACCTTTGTTGGCAAAGTAATATCCCTGCTTTTCAATATGCTATCTAGGTTGGTCATAACTTTCCTTTCAAGGAGGAAGGCGTCTTTTAATTTCATGACTGCAATCACCATTTGCAGTGGTTTTGGAGCACCCCAAAATAAAGTCTGGCACTGTTTCCACTGTTTCCCCATCTATTTCCCATGAAGTGGTGGGACTGGATGCCATGATCTTCGTTTTCTGAATGTTGAGCTTTAAGCCAAGTTTTTCACTCTCCTCTTTCACTTTCATGAAGAGGCTTTTGAGTTCCTCTTCACTTTCCGCCATAAGGGTGGTGTCATCTGCATATCTGAGCTTATTGATATTTCTCCGGGCAATCTTGATTCCAGCTTGTGCTTCTTCCAGCCCAGCATTTCTCATGATGTACTCTGCATATAAGTTAAATAAGCAGGGTGACAACATACAGCCTTGACGTACTCCTTTTCCTATTTGGAACCAGTCTGTTGTTCCATGTCCAGTTCTAACTGTTGCTTCCTGACCTGCATCAGCTGTCTACAAAAAGGGAACGAGTGGGAGAACTTGCCAGTACTACCCAGCTGACGGGTGCTGGACCATTCACCCAGTGTTTCCTAACCTCAGTTTAAAAACCAAGAAAGAGAAGGTGTTGTTGCCCATCCCAGCCTTAGCCAGAGACATACCATATGGGGTATGGCTCAGAAGAACAGGTGGATGCGTCAGACTAAGTCAGCCTGGTGCAGTGAATCACTGGTCACTAACCCAACTTGTTCAGATATGAGGCTCACCAATCAGCCTCTGGATGGTGACATCCTTTCTATGTAACAAGCCTGCATGGAGAGAAAGGACTTTATTTGCCCCAAGAACACTCCAGTCTACTGAAAATAAGCACCACTGTTCCTAGGACATTCTCAGCGGGCACCAAGTTCAGGGCCCTTGTGCTTGCTGTTCCTGCCTCTGAAACTCTGCCCGGGCCTCACGTGGCCCATCTTCTGACTGCCTGTGGGCTCTTCCTCTCCACCTCTCACTCCCTAGCGTCGTACCCTCCTCTGTTTTCCTTTGTCGCCTTTATCACCTGCTGATGTTGTTCAGTCGCTCAGGCATGTCCAAGTCTTGGCGACCCCATGGACTGCAGCACGCCAGGCTTCCCTGTCCTTCACTATCTCCTGGAGTTTACTCAAACTCACGTCCATTGAGTCAATGATGCCATCCAACCATCTCATCCTCTGTCACCCCCTTCTCCTCATCTACTAGTAATATTAGATACTTATTTGTTTGTCAGACTCCTTTACTAAAATGTGTGTTCTATAATGACACAAAAGAAAATTCAGTGCTTCATTTTCACTGCCGAGAACAGGGCTTGGCAGCTCATAGGGCTCAATAAATATTTGTCAATTAGTTAAATGTCTATATAAATGAATAGAGACCTGGGTCTTGATGTCAATCTATTCGAAAAGATACATTGACTAGGTAAGCTGTCAAAAAGCCTCAGCAGACAGGTTTTCCAGTCCACAAGCTTATGAACTGGCACCTGGACTGTGCTGAATTAGCCAGAGTCCAGCCTCTACTCGCCCACCAGTTCATCTCCTCTGGCCATATTTCTCATTCACATCTGGTAAGTGAGTGTGTTTATTTACTCCTATTTCAATATTACAGAGTGAAACCCAAGTTCTAGAAAGGGGTAAAGGGAGATGCTCTATCAAAGACCGTGTCAAGTTCGTATGAAAGCATGTTTATCACAGACTCTCAGGATGTCGGAAGGATACCTTGTATTCATAAGATGAAGTTGTCTTAACAATTTACCCTGCATCATTTCATTGGTTAACAGCTTGTGAATCCAATCACATTACACAGAGAGGTATGGAATTCCTTTCTTTCCTGATGCAAATTTTAGTCTCTTTAGTATGGCAGTTACCTGAGATCAAGACTATTCCATTATCTGTTTTTCAGTGAGAATAACGAAGCATTCTTTCAAAGACAGTTACTTGAACTCCAGTGAAAGACAGTGTCCATAGGCTAGAAGAGGCAAGTAAACCTACATAATATTTGCTATGTGCATTGCACTAGACAGCCAGCCATAATAGATTCAGAAAAGTCTTACACAGCAGCCTTACCCTTAAGAGATTTACAGTGTCACTGAGAACGCGACTCACCTGATAAGTTCAATCACAACAGAATTTAATGAAGAACCAAAGATGCTATTAGATGTTGCAAGACCATATAATTATTAAACAAATTATTAATATTTGAGCAGTAGATACATCACACTAGTATGATCCAGGTTAAGTCATTGTGAATTTCTTACTGAAGAAAGATAAGAAAACATAAGCATCAAATTTGTCCTTTTTTCTTCTCTGAGACTAAAGTGAAGAAGAGCAGAAAATGTTCCCCTCTTGTCCAATATGGAATAAACTAGCCATAAGTGTGAGGTCCGGTGATAAAAATCATGACATAGATGACATTTGTCTTCTTAAATTTCCCCAGGTCCACTCTCTGCTCACCCACCTCCTCACAGATGCACACGGCAGCTTCTTGCTGCTCCCATCTTCCCAAAGCCCCAACAGCCACAACTTTCCAGAATTTATATCCCTGGAAGTACTTATTTTTGTGCCTCACTCTGTATGCTAAGTCCCCCTTCTTCCCTACCCTTTCTGCTTAACCTGTTTCCTTACAAAAGCTGTTTCTAGCTGGTCATCGGAAAAGAGGTGAATTTGGTAAATTCACCGTAAGATGGGCTTCCCAGGTGGCTAGCTCAGTGGTAAAGAATACACAAGCCAATGCAGGAGATGTGAGTTTCATCCCTGGGTTGGGAAGATCCCTGAGAGAAGGAAATGTCAACCCACTCCAGTATTCTTGCCTGGAGAATCCCATGGACAGAGAAGCCTGGCAGGCTACAGTCCATGGGGTCTCAGAGTCGGACACAGATGACAGACTAAACGACAACAACCATAAGGTGTTAGAGAATAATATCAACTTGCAACCAATCCACAAATGGTTTATACATTAAAAGAGGACATTTGGAGATCACAACTCCCCAGATGAATTTCTTGTAGGTGTGTTTTAGTCACTGTGGTATTGAATGGGGGCTGGGGTGGGGGTATTCTGAACATTCTGCGTGAATCTGCTTGTGAATTCCAGCCATTGTGCCATATATTGCATTTTATACTTGGGGGGGAGGATGCCCTCATGTTTAAAAATATACTTCCAAATCCATTTGAGGGTGAAAAAAAGTGAAGTCGCTCAGTTGTATCCGATGCTCTGCAACCCCACTGACCGTAGCCTACCAGGCTCCTCTGTCCATGGAATTTTCCAGGCAAAAGTACTGGAGTGGGTTTACATTTCCTTCTCCAGGGGATCTTCCTGACCCACGGATCAAACCTAGGTCTCCCACATTGTAGGCAGACGCTTTACCATCTGAGCCACGAGGGAAGCCCCTGCACTGATTCTGCTAGGACAAGTCCCACAAGAGTCATATCCTCAATTAACATATATTGTATTGATGACCAGATCTCAGACCAGACTCTTCAAAAATACTAGGTTATTGAGTTGATGGCCCTGTTCTTTGAACAGCAAAATGGAGCAAAATCCATACCCAGTTTAGAGATTAAAATGTTAATGATAAATTTCAAAGCTATTGTGAAAACTAGTTTAACCTCTTAGTCACTGGACAGAAATATGAAAAAATATAAAAAATCTGAATGTCAATGTATTCAAATTAATTGATGGTATGAGAACTTTATACACATAAACAGAATACATTTTCTTCTTAAATATAATGGAATTGTCATAAAAATGAGCATTCTCCTAGGCCACAAAGAAGGTGCAAATTCATTCCCCCCAAATTAATATCATACAGACCATGTTCTCTGACCATCAGGCAGTAAAATTTGACCTTGATAATAAAAAGATAGGCTTTTTAAAATCTCATAAGTCTATGAGAGGGAAAAAAATTCTAAATAATCCTTGGGAAGCACTAGGGAATTTATGAAAGACTTGGAATGCAATAAAATGGGCACTTTACATTGCTTAATCTGTGGGACACAAGTCTTAGAGGAAAATTTATAGCTTGAAGCATATGTATCAGAAAGCAAGAAAAACTGAAAACAAATGAACTGATAATACATATTCAAATCAAGAAATTGGGAAAAGTGCAATAGAATAACCAAAAGAAGTAAGAAGGAAAAGGAAGCAAAGATAAGGAGCCAAATCAGTTACAAGTAGAATGAGAAAAACAATAAAGAATATTCACAAACCAAAAGCTGATTGCTTTGGTTTTTAGATTAAGTAAACATACGTGTGGCAAGATCAGTGAGGATGGAAAAATAAAGGATGCAAAACAACAAAACACAGGAGTAAAACATTATACAAACATAAATTTTAAATAGTAAATATTTAAATATAATTACAAACATATTTAGAAACAACTATTCAAAACACTTTCTAAACTAAAAGTAATCTCAGAGTTAAAATGACTGCACAACATCTTTAAGGAAAAAATTGTAAAAGAAGATCTTACTAACTAGACAGTAAAATATTCATGGAAGAAGGTCTTCACGGTGCATATTTGTTAAGTCTTTCTAAATGAAGCTATAAAAGAAACTATTGCCATTCCAGTCAAAATCAAGAAACTAAAAAAAATCCACAATAAATTTGTATAGAAAAATAAATGTCTGTGAGTAGCTAACTGAAAAAGACTTTTTTTGGATAAAGACATATCTTAAAGTTATAATAATCAAATTAGAATGGTAATGGTAAAAAAAAAAAAAAGTCAAATAACCTTCAGTTTAGTTCAGTCACTCAGTCGTGTCTGACTCTTTGCGACCCCATGAATCGCAGCACGTCAGGCCTCCCTGTCCATCACCAACTCCCGGAGTTGACCCAAATTCATGTCCATCGAGTCGGTGATGCCATCCAGCCATCTCATCCTCTGTCGTCCCCTTCTCCTCCTGCCCTTAATCCCTCCCAGCATCAGTCTTTTCCAATGAGTCAACTCTTCACATGAGGTGGCCAAAATGTTGGAGTTTCAGCTTCAGCATCAGTTCTTCCAATGAACACCCAGGACTGATCTCCTTTAGGATGGACTGGTTGGATCTCCTTGCAGTCCAAGGGACTCTCAAGAGTCCTCTCCAACACCACAGTTCAAAAGCATCAATTCTTTGAAGAAAGCTCAGCTTTCTTCACAGTCCAACTCTCACATCCATACATGACCACTGGAAAAACCATAGCCTTGACTAGATGTACCTTTGTTGGCAACGTAATGTCTCTGCTTTTTATTATGCTATCTAGGTTGGCCATAACTTTCCTTCCAAGCAGTAAGTGTCTTTTAATTTCATGGCTGCAATCACCATCTGCAGTGATTTTGGAGCCAAAAAAAAATAAAGTCTGACATTGTTTCCACTGTTTCCCCATCAATTTCCCATGAAGTGATGGGACCAGATGCCATGATCTTAGTTTTCGGAATGTTGAGCTTTAAGCCAACTTTTTCACTCTCCTCTTTTATTTTCATCAAGAGGCTTTTTAGTTCCTCTTCACCTTCTGCCATAAGGGTGGTGTCATCTGCATATCTGAGGTTATTGATATTTCTCCCGGCAAACTTGCAGATGTTCAAGTTGGTTTTAGAAAAGGCAGAGGAACCAGAGATCAAATTGCCAACATCCGCTGGATCATCGAAAAAGCAAGAGAGTTCCAGAAAAACATCTATTTCTGCTTTATTGACTATGCCAAAGCCTTTGACTGTGTAGATCACAAGAAACTGTGGAAAATTCTGAAAGAGATGGGAATCCCAGACCACCTGACCTGCCTCTTGAGAAACCTATATGCAGGTCAGGAAGCAACAGTTACAACTGGACATGGAACAACAGACTGGTTCCAAACAGGAAAAGGAGTATGTCAAGGTTGTATATTGTCACCCTGCTTATTTAACTTATATGCAGAGTACATCATGAGAAATGCTGGGCTGGAAGAAGCACAAGCTGGAATCAAATAACCTTAGGAAACAGAATACAGACTCAAAAAAGGCCTGTATCATGGAAGTATAGGTTAACAACTCTGAAACTGCTTTTCATGTATCCTGGAGTTGAATCAATAAGCAAATGGATGGGAGATAATGGGGGTCAGGTTTCTCACTGCTAAAGAAGGTAGATACTTATAAGCAAAAAGGTAAGGCTAAAATTAGGGCTTCCCTGGTAGCCCAGCTGGTAAAGAATCTTCCTGCAGTGCAGGAGACCCAGGTTCAGTTCCTGGGTCAAGAAGATCCCCTGGAGAAGGGATAGGCTACCCATTCTAGTATTCATGGTCTTCCCTGGTGGATCAGATGGTAAAGAAGCCACCTGCAATGCAGGGGACCTGGGTTCAAATCCACCTGCAACACAGGAGACATGGGTTCAACTCCTGGGGTTGGGAAGACTGGAGAAGAGCATGGCAACCCACTCCAGTCTTCTTTCCTGGAGAATCCTATGGACAGAGGAGCCTGGCGGGCTACAGTCCATGGGCTCGCAGAGAGTTCTACACGACTGAATGACTAAACACAGCACAGCAAGGCTAGAATGAACCTGTGGGACTAGATAAAGCCTGGAGACATTGGTGGCCTCCTATTTAATCTAATATAAAGAGATAAATTGATACAGAAGTAAGTATAGATATTTGTTGTACCTGGATTTGTACACATGCATATATTTCCCAGCTCTTTTCACTGACAGAACTTATAAGCAGTGATACCCAAATAGCATTGAGCACACCCAACACCCACATCTTGATTTCTAATACTATTATCAAATAAAAGGAACTAGGACTCCTTGGAGAAATGGCTGTGACAGGGCACATATAAAATGAGCCCAGAGCATCTTGTAGTACCATAAAGTAAGAAATGCTTTAAGTGGGGGGTGGGGGAGTGGGGGGCAATTATATGTCCAAGGGACCTAGGAACCAACCTGAGATAGTTCCCACTGGAACAATTTGTGACAAAATAATTAACAATTTGAGTGAAAAAATAATCCAAACAATTGGATTATAATCTCAGGTATAAATTAATATTTATAAGTCTATACTGCTTTAAAAATGATTGAAAAGTAAATAAATGGGAGAAAAGATCTTCCTTACAAGGTAAGCTTCCTTACAAATACTTCCTACAAAAGTAATCCCAATAATATATGTAGATATTCCTTGATCCAAGAAGTGGAACTTAGTTCACACACTCCTCCCCCATCCTCCAGTGTAGGCTTGGTGACCAGCTTCCAAAGATTAGAGTATGGCAAAGGAAAAATGGTTGCTTTATAGTGGAGAAACATGACAACCACTACCTTAATTAAGTGATCGAGGTTAACATCACCAGCAGTAAGTGATGTTGCTACCATGCACCCTGATGTGATGAGAAGGGTATTTCACATTCAGAGGATCCTTCCCCAAATCCATGACCCCAATCATATTAAAGACGTCAGACAAAAATCTAAGTGGAGGGACAGTCTAAAAAGATACATCACCCATACTCTTTAAAACTGTCAAGATCATGAAAAACAAGGAAAGACTAGGAAACTGTCAAAGAGCAGATTCGATTGCAGAGACATGACAACTAAACACACTTTGATGGCCTGGACTGGATTCTGGGACAGAAAAAGGGACACTAGCAGAAAAGTTAGTGAAATAACGAATAAAGTCTGGAGTTTAGTTAATAGCAATGTACCCAAGTTGGTCTCTTAGTTTGAACAAGAGTACCAAAATATGCATGAAAAATATGGCCATTAGATGAAACTGGGTGAGGCTGTACCAAATTCCTCTCTTCAGATTTTCTGCAAATCTAGAATTAGTCCAAGATTAAAAATGTATTCAAAAGAAAACCAAGACCTATGCATATATAGGAACTTGACAAATGATAAAGATGGCACTCCTCACTAACAATAGGTTTTCCACCAGAACACAGGTGTGGTGAAACCCACCACTGAATCTAAGCCAAGCGGCAAACGAAAAGACTCACATCAACTCTGTCATCACTGGACATGCCGCTCAGGTAAGTCTGACGTTCATGCCCACCTGATCTACAAATGTGGGGGGCTGACAGAGGAACCATAAACATTTGAGAAAGAGTCTGCTGAGATGGAAAAGGGCTCATTCAAGGGTGCCTGTGTCTTGGATAAAGTGAAAGATTAAAGTGAGTGTGGTATCCCCATTGATAGGTAGTACCACCATCAACGTCTCCCTGGGGCAATGCAAGATCAGCAAGTATGACGTGACATCACTGATATCCCAGGACACAAAGACTTTATCAAAAAGATGACTGCAGGCACATCTCAGCCAGACCATGCTGTCCTGATTGTTGCTAATGGTGTTGGTGAATTTGAAGCTAGTGTCTCCAGACCTACGAGCGTGTCCTTCTGGCTTACACACTGGGTGTGAAACAAGTAACTGTTGGTGTTAACAAAAGGGTTCCTACAGCCAGAAAGAGATACTAAAACACTGTTAAGGAAGTCAGCACCTACATTAGGAAAACTGGCTATAAGCCTGACACAGTAGCATTTGTGCCAGCTCTGGTTGGAATGGTGACATTCTGGAGCCATGGAAAGTCATCCATAAAGATGGCCGTGCCAGCACAACCATACTGCCTGAAGCTCTGGATTGCATCCAGCTACCAACTTATCCGACTGACAAGCCCTTCTGTCTGCCCTTCCAGGACGTCTATAAAATTGATGGAACTGGTACTATACCCGTGGAGACTGCTGTTCTCAACCCCCAGCATGATGGTCACTTGGCTCCAGGCAGTGATACAAATGAAGTCCAGTCCCTTGGAATACACCATGAAGGAAGCTCTTCCTGGGGATTCCGTGGGCTTCAGTGTTGAGAAGGTGTCTATCAAAGATGTTTGCCATGGCACCATTCTTATGCTACTGCTACTGCTAAGTCACTTCAGTCGTGTTCGACTTTTGTGTGACCCCATAGACGGCAGCCCACCAGGCTCCTCCATCCCTGGGATTCTCCGGAAAGAATACTGGAGTGGGTTGCCATTTCCTTCTCCAACCATTCTTATGGTGACAGTAAATATGACCTACCAGTGGAAGCAGCTGACTTCCTGACCATCCTGAACCATTCAGGACAAACCAGTGACACCATGCATCTGTGTGCAGTTGTCACACAGCTCACATTGCTTGCAGATTTGTTGAACAGAGTTTTGACTGCTTTTCTGAGAAGAAGCTAGAAGGTGGGTCCATGTTCTGGAAATCTTGCGAGGCTAATATGTGTGTTGAGAGATTCTCTGATCCTCCTTAGGGTCGTTTTACTGTTCATGACATGGGCCAGCCAGTTGCTGTGGGTGTCATCAAAGCAGCAGGCTGCTGGAGTTGGCAAGGTCACCGAGTCGGCCTAGAAAGTTCAGGAGGCTAAAGTAATATTATCCCCAACGCCTGCACCCCCATTTTAATAGATGGTAAAAGAATGATCTAGGCACTGTTTGCCTCAGTTGGCCATATAAATGTAATAGTGAAAGACTGGTTAATGATAACAATGTTTCATTAAAAACCTTCAGAAGGGAAAGAGAATGTTTGGTGAGCTGGGGGTGGGAGGTGGAGGTTGTTACTATTGTTGTTTAGTTGCTAAGTTGTATCCAACTCTTTTTGCCATCCCATGGACTATAGCCTGCAGTCTCCTCTGTCCATGGGATTTTCCAGGCAAGAATACTGGAGTGAGTGCCATGCCCTCCTCCAGGGGATCTTCCCAATCCCAGAACTGAACTCACGTCTCCTGCATTGGCAGGCAGATTCTTTACCACTAAGCCAGGAGGGGGGCAATTTTAAATTATTAGCTTTTAAAATAAACACTTTTTAATGGAAACAACTCGACCAAAACTTAGGCACATAATTTTGAGACCCCTGAAAACAAAGTTTAATGAGCAAAAACGAGAGGGGGAAGATGGCCCCAAAGATGCATGGGAAAATGATGGTGTGGTGTATTGGAAAGCATGCACACAAATTCCGCCCAGCCTGGGCAGTAAGACTGCAGTTCCTTCCTCCACACGGGGAAGGGTTTCTTCACCCGTCCAGGAACAATCTGGAATTAGAGGTCTCAGCAGCTGAGGGACACTGTTGTCTTCTCCTCCTTTAGGTCTCCTCTCTGAGTATTGATGCTCGGTAACATTTTAACTACGTCAACACTGGAATTTTACTTTGTTGCTCCTGAAGTAGTCCTGGATCACTAATTTCACATGTAATCATATTTCCAAAGAGGTTTGTGTGGGGCAAATAAACCTTGAAAGTGCAAGAAGACCAATGGAATGCCAGGCAGGTCAAGTTGAATGGTGTACAATGGAAGTGGTGGCCAGTTCTGAACGAGTTAGTTCAGAGCGCTGTGGCAGTTCAGGGAGGCGGTGGGACCATTCCAGGTAGAAGCCACGGCAAATGCAAAGGCGCTGAGACAGCATCGTAATCAGAGGGGTCAGGAAGCAGCAAAGGGAGCAATGTGTCTACAAGGGAGGCAGGGCCAGAGTCGTATGAGCGAGGTTGTTGGAGAGTCATCCAGACACAGTTTATGCAGTTCTTGTTGGCAAAGTAAGGTCTCTGGAGTATTCAAATTGTCTAGATTTGCAGTTCTTAAATCGGGAACCCAGCTGCCCAGAGCGCCCCAAGAAACTCACAGATTGGACAAGTTTTATAAGTGGAGGGAAATGCATCAATTCCTGACAGCTGTTGCAAAGTGTGAACTCAAGATATTTCATAGTTTGAGCATTCAATTGTGCTCTGTTTCTTTTTTCTTTTTCTTTCTGTGTGTTACTTTTCTGTCAAAGATACCAAGAGTTTTGCAAAGCTGGGATTTCAGTGGTTATTATAATAAGAAGTAAGAGCCAAGAAAAATCTACATGAAACAGAAAATAAGGGTAGAAGTGTCTAATGTGATTTCAAGGTTAGAAAAATAGCAGTATGCCTAATAGGTGCACACATCTCCTTAGCAAATAACTGAGGTTATTTAAGAATAAAAGAAAAAATATTTTTTCTTTTAAATGCTGTGCATTTCCCCTCACATAGGTACTTAATTGTTAGAACATAAATACTTACTAAGTTGTTTGGGTCTAACTATTTCATAAATTTGTAACAATTCAGTAATTTGATTTTCTTTTTTTTCACCTAGGGCCCTGGGAAAAAGTCTCTGAGACCCTAAGGCCACCATGAGTTGAGAAAGTTTGGGACTCTCTGCTATACCCTTAATTGGTACTCACTTTTGTGGATTCAGAATTCCCGTCAATGGACTTCAGTTTTTTTTCTTTTTGGTTTGGAGAAGGAAATGGCAACCCACTCCAGTGTTCTTGCCTGGAGAATCCCAGGGACGGGGAAGCCTGGTGGACTGCCGTCTATGGGGTCGCACAGAGTCGGACACAACTGAAGCAACTTAGCAGCAGCAGCAGCAGCTTTAAGTTCCCCAGTCAACAGGACTGAGCAATTAGTACTACTTTACTTTTTGGGGAATGATCATTTAAATTCAATTTTTCTTTCTTCCTTTCTTTTTGTATACCCACGTCCATAGCCATGTTGTTCACAATATCAAGAGGCAGATGCAACCCAAGTGTCCATCAAAAGATAAAAAGATAAATAAAGTGTGGTATACACCTACACTGGAATACTATCCAGCCCTAAATAGGGAGGAAATTCTATGCATACTACAACGTGGATGAACCTTGAAGACCTCATGTTAAGTGAAAGAATTAGGACACGAAAGGACAAATGCTGTATGATCACAATTATATGAGGGACCTAGAGTAGTTAGATCCATAGAGACAGAGGTAGAATGTTGATTGTCAGGGCCTGGGGAGAGCGGAGAAAGGAGAGGTCTTGTTTAATGGGGGAAGAGCTCTAGCTTTTGAAGATGAAGAACGTTAGGGAGACAGATGGAAGTAATAGTTGCACAACAATGTGAATGTGCCAAATGCCATTAAATTGTACACTTAAAAATGGTTAAAATGGTACATTTTAGGTCAGATGTGTTTTGCTGCTAAGTCACTTCAGTCGTGCCCGACTCTGTGTGACCCCATAGACAGCAGCCCACCAGGCTCCCCTGTCCCCAGGATTCCACAATAAAAAAAAATGATTATGAAGTTCACAGGCCAGGGTTCATTCCTAAGACATAAATTAAGAGTCTCACCTACAGAGGGCGCCCTTGTCAGTTCCTAGACTTTCCCTTGTGGGGTTGCAGGAACTGTACCTTCATTTGAAAATGGTGAAGATGTTTGGTAGAAATCAACACAATACTGCAATTAGAAATAAATGAATTTTTTAAAATGGTGATGATGCTACATTTTATGTTATACATATTTTTATCACAGTAAAAACTAATTTTAAAAAAGCAAGATTACATAGTGTGAGGCCTTTTAGGATTGGATGAGCTGATGTCCAGATTTGGCTGAATTTAATCATTCACAATGCTCCAAGAACCAAACAGTCCCCCAGAAAAACATTTGTTCATACTATATTCTTCATCTACAAAGAGATAAATATGAACAACATAAAAACAACATGCAAAAAAAAAAAGAAAGAAAGAAATTAAAATATGTATTTAAGAAAACATTGGGCTTCCCTGGTGGCTCAAATGGTAAAGAATCTGCCTGTGGTACAGGAGACTCAGGGTCAATCCCTGGATCGGGAAGATCCCCTGCAGAAGGGAAGGGCTACCCATTCCAGCATTCTTGCCTGGAGACATTCCATAAACAGAGGAGCCTGGCAGACTACAGTCCATGGGGTCACAAAGAGTCAGACAGGACTGAGCAACTAAGAGCACACACACATACACACACACACACACACACACAAGCAAAAGCATTAAGGAATGCCAAGGAACCAGTAGAGATTTAGCCCAGTTTCCTGAAATCCTACGTCTAATTTAGAGTATGGGCTTTTAGAGCCAAAGTGGGATTTTGAGTCCAGCAATTTCCTCTTGCAAAACTTGAAAGATGAAAGACAGGGAGGTGCAGTGCCTCTGTGGGTGGCAGGGGCCAGGTACAGACCACTGCACTTGACGCCTTTGACCTTGGACCAACCCCAGTGTTGAGCCCCTGTCCTTCAAGGCCTCCTTCCAAGGACGTTTGGGTCAAACATTCCCCTGGCAGCCTCTCTCCGCTACATCCCCAGCTTTCACAGTCCTCAGCAAGCGTGCTGTTTGCTATTGATGTGGCTCTTTGGTACCAGCTCTATAAACAAACCACCATTTGTTGCTTTCTAAAAATAAGCCTTTTTAGCTCTGGATGACATTAGGCTTCAGTATCCTGAGCTGAAAGGTTGGTTTCTTTGCAGCTGACAAATGGTGGTTTATGTCTTCTCAGAGCAGCTGCAGCCCATCTTTGTTGAGAGCCCCAAAGCCTTACCTGATGGCTTAGAGAGAGGACCGGCTTGGGGCTGGGAGTTGAAGTGCCTAGCACACAAACATCCTCCAAAATAGATTTGGCTACATAGGGAGGATCTCAAGGAAGGAGGAAAATAAGGTGGAAGCTTAGAGCCGTGAAGAAGGAACAGGGTGGCTTCAAAAGGAAAAAATTAAAATGGCAGGAATTAAGGTACGTAATTTACAATGTCTGCCAAGGATGCATCTTAGACACAGAACAATTATTCTGGGTATGGAGGCACTTCTCAAGCTCATATGCAAGAAGGGCCAATGGTCCATTCCATAGAAAGCAACACTTTTATTTTATTCCGTCTTAGCATCCTTCTCCTAATTCCTGTGCCTTTGCAGTTTAAGAGGACTTCAGATCCTGCTGAAGGATCTGAATTGATCTGAATTGATTCAACTGAATCAAGGATCCAGTTGATCTTCATGAGTTGGGTTGTCAGTTTCTATATTTGAGACAAGGACATACTGGTAGTGCCTGGGCCAGCTTCATGGGCACATGGCCTGTGCAGTCACTCAGGGCCCTGTGTTTGAAGAGACCATGCTGGGTTTACTGCCCTGCCATCACTACCTTGAAATTTGTAATAATTTTTGAGCAAAGAGCCACGCGTTTCCATTTTGCTACTGAAGCCGAAGCTCTAATACTTTGGCCACCTGATGTGAAGAGCTGACTTTTTGGAAAGGACCCTGATATTGCGAAAGATTGAAGGCGGGAGGAGAAGGGGACGACAGAGGATGAGATGGTTGGATGCCATCACCGACTCAATAGACATGAGTTTGAGCAAGCTCCGGGAGATGATGAAGGACAGGGAAGCCTGACGTGCTGCGGTCCATGGGGTTGCAAAGAGTCAGACACGACTGAACGACTGAACAACAGCAGTGAATTCTGTAGCTGGTCCCAGTCAGTACCCCAGAGCTTAGGTATCTGATGGTTTATTTTCAGAGAGGGAAACGGGAGCAGGGGGTAACTGGCTTCCATTTTGCTGGGAGTACACAAAGTATGAGGAAAGGAGAAAAAAATAAATAGAATTCTTTAATTTTCTCACAAGATGTCAAAATTCTTAAAGAGATCAGATTAGGACTAAGATGTGATTTAACAGGGAGCAAATGAGGGGCACAGCAGAGAGCAGGCAGGGTCTTGTCCTCCAGCCTCATCACTCACATCCCGCGGCCGAGTTGCTCCATCCTTCCCGAACACCTTTCCAATCTGGCCACTTCCCCCTTCTCTCTGGGCCTGCAAAGCCCCAGGCCAGCGTGCAGTCACAGCCTCCTTGTTACTCTCCCCTCCTGAGCATCTCCCTGGACTCACCCATGGTCTTTGTTTGCACTTTAGAAAAAAAAAAAAAGAAAGAAAGAAAGTGAAGTCGATCAGTTGTGTCCGACTCTTTGCAACCCCATGGACTGTAACCTACCAGGGTCCTCTGTCCATAGGATTTTCCAGGAAAGAATACCGGAGTGGGTTGCTATTTTCTTCTCTAGGGGATCTTCCCAATCCAGGGGTCGAACCCGTATCTCCTGCGTTGTCAGGTGGGTTCTTTACCACTGAGCCACCAGGAAAGCCTATAAATATATGCCAGTGCAGGAGACCTAAGAGACTTGGATTCGATCCCTGGATTGGGAAGATCCCCTGGAGGAGGGCATGGCCACCCACTCCAGTATTGTTGGCTGGAGAATTCCATGGACAGAGGAGACTGTTGGGCTACAGTCCATAGGGTCGCAAACAGTCAGACACGACTGAAGCGACTTAGCATGCACGAGTCATTTTGCTGTACAGCAGTAATTAACACAACATTGTAAATCAACTGTACTTCAAGAAAAAATTTAAATAAAAAGGTTTTAAATGAACAAGCAGCTTTCTGGGGAATTCCTTGGCAGTCCGGCACTTAAGTCTCTGTGCCTCCACTGCAGGGGACTTGGGTTCATCCCTGTGAATGGAGATCCCGCATGCCTTGTAGCATGGCCAAAAAAGAAAATAGCTTTATGGAGATATAATGCACATACCACACAACTTACCCATTTACAGTTCAGTGAGCTTTGGCGTATTATTTTTTTTTTTGAAGTTATGGTAACTACACAGCATAAAATCTGCCACTTTAAGTGTACGATTCAGTGGCGTTAATTACATCCAGAGTGTTACATACCCATCATCACCAGCTATTTCCAGAACTTTTTCATTGCCCCAAATAGAAGCCACATATCCATTAAGAAATAATTCTCTTTTCTCCTTTATCCCACCTCTCAGTAACCTAATTTCTTCTCTGTCTCTATAAATTGGTCTGCTGTGGATATTTCATGTAAGTGGTATTCATGCAATGCTTATCATTTTCTTATTTCACCTAGCGTGTTTTTAAGCTGTTTCCACGCTGTAGCATGTATCAGAAGTTCATTCCTTTTTATGACTGGTAAGATTCCACACTTTGTTCTTCCATTCATCCATCCATGGACGCTTAGATTGCTCTCCATTTGGCTACTGTGAATAAAGGGGCTATGAACACAGATGCACAAATATCTCTTGGATTTGATTCTTTTGGGTGTATTATCACCCCTGGACCCATTGTTGACCACTCCAGTCCAGTTGCACTCAGCAGAGTCATCTGTTACCAACACACACTTGGTTGTGTCCCTCATCTGCTTACAACAGTTTGCTAGCTTAAGATGGAAATGCTCATAAAGCTGAGGACAAAGATGGCAACGCTCACCAAGGTCTCTGGTCCCTGAGCTCTGGCGGCTGACCTCTCCACATCACCTTGCCCTACCCTTTTCTCTCTCTTTCATCCCCTCCACGCTTCTCAATGGAGCTATGTTCCATTTGGATTTCACACGTGCACATTCATTTTCCTAGGATGTAGTGTGTGTGTGTGCTCAGTCGTGTCTGACTCTCAGCAACCCCATGGACTATAGCCTGCCAGGCTCCTCTGTCCGTGGAATTTCCAGGCAAGAATAGTGGAGTGGGTTGCCATTTCCTATTCCAGAGGATCTTCCCAACTCAGGGACTGAACCTGCATCTCTTGCACCTCCTGCATTGAAAGGTAGATTCTTTACCACTGCACCACCTGAGACTTGGTGTTCTCCTAAGAACACTCCTAAGATTTTATCCTCCCCACATTTCCTAGGTTTTGCTTGACCAACTCTTCCCATCTTTCTCACCCATGTAATCTTAAAAAGGACTTCCCTGGTGCCTCAGTCTTAAAAAGGTTGCGAACACCTGCCTTGCTCACTCCCTCCCCTCCTCCCACACTCCCTCTGTCTTGCTCCTGCAGTCCCTTGCTGTTCATTTGGCGTTATCAGTTCAATGTCTGTCTCCCTCACCCGTTGTGGTTGTTTACTTGCTAAATCATGTGCAACCGCATGGACCGTTGCCTGCTAGGCTCCTCTGTCCATGGGATTTCCCAGGCAAGAACACTGGAGCAGGTTGCCATTGTCTACTCCAGGGGATCTTCCCAACCCAGGGATCCAACCTGAGACTCGTGGACTAACAGGTGGGTCAGTGAGCCACCAGGGTAGCCTCTTCCCTTGTGCCAGTGACTAATGTTGACTGAGCACTTCCTCCTTCCAGGCCCAGTTCCTACCCTCCTCACCTGTATCGACTCCTTAAATCTTCACAGTAAGCCTGCCGCCTTTACAGATACGGAAGCCTGGGGATGCTGTCCCCGTTAGGAGCAGTGCCCACACTGGCATCCTTGCAGAACAGTGGTGGGAGCCCCCAGCCCTGAGGGAGCATGGTTCCCTTCCTGGGCCAGCATATTCAGTTCTTGGCAGAGGATCTAGCCCACATAAGTACCTAACTCCCATCCAAACTAGATGGATCAATGGAATGCAAGGTACATGGAGGAAACTGAGTTTTGAGCAAAGGTCACTTACTGAATGGCTGCTAGGTGCTAGGCATCCTTACCCACCCCACCTCCCGCCCCCAGCCTCAGTTTCCCCAACCTTGAAAGTGCACAAGAATACTGAGGTTCAAGGATTATTGAGAAGCTGAACGTTTTCATGTAGGCTTTAAAAATCCTGGTGCCTGGGTCCCACTAACACATGTTGATGGTTACATCTGCTGCGCTCCCCGCCCCACCCCAGACAGATGAGGAAATGACCGGAATCTTTCCTTCCCGAGCACAGAGTGGGACGCGATGACACCTAGCCCCGGGGGCCTTGCGGCCCACCTCTCAGAGGTTCCCGCAGGTAGGCTAGCGAGTCGCTCCGGGTTTCCTCTCCAGGCCTTCCCGGCACGCGGTGCGGCGCGTCTCCCCGCCCCGGGCAGTTGAGACCCGGGAGGCCCGCAGGGCGCCTGGGCCCGCCTTGGGCCTCATATCTACGTTTCCGCGTCAGGCCCGCAGCGAACTTGGCAGGCGCTCGCGCGGTGTTCGGGAACACTCTGTGCCGAGCGCGCTCCCGCCCGCCTCCCTCCCCGCCGGCCCGGATGCCCCGCGCAGGTTTGTGTCCATGGACCCCCAGGTACGGCACCCGGCGCGCATCCACGGAGCCCCGGTGCCCTTGTCCTCGGTGTCCCCCGAGCCCGGGCGGTGCGAAAATCCGCTCCTCGCTCACTGGCAGGGCGTCCAAACGTAGGTTACCCCGCGCGTCATCGAGAGGTTCAGAAAGATGCTGTGGCCCCATTTTAAAACAAAGCCCGTTTATTAGCGTTCGGCCGCGGTCTGGGCCGGCCCAGCGTCAGATCCTGAGCGCGGCCGACTCCTAGTACCCACAGGAAAAGTAGGCAGCTAAAAGAAACCTGTTCTGGACCATGTGATCCGTTTGGTGCACAATGCCTCCCCTTTCCGCCCCCACCTCCGCCCCGCGACGGTTCCCGTCAGGGCTGCGTCAGTTTTGGCGATCGCCAAGGCTCCAGGGTCTTAGTCTCCTCTCCTGTGAAATGGGGATAACAGTGCGTGCTTGGTGACTCTGCACGTGGAGCGCGGCCGGTCGCCAAAGACGTCAGTGCTGCGGTCCCACACCTCCCGGACCCCACCTTCCGAGGCCCCCACCCCGGCCTCGGCCCCGCCCCGGGGCTCCCTGGCTCAGCGCGCGGCGCTGGCTCCAAAGTGCGTCACGGGCGCTCCTCCGGCGGCCAGGGCGAGGCTGGCACGGGGCCAGCGCGGGCCTGGCCGGGGGTGCCGGGCGGTCTCGGGCGGGGAGGGGACCCGGGGTGTGCAAGGCGCTCCAGTCGCGCGCTGTTGGGGGCGCCCTCCGCGGCGGGCAGCGCGCCAGGGCCCCGGCCTCCGGCAGCCTCGGGGGCGCGGAGGGGCTACACTTTCCCTTCGCCCCCCGCCCTCGTTTCCTCCTGCGCGTCCGCAGCAGAGATTTCCTCTCGGGGAAACTACGCGGATACTTCCCGGGGCTCCTCGCCCCGCCCCAGGTCTCCGCCCCCCTCTTCGCTGGGGAGCCGGTGCTCGCCCGCGGCGGGGAGGAGGCGCTGGCAGCCTGGGCCGGGAGGTGGCAGGGGGCCGCGGAGACGTCGGCTACCGACTCGTCCTGCCATGTGACGCCGCCCTCCGTCCCGCGATCCCCCGTGCGCCCCGGGCCCGCGCCCGCGCTCCGTCGCGCGGCACATCATGCTGCTGCCGGGCCACGCGCGCCCACCGTCCGCCCCGCAACCCGCGCAGCATCCCGGCCTCCGCAGGCAGGTAGAGCCTCCGGGGCAGCTCCTGCGTCTGTTCTACTGCACCGTCCTGGTTTGCTCCAGAGAGATCGCGGCGCTCACGGACTTCTCCGGTAAGAAGCGACCTCCCTGGCTGAGCGCCCCCCGGCGCCGCGGGGCGCTAAGGTGAGCCCTCGGTTGGGGGCCGGCGCCCGAGGGGGCAAGGCCGGGTTGCTTGAAAGTTAGGGCGAGCTAGGAGCCCTAACTTTTTCTTGCCTGATGCGAACTCTTCGCATATAAGTAGCTGCATGTGGGATGCCGGCAGAGGGGGTCCCCCAAGAAAGAAGGGTGGGTAGAATTTGGAGTTTGTCTCCCGATGAGTTGACCTCGTCAGTATCCCAGGGTCAGGGACCAGACTCCGAAGGATGCGTATCGGTTTAAAGCACCTTACGCTGAGTCCTGTGCACCGAGCTCAGCGCTGTTGGTACACGTGTTGTGGTCTAAGTTGTACCTGGTTTGCTTTACGCGCAGTTTGGGTGTGCCCCAGCCGACCTCGCGGGTGCCCACGTAAGGAGACCAGTCCGGGAGACATTTGACAACAGACCTGAGGGAAACCCGGGAGTGGGGTGGTGGAAGGTCCGGTGGAAATGCCATGAGAGATGAGTAGAAGCTAGCAGTACAGACAGAGGAGACACAGGGGTAAGACTTTACCGCCAAAAGGCACCAGAGTTGGCCCCTTCCAGCCCCCGTCGCCTTAAAAAAAGAAAAGAATAAAGACTTCCCCTCCCAGTAACCGATGAGGCTTTTTTTTTGGGGGGGGGGGGCGGGGACTGAGCCGATCTCAGATAGTTCTGGGGTTGTAGGTGGGGCACCACAAAGGGAGAGAGGTTTCTGAATTGATGGGGGCTAGAGGGACAGCATTCTTAAATTACCTTTGTGCTTGCTGAGAGTAACCAGACGTCCCTGCAAAGGTGGATCAGACCTGGGTCTCCGTCTGGCGAGGCTGGTGGCCCTTCACCCTTTCCTCGCCCCTGCCCAGCCCCGGAAGCAGCTCTGAGTCCCATTCTTTGCCTTCTCCCTCATCTCCTGTCAAGGCCGGGCTTCCCGCATCTCTGCCTTGAAGGTCTTTTGCGGTGTAATCACAGTCAACAAGGCTCCTTCCTCAGACCCTGTTTGTGCAATATGCTAGTACATGGCAAGGGACACTGGCAAACCAGAAGCTGAGTTGGGTTTCTAGTTTACTTACAGAGAATGTCATTGTTAGCTGAGAGCCCTCGGGTCAGAGGTTCTTTGCTTTGAATATTTAATATCAAGGCAGTGTTTCTACCTCGCAAAGGAAGCCAAGACATGCCTATTTGGCAAGGAAACTGAGGTCCTTAAGACCGAGGGTCAGAGCGCTGTGGTAAATGTGCTGGGAAAAAATGCTGAATTTCAAGTGCTATTGACTTTTTTTTTGTTGGTAATAGAACTTTCTTGGCTGCTAGAAAAGTTCTGTCTTTGCTGATTTAAGCTATGGAAAGCAATCTGAATTCAGCCACCGGCAGGCTGAGAATATTGTTGAGCAAAGAACAGAAAGCCAACAAGCCTTTCTACAGTGTGAAGTCACTGTAACTGAACAAATATTGCTTTAGGTACCGTTGTGGTGTAACCATTAGATTGTTCTCACAGATTACAGGCACTTAGAGCTTGTTTCTTTAGTGAAGCGGTTGCAATCCTTGAAGCAGTCTATAGGTTACCACCCAAGTTTGGAACTGTCTGAAGGTAACAACTGTTTCAGAGGGTGAACCTGAGCTGTCAAACAGGGATGCTGTGAACTTGGATGTTTTCATACATATTTCTCTAAATGATTAAACGATAAAAGAAATTTTCTTGTGCTTTTAGTGGGAACCTAGATTCCAGGGTTTGAGACTCCCTGAGCCAATATTCGGTTGATGGTGACATTGCCAGGCAACCCCCATGTTTTCTCTGGTCAACCTTGCTCTTTAGAGATCTGAAGACCAGGGAGAAAGTGTTTGGGAGCCTTTTGGGGAGAAGAAAAGAAAAATAACCTCGTCTGAAATCACAGACACACTCACGTTTAGATCTAAATTCTAGCTTGTATGGCTTTAGGGAAATATTAGAAAAGGCTCAGGGAGAGAGATAACGTCTTCCAAAATTGATTCATTTGACTTGAAACTTAATGAACCTTTAGGGACCCCCCCCTAGCCACATGACATACACCATCCAAGAAAATTCCTAAGCTCCAAAGATGACAGTCTGAGGGTTCAGTTGAAAACTTCAGTTGACACAGTGGATCCTGGTCATGTGACTCCAACACATACACCCACATAGACACAGACACACACATCCCCCCCTCCTCAACTCGCACCTCTGTGGCCTCAAAGCCTGATTCCTGCCTTCCTGGGAAGAAGAGACCCTGTTCCTGAACTTAGAGGGGTGTGTAGAAACCAGTGCCTGAAAAGAGACAGTGGGCCCTCCCCTTCGGAGCCTGCAGCAATAGCTGAGCACTGGAGAAAAGCATTTGACGTCTTTGCTTGCTTGTATTTCTAAACAAGGAAACATCAAAAATCCAGACAGATGGAGGGTGGAGGGAACTTGGGACCCTTTCAGCCTTCGTGAAGAAGGGGATGGAAGCAGGATGGTGAATCCAGGTGAAAGAAAGTGCTGAAATGAAAGGGGTCCTAGCCTTTGTACAGTATTGGGCCTCCTGGGAGATTAGCAGCACAGAGTTTTGGAAAGTTACTTAAGCCTTTCTCTTCTTTGCAACTCTTCCTTGAGCTTTTTTTTTTTTTTTCCCTGAGGCTGTCAGCTGGTGTAGTTTTCCTGGGTCATTGGTTTTTTTGCCCCGGGGATTCCAGCATCAGATCTCACTCTTAATAAGCCAGAGGCTGCATCAGGGCCTCCTCTCCTCCCCCTTCATGCTCGTGACTGGTGCTAATCACCTTCAAGCCTGCTAGGAAACAGGCTCCCTAAACACCCCCTTCCCTCTCCTCCCTAAAGACATTGAGATGCTGCCAGCGGCCACTGGAAGACTATCATCACTGCATTAAAAACACATCGTAGGAAGGCAAGAACAGTTCATGCAAAATTAGTGCCTCTGATCCTTAATCCCAAACTCAAATGCGCTTGGCTTTCGTCCATTTTCCTCTTTGGGATAGCGTTCTGTTCTTTTGACTGCATTCCCAACTTGAGAATTTAGCCAGAGAGGTCCAAACTGATCATTGATATATATATGTTTTTTCATATATAGAAATACAATGTCAGCATCATCTTTGTTCAAAGAACAAGGCAGGATGAGGGCAGAGCAGAGGGAGGGGTGCCATTTTGGTTCCAATGATTAAAAAGATCCTAAAGATCCTTTCTGCATGTGGTCTGGCTTTCAAGAGTGATGTTTTGGTGTGTCTCTGAACTTAGTATGCCCTGTCCCTCAGGTCTTATTCATTTTTTAAAAAATAATATTTACTTATTCGGCTGTGTCAGATCTTAGTTTTGGCACATGGGCTCCTTCGTTGTGGCGCTTGGACTCTTGAGTTATGGCATTTGGGCTTCGTTGACTCTCAGGTTGTGGCATATGGGCTTCATTGCTCTGAGACACGTGGGATCCTATCAGTAGTTCCCTGACCAGGGATTGAACCCTGCATTGCAAGGCAGATTCTTAACCACTGGACCACCAGGGACGTCCCATCTTGTTTCTTTATCTATATACTGTTGATGGTTTTATTCCCTGCAGAGAGCAGTTACGGTCTTCTCTCTCTGCTCTTTCCTTTTCTCCCTCTTCTGTTTTTTTTTCTTTTTTTTTCTTCTCAAAGATGCTCAAAGTGATTGATGGACTGATGAGGGAGGGAAGGAACGGATGGAAAATTAATCATGTTCCCACTTGGATTCCTAGAAAACTCCTGACTTTTGACAAAAAGAGTCATGATCATATGTTGACACATTTGGTTTTACCCTCGGGCATGGAATGGTAAATGTGGGAAACAGAAAGGAAGTGAGAAACAAGGAGAGTGTTTTAAGGCCTTCCTTGTTCCCAGACGTCCCCAGACCACAAGGAAAGGTCATTGCATGATCGAAGGGGGTCTCCAGGCTGGTGTCCTACCCTGCCTGCCTCCATCAGTAGCCCAAGTGGGCAAGACAAGATGTGGGGCTTGTTATCAGATCATTTGCAGCCTAGCAAATAAGCCTGACCCTAACTCCTTATTTCACTGGTCAAGAATTTCAGAATGTAAGACTTCCCTGGTTGTCCAATGGTTAGGAGTCCGCCTGCCAATGCAGGGAATGCAGGTTCGATTCTTGATCTGGGAAGATTCCACATGCTTTGGGGTAACTAAGCTCATGCACCACCAACTACTCAGCCTGTGCTCTAGAACCCTCCAGCTGCAAGTACTGAGACCTGCTTCCCTTGGAGCCTGTGCTCTGCAACAAGAGAAGCCATTGCAATGAGAAGTCCAAGCTCCGCAAATAGAGAGTAACCCCTGCAACTAGAGAACGCCCACGAGCAACAGTGAAGACCCAGTGCAGCCAAATTAAAAAAAAAAAAAAAAGAATTTCAGAAAATAGAAAAATGGTTGTTCCATTGGTTGGGATCCCTGGAGTGGGAACTCTGTCCTGATGGAGTGGTCTGTTTAGAAGAGGTTGAAGCTTCCTTTTATGCTTAGAGAAACAGTGGGTCTCAACCCTGGCTGACACACTAACATCCCTCAAGTCTAAACAAATATATGGATGCTCTAGCAGCAACCCAGGGCTTCTGATGAAATTCATCTGGGAGATCCAGGCATGGATCTCTTTTTCAAAGCCCCCAGGCAATTCTAGAGTGCAGCCAGAGTGGAAGACCACTGCTGCCCATGTCAGAGGGCAGGGATGAACCATGCACAGTTCATCCAGGGGTACATGGGTGTGACTGGGTCCCACTTCCCCCACCCCCTGCCCCAGGGCTCATTGCCAGGGAGACCAGGATGTATGTTCCCTGCTCTCAGTCTGCCGCTGTGTCCCAGCACACAGGTATGCACAAACTTACACAGACGTGCAGGTCACACAGGTCTGCCTTTTATCATCCCTTGGTCATATCATACTTTAATTGGGATTGTCTTCACTTTCAAAACTTTGATGGAGCCAAAGGGCAGCTCGTCACCAAAGGAAAACAAAGCAGATGTCTAAAGGAGTTGTCCAGCTGTCATAGAAGAAGACGGATGAAAAGTAAGCATCTCAGAGCTCTAGCCTGTTTCCATGGAAAATAACTACATTCAAAAAGTGTTCTGACGGCTCTTTCTGTAGCCAAGAAGAGGAGTCTGGGCAGGCGAGTGGTCCCGTAATTGATGGCTTTGGTCTCCCAGGCGCTTTATTGGAAAAGGCAGCCTAGCAGTAGTTTCGAGGGAGGAAGAGAAAAGAAAGGAGTGAAAATTAGTTGAGCATAGTGTTATCTGACTTCATCCTCATAGCAGCCTTCTGAGTTAAGTAGAAATCTCACTTTACCCAGCCTCAGAGGGCTTGGTTAACTTGCCAGAGACCCCCAGCTCGGAAGCAGAGGCATACCCTAACACGGGCCCAGGGGTGGGGCCAGGCTGGAGGACTTGGCCCGTGTGGGTGCTGAGTGGGGGGCAAAGCCAGAGAAAAATGCCTCAATTTGCCTGACCTTTTTAGATAGTTCTCCGTTTGGGTGAACTCCGGGAGCTGGTGATGGACAGGGAGGCCTGGCGTGCTTCGGTCCATGGGGTCACAGGGAGTCAGACACTACTGAGCGACTGAACTGAACTCAACTGGACTCATCATAGCGATTTCAATTGTCCTCTGAGTAGACTGACCTTTTCTCATTTCTTCCTTCAACATCTTCTCAACACTGTTGATCCACAGTAGGTGTGGGCACAAGGCAATCAGTGGGTATAGTAGAAACATGTTAGAACTCCTTTTCTATTCATTTCTATCTTGAAAAAAGAAGCTCTGTCTTGCTTCTAATTAACATACAGATTGAGGGAGTTTCCTGGCAGTCCAGTGGTTAGGACTTGGCACTTTCGCTGCCGTGGCCTGGGTTCCATCCCTGGTCAGGGAAATAAGATCCTGCTAGCTATTCAGCATGTCTAACAAAACAAACAAAAAACATGCAACTTGACAGTACAACAGTTCATCATTTCTTTTTAAAATTTTATTTTATTGAAATATAGTTGATTCATTATACAATTTCTAAATGCAATATTAGAGATGTGTTCTCAAAATGTTTTTGCTGTTGGGGTTCATGATTTAAAAATTTTTTAAGACCACTAGTATTTTCAGCCATCCTGACAGCACTTGCAAAATTCTTGAAAAGGCACCACTTTGGGGGCAATAACATTGAAACAGCAACTGCTCCCCTGTGGCCCAGCCCTATCGCCTCCTTGCCCACCGCGCCAGTTCCCACAACTGCCAGTAAAATTTAGAGGAAGAATGTAATAATCCAGTAATTATCTCGTTTCAAAAATCCATACTCTTGTCATTCAAGCTAAGTAATGAATGTGGATGCATAGGGTGAGGCACTCTGGACTTTCATGACACTTTAATGAGGCTGGTGTGTCTGTATATTTCTAGAATGCACTAGCTTCCCTGGATAACATCCATCCTAGAGTCACCTAGGTTTTAGCACTGGGAGGAGTCTCTCAGATGGGAGGGTGGCTGACCAGGTGATTCTAAACTGTTTTCTTTGAGCTTCTTTCTTTCCCCTTGGGTGCATGCTCAGTCGTGTCCGACTCTTTGCGACCCCATGGACTGCAGCCTACGAGGCTCCTCTGTCCATGGGATTTTCCAGGCAAGAATACTGGAGTGGGTTGCCATTTCCTCTTCCTGACCAAGGGATTGAACCTGTGTCTCCTGCATTGGCAGCCGGATTCTTTATCACTGAGCCACCCGGGAAGCCCCTCTTTCCCCTTGAGGGCTCTAATTCTGCTACTCCTTCCCTGGCCCTTATGTGTGCACTACCTCAGGTTAAACTCTGACCCAACATAAGGGGCAAATTCTTTACTTGGTTTTCTTAGCACAAGTAAGAGAAGTTAGCTAAAAATATTATAATGTATCAAATACATAAAGCACTTTATGCCACACAGTGTTTTTAAAACTTCATGTTTATTAACTCGTTTAATCCGCACAACCCTATGAAGGAAATTTCTCTATAAGTTGAAGAAATAGTAGCCAGAGAGCGTATGTAACTTTTGGAGATTTGAATGCAGGCAGCTTCTCTAATACTAAAGCAAATCAATTATAAGTTGGTTAAAACAATGTCACTTCTTATGTTTATCTCTTAATATATCAGATCCAAATCTTTCCTAGGATTTACAGGTATTGTCCATTCTATGTTGCATCAAGAGATAGCACCATCCAGCTCCAAATAACTGATTATGAAATAGGGTATATAATTCATTTCTTGGAAATATGGTGGAACTGGTGTTCTGGAAGTATTTTCCCAACAAAACATCTAAAGCTGCTGAATAAAATATAGCAAACATCCTTTAAATGCTTGGGTGAGTGGAGAAACACAAGGACTAGCCAGGGAACACAATGAAGAGAGACCAGAGAACTGAAGAAGTAGCTGGCTCTGACCCTGTGGCTACACTGGGGCCTTTGATGCATTTTATAGTCAGAATTTACTGGGTACATGAGGGCAAGAGACAAGGCATCAGACCAATGTCAAGTGAGGAATTGGAATAAAGATCTCCTTATAAGGCCAGGGCCTGGAAGGGCTAAACACTCATAAAAAGGTGCGTGAGAAACAAATCAGCATTCTTGCAAAGAAAGATGACAAGGGAACATCTCAGCTTGGGCTCAGGATTCAGTTCAGTTCAGTTCAGTCACTCAGTCATGTCCGACTCTTTGCAACCCCATGAATCACAGCACGCCAGGCCTCCCTGTCCATCACCAACTCCTGGAGTTTACTCAGACTCATGTCCATCAAGTCGGTGGTGCCATCCAGCCATCTCATCCTCTGTCATCCCCTTCTCCTCCTGCCCCAAATCCTTCCCAGCATCAGGGTCTTTTCTAGTGAGTCAACTCTTCGCATGAGGTGGCCAAAGTATTGGAGTTTCAGCTTTAGCATCAGTCCTTCCAATGAACATCCAGGACTAATCTCCTTTAGGATGAACTGGTTGGCTCTCCTTGCAGTCCAAGGGACTCTCAAGAGTCTTCTCCAATACCACAGTTCAAAAGCATCAATTCTTCAGTGCTCAGCTTTCTTCACAGTCCAACTCTCACATCCATACATGACCACTGGAAAAACCATAGCCTTGACTAGACAGACCTTTGTTGGCAAAGTAATGTCTCTGCTTTTTAATATGCTATTTAGGTTGGTTATAACTTTCCTTCCAAGGAGTAAGTGTCTGTTAATTTCATGGCTGCAGTCACCATCTGCAGTGATTTTGGAGCCCCCCAAAATAAAGTCTGACACAGTTTCCACTGTTTCCCCATCTATTTCCCATGAAGTGATGGGACCAGATGCCATGATCTTAGTTTTCTGAATGTTAAGCTTTATGCCAACTTTTTCACTCTCCACTTTCACTTTCATCAAGAGGCTTTTTAATTCCTCTTCACTTTCTGCCATAAGGGTGGTGTCATCTGCAAATCTGAGGTTATTGACATTTCTCCTGGCAATCTTGATTCCAGCTTGTGCTTCTTCCAGCCCAGTGTTTCTCATGATGTACTCTGCATATAAGTTAAATAAGCAGGGTGACAATATACAGCATTGATGGACTCCTTTTCCTATTTGGAACCAGTCTGTTGTTCCATGTCCAGTTTTAACTGTTGCTTCCTGACCTGCATATAGATTTCTCAAGAGGCTCAGGGTTAGAGGAAAAAATAATCTTTGTTGAAACTATGTAACCACACACTTACCTTTGCAAGAATCTGGGGTTTGAATTCACATTGCCGTTACTAGGAAACCCAAGCTAAGAAACTCAAAAAGTTGCCCCAGGGTACCTGGAAAAAACCCACAAATATTCCCTGTATAGCAACATCAACGCAGGCCCCACAAGATTCTGGTAGATTAAATTCTGCTGATTGTGAACACACAGTCAAAAATGCACTGTATGAACAGCAGTCAGCAGCAAAACCACAGAGTGTTTAATAAATAAGAGGGAATATAAAACACAAAAAGAAATAAAAGAATCCAGAAGAAGAAGGAATGAAATGCTATCAAGAAAGGGCAGGCCTATTTTTTTTTATAGAGTCAAATATATCAACTAACATGAAAAAATATATTCACTGAGGTTCAAGGCTTGATGGATAGATTAAATGTAGTTGAAGAGAGAAATAGTGAACTGGAAAATAAAGCTAGGAAAATTATCCAGAATGCAGTAAAAGAGATAAAGACATGAAACGAAAACCTTATAAGACATGGAAAATGGAATGAAGATTCAACACACAGGTGACCAGTATTCTAGAAAGAGAGAATAGGAAAAACGAGGGAGAGACAACACTCAAAGTGATAATATCTTAGAGTCAATTTTGAAGAGTTGATGAATGATTCAGATTCAAGCATCCCAAGCAAAATAAATTTATGTCTATCATACTAAAACTACAAAATACTAAAACAAAGTGATGGTCTTAAAACAATCAGATGGAAAGTTTTTCATTTGGAAGGGCTTTGCCATGACAATGACAGTCAGAAACCAGTGAAATATTTTCCAGGTTCTGGGGAAAAAAACTGTCAGTGCAGAGCTATATAACCAGCTAAACTATCTGCAAGAATGAGTGTGAAGTAAGGACATGTTTACCACTAATAAATCCTTACTGAAAGAACTACCAGAGGATATACTTCCTGAAGAACAGTAAGTCTAGAAAGAAGGCTTGTGGTATAAAAACATGACGAGCAAAGAAATGGTACAGCTTCTAATGCACTTTACCTATATTCTTTGCTCTTTCCTGCTTAGAGAGTGTCATCCCCTTGCCTTGAGATTTTCTCTAAGATGTCTTGTTCTTTCATCAGCTAAGATCAAGACGTAGCTTTTTGTCTTGTTGAACTTTTTGACCCAGTTGAACTCTTCCACTGACTTATGGCTTTTGACCTGAGTTACCCAAGACTTCTTCCCAGTGGGCATCAGTTCCGTTGTGATTATATAATGGAAGGTCTGTCTGAAAGAACAGGAAACATTCTCAAGTCTTTCAGGTCTCAGATGCTATGCTAAGTATCATATAGGCCTGCTCTAAAGAGTCAGCCTGTCCCGGGGAGGCTCCCTTCTCAGTGGTTTCATGGGCACTCATCACAAAGCAGTTTGAGGGATGAAGAATAGATTTGGCCAGTTACGTTCTTCAAATGGTACCCAAACCACAGAGCTTGGAACTGAGGGATTATTAGCATATCCATCCTATGGGGTCACAAAGAGTTGGACATGACTTAGCAACTGAATAATAACAATAACGAGCGTATCAACACTGCCCATGGGTTGATTTTCCACTTCCACACTTGCATTTCTGGACATCTGTATCCCTTGTTCACTCAGGCTCCTGATGTTGAATGTCTCCTGCGTTAATTAGTTAGGGAATGAAGTGAAGTGATGATTGGGGTTACTCTCAACCTGAGAGCCTAGTTTTCCACAAACACACAGAACCAGGCCACATTAAAATTCAAAACTCAGGCCACTGAATCTGAAATGTATGTTTGCAAACCGTCTGATTTCATGTCTGCCTCAGATGTCCCACGAATACAAATCACCTCATTTGGAGTTGGAAGAGCAGGGAGGAAGAAACCTAAGAAAGATCTCCAAAACAAATCTTTAATTCGGATGAGGATAATAGAATGTAATCCCGTTTCAAGTCTGTCAGCATTCCTTTGATGATTACAAATGAGTCCCTTTTCCCCTGCAATGTGGGGGAATAATCTGGATAAAATAACCCTTTTTGTCTGCAAGGGCCCAAGCGATGCATACTCGTGACAGCTTTCAGAGTAGTGTTTCAGAGCCTGAGAAGGGCGCTCTGCTACCAAGACCTTCCCTTTTTTCTCTTGACTTAGAAGATTTTTCACTCTTTTCATGTTTGGCGGCTTCCAAAGTTCTCAGGCTTAGAAATCATAAATCAATCATAGTACTGTACTCTGGAACGAGAGAGACATGGGTCAGGGAGCCCTTTCTGTTCTCTGTTTGTTCACTGGGAGACAGGTGGGGATGAGAACGCATGATCTTATCTAGAAGGCTAATTTGTACAGCTTTTGAGGGATATGCTTAAGGGAGTGTATAAGATTAGACTCTCCTTTCTATTAAAAAAAGATGTACACTGTCCCAAGTTCAGGCTCACATGCCTTTTTTGTTCATGTGATGGTAAAATTAAGGGACAGTTGTTTTTAAACACCTTCCTCTGTTTTGTGAGGCTAAACATATCTCCCAAGGCTAACCATACCAAATGCTTTGTGAATAAGTCAGACTGGACGTAAAGCCATCCTGAGGCTGTCCAATCCACAGCCTCAGGATGGAAAGGGGTCTCCGAGGCCCCAGTGCTGCAGGACCTGCTGTGTGGAGTCAGCCCTGCAGGCTGTGAATTCTACAGAACAGAGCCTGTGGCCTTCCGTGTTTTCACTTCTTTAAAGCTCACTTTAAGTGTGAAGGACTCTTTCTTTTTTAAAACAAAGGGCCCCAAGATATTTTTCCCCCAGGGTTATGTGTAAATAGTGTTATGGGTCCCTAAGCCATAAACTAGCACTTTGAGGAAAAAGGCCTGCTTTTGTCTCGGACTTCTGTGTTTCTCTCTGGCTGATCAAGGCGGGTTGTTAGGGCTTGTCAGTCTTCACCAAAGATTCCACATGGTCCTTAGAGTAGATAGCTATCTTCACTCAATGCAAATTTTGCTTGTTCTAACACTGAGTCTAAACCAGTGATTCTCAATATTACGCTTAACAAAAGAAGACAAAGACAAATGCTATGTATTACTTATATGTGGAGTTGAAAAATTAATACAACTGAATATGTATACAGGACAGAAATGGACTCATAGACATATAAGCTAGTGGTTACCAAAGTTCAGAGAGGAGATGAGAGGGATAGATTAGGGACATGGATTAACAGATACAAACTACTATACATAAAATAGATAAGCAGCAAGCATTTACTCTGTAATAATGGAAATTATGGGCTTCCCTGGTGGCTCAGACGGTAAAGTGTCTGCCTGCAGTGCGGGAGACCTGGGTTCGATCCCTGGGTTGGGAAGATCCCCTGGAGAAGGAAATGGCAACCCACTCCAGTACTCTTGCCTGAAAAATTCCATGGACTGAGGAGCCTGGTGGGCTACAGTGGGCTGCAGTCCATGGGGCCACCAAGAGTCAGACATGACTGAACATGCACATGTGCATGCATGCACACACTCACTGGGAAATATACCCATTATCTTGTAATAACCTGTAATGGATTATATCTGCAAAAACACGGAATCACTGTGCTGCACATCTGAAACTAACACAACCTTGTACATCAACTATGTTTCAATAAGCAATAAAATCATAAAATAAACCAATGATTCTCAACCCAGAAAAAATCTGTTCCCTGAGGAATATTTGACAATGTCTGGAGGCAGTTGAATTTGTTACAACTAGGGGTGCTATTCAGAGAAGGCAATGGCACCCCACTCCAGTACTCTTGCCTGGAAAATCCCATGGGTGGAGGAGCCTGGTAGGCTGCAGTCCATGGGGTCGCAAAAAGTCGGCCACGACTGAGCGACTTGACTTTCACTTTTCACTTTCATGCATTGGAGAAGAAAATGGCAGCCCACTCCAGTGTTCTTGCCTGGAGAATCCCGGGGGTGGGGGAGCGTGGTTGGCTGCGTCTATGGGGTCGCACAGACTCGGACACGACTGAAGCGACTTAGCAGCAGCAGGGGTGCTATTGGCAGCTAGTGAGTAGCAGCCAGGGATGCTGCTAAACCACCTACAGTGCAGGGCGCGGCCCCCACAGCAGGGAGTGACCCGGTCCTCACGCTGAGGCTGAGGAATACTGGGCCGGACCAGCCGACATGCCATGGTTTTATTTCCTACATGTTTGGAATCTCAAGAAGGTGTGACATATTTTTAAACACTGAAGTTGAGTGTGGAAAACCTAGAGACAGCTCCACGACGCTCTTCTCAGGGCCAGCTTGCCTTACACAACCACGCAAAACTCTCAGTTCCTCAAAGCCAAGGACATGGCAATCCAGGCACAGCTGTGTGTCCTCACACTCCCGCCGAGGGGACTTATATTCATGTTCCTTCCACCCTCACCTCCTTACAGAACTTGCCTGTGCTGAAAATTTGATGCTTTCAAATTGTGGTGCTGGAGAAGACTCCTGAGAGTCCCTTGGACAGCAAGGAGATCAAACCAGTCAATCCTAAAGGAAGTCAGTCCTGAATATTCACTGGAAGGACTGATGCTGAAGCTGCAGTACTTTGGCCACCTGATATGAACAGTCAACTCACTGGAAAACACCCTGATGCTGGGAAAGATTGAGGGCAGGAAGAGAAGGGGGTGACAGAGGATGAGATGGTTGGGTGGCATCATCAACTCAATGGAAATGAGTTTGAGCAAACAGGGAGACAGTGGAGGACAGGGAAGCCTGGCGTGTTGCAGTCCATGGGATCACAAAAAGCTGAACATGACTTAGTGACTAAACAACAACTGGCCTTTTTGTCCTCCTTATTTCAAGCTCAAATACTCACCATCATTAACGTCAATCTAAAATACCCCTCTAGATGGAGAGGTGTTGAGACTTGAAGTCAGTTGCTCGCTCACAGTGCAAGGATGTCTTTGCAACACTTCTCAATTATTTCACAACATCAGCAAGGCAGTTGTGGGCATGGGGTGGGCGGGGGAGCAATTTGATTTTTAAAAGGAAGACAGCAAGTCTTGAAAACCATGAGCAGATTTGGTTCCTCCCACTGCCTTCCCCTACTTTCCTCCTTCTCTGATCCTGTTTCTGTTCCTCTTGCACCTTCTCTGACCCCCGCCCCCACCTTTGCACCCACAGACAGCAAGCACATAGATGAGCTGATATTTCTATGCAAGGTCATGTCCTCTTCTATGTGTTGTTGTTGTTCAGTCACCAAGTTGTGTCCAACTCTTTGTGACCCATGGACTGCAGCACGCCAGGCCTGTCTGTCCTTCACCATCTCTTGGAGCTTGCCCAAGTTCACGTCCATTGAATCGGTGGAGGAGGGAATGGCAAACCACTCCAGTATTCTTGCCATGAGAACGCCTTCTCTGTACTGCATGTTATATAAAGACTTTCGTTCAAAGATGGATCTGAGAGTGTTGATTGCACGGGTGAATCATCTAGCGCTACTTCAGGGCGAACCTGTCCACTCTTCTGTGCGGAATGTCATCACCTTATCAGGCCACATTTGCAGTTTCAGTGGTTGTGGGACTTACCGAGCCCACACTGAGTAGGAGAATCAAGCGGATTCCTCTGAAATGATAACTACCCACCTCTGCCCAGGGGCCACCGGCCCAGAGGACAGCTACCCATGTCAGAGCTTGCGTTGCTGTCACCCTTCTTTCAAACAGGTTGCAGCTCTAATTAAAATATTTCTTTCCTTCTGCCAAACGCAGAGAAAATATAGCATTGTTTCCAAAAGAGCGGGCAGGGGCACCGGCGGGAATGGGTGTGCAGTATTTGTACAGTTTCGTGACTCAGTACATCTGAATCTCCAAGCATTTTAAGAGCTTTGTCCAAAAAAAAAGGTCTATTGTGTGCCTCTTGGCACTGAAGAAAATAGCAGGCCTGTCAGAACTTTGTTTCAGATTTAATTTTAAAGTGGGTGATGTAAGAATGTTGTCCAACAGGAGGGCTTCGCTCCTTTTTCTCATTTCTGCCCATTTTGGTGTGAGAGAACTTGAGTTCTCTGAATCCATTAATATTAAGAAATCAAAGCCTCTTCCCTTGAAATCGTTTTAATGAAAAGGCATCACATTGCAAAGCAAATACAGTATATCTCTAAAATGCATATGACTTCTTAGAATAAAAGTAAAATTATATTTGACTATATTTGTTATTTTCCTCTATGTGCACGCTTCAGTCATGCCCAACTCTTTGCGACCCCATGGACTGTAACCCACCAGGCTCCTCTGACCAAAGGATTCCCCAGGCAAGAATACTGGAGTGGGTTGCCACGCCCTCCTTCAGGGGATCTTCTTGACCCAGGGATCGAACCTAAGTCTTCTGCTGCTCCCGCTTTGGCAGCTAGATTCTTTACCACTGAGCCACTGGGGAAGCCTTATGTGTGTATATATAGACACATATACAGAGCGTCTTCTTACATTATCTTCTCTCTTTTTTTAATACACTTAAAAAAATTATTTTTTCATTTTTAATTGAAATATAGCTGATTTACAACATTTCAGGTATACAGCAAAATGATTCATATATATATATATACACATAAATATATTCTTTTTCAGATTCTTTTCCATTATAGGTTATTACAAGACACTGAGTATAGTTCCCTGTAGTAAGTCCTTACTGTTTATCTCTTTTATATATAGTAGTGTGTATCTGTTAATCTCAAACTCCCAATTTATCCCTCTCTTCTCCTTTCCCCCTTTGGTAACCATAGGTTTATTCTGTATGTCTGTGAGTCTCTGTTTTATCAGTACACATTTGAAAATGTAGACATAGAGACGTTACTGATTTTCCCAAATGCTCCTTGCACTTGGTATGTACTCTTGCACTTGGTATGTACCATGCTCATCATCAGTCGTGGGTACAAATGTAAAAATAAGCAGAAAAGGGGCTTCTTTAGTGAGCTAGTGGTGGAGAATCTGCCTGCCAATGCAGGTGACAGGGTTTCAATCCCTGGTCTTGGAAGATCCCACATGCCGCAGAACAACTGGGCCTGTGTGCCACAGCTGTTGAGCCTGTGCTCTAGAGCCTGGGAGCCACAACTACTGAACCTATGTGCCACAACCACCAAAGCCTGAGTGCCCTGGAGCCTGCGTTCTGCAACCAGAGAAGCCACCGAAATAAGAAGCAAACACATTGCAATAGCAGTGAAGACCCAGCACAGCCAAAGATAAATAAATAAATAAAATTATTTTTAAAATAAGCAGAAAAAAGCTTTTTTGCAAGGTTGTGCTTTCCTGGTTGTTTCTTTCCCCTGATATTAAACATTGGACAGTGATTTTTCTCACCCCATGGACATTTTAATATAGAGTACACGTTTATCATCTATGTCTCTGTGTTAATATTAACAAACATTATACACTGTGCTTTTTAAAAAAAAACCAAAGCATGGTATTCAACCCTTGGATTCAGCTGAACTGTGAATACTGAGTATGTTGTAAGCTTCTGGGCTGGGAAAATTTTTTACGATGTTGCAAACACCATTCTACCTTATGGGAGTGACTTTTCACCCAAACCAGTCTTTTGGGCTCTGCATACACCACCACCAGTCCTTGGCGAAACAGCCTCTATTTCCTTCTTCCTGGTTTCTGGGAAGCTCCCTTAAACACCTGGACAGTCACTGAATTCAGTTTGTATTTTTTCCATAATGGGAAATTTAACATGTAGACCTCATACACAAGACGGACTGCACCATCCGTGTTGCATATGTGGTCCAAGATAGAGTCAGACCACGGATGAGAATGGAAACCAAACAAAGATAAATCTACCATGACTCTCCATGGCTCCAGGTTGTTACTGCAAGGAAATCTGGCCAAAGGAGTGTCTTAGTTATTTGCTCTTGTGTGTGTGTGTAACTGAACGCACATGCACACACACTTAGCAACACATACTCACACAAGTGAGGGGCCTTTCGTCCTCAGAATGCAGTCAGACAGTGACGTGTAACCTAAGCTCAAACTACAGTCTTCCATGGAACCTTCCGGACTGTGACTTGCTACAGCCTTAGTGTCTTTCTTGGGGTACTGGTTGTAGTCGCTGAAGAGCGACTTGAACATGGCGGCTGGCTCCCGCAGGATGGTGACGTAGACGGTGCCGGGCGGCATGAGGCGCTGCAGCTCCGCGCGGTCGAAGTGCAGGTGGCTGGCTAGCACGTGTGGCGGCCGTGCGGCCGGTGCACGAAGTGCACCTAGAAGTTACGCGGGTGGCAGAACTGGTGCTCGCAGCTCGGGTGCGGCAGGCGCACCGTCAGGTTGTGGCGCTCGGCGAAACGGAACAGGATGTTCTGCACCCTCGTGCCTGCAGTCTTTGTCTGAGTACAATGGGGGAGACCCAGGTTCAATCCCTGAGTCAGGAAGATCCCCTGGAGAAGAAAATGGCAACCCACTCCAGTATTCTTGCCTGGAAAAATCCCATGGACGGAAGAGCCTGTCATGTATAGATGTGAGAGTTGGACTATAAAGAAAGCTGAGCACTGAAGAATTGATGCTTTTGAACTGTGGTGTTGTAGAAGACTCTCGAGAGTTCCTTGGACTGCAAGGAGGTCTAACCAGTCCATCCTAAAGGAAATCAGTCCTGGGTGTTGATTGGAAGGACAGATGTGGAAGCTGAAACGCCAATACTTTGGCCACCTGATGCAAAGCACTGACTCCTTGGAAAAGGCCCTGATGCTGGGGAAGATTGAGGGCAGGAGGAGAAGGGGATGACAGAGGATGAGATGGCTGGATGGCATCACTGACTTGATGAACATGAGTTTGAGTAAACTCCAGGAGTTGGTGATGGGCAGGGAGGCCTGGTGTGTTGGGATTCATGGGGTCGCAAAGAGTCGGACATGACTGAACGACTGAACTGAACTGAATCTGCCTTTCTACAAGATTCAAATCAATCGTTTTATGGCCCGGGATGACTCACCTGGTGCCAAGATTATCTCAAAATACATCTTGTGGGTGAGGGGCCTGGTGCCATTCTCTGATTTTTGAGACATTCCTTTCTTTCATTAACAGACTGCTAGTAACTTCTCCCCTAGAGAAGGAAATGGCAACCCACTCCAGTATCCTTGCCTGGAGAATCCCATGGATGGAGGAGGCTGGTAGGCTACAGTCCACAGGGTCGCAAAGAGTCGGACACGACTGAGAGACTGTTTACTTTCTTACTTACTTAGTGCCTTTCTTGAGAGTATGCACCATTCATCTTCATTACCAACTTATGTATTTTCTTTCTGTGGCAAAGGTAAATTATTAGGTAGCATATAAGCAGTATGATATACTGAGAGTCTTAAGAAGATCAAATGTTAGTGATTCAGCCTCACAAATTGGGTTAAAATTGCAGGCCTAAGTACTTGGTTGTAAATTTACATCATAATCATTATTATTCCAGCAAACTGTGAGGTATGGACGTTACTTGTCCATATCTGCTTTTTCTCAGGTTGTGGGGAAGAGTGAATTTGCTGGAATCACCAAAGCCTGAGAACCAGGGGAAACAGCTAAGCATTTCTCACTGCAGGGCATTTGGGGCCCAGGGCTGACTCCACTGCATACTAAATCCTTCCTCAATTGGATTTTAATTTAATTATCACCAGGGAATTAAAATTTTGAAAGGACAATATGCAGACCTTAGAAACCGAGCTATCCAATAGAAATATGATGTAATCCATGAAGGTAATATTAAATATTCTTTCGTTGTTGTTCAGTTGGTAAGTTGTGTCTGATTCTTTGCAACCCCACGGACTGCAGCATGCCAGGCTTCCCTGTCCTTTACTATCTCCCAGAGTTTGCTCAAACTCATGTCCATCGAGTCGGTGATGCCATCCAACCATCTCATCCTCTGTCATCCCCTTCTCTTCCTGCCTTCAATCTTTCCCCAGCATCAGAGTCTTTTCCAATGAGCTGACTCTTCACATCAGGTGGCCAAAGTATTGGAGTTTCAGCTTCAGCATCAGTCCTTTCAGTGAATATTCAGGTAGCCACACTAGAAAAACTAAAAGAGGTGAAATGAATTTTCATAGGAAATTTTATTTAACCCAGTGTTCCCAAAGTATGATCCTTTCCACCTTAATCAGTAGTTTTTTTTTTAATTAAAACATATTTTTATGAGACTTCAAAGCTTACATTTTTATTTCAAGGTTTTAAAAATTAATTATTAATGAGATAGTTCGTTCTCTTTTGCTTATGAGGACTTGACAACCTGGGGTGTATTTTAAACTTACAGCCCATCTCAACTCAGCCTGGCCTCATCTCAAGGGCTCAGTAGCCACGTGTGACCTGGGGCCACAGCAGCACAGTGTTAGAAGGTTGAGAAGGGCATGGAAGTTTTAAAAGTCCACAGCAGGGCAGCTTTGAGGTCTGGGATCAGCACACTGCCTTAGTTCTCAGTGAAGACGCCTTCCTTTTACAGAGCCCCATCAGGCTGCGTCGTGAGGGGCCAGAGGCGGCCACCCTAGTCCCCCCTGGGAACTTGGCCTCCCCAGCTCACCTGCTTTCCACGTGGGGGATAATGGGTGTCCTCCTGCTTCTTCCAATCCCTTCCCCGGAGAACCATCCTAAACTTCCGTCCTTGGGAAGGGAGAGAGGGCTGCCAGCAGTCACCCAACTGTGGCAGAACCTCCCAGCAGTACCAGAAGTTGATCAGCCCTAATCGCCTTCATCTCTTTCTGCCAGGAGGATGTCAGGCTGTCCTCTGCACACCCACTGCATCGGGGCATCAGACCTCAGAGATGTATCCTCCTCCTGGAACCTCATTTCTCCTGGAAGCTGTTCTCTGTTAACCTCAGCCCACAGCAGAGAGAACCCAGGCTGGAATTTGCCATGAGGTCTCTCAACTTATTAAATACAGGACCAAGACTGGACCTAGGAGGACTCTGCTCCTGTTTGGGGTCACTGTGCTGGATCTCAGGATCAGCCCTCAAAAGGAACAGACATGAAGGGTTCAGAAAGACCCCAGCTCAGAGCTCTCCCCTCATCTGACAATACCACCGGCTGAAATGACTTTTCATTATTCCCCTGGGCCTTCTGCTAGAATCACCTTGGGAGTTCTTTCAAATATACTGATGTCTGGAGCTCCTTCCCAGGCTAACTGAATTGGAATTTCTGGGCTGGGACCTGGGCATTGATATTTTTAAATCTCCTGAGGTGGTTCTGCCCTTCAGTCACAGTTGAGACTTGCTGGAAAGCATTGCACACTCTTAAATCTACCCATATATTAATTCAGTATTTATTATTTTTCCAGACTCAGAAAATTTGTAATATTAGTACAAAGACTTCCTTTATAGCCTTCATCCAGATTCCCTGAATGTTTCCATTTTATCAGATTCACCTTATTCTTTTCTAAGTTGCAGATAAGATGTCCTTTCCTCCCATGTACTCCCCTGTATTCCTTAAGAACAAGGACACTGTCTTACATAACCAAGAACAATGATCAAAATCAGGATCAAAATAGGAACTTGCTACCCTATTGCTTTCTGATCTACAGACCTCATTCAGATTTCACCGTTTGTTCCAAAAATGTACTTGGGAGTGCAAGAAGATCCCAGATCATGTGTTATTTTCAGTTATCATGTCCCTTTAGTCTCCTTGCAACCTAGAACTGCTCCCCAGTCTGTGTCTTTCACGACACTGGCATTCTTGAAGATTATGAGATGGTCATTTTGTAGAGCATCCCTTAGACTGGATTTGTCTGATTTTTTTTTCTTACATATTTGTGCAGGATGTTCCAGCAATGAAGCTGTGTTTTTTTCAGTGCATTGCATGGTGAGGAATAGGATATTGGTAACCCTGTTACTCTGAAGTGGCTTTGATGTTTGGTGAAGATGATTTTTAGATGAAAGTTGCCATCATCAGCCGTCCTCACACAGATTGAATCACGGCAGGTAGTAATATGTCTAGCAAAGTTCTTTGGGCCTTGAACTCAGGAGAAGCAAGTCTTAAAGCAGAAGTTGTTGTTGTGCCATTACTCAGTCATGCCCAACTCTTTGTGACCCCATGGACTGTAACACACCAGGCTCCTCTGTCTTGCACTTTCTCCCAGAGTTTGCTCAAACTCATGTCCACTGAGTTGGTGGTGCCATCCAACCATCTCATTCTCTGTTGCCCCCTTCTCCTCCTGCCTTCAGTCTTTCCCAGCATCAGGGTCTTTTCCAATGAATGGGCTCTGAGCATCAGGTGGCCAAAGTATTAGAACTTCAGCTTCAGCCACAGTCCTTCCAATGAATATTTGGGGTTGATTTCCTTAGGAGTGACTGGTTTGATCTCCTTGCAGTCTGAGGGACTCTGGAGGGTCTTCTCTAGTGTCACAGTTCAAAAGCATCAATTCTTCAGTGCTCAGCCTTCTTTATGATCGAACTCTCACATCTGTTTAGAGGGGAAAGGAAAAAGGTTCTAGAACCTGGAGCTTTGGCAAAGGGAACTAGTCCAAGAAAGGCACTGCCAGTATTGCTCCTGGTGTTGGGATGAAGTGACAGGAAAGCATTTGTTCTGGAAGGAACTTCAGATTAGGGAGGGAGGCAAGGAAGAGAGCCTCTGCTTACCTGTGCCTTTGGTGAGGACTAAAATGTTCCTTTTCAATCCTCCATCTAAAACAGAGCAACTATCTGTTTCTGAGGTTTGATGCACCTCACAGATCCATCTGTTTTTTCCTTTGAGATTGATGGCTTCCAGTTTAGCCCCAGACATAATTCCTATTAAGATGTTGACCAGTTTGACACTTCTGGCAACTCAACCTGTTTATTAATTACTGCTTATCTCCAGATCAGTTGTGGTTCTTACCACTTCAAAGAACACTAGAACTTCAGTTGGTGGAAGGCATCCATTTTGCTTCTGGCTCAGAAGACCTTGTGATTCCACAGACGAAGCCTGTTATTTAATAAATGATCAAAACTCGGTTTTCCTTCTGTGTGCATGTAGGGAACTGTGTGTTATTGACTGAGTTAGGGAAGGGATGGTATTTATTTCTGGCCATCTGGTATACCAAGCCTCACTGGGCAGCAAGCAGCTTCCCTCTTGAGCTGCTGTCGCGATTTCTGCTCATGCTTGTCTTTGGCTCGTTATCAGAATGCGTCATTCCCTTTTCTTTGTTCTCTCTCCTTACTTCATATGTTTACCTTCACCTGGGCTGTTGGGGAAACGTCATGTTGTCATGGAGATGGTGGCCACAACAAATTTGAGTTGCCCAAACTCACGTTGTCCCTGGGTCACTTCCTCATACCTTTGAACCAAACAGCAACTAATCAAGGTAATGATAATAAAGATAAATGTTTATCCTCAGCTGACTCTGGATGTCCCCTCTGAAAAGATACTAGAGTCTTTACGTGGTACCTGTGCCCTTATTTGGAGATAGAGTCTTTGCAGAAGTAATCTTTACCTAAGTCTTTACGGAAGTAATGAAGTTGTTGTACAAAGATGTCTAATCCAACAGTTAGGATTATAAGTTTTCTTTCCCCTCTGTATGGATGTGAGAATTGGCCCATAAAGATGGCTGAGCACCGAATTGTTGCTTTTGAACTGTGCTGCTGGAGAAGACTCTCGAGAGTCTGGTGGACTGCAAGGAGATCAAACCAGTCAATCCTAAAGGAAATCAACCCTGAATATTCACTGGAAGGACTGTTGCTGAAGCTGAAGCTCCAATACTTTGGCCACCTGATGTGAAGAGCCAATATTTGATAAGTGTTCTTATAAACAGGGGAGGTTTGGACGCAGAGACACAGGGCGAGAAGGCCACGTGAGGATCAGAGTTATGGTGCCACAAGCCAGGAAACAACCAGAGCGGGGAGGGGCGGGGAGGGAGAGGCCTGGAACACAGCCTTCCCTGGAGCTCTCAGAGGGAGTGTGGCCCCATCCACCCTTGGATTTTGGACTTCTGGCCTCCAGAACTGTGAGGCAATACATTTCTGTTCTTCTCAGCCGCCAGTCTGTGGTACCTTGTTACAGAAGCCATGAGAAATGAATGCAGGAGAGTTCTGAGCCCTACACACATAATAGCTCAGTTAATCTTGACAACGGTCCCCTGAGATGTGTCATTACTGTTACCTTCATTTTATAGGTGCACATCTGAGGCTCAGAGAGGTCGGACCGTTTCCTCAAGGTCCCCAGAGCTGGTAACACCCGCTTTCCTCCGCCCCGTGATTCTCGCCTCTGGCTGTTGTGTCACTTCTCACATCTCCTTGGCAGCCACGCTGGGCCTCTTCCTCCTTCCTTCCTGTCTTCCCTCCCTCTTCGTCTCCTCTCAAGGGTCTTCTCCGTCCTCCCATCTCCTCAAGGTCTGCGCCCCCAGTGCCTCTGCCCGCAGTTCTCACACTAGCCGTCCCCTCGGGTTTGCAGATCGCTTCCTGGTGTCCCTCCTCCCAGGTCCCTCTCCGGAGCTTCTGACTCCGGACACTCTGCTGGGACACCCCACAGGCACTCAGAACGGAATCACAGACCCTACTTTCGATGCTGAATTTCCCAGGATCATGGCCCCACCGGTTCAGAACCCAGGAGGGATCCATTAGTCTCTCTTGTTTCTATGTACCGCGTCCCCATCCAGTTCTAGTGCTAAATCACTGTCATTTCAGTCTCCACCAGCTGCATAATCGGCAGGCCCCAGTGCAAAGTGAAAACGGGAGCTCCTTGTCCAGAAATCAAGGAGGAAGAGCTGTTTTAAACGTACTAATATTCAGAGCTTTCTTATCACTGTGTTTATTTGCTCTTCAATGTTGTTCTAAGTGAAAAAAAGTGGACCCTTTAAATTAGGAGCATGGATTTTATCATCATCTTCATATTAGGTGACGCTAGTTTTAAATACAAATATGAGAACATGGAATAGGTGTATGGAATTACAGAAATGACGCATTCTTGTTTTGTGTATATCCTGTCCGTTTGTGTGTATACCGCTCTCTACTTTGTCTTACTGATATGTAAGCAGTGGTTGAAAGGAACAGAAGCTGTGGAAATCTCTGTCTTTCCCTTTCCTTCTGTGCCATCATTTGCAGCATGAGTATCTGGCTAATGCGTGGCACTAACAAGAATAAGAAGATATGCTGGGTTTCTGGGTTGTCCGGATTTTCTACGATGTCCCAGCCAGCTTCCCTCATTCAAAGCACATTCCTGTTCTGAGGGAGAGCGTGGTGCTGTCAGCGTGTCTGCCTACCCAGCTGGACACGCAACATGCTTTCCTGATGCTCACTCTGAGTCGTGCTGGTGGCATTTCACTTCTGTGGCATTCTCTGCTCAGGACATCTCAAACACTTTATGACATTGTGATGGCAAGGGACTGTGGGCGTCTCCTCTGCCCACGCTCATGGCCTCTTGTCCCACTGGGCTTCATTTACAAAACACATGTTCAAGGATTAAATTATTAAGACTGTCAAGGTGGTCACAGCAGAGTGTTAAACCAAGAGCCTGGCCCTTCTGAGTGTGGAGCTAGCTCTGTGCACCAGCTCAGGTCGCACACTGGTGTTGTAGACTCTGATCTCCATCCCTCTGACCCTGTCCCCCTGCCACTGTCTTAAGTCAGGCCTTCATCCTGGACCACATAGGATGGCGGTCACCCAGATTTCTTCCTGGGTCTCTCCAGTCCCTCCAACATGGACTGCTGGATTCAGGATTTCTCGGAATTGCAAATCTGACCAGTATCACTTGCCTATCTTCAACCTTCAATGGCTCCCATCTGACTTCAGGTTAACTTCAAACTCCTTAGGGAAGCCCTGCTAACTTCTCCAGCCTTCGCTCCTGACCTCATACCCTGTCCACTGACCATGCCAAAGGTCTAGAAGTTTCCTTTGAGCCCCTGCACATGTGGCCCCTGCTGCCTGAGGTCATTTTCACCTGGCTACCCCCTGTGCTTTCTTCAGGCACCACCTCCCATCCGGAAGCCTTCCTGCTTCCTTCTTGGGTAAGTCACATGTTCCTTATTACTGACCCCCTCCCACCAGACACTCTCTGTGCTCCTCTACCACAGCAGTTAAAATCACTCTGGGCGATTTCCCTGGTCCAGTGGTTAGGACTCCACGCTTCCACTACAAAGGGTATGGATTCGAACCCTGGCCTGGGAACTAAGATACCAGATGCTGTGTGGTGAGGCCCAAAAAATTTAAATTAAAAAAAAATCACTCTGAACATAATATTATAACCAAGTATATAAGAGACCGAGAAGGAAATGGCAACCCACTCCAGTATTCTTGCCTGGAGAATCCCAGGGACAGAGTTGGACACTCAAGAGTCAGACACGACTTAGCGGCTAAACCACCATCACCACCACCAGATATAGAGAAGTGAGTGATTCCTCCTTTATTCAATGTCTTGGATTCTGGCACGGGTTGTGAAGTGCCCTTGAACCTGGAGTAGAGACTCAGGTTGAGAGTTGGAGTGGGGACTCATCTCCATCTCACCGCCAGTGGGCCAAGAGATATGCTGTGTCAGCGAAAGTGAACAACTCCCCTGAACAACTCCACATCAGAGAGCTGTCATGAGGATAATCATGGCAAGTGAAGTGAAAGTTGCTCAGTCATGTCCAACTCTTTGTGACCCCATGGACTATATATACAGTCCATGGAATTCTCCCCGCCAGAATAGTGGAGTGGGTACCCTTTCCCTTCTCCATGGCAAGGCTTTCATTAAAGGTTGAACATTTCATTTTAAAAAGGAGGAATGACTAATTTTACCTTTTTAATTAATTAATTTGTTTTTGGCTGCGTTGGGTTCTGGTTGCTGTGCAGTGGATTTTCCGTTGTGGCACATGGGCTTAACAGCTCTGAGGCATGTAAGGTCTTAGTTCCCTGACCAGGGATTGAACCCATGTCCTCCACACTGGAAGGCAGACTCCCAGCCACTGGACTACCAAGGAGGTCCCTATGTGTGTGTGTGCTTAGTCGCTGTGTTGCGTCAGACTCTTTGTGACTCCATGGACTGTAACCCTCCAGGTTCCTCTGTCCCTGGAATTTCCCAGGCAAGAATACTGGACTGGGTTGCCATTTCCTCCTCCAGGGGGTCTTTCCAACCCAGGGATCCACCCTGAGTCTCCTGTGTTTCCTGCATTGGCAGGTGGATTCTTTACCACTGAGCCGCCTGGGTGTTCAGCAAAGACAAAGCTCTTGCTCTGAAGGCAATCCCTGAAAGTAGTTCTGCCTGTTTGAATTATGTATAAAGGCTAGTGCTCTGTCCCTAGTATAGAAATACACTGGTTCTCATTATTTGAAGTAATATGTTCTATTTAATTTTTAAATTTTTTATTGAAATATGGTTGATTTACAATATTGTGTTAATTTCTGCTGTACAGCAAAGTGATTCAGTTATACATGTATATCAATATATTTGTCATATACTGTCCATTATGGTTTATCACAGAACATTGAATACAGTTCCACGTGCTGTGCTATAGGACCTTGTTGTTTATCCATTCTGAATATACTGGTTTGCATCTGCTTATCTCAAACTCCCAACCCATCTCTCTCCCACCCTCCTTCCCCTTGGTGATGACCAGTCTCTTCTCTATGTCTCTGATCCTCTGTTTCACAGATAGATTCATTTGTGTCATATTTTAGATTCTACATATAAGTGATATCATCTGGTGTCTATCTGTCTCTTTCTGACTTACTTCACTCAGTATGACAGTCTCTAGGTCCATCCATGTTCCTGCAAATATTTCATTCTTATCAATGATTGAGTAATATTTCATTCATCTTCTTTATCCATTCATCTGTTGTTTCCATATCTTCAGTTCAGTTCAGCTCAGTCGCTCAGTCGTGTCTGACTCTTTGCGACCCCATGAACTGTAGCACGCCAGGCTTCCCTGTCCATCACCAACTCCCGGAGCCCACTCAAACTCATGTCCACTGAGTTGTTGATGCCATCCAACCATGTCATCCTCTGTCGTCCCCTTCTCCTCCCACCTTCCATCTTTCCCAGCATCAGGGTCTTTTCAAATGAGCCCATTCTTCGCATCAGCTAGCCAAAGTATTGGAGTTTCAGCTTCAGCATCAGTCCTTCCAATGAATATTCAGGACTGATTTCCTTTAAGATTGACTGGTTGTATCTCCTTGCAGTCTACGGCACTCTCAAGAGTCTTCTCTAACACCACAGTTCAAAAGCATCAGTTCTTCAGTGGTCAGCTTTCTTTATAGTCCAACTCTCACATCCATACATGACTACTGGAAAAAGCAGAGCTTTGACTAGATGGACCATTGTTGGAAAAGTAATGTGTCTGCTTTTTAATATGATGTCTAAGTTGGTCATAGTTTTTCTTCCAAGGAGCAAGTGTCTTTTAATTTCATGGCTGCAGTCACCATCTGCAGTGATATTGGAGCCCAGTAAAATAACATCTCTCACTGCTTCTGTTGTTTCCCCATCTATTGGCCATGAAGTGATGGGACCAGATGCCATGATCTTAGTTCTTTGAATCAACATTCAAAGTTTTAAGCCAACTTTTTCACTCACCTCTTTCACTTTCATCAAGAGGCTCTTCAGTTCTTCTTTGCTTTCTGCCATAAGGGTGGTGTCATCTGTATATCTGAGGTCATTGTTAATTCTCCTGGAAATCTTGATTCCAGCTTGTGCTTCATCCAGCCCAGCATTTTGCATGATGTACTCTGCATATAAGTTAAATAAGCAGGGTGACAATATACAGACTTGATGTACTCCTTTCCCAATTTGGAACCAGCCTGTTGTTCCATGTCCAGTTCTAACTGTTGCTTCTTGACCTGCATACAGATTTCTCAAGAAGCAGATCAGGTGGTCTGGTATTCTCATCTCTTTAAGAATTTTCCACAGTTTGTTGTGATCCACAATCAAAGGCTTTGGCGTAGTCAATAAAGCAGAAGTAGACGTTCTTCTGGAACTCTCTTGCTTTTTCGATGATTCAACGGATATTGGAGTCCAATGTCTTAGCTATTGTGAATAGTGCTGCTGTAGACATAGTGGTGCACGTATCTTTCTGAACTCTAATTTTGTCTGATTCTTTGTGACCCCATGGACTGTAGCCCACCAGACTCCTCTGTCTATGGGATTCTTCAGGCAAGGTTGCCATTTAGGGATCAAACCTTGGTCTCCTACACTGCAGGCGGATTCCTGACCGATTCAGTTACTAGGCAAGAATCCCCTCCTACAGTATAAGAGGATTCCCTTTTCTCAAGGTGGTATATTCTATTAAGACCTGTTTTACAGCACGAAATTAGCAAATACTGAGACACTGTTTGTAGGGGGTTTTATGCATGTTTCTGCTTAAAGACACCTTATTTAAAACATATTGTTGTTTCGTTAACATTGAACTCGCCCAGCAGCACTGTGCTTCATGCTTGGATGAAGCCCCTCTAACTGATGTATTGGGTTGGCCAACAAGTTCATTTCTGTAACATCTTACAGAAAAGCCCAAATATTTTCTTTGTGAGGCCCATGTAAGCTTGTTGTATTTAATAACATGATACAGCACTGTACCATGCTTGGGTCTATTTGACACAGCAGAATCACCATCACAAAGCAGAAAAATGTGAGAAACATGGTGCTAAATGCTTTCAAACTGGAGTGGTGTTGGAGAAGACTCTTGTGAGTCCCTTGGACTGCAAGGAGATCAAACCAGTCTATCCTAAAGAAAATCAACCCTGAATATTCATCGGAAGGACTGATGCTGAAACTGAAGCTCTAATACTTTGGCCACCTGATGTGAAGAGCTGACTCATTGGAAAAGACCCTGATGCTGGGAAAGATTGAAGGCAAGAGGAGAGGGGGGCAACAGGGGATGAGATGGTTGGATGGCATCAGTGACTCAATGGACAGAAGCTTGAGCAAACTCTGGCAGATAGTGAAGGACAGGGAAGCCTGACATGCTGCAGTTCATGGGGTTGCAGGGAGCTGGACATGACTTAGTGACTGAACCTCAACAAGACAGACCATGTGTTTTGCATGTGTTTGTGGTATGTGAGCTGACACTAGAGGGTAGAGCATCCCCCTGGTTCCACTTTGGCTGGGAGCATGCAAGTCGGTGACTCAAGTCTTTCCCAAGAATGGTGGGACAGCACAGGGGAACTGACTTGGATGTTTACAAATAACATGTTAGTGAGTCTCTGAGTTTGCAGAAACATGGTTGGCAAACCTGAGAGTTGGCTTTATATACCAATGAACCAGGGTCAGATTTTCCTCCATTTAACCATCCAGAAGGTGGTCAGGAGCCAATCAGTAGAAAAAAGACTCCAGTGTGGTGGTGAATCAAGTAGACATGGTGTGATGTAAGTACTCAACTGTCACCCAGATGGTTATGTATAAAAGAAGGCAACAGACTCAGAATAGCAAGTGTCAGCTGAGGGCCGTCAGAAGTAACAGGTGTCAGCCGGAGAAGGGTTCAGTTCAATCACTCTGCTGCTGCTGCTGCTGCTAAGTCGCTTCAGTCATGTCCGACTCTGTGTGACCCCATAGATGGCAGCCCACCAGGCTCCCCCGTCCCTGGGATTCTCCAGGCAATAACACTGGAGTGGGTTGCCATTTCCTTCTTCAATGCATGAAAGTGAAAAATGAAAGTGAAGTCGCTCAGTCATGTCCGACTCTTGGTGACCCCATGGACTGCAGCCCACCAGGCTCTTCCATCCATGGGATTTTCCAGGTAGGAGTACTGGAGTGGGGTGCCATATCCTTCTCCAAGTTCAGTCACTCAGTCGTGTCCAACTCTTTGCGACCCCATGGACTGCAGTACGCCAGGCCTCCCTGTCCATCACCAACTCCCAGAGCGTACTCAAACTCATGTCCATTGTGTCAGTGATGCCATCCAATCATCTCATCCTCTGTTGTTCTCTTCTCCTTCCACCTTCAATCTTTCCCAGCATCAGGGTCTTTTTCAGTGAGTCAGTTCACATCAGGTGGCCAAAGTATTGGAGCTTCAGCTTCAGCATCAGTCCTGCCAATGAATTTTCAGGACTGATTTCCTTTAGGATGGACTAGTTGGATCTCTTTGCAGTCCAGGGGACTCTCAAGAGTCTTCTCTAACACCACAGTTCAAAAATCTCAGTTCTTTGGTGCTCAGCTTTCTTTATAGCCCAACTCTCACATCCATACATGACTGCTGTATGAGAATGGTATGGAAGAGTAAATAAGGAGCTCGTAGAAGAACGAAGAAAAGTGTGAGTCCTTGGGGCCACTGGTATTCCCATCTCTTTCAGAATTTTCCACAGTTTATTGTGATCCACACCGTCAAAGGCTTTGGCATAGTCAATAAAGCAGAAATAGATGTTTTTCTGGAACTCTCTTGCTTTTTTGATGATCCAGGGGATGTTGGCAATTTGATCTCTGGTTCCTCTGCCTTTTTTAAAACCAGCTTGAACATCTGCAAGTTCACGGTTCACATATTGCTGAAGCCTGGCTTGGAGAATTTTGAGCATTTTTTTACTAGCGTGTGAGATGAGTGCAATTGTGTGGTAGTTTGAGCATTCTTTGGCATTGCCTTTCTTTAGGATTGGAGTGAAAACTGACCTTTTCCAGTCCTGTGGCCACTGCTGAGTTTTCCAAATGTGATGACATAAAGAGCCTCTTGATAAAAGTGAAAGAGGAGAGTGAAAAAGTTGGCTTAAAGCTCAACATTCAGAAAACTAAGATCATGGCATCTGGTCTCATCACTTCATGGGAAATAGATGGGGAAACAGTGGAAACAGTGGCTGGCTTTATTTTTTTGGGCTCCAAAACCACTGCAAATGGTGATTGCAGCCATGAAATTAAAAGATGCTTGCTCCTTGGAAAGAAAGTTATGACCAACCTAGACAGCATATTAAAAAGCAGGGACATTACTTTGCCAACAAAGTCCATCTGGTCAAGGCTATGGTTTTTCCAGTAGTCGTGTATGGATGTGAGATTTGGACTATAAAGAAAGCTGAGCACCGAAGAATTGATGCTTTTGAACTGTGGTGTTGGAGAAGACTCTTGAGAGTCCCTTGGACTGCAAGGAGATCCATCCAGTCCATCCTAAAGGAGATCAGCCCTGGGTGTTCATTGGAGGGACTGATGTTGAAGCTGAAACTCCAATACTTTGGCCACCTGATGTGGAGAGCTGACTCATTTGAAAAGACCCTGATGCTGGGAAAGATTGAGGGCTGGAGGAGAAGGGGATGACAGAGGATGAGATGTTTGGATGGCATCACCGACACAATGGACATGGGTTTGGGTGGACTTTGGGAGTTGGTGATGGACAGGGAGGCCTGGCGTGCTGTGGTTCATGGGATTGCAAAGAGTTGGACACGACTTAGCAACTGAACTGAACTGAACTGGGGCCACTGAGCGAAGCTGAGCCCATTGGGGGTTTATGCCAGGGGAGAGTGTGCCAGGGACTCAATTAAGGATGAATGTCATGATTAAGGCCCGATCAGCCTGATTGTCGTGCGGGCGCCCGTATTTCTTTACATTTGCCAGTCTCGCCCATTTCTGAAAAATACAAAGGAAGTAATGCCGCTACTTCCCCTAATACTGGGGTGAAACCAAATAAGGGGGAAACTAAATGACCTGCCCCCACATCCTCTGTTAAACCCATCAGGAGGCTGTAATAGATACAGTCGGTCAGCCCGCGGACTCCCTAAGGACAGACTCTTGGAGACATCTGTTACAGATTTTAGAAACTTCTCTGCTCTTTTTTGTTAACTGTCAAGGGAGCAAAACATATTCAATCATGGCTGGTGACGGCCTACTCTATAGTACGGCGGGGAGAAAAGGTACAGTCGATGGCTCAGGTGGTAAAGAATCTGCCCACAGTGCAGGAGACTGGGGTTCAATCCCTGGGTCACGAAGATTCCATGGAGAAGGGACTGGCTACCCACTTGTCTGGAGAATCCCATGGATAGAGGAGCCTGGAAGGCTACAGTCCATGGGGTCGCAAAGAGTCGGACACCACTGAGCAAGTAACACTCTCATTTTCTGTTTGTAGAACTTTTGTTGTTAACCTTCAAAATGCATTCCAGTATACAGTAGGTGCAGACAAATACTGCTTCAGTCCACTTATACAGTTACTTCCTTGGTGGCTCAGACAGTAAAGACTCTACTTGCAATGCGGGAGACCTGGGTTCAATCCCTGAGTTGGGAAGATCCCCTGGAGGAGGGCATGGCAACCCACTCCTGTATTCTTGCCTGGAGAATCCCATGGACAGGGGAGCCTGGCGGGCTGTAGTCCATGGGGTTGGAAAGAGTCGGACACGACTGAGTGACTAACACTTTCACTAGAATAGTCAAATTGGTAGTCAGAAAGTACATTCGTAGATGTCCGGGACTGGTGAGTGGGGAGGTGGGATGGAGGGAGGTGGGGAGGGGGCATGGGTAGTTAAGTGTTTAATGGGGACAGAGTTTCAGTTGAAGGAGGTGAAAAATTCAGGAGCTGGATGACGGTGATGGTTGCACAATAATGTGAACATACCTATTGCCGCTGAACTGTACAATTAAATATGGTTATAATAGTATGTCTTATAATACATGACCTCTACCACAATAAAAAAGGTTTTTTTAAAAAGTGCAGCAAATCTGCCCTTCCCCTAAATCCAGTGCAGTCATTTTAACCTTCTAGACAACTTTCTGAGGTTTATAGTGCTGCTCACCAGTCATCATCATCTTTAAAGTTAAAAGAGAAAGTTTTATTGTTATGAGCAGTGAAATCACTATATAATTTTCCAATTAACTGGAGAAAGCTCGCAAGGCATGCCCTGAAGTCCTCATTTCTACCTTGAGCGTATCACGTCTACCCTTGATCATCCCACACATAACCGTCTGGAGCCGAAAGGCCGTTTGAGGGGCTCGAGGGGGAGGCGGCACCGGCCCGCCCCCACATGCTTGTGTTGGACTGTGTTGGGCCCTTTGGTTGGTCGGCTTCCCTGAGTGTTTCTGAGAGGCTTTTGTTGTACATGGGGATACAGCCACTAATTTGGCCAATTCCAAGCAGGAAAGATCAAGTGTAGATTTCATATCTGAGTTTTAAGTGCTGGTAAAAAGTTGCATTAAGTTATCAAATGCACCTCCATCCTGCCTTAATCGCCAAGTGGCTCTGTAATTTGGGAGTTACTCTGCATCCCAAAGAAAAGAAAAAGCTTTCCGTGTAAATGCTTTGGGCAAATGGGGATTGATCCAGTTACTTTGAAACAACTCAAATCCAGATGGTGTTGGCTGAATACCTTTCTGGGCTGGGTACCTGGTTATTGAATAAAGTGTTCGTTTTGGTAGGAGGTGAAATCTTTGGTTAGAAAAGCACAGCGAGGCTCCTGCAGATTGTTCAAAAGTAAAATACTGAGTGTTGTCGTACAACTGTAATTCAAGTATGACACAGCCCATTCAGAGCAATTTGTAATCAGTTGATTCCTGTCTTTCTCTATCTGTATATGTGTATATCCATAGGCATAGATGTATAACGTATGTATGGTGTTCTGGTTTAATCGCTCAGTTGTGTCCGACTCTTCTGTGACCACATGGACTGTAGCCTGCCAGACTCCTCTGCCCATGGGAATTGCCAGGCAAGAATACTGCAGTGGGTTGCCATTTCCTTCTCCAGGGGATCTTCCCGACCCACGGGTTGACGCTGTGTCTCCTGCTTGGCAGTCGGATTCTTAACCAGTGAGCCATCTGTGAAACCCATAATATATGCATCTGCTGTGCTATGCTTAGTCTCTCAGTCATGTCCGACTCTTTGTGACCCATGGACTGGAGCCAGCCAGGCTCCTCTGTCCATGAGGATTCTCTAAGCAAGAATACTGGAGTGGCTTTCCATGCCCTCCTCCAGGGGATTTTCCAACCCAGTGATCAGACCCAGGTTTCTCGCGTTGCAGGAGGATTCTGTACATTCTGAGCCACAAGGGAAGCCCAAGAACACTGGAGTGGGTAGCCTATTCCTTCTCCAGGGGAGCTTCCTGACCCAGGAATTGAACCGGGGTCTCCTGTATTGCAGACAGATTCTTTACCCACTGAGCTATCAGGGAAGCCCAGTATAAGCATATACGTATATATATAAATTTTTATTGTGTCATAAATGGTGGAGAAAGTCCTCCTTCTGGGCTTTATAAGCATCAAACCAACATAGCCATGGAAATTACTTGAAGCTAAAGGATCGGTTACACGTAAGGGTCCCATAGGAGGGAGGCATAGTACACCACGGGCTTCCCAGGTGGCTTAGTGGTAAAGAATCCGCCTGCTAATGCAGGAGGCTTGGGTTCAATCCCTGGGTTGGGAAGATCCCCTGGAGTAGAAAATGGCAACCCATCCCAGGATTCTTGCCTGGAAAATCCCATGGACAGAGGAGCCTGGTGGGCTATGGTGGGCTGTAGTCCACGGGGTTGTGAAAGAGTTAGATACAGCTGAGCACACAGCACACACACGTAGTACAGCACACACACGTGGTACACTGTGCAGGGGCCATGTGGGAGGAGCATCCAGGGAACAGCTCAGCCAAGCAGGTGGGAGTTGACAGAGAGAGAGGACCTGTGGGCAAGGGTCTTCATTGGAGGTCAAGGGGGAGTACATAACAAAAGCCGCAAAGGGTTTTGTTGGTGTGTTTGAATGACACTAGGTCAACACTTCATGGCAAATAGATGGGGAAACAGTGGCAACAGTGACAGACTTTATCTTTTTGGGGTCCAAAATCACTGTAGATGGTGACTGTAGCCATGAAATTAAAATACTTTTGCTCCTTGGAAGAAAAGCTATGACCAACCTAGACAGCATATTAAAAAGCAGGGGCTCTACTTTACCAATAAAGGTCTGTCTTCAAAGCTATGGTTTTTCCAGTGGTCATGTATGGATGTGAGAGTTGGACTATAAAGAAAGCTGAGCACCAAAGAATTGATGCTTTTGAACTGTGGTGTTGGAGAAGACTCTTGAGAGTCCCTTGGACTGCAAGGAGATCCAACTAGTCCATCATCAAGGAAACCAGTCCTGAATATTCATTGGAAGGACTGATGTTGAAGCTGAAACTCCAATACTTTGGCCACCTGATGCGAAGAGCTGACTCATTTGAAAAGATCCTGATGCTGGGAAAGATTGAAGGTGGGAGGAGAAGGGGGACGACAGAGGATGAGATGGTTGGATGGCACCACCGACTCAATGGACATGAGCTTGAGTAAACTCCAGGAGTTGGTGATGGACAGGGAGGCCTGGCGTGCTGCAGTCCATGAGGTCACAAAGAGTCGGATACGACTGAGTGAACTGAACTGAACTGAGGTCAAACTCAGGAGAGCATGTGGTAGGGACTGGTCTTATCACTCCAGTGCACCTGGTTGCCTGGATGGGATGCTCACAGCCTGTTTGTGGGCTTGTTGAGGCCCATTCCATTAGGAATATAGATCTTCAAAATTGCCATCACAATTACGTAGCAAGATCTATGAGGACTGGGTGATATCAGCGCTGTGAGGATTAATCAGAATATACTACTCAGGCATTCTCCTCTGGTCTTGCTCTGCTGGGCTTACTCACCCACTCATTTAAAAACTATCCATTGCCTTCGGACTATATGTCAGACTCTTTCTAGGTTCTGGGAATACAGCAATTAATAAAACAATGTTCCCACTTACATGTAGAAGGGGCGAAACTGACAGCATGTCTGCATGTAGTGGAAGGCGGCAGAATCAAGGCTGGAGGGGCAGGTAGTGCCTGCCTCTCAGAGCACCCAGGGAAGCCTGTCTGATAAGGTTACCTTTGCACAGAGGGCAGGATGAAGGGAGGGAGGGGGAAAGCAGATGTAGGAAGGAAGAAGCTTTCTGGTGAACAGAATAGCCAAAGCAAAGGTCCTGAGGTGGGAGTGTACAGTTCTGAGAAACAAGAAGACCACGGTGGCCAGAGCTGAGGGGGAGAGTTATAAGGATGAGGTTCAGGGACGTCCCTGGTGGTTCAACGGCTAAGACTCATGCTACCAATTCAGTAGGCCAGGGTTCGATCCCTGGTCAGGGAACTGGATTCCACGTGCTGCAACGAAGAGTTTACATGTCACAGCTAAAGAGCCCATGTGCCACAGCGAAGACCCGGCACAGCCAAAGGATGAAGCCAGGTAGGCAGTGGAGGGGGGCCTCCATCTCACAAGGGCTTTGGATTTTTTTGTTTGAGTGGAGTTGAAAGCCATAGAATGGATTGACGTACGAAGACAAATGCTTAGGCATAAGGACCTGATCCATATGTATAAATACACAGCTGGGCTTCACACAGAAAAACCCACTTCGTATGTATGAATATACATGGGGATAGTACGAGGTTTGGTGAATCAGAGGGCCAGTGAACAGAGAGAAAAGGAGATGTAGGGAGAAAAACTAACAAAATAAGAGATCATTGAATGAGTGAGTGCTGGAAACCAGAATTAAATACGAGAATTCAAAGCCCAGGGGAAGTGGGTAAATGGAAGCTGGGTGCCATGTGGCAGTCATGGAAAATGAAAAAGTGTTCATTCCTCAGGGTGGAAAAGTCACAGAGAGCTGGGGGCTGTCACTTTTCTTGTCAAACGTTAGCAACTCATTTCCATCTTCTCCATTATTATTGATCAAAATTTGAGAATATTTTTAATCACGTACACTTTGGGGTTTCTTTATATGCTCTTGAAACAATGACAAGCATGGAAAATTTTGTAGGTTATGTGCCTTTAGAAATAGTCTTTTTATTTTTTGGCTTTCCTGGTGGCTCAGCGGTAAAGAATCCGCCTACCACTGCAGGAGACATGGGTTCGATCCCTGCTCTGGTAAGATCTCACATGCCTCAGAGCAGCTAAGCCTCTGTGTCACAACCACTGAGCCTGTGCTCCAGAGTCTGTACTCTGCAATAAGAGAAGCTACTGCGATGAGAAGCCCACTCACCAGTACTAGAGAGTAGTCCGTGCTCCCCACAGTAGAGAAAAGCCCACGTACAGCAGTGAAGACCCAGCACAGCCATCAAAAAATAGAACTTTTTAAAAAATTCATATTTTTATTTGGTTTTAAGAAAATCAAGCATTGAAGATTGAAGGCAGGAGGAGAAGGGGACAACAGAGGATGAGATGGTTGGATGGCATCACCGACTCAATGGACATGAGTTTGAGCAAGCTCCGGGAGTTGGTGATGGACAGGGAAGTCTGGCGTGCTGCAGTCCATGGGGTCGCAAAGAGTCGGACACAACTGAGCGACTGAACTGAACTGAACTGAAGAAAATCAAGTAGCTTTATTGTCAAAGAGAATGTAATGGTTTGAGTTTGCTGGAAAAAAGTGGTAGAAAACTGGATTTTCTGAATTTGTAGGTTCAAACGAATATATCAGAAGCCAGCAGACATTTCCAAATTAGCACTCAGCCAGTTCTTTTTTAAAGTGTTGTGCTTGTGTGTATACAAAAAGCTTCCATGGCACCCTCAAACCTGGGGACAAATGATTAATGGTATAACCCTCATCATGAATATGGGTCTGTTCTTGGGCAGTTTTATAGAATGTGAAAACAGGCATCATCTACTCTGCTACCAGATGTCTTAAACTTAAATCCAAACCAAGGCTAAGCTTGGAAGCAGCGGATTTCGGGCTGCTTGTCCTTGCCTGTTTTGGGGCTCCCTTTTCCATAGAGATTGGGCTTCCAGTTTTTTCTTCCTTGTACACTCATGCTGTCCTCAGGGAATGAAACTGGCATGCCCAGTCACTGTGCAAGCTGCTCTTGCCGTGCCAAGTCGCTTCAGTCGTGTCTGACTCCGTGCAACCCTATGGATTATAGCCCACGAGGCTCCTCTGTCCATGGGATTCTCCAGGCAAGAATACTGGAGCGGGTTGCCATGCCCTCCTCCAGGGGATCTTTCTGACCTAGGGATCGAACCCTTTTATGTCTAACCTGCACTGGCAGGCAGATTCTTTACCACTAGCGCCACCTGGGAAGCCCATAAAGTACATATCAATTCAGTTCAGTCCCTCAGTTGTGTCCGACTCTTTGTGACCCCATGGACTGCACGCCAGACTTCCCTGTCCATCACTGTATTACAGATGAGAAACTGAGATGTAAAGGAGTTAGGTTTAACATGCCTGAAAAACACCGGACCTGAGGGGTCTCAGAGCCCGAATTCCCTACCTCCCAGCCTGTGGCCTCCACATCTGTGTTTTGGCACTTTATCCAGGGCCAGCACTCTCTGGGGCACCACAGCACTCTGCCCACAGTCCCATCTGCTTCCCACACTCACCAGCACCGGGAAGCTTGCCTGCTTAATGAGCGTTCCATAAAAGCCCACTTAGTCTCTGCCTCACATTTTTGCTGAAAGTTTTTTTTAAAGTTTCAAAAAGTCAGTGGCATTGTGAAGAGTGGTGATTAGTTGGCTAATCAATGAGACCTCTAATCCTTTTTATCTCCTTAGTAATTTAATTCTGGGGCTTCCCAGGTGGCACAGCGGTAAAGAATCCGCCTGCCAATGCAAGAGACACAGGTTCGATCCCTGGGTCGGGAAGATCCCCTGGAGAAGGAAATGGCAACCCACTTCAGTATTCTTGCCTGGAGAATCCCTTGGACAGAGGAGCCTGGTGGGCTGCTGTGCCTGGGGCTGCAAAGAGTCGGACACGACAGGGCAACTAAGCACAGCACGCAGTGCGTTTTATCCTTTAACTCACTTCAATGATAGCAAGGTCTTAGCTCAAAGAAAGTGCTATCCGCTCAGTTGTGTCTGACGCTTTGCAACCTCATGGACTGTAGCCCAAACTCTTCTCTGTCCATAGAATTCTCCAGGCAAGAACACTGGAGTGGGTAGCCATTCCCTTCTCCAGGGGATCTTCCCGACCCAGGGATTGAACCCAGGTCTCCCGCACTGCAGGCAGGTTTTTTTCCTGTCTGAGCCACCAGGGAAGCCCTTAGCTCAATGATTCCCCTAAATGAGGATTGAAAGTCATGTGGAATGTTGTCAACAGCACCATCACAAATCAATGAGATAAACACTAAAACGCTAAAACTTTTGGTATACTCCTCAAAGACTTAGCAGCTTCCTACTTAACACAAGTCCCAGGTGACAGAATGCCAGAGCATTAGTCAGGGTAGGTTAGCCGCTGAAACCCACAACACAACTGCCAGATCTTGCTGGGATAATGAGGATAAAGCCCTCTTTCCTGCTCATGCCACGGTCTAGTGGGACTGGACAAGCGGGGAGGCTGTGCTCCATGGGGTCATTCAGGCATCCGGTTCCTTCTGTCTTGGGCTTTCCCCATCTTCTGGGTCTTCGGAGCTTGTCCTTGTCTCTCTCTTTTTAAACTTTTTTTTAAGCATTTGTTTCTTTATTTGTCTGTGCTGGGCCTCAGTCGTGGCACTCAGGATCTTCCTTGCGTCATGCGGGCTCACTCGTTGCATCTGGAAGCCTCGGTGGTTGTGGCACGTGGGCTTAGTTGCTCCGCAGCATGTGGGATCTTAATTCCCTAACCAAGAATCAAACTCGTGTCCCCTGCATTGGAAAGTGGATTCTTAAGCACCGGACCACCAGGGAGGTCCCTGTCCTTGTCTGCTTTGTCTTCCACGTGTGACGGCAGATGAGACAGAGGGAGTAGAGGGTCACATGCGCCCTCTCCAGCGCCCCGCCCTCTCCAGCGCCCCGCCGTCAAGTCGCCAGCATCATTTCTGCCCTCTTGCTATTAGCCGGGAACTTCCACTGGCCCACTGTATTGTCAGGAGACCTGGAAAACCTGCTTCTCCCCGGTGCTCCGGAAGAACTGTATTGTCTCTGCCCTGCCTAGACTCTCACTTTACCTCTGTGCTCCGCTGTTTTGTTTTGGGACCAGGATCTGAGTGCCTGACTTAAGAGCCAGCATAGCTACCTCGGTCGTCCCTGTCTTTGTGATTCCCTCTCAGACATCTAGGAGACGTCCGATCTCTAGTTCTCCTAATTAAACTCCAGAGTCAACTTTTTTTGAGCCAAACCTGGCACTGAAGAAGAGACTTAAAGGCTAAACTCGCTTTTTGATCTTAATGCTCTTGGGGGTGCGGTGCCCAGCCCTGAGCCCTTTATCCACTGGGGGCCTTTGCTGCGTCCTCAGACTCACTGACTCATTGCTCTAAAGCCGCGTGGGCTGCCCCCTTCTCCTGCTCCAGCCAATTCTCTAAACACCCTCGCCTACAGAAAAGAAAAAAAAATACCCTTTTCTGGAAAAGAACTTCAAACGTGTAGAAACACCTTTGAGTATTTGTGAATGAAAGGGTGTAGTCTCTTATCTAAAGCATTAAGGGACTGCAGGGTGCTGCTTTATTGTAAGAAAATGAGGGGTGGGAAGAACAAGGACAATACAATTGAATTCCGTTCTCTTCCCAGAAGTAAGGTTGTGAAATTGGCCCCTGGTGATTAGGGGACTTGAGCACACGGATGTGCAGCCAGAGAGGGATGTATTTACATCCTGAGCTTGGACTGACTCAGGCAACCTCAGCCCTTGGGAAACTTGAACTTTAGTGGAGGGCTTCTGGCTTCAAGGGGGAAAAAAAAGAGGAAGAATCTGGAGCATGTTTAGTCTCTTCTAAATACTGTGTGTTCTCAGTCACTAAGTCGTGTCTGAATCTTTGCGACCCCATGGACTGTAGCCCGCCAGGCTCCTCTGTCCATGGGATTTCCCAGGCAAGAATCCTGGAGTGGGTTGTCATTTCCTCCTCCAGGGGATCTTCCCGACCCAGGGTTGGACCCGAGTCTCCTGCATCAGCAGAAGGATTCTTTACCACTGAGCCACTAAATATTAGTGGCTTCTTAAACCTTATTTATTTAAAAGAAGTAAAAAAGAGAAAGAACAAGAAGGAAAGAGGGGAAGGAAAGAAGTGAGGAAAATTTTCTTTTCTTTCTGAGCTCAGCAAGTGACATTGCTGACATTTATGGACATTGCGTGATGGCTGCTCCTGGGGCTGTGTGCTTGTTTTTGAGTTGACCATCCAACCACTGGGGCTCAGAGCAGAGAGGGCTGGCTAGGCTTGTGATTTGCGTTGAATCAATGAGAGCGCTGAGTAAATCCATGTTCTTCAACATTGACCGTGTGGGAGGGACTCACTCCCCTGGTGGTCCAGTGGTTAGGACTTCGCCTTCTGCTGCCGGGGGTGTGGTTTCGACCCCTGGTTGGATTCCTGAGAGCCCATATGTCCTGTGGCCAAAGAGCCGAAATATAAAACAGAGACAATATTGTAACAGATTCAATATTGTAGCAGATTCAATAAAGGATTAAAAAATGGTCTACACAAACACAGAAAAAAATCTTAACAAGATTTACTTTATGATAGCAATACTTTAGTGTCAGGCAGTGGTTTGTGGGTGATGGAAGATACAGTCCCCACCAATTCTGAGAGGTGATGGTCACAGTCACACACCGTAATCCCAGGTTGAACCCTGGCCTCGGGGCTTTTAATCCTCTGTGTTCCTCCCACTTCCTCCCTGTCCATCCCCCTGCTTCAGGATGAGGATGCTCCAGCTGTATGGGATTCTGAAATGCCTTCTGAAACCATCCAAGTTGGATGCACCTCTTAGCTCTGACCATGTAGCTCTGACCACTACAGACGCAGTGCATATTCCCTTCAGAATGATGCGCTTAACAGTAACCCTCAGATGCTAACGGGAGGGACTGGTCAAATATGTGGGTGAGAGTCCACCTGTATGTCCGTCCTCACATCCCAGTGCACAGAGGGGTCTCTGTGATTCGGAGAAGTCCTGAAGGGCAAGAACAGTTTGCCTTGGTTTAACGTGTATGTTCCAAGATTAATTTTGGGTGCGTGCTCGCTCAGTTGTGTCTAACTCTTGCAGTCCCATGCAGTGCAGTCCACCAGGCTCCTCTGTCCATGGGATTTCCCAGGCAGGAATACTGGAGTGGGTTGCCATTTCCTTCTCCAGGGAATCTTCCTGACCCAGGGATCGAACCTGCGTCTCCTGCGTCTCCTGCATTGGCAGGTGGGTTCTTTACCACTGCACCACCTGGGAAACCTTAATTTGGATAGACCCTCCTTTCCCCCCAGCATAACACCTGCTCCTTCCGTAGAACACATTGTCTCCCCGCTCCCCACACCACCCCACCCACCCCGGCTCCCTGATTCTTTGGTCCTTCAGGGCTCCCTGGATTATTTGTGTATAAATGGGTTTTTTCCTTGGAAATGCACTGGGCATGATGATTCCAAGAATGTCTTCCCAGGGTCTTTCTGAAGATGGAGAAGAGCTTCTGTTCCTCTTAGGGGTTCTTTCCCATGAACCTCTCACTCACCTTTAGAAACAGGAAAACATCAAAGCCTTTATCTAAAGTCCTCTAAGATTTGCCCAGCTGAAGCCTCTCTGGATGTGCCTTTGTGGAAGGTGCGAGCTGTGGCTGGGGCTGTAGGAATTTCTGCTGATACACAGTGGAGGGTTCACCAGGGAAGAGAGCGGACACCTTCCCACTGCTCCCTCTCCTCCAGTTTAAACAAGGGTCGATGGAGCATTTCCAGGCCATTCCAGATTCCGAGGAGTGATTTCTTAACAGAGTGTGCACTTTTGCCTTCTTTCAGAGTAGTAAATATTTGCCCACAAATAGGCAAGACAGTGAAAACGCTGGCTGAGAGTATTAACACACAAAGCGTTTTTGACTGACCCAACGTGATGGGGCATTTGATCCAGAAAGAACTCTTAACAAAAGCTGCATCTTTAAAAAGGATCCCATCTAGGGACTTCCCTGGCAGTCCAGTGGTTAAAACTCTGTGCTTCTAATTCAGGGGGCACGGATTTGATCCCTGGTCAGAAAACTAATATCCCACATGCCATGTGGCGGGGCAAAAAAAAAAAAAAGAAAACAAATTAAAATTAGATTGTTGTATTAATTATTTTTAAAGGATCCCAGCCAAGAAACCGAGGCATGGGGGAAGCTAAGTGCTACGGTCTAAATGTGTGTGTATTCTCCAGCCCCCTGCCCCCACCCCCACTCCCAACCCAACGTATTGAAATCCTAACTCCGAAAGGGACCGTATTAAGAGGTGGGGCCAAGGGTGGAGCTTAAGTCATGAGGGCGGAGCCTTCATGAATGGTCGTTTAGTGGCTAAGTTGTGTCTGACTCTTTAGGACCACATGGACTGCAGCATGCCAGGCCTCCCTGTCCCTCACTGTCTCCCAGACTTTGCCAAAGTTTATGTCCATTGAGGTGGTGACACTATCCAACCATCTCGTCCTCTGCCACCCTTTTCTCCTTTTGCTTTCAATCTTTCCCAGCCTTTGTGAATGGGATTCACTAATCCCATGAATCTCTTACGGAAGAGACCCATAGAATTCCCCTGGCTCTTCCACAGTGAGAAGAGGCCATCTGTGAACCAGGAAGAGGGCTCTCACCAGAACATGACCGTGTCGGTCCCTTGACCTTGGACTTCCAGCCCCCAGAACTGTGAGAGATGAATTCCATTGCTCATAAGCCACCCTGTCTGTGGGTTTCATTAATGCATCCTGAATGGCATCGTGCTAAGTCACTTCAGTCGTGTCTGACTCTTTGTGACCCTATGGGTCCAGCCAGTCTCCTCTGTCCATGGGGATTCTCCAGGCTAGAATGCTGGAGTGGGTTGCCATTTCTTCCTCTAAGGGATCTTCCCAACCCAGAGATCGAACCTGCATCTCCTACATTGGTAGGTGGGTCCTTTATATACCTAGGGCCACCCTGGAGGCCCATCCTGAATGAAGTAAGGTACTCAGTAATGTGCTGACTCAGCCCAACACACTGGAAAGAGTGGGCATGCTCAGTGGGGAAGGTTATTGCACGCTGGAAGGGGCTTTAGATTGGGAGCAGGTCATCTGTTCTCTGCACTTCGTTCAAGGTCAGCCTTGGCAGTGGACTCTTGCTCCTCCACAGTTCCTACCTTTATGCTGTGAGATGTCTGATCCAGAGGGCATCTTCCCAGCTCCTGGGGTCCTCTTTCCCAAGAACCTCTTCCTACACTGACTTCTTAGACCCTCCACCATGGCCATTTCCATCTCTTGTAACTGCTCCACCTTGAAATCTGATCAAGCAACTTTGGGCCATGGGGTCCTCCATCTCCAGCTTGCTGGTATGACTGCCCCCACTGACACTGTGGATCTCAGCAGACCTCTGTTCCCCTGGTCCTCTCCTGCAACTGTCTCTTTCCCTGTATTTATTTGTTTATTTCTTTAAAATGTACTTATTGATTTATTTCTGGCTGCACTGGATCTTCACTGTTCCAAGCGGGCTTTTCTCAAGTTGTGGTGAGTGGGGGCTTCTCTCAGCTTCCTATTGTGGTGACCTCTCTTGTTGCAGAACACAGGCTCCAGGTGCTCGGATTTCAGGAGTTCCGGCACATGGGCTTTGTTGACCCGCAGCATGTGCGATCTTCCCGGACCAGGGATCGAACCCATGTCCCCTGCATTGGCAGACAGATTCTTAACCATTGGACCTCCAGGGAAGTCCCACCTTACCTATATTTAGCTTGGAGCCCACAGTTCATCATTTCAAGCTCTCTCTTGCTAACATCCCCTTTCAAATTTGTCTGATCCTAACCCACAGTGAGAAATGTAATTTAAACATGACCTCGGACTCCTGTGCCTTTGTATTTATACACACACACGTGTACATACATAGATTCTCTCCCAACCTCAACCCAGTTGTAATTATTGAAAAATCTCTCCCTGGTCATCAGTTCTTATGACTAAGCCTTATTTCTCTCCTCATCTTCACCAAGTCATTATAAGGGTCATCTGTACAAACTCTTAGTTTCCTATGGCTGCTCTCATGTTCACCCAGCATAAACATATTCTCTACAGTTCTGGAGGTCAGAAGTCTAAAATCAAGGTGTTGGCAAAGCTGCGTTCTTTTGGGGGAATTCAGGGTACCATCTGTTTCCTTATCTTTCCCAATTTCTAGATACTGCCTGCATTTTTGGCTCATGGCTGCTCCGTTCCAACCTCTAGTTCTGTGGCTACTCCTCCTTCCTCTGACTCTGATCTTCCTGCCTCCATCTTATAAGGACCTTGGAATTATATTGGTGTCTCCCAGATCATCCAAGGTGTCTTGCCATCTCAAGATCTTTAAATTAATCATAACTGCAAAATCCCTTTTGTGATGTAAAGTAATATATTTATAGATTCTGGGGACTGGTCCCTGTGGACATTTGCGGGGGATTCTTCTGTCTACCGGGTGAGCCATCTGCATATTTTTTATTCATTCCTTTGTCTGTGTGGGGTCTTGGTTGTAGCATGCAGGATCTTTGGTTGTGGCCTACGGATTCTCTGGCTGCAGCTTGTGGGCTCAGTAGTTGTGGTGCCTGGAGTTAGTTGCACTGTGGCATGTAGGATCTTAGTTCTCCAACCAGGGATTGAACCCACATCTTCTGCATTGCAGGGCAGATTCTTAACCACTGGACCACCGGGGAAGTTCCCATTTTCTTAACTTCTGCTCACATTCAACCTTTTCTAAACAGGCTCCCGTTACCCACTCACCATCCCAGATGCCCCTCCAAGTGGTCCTTGATGACCCCCATGTTGCTGAAAGCAGGGGTAGTTCTAACTGTCCTTCTTTTGATCTCTTAGCAGCTTCTAACACAGCCAATCAGAATGGGGCATAGAAAGCACCTCTGGGGGCCCTAATGTGGGCAGGCTGATAAGCGTTTCCTAGACTTCCATTTATTAACTTTCATAAGGGAATCTCTGACTCAAGAACTGTTAGACCATCAGCTCAGGGTTCTCCTTTCAGGTGGATAATGTCATGCAGAGTCTCAAATTACAGACTACAGGTTTGCATCATGGTAAGCACAGAGCTGGGTTTCCCAGGTGGCTCAGAGGCAAAGAGTCTGCCTGCCAGTGCAGGAGATGTGGGCTCAATCAATCCCTGGGGCAGGAAGATCCCCTGGAGAAGGAAATGGTGGCCCATTCCAGTATTCTTGCCTGGAAAATTCCATGGACAGAGGAGCCTGGTGGGCTGCAGTCCATGGGGTCGCAAAGAGTGGAACGACTTAGCGACTAAACAACAACAAGCAGAGTTAGAGGCAGAGGCCAGTTTTAAGGGCTTTTCCTAGACTTTCTTTATTAGTATAAAGTATTGGTCACGAAGCTGCAGGTAAAGGTTTTTTAAACAAACATTTATCTACCAACAAAAATTTGCACAGATCCTAAGTGCACAGCCAGTGAACTTAGACACAGTGAAATGCGTAGCCGCCCTTCAAGTCGAGAAGGAGCTTTGGCAGCTCACATACACTCCCCCTCATGTCCCCTCCCTGTCACCTAACCCTCTCTTCCCTAAGGTCATGCTAGCCTGGGGATGCATGGGTGGTTTTTAAACTTTTTCCTTTTTTTTTTTTAACTGCATACAAATGTTTTATATTATCTTATTTTAAAGTTTTAAAAATTCTTTTGACCACACCGAACGGCATGTGGGATCTCACTTCCCTGACCTGGGCTCAAACCTGTTCCCCCTGCATTGGAAGGGCAGAGTCTTAACCAGTGCACCACCAAGGAAGTCCAGATTTTTTTCCCCTTTTAAATAGACTTTCTTTCTGAGAAGGTTTAGGTTCACAGCGAAATTGAGCACAAAGCTCAGGGATTTCACCCACAGCTTCCCCCACTACCCCACACAGCCCGCACCAGCGGTGTACTGTCACAGCCAGGGAACCTGCGGTGACACCAGATTGCCACCCAGAGTCCATAGTTCATACCGAGCTTCTCTCTTGACGCGGTGCCACCTTTGATGGTTTCATTGCCCTACACTCCCTCTGTGTTCCACCTATTCATCCCTCTCTCCCCCGCAAACCTCTGGCAACCACTTATATTTTCACTGTCTCCATAGTTTCACCTTTTCCTGAATACCATATAGTTGGAATCATGCGATATGGAGCCTTTTCAAATTGGCTTCTTTCACCTAATCATATACCTCTTGTTTCCTCCATGTCTTTTGTGGCTTCATAGCTCATTTCATTTGTTGTTGTTGTTCAGTCACTACGTCATGTCTGATTCTTGGTGACCCCAAAGACTGCAGCACACCAAACTCCTCTGTCCTCCACTATCTCCCAGAGTTTGCTCAAGCTTATGTGCATTGAATCAGTGATGCCATCCAACCATCTCATTGTCTGCCGCACTCTCCTCCTGCCCTCAGTCTTTTCCAGCAGCAGGGTATTTTCCAATGAGTCGATCTTCACATCAGGTGGCCAAAGTATTGGAGCTTCAGCTTCAGTGTCAGTCCTTCCAGTGAATATTCAGGGATGCTTTCCTTTAGGATTGACTGGTTTGATCTCCTTGCAGTCCAAGGAATGAATAATATTCCATTGCTGGACTTAGGCCTAGGTTTCCGAAGAGGGAATTAGACTGAGTCTAGAGCAAGTTTTACTGCTGAGCTTGTAGAGTGTCAGAACTGATGTATCGGGAAGGAGGCTCCCCTCTCTCCTCAAAGTGCAAAAGGGCCGGAAAGACCTCCAGTTAATCAATTCTGTGCATCGAGCTTCTGTCTCCAGAACATCACTCTCAGGATATGAAGATGGTAGCAGGGAGGCTCTGGCCATTGCTGTGCATCCGGCTGTATTTTGATGCAAACAGTCCCACGGAGATCAAGTTTGTTTCCTGACACATGACAAACTGGGTGATGAGAGTTGATAGTCCGAACACAGCAGAAGTTTCTTTCTCACTCACGTGACAGTCTGTGCAGCAGGCAGCAATTCACTTCATCAGTCTGGGAATCAGGCCCCTTTGGTCTTGTGGCTCCATCTGTCCCAGGGCCTTAACATCATTTAGCCAGAGTAAATGGCCTTTCGAACAGACCATAAACACTAACCTGAGGTCATGCTCCCAGAACTGATTTAAGCTTTCAGCCAGCTGAGCATCCCCATGAAGGACAGGGTATGATGGACAAGAACATTTTATTGACAAAGCCGAGGGGATCCAAGGATGAGAGTACAACCCTGGGAAGCTTCAGGGCGGGTACCGGCCTGCGGGCAGCCTCAGAGCCACCCTGAGCTCCCAGGATCCTAAGACCCCACAGAGAATCTTGCATAAATCATGGCGTCATCAGGGTCCACCTGTGCACCCTACAGGATGACCCTGACCTGGGGCCCCAGGACCAGCAAGGGATCTCTGCCTGGTCCCTCTCGGTGCCCCGAGGGGTTCACCTTATAAGTAACAACATTCCAACAAACAGGATCCTGACTCACAATGCATGCATGCATGCTAAGTCACTTCAGTCATGTCCAACTCTTTGTGATCCTATGGACCGCAGCCCACTAGGCTCCTCTGTCCATGGGATTCTCCAGACAAAGATACTGGAGTGGGTTGCCGTGCCCTTCTCCAGAGGATCTTCCTGACCCAGGGGTCAAACCCACATCTCTTACATCTACTGCATTGGCAAGTGGGTTCTTTACCACTAATGTCACCTGGGAAGCCCCGATTCACAGGCCTTTTTGCTGCTCAAAGCTAGACTTTACTTCTCTAAGTGAAGTTAATTCGGGGTGGCTGATTCCTTGGCCGGTCTTATGATGGTGGTCGTGGGTGGGAAGGAAAAAAGTAATTACAGCCGGACACCTAAGGTCTGGATGCAGAGTGCTGGTGAGGGCGCCCAGTCTTCGCTTTCACACTGGGCAGGTGTGCTTTGGCAGGTGAGCCCCACCTAGGGCCGAGCATCTGAGTCCCTTCTCAGCGACCATCAGGGGAGCCCAGGGAGCTGGACTGGGTGCCTTTTGTCAATCATGACGGTTCAGAGAGGATTTTGAAACCAAAGCAGGAATAGCTCGAGCACGGCCCATCCCTGCGGGGACTGGGGCGCTTGGAGGCTGCCTTCCTCCACACCCCTCCTCCCCTCGAAGGCTGACGCTGCCACACCATCTCCCACACACCTCCCCAGAAAGTCCCTGGCTTCCCTCCCAGCTGCCTCGCGATTGACCTCATGAGGTGTGAGAAGGAGGAAAGGAATCTGCATCTCAGATGAACCTTCCTTCCTCCTTTCTGAGAAAACGTCCAGGCTGCTGGTGCCTGCCAGGCTGTCCACAGCTCCTCCGAGCCCAAGGCCTTTTCGACCCAGCCAGCCTCGCTGGAGGTGCAGTGACAGGGAGCCGGTATAAGTCTCCTGGGGCTGCTGTAACAAATGACTCTGAACTCAGATGACTGAAAACCGTAGAAATACATTCTCTCATAGTTCTGGAAGTCAGAAGTCTAGATCAGGTGTCAGCAGGGTCGTGCTGTCTTCAAAGTTTCTCAGGAAGAATCTTTCCTGGGACTTCGCTGGTGGCCCAGGGGTTAAGACTCTGAGCTTCCATTGCAGGTGACACAGGTTCGATCCCTGGTCAGGGAACTAAGATTCCACAGACTGTGCAGCACAGCCACACACACACACACACACACACACATATATGTTTTAACTAAAAAAAAGAATCTTTCCTACTGTCTTCCAGCTCCCATTGGCTCCTGACCACCCTGGAGGTTCTTGGCTTGCAGAGACATCACTGTAGTCTTTACATGATTGCCGCCCCGTGTCTCCCTCTCTTCTCGTCAGGACACCAGTCATATAGGATTCAGGGACCTTCTCACTCCTGATCTCAGCTTCACTAATTACATCTGCCATGACCCTGTGTCCAAATAAGGTCACATTCTGAGGTTCCTGGTGAAGGTCAATTTGGGGGAAGACACTGCTGGACCCATAACGGAGCCCTACCATCCCCTCTCCCCTCCCTTCAGAGAAGTCCCTTACCCTAGGCAGGATGCCTGCCTTGATTTCTTCTCCAGGACAGAGGCAGGCCCGGGACTGGTTTTCTAAAATAAAATGGGCATCCTCTCGGTCCAGGAAGGCCTGGCCCAGCTAGTGGGAGATCAGAGAAGCCAAGTCTCCCTCTTCCTACGTTATAGAGATGCTTCAGGACTTCTTGCCTCCTGGCCAGCCCTTCAGTGCTTCCTGGAGGGAACACGCTCTCGGAGCCTTGCCACGGGCCAGCCCAGACCAAGGGTTCCAGCCCAGACAGAAAAGTCAGCATCTGCTCCCTTTCGGCCCCCAGCTCTGTCTGATGTCCTGTCCCAGGGAGCAAGGGAGGAAGCCCCGCCCACAGCGGATGAAGCCCCGCCCACACCTTCTGCACTGCCCAGCCCCCGCCCAAGGGGAGCTGAGGTCCTCCCGCTCCGAAATCCATGAAGGAGTGGTGAAGTCCTACACCCCTTGTAACCCAGCTGAATATTTTCCAGGTTACCTAACCAAACTCCTGCAAAACCACACCGCCTATGCCTGTGACGGGGACCATTTGAATCTGCAGTGTCCTCGGCATTCCACGATAAGTGTCCAGTCGGCATTTTATGGGCAAGATTACCAAAAGTGTAGTCCGCAGCAGCCTGCCTCCCAGAGGGAAGACAGCCTAACCTGTGTGGTGCCCACCACACTGCAGGTATTGCCTTTCCTAAGATGTTCTAAGATGACAAAATGGTTTTCTATCTCTCTGCCTCTGCCTCTCTGTCCCTCTCTCTGTGTATATACTTGTGATTCCACAGTTCACTCCAAGCAAGCCTGATCCCTGAAAATCTCCGTGTAGACAGATCACGAATTTGGCAAATGAGCTCGTCTTTGCTTCTGAGTCTGTATAGAATGCCTACTTATTGGAGCCCTCCCGTGATACACTTGCAGAATGAATTTATTAAAAGGCACGCTGCTCCCTGCATTAAAACTAAGTCATACCATTATGCTGGGTTTCAACCTCGAGACTTAACATCTCTCATCAGCCCCTCCACCCCCCACCCCACCCCCAGGAGACAAGGAAAGGCCATGCCTGCTTTAGTAGAAACTGCAAGGCAGACATCAGAGTCAGATTCTTAGAGAATGCACTCAAGGAAGAGGAATATCAATAATTATCTTTGCTATTTTTTAGGGTTTGCTTCTCCAGTTGTAGATAATCATGTTATTCTGGTTTGGATCTCTGTTGAACAGTCTCTGCTGGTTAACTGTTTGGATCTCTGTTGACCAGTCTCTGCTGGTTTACTCTTGATAGTACCAGGAATTGGGGGTGGAGGTGCGGAGCTGACTCATTCTTTTTTCGATTGGCATTGGGGAAACACTTGGTCTACGAGGAGGTCAAAACTAATGCATTCTGTAGCAGCGCACAAAAAACCTGAAAGAACTCTTCTGGCCAACCCCAGTATCCATGATGACTTTCAACTATTCTTGCTTTCAGTTACCCAAACAACCTCCATCCAGCTTTCCTGGCCCCCTCAACATCTATAACTAGTTGGCCAAGGTTATGGAGTCAGTTGTTTTTTTTTTTTTTTTAATGCCTCCGAAGTTCCCTATGAATCTGTTGATGTCAAGGCGGTTAGAGTAGCTGGTGAATTAGATGTCAGCTTGATTTTTGTCTGTTGTGAGAAATGAGAGTAACGGTAAATTTCCGAAAAGGATTGGGGAGAGATAGAATCAGCTTCAACACGGCACAGCTCTCCCTAAGGCTGGAAGAGGAGAAACAAACCTAATGTGATAACGTAAGGTTTTTTCTGTTGCCTGGACTATTTATTGCCTCATGCCAAGCACTGTAGTATCTGGGTGGTCACATGATTGGTGAAGACACCCACCAAGAAACCACATAAATGTGTTTGAATGAATCCCCTGGTTTCCATGCCCTGAGGAGAGACAACATGTTTCTTCTGGAGATAAGCATTTCCTTTCCTTGCATGCCCCACCTTCCCTCCAGCCCTTCCCCGTACCCTGAAAATGTCCCTATTCCTAAGTCCAGCAGCCCATGCCCACCTGCCTGGTGCCAGGCTTTTCCCTGGGCTTTCACAGAACAGTGACCAGTGCCACCAAGGCGGAAGTGCCTACTTTGGGGAGGTATGAACTCCTGGCACACGCGGGCACCAACCTCATCCTCTGATCTGGGCGCCTGCCTCTGCCAGGCAACCCCGAGGGAAGAGGATGTTCCCGTAACCAGGCGGACGACTCAGCATTTGTAAACACAGTCCGGATGTTGTTCAGAGGGCTCGTCTGCCAGAAGCATCCCTGCGTGCTGCTCTTTTTCCTCCAGAGGTTAAGAGATTCTTTCCTCTTTTAACCTGTGTTTTGAGAGCTGATGCAAGGGGCTTCCTCAGAGGGCGGTTGCCCAACGTAGAAGGGAACGGGGTGACACCTTCCCATCCTACCTCATCCCGAGACTAAATGGCTATAGGAAGTCCCCTCCCTGCACCTCTCAGCTCTGACACACTTTGGAAAGATCGCTGCCTTGGGTCCCGTGGTTGTAACACAAGGAGCTATGCAACGGCTGATGATTCCCTCAGCCAAGGAATATGCTCCATCTTTTTGGGGTCCTTGGGGATTTCCCTGGGCATTTTTCCTGATTTTATGCACAACTGTGAGGCCCCTAAGGTGACAGAGAATACCTGGTAGGGCCAGCATCCTTCACGAGATATTCCATGGGCGACTGTGAGAACACGGTGACTCCAGACAGGCTTGTGAATTGGCACTAAATTCAGTCCAACAGGAATAAGTAGATTCTTAGGAGTGTTTTTCCTATTCTTGGTGTGGAGGACCTCTGTGTTCATGATGGGGGGGGGGGTCCTGACCCATGTGGGAACTGGGAGGGCAGCAGTGGGATGGAGGCCTACCTGCGACCCAGTGGTGGGTGGTCCCCGAGCTTGCCCAGAGCAGACTCACTCACAAAGGTGTGATCAGCCTGGGAAAGGTCAGGAGAGGCTTGAAGGAAAGTGTTTAAAGCCAGAGGCTCAACAGAAAGCCTGAGTGTTCCGCTGGATGGGATACCGCTCAGAAGTGGGTGGGTCCTGTGCCCTTGCGGTTGGTGAGGGTAAGGATCAACTTTTTAATTTTCATGTGTTGACCTGCATTTGGGTCGGGGTTTCCAAAAACTGAAAGTGAAAGTGTTAGTTGCTCAGTCGTGTCTGTCTCTTTGTTATCCCATGGACTGTGGCCCTCCAGAGTCCTCTGTCCATGGGATTCTCCAGGCAAGAATACTGGAGTAGTTAGCCATTCCCTTCCCCAGGGGATCTTCCCAACCCAGGGATTGAACCCGGGTCTCCTGCCTTGCAGGTGGATTCTTTTACCATCTGAGTCACCGGGGAAGCCCAGGAGTCTTCCAAACGCTAATGGTTCCTGTGACCCGTGTTGGGGGTTTCTAAGGATGCGTAGCTGTGACTGTTTCGCACAGCCGTGGTGGGTAGGGGTGGGCATCTGCGTTTCTTCCAGTCCACCCTCTGTGGTACCTTGATATAGCTTATGTCCCCAGGAGCCTCCACGACGTCACTCTTTTGCCAGAACTTCAGTAGTGGTGCCAGGCAAGGCTAATTGGAGACTGGTTTTCTGTGGGAGGCCTGGCGCTGTTGGAGCAGATATTTTTTTGTGAGGAGCGATGGGCAGACCGGGGCCGATCCGATCAGCCCCGTGTGGGTGCTTCTGTCTTAGACTTAGGCTCAGACTCAGACTTTAAATGGGAGCCCCAGGCCAGGCAGGCAGGGGCCCGTCCCTCCAGAGCAGCCCAGGCGTGGGGTCCCGCAGACGCTGCTGTGGTTCTCAAGCCTGTCCCTTTTCTACCTCTCATTTTAGAAGGTGCTGGACGAGTGTCAGAACCAGCGGGCCTGCCACCTCCTGGTCAATAGCCGTGTTTTTGGACCTGACCTTTGTCCAGGAAGCAGTAAATACCTCCTGGTCTCCTTTAAATGCCAACCTAGTAAGTAACTGCCGAGGGGGGCAGAGTGCGTGGGGGTGTGGGCTCCCAGTTTCATTCATAGCCTGATGAAAATGCTCCGCCAGTGGACCAGTTGGCATCCGTCCAGCTTTGGAACGCTTATTAATAGACATGCCGGGGTCCCAGCCTCGTGTGTGTGCACACTTACCTGTGTAGGTTCTTGGCCCCTGAGTTTTCTTCTTTTTAATTCTTTTGTTTATTTAGTTATTTGGCTGTGCTGGGGTCTTCGTTACTGCATGCGGGCTTTTTCTTGCTGCATGCAGGCTCTCTCTGGTTGAGGGGAACAGGGCGCCGGCTTCTCGTTGCAGTGGCTTCTCTTGTTGCGGAGCACGGGCTTCTGGGCACTCAGGCTTCAGTAGCTGTGGCACCCAGGCTCAGTAGTTACAGCTTGAAGGCGTCAGAGCACAGGCTCAGTAGTCACGGCACCTGGGCTTCGTTACTGTGCGACATGTGGGATCCTCCCAGACCAGGGATCAAACCCGTGTCCCCTGCATTGGCAGCCAGATTCTTAGCCACCAGACCACCAGGGAAGCCCACCCCTGAGTTTTTAAAAAACTCCTTCCTAGTTTGTAAAACTCGGTGGTACTGATGCTAAAGGTACTGGGCGACAAGAGACTGCAATTGCTTTTCCCAAAAAATGGGGAGCTGGTTCTCCTTTTCAGAGGAGGGCTTGTTATGAGGCTCCCCCACCCCCTCAGCTGCGGGGCGGCTTGTTCTTCTGGGGGTGGCTGGTGGCACAATTACTGCCTGAGCCCACAGTGACAGATCTTTACGAGCTGGCTTCCTCCCACTCTCGTCCTCAGTGGGCCATCCTAAAGCAGCATCTTTCCTGAGAGAAAGAAGAGGGCTTGGTGGGAGCAGCCTTTTCTGTCCTTTTTTTTTTTCCGGCCATTGTATGCAGCGTGTGAGATCTCAGTTCCCCGACCAGCGATTGAGCCCGCGCCTCCTGCACTGGGAGCTTGGAGTGTTAACCACTGGACCTCCAGGGAAGTCTCCAGCCTCTTCCATGCTGAGTCTTGCACCTTTCTCCACTGACTTCCCCCCTTTCTAACGCACACCAGTTTTGTGGTTAACCGGTTGCAGTCCCAAAGTAATTGCTGTTCCATGAGGAGGTCACACCTCCAGGCATGGAGGGCCTGAGAGAAGTGTAGGTAATTACAGGTTCCTGGGAATACTTGAAAAACTTGTTGGAAAGACAGCAGTGTGCTAGCAAAGACATTTAGCCAACGGTCAGGGATGAAATTTTGGAAAATTCTGCACTGCCACCACAATGCAGTAATTCATTCAAACACACACCCAGACTCGCACTCACATGTGCCCCCCCACTGTCACACGCTCACAGTGCACACAGCTGGACTCTCACACATGCATACTATCACACCCATATTATACACATACGCATTGTCACTCATGTAGCCACACACTTACTCGCAAGTACACACAATCACAGACTCCCACAAGTAGGTCCAGACTTTGCAGAACAGTCTACGCCACCCCCAGGAACTCTCACCAACTCCTCCCCCACTCAGTAGACTCAGGAAATTCATTTCTAGGTGCCCACGCTCTTAGAGGCGCCTGATCTCAGAGATGACCACACCAGGGACTTCCCTGGTGGTCCAGTGGTTAAGACTCCACGTTCCCAGTGCAGGGGGATCAGTCCCTGATCCGGGAACTAGATCCTGCATGCGGCAACTAAAGATCCCTCGTGCTCTAACAAAGTCCCAGCACAGCCGAAAAAAAAAAAAAAACCAAACAAAAAAAGAGCCCCCCCCACCCCCAAAAAAGATGACACCCTTGGCCACACCCTTGTCTGCCTAAGCTTCGCCTTCTTTTCCACTTCTGCCAAGACACTTCTGCGAGATAGTGTCTCGCATTTTCTGTCTGTTGGAAAACTGCTTATGATTAGAGGCTGGGCATGACCAGCATCTGAAAGAAGTGAAAAGGCCCTTGTGAGATCAGCAGGCCCCGGGAAAGCTGGTGCAGGGCCAAAGCCCTGTTTCTCCAGCGGGCAGTGAGGCCTGTCTGCCCACTTCACTTCATCAGACCCTCACTAAGCACTGCTGTGCACAAGTGTGGCCAGGTCCTGCTTATGAAGAGAACTCACGTCTGGCAGAGGGTTCATGGATGGTTGTTCTGTCTTGGGTGATTTCCATTGTCCCGTCATCCAGAAAACATTTATTGAGATCTTTCCATACTTGATCGCGTCTTAGATTCTAGGCCAAACATCTCCTTTCCCCAGAAACACCCTCTCTCTTAAAAAAATATCTAAAGAAGACCCTTGTGCCCTTGATACTGTGCAGGAAGCTCAAAGGAGGAATCAATTGACCTCAGTTCAGGGAAGACTTTCCCAGCAAGTGATGAAGAACTCCTGGCTGGGGTCAGGTCAGGGCACAGGAAGCTCACTCCTTAGAGAAGCCTGCGGCCGGAGATGCAGGGGCCTGGAGGGAGCAGAAAGAAACACCAGGCAGAGAGCTGGGGCAGGATTCAGGGCCCTGATGGCCAGGGAGGAGGCGGAGTCTTCCTGTAGGGCAGCATTTAAGCAGGCAGTGTCCTTGGATGGGGTTGTAAAGCCCCCTCTGACTGCCTTATGTGTAACAGACTAGAGGGGCGAGCCCTGTGTCTTAGTCCATCTGAGTTGCTATCACAAAATGCCATGAATGAGGTGGCTTACAATCAACAGAAATTTCTTCCTCTCAATTCTGGGTGCTGAGAAGGCCAGGATCAAGGTGCAGACTTGGTATCTTCTTACGACCTGCTTCTCATAGACAGCTGTCCTTTTTACTCTAACCACACTTGGCAGAAGGGCAAGGAATCTCTCTGGGGTCCCGTATGTAAGGGCACTAACCCCAATCATGAGGGTGCACCCTCATGACCTAAGCACCTTCCAAAGGCCCCACCTCCTGATGCCTAATCCCACTTCCTAATCACATGGGCATTAGGATTTCAGCAAGGGGATTTTAGGGGGACACAAGGGTTCAGACCAGAGCATCTTGTGTGACCTGGATGGACATTGGTGACCTGGGGCACTGAAGTTTGCTGGAGTTCCAATGAGCTGTTATGAAACAGTGTTGGCAGTGAGGTTGTCCCCACACCCTCCTCCCTCTTTTTCTGCAGCACTCACCTCCAGAGGCTCTTCTCCATGGCCCCAGTTCCAGTCCCTGCATAACACTCTGAGTGTCCAAAGGCCCCACTGCTGAGCCCAGGGCGCATGGAGCCAGCCTTACCATGGGAGCCAGCTCACCCCTCTCGGCCCGTCCTTACCTGTGTGCAGTGACAGCCACCCTGATGAAAGTGTTTATACCAGGGAGATTGGCTGAGGCTACAGATCAGGGCACATTTGTGTGTTGTGTGGAGAGTATTTTATCAGCAGTCCTCACTGGAATCTTCTTTCCTTGATTGTGTGCCATGCTTCACCTCGTCCTTAAATCTCATCCCTTTGGAGAATTTTTGGTTGCAGCAGGTCTTTGAATTTGGGGTTCATGTTCTTGTCTGCTTTGGGGCTGTCTGTGATCTTGGACAGTGGAAGGAAGTGTTCTGAGCCTCTATAACTCAATGGTAAAATAAAGATGATACATGATACACTTTCTATGCAGGGCTGCTGTAAAGAATAAAAATATAGTGCTGTGTGTAAAATGCTTAGCACAGGACCTGTCAGGGAGTTGAGTTCAGGGACTGGCAGCTGTTATCCCAAGGGGAAGATTAAAGTAAGTCTTTAAAAATTTTTTAATTTATATGTTTACTTGATTTTTGACTGCATGGGGTCTTCATTGCTGTGTGGGGTTTTCTCCAGTTGCAGTGAGAGGGACTACTCTCTAGGTGAGTGGGCTTCGCACTGTGGTGACTTCCCTTGTGGAAGACCATGGGATCTAGAGCATCCAGGCTTCAGTGGCTGCAGCACATTGGTTCAGTGGTTGCAGCTCTCAGGCTGTAAAGCATGGGCACCATAGTTTTGGTGCACGGATTTAGTTGCCCTATGGCGTGGAATCTTCCTGGACCAGGGATCAAACTCATGTCTCCTGCATTGGCAGGCAGATTCTTAACCACTGGACCACCAGGGAAGGCCTTAAGTAATTCTTGCTAAAGATAATGAATGACTGCAAGGCAGTGACATACCCGTGATTGGGGGTGGGGGTGTATGCTCTGCCCTAGGGAATAGAATGGTGCATTGTCTGTTGAGGACTTAAAAACAGCGTGCGTGTGTGTGCTCAGTTGCTTCAGTTGTGTCTGACTCTGTGACACTGTAGACTCTAGCCTGCCAGGCTCCTCTGCCCATGGGATTCTCCAGGCAAGAATACTGGAGTGGGTTGCCATGCCCTTCTCCAGGGAATCTTCCCAACCCAGGGATCAGACCTGCATCTCCTGAGTCTCCTGCATTGCAGGCAGATTCTGTACCACTGGAGAAGCCCCTAAAAACACAATAAAAGAGGCTAAATGGCTGTCTTTACGTTAATATTGTCATGCACTGGCAGCTGTAAATAATGTCAATAATAACATATTCCTATCAGGGCAAAGCACTGATGCTGAAAGCTTGGTTTCTGTGCACTGGTGCTGAATCGAATCTCAGAGGCAGAGTTTTGGGTGAAGTAGAAAAAGGATAGCTTTATTGCTTTGCCAGGGAAAGGGGGACACAGCAGGCTGTTGCCTCAGAAAACTGCATGTCCCAACCCATGGGGATTTGGTGAGGAGTTTTATAGCAGTAGGTCAAGGGTGAGCTTGCTGATAGGATTAGGGCTCAGGTGGTGTTCTCTGGAATGAAGAATGCTAACACCTTCCAAAAGCTCTGAAGGATTGGAGAAGACTCTTGAGAGTCCCTTGAACTGCAAGGAGATCCAACCAGTCAATCCTAAAGGACATCAACCCTGAATATTCATTGGAAGGACTGATGTTGAAGCTGAAACTCCGATCCTTTGGCCACTGGATGCGAATGTTAGGTAGGTAGAATAGGGAAAAGGAGTCCAAAATGGCGGTGGCTACAAGACAAGGAAGGTCCGAGGACCACAGTGAAGACTTCAGGCAGAACCAACAGAACAAACAGCACTCCTGGCTAAGCCCAATTTGCATAGGGCAGGCCCAGGTGGAGGAAAAAACATATAAAAGGAGGAGCCAAAGCGCTTTCTCTGGGACTCTCTCTCCCGCGTGCGCGTGCTCTCTCTCTCTCTCTCTCTGTCTTTCCCCCTCATCCCTCCCCATGCACTCCTCCACTCTCTTCTCTTTGAGTCTTGGATTCTCCTGCTATCTTCTAAATAAAATGGAGCTGTAACACTGATTTGCCTAAGAGCTGTAGCATGGTTAGTCCAAGACCTGAGAGCTGTGACGCGCCGAGGGCTTTAATGTCCGTTGCTCCAAATCTTTGTTGTGTCGAGACAAAGAACCGAGGAACATACACTCGCGTGACACGAAGAACTGACTTATTGGAAAAGACTCTGATGCTGGGAAAGATTGAAGGCTGGAAGAGAAGGGGACGACAGAGGATGAGAGGGTTGGATGGCATCACCAACTCCACAGACAGGAGTTTGAGTAAACTATGGGAGTTGGTGATGAACAGGAAGGCCTGGTGTGCTGAAGTCCATGGGGTCACAAAGAGTCAGACACGACTGAGCAACTGAACTGAGCTGAACACCTTCCATTCATTGGGTTTTAGTTCTGTAAAGAGCTCGAAGACGTTGCTCTGTGTATCCCCTGAGAAGGAACCAGGACCCTCCCCCAAGGCTGCACTACTGTTTCTTGGCTGCTCTTCTCTAGTTTCTGCATTTCCTCTCTTCTCTGATTAGCAACTGTTCTAATCTGCCCTTTGCAGTTCAGGGAATATCATGGAGGCTGGAGTCTATTCCCTGCAAACCAGAAACAGGGGCCAGAAAGCCTTCCATGCCCAGGAGTCCCACAGGGCCCTGCTCGATTTTGTCGCTCCCCGTACCCATCTCTGAAAGGCCACTGCTGATGGGCATATGTGTCTGTGTATCGTTAAAGAGGAATGAATCGCACACATCGACCTCGAATTAGGAGGGAGAATTTGCCGCCTTTAAGCCTGGGTGGTTGTACCTCCACCCAGGCTCCTGGGTAAAGCATCCAAACCCACACGGATGTTGGCAACACATTTCTGCAAAGGCTGCCCACACCTTTTCTCTTCTGATACCATCGAGCACTCTGACTCAGCTCTGACACAAGTTCTAGCTCTCCAAGAAAAGCAGCAATTATGTTACTAGTATCATTGTTTTTAGAACCCAGAAATGTCACTCTTCAGTGACAGTGAGTTACTGTCGACTCACTGTCAGTGAGTTGAAATCGACTCCAGCCTCCATGACATTCCCAAGGAACCGAGAGACGCAGCAGCATACAGTGGCAACCCCAAGCATGCAACGTGACACTCACAGGTCCCTCCATTCCAGGAGTCGATTTGCCGGTAATCTGGGGACAGAAACCACTGGAGGCTTACATGGGGGTGTTGTGTTTCTCTGGGTGAGTTTTTGGCTTATACCGAGGCTGGTACCTTTAATCAATGGATCTTAAAAACCAGACAAATGGGGACTACTAAATACTACACTCCATGGGATCTCAGGAGTCGGACATGACTTAGCAACTAAACCACCACCACCACCAAATGCATTTCATGACATGCCTTAAAAAAGCTCTTCTAATTTTAAAAAGTTCTGATAAAAAAGAAAGAAACCATTCCTGCTCAAAAGTTTCCGGAATACTGAGATAAGGCTTGGTTTTCGTCCTGCCTTCTCCCTCCTCCTTTTCTGGCGAGCTCTGCCAAGGCAGGGCATTCCTAGCATTTTTGGTATTCTTCTAGTTAGAAGGGTGCTTGGGCTCATTTGGTGTGTCTACCCGGGCCCTCTGTTCTGCATCAAAGGCCGTCTCTCACACTGGGCCTTTGAAGTCAGGCAATATTTCGGTGTTGGTGGGATTTAGTGTTTGCTCATCAAAACTCTGAAGAACTCATAGCAGTGCGGATATGACTCACCGAAATCAGACCTTCCAATGTCAAGGTCAGACTCCATGTTCCTTTTATTAAGAAAAAGAAAACAAAACTTTTCTCCGCTCTAAGTTTAAACTGCTTTATTAAGGTTTCAGTGTTGGGTAAAGGACTTCTGAAACATTTGCTTAGTCATCACTTGACTTTTTCCTCCTCCGATGGGTCCTCACAGGTATGTGCAGATCCTAGACAGGATGGGGATTCTGGGAACATCTGTAACTTGCTTTCCGCTCTACATCTCTCACTCATGAATCTTCCCATCAACGTGTTCTAAGGAACCATTGCCCAAGTTTTCCAGCACCGGAGCTGATGGTAATCTTGAGATACTAAAATTTTTCCTTCAAGCATTTCAAAAGCTTTGCCTCACTGCTCCTTCTGTGTTTTTAGGCATGGGGATTTACAAGTTATCGAAAGGTGGAATTTCTACTAGGAAATTATTTTCTTTCATGTTTTAAGATTGGGACTTAAGCATCGGTAATTCCAGGATATGAAGGTCCCACTGGCCACCTTTGCCCTGATGTTTACTGCTCTCGCCTTCTCCTTCAGGGAATTTCAGAATGTTTGATCGCAACCCAGAGTAAGAAAAACATTTTGCCTTTTGGCCCAACATAACCACACACAACTAAAAGGAATCCGTTATTAAACAGTGTTTATCTTTACTTTGTATGATGTGCTTTGATGTTTTCTGAACTATTCTTTTTTTTTTTTTTTTTAAATTTCTAATCGTGACTCACTAAACTGATTTCATGATGGGCCTCAGATGACAACTGGAAAACTTTGATTTGAGGGATCAGCCTGCACCTCCAATCCAGGACAGAAAAGTGGAATAAAAACATGAGTGGGAGAGAGAAATAAAAGGGGGCTGTGGGGGCGATGGGAGGTGTGGACTAGCTTTCCTTGTTCTTCCTCCCCATCCTGGAATTTAGCTCTTGTTTGCTAGGGACACCAGTGCTTGTCTGGCTGAAAGGTGTGCCCCTGGTTGCCATTTCAAAATAGAAAAAACTAGGATTGAGGTGATAGAGTGGGGCTAACATTTTTTCATGATTTTTTTTAATAAAAATATTTAGATGGGGGCGGGAGAGAACCACACATGCAAAGAAATAACCATGGTGCCCCTCAGGTTTTCCTCTGCTTTTATTTTGCAAAGTCCAAAATAAGTGGGAGGCTAAGAAAAGATATTTATCACATGTAAGAGAGGAAAGTTCAAAAGTTAGCATCCAGCATCTATGAATCCTTCCTACAAACGATTTTCTAAAAATCCAAAGCATAACATGCAAAGGATAAGAAGAGGTGGTTCACAGAAGGGCTGTTTTGATTGTTAAATTCACTGAGACATACCAAGATCCTAGAACAAGGCCCAAGTTCAGAGAAAGGGCTCAGTAAATAATAGCTGTTGTTATTTTAAAAATATCTTTGTTGGGGCTTCCCTAGTGGTCCAGTGGCTAAGACTCACCCTCCCAATGCAGGCGGCCTGGGGTTCGATTCCTGGTCAGGGAACTAGATCCCACATGTCACAGCTGAGAGTTTGCATGTTGCAACTAAAGATCCCACAGGCCAACGAAGACAGAAGATCCTGCAACTAAGACCCAGCACAGCCACATAAATAAAAACAAGACAGAAATGTCTTTGCTGAGGTATAATTTACATAGCATAGCGTTCACTTAAGTGTCCAGCTCAACTGTTTTTAGTAGCTGTACTGAGTTGTGCAACTAGCCCATCAGTCCAGCTACAGAACCTTTCCATCCTCTCCAGACGCTTCCCGGTGTCCATTTGTCATGGTCACTTCATGTCCCCAACCCTCAGCCTCAGAAAACCGCAAACCTTTGCTCTGTCTCTACAGGTTTGCCTTTTCTGGATATCTCACAGAAATGGAACCACATATTAGGTAGTCTTTTGCATCTGTGGTGTTATTATTTTTAGTACTAGTATTATAATGTATTATTATTTAATATTAAGTACTATTATTACTTAAAAAATACTGCTGCTGCTGCTAAGTCGCTTCAGTCGTGTCCAACTCTGTGTGACCCCATAGACGGCAGCCCACCAGCCTCCCCCATCCCTGAGATTCTCCAGGCAAGAACACTACTACTTTAAAAAATCCATTCATTAGTAAACATTTAAATTAATTGAATTTTTTTTTGGGTATACTCCATAAAAAAAACCCAGTGAAGTCTATTTTCTCCAGGATGCAGTTATAATGTCACCTCTGTATAATGTTGCAAAGAGAATTTCACTATGGTACTCAGATTAAACAAAATTTTATTAAATTCTTTGGGGACTAACCAACCATGAGCTGGAATCTTCCTCTCCTGGGACCCCCGCCGGCAAGAGGGCCCGTTGTTCCCGAATTGCCGAACTTGGAACCAGCTCTTCACACCTCCGAAGAGGGGTTCTTTTTTTTTTTTTTCATATTCTTTTCCATTAGGGTCTATCACATGCTGCTGGCTGTAGTTCCCCATGCTGTGAGATAGGACCTTGTGTTTCAAGGAGGGATCGTTCACAGACATGGTGCCTTGTTTTTTGCTCCTAGAAAAGGAAGTAATTTGCTTGTCCATATTTTCTCTGTCTCTTGGTAGATACACAAATGGGATGTGAGAATGCTGTGAAGTTGGGTGGTGAGGTTTAGCTGGACTCCCTCTGAGATTATTCTTGGTCTTTACCTGTGTGGGGGCTTCCCAGGTGACACTAATGGTAAAGAACCCTCTGGCCAATACAGGAGACTCAAGAGACGCGGGTTCAATTCCTGGGGCAGGAAGATCCCTGGAGGAGGAAACGGCAACCCCTCCAGGATTCTTGCCTGGGAAATTCCATGGACAGAGGAGCCTGGCAGGCTACAGTCCATGGGGTCGAGAAGAGATGGACACGACTGAGGGACTGAGCACGCAGCTGTGTGGGTCCCTAGATGACATTTGAGAAAAGGCTCCCTTGAACCAAGAAATCTGTGTCTTCAGGTGGGGAGGGAGAGGAACTCCCTTTATGGCCAGGCTTGTCCTAGGACTGGCCCAGCACGCCCTGGCCTCTTCACCCTGACGTCTCTCCTCCTCCTCAGTTTGGTCCTTGAAGTAATCCCTGGGGCTCTACCCTGGTCCACTCATTGCTCCCTCCCGCCCCCCGCAGAAGGCTCGCAGGGTCAGAGAGCCCCTGGCAGGCAGGGCCACACCGTCTGTCCCCTTCCGGGGGTGCAGCCCCACAGAGGATGGGAGCCTCCTGGGATGCGGGCAATGCTCACGGAGTCCTTCTGGGGAAGCTGATGGTGCCGCTGATTTTGGTTTCTGCTTCAGATGAGTTAAAAAACAAAACTGTGTGTGAAGACCACGAGCTGAAACTGCACTGCCACGAGTCCAAGTTTCTCAACATCTACTCTGCGACCTACGGCAGGAGGACCCAGGAGAGGCATGTCTGCTCCTCGGAAGCCGAGCGGCTCCCCCCCTTTGGTAAGTGTCTTATGTGGGTGCTATCAGGGTGCTGTTGGGGAGACTGGGGCTCTGGTCCCCACTGGCTGGTACCCTGGCTAGAGAGAAAGTCAAGGGCAAGGGGAACCACTCACCAGGGTCTGCCTCCTTCTGCCCCCCCCCCCCACCGCTCCTTGCGTAATCAGTCTGTCTTTGAGTTAGTCTGCACCTCATCATTATTGAGTGCCTACTGTATGCAAGGCCCATTCCAGGCTTGGGAGATCATTAGTGACTGACAGTCTATCTGGAGCTGACCTTCCCGCAGTGGACAAGGATGCGACACGAAAGCAGATAATGCACGAGTGAATACATCACATTTCAGGTGCTGATAAGCATTAGGGGTACAAGCACGTGAGGAAAGGAGAGAGGGCAGGCCGGCAGGTGGGGGTTACTGCAGGGAGGCACAGGGTAAAGGGGTGATGGGCATGCTGAGCAGAGATGCGAGGAGGAGAGCTTGCAGACCCTGGGGAAGGTGTCCAGGTGGAGAGAAGAGCCTGTGCAAGGCTCTGAGCCTGTAGGCTGAAGAAGAGCTCACGAGTCATTCTGAGAAATCTGCAGTGTGGAGCCAAGACGACGTCTGAAAGGCCATCATTCAAGTGAAAGTGAAGGGGTTAGTCGCTCAACTGTGTCTGACTCTTTGCAATCCCATGGACTGTAGCCCACCAGGCTCCTCTGTCCATGGGATTCTCCAGGCGAGAATACTGGAGTGGGTTGCCATGCCCTCCCCCAGGGGATCGCCCCTCCAGGGATCGAACCCAGGTCTCCTGCATTGCAGGCAGATTCTTTACCATCTGAACCACCAGGGAAACATTCCACCCTTCAAAGTCACCTTCTATTATCATTAGGGTTCTCCAGAGAAACAGAACCAGTAGGTGGTAGATAGATAGACTGCTTTTAAAAAATTGACTCACGCAGTTGTGGGCCCTGGCAAGTTTGAATCTGCAAGGCAGGTTGGCAGTCTGAAAAAGCAGGTAAGAGTTGATGTTCAGTCTTGAGTCTGAATTCCACAGGACAGCAGACTGGAAATATGGGTAGAGTTTTGTATTTCAGCCTGGAGAAAAGTTTTTTCAGATGACCTGTCTTTGCTCTTAAAGCCTTCCATGGGTCGGTTGAGATCCACTCAGGTTATGGAGGGTGACCTGCTTTGCTCAAAGTCTGCTGATTTAATGTTAGTCATATCTTTTTAAAATTTAAATGCAGTGTTTCAGGTATACAGCAAAGTGATTCAGTTTTATACACATGTGTGCTCAGTCACTCAGTTGTGTCTGACTCTTTGGGATCCCATAGGCTGTAGCCCACCAGGCTCCTCCATCCATGGGATTCTCCAGGCAAGAATACTGGAGTGGGTTGCCATTTCCCCCTCCAGGGGATCTCCCCACCTGAGGATCAAATCTGCGTCTCTTGCGTCTCCTGCACTGGCAGGTGGATTCTTTACGTTTTGCCACCTGTTACAGATTCTTTTCCATTGTAGGTTATTACAAGATACTGAGTATAATTCCCTGTGCTGTACAGCAGGTCCTTGTGGTTTATCTATTTTAGATGTAATGCGTCTGTTAACTCCAGATCCCTAATCTATCCCATCTCTTTACTCCTGTGATAATCATAAGTTTATTCTCTATGTCTAATGTCAGTCGTATCTTAAAAATGCCTTCGAAACAACATCTAGACTGGTGTCTGACCAAACCCCTGGGCACCGTAGTCTGGCTGAAATGACACACGAAGTGAACGATCCCAGTCCCCAGTCTGCGGTGGTGAAGCAGCCTCGCCTAGACCCTCCGTGTTACCAGGGAGAACAGACTCGATTGGGAAACAGCAAAAAAGGTGCACTTCACTCATCAAATCTGAAACGAGCTCCTTGATGTGTTAAATTGCTAGAGTGGATCCCTGGATCACATGTGAAATGAAACATTAATTTTAAAAAGAAATTCATGTGTAAGTGATATCTTGGATCTGGGGGGGAGGTGGGGGAAGGAAAGAAAGTGACCTAGTCACACAGGCAGACTCTCTAGAGGGAGAACCAAAAACCAGTTCACAAGGAACACGTGTCCCATGTCTCCGAGGCCCCTCGCCCAGCATTCAGGGAAGGAAGGCCCTTGGTCGGGAGGGTGGAGGGTGTCTGAAGGGCAGCCCAGCAGACAGCAGAAGCAGCCTGAAGTGGGCATCTGGCCTCTCTTAATTAGCTCCCATTTTAACAGGTTTGGCTGCCATGTGGGTAGAGAGACACTCACGAGGGTGGCTCCCCCTGTCTGTCCATGCCTGGGGCCCCAGCAAGTGACCTGTGAGTTTGGAAACTCCAATTTCCCTCTCGTATAACATCTGCAAGCGTTCATGTCTCTACCCCGTCCTCCCTTGTTCCTGCTGCTGCGTTAGATCAAGGGACCATTGCCTGGTCATCTCAGGAGGCCCCCTGCCCCTAGACATGGCTTTCCCCCCAGGGTGGCCGGAAGCAGCCTTCTAAAGGGCCAGTCTGATCACTGACCCCTTGCACGTCCTTCAGGGGCTCCCTGTGTCCTCTAGTTTGCTTAGCTGAACAAGGCACCCCGGATAACTCGACCTCTATCTACAGAAAGGAATTACACTTCTTAACCTTGGTGTGGGGTCACTTAATATTAATCAGGGGTTCTTCTGAGCAGAAGTTGGTAGATCCACATGCTGGCTGAATGACATGTTCTGGAAGTTGCTGCCTTACATTCCTGGGAAGTTGCATTCAGGAGTTAGGTTAAAAGTGAAAAGTCATCAGCCAAAGAAAACATTAACAGACACTGTGGCTAAAAGACAGGTTCCCATGGAGAGTTCAAGGAATCCTCGGGTCAGTCGTGAATAAGCCTTGTTGACTCGGGGAAAAGTCTGTGAATGGGACACTGAGCCCTTGGCTTGGCTGGTCAGTTTTAAAAGCTTGAAGCCCTGCCCGAGTCACATCGTAAAACCCCTGCCCTCTCCCCTCACCACCCCCACAACTGCATTCATGAGCCGACACCCAGTGTCAGAGACCCACAGGCGCTGAGCTCTGCCGTGTGAACGGGTCCAGGGGAACATGAAAGGGTCCTTGAAAGTGCCCATCCATCTCACCATCTTGGGTCCCTGTCCACTCACCATCTCAAATGCCCATTGATTTTTTTTTTAACAGCAAAAGCATTTTGTATCAGAATATAGCCAATCAACAGTGTTGTGGTAGTTTCAGGGGAACAGCAGAGGGGCTCAGCCATACATGTACATGGATCCATTCTCCCCCAAACCTTCTCCCACTCAGGCTGGAAGTGCCCGTTCATCTTGTCTCCCAGCTCCCTGTGGAGGCCTCGACTCGGTGCTCGCCTTTCGGGTTAGCACCGAAGGGCGGGACTGTGCATGTATGCGGAGCCAGGAAACCTTGGCTTCCTGGGCCAATGAACTTTCTTAATCTTACTGAATGCTAAGAAATTCTCTACTCCTCGGCACAGGTAAACTGTCCATGAAGGCTTTAAACCGCACTTGGCGTGTTTGTCCCACAGAATCGTCAGTTTCCCATCTGGTGTAAGCACACTTTAATATCCCCCACTTTAGAAAGCTGGACTCCCTCTTTTGACCCCATGCCACTTCCGCTGCATCTGCAAGTCTTGTGGGCACTCCCTGCTCTCAGGATCCCAAATCCAGCCCGTTTGCTCCCAGCCCACTCTGGACTTCTCTCATCTAGATCATCTGGGCCTCCTCCCTTCTCCTTGATTCTGTTCCCTCCCTTAGCCACTTCTTTGTTAGCAGTTGGAAGGAGCTTTTCTAAGGCAACTCAGATCACAGCCCCCCACTCTGTCTTCTGTAATTAGAATAAATCCAGTCCCCAGTTGTGGTCCCGCCTCTGGAGCCCTCCACACTCATTCACACCACAGTGCCTTTGCACAAGCTCTGCCTTTGGGCTGGGATGTTCTCACCCCACATCTTTGTATGGTCAGCTTCGTTTCATCATTCGGGAGTCCGCTCGGACATCATCTCAGAGATCTTCCGAGGCACCCTGCCACCATGGCACCTCGCCCTGGTCTCCGCCTCGAGCTGTCCTTGTCTGACTGTCTTCACAGTCTGGAGTCACTTAGGTGCTTGTGGTCTCTCTGCCCAGGAGCAGGCCAGCACTGCAGAGGTGCTGTGTGTCTCTGCCATGAGGATTCCCAGCCAGCAGAGCAGGGCCTGGCCCAGAGTAGGTGCCCGAGTGAATCTTAAGCCCCATGAATGAATTAGAACCACCCCTACCCTGTTCCTAAGTGAGGCGCCTACGCTGGGCTCAGCAAGTGGATGGTTGCCGGCTTGGTATGTGGGCCTGGTGTTGTCATAGCTTCCAACCTCTCGGGAGATACTGAAAATCTGATTTTTTTTTTAAATGTAAAGTTTCCCAACTTTTAAAATACTGTGAGAGCCAAATAAAACATGCCTACAGGCCCCTCCGGTCCAAGGGCCGCCAGCGTGAGAGCTGTGCTCTCAGTTCCCAGTTATTACTGCGGCTCAGCCTTAGCGCTTTGAAGAAGGAGAAAGGGCTGTTTATTTTTGGCCCTGGAACCTGGCATGAACTTGGAATGATAGCCGCCTGAACGCCAAGTGGTCAGGGCTCGCCGTGGGCCTCTGCAAGGGGATGTTTGTGCTTTTCCTCTTGCGATATAAGCTAAAGTCTGGGGCAGTCCCGCAGGCTCGGAGTCTGGGTACCCAGTGCAGATTGGCACACGCAGTCAGGAAGCAGAGCGGAGCAAGGCTTCAGCTCTCAGTTACTCGGCAAGAGGATGAGGCGGTTACGTAGCATCACCGACTCAGTGGACGTGAACTTAAGCAAACTCTGGGAGACAGTGAAGGACAGGGAGGCCTGGCGTGCTGCAGCGTTACTAGCCACTGTGCTCCAGAGGCTATTGCAATGTAATGAAATACTCCCAAGTTTAATGGCTCAAAACAAAAACGAACAGTTAGCGCCTCACAGTTTCTGGGGGGCAGGGGTTCCAGGGTAGCCTGGTTGGGAAGTTCTTACTTAGGGTCTCGTGAGGCCTTGCGGAGCTGCAGCCAGGCTATCGGCTTGGGGTGCGGTCATCTGAGGGCTGAGCATCCAAGGAGGCTCCCTTATGTGATGCACAGGTTGGTGCTGATTGTTCATGGGTGGCCTTGGTTCTCTCAACTTGGGTCTCTTGAGCGTCCTTGCAACATGGCAGCCGGCTTCTTCCAGAGCCCGAGAGGCAGAGGAGCAAATGGAAGCCACACCCTGTCACCTCTCCAGAGTCTGCCGTCACAGAGACCAGCTGATTCCTCGAGGGAGGAGGCTACATGTGGATGTGAGTTCCGTGGAGGGCCATCCGGAAGGCTGTTGTGGGCTGAACTGTGTCCCCCTAAAATCCCCTTGTCGACGTCCTAACCCCCAGTACCTCAGAATGTGACTGTTTGAGGAGATGTGCCTTTAAAGCAGTGACTAATTTGAGGTAATATAAGGAGGGCCCTCATCCAGTGTGACCGCTGTCCTCACAGGAAGGGGAGCTCAGGACACGGGCGCACACAGGGAAGACACCGTGAGGGCGCAAGGAGAGGTCGGCCACTTGCAAGAAAGGGATCCTCAGAAGGGGCCAACCCGCAGGATAGCTCCAGCTTCCCGCCTCAGAACTGAGAGGACACAGAAGTCTATTGTTTAAGGCACCCAGTGTGTGTTCTCTGTTACTGCAGCCCCAGGAACTATAACATCACAGCTTTCAAGCAAAAAAATTAGAAAGAGCAGCAAGGCTGATGACCACGCCAGCTGTCAAAAAAGTGATGCTTTTGAACCATGGTGTTGGAGAAGACTCCTGAGAGTCCCTTGGACTGCAGGGAGATCCAACCAGTCCATTCTAAAGGAGATGAGTCCTGGGTGTTCATTGGAAGGACTGATACAGAAGCTGAAACTCCAATACTTTGGCCACCTCATGCGAAGAGCTGACTCATTTGAAAAGACCCTGATGCTGGGAAAGATTGAGGGCAGGAGAAGAAGGGGACTTCAGGGGATAAGATGGTTGGATGTCATCACCGACACAATGGACATGAGTTTGAGTAAGCTCCAGGAGTTGGTGATGGACAGGGAAGCCTGGTGCACCGCAGTACATGGGGTCTCAGAGAGTCAGACACGACTGAGCGACTGAACTGAACTGAACTGAACTGAACTGTCATACAAGTTTAAACACAGATCTGGTGTCTCTATTGAAAGCGATGATGCAAAGACATTTCTGAAAGATCTTCAGGCAAGTCAGATCCTTCAGAACTTACAGCTCCTTTTGGGATTCCCCTGGAGGTTCAGTGGTTAAGACTCTGAGCTTCCAATGCAGGGGGCACAGGTTTGATTCCTGGTCAGGGAACTAAGATCCCACGTGTCATGTGGTGCAGCCAAATTTTTTTTAAAAAAGAAAGAAGTTATGGCTCCTGTATTGGAAAAGAAACTGAAAGAAAATAGAAAAGTGGCTGATCAGCGCTGGTCTCAGAGAAACCCCAGTGGAGCAGCATCTGACACAAGAAAGGATACGCCTTCCCACAGACCTGGGCATGGACTCTGGAAGGCAGGCTTCCAGAAAGCTCCCTGGGTGTCCACCATGGCACGTCATTTCCTGCAGCAGTTATACTTTCTGGGTGGGCTCCAGGGGTGCTATTTCCTTAATAAGAGAGTGAGAAAAACCACACAGTGGGTCTCAAAGGCTGGACTAAGGCCACCCCACGGCCAAGTGTGGGCAGGCCTGGACTTTTCAGCCAAAGATCAAGGTGCCAGGGGCTCCCACTGCCAAGACAGTCTCGTAAGAGCAACCCGCCTAATTATTTAAATAAACACAGGTTGTAAAGAGCGATTAAATGCAGTTTCAGTGTGAAACGGTAGCCAAAAATATAAAAATTAAATAGTTGAGTATCTTGTTATCACATGTATTGGGGCGGAGGGTAGTTTGCCAGGCAGAGAGGTGCAAACAAAATCAGGCTGGGAGGGAAATAACCACTTAAAAAAAAAAAAAAAAGAATCCTGCCAATGGTTCAGCGCTCAGTGTCAACAAGGAAATGGTCAGAGCTACATAGGACCTGAATTACCTTGGGCCTCTTCCTAAAAATACACCGTGGGTTCTTTCACTCTCACCAAGATAAATTCTTTTGCTCCCAGGGTAACTATGAGTGCAGAAGCCTGTCTCTGCAAATCACACTGGTCACAGGACCTCCTGGGTCCAAGAGGATTGTGGTCTTGCAAATAGAGTCTTCCCCACGCTCTTCCTCTGTTAGCCTTAAGAAATATGGTCAGGCACACATCCTAAGAAAACATAAAGTTTCTGGGGCTCTCAGACATTTCTGGCAAGAGTGTGAATTGATACAACCCTTCTGAACGGCTTGGCAGCATGTATCAAAAGCTTTAATATTTTGAATACCCTTTGACAAAGCAATCTACTTCCAAGAGTTAGAAACCGTCATGCTCGTGTGCAAGTATTTGGCTCTAAGGATGTTTCACGCACAATTCTTTATGGCATTAAACAATGGAAACCATCGGAACATCTACCAATAGGGTATTGTAAATAGAGCTGGCACATTTATAAAGTGAGAAACTATACAACTCTTTAAAATGATGCTTCTGTTAAAAAATTTTCATAAATATGCTAATAAATGAGGAAAAGCAGCATACAGAGTCATATGTATATGATCCATTGAGGGGGAAGGATATTTAAATATAGAAAAGTGACTAGAAGGATGCTCTTTAAAGGTTAGCCATTGTTTTTCTTGATTATGGAATTTACTGAGGATTTTTATTTTCCTGGTTTAGCAGTACTTGTGGTTTTCAAGTTTTCGGCTATAAACATGTATTTGAAACAGAAAAAAATAGTAGCTTACAGAAAAAACAATAATAGTTGTTGGACTTCCAGGAATAACTTCATAATTCTTTTGTTACTTCTTTTCAATATAGGTGGCTTATACGGAAGTCATACAGCTCATTCTCAATCTTGAGATGTAGGGTTTTTTCCAATTGATAAATGTGCTAATAATAGATACATTTCCAATTGATAAATGTCCAAATAATAATAAGGCTCCTAAAGACAGCAAAAATATTCATAATCAACCCTGTGCACCCACAAAGCAATGAAAAATAGTAAAAAAAAAAAAAATGAACTACAGGGGACTGCTGCTGCTGCTGCTGCTGCTGCTGCTAAGTCACTTCAGTCGTGTCCGACTCTGTGCAACCCCATAGACAGCAGCCCACCAGGCTCCTCCGTCCATGGGATTCTCCAGGCAAGAACACTGGAGCGGGTTGCCATTTCCTTCTCCAATGCAGGACAATGAAAAGTGAGAGTGAAATCGCTCAGTCGTGTCTGAATCTTAGCAACCCCATGGACTGCAGCCCACCAGGCTCCTCCGTCCATGGGACTTTCCAGGCAAGAGTACTAGGGAGATAAATTAGGAGTTTGGGATTAACAGATACACACTACTATACATAAAGCAGGTAAGCAACAAGGACCTACTGTGTAGCACAGAAAACTACATTCAGTGTCTTGTAATAACCTGTAATGGCAAAGGATCTGAAAAAGAACATATATGTATAACTGAATCGCTTTGCTATACCCTTGAAACTAACGCAACATTGTAAATTAATCCTACTTCAATAAAAAATTTTAAGTAAACGGGAAGAAAATTCAAGGATATATCTTTACTCCTAGATAAACTTCCCATAGCTCCTGGGGCAAATTGAGGTATACAAAAGGATCATTTATCATTACATTTGCAGAAAAATTTACATTTCTGAAAAAAATTACCCCAGAGACACTCATATTGAAAATCTGTCTTCTATCCAGATATGAATTTTGTTTTTCTTTTTAAGAAAGTTCATTTTGTACGCTTTCATTTCAAACCAATGTAAACTCACAAAAACTTGGAAAGTATCTTAAAATCAATAGGGGGGAAGAAATTCTTTCTCATCAGCCAAAAATAGCCCCCTGAAAATCTTAGTGATTCTCCTTCCAGTATTTGTGTGTGTAGTATATAGTATATCTCATCATTCCATATGCCTGTTTTCACTTGAAAGAACCAAAGAAGGCATTTAGTTCAGACTATAAATTATCTAAGTCCCAAAGGCCTTTTGTAGAAGTACCGCTTTCCCATCTGAGGTAGTGGCCCGATGTCAGTCACGGTAACTGACGAACACCGGATGCTGCCACTGGGCCCTCTAAATGTAACCTTCGTGCAGTACTCATGCCAGCCAGTAAATCAGCACTGCTCTCCGTATGGTCACTGTCCCGCTGAGGAAACAGGCTCAGCGAGGGAGCTCATTCAACCTCAGCGACAGCTGGTGAGAGCAGTTCACATTTATGTGCGCTTTGACTCCTACAGTTGCTTTGCACAAGTCTCACAGAAAGACGGTAAAAATGATGTTCCTCTAGCTCTGGGGGAGGAACACAGAGTCTCAGGGAGTTGAACAGATAGTAGGTTCTGGGCAAACAGCAGAGAAACCCCAGAGCCCTCCAGGAGCTCCCCATCCATTGACAGATCCAGGCACAAAAGCGGCTAAGGGAACACAACTCGACTCACAGGGAGCGCCCACTGCAGACCCAGCTCCATGCAGCAGCCCGCTCGGTGGGGCAGCCCGTGTCCTGGAAACCCCTACCCTCGCCCCTCAGGCTCGGGGCTGGTAGCCTCTCTCTGCTGTTCCTCCTCAGGGCCCTGCACCATCCTTTGAGGGGTTCATATCCCATTCACGCCTTTGTAAAGTCTCTTTATCAAGCCCACTTTACGTGGTCTGATTTGAGCCCTGGGTGGGCTGCCAGAACACTGTTCAGGCTGTTAGTCTTTACTCTTCACAGAGACATGCTTGATGCTCTGGCACTTCAAAACCTCTCCTTCCATCCTCAATGGCTGCCTGACTTGCTCAGTTTACTTCTCTGTCATTTATGAGAACCCCACCAAATTTAGCCCAGCAAGATGCGTCCTTTAGACTGAAGTATTCAGACGCAGTCAGAAAACAGGTGCAAGTTGCCAAGTAGAACTGACCCAGGGGCCAACAAGAGGATGACAGCTTCCAACGGCCCCTCCAGGCAGCTTTTCTCAGCGTAGATTCGAACTCATGGGTCACCCTCCCAGAACACATTCCAAAGCCAGGTGTATGGGATGTTTGCATTTCCTGGTGTCCAGGCCAGTCCACCGGTCCATTCATTGAATTCATCATTGTTGGCTGCCTACCGTGTGCCATGCACTCCAGTGATCAGGCATTGTGGGATTGGACTTGGCAAATAAACCAGAACCTTCATGAAGATATTCAGATCAAGTGCCTTCATAATAATGTTCCTCATCATTTGTTGAGGTATACATATTACATACTTTTAGGTATATAACATGGAGAAGGAAATGGCAACCCACTCCAGTGTTCTTGCCTGGAAAATCCAACGGACAGAGGAGCCTGGTGGGCTACAGTCCATGGGGTAACAAAAGAGTTGGACATGACTTAGCAACTAAACCAAACAAGCTATGTTGCAAAAATATGTACATATATATTCATATATATGCCCATATATATACACACACACATTTATACATATATGTTTATATGGTCCATATAAGCATGCTCCATATATTATTATATGTGAGAATATAAAATAAACACATATAAATAAATATATCTAATTTATATGTTTCATATATGTGTGTATGTATTTATTTAATAATTTCCTTAAGATCATTGTCTTCCCACCTCTCTGGTGTTTACCACAGATTCCTGCTTTCAACTGGACTCTTACGGATCTCTAAAATATTAATATAAGAGGGAGAGATGGAACTTCTCTGAGATGTGAGCTTCCCCACCTTTATCTAGCTGCATATTGTTATATAAACAACTTATGATACTAATAATATATCATATTCTTTGTATATTTTCTATGAAATATAAGATGTATAATCAACAACCTATCTCATGAGACACACGAGTGAAACACAGCCTCAGCAGAATGCTTGCTGTTACCGTAACTGAGCTGAACTTTGCAGGGTCTCTAGAATTCTCTCCCTCTCTGTTCCCTGCTGTTCAAGCCCTTAATTCCTCCCAACAGGTATGATTAAAATTGCTTCCAAACCAGTCTCCCTCCCTTTGGTTCCTTGTCTCTCCCAGGGCACCCAATAGCGATGTCCCCAAAGGACGCAAGCATCAGGGTGTTTCTTGGGGCCCCTGGTACTTGCAGAATAGAGCTCAAAGTCTCTAGCTCAGCTTTCAGAAGAAGTTGGACCTTGCTCTCTTTTACTTTTCCTCATTGAGTATTGCAACTTACCTGCCCGCACCTGCTATTCCAGCTCAGGCTCAGCCCTTAGACGCCCGCTAAGTGCTTCTGGCTCACTGACTTTGGTGTTTATACCTTTCTCTCTTGGCCTGCCGGTACCCTGGTCATGCCCCTTCTCCAAGGACCAAGCCCCCTCCTCCGTAAGGCCTGTCTTGGCCACTCTGGTCCCCAGCAATCTCTGCCTCCTCCGACCCCGTCACGTCCTGTCTAAACCATCACTGCTGGTACTCACCCTGTTTCACGTTGCTAGACGGCAGGTCACCTGAATGGGCTCTGTCTTCCAGCCCCATCGCACATCCTGTGGACTCACGGCGGGCTTCTCTCGGTTGTTTTCTTTGGACTGCACATGACGCAGTGCCTCATTCTCCATACGTGTTCAGTTAATATTTAGTAACGGTGAAGATCTTGTGCCAGAGTGCCGAAAAAGCTGGCCAAATGTTTCTTCATCCATCTGCCCGTTCATTCATTCATCAGCTATTGGATTTCCACAGCTGGTCAGGCCGGAAAAATTAGATGATGAACAAAATAGAAATAGCCCCTGTCCTCACAGTGCTTATGTTCACATAGGAGAGAAGGATTCTCAAAATCAACCAATAACTAAACTGTTTCAAAGAGCAGTAACCAATAACTAAACTAAAGAAGTAAAGGAAAGAGTCTTTATTCAGTGTTTTACACGTTTTGCCTGCTGTGTATGCAAGACCAGTTACATGACTGGGCAGAGGCAGTGTAAAATGCAGATGTAGGCCCCCTTGTTCAAAAATGTATAAGGATTTCTGATGGGCTCATTTGTAGAGACGTGGGTGCACGTAGAGTCTGTCATACAGAGTGAAGTCAAAAAGAGAAAAACAGATATCGCATATTAATGCATATATACAGAATCAAGAAAAATGGTACAGATGAACTTATTTGCAGGGCAGAAATAGAGACATGGATGCAGAGAACTGAAGTGTGGACACAGCCGGGGGAAACGAGAGGGGCAGTGAACTGGAAGAGGAGCATTGACAGATGCACGCTGCTGTGTGTACAACAGTTGATGGGAAGCTGCCACAGCACGGGAACTCAATCATGTGCTCGGTGGTGGCCTAGAAGGCTGGGATGGGGGTGTGGCTGAGTGGAGCGCTCAAGAGGGAAGGGGTGGGTGTATACCTGTAGCTGATTCACGGTGTTGTACGGCAGAAACTAACACAGCATTATGTAAAGCAATTATATTCCAATAAAAACTAAAAAGAAAACAAAATTTTAGTAAATCGCTAATATTATAATATATAACACAATATGATATATAGATAGGTTTTCAGACCATGACAGCAGAGTATTAGAGTAAGCTGATTAAGCCCTTCCAGCACTGCCTGTATAGTTATTCAGCCTTCTGTGGGGTGCTTTAATGAGACGGAAAATAATCGAATAATCACAGCTGATCTCCATGAACTGTGAAGTCCGGCTCAGAAAATAACCGAAGCCATACATGGATTCTAACCTAAAAGTTTTTGATGTCTCCTGCCTCTCAGATTGTCTGTCTTACTCGGCTCTGCACGTGTTATCCAGGAGATGTTACGGGAAGCAGAGGTGCAAAGTCCTCGTCAACAACCACCATTTCGGAAGCCCCTGTCTGCCAGGAGTGAAAAAATATCTCTCAGTCTTCTACGCGTGTGGTAAGGATACACCCTCCGCCAGCCGTTTGGAGATTTTGCCTCCTGGGGAGGCGGTGGTCGTGTGAACAGAAGGAGGTTTGGAGCAACAAGTCATGGCATCTGCCCAACACACCCTGACACTGTGTTGTCTTCTCTCACACTCATGAGGCTTCCTCCTGTCTTTTATCCTCGTTTATAATGTCCATGTCATAAGCGATAGAATTTTCTTGGGTCAAAGGTGCTTTTAGCTGGACTTCCCTGTGGTTCAGTGGTTAGGACTCTGCCCTTCCACTGCAGGGGACATGGGTTCGATCCCTAGTAGGGAAACTAAGATCCTGCATGCCACATGGCCAAAAAAAAAAGAAAAGTGATTTTAGTAATCAGATTGGCAGCAAGAGGGGAGGGAAGGAGAAGAATAAGGAAACGGGATAAAGCGGATGTCACTGAGAAGAACGATTTTAATCTGAGTTCTCAGGAGGCTCTAGAATTTATAGATATGTCATGTAAGTTCACGGAGTATTGCTTGACTCCTAGTTAATCTTCCAGTCTTGCGTTTGGGCCCTAAAATGACTAATTCTCAGGATTGCCAATAGCCATTTTATTGATGTATCCCTGGGGTTAAGCCAACAGATCAAATGCTTACCTACAGCCTTTAAATATGTTACATGACAGCCTTACTTTTTTTTCCTAGTGTCTTCCAATCATAAAATGAAATTCTTGGTTCAATTGATTCCAATTTTATAAAGCGACATTTATAAATCAAGTGTTAATTACCCCCCGAGGGCACCATGGATTTCTAGTTTGTAATCCTGACACGTGGACTGCTGAGGGGTTTTTGTTTTTGTTTTTGTTTTCAAATAAGTATAGAAGCAAAGGAAAAGCAAAGAACGTCATAACTGAAGAACCCAATACTTGTGCTCATGGAAACCTCTTTCTCCCTGCCAGGTACCCCTAGCCTTCTCTTCTTCTTCTTTTTTTAAACAGCTTTATTGAGCTATAAATCACAAACTATACAGTTGACCCCTTAATCATACAAATCAGTGGTCTCAATAGAGTCACAGGATTGTGCAACTCCCATTGCAATTAACTTAAGAACATTCTTGGAAATTCCCCAGCAGTCCAGTGGTTAAGATTCCAAGCTTCTACTGAAGGGGTAGAAGTTCGATCCCTGGTCAGGGAACTAAGATCACATATGCACAGTCAGTAAAATAAATGAAAATTTTTAAAAATTTAAGAACAGTCTCATCACATCCCAAAGAAACCCTGGACCCTTTAGCAGTCCTCCCCCAATCCACCCCTCGCCCCCTAGTCCCACCTCAAGCAACCACCACTTCCGATCTTATGGATTTACCTCTTCTGGACATTTCATATGAATGGAGTTGGACAATGTGTGATTCTCTGTGACTGGCTTCTTTACCTAGTATGTCCTCAGGGTGCATCTATGGTGGAGTACATGCCAGTACATCATTCCTTTTTACAGCTCAATAATATTTTGTTGCAACCACAGCATTTTATATCCTGAGCTAAATATGTCCTCTGCAATATCAGAGCTGGAATAGGTACAGTGAAGTAACTACAGAAATACAGCCCCAAAATAATAGCGCCCACATTCACGTTCCAGGAGGCACGGTTTGATTTGCCTTCCAGTCTTTACTGGTTGCCGTGTGAAGCAGCTCTGGGTAGCCTGGAACCTATTCTGGTTGAGTTTCCTCAAGAAACTCAAGAAGTCACATGTGTGTTCTAAATCGCTTCAGTCGTGTCCGACTCTGTGTGACCCCGTGGACTGCAGCCTTGCCAGGCTCCTCTGTCCATGGGATTCTCCAAGGCAAGAATGCTGGAGTGGGTTGCTGTGCCCTCCTCCAGGGGATCTTCCGCACTCAGGGATGGAGCCTGCGTCTCTTTGTCTCCTGCATTAGCAGGCAGGTTCTTTACCACTAGCGCCACCTGGGAAACCCCAAAAAGCTGCACAGATCAGTCTGAAGTTCCAGTAACTGCAGGTCTCTCTAGCTGAGCGTGGAAGGAAGGGCAGGACGGTAACCTGCAAGTAAGGTGGGTTTCCTGATGTGCCTTCATGGGCGAGGCGAGGGCCGTGCCCAGGCTGAGGCTCCTTTTAGCTAAGACAGGGTGGGCTTTCAGGACCTGAGGAGTCACACGTCCCAGCCCAAGCTTCCTCTCCTTCATTCACTCGTTCAGCACGTTGTTGGTATGTTTTAGTTAAAAAAGAAAAGACGCCGTTATGAATTATCAGTGGAGGAAGAGAGATGCGCTTAATGGCTCAGTTGTGTCGGGCTCTTTGTGACCCCATGGACTGTAGCCTGCCAGGCTCCTCTGTCCATGGATTCTCCAGGCAAGAAGTGGGTTCCCATGCCTTCCTCCAGGGGAAAGGATTGAACCCAGGTCTCCCACATAGCAGGCAGATTCTTTACCATCTGAGCCATGAGGGAAGCCCTGGGGGAAGAGAGATGAGCATTAAACAAATCACCAGAGAAATCTGTCTTTACCCACTGTGATGAATGATGATGCTTCAGCAAAGGGCAGGATGGGACTTCCCTGGTGGTCCAGTGGCTAGGACTCAGCTCCCAGTGCGGGGGCCCCGAGGTTAGACCTCTGGTCAGGGAGAATCCACATGCCGCAAGTAAGACCCAGTGCAGCCAAATAAGTTTGTTTGTTTGTTTTAAGGAAAGGCCAGGATGCTGTGCAGAAGGATAATGGTAGAGGGGCCTTTTAGTTTGCGGGGAAGGTTGAGAAATCTTCCACAGAGAACCTTCCTTGGGGGTGAATTTGCCCCTGTGCTCTGAGGGGTAGGGAGGCGTGAGCGGGCAGATGCTGAGTGGGAGAGGAGGGGTGAGTGGGTGAGGACAGAGGTGGGTAAGATGGTACAGGAGGGGGCCAGGATCAGGTCCTGTGAGGCCTGGGAGGAGGTGCCAGTGGGAGACTCGTTCGGTGATGATGTTTAGAGTCTTAAAGGACTGCTCCAGCTGAAAGGTAGAGGGTGGGCTGGATGGGATGGACGCAGAGACCAGTTCGACTGGAAGCCGGCTGGAAGACATGGCAAACATTGGGTGGATTGGAGAGGTTTGGGAAAGTAGGAAGATAATTTGAGACGCTGGAGGCACCTGGCCTATTTGGAAAGATTGGGGTCCAGAGAAGGTGGCGAGGGCCAGAGGACATGTCCTTTCTCACCATGGGGGTGGGAGCAGACACTCTGGAAATGGATGGAGGGACGGCTTGGAGTTCCAACTGCGTGGCTTTCGTCTTCTCAAAAGAAGTGTGAGCCGGGGTGGTCGGCTGTGAGGATGGGGCAGCGGGGAGGGGAGAGGGGATAGAGGAGATCAAAGTCTGAAGTGAGGGCTGTGGGGGCCGGAGGACAGGCTGACTTCAGGAAGGATGGTGGTGATGCGAGCTGGGTGTGCCGAGGGCCTGCGGGGTTAGTGGTCCAAGTTCTCGGGGACGCTGGTTGGTGGGTACGTCCAGCCGGATGCATGAGGGCTGGCGGGGGAACAAGGGCTCCTCGGATGAGGTCAGAGGATGGCAGGGGAGGCATCTGAGTGAGTTCATTGGAGGATAGGAGGCCGAGGTCAGAGAGGGGGCTTTGCTTCTTGGTTTCAGATGTGGGACCATGGACAGTTCCCCCCTTGTCTTCCCTGTGGTTCTCCAGGAGTTATTCTAAAGGGGAGGGGGTGACTCTCACTCTCTGAGCAACTCAGGCTCCCCAACCTCTCCTCCCTGCTCCCCCATCCAAACAGATGCCTTCTCAGGCAACTTCTCATCACTTCTAATCACCTTCAAAGTGGTTGACATTTTAAAATCATTTTTCCCCTTGACGGATGGGTTGTCACTGTGAAACTCGAATCATTAGAAAGTGATTTGCAATGTCTGTGTATTTTTTTTAGATCACCGAATGGGGCATGGAATGGGGGCATTTTATGTTTAAAAAAAAAACATATTCCCACTAATGTGGAAGTTCGTACAGAAAAGAAGGAAGTCAGGAATTAATTTCTAAGCGGATCTGTCTTACTTCTTTGGATATGAGCGAAGAAACCGATTTGAGCTGGTTTAAGCCCGAAGTGAGTTGGTTGGGGAGGTAGCCTATGGGTAGAAAGCCATCTTCAGAAGCCAGACCAGGAAAGAAAGCCTCAGGGCGGGACTAAACTGGAACTTCGCGAGCATGGAGTCTCTCTGTCTGTCTGTCTCTCTGCTTCTTTCTCTCCCCTCTACGGCTTTTCTCTGAGCCTGGGCTAGATGGCATACAGTCATCCCCACAACCCAGGCGATTCTTACGTTACACTTTTCTGTCCTAACAATTTATAAAGACTACCAATCTGGCAACTTCCTTCCAAATTCCTACCAGAGAGCTGTTTCTTTGGCTGGACTGGGGTCAGGTAGCCCCCTCCTGTGATCTGCCTTGGCCAGAGACCATGTGACATGATATGATTATAAACTTGGCTGCCAGAGAGCGGCCCAGCCAACCTCCCACCCTAAACAAGATGCTCTTACATAAGAGCCTCAGGGAAGTGAAGGAAAGTCGCTCAGTCACGTCTGACTCTTTGTGACCCCAGGGACTATACAGTCCATGGAATTCTCCAGGCCAGAATCCTGGAGTGGGTAGTCTTTCCTTTCTCCAGGGGATCTTCCCAACCCAGGGATGTAACCCAGGTCTCCCACATGGCAGGCGGATCCTTTACCAGTGGAGCCACCAAGGAAGCCCAAGAATACTGGAGTGGGTAGCTATCCCTTCTCCAGAGGATCTTCCTGACCCAGGAATCGAACCAGGGGTCTCCTGCATTGCAGGCGGATTCTTTACCCACTGAGCTATCAGGGCCAGGAAGGTCCACCCCACTGATGTCTGTTCCAATACCCGGCTTCTAACTGTGGTCTCCACTGGGGCTTTGCGGTCCTGCCCAGCAATCTTGAGGTGCCCACCCAGTACCCCACCCCTTGGGTTGGGGTGTGGGTGAGCACTGTGTTCCTTGCCCTCATGGGATGGAATGTGGTGATTCCAGACCCCGGTGATGTAGCAGACCAGGAGGGCTTCCCAGGGGAGTGGGTCAAGTGAGACCAGGTGAGTAAGAGTCAGCAAGGTGAAGGGCAGGCAAATACTGGGAGGTGAGCACAGGGCTGAGGGCCCTCGGAGATGGGAGACTGAGGATTGGCTTGTAGCTGAGGGCACCTGGTGGCTGAGACAGTAAAAGAATCCGCCTGCAGTGCAGGAGACCTGAGTTCAATCCCTGGGTTGGGAAGATCCCCTGGAGAAGGCAGTGATAACCCTCTCCAGCATTCTTGCTTGGGAAAATCCCACGGACAGAGGAGCCTGGTAGGCTACAGTCCAGGGGTCACAGAGAGCTGGACATGACTTAGCAACTTAACACTAAGGGCAGAGGGGAGCCTTTGGAGGGTTTTTTCTGGGAACGTAAGTAATTTGCATTTTAATAAGAACATGCCTCCTATTTTTTGGCTTTAGTTAATCCTGCTTCTCCCTCCCTCACTGCTCCTTGGCTGGGCTAGAGTTTCAGCCTCTCCGTGTACCCTCAGGGGGGTGATCCAGGGTGCAGGCCTTTTGCTCTTTGAACTGTAGGCGGCGGGTCTGGCTGATGTCAGACCCTTGGTCATAGATTGTGCTGGGAGGTGTTTTGCTTGAGCACTCTTTTGCTTTGCTTTGCTTGAGCACTCTTCTTTAATGCATGAGGTCCTGGCTCTCAGTTTTTATCCAATTTAGTTATTAGCCACACTTCTTGGGTGGGATTAGGTTTTAGACTTTCTTCCTAATAGGAGGAGGCAGACCCAGAGAACTTGATCAGCTTTTCCCCTCTCCTTCTCGGAGAGGACTTCTCCCTGGGCCCAAAGCCAGTGATCCTGAGGGTCACTGAGAAAGAGGAACATCCTGCATCCCTGCCCTGACAGTTTCTGAGAGGGACAGGAAACATGCGGACCTCATGAGGAGTCTGCGGCTCCTCCCAGGAGGTGGGCACCAAGAGGATGTGGGGACAAGAAGGATGGTGGTGCCAGAATGCGGGGTACCTCCTTCAGTAGGTGCTGGCATTGGGGGACAGGAGGGATAGAAAGTGCCGGGACTGAGGACAGGAGGAATGGGTGGTGCAGGTTTGGGACAGGCAGGATGAGGGGATGCCAGGATTCGGAGATGCCCGTGCAACGTGGGTGCCTAGTGAAAAACAACAACAGTAAAGCAGAGGTCTCTTTTGTCTCTGATGTGAAAAATTACTTGGGGCTCTCATTTCAACCCGTGGAGGCTTCTTTATTAAAGCTGCTCTGGTCCAGGCTTGACACAGACTCATTCAGGGAGAAAATAAATTTGGGAAGGGGGCCTGCCTAAATTTAGCAAACCATTGGAGCCCATTAGAGTCGTCATCTCTGGTTTTATGTAACAGACTTGAGAGGGACGATCTGAGTGGGAATCACTTTGTGTCTTGGTGGTGGTGGTTGTTCAGTCACGCAGTCGTGTCCAACTCTTTGGGACCCCGTGGACTGCAGCACGCCAGGCCTCCCTGTCCTTCACCATCTCCAGAGCTTGCTCACACTCACTGGGTCAGTGATGCCATCCAACCGTCTCATCCTCTCCTTTATCCAGTTGCCAGAGGCTGAATGTCCCCGTGTCACAGAAGAGAGCAAGGGCATGTATGAGTGAGACTAGGAATTGAAGCGTCACTCTTGACTAGGTGATCGTGCGTCTCTGAGCCCCAGTTTCCCATCTGCAGGGATGGGGGTGTTACACATCTTCGCTAAGAGGACTGCACGAGAGGCGTGATTTAAATGCTGAGCACAGGAGCCCACGCTCAGTGGGAGCTCCATGAAAAGTGGTTTGCTGGCTCCCCGAGTCGTTCAGACAGTAAAGACTTCACCTGCAATACAGGAAACCCAGGTTTGATCCCTGGGTCTGGAAGATCCCCTGGAGGAGGGCATGGCAACTCACTCCAGTATTCTTGCCTGGAGAATTCCATGGGCGGAGGAGCCCGGTGGGCTGCAGTCCATGGGGTTACAAAGAGTCAGACAGGACTGAGCAACTAACACTTTTTACCTCAAATGGAGATGGGTTTGTGGGGTGGTAGTAATTCACACCCAGTGTCTGTCCTTATTCTGAATCAGTTTGAAACAGGACATACGAGAATCTGACAGGTGTGTTCATAACTGTTGTTATTTTAAAGGTCCGAAAAGATTCTCCCACCGTGAGAGCCATTTTCCAGCAGTAAATGGGCAAGTTCCCTGTAGCTATAGCATGTGGAAAAAGTGAAAGTCGCTCAGTCATGTCTGACTCTTTGTGACCCCATAGACTATACAGTCCATGAAGTTCTCCAGGCTAGAATACTGGAGTGGGTGGCCTTTCCCTTCTCCAGGGGATCTTCCCAACCCAGGGATCGTACCCAGGTCTCCCACATTACAAGCGGATTCTTTACCAGCTGAGCCACAAGGGAAGCCCAATCTATAGCATACACAGGCAATTCACGTTTTATTCTGCAAAACTCATCCCACAATGTCCTTCATTTCTGAGCAGTCCATCTTTCCTGCATTGAAAAGCCTCTGGCATTTTCAGGGATCCCAGCTCTCCTCCTACTGTATCTTGAGAACAAGCCAAGAGATGAGACATGGGAAAGAAGCACCACTCCGCAGAGAAAGCTCACGCCTGCCGAGGGATCAGGGTGCAGAAGTGATGGAGAGCCTGTTTCATCAGAAAGCACCCGGGGCAGCACAGCTCAGCTCTCCGGGGTACCACCAGGGGTCCTGGGACCAGCAGTGGGCTTGTTGGCCAAGGGGCATTCCTGGGGAAGGGCTGGGCAGTGTCCACCACCTCCAGTAATGTCACCGTGCCACCCTGAAAAGTGACCCCTGCTGCTGACGCTCACAAAGGCACCAGGTCCTCCTGCTCGTGGAATATTCACAATGTAGGAACGTCCTGGGACATCCCCCAGAAGACTTCTGTTAAGCACGTTGAGAAAGGAAATGAGGTTTTCTTGCTGCTAGAAATGTCTTACCAGCGCTTTTGCAAAAAAAAAAAAAAAAAAAAATCAGCACAGTTGAACTTGCCCAGTTTGTATTGGCTTCATTTCTATTTCCCGTTGCCACTTCTCCCAGATCCCAGCTGGGCTGAAGAACAAATAAAAATAAACAGTTTTCTGCAGCAAAAACACTTGGCTCCCTCTCCCTTTTCCCAGCTGGGCTGCAGTGTGGGGGTCTTCAGAACTTGTGCTTTGCCCTCCTGTTTTGACTCCTGCCACCATCACGTCTGCCTTGCCTGGAGGGTCTTGAGATCTGGATAGTTTATTCTTAGGGTCAATTTGGCAGACTCTTGAACCACCTTCCATAGGAGTCTATTACACTGCCCTCTCTCTTTATCTTTTGGTAATCCTTTCTAACAATACAGAGAGCTGCCATTCTAGCACAGAGCCTTCGAATTCTCCGTAGGCTTATTAAGAAAGAGATGAGTTAAGAGCTGTGGGCAGAAAGCAGAATTGCAGCTGGGAGAGGTCAGTGGTGGGTTTTGAGTTAGTTCCATTCATTTTGTTTCACTGTATCTCAGGGAAGTTGATGTTCAGCATTAATGCTCTTGAGGTGTGATTTACATACCTTAAAATTCACCCAGTTCATGTAGAAACAATTCAGTGATTTCTGGTAAACATTCAGAGCTTTTCAGCCTTAACCAGGCTTCCCAGATGGCTCAGTGGTAAAGAATTCGCCTGCCAAGGTAGGAGACCCCTGGGTCAGAAAGATCCCACAAAGAAGGAAATGACAACCCACTCCAGCATTCTTACCTGGGAAATCCCATGGACGGAGGGGCCTGGGGCCACAAAGAGTCGGACACGACTGAGCATTTACACAAGTGCAGCTTTCACCACACTCCAATTTTAAAACATATCCATGATCCCCCAAAGTTCCCTCGTGGGCACATGTGGTCAGTCCCATCCCCACCTCGGTCTTGTATATGCTCAGTCGCTCAGTCCTGTCCTACTCTTTTGCAACTCCCTGGCCTGTAGCTCGCCAGGCTCTTTTGTCCATGAGATTCTCCAGGCAAGAATACTGGAGTGGGTTGCCATTTCCTCCTCCAGGAGATCTTCCCGACCCGGGGATGGAGCCTGTGTTTTCCTTGTCTCCTGCAGTACAGGCAGAGTCTTACCACTGAGTCAGTGGGAACTACTAATTTACTTTTTGTCTCTATACACTTGACTTTATCTGGAGACTTTATATGAATGGAATCATACCGTATGTGGTCTTGTGTCTGGCTTCTTTCACTGAGCGTAATGTTTTTGAGATTTATCCATGTTGTAGCAGTCGGCCTTCTGTATCTGTGGGTTCCACATCCATGGATTCAACCAACCACAGAACTGAACATATTTGAAAAAAAATTCCTGGAAATTCCAAAAAGCAAAACTTGAATTTACTCCACATTGACAACTATTTACAATAATACATTTACATTGTATTTGTGACTATTTACATTGTATTAACTATTATCAACATTCAGAAAACTAAGATCATGGCCATCTGGTCCCATCACTTCATGGAAAATAGATGGGGAAACAGTGGAAACAGTGTCAGACTTTATTTTTGGGGGCTCCAAAATCACTGCAGATGGTGATTGCAGCCATAAAATTAAAAGACGCTTACTCCTTGGAAGGAAAGTTATGACCAACCTAGACAGCATATTAAAAAGCAGAGACATTACTTTGCCAACAAAGGTCCGTCTAGCCTTGACTAGTCAAGGCTATGGTTTTTCCAGTGGTCATGTGTGGATGTGAGAGTTGGACTGTGAAGAAAGCTGAGCGCTGAAGAATTGATGCTTTTGAACTGTGGTGTTGGAGAAGACTCTTGAGAGTCCCTAGGACTGCAAGGAGATCCAACCAGTCCATTCTAAAGGAGATCAGTCCTGGGTGTTCATTGGAAGGACTGATGCTGAAGCTGAAACTCCAATACTTTGGCCACCTCATGCGAAGAGTTGACTCATTGGAAAAAACCCTGATGTTGGGAGGGATTGGGGACAGGAGAAGAAGAAGGGGACAACAGAGGATGAGATGGCTGGATGGCATTACCGACTCGATGGACGTGAGTTTGGGTGGACTCCGGGAGTTGGTGATGGACAGGGAGGCCTGGCATGCTTCGGGTTCATGGGGTCGCAAAGAGTCGGACACAACTGAGCGACTTCACTTTCACTTATGACTATTTACATTGTATTAAGTATTGTCAGTAACCTAGAGATGGTTTAAAGTATATAATAGGATATTGGGTGGGTTGCATACAAATCAGATGCCATTTTATATGAGGGAATTGAGTGCCTGTGTGTTCTGGTATCCAAGGTGGGTCCTGGAAGCAAACCAAGAAGACCCCAGTGATTGGATGCCACTCCTTGCTATTGCTAAATATATTCTATTGGATAGATATACCATATCGCTAAGTCTTGTCTGGCTCATTTGTAACCCCTTGGACTATAGCCCACCAGGTTCCTCTGTCCATGGGATTTCCCAGGCGAGAATACTGGAGTGGGTTGCCATTTCCTTCTCCAGGGGATCCTCCCGAAGGCAGGGATCGAACCTGCAGCTCTTACATTTCATTCTTCCCCACTGAGCCACCAGGGTAGCCAACTAAATATTGTTCTATGGGATAGATGTACCATATCTTCTTTATTTGTTCTCCATGTTTTTGTTTTTTTTTTTAATACTGCAAGATAGACCTTTCTGGGACATATGATGATCGTATGGGTACCACTGGTGTATCTGTGTGAGTGTGTTGGACAAGCAGAGTGAATGATATATGTACTGATTAGAAAATTGATCTTTTTAATCTTATCTACAGGACATTTTAAAGATCTGTTTAAGTGTCCAAAGTATCTAAAATATCTCTTTTTGGTTTTCAGTTCCCAAGAATATACTCACCGCAATTGACCCATCAGTTGCTAATCTAAAACCTTCTGTGAAGCAGAAAGATGGCGACTATGGTAATGTTTATGGCTTACTATCAGGATTTCTCGTTAAGTGAAGGTGAACAGCCCCACGTGACCACAGGTGGATGCCCATGGTTAGGATACAAAGGGCCCTCAGGTGTGTGAGCTGCCAGCTCTGAGAATGGCAGAGCTGTGGCAGATGGTTACTCATGGTGGCCAGCCTGTGGTGTTTTGAACTATAAGTAGGGTAAATCCTCCTGTTCCTCTTCATTTCCTAAAGGAAAAAAATCACCTTGAAAAAGGAGATCTGCTCAGAAGTAAATCTGGGGTTCCTCGATTATCTGATGGGCTTGAAAAGACGATCCCATTTGGGAACCTGAAGGGTTAGACCCAGGCTTGGCCTTCAGACCTCCATCCATACATGCCTTTCTGCCTGAGGCTTTCCCTGGGCTTTGGTAAATAAGGGAATGAACATTTTGGGTTTGTCTTGAAAATCAAATCTAGAATGGAATTTAGACTCTTGGGGCTCCTAATAGAAACTACAGAGGCCCCCAAGACAGTCTGTATAAGATGTACTTTGTGGGTTGAGAGTTGGTCTTATGTTACTTGAATTCCATTTATGAAGTCTTTTCCCTCTAAGTATAAAAGTAAAGTATGCTTGATATGGAACGCACAGGAAAATATCAAGAAAACAGAACTCCTCCCTAGTCTCAAAGCCTAGGATGACTACTGTTAATATTCTAGTTCTGCCCCTCCAACTCTCCACCAGGTTCTGCCTCTCTCATCCTCTCTGCTCTTTCTAACAGGGCTCCTACAAGGTTCCCATGAATATCCTGGCCCCCTTGCAGTGGAAACCCTGAAAACCTGAAAACCCTATCTAACATTCCCAGGGGTCCCAAGAGCCCATAAGCTGCCCCATTAGGGGCCTGAAAACCCTATCTAACATTCCCAGGGGTCCCAAGAGCCCATAAGCTGCCCCATTAGGGGCCTGAAAACCCTATCTAACATTCCCAGGGGTCCCGAGAGCCCATAAGCTGCCCCATTAGGGGCCCCCTAAGCTCCATCGTAGCAACCTAACCAGGCATCTGAAACCAGATCTGCTCTGCATTTTGCTATCATTTCCAAAGACGTTTCCAGCCAACCTCCCTCCATAATTCAAGGCCTTCTTATCTGTGGTCAACAGAGCAGACAGCAGTCTATAGTTAAGTGGGACATTATTAAATCTCCCAGAGGTATGATGAGTGCCATTGCCTTTAGAATGGAAAAAGAAATGTCTTCCTTTCTGCAGTACAGTGGATGAATGAAGCTGGAACCAACACATTTTAGAATTTCTAAATCCCTTTCATGACTTAATATTTTCAGACTGTCTGCTAAAATGCTCTCTGGCTTGCTGCTGCTGCTGCTGCTGCTAAGTTGTTTCAGTCGTGTCCAATTCTGTGACCCCATAGACGGCAGCCCACCAGGCTCCCCCGTCCCTGGGATTCTCCAGGCAGGAACACTGGAGTGGGTTGCCATTTCCTTCTCCAGTGCATGAAAGTGAAAAGTGAAAGTGAAGTCTCTCAGTCGTGTCCGACTCTTAGCGACCCCATGGACTGCAGCCTACCAGGCTCCTCCGTCCATGGGATTTTCCAGGCAAGAGTTCCAGAGTGGGCTGCCATTGCCTTCTCTGCTTTCTGGCTTAGTCATCCCTAATTTTGTCCACTTATTGGATTTCTGTGACTTTTTATTTATGATGGCAGTCCTGGTTTAGGAACAAAGTGAAAACTAGGAACAGTTGTGATTAATCAGCCTTGCAATTTTTTTTTTTTTTTTTATGAAACAGGAGTAGACCTTGACCCAAGGGAACCGAGGGTTCTGAGGAAAGATGGTGTGATTGTCAGCCACTCGTTGGCAGCATTTGCTTACATTAGAGGTAGGTAATTGAAAACTTCCTAGATGGATTTACTGAATTCTTATTCACAAATGCTCTATTTAATTGTAACACTTGGATGGCTAAAGAAAGCAGGGAACTTCCCTGATGGTCCAGTGGCTAAGACTCTGCACTCCCAGTGCAGGGGACCTGTTGGATCCCTGGTCAGGGAACTAGATCCCACATGCTGCAACAACAACAAAAAAAGGTCCCGCATGCCTCAACTAAGTAAGACCCAGCACAGCCAAATAAAATATTATAGAAAACAGACTTTAAATTTGACACAGCAACTGCAGTCTTCTACAGTCCAGAAGCACAGAGATCTGAATTTAGGTACTGGTCCCACTGGCGATCAACAAGAGAACCACAAAAGCTTAAGTCACACTCTCCAGCAGCTGGTCTCCAGGGGAATTTTCCGCTTTGCAAAGTAGGAAGCTGAGGAATGCATTTTCCGGCTCGAAAACTTGGGAAAGGCACAGGATTATTGAATTCCACCCTTGGCTGGAAGAACACTGAGCCGAAAGATGACTTAACAAAACAGGTCGTGGTCTGTGGAGGCAGAGACCCTTTCTGAGTCACCAGCGTTACTGCTTGCGGTTGCCAGGGTTTCCCTGGATAATCTTCCCCTCAAGGATCAATCAGACTCCATCCTCCCTAATTAGCGGAGCCTGAATGGCTCTTCTGCAAGGGAATGGTGCACACCGTCTTTCCTCGTCAGCCTCTCTGCTAACCTCTGGATGGGCCGTATTTTGGAATGTTGACTGCAAGTTTCGGCAATGCCTGCCTGACTCTGTTCAGGGAGCCAAAACTTCCGAAGACTTTTGTGAAATACGTGGTAACAGAATGCATTATGGCATGACTTATTCGAGCCCTTGCCAGACCTGGGGCTATTTGGAGTACACCTTCCGTAGAGGATAAGAAAGGCTTGAGGAAACACCTCAATCCAGGAGCTGGTATTCCAGCTTGGGACCTTCTTACCAATATTCTCCCTGTGTGGTGGTTGTGTGGTTGTTGAGAATCCTCTCCTTTCTAACCACCATCCCACTTCTGTTCCTGATAATTGTCAAACTTAAGCGATGTAAGGGATTTTATTGTTGGAAATATCCCATATTTTCAGAGTCCTTAGAGAGCCCCTTGGTGGAAAGGCAACATGGAAATGCTTCACACAGAGAAGTGGTGACAAGGCTTGTGTGCTGTGGCCACTCTCGGCTGTGCCATTCTCCTCAATAACTGTCTTGTTCAGCTCAGGCGGCCTTAACAAGAGACTGTGGACTGGGTGACTTAAACAACAGAAATGTATTTTCTTCCTGGCTTGAAAGCCATGATTAAGGTTCCAGCAGGCTTGGTGCCTAGTGAGGGCTGTCTTCATGGCTTGTAGACAGCCTTCCCCGTATCCTCACACAGCAGGGAGGGAAAGAGAGAAAGAAAACACTAGATGTCTCTTCTTTTTTTTTTAACTGAACTACAGTTGATTTAATGTATTGTGTTAATTTCTGCTGTAATCAAAGTGATTTAGTTATACATATATTAATATACGTACTCGTTCTTTTTCATGTTCATTTCCATTATGGTTTATCACAAGCTATAGTAGTGTAATTAATGTAGTTCCCTGTGCTATACACTAGGATCTTGTTTATCCATCCTATATATAATAGTTTGCATTTGCTAATCCCAAACTCCCAGTCAAACCCTCCCCCACCCTTCCCCTCCCCCTTGGCAACCACAGGCCCATTCTCTATGTCTGTGAGTCTGTTCTGTAGATAAGTTCATTTGTGTCGTATTTTAGATTCCATTTGGTGTCTCTTCTTATAAGGACACTAATCCTGTTGGATCAGGGCCCCACCCGTATGACCCCATTGAAACTTAATTACCTCCTTATAGGTTCTGTCTCCAAATATAGTCACACTGGGGGTTAAGGTTTCAGTGCATGAATTTCAGAGGTTACAATAAGTAGTAATGACCCTCAGTGAGGGACTCATCCTCTCTTCTGCACACAAGGAAGCTGAGACTCAGAGGACTTGATCCATGTGCCTGAGGACACTGAGTGGCTAGCAGCAGGGCAGGATCTGACTCAACAGATGCAAAACCTGCCCTCCAGCTTCTCCAAGAGAGACATGTGCCCTTCAGAATTTTGAAGGATGGAAACCTAATATCCTTGAGAGGTCTGAATTAGCTTCTCTCCATCCCTATCTCTCCTCTTGCACACTTATTACTCCAAGGAGTCATTTTTGCTGTTGTTCAGTTGCTCAGTCGTGTCCAACTCTTTGCGACCCTATGGACTGCAGTACACCAGGCTTCCCTGTCCTTCGCCATCTCCTGGAGTTTGCTCAAACTCATGTCCATTGAGTCAGTGATGTTATCTAACCATCTCATCCTCTGCTGCCCCCTTCTCCTTTTGCCCTCGATCTTTCGAAGTATCAGGGTCTTTTCCAATGAGTCAGCTCTTTGCATCAGGTGGCCAGAGTATCGGAGCTTCAGCTTCAGCTTCAGCATCAGCATCAGAAGTCATTGGAGAGATTTACTTATTAGGCACCCATCTCTTCACTAGACATTAAGGTTTCAACTGCAGATGTTTGTCATCCTCATCATTGCCATATCCTAGTGATTGAGACAGAGCTGGCACCGAGTAGATGCACAGTTAACAGTTAATTAATGACCAGATGGTGAGTCCTCCTCTGGTCTCATGAGCTATCCTGTACCTTATCAACACTGGTATTTGCTATTTGTAAGTATCCAATTTTTAAGGAACGTACAGACTCGGTGAATTATTGGGTTTTATCAAGGGATGCTTAGGCACGTTCTAAGGCCAAGCCAAAATTTCATGTTAAAGAGAAAGAGACTCTGAGTGTGCTGTGTCAGGTGTTAATGAAATGGAGCTACCACTAGAAGTTCATTCATCAAATCACAGAGGCTCACAAAGTCTTAGGGGGACAGGGGCCTCTGACCCTGCCTGTGAATTTCCTGGGCATGTTACTCTCTGGGTGGTTCTTCTGAATGGTCCCCAGCTCACAGCATCCTCCTCACTGGTTAGGCCAGCACATTGCAGTGAAGGGCAGGACCTTAGGCTGAGCCGTTTCAACACGAGCATCTCATGATGAGAGTATCACCATCAGCATCACTAGAAAGTGGTGCCTCAGCCAGCTGTCAGTGGCATCTTCATCCTCCATGTAGGGATGTGATCAGAAGGCTGGTCTGGGCTCCCTGGACACCCACTGAGAGGAGGAGGCCCTCCTACTGGAGAGGTCCCAACAGAAGCTACCAGGAGTGAGCTGGGAGGATTCTGGCAAAATCACCGAATAGACGATGGACTGAGCAAATCAAAAGGACACGTCCTCAGGTCAGGCTACGGATAGCTTGGCCACACTAGTGCCTCCGAGTGCATGTGGGAGACCGACAGACTAGAACCCAGAGTCAAGGGGCTTATCCCGGGACGTGGAGACGCAGAGGCTGGTGGAATGGACACAGAAATATCCAAGGGTTCCCGATGAACGATTTCTCTTTGAGCCATTTAAATGGTCTGTGAGACATCTTCATAGGAGTGTTTGAATTTGTGTGTGCTCAATCGCTCAGTCATGTCCAACTCTCTGTGACCCCACAGACTACACTAGGTTCTTCTGTCTGTGGAATTTGCCAGGCAAGAATACTGGAGTGGGTTGCCATTCCCTTCTCCAGGGGCTCTTCCTGACCCAAGGATCAAACCCACGTCTCCTGTGTCTCCTGCATTGGCAGGCAGATTCTTTACCACGGTGCCCCTGGGGAAGCCCACGTTTGAATTTACCCTCTTCTCAATAATATAGACATATTTATTGAATTCATTCTAGAATTTAGATCATGGGTCTGAAGAAGCTCTTAGAAAATTTTTGAAGTTAGGGAAATGGAAAGGGATGGATGTGTGTGTCTCTCTCTCTGTGTGAGTATATGTGTGTGAGTCTGTGTGTGTATGAATGTGTGTGTGTGTGTTGGAGATGTGGGGAAGTGACTTTGTTAGCTGGCTCAGCTGAAGATTGTGTCAAAGGATATTTATTTAGTCTTGCTCAGAACTTGATGTCTTCCATTCCATCTAGTGAGCATTTTATTAATATTTCCTGCCCTTTGCGGCCTAGTATTTCTGGTCCTGCCTTGGGCTTGGGCCTGTGTGTGTCCTCGGCCTCTGCAGAGCTCACTGTGGACTTTCGGGGTGCGTGGGGGTAACTGGGGTCATGGATGAGAATGCAGCATTTCTCCTGCATTGGGAGGGCGTCATTGTTTCATGTGAAAGGAGCTCTAGGGTATCAGACAGACCCACAATGAAACAGAAGTATCATAACACATTCCGAAGTTGGAGTTACATGATCCCCTGTCAGGGAGAAGGATGGGAAATCAGCACCGCCTTGTCACGGAGGTGTGGGTTCTGAAGTGTTCCCACGGCCTCTAATCTTTGCTTCCGTGACAGAAAGTTACTATCACATCCCTAAGTGCTGTCAGATCAGGTCCAGCAGGCCTTGTTTTTTCACCTGATGGTAGCAGGGCCCCTCAGGATGGAACTCTTGCCCAGTCTCTTGGTGTCTTTTTTAGATACAGTAAGTTTGAGCTGGAGCTGTGTTGGCTTCAGACCAGAGTTCTAAGAGTCAAGGGACCTTAAAGGCCACAGGCCACCTTGGTGAGACTCCCCAGGGCTTGCTACCACTGATGAAATTCAAGTCATTCACTGGACTTGCGAGGAACTAAGGCCAAATGAGAGTAAGACTGACAATAGCACAGTGTGAGGATTCTGTTTAACAAGGAGTCTAATGCCTTTATTTTAACAGAATATATAATAGGAAAGGTGAAAGGTCATTGCTGACCCACAAAAAGACACCGGGATTCTTGGCCTCTGGAGGAGAAGAATTCAGTCCGGGGCCAGAGACGAGGCTTGATTGCTCAGAGCTTTTGTATGATAAAGTTTTATTAAAGTATAAAGGAGATAGAGAAAGCTTCTGACATAGGCATCAGAAGGGGGCAGAAAGAGTACCCCCCTGCTAGTTTTTAGCTGGATGTTGTATAGTCACTAGCAGTCTGTTTATGAAAAAAAGGAATGGCTTAAAACTCAGAATGGCACCAGGCCCCTCATCCATAAGATATATTTTGGGATAATCTTGGCACCAGACGACTCATCCCGGGCCATAAAATGAATGACTTGAATCTTGTAGAAGGGAGATTATCATACAAATAGTTTCATTTACATAGATTAGGAGAACAATGTCTGAGTATAACATACTGGTTTGTCAAGTAGGTTCTGAGCCATTAGGCGAACCGACTTGAAGACAGAGTCTGGGGTAAATGCATAGCACATTTAGCATAGCTTAAGACAAACATTCCATAAGAAAAAGGCATTGGTTAACTCAAGGTTTGAGAATAGTTAACTTCAGGTGGAACCAGGTGTCATTATGGCAACACAGTATTTTAAGAGAAACCTCCTTTTAAAATTTGTATAGAGAAGGGGGGAAAAATATATGTGTATATATGTGTGTGTGTGTGTGTATATATATATATCTCACTAGTTTGTTTCCTCCTGCCGCTTAAGAGAGATAAAAATGTCTGACACTTGCAGCCCATTTCCTCCATTTGGAGACCCCGGCCTTCCTAGTTGTTACCCTCCCAAAGGGTTTCCCTGGTAGCGCTAGTGGTAAAGAACCCAGCTCTCAATGCAGGAGATTTAAGAGATGTGGGTTCTTAGATCTCCCAGGAGCCAGGGTTGGGAAGGTCTCCTGGAGGAGGGCATGGCAACCCACCCCATGGGTATTCTCTCCTGGAGCATCCCGTGGACAGAGGAGCCTACGGCCCATTGGGTCACAAAGAGTCAGACACAACTGAAGCAACTTAGCATGCACACTCATGATAGGCAAAGGGGTCACAAAAGCCTACCGTGGTCCAGTTGATTTTAGAAAACAGACGGCGTCCTCTTAGTGTAAAGCCTGGGGCTCTGGAGAGAGCTCTGACCCGAGGTTGGGTCCCAGCTGGGTGGTGGCTTTGGACAAGTGAGAACCGGAGGAACTGGGCCAGTTCCCAGCCATGGCTCCATCAGCTAACGCCTGTGATTCTGTGACTGCAGACCCGTTGGCTCAGTTGACTAGGAAACCTCGATTCCAGTTGGCTGGCCCAAGAGTTGCCACGTTTTCCATCTTTGATCATTGGATCTCAGCAGACTTGGTTTAATGGCCTGAAGAGTGATCACTTGGCAGGAGGTTCTTGGGAGCCAGAGGTGCCTAGGGTCTGATGAGTGAGAAGCTCTGGTGGCACCAGAATCCAGATCCCCAGCCCCACCCACCCCTACCCCCCAGAGCAGAGGGAGAGAGGAAGAAAGGCAGCTAACATCATGGAGCCCACGACCCTAGGCCACCAAGCCTAGTGCTGTAGATCCACGGCCACTCCCTTCCAGCACTCAGCAGAGAGCTGTGTCACCCTCAGTTAGGACTGGGTACTGGGGACTGGGTGAAGAACAAGGCCGTTCAGCCCCAGTGCTCAGGGAGCTTGCATTCTTTGCGGTGAGAAAGGATAAAATACACTCAGAGACTTAGCGACATTCGAGAGGCTATGAGACCTAATGACAGGGGGACTGAGTCCAGGCTGGGCATGGGGCACAGAGGCCTGGATGAGGAGGGGGGAAAGAACATTCCAGGCAGAAGGAACGGCGTGTGCAAAAGCACCAAGGTGCCAAGTCATCTGGCTCCTGTGAGGGCTGGAGAGAGGCCAGTGGCCGGAAAGCAGAAAGCAGGGGCTCGAGCTTTGGAGTTGAACTTGAGGAGGCTGGTTGCACCGGCCAGGTTCTAGCAAGCTTCATAGGTGTGATCAGGGTTTGCTTTTTATCTTATAGGCGGAGAGAGAGGGTTATAGGTTTTAAGTAGGACAAGGATGCGATCTGATGTGCATTTTTTAAAAGATTACAATTCCAATGGGGAAAATGAATGAGGAGGGCAGGAAAGGAGAGAGGAGAGCAGCTGGGTGCGGGAAAGGTGGAGAAGTGTTATCCTTCCTGTTTTTCAGATAAGTTCACTAGATCCAAAGACACCTTAGTGATAGGAAAATACAGGTCATTCACCATGTATATGCTGTCTAATGCCTAATATCAACAATATATGGACCCTGTATGTATACATAGATATACCTAGCGCAGACCCAGTTTTAAAAGTGGGCATGTGACATGAGCCAGCATTTTGACAAGAGAGACTAGGTAAGCATCTGAAGAGATGGATACATAATTGGGGGCCGGGGAAATAAATACAAGTCAAGCCACAGCGAGATACAGTTTTGTACCCATATGATTGGGAAAAAGCTAGAATCCTGTCCATACCTAGTGCTGGAGAAGACGAGGAGTCACGCGATTTCTCAGGCACTGCAGCCGCTCCGGAAGCCACCCTGGCCACATTTCCCCAAAGTCACACATCTTACAACTCATTCAGTTGCCCTCCTAGGTCAGCACCGGGGAGAAACACTTGCACGTGTTGACCCAGGGACATTTGCAGGAGTGGTCGCGGCTCTAAGGCCCACAGAAGGAACCTGGCAGCCCCTGGATGCCCGCTGCCTGGCGACTGCGTGAACGAACCGGTGCCTTCAAGACAGCGGAGTAGCATGCAGCCATATACTGTTGGGTTCAAAGCAAACGCCAAAGCCCAGACACTAAGCTGTAATGTTACACCCTTTTCATAAAGCTGTTAGGAATACATGGAGATGCAGAATGCTGTATTAAAAAGGCAAGCAGGGGAGGAATGACCATGGAATGTAGGTGGTAGTTACCTTGATGTGAGGGGAGGCTGGTGGGAGGGGAACCCACAGGTTAGACACAGGTATTGTTAAGGTCCAGCTCCCACTCAGGGGGCTTATTCACAGCACAGGTGCTGGTAACAGAATTTAAATTGCTTAATTGAATGAATTAATACAAAGGAAGGCCATATATTGACCCATAAAGAGAATGTGTCATATCCTAAGGCTTCCCTGGTGGCTCTGTGGTAAAGAACCTGCCTACCAAGCAGGAGGTGTGGGTTTGATCCCTGGGTCGGGAAGATCCCCTGGAGAAGGAACTGGCAACCCACTCCAGTATTCTTGCCTGAAGAATCCCCTGGACATAGAAGCCTGAAGGGCTACAGTTCATAGGATCCAGACTAGTCAGACACAATTTAGCTACTAAACAACAACATGGTTAGTTTAATTCTTTAAAAAAGAAATAGGGTTAGGGAAGGAGAGAGAGAGGAAGGAAGGGGAAACAGTAACTAGCTCACCTGTCTGGAGCAGAGGCAGGCCTCTGTCCTGGCCTGAGCTCCTTCTTCGCCCATGAAACCCTTGCTGGGAATTATGGTCTTGTGGGCAAGGAGAGAAGGGGGCTGTGGGTGATCACTGTTTCCCAGAAGCTTGACCAGCTCGGGGTATTTCTGCCTGGAATTGGCCTGTCCTGAATGGGGCTGGCTGGAAAAGGTCACAAACGGGTGGGAGTCCGTTTGGCCATCGGCAGCAGTCCTTGCAGGCATGGCAGGAGGTGATGTTGTTGGCCTGGCTGTTGGTGGGCTCAAAGTTGACGCTTTCACAGGAGAAGGGGAAGCTGAATTATGGCTGCACCGAAAGCCCATATCAGAACCATGAGGACAGGAGGGATTGGAGAAGACAATGATCCAGAGGTTTGGTGGGGCAGTGGCGGGGAGGTGGGGGGCAGGAGGCAGCAGGGACAAGAAAGGAGGAGGATTTGGAGGAAAGGAAGGTGACAGTGGAGTCAGAAGCAATGAGTCCACTCCCAGCAGAGGCTTTGACATGCAAGGGGAGAAGGAGAAAGGATTTTCCCCCTCAGATCAGGGCCTTGGGTCTTAGCATCATTTTCTGTAATATTCTGGCTTAATGGCTTCACAACTGTGTCCCAAATGCCAGCATCTCCCAATCCCAGTTCTACCACCACTTGCAGAAATAGAACACAAAAGATGTGCCTCCAGTCGACCAAATCTTCAAACTATCTTGGCGCTTCCCTGGTGGCTCAGACAGTAAAGAACCTGCCTGCAGTGCAAGAGATGTGGGTTCCATCCCTGGGATGGGAACATACCCCGGAGAAGGGAATAGCATCCCACTCCAGTATTCTTGCCTGGAGAATTCCATGGACAGAGGAGCCTGGTGGGCTGCAGTCCATGGGGTTGCAAAGAGTTAGGACTGAGTGACTAACAACACTTCCAGAATCAAAATAACCTTAACTCTTGGGAAAAATATGTTGTTGTTATTTTTATAATGTTTTAATATTTTAATTTAAAATTTACTAGTTTTAATGTTATAATATATTGTCTGCATTGCAGACACAGCTCACTGCCCCTCTCCCCGCCAAAATCAGCTTCGCGTTCAGACTTCTGTGACTTAGGGAGAGTGATGAGACTGTGCTCAGAGGGCTGGTGGCAACAAAGAACATTTGAGGCTGGTGACTTCACCAGTGACTTGAACTGCGAGTGAAGGAAGCCAACCGGGGAAGTTTCACGTTTCACGAAGATAACGTGTCCCACTTAGAGCTCTCCCGTCAGATCACAGGGCCTGGGTTTCTTGACTGGACATGAAACGTAACAGCCGTTGAGATCTGAACCTCCAGTCTGTGTCTCTGGGAAGGACAGAGGCAGCAGAGCCAACAGTCGTTATTCAAGTGGAGTGAACAGGAGGCTGTGTGCCTGGAGGAGGATGGTTCTGTGGAGACGTAGGAGCACGTGCCAGTGGTTGTAGATGTTCATCTCACAAGCTGCTCACAGCTCAGGAGCTGGGTTCCTGTCCTGGCTCCACCTAAAGAAGCCAACCAAGCTCAGACGGTGGCTCCCCATGCCACCCTCAGTCTGAGTCTCTATGTTGGGGATTCACAAAGTACAGCCCACAGGCTGGTTTTGTAAATAAAGTTTTATTAGAACACAGCCATATCTGTATCATCTTTCATGTTACAACAGCACAGCTGAGAAGTTGCCACACAGATCCTGAGGCCCACGAAGCCTAAAATAGGTCCTATCTGACCCCTTATAGGAAAAAAAATCTGTCAGCTCCTGATCTATATTATAGGAAAGTTAACTGGATTGTTACTTCCCCAAATGGAAATGCTAGTACCTCCAGGGATACAGAGCTGAAGAGGAGTAGTCCTTTCCACATAGGGCTAGTGTAAGGATTAAACATATATTAGGATTTAGACCAGGGTACATAGTACAAATTAGCATTACTTCTATTCCTATTATACAATCATTTGGATGTTGAACTTTCATTACCAGAACCTTTATTTATATTTATTTTTTAATCTGAAAGAAATTAAGCTGTGTAACATTTAATATCTTAGGACTTACACTCATACTTTATATGTAATTCATTTTTCAAAGTTTACTACAATGAATAATAGCTGACAGCTTCTTAAACATTTGTTATGTGTCATTGAGTGTTCTGAGAGCATCATAGAAAGTAACTCAACTTTATGATAGAAAGGGGCTTTGGGCTCCATTTTACAGGTGAAAAAAACTGAGGCAGAGAGAGGTGATGTAATTTGTCAAAAGTCACACAACTAGTGAGTGGCAGGTCTGCATATGAACTCAGGAAGGTTCAGCTTCTCAGGTCCTTTGGTATGTGCCCTCTCATAAACATACATATATTGACTATACATGCTCCAAACTGCTTTTTTGTTTGTTTTAATTAGTCGGGGTATATGCTCTTAGGTGTGGATGGTCTCAGAGATTCTGTCCAGGATTGGGATTCTGCGTTACCCTCCTGCCTGGGCACATAACCGTTTCTATGGGACTTAGGCCTGCTGAGGACTGGCGGCTCCTCTGGGTCCTGATGTGCTCTCTTGCCTTTGCAGCCCATCCCGAGAGAGCCGCCCTGCTGTTCGTGTCCAGTGTCTGCGTTGGTCTGGCACTCACGTTGTGTGCTTTGGTCATCAGAGTGTCCTGCACCAAGGACTTCCAGGAGCTGCAGCTGGCGAGGGAGCACCTTGTGCCAGGAAGTGACAAGGCCGAGGAGGACAGCCAGGATGAGGAGGGGGAGGAGGACTCCTCTGACTCCGACTTCCCAGGGGAACTGTCTGGGTTTTGTAGGACTACATATCCTGTCTACAGTTCCATAGAGGCTGCAGAGTTGGCAGAAAGGATTGAGCGCAGGGAGCAGATCATCCAGGAAATATGGATGAACAGTGGCTTGGACACTTCACTCCCGAGAAACATGGGCCAGTTCTACTGAGAGCCAGATACAGGATGTGAGCACACTTTCTGAAGAGGGAAGGTTCCCAAAGCCCCTCCAGCTCTGTTCCGCTTGTACCTTCTGTGAAGGAGAATTTGTCATGCCATCCAATACTGGGGAAGCCAGAAAGTTCTTAAAGGGACATTTCAAACTGTTTACAGCACATCCCAAAATAAATCTGGAGGGAAGAAGTCTTGGTCTTCTATTATTTATCTAAATTCATGTGTATATGCTAACAGAACTAGAGTTCACATTTATCGAGCACTTATAATGCCCAGCACTGTTCTAGCTGCTTTTCATGCACTAAGTTATTTAATACTCATGACAACTTCATGCGATGATGCTATCATTCTCATTTTACAGATGGATGTTTAGAAGATCTCTGTCTATCCATCAAGAAATTATACTAATATTCAAGATGGCAAGCATGAGTTGAGTGACCTCAGGCTCACTGGTGGTATTATGTTTAGAGACAGGGTTGGCAAAAAAAAATTTAAAGTGAAGATAATAAATATTTTAGGCATTTCTCTTCAGATAGTGTCTACCCCCACTACTCACCTCTGCCACTGGAGCTCAAAAGCAACCACAGCTAATACATAATGGATGAACACAGCTGTGTTTCAATAAAACTTTATTTGTGGAAACTGAAATTTGAAATTAATGAAGTTTCACGTCATATATTCTTAATTATTTTAAAATGTAAAAGCCATTCTTAGCTCATGGACTGTACAAAAACAGGCCGTAGACTGGATTTGGTCTTGATTTTATAAATAAATTATGGTTTACATGGCTCAGTGGTAAAGAATCTGTCTGCCAATGCAGGAGACAATCCATGGGCGGGGGGGAGCGGTCACAAAAGAGTTGGGCATAGTTTAGTGACTAAAACAACAGTGGTTTACAATGGGGCTTCATTCGTGGCTCAAATGGTAAAGAATCTGCCTGCAATGCAGGAAACCCAGTTTCGATCCCTGGGTTGGGAAGATCCCCTGAAGAAGAGAAAGGCTACCCACTCCAGTATTCTGGCCTGGAGAATTCCATGGACAGAGGAGCCTGGCGGGCTACAATCCATCAAGTCACAAAGAGTCGGACAAGACTGAGTGACTAATGAATGAAGCACAAGCTGGAATCAAGACTGCCGGGAGAAATATCAATAACCTCAGATATGGAGATGACACCACCCTGATGGCAGAAAGCAAAGAAGAACAAAAGAGCCTCTTGATGAAAGTGAAAGAGGAGAGTGAAAAAATTGGCTTAAAATTCAACATTCAGAAAACTAAGATCATGGCATCTGGTCCCATCACTTCATGGCAAATAGATGGGGAAACAGTGACTGACTTTATTTTTGGGGACTTCAAGATCACTGCAGATGGTGATTGCAGCCATGAAATTAAAAAACGCTTACTCCTTGGAAGAAAAGCCATGACCAGCTTAGACAGCATATTAAAAAGCAGAGATGTTACTTTGCCAACAAAGGCCCATTTAGTCAAAGCTATGGTTTTTCCAGTAGTCATGTATGGATGTGAGAGTTGGACCATAAAGAAAGCTGAGTGCTGAAGAATTGATGCTTTTGAACTGTGGTATTGGAGAAGACTCTTGAAAGTCCCTTGGACTGCAAGGAGATCCAACCAGTACATCCTAAAGGAGATCAATCCTGAATATTCATTGGAAGGACTGATGCTGAAGCTGAAACTCCAATACTTTGGCCACCTGATGCAAAGAACTGACTCCTTGGAAAAGACCCTGATGCTGGGAAAGATTGAAGGCAAGAGGAGAAGGGGACGGCAGAGGATGAGATGGTTGGATGGTATCACCGACTCAGTGGACATGAGTTTGAATAAATTCCAGGAGTTGGTGATGGACAGGGAGGCCTGGCATGCTGCGGTTCACGGAGTCGCAAAGAATCGGACACGACTGAGCGACTGAAGTGAACTGAATTGAACTGAGAACAAGAAAAGAATTTTTTTTCTTTCTTGTCCCAGAGGTACTTAGAGCATAAAAATGATGGTGTCAAATCTTCTCATATGCTGACTACCAATGAGGTCTCCCTCCTTATCTTACTTCATCATCACATCAACCCCGCAAGCAGGTATAAATCGTTGAGGAGGCTGAAGGTTGACAGGTTAAGTAGTGGGGCCAAGTCACATGGTACAAAGTGCTGGAGCTGACTCAGGGGTAAGGTGAGGAGGAAATCCTAGCTGTTCCCTCAGTATCCCAGGTATCAACAGAGAGGATGGAAGGCATTTCCCTCAGTCCCCAGATCCTGAGGGTGGAAGGCCCCTCTGAGTCACACAGAGGAGGTGGGTGTTGGGGGAAGGGCCCGTCTCTCATCAACCAGCCTAGCTGCCCGTATGGGGGAGTGGCTGCATTTTGCTTTGCTTTGTTTTTTGTTATTCAGTTTGCCTTAGTTTATTCTAGCTGCTATTACAAAAATACCGTAGACTGAATGGCTTATAAACAACAGAAATTTATTTCTATTTTGGAGGCTGAAAGTCCAAGATCAGGGGGCCAGCAAATTCAGTGTCTGGTGAGAGCCTGGCTTCCTGGCTCATAGCTGGCCGTCTTCTTGCTGGGTGCCCACATGGCAGAGGGGGCTGGGAATTCTCTGAGGTCTCCTTTGGTTCCTGCTCAGTTGCTCAGTCATGTCCAACTCTTCATGACCCCATGGACTGTAGCCAGCCAGGCTCCTGTCCATGGGATTTTTCCAGGCAAAAATACTAGAGTGAGTTGCCATTTCCTTCTTCAGGCAATCTTCCTGTCCCACAGATTGATCCTGCGTCTCCTGCATTGGCATGCAGATTCTTTACCACTGAGCCACCCAGGAAGCTGGAGGTCTCCTTTATTAAGGGTGCTAGTCTTATCCATGAGGGCTCTGCCATCATGACCTAATCACTTCTCAAAGGTCCCACCTCCAAATACCATCACATTAGGTGTTAGGTTTTAACATGAATTTTAAGGTACACAAACTTTTAGTCTACACCAAAGTTGAAATTCATGTGAAGTAAAATTAACCACTTTAAGGCACGCAGTTCAGTGGCTTTTAATATATTCACAGTGTGGTAGGACCACCACTTCTACCTAATTCTGAAGTGAAGTCGCTCAGTCATGTACAACTCTTTGCTTCCACCATGGACTGTAGCCTGCCAGGCTCCTCCCATGGGATTTTCCAGGCAAGAATTCTGGAGTGGGTTGCCACTTCCTTCTCCAAAGGATCTTCCTGACCCAGGATCAAAACCAAGTTGCCCACATTGAGGCAGACTCTTTACCATCTGAGCCATCAGGGAGGCCTCTTCTACCTAATTCCAAAACACTTTCAATACCAGAAAGTAAAACTCCTGCCCCAGTAAGCAGCCACTCCCCATCCCCTCCTTTCTCCAGCCCCTGGCAACTACCAGTCTGTGTCTGTGCATTTAGTTATTCTGGGTAGTTCATATAAAGGGAATCACACATGTAAATGGAATCTTTGGTCACTGGCTTCCTTCATTTAGCATAATGTCCTCAAGTTCATTTGTGCTGTGGCATGAATCAGTACTTCCTTTTTACGGCTGAATAATATTTCACTACATGTATAAACCAGGCTTTCCTCGTGCCTCAGACGAGGAATCTGCAATGCAGGAGACCTGGTTCAATCCCTGAGTTGGGAAGATCCCCTGGAGAAGAGAATGGCTACCCACTCCAGTATTCTTTCCTGGAGAATTCCATGGACAGAGGAGCCTGGCAGGCTACATTCCATGGGGTTGCAAAGAGCAGGACATGACTGAGCAACTAACACTGTCACATATGGAGAGACCACGCTGAGTTCATTAATTCATCCATTTGTAGACATCTGGGTTGCTTCCGCGTTGGGCTCCTGTGAGTAGTGCTGCTGTAAACATTCATGTGTAGCATTTTAATAGCAGTGGAACTACACAGGGACTTCCCCAGCAGTCCAGTGATTAAAATTCCAATGCCTTCAGTGCAAGGGGTGCAAGTTCAATCCCTAATCGGGAACTAAGATTTCATATACTGCTCACAGTGCAGCCAGAAAAAGAAAAGAGACTACATGTAAAAACACAATTGCAGATACAGTTGACTAGGCATTAGGTGGATTCCATTCAACTAAAGGAACAGGGACTGAAGGTGAGTCAGAGTGACACTCTTGCTTCTGTCAATTTCAGAATGTGCGTCTCTTACACTTACCTGAGAAGGTGGGAAGGTAGGACTCGGTCCACAGAGGTGTCATATGCACAGGCTAGGATGGTGTAGGCAGAGGCTGAAACCCCTCAGCACCTCCAGGGACCCGAGTCGTCCATCTATAACATAGGGGATTGGGAGAAGTTGACAGGGCGGGATGACTCGCTTTCAGTCTGTCATTAGAGATAAATCTCTTCCAGGTCATAGCAGAGAATGAACATATGGCTCCATTGTTTAAATTCTTCATGAGAATTTTGTTCTAATCAAAGAGAACCCTTGTCCTTTTATTTCCTGAGCTCAGCAAGAGGCACTTCAGTGCTGTCTCGGCTCCCAGAACAGCCTCCCACCACGGTCTCTAGTCCTAATTCCCAAGCAGCATCTTCTCTGGCTCCGTGAACATAACTACCTTCATCTGATGGCTCTGTGAGCCTAAAGAGAACATGCCAGCTGAAGGTTTTTACTTTTTCAGCCAGAGAAAGAGCTGCGCCCACACTGACCTCAGTCTCAAAGCTCTTGTTGAATGCCACAATGGTTCTTCTCTTACCTGTGTCTCCCCCCAACCTCCACACACATGCACATCCTCCCAGGACCCCCAGAGAGGCAGCTGGGAAACAGGCCAGCCAAGGCGAAGAGCAGTCTTTGGCTTGCACAAATGCAATAAGTTGTTCGTTTGCATTTTCCGAGCCCACGAGAAGAATGCCACGGTCTTCTCAAGGAAGGAGGCTGAGGAGTCCTGCTGAGAATGTTTGGATGGGCACAAAGCCCAGGAAGGAAAGGACCAGCGCAGCTTTGAATCAGGGGTTGCCAATGGAGTGCGTGGCTGGTGGAAGCTCCCAGGTGGAATTCCGCCCAGAGAGTGCAGGGCACTCATAGACTGCTGCTTCTAAGCTTTGTGCAAGTCGGGGCCACTGCCGCCCCACGGTCTCCAGGCGGTGGGGTCCCAGAAGTCCTGTGAAAAGAGGCCAGCTCGGTGGGAAGTTTGCCCATATCACTGCCTCAGTTACTTGCTGCAAAACACTGACTTTGAAAATGTGAGCCTCCTGCTGTAAAATTCAGTCCTTCTGGGTTCACAGAGCTTGTTAGCTGGGCCCGTCTTGCTCTGTCAATGTTGGGGCACTTGCTGCTTCATGGAGGAGTGCACAGCCAGAAGAAGTGATGTTGCTCAGTTGTGTGTAACTCTTTGTGATCCCAGGGACTGTAGCCTACCAGTCTCCTCCGTCCATGGCGTTTTCCAGGCAAGAGTACTGGAGTGGATTGACATTTCTTTCTCTAGGGGATCTTCCCAACCCGGGGATTGAACCCAGGTCTCCCATATTGCAGGCAGATGTTTTACCCTTTGAGCCACCAGGGAAGCCCACACACAGCCAGGGACCAAGAAATTCCCCAGAGGCCCTGTGAGTGGTCCCACTGCCAACCCCACAAATGGGCCAGGCATGATGCTGTGCCCACCCAGAACCCTGCACCAGGCCTGGTACCACCCCAGCTGCTGCAAGGGCGGCTGTGAGTGGCCCAGAGCTGTCCTCTTTTGCAGAGAATTGCCCCTCACCAATTCTGTCAAAGGTTCGTCTAGTCAAGGCTATGTTTTTTCCAGTGGTCATGTGTGGATGTGAGAGTTGGACTGTGAAGAAAGCTGAGCGCTAAAGAATTGATGCTTTTGAACTGTGGTGTTGGAGAAGACTCTTGGGAGTCCCTTGGACTACAAGGAGATCCAACCAGTCCATTCTGAAGGAGATCAGCCCTGGGATTTCTTTGGAAGGAATGATGCTAAAGCTGAAACTCCAGTACTTTGGCCACCTCATGCGAAGAGTTGACTCATTGGAAAAGACTCTGATGCTGGGAGAGATTGCGGGCAGGAGGAGAAGGGGACGCCAGAGGATGAGATGGCTGGATGGCATCACTGACTTGATGGACGTGAATCTGAGTGAACTCCCGGAGTTGGTGATGGACAGGGAGGCCTGGCGTGCTGTGATTCATGGGGTCACAAAGAGTCGGACACGACTGAGCGACTGAACTGAACTGAACTGAATTCTGTCTTAGGGCTTCCCCGGTGGCTCAGATGGTAAAGAATCTGCCTGCGATGCAGGAGACCCTGGTTCAGTCCCTGGGTTGGGAAGATCCCCTGGAGGAGGAAATGGCAACCCACTGCAGTATTCTTGCCTAAAGAATCCCATGGACAAAGGAGCCTGGCAGGCTACAGTCCATTGGGTTGCAAAGTGACATGACTGAGTGAGCACATTTCTGTCTTAGCCTGCTTGGGCTGCTGTAACAAAATCCCACAGACTAGGTAGCCTATAAAATTTAGAAATTTCCTCCTCACAGTCTGGGGGCTGGAAGTCCAAGCTCAAGGTGTCAGCATGGTATGGGGAGGGCCCTCTCCTGGGTTGTAGACTTCCCGCTGTGTTCTCACACGATGGAAGGGACACAGGGAACTTTGTAGGGTTTCTACGATAAGGGCACTAATCTCATTCATGAGGGCTCCACGTTTTTGATCTAGAAAGCTCTAGAGGGATTTCCCTGGTGGTCTAGTGGTTGAGATTCCAAGCTTCCAATGCAGAGGGCGTGGGTTCGATTCTTTGTCAGGGAACTAAAATCCCACTTGCCATGTGGTGTGGCAAAAACAAAACAAAAACAAAATCTCCCGGAGGCCTTACCTCTGGGGCTTAGGATGTGAACGTGAATTTGGAGGGGCACAAACACTCAGACCACAGCAATTTTCTTGGAAGTATTTCTCCTAAGAGCACTGCTTCAATAAGCCACTCGTTCAGAAATCTTGGGAAACTGGACTTCCCTGGTGGTACAGTGAATAGGAGTCCACTTGCCAACACAGGGGACATGGGTTTGATCCCTGGTCTGGGAAAATTTCACATGCTGAGGAGCTTAAGTCGGTGTGCCACAGCTGTTGAGCCCTCAAAATGCAGCTGCTGAAGCTCGAACACCTAGAGCCCATGCTCTGCAATAAGCGAAGCCATTTCAATGAGAAGCCCGTGAGCTGCAGCTGGAGAGTAGCCCTCACTCGCTGCAACTGGAGAAAAGCCCGTGAACCAATGAAGCCTCAGCACAGCCAAAAGGAAATAATTGAAAAAAAAAACACCTGCATTTAAAAAAGAAAAACCACCATAAATGAAAGCTTTTCTTTTCATCAATTCCATCAAATTCATCGATTTCGTCAATTATTTCTTCCTCCTGAGTTTCAGCATCCAGCATGGCCAAAACGTCATCAGTTACACTGTCCTCAGAGGATCGGACAGAACTCAAGGGCAAAATGAGAACAAGCTGCTGAAGAGGACAAGGCAGCCTCCAGCCCTGCCACAGAGAGGAGTTTGGAGGAGGAATGACTATCCGCAGAGCTCCCAGAAAAGTGTCAAGGCCTGACCTTCTTTGGATTCTTCAGCCAACTCCATTGTGAAGTTGGACCTGAAAAGCCGGGCCCAGTGTTGGCAGGATAGTCATAAACCCGGAACTGTGGTCAGCTTGGTTTTAAGAAGCCCATTGTAAGCCTGACCACCAGTGCAGAGTTGGCCAAACTCCATCCCATGACTGGCCCATAGCCTCAGAGATTAAATCCTAAATAAACACTCCAGCTAAATGCCCTGTCGACTGGAAGCCATACTGGTCTATAGCTGGAAATAAGGCAAGAAAGAGGCACGATAATATCAGCCAGATAAGGGAAAATGCAGGAAGCCAGCTAATAATCATCCAAGGCCATCACATTCTTTGTAGGAATTTCAAGTCAACAGGCACCTCCCTGCGGGGGCAGTGCTAGGCTCCCTTGAGAATGAATGAGCCGGTGTCTAAACACAATGCTGATCGTCCAACACAGAGCCAGCAGCCACATGTGCCTAGCTAATCTTAAACCGAAAGCAGTTAATAGCATTTAAAAGTCAGCTCCTCAGTCACACTAGTGACTCAGTGGCCACGTGGCCAGTGGCTCCTGTCTTGGATGGTGCAGGGAGCTCTGCTGGGCGATGCTGAGCCAGAGTGTTCGGTCAGACAGGGAGAGCCAGGCCCAGCTCACTGCAATGAAATGGAGCAGGTATTTCATTACCAACCGAGGGTGTCATCGGATCAACATCACAGGTGCAGAATGTGTACGCGTGGCTGAGTCTCTTCGCTGTTCCCCTGAAACTATCATGACATTGTTCATCAGCTATATCCCAATACAAAATTAAAAGTTTAAAAAATATATATATATAATATTTGCTGACTCAATAAATAAATAAAAATAAATCTGGGCACAGAAACGTGGGACAAAGTTGCACCTACTCCCACTGGGCTCACCTTTCTGGGGACACCCTGACGTGCCCCTAGTCCCCAAGCCCTGTGGGCTCTGTCCTATGGCGGCCCTTGGTGCCATCCAGTCTTTGTACGTCCCGATCCCTGCAGAACCGCAGCCCCAGCCGTCGGGTCTGCCTTTCCTGCCCCAGAGAGGGGGGAACAGCCCATGGGGGCCTTTTGCCCCAGCCACCTGTCCTGCAGCAGCAGCTGCTGTACATTCCCCTTCTTTTGCCTCCTGAGAAGCACAGAGCTTCCGAGATGAGCCAGCCCCCGCATTCCTCCTGACCCAACGGCTAGCAGCAGCCCCCCACCCCCAGGAAGGGTCCAGAGAGAGACCCCAGGCCAAGCCTTCCTCACCTCGAGGCCCTGTCCCCTTACCCCGCCAGGCAACAGCAGCTGACCCACCAGGCCCACCCCTCCCGCCTTCCTCTTCCTGTTCACTTTCAGGATCTTCCATCTCTCGGCCGAATCTGGGAGCAGAGTCTGCACAGGCCTTCTCTTTATCCTTTGGGGATTTCAGCTTCACAACCCAGAGTGTAGGAATGGTGTTACATGCTCAGAAAGATGGCCCTGGGAACCCAGAAAGATGGTTCTACCTGATGGGCTGGAGAGGCTGATGGGAGGTGGTGCTCAACGGGGCCCTCAGGAATGAGCAGAGTTGTCAAAGGTGGTCGTACGGGAACATGAGCGGGGGGCGGGGGAAGCCGCAGCAGTGGGCCAGGAGGTGGGAACAGGAGGCACATGTTTGGGAATGGGGAGCAGTGAGGCCTCAGGCTAACAGGGTACAGAACCTCAGGCGCTGGACTCCAGACAACAGGAGTGGCTGTAGAGACGGCATCACCCACTTGGGCCAGCATCCTTCCATCCCTCAGAAGCAAACGTCAGTGTTGAGAGCAGGTTCGTTATTTAGTCACTAAGTCATGTCTGACCCCATGGACTGTAGCTCGCCAGGCTCCTCTGTCCATGGGATTTCCCAGGCAAGAATACTGGAGTGGGTTGCCATTTCCTTCCCCAGGGGGATCTTCCCAACCCAGGAATCGAACCCGTGTCTCCTGCGCCGGCAGGAGGATTCTTTACCACTGAACCATCAGGGAAGCCCTGAGATCAGGCTTTCAACCCACTCACAGCCAGTAATCAGCTGGGCCTGGCCTCCAACCACGTAGGCCTCGAGCTCTTGGAATAGTAATTTCTCCTCATTTTAAGGTTGCCGATCACTATCCAGCTAGCCTTTTTTAAATATAATTTTCTTTCTTTCTTTCTTTTATTATTTATTTACTGGCCGTGCTGGGTCTTCTTTGCTTCAAGGACTTTTCTCTAGTTGCGGCGAGTGGGAGCGATCCTCCAGTTGTGGTGCGTGGGCTTCCTGTTGGGGTGGCTTCTCTTGTTCTGGAGGATAAGCTCTATGACTCATGGGCTCAGGCTCCATAGTTGTGGCACTTGGGCTTAACGGCTGTCCAGCATGTAGGATCTTCCCCGATCAGGGATCGAATCCGCGTCTCTCGCATTGACAGGTGGATTCTTTACCACTGAGCCACCAGGGAAGCCCCCAGTTAGTCTCAGTGTCTTAGATGTTACCAAATTACAACTGAATTTTCTGTTGGAGAAATTAAACAGCTTTTAATAGAAAGCTCTTCCAGGGCCTGACTCTCAAAGGTGCTTTAAGACACAGTGAACTTCTCCAATGATGCAAATGTATGTCGAGGACCGAAGGATATCTGGCACAGCCTTTCTTTGGAAGGTTTCCAGTCTTTGCTTGAAGACTGCTCAGGGCCTAATTGCATTTCTTTCCAATGGGTCCAACAGAAAACCCAGATGGGGATTTATCTGGAGGTGAAAATGCAGCCTTCCTGCTTGTAAGCACACTGCCTGGGGTATCATGAGCTCAGACTCCAGGACTCGGCAGAACAAAGACAGGAAAGCTGGTCACTTCCGATCGGGGGTGCATATTAATTCCCCGGACTTTCTCTGTTCCAACTCATGACTCCGTGGATCGAGTTCTTTCAAGAAAAGAAAAATAGACCTTGTCATTTCCTATTGTTTCAAAGACAAAATCCAGCCTGGGAAAGATTACGGCAAGAGGAAGGGGACTCGTGTTCAGATGACTAAACAGCAACCTGACCTGGAAAATGCTCGATTAGTTTCCAAGGAAGGGAGGGAGCAGCAATTAGAGGCAAGTGTCGATCACGACATGAACTCCCTTAAGGAGAAGAAAGCAGAATGTTCCTGACCCACTGACAATGAACCAGCAAGAGAATGTGTTACGAATCGATGAAGAATTTGCAAACCCAGTGAGTTGCCTCCCAGTTCTGAGAGCCTGAACTTCCTTCCTTAGAACGTGACCTCTGATTGTAAAGCCTCCGGACCCTGGGAGGGTGAGGCGTGTGCTGTCAGCAGAGGGGCGTATCCACAGGTTGGCCATGCTGGCTGCCACCAAGGTTTCTGTTCAATCAGACTCGCCTACATCACTTAGCTCAGGCACATGGAAAACTTCTTTTCTTAAGGAAGATGTCTTGGGAAGAATTTCAGCTGTCCTAAAAAAATTGGAATAAAGGCACATCGTTGTTGTTGTTGAGTCACTCAGTTGTGTTTGACTCTTTGGACCCCATGGACTGCAACACACCAGGCTTCCCTGTCCTTCACCTTCTCCTGGAGTTTGCTCAAACTTATGTCCATTGAGTTGGTGGTGCCATCCAACCATCTAATCCTCTGCCACCCTCTTCTCCTTTCACCTTCAATCTTTCCCAGCATCAGGGTCTCTTCCAATGAGTTAGCTCTTCGCATCAAGTGGCCAAAGTATGAGCTTCAGCTTCAGCATCGGTCCTTCCAATGAATATTCAGTTTACTTCCTTTAGGATTGATTGGTTGTTTTTTCAATGAGGTAGATCTGTATGCACCAACATGAAAAATTATTGAAGTCATGTTATTCAGTGAAAAGGGCAAATTGGAGAATAATGTGTAGATTATATCATTACGTAAAAGAAAAGGATTCCACATAAAACTCTATTTTTCTTCTGTGTATGCATAGACATCTACAGGTCTGGGGATTCCCTGGTGATAACAGTGGTTAGGACTCCATGCTTCCATTGCTGGGGGTCTGGGTTGGATCCTTGCTTGGAGAACTAAGATCCTGCAAGCTTGTTGCAAGGCCAAAAAAAAAGACCAAAGAACTATAGGTCTGCCTGTCACGTTTGTAGGTTTGGAGAGAAGAAATGAGTGTTACATACCACACAGCCAAGTGTTAAAATCTTATAGACATCAGGCCCAAAATAAAAAATTATGTAAAAGACATGCTCTTGCCTACCTTGACAAACATACCTTTATAACAACCCTGAAGACCAGGTTTAAACTTGGAATCCCCAGACTTCAGGGTCTGGTGCCGATGTGGCGGTGTGGGGTGGAGGGGCTGGCTGGGTCCTGACCCACCTGTCTCGTCCACCTCCCCTCGGTCCCTCCCCGGGAGGGCCCTCACATACTTAAGTGTGGACCACCGGGCTCCTGAGTCCATGCTGTGTGCCACCTATGGCCCCCCAAACAGCCTGAAAGTATGTGATCTGCTGTTAGGGTCCCAGCCCTGTAGGAAGTCAGGATGGTTGACAAGACGCTGGGGCAGAGGACAGGATGGAGAGGCTGGAAGAGAGCCCAGAGCAGGTGGGTTGGGGCACAGAAGAAGGATTCTGTGTAGAGGCAAACAAAAAACCCAAATGCGGGGGAATCTGGGCTGCAGGATACAGGCAGGTAGATGACGGGGCTAGGGAAGCCCAGGCAGAGGCCAGGCCGGGCCTCTAGCTGCCTGCCCGTCAGAAACCCAAGGGAGGGAATTCCCTGGCAGTCCAGCGGTTAAGACTCTGCCCTCACTGCCGAGGCCTGAGTTTGATCCCTGGTCAGGGAACTGAGATCCCACTTGCCCCGTGGCACAGCTGAAAAAAGAGAAAGCAACCCAGGGGAGCTTGAGATAAGAATGCAGATCCCTGGGCGCCCCCCTCCCTGAGAACTCAGTGGCTTTCAGGTGGGGATTTGGAATCTATCTTCTTAGACAACGCGGACAGCCCTGGGGATGGGGAGGGTGGCGGGCTGTAGATGGCCTTGGCTGATGACCAGGGTCGGTCCTCAGGGACAGGCTGAGGGCAGGGAGCTGAGCAGGTGAAGACAGCTCCACTCCACACCTCCAAAAATCCCACACCCTCCTGTAAGCCTGTCTGAAAGCCCACACTGACCCAGAGTAGGCAGCCTACAGCCCTGCCTACAGGGCTGGTGAGATACTCCCGTCAGTGGGGTTTTGTGAGCTCCTTTCATAGTGATTTCAACGAGGGTGACCCCTCATCCTGCTTTGCTGGAGACCAAGGGATTTTCTGCAATTCAGGAGTCTCAGTGCTAAAACCAGGATTGCTGTCCTGGCCAATCCCCCATGGGTGGACACACATCGGTGGTCCCCCTAATTTCTACCTTCCTTCTGACCAGGCCGTGCCGAATCCTGAGTCCTGAAAAGATAGACATTTCACATCGCAAGGAACGACCACTGGGTTCTAAATCTCGTTTTACTTCAGTCCATGTCCTGAAGAAATATTATAGCGTTTGCTCCTTTTCATTTTATAAGACATGTTGAAAATTGCCTTTCATTTCTAAATCCCTCTTTTCAGCTACTTTTAATATTCCTTTTCAAAGCAAGAAAGAAAAAGAAAAGGCCATTGGGGCTATAAACTTCACATACTTGGACTGGACCCAAAGGAGAATATTTATTTCAGCAAAATTCATTCAGGGTCTTGAAAGTCAAGTGTGTGAATATAAAATACACCTTTTCAGTCTAAAAATAATGGCCCTTTCTAAGCTTGGATGGCTGAACCATGACATGTCAGGTTGACGTATTCCATGCTCCCAGGAACGTGACCCCAGAAAGTGAGGAAGGAGAATGTGGTGCTTAGGGAGGTGGGGTTTGGGGACCTGTGAGGCTGCCCTGGCTGGCTGACCAACTTGGCTTCTGGGAGGGTACAGTCTAGTGACCTCACTCGGGTGCCGCTGCCTTCTCATCCTCTTGTGACTCTTCCTGCTCAGGACGTCTGTTTAAAGTCCTTTCACAAACAAGCATCATTTATTTCAGCTTCAGCCACTCATCTTGATTCCATCATGAAAGTGTGTCTGGATCTTACGCAAGGTGTGTAGGTGGGGCCAGGAGGATCCATCAGCGCCTTCAAATTCCAGCCCCATCAACTCAGGGACAGAGCACTGGGTCCCTGACACCGCCCCCCCCAACACACACACAAAGGCTACCCGGCCCTACAGCTGCAAAAACTGGGCTTTCAACCTCTCAGATCTTCACTGGCTCAGTTGTTCCTCCTGTCAGAATCATTAGCTGTTGAAGGACAAAGAGAACGGTGTGCGTGTGTATCTATATGTATGCATGCATGCATGTGCGTGCGTGTCTGTGACTCTGTGTGCGTGCCTGTGAGTCTGCGTGCGTGCCTGTCTGTGAGTCTGTGAGTCTGCGTGCGTGCGTGTCTGCGTGCGTGCGCGTCTGTGACTCTGTGTGCGTGTGTGTCTGTGGGTCTGCGTGCGTGCGTGTCTGTGAGTCTGTGAGTCTGCGTGCGTGCGTGTCTGTGAGTCTGCATGCGTGCCTGTCTGTGAGTCTGCGTGCGTGCGTGTCTGTGAGTCTGTGTGCGTGCGTGTCTGTGAGTCTGCGTGCATGCGTGTCTGTGAGTCTGTGTGCGTGCGTGTCTGAGAGTCTGTGAGTCTGCATGCGTGTGTGTCTGTGAGTCTGTGTGCGTGCGTGTCTGTGAGTCTGCGTGCGTGTCTGTGAGTCTGCGTGCATGTGTGTCTGTGAGGCTGTGTGCGTGCCTGTCTGTGAGGCTGTGTGCGTGCGTGTGTGTCTTAGCTCCCTCAGTCCTTAACATCATGTTGCCAAGTGGCCAGGGTGTTAGGTGTTGTTTCCACTTTGCAGGTCTGCGTGCGTAAGCTTGAATAGCAGCCAGCTGGTGACCAACTCTGCAGGGTGGGTGCTGGTTTCTGCTGACCTGGGGTCAAATCCCATCTCGGCCACTCAGTTGCTGTGTGACCCTGGGTGGCTTGATTGACCCCTCTGTGCCTCCTCTGGAAAGTGGAGATCGCAGTCGTACAACTACAGAGTGTGGTGACAGGAGCTAAATGAGGTTGGGAGTGCTAAGTGATTGCAGAGGGCCCTGATGTCAGAGTGCCTGGGAAATGGAGCCCTTGTTACCTGAGGATTCTCCAGATATTCTGGCCCTGGCAGGTAACCCCCACCCCCACCTTAATAGATATACATCGTTATACATTTGCCCAAACCTAGAGACTATACAACACAAAGAGTGAACCTTGATGTAAACTGTGGACTTTGGTAGTAGTAACATGTCAGTGTGGCTGCTGTAACAAACGTGCCACTCTGGTGTGGGGTCTCAGTTCTGGGAAAGGCCTGCATGGCAGGTGGGGGAACAGGGAGTTACGAGGCCTCTCTATATTTTCCATTCCATTTTGTTGTGGATCTATATGGTTCTAAAAAATAAAATCTACTTAAAAAGGAAAAAATACTTAAAAAGGTAAATAAAGACTACTTTGGGCTTCCCAGGTGGCTTGGATGGTAAAGAAGCTGACTGCTGTGCAGGAGACCTGGGTTCGATCCTTGGGTCAGGAAGATCTCCTGGAGAAGGGAATGGCAACCCACTCCAGTATTCTTCCTCAAGAATCCCATGGGCAGAGGAGCCCGGTGGGCTACAGTCCATGGGGTCACAAATAGAACAACTGAGAGGCTTACAAACCACCCCACACACACAAATGCACAAAGGCTACTTTTTAAAAAAAGGACCAGACAATCTCTTGAGAAATAAGCAAATGTCCTAGTTTATGAAATTCCTTTCATTTATTCGTTCAATAAATATTTCTTGAATTTGCCATCTCTTCTTTAGTGAGGTGTCTGTTCAGATATTTTCCCCTACTTTTAGTTGGCAAAATAAACTTGTTTTCTCATTGCTGAGTTTTAAGAGCTCCTTATATATTTCTTAGGTTAGTCCTTGATCAGATAAGGATTTTTGAAAAAATTCGAGGGTTTACCCTGTGCTGAGTGCTGTTCTAGGGAGTGAACAAAGCAGAAAACAGCCTGCCCGCCTGGAACTTAGGTTCTAAGTAACCCACCACAGGACACCTTGTGATAAACGCTGTGGGGACAAATGAAACAGAGTAACGAGGGAGGGAGAGAACACGGGGTGCTATTTATAAGAAAGGTCAGAGAAGTCCCCTCTAATAAGGCAGCGTGTGAGAACAAACCAGAAGGAAGTGAACAAGCCACGAAGCTGAGGGAGCAGGAGGGCTCCAGGGAGAGGCAGGGTGAGTGCAAAGGCCCTGGGGAAGAAGAGCAGGAGGTCAGGGTGGGGGAGTCGGACTGGGAGAGGGCAGCGGCTGGTTACTAACAGCCCTGCAGGCGCCTGGGAAGGACTTTGCCTTTGGAGTGTGCATCCATTTCCTGTAACTGTTGTAACACGTTCCACAAACTCAGCGGCTTAAAACAACAGAATTTAGTCTCTGAACCCTGGAAGTCAGACACCCAGGTGTCGGGAGGGCTGTGCCCTCTGGAGGCTCCAGGAGAGGCTCCTGGCTGCTCCTCCAGTCTCCGGGGGCTCCTTGTGGTCCTTGGCTGGTGGCTGCATCACTCCAGTCCCTGCCTTCATCTCCACGTGGCCTCCCTTCTCTCCGTGTCCCCTTTTCTGTGTGTCTCTCATCAGGACATTTGTCACTGGGTGTGGGTCCCTCCTGCATAAACCAGGATGGTCTTGTCCTGAATTTCGTTATATCTGCGGAGACTGTTTCCAACGGCATGGTGGTCTGACAGCAGCCACTTCCGGAGGCTGTGTGCATAGAGCCCACCTGGAGTAGGTTCAAGAGAAAACGGGAGGGAACGGGAGGTGTGGGCAGTGCTTTTAACAGGCTTTGTTAGAAAGGGAAGTGGGGAAGGGAGGCAACAGCTAGAGAAGGATGGGAGGTCAAGGGAGAATTTTTAATATTTTGTTGACAGAGCAGCATGGTTTGTGGAATCTTAGTTCCCAGACCAGGGATGGAACCTGGGCGCTTGGCAGTGAGAGAGCAGGGTCTTAACCACTGGACTGCCAGGGAATTCCCAACAGAGGACTTTTGAATATGACTTTTTGTGAAGAAGAGAAGGAGGCATATACAGAGCGATGGTGATGTGAAGATGGAGGGAGAAATCGGGATGCTGGCAGCCACCAAAATTTATAAGAGGCACGGAGGGGCTCTCTTTAGTAGGGACCATCTCAGGCAAACTGGCACACATGGTCATGCTATCTTATTTTCTCTTTTTGGTGACACCATTTGTCATGTGGTCTCCTAGTTCCATGACCAGGGATTGAACCTACACCCCCTGCACTGGAAGCACGGACTCCTCACCACCGGATTGCAAGGGGGGACCCTATGCAAGGGAGGATTCTCTCCAACAGCCCTCAGCAAGCACAAACCTGCTGACACCTTGATTTTGGGCTCCAGGACACACATTTTGAACTTCTGGTTTCCAAAATGTGAGATAATAAATTTTTGATGTTTAAGCCACCAATTCTGTGACTACCCTACTCTGGTATTCTTGCCTGGAGAATCGCATGGACAGAGGAGCCTGGTGGACTACAGTTCATGGGGTCACAAAGAGTTTGACAAGAGTGAGCAACCTTTCACTTCACTTTCACTGTGGTCATCTGTGACAGCAGCCACAAGAAACAAACATACTAAGTACATCCTTAAAACATACATCTATACACATTTGTGAATATATCTGTAGGAAAAAAATCACCAGAAGTGGAATTATGAGGTCAAAGGATATGTATACTTTAGAATCTGGCATATATTTACCAGGGATTCCCTTGTGATTTAGACAGTAAAGAATCTGCCTGCAATGCAGGAGATCCAGGTTCAATCCCTGAGTCGGGAAGATCCCTGGAGAAGGAAATGGCAACCCACCCCAGTATTCTTGCCTGGAGAATCCGATGGACAGAGGAGCCTGGCGGGCTACAGTCCATGGGGTTGCAAAGAGTCAGACACAACTGAATGACTAACACACACAGATATTTACCAAAACGTCCCTCATAAGCATAGCTCTAACTTCAGCTGATGACTACAACAAGAATGCCCATCGGCGCATGGAGGGTGGCTTCCAACCCCCACCTGGCCTCCTGCACACACATTTCATTGACACGTGAAGTTGTGAGTCTACCTCTGGCTGTCAGAATGTGAGCGGAGGGGAGGTGCCCACCTCCAGGGAAAGTGAGGAGACACTGTGCGTTCTCCACTTTCTCTTTTCATCTCCACCAGCCAGAAGTCCCTTCAAGATCCTGGGAAAGCCAGTAGAGCCCACTAGATGGGAGGAACCCATCGCTGAGTCACTGAACCACCACTGGAGAAATACTGTCCACTAACCAGAAACATCCGCAGAACTCTTACACAGGGAGCAATATATTTCTATCGTACCCAGCCTCTGGAATGTTGCCTTTTTGTCACGTGACCCTAACTAATACGCTGTGATACTATTTTTTAAATACAAACATCACATCTCCTGTGTCTCTTGCATTGGCAGGCGGGTTCTTTACCACGAGGACCACTTGGGAAGCCCTAAAGAGAAGAGATACTTCTGATGCCAAATTCATTACGTGGAAAGAGAGGCTTGAAGATAGGTCAGCCCCATAGACTGTAGCCCGCCAGCCTCCTCGGTCCATGGGATTCCCCGGGCAGGAATACTGAGGTGGATTGCCATTCGCCTCTCCAGAAGAACTTCCCAACCCAGAGATCGAACCCCTGGTTTCCTGCCTTGCAGGCAGATTCTTTACCGTTTGAGCTACAGGGAAGTCTCCTGGAAGATAGGGACTATTCCATAGTGAGAGATCAGTGGGATGGGTGATGCTGTGGGGAGTATGAGGCTGTGGAGGAGGTGGGGGTTCCTGCCAGAGTGGTGTCCTGGGTGGGGAACAAAGCCCAGGGTGGCTCGGGGGAGCCTGGACGGTCTGTCCACTGCAGTGGGGGCGGGGGGTGTCTGTTTTCTCTGTAAACTGGAGGGTAAGACACGTCAGGGCGGAGGGCAGGGAGCTGCTGAGGGAGGAGGTGTGATGCAGCTGTGGAGGGGGAGAATCTAAGGACCCGGGGCGCCCCCCATGACCGTGATTCTGGGGTTCTCTCCGCCATGCTGCTGGAATGTTGGTTTTAACGACGGTTGGGGGTTTTGCCAAACGAATGGGCCCCAGGGAGAGAGACTGTGGGTGCTGCCTGGACCTGCCAGGGTGGTTTCATGCGCCCTGAGGCCTGTGAGGGGGTGCTCAGATGTGGGGGTGCTGAGGGTGGCTGCTCAGATGTGGGGGTGCTGAGGGGGGCTAACAGAGCCGTCTGAAGACCCCGAGGGGTGATGAGGTGTCAGAGGCAGGGCTCTGAGGGGGAAAGGAGGGTTATGATCTAGAATGACCTGGGGGAACATCGACCTGTAGCCATCTGGAAATCGGGGTATGGGGGAGAAACTGGCCCCCAGTTTCTCTCTCATGGGAGATCCAGGCTTTCTTTCTCTTTTATTCTGTTTTCTTTCTCTTTTTATTTGAGCTTATGTGAAAAAATCCACAAATACTCCTTTAATCCACGCGTGATTGCCAACATTGTTTTTTTAAGGAACTCTGTAAATACTAGTTATAGCTTTTAATCTTGATTCCTCTGATGAACATATTATTGTTTATATTTTACTCTGCACATTACAGATTTTGTGTATTCTGACTCAGGCTTTCGATGCGATGCAAGGAAGGAGACGGCCTCCCTGGTGGCTCACATGGTGAAGCGTCGGTCTGCAGTGCGGGAGACCTGGGATCGAGCCCTGGGTGGGGAAGATCCCCTGGAGAAGGAAATGGCAACCCACTCCGGTACTCTTGCCTGGAAAATTCCATGGGCGGAGGAGCCTGGTGGGCTACGGTCCATGGAGTCGCAAAGAGCCGGACACGACTGAGAACTTCACTTTCACACAGAAGGAGACACTGAAGGGGAGGCTGAGTGTACGAGGGATTTTGTGACTGTTCCACAGGCTCTTGAGAGCCTAATGGAAGGATGTCGGGTCAGCATGAGAGACTGCTACATACTCTGTGGCTCCTTGGGACCATCAAAAATGGGAACAAAGGACACGATGGGACCACCCAGGATGGTCCCCAAGCAGATTACAGGGCCCTGGACACTCTACATTCTAGTGAAGTTCCTCATTCGACAGCTGCCTTTTTTTTTTTTTTTTTAATTGGAGGATAATTACCTTACAATATTGTGTTGGTTTCTGCCATACAGCAACATGAATCAGCCACACGTATACATATGTCCCCTCCCCTTTGAGCCTCCCTCTCACCCCCCACCCCATCCCAGCCCTCTAGGTTGTCACAGAGCCCTGGGTTTGAGCTCCCTGCGTCATACAGCAAATTCCCACCGGCTGTCTACTCTACACATGGTAATCTATACACTTCCATGAGACCCTTCCGAACCGTCCCTCCCTCTGCTGCCCCCGCTGTGGCCACAGTCTGTCCACATCTGTGTCTCCACCGCTGCCCTGCAAACAGGAGCCTCTGTACCATCTTTCTAGAGTCCACATATATGCATCGATGTGCCATATTTGTTTTTCTCTTTCTGATTTACTTCACTCTGTATAATAGGCTCTAGGTTCATCCTCCCTGTTCAGTTCAAGTTGTGTCCGACTCCTTGCGATCCCATGAACCATAGCACACCAGGCCTCCCTGTCTACCACCAACTCCTGGAGTTCACTCAAACTCATGTCCATGGAGTCAGTGATGCCATCCAACCATCTCATCCTCTGTTGTCCCCTTCTCCTCCCACCTTCAATCTTTCCCAGCATCAGGGTCTTTTCCAAGGAGTCAGTTCTTCACATCAGGTGGCCAGAGGATTGGAGTTTCAGCTTCAGCATCCTTCATTCCTTCTAATGAACACCCAGGACTGATTTCCTTTAGGATGGACTGGTTGGATCTCCTTGCAGTCCAAGGGACTCCCAAGAGTCTTCTCCAATACCACAGTTCAAAAGCATCAACTTCGGCACTCAGCTCTCTTCACAGTCCAACTCTCGCATCCATACATGACCACTGGAAAAACCATAGCCTTGACTATATGACCTTTGTTGGCAAAGTAATGTCTCTGCTTTTTAATATGCTGTCTAGGTTGGTCATAGCTTTTCTTCCAAGGAGTAAGTGTCTTTTAATTTCATGGCTGCAATCACCATCTGCAGTGATTTTGGAGCCCCCAAAAATAAAGTCTCTCACTGTTTCCACTGTTTCCCCATCTATTTGCCATGAAGTGATGGGACCAGATGCCATGATATTAGTTTTCTGAATGTTGAGTTTTAAGCCATCCTTTTCACTCTCCTCTTTCACTTTCATCAAGGGGCTCTTTAGTTCTTCTTCACTTTCCCATTAGAACTGTTTCAAATGTGTTCTGTTTTATGGCTGAGTAATATTCCATCATATATATGTACCATAACTTCTTTATCCATTCATCTGTTGATGGACATCTAGGTTGCCTTCATGTCCTAGCTAGTGTAAATAGTGCTGCAATGAATATTGTGGTACCTGTGTTTTTTTCAGTTATGGTTTCTTCAGGGTATATGCCCAGTACTGGGATTACTGGGTCATACTGTAGTTTTGGTCTTAGTTTTTTTTTTTCCCCTGACAATTTTCTATTAACATTTGACCTGTAGCAGGCACTACAAGAGAGACCCCAGCTGGACCCAAACCTGACAAACACCTTTCCTGGGGAGCTTGTGTTCTGAGATTGAGGCTATGATATGCCAGGTCTATCCCTCTGTCCAGGAGAACTCAATTATCATTTGGTTCTGGTGGGTTTGACTGTCCTGAAATCGCACCTCCTGAAACTGTGAACAAATAACTGAGATTCTGAAACTCTTTCTCTGTGCCATGTTAAGTGCTTTTAAAGGGAGTGTTTATTTTCATCTTCATGACAGCCCTATGGAATTAGGTGTATTGTCATTCCCATTTTAAGATGAGGACCTCGAGGCAGACAAAGGTAAAGCAGCCTGTTTGGATTTGGGAGCCAGCAAGTGGTGGTGTCAGGATTTGAACATGGAGCCCATGGTCTTCACCCAGGCTCCTCTGCCTGCTACCATCACAAGCAAGAGCCAGAAAAGCCTAATCCGAAATCTCTATAGATCAGGGGTGCTGCTCAATCACCACAGCTCTGGAGTTAAAAGATTTTTCTTTCTATTCCAAACTTACACCCCATCCGCCTTCTATAGTCACCCACTCCATGATCAGGTCTCACTGTCCCTTCTCTCTCAGTTAAATGGCCAAATGCCGCTTGAGGTGGTGACTTACCGTTTCAAAACTGCCAAGGGAATTCCCTGGCAATCCAGTGGTTAGGACTCCACGTTTCCATTTCAGGGGGCCCAGGTTCAAACCCTGGCTGAGGAACTAGGATCCTGCAAGCTGTGAAATGTGGCCAAAACAAACATACAACAACCAAAAAAAAAAAAAAAAACTTCTGGCAGAAAACACTCGGTGGAAGAAAAAGAGAAGTTGCCAGAGTGGACATTGATTCAGGAGCAATAAGCCATTCCCACATTTGTCTATCTGACAATGCCTTGCTGTAGCATCTGGCTCGGGGTTTTTTTGAGCATGGAACTCGGGAAAGACTCTTTGAAGTGTTCCTCTGTTTTTCTTTGTCACGCGCTTGCCCTTCTGTCTTTCAACACTCCAGCACAAAGCACTGGCTCAGTGGATCTCAGTTTTCCAGAGCCGGAGGCAACCTCATCAATTCCTACTCTGATTTCTCTTGTTTACATTGCTAAGCATTGCAGGAATGAGGCCATCAGGCTGTGAGAGGAAGATGACACGGGTTGTGTTGCTATGGTTGTGTTGCTATACCAATTAGACTGGGTTCACCTACAAGCAACTTTGTCCTGAAAATAGTGACTTAATCTATACAGAAGAACACAAATATCCATTACTGCCTGGTATGGTGGCCCATGATGTTACAGACCCAGGCTCCTTCTATCTCATTGCTTTAACACTCATAGCTTTCTTTTCCAAGGTCATCTCATAGTCCAATATGACTGCTGGAGCTCCAGCCATTACTTCTCCATTCTGGGTGACAGAAAAGAGAAGAGGAGGAAGTCACCTTTAAAGAGACAGTGATATCTCCACCCCTTCACTTTAATTTCTTTGTCCAAAGCTTTATTATCTGGCTACCCCTGGATGTAGAAAATACTAGGGGATGTAGTGTTTTACTTGGCAGCAGTGTATCCAATTAAAAAAAAAAACAGTGCTCTTTTGCTAGGAGAAAAGGAAAGAATTGCTATTTGGAGGCACATAGCAGACTTTGTCAGAGAAGGCAATGGCACCCTACTCCAGTACTCTTGCCTGGAAAATCGCATGGGCAGAGGAGCCTGGTGGGCTGCAGTCCATGGGGTCGCTAAGAGTCAGACAGGACTGAGCGACTTCACTTTCACTTTTCACTTTCATGCATTGGAGAAGGAAATGGCAACCCACTCCAGTGTTCTTGCCTGGAGAATCCCAGGGACAGGGGAGCCTGATGGGCTGCCGTCTATGGGGTCACACAGAGTCGGACACGACTGAAGCAACTTAGCAGCAGCAGCAGCAGCAGCAGACTTTGTTATAGGTTCAGTTCAGTTCAGTTCATTTGCTCAGTCGTGTCCAACTTTTTGCGACCCATGAATCGCAGCACGCCAGGCCTCCCTGTCCATCACCAACTCCCGGAGTTTACCCAAACTCATGTCTATTGAGTCAGTGATGCCATCCAGCCATCTCATCCTCTGTCGTCCCCTTCTCCTCCTGCCCCCAATCCCTCTCAGCATCAGAGTCTTTTCCAATGAGTCTTTTCCTTTGCATGAGGTGGCCAAAGTACTGGAGTTTCAGCCTCATCATCAGTCCTTCCAATGAAAACCCAGGTCTGATCTCCTTTAGGATGGACTGGTTGGATCTCCTTGCAGTCCAAGGGACTCTCAAGAGTCTTCTCCAACACCACAATTCAAAAGCATCAATTCTCCAGCGCTCAGCTTTCTTCATAGTCCAACTCTCACATCCATACATGACCACTGAAAAACCATAGCCTTGACTAGACAGCAAAGTAATGTCTCTGCTTTTTAATATGCTGTCTAGGTTGCTCATAACTTTCCTTCCAAGGAGTAAGTGTCTTTTAATTTCATGGCTGCAGTCACCATCTGCAGTGATTTTGGAGTCCACAAAAAAAAGTCTGACACTGTTTCCACTGTTTCCCCATCTATTTCCCATGAAGTGATGGGACCTGATGCCATGATATTAGCTTTCTGAATGTTGAGCTTTAAGCCAACTTTTTCACTCTCCTCTTTCACTTTCATCAAGAGGCTTTTTAGTTCTTCACTTTCTGCCATAAGGGTGGTGTCATCTGCATATCTGAGGTTATTGATATTTCTCCTGGCAATCTTAATTCCAGCTTGTGCTTCTTCCAGCCCAGCGTTTCTCATGATGTACTCTGCATGTAAGTTAAATAAGCAGGGTGACAATATACAGCCTTGATATACTCCTTTTCCTATTTGGAACCAGTCTGTTTTCCATGTCCAGTTCTAACTGTTGCTTCCTGACCTGCATATAGGTTTCTCAAGAGGCAGATCAGGTGGTCTGGTATTCCCATTTTTTTCAGAATTTTCCACAGTTTATTATGATCCACACAGTCAAAGTCTTTGGCATAGTCAATAAAGCAGAAATAGATGTTTGTCTGGAACTGTCCTGCTTTTTCGATGATCCAGCGGATGTTGGCAATTTGATCTCTAGTTCCTCTGCCTTTTCTAAAACCAGCTTGAATATCTGGAAGTTCACGGTTCACTTATTGCTGAAGCCTGGCTTGGAGAATTTTGAGCATTAGTTTACTAGCATGTGAGATGAGTGCAATTGTGCAGTAGTTTGAGCATTCTTTGGCATTGCCTTTCTTTGGAATTGGAATGAAAACTGACCTTTTCCAGTCCTGTGGCCACTGCTGAGTTTTCCAAATTTGCTGACATATTGTGCGCAGCACTTTCACAGCATCATCTCCTGAGGTCAGGGGCGGCACCCGAGAGAGCTACCCCATGTCCGAGGTCAGGAGCGGCGGCCGAGAGGAGTAACTCCATGTCCAAGGAGCGATGGCTGCGAGGGCGGAGGAGGGCCGAGAGGAGCTACTCCACATTCATGGTCAGGAGGGGTGACCTCATCCAAGGTAAGGAGCAGCAGCTGCACTTTGCTGGAGCAGCTATGCAGAGATACCCCACGTCCAAGGTAAGAGAAACCCAAGTAAGACGGTAGGTGTTGTGAGAGGGCATCAGAGGGCAGACACACTGAAACCATAATCACAGAAAACTAGACAATCTAATCACATTAGGATCACAGTCTTGTCTAACTCAATGAAACTAAGCCATGCCCTGTGGGGCCACCCAAGATGGACAGGTCATGGTGGTCCACTGGAGAAGGGAATGGCAAACCACTTCAGTATTCTTGCCTTGAGAACCCCATGAACAGTATGAAAAGGCAAAATGATAGGATACTGAAAGAGGAACTCCCCAGGTCGGTAGGTGCCCAATATGCTACTAGAAATCAGTGGAGAAATAACTCCAGAAAGAATGAAGGGATGGAGCCAAAGCAAAAACAATATCCAGTTGTGGATGTGACTGGTGATAGAAGCAAGGTCTGATGCTATAAAGAGCAATATTGCATAGGAACCTGGAATGTTAGGTCCACAAATCAAGGCAAATTGGAAGTGGTCAAACAGGAGATGGCAAGAGTGAATGTCGACATTCTAGGAATCAGTGAACTAAAATGGACCGGAATGGGTGAATTTAACTCAGATGACCATTATATCTACTACTGAGGGCAGGAATCCCTTAGAAGAAATGGAGTAGCCATCATGGTCAACAAGAGTCCAAAATGCAGTACTTGGATGCAATCTCAAAAACGACAGAAGGATCTCTGCTCATTTCCAAGGCAAACCATTCAATATCACGGTAATCCAAGTCTATGCCCCAGCCAGTAACGCTGAAGAAGCTGAGGTTGAACGGTCCTATGAAGACCTACAAGACCTTTTAGAACTAACACCCAAAAAAGATGTCCTTTTCATTATAGGGGACTGGAACGCAAAAGTAGGAAGTCAAGAAACACCTGGAGTAACAGGCACATTTGGCCCTGGAGTACAGAATGAAGCAGGGCAAAGGCTAATAGAGTTTTGCTAAGAGAATGCACTGGTCATAGCAAACACCCTCTTACAACAACACAAGAGAAGACTCTACACATGGACATCACCAGATGGTCGACACCGAAATCAGATTGATTATATTCTTTGCAGCCAAAGATGGAGAAGCTCTATACAGTCAGCAAAAACAAGACTGGGAGCTGACTGTGGCTCAGATCATGAACTCCTTATTACCAAATTCAGACTTAAATTGAAGAAAGTAGGGAAAACCACTAGACCATTCAGGTATGACCTAAATCAAATCCCTTATGATTATACAGTGGAAGTGAGAAATAGATTTAAGGGACTAGATCTGATAGATAGAGTGCCTGATGAACTATGGACTGAGGTTTGTGACATTGTACAGGAGACAGGGATCAAGACCATCCCCATGGAAAAGAAATGCAAAAAAGCAAAATGACTGTCTGGGGAGGCCTTACAAATAGCTGTGAAAAGGAGAGAAGTGAAAAGCAAAGGAGAAAAGGAAAGATATAAGCATCTGAATGCAGTGTTCCAAAGAATAGCAAAGAGAGATAAGAAAGCCTTCTTCAGTGATCAATGCAAAGAAATAGAGGAAAACAACAGAATGGGAAAGACTAGAGATCTCTTCAAGAAAATCAGAGATACCAAGGGAATATTTCATGCAAAGATGGGCTCAGTAAAGGACAGAAATGGTATGGACCTAACAGAAGCAGAAGATATTAAGAAGAGATGGCAAGAATACACAGAAGAACTGTACAAGAAAAATCTTCACGACCCAGATAATCAGTGTGATCACTCACCTAGAGCCAGACATCCTGGAATGTGAAGTCAAGTGGGCCTTAGAAAGCATCACTATGAACAAAGCTAGTGGAGGTGATGGAATTTTAGTTGAGCTATTTCAAATCCTGAAAGATGATGCTGTGAAAGTGCTACACTCAATATGCCAGTAAATTTGGAAAACTCAGCAGTGGCCACAGGACTGGAAAAGGTCAGTTTTCATTCCAATCCCAAAGAAAGGCAATGCCAAAGAATGCTCACACTACCGCACAATTGTTACAGTTACTGTCCTGTATTATAAGAAAGACTCTTTCCCTGGTGGCTCAGGTGGTAAAGAATCTGCCTGCAATGCAGGAGACCCAGGTTCAGTCCCTGGGTTGGGAAGATCTCCTGGAGAAGGAAATGGCAACCCACTCCAGTATTCTTGCCTCCGAATCCCATGGACAGAGGAGCCTGGTGGGCTATAGTCCACGGGGTCAAAAAGAGTTGGACGGGGCTGAATGACTAACACACATTATAAGGAAGAAGATGAAGGTCATGGGTCAGGAAGAACTGGGACACATACATGCGCCTGGTGCTGGGCTCTGGACAAGCTAAGCTAGAAAATCATATGCAAGCAAAGTGCTCAGAGGTGGTTGATCTAAGGGTGATTTATGCTTCCCCAGAGCAGCCTGGAGGTGGGACACATGGGGGCTGCTATTTAAATGGTAAAAATAAGACATTAAATTTGTCTCCCAGCCAATTCAAGTGGGAGTCCACTCTATTTCATCATGCCAGGGATGAGGGCCAGCACTACGGGGTCCCTGTCAGTCTCTATTTATTCTGACATCCAGCTAATCACTGAAGGATCCTTGACAATGTCAGAGAGTCAAGCTCAGGACTTGGCCCATCGCTCATGAATTCAGACCAGTTATTAGAAGCCGTCATGCACAGGGCTTCCCTGGTGGCTCAATGTGGTAAAGAATCCACCTGCCCACTCAGGAGACATGGGTTTGATCCTTGGTCAGGGAAGATTCCACGTGCCATGGAGCAATTAAACCCATATGCCACAACTATTGAGCTGCTACTCTAGAGCCTGGGAACCGCAACTCCTGAGTGCATGTGCCTCAACTCCTAAAGCTCAAGTGCCTGTGCTCAGCAACAAGAGAAGCCACTGCAATGAGAAGCCTGGGTACCACAGCTAGAGAGTAGCCCTGGCTCACAGCAACTGGAGAAAAGCCCATGCAGCAATGAAGACCCAGCATAGCCAAAAACAAATAAATAAATAAAACTTTAAAAAAAAGAAGTGTCCTTGCATAATCCAGCTTCCCCAAACTCAGTAAGCCACCCATGTAGAAGGAGTCTCAGGTGGGACAAGTTAAGGGTCCCCACTGGCCCAGATGTTGCCACTGTGACAATGACAAAAAGTGTCCTTCCTCTAGATGGATGGAGTCCCTGATACATGGCTCAGTCATAGGACAGTGTTTGTGGAAAATAAGAAAAATTGCTTTCTCTAAGGAGATGCAGCTGCGAGCTGAGTCTCAGCTCCCACACAGCCAGGAGCATTTGTGCAGTGCACAACCTGAGCTGCTGTGAACGGCAGCCCCAGTAAAAAAGATGGCGATTAGGGGCTGGCATCATGTTTCCTGGCCACCCAGAGAACCATAAGCGGTTATTTCCCAAGTGTGAGGAGTACCTCGTATCCAGCCCCACTGACGAGTGTCCTTCCTCCACCCTGCCACCTGAAATAACCAAATTCTTTTAAACATATGTGAAACACCATCTTTAAGACATTGGATGTCAGGCGAGGAGGGGCAGCACTTCCCTAACTCCCCTGCCTTGCGGGCAGCGTAGGAAAGGGGCAACCTAGGGGTGGGGGCCCCAGTGGGCCACCTGAGTTGAAGACATAGAGATGAGGGTCTAGGGAGACCAAGGGGACCACAGCTGCGGGGCCAGGGTGTCAGGGATAAGAGGCGGGCACAGGCAGGGAGAGCCCGGAGGTGAGCAGAGGCCCCCTTGAGAATGTCGTTGAGAGCTCGTCACACGTGCTTGTGAGGGAACCACCCGAACCCAGGACCAGAAAACCACGGGAAAGGCCTAGAAGGAACCACATCCAGAGCTCTACGAGGACTAGAGGTGCCCGTTCCCCGAGCCAGACTGGAAAACATCATGGCGGCTGGCCGGGCACTCGAAGGTGATGAATAATTAGCTCCAGAGAAAGGGTGGAGCTGTGACTTTGGGAGGTTCTGCCCCACGGGTGATTGCAGAAGGAAATGGCAACCTGCTCCAGTGTTCTTGCCTGGTGAATCCCAGGGACGGGGAAGCCTGGTGGGCTGCCGTCAATGGGGTCGCACAGAGTCGGACACGACTGAAGCGACTTAGCAGCAGCAGCCCCATGTAACCCACGGTTCTGTTTATCACCCTGGGCCGGCTGTGTGATGACCTCCCCACAGCCAGCCCAGCTGCATCTGTTCAGGGAGCGTCTGGTTCCCCCACGCCGAGGACTGCAGCCACGGAGAACCAGCCAGTCCCCCTGACCGCACTCAGCCACCCACGTTCTTGCTGGGAGGTGGCTTGGTCTCCAGCTATTGAAACTCACTCTCAAGACAGCAAGGTCTCGGGCTCATGCGTAACTGGGCTGTTTGTATCCAAGGAAGTGCCATGTTTCCCACAGCTTTATATAAACTTCCTCTTACTGAACGCATCTGGGTTCACAGGCTGCGGAACTTTTCTTTGAGTTTCTAAACTTAGCAGCTTTCCTCCTCACTCTGTTCCCCAAATATGGGTTCAGCTAGAGCCTGCGCTCTGGGAAGCCGAAGGTCTGGCCATGTACCCAACTCAGCCTCGTGACTGGGGTGCAGTGAGGTGGGTAGGGCTGGGCAATAAGGCAGGGGTCAGATAGCAAGGTGGGGGGTAGCTGCCAAGAAGGGCCACCCCTGGAGGCAGGGGCAGACACCCATGTGGTGACTGCCCCCCCCCCCCCCCACATCATGTCTCGATGGAAAAAGAAGTGGCACCTTCAGACCCTGCCGGGGGCAGGTAGCCCACCTGAAGCCAAGCTGCATGCCAGGATCTTAGCCACGCCCCTAGGCACATTGTTGTTAGGTCGCTATGTTGTCTGTTTGTGACCCCACAGGCTGCAGCACGCCAGGCTTCCCTGTCCTTCACTATCTCCCAGAGTTTGCTCAAACATGTCCATTGAGTCAGTGATGCCATCCAACAATCCATCCTGTGTCATCCCCTTCTCCTCCCACCTTCAATCTTTCCCAGAATCAGGGTCTTTTCCAGTGAGCCGTCTCTTCGCATCAGGTGGCCAAAGTATTGGAGTTTCAGCTTCAGCATCAGTCCTTCCGATGCATGAGTCTTTCCCAGGCATGAGCTGTTCTCTAAACTGCCTATTCTTGCCTAAATGTAATCCTTTTGTGTTAAAACATAGGTTTTATTATTACTTGGGGCCAGCAAAGCCAGCAGATGAGAAGACAACGGCCTCTGAAAAGACACAGCTCATTACTCACAGTTCCCAAGAGGAGAGGGGAGCACACGGGCCCATGCAGAGCCACACGGGGAAGCACCAGGGTCTATCAGGAGATGGAAGGAGTGCGTGGGAGAAGTGAGAAACAGCCTTTACTGTGGTCTAACTAGAAGGAATGGGCGAAGCAGGGTAAGCAGGCTTGGGACTGGCTATTGCGAATAATTCCAGCCAACTCCGGAGGCCAGGGCTGTCTGGTACCCAGGCTAGGGCAGAGGGATAAGTGGCCCTGAGTGTGAGAGCCCTTTGAGAGCTCAGCGAAAGGAGTGATTGGGGTGGACTCGGGATTCGTTGCTTTGTACCCAACAGCTCTGCTCCCAGGAGAACTGTTTGTTGTCTCTAGGAATCAGCTAACCCGGGAAGTCCCTCCAGGGCCAGCAAAAGCCCACGGTCAAAGCATCAGAAACCACATGGATGTCTCACATCTCAATTTTGACCAGGATGGGCATGGATAGAGCCTTTGTACCCTGAACTGCTCAGCCATTTGGCTGCCCAGGGGCTTCCCTGGTGGCTGAGCTGGTAAAGAATCCATCTGCAATGTGGGAGACTTGGGTTTGACCCCTGGGTTGGGAAGATCCCCTGGAGAAAGGAAAGGCTACCCACTCCAATATTCTGGCCTGGAGAATTGCTTGGACTGGTTCCCTGGTGGCTCAGATGGTAAAGCATCTGCCTGCAATGCGGGAGATTCGGGTTTGATCCCTGGGTCAGGAAGATCACCCACCTGGAAAAGGAAATGGCAACCCACTCCAGTACTCTTGCCTGGAAAATTCCATGGGTGGAGGAGCCTGGCGGGCCACAGTCCATGGGGCCACAAAGAGTCCGACACGACTGGGCGACTTCACTTTCTTTCACTTTTGGCTGCCCAGTGCTGTCCTCTTCCTTCCATTGGTCGTGCAATAATGCGATCCTTCATTTTACACATTTGATGTTTTAGGACCATGTGTCTTGAATTAACGGCTAAGTTTTTATACCATCACACTGTTTATTTATGTCTTCTGTCAAACATATCATCTCAAGTAATCCTTCAACAACCTTGAGGTTAGATGTGGCAGATAAGATTGGTTAAGTATTTAATATCCATTCTCCCTTTCTTCCTTACCAGCAGAACTCCAATTGTATTCAAGGTAGTAACACACCTGGCTGAAGTACTGACTACTCTGTACCCCTTAATAGGTAGTAACAAGGATGCAACAACCAGTTCTAGCCAACGTGATATGAAGGAAAGAGGTCCTGGGGACTTTTTCAGGAGGGAGCAGACACAAGTGGCACCCACATTGTAGCCTCCTCCTTTTGCCCCTCCTCTGTCCTCCTGCCTGATATATAGGTCGGGCGCTTAAAGACATGAGAGCCAACTTTCAGGCATAAAAGCAGAAAGCTTCAAGCCCCGGATGATGGAGTAAGAAGGCAGAAGGAGCCTGGGTCCTCAGCTGCACCAATCCCAAACTTTCTGCCTCCAACCTCCTGTTATATGAGAAAAACGGTACCTCTATTTTAACGAAATTACTGTGACTATGTCTTTGGTGCATATGTGTGTGTGCTCAGCCATTCCGAATCTTCGAGACCCCATGGATTGAAGCCCACCAGGCTCCTCTGCCCATGGAATTTCCTAGGCAAGGATATTGGAGTGGGTGGCCATTTCCTTCTCCACGGGGTCTCTCCCCCTCAGGGATGGAACCCACATCTCGTGCGTCATCTTAATGGATGAAATAGACAATGTTTTTACTTTCTTTTGTGAAGGAAACTGAAGCTTATAACGTTAATAAAATTATCTAAGGCCTGGCAGCTCTTAAATGACAGCTCCTCTAGCCTCTATGGACTGAACTGTGTCTTCCCAAAATTCATGTGGTGAAGCCTGAACCTTGAGCATCTTAGAATGTGACTGCATCTGGAGACAAGGTTAAATGAGGTCGGTTAAATGAGGTCATTGTTGTGTGCTGGTCTCAGCTGCTAATAACCATTGTTGTGGCTGGACCAGCCGTTGTGGTTATGATTGCAAGACACACTGCAGCAATAACCATCAGGAAATTGGAGAAAAAAACAAAACTACTATTTGAAGGACCCAGCATGGTTTCCCCTGGGGGCAGACAGCGAGGCTGTGGTAGAAAGAGTGTGAACACAGGTCCAGGGTTCTGCTTATACTGGGGTCAAGGGTGGGGGCCTAGGGTTTCATGGGCTCACTATTGCTGAGTTCAAAACATAAGAGTGGGAACTTGAAGAGAAGAGAAAAAACAAGCTCTTTAGAAAGATCTCTAAAACAAAAGAGCCTCAGTGGGGGAAGATGGCTTTGGCTCTTTATCTAGTCCCGTGGCTGGCAGTGTATTTATTCAATCAAAGCTTAAGTCAGGCACTCACATTACAAGAAAGAGAAAACCTAGTTTCCAGGGCTTACGGCTTACACCAGTCATAAGTGGAGAAGTGTTAGTCACTCTGTCCAACTCTGCAATTCCATGGATTGTAGCCCACCGACCTCCTCTGTCCATGGGGTTTTCTAAGCAAGAATACTGGAGTGGGTTGCCATTCCCTTCTCCAGGGGATCTTCCTGATCTAGGGATCGAACCCTGTCTCCTGCACTGTGGGCAGATTCTTTATCATCTGAGCCACCAGGGAATCCCTAAGTCATAAGGGTGGGGCCCTAATCCAACAAGACTGGTGTCTTTGTTTTTATTCAGTTGCATTGAGCTCTTTGTGACCCCATGGACTGCAGCATACCCGGCTTCCCTGTCCTTCACTATCTCCTGGAGTTTACTTAAACTCATGTCAATTTGGTTGGTGATGCATCAGGGTCTTTTCCAGTGAGTCGGCTCTTCGTCCTTATAGGGAGAGGAAGAGACACCTTCCTTTAAGATACCTTATAGGGAGAGGAAGTGTGTGTAGACAGCAGAACAACCTTAAGGACCCAGAGAGAAGGTGGCGGGTGCAAGCCAAGCCACAGAGGCCTCGGAAGACACCAAACCTGCTGGCACCTTGATCTTGGACTCTGGGTCTTCGTTTTCCCCTCAGCTACTTGCATGTTTGGGGTTGACCCTGCTTCCTTGTCTCCCCTTAGCTCCCCTACCTCATCCTCCATACTCAGCCTCCCCTGGGAGAGGGGGCTCCAGAGCACCACCCTGGAATTCCATCCCTGTCACATTTTGGAAGAGTATCTGAAAGCAGGATGAAGTGTGGAAGGATGAGCATCATCTGTATAGTGTGGTTTGTGGTTTACAGCCAGTCACGTGGGACTTGAATTTTGTCAAATGCCTTGGAGGCATCTATGGATATGATCCTGTGATTTTCCTCTTAGCTCTGTTAATATGATAGATTTCTTACTATTAAACCATCCTTGCCCTTCTGGAATAAATCCTACTGGGACATGAAATGCCATACTTAATGTACTTTTTATTCAATGTCCTTATATTTTTATTTTTTAAACTTGCATTAATATTTATTAGTAATATAGGACTCTGTCAGTTGCAATTAGTAATATTATATTAGCTTCATAAAAGTAACCTAGAAGCTTACATTCTTTTTCAATTTGCTGCAAACTTATGCAAATCTGCAATTAATTGGTCTTTAAAGGTTTCATAGAGTCCCCTGATGAGTCTGTGCCTGTAAATTTAGAATTTTCTGTCTTTCTTCTATCGAAGTTGTCTGTATACATATTCTATCTCTATTTGGGTACATTTTATTTTCCTAAAAATGTATCTATTTCATCTAGGTTTTCAAATTTATTTGCCTAAACTAGTAGGCCACAGGACTGGAAAAGGTCAGTTTTCATTCCAATTCCAAAGAAAGATAATCCCAAAGAATGCTCAAACTACTGCACAATTGCACTCATCTCACACACTAGTAAAGTAATGCTCAAAATTCTCCAAGCCAGGCTTCAGCAATACATGAACCGTGAACTTCCAGCTGTTCAAGCTGGTTTTAGAAAATGCAGAGGAACCAGAGATCAAATTGCCAACATCCCCTGGATCATCAAAAAAGCAAGAGAGTTCCAGAAAGACATCTATTTCTACTTTATTGACTATGCCAAAGCCTTTGACTATGTGGATCACAATCAACTGTGGAAAATTCTGAAAGAGACTGGAATACCAGACCACCTGATCTGCCTCTTGAGAAACCTGTATGCAGGTCAGGAAGCAACAGTTAGAACTGGACATGGAACAACAGACTGGTTCCAAATAGGAAAAGGAGTACATCAAGGCTGCATATTGTCACCCTGCTTATTTAACTTACATGCAGAGTACATCATGAGAAACGCTGGGCTGGAAGAAGCACAAGCTGGAATCAAGATTGCCAGGAGAAATATCAATAACCTCAGATATGCAGATGACACCACCTTTATGGCAGAAAGTGAAGAATAACTAAAAAGCCTCTTGATGAAAGTGAAAGAGGAGAGTGAAAAAGTTGGCTTAAAGCTCAACATTCAGAAAACTAAGATCATGGCATCTGGTTCCATCACTTCATGGGAAATAGATGGGGAAACAGCGGAAACAGCATCAGACTTTATTTTTTTGGGCTCCAAAATCACTGCAGATGGTGATTGCAGCCATGAAATTAAGAGATGCTTACTCCTTGGAAAGTTATAACCAACCTAGATAGCATACTCAAAAGCAGAGATACTACTTTGGCAACAAAGGTCCGTCTAGTCAAGGCTATGGTTATTCCAGTGGTCATGCATGGATGTGAGAGTTGGACTGTGAAGAAGGCTGAGCGCCAAAGAATTGATGCTTTTGAACTGTGGTGTTGGAGAAGATTCTTGAGAGTCCCTTGGACTGCAAGGAGATCCAACCAGTCCATCCTAAAGGAGATCAGTGATCAGTCCTGAGAGTTCATTGGAAGGTCTGATGCTGAGGCTGAGACTCCAATACTTTGGCCACCTCATGCGAAGAGTTGACTCATTGGAAAAGACCCCGATGCTGGGAAAGATTGAGGGCAGGAGGAGAAGGGGACGACAGAGGATGAGATGGCTGAATGGCATCACCAACTTGATGGACATGAGTTTGGGTAAACTCCGGGAGTTGGTGATGGGCAGGGAGGCCTGGCGTGCTGCGATTCATGGGGTCGCAAACAGCTGGACACGACTGAGCAACTGAACTGAAACTAGTAAAAAAATATTAGCTGAATTTAAAAAATTCTTCCCTTCAATTATTTTCCTCTTATCATTTCTTACATTGTGTATTTGTGGTTTTCTTCTTTTAAATTATACCAGCTAATGTTTTTCCAATTTTGTTGATTTTTTTAAACTACTGTTTTTTGATGTATTAATAACATAACTCATTAAATTTCTAGTTTGAACTTCATTAATTCCTTCCTTCTGCTTTCTTTGTTTTACTCTCTTGGTCTTTTTCTAGTTCCTTGCTTAGCCATTTAATTGATTTATTTCCATTTTTATGGTTTCTGATATTTATTTCTGTATATTTTTCTAGATCCTGCTTCAGTAGACTCATAAATTGACATGTTCTTTTTCATTATCCATTACTTTCTAGAAGTTGTGCAACTTCATTTAGAAAAATCTGTGTCTTACAAGTAGCTTATAGTAAGTGTTAGTCGCCCAGTCGTGCCTGACTCTTTGTGACCCCATGGACTGCAGCCCACCAGGCTCTTCTGTCCATGAGATTTTCCAGGCAAGGATACTGGAGTGAGTTGCCGTTTCCTTCTCCAGGGGATCTTCCAGACCCAGGGATCAAACCCAGGTCTCCTGCACTGCAGGCAGATTGTTTACCAACTGAGCTACCAGGGAAGCACAGGAGGAGGGCCTTTTGTTGGTTTTGATATTAATGTGAATTTCTAGGAGGTTTGTGTTTTGTTTTGTTTGCACTGTGATCGGACAATGCTAGCTGCATTTTTATACTTCAGGAAATTTAAAATTTTCTTTGTGATCCTCTATGTGCAAATCTGTTAGATGCAGTGAAAGTTACAGGTGAAGTAAAATGATATCTGGGAGTTTTTTTGGAAAGATCTCAGAATGGGTACCCTGGGAGGTCAGAGGGAACATGATCAGCAGAACACTGATCACTTTTGAAATTGAATGGTGTATACTTGGGGGTTCATCATGATTTTTATTTTCTGCACTTTCAGGATAAATTTCCATTTTTCTGGTAAAAAAAAAAAAAAAAAAAAAGTTGACATCCTCTCCCCGGGTGGTAGTATTAGAATTATTTTTAGTTTCTTTCTTTACTTGTTTCCTATTTTACCCCAATGTTTTAAAAACTGAGCACATACTAATCGCAGAGTTAAAAGTCCCCTTGTACAGGCATTTAAAGTAAAGACAGGGACTCCCCTGGTGGCCCAGTGGTTAAGAATCCACTGCAGAGGGCACGGGTTTGATCCCTGAACAGGGGACCAGGGTCCTGCACCACACAGCTAAAAGAAAAAAAAGAAGACAATTTCTAAAAGTGAGTAAAAATGAAAATACAACATGTCGGCTTAGAGAAATTATATGGGAAAAGTAACAAAAAAGAAATAAATTTAGCCTGATAATTGGATTCTGACTGGAAGATGCTCTGGGTTCCCTAGGCCTTGACGTAGGGCTTGCCCTCACCAGGCCAGGTCCGTCGGTTCTCACAGGTGACCGGAAGTGGCCACTTGGCCTCAGGGAGGATGGTGCGGAGATGGCAGATGGATGAGCTGGCCTTGGGAAGACAGGACGTTTCACTGGAGTGAGGAAAGCTCTGTAGGAACATTACTTACGGCCCATTTGACACTGCCGGTCTAAGTTGGCGTTTCGGTCTCCACACCTCCTCGTGGGGAAGGGTGTCACCCCGCTTCTGGAAGGTACATCCTTGGGGTGGGGGTAGCGTGGGCCTCTGCACACCTCAGCTCCACACGCACAGCAGGACACTTCCTGGAGACATCCTCTCCTATTTGAAAAACGTTCTACGAAGGTTTGGGGAGATTTTCTATTTGAGAAACACAGGACTGGAGGGAGGCCTCAGAGAACAGACAGAACCTGCTGCCCCATTTCAACTGTGCTGATGGAAATAGTCCATTATAAATGCCTGTCCCTAAAATGTTTTCTCTAAAAAATGTAGACGATCTATTATACACGGTGAATTCTGTACCTTGGTGGCTCAGATGGTAAAGAATCTGCCTGCAATGCAGGTAGACGCAGGTTCAATCCCTGGGATGGGAAGGTTGCCTGGAGAAGGAAATGGCAACCCACTCCAGTCTTCTTGCCTGGAGAATCCCAAGGACAGAGGAGCCTGGTGGGTTACAGTCCATGGGGTTGCAAAGAGTTGGACACGACTAAATGACTTTCACTTTTTCAATGGTCAATTTGTGCCATTTATTTTTTTGATGTTTGTCAATTTTTTACTTCCTTTCAGTTCAGTTTAGTTCAGTCATTCAGTTGTATCCAACTCTTTGCAACCCCATGGACTGCAGCACACAGTCTTCCCTGTCCATTGCCAACTCCTGGAGTTTACTCAGACTCCTGTCCATCGAGTCAGTGATGTCATCCAACCATCTCATCCTCTGTCGTCCCCTTCTCCCCCTGCCCACAATCTTTCCCAGCATCAGGATCTTTTCAAATGAGTCAGCTCTTCACATCAGGTGGCCAAAGCATTGGAGTTTCAGCTTCAACATCAGTCCTTCCAATGTACACCCAGGACTGATCTCCTTTGGGATGAACTGGTTGGATCTCCTTGCAGTTCCTTTAGCATAAAGGCAATAAAATCCCATATTCAATGATTAAATCAGATTTACCTTCCAAGGAAAAATCAACAGCCATGCCACCTGAAAACTCCTCAGATCAATACTAAGTTACCTCTAGAAATGCCAAGCATTTTCAGACTTGGAAATAGTTGCAAGAAAATGTGGACATCTGTTCAGGTGAGCTGAGTTCAGTTTGTGAGGGTCTAACAGCTAAACTCTGGAGAAGGAAATGGCAACCCACTCCAGTGTTCTTGCGTGGAGAATCCCAGGGACAGGGGATCCTGGTGGGCTTCCGTCTATGGGGTCGCACAGAGTCACACACGACTGAAGCGACTTAGCAGCAGCAGCAACAGCTAAACTCAGACCAGCTCTCAGTTTTGGGGGCTGATTTACACAGTTTTACCTCCCTTAGCAGTTTTACCCCCATCTCTTTTATTTTACAATCATAAGTGATTTAGTTTCAATATAAGATTCTGACAGCAGGAACTTTTCTTGGTGTGGCTTTGTTGTTGTTCAATCGCTAAATCATGTTCAGCTCTGCGACTCCATGGACTCTAGCATGCCAGGTTCCTCTGTCTTCCACCATCTCCCGAAGTTTGCTCAAATTCATGCCTATTGAGTTAGTGATGCCATCAAACCACCTCATCCTCTGTCATCCCCTTGTCCTCCTGCCCTCAATCTTTCCCAGCATCAGGGTCTTTCCCAATGAGTCAGTTCTTTACATCAGGTGGCCAAAGTACTGGAGTTTCAGCTTCAGCATCAGTCCTTTCAATGAATATCCAGAACTGATTTCTTTTAGGATTGAGTGGTTTGATCTTCTTGCTATCCTTTAAATGACTCTCAAGTGTCTACTGCAACACCACAGTTCGAAAGCATCAATTCTTCAGTGCTTAGCCTTCTTTATGGCCCAGCTCTCACATCCATACTGGAAAAACCATAGGAAAAACCACTGGAAAAACCATAGCTTTGACTTGCACAGCTTGCAGGATCTTAGTTCCCTGACCAGGGATTGAACCCAGGCTCTTGGCAGTGAAAGCACAGAGCCCTAACCACTGGGCATCCAGGGAATTCCCAGCAGGAGCGCATTTTTTATTTTGCTAATTTACTACTGAAACACACAGAGCCTAGAGGACCTGGTCCGGCACAGTGTAAACAGCGGAGGGGTCAGGGCCAAGGCAGGGACACAGCTGTGGTTACGCGGCTGCTGAGCAAGGCCGGTTGTAGGATCAGGGGTTTCAGCGACAAAACTGCAAACGGGGTTTTGGTGCTTTGCATTCTGCCTTTAGTGATGATGCTGGCTCACGGCGTCTTGGAATCCTGCCCTGTGACTGGAATAGCAAGCCAGCTGTGGTGCTTGTTTCCTTATTCTGAACGCAGAGTTCAATCTGCTCAAAGGGATGACAGACTCAGATTCAGCCTGTGGGGTTTATTCATCTGCTAACCTCTGCCATGAGAGCGTGGCCCAGAATCCTAAGGGCAGAGTCCTGTGACCGGCGTGTGCTAGGCCTGCCAGCAGGCTGGAGTCCCTCCTCCAGCTGGGACGCAACCCCAGACTTGTTTTTAATCACTCAGGGCAGTGGTTTCAGAGTCGAGCCAAGTGTCTATTTGTTTAAAGCATCTCAAGGATGGGCTCACTTGGGCTTCCCTGGTGGTCCAGTGGTTAAGACTCCACTCTGAGCTTCCACTGCAGGGGGCGTGGGTTCAATCCTTGGTTGGGCCACTAAGACCCTGCATGCCTCATGGCCAAAAAAAAAAGGGCTCAATTCTCTCTCCCCCTTTTCTGTGGTTGGTGAACCAAAGCAGACTTAGGACCCGTGGCCCCATCACTGTTGGCCTCAGACACTAAAATAATCGATGGCTGCTGTCTGCCTGTTCTGGAGAAGGCACCCCTGTTTGGGGCCCTTCACAGATGTATGTTCTGTGGACCTTCCCTTCCTGAAGTTCACTAGCACATTGTTTAGCATCTAGGTATACATAGACTATTCTAATAGTCATGTATGGATGTAGAGTTGGAACATAAAGAAAGCTGAGTGCTGAAGAATTGATGCTTTTGAACTGTAGTGTTAGAGAAGACTCTTGAGAGTCCCTTGGAATGCAAGAAGATCCAACCAGTCCATCCTAAAGGAAATCAGCCCTGAATGTTCATTGGAAGGACTGATGCTGAAGCTGAAACTCCAGTACTTTGGCCGATTCACTGGAAAAGACCCCTGATGCTGGGGAAGATTGAAGGAGGGAGGAGAAGGGGACAACAGAGGATGAGATGGTTGGATGGCATCACCGACTCAATGGACATGAGTTGAGCAAACTCCAGAAGATAGTGGAGGACAGGGAAGCCTGGTGTGCTACAGTCCATGGGGTTGCAAAGACTTAGGCAAGACTTAGTGACTGCCCAACAACAAAACTGCCTAAGATTGTGGCAGCTGATTCCAAGCTTGATGGCACTTTCTTCACAGAGCAGTTGGCAAGGAACTAGGTAATTCTGCGACAGAAATACTGCCTGGGGTTTCAGTTTGCCAGCTGAAGGGGCATGGGGTGGTGTCAAATTTTATTATGAGCATTCCTGGTCTCCTTGAAAGAAGAAACAATCATGTGAGAAGACAAGTTACATAGCATGAGATCACAGACCCAGTCTGGCCCCCAACAGACAGCAGACACTGCGTTTCCTTGATATTGATCCACAGATGTATGGGATTTAAAAATAAAAAGTCACATCAAGACTTAATGCTTAAGCTGATTCATAGCCTGCTGTTTGGCAAGATGACTTCCGCTAAGTTGATTTCTTGGGAAGTCCTGGGTGTGGCGCTTAACTCTCTACCCTTGAAGTGAAAGTGAAAGTTGCTCAGTCGTGTCCAAACTCTTTGTGACCCCATGAACTATAAAGTCCATGGGATTCTCCAGGCCAGAATACTGGAATGGGTAGCCCATCCCTGAGCTATCAGGGAAGTCCCTCTACCTTTACTAGCGACATGACCAAAAATGACCCATCTGAGGTCACCAGCAGCTTCCTCAGGGGCTGACATGAAGGGAATCAACCTACAGAAGCACAGAGTGAGCCGGGATGGCCCACCTCATTTCCTTATAGACAGATGACCATGAAGGGGTGGCTGCAGTGCTTGTAAGGGGCGACTACTTCAGGAAGGACAGACCTCAGGGTGGGGGTGTGGTGGGGGCTTTCCTGGTGGCTCAGCTGGTAAAGAATCCACCTGCAATGCAGGAGACCCCGCTTCAATGCTTGGGTAGGGAAGATCCACTGGAGAAGGGACAGGCTACCCACTCCAGTATTCTTGAGCTTCCCTTGTGGCTCAGCTGGTAAAGAATCTGCTTGCAATGCAGGAGACCTGGTTCGATCCCTGGGTTGGGAAAATCCCCTGGAGGAGGGAAAAGTTACCCACTCCAGTATTCTGGCCTGGAGAATTCCATGGACAGAGGAGCCTGGTGGGCTACAGTCTGTGGAGTTGCAGAGTTGTACACAACTGAGTGACTTTCACTTCCACACTTCAGGATGGATAGAGCTCAGGGGGTTATGAGGCAGAGAGGTTATTGTTTGTTTCATATCAGTATCCAATAAAAGGAGTGTGGTGTGATTTTTTTTTTAATAGTTTTATTTATGTGCTGGGTCTCCGTAGCTGCTCTGGCTTTTCTCTAGTTGAGGTCCACGGGCTCTAGGGAGCGTGGCCTCCAGCATTTGGGCATGTGAGCCCAGCAGATGCCGCTCCTGGGCTCTAGAGCAACAGGTGAAACGGCTGTGTTCCCTGGGCCCAGTGGTCCTGCAGCACACGGGGCCTCCCGAATCAGGGCTGAACCGTGTCTCCTGCATTGGCGGCAGATTGTTTACCACTGGGCCACCAGGGAAGCGCAGAATTCACAATGACGTGGAAACAGTGATTCTTAAGAAGAGCTACTGTGATCATGTGGCTTAACGTTTATTTGCAAGTCGAGCGTGGCTGTCATGCCTGCACATCAACTAGACATTGATTAGAGCGGGTGCTTCTCAAGTGAAGTCACAGGATCTTACTGCAAACTTTATATCATCTAAGGACACAAGCTCTCCACGGAGACGTTTAAGATCATAATGAATGTTACGCCTAAAAGTAACATTGTTAAGTCAAGTATACTTCAATAAAAATTAAAAGAATGGAAGTCAACAAGAAAACCAATGCAAACTTGATTATACAAAATTTGACACTCAATTAAGAGTAAGGTACAGTCAAGTTACAAGCCACTTTAGAAGATGCAGTCTCAAGAACAGCAGAAATGCGAGTAGGTAGTCAGCTCTGGGAGGAGATGGCAACCCACAAGAGTCTGAGCGAGCCTCGCTGGTGTGTGAAGGGCAGGGGCAGACCTGGCCAGTCCCTGCCTAACACTACGGGACCAGGCCTGGGAACTGAGGGTCCCGGCTCCTGCCTTGGGCTCTAGCACAGCAGTGGGCACAAGGGAGACCAGGGCAGGGAGCATCCGTGTCACTTAGCTCCTCCTCGGAGTGAGCACGATGCCTTTCCTCCTGCTGGGAGAAGAGTCCTCTATGGGCCAAATGAAGCAGGACCAGATGTGTGGGCCGCCCCTGGCGGCACAGCCTGAGAGGTGTCCTTGAGCTGACGAAGCATCCACACTTGCAGAGATGAGTTGGGAGAATTTAAAACTCAAAAAGGTGAACCAGAAAGCCAGGCGGGATGGCAAGTGAGCCAAGGCATCCTGTGGCTGGATGGCCACCGAGCCAACATGGCTCGCCTCCGGCAATCTAGGTGCCAAGCTCAGCACGCTGGGAGCTGCAGGCTGAGCCCACGGGGACAACCGTCTGTCACCAGGGTCTGTGTTCGGTTTCGGGAAAAGCCCAGAAATGACACAGGGATCTGTCCCGTTTCAAGGCTAGCCTGCTCTGGCCACCCAACTTCCCTCACAGGCGCGGCCTTCACACCTGGAAGACAAGGCCAGCCAGGTTATCATCCGGGGGCTTTGAAGCTGGGAGACTACGGTTAGACCCTCTGACTGATCACGGCCGTCTCTGAAACAAGACTCAGCATCGGGCGGCCTCTAGTGGCCACTGATGGCCAAGTATCACAGTGCACCCGACTCACTGTGGCGGAAAAGGTACCTTCAACATCCTGAGAATGTACAATCAAACAATCAGGGAAGAAAAAGGAAACTATACCTCCAGTATCTAGCCAAAGAAAAGCCTCAAATAGTGGACAGATTATAAAAATAATTTAGCCAGATTCTTTTGAGGATGTGTTTATTACGTTCCAAAACCTTGAATAACTCACTTTTAAAAATTCAAACTGAAAGGAAAACTAGAGATTTCAACAACGTTCACAAAGGGCGCAGCTGTCTTGTTTTAAGCTAGGGTTATTGTCATTTTACCTAAAGAACGGTGAGCTAGTATTTCGGAAGGCTTCGTCAACGGGCAAACTTCATCTGGGTCTCCACTTTATGTCTTTTACTCCATGAAAATGTCTTTTCAAAGCAGTGTTATCTGCCCACGGAGAATTTAAACAGGAGTCGTCATCATTTTCTTCCAGTTTCTAGAAACACATGGGTTTCGCTCAGGAGGGCATTCCAGGAAAGTGTTCTACAGAATCCACGACCAATCTCCCTGCTCCCCGCCTCCCCAGAGAAGCAGGACACCACCAGACTCTAACGCAGAGGGACACTGGCAGGGCCCCCACAGCCTTGGTGAGGCTGCAGCTCAGAAGGTCCCCCCGCCACGTCCTGCAGGACGCATGGCCCCCAGCTGCCCCAGGTGAGGCATCGGGGAGAGGAGTGAACACCCCAAGTGTCCGCTCTGGTGAAAACCCATTGGTCCCACGGTACCTTGAGCTCCTCCTGTCTTCGGTGATAGTACAGCATCAGCTGTTTCTGCTCCTCGCTGCTAATGATGGGCTCTCGAGCTGGAGCTCCCTGGCCCCTCTGAAAAGACGAGGGGACAGCGCGTTGTGGGTGAAGGCCTTCTGTGGCTGACCTGGGAGGCTACAGCTCACGTCTTAGAACTGCCTTTGCTGCTGCGGTTGTTGTTTTGTGCTCCACTGGATCCACTCTTTTTAAGCCTGTGAACTGTAGCCACCAGGCTCCTCTGTCCCTGGGATTCTCCAGGCAAGAATACTGGAGTGGGTTGCCATTTCCTACTCCAGGGATCTTCTTGACCCAGGGATGGAATCCCCTGTCTGTTGGGTCTCCTGCACTGGCAGGCAGACTGTTTACCACTCTGCCACCTGGGAAGCCCAAAGCCCGAACTGTTCTTTGTGGATGGCTAAACAAGGCCATGGTGAAGCAGAAACTCCAATACTTTGGGCACCTGATGCAAAGAGCTGACTCACTTGAAAAGACCCTGATGCTGGGAAAGATTGAAGGCGGGAGGAGAAGGGGACGACAGAGGATGAGATGGTTGGATGGCATCACCGACTCAACGGACATGAGCTTGAGTAAACTCCAGGAGTTGGTGATGGACAGGGAGGCCTGGCGTGCTGCCGTCCATGGGGTCACAGGGAGTCGGACACGACTGAGCGACTGAACTGAACTGATCTGAAACAGGTCATGTATCTCTCATCATCCAAAGCAAATCGTCAAGGGAGTCTCACTCTTGCTCTGGGCCCTCACAGTGGAGGCTGGGGAGTGCATGTTGGTTACAGCCATTCCCAAGCCAGCCACTGCAGGTCTAGTGGGGAAGGGGTAGTGATAATCGTGGAGGCCACCCTGTTTCCCCCGAACTTTAGAGAACAGTTTAGGAGAGAGCACAGGACACAGCAACCTGCAGGCACACAGCTCTACACCAGGCCTTTACAGGTCTCCAGCCTTCCGCCTCGTTCACAGACCATCAGCACTCTGAAAAGCTTGAGACCAGTGCTCGGGGCTATATTTTTCATCTCGAGAAACGTTTGAGTTACTTGTAAGCCCTATTTTTAAAGTTAAAATCATCTTGGTACACTCTCCTTTCCCCCCAATTAAAGGAACTCGAGGACTTCCCCGGTTGTCCAGAGGTTAAGAATCCGCCTGCCAGGGCAGGGGCACAGGTCAACGCCTTGTCTTGGAAGATTCCACACACTGACGAGCAGCTGAGCCCGTATACTGCAAATACCGAGCCTGAGCACCTAGAGCCCTGCTCTGCAACGAGAAGCCCACACAGCACACTGAGGGGCCCCTGCTCAGCCCACCTGGAGAAAGCCCTTGAGCAGCAATGAAGACACCGCCCCGCCAGAAGGAAATAATATATTTTTTAAACTGAGAAAAAACAAACTCCAGATACTGTCAACTGATCTCCCTTTCCTTCCAGTTTTCGTTGCTCCGTATAGAGGACAGTTTTAAGCTTGGACCAAACAGGATTAGAGTGCCTGCATCGGGAGTTTTAAATCTTTCAGGTTTACTGTAAATTTTTACCAGTGTGAAAGTAAGTTAAAAAAAACCAGCCGTGACACATTAAAGTCAAAGCGCTTACCTGCTGAATCTTGACGATGATTTTGGTTTTTTCATTCTTCCCCACGTAGTCTGAAAGCTTCTTGGTACGTCTCAGCTCCTTGGCTGCCCACCACAGCTGTGCCTCTGATTCTTTGATGACGTTGAGCCCTGCCTGGGGGCCACGGTTGAGAACGGGCTTTAAGGCTTCCTGGGCATTGGCATGGTCAGTGCCCCTCCCGGTGAGGGACAGGCTTCCAGCACCCTGCCCTCTCGCGCCCCAGGGAGCACCAGCTTCCCTGCCCACTCACCGCCCTCGCTCACCTGGGCACCTTCCCTGTCAGTCTCCACTCGCGCACTGACTCGGGTAACTTCCTGCTCTGGGAAGTGGGGGTATCCTATCTCATTGGCACCCTCATCCATGCATGATGTAAGGTCCCTCTGAGATGGATTTTTAGACTACGGCCAGGGAGGAAAACGGGGATCCTGCTGGGTGCTCGAATACAAAAGTCCTCGGCTCACGACAATTTCATCTGTGACTTATTGACCATGTGATGGTGTGAAAGGGATACACATTCAGTAGAAACCATACTTCAAATTTTGAATTTTCATCTCTTCTTGGCCTAGTGATAAGAGTGTGATATCTTCTTGGGATGCTGGGCCGTGGCGGTGAGCTTATGATCACCAGAGTAATCAACCATACACTGACAACCATTCTGTACCAGACAACAGTTCTGTTTTTCACTTTCGGCACAGTATTTAGTAAATCACATTATAAAATAGGCTCTGTGCTGGATGATTTTTTTCTAACTGTTGGCTAATTTAAGTATTCTGGAGCACATTTCAGGCAGGCGAGGCTAAACTATGATATTGAGGGCACTAAATGCATTTTCAATTTATTAATCTAATATTTCCAACTTACGTTAGGCTTGTTGGGACACAGCCCATCATAAGCTGAGGAGGACCTATGTGGGTATAACGGGGCTGTCAGTTTGCTTCTGCATCCCCCTCCTATGTAAGATGGCTCAGAGGAAAAGATACTGCCCCACAGGGTAAGGAATAAATGAGAAAAATGAGCGAAAGTGGATCATAAAGCTAAGAAAATATTCAGGAGCAAGAGGGAAGGCTAGAACACAAAACTCCATCAATGGGACCAAGACATCTGGCAGAAACAGGCAAAAATGAGGTTCCTGGCTTCCCAGTGCTTCCCATTTCCCAAAGCAAACGGGAAAAGTTCTCAGCTCCTCCCTCCTCTGCCGCTCCTGTGTGTGTGCGCCAAGCCCTCAACCAGGAGCAGATCTCTGCGGTCCTCCCCTGAATTCACAACCCTGCTCTGAAGCCGAGCCTAGCAAGATAGAAAGCTGTGTATGAAGCAAAAACTACATCAGGACAAATATGAGGTCAAATATGAGCGGCTTCTGCCCTGGGGCGGGGGTAGGCATGAACTCACATTATAGAGACCCCAAGAGCCACCCACATACCTGAGTCCCTGACAAATCTTCTTTATTTTCAAATTCCATCCGGATGGGATCGTATGGCGGCAGCCCCATGGGATAAACTATCATCACGGCACCTCGAAGCTGGTCCAAGGCGTCATTCACCATCTCCATGGTCATGCAGACATTGGCTTCTACTTGTTTCTGAAAGTGGTTGCGGGCACTGTTATCTATGATGTGGCCAATCAACTCAACAGGTGTCAATCAGGTTCTTGTACAAGACCCACGCCAGCAAACAGAATCAGGTGGTGTTGCTACCCAAGTGATTCTGATCTGTCTGTGGGGCTGAGCCACAGCCACCATAACCTCGGTGATAACGCAGAATATGAGCGGCATCGAGGGGGTGAAGTGCAGAGAACAGGGCAAGAATCCCAGGATCTTAGCTTCCCAACCAGGGATCGAACCCATGCCCCCTGCAGGGGAAGCGCAGAGTCTTTTTTTTTTGGTTTGTTTTTGGAAGCGCAGAGTCTTAACCACAGGACTGCCAGGGAAGTCTGGTCGGGGACCTCATGCTTTAGCATGGTGTCTGCGCGAGCGCTGGATAGTCAGTGTTAGAGCCGAACTGAACTGCAGGCCCCCTAAGCTGACGTCTGAACACAAAGACTATCAGGGGGACTGTAAATAAAGTGGTAACTGTGGAAACGAGGGGAGCAGTTGGGATTCAAGAGGCATCGTGGGAGTGGGTGGTATGGGACCAGACAAAGCATTCGGGTGACAGAGAGGCAGTGACGAAGGGAACCCTGATACACTGGCGGCTGTGTTAATAGAAATGAAAAGTCTGCAGGAAGGGCCAGCTCCCGGCTACAGAACACACGGCAGAGGAATCCATGAGTTTAGCCCTAGAAAACTTGAGTTTGAAGGGCTGGATGGACTTCCAGGTGAAAGAAACCCAGGTTGCAAGTAAACAAGGGTGCTGGGGTACAGGACAGAGACTGGAGAATTATCTGTAGAGAGTGGAAGCTGGTATTTGGCAGAGAAGATAAAATGACAAGGAAGAAAGAACAGAAAGAGAAGAGAGCTGATGCTAACACACTTGGTGAAACACTGGATTTAAGCAGCAAGATGAAGAGAAAACAGCAACCAGAAGCTGCGAGGGAGCCAGGACAGAGGAGACCCGTGGACGTGGTGCAAAGTCAGGCATGACTCAGGAGTCAGATGGGAGAGGCTTCTGGATTTGCAGCCTGGGGGCCACTGGGGGCACCAAGGTAGTCATGTCTGTTGGGGGAAAGAAAACAGCGGCCAGGTTCTCAGAAACCCGGGAGGATCGGGCCTGAGGTTCTGGGGGCCTCTCTTGCCTTACCTACTCCCAGGATGGCTTATGAAATTGTTTCCAAGTCAGAAACCCCCATCACATGTATCAGGCCTCCCCAGGAGGGGCCCAGGCCCACAGGCGGTGTGAGGGTCCACCAGCCCCGGGGTCACCCGAGGGCAGTGGTCCCGACCACAGGACGCCACCCCCCCACCAATATGCCCAGACAGGGGCACCAGGGGGTCACTTTCTACAAAAGCTCCACTGATACCAAGGGCAGTGGTCCTGACCAGGTGCCACGGCAGGGGACAGACAAAGTCAAGGTGCGGCCTCAGGATGACAGATTCCCTGCGGTCCTGGGCTCCCGCTCTTGGCTGAGGGTGGGTCCCGGGGAGGAGTGCACAGATGTCACTGCCCACCCTCAAGGGGCCCCAGCTTGGATGCCCCACCACCTTCCACATTCCCCCGGAGGAACCCAAGTGATGGAGGCAGAGGCTCGGGGCCCAGGGGCTGGACGGTGGGCCTGCTGGGATCTGAGCACCCACCTACCTGCCGCGTGTTCTGACCCACGGGGCTAGCTGCCCCCCACGTGGCAGGTCTGGGGAGGTGGGAGCCAGGCCGGCTACATGTGGGGGCAGCGCGGAAGGGCCCTGGGTGAGAATCGAGCCCTGGCCCCACAAGCTCTGCCACTTTGGGCAAACTGCTACAGAAAAGCGACTGGAAGACCTGTGAAAGCTGTCTCTAAACTATGAAATGACAACATAAAAATACACACAGGCAAAGGAAATAAGTGACATAAACGCATAGGAAGGATTTCCACAGAAGGAGGCATTGGGGAGTGGAGTGGGGGGCAGAGCAGGGCCCAGGCCACTGCTCTCCTCATCTGTTCTGGGATGGGCCAACTTGACTACATGTTACTAGTTATTATCTATCCTTCTGGGCTTCCCTGGTGGCTCAGACGGTAAACAGTCTGCCTGCAATGCGGGAGACCCAGGTTCGATCTCTGGGTTGGAAACATCCCTGGGAGAAGGAAATGGCAACCCACTTCAGCATTCTTGCCTGGAGAATCCCATGGATAGAGGAGCCTGTAGGCAAGCTACAGCTCAGGGGGTCACAAAGATTTGGACATGACTGAGCGACTTTCACATTCATCCTTTTAAAAAAAAAGTCTCTGCAGCCAAATGCATTTTGTAAACCCTGGGTCGAACCGAAGCCTTTCCTATATTGACAGGCAGAAAAGCATGCTCCCCTGAATCACTTGAAGGATTCGCTGGCTTAGGAATCACAATGATATCCAGAGCACTAGGCGGAACAGGAGAAGCAGCAGTTATCCAGGAAGAAGACCCTGGCTAACCCGGTGGAGGGAGGGTGGGGCAATGATCATCAGCAACACGTAAATAAAAGCCACTCAATTCCTGAAAAATCCTTAAATTACTGTCCTCCAGACTCACAGCCTATGCCTGTCAACAGTCTGACTTATGTTTCTCCTTCAGTGAAGTATTTTGTGTGTAAGTACTTCAGATAATTACAAAGAGCTAACTCATAATACACACGTGTTGTGTCAATCAGATCCTGCAGATCCAGTGAGCGGCCACAAGGTTCGCATCTGCCCTATTCGTCTTTCTTTAGTTCTTAACGGACTACGACCCATAAAATAGATAAGCAGCAAGGATTTACTGAATAGCACGTGGACTTATATTCGGTATCTTGTAATAACTTATAATAACTTATAATCGGGTGGTGTACCTGAGAGTAACACAACATGGTAAATCAACTACAGCTCAACAAGAAGGAAAAAAAAGCATATGAGCACCAATTCATGTTTGAACTACATTTACACAAGCCAATAACCATTTTTGTCTGACCTGAAGAAACTGAGAGGATTGCGGGAAAGAAAGGGAAAGAAAAAAACAAGCTAAGGCCCACTCTAAACATGTTTGTTTCCTTTGCCTCTGGAAGGAAGGGTCAGGGGGCGGGGGGCCGGTGCGGTAGGAGAGGAGGAGAGAGACAGACAGAAAGAGAAAGAGAGAGAAAAAGAAAGAATGAAAAAAAGCTGGCTGGCAGATAACTCTGGAAGCCATTAACTGGAATTTGTATTTCAAAAGACAAGTTTTAGAATATCATTTAAAAAGCTAACCTTAGATATTATTGCTTTGGCTTCTTCTATAGTCTTCTTTATAACTTGCTTCATTTTTTCATTTGGAGCTAAAAATAAAAAAAGGGAAGGGGGAGAGAAACAGCCATCTTTAGGATTCTTCGTAACCCCTTCTGTCTGAGTCGGGAGGAAGTGAGATGAGAGAAAGTACAAGAATGGATCCAGGCAAAGGACATAGGAAAGCTGGACGTCAGAAGTTAGTTATTAGTTAGATCTCTCAAACTTGATACCCTTAATAAATAACACTGGTACTTAGTCATTGAAAATACTAGAAATACAAAACTGTACTAAGACAAAGTGATTAACACAATCTTGATTTAAAGATGAATAATGAACTGGTAATGTTCTGTTAACTGTTTTTACAAGTACCATGATTTATTTCTTTGATGCAATTTCAGCTAAAAAGCCAAAAAAAAAAAAAATCTCTCCAAATTGAGAATGGATTTAGGTATGAAAAGATGTGGAAGACAACCATTATTATTTTCTAGGTTAAAGTTCAAAATAAATACCATTAATAGAAATTCCTATTATCCTCAGTATTATTTTTTTTTCTGAGTATGCAAAGGCTTTCTTTTGCATGGACACTTTCTTTCTTTTGCTTTTAAGAGTGTTTTAAGGGTATAATAGGTACTTAAGTGTTTGTTAACTGATCAATTATAATCTTTTAAAGGGAGCTTTTTATGCAGGTTAAAAGGGATATGGTATCAAAATAGGTTATCATCCCTTTTCCCCTCCAATCCCACATGAACAACCATATACTAAAAGGAGACTAATTTCTTCAGTTCTGCCTGTCCTAAACTGCTTTGTACGAGAGCGGCCTGTCCTCAATTCAAGTGGAGACCACTGGGCTGACATTTATTTCCTCTTTCCACACACAATCGCTAAATAAATTCTGATGTACAAACTGTAACAAAACATGCCCTGTGATATATTTTCAATGATTATCCCCTCAGACTATTAGATTGAACGATATGAAAATGCCAATTTTCAATTATTTGTTGCCTATAAAGTTGGTAATTTCTTGTGGTTCATCTACTACATTTAAAAGCTAGCTGAAACTTAGTAAGAGCAAGAAGACAGATGCCTTCTTTTCCATCTAATTCATCCTGGATTAGTGTTTTGCTGCTTCTGCTAAGTTGCTTCAGTCATGTCTGACTCTGTGCGACCCCATAGACGGCAGCCCACCAGGCTCCCCGTCCCTGGGATTCTCCAGGCAAGAACACTGGAGTGGGTTGCCACTTCCTTCTCCAATGCATGAAAGTGAAAAGTGAAAGTGAAGTCGCTGACTCTTTGCGACCCCATGGACTGCAGCCTACCAGGCTCCTCCATCCATGGGGTTTTCCAGGCAAGAGTACTTGAGTGGGGTGCCATCGCTTTCTCCGAGTGTTTTGCTATAAGGAGTTAATAAGGGCTTTCCTGGTGACTCAGACACTAACGAATCTGCCTGCAATGCAGGAAACCCAGGGTTCAATCCCTGGGTCAGGAAGATCCCCTGGAGAAGGAAATGGCAACCCACTCCAGTATTCTTGCCTGGAGAATCCCATGGACAGAGAAGCCTGGCAGGCTACAGTCCATGGGGTCCCAAAAGAGTTCAACACAACTTAGCAACTAAACAACAACAAGGAATTATATGGTACAGTTTTTGTAATTTTGAATAGAAATACTGAGGTCAGTTTTTTAACTTGAAGACTGTTTTCACACTGATTGTTATATTCAGGCATGTGCAGAGAAGAAAAATGCTGGATTACCTTGTCCATTCCTCCGTCCAATGTCATCTTTTTTAAATACTGAGCCTCCACTAGGGATACACTTTTCACCCCATTCATCCTTTAATTTCAATTCTTCAATCTGTTCATCAGTCAGTCCTTGCATATTAGGAGGCAGAAATACACCATGTTCTGCTAATTCTTCCATTTCTTAAAAACAAGAGGAAATTAGACAATATGCATCACAGTCATTATTATAACACCTTACACTTCACTGGAATGGAAACTTCCTAGAAGTCAGGGGCCCGTTGGCTATTTTATTTAGCAGACACTTAGATGTCACTTGCTATGGCATACCTGTCCCTGACCTCTGACAAATGCGCACCGATGCATCTTAGATCAACAGAAGCAGAGTCTGGGGGCTCACCCACCGGAAACAGGCTGCAGTTTCTGTGTGCCAATCCTCTGTGCTATGTTATACCTCCTGGCATTCAGGAGGCATAAATTGAAATTCACTGAGAAGTTGAATACATACCCAACCCAAGGACTGAACCCAGGTTTCCTGCATTGCAGGCGGATGGTTTACCATCTGAGCTACTAGGAAAAGAATCCGCCTGCCAGATGTGGGTTGGATCCCTGAGTTGGGAAGATTTCCCTGGAAGAAATGGCACCCGACTCCAGTATTCTTGCCTGGAAAATTCCATAGGCAGAGGAGCCTGGCGGGCTACAGTCCATGGGGATGCAAAGAGTCAGACACGACTGAACAGGTAGCACAGATTAAGTGAATGGGTTTCCCATTCACTAATGAGACTCTGAACAATCAGCACCACATTTCAATTGATAATTTCACAGAAAAAGAAGCTGAGGCCCTTTTCCCCCCAGATGCTTTGATTTTAAAATAACACTTAATTGAGCTCGGTCTGGAGTAGGTAAATTTTACTAAGAAACGATACATATGACCCACAAATGAGTTCTTAAGGAATGGATAGTTTATGATCCTTAAGGAGTACTCTATGGTACAAAAATCAAACAATCACATCGTGGATCACATCTGGACTAACACACTGTCAAGTACTGTGCTGCCTAAGGCAACAGTTAGGAGCTTCAGGAGGCTCTGAGTGCTAACTCCTTTCAGTCCTGTCCGACTCTTTGCGACCCCATGGACTGTAGCCCATCAGGCATCCTCTGTCCATGGGATTCTCCAGGGAAGATTACTGGAGTAGGTTGCCATGTCCTCCTCCAGGGCTCTTTTCAACTCAGGGACTGAACCCTGTGGCTTTTAAGTCTTCTGCACTGGCAGGCACATTACCGCTAGAATTTACATTTAAATGAATTGAAATAAAGAATGCAGTGTCTTGGCGGTGTTCAACAGCCACCTGTGATACCGGCCACCCACTCCAGTGTATTCTTGCCTGGAGAATCCCGTGGACAGACCACGGAGTCGCAAACAGTCGGACACGACTTACAGCAACTACCACTGCTAGACGGCACCGCCAGGGAACATCTCCGGGCGGTGGAAAGTTGCATTGGCCGTCACGGCTCCGGGGTTGGGGATGGGGGGGTGGGGGTTGGGCGGGGGGCAGTGACCAAAACACTGTAACATGAGGATCAGGCTGTTTCCGAGAGCAGGGAACACGGAGGGAGGCAAGAACGCCGAGTCTCTCTCGCCCTTGAAAACCATCCCAAAGCTGGGTGGCTCTCCCACCCGCCCCAAACCCCCCCGGAGACTGCTCTATCTTCAAAGTCTCAAAAGAGAACACTCTTAAAAATCGGCCCGGGGATCGTCCCACCTCTCACACTTGTGGAGATCCCCTACACGTGCTCTGGGGTCCAGGCTCTCGGCTCTCTCCTGTGCCACCTCCCGTCTCCCCCCTCCCCCCTCCTCAGTTTCGGGACTTAGGTCGGTTTGTTTTGCTTAGAGGCCCAATCCCGACTCCCCAGGCCGTGGAAGGGCCCGTCCCGTCTGCTCCGAGCACCCTTCCACGCGGTGCAGTCAGTTCAGTCGCTCAGTTGTGTCTAACTCTTTACGACCCCATGGACTGCAGCACGCTAGGCTTCCCTGTCCATCACCAACTCCCGGAGTTTACGCAAACTCATCTCCACTGAGTCGGTGATGCCATCCAACCATCTCATCCTCTGTCATCCCCTTCTCCTCCCGCCTTCAATCTTTCATCAGGGTCTTTTCCAGTGAGTCAGTTCTTTGTATCAGGTAGTAATGGAGTTTCAGCTTCAGCATCAGTCCTTCCACTGAATATTCAGGACTGATTTCCCACGCGGTGCAGTCGCTCCTGGAAGCATCCCTGGGGAAACCCGTGGTCCCCATCTCAAGCCCGGCAGCTGCGCGTCTTCGCAAAGTCTTCACTGGCCTGACCCTCGGTCGCCCCTAGCCGGCCCGAGTAGGCCTGGCGGGTCCCGCCCAACTTCACCCCGTCCCCGCGGGCCCGGTTCTCTCCTCCCGTCCCAGGCCCAAGCCGCCGGGCCGCACCTGACCAGATGCGCTGCGCCTTGAGCCGCGCGTTGTAGACCCGGGCCACCTGCGCCGTGAGTTCCTCCAGCTCCGAGCTCCCCGGCGCCTGCAGCAGGAACTGGCTCTCGTCGCCCCGCTTCACGTGCAGCAGAACCATGGTGGTTGCGGGAGCCCCGCCGGAAGGCCCGGGACAAGCGGCCTGAGGTCACCCACCCCCGCGGGCGGACAGCGAAGATCACCGACCAACGGTTGCCGGGAGGCCGGAACCCCGGGTTCGAGCGTTCGCGGTGCTGGGACTGGGCAGGGGAACTGGGGGAAACGGCTCCGCTCCCGGAAGTGGCTGTTGCCAGGAGCAACAGAGAAACACGATCTGGGAGCGGGGAGAGGGAGGGGACTAGGGGGAAACAGTACCCGCTCTCGGAAGTGCCTGCTGCCAGGAGCAACAGAGAAACGCGATCTGAGGGCGGGGGTTGGGGCCCACGGCTCAAGGGCAGACCCTGAGGCTGGGGAAGCTACGGTGCGCGGGGACCCGGGCCTCCCTCCACTACCGGGACAGTAGGTGCAGCCGAGCAAAGGCTCCCGGATCGGCCCCCGCACCGCCGGAGCTGACTTCGCCGAGACCCCGCTCCCGGAAGTGGCTGTTGCCGTGGCAACCCTCAAACCGACCAGCCGGCTGAGGGGAGTTCTGGCCGCTGGGTCGGCTCGCCGGGGGCCCGAGATTCCATCCAGGGAGTTGGGAGGGGAGGCGCAGGGAGGTTGCTCGACCGGGAATGGGAAGTGGTGGCGGGCACCCAGAGACGCCAAGCCCCCACAGCAGTGTTCCCACCGTCGCTCGAGGCCTCGCCAGCCTTTCCGCCTTCCGCAGTCTCCACTTCCGGAAACGCCTCCGGCTGCTTCCGGTCTGGAGCGCTGAGGAGAGAGGCCATGACGCACGGCTGAGGAGAGACCGTCGGCTGTTGGTTCTTTGGTCTTCAGGACTGAGGAATCGGGGAACGTGCCCGTACTTCTCCATGCGGGGTGATTCGGATGCCCAAGTCTAGTGTATCTGGCGCGGCTGACGCCGGAACGACGCTCCCCAAACTGTCGTCATTCACTGTCCAGCAAAATTCTTATTAAAGGCAGTCGTGGGGGGCGCTGTTTATTCCCAAACAGGGCGGCAGGTCCAGGGTCACTGCTCTCACGGAGCTTATAATCAATGTAAGTGACAACAAGAAAGCAAACATAAACGGATAAGGCAGATTTTAAAAAGTAAAAAAACAAACAGGGTGATTGACTTTTTAGATAGGATGGTCAAGGAATGTCTTAAAGGGATGGGTAACATTTGCACTGAGTCCTTGCTCACGCACGAGGCGCTTGCAAAGCTATCGAAGTAGTGCAAGGTCCTCACCCCTGGTTGTCTCCTTGGAAGGGCCGTTGCCGAATACGAATTGATTTGAATTTTACAAGCACCTGGCACTCCGTGTACCTGAAACTTTTGATTCCCTGCGTTGAAATCTGTATCCCTGAAGTTCCCCGGGCAGAGGGAAGAAAGTGGGAGACTGTAGGCCTGGGAGTGCGTCGAGGCAACCCAGAGCCTCATGTGAAGACTGCTAGAATGATACTGGATAGAAGGGGGATGGCGCCCAGCGGGGAGATAGGTGTGTTTTCGTCTCTAGTACTGTCAGGGCAGGGATCACTCAGACCCTGGAACATGCAGTACTGGTCAGACTGGCAAATGTCTTTTACCCAGAGGGAGAAAGGGGTCTACTGGGTTCACCTACCTCCTGACTGCTGGCTGTAGGATCCTCCTCCGATTTTCTCCTGAATCCAACTAAGTATCCATCAGGCCACTCCTGCTTAAAACTTGCTATATACAGCCTTCTAGGTAGTGAGAACCATTTATCCACACACTCATGTATTACAGACAGGGTCTCGGGGTATAATTTTTAATAAATGTAAAAGGAATGAAAAGAATAGAAAACCCATGTTTGTACTGGTCATCCAGTTCTGTACTTACCGACTTTACATTGTTGCTATTGTTTAGGTGCTAAGTTGTGTCCATAACCCCATGGACTGTACCCCACCAGCCTCTGGCCAAGGGATTCTCCAGGCAACAACACTGGAATGGGTTGCCATTTCCTTCTCCAAGGGATCTTCGTGCCCCGGGGATTGAACAGGGTCTCTGACTTGGCAGGCAGATTCTTTACCACTGGGCCACCATGGAAGCCCATTAACTACTCTGTCACAGGTCGAACACGTGCACCATCTTTAATCTTTGACAGCACTGCTATTTGCCTTTGTATTCTTCATTGCAGTCCCTTCTGTGCTTTCTTAAGGTCCTTTTCTTCTCACCCAGGCCGTGTCATACAAATTTTGTGTATAGCTTTTCCTCATTGTAGTTTAAGTGATCATACATCATGCCAAAGCCTATTGTATTGTCACCCAAGTGGGTTCTGAATTTGAAGACAAATATGACATCTGTGTGTTCCTATGTACTTTGGCTTATCTAAATATTTTAGGTACTGTTTCCTTTCTAGGGTAAAGGGCATCTTATAAGCATTTGTATCTGCTGAAGCAATCCATTAGTAGTGATAAACACTCCAATACAGATAATTAATGGGGCACTCATGTTGACTGCTAGATATCAGGCAACCAGAGAGGAAAAGAATTTTTACTGTACTGAAAAAAAATTGTTTTAATACCATTAACACACGTATGTGGGACTTCCCCCATGGCTCAGCAGGTAAAGAATCTGGCTGCAATGCAGGAGATCCAGGAGATGTGGATTCGATCCTGGGTCAGGAAGCTTCTCCTGGAAAAAGAAATGGCAACCCACTCTAGTACTCTTGCCTGGAAAATCCCATGGCTTGGTGGGCTACAGTCCATAGGGTCACAGAGTTGTAAACAACTGAGGGACTGAGCATACATACATAACACACATATGTATCCCTAACAAATAGAGAACATTGTTTGGTATGTTTTAAATTTGATATAACTGATGTCATACGAAGATGACATTAGTTGAAAACGAAAATCATGGCATCTGGTCCCATCACGTCATGGGAAATAGATGGGGAAACAGTGGAAACAGTGTCAGACTTCATTTTTTTGGGCTCCAAAATCACTGCAGATGATGACTGCAGCCATGAAATTAAGACGCTTGCTCCTTAGAAGCAAAGTTATGGCCAACCTAGATAGCATATTGAAAAGCAGAGAGATTACTTTGCCAACAAAGGTCCGTCTAGTCAAGGCTATGGTTTTTCCAGTGGTCATGTATGGGTGTGAGTTGGACTGTGAAGAAAGCTGAGCACTGAAGAATTGATGCTTTTGAACTGTGGTGTTGGAGAAGACTCTTGAGAATCCCTTGGACTGCAAGGAGACCCAACCAGTCCATTCTGAAGGAGATCAGCCCTGGGATTTCTTTGGAAGGAATGATGCTGAAGCTGAAACTCCAGTACTTTGGCCACCTCATGCGAAGAGTTGACTCATTGGAAAGGACTCTGATGCTGGGAGGGATTGGGGGCAGGAGGAGAAGGGGACGACAGAGGATGAGATGGCTGGATGGCATCACTGACTCGATGGACATGAGTCTGAATGAACTCCGGGAGTTGGTGATGGACAGAGAGGCCTGGCGTGCTGCGATTCATGGGGTCGCAAAGAGTCGGACACGATTGAGCGACTGAACGGAACTGAATGTCATACTGTACTATTTTGTACCTTGCTTTATGGTTCCATACTGAAATTTACTAGTATTTCACTCACTTATTTTCACTACTACATAGTATTCCACCAGAAATATGTCACTCCATCCCCTTCTTGAGGGTTAGTTTCTTTCCAGTTTTCACCATTACAAACAATGTGCATTCCTACTCCACTTGTCCTAGAATTTCTCTCCAAGTCAAATTTGTTGTGATAGAATATATGAACCTTACTGGACATTATTTATGTATTTTTTAAGTTAGTCATGTTTTGACTGTGCTGGGTCTTTGTTGCTCCCTGAAAGCGTTCTCTAGCTGTGGTGCACTGTCTTCTCATGGTGTGGCTTCTTTTGTTGCATGGCATGGGCTCTAACACTCAGGTTCAGCAGTTGGGGTGCATGGGCTTAGTTGCTCAGCAACATGTGGAATCTTCCTAGACCAGGGATTGAATCCATGTCCCCCTGCATTGGCAGGTGGATTCTTAACCACTGGACCACCAGGGAAGTCCTACTGGATGTTATGTAATTGTTCTCTAGAATTGCTGTGCCAATTTGCCCTCTCACCAACAATGTATGAGTTCCCATTTTTCCACGTTTGATATCTTGATGTGGTCAGACTTTTTTCCTAACATTAATAAAGTGGCATTTTGCTTTGTACATGAGTTTGGTTTTCCTGTGTCAATCACTCATGCTGGTAATTGTGGACCTGCAGGGCTTAGGATCTGGCTATAAATCATGTGGAGAGGCTGAAAGATAAGCTATAGACAGAGAAATATATTTACAAAGCACATATTCAATAGAGGTGGAGTCTCTAGAATATACAAAGAGCCCTCAAAACATGACAGTTAAAAAACAATCTATTTAGAAAATGGGCAAAAGACACATTTCACACACAAAAAGGCATCAGATGGCAAATAAGCACATGAAAACATGTTCACCATCATTAGCTCTTAGGGTGAAGACAAAGCCACGATGCAATTCAGGCAAAGATAAGAAAAAGTGGGTCATTCATAGATTGTTGATGGGAATGTAAAATGGTTCCATCATTCTAGCAGAAAATTTGGAAGCTTTTTAAAAATCCAAGCATGCTACCACTCTATGACCCAGCATGTACCCCTGGTCATTTATTCCAGAGAAATGAAAACTTACGTTCACATAAAAACCTGAGATGAGTGTTCAGAGCAGCTTCATTTATAATAGTCCCAAACTGGACACCCCAAATGTCCTTCAGTGGATGAATAAATGGTTAAACCAATTGTGATACATCCATACCATGGGATACTATATAACAATAAAAAGGAACACACTATTGAATCTCCAGAGAACTGTGCTGAGTAAAAAAGTCAAAAAAAAAAAGGTTATACACACATGATTCCATTTATGTAACATTCTTCAAGTAGCAAAATCATAGTGAATATGGACAACAGAATCTATTATGGAGAATAGATTAGTGGTTGCCAGAAGTTAAGGACACAGGAGAAGGGCATGGGATGGGAGAGAAGTGGGGAGAAGGCAACACGCAGGATCTTCAGGGAGATGGAATCATCTTTTATATCAATGTTAAAGTCCTGGCTGTGGTACTGCACTATAGTTTTGCAAATGTTACCACTGGATAAAGGATACCTGGGATCTTTCTGTATTATTTCTTACAACTGCACGTTGTTGTTTAGTTGCTATGCTGTGCCCATGCACTGTAGCCTGCCAGGCTCCTCTGTCCAGGGGATTCTCCAGGCAAGAATACTGGAGTGGGTAGCCATTTCCTTCTCCAGGGGATCTTCCCGACCCAGGGATCAAACCTGTTGTCTCCTGCATTGACAGGCAGGTTCTTTACTGTCTGAGCTACCATGGAAGCCCATACAAATCTACAGTTACCTTAAAATAAAAAGTTTTTACAAAGCCTATTATTCTGTATCTGTAACTTCTTAAACAGAGATTAATGAACATAATTGAATTATTTAAGAATCAAGGTTATTGTTTGAAATAGCAATCTGAAAAAAAGGCAATACTCACAGGAACACCAGCCTCAGTCTCTTACTTTAGGTCTTTTAAGGCAATCTCTTCTTTTGTCTGGCTATTCGTTAGCCTGTTTCCCCTCTGCTCCCCTCACCCGCCCCACCCCCACCCCCCAGCTGTTTCTTTTGCTGTGGGTCAGAAAATCATCATTCATGCCTCCTGTGTTATTTTCAAGCCAGCAAGATGTTGAATGAGGGCCTTTCTTACAGAATAAGCATATGACTTCTTAATGACAATTAGTAATTTGAGAATAGCTTCCTACTTTCAGCACAAGTATCACATAGAGACAGAGGCTGAGATGGTTGGATGGCATCACCGACTCAATGGACCCAAGTTTGAGCAAGCTCTAGGAGATGGTGAAGGACAGGAAAGCCTGGCGTGCTGCAGTGCATAGAGTCGCCAAGAGTTGGACATGACTGAGCGACTGAACAACAATCACACAGAGAAATACAATGGATGAGAATAACATCTTGAATTAAAATACCTGATTTGGAAAAAAAAAAACAACTGATTTGACAGTAAGAATTAATCTTCAAACATCGCCAAACTCATCTATGTAAAGTTAAAGGAAAATAGCTGAGAAAAGTTCTTCCCTTTTGAGCAAAGCAGTCAGTATGGTAAAGACAGGTATATTTATTTCATACGACAGCAAATTTCACAGGATATGTTCAGTGTTTATATGCCACTGACTTTAATACTGTACTCCTATAAAGTACATAGTTATAAATACTGTGTGCCACATAAGCAATAAAGTTCTTACCTATAAACAGCAATCTACTATAGAGAACAAAGAACTCACAGAGAGATCCTTAGTGTCTAGTTTCTGCTCTGCTTTTAACAGAACTGGTCCATATTGTAATAATATGTAGAATAATGGCTAGTTATTTGCAGTGTACCTTTAACTGTCTGTCATAACTTTGTGCACTTTTTCAGCAACTTGCCAAGTATCAGCAGAATTTCCTGATAAAGGCTGAGCTGCTGCTTGATATGTGTATTTTAGACAGTAGTTTCTATTCAATAGGAAACACTGCTCACAGAACTGCAGTCGCACTAAAGTTTATAAAGAGTTATTTTCCTAACGGAGAGCAAATACCATATACACTAATCACACAGATGTTAAAGCCACAGTTTCAACAAGTTAATTCACATTTTGAAGCACATTGCTTGTAGTAATACTGCTGTTTAAAATATACTACTGCTGAAATGATTAGACACCCCCCCACCCCCCGCAAAAGCACAATATAAAACTCACGAGAGTTATTTCTAACAGCAATTCCTGGCTGTTAATAGAGAGAGAATTACTTTTATAAATATAGTATTCTGATAACATTTGAGCATTTAGAAAAGTGCTTTTTCCTAATAGTTTTGCTTTATGTGGTTAAGTGCGATGCAGCTTGCTGTGCTTTTTTACATCTTATGTATTCTTAGTCGTGAACTCCATTTTCTGATATTCCCCCAATGCACATGTTTAAAGGTTAAATGTGGACAACGGAATTCAGGTGACATTTACAACTCTTTGTATAAAACGCTAATATAATGGGTAAAAGTGATTTCAAACTAACAACAAAACAACTATTGCTCCAGGAATTTTCTGACTGGGATTTCCTCAATGATATCAAAATACTACATTCTCTATAAGTCATGAACGTCTTCATAAAATTAATCAAAAGCAGGATCAGCTGCATACTGGCAGTGCAGGAGACAAAATCCACAGCTAATTTGAGGTGTAGCCTCTAAGAACATAAAGCAGCATCACAGATGGGGCGAGAGAACACGCAGCAGATTCCAGTTCAGCGCCCCCAGGGTCGGGGCTGCCCGGCTCACCAGCTAGAGAAGCGAGGAGGGCCATCCTCGGACACCTCCGTGGACCTTGAACTCCCATTTACTTCTCACTGAATTTGGTGGCACGTGCCTCCCTGCTATCTGTAGCCAGCGTGCTGTTTTGAAAGGACAGGAGGGTCGGTCCACACAATATGCTACTTCCGGCTGCAAGAAGCTCCTCCCCCAGAAAAGCAGGCAGAGGTGTGGGACCAGAGTGACAAGGGGGTGTGTGGTGTGTGTGTCAGAAGGGGTGGGTGTGCAACGGGGGCAAATTCTGGTTCCGTCGTGAGATTACTCTAGATTTGGAAAGAAAGATAATGGAAATGTCCAAATTTCATTTTCAACCATCCATTTGATTATATGGAAAAGAGAACTCTGTTACAACTTTTAGGTAAAAATTTGGTCTGACTTATACCCTAGAATTTAAGTGATGTATTTTACCAGTATGTAAGTGTATACATTTGTGTGTTTGTGTGTGTATACACTTTTTTTTTAAGCAATGTCTTTCTAAATTCTGTTCCAGTATACCTTTGACGGCTCTTTGGTAAATACTTATAGATACCAATTGTTGACAAGTAGGAAAGGGCTGGCAGCAATGTCGTCTAGAAGTTGTCTGGGCTTTGTGAGATGCTCTAAAGGAGACTGATGAAGAATTTCTAAATGAGGACTGTTTTCTAAAATAGCTTTGAGCACTTTTTATGGCTTCTACTCTCTCTTATTTATCCAAACAGAAACACACCAAAATTCCAGTTAATAATGAGAAAAAATTTTCCTTAATTCTGATATACACATATTCCAACTCTGTACACATTAAATAGTGGTATTTCATGACAACATCAGTGCACTTAACAATTACTTATTGCACATCATGAATAACGAATGCCCAAATCTTTTGGCTGTACCCTGCCAAAACTAAAGGGACTCTCTACTGTGTGACGTTATCTTTCTGTCAAGTCTAGCATGGGTGATGCCTTAGAGGCCAGGGCTGTGAAAGCGTCTGCGGGAGGGGTGGTGCCAGGTGGGAGCAGAGGGACAGGCGGTGGGGGTGGTGGTCTTGCTGGCAACACACAGAGAGACACATCGGTACTCCTACCCCAGTCATCACCAAGCATCACCTTGGAGCCAGGAGACGAGCTCAGCTGCTTACCCAGGAAAACATCTGGGCGAGTGGACCCTGACTTCCCTGTCACACCAAAGTCCTCTTCTTCCTCGAAGGTTACCCATCCTTTGGGGTTGCTGACTGTTAGTGCAGACAGGCCCTGTGGATCAAAACTGTCCTTAAACCCATCCAGGGAGGATGAAGGCTTGCTACTGTTCTGATCCAGAGGCCTCAGCGAAGAGAATGGACTCGGAGCAACAGGCTCTTCTTTGGAGAACCATGAAGTGGCCTCTGATTCTTGAGACTCAGCTCGAAAGGGGTTTCCAGGAGCGGCGGTCCTGTCGGTGAAAGGATTTGTGCTGCTCGAGCTTGGGATGAACGGGTTTGGGGAACATCGCGTGTTTTCCTGGGATTTACTCCGGGCTGGAATTGGAGGCATTGTCGGCATGCAGCTTACAGAACTCAGAGTGTTGGTGTTACTTGGGGCTGCAGAAGGCAACGGCGTCAACCCCCTTGGGTTTGGGGTGTGAACAGATGGCTGAGCCTTTGATACAGCAAGCAGGTTCAATGACAAGTCTTCAAATGGGTCACTCTTTAATGGCGAGTCCAGTCTGACGGCGGAGACTCCGTTTGTTTTCACCTGGGAAAGAGAGAGCCCACTGAATAATCAGAACAAACAAAAAGCAATACGGTTACTTTGAATGCCCCCCCTGTTTCCTGTCTCAATTATTCTTCATTCTGAAGGGGTCAAGTATACATACTCAAAAAATAAAAAAAGGAGCTTTGTGTAGTCTGTTACTCTGGTGGTTAAACAAGTACCATGAAATTTTTTTTTTTTTTAAACTCTCTGCTAAATAAGTTCTTTTATAAATACAACTTATTTCATCCATGCAAGTGTTGATATGTAAAATGGAGAACTGCACTGAATTAGCAGATGAGTTTGGTTCATGCCCAGTTCTATCAGATAATCAAATGGACTTAAAAAACTCACATTCAATACAAAGTTTATGCTAAATCGCTATGAATAAACTTCCAACACCCATCTGTGATGATGATGTGGTTTCATTGTTTTTTGAAATATATTTTCATTGAGAGTTAATGTTACTATGGAAATTCAACTTTATGGATAATAATTTTATTAGTATATCTGTATTCATAAGCTGAAGACAATGCATCATTTCCTTTTCCACTTGTAGAATAAAATTTTCAAAGCATTCTTTGCCTTTTAACGTCAGCTCTCCTTTGTAGAATAAATTCTGAATGTGAAAATATTTTTAAATTGACCTTCCTCATCTTTAGATAGGTTGTAACTAACTGCAATGATTCTTTAAACTGGATGGCGTGGTGGGGGGAGGAATCCTGTTTCTATTTGGGATAGTAATTCTTCAACCAAAATAAAGCTATGCATGGCAGAGCTGGCTGTGAACAGTTACTGGCAGGAGGAGGGGTCAGACTTACTTCACAGTTATGAAAAGTCTGCCCTGTGTGCCCAGTTCACAAAGAAGCCGGCTGGAGTGGAGCCTGGCTGTGGTACCGGGCACAGGCTACTTTCCTAAGGGAAACATTGAACTGAAGCCTGGCTGTACGAGAAAAGTAGCTAGCTTTATCAGGAACTCCATTTTAATTAAAAAAAAAAAAAAAAAACTCTATATAATTGTTAAAACTAGGTGGGTGACTTGGATATTTATGCCAAATTAAAGGTAAGAAAAGCACAGGAGAGGGAGAATTTTACTTAGCTAGAGACTTGGCAATGTACAAAATGCAGCATGACCCAAAATGAATTTAGGTCATTGTTAAAGCAAGTAACTAAACATTCATAAGATATGTTGAGAAAAAGAGCAGCAGTCTCAATAAAACATTGTTTTGCTGTTCTTATTTTAGTCTCTAAGTCATATCTGACTCTGTGACCCCACAAGACGACTACAAACTATACCCCACCAGGCTCCTCTGTCCATGGGATTTACCAGGTAAGAAAACTGGAGTGGGTTGCCATTCCCTTCTCCAGGGAATATTCCTGACCCAGGATTGAACCTGTGTCTTCTTCTTTAGCAGACAGATTCTTTATCACTGAGCTGCCTGGGAAACTCCAATAAAACATAATTGCATCTTCTTAAACAGTAACTTGGTGCTTAAGAATAGGGAAGGCTAATTCCCCTCCGATCCAGTGATTAGGGCTCTCTGCTTTCACTGCCAGGGCCTGGGTTCAACCCCTGGTCAGGGAACAGAGACCCCACAAGCCACATGGAGTGGCAAAAAAAAAAAAAAAAGAATAAGGAAGGCTGCTCATTTGCAAAAGGAAACAGTGTGGATAACTTCTTACGTGAATCACTCTCTAGGATCTATTTTATTCAACTAATCTATAGTATACTTTAAGTAAACAAGTTTTATTTTTCTTCAAACTTAATATGACAATAAATTTGAACAAAATTAAAAAGCAGACATGTCATAAATTCTAATATTATAGTACTTGAGAGACAAATTTACTATAGATGCTGTAAAATTACAATTAGCTACACATTACCAGTAATGACTGGGTTATTTACGATTCATATGACAAAACAGAAGTACTTGAGTGGGTCTGGGCCCCGATTCTCCCATGGTAGACAAAGAGTCCATGACACAGACATTATAGGTAGGAAGTTTATGCTTTGTACAGCTTAGAATAATAGGCTTTTGCCAAATAAATGTTGCACATTTAAATATCTTTATTTTCATATATTAACAAATTTTTCTTTCAAAATAAGTTAAAGGTAATTTAACAGAAACATGATCATTTTGCCCAATGAGATTTGAAATTATGAGAGCCACATCATCATTCATTACATTAGAATGAATTTCTATATATCTAAGCAGTATTTATGATGACTTGACATTAATGATGATGGTATTTTTTACAGAAAAGGGTGTTGGAAAGGCCCTTAAATAATCCTGCTATAATGTTCATTTTCATTTTTGTAAATCATCAATTCTTCTTTAACAAAAAAAAAATCTCCTAGTGCTACCAGTTATAATCTACATGCTACTAGTTTTTTGGGTTTTTTTAATTTCCCAAAAGAAATCTAGGAAAAAAATTGAATTTTATACTTACATAATTATGCCATTGTTAAAACCAAGAACTAATTTGGTTTTGCCAAATACACTTTCATATATCTAAAGCTTACCTTCTTAAAGTTATACTTTTTAGTCTTGTTAATTTTTGTAAAAAAAAAAAGCAAAATGGGAAAGCATTAGCAAGAATAACTAAAATGGTTCCTAAGAATTCAAAATACTAAGAAAAAAAGCAGGTTTTATGGTATGATAACAGAATTTATTAATGTGGACAGGTGGTTTTTAAAAATGGGTGAGAATTTAGATGTATGAAGCGAAAGATTCATACATCTACTGTGCTAAGACAGATGAGAAGCACATATAAGATTGAGAAATAATCCGATACCTGTTACCCTGATGGTTGCTCCTGCTTTGAGAAAACGAAACATAGACATCAAGGGAAAGAGTTAGGAGGACAATCTGAGACCAAGCAGCAACCCTAACAATTCAAAACACTTTCAGTTTTATATTATGTACAAAATCCAACAGCAGTGAGACCTGCAGGTCACAGTATAAGATCAAGAGACAATAAAATGTATTGCTGTAATAGGGCTCAGGATTTAATTTTATCTGAGGTTGATTACTAACTAGTTCAAAGTAGTCATTCCAAAAATAATATTCCAAATACATTACTGGAGCACTGAAGTATTTTCAGCAGGCTATGGGTGAAATGTTTGTGTCCCCTCAGATTCGTATGCTGAACCCCAACCTTCTTATGTGATGGTATTTGGAGACGTGGCCTCTGGGAGGTGACTGGGGTTAGATGAGGTCGTGAGAGTGGGCCCTCTTGATGGAACTAGCACCCTTTGTAGGAGACACACCAGAGGGCTTGCTCTTTCTTCCCTTGTGCAAGCACCAAGGAAAGGCCATGTGGGCACAGGAGAAGAGGCCCCAGCAGAACCCAACCATGCTGGCATCCTGATCTCGGGCTTCTAGCCTCCAGAACTTGAGAAGACAAATTTCTACTGCCTGAGTCACCCAGTTCATGGTATTTTGTTACGGCAGCCCAAGAAGGTTAGGACACAGCCTTAAGACAGCCTACGGGTTTATCATGATTAGAGAAATTGTTCAAAATGGCACCACTTTGCAGAAAAGTGAAAACTGGTATTTATTTTAACATGGTCAGGATCCAGGCTTGTTCTATTAATCTATCACTCAAATTTTCTGAAGGGTGATACTAAAGATGAAATCACAATCTTTCTATAACAGCAGTACTTTAAAAATTACAGTATTCTTAAGAAACAGTTTGAACAAATCTTCCCCAATATTTAAAGCTTACCTTATTTTAAAATACCATAACTCACTTAGATTCGAGAGACACCATTTTATAGTAAATTATTTTATAAATAATATATTTATTATATATTTATATTATATAAAATGTGTTACTACAAAACATGAGACTCCTGAATTTAACCTTTCCTGATGATCCTGATGATCCTGATGCATTAGTTTTGTAAGAGTTGGATAAAAACTGGGAATGGGTTTATACTAAGATGCAAGGGGATGGTATTAAATTGATCCAGAAAGCTGAGATTTTTTTTTCTTTTTTGGCTGTGCTGCGCAGCATGCTGGATCTTAGTTCCCTGACCAGGGATCAAAGGCATGCCCTCTGCATTGGGAGCACGGGGTCTTAACCACTGGACTGCCAGGGAAGTCCTGAGATTTTCTACTTGGCCTCTTCCCTCACTATCGGCTGTCACTCCAATAGTATAGCTGTGATGCTATTACTTTACTTCCCATTGGATTCCTGACTTCTGGTTTTCAGCTGATAATCAGATGCCTAAGACATTGAAAGTCAGATAAGTGGGGCATTTTTACATTTTCTAAAGGATATATAACATATAATCACTTGAATTAGAAGAATCTTTTCTATATAGAATTATAGAATCAAATAATTTAAATAGTAATAACAAGTAAAGCTGGGTCATGTGTGGGTCTATGTTTTAAACACCTTGTATATTTTTGGCAGAATTAATAAAGACTTGTAAAAACTATTAAGTTCAATTCTAAGACTGTTTCATATTATTACCAAAATATCAAAATGTGAGTTATTTTACTAACTCACCCTCTTCAAGTTATAGCCATTATAGAAGAATTTTTAAGACTTTAGATGTTCATTATTTTTTGAATAGGCATTATTTTTATGGTTCAAAATGAAAAAGGCAAAAAAGGTAAAATGCCTCCCTATCTTTCTGTAAGCTCCCAGGAGGAAACTAAGCTCTTTGTGATCTTGCACAAAGGCAGCCTACACGTGAACAAGACCTCCACTCTCCAGGAAAGTGTGTCTGTGTATGTAATGTGTAGAGGGATTTGATATCAATGACTGAGGCAAAGAAAGGCTTATAACAAACACCTTTCACAGTTTTGATGAGCAGAATGTAAGAGTCAAGAATACAATCTACTAAACCACACAGAAAGCACAGACTTGCTGTGCTTCGTCAGCAAATCACCATACCCATTCCAATGAAAATCAGAAAGCAAAACAGGGGAAAATGACCTAAGAAAATGATAGATGGCAGTCACGGAATATTCATCCTGTACTCTCTGTGTCACAAGATGACTTTCTACTGAGAACTGCAATCTTCTTTGACAGTGTGTTCTTCTGAAGTTGTTCAGAGTACCACACCTACTTTCAATACTGAGAACATTTTATAGAGTTTTAGGAATTAGGGTTCACCTTTACTGTGAAAATCATGATCACTTTCTGTCCTAAAACTGTAGTAATACAAAGCTTTAAGATGGCTTCTTTGAAAGTTTCTTGCCCTCCAATTACACTAAAAAACAATAATAATAAATACTACACCTTATAAGAAAATGAAAAAAAAAAATCATCATGCACTAAAAGTAGATTGGCAAAGAGAAAACAATGGACATTTATTGTTTGAAGGGCTTCTATAATTACTATATATCTTCAGCATCCTCAACTATATAATACTTTTTGGTGTTCATTAGCTTAAGAGAACATTATTCTCAATTATATATCCGTCTTAGCTTTTTAAAAAATGTGACCAATAGTCTAATAAGTAAGTGTTAATTGCTAACTATTCATATTGTTTCAAGATTCATATTTACTTTATAATTTTTTTTCACTATGAAGAAGCATAAGAAACTGCTAACTTCTGCCAATTAGCTGGACATATTCACATATCTGTAAAAATAAATGCAAACTATTATTATAAACATGCTTAAGGGACATCACCAGTGTAATATTTCTGTATTTTAGACTATTCCAAAATAAAAGCAGACTTAGACTTCAGTTCTTTGGCCTTGATGGCATTTTCAAGTTAAAACTTTTGGATAAAATTCAATGTGAGGCTAGACAACAGAAATATAAAGATAAACCTTATACTAAAGATAAACTTATACTAAAGATAAACCTTATTTTAATGATTTTACTGAGATGTATATAATAAAAACTAAGTAAAACAGCCTCCAAGTAAAACAATTCAACTCGCATGAATATTCTTGTGTTGAAACAGCTTTGTGTATACACACCAGAAGGCTTTCCAATGTGAGATCACTCTGGTATAACAAAAGTCCTTGTGATCCTGTGATTTCCACCCACCAAGGCAATGGTACTATTTTCTATGTGATACTCATGAGAACATTATTTTGATGGCTTTTACTTTGGTTAATAAGCCTGCTGCTGCATGCCTGAAACATCTAAATGGATCCAGTAGTGTCTGAAACTGTTAGAGATCCCCAAGGAAGCCCAGTGCCGACTCCATCACTGAAAAGAGCTAACTGCAGCATCAGGAGAGATAGGATTATTGGAAATTTACTGCCAATGGCCAGGGATTGACCTGACTGCCTTTCTGTCCAGGAGGTAAAGGACAAAACTAATCTAATAGCTGTGAACAAAAAGAAACTAAGTTATTACTGTCCACTCTAATTAAGTATCCAAAGTAAATTACACACAGAAAAACCAAAAAAATCACCTACTCTTTAAACAAAGTAAACAGCCTGGGGGCTGCTTGGAAGTTTTAGGGAAAAGAGCCTTTAGGGAAAGAGCCCTAATCTAGGGTCACTCTCTGAGAACCCGTGATCTAGACAACAGGTTGGACAAACAAACAAAAAACCCAAACCCTCAAACAGCCAAACGTGCTTTTGTTGTGTGATGAGTCTGAGTGGTCAAATGACATTCACTGGTTGAAGTCATATCTAAACATGTTATTACTAGCAAATGACAAAATTTTTAAAAAAATCAAATCTTAGGTGTTTTTTCTAAAGCTAATAATTAAAATAAGTATGTTCAAAGACTACAGCAAGAGCATCAAATATGCCTCAGTAAAAAAAAAAAAAAAGGGGGAAAACAAAACAAAATGTAAGCAAAGGCCCACACACACACTTACACACACACACACACACACACACCCCCCCACACACACACACCCACCCGCCCACCCACCCAGATAATCTTTCTCCTCGCTGGAAGGCCTTACCTGCGGCTGCGCCGGAGGCTCAGAAGGCAAGCTGTGGGACGACCTGCTCCGAGGGGGTGGCTGCGGGGGCGTTTCCAGGCTGGGCTGCAGGGCAGCCTGGGCCAGAGGTGCGGCCACCGGGATGAGAGGCTCCTGCATCTTCTGAACAGGTGGCGCAAGAGAAGGCGGCACAGGAAGGGCGGCCTGAGGCTTCAGGGGCTCGGGAAGAAGAGCTGGCCCTAAAGAAAGTAATTTCCAGATGTTAGGCATTCTCTGGAAAACTGAGTTTATCCTTCCTTTCAGGAAATGGTAGGAAATTCCAGTCCCTGTCTCAGCCCCCAGTAGCCTCCTTTATTATGGCATTCAGAAAGACAGGAAAAAAAAAAAAGAGAGAGAGAAAGAATTTGAGCAAGTTGTATAAAGTGAGAGATTGCGAAAGAAAAAAGAAAAGAAGTGGAAGGGAAGGATACAGAATGGCACTGCCGTTTTGACTACGGGTCTACCTTTCAGTACTTCTGAGGTTTTGCTTTGGCTTTCAGGAGTCAGTCTCCCAGCAGACACCCGTGCGTGGCTCTGGGGGGCGCTGATGACTCCAGCACGGGGCGGAATAATCTAAAGATGGGAAACGAAAACCACTGAGACATTTACCTTATCTGCAACGGATAAGATTTGATGAAAATATTTTGTCTGTGCATCTTGTATCATTTCCTCTGCCTCTTTGTCATTCTAATGGCTCTATTTATTGCCATATGATCATAAGTTTCATTTTTTTTTATTAAGGATTAACTTTTATTGGTGCATAGTTACTTTACAAAGTTGTGTTGGTCTCTACTCTTCAGCAAAATGAATCAGGCATACATATATATATATATATATATATATATATATATATATATATCTCCTCCCTTTTGGATTTCCCTCCCATTCAGGTCATCACAGTGCGTTAAGTAGAACTCTCTGTGCTATATACAGTAGTTTCTCATTAATTATCTATTTTATACATAGTATCAGTAATATATATATGTGTGTGTGTATACACACACAGACACACATATATGTGTCAACTCGAATCTCCCAATTCCTCCCCTGCCCCTTGGTATCCACACATTTGTTCTCTATGTCTGTGTCTCTATTACTGGTTTGCAAATAAGATCATCTATAGTATTTATCTACATTCCACATATATGGGTTAATACACAATACTGTTTCTCTCTTTCTGACTTACTTCATTCTGTATGATACTCTCTAGGTCCATCCACATCTCTACAAATGACCCAATTTTGTTCCTTAAGCTTCAAAAATCTTCCTTTATATTTTTCACTGTTTACTATGTGCCACGCACTGTGTTAACTAAGCACTGGGTATGAATTTACATTTCAATGTCCAAATGGCCCTGGGGGGTAAGGTATTATTTTATCATCTCTAATTTAAATGAAAATGAAGAAATGTATACAACTGTCCCAAAGCCACAGAGTTACAAAATAAAGCCAGGAGCCGAACTCAGGGCCCGTTTTCTTTATCCTGTATCATACTCCTTAGTGGGACGATTTTACAGGTCATGAGGAGGTGGAGCGGGACATACACTGTGGAACTAAGAGGCTTACCAAAAACTACACTGAGGCTGTTTTTCTTTATTAAACACAGAGGTTAAAAACTCTGGAATGGCTAACTCAATGTGCTGAAATACATAGGCTGGAAGATACACTAGGGAAATAACGTCCTTTTCTATCTTCACATGTTTGCTGAAGGCTTTAAGCACTCAGTACATTTTTCTTATTTTTGTATAAATTGGAGGATAATTGCTTTACAATATTTGTTGGCTTCTGCCATACATCAATATGAATCAGCCACATGGAGGTCCCCTCCCTCCTGAATCTCCTACAGGTACACACATGTCCCCTCCCTCTTGTACCCCCTCCCAGGCTTCTAAATTGTCACACAGCACAGAGTTGAGCTCCCCGATTCCCACTTGCTATCTGTTTTACATATGGTAATATACATTTCCATAGTATTCTCTTGGAGAAGGCGATGGCACCCCACTCCAGTACTCTTGCCTGCAAAATCCCATGGATGGAGGAGCCTGGTAGGCTGCAGTCCATGGGGTCGCTAAGAGTCTGAAACGACTGAGCGACTTCACTTTCACTTTTCACTTTCATGCACTGGAGAAGGAAATGGCAACCCACTCCAGTGTTCTTGCCTGGAGAATCCCAGGGACGGGGGAGCCGTCGGGTTGCACAGAGTCGGACACGACTGAAGCGACTTAGCAGCAGCAGCAGCATAGTATTCTCTCAGTTAGTCCCACCCTCTCCTGCCCCCGCTGCGTCCACAAGTCTGCTGTCTGTGTCTGCATCTCCACTGCTGCCCTGCAAACAGGTTCAGCAGTACCATCTTTCTAGATTCCATGCATAAGCAAAAGTTATAAATGTAATCACACAAAATCCTGACTTTCCTTCCCTATTCTTACAATATTCAGTAAGCAAAGTACTTTGTGGGAAGTGTGTAGTCAGTGAATAACAACTTCTTTTTTAAAAAAACAGGGGAGTGGATAATGGCTATTTTAGGTAAATTCCACAGACACTTTACTTTGGAGCATAATATTATATATAGAAAAAGTCCTTCAGGTTGGCTACAAGACAAAAAACAAAATATCTCTGTTTTAGAAATCTCATGAGAATTTCTTGGACTCTTGAAGTAGTTTCATTAGCAGAAGTCTCTTCATCTCCAGGTATAGTCACAGTTCCCAGGATTCAGCCAGTGGCCTCCCAATAAGCCCAGGCTCCACCTGACTGACACTGGTTTCTCTTTTTTTTTTTCTTTGAATTACTTGTTCTGTCTTAGAGAAAATGTTCATGTGGGTGAATAATAGAATAATTCTGTGTATAACAAAACACACATAAACACGCAGAAAACCAGACTTACAACGCAGGGTGAAACCCTGCAATGCCATCTGCTCTCCTGTGGTTAAACCTTTAGAACTAGTTTTAGTTGACAGACTATCATCATTGGGGTTCCTGAAATCTAATTTTAAAATCCTTCTGGACTTCCCTGGTGGTCCAGCAGTTAAGACTTGTGCTTCCACTGCAGGGAGTGCGGGTTCAATCCCTGTTTGGGGAACTAAGATCCCGCATGCCTCAAGGTGTGGCAAAGACAAATAAAAAGGAAATAAAAGTAAAATAAAACCTTTCTGATAGAAGAATGACTTTACTTCATTACTCAGATAATGTCATAAAAAATTGCCCTAGTACATCACTTCCCCATATATTTCAAGATTCTAAGATATTTATTTAGTGACTGTAATCACTTAACTATACCACTTTTATTCAAATAATGAAGGATGCTTTTACTTCTGAAGAGGATGTTAGAATACCATTTGAGTTGAAGGTGGGGCTGCCTGGTGGCTCAGTGGTAAAGAATCTGCCTCTCAATCCAGGAGAAGCGGGTTTGATCCCTAGGTTGGGGAGATCCCCTGGAGAAGGAAATGGCAACCCACTCCAGTAATCTTACCAGGGAAATTTCATAGACATAGGAGCCTGATGGGGTACAGTCCATGGGGTTGCAAAGAGTCGGACACAACTCAGCAAGTACACACACACACACACACACCTCAGAGAGTAAAACACACACACACACACACACACATACACACGAAGGTACCTTGAAGAGCATCAAGTCTAATTCCCCCAGTTTAGAATTGAGGAAATTGGAGTCTTAATGGGCCCGTGATTTCTTCAGGGTAACACATTTGATTAGTAGCAAGTTGGGACCCAGGACCTAGACCTCCTGGCTCGCAAGCGAGGCGCTGCCTACCGGTCTGGCTGCACTGTGTCCAGCAAGTCCCGGGCCTGGCAGTCCGGCTTGAGGTGGAAGCTGGCTGCGTCCTGGAACAAAGACATCACACCATGTAGCTCAGGTCTTTGTTTTTAAAGAAAGAAACAAGAAACATGCACTTATACCACACTGTCTATTCATGGTCCAGCTTTAAGGTTAAGTAGCTGAATTCGAATGTTTACCTAGATTATCTCTCCGTGTCGTTCCTGGGCTTTTGGGTGCTTTGAAGCAGGAAGGAAAAAAAAATTATCTATAAGTAAATAAGCCATATTATATAATATTAGCTAGCTGTTCTGTTTCATTACCAGCAGAAATGGGGGCACGAGGTGGAAAAAGAAAAACAAAACAAACTATTCTGCTTTAGAAATGCTGGAGGGTATTATCAGCCCTTTAGAAAATACCTCCAAAAGAGAAAAATTTAGACTATTGAGAGTAACATTTATGGGACAAGTTGGCAGTTGGTCTGCTACCTCATTTGGAAGGTAACTTTCCCAACAGAGCTCTTTCCTATGAACCCTGAAAACACATGGTCAGTTTGGGGGAACAGTCACAAGACGTGGCCCCACTACTTCCCAGAGCTTGGTGGGCTCACGGCTCCAGGACCAACAGACCCGCACTTTCCGAGTCACACAAGACACCAAACAGCACTGTTCAGGGCTTCATGCTGTGGACGTCAGTACGGACAGGGGCTCTTACAAGACCTTTCGGATTTCTACAGAAAGACCCTATCATTAAGGTAGAAGGTGGGCACTACTTATTACAATATCTGCCTTATGCAAGACAGTGTTAAAATACTGCTCAAACTCATTCGAAACGTAGGAGAAGACTGAAATGCAATAAACTACTTTTGGGGCCAAAAGGAGTAGGAGACCCTATTAAGGTCAGCATCTCAGATTTCTTCTTTTTGAAAGGAAATTCATGTGTAATTGTTATATGAAACCCATCAGACCTTTAATAACTGTAATCTTAATGAATGGCTTCCAGTTTTAATAGCCTTTTAAGCAAATTTACTCAGCATATTTATGTTATCTGAAGTTGATTAAAAAATACTATATCCTTGGACTGAATTAACAAGGTTTAATTATTAATTTTTAAAACTTCAGAGTTAGTACAGTACATTTCTAAACATTTGACTTATTCTGAAAAAATTTTTGAAGGCATTCCTCTTAAAATAATACTGCACATTAATTTCACATCTTAAGTGTATATGAAATATATATATACAGAACAGCTCAAAACAACATTAAGAATTGCAGAGAAAGTAAATGGACAACCACCAGAAACTACACAACACAGAATGAAAAGAGAAAAAATACGAAGTTACAAGATATACAGAAGGAGGGGGAGGGGGAGTTTACAGTTGGACCGAGAAAAGATTTTGTATGTCTTTAAACACTGGAGGGGCTGACATTTAGGAATAAAACGAGAGATCCATTTCTAGGATGCAAACGTCTTGTTACCTTCCATCTCTCGCCTAGCTACCCCCGGACTGGGAGGGGCTCCAACACCTTTTTAGAGAGAGAACAGAAGCTGTGTATTGTTCAGGGCCCATAGAACAGAGGGAAAGGCAGGCACACAAAACAGTTTCTGAGTTAAATGTCCTTTTGCAAAAAAAGTTCTTTCACTGCTTCAAATTTCTTCAAAGATATCTGTATAAACCAAAGTGCCTCTAGATGCCTGGCCCAAACCTGATCCTTGCCCTTTCTTCAGTTAGAATCGAAAGGAGAAAATAGTTTTCTTTTTATATCTGACATCATGGGAGGATTCCCTGGAGGAAGAAATGGCAACCCCCTCCAGCGTTCTTGCCTGGAGAATCCCATGGACAGAGGAGACTGGTGGGCTACGGACCATGGGGTTCCAAAGAGTCGGGATACAACTGAGTGACTTAACACTTTCACTTCTTCACTAGCGGTAGGGAATTTGAAAATAATGAAAGTCTTTGCTTTTTAATCATCTCATTCTTTATATTCAGAATTAAACCACTAATAAAAGCTCCAATATTTGCCAGTCATAAAGGAAAAAAAAAGTCTGGAAGTTCCAATTTCATTTTAAATCTCTATGAGTCCTGTGTTAGTCCCTTAGAAGGTAATTTTCAATGCATTATTAAAAAAAAAAAAGAACTCTAAAAGTACTAATAATTACTTTCAGATTATTGCCTTCAAGCAGTTACTGGTTTATAGGGTTAAAAAATATGCTGCTAAGACTGCCTACAAAAGAATTACGAAGAGAAGCAATTTTTAAAAAACATCAGATTTCTAAGTAAGTCACTGAGTAGCTAATATGTATAGCTTTTCACAAATTTCTTTAAATTTTTCTACAGATTGGTTTCCTAATTAAAGGGGAAGGTAAATAAAATCTTCCATGAAGCTATAAATCAAAGCACAAGTCTGAAATGGGAAAAAAATTAATGTCGTCTTTAAGTTAGTGGAAAAGTTATCCTCCAGTAGTATCTTACAGAAGCTTGGTGCTGAAAGAACTTTGCTACCCTAATTACCCAAAGTCGTTCAAGTCTGCACACGGTGCAGCCACTCTGTGACAGCGTGAGTCGGCCGGCGACGTGCTCAGGCAGCTGGAGCAGGGAGAGACCAGCTGCCTGTGCACGTGAGCCCTAAGGACACTAGAACTGGGTGAGGAACAGCTCTTCTGTGGGACTGAGACATTCTGCCTTAGCCTTTCTTGAGAACTAGATTAAATAAACTTGTCAAATGTACGCCTCTAGTTGAGCTTTGTAAGAGTCTTCCTGTAAAACAAGTAAACTACAAAAAGTGACCCATGTGTTAAGAAGAATTTCTTTATCGAAATATATAACAGAGACTTGTTCTTCTATTTTAAAAATGAGGCATGAATGTTATGACAAATTATGATAAAGCCATGCAAAATGAAAGCTATATTTCAGATAATTATGATAACTTTAAATTGCATTCCTAGGACATTTTGCTAATTCACAGGCTACTGGCAAGACGTACTAGAGTTCTAATATAATCCAATATAATCAAATCCTTGGGAAACCACCTATTTTCATTGTGTTTGACTCATTTAATCTTTATAACCGAATTGACTATATTTATTAATAAACAGTATATCAGGCCTTAAGTAATTCAACTCTGTGTATCAGGGAAATGGAAGGTCTTCTTAATTCTAATAATATTCACTAATAAAATCAAGCTCTAATCTTTTACCAGAAATATAATGAAAGTTTGGAGTTATTTTTAAGTTGGCATATAAATGTCATTCATTTTGGCTTTCATCAAAGCAACCTAAAATGTCACTAAGTTACAGGGCTCAAACTCCAAAAAAATTAATGAACCAAGATCCATATATTATAACAAATATAAATGGTTACCTCCAAACTCTTTTCTAGCAGGTGCAGGACTCCTAGCCCCTTATAGTTCATAAGAGAATATGCAGCAGAAAGGAAATGACATTAAATAAAGAATTGAAATGTCAAAGATTTACTATAGTTTCCAAGATGTCAAATATCATGTAGAGACTACATATTCATATCTTGGTGCTATAAAAAAGTTATTATGTAACGCAAATACCTCTAGCAGAAACAAGACTATACTTATTTTAAAAGAACATTTAAACAAATATATAAAACTGTAAACAGAAAGATGTATGTTCTTCAGTTCTAATCATGCATTAAAAATTTTCATTTTTAGATAATCATGCATTTTACAGAAATCAGTACAACCACATCAAATTAGCAAAAACAAAGCAAATGTTTCCTGCACGCTTGTAAGAGGCCAGCTCTGAAAACATGTTATAGGAATCTATATTGGAATCTATATGTTCTGTCACGCCTATGCCGTTTGTTAGAGAAAAGCTAACTAAGGAAGTAGCACCAGTGACAGAAAACTGATAAAATCTAAAAGCGAGTGTTTCAAAAACATGCAAAACATTTTTCAGCAGAGTGGTGAAATCCAGCAGAGATGGAAATACAAGGATTTGTCACCTGAAGGCGGAGGTGGTCGTTGTGGAGGAGCTGGACGTGCAGGAGGAGCAACCGGGCGGGGAGGGGGAGGCCGCTTGGGTTCCAGGGTCTGGGAAGAATCTTTCTGCTGCAGCTGTGTTGCCGGCAGAGTGTCAACAGGAGAACCTACCAGAAAAAAGTACCTTAGGTAAGAGGATCAGGTTCCAAGGGACGAGCACACAGGTACTTTCTATAGGCGTATGATAAATTATTTAGCAAAATAATTTGTACTACAGAGGAATGACATACATTTTTAGTATCAATAACACAAGCAGCTGTGCTATTACCTTACCCTTCGGTACTACGGGAGCAATCAGGTTACTCTCTGGACTTCTTACCCAGGCCCCGGGTACTGAAAGGGGATTTACTGAGCGGCCCTAACAAGATGGCATGAAGTACCGTGTGACTTAGGTCATTTGCAATTCAATCTGCTGGCCAGGAGAGAGAAGAAAAAGCAAAGAGAGCCTCTTCTCTCTATGCCTTGACTTATCCTGAATTTACTGAAGGAAGCCCATCCTCTGAGGGCTTCCCTCATGGCTCAGTGCTAAAGAATCCGCCTGCCAATGCAGGAGATGCGAGTTTGATCCCTGAATCAGGAAGATCTCCTGGAGAAGAAAATGGCAACCCACTCCCATATTCTTGCCTGGGAAATCCAATGGACAGAGGAGCCTGGCAGGCTATAATCCATGGGGTCGCAAAAGAGTCAGATACGACTCAGTGACTATTTAAAGACGGTCCTCTAAGAGTAGCATGGGGGAGCTTGAGAAATTGCTGAAATAAAAGGTATTTTTCAAGGGTACTGCTTAGTGTGGAACAGTGACTGAACTGTGTGATGTAACAACTTCCAGAGAAAAACCTGACTTTGGAGGAGTCATGACTATCAAGTTGAATTCAAAATACTTGTTTTGTCTCTTTCTGCTTCCTATTATAATGCAGGTAATGTACAGATAGTTAAGCCCAAACAGTTATGGGTTCTGACCATAATGCTTAAAAATCGTCAATGATAAGCCATGGACAAACCTGCCACATGGAAAAAGGATGAAGTAAAGTTCTCATCTAGTGATAGCAACGACCCTCCTCTTCACTTAGGGCGGAACCATCTACAAAGTTTCCTCTTTTGTACGCACAGAAAACATGCTACACTTTAGCCTATGGATGTGAAAGTTAAGCAAAAATAGTTCTCCAAAGGAGATCCGAAGGCATCGGAGGTTTAACCATCTAAATCAAACATATCAGCCTGGGAAGTCATACAGAACTTGAAATAAAACACATACTTTGTGAAGCAGGGGGCCCGGGCGTTCTGGACGGAGCTCGACTTGGTCTTACTGGGAGGGAAGGCACAGGCCCCTCCGATATGGTAGGTGACTGGCAGGGACTGGTCCGGGGTGAAGAACCGGGGGACGTGCCAAGGCCAGAACTGGAAGACGGTTGGAGATGCTGAGGAAGGATCTCCTCTACCTCAGCACTATAGTCATCCACATCACCTGAGAAAACGCAAGGTCGGCCACATTACCAGATGTTAACTTTCTCAGAGATTGCTGCCCCCCAAGTCCAGGCTTAAGGGGTTAAATATATAAAATGAACACCTTAACATGATGATACTGCAAACATATTAAGTTAAGCATGTGGGCATGTATAAAGAGTTTATATGTATACAAGTAGAATTAGTGCAAATGCTCTCGTACCGTAGAAAAAGTAATTAAAGATAGTCCCCTGGGCTTCCCGGGTGGTCCAGTGGTGAAGAATCTGTCTGCCAATGCAGATGGACATGGGTTCAATCCCTGGTCTGGGAAGATCCCACATGCCACAAATACTGAAGCCTGTGCACCACAGAGAGAGTAGCCCCTGTTCACCACAGCTAGAGAAAGCCTGTCTGCAGCAACCAAGACCCAGCACAGCCCACAGCCATTAATTAATTAAATTACTTAAAAAAAGACAGTCATAGGGGATACAGTAATATGTATGGCTGATTAATGCCGATATTGGCAGAAACCAGCACAATACTATCAAGCAATTATCTTTCAATTAAAAATAAACACGTTTAATAATAATAATTTAAAAAAAAAAGTCTCTTGTCTCAGAGCAACAGGAGGCCCAGTGGCGGCTAACATCTGGGGCTGGGCTGACTCCACAGCTGTCAATGCGCCCTGAGCAGCGCTCTCAGTGCTGGCTGAGTCGGATGCTCACTGCCCTCCCTCCAAACCTGCCTGCTAGGTCTATGGACCTGCCCCTCACGGCACACACAGTCACACACCCTTCCCCCTGGAAGTCTCCTCACTACTTGGTGCCCTGGGCGCCCCTACCTGACACGTAATCCTCTGTGCTTTAATTAAACAGGCAGGAGTTGGTTCTCCCCGAGGTCTCCTCACCTCCGTTTTCCACAGGGTTGGGAAGTGGCGTCAGGGAGCCCCATGCCACCTGATTCCAATTCCAAAACTTTAATCTTCCAACCCTGAACAAAAAGGCCTCTATTTCTGGAAGCTGTGCCTTCCAGAATTTATGTAACGCCCTCAACCCATGTTTGCCGCCATAACCTCCCACCTTCACCCTTTTGGTCACTTGAACCCATTCATCGAGGACCAAGGAGAGAGCAAGACAGTAAGCTGGGCCCCGCCATCTTTCTGGGTGACACTGAAGCCACTGTGGATAACACACCAACAACCTGACACTTTTCCCTGCTGATGCGCTCCTCTACTCCACACTCATGCCCCTTGGAACCGCAGTGCCTCTGAAACAATAAACTCAAACACTTCCCTCTGACCGCCTTCCAGGCTCAGTCTTGCCCTTGGCTACTCTTTCCCCTCTTCTGACTTCACCAGGACCCAAACCTTCGATCCCTCTTCTTTGGGCCCCTACTGGATTTTGCACCTGTCCCTGCAGCTGTCTTCACATCCTCTGGCTCCTTGCCGCAGCTGGTCCCCTCCTGCACTATTCTTCCGTTGCCCCTGCGTCAATTCTGCAGTCTAATGTCTCCATAACCGCAGACGGGCGGCTGGGTGCTGCAGACAGATAACCGTGTGGTCTTGAAGACTGCACATGTTAACTTGTGGTTTCAGCCTCATCTGGGCTCCCATGGCCTCCTGGCCAACCCACAGTTTCCTGGCTGGCTCCCCATCTGACTGCTTCTCAGGAGCTTTGTCTTGAACCTTCTCAACCTTCCTGAAACCGTGTGCTGCCCGCCTCCTTAAACTTCGCAGAGAAAAGGAAGTTCTAAGGTGGGAACCCCTTTCTTCAACAACCTGCCCCCCAGCTGTAGCCTAACCATATCTATGGGTGGAAAGGGTGGGGTTCTGCCCAGTGCAGGTTGCCCTGCCCCTCCCCAGCAGCATCAGCCCTTTCCATCAGGATTAAGCTCCTCAAGTGTCTCCACTTCAAAACAACACTTCAGGGAGCAACTGCCTTCATCTCTCTTTCTCCCGCCTCAGGCACACTTCTGTCGAGAGTTGTCTACAGACACTTTCTGCGCTTCCTCATCTTCCATCTACACCCCGATTTACCACCATCTGGCTTCTTCACTCCACTGAAATCACTCTCCTGAATGTCACCAACAGCTTCCTCCCCTGGTTCCAAGCCCAAAGGGCAAGCTGTGGCGCTCACTTCTTCTCGCCCTGCGACAGAGGACACTATAGATCATTTTTCCTTATCATCTTTTCTTCACTTGGTCTTTAAGCACTATATTCTCCTGGCTCTCTGACATTTCTAGTCGTTTCTTCTGCTTTTCCTTTTATGGGCGGCCTTCTGCCTGTCCTTCAAAGTCTGCATTTCAGTTCCATCCCAGGAAGTCCTCTCCCATCTCTATCAGGTTTCTGGCCAAGCAATCCAAATGCAGGGCCTTACCTATCATCAAAGCTCCGGGCTCTCTGCTGAGTGCCAGGCCCACATGCCCACAGCTTACTTCTGGACCCAATGCACCCCACAGATGCCACAACTTCAACACATTCAAAACCAAACTGAGGATTCCCTGCTGGTCCAGTGGCTAAGACTCCGTGCTCCCAATGCAGCGGGCCCAGGTTCGATTCCTGGTCAGGGAACCAGATCCCACATGTCACAACTAAGGGTCTGCATGCTAAAGATCCTGCATGCTGCAACTAAGACCCAGTGCAGCCAAATAAACAAACACTTCAAACAAAACAGAAAAGAAATTCACCTTCCATCCACACCCACTCCTCTTCTTGTTCTTTCTTCCCTTCCTCTTGCACAAGCACATCTGCATCATCTACTTAGATCCTTTTGTCCCCTTAGGTCTCTGCACATTCCTTCTTCCTGGTTATGTCTCTCTATCCTCTTTAATCTGATTCTCACTCAGTCTTCAGATTTTCAGTTTCAATTTCTCTGGGTACATTCTCCTAACTGTCCAACTCTAAGTTAGGCCCAAGAACTACAGCAGCACCGTTCACAAGTGTGTTGATGTCACCGTCTGCCTACTTGTAGGTAACACCCACTGAGCTGTGACTTCAGGGACGGCAAGGATGCCATCTGTTGAATTTCCAGCACTCAGCATGTAACTGGCACATAAAAGGTAAGTGCATAAACGTGTGGACCAAGCAAACAAATTAACAGAGAAATATGAAAACAAGCTGATCTTCTAAGGTGTTCAACTCTTAAATGTGTTACCTAGAGGTACAGGATATCACAATATGATATATTACCCTTTTATAAACTAAGGTATGCATTTTAGTGGAAAATATGTTAAAATAATATAGCAGATACAGCATTAAAAAGCAAATACATTTCTTAATCACATTTAAGGAAATTATTATATTAAGATAACCTGGCCCACTCTTAAACTTGAGATGATTACATCTACATGAGTGGGTTCAGTTTCAAATGTGTTCCCAGCCACTTTAAGAATTTTTAAAATGACTTTGAAATATATCCTCTTTGGTTGTAAATATTTTGAACTCATTTCTGCACAGAACTCCTACTCTTCTACTTTAACTACAATCAGTGGAACCAAACCACACACCAAAAATACCACTTCGTGCTTTTATCACACAAGGACATAAACTAACTATTGTAAAGGTCTTGACCTTTGTATAGCAGAAGGGCACACACATCTGAAGTCTGTGTAACAAGCAAAAAACACACAATACAATGTAAACCAAATCTGATTAATACTTCTCTGAGTGTTACAAGAAGAAACAGAAGGACAGATTTGGAGACTGAGACTTTGCTGATGGGAAGGAAACCTGTCTAGAAGGATAGAAGTCAATGTGCTCCATGAGCAGACCTTCCATATCGAAGTCGGCCGTGACCTCCGCGTCTTCACCTAGGAGGGTGGAGCTGGTTGATGATGGCAAGGGGACGTTGATTTTCTCTAAGCTCATTTCTTCTTCCAAAGTTTTGATCCAGTCTGGACTTTTTAAAGTAATTGTTATTGTCCTACCCAGTAACTGGTTGAGTAAAAGAGATACAAAATTAAAAATTCATTTGCATGAAAATTAAGTATCTTGGAATAAAGTGTCTGTTTAAGTTATAACAATAGTATAGGCTTAACTCAGATTCATTCAACACAATCATTTCACATATATTGTATTGTCACCTAGTTTCAAATGTCCCCAGTCCTCCCTTTAAAAACCTGTTAGGGAGTTTCCTGGTGGCCTAGTGGTTAGGACTCCAGGCTTTCACTGTCATTGCTGTTGTTCAGTTGCTAAGTCATATGCATCTCTTTGCGACCCTATAGACTGCAGCATGCCAGGCTCCTCTGTCCTTCACTGTCTCTCGGAGTTTGCTCAAACTCATGACCCTTGAGCTGGTGATGCCATCACTGCCATGGTCCAGGTTTAATCCTCGACCTCAGAACTGAGATTTGGCCACACAGTGTGGCCAAAACAAAACAGCCTACTGCTGCTAATCTCAGGTCTTCTTTTCTAGGATGCAAACAAATTTAAGTTTTCTTTGCTGCAGTAAATATCTTTCCCGGGCCAGATCTAAATTCACTGACAACTCTGCTACATAAATTTATACTTCCTTTAATTTTGATCCACAGATTAATTGTTTAATTAATTAATTAATCCACATGAGACAATCAAAGAAAGGACAGTATAAAATTCTTAAAATACTTTCCTGTTCATTTAGCCTTTTCAGCATTTCAAATGTCACAAGCATACTTAAGAGAATCTAAGATCATTTTAAATCAACAAAAATTAACCATTGTGAAAACACAAAGACTGGTATCTGTGAAACTGGCACACTGCTGTTCCTAAAAAGTTGAGGAGCTTTTAGACAAAAGTACAGTCTAAAATAATCAATGTATTATAATCAAGTTACATTGTCCTGTCATATTAAAAATACTTTCCTTAAATGCTACTGACATCAGAATTCTTTCATGGCACAGTCTGAAAGGCTGACAGCTGCCGGCCTGAACAGTACAGTCGTGTTTAATAGGAATTTAGCGTCCATGCTGAGGTTTGAAGTCAGAACTAGGATTCTGGACCATTTATTTTTTTAAGTCAATAGGCTTCATGGACCATTTATTTTTTTAAGTCAACAACCTTTGTTATGCATTCACCAAAGAATACTAACAAGTCTTCTTAAGCCTCAATCACTACAATGGCCACTTAAGATGTACTTCATCAAGAATATTCACTTGGCAGAGATCAGAACTGAATGAAAAGGAAGAAATTTAGATGCTGGAAAAAAAAATGCTCAAGCAGGTTATCCTTTAGGTTTGCTCTGCTTACACTGTACTTTTTCCAGATTCTCCCCTGAAATGGAAGAGTTCCTATCGATCTACTTGTATCTAGAAGATCTGGGCTGAAACAACTGTAATAACAAAGACAGAGGAGAGGTTTGGACACGTCTGACTTTCAAAATGTTCTCCAGAAACATTATTTTTTCAGAATTTTGAAAATCTTTTAAGGGACCTAAGGGTGGGCACTTTCTAAAAGTGTAACACAGACTTGAGGGTGAGGGACAGAGCTGAAAAAGAAGGGAGGAAAAAAACTAAACAAGGAAAATGACCAGGGGAAAGACAAAAGAAATATTCAAAAAAGGAGTAAGAGCTGACAAGGGATGCCAAATTGAGAGCTGCTCTTAAATATTAATGACATCATGGGAGGAGGAAAAGCTTAAGATATTAAAGGCAGAATTAAATTTAAAAATCAGTAATTTCTATACGGTGAAAACAACAAAGTCACAAGACGAACTGGGAAGAACATGTACAGCACATTATGAAAAGGAATTAACATCAGGGAAGCTTCAAAAGATGAATACCCCGGGGGGAACACAGGCTGAGGTCATAAACAGCTTGCCAGAGAAGTATGAAATGACCAGTTAATTGAAAAACTCTCCATTGAAATCTTAACACAGACGTGACATACTACTTCTAGTTTTTCAGATTGTCAAAGTTAAAAAATAATTAGGATGTTGGATGTTAGGTAATCCGAGGCATCATGCAACTAGATATTCGAAACACGTTTAGATAATTTGCTGCATGTATCTTAAAAATATAGTCCTCAGACACTAAATCACTGAATGGTTTAGATTCAACAAATGCTACTTTACCTCTTTCCCATTCAGGTTCAGAACATTCAAGGCAGAGCTTCCCTCTAAAAACGTAACCCACATTTTATCTTCCACAAATCTTTAAGGAAGAGAAAAACAAACAATAAAAAAACGTAATGAATACCTCAGATATAACCAGCCCAAAGACTCGTCCAATGATTACTGATCAGCAAGGACTTACAGAGGCTAGGAAGCAAAAATACAAGCCTGAGAGCGGCAGGGCCAGCGGTGACCTGGAGAGGGCTCTCTTTCCCTAAAAGCATTCAAATTCCTTTAGATACTGGGTTGGCCAAAAACTTCAGGTTCCCCCCCTTGGAAGGTATGGAGAAACCCAAACGATGTTTTTTGTCAACCCAATACAGTGTTACTAAAACTGTCTGTCAGAAGGAATGGGCCTGCGGAACTCCAAATTTGTGTTGTACTTTTTTCCTATTTTTACTCAATAGGATAGAAGCATTCTAGACTTTCCCCCCAATTAATATAAGTAGCCTGCCCCATCTACATTTCCAGGAAATCTCTTATTTACATATAATTTACATATGATGACTTCAGTCATTCCCTAACAGTTGGCTTATTCTAGAGCTGAAGGTGATGATCAGTTTAGCCTACAGGTGACAGGGGACAGTATTCCTGTCCTTCTTTACTTTCAGTGTCTCCCCTGTCTGTTCTACCTTGGTGGTCTTAAGGAGGAACAATCAGAATATTCTAGGTTAGGAGGTACCATATGGTTTTATAACGTCAGCATAACATTACCCTTGTTTTGTTACCAGTACTTGTTCTGTTACCAATACTTTTTCCAATAATAACAAGCATTTTGGGGAAAGCTTTTGGTTGCAATTTAATACTGTCAGGGGAGTGGGTAATTTTCCTCGGTTCTGTCTCGACACAACAAAAATTTGAGGTGATGGACGTTAAAGCCCTTGGCACATCACAGATCTCAGACAGTGTTACAGCTCCCACAGTTTTATTTAGAAAATAAAGGAAGATACAACCTCGAGGCATGAGGGCATGCCGACCCAAAAGACGGGATGAGAAAAGAGAGTGAGCAAGCACGGGAGACAGAGAGAGACAATGAGCGTGCACGCGTGGGAGAGACCCCCAGCCCTTTGGCTCCTCTTTTTATATGTTTTTTTCTCCCTCTGGGCCTGCCCTACATAAACGGGGCTAGCCAGGAGTGCTGTTTGTTCTACCTGAGGTCCTCACTCCGGTCCTCAGACCTTCTTCTGTCCTATTTTCAAGAGCTTTTCCCTTGTCTTTTAATCACCATCATTCTGGACTCCTTTTTCCTATTCTTAACTACCTAATAACACCAAGCTCTTTAGAGACTAGAAAAAAGGCAGGAAGGTCCTATCCCTGCGTCAGTCGTTCCTTCCTTATGTACACTATGGGTTCTCTCTCACCCAGAGAGAGCGCTCGCTTTCTCTTTTCTCGTCCTGTCTTTTGCGTTGGCATGCCCTCATGCCTCAAGGATGTATCTTCCTTTATTTTCTAAATAAAACCAAGGGAGCTGTAACACTATCCGAGAGCTGTGATGCGCCAAGGGCTTTAATATCCGTCGCCTCAAATTTTTGTTGTGTCGAAATAGAACCAAGGAAAATTACCCACTCCCCTGACAGTGTTAAATTGCAACCAAAAGCTTTCCCCAAAATGCTTGTTATCATTGGAAAAAGTATTGTAAACTCTGAGCAAGAGTTCACACTTGCTCGCAAGAACACTTAACTGCCCTGTGCTGCCCACTCACACAGTCCACATGATGCTCCCAGTGGCTCGGTGTTTCTGTACTTGGCAACGCTTACTGTCATCGGGAAATTTCACCATGTACTTGCTGGAGTCTTAAATCTCTAGAGATCTTTTGTTTCATTTTAAACCTGTAGGGTAGATCTTTGTCAAACAATTTGAGGTAAGTCTAAATATAATTTCTTCTCTATTTGCCCATTTACTCTCAGAAAGGAGAGGAGGCTTCTCAGGCAAGCTTCTCACCCTGCAAGAAACCAAGCCATCTTCATTCTGTGGGCTGTTCTGGTAAACACCTAAGGAAGCCATTACACACACGCTTATCTTTCTTAGATTCCGAATAGGAACTGAATCTTCAATTCCTCCCCTGTCTGCCAGAGCACCCAGTATAGAGACTTGCCCACTAAACAGCTATGAAACATCCCTCAATAAACACATGAAACAGCACAGAAAGGAATTTAATAGTACCTCTTCCCTATGAAATTCAAACACATGTTATTCAGTTTGTCAAAACTGCTGTACACTGGGAAGAGAACATTTATTTCAACAACGCAAGAGGCATCTGGTTCTGCAAAAGGCAGATGGTTAAGTCAGTGCCGGAAACCAAGGCAGGGAAGGATGACTCCTAACTGTGTGCCGGGCAGCGCCGCTCCTCCATCAGACGGAAATCAAATCACTTAAAATTACTGAGAACATCTAATGTCTTAAACGGAGGGCAGAAAAGTCATTCTGCTTTACTTCTATCACTCCTCAAAAAACTAAAATACTAATATCACACGTTCACTTTTCCACAGGGCTTCCATGTTATAGTGTACAGAAATCTGGAGAGAACATATCTAAATGTGCACGTATTTTTGTCATCAGATGTTCACGTGAAGTTTCACTACTCAACTTTAAATTTTCTAAGCAGAGAGTCCAGTTTCAAAACCCATGGGTTTTTTGAATAATATTTCTATAGCATGATTTTCTTTTAGTTTGAAGATACAAATATTCACGGTGGTTTACTTGCTAAATCGTGTCTGACTATTGCAATCCCATGGACTTAGCCCGTCAGGCTCCTCTGTCCATGGGATTTTCCAGGCAAGAATACTGGAGAGGGTTGCCATTTCCTTGTCCAGGGGATCTTCCCAACCCAGGGACTGAAGCCAGGTCTCTGGTGCTGCAAGCAGATTCTTTACTGACTGAGCTACCAGGGAATTTCCACAAATACTCACATACTAGTCAAATACTAAGAAAGGTAACTTTTAATACAGAAGATATTATTTGTGAATCATGAGTTGCTTTTTTTTTTTTTTACATTACTCACCTTATGAGTATAACTTCACCGAAATTTGTAAACTGCTGTAAAAGCTCATCAATCAAAGCATCGTTGAAAAAATTATTTTCTGGTAAAGAGCTTTTGATTGAGACCAACACCGTACCATCTGGTGGACCCTGAACTGCGATTACTTCTTTATAAATGTTTTGCCTCTCTTCAGCTTCAACTTCAAATATATCAATATCGATCAGGGCAACAACAGGCCTTCAGCATGAAGGAATGGAGACATGTTAGGAACATTACAGAAATGACGTATTTCAAATAAATTTCAAGCATGATTAGAAATACAGAGATTGCTTAAACCTATGGTCAGAAGTCTTCAGCTCAGCCCTTCCGTAGTGCAGCAAAGTGCCAGGAGTCCATGTGTAGAGGATTTTGCTTTCATCTTGAAAACTAGCATTTAGGAGATCTAAATCTTCAGCTGCAGTCAGAATAAAACAGAACACAGGCGAAGTCACCTGAGCATGACAGACCACAGGAGCTCCTTCATTTCACTAGCTTCAGTTGCCTGAGGCTGGGACATCAGACACACTTGCTGATGGGCATGAAGTCTAGACTCTGTTAAGTCAGGGTTTTTTGGTGAGGTCATCATATTATGCTTTACTTAGTTAAAACTACAATGAGCCTTTACTTCTGAGACTTCATGACCAGAGTTTTACAAATAACTGAACAGACAAGTAGCAGTTCAAAATATTTGCAAAACCACTTGAGTTATTCCAGTTAGAAATCTTACTTAGTATTCAGTTGTTAATTGCATAAAAATGTTTTTCCTTGCTTTTCTTTATATGACACTATTTCACTGAAAGAAAACAGATTGAAAAATCAAAGTGTTTATTATAAGCAGGTCTGAGAATTTTTTAAAGTTTTATATTTGAATTATATTTATTTTATTCTAGATAACCTATGCTGAGAAAAAAAAAACGTAGTCCTCTTGGCCTTATTTGGCATTTATATCATTCCCCTCTTCCTTGTAAAATTTGCACTGACTTATTTAAATGAAGATGTCCACCTGATCTATCAAAAGGCCACTTCCGTCTTCTCCAGAGGACACGGTCTGTCCATGCAGGGGTGCGGCACTTTTCACTAGTGTCGTAGTCATCAGAAAACAAGTCGTATTTATATGTTGGAGCAAAGGTCACTTTTCCTTCTAAAAATCCTCTAAAAATCTAAAATAAACATACATAAAGGAAGTTATTTCAAAAAGGCAAAAACATTCTGTTTTCATTCAGGCAGTCATGCACTAAACGTCTATTATGTGCTAGAGACTCGTGAAATCTATGTGCCTCTGAGGAACACTTCTAACTGAATGGAACAGAGCTTAAGGCAAAATGACCTAGGACGCGGGCTTTATCATCTCACTCACTTGATGTCTGAGTAAACAAAGTACAAAAACTCGAACGATGAGCTTCCACCAGACTTTTGAGCAGTATCAAACGTTTAGAACTGTATGGGATTTTGGAAATCACATTGTGTGATGTCTTATTCTCAGGAGGAACTGGGGCCTAAGAAGGTTACATGGTATCCATCAGAATTAAAGTCTGATGATCAGAAAGGTACTCTATCAAGTGGCCTCAATCACCTCTTCCTAAAAATTTTTTTAAAATAAATTCTTCCAAGGACTTCTCTGGTAGTCCAGTGGTTAAGAGCCTACGCTTCCAATGCAGGGCAAGGTGCAGGTTTGATCCCTGGTCAAGAAACTAAGATCCCACATATCACACAGCATGGCCATAAATAAGTAACAAAAAATGAAAGTAGATTACCATAGGATCTTATGAGCCAAACAGCAGTAGCCTTGATGAGTAAGATCTTAAATTTGCTACTGCTGAAAGAAAAAAAGTATCTTCTTCTACTTGAAGGTGAATTTTATAGAGACATGATATACTTTTCCTCCTGGAAATTATTATAAGTTTTCCTTTCCTTTTCCTTTTTTTAAAAACAGAAGGCAAACTATAGATATATATACTTAGTAAAGGCTTCCTGAGTAGTGCTAGTGTGAAGAACCCATCAGCCAATGCAGGAAACATAACAGACCCAGGTTTGACCTCTGGGTCTGGAAAATCCCCAGGAGAAGGGCATGACAATCCACTCGAGCATTCTTGCCTGGAGAATCCCATGGACAGAGGAGCCTGGTGGGCTACAGTCCATAGCGTCACAACAAGAAGGACGTGACTCAAGTGACTTAGCACATACTTATTAAGTGTAGACTCCAAGAGATTGTTAAAAAAAAAAAAAAACTTTAGGGAAAGCATGTTTTCATAATCAGACATCCCCTTCTTCCCAATGCAAGTATCTTAGGTATGTATATACCTGTCCAGCATTTTTCTGATTGATAAGCTGATCTCCTGCAATAAGAGAATCCCAGTTTTGCTGTCTGATAAGCTCTTTCACTTCCTCATTAGGGAGATCGATTCGGTAGTTGAAATCGCCACACCAAAACACATAGTCATGGGAGAAGAGCAGCCTTCCCTGGAAGAAGAGAAACAGAATTCCAAACAATCAATTCACAAAATGTTTTACAACTTTTTCTTTGCCTTACCCCTGCCAGGTTCGATTTATTTAACCCCACAGTAATAACACAAGGAGTTATCTATTTGCTGACATTTCTAGGAGTTATTCCAACTTTTCAAAAACTGATATAGAATATGGGGTGAACTGAAATATGTTCCAAAGCTTCCTTTTCGAAAACAAGTAGCAAGAGTTTACCATTGGAAAACTCAACTTCCGTGCTATTTCTACAAAATCATCATTTCGTTCTTTGACTTGGGATTGTCCCGCAGCGAAGTGGCTGCAGACAAAGCAGAGGCTTGTGGTGTGGAACAGCATTCGTATTGCAACTGCTCCCTTATTTCCAGTTGCGCCTCCCATTCCAGTTTTCACAGTATCAACTGCAACATCCCTTTAAAAGGAAGAATTTGAAATCCAAGATCAGAAATTTCAACAGTTCTGCGTGTGTAAGAAATGAAGAATGTCTATTACATAATTACAACACTATACATCATGGGCATTTTGTAGGGAAGCCTGTGAAATAGTGGAGAGAAACTACTAGCAATTCTTTAATCAAGAACATATTTAAACAAGAGTTACCACATGATACAGGGGTTCCACTCCTGGGGATATATCTGGAGAAAACTATAATTTGAAAAAACACATGCACCCCAATGTTCACTGCAGCACCATTCACAATATCAAGACATGGAAACAACTTAGATGTCTGCTGACAGATGAATGAATAAAGAAGATGTGGTACGTAAATACAATGGAATACTACTTAGCGATACAGACGAACTTATTTACAAGACAGAAACAGACCCACAGACACAGAAAACAAACTTACGGTTACCAAAGGGAAGGCGCAAGTGAGAGGGCATATAGAATGGATAACCAACAAAGACCTACTATATAGCACAGAGAACTATACTTATTTTTTTGTAATAACCTATAAGGGAAAATAATCTTAAAAAGATAGACACACACACACACACAAGTGTATAACTGATCACTTTGTTGTATACTTGAAACTAACACTATTTAAATCAACTATCACCCATCATGCATGTTCATGCACAGTCATGTCCGACTCTTTGCGACCCCATGGACTGTAGCCCGCCAGGCTCCTCTGTCCATGGAATTTCCCAAGAAAGAATACTGGAGTGGGTTATCATTTCCTTCTCCAGAGGATCTTCCTGACCCAGGGACTGAACCCCTGTCTCCTGTGTCTCCTGCATTAGCAGGTGGATTCTTTACCACTGAGCCACCTGGGAAGTCCATATAAATCAACTACACTTCAATTAAAAAAAAAAAAAAAGAACACTCAGAAACAAGAACCATGCGTCAGTGTTTCTCTGAAGCCAAAAATACGCCAGGCCTTTTGGTTATCTGGTGTTAGGAGGCAGCCTTCGGAGCGCCATCTGTCTACTCACCTGATGAAGGGAGCGTGCTGTGGTCTGATAAAAACAAACAGACAGACGCCCACCAACTGCTCAGAGGCCAGCAGCACATACTTGTTGTCTCTGGAGATGGTCTTCTGAAGTTCCGCAGCCCAGAGCTTCTGATTTGTTGTGCTACCAGAAAATATTAACAAGGGAATCTTCAAAAAGACGGTGACAGTAATACAGCCTATTTCTGTAGGACAATTATCAATTATACCTTTATGTGCCCAAATTTAATAAAATTAGTGACATCACGAAATCCACACCAACAGTGAAATCTTTATGCGGGCTGGGTGTTTTTGTCTCCTTTAAAAAAGGAAAACAGAAAACTGAGCCAAAAGAACATCACACGTCAAAAGCCTATCCTATGACTCCTTTACAAAGAAAATTTGAGCTTTCTTATTAAATAAGTGCTCACTGTGTAAGTAATCTCAAGCTTGTATGCTTTATTTTCTCCTTATTTATTCATTAGGATAACAGAGAAGAACATGCTTCCAGATGCAATTTTCCCCTTTTTCTTATTTCCATGGATTATAATATTTAAATATTATGATTTTTTATAATTATATTTATAATTATATTTATATTTATAATTATATTTATATATTTATTTATATTTATATTTATAATTAATATTAAATATTAAATAATATTTAAAAACTTATTATGGAAAATTTTAAACATATTCAAAAAAGATAAGCATAAAATAAACCACCATATACCCATTAACCAGCTTCAACAATTATCCACATTTTGCCAATCTTTCTTCTTCCATAACTCCCCACCACTTTCTCTAATCTTGGAATATTTTACAACAAATTTGAGAAAAAATTATCCATTTTACCCAAAAATGCTTTACTAAGCATCACTAATGCAACAGGATTTTTATTTTTCTGTAATCAAAAGGCCATTATCACACTTAGATATTAACAGTTCCTCAATATCATATAATACTGAGTTCATATTTACATTTTCCTGTTATCTAAAAAAAAAGTTTCTTATAGTAGGTTTCTTTAAAACAAGGTCCAAATAAGGTCTACACATTGCATGTGCTTGTTGCCTCCTCAAGTCTTTCTCAGTCTTTAACTGTCTCTCAGCTTGCCCCATCCTCTTTTTTAATGCTCTTTATGTTTTAAGAAGCTGGGTTATTTGTCTGCAGGACGTTTAACAGTCCAGATTTGCCTGATGTGTCTTCATGATACTTTGCACTTCTGTCAGCTTTGTTTTAAACTGGTAATTAAAGAAGCATGATTCAATTTTATTGATTTGTTTTGGCAAAAATAACCTCATGGTGGTATAATCAGCCTTGCATCACAGCAGGAAGCATGTAATCTCTGAGATATTATATCTAATAGGCTGTTCAGACTGTGACAATTAACTCATTATAAAGAAGTTCCTCCACTGATCCTTCTATAAGGTTTTAACATCAACTGATGATCATTGCCTAGATCCATTATCAACAGGGGTTCCAAGCTAAGTTGCTTCAACTGTGTCTGACTCTCTGCTATCCAATGGACCATAATCTGCCAGGCTCCTCTGTCCATGGGATTCTCCAGGCATGAATACTGGAGTGGGTTGCCATTTCCTTCTCCACCAACAGAGGTTACAACATGTTGATTTCATAAATTCAGCATTCCATGGGCATTTGTAATGAATTGGAATTCTTCTGTAAAGAACTTTTATCAACTATCCAGTTATTATGAAACATGTTTATACAAAGAAGGTAGGGAAAATGCTTGTCTTTCTCTTTATACATTTTCAGAGTAATAGGTTTGTGCCCAAGATGCGTCCTACTCTTTGTGACTCCATGGACTGCAGCCCTCCAGGCTCCTCTGTCCATGGAAATTCCCAGGCAAAAATACTGGAATGGGTTGCCATTCCCTTCTCCAAGGGATCTTCTCAAACCAGGGATCAAACCTGGGTCTCCTGCATTGCAGGCAGATTCTTTACCGTCTGAGCCAACAGGGAAATCCCAAGAACCTCCAACACCAAGCAAAAATAGCCATTTCACCTAAGAACATCCTGATGAAGCAGTAAACATTACTAATTTTGTCAAAGCTCAATCCTAGAAGCCCATCTTTTTATATTCTGTGTAATGAATGGAAAAATACAAACCAACCACTTTTGCTGCACACTGAACACATACATGATGGCTGTTTCAGAAAAAAGCACTCAAGTCTGAGGTAAGAGCTGAAATGCCACTTTTTTTATAGAATATAATTTTTACTTGGAAGAACTAGTGACAGACACACTATGATTATTCAAATTTAGACTATCTGGCAAACATGTTTTCAACCATGCCTGTGTTTTCAAAGGACATGACCTATGGTGTATATTTCTAATAATAAAATTTACATTTTGAAAGAAAAGGGGGAATTTTGATAAACCTGTATTTGCTACTATGATCTTGACAGCTTCCCAATAGTTGAAGAATTTGCTGAAGAGATTAAATTAATTTGGTGATGAAATTAACCAATATTATGTTTTGATATTATACAATGACATGTATCAAAATCTGAAAGATCTACATAATTCTGAAAGATCTACATAATTAGTTTACTACTACTATGTTCCAAATGCCTAATGAATGACGTGTCAAAATCACGCACGGGTAAAAGACAGACCGATGTTCTGGTATAACTGAGCACAAAAAGTTCATCACTATGGTTTCAGATTCCACACTATAACTAACCACCAAAAATGACTATTTGCTGAGTATTATCAGAGAAGAAAAAATCTAAAAAGGCTACTAAAATATTTTGGTTTCCAACTACGTATTTATGTGATTTTCTTCATATATTTCAATCAAAACAACACACTACACAGACTAATGCAGAGGTAGATGTGAGAACCCAGCCATCTTAAACCAGACTAAACAGATTTGCAAGCTATCAATTGATACCATCCTTCTTAGTAAATTTTTGTTTTGGAAAATAGTTACTTTTCAGGAAAAAAATGTGTTACTTATGTTAACATGTAATGAGTTATTATTTTTAAATGAACTGAATGCTTAAAAATTTTTGTCTCTAATTTCTAATGTGATACGTATCAAGAGATAAAACCACATAAATAAAAGTTCTTTAAGATCTTCAACATTTTTAAGAGTGTAGAAAGACCTGAAACCAAAAAGTTTGAGAACTATTATTTGAATTACAGTTTAAAAAGCACCTTCACATATATTATCTCTATCTATGCTTGTAGTAAGTACTTAGTTACCTGTCCCCCATGTTCATCAACTAGAAAGTTTCCCTGTGTGTTACCTGGCTGGCTTACCTTGCATTCACAATGTTTCCAGCATTCAGCTCTACCATTTCCTCAAAACCAATTGCAAATATATCCATTGGTTTACTTCTTTTATCTAAAATTAAGCATCCAAGAAAGCCTTTTAAAAGATGGCCTTAGTTAAACGGCAACTTCCCTACCCCAACAGAACTAAGACGAACATCAGATCTCATACAAGTCCATTTTTGTGTTCCAAGTTTAACCAAAAGCAAATTAAAGGCAAAAAACCATGAGGGGGACAAAATTACTTTCAATTTCTATTTAGGTGACCTAAGTTTGCTTTTCTTGAAGACTATTATTCTTGAAGATAAGTCCTTTCAGAAATCATTTTTGAAAGAACTGTTGTTATGGTTTGAACTATGGACAGCAGAGAAACAAGCCGCTTCTCAAAGGCTAAAAGATGAATCCAAATGGATAAGTAATTACTTAAAATTATTTTTAAATATTTATTTTTAATTGGAGGATAATTGCTTTACAATGTTGTATTGGTTTCTGCTGTACAACAACATGAATCAACCCTAAGTATACATAAATCCCCTCCTTTTTTAGCCACCAAGAAATATTTCAGAAAGAGCACAAACAATAAGGTGGGCGAGTAACCAACTCAAATTAGAGCAAACAGCTGAGAGGGAATTTTACACTTTAATTTGGAAATTCCTAGGTGGAAGCAATCTAGGAAAATGGGAAGTCAGGGCTTCAGACCCCTCTCTTCTAGCCATTAGCTCTCCCATGGCTTACCAAAAGAGAACAGAACTGCTTTAGATAAGCAAGCCCAGGGTAGCCTGGGTGGCCCAAGCATTCAGAAACGGGACAAATAGCTAAGAGAAAGAGCTTATATAAATACGATGAACAAATACTGAGGAATAAAAAATGTAAAGTATTCACTGACTGCTATTGTGTGCAAGGCTTACCTGTGAATCTTCTCTTTTACTACAGACACCTTACGAGACAGATTACATCTGCCTGTTATTTACAGACAGGAAACTGAGGCTCTGGAAAATCTAAGCAACTTGCCCAAGTTCACACACAAAGTGCAGTGCGGCACAACTCCAGAATCAAACTGCCAGATGTCCATCCCTAAATCCTGGCTCTGTCACTGCCAGCTGCATGACGTTGGGCGTGTCACTTCTCTTCCTGTGTCTCAGTTTCCTCATCTAAAAACTGAAATACTAAGAGTGGCTATGTATTAGGTCTGTTATAATGATTAAATGAATAGATGTCAAGTACTCATAATAGTAGTGTTAGCTGTTACTTTATTATTGTTATTACTATTAATACTACAGCTACAATTTCAAGTTAGGTTCAATGTAAAATGAAAAGCAGCATTTTAGTAAAAGTTTAGGGAAATTCCCAGGGTTTAAGGTGTGACTGATTAAAGGCAACTAAAAAAGAAAAATCTGTATCTCACAGTATTTCCTATACATATCTCCTTCATAAATAACACTTGGTAAATGTGTACCATTTTAAAAAGGAATTCAAGTTGAAGCAAACAGTCCTCAAATCCATGATTCTAGTTAAAAATCTTAATACAAGCATCCTCAGCTTAAGTACTGGCTATTAAGAGCTTGGTGGTAGAGTACCCAAACTCAGTGATGAGTTTTTACAAGGATGAATCAGTATTGTTCTGTTACAGGGACAATAAATGTCAAAATGAGTTTTGTAAACCTACTCATGACCTACCCTATTTCTTATCTTAGCAAATAAAGGACTCTATTTGAAAAACAAAATACATTAGGTTTGAAAAATTCTTAATCACAAAATAAATTTGCTATGCATCAGTTTAAAGAATAAAAACAGGAAAAAAAAAATCACATCTTAAAAAAATAAATACACAAACCCACACACAAAAGAGTTATCTACTCATGTATGGATTACATTTTCTGAGAATCAAATAACAAAGAGATTTCTCACTTTACCATAGGTTCCTATGAAGTAGTAGAGAAAAGTCTATGAATACAAAAGACCTAAGATTTGAAGAGATTTGATCTCTAAGAAGAATGCTGGGCTTCAAATGTATATATAGAAGTTTCTTTTATAAAGTACTGCATATTGTGAAGTGCCGCATTTGTTTTCTAGGTTAATACATCAGAGTCAGGGTTAATTAATCCATATTGTAAGAAGCCAACCTTGAAACTCCTGGATGCCAGCTAACTTGGGGGCATCAAGAAGCCAGTCCGTAAGGGTCTGATTCTTAAAAGCTATGCTGCGAAACTGCTTCCCGCCATTCACGTTCCATGTGCCCACACATACTCGAATTTTCTTGGGCTTTGAATACTTGTAGAAATTCTCACACATACTCTTTAGTACTTTAGAAGATGCTGGTAAAAACAAAATACAACAAAATTTTGGGTGCGTGAAAACATTTACAAAAATTGATCTTCATAACTGAGAGATGATGGCTAGAAAGTACAATTACCATCATTGGCACAAACAAGCATCAAATACATGCACAGGCACAAAAGAGATAAGCCTTGAACACAGAGCCCAACACAATGCAAGTAACCAACACACTTTGAAAATATCAACTACGTGAAGTACGACAGCCCAAGTAAAAAAAACTATTACAAAATTAATTCAGCAACATAAAACATGCAAAACAGTTCTGTTTCAGTGAAGTAGTACATCATTTTATGATACACAAAATCAGAGACTGCAAATTTTAAGGAATATAGCAACTGACTTACAGACAACTTTCATTCGGAAGCTAGTAAAAATAAGTTATTTTTCCCCAAAGAAAGATGTTCAAGAACCATGACATATAGGACTCTAACTACTCACAGGTAGCTTGATGAAAAACAGCTCCCTGACACAAACGCAAATCATGGACAATAATGAGATGCTGGAGAATGAAGCCATTACTAAAAGCCTCCCAGATCACAGGTGACACCGTCTTCACCAATGTTCTACAAGACCCCAGACAATCTGCCCTGCCTCTCTACCCTCAGCTGCCATCCCACCCTGTTCGCTCACTGCTCTGGCCCTGGACCCCCTCTGCACTGGCTGCTTCCACTGCTCGCAACACTCTTCCCTCACCGCTTGCAGGCATCAACTCTGCCGTGAGGCTTTTCCTGATCAGCTTATTAAAATGTGCATTCTGTCTCTTACTGTCCATATCACCTCCCTGCTTTACTTTTCTCTATGGTGTTTATTTATTACCATGTACAAACTATGCATTTTATTTATTTATCCTGTTAACTGTCACCCCTCACCGAAAATGGAAGTTCCACGAGGGCAGAAATGTTGGTTGATCTCATTTTCATTTTTTGTGCGGGGGAACCAGAATGAATGGAGCTTCCCTGGTAGCTCAGATGGTAAAAGAATCTGCCTGCAATGCAGGAGACCTGGGTTTGATCCCTGGATCAAGAAGATCCCCTGGAAAAGGGAATGGCTACCCACTTCAGTATGCAAATATATATCCAGAAGTAGATATGCTTGATAATATGATAGTTCTGTGGCTCAGACAGTAAAGAATCTGCCTGCAATGTAGGAGACCCGGGTACAATCCCTAGGTCATGAAAATCCCCTGGAGTAGGAAATGGCAACTCACTCTAGTATTCTTGCCTGGAGAATTCCACAGACAGAGGAGCCTGGAGGGCTACAGTCCATGGGGCACAAAGTAGAACATGACTGAGTGACTAACACATACAGAATGAATATCCTTTCATTTTATTTATTTATTGGGATGTGTGAGTGTATGTGCTCAGTCACGTCTGACTCTTTTCAACCATAGCCCACCAGGATCCTCTGCCCATGGAATTTTCCAGGCAGAATACTGGAGCGCATTGCCACTTACTCCTCCAGGGGATCTTCTCACCTAGGGATCGAACCCGTGTCTCTTGTGCCCCCTGCAATGGCAGGTGAATTCTTTACTGCTGCACCACACGGGAAGCCCCGATAGTCGCTTTATAATGTTGTGTCCGTTTCTGCTCTACAGCAAAGGGAATCGGCTACATGTATACATACATCCCCTCTTTTTTGGATTTCCTTCCCATTTGAGCCACCACAGATCATTAAGTCAAGTTCCCTGTGCTATATAGAAGTTTTGGTCTATTTTATTTGCTCCAATATCTCCAGACTAGAAGAGCACCTGGTACATACTGCTGCTGCTTGCTGCTAAGTCACTTCAGTCATGTCCGACTCTGTGACCCCATAGACGGCAGCCCACCAGGCCCCACCGTCCCTGGGATTCTCCAGGCAAGAACACTGGAGTGGGTTGCCATTTCCTCCTCCAATGCATGAAAGTGAAAAGTGAAAGGGAAGTCGCTCAGTTGTGTCCGACTCTTAGCGACCCCACGGACTGCAGCCTACCAGGCTCCTCTGTCCATGGGATTTTCCAGGCAAGAGTACTGGAGTGGGGTGCCATTGCCTTCTCCCGGTACATACTGAGCGTTCAGTAAACAATGGTTAAATGAATAAACATGAAATACATTTTGAATCCTCAATCTCTCTTCTCCACCTACTTTTTGGCTTCCACCTAACTTTCTGCCTTCTAAACCACATTTCACTTAGATTAAGTCAAATCCTGGCACTTAAAGTGAATAGAAACTTCCTAGGACTTCAATCCATTAATAATGATAAAGAATATGCCCTTAAAAGGGTGGTTAACTGCCAAGAGGAGATGGAAATCAAAATGATCTTCACCTCTCACCAGGTGATCTTATTTTATTATGATATTAATTATTATTTTTGGAATGGATACCAAGGTACAGCAAGCAAGCTTGTGAAAGAATGAGTGAAAAAGGCTGATAACATTTTTGGATTAGAATGAAAACAGTCTGACTTGTGAATCCTACAAAAGAACTGCAGGTTCAGGTGACAAGCACATCCTCACTGTTCCTAGGGCACATGTATACATCTCTGAGTCTGTTATCTGATTACTTGCACAGAGTCTGGGGGGAATGAAAGCAGATTGTTTTTCTGGCCTGTTGATATGGTTAACTGAATGTTGGCTGAACTTGGATAAAGAATCCTTCTCTATTACTACTGATCAACACTGGTCTTTCTAATCGAAGTCACTGACATTGTTACTACTATGAAAACAGCTTCTACAATCCTTTCTACATGAAAACACAAGCTCTATAATTATTTAATGGCTTAAAATATGCAGCAAGACATACAATGAATTGTGTGAAGAAAACCATGTACCACATTGAGTAAGCTACTAAAGTCAGTTTACAAATGGGAATAAAAAGTTTTAAAATTCCTAGTTTATTCTTTTTTAAAAAAACTGGTTGGCACCTTAATGTGCAGAAAGAAATGTGTCTCTGTTCAAACAGATGTCCATCCCTAAATATCATATCATTTCAGAAAACGGATTTCATGATGTTAATTCAAAAATAAATACAAGTGCTCTCTTCCTCCATCTTCTCAAAAACTCACCTACAGTGTCTTAAAACACTCAGAAAAATAACTAAGTGAAACAAAAATCTTAAGTGATACCAAATCTTAAGTGAAGGGAAGAAAAGATGTCTTTTCAGCAAAGTTTCTGGCAAGAGTTCCTTTTGCCACAGACTCAAGTTTAAAGACAAGATCATAAACCTTGTCCAGAGAATGAAGGTATGAGATTTTTAAGAATTGGAATGACAAGAAAAATAAGACCTTTAGGTCTTACACACTTGGCTCTTCTAACTTTGCTAGCAATCTTAATGCTTTTTAAAAGATTTCAGATCATATTTTAGTGCAGGTCTTCCAGTTTCAGAAAATATTTCACACACCATATGAGAAAATGAGTCAATGTCTTTTTTAAAATGTTATGTGTGTGACAAGTGCTATTGAGTAGTTGTAAACATCACAGGTAGTATTTCCCATTAATCTGTAAGAGTCACATCTAGGTTTTTTTCAGGACTTCCCTGGTGGCTCAGTGGTAAAGAATCCTCCTGACAACGCAGGATATGCAGGTTCAACCCCCGAGCTGGGAAATCCCCTGGAGGAGGACATGGCAACACACTCCAATATTCTTGCCTGAGAAATTCCATGGACAGAAGAACGTGGTGGGCTATGGTCCATGGGGTCGCAAAGGAGTCAGACATGACTTAGTGACTAAACAACAATAAAGGGTAAAATATAACACTAATAATGTTTGTTCACTGAAATGTAAAAGTAAAATTAAAACTAGATGACCCATATTTAATTGAAATTAAGCACTTGCTACAAGAAGACAAAGAGCTTGGCATAGCTCCTTCTAAATGAAGTAGTCTGTTTTCTCAAACTTAAAATTCTTTTTCTTAGATTAAAACAAAGCATCAATTTATCCTGTCAGAATCAGAGGGAAAAATAAAGTTTCCATTTATTTGTGGCTCTATTTATATACAACATCCGCTTTTTAAAAAAAATTTGAGAAAAAGTTGCATTTATTGACAGGTTGATTTTCTATACTGTACCTGACTGTAACGTCTGTTCAGAAACTATGGATGCATCAAGAAGAAAACAAAGAGTCATTAGTAACACAGTAAGTTACAGTTGAAGTCGAGTGTTATGACAAAACCTTCTCAGACAGCTTCATTTTTTTCTTTTAGTTTGATGACATTTTTTTCTGATGGCTGAAGGATACCAAAGATAAAATAAATGACAATAACTGATGTAAACCCACTGTAGCTAAGAAAAATCCTACGGGGACATAGTGATGTGCAGAGTTTCACAATCAGAAGGTTCTAGGCCTGCTTTCCAGGCCAGTCCCATATGTATGTCTGTTGAGTGTGCAAGTGCACATACTTCTGAGGGAGAATACGAACCCGAAAACCTAAGAGGCTGGAGGACACTGAAATATTGCAGATACTGCCCTAATGCACACCTTGGAGTATTTTTTGGGACTCACCAGCTGACAGGTACAATCAGTTCAGTTATTAAAAAAACACATACATTCCAACAGAATGACCAGCTATGCAAGATGGTATAAATTCCCACAGGCATGGGGTTTATGGCAAAAATATTTGGGTTTGGGCACAACATTCAAACACTTCAGCAATGATATGCCAAGATAGGAACCTGCTATAAAAACAGTAGCAGAACCCTACACATGTTAAACGGTTAAGGAATGGACAAATACGTCTAACATATGGTACTTTATCTTGAAAAAGACTTGAGGTTTGCTTATAAATGAGCAGGAAGATGCCTGTGCTTGTGAGCAATTGTGAATGCCGGAAGAAGGCTTCTCCGAAACTAGATAGTAAGCTGTGACACCAGATATGGGAGGATCTGGCTCATCACACAGTTGGTGAACAGAGGGAGGGAGAGGTCCATGCACATGTATGTGTGTTTTGTATATTTCTATCCACCTCAGTTCCGCTGAGTACAGCTTTCTGCATTTCTCTAGCACTACTACCACCAGTGAAATATGCATGAACTACTACAGAATTGGCGTTATACTCACAATTTTTCCTGACATAGCATCCCCTTTGGAATAAATTCTCATTCTTAAAATAAGAGCTATAGCAGAATTGACTGTACTGTTTTTTTAAGGGTACGTTCTTCACATAGTAAAATGTGCAGGAAACTAAAAAACTAATGATCAAGTCTGGGAATTATTCAGGTCCCTCACTTCTCTTTCCTTTAATAGCTTACTTTCAGTGGTTGCTGATTAATGCCTCCATATCAAAGAAGGCACGGGTAGAAAGAGGTGATAAGATGCAAATGAGTCAGTGTCTACTGCTGGAAGAAAGCCTGAAGTTAAAAGCAGTAGCTATGATCAGATTCTGGTGTTCAGAGCTTTAGTAGATTTCAGTCCCCCAGTCTACTCACAGATCCCTGAGGAGCTGACTGTAATTAACTACCTTCAGCACCACGCAGAATTCTGAAAGAATCCATGATAACAAGTGATAACCCATGAGGAGGTTATTTGAGGAACAATTTCTCCTAGTTGAACAGGGAAAACTGAAAGGGTTCTTTTGGGAGATAACAGAAGTAAAAAAAAATGTTCAGAGTGCTGGAAAGCTAAAATAGAAAAAAAAAAATTAAGGGAGTCTAATTTAATAAGTTATACAATGTATACTGAGTTTTCCCATGATCCTGCTTAATATGCTCACTGACATGAGCTCAAATTCTTTTGGTTTTAAAGAAACACAGTGAAAAATCAACAGCTATTCTGAAAGCCTGGCATATATTTTATGTCAAATATTAAAATTGGGGATGACAGTGTCCAATAATAAGCAACATTTTAAAATTATTAATATGATTTAAAGCTTATTCAAACAGCAGCACTTAAAAAGTAAGACCAAGTTATAGAAACATCTGGGGTTGTGATTAGTAAAATAACCAGAACAGGTATTGTTTTTTTTCAATAAAGCAATGCTTTCTACATAATTAGGTTACTGAATACTGAAAGTACTAGTTGAATATTTTATGAAATCTTGCCTTAAATAAAGTTAGCAATATTTAAATCATTTCCCCCCTCAATCATAATCTATAAAAGAAAACATGCATGGGCTTCAGTTTACAGCTTAATAATTCTGCTAATGCTATAAATATTTTAGGAGAATCAAACTTCCTTTGGAGAATGGAATTTTAGAAAATTACAATGATAGAAATTCTTTCAAAAAACTATTTTAATCAACTCAAACTAGAAAGTATATATGTAAATAAGTTTACATTCACCTCTTGGACTTTTAGAAGGAATACAGACAACATAAAGTAAAATATAAAGTACGCCTACCACGCAAACTTCCAGTAGTTAAAAGGGCTCGAGCTTTGTCAGCTAAATCACTATTTAGAGTATTTCCCAGGAGCAAAACATCAATTGCTTCTTGCTTGGAGCTGTCAAAGAAGTTATTCTGAATTGTTCTACTAACTGAACGAGCACCATCTTTTAACTTTCCAGCCTGTTGGGGAAAAAAGCATGGACTTTCATTCTACATTGTTTTCACTCAATAGGTATTCTGAAACTTTAGATAAGTTGTATACGACTTCACTGTAGTAAAAGGACCTCATCATTCCATTCTGAATATCAAACTGTCACATTAAAATGTCACATTAAGGTGTCACTGTTTCCTTTCCTCTTTTGGATAACAGCACTGCAGGGAGACAGAAGGGGCTCAGTGCCATAGCTGCATCCACTGATGACATCCAGAGCAGTAAACCTGTGTAACTGTTTACTGGAGAGGAAACAGACTGAAATGTGCTTACTCAAGGCAAGGAGATCACTTCTCCCATTGTGACTGTCAGGCCTGGGGTGGACGGGGCGGGTGGGGAGAAGCAGAGGAGATAGAGGAGGACACACTGCACGTCCGCACTCTCAGAAAAACTCCAAAGCACACGAACAGCAGAGAATAAAACTGAGATTGCTCCCAAGTAACTGATATTAGTTAGAAACAAAACTGAGCATGAGAGTGAAGGTCTAGCCTGTAACATAGAAACTACAGTTTTCTATTTTAGCTCATTTTGCCTATGTAAATATAAAAATATAAACTGCATGCCAATTCCTACAGTGAGAGAGCTGATTATAACTTCTAGTGAACGTTTACTTCACTCAGGTGTGTTAGTTACCATAAAGATATTTTAATCTTACAGATTTTGATGACTGTTTAAAAAAAAGTTAAAAAAAAAAACTTTAGTTTGCAATATGTAATTTTTATTCCTCAAAGAAATAACAAGGATTTGAGGCTTAAAAATGTTATTTCCTTCCATAAAACAAATGTAAATAACATTATTTTAAAAAGGGGACTCACCATTCACATTATCAGGCAATTAATCAAAAGGAACCCAGAGAAAGGAAAAGAAAGAGCAGTTCAGATGTTAGATTTCAGGTCAATTCAGACTAGTATATTTAATACATAAAATTTCATATCTAGTTTGTTAGAAAAGATCACTGAAAATATATGTAACCTCTGTACATAGACAGTCAACTGCAGAAACAAAGAGGCAGAACATAAAAGAATATTTTAAGCAACAGTTGTAGAGAATCAGGTTTAAAAGCAAGAATTATGTTGTTTATTTAAAAAAGAATACATGAAAGTTTAACAACATCAGGTTTTTCAAAACAGGGACCCTTTAAGAAGTAAATATTTGTAAATGTCAATACAAATTATTTCTGAGTTGAACAAAAGGAACTTTGCAGCTAAGGCCAATACTTCTGAACAGAGGCATGGCGTTTTATGAGACACAGAAGAGGAAGAAGTGGAAAACAGAAGACTTGAGATGATGAAATTCAGCTGCTATACTGAAGAGACTAAGTAAGAAACTATACAAGTAGTAAATGTCTCTGTTTCTATTCCTGGGGTAATTTGAGAAATTGTAGGGTTGTAGTACATTAATAAATTCAGCTGAATCCAGAAGCCATAAAAGGTCAATATTTAAGGATATAATGAAAAATATTTCAAGTATGTACCCAAAGTCCCTCAGTAAGGGACAAACACTAAAGCAGAAGCAGTCTGTAGATAATACCAACAAATTAAAGTAATGATGACATACAGATACATAATTACATCCATACCTCACACTTGCAAAGGCACATTTTGATAGCCTCCTTGTCAAGGTAAGATAAGAAAAAGAATAAAAACTTCAGCCCTGATAGCACTGGGTTCATAGGTGGTGTTGCATAAACTACCCATTGATTTATCTGTCCATCCGGCACTTGTCACCCATCTATCCAATTGTATGTGCTGCGGCAAGCACTGGGGACACAAAGGCAAGTAAGGTAAGACCCTTTCTTGGCAAGAGTAACATTTGGGGAGGCGGGAACTTTTGTTTTAATTATGGTTGTGCTGCGCAGCCTGTGGGATCTTAGTTCCCCAACTAAGGATCGAATCCACGCCCCCTGCACTAGAAGCGTGGAATCTTAAACCACTGGGCCACCACAGACGGCCCTAATTAAAAAAAAACAAACATATTTTGGGTAATTCCATAGCAGTCTGGTGGTTAAGACTCTGCACTTTCACTGCAGGGGCCTGGGTTTGATCCCTGATCCAAGGAACTAAGGTCCACATGCTGCCTTGTGTGACCAAAAAAAATAAATAAAAAAGGCAAAGCAAAGGCTTAAAAAAAAACATATTTCTGATTAAAATAAACAGTATAAAAATTAAAACACATATGCAAGTGAAAAATCATTAAAAAAATCGGAAGTAATACGTATGTAAGCCTAGTAGATTATCACTAAACAACTAAATATGTCATACATATATAATATACCTCTCAAACCTAGGGAAATAACTATCCATTCAGTCATTAGTATCCACTAGAGAAGGAGGTAATAAACAGGACATAAAAACATGATGAAACAGAATTCTAAAATAGATACCTTAAAAAAAAACTACTAACTTAAAAGAGTTCATTTAAAGCTTTATTAAAGAAGAAAAAAAGAGGATCTTTTATAATCTAGATCTACCTTAGCCTTTCCTTCAAGGGCTCCAGTTCCTGCATAAATCTTACTGATTGAATCACCATTCACAGACCACATTGATCGAAAAACTTCTTGAAAGCGAGTCACCAACTGAGGCTTTTCAGCTAAACCAAGAGCTTCCAACTGTTTAGTCAGCATCTAAAATAGCAGAAAAGAAACTTTTATAAGTATATAAATACATCCATTACGATGTGACCTTTTAAGAACTACCAGAATCAAACCAAAAATTTATAGTTACAGGATGTTGTGGGTCTGGATTCTGAAAATTCAAGTTTACTAGGCTTTGTTATTCCTCCCCATGCCAATTTCTAAAGTAACTATCACATCAATGCAACCTACAGTATTCAATCCTTGTAGTAACAAGAACTTTTTCTGGTTAAATGATATTAAGCTTTTTAAAATGTCCCAAACCTTTAGGGAATTCCCTGGCAGTCCAGTGGTTAGGACTCCCTGCTTTCACTGCCGAGGGCCTGAGTTTAATTCCTGGTTGGGGATCTAAGATCCCACAAGCTGTGGGGCCAAAATAAGAAAAAAAAAAAAAAAAGTTCCTATAAATCAGACTAGTTTATCTTGTTCACCTAAAAGAATAATTATGCAACAGCACCCACTGGAGCAGAGGAATATACGTACTTTATTTTAAAATATATAGAAATAACTAAGTTTCTTTAATTTTTGCATTTGGTTCTATATGTTTGGGTAATTAAGGTCAGGAGATTATGAAAAAAGCAGAGCTGCTCTTGAATTGATATCAAAATTTTAAATAAGTCATATTTCTGAATAAAGTCATGACAGCTCTGAATGTACTGAATTCGTATCAGTAAAGTACATAAGGGAGAACTAGGGGGAACACAGTATTCGAAGAATGAGAGGATCTTGGGGCTACCACAGTTCCTTCATCACAGTATATGTGTTTAGAAGTCTTTACTCTGAATGACTCTTAGCCTTAAAGTCTGGCAAAGTCAAAGTAATGTATAATCCTTACCCAGTCTATTTCTCTTATTTGGAATCCAGTCATAGTCTATGCCCCTGTAGTTTTACTTAACTCCTTCCCACTTGTGTTTCCTTTTATCTTATCTATAAGATAAAGATATTATGGAGATTATCCATAATTACACAGGGATCAAAAACTAAAATAATATTAAAAACTCTATACTGGGTCTAATCCTATTGCCTAGACGTACACCAGGGCTGTTCTTTTGCTGGCATGTAGAATAAAGCAAACAAGCCTCCAGGTTCTCCTTTATCATAATCTCCTCTTTCTTCAAAGAACTGGGCAAAACTGGTTTTCACTACAAGCAGTTTGCTTTTACTTACACTTGCAGTATATTTTGTAACCAGTCAAGCTACTAGGGGAGTAAGTACTCTCACACCTAATATTAATAACAAACAGTGGGTAGTCCACTAAGACAGATTCTGAAAACTAACACTTGTTCTATGTTCAGTGAAGATGTTCAAGTGTTTCACAAGCTTACTCTAACTAAATGTCTTTAGCCACTTAAGAGAACTCAACATAAACCCAAGATATCTCATAAAACTCAATCCACAGTAATCAAATGCCTGCTTTCACTTTTCTTCTGTCATATTTTCTAAATTATAATGATAATCCTCAACAACAGATTTCAAAAAAGGCAAAGCAGTAAAATCTAGTTACATCAAAAATACATTTTTCTAGTAGGAAATTCTATACACGGTACTTTCCTTTTGAGACTGAATGAATCTCAGCTGCAGAGTAACTAATTAACCAATATTCTAGCCAAATTTAAGATCATTTGCTAGAGGAAATAAGAACCTTTTACTTTCTATTCCTGGTTTTACAGTATTGGAGAACTATGCTAAGTTCCTACAGAACTAAATGAAGACCCACCATAGTCTTATGACCCTGACAGCTGCATAAGGGGCAAGATTGGGAAATCTAAGCATTGCTACACAGTCTGTCACATAGTTGAGATTATGCCTAAATTAGACTGAGTTTGATAGGTAAGTACTAAAGACAAAATTTTAAACAAAGAGTGTGTTAGAGAAGTTGGCTCTCATTCAGTTTTATTCTAACAATGACATTTTTCAACTGATCCTGGTTTTTGTAGCAATTTTTTTAAAAATGCTATGTAAACTGTACTGGTTTAGATTGTTAAAAATATAATTCTATAGGGTTGTACATGTGAAAATAGATCCTCCTTAATTTCAAAAGGTCTTAAAAAGACAGTATCAAGGGTTTCCCTGGTGGCTCAGTGCTAGAGAATCCACCTGCCAACGCAGGAAGCACGGGTTCAACCCCTGGTCTGGGAGGAGCCCACATGCTGCGGAGCAACTAAGCTGGTGGGCCACAACTATTGAGCCTGTGCTCTAGAGCCCGGGAGCTGCGACTGCTGATGCCCGAGCACGCTGGAACCCATGTTCCGCAACAAGAGGCCACTGCAATGAGAAGCCCAGCACCGCAACAGCAGAGTGGCCCCTGCTTGCCACAACTAGAAAAAGAGCCCACGCAGCAATGAAAACACAGCACAGCCAAAAATAGATAAATAAAATTATTTTTTAAAAATTACAATACTGAGAATAAAATATATATATATATATATTATATATATATTTTGCCTATCCAAAAGACAGGCAGGCGAGACAATTACTAAAACAGTATAAATAGCAGGCTTTTTTTTTTTGGAGGCAAAGTTAATGAACAATAAAAGGAAACAGAAGCTATCTAAAGAAAGTATTTAGAACAGATAAAGGAAACATTTAAATGAAAAGGGACACTACTTGAAAAAAAAAAACTAGAAGAGAAGTCAAACTTTATTTGTGAAAATGAAGCTTAACTTCATTTTGTGAAAAATAATTAATGCCAAACATAAATATCACAAAAGCACTGAAAAAGGAATTTGACGTTAAGTTACATACACATATTTTTTTACCTCTAAACCAAGGAATGCCTGCACACTATTTGTTCTGTCAAGACAATCCAAGCAGTTTGTTCGAACTGTACCACTCTGGCACCTGAAACAAATTCAGTGAAGCTAAATGGGCAATTTAAAACCAAAATAACAAAAGCTAAAACAAACTGAGAAAAATTAAGCTGATTAAAATGTAGCATCTACTTTCTCCCCACTTCAATTCTCTAGTATAATTCTCAAACACACAAAAAAGATGAAAGAATTTTACAGTGATCATCCATATACCCACCATCCAGATTCTATAAGCGCTAACATTTTGCCGTCCACTCTCTATTACTAGCTCTCCAGTCAACCACATCCACTTATTTTTAATGAGGCCAGTAGTCAGGAGCTAAACACACATTCAGATTTATAACCACACAGTTCTATAGCAGAACAGACAACAACCCATGTCTTTTATTTGCATTAAATAATCTTTACTGAGGCCAAGAAATATTATGACATTAATTTTACGAGAGAAATGGAACAGCCTCCGAAAGAGCAGCATGAGATTTGGAGCTAGATGAATTCGAGCTCTAACACTTTCTACTTACGTGACGTGGGGAAGATGACAGCTTTCAGCCCCCCACTTCCTCCAGTGTGACCCATCCCTACAGTTGTTATTAATAATTGTAAAGACTAAGTGCACTACCTGACCCACACATAGCACGTGCCCAGTAATGTAAGCTACTATTAGAAAGAAGAACAACAAGCTTAAAATCAAGTATAATAAAGAAATTAAATAACTACAGAAAAGTTCCAATTTAAAAAAAGGAAAAACAGAGAAGTCAAACCTTTGAACTTCACTTCCATCAAAATGAAAAATTCCATAATCCAGAAACTTCTGGACTTGAGGTTTAAGAACACTATGTAATTTTTCTGCCTTTCCTCCTTTAACCATTTGATGATAGTCAAAATTCACCATCTGGATATCAGCAGCATGTTCAGAAGCTTTCAGATGACTCTGAAAATAAAAATAAAATATTCATTTAATTCTTCTTCGGTTTTTTTTTTTGGCTGCAAATCACAGATCCGGCAGGCAGGATCCCCTATCTCCCCTATCCTCAATCAGGGATCAAACCCACGCCCCTTGCAGTGAAACTGCAGATTCTTAACCACTCACTGGACCGCCAAGGAAAATGAAAGTGTTAGTCACTCAGTTGTGTCTGACTCTTTGCGGCCCCATAGACTGTAGCCCGCCAGGCTCCCCTGTCTATGGAATTCTCCAGAAAAGAATACTGAAGTGGGTAGCCATTCCCTTCTCCAGGGGAACTTTCCGATCCAGGGATTGAACCAGGTCTCCTGCACTGCAGGTGAACTCTTTACCGTTTGAGCCACCATGAAAATATTCATTTAAATGTTAACCAAATATGATTGTATCAACACAATGTTATAAATGGAACTTTTATTTTAAATGAAAATCTAAGCAGGTCCTTGAAATCTTACTAATTTCACAAAGCTTTCTTTCATTGCCATTGGCAGTAAAATGAAAAATTACTTGCTAATATCTTACAGCATCCTTTTCCTAAAACCTCCTATACTATTAGGTCTTACATAATTAATATCAGGGAACTTCACATTCTTATTTGGTTTAGAAAATGAAAAGTTATTTCCAACAACCAGCATTTCATTTTTTACCATAAAAATATAATGACTATATCTATTATAGAATCTCAAAACAAAGTAATTGACTTCTAAGGAAAAGCTCATCAAAATTTGAAGAATTCATTTTTATACCTTCATTCAATATATACAAATGTTTTAAAAGCTTATAATAAAAACTCACTCTCCAAAGTATAACTTGTTTATTAATGATATTCAAACAAAATAGCCAAATAATTAATCCTGGACTTCATTAACGTGAGAAAATGTTTTCTAGCCATTTTGTTTAAGGTTATAACCTTATATAACACTATAATTTATATCAATTCATTATTGATCCAATAAATATTTATGAAAAGTATGTTTTCTTTAGAAGTCAGACATTTCTTTAGGTTCTTACTTATGTGAAATTCTCAAATTTTCTTTCATTGGTACAAGAAGTCCTGTGTGTATACAAATGCTTTATTCACAATTTCATAGATTTAAAACAGTGACTATGGTTTGTAGGAACTAGCCAAAGCAATGAAGAGATGAAGGGGGAAACTGCCTGGTATCTTTCTGCCAGTGACTGATGAACATTTTTTAGGAGGAGGGTATTCTTCTGCTTCTCCACTGCATAAATAAGCAGATTAGAAAACAGGGTCAATGCCTTAAAAGCTTTCTATAATGCCAATTTCAGCAAGATTACCCTAAATTGTTGCCTAACTGCCTTCAAAGAACTAATGGTTCCAACAAGTATTCAATCTTCTTCCAGGAAGAACTTATTCCTGGAAGAATTTGACTATTATTTTTAAAATACTATCCTAGGTGTCCATGGGCCAGAACAGAAGGAAAAAAATGATCACTTACCTGGAAAGCCTTACTTAGCATATGTTCACCTTCCTTAGATCCAAGCAGATTTACTATTATTTGTTTACCATACAAATTCTTAAGTGTCCTAAAATGCCTGTTAAAGGTAGAAAGGCAGTAAGCGTATGTCAAGTGATAAGTCAAAAACTTTTTTCAATAAACAGGAACCCACTTTTAACCAGGACCTACATGGCAGTATTTTAAACTCATAGGATTGGCAAAACTATATACAAATCCATTTCACGTGGAATCAAAACTCTGAATTTGTGAAAAGTCAGTTAATGCAATTTTCTCTCTGACTTATCAACTTATCATCTATTTGCCATCACTTCATGGCAAATAGATGGGAAAACAATGGAAACAGTGACAGACTTTGACTGCAGCCATGAAATTAAAAGATGCTTACTCCTTGGAAGAAAAGTTATGACCAACCTAGACAGTATATTAAAAAGCAGAGACATTACTTTGCCAACAAAAGTCCGTCTAGTCAAAGCTTTGGTTTTTCCATTAATCTCTTGAGAGTCCCTTGGACTGCAAGGAGATCCAACCAGTCCATCCTAAAGGAGATCAGTCCTGAATATTCATTGGAAGGACTGATGCTGAAGCTGAAACTCCTTGTACTTTGGCCACCTGATGCAAAGAACTGACTCACTGGAAAAGATCCTGATGTGGGGAATGATTGAAGGTAGGAGCAGAAGGGGACAACAGAAGATGAGATGGTTTGATGGCATTACCGACTCAACGGACATGAGTTTGAATAAGCTCCAGGAGTTAGTGATGAACAGGGAGGCCTGGCGTGCTGCAGTCCATGCAGTCGCAAAGAGTCGGACACGACTGAGCAACTGAACTGCACTGAGCTGATGCTAGGGCTTTCAGAGTCATCTGGCCCCCTCTCCACCCTGAGGCTAATGCTGGGTGGACATGGAAACCAGGAGCCATGCAGCTAGGTTGGCAAGGCAATGAGGGCAGAGGGCACTAGGCTGCACCTCACATGTGAGGACACTGCCTACTCCGTGTGGATTCAGAGCTCCTGAACAGCTCCAGCCTTAAGATAAATAGGCCCCACACAGGATCCTTTAGTCTCTCCAGCTTCTAATCAGTCCAGAGGCTAGAGAGCAATGTCATCCACAGGAAATATAACGTAAGTCACAGATATAATTTAAAATTTTCCAGAAGGCAACTTAAAAAGGTAAAAACCAAAAGGTCAAATTAATTTACATATATTTTATTTAATCCAATACAACTAAAGTATCATTTCTACATGTTCAGTTCAGTTCAGTCGCTCAGTCGTGTCCAACTCTTTGCGACCTCATGAATCACAGCACGCCAGGCCTCCCTGTTTATCACCAACTCCTGGAGTTCACTCAGACTCACGTCCATTGAGTCAGTAATGCCATCCAGCCATCTCATCCTCTGTCGTCCCCTTCTCCTCCTGCCCTCAATCCCTCCCAGCATCAGAGTCTTTTCCAATGAGTCAACTCTTCGCATGAGGGGGCCAAAGTACTGGAGTTTCAGCTTTAGCATCATTCCTTCCAAAGAAATCCCAGGGCTGATCTCCTTCAGAATGGACTGGTTGGATCTCCTTGCAGTCCAAGGGACTCTCAAGAGTCTTCTCCAACACCACAGTTCAAAAGCATCAATTCTTCAGCACTCAGCCTTCTTCACAGTCCAACTTTCACATCCATACATGACCAGAGAAAAAACCATAGCCTTGACTAGACAGACTTTTGTTAGCAAAGTAATGTCTCTGCTTTTCAATATGCTATCTAGGTTGGTCATAACTTTCCTTCCAAGGAGTAAGCGTCTTTTAATTTCATGGCTGCAGTCACCATCTGCAGTGATTTTGGAGCCCAAAAAATAAAGTCTGACACTGTTTCCACTGTTTCCCCATCTATTTCCCATGAAGTGATGAGACTGGATGCCATGATCTTTGTTTTCTGAATGTTGAGCTTTAAGCCAACTTTTTCACTCTCCACTTTCACTTTCATCAAGAGGCTTTTTAGTTCATGTAATTAATATATAAAACAAATATTGGCATTTTGCATTTTTTTTGCACTAGGTCTGAAATCCAGGACCTATTATATACCTACAACATATCTCAATCTGGACTAGTCAATTTCAAATGCCCAAGAGCTAGCTTCACGTAGCTAATAGCCACCATATTGGATAACACACCCATCAGAGGTAGTTTTAAGGCCAAGACATCAAGACCTACCCACTTACTGCCACCACTCCTAGAATTCCTAAGAGTGTCACTGTCTTCCACTTAAATCAGAGTCAAGAAGAAATTTTACTTAAGAGCCCAAAAGGTGAAATGAAGCAGTAAATACAACTAATCTCACTGCTTAGCAACATCAAAACTCACAGCAATATATAAAAGTCATCAGTCTTACCTGTCAAAAGCAGGTGCATTGGCTTCAAATCCCCTTGACATACGGACACGATGAGATCCCACCTAAGATAAGAAAAATATGCTTAATCGTACCAAAAGCCAACACGCAGACAAAAGAAATAGCATTGTTTACTCTATGTAATAATTCATTTGCTAAGCACACAGTAGTAAGCTCAGTAATTGTCATTTGTGATATTCTCTTAAAAAAATAAGTTCTAGGGGTTTCTCCTTTTTATCTTTTAAAATACAACCTCATTAAAAAAAAAAAACTAGAAGTTAGAGCATTATGCAACACTGGTAAACTGGTAAACTGTAAAAACAGGAATTTTTATTTATGTAAGATATTTTTAAGAGTGCTTTCATATACATTACCTTGTCTTACGTTCTAAATATGTGCCCTTTGTAAGTCAACAGATATTGTCATTCGTGCAACAAAAGAACAAACCCAGCCAAGTGAAGAAACCTGTCCTCTTACAGCAACATCATTCATTCCGAAAAATGATTCCCATGACAGTACAGGCCTCCCGACCAAAACATCTACTCTTTCAGACTGCCGACAAGTGCAATGGCTACATATTTTTTTTCTCTGTTATGCTAAATACCCTATTCACTCCACTCTCACCCAAAGATCCCATAGATTAAAAATAACCATTCCTGGAAAAAGACTTTCCAAGTCAATCTCTCAGGCACACAACTAAAACAACAGCATATTTTGAAATTTGGGTTATAAGAATTAAACAAGATGGAAAATAACTACCTACTGTGTGTTGCTACAGTTTTTCTTTTCTCATATAGGAAAAGTGGGAGAGAGATGAGGCAGAATCAAGAGATACAAAAGATGCCAAGAAGAAATACAACAGTGAGACCAGATTATTTCCCTGAGTTTCACTTGTAAATACCTCCCTGAGACTGTGGGCCCAAGGTTCCCCAGAATTCATCCTGGCTCATCTGTGAATAACGTGACTTTAAAGGTGGCATGGAGGAGAAGTGCCAGATCAGTCATGCAATTGGACAAATAAAACCAGAAAATAAGCTCTAAATGCTCATCCATGTCCCAAACTGAATTAACAGTATTATCATTCATTCAGCATTCCCTCTCCTGCCGAGATGACTGAATGACTGTCCTGAGAAATCAGTGGACTCTCTTTAGAGCTTTTCCTTCTTAGTAAGAAACTGATTAGCCAAATGTCACATCTTTATTTCATTTTACTTCTAGTACACAATAGACTGTATAAAATCTTAAGCTTTGAAAGGTGTGTGCTCCAAGACACATTTGTGCGTTTTAGGCGGCAGAAACGTCAGACAAAGTTCATACTTTTTCTCTGGAGTCATCTCAGGTAGTTGCCCTCTAACTCTCTAAAAGTCCAATACTTTGCATTTTGTTTATTCATTAACATTCATCTTGCACTAGTACTCTTAACTGTCAAGAAGGTGAAAAAAAATACAAGCTTTCTCATATTTGTTTTTTGGTAATGGCTGTAGTTGTTCCCTATTACTTGCTCCCCAACACATATATAAAACTACCTACAATTCACAATTCTTACAGCAATATGTTGGTTAGACAACAGAAAGATGGGAGGAGACCAGTTAGAAATCTGAGAATCTTTCAGGCAAGAAAAAACTATGAAGACCTTAACCAAGATGACAAAAGTGGGAATGAAAAGAAAAGTCCAAGACCTCAGACAGCACTGGGATTAAGCATCACAGGGCTGCCTTGCTTGGCTCAGGGTTGGCCGCTGGAGCAGGCAGTCTGGATGCGCTGCAAAAGCAGCTGAGCAGGATCCACTACCGCCAAGCTCTCTAATCTGAGTGGTGGGGTACCTGGTTGAAATGCAGATTCCTTGGCCCTACTCCAACAAATTCTACTTCAGTTGATGGGAAGTTGAGGCCATGAATCTGCATTTTAAAATCACTCTCAAAGATTCCTTTAAAATAACTCAAGAACCTGAGAAGAATGTATCATGGAGGAAAAGAGAGAGAACAAGGGACAACTGCCAAGGAAGGACTCACTGTCCGTGACCACTGAAGTGAAACAGCTCACTAAGTGACTAACTTGAAGGAGCCCTGAAAATAAATTCCAGCCCTAAGAACACTCAGGACACCCAACAACCGCTTGAAGTCAAAAATGAACTTAGGGCCTTGGTATTTTTATTTCAAAAAGTCAGTATCTATTATTTTCATTCCTCTATTAACTGCTCTTTTAGAGTGGTGGGGAAAATGATAAAAGATACTCATGAAACTAATCCATCTCTGGTCAAAGAAAGGTTGGCTTTAAAAACTACTAAGCTAAATACCTCAGAACCACTGACCCAACCCTCAACCCAACCCAAGATGACAGGCCAGCTCAGTGATGATTTGGCAGAACTGTTGGACTGTCTTGAGGTCTCAAAAATTACTATCTCTATCAAGAAAGGCACAATTTTCAAATCTACAGTTGTCGGCCCATAATCAAATGACATTATCCAGTCAGATTATCTGTGTGGACAGGCCACAGAACAAAGAAGGACGTCGAAAGGAAGTCCCATCCAAGGAGGATCCCTCCATGTAACTACTCAGGACCCAACATTACTGAATAATCAAACACTGTAATTCTGAACTTAAGAAAATAACACAGAAAGCAGTAAAACAGAGGGCCTATAAATAGACTAGAAGAATCTCTTACACTAGCCTGTCTCTAAACCAAAAGCGTTTACCTCCCATCAAAGCAGGGTTTTAGAAATTTCTTAGAGCAAATATTCCAAACACCCTTCTCTGGTCACAAAAATAGAAATGGGGTAGGGTTGGTATTCTTTCCTAAGGGAGACACAGGAAGAAATATATCTATGTAAGTTACGCTAAAATGCCAAAGATGAAACCCACATGACTCAAACTGGTGTTGACAAGAACTCAAGAATTTTAGCAAAGCAGCACCAGTGTTAATCCTTGTTAATTCTTAGCCTGTCTTGAATAAACTCCCTTATTGAAAAGATTCAAGTGGTGTGCAATTTTTCTCCACAATAACCATCCTAGAGTGTAAGAGAGACCCAGCTGTGAACTAAATGAAAGTAAATGAAGGCAAAATTTTCTTTTTCCTGTATATTTTTTTCATTACTATAGACTGAGGCACAGAATTTACTAGGCAGTATATATCAGAAGCCCAAAATGAATGTAACTTATACGTTAGGGACTAAACATGTTTGAATAAAAATAAAATGCAAAATCACACTCGTATGGGCAATCCAATATTATGAACTAACGTGAAAAAAACATCTTACATTTTAAAGATTAGACATTTACTAAACAAAAGGAAAGTTTGGGGGGGAAAGATCAGAAAGCAAAACAGAGAACAATGTTCAAGATGACAAGTCCCAAGTCATTACAAACTGCAAAGTAAAATTTCATCAGCAGATATGTTCCTCTTTTTTTTTTGGCCACACTGCATGGCTTGCAGAATCTTAGTTCCCCTACCAGGGATCTAGCCTGGGCCCTCAGTAGTGAAACTATGGAGTCCTAACCACTGACTGCCATGCCAGGAAATTCCTAGATATATTCTTAATAACAACAAACGTGCTCAGACATTCAGCTGTGTCCAACTCTTTGCAACCTCATGGACTGGGATTCTCCCCACAAGAATACTGGAGTGGGGTGCCACTTCAGCTAACCCTTACCTAGTTCTGGCGGTCAGAACTAGGTAAGGGTTGTAAGAAACTAAGAAGTAGGAACTACTAATATTACCATGTTACAGATAAGAAAATGGACACTAAGGGGTTAAATCACTTGCCTGAGATCACACAGCCTAGCAGTATAAGGATTCAAATTGAGAGGCTTAGTTTCAGAAGCTTTGTTTTAACTACTACATTTTTCTGCCTACAGACGCTAAATTGTTATATACGGAGATAGTAAATACAGAAACACTTTGAAAATCAACACGCCATGAAAACATTGAAATTTTAATATGAAATATGGGAGCTGCACTCCTATGGATATTTGAAAGAACACTGAAGGAAAGAATAACTAAGACAATTCCAGGATTTGTAAACAATTTCTGTATACTATTTATTTATAAATCCAGGTAACATTATTAGACTGAGTAATAAAATTATCCGAGGAACTAATAAGCTAACCTGAAAGTTTAAAAAAATATGAAAAGTTCTGAAGAGAAAAAGAAAGAAAACTAAATGTCAAAACACATACCTGCAATCCTGGCTGCTCCCAGAACAATGGGACAGATCCCCGGATTTGTATGAAGGAAGAAACAGAGTCATCTAAGTACACAACCTACAGAGAAAAATACTGGGTAAAATACTTCCACAAAGTTGTTACCTCTACATCAGAAGACAAATCTACTAACAGTTATATCTCTTGACCAGTCTCTCATAAACAAATTATCCTAACAAAATAGTCAAAATAGGCCATAAATAAGCCGAATTTTTTTCAACTAGTGATAGTTCTACAAACATTAACCGATAGTGAAAATATAAGCATAAGCATTACAACTTTTAAAAAAGAAATTCCTTTTGAATTCATTTTGTTATTTTTCTTTAGCTTTTTCTAATTTTTAAAAACTAATCTGAAGACTTGAACTGGATTGAGGGCAAGGCCTGAATTTATAATTACATAGTTATAGCCAAAAATAATGCAACTTCTCCTTTCAGATGGTACACAACCTACCTTTAAGAGTTGAGTTTGACTTAATTTCATTAAAACCCACTTTTCTTAAGTTGTCTAGCTCTGTAACTGAAGATTTTCAATTCAATACTAAAACATAGGGCACTGATGATGTCATGCTGATTAGTAACAAATTGTTACTTACTGGAAGAGCCATACCTAAATAAGCTTGTTTTTGAGGATCCTTTCTTAAGGCTCACAAGTAGCCAAGAGCAACCATAAAATGGCATTACAGATGTCAAAATGAGTTCTGAATCAAATAAAAATCTGCTTTGCAATTGTTCTTTGTGATTAAGCAAGATAAAACACTATATACCTGTTCTGTTTCTACAAAATTGGCGACGTGACCATCATCATTTGTTCCCCGGACGTTAAACCTGGTCCCAGCTCGTTCACAGCTTAGTCTGGAAATGAGGCAAGCCTTTGCCTGTTTATGAGCAGCATAAATTGTTCTGATTTCTACTCCCCCACACATGAGGCGTAATAACCAGTCGTCACAATTCACACCGTAGTGCTTGAGATGCAAGTGCAAAGACTGATTCCTAACAGAAAAAGAAAGAACTGCATTAGCGTGATGAGCACTCCCCAACACGCTCCAGTATTCTTGCCTGGAAAATTCCATGGACATAGGAGCTTGATGGACTGCAGTCCATTGGGTCACGAAGAGTTGGATGTGACTGAGCGATGAGCACATACAGGCAGCACACTGCACAACACAACATGCATTCTAAGACAGCGCCCCTGGGACTTCAGAGGCGCCAGAGGGAAATCAACCCACTTACATTCATTGTGCCAGGGACTGGAGGATAGGGCTAGACAGAGAGACCCTTGGACATGTGATCGGTGGGCCATGCAAAAGCAGCACATATTCTACGTTTTTAGAATTTGGGCCCCATTTGTTATGTCTTTCTTCATAATGTATTTACCACTTGTTCCAAAAGCGTTTCCACACCCAACTCCAGGGAATTCATATATATATGGATTTTCTTAAGGCTTGACTTTTATAAGGCTCCATTTTAATTAAATTTAAATAGTTACATGAGCTAGTAATTACCATATTAATGCCTGTCTAGGGTTTTCCCAGCGCTCCAAATACTTCTATACTCCAGGTAACAGAGAGGGCCTACTTTTCAATCCTTTTCAGGGCAGAGAGTTCTGTTTAAATGAACACACAGAAACCTGATGATCAGAAAACATATTAAAAGTGGAGTTGTCATGGCTAACGTTGGGATGGGGGCTGGGGACCTGCTACACTGGCCATCTTCACATCCCTCTGCTTGCCTCAGGGGCTCTGCTGGAACCACTGCTGCTGCTAAGTCGCTTCAGTCGTGTCCGACTCTGTGCGACCCCATAGACGGAAGCCCACCAGGCTCCCCCATCCCTGGGATTCTCTAGGCAAGAACACTGGAGTGGGTTGCCATTTCCTTCTCCAACGCATCAAAGTGAAAGGTGAAAGTGAAGTCGCTCAGTCGTGTCCGACTCTTCGCGACCCCATGGACTGAAGCCTACCAGGCTCCTCCGTCCATGGGATTTTCCAGGCAAGAGTACTGGAGTGGGTTGCCATTTCCTTCTCCAAAGGAAGGCTGGAGGTTGGAAACACAGGCCTCCAAAACGCCTCACCAAACCACCACCAAGTAAAATATGCTGTTGTGCAGAAAAACTTCCTCTCTGGGACTTGCAGATAATAAAGGCGCCTTACAAAAGGGAAGTTGCTAGAATATTGAAGCTTGGTTCTCTGAGTTTTCAAACTACCAGTTTAAGAGGAAATCTTAAGTGCTTTGCACTATCTTGTTTCTTAAAGAGGTATAAAAACAATGTGACAGCATTTTCTTGAAGGCTTAGAGTTGTTAAGAATCTACATCAATGCTGTTGGAGCAGTCTTTCCAGTCCCCACCACTTCAGGCTACGCTGCAGGGGGCAGTAAACAGGTAGTGGCCACTTGTAATCCTGATAAACCAGATATAACCCCAGCCTCTCTTATCCACTGAAGAAAGCAGACTGGAAAGTCAGTGAGTAGGCGGCTTACTCCTGGGATAACGTTAAATCCGATGAATATTACTAATTTAAAAACGTGACTTCAGTTTCCACACTTTACTTAATATCTACCTTGATCTGAACTGGCAAAGCTCAAACTGGCTGTGACCCAGTTCATCCAGATACCACCGCTGAGGCCCAGATCATAGCAGAGGTAGGACAGACTGATTGTCCCCCATTTAAATAGCAGTGGGAGCCGTGTATTTGTTCAGATAGAATTTCTCCCTCTGCTGTCAGTTTTCGTTTTTCTTCACAGTCAACGCCTTGCTGTTTTAATTCTATTTAAGTTTACACTTGACTCTCAACTGGCAGCAGCCTCAAATCCCCAATGGATTAAAACTACATGGGCTTTTGGGATAGGTGTTTGCCACTCTCTGGCTACAGAACTTACTTGGCTGTATCTTGGGAAATATTTCTACAAAGCTGCAAGGGTTGGCATAATGAATTCTAAAAGCTTTCCTTTTTCTATGCAAAGTGAAGCTCCAGACTCTAATCCTTAGCAAAGCTTTAAAGACTATAAAGTGAGCAAAACTCACCTTTAGCATTTCAGCCTCCTCTTTGCTCAGCCTGTTTCCAGCTCATAAACCTCCTCAATTTGTTATCTAAATTGGCCCCCACTTCTACCCATAACTGAATGAAAAGATAAAAGAATTATTCCCACGGATTAAACTTTGTGATATTCTTAACTGCTGGCCATTTAGCCAATGCATCTGCATTTGCCTGGACTTGATTACGGCAGAGAAACTTTTCTCTCTCAATCTAAGAAATGTGGGGTTAGAAAGAGCAGAGGGAAGAAAGGTAAGGAGAGCTGCCCTAAGACCAGCTGCAACGCCATCAGCTTCTTCAGAAACATCAGTGTCTCTTCCATCAGAGAAGTGCCGGGTTGACATGAGCAGATGGGACTGCCGACTTGTCTCTCCTACGCCCTCCCTTCCCCACCGCCATCCTTTCGCCCTCCGCTAGGCTCCAAGTCTCCAGATACAGCGCTCCAAAGCCCCTTTTCCCTCTGCCTTCTTGGCTCCCCCATGCCACTCTGGGCCAAGACACTTCTATGGGAGCTACAAGCTACCAAGTTATTGCTCTAAATGTAGTTTCCAGTCCTAGCATTGCTGACTTTGAGCCCTCTGATCCCCAGGGCCTTTCTCCAGGACCATTCAGGCAGATAGTGGAAGTGGGAGAGAGAGAAAGTATACAGTGGGGAACCCCCGAGTCTGAATTACTGAGGGAAGCTGTGAGCATAGTCCTGGACTTTGGCCTTATAACGTAAGTAAACAACTGAAATACAATTTGTCCATTGTGTTAAGGAAAAAAGTCAACAGCAATGCTGACTGTGGACAAGAGAACGACTATACTGGAAATCTGGTCTGTTCCAAAAAAGCGATACCAATTACAGTCATGTGGGTCCTGCTGCCCCATTAACGCATACTTACCATACAGCACCTTCATGCATAATCCCGAAATATGTCGCAGTTACCTACTTAAGTCTCATTTTATTACAGTACTAAACTTGATTCCAGCATACTACTTCCCTGTAGTCGGCTGCTCTTGAATAAAAAAAATCATCTACTTACAACCTTCCAATTAAAAACAATAAGGGAATGTAGGCTTAGAAAGGCAAATGTGGCCAGAGATGAGATCTCAAACTAAGAACCATACATATGAATAACACAATTCTATTATGATTAATTCCTTCCTGATTTAAAAATAAATATTTTAAATATATGTCTGCAATGGAAGGTCTGTCTAGATCAGGAAGAGTAAATGGGTTTCACGTCACAGGACTACTTTAATAAAATGATGGCAGATATCTGCTATGCTCCACTGAGGATCCCGCAACAGTAAAGAGTGGTGTGCTCAACTGGCCGTGCCCACCGTTGCCCACTCTAGAAATAACTGTTATGCCTTCCATGTTCCAGCTCACCCAGTGGCTGCACTGCACGTGATCACAAGGGAAAACGTAATACAAACTCACCAGAAAAATCTATTGTCAGTTGTGTGTTCTTGCAAGCTACGGTGGGCATTAAGACTCAGATCCAAACTGACTCCGGATGCAGACCATGCAAAATAAAAGTTTCCTGAATTTAAAACTTTTCGCACTTCCGAAATGCGATCCTCGTCCGAAGAATCAACTCGCAGTGATATAAATTCAGTGGAAGTAACTCGGAAAACTTCAGATTCTTGAATTTTTCCAACAGACATACATCCAGTGACTAGGACCAGATAATGTAACATAATATCACCTGCAAAAACCAAAGACTTAATGGGATGGGAAGTGCCAATATTCTACAAGCTATTCAAAATTTCTTCCAACTTTCTTCTAGTGTCTCTGTCTTTTAAAATCTGACAGTGTGGTTATTTTAAATTTATCATAGACACATTTAAGTTCACAACAAGATTTTGGCAGAAGTTGGGAGAAAAAATCCTTGTTAAATACATTTAGTATGATGAAGCATTTAAACATTAACAGAATAATCTTACATTTATGAAATTATTCCTCTACTTAAAAGTATGTGAGATTTATCAAATTTTAAAAATGTAGGTGTTATCTTCCCTACCTTTCCTTTATGATTGTAAGAAGTTCAGACAAGACAATGAATTGAGAGTTTTTCATAAACAGTAAGGTTGAAAAAATGGCATTTAAATGTGAACTGTTGCTGCTGTTGCTGCTATGTGAAGAAAAAGTCTTTGGTAACAATTTATAAAGTGATTTGGCTGACAAAAACTTTCATAGCGATTTTTTTCATCTAATTTTGACAAAAATCCTGTGCAGTGAGTATGAAGGTGGAATTCAGCAGTGGTATACTTTGAGCATGTGGGGGCTTGACATAGGCAGAAGTGCCCTGCATCTTGGCTTCTCCACTACTTATTACATCAACCAACTTCATGTGTTAACATATGCAACATGAGATATCCTGCCTTTAGAAAATAAGATTAAGGGACTTCCCTGGCGGTCCAATGGTTAAGACTCTGCTTCCAATGCAGGGATCCAAGTTTGATCCTTGGTCAGGGAACTAAGATCCCACCTGCCATGAGGGGTGGCCAAAAAATAAATAAAAAAAGAAAATGAGATTAAAGCAAATCTCATTGGACTGTGAGGATGATCCAGGGCAATACTAGTTAAGTGCTCCCAGGTGGCACAGTGGTAAAGAATCTGCCTGCCAATGCAGGAGATGCAAGAGAATCAGGTTTGACCCTTGAGTCGGGAAGATACCCTGGAGGAGGAAATGGCAAGCCACTCCAGTGTTCTTGCCTGAAATCCTATGGACATTAGAGCCTGGTGGGCTACAGTCCACATGGTCACAAAGAGTCAGACATGACTGAGTGAGTGAGCACGCACGCACACACAGTGCTTTACGTGCGACAGACTCATAACGAATGGCATATCTCCATTTGACAAGACCAGCGCTCCTCAAAGTACTATCCATGGACTAGTTCAGTTACCAGTTTAGTGAGAACAGGTGCTTGCTCCAGAACAGAAAACTGCCTCACTAAGTTCTCTATTTGGTTTAGCTGACTTCTTTTTTTTTCTCCACAGTAAGACTTTATCAATGAAGGAAGCCATGTGTTGATTTGCATGACCGCACCAGCTTCTTTTCTCATCCAGACCACTAACAAAACAGTTCATGGAGTGTAACCTGTCCGTGGGCCACACTCTGAGTCACACTGTTGTAGAACTGGTGATCACAAATGTTACTTTGCAGCCCATGATGACACTGAATGGCAGACAGGCTCAAGCTGAGATGTTTTGAGTAGAAAACAGGTATCTTTTCCACCACAAACCAGGGGAAACAGTGTGTGGTTCTAAGACATCTTTCCTTAAGAGCACTGAAGCAAGAAAAAAAAAAAAAAAAGGGCAATGCCCTTATTTTTCTCTTCTAACAATGTTACTGATCTCTTAAAGTGTTCAGACAGGATGCTGTCTCTGGAATTTAGAATCATGAGAGCATGAGCATGTAGCATGGCTTTTCAGGCAACAATCATCTCAAGGTTAAGAGATGATTATACTCACAGATCAAATACAGAGTCTATGAAACAGTGTCTATCAAATCTTCAAAGTTACAAAAACAGAAATGAAAAAACAGATTGAATTATATTGAATACTTACCAAGATTTAATCGTAAAACACCTAAAAGTCCATAGGCATCTAGAACTTTGGAGTATGTACCCTTGATTGCCTCTTTTTCTGCTGATGCTACAAAAAAAAAAAAAAAAAAGCTTTAGTATAAGAAAAAGGACCTGAAACACCAGATTCGCTTTAGCTATAAAGCCAGAGTTTCAACCAAAAATCTAAAGTCTGAATCTAAGTCTGATATTCTTAACATAAATGTACTGCATAAAATCTTTTTTTGAACCAGTAACTTTAATAGTTTTTCCCAAAGAAGTGACAAGTTATTCCAGCACCATCAATTCATGAATCCATCCTCGCCTAATGATCCTGAAGTACTTACTACCTTTAATAATATTCCTATCTTTTGGAGGTTGCTTTTGAATTTTCTTCGCTGTCCCCCTGATCTGTTTAGCTAATCTTAATACCAGGAACACACTGCGTCCTGATATCCCTACGGGACAACACCCAACCCCTTAACAAAGACTCTTCCAGACTTTAGCCTCAACCCACCCTTTCTGCTTCAGTCCTCATTGCTCCCCTTCCCTCCACAGCCCATGCACCTTATGCCCCAGTCACATGAGACGCTCACTGTTGCCCAAACACACTTTCTACATCTCTGTGCCTTTGCACAGTGATCTGGCTTTCTGCCTGCAAGGCTTGACCCAACTTTTGCCTCTGGCCAAAACTGAACTCACCTTAGAAAAACAAAGACATAAAGTCACTTTCTTGAAACCTTTATTTATCTAAGCACAAGAATTTCACAGAGCTCCCTCTTCATGTTGCCAAAACATTTAAAATATATTCATCACTTGTCTTTCTCATTAGCCAACCTGTTCCCTGAAGGTGGAACTCTTGTCTTATTCATTCTTTAATCGTTGACACTTAGAACAGAGCTTGACGCATGGAAGACTACTAACGCTTAAATTATGAAAGTTAATGGTAATGCTTGACCACATGAGTCAAGCACAGGGACAGGGAAATTGTCAGTCTGGCCTTCGTCTGGATTTATTTCTTCTGCTATGAAGTTAATGTCATCCACTAATGAATACAACCTACAGAACAATTTCCCTAAGACAGGCTGTGATGGTCATTCTATTGAGAAAAAACAAAAACAAATCCTGAAGCTTTAAAGGAAAACCTTCCGAGTTCTTAGCAAACACACTTATTGAAAACTGGACACAGAACCAAAGAAACATAAACCACAGCTAGTATCTCAATGTACAATAGCAGATATGACCTTCTAAGGCCTACAAATCTGGAAAGACAGGAGCCTCTTTTTCATTCCATCCTTTCCTTTCCAGTTCTTTCCTTCTTCACTGCCCTCCCTAATCCACAGCCTACCCCACAGCTCCCAGTTCACCTCTTAGATGACTGGCTCACTCCTTATTTACCTCTTATCTCTTGTACTTTTCCCTTCTCTCATTTCTCAAAGATCTGCACATAAAATACAGTATATTACAAAGTCTAATAAATATTCTAATAAATTACATTCTGATACAGAATCACAGTATTGAATATGTTTTGACAATATGCATGTGTTCCACCTTACAAACGCTTGTAAGCAGATTCTTACAGTCTTCTCTGTTGATCTCTATTGCCAACAAAACGGCCATAGTCTCAGTCTACTGCTTTGCCTAATATCCCATAGTATTCTGCATTAAAGCTCTTTCCTTTGTCTCGAAGCTCGTCTCCAGGGTTCTCCAGACAGCTCATCTTCCCTGCCTGCCTCACCTCTTTTCAGACCACTGACTTTTAGACTTCTTCCTGATTATCCCACTTCTGCTGTCGAATGAGCTGTGCTCTGCTAGTTGGCAGCAGAGGCTAAGACTGAACGGTGGTCCAGTGGCTAAGACTCCTAAGCTCCCAATGCAGAGGGCCGGCATTCGATTCCTGGTCAGAGAACTAGATCCCACGTGGGGCAACCAGAAGTTCACGTGCCGCAACTAAAGATCTGGAATGCTGCAACTAAGACCCCATGCAGCCAAATAAATAAATAAATATTAAAAAAAGACTGAGTCACTCACTCAGCCACCTGATGATGTCACAGTTCTTTAGCATGCTCTTTACTGCGGTGGGCCTTTATTTTTATCAAACCACCTGTATGAAGTTAGGGAGTGAGGACGATTTCACCAAGCCATTAAAGTTATGGGGATATGAATTTCATTCTTCATTCCTAGAGTTCCTATCATTATTATTTGTTACACTATATATTTATAGAAGTTACTCCTAACATTCAACGACAAGGAACAGAGTTAGAAAATGCTGCTGCTGCTAAGTCACTTCAGTCGTGTCCGACTCTGTATGACCCCATAGACAGCAGCCCACCAGGCTCCCCCCTCCCTGGGATTCTCCAGGCAAGAACACTGGAGTGGGTTGCCATTTCCTTCTCCAATGCATGAAAGTGAAAAGTGAAAGGGAAGTCGCTCAGTCGTGTCCGACTCTTAGCGACCCAATGGACTACAGCCTACCAGGCTCCTCCGTCCATGGGATTTTCCAGGCAAGAGTACTGGAGTGGGGTGCCATCGCCTTCTCCAAGTTAGAAAATATCACAACACAATTTTTAATTTTAAAGTAACAGAGGAACCCCTTCTCCCACATCTTGCCTTGTAAGTACAAAATGTACAAAAGCAAACCTTAGAGAGGCTTGTTATCTCTCTGATGATAGAAGGCATGGTTTCCAGGGCAAATTCTATTCTAGAGTTTACACGTTATATGCATTTCAAACACTACCACTAGTACAGTAATATAGAAATTACCAGATATATCTATCAGTTTTAGCACCAACCATTTAGGTTCAAATACCAGTAATAGGGTTAAAAAGAAAATATATTTTTAGTGTTAAGTTGTCACTTTCCCTCTGGAGAAGGAAATGGCCACCCACTTCAGTATTTTTGCCTAGGAAGTCGCATGGACACAGGAGCCTGGTAGGCTATAGTTCATGGGGTCGCAAAGAGTCAGACATGCCTAAGCAACTAACATACACCTTCCCTTAGAAAAGACAAAGTCATTTTATAACTTAAATTACCATGCAACAAAATCTTCTCTCTTCTAATAATGCATAATAATTACCTTTTCAATAACTGTGCTCCAAATATATGAATCTACCATGTTTTTCAGGCCCAATGAAGACCCATCTATTAGACTGTCACCTGATTCAAACAGGTGAACAAATGTCATACTGTTTAGTTATTTGTGCTTTTGTATTATATTCTGAGACTCAGGGAACAGGACACACACACAAACATACACAATTTAAGTTAAAGTGTATATTCTTAACTAAAATAATGCTAAAGGAAAGAAAAATGATTCAAAGAATAGATGAGATGTCATTTTCCCTGCCAGGAATTTTTTGGTTTCTTCTCAAAATATTAAATGAAATTTTAAATTATTTTTTAGAGTGACAAATATTTGACAGGAGGGAACAGGCTTAGGGAGGTTACTAATTTACTACCCTGGCTACACTCCAACAGTCAGAGAAGGCAGCTTCTTGAGGGAAGGGGCTTTGTCTAATCCACTGGCCTGTCCCCGGTGGGCTAGCTCAGTGCCTGGCACCCAGGAGGAGTTCAGTAATTTATGTTCAGTGAACTGGTGAAGGCGATTTCAGAACCATATGAACATTTACCTCTAGATCCTTCCAATTTTATAAAAGAAAACCTAGTGTTTCCTTCTTAAATATCTTTACTCTAAAGGACAGTAGATGATTACCTGTTGTTTCATTTATGCTTCAAAGGTGTGGGGTAGAATCGAAGGAGGTCCTTCGCAGGCTGTGAGTCCAGGGAGAGAAAGAAGGTGTCCCTGCTCATGGAGTTGAAGCCACAGGTGGGGAAAGAAAGACTCCATTTGAGGGGAGGGGCAGCGGGCAGGAGGTGATGAAGTCTGAGCAGAGTAAGAAGGGTGGTGTCCACCCAGGAATGGTGGGAATGGCCTGCAAAAGGATGCTGGAGCTTGAAAGAGTAGAGAAGGCACGGTGTGTTGGACGGAGGCTCCAAGCAGGGTGCTAGAGCCCCAGTGGGGCAAGGAAGCCACCCATGGGGTGGATGAGGCTGTAGTGGCAACAGGAGAGTGGTTGGTTATACACAGGGGGACGACCAAGAACCACGGAGCACATTTCTCACTGTCGGAAAAGGGCAGTACAAACACAGAGAGAAAACCAGAAAAGATGCTGTGGTGCTGATCGGAACTGGAGTTACCACTGTGAACTCAGTTTTCTAGAGAGACAGACAAAGACAGAAATGGGTGGGCATAATTATACTTTCAAATACATAGACCCACTTGTGCTCAGTCGTGTCCGACTCTTTGCAACCCATGAACTATAGCCCACCAGGCTCCGTTGTCCACAGGATTTTCTGCTAAGAGTACTGGAGTGGGTTGACATTTCCTCCTCTAGGGGATTTTCCAGGGATCGAATCCTCACTTCCTGTGTCTCCTGCCCTGCAGGCGGATTATTCACCACTGAGCCAGGGGGAGACCCTTGCATATACATACACGCTTATACATTTTCCTTCCCTCTATCAATTGACAGGACCTGTGATCAGCAATGCTCAATAACAGACAACACAGCCAGCACTCAGATCTTGCTTTCTAATACATTCTCCACTAAAAGGAACTAGGACTCCACGGAGAAATGGCTGATTCCAGGAGAACAGCAGGGGCAAGACAAGGCTAGAACAAATTTTTGTGCCAGTAAGTAAACAAGTGTTCAAAGAACAATGAAGGCATGTCACAAAAATACAGAAGCCAGCCTTAAAGGGGCTTCTTCTTCTGGCAAAATTTGGGACAATTTTAAGACAAATTTTAAGAGTAAAAGATTATAAATCCCTGAATAAACCCATAAACTTAAAGTTCGAAGAGCAATGGGATCATACACAGTCTCAAAGTACCTCACCTTCAAACACTTATTAATTATAAAGGAAAAAAGAGCTGGCCAGTGACGCCTGGCAGATACCACATCAACACAAGTTATCAGAGTGAACACTAACAGTAAATGGGACAAGTCAACACTGTGTCAGCTGACAGGATACCATGAAAAGCACACTGCTCTGTAATATTCCTGCCAACACCACATGACTCTGAACAGGAAGAACCATCAGACAAATTCTGAGTGAGGGACATTTCTACCAAACAACTGGCCCTCGCCTTCAAAAGCCATAACACTTTACAGTCATAAATGTCAAAGACTGGGAAACTTCTCCACATCTAAGGATACTAAAGAGACATGATAACTAAATATAATATACACAATTCAACTCGATCTTTTTGCTATGAAAGATATTGTTCGGACAACTAATGAACTAAAATAGAGTCTGAGAATTGGACAGCTGGTACCATGTTCATTTTTTGACGGTTATCTGGTAGTTATGCAGAAGAATGCCTTTCTAGGAAATATTATAATAAAGCATTTAGGGGAAACAGATAAACCCTGTTTACCTCATGTTAGCAACTTAATAGTGTCAAATAGTTCAGAAAAAAAAAATTCTTTTGTGCTGAACTTCAACTTTTCCATACATGTAACATTATTTAATGTGTTTTTTTTTCATTTTAATGTAGCCAGCAAAAATAGCTGTTAGAAATACATGTGCATATTCCTAAATTAAGAAGTCTGTATCTCTAAATGGCATTAAGATAATTACTTATAATACAATTTTATTTCCTTCCCATATGTGTATTTTTTTAACTGAGGGGAAAAAAAAGACTCCCGTATTTTATGAAACTCCATGAAATACTGAGAAATATATAATTAGGAGGGACCTGACTAAATTATTGTTCCATTTCTCTGATAATTTAATTTCTAGAAAACAATTTGAGAATCTCTACTATAAAGAGATCACTTAAAATAGGAAAGCCATAACGCTTTAAAATAACGTGTATAACCTTTAGATAAAACGCAGCATTTGTCACGAATTTACTCAGTCCATCCCCATCTTTCTTGTCCCCTTAACACTCTACCCTCGCATCCCAGCTTCAGCCAAAACCAGAATGTGCTTGCCTCCTACAGGCTCCGTGTTCTTCACCCCCACCTCCCTTTCCTTGTTCACAGCGTTCTTTCCATCCTGAATATTTGTTAGTCATTGATCTATCTGGCTGTGCTGGGTCTTCGTTGCTGTGAAGGCTTTCCTCTAGTTGGGGCGAGTGGGGCCACTCTGCAGTTGCGGTGCGCAGGCTTCTATCGAGGTGACTTCTCTTGCTGTGGAGCACAGGCTCCAGGCGCACTGGCTCAGTAGCTGCGACCCGCAGGCTCCAAAGCACAGGCTCAGCAGACGTGACGCACAGGCTTAGCTGTTCCTCAGCATGTGCGATCTTCCCAGATCAGGGCTCAAAACCGGTCTCCCACGCTGGCAGGCAGTCTTTACCACTGAGCCACCAGGGAAGCCCATCACCTTTCAATACCTAACCAAAAATGCTGCTTTCTTCCTAAAGTTTTCCCTGAGTACTCTGGCTGGAAGGAAATCTCTTGTCTACTAATAGCAACAGAAACTAGGTTTTACTTACTTATATCTCAACACGATACCCACCTAACCCAAGCCTCTGAACACTGCAGCTGCTGACTAGATTTTCATCTAACAGAAAAAAAAATAATAAATTGAGAGGAACATTTCTTCTGAACTATATGAGGCACTGTGTCCTGGGCTGCAGTCCTTATTTTGAACCAAATAAAACTTAACTCCAAAAAAAAAAAAAAAAAGAGGTTTGGGCATAAAAGGGAATGGTTTGTTAGTTTTAAAAAAATATGCAAAGAAGATAAACATTACATCTTACCACTGATAGCATTTGAAAACCCTCATCGTTGAAGTTTAACAATTCCTCACAGTAAAGGAGGCAATTTTCGAATGTGATGTCTGTGGTGAGGGGTGAAGTAGAGATGGGGAAGATGGGCACCATTAGGTGACTGCAAACCAGGATCCACGCTATGGAGCACAGGAAATGGCAGCAGGGGCGGAGAGCTCGGAGGACACAGAGTGAGAGGAGGAGCAGAGCTCAAAGTCCAGGAAGCCTGGCTGTGCGGAAGCTCAGGCCGCTCATTCTCCCCTAAGTGCTGCCTTGCTGATAAAAAGGTTCTCCACTGTGCTTTCCATGAGGGGAACGGACTGATTTTTGTAACAGAGGTATTTTTTTCTCCCCTTTCCTCTTCATGTTGTTGCTATTTAACAAATGAAATGCTAGGAAAGTCAAGCCTTCCTTTTTACAAGTGACTGGTTTCTAATCACCAGTAGGTATGAATGAATGGCCAAGAAGCCCATTGTTTTCCAAGTCCTTCTGAGCCAGGATCTTGAGCAGTTCAGCTGAAGTAAGAAGGCCCCACCTCTTCAGCTCACACTTTAAGCACGGAAGTTAAGTCAGAGCCCGGCTTCTGAAGTTACTTACTGCTATTACACTTCAGACGTCAACAGTATGTAACTCCACTCTTATTTTCCTTATTTTAAAAGGAAAAACTTGGGACTTCCCTGGTGGTCCAGTGGTTAAGACTCTGTGCTTCCAATGCAGCGGGGCATGGGTTCAATCCCAGGTCAGGGAACTAAGATTCCACAAGCCATGTGGCCATAAATAAATAATTTTTTTTTTAAAGGCAAAACTTTTCTTCTCATGTTTGAAACTATCTTTCATTCATGCTTTAAATCTCAGTCTTCACTCTAAATACAAATGTGCATTTCCAGAGAACACTGAGCTACCTTCAGTGTAAATTTATAATTTTAGTTACATTTTTAAGTATAATCTCATATCATTAGGATTGATTATCTGAAGGCCCTAGGATTCTACTCCTACTGAATATATGAACAGGAATCAGGTCACAGAAAAGAATTTAAAGCAAAATAAAATATGTGCTATAAGCACATACTCTCCAAAAAATATTTAAGGATGAAATATATTGCTAGTATTCTGTCATAAATCTTTTGCTTATTTCTCATAGATAAAATAGTCCTTCTTATGCTGATGGGGCTTCCCAGGTGACTTAGTGGTTGTGGCCTCGTAGTTGTGGCACATGGACTTAGTTGTCCCACAGCATGTGGGATCTTCCTGGACCGGGGATGGAACTTGTGTCCCCTGCATTGGCAGGCAAATTCTTTATCACTGAGCTACCAGGGGAGCCCCCTGTCAAAGTTATAGTTGGAAGATCATAAGCTTGCCTTCACCTACCATCGGAGAAGTAGTTAATAAGTATTTAAAACTACCAAAGCCATGAGCTAGTGATATCCTACAATTTTAGTCATTATTTTAGCTCTGAGGGTGTTTCACAGTTTTTGAATTGAACAAATTAATGTCTGAAGGTAGGCCTAATCTACATTTCCTATTTAAGCTACAGGAAAATAATGAAAATAGAAGCTATAAACCTATATATAGCTTTATAAACTCTTTGATCTCTTTATAGACTACAGAAAACACTCAGTGTATAAATAGATCAATTGTTCTCTATCAAAATTTAACCTACCAATTGTTCTCTATCACAATATTCAACACCTTTTCTGTTCGACTGGCTTACTTTTATGGTACTATGTCATATGACCTGACTGGCATTACTCAGCATTGCTGGTGTTATACCTCTCTTTTCAAATGAGAATTTATGGCAAATAATGAAACATAGTATCAGGTACACAGAAAAACAAATATTGTATCAGTTCAGTTCAGTGGCTCAGTCGTGTCTGACTCTTTGTGACCCCATGAATCACAGCACACCAGGCCTCCCTGTCCATCACCAACTCCCGGAGTTCACTCAGACTCACGTCCATCGAGTCGGTGATGCCATCCAGCCATCTCATCCTCTGTCATCCCCTTCTCCTCCTGCCCCCAATCCCTCCCAGCATCAGGGTCTTTTCCAATGAGAAAACTCTTCACATGAGGTGGCCAAAGTACTGGAGTTTCAGCTTTAGCATCATTCCTTCCAAAGAAATCCCAGGGCTGATCTCCTTCAGAATGGACTGGTTGGATCTCCTTGCAGTCCAAGGGACTCTCAAGAGTCTTCTCCAACACCACAGTTCAAAAGCATCAATTCTTCAGCATTCAGCCTTCTTCACAGTCCAACTCTCACATCCATACATGACCACAGGAAAAACCATAGCCTTGCCTAGTCGGACCTTTGTTGGCAAAGTAATGTCTCTGCTTTTCAATATGCTATCTAGGTTGGACAAAACTTTCCTTCCAAGGAGTAAGCATCTTTTAATTTCATTGCTGCAGTCACCATCTGTAGTGATTTTGGAGCCCCCAAAAATAAAGTGACACTGTTTCCACTGTTTTCCCATCTATTTGCCATGAAGTGATGGGACTGGGTGCCATGATCTTCGTTTTCTGAATGCTGAGCTTTAAGCCAACTTTTTCACTCTCCTCTTTCACTTTCATCAAGAGACTTTTTAGTTCCTCTTCACTTTCTGCCATAAGGGTGGTGTCATCTGCATATCTGAGGTTATTGATATTTCTCCCGGCAATGTTGATTCCAGCTTGTGTTTCTGCCAGTCCAGCGTTTCTCATGATGTACTCTGCATATAAGTTAAATAAGCAGGGTGACAATATACAGCCTTGACGTACTCCTTTTCCTATTTGGAGATATTGTATACTAACACATATATATGGGATCTAGAAAGGTAGTACTGATGAACCTATTTGCAGAGCAGCAATGGAGACACAGACATTGAGAACAGACTGGTGGACATGGCTGTGGGGAGGAAGGAGAGGTTGAGATATATGGAGAGAGTAACATGGAACATATGTTACCATATGCAAAATAGAGAGCCAATGGGAATTTGCTGTATGACTCAGGAACTGAAACTGGGGCTCAGTACCAATCTAGAAGGTTGGCAGGGGGAGGGAGGTGGGAGAGATGCTCAAGTGGGAGGGGACACGGGTAAACCTATGGCTCATTCAGGCTGATGTTTGATAGAAACCAATATAATACTGTAAAGCAATTATCTGTCAATTGAAAATAAACAAATTTTAAAAAAAGATCAGGTACAGAAATTCAGATGAAAACAATCATATACCTATTTATTGACTTTCCTGAGTTATGAATCTAAATAGAGGCTTAATAAACAGGATAACTGTGACATGGTGGTCATACCCGCCTTGCTAACCCCACCATCTGAACCCAAAGAAGCAAAATTAGATCTTATGATCTAAGATCATCAGATAATTTAAAATGTCATTTCTTGAACCTGCAAGGACTTCCTTTTTCCTCTTGTGGGGATGGCAGCTACAGGCATTCAGGATGGTGCAACGTCTGACATACCATCGTAGGCTGTCCTACAATACAGCCTCTAACAAAACCAGGCTGTCCCGAACCCCTGGTAATACAGTTGTTTACCTTTATACCAAGGAGATTGGGAAAAAACCAAAATCTGCATGTGGTGTGTGCCCAGGCTGACTTAGAGGTGTTCGTGCTGTGAAACCTAAAGTTCTCATGAGATTGTCTAAAATGAAGAAACATGTCAGCCAAGCCTATGGTAGTTCCATGTGTGCTAAATGTGTCCGTGACAGGATCAAGCACGCTTTCCTTAAAGAGGAGCAGAAGATCGTTGTGAAAGTGTTGAAAGCACAAGCACAGAGTCAGAAAACTAAATAAAAAATGAAGCATTTTTGAGTAATAAAAAAAAAAAATGTCATTTCTTTAAAAACTTCCATGGTATTTCTGAATTAAATTTAAATGTAGATTCCTCTAACTTCTGATGAATTACAATACTTCAAGCTAAATAATTACATTACTCAGTTAAGATCCTGCCATCCAAGGTCAACCTTCTACTGTGGCTCAAGCCTTCCAGGTGGGAACAGACACCTTTCCTTAGCTGATTCAGAAGACCAAGCTGAAAAAAGCCGGTAAGAATATGAAAACAAGATGACAAATCGGCATACCCTGCCTAGAATCACAATTTGCCTGAGGTTGCATGCACCGCACTTTGTGGTTGGCTTATTTGCATGTAGAGAGCCTCAAGTCAGAGGATCCTCGAGGTCTACAGGCCAAGCTACTCATTTCCAGAAGAAAAAGACTAGAGGTTAAGTGATTCATTTAAGATCATGTAAGCAGCTGGCAAGAAAGCCTCTTTCAATTTTATCATACATAAAGAAAAAAATTATTTGAAAAGAAAATGGTTTTCTTTGTACTATTAAATAACTAAACTTTTAGCTGAAAGATAACCCACTGTCCAAATTAGTGTTCTATATAAATTATACACCCCAATCTTGGTAACATTTCAAAATAACCTTTCACTCATTGGTGCAATAAGTCTGTACTGAATGTCTATTCCAGGAATAAAAAAAGTCAGTGCCCTAATACCTTCCATTGGGAAGACAGGCATTATATAATCACACAAGTGCAAAATTATATTAAGCACAATGATGGAGTTCCAATAGACTGCAGCAAGAGAACCTAATTTAAAATTGTTTGTTGGAGGCAGGCCTGCCTGCCTGCCTGTGGAAGTGACCTTTTAGTTGGTATCTGAAGAGTAAAGGTTAAGAGTGTTCCAGGAACATCCATATACCCTAAAACCAGAAATTTCATTCCTAAGAATATCCAACAGAGAAATTAAAGTATGTGCACCGAAAGACATGTAGAAGGATGTTCATACTAGAGTCATCTGTAATAGAAAAAATTGAAAATAAAGCCAATGTCAACAGAACACCAGAACATTCATACAATGGAATACTACATAGCAATGAAAATGAATAAACTACTGCTATACGCTATCACAAGCAAGATCTCCCATATTTAACACTGAATGAAAGAAGCTGGGTGCAAGAGAATACTTACTGAATGATTTCATTTATGTTAAGTTGGAAACCAGACAGAACTAATCTATGATGCAAGCAATCGTGCAGTTATGATCTCTGCATATCATGATGGAGATAATAATTGGAAAGGAGAGCCAGCAATAATGTTCTAGTTCTCAACCTGGTAGTGGCAACATTAATATGTTCACTCTGTAATAAGTCATCAAGTTGAACATTTATGGTTTATGTACTTTTCCACATGTGTGAACAAGTTTATTTTTAAAAATAAAATCTTGAGCAGAAGCAACAGCATATGTGAAGACCCTGAGACCAGAAAGAATTTGAGACATTCATAACTTAAAAAAGGGCCAATGTGGCTGGAACACAGAAACCAAGAGACAGTACAGTGTAAGAGTGAAGAGGGAGGCAGGGCTCCATTTCACTGCAGGTCATTTTAAAGACTCTGCATTTTAAGTTCAGTGGCCAACCACTGAAGGGTATTGAGCAGGCGAATAAGATCTAAATTGTGTATTTAGGACTTTCCTGGTGGTCCAGTGGCTAAGAATCCACCTGCCAATGCAGGGGTCAAAAGTTCCCTGTGCTAGGAAGATTCCAAGTGCCACAGGACAGCTAAACCCATGCACCATGCCCACTGGGCCTGCACGCCTAGAGCCCGTGCCCCGCAACAAAATAGGCCCTGCTCGCTATAACTAGAGGAAACCCAGGCGCAGCAACAAAGACACAGCGCAGTCAAAATAAACAAACTTTTAAAACATTAAAAAAGTAAACTGCATATTTAAAAACACTGCAGAGTTGGGTGGGGAGAGTGGAAGCAGGGAGACCAGTTAAGGAGGCAATTACAATGGTCCATGAAAAAGAATGCAGTGGCATTACTGATGCAAAACCAGCTGAAATGGTAAACTGCATGGATTCTCAATGAAATTAGGAGGTTGAGTTGACTGGATTTGGTAATGGAGTGAATGTGTAAAACCAGAGTGAAGGAGGGGTAGAGGGTGATTCTTAAGTTCTGGTTTAAACAGCCAGGGGGATGGAGGGCAACTCCCCGAGTAAAGAAGACTGAAGGAAGAGCAGGTTTGAAGGAACGCAGTGGTCAAGGTGGCCATCAACCCTTCCTTACTATGTAGCACCCTGCTGGTGGCGGCTTTATGGGAACTCAGACAACTACAGAAAGTTGTCTCCTGTTGCCAATCATCTGTCCAACCCAAGCAGTCCTGCTGGCCCTACACACACAGCACGTGGTTCAGGAATGGACACAAAAATTAAACAAGGGGAAAGTGCATTTTTCATGTTTTAGGTTCTAATCCATTTTCTCAGTCTAAAAAAGTTGGATCTCAACTGTGCCATCCACAATCAGTAATTATTTTACCCAGCTCTGTGTCAGTCCCACACAGTGTTGTAACATCTACACATCTGGTAACTACATTTCTACCCCATTCTCCAACGTCACTTCCCTAGCGCTGACCAAGACAGACCACTAACGAGCACTAATGTACCAGCAGCTAGGAATTTACTTAATAGTATGATTCATCCTGCCTATGCTTAGAATATGAACCACAGGATATTAAAAGACTTTGTTTATCTACATTTCAGTAAGGTAGTCAACAGACTACAGTAATCCTATGGTCTGTTGCTGTTGTTTAGTTGCTAAGTTGTGTCCACAACCCTTTGGTGACCCCATGGACTGTAGCCCACCAGGCTTCTCTGTCCACAGGATTTTGCAGGCAAGAATACTGGAATGGGTTGCCATTTCCTTCTCAGGGTATCTTCCAGACCTAGGGATCGAACCCACGTCTGCTGCTTGGCAGGCGGATTCTTTACCACTGAGCCACCTGGGAACCCCATCCTATGGTCTTCAGCGCAGTTCAGTGGCTCAGTCGCGTCCGGCTCTGTGCAACCCCATGGCCTGCAGGGCGCCAGGCTGCTCTTGTTACGGTGCATGGGCTGGGCTCTAGAGTGGCTGGCTCTCCAGTCTCAGTGCACAGGCTTACTTGCCCTACTGCATGTGGGATTTTAGTTCCCTGACCAGGAATCAAACCCTCATCCCCTGCATTGGTAGACAAATTCTTAACCACTGGACTACCAGGGAAGTCCCTCTTTTTACTTTTAACTGACTTAAGTTATCTCAGAATCATCTAGGAGTGTAAAGGGCACATACATTCTTTCAACCTGAAATGTGGGAGTAATTAAATAGTGTCCAGTTGACGAGGGAGAGTTAATGCATCTCTCCAAATGCACTCACAGTAATTCTATTAGTTCAGTGGCTACGAAATGTATGCCAACATGAATGCTCTGCTCATACTGTAGAACATTACAGAGGGATAACAATGGCTTACATTATAGGCAAACAGGCAAAACCTATTTTAGTGGAAAAAGATAAAACACAAATTCTTATTAACAACTATTAAAAATCTCAAGCAACTGTGTCACCATCAAAACATGATACACAATTTTTTACAGATAAACCTCCTTCTGGCACTCTACTTACAAAGCTAACCCCAACTGCATAAGTCCATTCCACTCTTTCTGCATCTTTCAAGTTTAGAGTTTAAACATAACTAAGTAACAAAATGGGCTTCCCTGGAGGCTCAGGTGGCAAATAATCTGCCTGCAATTCAGGAGACCTGGGTTTGATCCCTGGGTCGGGAAGATTCCCACGTTGAAGGAAATGGCAACCCACTCCAGTATTCTTGCCTGGAAAATTTCAGACAGAGGAGCCTGGAGGGCTACAGTACATGGGGTCACAAAGAATCGGACACAACTAAGCAAATAACACACACACACATATACACAATTAACAAAACTGACTCAGTCTTTATAAACTCAGAATTTCTGAAAATACTGGCACTAGATATAAAGAAAAGCAATACTAATCTAAATCGCTATTCATATAATTAGCTCATTTTGTTTTGGCTTTTGAACATCTAAAAAGTCTTTACATTACCTTTCTTTGTGATGGAGTACAGAATTCTAGATGGACAGGTTTTGGGTTTTGTTTTGTTTTGTTTTTCATTATTCTTCTGTTTTTTTTCCATTTCAGCTCATTAAAGACCTAGCTCTTTCTCCTCTGGGTTGGACTGTTTCTTTTTTCTTTTTTTGAGTCATGCTGCACAGCATGTGGGATCTTAGCCGCTCATCCAGGGATCTAATCCACATTCCCGGCACTGGAAGTGTGGAGTCTTAACCACTGGACCACCAGGGAAGTCCCAGGTTAAATTGCTTCTAAAGAAATGTCTATCATGATTCGTGTCTTCATTCCTCTACACATATGTCTTTTTTCTTTCTTGGATTATTTTTAGAATTTTTCTGTCACTGGTTTTAAGCAATTTGACCATGTGTAGTTCTTTCTCTTCATGTTTCTTCTGCTTATGGTTCATTTAGCTTCTAGGATCTGTGGATTTATAGTTTTCATCAACTTTGGAAAATTATCAGCCACAATTTCTTCAAATATTTCCCGGCTCCACCCCTCTCTTTTAGGATTCCAACTATATATACATGTGTGTATGCTCAGTCACTTCATTCATATCCGATTCTTTGCGACCCCATGGACTGTAGCCTGCCATGCTCCTCTGTCCATGTGATTCTCCAGGCAAGAATACTGGAGTGGATTGCCAATCCTTCCTCCAGGGGATGTTCCCAACCCAGGGATCAAACCTGTACCTCTTGTGTCTCCTGCATTGGCAGGCAGGTTCTTAACCAGCTGAGCCATCAGGGAAGCCCATGTGTATATATCCGGCCACTTGAGATTTTCCCACAGCCCTCTGATGTTCTGTTTATCTATTTAAGTCTTTTTCCCCATGTTTCATTTGAGTTGTCTATTATTGCATCTTCAAATTTGTCATTCATTTATTCTGCAGTCTAATCTATTAATCCCTATCAGTGTATTTTTTTCATTTCAGACATTGCTGTTTTCATTTCTAGAAGTCTGATTTGGGTCTTTCACATTTTTTATACCTCTCCTTAACATGCTCATTCTTTCTTGTGTTCCTGAACATACGGAGTATATTTATAATAGCTGTTTTAATGTTCTTATTAATTTGAGCATCTGTTTCTACAGATTGACTTTTCTCGTTATGTGGCATATTTTCTTGCTTCTTTGCATGCATGGTAATTTTTAATTGAATGCCAGACACTGTGAAATTTACAGGGTTGAATGCTAGATATATGTATATACACTTTGTGTTCCTGTGAACAGTGCTAAACTGTGTTCTGTGATACAGTTGAGCTATTTGGAAACTATTTGCAAACAGTTTGATCCCTTTGGGTGTTGCTTTGAAGCCTGTTGGGCAGGACCAGAGTAGCATGTGGTTGAGAGCAACTTGGGCCCACTAATGAACCAATATATACCCTTCGCGGGGTGCTCAAACCAAACAGCTTTCTCAATTCTGGCTGTTTGGACCATGACCTATTCCCAGACCTGGGTGAGCACCAGGAATTTTTCTGCTGGCTCCTTTTGGGTGCTTCTTTCCCGGTCTTGGTAGCTTCCTCTCACACTGGTACCAAACAGAACTCAGCTGAGGGACCATGTGGAACCCACCATGCATCTCAGGAGCTCTGTGCAGATATCCTTATGCTGGTACTCAGTCCTGAGAACTCTAGATGCCCCAGTTTCCCCAAAGTCCCTACTCTGTCTCAATTCGGGGAGACTGCCAGGCTTTGTCTGGGTTCCTCCTGATGCTATTGTAGCCTGGAAACTCTCAAGGCAGCAACCCACAAACAAGAATCACCTCATTTGTTTCCCTTCTCTCAGGGATCAGTGTCTTGTGCTGCCTATGGTTCAAGAGCTGACAACTGTTTCACATTTTTTGTTTGTTTTGTTGTTATTATATAAAGTGGGAGGACAAATCCAGATCCTGTTATACCATTAAGCTATATTTTAAGGACAATTTAGAAAATCTGAGACATAGGATTTCTCTGGTAGTCCAGCGGCTAAAACTGAACTCCCAATGCAGGGGACCCAGGTTCAATCCCTGGTCGGGAAACTAGATTCCACATGCTATAACTAAGAACTGGTGCAGTCAAATAAATAAATAAATAAATAAATATTCTTTTAAAAGGTCACATAATTAGGCTTTACTATTCAGTGAGACAGAAATTTTGCCTTCACCCTTAATTTTCTTATAGCAAACTTAAGTGGCAAAAAATGAAAGCACTTAGGACCTACTATTGTTGTTTAGTTGCTCAGTGGTATCTGACTCTTTGCAAACCCATGTACTATAGCCCTCCAGGCCCCTAAGCCCATGGGATTTCCCATGCAAGAATACTGGAGTGGGCTGCCATTTCCTTCTCCAAGAGATTTTCCTGACCCAGCAATCAAGCATGAGTTTCCAGTACTGAGAGGCGGGTTCTTTACCACTGAGCCACCTGGGAAGCCCAGGAACTACTATGAGCCCTATGTTATAACAACAGGATAACCTAGGCTTCATCAGTATGTGGACCAAGAACTTCCAGATGTGCAAGTTGGATTTAGAAAAGGCAGAAGAACCAGAGTTCAAACTGCCAACATCCACTAGACCATAGGAAAGGTAAGAGAATTCCAGAAAAACATCTACTTCTGCTTTATTGACTGCTAAAGTCTTTGCCTGTGTGGATCACAACAAACTGTGGAAAATTCTTAAAGAGAATGGAAAACCAGACCACCTCATCTGCCTCCTGAGAAATCTGTATAGAGGTCAAGAAGTAACAGTTAGAACCGGATATGGAACAACGGACTGGTTCCAACTTGGAAAAGGAGTATATCAGGGTTGTATATAGTCATCCTGCTTATTTAACTTATATGCAGAATACATCATGTGAAATGCTGCACTGAATGAAGTACAGCTGGAATCCAGATTGCAGGGAGAAATATCAATAATCTCAGACAGGCAGATGATACCACCCTTATGGCAGAAAGCAAAGAGGAACTAAAGGGCTTCTTGATGAAGGTAAAAAGATAGTGAAAAAGCTGGCTTAAAACTCAACATTTACAAAATTAAGATCATGGCATCTGGTCCCATCACTTCATGGCAAATAGATGGGGAAACAATGGAAATAGTGACAGACTTTATTTTCTTGGGTTCCAAAATCACTGCTGATGGTGACTGCAGCCGTGAAATTAAGATGCTTGCTCCCTGGAAGAAAAGCTATGACAAACCTAGACAGCACTTTAAAAAGCAGAGACATTACTTTGCCAACAAAGGTCCATCTAGTCAAAGCTATGGTTTTTCCAGTAGTCATGTATGGATGTGAGAGTTGGACTATAAAGAAAGCTGAGCACCAAAGAACTGATGCTTTAAAAAAAAAAAAAAAAAGAACTGATGCTTTTGAACTGTGGTATTGGAGAAGACTCTTGAGAGTCCCTTGGACGGCAAGGAGACCAAAGCAGTCGCTAGTAAAGGAAATCAGTCTTGAATGTTCATTGAAAGGACTGATGCTGAAGCTACAGCTCCAATACTTTGGCCATCTGATGAGAAGAACTGAATCATTGGAAAAGTCTCTGACGATGGGAAAGACTGAAGGCAGGAAGAGAAGGGGACAACAGAGGACAAAACAGTTGGATGGCATCACTGACTTGATGAACACGAGTTTGAGCAAACTCCGGGAGTTGGTGAAGGACAGGGAGGCCTGGTGTGCTGCAGTCCATGGGGTCGCAAAGAGTCAGACACGACTGAGCCACTGAACAACCCTGCTGCCCAGGATGGAGGAGGAAGGGTAATTTTCTTTTTTTAAGCATTGATATTTAAAAGTTGCTATTTACTTTCTTTTTTTATTAAATATGAACATTCCAAAAATTATTTACAGAAAAAAAGTGAAATTTTGCAACCCTAACATAAAGTCGTATCTAACAAGTCTAAAATTCATTTTTCTGTGCAGCAAAAGTCAACTATAAAAAAGTCACTTCTTTCAGCTTGAAATTTTTTCTTAAAAAAAGATAAAGCACTGTAACTTATCTAAAGGGCAATCATGGTGACTGGTAGCATGTGGCAATTAAAAAAAAAGAAAAAACTATGGATACTGCTTTTTATCACCACCTACCACAGTTGTCATCCAAAATTCTAAAAGCTGACATTTAACTTGGCCTGGCAAAGAAACCTGGTTTTTTAATGACCTAATGCTAAATCAAACCATGTTTTTTCCCTTATATAGTAATAATTTGTAGGCAAAACACAGCAGGTTTAACACTTCCCTCGTTAGAAAATGCTGCCCATTTCACTCAACTTTAAAATTCTATAGGCATTCTTGTCTTTTTGCTATTCATTCCTCAACCCCCCAAACAATAACCACCACCCTAACAGCAGCCCAAATAATAATTACAGTGAAAAAGCAAATGCTAAGACTATGTCATTGGAGTAGTTATTTAATCTCTCCAAGCCTCAGTTTCCACTTTTTCGAAATGGGGATAAAAGTACAACCCACAGAATTTAATGAAATAAAGCAAGTCTAGTGCCACAGTCTAAACTCTATGCTGAGAAGGTCCAGGACACTTCAGCAAACTCCCAGGAGAGATGAAGGATATTTTAAATGGAAGGAAACACGGAAATACTCACTACATGCTAAGAACTGCCCAAACTATTACACTAGGGTGGTTTAGAGTTTTTAACATTTGATTGCAGTACATTCCTTTATGACATCATATCTTTGGGCAGCTGGGTTTTCAGTGGTTTCTCTGACTAAAAAACAAAACAAAACAAAACACTTCCACTCCAAAGTCAATGCGGAACAGGCAGTGAGGGTGGTGCTGTTCAGTTCAATCTGGTGCCAAGGTTTGAAAAGCTGTTCAGTGCTTAGCAGGCACCCCAAACTTTGAGTAAATAATTGTGGTTATTTACGAACAAAGTAAATTATTTTCAATTTCTTGGCATCATTTTTTCCAAACAGCTACTAAAGTTGTTGGGATGTAAATGTTTATTATTTGGACCTAACTACTTAATGAACATAACAGTGACTTAAGGGTGCTGTTAAAAACTTAATGAGACCCCAAGATGCCATGAGACAAGAGAGTTTAGGCACCTCTGGCTTAATGTTGGACTAGCAGAGTAACTTTCAGTAAATGGCAATTATGACTCCTTCACAGTATGCAGTTTCACTTCACGTTCTGTGACAGAGATCTGGAGAATACTGTCCTAAAGTTTTATGGCTCATGTTTCCATGATAAGACAAAAGAGAGGGAAAAAAAATGAGGTAGACAAAAAGCTTAGACTAACAGCCTGGGGTAAAACTATGTCCAGAGTTAAGGCCTGAAAATAATCTTGCCACTAGGCAGATAAAAGCAATTAATCCTTCCTACCACATCAGCATGTGATACCAAAGAACAGAAGCTCTCCTTTTAAGAGTCAGGAATTTATATCAACAATTTACATCCCCATCTTTTAAACAGGTGATTCATAAATTCTATTTTGAGCATCATCCTCCATTTCCTCTGGGCTGACCTTCTCTTTACTCCATCTTCTATTTAGGATACAATTATAAAGCAAATTATTTCCCTTTACAGAAACATGAGATGGGCTGAAAAACAACAAGATAGCCTGTGCATTTTATGCATCTGTCTGTCTGACTGGCTCCTTGTCCTTCCCTCGTGATGGTCTTTTCATGTGTCTAACCGTATAAAGAGGAGAAAAACTGAACTCCACACAAAACTGACAGATGTCTTCTTTTATCTCTTACTACATTACATTAGTTCCAAGAAGAAATATGTAGTGTTATAACTTGTTAACCATCACACTTGCTGCTTATGCTGTTTCAGCACAGTATACTAGTCACAGCTGATACCCTGGGTCACTGCTCCACAGACACCAAATTTTCAGTTCAACTGAATATTTTTCTGAACTGGTAATTTTAAAAAACGACTAACACTAAAAATGAGCATGCTACTAAAAAGCATATTAACTATTATCTAAGAATGTTTCAGAAGGTTGTTAAATACATGCAATGAAAGAAATAACAAAATGTTTTTCTACCTAAATAGAAAAGTAATTTTAAAACAAACTGTTAATCGTACTTATGAAGTTATAAACAACATTCATCACAGATTTTAACTGGCATTTCAGAAAAACCTTAATGATGTGGTTAATAGTTAATGCTAATAGTTAAAACTTCCAACAGAATTTTTCAGTAACAAATCCAAACAACATGTTAATATATGTGTTTTAAATCAGCAATTTGGTCAACCAGCAGTTCTTTAAAAGATACAGAATCAATTTTATACGAAAAGGTACAACACTTTCAACACAGAATACTATAATATAGTTTAGGTAAGTCTTCCCCCATGCCACTTATTTAATAATCATTTATTCTGCAATACAGGTAAGATACTGAACTAAACACTAGGGATACAAACATTACAATGAGATCTGGGCCTTTCCCTCAAGGAGTGCAGCATTGAGACACAGAAACTTCAAGTTTCCCATTCTGTGATGTTCCCGTAGACTGAAAGTGCTACGGGAACATCGGCACTTGGTTCAGGCTGAGTTCTAAGAAAATTCATTACTGACGCCATGTACGTGTGTGTGCTCAGTTGTGTCCAACTCTTTGCGACCCCATGGACTGTAGCCCACCATGGGATTTTCCAGGCAAGAGTACTGGAGTGGGGTGCCATTCTGACCCCACAGTAGACAACGACAGCGTTAAAATTCTGGAAACATGGTCATTTTTGGATAAAATCTGCAAGCCAGAAAAGTTATGCCATAATCTATCATAAGAAAGCCTACATAAACCATGCTCAGAAACAGTCATCGCAATCTAATTATATCAGAACCTCTGGCTGGAGCCCAGGCATCACTATTTGTAAATTGTAATGTGCATCCAGAGCTGAAAGACACTGGTTCACTGACTGATTAAGTCGTAGTATCAGGACTGATTTAACATTTTTATCAACATGAAGACAGGACTGGACTGATTAGTGGATACCCAGGCCCTAAGAGGATCCAGGAACTGATTTTCACTCGCACCCTATTTTTTAACGTATGCCAGTAATTGGAAAGACGACATTTCATGGTGGGTATCTCATGGCACTTCTGGCCTATGCCAAGAAAAGTAAGTGACTAATCTTTAACGATATGTATGGCCTAAGATGTCTAACTGTTTAAACTTTAGAGCTGGACAACTGGAGCCAATAGAAGTCATAAACTTTGGGTACCAGAAGGCTGAGTCCTGCTAGGATCACTTCCACCACTGTATACAAGCATACAGAGAGCAATGAAGGCAGCACAAAAAAAGCATTCACCTTGTGATAAAGACTAAAGTTCACAAGATTCAGGGAAGGAAGACACAAGAATAAGAAGGAGGGGGTGGGTGGGGCAGATTCTTCTGGAAGGAAGAAGACTCCTGAAGCTGGAACTGACTGGCTTTGACTGGAAAGATAGAAAAAAGCATTCCATCATTCCAGGAAGAAAGGATGACGAGGGCTGGAAAAAGAACAATACTTTGGGAGGGTGCTAAGGTAACACCAGTCTCCCTTAAAGGAGGTCAACAGTGAATTATGGGGTGGGGCCAAATGATGGAAGGCCTCAATTGACAGGCTGAGGAGTTTGAACTTACTCTTACTGAAAAATGGGGTAACATTTTGGTTAAATATCAAAAATGATTTTAGAAGATTCTTCTGGTAGATTAACATGCAAGATGCACTGAAATTCAAAGGGCTAAGAAAGATGAAGATAAATAGAACAAGTCAGTATTTTCCCAGCACAATTCCCTGGGTACATTTTTTTTTTTGTATTCAAAAAAAAGTGAAGGTTTTAAAAATGAACATTCTACAGCACAGTACACATCTTGGTAGCATTCAGACTAGAATGTCAATTTTACAAGTCAAATGATTTATAAAAAGGTCTGTTAGCTCTTAAATATTAATATTTTAAATATTAAATTTTACAATAGAAAAGCTAATGACATACTCAGAAAATTAAATATCCATTTATGTGAGCTCTATAGAGAGAGGCAACATTCAAAGTTTTCTTCTCCTGAAAACCATTACTTATATATACAGTCTAAAGCTAATGAAAATAGAGTTAATAAGTAGTAAAGACAATGTTTTTAATATTCTTTTTCTTAATATGAACGCTAACTTAAAAAATGGGCTTCCTGGATGACGCAGTGGTAAAGAATAAGCCTGCCAATGCAGGAGACACAAGACATGCAGGTTTAATTCCTGGGTGGGGAAGATCCCCTGGAGTAGAAAATGGCAACCCACTCTAGTATTTTTGCCTGGAGAATTACAAGGACAGAAGAGCCTGGGGTGCTCTAGTCCAAGGGGTCACAAAGAGTCATTCACAACTGAGCACACTGCCAGCAATGCCAAAATGGATAGCTGGGGAGTTAACTTTTTTTTTTAAACCATTATTTGGCATAAAAGAGGACTGCTGGAGGTTTGGAATTAAGATTATCCTTAGGCTTCCTGACCTATAGGTAATAAATACTTTGCAGCCAGAAATTCCACTTCCTAGTATTACTAACAATCACCATTAAAGAAACATTTAGAATTTAGACAAATTAGGAAACCACCAAAACACAAGCAGCTGAAAAGTGTTTCATATGCTAAGACAAACCTTTTCCCCATAGACAGTCTTTGATCTAGATAGAATTCATCAGTATGAGATTTGTAGTACAAAGAAACATACTTTGCAAATTAACACTGTAGCAAGCAACAGTTTGGTTGATTTAAGTATAAATAACAATGTAAACGAACTAAGTCCTGACTGATTGTAACACATGCTACTAATTGTTTCTTAGAAAACATATAACCTCTTCCTGTTCACTAAAACCATGTTACTGTATTTACCAAAAAATACGTATTTCTTATACTTTGTTCTTTGCTTAAGATTTTCCATTATGTCACTATGTCCACAATCAGGGTAAAATTTTATTATTTTTGAGTATTAAGATCAGGTTTAACTGATCATAATATTCTGCATGTTAATATTCTGTATATAAATATTACAGTCTTCAGCCTTTCCCTACCAAATCTGGAGAAACTTTAATGCTCATGGGTTTATAGTTGTAAGTATGACTTTCAAATGTTATTTTTAACTTTTAAAAATATGACCAATATCCAAATTGATCCTACATAGCAAAAACATAATATAGAACAAGTAGTTATCACAAGAAAGCCTCTAACAATAATCACATTTGAAATAATCCCAAACTGAAGTTACCTGTCAAAATCTTATACTAAAAAATGTAATATTCAAATTAATATTTATATTTTTAATCTCATCCATCTGCCCACAAAATAACCCAAACCTTACTAATCTATTATTTTTCCTGTGCTGCAGTAGTCCTTTTCTTTAAAATAAACTATCTTAACCAATATGAAATCAAGCACCTACCTTACATGAAAATTTAAAGGTTGTTTAAAATTTTCTTAATGAAAATATAAGAGCCTCATCATAATATATTCCAAAAATATTAAACAAATATCAGGTATAAGAAATTCTGTTCATTCTGCAAAAATGTCAAGCAAGCTGTTTTACAAGTTTACATGATATGCTATACATTGCAACTGTATTTTTTTGGAAAGAAAGATTTACTTTTAGAAGCAGCAGCAGAACCCAAGAAAGCAAAAATCTGTACCCAAACTGGCATCTCTCCCCACCCTCATCAAAAACCTGCAGCAGGCAAAGAAAACTTTGAAAAACAATAAGGTCTGGTTAAAAGGAAATAAAAGCATGACCTGTGAGGTGAAATACAATGAGGGGGTTATCAGAATCTTCTTTTGAAAAAAAGAAAAAAAAAAAAAAAAGGTTGAATCTGAATTATTGCAAGCAAACAGATCCTGATCAGCTGGGTTGAGAGAGAAGACTTACAGAGCACCGCTACAGCCCCAGACTCGAACATGAGACATTCTTCCTTATGCCTGGTTTCCACTATGAGGCTGAAAGGTGGGGGATCCAATTTGTGATAGATCCGAAATCCTTTGCTGAACGCCATTCTCCTTTCTTCGGAGGCAGCCCTGTGAAAATCAAGCAAAGCAAATAAAGCTAATGTTTCCTTCTGCAGCAAGGACTGCAAGCCATCCCGAAGTCCTCCCCTGCTAGGTTTTGATGGGGGGGGGGGTGGGGTGGAGCGGAGGGGGTGCGGAGAGAGCTCAGGGACAGAATGGTTTATTCCAAAAGATAAGTCGTCACTTAATTTTTTACCGAAAAGCAAGAGGGAAAGCGGTCTCACAGCAAGGCAAGACAGGGTTCTCATATCACTCCAAGTTCCAAGAACGGTTTGGTTAAGATGAGTTTCCCCTTTCTGTTTACCAAAAAGGAAAAAAAAATGAGTCTATTTTCGCTCGGGAGTGGTTTATCAGCTTTCTGCTTCGGGATTTCTCACTGCCGTTTGAAAGGGAAAACGATTCGGAAACTTCAAACCGATCCCCTGGGCTGGGGGGCGCGGGGGAGGAGACGAAGGTGGGGAGGAGACGAAGGTGGGAAGGAAGGTGAACAGGGCTGATTCAAAGCTCCTTAGGAGTGAGAGAAGGGAAAGGATTATCCGACACCACAGGAGCTCCCGGGGCGGGGAGCGGCGGTGAAGAGAAGCCGCACAAGCCCAAGCCCGGGGCACCGCCGCTGACGGGTCCGGGGGCCGGTAAATATCAATGGCCACCCGGGGTGGGGAGAAGAGTGACGACTCGGGACTGGACCGGGGCTCCTCGGGGGGTCCCGGGCCGTCGACAGCCCGGAAAGCGGCTCCTTCTCAGGCCAGGACGCAAGCGCCTGAGCAGCCCCATCCCTCCATTAAACGCCAGAAGAGACGACCCGGCGCTCAGACGGACTTGCTGCCTTTCCCGCGGGCAGGCGCGCTGACAGCCGCTGTCACCTCAGTCATCCCTCCGCCCGGCGCGGCGCCCCGCATAAACCCGGCGGTCCCCCACCCACCCTGCCTGCCCTCCCGTACCCGGGCTGCCGGCGGTGGCCGCTCACCGCTGCCGCTCGGGCTGCGGAGGCGGAGACTGCTCCGGGAAGCGCCGGCCCGCGAGCCCCGCAGCGGGTGGGTCTGGCCGCAGCCGCTCCCCGCCCCCCCACAGGCCGGCTGTCTCACCTCTTCCTCCGGCTCCTCCTCCTCCTTCCGCGGCCGCCGCCGCCGCAACCGTCACTTCCGCTCCGGCGCGTCCATCTCTTCCGCATTGCGCCGCGGCCGAGGGGCGGAAGGCCCGCCCCTTTAGCGGGGAAGGGGCGGGGTGTCGTGGGAGGTCCCGCCCCACTCCCTGACTGCCCCCGCGGGTCGCTTAGCCGTGAGCTGCCCGCCGCCTCCGCGCGCAGCGACCTTCGCTTCGGGCGGCGTGTTTCCCCAGGCGGCGGCTGCAGGTCCCACCGCTGAGGATGCCGGGAGAGCGAGGATGCGGCCTCCCCCGCCTGCCCTCGCTTGGTCTCCTCAGAGCTTACCGACCCTCCCCTGGGGTGCCGGGGAGGGACTCTGAGGAAAAACTTCGGGGGCTTGCCCCAGTAGGGTGTCAGGACCACCCCGCGCCTCCCGCACCGGCCTAACGGGCTCGGGGTTAGGCCTGGGGACGGCAGCACGCCGGCCAAGCGGGCAGCGCCTGAAGAGCTGTCCATGGTGTCTCACGGCGTCTGGGTAGGTAGCAGAAGAGCTGGTTGCCCGCTTTGGAACAGCTGTTTGCTGCAGTTTTCTTGTGTATTCTGGAGCTCTCAGGAGCACCGTAAAAGAGTTGTCTGCTGTCTGAAATCACAAGCCAGGATCTCGAGACTTCCACACGGCCGTACTGAGGCCCAGGCAGTAGCTCTGGGTCGTCACCCGATGGCGAATAGCTCTCGCCAACCGTGTAATTTCACAGCTCAGGGCATCTTATCATTTCACCCTATCCTCATTTTTCAACAAAGCATGCTTCCTGGATAACATCAGTTTGCCCTATGGACTTCTCAGTCCATTTCCACTTAATAGACCTAAACTTGGGAATGAAGTCAAAACCCACAGGGTCAAAAGGAATTGGAATAAACTCAAAAGAACTCCGCACCTCGGGAAATCATTTCCTCTTGCTTTCCTCTTTCTTTGCCCCTTCCCCTTCTTGTTTTTATTAACAACAAAAGCAGAATTTAAATTTAGTGTATTGCACAAGATCATTTTCTCCTCCAGGCCCTGTCATGTGACTTAACATTTTTTCATCCATTTTAAAGAAGCTGAAACCATCCAGGTTTCAGGATACCAAAGTAGCTATAAATCATAAGCAAAGAAACCACTTCTTTTATGGAAGGAAATATGCAAAGACACTTGGGTTTAGTTTGAGGACCGGAGGGGATTTCTCTCATTTAGTACCATCTCCTTAGAAAAACTGTTTTTGCTCTTTGTAGTGCTTTCTAACTGGAGAAGGCAATGGCACCCCACTCCAGTACTCTTGCCTGGAAAATCCCATGGACAGAGGAGCCTGGTAGGCTGCAGTCCATGGGGTCGCTAAGAGTCGGACACGACTGAGCGACTTCCCTTTCACTTTTCACTTTCATGCATTGGAGAAGGAAATGGCAACCCACTCCAGTGTTCTTGCCTGGAGAATCCCAGGGACGAGGGAGCCTGGTGGGCTGCTGTCTATGGGGTCATACAGAGTCGGACACGACTGAAGCGACTTAGCAGCAGCAGCAGCAGCAGCAGCAGTGCTTTCTAACAGTAGCCTCAGAACTAAACTCATTAAGACACTCTACTGGTCCATGGTTGCTTTTTTTTCCCTCTCCAGAAGAATCTATTTCTTTTATGGCCACACCCTGTGGCATGCAGGATCTTAGTTCCCTGAGATCAGGGAGTGAACTGAATGTGGCTGTTAAAACCGCAGCCAGTTTTAACCACTGAACCACGGGGGAAGTAACCAGAAGAATCCATTTCGATTGGAGGTTGCACTGGACAGAGAAAAATGAAATAGGAGTGAGTGAGAGTGGACTTTTTTCTTTTTTGCCTTTCTAGGTATATTACTCAGAGAAGGCAATGGCACCCCACTCCAGTACTCTTGCCTGGAAAATCCCTTGGATGGAGGAGCCTGGTAGGCTGCAATCCATGGGGTTGCTAAGAGTCAGACATGACTGAGTGACTTCACTTTCACTTTTCACTTTTATGCACTGGAGAAGGAAATGGCAACCCACTCCAGTGTTCTTGCCTGGAGAATCCCAGGGACGGGGGAGCCTGGTGGGCTGCTGTCTATGGGGTCGCACAGAGTCAGACATGACTGAAGCGACTTAGCAGCAGCAGCAGGTATATTACTTGTATAGCCCCAAAGGAATAGCAGATAGATAGGCACCAGAAAAACTTATGGAAGGTTATGCCTTCAGGAAATGTGTTGATGTAGTTGAGTATGATGCTGGCAAGTTGTTCTTTTTCTTTATGACAGCTGAGACCCAGAAAAGTTAACTTGTTAAAAATTACTCAGTGTGATGATAAAATTTTTTTAAAAAATTAAAAGAACAAACAAAAAAATTACTCACTTTGAAGTAGGGTTGGGACCACCAACCAAACTTGCCCACTCCATATCAGTGCTAGGTTCTTTTCAATGATCTGCCTATTCCTGATTCCTTTGGATTTCAACTAAGGACATTTAGGTCAACATTTCTTGGTTCTGGGTCTGATTTGCTGCTTTTTTCTTTAAATTAGACTGGACTCTTTTTCAAGAGTTGTCAGAAGGCCACAGCTTTACCAAATCCTTTCAAAACAGATCATTGTAGTCATGAAATAAGCACATGCTCAGGGTTTAAAAACATACTTATGTTAGTCGCTCAGTCATGTCTGACTCTGCAACTTCACGGTCTGTCCATAGAATTCTCCAGGCAAGAATACTGGAGTGGGTAGCCATTCTCCAGATCTTCCCAACCCAGGGATGGAACCCAGGTCTGCCTACATTGCAGGCAGATTCTTTAAAAACATAAGTGCCATTTTATCAGTGACTTTTAAAAACCGTCACTCCTTGTTTATCTTGTCTTTTATTTGTACTTCTGTATTACAACACTTGAAAGTAGCTGGCCAAATTGTCACCAAATTTGAAGTTTGGAATGGGCTGACTTTAAAATACAGGTTAAATGGCATATACAAACTTCTCAGTGAAGTCCTAAGGGCCTAGGGAGATGGGCTGACAAAATCTTGACCCTTGAAAATGAACAGCGAGGCCTGTGGTTGAATGAAAAATACTACCTCCTAAAGATATCCACATCCCCCAGAACATGTGAATATTAATTTATGGGGAAAACAAGTCTCTGTAGATATGTTTGTGTTAAGGATTTTGAAGTTACTTTGGATTATCTGGGTATTCCCTAAATGCAATCACAAATGTCCTTATAAGACAGCAGAGGGAGACTTGACACACATACATGCATACACTTACACACACAGAGACAGTATGAAGACAGAGGTAGCAACTGCAGCAATGTGGCCACTAGCCAAGGGATGTCAGCGGCCACCAGAAGGCAGGGAAGATTCTTCCCTGGAGTCTTAGAAGGGAGCACGGTTCTGCAAATATCTTCATTTCAAGCCTCTGGATGCCAGGACTGTGAGGAAATGAATTTCTGCTGTTTTAAACTACACTGTTTGTGGTAATTTGTTACAGCAGCCACAGACAGCTATATAAGACAATGTAACTTTCCATCAGGAGAGAAACTGAGATCAGTAAAACAACCCGATAGATGTTTAAGACAGCTCCCATAGCTTCGATGAATTGAAGGCAAACACTATGATTTTTAGGGATTTCCCTGGTGGTCCAGTGGTTAAGAATCTGCATTTCCAGTGCAGGGGGCATGGGTTCCATCCCTTGTCAGGGCACTAAGATCCCACATGCCAAAAAAAAAAAAAACAAAACCCAACGTGATTTTTAAATGTTGGGTTTTGACCAAATTATTCTCCCATGGACAATTCCCTATATCAGGTTGAAATATACATTTGTTGTTTCTTTAGAAATGATTGATTACCCCAATAACATAAAAAATATACCATATGCTACAAGCTATGAATTTTGACATATCTACCACGTATATTAATAGTAGCCTACTTTTCCTGGATTTCCTTATCAAAAATGCTAGAAAGCATTTGGTAAATTTGCGGAATGTTAACAACCCGATTCTGTTATCTTTAATAGCTTCTTTCAGGTTACAGAGACAGATACAGATCTTCATATCAAGATCTGCAAAGATCCATTAGAAAGGCATGGATGACTCCTTGTAAAAGAGAAAACAATGGTCTTGAAGAGCAACACAATGGTAAGTTACAAATAGCATTAGCTATTTGCTTTGAACAAGTTCATAGTAATCAGTGAAGGATAAGATTTTAAATTGGAAAAACAGAAATTTTGTCAGTTAAAAATATATAAGTTTGAGAGCAGAATCATTGAGAATAAAATCAAAAACATCAAAGACTGAAAAACTGTTCACACATACCAGAGTTAAGGATATTGCAACTGGAGCATACAGGGAACTTGTATGTGACAAACAGGCAACTTGTGACACTTGTTTTCATTCATAAAAAAGAGACCCACACAAGGGAGCTCAGTGGTTTGTGTTAATGATATACAAGGATTCTTGTGGAAATCAAAGGACCAGAGCCATAACAGGACTTGGCCTTCCCAAGATCAGAGTGGTAGGATGTTCATTGTTCAGTCTGGCTCTTGGTCCCTACACAGCAAGCACTGTGGAATTTCAACATCTAAAGGTACAGGTAAAAGGTAAGCTTTCATGGTCAAACTGCTTTTGTGAAGTAGCTTAAAATGGTTTCTACAGGATTTGTCAAATCTTTTATCCTTTATCATGTATTTTGAATTATCAAGCATGGGGAATAAGGTACATTTTCCTAAATATCTTTTTAAAATTTACTTTATTAAGTTGATCTACAATGTTGTATTAATTTCTGCTGTACAGCAAAGTGATTGTTATATGTACATTTTTTACATATTTTTTCCATTATGGTTTATCATATCATATTGAATATATTAATAGTTTCCTGTGCTATATAGTTGGAGAAGGCAATGCACCCCACTCCAGTACTCTTGCCTGGAAAATCCCATGGACGGAGGAGCCTGGTAGGCTGCAGTCCATGGGGTCTCGAAGAGTCGGACACGACTGAGCGACTTCACTTTCACTTTTCACTTTCATGCATTGGAGAAGGAAATGGCAACCCACTCCAGTGTTCTTGCCTGGAGAATCCCAGGGATGAGGGAGCCTGGTGGGCTGCCGTCTATGGGGTCGCACGGAGTCGGACACGACTAAAGCGACTTAGCAGCAGCAGTGCTATATAGTAGGACCTTTTCTTTATCCATTCTGTGTGTTAAGTTGCTTCAGTCATGTCCAACTCTTTGCAACCCCATGGACTATATGTAGCTCACCAGGCTGAGCTAGTCCATGGGATGGATTCTCCAGGCATGAGTACTGGAGTGGGTTGCCATGCCCTACTGCAGGGGAGCTTTCCTGACCCAGGAATTGAATCCACATCTCTCTAAGTCTCCTGCATTGGCAGGCAGGGTCTTTACCACTAGTGTCACCTGGGAAGCCAATATATATAGCAGGACCTTGTTCTTTATCCATTATAAAGAATGGATTTTTACAACTGCTAATCCTAAACTCTCAACCCAACCCCACCAAACCATGGGACCACAAGTCTGTTCTCTGTGACTCTGTTTCTGTTTCATAGCTAAGTTCATTTGTGCCATATTTCAGATTCCACATATAAGTGATATCATTTGGTCAGTATTTGTCTTTCTTTCTGACTTTGTTGTTGTTCAGTCACTAAGTCATGTCTGACTCTATGAACTACAGCACACCAGGCTGTCCTTCACTATCTCCTAGAGTTTGCTCAAACTTAAGTCCACTGAGTCAGTAATGCCATCCAACCATCTCATCCTCTGTTGCCCTCTTCTCCATTTGCCTTCAATTTTTCCCAGCATCAAGGTCTTTTCCAAAGAGTCTGCTCTTCACATCAGGTGGCCAAAGTATTGGAACTTCAGCTTCAGCATCAGTTCTTCCAATGAATATTCAGGGTTGATTTCCTTTAGGATTGACTAGTTTGATCTCCTTGCAGTCCAAGGGACTTTCTGACTTCACTGCTATGAATATTGGGGTGCATATCTTTTTGAATTTCAGTTTTGTCCCTATGTGCCCAGGAATGGGATTGCTGGATCAAATGACAACTCTCTTTTTAGTTTTTTAAGGAAACTCCATACTGTTCTCCACAGTGCTGCACCAATTTGCATTCCCACCAACAGTGTAGAAGGGTTCCCTTTCTTCCACACTTTCTCCAGCATGTTACGTGTAGATTTTTAAAATGATGGCCATTCTGACCAGTGTGAATTGGTACCTCACTGTAGTTTTTATTTGCATTTCTCTAATAGTGACATTAAGCATCTATTCATGTGCCTGTTGGCCATCTGCATGTCTTCTTTGGAGGAATGTCTATTTAGTTCTTTTGCCCATTTTTTGATTGGGTTTTTGTTTACGTATTTTGGAAATTAAGCCCTTGTCAGTCATATCATTTGCAAATATCCCAATTTGTAGGTGTCTTTTTCTTTTATGGTTTCCTTTGCTGTATGAAAGTGAAAGTGAAGTCGCTCAGTCGTGTCCGACTCTTAGCGACCCCATGGACCACAGCCTACCAGGCTCCTCCATCCATGGGATTTTCCAGGCAACAGTACTGGAGTGGGGTGCCATTGCCTTCTCCCCCTTTGCTGTATAAAAACTTGTAAATTTGATTAGGTCCCATTTATTTTTGCTTTTATTTCTATTACCTTGGGAGACTGACCTAAGAAACCACTGGTATGAATTGTGGTAGAAGATGTTTTGCCTACATTCCCTTCTAGGAATTTTATGGTGTCATATCTTATATTTAGGTCTCATTTTCCTGAACATCGTTTAAAGTAACAGCCCCTGAACTGGTGAACCACAGTATACATTCTGAGAAACGCTTTGCTAGGCATTTTCCTCGTACTGGATGAGTCTAACCTCTGAGCCTCTGTGAGAGTTAGGGGTGATGGGGTTGGGAGGAAGCCAGTACAATAACTGGGGCTCAGAGGTCCAGAAGCAGGCCAGTGACCAGTCAACATTGTGTATCAATACTGATTCCATGTAACAATTTTTAGCCTGTCTGCCTTTGCTGAGCAATCTGCAGTCTCTTAGAAACTATGAACCCAATGCCCAGAGACAGTTCTTATTTTCATTTACTTGAAACAACAAAGTGTTGTTTGTCATAATCAAGGAATGGCAACACTCTGTTTACTACATGGATATTTTAGTGTTAGAAATGAGAAGAGTCATTGTAACCATAAAAAAACACAATGTAGCAACTGACATTTTCATATTGTATCTTGCAGCTCTAAAACATATGACTATTTTTAGGAGGATGTCATAATTTCAAGGGAAATTCTCATTTAAAACAAAATTAGGCATTTGTCCAAATGCCCTGAACTATACGTGTTTATAGAGGGTAAAACATTTATAATAAATCATACCCCACAAACCTATCTTTAAAACAACCAGGGAACTCTGTATTTTAGTATATTCTCATGAGGAAGTCACTTAAGATTCCTGAAAATTCTGGGCCAGTTCTGGGTGATGAGGTCATCACTGCAGACAACTCTGGTTCAAGTCAACTGCAGCCTTGTGAGAGATGACATGGATCATACCTGTTTTCCTGAAACTAGGAAGCTGGTATGTTCAACGTGAAAGCATGCTCCTTTACATCTCCAAAGAGTGGCTGTGCTCCTCAAGAACTGTCCTCTACCCCTTACTGAGCTGGTAGAGACACAAAGGCAGGCCAGCTCCTGGAAACACAAAACTCCTCAGGACAATGACTTTGTACTGAGGAATCCGTCAGCCTTGCTCAAACTTCCTGAGGACTCCACTGATGTCTGACACCTTCCTTAATTCCTTCCCACTCACCCTCAGAGGTCACACTTGCTCACAATCTCTTGGCTCTAAAGCTCTCTCAGCCTCCTCCCGCTCCCTTCTCCTTCATTCCCATCATCATTTCCACCCCTCAAATCTCTTGTATATCCAATGCCATCTCAGGGACTACTCCCCAGAGGACCTGAACTAACACACTGGGGGACTTACCCTCCCCCTCCTTTCTTTGGCCAAGGGTTGCTCCCAGAGGTGGTGGACCCTCTAGCCTGTAGCACAGGCTGAGAAAGGCCTCCGGCAGAGCTGCAGGTGTTTGCACCATGACATCAATAAGGATGTGGCTCACCAGCATCATCTGGTACACAACGGTAGTTATCGGTCTTTATGACTGTGGTTTATAGTATCTCAATAACTTTCCTTTTCGAAAACCCTCCTCATCTATTTTGCAAGTATTTTGGAAGACTGCGCCAAAAGAAAAAACTGAAAAGACAAAAACCTCAAGCTTTATTAAAATGTCACCCTCTTTTAAACATTTGACAATTTCCTTCCTAAGAAAGAATGTCCTTTACCTATTTCAGGAATAAAAAACTTCTGGTTGAGATATGAGAACTACTTGTTTAACGCACAGTTCTATGCTAAATTCACCTTATACCAAACTCATTCCTGAAAGTATAAGAGCCTGATGGATTTTATAGGATGAAGAATCTGAGTTTAACTTCGAGTCCTTAAAAGCAGATATAGGAAAAGTAATCAGTCCAATAGGTTTCGAAAAACAAATTTAAGGCACAAATGATGTGCATGTCATATACATATATACATGTTTATATATTTTAGTACACTGAAGTTGAGAATAAGCCTTCTATTTTAGTTCTATTTAGTAGGCCACTGAGTTGTAACAAAATTTATTGAGAATGAATCTGTAGGGATACGCAGTGTTCCTACAATAAAGATAAAATTGACAAGAGCAATAAAGAGTGCATGACACTGTTCTAAATAGTATTTGACTTGACCAAGGCTACTCATGCTAATGATCTCACTATATTAGTCATCTGAAATGCTCTAACTAAAATTAGTCACCAGCCAAATACAACAATGGTTCTATTTAAAAATTAATTTAATGCTTGGCTAAAGCCTAATTACATATGTAACTATCCAACAGTAGTTCTTAATTTCCAAAAAGTTCCTCTTTTGAAAATCACAGAATCATTTACAACATGGTATAAATATTATAGGGCTTCCCTGGTGGTTCAGTCAGTAAAGAATCTGCCTGCAATGTGGGAGACCTGGGTTTGATCCCTGGGTTGGGAAGATCCCCTGGAGGAGGGCATGGCAATTCACTCCAGTATTTTTGCCTAGAGAATCTCCAAGGACAGAGGAGCCTGGTAGGCTACAGTCCATGGGGTCTCAAAGAGTCAGACACGACTGACCAACTAAGCACAGTACATAAATATTATAGAAGACCATGGATATTAAACTGCCTGGGTGTGGGGAATCAGCAAAATGTGTTCTTTATTGCATATATAACTCACATATGTGGGGTTTTAAATATAATGCTAGACTACTAAAATACAAATGCATGTATTTAAGCTGGTCAGGGAGTAAAATCATGAATGAGACAGGACAGTCAGCCCAAAACCATGCAGTTAGGTTGTGGGTCTATTATTTCCAGAAATGAAATGTCTGTGTTCTCTTCAGAAACCTATGTTGCATATATTATTTAGAGCTCACATTAAACGAACAGTTGACTGTAATGCTAACTCAAGGAAGAAAAGTTCACCATTCACCAATGACTAAGTCCACACTCAACTCTCAATTTTAAGGCAGCACAGCTTCAGTGACAGCAACTGCTAACCAAAAGTGATGAATAGTCACTTGCCAGCCCTTTTGTTGCAACAGTGTAGTAATTTCCCTAAGACAATTTGCTACTGACTAATTTTTCTGCTGTTAAAAGGCTTACTCTGTAGAAAAACACCACAAATTTCCAGTGTGAAAGTAACTCCATGGTGGTATAAATATACATATGCATAACTATACAATATACACTGCACCCATCCTTTACAGAGAACAATTAACTGAGAGGGTTAATTTAATTGACCATATAAAATACTTCTGTAAACAAAGTATTGGCAGGCAGTAAGGAAACCATTCATAGACTTCCTAGAAATTGAATTCCTTTCATTGTGAAGAAACTGCATTTAAGGACACAGTATTGAATATTAATAACATTCTTTGTATTAAAATCAGTCAATATTTTACAGTTTAAGAAACTTTACATATATACAAATTTTTTACACTGGGAATGGTATTAGAGCAAATAGGCTTTTTTTTAGTCTCAAAGATCTATTTTCCTTCGATCAAAGACTTAAATTCTTTCACATTGTGGTCACTTGCAACAGACATAGCATGATCCAGAGCTCGAACACTTGCAAGGAGTTTTACTATCTGTTTTATGTTTTCTCTAAAAAAGAAAAAAGGAAACAGAGATAAGCAAGTTATAGCATGTGAAAAAAATTAACCATATTAAAAAAGAAAAAACTTTCCTGTTTAGATGAGTAGCCAGAAAAAGGACTCATTTAAAAAAAAACAAAACACCCCACATCTTGTTCAGATCCATGATTTTCATTTATATCTAGAAAGGAACGAAAGCAATCTATTGCCTAACTACTTCAGAGCCCAGCCACCCATTCCTTCCAAACCCAAGTCCTAGCTCTTCCAGAATATACCAGGAACACAAATTGTATTTGTGAGTATTCATCACCAATCTATCAAGATCCAGCATAACTTCCATTTCTCTAAAATCCAATAATAAAGTATAATCTGGCTTCCTTTATCACCCAGCTACAAGTCATTCTCAGCAATCCTCAAATTTTAGCATACATCAGAATTAGCTAGAGGAGTGCTGAAACACAGACCACCAGGCCCCTCCCTCGGAATTCTGTTCAGCAGGTCTGGGGTGAGGCCTGAGAATCTGTGTCTCTAACAAAGCTCCCAGGTGATGCTGCTGCTGCTGGTCCAGGAAGTACGTTTAACATTAGTTTGAGTCAGTGTGACATTGTCAGTTGTCTCTTCTCTATATAACTGTAGTAAGCACCTTTCTGGGAAGGATTATAATTTGTAAGATGTTGTGACCCACATGGAGCCTACTTTATGTGCACTGCACACAGCAGGTATTTAAATAGTTGCTAAATTCTTTTCTGTAGAAAAGTGAATACTGTTTGTTTATATTTAAACTCCTCAAAACACTGCAACCAACACCAAAATGATATAAAACTTAACATAGAACACAAACATCCCCAAATTGGGATATAACCTTCAATATACTTGGGGTTTCAGTGGCTATTTTTTCTTGGGTTTATATCTGTAAAATGAACCTCGAAAGACCAAGATGCATGACATTCTAAGAGTCTACAGTCTCCTCAATTTTTCATGGGGGAAGGCAGAGAAAATAATGATTCATTCATTCCCCTTACAGCTGGTGCTTACTAGAAGTAAGTCTTCCTTAATATTTTCATGAATAAATAACATACTGAAAAAAGATTAAGAGTTGCAAAAGTGAAAAATACAATGCACATTTTTGGTAGGTTTATCAATATGAAGTCAATGTACAATTTAAAGTAAAATATAAACATGTCTCTACCAAAAGCATTTTAATAATACTAGACCAACAACTAAGACTCTAGATCACTGTTTCATTCAGTAATTATAAATAATTACCTTGCATTTCTTTTTTCCACATCAGAGCACCCAATACTGTTTCTGTAAATTGTATCTGCTAAGTGTACAAGGTATCGACAGAAGTTTTCTAACTGAGAAATAGTTCTTTCTCCTTTAAGATTCACGAACCACTGCTTGGGGAAACAATTAATTACCTATGGAAAAGAAAGATGTAGAACAGTTAAAACAAAAATAAAGTGTCTAAAAGCCAAGTCTAGACAACAGGTATAATGTATTTAACTGGAAGATATGCTATTGAGCTATGTATTAACTAATTACTTAGCAGGGATATTCTTTTAAACCAGATTTTCTACATAAGCTATACAAATATACTTGGATATACTCTAATTTTAAACTTTGACAGACACCCAAAGTAAAAGATAATTTCTCCAAAATTTAAGTACATTGGGGACATAAAATTGATAACTAACTGCCTCACTTTCCAGTCTTCCAAGCCCTACATGAATTGAGCTGCCCTTTTGTCAGCAGTTTTTGGTGTAATAATATGTATAGCATAAACACCAAATCGCAGCCCCTCCCCCGCAGAACGGTTCGGTCAGCAGGCATCCATGCCGACAGCGGGAGCCACACCAGCCCAGCACAGGGTGGAGAGAGCATCATGCCAGAGGGGCAGCCTAGGGCAGGCACCTAAGCAGGGCCAGCACGGCATGGCAGCAACTCAGCATGGGGAACCGAAACCTGAGCAAGGGGAAGCCTGTTCCCACTTGCGAGAAAGCGGCCAGTGGGCAGACAAGGCGCCCCACCGAAGAACCTGGGGATGCTTGCAGAAACAACGGATTCGAACTGGGCCAAGCAAGTACCAGGTGTGCCTGGAACATCGTGCCAGGAAACAAAGAAATGCTCCCCCAAATTAGAAACAAGGTCACAGAGGTCAACCTGAAGGAGCCCCTACTAATCAAGTCTAGGACAATTCTTGCCAAAGATGCAAAATGTGAATATAGCCATGAGAGAATATCAGAAAAACCCAAACTGAAGGACATTCTACAAAAAACTGGCCTATCATTTTCAGGGGTATCAAGGTATGAAGGTCAAGGAAACCTTCAAATGACAACTGAATGCAAAGGATGATCTGGAAATTTCTTTTGCCAATTTCTTTGGATATTATTGAGACAGCTGATAAAACTTGAAAAGAGCCCTAAGAATTAGGTGACAATATATAAATGTAATTTCCTAATGTTGATGTTTATACTGTAATATACAACAAAATCTATGTTTACAGGAAACAAGACACAAAAATATTTGATGGTGAGGGAGTAAGTCAGAGAATTACTCTGACATGGTACAGGTCAAAAAGCTATACTGTACTTGCAGAATTTAATTGTATTATTGTTTAAAAATTAAAAAACTATCAAAATTGTGTATATAACACATGCATATAAAGTAAACTCATGTATATAAAGTGAAACAAAATTAACTAAAATTACTTCTTAAATGAGAAAAGAAACCATTTCTTTAGTAACACTTAGAATAGTATTCATTCAACTGTTATAAAACTATCTCCAAGTTAAAACTTTTATTAGTACCTACAAAAATAAATATTGATATAGATAGATGGATAGAAGGATAAACATAGACATACAACAGCACAAATTTTTACATAAAAAATGCTAAGGGGATTTGGGACCACCTGGGAGGCAAGCTGACTGTCAACATTACAGCAAATTCAATAATCAAAGGGGTTTTCATAAATTCCTCAAATCTCTTCAAACAAAACAATTCATCTTAACGTATATGCTTTAAAAACTACAATATGTGTCATTTAACTCACATTTTGGGCTTTTTTGATGCTGTCATCTCCATATTCTGAATTCTGAAAAGCCATGAGAATGTATCTATTTAATAAACCGTCTATTGATAATTCCTGAAGAGTTTTGTTTGAGAAAATGCCATACCATTGAAGAAAATTCCCTAAGAGCTAGAAAGAAGAGAAAAATTATTTTTCCCAGTTCCAGTGAGATATAATTGACATGTAACATTGCACAAGTTTAACAATTTAAACATATAGTGATAGTTAAAATATATATTGTGAAATGATTACCACAAGTTTAGTTAACATCCCTCTCTTCACAGAGTTACACATCTTTTTTCTATTCTCTTAGCAATTTTCAAATACACAGTACACTATAGTTAATTACAGTCATCATGTTGAACTTTACATCCTGGATGTTTGTATCTTTTGATTACTTTACCCCATCTCCCCATTTAGACAGCATATTAAAAAGCAAAGACATTACTTTGCCAACAAAGGCCCATCTAGTCAAGGCTATGGTTTTTCCAGCAGTCATGTATGGATGTGAGAGTTGGACTATAAAGAAAGCTGAGCACCAAAGAATTGATGCTTTTGAACTGTGGTGTTGAAGAAGACTCTTGAGAATCCCTTGGACTGCAAGGAGATCCAACCAGTCCATCCTAAAGGAAATCAGTCCTGAATATTCAGTGGAGGAACTGATGCTGAAGCTCCAATACTTTGGCCACCTGATGCAAACAGCTGACTCATTGGAAAAGACCCTGATGCTGGGAAAGATTGACGGCAGAAGAAGGGGACAACAGAGATAAGATGGTTGAATGGCATCACCGACTCAATGGACATGAGTTTGAGTTAAACTCCAGGAGTTGGTGATGGACAGGGAGGCCTGGTGTGCTGCAGTCCATGGGGTCGCAAAGAGTCGGACTCGACTAAATGAAATGAACTGAACCCCACCTGTTGCAACCACAAATCAGATCTCTGTTACTACAAGTTTGTTTTTTTGAGAAGGGAAGAAAAGTACTGAGAGGCAATGTAAAGCGATTAAATTAAGTACATACAAAGTAAATTACTTACACACTAAAACACCTTATGAAATACCATGGACCATGTCTTGCCCAAGCACTAAGAAGCAGTTTTGAAGGGCCTGAATATTTCCTAGAATGACTGAGATGTACTAAACTTTAAATAGCCACACAGAGTTAGTAGTTACTGTAGTGGACAATGCAGGTAAGAACAGTTTCCATCATAACAAGTACTGGCAGAGAAGTGATTATTCTTAGATAAATGTCCGCCCTTGAAAATCATGAAAAACGTCATAGTCCTATGACTATGCCAAAAGATGGAAATTTTCTTTCCGACTACCATATTGCATGCTTCCCTGGTGGCTCATTGGCAAAGAATCCACCTGTAATGCGGGAGACTTGGGTTCAATCCCTGGATTAGGAAAATCCCCTGGAGAAGGAAATGGAAACCCACTCCAGTATTCTTGCCTGGAAAATCCCATGGACAGAGGAGCCTGGCAGGGTACAGTCCATGGGGTCGCAGAGTCAGACACCACTGAGAGACTAACCTGTAAGACTTGCATGTTTACCAGACCTCATGAACCAGGACACTGGAAGCTACTTAAGCTCAATACCCAAAAGCCCCCACGCATTCTACCATAAATACTTCTATGTTCTCAGTATCTCTCATCCTAGGAAATACAACATTATCCAACAAATCAAGCAGGCCACAGCCGACATGTCACTCCCAGCCTCTCCCTCAAGCTGTCTCACCCCGCCCCCACCCCTGCTGTCCCTTCTCTCGGTCCCCGCTGCCATGCCCCTAACGGAGGCTGCCGTCATCTCTTTATGGCTCAGGGACAGCTCTTCTCAAGCAGGGTCTGTGACAGAACTCAATCCTACAGAAAATGATCTGCGTAACTCTTTAGTTTTCCCAAGGATGGGACAAACTAATACCATTCCAGATACATACACGATAGAGGTCTGAGGGCACCAGGACCTAAGTGTTTGTTCCCAGAACCGCAGTTGAGAATAACTGCTGAAGAGTCAGACTGGCCTGAAGGAGACTCCCATCTCTACCAGTTAACAAAGGAGTAAGCCTGGGTAGGTGATTCCGCACCCCACTGTCCCATCAGTGGAGTTAAGCTCACAGGACTGTTGTGAGGATTCAAGAGAATATAATCTGAATAAAGAGTGTGGTACAGCGCTTGGAACACAGTAAATATGTGGTAAGTACTAATTCCCATTTTCATTATTACCATCTTTACCTACTTCAAACCATTATCTCCACACAGCAACTGCAATATCTAAAAAATGGCAATATTTTGCAAGTCACCTCCCTACTTAAAAACCCTTCCACGACCCATATAAGGGCAGATGATTTTCAAAAGCAAATGAATTTAATAAAAGATCATCTTTTCAACAAAGTGTGCTGGGGCAAATGAACCTGAACAACCAGGCCTCATGCCATATATAAAGATTAACTCAAAATGGATCACGGACTTAAATGTAGAGCTTAGCCATGAAATATCTAGAAGAAAGGCTAGAGAAAAACTTAGTGGCCTTGTGTTACACAAAGATTTTTCAGATGTGACATGTAAAGCACAATCCATAACAGGGTAAAGTAGTAACTGGACTTCATCAGAATGAAGAACTTCTGAGAGAATGAAGACAAGCTACAGACTCAGGGGAAAAAGTTTGCAAATCATGTATGTGAAGTATTTGTATCAAGAATACAAAACTCAAAGCTCAATAGTAAGAAAACCCAATTTTTAAAAATGGGCCAAAGATTTGCAAAGACACTTCACTAAAGAACATGAGTGTTAGTTGCTCAGTTGTGTCCAACTCTTTGCAACCCCATGGGTTGTCACCCACCAGGCTCCTCTGTCCTTGGAGTACTCCAGGCAAGAATACTGGAGTGGGTTGCTATGCCCTTCTCCAGAGGATCTTCCTGACCCAGGGATCAAACCTGGATCTCCTGCACTGCAGGCAGTTTCTTTACCATCTGAGCCACATACAGATGGTAAGTAAGCACATGAAAACATGCTCAGCATCATCAGTCATTAGGGAAACACAAACCTTAACAAGACCTGAACATACACTTGGAGAATGGCTTAAAAAATAAAAACCCTGAAAGATACTGAGGTGTGTGAGAAAGAAATAGAACACTAATACTGTTGGTTTAGAAAACAGCTTTCAGATATTTACCTAATAATCTAGATATTTATCAAACAGAAATAAAAACTTATATACCCAGAAAAACCTGTATGCTGACAGGTTTATTCATAATTACTCCAAACTGTAAACTATCTAATGGATAAAAAAATGCACCAAAAAATGGTATATCCAGAAGAATCTGAGAAAGGATATGATTCAGTATAACTGAATCACTCTACTATACAACACTGTCAAGTCAACTATATTTCAATAAAAAATTTTTAAATGCTGTATTCACCATTTGAAGACAGGAATGAACATAAAATAACACTAAATCATGAATGCATTATGTTACATGAATGCACCCAGATTCAAAAGGCTAACTAGTATATAATTCCATTCCTAAGACATTCTTACAAAGAAAACTATAAGACAATAAAAAGGTCTTAGGAATTGGGGGATTTGGGTTATAATCTTGATTAGAGGAGTCTCCTATAATGTTTCCACGTAAATTATAGCTTCTGTATCATCTGGATTGCTTATCTCTTCCCTAACTCTAGCCACCCTGGACTTCTCTCAGTTCTAGTATATCTTTCTCTCCCTCACCTCAGGGCCAACTAACAACCTAAATATCACTTCTCAGGATGGATGGGAATCTTCTATGCCCCTTGTCATATGCTCTAATACAACTCTGAATTTCTTTTTTCAAAACTCCTCCTACCTGAGGTTACTTATTTGCTCTAGTCAATTGTGCTGGGTTATAAACACCATGATGGCTCTACTTCTATCTTATTCAGTGCTATATTCCCCCAACTTAGAAGAGTACCTGGTACTCTATTTGCTGAATAAATCAACTGTGGTTTAGTAAGGCATTTTGTTGGGTAGTCTGGACCTTATTGGGACTCAGAATTCATTTTCTCCTCTGGAAACATCAAACCTATGAAGTTACTTAACCAAATATTAAAATACTTTTTGGAAATATACTGTATGAAAGTCAAACAAAACCCAAAGCTTTCAGATAGCTTGTAGACACTTACCTTAACTGAAGACCAAAACTGTCGTTGAAAAAACAAGTAAGGCCCAGAATTTTTATTTTCCAAGACACTAAGGAAAAAAAGAGAAACACATCATGATCAAAAGTTGTGCGTTAAGTTCCATCTTATTTCTAGAAGATTTCTGTTAAGTAAGAGGTGAACAAAGGAAGCAATGAATTTTTCTGATTTTCAATTGTATTCCAGAAGACAGTAATTTTAAAAGGTAATGGCTATGTATTCTGAGATAACGGAGCGCTATTTGTTTTATTCTGCTTAAGGGAAGCGGTTTCCACAATGAGCTCCTCAATCTGGGCTACACGTTTAGACTACTTAGGTAAAGTTTACATTACAAACTACGCTTAGTTTTCCCAAAATTTAAGAAGCTTTCTCTGAAAAACAATAGAGAATATTATCATCTTTAACATTTTTAGGAATAACTCACTTTTTGGGATACAAGGGCATGAATACATCATCATCTAAAGTTCTCCTCATTCTCAATAGAAGTGCTTTTAGGTATACCTGAAGAGTTAAAAATAGATCATGCGTTATAATAAGGGTTATGGTAAAAGTTTAGGAAATAAAACTAAGCCACATTCCAAAGCACCTAATTGAGTATTCAATTTTGAGTGAACAGCTCAAATTTACTTTCTCACCAAAGGTCTTTCTTCTTAGTTCACGCCTCATCAATTACCAAGTAATAAAGTCATTTAGAAATCTTCCAGCCCCTTAATCTACTATATAAAGGTTTAAAATCAGACCTGTAAGTCTGGTTCTTCTCAAAATGAGGTCAGAAAGTAAAACAATGATAAAGAGTACTTTCCTATGTCTATATTGCTTGTAAGAAAGTTCAGTGGGGGCAGCAGCAATTTAAAGTTTGGAAACTAATTATGCAATAACAACACCTGATTGTTTTACATGCTATTACATGTTTCGGGATTTAAATTATCAATTGGTACACATCCCAGTACTTTTCTGCTTTTCTTTCCCTCCCCCAAAATTAAGTTCTTTAAGGGATGTCTGATTGTGAATGGGGATGGGGCGGTGAGAAGGATGAAAACAGTATAGATAAGAAGCTATCTAGACTCTTTTAAAATTAAAAACCACTATCTCAGATTTTCTATATAAAGGACCAGATACCTCAAGTGGGATCAGATTTTCTGACTATAACCCACTCGTTTTCTCAACTTGCTCGTTTTCAAAGGGAGAGAAGATACATAAAAATTTTTAAACTTTTCATAAATAATAACTAAATTACCTGTGTATTTTTATTTTCTGCATTCACCACTGAAGGATATCCATTTATTAATTTTAAAGTAATTCCAACCATTCTTGAAGTCTGTGTTGTAGAAAAGGGGTCCCACATATTTTCAGCAATCACTATTAAGGAAAAAAAAAGGTAGAAAGTACTGAGATATAGACGTAAACTGCAGCTGACGTAACTCTGATGTCAAGCAGTTCTCCATTTAGAAATGCCAATCGTGACTCTTCCTCTAGAGCATGAGCTTCAGTTGTCTTTGTCCAATTAACCACAGAAATGTTGACAATTAGGCAAAGGTGAAGAGGAGACACAGATTCCTATTATTTTCTGCTTCTTGGTGAAAATAAAGATTGGGGATTTTTATATCCCAGGAGATTCTGTCCCAGTGTCAAGAATCTCTAACTGAACCTAAACTTTTTTCATATTTTAAACAGCTCCCTAGGTCAATGATTTCTAAACTTTTGTGAGAAATTGATGAAAGAAATGAAACTGCTCCCTGGAAAAATGCATATTGTTCCCAAAACTATGTATTCAGTTTTGTTCAGGCAGTCCTTAAGAGTCTAAAATCTCCCTACTGCCCCCAATTCCAGGCCCTCCCCAAGGTGGTCTTCAAAGTCCCAAGGTAAGAGACAGGTACCCTTTAGCCATCTCTGGGTCTGATTGTAACTTCATTATTAATAATGTAATTTCTATGAGAATATATGCTCTGATTAAAAACTCCTAACAATAGATATGAAAAACCCAATGCGTGTGAATGTTCAATTCCGTAATCTATACCTGTTAGTTTAGGAAGAATCACCTTTTCAACAATGGTAGGCAACAGTGCGACATCGACATCGTCCTTTTCTTGCTCTCGCTCTTCACAACCATAAAACAGCAAAGATTCAAACCACAGCATGTTCTCAAAGTCACGACATTTTGCCTAGAAAATATTTAAAAGGTTACCCAAACATTTAAAACAGTGGCTAGTTCTGCTTCTAGCCACAAAGAGAGTAACTGGAACTGGATTCAGCCTTCAGCCATAAACTAAATATGCGACACTAAATATAGGAAACATCTATTCTTAGACAATGGACCAGCAGAGGCAGCACAGGGCTATGGCCCCTGAAAGAAGGCAGTCAAAGGAGGTGACTCCTGGTCAGGAGAGCAGAGCAGGGTAGGGAACCCCCAAGCAGAGCAGTGCTGCTGAGTCAGGAGCCAGAAAGGCAGCTCAGGGAGGCTGAGACAGCTGGCGGCTGCGGGACAGAGGGAGGAGCTGTGAAGATGGAGAGCTTGCAGGGGCGCACCACCGCGCCGTGAGCCTCTGCTGTGCACTGGGACACACAGCGCCACGGGGGCTGGGCAAGCAGGAGCCAGGAGCCCAAGAGTCCCCAGAGCTCATGTTTTTCTCCTGTTGTTTCCAGGGCTTCCACCTCAGCCTTCTTTTTGGTATAGTTTACATGCTCAACCCAGCCCATCTCATTCCTGCCCACGGCTCCACCCGTATGTTGCTAACTTACAAAACTGTTATCTAAAACATGACCACTAGATGTACATACACAATTCAACAATTACCTAGACAATTACCTCCCTTAGGTAACAGGCAAACAGTTTCTACTGATTGCACCTCTTAAATCTCATCCTCCTGATTTCCATCACTACTGACTTAGTTCAGGGCCCCACTTCACATCTTCTTCACTGAGCTTTCCCATGACGTTCTACAGTTTTCTGGGATCAAAGGACCAAGTTCTTATTCATTCATGTTCCTATTTCCATGTCAACACTTGTAATTTTAGTTGAGAAAGATACTGTATACAAATTGAGAAGCAATAGATGGTGCTCTTAAAAAGGGACAGAACATAAAAGGAAAGATTGGTAAGATTACACCCAGTGATACTCTGTATCACTTATAGCCCTGAGCATGAGGTACCTCCTGGGAAAAATACTTTATTCAAGCTTCATCTCTTCCCCAAGCATCATGGTATCCTGCCTTCCAACAGTGAGAGAAGACACTCACCTCAAGCGGAGTCCAGGTGAGAAGCTGCAGCCTTATGAGGGGGTTGAGCAGCTTTGGCAAACAAAGGCCGATGTAGGCATGCTTATAGGATGTGTAGTATTTTGAACGCCAGGCTTCAAACTGGGATTTAATACAATCGATTGAATAGAAACTTTCAAGGACATCTTCAAAAACTTTGCTAGACTCTTTTGAAATGCGATCTAAAACCAACAAAAACAAAGAAACCCCACAGAGAAATGTTAACTTAGTATGCAGTAGAAAAAACACAGTTCAATTATTTTCAGCATTTTATCTGTAGCCTGAGTAAGTAATAAGATAGGCTCATTAACAAAGGAACGGTCCATGGGGTCACAAAAAGTTGGACAAGACTGAGCGACTGAAATGAATTATCAACTGAAACTTAAAGGAAAGGAAACAGAGATAAACTTAGCCTCCAAATGTCTATCACACAAACTACAGTGCAGGCAGTTGCCATTCTGCATAGTTCTAATATGTACCATTATCTGCTACCATAGTCTAAATAACACCCGTTCCCCAAAACTCAGTTCAAATTTCAGTTACCATGGAACAGTAAGTGTGAGTAATTGCATAAAATACAAACTCTGTATCCAGCTCTTCAGCCCACAGATCACCATTTAAATAACAGATGTGCGTGATCATCAATAACCAATCATATCTGTTCTTCCAAAGTTGCTTGGTGACTACAATAACTAACAGATAAGAATCTGCAATGGATGCTAGGATCTTTGAGTGAAGTTATTTGATGCTCTATATGACTCTGAACAGTGGACTCTTTATAATGAAGAGACCTAGTCATGACAATCTACTTCTTAAGATCCACCTAAACACTACTTATAGAAGGCAGCCTAACATTTGCCATCTACTATTATATATTAAGAAAGAGCATCTTGTATGAAGTATTCTCACCAAAAAGGTTTAACCTGAATCTAATTAAGACTCCAGACTTAAATTCCAGTTTACAAGAAATACAGTGACTGGAGGAACAAGTTAATACCACGAGGAAACAAATTTAGAATGTAGGACATTTTATAAGACAAATGGCCTTCAGAAAGCAAATGCCTTGAACAAATAGTAGGAGTGTGTGTATTATAAGGTACTCATGATATTCATTAATTCTAGATTAAAAAGGTGCAATGATCAAGTGCAATGCAGAAGCCTTGTGTGGATCCAGGTTTGGAAAACACAGAGCAACCCACAAAAACAGTCCTGAGAATTTGGGAAGTACTGAATACAGATATGATACTAAGAAGTTTCAGTTAATTTTTCTCAAGGGTGGTAATAGTGTTACAATAAGGTAGAAAAGCATCCTTTTTCAGGGGGGAGACATTAAATATGTTAAAGTTTTTAGAGGCAAGTGCCATGATGTCTGTAAGTTAATTTCAAATGGTTCAGCGAAACACACACATATCCGAAACAAACTTGGCCAACTGATGGAAAGAACTGCTGGATTTGGGTGACAGGTAGACGGTGATCACTGTGCTATTCTTTCCAATTTCCTGTATGTTTAGAAATGTTCACTATAAAAAAGTGGGAGAAACAAAATAAGCTTATCCAACTATGTTCCAAAGTTAATAAATGACAGATAACTGCAGCCAATGGTGGGAAATAAAGACTTTTACTTGGGGTTCCTTCTGGAAACGCCTTCATGTAACAGTGCTAACTATTCCCCGTGGTTGAATGATTCAGGACTCCCCAAATCAGGAACTCCCTTTGGGGCTGAGAAGGGCTCCCTACTGCCAACCTTTACCTTTCTAGACCAGACAGGCTGCATTAGGGTGGCCCTTGGGATCTGAAACATTCTCCTGTCACTTTTAAAATTCTACGATTCTGAAGAGTAATATTATTTATAATGCAAATAACTAAGTAAACCCCACAACAAAGTGTTACCACTAATTGCGAGAATTCATCACGCTATTCAGTAATAAAAACAGGTAAAAACAGGTGCAAGCAAGCAACAAGTGCCAAGTTCTAAAGCAGAGGCCACAAAACCTCACATTATTTCATGGTAACAACTACAGCCAAGCAGAAAGCACAATGACAATGAATTTCACTTCCAAATAAAAGTCTAACCTTTTTCCAGATTGAAATTTGTGATATCCGTAGAAGTTTCTTCATCATCACTGGAAAGGCCTTCAAGGTGATCTGCCATCTTACCAGTCTGCTCTCTGGCTTGTCTACGACGAGTCCTAAATAACAAGCAGTGAGTTTCCAAACCAGGTAAAGGAGACTCCTCCCTTCACAATCCGACCAACAGCAAGCATCTGGAGATTACCTCCTGGCCTCCCGTTCTGCAATCCGACGTTTGGCATGTTCTTGATACAGTGCCCGATCTCGTCCAAAGGAGTCAAGATTTGGTGCCATCAGAGCTTTATCTGGAAAACAACAATGGTTAAAATTAAAAGCCTTCCTCCAACAATCTTGAGGAAAGAGTTTGCACAGAATAAGCCATAATGACAGACTGCTTTCTAATCTCAACAGTGGGATTCTGCAATAACTGATAAACCAGATAGTTTGCTAATTTAGAGCAAATCTCAATATTAATCCATGTTTCCACAAAAAGGAGCAGAGAAATAGAGAGTCTGACAACACTACCCCAATGCAAACTGGCTGAATCCCTGTTCTTATGTCTAAGTAACAAAACCAGTTTATGCTATCATGATGACAAAGTAAGTTAAAAACCTAAGTTATTTGTGTAAAGGGAAAAATAATACATTACTTTTTTAGGAATGAACTTAAGCATCATATTGTTGAATGATATGAAATGATAGCAAAGAGTGATTGCTAAGTAGGAAGTATGAAAAAACATCTTTGTTGTAGTAATTTAATGATTTATTCTATTTTGTTCTAATTTTTCTTTGCAGAAATTTATTCTCTATTACTATTTTAAAAAACAAGGGCAGAATCAACAATATAGACTAAAAATCCTATCTGAATAGGACCAAGTTGTGCTTTCTCAACCGCTACTTTCAAAGCACAATTCCCTTATTTCTTTTTTTCCCTTTTTCCATCTCTCTCTCTTTTTAATTTCTAAGACAAATTTTCTAACTTAGCTTTCGACATTCCTATTTATATTTATATATCAGTTACCATTTTTTAGTTTCCAAGGTATGGCTATTCTTCTTAGAATATTTCTTTTTTATAGCGTCTTCTACTTGTGCTACATGTAGGGTCTCTTCTGCCATCTCCCAAGGACAGCAATTATGTTTTAAATTTTCTCCTGCCACCTGCATGTGTGTCCTCAGTCTCTTTGGTCCTACTGCTTGTGTTGGTCTCCGATGATCATTAACTACACAGGAATGAGACTGGAAATTTCGTGGATGCAGGTGGGAGCTGTCTAACAGAGGCGTCTCCATCAGATCACTGGGTAAAAGTCAACCTTTTCTTGGGGCCCCCAGATAATAGTGTCTCATGGTCTTTTCTCTGGACCCACTCTCTTTGTCCAGAGAAGAATCCTGGAGACTCTCTTGCCTAGGGTAGAAGCAGAAATGGGGGAAACATCTCTCTGTGATGCTCTATTTCTACATTCAAGTTCGACACTATGGAGACATCCTGTAATACGCAGGATAGTAATGGGAAGCAAAAACCCCAGAGGGTGTGTGGGGGGTAGGGGGGCGGAATGATGTGAAAAATGAAAGACATCAACTGAAGTTTTTTCCCGATACCAAAGACGTGGCACAGCAACAGGGAAAATAAAACCAAAAAAAGCGCTGGTGTCTACTTCAGTGTATCCTAACTACCCTAGATCCTACTTCTTCTGTGTACACCCGTGGCGGATTCATGCTGATGTATGGCAAAACCAATACAATATTGTAATTAGCCTCTAATTAAAATAAATAAATTAAAAAAAAAAGTTGACTCTTTTACTGCTTAATAAACAAGATGCCCCGGCTTTACCTCAACTGGGACTCCACTACATATCACAGATAAATTAGCTAAAAAGTCTCAAACTACAGAAATGATTCCTGCCTCTTTAAGAGGCAGCCATCATTAAAGAAGTACTCTAAAGAAAATTATGTTAACTTAGTATAATACTTAAAATGTTTATATTTAGAGACTTTTTAAAATATATATTGAAAGAGACAGAGCAGACAACTCAACTGATAGCTTCCTTCTTTCTGTAAGAACTATATGCAGTAACTGTGGTAAAGCACTTGCAAATCTAAACAGAAGAATTTCAGGCTGTATTTTTGTTTCTTTAAAAAAAAGATATCAGAAAAAGAAATCGATAATTCAGTATCCCATGCAATCTTCCTCAAATCTTTGGCAATAATGAATACTCCCTTTAGGACAATACTTTTCACTTTCTCATTACCTTTCATTTCTTTCCAACTGTCAATCTATTGATAATTAACACCCATCATTCAACCCTTACTCTGAATCCCATGTAAGTAAATACCTCCAAATTATAAAGAACAGATTATAGCTAGGAAAAGGTATTTGATGAAATGCACAGCTCACACAACCATTTAACTTAAAAGGAAATTACTTCCCATCATAGATATGATGATTACCTGTAATCTGCCCCAGAAATCTGGTTCTGTCTGGATCAAAAGTGATTTGAGAGGCATGCATTAGTTATTTAGGTGCCCCAAATGGCACTAATCCAAATTTAAATGTGTATGGCAAAAACAGAAGGTCAAAGCCATTCACATGGCTTACACTGAGTCTGACTCATCTGAGGGCCATGTCACCGTCTCTTTATGATGCTCCAAAACCCACTCGGCACACAGGAGAATGCTTTCCAGGGATTCAATGTCTCTCTAATTTAGAGGACACACTATATGACAAAGCATTGTTTTCAGAAAGAATGAGAACAGGGCACTTTGCACTTGGAACACCTGGAGTGGCTGTTTAACATGCAGACTACTGGACACGATCCAAGACCTGGCAAGAATTTCTGGAGACAGGACCAAGAAATCTGCATTTTAAATTAATATCATGGGTAATTCTGATGTATACATCCATTTAAGAACTGCTGACACAGGGACCAAAGAGATGACAAAAAAAGCCAGGAGAAATCCAACATAGGAAAATTCCTATTACAGTACTCAAGAATATAGAGGGCAATGAAAAAGTGGAATTAAAATGTTTTTTAATATGTCTGGTTAAAGAGTTTCAGCTAAACTCTTATTAAGAGGTTTCTAATTCATTTTGGTTTTCCATAACCCACATCACAATGAAAGGAATATAAATTTAAAATTTCCAGATTTTTAGACTATAATTTCAAGAAGTGTTGGCATCAACTGACTTACTAAAAAAAAACCCCCAAAATAAAAAACCTAGTTATATAAGGCAAAACAGGAAAAAAAAAAAAAATTTCAATACAAAAAATTTTGCTTTATGCAAGGGGTGAAGCTCAAAACTCCCCTAATCTTGGAATTGTATCATTTGTTATGTAATAAAACCCTCTCTCCCATCCAAAATTTCCCAATCCCTAACTCAAAACCTTATGATCAACAACAGCATTTGTGTTAGCGTTTATATTGATGTTAAAATGGGGGAAAAAATATCACTTAGGGACAAGTAGATACTGGTTTTAAGATAAAATACTGATGATGTCCTTACTATACTTTGAAGAATGAAAAAATATGCCCAAAGAAGAATAAGACAGAATATTAGTACATGATTTGCACTCCTTTGTGAAGCTATATTTTCTTAAACACAATCCAAGCACATGCCATTAATAATTTTAGATCTACCTGACATAAGAGCAAGGAAATTTGTTTCTTTAAAAAAAAAAAAAAATGCCCTGAGATGTCTACGTTTCAATTAGGATGTACTAAGTAAACAAGGTTGTTTAATGAATAATAAAAACCTTCAAGATGGACTGACTTGAATGGCTTGAAAACTCCGAAGATTCATCTTTAATATCATCTTGTCGTCTTTGGACAAGGCGGGAAGCTCGCTGTTTGTACAGCTGATGTATTGCTGATTCAAGTTCATTAATCAGTGGCACCTGTAAAAATACAACACACTCCGTAACACCAAACTCCTCAGATGCTTATTTATTTGAGGGTTCCATATTATTTCCGGATTTCTGAAGGAGTACCCTCTGGACAGAATAATCATGAATTTCCAATGAAATACAAATAGTAATTCAGTTCTACGACGTCTGGGAAGTAACACTTCTTCTTTTATTCCGTATATGGAACTATAATGTCCAGTGCCTAGTTGTTGGAGCAAAAGTTTAGTTAGGAAACTTAAACACTTTAACAATAGTAAAGAGAGTGAGTAAAGAAATGTCAGAAATTTTAGTGCTTTTCTTTTAAAGTACGTGAATCCATTTTTAGTGTTCTAGCAGCATGATCTACCTTGCAATTTTTGTAGCTTAAAATAAACTAATATTGCTGTGTAAGACCAAAAAAACGGCTCTGAGTAGGTAAAGAGTTTGCTAACTGCCCAATTTTGGACATTTCAATTGCTCTCGTTCACAAGGACCAAGTACTTTACAGTAATGTTATACTACTTTGTGGCTTTATTACACATTTAAAATGTGAACTGCATTCATTTATATTAATAAAGTGAATAAAATTTCTAGCTATCATTAACCTGTCTAAAAATCAATCTATTTGAAACTCAGAAAGTTCTTCTGTTCCCATCAAATATTTAATTTTTTCCATATTTTTAAATAAAATTGCTTGCATAAATTGTTGCTTTACAAAGTCAACAGATTTTTCCAGGTTAACAGCCACAGCTAAACATTCAATTGGTTCATACAGAATACAAAAAGCTTATGGAATGAGACCTAACTTAAAAGGAAAAACCAGAAAACATTCTCTTTTTATAAATACCTTATGCTATATAATCAAATGCTATGAAACTTTCACAAAACACTAACAACCACTAGACATACCTGAGGAAACCAGAAATTCTAGTTTCCTGATGGTTAGTGCGAATAAAAAAACACACTATTTAGAGTTGGGCAACACTGGCACCAAGTGTTATAGCAGCTTCCTGAACTGAACAGACTGCAAATGGAAAATAAAAAGAAGCAGGTGGAATAAAAGCAATTTCATACACTTGAATGATTCCATTGCAAAAGCAACAAATGTTCACAGAAAGGTCAAACTGATGCAGTTATTTCATTCTTTCATATGCTACAGCATGGGCAGCAGCATCCCCAGACCTTGATGATATCAGCTGAGCCCACAGACTCTAACTTGAAGATTAAGCATAATCCATTTTCCAAGCAATTATTGCCATATTGTTGTGACTTACACTCACCCACCCCTCATTTTTTTGCAAACCGTACAGGACTAAGGACGAATGAACCTATGTGCCTGCATGCACTCCTTTAGTCCTGGAGGCTATTAACACTCTTCTTACTGCCAAGAGCTAGATGCCTGAGGCTGCATCAGGCAGAGCCTTAATTATCCAATTTACAGTTAAAATTCTGATAATGTAATTTTTGTTTAGGTAATTAAAATGCCTTTTAACAAAGCCCTGAGAAAATTCTGAGAATAAAAGTCCTAAAGCACATTTTCACCTCTCTTTCATGTTTCTTAACAATATTGATTTATGATTTATTACAAGAGTGCACTGTGACAATTTCTTTACCCTCTCCAAACTCAAAACTGCTACTGACTACCATTATTTCAAGACCAAATTTAAGGCAAAGAACACAAGAAGGAAGACGACTCCAGGAAAACAAAACAATGGAAAGTTAAAATAATCTGCAAAAATAAAAATCTAAGCTTGAAATCACTTAAACCTTTATAATGAAAGAGAAAAAAACAAAAGAAAGCTTATCTTTTTATGGTCTTACCCTGACACAGTATTTCCAGAATGACAATTTATGACATTATTAACTCAGCAGCAGGCTCCGTAAAATCAAATGGATATGGAAATGTCAAAACGAAATAAAGTTATCTTCAAAAGGGAATTACCTACTTCTCTTTTAATTAAAATGTAGCCACTATATAACAGATATGGTTTAAGATCTGCTTCAAAAACATTTACCTAAGTGACTCTGTAAAAACCTCAGCATAGTCTGAGGTATACTTCCCTAGGAACAGAGTAACCAGGAGAGAGAAAGCATACTACTAAATGTTTTCAAGATAATAAGCAACTGAAAACAATATGAACTAGATATTCTACTAGTCTCTAACTCAAGAGTGGTACAATCTAGTTGATCGTATTACTGTCAATATTTTTTAAGAGCTCAGTTTGCAATCACAGTGTTTAAGTTTACTCAATTAAGTTGCAAAGCAAAGACCAAGATATTTCCAAGAAAAACTCCACAGGGACAAATTTTACTTACACAGTATGGTTTAAGACAAAGATCCTTTCTCTAGTCACAAAAGCTTACTGGGCCAGCTCCCACCACCATGCCCCCTGGGTTCACAAGGGCTTTGTTAGTAGGACACACCGCCAGCTCTGACATTTCTGTCCACTTTCCCGCTTAACTCAGCTCCTCTGCACACAGTCGAACTTACGTTTCCTTCTCACCCTGGTACTTATCACCCTAAGCCACAGACCTGCCACACGGGCAATTACAGCCCACAATGTAGCTGCTTCTCCAGAAATCAGATGATCAGGACAAGAACACAAATCCTCCAGAGAAGACTTCATGGATCTGACCAGACTGGCTGGAATCACTAAGACTCATTAGGAAGACACAGTTTGGCACCGTTCTTTAGCCAGTCTTTGGCCTTAAGATACTGATCAAGAGATAATAAAAAGTTAAAATACTCATTTAAACATACTATATGCCTACAAATCCTATGCTAATTCATATGGCCAAGGATAAGAGAGAATGTGCCTTCTAATCCTGTATCCCATGAAAGTTTAGAGACAGGATACTCAAAAGTACTATGAGTTTAATTCTTTTTAAAGACAAGGCTGTGAAGTCCACGAATGCCTTTTTTAACCAGTGCATCAAACAATAGATCTGTCTTAAAGAAAAATCAATTAAAAGTTGCTTGAAAGAGAATTGTGTGTGCAGGTAACAAAAAATGCAAACAAATGGTACAACAGAACGCAAATAACTGCCAATTGACTATCATACCAAAAAGAAAAAAACTCGGAAATGAGACCTTAAAACAAATTATGGTCAATGAATGGTTTCTGAAATGGATAAAGCATAGGCTTATTCAGATGAAAACTATTACTAGCAATGGCAATCAACTTTATCTAGGGTAAAAAATAAAAACTAATAAAATTTTACAACTTTATGCTATACATATTTGGAATTACCTATACAAACAGTTTAAAGATAAGCTTAGATCTGAACCATAAGAAAGAAAATTTCATCAGTGAGTCCCTTATATTCTAATAACCCAGGACAGGCTGGTAATCCATCATTAAGTTATGGCAGGATCTGCCAAAGTCTTTAAATGTGCTTTGATTTATCTTTTTAGTTTTCAACAAAGGCACTAACTAAATTGCCCCCAAGACAGAATGCTGCTAATGAAGTGGAGAAAATGAAGCATGACTTTTCATCACTTCTAAAGCTAAAGTCAGTGGATATTCTCTGAGAAATACAGAAATCTAGACCTCCCTAGGTTTTGCCTTATTCAAAGAGATTAATATTTTTGCATTCTTACCTTTTCACTGAAACACTCAAGCAAGTCTTGGACATACCCTCGCATTTCTTGCAAAAATTTATACCGTTCACCAATACCCCCAGAAGACCCTTCTAATCTCTCAATGGCCCTGGTGGAGTCCGCGCGGCTTTGCAGGTGTTTCTCGTGCTGCTGTCGGTTTGTTTTGTGCAGTTCTTTCATGGAGTCCAACCTTAAGAACAGAAAAGGATAAATATCACACATTTACATCTGGAAGTCTATGCTGTCAGGACACTTGCAATATTTATAATAATGCATTTCGTTCCGCTATTAGAATATAAAAATGCTTGGAGTAGATCTTTTCATCTGTACTCCTGTTTTGCTCAAGAAAATGGCAGTCTACAGACTTCTTATATAAAGTTATTTGGTGGGCTAACCAAAATCTCACTGTTTTGCCTTTCCCCCCATATCCTGACTACACTTTTTTCAGAGTCCAAGAGGAGAAAACTGAGAATTGTCTTCAACCAGATCATGGAGTGGTATTTAAAAAAAAAACTTCGAGGCTTCCACAGAAGGAATCCAAGTAGGTAGCAGAACAAAGTATGAAGTCATCTTCTGGTTAGATTTTGAAGATAGGCCAGTCAATCTTCTTTGCCGATATTCTGTATCTGCTACCCCAGACTACATGTTGCCTGAGGGAATGGAAAGCTAGAAGACAGGTCTTTAAGAAGTTGATCTGCCCTACCTGTCTTTAAGCTGTTTCTTTACCAAATCAATAGTAACGGGAGTCATCTCATTACTGGGAGTTTTGAAAGGGACTGTATTATCTGTTTTTTGAGATTTGGCATCGGATGATCCATAGGCTGAATAACTATACGGAATGCCATAGGATGAACCATAAGGCATTGTCTGGTAGGTGTTCTGGTAGTACATGTTCACTTCCGTGGGCTGACTTGCTTGAACCTAGATGAGAAATGGGATATATATTAAAACCAGTAGCTAAAACTACAAAAAGAATAAAAAACTAACAGAAAATAATAAACCCATTTTTTTAAACAGTATGTAATTAAAGTAAGTAATTGCAGAGCTTCTCAAAATCAAAAGTAGGGCTGGATGAAATTTCTCTTATGGGATTACTGGATTCATTTCCAATAACTTTCAGGAAAACAATAATGAAGAGATTTTGAGTTAGTAGGGACGTTAAATTGTGTCAAAACACTAACAGAAACTTTGTATGACATTTCCATTGAACTACTTACTTCTATAGAACAAGTTGTTATAACTACTTTGGAAGATATTTTTCATCTACAGTTAAAGATTTTTGCACTACTAAGAAATCCATCTTCTACAAAATAATTTTTAAAGTCAGGAAAAAAACAGTTGTGCAAGAAAGAAACATTTAATCTATACAGTGGACAGCTTTTTTTTTTGGCAATATGTTTTTTCATTTCAATAAAACAGGCTAGAAATCTTAATTCACTTTTTCAGGTTTGAAGCTTAGCTGTTTAGCTCTCACCTGCGGGATATTGATTCCTTTCCTTATCTGCTCCTGTTCCCATCGGCTGAGCTCTTCATCCTGCTCCCCAGTTACCAGAGCGTCATCATCACTCCCCTCGATACCTATGGCCATAAGCAGGGAGAAAATAAGTCCAAAAAGCAGCAAGGGAAGAGATGCTACCCTGATATTTCACAAAATCAAGCAAGAATATTGGCATGAACTCAACTTTACTAAAATTAAAGTGTCTGTTATGATCTGTCTCATATCTGACTCTTTTGCTTTACTTGTCTTAATACACAGTTATTCCTTAAGCAAGAGGCAGTATCAATTTAACAGTTAAAACCTTAGACAGGCTTCCTAACCTCTGTTAGTTTGACATCAATTCAACAAAGAGAAGAATGAAACCTAATGCCTCCTCAGAATGAAGAGACAATTAAATCTATTTATAACATGTTGGGTGCTTAGCACAATACCCGTCACACAGTCCTCAGTAAACATTAGCTATCAAAATCATGCTACACTTCCCCCAAAATTCCAGTAAGACACTTAATATCCAAGCAAGAACAGTTCTCCAACATTGAAAGTGAAGTGAAAGTCGCTCAGTCGTCTCCGACACTTTGCAACCCCATGAGCCATGGAATTCTCCAGGCCAGAATACTGGAGTGGGTGGCCTTTCCCTTCTCCAAGGGATCGTTGTCCCAACCCAGGAACTTTACTCAGGTCTCCTGCATTGCAGATGGATCCTTTACCAACTGAGCCACCAGGGAAGCCCAAGAATACTGGAGTGGGTGGCCTATCCCTTCCCCAGGGGAATCTTCCTGACCCAGGAATCGAACCAGGCTCTCCTGCATTGCAGGCAAGTTCTTTACCAACTGAGCTATGAGGGAATCTTCAACATTAAACATAGTTTAAATAAAGGTGATACATTTTACTTGATTGTAGTATCAAATAAAATTTAGTAACAACAAGCTTACTACTGCACTAAATAAAGTTACCTATTTCCTCTGCAATTTTCTGTCTCTGTGACTTTTCTTTCACAGAAAAAACTATGCGGCGTTTCTCATCATCATCTTCATCATCGCTGGCATCGTTCTCATCTTCTCTAACAAGGCGGCCTTTCCCAGGCTCACTATCATGAGGAGTGAAATCTCCCAATTCCCGGGCCATCTGACGCTTTTTCCTTGCCGCATGTATAAAAGCTGCATCTGGAATTTCTCCTGGAAACAAACAGTAAGGATTAGAACCCATGCCATATTAGGAAGAAAGGTTCTATTTTCTTGAAACTATGAAAGATAAAAGAATCTCTCCAAGACAGCCGTGCATAAATGATGTTCTAACATCCCTTGCTGGCATCCCCGCCCCTCTCCCCAAACTCTGCCTGCTGTACGACTGATTTATTTTTTTAACTTAGTTTAAACAGAAACTGAAAGAAGCTAAGGAAACAAAATATATACAATGGCAATATATACAGGAAGGCAGGGAGGGGAAAATTCATGAAAACAGTTTTATTTTAATGGTTTTTATTTTTCATTTTTAAGAACTAAACAAAAGTAATAAAGTCATATTGATTACTAAACTGGAGAACAAAAACAAAAAAGGGATCTACACTCTTACAACCCTAAAACACACTATTAGATTTAGAGTGTATTTCACCTGCAAATAGTTTTCAGTTCACCAGAAAACACATTGAATATATAATCCTGTGTCTAATTTTTCTTCATATTAAAATAGAAGCTTTTCCATGTTGTTTTGCATAAACAATTTTTAGTGGTTTACAACATTCAATAGATAAAGCATAATCTACTACATAATCAAATTAACACTTTTACCTACAGTAAAAATTAACGCCTTGCTACTTTTCTAATTTGTTATTTAAGTAGCTATGGGATATCTCATCATGTAAATGCACCGTAACTTAACTTACTAAGCTATTCCTCTCTTACTAAACATTTTTTCTAAATGTTTCTCATTGCAGTTAATGCTACAATAAAAACATTATTTCCATCAGATACATTTACAGCTATGGAATTACAGGTCAAAAAGTAAGCACATCTGAAATCTCCTGATTCATAATGTCAAACAGCTTCCCATAAAGACTGTACCAATCAGAATGCTATTAGATCTATGTATGTAATTTTTCACAACTTTACAAACCCAGAGCAAACATTTTGACTTTTTAAAAAAATTATTATCAGTTTCTTGGCTGTGTTGCACGGCTTGTGGAAGTTTTCAGACCAGTGATCAAACCTTGGTCACAGCAGTGAAAGCTCTAAGGCGTTCCCACAGAGTAAGCATTTTTAAATTTTATAATGAGTTAAATGCTTACTCTTCATAATTTAAATCTGGTGACTAAGTACTTATTCAAAAGCTGATTAGCCAGTGAATAGATCTGCAAACTATTTCCATTAAAATGTAAAAAAAAAAACCCTGAATATAAAGCTAGCAGCAGTTTTGCTTTTGGTAGCAGTTCTTGAAAAAGTTAAAATCTTAATCTGAAATACATTTTAAAAAAAAGGACTTTTGTACTATTTATCCGTTTACCTGAACCCCTCATTTGTTTTGATAATAAAACTACCTGTCTGAGATGAACTTGAGAACTTTCTAGTTCTCCTTCTTTCTGTATTTGCAAAAGGAAACAGCCTGGCTCCAAACAGATGTCGGAAGAAACACCACTTAGCTAACTCCTTCCTTAACGACCATCATTACAGATGGCTCATTCCTGAGGGATCACTTCGGTTCTGAGGAACATCTGCAAGTACATACCTGGACGGAGAACATTTAAAGAAGATAAAGCATTTGAAAAGGATCCACCAGCCTTTGGCTTTTCTTCTTCCTTCTCACTTTCCATATCCATTTCATCTTCCCCGTGTTCACTGATGATAACTCCATCTTCTAGACTGGTGTCCTTAACATGACCTGCTTTGTCCAAAGGTGGTTCGTCTACATTTTTGGAAAAAATAAATAAATAATACAACATATCTAAAACAAAACCCATAAATTAAGGAGGCACTTCTAATGCAATTATAGGCTCAATTCATTAAAGCATCAACTATTCTAATTGTTTATAAAAATCCTCAAACTTCTGACATGTGACATGATCACAGTAGCCAGCCAGGAGGCAGAAACAATACAGAGGGTAGAGGGACGCATGGCCCTGCCCAATCCCTGCCTTTAGTTAACGTTATTGAAAGTTTACCACTTTACCAAAACTAACTTCTTCCTCTCAACTCTCATAGGTAACTGTTCTCACCTCTTGGGAGCATTATTCACTTTATATGTCAGTATTTCATCAAACTCTAAATCCATCTGTGTTAGTCTCTCAGTCATGTCCAACTCTGTGAGACCCCCACGGACTACAGCCCCCAAGGCTCCTCTGTCCATGAGATTCTCCAGGCAAGAATACTGGAGTGGGTTGCCATTTCCTTCTCCAGGGGATCTTCCGGATCCAGGGATCAAACCTGGATCTCCTGCATTGCAGATTCTTTAACGTCTGAATCACCAGGGAAGCCCATTTGAGGCAGCTTTCTATCAAGAACAAGATAGAAACTTCTCTGTAATGAACACTTTATAGGATATTGTCATAGGTTATAACCATCATCTGAAGAGTGGAGACCCAAAAGTCACAGTTACATTGTGTAAACCCCTGAGGCTGTTGCCACAACTGAATGTTTGGAACAGTGGATTTGTGACTAAACCTGATTTTTCTGGCAACCTGGAACTGGGACACAGAGACAAGTTAGAAACTAGTTAGCACTAAAAACCACCGCATGCAAACCAGGAAGGCAGCTGTGGAGTCGCTACACCCCATCACATGGACAGAGAAGAGAGCTCTCTCTTCTGCAGGCCATTCCGGAGGCCAGCTTCAGACTACTTTCCTGCCACAGGGTTCCAGGGGGCACCACTGTCACAGAGGTTTATACCAAATGGTTTACTTTACTTATAACTATATAGTCCTATTACACCTTCCACCCCAGGCAAAATGCAGAAAAACAGGCATTTTTCGCCCTCAATCACTGAACCTGGCAATGCACATACGAGGCACCAAGAATATAATGAAAGAGTGAAACAAAAAGTTCATTCTAAATATGAAAGATACACTTCTGTTGTTTCCCTAGCATGTGCCCCTCCCCAAAACTGCTTCGAACGTTCTCAAACCATCTCCTACATCTCCTACTCCTCTAAAGAAGAATCCTGGAGATAAGATCCTACCCCGCCTCACCCCCCGCCCCACAACTTTACTTAGAAGATTTAGGTCACTCTGCTTCAGATCTCTTAAATTTTTTTAATTCACCACTCTACCTCATTGCCACAGATTCCCTCTGAAGTGCATTCTGAGGCTGATTTTAAAACTCACTTTATCAGATGCATAAAGATACCGGGAGTCAAGAACTACCCATTTGCTTTTGCTCTCAATTAACACTAAATCAATGGCTTTTAACAGACAAACAGAATTGCGAAAAGGTTTACTTGATCCAGTATGCCCAGATGATTCCTGCAGACTCAGTGTTGTAATAAGTTCATAAGTTATTTGCTTGTGACAGAGCAAATACAAAGTCCAGAACATGGTGACAGGTGAATTTTTGTTAGTCCTGTATTATCCTTCCAGACAGCTTTATAAAAAGAGAGGCTGAATAACCTTTTCTGAGGCTCCTCTTGGGCCTCAATGTCTTCGCTACTTTAGGAAACCTGAGGCCACAAATATCCTCCTCTGACTGTGGGCACGTGTTCCATCTCCTCTATTCTGTCTACAAAGCGACACAGGCTTCTCTTTAGCAAAAGAACTTCAACATGATCCCAACTATTTCTCTAGCTATTGCCATCTACTCTCTGCCAAATGTTCCAAAGCAGCCATGTGGACCTGCAACCTCCAACTTCCTCACCAGTTTGCCAGTCTCGACCTTGGCAAACAGTCTTTGATATCTCCCATTCCAAGCTCACCAACTAAAGCAGAGGCTGCAGCCACAGCTAACTGATACAGTATCACTGAGCAATTTAGCAAACCATGTTCCTTCCCCTAAACAGGCAGAGCTTGGCAAGTAAATTAGTCTCTTTTGCCAGATGCCTCCCCTGCTCCCTGCAAAACCCAGCCACCACACCAACAGCCCTTCCTTTTCCTGACCTTCCTGATACTATTTCATACAACTGACACTCATCAACACTCATCATCTTGAAACTTCCCTATCTGTTCTCCTTTGGACTTTATGACTCTTTGTATCTCTTGAGTAAACCATCCTCTCTATGTGTACACTTATTACAGGTGAAGTCTTTGGTCCTCAGGAATATTTCCTTTATGCTGCAGCCTCGATTCCATTTACCCCTGGCTTCAATCATCACCTCAATGAACAACAAAACAAAATCTACATCTCCAACTATTCACTGGCTATTTCTACCCAAATTCAAGTTCAAAGGTGAACTCATCAATTTGGAATATCCCGAAGGTAGGTTTTCTAAGTTGATACTACCCTTGTTTTCCAGTTAATGCACCTCTGCCTATCTAAGGAGGGTTGGGGGTAGGAAAAGTTTGGGATTGTGAGCTGATTAATGAAACAGCAACAGCGACCTCTACCTTTGGGGAGGATATTAATTGAGTTATCTGCTAAGTAGGAAATCAGTTAATATGAAAACAAGGTGGCCACATAAAACTTTGCACATGCTTCAATTTTTAAACCCAACAGTAAATGGTCTTTTCTCAGTTCTCACTTTTCCTGAGCTTTCTTCTTCAATTTCATCATACACAGTTGGTTCTTAAGAGATCTGGAAAAAATGAAGCAGCTTCCTAGACTCCAAAATAATCAGTTCCCCTAAAAATACTCCTCCTCCCACCTGCATTCCCTATTTCTGTATATCATACATAATTATCCTCTCAGTCACCTGGCACAAAAGCTCAAATCTATTTCTTTTAGATCCAATAGCTGAAGCATACATTACGTCTACCAATTCTTCCTTTGGAATACTTCTTAAATAATCTTTTTCTATTCCTTTCCCCACACCCACAGCAAACATTTTAAATTCACCTACAATTTCCCACTGAGTCAGGAAAAGCCTCAGTCTTGCTCAACTGAGACCTTTTTAAACCCACTCTTACTGGATCAAAGCTGGCCCTTGCATTTAAACTGCTTTAGGCCTCTAATGTTTCCTGTGCCAATCCATGCTGCATGCTAACACCTGGTTAAGATTTCAAAAGGCATTTATCATGTCACCATCCTGGCAGGCCCCTGAAATGGCAACTCTAAACCTCATACTAGATACTAAACACCCTTCACAATCTGTCAACAACGTACCTTTCACCTAAACCTCTGCATCCCCCACACATCATCTATTCAGCCTGTCACATGTACTTGCTCTTTTCCAAAACAGCAAGTCTCTGAATAATAGCCCCACACCTCCCCTATTTTCTTTGCAATTTAAAAGATCAAAAATCCAGCTCAAATTCCACTTTATCTATGAAGCATTCCTTCACCCATCTCTAAAAAGAAAAGTGCAGTTAAGCTTTAAGTCACTCACTAGACATTTTGCCAAATTCGGGATCCAGTTATACACTGAAGTGATGTTGTCTCCAAAATTAGATTGCAAACTTGAGATATAATGACATACGTTCCCACATCAAGCCTATAGTGGAGAACTGGGCAATAATAATTTCTATCTTTAATTCCACAAAATAAAAAGATCTCCCTAAAGCATTTGCGTGAGAATAACTAGACCACAGCATATTATCATGAAACCACTTTCCTAAGGACAAATAAATGCTTAAAAGTTTAACTTAGTCTGTGAGAAGACATAAGAGATGGTTTGTACAATGTAGGCAGGTGCCACACACCCAGGAGTGTGCATTCATGTATCTGATAAGGCTGCTAAATGGGAACATTATCAACATTAGACTTAGGGGGTTCCTAAACGTTCTCGAAGAATTAAAATGACTGTGTAAATAAAACCAAAGGAACCCAAAACTTGTCTCTACAAAATATAAGTACAGAATACAAGTACAGAAATTTGCACAGTACTCCTTCAAACAAAAACAAACTGTGTCTCAGGTTTAAGTGGGAAACCTCTCTCTGTTCAACAGCACTTGGAACACTAGTCAGAAAACTGGAAGAATTTAGTCACTGCAGCAGAAACATTCCAGTGGCAACGGTTCTGTCTTTCTAAATAATGCATTCACAATGCAGTCATGTTGGAATTAAATAAAACTGCATCATTACTCAACTTGAGCCCTTGACAATGACAGAATCAAGCAAACAAGTTCACTGTATATACACCAAATCTATTCAATCCCTGTGAGAGTTTCATTTTGTCACTTCAAAAGAATCAAATTAGTACTTACTGTCGGCAGATGAGTTGAGTTCTGTCTTAATCTTAGATTTTTCAAGATCTTCTTTATATTCTTTCTTAAGCAATTTTACTATCTTTTTGCTGTAACTTGATTTCTTCACTTTGAAAACTTCTTCATTTTCTTTAAAAAATAAACAAAATCTGTAGCAACTATTTTCATTCAATATTTTCCATTCTAACTTTTGAATTCTTCTAAATATACTCAAACATTCCAAATCATTACACAAGTTGAAATTACTTAAAATCTGTAATCGGCTTCTAAAAACTGAATCAACTTCATAATCTGGAATAAAATGCCAATCTGAGACTTTTTAAAGGCATAACACATGTAACTGCACAAAGTTCTGTGTTCTACTGTCTTTCTTAAATCATTTGTTTCAGGAGAGGAAAAGAGATCTTCAAAAAAGCACCTAATTATCAAATTCTTAAGGTATCTTAAATAAAATATCCAAAATCAAAAGGTGCTAGTTTACAGACCTGTCAAGACTGAGTAACTCTATAACCCATCACACACGGACACAGTTATTTCAAGACCAAGCTGAGAGCTAATCAACTTTTCAAAAATAAATTTCGATGGTGTATCCATCATCTTTGATTTGAAAACTTTAAACGTCAATGCAAACACTTTACCAAGCTGTCCCTACATCAGCGAAAACGAAAATGTGACTGTACTCCTGGCAAACTTCAGAAACTGCCTATTACTGGAAACAAGAAAACATCGCGCATCAAGATGCAAGTCAGATTTCCAAAAGTCTTAAATTCTTTTTTCATAACATAGACTTAACTGGATTATACAAACATACACTCAACAATTGGGGAAGTAAAATGATAGAAGGCTCATCTACGATCAGAAATCTAAATCCACTGTAGCCTGGCCCCTCACACCAGATTGGATAAACCGCCTTGAATTACCATTACACCGTCTCTTTTCACCATCCAAATGTTAATGCGAGTTAAGGTCGCACATTTGTACCCCTATTTGCTTTTACAGGGAAACTGAGGATCGGAAACAGGATCGGCGATCGCCAAGGGCTGGCCCAAAGTGACTCGGAACCAGAGCTTCAACTATAGGCTTCTCTTTCCAGACCTAGCACTCCTCTTGACACACTAAGCCTTTCTGGTCAAGGATGTCTGGCCCCTTCCTACTCAAGGATGTCTGACCAGGGCGAGCATACCAAGAGGCGTGGGCACGGGGACCTACGGAAGGCCCGGAGAACGTGCCCAGGGCAGTCCAGGGAGCCATCTAATAGAGCAGTCTGGTTCTCCCTAAAACACAGCGGCTAGGAACGAGGCAGGACAAGGAGACACTGAATTTCCAGGTGAAAAAAAACTCAGAATGACTGATCTTAGGTCCCCATCCCCTCGGGACAGGAGATGCTCGGGAGGCCGGCGAGGAGGAGGCGGTAGTTAAGAGAAGGCCGGCGGCGGCGCGGGAACACATCCCCCCCACCGGCCCCCCCACCCTGCCTGCGCAGAAGGCCGGAGGCGGGGGAAGACGTGCAGCGGGTCGGGGCGGGAAGAAGCGACTGGGTTCCCGGGGCGGGGGGCGGGGATGCTGAGGCTGGGAGCGTCCTGGGAACGCAGGGACCCGCGGTGGAGGCCTAGCTAGGATAGAGATCCCGGGGTCCGGGGGGCCCCCCGAGGCGCGGCGGTTTACCTTCGTCCTCGTCCTGGAAGCTGAGCAGGCTGGCCCGGGGCACCTCTTTGTTCTCGCGCGGCCTCTTGCGCGGCTTCAGCCCGTTGCCGGGCTCCAAGCCGCCGGGGAGGCAGCCCCCGGCCTCTGTCCCCGAGGTCAGCGCGGCCGGCGGCGGCGGCGGCGGCCCCGGGCCCAGCAGGGACTCGCCCGCGGGGGCCCTGTCGCCTCCGCCGCCGCCGGGGCCCGAGCCGGGGCCAGGCTCCTCGCCGGTGCCAGGCGGCGGCGGCAGCAACGGTGGGGGCTCCTGCTCCTCATCGCGCTCTCGCTCCTCCTCCTCCGAGTCATTCCGCTTGCGCACGTTCACCCGCCGGGCCTTTCGGAACATTGCCCCGCGTCCCGCACGGCGCTCTCACACACACACCAGCCGGCTCCCAACTCAGCCGCCCCGGCAGCGCCGAGCTCGCGACAGCGCACGCGCGATCTCCCCGGGAGTCCAGCCGGGCTCCTAATTTCCCTTTCCCAGCTACCGCGCACTGCGGGGAGCGCGCAGGCGCTCACGCGCTCAAAGATTGGAGAGAACTCCTCCCCTCTCGCGAGAACGTGAGTTTTGTTTTGTTCCCCACCCCCCCATCCCGACTCCACCCGCGGCGTCCCCCTGTCGGCCCGGAGGACTATTGGAACGGAACTCTGGGAGTCCGGAGCCGTCCGGCCGGTCACAAAGAGAATCATAGAGACGAGAGGAAAGAGTCAGCCCCGGGTGCTGCAGTGCGTCTCCCTCACTGACGTAGTCACGCGAGGAAACCTCCCGACAAGCGCTGGGAGGAGCAGATAGTGAAGGAGGAGACGGGGGAAAGGCGGAGAAGTAGTGGGGAGGGAAGGAGGAGATCCAAGGTGGAACGGGAGGAGGTAGGGAGGAGCTGGAAGTGGAATCCCAAGGGTGCGATATTTTTTCTTGAGACTGAATTGAGTGAAGTGAAATGAAGGTCGCTCAGTCGTGTCCGACTCTCTGCGACCCCTTGGACTATACAGTCCATGGAATTCTCTAGGCCAGATTACTGAGCCGTGATGTATTAATATGCCTAACCTTATTAGTACGTCATATTTCTACACCTTCATGATTTAAGAGCACTTTCAAAAAGACGGAGTGTCATATAGGATAAAATGTTATTTGGCCTTTTTTTTTTTTTTTTTTTTTAGCACCTTTCCCTCTATTACAATGAAAGCAAAAGTGTCCTTGATTTTTTCAAAAGAAGGCCAGGTTTGCTAGCCGTTCCTCAACTTGGCTGATTTCAGAAACAAGTGTAGGAAAAAATCGACGTAGCGAGACACATTTCAGACATGTCACAGAGGTAACCCTTTAAACTGGCAAGGGCACATTGACTCTGAAGTTGAGTTCACCTACTTTCTCACTGTGTCACCGAATGTAGGGCCTTCTCCTTCGCCTATGTGCCTATATGTGAATTTTCTTGTTTCAAAATTGAAAAGGTTACAAGAGGTATTCACATCCATTTCTAGGCACTTTCCAGTTCGCTGGCAATGTTGAACGTTTTTTGATCCTCCAGAGGACTTCTCAATTAAATGCACCCATTCCCGTCCATTTTAGTTCACTGATTCCTAAAATGTTGGTGTTGACTCTTACCGTCTCCTGCTTGACTAAATCTAATTTACCTTGATTCATGGACCTAACATTATAGCTTCCTCTGCAATATTGTTCTTTACAGTATCAGACTTTACTTTCACCACCAGACACATCCACAACTTAGCTACATTTCCACTTTGGCCCGGCCTCTTCATTCTTTTTGGAGTTATTTCTCTGCTCTTCCACAGTAGCCTATTGGACACCTACTGACCTGGGGAGCTTATCCTTCAGTGTCATATTTTTTTTTGTTTTTTCATACTGTTCATGGGGTTTTCGAGGCAGGAATACTGAAGTGGTTTGCCATCCCCTTCTCCAGTGGACTGTTTTCTCAGAACTCTCCACCATGAGCTGTCAAGTCTTGGTGGCCCTCAGGTGGCTGTCAGCATGTTATGGCTGATAGCATCCTTGAGAACAAGACTGTTATCTGTGTGATGATTTTGGTTAGCTTTGTGTGATCCTGGTTTTCTGGAGGGTGTGGGATTATAGTTCTTGCTTCCTGGTGGGAGAGACTGGTTGTGGGAAAATCTGGGTATTGCTCTGGTGGTTAGGGCCATGCTCAGTAAAGCTTTAATCCAATTGTCTGCTGATATTTGGATCTATGCTATGTTAGTTATGCCCTGATGCAACTCAATACTGGAGTCTACAGGCTCTATGGTAGAACTACTGGCAACCTTCAAAAAGGACTTATGCCAATACATGCCTCCCAGGATTGCTGCTGCCGGTGACCCTGTCCCCCAGGCAGGCTACTGCCAACCCATACCGCTGCAGGAGCTCTTCAACGCTGACAGGCGGATCTATCTCAGTCTTTAGTGGGATCACAGGAATTTAATTCACACCATTATATTTATTACTGTGGGCAAAAATCCCTTAGAAGAAATGGAGTAGCCCTCATGGTCAGTAGAAGAGTCTGAAATGTAGTACTTGGATGCAATTTCAGAAACAACAAAATGATCTCAGTTCGTTTCCAAGGCAAACCATTCAGTATCACAGTAATCCAAGTCTGCACCCCAACCATTGAGGCTGAAGAAGCTGAAGTTGATTCTTTCTATGAAGACCTACAAGACCTTCTAGAACTAACACCAAAAAGAGATCCTTTTCATCATAGGGGGTTGGAATGCAAAAGTAGGAAGTCAAGAGATACCTGGAGCAACAGGCAAGTTTGGCCTTGGAGTACAGAATGGAGCAGGGCAAAGGCCAAGAGAACACACTGATCATAGCAAACACGCTTTTCCAACACAAGCGACAACTCTGCACATGGACATCATCAGATGCTCAATAGAAAGTGAAAGTGAAGTCGCTCAGTCCTGTCCGACTCTTCGAGACCCCGTGGACTGCAGCCTACCAGGCTCCTCCATCCATGGGATTTTCCAGGCAAGAGTACTGGAGTGGGTTGCCATTTCCTTCTCCAGGGGATCTTCCTGAACCAGGGGTCGAACCCGGGTCCCCTGCATTATAGGCAAACGCTTTTACCGTCTGAGTACCAAAACCAGATTAATTATATTCTTTGTAGCCAAAGATGGAGAAGCTCTATACAATCTGCAAAACCAAGACTGGGAGCTTACTATGGCTCAGATCATGAGCTCCTTATTGCAAATTCAGACTTAAACTGAAGAAAGTAGGGAAAGCCACTAGACCATTCAGTTCAGTTCGGTTCAGTTCAGTTCAGTCACTCAGTCGTGTCCGACTCTTTGTGACCCCCATGAATCGCAGCACGCCAGGCCTCCCTGTCCATCACCAACTCCCGGAGTTCACTCAGACTCATGTCCATCGAGTCAGTGATGTCATCCAGCCATCTCATCCTCTGTCATCCCCTTCTCCTCCTGCCCCCAATCTCTCCCAGCATCAGAGTCTTTTCCAATGAGTCAACTCTTCGCATGAGGTGGCCAAAGTACTGGAGTTTCAGCTTTAGCATCATTCCTTCCAAAAAAATTCCAGGGCTGATCTCCTTCAGAATGGACTGGTTGGGTCTCCTTGCAGTCCAAGGAACTCTCAAGACCAACACCACAGTTCAAAAGCATCAATTCTTTGGTGCTCAGCTTTCTTCACAGTCCAACTCTCACATCCATACATGACCACTGGAACAACCATAGCCTTGACTAGATGACCTTTGTTGGCAAAGTAATGTCTCTGATTTTCAATATGCTATCTAGGTTGGTCATAACTTTTCTTCCAAGGAGTAAGCGTCTTTTAATTTCATGGCTGCAGTTACCACCTGCAGTGATTTTGGAGCCCAAAAAAATAAAGTCTGACACTGTTTCCACTGTTTCCCCATCTATTTCCCATGAAGTGATGGGACCAGATGCCATGATCTTAGTTTTCTGAATGTTGAGTTTTAAGCCAACTTTTTCACTCTCCTCTTTCACCTTCATCAAGAGGCTTTTTAATTCCTCTTCACTTTCTGCCATAAGGGTGGTGTCATCTACATATCTGAGGTTATTGATATTTCTCCCGGCAATCTTGATTCCAGCTTGTGCTTCTTCCAGCCCAGCGTTTCTCATGATGTACTCTGCATATAAGTTAAATAAGCAGGGTGACAATATACAGCCTTGATGTACTCCTTTTCCTATTTGGAACCAGTCTGTTGTTCCATGTCCAGTTCTAACTGTTGCTTCCTGATCTGCATACAAATTTCTCAAGAGGCAGGTCAGGTGGTCTGGTACTCCCATCTCTTTCAGAATTTTCCACAGTTTATTGTAATCCATACAGTCAAAGGCTTTGGCATAGTCAATAAAGCAGAAATAGATGTTTTTTCTGGAACTCTCTTGCTTTTTTGATGATCCAGCGGATGTTGGCAGTTTGGTCTCTGGTTCCTCTGCCTTTTCTTAAACCAGCTTGAACATCTGGAAGTTCACGGTTCACATATTGCTGAAGCCTGGCTTGGAGAATTTTGAGCATTACTTTACTAGCATGTGCTGCTACTGCTGCTGCTAAGTCACCTCAGTCGTGTCTGACTCTGTGCGACCCCATAGAGGGCAGCCCACTAGGCTCCCCTGTCCCTGGGATTCTCCAGGCAAGAACACTGGAGTGGGTTGCCATTTCCTTCTCCAATGCATGAAAGTGAAAAGTGAAAGTGAAGTCGCTCAGTCATGCCCGACTCTTAGCCACCCCATGGGCTGGAGCCTACCAGGCTCCTCCATCCATGGGATTTTCCAGGCAAGAGTACTAGAATGGGGTGCCATTGCCTTCTCCAACTAGTATGTGAGGTGAGTGCAATTGTGCAGTAGTTTGAGCATTCTTTGGTATTGCCTTTCTTTGGGATTGGAATGAAAAGTGACCTTTTCCAGTCCTGTGGCCACTGCTGAGTTTTCCAAATTTGGTGGCATATTGAGTGTGGCACTTTCACAGAATCATCTTTCAGGATTTGAAATAGCTCAACTGGAATTCCATCATCTCCACTAGCTTTGTTCGTAGTGATGCTTTCTAAGGCCCACTTGACTTCACATTCCAGGATATCTGGCTCTAGGTGAGATCACACCATCATGATTATCTGGGTCTGACCTAAATCAAATCCCTTATGATTATACAGTAAAGGTAATGAATAGATTCAGAGGATTAAATCTTATAGAGCGCCTAAAGAATTATGGATGGAGGTTTGTAACATTATACAGGAGGTGGTGACCAAAACCATCCCAAAGAAAAATGCCATAAGGCAAGTGGTTGTCTAAAGAAGCCTTACAAATAGCAGGAGAAAAGAAGTGAAAGGCAAAGGAGAAAGGAAAAGTATACCCAACTAAATGCAGAGTTCCAGAGAATAGCAAGGAGAGATAAGATAGCCTTAAGTGAACAATGCAAAGAAATAGAGGAAAATAATAGAATGGGAAAGACTAGAGATCTCTTCAAGAAAACTGGAGATTCCAATGGAACATTTCCTACAAAAATGGGCTCAATAAATGACAGAAACGGCAAGGACCTAACAGAAACAGAAGAGATTAAGAAGAGGTGGAGAGAATACACAGAACTGTACAAAAATGTCTTAATGACCCAGATAAACACGATGGTGTGGTCACATGCCTAGAGCCAGACATCCTGGAGTGTGAAGTCAAGGGGGCCTTAGGAAGCATCACTATGAACAAAGGTAGTGGAGGTTATGGAATTCCAGCTGAGCTATTTCAAATCCTAAAAGATGATGCTGTGAAAGTGCTGCACTCAGTACACCAGGAAATGTGGAAAACAGCAGTGGCCACAGGACTGGAAAAGTCAGCTTTTATTCCAATCCCAAAGAAAGGCAATGCCAAAGAATGTTCAGATTACCGTGTGGTTGCACTCATTTCACATTCTAGCAAAGTAATGCTCAAAATCCATCAAGCTGGGCTTCAGCAGTATGTGAACCAAGAACTTGCGGATGTAAAAGCTGAATTTAGACAAGGCAGAGATCAAATTGCCGACATCTGTTGGGTCATAGAAAAAGTAAGAGAGTTCCAAAAAAGAAAAAACATCTACTTCCATTTCATTGACTACGCTAAAACCTTTGACTATGTGTATCACAACAAACTGTGGAAAATTCTTAAAGAGATGGGAATATCAGACGACTTCATCTGTCTCCTGAGAAACCTATATGTAGGACAAGAAGCAACAGTTGGAACCAGACATAGAACAATGAACTGGTTCAAAATTGGGAAAGTACAAAAAGGCTGTAAATTGTCATCCTACTTATTTAACTTATATGCAGAGTACATCATACAAAATTCTGGGCTGGATGACTCACAAGTTGGAATCAAGATTGCCAGGAGATATATCAATAACCTCAGATACGCAGATGACACCACCCTTATGGCAGAAAGCAAAGAGGATCTACAGAGCCTCTTGATGAAGGTGAAAGAGGAGAGTGAAAAAGCTGGCTTAAAACTCAATATTCAAAAAACGAAGACCATGGCATCTAGTCCCACACTTCATGGCAAATAGATGGGGGAAAAGTGAAAACAGTGACAGATTTTATTTTCTTGGGCTCTAAAATCACTGCAGATGTTGATGGCAGCCATGAAGTTAAGACACTTGCTCCTTGGAAGAAAAGCTATGACAAACCTAGACAGCATATTACAAACAGAGACATCACTTTGTCAACAAAGGTCTGGATAGTCAAACCTATGGTTTTTCCAACAGTTGTGTACAGATGTGAGAGTTGGACCATAAAGGAGGTTGAGTGTTGAAGAATTGATGCTTTTGAATTGTAGTGCTGGAGAAGACTCATCTTCTTGAGAGTCCCTTGGTCTGCAAGGAGACCAAACCAGTCACTCCTAAAGGAAACCAACCCTGAATATTCACTGGAAGGACTGATGCTGAAGATGAAGTTCCAGTACTTTGTCCACCTGATTTGAAGAGCCAACTCATTGGAAAAACCCTGATGCTGGGAAAGATTGAGGACGGGAGAAGGGGGCGGCAGAGGATGAGGTGGTTGGATGGCATTACTGACTCAATGGCCATGAGTTTGAGCAAACTATCGGAGATAGTGAAGGACAGGGAAGCTTGACATGCTTCAGTTCATGGAGTCACAAACAGTCGGACACATCTTAGTGATGGAACAACAAGAGATATTCTTTGAACATAAAAATGAAGATGTGTATTTTATGAATTACCTTTTTTTAATACAATGTGTAACTTACTTTTTTAGTCTAACATACATTGGACATCAGTTCATATCTGTTCATAAAGTGTTGTCCCTTCTACCAACCTGCATAGTGATCCATTGTTCAAATGTACCATAATTTATTAATATTTAAGTAGTTTCGTAAGAATTGGTATTAATGTTTTTTCCAGTCTTGCTATGATAATCAATACTGTGATGAAAAGCTTTGAAAAATGGTCATGAGTAGGATGAATTGGTATTGAAATTACTAGATCCACAGGTGTGCATTTGTAATTTTGCCAATTCTAAGCCGCTCTCTATAGCAGCATGCAATTTAAAAAAAAAATTTTTTTTTTTATGTAATTGTTGTTCAGTTGCTAAGTCACGTCCAACTCTTTTGCAACCCCATGGGCTATAGCCTGCCAAACTCCTCTGTCCATGGGATTTCAGGCAAGAATACTGGAATGGGTTGCCATTTCCTTCTCCAGGGGACCTTCCTGATCCAAAGATCAAACCCACATCTCCTAATTACAGGCAGATTCTTTACCACTAAGCAACCAGGGAAATACAAATGAAGTCACCTGACATATAATATTATATTGGTTTCACGTGTACAACAGAATGATATAATATTTACATATATTGAAAAATGATCACAAGAGTTTAGTTAACTTTCATCACGTGTAGCTACAGAGTTTTTGTCTTGCCATGAGCACTTTTAAGATCCATTCTCTTAGCAACTTTCAAATATGTAATATAGTATTTTTCTGTAATATAGTATTTTTTACCAAATCAAGTTATATTTTATCACTACATTCCCATGACTTATATACGTTTTAACCCCATTCATTCATTTCGCCCACTCCCAACCATGCCAGTTTGTACTCCTACCACAGTGTCTGTTTGCCTACACCATTCTGTCAAAATTTCACTTGAGATTTAAGTTGCAGGCTGAAGCAAAATATTCCAAGCTCAAGATTTCATACACAACTGGCTCTTTTCACTGGTTTTCTTTGATTGCATTTGAAATCTGCCCACCCGTGACTCACTTTTGAAAGCTAGAAAGATGATCTAGGCTGAGAGTGTCCTCTGTAACATTTTCTTCCAGTTAGTAGAGAAAGTTAATAACATCTGGCTTCCATTCTACTCGCATTACTCTAAGTTCTTATATTCTGGCTGTTCAGCATTAAGTTCTGATTCCAGCAGAGTGTTTCGTTGGTGAAATTGAACTCCAGTTCTCATCACAAAAGCTTCAAATTGTGCCTGGTCAGCCTGTAGACACCAGTGCCAGTGCCAAAAGACAAATTTGCAGTAACATGATTAGGACAGAGGTAAGAAAGATAAGGTTCAGAGCAGACTGTGTTAGTATCTTGGCCTGAAACTTCAGAACGGTCTTCCAGTATGAAAGTGATGATTAAATATGGATAGAGAGGAGAATGTTGGTTGTTTAAAAACAAATAAAAAGCCACGATGTATTTATAACTTTTATAATCTACCTATTCAGATAATTGAAGGGCAAAGTTAAAGATTCAGAAGTTATCTTGCTGCTAACACAAGTCAAAGGCCCTTCTAGAGATTACAGACCTTGTGGAAATTAAATTCCTGAAACAGAAGAGCTGCTTTCATCGCCTGTCGGCCAGTATATGATCTGAAACTAATTATTTTATAAACTGCTCTGTGCACTGAGTATTAAACTGACTGTTTACAGCATAGCATCACTATTTAATGTTGGAGTGTTTTTAGACAAACATCGCTTTCGTAGAATGCTTGCGTCCATCATTTTGTTTGAATCAGTTCAGTGCTTTTTTAAGAAAATAAATTTTGTTGTATTTTTTGATCACGTGGACCATTTTGAGAGTCTTTCTTGAATTTTTTGTTTATATTGCTTCTGTTTTACGCTTCATTTTTTAGCTGTGAGCCCTGTGGGATCTTAGCTCCTCGACCAGGGATCGAAACCACACCCCCTCATCAGAAGGCAAAGTCTTAGTTGGACTGCCAGGGAGGTCCCCAGTGATTTTTTTTTTCTTAATTAGAGTGTAATTACAGTACTGTGACAGTTTTTGCCATTCATCAACATGAGTCAACATTAGATATACCTATGTCCCCTCCCTCTTGAAACCCCCCCTTCCCATCCCTCTCCTCTAGGTTGTCACACAGCACCAGCTTTGGGTTCCCTGTGTCATACCTCGAATGCCCACTGGCTATCTTTTTTACATATGGTAATGTATGTTTCCATGCTATTTTCTCATATCATCCAACCCTCTCCTTCCCCCACTGTGTCACAAAATATCGGTGTCTCCTTTGGTACCCTGCCAGTAGGATCGTCAGTACTATCTTTCTAGATTCCATGTATATGCATTAATACATGATATTTGTCTTTCTCTTTCTGACTTACTTCCCTCTGTGTAATAGGCTCTAGGTTCATCCACCTCATTTGGACTCAAACGTATTCCTTTTTATAGCTGAGTAATATTCCACTGTGCATATGTGTCATACCCGGTGCTTTTTAAAGTTACCTTTCCAAGCAATAATCCCAATTAGTTTTTTTTCCTACTAAATTGTGACTCTGCATGGAATAACTGACCCATGATTTCATACAAAATAGGCAAACCACTTTTGTTTGTTTTGTTTGCCAACTCAGTATTAGACTCTGTAACCTGAGACGATGATTACCAAATGTAGCTCTGTGAGCCCGTGAAGTTTTCCCTAGTCAGTTGCCAAATGAGAAGCACACGAACAGTCTGCTCATGTATAGTAGCCAGATGTCTCTTATCAGGGGGGAGAAAATGGTGCTTTGTTCTGAGGTCATCTTCCTCCTTCCATACTAAGATACTAAAATCTCTTTCCTTAAATGAAATAATGATGATGGTATATTTTGTTTCTTTTCATACCCTTATTTGACAAACTGAAAAGTAGTGAAAGCTATAAGTCCCCCCAAATTGTTTGTTATATCTAAAAATTTTATGTGGCATGCAAAATCTAATAGTCTAGGAATTCCTGGTCTACAAATTTTTCCTTTCTTCCTAAATAACTCAAGAATTCTATTCTGGGGGGCAAAAAGCTGGAGAAAACATTTAATTATTTCATTAAATTTCTTGTCCTTGATTTAGCGAAGACAGTTTTGCATTAACTTAATGTAAAATGTAAGCTTCCTGGGGGAGGAGTTTTTTTTGTTTGTTTGTTTTTTTCACTGCTAGCTTCACAGTCCTTCCCAGGTGGCTCAGTGGTGAAGAATCCGCTGGCAATGCAGGAGAGGCAGGTTCCATCTCTGGGTTGGGAAGATCCTCTGGAGAAGGAAATGGCAACCCACTCCAGTGTTATTCATGCCTTTTCATACTGTTCATGGGGTTCTCAAGGCAAGAATACTGAAGTAGTTTGCCATTCCCTTCTCCAATACTTTGGCCACCTGATGCAAGAAGCTGACTTATTGGAAAAGAACCTGGTGCTGGGAAAATTTGAGGGCAAAAAGAGAAGGGAGAACAGAGGATGAGGTGGTTGGATCGCATCATCGACACAATGGACATGAGTTTGAACAAACTCCGGGAGATAGTGAAGGACAGGGAACCCTGGCCTGCTGAGTCCACGGGCTCACAGAGAGTCAGCCACAACTTAGTGACTGAATAATAACAAATCATTTTGTCTGATTTAGTGTTTTATATCTTCCGGTGTTAGTATGTCAACAAGTACAATTCATAATCATAGTACCATGTGATATTTATATTACATTCACAATAAACTCTTTATAAATACATCTAAGGACTATACAACCAATACAGAAGCAAAAATAGCTATGCATCCTTTCTAAGAGAATTCACCTCTATTAGCTCAAAATCGTTCAGACATTGTTGTCTTTCCTTCTTGGGGAAAAAGTTAAAAGCAGATACCTTATCAAAGACAACAGAGTTACATGTATCTCTTTTGGGAGGAAAGATGAAGGAATGTGTCTTTTTTCTGTGCTATTTAATTTTACTCCAGGGCAGCAAAATTGCGCAAGAAATACAGAGTAACAGTATGGTATGATTACAGAGCGAGGCATCAAATCAAGCTTTGAATTTTTAAGATCTTTTAAAATATCCTGTTTGCTTGTTTATTTTTGGTTGCACTAGGTCTTCACTGCTGCTTGTGGACTTTCTCTACTGCAGTGACAGGGGGCTACACTCTAGCTTCGGTTCATGAGCGTCTCATCCTGGTGGCTTCTCGTATTGTGGATCACGGGCTCTAGAGTGTTCTGGCAAGCAGAATCTTCCTAGACCAGGGATCAGACCTGTCTCTCCTGCACTGGCAGGCAGATTCTCAATCACTGGACCACCAGATAAGTCCCCAAGCTCCAAATTTTTGAAAAAATGAAGTGGACTTTTAAAAATAACCTTTGAAAGTATTAGTTGCTTAGTCCTGTCTGACGCTTTGCTTCCCCGTGGACTGTAGCCCACCAGGCTCATCTGTCCATGGGATTCTCCAGGCAAGAATACTGGAGTGGGTAGCCATTCCCTTCTCCAGGGGATCTTCCCAACCCAAGGAATGAACCCAGGTATCCTGCATTGCAGGCGAATTGTTTACCATCTGAGCCACTAGGGAAGTCCCTTATCTAATTATAAAAGTGCTACCTGCATTACTACATTTTAGAAATTTTGAAAATGCAGAACAATACAAAGAAGGAAATAATTGTTATTAATCTTAACACTTAATTTTTGGAGCATTTCTTTCCAGAATTATTTTATGAACATTCACTCTCTCATTCTTCATGTTTTCAACATTCCAGTGCAACTTCTACTTGGAGTTAGTTCTCTAACCTCCTCACTCTAATCTTATCATAAGGACTGCATCTTGGAGTTTGCAACTTGCGTCTTCTCCAAGTTACTAGGGAGTTACTTGGCATCTTCCTTGGTAAAACTTCCAACTCATTCCAACTTCTCAATGAAGAAGGAAATGGCAACCCACTCCAGTACTCTTGCCTGGAGAATCCCATGAAGGGAGGAGCCTGGTAGACTACAGTCCATGGGGTCGCAGAGTCGGACACGACTGAGCGACTTCTCTTTCACTTTGGTAAAACTTCACTTCCATCTTCTAGTTTGTCTATTCCACCTCCAGTCCAGAACCCATCACCTTTCACTGCCCATTCTCTTCCTCCTGCCTTTGTTTCCTGCCTCATCCAGATTGGATTTCATGGGGACAAGATTATAGTCACTCCCTTCCGACAAGCTCAGCTTCCTTCCCCTCTCCTGCTTTGTTGTTGTTGTTTAGTCCTGTCCAACTCTTTGCCACCGCATGGACTGCAGCAGGCCAGGATTCCTTGTCCTTCATCATCTCCTGGAGTTTGCTCAAACTCATTGAGCTGGTGATTCAGTCCAACCATCTCATCCTCTGATCTCATCCTCTCATCCCTTCTCTTCCTGCCTTCAATCTTTCCCAGCATCAGGGTCTTTTCCAATGAGTTGACTCTTTCCATCGGGTGGCCAAAGTATTGGAGTTTTAGCTTCAGCATCAGTACTCCCAATGAATATTCAGAGTTGATTTCCTTTAGGATTGAATGGTTCGTTGTACTCATTCAGAAAAACCCTAGCCATAGCTGAGCCAGACTGTGGCCTTCTCTGTATCTGTCCCTGGTTAGTTAACTTTCCAGATTTCCTCTTAAATTAACTGAAGACATCAAATGGACACTAAATACATTATTTTTTATTATTATTTGTATGTGGGTCTCTGTCTGAATCATGCAGATGAAGTAGTCAAATAATGCATAAGTTTATATAGGATTTTAATAATATAATCAGTGAGCTCAAATATATAGATTAATAAAATTATGTTCTCTCCAAACAGAGACTATTTAATTACCCATGGCATCTGTGAAACATTTATAAATATCAATCATTAACCTGGGTAAACAAATAACTGAACAAATTCTTCAAAACAGAGATTTTTACAGGGAACGTTCTCCAACCAGAGAAAAAAGTTAAATGATGAGCCAAATCCAGGAAGCTGAATGACCCCTCCAATACAAAAAAAAAGTCTTAGCTATTTGGGAATTAATGAACACTCATCTAAATCTCTAAATCAAAGGGGAAATAAGACATACATTATCTAAGATCTCTAGAAATTAATAAAAGTGTCATTTTTATGACACTTATAATGACATATAAAAGTGTCATTTCCCTATATGGTACATACCTAAAGGGGTACTCACAGAATAATGTATAACTTTAGCCCAGAGATAAATCCACACACCTATGGACACCTTATCTTTGACAAAGGAGGCAAGAATATACAGTGGAGAAAAGACAATCTCTTTAACACGTGGTGCTGGAAAAACTGGTCAACCACTTGTAAAAGAATGAAACTAGAACACTTTCTAACACCATACACAAAAATAAACTAAAAATGGATTAAGATCTAAACGTAAGACCAGAAACTATAAAACTCCTAGAGGAAAACATAGGCAAAACATTCTCCGACATAAATCACAGCAGGATCCTCTATGACCCACCGCCCAGAGTATTGGAAATAAAAGCAAAAATAAACAAATGGGACCTAATTAAACTTAAAAGCTTTTGAACAACAAAGGAAACTATAAGCAAGGTGAAAAGACAGCCTTCAGAATGGGAGAAAATAATAGCAAACGAAGCAACTGACAAAGAATTAATCTCAAAAATATACAAGCAAATCCCGCAGCTCAATTCCAGAAAAATAAACAACCCAATCAAAAAAATGGGCCAAAGAACTAACCAGACATTTCTCCAAAGAAGACATACAGATGGCTAACAAACACATGAAAAGATGCTCAACCTCACTCATTATCAGAGAAATGCAAATCAAAACCACCATGAGGTACCATTTCACACCAGTCGGAATGGCTGCTATCCAAAAGTCTACAAGCAATAAATGCTGGAGAGGGTGTGGAGAAAAGGGAACCCTCTTACACTGTTGGTGGGAATGCAAACTCGTACAGCCACTATGGAGAACAGTGTGGAGATTCCTTAAAAAACTGGAAATAGAACTGCCTTATGACCCAGCAATCCAACTGCTGGACATATACACCAAGGAAACCAGAATTGAAAGAGACACGTGTACCCCAATGTTCATCACAGCACTGTTTATAATAGCCAGGACATGGAAGCAACCTAGATGTCCATCAGCAGATGAATGGATAAGAAAGCAGTGGTACATATACACAATGGAGTATTACTCAGCCATTAAAAAGAATACATTTGAATCAGTTCTAATGAGGCGGATGAAACTGGAGCCTATTATACAGAGTGAAGTAAGCCAGAAAGAAAAACACCAATACAGTATACTAACACATATATATGGAATTTAGAAAGATGGTAACGATAACCCTATATGTGAGATAGCAAAAGAGACACAGATGTATAGAACAGTCTTTTGGACTCTGTGGGAGAGGGCAAGGATGGGATGATTTGGGAGAATAGCACTGAAACATGTATATTATCATATGTGAAATGGATTGCCAGTCCAGGTTCGATGCATGAGACAGGGCGCTCAGGGCTGGTGCACCGGGATGACCCAGAGGGATAGGTTGGGGAGGGAGGTGGGAGGGGAGTTCAGGATGGGGAACATATGTACACTGATGGCTGATTCATGTCAATGTATGGCAAAACCACTACAATATTGTAAAGTAATTACCCTCCAATTAAAATAAATAAATTCATATTTTAAAAAAGGAAAAAAATAAACTAAGTTTATAATTACACAAGTGAAAAGAGAAATATTCAGCCTCAGAAAAACAAAGAAAAAAAAACAGCAAAACAATTCAAAGAATGTGTATAGTAGAAATAGTCAAAGATAAAATGATTACTAATAAAAAATAAATTAGAAAATAAAATAAAACCCCAAACATAGGGATTACCAAGAAAAACTCAAGCTTAATTAAGGAACATACATATCCCCCAAAACTTTAACTATAAGTAGACATGACAAACAGCCAAATTAATTGTGAGAAAATGTTGTATGGTACCCAGTGACAATACATTGGAAATTCTACAGAAAATGTATATTTTGGCAAAATACAAATTTCACAACTGATTTAAGAAGAATATAATGCTTTCAAATTGTGGTAATGGAGAAAACTCCTGAGGGTCCCTTGGACAGCAAGGAGATCAAACCAGTCAATCCCAAAAGAAATCAACCCTGAATATCCACTGGAATATTGGACAGTAAAGCTCTAATATTTTGGCCACCTGATGCGAAGAGCTGACTCATTGGAAAAGACCCTGATGCTGGGAAAGATTGAAGGCAGGAGGAGAAGGGGACGACGAAGGATGAGATGGCTGGATGGCATCACCGACTCAATGGACACGAGTTTGAGCAGGCTCCAGGTGATGGTGAAGGACAGGAAAGCCTGGAGCGCTGCAATCCATGGGGTCACAAAGAGTCAGACACGACGTAGCGACAGAACAACAACAACGGCTCTTAACAAACCAATAAGCAAAGAAGTGGGAAAGTTTTGGAAGAGGTAAATAGATTTTGAGTTAATGACATGGGAATAATCATGTGTTTTTATCGTTTCCTGTTCCCATCACTCCAGAGAAATAATGGCAAAGTTTTAAAACATGTGAACATATGGCAATGAAGAGATCATGAGAGAGCCATCTGTACCTTTGGGATTTCAACAAATTTATCTGTCCCGTATTTTTAATGTTCCCTTGTTAAGTTTACTTTCCCATAGAAAGAAAAGAAAGTGGAGTTGCTCAGTCGTCCAACTCTTTGCGACCCCATGGACTGTAGCCTACCAGGTTCCTCCGTCCACGGGATTTTCCAGGCAAGAATACTGGAGTGGGTTGCCATTTCCTTCTCCAGGAGATCTTCCCGACCCAGGGATTGAACCCGGGTCTCCTGCGTTGCAGGCAGACGCTTTAACCTCTGAGCCACCAGCTTTGCCAAACCATGAGATTATGATACACCTCTTCTCAAATCCTTCCTTCTATCCCCAGCTAATAACTAGCTAATCCTTTACCAACAATAGAGAAGCATTGGAGGGAACCACATCTACACACCCACTTTCATCTGTACTTCTCTTGGCTTCACTCAGGAAACTGAAAAAAGTGGCCTTCTTCCTATCAAAGATGAATTTATCATTGTGTTCAGAATTTTTTTTTTTGTATTTGGAACATGAGTTGTTTTTTTTTAATTATGAAAACATAATAACACATTTATAGGAGACTCGGAAAATGCAGAGCAAGGTTACATATAGTTCCACTGTATACTAGTTACGTTTTTCTTGTTCGCTTGTTAAAGCATTGTTTTGGGTTGCATCGGGTCTTTGTTGCTTTGTGCAGTTGTGGTGGGCGGGGGCTGTCTCGCATGCGGTGCTCGGGCTTCTCGTTGCGGTGGCTTCTCCAGTTGGGGAGCAGAGGCTTCAGTAATTGCAGTGCGTTGTTGCAACTGCTTTGTTGTTGCAACAGTTGTTGCAACAGCCCCAACTGTTGCAGGGCTCAGCAGTTGCGACTCCTGGGCTCTAGAGCTCCGGTTCAGTAGCTGTGCACGCAGGCTTAGTTGCTCTGCAGCATGTGGGGTCTTCCAGGATCAGGGATCAAACCTGTGTCCCCTACATTGACAGGCAGATTCTTTACCACTGAGCCACCAGAGGGGACCCAAGAAGTATTTCTTGTAAGAATTACTTAAAACATATGTGAAAGAGCTCTGAAGCTATTAAAAGTCACCAAATGGAAGATATACACATTAAGATACTCATAATTTGTAGTATCAGTAAATTTTATACTTTATAAATAAAAATTATTAAAATTCCATTTGTTACATTTTCAGTAACTAATGACAGTAAATACATTTAATATTAATCTTTTCATCTATATCCTTCTTGCCATTCTTTCTCTCTCTTTTGTTTCCTTATTTATCTTTTTCTACCACTTTAATCTTACCTCTCACATACAATGTCAGTAATAAGGTCATCACATCTTTCTATTAAAATTGGTATCTTGGTCTTAGTTCTGGCCTAATTCAAGCACTGATATTATAGATGCATGCTAATTAGTCTGAATGGCCAAATCTCTCATCAGTTAAGCAAATGGAAACATTTCAGGTTATTTCAGCTATCTGGTGTTGAGGCTAAGAGAAAAATACGTGTTATTTCATGGTAGAACTATTTCTTATCATTACGGTATCATGCATCCAATACGTTCCAACTTTCTGCCTTCTGGGTTTAGGTGTTTGTACCATAATTGCCACAAATTCTTTATATCCCATTTTAGTGTGGAGTTGGATTTCTGTGAAGGAACATTTTCTTTGTCCAATGATGAGTCAGTTTAATTTTTAAAAATGGATACTATCTATAGAATAGATAACTGATGAGAACCCACTGTCCAGCACTGCGAACTCTCCTCTGTGCTTGCTGGTGACTTAAACGGGAGGAAATCCAAAAAAGGGAGGATACGTGTATCCGTTTGGTGATTCACTTTGCTGAGAGCAGAAGCTGACACAACTTTGTAAAGCAGCTATTCTCCAGGGAAAATTAATGAAAAATATTGCCTTGGTTCTTTGTATGAACACACATAAAAGCATTTTATGTTAACCCCATCATACAGAGTGTCTTCACTTTGCAGTCTTAAACTTCCAAATGGACTGAGCCCTAAAAATTCTTCTGTTAATTATCTATAAGTAATCTGGATGTATTTACCCATGCGAGTAGTGTTATAAAGGGGTTATTACATTCCCAGGCTAGCCCCTAATGTAGTCAAACACAGTTCCAGTGGTATTAATCTAAGCTCTGATTTCTGGAGCAGGAGGAGGAGGAGGGGAGGAACAGTGGGGAAGCTGTGTAGCTGGGCCAAAGGTAGGAGGTGGCAAGGCAAGAGAGGGAGAGAAGGGCTAGAGGGAGAGAGCATTCCCCGGATTTAGGCCTCTTTCTAAACAACAAAAATCCCAAATGCACTTGGCTTTTGTGACTTCCCTCTCGGACCCTGATGTTCTTATTCAGCCCTAAGTTTCCACCATATCCGCCAGGCTTCAACCCTCCCCACCGGCACCACCTGCCACTCCCCGTCACTGAACACACTCACAAGACTTCCCTTTCTCAGTGTGAATGTGCTTTACAAGATGTTTGGAAAATACCAGTCTAAGAGGATCTAATCATTTTGAGGGGCTCCTTGTCGCAAAACCACTGAAGTCTGTCATTCTCTATGTAGGGGAATTCCAGCCTATGTAAGAACATGAAGGAGGGGACAAAAAAGGCAATGTTTTGAAGGAAGATGCTTTTCTTTTTTTTAAGGGCTTCCTTGGTGGCTCAGATGGCAGATTGTAAAGAATCTGCCAGGAGACCCAAGTTTGATCCCTGGGTTGAGAAGATCCCCTGGAGAAAGAAATGGCTACATATTCCAGTGTTCTTGCCTAGAGAAGTCCATGGCTAGAGGAGCCTAGTGGGCTACAGTCCACTGGTTGCAGAGTGAGACAAGAATGGGCGACTAACACTTTCAGTTCCCTTTCAGTTTTTGAAAGTCTTTATTGAATTTGTTACACATTGCTTCTGTTTTATATTTTGGTTTTTTGGCCACGAGGCATGTGGGATCTTAGTTCCCTGACCAAGGATCAAATCGGCACCCCCTGCATTGAAAGGCAAGTGTCAATCGCTGCATCACCAGCGAAATCTGGAAGACTCCTTTCTTTAGGGTTTATCCCCTCTGCTGAGCTGCACTAAGCAGTCCTTGGGGTGCACTGATCTGACATTTCCCTACCCTCCCTTAGTAGCAAAAACCTAGCCTCTAGCTGGCCCCCAACATATGTTTATAGACTGAATCAAGTAGGTTTTTTTTATTATTTTTATTTTGTTTTCCCAGGGCCAGGTGTGGGTGGAGCAGAGGGCTGGCTCTGTGTGAAAGAGGCTGGAGGAGAAGTGAAGTTGAGGCTAGGAATACCCATGACCTTGTTCACAGATCCCTTGTTGAGATGATCCAGCAGATGCCAAAGTCCCCGGAGGATGGGCACAGCCACGATGTTAGTAAATGAAGGTGACCACATAGCTTTTGTTGTTTAGAACTGGGAAGGTTTTAAGGTAGGAAAAGTAGGGGAAGTTGTTGGCCACGCTGGCAGAGTTTGCAACACTGTATGATTTTAAGGCGGACTCCCTGTTGAAGAGTGCCATGTCTAAGAAGGAGAGATACATACAGGTTTGCCAGCCTCGCTGTAACGTGGGCTTCTCTCTGGGTTCACTCTCCCCACCGTCGTGGATGAGCAAACTCTGTTCAGGGGAGGGATGCTTGGCCTCCGTGCTGACCCGAAGCCTCTTCAGACCGCAAATAGCCAGGTACTCAGTGGGGAGAGTGTTGGTACTGCACAGGGAAAGCTTCAGGTCCCGGACCAGCGTGAAGTTCAGCAGGAGCCCCAGCGCAGACGTGTCTGTGAACCAGATGGTCAGACGGTCACTGTAGCTTGTTTGCTCAACGGCAAGAGGCAGCACGGTTTTACAGCTGCACATCAGGTTGGCCAAACTGTAGTCACAGTCGCGGATGTCTGCTGAGCAGCTGCACTTCCGAATGGTGTTTTCCTTGGTGAAAATGAGCGTGCCGTTCCTCTGAGCTCTGGTGAAGCAGTTGAGTGCAAAGACGCCCAGCGCACCGATCAGAAAGAAGCTGTGCCCAGAAGGAGGTGCCATTCTCGTCTCAGCGCGGGCCAGCCAGGTTCCCCTTCATGAGCCGATTCATTGAAACTCACCTGAAAGAAAATAAGCAGTTTTGTTATCACAGCCTCTCCTTAGAAATGAGCAGCTTCTGGGAAAAAAAGGAACCCCCGAAATAACATGTCGTAAACTTTCTCACTTGCAGTTTCAGCAAAGGCAGGCGATGCTAGGAGCCCAAGTCCATGCTGTTTTCTAAGAGCCTGGGGTGAGGGTGGGGGGAGGCCAGCAACCAGGCCCCTGAAATCTGAAAAAGTGAGCTAGAAAACTCCCGGTAGTGTCTGTTGGTGGTGAGATGAACACGCCAATAAGCAAGCAAAGAGTAGATGCGGGGGGAGGAGACCCAGTGCATCCTGTCTGTGGATGGAGAATTGGAGTGATTGGAGGGTACTGTCTGTCTTATCCACTTAAGCACGCACATTCCCTCCTCCCCCTCAATATCTGACTTCCTGGAATTCAGGAGACAAGCGGTTTCTTGTTGGAATCAGCTACCCACGTGCTGTCTGTTAACGCAGCATGCATACCGATGATGAAACAGTTAATGGTAAACCTCAATGTCTAACTAGACAAACACGCTCCCCTCCCTCTTATCGCTCTGTTTATACGACCGTTCATATTTTCCTGGTCTCCGAGACCAGGACTGTAGTCCACATTAACTGTGTCACTAGACAAGGAAAAGACCCACTGCACAGCAATTCATCACAGAGATCTTGATTTACCAACTCCTTTCCCCCAAACAAACCTTATCAATTGATTTAAATTTTTTTTATTTTTCAGTTGGTTGCACTGGGTCTTTGCTGCCGCATGGGCTCTCTCTCGTCGTGGCTAGCAGCGGATACTGCTCCTTCCAGCGCTCAGGCTTCTCGTAGCCGTGGCTTCACTTGTTACCAAGCACAGGCTCGAGTTCGCAGGCTCAGTAGCTGTGGCACGTGGGTTTGGTTGCTCAGCGGCATGTGGGATCTTCCCAGATCAGGGATCGAACCCCTGCCCCCTGCATTCGCAGGTGATTCCTATCCACTGTACCCCTAGGGAAGTCCTATGAACTGATTTCTCCAAAATGTGAAACAGTATGTAAACACTGTTAAATGATCAAATTAGGTAGGAACACATGCTGAATTGAAAGAGCAACCCTGATGTCCAACTTGGGTGAAAATGCCCTATGGGTGTCTGGCGTTTAATTGATGTGTGTGTGGTCTTCTTTTATGGTGTGATTGAAATGACACACGTTGTGAAAAAGGACACCAGATTCCAGTTTTTCAAAAATAAGTAAATTTCCCCTGACTTAGCTGATGACCAAAGAGAGAAAACAATGTAATCCAGGGTATCTATCCATATGGCGGTGGGCACGGCAAGATGCTGGGAATGAGACCTCTGAACAGGATCTGGGGACAGCTCCCGCAGGAGGAGTGCTAAGGAGACACTGATGGAAAGTCAGTGCCCAAGGGGTTAAACATGTGTCCAGAGAAGATGGTGACAGTGGGAAAGAAGCTAGGCTGACCCGCACCGCTACAAGAGGGCAGCGCAGGTCAATGCAAAACCCAAGGGGGACAGAGCTAAGAGTGCTGGGGCGGGTACACAGGCAGCACAAGGCCATCAGCAGGAGCTGGAGGGAGTCATCTCAGCCCAGTAAACCTGAACAGGAGGTGAGACGGCGGTTCACAGCCGTCATGACGTCATCCATCCATTCATCCAACAAATGCTCATGGGGAGCTTCCTAGGTGCAGGCACTTTGCTAGCCCTGAGGATACAGTGCAGAATGAGAAAACGAACAAAGAGCTCGATGGGACTTGATTCTGCTTCCAGTGCCCAAGGTGGGCCAGGCCTGCGCATGAGGACCGGAGGCTGGGAGAGTGAAGGGGGCAAAGGCAGGAGTCAGGTAAGGCCAATCAGAAGATACAAAAGGAAACAGAACCTGGATCCTGCCCTGAGGGCACCTATGCACAAGAGGAAGATAAAGAAGGCTGAACTGAGGAAGTCAGTCCTTGGAAGGAAAGTTATGACCAACCTAGTCAGTCAGTCAGTGAATCTGCTCAGTCATGTCCAACTCTGCAGTCCTGTGGACTGTAGCCTACCAGGCTCCTCCATCCATGGAATTTTCCAGGCAAGAGTACTGGAGTGGGTTGCCATTTCCTTCTTCATGGGATCTTCCCTACCCAGGGATCGACTGAGCTACCAGGGAAACTAGTAGACAGCATATTAAAAAGCAGAGACATTACTTTGTCAACAAAGGTCCGTCTAGTCAAGGCTATGGTTTTTCCAGTGGTCATGTATGGATGTGAGAGTTGGACTATAAAGAAAGCTTAGTGCAGAAGAATTGATGCTTTTGAACTGTGGTGTTGGAGAAGACTCTTGAGAGTCCCTTGGACTGCAAGGAGATCCAACCATTCGATCCTAATGGAGATCAGTCCTGGGTGTTCATTGGAAGGACTGATGTTGAAGCTGAAACTCCAATACTTTGGCCACTTGATGTGAAGAACTGACTCATTTGAAAAGACCCTGATGCTGGGAAAGATTGAAGGCAGAAGGAGAGGGGGACGACAGAGGATGAGATGTTTGGATGGCATCACCGACTCAATGGACATGAGTTTGAATGAACTCCAGGAGTTGGTGATGGACAGCGCGGCCTGGCGTGCTGCGGTTCATGGGGTTGCAAAGAGTCGGACGTGACTGAGCGACTGAGCTGAACTGCACTCCTGAAGACACACACAGATGTAGGATCATAGCAGAGAGGCAAGCTAAGAGTCCATTCAGGAAACTGGGTAAGATGTTTGATAGTGCTTTGTGTTTACTTTGAAGTTGGCACAGAGTTTGAGTTTTACTTTTTTAAAAAGTATAAGTAGTGTTTTTCTCCTTTCTAAAGGTGGATTTTTCAAACAATTTTTTAAAATTAATTTTTACTGGAGTTTAGTTGATTTACAATGTTGGGTTAGTTTCTGCTGTGCAGAAAAGTGATTCGGTTATGCACATACGTATATCCACTCCTTTTTAAGATTCTCTTCCCATATAGGTCATTACAGAGTATTGAGAAGAGTTCCCTGTACTATACAGTAGGTCCTTATTAACAGTATGTTTCATATATAATACTGTATAAATGTCCATCCCAATATCCCAAATTATCCCACCCTCCCTTACCCCTTAGGAATCATAAGTTTGTTTTGTACATCTGTGACTCTATTTCTGCTTTGTAAATGGGTTCATTTATACCATTTTTTTTTAGGTTCCACATATAAGCAATATCATATATTTGTCTTTCTCTAACTGACTTCACTCAGTACACCAGTCTCTGAAAGTGAAAGTCACTCAGTCGTGTCCTACTCTTTTCTACCCCGTGGACTATACAGTCCATGGAATTCTCCAGGCCAGAATACTGGAATTGGTAGCCTTTCCCTCCTCCAGGGAATCTTCCCAACCCAGGGATCGAACCGAGGTCTCCCGCGTTGCAGGTGGATTCTTTACCGCTTAGCCACCAGGGAAGCCCAAGAGTACTGGAGTGGGTAGCCTATCCCTTCTCCTGCAGATCTTCCTGACCCAGGAATCAAACCAGGGTCTCCTGAATTGCAGGAGGATTCTTTACCAGCTGAGCTACAAGGGAAGCCCCACACCAGTCTCTAGGTCCATCCACGTTGCTGCAAATGGCATTATTTCATTCTTTTTTATGGCTGAGTAATATCTTTAATACACAGATTCAACATATTCTTGTTAACTGTGTCCCTTCTGCCATTTTAACTTAGTGGATATTCAGAGTGTTCTTGTTTGCATCCACCTCACCCATGCATCCACATCGGAGTATGTTCTACTTGTTTTACTGCAAGTTCGTAGACCTGTTTTCTGCCTGTTTACATCATTTAGTAGTATCTATATTTCACAGGGTTTTCTTAAAGGATTTATTCATTAGTTCATTTTGTAGCAAAAGAAAGAATTTGAGAAATATGTAGAGCCATAATTCTCCCTGAACCAGAGGCTTAACGGTTTTACATTGTGTTGCAATGTGATGGTAAGTACTCCACTTAGTAAGGAACAGTGCATAACTTATTAATTACAAGACAATTTTAGATGATTATCTGTCCTAGATTCCACTGAAGGTTTCTAGGACTTCATGACCCAGAAACCTCATCATCCCTGGACTAGGAATGCTGATGCCAGTACCACTGGCCTGCTTTGCTCCCAGACTTGGAGGGAAAGGAAGGGAGGGGCATCTACCCATCAGCTGAAACCTGGCAACAAAGTATTGATATCATTCTCTTAAGTGTTGATACTGATCAGAGGCACAGGTGGAAAAAGACAGGGGTAAGACACTTTGGCCACCTGATGGAAATAACTGACTCATTTGAAAAGTCCCTGATGTTGGGAGGGATTGGCAGCAGGAGGAGAAGGGGACGACAGAGGATGAGATGGCTGGATGGCATTACCGACTCAGTGGACATGGGTTTGGGTGAACTCCGGGAGTTGGTGATGGACAGGGAGGCCTGCAGTCCATGGGGTCGCAGAGTCAGACACAACTGAGTGACTGAACTGAACTGAAGACAGGAAAAGAACATGAATTTCCCGGAACGAGTTGGGCTGGAGATCCCCAAAGGGATTTGTGAGCAACTTACCAGCAGTCAAAGACCTGGCCAGACCTCAGCAGGAGCCCTGCCTTCTGGATGTCAGGGAGATTGAAGGCCAGACCAAGGAGGCCAGATGGAGCCTCATGAAGGGGCACAGAGTGGGCCAAGTGTCCCTGCTAACGGGTTTACGTGGTTTCCTCAAAGATGCCATGTGGACATTGTTCTCCTTCACTCTTACTGTGGATTTCTTTCTTCAGGTTTCTTGACTGTGGATTGTGAGCACCCGACTTTCACTATGTATTAATATCTATTCATGTGTGCTCAGTCGCTCAGTCATGTCTGACTCTTCGTAACCCCATGGACTGTAGCCTGCCAGGCTCCTCTGTCCTTGGGATTCTCCAGGCAAGAATACTGGGGTGGGTTGCCTTGCCTTCCTCCAGGGGATCTTCCCCACCCAGGGATCAAACCCTCGCCTCTGGCATTGCAGGCAGACTCTTTTCCACTATTCATCTGGGGGTAAAATTCCAGACTGGCGTAAGCAGAATGGGTGCAAGAGTGTCACATTGCCCCACCCTCCCCACCCCCCTTTAATATTTATTTACTTGGCTGTGCCAGGTCTTAGCTGCCGCCTGTGGGATCTAGTTCCCTGGCCAGGGATTGAACCTGGTCCCCCTGCATCAGAAGTGCAGAGTCTCAGCCACTGGACCTGCAGACAGGTCCCTACCCCCTCCGCTTGCTCTGCCTCTTCCCATAGTTGGGGTGGCACTGTGGGAAGGATGGTTTTCTCTGGAGGCTGCTGAACTTGTAGAAGGGAACCATGGATCTGTTGGCAACTGCCAAGTGTCCAGAAGGGGTGAGCTTGCGAGTGAAGCCAACCCAGTGAAAAACAGAGATAAGAAGTAGAAAGATATTCCTAACAATCTTTTTTTTTTTTCCCAGCACCCAGATCAAGCCATGCCCGACATTCTTTCTTTAAAACAAAAAAAAAAAGATTTATTTTGTTTTTGGTTGCGCTAGGTCTTCATTGCTGCACAGTGGCTTTCTCTGTTTGCAGAGGGCGGGGGCTACTCTCTAGCTGTGGCACACAGGCTTCTCGTTTCAAAGTCTTCTCTCGTTGAGGAGCACAGGCTCTAGGTGCGGGGACTCAGTAGCTGCAGCTCAAGGGCTCCAGAGCACTGACGCAGTAGTTGTGGCCATGGGGTAGTGACATTCTTTCTTGATTTTTAAAAAAAGATGTGAGCCACACTTTTTCCCTATTCAAGCCAGTCTGAATTGGGATTTCTATACTAAGCAGCTGAAGGAGTCTTGGTGCACTGACGTTTGATACACTATGCTTTTTTCATTCACTCAGTAAACATTTGTTGAGCACTTGCTTTGTGCCTGGACTGTGCTAGAAGTGGAGGAAAGAAAGCCATTAGGAGCTCTGTCAAGGAGTTACACTCTAGTCAAGGACACACTGAACCAATAGTCACAGTGTCATGTGATAATAATCATAACCACAGTTTGTATGGGATATTCAGTCTGCACTAGGACCCCACTCCAGTACTCTTTCCCATGGATGGAGGAGCCTGGTGGGCTGCAGTCCATGGGGTCGCTAAGAGTCAGACATGACTGAGCGACTTCACTTTCACTTTTCACTTTCATGCATTGGGGAAGGAAATGGCAACCCACTCCAGTGTTCTTGCCTGGAGAATCCCAGGGACGGGGGAGCCTGGTGGGCTGCCGTCTATGGGGTCACACAGAGTCGGACACGACTGAAGTGACTTAGCAGTAGCAGTAGGACTCCCTGGGAGTGGCTAAGTTCACAGGGGAGGTAATATCTGATTAGAGAAATATTTTTTGAATGGGAAAGATAAAAGGAAAATTATCTATGTAATTAGCAGAGGGTGATCAGAATTTTTACAATCAAAAAGTAGGATAAAGAGATGGACAGTTTATGAAGATGGCAGGAGTAGCAGTCAGTTCAATTCAGTTCAGTCAGTCAGTCATGTCCAACTCTTTGTGACCCCATGGACTGCAGCACACCAGGCTTCCCTGTCCTTCACCATCTCCCAGAGCTTGCTCAAACCCATGTCCATCTAGTCAGTGATGCCATCCAACCATCTCATCCTCTGTCATCCCCTTCTCCTCCTGCCTTCAGTCTTTCCCAGCATCAGGGTCTCTCCAATGAGTCAGTTCTTTGCATCAGGTGGCCAAAGTATTGGAGTTTCAGCATCAGTCCTTCTAATGAACACTCAGGACTGATTTCCTTTAGGATGGACTGGTTGGATCTCCTTGCAGTCCAAGGGACTCTCAAGAGTCGTCTCCAACACCACAGTTCAAAAGCATCAATTCTTTGGTGTTCAGCTTTCTTTATGGTCCACCCTCACATCCATATATGACCACGGGGGAAAACCATAGTTTTGACTCCACGGCAGTAGGAAACCAGAGCAGCAGTAGGAAAGGGCTGTGGGGGGTCCTGTGGGGCTGGAATCCTCTGACTTGCTCTGACACATCGTTTTCTCAGTGTCCCAGCCTTTCCTGTGCTCACTCCATCACTGAGATTTGCCTGCTGTGTCCTGATATGAACCCCTTCCACAACCCTAGGGGCAGGGACATAGGGAGGGGCAGGGGGCATGGGATCTATCTGTGCCCATCTTTCTATGCCATGCTAGAATCTGCCCACAAATGAACAAATGCATAGTGAAACCAGGATAAAGGTTAATTGCTTCCTTACATTCCAGTCTAATGCCATTAAAGGCATAAGGAGGATTTACTCGGCTCCACACAGTCATTCAGGGACTCAGGCTTTATTTTTTTTTAATGCTAACTTCTAGGGCCTGCAGGTCCTCCACAGCATTTTCTGCCCACATTTCATGGGCCAGAACTGAGCCACCTGACTGCAAGCAGCTTGGAAATGATGCCCTGCAGTGTGCCAGGAAGGAAGAGGAGAGCATGGGTATTGGTGGGCACTAAAAGTTACTGACCACACCTAGGCTGTAAGACACAAAGAATGACTTTATGCAACCACGGCAAAAGCTCAGATGGTGTCAGTCCTCCTAAACCTTTCAGGCAAGAGGCTGAAAACCATGTATGATCATTAACTCTTTGATCATGGAGTCACTGAACATGTCCAGAAACCAGAGCTCCTATTCAGGCTTAGTGCAAATATCATTTTTATATTGCAGTTGGAGAAATCCTGAGTGCAATTAATGTGAACGGCACAAAAGCAAAGACTCCTGAATTGAGCAGATACAGACATCAGTAACTTCAAAACAAATTCCACACAGATTCCTTCCCAATCTAGGATTACACCCAAAATTTAGATAATGTTTATACTTGGCTCCAAAAGGAACGTTTCAAACTGGACTAGTTTTGTTTATAAGAAGATATTACTAGTAAGGAGATAGTGTGTCAGTGGGAGGATAGCATTTGGACCATTTTCCTGAAAACAGATTTGAAATGTCACGAATAACGATGTTTTGAATTCTATAGTCTTAACACAAAAGACAAGAAAAATGACTGTGGGAATATAGAGTAACGTTCTCCAAATCCTTGCAGCAATTAAAACTGAAGACTGATCTCAAATTTTAATTCAGAAGTAAATTTAATTTGAAATTAGGAGTGATTTTTTTTTTAAAGCAGAAAGGCAATTTAAGGAAAAGGCTCAATTTAAGAAACTAGAGAAGTAAGAGAACCAGACACTGATGAGATGCTCCAGTAAGAAGCAGATAGTCTGAAATATAAATCTAAATGGCAACACGGGGTAGAAAGGCAGAAGAAATCCAGTGTCTGGATGTCCAAAAAAAAAAAAAACACTTGGATGCAGGACTTGAGGAGTTAGGCAAGGATGTCTCCCCCAAATGCCATCCCTGGAGGGTGTCCCTGCAAAAATCCTCTAATATTTGGAGGTGGTGAGAATCAGAAAAATTCCAGAAAAGGAGACAATTTGGAATCTTGGGTGTGTCCCATAAAGGGAGACATGTACCCACACTCTGGAGTGTATCAAAAGGGTGCCCACTGCTTGCTGACACAGACAGTGGCAAGACGGCCTCACTTACCACAGTGGCCTAATGGGTCACCCAAGGAACACTGCGTGTACTGTGGGAGCAAATGGCTGGGAAGCTAACTGTAAAGTGAGGTGACTGGTGGGTGCTAATTAAAGACACAGCTCAAGCGTTGTGCAGGAATGTGAAAGACTCCCAAAGAAGGTGCTGTCTGGACTGAGAAGAGAGAGGCTGGGATAAAGAAAGCTGAGATGCTGAAGACAGAAAAGCAATTTCAGCAAAATCTCAGTCTAGAGTACTTGGTGTGTCTTTGGGTCATGAGGCTAGGAAAGAGGCTGGAACTGTGCCAACCAAGCTAAGGGGTCTGGTCTCCAAACTCTTCTGATCTTCACTCCTTTAATAAGAACCCTTCCCAACAGATATAGTTTTTAATTTATAAAGGTTTTAGAAATACCACACTTACATTATTTACATTGTAAACAATATACAAAAAGAATGGACTTTTAAATGTTTGAGATGAATAATGAAAATGGCTTCCCTGGTGGCCCAGCCAGTAAAGAATCTGCCTGCAATGCAGGAGACCTGAGTTTGATCCCTGAGTCAGGAAGATCCCCTGGAGAACATCATTACTACCCACTCCAGGATTCTTGCCTGGAGAATTCCACAGATGGAGAAACCTAGTGGGCTACAGTCCACGGGGTCACAAAGAGTCGGATATGATTGAGTGATTAACACTTTCACTTCACTGGCTTGTGTATATACACACCCTCTTTGGAGATCCCTGCAAGCAACAAAAGTGAGGAGCTGAGGGTTTGTAATCAGGGGCGACCTGGGTAGATCTGTGTTCATGGAGGTGCCAGGTGGAGACTGAATTATGAGAGCAGAGACCAGACGACAAAGAGTTCTAAGTAAAAAAACACATTTCACCTGCATTTTCTTTGATGGTTTATCTCTCTCCATTTGCTGACTCCTTCTAACTCCAGGCTTTCCAGATAAATTTATTTCAATATCTGGAGTCCTTGAGGGAGTAGAGAGAACCAAGAGGGTGGGATTGAGGAGGTGGGGAGGAGGTCGAGTCTCCTGCCCTGCTGTCCCCTGCTGTACCTTCATCTTAATTCCTCTCCATCCACTCTTTCCAGGTTCAGTTCAGTCGCTCAGTCGTATCCAACTCTTTGCGATCCCATGGACTGCAGTACGCCAGGCCTCCCTATCCACCACCAACTCCCGGAGTTTACTCAAACTCAGGTGCCCGGTGCTAAAAACCGACTCTCATATAAGGGTCGAAAATCATTTTTGTTGTTGTTTGGTCCCTAAGCTGTGTCCGACTCTTTGCAACCCCATGGACTGCAGCACTCCAGGTAAGCCTTAATATAGATTTAAATAAACACATTCTTGCCCAAGGGGATCGCTCTTTAAGCCTTATACCTACCTTGCTCCTTGTTAGAGGCAGAGCAAGGGATAAATAGAAGCATGGGAGAAGTGTGGGGTGAGACTCTTGTCTAGAACCCAGTGGCCATCTGATCTCAGGCCCACTTCCCACTTGTTCGTGGCTGTGATATCACTCTGCCCATGGAGGCCAGAGGGGAAATATTGGCTACTCTGTGTTATATGGATGAGATTCTCACAGAGGTGCTGGATGAAGGCTTTAGGTGAAGAACCTTGAGAAGGACTCTTTGAAAAAAAAAAAAAAGGATTTTCAGCATTTTCCTTTTCTTTGGCTCTGGTCCATAAGTGCACTGCAGGAAGCAGGTTAGAGATAAACACTACGTAAACACTACGTAAGATGATATCGGAAAGAGGAATGACGTGCTTAGTGTTTAATACCTCAACGCTTACGATGTTGAAGGTAATCTGGGTTTCTCCCCAATATTTTCTTACTGGGATAAGTGCTGCCTTTTCTATCTTTCTGCCTTGTCCGTGGGACGAGCCGCTCAGTTTTCACACGCCCTCCCAGGTAATTCTGAAGTCACCACCTTGTGCGGTCTCTGTTGACAAAAATCACTTCCCTTCCACAGAGGTTTACATAGCTCATCATGAGGGCCAGGAAACTGGGCTCACTGTGACTCTGAGGGGACTGGTTTCTCCTTAGAATTATACAGTAGGACCTCAACTATTTGCTGTCATCTGATGGCTTTCCTCATCCAGAGAAAGTACAAGTTTGTCTCCCCAAGTTGGAATTCAGGCAGAATCAGCACCAAGCATTCAGGTCTTCAGGAGATGCAATTTAAAGTATTTTCATGATTATTAAACTCACTGGATATTTTGGATCCAAAGAGTCTTTTCTTAATAATTTCTCTTAAAATAGCATGGGGATGAAACCACACAGGGTTTAACCACACAAGGTTAAAATAAGCATAAAGCAAGATGCACGTTGTAATATTAATATATATCTATTAGTGCTATTCACTTTTACAACTACTCATAAGAACTGTAATATTAATACACAGAGTACTTTAGTAGTATTCCTAAACTATGACTTTTGTAATGTCAAAATTATATTAATAGTAATAATAGGAATATATATATTTGGGATATTAGAGCATTCCAAAAGCCACCTCCGCAAACCTCTAAAGTAATGGTTCATTTAACACACTGCTTGCGTTGAAAATCTGAATGGAGAACGGGCTCAGAATAATGACGATGTGTGGGGGTCTGGAGGAGGGGCCGGTGGAGGGAAGGGTCAGCACTCGTCTCCCCTTTTTCCTTGTGCTGCTGTTCAGTGGCCAAGCTGTGTCTGACTCTTTGAGACCCCATGGACTGCAGCACGCCAGGTTCCTCTGTCCTTCACTGTCTCCCTGAATTTGCTCAAATTTATGTCCATTGAGTCAGTGATACTATCTAACCGTCTCATCTTCTACTACCCTCTTCTCCTTTTGCCTTTAATATTTTCCAGCATCAAGATCGTTTTGAATAAGTCGGCTCTTCGCATCGGGTGGCCAAAGTATTGGAGCTTCAGCTTCAGTATCAGTCCTTCCAATGTATATTCAAGGTTGATTTCCTTTAGGATAGACTGGTTTGATCTTCTTTCAGTCCAAGGGACTTTCAAGTCTTCTCCAGCACCACAGTTTGAAAGCATCAATTCTTCAGCACTCAGTCTTCTTAACCCAGACTAGTTGAAGCTGTGGCCTGAGTCCAGAGGAGCTGTAGGCAGATTTTGCCTAGACAGCTCTCAAGAGCTCTGAGATGTGGGGCTTAGAGGTGGGGGACAGAGGCATTCTCCCCACTTCGGCACTGAGGGCAGCCCAGGTCTGGCACAGTGAGGGGTGAGGGGCAGGCAGCATCATTCGGCCCCGCCTGGAGGACACACTGGGACGCTCCTGAACTCTACTCTCCGGGAAGTGAATCGACAGGAAGCCCCTTGGCAGCAGCACGGGACAGTTAACATCCAACGGTGCCAGAGGCACATGAAAGGGCCATTTGGGAGAGCAGGTGAGGCAATCCGGGGACCCCAAGAAATGATTAGAGGAGACTTTATTGTGTAGACATGTGGTATGGAAGGAGGCAAGGACCTGTATCAGGAAGGTGGGGACACAAACCAGTCAATTATAAGCAATTAGTGTTAATTTAGCCTTATATGTGCCCACTGGTTGGTGAAGCCAGGATCTCTTCAAGTATCACTTGGATTGCTGCTTTCAGATAAATGTGTTTAATGATAGAAATGAACCAATGTTCTCAAAAGCTTCTAGTCTGAGATAATTAAGAGCTAAGTGAAAACAGGCATTTTATGTTTTGAAAGCACTGAGCTTAACTGAATGTTGATATCACCCACAGTTTGCCCATTGGATGCTGGACGCATTGCTGTTGGTATGTTGTGTAAGTCAGATCTCTGATGTGACAAAGCCCTGGTCTTCTGGTTGACCTTGGTTTCCCAGTCCCTGGTGCCTGACACGTGGAGGCCCTCCATAAACACTTGTATTATTCAAGTGCATCCCTACGTTAGCTAAGTCAGAGTGCATGTATTCCTCCTTTGCTTCCTTTTTTACTTTTGCCTCCTAGAATTGTGGAGTGTAGCATATGATCAAATCAGCAAGCAAAATCCATTTCAGCATGAATTTCAGTGCATGCCCCAGCCATGACAGAGGAAGCATGATGAACTTTTGTGTCTTAGTCAAAGAGTGGGTGTATTTGAGCTCAATAGCCTCTGAATCTCCTCGAAGGCCATCGAATGACATCTGGCATAAGTCCCAACAGGCAAACCCAACCTCTTGCGACTTTACCAGTGAGCATCCTCTAAGTTTGCAGTTGCCTTGGACCATTTCTGTGAATCTGATGGAGACACAGGACGAAACACAGTCACGCAAGATGGGGACCATGAGCCCCAAATCAGGGCCCCAGATTGCTATCCTTCCACCTCATTCCACAGACTAAAGGGAAACATGAGTAGAATCAGCGTTGAGTACATATTGATCGCATAGATATTTGTGGGCATCAGAAACTATTGTCTGAATTGCTTTTGTTGAAGGCTTATAAGAACCCTGCTGCAAACTTCCCAACAATCTAACATTTAAGCATCCAGTCTTATAAAACTAACACGGGAAGAGCTTTGCTCAAATTACTGGGTCTGTATTATATGAGCGGGAGGTTGCCAAGGAAAATAAGTCAGAGTAATCCCTTTGCTAGGAGATAAGAAACAAAAAATTCTGGTAGACCTTTAATATTTTAATTACCTGCTTCCAGAACAATAAAAAGGGACTCAGGTCTTCCAGTTAACAGTTGTACATTATTACAGCCCCATAAAGTATCTTAAACTATTTCCTTAAAATGTAAGCCTTAAGCTTTTTCCTTTCATCTGCATTCAATGATTAGATTTCAGAAAAGTTAAGGGTTAAATTTTTCCTTTAGTGGTTTTAGTTACAAATATTGGAACAAAAGGCAATTTGAAATTTGTTGCTTTCTTGGAAGATTTTTAAGAGTTTTTACATGTCTACAACTAAAGGTAATGTGAGATCCTGGAACAGAAAAAGGACTTTGGGTATCTAAAAAATATCTGAATAAAATATGGATATTAGTTAATAATAATAATGCATCAGTATTGGTTCATCAGTGGTGACAAATGTATACTATAGCAATGTAAGATGCTAATAAAAGGGGAGACTGGTTGTTGGGTACATGGGAACTCTCTGTGCTAGCATCACAATTTCCCTGTACGTCTAAAACAATTCTAAAATGAGACTTTTATGTGAAAAGAATGCCTTCTGATCTCATTGATGACTCACAGAAGATTATTTTTGTGACAAGAACAGGGCTCCAGTGGATAAACTTGGCTACACAATTTGGGTCAAATAGAACATCCATGAAGTGGTGACTAGGCATCACTCCAAGGACCCCTATAGAGCTCCTGGCCTTGGAGAAGATCCTGGCTTCCTTACTGACCTGGGAGACCAGGCATTTCAGAGATGCAAATGAGAAGTGGTCCTTTAATGGGAAATAGGTCACAACTGGAAAGAAGAGGCATCGGGGAAAACTGTTAGAACAAGTCCTGACGTGTGTGCGTAGGTGTTTGTGTGTGTGTGACGCTACCTCATACTGCTTATGTTGCCCCGTGTCAGAAGTGTTTTCTATTTCTCATCTGCTAAGAAATCATCAGGATTCCCAGGTGATCCAGTGGTAAAGTATCTGCCTGCCAATGTAGGAGATGCAGGAGATACGGGTTCTGTCCCTGAGTTGGAAAGATCCCCTGGAGAAGGAAATGGCTGTCCACTCCAGGATTCTTGTCTGGGAAATCCCATGGACAGAAAAGCCTGACGGGCTACAGTACACGGGGTGGCAAAGAGTTGGACACAACTGAGTTCAGGTGCGTGCACACACACACACACGAAACCACCCTCATCTCTTAAACTGTCTTCACATCTTTCACGAATCTTTGGTAGACTAGATTCACGGATGACAGTTCTTGCCTGCCTCCAACCTCTTATAGGTCTACCTCAGTTAACCATAAAGGAAAAACCAAGCTTGTATAAGCAAATCTATAGTCACATAGAAAGTCAGTGCTTGTTTATGTCAGATTTTTAAGCCACTCTAATCAGGCTGTCCTTCGGGTGACCCCACTGGAACGATTGTCATCAGGTTCCCAATGACTCCCATTCCCCAATGTGTCAAAAGCCAATGATTAATTTCCTTGTCTCGTTTTGCCTGACCACTCACTATCATTTGATATGGTTGCCCACTCCCTCCTTCTGTTCTTCCTTTCCATTGCATGCCCCTGTTTTCTAGCCACCTCAGTGGTCACTCCTTCTCAGTATCTGGCTAGCATCTTCTCTCCTTCCATGATGTTGTTGCATACCTCTTGCTCAGCAACTGGCTCTCTTCCCCATGTATATCCACTCCCTTGGATATTGCATGCTGACCCCTGCATTTCAGTATTATCTATATGCTGATCATTATCCAGCTCCCAAATCCTCCCTTGAACTTCACGCTCATGTATCCAGCATCTTACTTGATGGCTCTACCTGAATATACAACAGACACCTCAAATTTAATTCGTCAAATGTACACTACTTGACTCCTAAGAAAGTTCAGACTGCTAGATGAGGAAGAGATGTTATTGCATTAACGTTTTACTACACAAAACTTTGGGCTTCCTGGGTGGTGCAGTGGTAAAGAATCTGCCTGCCAGTGCAGGGGACGCAGGAGATGCAGGTTTGATCCCTGGGTTGGGAAGATCCCCTGGAGAAGGAAATGGCAACCCACCCCAGTATCTTTCTTGGAGAATCCCATGGACAGAGGAGCCTGGTGGGCTACAGTCCATGCGGTCACAAGGAGTTGGACACGACTGAGTGACTGACATGCACACACACAAACCTTTACTGCCCCTCAGCCCTGTATTCCCAGGGTTAAACTAGCTAAACATAGAAAATGGTCATTGATAAGAGGCAATGTACTTTCAAATAAGAAATGTGGGAGTTACATGTGTGTTGAAAAATGACTAAAATTAGGAACTACACGTTTCCTTAGTATTAATAATAATATTTAATGAGTGCTTCTTTTGGTGCCAGGTACTGTTTGAAGTATCATTGCATGTCTTATATCATTTAATCCTTGCAATAATCTTGAAAGTAGATATTATGACCCTAATTTCACTATCAGAAACACAGACATAGCATGGTCACAGTCACAGAGCCGTAAGGAAACAGCTAAGATTTGAACCCAGACAGCCACATATACTCTAGGGAGTCATGATGGAAATGACAGTCGTATTTCCCATCCTAGGGTTGAGTTCCTACTCACATGACCTCCTGTACCTTGGATTCCATTACTAGATTCTGTGGCCTTTAACCCCAAGTGTGTATAAAACCTCAAGCTAAATGAATGGGAAACAAAAGGAAAGAAGAGAGTTCCATTTTGCACAAGCATCATAACACTTTTTTTTAAGAAGACACTTGTAAATTAGATCTTTAAGGACAACATTGGTTGAATGCTACTTCTTTTGACATGGTCAGGGAACATGGGACAAAGACTTCTGGAGAGTGAGCCAATAGGCAGTCTTAACTAAAATATGCAGCTTTCTAATCGACACAGGTTCTTGTGAGAGTTAATTAATCAATGGTTGCAAACCCCTCAAGCCTTTCCTGTAAATGGCTTGGTATGCTTGTATGTGTGGTAAGTTGCTTCTGTTGTGTCTGACTCTCTGTGATGCTATGGGCCATGGCCCGCCAGGGTCCTCTGTCCATGGGATTCTCCAGGCAAGAATACTGGAGTGGGTGGCCGTGTCCTCCTCCAGGAGATCTTCCCTGACCCAGGGATCGAACCCATGTCTCTTACATCTCCTGCATTGACAGGTGGGTTCTTTACCAATAGTGATGCCTGGGAAGCCCAAATGACTTGGTACACACTTCGCTAATCTGATCACTGGTGCTCCAGCTCAGCGCATCTGGCCCCTGATCACACAGCCATGGGAAACTGGGTGATTTTGTCTCTTCTGACCATGGACACAGAGACATGATCCACTGCGCCTGATTTGTTTTTTCTGTCCACACCACGTGGCTTGTGGGATCTTAGTTCCCCAACCAGGGGTTGAAGCCAGGCCCCTGGCAGTGAGAGTGCCACTGAACCACCAGGAAATTCGGTGGACCCTGAATTTTAAAGGTAGATAGTATACTAGGTTTAAGTAATTAAAATACCGAGGTGAAAAAGAAAATTGAGAGATCCAAACCAGCTATTGAGAAGTATTCATGTCCACAGATGCTTTGTCGGACCTGTTCTTTTCAGAAAATGCCCAATTTCTGTCAAAAATATGATGTGAAGTCTTTTATCCCTTTCAAACATTTTAAAATAATGCATTACATTGAATTATTTGGTATAAAAATAAAAGTAAAAAAACTTCCCAAAGATCACTCTTTTCATCAAAAAAATTTTCAAGCAAAAGAAGTCTGATATTTCTGGCAGTTTTTAAGAACAAGTTTTTATGAATATTATGCCCAGTTCTTTTGAAACATTTCCTTTCCTCAATATGCACCAAGACACGTATTGCTAAGAAACTCCCCCAAAACATATTTATGAAACAATGGAATATACGTAGAACTGTGTAAGGATTACTGGTTTTGACTAAGACATCGCTATAAGCCTGTTGCTTTTGCTACAGTATTTATCGTGTTTGTTTCACTTTTGAATACAGGGACCAATTTTTTTTAAAAAAGTTAACCAGTCTAAATGTTGATGCTCATTTAAATTTGATTTCTTCTTGTCTTCCTATGTTTTCTAATGAAGAGTGTGTAAATAAACAGTAAATATAACACCATTATATAAATATAACATTATTAGATAAAAACAAAGAAACGATAAAAACCAATGTTTTGAGAGTTCCCAGTTTTGCTTGTGATCCCAATAAGGAAAAGAGATATAACACATACTTCTTTCACTGAGTTCTTATTTAGTGTTAATGACCAACAGGAAATATAGCTGGATTTTTTTGTTGTTCTTTTTTTTTTTTTTTAAATTTTCGCCAGATCTTAAAAATAGAAACAAGAAGCCCAGATTCCACAGAGATATCTGTTACATAATATTAACCTAAGTGAGTCTATCTATTTAGGGAATAATGAGAAGACCATTTCATTCTTTGCTTGATGTTCTGAAAACATTTCCTTTGAAAGGAAAGAGAATCTCAGTACAAAGCGATTCACATGCCCGGAAGCTTAAAGGAGAGTTTCACGGTGAAAGTGACTCATAAGTGTGCGTTATACTCATGAAACACAAACACTGCAGAAGAAGGTGGTGCTGATGGTGGCTCTTCAAACATTACAGAACTTTCCTGCCATGCAGCAGAAATCTGAAGCTGTAAAAAACTGTTAAGCTAGATAGGCTTTTCAAAAAAGAACAGAGAAATGACTTACATCTCAGAGCTCCACTAAGAGGTTGTCTCCTGCACTCCCGGGCTGATCCTTCACTCAGGCTTGACAGCTGGTGTGATCTGCCGGCAGGAAGGACGGAGTGCCTGTTCTTGCACTTGCTGTTCTTTTCCGTTTTCAGAAGGCCAGTGGCCCTGGTCATTTCCATGGCAACCAGAAGCACGCTGCCAGCCCTCCAGTTTCATGAACCACACAGCAGAAGAGAACCCGTCTTGGTCACTGCTGGCCACTCTTTGGGAGTTCCAAAGTGGAAAGCTTCCAGAAGAGTCAAAGGAGACTGCTGCTCTACGCTGACCTGAAGGGCTGACGGTGATGCGAGGAATTCTACTTTAGCAGGAAATTGAATGGATTAAACATAGAGCGTGGAAGACTCCTCGATGCTTTTACTATCATGATCATGCTTTGTTCCACTCTTTTTGGCCCAGTGAATTGTTACTTATGGCAAACACCCGAACTAGTATAAAAATTGTCCCAGTGTAGTTGTTCCAAAGAGAAAATGAACTCATTTTAGCTCCAAAGACATAGTCCTGCCGAGAGATTATTACACTGTGTGAAGTAAGTCAGACAGAGAAAGACAAAGATCATATGATATCACTTATCTGTGGAATCTAAAATATGATGCAATTTTAGTATATGTGCTGCCAAAGCTAGTGCTAAAATATGATACAAATGAACTTATTTACAAAACAGAAACAGACTCACACACATAGAAAACAAACTTATGGTTACCAGGGACTTCCCTGGCGGTCCAGTGGTTAGGACTCTGAGCGTCCCATGAACGGGGCTGTGGGTTCGATCCCTGGTGGGGGAGCTAAGATTCCACACTCCGTGCTGCATGCCCCTTCCCCAAAATAGCATCATACAAACTTATGGTTACTACAAGGGAAAGGGGAGGGGGAGGAATACATTAGAAGTTTGTAACTAGCAGGTATAAACTATTGTATGTAAAACAGACGAACAACAAGGTCCTGCTCTGTAACACAGGGAGCTATACTCTATATCTTATAATAACCTATAGTGAAAAAGAATATGAGAAAGAATATATACACACATATCTGTGTATATCACTTTGCTACACACCAGAAACTAACACAACATTGTAAATCAACCAAACTTCAGCAGAAAAAAAAACAGAACAAAGATATAGTCCTGCTCTCTCTTCAGTTCGGTCGCTCAGTCATGTCCGACTCTTTGCGACCCCATGGACTGTAGCACGCCAGCCTCCCTGTCCATCACCAACTCCTGGAGCTTACTCAAACTCATGTCCATTGAGTCAGTGATGCCATCCAGCCATCTTACCCTTTGTCGTCCCCTTCTTCTCCCACCTTCAATCTTTCCCAGCATCAGGGTCTTTGCTAATGAGTCAGCTCTTTGCATCAGAGGGCCAAAGTATTGGAGCTTCAGCTTCAGCATCAGTCCTTCCAATGAACATTCAGGACTGATTTCCTTTAGGATGGACTGGTTGGATCTCCTTGCAGTCCGAGGGACTCTCAAGAGTCTTCTCCAACTCCACAGTTCAAAAGCATCCAGCTTTTTGATTCGGCACTCAGCTTTCACATCTATACATGACTATTCTCACATCTATACATGACTACTGGAAAAACCATAGCTTTGACTACACAGACCTTTGTTGGCAAAGTAACGTCTCTGCTTTTTAATAAGCTGTCTAGGTTGGTCATAACTTTTCTTCCAAGGAGCAAGCTCTGTCTTAAGTTTATTTAAAAAATGTTAAAAACAAATAAACATGTAAAATATTCTGTTACATTAACTGATGAGGGCTCATTATGGGAGGAACCAGATGGATGGTGGTGATGAAGAAAAGTTTTGCTACTTAAAAACATTAGACAACAAGAGCAATTGAATTTATCATTCCCCAGATACAGATTAGCCAATATGCTAAACAGAGAGCACCTCCCTAGGGAAGTTTTTTCATTTCTTTATCATTTATCCAGTGAGCTCTTTCCACACTCCTGCACTGTGCCAGAAGCTTAAAAGAACAATAGAGATGAATGTCTTCATTCTTGTCTTCGAAGAAGTTGCAATACGAAAAGGGTAGTTATATATGTTGATTGTGGGAAATGTTTGAGGAGTGGGCACAAAGAAAATATGTGGGAGAGTTGGAAAAAATAAGACCACATTTTGACGGGAAGACTGGAGAAGCGTCTGTGGAGAAGTGCTTGATGTGGGGCTGAAAGGGTGGCTGGATATGAGTAGAACAATGTTCTGGAAAGGACAGTGTCCCATGGGACAATTCTCGGATTCCGATGGATAATGTTTCCTCCTTTTCACCTCATACAGTCCGGATACACATGCCATCGAGCTTCTCAGGTGGTCCACAGGATCAAGATACTCAAAGAATTAAGAGAACTGCTGGATGCCATGACGGTTCTGAGGCCAAGTATCGGAAGACCAAAAAGTGGGCTGTGACCCAGTTCCGGGAAATCCCCGCCCCTTCTTTGAAATAGCTGGAACAGTCCTCAATGAAATTAAGTAGCAATGCTATCTTTTGAGGCTACTCTCTCCTGAGATGGCCCACACTCTGTGGCGTGTGTTTCTCTCTAAGTAAATCCACTTCTTACCTGTTAAAAAACATAACAAAACCAAAGAAGAAAATTGCTGAAGCAAGGTTTGGGGGCCAGAGAGCAACTGGCCTCTACAGCTCTTTGAAAGCCAGGGATTCATAATCAGAACAAAGGAATTAAGAATAACGAGAATCCATTATGGTTGGCGTTTAGTTTCAATAAAGCAGGCATGTGAATTCTACCACATGAGGAGAGTGGAATGTGAACTTTAGTTCAAAATCTCGATTCTGCTACCTTCTGGAACTGTGGTGTTGGAGAAGACTCTTGAGAGTCCCTTGGACTGCAAGGAGATCCAACCAGTCTATTCTGAAGGAGATCAGCCCTGGGATTTCTTTGGAAGGAATGATGCTAAAGCTGAAACTCTAGTACTTTGGCCACCTCATGCGAAGAGTTGACTCATTGGAAAAGACTCTGATGCTGGGAGGGATTGGGGGCAGGAGGAGAAGGGGATGACAGAGGATGAGATGGCTGGATGGCATCACTGACTCGATGGACGTGAGTTTGAGTGAACTCCGGGAGTTGGTGATGGACAGGGAGGCCTGGCGTGCTGCGATTATTCATGGGGTTGCAAAGAGTTGGACATGACTGAGCGACTGAACTGAACTGAACTGGAACATTATTACTTTAAATGTTTTTAGTTATTGCAGTACACTGATTTGCAACACTGAGTTAGTTTCAGGTGTATAACAGTGATTCAGTTATTGTTTGCAGATTATATTCCATTATAGGTTATGAAAGATATTGAACATTGTTATTTGAACTTTATGAGCCTCAGCTTCCTTGCCTATAAAGTGAAAGCTAGAGATAGGATTAAATGAGATGATATATGTGGCAAGGATGCCTCGAATGGAATAAGGGAAGGACGACTATCCCTATACCAGCTTTCCCAACTTTCAGAACAATTGTGGCTAATATTGGGTTGGCCAAAAATCCATTTGAGTTTTTCTGTAACTGCTTACAATACAATGGCCTGTCACAGTCAGCCTCCGTTCCTACACTTTTCTCTCTTGCTTGCCTCAGCTACAGAGATTAGAAAACCAAAACACTCAACTTGCAGAGTCCTCAACTACCATAGCAGCTGGAACTCCATGCATGAATTCGGTTTTATTGATTATTTTTTCTTGATTCAGAACTGAGGCACATGGAGAGAGGACCATGAGCACTTGTTTGGAATTTGAATTCAGCGGGGAGCAAGAGAAGAGTTCTGAGCATCTCTGGTGCTGGCCTGGGTCTCGGCACAACTGGCCCAGTCTGGGAGCGAGTGCTGGGGGGAGTGTTTTCTGATCGACTTGCTTCCTGGTTGTCGTGGATGCCTTGAACTCGTGACTGGCACTGGCTTCCTGTCGGAGGAGGAGGCCTCTTAATTCAGCCGCTGTCTGGTTACGGACGAGGCAGCAGCTCCCTCGATGGCCCAGCTCTGTGGTGGCTTCCTGAGTCCGGCTAAAGTCTTTCCAGCCCTCCCCAGTGGTTTAAGACTTTCTGTATAACTTAAGGAACTCCTTGCTGTTTAAACCAGCTGAAGTGTTGTCTGTGATCGACATGATCCCTGGCATGGTACACTAGTTCTGGGCAATACAAAATGAATGGAAGTTTGCTGTTACTGCCTCTTCTGCTGCTTCTTCCTGCTTGAGCACAGACACAGACTGGGGGCCGGGGTGTGTGTGTGTGTGCGCGTGTGTGTGTGTGTGTGTGTGTGTGTAAATACTATCACTATAGAGGGCAGAGCAGACGCATGAAGGAGCCTCGTGTCCCAAGGACACTGCTGAATCCCTCAGCAGCCCTGTACCTCCCAGTCTTCAAATCAGAGTTAATATCACCCACTCACAGTTATTTTAATGACTAACTAGGATAAACTACATAGAGTATTGGGCCTAAACCATGCACAAAGGAGGCATTCAGTCGTGGTGCTATTATGATCATTACTTGTTGGCACCTTCTCTGTGCAGGACATGGATGCCTTCCGGGACCTCTTGTCAAGTGGGATGAAGGCACAGACGGGGTGGGGTATACTCCTCCCTGGAAACCTGAAGGGCAAAAAAAAAAACCCAACTGCCAATAACATATGGCTGGATCTCTGTGTGTGGCATGTTAAACATTTACCCTAGGTTGTATCCCTCTCCATTTCTCTGAAATCCTTCCCTTTGCTCTTTGTGTTAATGGGGTCACATGGTTTAAGTTGGTTTCACGAAGATGAATGTTGGGAAGCATAATGAAACCATTCCCCTGCCTGTTCTGTTCAGCTGTGGAGTCAAGGGTGGTGGACAAGTGTTTGTTTTCTGTGGGCTTGAATTCTATTTTTGGCCTTGACTAATTTTGTCCCTTTCATTCTTTTTCATCACAAGAGCTATGCAGGCTTCTGCTGGCACATTCAAATAATACCCAGTGTGTTAAGTAAAAGTGGAAATCTCCACAGATCTGTCCAGCACATCCTGAAGAAACAGAGCTCATGCAAGTCTGCAGTGAAACAAATCTTGCTTTGCTTTCAAACTTCAGCAACTGCCTTGATTGCTCATTAATACGCTGGCTCCTTAAACTCTTATGATGAAATCTCAAACCCACTGTCTCCAACAGGCTTTCTCTGTGCGCTCTCATCTGAAGTCTCTAGGGCCACTGTCTTGCTGCCGTTGTTCAGTCGCCCAGTCGTGTCCGACTTTCTGCGACCCCACGGACTGCAGCATGCCAGGCCTCCCTGTCCCTTACCATCTCTCAGAGTTCACCCAAGTTCACGTCTATTGACTCCGTGATGCCATCCAACCATCTCATCCTCTGTTGCTCTTTTCTTCTGCCTTCAATCTTCCCCAGCATCAGGTCTTTTCCAACGAGTCGACGGTTCACATCAGGCAGCCAAAGGATTGGAGCTCCAGCTTCAGTATCCACCGTCTTAACCACTTCCAAATCATTATCAGTATCATCTAATCCCGTTTATTCTGTCCCAGGCAACTTCAGGAACCATGTCAGTCTCCTCCTTTCCTTCTCAACTCCGTCTATGGCAACGTCAGCAACCACATTACTCAATTTCCTGCAGGACACAGACCCTTATGTCCTCACCTCGTAGCACTGAGTGTCCTTTAGACTTTGTCATCAGTACAGGGCTCTGTTCCACCTTCAAGATGCTTCCTTTCCTTGGTGCTGTCACACGGCTTGTGGGATCATAGTTCCCAGACCAGGAATTGAACCCGGGCCCTCAGCCCTGAAAGTGCAGTCTTAACCTCTGGACCACCAGGGAAGTCCCAAGATGCTTCCCCTTTATTCTTCCCTCCCTTGCTCCTGCTCTGCTCATACCCTCACAGACACCCCTCTACGTGGGGTACCTTGGTTTTACTTTATCATATCAACCCTTCGTTCTCTGATCAGCTGCTTCTGTGCTGCCTTCCCCACCACTCTGATGACTCTCCCACCTAAACTCTGCAGGACGCCCCATACCAGCCCACCCCTGGATTACCAGCAGATCCTGCTTTTAGGGTGATGGCACTCTTGAGAAAATGCAAAGAATTACAAGTCCATAATGCTTGGCATCAGAGGAACCTACTACCCCACCATTCTTTTAGTCTGCTCTTCCCAGTAATTTTGACAGGTCCTCTCTGCTTATATAGAACACTCATTCCTTACACAGCATCCTCATTCCTATAAGAGCACCCGGTGTCTTTTTTCCTTGAGAGGAGCCAGGACCTGGCTTTTCTTATCATTCTGCTCATACCAGCACACATCTTCTTACACCATGAACATCTTGGATCAGGCACCTCCCATGCACCACTTCAGACTTTTCTTCCAGCCTCCACTTGCCTTTTGTTCCAGCCACCACTGTGGTGACCAGTTCTCCCAGGGGTCCAGCCGGTAGCACACGGAGACAATCTGTCAGCCCCTCCTGCCTCCCATCCTAGAACTTATCTCTTTTCACTATGGCTTGGGACCCTGCAGGCACCCCTCAGAATCCTCACAAGTACACCCCAGAGTGCTGGGGTGTTCCGGCCTCCTGGAGTGTTTTTTGATTAGTGGCGGCTGCCAGCTGATGAATAAATGCTTCTTCCCTTCTCACCCTAGGCTGGCCATCCCAAGATGCACATTATACAGATTCTCAAGAGGTCCATGGGGTCAAGCAACCCAATAAGGCACCGTGTGCAGCTTCTCACTGCTTCATGCCTTTACCCCTCCTTCTTCAGATTATAGTCTCCAGTAAAGTACATGGAGACACTATTTTCCTGATGTCTGCTCTCTGGGGAAATCAGTCGGAGACACATCCTTTATTCTTCTTTCCAAATTCTTCTTTCTCTAAGCTCAAATTCTTGTTTCTTTAGGCTAAAAACCAGCCATCTCATTTCTTGAGAGAACTTTCTTCTATAATGATGTCTCCCCTCTTCCAATAATCAGAATCTTAATAATTTTAAGAAATGCGCCCTGAGAGCTTCAAAAATAACACTGTTGTATCACTCACTTATGATTACCTTCAAAAAATGGAAAGAATATCCAAAACCTTACAGTGATGTTTTTAGACACTTTGGTTTCGCAAAGTACAGTTGACCCTTAAACAACATGGTTTGAACAGCATGGGTCCACTTACACATGGATTTTTTTTTACATTAGTAAATAATATAGCCCTACATGATCCATGGTTGATGGAATCTATGAATGTGGAATTACAGATGTGGAGGAACTGCAGATACCAAGGGTCCCCTTAAATTATATTAAGATTTTCTACTTCAAGGAGTGTTGGTGCCTCTAAACCCCATTGTTCAAGGGTCCACTGGACTAAAGTAATTTGTCATCGTACGTCAGCTTAATAGCAACATTATCCATGAAGCGTGCCTGGAGCTACGAAGAAGGAGAGTTCCTACCACTTGATGACAGTCACACTGTTCAGAGATTAGTAGAGAATAACAAAGCCACGATGTGATACAGATGTCGGACAGCTGGCCAGGCTTGCTCTCCAAATAAGAGACTCACGCCTGCCCAGAAGTTTCACAGCAGATGTGATTCCACTGCGTGCCCTGGCGACACTGAAAAATCAATACCGCCTTCCCTCACGGGGTCGTTAACAAATGGTAGGAACCACGACTACCAAAACTACAGATGCCAGGATCGACTGTACTTTCTATCTCTAAATCCCTACTGTCTGGGCTCTGAAATATGAAAGTGCACAATGTCTTCAACTTGAAATGAATAAAGCTTCACCCGACTCACTCACTCCTGGTGTCACTCAGCCATGACTCCACCGTCAAATACATGTCCTGGACTTTCATCTCCAGGTCCTGCTGGGACTTTGTTTTCGCATCTAGTGACTCTTTCTAAGCTTCACTCTTACTTACCCTCCCTGCTGCACCTGACCACTAACCAACCTGTCTTTGGGCCTCCATGATTGTCATGGGTCTGTGATTTTTCTCTGGGGTTTTGTTCATCATTTGAATTATATCTTTCTCTTCTTTCAACTTCTCTTTCTCCTTCCTTTGAGTACAACCCAAAGTCGATCCTTGATCTTCTTTTACATTTCTTCTTCATGAATCCCAGTCCCTTGTTTCAATTATACTAAGGTCATTTGGAGAACAAATCATCAGCATAGACTATTAGAAATAGGAGGGCTGTCATCTTGATAATCCACCCTCACTTGAATGCCTCCAGAAATGGAGGGTTTACCTCCTTACACAGCAGTTTTGTTTTGTTTTTTTTCATTTCTGAGAGCTCTACTATGTAAAATAGTTTAGTATGAATGGCTGAATCTATCTCCTCATAATTTTGAGACATTGACTGTTTTTCTGTCCTCCAAAATAACATTGAAAAAAATTCCCCCTTCTTTTTGATAGCCCTTAGCAATACTCTGTCAGCTTATATTAAGCTCCTTTTAGTCACCAGACCAAGGCAATGGCACCCCACTCCAGTACTCCTGCCTGGAAAATCCCATGGACGGAGGAGCCTGGTGGGCTGCAGTCCATGGGGTCGCTGAGGGTCGGACACGACTGAGCAACTTCACTTTCACTTTTCACTTTCACGCATTGGAGAAGGAAATGGCAACCCACTCCAGTACTCTTGCCTGGAAAATCCCATGGACGGGAGGAGCCTGGTAGGCTGCAGTCCATGGGGTCGCTAAGAGTCAGACATGACTGAAAGACTTCACTTTCACGCTTTGGAGAAGGAAATGGCAACCCACTCCAGTGTTCTTGCCTGGGGAATCCCAGGGACGGGGGAGCCTGGTGGGCTGCTATCTATGGGGTCACACAGAGACGGACACGACTGAAGAGACTTAGCAGCAGCAGCAGCAGCAGTCACCAGACCCAGAATCTCAGAAACACTTTTGATTCTTCCTTCTCCTTTAATTCATGGAAGAAACAGTTACTGATTACTCAAGTCTTGTTTTGAAGTTTCTGCAGCAGAAATTCCATGTTTCAAGGTAGAAGAATTAAGTATTGTAAAAATGATAATTTCAGTTAACTTACAGAGCTAATGCAATTGTGATAAAACACCACTGGGCTTTTTTTCAAAGGCTTTTTTTCAAATACAAGTTTTCTGAAGTTAACTGAGATAATAAAGAATATTTCAAAAATGAAGAATGATAAGGAGAGATTAGTTATATGAAACATTAAAACAAAGTTTACAGTCTTTAAGGTTATGCTCAAAATCCTTAAAGCTAGGCTTAAGCAGTATTTGAACTAAGAACTTCCAGATGTACGAGCTGGGTTTAGAAAAGGCAGAGGAGCCAGAGATCAAATTGCCAACATCTGCTGGATCATAGAGAAAGCAAAGGCTTTCCAGAAAAACATCTACTTCTGCTTCATTGACTACACTAAAGCGTTTGACTGTGTGGATCACAACAAACTGCGGAAAGTTCCTAAAGACATTGGAAGCCCTTCTCTTGAAGAGCAGAGAATGCCACCTTGCCTGTCTCCTGAGAAACGCGTGTGCCGTCTTCTCCTCCTGCCCTCTTTTCCATCTCCCCGGCATCAGGGACTTTTCCAGTGAGTCAGCTGTTCGCATCAGATGACCAAAATACTGGAGTTTCAGCTTCAGCATGAGTCCTTCCTATGAGTATTCAGGGTTGATTTCTCTTAATATTGACGGTTGGATCTCCTTGCAGTCCAAGGGACTCTCAAGAGTCTTCCCAGCACCACAGTTTGAAGGCATCAGTTCTTCGGCACTCAGCCTTCTTGAAGGTCCAACTCTCACAACCGTACGTGACCACTGGGAAGACCACAGCCTTGACTAGACGGACCTTTGTCGGCAGAGTAATGTCTCTGCTTTTCAACACACTGCCTAGGTCTGTCATAGCTTTCCTGCCAAGAAGCAAACATCTTCTGATTTCATGGCTGCAGTCTCCACCCGCAGTGATTTCAGAGCCCAACAAGAGGAAATCAGTCACTACTTCCACTCTTCCCCCCTCTATTTTCCATGAAGTAATGGGGGCTGGATGTCACAATCTTAGTTTTTTTTTTAATATTTAATTTTAATCTGGCTCTTTCACTCTCCTCCTTCACACTCATGAAGAAGCCCTTTAGTTCCTCTTCACTTTCTGCCTTTAGAATGGTATCATCCTCCTATCTGAGGTTGTTGATGTTTCCCCGCCTATCTTGATTTCAGCTTATGTCATCCAGCCCGGCATTTCTCATGATGTGCTCAGCATACAAATCAAACAGGGTGCCAGCAGACAGCCCTGTCGTACTCCTTTCTCGATCTTGAATCCATCAGTTGTTCCGTACAGGGTTCTAACTGTTGCTTCTTGATCTGGATACAGGTTTCTCAGGAGACAGGTAAAATGGTCTGATATTCCAACCTCTTTAAGAGCTTTCCACAGTTTATTATGATCCACACAGTCAAAGGCTTTGGCATAGTCAATAAGACAGAGGTAGATGTTTGTCTAGAATTCCCTAGTTTTCTCTATGATCCTGCAAATGTTAGCAATTTCATCTATGGTTCCTCTGCTTTTTTCTAAACCTAGCTGGGACATCTGGAATTTCTTGGTTCATATAATGCTGAAGCCTAGAAGGAAATGGCAACCCAGTCCAGTGTTCTTGCCTGGAGAATCCCAGGGACAGGGGAGCCTGGTGGGCTGCTGTCTCTGGGGTCGTACAGAGTCGGACACGACTGAAGCGACTTAGCAGCAGAAGCCTTAGTTATATGGAATTTTCCAGGCAAGAATACTGGAGCGGGTAGCCATTTCCTTCTCCAGGGGATCTTGCTGACCCAGGGATTGAACCTGGATCTCTTGTGTCTCCTCCACTGGCAGGCAGATTCCTTATCACTAGGTACCACCTGGGAAGCCCCTAGCATGGGTTCCAGTGGAGAGTTCTGGCAAAACACGATCCACTGGGGGAGGGAATGGCAAAGCACCCCAGTACCCTTGCCGTGAGAACCTCATGAACCGCATAAGAGGATAAACAAGTCAGAATGATTGCTTATCAAATACAAAAATATGATATATAAAAGATGGGAATACATATCAATGAGGATATTAAAGATTACTCAGCAACGTTTCTGGAATCACTGGCAAGGAATCTGGAGGAAAATTTCAAATGTATTGAATGAAGCTCATACGAGATTAGTGAAAGTGAAATGTAAAATCATAGAAAAATAGGAATAGAAGTAACTGAAGTTTGATTAACTCTCTGGGACGCTGAGAAACTTTTCAGGTGTGAGGTCATTGATGGTGCAGCCACGTTGGAAAACGGTCTGAAAATTCCCTGAAGGATTAAATACAGAGTTGCCATATGACCCAACAATTTCACTGTTAGGTATATATCCAAGAAAATGAAAACATACATTCACACAAAATCCTATACACAAAGATTCGTCACAGCATTATGCATAATACCCTAAAACTGAAGACAACCTACATGTTCTTTACACATCAACTAACAAATATTAATAGATAAATAAAATGTGGTATGTTTATACTGGAATATTATTTGGCAATAAAAAAGGAATGAAGTACTGATACATGCTGCAACATGGATAAACCTTAAAAACATTACCTAAGTGAAATAAGCTAGTCTGAAAGAACTATATATGCTATAATTCTATTTATATAAAATGTCTAGAGTAAACAAATCTTTGGAGACAGAAGGATTTGTCATTGCCTATGCCTAGGGGGTGGTGGTTTAGTCTCTAAGTCATGCCCAACACTTGTGACCCCATGGACTGTAGCCTGCCAGGTTCCTCTGTCCATGGGATTCTTCAGGCAAGAGTACTGGAGTGGGCTGCCATTTCCTTCTCCAGGGAATCTTCCCAAGCCAGGAATCGAACCCAGGTCTCCTGCATTGCAGGCAAGATTTTTTACTGACTGAGCAGAGGCTTGGGGTTAAGTAGCGAGTGATTGCTAACGGATGTGGGTTTCTTTATGAGGTGATGAAAAGTTTCTGAAGTTGACAATGGTGATGGAATCACAATTCTGTGAATATATTAATACTAAAACCGTCAAACTTCGCCCTTTAAATGAGTGTATTTCCACCTGCCAGTGCAGGAGCCATAGGATACATAAGTTTGATCCCTGGGTTGGGAAGATCTGCTGGAGTAGGAAATGGCAACACACTCCAGTATTCTTTCCTGGAAAATTCCATGGACAGAGGAGGCTGGCGGGCTATAGTTTATGAAATCTCAAGGAGTTGGACACAAGGGAACAGAGGGCAGATTGTATAATATATGAACCATATCTCAATAAAACTGCTTGAAAAAGCCATTGAAAAAGTCAGAAAATACTAATATCAACTTACTACCCTCCAAAACATGTAATCTTACCCTAAGTCCTTTCTTTTTAAAAAAAATTCTGTGGGGAGGGAGGAGGGAGGAGGGTTCAGGATGGGGAACACGTGTATGCCTGTGGCGGATTCATTTCTATATATGGCAGAACCAATCAATATTGTAAAGTTTAAAAAAAAAATTCTGTTGATTTATTTTTGGCTGTGCTGTATCTTCACTGCTGAGTGTGCTTTTCTCTGACTGCAGTGAGCAGGGGCCACTTCTCATGGCAGTGCACGCGCTTCTCATTGCGGTGGCTTCTCTCATTGCAGAGCACAGGTTCTAGGGTGCGAGGGCTTCAGTAATTGGGGCATGTGAGCTCAATAGTCACGGCTCCCGGGCTCCTGGGTATTGGCTCAATACTTGCGGTGCACGGGCCTATTAAATAGTTGCTCCGCAGCCTGTGGGGTCTGCCCAGATCAGGGATCAAAGCCGTGTCTCCTGCACTGGCGGGTGAATTCTTTACCGCTGAGTCTCCAGAGAAGCCCCTCAGTCCTTTCTTAAATGAGATAGGGGTATTATATGGTGTTCAAAAGGGCAGAGAGATCAAATGAAGTCAAAACTGAATTTTTTTGATTGGATTTCTTTTTTTTCATTCATTAATTGCAGTGAAAGTCATTAAAATGTTCTGTAGCCAGATTTCACAATAGCTTACCTCAATTCAGTCTTCACATTTCTCCATGAAGTCTCCACCTCATTAAACACCCTCCCCAGAAATCACCCTCTACTAGGAACCCAATGGAGATCTCCCAAGATCAACCTCTTCATTTCTGAGTGAACCCACTAGATGCTAATACTGTGCTATAAGGAAAAATGGTCCCAACTCAAACTAATTAGAAAAGAAATAACACTTCCACAAAGGACATTCTAAGAGGTGCTTTCTGCTTATGGAGAGAAACCAGTGAGTCCTCTAAGAATAAGAAAGGAGAGTATTTTACAGTTAAGCACATGATTTGGAAAGAAGAATTCAGATGTTGCTGTTCTGCTGATCCAGGCTGTTAATACTCTGCCGGTCTTTGTTGTGGGGCCCCCTTCCTTCACTAGGAATCATAAAGCTTTATCCTTGGCACAAAGATGCTACACTCCTAATACTCTTTGTACTCCTGGCAAATCAATTCAATATTCCTTAGCTTTCCAAAGCAGAAATCCTTTGCTTCTCCAATTTGTTTGCTATTGTGGGGCACTGACCTGCTGTGTTAATTTCACCGCTTTACAATACCCATTGCCTAAACCAGGATGCTTTTCTCCCACACAGAACCCTATGAGTAATTGTGTCTACATGGGTCTCTAAGGAGCTGCTGCTGCTGTGTAGTCACTAAGTCGTGTCTGACTCTTTGTGACCCTATGGACTGTAGCCTGCCAAGCTCCTCTGTCCATGAGTTTTCCCAGGTAAGAATACTGGAGTATTACCATTAATACTGGTTACCATTTCCAGTAACCAGTATATATATTACCATTAATATAGTTTACCATTTCCTCCTCCAGGGAATCTTCCCTACTGAGAGATTGAACCTGAGTGTCCTATGTCCCCTGCATTTGGAGGTGGATTCTGTACCACTGTGCCACCTGGGAAGGCCCCAAGCAACTGCACTGATGTTTATTCAAACTGTAACAGCAAGGGAACATGCTCTTGATATATCTTGACCTTGTCTAGCAGCTATAGTAAGGTTATAGTCTTTCCCATCATACTTGCATAAAATTTTTCTTGAACTACTGAACAAATTTTAAAAAGACTTGGAACTGTCTTTCAATGAATTGTCCACAAGAATTATTTTGTCAACATCCATTCTCTTAAGACCTGCTTGTATTGTAATATTTTAAATTCTGGTTATACTCATGATTTGGCTTAGTTTGGAATTTCCCTTTCTTCAAGGCAATATAACCAGGGAACAGCATTCCATTCATTAACAGTCAGCAGCCTCCGTGCACAATGGTTCCATCTTTGTTGGGACCAATAACAGAGACTCATTCGTTCAAGCCAGAATCACCTCTTACTGGAAGCAGATTCAAAATTGGAATATGATAATGGAAGGACACCCTTTATGGTGTCTTTATGCTGTGAATATAATGATGCTTTAGAGATGCCACAGAAGTGGATGGCTGGGCATTTAGATGGTCATCAGGGTTCAGGATCTAGTCTAATTTTGAGGCACCAGACATTCCATTTTGGGGGGACTGGTTATGTTACTACAGCCTCAGAAGACCTGGTGGGCATTTGATTGCCTGGAGTAGGGTACAGCTAATAAGGGGCAGGGTGAAAAAGAAGAAAGGGCTGGACAGCATTAGTCTGTTTATTAATGTACAGGAGCCCAGGGAGTGAAATCTATGTCTATGAGGGAGGGGACTCTTAGGAAACCTAGAAGACCAACTGGCCCAGGTGTTTACACTGACCAGTGTGATGTAATGGGGAGGTTCACATGTCTCAGATGAGGGAACTTGCTGGGCCTACTTCCTGAATCCACACTAGGCCTGTGCCTTCAATTATGCTGGGGATTTGCTGGCTGCCTGCTGAAAGGCAAGTGGCTGGAATCCATGAACAGCTAGATGAACCAGAGACTGGGCTCCTTTTTCTTAGAAGAAAAACTATGACAAACCTAGGCAGCGTATTCAAAAGCAGAGACAATACTTTGCCAACAAAGATCCGTCTAGTCAAAGCTATAGTTTTTCCAGAAGTCATGTATGGAAATGAGAGTTGGACTATAAAAAAGCCAAGCACTGAAGAATTGATGCTTTTGAAACATGGTGTTGATGAAGACTCTTGAGAATCCCTTGGATTGCAAGGAGATCCAACCAGTCCATCCTGAAGGAGATCAGTCCTGAATATTCATTGGAAGGACTGATGCTGAAGCTGAAACTCAAATACTTTGGCCACCTGATGCAAAGAACTGACTTATTTGAAAAGATCCTGATGCAGGGAAAGATTGAAGGCGGGAGGAGAAGGGGATGGCAGAGGATGAGATGGTTGGATGGCATCAGGGAATCAATAGACATGAGTTTGAACGAGCTCCAGAAGATGGTGAAGGGTAGGGAAGGCTGGTGTGCTGCAGTCCATGGCGTCGCAAAGAGTCGGGCACGGCTGAGCGACTGAACAGCAACCCAAGAGAGTGCTTGTGCACTCAAAGTGGAGGGCTATACCAGCTTAGCGGTGCCATCTTCACTTACAGCCCACATATTCAGCTAGTCTGGTGCCTCAGTCATTAACTACCCACTTCCTGCTGTGTTTTGAACCGTTGGGACCACGAGCATCACCTCTGTTTCTGCTTCCAACGTTTGTAGCTCAGTCTGTAAACCTTCTCCATACAGCCCCGCAACCTATGGATTTCCGACCAAGTACGCCACCTAGTGGTGACACTGGACTCTGGCGGAATCAGACCTTAAACCCTGCAGTTTATCAGCAACACCTTAACGAACTCTGTTTTACAGGATATACTCACACTCATTTGACCTCATGTCTTCTAGAAGTTTCAAACTATGGGCAAAAAGTTAATGTCTGTTAGAGATGCTATTGGCCTCCCAGGTGGCGCTAGGAGTAAAGAACCCGCATGTCAAAGCAGGAGACATAAGAGATGTGGGTTAGATCCTTGGGTCAGGAAGATCCCTGGGAGGAGTGCATGGCAACCCACTCCAGTATTCTTGCCTGGAGAATCCCACGGACAGAGGAGCCTGGCGGGCTACAGTCCTTGGGGTCGCAAAGAGTCAGACACAACTGAAGTGATTTAGCACACGGTACAGATGTTATTAAGCAATAAGAGATTAGTTTTGTTATAAACCAGATACTGATATGAAACGGGACAGAAAAATGAGTTTCTTGTCTTTTTCTGTCACACCACACGACTTGAGGGATCTTAGCTTCCCAATCAGAGATCAAACCTGAGCCTGCTACAGCGGAAAAGTGGAGTCCTAAGCACGGGACCACGAGGGAAGTCCCCAGCGTCTTGCGTTGATGGGAGGGGAAAGGATGCCAGCTACTCAAGAGGATGGATCGAAAGGCCTACTGCAGTATCCAACTCTGTGCTAATTCTCATGTTTCTCCTAACCTGTAGCCCTCAGATGGTGATCTGGGTGTCTATCATAAACCCTTAAAGTGTACTGGGGAGGAAATAGCAAACCCTGGATATTTCAGATCATAGAACTATTATCTATGTGACTTGCCCCAAATAATGTTTTTTTTATAAACTCATTGAAGTCTCTGGATTTAGGTGGCAAATCAATGCTGCTATTTGGTCAGTTAGAAATGCAATTTAGGGTTATGGTTCACAGAATTTTTCTAAAAATCAATTTTTCAGTATTTTAAATACCACTTGCAAGAGCGAGAAATAGTACAAATGTGTTCAACTGGCTGACAAAATTAGGATGACTATAATCTTCTAATAAAATGCATGATATAGTAGTAAAATTACTGCTGAAAAAAAAAACACCCTTATCGTGGCAAAACCACAAAGCGTTATATCTGCATAATGACATTTGTTTGGGCAGGTGAGGCATTATTCTGTACACGGCAGTTTTTCTATGTTTTATGAGCATGTAGTAAAATTACTGGGCTTCTCTGGTGGCTCAATGGTAAAAAATCCACCTGCAATGCAGGAGATGTGGGTTCGAAACTTGGGTTGGGGAAATCCCCCAGAGGAGGCAGTGGCAACCCACTTCAATGTTCCTGCCTGGGAAATCCCATGGCCAGAAGGGCCTGGTGGGCTACAGTCCATGGGGTTGCAAAGAGTTGGACATGACTGAGCGCACACACACCCTTTACCTTAACAAACTGCATGTTAAAGGGGGTGCTCACATTCACTTGGTCTTTCTGATGCACCTCACATTTTGGAATGTATAAGTAGACAGAGAGAAGTAAAAAATTATACCCCCTGGAGCTTATTCTTGGTGGGGGCTGTTTGAGGGTCAGTTGCCGGGGTGCACACAGACAAAATGATGACATAAAATGGTCAGTAGAGTAGTTCAACTCATTTATATATGCTTGTGTTGGCTTTTGATAGGAGTGGATCACGAACTCTTAAGTTGTTATCCATTTTTTTAATTGCTTTTTCTTCTTCTTAGCTACCCTCCACTATTGACTATTCACACAGACGCGCGTGCGCGCACACACACGCACACACATTTTCCCTTAGTTACTAAAATTGCTGAACTTTGTTAGGTCAATCTGAGCAAGCATTGTCCCTTGTAACTACGTGTAGCTACTTCTACAACAACAATGAACAGTACGAACAAAAATGTATATAGCACTTCATAAGTGTCAAGCAGTTTTCAACACTTGTAAGCATTACTCATGGAATCCTCTCAACATATATATATATATATGGTGGAGGCTACTAGTATCCTTATTTTTCAGATGTGGAAACTAAAGAACAGAGAGGAACTTGCCCAGGCTCTCACTGCGAGTGCTCCTAAAGCTGAGACTGGAAGTGAGGGGGCTGGCCCCAGTGGTAGCAGATCACTCAGTCATGTCTGACTCTTATAACCCCACGGGCTGTAGCCCTCCAGGCTCCTCTGTCCATGGGATTCTCCAGGCAAGAATACTGGAGTGGGTTGCCACACCCTCCTCCAGGGGATCTTCCCGACCCAGGAAGCAAGCAGATGGATTCTTTATCGACTGAGCCATCAGGGAGCTCTTCCCTAATCTGAAGTTAGATTTTTTTTGGTCTAGCATATCTTTATCCCTCATTCCTTTATTCATCATCACTATTCTCGTATTTATACATTTTGGATTTATCTTTTGTTAATAGAATATAGCTAAAATTTTAACCTAAACTGTGTGTGATGATTTGAACCATTAATATTATTATTGGTATATTTAAATTTGTTGTTATCATTTTTCTCCATTATGGATTTCTTTATTTTTATCTCAATCATATCGTCTATTTTTACTATACGTATTCCAGAGTTTGCTTTGCTGAGGTCTACAGGGCACACCTGATAATGCTCATCATCCCCAACTTGGATGACATAAATTTTAAGCTTTTACTCTGAGTTTTAGATCATCAGTTTTGTGGAGCCCTATACCAAGGGCTTCCCTGGTGGCACTAATTGTGAAGAACGCACTTGTCAATGCAGGTAAATGTAAGAGATGCATGTTTGAGGTGTGGGTTTGATTCTTGGGTTGGGAAGATCCCCTGGACGAGGGCATGGCAACCCACTCCAGTATTCTTACTTGGAGAATCCCATGGACAGGGGAGCCTGGCGGGCCAGTCCATGGGGTCACAAAGAGTTGGACATGACTGAAGTGACTCGCATGCACGCATACCAAGGTCACAGGTGTAAAGCCTTGTCCACAGGCCATGGAGCCCTGTCCCAATGTCATCTCTGGAATAGACTGAGTCCCTAGCAACCGTTGCCATGAGCCCCCTGACCTAAACCAGCTAGCTCTCTGACCTCATATTAGGTAAAAATTACCCACCCTATAGCATACTAACCAATCAGCTGATGCCACTCTTCCAGCAGGGATTTTTACTGTCTTGAGGCTATAAAAATTGACCACTAGCCCACAAAGGCATCGGCTCTGCCTTGAGTTGGCTGCCTGTTCTAGCAGCGTCTCCTGCTCTAATAAACTATTCTCTCATTCTGCCTTGTGTCTGGAAATTCTTTTCCAACCTGTGCACAGACCAAAACAAGTTTGTCTCTCTCTCTTTTTTTTTTTTTTTGGCCCAGCCATGTCACATGTGGGACCTTAGTTCCGTCCCCAGGGATGGAACCCATGCCCCCTGTAGTGGAAGCGTGGAGTCCTAAGCACTGGACTGACTGTGAATTCTGGTTTGTCTCTATTTTGAAAGTCATTTCTTAACGGCATCAGGAAGTGTTGCTATATGAACATATATGTAATCTGAGTCCAGGGGACTGGATTAGGTGAAGCTTTTGACAAAGGAGTCATAATATGGACACACACAGGGAAAACCACCAGCAATGAAGAGGAAGACAGCACACTGGTCATGAACTGAAGTTGCTTTATTCTCTCCTCATCCCCTTTCCTGTCTGGCTTAGGCTTCTGGTGATTTGCATAGGAAAGAAGTGCCCAATTATGTGTTTTTTCAATTCACTGAAGTATACGTTTTAGGGTAGAAAGACGATCAAATGTTTTCCTGAAAAAATTTAAATGTGATTCAGCGTAAAAGTGAAATGGTGCTATCAATATTTTATCCCCTGTGAGCTCAAGAAAATGAATGGAACATTGCTTTTTCTGGCGCTAGATGGCAGTCTTTCTCTGCAAACCAAACCGGATGGACAGGCTCTCTGACAAGCTGGGTGACTTCCCCAGGAGGTGCCTAAGCTCTCTTAGCAGCTTTCCTGACTGAAGAAGCCAAATTAGAAGTGGTTCGGTTCAGTTCAATTCAGTCACTCAGTCGTGTCTGACTCTTTGCAACTCCATGGACTGCAGCACTCCAGGCCTCCATGTCCATCACCAACTCCTGGAGTTCACCCAAACCCATGTCCACTGAGTCCGTGATGCCATCCAACCATCTCATCCTCTGCCGTCCCCTTCTCCTCCTGCCTTCAATCTTTCCCAGCATCAGGGTCTTTTCAAATGAGTCAGCTCTTCGAATCAGGTGGCCAAAGTATTGGAGTTTCAGCTTTAACATCAGTCCTTCCAATGAACACCCATGACTGATCTCCTTTAGGATGGACTGGTTGGATCTCCTTGCAGTCCAAGGGACTCTCAAGAGTCTTCTCCAACACCACAGTTCAAAAGCATCTTCCATTTAATGCGGAAGGAACGATACTGATGGTCCCCTGAGACTTGTGGCTGAGTTAGAATTAGGGGAGGGAAGAGAGTGGGGGAAAGAGAAGACGGGGTATAGTTAGTTATAGCAAACACTTCAGTGAAGGCAGCAGAAAGCAAATGCCTTTCTGAGGAAGTATCTTTGGACCTAACTTTGGATTTGAGAATGAATCTTGCTTGCCTTCTTTTTGATATTCTATATTCACAGGCTTTCTTCCTCTGGTTGTCTTGGAAAGAACCTGAATAGCAGACAGTGCAGCTTTAGGTTTTAATAGGACTCAGGTAGGAATCAATTCACCTTACAAGATGCTTACTGTATGTCCTTGTGCCTCCTAATTAAAAAAAAAAAAATCCCCAGAACATTTCTCTTAGTACTGCCACTTTCCATCAATAAACATTTATGAAGATAATTCTTATTTTAAAAATTGTGCTGGCACTTTGGTAGATACAAAAAAGTACTCAACAGGCCCTGAGGAAATACTATTACCCGGGTCTCCTGCATTACAGGCAGATTCTTTACTGTTTGAGCCACCAGGGAAACCCAGGGGTACGTTGACTGGGAGGTGAGAATTTTATCATTGAACCACCTATGCTGTATAAGCATACTGAATCATCAAAAATGATTTGATGTGGTGCAACCAGCCACCTCTCTGTAGAGGGCTGTGTTTTCACGTTTTGGGAACTTAAAATGTATTTTCTACTTAAGGTGTCTTATTACATGGCTCTTAGTTGACTCTCGAGAGTCCCTTGGACTGCAAGGAAATCCAGCCAGTCCATCCAAAAGGAAATCAGTCCTGAATATTCATTGGAAGGATTGATGCTGAAGCTGAAACTCCAATACTTTGGCCACCTGATGTGAAGAACTGACTCATTTGAAAAGACCCTGATGCTGGGAAAGATTGAAGGCAAACGGAATAGGGGGCGGCAGAGGATGCGATGTTTGGATGGCATCACGGACTCAATGGACATGAGTTTGAGTAAACTCTGGGAGATGGTGATGGACAGGGAAGCGGGTGTGCTGCAGTCCATGGGGTCGCAAAGAGTCGGACACGACTGAGCAACTGAACTGAACCGAGTTTTCCAAATTAACCCATAATATTACTACATTATATATTTTTTTGTCATTTTCCTTTATTATTAAAGTAATCTATGGTTATTTTTGGGCTCCCCTTGTGGCTTAGCTGGTTAAGAATCTGTCTGCCATGCAGGAGACCTGGGATCGATCCCTGGGTTGGGAAGATCCCCTGGAGAAGAGAGTGGCTACCCACTGCAATATTCTGGCCTGAAGAATTCCATAGACTGTATAGTCCATGGGGTCACAAAGAACTGGACATGACTGAGCGACTTTCACTTCACTTTATGATTATTTTTAAAAATATAAAAAATTAAAATATTGTAATCATCTAAATTCCATCCACAGACATGGCCACTGTTAATATTTTGATGTCAATATTTTTCTCTGTTAATTACAAAAATTGTCATAATTATTAATTATCATGCTCATTTCCCTTCATCAGCTTAAATTCTTCAAACACGTGGACTTAGGGGAGAGACTGCCTGATGTGGTTTCTGGAACTAACGTTGAACTTGGTCTTTTCATCTGCAAAGTGGGAGTAATACGAGTCCTTCCAACACAGAATTATCTGTAAATAAGATAGTGCAGGCAATGTGTCTGGCACGTAAGAGATGCGCAGTAAGGACGCCCTGGTGGTCCAGTGGCTAAGACTCCGAGCTCCCAGTGCAGGGGGCCTGGGTTCAACCTCTGGTCAGGGAGCTAGATCCCACACGCCACAGGAGGACCAAAGTTTCCACGTGCTGCCGCGAAGACCCGGAGCAACCAAGTAAATAAATACCAAAAAGGAAATGCCCAGTAAATATTAGCTTTGATGCTGCTATGACCATTATTACATACAGTTTTCTCCTATTACAAAATCATGATAAAATGTTTAGCAAATTCAAAGGAATATAAATAAGAACATAAAAATCATGTATAGTCTCACAACACAGAGATGGTCATTGTTAATCTAATTCTTCTTTAATAGTTTTCTTAAAAAAATCCAGATAGGGATCCTGATGTATGGTTTTGTTTGCTGCTGTCTGACTATTTCACCAAAAGAACCCTGATTTTATTGGCTGCAAAATAGTCTATTGTGTGGAAGTTTCAGAAATATTGTGATTAACTATTTCCCTATGTTTGAGGGCCTTCCAACTGTTTGCTACTATAAACAATGATGTGATGAATATTCTAGATATGAAGCCTTGCTTGCATTTGGCTTATTTATCTAGATTAGTGTCACAGAAGTAGAATTATTGAGTTGATGTATATGAACTGTTTTTTAATTCTTGATGTACACTGGCTAAATTCTTTTTAGAACATTTCAACTGATTTATATTTCCTCCAGCTTCAGTGCCTGTTACTTCAAGTACTCTCGTATTTTGAATTCTGGCTAATTTGAAAAGTAGTTTTGTCTTACTTGGCATTACTTTGGTGGATGATGGGGTAAGACTTTTTTTCATGTTATCATCCATTCTGTGAAATATGTTTTTCCTTTGTCCATTTTCTTATTGTGGTTTTACTTTTTAAAAGCCAATTTATGTCAGCTTTGTATATAATACTTGCCTGCATGCTAAGTCACTTCAGTCGTGTCTGACTCTTTACAACCCTAGGGACTGTAGCTCTCCAGTCTCCTCTGTCCATGGGATTCTCCAGGCAAGAATACTGGAGTGGGTTGCCATTTCCTCCTCCAGGGGATCTTCCCGACCCAGGGATTGAACTCAGGTCTCTTACATCTCCTGCATTGGCAGGCAGGGTTTTGGTTTTTTTAAACCATAGCACCACCTGGAAAGCCCATGTAATACATAGACTAACTCACTTCCATATTCATTTTTCAAAATTTGCAGTTTACTTTTTAATCAGGCTTACAGTGAAATTTTCTTGAGGGAAAGAAAATTTCAATTTGTGTGCAATCAGACCTGTTTAATTTGTGTGTATTTCAGGGGGTGGATTTCTTCTTTTGATTTTATGCTGGAAAACATCATTCCTTACCCACAGATGAAGTTAAATTTTCTTCCACAATTAAAAAGTAATCTGTGGGATGAAGCTTTGAGTCTACGTGACTCTCTTGTTCCCCCAACAAACTCTGGCCCACTGGCTTTTTTAACCCATTGATAATTCTCACCTGAGTCAATTATTTCATTGATGATTGCAGCATACAGTTAATTCTTTAAAAATTAACAATTTTAATCCACCTGGGCTTCCTCAATGGTTCAGCAGTAAAGAATCTTATTGCAATGCAGGAAATATGGGCTTGGTCCCTGGGTCAGGAAAGATCCCCTGGAGGAGCAAATGGCAACCCACTCCAGTATTCTTGCCTTGAAAAATTCCCATGGACAGAGGATCCTGGTGGCTACAGTCCATGTGGTCACACAGGGTCGGACACCACTGAGTAACTAAACTTGTGCTGACTTTGGTTTGAATACAGTATGAGAGCAAATGTTAAACTGAGCTTATTCCTTCCAAGTGTGGGTATTTACTTCTTATTAGTTTTTTTCACTGAAAAATAACATGTGAGATAAAAATGCAAGCAGTGAAAAAGGAAACACAATGAAAGTAAGGACTCCTCCTACAGCCTTGGTGGGAATGTAAATTATGGAGAACAGTATGACGGTTCCTTAAAAAGCCTAAAATAAAGTTACCATATGATCCGCCAGTCCCACTCCTGGGCATGTATCCGGAGAAAACCATAATTCAAAAAGATACACAGCCTCCAGTGTTCATGGCAGCACTATTTACAATAGCCAGGACATGGAAGCCAAATGTCCATCAACAGAGGAATGGATAAAGAAGACGAGGTATATATCGTTCCTAGGTCATGTCTGACTCTTTTGCAACCCCATGGACTGTCGCCCACCAGCGTCCTCTGTCCATGGGTTACCAAAGGGGAAGGGCGGGAAGGGATGAATTAGTGGTTTGGGATTAGCAGATACAAGTATAAAATAGATAAACACAAAGGTCCTACTGAACTATATCCAGGGAACTATCCAGTATCTCAATCTATAATGGAAAAGAATAAATATATACATTTAACTGAATCATTTTGCTGTACATCTGAAACGAACACAACATTGTAAGTCAGATATACTCCAGCCAAAAAAAAAAAAAAAGTTTTCTCCTCTTCTTACCCTGCGCTTTTCAGTTCCTCTCTTCAGAGTCCATCCGTGCTTCCTATTTCTCGTATAACTCTCCAGAGCTATTCTAATACTCAGATTCATCTGTGCCCGTGTGCCTCTTTGTGTGGATGTCCACAATGCATAATGGAAACACGCTAGCTGTTGTGTCCATGGATTTTCTTTTCTTTTATAATTGGAGGATAAATGCTTTACAAAGGTCCATCTAGTCAAGGCTATAGTTTTTCCAGTGGTCATGTATGGATGTGAGAGTTGGACCATAAAGAAAGCTGAGTGCCGAAGAACTGATGCTTTTGAACTGTGGTGTTGGAGAAGACTTTTGACAGTCCCTTGGACTGCAAGGAGATCAAACCAGTCCATTCTAAAGAAAATCAATGCTGAATATTCATTAGAATGACTGAGGCTGAAGCTGAAGCTCCAATATTTTGGCCACCTGATGAGAAGAGTTGACTCATTAGAAAGGACCCTGATGCTGGGAAATATTGAGGGCAGGAGAAGGGGATGACAGAGGATCAGATGGTTGGATGGCCTCACTGACTCGATGCACATGAGTTTGAACAAACCCTGGGAGATGGTGAAGGACAGGGAGGCCTGGTGCGCTGCTGTCCATGAGGTCACAAAGAGTCAGACACAACTGAGTGACTGAACAACAATAACTGCTTTACTATGTCCTGGATTCTTAGCATTTCTTAAGTCCATTTCTTAAGTACACAAAGGGCTACCTCAGTCTTTTTCTAAATTACTGCAAAAGAGTTATATTTGAAAGACGTATGGTTTATTTGGGGCTTCCTGGTGACTTAGTGATAAATCTGTCTGCCAATGCAAGAGACTTGGGCTTTGATCCTTGGGTTGGGAAGATCCTCTCTAGAAGGAAATGGCAACCCTCTCTAGTATTCTTGCCTGGGAAATTCCATGGACAGAGGAGCAGACTACAGTCCATGGGGTTGCAAAGAATTGGAGGCAACTGAACGACTCAACAACAGCAATAGTTTATGTGACGGATTTCTAACTTCAAAATCGACGTTCATGAGCTGGGTTGGGAAGGTGTGAGAATAGACGTGTGGTCACCAGTGGCCCCTGGGGCCTTTCCAACCCCTGTTAGTAGGTAAGCTCATTGATGGCATTGGTTTGCTTCTTCTCTGCTGCATTCCTGGTGTCTATCACTGGGGTATAAATTAATCCATTGTGCTCTCATAATCTTCTATTTTTTAGCTCTAACACTTTGGCCACATGATGCAAAGAGCCAACTCATTGGAAAAGACTCTGATGCTAGGAAACATTGAAGGCAGGAGGAGAAGGGGACGACAGAGCTAAATGGCAATGAGCTAAACTGCTAATGCCAGCAGTTGGATGGTATCACCAACTCAATGCACGTCAGTTTGAGCAAACTCCGGGAGATGGTGAAGGACAGGGAAGCCTGGAATACTGCAGTACATGGGGTTGCAAAGAGTCGGACACAACAGAGCAACTGAACAACAGCAAGATGGAGACTATTACATTTAGAATGGATAAACAACAAAGTCCTCCTGTATAGCACAGGGAGCTACATTCAAAATCCTGTGATAAGCCACAATAGAAAAGAATTTAAGAAGAATGTCTATATGTGTGTAGCTGAATCACTTTGCTATATAGCAGAGATGGGCACAACGTTGCAAATTGACTATAGTCCAATAAAAATTTATTTAAAAAGCAGTCTTTGCCCTAGCTGTTATGAGTCTCAGAATTGGAGAGCTCAGAAGGAGCTGAAAAGCATTTAATGCATGCTCTTCCTTTCGCCCACGGGGGCCAGGCCTGTGTGAAGACGGCCTGTGTGCCGTCACCTGCTGTTTCACCGCCTCCTCCGGGGCCGCAGTCCTAAACATCATGGAGCCACGCCAAGCGGCTTTGTTTAGCTCAGTACAGGGAGGCGCTGACCGCACCAGGCCTGGAGCCGCCCTAGTGCTGTGTCCTCACTGAACTGACAGACAGCCACGAGGCCTGCGACCTTGCTGCCTCAAGGCTGAAAGGTGAAGGCCCCTGCAGCTTTGAGACCTGGGACTTAGCAGGCCTGGTCACCTGGGCCTGTGGCCCATCGGTGTTCTCCTGCTTTTGTGAGAGAACTATAACTTCTAACGCTCTCCATACATCTCAGAGGTAAGGTTTCAGATTTAATATAGGTATTTATTTTTATTTACGTATTTGGCCATGCCGGGTCTTAGTTGCAGCAGGCAGGATCTTCACTGGAGCATGGGGATCTTCAGTTGTGGCACGCGGGATCTAGTTCCCTGACCAGGGATCGGACCGGAGCCCCCCGCATTGGGAGCTCGGAGTCTTAATCTCTGGATCACCAGGGAATGTCTCAGGTGACATTCTCAGGAAGTCACCTGAGAATTTAAATTCTCAGATTTAAATCGAAGAAGCAACCTGACTACCTAAATTGACAGGAGGGTGTCAATGTGGTTATCAGATCTTTAACCAACAGCTGAGACAAGAAGGGGCACAAAGAATGAGAAAAGAGGAGGCTACGTGCATTCAAGATAAATGGGGCACTCACCGACACTTGCGCTTCTGTTCCCAGCTCTGAAGCTGAAGTAGGAAAGGTGGGCAAAGCCAAGTGCCCCTTGGCAGATGGTGCTAGGCTCCAGACCTCGGTGTCCTAATGAGCCTGGCAGAGCTGGGGCCTGGTATGGGGAGACTGCCCTTTCTCGGGCTCTGATTTCCCCCAGGAGAGTTGTGTAGCTCTCTAGTATTTTATTTTTGTCACCAGCCTTATGGTGCTAACGCTGTCAATGTGATTACAGGTAGCAAACAATCACATATAAGCACTCACATCCATTTTTCCTTAGGAACTGTAGCCATCAGCCAAACACTCCCACCGTAAACTGAGCCCAGCCAGTTAAATACAACTGTAAATTTTTTTTTTAATGTGTTCATACAAAACCACACATCTTCGCAGAATATTATTATTATTCTCTTTGTAATTTTACGGCTGTTGAAATATGGGAAAATATTTTGAAACTCTAGAAATCAGTTGTTTCAAAAATTTAAAATATTTCCATGCTTATATTCAAAGGATTTGCAAGGGTGCTAAATGAAGGTTACAAAGACCCGCATATTGCAGCTCTAGAGACCACAGTCCTATCCTATTCATGCAAATTCTCTCCCTCTTACAGTTGAAAATGCAGGAAATCTGTTGCAACATTGTGCCATAACATGTTTTCCCAGGGCAAACTTAATTCTGTCAATTGTTCTTTACCACATTCAACATACACTAATCATCCACAGTTCAAGGTCAGATTGCATTTTGTAACTTGGTCTATTAATGCAACAAATTTGTGTTTCAGTCGATTTCAAAATCATCTCTGGTTTGAACAGACACATTTTTTTGCACATGGTTATGGTATAGTCACTTCCTCATGTCGGACCCTTTGCGATGCCACGGATGGTGGCCTGCCAGTTTCCTGTTTGTGGGACTCTATAGGCAAGACTACTGGGGCGGGTTGCCATTGCCTTCCCTACGGGATCTTCCCGACCCAGGGATTGAACCCGTGTCTCCTGCATTGCAAGCAGATTCTTTACCATTCGAGCTACAGGGAAGATCAGTATATATATGTGTGTATATATATATATATATATATTTTTTTTTTTTTTGCATAAGATTCAAGTAATAATAGACATGGAGAAATGGTATAATTTTAAAAAATAATTTTTATTGACGTATAGTTGATTTACCATATTGTGTTAATTTCAGGTGTACAGCAATAGCACAAATTTTTAAAGCCATCAAACTGTAAATAAAATGAAAACACAATGTAAATAGATTTCAAATTAATTTGCTATAATATGATGGTAATTTACTATGACTTTGATTTCCTTTAGCCACTAGAAATTACATTTTATTAGCATCTGTTTCAATATGGGAGGACTATCAGTTTAATTGTAATTTTTTAAAAAATAAACTTTATGAAAAGATTCTGAGTTTTAAAAATATTAAATGTTTACCTAGAATCATTTGCAATGATCATCACTCAAACATGGCCTGATATTTGTACTGGATGCTAAGGCATGAAATGAAAGTCAATAACAAAGTATATTATATTTAATTCAAATGATTAATACAATCATAATGATGGCTCAGCAGGTAAAGAATCCGCCTACAATGCAGGAGACATGTGTTCGATCCAGTTATTTTCCCACTGACTCTTTCTTAGCCAGAAATAGGTTGGGGGCCATTATCACATGTTGAAAATTGAAAATCCTGCCCCTCAAACTTTATTGAGGTTAGGAAGATCCCCTTGAGGAGGAAATGGCAACCCACTCCAGTATTCTTGTCTGAAAAATCTCATGACAGAAGACCCTGACGAGCTACAGTCCATGGGGTTGAAAAGAGCGGGGTATGGCTGAGCCACTGAGCACAGGTGCATACAATGTTGCTATATTTCCTGAAAAAGAAGGAACGCAAATTAATAAGAAACTGTGTAAGAATAACACAAAAGCCTTCTTAATAAAGCAAATATTTTATCTCATTAAAATTTTTTTTATTTTATATTGGGGTAGAGTTGATTGAAAACAGTGTGATAGTTTCAGGTGTAGAGCAAAGTGATTCAGTTTTGCATATACATGTATCTACTCTTTTTTCTTTTAGGTTGTTGCAGAATAGTGAGCAGAGTTCCCCGTGCTACACAGTAGGTCCTTGCTGGTTATCCATTTTAAATAGAGCAGTGTGTACACTTCATCCCAAACTCCCTACCTATCCCTTCCCCCAACACTCCCCCATCTCCCCCCCCCAATAATTATAAATTCCTTCTTTAAGTCTGTGATAAACCATACATTTAAAAAAGCAGAACCCTAAACCTGAAGAATAAATTTTCTCTATTTAAATAAGGTGAGAGAAACATTTTCACTTTTTGAAAATTGTTTACCTGAAAGATAAACTTTCTTTATTTAAATAAAGTGAGAAAAGCATTTTCATTCTTACTTGAAAACTTTACTTGGTTAATGGTTACTTTTCTTCATTAGGATTTCACAAGGTACAAGGCAAAAACCAAAGAGAGACTTGCATTAATAAACCTGTTTATCGACAAACCGATAATTATAGTGCATTGTTTGTGTGTGTCTTAAGGTTTAGGAAAAGAAAGGGATTTGCTACCTTGAGCAAGCAAACAATGTGTTTTTACCAATTACCTCTAATAGCAAAGAATTTTTATGGTTATGGTTCATGTTTATGGCCTGCCCCAAATGACGTGATAAGTCCTGGGGTTTTGGTCTCTTTTTCACTGGTGTGCCGTGAAGATGGGAGCACACATTTCAGAACCAAACCGCTGCTTGGTTGAGCTCTAGGTAAATGCTGTGGGTCTCTGTGGCTCCCGGCCCACTCAGCTTTTCTGCAGAGTCACAGCACCCCTGCCTCAGATGGCTCCAGCAGCTTTCTGACTCTCCGCCACAGCTGCAATGTGGATCCATCATCTCCTGGGGAGACTGGCTGTGTCATGGGACGAGAACAGCCTTTGGAGGCAGACCGGCTTTAGCTCATCCTGCTCTGCCATCAACAGCCTGGGCAATTTTATCTCCCTGAGCCTCAGTGCCATCCTACGAGCCACTGCTCATCTGGAGAGGTTGGAAGAATTGCATGAGATAATGTAAGTAAACAGAAGCTTGCCACACACTCAGGAGACACAATACAAATACCATTCGATGTACACTTCCAGGCTTCAAGTGGGTTTAACTTGGCTCCTGTGACCTTAGGCAATTCACATGACTTCTCTGAACCTCAATGTTATCATCTGTAAAATGAGTCCATAGGGTTCAGTTGGGCTTTCTGGATGGGGCTAGTGGTAAAGAATCTGCCAACGCAGGAGAGGTAAGAGACCTGGGTTTGAGTCAGGCCTGAGTCAGGATCCCCTGGAAGAGGGCATGGCTACCCACTCCAATATTCTTGCCTGGAGAATCCCATGGATGGAGGAGCCTGGCGGGCTATGGCCCAAAGAGTCACAGAGTCAAACATGACTGAAGCGACTTAGTATGCACACGTGCACGAATACTCACATGTTATAAGGTTAATACATACTTAATACATATTCAAAGAATATACTATAGGATCAATATTCACATATTATAGAGCCATACACAAACATTATTCTAATATAGTAATACTCAAGTGTTATAACACCTTACTCAAATATCATGCCATTATATTCACACACATATTATAATTACAATACTATCATTTGAGCTCTCTTATAGTTACCTCTGTGTTTTGTGGTCTGCCGTTTACTTCCAAGTTCTGACCCTGTGAACATGCGTGTCCTGGATGGAGCGGAAGTTCCGCGTGGACAGCACAGCCGAGCCCCGGGGCCAGGCACCAAGTGCTTTCTGTGGACCAGCTCCTCATGTCCAAGTTCTGCTCTCACTGATCCACGGCAGGGCAATTTTGCCTTCTCTCTCAAGACTTTCCTGAAAGCCCACTCCAGGCTACACGGTCTCCCCATCTCCTGATCCCTGGGATTCACAGAGGCAACACCGTCAGATTCTGTAACACACTACAGAAAAGGGCCAAAGAGTCAGCGTCAGGCGTCGGATGTGGAGAAGCCATCGTGGAGGGCTGCATTTCAAGAACACCTTTAGCTTGGGTCCTTGGTTCTTGAGAGTTCACTGACCACAGAATCCTGCAAATATGCCTATACATAAGTGATATTTTAAAGCTCAGGTTGGTTTCTCTACCTGCTGTCGTCTCTCTCTCAAAACCAGGGGAAATTTGGTCATGTATAAATAGATAAGTAGTCACAGACACGAGGAATTATCTTTCATAAAGGAAGACATGAAAAATGTTCAGATTTCACCAGTAGTCCAAAATGGAAATGACCACTTGTACAATTAGCCAATGTGTTTTAAAATAAAAATTTGCTGTGTCCATGCTGCTGCTGCTGCTGCTAAGTCGCTTCAGTCATGTCCGACTCTGTGCGACCCCATAGATGACAGCCCACCAGGCTCCCTCGTCCCTGGGATTCTCCAGGCAAGAACACTGAAGTGGGTTGCCATTTCCTTCTCCAATGCATGAAAGCGAAAAGTGAAAGTGAAGTCACTCAGTCGTGTCCAACTCTTAGAGACCCCATGGACTTCGGCCTACCAGGCTCCTCCGTCCTTGGGATTTTCCAGGCAAGAGTCCTGGAGTGGGGTGCCATTGCCTTCTCCGGCTGTGTCCATGAGGCCTTGGCAAAACGCTACTTCCACATGCAGCCAGTTACAATGGAAATTGGTTCAAAGCATTTGAAAATCAGGCAGCCATTCAGAGCTAAGATCTAACAACGTGAATAAAACTGTTCATATTTTTTGATCCAGTAATCAGACTTCTTGGAATCCCTCTTAGGCAAGGAATTCAAAAGAAGTTGAACATTATGTGTTTAAAAATGTTTGCTGTAGTCTTTATTGTCAAGATTCAACATTTGGAAACAAGCTAATAATAACTACCACTTGTATGGGCTCTGCAACATAGAAACAACTTTCATACACATCATCTCCTTTGATTTTTCAGTGGCGCTGGGAAATAGAATGCTGTTATCCTCAAGTCATAGATGAAGAAACTCACGTTCAGAGTCATTAAGGTATAGAGATCACACTGCTGGAAAAAGGTAGGCCAGGGCTGGAGCCACCTCGCCTATAGTTTTTTTTTTTTTTCTAATTTTATTTTATTTTTAAACTTTACATAATTGTATTAGTTTTGCCAAATATCAAAATGAATCTGCCACAGGTATACATGTGTTCCCCATCCTGAACCCTCCTCCCTCCTCCCTCCCCATACCTCGCCTATAGTTTTATATCCCTTTGTGTGCATGCATGGCTTCAGTCATATCTGACTCTTTGTGACCCTATAGACTGCAGCCCTCCAAGCTCCTCTGTCCATGGGATTCTCCAGGCAAGAATACTTGAGTGGGTTGCCATGCCTTCCTGATCCAGGAATCGAACCTTGTCTCTTATTTCTCCTGCATTAGCAGGCCGGTTCTTTACCACTAGCATCAACTGGGTATATCCCTTTATATATATATCCATGTGACAGCTGGACTATAAAGAAAGCTGAGCACAGAAGAATTGATGCTTTTGAACTGTGGTGTTGGAGAAGACTCTTGAGAGTTCTGTGTACTACAAGGAGATCCAACCAGTTAATCCTAAAGGAAATCTGTCATGAATATTCATTGGAAAGAATGATGCTGAAGCTGAAACTCCAACATTTTGGCCACCTGATGTGAAGAACTGACTCATTTGAAAAGACCCTGATGCTGGAAAAGATTGAAGGTGGGAGGAGAAGGGGATGACAGAGGATGAGATGGTTCGATGGCATCATTGACTCAATGGACATGAGTTTGAGCAAGCTCTGGGAGTTGGTGATGGACAGGGAGGCCTGGTGTGCTGCAGTCCATGGGGTCGCAAAGAGTTGGACATGACTGAGCAACTGAACTGAACGGAACTGAATAGAAGGTATCAAGGACCAGCATTTTTAAAATGCCACAGGGACTCTGGGGCAGGGGAAAGACACACGGTGTGAAAGCCACCTCCTGACCATGGCTCCAGTCTCACCTTCTGCCTGTGGTGGTACTCGGCGATTTTCTTGGGCTGATGGATATGAGGAACAACTTTCTCCCCACTTTCTTACCCCTTTCTTGACCAGGAACGCTGTGTCATGTGACGCATCTTAGTCTAGCTAGTTTTCTACCTTTTTTAGACAATACATTTTGTGCCTGGCAGTGTCATCTGTAGTCTCCTTAGCAAGCTGATTTTTGAAGATATTTGGTACTTAGTTTTCCCTGGTAACTACGGGCACCCACATAGGATCCATCAGGATGCCATCACACTAACCTAGGATCTCGGGCTAAGCTTAGTATTCTTTCTGTCTGGGTCTCAGTAAGACAGACAGATGTTAAATAAATATTTAATAAATTAAATATTAAAAGGTAAGGGAGAAAGATTTACGAAAATACTACCCAGACTAAAGGGATATAAACATTAGATTCATTACTTGGGCCTAACTTTTTATTTGCTTTTCTTTTTTTAAAGGAAAGTGTATTATGTAGTGCCTTCAAAATAGGAGGCACTCAGTAAGTATATGTTGCTGTTGTTTAGTCACTAAGTCGTGTCTGATTTCTGCGACCCCATGGACTGTAGCCCTCCAGATTCTTCTGTCCACGGGATTTCCCAGGCAAGAATCCTGGAGTGGGTTGCCATTTCCTTCTCCAGGGGATCTTTCTGACCTAGGGATTGAACCCAAGTCTCCTGTATTGGCAAGTGGATTCTCTACCACTGAGCTACCTGGGTAGCCCAAGTACATGTTACAGTTGAATAAATGAGTGACTTAGTGAATCAAAGCATAATTTCTCATGACAAATTGTCTGGACTTTGTCACTTGCTACCTGTGTGACATTGAACAAGTAACTTAAGCTCAGTTTCCTCATCCGAAAAACAAAGATGATGACAATGATGGCGGCAGTACCTTCTTTACAGAGCTGCTCTGAGGACTGAAGGCATTGTTGTTGCTGTTCAGTTGCTAAGTCCTGTCACGCTCAAACTCGTGTCCATTGAGTCAGTGATGTCACATAACCATCTCATTCTGTCACTCCCTTCTTCTCCTGCCTTCAATCTTTCCCAGCATCAGGGTATTCATACATGTAAAGCTGTTAGATTAGCATCTGTCACAGACTATATGCTATATAAGTGTGAACTACATTATTATTATTCTTTGCTTTCAGCAAAAAAAATTCTAGAGCTGTATTAACAGCATCCCCTTTCCTACAGTGTCAAAGAGAATAGGAACATCAATATATCTTTTTATTGTATATCCTTAAGTCAATTCTAAAAGAAGATCTTAGCATATAAAGGTCAGTTTACTAAAATGCAAAAATTATAAGAATTCAAGGATAGTTTGAAATTATGAAATATGATATCAAATTCACTATATTAATAGATCAAAGGGCAAAACCCCTATAATTATGACCTTGGTGGCCAAAAGAGCTTTATATCAAAATTTAACAGCCATTTTTATTTAAAAATTTTAATTAGGAATAGATGCTTCACATAGTGGGAAAAAAAACATTTTCCCATTGTCAGAGATAAGACAATATTGACCACTATGGAAACTATTATTTAATGTTTTCTGGAAGTACTGCTGCTACTGCTAAGTCGCTTCAGTTGCGTCCGACTCTGTGAGACCCCACAGACAGCAGCCTACCAGGCTCCTCTGTCCCTGGGATTCTTCAGGCAAGAACACTGGAGTGGGTTGCCATTTCCTTCTCCAATGCATGAGAGTGAAGAGTGAAAAGTGAAAGTGAAGTTGCTCAGTCATGTCCAACTCTTCGCGACCCAATGGACTGCAGCCCACCAGGCTCCTCCATCCATGGGACTTTCCAGGCAAGAGTGTTGCAATAAGAAAAGAGAAGACAAGAGAAACAAACAAAAACCCCTATGCATATGGGGAAGGAATTATTTGCAAACCATATTATTATATATTTCTAAAGTTCATACAAATCAGTTGAAAAGCTGTTAGAAACAAGATAAGTAACTAGGGTGCCTGGTTACAAAGTTAGTTATGCAAAATTGAATAAGTTTCCTACAAGTAAATACAGAGGGATGAAATCGATCACTTCAGAGTCTGATAGGCTGTGCTACTTTTGCCTCAGCAAACCAGGCTTCATTTTGCCTCTGAGCAGTGGGCTGTGACAGGATGAGTTTCTGTTGGGTCAACTGAAGTGACGCCTTGGACAACAAGACAATTCTCACCCAGAGACACCTTTGTGTTGCTTCTGATTACCTGCTGGCAGGAACTAAGTTTGCCTGTTACATGGATGCCATGTGTGTCAAGTCAGAGTCTTTGAAGTTTTCAGATAAAGAGGATTAGTCATAGTTCTAGGGAGATACAAAGACTAAGCCAGAAGCAGAGTTCATATGGCTTCATGCATCTGTTAACACATTTCCTTGATGTAGTACAGGTATTTTATGCACTGTTTGCCTCGAAATGGTCACAGGTTTAATCAGTTCTTTATTGTGCTAGACTTCTTGTATCCACAAAGAAAGATGATGTCCGTCAGTATCTTAATAGCGAGTTTAACACAGAGTTAGTACAATCCAATCAGGAAGTTATTTCTCAGATCATTACATCTATACATAAACTCCAAACACCATATATAGCTTTTAAGTTTATTTTCTGATCTCCAGCTGTCCAAGCTGGCTTATAGCTTTATTATTTATTTTGATTAACTCTATAAAAGCATTTACTTTTTTTCCTCTAAAATGTGTTCTAAGGCTGAGGCTGTTTCAATAACATTTTTGAAGTTATGTGATCTATTCTTACTCAACACTGTCAAATACACTTTTCAAAGATGTTTTCTCATTTTCAAATGCTAACTAGCTGGGGAACATAAAACTCCGTAACTGGTATAAAGCTTTGTTCGTAAATCTCAAGTGCTAACATTGCGTGTCCACTTCCTCCATAGTATAGCATGCTAGGTTGCTTCAGTCATGTCCAGCTCTTCGTGGTGGACATGTCCCTTTCATCTCCTGCGATGGTAGGCGGATTCTTTACCACTAGTGACACTTGGGAAGCCATAGTATTAGAGGAAACCTGGCTTCTCTGGTGGCTCTGTGGTAAAGAATCTGCCTGCAATGCAGGAAACACAGAGACTTGGGTCTGATCCCCGGGTCAGGAAGATCCTCCAGAGGAGAGCACCGTAGCCCACTCCAGTTTTCTTGCCTGGAGGATCCATGGACAGAAGAGCCTGGTGGGCTATAGTCCATAGCGTCTCAAAGAGTCAGACACGACTACAGTGACTGAGCACACAGGCACATATATAACATACGTGCTGAAAAAACAGAGGTGCTTGCATATGTTTATTAAGCCTCCCTGGTAGCTCAGTCAGTAAAGAATCTGCCTGCACTGCAGGAGACCCGGATCCGATCCCTGGGTCTGGAAGATCCCCTAAAGGAGGAAATGGCAACCCGCTCCAGTATTCTTGCCTGGAGAATTCCATGGACGGAGAAGCCTGGCGGGCTACAGTCCATGGGTTGCAAGAGTCAGATACAACTTAAAGACCAAACCGTGACGTTTTTAGTTTAGAAAATGTTAATCATTTAGAAAAGACCTAAAGACTTACTTTAAAAATCAGCTTAAAGACTTCTGATTATTTATTATTTTGACTATAGATACTTGGTAAATATGTAAAAGGCAAAAATAATTATAAAATACGACCCCATTCAAATAGCTTTGTGCTCCCTGTGCATATATCATCATGTAAATAAAGGGAAATGAGACTTAACTTTAAAGTTTCATTTCTTTGTTTCATTACAGGAACCACACCAAAAAAGTGATTCTTTAAATAGCAATATCCTTTAGGATAATTAAAATATTTAATTTACAAAAATTAAAAATACACACATATTCTTAAGAGCTCATCCAATAATTTTTTGAGTAAAAAATTTCTGGCAGATATATCTTTGTTTTCCTTATTTCTACCTCCTTGTTTATTGGTTTGTAATCAACTTTGAAATCCATTATAAAATAAAAATATACAGCATAAATATTTAACATTTATACATGTTTAATTTTGAAGTTCTTTCTTTCAAAAAAGATGAAAGATGAAACACCTACCATGGCCAGGTATATGTGTCCTGGGTTATAACAGTGAATAAAATACCTGTCCTTATGGAGCTTCTATTCTGATTCTGGCAGAGATAAGAAACTGATGACTTAAAAATTTTTTAAATCTATCAGTGCTGGTAGACTCTTGTAAAAGAAAAGAGAAAAGAAAAGAAAGCTCAGGTCAATACATGTAATCTGGCTAAGCTAAATCCTGACCCAGGGATTGAACTATAGCAAATCCTTCTTGGAAACAGGGAAGGTACATATCCTTTAATTTTCCACCATTTGGGCATTCTAGGTGCTTCCCTGGTGGCTCAGATGTTAAAGAATCTGCCTGCAATGCTGGAGACCTGGGTTTGATCCCTGGGTTGGGAAGATTCCCTGGAGAAGGGAAGGACAATCTACTCCAGTATTCTTGCCTGGGGAATCCCATGGACAGAGGGCCTTGGTGGGCTACCATCCATGGGGTTGCAAAGAGTTGGACATGACTGAGCAAATAACACTTTCACTTTCATTCTGGGATGAGTCATTTGGTGGGAGCAATGGGCTGTTGGAATTTGCCAACAGTTTCGTATAGTCAAGTGCCATCCTGGGAATGTGACATCCTTTGATGTCGAAGGAGCCCACCTTCAGATCTCACCTCTTACTATGACATTAGGACAGTTACTTGATTCCTCTGAACTCAATTTTTTACCAGGTAAGTGGATATATTAAACCTCCCTCAAAGGAATATCATTCAGATTAAAGAAAAAATCAGTGGAGTGTGCTTAGCAGGTGGGAATCATCTTATCCAAGGTCCCCCACTTAGTGGCAGAACCGGGATTAGAACCCACTTCACTGTCTTGTGTCGTGTTCGCATTTTGTAACCACTGGTGATTTTACCCACCTGACAAGACAGCACGTCCAGTCATCTTTTAAGAGGACCTGAGTCCCATGCTGTGCTTCTCAAGGACCCCACTGCGTCTCAGCTTCTGCTTGTATAAGATGAGGAAGTTGGATGACATGGTCTTTGGGGGGTCTCTCTCCACATGTCCCTCTGTGTCTCCAAGTAGGGTGGCCAACTGTCCTGGTCTCTCTGGGACTGAGAGGTTTCCCTGGACATTGGACAGCTGAAACTGGCTGCAGGCAAACAGGAATGAGTTGACTCCAAACTCAGGCTTCCTCTCTCCTTGGTTTCCACCATCACCCTTTCTGCACACTTAGAACATAATCCTACAGAAGAATTTGAGCATAAAGTTAGCAGACCAACCATACTGCAGCCATGGGGCCTCTCTACCTCTCCACTCATCCTTTCTGCACCCTTAGCAGTTTCCTAGCTGAAAGCTGGTTTGAGATTGATGGTGTTAGTCACTCAGTCATGTCCAGCTCTTTGCGACCCCATAGACTGTAGCCTGCCGGGCTCCTCCGTCCATGAAATTCTCCAGACAAGAGTACTGGAGTGGGTTGTCATTCCCTTCTCCAGGGGATCTACTCGACCCAGGGATTGAACCCCGGTCTCCTGCAATGCAGGCCAGATTCTTTACTGTCTGAGCCACCAGGCAAACACAAAACCTTTTCTCATCGTCTTCTGCTATGGTTTTAGTTTTGGTAGCTAGAAGCTCTAAAGTGGTTGACCAGTTATCTCAGCTGACTGAGGTTCAGCCCAAGAGCCTTTCTTTTCTGCCAGGTTGAAGTCTGCTTACCTTGGTGGCAAGAAACCAGTATTTCCAGAACACCACCACTAGGCCTCATCAGAAATATTCCCTAGTGAATGTACACGCAAGTTTTATGTCCTGCTGCTCTCTCTCTTATTTTTATTCTCCTCATTATTATTATCATTACAACTAAAAAGCAGTCACCTCTATGGGAACCACAACAGAAAGGGAGCACTCGGAGCATGATGTTTTGATTTCTTCCCAGAGGCTGCACACCTTTGGGCTTGTCCCTAATGGGGACGCCAGCTCTGCCAGCCCCAGCTGAGATATCACTTAACGGTGCCAGCCTTCAGGGGCAGGATCGACTCAACATGTTTACAAGATGTGTAGCTATTAGCAACATCTTACAGCTCATGCTAATTAATGGAGACAGTGGCTGAGGCAGCCTGGCTCTAAAGAGGGCCAAATTGCATCAGTGTTTGGGCTTTAAATTGATACCAAAGAATCACTCATCACAGGTGTGTTTTGAGTAGCTCCTTCCCCAGCAGGTTGGTTGGTTGCTACGCTTCAGCTGCAGTAGATCCCAAAGTGGCCCTAACGCCAGGGTTACGAGTTTATTAAGATCATTTAAATTGGTTAAGCCTATCTACTATTTCAGCTGAGTGAAAAGGGCTCTGCATGTGCACCAAGCCCCACGAATCCCACACCAGGAGCCACCTGGTCACTAGATCCCGCCTCATCCTGGTTGGGGGCATAGATTTGTGTTGTGTTCTCAGGCTCATAATGGAGGGACCACACCCCACTCTAAGACACACATGCCCCTGTTATTCCAGCCAGAGCACAATGTTTCCATGACATTTATAACGAACTCTCTCCATGCTGAATGTTTTTAATCAGACCTATAGATGAGTTTTATTTCTCACTAAAATCATCCTTTTGCATTATGAGTCGCTCTTTTGCCAGGCAATGACCTCAATGATGGTTCATTCAGCTTCTGTCTATTTAAAGTTTTAAAGATTTCATTTGGTTAAGGAAAAAAGCTTGGAATTTTGAGACCACTAAAATTGCCACTCTCCTGGATTCTATTGTCCTGGATACCTAGCTATTTATTGCCGCATGGTAGAAAGGTACTGGGTTTTATCACGTCCTTTTCATGAAGGGTAAACTAGCACCCCTACGATCCTCCCAGAGTTTAAAAAAGTTATCAAGATAAAAGTCAGTATCTCCCAACTTCCAGCATGAAAGCCTATGTTATTTGTGAGATATTCCCACCAGGGTGAAGTTACAGCAGCATTTTTGCCTCATTCTACAGCATTCTCATCTCACAGAGGAGATTCCAATAGCTACTGGGAACTTCACTGGGCACCATCTAAGATCCCTTTCAAAATACAGAACATGCCAGTAACAGTGGCAGCCTTGAGCAGAGGGAGAAGGTTGGTCAGAAAGATGGTCAGTTGATAAGATTTCACTTTTTATTTTATCCTGTACAGTGTATTTCCAAAAGTTTTTAAAAAATCATTTCTTATTTTTCAAAAAAAAAAAAAAAAGTTTTGTTTTTCAGGCTGTGAGTCAAAGATTCCCTACCTGCTTGGCTGTATTTGTCTCTGAATAGACACAGAAGGGGTTACAAACTTAGGGGTGCCCTTAGGGGTGGTGGGCAACTTTATGGTGGAGGTGATGGTGGTTTAGTTGCTAAGTCCTGTCTGACTTTTGTGACCCCCGTGGACTGTAGCCCACTAGGCTCCTCTGTCCATGGGATTTCCCAGGCAAGAGTACTAGAGTGTGTTGCCATTTCCTTCTCCAGAAGATCTTCCCAACCCAGGGATAGAACCAGGGTCTCCTGCATTGCAGGCAGATTCTTTACTGACTGAGCCACCAAGGAAGCCCCATTGTATGGTGAGAGGGACAAAGGGCTACACACAGACTAGAAAGTAGGAGTGACCCATGGTAATCTTTTCTCCCCTCAGTTTTATTGAAATATAATTGACAAACAGCTCTGAACTAATTAAAGGTATACTGAAGAATGACTTGACATATACTCCATGGCTATCTGAATGGAAACGCTGTACCCAAGTTGGTTAAGCTCTTTTATTTTGGGGGTGCTTTGAGTGGAGGATGAGAAAAAGGGTTGCAATTTGCAGAGAGGAAGATGGCTTTGACACCATCCCATGCAGGGCTCACAGGGGCTCTATGAGGAGAGGTGGTGGTTTAGTTGCTAAGTCGTGGACCCCATGGAGTGTAGCCCGCCAGGCTCCTCTATCCATGGGATTTCCCAGGCAGGAATACTGGAGTGGGTTGACATTTCTTTCTCCTGAGGGTCTTCCCAACCCCGGGATAGAACCTGAGTCGCTTGCCTTGTAGGCAGTCTCCTGCATAGCAAGCAGATTCTTCGTTGCTGAGCCACCAGGGAAGCCCTCTGTGAGGACTGCTTTCTGCTAATTATACTTAGGTGAGTGTTCATCCTCCTTGGAGGAAAGACCAGCTGCATCAGTGCAAAATAACAATCAAAAACACTGCTCCTAATGTTGCTGATGACTTTTCTCTTGAAATTCAAGGGAAAAGCCTCACCTTTCAGTGGCCTATAAACAGCCTCTTATAAAGCCTGAAGGTTCCACTGAACCCAGCAGAGGCTGACAAAGCTGCTCCGAGGCTGGCTCTTCCACACAACACCGTCCCCTCTCTCTCCTGATCATTAAAGAAAATCTTCTGCCTTTCAGCACGTCTTTTAACTGCATGTAATTATTCCTATTTGGATTCTCAAACCTACCCCCCGTCTGCCATGCCTAATAGAGAGGGCCAAAAAATAGATTTCTGAGAGCTCCACGTGCCTCCACGTGGTGGGTCTGAGAACAGACCTCTTCTCTGCCATGACGGCTGCCACCGGGATGGGCAAACAGGAAAAGACAGACAGTTGATTTCCTCCTGCTAACCTGATTCCGTCTCCTCTCCTTCACGTCTCACATCCCGGTCGCGCTTCCGACAACAGCAAGCCCGCAATTAGAAGCAACTACTTTTATGAGACATTGTTTTGCAAAAGCAAATACTCTCAATGCGTTGATTTAGAAGGTTTCGGGGAGGCGAGGGGTGGGGGGAGCCACGATGGGCCGCTTGCACGATGCCAGGCTAACTACTTTTGAAAGAGGGCCATATGTTGCCTTTACAACATCCCTTTGGTGTTTAATTTGATGAAACAATGTGCCGTAATCAGCGCTGAGGACAGCAGCGGTGGCGGATGGAGAGGGACTCGCGTGGTGCGGCTCTGATTTCAGTATCACCACGCTAATCCCATCATGCGCTTGAGTTGGCTTGTTTTGGGCTACCTTAAAAAAGTTATTTCTTTAATGGTCAAATTGCCTTGAGGTCTGGAAGACTGAATGTATCATAAAACTCATTAAATAACTAGCCTGGCAACCCCTACCGCTGGGTAGTGTTCTGGCGTTTGGGGGATCCTAGCGGCAAAACTCCAGTCTTCATTTACACACCTCCTTGCCAAAGCCTCAAGCGGCAACTTGAGAGTGTAGAGAGAAGTGTATTGTAAGTGGGCGTCCCTCAAGTGTTAACTTGTATTTGAATAATCCCAGCGTCTTATCAAAACAGATTCTGATTCAGCAGGTGGAACGGGGCCTGAGCTTCTGCCTTCCTAGCAAAGTCACGCTGATGCCGCTGGTCCAAGGACCTCACTTAGAAGAGCAGAACACAGGGGGATCTTGAGAATATCCAGTGCCACCCCCACATTATAGATGTAGAAGCCATGGGAAACTCAACCAAGGTACAACATGGCTGCTGCTAAGTCACGTCAGTCGTGTCCGACTCTGTGCGACCCCATAGACGGCAGCCCACCAGGCTCCCAACCCTGGGATTCTCCAGGCAAGAACACTGGAGTGGGTGGCCGTTTCCTTCTCCAGTGCATAAAAGTGAAAAGTGAAAGTGAAGTCTCTCAGTCATGTCCGACTCTTTGTGACCCCACGGACTGAAGCCTACCAGGCTCCTCCATCCATGGGATTTCCCAGGCAAGAGTACTGGAGCGGGGTGCCATTGCCTTCTCCAATGGAAAACAATATGGAGGTTCCTCCAAAGACTGAAAGTAGAACTACCATATGATCCAGCAATCTAACACTAATTTGAAAAGGTTCGTGCACTCCAGTGTTCACAGCAGCACTATTTACAACCGCCAGCACACGGAAGAAAACCAAGTGCCTGTCCGGAGGTGACTGGATTAAGAGATGGTGTACATACACACAAAGGAGCGTTGCTGCTGCTGCTGCTGAGTCGCTTCAGTCATGTCTGACTCTGTGCGACCCCATAGACGGCAGCCCACTAGGCTCCCCCATCCCTGGGATTCTCCAGGCAAGAACACTGGAGTGGGTTGCCATTTCCTTCTCCAATGCGTGCAAGTGAAAAGTGAGAGTGAAGTCGCTCAGTCAGAGACAAATACTGTATATCACTCACCTATGGACAGTGAAGAATAATACAAAGAATGTATGTGCAAAACGGAAGCACACTCATATAGAAAACAAGCTTGTGGTCACCAAAGGGTGAGGGAGGGGCAAATTAGGGACATGGGATGAAGAGATACAGTCCATTATGTATACTACAGACAAGCAACAGGGATATACCATATAGCATAGGGAGTTAGTCATTATCTTGTAATAACCTGCAATGGAGTACTGTCTGCAAAAATATGGAATCACTACGCTGTACACCTGAAATTAACACAGTATTGTAAATCAACTATACCTCAATAAAAAGTTAACTCAAACAGTCTATACAAGCAGAAAAAAATAACTAAGGTCATACAGCTTTGGAGTAGCTGAAACAAAATCAAAGCAGTGTCCTCTGACCACGTAGTCTGTTTGCTTTTTATTTTGATTTTCAACCCCTACACTATATTTCTTCTTAAATGGGATTGACTATAGAGGCCCCATGTTTAGCTAAAGAGTGAATTGGTGGCTGCTGCCTGCATCTGCTGTGAGCTGAAGGGCGAAATGATGAAATCATCTTGGGGCTCTAGCTTCCTCTTTCTGTATCCCTTTCTCTAAAAGATAATCTCTGCCAAACTGGAGTGCTGATAATACTTGAATTTTAAGACTCTGTTGAGTCAAGGCAAGATTTAGTCCAAGTGATGAGCAGCTGATAGCCTAACCTGAGCCTTGAAGGGTAGCTGTTTTAGCTTCTGGCCCCTCTTGTTGAATTGGTGCTTGCGATGAAGCTGGTCTGGCAGCCTTCCCAGAAGGGAAATGGCAAAGGAGAAAGCAAAAACCTCTCAGAGGTTTTTCTAGGGGACCCGAGGTTATCTTAAGGGAACCTATGTAAGGTAAAGCAAGTACATTTGTCATAAATCCTGTTGTAATAGGCATTTCTGTTTGCCATTCATTTTCCTCTTGGGCACTGGTTTAGGTACAGTTTCCTCAAATCAGTAAATCTTTTATGTGAAAAATGCATTTTCGATGTCAAGATTTTAAAAGACATTAAGAAAAAAGAGAATAGATATGTTTTAAAAAAAAGAAGTTTCGTTTGACTTTACAAGTAACAAAACAACAATCACCACTTCAGGATTTAACTAGGAAAAAAAGCAGACACTAATTCTAAAAATAGCTCTTACAGATCCACAAACACACCTAGAAGGCAAAAAGTGGCCAGTGTCGATTAGAAAATTCACTGAACTTACCCAAATATCCCGTTTTATACAAATAAAATTATGTACCCAAAAGATCATTGGCTTTTCAGGTGGCACAGTTGGTAAAGAACCCGCCTGCCAATGCAGGAGATGCAAGATGTGGGTTCGATCCAGGGGTTGGGAAGATCGCTTGCAGAAGAAAATGGCAACCCACTTCAGTGTTCTTGCCTGGAAAATCCCATGGACAGAGGAGCCTGGCGGGCTATATAGTCCATGGGGTCGCCAAGGGTGGGACATGACTGAGCACGCATGCACGCACCTAAAATATAAACCAGGTTATAACATTTATGCTGCTGCTGCTGCTAAGTTGCTTCAGTCGTGTCTGACTCTGTGCGACCCCATAGACCGCAGCCCACCAGGTTCCCCTGTCCCTGGGATTCTCCAGGCAAGAATACTGGAGTGGGGTGCCATATAGTATTTCCTTTAAAATGAATGTGGTGGGGGCTTTCCTAATGGTCTGTGTGTGCGTGCTAAGCTACTTCAGTTGTGTCCATCTCTTTGTGTGTCCAGCTCCCTGGTGGTCTAGTGGTTAAGAATTTGCCTGCCTATGCAGGGGACACGGGTTTGATCTCTGGTTCGGGAACTTAGATTCCACATGCTGTGGAGCTACTTAGCTCATGCATGACAAATACCAAAGTCCATGCACCCTAGAGCCTGTGCTCCATAACAAGAGAAGCCACCTCAGTGAGAAGCCTGGGCACCACAACTAGATTAAGCCCGTGTAGCAGTGAAGACCCAGCAGAGCCAAAAATAAAAATAAGTAAAATGAATGTGTTGAAGACAACATTATTAGACTGGGGGTTAGGGGCCCTGATTTTTAACCCCAAGTTGGAGAAGACTCTTGAGAGTCCCTTGGACCGCAAGGAGATTCAACCAGTCCATCCTAAAGGAAATCAGTCCTGAATATTCATTGGAAGGACTGATGCTGAAGCTGAAACTACAATACTTTGGCCACCTGATGTGAAGAGCTGACTCATTGGAAAAGACCCTGATGCTGGGAAAGATTGAAGGTGAGAGGAGAAGGGGACAACAGAGGATGAGGTGGTTGGATGGCATCACTGACTCTATGGACATGAGTTTGATCAAGCTCTGGGAGTTGGTGATGGACAGGGAGGCCTGGCATGCCGCAGTCCATGGGGTCGCAAAAAGCTGGACATGCCTGAGCAACTGAACTGAACTGAATTTGAACCTGAGTTTCCTCATCTGTGTAATAAGGGAGGCATCCATCGAGACCTGACATTTGATGATTTAAGTTTTACCAGGTAGTCTAGCACCCGAAAGCGGTTTACCAATCAGGTGAGATTATTAAGCTGAAACTACGACCCTGTGTTTTCCATTGGGCTTTTCGGATGCCTCTGGACACTAGGACTTTTCTGCTTTAGCCAGTTGAGATTACTCTGAAACCTCATCAGAGTAGGGATAGATCCAGACATAGATATTGATTTTACATGTCTAATTTTAATTGCTGGACCAGGTGACCAGGCACTGTGTTAGGTGTAACTTATTCATCACAAGAACAGTCTGAAATACTGTTCTTCCCGTATTGCAGGGGCAGGGTGGCTCTGAGAGGGGTCACTTTGCCACCCTGGGAGACTGTACATGTAGGTCAATGGCACCTCTTTCTGCAGAAACCTGAAGCCCTACCCCCCCACCCCCAACTAATTATGCGGCTTTCTTTAGCACCAGGTCTCCTTTTTAGAACAGGAAAGCTTTGTATTTTAATACTTACCACTTGCTATTAGAAAAAACTTCTGCCAGCAACTTGTTCTCATCAGCACTAAGGCAGCCCTAAATTCATTTTTCTTCAATCTTTGCATGGAGCTTGGAGCAGCTTTGGCCTTGTTCACCCCCGGGTTCTTTTTAATCCTAGTGGATTGTAAGGAGAAGCTTACCCCAAATAGGTAACTGATTACTGGAGCCCTTGAATTTTCCAATAGCTTTCCATGGTAAAGGAGTCATTCTGCTATAAAATTCACGGCTGCTGCTACTGCTAAGTCGCTTCAGTCGTGTCCGACCCTGTGCGACCCCGTAGACGGCAGCCCACCAGGCTCCCCCATCCCTGGAATTCTCCAGGCAAGAACACTGGAGTGGGTTGCCATTTCCTTCTCCAATGCAGGAAAGTGAAAAGTGAAAGTGAAATCACTCAGTCGTGTCCAACTCTTAGCGACTCCATGGACTGCAGCCCACCAGGCCCCTCCATCCATGGGATTTTCCAGGCAAGAGTACTGGAGTGGGGTGCCATTGCCTTCTCTGATAAAATTCACGGAGAAATGCCATTTCTCTAAGCATATTTCTCTAAAAATATTATTTCACTAACTATATGCATTTTCTCAGCCCCAAGTTATTCATAACTCATTGCCTATATCTTCAAAATGCTCTAAAATGTCATGATGAAATGGTAAAAACAAAATCTTAGGTTTGCTGGGAAAAGGAATGCCTGCTGTATATAGGGAAATGTTGGCCGAGTTCTGGGAGGAGTGGGGAGAGAGAGGAAATGCAGAGACCCTCCAGGGCTGGTCTTGTGTAGTGTCCTGTAGAGTTTGTTGTAGAGTTGTTTGAAACTTGTCCCCAGATTTAAAGGACCGATGTCCCCAGATTTAAAGGACCAATGCTGACTTCAGAAGCTCATGTATGCAGTATATTCTATACTTGGACAAAGTCATAAAAAATGATTCAACCACATGAGGGCCGAAGGCTGTCCGCTTACTCTTTAGCAGCCTAATGCTTTTGCTCTATTCACATTTCCAAAGGCCAAATGTCATTGACCTTGCACATTTGTGAGTTAACAGTTACTTACTGTTTGGAACTCAATGCTGCAAAATAACAGTAGGATTTAAGCATGAAGGGTAAAGGTGTTAAGGGATGTTTGAATTTACTCATAACTGCAATGGCACCCCACTCCAGTACTCTTGCCTGGAAAATCCCATGGGTGGAGGAGCCTGGTCCATAGGCTGCAGTCCATGGGGTCATGAAGAGTCGGACACGACTGAGTGATTTCACTTTGACTTTTCACTTTCCTGCATTGGAGAAGGAAATGGCAACCCACTCCAGTGTTCTTGCCTGGAGAATCCCAGGGACGGGGGAGCCTGGTGGGCGGCCGTCTATGGGGTCTCACAGAGTCGGACACGACTGAAGTGACTTAGCAGCAGCAGCTGCTTACAAATTTGCCAAAAGATCTGAGTTTTTAAAAATTATTTTTAGGTTATGTAGAAATGTGATGATGAACTTACTAAAATATGAAATCCCAGCTCCTATTTTTATAAGGAATTGGCCTTCCTGGGATTGTATCTGGTCAAGAAGGAAAGAGTTATTAAGTCAGAAATGTTAGTTACCTCAACCTTGACTTTGAAAAACTGTTAGTCTGTACCTTTGTTTCTCCTATAAAGTGATAGAAATATGTGGTCCTAATTTTGTCTGCTGTTCTCTTGTGGTTATAATAAATCAAAGAATTATACTTAACCCAATCCAGACTAAAAATGATCACAAACTGATGATAAATCATATGGTAAGAATATTCACCTTATTACCTGTAATGCAGTCTCCCTCAATACATTAGTTTCATGTATTCAAAAAGTTGAAACCTGCACAGAAAAATAAAATGGGTTTTGTCTAATTTGCACATAATTGCTGGAGAGGGCAATGGCACCCCACTCCAGTACTCTTGCCTGGAAAATCCCATGGATGGAGGAGCCTGGTAGGCTGCAGTCCATGGGGTCGCTAAGAGTCGGACACGACTGAGCGACTTCCCTTTCACTTTTCACTTTCATGCGTTGGAGAAGGAAATGGCAACCCACTCCAGTGTTCTTGCCTGGAGAATCCCAGGGTTGGGAGCCTGGTGGGCTGCCGTCTATGGGGTTGCACAGAGTCGGACACGACTGAAGCGACTTAGCAGCAGCAGCAGCAGCCCTATGAAAAAGGTTCAAAAATCTAAATGACCCATTTTAAATGACCAATGCGATCAAAAGGGAGGTATTGTAACTACTCTTAAACAACAGGTACTAAAATGAATAGAACCGAAAGTTTTTGATCTCCTCCCCTCCATCTTTTAACATCACACGTCTTCAATTAATTCTATTAGATTTTCAGCTGCTTGCTGAGAAGCAGGATGCCTGAGCAGCACAAAATATTTCCTACCAAACAATGATCCAGCTTCATTCGATGCCTTAAGTAAAAAAAGCCAACAATATTCCACGAGACTATTACATACTATTTTATCCTTTTCTTCTGTCTGTCTCTCTCTCTTTTTTAATGTTTCACTTGCAGGAGCAGGGAGGGGAGGGGAGGGGAAAAGGCTAAAACAAACTAATTTTTGGTCATTTTCTTCCTTTTGCAAACAGTTTGAAGACTAACCAATTTGTACTTACAAATCTGGGGCATTAGCAGGTGGGGACCCTAAATCCGCATGCATACAAGTAGTAACTGTTTGTATGCCAAGCTGTTTGTAAGCCTGATTTGACAGGAGAGAGCTATTCATTCTTTTGTCAACTGTCCGTCTAAAAACGGTAACCTGCCCGGGTCCTGGGGTATGGGAGCGCTAAATCTTCCGTCCTACGACTGTATAATGAACAGACTGTTTCATTAGTGGGACAATTCACTCGACAAATCCAGCCCAAACAACTTATTTCACAATTTGTGAGCAGAATTAAATTTAAGGGGAGCCGCGAGAGGGGGGCTGGGAGGGGAGGCGCGGAGTAGGTGAGCCGCACACAATGTACCCAGGGGGCTGGATGCTGGGACAAGCGTCGCAGGCAATTTGGCCGGCAGTTGGGGGCTGAGGCTCGCAAAGCCATGGCATGCAGATCAGCGGATTAGGGGGGGCAAAGCATTAGGTCAAGTGTCTCGAGGGGGGCTGATAAACACCCCAAACCTGACAACAGATTTTCCTTTCTTCCCGCACCACTTGTTAAGTGTCAGAGCAAATCTTTTGAATGGCAGTCGAGTTTACTTAGAGGCCCTTTCTTTAAGAAGACACTCTATCCATTTTCTGAAGCCCATTCCAGGCTGCCTCGGGAATAAATTTGCCACCATCTCGCACACAAAAAAACGTCTTTTTCCTCCACATCTTGACTATGAGCCTTTGTCTCAAGGTGTGTGAACCAGAACAAAAATCCACATCGAGAGCCCCTAAGGTTTCAGAGCCTCGGGATTTAGCTTTAATACAAATTAAACACTTTGAAGATTATACAATCGCATACTTTTTTTGTTTTTTTTGGTCTCACAAAAAAAACCTCATTTTTAACATTAGCCATGTATAGATTCTGCTAAATGGGAAAATTTTAAGCGGTGAACGGCCAGAGAATAACTGGATCTTAATAATATCCTTAAATACATTGCTATTAATTCAAACCAAGTAAACTGCCAACATGCTCTATTTCTTGTCTTAAGAATCCCCAAGGGGAGAAGCCATGCTTCTTGTATTAAGTCCTATCTCTGTGTTAACTCAAAGTGCATGATAGAAAATCTGTCTCGCAACATCAAATATTTTCTAACTAGGTTTGAGAACTTCGAGATGTTCTAAAACGTTTAAATAGGCACAAATGTTTGAAGTGTCTTTGTTGTAGCTTGGTTTTACTTTACGGTTTTATCTTTGATTTCTTTTGGCAGTGAAGTTTTAAAAGGATCAAATAGGAAAGTCCTCTGAAAATGAGAATGGTATTTAATTTGGAACTCTTTAGGGTCATAATTTTGGAAATATTTCCCTTTTAGTAAGTGTTTTGGCTATATTTTTATGATAACTTTAAAAACTTTTAGTTAATGGAAAATATATTAATAAAGTATTGACAATTCTTTGAAAAGTGAATACATTTAGTTTCTGTTGCTAGCTCCACCCACTCGAAAAAGAATCTTCAATCAGGCAAACTAGTAACCAAGCCCAGATCCTTATTTACCCACCCAGAAAACTTTGCCCATTAGCCCTATTACACTTTGAGTAGATAACTACTCACATCTTTGGTTAATGAGGATTTCAAAGCTACGTTTAATACTTAGAAGGATATTCCATAATCACTGCTGGATTCCTGTTATAGTAAGGGTATATCCTTTAATCTCTTTTTTCATCTTTTTTTTTAGGAAAGAAAAACTTGGTATTTCTCATAGTGCTGAATGCAACTGCCATTCAGGATAGTTTTGAGCCTACTGTGGACCTTGATGATTTACTATGTTCCCTGAAACAGTTTCTTCCTCTTCCACTTTGAAAGATGGTGGTATTTCTTGAGACAGTTAACTTAGTATTTGCTTTCCCTGCACAGGTCCCAAGCTAACCAAAAAAATCCTGGTCAGCAGGCTGTTCCAGTGGCCCACTGAGTTCTGTGATGGCAGGAATTCTATGAATAATAATGGAGACAGGCAATCGCACTCAGACTCGCAAGAATTCAGTCTAATCACCCAGAAATTCTGCTTCATCACAGTCCTTTCTCTTGCCATAAACTGCCTAGGCACTCCCTTTGCTTCCACATCATTTAAGCTTTCTGACCACCCTCCAATCCATCCACAGGGCCTTCACTGATCGGTGTCCTGAGGTTTCCCAGGACTTTCCAAGAGGCTCCTGCGGCTGTTCTTTCCACCTCCTTCCAGGACCAGATGATGAAGTCCAAATCCACTCTTGTAGAAGGTTCAGACAACACAGGACAAAATAAGGAGCAAAGTAAACATTGCCATAAATTCTCCACCTAGAGCTATCCACTGCCAATTGACTGGAGATCATTTTTCCAGATATCTCGCCATCATTTGTACATGTCATTAAATATAAATGACACCATATCATGCATGTCATTTTATAAACTTCTTCTTTTTGCCCAAAACATGTCGTGGAGATTTTTTTTCATATCACCAATTTTATGTCTGCATGTTTCTTTCTAAAGGCAGCATGAGTCCCTCATAGACACTACTTAATTATCTAAGTAGGCCCTTTCATTGGACATGGACGGCTTGTCCATTTTTTCCATATTGTAGAGAAGGTTGAAATGAGCAGCTGCATGCAAATAATTCTGTGTACCTCTCTGATCAGCTCTTAAAGACTGGAAAGAGGAATTATTGGATCAAAGGATATACATGTTTTTATATAGGTGGTCAAGCTGTCCACTGAGAATTGATTACGTGACACAAATCCTGTGCTTGTGTGCTAAGTCGTTCCAATTGTGTCTGACTCTTTGCAGCCACATGGACTGTAGCTCTCTAGGCTCCTCTGTCCTAGGGATTCTCCAGGCAACAATACTGGCGTGGGTTGCCATGATCACCTTCAGGGGATCTTCCATACCCTGGAATCGAACCCGAGTCTCTTAAGTCCCCTGCATTGGCAGGCAGGGTCTTTACCACGAGCCCCGCCTGGGAAGCCCTGTACAAGTCCTGCCAGCTGACTGAGGACGGGGCACGTGGTGGCTGAGAAGCCATATTTACCATCACTGATTCAGTCACATGAAGCCTGCAGCTCAGAACTGTGGTTTATCCTATGTTTTCTCTAGATTCTCATCAGAGTAATTTACCATGCAGCTCGATGCCCTTCTCTTTCTTTTTCCTACTTAAATACACATGACATTTTAGGGACCAATTTCCTAATGTTTACAAAAGTCTCTTGAATAATTTAAATGAATAGATGATGTAAGAGAAAAGATTTAGTCCTTGTATAGTTCATGTTCTATGACTTAGGTGACCTGTGGATTGTCTCTCCATCACTTTCTCCAGTTTTGTGATCTTCCTTTGTCATTTTACGTGACAGGGGGAACCTTAGCACATGTCTCTTCTAGTCATAGCAGAGATTCACTGTATTTTATTTTTAGTAGACATTTACTGAAATTGTAAAACTAACATGATCAAATTCTGTAAAGACTGAAAAACAGAAAAAAAAAGCATATCATCATTTCCCCAAATTGTGAAGCTGTCACCTAGAAGATGACGGTCCTTTTACCCTGTTAGTGAATGAGCCGCTTCTTTGTGGCTTGAATGTGATATTCTCACTTAAACCAAAGAGGGATGTACGAACTTTTAGAACGTTGACTTCTCAAAATACAAATGTTTCAGTTTCTCGAAACACAAAGGTTTTTCTTTATAAAATAGGATCTGTGCTTGTGCTTAGTTACTCAGCCGTGTCCGACTCTTTGGGACACTTTGGACTGTAGTCCACCAAGCTCCTCTGTCCATGGGATTTTTCAGGCAAGAATACTGGAGTGGATTGCCATTTCCTCCTCCAAGGGATCTTCCCAACCCAAGGATCAAACCTGTGTCTCCTGCATTACAGGTGGATTCTTTCCCTGCTGAGCCATCAGGAAAGCCCAAAATAAGATCATCGTTTGGCTTTTAAGAATAACAATTTCTATTGGTGCAGTAAATATGATACTTCATTTAAAAAGAAGAAAACACGGAAAGAAAAAAGGAAGTACTGACCAAGTTTTCATGATCTCACCACTGAGTAAATAAGTGCACCCTGTACAGAATGAACTAACAGCCGCCGGCCTTGTATCCTTCCGTGCATGTGCGCATGCTTAGTCATGCCCGACTCTTTGCGATCCCCTAGACTGTAGCCTGCTTGGCTTCTCTGTCTGTAGGATTTTCCAGGCAAGAATAATGGGTTGCCATTTCCTTCTCCAGGGGATCTTCCCGACCCAGAGATCAACCCCCTGTCTCTTGAGTCTCCTGCATTGGCAAGTGGGTTCTTTCCCACTGTGGCACCTGGGAAGCCCTTCTTGTATCCTGGTATCCTATTAAAATGGATTTCCGAAGGTCTGGATAGTTTTCCGTGATGGTACAGGAGAGATGAACACAGGCCGCATTCCGGTTGTGATATCAAGATCCGCTGGTCTTCATGGTCCAAGGCCTCTCATTCCTGTGTCTCCTCGTGAGTCCCATCTATTGTCCACTTTGATTCCAGGCATGCCCTGGAATTTTGCTTCTTTGATATCTGTGCCTGGAGTCTTACTTTTGTGTATTTTGACATCCTTCATTTCCAACAGCTGTGGGATAAACACTTGCAGGCAGCGAGTGGTTTCATTCTGCAAGCTGCCAAAAGTTTCATGCTTGCCAAAAGTTTCATGTTTTCTTACCCTATATAGAAAGCCTTTAAAAATGCTTAGTTTTCTTTTCTCTTATTCCTAACAGTCTTCTCCTCTGTTTCAGGAGACATGGCTGGTGAATCTGGATGTCATGTTGGAACATTGTTTTTTCACGGGGTTTAATTCTTTTCTAAAAAAGTTGATTGTACACTACTTTCTTCTGTCTTTGTAATCAGTGAAGTTGACTCATATTTGTAATTCCTACACTCATCAAATTATGTCAACAGAGCATTTGTTCAACATCTTCGATGCTAATCAAGTGGTTTCTTAGAATTGTTAAAATAGCGAACTTTCAATGGAAAAGGGAATCAGGGATTTAAATTTTATTGAATCCTTGGAGTGTGAACTCCATGAAGATGTGCAGTTCTTTGTCTGTTTTGTTCACTGCCACATCCTCAGCAGTGATGGGCACATACTAGGCACTCAGTAAATATTTGTAGAATGAATGAATGAGGGAATCCAATAATAAAGAGTTACATATGTTGAATAATTCAGTGAAGTGGTGATTCAAATACTTTTTCTCATTCTCTCATTGACTTTTAAGTGAATGAAAGCTCTGTGACTCTGTCAAGTGTCTCTGTCAAGAGATTCAGATTTTCTGAATCTCTGTTTTCTCATCCATAAAGTAAAGACTTATCTGAAAATTCCCTTCCAAGCCAACATCTTTATCATTGCAGGTGATACATATGTATCAGTGATGTTCTAACTTGTGCACCTCTTGCCAAACAGAACCACAGAAAAGATAGTTCCCAATGGAAATGTTCCCAAAATAATTGAGAATGGAGTTACTGAGGAATAAATGTATAATTGCCAGATAACATTCTTGAATGATAATACTCATTTGAATGCATAGATTTCTTCTTTCGTTCCTTTCATCAGTCTCATTGTTACATCAAGCTCTTAACTGAAGGGGACTCTGAATAAATGAATTTGAAAATGACTCAAACAAAGAAAAAAGACATTTCCCCCCCCTTTTTTTGTTTTTAAAGTACAATCCTTTTTTGTGCTTTCAAATCTAAGGAAACAATCTATGGTGTCAGTGGTGTAGAGTTCTGTTGATCGATACCATTTTACTTATATTAGCTAGGCAGTGCTCTGAAAAAGAAATTTAACCCAATATGCCAGCAAATTTGGAAAACTCAGCAGTGGCCACAGGACTGGAAAAGGTCAGTTTTCATTCCAATCCCAAAGAAAGGCAATGTCAAAGAATGCTCAAACTACCACACAATTGCACTCATCTCACACGCTAGTGAAGTAATGCTCAAAATTCTCCAAGCCAGGCTTCAACAGTACATGAACCATGAACTTCCAGATGTTCAAGCTGGATTTAGAAAAGGCAGAGGAACCAGAGATCAAATTGTCAACATCTGTTGGATCATCGGAAAAGCAAGAGAGTTCCAGAAAAACATCTACTTCTGCTTTATTGACTATGCCAAAGCCTTTGACTGTGTGGACCACAACAAACTGTGGAAAATTCTTCAAGAGATGGGAATACCAGACTACCTGACCTGCCTCTTGAGAAACCTATATGCAGGTCAGGAAGCAACAGTTAGAACTGAATGTGGAACAACAGACTGGTTCCAAATAGGAAAAGGAGTATGTCAAGGCTGTATATTGTCACCCTGCTTATTTAACTTATATGCAGAGTCATCATGAGAAACCGCTGGGCTGGATGAAGCACAAGCTGGAATCAAGATTGCCGGGAGAAATATCAATAACCTCTGATATGCAGATGACACCACCCTTATGGCAGAAAGTGAAGAAGAACTAAAGAGCTTTTTGATGAAAGTGAAAGAGGAGAGTGAAAAAGTTGGCTTAAAACTCAACATTCAGAAAACTAAGATCATGGCATCTGTTCCCATCACTTCATGGGAAATAGATGGGGAAACAGTGGAAACAGTGGCAGAATTTATTTTCTTGGGCTCCAAAATCACTGCAGATGGTGACTGCAGCTATGAAATTAAAAGATGCTTACTCCTTGGAAGAAAAGTTATGACCAACCTAGATAGCATATTCAAAAGCAGAGACATTACTTTGCCAACAAAGGTCCGTCTAGTCAAGGCTATGGTTTTTCCAGTGGTCATGTATGGATGTGAGAGTTGGACTATAAAGAAAGCTGAGTGCTGAAGAATTCATGTGGTGGGGGTGTTGGAGAAGACTCTTGAGAGTCCCTTGGACTGCAAGGAGATCCAACCAGTCCATCCTAAAGGAAATCAGTCCTGAATGTTCATTGGAAGGACTGATGTTGAAACTGAAACTCCAATACTTTGGCTACCTGATGCGAAGAACTGACTCATTTGAAAAGACCCTGATGCTGAGAAAGATTGAAGGCAGGAGGAGAAGGGGATGACAGAGGATGAGATGGTGGGATGGCATCACTGACTCAATAGACCTGAGTTTGAGTAAACTCCCGGAGTTGGTGATGGACAGGGAGGCCTGGTGTGCTGCAGTCCATGGGGTCACAAAGAGTCAGACACAACTGACCAACTGAACTTAACTGAACTGAATATAATCTCATCTCATAGGTAGCTGGATATGTTCTAGAATGAATTTATTTTGTCTATTTTAAAATGAGTTAAAATGCTAGAAATTGTATTGCTTTTCACAAGGTATTCTCTATTTTAACGGTTCTCAATTTTAAATTGGAAAAAAAATGGTGAAAATATCTTATGAGCCCAACATAGATATTTCCCTTTAGGGATAGTTTTTAAAATAATTTTATTTTGTATTTATTTTGGCTGTGCTGGGTTTTCCTTGCCATGCAGGCTTTCTCTAGTTGCAGTGAGCGGGAGTGCTCTCTGGTTGTGGTGCAAGGATTTCTCATTGCAGTGTCTTCTCTTGCTGCAGAGCGTGGGGTCTAGCATTCTAGGACTTCAGTAGTTCCAGTCCCCGGGCTCCAGAGCACAGGCTCAGCGCAGGCTCCCAGGTCTGGCCACTCTGCAGTAGATGGGATCTTCCCGGACCAGGGATCAAACTGGTGTCCCCTGCACTGGCAGTCAGGTTCTTCACCACTGAGCCATCAGGGAAGCCTATTTAATGTTTTGATGTTTTCTTTTACTTTTTAAAAAGATACTTATTTATTTGGTTGCTCTGGGTCTTAGTTGCAGCATGCGGGATCTTTAGTTGCAGCATAAGAACTCTTAGTTGCAGAATGTGGGGTCTAGTTCTCGGACTAGGGATCCAACCTGAACCCCCTGCATTGGGAGCGTGGAGTCTTAGCCACCGGACCACCAGGGAAATCCCTAATCACTGAAATTTGTTTTATAGAGATTTTTTTTAAAAAAAGAAATATGGAGGGAGGAGCCAAGATGGCGGAGGAGTAGGACGGGGAGAACACTTTCTCCCCCACAAATTCAGCAAAAGAGCATTTAAACGTCGAGTAAATTCCACAAAACAACTTCTGAATGCCGGCAGAGGACATCAGGCACCCAGAAAAGCAACCCAACTCTTCGAAAGGAGGTAGGAAAAAATATTAAAAACAAAAAAAAGAGACAAAAGAGGGAGGGACAGAGTTCCGTCCCGGGAAGGGAATCTTAAAAAGAGAGAAGTTTCCAAACATCAGGAAACCTTCTCACTGCCGAATCTGTGCCGAGCTTTGGAAGCACAGAGGGCAACATAACAGGGAGAAAAAATAAATAAACAATTTAAAACTCGCAGATTGCGAGCCCTACAGTAACTCCCCCAGCAGAGAAGCTGCGCAGACGCCTGCATCCGCCATTAGCAAACCGGGGCTGGGCAGGGAGGCGCGGCGTGGGCTGCATCGCTGAGAGTAAGAATCTGGCCTGAATACCCTGAGCGCTATCTGAGCGAAATAATTTGGGCTAGCAAACCAGACTGTGGGATACCTACCACGCGAAAAGCCAGCCCTAACCTAAGACCGCCAGGCCCGCGCACGGAACAAAGGACTGAACAGAGATAGCCGGCTGCAGACCTTCCCCCTCCGGTGACAGGCAGCCAGAGCCGGAAGGGGGCAATCGCAGCCCCAGAGAGACATTATCTATAAAATTGTAAGCAGGCTTCTTTGCTAACTAAAACTTCTTGGGGGTCTGGACGGTCAACATCTGCCTGAGAAGGTGCGCCGGTTTTACATCCAGATAACCGAGTGGCGGGGAGGCGATAAGTCGCAGCATTGGCACTCGCCTGGGAAGAGCAAATTGGCGCTCGGACCTGGGAAGAGCACAAAACGTAGGCCCAACTGAGTCTGCGCCTCTGAGGACTACCCGAGTGCCTGAACCTGAGCGGCTTGGACCTGGGAGGTGCATGCAGCCCAGGGCCAGCCTCGGATTGTTCCCGGCGGAACAACCTAGAGTCCGTGCAGCGTGGACAGGGAGGCTACACGCGCCGTGAGCGGGGGCAGACCCAGGGTGGCTGAGGCACTGCCAGCCCACGCCAGTGTTATTTGTTTGCAGCATCCCTCCCTCCCTCCCCACAGCGCGACTGAACAAGTAAGCCTAAAAAAAAAAAAAAAAAAAGTGTCCTCCACCGTGCCCTTTGAGTCAGGGCGGAAACCAGATACTGAAGAGACTAGCAAACAGAAGAAGATATAACAGAGGGAAACGCCTTGGAAGCTACAGGCAATAGATCAAAACCCTGTGGTTACTACGGACTACATAGGAAGGGGCCTATAGATCTTGAGAAATATAAATCTGACCAAGGAACTAGCCAAAAATGAACTGAACCCACAACACCCACAAAAAAAAACAAAAACAAAAACAAAAAAGTCCTAGATATAGTTTTATTATTTTTACGATCATTCTTTCTTTTTTTTTTAATTAAAAAAAAAAATTTAAGTCCTCTATTGTTCCTTTAATTTTCACTTTTATAACCTATTACTTTGCAAAAAAAAAAAAAAAAAAGAGACCCTATTTTTTTCTTCTTCAGCAAACTTCATATATATATATTTTATAATTTTTTGACCTTGGTTTTTTTTTGTTTGTTTGTTTTTGTTTTTTTCTTCTTTTCTTTAACATCATATTTTTGAAATTCCAAACTCTACTCTAGATTTTTAATTTTCACTTTTTGGTATATGTTATCAATTTTGTACCTATAGTTTTTTTTTATATAATTTCTGTGACTTTTTTTTTTTTCTCTTCTTCTCTGTTTCTTTCTCTTCTTCTTTTATATAACATTGTATATCTGAAATTCCAAACTTTACTCTAGATTTTTAATTTATGCTTTTTGGTATTTGATATCAATTTTGTACCTGTATTTTCTTTATAATTTTTGTGACATTGTTCGTATTTGTTTGTTTGTTTTCTCTCTTTATTTTTCTTCTTCTTCTTTTTTTTTTTTTTAACATTGTATTTTTGAAATTCCAAATTCTACTCTAGATTTTTAATTTTTGCTTTCTGGAATTAGTTATCAATTTTGTACCTGTACTTTCTTTATAATTTTCGCGACCTTGTTTGTTTTTGTTTGTTTGTTTTTTCTCTCTTTCTTTTCCTTCTTCTTTTCTTTAACATCGTATTTTTGAAATTCCAAACTCTACTCTAGATTTTTAATTTTCGCTTTCTGGTATTAGTTATCAATTTTGTACCTGTACTTTCTTTATAATTTTCGCGACCTTGTTTGTTTTTGTTTGTTCGTTCTTTCTTTCTTTCTTTTCCTTCTTCTTTTCTTTAACGTCGTATTTTTGAAATTCCAAACTCTACTCTAGATTTTTAATTTTTGCTTTTATGTATTTGTTACCAATTTTGTACCTTTAAGGACCCAATCTTCAGGACCCATTTTTCACTAGGGAGTGAGATTACTGGCTTGACTGCTCTCTCTCCCTTTGGACCCTCCTTTTTCTCCACCAGGTCGCCTGTGTCTCCTCCCTAACCCCTCTCTACTCTACCCAACTCGGTGAATTTCTGTGTGTTCCAGACGGTGGAGAACACTTAGGGAACTGATTACTGGCTGGATCTGTCTCCCTCCTTTTCATTCCCCCCTTTTATCCTTCTGGCCACCTCTGTTACCTTCCTCCTTCTTCTCTTCTCTGTATAACCCCGTGAACATCTCTGAGTGGTCCAGTTGTGGAGTGCACATAAGGAAGTGACTACTGGCTAGCCCACTCTCTCCACTATTGATTCACCTCATCTCATTTGGGTCACCTCTAACTCCCTCCTCCCTCTTCTCTTCTCCATGTAACCCTGTGAACCTCTCTGAGTGACCCTCACTGTAGAGAAACTTATCATCTTTAATGTAGATGTTTTATCAATGGTGTTGTATAGAAGGAGAAGTTTTGAAACTACTGTAAAAATAAGACCAATAATCGGAAGCAGGAGACTTAAGTCCAAACCCTGACTCCAGGGAACTCCTGACTCCAAGGAGCATTCATTGACAGGAGCTCATCAAATGCCTCCATACTGACACTGAAACCAAGCACCACACAAGGTCCAATAAGTTCCAGGGCAAGACATACCAAGCAAATTCTCCAGCAACAAAGGAACACAGCCCTGAGCTTCAAGATACAGGCTGCCCAAAGTCACCCCAAAACTATAGACATCTCATAACTCATTACTGGACATTTCATTGCACTCCAGAGAGAAGAAATACAGCTCCACCCACCAGAACACCGACACAAGCTTCCCTAACCAGGAAACCTTGACAAGCCACCTGTACAAACCCACACACAGTGAGGAAACGCCACAATAAAGAGAACTCCACAAACTGCCAGAATACAGAAAGGACACCCCAAACTCAGCAATTTAAACAAGATGAAGAGACAGAGGAATACTCAGCAGATAAAGGAACAGGATAAATGCCCACCAAACCAAACAAAAGAGGAAGAGATAGGGAATCTACCTGATAAAGAATTCCGAATAATGATAGTGAAATTGATCCAAAATCTTGAAACTAAAATGGAATCACAGATAAATAGCCTGGAGACAAGGATTGAGAAGATGCAAGAAAGGTTTAACAAGGACCTAGAAGAAATAAAAAAGAGTCAATATATAATGAATAATGCAATAAGTGAAATTAAAAACACTCTGGAGGCAACAAATAGTAGAATAACAGAGGCAGAAGACAGGATTAGTGAATTAGAAGATAGAATGGTAGAAATAAATGAATCAGAGAGGATAAAAGAAAAACGAATTAAAAGAAATGAGGACAATCTCAGAGACCTCCAGGACAATATTAAACGCTACAACATTCGAATCATAGGGGTTCCAGAAGAAGAAGACAAAAAGAAAGACCATGAGAAAATACTTGAGGAGATAATAGTGGAAAACTTCCCTAAAATGGGGAAGGAAATAATCACCCAAGTCCAAGAAACCCAGAGAGTACCAAACAAGATAAACCCAAGGAGAAACACCCCAAGACACATATTAATCAAATTAACAAAGATCAAACACAAAGAACAAATATTAAAAGCAGCAAGGGAAAAACAACAAATAACACACAAGGGAATTCCCATAAGGATAACAGCTGATCTTTCAATAGAAACTCTTCAAGCCAGGAGGGAATGGCAAGACATACTTAAAATGATGAAAGAAAATAACCTACAGCCCAGATTATTGTACCCAGCAAGGATCTCATTCAAGTATGAAGGAGAAATCAAAAGCTTTTCAGACAAGCAAAAGCTGAGAGAATTCTGCACCACCAAACCAGCTCTCCAACAAATACTAAAGGATATTCTCTAGACAGGAAACACAAAAACGGTGTATAAACTCGAACCCAAAACAATAAAGTAAATGGCAACGGGAACATACTTATCAGTAATTACATTAAATGTAAATGGGTTGAATGCCCCAACCAAAAGACAAAGACTGGCTGAATGGATACAAAAACAAGACCCCTACACATGTTGTCTACAAGAGACCCACCTCAAAACAGGGGACACATACAGACTGAAAGTGAAGGGCTGGAAAAAGATTTTCCATGCAAATAGGGACCAAAAGAAAGCAGGAGTAGCAATACTCATATCAGATAAAATAGACTTTAAAACAAAGGCTGTGAAAAGAGACAAAGAAGGTCACTACATAATGATCAAAGGATCAATCCAAGAAGAAGATATAACAATTATAAATATATATGCACCCAACACGGGAGCACCACAGTACGTAAGACAAATGCTAACAAGTATGAAAGGAGAAATTAACAATAACACAATAATAGTGGGAGACTTTAATACCCCCACTTACACCTATGGATAGATCAACTAAACAGAAAATTAACAAGGAAACACAAACTTTAAACGATACAATAGACCAGTTAGACCTAATTGATATCTATAGGTCATTTCATCCCAAAACAATGAATTTCACCTTTTTCTCAAGCGCACATGGAACCTTCTCCAGGATAGATCACATGCTGGGCCATAAAGCTAGCCTTGGTAAATTCAAAAAAATAGAAATCATTCCAAGCATTTTTTCTGACCACAATGCAGTAAGATTACATCTCAATTACAGGAGAAAAACTATTAAAAATTCCAACATATGGAGGCTGAACAACACGCTGCTGAATAACCAACAAATCACAGAAGAAATCAAAAAAGAAATCAAAATTTGCATAGAAACGAATGAAAATGAAAACACAACAACCCAAAACCTGTGGGACACGGTAAAAGCAGTCCTAAGGGGAAAGTTCATAGCAATACAGGCACACCTCAAGAAACAAGAAAAAAGTCAAATAAATAACCTAACTCTACACCTAAAGCAACTAGAAAAGGAAGAAATGAAGAACCCCAGGGTTAGTAGAAGGAAAGAAATCTTAAAAATTAGAGCAGAAATAAATGCAAAAGAAACAAAAGAGACCATAGCAAAAATCAACAAAACCAAAAGCTGGTTCTTTGAAAGGATAAATAAAATTGACAAACCATTAGCCAGACTCATCAAGAAACAAAGGGAGAAAAATCAAATCAACAAAATTAGAAACGAAAATGGAGAGATCACAACAGACAACACAGAAATACAAAGGATCATAAGAGACTACTATCAACAATTATATGCCAATAAAATGGACAACGTGGAAGAAATGGACAAATTCTTAGAAAAGTACAACTTTCCAAAACTGGACCAGGAAGAAATAGAAAATCTTAACAGACCCATCACAAGCATGGAAATTGAAACTGTAATCAAAAATCTTCCAGCAAACAAAAGCCCCGGTCCAGACGGCTTCACAGCTGAATTCTACCAAAAATTTAGAGAAGAGCTGACACCTATCCTGCTCAAACTCTTCCAGAAAATTGCAGAGGAAGGTAAACTTCCAAACTCATTCTATGAGGCCACCATCACCCTAATACCAAAACCTGACAAAGATCCCACAAAAAAAGAAAACTACAGGCCAATATCACTGATGAACATAGATGCAAAAATCCTTAACAAAATTCTAGCAATCAGAATCCAACAACACATTAAAAAGATCATACACCATGATCAAGTGGGCTTTATCCCAGGGATGCAAGGATTCTTCAATATCCGCAAATCAATCAATGTAATACACCACATTAACAAATTGAAAAATAAAAACCATATGATTATCTCAATAGATGCAGAGAAAGCCTTTGACAAAATTCAACATCCATTTATGATAAAAACTCTCCAGAAAGCAGGAATAGAAGGAACATACCTCAACATAATAAAAGCTATATATGACAAACCCACAGCAAACATTATCCTCAATGGTGAAAAATTGAAAGCATTTCCTCTAAAATCAGGAACAAGACAAGGGTGCCCACTTTCACCATTACTATTCAACATAGTTTTGGAAGTTTTGGCCACAGCAATCAGAGCAGAAAAAGAAATAAAAGGAATCCAAATTGGAAAAGAAGAAGTAAAACTCTCACTATTTGCAGATGACATGATCCTCTACATAGAAAACCCTAAAGAATCCACCAGAAAATTACTAGAAATAATCAATGACTATAGTAAAGTTGCAGGATATAAAATCAACACACAGAAATCCCTTGCATTCCTATACACTAATAATGAGAAAACAGAAAGAGAAATTAAGGAAACAATTCCATTCACCATTGCAACGGAAAGAATAAAATACTTAGGAATATATCTACCTAAAGAAACTAAAGACCTATATATAGAAAACTATAAAACACTGGTGAAAGAAATCAAAGAGGACACTAATAGATGGAGAAATATACCATGTTCATGGATTGGAAGAATCAATATAGTGAAAATGAGTATACTACCCAAAGCAATTTATAGATTCAACGCAATCCCTATCAAGCTACCAACGGTATTCTTCAAAGAGCTAGAACAAATAATTTCACAATTTGTATGGAAATACAAAAAACCTCGAATAGCCAAAGCGATCTTGAGAAAGAAGAATGGAACTGGAGGAATCAACCTACCTGACTTCAGGCTCTACTACAAAGCCACAGTTATCAAGACAGTATGGTACTGGCACAAAGACAGAAATATTGATCAATGGAATAAAATAGAAAGCCCAGAGATAAATCCACGCACATATGGACACCTTATCTTCGACAAAGGAGGCAAGAATATACAATGGACTAAAGACAATCTCTTTAACAAGTGGTGCTGGGAAATCTGGTCAACCACTTGTAAAAGAATGAAACTGGACCACTTTCTAACACCATACACAAAAATAAACTCAAAATGGATTAAAGATCTAAACGTAAGACCAGAAACTATAAAACTCCTAGAGGAGAACATAGGCAAAACACTCTCCGACATACATCACAGCAGGATCCTCTATGACCCACCGCCCAGAATATTGGAAATAAAAGCAAAAATAAACAAATGGGACCTAATTAACCTTAAAAGCTTCTGCACATCAAAGGAAACTATTAGCAAGGTGAAAAGACAGCCTTCAGAATGGGAGAAAATAATAGCAAATGAAGCAACCGACAAACAAATAATCTCAAAAATATACAAGCAACTCCTACAGCTCAACTCCATAAAAATAAACGACCCAATCAAAAAATGGGCCAAAGAACTAAATAGACATTTCTCCAAAAAAGACATACAGATGGCTAACAAACACATGAAAAGATGCTCAACATCACTCATTATCAGAGAAATGCAAATCAAAACCACTATGAGGTACCATTTCACACCAGTCAGAATGGCTGCAATCCAAAAGTCTGCAAATAATAAATGCTGGAGAGGGTGTGGAGAAAAGGGAACCCTTTTACACTGTTGGTGGGAATGCAAACTAGTACAGCCACTATGGAGAACAGTGTGGAGATTCCTTAAAAAACTGGAAATAGAACTGCCTTATGATCCAGCAACCCCACTGCTGGGCATACACACTGAGGAAACCAGAAGGGAAAGAGACACGTGTACCCCAATGTTCATTGCAGCACTGTTTATAATAGCCAAGACATGGAAGCAACCTAGATGTCCATCAGCAGATGAATGGATAAAAAAGCTGTGGTACATATACACAATGGAGTATTACTCAGCCATTAAAAAGAATACATTTGAATCAGTTCTGATGAGGTGGATAAAACTGGAGCCTATTATACAGAGTGAAGTAAGCCAGAAGGAAAAACATAAATACAGTATACTAACGCATATATATGGAATTTAGAAAGATGGTAACAATAACCCGGTGTACGAGACAGCAAAAGAGACACTGATGTATAGAACAGTCTTATGGACTCTGTGGGAGAGGGAGAGGGTGGGAAGATTTGGGAGAATGGCAATGAAACATGTAAAATATCATGTAGGAAACGAGTTGCCAGTCCAGGTTCGATGCATGATGCTGGATGCTTGGGGCTGGTGCACTGGGACGGCCCAGAGGGATGGTATGGGGAGGGAGGAGGGAGGAGGGTTCGGGATGGGGAACACATGTAAACCTGTGGTGGATTCATTTTGATATTTGGCGAAACTAATACAATTATGTAAAGTTTAAAAATAAAATAAAATTAGGGAAAAAAAATAAATTAAAAAAAAAAAAAAGAAAGAAATATGGAAATAGGAAACTAGACACAGAAATAGAAAGGGAGGGAGGAAGGAAATCAGCTAATAGTTATTAACAAGGCTGAGCCTTCTGAGCGCTGGTGATCAAGGCTTTCCAACTTGAAGTAACTCAGAGGAGTCCCACGATCCCTTCCTTCCTTCCAGTCTTCTCCCCCTTTCACCTCCCTTCTTTCCTTTCAACTTTTTCTTCTCCTCTCAGCTTCCTTCCCTCCTTTCCCTGAATATCTCCCCACCATTTTCTATGATATGCCTGTCATGGGAGACACCTCGGTGACATCACAGATATGATCCCTCATACGTGTAGCTGAACCTCTCCTTAGGTAAGACAGAGACAAAACAGCAAGTCACCTGGACTGATGGGATTATCCATCCTGATAAAGGCTGAGACAGGGGAGAGGATGATTGAGGGGCACACTTAGACTAATGGGTCAGCAAAGAACTCCCGAAGAATGTAAAATGTTTACACTGAGACTTGAAGGATGAGCTGAAGTTATCTAGGAGGAAGGTGTGTGTCGGGGGGAAAGGTGTTGAGCTCAGGCAGAATGAAGAGCAGGTGCAAAGGCCCTGAGATAAAAAAGGCTGAGTGTTAGAGGAGCTGAAAAGTGGTCACAGTGGCCAGGATAATGGGGGCAGGACTGGAAATGACCAGGGGGTAGAGATGAGCATTTCAGGTTTTTGGTTCAGTGGCTAAATGTAAGTCCTGTCCAATTTTTTGTGACCCCATGAACCGCCATATGTCAGGCTTCCCTGTCCTTCACTGACTCCCTTTGTTCAAATTCATGTCCACTGAGTCAGTGATGCTCTCTAACCATCACATCCTCTGCCACCCCCTATTCTGTTTGCCTTCAATCTTTCCCAGAATCAGGGTCTTTTTTTAATGAGTCAGCTCTTCATTTCAGGTGACCAAAGTATTGGAGTTTCAGCTTCAGCATTAGTCCTTCCAATAAATATCCCAGACTGGTTTCCTTTAGGATTGATCGGTTGGATGTCCTTGCAGTCCAAGGGACTCTCAAGAGTCTTCTCCAACACCACAGTCAAAAGCATCAATTCTTCTGTGCTCAGCTTTCTTTATAGTCCAACTCTCACATCCATACATGACCACTGGAAAAACCAGAGCTTTGACTAGACGGACCTTTGTTGGCAAAGTGATGCTTCTGCTTTTTAATAAGCTGTCTAGGTTGGTCATACCTTTTTCTCCCAAGCAGCATAGGAAGAGCCTTGTGGGCTGTGTCAGTCCTTTTGAATGCTCTCTAGATTACCCATCTGGAATCCACTGAAGGGCACTGACAGGAGGTTAATATACTTTGAGTCTTAAGGAGATTTTTAATAGTTTGAAGATTTTCTGGCCATGCTGTAGGGAATGGATTATGGTTATCTGAACTAAGGAGTGCCACAGTGCACCTAGCCAAAGTTCAGCCATACAGGATAATGCAGGAGACAACTGTTGGAATCCCAGCTGCTGGCCTTGGGCAAGGGAATGCGATTTTTGGTGCCTCCGTTGCTTCGTTTGTAAAAGGGGCATGGTAACAGTATCAAGCCGAGGGCTGTTGAAAATTAATGATGTGTAACATGGGATTGCAAAACAGTCAGACATACCTTAGTGACAAAATAACAATAACAACATCATTTGGCATATAAGTACTCAATAAATATCTGCTATCCCTGCAGGAGGGCATGGCTGCCTGATCCTGTATTCTTGTCTGGGAAATCTCATGGACCAAGGAGCCTGGTGGGCTACAGTTCATAGAGTCGCACAGAGTCGGATATAACTGAGTGACTGAGCATGCACGTAAGCATCTGCTATCCTGATGACCTATACCTGAACTTCGCTCTGTCAGACACAGGCTGTCAAAAGGTAAAATCAAAAGACATTTTAAATGTTTTCTAGGAAAAGTAGCCCATGGAGAATCCTTTAATAAAACAAGCAAGCAAAACAAACAAAAACTCCCTATATCTTTCTAGTTGGAAAGACCTTTTCATATATGAGGTTGCTTAGCGTGGGGGACAGTCTTGGTGCCTGAGGAGTCCTCAGGGCAGTGAACCAGCTGCATCTTATTTCAATTCATCCAGCGAATTTCCGAGTACCTCCTATCTGCGGGGTAGTGGTGTCGATTGAGACGGTTTTGACTGCAAGACACAGAAAAGCCCTGCTCGTCTCACTTAAACCACAAAGCGCTCTATTTCTTTATACAGTGAGGGAGCCAAAGGCAGGGTGGTTCTGGCTCTTTCTCTGTCTTTCTGGATTCCTTTGTCTCTGCCCCTTTCTGGTGCTGGCTTAAAACTCACATCAAGATGGTGGCTTTCATTCCCTGTGTTTCGTCTAAACAAACAACATCCCTCCTACTTAGAGGAACAGTCTCTTTTTAAAAGCAAGGAAATCTTTTCCTGAAGCTGCTCAGCAGATTCCCCTCCTGTCTCAGTGATCGCAAAATTGGCCCATGACGACGTGGGAGCCAGTTGTTGATGAGGGGAATGACGGCATCAGGGTTGACACAGACTTCTCATGGCCCAAACACCAGGGGACAGAGTGGAGAAGGGGAGACCCCTGAATGTAATCAGCATGGTGTCGGGAAGGAGGAGGAAAGAAGTGCCTGAGCTTGGGACCCCAGCAGTGCCTACCGCATAGTTGCAGGGCAAACCATCCTCTTCAAAACCTCACACTCGAGGATCTGAGGTATAGTGTGTGTGTGTGTGTGTGCACTCAGTTGTGTCTGACTCTTTGTGACCCCCATGGACTGTACCCCACCAGGCTCCTCTGTCCATGGGATTTCCCAGTCAAGAATACTGGAGCAGGTTGCCGTTTCCTCCTCCAGGGGATCTTCCTGACCCAGGGATCAAACCTGCATCTCCTGCAGTGACGGGTGGGTTTTTTACCACTGCACCACCTGGGAAACCTGGGAGGTGGAGACACACACAGAATATGAACGTTGATCAGAATGTAATAAGTACTGAAATAGAGTTTGGAGCAAAGGGCATGGGAGCGTGGAAGAGAAATTCTTTTCTGGCTGGTATGAGGGCTGGTGATAGCTGACAAGCCCATTGAAGAATTGAATAACAGAAGAAATATAGCTTTCTTGTCAGAAAAAGAATTTTTTTTATAATGTCCCTAAAACCAAGATTATTTTTTCCAATTTATTAAAAAGACTTTAAAAATTGTGGTAAAATGCACATAACATAAAATGTATCCTCTTAACCATTTTTAAGTGTGTAGTTCAGTATTGCTGAGTCTATTCACATTGTTATGCAACCAACCCCCAGAACTTTTTCATTTTGCAAAACTGAAACTCTGTCCATTAAACAACTTCCCCTTTCCTCCTCCCTTCAGCTCCTGGCGACCACCATTCTTTCTGTTTCTATGAGTTTGACTATTCTAGATACTTCGTAAAAGTGGAATCACACAATATGTGTACTTTGATATCTGGCTTATTTCACTTAGCATAATGTCCTCAAGATTCTTTCATGTTGTAGCCTGTCCCAAAATTTCCTTCTTTTTTAAGACTGGATAACATTCCATTATATTTATATATCACATTGTATTTATCAAGTCACCCGCAGTCAGACACTTGTGTTTCTTCCCTGCCTTGGCTATCATGAATAATGTTATTGGGAACCGGGGTATATAGATATTTCGTCAAGACTCTGCTTTCACTTTTTTTTTTTTGATATATCAGAAGTGGAATTATCAAGTTTGGTCCTTAAATCTCTTAATGGAAATGTGTGTCCTTATTGTAAGGAGAATAGTTGAAGGTGGATGTATGAGTTATGTTTCAGAGCCTTGCTACCCACTCTGATACGTGGTCTCATAGGAGCATCAGCGGCACCCGGGAGATGGCTAAGTATCCTGGCCGCAGCCCTACTTCCTGAACCAGATCAAGTCCTAGGGAATCCCCAGGTGCCTCAGATCAAGTCTGAGAAGGCCTGCTCTGTGTGTGTGTGCTAAGTCGCTCTAGTCGTGTCTGACTCTGTGTGGCCCCATGAACTGTAGCCTGTGGGGCTCCTCTGTCCATGGGATTCTCCAGGCAAGAATACTGCAGTGGGTTGCCGTTTCCTTCTCCAGGGGATCTTCCCTGACCCAGGGACTGAACCCGGATCTCTTTCGTCTAATTGCAGGTGGGTTCTTTACCATGTGGGCCACCCGGGAAGCCCCTGTTCTGCGTGTACAATGCTTCTTCCCAGGAGTTTATGACTAGGTATATCTTGCTCTCTTAAGTTGTACCTCCATTCAAAAATTTTCTCTTCCCTCCTCTTTGGGCTATCGATATATACAAATCATTTGCTTTCAGAGACTTGATATTTAAACATTGCAGCTGCAGGGATCATTTTTTTTTTCTTTCCTTTTCGCATTTACTCTTTCACCTACTTCTAAAAGAGGCAGAAATTAGATCAGCGGGAATTAGAAAGGAAGACCCACAGTAGAGGTGACTGCTAATTAAGTCCCATCTTGAAGATTATTAGTTTAATACAGCAACAAAGCAAACCCACAGAAAGAGAGCATATTTTAGTTTTGGTTGAGAAGGGTAGGACCCAGGGAAACAGGAGTATGTGAAAAGAATTGCTAAGTGACTGATAAATAGGCTTAAGTTATTTAAACTGGCACCGAGCGCAGCTTAAACAGTATGTTTTGCATCATCTAAATTTCTAAATACCTGGAGTATATTTGTAAACATGGCAATCTAACATGTTATTGAACAGCACATTCATATTCAAATGAGCATAAATGAGGATTTAACAGCTGACTGCACAGTGTGAATGATAGTAACTAATTGTCAAGTCGGAAAGTTGCACAGATAATAGTACCAATGTGGTCGGCAGCAGCCACCATGATATGACTTACAGTAGCAAACCCGTGAATTTTCAGCCGGTGGCCTGAGTCCCTAGACAAAAAAGGATGCGTCCGGATTAAGGGCAAATAGGCCAAAAGGACGGGCAGAAGGGAAAAGAGGAGGGATGGGGAAGAATTGGAGCTAGGTTTGGGAGGCAGTGTGAAACTGTTCTTTCCTCCCATGCAGGCCTTCACCTCTTTTTTATAACAGTCATCAATGGGGCTCCCTGGCCATTCAGCACCCTCCCTCTTCTAGGAAGCAATTGTTCAGAGGTGTGGCTCATTTCAGGCATTAATCTCCGATGAATGGAGGCTGTGTTACCCATGCTGTCTCCGCCCAGAGCCTGCAGGCAGCTGGTCAGTGGAAAGTAACAATGACCACAGGAGAAGAAAGGGGCAAATGCATTGCTGCAGATGCTGCGTCCCCAGCATCAACCTTAGTCATTTCCCTCCCAGGGTGGCTCTGCCCCTCGCAGCCGGAGCCTGGCTTTGCGAGTCAGCTGGGGGGCAAGGTGGTGGCTACCTACAGATTCGTCCCCTCCTAACAATGCTTAGATCCATCTGGCTGGGTCTGAAAAGGACCAAGGAGGGCTGGAGACCCTCATTTTCACGGAGGGGCTTTTGGAGTAGTGATGATCTGCTGGGTTCTCAGTGCGTCTGGCTGTCTGGTCGGTGATCTAAGCCTAGGTGCTGGGCATTCATTCATCGGAAGTGGCTGTTTCTTCGGGCCAGCCCTCGCCGCCCTCATTCTCTGTTGCCTGGGCTCCAGCTGTGCAAGGGACAGGACTCTTTGACCTGATGCATTCGTGCAACAGTGGGAGGAGGAGAAATGTAACAAATAATCCTACTTTCTGTCCACTCCTAGTGCCTTCAACCCCCACCTCCAACTCCCTGGGGGAAAAAGTATATCGTTATCCCCACCCCCCATCCCATCTTCATCTTTCTCCATTCTCACGCTATCTCCTACTCCATCTTTCTCTTATCTACCTACCTGTCCATCATCAGTCAATCATCTATCTGTGTATCCATGTACTTAGATATCTATCCATTATCAATCATCTATGTATGTATGTGTTTATCAACTGTCTGTTTATCATTTATCTATTTAGCTATCTAAATAACTTGGCCAACAAAGGTCCATCTAATCAAAGCTATGGTTTTCCCAGTAGTCATGCATGGATGTGAGAGTTGGACTGTGAAGAAAGCTGAGCGCCGAAGAATTGATGCTTTTGAACTGTGGTGTTGGAGAAGACTCTTGAGAGTCCCTTGGACTGCAAGGAGATCCAACCAGTCCATTCTAAAGGAGATCAGTCTTGGGTGTTCATTGAAAGGATTGATGTTGAAACTGAAACTCCAATACTTTGGCTACCTGATGCAAAGAACTGACTCATTGGAAAAGACCCTGATGCTGGGAAAGATTGAAAGCGGGAGAAGCAAGGAACAACAGAAGATGAGATGGTTGGATGGCATCACTGACTCAGTGGTCATGAGTTTGAGCAAGCTCCAGGAGTTGGTGATGGACAGGGAGGCCTGGCGTGCTGCGGTCCATGGGGTTGCAAAGAGTTGAACATGATTGAGTGACTGAACTGAACTGATTTAGCTATCATCTATTTTTCTATCTATCTAATATAGAAATGCAGATTCAGTCAAGTATTGCTTATCATGTCCCTGATTAAGCCATTCATGATTCCCCATTGACAATGAAAAGCTCAAACTTTTTATGAGAATACTGCGTCTTTCAAAACATGAACCACCTTGGCTTTTCAGCCTCTTCTTTCCCTTTCCCTCCCTCCTTACTCCCTTCCTTCCTCTGGAGTCACAGACATAGGACATTCTGATACTCACTCCCACTCTCTTCCTACCCACCGCCCTTCATCCCATTTCTCCCTGCCTCTGCCCCACCTCCCTCACCTCCAGGGACTGGGCGCAGAGCCACACTGGATCTTTTGTCTTCCCCCCAGCCTCTGGTTCCTTCCTTTCTCTCAGCCTCTGTCTTTGAGGGTTCCTCTCTAGCATGCTTGTCCCTGAACCCATATCCTGGCCATCAGTAGTTCCCTCTTTCAGTTCAGTTCAGTCGCTCAGTCATGTCTGACTCTTTGCGACCCCATGAATTGCAGCACGCCAGGCCTCCCTGTCCATCACCAACTCCCAGAGTTCACTCAAACTCACATCCATCGAGTTGGTGGTGCCATCCAGCCATCTCATCCTTTGTCATCCCCTTCTCCTCCTGCCCCCAATCCCTCCCAGCATTAGAGTCTTTTCCAATGAGTCAACTCTTCGCATAAGGTGGCCAAAGTATTGGAGTTTCAGCTTTAGCATCAGTCCTTCCAAAGAACACCCAGGACTGATGATCTCCTTTAGAATGGACTGGTTGAATCTCCTTGCAGTCCAAGGGACTCTCAAGAGTTTTCTCCAACATCACAGTTCAAAAGCATCAATTCTTTGGTGCTCAGCTTTCTTCAAAGTCCAACTCTCACATTCATACATGACCACTGGAAAAACCATAGCCTTGACTAGACGGACCTTTGTTGGCAAAGTAATGTCTCTGCTTTTGAATATGCTATCTAGGTTGGTCATAACTTTCTTTCCAAGGAGTAAGCGTCTTTTAATTTCATGGCTGCAATCACCATCTGTAGTGATTTTGGAGCCCAAAAAAATAAAGTCTGATACTATTTCCACTGTTTCCCCATCTATTTCCCATGAAGTGATGGAACCAGATGCCATGATCTCAGTTTTCTGAATGTTGAGCTGAGCTCTCTTTTTCAAGAGCAAACATGGCTGCACCTCTTACCAGACTGAGGCTTCCTTTCTCATTGTATCTTAGTGCCTAGAATGGTTTCCAGCTTAATAATACATGCATGTGAGGGAGACGGGGGAAAAGCCCTGACTCTCACTTTTACAGCAATACTCAACTGAATCTGTGTTTCTATATTAGATAGATCGATAGAAAAATAGATGCTAGTTAAATAGACAGATGGTAAACAGATGACCGATAGATACATACATACAGAGGTGATCAGTTGATAAAGTTAAGACCTTGGACCCCGGAGCCAGGCTACCCTCTCAGTCCTACTTTGGCTACTCACCAGCCGTGCATCCTTGGGCTCATTTTCTCAATCTCTGAGCCTCATTTGGTTGTCTGACAATGGGCTATGGACATAGGTTACCTGGGAGCAGGTCCACTCCTGACCAGGGTGGAGGAGAGGAGAGGTTTGGGTTGCAGAACCAAGGCATCCTAACCCAGCATCGCCTGCTTGAACATTCAGTTTAGAAAAGTTCGTTTCCCAAGGTGGGTTACTTTGGGACTTAGAGGGGTCCTTTACCTGATTCTCCTCCAGATGCAAAATAGGGAAGGACATGCTGGGAGAAGAGACTCCAAGGGGATGGTTGTTAGGGCTTGGTGCAGCTGAGGTCCCTTGACGTGGGACATGGGACAAGAGACCTTACTTTAGGGCAGAAAGAAGGCCCGTGCTGAGTCCACCCTTGAACACAGCAGATTGCTGTGTTAACTCAGAGACCAAAGGACTTGGGTGGGGCTGACCCTGGACTGGGAACTGGGGGCGATGAGATTGGCGGTGATGTGAGACAGAGGAGTTTCTTTCCTCTTTTCCCTAAACTCATGGCACACATTTCATAGATAATTTTGGTTCCTAGGTTATAAAAGGACAATTCGTAATCCCAGGATTAAAAATGTTCACTTTAGGATTTTTGCACTGATGCTCAATTGATGAAAACAAGCATCATTGTGAGGAATAGAGGGTCAGCCTCCCTAATATTCACTCAGTTAACAGTGATTATAGCATTTGATTTTGCTCTTTTCTATATCAAATAGAATTGTTTTTCTGTTTGCTTGTAACATTTCTCTCTTTTCTTAGAAAATAAAAAACTTTATTTTCTAGAGCATTCTTACATCCACAGAGATAGAATTGATTTCTATTGCAGCTTTTAAATGATTCCAGTTTCACAGAAAGTGTCTGCAATCTACACACTTGTATTTGTGCTATGGTAAAATTCCATTCAGTTTTACTTTATAAATTTTCACACAGAAGAATAAAAATGGTTTATAAAAATCAGTAATTCATCAAAAGCTTGTTTAACAACAGTGCAGCTATTGAGGCAGAAATGTGGGGGCCTTCATTTTTACAGAATGAAGACAGATTATTGTTCAGATTAGAATGCTTCAGGAAGTTAACCAAAATTACAAACAAAATATTAGCAAACAGACTACAGCAATGCATACAAAGAAGAATACAACTTGACAAAATGAGGTTTATCCATGGTATGGAAAATCTGCTATCTTTGAAAAATCAATGTCATGAAGAAGAAAACCCTTGTGACCATTTTAATAAATGCAAAGAAAACATTTGATGAAACGCAATACCCATTTTATTCTATTAAAAAAAAACACAGTAACAACAAAAGGTCTCAGCAAAGTAGAAAATCAAGGAAACTTCCTCTCTAATAAGGGTTATCTATCAAACACTTAGAACTAATACCACACTTAATGGTAAGATACTGGGTGCTTTTCCTCTACAGTCAAGGCAAGGATGTCCACTGTCATCACTTCTACAATGCAGTCAAGGGCAGACCAGCGCAGGAAGACAAGAACAAGAAATCAGCGGCGTACGGCGCACTGGGACACCCTGAGGGATGGGTGGGGAGGGTGTTGGGAGGGGGTTCAAGATGCAGGGCACATGTGCACCCATGGCTGATTCATATCAATGTATGGCGAAAACCACTACAGTATTGTAATTAGCCTCCAATTAGAATAAATTAATTAAAAAAGAAATCAATGGCATAAATATCAGAAAGAAAGAAGGAAAATTATCTGTATTCACAGCTGACATTGTGTACATGAAACATCCAAAGGAATCTACAATTAGACTTTTTTAGTAAAGTTGCAGGATAAAAGGTCAATGGATAAAGATTAAATTGTATTTCTCTATACAGGCAACAAATAATGGGGAAAAATTAAAATACACTACCTAAAGTAACCTAAGGATCAAATACCAGGAATAGATTTAAGTTTAACTAAAGTTTAACTAAAGAAGTGAGAGTTGGACTGTGAAGAAGGCTGAGTGCCGAAGAACTGATGCTTTTGAACTGTGGTGTTGGAGAAGACTCTTGAGAGTCCCTTGGACTGCAAGGAGATTCAACCAGTCCATTCTGAAGGAGATCAGCCCTGGGATTTCTTTGGAAGGAATGATGCTAAAGCTGAAACTCCAATACTTTGGCCACCTCATTCGAAGAGTTGACTCATTGGAAAGGACTCTGATGCTGGGAGGGATTGGGGGCAGGAGAAGGGGACGACAGAGGATGAGATGGCTGGATGGCATCACTGACTCGATGGACGTGAGTCTGAGTGAACTCCGGGAGTAGGCCTGGCATGCTGCAATTCACGGGGTCGCAAAGAGTCGGACACGACTGAGCTACTGAACTGAACTGAACTGAAAGATATGCAAACCTCTATGCAGAAACTTATAAATGTTACTGAGACAAATTAGAGAAGTCTTAAATAAATGAGGAAATATATCATGTTCATGAATTGGAAGATTTAGTATGTTAAATGTCAGCTTTCCTCTTATTTATCTATAGAGTCAATGCAAACCCAACCAAAATCCCAGCAGGAATTTTTCTAGAACTGAATAAGCTGATTCTAAAATATTTACAGAGGATCCCAAATGCCAAAACAATTATGAAAAAGAAGAACAAATCTGGAGGAGTTCTGCTAATTTTAAGACTTATTAAAAAGCTATTGTAATCAAGAAAATGTACTATTGCTATAAGGATAAAAAATGGATTAATGGATCAGGATAAAGAGCCCAGAAGTAGACCCACAGTGGTTCCTGGGTGACATATAGACCCATGGTCAATTGATTTTTGACAAAAGTGTCAAAGCAATCCAATGTGGAAAGGCAAACAAATCACATGTCAGTAAATGTTAGAAACAAACGGTGGAAAACTAGATATTGGCAGAGGGAAAAAACAAGACTTGACTCCTGCCTCACACTGCACATATAAATTAATTTGAAGTGGAACATTTTAAAACATACAAAAATATCTGCACTTTGTGGGCAGGCAAAGATTTCTTAGAAAGTCACAGAAGGCACTACCAACAAAAGCAAACTTTAGTACACTGGACTTTACCAAAATTAAAAACTTCTCATCAAAAGAAACATCATCAAGAGAGTGAAAAGTCAAGCTACAGGTTGGGATAAAATATTCAAGAAGGATATGTCTAAAACGGACTTCATCTAGAATAAATAAAGAGTTCCTACAAACCAATAATAAAAATCCCAATTAATAATAAGTGGACAAAAGTCTTGAAACAAGCACTTTTAAAGGGAGATACCTAAGTAGCCAAGAAATACATGAAAATGTGTTCAGCATCATTAGGTAACAGGGAGTATGAATTAAAACCACAATGAGATACTGCAACACACTCATTAGAGTGTCTAAAATTACAAGACTGACAATATATAGTGTTGGCAACCGTATGTCATTGGTGAAAACACCAAACAGTAAAAATTTAGTTCAACAGAAAATCCACTTCTAGATTCACACCCAAGAAAAATGAATACAGGTTTCATAAAAAGATGTGTCCAAGAATGTTCACTATAGCTTTATTCATAATAACTGGGAACATCAACCAGAGAGTGTATAAACAAATTATGGAATACTTTTATAATGAAATATGACTCACCAATCAAAAGGCACAAATTCTTGATGCCTGCTGAATGGATGAATCAAAAATAATAGTTCAGCACAAGAAGTCAAACAGAAATGAATACATACTTTATGACTTTATTAGTATGAAGTTCAAGAGCAGGCAAAACTAGCTTATGGTGATAGAAATTAGAATAGGGTTTGGTGATTGGAAAGAGGCATGAGGGAATTTTCCAGAATGATGGAAATGTTTTCTATCTTGCACTGGGTGATAGTTGTATGGGTTCAGGTTCACATTTGTCAAAATTCAAAGAGCAGTAGACTTAAGATGCAGGTATTTAGCATTATCAAGGAGTGCTGTCAGCATAGAAGAAAGGAAGAGAGGCTGAGAGGGAGAGAATAAGGGAGAGAAGTGTATTTCAGGAGGATTGGCTCTTACATTAACCAAGTAACAGAAAGATAAAACAGTCCTTTCTCCTCGTAGGTTATAAGCATAAAGAACAAACGACTTTTTGTTCCTGAATGACTTAAAGTTTCTTTTAAAAAGTTAACTAGGGAATAATGATTCTCATTGGGGTAGAAACTCACCAAACTTGATTCTCTAAGTTCATGTCAGGCAGGACTTTTCAGCCTTTGGGACAGCCTCCCCACGTGCCAGGTCCCTGGTGGATCTCTAATACGTTGGCAGTTCTGCAAAGAGACATTTGCTACAATCAGCTTCCTTAACTTGAAAGCCCCAGTGGCTGAAGTTAATTGTGTTGGCACCCCATGGCCTCCCTGCCTTTGATGGGGTTCTTTTTTGTTCCAGCTATGCCACAAGAGACATTTTACCAGGCCTTTCCCAGCAAGAAATAAAATTGCAAACATATTGGAGGTGTCCTTTTGTTTTGTTTATAAGGAAAGACTGCTTATAACTGAACTCTGTGCTAGCCATGAGTATTAAGTTGCAGTTGCTGCTGATGTGGCTGCAAGGGGAAGCAAGTGGGTTGGGTAATCTCCTCAGAGAAACTGACATCAGAACTGGGTAAAAATGTTGGGTGACTCTAGGCAATGTGTCAATCAACAGTTCTTATTATTAATCCTGGACACCTGGTATTTCTTTACAAAAGAGACAAAAAAGGAAAAATACAATTTTCAGCAACTCTTTGTATCCACCAAGGTAAAGATAAAATCCACATTAATAAAAAAAAATCCACATTAATCCACGTAAACAAAAGCTGATACTTCTGAAAAATTCAAGGGTTGGGGAACAGGTACATGCTTATCTTCAGGGCATCAGGCATCTTGTGACTTGAGATGAAGACCACCTGCTGAAGATGGTTGGTCAGAATGACAGATGAGCCTGCCTCCTTGATAACATTATTAGCCTGCCTGCATCTGGTCTGCTCGTTCCAATAAGAAAATTAAAATAAGAAAATTTTACTTTTTAAGGCATAGTCAAGTTTTCTGTCGCTCAATACAAAACCCATTTCTTATTGAAAAAGATTCTTTCACAAATAGATAACCAGGAGGCAGATATGGCATATTTATTTTTTAAAAGGCATCAGAAGTGGAAGACGGTAACCTTATGTGCAGTTCTTCCCCCCTTCATGTACCCATTTCCTTTGCCATGCCACCTGGCTGTTCCTTTCACTCCACAGCACCCAGTGTTTCCTTGACTCATTGATACAAGGCTTGACCGTGGACTTTCTCAGGTCTGAAATGCAGGTGGATGTAAATGAGCAGAGGCTTTGAATGTGGTTGTGGGTGGGGCTTGTTCTACTCTGCGAATGTGCCCCTGGAGGCGGCTGTCCTGGAGTGATGAGAGAGAAAAGGAGTTGACCTGACCCAACCTTCAGCTGAGAGCCCATCCCACTGCCCTGGCCTGAAGAAGAGCCATCCAGCAGAGCCCAGCCCAGATCAACCAAATCTCAGAAAACCTGCCCACTGTGAGCACACGATTAGCTGTGTGTAGTAAGCCACTGAGTTCTGGGATGTTCTGTTTTGCAGTAATATTGTGGCTGATGAAGTAATACTACCCCTTCAGTTTTGTAGCCTAATCTTTCAGTTGATGATATACTGTAAACACAAATATGCTTCTACAACTTGAGTTTTAAAAGATGTATAATAGTCCATAGTATAGAATATCTAATTTTTTCATCAATCCCCTGTAATAGGAGAAAGTGAAAGTAAAGTCGCTCAGTCGTGTCCAACTCTTTGCGACCCCATGGACTGTAGCCTACCAGGCTCCTCAGTCCACGGAATTTTCGAGGCAAGTTACTGGAGTGGGTTGCCATTTCTTTCTCCAGGGGATCTTCCTGACCCAGGGATTGAACCCAAGTCTCCCGCATTGCAGGCAGACGCTTTACCGTCTGAGCCACCAGGGAAGTGGGTGTAATTGGAGAGCTGTTTCCAATTATTTATTAGGGTTTTGCTAGGAAATAAAGCTGTCCCAAACATTCTTGTATAAGTCGCTATACGTGTTATGTTCCCTAGAATAAACCTTTAAAGAATAAATTCCTAGAAGTGGAATTGCTAAGTTAGAACAGATGCACATGTTAAGGCTTTTCATACATGTTACCACATGGTCCCACTAGAAAGACTAGAACAAGTCATGTTTCTACCAGTAAGAAATGGAAGTTCTCATTTCCCCAATCTTTCCAGGATTAAATATTATCATGCTTATCATTTTTTTTTACCAAATTTTGATAGTTGGATGATAGTGACTCTTTATTTTCTAGTGTTATATGTACCTTTTCTTATTATAAAAGAAATGCAGGTTAAATATGGAAACACAGGTGTGTGAAAATAATCAAATACAAATCACAGAAAAGGCCATTTCCTAATGAAACTCAACGCTAACATTTTGTATAAATCCTCAAATAGTTTATATATGAAATATATACGCTCATGATTTCTTGTTGTTTAGCCGCTACGTCATGTCTGATTCTTTTGCGATCCGTGGACTATAGCCCACCAGGCTCCTCTGTCCACAGGATTTCCCAGGCAAGAATACTGAAGCGAGTTGTCATTTCCTTCTCTGGGGGATCTTACTGACCCAGGGATGGAATCCACATCTCTCCCATTGGCAGGTGAATTCCTTACCACTGAGCTACCAGGGAAGCCCACTCTTGATATTTATGTGTTTTTGCAGGTATAAACAGAGAAACTTGGTTCACCTCTCTGTAATGGAAATAAACTTGATCTTGAGCCACTTATCTAACTTGGGAGAAGAAAACACTTAAATTTGCTACCTATTATGGACTGGATATTTGTGTCTACCCCAGCCCCCCACCTCCAGTTCATAGGTCAAAGGCTCGACTGCCTGTGTGGCTGTATTTGGAGTAAGGAAGCATTAAGGTTAAGTGAAGTGGTAAGGATGGGGCCTTGGTCTGACTGGACTGATGTCTTCTTCATAAGAAGAGATACCAGAAAGCTGCTCTCTCTCCTCAAATGCACAGGAAAGAGGTCATATGAGTGCATAGCAGGATGGCAGCCCTCTGCAAGCCAAGGGAAGAGGCCTCAGAATGAAACCCACCTTGCCAGACCTTGATCTTGGATTTCCCAGCCTCCAGAACTATGAGAAATAAATTTCTGTTGTTTAAGCCACCTGGTCTCTGGTTATTTGTTATGGCAACTTGAGCTAATATAATACTTAAATCATCATTTGATAATTTCAGGTTTAAATACTTTCTTTTGATTACTCTTTCAGATAAATGGGGGCTTCCCTTGTGGCTCAGCTGGTAAAGAATCTGCCTGCAATGTGGGAGAACTGGGTTTGATCCCTGGGTTGGGAAGATCCCCTGGAGAAGGGAAAGGCTGCCCACTCCAGGATTTCTGGCCTAGAGAATTTCATGGACTGGATAGTCCATGGGGTCACAAAGAGTCGGACACGACTGAGTGGCTTTCACTTTCAGGTAAATAGTTTTCCTGGATTTCTCCCTACTTTCTTTTTCTTCCTCATTTTCCCACAGGAATAACTGATGGTCAGAGATAGCTCCCAGTCTCACAGCATAGGACTGACAGCATCTACTCTTTCTCCATCTTCTGTCTTTCTGGACTTCTCTAAGTCCCAGATCATCTCTTCTGCTTATAGGCATTTCAGCTGGGTCTACCGAGCTGTGGGCTTCCCAGGTGGCTCAATGGAAAAGCACCTGCCTGCCAGTGTAGGAGATATGGATTTGATCCCTGGGTTGGGAAGATCCCCTGCAGAAGGAAAAGGCAACCCACTCCAGTACCCTTGCCTGGAAAATCCCATGGACTGGGGAGCCTGGCAGGCTACCGTCCACGGGGTCATAAAGAGTCAGACATGACTTACCTACTAAAGGACAACCACAGGGGAATTGTGTCTGTGACAGTCTTGGGCACCCGCTGGCTGACTCTTGCTGCTGATGTCTGTGATTGCTGGGAAAGTCCCTGCTTCCAAGGTTCCCACAGTCAAAAGTCACCCTGTCATGGTCTCCACTCTTGTGTTGCCCCCGAATAGCCTCTGCACTTCTGCAAGCCCACAGGGATGAATGGGGCTTCTGAACACCTTGCTCATGTGCTACACTCAGGGGTGTGAATGAAGGATTAGCTCAGGTCCTCACTTTTGCTCCTCCTTTCTCAGACCCTGCTAATCACCTGCCTGGGAATCACACTGCCCCAACATTCCCCTTTCTCCCGAGGTACCCAGATTCCCCTGGGTCTGTCTGAGTACTCCTGCCATTGCCCATCCCTTGGCTGCCCAGACTTGGCAGGATGTGGGTGCCAAGTGCTTCTTGAGGCTCCTCCTCTCATCCCCTCAGAATTCTTTTAAGGTTCTAGAAGGGCCTTTCATCTTCCTATGGGCTGTGAACTTCCCTTATGTCATAGCCCACACATCATGACCTACTCTGCAGCCTTTCTTCAAAGCTTTAATTCCTGTTACATAAAACACAGTAAGGAACGAGTTGCCAGTCCAGGTTCGATGTGCGATACTGGATGCTTGGGGCTGGTGCACTGGGAAGACCCAGAGGGATGGTGTGGGGAGGGAGGAGGGAGGAGGGTTCAGGATGGGGAACACGTGTATGCCTGTGGTGGATTCATTTTGATATTTAGCAAAACTAATACAATTATGTAAAGTTTAAAAAAAAAAACAAAACAAAACACAGCCTTGGGAATGCTAAGAACCCCATTTGCTTTCTCCTTTGAAAACTTGGCTTTCAAGTGTTTGTTCTTCCCCAGCTGGTCACCAAGGATCTTTAAAAATTTACTTTGAAACATTCAGCAAACTGCTGATGTCTCTTCTGAGCAGTATCCATTCTCTTCGCAAAGCAGTGAATCTTTCAGTTTCAGTAAATGATCACCCAGCAAGTAGGGACAAATCATGTCTTAATATTAAAGAAATGTAATTCCCATGACCTATGAGAAATATAATGGGTTGGCCAAAAAGTTCATTCGGTTTCCCCATACCATCTTAGAAAATGCCTGAACAAAATTTTTGCCCAATCCAATATATGGACAACACTAAACTTTTTTTTTTTTTTTTAAAGGCTGCATCTTCTTCAGGAAGTTCAATATTCCACTGTACATTCAAACAAGCTTGTTTCTCTGTGTTGCTTTTCTCTGACTGTAATTCTGAGTCCATGTCCTGCTACCCATGGGCTGGGGGCTGCTCCCCAAACTGGGACATCCCAGGTCAGGGTTGATGCTGGGGCCTCTTTCCCAGACTGTGATGGTTTGCCATCAATCTTTGATGCTCTTAGGCTTGCAGACCTATCCTCCAATCTTCTGCCTTCACAGGGCATACTCCCTGTCTCTTCCCTCTGTGCATATCTGTTTGTGTGTGTGTGTTGCTGCTGTTCAGTCTGTAAGTTGTGCCGACTCTTTGTGACCCCATGGACTACCGCATGCCAGGCTCCTCTGTCCTCCGTTATCTCCTGGAGTTCACTCAAATTCATGCCTACTGAGTCAGTGATGCTATCTAACCATGTCATCTTCTGCCGCTTCCTTCTCCTCCTGCCCTCAATCTTTCCCAGCTTCAGGGTCTTTTTCAATGAGTTGACTCTTCACATCAGGTGGCCAAAATATTGAAGCTTCAGCATCAGTCCTTCCAATGAATATTCAGGATTGATTTCCTTTAGGACTGACTGGTTGGATCTCCTTGCTGTCCAAAGGACTCTCAAGAGTCTTCTCCAGCACAATTCAAAACCATCAGTTCTTCAGCACTCAGCCTTCTTTATGGTCCAACTCTTACACCCATACATAAGGTGAAAAGTGTGAAAGTGAAAGTCACTTAGTCGTGTCCAACTCTTTGCAACCCCATGGACTATACAGTCCATGGAATTCTCCAGGCCAGAACACTGGAGTGGGTAGCTGTTTCCTTCTCCAGGGGATCTTCCCAACCCAGGGGTCAAACCCAGGTCGCCTGCATTGCAGGTGGGTTCTTTACCAGCTGAGCCACCAGGAAAGCCCAACGGGAAGAATCATAGCTTTGAGTATCTGTACCTTTGTTGGCAAAATGGTGTCTCTGCTTTTTAATGTGTTGTCTAGGTTTGTCCTAGCTTTCCTTCCAAGGAGCAAGTGTCTTTTCATTTCATGGCTGCAGTCACTGTCCACAGTGATTTTGGAGCCATGTGTGTGTGTATCTGTATCTAAATTCTCCTTTTTTATAAGGATATCAGGCATATTGGATGAAGACTCACCCTAACTAATGATTCCATTTTAACTTGATTACCTTTATAAAGATGTTGTTTCCAAATAAGGCCACATCTTGAGGTCCTGAGGGTTAAGACTTCCACATATCTTTCTAGGACGGGGACACAATTCAACTCATAACAGTTGGTCATCTGAGTGGCACAGTTACATTTAACATAGGCTTCTGCACCACCGATAGGAGGATACGAGCCTTTTAATTTGGAGGGAGTCCATTCTCCCCTCTCCCACACCCAGGCCAGGCTGTATTCCCCTCAATCACTTCCTTTGGGAGCTGTTTTCTTCAGAGTATCACAGGACGAGGCCAGACCTCAAAGCTCTATTGATAGTCAAGATATTCATACTCCCTCATTGCTATAGAAGCTTCATAGAAACAGTGCTAAATTGTATTCCTTTTATTTATTTTTTAAAGAAGCTTTATTTATTGGCTGCACTAGGTCTTCATTGCTGCCCAAGGGCTTTCTCTCTCCACTGGAGAGTGGAGGCCAATCTCTAGTTGTGGCACACGGGCTTCTCATTGCGATGGCTCCTCTGGTTGCAGTGCATGGGCTCAGCTGCCCTGCAGCGTGTGGGATCTCAGCTTCTGGACCAGGGATTGAACCTGTGTCCCCTGAACTGGCAGGTGGATTAACACTGGACCACCAGGTAAGTCCTTAAATCATTGCTTTTAAAGAAGTGTAGTCTAAAGCAGAACAAGTATGTCTAGGGAAAGCCCAGGGACCTGAAACCAGTGGCCAGTGACCATTGTTTTTCAACCAGAGAGGAAGCTGATGATACATTTTACACCATAGAAAATTTTCCAGAAATCAGGCCAGGAAAACTTAAGCGGGAGTACTGTGTGCCACTTCTTATAAATGCTTCTTGTTGTCGTTAATCCCAATTTTAATTTCTAGCCTTATTAAAGACTTAGGGCTTTATCTCCACATCTTCCCCCTGGAAAACCAGATGCATGTAATGATCTTTGTTTCTGTAATTTTCTCAGTGGTCACAGTGTCTGTGCTGCTTAATCTTTTTTATTTCCACGTGGATTACTGAGCACTAGGTAACTCCATCTTTGTCCCCCTGACAAGTCCCATAGACAAGATCTTGTGGATTTAGCATCATTTCTCAGAGCTAGATTTTTACCATGAAGACAAATACTGAAGTGGAGGGGGTCAAATACGCATTTGTTGAAAAGGGTCAGAACAGAATCCAGTGTCACCATGCCAACATCTCCTTACGAATGCATTTATGTTCCATCCATGGACCTTGTCTGGACACAAGGTGGATATGACAAATATCCACAATATCACAGAATATCAGGGAAAGAACAGTGATTAGAGAAGTAGAGTCTGAGCCAAAATTGACCTCAGAGATGATTTAATCCAGCCTACCTGGCAACCTACTCCAGTATTCCTGCCTGGAAAATCCTATGGACAGAGGAGCCTGGTGGGCTACAGTCCATGGGGTTGCAGAGTCAGACACGACTGAGCATGCACGTATGCACCTTAAACAAAATAAAGCTTGTAGAGATGTGGATGGACCTAGAGTCTGTTATACAGAATGAAATAAATCATAAAGAGAAAAACAAATATTGTATATTAACACATATATGTGGAATCTAGAGAAATGGCATCTTGTTGTTGTTCAGTCGCTCAGTCGTGTCTGACTCTTTGCGACCCCATGGCCTGCAGCATGCCAGGCTTCCCTGTCTTGAACCTATTTGCAGGACAGGGAGAGAGATGCAGACATAGAGACTGTACACGTGGACACGGTGGGGAAAGGGAGAGGGGAATGATTTGGGAGATTGAGACTGCTGTATATACACCACCATGTGTAACATAGCTAGCTAGTGGGAAGCTGCTCTATAGCACAGGGAGCTCAGCTCTGTGATGACCTAGAAGGGTGGGGTGGGGGGTGGGCCAAGAGGAAGGGGATATATGCATACATAGAGCTGATTCACTTCGTTGTACGGCAGAGACTAACACAACATTGTAAAGCAATTATACTCCTCCTCCCCAATGAAACACCAACACAGGTCAGAATAAGACACCAGAGAGGTTGTGTGGTTTTCTGTAGGGCACACAATGAGTTTCGGAAAGAAGAGATCCATCCTTAACCTAATGCCCCATTGACTGAAGCCTAATGACATATTTGCAACCAAGGGTAAATATTTGTTTTTCATCTGCTTTAAGAACATGTGCAAAGTTGTCATTAGTCACTCAGTCGTGTGCGACTCTTTGTGACCCCGTGGACTGTAGCCCACTAAGCTCCTCTGTCCATAGGATTCTCCAGGCAAGAATACTGGAGTGGGTTGCCATTTCCTTCTCCAATGTGCAGGGTTAGGGGACTAAAATTTCAAATAACTGCCAGGGACATGTTTTTATGCCATGAGAAGAGCAGAAATCTTGGTAAATATATACTTTCACGGGAAGGAGGGCTTAACATCAATATTATTCATCATCCCTAATGAAATATTGTATATACTTGAATGAGAAAAAAAAGAAAAAAATTCTTCTTTCCCATAAAAAAAAGTATATTTGAGAATGTTTCAAAGAATGTAAATAATATGTGATGTATTTTGGAGAGGACTTCAGGCACTTGAACAGAGAAGTAGCACACACACAAAAAATTTTTAAAATACACCATTTTAAATACACATACATATATAAAATAGATAATTAATAAGGAGCTAGTGTATGGCACAGGAACTCTACTCAACACTCTGTAGTAGCCTATATGGGAAAAAAACCTAAAAAAGAGTGAACATTTGTATATGTATGAAGCTCCCCTGGTGACTCGTGGTAAAGAATCCATCTGCCAATGCAAGAGACACGGGCTCCATCCCTGGATCAGGAAGATCCTTTGGAGAAGGCAATGGTATTCACTCTAGTATTCATGCCTGGGAAATCCCAAGGACAGAGGAGCCTGATGGACAATAGGCCACAGGATCTTGAAAGAGACAGACACAACTTAGCAACTAAAACAACAACAGCAATATGTATCTGTATAACTGAATCACTTTGCTGTACATCTGAAACTGACAACATTGCAAATCTACTATACACCAATAAAAATTTAAAAATAAAGCATATGATTAGTAAAAGGCAGGGTAAAGTAAATGTAAAGTGAAGTGAAATTGCTTAGTCACGTCCGACTCTTTGTGACCCCTTGAACCGTGGCCCACCAGACTCCTCCATCCATGGGATTTTCCAAGCAAGAGTACTGGAGTGAGTTGCCATTTCCTTCTCCAGAGGATCTTCCCAACCCAGGGATAGAACCCGGGTCTCCCGCATAAGTAAGCAGACGCTTTACTGTCTGAGCCAAAAGCAGGGTACAGGCATGCTTTTGGAATTAAGAGAAATAAGAATGTTTTAAGAGCTTTATTCTGCATATTCATGATGCATTGGCCACAGTTCAGTATTTAGGATCTAGATGAAACTCCTACCTTTCTTGCTCCCCTAAGCTACTGAGGGTTGTCGGTATTGTCATGAGTACCGTGAAAGTCCAAGGAGTAAGCTGATGCTCCCCTGTGCGTGGAGCTGAGGATTTGTTGTTGTTGTTTAGTTGTGAAATAGTGTTTGACTCTTTGCAACCCCATGGACTGTAGCCTGCCAGGTTCCTCTGTCCATAGGATTTCCCAGGCAGGGATATTGGAGTGGGTTGCCATTTCTTTCTCCTGGGGATCTTCCCAACCCAGGGATAGAACCCATGTCTCCTGCACTGGCAGGCAGATTCTTTACCACTAAGCCACTTGGGAAGCCTTGGAGTCAACCATATATACAGGGAATTTCTTTAAGGATGAAAAGGATGGTGGTGATAAGGCAGTTGGAATTTTACAAATAGGAAATGAATATGGTATAGAAAATATGAATTAGGATGCAGGATTATAAATAGTGCATTTTATAAATGGGAAAGAGTTGGCTTCAAAGAGGACAACTTGAAGGCCAGGCTTTCACTGGCTGACTCATCCTTCTTGAGTTGGAGTAAGAAGGCTGAACACGGGGATGAAGAGGGGTGGAAATGTGTGGCTCGGACCCAGCTGGGGAGGGGCTGTAGACGCAGCAGCGCTGAAGGCTTATAATTCCCACCTGTCACAAGACATTTTATTCTTTTGATTTTTTTCAACAATTTAAAAGATGGAAATTCTTAGTTTGCAGGTTGTACAAAACAAAGCAGCGGGTCCTGGAGGGGCTCACGGATCTATAGAATCATTGGCCCATCAAGATGCAGAAAGGAGGGACAGAGCTTATCAGGAACAACTGCCTCCAGGGGCCCCACGAGTCCCAGGAGTCTCCCTCTGCTCTTGTCTCTGCTTCTCTCTTCTCTCATGGAGGAGACGTGATCCCTGACGGCTTCACATTTCTTAGCTGTGGCCATGAAGCCTCGCTGAGCTGAGCCTGGGTCTCAGACCCACACATCTTGGGGCAGGGAGACACTGGTCCGTTTGAGTCAAGAGCCACTCGAGAACAGACATCTGAGGCTGTTGGGTAGGGGGTGGTAGAAACACGTGGCTCCCATGGGACTTCGAAAGATATGAAGGGCAGTTCCCGGACAAGTGGCAGTTTGGGGTGGACTAAGCGTTAATTATCTTGCCCAGTGGCTCATCAAACAGTGTGTGCATGTGTGTGCGTGTGTGTGTGAGTGTGTGCGCACGCGCATGTGTGTGGTAGGTGAGACAAAGTATTTAAACATTATTAAGAATTTCCAGAGTGTGTTCTAACAAGGTCTCTAGAACACGCACTGGCTCAATAACTGCATAAAGTAAAAGTGAGAGACGTTCAGTCGTGTCCGACTCTTTGCGACCCCATGGCCTAAACAGTCCATGGAATTCTCCAGGCCAGAATATTGGAATGGGTAGCCTTTCCCTTCTCCAGGGGATCTTCCCAACCCAGGTCTCCCACATTGCAGGCGAATTCTTTACCAGCTGAGCCACAAGGGAAGCCAGTAATTGCATATATCAGCTCTTAAGCACTTGAAACCTAGTAGAACCCCATGGAACATTCCCCCTCAACCCCTGTCCTCCAACTACCTCTTGTTTGTAGAAAAACCTTAGCCTTCCAGGCCTTCCCCAAGTTTCAAAGAGCAAATTTAATCAGAGAAGTGGGGAAATGCAGAAACGAAGGCAAAGAGTCAGACCAGACAAAATAACAATACTTTGGCTATTAAACAAAGTCAGGTCCCGTTAGTTCCTCCTCAAGAGCCAAAGATAATGTCTTGAGCCATATCTTTGAACTGCTTTGCAGATGCTGAAACCCTACCAGGTGGAAGAAGTTAGCTAACAGCATGCTACATACAAGCACATAGACCCCAGACAGCTTGGAACTAGAAGTTTGATGATACTGACCACTGATCACATCACCACCAACCAGTTAGAAGAATGTCCACGAGCTTATCATGTACCCCACCCCCCTCTCCTTTACCCTGTCTTTAAAAACTTTTCCCCGAAAGCTATTGGGGAGTTCAGGTCTTTTCAGCATGAGGTGCCCACACTCCTTACTTGGGCTGCAGCAAGCCTGCACTTTCCTTTGCCACAGCTTGGTGTCAGTAGATTGGCTTTACTATCAATACAGCGGGCAACTGGATCCAAGTTTGGTTCAGTGACAGAGGGCTGATTAACAACACTCCCGGGAAAACACTGCTTGAGACATGCTGGAAAGATATGTTGACACCAAGTATTTTTCATTTGCAAGTTTTAATATTTCTCCTTATTTGGACTCAGGATTTAATAAGCATCTTCCATAGCAAAGATGGTGGCTCAGTGGTAAAGACCTCTCCTGCCAAGGCAGCAGACGTGGATTCGATCCCTTTGTCAGGAAGATCCCTGGGGCAGGAAACGGCAACCCACTCCAGTATTCCTTGCCTGGGCAATCCCATGGACAGAGGAGCTTGGTGGGCTACAGTCCATGGGGTCACAAGAGTTAGACACAACTGAATGACTAAATAACAACCACAAGAACAATTTCCGTAGCAAAGCTTTTTCATCTCTGTATCCAACATTGGCTCTCATTTCAGAGAGGAAATTTTAACGACTCCAGCTCTTCTCCCAGGGAAGTGGTTGCTCTTTTTGCAGAGGTTTAACTAATGACTTCTCAGCAAGATCGGAGCAAACAGGTCACCGCAACCATCCAGAGGTCTCACTCTCAGATATCAGCCAAAGGGCTGACAACACGGGGAAGGAAGAGTCGTGGTAGGCGGCCAGCCAGCCGTGTGCCTGTTCCCAGGCTGTTTGCTTGTTAGTCCCCGGAAAGGCATGGGGTTTCACAGTCTGATCAGAGAAACAAACCCTCATGTGCCAAACACTCCACAACAGAAAGGCCAAGGGTGGCTTGTGAGGCAATTTGTGCTAATCAGACTTTCTAAATCTGGACATTTCCTCTTCATCCTTGGCAGTAAATGTGGGATGCTGCCTCAATTTTTTGCCTGAACAGCATGCAGGAAACAAGAACATCAAGCACTTATGGGTCCATCACAGTATGCTGCTAAGTCGCTTCAGTCGTGTCCAACTCTGTACAACCCTATAGATGGCAGCCCACCAGGCTCCCCCATCCCTGGGATTCTCCAGGCAAGAGTACTGGAGTGGGTTGCCATTTCCTTCTCCAATGCATAAAAGTGAAAAGTGAAAGTGAAGTCACTCAGTCGTGTCTGACTCTTAGCGACCCCATGGACTGCAGCCCACCAGGGTCCTCCATGCATGGGATTTTCCAGACAAGAGTACTGGAGTGGGGTGCCATTGCCTTCTCCCATCACAGTATGATCTGTCTCTAAAACAACTATCTGTAGCCACTTGGGAGTAGGGATTGTGGTAAAGGTATTCGTAGTAGTGCTCAGTCATGTCCAGCTCTTTGAGACCCTACAGACTTGTAGCTCACCAGGCAAGAATACTGGAGTGGGTTGCCATTTCCTTCTCCAGGGGATCTTCCTGATCAAGAGATTGAACCTGCGTCTCTTGCATTTCCTGCACTGGAAGGCAGATTCTTTACCATTGCCTGGGAAACAAAGGGGAAAACTAAAATATTAACCAGATCAATCCATTCCAAAGCTATTAGGTGCTGGAGGAAAAAGGTGAGGCCCATATGAAGAGGGAGGCTATAGTGGTCATGTATGGATGTGAGAGTTGTACTGTGAAGAAGGCTGAGCACCGAAGAATTGATGCTTTTGAGCAGTGGTGTTGGAGAAGACTCTTGAGAGTCCCTTGGACTGCAAGGAGATCCAACCAGTCCATTCTGAAGGAGATCAGCCCTGGGATTTCTTTGGAAGGACTGATGCTGAAGCTGAAACTCCAGTACTTTGGCCACCTCATGCGAAGAGTTGACTCATTGGAAAAGACTCTGATGCTTGGAGGGATTGGGGGCAGGAGGAGAAGGGGACGACAGAGGATGAGATGGCTGGATGGCATCACTGACTTGATGGACGTGAGTCTGAGTGAACTCCGGGAGTTGGTGATGGACAGGGAGGCCGGGTGTGCTGCGATTCATGGGGTTGCCAAGAGCGACTGAGCAACTGGGCTGAACTGAACTGAAGTGAACTGAATACCAAGGTAAATTCCACACGCAACACACATAGCATCCTCACTCACTCACCAAACGTTAACTGAGGACCTCGTATATGCCAAAAACTGCTGGAGGGGGGCTGGAGTGGGCAGAACAAATAAAATAATTTCAGTGATCTCACACTCTCAGGAGATAATCACACACGTGAGCCACTAACTAGGATACAGTGGGATAAATGCTAAAACAAGGGAAGCCAATCAGGATGGGCTTCAGAGAGGAGGTGACATTTGATGGAGGTGCTGAGGGATGAATGCGCTTTGCCAGATGCAGAAGAAGAAAGGCTATTTTAGGCAGAGAATGTAGCAAGGGGTAGAGAACTGGCGAATAATCCAGTGAGATGAGACTTGACAGTGCCTGATGTGTACCTGAGGAGGCATGAGCGAAGTCTGGATGCTTGCACTGGAGTCAAGGTCCCAGGTACATACTAGGCTGCGTGCATGCTAGGTCACTTCAGTCATGCCCGACTCTTTGTCAGACTATAGACCGTAGCCTGCCAGGCTCCTCTGTCCGTGGGATTGTTCAGGCAAGAATACTGGAATGGGTTGCCATGCCCTCCTCCAGGGGATCTTTCCAACCCAGGGATCGAGACTGCATCTCCTGCATTGCAGACAGGATCTTTACCACTGAGCCCCTGGGGAAGCCCACATACTAGGTTAATAGTTGCTGCTGCTGCTGCTGCTAAGTCGCTTCAGTCGTGTCCGACTCTGTGCGACCCCATAGACGGCAGCCCACGAGGCTCCCCCGTCCCTGGGATTCTCCAGGCAAGAACACTGGAGTGGGTTGCCATTTCCTTCTCCAATGCATGACAGTGAAAAGTGAAAGTGAAGTAGCTCAGTCGTGTCCGACCCTCAGCAACCCCATGGACTGCAGCCTACCAGGCTCCATGGGATTTCCCAGGCAAGAGTACTGGAGTGGGTGCCATTGCCTTCTCCCAACATCAGTTATTTGGATCTAAAAAGAAGCACTATGATGCAGCCACTGTGGAAAGTGGGCAGTTTGGGGAGTCCTCCAAAAATAAAACACAGATCCAGCAATTCCACTTCAAATGAATTTAAAGCAGAAACTTAAAGAGATGTTTGTACACCAGTGTTTATAAAACAGATATTTGCACACCAGTGTTCAGAGCGGCATCATTCCCAATAGCCAAAAGATGGAAGCAACTCAAGCATTCACCAGTGAATGAATGGACGAACAAAATGTCATCTAGCCATATAATGGAATATTATCCAGCCTTAATAAGGAATTGTGCGCCATGCTACAGTATGGATGAATCTTGAAAACAGTTAAAGAAGGCAAAACAAAAGAATGGGACTTCCTTGGTGGCGCAGTGGTTAGGAATCCATCTGCCAATGCAGGGGACACAGATTTGATCCCTGATCCAGGAAGATGCCACACGCTGTGGGGTAATTAAGCCCAAGCACCACAACGATTGAGTCGGCGCTCTAGAGCCAGTGAGCTGCATCTGCTGAGCCTGCGTGCCTAGAGCCCATGCTTCACAACAGGAAAAGCCATCACAATGAGAAGCCCTCGTACTGCAACTAGAGAGTAGCCCCCACTCAACGTGACTAGAGAAGGCCCACGCACAGTAAGAAAGATCCCCACAGCCAAATAAATAATTAATAATGATAGCAATAAAAAGTGTCTTCCCAACCCAGGTTTCCCGCATTGCAGGCAGATTCTTTACCAGCTGAGCCACAAGGGAAGCCCAGGAATACTGGAGTGGGTAGCCTATCCTTTCTCCAGGGGATCTTCCTGACCCAGGAATCGAACCAGGGTCTCCTGCATTGCAGGCGGATTCTTTACCAACTGAGCTATCAGGGAAGCCCAATTATAAAAACACAAAAGGACAAATACTGTAGAAGAGACAAATTCATAGACACAGAAAGTAGAATGGTGGTTGCCGGAGGCTGGCGGGGATTCAGGAATGGGAGTGGCTGTTAAACAAGCGCAGTTTCCCTTTGAGATGATGACAAAGTTCTGGAGGTGGAGGGTGGTGACAGCAGCTCAAGGATGTGAATGTGGTTTTTGCTACTGAAATGTAACCTTAAAAATGATCACAACGGTAAATTTTGTTATGTGTACTTTAGCACAGTAAATGTAAGGAGAAGGGGGAGAGGAAGAAGAGGAGATGAAGGGAGACGAGGAAGGAGAAGGAGAGAGAGGGGTGAGAGAGAAAGGGAAGAGAAATATCCCAGTGAGGCACTTGCTTTGCAGAAACTTTGGTATCAGCCCTTTCTCATTTAACAGGTTGAAAAAAAAAAAAAAATCCGTGATTTCTGCTGGGGACCTGCATGGGTCTCACCCTGGTTGAAGACCCTGAATTGTGATTCTTTGCTGATCCTAAATAAACCTCCTTTTGCTGGAAAAAAGAAAAGAAAAAGAATCCAGGAATTTTGAAATACTCTGCTAGGCAGGCCTAGCGGGAGAGACACAAACACACACACAGAAGTCGTTCAGTTGTGTCTGACTCTTTGCGACCCCATGGATTGTAGCCCACCAGGCTCCTCGGTCCATGGGATTTTCCAGGCATGAATACTGGAGTGGGTTGCCGTTTCCTTCTCCAAGGGGGAGAGAAGGCACTCCTAAATAAGCGTGGTGAGAATGTTTCCCTGATGGCTCAGCGGGTAAAGAATCTGCCTGCCAATTCAGGAGATGCCAGTTCGATCCCTGGGTGGGGAAGATTCTCTGGAGGAGGAAACGGCAACCCAGTCCAATATTCTTGCCTGAAAAATCCCAGGGACGGAGGAGCCTGGCGGTCTACAGTCCATGGAGCGGTAAAGAGTCAGACATGACTGAGCAACTAAACACACATACAATCCCCGAAGAGAGCTAGTGGGCGGTACTATTAAAATATTTAAGTGTATATAAACATACCCTTTGGCCCAGCAGTTTGTGTCATTTAGCCTGACTAATACCATCCCTGCCTGCTCCTTTCTGGTCTCACCATCCTTTCTGCTACCTCTGGATTTTAGTGGGAAAGAGACTTCAAAGAATAGGAATGACCGTGGGTACTCAACCCTCATATCCATGGAAGGGGACTCTGCGGGTGGGGGGGTCACCCACCTTCCTATGCCTTTTATAAAGGGACTTGAACATCCCTGGTATTTGCATATTGCTAGAGATCTTGGAACCAATGCCCTGTGGACACTGAGGAATGACTCGATATGAAAGTTGACACTGCTTCCTCTGGAGTAGCTAAACGACATGAGATGCCTGCTTAGAAAAGTTTTTACAAATCCTTCATCAGAAGGATGTTCAGGAAAGGTGACAGTAAACCCTGTTAAGGTGACTTTTTACACACCAATTAATGCCCTGATCCAAGGACTGCAAGGCATGGAAGGAGCTGGAAACAGCCTTGCGTGTTCTGATCTGAGCTGCTCATCAGCGCCTAATAACTCCTTTGCGACATGTGGATACAAATGACCAATCTCAGGCTTTTTCAAGCCCCTCGCCCCTAGATTTTCCCTCCCTGAGGAAATATGTAAATGTCACCGGTGGCTGCCTCTACAGCCTACAAGTTTATGTCTCTATTTTATGTTCCAGAGGGAGAAAAAGCTCACGGTCAGTGAAAAAAGTAATTTTTCTTGCTGCTAATAAGCTATGTAGGCACAAAAGGTTAGTTTCTGAATTTACTTCAAAGATTCTCTGATTCAAAGGAAGAGATTTGGTAAGCTATAATAGATAATTGTGAGAAATGAGAAATTAAAGGGAGTTTGGCATTCTCTACGTATTTCTAGTTTAAAAACAATTTGGTCTCTGCATCATTAAAACTAAACTTTCACCTGCTGCAAATTTCCTTCTTTGTTCCAAAAGCTATTGTTTGTTTGAACAGAGAGGAAGGGAAGCTGGCAGAGGCTTTTTACGTGGTGCAAATGAGAGCAAAAATCAGCAGGGCCACAAGTGTTAATGAGAGAATGGTTGCTGATCAAAAGGGTAGATTCGGACACAGAAACTTTACTTTGGATGTAGAAAGTTTTCCAGTTGGTTATTGGGGGTCACAGTAAAAAGAACTACTTTTCAAACATAAATATTGAATGACTCAAGATATTTTAAATTACTGTGACCACACTTTGTAGATCGTGTGTTATGACTTATACCTTACATTGAAGCAATCAACTTGCACTCAGAATTTTTAGATCTTATGTATTACTGCACATATATTTTAGAAAATAAAAAACATAAGTATATAGTGTTTAAGTCAATATATACAAAAACACATTGCTTTCAAAAGGTAGGTGAATACTATACTTTCTTCACCCATGGACTTGTTGAAGTACGCTTCTTAATCCTCTTTTTATGAATTTACCGTACTAAGATCATGGCATCCGGGACCATCACTTCATGGCAAATAGGCAGGGAAAAAGTGGAAGCAGTGATTTTTATCTTCCTGGGCTCCAAAATCACTCCAGATGGTGACTATAACCATGAAATTAAAACACAGTTGATCCTTGGAAGAAAAGCTAGGACAAAACTGCTGGTGCTGCTGCTAAGTCACTCAGTCGTGTCCGACTCTTAGTGACCAGGGACTGCAGCCTACCAGGCTCCTCCGTCCATGAGATTTGCCAGGCAAGAGTACTGGAGTGGGGTGCCATTGCCTTCTCCAGGACAAACCTAGATAGAGTATTAAAAAGCAGATTAAATATCACTTTGCCAACAAAGGTCCATCTAGTCAAAGCTGTGGTTTTTCTAGTAGTCTTGTATGGATGTGAGAGTTGGACCATAAAGAAAGTTGAGCACTGAAGAACTGATATTTTTGGGCTGTGGTGTTGGAGAAGACTCTCAAGAGTCCCTTGGACTGCAAGGAGATCAAACCAGTCAATCCTACAGGAAATCAACCCTGAACATGCATTAGAAGGACTGATGCTGAAGGTGAAGCTCCATTACTTTGGCCACCTGAAGTGAAGAGTCAACTTATTGGAAAGGACCCTGATGCTGGGAAAGATTGAAGGCAGGAGGAGAAGAGGATGACAGAGGATGAAATGGTTGGATGGCATCACCAACTCAATGGACATGAATTTGAGTAAGCTCCAGGAGTTGGTGAAGGACAGGGAAGCCTGGTGTGCTGCAGTCCATGGGGTTGCAAAGAGTCAGAATCAACTTAGTGACTGAACAACAACCACCGCAGGGAACCACATGGCCGTCGATAACCAGTAACAATGGCTGTGTGTTTGAGAATGTAACTGAGGGGCTGTGACTGACGATTTTTTTTTTAAAAAAACAACAGCTTTATGGATATATAATTTGCATACTGCACAATTCACACACTTAAAGTGTATGATACAATCAATGTTTTGGGCACATTACATGATTAATTTTTAAAATTTACATATATCACAAAATTTGCCATTTTAACCATTTTTAAGTGACATTATTTAAGTACAATTCAGTGACATTAATTGCCTTCATGATGTGCAACCATCACCACTATCTATTCCCAAATTTTTGTGGTCATTCTAAACAGAGGCTCTTGTAATCATAAACAATAACTTTATATTCCCCCTCCTTCCAGCCTGGTAAATTTTAATCTTCTTTCTGTCCCTAGGAACTTGCCTCTTATACATATATAAGCAAAATCAGACAATCATACAACGTTTGTTCTTTTCTCTCCTTCTTGAGAATGTAATATTGAGGGGTCGAGATAGGGTGGTCCACGTGAGACAGTCCATCCAGGTGATGTGAGAGAGTGTCTTCTGATGAATTCATCAGACACTCATCTCACATTTCTTCTGTGATGCCCACAAGTAAAGATTGGTTTAAACATACCAACATAGTCTTGCAAGGGAGGATTAGGGGGTGAGTCTTGTATCCACACCTGAATCAAGTGTTAAGAGGGAGCAGAGACCCCTTCACAGGGGTGAGTGGCAACTCTAATTCATAACAACTCTTCATTTGGGAACATGAGTTCCCCCAGACTGACTTGATGACAGACTTGGGGCTTAAGACAGGAATTAACGATGGGTGGCAAAATCTGGGGATGGAAGTTTGAAAAGAAACAGAGTATTACATAGTCTGAAAGTATCTCCCTACAGACTGTTTATTAATGACAATGGGAATCAGAGTAATTACAGTGGAGAAACATGGCAGATGCCACTCTACCCAGGTGATCTACGTTGACATCACATGGGAGAAACTGGTATCATGTGTCCCCTGACATGATACATTGTAAAAGACACACAGCATTTATGCAGTGCTCCTGCCAGAAATGCAGAACCCAACCCTACTCAGCTCAAACCCAAATCATGGAATATTCTACAAAGCAGCTGATCTGCACTCTTCAGGAATATCAACATCATGAAAGCTACAGGAAGACCGAGAAACTTTTTCAGATTAACAGACACAATACACAATCAGGATTGGAGTCTGGATTGGGGGAAATTTGCCACTAGGAACATTTTTGGGATTCCCAGGTGGCGCTAGAGGTAAAGAACCCATCTGCCAATGCAGGAGATGTAAGAGATGTGCGTTCGATCCTTGGGTCAGGAAGATCCCCTGCAGGAGGGCATGGCAACCCACTCTAGTGTTCTTTCGGGAGAATCCCTATGGAGGAGGAGCCTGGCGGACTACAGTCCATAGGGTTGCAAAGAGTCGGACACAACTGAAGCAACTTAGCACATAAGAACATTTTTAGGGTGATTAGCAAACAAAAGAACTTTTTGGCCAACCCAATATTATGTAAATGTTCAATTTTCTGAATTTGATATTTATGTATTTACGTCAGATAATCTCCGTGATCTTAGGAACACACATCGAAGGGGTTGACACCTGCAATTATCTCCATTTAGGAAAAAAGGTGGAGAAGGGAAACAGGTGATGGGTGAATGAAGGGTGGGAAGAAAGAATGATAAAGGAAATCTGAGAAAACGTTAAGAATATGTCAGTCTAGGAATTTGTGTACTATTCTTTCAACTTTTCTGTAATTTTGGAATTATTTAAAAGCAAACAATACAAAAAAAAAAAAAAAGAACAGGATGAAGCATGCAAGCAGCCTATATGTATGGCCTCCTCTCTCCCACGCTGCTTCTATCCAGGACAAGATGGAAACCGAATACCAAGGAGGAGGTGGACGTGGAGAGGAACAAAAGCACGAGGTGGAGAAACAAAAAAGAAACCAGCCAAGTCCATCCGGCAGCCGCGGCCCCCAGCCTGAAGCTGGGCTGAGCTGGGGGTGAGACAAAGGTGAACATCACAGCTGGAGCTATGATCAGTACGTGATGCGGACATTGTAACATCTGAGATGAGATGGCGTTTGCCCCTTAAGGTAACTGTCCAACTCCTGGGGCTGGCAGGAACGTTTATTCAAGGACAGAGAAAGATTATTACCCCTGAATATTCAGTTGAGGGAATGCAGAGAAGCCAGAAATAAAGTGTCAACTTGTCTTGTGAGCACTTTCCCACTGCTGGCCCAGGAGAAGGAAGTTATTTTAGGGGGAGGTCACTGTCTCTCCTAGGGCTTCCCAGGTGGCCCTCCTGGTGAAGAGCCTGCCTGCCAATGCAGGAGACATAAGAGATGTGGGTCTGATCCCTGGGTCAGGAAGATCCCTTGGAGGAGGGCATGGCAATCCACTCCAGAAGTCTTGCCTGGAGAATCCCATGGACAGAGGAGCCTGGTGGGCTACAGTCCACGGGCTCACAAACAGTCGGACACGACTGAAGTAACCAGCACGCACACACACTGTCTCCTAACGCTCACCACAAAACGCCTTCTAGAAGCCCACATGTAAGAGCATTCTCTACTTGTTGTAAACTGCCATGAAACTGTGCTGGAAAAACCCTTTAACTCTTCAGTTACCAGGGGGCATCTGACAGGGGTTCCTGAGAATACGGTGCTCGAGCTTCAGCTGGTGGGGGCAGAGGAAAGAGGGGGCCAAGAGAAGGACCGAGGACAGGACAGATGATGGACAAGTTCTGCCCCTTATACTCTGCACTAGACCTGACCTACACTCCAGATACCACACTGTGGCTGGACCCCAAAGTCACTTCAGCCAGAGGACTGCTGATTAAAGCTCATATAGTATGATTCCCTGGGTGAGAAGGTCCTGGCAATGCAAATGTGCGTGCCTGCTCAGTCACTTCAGTCGTTCACTCTTTGCGACCCCATGGACTGTAGCCCACCAGGCTCCTCTGTCCATGGGATTCTCCAGGTGAGAATACTGGAGTGGGCTGCCATGCCCTCTTCCAGGAGGGCTTAGGGATTGAACACACATCTCCTGTGTCTCCTACACTGCAGGCAGATTCTTTATCCTGGGAAGCTTGGGAATGCAAACATCTTCCCCCAGTCTCTCATCTTGTTATTGGATTTCACTTTTTGTGATTACAGCCTAACACCCAGTACAACCCCAGGGGTCATTCAAGAGATAGAGGCAGATGGAGACGGACTAGTAGCTCTTCGAGAGGCCACTGGCCGACCTCTGCTTGGCCAGGGGACCTTGGATTTATCACTACTTCACCATGATTGGTCTCAGAGAAACCACGATTGTCTCATCTGTGAAAGGAATGTTGTCGCAACAGCATCTATAGTACTTCCTGGTTCAACGAGTCTTTGATAATCTCCGAAGAAATCCTCAAAGCGTTTAAAGAAGCCCAAATCACCCTGCATTATTCAGGGTGCAAGCAAGAAACTGTGTCACACACACATCATGGTATCTGAGGAAAGTTTAATAAAGGGGCAACTTACAAAGATGTAAGGGCTTTCAGTTTCAGATAGGAGCCCTACAAAGGGCTTCCCTTGTAGCTCAGCTGGTAAAGAATCTGCCTGCATTGCAGGAGATCTGGGTTCGATTCCTGGGTTGGGAAGATTCCCTGGAGAAGGAAATGGCAACCCACTGCAGTATTCTTGCCTGGAGCATCCCATGGACAGAGGAGCCTTGTGGGCTACAGTCTGTGGGGTCGCAAGAGTCGGACACGACTTAGCAACTAAACCGCCACCACCGCCACCACCACCACCAGCCTCTTCTCTTTCTCTTACAAAGATGTGGGCTGGGAGAAGGGCAACCACAAGAAATGGTGCGGCATTTCTGGGCTAATAAGCCACTGTGGATGCTGGTATCACTTGCGTGCCTGAGAGCTGGGAGCTTGAGGCAGAGAGGGCTGGGTGCTGAGGGCCCTGGCCAGGCCTCCTCTGTGGCGCTCGGTCAGCTTGCAGCGCGCCCTAGAGGGGGATCCGGAGGGCGCAGGGCCTGGCCTCACGGCCTGAGCGCCCTCTGTCTCGTCTCGGGACCACCGGAAATCCATTCGTGTTTCCGCACCACCCTCCCAGCTCAGACTCCTCGGCCCAGAGCCACGGAGAGGGATGGGGAGCAGACCTGGGGGTGCCAGCGGAAGATATCCGGGACGGGCCCCGCCAATCCCCGGTTTTCCCTCTTGTCTTTCGTCTGGTTGAAGAAGGTGCTTTCCTCCCACCCGCTCTCTATACGCACAAGCCCGCCCCGCCCTCAGTGAGTGAGGCAGCAACGGAGCCCTGTTGTTTGTTCTCGTTTCTCTCTACTGCAGCAGGGGCCCCGATAAAACCTTGCCTGAAGGAAAAAAAGAGAAATGCGCACCTCCAACACAGGGGTAGAGGAGGGGAAGTGCACACAAAGTCCCAGCAGTGACCGTCTCATGGTGGGGTGACATGGATTCAGTCAAACTCCTACCTGAAACTGAAAAAATTAACTGCTTCCTTCTGTGTATCCTCCTGTGTCCTTGCTTATTTTATGCCACCCTCAGTGAGGCTGAGCTCTTCACTAGAGGGTCACCTGAGCCTTCCCACTGGAAGGATGGATACCTTGATGATCGTTTTTCCATTGTTCCAGCCTATTGGACGGGGAAGTGCTCGGAAGTATCCCAGTGAATCCCCTGGGTCCCCACATAGAACTCCATTCCCCTAGTAGGTTACTTGTCCCTTGGCTTTGGGATCAATCACCTTGGTCAATTCAGTGATCTTTCCTCTGCCTGTTGGTTAGGCAGCATGCAGTTCCCCTCAAAACTCATAACTCATGAGTCATGACTCATCTCCTTGACCGAGTCATTTCCTCCACCCCTGAAACTGTATCAGTCAGGGTTCTGCCAGAGAAAAAGAACTCCTTTTAAAAAATTTTTTGGCAAAGAATCAGCGTACTTGGAGGCTTGCCAGGTGGCTCAGTGGTAAAGAATCCACCTGCCAATGCAGGAACCACAGGAGATGCAAGTTCAATTCCTGGGTGGGGAAGAACCCCTGGAGGTGGAAATGGCAACCCACTCCAGTATTCTTGCCTGAGAAATCCCATGGACAGAGAAGCCTAAAGGGCTACAGTCTATGGGGTTGCAACATACATGAGACTGAACATGCATGTGAGAATTAATTCTTAGGCAGGTTGATAAGGAGTCCAGGGCCCTAAAGAAGGAGATAGGGGTCCAGAGCTCTCAAGGAGAAGAAAAGGACAAACTTTTTTTCTACATTGCTTTGTCTTAGTCACTTTATTTTCTTTAAGCCCAGAGCTAATGATTACATAACAAAACAACTCATCTTAAACTCTGTACTAAGGATGGCAACCCACTCCAGTACTCTTGCCTGGAAAATCCCATGGACGGAGGAGCCTGGTAGGCTGCAGTCCATGGGGTCGCTAAGAGTCGGACAGGACTGAACGACTTCATTTTCACTTTTCACTTTCATGCATTGGAGGAGGCAATGGCAACCCACTCCAGTGTTCTTGCCTGGAGAATCCCAGGGACGGCGGGGCCTGGTGGGCTGCTGTCTATGGGGTTGCACAGAGTGGGACATGACTGACGTGACTTAGCAGTAGCAGCAGCAAGGATTATATAAAAACAATGTATCTTGCCAAAGGACATGTTTCCCCGTCTTAACAAGAACCTTCTGATTAATCTTGTTATTTTAAGAAGTATCTTGTGGGAGTGGGTCTGATTAGACCTTTCTATTGTTGTAATCTTGTTAATTTAAGATGTATGTTGTGGGAGTGGGTCTGGTAAAAGTATATAAGGCCTTGATAAGACTAGTGAGGGGTCACTCTCTGTCCCCTGTCTATGTCTGTGTCAGAAGCTCTCTCTGTCCCTTTTTATACTTTACTAAAACTCTGCTACACCAAAGCTCTTGAGTGATAAAGCAACCCGACATTGTTCACCATAAGCTATCACATGCATGCAGCTTACCTGAGTGAGGAGATTGGCTAGGCGATTTTTAAGTGATATTTGATGCAGACCAAGGAGTAATAACCACCATAATAACAGCAGACATTTACTGAGGACTGACTAGGTTCCAGAATCTATGGGAAGTATTTTTATACAAATTATCTTATATAATCCTCATGATATCCTTAGGAAATTAGACTACTGCTGTGTTTCACAGAAGAGGCTTAAAGCCTTTAAACAACCTGGCCCAAGTTTCCAAAACTAGTAAGTAGAAGACCTGGGGTTTGAACCCAGGCAGTTTGACTCAGCCCATACTGTTGACTACGAATACAGTGCTTTTTAAACCCAAGCTAACAACCAGAAACTATTCCCTGTAGGGAGATTTTTGATAAACTACTGCAGAATGGTGGTGAGATGTATGTACCACAGGGGGCATCAAACTCCATCAAGATTCAGGCTTTGAGCCTTCCACTGGCACCAACACAGAGTAATGATAGATTTAAAAAGCTGCCACGCTCACAAAAAGACAACGTCTCCATCAGCCAGAACCCCCGACGTGAAAGTGGGACTGAAGCTACCAGCCTGCTGGACTGTGGGCCTGGAAACAGGAGGCAGGGAGCTTCTTTCCCACACAGTGGTTGAAACTAGACATGGCTGATGCAAGGCAGGGAACAGAGCCAAGGACGGGAAGCAGCTCCCTCCTTATAGAGGATAAAAAATGCTTCTATCAACCACTGCCTAGACTCCAGATACATATCTATTAAGATGAGGAAAAGCAAACAACAGGCTTACAGCCAAGAAAGATCTGGCCAACTTACCAAATGACTCAGTGACTGGACCTGCACTATTCCCAGTTATCTCCTTAGGATAAACTCTCTCAAAACCCACTATAACATGTAGTTTTGAACTGGAGACTCTAAGAATGCATATAGAGAAAACAACCCCCCTCCCCAACCCCAGAAAGGGAGTGGTGGGTACAAAGCCGTGGCAGCTGCAACAGAATGAAACAAAAATTAACTAACTCTTGAAGTTACACCAAATCAACAAAAACAGCAATCGGGAGACGAGATCACTTTAGAGAAAATGAAAATAACAGTGTAATCTGAAAATGATTTTTAAAATCACAATGTTGAATTCTTCTAAGAGTTAAAGGCAGAAGTAACCGAGATTAAACAAAACAAAAATAAAAAAACCAACTAAGGAGATAAACCAGGCAGAGATGAGAAAAGAACAGATGGGTATGAAAAGAAACATTTAGAAATCCTGAAAACAAGGCAGCTTATCACTAAAATGTACAAAGCCTGATAGAATTGATTAAAGTTTAAATTGAAGGCTAAAGGGAGAGTTGATAGACTAGAAGACCGTTATGGAGAAGCTCTTGTAGAATGATGAGTGGTAAGTTATCCGATGATCAACAACATGAGCAAGTATTTGACTTCAGTATTCTTAGACTGCATTTTTAAAAAATAGCTAGATATTGGTTACAGCCCTAAAACAAAATGAGGCAGAAATGTTGAAAATATGAGAAATAAGAAGTTACCATGGGTAAAAGCTAAACAAATTGCCATATTAAGATTCTCCAGAGAGACAGAACCAGTAGGGTGTAAATGGGCAAAAGGATGTATTATAAGGAGCTAGCCCACATGATTATGGAGGCTGGTAAGTCTGAAGAGCTGCAAAGTGGGTTGGCAAGTTGGAGACACAGGAGACCCAGCAGTATATTTACAATCTGAACGCTGGCGGGCTTGAGGTCCAGGAAGAGCTAATGTTTCCGTTTGAGTCCAAAGACAGGAAAAAGCCAATATCTCAGTTCCAAGACCATTAGGCAGGAAGAATTCTTTCCTACTTGGAGAGACTCAGCTTTTTGGTCTATTCATAACTTCAACTGGTTTAACGAGGCCCACCCACACTAGGGAGGGCAATCTGCTTTAAGTCCACCAACTCAAATGTTAACCTCATCCAGAAACACTCACATAGACAGACCTGGAATAATGTGTGACTAAATATCTAGAAATTCTGTTGCCTGGTCACACCAACCTATAAAATGAACCATCATACATGCTCTTGGGTAAACTGACCAAGCACAGAATCCTGGTCGGCCAGGGAAATACAGGGAGCAATTGTCCTTTTTTTTTTTTGGAAAGGGAGGTGAATGACAAGGATCTCTGCAGATGTCTGGATGTCTTGGTGCTGTTGTGGAAAACATGGACCTTGAAATCAGAGACACCTGGGTGAGACTCTCTCCTCCCACTAGCTGTGCAACCTTGGACATGTTACTCAATTCCTCTGAGCCTCAGTTGCCTTATCTCTGAAAAGAGAGCAATAGTAGTGTCTATCTCAAAGGGATATTGAGAAGATTTTGAAAGAAGATGTAAAATCCTTAGCAAAATACTCAGTCTACAAGAGCTCTGCCACGGTCAGCACTGGGGATGTAGACGGCGGCCCCGCCTCTGGTCACGACCAGATCCCTCTTCATCACAACCAGTGAAGGTTGCACAACAGATGAGCCAGGGCATGGGATCTGATGGACTTACAACTAAATCCTGCTCCGCCTCCTGTGTCCTAGCTTCAAGAGTTTGAGTTCCCCCTTTACATGCTCAGTGTTTGCTTCTCATCTATAACCAGAGGGTGACATGGCTATCTCCAGAGCAGAGGTTTCTGAACTGGATACCACTTTCCCCTCAGGAGACATTTGGCAATGTCTGGAGATGCTTTTTGAGTATTGCAGTTGAGTTGGGGTTGCTACTGGTACCTGATGGGTGGAGCCTAGGGGTGCTACTCAACATTCTACAGCCCCCCTCACACACAACAAAGAATGCTCTGGCCCCAGTTGTCAACTGTGCTGAAATTGAAAAACACTTAAAGAAAAAACTTAAATGAGATTATCTTTATAAAAGTGACCTAAGAAGTAAAAATAAAGGTAGTCATCATTAGCATTCTCATCATCACATGAAGTGGGCAGGTAGACAGTGGTGGGTTTCTGCCCTGATTCCTCTCCTTCTCCAGCCTTCTCCTATGGCTGGTCATTCGCTAGGAGAGGAAGTGTGACTGCTGGCAGGCAGCACATCCCCTGCTCAGCACCTCCTATAAAGAGAGCCTGGGGCTGCAGGTTCTATGTACCAAGTTCTGGAATGCAGCTTCCAGGCAGCCGTATCTGGAATGATTCTTGGCTCTCTCTGCAGCAACTCAGCTGACCTAGGGAGACCCTCAGGCCAGTCAAGATGCTGCAATTCACCCCAGCCCCCAGATGGCCCTCTTCTCCAAGGACTCCCACCCACCTCTGAGATGACTTTGGTGGTGGGGTGGGGGTTGGCTCCTGGGCACAGCCCTCAGCCTCAGCCCTTTCCTGGAGCCTTAAAGTGGCTGTTTCCTTATGATCCTGTATGTGCTTGTTGTGTGTTCAGGCATCAAAGGGGGAGCCAGCTAGGGAGAAGGCGCCAAAGAGCGCCGTCCAGGCTTCCTGCAGGACTGCCATGCCGACGCTCTGGACTCAGCCTCCTGAAACTTCCTGGAAGTTCTTCCTGATGCCTGTCTGCAAGGAAGGCCAGGGGGAGAGACCCAGCTACACACCCTCGGACAAAAAACACAAACCAAACCAGGGTGCCCCTCCAACATGCATTTGAGCCCTCCCAGGGAGCCCAGTGTCCCCAGGCTGTCCTCAGCTGGATTCCAGCTGATTGCAGTTGAGGACTGCAGACCTCAGGGACAGCAGACCACACTCACAGCCCTCAAGTGCAGCATGGCTGCTTCTCATCTGTTTAGCCACAGTTGAGAAAAGTCTAGTTGCAAAACCTCCCCCCCCTCCACCACCCCTCCGCCCAGGCTGCAGATTTCGCCTTTGAAGTCATTCCTAACGATAGCACTGTAATCAGAACAAAGCCCGCTCTTCTCAGGCGGGATATATTTCCTCCTGTAGAACCACAACTGGGATTGCCAGTATAGAGCAAGCCGTCCTTCTCAGAATTTGCTTTCCTGGACTGTGATGGGTTGAACTTTTTTTTTTTTTCCACGAGAGAACCATAAACACAGAGATACCAAAGAGTTAATTCGCGGTTTTTTAAACCTTCCTTCCCAATGCCCGCTCTCATTCCTGCATAAAATCCTCATGTCCAGACATCAAATCAGTAAGCCCTGTTGCCTGTCAGAGAATACAATGTCAGGCCATTAGTATGTTAATAAGTCCGGAGGGCGACAGGTGGCCTACTAGACAGCTCAATTAAGCTGCTCATTAAACACACGCTAACGAACAGCCAGCCAGGGCCTGAGCAGCACCATTCTGTAATGACATGATGTCAGAGTGAACAAATGAGGAAAAATAACAAAAACATTACAGCAGGGACAGACGCCACTAATAAGGACCCCTCACACTACATCAGCCCGCAAATCAATGAGCACAGGGATCAAAAAACTCAACCCAACATTCTCAGGAGACTGAATGGAGCAAGATTTTTTTGGTCAGTACTTAAAAAAAAAAAAATCAACCCCCCTGCCCCAAACTGAAAATTATTGCAGAATATCCCAAATGAACCACTAAAAAAAAAAAAATCAAAAAGACAGCCAAAGTTTGACACAGAGCTAATAGCAAAGTCTGAGAAATTTGTGTTGTTGAGTTTGAATCAAAATCATTTTTTAATGGGATCATCATTTACATTTGATTGACATTTTTTTTTTTCCTAAACCCACACATTCGAATCATTTGTCTGTTCTACTCGGCCAGCATAAGCGTAGAACGGAATGTAAAAGAGCATGGAGCCAAGTTTCTTAGGTGAAGATTCTACTTGTTATCATTTGAAAAGAAGAGATTTCCAGAGGTTGCTAGAGGTTTCTCTCATTTTCAAGTAAGGGGCTTCCTGAATAATGAAAAATCAAATCGCCACCAGGCATGGCTCTGACAGTGGAAACACATATTGCTAAACTAATAGGCTGGTTTACCATTAGAAGGTCATGACCTTGGCTCTTATCTTTGTCAAGTTAGCAGCCGACACCTCCTCTGTGTGAAGACCTTCTTCAGGCCTCACGGAGGTACCGCTCCTCTCCAGGGCAGGGATGGTGAGCTGACGGCAGGCAGGAAACTCCTAACCAAAGCTGCCAGGTTTGCTTTTGTGAACGGGAGCAGAGATCTCGGAAGCAAAGTCTTTTCCCCGTTTGTGAGCTTCCTCTGCCCGCATCTACAGTCCCATTCTACAGTGGGCCAGCCAGGCTTGGACTTGTGTGTCTCTCAGTAGGTCGCTTTACCTCCCTGAATCTATTTAGCTCTCTTATTCATAAATGAAATTAGACTGGCAGGTCCTTAGTATAAGATAACTGCAAGATGCTCATGGAATCGGCCATTTGGTTGGAAAGACAAAGCTAGTATAGTACCTGAAGATAATCTGAATTCAAGAACAAAGTACCGGGTATTCCCTAGAGGTACACTAAGAATTAAAAAATGGAAGACACCAGTGGTTTGTAAGGCTCTCTGTCAATTCCCCCCACATCAGTTGGGCCTGATTATACTGAGATGATGCAGGGTTCTGCTGGCTTCTCAGACAAGAGCAGGACCAGGAAGTGGAAGGGTGGGAGTTATTCCAGGGTGATGCCTTTTTTTCACACACATACACTGCTATCAATAAAAATAAGCTAGAGTACACCCCAAATGTGGGTGTGCATGCTCAGTTGCTTCCGTCGTGTCCGACTCTTTGTGACCCTATGGTCTGTAGCCTGCCAGGCTCCTCTATCCATGGGATTTCCCAGGCAAGAACCCTGCAGTGGGTTGCCATGCCCTCCTCCAGGGGATCTTTCCAACCCAGGGATAGAACCTGAGTCTCCTGTGTCTCAAGCATTTTGAGTGGATTCTTTACCCACTGAGCCACCCAGGAAGCCCAACACCCCAAATATGTGTATTTAATTTACAAATAAGCATCTATTACTGTATTAGTATATTATTAACATATTAAAATATATAGCAGAACAAGATAATTTTGAATGATGAGATTTAAACAAACCCCAGTAGTCTAAACATTTTTTCTCTACATTTCAGAAGATCATATTGGGCAACTCCTGGGGATGCATACACCCCGGTAATGGAGACCACTCTTCCAGGTATGAGAAGGGAGGGGAAAGGATGTCAAAGAAAGAATTTGGAGGCTGCATGTGCGCGCGTGCATGTGTGTGTGTGTGTGTGTGTGTGAATTGTGTGGGAGTGATGGTGATCAGACCTCATGGGGAAGCAGCAAACAAGTAGGGAGGGGGATGTGTCAAAGCCTCAGGAGACAATGTGTATGAAGACAGAGATGTGGGGCTTGGTGAGTGATGCTGGGGAACACAGCCGTCCAGCTTTTTGTCTCAGTGCTGAGGTTGGTCCTTAGGCTGGGAGGTCTGAGAGCAATCCATCAGACATTTGCTGAGGTTCCCTCTTCGCTCAGGGAACTGTGGGGGATACATAAATGAGAATTTTTCATGCCTGCCCTCAGAGAGTTTACAATCAAGACATTCATTCAACTAATATTTATTCCAGAACTGCTCTTTGCCTATCTCTTCTCTAAGTACCAGGAGTAATAGCAGATGACCCAAGCTTGGTCCCAGCCCCTATGTGCTTATGGTCAGGTGGGAGAGACAGGGCTATCACCTAACTGACTCCATTTAAGTCAGACTGTGATGGATGTTGCTGCAGAGGTGGGACCATGACTTATAGCAACATGGGTGAGATTGTGGCAACTTCTGTCTGGGAGAATCATCTGGGTACCAATAGGAGCTCAGGCAAGTGCCATCACACAGAACTTTCTGCTGCAGTGGGAATGCTCTCTGTCTGAGCTGTCTGATGTGGTAGCCACATGTGGCTAGAGTTAATTGAGAAACTGAATTTTTAATTTTAATAAATTGACATTTAAACAGTCATACATGGCTTCTTGTTGTGTAGTCATTAAGTCGTGTCCAACTCTCTTGTGACTGTAGCCTGCCAGGCTCCTCTGTCCATGGAATTCTCCGGACAAGAATACTGGAGTGGGTTGCCATTTCTTCCTCCAGGGGATCTTCTTAACCCGGGGGCAGACCTGCACCTCCTGCGTGGCAGGCAGATTCTTTACCACCGAGCCACCAGGAGAGCCCCACACACGGCTGATGTGGACAGCACAGTGGCAGAAGGTCATGGGGTGAAATTATGCAGGTGAGTTTCATGTGGATGTACATCTTCCTTCTTAAAACTGGTATTTCCCCTTTGTGCAGGGTAGTGACAGCCGAGAAGTTGAGAAAATAGTTTTCCCACAGTAATGCTAAATCCCCAGTGATAGTTACAGGGCCATACACAGGGGCTGTGCTTACTGATGCTGGCATGGACATATTGATTGGGAAGAAATGCAGAAGTCTAAATTCAAACATCTTTCCCCCCTCTTCTCTTCTGATCTGGGTTCAAGTCTTACCTCCTCTGGCAGTACTATCAGGACTTCACATCGTCATCTTGGAAAGCATGGAGAGCTCTAAAAGCAGTACCAGCTTGTCCACCAGGGGGCAGTGCGTGCTCCTCAAGAGCACACAGATCAAGGTCTCTTGGACCTTTAAACTGCTTGTTTTCCAGAAAATGGAGAGAACTAAGTCCAACTTCAGGTCTTTTTTCCTCTCTTCTCTACTGTGTTGAAAGTGAGCCATGACCTACTCTTTGTGAGAGACCCAGGTTTGATCTCTGGGTCAGGAAGATCCCCTGGAGAATGGAATGGCTACCAATCCAGTATTCTTTCTTTTTTTTAGATTTTTTAAAAAAACATCCAAACATTTTGTATCAGAGTATAGTCATTAACAATGTTGTAACAGTTTCATGTGAACAGTGAAGGGACTCAGTCATACCTATACATGTATCCATTCTCTGCCAAGCCCCACTCCCATCCTGCCTGGCACATAACACTGGGTAGAGGTCCATGTCCTATACAGTAGGTTTCTGTTGATGATCCACTATAAATACAGCAGTGTGTACATGACATTCCCCAAGTCCCCGCTCCATATTTTAGCCTGGAGAATACCATGGACAGAGGAGCCTGGAGGGCTACAGCCCACGGGGTCTCAAAGAGTCAGACATGACTTAGTGACCAAATCACAACAACAACAATACCAATTCTATCTCAATAAAACTAGAGAAAAAGAAAATATGATTCTAAGAAAAATCATTCACAGAACAAATGAAAGTGCTTGGAAAGAGCTGAAATGAAAATGTCAAGGACAGTACTCAGAATGTATAGTGAAAATAAAAAGAAAATATAGCAGAGAAGAGATGAAATTGTAGGAGCACACCAGAATGTCTAACCCAAATTTGGAAAGCAGATGCAGAGACAAAGAGAGAAAATTTCCCAAAGAAATAATTCATGAAAACTCAGATATCAAGACCCTGAATTTCCCAATTATATTCAGCACCACATATGAACACTGATTCACCAAGACACATCATTGTGCAGTTTCATCACACTGAAATAGAAAATGCTGAGTGTTTCCAGGGAGGAAAAAAGAAAACACACTTTCTGCAAAGGGCCAAGAATCAGAATGGCATTGGACTTTGCAACAATAAGATGATAGAAGACAGTGGATAAATGCTTCAGAATCCTGAAGAAAAAATATTTCCAAAGGCAAAATTCTATACCCAGCAAAACTATTAATTAAATGTGAGGGTGTAATAAATATCTTTTCAGATATGCAAAACCTTACTGAAGAAGCTGGGCTTCCCTGGTGGCTCAGTGGTAAAGAGTCTGCCTGCCAATGCTGGAGAAGGAGGTTAAATTCCTGGTCAGGAAGATTCCCCAGAGAAGGAAATGGCAATCTACTCCAGCATTCTTGCCTGGGAAATCTCATGGACAGGGAAGCCTGGTGGGCTACAGTCCATGGGGTCACAAAAAGTTGGACACAACTTAGTGACTGAACAACAACAAATTGAAGGAGCTACTGGAGATATTTTTATTTAAAAAGAAGTAAAATTTTTTAAATTTTAAAAAGAAGAAGATGTGGGATCTGGGAAACAGGGACTCCTTCACAAAAGAGAGGTAAAGTTACCTCTAATACATAGTAGACAGAGTTGCTTAGTAGACAGAAAGGGTAACCAATCCAGAAGGTTCTTGAAGAAATTTCTTCAAAAAGATGGACTTAGTGTGTGAGCACATTGAAAGGAGGGAAGAGTTGAGGGATAAATTACTAAAACAGACCAAAAATATAAGGCAATGGTTAACTTCAGGCATAAGCATAAGTTGTTGAGGAACACAAAAACATAATACAGTTCCACTATTGACAGCATTTACAGAATTATAATAATGTAAAAGCTTAATATTAGTCTCCAAAATTTCAATGAAACTATAGAGGGAGAATGGAGAAAAGGCACCTGTGTGTGTGTATGTGAGTGTATGTGTATACATGTGCTTTATGTAAAAGAGTAAAGGACATCAGCCCCCTAAAACTGAAAAACCAAGAAATAGCAATACCCTGGTGGCTTAGATGGTGAAGAATCTGCCTGCAATGCAGGATACCTGGGTTCGATCCCTGGGTTGGGAAGATCCTTGGAGAAGGGAATGGCTACCCACTCCAGTATTCTTGCCTGGAGAATTTCATGAACAGAGGAGCCTGGTGGGCTACAGTTCACGGGGTTGTAAAGAGTTGGACATGACTGAACGACTTAACACTTCAACACATGTTACATAAGATGTAAACATCAAAAGAAACTGTAAATTGAAAATGATTGCCTAGGAGTAGGAATTGGCAGAGAAGAAATGAATCATTAAACGTATCTACTCAAAATATTTGGGGCCAGAACACATTAGCAGTTTTCTGTAGGTGCTGGGATTATAGTTGTGATTTTTTAAAATGCTTTTTTTTTCATGTATTCCAAATTTTCTGCAAAGAACCCATATTCCTTTTATTATTTATTTACTCAGTAATTTGACCGATACTGAATGATTCTATAAGCCTGCCTCTATTCTGGGTGCTGGAATACAATGACCAGTGACAAAGCTAGTCCTTCCTTTGGGGAGCTGTGGTGACAGTGAGCCTTGGGGACACAGCAGGTTTTCTGGAGAGCCTGAGTCTGAATGAGCACGCTGGTCCTGGGAGGGCATCACACCCACCTCCCTGCTGCGAGGAGCAGCCCTGGTGAGGCGCCTCCTGCATTTAACTCCCTGTGCTGCAGGGTTCCAGCTGTGTGACCTGAGGCAAGTCCCTTAGTCTCTCTGTGCCTTGGTTTCCTCATTTATAAAATAGGTAGAATGATAATCATACCTAGTTCTCAGGGGAATATTTGAGCTCTGCATGTGTGCATGCTCAGTCGTGTCTGTTTGTGACCCCATGGACTGTAACCCACCAGGCCCCTCTGTCCACGGAATTTTCCAGGCAGGAATACTGGAGTGGGTTGCCACTCCCTTCTCCAGGGATCTTCTTGACCCAGGGATTGAACCTGGGTCTCCTGCATTGCAGGTGGATTCTTTACCCATTAAGCCACAGAACATTTATGAGAAGAATACTTCTGTGGTTCCCCGGGCCATCATCTTAATCTTGGTATACCTTTGTGAGCCTCCTGTTAATGGAAGAATCTAGGCAAAGGATAGTTTGGATCACTTTATAATGATGGTAATGATTTTATGCAGATTAAGATGCTGGAAGTCTGGGATAAGGCAAGACAAAAGGGATAAGATAAGACAGAAGCCAGTGATCTGAAAGAGTAGTCTTCACATTTTGATTTTTCTAAAAAAGCTCACCAGTTTATTATTTAAAAAAAAATTTTTTTTTTTTCTTTTTACAGCTTGGTTACAGCTCAGAGTTTTATTTGGCAAACAAAGGATAGTATACCCTCGAGGCGTGAGGTCAGGCAGACCCCAAAGGAGAGGCCTCAATCTGTCTTGGCTTCCTCTTTTTATATGTTTTGTCTCCTCCACCGCCCTCTCCCTGACCCCGCCCCATTTGAAGTCTGCTCTATGCAAATTGGGCTAGCCAATTTGTTTGTTTCACCTGAGGTCCTCACTCTGGTCCGTGGATTTTCTTCTGTTCCATTTTTTTCAGACTTTTCCCTTTCTTTGCCTTTTAGCCACCACCATTCTGGACTCCTGTTTCCTATTCTAACTACCTAACATTCCCCCCTCAGGAGATGGGAGGCCCAGTTCTTTGGGAATAGGGGTGTCAAGGTCTCTCTGGCTACATCCTGATGAAGGGGCATTGGGCCTCCCCCTCTTGCTAGTCTCAAGCCTCAGTAAAAGATTTTTTGATGTGACCGATTTTTTAAAGTCCTTATTGAATTTGTTACAGCACTGCTTCTGTTTTATGTCTTGGTTTTCTGGCTGTGAGGTCTGTGGGATCCTAGCTCTCCAACCAGGAACTGAACTCCCACCTCCTGCGCTGGAAGGTGGAGCCTTAACCACCGACTGCTGAGGAAGTCCCTAGAGAGAGCCTTCAAGTTACTTGAACTTCACGTGAAACGTATTGAATATAACACCAGATGAGTCCCAGCACCTCTCCTGGGCTGGTCCCCTGGAGCAATCTGAGACAGCTCATGGATAGCTATACTCCGGGCAGAAACTTGGGACTTCAGGCTTGGTTTCCTGAGACAAGCTCTTGCATCTTGTCTCTGTTTCTCCTTTCAAAAGTGAATGTCATATGCTGTGTATCCTTCTCTGTCTGATATCACTCATATATGGAATCTAAAAAAATGATACAAATGAACTTATTTACAAAACAGAAGTAGACTGACGGATGTGGAAAACAACCTTCTGGTTATCAAAGTGGAAACTGAAAGTCACTCAGTCGTGTCCGACTCTGCGATGCCATGAATGTAGCCCTCCAGGCTCCTCTGTCCATGGGATTCTCCAGGCAAGAATATTGGAGCGGGTTGCCATGCCCTCCTCCAGGGATCTTCCCAACCCAGGGATGGAACCCATGTCTCCTGCACTGCAGGTGGATTCTTTACTGTTTGAGCCACCAGGGAAGCCCACAAAGTGGGATGTTTGGGGTTCAATTAGGAACTTGGGATTAACAGACACACACAAGTGTATGGAAAATAGGTCAACAGCCTGAAAAATAATAGACACACATATATATGCATGACAGAATCACTTTGCTGTACACTTGAAACACTGTAAATCAACTATGCTTCAATTTTTAAAAAAGAATGTCCCCTCTAAATGCTCACTGACAGATGAATGGGTAAAAAGATGTGGTGCACATATACAATGGAATATTGGTGGCGGTGGTTTAATCACTAAGTCGTGACCGACTCTTGCGACAGCATGGACTGTAGCCTGCCAGGCTCCTCTGTCCATGGGATTTCTGACAAAAACACTGGAGTGGGTTCCCATTTCTTTCTTCAGGGGAATCTTCCAGACCCAGGGGTTGAACCTGTGTCTCCTGCATTGGCAGGTGGATTCTTTACTGCCAAGCCACCTGGGACGCCAGGGAAGTGGGTGAGACCCGGCGGGGAAAACTCTGGACCCCTTTGCAGGCCCACAGAGAGGACTCTGGCTGCATGAAAGCACCTGCCTCCTTCTGAAAAAGGATTAGGTGCGACAAAGTGCTTGAGCCCTCAGCTCTTTTGAAAAGAAAGTCAGTCTTAAGTGTTAAGCTCGGATTCTGGGAAACCAGGCCCATGGCCTCCGCAGCTGCTCACAGCTCCCACGGGTGGATTTGCACTGGCCCTTGGGGTGGGGGTGGGGGCAGACCAGATGTTTTAAGGGGATTAGTGGCTGAAAGAAAAGTCCAGTCTTCCTGTGTGTCACCCACTGTTCAGGGGCAATTTTTCCATCTAGTGCCACCAGAATTGGAGGGAATGGAAAGCAATAGTTTGCAACTCCTGATTGCATCCAATACCCCAAGCACCAAGTGTCCTATCTGATTAACCCTCATGAAGACCACATTACCTCTGTTAACAGCTGAATTGTGTCCCCCAAATTCCTGGGTTGAAATCCTAACCCTCCAGGACCTCAGAATGTGACTGTATTTGGACATAGGGCCTTTAAAGATGTAATTAAGTTAAGATGAGGTCATTAGGGTGGGTCCCTAATCCACTGTGGCTGGTGTCCTTGCAGGGAAGGGAATTAGGACAAGGACGTACGCAGAAGTAAGACGACAGGACACGAGGAACAGGCAGGCGGCTATAAGCCAAGGCGAGAGGCCTCGGAAGAAGCCAGCCCTGCCGACACCTTCATTTTGGACTTCTAGCTTTCAGGACTGTGGGGCAATGAATTTCTGTGGTTTAAGTCATTCAGTTGGACAGATGATTCTAATGCATAGTGTAGTTTGAGAATCAGTTCAGTAGAGAAAGTGCTCACAGGGCATATCTCCTGATGGAGAACGATTTTCATATGTGAAGCATCATTTATATGAAGTCACTTGACAGCCCTGTCCCTCCTCCACGACTGGTATGGTCTGGAGTCTGTGAAGGGACATCAGGAACTCAAGAGGGCCTCTGCTGGCCTTCAGAGCCTCCTGCCAGAGTCAGGTTCATCTCATCACAGGGGCGGAGCCACCACAGGCCTGAGAATGGGTTCCCGGTGAGCGGGAACCCCCAGCTGGCTTGTGTGCTTGAGGGTGACATTGCAGATGACATTCCATTGCCTGCCAGCCCCTTCTCCCCCTGCCTCTGGCCGCCCACCTCTACCTGCACGGGTTCACATCCCTGCTGGAGTCAACCCTAGCTTTTAGCAGGATCTGTGCTGCCCACCTTCCAGGCAGCATATACATCTTCCTCGAAAACTGCTGTCCTCCCTTGGAGAACCTCAGTGGAAGTGCTGCATACCCTGGTCATGACCCTCCCAACGTGCCTCTGAATCATTAACAAAATTACCAGGTGGTAGGCCAAGCTCCGCAGATGGGCCTGGGCACATCTTCTTCCGCTCAGAGCTTGCAGTTGGCTAGTTACTTAGGATTTAGAAAATTATCTGTTGCTCAGGCCCTGACTCACTAAACCTCACAGCCTCATGGTAAAGGGGTTCTGCTCCACTGAAGTCCTTTAGATTGGAAAAGACCCTTTGGGTTCTAATTTTAACCCTGAGGGGTATTTTCTCAACAGTAAACGCTGTCCTACCTGTCTTATGGCATTGTAAGTAACTGTATTAGTGGCCCACGCCTTTGTAACAAAGCACCATAAAACTTAACTGCTTCACACAACGACAAACGCTTCTCACCTCGCAGTGCCAGTGGGCCAGGAATTCCGGAGCAGCTTAGCAGGATGGGTCGGGCTCAGAGTTTCTCACCTGATTGCAGCAAGATGTCAGCTGGGGCTGCAGAGTCGTCTGAAGACTAGACTGGGGCTCGAGGACCTGCTTCCAAGGGGGCCCCTCACATGCCTGGCAAATGATGCTGGGGGTTGGTGGAAAGTCTCAGTTCCTCCCTTTTGGGCTGCCCACAAGCTACCTGAGTGTCCTCGGAGTGTGGCCGCTGGCTCCGGCCAGAGATGGTGAAGGGAGAAACCTCAAGAACTTTTATGACCTGGCCTCAGATATCACACTGAACTATTCTGGATACACATTGGGGCTTCCCCAATGGCTCAGTGGTAAAGAACCCACTTACCAATGCAGGAGACACAGGTTCGATCCCTGGATCAGGACGATCCCCTGGAGAAGGAAATGGCACCTGGTCCAGTACTCCTGCCTGGAAAATCCTATGGACAGAGAAGCCTGGTGGGCTACAATCCATGGGGTCGCAAAGAGTTGGACAGACTGAGCGACTGAGCATACATGCACACACGTCAACCTGATTCATCTGGGAGGCCAACACAAGAGTGTGAACACTAAGCGGTGAGAGGCCCCGGCAGTGACCACACCACTGAGATGGGAGATGGGAGAATTTGCCATCAGCCAGTACAGACAGTCAAGTGATGATGGTGTGGCTGCCAAAGGCTGTGCTGGGTGGTGAATGCTTCTGGCCCAGCGGTGAAGAGCCTTACTTCCTCCAGTTGGCAATCAGCATTTGTGACTGTTTGCATCTGGGGAGAATCCAGGAGAGCAGTGGGTCTCTGACAGGAACAGCCAGACAGTGCAGAGAAGGCACAGTTTGTCCATCCTATATCCAGCTACCAGAAAAGAAATCCGTAACCACGTACCTGGCCCTGGCCCCAACTGGGTCAAATGCCCTGGTGTGTGCCATTCCTGCAAAATTTACGCCCATTTGCTCACCAAAAAACCTGCCTCTATGTTTCGCAGAGGGATGGGAAGCAAGGGACATTTTCTGTTAATTTCTACTTCTTTCCTTCTTGAATGTTTATGGAAACAGGCCAATGTCTCACATGTATCCTCATCCCCAGTTCAGTTCAGTTCAGTCACTCAGTCATGTCTGACTCTTTGTGACCCCATGGACTGCAGCATGCCAGGCCTCCCTGTCCATCACCAACTCCTGGAGTTTACCCAAACTCATGTCCAGTGAGTCGGTGATGCCATACAATCATCTCATCCTCTGTTGTCCCCTTCTCCTCCTGCCCTCAATCTTTCCCAGCATCAGGATCTTTTCAAATGAGTCAGCTCTTTGCATTGGATGGCCAAAGTATTGGAGTTTCAGCTTCAACATCAGTCCTGCTAATGAACACCCAGGAGTGATCCTCTTTAGGATGGAGTGTTTGGATATCCTTGCAGTCTAAGGGACTCTCAAGAGTCTTCTCCAACACCACAGTTCAAAAGCATCAATTCTTCGGCACTCAGCTTTCTTTATAGTCCAATTCTCAAATCCATATGTGACTACTGGAAAAACCATAGCCTTGACTAGACGGACCTTTGTTGGCAAAGTAATGTCTCTGCTTTTTAATACGCTTTCTAGGTTGGTCATCGGAGAAGGCAATGGCACCCTACTCCAGTACTCTTGCCTGGAGAATCCCATAGACAGAGGAGCCTGGTAGGCTGCAGTCCATGGGGTCGCTAAGAGTCGGACATGACTGAGTGACTTCACTTTCACCTTTCACTTTCATTCATTGGAGAAGGATATGGCAACCCACTCCAGTGTTCTTGCCTGGAGAATCCCAGGGACAGGGGAGCCTGGTGGGCTGCCGTCTATGGGGTCGCACAGAGTCAGACACGACTGAAACGACTTAGCAGCAGCAGCAGCAGCAGGTTGGTCATAACTTTACTTCCAAAGAATAATCGTCTTTTAATTTCATGGCTGCAATCACCATCTGCAGTGATTTTGGAGTCCAAAAAAATAAAGTCTGTTTCCACTGTTTCCCCATCTATTTGCCATGAAGTGATGGGACTGGATGCCATGATCTTTGTTTTCTGAATGTTGAACTTTAAGCCAACTTTTTCACTCTCCTCACTTTCACTTTCTGCCTTAAGGGTGGTATCATCTGCATATCTGAGGTTATTGATATTTCTCCTGGCAATCTTGATTCCAGCTTGTGCTTCATCCAGCCCAATGTTTCTCATGATGTACTATGCATATAAGTTAAATAAGCAGGGTGACAATATACAGCCTTGACATACTCCTTTTCCTATTTGGAACCAGTCTGTTGTTCCATGTCCAGTTCTAACTGTTGCTTCCTGACCTGCATATAGGTTTCTCAAGAGGCAGGTCAGGTGGTCTGGTATTCCCATATGTTGAAGAATTTTCCACAGTTTGTTGTGATCCACACAGTCAAAGGCTTTGGCATAGTCAATAAAGCAGAAATAGATGTTTTTCTGGAACTGTCTTGCTTTTTTGATGATCCAGCAGATGTTGGCAATTTGATCTCTGGTTCCTCTGCCTTTTCTAAAACAAGCTTGAACATCTGGGAGTTCACGGTTCACGTACTGCTGAAGCCTGGCTTGGAGAATTCTGAGCATTACTTTACTAGCGTGTGAGATGAGTGCAATTGTGTGATAGTTTGAACATTCTTTGGCATTGCCTTTCTTTGGGATTGGAATGAAAACTGACCTTTTCCAGTCCTGTGGCCACTGCTGAGTTTTCCAAATTTGCTGACATATTGAGTGCAGCACTTTCACAGCATCATCTTTTAAGATTTGATAGATCAGCTGGAATTCCATCACCTCCACTAGCTTTGTCCACAGTGATGCTCTCTAAGGCCCACTTGACTTCACATTCCAGGATGTCTGGCTCTAGGTGAGTGATCATACCATCATAATTATCTGGATCATGAAGATCTTTTTTGTACAGTTCTTCTGTGTATTCTTGCCACCTCTTTTTAATATCTTCTGCTTCTGTTAGGTTCATACCATTTCTGTCCTTTATCGAGCCCATCTTTGCATGAAATGGTCCCTTGTATCTCTAATTTTCTTGAAGAAATCTCTAGTCTTTCCCATTCTATTGTTTTCCTCTATTTCTTTGCATTGATTGCTGAGGAAGGCTTTCTTATCTCTCCTTGCTATTCTTTGGAACTCTGCATTCAAATGGGAATATCTCTCCTTTTCTCCTTTGCTTTTGGCTTCTCTTCTTTTCACAGCTATTTGTAAGGCCTCCTCAGACAGCCATTTTCCTTTTTTGCATTTTTTTTCCTTGGGGATGGTCTTGATCCCTGTCTCCTGTACAATGTCATGAACCTCCATCTATAGTTCATCAGGCACTCTGTCTTTCAGATCTAGTTCCTTAAATCTATTTCTCACTTCCACTGTATTATAAGGGATTTGATTTAGGTCATACCTGAATGGTCTAGTGGTTTTTCCCACTTTCTTCAATTTAAGTCTGAATTTGGCAATAAGGAGTTCATGATCTGAGCCACAGTCAGCTCCCGGTCTTTAATTATCCCCAAACATGCCAAATACTGCAAGGTTGCAGGCATAATCTGTTAGATTTAGAGATGAGCCCTAGTACTTCCTGCTCGCACTGAATTTTATGTCACACTCAAAAAAACTTGTTGAATTCCTAACTCTCAGTATCTCAGAAAGTGACCTTATTTGGAACTAGAGTCATTGCAGATGGAATTAGTTGAGCTGAGGTCATACTAGAGTAGGGTGGAATCTTAATCTAACTGGTGTCCTTATAAGAAGACAATCAAAAAGAAAAAAAAAAGAATAAAGCAACAGTGAAAAAAAGAAGACAACCAGGTGATGGCACAAAGACAGACACGGGGGAAGGGAGACCATGTGAAGACGGAGACAGAGCTTGGAGTGATGCAGCCATGGGCCAGGGAGTGTCTGAGTCTACTGGAAAAGGCAAGGAAGAATCCTACAGTAGAGACTTTTGAGGGACTATGACCCTGCGTGCATGCTCAGTCATGGCCAGCTCTTTGTGACCCCCATAGACTGTAGCCTGCCAGGTTTCTCTGCCCGTGGGGATTCTCCAGGCAAGAATACTGGATTGGGTTCCCATTCCCCTCTCCAGAGGATCTTCCCCACTCAGGGATTGAACCCAAGTCTCCTGCATTGCAGGCAGACTCTTTACCGTCTGAGCCACCAGGGAAGCCTCTACTGTGACCCTACCAATACCTTAATTCCAGATTTCTAGCCTCCAGAACTCTCAGATAATAGATTTTTTGTTGTTTTAACCTGCCCAGTTTGTGGCACTCTGTTACAAGATCTCTAGGAGACCAATACTCCACCATTACAGTAAAATTGCTCCTTTCCATTATTAATAAAATGAACTTGAGTTTCTTATGATGGTTAGCTTTTCTGCTATTGCTGCTCCTATGATTACTATCATTACTGCTATGATAAAACACTGATCAGACGAGATTGGGCATGTTCAGAGTGATATGAGTGTAGACAATAAGTTACTTATCAATCAGGGAAATGAAACAAATATTGCAGCCCCCAGAGTGGATTTTGACACTAGTAATGTAATATAACTGCTTAGGAGAAAGCATGCAAGACCTATACAGATAGAAAAGAGTTATGGGAACTTCCCTGGTGGTCCAGTGGCTAAGACTTTGTGTTCCCTAGGCAGCAGGCTCAGGTTCGATCCTTGGTCATAGGATTAGATACCACATGCAGCAACTAAGAGTTCGCCTGCAGGAACCGAGATAGGAGATCCCGAATGCCACAGTGAAGACCTGGCACAGCCAAATAAATAATAAACATAAAGAAAGCTGAGCACCGAAGAATGGATGCTTTTGAACTGTGGTGCTGGAGAAGACTCTTGAGAGTCCCTTGGACTGTAAGGAGATCCAACCAGTCCATCCTAAAGGAGACCAGTCCCAACTGTTCATTGGAAGGACTGATGCTGAAGCTGAAACTCCAATCCTTTGGCTACCTGATGCGAAGAGTTGACTCATTGGAAGAGACTCTGAGGCTGGGAAAGACTGAGGGCAGGAGGAGAAGGGGACGACAGAGGATGAGATGGTTAGATGGCATCACTGACGTGCTGGACATGAGTTTGGGGTAAACTCTGGGAGTTGGTGATGGACAGGGAGGCCTGGCGTGCTGCAGTCCATGGGGTGGCAAAGAGTCTGAGCGACGAACTGAACTGAAAAAAAAAAAACCAATTATGTGACATTTTGAGGAACTAAAACAACTGTGGAAACGGCCTCTTCCAAGGACGTGTGGCTATAGGCTAGGGAGCTGGCGGTTGCATCTGGCAGTCAAGAATTACAGAAAGAGCCTGGGAGGAGAACCTGGAGGCACCTTCACGGGAGGGAGGCCTGGTTTCCGGCCCAGCAGTGGCCCTGGGCCTGGCTAAGTTGCTCAGCCTTTCTCGTCTGCATCTCCTAAGCCACAAAATAGTGATAATGATTTATCCCTTGTGAGGCTGTTGTAAGGCTGACGTGAGACAGGGCCTGAGCTCCTTGCCACATACAGAGTAAGCCCTCAAATTATGTTGGCTGCTGCTGCCACTCACTAAAGCCACTAGATATTAGTCCCAGCAAACTTCAGTGGTCGTCCAGGATCTCAGTGCAAGACAGGACGCACGGCTGCCAGCCAAGCTCAGGCGTGAAGGGTGAAGGGTCGTGTACTCAGCATTGAGGTGTGGAAATGGACACCATCACTAACTAGCTCCTCCCCTCACTGACTTTGATCAGGACATTCAGTCCTTTTAAAGTCGAAATATGGAGAAAACAATCAAGGAGTGTAATGTCTAGCCTGTAGGATTATTTTGAAAATTTAACAAGAAATTATTATTAATTATTGCTCTGTCATGTCCTACTTTTTGTGACCTCATGGACTGTAGCCTGCCAGGATCCATGGGATTATTCTGCAAGAATACTGGAGTGGGTTGCTATTTCCTACTCTGGAATAAAATAAAGGCCCTGGAAATAATTTTTGAGTATAAACAATAAACTTGTGGCATTAACTATATGTGTAATATGTAATTAAAATATATATTATGTATGTATACATAATATATATGTATATTTATAATATATATATATTTATACATGTATTTATATAAACTGTATATATTTACACAAATATAATATATACTATTATTTAATATATGTATATTGAATATTAATATATGTGTATACACATGTGTTTGACACATATAGAGGCTTATATTGTAACAATAAATTGTAAAATTGTGTTATGTTAATTGGATCAATGGTAACATAATAAGTTAGAATCTGATTAATTAAAAATGCAAAATAGATTAAGTATGGCAGCCAAAATAAAAGAACTTTATGATCGATGACTTCATTTTCATGGAGTGAAAGATACTTTTTTTTTTAATGTAAGGAGCACTGTGTTATCAACCAGGAGATTTTTACCCCTAATATACATTTGACAATACCTGAGAACATCTTTGGTTGTCACACCTTGGGGAGGAAATGCTACTGGCATCTATGGGCAGAGGCCAGGGGTGCTGCAAAATGTTGCCACACAAGGACACCCCGAAGCCAAGGATGAGCTGCGTTGTGCATTCTCATCGCGTCTGACTCTTTGCAGCCACATGGACTGTAGCCCACCAGATTCCTCTGTCTATGGAATTTTCCCGGCAAGAATACTGGAGTGCGGTGCCATTTCCTACTCCAGGGGATCGTCCCACACCTCGTGCATCTCCTGCCCTGGCAGACGTATTCTTTACCACTGTGCCACCTGGGAAGCCCACACCAAGAATGACCAGGACCAAATGTCAGTGTCAGTCCAGGACCAGGATTGAGACACTGGCTGTAGAGACTAACCCAGCTCTCACAATGGGCCCAGAAACTGGAGTCAGAGTTGCACTCATTTGTGTGTGTGTGGCAGGGCTTGATGTAAGTGTGTGGGAAAAGTTAGTGGAATATGGACAGGCTTCATATACAGTAGCAAGATTCGAGGTTAGAAACTGCTGGAAGCAGTTGGGAAAGTAAACTAAGATCTGAGTTCAGAACTGCCACCTCTGTGTCCTTGGAGAGTTGGAAGATTCTCAGCAGATGAGTTCCCCCAAAGAACTCCTCTAGCTTTCTAAAGGAAGAAACTGTGAGTGACTTCAGACCTTTGGATGAAGTCAGACAGACAGACCTTTGGGCTGTTGAATGAATTCTGTTGTCATGACTTCAGAACACCAGAGGGCACTCAGAGAGGACGAGGTGGCCGGGCGGACCACCAAGGTGCTCTGGTGTTTGTCTTTAGATGGTGCATCCCAGGGCTGGGGGAGAAGCTAGAGATTCCGCCCTGCCCTTTCATCTCAGCTGCTTCCCTTACCAACATGGGGTCCTCCCATACTTCTGCCCAATTTGGTTCATCAAACCTTCCGGAATGAATGAATTTAGTTGCTCAGTTGTGTCTGACTCTTTGCAACCCCATGGATTGTAGCCTGCCAGGCCCCTCTGTCCATGGAATTCTCCAGGCAAGAATACTGGAGTGGATTGCCATTCCCTTCTCCAGGGGATCTTCTCAACTTAGGGATTGAAACTGGGTCTCCTGCATTACAGGCAGATTCTTTACCGATTGAACCACCAGGACATCAAAGCTAAACAAGGCTCTGCCGCAGAGAAATCTCCTGGCTGAGGGGCTGAATCTTGGTCACCTTCATGTTCTCAGCACTTTGGTGCTGGAGAAAGAGACTTTAATTTAAAAAGAAGCCTTGGGGAGTGATGCTACAATGATCGATCTCTCAAGGCAAGGCTTAGGTTATTTCCTTTGGCAGTGAGATGATGGTACAATAATGGAAAGATAGTTGACTGCAATTCATGTTCTAAGAAGGCTCAGTTTTTCCCTAACTGCTTATTTCTATGGGACCCTCAGGACTCAGAGGTTCATCTGTAGACTTGAATGGATGTGTGTATTAATTCCCCAGAGTTGCTGTAACAAAGCACCACACACTGGGTAGCTTAAACAGCAGAAACGTATTCTCTCACAGTTCTGGAGGCTGGAAGTCCAAGATCAAGGTGTCGGCAGGGCTGGTTCCTTCCGAGCCTGTGAGGTACTCATTGTCCCCAGCCTCTCCTCTAGCTTCAGGTGGTTTGCTAGCTGCCTTTGGTGTCCCATGGCTTGTAGGAGCATCACCTTGGTCTCTGCCTTCATCTTCAGATGATATCTCTCTGTGTGCCTGTTTGTCCAGCACCCAAATTTCCCCTTTTTATAAGGACACCAGTCACGCTGAATCTCATCTTAACTTGATCATCTACAGAGACCCTATTTCCAAGTAAGATCACGTTCCCGGGTGCTGGGGGTTAGACTTTGGCATTTTTTGGAGGTATGTAATTCAATCCATAACAGATGGCTTCAAAGACTCGCCTGGTTTCCTGCCATTATGGCTATGGAGTCCCGAGCCTAGGACAGATTCCATGCAGTGCTATCTGTGTGTCCAGAGAATGCTTCCCAGGAGGAAGGTCTAGTGGTTTCAGGCAGGGAAACCCAATTCCAGCTCAGCGGCCACTGGAATCTTCAAGTTGATTGGTGACAATACTTCCTAAGGGGTTGTTACCACTGTTTATTGCCACCTTCAGTGTTTCAGAATCACTTTGGTACCAGTTGGAATGAATGGAAAACGTGTTAAACTTAAAAAGCAAAGCACACAATGCTATCGTATTGCACAAGCAAGCGTGCAGCGGGCCAGGGGCAACTACTGTTTCAAGATGATTGAAGAATTTGATCCAAGGACTAGCTGCAAAACTGCCTGCTTTGAAAGGCACCTCACAGATGGGTTTCATCATTGAGAAATGCATTTGTTCTTTGTTGGTGTGTGAAAAATAACGTGATTCAAAGCTTAGGGTTGGATGTCTTTCTGAAAGTGGTTGCCTTCTATCATGCACACATACTAATATGTTTTTGCAGGAATGACATGCAGGTGGAAAGGTGGGGATCTTACTGCAGTCTTTAGGAAGGAGTGCACATCCATCAAAAAAATAAAAAATAAAAATTACAGCATTTGTAAGCAGACACCACAAAAGGAAAACAATAGCCAAATAGAGCATCTTGGAAGCCTTGCTTTGTGTTTTGAAAACTAGCTACAGAGAATCAAAGGTGTGGCATACTCTTGATGCTGAGAGCATCACAGAGGCTAGAAAGCCATAGGCTTGACGAATTTTCAGGTTCTGAGACATTCAGTATGGAGCAACCTTTTTAAAAAAAAATTGATTAATTCATTTATTTAGTGAGTTATTTATTTTGGGGGCCCTTCTGTGTCTTCGTTGCCACACGGGCTTTTCTCTAGTTGCAGGGACTGAGGGCTACTCTCCAGTTGTGAAGCACAGGCTCTAGGGTGCACGAGCTTCAGTAGTTACACACGTGGGCTCAGCAGTTGCAGCTCCCGGCTCTAGAGCACAGGCTCAGTAGTTATGGTGCATGGGCTTAGCTGCTCCACGGCATGTGGGGTCTTCCCTGGGCAGGGATTAAACCCATGTCTCCTGCCTTGGCAGGTGGGCTCTTTACCACTGAGCCTCCAGGGAAGCCCAGAGCAAGCTTTTATTGTAATTAGTTATTCCACACTCACCATTTTCCAAAGCCTGAAGTACATGACCAGCTTCACACAATATTTCAGTGTCTCCATCAGCCAGTGGGACCATAAAGTAAACTGAGCGCTGAAGACTTGATGCTTTTGAACTGTGGTGCTGGAGAAGACTCTTGAGAGTCCCTTGGACTGCAAGGAGATCCAACCAGTCCATCCTAAAGGAAATCAGTCCTGAATATTCATTGGAAGGACTGATGCTGAAGCTGAAACTCCAATACTTTGACCATCTGATGTGAAGAGCTGACTCCTTAGAAAAGACCTTGATGCTTGGAAAGATTGAAGGTAGGAGGAGAAGGGGACAACAGAGGATGAGATGGTTGGATGGCATCATCGACGCAGACATGAGTTTGAGCAAGCTCTGGGAGTTGGTGATGGACTGGGAGGCCTGGTGTCCTGCAGTCCATGGAGTCACAAAGAGTTGGATATGACTGAGTGACTGAATTGAACTGAACTGATCATCCAGTGAAAACAAATGATTTACTTTAGAAAGGAAGAAGTAAACTTGTCCAAGAATCACACAATTAGGACTTCCTACTGATACCTGGAAAGTGGGACATTTTCCAAAGCCCAGTGACTCTTAATCCCATCCTGTTTGGCTGGTTTTAGATCCCAAGACATCACACGGCTTTTCAGTGTTCCCAGGATTACTAACTTTTTCATAGAACTAAAAGGAAACCTGTGTGATGTTTCCTCTCTTGAAGCACCTACATACAAGAAGGCTCTGTGGGTTTTTCTGGGATGGGAAACACATGGGTTCCGGTTTTTGAACACCTTCCTTCGATCTACACAAGTTCCTGAAACCACAGTTTGAGCCTGAATGTGTTCACAGGGGGCCTCGCCTGAATCCCTGTCAGCTCCAAGACACAGGACTCACTGGGTTACTGACTCACAGTGGATAAGAGCTGAAAGGGTGCTGGTGACTCAGTTACCCAGAGCAGAGGTCCTCCAAAGCCAGCGAGCAGGGGAATGACTGGCAGGGCTATGAAGCAGACTGCTGGGCCTCGCTCTGGACTTTCCATTTCCACAGGACTTGGGCGGGTCCGAGATTTTGCTTCTAGAACAAGTCCCCAGATGATGCTGCTCTGCTGCCTGGGGACCACACTTGGTTCCCAGTAACAAAGAGCCCAGGGAAGGGTGCTGGTCTAATGCCTCCTAAGGATCTCCCACCAAAGGTCGCACCAGAGTCACCAAGCCCACTCTAAGACTGCCGGCTCAGGTTTCACATTCTTGCCTGGGAGCCAGGCTAGTGTGAGGGATGCCGGAAAATGACACAGTGACAGGCTACCTTACCTGGATGACTTAAAAACAGCCACACTCACCGATGGTTAATTGCCATCTGGCTCAACATCTGATTCAGTCAGCTCAGTTCAGTCTCTCAGTCGTGTCCGACTTTGTGACCCCACGGACTACAGCACACCAAGCTTCCCTGTCTTTCACTATGTCCCAGAGTTTACTCAAACTCATGTCCATTGGGTCAATATGCCATCCAACCATCTCATCCTCAGTCGTCCCCTTCTTCTCCTGCCTTAAATCTTTCCCAGCATCAGGGTCTTTACCAATGAGTCAGTTCTTCACATCAGGTGGCCAAACTGTTGGAGTTCCAGCTTCACCATCAGTTCTTCCAATGAATATTTAGGACTGATTTCCTTTAGGATGGACTGGCTGGATCTTCTTGCAGGCCAACGGACTCTCAAGACTCTTCTCCAACACCACAGTTCAAAAGCATCAATTCTTTGGTGCTCAACTTTCTTTATAGTCCAACTCTCACACCCATACATGACCACTGGAAAAACCATAGCTTTGACTAGACAGACCTTTGTTGGCAAAGGAACATCTCTGCTTTTAATATGCCGTCTAGGTTGATGATAGCTTTTCTTCCAAGGAACAAGTGTCTTTTAATTTCATGGCTGAAGTCACCATCTGCAGTGATTTTGGAGCCCCAAAAAATAATGTCTGTCACTATTTCCACTGTTTCCCCATCTATTTGCCATGAAGTGATGCCCATATGCCATGATCTTAGTTTTCAGCATCTGATTAGGAGAGTGTAATAGAGACAGACCCTCCGAGGGAGCCATGACTATCAGAGGTCATCAGAGGGTAGGATATAAGGTAGGATGTCTGTGGCCAAGTCAGGTCACCTGCTACAGGGAGAGGAGTCCTCTAACTTCTCCTTGAAAATGGGGTTTCACATACTGTTTGAGCAGCAGATTACTTAAAGACATGCAAAACATGGAGACAGAGCTTCTCTGGTTGAAGTGGGAAGAGGGTGAGTGAGGACCCTAGAGGCAGGAGAAGGTTACAAGAAAGGCACCCCACCTCTCCCAGCAACTTGGCATTGCCCTTCTCTCCATCCGCCAAGGCTGAGCCTTGCAGTACCCTTAGGGACCACCCGAATTCCTCAGAACACAGTTTGGAAACCACTTAGTGGCTCTTTTCCTTCTCCTTCATCCATGCATCTTCCAAAGACTTTCCAAGCTTGGAGGGGTATTCGAGGTGCTATGAGACATGAAAATGCCCACATCATCCTTTCCGTCTTCAGTAGAGCAGAGGCTGTCTATCTAGAAAAGGCTGGATCAGAGCTTTGTTGGAGAATTGCTGAACAATGCAATGAAATGAGTATGTCTGGGGGTGGGCAACAGCAGGAAGTAGTTGTTCTGTGTGGGTTTGAGGAACAGCAGCTCTCTCAGAGATGGAGACGCTTAACCAGAGAGGAGTAACTCTGGGCCCTGGAAGAAACCTACATGAGTGAGTGTGTACGTGTGCACACACAGGGGAGGGGCGACCTTTCAGACCACCGACTTCTGCACGTAGCAGACCCACAGGAGTAAGGCTGGGAGTGCTCTCTTGGCCTGCTCATGAGACCACCCCCTCTGCTACATTATAAGGAGGTGGGAGAGCTTCACAGTTGAGAGTAGAGACTCCAGGCTGCACTAACCAAGTTCAAACCCCGGCTCCACTCTTTCTGCCTGGGTGAATTTGGACAAGTTCCTCAGCATCTCTGACCTCATCTGTTCACCTGTGAAAATAAGATTGACCGTGTTGACAGCGCTGGCTTCATGGGTTTATTGAGAAGATTTGATGAACTAATATGTTTCAAGTACTTTGAAAAGACCTTAGTGTGTGACAAGGACTATTATAAATATTTGATATTTTTATTTTATTACAAAAGGTTTTTTATACTTACACATAAAACTCTCAATAAATACATTATTTTTATTTTTAGGGCGTGGGGCAGGGAAAGCATTGGAAGCTGGCTTCTTAGAGGTCTGAATGTAACTTTTCGCAAAACTTAAAAATCTTTTGTAATGGCAGGTGGCACCTTCAAGGCCAGATGTGAGCACTGCTAGATGGTATAAGAGCCGGGTAGCTCTGAAGAGAAGCAGACAGGGTTAGGGCCCAAGACTGATCCCTGATCTCTAGTTTTCTGCTCTCTCCACTTCTTTCACCAATTCAAGAATTGGTGCTTGAGGTGGGGACCTCCGGGAAGGCGGTGCTGGAGGGGGCGGCAGCAGGCAGCCCTGCCTGGCTGGGTGCTGGGAGTCCTCACTCAGTCCCCAACCTCAGGACTGACCTGGCCATCATGGGCTCCATGGAGGATGTGGAGAGTGCGGAGCTCCTGGGTGGGCCGCAGCTTGGTCCTGAGCATTCAGATGACACAGGGGTGGCAATGCTTGTAAATTCAAGCAATCAGAGGAGAGAGTTCTGGAAGTTTCCAGCCCAAGCTAGAAACCACTGTGGCTTCTGGCTGAGACCTGGGTGGTGGGGTGATTTGGGGATGGCAGCCTGCCTGTCCCATGGAGTGTTATATGCATGAATGGGTGGTGGGGTGAGGGACTCAGGGCTGGACCAGCGTCCTCGTGGACCTGATGTGAAATTTTTGTCCAATAACAAAGCTTTTGAATGGTTTGCTGGGATTATTTCTGTATTGAAAGTTTCTAATTACACTTAAAAAAAAAAACTGAAAATAAAGTTTAAAAAACAAAGTTGTTCTTCAGTCACTCAGTCGTGTCCAATTCTTTGCAACCCCATGGACTGCAGCACACCAGGCTTCCCTGTCCTTCACTATCTCTAGGAGTTTGCTCAAACTCATGTCCATTGAGTCGATGATGCCATCCAGCCATCTCACCCTCTTTTGCCCCCTTCTTCTCCTGCCCTCAATCTTTCCCAGCATCAGGATCTTTTCCAATGAGTCAGAAAAGAATTAGTGCTAAAACTGAGGGTCAAGTGGGAGACGAGGAGGCTGCCTTCAGAAGCTCTGGTCACTAGGACAGCAGAGCCAGTGTCAGGGCTGCCTAATGCGCGCATGCGATGGGCTCGGGGCTGTGCCCAGGGCTTCAGCTGTGTCTGCCCCAAGCTAGCCTTCCCAGGAGACCAGAAACAAAGGCTCACAGGCCAGTAGTCTACCAAGGATAAGCTCCCAAGGGAAATGGGTAAGGAGGTGAGAAAGCAGGACAAGGCAGGAGAGGAAACCAAGCAAGGATATGATCTCACGCAAGACTGTTCAGAGGCTGCTTCCACCTGATCTTATAGGGGGCTGCAGGGTGTCAGTTACACCTCAGAGTTGTCCCCAGTGGAGGCAGGGAAGCTGAGCCTTGCTTAATCACACATCATCAGTGAGAGGATAAAAGCCAAAGTGTCAATCGTTCAGTCGTGTCCAACTCTTTTGCAACCCTATGGACTGCAGCCCACCAGGCTCCTCTGTCCATGGAGTTTTCCAGGCAAGAATACTGGAGTGGATTCTCTAAGGAGCTTCCTGACCCAGGGATCGAACCCAGGTCTCCTGCACTGCAGGCAGTTTCTTTACTATCTGAGCCGGCAGGGAAGCCCAAGAGCCACCTTAGGGGAATGGCAATTCCCAGACACTTCAGCACTACAGTTTTGAGCAAAGTGGACCTCCAGTAGCCACAGGAGGCCACAGGCACTGGCTGTGGGAAGCAACACAATCTTTAGGGGGAAGAGTGGGAAAATGAGAAAAAAGGGTCCAAGGAGATCCCAGAGGGGAAGGGCTCAAATAGCCCAGTCCTTCTGAGGCGGTGGGACTTTGCCCCAGAAGATAAGAACTAGACATCATGATGTTGGCCTCCATCAACACTCTGTCAAGTGCCAGCTGATGCCAAGTGGTACCTGGTTGTCTCTTGAGTTAGATTCGACTCCTCCTTCTCCATTTACTCCCCATGTGAGCCTGGTCATCTCTCTGACCTTATTTTCCATGTCTGTCAAGTTGAGATCATAATAGAGCACGTGACAACTCTCACTATGAGGATGCGATGTAGACACAGTGTGCCAGGTTAGGCACAGTGAGAGAGGGGCTGGCCAGAGGACAGACAGGGGCTGACAGAATGAACAGGACACTAGCTCAGGGAAGTCAAGTCCAGGCAGGGAGGCTTAGGCACCAAACGCAGAAGGGGGAAAGGCTTTTGGGCCCACAGGTGGGAGATGAGGCAGTTAGCATCAAGAGTCCTGGGAGAAAAAACCCAGATGGTTGGGTCCAGGCTCTTGGCTCTTGGGCCCATTTCATTTTGGTTGCTGGGTCGACCCCACTTCCCTTTTAAAACAACATCTTCATGCTTTTTCCCAAAAGTATTCTATTAATTTATTTTGTAAATGTTTTGATCATTGAATTAAAAGGAAGTAACATAACACTGAAAATATTTTGGTAATGAAAACTCACAAATAAATATCACATGTCAGCTAAATGTCAAATGAAAAACATCTTTATTGAGATGTTTAATTTGCACACCATAAAATTCCTGCATTTAAAGTAGACAAGTCAATGGTTTTAGTATATTGGCAGAGTTGGATAACCATCACTTCAAACTTGCTCAGTTGCTCAGTCATGTCCAACTCTTTGTGACCCTATGACCTGCAGCACGTTAGGCTTCCCTGTCCTTCATTATCTCCAGGACTTTGCTCAAATTCACATCCATTGAGTTGGTGATGCTATCCAACCATCTCATCCTCTATTGCCCACTTCTCCTCCTGCCTTCAATCCTTTACCAGCATCCGGGTAAAGGATTACTCATCAGAGAGTCAGCTCTTCGCATTCGGTGGCCAAAGTATTGGAGCTTCAGCTTCAGCTTCAGCATCAATCCTTCCAATGAATATTCAGGGTTGATTTCCTTTAAGATTGATTGGCTTGATCTCCTTGCAGTTCAAGGGACTTTCAAGTGTCTTCTCCAACACCACAGTTCGAAAGCATCAGTTCTTTGGTGCTCAGCCTTCTTTATGCTCCAACTCTCACATCCATACATGACTACTGGAGAAACCATAGCTTTGACTAGACAGACCTTTGTTGGCAAAGTAATGTCTCTGCTTGCCGCTTCAAACTAAGTTTAGAATATTCCCCCTAAAGAAATCCCGTGGCAGTCACTTCCCATTCCTCTTTCCCACTAACACCTGGCAAGCACTAATCTATTTTCTTTTTTATAGCTTTGCCTGTTCTGGACATCTCATATAAATGGAATCATACAATGTGTTGTCTGTTGTGACTAGCTTCTTACACTTGATGTGTGTGTGCTCAGTCATGTCTGACTCTGTGGCCCACCAGTCTCCTCTGTCCATGGAATTTTCCAAGCAAGAACACTGGAGTGAGTCACCACTTCCTGTCCCATTCTTATACTTAGCATAATGTGTCAGTAATGCCTAACTCGGCTCCCGCTTTCAAGGTTCTCCCATGTTGCAGTATGTATCAGTACCATATTCTTTTTTATTGCTGAATAATATTCTTCTGTATGTATTGTATATGTTACTTTTATTTATCCATTCTTTAGTTGATGGATATTTGGGTTGTTTCCACTTTTTAGCTAATATGAACAATGTTGCCAGGAACATTCATAGATATGTTTTGTTTGGATGTAAATTTTCATTTCTTTTAGGTATATACCAAGGAGTGGAGTTATTGGATCATAGAGACAATTGTTTTTAAGCTTTTCAGGAACTGTCAAACTTCTTTCCAAAGCAACTTCATCATTTTACATTCTCACCTGCAGTGTAGAAAGGTTCCAGTCCCTCCAAATACTCACGAACACTTGTATTTAGATATCTTTTTTATTCTAAACGATTCTAGTAGGTGCAAGGCAGTACCTCACTGTGGTTTTGGTTTGCGTTTCCTTCATGGATAATAATCATAAGCATCCTTTTGTGTGCTTATTGGCCATTTGTACATGTTCTCTGAAGCAATATCTATTCAAATCCTTTGTCCACTTTTAATTGGATTGTCTTCTTATTATTGAGTTATAAATCCTCAAACTACTGCACTACTCATCTCACACGCTAGTAAAGCTCAAAATTCTCCAAGCCAGGCTTCAGCAATACATGAAGCGTGAACTCCCAGATGTTCAAGCTGGTTTTAGAAAAGGCAGAGAAACCAGAGATCAAATTGCCAACATCCGCTGGATCATCAAAAAAGCAAGACAGTTCCAGAAAAACATCTACTTCTGCTTAATTGACTACGCCAAAGTCTTTGACTGTGTGGATCACAACAAACTGTGGAAAATTCTTCAACATATGGGAATACCACACCACCTGACCTGCCTCTTGAGAAACCTATATGCAGGTCAGGAAGCAACAGTTAGAACTGGACATGGAACAACAGACTGGTTCCAAATAGGAAAAGGAGTATGTCAAGGCTGTATATTGTCACCCTGCTTATTTAACTATATGCATAGTACATCGTGAGAAACGCTGGGCTGGATGAAGCACAAGCTGAAATCAAGATTGCTGAGAGAAATATCAATAACTTCAGATATGCAGATGGCACCACCCTTATGGCAGAAAGTGAAGAACTAAAGAGCCTCTTGATGAAAGAGGAGACTGAAAAAGGTGGCTTAAAGCTCAGCATTCAGAAAACTAAGATCATGGCATCCGGTCCCATCACTTCATGGCAAATAAATGGGGAAACAGTGGCTGACTTTATTCTTCTGGGCTCCAAAATCACTGCAGATGGTGATTGCAGCCATGAAATTAAAAGATGCTTACTCCTAAGGCCAACCTAGACAGCATATTCAAAAGCAGAGACATTATTTTGCCAACAAAGGTCCGTCTAGTCAAGGCTATGGCTTTTCCAGTAGTCATGTATGGATATGAGAGTTGAACTATAAAGAAAGCTGAGCGCCAAAGAATGGATGACTTTTGAGCTGTGGTGTTGGGGAAGACTCTTGAGAGTCCCTTGGATTGCAAGGAGATCCAACCAGTCCATCCTAAAGGAAATCAGTCTTGATATTCATTGGAAGGACTGATGCTGAAGCTGAAACTCCAATGCTTTGGCTGCCTGATGTGAAGAACTGACTCATTTGAAAAGACCCTGATGCTGGGAAAGATTGAGGGTGGGAGGAGAAGGGGACAACAGAGGATGAGATGGTTGGATGACATCATCGACTCGATGGACGTGAGTTTGGATAAACTCTGGGAATTGGTGATGGACAGGGAGGCCTGGTGTGCTGCAGTCCATGGGGTCGCAAAGAGTCAGATACGACTAAGCGACTGAACTGAACTGAAGAGTTCTTTATGCCTTCTGGATACTTCCCTTCTCAGATAAATGATTTGCAAATATTCTCTCCCAATCTGGAGGCTGTCTCTTCACTTTCTTGAAGGCAACATATGTCACACAAAAGTTTTAAATTTTGATGTAGTCCAACATGTCTATTTTTTCCTTCTGTTGTTTGTGCTTTTGGTGTCATGTTTAAGAAGTCATTGTCTAATCCGAGGCCACAAGGATTTACCCCTGTATTTTCTTCTAAGAGTTCTCTATTTTATCTCATATTTAGGTTGATAAATCCATTTTGAATTGAGTGTTATGTATGGTGTGAGGTGGGGTCCAGCTTCATTCTTTTGTACGTAGAAGTCCATTGTTGTTGCATGTAGGTGTGCTCATTGATTCAGTGGTTTATACATGTTCTTTTCACCAGTGAAAGCCTTGTTTTTATTGTGGTAGAAAACATGACATTGGAAGCAAAACTCTTGAATGTATGTCCTTTCCATTTCACAAAAGAAAATTAGTGAAGTTGAAAATATTCACCATTTGGCATTTACCTTTGGAGACCTCTCCCCTTTGTTATTTATTACTTATTTTTGTCCAAAGGTGTTTGAAGCATCTCCCTTATTAGTATCTCTAGGGTTGGTGTAACCAGATAAAGAAGTAGCACAAAGCTACAAAAATAGCAGAAAATAAAAAAACAATTGAGAATCAATTTTCTTTATCTATACAACTATCCACCTGAGAGACCAGTGTTCCTGGGTGATTTGGCTTCCTGTAGGGATAACTCTGAGCTTCCCAGGTGGCTCAGTGGTAAAGAATTCACCTGCCAAGTATCAATCTCTGGGCTGGGAAGAAAAGAAACAGCAACCCACTGCTATATTCTTGCCTGGTAAATCCCATAGGCAGAGGGACCTGGTGGGCTACAGTCCATGGGGTCACAAAGAGTCCGACACGACTTAGCGACTGAACAACAACAGAACAAGGAGCAGCTTTTGCTCACAAGAGCTTTCTGACCCAGACAACTTGTCACCTGGGGCTGGATTCCCTTGGAACCTATTTATCTTTTCATTTTGCCTTTCCAGTTGAGTCCAGAGATTCAGATTGAAATGCACGTTATCAAACTTTGATCTGGACTTGGCAGAACAGAGAATTCCCTGCGTGCCTGAATTTGTTAGAAATTATAAGTTCATCTGTGTGAAACCAAGGCCTCCAAATTAAAGTGGCTTGAAAAAGACCTGAGATTACCTCTCTCTCATGTGTCCAGAGGTGGTGGGATGTCTCTGTTTTCTTGGTCATGGGGGGCTGCTTTGCCTCCTTATCACAAATTCATAGAGCGTGAGGCATTCAGCCATTTCATCTGCATTCCAGTCAGCAGGAAATAAAGGAGAGCAAAGAAGGGAATTTCCCTTCCTTTAAGGACTCTTTCTGGAAGTTGTACACCATTTCTACCTTCAGCCTTAGCTGGAACTTAGTCACAAGATCACACTTGGCTGTGAGCAATTCTGTTAAATATGGTGGTGTTTTTCCAGGTTGATATGTACCCAGCTATGAATTGCTATCTCCATTGCAAAGGGAGGGTTTCCCTGGTGGCTCAGACAGTAAAGTGTCTGCCTGCTATGTGGGAGACCCAGGTTTGATCCCTGGGTTGGGACGATCCCCTGGAGAAGGAAATGGCAACCGACTCTAGTACTATTGCCTGGAAAATTCCATGCATGGAGGAGCCTGGTAGACTACAGTTCATGGGGTCGCAGAGTCGGACACAACTGAATGACTTCACTTTTTTTCACTCGAAAAGGGACCAGAATAGAAGGGACGTTGCAGGGTGTCTAGACTTCTCTATCAGAACCCAAGGGAAATCTTTCCCAAGACTCAAGGAATCTGCTCCCAATTGCAATTCTACAAATGATATGCCAGCCCTGCTGGGGAGCTGGCTGGGGCAGTGTGTGCTGCTGCCGTCTTGCTCGATTTAACCCTCCTTCATTCCTGCATTTTCATTTCATATATTTGGATTTAGTACGGAGCGGGAGACTAGAGTTCTAGACACTGAAGGAAAGGAAACCTTCCTTTTTCAAGCAGTGATTTTTGCTGCTTGAAATGGGGTTGTACTCTCCACTTTCAAACGAAAATGCTGACATTGTTTTCCAGAACAATTGCACCGTCCAGACCAAGGGACCCACAAAAATGTCAATTCACTGCATGTTAGCTTTTTATTTTTTTTTAATATATGAAACTAATCGTAACAAGTGGTTGCTGTGAAAACAGCAGGCTCCCTAAGGCTGCCCTTCCAATGACCCATACCCTGACCTGGACAGACCACCTTCTTTCCAAGAGAGGAGAAGTTTTGTTCCTAGATCAGATGAAACTCTGGCTTTACCCCTGGTGACCAGGAGGATTAATCAGACGCCAGTAAAACAGCCGACAGACACACTAAACCAACAGACAATAATGAGCACACACACCAGGAAACGTCCGTCCAAGGGGTCCACTTGATCCTTGTCTTTGCCCTAAGATGTAATACCTGCTCCGTGGCTTGGCTCTCCGTACTCCATAAAGGGAACACTTGTAAGCTGAGAAGCTGCCAGTTTTTAGGATCAATATGGTACTCACAAGAGCTGGTTAGGAAACAATGCCAGGGACAGAATTTGCAGTGGGGGTTTGTGAGGGATTAGGCTGTTTCCTCAAGATCTACGTCCCAGTGCACAGCCGGTGGTGAAACCTGCACGGCCCACCCTGTGGCTCCAGATGAGGTGAATGGAGGTCTCTTTGGGTTTTGGTGTTTTCAAAGTAAAATCTTCCCAGTGTGCAAACAGGAACCACTAACACTGAACCACATGCAGATGCAGAGAAAAAGTGAAAGTCAGCAAAAGGAAAACAAATTTCTGACATTTTACTTGGGAGGTTCCTGTAAGAGTCTCGGAGAAGCTGTCAGGCTTGGGATATCTGCAGCAGTGTAAGGGTCAGAACTTAAATTTCAAAGCCAATTTCTTCTTCGCCTTCCTGCCTTCTTCACTCAGCAACTGTTTGGGTTCTGTTTCCACTTTTCTTCTTTCATTCTGTTCTCTAGGGCAAAGCAGAAAGCAAATGAAATCTCATTTGTGCTGAGAACTTACATCAAATTGGTTTTATTTCCAAGTGATTCCCCTCCAATTTTATTTTAAAACATGTTTGAAAAGAAACTTAGATTTTATTTCTGGTCCAAAATATGGCTATCTCAGATATTGTAACGGAAACCTTGGGGGTATCATAGAAGGATGAGCTTGAAGCTTAAAAATATGGTGACTTTAACAGACAGGGAAAGACAAAGATCATACAGTATTGCTTATATTTGAAATCTAAAACAACAACAACAACAACAAAAAAACACAGAAAGAAACTTATTTATCCTTATAAAATAGATGAACAAACTTAGTTACAAAGCAGAAATCAAGTCACAGGTGTAGAAAACAAACTTATGGTTACCAAGGGGGAAGGGAGGGAGAGATAAACTGGTAGATTGGGATTGACATATACATGCTGCTGCTGCTAAGTATAAAATAGATAGCTAATAAGGACCTACTATATAGCACAGGGAACTCTGCTCAGTACTCTGTAATGGCCTAGATGGGAAAAGAGTCTAAAAAGAGTGGATATATGTATACATACAACTGATTCGCTTTGCTGTACAGCAGAAACTAACACAACATTGTAGATCACCTATACTCCAATTTAAAAAAAAAGAGATGAAATTCTTTAGTTCAGGAAACACACACATACAAAATAAAGTGACTTAGAAGGGAGGGCAAAATATTACTCAGTAACTTGTTTTTGAAAGTGTTATACTGAGGACAGGAGAGACAGTAAAAAACAGCGGTATCTGAGACAAAGATGAGAGGTGGGGAAACGTGGTTCTATGGGGAAACAATTTAGTGAATTTAAATCAGGTGCCAAAAAAATTTGTTCTGGGGAAATAAAATCCATTTTTCTGATGTGTGCTCCGGAGGAAATGATTCAAAGCAAGACAATCTCTATTTCCAAATGCCTTCTGGAAATAGGTTCTCCCCCAAGGACACACCACCAGTGCTATTAATCTTGACTTAGTGAATGAAAGTATTATATGGACTTCAGTCCAGACCTTCAAGCCTTAAAGAGCTCTGAAGAGCCTGGATAAAGCAACCCCGTTTTTCACTTCGGCAATTCCACAGAGGTAACTCACTCTAATTTCCCTTTTGTCTCTATGGGAGGGACTCGAGACTTGAAAAGCAAACAGGTTTCCTTTTCTAATTCCTGGAGAGAAGTCTTCTGTTGCTTTCTTACACTGCAAGGCTGAAGGTGGGTGACCCATCTTCATCTGTTACCCTGGAAGACGTAGAGAAGCAGAAGTAAGTCCGGAATAATAGGCGACTGGTAGATTCCTCCCATGTTCGAGAGAAGTTATTGCCCTTCCGAATGCCAGTTTGTTTTTTGATTTTCCACGGTCCAGCCCTGTATTTAGCATAGAAAGCCACGACACTGATAATAACCCCCCAACATACACGAGGACAAAGCCAGAAGGCGTTTTGTTCTGTCAGGCAAATTATGATCTAAGTTTTCTGCCAACAGCAGTTTTCCCGGATTGTTTACGGCAACCCCAGCATGTGTGTGGAGATTCTAAAATGCAATAAAATTTTCTGAGATTAAAAAAGAGACTGCGTGCTTATTATTAACAGAAAAAGTAAACTGTTTCATATGGAAACACTTCCCATTGTGGAAAAAAAAAGAAAAAGTGTTGTGGAAAAGGATACCAGGTTATCTAAGCTGAAGGAAAGGTTTGAAGCTTCCCTGGGTGTCTTTTTAGGGACCAGAAAGAAAGGATATAACAGGAATTGTATGAAAATAAACAACTAAACCAAGATGCAGGAACGAGGTTTTAGTCCTGTTTGTCCTGCTGGATCCATGCAAGGTCGTTACTTTCCAAACAAATGCCCAGGAGGAAAATAGCTCCAGTAGGTCAAGTTTTACATAAAATAAGAAAACAGGACACACATCAGCATTTTTTTCCCCTAAGGCATTACTAAAAGACACCAACTTATCTAAAAATGGTACGAAAGTTGAATGATATTTTTAATTGATGCCATGTGTTTTGTTTTTCACTGTGTCCAAATCCTGGGCTAGGCAAGGAAAAACAGAACTTGGAGCCTCAAGTAATTTTTTTCTTTTTTTGCTTTGATGATAGTTGTCACATGCGTGTGAAAATATGATAGGAAAGGGGAAAAAAAACTGGGAAAATCTGGCATTTTTAGTTAGGGAAAGAAACTCTGAAACTGTTAACATTTCTATGAGAGTAATATAAACCAGATAGCTAAATCACTAAATGCTGATCACATCATGGGGAAAAATGAAGTCAATTTTAATGAAAAGTCATTTGAATTAAAAGATGCTACTTCTCATTCGTTAAATGTGGTTTGGCCGTGTGTATATTTTTTCACCCAAATAAAGGAATTTCTCAAATATCTGGCCCACAATGACGCAAGGAATACCAAAACATAGACATTGTATGACAACACAAAAAAATAGCTTTTGTCTGATTTTGTTAAACTCTAGAAGGCTTATTTCTTGTGTGAATTAATCAAAGGGCCTACAGTGCTCTCTTTCCACCCACCAAAAATATCTGTGAATTAAATTCCATAAATAGGGGGTCCTCAAAAGCTGAAGTGTTGCTATGCTCCCCTCCCCCACATGAAATAGTTACATATGAGTTTCCAGAAGAGCCTGTGTGTGCATTTTTCAGCAAGCAGAGTCTTCTCTGGGTGGACTCAGAAAACAGCCCCTTCCCAGTGACTTTATGAGACGCGCCAGAGGCCAACACATGTGACCAAGAGGTCTCTGAAGTTGTAGCCTTTTGTATTTACACTTTTGAAATATCTCTATTGTGATGCAAATCTTGATTTTCAATCAAAATTGGCTGGAGCAAAAAAAAAAATCTTACTCTGGAAACCATGGTAGGAAATAAGTAAGCCTAAATCTCAATTTTCTCCCTCCTGGCTTCCTATTAAGCCAGAAAACAATGATACAAAACACAAGCATCTTTTTAGCAAATGCTGATGGAAAACTCTACTGTGTCAACCAAGGCTTCTAACTGACTAGTGTTAGTCTCCAAAGACACAGAGTTTATGCACTTTAAATGACTAAAGTCTTTTTCTCCCTCACCCCTTTTTCTAATTTGGGTGCGGACGTAAATAGCACCTAAGAACATTTTTTGCTTTTGTTGACTGTTCAAAATCAAATCCATTTTAGAGAGTTGGCCTTTCTGGGCCTGGATCCTTTCTTTCAGTCTAAACAAATAAAATGGAAACAAAAGTAAAAGTGTCATCATTACCAAGAAGGCCTCCCCCTTTAATTTGTTTTTAAAGCTGAATGTTGAAATACCGAATCCTGTACTTCGCAGAAAGACTTTTAGGACCGAGGGCCTGGTCTCCTCATGGAACCTGTTCATCCGCTCAGGTTAAAGTGGTTTGTGTCTGTGTGTGCGCACGCCTGTGCCTCTTACTGTACCCTTCGAGATGGAGTTCTGAGGAAGCATTTCTCCTGCCAAAATACACACAGCCTGGGATTAAAAGGGCTGAAACCTACCAGCAAGTTCTTACCGCCCTCCCACAATCATTAGACCAAATCCACCATCATTCTAGATTCATTTTTCCCTTATTCATCTGTCCAACTAATTCCTGCCGCATTCACCAGGCTTATATCTTAATCTTTTCTGTTACATAGAGAATACATAATGAAAAGCTGCATTTTCTGGGTACATGCACACATTTGGAGCGGATGAACCATATGTGAAGTGACATACAATGCTGAATGCAGGCTGAATGGTGTCCAGCGCTAAAAACACTGCGAAGGCAGGAACAAAAAGCAGCGAACAAGAGCCAGAGCGGGGCCGGTCTCCACTAGAACACCAGGGGATTCGCCGCTAAAACATGGGTATAATTTCACTGTTTTCACTCACACAAGCTGTGGGAAAGGAGTCACCATCTGATGTTTGATTGTGTGGGATATGTTTTTGGCAGTGGCCTTGTATTCCGCATTGACAAAAAAGAAAAAAGAAAGAAAGGAAAAAAGGGGCAAAAGAGGGGGTGGGAAGTGTGGTTTGGAGGGGTAGGGAGGAAAAAAAAAAAAAAAGAATAGAGCTACATTTGCTGTTTTTAATTTGCCGTCTGGGGGCCAGGCACAGCTGACGGAGCTCTGACCAGTGGTCACCTGCAAAGTAGGGCCAGAGTCTGGCTAGTGGCCCCACCGCCTGCACCCTCCCTGGGCCTCTTTATGCTGATGCTAACCACCAGGGGACTTTTATCTGCCCACCCCTGTCGTCTGGTTAACTTATTCCTGAGCAGTGGGATTGACGTTTGCCTGATTTAATAAAGCCTTTTATCTGAGAGAGTGACTGGGGAAATACGCCCAGGAAAGCAGGCTCCTGCCCACCGACCCTGACATGGCGGCAGAAGCGGAGAGGCGCAGGCTTCACAAGGAAGCATTTCCGGGAGTCTCAAAGGGCCCTGGGAAATGCTTCCGGGTTGCCAGCTCAACCGCCAGGTGTCTACAGCGGTCTCTCAGGAGGACCTCAGCTTCAAGGTTTCTCCTGTGGGGTTTGTGGCTGGAGGCAGGCGGGGTCCCCTACCCCAAACAGAGAATTTAGGAAGAAAGGCATGTCCTTTGTCCTCTCCTCCGTCCCCTTCTCATCCAGGAAATGCCAGGCGGAGCAAATAAAGAAGGATGCCCAGTTGAATCTGGACTGCAGGTAAAGAACGGATACTAAAAAGTGGTGTGAGGTTTGTCAGCAACCCACATTTAGCTGGATGTCCTGTATTTTGTCTGGCAACCCTATCCCTTCCCCTCTGGGGCCCCGGAGCTGGCCACTCCCTCCTACTCCCCACCCCCGCCCCCTCACCTGTCAGGGAGGCAGCCTCCTCGGCCTGCATCCCAGACTGTTAAGAGGATAATGAGAAAATAGATGGGTAGCTGCTTTCCAGAAAGATGGCTAATTAGCCTGTCGGGTGAACATGTGGTTCCCATGCCCCAGCTGTGCAAAAAGACTCTCCTCTAACCTCCAGCTTAAACTAGGAGACAACACCAGGGCTGCTGGACAGAGAGAGGTTGTCCTTACTTCCTGCTCTCCACGGCATCTCCTCAAGTGGATTTGGGCATCATTTTATTGGGACCACGTTTTTAAACCGAACATCCCAGAGGCAGATCCCACACTTAATGGGAGATTTGGGGATAAAGCCACTTCTTCCCCAGTTGAGAATATGCATCCTCTTCACCTGCCCTGCCCCTACCCCTGTCAAGTCTGCCACCTGCAGCAGCAATCGTGGCTACAGCTCCTGTTTGCCCAGGTATTAGATTGCTGTTTTGGTTACTGGTGTTTGTTTGTTTCTTATTTATTTATTTGGCTGTGGTGTGTAGTATGTGTGACCTAGGGTTGAACCAGTGTCCTCTGTATTGGATGCTTGGAGTCTTAACCACTGGATCACCAGGGAAGTCCCTGGTGTCTGTTAATAGGCTGCTTCCAGGATTTGCCCTGAGATGAGCACTCTGCTCTGAGGCTCCCCTTTGCGGGACTGTGACGCATATCTGATTAAAGATAGCGGGAAGGAGGAGCTCTCCTCTGCAAGTGGTGGGTGGGCAGGACAGGGAAGGCAGATCTCTTGGCTGGCCATGGCCTGGGTCCACGTTGTACTTTGTCTGCCGGCGGGCAGGTGGAAGCAGGTACAGGCTCCCCTGGTCCAAGCTCTGATCCTCAGAAGTGCAGCTGGAAAGATTTCCAAAGGAGCGCTGCTCTTTTGAATCCTTCAGGGGCTGGAGGCAGGAATGGCTGCCTGTATTGGCCAGAATGAGAAGTGCGGTTTTCCCCATGTGGCGGAATCGCTCTCATTTCCAAACATGATACAGGGCATAATGGCCATTGGTAATGACCACATTAGCATCATGGAGCAATATATCTACAATAAATTAAGACTGCTTTGCAATTAGTACCAATGATCACAGCTGTGGAGACAAATGGCATATGTGCTAATTAAATAATTTGTCACTTGACTGTTAAACAAACAATTCAGGCTCTTTACATTACAAATTGCCATCTCCAGAGCACCACCATGGGCCGTTAACCCCAGGAAGGAATGGTGTGCCATACCCACTATGATGGGGGAGCCCGGCCTCGATGGCAGGATAAAAAGGGACAGAGGAAAACTCATGTGGACTAAAACTCTTGGGAAGAAGAAAACTTTGGAAGTTTTCTTGGAAAATGTGTCCCAGGGGGACAGAACACTCCCTGCCACTCAGGAAATGTTTGGAAAATAGCCCATCCCAGTGTTAAGATTTCTCAGCTCCGTCAGATGCCTCCTACTGAACTAAGTCATTGGATTGGTGGGAGCCAATAAACACGGTGTCACGCCATGTCTTGACTTGGTCTTGGTCTTTAGCCACAACCCCCTCCCCAATGGCAACACATTTTTCATGATTCCTCTTTTTTCCCCATCAGCCTTCCTTCCCCCACCTCCCCACCTCCATATGCTAATCCATAAAACTGAATTGTGGAATATGCCTTTAATGGGGACCACTGCTAGCCCATGAAATGGCTACGTGGGAGCTATGGGGGATTCAGCCCCGTGCAGAGAGTAGCCAAGCAAGCTGCAGACTAGATTTCAGTCTCTGCTTACCTCCTTTGTCCAGGACTCTTGTGCAATGAACAACCTGCCCAGCCGTATATGCAATCCTATTCTCTGCTGCCTCTGAAAGCAGAAGTTTTGGGTAATTTCAAGCCCCAGAAAATCCCCAAACCAATGGTCATTATTATTTTTTCTTCCTTGTTCTTTTATCAGAGTTGTTAACTAGGAGAACTTGATTATGCCTTCTTATTCCTAACTTTGCTCTTATACAAGCAGCAGTTTGGTCAGATAAGAGCAGAAAGAAAGCAGTGAGGACTTTGTGTCGTCATCCATTGATCAAATCTTTCCTCAGGTGCCACATTTCCAAGGAGCGTTCAGCACTAGTGTGGTATTGAGTGTAAGGAATCATGTGACCATTTGGGGCAAAATACTCTGGTATGTAAGTTTCTTGCAAAGTGACTCCATTGCAGTACATTTCTACAAGGCAGGAAAGAAACTCAAATAAAGCTGGAAAGTTGAGTCTTTTGGCAGGAAGTTGAATCCTTGAATAATTTCAGATTAGGGCTTAATCACTATTTTGGGGTAGAATATGGGAGGAACAGAGGAACCCATACTGTGTTCAATTGTTTTAAGAATCTGTTTGGACAAAAAAAGACTGTAATAGAGTCAAGTTTGTCAGCAGATGATGACTTATGTACCAAAAAGCCATTCCATTTCTTTGATAAGGTGAAATCTAGCTTTACCCCAAAAGGATATGGACACAGAGAATCTCAGCTAGCATCACATAGGAGAAAGCTGGGCACATGGAAAGTGCTCACTAAAAACTAGCTCTTGTGAATGGATAAAGAAGATGTGGTACACGTATATGATGGAGTACTACTCAGCCATTAAAAAAAATGAAATAAAGCCATTTCCAGCAACATGGATGGACCTAGAGATTGTCATACTCAGTGAAGTAAGTCAGAGAAAGAGAAATATTGAATGACATCATTTATATGTGGAACCTAAAAAGAAATGATACAAATGAGCTTACAAAACAACAGAAAGAGAGCCACAGATTTAGAGAACAAACTTATGGTTGCTGGGGGGAGGATGTGGGGAAGGGATAGTTAGGGAGTTTGGGATGGACATGGACACACTGCCATATTTAAAAGGGATAACCAACAAGGACCTACTGTATAGGAGATGGAACGCTGCTCAGTGATATGTGGCAGCCTAGATGGGAGGAGAGTTTGGGAGGGAATGGATATATGTACATGTATGGCTGGGTCTCTTTGCTGTCCACCTGAAACTATCACAATATTGTTAATTGGCTATTCCCCAGTACAAAATAAAGTTTTAGAAATAACTAGCTCTTGTTATTGTCATTATTATAATTGCTGTTATCAATCATAACTAAATTTTGTATCATTGAGTGTCTTCTCCAGCATTTGTTAACATTGCATATCAGGCATGTGCAGAGTTGGGGAGGCAGATTCCCATGAAGCAATATTGTTTATTTTTTTAATAAATTTTTTCAAAAAAATTTTTGTTAGTGTATAGTTGCTTTACGATGTTGTGTCAGTTTCTGCTGTACAGCAAAGTGAATCAGCTGTATGTATGCATATATCCCCCTTTTTGGATTTCCTTCCCATTTAGGTCCCCACAGAGCGCTGACTAGAGTTTCCTGTGCTGTACAGCAGGTTCTCAGAAGTTATCTATTTTATACATGGTCGTGTATATGTGTCAATCCCAATCTCCCAATCCATCCCACCTTCACCTCCCCCCTTGGTATCCATAAATTTGTTCTCTACATCTGTGTCTCTATTTCTGCTTTGCAGATAGGTTCATCTGTACTGTTTTTCTCAATGGACACAAGTTTGAGTAAACTCTGAGAGTTGGTGATGGACAGGGAGGCCTGCTGTGATGCAGTTCATGAGGTCGCAAAGAGTCGGACACAACCGAGCGACTGAACTGCACTGAACTGTACCTTTTTTCTAGATGCCACATACTATGTGTTAATATATGATATTTGTTTTTCTCTTCCTGACTTACTTCACTCTGTATGACAGTTTCTGGGTCTATCTATGTCTCTGCAAAAGGCACAATTTTGTTCCTTTTTGTGGCTGAGTAATATTCCATTGTGTGTATGTGCTACATCTTCTTTATCTATTCCTCTGTTGCTGGACCATGGCTTTAAAGAACTGTTTCCTGAAGACTGTTCACACATCAGGAAATGTAGGGGAGTTCAGGGAAACTCAAGAGGCCTTTGAAGCATCACCAGGACACAAGATGCTTTTCCTACAGCCACAAGAGACATTATTCTCTGCACTGTTTTCTTGGCAGCCTCCCACTTTCTGGGACTTTCATCTGCCCAAATAGGACTGAGATGTGAGTGGGGAAGCACCCAAACCAGCCAGCACCCTGCAAGTAGTGGCGAATCCTTAGAGGTTCAAGACAATCCAGAGACTAACTCATTCAGCCTCTTACTTCTCCAGAGAGAAGAAATGGAAGTAAGTGTGAGAAAACAGTGACCCTAAATCATGCTGCTCTGACCCTCCTCTGTGTGTGTGCTGTGCCTCTTCCTCCCACCCCCACTCCATTTGCTGACATAAGATGAAGAAGTCCAAAGAGTGTCCTTTCCTCCTGATATTAATCAGGACTCAGATATTTCACCAACCATTGCCTTCTTTCTGGTATAAGGTATTTTTGGTCATGTAATCTTTGTGTCTCTTAAAGGAGATCTGTGGTGAGAAACCTATTGGGGCAGGGTCTTGTGTAACCACAGTGAGAACAATGCAGGAGTCTGAAAAGGTCATTAGGAAATAAAAGCTTAGATTCCTGAATAGATTCTTGACTGTCCAAGGGCATGCAATCTGGGACACAGAGGGCACCAGCTAGCCCCTTACCCACTGGCCAACCCAATTAGACTACATTCTATCTTTTATGAAAAGTAACTAAATTTTGTATCATTCTAGGCTCTCATTCACTTTGGGAATCAAATTAAAATTTTTAATCTTCAATGTCACTTAGCCATAGTGAGTCCCTAAAGCATATACAATAAGTGTATGTTTAACTTAAGGATATATTAAATTTTTTATTATATGTTTCTAGGATCTTGAAAAATATTGTCAGCACTGTAAAAATATAACTCATTTTTACCAATATATATTCTCTCATTTGAAAATCAAATAGCACTTAAATGAATTATAAGGAATGAACACAATGTTCTGTTCCCACTTCTGGAATCTCACTTTCATGGCCCTGTAAGGAATTTCAACTATTTCATCTGGGGTTTTCTTCTTCTGGAATTTACTCCATATTTCCAGATGGTATGCTTCTAGGAGATTTCCTTGGTTATACTTTTCAACACTTTCTTAAATTATATTTTTAATTCAGTTATTCTATTTTAATTTTCAAAAACTGTCATTCTCTGACTGATCTATTTTTATATCTTCCTGTTCTTGTTTCATGAATGAATAGCTTCTTTTGTATTTCTGGAAAAGTCACAGTTTTATTACAACAATGTCTACTTAGTAAGAAAAGTACTGAATTGTCTCTTTTTTCTCTGGGCTTATCTTTGTTCATTTTGTCTTCATTTTTCCCTTTGGAGCTTTCCTCAGATTTAAGAGGGATGCCTTAGATAGCCCCTTGGATCTCTGGGTACATGATGGGGCAGAAGCCAGCTTTTATATCAAGAGCAGTTGTTTAAGTTTTCCAGCAAGGGTCACCACCTCACAGAGCTATGTAATTATTTCTTTGTTTTGCATTTCCTCCTGGTCTTGAGTAAGTGCCATGAAAACAGAAGTTGGTTTGGAAGAAGAGTCGAGAAGACTCTTGAGAGTTCCTTGGGGTGCAAGGAGATCAAACCAGTCAATCCTGGAGGAGATCAGCCCTGAATATTCATTGGAAGGATTGATGCTGAAGCTGAAGCTCCAATACTTTGACCACCTGGTGCGAAGAGCTGACTCACTGGAAAAGGCCTTGATGCTGGGAAAGATTAAGGGCGGGAGGAGAAGGGGACAACAGAGGATGAAATGGTTGGATGACATCACCAACTCAATGGACATGAGTTTGAGCGAGCTCCAGGAGATGGTGAAGGACAGGGAAGCCTGGCACGCTGTAGTCCATTTGGTTGCAAAGAGTTGGACGTGAGAACTGAATGACAGTCTGCTCCCAGGTGGTCCTATCTGGAATGAAGAATGCTGTCATCTTCCATCTGTTGGGGGGGTTTCATTCTTTAAAGAGCTGGAAGATACACTGCTGTACGTGTGCCTTGAGAAGGAACCAGAACCCTGCCCCAAGGCTGCACTCTTGTTTCTTGGCTGCTCCTCCCTTGTCTCAGCATCACCCCACATTCCCCTTCTCTGATCAGCAACTGTTCAGACCTGCCCTTTGGAATTCAGGGAAGGTCATGGAGGTTGGAAACTATTCCCTGCAAACAAGAAGCAGAGTGCTTGGAGAGGCTTCTGTGCCCAGGAGCCCCACACATTGCTTCTCATTTCCAATTGGACCAGAAACGTGAAGAATGGGTAGATCAATGTCAGGCAGGGGTAGGAGGGGAGAGGAGAGGAAGTGGTCTGAAAAGAGGCACAGAGAAGTTGCCCTCCCAGTGCCTTAAAGGTCATCCTTGGATACTCTTCAAATTGGGCATCACTAACCACTCACATATCATGAGATCAGTTTAATGGGTCTTGACTAGCATTTTAAAAAATAGACTACATCATAGATAGCTAGGTGAGTTTGGTGAAATTTTATTTCAGGAACAAATGTATATATGTGTGAATATAAATTTCAGTTCAGTTCAGTCGCTCAGTCGTGTCTGACTCTTTTCGACCCCATGGACTGCAGCACGCCAGGCCTCCCTGTCCATCACCAACTCCCTGAGTTACCCAAACTCATGTCCATTGAGTCGGTGGACATGACCATCTCATCCTCTGTTGTCCCCTTCTCCTCCTGCCTTCAATCTTTCCCAGCATCAGGGTCTTTTCCAGTGAGTCAGCTCTTCGCATCAGGTGGCCAAAATATTGGAGTTTCAGCTTCAACATCAGTCCTTCCAATGAACACCCAGGACTGATTTCCTTTAAGATGGACTGGTTGGACCTCCTTGCAGTCCAAGGGACTCTCAAGAGTCTTCTCCAACACCACAATTCAAAAGCATCAATTGTTCTGCACTCAGCTTTCTTTATAGTCCAACTCTCACATCCATACATGATTACTGGAAAAACCATAGCCTTGACTAGATGGACTTTTGCTGACAAAGTAATGTCTCTGCTTTTTAATATGCTGTCTAGGTTGGTCATAATTTTCCTTCCAAGGAGTAAGCATCTTTTAATTTCATGGCTTAATCTAAACTAAAATTTAAAAAAGTTTGAAAAACACTGCTCTAGAATGGACCTTCCTCCAAATCTAGGATCTTCCTCTTTGGGGTATATACCTCCCTGCCACATATCACCCACCTCCTCTTCTCTAGGACTGCTATTGAGTGCATACTGCCTCACTTGGAGGCAACTGATAGCATCAGATGCTAAAATCCAGCTTAGGTCCTTTTGTTTGGTTTGGGGAATTACGTAAATCAGCCCACCTTGTCTTTTTTATTTTGAAAATTTTAAAGACACCAAAAAGTCCACAGAATAACATCTAAACATCCAGAATTCACAACAGTTAACGTATTTTCAAATTTGTTTTCAGTGTTTTTTTTTTTTTTTTTAAGGAAGACTCTGTTCTCACTGCTCCCATTCCATTCCTCTTCCAACTTTCATATTTGCTTGTATACTTCTTGGTCATTTTTTTTAAAGTTGGGGTATTGTGGCTTTACAATATTGCATTCATCTCTGCTGTACAATGAAGTGAATCAGCTATATGTATTCATATATCCCATCCCTCCTGACCTCCCTCTTACCTTCCCCATCCCATCCCTCTAGGTCATCACAGACACATCTCCAAAGAAGACACACAGATGGACAAGAGGCACATGAAAAGATGCTCAACAGCATTAATTATTAGAGAAATGCAAATCAAAATTACAATAAGGTGCCGCCTCACACGGGTCAGAATGGCCATCATCAAAAAGAAATCTACAATAAATGCGGCAAAGGATGTGGTGAAAAGGGAACACTCTGTTGGTGGGAATATAAATTGATATAGTCCCTGTGGAGAACAGTATGGAGGAGAACAGTATGGAGGTTCCTTAAAAATCTTGTTTAGTTTTAATGCTTTCATATGCATCTTGGAACATAAGGTGTTATTTGGTTGGGGGCTTTGAGTTTTTACCAATGTGTGAATGTATCAGTCTGGGTCTTGTTTTCTTTACTGAGAACTGAAGTCTTGAGATCACAGGCGAAGTTCTCAATCCAAAGGAACGGCACCCAAACTTCAAGAAAATAATCTGCCCACTGATTGTGCTTAAGGGAGCCATCTTCTATTTCTGAAACTTGCTGATGAAGCATCTGCTTGCATCTGCAGAATATTTCCTTCTTATTCCCTTTGATTTCAAGGTTGCTCCCAGTAACCCAGGCAGGGAAAGGAACAGTTGAATTGTCCTCGACTCCACCTGAGGGAACGTGGGCATCCTCCCAGCCTGGGGGTTTGCACCACCCCAGTCCTTACCCTGAGCATCTCACTGGGAAAGTCTGGAGCCTGAAAGGCTAAGACCAGTTTTGGCAAAGAAGGAAGGGTAGCTTTAGGATGAGATCACCTAAGCCTGAGTTTCTTTCACAACCTAGACTGAGAACTCGCCTATAATGCCAAGACAACAGCACAGGTATCTTTCAGGCATTCTTTTATTCAGCCTGCCAACATCTGTTGAGCACCTACTTTGTGCTCCGAAGCAGTGTGACCAGGTGGTTAAGGGAACAGGATTTGACCTCAAGACCTGAACTCTAGCTCTGGCTGGGTGTCTTTGGACAAGTGACATACCTCTCTGAACCTCAGTTCCTTTACCACTATAAGGAGAGTTATCACAGTACCTACTTAAGAATGACTTTAAGGACCAAGTGAGTTGATGAGCATGTAAAGAGGGCTGGGCACAGAGGGAGAATTCAGTAACTATTAGCTGTTTTTGTTTTACGATTGTTTCTTTTAATCAGACATTGCACTGGCCACCTGCCGTCCCCAAGCTTTTTGGCTCCAGGGAGCAGTTTCATGGAAGACAATTTGTCATGCAAGAGGGGGATGGTTTGGGGATGATTCAAATGTATTACATTTATTGTGCACTTTATTTCCAATCTAATGCCACTGCTGATTTGATCAGGAGGTACTAGTCCCTGGCCAGGAGGTTGGGGACCCCTGCACTACATCATGGAGAAACGGAAATGAATAAAACCTGTTTCTGCCCTTGATCTTTATAGACAAGTAGGCTGCCTCTAGACTCCTTTCTTCCTTAATATCTCATGACATTAAAAAAAAAAAAAGCAGGACGTGAAAACTACCTCCATAGGTTGTCAAAATGATTCTTGGAGTTTTTTGGAGGAAGAGGGTGGGAGCGGACAGGGATTCATATTAAAGTGGCTGACCATCACCTTGGGCAAAGTCAAGGACCAGCAGAGGAAAAGTCTACAACCCCTTCCCTAGGGACTCTGGCTGTGCTGGGGCTCTAAACAGCAGAGACTTGCTCAGGATCTAAGACAACATCTCAATCCCAAATCTGGGCAACTGTGATTTTCCTTAGTGACAAACTATTGCTCCTGGTGGGGAAAGGGGGTTAAAAGACAATTGCCACTTACTCCTACATTTGATTAGAACTTTGGCAAAATTGAAAAGAACACTACATTTTCTCTAGACCTACTTGCTCCCACTCTGACCTTGTCTAAATATTGCATTATTATTCTTTAAAAGGATATTTTTCAAAGATAGAATTGCTGACTTTAAAACTTAATTAAAAAGTCCATTTTCTTGGTTGTTGTAGTAATCCCTACATCTTAAAATGCATTTTCATTTGCATCTGCACCCAACCTCAAAATCTACAGCACATATGTCCATCCGGGAAGGTAGCACAGCAATCACTAGACAAGGAGAAAGATGAAGCATCGGTTACAATGCATAGCTATGCAAATAAAATGTATGGTATTATGTCTTCTTTATGAGTTTTATACTTAATTTTACAACTTACTATTTTAAATAAATCAGTGCCAAAATTTGCCTGTTGGGAAGTCTGTTTTGTAAATAAAATGGGCCCAAATATTTATGTCAATGGTAGAGAAACTGAATCAAACCGAAAAAGGTTCAGGTGCAGGGTTGGCGAGGTGGGGGGCAGGTAGGAACATCTTCCCCAAATTTTGAATCAAATCTTTGGTCCAGATCCCAGCTGTACACACAGTTTCCTTGGCAGTCAGACACCTTCCTGTGAGGGTACTGGGAGGGGAGGGATCTTTGAATAATACTCATTTTCAGAGTATTATTCAGAGGGTCACTTTAAGATGGGATCAGAACCCAGGGCACAGAAGGAAGGGAGAGAGCCAAAAAAAAAAAAAAGAATATTCTGGTGGAAGCAGCCACTAAATTCTTGATTTCCTAGTGTTATTTTACTTACAAGGTTTTCATTTTTGAAAAGAAAACTTAAATCATTATAAAAAGCTGAAGGGGGCTTTCTTGGTGGCTCCATGGTAAAGAATCTACCTGCCAATGCAGGAGACACGGGTTCCAACCCTGATCGGGGAAGACCCCAAATGCTGCGGAACAACTAAGCCTGTGCACCACAATTATTGAGCCTGTGCTCTAGAGCCTGGGAACTGTAACTACTGGGCCCATATGCTGCAATTATCGAAGCCTGGATGCCCTAGAGCCCTGCTCCCCAGCAAGAGAAGCCACTGCAGTGAGAAGTCCTGGCAATGCAACTAGAGAGTAGCCCTCACTCGCTGCAACTAGAGAAATGCCCTCGCAGCAACAAAGACCCAGCACAGCCAAAATTAAGTGGATGAGTAGATAAAATCATTTTTAAAAAGCTGGAAAATAGAGGCCATTTTAATGCAATCGAAATACGACCATTTTAATGTTTCTGTATTCCCTCTAATTTATTGGCCCACATGCATTTATAATTTTATAGTTATATGGTGCACAACAACTTGCGATCTCCTTTCCCCCTGAACATTGCCAGGCAGCTCCAGAGTCTTCCAAGCAGTTATCTTGCTGATGCATAATACTTTATTGAGTGGATTTATCATCACTGAACCACTTCCTTATCGATGGGCATTCTAAAGAAGGAAAAATAATTCCCTTCTACCTTTCTCAGTTGTTAGCTGAGGCTTCTGTAAGGAAAGACAGAATGACAAGAGAAAAGCAAACAGAAGTTCATTCATGAGTCTATCTCATGATTCTTGAGAGATATGAGGGAAAAATGAGTCACTCCCCAGGTGGCTTAGGGTTCAGGATTAAATGACACCTTAATAAGGATAAAGGAGGAGGAAGGGCAGCCTTTTAGGGGACAGTAAGTGGTTTTTAGGAAAGATGAAGGGGTTCTTAAAAGAGAGAGTAGAGAGTAGGTTATTTGTGACAGAGTTTGTCTGGATGTGGTCCTGACTTCCGGTCTCTCCTGTGGTGAGTCAGTTATCTCTGGTTGATGAAAACCCAAAGGAAGAGACTGATATGTTGTGTTCCTTTTGGAGGATCTGTCCAGATAAAAAGAGTGAGTTCAGAGAAAGCCTCTTCCTGCATTTGCTGTTTATCTAGTGCTTCTAAAACAAAGTCCCCCTCAAATCCAATCCCCTCACTCTGATTATGATTTACCTCTTTCCATAACTGTATTCCCTTTCTTGTCCTCTCTGACCTCAGTCGTGTGCTTCCGTGCACGGGTGCCTAGTCACTTCAGTTGTGTCTGATGCAATGCAAACCTGTGAACTGTAGCTCATCAGGCTCCTCTGTCCATGGGATTGTCCAGGCAAGAATACTGGAGTGGGTTGCCATTTCCTCCTCCAGGGGATCTTCCCGACTCAGGGATCAAACCTGTATCTCTTATGTCTCCTGCATTGGCAGGCAGATTCTTTACCAGTAGTGCCACCTGCAATCGTGTACTAACTGAACACTAATCAACCAGAGCCAGGTGGCTAAAATTGCTCTTGCCAACAACATGGTTAATGTACTAAAACTGTTAGTGTAGATCTCATCATGAAAGTACACACTCAGGTTGTTTCTCCAGAACAAGAAGAGCTCGCAGACCCCCGAGCCGTGGGCCACCTAACCTGAGAATTCTAAACAACCCGACTCCCAAATTACGATTAAAAAATGTCACAGGCCATGACTAATCCCAGCTTTTGTGCTTCTCCTTTGGTAAAAAAAGAAAGAAAGAAAGAAAAAAGCTCAGAGACCAAGTGGGAGTGGATCTGAAGCTTTCCCCCCTCTCCCTTGCTGAGTGCCTGGCAATAAACACTGTACTTTCCTTCACCACAGCCCAGCATCAGTAGATGGGCATTGCTGTATGTGGGGTGAGCAGAACCAAGTTTGGTTCAGTAACACCTACAGCTCAAAATAATCAGCACACCAAAGCAGTGTATTTTAGGGTGACATGTCCTGAACTCCTAGTCATCTTTTGAGGTGGCACATTCTGCTATCATGCAGCACTGAGATTTCTTATAGTTTTCCCCAATTATAAATAAATACACTGAAGGTTATATATGTATGCACATATATATGTAGCTACATAGGGTTGGCCAAAGTGTTTGAGCTTTCCATAACATCTTATGGAAAAACCCGAATGAAAATTTTGGCCAATCCAAAATCTACATACACGTATATGTTTGTGTGTATTCATGTATGATTTGCATATATTTATATATACACACACTTTTCAACTAATGGGAAGTTTCTTAGCTTTCAGTGTTGTTGTTTAGTTACTCAACTAACAACTCTTTGTGACCCCATGACTGTAGTAGGCCAGGCTCCTCTGTCCAAGGGATTTCCCATCACGAGAATACTGGAGTGGGTGCCATTTCTTGCTCTGGAGGCTATTCCTGACCCAGAGATCCCTGCAAGTCTCCTGCATCGCAGGCAGATTCTTTACTGTTGAGCCACTAGGGAAGCCCAGGTTTCAACAGTCATCCTTCCACAATTAGCTCTTACATGGATTTGCTCGTTTAATCTTTTTTTAAATTTTGGTTTTCTTTTTGCCTCCCTTGGCCTGCCTTGCTGTGCTCAGGCCTTCTCTCACTGCGATGCACAAGCTTCTCTTGTTGGGGGGCACAGGCTTCAAGAGTTGCGGCTGGTGGACTCCAGGGCGCAGGCTTGGTAGTTGTGGCTCACAGGCTTACTTGCTCCACAGTATGTGGAGTCTTCCTGGACCAGCGACTGAACTCATATCCCCTGCCCTGGCAGGCGGATTCTTTACCACTGGCCCACCAGGGAAGTCCTGCTCATTTAATTTTGACAACCACCATAAAGATATAACCAACATCCTCTTCAGAGCTAAGAGCACAGAGGTTTAAGTAACACGCTGACAATCAGCAGCAGGGACATGATGCCTCAAACCCCAGTCTGACTGCTGAGCCCTCTCTCCTCGACCTCAGCGCTATACAGCCTCTCGCTGTCCATTGTGTGAGATTCTGTACTTAGTGCAGTCAAACAGAAGTGTGGCAGAAAATTCACACCTTCCTCCTGCCGTCGCCACACACACACACACACACACACACACAGCGTTTATACTCATACTCCTGAATTTCTTCCCTACAGCTGGGCTGTGACAGGACTTTGAAGTCAGCCGAATGCAGGGGGAGGAAGCCAGGTCTGTATTTTCATTTTTTGTTCCAATCTGTGAATTAGAAGTCCCCATTTTCCCATCCTGGTCACGGAGTAGTCCCAAATGGTCCCTGAGCAGAAGACGGGAGAGATTTACCAGGCTGAATCCTGGTCCAAGTCAGAGCGAGAAAAGTATTCTTTAGAAAGACATCTTCTAATGATTATTTTGAGAGACTTTCTGGTAATCCCCAGCAAATCTGCATGTTAATAGGAATCATTTACTCAAAGCAGGGGTCCAAGAAAATAGCTTTACATAATAAGAGTAGCTTGATTTGATTACTTCAATTTGGTTCTTGCTATAGAATTAAAGGTAAAGCCAAGCTTTTGAAAGTTTTACAGGATAATACACAAAGCAGGAATAGTAAATTAAGACGAACTCTGGTTTCAACCTGCACATCTTTATTACTTCTAATGAACAGGGAGATGTATACAGGCTCGGAGAGTAAAACCCATTGATAATCTCCTTAGCATTCTGGATAATTTATCAGTTTCTTTCCCACACTGAGGGCTCTAAGCCCGTCTAATATTCGTTAAGGTTTCTTGGCAGCTTCTCCATAAAAGAAGCGATTTTCTTTCTCATAAAAGCAATGTAGTTTTGTTCACTTGCTTCCCAAAATGCTGATCGACATTTCCAGTAGCACTTGGCCATTTTGAGTCACAGAAGCATTTCTTTAAAAATGATGTTATACTCACAGAAGAGTGGACTTCCCAGGTGGCACTAGTGGTAAAGAACCTGCCTGCCAATGCAGGAGACGGAAGAGAAGCAAGTTCTATCCCTGGATTGGGAAGATCCCCTGGAGGAGGGCATGGCAACCCACTGCAGTATTCTTGCCTGGAGAATTCCATGGACAGAGGAGCTTGGAGGGCTATAGTCCACAGGGTCGCAAAGAGTTGGACACGATTGAAGCGACTTAGCATGCAGGAATGCACAAAAGATTTGCAAAAATAGTCCAGAGGGTCCTGTATGCTTCATACTCAGTTTCCCTTTAGCATTTGACATAATCTTAGAACGATTATCAAAATTTAAAAAATTAATCTCCGCATGATATTATTCTCTAAGGTACAGAACTTATCATATCATCTGTTTTTCACTTACGTCCTTCTTCAGTCCCAAGGTCTGGTTCAGGGTACCACGTTACATTTAATCATCGTGTCTTCCTAGCCTTCTCCAATCTATGGTAGTTCCATACTCTTTCCTTGATTTCATGACCTCAACCCTTTTGAAGAGTACCAGTCAGTCATTTTATAGAATGCCCCTATTTTAGTCTGGGCGGCTCTAACAAAGTACCATAAATTGGGTGGTTTACACAACAGACCTCTATTTCTCACACAGATCTGGAGGCTAGAAGTTCTTGGTGAGGACCCACTTCTGGTTAAAAGTCACCCACTTTCCTCTTATATCCTCATATGTTGAGAGGGATATCATCTCTTTCATAGCCCTTCTTAGAGGGTACCAATCTCATTCATGAGGGCACCACCCTCATGACCTAATCACCTCAAAGGTCCCACCTCCAAATGCCATCACATGGGGGGCTAGGGCTTCGATGTATCACCGTCAGTTCAGTTCAGTCACTCAGTTGTGTCTGACTCTTTGCAACTCTATGGACTGCAGCACGCCAGGCCTCCCTGTCCATCACCAACTCCTGGAGTTTGCTCAAACTCATGTCCATTGAGTCAGTGATGCCATCCAACCATCTCATCCTTTGCCGTCCCCTTCTTATACAGCCTTCAATCTTTCCCAGCATCAGGGTCTTTTCCAGTGAGTCAGTTCTTCACATCAGGTGGACAAAGTATTGGAGTTTTAGCTTTAGCATCAGTCCTTCCAATGAATATTCAGGGCTGATTTCCTTTAAGGATGGACTGGTTGGATGTCCTTGCAGTCCATGGGACTCTCAAGTGTCTTCTCCAACACCACAGTTCAACAGCATCAATTCTTCAGTGCTCAGCTTTCTTTATAGTCCAACTCTCACATCCATACATGACAACTGGAAAAACCATAGCTCTGACTAGATGGACCTTTGTTGGCAAAGTAATGTCTCTGCTTTTTAATATGCTATGTAGGTTGGTCATAACTTTTCTTCCAAGGAGCAAGCGTCTTTTAATTTCATGGCTGCAGTTACCATCTGCAGTGATTTTGGAGCCAAGAAAAATAAAGTCAGCCACTGTTTCCACTGTTTCCCCATCTACATCAACATCAGGGAGACACAAACATTCAATCCGTAGCATGCCTCCATTTGAGTTTGTATGATGTGCTCTCATGATTAGATTGGGGTTATGCATAATTGGGAGGGAAACTCACGGTGACTGATGTGTCCTTCTCAGCTTGCCATGTCCACCCAGATGACCTGGCTAAGGTGCTATCTGTCAGGTTCTTCACTGTAAACTTACGACTTCTTCCTTTGTGATTATTAAATACTTTGAGACTATGTAAATAACCCATTTCTGCTTAAACATTCACAGCAGTGCTTTCTGTCCTCCAAAGCAATAAACTCAGCTAAATGTCAAAATGATGCCAGTGGGAACTTTGGGCTCTGTGGAGGGCACAGGAGCCTCATAGCCATTCACTCCTCCTGGAAACCCAACATTCCAGGAAAGGGCTAATTGAGTTCATGACTTCCTCCACCAGTTGTCTGGTAACTGGACACTGTGATTTGGGGTTTTCTGAGCTAGGAGTGGAAACTTGCTTCCTATTGTAGCATGACTTAGTTTTCTCCCCAGAGTCACAGCTGTGTTTGATGTGACTTAAGAATAAAATATGATTAAATAATACAAATGAACTTATTTACAAAACAGAAGCAGACTCACAGACTTAGAGAACGAACTTCTGCTTGGCTGGGAAAGGATGGGAGGAAGGGATAATTAGGGAGTTTGGGATAGACATGTACACACTGCTGTATTTAAAATGGAAAACCAACAAGTACCTACTGTATGGCATAGGGAACTCTGCTCTATGTTATGTGGCAGCCTGCATGGGAGGTGAGTTTGGGGGAGAATGGATACATGTAAATGTATGGTTGAGTCCCTTTGCTGTTCACCTGAAACTATCATAACATTGTTAACTGGATGAACTATAATATAAAATAAAAAGAACTTAAGAAAATAATAACATACAATTGCCAGGGGAGGGAAAGATGTGAGCCTAAGTAATGAAATAAAGTGTATTCAAAGACTGATCGATTAATGCTACACTTTGGCAGTCACAGATACTGATGTAGTCAGATGTCCTAAAGAATGTAACTGGAAAATCAATCTGCAAATCAGAAAAATGGTGTTTGGGAATTTCTCCTCTGTGAGGAGAGCTTTCTCCTTTTTTTGGTTGTCTTTTGTTCAGTTCAGTCGATCAGTCATGTCCAACTCTTTGCGACCCCATGGACTGCAGCACACCAGGCTTCCCTGTCCATCACCAACTCCTGGAGCTTGTTCAAACTCATGTCCATAGAGTCAGTGGTGCCATCCAACCATCTCATCCTCTCTTGCCCTCTTCTTCTGCCTTCAATCTTTTCCATCATTAGGATCTTTTCCTATGAGCCAGTTCTTCACATCAGGTGGCCAAGGTATTAGAGTTTAAGCTTCAACATCAGTCCTTCCAATGAATATTCAGGACTGATTTCCTTTAGGATGCACTGGTTGGATCTCCTTGCAGTCCAAGGGAGTCTTAAGAGTCTTCCTCAACACCACAGTTCAAATGCATCAGTTCTTCAGTGCTCAGCTTTCTTTATAGTCCAACTCTCACATCCATACATGACCACTGGAAAAACCATAGCTTTGACTAGACACCTTTGTCAGCAAAGCAATGTCTCTGCTTTTTAATATGCAGTCTAGGTTTATAATAGCTTTTCTTCCAAAAAGCAAGTGTTTTTTAATTTCATGGCTGCACTCACCATCTGCAGTGATTTTGGAGCCCAAGAAAATAAAGTCTGTCACTGTTTCCATTGTTTCCCCATCTATTTGCCATGAAGTGATGAGACTGGATGCCTTGATCTTAGTTTTTCGAATGTTGAGTTTTAAGCACTTTCATCAAGAGGCTCTTTGTTGTTGTTCTTCGCTTTCTGCCATAAGGGTGGTGTCATCTGCATATCTGAGGTTATTGATATTTCTCCCGGCAATCTTGATTCCAGCTTGTGCTTCATCCAGCCCGGCATTTCGCATGATGTATTCTGCATAGAAGTTAAATAAGCAGAGTGACAATATACAGCCTTGATGTACTCCTTTCCCAATTTGGAACCAGTCTCTTGTTCCATGTCCAGTTCTAACTTTGCTTCTTGACCTGCATACAGATTTCTCAAGAGGCAGGTCATGTGGTCTGGTATTCCCATACTTGAAGAATTTTCCACAGTCTGCTGTGATCCACAGAGTCAAAGGCTAAGTGTAGTCAATAAAGCAGAAATAGATGTTTTTCTGGAACTCTCTTGCTTTTTTGATGATCCAAAGGATGTTGGCAATTTGATCTCTGGTTCCTCTGCCTTTTCTAAAACCAGCTTGAACATCTGGAATTTCATGATTCACATACTGTTGAAGCCTGGCTTGGAGAATTTTGAGCATTACTTTGCTAGCATGTGAGCTGAGTGCAACTGTGTGGTAGTTTGAACAATCTTTGACATTGTCTTTCTTTGGGATTAGAATGAAAACTGATTTTTTCCAGTCTTTTGGCCACTGCTGAGTTTTCCAAATTTGCTATGAATATTGAGTGCAGCACTTTCACAGCATCATCTTTTAGGATTTGAAATAGCTCAACTGGAATTCCACCACCTACACCAGCTTTGTTTATAGAGATGTTTCCTAAGGCCCACTTGACTTCATATTTGAAGATGTCTGATTCTAGGTGAGTGATCACACCATCGTGCTTATCTGGGTCATAAAGATCTTTTTTGTATAGTTCTTCTGTGTACTCTTGCCACCTCTTCTTAATATGTTCTGCTTCTGTAAAAGTATGTCTTTTGTAAAATAAGGATATTCTCACTGGATTAGAATTAGAAATGAAGGATGAAGAAAATTATTAGAGAACGAACAAACAAATGGGGAAAATGGGAGCCCAGAGCCCCAATGGAGATCCAACTGGTGGCTGATGGAGCCAGGCCTGGGAAGCTCCTTGTCTGAAATGCAGATAAAGAAAGAAGGAAATAAAAAAGATGTCTTCCCTCTCTCTGTGTCTTTTTTGTTTCTATTTTGTGATAATAAAATGATCTTTCTCAGGGTTCTGCAAAAGGAGGATACTGGTATTTTGTTGTTTAGTCTCAGAATTGATTCTTGCACATCTGTTTATATGGCCTTATCCTTATTTACCAGGGGTACCCAACTAGCATCATGATGAGGTAAAGAAGGAAGAAGAAGAAGAGGAAAAAGAGGAGGACCCAGTCTAGAAAAATAAATAGATATTTGTACAAAAGGTAGCAACACACACACACACACACACACACACATATACACACACACACCATACCATATGCCATGGAATCTTTCCAGGCAAGAAAAGTGGAGTGGGTTGTCATTCCCTTCTCCAGGGATCTTTCCCACCCAGGGGCTGAACCTCCATCTCTTGTGTCTTCTGCATTGGCAGGTGAGTTCTTTACCACTGCACTGCCTGGGAAGCCTCATGTACATATATTGGGTTGGCCAAAAAGTTTGTTCAGGTTTTTCTGTACCATTTCATGGGAAAAATCTGAACACATTTTTCAGCTAACCTAATGTATACATTGTATATACATCCTTATCTTGCTAGAACCTTTTTACATTCTCTCTCTCTCTGATAGCTACCTTTCATTTGTACCAGACCAGTGATACAGCACATAAAGTATCTGTTCCTCTATTTGGATACAAAACATGCAATCTGGGAGATCTGGGTGAGGCCCATGGTATTGAGCATGTTGCTAGCCAGCCAGTTAGATCTATACGACCTTCACTACCAGCAAAGATCTGAGCAGTGGGGTCCATCTGTGACCTCCCAGCCATGTGGCCATAGTCAAATAAATATTTGATTTCTATGTGTTGTCTTCATGGTGAAGATCTCACATTATGCCTAAGTCCTTGACTGATGGGTTCAATAAATGTGGCTGCTTTTGAATAAATAAAAGGTATAGTTTTTCTTCTGAAAATATGAAAGAATAGATCCAGGTGCTATATGAAGGAATAGATGATAATGAGAGTCAGCAGCATAAAAATGGGAAAAAAAATGGAAAAACCATTACATAAGACAAAAATCTGGCTATTCATATATGAATAAATAAGTTTAAAATTCTAATGAAAAGCCATCAGCTAAAGTTGAACCTGTGTTTATAAAACTGATTAAGAAGGCAGGGACAGGAACTTCCCTGGTAGTCCAGTGGTTAAGACTTCACCTTTCAATGCAGGCAGTGTGGGTTCCACCCCTGGTTGGGGAGCTAGGATCCCACATACCTTGCAGCCAGAACCCCAAACAGGAAGCAGAAACAATATTGTAACTAATTCATTGAAGTCTCTAAAAGTGGTTCATAAAAAAAAAAAAAACTTAAAAAAAAGGGCAGGACATGTACAAACTTTTAAAAGCTGTTTTTGCCTAAAATTGTCAGTTTTCAAACAAATTTTGGCACCATCTGAAGTTAAGTGTTGAAGGAAATGGCAACCCACTCCAATGTTCTTGCCTGCGAAATCCCAAGGACAAAGCACTGTTAGTAATTTAGAAACGTAATTAATGTGAAACTCCTTTAGCTTTTATTAGGCAGATAATCCAGTATTGTTTGGGGTTCCCCACAAAGTCCATGTAAATATCCCTGCTAACCAAAAGGCAGTAGGAACTCTCCACTTATTGGAGCAAAGTTGTGGACGATTTTTTTTTCCCCCAGATAGGCTGGCTGGGAGCACATGGCTAGATGAGGTCTCCAGCAGCATCTGGCCCTGTCCCCCCATCACACACACACATCTGTGTCCCCCACTTTGCAGGCACCGACACAGACGTCTCCACAGCAGCTGGTGGGCTGGACCCAACCGGCCAGTGTAGGACAAACAGAACGTGTGATTGATGAGAACAGACCCTGGGTCTGCGAGGCAAGCAGTTCCTTGCACAGAGCAAAGGATAAGGGTGGACAGTCAGTTTGGGGGCAAGAAGCCATATCCCACCAACATGCGACGCCTTTTCTTTTCCTACACAGCCTGGTACTGTCTGTGTTATAAAGCTGCTCAGTGTCCTTCACTGCAATGCACAAGGCCCAGTCCTGTCCTCTGAGAACAACTCAAATATGAATTTTGAGAGCAGTGGGCATTATTCACCCACCGACTCTAAACAGATTCCCAGTCGATGAGGGGAGGAAGGAACAGAGAGAGATTTTGATGCTTTTTGTTTGTTTGCTTTGAATTTGGTAGCTGGGTCTTCTTGCTTTTAAAATAAGCTTATCCGGGAATATTGAAAACCGAGACCCACAGTCTCTCTCCTGGGTGAAGGCCACACGGTCCAAGAAGCCACAGGGGTCAGGTGGCCAGGATGCATGTGATTTGGATGTAGAAGAAGCGGGGCTGGAGAAGGAATGCATTTCATTCGTTTCACCCATGTTTATGATCCTTCATGAGCTATACGGGCTTCCCTGATGGCTCAGATGGCAAAGAATCTGCCTGCAACGCAGGAGACCTCGGTTCAATCCCTGGGATGGGAAGATCCCCTGGAGAAGTGAATGGCTACCCAGTCCAGTATTCTTGCCTGGAAGACCCCACGGACAGAGGAGCCTGGCAGGCTATAGTTCGTGGAATCAGAATCGGACACCACTGAGCACACATGAGCTATTTGAGGGGACTTCCTTGGTGGTCCAGGAGTTAAGAATCTGCCTTCCAATGCAGGGGACTCGGGTGTGATCCTTGGTCAGGGAACTAAGATCCCACATGCCCCAGGACAGCTAAGCCTGGGAGTGCAGCAACTACAGAAAGCCCGCATGCGGCAACGGAGACCCAGCCGAGCCAAAAAAAAATCCAAGATGAGCTTTTTTTGCACAAAGGCCAACCCTATTTTGTTCTGATTAGAGTCTCTTTATTAAAGTAATCATTTAATTTCCAACTAGGAACCCAAGTTACTTCACAAGGTATAAAGATTAAGATAAACAGATCGGTAGGTGAGCAAGGTTAACAGAAACGCTTAATTGAAGCTGTGCCAAAGAAAGTGTCTCTGAAAATAATACTAACATTTCTTGTTAGACAAAAGTGAAAATGCAAAAAATAGCCACTTTCAATTTAAATGAATTTTTGGCCCATATTTCTGCGATCCTATGTGACAACTGTTTCATTTACTCACGTTCGCATGCATCTTCCCAGATGGGGCAGTGGTAAAGAATCTGCCTGCAGTGCAGGAGATGCAGGAGATGTGGGCTCGATCCCTGGGTCTGCAGATCCCCTGGGGAGGAACTGGCAACCTACTCCAGTACTCTTGCCTGGAGAATCCCATGGACAGAGGAGCCTGGTGGGCTACAGTCCATGGGGCCGCAAATAGCTGGACACGACTGAGCGACTAAACACACAATGTACAAAACACACACAGTGTTTTCATTGGATTTTTACTTACAAAAGTAATATTGTAACATCATTTCAGTCATTCAGTAGATATGATATTGTTCTTTTCCATGGCCCAAAAAACTTAGCAACTTTATCATTCTCAGTAGTAGATAATATTCCATCATATCAACATTTCATGTTTTGTTTATCCATTGCCTATTGCTAAATTTTTAGATTATTATATTCAGTTTTTCACTGTCATAAATAAAACTGCTATAAATTATCAATACATTCATCATTTCTCCTTTTATTTTTTTATTTTATTTTATTATTTTTTTAAATTTTATTTTATCATTTCTCCTTTTAAATTACTTCATTGAAATAAATTCCAAAGAATGAGATGACAGGGTCAAAGAGTACAAGCATTTTTATGACCTTTGACCTGCATTGATTGCCAAATGCCCTCCAAAGGCATTGTACTAGTTTCTAAAGAATGAAATATCTGCTTCCCCCATGGTCTTATTAGCATTGAGTTATAGGATTTTCCTGTATTTTATTTCTCCAGTCTCAATGGATTGAGATTAACTCACGAGAGTATTATTATAAGTATTAATAGCTGCAAAATTTATTGACTACTTAATAACACTTAGGATATAAAGAAAGGGAAAGAAGACAGAAAAAGCAAGCCAAATTAAATACTTGCTTAGTAGTGCTAAATGCCTTTGCACATTAAATATCTGTGAACACTCCAAGCTTCAATACTGAGAACAAAGGAATCGGCCCTGAAAGAGTTAGAATCACTTAGGTACCCCAGAGTCAGAAAACTCAAATTTAATTTTATGAATACCTTCATATACTCACAAAGCTTGAAACTTTGCTAAAAGATTAAGACTAAAGGAAATGAATGCTAACTTATTTTATCAGTGCCTAACGTACTAATTTTAAGCAGCAAAGAATTTTACTCTCTGTGACCTCTTGCAAAGACTTCCAATTATTTCACAGTGGCTTTTCTGTTTGGTTTTGTTTTTCCACTATGTCTAAGGTGATCTTGAATAGGGAGAGGAAAGATAAACGGGTGAAAATAAAATAACAGGGGCAAGAGTCTCTGGTTCCTTTTATAAATTTTGTAGCAGCCCTGGCCCTGTTTTATGAAATACTGTGCAAACACAGAAATGGGTAACTCATTTGTCAATGCACTTTGCAGATGCCGTGGTTAAAAGAAAAACCCCTAAACATCTAATTCTTTGTGACCAGCCCAACTCAAAGACAGTTCCTGCTTAAAAGTGTGCCTTAGGATTTCCGTGACAGAGTGGCTTAGAGTAGCGCGTGCACGCTCAGTCCCTTCAGTTGGTGTCCGACTCTCTGTGACGCTCTCATCTGCAGCCCACCAGACTCCTCTGTCTACGAGATTCTCCAGGCAAGAATACTGGAGTGGGTTGCCATGCCCGCCTCCAGGGGATCTTCCCGACCAGGGACCGAACCTGCGTCTCTTACGTCTACCTGTGTTGACAGGCAGGTTCTTTACCACTGGTGCCACCTGTGAAGCCTGGCTCAGAGTAGACATGCTATTAAATATACTGTTGTTCTCGTAGAGAGAAATCTGCTTCAGCTGGGTGGGCATCCCTTCCTAGCCCCACCATATCACAGCCAGGGTACTTGGTGTTTGTAGCTAGGAGGACAGGAGAACAAGGACGTGTAGACTCAATAATTTAAGGCCCCACCCGTACTAGTCATGGAAAGGTATAAAGCAGGAAGCACAGAGAGTAACTCAGACCCACCCCTACCTTCCATCAGGGCTACCCAGGAGGAAGGGCTGGAACTGAGCCCAGGGCCATCAGAACAGGAAGGGACTGGTTTGTATTCACTATTAGAGCTCAGGGTGGATGGCTCAGCACAAGCTCATGGCTGGACCTGGACGTGCTGAGTCCAGTGTGGCTGTGAATTTCCACCCCCCTCTCCCCGCCCCCTCTCTTTCTTGCTGCTGAACTGTGCCGTGGGTGGTGACCCCTCAGTGAGAGAGTCTTTCCAGGCACCCTGGGGCTGGGTTAGGGGACAAGTGGGAAGGTCAAGTACTGGGAAGGGTGAACTAGAGAGGCGTGGTCATTTGCCAGAGTGGACCCTTCACTCGGAGAGAGGAATTGTGTGAACGAGGCCCCTCTGGCTGGGAAAGAGCTTGTTCAAGGAGAGGATCCATCAGTGTCAGGGGCCGATTCAGAACATGGCAGCCCACTGATTTCCATGCCTTAAATTACACGTAGTGGCTCATTGCTGGGAACCCTGCCTTACCAGGGTAATGAACATTAAGCTGAAGTACCTTTATTTAGCTCTCAAGAAACTTCCTGACCAGGTCCGCCTGTGAATGGCCACGGGGAGGAAGAAATGAACATAGCCCCTCAGGACGCTGATGGGAACCAGTAAGTGTTTGACTTCATTCCCTCCCCTTTTAGTATAAACGGAACCTAAATTCTAACTCAGGCAAGATGGTTCTTTGGGGCATGAGCCCACTGTCTTCTTGCTGGCTAGCTGGCTTCTTGCTTCTAGCTGGCTTTCTGAATAGAGTTGTTATTCCTTGCCCACATGATTCGTCTCTTGATTACTGGCTCTAGCTTTATTACCCTCATTTGCACAGTCCCTTCCAAGGCTTGGAAAAGGCCCTACCACCAACTCGTTCACATGGTAGTGATTTTGTAAAATTTGCATCTTTTCAATGTTTTCACCACAATCCACAGGGATCACTGTCTTTTTCTTCTCTGCCCCTTTCCCACTCCCCTGTGTCTGTTGGTGTTGGAGTGGCTGAGAACACTGTGGGAGATGGCTAAGGGGCCCTTGACTTGGAGGGTAGGTGTAGTTCAGTGGGATTGACTCGTTTGCTTGGCAGTCACTTCTCTACAGTGAAGTTACCAGCCCCCGGGATATGGAAATAGGGAATCCCCTGCTGCCAAGTCCCCAAGTATGGAGTCCCCAAGCAGAGTGACAAGAGAGGGCAGAGTCAGAGATCACTTCATGATACAGATGCAGCCTTGGTCCCCAGAATCTCGTTGGCAGTGGAGGAGAGACAAGGTTTTTTTGGTTTCTTTAAATTCTCATTTATTTATTTATTGTTGGGCTGGGCTGGGTCTTTGTCGCTGCACACCAGCTTTCTCTAGTTGCGGCGAGTGGGGTCTACTCTCTAGGTGCGATATGCAGGCTTCTCGTTGCAGTGGCTTCTACTGCTGTGGGGCACAGGCTCCAGAGCATGGGCTCAGTAGTTGCAGCACACGTGGGATCTTAGTTCCTGGACCAGGGATGGAATCCATGTTCCGGTGTACTTTTAACCACTGGACCACCGAGGGACGTCCCGAGACAAGGTCTGTGGAAAAGCATCGCAGAGGGGTGCCCTAACTTTGCATTCGTGTTTTACCCAGTCTTCTAATCTGTACAAGCTAGATTGGCTTAGCCTGCTCAGGGCTTATCCTGGAGGGTCCGAGGGGGAAGCCTGAGTCCAGAATGCCATCTTTGTGCTTCATCCCAAAGTGCTGTCATGGAGACACATCCCTGGGCTGCAGGGACACTGGCTCTGGTCTCCTAGCAGGAGACATTCCCAGGGGAGCAGCAGCTGCTTGGTCCCTTGGGGACACTGGGACCCAAGAGCCTGATACCTTCGAGCTGTGGTCTGCCTGGTCGCCGTCCTTCCTGGCCACATGGCTGCTTTGGGCCAACAGCTGCCCGTGCGCAGCCCTCTCCCGAGAATCTGTGTGGCAATTCACCACAGGCCTCCTCTTGGAAAGGCAAAGAGGTTGCATTATATTAGGTAAAGCTTATCTTTCGCATCTGCCAAGGTCCACGAGTTTCCCCTCTCTCTCTCCGCCCCCAACTCCCAGCCCCTCTCTCTTCCCTTCTTCCTTTACCCTCTCTGGTGGGTTTTCAATACTGTGTGCTTTTTTTTTTTGTCTTTCTCCTTTCTTTCTAGTCAAGACAGGGTTGTCTCTCTGGGTGGAAAAAGGCAGTGTGTTTGTGGAGTGCAGCTGCATTTCAAAGGTACTTTGTTGGCCAGTTATGAATTTGCCTTTGCTAATGTGGGGAAACAGGGAAATGCTTTAGCTTCCCTCCTCCTCCCCCCAAACTGAAATTGATGTTATTTCTTTGCCAGTGGTACCCAAGGAAATGTTTTGTTTCATTTCCTCCCCTTTCAGGCTGAGCCCTATTTATGTTCGGAGCTGGGGCCCTGCCACTAAGAATCATTGTCGTTACCACCAGGGTCTGAGGCTGGCCAAATTCAGCAGCTGTGGTTTCATGCCTACCCTCACCAAGGTTTATTTCCTTGACAACATGTTCTTGTTTGGACCAACTTTCTTAGTCTTTCTCTTGCTGCTTTTTTTTCTCCTTCTTTGCGAAACCTCCCTTACAGTTTTGCGGGGCTTAAAATTAGAAAAGAAAAACCGCGTATGTGTGTGCCTCTGTGTGTGTATCTGTGCGTGTGTGTGTGTGTGTGTGTGTGTGTGTGTGTGTGCTTTAGGGGCAATGGGCAGAGGACTGGAAAGGAGATAAAGACCCTGAGAGTTGAATAAAGGGTACAGGGGGCCGGAGCAAGGGGCGAGCGGTGGGAAGTTTTCCCCATAAATAACGGCATTAAATTTGTGATCAATTTGACGACCACCACTTTCCTCCAACCCCCACCCCTGCCGAAACTGAGACTCACCCTCGGCCGCCTCACCCACCCTAGCCTTTCAAATGGAATACCTAGGTGGCCCATGGGACCCCTGACCCCTGTATCCTGTTCCTTTCTTCCTGCCCTGCTACTTTTTCCCTCCGATAAAAGGAGAGAGTGAGAGATAATTAACAAAAAACATGGCCCCAGGACAATGAAACAACTGGCCTTGGCCGGCCAGAAATTTATCCTGGTTTTCTAGGTGAACTTTCTTCCATCAATCTTTCCTTTAACCTCCATGTTAGTGGAAGCAATAGGAACACCCCTCCCTCCCCTGAGCAAATGCTTTCTTTTGACGGGAAACAAAAAAGGGGGCTCAGCGAAGGCCGAGGTGAAATCTGGGTGGTATGGGGCACTGCACAATAGGGCCGCTGTGTTTTACAACAGGGCAGGGGCGGGCGTGACTGGTCTGATGATGGAAACAGTCCCCCCTCCCCGATTCAGGCCTACAAACGCATCTTCTGTTCCACACGGAGACGGACAGAAAAGAGAAAAGCTACAAAGAAAAAGGGAGGGGGTGGAATTCAAACAAAACGCGTGAGGCTGAAAAATCTCCCTGCTCCTGCACGCCCCGAGAAAGGAAACGCATCACAGAGGCTTCGGGACTCCTCAGGGCCACGTCTGAATAGCTCTGGCTGGACTCTGATTTATCGACAGAGCTTGAGCGACACGTTAGAGAAAGGCTCGGGGGCCCTTTGTCTTCGGCACAGAGGACAATGGTCCACAAGGGCCCGGATCTCTCGGGACGCTCTCGGGGCATGCCTTCCTCTTGCCCTCTCCTCTCTACAGACGCCAGCGGCAGTAAAAGCGATTGGTGGTGTGTCCGGAAGAGCTGGTGACAAGGCCGGGCCACTTGAGGTCTCCTTAAGAGGGTATTATGGTCAGGGAAAATATTTGCGCTGTGAAGATGGCACACTCCATTTTGTTAATGGCTCTTATCCATGTGGGATAATCGCTACCCGCACCCCCCGCCCCGCTGCCCGGCTGTCAGGGGTGCAGCCATGGCCAATTCACGGCGCCCTTGGAGAAAGCCCCTTCTCTGCTGCAACCAAGATGGAAATATTGTGTTCACCTCCTTGAGCCGAGGGGAAGGTGAGCACGAGGGCAGCCCAACTTGTAAATTACCATTAAAACACAACCGCACAGAGCCTTCTCTGCCCCGGGTGGGACCAATAAATGATGGCTGGACCAAGAGGGGGGCCCCAGGAGAGACTGGGCGCTGGGGAGTCCCTTCCCCTCGGGGCTGGGAGTGGAAACGGCTGAAGGACCAGGAGTCTGGAAGAATAGGCTGGAGAGTCCATGAGGTTCATGGGTTGCCTTGGAGAGGTGAGATGGAGACCGTGCCATCTAACATGGTTGCTAGGTCAACTAAGTCAGACCCTTTGTGGCCCAATACCTACCTCTTCCCGCACATCTTCATTTGCCAGGATCCAGGCTTAGTCATCACCCAAGGGAAAGGAGAGAGGAAGGGAGAGGGGCAAAGGAAAGAAAAAGAGAGAGAGCCAGATAGAGGAGGGAGGGACACAGGGAGGGAGTAAGAAAGAGGGAAGGAAGGCAAAAGAGAGAGGCTTGGAGAGAAAAAAGAAAGGAGAATGAATGATAATGGAAAGGTGGCAAAATGCTAACAGTTGGTCAATCTGGGTGAAAGACAGAAAGTGATGAAAGAAATGTTCACGTATTGAGATGTAAGAAAGTCATCCTGCCTTCAGTTCAATTCAGTCGCTCAGTCATGTCCGACTCTATGCGACCCCATGAACCACCGCACGCCAGGCCTCCCTGTCCATCACCAACTCCCTGAGTTTACCCAAACTCATGTCCATTGAGTCAGTGATGCCATCTAACCATCTCATTCTCTGTTGTCCTCTTCTTCTCCTGCCGTCAATCTTTCCCAGCATCAGGGTCTTTTCCAATGAGTCAACTCTTCGCATCAGGTGGCCAAAATATTGGAGTTTCAGCTTCAACATCAGTTCTTCCAGTGAACACCCAGGACTGATGTCCTTTAGGATGGACTGGTTGGATATCCTTGCAGTCCAAGGGACTCTCAAGAATCTTCTCCAACACCACAGTCCAAAAGCATCAATTCTTCTGCACTCAGCTTTCTTTATAGTCCAACTCTCACATCCATACATGACATTCTGGCTTATACATGCATTAATTTGAGTTTCATGCTAACTAAACCAACCCCTTTATGGTCTAATCAAACATACATGTACATCTTAAAGAAAAGGGCACACTGACCAGAGGTTTAAAAAAAATGTCCATGTTAAAAATGAAGACTAAATGCCTCCCTTCCTGGACACCAAGGCTGATGCTCCTTCAGTGATAAGACTCCCTTCCCAGGTGTCAAGGCCATGCTGACTCAACTGCGTACATGCTGATCTGTTAGTGTTTTTAAATCCTGAAGGAATGTATCCCCGACTTGTTTGATATTCCTTCTCTGACAAGATAGGAAACCAGACTTCTTGGAGCAGCTTCTCAGAGTTATCTAAGAGACCGTCTTCTGGGTTATAGTCCTCTGTTCCCAAATAAAAGTCTTTTCTATCCGTATTATAGATTGTTAATTGATCATTTTTGTCAACAGAAGAAAGGAAGGAGAGAGACAGAGAAGGGAGGGAGGGAAGGAAGGAAGAAAGGAAAGGCCACCATTCTTAGCTAGAAATGACGGAGGACCGGTTTTACTAAAAATGGGTTTCTCATCCTTGTTCTGAAGACGTGAGCTCTGTGTCTATAACATGCTAATACCAAACGGATGCTGGCCATCAACAAATAATGGCATCACCATATACATGTCAGACTCATTATAACCAGCACCTGTATTATATTGTTTATCCAAATTAATTCCAGAGTAATGGATAACATTTTTTCCTCTGTTAAAGCAGAAAGTTCTCAGGACTGTCATCACTCAGTTACATTGCATACATCCTTGGTTTTAAACAGAAGATACCGAATTGAAATGAACTCTGTTTGTTGGCTCGAGGTCAAGTGAAATAGAGTGAAAATGTCCTGTAATCTATACAACACAAGGCAGGCACAGACCAGTTTTCCTTCTAGTTCCCTGGTGGCTCAGAAGGTAAAGCATCTGTCTACAATGCGGGAGACTGGGGTTCGATCCCTAGATCGGGAAGATCCCCTGGAAAAGGAAATGGCAATCCACTCCAGTACTATTGCTTGGAAAATCCCATGGATGGAGGAGCCTCATAGGCTGCAGTCCATGGGGTCGCAAAGAGTCGGACACAACTGAGCGACTTCACTTTCACTCACTCACTGTGTCCCCAGGCCACGCTGGTTTGGAAAGTCTGGTGTCTGCTGTCCCTTTTGCAAGCTACCTTCACTTTGCTTTGCTGTCCCTGTTGGCTTGTGAAACCAGATTACCATGTCCGTTGACAAGATCCTTGAGTGACTGTCAAGACTCCGGCTTTGTGACCCTGGACAAATCATGTAACATCTCTGTGCCTCAGTTTCCTCCTCTGCAACATGCAAATGGAAACAGTACTTACTTTGGGGCATTGTCGAGAAGATGAAATAAAATAACACATCAAGTGCTCAGAGCAGGGACTGAAATACACATTAAAATACTAGCTACTATTAAAGTGATAATCTAGCATAATTAGGAAGGAAGGAATTGTCTGACAAGCATGGGCACGGATTTCAGCGCCTGCACTTTGTATAATAAGAAGGTCTTTAGTATTTGCTGGCTTGCTTCTGATTTCTTGGCATGGTTCTCTTCCATATGATTACCTAGGTAGCTGCCTTCAGCAAATTCAAAACCCAAGTCTCAGCCCTCCGGGGCTGGACTAGTCTCATCAGCTGAGGCTGTTTTCTAAAGTGCACCAGCTCAGACCTGTACCCCACCCTGTGCTCCACCTGCACTCACCCCCACATTTGTTTCTCCAAGAGCAGTAGGAATAACAACCATGACGACGACTGTCCCTCCTTTAGCACCTGCCCTGCACCAGGCACGATGCTCAATGCTTTATCTACATCCTGACTTCTGTAGCCACACCGGTGGGTTTTCTCTGAGAGTCCATAGATACTGGAGACACATTCATTTCCCCTGGGAGGTCGAGGTGTGCTCAGGATCACCCAGCCGGTTATGAGTGCCCACGTCTCCTGACTCTCATTAGGCGCTGTGTCACATTCTCGGTCGGCCTCCTGGTTTCACTTGGAGTCTCACTTGTGCTGTGTGCTAAGTTGCCTCAGTCACGTTTGACTCTTCGCAACCCCTGCCAGGCTCCTCTGTTCATGGGATTCTTCAGGCAAGAATACTGGAGTGGGTAGCCATTTCCTTCTCCAGGGGATCTTCCCAACCCAGGGATCAAACCTGTGGTTCTTATGTCTCCTGCACTGGCAGGCAGGTTCTTTACCAGCAGTGCCACTTGGGAAAAGTCTCTTAAGTCGTTTCCAGCAGTCTCACTTAAGGTATGTCTTTTCTGAGAACTTTGGTAAAGCAAAGCAGAAAGCACATGGGGATGGGTCAGGGTTGGGAGGGGCTGGCTGGAAAGTTGGAGCTCAAAAGTAAGGGCATCATTATCCCAACACAAAACAGAGACTCCCCTGCCTTGGGGCACCCGGAAGGATAATTCTCAGAGGAGCAAAGGAGGGTGACCCAAGTGACCTTCACTCTTCCTCAAGCTTATTTTTTAATTGACTAAATAATTTGGTTTTACTGATAATGCATGATTGCTCTAAATTAATCTCAAGTGCCAGAAAGAACCACCAGTAAAAGCTTCATGCTGCTGCTAAGTAGCTGCAGTCATGTCCGACTCTGTGCAACCCCAGAAACTGCAGCCCAGCAGGCTCCCCTGTCCCTGGGATTCTCCAGGCAAGAATACTGGAGTGGGTTGCCATTTCCTTCTCCAATAAAAGCTTCAAAGATTCGTTTTTTTTTTTTTTTTAGCTGGTAGTCTGTCTTTTAACTTTGTTTTCTGCTCCTTTTGCCATATAAAAGCAAGGGTGGTGGAAATGTCCTGGAGACAGCACCACTTCAGCAGTGATAAATAAGCCTAGTCTTGATTCATGAGTATGCATCTTCTGAGCAGAGAGCATGGAGGGAAAGTGTCACTCCAGGCAAATAGAAGATCAGGTTGGGTTCCAAGTTGATTACAAAATAAACTGAAACTATTTTTTTCCTGTCGTTGAAAGTCAGATGAAATTTATCACCTGAGTCCTTGTACAGGGATGCTGCTGCTGCTAAGTCGCTTCTCGTGTCTGACTCTGTGGACCCCATAGACGGCAGCCCACCAGGCTCCCGTCCCTGGGATTCTCCAGGCAAGAACACTGGAGTGGGTTGGCATTTCCTTCTCCAATGCATGAAAGTGAAAAGTGAAAGTGAAGTTGTTCTGTCGTGTCCGATTCTTTGCGATCCCAGGGACTGCAGCCCACCAGGTTCCTCTGCCCCTGGGATTTTCCAGGCAAGAGTACTGGAGTGGGGTGCCATTGCCTTCTCCGGTACAGGGATGATAGGTCCCCTTTTGTTCCCATCCTCTTCCCTACCTGTGCCCCCTCCCATCCCACGTGGAGGTGGCAGCAGCAACGTGCCTGGTGTCCAAGAGGCTGGGCACCATGGGTGGGGTGGGCGGTGGGTGTAGTAAGAAGAGAAAGTTGCCCAAGTGATGTAGAGACTGGTTACACTAAACCAGTATGTTAAATGAGCAAATAAGCAAATACATTGAGGATGGTGGGAAGCTGGTTTCTCATGGTCAGAGAATGGATTTACAAAGTTGTTAATGGAGAAAGCTAGAAATAACTCTGGGGTATTGGAGGAGAATTAGAACTACATTTTAAAATAATTTTAGTATGTATATTTACATATTTTACTCATGTATATATAACACAAACATACTATGTATGTATATTATGTATACACACATATTGAAAGGGAAACAGTTAACAGATGTATATGTATCCTTGCACATGTATATACTTAATGATTCTTCCCCCGAGATAATGACACCTCAGTAACAATAAACCCACTGAGTACCCAGATCCTAGTTGGTAAGTACTCCTACACCAAAAAGGAACAAAATCTCTGTGGGGGAGGAGTGATACAGGGCTGGGACAGAGAAGGTGGAAAGTGAACCTGGAATACCTTATTGTCCCACAAAGTAATGAAATGCTCAAAAAATGATGAAAACAGAAGTCAGCTTGAACCCAGCTCCCAGTCGGCCAAAGCTAGGACAACTGAGGGTCAAAATAAACAATGAGATTACCACATTAGTATCCACTGAATAAAACACATTCACTGATATAAATAAATGAGCAATAAACAAATGAAGAAGAGAAAGATTTTTCTTTACAATAGAATGCCAACTAACAAATGTAGAAGGAACAAATCATCTGTCTGGCAAGGGGATTATATGTAGAACATATAAAAAGTTATTACAACTTAATAATCAAAAAGACAAATAACTCAATTAAAAAATACTTGTAAACTATATGACCAAAAAGGGACTCATCTCTAAAATTTACAAACATCTCATGCAGCTTGATATTAAAATAAAACAAACCCAATCAAAAATGGGCAGCAGACATACATTTCTTCAAAGAGCACACACAAATGACTAAGCACATGAAAAGACGCTCAACATTGCTAATTACTGCTGCTGCTGCTGCTGCTAAGTCACTTCAGTCACGTCCGACTCTGTGTGACTCCATAGACAGCAGGCCACCAGGCTCCCCCGTCCCTGGGATTCTCCAGGCAAGAACATTGGAATGGGTTGCCATTTCCTTCTCCAATGCATGAAAGTGAAACGTGAAAGGGAAGTCGATCAGTCGTGTCTGACTCTTCGAGACCCCATGGACTGCAGCCCACCAGGCTCCTCTGTCCATGGGATTTTCCAGGCAAGAGTACTGGAGTGGGGTGCCAGTGCTAATTACTAGAGAAATGCAAATCAAAACTGCAATGAGATATCACGTCACACCACTCAGAATGGCCATCATCAGAAAAAGCAAAAAAACTACAGACAATAAATGCTGGAGATGGCATAGAGAAAAGGGAACCAACCCTCTTACACTTTTGGTGGAATGTAAACTGGTACATCAACTACTGAGAACAGTAAGCTGCTGCTGCTGCTGAGTCGCTTCAGGCGTGTCCGACTCTGTGCGACTCCATAGACAGCAGGCCACCAGGCTCCCCGTCCCTGGGATTCTCTAGGCAAGAACACTGGAGTGGGTTGGCATTTCCTTCTCCAATGCATGAAAGTGAAAAGTGAAAGTGAAGTCGCTCAGTTGTGTCCGACCCTCAGCGACCCCATGGACTGCAGCCTTCCAGGCTCCTCTGTCCATGGGATTTTCCAGGCAAGAGCACTGGAGGAGAACAGTATAGAGGATCCTTAAAAACTAAAAATAGAGCTACCATATGATCTAGCAATCCCACTCCTGGACATATAAAAGAGAAAAACTTTAATTCAAAAAGATGCATGCACCCCAATGTTCCCTGCAGTGCTGTTTACAATAGCCAAGACTTAAATGTCAATCAGCAGATGAACAAATAAAGAAGATGTGGTACATATATACAATGGAATATTACTCAGCCACTAAGAACAATAAAATAATGCCATTTGCAGCAACATGGATGAACCTGGAGATTATCATACTAAGTGAAGAAAGTCAAAGACAAATATCATCATAGGATATCACTTAAACGTATCTAGAATCTAAAAAAAAAGATACAAATGACTTTATTTCCAAAACAGAAACAGACTCACAGACTTAGAGAACAAACTTTTGGTTTCCAAGGAGAAGTGGAGGGGTAGGGATAGACTGGGAGCTTGGGATTGACATGTACTCACTACTACTCCAGTGTCCTTGGCCTGGAAAATCTCATGGACAGCAGAGCCTGGTGGGCTGCAGCTCATGGGGTTGCAAAGAGTTGGGCACGACTGAGCGACTAACACTTACTTATATTTAAGATAGATAACCAACAAGGACCTAAGGTATAACACAGGGAACTCTGCTCAATGTTCTGTAATAACTAAAACAGAAAAGGAACGCATACGTGTAACTACATCACTTTGCTGCACACGGGAACCTAGCACAACATTGTCAATCAACTTGGCACCAATATAAACTAAAAAAATAAAGGACCAGAGTAGATATTTGTTTTGAGTTGAACTGTGACCCTCCAAAAATAAATTTTGAAATTCTACCCCCCAGGACCTCAAAAATGTGACCTTACTTGGCAACAGGGTTGTTACAGATGCAATCAGTTAAGATGAGGTCAAACAGGAGTAGGCATCGGATGCATGCTCAGTTGCTCAGCCATGTCTGACTCTTTGCAACCCTATGGACTGTAGCCCACCAGGCTCCTCTGCTCCCATGGAATTATCCAGGCAAGAATACTGGAGTGGGTTACCATTTCCTCCTCCAGGGGACCTTCCTGACCGAGGGATTGAACTCTCATCTCCTGTGTCTCCAAACAGGAGTATGGTGGGTCTTAATCCATCTGAGTGGCATCCTTATAGGAAGACAGCCATACGAAGACAAAGACACAAGGAGAAGGCCATGTGAAGACAGAGGCAGAGATGAGAGTGACAAGCCAAGGGATGCCAGGAGTTGCCAGTCATCACCAGAGCTCACAGAAAACTCAGACTCTCCCTCAGAGTCCTCAGCAGGAACCAAACTTCCCAACTCCTGACTCAAGCCTACTGACACTCTTGACTCTCACAAGCACTCTATGGGATGGACACACTTACAGTCTTTGCTTCATAGATGCATAAAAGGTGGCTCAGAGAAGCTAAGAAACTTGGCCAAGGTCACACAGCTAATGAGTGAGGGAACTGAGATTCAAAGGCAAGTCAGCTTGGTCTGGAACCCAAGTTCATTACCACTACCACCCAGCTCTTGATGCAGCAGTTCAAGAAATTATTTACTTCTGTAGAATAGTTTGTTGATTATTAACCATGCACCCAGAGCCAGGATAAGATCAAAGAGTCCTATGATGGCCCCAGCCTTAAATAGAGACCTAACTCTCCAGTTGAAGAGATAAGTCAAGGGTCCAAAGGATTCCAGTGCTCCCTTCCCACCATTCCCTGCAACTACGTCTCTGAAATAGTCTGGGCAGCTCTTCCCAGTTACATCTGTAGCTTTCCCCTTCTTCTTCCCCCCTTGTTGGAAGGTCTTTAGAGTTCTCAGGCTGGAAGGAGAGGGAGTGGTAACTCCATGATTTTCACAAAGTGGTTGATTCTGTGGCAATGATAAGCCATGAAAGTGAAAGTGAATTCTCTGTCATGTCCAACTCTGCTACCCCATGGATTGTAGCCTACCAGGCTCCTCCATCCATGAGATTCTCCAGGAAAGAGTAATAGAGTGGGTTGCCATGCCTTCCTCTAGGGGATCTTCCTGACCTAGGGATCAAACCCAGGTTTCTTGCACTGCAGGCAGATTCTCTACCAACTGAGCCACCAGGGAAGCCCAAAGTAGTATGAAGGTTGGACTCTTCCTGGAGCAGGTGTATTCTTGGAAAAGGCTTCCTGGAGCTGTGGGAATGGTTTGGCAGGATTAATAAAAGATACAGCCAAAGTGTGGGTAAAGAAAGATGGCATCAGAATCCTTCTTGGGAAGGGAACAAGGAAAGAGGTGAGAATGCAAAGAAGAGGAGAGGCCAAGGAGTTCAGACACTGTAACCACCCAGGCTTTTTTGAACTGTAGTGCTGAAGAAGACTCTTGAGAATCCTTTGAACAGTAAGGAAATCAAATCAGTCAATCCTAAAGGAAATCAACTCTAAATATTCATAGGAAGGACTGATGCTGAAGCTAAAGCTCTAATACTTTGGTCACTTAATGCAAACTGCCAACTCATTGGAAAAGACCCTGATTCTGGGAAAGATTGAGTGCAGGAGGAGAAAGGGCTGACAGAGGATGAGATGGTTGGATGGCATCATTGACTCAATGGACATGAATTTGAGCAAGCTCCAGGAAATAGTAAAGGACAAGGAAGCCTGGCATGCTGTAGCCCACGCGGTCACAAAGAGTTGGGCACAACTTACTGACTGAATAACACAACTGGCCAGGCAAGGGGACCCTGGGTTTTCCAATGAGCATGTAGATGAAACCCTCAGATTCCCTAGGTCAAAGACCAGGTCCACTCCACATGCACTTTTGGTGCCTCACACCTGCCTCCACTTTATCACACACATGGGTTTTTGCTCTTTTATTCACTTCTTTCCATCTAATCTCCCCCTGTTTTAGAAGAATATATTCCAAACACAGGAGAAAAAAAAATCTCAGAAAATAAAATAACAAACATCTGTGGACTTGACACGGAAATGTAAAAAAATAGTTACATTTTGGGCTTCCCTGGTGGCTCAGTGGCTAAAGAATCAGCCTGCCAATGCAAGAGACACAGGTTCCATCCCTGACCCAGGAAGATCCCACGTACTGCAGAGCAACTAAGCCCACGAACCACAAAACTGAGCCTGGGAGCTGAAACTACCGAGCCTATGTGCCACAAGTACTGAAGTCCGTGTGCCCCAGAGCCTGTGCTCTGCAACAAGAGAAACCACCACGGTGAGAAGCCTGAGCACCCCAACTACAGAGTAGCCCCCTCTTGCCACTACTAGAGGAAGGCCAGCACAGCAATGAAGACCCAGCACAGCCAAAAATAAATATAAATAAATACCTAAAATTATTTTTTAAATGGTGACATTTTGTCTCATTGCTGGAGATCTTTTCAAGATAGGGAAGATTCTAGACCCTGTGGGTGCAGCTTTGGAACCCCTCCTTGGCCTTGTTCTTGCTCCCTCCCCACCACTCCTCCAACGTACAGGCTGTTATGTGTCCTCACTACTTTGGAGATATTCTTCTGTTGTCTCCTGATATTCATTTCTGCTAATGTGATGTCTGTTCTCAGCCTAAGTTTTTTGTTTTTGTGATGTCTATTCTCAGCCTAAGTTTTTTGTTTTTGCTTTTGTTTTTACTATTTTATTTGCTTATTTATTTTTGGTTGTTCTGGGTCTTGGTTACTGTGCGAGCCTTTCTCTAGTTGCAGAGAGTGGGGGCTACTCTCTAGCTGCAGTGCCTGGGTTTCTCAATGTGGCAACCTCTCCTGTTTGGAGCACGGGCTCTAGGGGGTTTGGGCTTCAGTAGTTGCAGCACGTGAGTTCAATAGTTGTGGCTCCCCGGCTCTGGAGCACAGACTCAATAGTTTTGATGCACAGGCTTAGCTGCCCCACTGCATGTAGGATCTTCCTGGATCAGGGATCAAACCTATGTGTCCCTGCTTTGGCAGACAAATTCTTTCTCACTGAGCCACCAGGGAAGCCCTATTCTCAGTCCAAGTTTTATTCCTATTCATCTTCTTTCTAAAATCTTGTAAGACTCTTCTCTTTATCTCTGTCTCATTACATTACACCTAAGCGGGGATTTACTGATGGATGGGCCTTGGCACAGCATTTACTGCGCACTTGCTAGCTGAAGATTTCCGTCTCTCTTTAATTGTAAACATTCTGTCCTGTATTCTTCTGAAACACCCATGACATACCTATTGGAGCCTCTCAATCCGTTTTTCAGATGGCTGAATTGCTCTCACATATTTTTATTATTTTTATCTCTCTGAGATGCATTCTCCTCTGACTTCTTGCAATTTCAGCTTGAAGTTGTGGATTAAGAATAACATGGGAGGCTTTCCTTGAAGTTGTTGATTAAGAATAATATGGGAGGCTTTCCTTTTCTGGTAAGTGGCCTGAAGTGACTTCAAAAAATGGTGTGCTACTCACTTGACCCAGAAAACTCCACAAAATCATGCAAATCAAGAGTTCAAATCTTCATATTCACTTTAAGAACACTCATGAAACTGCCCAGGCCATTAAGTGTTTGCATATCAGAAGACCCACCAACTCCCTGAAAGATGTCACCTTAAAAAGCAAGGTGTGCCATTCCATTGTCACAGTGGTAGAGTTGGTAGGCGTACACAGGCCACACAGTGGGGCTGGGCCCAGGGTCGGCGGCCCAAAAAGAATGTTGAATTTTTACTGCACATGTTCAAAAATGCAAAGAGTAATGCTGAACTTAAGGGCTTAGATGTAGATTATCTTGTCATTGGGCACATCCAGGTGAACAAAGCCCCCAAGATGTGATGCAGGACTTAACAGAGCTTATGGTTGGATGAACCCATCTCCCTGCCACACTGAGATGATCCTTAGTGAAAAAGAACAGATTGTTACGAAACCAGAAGACAAGGTTGCACGCAAGAAAAAGATATCCCAGAAGAAACGGAAGAAACAAAAACTTCTGGCCTGGAAATAAATGCAGCAAAAAACAAATGCAAGTAAAACAAACAACAAAAAAAACACAGAAGATGGTTTAATCCATTTGAAGTGTTTGGTGGCAATTCTTACATAGCAATTGCTATAATTTATATAGTCAGATAAAGCATTTTTCACTGAAAACAAGGATAAATAATAATCACATCAGAGACCTAAGAATATTTCACTTAAACTTAACCAAACAACATCTTAACAAGACAAATATAAGGAAAAATATAAACTGAAATATATCTATAGCGGAATGAAAATCCCAGAAAATAAAAAGAATTAGGCAAATAATTTTAGAAATCATAGAGAGTAAGACAAAACTGACACATATATTTGTGTCTGTGTGTTTACTTGCTAAGTCATGCCCAACTCTTTGCAACTCCACGGACTGTAGTCAACCAGGCTCCTCTGTCTATGGGATTTCCCAGGCAAGAATACTAGAGTGGGTAGCTATTCCCTTGTTCAGGGGGTCTTCTCCACCCAGGGATCGAATCCAGGTCCCCGCATGATTCTTTACCATCTGAGCCACCAGGGAAGCCCCACTGCTTGCACAGCTGGCTCCTAGATCCTTTCTTTTTTTTTTTTTTAATAGACCTGGTAAATCTCCCTGATTCTACTCTTTCAATGGACTCTGAAAAGTCACTTCCCTTTGGTTTGGAATTTGAAGGACCAGTTGGTATCTGATCATCTTGAGGGATGCTAGTCCCAGAGACACGTTTATTTGCCCAGCTTAGACAGCCACACTCTGGAGAGGTTTGCCATTCGTAGGTTGGTAGGGAGAAAACAAGGGACAGAGAGGAGGGAAGTCTTAACTCATGTTCACATCTGAACAGACTTTTTTAAATCGCAAGTAACATCCATTCAGTTTCTCTAATCAGCTTCAAAGGCCTTGCAAGGCTTCCTCTACCATTGTGGGGCTGGTAATTCTGTGTCACAACTAATTACCGCTTAATAGCCATTGTGGGTGCAAAGTCTCCAGTTGAAAAGCCAAGTCGATTTCTTCCCACATTCAGACCTCAGCTGCCCCTGAATGGTGGAGATTACAGGAGGTAATACCGGCGTTATTTCTACCTGCTGTAGTCCATCAGCTCCATCTCCAGCTGAGTGAGCCGCCCCCCTCCCCCTTGGACAAAGATTACTTGTCATTAAAATGCTCAGGCTCACGTCGGCTCTCTTTTTACAATCTGGATGTTGCCTACACTTTGAGAAAGGTTTTTGAAGGCAGATTAGCAGGATTAGGAAAGGTTCACATATGTTCAGCCTCACTCTTGGTATTCAAGACATCACAACCCTGCACCACCCAGGAAGCTCGAGAAAATGGAGTGAGCCCAGGCAGGCGTGGGGGAGGGGAAGAGAAAAGGGAAGGTTGGGGGAGGGAAGCAGGGCAACTCTCCCCCAACAATGCAAAGCTGCTGTCAGATGCAAACCTGGGAATACTGAATATTAGCGAATTCCCAGGCAGTTCACTAGAATTTTAGAGTTTAGCTCTGTTTTCCCTTCACTTCTGGTGTAGTTTTTTTTTTTTTTTTTTTTCTTTCCTTGAGAACCTGGCTAGTGGAGGGGAGGGGAGGGGTCAGAAGCAGAGGTCAGCGCTGTGGCCTTTATGCAGGTTCTAAGAGCTATGCCTAAACTATTGCTGTTCTTTGGCATCCCCTGTCCACTTTTTCTCACCTTATCTGCTTCCCTGAAAACACTGAATGAAACAGGAGTCATGGCTCCTGTGAGAAAGCCCATCCCTGAGTTGGGCTATTTCATTGAGTTGTCGTTGCTGTTGTTCAGTCACTCAGTCGTGTCTCTTTGTGACCCTATGGACTGCAGCACGCCAGGCTTTCCTGTCCTTCACTATCTCCAAGAGTTTGCTCAGACTCATGTCCATTGGGTCGATGATGCCATCCAGCCATTTCAACCTCTGTGGATCCTTCTCCTGCTTTCAATCTTTCCCAGCATCAGAGTCTTTTCCAATGAGTTGGCTCTTCACATGAGGTAGCCAAAGTACTGAAGCTTCAGCTTCTGCATCAGTCCTTCCAATGAATATTCAGGGTCGATGTCCTTTAGGATTGACTGGTTTAATCTCCAAGGGACTCTTAAACTCTGTTTAACCTGAAATGATCACTCATCTACTCCCTTGGCATATCACACCAGGTACCAAGAGGAGGCAAAAAGGGTATGAGAAATAGCTGGGTAGTTTTAGAATTTCCCGAAATGTCCCCATAAAGTAGAACTAATCTAGCAGAGCTAAAGAGCCATGGAGAGGATCTACAACAACGATGATTCAATCCCCTCCAAACACCAAAAGTAACAGGTCTGGACAGAGCTGCCAAAAGTCAAGAACTGTGTGGTAGCAGTGAGGCAGGAGGTAGATGGGCCCCCCAGAGTAAAGCAATTGGAGATTCTTTCCCTAAAGTCTGGGCTTCCCTGGTAGCTAGGTTGGTAAAAAGCAGCCTGCAATGCAGGAGACCCTGGTTCGATCCCTGGGTTGGGAAGATCCCTGGGAGAAGGGAAAGGCTATCTACTCCAGTATTCTGGCCTAGAGAATTCCAAGAATTGTACAGTCCGTGGGGTTGGACATGGCTGAGCGACTTTCACTTTCCCTTTCCCTATGGACTGAAACAGAGAATAGCAGGGCAATTAAGGGAGGAGGCTGGCCCTGCCCAGACCACATAATTTTTCATTCCCCAACCGCACATACTCAGAAAAGCTCCATAGAAGTCAAAGGGGAGTGGTGCTAACTAAGGCCAGGCTACTCAGATGCCTTTTTGGTAATATCCACGTTGGCTGAGATATGTGCACACACATGGGAAGATCCTGAGATATACCAAATACGGACTGCAAACCAGGCAAATCAAAATGATTGACCAAAGAAACCCGGAATAAATGCCCCATAGAAGTGCTTCAAACTTCCACAAGGGCATGACCCAGGGACTCTGTCTCTCTCCCTAAGTCCACCCATGTGTCTACCCACAGGTACAGTGCATTTTTTCCTCTTGATGAATACTCTGCTTGATTCACTACTTTCTGTCTTTGTGGAAATTTCTTTTTCGCAAAGGCAGAAGCCAGGACCCTTGTTACTGACCACTGGTCTAGTGGCCAGGATCCGGTGCTCTCACTTCCGTGACCCAGCCCAATCTCTGGCTGGGAATCCAAGCTCAGCTCCAAGGTTTCGCAGGCTGAGGCCGCCCAGGACCTGCAGCATCAGGGCTGGGAGAAAGCAGGGAAGAAAAGTGTGGTTCTGAAGATGAGGATGAGGAAATTACAGAGTCACCAGTGTATTTACTGGAGGGCACAGCAAACCAATCTGAGTAGAGCGACTGAAACCAGGAGCGGGTTCTATAAACTCAAAACGTGGTTAAGTCCGATGGGGCCCTGATCCAACAGCCCGATGGTGTTGGAGTGGGTTGGGCCCTCGTTGCTTTCAGAGTGACAAACCTCCATCTCACACAAAGCCTTGCACTGAGGAACATCTGCACAGAATGACAGAGGCAAGGAACAAAGATCCAGATGAATGGGCTGAAGTTGCAGAGCAGAGGAGGGAGCTCTGGAAAAGCCAGAAGATTTTTATTTTATTATTTATTTGGGAAAAACCAGAAGAGACAGCTGTAGAGCCTGAGAAGTAGAAAGGCTGTCCTGGCCTACCCTTCACTCCTGAAAGAAGAGGAAGATTCATTTCACTTAGAAAATGAACAACAGAGAAGCACTGTGGGAGAAATCCATAAAAAGTTAATTTAAGAGAAAGAAAAAGAAAACATAAAAATAAAAGTTCTACAGTGAAAGCCTGCTAGGAAGAAATGTTCATGGAACTTTTCAAATATTCCAAATCAAGCTAAAGGAAATTTAAGAAAATGATAGACGATATGAAAAGACAACATACCTCAGTGTTAGAGGAAAAAAACTCAGAATTAAGGTGGACGACAAAAAGAAAATTTCAAAAAAGAGGTGACAGAATTTAGAAAATTAGTAGGAATAAAATAAAAAATGACTGGAGAGATATTGACATACAAATTGGCAAAAATACAAGGGACAGAGGACATTCAATGACACAGTAGGGATGAAATAAACAAAATCCAGATGGTGAGAAACTCTAAAGGCCAAATGGTTCAATTTCTTCAACAAAAACAATAAAAATTTTGGAAAAAGAAATAAAAAGAAGGAAGAAATTGATACAGATAAACAAGATTCGGAAATTGTTTCAGAAATTGCCAAGTAGCAAACTTGTACGGATGATAATTCAAACATTTTTACCATTTAAAAATTTGCAAGACAACTAGGAAAATATGAAGATGACAATATTTAATGATATTAAGAGATTAACGTTATTTTAAAGTATGACATGATGATATCATGGTGCTGTTTATTCAAATAACAATTATCTATTAAACCATATACTGAAATGTTTGCAAATAAAGGTATTTAATGTCACTATAAAGTTATCCAGAAGGAGGGGGATGGGTGGAGATGCAGATGAAACAAGGCTGGACTGGACTGATAGAAGTGAAGCTGGTTGATGAGTGCTTAGTAGTTTTTAATATTACACTCTCTATTTCTAGTCTATCACTGTAATATCAAGCTTATTAAAAAACAAACGATAAAGGAAGCCTTAGAGCTTGGCACTCATCAAGCATGAACAGCCCATGATTCTCTTGTGAGACAGCTGTGACATCTGCAGAGGATTTCAATAGGTAGAGACATACTGTGTAACCTGTCCCCTCAGCCTGTCTTCCCTTTTGAGTTTTGTAGTGTATCTGTCTCTAAACTGACCTGGAGGCGTTATTCCATCACTTACTAGAATGTAAGGTCTATGGGAGCAAGGATTTTGCTAATTTTATTGGTGCTATAATGATCTTAGAACAGTACCTAGCAGGCTTTCAGGACATATTTGTTGGTTAATTGAACAAATACCCATATGTAATTCCAGTACATAATTTCAGACTCTAATGATCACATCTGGTACTGAGGAAATTAATTTATTGGATAGAGGATGAGAATTCTTCACTTCGTAATGACCTAAGCTTGGATTAGCCTCTGAATTGGCCTCCAAAGATAATCGATGTCTGATGTTGCCGCCATGGAGGCCTCCGGGCAGCTGCTGAGCCACGGACGGTGCCACAGAGAGCAAAGGACTGAGGACCGTGGGTAGCGACTGCTTTCCCTTTGCTGGGTGTCCAGGATCAAGTAATCAGCCAATGGGCATTACTTAAAACGTAGCATTATATATGTTGGCAATTGATGGGAATAAGTAAACGGAAATCTTCCATATGCTTTATTTACATTGGTATTTGGTTTGTTTATTTCATCAGTGAAGATACTTAAAAGCTAAGTGCAACCCTTTCATCTTCTCAGTTGAGAAGTGGTAAACTGTACTGGAAGCATGACGATTTTCAAAATATATAGACCCGAGTTGAAATCCCAATCACAGTAGCCTTTAAAAAGATAAAATTGGCCAGCTGATGCCTTTTCCACCCTCAACCTCTCTTTCTTTCTCTCTCTCTCTCTCTCTCACACACACCCACACACAGATACACATACCTCTTGTATCCATATTCACAAAGAGAGGCCTGGACTTATTTATAGCAAATATTAATGGCTATTTCTACTAGTGGAATTTTGGATGATTTTCAGTTTTCTTTTTCTATTTTAATCAATCTTACAATGACAAAGAAGTAAAGTATTGAACTGAAGATGGCCCCAGGGAACTCTGTACAAGGTTCTTAGAGCGGCCATTCAAACTCTCATCTCTTTCCATATACAGAACCATTTGGGATGGAGTCAACCAGCGATTTCCCTCATTGAAAAGATGAAGCCATGTTGCTAAATAAAATAAACACCTGGACAATAGATGTCAAATAACTGTTTTGTTATCAGTAGCTAGGAAAGTGAACCCTGCTGCTCTGAGAATGGAAAATGCCCACCGATGACTTTGCCATTCTCTCCAGGCTGGCATAAGAGTTTAGTTTATGTCTGGCCAAAGTAACAGCAGACCATATCAATATGACTTAAGTCCCTAAGGGGGTCCCTTTCCTCACGGAGCAAGGAAGCTGGAGGTAAACGGCAGAGGCTTGGAGCAGCTGCTTGACTGGCAGTGCCCACTGAGCCTCGGATGGGTTTGCTCTTCCTGCTCTGTCGTTCTTGGCTTTCCATCTCTTGATGGCTGCTGCGCCTCCATGCATGCTGTCCACATTCAGGACACCAAGAGAGGCAAAGACTACAGCCTTTTTCTCCTCCAAGCTTTGTGTTTTCTTGTGAGAGTGCATGCCATTCCTAGGATTTCTGCCAATATTGCTTTGGCCACATGGCCATCCTTAACTTCAAGAGAGTCTGGGAAGATGGATATTTTAATATGGTCAAAATGACACCATAAACGAAATTAGATCTTTGTTAGAAGAAAAGACGAGGACTCAGGTTCGATTCCAGGGTCAGGAAGATCCACCGGAGAAGGGATAAGGCTACCCACTCCAATATTCTTGGGCTTCCCTTGTGGCTCAGCTGGTAAAGAATCCACCTGCAAAGAAGGAGACCCCGGTTTGATCCCTGGGTTGTGAAGATCCCCTGGAGAAGGGAACGGCTACCCACTTCAGTATTCTGGCCTGGTGAATATATAGTCCATGGGGTTGCAAAGAGTCGTACACAACCGAGTGACTTTCACTTCCGTTCACTTCAATGAGGTAGATGAACCTAGAGTCTGTCATACAGAGTGAAGTAAGTCAGAAAGAGAAAAACAACTATCATATATTAATGCATATATATGGAATCTAGAAAAATGGTACCGATGAACTTATTTGCAGGGCAGAAATAGAGATGGAGACATAGAGAACAGACTTCAGACAAAGCAGGGGAAGGAAAGGGTGGGATGAATTAAGGGAGTAGCATTGAAAATATACATTACCATATGTAAAATGGATAGCTAATGGGAAGTCACTGTATAACCCTGGGAGCTTGAAGTGGTACTCTGTGACAACCTAGAGGGGTGGGATGTGGCTGGAGTTGGAGGCGGGAGGTTCAAGAGGGATGGAACATATGTATACCGATGGCTGATCCACGCTATTACATGGCAGAAACCAACACAATACTGTAAAGCAATTATCCTCCAATTAAAAATACTTTTTCTAAAAAGTGTGTGTGGGTTGGGGGTGGGGGACGGGGAATCTATATGTGGTTTTCAAGCTTGACTGTAAGCAGTTTCAATGGCTTTACCCGGCAGGATCCACGGGGGAAGAGCTGCCCTCCCCATACTGGACTTGGTGACGGCCAGGCCCCTGCATATCTGGAGTATCACACAGATACTGGTGCTTTCGCTCCTGGTCTCCCTCAAGCTGAGGTCTCCAAGCTCCTCTGCTGAGACATGCTTATGAAGGCAGGGAGAATAACCTAAGGATTTTATCACCAGTGCATCTCCGGATCCTAACCCCACTCTTACATCTGGAATTTGCTTCAAGATCATCTGAGGCCAGAGGAGTTGGAGAGGGTGTAGACCAACTGTGAGCTGATAATTGCTGAAACTGGGTGATGGGCATATGGGATTGCACTCTGTGAGTCTCTCAATTGTAGATTTACCACTTTTCATGATCAATAATTTCCTTCTTTTTTTTTTCCCTCTGTTCTCCATTCTCAGACCAAAAAATAGCATAACAAAGTGTTACCTCTGACTCTCTGGAAAGTCACAACCGCTCCCCCCAAACCCAACCCATTCCCTGTGGATCATGGCCACCCAGAGGTGTGCGTATGCATGCACTCTAAGATCTTAAAAACATATATTAACAGACTAGTCATATTCAAAGAATGATCACGAGAAAACCCTGAAACAGGTACATATCGCTTTTGATTCTGAGTCATTAAGGAGGAAATTCAGCAGCCCTTGACCTTAAAAAGACCAGGAGGGCAGGTGCAGGAGGAAACATCAAGGAGCGGAGGGCTTTTGCCACTGGTCGGGACAGGCAGTGACAGTGCTGGGTGGTTGGGGGAAAGGCCAAGAAATGCAGGTCAGATCCCGACTCTGCCGCTGGCTTGCTGTGTGGCCTCGGGCCAGGGCCTTCACCTTCCGGAAAATCAGCTGCTGATCTATAAGGTGGGCAGCTGGGGACCAGCCGACTTCTAACTTTCAGCTCTTTTAGCCCGGATGTGCTCAAGGCAGTGAAGACAGAGCTGATGAAACACACAGCGGCCACCGCAACACACTAACTGAGCAATGAACACAGCAACACACACTGGGAGTGTGGGAGATGTGGCCTGGCCGGCGGTGGACAGTGGGGCGGCGCTAAATGGGCCAGAGGGAGGAAACCAAATAAGGACTTGAATCCTCCTGGGGCGGGGGGCGGTGCTGCTGGGGGAGCCCCTCCCCCGGCCAGAGGAAATCGATCAGCTGGTTCCAGGGCACCTGTTTCAACCTAAAGGGAAAAATAGGGTGAACTCATGGTCTAGCGGAGAAGGCAATGGCACTCCACTCCAGTACTGTTGCCTGGACAATCCCATGGATGGAGGAGCCTGGTAGGCTACAGTCCATGGGGTCGCTAAGAGTCGGACACGACTGAGCAACTTCACTTTCACTTTCATGCATTGGAGAAGGAAATGGCAACCCACTCCAGTGTTCTTGCCTGGAGAATCCCAGGGACGGGGCAGCCTGGTGGGCTTCCGTCTATGGGGTTGCACAGAGTCTGATATGACTGACGCGACTTAGCAGCAGCAGCAGCAACATGGCCCAGACCAGAAAGAGTCCAGCTTTCCAGAGATCTACAGGTCCGTACCAAGGGTACATGAGCCAGAGCTCGAGCACTCAGAAGAATCCATAGGGGAGCTTGATGGAAGGAGAGATTGTCAGGACCCACCCCTACTCTGATTCGGTGGGTCTGGAGTGTCAATGCAGGAGACATAAGAGACGTGGGTTTGATCCCTGGATCGGGCAGATCCCCTGGAGGAGGAAATGACAACCCACTCCAGTATTCTTGCCTGGAGAAACCCATGGACAGAGGAGTCTGGTGGGCTATGTGTCCACGGGGTTGCAAAGAGTTGAATACGACTTAGTGACTAAACAAACATCGGTTGCTTTACAATGTATTATTTTCTGCTGCATAGCAAAGTGAATCCATCATAGGTATACACATCCTCTCTTTTTTGGATTTCCTTGCCATTCAGGTCACCACAGAGCAATAAGCAGAGTTCTCTGTGTTATGGGGTAGGTTCTCATTAGTTATTGATTTTATACACAGTACCCAGAGCATGCATATGTCAATTCCAATTTCTCTCACCTCCCCTTCCCCCCTGCAACCCGTGTCACACATTTATTCTCTACCTCTGTCTCCATTTCTGCTTTGCACATAGGTTCATCTCTACCATTTTTCTAGATCCCACGTATATGTGTTAATATACCATATTAGTTTTTCTCTTTCTGACTTACTTCATTCTGTATGATGGTCTCTAGGTCCATCCACGTCTCTGCAAATGAATCTTTCTTCTTGAACCAAGCTGCCATGTTGTGAGGAAGCCAAGGCCGCCGGGTGGGGATGCTCCAGCAGAGCAGAACTGAGGCATGGGTCAAGCAGCTCCAGCTGAGCATCCATTGTGGACCTTCTAGCTAACCCTGCATCTCAGCCAGCACCAGGTGAAACAGAAGAACTGCCTGGTGAGCCCACAGACTCATGAGAACTAACATACTGTTATTGTTTGAAGTCACTAAGTCTTGTACCCTGTCACACAGCAGCAGGTAAATGAAGTGGGGAGTTTCCCCCAGAACTGATATCATCAGATTTAAATTCTGGGCTCCAGTAAAATCGGGATGGTCCTCTACTGTGTCCTGATGCTTAGACCTGTTTGCAAAACTCTTTCCAGAAAGAGCGGTTTATTCTCAAGCACATGACTCTGGTACTGCTTACTAGAAAAAAAAAAAAACAAAACCCTGCCACTTTTGCTACCAGTTTGCCAAACAATAGTATAAATTTGAAGGATAATGAGAATTAGGAAGTTTTGACATGTTCATGTTTGCACATACTTACCACTAACTGTAAAATAAATGAAATTATTTAATAATAAATGTCTCCAATTTTAACACTAATAAACTAGAGCCAGGACTGTGTATCAGACCAACCAGTTATTGCAAGAGAGTTCGGAGGACTCTGTGGAAGGCATATGTTTATAGCGCTCCGTAGAAAAACACCATTATTGTCTTCAGGTTGCTTGGTTCCCTATCCTTTTAATGAGTAAGATATTTAAAGTCCCGAACTGTTGATGTGACATTTCGATAAGTAATGCAGAGATTTGACAACATTTCCATATTCCTCTTTTAAAGTCTGGGTGCCTCTGCCTTAATCCAAGCTCCTTGGCATTTATTACTGTTTGTTACACTAACAAGTAAGATTACGAGAATTCTAATGAAGGCTTCCAGTGAAAAACTCTGTGATTAAAATGCCATAATAACAGTTGCATGCATTTATGTGCCTGATTACCATAATCTATTTAGCACAAGTAAACACACAAACAGAAGGAGAAAAGCAAGCCCACTGACTCTCCAGCTAAAGGAGAATTTGAAATGCGAGATAGAGACAATGTAAATATGTAAATGTCTTTGTGCATTCTTTTCATCTCTCTCCTTTCTCATCCTTGCCTGTTTTTTTTTTGTTTTTTTTTTCTGTTTGCTAATGAGAAGACTATACCATCCCATGTAGTCCCTGCTCAACCAGGCTGAGGTACATTTGGGGGCCATCTGCTGGGGCCAGAATCCTAAACAATGCCACCCAGGGAGTGCTGGATATATCTTCGGCCACCTTTGACATCCTGGACGGGAAGGAATGGTCTCTCAAAGACTCCAGTCTTTGATGAGTTCAATCTGAACACTTAGTTCAGCTGTCACTCCATTAATGCAAGGCCTGGAGGAGCAGGGCCGTGTACCCTGCCCTCCGCCTCCCCGTCGCCCTTCCCCCACAAACACCACACTGTCAACAAATTATTACAGCAGCGATCATGCGGGGTTTGCAGCAATCATGCCGGGCTTCTCAATTAGCCTCCCTCTACATCTCTGTTGGCTTCCTTATTTTTCACTCTTAATAAAATGTCAGGCAGGAGAGTTCCTGGCATCTTCTGCTTGGTGAAGGATTTTACAAAACTTTTTAAAAGTGGAACTGAATACTTTAACAGTGGGATAATGGTGATGGGCCCGATAGGGAAACAAATTACAGAAACTTGCCGGAATCCCAAACGTATTGTGCTAAAGAGATGGCATAGGCATGTTCTTTTCTCAAAGGAGGAAATTTCTCAAACAGAAGCAGGATGGTAGTTGATCTGGCCTTAATGGAGAGAGAGGAGCTGGTAAATTCACATGGAAAAGCATCAGAGAAGAGACACAGATGTAGAGATCAAATGTATGGGCAGTAAGGGTAGAGGAGAGATTGGGAGATTGGGATTCAGTCCGTTCAGTTCAGTCTCTTAGTCACGTCTGACTTTTTGCAACCCCATGGACTGCAGCACGCCAGGCTTCACTGTCCATCACCAACTCCCAGAGCTTGATCAAACTCATGCCCATAGAAGAGATCTTTAAAGGAAGGAGGCCCACGGAGTACAAAGAGGTAAGGACATTTATCACTCAAAGCAAAATAGCCCGTTGTTTGCCCACCCAGCCCCACACTTATGGCCCTTGGAAACCGGCAGGCTAAGTTGAGTGAGCACCAAATAATAATCACAGGGGCAGGTTACAGAGACAGCCTTTCCCCTAATTTGACCTATTTAGCATTTGGGGAGTAGTCTGTGTCTATCTTGGGAATTTTGTAAGCAATGGGTTGAAAGAGAAATTGGGGGAAGCAGACAATATTTTGGAATCCACGTAATAAACATGAGCAGCTGCGGTGCAGACCATCCGCTCAGTAAAGGAGGGGCCCGTCTTCAAAGATGAAAATCAGTGTCAGCCTCCCAGGGGCTGTCCTCCATCCCAGTCTGGGCCTGGACAACCTCCTCTACTCCTCCATCAGCCGCTCTGGGCCTGGACAACCTCCTCTACTCACAGGATGATTTCCACTCGCCCCAATGTGCTCTTGGTTTCCCCTCCAGCCCTCTTGCTTGATCCCCTGGACAACATCCCCCTCTGGCTCCAGTCATCCTCCCTGGGAGTCCCTCTTGCACCTCCAACTCAACTCAGCCAAGACACCTGTTCCTCTCCCATGGACTCTCCATCTCAGTCGATGACCTGGAATGACAGCCTGTCCACCAAGCTACCCAAGCTTAGAAAGCTATTAAGACCCTAAACTTCTCACACTCCTACTGTCCATAAGGCTGGCCGGTCTTACCACCTGGGAACATCTTCCTCCGTCACCCCTTCTCCACACCCCTGCCACTGTGCCCATACTATTAGTTTGCTAGAGTCTGCATTACAAATACCACCCAGTGGGTGACTTAAACAATAGAAAGTCATTGTCTCACAGATCTGGAAGCTGGAAGTTCAAGGCCAAGATGCAGGCAAGGTTGGTGTATTTTTTTTTTTCCACTTAAAAAAAAATTCATTCACTTACCTATTTTATTTTTGGCTGTGTCAGGTCTTAGCTTCTGCACATGGAATCTTTTCATTCTGGTGTGTTGGCTCAGTTGCCCCAAGGAATGTGGGATCCCAGTTCCCGGACCAGGGATCGAACCTGCATCCTCTGCATTGGAAGGTAGATTCTTACCTACTGGATTGCCAGGGACATCCTGGGGTTGGTGTCTTCTGAGGGCCTGTCTCCTTGGCTTGCAGATGGCTGTCTTCTCTGTGTGTCTTCACCCGCTTTTTCCTCTGTGTGTCCATGGCCTGATCCCTTCTTCTTATAAGGACACCCTAATGACCTCTTTAAAGACCCTACGTCCAAATGCAGTGACATTTTGAGTTAGAATGGGGTTTGAGTTCAACACAGGATGGGGGATACAATTCAGCCCCTAACAGGGTCCTTGTCACCTTTCATAGCATATAGCATAGTCGCTCAGTCACGTCCGACTCTTTGCGACTCCATGGACTGTGGTCCACCAGGCTCCTCCGTCCATGGGCTTCTCCAGGCAAGAACACTGGAGTGGGTAACCATTCCCTTCTCTAGGGGATCTTCCTGACTCAGAGATTGAACCCAGGCCTCCTGCACTGCAGGCAGATTCTATACAGTCTGAGCCACCAGTGAAGCCCTTGTCACATCCTACTCAACTACAATAAAACCCTGAATTCTCCAAGTTTTCTACAGTTATGAAACCTTTATTTTCCAGATTTTTCTAACAAGGTCCATGTTTTACTTCTGTTATCAGAAAAACAATAATCCATGCATTTTGAGGAAATCAGTGTCACCGTTGAACTCGGGGAAGCCTCCGTGGACACTCTCTGTGTCCTGCCTGATGTCTCTTCTCTCCTGCCATGTTTCTCTGCTTGCCGTCCCATGACCTCGCATCTGGACTCTCTTATACTGATTCCCTTTTTACAGACTGACAAGTCAGCCAGACGGTCAACTGGGTTTTGGGGTGAGGACACCCTCCTCGGTGTCACATGCAACAGTCAACAGACCACAGAAATCCTGGAGGGCACAAGGGTCTTGAATGGGGTGGTGAGTCATGGTTTAGCCCTTGTCAGGGAACAAAGACACCCAATTTGAAATCAAAACATGGTCTTCTGTTCTACAGTGGATTTCAGGATCTTTATCCTAATTCTGTAATTTAGAAAATTGTGGTTGACTACCCTTCCTGGGGAGGTAATGGAGACATAAGACCCTCCCCTTCTCCATCCAAGTTCCAGCCCCCCTGCCTCAGGCTTTGCCAGGCAGGTGGAGCCTCACTGTGGCTGCTTCTCCAGACCTGGGGTGGTGGGGAGGAGCGGGGGTGGGGGGGTGTGGATGGTGCAGTACCTTCTCTCATGTCCAGTTCTTTGGGACCCTATGGACCATAGCCTGCTTATCAGGCTCCTCTGTCTATGGGATTCTCCAGACAAGAATACTGGAGTGGGCTGCCATGCCCTCCTCCTGGGGAACTTCCCAACCCAGGGATCAAACCTGCATCTTGTGTATCTCCTACATTGGCAGGCAGGTTCTTTACAACTAGTAACACCGGGGATGCTCTCACAGTGGGAGGGGCAACAACAGCACCTCTAGACTCCAGCAGGCGTGGTCCTCTGGAAAGTGGAGGCTGGATCCTAGCCCCTGAGACAGAGAGATACATGGGGCAGGGACAAGAAAGCCTCTGCAGAGCCTGTCCCTGAAGCCTCCCTCCCCAGCCTCTCCAGTGTGTAGATCTCCCCACGTGGAGGGCTTTGGTCCTCAGAAAGCTCACCCCACCTCCTGACGTTCTACACTGACTCCCACCAAGGTCTCACCTCCAAGCCAATAGCTGAGTCCAGTTTGGAAGCGTTTCCTGCGGCTGCTGCCAACAACAGTTTGGTGGCTTAAAACATCATCATCGATTCTGTCACAGCTCTGGAGGTCCCAAGTCTGAGATCAAGGAGGTGGCAGGGCCGTGCTCCCTTCAAAGTCTTTGGTAACAATTCTTGCTTCCCTCTTCCAGCTTCTTGCGACATCCAGTAGTCTTTGGCTGTGGTGGCATCACTCCAGTCTCTGCCTTCATCTTCACGTGGCCTTATCCTCCTCTTCTATGTCAAGTGTCCAACACCGCCCCGCCCCCAACCATCTTGCTCTTATGAGGATACTTGTCTTTAGATTTAGGGCCCACATGGATAATCTAGGATGATTGCAAGATTCTGCAATGACCTTTTTTGTTTTTCCAAGTAAGGCCACATTCACAATTTTCAGGGATTTTCACATGGACATATTGGTAGGGGGCACTGTCATTCAATGAGGAAGAAGCCTTTTAAGTCTTGGAAAATAGTCCTGGAAGGAAGCCCCACACCATCAGGAGATCTGCTGGCTCCTGCTGAAATCCATGCCCTGAGCCCCAGGACGGAGGCTCAGGTGGCAGGCTCTGCCTGAATCAGTGTCACAGTTAGGGACCAAGGGCAGCTGAATGAACCAGGTTGCCCCTTGGGAATAGCTGCCTGCCTCACCAAGACAGACCTAGGCAGAGCTCAATGCAGGCACCCACATTGTCCTGGGGGATCCAGGAACAGCCCTTCCTTGAATGAGGGGCCAGGACTGGCTTCCCACCAGCTGTCTCCTGCCCTCATCTCAGCAGGGATGCTCATCTCCTAGAAACTCACGCTGCCCACTTCACACCAGCTTTCTGCCCAGGGTTCTGGCTGTCCCCACCTCCCCCTTGGCCTCAGCAACACTGCTTCCTGAATGACACAGCGAGGGACCAAGATGGGCACCTTCAGAGCTCCTCTGAAGGGAGGATGGCCTCATAACATGGTGAAATGTCATCTGGTTAAGATTGTGCCCCGTCAATCCTAAGAGAAATCAACTCTGAATATTCACTGAAAGGACTGGTGCTGAAGCTGAAGCTCCAATACTTTGGCCACTGGATGCAAAGAGCTGACTCATCAGAAAAGACCCCAATGCTGGGAAAAATTGAAGGCAGAAGGAAAAGGGGACAACAGAGGATGAGATGGTTGGATGGCATCACTGACTTGATGGACATGAGTTTGAGCAAGCTCCAGGAGATGGTGAAGGACAGGGAAGCCCAGTGTGCTGCAGTCCATGGGGTCACAAAGAGTTGGACACGACTGAACGGCTGAACAACAGCAACAACTATGTTAATTAAAAGTCAGCCTCAACTGATAGAACAAAGATGTCTGCAGTGGAGAGATGCCTCTACAGACATCAAGAAAACCCAAGACAACAATGGATTTAGCAAAGCAGAGGAGTTTTGCTCTCATCTAGAGAACAAAGGCTTGATCCTGGGTGGGTCTGGTATCCCCTCCCTGTACTGTCAGGAACCCAGGCACCTCTCTTAAAGCTTTTTCATATGTGTCCCCATCCTGATGGTTCTTACAGCCCGACCCATCAGGTCGAGATTCCAGCCAGCAGGAAGAGAATGGGAACACCCCACTGGAAGCCCCACGCACCACTTGTGTCTATATCCTCCTGGCCAGGACTTGGTTACAAAGGAGGCTGGGAAATGTAGTCCTTGTTCTGGGTGGCTATGTGCTCAATCAGAAGCTCCATACAGAAGGGAGAACAGATCTGGGGGAGCAACTAGCACTGTTCGCCACACAAATTGGGGGCAGTAGGTTTTATCGCATACATCCTACTGTAACCACCCTTCAGGGCTGTTGAGAGAATCCAAAGAAATTATAATAATCATCATGATAGTAATTACTTTGTTACCATGTTTGAAAGCAGAGATGTGGTCTTTTTTTTTTTTTTTTCACTGCTGGATCCCTAGTACCTAGGACAGCTCCTGGCACAGGAAAGAAGCCCAGTAAGTATCTATTGGATTATATGCTTGAAGATAAATATTCCTCAGCAGAGATAAGGCACTGGCATACTTGAAACATTCTACCCAACCACTTGGAAAAGTCATTAGTAAATCTTTGAAAGGACTGAAAATGGTACCAGATGTCGAAATCTATTACAATTTGTAGCTTGATGTTTTGAAGGGGGAAATGGCATTTTACTATTCTATCCTGAAGAGTCACAGAGGTCAGTTTATCACCTATGTGACATCCAAATTAAAGATCACATTTCCCCTGCATTCAGGAAAATAAAGACCGAGCCTTTAAGTTAGCTATCAGCCAGGCAGACTCTCTTCTACATTGTGACATAAATCGGGACAACACTTGGGTGAAATTTTAGCAACATGTATCAAAATTACAACTGCATAGACTGGCTGACCTAAAAATTCTAATTCTAGGGATTTATCCACATGATATGCTACATATATGAACATGACAATCTACAAGATATTTTTTGCATCCTTGTTTGTAATAGGATAAGACTTCAAACGTTATAAATTTGTCTTTCAACAGGGCAATCAGTTCAGTTCAGTTCAGTTGCTCAGTCGTGTCCGACTCTTTGCGACCCCATGAATCGCAGCATGCCAGGCCTCCCTGTCCATCACCAACTCCCAGAGTTCACTCAGACCCATGTCCATCGAGTCAGTGATGCCATCCAGCCATCTCATCCTCTGCCGTCCCCTTCTCCTCCTGCCCCCAATCCCTCCCAGCATCAGAGTCTTTTCCAATGAGTCAACTCTTCGCATGAGGTGGCCAAAGTACTGGAGTTTCAGCTTTAGCATCATTCCTTCCAAAGAAATCCCAGGGCTGATCTCCTTCAGAATGGACTGGTTGGATCTCCTTGCAGTTCAAGGGACTCTCAAGAGTCTTCTCCAACACCACAGTTCAAAAGCATCAATTCTTCAGCGCTCAGCCTTCTTCACAGTCCAACTCTCACATCCATACATGACCACTGGAAAAACCATAGCCTTGACTAGACGGACCTTTGTTGGCAAAGTAATGTCTCTGCTTTTGAATATGCTATCTAGGTTGGTCATAACTTTCCTTCCAAGGAGTAAGCGTCTTTTAATTTCATGGCTGCAATCACCATCTGCAGTGATTTTGGAGCCCCAAAAAATAAAGTCTGCATAGTTAAATAAATAATGGTGAAGCCCTATTACAGGATCCCTATTCCTTTTTGGGGCTTTGCAGGTGGATCAGTGGTAAAGAAGCTGCTGCCAATGCAGGAGAACCGGGTTCAGTCCCTGGATTGGAAAGATCCCCTGAAGGAGGAAATGGCAATCCACTCCAGCTTTCTTGCTTGGGAAATCCCATGGACAGAGGGGCCTGGTGGGCTACAGTCTATGGTGTCGCAAAGAGTTGGAACCACTTAGGGACTGAACAGCAGCAAACAGTAGCCTTCCTTTATTTTAAGGAAGAAGTGGCTGTCAATGCACAGCAAAGAAGTGACCTCCGAGACAGTAACTGAAAAAAGCAAGGTAGAGAGCCAAGTGTATAGTATGCTACCATTTGTACCCTTTTAACACAAATGGCAAACAGAGAAAGAGAGAATGTGTGTTTGTGTGCTTGCTTGAGTTTGCATAGAATACCTCTGGAAGAAAAAGCAAGAGATGATGACTAAGGAAGGGAATTGAGGAGCTGCCCTCAGCCCACAGAAGAGGGAAGCAAACTTTTTAAGATATGCTTTAGAATTTTGATGCTGAAGCTGAAACTCCAATACTTTGACCACCTGATGCATAGAACTGACTCACTGGAAAAGACCCTGATGCTGGGATTGAAGGCAGGAGGAGAAGGGAACGGCAGGGTATGAGATGGTTGGATCGCATCATGGATCTGATGGACGTGAATTTGAGTGAGTTCCAGGAATTGGTGATGGACAGGGAAGCCTGGTGTGGTGCAGTCCAAGGGGTTGCAAAGAGTCAGACACGACTGAGTGACTGAACTGAACTGAACTTAGAATTTTGAACTATGTGAATGTATCACTCATTCAACAAATAATAATAATAATAATAACTAGTTTCATCTGACATGTTGAATTGTTGTGTTGCTTGTATGCTGTCAAGTCAGACTCTTTGAGGCCTCATGGACTGTAGCCCACCAGGCTCCTCTGTCCATGGAATTTTCCAGGCAAGAATACTGGAGTGGATTGCCATTTCTTACTCCAGGGCATCTTCCCAACCCAGAGAACGAACCTGTATCTCTTGCATCTCCTGCATTGGCAGGTAGATTCTTTACCACTGTGCCACCTCATGGTCTCATACATATTTTTTAAAGTATGTCTGCCTGTATCTTTCTGGTTGATGGTCCTTCAGACAGGACAAATTATTGTTTTGTGGACTCCCCTGCAAGTTTTAGGCAGTGGCTAAAAGTGCCATCCTGGGAACATGGTGAAGAAGCACCACTGCTCAGGGCAGGGATCACTCCCTCGATCTCTTGTTATCTTTGGCTCACAGTGTCTTAGCTTCTCTGTGACTGAGAGAAGCAGAAATATACCATCAGGATCCTGCCCAGATTCTGATGCTATGATGCTCCATTTTGAGGTGGGGGTACTTGACCCCACTGAGAACAAGGAGAATTTTCTTACCCTCTCTGACTGCTCTGGTGAGCATTTCAGGAGCAGGTGTATTATTGTAAGTATGTGTGTGTGCATGCTATAAGGTAGAGAGTGTTCTCTATTCAGGGGGAAAAAAATCAAAATAGAGGACAGTGTACAGAGTATGTTACCACTTGGGTTCAAAAAAGAAAAGAGAGAGACCTTTAAATATATAATTTGTACTATCAAAGAGTATTTCTGGAATACACAAGAAACTGGAACACTAGTTGCCTTTGTGGGGAGGTCAGTTGTACGAAACTAACTTTTAACCAAATACTCTGTGATATTTGAGTTTTAAGTATGTGCTATATAGCATCTTTGGCCACCTGATGTGAAGAACTGACTCACTGGAAAAGACTCTGATGCTGGGAAAGATTGAAGGCGGGAGGAGAAGGGGACGACAGAGGACGAGGTGGTTGGATGGTATCACAGACTCAATGGACATGAATCTGAGTAAACTCCAGGATTTGGCAATGGACAGGGAGGCCTGGTGTGCTGCAGTCCACGGGGTCGCAAAGAGTCGGACATGACTGAGCGACTGAACTGAACTGAACTGAACTGACTGATATAGCATCTATTCAAAACATGTAAAAAAGATAGAATCCAGTTTATATGATATAGTTTCTTTCTATTCCACCCCCACCCCCACCCCCTTCTTCCTACTCCTCTCCTTCTCCTTCTTTCAATGGAGACTGTAAATTCTACCTAAACAGACCAACATCTTTGCTTACACTTAGCATTAAGGTCAACCCAGAAGTGGATGACCTTTTGGGGTTGCTGTTGGAAATGCAGAAAGAAAAAGGAAATCGAATGTTTAAAACTTCTGCATCTTCCAAAAATCACAGAATTTCCGCCCTGGTCTCAGTCCCAGGCCATGGGTGTTCTGTTTACATTTCAACCATTCTCCTTGAGCCAGTGGAAGCTGCAGACATATGGGTTAGTGTTTCCTGTACATCTGAATGCAGGCAAAAGGGGGCCCAGTCTTTCTTACTATATCTGCCAGAAGGGACTTCTCCAAGATGATCCACAACTGCCAGGGAGCCCAGTGGGGGCCAGAAACCTAGACTTCCGGTTTGCCAGGCAGCAACCCTGACCCCAGGGTCCTCCCACCACCAGGGCACAAATACAGGAAAACTGTTTTCAGGGTTTCTGGCTTTGACATGCTTCTCAGGGCTGGACAGGCAAAGGAGGGAAGGATCCAAAGGGGATAGACTGTTGCAGCCTTAACTTGTTAAAGGGGTCAGGTGGAACTTACAGTGATGTGGAAAGATGTCCACAAGACGCTAAGAAATGAAAGAAGCAGGTTACAAAGCCTGCACACAGCCTGAAAGGACTTCACCAAAATCGACTGTGACTTGTGGGGGAGGGGAGTTGGTCAAATGGTGCCTTCTGCTTCTGTATGATTTAAAAGGTCTTGTTTTGTTTTTTACAATTGGGCATGCATCCTTTTTTTTTTAATCTTTTAATGCTTATTGAATTTTACTTGACAGATGGTCAAAGGAGTGAGAAAAAGTATTCAAATGATGGGGAGAGACCGTGGAATTTCCAGAAAACAGCATTTTTTCAGCCCTAGAAAGGATCTGTGTTTGGAACGCGAAGTCCCAAGGACCCTGGGGAGACGAGCATACCTGCGCCCCCAAAAGACGGAAGACTGTGCCCATGAATCACGTGGGGACCTTGGTTGATTTGGATGCTGTCTCACTGGGTCCGGAAGCGCCTGCGACTGGGTGTTACAACGAGCTTCCTCCCAATGCTGATCCTGCGGGCCCCAGACCACCAGGATCTGGAGAGAGGCAGGAGGGGGTGGGTGCATGTAGTCCCGCCGATGGTTCCGGCTCTTCCCAGCTCGGCAAGAGTCATTTCAGTAACGTATATGTGTACGTGTGTGTGTGTGTGTGTGTGTGTGTGTGTGTGTGTGTGGGTAGGTACAAGCGCGCGCGGGCGCGCTGTATGCTTGAGGGGACTGAGAAAAAAAGATAAAGGACAAGAAGGGAGACTCATAGAAGCGAAGGGGAAGAGAGCTGGAAGGGAAAGAAGACCGGGAGACCCGGATCCTGTACCGCCGCCTCCTTCAAGCCCAAGCCCAAGGCCATGAGCACGGTGCGGAGCGCCCTGAGGTTCTCCCTGGGCGCCGCCCGCTGGTCCTCACCGGGCGGAGGTTTCGGACGGACGGCCCCCCGCGATAGCCAGCTGGGTCCCCCGCTTCTCTGTGCGCTCCACCGCCGAGAATGGGGAGACGCGGCTAGGGAGACCCACGCCGGCTGGGCCTTCCGGAGAAGCCGGGGGAAGGGCTCGGGCCTCTGGAGGGGCCCTGCCGGGATCCCGGAGCGATGCTGGCCCCCGCGAGGCCCCCGGGCCTCTCGACCCCCGCACGCCTCTCCCTTCTCTTGAGCCCACCTCCAGGCCCTCGCACTTGATAAGATAACACGTTTGCCTTGGGGGGTTGGGGGGAATCTGTGACCCTCTCCCCACGTGACAAGGAGTGAACCAACGTTGTCCGCATCTGGCAATTTCGAATTTGGTTTGACAAGGGGGAAAATCTTGTACCTCTGATGCTAGGTTATTTTTATTTTTGTCTTTTCTGGTATGTGGAAACTCCAGGGAAATTCTCTGGGTGTAACTGTCTTAACCACCGACATTAACTTGGATCTACTGAGCCCATCTGGGGCCTGTCCCTTGCTCTGGGTCCCGGGGGTGCAAAGCGAGTTGAGGCACAGTGAGGACCCGCAGGGACTGGCCCTGCTTTGAGGAAGCCAGACCCTCACTGCAGTAGAGTGGACCCTGACAGGGAGCAGGGAGAGAGCTCTGGGTGCTCTAGAGGCTCAAGAAGAGGGTGATCCCCTGGAAGGGTGGCACAAGATGGGATGGACAGGAATTCGGGGGAAGATGAGGGGAGAGCAGAGCCCACCAGGTGCTCCAGGTCCTGAGAGGGTGTGAAGGGAAGGAGGAGCGGCCAGTGGAGGCCAAGTCTACCTGGCAGTTAGCCTTGAACTTCCAACCTGAGGATCCTGAAGGCAGTGGGGAGATATAAAGCTGCTACATCTTCCATGATAACAAGGCAGGCCATCCATCGGGTGCTCGGAGCAGGGCTCAGGCCCTGTATCCTCTGCACTTGGAGCTCAGAGGCACTCCACACCCTCCAGCCTGAAGCTCCCCACCCAGACCACACTCAATCTATGCAGGTGTGGGGAGTGTGGGGAGCACATGCACTTTCTGTCCCATTTCCAGAATCTGGCCTTGCAGACTTGTCACCTGTAGCCTAGAAGAGCCTCTCCCACACTCAGAAACCCACCGCCTCCTCCAGTGTAAGGTCTTGGCCCAAGGCAGGGTCAGGGGCTTCCTGGTCCACTTTGTCCACGTCACTCTGTAACTGCGTGGAGCATACCCCACCTGGGGACTCGCTCTCCAGATTAATCTCTCTGTTCAGCCCATCCCCACCTTCCAGATGAACCTCAGTGGGGAGAGGGGGAGATGCCTAGTGTCTCAAGGATGGCAGGGGAGTGGCTGGAGGGGTAGGACCAAGCCACGGAGGCCTCCGGGACTGGGGACCTGGGGGGCCAGGGGCTGAACTCAGCCTCTGCCCTGATCTTCAGTCTTCAGTCTTTTCATTTGTAAAATGGGATCAAGGTGCCGCGGAAGGGCTGCTGGCAGAGCTTGGGTGGAATCACAGTTTGTAAACTAAGATCTGTGAAAGTTGGTTCCGGGTCATCTCTCAGTTCAGATTCCAACTTTACTCCGCTGTAGCCTGTTGACGTCAATGGCAGGGCTCCTTAGGAGCAGGTGATGGTCACGGACTTGATGGGGAGGGGGTGCTCCAGATGGAGGGACTGACTGGAAGGAAAGGGTTATTAGTTTGGGGTTTTGTTTGACAGTTTTTTTGTTTGTTGTTGTTTGCCTTTAGCTGATACCCAAGGGTGAGCCAGGCCTGGGCAGAGGTCCTTCATTTCTCAAACCCTCACAGTCCCTCAAACAGTATTAGCAGAATAGAGAAATCACAAAGGGAAGGTATCGTCCAACCCTCCCACTCCGTCCTCAAATCTTACGGCAGACACACACCCTTAGAGACCACAGGTAGCTTCTAGAAACCCATTTTAGGAACGAGAACCTGAGGCCAAGAGCAGACAAGGCAAGATCCCACAACCTCAGATCCCTAAGTTTCAGGTGACGAGCACCGCATTGTCTCCATCACCATGCTGTCTTTCTGGACGTCCCCCTCTGCTTAGGGGCCTTGAACAAACGCCCACATCCCTCTGAGGGTCAGTTTCCCCATCTGTAAAATGGGAGTAAGTACTCCTCCCTCCTAGGGTCAGGGAGAGATTAAATGAGATGAAGTCTACCCAAGACCCACTAGGCACAGCTTGCTTCTGCTGCTGCTGCCAAGGCGCTTCAGTTGTGTCCAACTCTGTGCGACCCCATAGACGGCAGCCCACCAGGCTCCCCCGTCCCTGGGATTCTCCAGGCAAGAACACTGGAGTGGGTTGCCATTTCCTTCTCCAATGCATGAAAGTGAAAAGTGAAAGTGAAGTCGCTCAGTCGTGTCCAACTCTTAGCGACCCCATGGACTGCAGCCCACCAGGCTCCTCTAGGTCACCTCTAAGTGCTCATTCCCTTGTGGCTCAACTGGTAAAGAATCCGCCTGCAATGCAGGAGACCTGGGTTCGATCCCAGGGTTGGGAAGATCCTCTGGAGAAGGGAAAGGCTACCCACTCCAGTAGTCTGGCCTGGAGAATACCATGAACTGTATAGTCCATGGGGTCGCCAAGAGTCGGACTCGACTGAGCGACTTTCACACTCACAGTTGGTCATTAGGTGGAAGTCATTCCACCTGTTATTCTAAATGCTCCCATATCCCCAGCAATCCAGATTACAGATCTCCTGGTTTACTGTGTAAACCGAAGACATACACAGGCACCATCCTTTTACAAGAATGTTGACAGCTTGGTTTCACACCAGCCCACCGGTATATCTGCATGTGAACGCGTTCCAAAGTATTTACCAAGCCCCTTCCATGTGTCAGGCCTTGGGCTGGGGGCTGGGGGCTGGGGCCCGGGAGCCAGAGATGACCTGGGATGACTCCGGTAGCTGAGTCTCAGTTGCTCAGTCGTGTCCGACTCTTTGCGACCCCAAGGATGTAGCCCTCCAGGCTCCTCTGTCTATGGGGATTCTCCAGGCAAGAATACTGGCGTGGGTTGCTACGCCCTCCTCCAGGGGATCTTCCCAATCCAGGGGTCGAGTCCAGGTCTCCTGCCCTGCAGGCAGGATTCTTTACCCTCTGAGCCACCAGGGACGCCCAGAATCTTGCATGGAAGACAGGATTTGTTTGCAGAGTTCTGCCTCCTAAGCGGTCTGATCGCTCACGTTTGGGCGCCAAACGCTGGCATTGCGCATCCCTTCTGGTTTCCGGACCAGGAGCGATGGCTGAAATGCTTTTTTCTTTTCTTTCCGGAGCCTGGCCTCCCACCGCCAGCCCCAGTCCGCCTGGCGCAAGGGCGCCGCTCTCCTTGGCAGCCGGGCGGATTCGCTGCCCGAATGTGCGCAGGAACTCGGAGAAATGGGCAAGGCGAGAACAGGCCAGAAAGGCCCGGGAGGAACCCGCGAAGCCGTGGGAGGTCTGCTTCTTTGCAGCCCCCGCGCCAGCCCTCCCTGGCCCGTTTGGCACAAGCGCCTCCCGGGCCGCCAGGCGGCTGAGCAAAGGCCGGCCCCTCCACGCACCCGGTCTTTTGTGGGAACGAAACACAAAAGAGAGGGAAAAAAAATACGTCTTCCGTTTCGACGGAGGAGGCCGACAGCGCCAGGACGCCTGGGCCAGCCAGGAACTAACTCCCGGAGCCCGGCCCATTTAGCCCCGGCAAAGGAGCACTCCATTTCGCGGGAAGGGGCTGTATGCGCGCGGGTGGGAATCGCGGTGCCAGGGACACTCCCAGGACGCGCACACCAGGCGCCGGGCGCAAGACCTGGACAAGGTCCGGGACGCCCTAGAACCCACAGGAGAGCAAGCGCCAGTGGCGGACTCCAGTTTCTGATTATTCCTGGAGGGGGTGGGAGGACTCAGAGACACACTCGGGAGAGTTTGGCGACCGACCAGCCCCAGGGCTAAAGAAGCCCTGGGGACACTGACCGCCCCCCCCCCCACCCCGAGCAACTCCCTGGCAACTGGAGGATGGGGTCCTCCATGCGGATGTTGGGGAAAGGGTCCACAGCGCTGACCTGCCAGCCCGAGGCGAGCTCCGGGAGTGCGCAGTAAGAACCGCGAGGCGCCGCTGCACCTCCCCGGAACGGCCACCACTGCCTCGGGTCGTTGGCGCGGGGCCAGAGCCCAGAGCATCCTTACGCGCGTCCACGCGGGAATCTGGCGAATAAGCCAGCTCTCCTGACTCCGGACTGTGCCTTCCCAGGCTCTAAACTCGCGCCGTGCCAGGAGGGGCCCCTCGAGTTTTGCCCCTGCTTCCGACTCTAGGCTCTGGAGCCAGCGCGTAAAGAACCGCGGATTCGCGTGGACCCGGGCGCAAGGACCGTCGCCGGTGGCAAGCCACGAAAGAAGGAACCGGGGCTCCAGGACACGTGCCACCGGCTGGACTAACCTCAGCGACTGCGACCCAGGCGCGCACTCGTTGTGTCTTCTGGTGTTTGTGAGATACAAACTGGAGAGCTCACAAGTCCACGCCCAGGCTGGGGGTCCGCAGAGCATACCCCCCACGAATGTCCTCATTACCGGTGGCCCGGGACGCCCAAAGGAATGGTACTCAAATACCCCAGCTCTGCAATCCCCAGCTCCCCATCCCCACTCCCTGCGTTCTTCCAAGTGACAGATTCGCCTAATTGAACCGTTGTGGGTCATCCTCTGGAACCGTTGGATGACACATCTCCACGCTTCAGTTCTTCATGTTTTAAATACCTATTTAACGGATGGCTGCAGAGCCAGCTGGGAAACAGGCGGATTGAAAAATAACGCCCCAGAAGGCACGAGCTGGGGGCAAGGGGGAGAGCCCGCCTGGCTTTCTGGTGTAGAAGGGACTGGAAGACTTACCCCCAAACTGGGAGCAATAACCTGGGGTTTTGTTGGTTTATTTCTAACTGTGCTGCTTGAAGGTGAATTACTACTAGCCAAGTTTGTTTGTCTGTTGTGTTTTTCAAACCGTGCATACAAATGAAAAGGTCCCAAATAATGCAGATAACCAAGAGGCTGATAACACCCACTTGGAGAGAGGACTGGGGCCGAGTCCCTGCGGCTGCAGTGTAAAGCACTACTAGGGTCCTGGATTTGAAGAAACAAACCTCTGTGCTCAAAATATATGGCTGTGAGAAATTCAACTACGATAAAATGTCTGAGGTTGGGGAGACGGGGCCCCTACTATAAAGTAACCACCAGAGCCCCCATCTGCAGTTCAGGCAGAGGTGCACAGTAAAGTAAAGTTTGGGTCCCCCCTCCCCTCCTGCGTAGGCTTACTACAGACACAGTCTCTCGATTTTCCCATCTGTAAAATGGGTGGAGGCGTCGGTACCACAGAACTACTTCAGTTGGGCGCTTCTGCAGATCGGATTTAGTTCCTCGGAGGTCAAGGATTTCCAGGTTTGGGAGCCAGGCTGCGACTGGTAAAACGCCATGGATCTCGGCCCCAAAGGGTTGGATCCCGCGGTCTTGGCCCAAGATTGAGACTTCTTTCTGCAGACAAGCCAGCTTTGCCCCTCTACGCCACGGCGTGGTGACCGCCACAAAAATGGTGCAGAAAATACCATCCTCTGGTTCCTGATGCTACGAAAGGACGCCTGACCCTGGGCTCAACTCTCCGCCTGCATTAGTGCGGTTTCTCAGTGCAAACGCCTTGTCCCGGTGTCTGCGCCATCGTCAACTTTATGAAGAAGGTGATTTCTTTCAAAGCCCCGTCCCGGTAGCGGGTCCCCTCTTGCCTTCCCCGCCTTCCTCCTCGCCAGGCCCGGCGCCCAGCTGGGGGCGCTACTGGCCGCTTGCCGAGTTGCAGCCGCCGCCACCTCTTAGAGGCGCGCTTCGAGTGCAAAGAAAGCAGGAGTTTCGTCCCTGGTTATCGTGCACATTTGGGGCTCCAAATGCCCACGTGCTGATGAAACCCACGAAGTGGGAACAGGTGGCGAGAACACACACACACGGGGGTGGGAAGGGAGGAGACTCCAGCCCAGTTCCCGAGTAGCCAGGGTTATCTGCGAAGATCCGAACCCAAGATCTGAACGCCTTGCGCACCGGGTTAATTCGTGCGCACAGCCCCCCCGCGCACCTCCTCCCCGAGCCTGACTCTGCGTTCCCGCATTTTAATAGAAATTTGACAGTGTCCCCTCTCTCCCTCGGTCCCAACCGCGGCGCTCTGCATTTCCCCCGCGAGCCCTCCCTCCTCCTCGGGCTTTGCCTCTCACTCGCCCTCTCGGGGTCCACGCTGCAGTCCCTCCGGTAAGACTCTCCCGGCCGCGGGCGCCCATTGGCTGAGCGCTGGGAGGAGGCGTGTGCCCGGCCCCGCGAGTTTCATTGAGCGGAATTAGCCCGGATGACATCAGCTTCCCACTCCCCCCACCCACCCCCACCCCGGGCCTGCCCAGCTCATTGGCGCGGCGGCCCCTCCAAGACCCGCACATTGTTCCCCGCCCCCGCCGCGGCCACCGCCGCCGTCGCCGCCGCCACCCGGCTATAAAAACCCTCCGAGCGGGGAAAGGTGCGGATGCTCATTATAGATCGACGCGACATCGGCGCCCGGTCCCGGTTCTCTGCCGCAGTCTTGGGGACCGAGCTCCTCTAACCGCATCCGTGGTAAGTGCGCCCGCCCCTCTCAACCCCCCGCCCCAAGCAACTCCAGCCTACACCCCAGGGACAGAGGCCCCTCACTTCGGCTGCGACCCGGGGAGCTCCGCTAAAGTGGATCCAGATCCCTCTCTTGCCCGCCAGTTCTCCCAGCGGTTTCGCTGCCCTGGCCCTTCCCAAGGTCACCGCACCATCCCTTTTGCCCCAAAGCGAGAAATTGGGGCCACAATAGCGGTCTTCTGCCCCAGCCCCAGTCAGCTGGACGAGCCCCCAGCCCGCCCCTGGCGCAGCGCGTGGAGTCTGGGCTCCGTGGCGGGCGCTGGCTGCCGGTCTGTGAGCGTGTGTTTGCTGAGCGGTGTCGATGGAGATAAGGTGGATGCGTTTGAGGAACCAAATAAATACTTCTCTATTTAGATCTCCACCCTTCCCAAAGAAAAACCCTCACTTGACACTTTTTCTTAGTGTGTTAGTCGCTCAGTCGTGTCCGACTCATTGCGACCCTATGGACTGTAGCCTGCCAAGCTCCTCTGTCCGTGGCATTTTCCAAGCGAGAATACTGGAGTGGGTTACCATCGCCTTCTCCAGGGGATCTTCCCGTCTGAGTCACCAGGGAAGACCTCATTCCTAACAGAAGGTATAAAAACCGTAGAATGCCACCCTCCCAGAGGAGAGCTCCATCCTCCAGGGATTAAACAACCTGTGGATGAGAGCGGCGGGGAGGCGGTAGGGAGGGAAAGAGCGGTGACTTAAGCTTACCTGCATGCCAAGACCAGAGACAGCGAGGTGGACCCGAAGCGAACGGCCACCAGCGCCTGGACCCCGCGCTGCGGTGCAGGCGGGAGCAGCTTTTCTCTCTCACTGACCCCAGTGCCGCTCGATCTCGATTTCGATCTCCCGTCTCTTTCGTGTTTCTCTCCTCCTCTCTCCGCAGTAGGCGTCCTGGAAGCTCTGAGGACCCAGGGAGGGGAGGACCCCGGGAAGGCTGCGACGATCCCTCGGGGCCATGGACTCGGACGCCAGCCTGGTGTCTAGCCGGCCGTCGTCGCCGGAGCCCGATGACCTTTTCCTGCCGGCCCGGAGCAAGGGCAGCGGGGGCGGCGGCTTCACGGGAGGCACCGTGTCGTCGTCCACGCCGAGCGACTGCCCGCCGGATCTGAGCGCCGAGCTGCGCGGTGCCATGGGCGCGGCGGGCGCGCACCCGGGGGGCGGCGGCGGCGGCGGCTTCAAGTCATCCTCGTCCAGCACCTCTTCGTCCACGTCGTCGGCGGCCGCGTCGTCCACCAAGAAGGATAAGAAACAGATGACGGAGCCCGAACTGCAGCAGCTGCGCCTCAAGATCAACAGCCGCGAGCGCAAGCGGATGCACGACCTCAACATCGCCATGGACGGGCTGCGCGAGGTCATGCCGTACGCGCACGGCCCGTCGGTGCGCAAGCTCTCCAAGATCGCCACATTGCTGCTGGCGCGCAACTACATCCTCATGCTCACCAACTCGCTGGAGGAGATGAAGCGACTGGTGAGCGAGATCTACGGAGGCCACCACGCCGGCTTCCACCCGTCGGCCTGCGGCGGCCTGGCGCACTCTGCGCCCCTGCCTGCCGCCACGGCTCATCCGGCGGCCGCGGCGCACGCGGCGCACCACCCGGCCGTGCACCATCCCATCCTGCCTCCGGCCGCCGCCGCCGCCGCCGCCGCCGCGGCGGCCGCCGCGGTGTCCAGCGCCTCCCTGCCCGGCTCCGGGTTGTCGTCGGTCGGCTCCATTCGGCCCCCTCACGGCCTGCTCAAGTCTCCGGCGGCGGCGGCGGCGGCGGCCCCGCTTGCGGGCGGGGGCGGCAGCGGCGGGGGCACTGGCGGCTTCCAGCACTGGGGCGGCATGCCCTGCCCCTGCAGCATGTGCCAGGTGCCTCCGCCGCACCACCACGTGTCGGCCATGGGCGCCGGCAGCCTGCCGCGCCTCACCTCGGACGCCAAGTGAGCGGGCCTGGGGGCAGACGCGTTCTGGCGAGCCGGGAGGGTGGGAGCCCCGAGGCTGCGTGGGGGGGAAGCCAGGACCGGCCGGCGCTGGGGCCTGGGAACTCAGTCCCAAGCAGGAGCGCCGTGAGCTGGGGGTGGGGGGCAAAGGTGAGGACTCCAGTACCCGGGATCCGAGGCAGCGGAGGCGTGCGCTGAACCCTGGGCAGTGAGAGGTTGCATTTGCTCTGGGACTTCGTTCAACCCTCTCTGGCTTTTAAACAGCAGCGCTGCTCCCTTGGACATACTTTTATAAGAAGGCGCAGCTACCCGCATCTCGTCTTTCAACCCTCCCTCCCCTCCCCGCCCCCCGTCAGAACCCCAGAGAAGAGGTGATTCTAAAAACTGCTTTCCCTACGAACTCGGCCTCACTCGGCCCGGGCAGCACTTCGTAGTACCGAGGAGGAAGGAAAGGAGGGGAGCGTTGGGGACTTCCTCGCCTCTCCGGGCGGGTAGGAGACTCTGGAGCCGAAGTCCAGAAGCGGCCGTCCGGACTCGCCCTCAAAGGTCCTCCCCTGCCCAGGGCTCGGGCTACGAGTTAGTATTCGGCACCAGAAGCACTTACGGTCGCGTCCAGTCTCTGTATCTGGATAAACCCACAGCGGTCTCGGGCTGTTTCTCCCTGTCGCTTCTGATTGGTTTGGGTTTGTGGATTTCGAAGGAATCTGTCGACGTTCCTTTTTCAACAGTGCGATCAAGCTTTATAGACAGTCAGAATAGAACCACTTGTGGATTGTTATAACCTACAACTGTCGACTTTGGGTGCGGGTGGGTTTTTTTAGTTATTTTAAAATAGAATTTCCCTCCCTACCCCTTTTTTCCGTCTCTGAGCACAAAGTGATTTGGTTTCTTACCTGGCTGGGGACAGTCGTTTGGGTACCCGAAGATTTGACAGAACTCAAAGGATGTTGCTGTGAATATAGTTTGGGTTATTTGGGGGTTCTGTTGACTTTTTAGTTTTTTTTTTTTTCTCTTTGGGATGTGTAAATAGATCAATAATGAGGTAAGTGCGTGCTGCTAAGCTGATTGCTCACGTGACTGCCACTTTCCCACCTCCTCCCCAGTCTAAGCCGGGTTTCTTCCATATTGGTTTCTTTTTGCCAGCTTAACACAAATGACAAACTCTTTCCACGTGCTTCCTCCCTCCGCGCGAACCGCCTCGGCTTGCAGAGTTGCAATATGGGCTTCACAGCGTCGGCCACGTAACATCCCCTCTCCGATCGCTGCCCCTTGCAGAGAGTGTATCATCTGTTTTATTTTTGTAAAAAGATAAAAGTGCTAAATAATATTTATTACTTGTTTGGTTGCAAAAAAATGAAATAAATGACCGAGTGTTGAGATTTTAAATAAAATTTAGAGTAAGTCGGGTGTTTTCCAGCCTTGTGGGTGGAAGGAGGTGCGGGGAGCCGCCTGGGAAAAGCGGGCGGCCGGACTCCATCCTTCTGGGCTGGATTTGGGGACCGCTCCGCTGGTTTTGTCCTAGAGAAAGATTGAGAGGGTTGTTGGCCCATTTTTCTCCCCCGTAACAAACATTCTCTTTAAAACACGTTCTGAGCACCTCCTCGGCGTGCTCCTCCTCACCTGTTTTTATTTTTATCTTCTGACGCCTAACCTGTAACTCCTTTTCTCTTGGGTTGAGAATTAGGTTCATTGAAAGTGAAAATTTTTTCCTCCGTGCAAAGTTCCGAGGCCCGAACTTTGGGCCTCCCGGGTGAGACCCGTGTCTTTGGCTGGGAGTCCGGGCGCTTAGGTCCCCGTGTCCTGAAGCGATTCCATTTTCTCTCTGCTGAGGGGCGGTCGTCCACCCGCATCCGTCTGCGGACGAGCGACGCGAGGTCCCCTCGGCCCGGCATCGCCATGTGGTTCCCGCCAGAGGGCTGCGGGCGCTTGTGGCGCGGGTTCCACTAACCCTTCGCTCCCTTCCCTGCTCTACGCACGACCCTCGCCCGGCTCCCTCGCCGGCCTTGAACCGCAAAAAGTCAGGTGCTGGGAACTGCCTGCCCGGAGCGAGGCTGTCGCCAGCCGCGCTTTGGTCTAGGGCTTCCTAATCCTGACTCCCGCCTCTGTTTTCTCGCTGCTATCGGGTTCCTCACAATCCAAAATTGCAAGGCAAATTTAGGACGTGGCTCTTAAGAGAGATTTGGGGGTAAAAGGTAAAGAAGCTTCGGCCTTTCCCGATCAAGGAAGAGGAGAGAACGTTTTGCCGCCTTCCAGTCCTCCAGCTCACAGGAGAGCGCGCATCCGGAACGCTGCGAAGTGCGGACGTGGTGGATGGTCCATCGCCCTGGGCGCGCTCGCTCACGATACCTTTGGTGGCCACCGGTGGAAGGTCCCAGCGCCCAGAGCACCTGGGGCGGAGGTTTCCCTGGTTGGAACCCCTCCCCCGCCCCGTTTCTTGAGATCGCCCCGGATCGCCCCTGAGCCGGGCCCACGAAGACTGGGCGTTCAGGAGACGGAGGTTGGTTCCATCTCCTCGCTCCTGGACACGTAGTTTCTGGGTCCGCCAGCAGATACTGTCAGGCGACTGGCCTAAAAGAGCCGGCGCCCCCCAGGATCAGATGCCTCGTACTGGGCTTCGCTTCTCACCCTCGGCTGGGATGAAGGCCGGGGGGCTGCAGAGGGCGGAATAAAGGGGTCCGGCCCAAACCGCTCCACAGGAATCCACAAAGAGGGTAGGGCAGAATCTAATAGGTTTTGCTTTCAAATCCCAGTTGAAACGAAATTTGTCAAGGATTTAAAACTGGGTCCTTCTCCAGCCGACAAGCCACACAGAGGACCCCACGATGCAGATTGGGTTGAAGGTGGGGGGGCGTCCCTGTCGCAGTGGCAGTCTCAGCTTCCTACACCCACCCCAAGGCTTGGCAGGTGCAGGCGGGGCTGCCCGAGGGAGCAATGTATCCGTAGAGGGGCAGTTGTTGAAAGAAATCAAGTCACCCCCCCCCCTTCCCGTCCCCCATGTCCAAGCTCTCGGTTCGTGTCCAGCCACCAGTCAGACTAGACCTCGGGCCCCCAGGAAGGAGGGCCTGAATCCAGCCAGGCTCCGGGCGCTCCCCAGAGCCATCTGCCTAAACTTTGCACCAGCCAGGGATCTGGGCCACCACGTGTGAGAGCCGAGCGCTCTGACGCCGCGCAGGAGGCGCACACTGGCCGGCAGGACCACTCCGGGCAGATGGCTCCTTGCAGAGACTGTCCCTGGCGTGGCGGGAGGCCTGGGTGACGGACTCAGGTCAGCGGTTGGGCTTCGGAGTAGAGAGAGAAAGGAAGTTAAACTCCCACTCTGATGTCCAGGGACAATCTCCGCGCCACCCTCCCCCCACCCCACCCCCCAAACCGCCCCTATACACTGAGAGAGGCAGGCAGGGAGAAGGCGGTATCCTAACAGTTGGACACTGGGCAGTGACTCGGTCCTCGGGGCACTGGCTCCTAGGACCCCCTTCCCTTCATTAGGTTCTCTAGGACCCTGGTCCACAGCTCAGCTTCCCTATCCCCGCACATGGCCCTGGAAGTGTCTCAGCTCTCAGCCTGGGCACCCAGAGACCTCCGTCACCAGCTCCCAAGGTCTTCCAGATTCTCCCCCACCCTCTCCCCTGCCTAAAAACGGACTGATTTGAGGTTTAGGGGGCCTCCTGCGTGGTCTCTGCCCTCCAGGGCACGGTCCTCCCTCCCCTCTCACTTACTGGGCAGGAGACAGAGAAATGAGGAATCCCTGGTTTGATCCTGTGTTGGGGAGCACATGGGAACCCCTGTGGGGGGGGTATCCCATGCCTCCAGCGCCCATAAAGTTGAAACTCTGAATTCTGGCAACTGGAAGTGAGCCAAGGGGCAAAGCAAACCCTCACATCTAAAGGGCATCTCAACTGGAGAATGTGTTCCTGAGATCTCAGCAAGGATGGCTGGAGGAAGACTTAAGTACCAGGGAAATGCATGCAGGCTGGGGCTGGGGCAACCCAGCAAGCATGACCCATCCTCCTCCATCCCAGATGGGAAGGCAGGAGAAGGGGAGGAGCTCCCAGGCCAGGACATTGGATTTTAAAAGCCCCCTAGACACTCTCAGACTGGAGAGCCATCTGTCTGCTATCCCTAGGATAGAATCCAGCTAACAACGAGTCTGAACTCCTTCTATCAAGTAAATACCTTGATGCCCCCTAGAAGTTCATCAAAGGCAAAAAATACCTGCTATATAGGCCTTCCTCTCATTTTAAGTTCCTTTTTTAGTACAGACTTCGGGCCAAATCTGGGCCTCCACACAAGGGCCTCACAGTGCCAGTAAGACTCTTGGGGGTCTCTGACATCAGCCCTACACCCAAAGTCTCTTGACAGGCCCCCTAAGTCTCTGCACACCTTCAAGGGAGGCCAGAATCAGGCCTGGCTGTTCTCAGGGTAAGTGGTTGCTACAGTGAGTCCTACCCTGGCTGGGGAGAGGTGGCTGTGGAATAGTATGGGTCAGCATCCCGTGGCTCAGTTTGGAGGGGGCAGGCAGTGCAACCCCTGGGGTTAAACCCTCCATTCCTGGTCAGAGTAATGGGCCAGCAGGGTGGAGACGGGGCTCACCCCTCATCACTTCCTCCTACCTCAGGGGCTGCCTTGTTGCTACAGGGCCACATGCATTGTGCAGTGGCCAACAGTTGTGGCAGATCTGGGAGCCTGGAGGCGGTGCCCAGCTGCACCCTGGAAGTTCAGGATGCCAATAATAGGCGGAAGAGGCTGGAAGAGGAGGCACCAACATTTACAGAAGGCTAGTCCGTATACCAGGCTCCTCCATCCATGGGATTCTCCAGTACTCTTGCCTGGAAAATCCCATGGATGGAGGAGCCTGGTAGGCTCCAGTCCATGGGGTAGCTGAGAGTCGGGCATGACTGAGTGACTTCACTTTCACACATTGGAGAGGGAAATGGCAACCCACTCCAGTATTCTTGCCTGGAGAATCCCAGGGACAGAGGAGCCTAGTGGGTTGCCATCTATGGGGTCACACAGAGTCAGACACGACTGAAGCGACTTAGCAGCAGCAGCAGCAGCAGCAGTCCGTATAGGGCATCACCCTGAGAGCTGTGGTTGTTACTCATTCATTCAACTCTCCTGGTAACCCTTTGAGGATGGTGCTACTGTTTATTATTATATTTGTTTAATTATTATTTTACTGGTGAGGAAATTGAGGCTCAGCGAGGGTAAATGGCTTGCTCAGGGGAAGACACAGTAAATGGAAGCAGCAACGTTGTGATCCGGGGGTCTGGCTCCAGATCCCACCTTGAGGAAGTCGCCCCATCCATACCCAGGCTGCCCTAGCCATCTCTCCTCCTCGCCAATCTAGTCTCTAGATTCTGACCTCTTGGGGAATCCTTGGAGCTCCCACACTGCTGCTCACCACCACCCCCACCACCACCCAGGCCCCAGTCCCCAGCCCCCTTAGGTGACACTCCTAGGGCTCTCCCTGTGCGCCTGGACCCCATCTGGCCCCGACGCCCCCATCTGGGCAGCGGGCGGTGCCCAAAGGCTTTAGCAATTAGCCGACTCGGGTGGGTGCGCGCGGCGCGGGCGGCCGCTAATGAGGCGGCCGGCGACGCTGAGGTGGACTGGCTGGCGTTCGAGGCGGGACAGCTGCCGCCCGCCGCCTGCCCGCCGCCCGCATCTCCTGCCCAGTGGCGCGGTCCACACCGCGTGCCCCAACAACTTGGAAAGGAATCGCGAACTGAAATGCCTGCAGGGGCCGCAGGACACGCGCGCGGTCCGTGCAAACGACGGCGGCGCGCAAGCTGGGAGAGCGCAGTGTCTTTCCAAGGGACCTCGGGTCCCTTTTTATCACACGCTAAGGCCCCCCTCCCGCCCCCGACACCGGGGATGGCGGGTGTGCGGCGCGAATTGGCCAGCGGGCTTCCAGTCTGCAACCTCTGAAAGTGATGCGGATGATCAGGACGGCAGATTCGGGTCGTTGGATCTGCTGGGGTCCTCGGGCCTCGAAGCCTCTGGGAACAGAGTTCCTGCGTGATCTCGTGCCTAGCTGTGCGCCGCGGTCCCCTGGCTTCCCGGATCGCGAGCAGGCGGAACGCAGCCAGGGAGGCCCCGGCCTCGCAGGCACGCCCCTCCGCCCGCCCGCCGGAGCCCCAGCTCGTCCCGCTCGGGCTCGGGTTGAAGCAGCTGCCTGACGCGGCGCGCGGCTTTCCTTTGGAGAGCTTTGAGTCCGGCGGCCGCAGGGCCTCTGAGTCCACTAGCTGTGGGAGGGATTGAGAGTACCCCCCTCCACCCCTCCCTGAGAGGGAAACAAGCGGATTTCTCCAGAAGCGCCTGAGTTCATGTGGAGACCAAATACCATCCCTGACCCCCTGATCCGCGCTTACGCACAAGGACTCAGGCACCCCAACGCGCTTCCCGGGGTTGGGGGGGCGGGGGTCACAGGCACACTGGCGAGTCTGGAACCTCGAAGCCTTGGCCTTGGTCTGGAAGTCCTTGAGGCCCCGTGAGACAGCGACGGTTGGCCGGGGACAGCTCGGTTTATCTTCCCCTTCCTCGACTATCCTTGGGAGCCTGGGAATCTGTCCTCTCCCTGGTCCTTCTAGGCCTTGTGGGCTGGCTCACTAACCTTCCCTCTGCGAACCCCCCAGTCCAAACCCGCTCTCTGAGCCCTCAGCTTTCCAGGCTAAAGTCTTGGATCTCCAGCGAGAGCCCGTGGAAGAACAGGACCATGAGCCACTGGCTCCCTCTTCATCCTCAGATCTCTGGGCAGTAGAGGCTGGCCTTGAAGAGCAGAGCTGGAGTGGCTCCTCAGAAGCTCAGTGGGGCCTGAGTTTCCTCTGGCCTCAGTTTCCTCACCTGTAGAATGGAGCCAGGTTGGGTGATCACCAAAGCTCTGTGGGAGGATGAGGCTAGGCTCTGGGTGCCCTGGTCCACGCCTGGGCACAGGTTCCTGGAGCCCCTGGCTGGGAAGGAGAGTGTGATGGGTGAAAACAGTTCCCCTTGGTGTCCTGTGTAGGCAGGGACCAGTGATTCCCATATGGCGCAGTGGTAAAGAACCTGCTTACCAATGCAGGAGACTCAAGAGATGCAGGTTTGATGCCTGCGTGGGCAAGATTTCCTGGAGGAGGAAATGGCAACCCACTCCAGTATCCTTGCCTGGAGAATCCCATGGACAGAGGAGCCTGGTGGGCTACAGTCTGTGGGGGTGGCCTAGAGTCAGACCGAGCACACAAGCATATAGGGGCTAATGAAATTCACAGCCTCCACTGAAATGGGAGTGTAGACAATTCTAGAAACAACTACTATTTGGCCTTGACTTTTTGGCTCCCCAGGTAGAAACTGGCTTAGATACCTTTGTATCTAGACTTCTATCTGGACCTGCCTGCTTGATGTAAATGAATGACTGTGGATGGTAAATGGAGGACTCGGGGAAGGAAGAGGTTTCCAGAGTGTGGGGGAAACACAAGTGTGAGAGGCCAGGAAATCGTGCACGGATACGTGCCACTGGGGCCCAGGGGCTGGAGGGCAACTTTGATTCTACCCAGACAGACCTCCCATTTGACAGAGAGCTAGGCTATCAGACCTCCCAGCGTGCCTGTCTCTTTTTATGTAAATAGAATAGTTAATAGTAGCACCTCACAACTGTGTTACTGCCAAGAATAAACGAAATGGCTTCCTGCCTGGTTCTAGCTGTGAATGGATGCCCTGAGCCCAGGCGTCTGGCCAGAATGCCACTTCTGCACCCTCACTTGTGAGCCTGGGCCCCCAGGATGCAGCCACCAATATGTAGGTCATGTGTTGGGACAGGCAGGAGTGGGTGGGGGTTGCGGGGGTGTTGATCTAGCACCATGAAGACCATGTTTGGGCAGTTGGGTGTGGGGCCATGGTATGCTGCCTTGGCTCCACCAGCTGTGTGACCTGGAAGAGAGGCCTGGGCTTTTTGAATCTCAGCTTGCTTATCTCTAAAATGGGTGTGGTACTAATACCATTTCCGCAGGGCGTCAGGATTGAAAGGGACAAATGGGCCCTGGGCCTGGCATACAGGGCAGGTCCAATAAGCAGAAGAGTCTACCCACCTGGTGGGGTGTCATCTCACTGAATCTTCTGGGAGGTCCTGTGAGGTAGGGTCCCTGTTACTCTGTCACATGACCTGCCCTGCAGCATCTGAAAGGGGCCTGTTTGATCCAGGACCCCAGGAAAGGCCCAGAAGTCCCCTGAGCGTGATATACAGACTCTAGTCACCCCTGCCCTATGCAGGGCAAAGAGCCTTGCCTCACCTCTGCATGCCCCAGGGTGGGTGTTACAGGCCTGTTATGCTGTCCTTGCATTGTCTAATTGCCTTGCACTGGAGCAGGGCCTACATGCTGCATAGAAAACAGAATGTGCGTGTGTGCTAAGTCACTTCAGGTTATGTCTGGCTTTGTGTGACGCTATGGACTGTAGCCCAGCAGGCTCCTCTGTCCATGGGACTTCCCAGGCAAGAATACTGAAGTTGGTTGCCACGCCCTCCTCCAAGATCGAACCCATGTCTCTTACGTCTCCTACATTGACAGGCAGGTTCTTTACCACTAGTATCACCTGGGATGCCCAGAAACCAGAATAGAGTCCTTGTAAGGGCAGGAGACCTGGGTTAGATCCCTGGATTCGATCCCTGGGTCGGGAAGATCCCCTGGAGACGGGAAAGGCTACCCACTCCAGTATTCTGGCCTGGAGAATTCCATGGACTGTATGGTTCATGGGGTTACAAAGAGTGGGACACGACTGAGTGACTTTCACAAGGGCAGGAGCTAGGATCAAGGAGGACTAACTGAAGGGAAATTTACCTGTGAAGCTGAGGCCCCACCCTCAAAGTTCTCTGACCCCACCGCCCAGGGCCTGGCCTCTATCCATGCCCCTGGGATGCCCAGTGCAAGTGGTCAGCTGGACAGTGGAGGATCTCCCCTCTCTAGGATTGCGGCTGGGAGCCACAGGGAGAGCTGTGGTGGCCCCTCTGGAGAATGGGACGAGGAGCTCCCCATCACCCTGCTTCTGAGCTCGCCCTGCTATTCAAGCCGGTTCAGCTAGTGAAGACACCCGAGACCTGTGTGGCTCAGCCAGAGAGGAAGGAAGTGATCTAGTGCAGCCCAGACGCTGGTATAAGTTGCAGCAGGGGCAGGAAACTCAGAGAACTGTTGAACCAAAAAAGCCTGGAAGAGACCTCCACCCCTCTCCCTTCCAGTCTCTCTTCCATCAGGCCCCTCCCACCCACAGGCAGATCTGGTTGTCTTTACCCCATGTTTGGTGTTTAACCCATCAGTTCCTCTTACCCAGATACTTCTTTTTTTTTTAATTAAAAATTTTTTTTATTGAGAGATAATTGATTTACAATGTATTAGTTCCAAATGTACAGCAAAGTGATTCAGTTACATATATATATATATATTCTTTTTTAGATCCTTTTCCATTATAGCTTATCACAAGATATTGAGTTCCCTGGGCTATACAGCAGGTCCTTGTTGGTTTCAGTCACTTCTTTTGGTTTGTTTTAATTGAAGTGAAATTTCCATAACATGAAATGAGCCATTTTCATCTGAACAATTCAGGGGCATTACAATGTTATACACTCACCACTTCTCTCCAGTGCCAAAACATTTTTTTTTTTTTTATCACCGCCAGAGTGAAATCCTGCTCATTAACCACTTCCTTTCCCTCCAGCCTCTGGTAACCACTAATCTGCTTTCTGTCTCTATGGATTTACCTACTCAGGACATTTCATATAAATGGAAACATGCAATATGTCGCTTTTGCATCTGTTTTGTTTTTCACTCAGCATAATGATTTTGAGGTTTATCCATCGCATTGCATGTGCTTCACTCCTTTTCAAAGTTGAATAATATTCCATTGTGAGCTTCCCTGGTGGCTCAGCAGTAAAGAACCCGCCTGCCATTGCAGGAGACATGGGTTCAATCCCCGGGTTGGAAAGGTCCCCTGGAGAAGGAAATGGCAGCCTACTCCAGTATTCTTGCCTGGGAAATCCCGTGGACAGAAGAGCCTGGCAGGCCACAGTCCAAGGGGTTGCAAAAGAATCAAACATGATTTGGCAACTAAACAACGACAATATTCCATTGTATAGATGTACTGCATTTTGCTTATCCATTCATCTGTCAGACCTTCCCTGGTGGCTCAGACAGTAAAGTGTCTGCCTACAATGCGGGAGACCTGGGTTGAATCCCTGGGTGGGGAAGATCTCCTGGAGAAGAAAATGGCAACCCCCTCCAGTATTCTTGCCTGGAAAATCCCATGGATGGAGGAGACTGGTGGGCTATAGTCCATGGGGTTGCAAAGAGTTGGACAGGACTGAGTGACTTCACTTTCACTTTTCTTTCTTTTTCATTCATCTGTTAATAGTCTCACTTACTCCTGAGTAATGCCCAGGTCACTGCATGTGACCTTCCATGGTGAAAAGAAACCTGGGCTAGGAGTTAAAAATCTAGAGCAGGCTGGGTGCCCTAAGGCAAGTTGCTTGATCTTTCTGGGCTTCAATCTACTCATCTATTACATAACAGAAATTGAAAAGTTTGGCAAGGCCCATTCCAAGTTAAGGTCCTCTGTGACTTTCCACAACTCTGACATTCTCCCTGCCAGTTGTAGAAAGAAGCCCCGTGTCTTTCCTGCCAGCCACAACCCTGTGTCAAGGACCCCATTCAAAAGAAAGCCCTGGGACTTGACAGGCACCTCCAGTGGATCAGGTCCCTCTAACAAGTCTGTACCTTTGGGTCTTAGAGAGGCCAAATCTTACTGAGAAGCCTGGCTGAAGTGGGCAGTGTTTTGTGAGTTATTCCCTTATTAAACATCCAGCCAGACTCTCACCAGTTTACCTACTCAGGACATTTCATATAAATGGAAACATGCAATATGTCGCTTTTGCATCTGTTTTGTTTTTCACTCAGCACTATGACTTTGAGGTTTATCCATCCTGTTGCATGTTTCAAGTCACCCAGTGCAATCTGTGACTTGGTGATGAGATGGCTAGCTTACTTGTCGCATGTACAGGACCTCGTTGTGATATAGATAAGAGTCACATTTTAAGAAGTGGACATTGAACTAGATCATCAGGATTCAACATAAATTGGGGGAGTGTACAAATTGATATCCTGACTCCTGTAATCCCCATCTTTCATTCAACACACATTCACTACCCTTCACCCCATCTCCTGCTTTGGGTAAGTTGGAAATATATGGAAACAAAAGTTAAGAAACATGGTCTTTCTTAGCATTTCAGACCTTTGAGACCTACTTAATTGGAGTCAACTGATTCCAATTGGTTGGTCAACTGACTTTTTCTAATTAGAATTGAACTTGGAGGAGCAGGGGGCTATAATGTAGGGGAGGTACCATTATCCAAGGATGTTGTACATTCTCTTGGGAATATGGAAGAGCTGTCAAGTGAGATAGTAATATCACCTCCCTCCTTTTTAATACTCCAGCTTTCCCTGGGCACTTTCAATCCCCTTACTTGGCTCACTTTTCTTTCCTTCTTGCTATATTTTTAAAAATTTCTTAGTTTTGTTGTTTATTGTCTGTCTTCCCCAGCAGAACATAAGCTCCACAAGGCAAGGATGTTTTCCATCCTGATCACTGATATAGAACAGTGCCCAGCACATGGTAAGAGGTCAATGAACAGTGGTTGAATGAATGAATGAGTGAATGCATTGAATGGATACACATGGAGGATTTTTGCCACCAAGCCCTTTCCTAACTAGAGCAGAAACTTCACTGGGACTCCCACACAAGAAAACACCAGCAGAACCTGATGCTGTGAAAAGTGCATGGTTGAATTCTGCAGTCCCCAAAGTGTTTTTTAAAACATCAACCAAGTCCTGGAGGCTGGTCTTGGATTGGACTTGAGATGAGAGGCAAATTAGGAGTTTCCTGAAGTAACCTGTTAGTCAGGATCAACAAATAAAGCTATAACATCTTAAAAACTTACTAAAGCTGTAACACTTAACAAACTTACTAACACTGTACCGTTCTCCACTTCTTCATTGAGTCCTTTGGTTAGTTTTTGAGCATAATTAGGATCCAGACCGTGAGGCCTCATCTGTGCTGTGCTCAGTGGCTCAGTCGTGTCCGACCCTTTGCGACCCCGTGTCCGGCTGTAGCCTCCCAGGCTCCTCTGTCCACAGGGATTCTCCAGGCAAGAATACTGGAGTGGGTTGCCATTTCCTCCTCCAGGGGAACTTCCCAACCCAGGGATCGAATCCATTGCAGCTGCATTGCGAGCAGATTCTTTACCAGCTGAGCCACCAGGGAAGCCCATGAATGCTGGAGTGGGTAGCCTATCCCTTCTCCAGGAAATCTTCCTGACCCAGGAGTCAAACCGGGGTCTCCTGCATTGCAGGCAGATTCTTTACCAGCCCTAAAGCCTCAGACTGACCTTTAAATTAAGTGGATTCATAGTCAAACAGTTGGTCCTAATCTTTTGGGAGACAAACTCCTTGGGTTAAAAAGAAGTGAAAAAAAGGCCAAAAATTCAGTTTGATGTATCTGTCCAGTGGGAGCATATCTGAAAGAGGAAAAAGATTTCCTGGTACCTTAGCAGCTCCTGAAACCATCCACATCCAAGGGTGGGAGGGGTGGCCGCAGCTTTTCAATTCAGTCAGTGTAAACCTTCACATTACATGTCCCAAGGGGGGAAAACAAAACAAAACAAAACTTCTCAGTGGTTGTATTTATCCCGAATGCAAAAACCGGCCTCTTTGTTGAGGTCGGCTGAACCAACTCGCCCGGAGAACAATGTCCAGTCTGCTGGCGGGCCGTGTGCTAATGTGCTCATACATTACAGGCCGCAGCAGATGGCTGTGAGGGCACCCGGGCAGCGCCTGCCAGGGTCAGGACGCCTCGCCCAGAGCCTGCTTCCCAGTTCTGTCCAGTTACAAAACACCGCTCCTCTTTGGAGAGATGATGGCTGTCTAAAGGAGCCAGGCTGGGCCCCTTCTGCAATGCAGGGCTCGATGGGAGGGCAAAGGTGCAAAGGAATCATTGTTGGGGGGCGGGGTGTTGTTGGTTTGTGTGAACCGTGTTGTAGATTGGAAAAGTATTTTCATATGATTGACAGTCAGAAGAAGGGAGACACATGCTGTATTGTTCCAACGCGTTAGCTCATGGGTACTGCTCACATTTCTCCTCTTCTACATCCAGGATTTGGCATTTGAGGTATAGTTCTAATTTTTCTCCCCTTCCCTCTGAGAAGTCTCCTTCCCCACATCCCAGTGAACCACTGAGAAGAGAGAGTAACCTACTTTCTAAAACAAAAACAAAAGCCAGTTCAGTTGCTCAGTTGTTTCCGACTCTTTGCAACCCCATGGACTGCAGCACGCCAGGCCTCCCTATCCATCACCAACTCACGGAGCTTGCTCAAACCCATGTCCATTGAGTCGGTGATGCATCCAACTATTTCATCCTCTGTCTCCCCCTTCTCCTCCTGCCTTCAATGTTTCCCAGCATCAGGGTCTTTTCCAATGAGTCAGTTCTTCGCATCAGGTGGCCAAAGTGTTGGAGCTTCAAATTCAGCAGACAAAACCCAGCTTTCTTGCAACTGGGCTTCCCTGGTGGCTCAGATGGTGAAGAATCTGCCTGCAATACAGGAGACCTGGGTTCAATCCCTGGGTTGGGAAGACCCTCTGGAGAAGGGAATGGCAACCCACTCCAGTACTCTTGCCTGGAGAATTCCATGGACAGAAGAACCTGATGTGCGACAGTCCATGGGGTTGCAAAGAGTCAGACATGACTGAGCAACTAACACTTTCACTTTTCTTGCAACTACACAGAAGAGTCCAAAGAAATCCCTCTGGAAACATAGCTAAGTGGGGTGCACCTGGCCTCCTCAAATTCCATGCCTGCCTCTCTATCACTGAGAAGGAAACCCACAGAAGCCACCATGTTCACTCTTTCCACCCTCACCTTGAAGTGAAGGCTTGAGCAGTTTGGGCTGCGCCTTCATCTTGAGGCTCACGGTTTCCAGGAGAGGAGGCAGGACCCTCATTGACTGTTTTTGTCTCCCCGTCCGTAAAGCCAGGCCGAGCAGTCGAGCCAGCACTGCACCCCCTCTCCTGCCCGTGTCCCCAGGGATGGGCACCAGGACTCACCCTGGGCCAAGCCTCCCGTGATGAAGGCTTCAGTCATGTTCAACTCTTTGCGACCCCATAGACTGTAGCCCACTAAGCTCCTCTGTCCATGGGATTCTCCAGGCTAGAATACTGGTGTGGGTTGCCATTTCCTTCTCCCAGGGATCTTCCTGACCCAGGGATTGAACCCACATCTCTTATGTCTCTGGCATTGGCAGGTGGGTTCTTTATCACTAAGCCATCTGGGAAGCCTGAAAGCAGCCCATGGAGGCAGTATCTCAGATTCACCCCAGCTCTACACAGGGGCAGAGAAGCACCCACAGGGACAGAAAGAGCCAGAAAGGACTCCAAACTGCTCTCCTCTGACTCTCTGAAAGAGAAAGGCAGGCTTACCCTTGCCTTTTGGTCTTCAAAATTGGTCTACTCTTCATGGTGTTCATGGGGGGAGACCCAGGGAGCTGGCAAGCACCCCAGTCTCTCCCCACCAGCTTCTGGTGGCGCTCAGCATTCCTCCTGCTACTGCCAATGTCTGGAAAAGTGTGGTGTCTCTGGGAAGCCCTATAAAAACACCCATTGCCTGGAGAGAAGACAGGGCAAGCTGTGAGCAGAGGTCAGTCAGAGGAACCTATTTGCAGGGCAGGAATAGAGACACAGACACACGTGGAGGACACGGGAAGCGGAAAGGAGAGGGCGGGGCGCCTTGAGAGAGCAGCACTGCCGTATATACACGACCTCGAGTGACTTGGACAGCCAGTGGGAGGCTGCTGTATGGCACAGGGAGCTCAGCTCAGGGCTCTGTGATGACCTAGAGGGGTGGGGTGGGGGGATACGGGAGGGAGGTCCTAAGGGAAGGGACACGGGTATGCATATAGCTGGTCCACTTCGTTGTACAAGAAACTAACACAGCGTTTCAAAGCAACTATGCACATGTGCTAAGTCTTTCGCCTTCCTATTGTTTCTTTTCTCTCTTTTTTCTCACCATATTTAAAGTTGTCCATTTTCAAATTAACTTTTCACTTTGGAATGTGTTTTATGTCACAGAGACGTTGCCATGATATGAAGTGAAGGAAGCGAAAGGCTTAGTCTTTCAGTTGTGTCCAATCTCTGCGACCCCACACACTACTGTTGTCTTCCAGGCTCCTCTGGCCGTGGGATTCTCCAGGCAAGAATACTGGAGTTGCTATTCCTTCTCCAGGGCATCTTCCCGATGCAGGGATCGAACCTGGGTCTCCTGCATTGCAGGAGGATTCTTTACCGACCGAGCCACCTGGGAAGCCGCCATGATGTAGCACAGGGGACTCCCATATACCCTTCTGGCAGCTTCCCCTATAATATCTGACATAACCTTGGAGCATTTGGCACAACTACGAAATTAACACTGTTACCCTGATATTAGCTGAACTACAGATTCTGGTTAGATTTTACCAGTTTTTCCATTAGCATCTCTTGTTGGTTCCAGAGAAGAGTGGAGGGTATACAATCCATGATACCACATTGCATTGAGTTTGTCTTTATATTTAAGAGTGTTGAACAAAGACTCGCTCAATGAAATTCTAGATACTGCTCCTATAGAACATGTGATACAAAAAATCCACTGTTGTGAAAAATGGACACAGAGAAAGCTAATGATCTCTGGATTAAGTTTTGGTGGAAGGAGATTTATGAGATTAAGGGGAAATCGGGTGAGCATGGTACGCTGGGAGGAAGTATTAGAATCAATGAGAATGGAAAGGACTGAACCATCCTAAGGGACCACATAATTAGAGCACAACAGATAACGATTCCCCTGGAAAATAAAAGGATGCAGGGAAGAAGAAGTGCCATAAGGACTGCTCAGAGCAGGGAAGGACCTGTTTTGCAAAGTGACGATAGACCCTTCCTCTTTTTTAAAAAACAACTTATTTCATAGGAGTACGGTTGATTAACAATGTTGTGATGATTTAAGTGGTACAGCAAAGAGATTCAGTTATACAGATACATGTATGATTCTTTTTCAAATTCTTTTCCCATTTAGGTTATTACAGAGTATTGAGTGATGTTCCCTGTTCTAAAACCTTGTTGGTTTCCCATTTTTTAAATTGGGATATCGTTGCAACCATGGGGTCACAAAGAGTCAGACATGACTGAGCAGTTGAACTGAATTGAACTGATAGCTGCTTTGGGGCTTCTGTGGTGGCTCAGATGGTAAAGAATCTGTCTGCAATGCGGGAGACCCAGGTTCAATCCCTGGGTCGGGAAGATCCCCTGGAGAAGGGAAGGGCAACCATTCCAGTATTCTTGCCTGGAGATAGAGAAGCCTGGAGGGCTACAGTCCGTGGGGTCGCAAAGAGTTGGACATGACTGAGAGACTAATGCACTGATGGTTGCTTTACAATGTTGTGTTGGTTTTTGCTGTATAACGAAGTGCATCAGTCATATGTGTACCTATGTTCCCTCCCTCTTGGCCTTCCCGCACCCTTCTAGGTCATCACAGAGCACCAGCCTGAGCTCCCTGTGCTATAATGCAGTGTGTGCAAGTCAAACCCAAAGAGAACCTCCCTCTTAAAATCTTCTTAGCAGAAGTCTAATTTCCATTGTGACTTATGCTGCTGAGTGATGAAGAGTTTACCAGGGGAAATGCGAGAGGAGAAAACAGAGATAGGAGTCTATGTGTGGATCCGTCTAGATGCCGCAGAAGAATCACGCCTATTTCAGATGCCAGCAAAGCCTCACTTCTGTAATTAGAGGGAGCCTGGTTGCTTTTACATCAAATCTGCGCCATAAACCTCCAGACTCCACTTTATCAGAATCACTGGATAAGGAACCTTTACTTAAAGGCACCACCAGCACACCTAGCTGCATCACTGAGGAGTTCAGAACGATTTCTGCCAGAAAATAAGGAACAAGCACTGGATTTAGGCATGTTCAAGAGGCCATGCAGCTTAGGTCTCTCTGCACACCTCTTAAGCAGGCTTCCACCTGTCCCCACCACGTCAACATTAATACTGGCATTACTGTGATTTTTTTAAAGGACCATGAAACGATATTGGAGAAGAGGAGAGAGATCAGGAGACTGAAAAACAAGGAAACACGATACACTGGAAGCAGCCTTTCTCCATCTGGCATGTGGCGCTGCTCTGCCCCCAGCCCCCGCCCTCGATTCCTCCCCTCACCCCCAACACTCCCAACTCTATCTCTGCTTTTCTCCGTATGTAAGTTCCTAATTTGGAGTATTCATTCCTTTTTCTTTTTTTTTTTTCTGAGATGGAAGAGTCTACTTAACAATGGGTAAGAAAAGCATGACTCTTACCAGGAGAATGGATGTCACAGTTTTTTCCAAATCAGGGCAGAGAGGTGCCAAGAACACATATCACTGGAGAAATTTAACAAGCTGTGGAACAAACCTAACCCTTTAGGCTAATGGAAATCACAAGGAATAAATGTACAGGAGATTTGCATGAAGGTGACTAAAATGAATAAATTCGAACACACCCCACTGGAAAGATCAAAGAGCAGATGCTAACTTAGCTGAACTGACAATAAGCAAAGTGATGATTAGCTGCGCTGTGATGGCTCGCTGACCCAGCCGACACATCAGAGAGTGGTCCAGCTGAAGTCAGTAACCATGGTGTCAGGGCGGCTGGGAGACAAGGATCGCCCAACGAGGAGCACGCCCTTCCGGGAAGGCCAGCTAGAGGGAGAATGGGCTGTGCCATTGCACCGAGTCATGTTGTTCCACTGATGCATCACGGTGATTGAGGAGGTGGAGAAAGCAAGAACAGACCAGGGATCTGAAAGGTGGGGAAGACTTCAGGAAGGACAGCGCACTTAAACTGGCCCTGAAAGATGGATCCAACTTGAGCATGGGGTTGGGGGATGTTAAAACTTAGTCCACCCTGGGGTTTATTCTGCCAAGAGAACTTTGGCATCCTTCCAACTGTGAGAGAGAGACATCAACTTGTAGTAATGAGTAAAACCAAGTGGGTGTTTTGTTTGTTCATTCTTAAAACATCCACTGTGGGCTTCCCCAGTGTCTAAGCGGTAAAGACTCTGCCTGCAATACAAGAGGGGCAAGTTCCATCCCTGAGTCAGGAAGATCTCATGGAGGAGGGCATGGCGACCCACTCCAGTACTCTTGCCTGAAGAATCCCATGGATACAGGAGGCTGGTGGGCTACAGTTCATAGGGTGGCAAAGAGTTGGCTATGACTGAAGTGACTTAGCATGCATGCACGCAACATCCACAGCAGGCTTTGACCCCAAACCTACTGAGTCAGCATCTTTGGGGGCGGGGGCCAGGGATGTGTGTGTTTGTAATCACCAGGTGATTCTGACTCAGTGAGCTATTCCAATGAGCCCACCTCAAAGACAAGAAACTGAGGCCCAGACAAAGGAGGGAATTGGCCCACAGGACCCAGAGTGAATTGCTTTAACAGGTGAATTCCCAAGCATTCTCCCCTAGCCCTTCTGCCCTAGTGCCATGCTTGAAAACCCCATGACAGTGGCAAGCAAGTGTGACCCTAACATCTCCTGGGCCAGGTCCTGACTCCCCACTGGGTGCCAGAGGGTCTGTGTATTGAAGCTTCCGTACCTTGCAGTTGCTTCTTCGCTAACAACCCCTTCACCTGGAGGAAAAAGAAGCAGCTTCTTGATCCACCTTTGGAATTGGACCACTTGTCCCTAGAGAGCTGGGGGAGGGTAAAAACAAAATTGGTGATGTTGCCTTTTGTTTTTGCTTTTTTGCTTTGCCTTTGACCTCAATCTCAGATGCTTCCCCAGCTGCAGACATACCATCTCTGAGTAAGTAAGCACACTCCCTAACCCCTCAGCCCAAACCTCATTCCCCCCAGACTCATCCTGGACATTCCTTGCAAAGGCTTTTAGGCTCTTTTCTCATTTTTAAAAAAGGATGTGAATGAGCATGCAAGTCCTGCTCTGTCTTAGACAAAACAAATAGGTTCATGTTCTTAAATAATGGTGCATCTCCCCATTTCTCTCATAATTTACCATCTGACCCCACCTCCAGATTTCCTTCCAGATGTCTTTGAATCCCTAAGCCAGACCACTGTCAGGTTCTGTCCTCCTGCAACACTTCCTCCCATGAGGCTTTGCAGCTCCTGCCAGCCCTGCCCGACCTGTTGCCCAACCATCTTCCTCATCTAGCACCCTCGCGGGCAGCACTCAGATCAACCCTCAGCTGCTTTTAAACCACTCTGACATTTTTGCTGGATGCCCCACCCTCCACCTCAGTCCTCCCGGGGTTTTTCTGTTTCCCAAGAGAGTCTTTTAGCTCTCCTTCCAAAGGTGGATCCTCCCAGGCCAGGGATTTCTGGCTACCTGGCCGTGTGCACACCCCCGGCCCTCCCCTCCCTGTCCTCTGCACCCTGCCCCGACACCCCATCAACTTTGCTTTGAAGGATGCTCTCTGGCAGGGGGCTGAGGCCACCGGCATAAGTGGGGTTTAGGGATTACATGATTTCATTTATTTTTCCCCCTCCTCATTAATACTGAAAAGCCTTTCAGTGACTCATTTGTTCACCAAATATTTACGAAGCACCTGCTGTATATCAGACACCGAACTAAGCTCTGGGATAGCTGAGAGGTTGCAAAGACGCTGTTCAATATGAAGGCTTAGAGATTATTTAGCAATCAAATCCAGAGTTGCCCTTCCCTAGTGGTCCAGTGATTAAGACTATACTCTCACTGTAGGGGGCATGGGTTCAAAAAAAAAAAAGAAGAAATGGATCAAAGAATCCAAGTGATTCAAAAGTCTCCCCCCCCCGCCCCCGCCCCCGCCACCCCACCACACACACACACACACCTTTTTTTTTGGTAAGTGGATAGTTATCAGGAGACAGCAAAAATCATGTCACAAAATTTGTATGGGGCCCAGGGACTTGGTCGGGTCATACACAAAGTCTTAGTTGCACAGCTTAGTGTGGTCCCATTCATTTAAGGATGTTTATTAAGGACCTCCTGAGTTTGACGATCTTTCCTTTTCAGATGCCCGCAACCATGACTGTGGAGTTGTGTTGCTGCTGTGGTTCAGTCGCCAGGTTGCATTCAACTCTTTGCAACCCCACAGACTGCAGCATGCCAGGCTTCCCTGTCCTTCACTATCTCCTGGAGTTTGCTCAGATTCAAGTCCACTGAGTCATCGATGTCTCATCCTCTGCTGCCTGCTTCTCCCTTCGCCTTTGCTGAACAGGCGCAAAACTGTTCCGGCAATCAGTTGTACAACAATATATATATATCATTAACACCACTGAACTGTACACCTAAAAGTGGTTTAGATCTTATGTTTGGTGTTTTTTAGCACAATTTAAAAAGAAAGCCTGACAGATCTCTTGCAATATCCTCCTCTGAGGAAAACCAGCTATTTCCCCATGGACAGTGGTTCATGGGCAGGACCAGATGGGACCCTGGCCCTGCAGGAGAAACTCATGGTGGGTGTGGGGGCAGACCAGGGTCCAAGGATGAGGAGGCATCTTCATCTGTTTTGGGTTGTAGGGACACAGCAAATGAGGGACAGACAAGCCACAAGTCGCCACACCCCACCTGCTCCACCGGGCAAAACCCAACGGCAGCCAGGGCTCTCAGCAACTGGGAGAATGCTACCCAAGGCTTCTCTTTCTCATTTTTCTAGGGAAGGCAGGAATTTTCCATCTCTGCTTTCTCTCCAGAATTCTGACCGATTCATCAAACGCATAATTCTTTACAGAGCTCATTCTCTGAACTGATAGAATCGTGAATGAAAAGGCAAAGAAAAAAGCAGCTTTACACTTGGAAAGACAAAAGCACAAAAACGCCTTTGGAACCCAACTGCTAGTGTTGGAGGCCTGCTCTGCTCTTTAAACGGGCTTCCCAGGTGGATCAGTGGTAAAGAATCTACCTGCCAATGCAGGAGACTCGAGTTCGATCCCTGGGTTGGTAGGGTCCCCTGGAGAAGGAAACGGCAACCCACTCCAATACTCTTGCCTGGAGAATTCCATGGACAGAGGAGCCTGGAAGACTCCAATCCGTGGGGTCCAAAAAAAGTCGGACATGACTGAATAACTGAGCATGCATGTTCTCTTCAAGTTCACCTGGCCAGGATGAACAAAATAAATTTGAAATAGTTTTTCACTTCATTTCATCTTGACTGAGTATCTCTGGGCTCATGGGCTGTATAAAATTTGGATTTAACGTCACCTCTTCTTTCCTTGTCCTCTTTTCCTCTTTTCCTTATAGAGGACAAAAAGCGTCCTTGGCAGGGCCAGTTTCATGGGTGTGGGACCCCTGCAGTCACTCACCCAAGTTCTGGTGCTCAGTAGAGCTCTGTGGTTGGTTTAATGTTCTGCTGTCACCCAGAAATCCCTAATAATGATTTTTAAATGAGGGAACCCATATTTTCATTTTGTACTGGGCCCTGCAACTTAGGTAGCCAGTCCTTCTCTTGATGAAAAACTCTTTGACGTGGTTTTCACAGTTTCTCCTACTCCAGCCAAGGAACTTCTTACAGTGTCCCCACTTCCATCAGTTCCTTCTTGGCCATGACAGTAGAAGGAAAGGTAATTTCTTAGGTCCAAAACCAAGATAAGGGGCTTCCTAGGTGGCTCAGCAGTAAAGAATCCACCTGCCAATGCAGGAGACATGGGTTCCATCCCTGGGTTGGGAAGATCCCCTGGAGGAGGAAACAGCAACCCAGTCCAATATTCTTGCCTGGAAAATCCCATGGACAGAGGAGCCTGGTGGGCTACAGTCCATGGGGCCACAAAGAGTCAGACACGACTAAACAGCAGCAACAAAACCAAGACAAGGGCTTTTTTCCCTGTTAAAAATTACAGTCCACTTTAAAGTAGCAACACAAGTCCTAAGTAAGGGATATAGGACTTCAGTTTGAGGTACTAAAATGATTTGACTTTAAAGAAAGGAAAATTTCCTTGTGGGTCCCACATATACTAAAGTAATGGAAGGGAAGACCAACTTAAGAAAAACATATTCCCTTCTTAAGCTCAAAGATTTTGGCTCTCATGGAACACATGCAAACATTTCTGTTAATATTGAGCAAAATACAACTCCCACCCTTAAGGTCCTAACTTATTCATGAAAAACAATCATTGCAAGTTACACTGAACATTGTAATTAACCAACCAATATATACCAGGAGCTTTCTACCCTGCCCACCCCCCCCAGCCCACGATCCTATTCCCAGTTAAAATAGGAGTTAAAATATTTAAAAATAAATATTTAAATGGGCTCTAAACTATTCCTGTGAAAATGGCATTTGCTGTGTTTCTTTAAGGGGTGTGGGATCTAAATCAATTCTAATATATGTCGAATATATTCATTACTGTGCCCTGAAAGCAAATTCCCATTTTGTGGTTCTCAGCGGAGAGTGACAGAGCCTTGTTTGTGACAGCCCCGGGCATAAGCAATCATTGTGTAGCTTAATTAGATATTCCCTGTGCTGGTGTGAGGGGCATATGTCTATTCACTGTAACAAACGCTGAGAACGGCCGGGCGCTTCCAGGCTCCTGCGATATGCAGATAAAGGCAGCACAAGTGCGAGCTCTCCCAAGGACCCGCGGGCCCAGCCGGCCCCCGCACGCCTGGCCCGCATTCACCGATTGGTTCCAGTTTATTAACAGCCTATGAACTTCTCATCGGCTCCCGGACCGGTCAGGACTGGCCCCTGCAACTGCCAGACCCAGAGCTGCCTCTCCGCTCCTGGGAAAAGGGTCTGGGTGTGCCGTGCCAGACGCACCGTGGTTTTCCACACAATGAACGATGTGCAAACGTCGTTCATTTTTCAAGTCAAATGTGAAAAAGCAGATCCACCAGGAGGCAGCTGCAAGGCCACTCCACGGGGAACCAGCAAGTCTGAGCTCACCTAGACTTGGCGAATTTTAAAATGAACTTCTCATTGGCTCCTGGACCGGTCAGGACTGTCACCTGCCACTGCCAGACCCAGAGCAGCTTCTCAGCTCCTGGGAAACTGGGTGGGTCTGGGTGTGCCATGGTTTTCCACACAATGAACGATGTGCAAACATCGTTCAAGTCAAATGTGAAAAAGCAGATCCACCAGGAGGCAGTTCCAGCTGCAAAGGCCACTCCACAAGGAACCAGCAAGTCTGAGCTCACCTAGACTTGGCGAATTTTAAAGCAACTTAAGTTCTTCAGTCAGTTCAGTTCAGTCGCTCAGTCGTGTCTGACTCTTTGCGACCCCATGAATCGCAGCACGCCAGGCCTCCCTGTCCATCACCAACTCCCGGAGTTCACTTAGACTCACGTCCATCGAGTCAGTGATGCCATCCAGCCATCTCATCCTCTGTCGTCCCCTTCTCCTCCTGCCCCCAATCCCTCCCAACATCAGAGTCTTTTTCAATGAGTCAACTCTTCGAATGAGGTGGCCAAATGAGTTTCAGCTTTAGCATCATTCCTTCCAAAGAAATCCCAGGGCTGATCTCCTTCAGAATGGACTGGTTGGATCTCCTTGCAGTCCAAGGGACTCTCAAGAGTCTTCTCCAACACCACAGTTCAAAAGCATCAATTCTTTGGTGCTCAGCCTTCTTCACAGTCCAACTCTCACATCCATATATGACCACAGGGAAAACCATAGCCTTGACTAGACGGACCTTTGTTGGCAGAGTAATGTCTCTGCTTTTGAATATGCTATCTAGGTTGGTCATAACTTTCCTTCCAAGGAGTAAGCGTCTTTTAATTTCATGGCTGCAGTCACCATCTGCAGTGATTTTGCATTGAATTAAAAAGCAAAGACATTACTTTGCCAACAAAGGTCCATCTAGTCAAAGCTATGGCTTCTCCAGTAGTCAGGTATGGATGTGAGAGTATGACCATAAATAAGGCTGAGTGCTGAAGAATTGATGCTTTTGAACTGTGGTGTTGGAGAAGACTCTTGAGAGTCTCTTGGACTGCAAGGAGATCCAACCAGTCCATCCTAAAGGAAATCAGTCCTGAATATTCATTGGAAGGACTGATGCTGAAGCTGAAACTCCAGTGCTTCGGCCACCTGATGCAAAGAGCTGATTCATTTGAAAAGACCCTGATGTTGGGAAACGTTGAAGGCATGAGGAGAAGGGGGCAACAGAGAATGAGACGGTTGGATGGCATCATTGACTCAGTGGGCATGAGTTTGAGCAGGCTCTGGGAGATGGTGAAGGACAGGGATGCCAGTAGGATACGACTGAATGACTAAACAACAACCATGTTTAAATATCATTACAAAATTGGACCTAGAGATGATCATACTAAGTGAAGAAAGTCGGGCTGAGAGAGACAAATAGGACATGCTATCACTTAGTGTGGAGTCCAAAAAACAATGGAAATGAACTTATTTATAAAATAGAAATAGACTCACTGATACAGAAAACAAACTTACTGTTAGCAAAGGGGAAAAGGGAGGGTGAGGAGTAAATTGGGAGTACTGGATTCACAGATCCACACTACTATATATTAAATGGATAAGCAATAAGGATGTACTATATACCAAAGGGAACGGTGTTCAATAGCTTAAAATAATCAGTAATGGAAAAGAATATATATATCCTAATGTATTATAATATGTAACTGAATCAATTTGCTGTACACCTGATTAACACAATACTGTAAACCAACTATGGTTCAAAAAAAGAAGAAAAAAAATATATATATCACTTCAAAGACGAAAAAATATATATATCCCTTCAAACTAATGTGGATAGGGGACAGTACTACGTGGAGGAAAGTCAGCCCAGGTCTCACCTTCTCTTTGGGAAAGGTAGAAAACGGCAATGAGGGACAGAAGCCGGAATGTCCCTGGGTCCACAGTGGTGTCTGTCTCCTGTTTCCATCATGTGACCCTGGGCCCTTATCCCCCTTCTCAGAACCAAGTCCAGTTTCTTTCAGCTGGAAAGCCATCTTACACTGTGCATCGGTTTCCTAGGGCTGCCACAGTGAAATACCCCAAACTGAGTGGCTTAAACAACTCAGAGAAATTTACTTTCTCACAGGCCTGGAGGCTGGAGGTCTGAGACCAAGGTGTCTGCAGGGTTCTGAGGCTGTGTGGGAGCATCTGATTGGAGATGGTCGTCTTCTCCCTGTATCTTCACATCGTCTTCCCTCTATGTTTGTCTGTCTCTGAGTCCCCCTTTCTATGAGGACACCGTCATATGGAACTGAGCCCATTGTAATGACCCTATTTCAACATGATTACCTCTGTAAAATGCTTAAGAATCTGTTTGCAATGCAGGAGACCTCGGTTCCATCCCTAGGTGGGGAAGATCCCTTGGAGAAGGGAAGGGCAACCCACTCTGGTAACTTGCTGGAAGAGTTCCATGGACAGAGGAGCCTGGTGGGCTATAGTCCATGGGGTTAACAGTGAAAGACCTCTGTAAAGACCCTGTCTCCAGGTAGAGTCACATTCTGAGGTACTGGGGGTTAGGACTTCCGTTTATCGTTTTTTGGCAGATGCAATTCAATCATAACACACAGTTTAAGGGACATAACAATAAAGCACCATTTCCTCCAACCCTCACTTCCAGAATGATGAGTGAGATACTGGAGTTTATGGACACTGTGAAAATACAAAACTCTCATTTCCCTTCAGTTGTCAAAGAACAGCTACAATGGAGAGCTGACCAGGTAGGTGACTGGCCAGGTATCCCCAGTGACCGCTAGTGTGATTGTGAAATAAATCAGTTTCCAACAGAAAAGGGCACCCCTGTTTTCATTCCCTACTGTTCCACAGGGGCCAAAGTGGTGGAACCTGACTCTCTAGAACATGACAATTTCGGAGTTAGAACTTGAAAAGCCCTAATGAGGGAGTTGAACCCCTACGTGAGTGAATCCCGGAGATGTGATGGCCAGAGGTGACCCAGCCAGTGGTGGTAGGATGAAGCCTGCAACCCGGGGCCTCAAAGGCCAGCCCAGTCCGCTTGTGAGAGGACAGGGTGGAGGGGCATCAACTCCTCCGGTGGCCGCACAGAGCAATGGCAATGCGGCTTCATGCCAATCTTCAGTCTTCAGTTGAGCGCCCTGGAGCCTGGGGAGCACCATCCTGGTCAATCTTGGCAGGACTATGATCCTCTTTGGGGAGAGGGTCTCGGGAGTCTAGGAGTCAAGTCTGGATCTCTAAAGAAAGGCACATTATCAATGAGCAACAGGACAAGGCTTCCAAAAACTAGACAGCTGCGGAATTAAGGTGCCAGGAGAGAGCTAACACCTCCATCAGCTGAGAGTTGAAGTTCTTGCTCCAAGGTTCTGCTGCTTCGTTGCTGGTTAGTAGCTAAGTCGTGTCTGACTCTCTTGCAACCCCGTGGACTGCATCCCAGGGACTGAACCCACATCTTATACATTGCAGGCAGATTCTTTACCACTGAGCCACCTGGGAAGCCAAGTTAATAGCATAGGGAATAGCTGAGGTCTTAGAGTCAGGTATATCCTGGTTCAAATCCCAGCACCACCTACGTGTTGTATACCTGGCACCCACTCCTTAACTTAATTTCTTCTGGAAAATTGCTACCTCTCCAAGTCACCAGAAAGATCAACATTGATCATGTATATCCTGGATAACAAATTAACACAGAACCGACTTTGAAAAGGGTTCTTTTCATCTAGTTAGTGCTCTTGGACACAAACAGAGTGGGCAAGGTGGATTCAGGGATAGGACATTGTTTTTACAGAAATTAGAATACAACTTCATTTTCATCTTATCCAGAATTCTTTCAGAGCGAGAGAGCTGTGTGGAAGATATGTCTTCCTTCCCCAAGGTATCACTTTATTCTTCTCCTACAGGTTATAAACTGTCAGAATTTGTCAGCAAGAAAAAATTAAGAAGCCGGCTATAGTGACTCCCGTCAGCTCCTCAGCTTCATCAATCATCAAGAGCCGCTCTCCTAGGTCAGAGGAAAACAGATGGAATGTCAAGAGAAGAGTCTATTTCTATTGAGAAGATTCTGGCAAATTAAATCATTGCTGTCGCTCAGTTGCTCAGTCATGTCTGACTCTTTGAGACCCCATGGACGGCAGCACACCAGGCTTTTTGCCATTCACCATCTCCTGGAGCTTGCCTGAACTCATGTCCATTGAGTCAGTGATGCCATCCAACCATCCCCTTCTCCTCCTGCCTTCAATCTTTCCCAGCATCAGGGTCTCTTCCAAACCATTAGCCTCAAAGAAAGCCCAGTGTGTCACGAGGATCTGTGCTGCGTTGCAGTGAACTTGCATCTCTTTCAAGGGGGCAGGTCCCACCAAATGTTTCTGTTTCCGTTTCCCATAGTCGTCACCTCCATGAGGTCAGCAGAGTGGGTACCATCGCTTCAATATGGCAGGGGAAGAAATCAAGGCTGACCGGACCAGGAGAGTCCCAGGATTACAGGGCAAGGCCAAGGCCAAGACCAAGAATAGTTCTCTCCACTGTTCTAGACAAACATGGCAACCCACTCCAGTATTCTTACCTGGAGAAGCCCATGGACAAAGGAGCCTGGCGGGCTACAGTCCATGGGGTCACAAAGAGTCAGACACGACTGAAGCAACTTAGCACACACACACTGTTCTAGATGGTTCTAGACTGTTCAACATTATTCCACACAGTTCTACAGTGTTACACATGGTCTGATTGTATCTTGGGACCCAAAGCAGGGAAACTTGAATGACTATGTCACTTGCTCACTATTTTCAAGCATACTCCAAATGTCTGAGAGATTTGTTGAGCCATTTTATCTTTGCTATTAATGAGGGTGACCTCCCTCTGACCATTTTAAACCTCATTAACGTCTCTGGATCTCTTAGACACAAGGAAACTGGGTGATCCCCTGCATGAGGTTATTACGGAGTTACCTGAAGGTCCTCCATGTACTCATCTCCCAAATAATAACTTCCCAGCTTCTTATTTCCTCGTTCGTCTCAAATAGCTATAGAGCTGAGTGCAAAGGTTTATAGAAAAAAAACACAAGGAGCCTCATCCGTCATTAACGTCCTTCTGTGTGAGCGAGCTGATTAGAGATGTGTAAGGGAGAAAGGTCCCAAAGAGGTCACAGCACAGCCCCTGGCTTCACAGATGGAAAAACGGAGGCCCAGAGAGGCCGTGGGCAGGATGGAGCCGGGGACAGTCTCTTCTCTTTGACTTTGGTGCCATTTCCAGAAAATGAGGTTCCTCCTGGGCTTCTTTCTATGAACAGGCCCAGGACCCAGAGCCCCAGCTGTGTCCCCAGGGCTGGCAGATGCTGCTGACAGAGTAAGTCTGCCTGTGGGCAGGACCAGCTGGGAGCAAGTCACTTCTCCACACCGCAGTTTCCCCACCCGAGAAAGAAGGAAACATAATAACACCACTGACCAGGACTGCCCTGGAGGTCCAGCAGTGAAGACTTCACACTTCCAAAGCAGGGGGCGCAGGTTCAATCCCTGGTTGGGGAACTAAGATCCCACATCCCGCACGGCACGGCCGAATAAAGTAAAAATTAAAGAACCAAAAACAAACCAAAAAATACTCACTGACCTCATAGGGCTATGGGATGAAATGAGGCTGTCTGAGTGAAAAGCTCAGAAGAGCCTGGTGGGCCACAACCACTCAGCAGACATGTTCAGTCACGCCCTCCACCCACCCATCTGACTCCAAGTTTTCACTTACATTAGATGATATTCTTAGACACTTGGTTTCCCTTAGACACTTTCATTCCCTGAGGACTGAAACTCCAAGACAAAAATAGCAGGACAATTAAGGGAGGTGGCTGGGCCCTGCCCAGACCACAGATTTCTCATTATCAGAGTCAGGAGACCTCCCTGACCACACATGTGCAGAAAGACTCCTTGGAGGTCAAAGGGGAGTGATGCTAAGCTACCCACAGGCCTTTGTGGTAGGATCCATCTACGCTAAGAGATGCATGCACATCCACAGGAGGATCCTGAGATATACCAAATATGGACAGTGAGCCAGGCAAATCAAAATGATTGGCCAAAGGAAAACTGGAGGAAATGCCCATTTTAAGTGATTTAAATTGCATGAGGGTACAACTCAGGCACTTGCTCTCTGATTCTGCCCATGTGTCTATCCACTCATATTGTACCCTTTTCCTCTTAATACTTTCTTCTCTACTTTCCATCTTTATGGAAATCCTTTTCTGTAAAGCTGAAGGGCCACACTTGTCACTGACCCCTCGTCTAGTGGCTAGGAGCTGATGCTTTCACTGCTGTGACCTGGCCTCAATCTCTGGCTGGGAACCCAGGCCCTGCTCCAAGTCCCTGCAGGCCGAGCGAGGCCACTGCAGATCGGACAAGGCCACTGGAGATCAACCAGCTCCCAGGTCATTCTCTCCATAAGGGTGCCGCCTTTGGTAATAATCTGTTTCCTCCACTGGAAGAACCATCCCTCCCCGAATTTTTTCCCCACCTTTTTAGGTGACCAACTGCCAAAGGACTCAAGTCTGTGATTCTGCCCCAGGGATTCTAACAGGGTAAGAAAAGCAAGATGCAAGAAGTGTATTCGTAGGTCTTTTATTTTGTGAGGTGAACAACGGCCCCCATGAATCACAGCACATTTGGTTCAGCTACACTGGTACACACAGAAGCCTATTAGAGCTCCGATTATTAGATAGAGGACAGATTTGATTGTGATAGACATTAGGTAACTTAAAGACAAAAGTGAACTGGAGCTCTGTCTACTGTCTTATTGGAGCTTCCTCGATGGCTCAGTGGGTAAAAGAGTCCCCTTGCAATGCACGAGACACAGGAGATGCAGTTTCAGTCCCTGGGTCAGGAAGATCCCTGGAGAAGGAAATGACAACCCACTCCAGTATTCTTGCCTGGGAAATCCCATGGACAGAGGAGCCGGTGGGCTATAGTCCATGGGGTTGCAAAGAGTCGACACGGCTGAGCAACTAAGCAAGCAGAAAAGCAAACCAGACTTACATTAGAAGAAGGAAAGAAAATAGAGTTAATCACATACAACTTGGGTTCCATGACATGGGGCCATCCTGGTGGCCCTGGCAGTGAAGACCACCTTTCTTCTCCTTCCAGCAGCCCCTTCCACCCACCGAGATCCCTCAACACCTAAGGGAGTGGGGGAGGTCGGCTGTCCTGCGGGCCTGTCCAAAGAGGCTTCTGGGTCCTAGTGCCCAGCCCAGGAGGCCACTTCCCCACATGACTGAGAATGGGCGGGGAAAGGCTTAAGCCGGGAATCCCGCCAGAGTTGCGGTCCTACCCTGTGGTTCCCACAAGACAAGCACAACAGAGTATGACACAAGGAGCCCAACGCTGACCTAGAAAAGTTTTATTAAACTCAAGCTGCAGGACTGGGACCCCCTCTCCCTGCTGAGTGCAGCTGAGAGGCTGATTTTGTTGTTCAGTCACTCAATCATGTCCGACTCTTTGGGACCCCATGGACTGCAGCATGCCAGGCCTCCCTGTCCATCACCAACTCCCGGAGTTTACCCAAACTCATGTGCATTGAATCAGTGATGCCATCCAACCATCTCATCCTCTGTCGCCCCCTTCTCCTCTTGAGGGAGCCTGACCCCACCGGGGCAAGAGCCCTGAAAGACTGCAGCTGTTTCCCTGAGGGCAGGTGGGGTGGTGTGAGGTTCCAGGCAGCAGAGCTGAGAAAGGAGGAGGTTACAAAGCAGGCTTTGGGAGCCCGTGGGGCTGGCGAGAGCAGAGAGGTCGCAGCTAATGTCCGAGGCTGTCTGGGACATAGCAGCCTGCAGCCACCCTCCCTTCCTTCAGCTTGGAAGGCTGCCTCTCCCTTGCTGTGCCTGCTCAGTCAGAACTTCATCCTCGCTTAGTCACCTACTGCCTCTCTTTCTTCTTTAGCATCAGAACCTTTAGCATCAGGTTTCATGAAGAGTCACGATGGGCTGAGACGTACGAGTACATTCCCCAGTCACTTTAGGCGTGACCCGCTCTTCGTGACCTCCAGGACTGAAGACCCAGGCTCTTCTGTCCCTGGGATTCTCCAGGCAAGAATACTGCAGTGGGTTGCCATGCCCTCCTCCAGAGGATCTTCCCACCCAGGGATCGAACCCACATCTCTAAGGTCTCCTGCCTTGGCAAGCAGACTTTTTTACCACTAATACCACCCGGGAAGCCCACATTCCCCAGTATTTCTTTTGAAAAATTTATTTTAGCGTATAATTGATTTACAATGTGTTAATTTCAGGTGTACAGCAAACTGATTCAGTTATACAAACACATGTATATTCTTTTCTTTTTCAGATTCTTTTCTCATATAGATTGTCACAGAATATTGAATAGAGTTCCCTGTGCTATACAGTAGGTCCTTGTTGGTTATCTAACTTATAGCGGTGTGTGTATGTTTCCCCTTTGGTAACCATAAGTTTGTTTTGTAAGTCTCTTTCTGTTTTGTAAATAAGTTCATTTGTACCATTTTTAAAATTAGATTCAGCATATGAGTGCTATTCTTCTCTGCCTTAGTTCACTTAGTGTGATAATTTCTAGGTCTATGTGTGTTGCTGCAAATGGCATCATTTCATTCTTTTTTATGGCTGAGTAATATTTCATTGTATGTAGGTACTGCATCTTCTTTATCCATTCCTCTGTTGATGGACATTTAGGCTGTTTACATATCTTGGATAGTGAACTCCGGGAGTTGGTGATGGACAGGGAGGCCTGGCGTGCTGCAGTCCATGGGGTCGCAAAGAGTCGGACACGACTGAGCGACTGACCTGAACTGAACTGATGTCTTGGTTCTGAACATAGGGGTGCATGTATCTTTTCAAATTATGGTTTTCTATGGATTTATGCCCAGGAGTGGGACTGCTGGATCATAGGGTAGTTCTATTTTTGGTTTTGCAAGGATGCTCCATACTGTTCTCCATAGTGGTGTACCAATTTACATTCCCACCAATAGTGTCAGAGGGGTCCCTCCCAGTGACCCTTGAACCTAGATTCAGCCATGTGATTAATAAATATTGGTTAATAAGACCAAAGTGAAGGTATTAAGTGAGGCTTTAGAGAAAATTATGTAAAGGATGCTGGGAGGTATTCTTTTTTTTAAATCCTCTGTCATTCCTTTTTCTTACCACTTGGAATATAGGCCTAATGGCTGGAGCTCCAGCAGCCATCCTGAAAAGTGAGGTGATCTTGAGGGTAGAAGCCAAATATAAAATAGAGCAAAAAGCTAGAGGACTTACCAGAGCAGCCCTGACATCGCCTATCCTCAGATTTCCTTTACAAGAGAGGGAAAAAAAAAAATTATCTTGTTTCAGCTACTGTTATCTTGTGTTTTCTGTTTTATGCAGGTGACCCTAATATTGATACACCTAGCCAAATCCACATACCCTGACAAAAGGAGATGAGAGCTCTTTTCACTGCATGTGGTCAGAGGTGGGGCAAGCCCCTGGAAATATATTTCTTAGTTAGGAAATGAAGATAAGAGTTATGCACCAATAAGGGTTGGGGCTGTTTCGATTATATATTGGGGTAGAAAAACTACCTCCAAATGTAGTGGCTTGAAACCACCCTTTTATTATTTCTCAAGATCCTGAAAGTGAAAGTTGCTCAGTCATGTCTGACTCTTTGTGACCCCATGGATTATACAGTCCATGGAATTCTTCAGGCCAGAATACTGGAGTGGGTAGCTGTTCCCTTCTCCAGGGGATCTTCTCAACCCCAGGATCGAACTCAGGTCTCCCGCATTGCAGGCAGATTCTTTACCAGCTGAGCCACCAGGGAACCCCAAGATCCTGAGGGTTAGCCATTTGTTCTCAGCCAACCAGGAGCACTGGCAATGGACACATTCTGATGCCACCATCCAACCAAGGAAGGAAAATGCTCCCCGGGGCAAAAGTGAACAAAAGCAGCTTGCAGCATGAAAGCAATTGCTCAATCCTGCTAACAGCCCAGGAGGAAGTCCAAAGGAGAAATGCAAGGCTGTCTGGTGGCCGGCCCCTCAGTGGGACTTACACAGGTCCAGCAGAGGAGAAGGGAAGGTTTGGCTGCTTTCTCGACAGGCTGGAGTTGACCTCCCACAGAACTTGGCATCCAGTGCTAATCAGAGGCTGGTGGCAGATGGGCGCTGGCTGTCTGAGGCTGTGCAGTAACCCAGGAAACTGGGAAGAGAGAGAATAGGGGTCAGTTACCAAATCCACTGGAGCTTCCCAGATGGTGCTAGTGGTAAAGAAACTGCCTGCCCATGCAGGAGATGCAGGAGATGTGGGTTCGATCCCTGGGTTGGGAAAATCCCCTGGAGGAGGGCATGGTAATCCACTCCAATATTCTTGCCTGGAGAATCCCATGGACAGAGGAGCCTGGTGGGCTACAGTCTGTAGGGTCACAAAGAGTCAGACACGACTGAAGTGACTTAGCACACATGCACCAAATCCACTATGGATGTTGTTTCCTAAAGTCACAAAAGCGTCTTAAGAAAGTCTCTAATTTAGGCAGCAAAACAGTCTGAAGGTGATAGAGGAACATGATGGCTGGGATCCACTTATTCATTCATTCAGCAAGTACTTATCCGGGAGTTTACATGTTCCAGGCACCATCCTAGGCTGCAAGAACAAAATTATGTATAATATGATTTGGAATAGGAAGGGTTTCCCAGGTGGCGCAGTGGTAAAGCATCTGCCTGCCAATGCAGAGACGCTGGTTCCATCTCTGGGTTGGGAAGATCCCCTGGAAAAGGAGATGGCAACCATCAGTAATTTTGCCTGGAAAAATCCCACAGACAGAGGAGCCTGATGGGCTACAGTCCAGGGGGTCACAAAGAGGCAGACAGGAGGGAGCACACACACACATTGGAATAAGAAAGAAAACAAAGCTCAAGGGCAAAGGCGTGATGGTCACCACATGTTTCCAGGGTCAGGGAAGGTAGCAGGGATAAGATGACGGGAGAAGAAATCGGCAGAAGGGTGAACACCAAGAGGCTCTGCCGGGAAGGAGCTGCAGGAGAGCAAACCAGGGGACAGTGGAGCCAAGGTGGGGACAGGGCTGGATGTTGCAGGAAGGTCCACGGCACCTGCAGGGCAGGGATGCTGGGCATGCAGGAGAGGCAGGACTAGGGGTCAAGAGGCAGGCCTCTGTCTCCCAGGGGCCCTCCAGAACAGGCGCCAGACTTCAAAAGTGGCAGTTGGTTCCCCAAACACGAAAAATTCAAGGGCAGAATTGAGTGGAGCTATTGGGCCCTTGGATTCCATCCTAAGTATGTTGGAAAGCCTCCACGAGCTTTTGAGTGGGAAGGACCAACCTGACCTGCTTACATTCTCCTCACCAGGGCCGCGTGACATGTAGGATCTCAACTCCCTGGGTATCAAACCTGCACCTCCTGCGTCAGTAGCACCCGCCAGGCTCCTCTGTCCATGGGACTCTCCAGGCAAGAATACTGGAGCGAGTTACCATGCCCTTCTCCAGGGGAATCCTTCTGACCCAGGGATCGAACATGTGTCTCTTATGTGTCCTGCATTGGCAGGTGGGCTCTCTCTTATTAGTGCAATAAAATAAACAGAATTTTATTCCCTGGAAGTCCTGTTGGGGCAGGCATGGCATGTGCCTAGAAGATACAGAGTGACCATTGGCAAAGATACACTCAGGTGAAAAGTGTATTGGAAGAGGGTGAATTCTGTCACCAGGATGGCGGGGATGGGTGGGGGTAGAGGGGGTGGGTTTGGGGAAACATGAGTAGGGCCTGGGGCTGGCTTTGTGCTGAGTGACTGTGTGTGATGAAGCGAGGAGCCAGAGAGGGGGACAGGAAAGGAAGGGAGCAAAAATTAAAACCGGTAATAGATGTTGGCCGCATAGCCTAATGGATAACGTGTCCCTTCGGGGTCGTTTGTTTGGGCTTTTTTGGTGGCTTAGGTGGTAAAGTATCCACCTGTGGAGTGGGAGACCTGGGTTTGATCCCTGGGTTGGGAAGACCCCCTGGAGAAGGGCCTGGCAACCCACTCCAGCATGCTTACCTGGAGAATCCCCATGGATGGAGGAGCCTGGCGGGCTACAGTCCATGGGGTCGCAGAGTTGGACACGACTGAGGGACTGAGCACACAGTAGATGTTACTGAGAAGCGGTTGGTGGAGAGTCTGGGCTGCGTATGATTGAGGGCGATGTGTGAGGTGCTGACTCAGAGGCCATGAAGCCACACTGGCGAGGTGGCCTGAAAGCAGGAGACACGCAGGGGGTGACCGAGAGCAGTTGCACCCCAGAGGGCATGGCGAGGCCTCTCGAGCAGCAGCAAACCCCTCTGCCCCCTCTCTGCGACGCTAGCTCAGAGCAAGCAGACTAGCAGTGGAGGAGACCAGAAGAAGCCGGCAGGGGCAGGGGAGCAGCCAGCTGGCTCGGGCCACGCTGGGCACAGGAGATGGAACGAAGCCCCTGTCTCGATCTAGGCTGGCCCCCGCAACACTGCTGGCCTGGTCCCTGCCACTCCCAGCACCGCAGGGTTTTACACCTGAAGACCACGAGCTGCCTCGCTTCTTCCCTGGGACAAAGGGCCCAGGAGTCCAGCTTTATGGATGCACGGCCAAGAACCTGAAAATGCAGGCGAGTCCCTGCTTTACGAAAGCAAGTGAAACCTTGCCCTGATGGCCCTCCATCGCTTTAAATGGATCCACCGTTAAATCGGGAGGAATCAAGCAAGCTAATAAATGGTCTTGCTGCTCTCCCCGAGTGTTAACACAATATAATACTTCCTGTCTCCTCATTTGGACTCAAGCAGCTGCCATGTGCCAGGGAAACAAGGGTCATAAAAAGGGATGAAGGAGCATGAAATTGGCCCTGACCTTAGCCTCCAGGCAATGTGGGAAGCAGATCCAGCTGCCACAGCTGCACCCCTTTCCTTCCCATTAGTGGGAGGAGATGACGGAGGCCAAGTCCACCCAGGGGAGATTCTAGAACATTCTGGCATTCCAGCGACTGGGAACCTGGATGGGGTCCCATCCTGGTGACTATGAACTCATCATTCCACACGCTTCCTGGAAGGCTTTTTCCAGGAAGAAGAACTGCTAGTCTCCTGATCTCCATCCTGTCTGCATACTAACGTGTATGCCCATCAAGGCAGGACTCACCAGGTGAAAGAAGCGGAGTTCCTCCCTGGCTGTCTTAGTCTGGGCTCTGCACCCAAGTGAGACTAGACGGGCGTCCGCTCTCTCTGGGCCTTGGTTTCCTCACCTGCAAAATGGGCAGCTGCCCTCTCAACCTCGCAGGAATACCGTAAGGCTCACAGGAGATGACAGATGTGAAAATGGTTAGCAAAAAAATAAGGGCAAGGGCTTCCCTCATGGTCCAGTAATCAAGAATCCGCCTTGCAATACAGGGGACACGGATTCAATCCCTGGTGTGGGAAGATCCCACATCAGCTCAGTTCAGTCGCTCAGTTGTGTCCGACTCTCTGTGACCACATGAACCGCAGCACACCAGGCCTCGCTGTCCATCACCAACTCCCAGAGCTTGCTCAGACTCATGTCCATTGAGTCGGTGATGCCATCCAACCATCTCCTACTTCTCCTCCCGCCCTCAGTCTTTCCCAGCATCAGGGTCTTTTCCAATGAGCCCCACATGCCATGGGGCAAACAAGCCTGTGGGCCGCAACAAGAGAAGCCATCACAATGAGACACCTGCACACGGCAACCAGAGAGCCGCTCCTGCTCGCTGCAACCAGAGAAAGCCCACGTGCGGCAAGGAACACCCAACACAGCCAAAGCATTTATTAAAATAAATTAAATTTAAAAAAAAAAAGAGCAAGAGGGTCCATGGGCAGGTCACACAGCCATCCCAGTGGTGAAAACCGGCCAGGCGGCTGCCCCGGCAAGACATCTGCCCGCACACTTCAGCAGCTCAGAGCTCGCTCTGTCCCCTCCACCACTCCCTGTGGGGCAACCCTGGGTTGTGACATCTCTGAAAACATGTTTTAGACTAACTGACAGGCCAGAGGAAGGCAGCGTGCCGGTGTCTCAATCCTTCCATGAACTGCTTTTGAAGACGGAAGATGGCAGAGAGAGGGTGCGTATCACTGTGGCTGTGGCTGGCGGTTGTCCCTCTCTGCCCCTCTTCCCGCTGCCCGCCGCCCTCTCGGCTTGTCTTTCCACCCTGTCCCTATTCTTCATTCCACCCCCTGGGGCTGGCCGGCCCCCTGCCCTCCTGTCTCCTCTGTACAACCAGCCCTCTAGGTCCCCCTGCTTACCAAACTCTCCTCCAAGAGGCCTCAACCGTGAGCAACTGCTCCCTCTTCGAAACTCTTAACGCCTCGCCGTCCTCCGAGCCCTGATTCTCAGACCAGCAGAATCGGTACCACCTGTGCACTGACTGTGCTAAAGCATCTCAGCATCTCGGGCTCCACTGGCTCCCTGCTCCAGGCTCTGTAAGTCAAGTTAGCTGCTCAGTCGTGTCCGACTCTTTGCAACCCCCTGGACTGTAGCCCACCGGGCTCCTCTGTCCATAGAATTTTCCAGGCAAAAATACCAGAGTGTTGCCATTTCATTCTCCAGGGGAATTTTTCTGACCCAGGGATTGAACCCAGGCCTCCAGCATTGCAGGCAGACACTTTACCATCTGAGCCACCAGGGAACCTGGTGGCTCCGTGTGCTCTGGACCATAGCAGCTCTGATGCCCTCCCAGCTCAGCCATATCCCATAACCTGACATGGCTAGTCAGAGGTTCAGATGTGTCTGCCCCGTGCCCTCAAGTTGATTAGAAGTTACTAGAAGGCAGTGAGCCCACTCGTTCATTCAAGTGTTTATGGAGCACCTAATAGGGAGGGGTCAGCCCTGCTCAAGGTGCGGGGCACAGAGGAGAACACCACTCCTGTGGAGCCTCTGAACTAGAGGGGGAGCAAACGCACATGTGCGTTGTTCATGGGCAAGGACTTCCCTGGTGGTGCAGTGGTTAAGAATCTGCCTGCCAGTGCAGGGGACATGGGTTTGATCCCTGATCCAGGAAGATCCCACTTGCCGAAGGTCAACCAAGCCTGCAAGGTGCAGCTACTGAGTCCGTGTGCCCAGAGCCCATGCTCTGCAACAAGAGAAGCCGCCGCAATGAGAAGCCCTTGCATTGCAACTTGAGAGGAGCCCCTGCTTGCCACAAATAGAGAAAGCTCACATGCGGCAGTGAAGACCCAGAGCAACCAGAAATAAATGAATAAGAACTCCATATCCGTGGTCCAGAGAAAGCACTCGCCTAAAGCAAACACATCTGGAACACCACCTCAGTCTGAATGAAAGCCGTAAAGTAAGGCCTTCCAAGGTACCTGGCATATGGCGAAAGCTCAATAATATTAGCTACTGTTATCATTTTGCCTGTTGCATGCTAAGTTGCTTCAGCCATGTCTGACTCTTTACAACACCATGGACTCTAGCCCACCAGGCTTCTCTGTCCATGGGATTCTCCAGGCAAGAATGCTGGAGTGGGTTGCCATGTCCTCCTCCAGGGGATCTTCCTGACCCAGGAATCAAACACGCGTCTCCTATGTCTGTTGCATTGGCAGATGGGTTTTTTTTACCACTAGCGCCACCTGGGAAGCCCCCCCATTATGATTTTACTAAGCAGCTACTATGTGCCAGACTCTGGGCATGGCACCTTCCTCATATTTTCTCCTAACTTTTATAACAGCCCTAGGAGATAAACACTGTTATTCCCATTTTACTGATGAGGAAACTGAGGCTCAAATAAGTCCTCCTGAGGCTACAGGCTAGCTGCTATCCACCAGCCAGGCATCAGGACTCTGTCAGACATAAACAGGCTGAGGCTTTGAGCAGAAAAGCCTTAGACTATTTCAGAGGAGGAGATTTGCATGCTCAACGCGGATGTCTTCACCGGAGTAAACATTTCCAGGTCAGAGCGCCTTCGGGAGAGGAAGGAGGTGGCCCCCCAGCTCCAGTCTCCTTAACTGCACCCTGGGAAGTCTGCACACTGCCTTTCTTTCTCCCCTCCTGGTGGTCTAATCTGGAGTCAGATCCAGCCGCTGGCTCTCGCAGATGGGGAAGGACTGCCAGCCAACAGGAAAACAACAGGTGAGCCTCCAAACAGTCCCCTTCTGTGCCTTGGGCAGGGTGTCTGCCCGGGCGACTGCAGGGCCCTGCTGACTTCTAGAACCTTCTGTCTCTGCAGGTGTTTTAGGAACTTGGCCTCAGCGCTTCAGTGACCCATATTTTATTACCTTTCAGGTTTCTATAATTCATCATTCAGTCCCTTCTGAAAACCTAGAATGAGAGTTTAGCAGCTCAGAGCCCCGGCCTCTCTCCATTCTCTCCCCAAACACATCAGCTTGTTTGTTCCCTTTCATCCGGGCTCTTCCTGTCGCATTCTGCCTGTTCAATGGGGAAAGAGTGAAACCGGATGGCTGGACCCAGTGCGGGGAAATGACTTCAGAGCCACCTTTGTTTCCCTCATTCCTTTGAGCACACTTGGCCCCCGCGTCTCTATGAAAGGGCTTGTTTGAACCATTTGGAACATCTCGCGAGTGGGAGATGCTGTGGCCAGAATCGCTCACATCTTTTCAGGCTGCCTGAGACTGGGTGAAACTGCCAAATTTTTGCAACAAAACTAACCATGACATTGGACATTGTGTTATAAATTAGCCACAGCCTTCCAAGCAAATTGTCTCTTTTCATTGTGTCAGTGTAAGCCTTTGGAACGTTTGGCTCCAGCTACTGACTTCGGAGAGACTCAGAGAATATTTTTGTTCGGCCCCAAACCAGCCCTTCAGACACTAAGCTGCATGGGCTAATATATGTATCTTAGTTGACAGCTCTTCTTACCACACTTACTCAGAAGATTCCTGTTGGTTATATTTCATTTCTCTGCCTAAAATTCGGTTAATGGGCTTCTCAGTTTTGATGTAGCAGGAACCATCTCCATTTGTCTTTGAAACAAAAAGATGTACTTCTCTTTTCTTAGGCTTTTCACAATGATTATTGGAAGTTTCTTTGAAGGAGGAGTTCTTTTCAGAACTCCAGTGAGAGTTATTAAAATGTGTTATTATGTTGCTCTAGGTGACATATAGAATTTCAGCATTCAGTACTCACAGAAGCAATGAAAATTTCTATTTCTGTTAAATCACTCTGTGTTTTTTTTAAAAAAGAAAACATCTATGCATCCACTTGAGCTCTGTCACCAACAGCCAGATCAAGTGTTTGTTATTAAAAGGAAATCTGAAAAAGAAAAACTCAAATGCTATCTCATTTCTTTTCTTACTTTTCGTTTAACTTTTTTCCACAGAGAAGATGGCAGGGGACACATTTGGACTTAAAAAGTAATTCTGAAGTAGTAAACTTCATTAAAATTGAGTTGAGATGACAGTTACCAGAAATAGAATAAACCTTCTTACAATATGTGCAAAACACACCCGTTACATTGATGATCCATTTTTATTGGAGTAGAGTTGATTTTCAACATTGTGTTAGCTTCTGCTGTGCAGCAACGGGATTCAGCGTTAGATCTGTAATGTTTTAACCACAACAGAGACCAGGCACTGCTGCCTGCGCCCCTCCTCCCTGGAAGGGGGACACTTGTGACCGTCGCAGAGCGTTCAAGCAACATGGTATGTATGGGCTTCCCTGGTGGCTCAGTTGGTAAAGAATCTGCCTGCAATGCAGAAGACCAGGTTGGGTGGGGAAGATCCCCTGGAGAAGGGAATGGCTCCAGTATTCTGGCCTGGGGAATCCCATGGACAGAGGAACCTGGCAGGCTACAGTCCATGTGGTTGCAAGGAGTCAGACATGATTGAGCGATTAATACACACACACACACACACACACACACACATACTAACAACGTATCAGGTCATAACAACTGGATCAACTTGCACTCCCTTTTAAAACTGAACAAAATGCCTATTCTTTCTTATTTTCCCAGTAGGAATCTTTATTTAATCAGAACTGTTGCTAAGCGTGACTTAGAGTCTATTGAGATGGTCCCCAAATGAGAGGTATCCACACGTGTCCAGGGATCTCTGTTTTACCAAGAAAACCTGCCAAGGGTCAGCCGCCTCCTCCCCGTCTTCTCTCTCTGCTTCTCTCCTCCATGCCCCCTGCCTTCTGCAGCTCCTTCCTGTCTCCTGTGTTCTGGGCGGAGTTCTGCATGGACAGGATGGGGAGGCTAATAACAGGGCAAACAGAGACGCGCTGGCCACTTCTCACAGGGCCACAGCATACACGTCAACACCTCTTGGGTAATGGAAGCTTTCCAGAGAATTCTGCCCTTCTTAGGAGAAAGCAGCACTTTAAAGTGAACCCTGGTCTCATTACAAGTCAAGCTCCAGCCAGTTTCAACAGCACGTTTCAGCAAAGATGACTTTTTACACTTAGCTAGCCTTCTTCGAGAAGGCACTGTCTCCAGGGAAGTCAGGGGGACTTTGCAGCCTGTCTGTGCTTACAGAGGTGGTGGGTGGTACCACACACCCATTGAGGCTTTGGGGTCCCATCGTCTGCCACTGCAAAAATTTCAGCTTCTCCACCTAAAGCAAGGGTGGAAGGCAGCTTTGGGGGAACAGGCAGGGGATGTTTTAAGTTTCTATGCAAGAAAAATGAAGCCTGCCACACGTATCTACTTGGGGTGAAAGGAGTCACTAACACACACACACACACACACACACACAAACACACACCCTTTAGGCAAAGACAAGAGTCGTTGTTATGGCGGACGTAAGTTGCTCCCCAAGCATGTCCTGAATGCGGTAGGCCACTGCAGCTGGCTCCCCTGGAGCCAGCCCACAGGGCTCCTGCCAGGGGCTACAATGGCCTGCTGGCCCTTGCCAGCTGTCACACTCTGCATGCCGCTGGAGCTCTGCTCCAGCAGAAGGGGCATCCAAGTAACCAGCTTCAACAGGCACCAAGTCCTGTGCCCATGCTAGGCCTGCACAGCTACCCGGAGCCCTCTCCTAGGGCTCGGGCAAGAGCACTTTAAGATGCACTGACCAGCAGGTCCTACTGACGGTGTCCCGGGTAGAAGAAGGGATCCCTCCTTCCTCAGGACAGAGATCTGGGGAGGTTCAGGGCTCCAGCAGTCATGTACGGATGTGAGAGTTGGACCATAAAGAAAGCTGAGGGCTGAAGAATCGATGCTTCCGAATTGTGGTGCTGGAGAAGACCCTTGAGAGTCCCTTGGACTGCAAGGAGATCCAACCAGTCCCTCCTAAAGGAAATCAACCCTGAATATTTATTGGAAGGGCTGATGCTGAAGCGGAAGCTCCAATACTTTGGCCACCTGATGCAAAGAGCCAACTCACTGGAAAAGACCTGAATGCTGAGAAAGATTGAGGGCAGGAAGAGAAGGGGATGACACAGGATGAGATGGTTGGATGGCATCACGGACTCGATGGACAGGAGTTTGAGCAAACTCTGGGAGATGGTGAAGGACAGAGAAGCCTGGTGTGCTGTGGTTCATGGGGTCATAGAGCCGGACACAACTTAGCAACTGACCAAAAAAGAGGGGGCGCTAAAAAGAACCATCAGGGACACCTCCAGGGAAGAGGGGCCCTTTGTGGGGAAGAGCAATGTGTGTGTTTCCATCTTTGATCCCTGGGCACCCCTGTCTGTGGAGGGGGAGTTTTTAAGCCACTGTCCTAGGTTGAGCTTCCCAGGTGGCTTAGGTGGTAAAACGTCTGCCTACAATGCAGGAGACCTGGGTTTGATCCCTGGGTTGGGAAGATCCCCTGGAGAAGGGCATGGTAACCCACTTCAGTATTCTTGCCTGGAAAATCCCATGGATGGAGGACCCTGGTAGGCAAAGAGTTGGACACGACTAAGCGACTTCACTTTTACTTTCCTTGGTTGAGCTTCTTTCTCATCCACTTTCTCTTTCTGCTGGCAGGTGAAAGCCCCAGGGTCCACACCTAGGATGTGGGCAGAGGAGGAAGCCAGAGGGTCCTCAGCTACAGGACAGTGGGGTCCTCAGGGTGAGGGCAAGCTTTGCTAGAGGAGGGCCATGTAGGTGGGATCCCAGGAGCCCTCTCTTCTAGGACAAGCCCAAACCCATCAACTCCACCATACTGGCTTGGCCCAGGCTGTCTCCTCCAGCCTTTCACCCCGTCCCCAACCCTCCTCATCATGGCCCCCTCCCCAGCTTCCTGGAGGCCTGGTCCAGCTGGAGGGAATTCTGGAAGCTGGTCACCGATGGGGCAGCTCTGCCTGTCCTGTCTGAAGGTTAATCCTCAACCCCAGAAACTCATCACCCTCTGGGAGCCTTAGTTTCACCATCCGCAGCAGGGATTTTAAAAATGCTCAGCTCTTAGGGTTCCCCTGAGAGTCAAATGCAAGTGTCTGTGAAAATGCTTTGAGAAACAGGATGCCTTAACACAAGGGCAAATGATTACACACACACTTACCTGCTTGAAGGGTCTTTGTAGGATCCCCTAGCACACTTGAGGGACTTACTTAGGGAGAGAGGAAGAGGCCTCAGAAAGGATCTGAGTCCCCTGCAGAATTATATGGACAAGAAGGAGAGAGATCAAGGAAATCACCTTGAAAGTTTCAAGCGGGTCAGTTCAGTTCAGTTCAGTCACTCAGTCATGTCCCACTCTTTGCGACCCCATGGACTGCAGCATGCCAGGCCTCCCTGTCTATCACCAACTCCCGGAGTTCACTTTTAAGGTGATTTCCTTGATCTCTCTCCCTCTTGTCCATACAATTCTGCAGGGGACTCAGATCCTTCCTGAGGCCTCTTCCTCTCTCCCTAAGTGAGTCCCTCTAGTGTGCTAGGGGATCCTACCAAGACCCTTGACTCTCTGTGAAGCCTAGGGGAAACTCTTGGATTAAAGCTCCATTTTCCAATGGAGTTTTCACACATTTCAAGGAGGAACCTGTGAGCTAGTGGAGATTTCAAACCAAATACTCAGACACCCCCAGGACACACTGTCGTTGCAAAGCTCTGGGAGGATAAAGAAATGAACAAGTGGTTCCCACCCTCAAAACAATCACAAGTAAATGCAGGGATAACCTCCACATAACACAATCTAGGCTACAGGGAAAAGCTGCCAATGGTTTGCCAAGACTGATGAGGGGAAGAAGATGAGAAATCACCAAGACTTTGAGAAGAAAGTAAATTGGAGCTGAACCCAAGGCCTGGACAGGATGTTACGCAAAACTGGAGGTCAGACTCTTGAGAGTCCCTTGTTTTGCAAGGAGATCCAACCAGTCAATCCTAAAGGAAATCAGTCCTGAACATTCATTGGAAGGACTGATGCTGGGGCTGAAGCTCCAAAACATTGGCCATCTGATGTGAAGAACCGACTCATTGGAAAAGACCCTGATGCTGGGAAAGATTGAGGGCAGGAGGAGAAGGGGACAACAGAGGATGAGATGGTTGGATGGCATCACTGACTCGACAGACATTAGTTTGAATAAGCTCTGGGAGCTGGTGATGGACAGGGAAGCCTGGCGTGCTGCAGTCCATGGGACTGCAAAGAGTGGAACACAACTGAGCAACTGAACTGTACTGAACTGGAGGTCAGAAGCAAAGATCAAAGTGGGATGTGGGGACTGACACATACACTACTGATACTATGTATAAAATAGAGAACTGATGGGAATATATTGTGTGGTGCAGGGCACTCTACTTCATGCACTGTTGTGACCTAAACGGGAGGGAAATCCAAAAGGGAGGGGATATATTCAGGTGTGGCAGATTCATTTTGCTGTACAGTAGAAACTGACACAACATTGTAGAGCAACTATACTGTGATAAAAATTAACAACAATAAAAAAGAAGCAAAAGGTCAGAGGGAGCCTACGGGGAGAATGTTAATGGAAGAAAACGGAACAAAACAGCCCTGAAATCAGCAAGCACAGCCAATGGACCACGAGAGCTGTAATCAGTCCCTGCAATGATAGGTCCTTCAACAGCATCCTTCTTCTTACACGAAAGGGGACCACGGGGGAGAAGCTCATTTTCTCGAAGTTAGCGTCAACATCAGTGCTGTCCAGTAGACCTCCCTGTGACGATGCAGTGTTCTCTGTGCTGTCCAACAGATGGCCATGACAGCCACGACTAAGCACTTGAGGCAATGCTAGTGCAACCAAGCAACTGAATTCTAGCTTCATCTTAGTTTAGCAAATTAAATTGTAACAGGCACAGGTGCTGGCGGCTACCATAGTGGATAGTGGAGGTTTAGATACCAAAAGGTACTCAGCCTATGCTACTCTCCCGTGGGATGATGACAAGCTGCAGTAGTATCCCCTGGTGCTGGGGAAGAAAACACTCACAGCCACCAAGCCATGCTCTTTCATTTAGGGAAGAGAAAGGTTCAGTTCTACCCTGAACAGATACGAGTGTGTGGGTGAGTTGCTGTTTTGTTATTTTGGCTGGCTTTTTTTTTTTTTTTTTTTCTGATAAAAGGCAGATTTCTGTGTTTTTGTTTAACCAAGAATCGAGTCACTGATAAAGTGAATACGTGTCCCTTTGGGGTAGGAAAGAAGCTCCTTAGTCCCTAAAGCCCTTTTTAATCAGAAAGAGAAGAGAGAAAGAGGCTGGAAGTAAATATTCTAATGCTACTGGTCCTTGAGCCCAGAAATTTGGTTCTCAAAGCCTTGAAGAAAATCACATATTTATAAAACACCTGTTTCAACCATTCTCATAGCAGCTTTATTTGCAATGGCCAAAAACATGGAAGCAATGGAAATGTCCATCTACAGAGAACTGGATAAACAAAACATGGTATATACATACAATGGACTGTTACCCAGCCTTAAAAAGAAAGGAAATCCTGACACTAAAGCTGGGATGAACAGCGAAGACATTATACTACTGAAACAAGTGTCATTAGAAAATAAACACGGTGTGATCCCCTGTAGGAGGTACTTAGAGTAGCCGGATTCATAGAGGAATAATGGTTGCCAGGAGTTGCAGGGAGGATGGGGGACTGCTTAGTAAATACAGAATTACAGCTTTTAAAGACGAAGAGTTCTGCGGATTTGGGTGCACAGCAATGTGCCTGCATGCAACTGTACGGTTACATATGGTTAAGACGCTAGATTAGATGTTATGTGTATTTGACCACAATTTAAAACAAACCATTGTGTATCCTGAATATTCATTAGAAGGACTGATGATGAAGCTGAAGCTCCAGTACTTTGGCCACCTGATGCAAAGACCCGACTCGTTAGAAAAGCTCCTGATTCTGGGAAAGATGGAAGGTCGGAGGAGAAGGGGACGACAGAGGATGAGATGGTGGGATGGCATCATTGACTCAACGGACATGAGTTTGAGCAAGCTCCGGGAGATGGTGATGGACAGGGAAGCCTGGCGTGCTGCAGTCCATGGGGTCGCAAAGAGTCGGACACGACTGAGCGAGTGAACAACAAACAACAATATGCATACGTATACAAAAAAAAAGCAGAGACAGAGAGCACAGGAGCTTTAGCCCCACCATCCCAACACCAGTCCTCCAAGAGCCCCACTCCACCCGAAAACGCGCGTCCCTGCCTCCCTCCATCCCGCGGTTGGGGCGGGGGTAGGCGGGTAGCGGGTGGAGTGTCCTGTGATTTTCCGTCTTGTGCTCACAATAATCTCCTTAAGCCGCGCCAGCGGTACCTCGGCGCCCGCCCCGGGTGAGCGGGCGGCCAATGAGCACGCGCCGGAGCCGCACCTCGCACCCGCATTGGCTGCGCCCTGCAGCCCGCGACCCCGCAGGTTCCCAAGCCGGGTTTAAAGCGGTCGCGCGCGGGCTCCTGCCTCGCCATCCGCTCCCCGCGCGCAGGTCTGCGGGGCGGGGCGGCCTGCCGACAGGCCCACCCCGGGGCGTTCCTGAAGGGCGCCTCGGCCGCCCCCACCGTTCCCCCAGATGTATTATGCAGTTTCCCAGGCGCGCGTGAACGCGGCCCCCGCGAGCATGCTGCGGCCGCCGAGGCCGGGAGACGTGCCGGTCGGGGCCTCCCTCTACGAGCTGGTGGGCTACCGGCAGCCGCCCTCCTCGTCCTCTTCTTCCTCCCCGACGGGGGCCGCGCTCCTCCCCAAGGCTGCGCGCGAGAAGCCGGAGGCGCCCGCCGACACGCCGGGCACAGGACCCGGGACTGGGGCGCACGCGGGCGGCGGGCCCCGGGCCGATGCCAAAGAGGAGCAGCAACAGCAGCTGCGGCGCAAGATCAACAGCAGAGAGAGGAAGCGGATGCACGACCTGAACCTGGCCATGGACGCGCTGCGCGAGGTCATCCTGCCCTACTCGGCGGCGCACTGCCAGGGCGCTCCAGGCCGCAAGCTCTCCAAGATCGCCACGCTGCTGCTAGCCCGCAACTACATCCTGCTGCTGGGCAGCTCGCTGCAGGAGCTGCGCCGCGCGCTCGGCGAGGGCGCGGGGCCCGCCGCGCCGCGCCTGCTGCTGGCCGGCCTGCCGCTGCTCGCCGCCGCGCCCGGCTCGGTGCTGCTGGCGCCCGGCGCTGTGGGGCCGCCCGATGCGCTGCGCCCGGCCAAGTACCTGTCGCTGGCGCTCGAGGAGCCGCCGTGCGGCCAGTTCGCGCTCCCCGGTGGCGGTCCGGGCGGCGGCGCGGGCGGCCCTGGCCTCTGCACCTGCGCCGTCTGCAAGTTCCCGCACCTGGTCCCGGCCGGCCTTGGCCTGGCCGCTGTGCCGGCGCAGTTCTCCAAGTGAGGGCCGGCTCGGGCGCCACCTCGGCCCGGCCTCCCGCCGCCCAAGCCGAGCAGAGCCAGGAGGGCACTGCGGACCTCCTCGCCCAGAGACAGGGACTGCTGGGCGTCCCCTTCCCCGCCCCCATCCCGGGGAAATTAAAGTGACCCGAGCGGATGTTCGACAGAGCGTCGGGGCTCTTTAGGGTTCTGGGTGGCTTCCAGCTGCTTTGCGCTCACGTGCGCGCTCTCACCTTCACCCCGCGCCCATGTCTCACGGTTCCTGGAGTCGTGCGTTTTGCAAGAGCGATGCGGACTTTAGCGCGCCGGGCTAGCCCGGGTGCGGCGGTGGGCCTACACCTGCCGAGCCAGGGAACCAAGGGGCTGCTCTCGGAGGGCGGGGGGCTGGGGGTAGACTTGGAGGTGTTTCCTTCTCTTCAGCCAGAGGTCACAGGCGCCCTTGTTCACCAGCAGCCAGTCCCGATTAGAGGAGGCTGGCTGACCCTTGGGAAGCCGAGAAAGACCACGCTGTCAGTGCAGACGGCCTCGCGCATAACAGACGGACAGACAGACCCTCGGCGGCCAGGCGGTTGGCATCGCGGTACCGCGGGAGGGGCGGTGACAATTCCCAGGTCTATGAGTGTGCTGGATCGGAAAGCCCGCTTTCATACCCCGTCTATGAGAGTGCAGTTTTTTGAGAATCGCAGAACCGGATGTTTTGTCGCGATGATGCGCTCTTAAATCTGAAATCTTCTGAGAAGGGCGGTTTGGACCTCGAGATTCCTCCTTTTGTCTCCCCTTCCCGCAGGGGTAGCGTAGGCAACATTTGAGCTTGCTTAAAAACAACCACCTTTTCCCCGCAGACGGGCTTCCGGGCGTACTCAAAGAAAATAGGTAACAATGCGTTTCGCGGTTTCTGGCTTGGCAGAAGGCAAGATCTCTAATTAACGTTCTGCCTCGTTAAACAGGGAGGGGGACCAGGGACCCCGCTGCGGTGGCCACGGCGGGGTGGCGTCTTCTGCGTGGTCCCTTCGCGTTCGGGGGTCTTGGACCAGCGCGTGGGGCAGGTCTTCTGGCCGCTTCGCGATGGAAAAACTACATTGGTTTGTTATAGACGTTAGCAAATTACTTCATCCAAGATGACTTCATGATCTTTCAGCAGCTTGCTTTGGATTTTAAGGTTTCGGGGTTGTGGATAGCAGCCGAATTTAACTGGCATTTCATTTTTTTTTTTCTCTCTCTCTAACTTTGTTTCCCTGCGCTGTGAAGAATCAACAAAATAAACATGTAAGGGCCTTACATTTTTTCGTCTGATTTGTTAATAAAAAAGTCCTGATACCCTGATGGATTGAGAACCTCAGGATGAAGGGTAATAATTAAATGATTCTGATCAAAAGGTTTAAACCTGACTTCCTGGTTTGTAAAAACTAATCCAATGAAGTCAACTGTTGGTCAAGTTGAGAGGCATCTGAAGGGGCAGGCAGGGGAAGGGGTGGATGAGGAGAGAGGGAGGGATCCCAGGAATCAGTTCTTAGCCAAACTTGGTGGGGGTGGGTCTTTTCACACTACAACTTTGGCCTCTGAAAAATGGGTTATGAAATATATTTATGATAAACTTACTTTACATCTCATCATCTTTCTCAGAAATCTACCATTTCTGTCTTAGTGGGCAGAAACTCAAAGCTGTGAGCATTCCCCCCATCATTTAAATCAGGTTGGAGCCGTCTCCTAGGAAATTGTGACCTTGGAAATCATTTTGTTCTAACAGGTGAAGAAAGCTGTTCTGTCTGAAGATGTGATAAAGAAATTGGAATGTGAACTTGCTCACATGTAGTATTTAAATATTCATAGTTACTAATGAAATCCAGCCACATTTAAAGGTAGGGGGACTGTGGGGATGAAGTAGTGTCCCCTTTAACCTGCGGGAAATTAAAGAAAGGCCAGAGAAGGCAATTTACTGAATTTTATCCACACTGGCTAGTCTGAATCATGTATACATTTAGGAAAAATAAGCATTCGCTTTGGGAACACAGATGGGATTGGTGGGAGGGAGTGCCAGCAGGATGGAATTTTTTTCTCTACCATCCTTGATAAGTGTCTGTTTACTCAGGGAGGATGGGCAGGAGAGGATGTGAGGGAAAGTAACTCTATGGTTCCAACCCATTTTGGGGAAGAATATCTCATTCTTCCTGACTCTGCCATCAGAAAAGTCACAGGCTTCTATTATAACTAAATTTGAATTGTAACCTTCTGTGTATTTAATGGCTGTCTTTGCTTACTTTGCATCTTGACGATGGACAGAAAGAAAATGAACAACTAATCAAAACCAGATCAGGTCCGCTCCCTAAAAAAACATTTCTAGGATATTAGAAATAAACAGTTCCTCCCATCGTCCCAACTGTATCACCTAGATGCCATCTTTACTTTGAAACCATCTCTAAGAGAAGCAGAGAGCCACAGGGCAGAAAGGGGTGTGTGGTCTCCCTCCTGTCTCTTCTTATTAATTGAAGCTTTATAGGGAAAGATAAGAAAGATAACACTACATGTGATTTTTTATATCAAAAAATCAAACCCTATCATGGTTTCCAGAACCAAAGATTATGAGTGAATTTCACAAGGATAAGTAGGGCTGTTTTGAGTATCATCAAATTATTTATCTACCTGCATGTGGCATCTTAGCGTGCCAAGGAAGATTAACAGACTCACTTTTAAAAGTTTATTTATTTTTTAATTGAAGGATAATTGCTTTACAGAATTTTGTTGGTTTCTGCCAAACATCAACATGAATCAGCCACAGGTATACATAGGTCAATCCTAAAGGCAGTCAGTCCTGAATATTCTTTGGAAGGGCAAATGCTGAAGCTGAAGCTCCAATACTCTGGCCACCTGATGCGAAGAACTGACTCCTTAGAAAAGACCCTGATGCTGGGAAAGACTGAAGGCAGGAGGCGAAAGGGAAGACAGAGGATGAGATGGTTGGGCATGAGTTTGAGCAAGCTCCAGGAGTTAGTGATGGGTAGGGAGGCCTGGTGTGCTGCAGTCCATGGGGTCACAAAGGGTTGGACATGACTGAGTGACTGAACTGAACTAATACATATGTCCCCTCCCTCTTGAACCTCACTCCCATTTCCCTCCCCTTTCACCCCTCTAGGTTGATACAGAGCCCCTGTTTGAGTTCCCTGAGTCATACAGCAAATCCCCATTGGCTATCTATTTTACATAAGATAAGTAAATTTCCATGTTACTCTCTCCATACATCTCACCTGCTTCTTCCTCCCCGCCCACTCCCCCACCCTCATGTCCACAAGCCTGTTCTCCATGTCAGTGTCTCCATTGAGCAGACTCACATTTTAAAGGAATTTGCATCCTGAAAAACAGCAGCAGCAGGCACTCAGGCGTCCTGAGGAATAAAAGTTAACTATATACAGTGCCCCAAATGCAAAGTTAGACCTATGCAAAGTTAGACATATGTCTATGGGAGGGCAGTGTATTCTGTAGGCACCATATTTAAGAATGGACATGTATGTTGTAGAGCAAGGAGTTGCTTTTTGAAATCTGCAGGCAGGCTTTTAGCAGAAGGAACAAGTTGAAGCTGGTCTTGGAAGGGCTTGGGAAAGCAAAGAGCGTGTAAGACAGGCTCCTTGAGAAAGATTCACCAGGGTTCAGAAGCATGATAGAGAGGAACGTGTGGCTTGATGCCCCCAAAAAGGTCACTGCATCCAGTCAACCACCAACTTGTGATCCCAGCGATGAGAGTGCACAGGACCCAAGGGGAAAAGACACAAGGCCCTGAGAAATTATGCTATTCTATGTGCAGGAGCCCAGCTGAGCAATCAGTAAACAGAGGACATATTCAGTGCGCTGTGGGGTTTCCCCAACCTGTAGTGATGGTCTATTTATAGGTGTTCTCCTCGCAGGGAGACTGGTTATACCAGGCATGAAAATACAACCTTGTAAAATATATAACTTAGAAGGCAAGCGTTCCCATCAAGAAAGAGGCTCCACCCCAAGCATGCAAAGTATTTCACTTTACCAAAGTTCAGATTATCAACAACGGTGCTTCCATGATATGGGTCTAATTAAGAGTTACCCATCTAGTCTTCGGAGAAGGCAATGGCACCCCACTCCAATACTCTTGCCTGGAAAATCCCATGGACGGAGGAGCCTGTTGGGCTGCAGTCCATGGGGTCGCTAAGAGTCGGACACGACTGAGCGACTTCACTTTCACTTTTCACTTTCATGCACTGGAGAAGGAACTGGCAACCCACTCCATTGTTCTTGCCTGGAGAATCCCAGGGACAGGGAAGCCTGGTGGGCTGCTGTCTATGGGGTTGCACAGAGTCAGACACGACTGAAGCAACTTAGCAGTTTAGCAGCATCTAGTCTTTGCTGACTTCCCAGGAGTGCAGGTGAGGCCAGGTCCAAGCTGGCAGTCAGTAAAGATTCTGCCTGCTAGCTGGACCTCGTAAGCCATAAAGGAAGCCAGCCAGAAGGAGGCTGCCACACAAGGATACATTATGATCTTGCCAAGAACAAGGTGCTGATTAGAAAGAGCTTTTTCTCACCATGTCACATAACACATCTATTGGGAAAATGCCTTTCTTCCAGGAGGATTTTTTTTCCCCTCTAGCTTCCTACCCCTCCCTTCTTCTGCACACTCACAAATATCAATAAGAAGATTAGCACCTTCCCTGATGTAGGCTCAATAAGCCACAGATTGGAAAATGTCATGTTTTTCTAAAACACAGATTGGCTTTTATCAAGCAGATTTTAGTTTCAGGAAAAAAAAAAAAAAAAATTTTAGTTTCAGGGAAACATTGTTTCCAAGCAAAGTCCAGCTTCTCCTACCAAATGCAGGATGTGAACACAAGAGTTAGCAAGTTAATTCTCAAGACCTAAACTGACCTCTTTGTCTATGAAAAGTGAAAGAAAGTAAAGTGAAGTCGCTCAGTCATGTCAGACTCTTTGCGACCCATGGACTGTAGTCTATCAGGCTCCTCCACCCACGGGATTTTCCAGGCAATAGTACTGGGGCGGGTTGCCATTTCCTTCTCCAGGGGATCTTCTTGACCCAGGGTTCGAACCTGGATCTCCCTCATTGTAGACAGACGCTTTACCATCTGAGCCACCAGGGAAGTCCTTTATCTATGGGGATATTGCAAATGACCTCTTCAGGCAGTTTCCATTTTGTCCTTTTTTAAACTAAGCCCAGCATAAAAGCTGAAATGCCTGATCTGAAGTCAAGCCAAGTTCTTTCTGCTGGCCCCGCAGTTAGAAAACTTTCCCTTAGGCCTCCAGCTAAGGGTGACAGGCCAGAGCTCAGACTCTAAGATCGGGACAACCAAGACCTTAAACATTACAGGCTGCCTGAGGCCCGGGAGCAAGGTGATGCCTGGATTGAAAGCTCCTGGGCACTTGGCTTTCCTCGATGGCCACAGAGGACAGCCGGCCATTGAGCCGGGACAAAGGCCACAGGTACCAGATCATCGCTGAGTCCCGCAGAGTGCCAATGGGCAAGAGAAACTCGGGGTTATCTGTCCACCCTTCTCCCTACTGAATAAACTCACGAGATATGCCCAAGGCCACACAGGTGGTCAGAGGTGGGGATGCCAGGATCCAGTACCTGCTTTGCATAGACAAAAACTCCTTCCTCAGTTTGTCCCAGTGGGCCTGAAGTCCCCTGGAAACAGGAGTCCTGATGGGGAGTGAGCCCATCCTTCTTGCCCCTCCCCCTGAAAACCTCTGGCCCACCAGCATCTCTGCTCAGCGCCCCGGTCTGCCCCTGCAGACTGCATCCAGAAGGGACAGATGCAGGGCCAGTGCCCTGCCAGGTGACCCGGGGGCACTTTTAGCCACCTGAACTTTCTCCAGCAGTCTTGCCCGGGAGCCCCAAGGGAGTCCAGGGTGCAAAGCAAACCCTTTGGGAGATGCTCTGATGGTTACAGGTTTGTCATCAGGGCTTCAGAAAGCACTGTTCAGAAGAGGAGGGAATAGACTGCGAACAGACAAGGGAGGCAGGGCGGAGGGGAAAGCGGGCTTCCACCTCCGTGTTTCCATGGTGACACGTGATGTTCTGATAATGATGGACCATGATTTTCTCAACAGCGTGGGCATCTTTTTGGTGGATTGTTTTTCCTGAGCGTGGACGTTTCTCCAGAAGGCTGTTCTGTAGTAAGTGCCGGCTGCCAACAAAGCCCGGGGTGGAGGACAGGAACACGGACCGGGGTACCTGCGCGTGGAGCTCCAGCCAGAGGCAGGTGACGGGGCTGGGAGAACAAGGCTCCCCACAGGCCTCAGTAGTGGGATCCAGAAGGGGTATTGGGTCCCCAGAAGCTTCGAAGTAATGCGGGTAACTCCTTAGAGAATGCCGGAGTCATCCAACCAGGAGACTCAAGAAGAACTAGATCAGATGAGAACGCATCTGTGGGGCAAGTGAGAGAGAGAAAAGCCGCCTCACCCGGGGGCGGGCAGGCGGGAAAGCGCAGTAGCTCCTCGTGGGAATGGCAGAGCAGGGATGAAAGCCACCATGGCATTGACAAGAGCTCTGTGTGTGTGTGTGTCACTCGGTCGTGTCTGACTCTTTGCGACCCCATGGACCCCGCCAGGCTCCCCTGTTCATGAGGATTCTCCACGCAAGAATACTGGAGGGGGTTGCCATGCCCTTCTCCAGGGGATCTTCCTGACCCAGGGATCGAACCCCGGTCTCCCACATTGAAAGGCAAATTCTTTACCTCTGAGCCAGCAGGAAGCTGAAAGAGCTATGTGGGGTTTATGTGGGTGCCAAGCTGTGTTCTAAGCGTTTTATCTAAGTGACTTCATTTTGTACATGCTATATACTATTTCCCCATTTTACAGCTGAGAAAACAGAAGCATGAAAAGATAGGAACTAAAGAGGCTGAAGCCCATTCAGGAAAGTCATAGAAGCAGACACTGAAAGATAGGAGGCTTTGCCTGGGGGAGGGAGAGCCCTCCTGATTTCCTTCCTGGTCTTCAGCTCTCAAGCTCGAATTCTCACCCACCTCCCTCCCTCTGGGCACAGGTCTGGCTGTGGTTGATATTCTGCTAATGCGTCTAATCCATGTGATGTTGAGATTCCCAGCACACAGTGAAAAGATGCTCCATCTAACTCCTCCTCTTTCTTGAGTTAGAAATGCCCTGAGATTAGTGTGGTTGTTTTGGGTATCTCACTTGTAGCTTTATTTTTTAGTAGTAAAAAATTTTATTAACACAAAAAATTTTATTATTTATTAAAACAATTAGTTTTAATTGTAATCAAATCCACAGTTGAGACAAAGTCATCTTCTCTGTTAGAAGTTTTATATTTACATTCTATAATGTTCATATTTTTCAAAGGATTTTTTTAAACAGGAGGATAACTGCTTTACAATGTTGTGTTGGTTTCTGCTGTACAACAACGTGAATCAGCCTTAAGTGTACGTTTGTCTCCCTCTTGAACCTACCTCCTGTCCCCACCCCATGCCACCCCTCTAGCTTGTCACGGGGCACTGGGTTGAGCTCCCCATACGGCAACTTCCCACTAGTGAGGTTTTTGAGATTACAGCTGGGGCAGAAGGCAGACCTGACACAGCCTGCCCGCACCTCCAAGACCTTAGTGGCCCTGGTCCTTGCCAGGGCTAGTAGCGTCCAGGCAAAAATCAAAAGCAGGGCAAAAGCTTTGAAGGTAGTGATCACTAATTCAGATCTTCAAATCCAGAGTTGAGCCGATGTATTAACAGAATCCATACAGAAAACTTTTCAAGATGACATGATAACGTCTTCTCTACCTCCCTTGCCATTCAAAGGGAATATTTGGTTGTTGCTATTGCCATCATTTGGTTTCGTTTGCTTGCTTGTCAGTTTTGTTACATCACTGCCTGTGCAGTCCTGGCTCTTCATAGTTTTTCTTTTTTTTTTTTTAACTTTATCAGAGACAGTTATGGTCAGGAGGCAAAACCAACAATTTTCACATCACCAGTGGAGGGGAAAAAGATAAAACTGGACATCACAGCATCTCATTTAACAGACAACTTTGGAATTCACTCATGACTGTGTAATCCGTGGTTCCAGGGGCTGTGAACATATCAGAAGATGCCCTTATGTATTTGATACTCACAAAGACCCAACGTGACATAAAGGGAGAGTTGGTGGCTCTGAAACACACACTATCCCCCGGAAGTGTGCGAGGGAGGTATGTGCTGAAGGGAGCTGGTGGGGCAGACCCGTGCCCTCGGGAGGGATAGAGACCAGCTCCTCCATCCCCGAAACCCATGCTGTGCTCCAATCAAATGCCAACCTCCTCTCCCATCTCCTTTCTGCCCCAGTGCTCTTTTCCTCGTGCAGAGTCCATGCACGGCCCACTGGTCGTGGCTCACCATCAGTTACTCTACTCACTGGCCTTGGAGAGGCTGCTTGGATGCTTGGTACCTTGTTTTCTTCCAATCTAAGGTCTAAAGCCAGGAGCCACCTCACTGGGGATTCTGAGGCTGTGTTTGTCCACTGTTAGCACAGTGCCTATTGTAATGGTGGTTGTTTTTCCTGATTCTACTCGCTTTCTTCCACGGGCTAGAAATCCACCATCGACGTGATTATTATACTGATGATGGTTGCTTCGGAAAGCAATGCCGTCCCCTCGGTCATTCCCATCTTCTCTTGCAAATTCACGACTAGGGCTCATGACCGCATTGGATGGTGCCAAGTAAAAATCCATCTTGAATGAGTAAAGCTGCCTTCTGCAATCTCCAGCTCCTTCTGGCACTAGCTCAAGCCCAAAGGTGGCTTTCCAGGGGCTTCTCCTAGGGAGCCCTCCACTGGGGTCTGTCTTCCCAAGCTGGCTCTCAGAGCCCAGCTACGACCCACTACAACTGTGGAGCCAAAAAATTCTTCCAAGGTAGAGGGGGCAGGGCTCTGGGATTCTCCTTCCCCTGCCAATCGACTGGCAGACAATGGGTTCTTCAGAAGCCACAACATTTCAGCTGTTTTGGCCACAATGGCCACAAGCTGAGTGGATGTCATTCTGTCCCAGGGTCGCGTCAGCTCAGGGCAGCTCCAAACAGTATCAACTGGTTTGTGGCGAGGGGCGTAAACACCAGGCTGCTTGAATGAAGTCACTGCCTGAGTCATCTCTGTACATGGGAGCCAAAGGACACTCAGGCCAGCGGGGGCTCCAGGGAGGTGCTGGGTCTCCTCCCCTGAGAGTGAGCCCAGCACACTCAACCATCACGCCTCTGTTCACCCGGGGAGCACCTTCCTGCTTGGTGCAGCTCTTATTTTTTATTTCTCAAATAGTGCTTGTAGTCCTCGAAGGGGGTGCGGCCCAGAGCTAGTTTCTGCCTGCATTCAGGAGTCTGCCTCATCAGAAATACTTGTTAAGTGAGAAAGGAAGGAAGGAAGACAGGAAAGAGAGAAGGAAGCAAGTGAGAGACAGAAAGAGAGAGGAAGGCGAGAGGGAAGGAAGGGAGAAGGACTTATATTAAACTTTAAATCATCATTATGTTTTGGTTCAAACTCATGAATTAAACGATCATCTTACACTGCTCAACAGGATACAGCCAGAAAAAAACTATTCTGGTGAATTAAGCTTGTCTCCCAAAGAAAAATAAAATAGCTAAGACCGGCTTTTTGCTGCTTGGATCTTAGGAGGAAGTGGGGTGCCAAGAAGCAAGGAGGGTCAGGACTCGGCTGAGGCCAGTGAGGCACTTCTTTGGATGCACAGTTTAACGGAGCCCCAAGAGCTTAGTCATCGCAATAACATTTTAATGCAGTATTTTTTAAAAATTAGAATCGAGGCAAAAATCCACGATGAGCAGAATAGCAGAAGTTTAAATATAGAGAGGACCGGTGTTGCTGATACTTTCCCAGACTCCGCAGAGCAGTGTAGGTAGACCATCGACCCCCCTCCCAATTTGAAAGGGCCATTCCTGTGCCACCCACTCCCCACCGTCCCTGCTCTGGTCAGGTCGAGGAGGCTAGAGGAAAACACTTCCAGTGCTGTAGGTAGCTCCCTGCCCACAGATTCCAGGGGCATACCAGGGGCATAAGAAGCAGCTATGGGCAGCCTGACTGGCATCAGAATGTTCCCAACCAGCTCCCCTCTCCTGAGCTCTGTTACCTTGCACAGCTTTATATTCATAGGTAAACTCTTTAAGCCTTGACGTGCTCTCATCTATGGCAATTTTTAAAACAGGACTCTTCATTACTTTCTGAAATAAGCAAAGCAACTAGATGTACCCATGGTAAATAAATCAGGCCATTTCAAAAAGCATACAGAAGAAAATAGAAATTATCTATCATCTCACTGCTCTGAGAAAACCACTGCTAACAATCCCCCAGGACAGACAGTTACAAATGTTCATCTCTAAACAGAGTCAGATATGTGAAACAGATCAGAGTTAAACGAGACAGACCTGTCTTGTAACCTGCTTTATTCCTTTAACAGTAGATCGCAGACAGCTTTCTATGCCAATAAATAGGTTCCTATGTCACCATTTTAACCTGGATTGCACTACAAGCTGTTCTGTGATTTATCGAAGTAACTCCTTATATATGAATATTTCATTCTCCCCCTTGGTGTTTTCTACTGTAAGTCATACTGTAATGAATGCACACATTTATGTGCCCTCTAACAGTTTATCCTAGGATAAATTTCTAGAGGTGAAGTCAATCATATTGAAAGTTATCAGGGACTTCCCTAGTGGTCCAGTGGTTCAGGCTCTGTACTTCCAAACAGGGGGTCCATGTTTGATCCTTCTTCAAGAAGCTAGACCCTCATGCTGCAACTACGAGTTTGGATGCTGCAGCTAAGAACAAAAGGCCCCACAAGCTGAAGCGAAAGATCCTTCCTGCAGCAACTAAGACCTAGTACAGCTAAAAAAATAAAATAAATAAAATAAGAGAAGGCCTCCAAGAACCAGCCACACAACAAAAGAATGTATTGTACGCGGCATGTATTTTATTTCAATACAGTAGTTTTTTTTTTCTTTTAATAAAGAGGGGGGTGGGGGAGAGAGAGAGAAAGTTATCACATTGGTAAGATTTTAATTGCATTTGACAAGTAGGTCGCTCCGGAAGGTAGGGCCAACATACACTCCCACCTTCACGTCCTGAGAAAGTGTGATCTCATAGCCTTGAGCTCACTGGGTATTTTTCTTTTGAAATATGTTCGCTTGTCTCTTTGCATCTTATATCTCTTTGTGGTTATACAAACAATACAAGATCATTGTAAAATTTCAAATATTATAAATTTATATAAAGTTAAAAAGAAAGGCTCTGGCCCTAAAGCCTCCTATTACCACCCTATACCCTCAAATAACCTGACTGTACTTTTCCCAAAGTTTCTTTTTCTCCCCTTTTAAAAAAAAAAAATTGAAGTATACTTGATTTATAATGTTGTGTTTAATTTCTGCTGAACAGCAAAGTGACTCTGTTATACATATATATATATTCTTTTTCATAGTCTTTTCCATTATGGTTTATTACAGAATATTGAATATAGTTCCCTGTGCTATATACTAGGGCATTGATGTCTATCTGCCCTGTATGTAATAGTTTGCATCTACTAATCCCAAACTCCCAATCCAAAATTTCTTTTCAATATCGCCACAGAAAAAATTTTTTCTTTCTTACAAAAATGGTTTATTATTCAGATTTTTTCAGTTCAGATTCTTTTTTGCAACTGGCTTTTTTCTTTCCGTGTTTTTGTGTATACTGTGACTTCTTTTCCTTGTCAGTTATCAGTAATTTATTTATTTACAAATAAATAAATACAGGTCTCATTTTCAGTGGTTTCCAAGTGTTCCGCAGGCTGGACATGCTATAATTCATGGCCCCAGTCCTTGGGGATGAACGCTTTAGTTGTTTTCAATATCTGAATGAATATCTTTGCTCATATATCTCTGCGTGTGTGTAGGATCTTCCTAAGGTTATTCTTAGAAAAACATTTGTGCCAAAGGTCTTGCACATTTAAAATGTCAATAACTGTTGTCAAATGACTCCTCCAAAGCTAACACTTCTGCCAACAATATCTGAGACTGCCTGTCTCTATGAGATAAACAGGGTCTAGTCCTTCATTTGGCAGGTGTATTTTGTAGGTATATTTTCTGGAAAGAGGTGAGGACCAGTCTGGTAGAGCCATGGGAACCCTTTGACCCCTTTGCTCACATGGCGGTCTTCACATGTCCTGTCTTCCAACCCCCTCCTATCTCAATCCATGCGTGCATACATTTTCAAGGTTATATAGATATTTTCAGCAATATTTATAGTTGATGCATAAGAAAGGTCCGTATGAACTGACCCACTCTCTACCCAAATCAACCAATTCAGATGGCAAATACGTAACTCACGTTTGTGCAACCTTGGGATTTCTGATTTTCCACATCTGCCAGAGAAGAATAAAAGTTATTCCTTGCAACTCACCACTGGGAGATGGTTTGAAGACCATGCTATTCTTGAACTGCTCTAAGCCTGCGTTGTTCAGTATGGCAGCCGCTGGACACATACAGCTACTGAGCTCTTGAAATGTGGTTAGCCTGAACTGAGATGTGCTGTAAGTGTGGACTACACACTGAATTTGAAGACTTAGTATGAAGAAAAGAATGTAAACCATCTCTTTAATATTTTAAAAATTTTGATTACTGTCGGAAGGATAATATTCTGGACACATCAGTTAAATAAAATACACTGCTAAAATTAATCTCACCTGTTTCTCTTCTTTTAAAGTGGCCACTGCTGCTGCTGCTGCTGCTAAGTCGCTTCAGTCGTGTCCAACTCTGTGTGACCCCATAGATGGCAGCCCACCAGGCTCCCTCGTCCCTGGGATTCTCCAGGCAAGAACATGGGAGTGGGTTGCCATTTCCTTCTCCAATGCATGAAAGTGAAAAGTGAAAGTGAAGTCGCTCAGTTGTGTCCGACTCTTCAAAACCCCATGGACTGCAGCCCACCAGGCTCCTCCATCCATGGGATTTTCCAAGCAAGAGTACTGGAGTGGGGTGCCATTGCCTTAAATTTCAAATTACATGTATCTGTGTGTGTAGCAGAGAAAGTGGAAAGTGTAAGATTAAAGTTTGGGTATTCAAAAATATAAAAAGTACCAGTTTAGGCCTGGGCATTAAAAGACCATGTTTAGTTTGAATGCAAGGAGATACTTGGAAACTGAAATTAATGAGCACAAGTTACATGCTTATGAGTTTTTCCTTTTTTCTGTTTTGTCAGCCATGACCTCTTCCTTTCAAATAAATAAATAAAACACCTGTGGTTCAAGTTATATTTCTATCGGATGGCACTGTTCTGAGCTGTCTTTATACCTACAGAAACATACCCAGAGTTTGTGGATGGTCTCTTTTTCTCTCGTTCTCTCTCCTTTCTTCCTTCAACTCCGTTCAATAATCTCATTTGCAGAAATCACTGAATTTTTTTTTTCCTGGAGAGTTGACTTTTGTCACTTTGGTTATCTGGTGTATGAAATATTAAAGAGATGGTTACATGGTTTAGATGGTTGGCATGCTCGTAAACTGACGCTCTGAGGGAAAAAACAAAGCCCTGATCTGTAACAGTTGGTAAAGAATCTGCCTGTAATGCAGGAGACCTAGGTTCGATCCCTAGGTTGGGAAGATCCCCTGGAGAAGGGAAAGGCTACCCACTCCAGTATTCTGGCCTGGAGAATTCTATGGGCTGTATAGTCCATGGGGTTGCAAAGAGTGGGACATGACTGAGTGACTTTCACTTTCGTTTCACTTTCCTGGTGTCTGTACTCCCATCATCCGCAGTCAGTTCCAAGCTACTGGTGTGATGTCCTGGAATGTGGAAGAGAGTCAGTGCGCGTGTGTTCTGGTGAGCAGGTACCGTAAGTGCCCGTGCACCAGTGCTCACAAATCCTCTTCCTCTTGGGGCTGAACCCCCAGCCACATGGAAGGTGGGGCGTCCACTGCCACAGGATGCCAAAAGTCAAATATATTCCCTCTCCCCAGTGCTAGGCACCGAGAGCTCGGGCTCGTTATCTAGGTGAGGTCAATCAGATCCCCCTGCAGAGGACGATGAATTTGGAGACTGAGGCAGAGAGGCAGGGGCTTGCTAGAGCATATCGGTGGTGGCCACAAGTGACCCACATTCAGTGGTAGGGAGGTTGGTGTGGTTAAACACTGCCTAGGCCAGAGTCCAGCGGAGGAAACCAGCTGCGCCGCAGAAAGTGTCCAGCTGCAATGGTAACAGCAGTGGCATCCAAAGTCGGTTGTTCCTGAGGCAGGACCTTGCTTGTCCCAGCAACCCAGGAATCTGCTTTTTCAGCCTCCACATGGATGCAGTGAGCCAGCCTATCTCCCTCCATTAATTCCTTATCTGCTGGGCTAACCAGAGTCAAGAACTCGCTGTTGACTTGTAACAATCAGTTGGTGTGATAGAGCAGGTGATAAGGCTTAAACACAGAGCAGACATGAGACCGGTTGCCACCAGGTAAGAGTAGTTCTGAAAGAGGGGCGCTTGTTTGAATCATCAGTGAACCTTTGAAAGCAGACAGGTTTGGAACTAAAGCAGACTTAATAAACAGACGTGTGTACACTTTAAGCTCATAGCACCACTGTTCACGGCAGCCAAAAGGTGGAAGAGACCCAAAAGTCCACTGGTGGATAAATGCATAAACAAAACGTGGTATATGTATTTACACAAACACACAGGGGGAGGGGCACAGAGAGAGAGAAAGAGGAATAGTGTTCAGCCACAAAAAGGAAGGAAATTCTGATACATACAACAACTTGGATGAATCTTAAAAGCATTCTGCTTAGTAAAAGAAGCCAGACACGACAGTGTATAATTCCACTTAAGCCCTCTGTCTCTATAAGTATGTCCCTAGAGTTAGTCGAATTTATAGAGACAGAGGGCTTCCCTGATAGCTCAGCCGGTCAAGGATCCACCTGCAATGCAGGAGACCCTGGTTCAATTCCTAAGTCGGGAAGATCTGCTGGAGAAGGGATAGGCTACGCCCTCCAGTATTTTTGGGCTTCCCTGGTGGGTCAGATGGTAAAGAATCCACCAGCAATGCGGGAGACCTGGGTTCGATCCCTGTGTTGGGAAGATGCCCTGGAGAAGGGAACGGCTACCCACTCCAGTACTCTGGCCTGGAGAACATGGTCTGTATAGTCCATAGGGTTACAAAGAGTTGAACATGACTGAGCAGCTTTCGCTTTTGCTTTCATAGAGACAGAAAGTAGAATGGTAGTTGCCAGGGGCTGGTGGGAGGTGGGAATGGGGTAGTTGTTTTCTAATGGATGCAGTTTCAGTTTGGGAAGATGAAAAAGTCAACATAGATGATGGTGATGGTTACACACCCACGAGTGCACTTAAAGTCACTGAACTGTACTCTTAAAAGTGGTCCAGTGAGTAAATTTTGTTATGGATATTTTACCATAATAAAAAATAATTGTTAAGAAAGCAGATACATGACTGATTTCCTTTCCCGAGGAAGCTTAGTCAAGGGTGGAGGCTGGGAGTGTATATGGCTTTTTAGAATTCTACAGGGAGCACACCTGGTTGAGAATGACTCAGAGAAAGCGATGGCGCCCCACTCCAGTGCTCCTGCCTGGAGAATCCCAGGGACGGTGGAGCCTGGTGGGCTGCAGTCCATGGGGTTGCCAAGAGTTGGACACAACTGAGCGACTTCACTTTCACTTTTCACTTTCATGTATTGGAGAAGGAAATGGCAACCCACTCCAGTGTTCTTGCCAGGAGAATCCCAGGGACAGGGGAGCCTGGTGGGCTGCCGTCTATGGGGTCGCACAGAGTCAGACACAACTGAAGCGACTTAGCAGCAGCAGAAGCAGGGGATGGTAGGGGATGAAGAATTCAAAGGGTTCAATAATCTGCCATCCGATGCAGGTGACAAGGTTTCAGTCCCTGGTCCAGAAAGACCTTACGTGCCATGGGGCAACTAAGCCCATGCACTGCAACAACTGAAGCCAGAATGCCCTAGAACCTGGGCTCCAACACAAGAGAAGCCCCCACCACGAGAAGCCCGTGCACCACAACTGGAGAGTGGGCCCCACTCACGGCAACCAGAGAGAGTCAGCACAGCTGCAATGTCCCAGCACAACCAAAAACAAAGACACTTTTGAAAATGATAATAAAATAAAAGATGATAAACATAAGCAGTTGTTAGCATTTGAGAATCAGAAAATTTTATGTAAAAGTCCAGAACTTGCATTCCCCTGGAAAAGTTGGAAGGCACAGCCATACATGAGCCCAGCTTCTGCAGGCCCAGAGAGTTGGAGCCACGCAAGGATGACTCTAAGCCACAGTCGTCACCACTCCCTGCTGTCTACCCCAGCTCCTCACCTGGTCTTCGAGGTCTTTCAGCTTCCACCCACACTCTAAATGTGCAAGCTGACCCAGTGCTGAGAAAGCCAATCCCTTCAAACTCTGTCTTCAAACAGCTTATGACATCATCTCCCTGTTGACAGGTAGATAAATAGGCAGCATTAGTTACATAAGCCAAGGTGATATTGACAGATACCTAAAGCTCCATCCTCGTTAACTTTCTGACTCATTTCTGGGACACACTGTTTTGTTAAACTGTAAACTCAGGTTGGCTCTCCAACATTTAAGCTCTGCTTGAATTGTTTTAAAACACTCTTCCATATTGAATCAAGTGCAGCAAGTCAATCTTGGATCTTAGTTACCGGGGCTTCCATGTCACAGTAACCTGGAATACACAGATTTCCCACGGCCTGCAGAAGGAGAGGCAGGTTGGGGGTTTGGCTGAGAGAGAGACATAGAAATTATGGGTCCTCTCTTTTTTTTCATAAAGCAAAACTTGGCCTCCCCCAACCTCAGCTCCACGAAGAAGGGTAAGAATAGAAAGGAGCCTTTTCTGATTTGGGAGCCTGTATTCAAGGAATTGCCCTGGGAATATCTAAAACAGGTTTGGCTGACAATAGCTGAAATCCTCCCGGGGTGGGGTCGGGAGCCATGCTGCCTCATCGTAGGGTTAATAGATGATAAAAGAAGGAGAAAAGGGAGGGAAGGAGGCGGCAGCAAGGAAGTTCTAATTTTTATATTTCAGCTGTCTCCCTTTTTTTGAGGCTTTAGCACTTTTTTTAACTGAGGTATAGTTTATGTACCATATTATGTAAGTTACAGGTGTACAGTATAGTGATTCACAATTTTAATTAAACTTATACTCTGTTTACACTTATAAAAAATATTGGCTATATTCCCTGTGCTGTACAACGTACTTTTGCAGCTTATTTTACTTTTTATAAAGAGCCCTTTTTGAAATAGTCTCATTTATTTACTTAGTTTTGACTGTGCTGGGTCTTCGTTGCTGCTCAGACTTTTCTCTAGTTACAGCGGGCGGGGCTCCTCTCTAGCTGTGGTGCTCGCGTTTCTCATTGTGGTGGCTTCCCTTACTGCAGAGAACGGGTTCTAGGGTGTCTGGATTTTGTAGCTCCAAGGTGCCTGGGGTCCTCCCAAACCAGGGATGGAACCCGTGTCTCCTGCACTGGCAGGCAGATTCTGTACCGCTGAGCCACCTGGGACACCCCTGCAGATTATTTTATACCTAGCAGTTTAAATGTCTTAATCCCCTGTCCCTATCTTGCCCCCTCCCCTCCCCTCTCCACACCGGTAACTACTGGTTTGTTCTCCATATCTGTGAGTCTACTTCTCTTTTTGTTACAGTCACTAGTGTGTTGTATTTTTTAGACTCTACGTACAAGTGACGTCACAGAGTATTTGTCTTTCTCCACCTGACTTACTGAACTTAGCATAATGCCCGCCAAGTCCACCCATGCCAGCTGTGTCTCTCTTTTTTCACAATATTGTGAAGCAATTTCATCTCAGTTATAAATAAATAAGGGCTTACCTGTAGCTCAGCTGGTAAAGAATCTGCCTGCAATGCAGGAGACCCTGGTTCGATTCCTGGGTTGGGAAGATCCCCTGGAGAAGGGAACAGCTATATCCACTCCAGTATTCTGGCCTGGAGAATTCCATGGACTGTATTTTCAATTTAATGTTTTGTATTTGTAATTTAATTTTTCAATTAAAAATAAATGTTTGGAGGGGAAAAAAAAACTGTCTCTCTTTTAGTATGAGAGCCCAATACTGCTTTCCTATCTCACCTGACAGGTAAGATTTACAAGACCTGAAAGCAAATTGCTTTAGTTTGTGTGTACAAAAGTTGGTTTGGGGGTCAAACACTTGTGTGAAAGATACATGGACTTTGAAACCCAACTGACCTCAAACCTCTGACGGTTTACAGCACTCACCATTGGCCTGTTGGCCTTTGCAGTATCCCCAGATAGATACACACAGGTTTATCCTGAAGCCTGATTGCCTCACTCCTGGCAGCTGTGGGCCCCCCAACCCTGCACAGCTCCTCCCCCACACACAGCTCTTCCCCCGACACACACACAGCTCACCCTAGGGCTGCCAGGACCTTCCTGATTTCATCTCAGGCTACCACGTGGAGTTCTAGTCTTGCATCTCTTCTGAGACTCCTAAGTTTCCTGTGGGCCCAGGGATGGTTGCTTTAGAGAAGCGAGTATTATTTATATCATATAAGCAGACTAGATCACGCAATGTCGCTTCAATGATACAAACAGGCTGATGATAGACTCAAAATAATCTTCCAGCTCAGTAGAAAGGAAATGTTCCCTTGGGGTGTTCTTTAAGATTGTGTTGGGGTGAAATATGTGGGTAACACACACACCTAGCTGGTAGTTTGTCCATCTTCCGTAGGAAGCTTGGGAGCCCCTCCAAAAGGCAAATATTCTGCCCAATACATGCGTTGCATTCTGTTGAGAGCTTTTCATGAACATTTCTCAGGCTGATGAGCCAAAGTCCTGCATGGCAGAGTCCCCCAAACACAGTAATTTCACCCCCTTGGTGCACTTTTCCCCTTTCAGTCTCTGCTTCAGCTCCCATCCTGGCCAGCACCCCCTCCCCTCCCTCACACCCGCCCACACTTTGGGGTCTCCCGCCTCTGCTGTTCCCCTCCTCTGCCCTGTCAACCTCAGGGTCCCTGTCATCCACCCTCTGTCACAGGCCTCCAAGCCCTTCAAGATGCAGATACAATGCTCTTTTTACACCTTCACACTTCTCTTCATCACTCAGCACCCTCCTCCTCCTTTGCGATTCCTCCCACACTGGAGTCAGATCTAACTTCACCTTCCCCGTTCCAAGGTGCACCCTGGATGCTTGTGAAAGGGAGAAAGTGGGAAAGGAGTTGGGATGAGAAAGAGCAGAAGGGAAGCTCGTAGAGTCAAGGACCGACCTGCAATCTTAATCGAGCTCTGTGATCGCCTGTTCACAGAGAAACCGAATTACTCTGAAATTAAATGATGCCCCAGATTTCTAAAGAATCTCTATCAGGGAATTTGCCTGTTGAACACATTACTGATAGCTCCTTCTGCTACCAAATTTAAGCTCTGAAATAAAGAAATGATGGTAGGATGTTGCTTAGGAATTCCAAGGGCTACAAAATGCAGAAGGGCATTCGTGCTTCCAACATAGGCCGGGCCAGTTCACGGGGCCACGCGGGCACCCAAGGTGCTCTTCTCAATATTTTATGACCTCATCATGCATTGTTCTGCTTTCCTGGCCCTTGTTTTCATTTACTCCTGTTAGAACCTTCACTGTTTGGTTTCTCTCCTCCAGAAATTAAAGATATTAGCTGGAGATCTCGGGGACTTTGCGGCATTCAGTCAACTTAAAATCAACTCCAAGTGTAGAGGGTGGTGGATGCAAGGTGTGCGTTTTATTTAACAAACGAAGTTTATTTTTAATTGACATGCTGTTAGGACAAGTCTATAGGGCATTGAGATATTTTTAGCTTCTTTTTTCTATTATCCTGCACAGTTGTTTTTTTTTTTTTTTTTAAGTCTTCTTTTAAAACTGATAAAGGCTTTCAGAGCTTTAAAAAAAATCACACATTTAATCCCATTGCTTATTTAGTGTAAAATAAACTAAAAATAAAACAACAGCTCCCACTAAGAACAGTACTGTCGTCACTCATAGATAATTCAGATGTATCAATTATAATAAGTTCACAGCAGTATCAAGCTCAAAGGTCTACTGGAATTGAGAGCCCAGAAACACAGCAGCAGGATCTTCAGTGTTGAGTCCCAGTTCTGGGTGAGAAATAGTAGAGTTTGGTGTTAGTTATAACTGCTTGTATCTCATTTATAGTTTTGAACATGTTGTCACTAGAGCTATGGGGGTTTTGATCCACCAAATGACAATTTGTGATGCCTCCTTTTTTTCTCCTCATTTTTATTTTGATTCCCTCTTCCAACCAAGTTCTGGGAGGCTCCTCGGGTGCCGGTGATCCTGTTCAAACCTCGACATGTGTACACAACGATCTCATTGTGTGGGAGCCCCTGGGTAGCTGCGTGTTTGACTAAACAGAAACATCTAATCAGGGGATCACTAAAGCCACTATGAAGGATTGGTCTTTTCTTCTGAGAATCACATTTCCACCATGGTTCCCCCTCCACCTGCAGTAAAATTCGATTTTTTTTTTCTTGTAGCTCTTGTAAATCACCACTCAGGAAAGGTATAAATGAGTAACCTTGATCTAACCCATTAATTTTACCTTTGAAGATTTTTTTCTGAGGAAATTATAAGATATGTTAGTTGTACTCTTTACATTCATATCCGACTCTCTGCAACCCCATGGACTGTATCCCGCCAGGCTCCTCTGCCCATGGAATTCTCCAGGCAAGAATCCTGGAGTGGGTAGCCATTCGCTTCTCCAGGGGATCTTCCCAACCCAGGGATCGAACCCAGGTCTCCTGCATTGCAAGCGAATCCTTTGCTGTCTGAGCCACCAGGGAAGCCCCTTATGATAATATAATATAAGCATGTTATATACAGTGTGTGTGGACTCAGTTGCTCAGTCGTGTCCAACCCTTTGCAACCTTATGGACTGCAGCCTGCCAGGCTCCTCTGAACATGGGATTTCCCAGGCAGGAATACTGGAATAGGTTGCCATTTCTTCCTCCAGGGCATCTTCCCGACCCAGGGATGGAACCTGAGTCTCCTGCCCTGGCAGGTGGATTCTTTACCCTCTGAGCCCCCAGGGAAGCCCCTGTCACGTTAATAAATATCCTCATATGTCATCGAATATTCCTGTAAAAATGTCATGTTTTAAAGATGGAACTAAGGTAACAAGCGTGGCTATTAAATGAAAGGAATAATGGCTACCCACTAAAGTATTCTTGTCTGGAAAATCCCATGGACAGAGGAGCCTCGTGGGCCCGATGGGGTTCATGGGGTCATAAAGAATTGGACATAAATGAGTGACTAAGCACTCACACATTTAAATGACAGGCCAAGCAGGTTAAAAAACTGTATGCTCCTAAAAAATTGTATTTTTCTAAATTATATGTGTTTCTTGGTTGTGAAAAATGTGCCACTGTTATCTAAAATGTTAACAACCAGAGAAACAAACTGAGGGATAAACGGACTGAGAAGTGCTCTACTGTCTTTGCAACTTCTCTCTAAATCTAAAATTATTCCAAAATTAAAAATGTATTAAGAAATAAGAGAGCTTCTTAGTAACTTTATGGCACACCTTTTTCAGTGACTCAATGATTTAGCATTTAAAACAATAAAATCCTTTAAAAATTCAAAAAGCCATGTGTTTGCATTTTATACAGATTATGTATAAAATAGACACTTACATGTGTCTATTCACATGTAAGTTACAGAGGAGAAATATACCTAGAAAACATAGCAAAATGATAACCTCAGCCACATCTGTGGGATTTGGAATGGTTAGTTTTCCTGAATTTTTAAGATTTTTCTGTAATGAATATGATACTTTTAGATGATAATTTATATAACTATACACATCATAGTTATATAATATACAAAATAAAATCACTTTTATGAGGTTTCTGCATAATCAGAAAAAAAAAATGAAATAGGCATGTGGATTGACCAAGAGCCCTGGAAGCAGCAGGAACGCTGAAATTGAACACAGCTGGGTGAAGCTTATTCGCCGACCCAGACGGTGATGTGTGCGCCGCAGCTACTGTTCAAACTCTAGGTAATCTACGTGGTTAATACATTAGACACAAGCAGCTAATAATACTTTTGGAACCACAAAGTTAACTTGGTAATGATAGTATTCCTAAATTAGCACAATGAAAAGCTTAGCAACTATTGCCCATCTATCTAATGAATGGGTGGCGGAAAGAAAAGCCTCTTTTCTTTCTAAAGCTCAGCACTAAAATTAGTCGTATCTGTTACCTTAGTTGCAAAAAGGAAAGACAGAAGGCTGTTCATTCAACTGGTATTTTGCTCTCGGAGATCTAAGCTCGAGCAATTCATGGGACAGATAAGGGAAGGAGTCTGTAGACTCACCCTCAAAAGCAAAATTTTTGGAGAAAATAATTTCCAGCTTTCAAGCAATGAATGGTACCTCTCTGGGGTCTAATAATTTTTCCCAGAGAAACAATGAGACAAACAGAAAACGGATGAAGTAACAGCTTGGCAACGTTGCAATTGATCCTGCAGTGGTCGTGAAAATGTAAATAGCAAAAGACGGCAGTAAGAAGACCCCAGACTTCACCTAGAAACAAAACATTCAGCCTGTTGTTTTTTACTGCAGGATTTTGAGTGGAAAAGTAGTCCCAACTTGTCAATCAGCTAAGTTGCCGCGGCTAATAGATTCTGGTGTTTAGGGGGGGTCGACACAGAATTTAATTTAACATCTCACAATACGCCCACATGCCCAGAAAATGTGGACAGCTTGATGGGGTTCACTGAGCCAAAGAAGCAAGACCCAAACAGTGCATTAATGTATAGGGGAAGAATGGTTGCAATCAGCCCCTTGTGAATTGGACAGAGGGCTTGGAGATGAAGCAATTATGAGCCATCGGGGATTAATAGTAAAGTGTGAATACCAAGCTGTATATGTTAGGGGCAGAATATGTTGCCTATAGAAAACAACAAAGGACGTTCCTTACTATTAAGTGAGATTAAACGTAATGGCCTGATTTAATCACAAAGGCAGAATTAAATTCAGATGGCAACTTCAAAGTGGACACAGGAACACAGGCCACTGCTTACATTTACATATAGCTGGCATAGCTTGGCCTGTCATACAATAGGATAAAGTTTCTTTGGCCACTTAAACAATTTTCTATTCTTCACTTTTTTTGTGAACACTCACTGTATTTATTCCACGATTGCATTTAGTTAATAAGAAGGAGCTAAGAGTTCTATTTATTTGTGGATGCTATAATTTTTAATTCTTTCAAATTATGGGGGGAAAACACTGCAAAAGGTCAACAGAACAGAGTGGCTATAATCAGATTGACAATAAGACGAAGAAGAAGAAGAAGCAAAGACAAAACAAAATTTAAAAAAAAGAAAATCTCTGATAGAGTGATCTAGTGTCTTACTTTTTTCTCTGCCTTCGACTTAGAATTCATTATTTGAGATCCAGACTCAGCTCGTGGGAAATGAAGCTTTTCCCTACTCAGGTCCAGGTTTGAGTTACCATCATGGAATCCAAGGGAGTTATTCTTTTTCTTTTTAATTTTAAAATTTACTTGGTTTTTCTTCTCTTTTCAAAGATTTTTTTTAATTCTGTTTTTAGTTTTTGTTGGAGTATAGTAGATTTACAACATTGTGTTAGTTTCAGGTATACAGTAAAGTCAGTTATATATACCCACTCTTTTTTAGATTCTTTTCCCATATAGACCATTACAGTGTATTGAGTAGAGTTCCCTGTGCTATAGAGTATGTCCTATTACTATAGAGTAATAGTCCTTAATACTATTTTTTATCTATGTAAAATAGATACTATTTGACATACAGTGCTGTGTCTATATCAATCAAAATCTCTCGGTTTATCCCTCCCCCTTTCTTATCCCCTAGTAACCATAAGTTTGTTTTCTACATCTGTAACTCTATTTCCGTTTTGTAGATAAGTTTGTTTGTACCCTTTTAAAAAATTTTACATATAAGCGATATCATGTATTTGTCAATCTCTCATTTAGTTCACTCAGTATGACAGTCTCTAGGTCCATTCATGTTTAAGTGAGTTATTTTTCAGTACAGACTCCTTCCTTCTTTCTTCTTTGCTACTGAAGGCTAGCTTCCTTCTGCACGCCCATGTTCAAGAGAGTTCTCTTAAGAGGTTTGGGAGATATAATTCTGTCTCAGGGTTTAGAGGAGTTAGTGGGTCCCTAGGAAATTTCAAGCACCCATGACTTTAATTTAAAAGTTAAATATAGTGTTCTATTTATTTATTTATGGCTATGCTGAGTCTTCGTTGCTGGGTTCAGTGTTTCGACAATTGTGGCCAGCAAGGGTTTTACTCTTCCTTGCGGTTCACAGGCTTCTCATTGCAGTGGCTTCTCTTGCTGGCGAGCACAGGCTCGAGGCGTGAGGGATCAGTAGTTGTAGAGTGGGCTTAGTTGCTCCGCAGCATATGGGATCTTTCTGGACCAGGGATCAAACCATATCCCCTGCCTTGGCAGGCAGATTCTTAACCACTGGAACACCAGGCAAGTCCAAGTACAGTGTTTTAAAGCCGTGATTGCCTCTATGCAACACTCAAGTAGATAAAAGGCTTTTGAGTTCATAAAAGTGTCATGTAAATTTTATCAATATATGTAATATATAATTATCATTTATCTATATGTGTAAAATAGTTGCATATATAATTTTATATACCTATATAAAATAATTATAATTTGTGATTACATGTATTATAACGATCATATTATATTATACATTAAATAATGTATACTTGCTGCTGCTAAGTCACTTCAGTCGTGTCCGACTCTGTGTGACCCCATAGATGGCAGCCCACCAGGCTCCCCCGTCCCTGGGATTCTCTAGGCAAGAACACTGGAGTGGGTTGCCATTTCCTTCTCCAATGCATGAAAGTGAAAAGTGAAAGTGAAGTCGCTCAGTTGTATCCGACTTTTAGCGACTCCATGGTCTGCAGCCTACCAGGCTCCTCCGTTCATGGGATTTTTCAGGCAAGAGTACTGGAGTGGGGTGCCATTGCCTTCTCCGAATGTATACTTACATATTTATAAATGATGAATGATCCTACCCTTTGAGCCAGCAATCTTCCTTCAAAGAATTTATTCTAAAATGGCATAGCCTAAGGACTCAAAGATTTAGGTATGAGGGCATTCATCACAAAGTTGCTTTTGATATTAAAACCAAATCAGAGTGGACCAAAGTGTCCATCCTTAGGAACGAGATTAAGAAATGTTGCTGTGCATTTACAGTAAAATTCCTTGCAGACATTTTAATAATCTGAATCTGAAATGATTTGAAATAATGACCTGGAGCTTTAGTTGATTAGATAAATAAACACATAAATTAGAGAAAGATGTCATAACATACTGCAGGTTGTAGAATTTCTGTATAGTATGAGTTTAAGTATGTCTAACTGCATGTGTCTATTAGACAAACATTTAGGAAAACGTGACTGGTGTTTATATCTGAGGGGTTGGATTTTGCTTGAGTTTTACTCTTTTTGGTATTTAATCATTTTTTTATAAACATTTTAAAAAATATTTATTTGGCTGCATTGGGTCTTAGTTGTAGCACACAGGATCTTCTGTTCTGTGGGCTTCTCTCTAGTCGAGGCACCTTGGCTTAGCTGCCCCGGGGCAGATGGAATCTTAGTTCCAGGACCAGGGCTGGAGCCCACCTCCCCTGCACTGGAAGGCAGATGCTTAACCACCGGGCCACCAAGGAAGTCTCTATGGATTTTTTTTTTTTTATCCATTAAAAATTACATTTACACTCAGAAAAAGAAATTTATTTTTGAAAAGGAATTATGTTTTTGAGATGATTCGGTAAACACTTGGAAGTGATTTTAAGGACAGAAGATGAGATTCTCTGTCTTTGAAAATGAAGTTGCTCAGTTGTGTCTGACTCTTTGCAACCCCATGGACTGTAGCCTACCAAGCTCCTCTGTCCATAGGATTTTCCAGGCAAGAGTACTGGAGTGGGTTGCCATTTCCTTCTCCAGAGTATCTTCCCGACTCAGGGACTGAACCCGGGTCTCCGGCCCTGTAGGCAGATGCTTTTACCGTCTGAGCCACCAGGGAAGTCCTTTCTGCCTTTAAAATGAGACAAAATATCACCCATTATTTCGGTTTTGGAGAATTTATCTTCCTCTTTTCATTGCCCCTTCATGTTGACAGAGATTTTCTGAGTTTGACTCACCCTCCTTGGAAAGAATAGGTTGATTGTCTGGAGTGTGTTACAATCTGATTTCAATCTGACGAGATTTAAGGAAAAGGTGGGGAGAGGACAAGTCCCTGAAGAAGAGGCAGGGGAGGGATGAGGTCCGCCTTCAGAGAAAGCAAGCTCGGAACCATGCAGGGTGTCTTCAGAGCAACACACTATGAACGTATATAAATGAATCAATGCTTCGAAGCTGGGCAAACCCCAGTGACTGTGCCCTGGGAGCTTGCCCAACCACAAGAGTGACTGAGAAAATGTCCCCAACCATAGTCTTCTCGGCTTGCGCCACTTCCCTCTGACCCTTCACCCAAGCTCTGCTCCAGGCAATTGCAAGACGCCCACTCTGCTTAGAAGAGTGAGGAAAATAAGCAAGGTGGGAGCGAGCAAAATGCACTTTAGGTTTCTGAGGGCTGCTTGTGACTGACATAGCTTATTTCCCAGAAATGGGAGCAGACCCTAACCCATCTCCCTCCCCACGTGTGTGCTTCCTCAAGCACTTCTGGGCTAAGGGTCCTCTGACTAATGGTACAGTCGGACCAAGCTGGATGGGGGCACCAGTGAATGACGGTTCATAAAGTTTCAGTGTCACCGCTCACCTGGGGACTTCCTCTGCCCATTCTCGAGCACAGAGGGTCAAGTCAAATAGAAATATAGAAATCCAGGCAAACTCGCAAGATTATTAAGACAGACTGAGGCAAGGAAAGCGTGGCATCTCTCCCTCAATGGCTCAAGTGGTGTGACAGCGAACCCTTTTCTCCGCCCTTTTTGAAGTCATCTCCTGAAGGTGGAGTGGTTGTCAGATCAGAAATCCCCTCTTAAACCCACCCCCGGGTGTCCAGAAAAGCAACTGCTGCATTTCCAGATGGAATAGGAGTAGAGAAAATGTCTAGTCTTTAGACACACAGAATATAGATGAGCATTAAAAACAACAACAATATTGTTTCTTTCTGACAGAAGAATACTTGTTGTTGTGGTTCAGTTGCTAAGTTGTGTCAGATTTTTGCAATCTCATGGACTGCAGCTTGCCAGGGTTCCCTATCCTTCATTATCTCCTGGAGTTTGCTCAAACCCATGTCCATTGAATCGGTGATGCCATCCAACTGTCTCATCCTCTGTAGTCCCCTTCTCCTCCTGCCCTCAATCTTTCCCAGCATCGGGGTCTTTTCCAACAAGTCAGTGCTTCACATCAGGTGGCCAAAGCATTAGAGCTTCAGCTTCAGCATCAGTCCTTCCAATGAATATTCAGGGTTGATTTCCTTTAGGATGGACTGGTTGGATCTCCTTGCAGTCCAAGGGACTCTCAAGAGTCTTCTCCAGCACCACAGATGGAAAGCATCAATTCTTCGGTGCTCAGTCTTCTTTATGGACATCTCACATCTGTATATGACTGTCTAGGTTTGTCATAGCTTTCCTTCCAAAGAGCAAGCATCTTTTAATTTCATGGTAGCACTCACCATCCTCAGTGATTTTGGAGCTCAGGAAAATAAAATCTGTCACTACTTCCACTTTTTCCTCTTCTATTTGCCATGATGTGATGGTACAAAAATTGCAGGTTTATGTTAAAAGGAAAGAAATGCTGAGATAGCAAGAAAATACACGGCATGTGTGATTCCACTTCCCCGAGATAGCCACTGTTAATCTCAAAACAACATAGGTTGTTTTCCTATGTATATACAGTTAGAAGACATACTTTCACCTTTTACAAAACTAGAATCATATCATTTCCTTTCTTTTAATGGTCTTAGAAGCTTAAGGAAATATAGTGCGTTGAGAAATTCTGGTAACAATAAGAGTGGTAATATAGTTAGGAACTTGTCATTTGTACTTTTTACACCCTGGGTTATACACAGGACTCTTCTCCAGGGAACTGGAGGTATTTTTAACTTAGTCTCCTAATGGACCTGGAGATAAGGAAAAATACACAGCTGAGATGGTCTAAAGAGAAGGGATCACTTCTTGGAGGCGCACAGTCAAGTCATAACCAGGAGGAGACTTGAGTTCCCACTACATTGTTGGGGACTAGTCACCCGGGGAAATCTGGTGTTCCTCTGGCCATGGGCAGGTAATACCCAACACACACACACACTCACACACACACACACACATACACACACACTCACACACACCCACTCATACACTCACACACCCCCAAACACACACTCACACACTCATACACACTCTCACATACACTCACACACTCACGCACACACCCCCACACACTCACACACACACACTCACACACACACACACTCACACACACAAGGACGGCAGTCACCCCAGAGGCTGGGAGGGAGGGGACCACCGTCCTGGCCTCCCCCAAGGCTGGGTGACAGCTCCTGCAGGCTCGTTGCCCCCCCCCCAGGCCCAGGGCCGGCTGACAGTTGTCACGGCATCAACTGTGCCTTCAGAGGACGAGCAGGGAGACCAATGACTCCACACAAAGGCCTGAAGTGCCCGTGTGAAAGGTCAGTGAGGCCCATCATCTGGGCCCCAGAGGGGACTGAGAAGGCGGTGACTGTGACAACCACAGGCCAGGGGCAGGATCTCCACCTCGGCCTGTGGCCTGCGGGAGGAGCCGGAGGGCCTTGGGAGTGAGGGCAGCCCATGGGGTGCGGGGCCCCCGCCAGATCCTCAGGTCTCAGAGACTCTGCCGGCATCTCTTCCCTCATTCCCCAGGCTGGGCAGGTGGCAGGGTGGCCTGCAAGGCGACAGGAAGCAAAATGATCCGCCCTAGGGGCACTCAAAGCTCTAATGTGAGGCCCCCTCCTTCCTCCTGGGGGGTGGACAGAGCCTGGGGAATCAGGGTGTTCTTTGGGGAACCTCATGAAACAGCTTCCCTGGTGACTCAGACAGTAAAGAACCCATCTGCAATGCAGGAGACCTGGGTTCAATCCCTGGGTTGGAAAGATCCCCTGGAGAAGGGAATGGCTACCCACTCCAGGATTCCTGTATGGAGAATTCCACGAACAGAGGAGCCTGGCGGGTTACAGTTCATGGGGTTACAAAGAGTCGGACACAACTGGGTGGCTAACACTCATTCACAGGAAACACAGTTTCATGAAACCTGGAACTATTAATATTAATAGTTAATTAATACTATTAATATTCAGTGTCAAATTCAATACATTTTAATGCCACATTTGAGTATATAAATGAGGCAAAGAATTAAGGGGAAAAAAAAACACACAGAAGTTGGAAACATAAAACGGTACAAGGAGAAAAGGCTGCTTATTTACCCAATCATCTCAGTGGGTCGGGGACAAGGCCCACTGTCTGTCATTTCCCCTATGACACTACGGTGTACCCCACCTCACTGAAAGCTGGAGATCTTTCCTTTCACAAACCTAGGCTCTTCCTGTCTTTCCCCATTTCTGCATGGAGCCACCACCCAACTGGCTACACAAGCTGCAATCTTCCTTCAGTCAACCTGGAACAAATTCAAAGTGATCTTTTTGTTGCACTAAAGTTTCATTAGCCTTTCCTTTGTTTTTGAAGGGCAGAAAGAATGCAGTTTGTATCTCAGGGCTTAAGAAAATTTCAGAGCTAACTGCGTAGGATACGATTTGAATTTTTAATCAAATCCTTTGCATTTTCATGATAAGAATTCTGTAAGAGCCATTATCTAAGGACCTATCTCGCTTTTCCATAGTGACCCAGGATTTATGACATTTCTTGGATCTTGATTTCACAAGAGGAGATAATTTATGGAAAACCCTTAAAACGTCATCAGCCCCAGATTGCCTTGTCATCCTTTCAGGCTACAACCAACTGACCATTATAATTTCTGCAAATATTAAATCATAATTACTGAATTTAAAAAATAAAGTTTTTTGAGGTAGAAAATGACAGAGATACATGAAATAGCATTCCTAGGGAAGAATCAGGGAGAAGGCAATGGCACCCCACTCCAATACTCTTGCCTGGAAAATCCCATGGACAGAGGAGCCTGGTAGGCTGCAGTCCATGGGGTCGCTAGGAGTCGGACATGACTGAGTGACTTCACTTTCACTTTTCACTTTCATGCATTGGAGAAGGAAATGGCAACACTCCAGTGTTCTTGCCTGGAGAATCCCAGAGACGGAGGAGTCTGGTGGGCTGCCGTCTATGGGGTCGCACAGAGTCGGACACAATGAAGTGACTTAGCAGTAGCAGCAGGGAAGAATAAAGTAAGAAATTTGTAGCATGCCCCTTCTGAGGTTGCCAGGGTTTTACGTAACCCCCTGCTGGCTTCACAGTTGAGTAAACTGAGGCATGGAGTCACATATAAAGGTTCACAGGCATTAACAATAAAGCAGCTGAGAGATCCAGGGAGCCAAACTCTTTTGCCAGAACATCAGAACCGCCAGCCGCTGCATATAAAGCCGGGCTGAACCAGCAAAAGTCAAGTGAATGCAGGACTGGACTCCAAGGATGGCCTCGTTTTAAGTGATAAAGGTGGTCTATCGTTATCACTTGACCAGTATTTATCACAGTCCTACGGTGGTTCTAGAACCACAGCAAGGAATAACACATGCTCTGTGTCTCCTGGAGCTGACGTCTTAGCAGGTGAGACAGACATTAAGCAACTAGCTAGACAGCTTTTACCGAATGTCTATGTGATAACTGCCGAGACAGTGAGCACACATAACAGAGAGACTTCATATGGTCTGCGAGGTCTGGGGTGTGCTACAGTGAAGCTTTATCTGATGTAAACAGTGAAGAAAGAGTAGGTTTTAACTGAAGTGCATATGTTGTGGGGGTGTTGGGGTGTTCCATGAAGAGCGTGGCAGCTGTGGAAAGCTTGGAGGCAGGACGAAGCACTGAGAATTTCATGGGGTCCAAGAGGAGGCTGGTGAGGGACTCGTGTGTCACAGTCCTGCTTACGAATGTACGTCTTTGGGACTTCCCTGTGGTCCAGTGGCTAAGACTCTGAGCTCCCAATGCAGGGGGCCTGGGGTTCGACTCCTGGTCAGGGAACTAGATCCCACGTGCTACAACTAAAAAGGTCTCACATGCTGCTGTGAAGACTGGAGATCCTGTGTGCTGCAACTAAGACCCAATGCAACCAAATAAATAAATATTAAAAAAAAAAAAAACCAGAATGTGCGTCTTTAACCCAAAAGCAACGGGGCCACAGTGAAGCCAGAGCAGGTTGGGGCATCTGAGTACACTGGTCATCGGGAACTGGAGCTCATTCCTCGCCCCCCACATACTACGTATTGGTTAGCTCAATTTTATTTTAGTAAATGGTTGCCCAGCTTAGATGAGTCACTAGTCAAACATTATTCCATCTGTGACAACAGGGATGGAACTTGAGGGCATTATGCTAAGTGGAAGCAATCAGAGAAAGACACATACCTTACAACCTCACGTATAGGTGGAATCTAAAAACAGAAACAAACAACAGAACTCACAGATACAGAGAAAAGGTCGGTAGTTGCCAGACACTGGGGGAAGGGGTGGGCAAAGTGGGTAAGGGTGGCCAAAAGGTACAAAGTTCTAGTTATAAAATAATTAAGTCCTGGGGGTGCAATGTACAGCGTGTTGACTATAGTTAATAATAAATACTGTATTGCATCTTTGAAAGTTGCTGAGACAGTAGATCTTAAAAGTTCTCATCACAAGGAAAAAAATAAGTAACTGGGTGGTGATGGATGTTAATTAGACTTACTGTAATCATGTTGTAATATATGTAGATATCAAATCATTATGTTCTACACCTGAAACTAATACATCAATTATATCTCAATTTAAAAATTATTCTATTTTATTTACTACCTGCCACTCTCCCCCAGTAAGTAACCTTTTTTCTTTTTCCTTCTCGTCTTCAAATCTGTATGTGTAAGTCTGAAAAAGAGTGTTAGTCACTCAGTTGTGTTCGACTTTTTGCAACCCCCATGGGCTGAGGCCCGCCAGGCTCCTCTGTCCATGGGATTCTCCAGACAAGAGCACTGGAGTAGTTGCCATGCCCTTCTCCAGGGTAAGTCTGAGGTCAAGTCCATTTTTCAGGCTCTCACTGTTGAGTAGCTGAGACCCTAAGCGTCAGGCAGGGCTGACAGGGAACTGAGTCCGTGGGCCTCAAGATCAGCCGGGCTTCGAAAACCCAGACACCCAGGCCAGTGAAACCAGACTCTCTGCGAGGTGGGACCCCGGCATCAGTTTTTGTTGTTATATGTGTAGAAGGTGATTCCACCGTGCAGCCCAGTTTGAGAAGCTGTGAACCTAGGTTCTCAACTGCAGGCGTCTGTCCTTCCCCTAACTAGGAGGAAAAAACAGTAGCAGCGACAATCCCCTGAAAGCATTCAGGACTTTCTTATAGCTAAAGACAAAACAAATATAAGGACCGATAAGCCTCAACCAAAGTCTCTCCCAGGCTCAGCAATTCTTTATTTGCGCTGACGGCACTGGCTGGCCTGGGGGTGGGGGGCATCTCCAGACAACACATAAGCTGGGCTCAGGCAGGTCCCTACCCCTGCCCAGGCTCCGGTCCATCCGCGAGGCCCCTCGGGCCGCCGATGGTCACTTAGGACTGGGGGAGACGTGGGCTTTGCACGTATCAGCCGGCGGCTCGCAGCCCCCTTCACAGAGCCGGGTTCCCGGGAGCTCTGGTCCCTGCGCCCTGGCGGCCGCCACGCACGTTGTCATTCGGGCATCTGCGCATCCCGGCTCCTCCGACATCTGGCCAAGCGGCGCCTCCCTCCGCCTCCTTCCTCCGCCCTCCCGCCCCTCCCCTCCCCACTCCTCTCTTGTTTGGGGCGGTAAGGTCAGGAGTGTTCAACAATTCGACGTGGGAAGTCTCCCCGAGGAAGTGCCGGCTCATAAATTTCATCCAACAAGAGGTCCGATCAAGCTCAGACATTAGGAAACCTCCCAGCCACTAATCACCAGCGCAGCCCCTGTGCTCAGCTCCAGACTCCAGGGCACAGAGGGGCTGGACTGTGGGGGCCCCAGAGCTGATGTGGGTCCATGGGCCCAGTGCCGGGATCGTGTGTGTATGTGTGTGTGTCCCTCTGCCTCTGGCCGACTTTTAGATCCTTTATTTCCACACATGTGGAAGGGCAGTAGTGGAGACTGTCCTGACATGGAAGAGGTGTGTTAAACCCTGTGGGGATGGTTTCAAGCCTAAAGTTTAGATCATGAGTTCAGGACAAGAAACATTTTGAATGAGAGTAATGATGTGTTGGGTTCTGTGTTACATATCTTGCCATCTGAATGTGCTGATGGTAGACACAGACAGCTCCGGGTTAAGGACAACTTCTGGTCCCCGCCCTGGCTGTGTGACGCTGGGCTAGTCACTCTCCGTCTCTGATCTCTGTTCCTAGCTGTGAAGTGAACGAGTTGGAGGGCGGGGTGGGAGATGGCTGGGTCCCCTTGGTGATCTAAGAGCCTCGGGGTCTTTGTTCCCCCTCCTCTGTGCAGCAAGAACAGTCAGATCACCTTCAGCCTCTGCCCTGCTGTCCTTTGATCAAGGAAATCCTTGCCAGGGACTGGTGCTCTGGCTTAGCTGGAAAGCCCTGGGGTGTCCTGGGGAATTTGGAGAGTCACTCCCGGCACTTTTGTTGAGCCCCTCATGGAGGTGCTCCAATCCACAAAGTAGTGCTCCAACCCTGAAGGCATCTGAAGACCCACAGGGCAATCCTAACAATTGCACTGACTCACCAGGCACATTTCTAACCCATTAGGTAATTAAGGCAAGCTTTACAACAGCCCCAGAGGTAAATTCCATTATTAGCCTACTTTACAGATGAGTAAACTGAGGAGCCTGAACTCTGAGGAGGGGAGTAGAAAGAATTGTTCTCTCAAAAGATTTTTATGATCTGGGGCAAAACACTGTTTTGAAGTCAAAATTTTTTAAACATTGAATTATTCCAAGTTTGTGGGGAAAATTAATACATGCTTAGAAAAAAATTAACACACTGAAATATTTATAGGGTTTAAATCTGGGTGATGGAATTGTGGATAATTTATAGGGAATTATGGTTCAGCAAGGTCACTTTCCCGGTTCTCATAGCCAGCAAAGTGCTAGAGTAAAGTCTCAAGCCCAAGTCTACTTGCCTGTAAAGTCTACTCGAATAGTTGCTGACTGCTACTTAAATTGGGAAACTATGTGTTAAAAAAAAAATGCACACAAATATGGTACCCTAAAATCAGACTGCAGTGAAGAGGCAGGGAGGGGACTTGAACCCCTGTAACCAGCCCCAGAGACCATGCTCTAAGCTGTAAGAGGCACAGACAGCAGACTTGGGCCCTCTGAAGAGACAGCACCTCCTGGTCTGGGGACTGAGTGAGATGTGTGAGGCATCCTGAGAGCAGGAAGCCAGGACAGGGAGGCAGGCAGGGCGAGGTGCGGGGCAGCTGCCTGGCCCTGCAGGAGAGGGTGTGTCCTTGGAGCACGATGCACGCTCCAAGCTCTTGGGCCCGGATTTTCCATCAGGCCCCAGAAGAACCATTGTGGGGTAGCACAGAGACCCCTGGGCTTTCCCAGGTGGCGCTCGTGGTAAAGGGCCTGCCTGCCAATGCAGGAGCTATGAGACGCAGGTTTGATCCCTGGGTCTGGATACTCCAGAGAATCATCCCAGCCCACAGACTGAAGCAGGGTCTCCTACATTGGCAGGTGGATTCTTTAACATCTGAGCCACGAGGGAAGCCCTGTTTAGATCTTAGAGCACCCCAATGAGAACTGTGGCTCATGTTCTGGAATCTTTAAAAGAATAAGCCATCCTTGTTGTGGGTGTTGAGTTTTGAAGGCTTTTGCTTAAAACATCTGTATTCTGAGGACAAAATAATTGTTTTGTGATGAGCTCTCTGGATAATTGTCAGATATTAGTAGAAACTCCTGATCACATTTCTTCACTGGTGTTCTCTGCTTTTCTTGACCGGCATTATTTTGCATGTGTTTCAACCAGTCAGGTGGAAATTTCTGCACAGGAAGCATTTTTCATTTTTTGTGGAATGCCATGCTCAAGAGAGAAACCGTTTTAAAGTCAGAAGAAGAAGCCACACTGGCCTGTCGTCCTGTGCCCTGCACACTTGTAAGGAGCGCATGCTCGTGGCTGCTACTGCCCTACACACGGGCTGTATTAATTAGTCTTACACCAAACTTCTGCCCATTCCCCTGTCTTGTGTCTGCCCAGTCTTTCAGTAAGGTGCTGGCAAGGTTCTGCCCTGCTTATCTTGCAAAAGTGGTGTGGATTTCTTCCAAGTGGGAGAGCAAACAAAAGCTGCCTCTACGGCCTTCTGATAATTCAGCCCCATTTGACTCTTTAACTGGAAACCTCTCCACACCAAAAGAACACTTGCAGTAGATATCAAGCACAAATCTCTTTCTCTTTTCCTTTTTTTTGGCTGCACCACGCTGCGGCACGTGGAATCCTAATTTCCCCAACCAGGGATCGAACCAGTGCCCCCTGAATTGGGAAGGGCAGAGTTTAACCACTGGAATGCCAGGGAAGTCCCATAAATGCCTCTTAATCAAACAGTTCCTTGTATCACGCAGGAGGCACAGAATGTTAGGACCACCAGTTGTCCCCACAGAAAAGCACTGGTGAGTCAGTTTATCTAGAAGGGCCCATTTGACTCTGATGTCAGACTGGGAGGCTTCCACCCTTTAAAAACTCATGTCTCAGCTTCCCTGCAAAATTAGGAACTAGAAGTTGGCCTGAGCCTTGATTCCCCTCCTAGAATGTGAGATAATGTAATTCTAATGAGGGGATGTGTTCTGCCTAGAATCATGCTATACTATACAATGCTGTACTTACTAAACACACAGAAAGAGAGGGAAAGGAAGAATGAATAATTACGTAGAAAAATGCCACCGTCTCATGGCCCCAACACTAAACTGGTGCTGGTCCAGTTTCTCCCCAAATGAATGGTGATGCTTCTGAATTCACTCTGGCTGCCCCGAAAGCCCTCTGCCTTTCTAACAACTGCAGGAGGCTCGGATGGGGTGGGGAGAGGGCTGGGGGTGGGGAGAAGTGCTGTGCCTTAAGCTTCATCCTGGCTGCACATAAAGGAAGCAAAATCAAAACCCAAGCTGGAGAGAAAAAAAAAAAATCCTAAATTTAATTGGCCAGGAAACAGGATTCCTGGGGCCTCTGCTTTCTGGGCTTCCAGAGAAGGATTTAGGCAGGGGCACTTCCCCGCCCTCAGGATAAAAAAAAGATTAAATTCGGGTTTGGTCTGGATGTACAAATTGCATGCAGGGCATACAGTTACTTTGCATATTGCATGTGCTTTCAGGGAGAGGGAGAAGGGGGAGGGAAGGAGGGCAGGATATTGACGAGGGGGCAAAAACTAAAAACAACTTACTGTTTTCATATGGTGGGCAAAACTGTTTTGTCTCCTTAACTGTGCAGAATGTCAGCGGTGGGCACTGTGTCGTGACAAGATTTTTTTCTTTTTTTTTTAAATTAAGCTAAACTCACACCCGAGCTGTAGCTGCCCCGAGGTATTACAGCTTTAATTGTGTTCAGTATGATCTGCCGGACAATATGTCTTGATCAATCTGAATGGCCATCCAGTGCGCGGTTCCCCTTGGCATGGCTGCAAAACCAGCTTCGCTTTAGTGAACCGGTTCAGGAATGTGGGTTAATTCGGCCGACCCTTTTTACCCCCACAGCTCTGTTTTTGTGAGGTTGGCAGAAACTGACACGTTTTCTTTTGCTTAATTAAGTTGTTCAGTAGAAGGCTGGTCAAACAGTTGCGTCTACGTGGGGAGTCCGAAGATACACAGAAAGCTGTGGGCGTCTCCAACATGAAAAGGGGGATTCTGTTATTGTTTGGGTGTAGACGGGTCATTTTTTCAAAGTTACTGCTGCCTGAGTGACCACAGCCCTGCACACAGTCCTGAAAAGACATTAAAGCTGGTTCAATACGACTACCTTGGGTTCTAAAGTTTATTTTTAAAAGAGGGAGAGAGCAAGGGAGAAACGAAATGGTCTCATTTAGGTGGCATTTTCTTTCTTTCTGGCCTTTAAAAAAAAAAAAAGCTGGGGGGGCGGTGCAAACAGCAGGTTCATTTAAATAAGAGATGCCTGTACATTATAAGTTACAGCTGGTGTGCTGAAATTCTCTTTCCACTTGGTAAAACAACACTGGTACCCAGGAAACTTGCCTTGGAGCTAAGGAGTAGGATCCTGTCACCTGTCCACCAGGCACTGGGGCTGAGAAAATCCATCCACAGCCTCTCAGCCCATGACATTGTGGCTTTCCTTCCCTGCTGATGTTATGACAACCACAAAAAAAATCAGTTTCACAGGTATTCAAAGCAGCTGAAAACTTCAGGGCTCAAGTGTGTGTGTGCCTACTCGGGTCCAACTCTTTGCGACCCCATAGACTATATCCCACCAGGCTCCTCTGTCCATGGGATTCTCCAGGCAAGAATACTGGAGTGGGTTGCCATTTCCTACTCCAGGGGACCTTCCTGACCCAGGGATCGAACTTGCGTCTCCTGCATCTCTTTCATTGGCAGGTGGGTTCTTTACCATGAGCCTCCTGGGAAGCACACTTGATGGGAGGCCTTCCTATCACATCTCCATCCCTTCCTGAGGCTTCCTATCTTTCCAGTTTAAATCATCTTCATATGCACATGCCCCTGGATTCTATGAATATTATTTGGTTCCACCAAGAGTTTTCCTTATTGGACTTCCCTCGTGGTCCAGCGGTTAAGACTCTGTGATTCTACTGCAGGGGGCTTGGGTTTGATTACCTGGTCAGAGAACTAAGATCCCATATGCTGTGCAGTGTGACCAAAAAATAAGTAAAATTAAATTAAGATTATAATATCCTATCCCCAAAGGAGTTTTCCTTATTGTACGTACTGTGTGATACAATTGAAAGGAGTGTGTGTGCTAAGCCACTTCAGTCGTGTCTGACTCTTTGTGACCCTATGTCCTGTAGCCAGCCAGGCTCCTCTGTCCATATATTCCAATATTCCAGGCAAGAGCACTGGAGTGGGTTGCCATCCCATCCTCCAGATCCAGGGATTGAACCCGCATGTCTTAGTCTCCTGCATGGGCAGGTGGATTCTTCACCACTAGTGCCACTTGGGAAGCCCATAATTAAAAGGAGACGTGGAGGGAACTTGAACTGGGCTTCCGGGTCCTATTGTCAATGATGGTTTGACCCCAAGTGAGTTCTCACACATGCTTTTGTGCCTCAGTTTGTCCACAGCAGCAAGTGTCCAATGCCAGGTACTTCTGAGCTAGCTTGCCTCTCTCCCTCTGCAATAAGTCAGCATCTGGAAAACCACTGTTCCCACAAGCCCTTGGCACCATTGTGCTGATGTTTCCCAGTTATGCAGCCCTGGCTCCAGGCGGCCCGTCAGCCCCTTGGTTATACATCAGGGTTCTGACTGGGGTGCTCAACAGATGTTGGCCCACACTGGTCTCAGCGCAGGGAACTCATGTCTGCTTTAAAAGCCACGCAGTCCAGTTTTCTACCAGGTCCCCAAACGGCAGCTTTTGGGAAGCCCAGTTAAATGCTTCTTCCTTCCAGAGAGGGAAAAGCCTGGATGGGCAAAACCTTAACAGTCTTCACTTTGATTTTTTACTTCTCTTTATACGGGAAAGAATGGGCGAAGATTTGATTGAAGTAGCGAGAATGTCAAAATGATTCTTTAGGGGGGAAAAATCCACTTTGGACTCTAAATTACTTGGATCAGCCACCTACACTGACATCAGTCATCTGTTCATTGTGAGCACTGCCCACTTACTCCCCAGACCCTGCCTGGGTTGGTTATGGGCCTATACGCAGGACATCGTGGGTCCTACATTTAGGTCGTGCACGTCCAGGCGCTCTTGATATATGTCAAGTTCTGGTCCTTCTAACCTGCAAGTAGGGAGGGTAGGGGGCTTTAGAATTCCTAGTTTGTGCAACCACTCCCCAAATGACCTGTTCTTTCGAGGACAAAACCCAGTTTCACACACACACACAAAATGAAAAATGTTTTCCCCTGTTCTGGTAGGGAATGCTTAAGGACCACATAGAGTATTGGTGTGCACTGTCCCAGCCTGACCCCTCGATCCTGGGACCCAGGGTTTGTCCCCCAGTCCTCAGCTGCAAGGGCCCTGCTGGGTGGGTCACTTTCCTTACCTTCAAAAAAGGCCAAATTGAAAAGCTCCGTAGCCCACCCCCCCGCTACACACACACATACAACTTTTCTTAAGCTGACGAGCTGGTCCCAGCAGCCCTTCCAGAGAGTGGTTGTCAGAGCCAGCAGAGGCCCGGGCAGATGGGGCTGAGCCGGCCGGGCAGCCAGTGGACGTGGGAGCCGGCCCGCCTGGCAGCCTTCCCGCAGTCTGGAGGTGGTTTGTGCGGCTGGCAGTTTGGTTCCCACTCGAGGTGGCGGGCCCTCTCCCCCTTTCCAATGCCCTGACAGGCCGGGCAGATTTTTTTTTTCTTTCCTCCGGCTTTTGAAAATCCAGAACACACTACCCACTCTGAGTCGCCAAGTTCCAGCTGCTTAAAGAGAGCTGCCCGGCCACCAACACCATGTCCTTCCACACCCAGGGAGACAGAAGGCCTTCCTCCCCGCAGGCGAGCCCACAAGCGTGCGGGATGCTGCCTCGCGGGTCCCGGAGACAGAGGGGAGGACTTGCAAGGGCTGGCCGGGAGCCATCCCCCGATTCCTGGCACTCACAGTTCCACATGGAGCGCTCTGCGCTCTGCAGGACAAAGAGGAGCCGTTTCTTATCCCGCCCTGAGTTCTGCTGACAAACAGCATAATCAACTGACAGAAAGCGACGGAGCACGGAGCGGCGGCGTTTCCAAACCCCCCCAGTTACGGGGAGGCCCGCCCGGGCGGGGATGGTCACTTTCTGCAGGTGTTCGGCCAGTGTCCCCTCATTTGCATGCATTTGCATTGACTGTCAAACAGTTGGCTGACAGAAAGTCTGAGGAGGTCTGGACACAGCCCAAACCTGTCAGGGGCTTTCTCCTTTGCCAGTCAAGGTTGGCTTGGGCTGCAATTAGAGCAGGAAACGAATACTTCTGACACTGCAATATACCCAGCCACAGCTGGGCGAAGTTCAGCCCAAGAGTGTGCTTCATTTAGACGGACAAGATGCAGTCTGGAAGGAAAAGAGGAGAGAGACGGTGGTGGCGGGGTGGGGGGTGCAGTGGTTGTATGGCGTAGGTGGGAGGTAGTGGTCCATGCTCAGAAAGCCATGCTCTCAATGCTGTCTTCACAAGGACAGAAAGAGGCTGCGACCATCCCGTGTCGCTGGGCTGGGTTGTTTGTTGTTGTTTGGAGCAAGGGAGCCGATTTCCCGCTGCAGTGTGAGGTCAAGTCCACGTGTGAAAGGCGCTTACCAGACACTCCACCTTCTATCCTCAGCCATCAGGCTGCACGGAGGAACTAAATTCCGAAGCTGCATTTCCGAAGCTCTCTCCCCACCCCAGTCAGGCTCCACTGTGCTGTCGAGGCTGACAAATAGGTGGCGGGGCTTCAGAGCGGGTGAGAAAGTTTGAGATCCGGCACAGGCACAGGCATCGTGTTGTTTCCCCACCTCGCTGCTGCCCAAGGATTACAGATCATATTAGCATACGGATTGCGGTGGGAAAGAAAGAAAACTCAGGGCCTTGGCTACTGTAAAGGAGTTGCTGGGGGCGGGGCAGGGCAGGAAGAAAGCCCTCGGAAAGGTGGTGCTGGCACTGGTATTTTTTAAGAACTCAGGGGATTTATATTTGGGGAGGCCTGCATCCTTCTGAGATGTTGTTTCACAGATTCTTTAAGCGAGACCTAACAATTTATTAAATACTTCATCTCTCAACAGTGGTGGGCACTAGAGTTTCATGAGCCGGAGACAATAGATTCTGTTTATTCGCCAACAATACAGATACTGTTTAGCTCTGGACTGCAAGTGGCTGAGCCATCTGGCTCATATCTCCACAGTAAAACATTGTCTGCGACACAAAAAATGACTACATCCCCAGGACAAACTAGTGTGACCTCTAAATAAAGCCTTCCTCTGAAGCTATGATATCACACAGCCCAGGGGACGCCAGCACAATTGAATCTGGTCACCAAAAGCCCAAGTGAGATAGGACTATGTAAATGGAATTTTATAGGAGTCTTTTTGTCCTCCGTGGCAAACCACCCAGATCCATCCACAGCACTGAAACATCTTTTTCATTCACCGCTGGGACAACACTGCGGTTCTGTGTGGGGACTGGCAGCCCTCTTTCTCCAGCCCGACCCAGGAAGTACACGTTCATGGCCAGGGGCAGCACCTGCAGCTGCGGCTTCCAGCAACATTTCACTGATGGAGTCCCCACCTGCACCAGGCTTTTCTCTGATATTTTGGAAACAAGCGGTCCTTTTTCCTCCCTGCCAGAGAGGAGGTCCAAGTTTGCCAGCTTCTTCACAAATAGCCGAACAAGTCACTCGCAGCATTGCGCCACCTGAATGCCCGCTTCACTGGGCAAACAAGCACGCGCACACACACACACACACACTCATTCCCCCATCACCCCATCCAAGAAAGCGGCCATTTCAATGGAAGAAGTGTCACTCTCCGGAAAAGACCCAATTCACTCTCCACAACCAAGACATTTGTGTAGCCTCTGGGTGGGAAAATTTCATGACAGAAATTGAGACATGATGACGAACAGACCAAAAGCTGGCCTGGCTTAAGCATTCCACCTGTTCCAACCCCTGCTGGTTTGGTTTGACTTTTTTTTTTTCAAGAAAGAAACCCTGATTTATTTCTGGGCACAAAACTCTTGTACATGGAATGGCTCACGAGATAAGATCTCTAAATGTTTTCCAAATGCAAGGCAGCATTAAATCATTTTGCAGGCAGACTCACCTAGCGGATGGCGTACATAGCCCAGCGATGAAACACCACATCTGGGAATAAAGGGAGGAGGGTTGAAGTCATTTCAGATGGACATTTCCCAACCCTGCCATCTTGGGCAAATCACTTAATCCCTTGGTCCTATCCCCATCTGTAAGAAGAGATGACATTCTCTTTTTCACAGGAGTTACATTTGGAAAATGTGTGACACATGCTTAACATAACATCTAGCAGATAGTAATGGTTTATTTACTAAATCGAAGCTATGACAATAATGATAACAGATAATGGTAACATTGCCTCTCTGACTCCTGGCTAGTTTCAGTAGGAAAATAGGTTCCAGGGTATCAATCACCCGTTTAAATGCATAATGACCCTTGATAATAGTAATGCATATTTATTGTCATAATGACATTTGTTATCATCATTATTTAGCATGCTGTTTAGTTGCTAAGTCATGTCCAATTCTTTGCAACCCCATAGACTGTAGCCTGCCAGGCACCTCTGTCCATGGGATTCTCCAGGCAAGAATACTGGAGTGGGTTGCCATTTCCTTCTCCAAGGGATCTTCCCAACCCAGGGATCAAACCCAGGTCTCCTGCATTGGCAGGCAGGTTCTTTACCACTAAGCCATCTGGGACATAAACCCAAATAATTTGGCGAAGTTTGATTGTCTACTGTCCTACTAGTTGGGTTATCCTGCACCTGTTTCTGGATAGAACTTTCTTCATGCATCATTAATCTGGTCATAATTTTATATTAAATTATTCTTGTGAAAATCATATTCTAAAATATAATGAGAAACCATACACACAATTGCCACGTTAGGTGTATAGTCTTTGCTACCAGCGTGGTATCGTAAAATGGCCCTATTTACTTTTGTCTTACTTCTAATCAATCCCAAGATTTCAAGTGATTGCAAATAATTTTAGAGTAATCTTTACACTTGTGACAGGTTGATTTCTAGAAATGAAGTCATTTGGTTGAGATGAATGCTGATCTCTCTCACAACCAGTTAGTTGAAAGGATGCACTCCAGACTCAGAGCCTAGGTAAAAATTCTTCATAAAAAATGACCACAAATTCCATATTTAACCAACTGTAGTTTGAGCCTTGGACCCTTTGGTAACAGGGGGACATAGCTATATTTTTTTTACTTTTATTTTATATTGGATCATAGCCAATTAACAATGTTGTGACAGTTTCAGGTGAATAGCAAAAGGATTCAGCCATACATATACATGGATCCATTCTCCCCCAAACTCTCCTCCCATCCAAGTTGCCATATACTGTTGAGCGGAGTTCCCTGTACTACACAGTATGTCCTTGTCGGTTACGCATTTTAACCATGGCAGTGTGTACCTGTCGATCCCAAACTCCCTAACTATGAATACATGTATATGCATATGACTGAGTCTCTTTGCTGGTCACCTAAAACTATCACAACATTGCTAATCGGCTATACTTCCGTGTAAAATAAGAAGTTGAAAACAGCACGTTTGACAAGGTGCTGATACCCCTCGTCATGGGGTACATCGACGTCATAAAGAGGAAGGGAAGGGGCACTCGGCCAGCTGAACTTCTTGGATGCCCACTGGGAGAGAGGTCAATGCCAAAGAACGAGGGAGTTACAGCCGGAGAGAAAAAAACAATTCCTTTCCCTAAGGGACTTACTGGGCAGAGTAAGTCTGTGGCTAAAAAAAATGTAACGTGAAGAATGATTTGACTCACCCAAGGAGTAGGGTTTTAAGTGTTTGTGGTTATTTATTACTGATTCTGTTGACAACAGCACAGGTCATGGAAAGTAATTCTGAAGAGTCCAGGCTCTGGGGTCAGCATATGGTCAACTCTGCCACTTACTAGCTGTGGAGCTTTGGTAAGCTGCTGCTGCTGCTAAGTCGCTTCAGTCGTATCCGACTCTGTGCAACCCCATAGACAGCAGCCCACCAGGCTCCCTCATCCCTGGGATTCTCCAGGCAAGAACACTGAAGTGGGTTGCCATTTCCTTCTCCAATGCATGAAAGTGAAAAGTGAAAGTGAAGTCACTCAGTCGTGTCCGACTCCTAGCGACCCCATGGACTGCAGCCTACCAGGCCCCTCTGTCCATGGGATTTTCCAGGCAAGAGTACTGGAGTGGGTTGCCATTGCCTTCTCCATTTGGTAAGCTACTTACCCAGTATCCCTGGGCCTCAATTTCCCTCTCTGTAAAATGGGAATAATTTTATTATCTATCCCACAACATTAATGTAAAGCACTTCATGCAAAACCTAGTTATCTATCAAGTACTAGGTGGCGTCTAAAGCTGATGCTGTGAAAGTGCTGCACTCAATATGCCAGCAAATTTGAAAAACACAGCAGTGGCCAAAGGACCGGAAAAGGTCAGTTTTCATTCCAATCCCAAAGAAAGGCAATGCCAAAAAATGCTCAAACTACCACACAATTGCACTCATCTCACACACTAGCATAGTAATGCTCAAAATTCTCCAAGCCAGGATTAAACAGTACCTGAACCATGAAATTCCAGATGTTCAAGCTGAATTTAGAAGAGGCAGAGGAACCAGAGATCAAATTGCCAACATCCGTTGAATCATCAAAAAAGCAAGAGAGTTCCAGAAAAACATCTACTTCTGCTTTATTGACTATGCCAAAGCCTTTGACAGTGTGGATCACAATAAAGTGTGGAAAATTCTTCAAGAGATGGGAATACCAAACCACCTTACCTGTCTCCTGAGAAATCTGTATGCAGGTCAAGAAGCAAGTTAGAACTGGACATGGAACAACAGATTGGTTCCAAATTGGGAAAGAAATACGTCAAGGCTGTATATTGCCCCCTGCTTATTTAACTTATATGCAGATTACATCATGAGAAACGCTGGACTGGATGAAGCACAAGCTGGAATCAAGATTGCTGGGAGAAATATCAATAGATGATATCAACAGATGACACCACCCTTATGGCAGAAAGTGAAGAAGAACTAAAGAGCCTCTTGATGAAAGTAAAAGAGGAGAGTCGAAAAAGTTGGCTTAAAACTCAACATTCAGAACACTAAGATCATGGCATCTGGTCCCATCACTTCATAGCAAATATATGGGAAAACAATGGAAACAGTTTAATTTGGGGGGGCTCCAAAATCACTGCAGATGGTGACTGCAGCCATGAAATTAAAAGAAGCTTGCTCCTTGGAGGAAAAGTTATGACCAACCTAGACAGCATATTAAAAAGCAGAGACATTACTTTGCCAACAAAGGTCCTTCTAGTCAAAGCTATGGTTTTTCCAGTAGTTATGTATGGATGTGAGAATTGGACTATAAGGAAAGCTGAGTGCAGAAGAAGTGATGCTTTTGAACTGTGGTGTTAGAGAAGACTCTTGAGAGTCCCTTGGACTGAAAGGAGATCCAACCAGTCATCCTAAAGGAGATCAGTCCTGGGTGTCCATTGAAAGGACTTATGTTGAAGCTGAAACTCCAATACTCTGGCCACCTGATGCGAAGAACTGACTCATTGGAAAAGACCCTGATGATAGGAAAGATTGAGGGCAGGAGGAGAAAGGGACGACAGAGGATGAGATGGTTGGATGGCATCACCGACTCCATGGACATGAGTGTGAGTAAGCTCCAGGAGTTGGTGATGGACAGTGAAGCCTGGCATGCTGCAGCCCATGGGGTCACAAAGAGTTGGACACGACTGAGCAACTGAACTGACTGAGGTGGCTTTTCTGGTGGCTCAGCAGTAAAGAATCTGCCTTCAATGTAGGAGACCCGGGTTCGATACCTAGGTTGGGAAGATCCTCTGGAGAAGGAAATGGCAACGCACTCCAGTATTCTTGCCTGGAGAATCCCCTGGACAGAGGAGCCTGGTGTGCTACAGTCCACAGGATCATAAAGAGTCAGACACAACTGAATGACTATCGCTTTCATTTTTCTTTCACTTTTATTATCATTATAACTATTTTGGTTATCTATCATCCACTCCCCTTCACACACAGGGACAATGTGATATAGTCTATGATTCTGAGGATGTCCTGACCCACCGTTAGATACGTGGGTTTTGAGTCACTCCACCAACAAAGGAATTCGTGCTTAACCAGCCCCAGGCTGATCTGCATCCCTAATCTGCGTTTTCAAGGCAGCAGATTGGGATAGGAGGGTCTGGACCTGAAACAAAGGCAGGCTCACTTGTAAATATCCAGACGGAAACAGGCAGTTCTTTAACCCAGATGTCATTCGATCTGCAGAAAAAGGAAGGAAAAAAAAACGCCTCCCCTGCCTACAACCAGGCTCCCAGGTGACCGTGACCCAGGGGATGGTTTCTCCTGCAAAGGACACAGGATTTCCAACTCAGGAGCTGTTTGTGGCAAAGCTGGAGCTGGTCTTGGTGATCAGACACTCTGGCAGCTGCTCCCTCCTCCCCAGTCTTCCAGGTTTGAATCCTAAGATGACTCGCACAGCTACCCTCTTGGAATAGAAACTCAGGTCACCTGGAAAAGGGGACTCAGGGCCTGGAGACACTGAGACACGGACACAGGAGGCTGCGGGCCGCAGGGAGCCACCCTTCCTTCCCCTCACGGTGTTTCTACATCTTTCTGGAAACCCACTCCATTCTCTTGCCTTCATCCCTCCAACTTACACACGACCTCCGCGGGCCAGAGTCTCTGAACCTCAAATTCCACCTGCCTTTTGTGCTGCTTCACCTGATTTCACTTGACGAATTCACTCTTCCAATTACAATCCCCATGAGAGCAATTAAAGGGTACCATTCATGTTTCAAAAGCTGGAAAAACTAGTCAGACACTATGGGCCCCGATCAGGTCAGGTGGTGTAGACAATGGACCTTTAAGCCTATTAGCCGGTTACGAGTGGACAGCCAGTGATTGACATCTCCAGTAACCAATAAAAGCTAGGCAAGAGACTCTGCTCCCTTCTCATTGATCAGCACAACATCTAGCGGCCCTGAACTGACTGGCTGCTATTCTTATATTAGTAGATGCAGGGGGCCCAGGAGGTGGGTAGAAACCTTCACTGTCTTTTGTGTGACTAAAATGCAATTGTGTTTTTCTGTGATCTAGACTTTTTTCCCATAACTAATTTCTTATCAGATGGAACTTATCACGACTTCCCTGGTGTCTCAGACGGTAAATCGTCTGCCTACAATGCTGGAGACCCGGGTTCTATCCCTGGGTTGGGAAGATCCTCTGGAGAAGAAAATGACAACCCACTCCAGTATTCTTGCCTGGAAAATCCCATGGATGGAGGAGCATGGTAGGCTACAGTCCATGGGGTCACAAATAGTCGGACGCGACTGAGCAACTTCACTCACTTTTATAACAAAGATGACCCAAGTCATTTTTATGAGATTGTCTGGTTTTTACTACTATCAGTCAGTTCAGTTGCTCAGTCTCATAATCTGACTATTTGCAACCCCATGCACTACAACATGCCAGGCCTCCCTGTCCATCATCATCTCCCGGAGCTTGCTCAAACTCATGTCTGTTGAGTCCATGACTTGATCTAACCATCTCATCCTCTGTCCTCCCTGTCTTCTCCTGCCTTTCCCAGCATCAGGGTCTTTTCCAATGAGTCAGTTCTTTGCATCAGGTGGCCAAAGTATTGGAGTTTCAGCTTCAGCATCAGTCCTTCCAATGAATATTCAGGACTGAAACCTTTAGGGTTCACTGGTTGGATCTCCTTGCAGTCCAAGGGACTCTCAAGAGTCTTCTCCAACACCACAGTTCAAAAGCATCAATTCTTCAGTGCTCAGCTTTATGTATATCAATGCTTTAGGTACATCTGTTTACCTTACAAGCTGTTTTCATATATGTTTATTTGTTTGCTGCTAAGTCGCTTCAGTTGTGTCTGACTCTGTGTGACCCCATAGACAGCAGTCCACCAGGCTCCCCCGTCGCTGGGATTCTCCAGGCAATAACACTGAAGTGGGTTGCCATTGCCTTCTCCAATGCATGAAAGTGAAAAGTGAAAGTGAAGTCGCTCAGTCGTGTCCAACTCCTAGCGACCCCATGGACTGCAGCCTACCAGGCTCCTCTGTCCATGGGATTTTCCAGGCAAGAGTACTGGAGTGGGGTGCCATTGCCTTAGTAAGGCATATATTATTATTTGTATTCTATAGAAGCCAATGTAGCTCAGAGAGACCGAGGGATTAGCCTAAGGTCACAGAGCAAGAAAATGATATGGAATTAGAATCCAAGTTTTCAGACTCTTCCTTACATATTCTTGAACATTTTGTGGCATAGTCCAAAAAATATTTCTTTTTTTCTCAAGTTTTTTAAAAAATATTTATTTGTTTATTTATTTGGCTATACTGGGTCTTAGTTTTGCAGCACACTAAGATCTTTAGTTGCGACCTGCAAACTCTTAGTCGTGGCGTGTGGAATCTAGTTCCCTGACCAGAGATCCAATCCAGGCCCCCTGTACTGGGGAGTGTGGAGTCTTAGCCACTGGCCCAAGAGAGAAATTCCCACTAAATATTTCCTAAATGAACTAGATCTCACTTTTCCCCTCCCTCTGTTTTCCATTTTGGAAGTCTTTGGATCAAGATCAAGTGAAACAAAAAAAAAACTGAATTTGTTTTAATAAATAGGAAAAATGGAGAACAGGTATAACGATTCACCAGTGAAACAGGAACCAATTAGCTGAGACTGTCACGCAGAGTAAAGTGTCCCACAGGAACTGGCCCTTGTTGAAGGATGCCTAGTCATGACTGTGCAGGGGAGGGGGGTGTCGTATGTCTTAGTGCCCTGGGAACCCTGTCCTGCCTCCTATCCAGGCTGTGGGCTCCCCTCTTGTGCCCCATTTCCTCGTGCCCCATTTCCTGCTCCTCTCTGACCTCTGAGCCAAGGTGGTGACCCAAGCTATAGGTGGTCAAGATACTTCAGACATTGTCCTCTTCCACGGACAACAAAACAGAGTCGAAACACTCAGACATCTCATGTGTGGTGACCTCAGTGGGAGTCTGCGCCCACATTCTTGCATTCAGCCACATTTTTATGGCCGTGAAACTCATCACTGGGTGGCAGTTTGCCAAAGAGTGAGCAGAATGGGCCCACCTTGCCTTGTAAACAAAGGCACGGGCGTATGCGTGTGTGCGTGCTGTCACTCAGTCGTGTCTGGCTCTTCACGACCCCATGGACTGTAGCCTGCTGGGCTCCTCTGTCCATGGGATTCTTCAGGCAAGAATACTGGAGTGGGTTGCCATGCCCTCTTCCCGACCCAGGGATGGATCCCGTGTCTCTAAAGTGTCCTCCATCAGCAGGCAGGTTCTTTACCACTAGCGCTCCCTGGGAAGCCCAAAGCCATGTCGATAGGCCTGCATTTCTGAAATGTGGTAAAAGGAAAAGAGATTTTCTTACTCAGAAGAACCCTGAAGCCATTCAAGGCAAACGACTTGCCCTTGGACAGACAGCTAACTGCTGGCAAGGGCTGGGCCAGATAGAACCTGGGTCTCTGGAGATTGGAACAAAGCCCAGAGCCTAGTTGGAGCCAATGCCAAACGGTTCACTCACCCTAAAGCAATGTGAAGAGCTGAGCTGAGATGCAGAAATTGTCAGAGCATCCTCCTCTCACCTTTCCAAGACTGCTCACTAGCATTCAGAGTCCTTTTTGCTATTTTTCTTTTTATTAATGTATAGTTGGTTTACAACATTGTGTTAGTTTCTGTGGTGCCGCAAAGTGACTCAGACATTACACACACTCACACACACACACACATATATATACATATATATTTATGTACATTATTTTTTATATTCTTTTCCTTCATGGTTTTTCTCAGCCCATCTCAAGCCACAGTTCCCTGTGTTCTAGAGTAGGACCTTGTTGCTTATCCATTCTATGTGGAATAGTTTGCATCTACTAAAATCAAACTCCCAGTCCATCCCTCCTCCCAGCGGAATCCTTTTTGGAACTCCTTCTGAAGCCTGAGCCCCAAAGGGAAACACCTGCAGAGTGGGTAAATAAATGAATCCCAAAACAATGAAATCAAGCCAGGGTGTCAGGGCTGGCCGGGGGTTTAAAAACATGTGCATAAGAATTCATCCTGAATCTACATGTGTTGAATCAGAAGACTGTTGTATGTCCCACGCCCCTTAGTTAAGGACTGTAGCCTGCCAGGCTCCTCTGTCCATGGAATTCTCCAGGCAAAAAATACTGGAGTGGTTAGCCATTCCCTTCTCCAGGGAATCTTCCTGACCCAGGGATTGATCTTGGGTCTCCTGCATTATGGGCGGATTCTTTACTGTCTGAGCCGCCAGAGAAGCCCAGACCTCTTTCAGGGCGTCAGGAGTTCTGGAAGATGCCTCTGTGTGCAACAGTGATCACCAGTCACTGCAAAAGATTGAGTCCCTGGCCAAAACTGTAACTGGGATGGCGTGATTTTCTGCAGAAACACAGCAGAGAGACAGAATACCCTTTTCTTCCTAGGAGCCTGCAGGGGCTCCCGTCTTTAAGGGCTGCCTGTTTGGGACAGGCCTTCTACATATAAAACTGTCAGGTGACGGGGGCTGGGTGGAGGGCAGGGAGGGGCTGGAAGGGGACACCCATACACGACAGACCTTTGCACCCCCAGTGGGCCAGGGTGCACTGTTTATAGGTAGGGGGCTTCTCCGTCCCTGACTTGCCCCAGGTAGGGCGGAACACTGCCTCCTTGCTTTGGTGGCAGATAAGTGTCTGTGGTTGGGAATGGCAGAGATCTGTGCCACAGACCGCAAAGCCACCCAGCCTTGGTCCTGTGACCACAAGAGCCTGCTGCGCCCAGTTTCCAAAGACCTGCACACCCCCGAGACCAGCGGGGGCTCCCACGATGTTAGCAAACGAAGAACGCTGAAACAGGGATAAGTTGTCTCCACACTATAGATTCACTTTCCAGCTAGAAGCACAACACATGAACAGCTCCACTCTCCACAGAATAATGGCAGGGTTTGCGTAAAAACAGTCTTTGACCGTGTGCTTCAGCGTGGGCCGGTGCTGGGGCCGAGAGTCAGTTGACTTGTGCAGCAGGCTGGCTTTCTGGGGCCAGATCTACAAGCAGCCTTGTTCAGAGAGCGCCCGAAGTCTAAGCTTTAAGTCTGGAAGAAGTGGGCCCAGGGGACACCTCTCCAGGCCCTCTCTCTATTGGGTCAGGTGTTTCCTCTGTTAGCAGGTATGTTCAAGTTCCCCAGGTCTGGTTTTGGGATGTGGGAAGCAGGAATAAGCCAGATGTCTATACCATATGAACATTTGTCGAAAGCCACTTGCTGGATGCTTTGGCATCTCCAGTCATCACCCAAGTCTGAGGATCCTCCATTTTCATTTCCGGTGTAAGTACGAGGCACCCACCTTACCTGGCCTCGAGGTCGCTCTGTCCTCCCGTTCCTGGTTCAGTTCCTGGGAGGAGACTGAACTGCACACCCCAGGCCACTGGGATCCCCTTGGAGTCTCCTTGCTGCCCCACACCCACCCCATCTGGAAATTACTAAGTCCTCACGGACTTTGCCCTTTATTCATCCACAAAGAATGTAAGAATCCATTTTTTAAGACCTGAATAGAAGCCCCCTCGTCACCATATCAGGGCGGCTGTTCCACGCCAACTCAGTAATTGCCCTGTTTCTAGTGCCTTTTTTCCCTTCCACCAAAACCAACTTAAGCTGATTACCGCCATCTCAAACAGCCTCACTGGGCTCTAGATATATCCATTTAATATGGCCAGGACAAGCAGCCAACTGCTGTTTTCAAAAGACGATCTGACAGATTCTATTCACTTTCAAAGTAGCTCTCCACGGCTGGAATAATTATCTTTCATTTCCCCCATTCTGACACCTTTCAATGATGTGTTGACATCTGAAGAGTTATGGGCAATCTTAGAAGAGGCAGCTGGACTTTCTACCCCCAAAGACACAAATACAGAAAGGATTCCCATACAGCATCTGAAATAACTCCGTTCTTTGCAAATGGATATCCCAATCTGCATGTTAATAGGAGCACATTTATCTTCAACTATAACCTCAGACCCAGAAAGGGGGATGGTATGCATTTAACCAGTTCGCTGCCAGCTCAAGAGAAAACTCACCTTTCTCTCAAAACCTGGCTGTCCTCACTTGACTGATAAAAACAAAACAAAACAAACAAAAACCGTGCCAGTATCCTGAGTTTTCCAACATCTGATGTTTGGTGCTGTCCTGTGCTGAGAAGCCCAAGCAAATGGCAAGAGGCCTCCTCTGTTTTATCTGCTGCCAACGGGGTTTTAAGTGAGCATCACTAGCATAATGACTATTAATAATTTGCACTTCTATAGGCCTTTCTGGAGGGCGTCTCTAAGTGCTTTCCCAGTGAACACAGGCCTCAGGGCCTCTGGAAGAAGCTGGCTAGGGGGATGAGCCTCTTGCCTTAGGTCAGAAACCCAGCACACTCTCTTTCAAACCTGGACTAGATGAGGTCAGGGGAGTTTTTAAAAGGTATATTTTGGGCTTCCCTAGTGGCTCAGAGGGTAATGGATCTGTCTGCAACCCTGGAGACCCAAGTTCCATCCCTGGGTTGGGAAGATCCCCTGGAGAAGGAAATGTCAACCCACTGCAATATCCTTGACTGGGGAATTACATGGACAAAGTCGGACATGACTGAGCAATTAACACAACATAGTATATATTTTCCAATCACAAGAATAGACGCCATCACAAGCAGGATGGATATGTGATGCCAGTATCTTTGGGTCCTTTTCTTTCTCTTCTTGGCTTTAACTCTCTCCCCGTTTGAAAACTTCACTGGGCAATTCCAGTAGTCTGTCTGGCTGAGTGCTGGGTAGATTTCAGCCTATGGGACTAGTGCTCTGAGTGCAAAAAAAAAAGAGGGGGGGATGGGATTTGCCTGCCATAGTTCTCCAAGATAAATAAACAAAAGGACAATAGAAACAGTAAAAAGAACAAGTAGGCTGCAGTTTTCAGCCTGGAGCAGTCACAGCCCGGAGCTTGTCCGCAGTGGTCTGGAGCCCTCCAGGCTGACAGGGATCTACAGGTGTCAGGACCAGGAGAGGGCCTGGCTAGGGAGGACTTGGCAAAGAAACCAGCCCTGGGGATTGGTCTCTCTTCAGGGAGACAGCAGTGAGACTGCTGAAGTTGAAGCCACTTATTTGAGTTTTTCAGCTCCAGGAAGATCGCCCCCGCCCCCAAAGAGGGAAGCCTCAAAGGACTTGAGAAGGCAAATATCCGCTGGTCACTTCTTTTGCCCAGCTTCCAGCCACAGTCTCTCAATCAACAGCGCCCCTTACTGGCCAGTGGATTATAAAGTCACATGGTTGTGTGTGTGTGTGTGTGTGTGTGTGTGTGTTTGTGTGTGTGTATGCACTCAGTCCTGTCCGACTCTTTGCGACCCCATGGACTGTATCCCACCAGGCTCCTCTATATTGTCAACCTGGAAATTGACATATTTGTTTCAACTCTGCATATAGAATTTGGAGCACAGGAAGAATAGCAGTTCTTGAAATCCCAGTTCAAGACTCCTGACTACCCATCCCTCTGTCTCGAACCCTGGTCTCAGGAAAGTCAAGTTTATCTGTGGGAGTTTTATCATCAGGGGAGCTGCTTCTCCCCAGAGACCAATAACCACACACTGTGTGTGATTGTAGCAGATCCAGGAGTCCAGAAGCCTTCAACATCAAACATCCTGGTGGGAGAATCTGGTGCCTGCAAGCAGGGTGAATTTTAATCCTAAGTGGTTGAAGTCAGAGAAAGTGAAAGTGCTCAGTCTGTGTCCAGCTCTTTGCCACCCCGTGGACTATACAGTCCATGGAATTCCCCAGGCCAGAATCCTGGAGTGGGTAGCCGTTCCCTTCTCCAGGGGGATCTTCCCAACCCAGGTCTCCCGCATTCCAAGCGGATTCTTTACCAGCTGAGCCACCAGGGAAGTCAGAGGGCAGTCATTAAAAACCAAAGAGGGGCTGGCACCTTGCTGAAGTTCTCCAAAGAAACCCTCCCGATTAAAGGCGTATGAGCCAAAAGCAGTGGGTCAGCGGATCACAGGAGAGCAATGGAGCCTGGCAGAGCAGCAGCTGGTGGCAGGGGCAGGGGGGTGGGAAGCTGGCCTGGGTTATTTTGGGTAAGGGGGTTGGCACACAGGGACACAGAGAGGTGGAGGGAGTTTATTTTGATAAACTGAAGTCCTGAAGTCCATTCTCCTCCACATTCATTAGAAGGGCTATTAATATTATCCAAAAGACAAGGACTTCGTTGGTGGTCCAATGATTAAGAATCTGCTTTCCAATGCAGGGGACATGGGTGAGATCCCTGGTCAGGGAACTAAGATCCCACCTGCCTTGGGGCAACTGGGTCCTCGCACACCACAACTACAGAGCTTGTGCCTCAAGTAGAGAGCCCATGCACTCCAGAGCAACTAGAGAGAAGTCTTGGTGCTGCAAGGAAGAGCCCTTGCAGAGCAACATAGGACCTGACTCAGCCAAAAAAGATAGATAGATTTTTTTTTTTTGAAAAATAACAAGTGTTGGCAAGGATGTGCAGAAATTGGAATCCTTGTGCACTGCTGGTGCAAAAGGAAAAACAGTCAGTGGCTTCTCAAAAAACTAAAAATGGAATTAACATATGATCCTGGAATTATACCTCTGGGTATATACTGAAAACAGGGTTTCAAAGATATATTTGTACACCATGTTACATGTAACATGTAACATGTAACAAAAAGCATCATTCACAATAGCCAAAAGGTAGAAATAACCCAAAGGTCCATCAACAGATGAATGGATAAATAAAATGTGGTCTGTCCACACAGTGGAATATTATTCAGCCAGGAAAAGGACACAGGCTACAACATCTGAACCTTGAGGAAATTATTGCTGTGGAGTCACTCAGTCATGTCTGACTCTTTGTGACCCCCTGGACTGCAGCATGCCAGTCTTGCTGGTCCTTCACCACCTCCCAGAGCTTTCTCAAACTCATGTCCTTTGAGTCTGTGATGCCATCCAACCATCTTGTCCTCTGTCGTCCCTTTCTCTCCCTGCCTTCACTCTTTCCCAGCATTAGGGTCTTTTTCAGTGAGTCAGCTGTTCGCCATCAGCTTCACTATCAGTCCTTCCAATGAATACCCCAGGCTGATTTCCTTTAGAATGGATTGGTTGGATCTCCTTGCCGTCCAAGGGACGTTCAAGAGTCTTCTTCAACACCACAGTTCAAAAGCATCAATTCTTTGGTGCTCAGCTTTCTTTATGGTCCACCTCTCACATCTGGAGTGAGAAGAACTGATGCATCAGAGGAACTGAAGCATCTCACCTCTCCACATAACTACTGGAAAAACCATAGCTTTGACTATACAGACCTTTGCTAAGTGAAATAAGCAGACACAGAAGGACCAACACAGCGTGATTCCACCAATCCAGGGTACCTTAGTAGAGTCAGATTCATAGAGACAGCAAGTGGCATGATGGTTGTCGGGGCTGGAGGGAGAAGAGAATGCGGCATTCTTGTTTAACAGGTGTAGAGTTTCTTTTACAAAAAAAAAAAAAAGTGTTCCGTGGATGGATGGTGGTGATGGCTGCAAAGAATGTGGATGTACTTAGTGCCGATAAACTATACCATTAAAAATGGTTAAGGTGGTCCAGTGCTTAAGACATGGAGCTTCTGTGCAGTGGGCATGGATCCCATCCCTGATCAGGGAAGTAAAGTCCTATAAGCTGCATAGTGTGGCCAAAAAATAGTAAAGAAAAAAAAAAAGTGTCAAGATGGTAAATGGTATATTATGTATTTTACCACAATTTGTTAGAAAACAAAAACCTTGTCTCTTTACCAGTAGGGTAGGGAGGAGGTGGTTGTTAAAATTAAATGAAATAATTATACAGCAAACACCAAGTATGAGTTTTTGGTATTTCATAGGTGCTCAGGTGGTAAAGAATCCGCCTGCAACGTGGGAAGCCTGGGTTCGATCCCTGGGTTGGGAAGATCCCCTGGAGGAGGGCATGGCAATTCACTCCAGTATTCTTACCTGGAGAATCCCCATGAACAGAGGAGCCTGGCGGGCTACAGTCCACGGGGTGGCAAAGAGTCGGACACGACTGAGTGGCTAAGCACACAGCACAGGTGCTTAACAAATGATAACTGTCATGATGGTTTTACAAGATGCTTAGGAAATCTTGGATAAATCAATAGATCCATTAGGAGATATATTTTGTTCTCCTTCAAGAAAAGTCTTCTGAGTTTTACATGTTGGGAAATTGAATAGAGGGATGCGGATGCTGAAGGGTTTGGCCAGACTTTTGTTGCAGAGGTAAATCAGGGGTTGCAGACTGATCCCACTGCAAGAGTCCCTCCCACTGCCTGCAAAGCCAGTCCACTAGAGTCATTTCCCTGGCCAAAGCATCGTCTCCAGCAGGCCCCTCTGTAGAAGGACATATGTTAACCTAGAGGGAGAACCCATTAGCACCCTAATCCCCATTAGTAAGGAGTGTGTGGCTGGATTATCTGGCTGTCACCTGGCAGAAAGCAGGATCCTGCAGAGAAGGACGCCCGTCAGGCATATTGTGATGGGGGAGCGGAGGAGGAAAGGCCAGGAGAGCGGCATGTGGTCCAGAGGCGATGACCAGATGGAGACCACGGTCAGCTCCCAGATCCAGAGGAAAAGCCCAAGCTTCTCTCCAAACCAGCTGCTCCAGCGCCATCCACAGTCAGCGCATCGCAGCTTACAGTACATGCCGTCTTGTTGATGCTTCCAATAACTTTGCAAGGCAGGTATGGTTAGCTCCATTTTACAGACAGGAGTTATTCATTGGAAGGACTGATGCTGAAGCTGAAACTCCAATACTTTGGCCACCTTCTGCGAAGAACTGACTCATTAGAAAAGACCCCCATGCTGGGAAAGACTGAAGGTGGGAGGAATTTTCTAGCAGTCCTATGCAGTTTCTCCAATAGGCACGTGGGGGCCAGCCCCCTCTCCCCTCATTTCACAATTTCCAGGCTGCAGCTGCCCACCAACACTTGCCCCAGGGCTTGCGGGTGGACTGTCCCCTCGAGATGGAGCAGGTCTCAGCACGCCATTAGTTTTGGAGACGTTTGGGTCTCAGTGAACTGCACTACAGACCATCAGAAAACTGCATTTGTCTCCTGGAAAGTTTTATTAAAAGAAAGTGCTATTTATTTTGCTGACTTTAGCTTTCACCTGATCATTATTTTGTTTTGTACATTCCTCTTATTTTAATATGTATATATTATTTACAACCCTTACATAGGTGCTTATGTATCATACTATAATAATATTCATATATTAAATATTATTATATTTTAGAAGATTTCTTTTGTTTTTAATTGAAGTATAGTTGATGTAGAATGCTGTGTTAACTGCTGCTGTACAGCAAAGTGATTCAGTTATACATATATATACATACATATATATACATTCTTTTTTTAATAGTCTTTTCCATTTTGGTTTATCATGGGATATTGAACATAGTTCTCTGTGCTGTACAGTAGGACCTTATTTATCCATTCCACATATAAAAGCCTACATTTGCCAACCCCAACCCCCTACTCCATCCCTCTCCCAACCCCCTCCTCCTTAGGAAGCATCAGTTCCTAACTCCTAAAATATAGCATAATGAGCAATCAAAGTTATTATTAGTTGTTACGTAAGGTTTTATTTTACCCCTCAACCACCCAGAACATTTTTTTTTAATATCTGGATATATGATAAGTACATGTGTCATACATCAAACAAAATTATATGTTTTAAATACTTAAGTAGAATATGAGAACTTCGTGAATCTTGAGGCACCAGGCGTATCTCATATTCTAGTTTTCCAGAACTGCGAATTCATGGCATCATAGGAAAGGCCCTCAGCTATCAGGTTAAGGTTTTGGTCAATTGTAATCCCAACTCAGCCCTGTAGCCCACTGAATTGCTTTGGAGTTATTGGACTACTTTAGTTTCGTTATTATATCCATAAACCAGCCTACCAGCGGGAAGAGGGGAGGAGTCACCACCATTTATTATCTGTGTGTGTGTGTACATACACACAAAGATGATTCCTCCCTTCCAAAGGAAAAGAACTAGCAACTTCATGTGACTTTAAAGCATCTCTCAGAGAGAAGCGAGTCAGGCGAGAAGGATGCTGGCTTAGACGGAGGCAGGTGGGTACAACACTGTCCAGGAGCTGAGCCAGGACCCCAGAGCCCAAGTATCCACGCCTTTGCTTCTCAGCTACCGCTCAGGCAAGGAGAATGTAGCAGTTCACTGGGACAAAATGACCCTTTGAGAATGTTTTGCTTCCCCCAAATCACAGTAACATCATCTTAAGACCAAAGGCCCGTAAAATTGGAAATTTAAGGCCCTTGAAAATTTAAGGATGCTAATTTTTCCATGGCTAGCTCTTTTCTCAAATGAGTTAGCCTGAAAAACGGAAGCCATTTCTGACAAGGGGCTGAAAATATGTGCTTGGCATGCATTTATCAGCAACATGAGTCCGTGACCAAGGTTTGCACTTCACTCGGGACTTCTTGCCACGCGGCCCGGGTCTGCGCAACACAGGAACGTCCGCGGAGCCTGATTTTATCTCCGTCTGCACCTCATTACTGTGTGGTAGCTTGTTTCTAGCATAACAAGGAGGCCCGTGGTGTCTGTGTGGAACTTACTCCTTAGAGAATGAGAAATCTCCAACCGGGAAAGAGGAGATTCTTGTTAAGCCCTGGAAATAGGCTGAAATGTGAATCTGCGTCCCCTTCCACACGTGCCTAATTGCCCATAAATGTCATTAAATTGAGAAATGTTTTCCACCAAATTAACTTTGACTCATGATGTCTAATTAGCAGGAGAAGCTGGAAGATAACAACTTATCAGTCACTGTTTAAGAAAACATGTTTCAACGGGTGACTTCTGGCTAGCAGCAACGTGAAACCAGGTACTGTAGCTGTCAAAACCATGGGAGAGCCCAGCAATTAAGCACAATGTCTGTTTTTGGGGTCAAGAATTTTACAAGTCCCTCACAGATATTTAAATATCGTGGTGAGCGTGGTCTTCCTAGGAATCTGTCAGGCACCCAAACGAGGGGGTTGAAGAGGAGTAGAAAGAAAGAAGACCTCGGTGATGAACCTCTTTGGCAAAAACTCAGGGGGCAGTGCCTTTAAAAGGATTGACTCAGTTCTTAGTCTTTCTTAAAACTTTAGGAGAAAAATCTCATTGGCGATTTAAAGTTAAAAGTGCACACGTAGTGCTTTTGCTGCTTGCAAAAAGCCTGGTAAGTTCTAGATCCCTGGCATCACAGAAGAGAAAGCTGGGTTCAGAGAGATAAGGTGACCCATTCACGTTAACCCAACTAATAAGTGTCAGAAGCCAGCAACGAGGCGAATTCTCTGTCACTAACACACGTGCTCTTCACACCAGGCTCAGTGGGAGAGTCAATCCTGAAGGAAGGGACGTGTTTTCTACCAGCACGGAAGTACTCTGAAGGCATCAAAGAGTTTTAAGGCTCCTCTTTACTCCTCGTGGCTGTCAGACCATCTGGCACTTAGTAGGTACTCAATTAATGTTTATTGATTGACTGATGAATGGATGAATGAATTTCAGTCTCCTGAGGGCATAACTTGAGAAGCATTATCAGAAAGTGTTTCATATACCACATCTTTTCTAGCTGCTGGAAATGAAACAGATGGGAAACCTCTGAAATTCTGGGGTTGCTTAAGCCTGAGGGAGCCAAGTGGGCAGCCTGCGATGGGGAGAACAGTGGTGGCCCAAGTCTTTCATTCATGTTGCAGATTTTTTTTTCACACATCACACAAATATCCATCAACATCATGGGTGAGGCAGTTGCCCAAATGGACACACACTCTGCCCTCACAGAACTTAGTGATGGATGTTGCTATTCATTTGCTGTCTTGGCGACTCCATAAACTGCAGCACATCAGGCTTCCTTGTCCTTCACTGTCTCCCAAAGTGTGCTCACACTCTTGTCCATTGAGTTGATGTATAGAGACAAATAATCACATTAAAGGATGAGCAAAGGGTTCTGATGGAAAAGAGTGCAGGTCTGTAACAGAAACACCAGTGAAATCTACACTGAGGAAGATCTCAGAAGGCTTCCTGAAGGAGGTGTCCTGGGCACAGGCCTGGCTGTGAACCCAGTTAAGTGCAAAGCATGAGCAGCATCAGCATCACATCCTACCCCATCCCAGTGTTGTCCTAGTGAAAAAGATATTTCTTGCAGAAAGATTGGGAGGGAGGTCCAGCACCTCTGCGGGCTTCCTTGGTGGCTCAGATGGTAAAGAATCTGCCCACAATACGGAAGACCTGGGTTCGATCCCTGGTTGGGAAGATCCCTTGGAGGAAGGCATGGCAACCCACTCCAGTATTCTTGCCTGGAGAATCCCATGGATGGAGGAACCTGGTGGGCTACAGTCCATGGGGTCGCAAAGAGTCGGACATGACTGAGCGAATAAGCATGAATGCTAGCGCCTCTGCAGACACCTCATGGGCTGAACGAGGCAAACCTGACACGCAGACCCATCAGTCACACGTGGCGGGAGGGAGGTGGAATACCCGCCTTCTCTCCCCACCCCAAGGGGCAGCTGTCCTTGGTGGACACTGTGAAAGGACCAAGCCTTGATCTAGAAGAGTTGGGAGGGGAGCGGTGCTGAGGGACTGGGGATGGTGAGGACGCAGGCAAGCAGATCCGGCTGGCAGGGGCTTTGGTCCTGTGGGTGTTCGGAGCTGGGAGATCTCCCAGTTAGATGGGTATTCTAGCTCTCTGGGGACGGGAGTGGTGGTTTGTGCAGTTGGCCTGCACTGGCTCCAATTGTGTCTCTTCACAACTCTGTTTTGTGATCCTCTCGGGAGTATTTATACCACAGAAATTAGTAAATGCTAAAAATCAGGGCTTTCTCCACCCCACTGCAGAGAACTAGATGTTAACTCTTTATACCGCACACCACTGGCTGAAGGGAACTTTTATCTTGGAGGGTCTTAGATGCTGAGTTTTAGACTAATCAAGTCAGGGTTCAGAGGGCAAGAGAAGAGAGTTAACAAAGAACCTAGGGTGGAGAGAAGAAGGCAAAGCTAAGGGCTGACCAGGCATTTGGCTGGAAATCCCCCTGGGCTCGATCGTTAAGGAGCCTGGAGGTACAGACATAAGGATGTAAGGGGTTGGAGGCTCAGTCGTGTCCAACTCTTCGTGACCCTATGGACTATAGCCCACCGGGCTCCTCTTGTTCGCAGAGTTCTCCAGGCAAAAATACTGGAGTGGGTTGCCATGCCCACCTCCAAGAGATCTTCCTGACCCAGGAATCAAACTCATGTCTCCGGCACTAGAGACGGATTTCTTTACCTGCTGAGCCACCTGGGAAGCCCAGTTCTCAGAGCATCATCTGTAAAATGTGTATGGATGGCTGGGTCCTGTCGCTGTTCATCTGAAACTGTCAAAACGCTGTTAATCAGCTGTACCCCAGTACAAAATAAAAAGTTTTAAAATAACAATAAATTAAATTAAATGCCCCTCACCAGGCAGGTGAAAAAGGGATCTGCTTCTCTATTCTTTGGCCACTGAATAAAATTTGTGCTGATTCGATCGTAGCTTCGAACTCATCACTCGGCCACTCAAACCTGAACCGAGAAAGGACCCCTGCCCTGCCCAGGAACTCTAGGCTGGACTAGAGCCTGAGCAGGGTTCATACGACTTAATTGGAAACAGGGAGTTTAATTCCCTGTGGAGCTTCTGGAGGAGCAAAGACATGTTTGACCTAAAGTGGTTTTGGATCTGGGTCTTGCTCAAAAAAGAAAGGATGAGAGAGAGGCATCCAGGAAGGAAGGGAGGAGGGGAGGAAGGAAGGAAATAAGATGTGTACATCTTCTAATCTTACAGCTCTACCGTCACCAGTGTTTCTGGACTGTCCTAAAAGGACCTGGAGACTAGGGGATACTCAGGACAATAAATAAATTCATAGGGGCTTCCCTGGTGGCTCAGTGATGAAGAACCCATCTGCCAATGCTGGGGACACAGGCTCAGTCCCTGGTCCAGGAAGACCCCACATGCCGCAGAGCGACTAAGCCTGTGAGCCACAACTATCCAGCCTGTGCCCTAGGACCCGTGTTTCACTGCTGGCCAGAGAACCCTAGAGCCGGTGCTCCGCAGCAAGAGAAGCCTGGGTACCACGACTGAAAGCCGGCCCTGCCCGCCCCCAACCAGAGAAAAGCCCGCAAGAACAAGAGCAGATACATAGGTCATTAAACAAATAGACAAACGTGTGCCACAGAATTCAATAGTCCAAGACAGAGAGCTACAAACAGGTAAAGATAAAACTAGCTGGATGAGTAAAACTTGGCAAAGTCCTCCTTTCGAAAGGAGGAGACTCCTCTTTCTAGACATACGTTGTTACGTCAACAACGTTAGAGAAAGGACAGAGGTGCTCAGTTACGCACTCTCTGGGTCAGAAATGACCTCAAGAGAGGAGGGTGGGGTGGCCCCCAGGGGTCTCTGTTTGCCGCTTTGTCTCTGAGCTCCGCAGCCTGGCACATGTGGTTCATAATGTTATCCAAACACCATCACACATGTGGACAAAGGGGCAGCCACAGCCCCAGCAGCGGTCCCCTGTCTTAACATTTAAGGCATCAGGCTGTCTTCAACACCATTTTGATGCTACAAGAGAAGAAAGAAGGGAGGGATAATAAATAATCAGCTTTAAGCACAGCTCTAAACCACATGCTGGAATATGGGTTTATGATTAGGGAACCGTGCACACACAAAGGCCCCTCTGGAGACTCCCTGGGGCACAAGCTGCGGTCCAGGGAAAACGCATGTATAATCGGTGCCCTCCTACCCACAGCAGCAGAAGCGTGAGAGAACTGATTTATTTCAAGTTCTTCAGACCCTGGGGAGATTCATACTCCATGGGCCAGTCTCAAATCTTCCCAGCAAGCCGTTTCAGGTGAGGGATTGAAGCAAAGCGAGGAGCCCAGAATTCTACCAGGGATACCTCCCTTGCTAACACGGTGCGTTCTTAACATTTTGCTCTCCTTTCTAATTCATAAGCGCTCTCACAGGGAGCCAGACAGATCTCCATCCCGTATCTGCTCAGATGAGGAATCCACACAAAGCCCCCGAAGATTTGCAATGGAAATGGCACCCGGCCCTTAACTACAGAGCCCAACGTGACACTTGCCACGGTTATTGCGGAGTCTGATTTGGAATTCAAATTCCACTCAAGACAATCGTCCTTTATTACGTGTCTGACATCATTACCTTGCCTGCTGGCCTGCCATGTCCCATGTACCACTTATCCTGAGGGACAGCCTCATGCTTCACTCGTACACACCAAGGAGACGAACTGACCCAGGAGGGGGCCACTTGGAAAGATGAAAGGAGTGAAACCAAGTCCCACCCGTGCTACCCGCTCCAGGCCACTCCACGGCCCGGCTGGCTCAGGGGTCTTTCTGAGCCACGACACCCTTCCAGAACGGCTGTTTCTGCGGACCAGCCAAGGAACCTGTTGACCAGCCTCTCCCCCTCTCCATTGCAAATCCTCTGTTGCTGTCACTGACACATGCCTTCTGGCTCATCTGGGTGGCCCAGCCTCATTAGGAAGGGATTTGGGGCCTGTTAGTTAATTGAGGCCCGTTCCCGGCCACCTGCCACTCGCAGGCCTCATCTGCACACTAACAGCTCCTAATTGTCATCATACGGCGGGGTCCCTGCAACAACTTGAGAACAGACCTCGAGCAGCGCGCGCAGCCTCCGCACTGGGCCTGGAGCACGGCAACGATTTATCAAGGGGCCAGATGTTTGCAGAGGAAAGGCACCTTGCACCCACAGTGCTGGGGAAACTTGCTGTTCAGCACACTCTCCGGTGTGATCAGTGTGGCGATGGTCTTCTGGGGAAGACTTCATGTCGGGCGAATAAGAGGCATCGTGTGGACCAAGAGTGGACAAGAGGGCTGAGATGCTCGGCTAGCGCGTCATTTAGAAGCAGCGCCGCCCATCCAGCACTGAGCCCGTGCGTTTGGTCAGCTTCTATTCAGAGACCAAGAAATGTTTAGGGTGTCACAGTGCCATCCCACGCCCAGTCTCCAAAGGGTTTTGAGTAGGAAAAAAATGCAGAGGTGAGTACCAAAACGCGATCAGCCCCTTAGGGATAGAGAAGGGAGGTGGGGAGGAGTCATACGACACAAAGGGAGAAGGTCAAGCACACAGGTGTGCAAATGGGAGAGAGACGGGAAGCAGCATCCAGCTGCAGAGTCCGGACGGACTTCGCTGTAGGTAGAGGAGATGGGGGCGACAGAGGATGAGATGGTCGGATGGTATCACCGGCTCACTGGACATGAGTTTGAGCAAGGCTCCAGGAGATAATGAAGGACAGGGAAGCCTGGTGTGCTGTGGTCCATGGGATCACAGAGTCAAGCATGAATGAGCGACCGAACGACAACCATAAGAACATAGGTATATCATTAGTGAGTCAGACACGACTGAGCACCTGAGCAGCAACAAGAACACAGGGTACATGAGAGATGGAAGCAAATTCTAAGACATATGATGTGAGGACTACATCTCTCTAGGGAGAAAGTGAGGAAGAAAAGAAATAAGGAAGGTTCCATCATCATGGGAAATTACAGGATTCAGGAGCTCAGGAATCCACCTCCGTAAGGAATCAGTCTGGGTTTAACAGAAATCAGACTATGGCAAGTAAAATGATTAGGATTTGTGTTTGCTTGCTTGTTTATTTTCTAACTGTAAGCGCAACCCCAAGGCACTTAGCTGGGCTTTGGGGGCCTGAGGTGCCTAGGATGCCCCATCACTAGGGTATTTGTCAGGTCTCTCCACCCACAAGTGGGAAGTATTCTTTGCCTAGAGATTTCTGAGTCCTTTCTGACTTATTAGTCCCTCCGTGATGGATGAGGGATGGAAAGGAAGTAAGAAGTGAACCCCAAGAGGGGCACAGCACTAAAAGAGAGAGAAAGGAGACGAGAAAATCCAAACACCAGAGCTTGACTATGGAAGGAAAGGTTAGTGAGACACATGGCTTTTCACCCCCAGACTCAGCCCACTGATACAAAGGTTCGTCTGAGCCCCACTGCAGTCTCATCTCCTCAGCCCCAACTCCAGGCTTTCAGAAACAAGTAGAAAGTATAAACCTGCCCTGGCAGTGTGGGGTCTTTTTCACGTAGCCAAATCCTGGAAATCCGTCCCACCTTCATAATAAGAAAGAGAGAAAGAGAGGAAAACTGAGTGGATCCAAGACGGGAAAAGGCCAGGTATTTCAAGTCGCTCCCAGCAGAGACTTCAGAATTCTTGGCAGCCAACACCGAATGGAGTCCGTTCCATCCAATTGCCCCCACACATTGGGGTGAGGGCAGTTATATTAATTAAACACCCCGGAGACCTGGGAGAACAAAGTGCCTTTTTGCCAGAACACTGTGAGTTCCTCACAAATACACCTGTTCTTTTAGTTTCCTTCTCGAATAGATCAAGTGATTCTTAGAAAATCTGATATTCCTGGCTTCCTTTGTAAGTGTCCGTAAAGAACACTTCTAGTCTCCCCCAGAGCCCACATGTACATCCCAGAAGTAAAGCCTGAACACGCCCTCCTAGGTAGGATGAGTTGAGAAAGTAGCGTTGACATACGCACACTGTCAAGTGTGAAATAGTTAGTGGGAAGTTGCTATGGAGCACAGGAAGCCCAACCTGGAGCTCTGTGATGACATAGCAGGTAGGGTGGGGGCGGGGAGGGAGGCTCTCGGGGGAGGGGAAACAGAATTATGCCTGATTCCTGTTGTTGTAGGGCAGAAACCAACATGATGCAAAGCAATCATCCTCCAGTGAAAACCAGTCAGTAAGATAAAATGCCCTCCTAGGTAACTCGCTAAGTGCCCAGTCTACACTGAATTCTGCCCAGGACAATGCCAAAGCCAGGCACCCCCTCCTCCACAGTCACATCTTTCTGGGCTTGCTGCTGGCGCTCTGGCGCTCCCCCTCCAGCGTCCCTCTCTAGATGTCACTCACTGCTTTTCCCTGCTCGCCTCCTCCAGCCTGCGAACCCGAGGGGCCCAGTCTATGCGGCTTCCGAGAGCTGGCAGATTTCAGAGGAAAAAAAAAAAACCACAAAAACCACCCGAGAAAGAGAGAATGGCAGGTTGACACTGCACTGTCACTGTGAAAATGGGCCCTGCGCCTGACCCGGGCTTGGACACCGGCGCCTCGTGCCCAGTCACAGCTGAGGCTGCATCTGTCACGGTTCACGGACCTGCCGCTCCATGCTGGGGGACCAGATGCCTCTGTTTATACGCCCTCCTCCCGGCCTTCTGCCCGACGGCAGCGAGACAGGGCCGCTAGCCATCACTGAACTTCATCTGTCTCCGCGATCTTGTCTTTCAGCATATCCTTTCCTCCACCCTGGCTCTCTCCACGCACCCCCTCAAATGACCAGAAGGGGTGTTTCTCTTTTGAAACTTTGATTCCGTAGAATAAAGCAGAAGAAAAGCCTAGTCAGGAGACTTCAATTCCTGCTCTACGCCAGACAGCCTGCTAGTCCGAAGATACAGCCAGCACCCCCGTTCTGTGTGCCATCGACTTCTGCCTTTAAGTTTCGCCGGGGTTGTGTGAGACGATCACGCCGAAGGACCAACTTGAAAAACCCACACTTAACCTTGTTGAGTCAAAGTGACCTAGTTGGTTGGAAGTTGGAATCTGGGCGAACGAGAGAGATGTTTGAAGTGGGCAATCAGTCAGCTGTCATTTCTCAAAGGCTCTCAGAATGGTTCGGGTTTAGTATTTTAAGTGGGCTTCCCTGGTGGCTTGGTCGGTAAAGAATCTGCCTGCAAGGCAGGAGACCCAAGTTCCATCCCTGGGTCAGGAAGATCCCCTGGAGGAGGACATGGCAACCCACTCCAGGATTCTTGCCTGGAATAGCCCAGAGACAGAAGAGCCTCGAGGGCTACAGTCACTGCCTCCTATGCTGCCTACCCCGCAGCTGTGGGGAGCCAGGCTGGAGCCCTGGAGCCACTGACTCTCCACCTCGTGGAGCACAGAGAAGAACCAGCCCTATTCTTCTGTTGTTCAGTCGCTCAGTCATGTCCAACTCTTTGTGAGCCCATGGACTGCAGCACGCCAGGCTCCTCTGTCCTCCGCTGTCTCCCAGAGTTTGCTCAAACTCATGTCCATGGAGTCAGTGATGCCATCCAACCATCCCATCCTCTGTCACCCCCTTCTCCTCCCGCCTTCAATCTTTCCCAGCATCAGGGTCTTTTCCAATGAGTTGGCTCTTCACATCAGGTGGCCAAGGAATTGGAGCTTCAACATCAGTCCTTCCAATGAATATTCAGGGCTGATTTCCTTTAGGATGGACTGGAAATAATCCCTGGCTCCCCCAAAATACCACCAGTCAGGTCAGAGAGGGAGACAGCTGGGTTTTCACTGACAGCGCCCTCAGATGCCCAAATGGATGGCGGTCCTTCACATGTCAATGGTTGTCTTTGCTAAAGACACACACCCTCATCACAGGACCTGAAAGTCTTCCCAACAGTATTACTATTGGAAATACCTGGGACTTACTTCCTCTTCTCATTTCCCCTCCCCTTAAAGACCCTTTCCATCACCCTCTAACCTCCATACCGGACCCTTGGTCTTTCTAACACTGAACTTTAGAATGAGTTTTTGCCAATAAATGATATTACACATAGAGGTAGGTTCCAAGCACTAGAGTTTAGCCACATTACAGGTTACAGTTATATGCAGAGTACATCATGAGAAACGCTGGACTGGATGAAGCACAAGCTGAAACCAAGATCGCCGGGAGAAATATCAATAACCTCAGATATGCAGATGACACCACCCTTATGGCAGAAAGTGAAGAGAAACTAAAGAGCCTCTTGATGAAAGTGAAAGAAGAGAGTGAAAAAGTTGGCTTAAAGCTCAACATTCAGAAAACTAAGATCATGGCATCTGGTCCCATCACTTCATGGCAAATAAATGGGGAAACAGTGGAAACAGTGACTTTGTTTTGGAGGGCTCCAAAATCACTGCAGATGGTGATTACAGCCATGAAATTAAAAGACGCTTACTCCTTGGAAGGAAAGTTATGGCCACCTAGACAGCATATTAAAAAGCAGAGACATTACTTTGTCAACAAAGGTCCATCTAGTCAAGGCTATGGTTTTTCCTGTGGTCAGGTATGGATGTGAGAGTTGGCCCATAAAGAAGGCTGACTGCCGAAGAATTGATGTTTTTGAACTGTGGTGTTGGAGAAGACTCTTGAGAGTCCCTTGGACTGCAAGGAGATCCAACCAGTCCATCCTAAAGGAGATCAGTCCTGAGTGTTCATTGGAAGGACTGATGTTGAAGCTGAAACGCCAATACTTTGGCCACCTGATGTAAAAAGCTGACTCATTTGAAAAGATCCTGATGCTGGGAAAGATTGAGGGTAGGAGGAGAAGGGGACGACAGAGGATGAGGTGGTTGGGTGGCATCACCAACTCAATGGACATGGTTTTGGGTAGACTCTGGGAGTTGGTGATGGACAGGGAGGCCTGGCATGCTGCGGTTCATGGGGTCACAAAGAGTCGGACACAACTGAGCGACTGCACTGAACTGGACTGAAAGGAAGTGTAAAATCCTTAGATCTTTAGACATGCAGTAGAACCATGAATATATTTTTATTAACTCAAAGTGGACCCTTATGACCATCAGTTGTCTCTGGTAACTTACATGTCATATACATAGATACTTACATAAGAAAATGAGTGCAATGGTACTGAGGGGGTCCCTGTGACATGCAATCCTTGAATTAGACTTCCACAAGATATCACTCCATGCCCAAGGACCTGGCACAGAGAAGGTGCTCCTTGAATACTTGTTGGTTGAATGAATGAATGGATGCATTTCTAGCTGCTCTGCTGACTAGAATGATAAATAAGACTTACCTAGTGTTTTTAATGAAAAAGATATGGAGTAAATGATTGAATAAACTTGAGCTGTTTAGTCTACCAGTAAAGACTTCATATCATGGCAAGTCCTGTTTTCTTATACAGACTCAGTGTAAAAAAAGAAAAACAGTTGTGGGGAAGGAAAAAAAGAAAGATAATGGAAAGAGTCAGTTTCTTAAAAATCCCATTGACTCTAGTTCTCCCTAGATTTCCAACATATTTTTCTCAGATGTCACTTCACAAACTTCACTTTAACCTAAAAAATTTCAGCTAAAATTAATCCGCATGGTTTAGCAGGATTCATTCATGTAGCACAAAAGAGTGCTTTTGAGTATGATATTACCTGTACCAGGGCCCCACTGCTCGGAAACGGTAACACACCATTTTCCTTTTGAAAATAGTTTAGCAGCTGAGCCATAGCTCCTTGAACATGGTTCACTCATAGTGACTCCAAAATAAGACACCAACATTGACTAATATCCCCATGACAACACAAAAAAGCCCTGAAAATCTGTGGGAAATCCCCACCCGCTGGGCTTCACTGTGGATTTATTTTTAAGAATCTTGTTCTCTCTAGACTTTCTTTAATCAGTACGTTCCCCCACCCGCTCCTTCCAAAACAAAAATAAAAACAAACAACCCAGAATGTATCGTGAGTCATGTTTTTCCTCCTCTCTCTCCACTTCTATTTCTATCTCTTATCAAAGGCAGAGATGTTGGTCTTGGGTGTTGATAAACTGACCCTCTGCCTATAATTCAACATCAAGGACACCTCCCACACTTTTGGGATAGACTTAAAAATGAAAAGAGAGTTTTGATCTAAAGAGCAAGAATACCAGCCTACCAAGAAAACTATCTCACCCCAGACATAATTCCAGCCTGCTCTCACTACAAAGACTTTCAGACAAGAAAGAAAAATATGTATCTTAAATGTAATCCATACTTAGGCAAACATCTGATAAAATGTTTTCATTTGCAGTATAACAAGAAAGGCGCAGACGTCCAGCTGTGCGTGAGCTCAGAAAGTAGTTGGTACCACATACTCTTCATTTCACAGGTGATGAGACTGAGTTCCATCAAGATAGTGCCGCCTTCTTGAAGTCCCAGGCACAAAGGACTATTTTCTACCGGCCACACTTCTATGCATTCCTCGAATATTAGAAAGTCAGAAAGTGAAAATGAAAGTCACTCAGTCGTGTCCAACTCTTTGCAACCCCATGGACTATATAGTCCATGGAATTCTCCAGGCCAGAATACTGGAGTGGGTAGCCATTCTTTTCTCCAGGGGATCTTCCCAACCCAGGGCTCAAACCCAGGTTTCCCACATTGCAGGCGGGTTCTTCACCAGCTGAGCTACTAGGGAAGCCCATATTAGAAAGTCAGCTTTATGCTAAAAGAAAACATTCCTTTTCTCTCCTAAGAACATTTCCCCTATTGACAAAGTTTTAGATAAGTATGTACTTGAAAGACCATTTCTTTGGGGATTTATTATAAATTAACAACTTACAAAACTTTTTCTCCCCCTTCTCCCAACCCCCACCTCAGCCTTAATAAGAACAGCTTACATCTTTGTGAACCTCCTGTGGTGCTAAGCCCCCTTTGCACTCTAGGGTGTGGTGGCTCAGTGGTAAAGAATCTGCCAGCCAATGCAGAAGACCCAGGTTCGATCCCTGGGTTGGGAAGATTCCCTGGAGAAGGGAATGGCAACCCACTCTAGTGTGCATCCCACTCTAATTCTCATGGTAACCCTACAATTTGTGGAATATTATTCTTACTTCTACAGATGAGGAAACAAAGGCAAAAACAGCTGAGCAACTTGCCCCAAAGTAGTTAACAAGTGGTAAAATAAGGATTTTCATCTGTTCTATCTTATTCCAAACTCCCCAAAAGACACTAACTCCACATGTGTTAGTGCCAAAAAAGGTCAGCGATGTATGAGGGAAAAGAAAAATACTAATTTTTAATTGTCTGCTATTATGTCCCTCGGAGAAGGCAGTGGCACCCCACTCCAGTACTCTTGCCTGGAAAATCCCATGGACGGAGGAGCCTGGTAGGCTGCAGTCCATGGGGTCACGAAGAGTCAGACACAACTGAGCGACTTCACTTTCACTTTTCACTTTCATGCATTGGAGAAGGAAATGGCAACCCACTCCAGTGTTCTTGCCTGGAGAATCCCAGGGACGGGGGAACCTGGTGGGCTGCTGTCTATGGGGTCGCACAGAGTCAGACACGACTGAAGCAACTTAGCAGCATTATGTCCCTTCTTTAGAAACGAACCAGGCCACCTCTTAAGGAATGTCCTTAAAAGCTATGGCATTACTCTTCTATTTACATCCTAACCAACAGAACAGAAATCAGTCTCATGACCTCCTGCATCCGTGTGTGCTCAGTCACTCAGTTGTGTCTGACTCTGTGTGACACCATGGATGTAGCCCACCAGGCTCCTCTGTCCATGGGATTCTCCAGGCAAGAATACTGGAGTGGGTTGCCATTGCCTCCTCTGGGGGATCGTCCCAAACCAGGGATTGAACCCGCATCTTTTATGTCTCCTGCATGGCAGGCGGGTTCTTTACCATTAGCACCTCCTGGGAAGCCCCATTAATCAGCTATACTTCAATACAAAATAAAAAGTTTAATAATGGAAAAAATTAAATGTCTGGGCTGCATTACAGCTCAGCCCTATCCAAATCACACCATCTGGCTCACCACAGCCAATCACAACTCAGTGAGTCTAGCTTCTTGTTTCCCACTCTCTGGAATCAGGGAAAGTTCAGTGACAAGTGCCCAAACAGAGCAGCAGATCTATCTGGAATGGTCATTCCCAGCCTTGGCTTTATAAAACCCAGAGCATCTCCAAATTTCTCAAACAGCATAGTAAAATCAGTGAAATATTTTCATAAGAAAGTTACATCCATGGTGCTTAAATTGAAAATCACATGTGTATCTTTTAAAGCTCTTTTAGAAATGGTTCAAGGTGGTGGGAACTTCCCTGGTGATTCAATGGTAAAGACTCTGCCTACCAGAGCAGGAGAGACAGGTTCAGTTCCTGATCTGAGAAGATCCCACATGCCTTGGAGCAACTAAGCCCGTGTGTCTCAACTACTGAGACCGTGCTCTAGAGCCAGTGAGCTGCAGCTACTGAAGCCTGCGTGCCTAGAGCCCCTGCTCTGCAACCAGAGAAGCCACCACAGTGAGAAGCCTGAGCACTCCAACTAGAAAGGAGCCCCCACTCACCATGACTAGATAAAAGCCTGAACAGCAACAAAGTCCCAGCAGTTCCAAAACTGAGTAAACAAATAAATATTTTTAAAAACAAAATAAGGGTCATCGTTACCATCTTTCTAAATTCCATATATATGCTTTAATATTCTGTATTGGTGTTTTTCTTTCTGACTTCACTCTGTATTATAGGGTCCAGTTTTATCCACCTCATTAGTACTGATTCAAATGCATTCTTTTTCATGGCTGAGTAGTACTCCATTGTGTATATGTACCACTGCTTTCTTATCCATTCATCTGCTGATGGACGTCTAGGTTGCTTCCATGCCCTGGCTATTGTAAACAGTGCTGTGATGAACATTGGGGTACACGTGTCTCTTTCAATTCTGGTTGCCTCGGTGTGTATGCCCAGCAGTGGGGTTGCTGGGTGGTATGGCAGTTCTATTTCCAGTTTTTTAAGGAATCTCCACACTGTTCTCCATAGTGGCTGTACTAGTTTGCATTCCCACCAACAGTGTAAGAGGGTTCCCTTTTCTCCACACCCTCTCCAGCATTTATTGTTTGTAGACTTTCTGGTGGCAGCCATTCTGAGCAGCATGTGATGGTACCTCACTGTGGTTTTGATTTGGATAATGAGTGATGGATAATGAGTTTCTCGGATAATGAGTGATGTTCTGTGGGAGAAGGCTAGGGTGGGATGATTTGAGAGAATAGCCTTGAAACATGTATATTACCATATGTGAAATAGATCGCCAGTCCAGGTTCTATGCATGAGACAGGGCGCTCAGGGCTGGTGCACTGGGATGACCCAGAGGGATGGAATGGGGAGGGAGGTGGGAGGGGGGTTCAGGATGGGGAACACATGTACACCCATGGCTGATTCATGTCAATGTATGGCAAAAACCACTACAATATTATAAAGTAATTAGCCTCCAATTAAAATAAATAAATTAATCAAATAAAAAATGAAATAAGGGGAAATGTCACCTGTTAAATCTTTGCATTCAAAATTTCTGGTGGCTATTTTGATTTTTGTGAGTTTTGATTCAATCACCACCTTTATTTTGCCTATAGCACTGAAGAAAACTTAGTGAAGACAGGCAACAGTCTTAAAGAGCCATATTTGCTAAAACCGTTGCTCTGCAAAGATGGTAAAATCAGGGGCAACTAGAAGCCACCACTGAGCTGGCCAGAGGTGCTTTAGTGGCCTTGCTCTTTGCAGGATCAGTAATTCTCAACAGCCTTGACTCATGGGGTTCTGATGATGGTGGCGGTCATGATGGTGGGCATAGTGGGGGTTTCCTTATTGTTTAAATACTCTTATGTCTGCAAAGCACTTCTGACACTTGGAGGGGTCTGTTCTGTTTTCTTTTGAGGTCTTTTTGCCATGCCTTGCAGCTTGTGGGATCTCACTTCCCCAACCAGGGATTGACCCCAGGCCCTCAGCCGTGAAAGCACAGAGCCCTAACCACTGGACTGCCAGGCAATTCCCCATTTGGAGGTTTTACATCTAATACATTTTCATCAAAATGGTATAATTTTTATTTGCTTCCATTTCTTTCAAGGTCAGGTAGACTTAGCTAAAATCAGGCAGAATTCACTAAGATGGTGTTACTATTGCCAGAAACGAATTTGAAAAGTGGCTCTGATTCCTGGGCCTCCTCTGATAGAAAAGGATAAGAAGTGTGAAGTTCAAACGCATTGATGAGATAACATCAGAACAGTCTCAAAAACAAACAAACAAAAAAAAATGATAGCTCAAAGGCATCGGGTTGTTGAATCAAACATATAATAATCCAGAGGGATTTATTGCTGCCCTCACATGTTTAGAAACATGAAGTAAAGCCTCCATGCTTTCAGGGATCTCAAAGTAAAACCAGCCTTTTTCTTGGGCTCTTCTTAACCAACCTTAGGGATTTCAGCAATGAAGACAGATTCCTTGAATAGATGAACTGTAATAGATTAAAAAAAAAAACAAAAAACCAGCGTCCATATTTTTTTTCATCTCTTTCCACTTATTTAATTTGAGTTACTAAAATAAATGAGATAAAATATTTCAAACAGTGTAAAGAATTCACATTTTGTCCATTTCTGGTCCCCCCGCCACCCGTACCCCTGCCACGAGGAGTTTGAGGTCGAAATAAAACTCGGTTTGCATCGTCACTTGGAGCCCATAAGATATCTGTAGTCACTGCAGCTCATTCCGACAGAATCGGAAGGAACTGCTGTGAATCTTACAGAAGTCACTGTTCTGTGACAAAGTTCACGGCTCCCCGCACCGCCGGCCTCCACTCCCACCAGAAGCCATCATCCCTGACGAAACCGAACTCTGTCAATTAGGCCGCAGCCCGAACGCTCAGTCCGCTCTGAAAGCACTGCCAGGACGGATCTCTGCTTGGGTCACGTCAGGTCGCAGTATCCACGGGTGGACAAAATGTAGGAGAAATTTTACGGGCCTCTTGAGACGCATCGGATCGGTGCGGAACAAGCTCTGCTCGAAAAGGCGCAGTTGGCGTCAAGTTAAACTCCTCGGCATATGGAAACTTCCCCGAGATTCCTCTCGCCTCCTCAGCAGTCCGTTGCCCCCATCATTCCTCTGCCAGTGCAGACTGCACGCTCATGCTCCTTCAGCTTCATGCCTCAGATAGAACAAAGGAATTTTCGCATTTGGGTCGCTCTCCTTTGTTTAAAAACGACAAGAGCTCTTCAGGAAAAAGAGGGTGGGTGTCAGGGGTGGGGAGCACAATGGAGAAGCTTTTCCAGAAACTGTTATCTTCACCAAATGCCTGTCAGCCTCCAGCAAGTAGGAATTAATTTTGAGGAATGATTTACATAAGAAACCACCTGTCAATGCAGGGGACACAGGACACACGAGTTTGATCCCTGGGTTGGGAAGATCCCTTGGAGAAGGGAATGGCAACCCACTCCAGTATTCTTGCCTGGAGAATCCCATGGACAGAGAAGCCTGGTGGGCTACAGTCCATGGGGTTGCAAAGAGTTGGACACGACTTAGCAACTGAACAGGAATGCACACACAGTAAACTGGATCATTTCATCCCCTTGGTGACACTGATGCTGTGGGAAGACGGCAAAGCATCTGATCTCTGCCTTCGAAGGCAGACCTTGAGGGAGCTTGTCAGAACCCGGAGAGCCCTGAACATCCTGCGAAGAGATTTAGACCTGATCCTCTGTGTGTCGGGAACCGCTGTAGAGCTCCGAGCAAAGAAGCAAACTGTTCTCGGTTTTGTCTGAGTCTTGGACATCGCATCATCAGCTCCTGGACACTGCAACATGACTCCTGGAAACTGGAACGGCTTCTTCACACCCAGGGGGATCGCTTGACAGAGCCTCTAATGTGGAATCCAGAATTTACTTTTTAACTGTGGTAACCACACACACACACACAACACGAAATTGACCATCTTAATCATTTTTAATTGTACAGTTCAGTAGTGTTAAGTATTCATGTGGAAACCAGGAATTCTTAACCCTAGTTAGTCCCAGCTCTGTTATTATGCTGTGACTTGGGTCTGTTCTCTGAACCTCAGTTTACTCATCAATGAAATGGGAAGAAGTATTTCTTAAGCACCCATCCAAGTATAATCAAGCAAGTAATTTTAAGTGATACCTGAAGAAACATTATTTACAGTTTAGGTCTCAAAATGCACTTGACATATTTTCAGATGAACAAAGACTCCCAGCTCCTCACTTTCAAAATGAAAAGCTCCAACTCCTTAAGAACAGTTCAAGGACATGGGGCTTTCACCAACAGACTGATCAGCCAGGGAACTTTCTGTTTTCAAAACAATGTTTTGATTCACGGTGTAACATAATATAACATATATTTTCACACCCAGAATCAAATATATATGTATTGAAATATATATTATATATATTGGAATACATATTGTATATAATATAAAATGTTCCGATATGTATATTATATATAAACTTATACATACAGGCTTTCCAGGTGGTGCTGATGGTAAAGAACAGGTCTGACAATGCAGGAGACATAAGAGATGCGGGTTCAATCCCTGGGTTGGAAAGATCCCTGGGGAAGGGAATGGCAACCCACTCCAGTATTCTTGCCTTGAGAATCCCATGGACAGCGGAACCTGGCAAGCTACAGTCCATGGGGTTGCAAAGAGTCGGGTATGACTGAAGCAACTTAGCACACCAACATACACATACACATATATAAGTTCCAAGAGGGCTACAAGAACATCTACTGTCCCACATGATCCTCTATAGTCCATGACCACTCTGACAGTCCTTCCAGTGAGAAGTGGTGTCTACTCTCTTTGAATCTAGACAGGCCTGTAACTCACTTGTAACCAAGAGAATGTGTCAGACGTGATACTGTGTGACTTTTCAGGCCGAGTCACAAAGGGAGATGGAGCTTCCACCTTGTTCACTGGACCGCTTGTGCAGAGCTCCAAGCCCCTACACTTTCAAAAGGGCCCATGAGGCAGCCAGGCTGTAAAGAAGCCCAAACGATCCCACACAGAAAGGCCTCCTGGAGAAGCAAGTGCGAGTAACCAAGAGAGGGGAAGCCAGCTCTCTGACCACCATCTGACTGCAGCCAAGTGAAAGTCGCCCAGTCGTGTCTGACTCTTTGCGACCCCATGGACTCTACCGTCCATGGAATTCTCCAGGCCAGAGTACTGGAGTGGGTAGCCTTTACCTTCTCCAGGGGATCGTCCCAACCCAGGAATCAAACCCAGGTCTCCTGCATTGCAGGCAGATTCTTTACCAGTTGAGCCACAAGGGAAGGCCAAGAATACTGGAGTGGGTAGTCTATCCCTTCTCCAGCAGATCTTCCCGACCCAGGAATCAAACCAGGGTCTCCTATACTGCAGGCAGATTCTTTACCAACTGAGCTACCAGGGAAGCCAAATGAAAGACCCCCAACAAAACTACTCAGCTGAGCCTTTCCTGAACCTGTGACCCACAGAAGCTATGAGAGACAATAAAAGGACTGCTGTTTAACCCAAAATGGTAGTAGTTTCAGAGGTTAAGAATCTGCCTTGCCATGCAGGGCATATGGATTTGATCCCTGGTCAGGGAACTAAGGTTCCATGTGCCACAGAGGAAGTGAGCCTGTGTGAGCTACAACTAGAAGGTTTGTGTACCACAAGGAAGACTCCATATGATGCAGCTAGGACCCAATGCCACCAGATAAATAAATTAAAAAAAAAATTTTTTAATAAATATTCCACTAGGGTTTGGGGTGGTGGGCTGCACACCAGTGGTAACCAGGAAAAGTGGCAAGGTGACATCTGAGATCTCTGATCTGATAACTGATACCTGAGGCTCAGGGGGCGCTTCCCTAAAGAGCCGCCAGCACCATGGCACACCCTCCACCCCACCCAGCACATAGGCCTCCTCCTGTCCAGTCACTTACACTAGTCCCCGCTTCTCAAGAGCCAGCAGCTTACCCCATCTTCCCCAGCCTACCTCCACCCCAGAGCTTGAAGTCATGGGTCCCAGGCCTCAGTGTGTGTAACAGACACCTGCAAATACCTCTGCCTCTCCCTGCCTCTACCCAGATTCTTTGCTTGCTTGTTTTTGGCTTGGGAGGTGTTGTTTTGTTTTGTTTTGTTTTGTTTTTTGCCCCACACCATGAAGCATGTGGGATCTTCCCCAGTCAGGGATTGAACCTGGGCCCCTTGCATTGGGAGTGTGGAGTCTTAACCATTGGACCATAAGGGAAGTACTCTACCTAGATTCTGACTGAGCAGGCTCTAATGGGAGCTAGGTATTTCTGATTGCAGGTGGAGAAACTGTCCTAGGAAGACCATACGGCAGGATGAAAGGGACCCCTTTTCTTGAATCCAAGCCTCAAATTCAATCTTCCCTGGTGCCTCAGACGGTAAAGAATCTGCCTGCAATGCAGGAGACATTCAATCCCTGGGTGGAGAAGATCCCCTGGAGAAAGAAGTGGCAACCCACTCCAGTATTCTGGCCTGGGAAATCCCATGGACAGAGGAGCCTGGTGGGCTACAGTCCATGCAGTCACAAAGAATCGGACACGACTGACCAAGTGACTAACAAGCCTCAAATACCTGTTACAAGGAGCGGTGTTGAGGTTAGAAGCTCCCTTCCCCCCTCACAAAAGGGATCTTTTTCTGGATTAATTCTGAAGCTACAAGTTTTAGGTCCCCCAGGAAAGGGTTTTCTCTAAAGATTTGTTGGCCAGAGACTGCTCTCTGGTGTCAGCCTGGCAGAGACATGAAACCCAAAGCTGGGAGCTTTCAACGGCTCTCCCAGGACATCTGGGTTATCTTCGGCTGAAAGCTAGTGAAACGGGGTCAGCAACTGCTCTGTCGGCCTGCTCCGGGTGCACCCGTCCCCTTCCTGACCCTCATGGGTACGGCCCTTCCCTGCTGGCCACTGTGCGGTGGGAGACGGCCCGTCCTCCCAGGACCGTGGTGCCCAGCGGCGCCCACCCCTTCCTCACTGCTCGACCAACACATCTGCTCTGCTCTGTGGTCCACATTCCATCCAAAACCGGAGGCTCACATTCTCAGAAAGTGTCACTGCTCAGGCTTCCGTGTTATCTCTTAATATGCTGACATTGTATTTTTGACAGTGTTCAGTGGCTCAGTGTAAACAGTTAAAATGTCTTATCCTTTAGGGACTTCCCTGGCAGTCCAGTGGTTAAGATTTTGCCTTCCAATGCAGAGGGTCAGAAAGTTTGACCCCTGGTCAGGGAGATAAGATCCCACAGACTTCGCAGCCAAAAAAAAAGAAAATATATATATATATATATAAATAACAGAAACAATATTGTAACAAATTCAATGAAGACTTTAAAAAATAAATTAAGTAACTGGTACTTCAAAGAAGTCTCTTTCAGCATGTCTTGTTTTAGTCTCTTAATATGTCAGGAGCTTCAGAAAATAAAAGTAGCCCAGCCTTGCTCAAGCTCTGATTCTGAGATGTTTTGTAATTGCATATCTATTTGTCTTATACACATTCTTCCATTTTCTTGGAATAGTTTGGGCCTGACTCCACCATCAAGACTTCAGCTTGCTGAAGATAAAGCCCAGGGTTCCTTTTTTTCTGTGCAGTGAGTGCTCAGAAGTGTCTGACTCTTTGCAACCCTCTGAACTGCAGCCCGCCAGGCTCCTCTGTCTATGGAATATTTGCAGCAAGAATACTGGTGTGGGTTGCCATTTCCTCCTACAGCAGATATTCCTGACCCAGGGATCACTCCTGAGTCTCCTGTGTCTCCTGCATGGAAGGAGGATTCTTTACTACTGAGCCACCATGGAAGCCCACTTTTCCCGTATCCCCGTCCGAACCATCTGCTCACATTGCCCACAGAGGTGGTGATATATGATGTACGCCATAGTGTGGTCTTCTTTCTTAACTAGCTGTGGGGCCTCTCTGAGCATCAGGGTCCCTGCGTGTGAAATTGGGGTGATAATATAACCTAGCTGGCAGGGTTGTGGGGGTGACTGAATATGATTCTACAGTCAACACACGTAACATGATCCTGAACACATAGAAGGTGTCCAGTGAATTGCAGTTGCTTGGGGTTGAATTGTATCCCCTAAAAAAGATGTGTTGAGGGCTTCCCTGGTGGCCCAGTGGTTGGAGGTCTGCCTGCCAATGTGGGGAACACAGGTTCAATCTCTGCTCCAGGAGGACCCCACATGCCACAGGGCAACTAAGCCCTTCACCTCAACTACTGAAGCCCTTGTGCCCTGAAGCCCAAGCTCTACAACAGAGAAGAGAAGTCACTGCAACGAGAAGCCACCCAATGCAAAGAGGAGTAGCCCATACTTGCTGCAGCAAGAGAAAGCCATCACACGGCAACGAAGACCCAGCACAGCCAAAAATAAATAAATACATCTTAAATAAAAAAAGACATGTTGAAATCCTAACCTTGGCCCTCTAAATGTGACCTTATTTGAAAATGGGGTCCTTGCTGATGCCATGGAGTTAAGATGGGAGTAACAACACCAAACTGGAGTACGGTGGGCCCTAAATCTAATGCCAGGTGTCCTCAAGAAGAAGAAAAAAATTTGGGAAAGTGGTTGGGACTCCACACTTTTCATTGTGGAGGGCACAGGTTCAGTCCCTGATCAAGGAACTAAGATCTTGCATATCATGCAGATCATAGCCAAAAGTAATAAGAAATCTGGAGACACACAGTGTCCACTACTAACAAAGCTAGTGGAGGTGATGGAATTCCAGCTGAGCTATTTAAAATCCTAAAAGATGATGCTCTTAAAGTGCTGCACTCAATATGTCAGCAAATTTGGAAAACTCAGCAGTGGCCATACGACTGGAAAAGGTCAGTTTTCATTCCAATCCCAAAGAAGGGCAATGCCAACGAATGCTCAAACTACCATACAGTTGTAATCATTTCACACCCCAGCAAGATAATGCTCAAAGTCCTTCAAGCTAGGCTTCAGCAGTATGTGAACTGAGAACTTTCAGATGTTTAAATTGCATTTAGAAAAGGCAGAGGAACAAGAGATCAAATTGCCAACATTCACTGGATCATAGAAAAAGCTAGGGAATTCCAGAAAAATATCTACTTCTGCTTCATTGACTATGGTAAATCCTTTAACTGTGTGGATCACAAAAAACTGTGGAAAATTCTTAAAGAAATAGGACTACCAGACCACCTTACCTGTCTCCTGAGAAACCTGTATGTAAGCCAAGAAGCAGCAGTTAGAACTGGACATGGAACAACTGACTGGTTCCAAACTGGGAAAGGAGTATGTCAAGACTGTATATTGTCACCCTGTTTATTTAACTTATATGCAGAATACATCATGAGAAACGCTGGGCTAGATGGATCACAAGCTGAAATCAAGATTGCCAGGAGAAATATCAACAACCTCAGATATGCAGATGGTACAAATCTAATGACATGACAGAAAGTGAAGAGGAACTAACGAGCCTCTTGATGAGGGTGAAAGAGGAGAATGAAAAAAACTAGCTTGAAACTCAGCTTTCAAAAAACTAAGATCATGGTATTCAGTCCCATCACTTCATGGCAAAAAGATGGGGAAACAATTAAAACAGTGACAGACTTTATTTTCTTGGGCTCCAAAATCACTGTGGATGGTGACTGCAGCCATGAAATTAAAAGATTCTTGCCTCTTGGAAGAAAAGCTATGACAAACCTAGATAGTGTATTAAAAAGCAGAGAATATCACTTTGCTGGCAAAGGTGCATATGGTTTTTCCAGTAGTCATGTATGGCTGAGTGCCGAATAATTGATGTTTTCAAATTGTGGTATTGGAGAAGACTTTTGAGAATCACTTGGACAGCAAGGAGATCAAACCAGTCAATCCTAAAGGAAATCAACTGTGAATATTCATTGGAAGGACTGATGCTGAAGTTGAAGCTCCAATACTTTAGCCACCCTATGCAAACAGCCAATTCTTTGGAAGAGATCCTCATGCTGGGAAAGACTGAAGACAAAAGGAGAAGGGGGTAGCAGTGGATGAGATGGTGAGATAGCATCAGTAACTCAATGGACACGAGTTTAAGCAAACTCCAGGAGACAGTGGAGGACAGAGGGACCTGGGGGGCCTGCAGTCCATGAGTCTGGCAAGACTTAGTGATTGAACAACAACAACGGAGACTTTACCCATCTTGTTTCCACTGCATGGAGCACCTTTCGCCTTCATGTCCAATGATCCAAACCCTGCCATCCTCTGAGCCCATCTCAAATAACACCCCCTCTTCCAGGAAGGCCTCCCCAATTCCTCCCCACCAGAATTCACCTCTTCTTCCTCTGTACTGTGAAGGCACTTACTTGGTTTGTTTTTGTCATTCTATTCTATCTTGCTATCACAGCCGTCTCCCTGCATGGTGCACGGCGTTTCTCCTCTCTAGGGAGTAAAAGCACATTCATCATCTTCACAACAGCCACTAGGGTGTGGTGGACACAGTTGACTGTCCCAAGACCCACCTTCTTTTCACACTTTCTCATCTCTGAACTAGGAAAGTGTCTTACACTGGATAGTGTATTACAATATAACCAGAAGTATTCTCCTTAGTGCTTCTGAGAATAACAGCATGCCTTACAGCCAGTGATGTCTTTTGTTACAGTTAGTCTCTCAGACGTGTCTGAGTCTAGTGCAACCCCATGAACTGTAGCCCTCCCAGGCTCCTCTGTCCATGGGATTTTCCAGGCAAGAATACTGGAGTGGGTTCCCATTTCCTTCTCCAGGGGATCTTCGCAACCCAGAGATCAAACCCACATCTCCTGCTTGGCAGGCAGAGTGATGTCTTAGATTCCTTTAAATCCAGGAGAAGGTGTCAAACCAGTATTTGCTATAGTGGATGAGTTTAAGTCACTTGAAGTGGGAGAGAGAATCTAGCCCTGCTGTCTGGGTTAGAACACATTTCAGGGCAATTTAGGGCTCCCCCAGGCCCTCTACTTACTTTGCTGCCCACTTGAATGATGATGATGGGGGAGCCTGGAAAGACTTCACATGTTCTAAACCCATCCGGGAAGGGACTCTTGAAGGCATTTTCTCACTGGCAAAATCTCTGTTGCCTCCAGCAGCAATCTCCATCATGGACTTCTTGGTGATTCCTCACTCTGTTTCCCAACCCTTGCTTGCTGGAGTGTCCCCCAAATAAAGCACCCACACCCAAACCCTTGTCTCAGGCTCTGCATTGGGAGAATGCAACTAAGAGGCCAGGATCACCATGCACCATCTTCAAGGGGGCTATGCCTGCACTTGACAAAGAAGGGCAGTGGCGCCAGGGTCTGTGGGCAGTGCAGGAGGGTCCAGCAATCATGGTGGGCACTGCCTCTTCCGTGTCTCCCTGTCGTCCTGCTCTGTACTTGTTCCAACCCCTCCTGCAGGCAGGTAGAGAGCCAGATTTACCTAGACAATGACAACTGATTTGGGGCCCCATGACAAGGCACTTCCCAGGTGGTCCTAGTGGTAAAGAACCTGTCTGCCAACGCAGGAGACATAAGAGACGTGGGTTCAATCTTAGGGTCAGGAAGATCACCTGGAATAGGAAATGGTAACCCATTCCAATATTCTTGACTGGAGAATCCCATGGACAGAGGGCCCTGTGGTCCACAGGGTCGCCAAAAGCCGGACATGACTGAAGCGACTTAGCACACATGCTTAGCACCCGACAAGGCACTTAGGGAGGGACGGTCTCTAGGGAGAGCAGGGTAGGGGATGGGAGTTCCGCCTGGTCTGGGAGACAGAGGGCTTTGGGGATTGGAGGGGCACATTGTCCTGGGAGCAGATGGGGCTTCCTGTGCACCAGCGTTCACTAACCAGCTCAGTCGCTGAGGTCCTGGGTCCAAGCATATTCCCTGCAGCCCCGGTGGGGGTGCTGAGCACACATGGCCACACATGGGAGGGAGCCCACCAACCCCGGGTCCAACTTTGAGACCTCAGGCCTGGAGAAGGAGGGAACAGGAACAGATCATGACCACGCTCCCCCGGTCAGGGAGCAGCAGCTTCCAAGACAGATCTGGTCTTCTTCAGCAGAGACAGGAGGGGAGGGACGCGGCAGAGGGGGCAGTAAGGGAGCCCGGTCCTAAGGGGGCTGTGCCCCCACCAACTGTGCTAGGCCCACCGCACCCAGGTGATGAAAGTGGGACCCTCAGAGCTCCAGAGAGACTCTGTGTGTGTGCGTGTGTGTGCATGTGTGTGCGTGTGTGAGACAGGCATTTGACAGCAATTCAGTCACTTCATCTCCAAACCCAGGCACTGGCTGGCACCTCCCACCAGAGAGGCCCTTGGGGACTTGGTCACGCTGAGGCCCCTGCTGGTATCTGCCCTCCTCCTCCTCCTCCTCCTAACCTTCCCACCATGTTCCCTCTCTTCCTCTTTCCCTTCTTCCAAGAAAAGAACTCATATTAGGTGTTTCTGCTACCAAACCAGAAGCTATGTACGTGCCGTTTGGGGACGAGGCTGGAGAGAAACAGTGCAAGCCTTTTTATTCGAGCTGCACACGTCAAGCTGCATCTCTGGTCTGTTTGTGATCAAATGGGTTGTAAGTTGCGTATCCCTGATTAATTAATGAGCCACTTGCGACATTTAACTGGGATCAAGGTGCATTTCTAAAGTGTAAGCAAGAGAAAGAAATATCTCCCAGACAGAAAAACGATCCATACACACCTCTGCCAGAAAAGCATTTCAAGGTCTTTGTATCCAGGCTGATTTCCCAGAGCCAGCCGTTCTGCCTCCAAGTCCCCAGTACTAAACCCAGTCCTGGCTCACAGTAGGGTTAGTCAGAATTTGTTGGATAAATAAATCGGCCTTCAAAATCTAGTCCCAGGATATACACACAGAATAGCTAATATATCCATTTTTATTGAATAGGAAAGCATGTCCCAAGTAGCAAGTCAATAGTGACAAAATAAAGCTAGAATTAGCACCAGCCCACAAGCCAGGAGTGTGGATCCTTGCTGGAGCTGGCTGATGGATACCTAGGATTGATAAAAACCATTCTCTCTTCTTTGGGCATTACATTTTAAAAATATGCTTGAAAAAAGTAAAAATATGTTTGAGTTCTTCCACAATACATTTTTTTTGGTCCCTATCCTAGGAAAAATTTACTTGAAACAAAGTAGAAATTTTAGGGAAAATGACACATACGACTCACAAGGTTGGTATCACACCCTTTTTCAACAGGGACGCTCACCCACATTTCCCCTCTGTCCAGCCAAAGAAGCATGAAGCTCATAGCACGTTTATTCAGGGATGCTCTTTGGTGCTAACTTGATGCTCCTGCAAACGCGAACTCTAACCCACCAAATATGAGCGATGATAAATGATTACTTTGTGACTTCTTCAATGGCAACAGATTAAAAAGAAAAAAATAGCAAACAATCCTAAAGAAAGTGTTTTGGCTTGTGGCTCAGCACTGCGGGAAATCATTAAACCCTTTGAAAGTGAAAGTGGCTTAGTTATGTCCAACTCTTTGGGACCCCATGGACTATATCAGTTCAGTTCAGTCGCTCAGTCATGTCCCATTCTTTGCGACCCCTATATAGTCCAAGGAATTCTACAGGACAGAATACTAGAGTGGGTAGCCTTTCTCTTCTCCAGGGTATCCTCCCAACCCAGGGATTGAACCCAGGTCTCCCACCTTGCAGACAGATTCTTTACTAGCTAAGCCACAAGGGAAGACCAAGAATACTGAAGTGGGTAGCCTATCCCTTCTCCAGCGGATCTTCCTGACCCAGGAATAGAACCAAGGTCTCCTGCATTGCAGGCAGATTCTTTACCAACTGAGCTACCAGGGAAGCCCTATTAAACCCTTTAGGAAAACCGATTTTAGAAACAAATCTAGCAGGAGACACTGTTGCTGCTGCTAAGTCACTTCAGTCATGTCCAACTCTGTGTGACCCCAGAGACAGCAGCCCACCAGGCTCCCCCGTCTCTGGGATTCTCCAGGCAAGAACACTGGAGTGGGTTGCCATTGCCTTCTCCAATGCTTGAAAGTGAAAAGTGAAAAGTGAAAGTGAAGTCGCTCAGTCGTGTCTGACTTAGCAACCCCATGGACTGCAGCCTACCAGGCTCTTCCATCCATGGGATTTTCCAGGCAAGAGTACTAGAGCGGGGTGCCATTGCCTTCTCCAGCAGGAGACACAAACCACCAATTTCTAGCAAAGTTCCATTACTTCAAGAAATCTTGTACAAAATGTAAAACAAGGACAGTGAACACGAATGCTCTATCTTCTGACGGCGCTGTTTTAGTGTCCGCATTTGTGTTTATCAGGTGCTTTCAGTTTTGACCATTTGTAAAGGGTTTTATTCTATATCTTTTCCATGCAGTTGTTTTCAATTCTTGAAAACAATTTTAAAGTACCTGGAAATTTAAACCTCGATCATAATTTGAAAAGACAAGTATCATACTGCTATATTTAAAATGGACAACCCACAAGGACCTCCTGTACAGTACAGGGAACTCTGCTCAATGTTTTGTGGAGTCTGGATAGGAGGGGGGTTTGGGGGTGAATGGGCACATGTATGTGAATGACTGAGTCCCTTTGCTGTCCACCTGAAACTATCACAACGCTGTTCATCAGCTCTACTCTAATACGAAATACAAAGTTAAATAAGAAAAGACAAGTACCTAAATATTGACTATGTAAATATTCAAATAAGTGCCATTCATATGGGCAGTAAAATAAGTCAGCATGCTTGGGCATTTTAATGGGTTCCCACATGCTCTCTGAATGATTCAAACTGTCTTGTTAAACAGGCAGATTACAACAGATTTTCAAAAGGGAACACACTGCAAAGTCACAAAACTCTTCTTAACCCTGTGATTTGAAGAAGCAGAATCATTTCACAAATGCTGAGACTGTATTCCCAAACACATTCCAGAATGACCTTGGAAATTCAGTGCAAAGAATATATTATTTTTGGAGTTTGGGGGAAAGACTTAAAGATAGTTACCAGGGGCTGGGGGAGATAAGAGAGATATTATTTAAGGATACAAATGTGTAGGAATTCCCCAATGGTCCAGTGGTTAGGGGGCTTCCCTGCTGGTTCAGATGGCAAAGAATCCACCTGAAATGCAGGAGACCCAGGTTCCATCCCCGGGTTGGGAAGATTCCCTGGAGAAGGGAATGGCTACCCTCTCTAGGGATCTTCCCTGTAGCTCAGATGGTAAAGAATCTGTTTGCAATGCAGGAGACCCAGGTTCGATCCCTGGGTCGGGAAGATCCTCTGGAGAAGGGAATGGCAATCCACTCCAGTATTCTTGCCTGGAGAATCCCATGGACAGAGGAGCCTGGCGGGCTACAGTCCTTGGGGGCGCAGAGTCAGACACAACTGAATGACTGACACTTTCACTTATTTTTTTCACTTTCCAGTGGTTACGACTTGGCACTTTCACTGCAGGAAGCCCAGGTTGAATCCCTGGTAGGGGAACAAAGATCTCACAGGCCTCCTAGAGTGGCCAAAATAATAATAATAATACAAATTTGCAACTAGTATATAAGTAAGTCCTGGAGATCTAATGCACAGTGTGATGATTATAAATAACAATGTTAATTGTTCAGTCATGTCTGACAACAAATATTTTATTAGAAATATCAAACTTGCTCAGACACTATATCGTAAATATTCTCACCACACAAAAAAAGAAATAACTATGTGATGCCATAGAGGTGTCAACTGACACTACAGTGGCAATTGTATTACAATATATATATGGATCAAATCAACATGTTACGCAACTGAAACCTACACAGTATCACATGTCAAGTATGTTTCAATTAAGAAAGAAAAAAATCACACATTTATTTTTTTTTTTTAATCACTGAGACAGAAGCCATGTGAAAAAGAGAGTTCAACTCCAAAGACTGGACCTAAAATTAAAATTTGTTTTCAATCGCCACCACATTAAATGTATCCATATACACACTTTCCAAATAAACACTCAAAATGAATGATTGTGAAGGAGCGCTCCATGGACCAACCAAACATCAGCCTTATCAAAAGCAGTTGATTTGTCTGTAAAGACGGAGCTTTCCATGGGAAGTTCCACCAAAGGCTGGAACAAACCAGGCCATTTTGGTAAAAATCGTTGCTGTTCAGTCGCTCAGTCATGTACGACTCTTTGCGACCCCATGGACTGCAGCACGCCAGGCCTCCCTGTCCATCACCATCTCCCAGAGTTTGCTTACACTCGTGTCCATTGAGTCAGTGATGCCATCCAACCGTCTCATCCTCTGTCGTCCCCTTCTCCTCCTGCCTTCAATTTGGTAAAAAAATAAAAAGTGATAAACCCACCTGGGAACGATCAAACAGGCTGTGACTTTGCAGGACTAGCAGATGGTCCCCAAAAGGTCACTGCAACCTTTCCCATCTCAGTGAGTGGCAGCTGTGACTTAGGCCAAAACCTGGGAGGCATCTTCCTCTCTCTCTCTAACCCTGCATCCAATCTGTCGGCAAATCCTAAACTTGAAAGCGTATCTCTCTCCTTTGGCACCAGACTGCCTCCATCATGGGTTGCATGCACGCTCCCCGGAAAGGCCTGTCCCAGTTGGTTCTGTCCCCCCGTCACAGGGTCCCCACCTGGCTGAAGCTGACGCCTGAGGTCATGAAGGAGCAGACCTACAAACTGGTCAAGAAGAGCCTGACTCCCTCACGAATCGGGGTGGTCCTCAGAGACTCACATGCTGTTACACAGTACATTCTGTGACAGGCAATAAAATCTTGAGAATTCTTAAGTCTAAAGGACTTGCTCCTGATTTTCCTGAGAATCTCTACCATTTAATTAAGAAAGCCGTTGCGGTTTGAAAGCATCTTGAGAGGAAAAGAAAGGATAAAGATGCTCAATTGCATCTGATTCTGATTGACAGCCCTATTCACTGGTGGGCTGGATATTACAAGACCAAACAAGTCCTTCCCCTCAACCGGAAATACGCATCTGCAGCCTTTGGCTTGATTGCATAAACTTGTCTGTTGTACTCAAGCAATAAAACTAGAAAGAAAGGGGTTTCCCAGGTGGCTCAGTGGTAAAGAATTTGCCTGCCAATGCAGGAGATACGGATTCGATCCCTGGGCCAGGAAGATGCCTCAGAGCTACTAAGCCCAAGCACTACAATTACTGAGACCACGTGCCACAAGCCTGAACACCCTAGAGTGTATGCTCCACCACAAAAGAAGCTCCCACAGCGAGGAGCCTTCACACCACAACTGGACTGTCACCTCACCTAGCAGCAACTAGAGAAAAGTCTGCACAGCAACAAAGACCCAGCACAGCCATAAATAAAATTATTTTTTAAAGGACTAGGAAAAAAAAAGAAAGAAAATATATCCAAAATATGACCACTTCTCACACCTCTATCCGGGCCACCACGGTGTGATGTCTGGATTCTTTCCGAAGCCTGCCCCTGGTCTCCTGACCCCTTCTTACCTATGATATCAGGGATTATTTGTGAGAAAAAATTAATAAGTGAACAAATGATCATGGAAGCAAAACAAGAACTGAAGAGGAATATTCCAAGAATCCTTCCAGTCCCCCTCCCCACGTCCTCCTCTCACCATGAAAAAATAAATAAATAAATAAAGGTGATCTGGGAGAAGAAGGAACCATAATCTTGAGAAAGAGTGGACTTTTCCCCAAAAATTAGATTAACAGTAAACAATAAATGTAGACACTGACTGAGATCTTCTATGTCCCAAGCACCATGAGAATAGCTTTCCCTGCCTCTTCTTGCTTCTTGAAACCAACCCTAGGAGGTACTCACATCTCCTTTTGTGAGTGTGCAACTTTAGTCTTTGGTAACTCTTCTGCCACCAACTGCAACACAGTTCTAGCACGACTAGCCAGTCACTTCCCCACCCCGGCCCACTGCACCCCAAGTTAAAGTCTGGGTCCTTCACAGGACAGCCCTTCCCTCACACTCTGGCCACACTCCTGGGGGGGTCCCAGGCCATCCACACTTCTGAGACTGGCTACAAATTCAGAGCTTCCCACAACCCCTCGAGTTTAGTAATTCCCCAGGAGGACTCACAGGACCCAGGAAGGTGCTCTACTTACAATCACTGTTTTATTATAAAAGAGCCAGGCCAGGCCCAGCCAAGTGAATGCTCACATAGGCAAAGGTCTGAGAAGTCCAGATGCAGAGCTTCTGTGGTCCTCCCTGTGATCCTCCCTGTGGACGCAGGCACGCCAGCCTCCTGGAACGTCAATGAGATCGCCAGCCACCAAGCTCCATCCAGCCTCAAAGTCCAGAGTTTTTCACCGGAATCTCATTACGTCAGCCTGATAGACTGACTCATTGCCCATGTGGGCAATCAATCTCCCACCTCCCTCCCTCTCTCCCTCTCCCTCCCCACCCCTACCCCTGCCAAGGTCAGACCAACCAGACCCCAACTCTCATCACATGATTGGTCTTTCTTGTGTCCTATCCTTGGGTCATCATAACTCTTAGTATAAACTCAGGTGTGATCCAAGAGGCTCATGAGTAACAAAGGCTCTCCTGTCACCTGGGAAATTCCAAAGATTTAGAGACTCCTTCTTATGAACTAAAAATGAAAGCCAGCCAAACACTTTATTATACAACAGGGTTGTTGTTGTTTAGTCACTAAGTCGTGACCAACTCTTTGCCACACTATGGACTGTAGATAGCTAGGCTCCTCTGTCCATGGGATTCTCCAGGTAAGAACACTGGAGTGGGTTGCCATTTCCTTCTCCAGGGGATCTTCCTGACCCCAATATCAAACTGGTGTCTTCTGCATTGGCAGGCGTATTCTTTACCACTGAGCTACCAGAGAGGCCCCTTGTCTACAACAGGAGTGTCACCTGAATTCTCTTTCAAGGCCCCATTCAGCTGGCAGGAAGGCACCTCAGTCCACTTCCTGGGTAAATTTCCTCCAGGAGCCATTCCTATCTGGGGAGGAGGAGGCTCCTAGGGCCCCCAGGTGACAGGAAAGGAGGGTGCATGCATCTGGGCTTTTGTCACCTCTGCTCCAGCTGCCGGATCATGTAGCCCTTGGCCTTCCAGGGGACATTGTGAGGCTTCTAAAGCAGGGACCACCTACATGCCTGCTGACACCCACAATCTCATTTCTCTCTGGGCACTTGCTGCCTCTGCTAGAATCTGGAGCACGTAGCCAAGCCCCTGTCCTCGTCCAGCCCATAGACCTTTCTCTTAAGACCCATCTGGATTCAGCCAGTGGGGAAGAGGGGTAGAGGACCCTTTTTCTCTCAGGGACCACAAATATTCATGCACTCACTTCTCCTATTATCCTTTCCCTACAGCCACGAGCATCCTTTTCTAATTCAGAAGCAAGGGGTCTGGGTTCTTACATCATTATCCCTCTCCTAGATCTGAGAGCTACAGCTGCATCAGTTCCATTCCTCACCAAGGATTGGCTTTTGAAACCCAAAGGCCTGTTTTTCATCAGACATCACAGTAGGAAGTTCCTGAAAGCCTATTTGTACCATGGAATCTCCCCCGGAGGAGCAGAAACTGCTTCTGATGCAGAGAGAGACCTAGAGGACTAGAGCCATATGAGGTGGTTCCACGCTGTCCCCAGGCTTCCCTGGTGGCTCAAATGATAAAGAACCTGCCTGCACTAAAGGAGGCCTGGGTTGCATCCCTGGGTTGGGAAGACCACCTGGAGAAAGGAATGGCTACCCATTCCCATATTCTTGCCTGGAGCATTCCATGGACAGAGGAACATGGTGGGCTGCAGTCCATGGAGTCCCAAAGAGTTGGACATGACTGAGTGACCAACACACACACACACACACACACACTCTTCCCAGGTCAGTGTGATCCACTCCAGTTTTTCTGTGAACTTATCTTTACACTGACCACTGCTAAAATGTACTTAGTCCTCTCTTTTGTTGTTGCTGCTATTCAGCTGCTAAGTTATGCCCGACTCTTTGTGACCCCATGAACTATAGCTTGCCAGGCTCCCCTGTCCTCCACTATTTCCTGGAGTTTGCTCAGATTCATGTTCATTGAGTCAGTGATGCTATCCAACCATCTCATCCTCTGCCACAGCCTTCTCCTCTCTTTCAGTTCAGTTCAGTTGTCGCTCAGTCGTGTCCAACTCCATGACCCCATGGACTGCAGCATGCCAGGCCTCCCTGTCCATCACCAACTCCTGGAGTTTACTCAGACTCATGTCCATCAAGTCAGTGATGCCATCCAACCACCTCATCCTCTGTCATCCCCTTCTCCTCCCACCTTTCCCAGCATCAGGGTCTTTTCCAATGAGTCAGCTCTTCGCATCAGGTGGTCAAAGCATTGGAGTTTCGGCTTCAGCATCAGTCCTTCCAATGAACACCCAGGACTGATCTCCTTTAGGATGGACTGGCTGGATCTCCTTGCAGTCCAAGGGACTCCCAAGAGTCTTCTCCAACACCACAGTTCAAAAGCATCAATTCTTCAGCACTCAGCTTTCTTCACAGTCCAACTCTCACATCCATACATGACCACTGGAAAAACCATAGCCTTGACTAGACGGACCTTTGTTGGCAAAGTAATGTCTCTGCTTTTAATATGCTATCTAGGCTGGTCATAACTTTCCTGCCAAGCAAACATCTCTTAATTTCATGGCTGCAGTCACCATCTGTAGTGACTTTGGAGCCCAAAAAATAAAGTCTGCCACTGTTTCCACTGTTTCCCCATCTATTTCCTCTCTTGAAAGACTAATTTTTTTAACTTTTTTATTTTGTATTGGGGTATAGCCGATTAACATACAGTGTTGGCTATTAATAGTTTTGGGGGAACAGTGAAGGGCCTGAGCCGTATAGATACAGGTATCCATTCTCCCCAAACTCCTCTCCCATCCAGACTGCCGCACAACATTGAGCAGAGTTCCCTGCGCTGTATAGCTGGTCCTTGTTCGTTATCCAGTTTAAATACAGCAGTGTGTACACGTCCATCCCAAACTCCCTAACTATGCCTCCCCCCTACCCAGCCTTCTCTTCTCCCGGCAACCATAAGCTCGTTCTTGAAACCTGGAGTCTGTTTCTGTTTGTAAAGACTAATATTTTTACACACTTTACATTTTCCAAAGTACTTTCTCCTACCTCGCCTTACCTTGTGAGGTAGCAACTAACTGGTCATCTCCAATGAGAAAATGTGCTCCGGGTCTCAAGTGGCACGTGGAAATGCGCTGAGTTGCAAAAAGCTGCCAGCCGCATCGTGCACTAGCCGAGTGATCAACTCAGTAACTTGCTGAATTGACAGATAATGTATGGAAGTCTTCATCTCCCTGTAGATTCACTAGAGTTCCGTTCCAGTCTTTTCACTGCAGTTAATCCGTTGGCCCAGCACAGCTGTATGTTGGCCCTGCTGCGGCTTCGCGTTTCTGGGTCAAGCACTTGCCCATCACGTTTTTACATATGAACGCGTGAGTTCGGCCCTGTGTATGAGTTTCCCTGTCCTCTCTGTCTGCAGACGGACGTCCTGCCCCTAGTGTGTCTCTGCTTTCGGTGGAGAAGCCAAAATCTGTTCAGACCAAGACTGAGGAATCTATTTCCCAGTTTCTGCAAAGAGTTTTTCTGTGAATTAATTTTCTGACAACTGAACTGGAGCCCGAATAACCAGCAGGACCAGGAGAACTTGAAGGCAAAATGCAATGCTGTTTGGTGCGGAGGATGGGGGATAAACTAGGAGTTTGAAATTAGCATATACAGACTGCTCTATACAAAACAGATAATCAACAAGGACCTACTATATAACATGGGGAACTCTACTCAATACTCTGTAATGACCTATATGGTAAATGAACCTGAAAAAGAATGGATGTATGTATATGCATAATTGAATCACTTTGCTATATACCTAAAATGAACATGATATTGTAAATCAACTATATTCCAAGATAAAATGAAAATTTAATTTCAGAAGAAGAAAAAAAAAGTGCTATGCTGTGGTCCTCTGATCCTGTCGCCTCTGTTGAGCTTACATGGTGTGAGCCCCTGGCTATGCATTGCGGTGCTCATTCAACCTTCATGTTCTGGCCTGTGTGGCCTCCGTAGGGGTTCTGGAACCTCCGATTCAGCCTTGGGCATCACCCCAGGCAGGCCTGCTCTGAGCCTTCCTGTATTTGCACTCCATCTCCCAGCACCACTGGACAAGCCATTGGGTGCCTAATAAAGGGCCTGCCCTGATGATGAATAATGGTGACATGATGGCGATGGTGATGGTCACAACTGGGAGAAGCTAATGGAGTTAGGCAGGGGATGTGAAACAAAATGGAGAAGGCAATGGCACCCCATTCCAGTACTCTTGCCTCGAAAATCCCATGGACAGAGGAGCCTGGTAGGCTGCAGTCCATGAGGTCACGAAGAGTCGGACACAACAGAGCGACTTCACTTTCACTTTTCACTTTCATGCACTGGAGAAGGAAATGGCAACCCACTCCAGTGTTCTTGCCTGGAGAATCCCAGGGATGGCGGAGCCTGGTGGACTGCCGTCTCTGGGGTCGCACAGAGTCGGACACGACTGAAGCGACTTAGCAGCAGCAACAGTGAAGCCAAACAGCAAGGCCTCCTGATGCTGAAATTCACACACCTGTTGACTCCTACCTAGGGTGGCATAGAAAAAATCCTCCCAGGAGACAGCCCATCTCTCTATGTCTGTAGAAGAGTATTTTGGAAAGAGTTTCCCAAAAGTGTGCTTCCAGACTCAGGGTACATGAAAGGGATGAGTATATGCCCCTTTTTAAAAAAAGCTGCTTCTAATAACGATTCATCAGAAATCTATAGGAATGAGACGGTTGTCACTATAGTGCATTTAAGATGGCCATCCTCTCTTCCTGCGCCTCCATTGAAGGGTGGAGTCTATTTCAGCTTCTCCCATTGACTCTGAGCTGGTCTTAAGAGCGGCATTGACCAATAACACAGGGGCGGAGTCACCTGGCACCCATTCCGGGTCCTTTGCTCTCGCTGCTCATCTGCTATGTCATAAGGCGGAGTCCTGGATGGTGAGGCCGTGTAGAGAGAGGACAGGGGGATGAGTGGGTATTTTGGACATTTCAGCCTCAACTGGATGCAGCCACATATATGATCCGATCTGACATTGCCTGGAGCAGAGTAGCCTGCTAAGCCCCTCTCAGCTCTTAAACCATAGAACCCGGGGAACTAGTACGTTGTTATTGTTTGAAGCCAGCCACTAAATTTTGGGGTGATGTGCTGCACAGAAATACGTCACATGACAACAGGACACTAAAAGAATCCATTGCAAACTCTGCAGAATCAGTGCCTCTAGAGGAACTCCATTAAAAAGCCCTTCCAGTCAGGCCTGGTCCATCTTAGGGACAGATGTGAAGAGCAGTGCAGTCAGAGGAACCTTGGTTCTGGTTGAACTAATTGCCCCTCGGACTCCTAGCCAGGCCCAAGCATTCCCCGGGTATGCACTCAAATATTTATGGTGGCCGGCATATGATATGGATGAATGGAGTGGGTGGAGTGTTTGCAAATCAGTTACACAGGAATGAATATTCTTCACTTCCAAAAGGACCAATGTCTTCGCCCATTTTTCTTGAAAGAGACAGCTTTCCCTGGGTATTCTGTTGTCACTTCTGCTGACGGCATGCATGCTCAGTCACGGAGTTGTGTCCAACCCTTTGCAACCCCTTGGACTGCAACCTGCCAGGCTTCTCTGTCCATGGGGTTTCCCAGGCAAGAATACTGGAGTGGGTTGCCGTTTTCTCCTCCAGGGGATCTTCCTGACCCAACGATGGAATCTGTGTCTCCTGCATTGCAAGTAGATTCTTTACTACTGAGCCACCTGGGAAGCGCAAATCCTGCTAGAGACATATCTCTACCATCAGACAAACAACAGTTCAAGGGCAACTACAAATGACAAATGACCCTGGCTTCAGGCTCAGGGAGGTAATGGGGTGGTGGTGTAGTGGTTACTGTGGTATGCTGCCCAGATGCCCTACGGGATGAACACACTGCTCGGACTGTGGATGCTGGTGGCGCTCTGCAAAGTCATTCTCTGGGAACTGTCCTCAGCTGAAAACTGCCATTTTGCCCAAGGTCACACCCCTTCCTGGGGATAGCCCATGTCCAGGGATGGTCAAAGTGGGATATAAAGTTCTGCCTCCATTCTCTTGAGACACGACAGACCTGAAAGACCATCTTACCTCCTCCTCTGGGACGGGCCGAGACCTTGGTTGTGACTGATTCACCTCACTGTTATTCAGTTTCTCCAACCAATCCTTTCTCCTTCCTGCCATTACCAGTAACGATCCAGAGTTGTTGTTATCTGTTTGTGACCCCATGGACGATAGCCCACCAGGTTCTTCTGTCTGTGGGATTTCCCAGGCAAGAATACTGGAGGGTTGCCATTACCCTCTCCAGGGGATCTTCCTGAATCAGGGATCAAACCTGCGTCTCTTGCATTGGCATGGGGATTCTTTACCACTGCGCCACATGGGGCGCCCACGTTCTTGAGACCACTCTCCAAAATAATCCTGACTACAAATCCCCCTCTCAGTTGGTTACCCAGGGAGTCCCACTGAAGACAGGTGGAGACTAGAATGAACAGAAGTGGGCAGCTTTCAATGACTTCAGCCATTCTTCCCTGTAAAAAGAGGTTCCAAATATATTTGAGAAACAAGCAGTTAGACAAGATTAAGTGAACACCTTTAAGACTTTTCAGAGTCTTTCACATTAATATACTTTTAAAGTTTCTAAGGAGATTTCCTGTTTCATGTTAAGCAAAATTAATTGATCAGTTTGGTTCAATTCATTCATTTAGTCATGTCCAAATTTTTGCAACCCCATGGACTGCAGCATGCCAGGCCTCCCTGTCCATCACCAACTCCTGGAGGCTACTCAAACTCAATGTCCATTGAGTCAGTGATGCCATCCAACCATCTCATCCTCTGTCGTCCCCTTCTCCTCCTGCCCTCAATGTTTCCCAGCATCAGGGTCTTTTCCAATACGTCAGCTCTTTGCATCAGGTGGCCAAAGTATTGGAGTTGCAGCTTCAGCATCAGTCCTTCCAATGAATTTTCAGGACTGATTTCCATTAGGATGGACTGGTTGGATCTCCTTGCAGTCCAAGGGACTCTTAAGAGTCTTCTCCAACACCACAGTTCAAGAGCATCAATTCTTTGGTGTTCAGTTTTCTCTATGGTCTACCTCTCACATTCATACATGACCACTGGAAAAACCATAGCCTTGACTAGATGGACCTTTGTTGGCAAAGTATTGTCTCTGCTTTTTAATATGCTGTCTAGGTTGGTCATAACTTTCCTTCTAAAGAGCAAGCATCTTTTAATTTCATGGCTGCAGTCACCATCTGTACTGATTTAGGAGCCCAAGAAAATAAAGTCTGTCACTGTTTCCATTGTTTCCCCATCTATTTGCCATGAAGTGATGGGACCAGATGACATGGCCTTCATTTTTCTTAATGTTGAGCTTTAAGCCAACTTTTTCCACTCTCCTCTTTCACTTTCATCAAGAGGCTCTCTAGTTCCTTTTCACTTTCTGCCATAAGGGTGGTATCATCTGCGTATCTGAGGTTACTGATATTTCTCCCAGCAATCTTGATTCCAGCTTGTGTTTCATCCGGACCGGCATTCCACATGATGTACTCTGCATATAAGTTAAATAAGCAGGTGACAATATACAGCCTTGATGTACTCCTTTCCCAATTTGGAACCAGTCTGCTGTTCCATGTCCAGTTCTAACTGTTGCTTCTTGACCTGCATACACATTTCTCAGGAGGCAGGTAAAGTGGTCTGGTATTCCCATCTCTTTAAGAATTTTCCACAGTTTGTTGTGATGTACACAGTCAAAGGCTTTGGTGTAGTCAATAAAGCAAAAGTAGATGTTTTTCTGGAACTCTCTTACTTTTTCGATGATCCAACAGGTGTTGGCAATTTGATCTCTGGTTTCTCTGCCTTTTCTAAATCCAGTTTGAACATCTGGAAGTTCATGGTTCACATATTTTTGAAGCCTGGCTTGCAGAATTTTGAGCATTACTTTGCTAGCATGTGAGATGAGTCAATTTTTCAGTAGTTGAAGTATTCTTTGGCATTGTCTTTCTTTGGGATTGGAGTGAAAACAGCTTTTCCAGTCCTGTGGCCACTGCTGACTTTTCCAAGTTTGCTGGCATATTGAGTGCAGCACTTTCACAGCATCATCTTTTAGGATTTGAAATAGCTCCACTGGAATTCCATCACCTCCACTAGCTTTGTTCATAGTGATGCTTTCTAAGACCCACTTGACTTCGCATTCCAGGATGTCTGGCTCTAGGTGAGTGATCACACCACTGTGGTTATCTGGGTCATGAAAATGTTTTTTGTATAGTTCTTCTGGGTATTCTCACCACTTAATATCTTCTGCTTCTGTTAGGTCTATACCATTTTTGTCCTTTATTACGCCCCTCTTTGCATGAACTATTCCCTTGATATCTCTAATTTTCTTGAAGAGATCTCTAGTCTTTCCCATTCTATTGTTTTCCTCTATTTCTTTGCACTGATCACTGAGGAAGGCTTTCTTATCTCTCCTTGCTATTCTTTGAAACTCTGCATTCAAATGAGTATATCTTTCCTTTTCTCCTTGGCCTTTCCCTTCTCTTCTTTTCTCAGCTATTTGTAAGGCCTCCTCAGACAACCATCTTGCCTTTTTGCATTTCTTTTTCTTGGGGATGGTCTTGATCACTGCCTCCTGTACAATGTCATGAACCTCCATCCATAGTTCTTAAGGCACTCTGTCTATCAGATCTAATTCCTTGAATCTATTTGTCACTTCCACTGTATAATCATAAGGGATTTGATTTAGGTCATACCTGAATGGTCTAGTGGTTTTCTCTACTTTCTTCAATTTAAGTCTGAATTTGGCAATAAGGAGTTCATGGTATGAGCCACTATCAGCTCCTGGTCTTATTTTTGCTGACCGTATAGAGCTTCTCCATCTTTGGCTGCAAAAAAATATAACCAACCTGATTTCAGTATTGACCATCTGGTGATGTCCACGTGTAGAGTCTTCTCTTGTGTTTGCTATGACTGGTGCATTCTCTTGGCAAAACTCTGTCAGTCTTTGCCCTGCTTCATTTTGTACTCCAAGGCCAAAAATGCCTGTTATTCCAGGTATCTCTTGACTTTCTACTTTTGCATTCTAGTCCCCTGTGATGAAAAGGACATCTTTTTGGGGTGTTAGTTCTAGAAGGTCTTGCAGGTCTTCATAGAACTGTTCAATTTCAGCTTCTTCAGCTTTACTGGTTGGAGCATAGACTTGGATTACTGTGATATTGAATGGTTTGCCTTGGAAATGAACAGAGATCATTCTGTCATTTTTGAGATTGCACCCAAGTACTGTATTTTGGACTCTTTTGTTGACTACTAGAGCTACTCCATTTCTTCTAAGGGATTCTTGCCCACAGTAGTAGATATAATGGTCATCTGAACTAAATTTGCCCAATCCAGTCCATTTTAGTTTACTGATTCCTAAAATGTCAATGTTCACTCTTGCCATCTCCTGCTTGACCAGTTCTAATTTACCTTGATTCCTGGACCTGACATTCTAGGTTCCTATGCGATATTGCTCTTTACAGCATCGGACTTTACTTCTATCACCAGTCATATCCACAACTGGGCATTGTTTTTGCTTTGGCTCTGTATCTTCATGCTTTATTTCTCCACTCTTCTCCAGTAGCATATTGGGCACCTACCAACCTGAGGAGATCATCTTTCAGTGTCCTATCTTTTTGCCTTTTCATACTGTTCATGGGGTTCTCAAGGCAGAATACTGAAGTGGTTTGCCATTCTCTTCTCCAGTGGACCACGTTTTGTCAGAACTCTCCACCATGACCTGTCTGTCTTAGGTGGCCCTACACAGCATGGCTCATAGGTTCATTGAATTAGACAAGGCTGTGGTCCATGTGATCAGTTTTATTAGTTTTCTGTGACTGTGGTTTTCATTCTGTCCACCTTCTGACAGAATAATGTTTATGGAAGCTTCCTGATGGGAGAGACTGACTGTAGGGGAAACTGGGTCTTGTTTTGATGGGCAGGGCCATGCTCAGTAAGTATTTAATCCAATTTTTTGTTGATGGTCAGGGCTGTGTTCCCTCCCTGTTGTTTGAGCAACAGCAACAATTGATTAATTAATTGATCTGCTCAATTAATTGATGAAAGAGCCTCTTTTTCATGCATATCATCACTGAACCAGGTCTTGCAAGGTTTCAAGAAAAGCAATAAACCTAGAAGTTTATGTGAAAGCTTGTAATATTTAAATGCCAACTTGTTTTTTCATTATCTCATTTGCAATCTCTGAATTCAAGTCTCTACACCAAAGACCATAAGATGTAATTATGAAATATAGCCAACCCCTTGAACTCAGTACGTGAAATCTAGAATCCGTCTGCAATGCAGGAGACTCAGGTTCTATCCCTGGGCTAGGAAGATCCCTTGGAGAAGGGAAAGGCTACCCACTCCAGTATTCTGGCCTGGAGAATTCCATGAACTGCATAGTCCATAAGGTCACAAAGAGTTGGACGTGACTGAGCCACTTTCACTTTGCTTCGCTTCCCATCCAACCTCTTGAACTCAGTAAGCACAATCTACATACTCCTACATTTCACATTATCTCCTCAAATTCTCAGATGATTGATCAGATGTGAAAAGGGATAGTAATAGGGTTGACCTTTAGGTAGGTTAGCAATTTCATTGTACATCCACTGTTATTATGGACTAATGTTTGTGTCCCTGCTGCCCTGTAGAATTTGTAAGTTGTTGCCCTAAACCCTGATGTGATGGTATTTGGAGGTGGGACCTTTGGAAAGTGACTGGGGTTAAAAAGTCATGAGGGTGAGGCCCTCATGATGGAATTAGTGCCCTTATAAGAAAAGGAAGAGACACCAGAGAGCTTGTTCTCTCTCCCCACTTGAGTTCACACACAAAGAAGAGGGTCATAGGAGTATGTAACAAGATGGTAGTCCCCTGTAAGTCAAGGAAAGAGACCTCAGAAAGAAACTCATCTTGCCAGCACCTTGATCTTGGACTCCTCAGTTTCTAAAATAATGACAAATACATTTCTATTGTTTAAACTACTCAGCCTTTGGTATTTTGTTATAGAAACCCAAGCAGACCAAGAATTGCCTGTCATTATTCTTCATAAGGATGAGGTGATTAGATATCGAATAATATCACCAACTCAATGGACATGAATCTGAGCAAACTTGGGGAGAGAGTGGAGGACAGAGGAGCGTGGTGTGCTGCAGTCCATGTGGTCACAAAGAGTCATATACATGACTTAATGACTAAACAACAACAGTTCTGCATAATTACACTGTATCATTTAAATCCTGGGTCATTTACCCTCTTTGCACACACTGGAAATTCCTGTATCAGAATCTGAGGTGGGTCATCAGGCACAGCTCCTACCTACAGGGTGAAGATACTCCAGCTACTCAGCCTCACCATCCCGCCCGCTTGCCTTGTACTGGTTATTTGAATAGAAAGTCATGCCTTCAAGTCTGAGTGGAACAGAAATGATTGTCCTTGTGAGCCTTTCCCAAGTTGCAGATTGACATGCAAAATAAATATTGCCATTGCTTTCAGCCTCTAGGTTCTGGAGTGATAGCTTACACAGGAACAGATGCCCAGAACAACAACTCCACAGACAAGAGCATAGCACACAGTGCATTGCAGGGGTGCTGCAGTGAAGGCCTGCGCCACTCCTGCTGGGCAGAGACCCCCAAAGTTCATATCGGGGACACTGGACACCGCATTCAGTGCTAGAAACTCTGCCAGGGCTGCCCCCAAGGGTCCATGCAGATCACACTTCTTGGTGTCGGCTGGTCCTGAATCAAACTTCAAGTTGGGACGTTTGATTGGTGGGGCCAGGTCTCAGGTGGCACCGAGAGGCTGGGAAAGCAAGTGTCTGGGTGCTTCCTAGAGGAGGAGCAGACTCAGGGGATGGAGATATCTCCAAACAAGGAGAGGATGCTCAAAAGAGCCCAGGGCCAGAGCGCTCCTGTGGGCACCTCACCCGGAGGCCGTGGCCAGGGACTTAATATGCCTGTGATCTGACACTGTCAAACCAGAGGACCACCACCTCGCAGAACTCTCACTCAGGGTGAAAAACACATGTGAGGGTCTGAGCACGAGCCTGGCACAAAGTCAGTGTGCTACAGGTGAGGCTGTCAGAGAGCTGGCGTTATTAGCAGACCCAGGAGACTGTAGCTGATCGAACTCTGTAATTCTCACACTCCCTGTATCAGAATAGCTGTAGGGCTTATAACTAAGCAGATTCTCAGGCTCTCCCTGGGACTGACTAAATCAGTATGAGGCCGGAGAACTAGCATTTTAACCCCTTCTCCAGATGATTCCCTGATGTAGTTAGGCCTTCTCTCCCCAGCATTCGTTCATCCATGCATCCATTTATTCAACCACCAACTCCCAACAGTAAGCTCTAGGCTGTGCGAACAGGACTAGACAGATTTCCAGAAAGTGGGGGTCTGACTGCAAGGTGGATGGTAAGCGTGGCTGGTGGAGAGAACAGGTGCTGTGGGAGGAGATGGGGGGGGTGGGCGTGCCTCCCGCCCTGTGCCTGCTTCTCACGCTTCCCCTGCAGGAAAGACCACCTCTGGCAGCCATGTCCCGGTTCATATCCAGCCACCCCTAAGGCCTGCCTCAGCTCCATGCCAAATTCTTGGGACAAGCATCTGCTGGGCTCACCTGATTGAGGTGTCCTCCTGGGGCTGCAGGAAGTCCACCCTTCTGACCCAGCACCCTGTCATGTCGGAGGAAGAAATCCGCAGATGCGCGACCCATGTAGGTCATCGAGGCCTTTACTCCAAGGTGTGCTCCAGGCACTGTTGTGGCCAGACAAGGAAGAAGGGAAGGTGAGCAGGTGGCTACTGACCAGCTGTGTGACCTCAGCCAAGTTTCCTAACCGCTCTGGTCTCAATGTCTCTTCTCTAGAATGGGATTACTAGTGAAAAAGTGAAGTCGCTCAGCCGTGTCCGACTCTTTGTGACCCAGGCCAGAATACTGGATTGGGTAGCCTTTCCCTTCTCCAGGGATCTTCCCAACCCAGGAATCATACTGAGGTCTGGTATCTAGTTTGTAGTTGTAGTTTGTAGTTTGTGTTGTGAGGATTAGACAGACTAATGGATACAGTTGACAACCATACTTGCTCACTGAGGGTCATCATTTTGTAAATTATCTCCTCCATCGCTCTGTTTAGTGATACTCTTTCCTTCGTGGCTATTATCACTGTATGACCTAATGATATACATTTGTTCCTTTGCTTGTTTGCTCTCTGCCCTCCTTGGACTGTAAAGTCAACGCAGGCAGAAGTTTATTCTGTTATCACTGAATCCTCAGCACCTAGCACGTGTCAAGCACTTGGTAAATGTTTGCTGAGCAAATTATTGAAGAGGCTGATAATGTCATAGTTAAGATAGGGCCTCAAATAACACTAAGACAAAACAGAATACAGACTTGTGGACTCAGGGCGGGGACGGGAAGGTGGGATGAATGGACAGAGTAGCGTGGAAACATATCCACGACCATATGTGAAAGAGAGAGCCAGTGGGAATTTGTTGTACGACTCAGGGAGCTCAAACTGGTGCTCCATGACTACCTAGAGGGGTGGGATAGGGTGGGAGGTGGGAGGGAGACAAAGAGGAAAAGGACATGTATACCTACGATTGATTCCTGTTGATGAATGGCAGAAACCAACACAGTATTGTAAAACAATTATCCTTCAATTAAAAAATAAATAATAATCCAGAATGCAGGGAGGCTCATGGGAGAGAAACACAAGCTACAGGGTTTCCAGGGCAAGAGAAATAAATCACGTCAACTGAGAATTCTAGGAAAGGCTTTGCAGAAGGGGCATCTTGGGGAGGTGGATCCCAAAGGGGACAGAGGGTCCCAGGGGATGAAGATGTGCTAGGAGGTCTGACTGGAAGGGGAATTAATAACAGCAAAATCAAGGGAAGGAAAGCCAGAGAAGGCTTAGGAAATGGCCAGGGGTGTCCTTGGGCTGGTCCTCAGGGGCTGGGTGAGGCTGAGGTCACAGAGGCCAGTTGCCACAGTGGGTGGAGATCTGACACAAGAGTCCAGTCGTGTGCTCCGAAGGGTAGAGATGTCCTCTGGGTCCCAGTGCAGGCGCTGTCTGGACCCGACCCTTCCTGTGTGCGCCTGCGAGTTCAGAATAACGATCCATGGTGCCACGGCCACGGCTGAAAAGATCCCAGTAGCTTTTAGTCTTTTCCACTTTTAAGAATGTAAAAAGAGCAGAAGTTGGGTTTTCAGTTCTGATTTCTAAACCACAGAATACATCCCACCTTTAAAGCAATGAAATTGTGAGTTGCTCAGTCGTGTTAGGCTCTTACGACCCCATGGACCGTAGCCCGTCAGGCTCCTCTGTCCATGGGATTCTCCAGGCCAGAATACTGGAGTGGGTTGCCATTCCTTTCTCGAGGGGATCTTCTTAACCCAGGGATCAAACCCACGTCTCCCACATTGCAGGCAGATTCTTTACCGCCTGAGCCACCGAACCTGCCTGTAGAGCAAAGAGGCTCCCCCCAAATTATTCAGCACTGGAACCGAAAAGCACACTTCCAAAATGCCCAGTATGGTTGTTCACCCACACAGAGAGTTTCAAGTTCTACTTGACCAGTCGGAGGAAACTGCCTCCTCAAAGGAACGTGTGAGGGACAGAGTGGGAATGACTCACATGTGTGTTTTCTCCTACGTCTGAGGGGGAAAACTCAAATCTGTCACTTCTGAGCATATTCACCCAAAGGGACTCTGCATTGTCTGTTTAGAAGGCAATACCAGTACCAGCTTCCTTGCCAACGAACTGATATTCTGACGAGTAGGGTACAAAAAGTATGCCCTTTCCATCAGTGTGTTTAATACCACAGATGCAGTGAAAGTTAAAACAATTACCTACGAATGACTGTGTATGTTTGTCATCTAATTAGGTAATCTGCCCAGGTGTTTAGCACCAAGGCCTCTATGCTTTAATTGGAAAAAGTCAAGGACAGAAACTAATTAGCAGCATTAAACCAAACCAGAAGTCTAATGACATTAACCACCAATCACCATTGCAATTGGGAGTCTTTATTGTAAAACATTTTCAAAGTGGGGGAAGGGGGAAAGAGAATGTATTTTTGAACTTTAGAATATTGACTTCTAACCACCAGTTCCTGTTGACTTTGATCCACTCACTCAAAGAAACGGAAAGAATCATGATTACGGAAAAGGCAGTATGGAATAAGTGAATGAGTACCCCTTCCATACTTTTTTTTTTTGGCAAGAAAAAATTAAATACTATTTTAAACTCAATAGCCCCCAGTTCTGTTTATTCATCCTTACCTCCTTCCTGGAGTCCCCTCCAAATAATAGATGATTATCTACCTTCACCTGGAACTTTCAGAGGGCACAAAGAATTTTATGACCTTAACCTCTAAAATTTCCCTTTCGTTCTAGTTTCTATTTCAAATCGAGAGAGGAAAATAACCAAATTCCATCAGAAGAATCCCTAATTTCAAAGTGGCTAATGGATTATTGGGTTTGTAGAAAGAACCACCGGGTTGCTATTATTATGGCCTTTTTCTGTTCATATCTTTGGCTCTTTTCCAGAATGTTTCATTTCTTGTAATGTTTTTTAAGAGAACTGGCAGTTTGAAAACACAGGTAGGGTCAGAGGAGAGTTTTGTTTGGGGTTTTGTTTTATTAGCTAATATAAAATGACATTAGTACTCTGATATCTTAAGTGATTAATTAGATCAAAAGCAAAATGAAAAGGCCCAATCTGAGACGAGGCTGAAGACAAATGAAGCCTGCTCCAAGGATTAGGAAAGTCAAACAGGACCCTACTGTGTTGGAAGGAGTGCATTCTCCTGTTGCTCCTCTGCCCCGCTCTGACCTGGGTTTCGTGACTCTTGCCAGCCAAATCCCTCCCAGTGAGCGCTGACTAACTCAGACTTGGGCCCCGCCAGGAAAAGGAACTTGGACCGTCATTCTGAGACCCACTTCTCCTCTGATTCTCTGTTCCCCATTCCCCACCATCTCTACCCCCACTCCCCCAAACTCCTCCCCAAACTCCCCCTAAATAGAACAAAAGTTAAAGAAGAAGAAGAAAAAAAACTAACTTTTCAATGAATAAAATCTAGGGATGTACATAATTCAGTATCTACCTTTTGGAGGAAAAAAAAAATTTTTTTTTTAAGTTTTCAAGTGCTTTCGCTCTAGAATGAAAATTGACTCTGCTTCGTGAAAACATCCCTGTGTCCCAAGCACTGGCCCTCTAGAGGCTGCGGCTTAGAAACCAGGGTATAAATAAAAGCTGTGTATAAGGTAGTGCTGCGGCCGAGCAGTTGCCTTGGGAGGTGCTGCTGCTTTGGTTTGGGGTTTTTATGTTATTGTTGTTGTTGTTTTGTTTTGTTTTCATTCTCTCTTTGTTTGACACATGCCAGGTTTTTCCAAGCTAGCTACCAAACACAGCTCACGCTGAAGGGTTAAAATAATGGGGTCATTATTGGACTATTCCCGAGAAACAGCCAGAAGAGACGCACAGCCGACTGGCTGCAGCTGCTAGGCGGCCCAATTGCCATCCACAAGGGGACTGGCTTATTTCTATATCACCATCTCCCACCTTGACGAAAAAGAAAAAAAACACACCCATTTCATTTGGACTGTGTACTAAGAATAATTGCCACCAATATTGATTGGCCCTTGGGGACCCAGCTGAATTTAAAAATTGCAGACTGTGAAATCCCAGCTGATATAGCCTCGTGGAGCTTGCTGCTTATTTATGACATGTTCCTATGTTTAAACTTACCCACAAAAACTGTGAAATTAATATCCTCACGTTGAGTACAATATGGTGACACACCCAGCTGATATGAGCAGCTATTTTTGTTCCTATTGTTTTCATGCTGGCTTCTGTCTGTAAACACAGCAGATCTTTCTGATGATGAAGCATAAGTCCATTTGTTTCCTGGAGTCTCCTTTTCCGACCATTTTCAGGGGTTGGGCCAACACGTGAAGTTTTTCAGTTTCTTTGGCTGCACGTTTCGCTGTAATGAGTCAACGCAGCAGGGTCTCCCGGTGGCCTCTGGCCTGGGGTGAACTGACTGCGCTGGCCCCATTCAGCTTCTCCTTGGCTATGCCTGCCTCTAGCACAGGCAGCTTGAAGCTAGACATTCCTGTTAAAAGCAGGGGGGAAGATGTGTTAGTTTGCCTAAATCCACGTAATGAAGGATGACTACGTAGACTTGCACGTACATGGATTGCAAGCTTCAAATATGTCAAGGATGGAAATTTCAAATGTTTCTGAAATGAGTCACAACTATAAATGAAAAGTTAATCCTACGTATCCTTCCTTCTTACGTCATGAAGATGTACACTTTCAACCAAGCAAAACATATAAACAACTCTGATGGTGAAATTTTCAGGGCGCCACGGATTGTTACTTCGACATAAATAAAAGCAGCAGAGAACGCGGGCACTCTGTTTTTCTCTGTCTAGAAGCTCTTTGTGTCGTGTGTTATTATCGGAGTCACTGCAAAATTTCATTTTTCTTCGTCGCCATTCCAGTCTCCTTCCTTCCTCATGTAATATACAAATAAAACAAGAAATTTTAAAGAATGTGGGCAATACCATTTTTTTCTAAAAATACATGTAGAAAAAAGAACTGGAAAGAGGTACCCTAAAATTCACAAAGTTCCTCCCTGTCTGGTGTGATTATTATTGTCTTCTTTTTGCTTATCTCTATGTCCTCAATTACCCACAATATATATGCATCAATATTATACTAAGCAAAGAATTATTTTAAAATATATAACTGCTACAAATAGCATGACTTCTACAGTTAGTGTGCAAATTATATAAAGTTTCTCTTCTAAGCTACTTAATGTGAAAACTATATTCATCAACCAAAAAAAACCCCAAACTGGTATCAAACTTCCTACTTAAATATTATGTTTAAAAAATTCACCTGTAAGTTAATTTTTTTCAAATTCATGCTGATATAACCTGAGTTATAAAAATTAAAATGTGGGTAATTAAAATGTAAGTGTTCTTTCTTCTTCTTGTTTACTTTTTTGGTTGGCTGGTTAATTGCTTTTGTTTGATCTTTGGTGGTAGTTTTCCTGTTTTCCATTTTTATGGAGTATTCTACTTTCATCCTGAAGTTTCCATCAAAGAGTACAAGTTTCACATATTTAAGTCCATAACTGATGAGTAGAAAAGCCTGTAGAATGTGAAAAATACAAATGCAATACACACATCAATTTAATTCACAATCCCAAATTTTGAAACTAGTTTTTAGAATTGCAAATCAGTTGATCCAACAGAAATACTCTGGCACACCAAACAAGAGCAGACAGGGGGTCTACGCCTGTTTGCACCTGCAACAAAGCCACAAACTAACATAAACAGCAAATTAATTTCTTTTCAGATAGGCCTACTCATGTTCACTGAAAACAGAGCACAAGAAACAAAGATAAAGTATATTCCTAATTACATGGGGAAATTGTCACCTCCAGGGGTACTTTAGAATCCATGTCTTTGCAATTACTTTCAAGCTGAGTTCACAGTGCTGGCATTACTTGTACAAAATACTTCGATCAAAGTTATCCCATTGTCTGGCTCACTCCAGGCCCACCCCAGGACCTGTGACACATACAGAGAAGGATCTAGAAATTCATTACAATAGGCCACCGAGTCCCTGCTGCCAGCCACTGCCCTGAGTCAGGAGAAAGAGAGGAAGTTCTATTTCTAACACCAGCTGTGACCTCTCTTAAGCCGCACTTGTTATTGTGTGGGCTTGTGGTTGTGGCGCAGCTGGGGAGGATAGTGGGAGGATGGAGGGAAGGGATAGTTGGGGAGTTTGGATGGGCATGTGCACACTGCTGTATTTAAAAATGAATAACCAACAAGGACCTACTTTATCGCAGAGGGAACCCTGCTCGATGTTATGTGGCAACCTGAATGGGAGGAAAGTTTGGGAGAGAATGGATACATGTATATGTATGGCTGAGGCCCTTAGCTGTTCACCTGAAACTCACATTATTTGTTAATTGGCTATACTGCTGCTAAGTCACTTCAGTCGTGTCCAACTCTGTGCGACCCCATAGACGGCAGCCCACCAGGCTCCCCCGTCCCTGGGATTCTCCAGGCAAGAACACTGGAGTGGGTTGCCATTTCCTTCTCGAATGCATGAAAGTGAAAAGTGAAAGTGAAGTCGCTCAGTCGTGTCCGACTCTTTGCGACCTCATGGACTGCAGCCTTCCAGGCTCCTCCGTCCATGGGATTTTCCAGGCAAGAGTACTGGAGTGGGTTGCTATTTCCTTCTCCAGAGGACCTTCCTGACCCAGGGATGGAACCTGGGTCTCCTGCATTGTAGACAGACGCTTTACCATCTGAGCCACAAGGGGAGTCCTATTATTATTATGACATTATTATTATTATGATTATAGTTCCACCTCACATCATCAGCCTTAGATGCTGGAGGGTGGGGAAAGTGAAAGTGTTAGTCGCTCAGTCGTGTCCAACTCTGTGAGACCCCATGGACTGTAGCCTGCCAGGTTCCTCTATCCATGGGATTCTCCAGGCAAGAATACTGGAGTGGGCTGTCATTTCCTTCTCCAAGGGATCTTCCCGACCCAGGGATTGAACCCGGGTCTCCTGGATTGCAGGCAGATTCTTTACCATCTGAGCCACCAGGGACTACAGGAGGTTGGGGACCCCTGGTCTCAATGACCCTTAGGGTAAGAGAGCATCACTTTATCCTTTTGACCATGGACGCAGTAGTCAAATGTTAGATAAGCAGTTGATTAAACAAATGACATTAATTTTGATTAAAAAAGTGTGGAAGGGGTTTCCCTGGTGGCTCAGTGGTAAGGAATCCGCCTGCCAATGCAGGAGATGCGGGTTCAATCCCTCGTCTAGGAAGATCTCAAATGCTGTGGAGCAACCAAGCCCGAGTGCTGCAATTACTGAAGCCCGCGCAGAAACAAAGACCCAGCACAATCAAAATTAAATAAATAAATATCTTTAAAAACGTGGAAGGGTCATGGCTTGACTCTGAGCACAGGTAGAGGGATGTTGTGCCCTGTGTTCTGGGAAGTGGTGGGGCGGGCCCCTGGGCCACTTGCTCCCTTGAAAACAGCACTCAGGAAACGGCAAATGATACATTGTATAGAGTTTGCCTGCAAATAAATCAGGAGATTCTCCCACAGATACTAGATGGACAAAGGAACGATTGGCAATTTTTTTCCAGTGGGTGATGACTGATACAGTCACAATGCAATGTGTAACTAGAGGTATTCTAAGACGTGGGTGTTTTGTATTTTGCTTTTTTTTTTTTTTTTTTACAGGAAAGACTTTTTAGGAGAATTTAGCTCAGAAAATTCTTTTCTGACTGCAGAAGACAGGTTCAGGAGAACCCTGTCCAGCCATCACCCGTGGGGATAACACAACAATGTCGTGAACAGCCACTGCCTCCCGGGTTCCACTGGCCAAGGCCTGCGAAGCAAGCTGTGGGTTGATGGAGAAAGGAAATAGTGATTCTGCAGAGAAAGCCACCTCCTCCAGCCATGGCCTGCTCTGGGCCCACTGCTCACAGCTAAAATACAGGACACCCAGTCCAATTTGATGGGTATATGTTACATTTCAAATAAATATGTATTATTTATTATGCATATGGCCTGCTCTGGGGCCACTGTTCACAGATACAATACAGGACATCTAGCCCAATTTGATGCATATATGCTACATTTCAAATAAATATATATTATATATTATGAAATATTATATATAATATATTTCAGATAAATGGCGAAATTTTTTTAGTATGAATATTTCCCAAATATGGCATGGGATGTACTAAAATACATATATATACTGTAACTTAGGACAAAGATGTACTAACGCATGTATTAAATTATATATACATATATTATAAAAAGTTAGTATATGATGCCAAAAATTTATTACAGATCTGAAATTCAACCTCAAATTCAATTCAGAAATGCAGGGCATCTTGTTTTTTTATTTGCTAAATCTAGCAACCCTTCCACACAGTGACCCACGTAGTGACTTTAGAGGAGGGCCACAGAGGGTTTTCCCAGCCCCTCCCAGACACGTGCCCACCTTCACCTCCCTCCCCTCTCTGCTCAGAGGCCCGGCTGGTGGGACAGCCCTTCCCTGACCATCCCATATGTCACTGCACCCTTCATTCCCACACTCCCACCTTCTTACCCTGCCTTATTGTCTTCCATAGCTTATCTTCTATGACATGAAAGTGAAAGTGAAAGTCACTCAGTCATGTCCCACTGTTTGTGACCCCATGGACTGCAGCACACCAGGCCTCCCTGTCCATCACCAACTCCTGGAGCTTACTCAAACTCATGTCCATCAAATCAGTGATGCCATCCAAACATCTCATCCTCTGTCGTCCCCCTCTCCTTCTGCCTTCAATCTTTCCCAGCATCAGGGTCTTTTCCAATGAATCAGTTCTTCACGTCAAGTGGCCAGAGTATTGGAGTTTCAGCTTCAATATCAGTCCTTCCAATGAACACCCAGGACTGATCTCCTTTAGGATGGACTGGTTGGATCTCCTTGCAGTCCAAGGGACTCTCAAGAGTCTTCTCCAACACCACAGTTCAAAAGCATCAGTTCTTCTGCACTCAGCTTTCTTTATAGTCCAACTCTCACATCCATACCTGACCACTGGAAAAACCATAGCCTTGACTAGACGGACCTTTGTTGGCAAAGTAATGTCTCTGCTTTTTAATATGATGTCTATGCTGCTGCTGCTACTAAGTCGCTTCAGTCGTGTCCAACTCTGTGCGACTCCACAGGCGGCAGCCCACCAGGCTCCACTGTCCCTGGGATTCTCCAGGCAAGAACACTGGAGTGGGTTGCCATTGCCTTCTCCAATGCATGAAAGTGAAAAGTGAAAGTGAAGTCGCTCAGTCGTGTCCGACTCTTAGCGACCCCATGGACTACAGCCTATGAGGCTCCTCCGTCCATGGATTTTCCAGGCAAGAGTACTGGAGTGGGGTGCCATTGCCATTGCCATACATGTCTCTATGTCCACGGAACTCTCCAGGCCAGAATTCTGGAGTGGGTAGCCGTTCCTTTCTCCAGGGGAATCTTTCAACCCAGGGATCGAACCTAGGTCTCCCTCGTTGCAGGTGGATTCTTTACCAACTGAGCCACCGTATATATAAGTAAATATAAGTAAAGTTTATTTTCTACCTCCCATGATCAGCTCCATGAGGCCAAGGTCATGTCATCTTTACTCTCAGCCGTTCAGCCGCATCACAGACCTCACTAAGGATTTATGGAATTGCATGAACGGGAGAGATGAAAACAGAGACTAAACTAAGGTAAATGTTTCCAGGCACCTCAGCTCCCTGATAGATGTGTGTCCTAGCCAGCCCTCCTCTAACATTTGTGGGGGCCCAGCTTACCTGCTCCAGTGTTCTTGCCTGGAGAATCCCAGGGACAGGGGGAGCCTGGTGGGCTGCCGTCTATGGGGTCACACAGAGTCGGACACGCCTGACGTGACTTAGCAGCAGCAGCAACAGCTTACCTGGGGAACCCGACATGTCAGACACTGTTTCCCTGGGTCCAAGGTGGGCCAGAGGTTCTGCCTTCCTCACCGGCTTCCAGGTGCTGCTGATATAAAAAAGGGTGTCATTTAAGGGCATGTGGCTGGAGGTACCGGAAGATTCTGCAGTTCTGTTACATTTTAGGAACCTGCAATAGAAAAACATCTAAGTTCCTTGAGAAAGAATATTTCTCAAAAAAGTAGGAATCCAATCTTCCTGCATACAGTAGACCCCAATTTTATAAAAGAAAACATTTGCTTGCATTAGATTCCCTTATTTCTGAAGGAAAAAAACAAATACAGAACTAATAAACGCCACCTCTCCAAGGTGAATGGGGGAAAAGATGCCACTGTCACTGGGGAGGCTTTTTTTTAAATTTATTTTTTATTAATTTTTATTGGAGCTTAGTTGCTTTACAACACTTAATTTTTACTATACAGCAAAGTGAATCAGCTATATGTTTACATATATCCCCTCTTTTTTTGGATTTCCTTCATGTTTAGGTCACCACAGAGCACTGAGTAGAATTCTCTGATCTATAAAGCAGGCTCTCACTGGTCATCTATTTTATACATTGTATCAATAGTGTATATATGTGAATCCCAATGTCCCAGATCATCCCACGCACACCCTGGGATAATGTCTTCTATTCCGTCAGCATCTCAAGAGAAGTTTTACCTGGTGCCCAGAGCAGGGGCACAGGCCCTGCCTTGAATTCCGAACGCCTGGAGAACCACACTGAGCACACGTAACAAGGCCCTCATGAGAGAAGAGGACTTGCCTCTCTCACTCCCATCAGCTCTCAGTCTCCCTGGAAAGTAAGCAAAAGCTTACTTTAAAAAAAAAAAAAACCAGGTGATTTCCACAGAGGAAACCTTCTAAAAGACTGAATTTTGATTCTGTGCGTGCCTGCGGGGATGTTCCTACTATATCCACCCCCGATGTGTTTCACTTGCCATGAATTAGGAAAGGGGCTAAAAATGGCTACCTGGGAAGTATTTTCATTATCAGCCTTCTATCCACGAGCACCTTTTAAAAAAACCCACATGTCGTCTCAGCTGTGATCATTTAAACAGAAATCGTGTTTACGTTTCCCAAACAAGTCAGTATAGAATACAATTTCACCCATACCAATCATTTTCCTTCTTTCATCTGTGTGGAAGAGAAAAATAAATCATCCATTGAAACACAGATACATACAAATGCCTTGTATAATAAAAAACCAAAATAGATCCAACCTGGCCTGTGATTAGAAATAACAGGCATTTGAAATTCAATGACGATATAACTCTTTGGAAACATCACCAGTTTAGGTATATTCAATGATTCATTCTGTTTTGTTGTAAACACTATTAACTGCTTAATATCATTCGGACCAGGAAACCCTTAGTGAAAATTACAAAAGTGTATCATCTGGGAGACCTGTATCTAGCCTTGCTTCTGTGGTTTGGCTTCAGGAAAGAGTTCTCTATCTCTGGATCTCAATTTCCTTGCTTGGAAAAATGAAAGAATTGAACCAGATTACCTAGCAGTAACTCTATCATTTCATACTGCCTGGAAAATGAGGTGAGGGCATCCCAAGCCATCCTTCCTTGAGAAACAGCGCCACCTCCAGGTCACAATCACCATAGCGGAGAGCTGCTGGGGGGTTGCTCCTCCCGGAGACAGGAGTTGTTCACCAGACCTGCAGAAACCCACCCCACGGTGTCCTTGGGGACGTGATCACACATTTGCAAGTCTGCCAGCTGGGTTAAGATCAATGTGTGTGGACATGGAGCCAAGCTGAGCTAACTGGGCCACAGGGGACAGACGCATGACCTTGGTCTAATTATCACAGCCCCCAGCTCACAAAGTTCACCCACGGAACAATTCCTGGAAAAGAATGCAAGCCAGGAACACACGGGATTAACTAAAGCCCATAAAATAATGATAATGGACACATCTTTTCTGTACGTGATTCCACTTTAGACAGTTTCCACCTGCTCTTATTTTAGCAAGACGTCACGGGGAGAGAGCACTTGTGAACTTTTATCAAGAAAAATTGTGTGGCGGACTCCTAAGCAAACACCATTCTTTTCCCGCTCAGCAGAATATTTATCAAGCCACCACTTAATGCCAGCCCAGTGCTAAGGGCTCTCATAGAATTATTTTTATTGAATTTCCACCACAGCCCTTGTGTGGTGGGAATTAAGATCCCTGTGTTTCAGCACAAGGAAATCGAGACTCAGAGAGTCAGAGAAATGACAATTCTAGCCTTCGAGCTTGAAGGTGCAGACACTCGTGTTCACATAGTGCTCCAGAGTAAGGACGGAGCACAACCAACCAAGGACGTGACGGCAAACACCCCTTTTCAAGGCTTATCTGTCAGCACAGCGCTGTCCTGCTAAATGTAATCAGCAGTTTGGAAGCAAAGGCAGTTCAAGAACTCAATTTCTTTCTTTAAAGTGTGATCTGCACTCAGAAAACAGCCCTATCTTGGCCAGTCATACTCGGCCCCAGCTCCCTAAGCTGCATGAATGAGGCTCAGTGTAAGGTGTGATATGGTGATTCAAAACGATGACTCCTCTTAGAAATGGAGGACAGAATATTTATAGCAGTCCCTTTGAACCTTCCTACACTGCTGATGGGAATGCAAATTGGTGCAGCCACTATGGAGGACGGAGTGGAAGCTCCTTAAAAAACTAAAAATAGAACTACCATATAATCCAGCAACCCCACTCCTGGACATATATCCAGCTAAAAACATGGTTTGAGAGGATACATGCAACCCCCGCAGTGTTCATATAGGTACTGCTCACAATACCCAAAACGTGGAAGTGATCTAAACGGCCATCGACAGATGAGTGAATAAAGAAGATGTTGTATGTATACATAAAGAAATATTACTCAGCCGTTAAAAAGAATGAAATGATGTCATTTGCAGCAACATGGATGGACCTAGAATTATCATGCTAAATGACATAAGCCAGACAGAGAAAGACTAATAGCATATGATAGCACTCATATGGGAATCTCAAAAAACAAATAATACAAAGGAACTTGTATACAAAACAGAAGCAATCTCACAGACCTGGAAAAAGAACTTACGGTTAACTTGTGGGACAAGGGTAGTTGGAGGGATAAATTGCGAGTTTGAGATAGACATGGACACACTGCTATATCTGAAATAAATAACCAACAGGGACCTACTGTATAGCACAGGGAAGTCTGCTCAGTACTCTGTAACAACCTAAATGGGAAAAGAATTTTAAAAAGAATAGATATGTGTGTGTATAGAACTGAATCACTTTTCTGTACTTGTACACCTGAAACTAACACAACATTGTTAATCAACCATACTCCAATATAAAACAAAGATTTTTTAAAGATTGTCCCTTTGATATTATCCCATCATTCCCTTGGAGAAGGCAATGGCACCCCACTCCAGTACTCTTGCCTGGAAAATCCCATGGACGGAGGAGCTTGGTAGGCTGCAGTCCATGGGGTCACTAGGAGTCGGACACGACTGAGCGACTTCACTTTCACTTTTCACTTTCATGCATTGGAGAAGGCAATGGCAACCCACTCCAGTGTTCTTGCCTGGAGAATCCCAGGGACGGGGGAGCCTGGTGGGTTGCTGTCTATGGGGTTTCACAGGGTCGGACACGACTGAAGTGATTTAGCAGCAGCAGCAGCAGCAGCAGAATTCCCTAAATTTTCTTGATGGGGAAAGGGGCAGAGCACCCCCAAGACTGTGGAAAAGCATCGTGGCTAGAAATACCATGTTCCCTTGCATCCCTGAGGTGAGAGGTCCAGAACCCTGACCCAGGGCGAGGTGCTCCAGACTGCATATCTCAAGCTTTCCTGTATTCACACCCGCTGAGATGACTCCAGTTGGAAAGATTGGGTTTTCCAGTCTATCTCTCTGACTACGCTTTACAGAATACTGGGCAATAAATACAAAGTAACTAAATATTTCCTGACTAATATTAGCAAAATATTCATTTTTTTCGAACTCTGACGTTGCAGAAGATTCTTGAGAGTCCCTTGGACTCCAAGGAGATCAAACCAGTCAATCCTAAAGGAAATCAACCTTGAATATTCACTGGAAGGGTTGATGCTGAAGCTAAAGCTGAAGCTGCAATACTTTGGCCACCTGATGCGAAGAGTTGACTCATTAGGAAAGATCCTGATGCTGGGAAAGATAGAAGGCAGAAGGAGAAGGGGATGACAGAGGATGAGATGGTTGGATGGCATCACTGACTCAGTGGACATGAGCTTCAGCAAGCTCCAGGAGATGGTGAAGGCCAGAGAAGACTGGCATGCTGCAGTCCACGGGATGGCAAAGTGTTGGACTCAACTGAGCAACTGAACAACAACGACAAATATTAGTAACAAAAAAAAAGTATGATCTATGTGCAGAAAATGGAAATTATGCAAGTTGGGGTGACTTGGCATCTTTGAAGCGGCAATGAAGTTACCTTAGGACAGAGCCCAAGGAAGGAGCCTGGCTGAGGGGGTGAGGGAAGTACTGGTGAACTCTGGATCATGGGTAGAAGTGGGAACACGTTCAGAAGGAACAAATCAGCAGCGTGGAGTTGACCTTTGGGAAAGGAGAAGTTAAAATATGGCAGCTGAACCACAGGCAGAGGCCAGAAAAAGAAAAATGGCATAAGCAAAAAACTTCTCAGTTTTAAGCATCTCTTCTTATACTTGGAGGAAATTACGTTGTTCAAGGGTTGTGTGATCACCAAGTTACAGCTAATAAGAAATTGAGAACCAAATGCTTGATGGTTGTTGCTGTTGTTGTTCGGTTGCTCAGTTGTGTCTGACTCTTTGCAGCTCCATGGACTGCAGCATGCCAGGCTTCCTTGTCCTTCACCATCTCCCAGAGTTTGTTCAAACTCATGTCTACTGAGTCAATGATGCCATCCAACCATCTCATCCTCTGTCGTCCCCTTCTCCTCCCGCCTTCAATCTTTTCCAGCATGAGGGTCTTTTCCACCTCTTTGCATCAGGTGGCTTAACAGTTGGTATACAGTTTTTTGTGGTTTTTTTTTTTTGCATGCAATTAGAATGTGTCAGTTCCATGGTGTCTCGGAGGTTAGGGCTGAGAAGGAGGAAACAGAAGGAAGCCAGGGTGGCAGACAGCTAATGGTCATGCCAAAGAGGCAACGACCGAGGATGAACTAGAACAGAAAAGCAGAACTGTGTACAAGACATCTGTCTCTGAGAGAGTATTGTGCTGAGGGCCCCAGCAGCAGCAGCTGTGTCTGAGCTAACCCTGCTTGGAACCAGGTAAGATCTTTCTCAAGCCCCAGTGATGATGATGGTAGATTAGCAATCTGTTGTCGTCTGTCAATATCATCCAAGAGTCTAACCTTACTAGCTTCCTCTTTTCCTTCTTTCCGCTCTTTGACCCACGACCCAAGCTTTCCTTCTACAATTTCTATTCTGCAGGAGGCTAGGACAACAGAGAGTGAATATCAGTTATCACTGTTTGTAAAATAAGGGTTAATAAGCTAGGACAGAGAGTACCGACAGTTGTTTCTGCAGCATCCAGAGCATGGTCGTCAGGGCGTTGTTTTCTGAGACGGCTTTATTTTGTTTGTGGTGGCATCTGGAGGACTGATGTAAGTCCCAGAGAGGTGGAATGTTAGAAATTAAGAGTATGTATCCCCTTTGATGGCTGCAAGTAGCGTGCACAGAAGTGAGTGCTAAATGCATGTTATAATGAAGCCTGCATTCAGGCACAGCTGTTCCCATAGACAGGTCCCTGTGTTTTTGAAAACAGATCCATTCATTCAGCTAACGCATTTAGCTGAACACCTTCTATGTGCTATGTGCTGGGCGTAGGGGGATGACAGCAACAGACCCAGGTCTCAGGTGACTCTAATGGGATGTAAGCAGATGAGGCATTTGGTTGGATCTAGAGGAGATGAGCGGAGAAGGCAATGGCAACCCATTCCAGTGTTCTTGCTTGGAGAATCCCAGGGACGGGGGAGCCTTGTAGGCTGCCATCTATGGGGTCGCACAGAGTCAAACACGACTGAAGCGACTTAGCAGCAGCAGCAGCAGCAGAGGAGATGAGAGCTTATGCAGGGAAATAAGCGATACCTTCCTAAGGGGTAAGGTCAGTGGTTGGAGCGGGGCTTTACCTGGGCAGAGAGTCCAGGACATGTAAAAAGATGAGGACCATTATCTATGAGGAGCAGCTGGTAACTGACCAAGAGGTTTTAGCCCTTTGTGACCCGTCGTATTTTCAGTTCCATAAACCAGCCAGGCTTCAGGTCCCGCCAGCCCGAAGGTCCCCTTGTGCCAGTTTGGTAAAGACATCTCCTCTGGACTAGGACAACCAAAGAATGGGCATCGTCTCGGGGACTGAGTAAACCCACGTCCCCATACGTGGAATCGAGCCCTGCATGCCATTCCCGAGTCTGCTCTGAGGGAGCTGCTGCCTTAGACATTTGCCCAAGGTGAAAGGCTTCCCCACACCACACCCCCTCTGCCTCCCCTCCCAAGCCTCGCCTTAGAGATGACTGGTAAACCTGCCCAGCCCCTCACAGCTGGAAGTTGCTCCCATTTTTCCAGGCTCATGTCACCCTGTATTTCTCCCTAATTCGCCTCATCACGATTACAGCACGTGTGTGTGTGTGATTGTCCTCCCCATGAGCGCATAAGCTCCCAGAAAGAAGGATGTGTGTCCGTCACGCTCATTGCCATAACTCCTGCATGTGGGCTGCACTCAGTAAATGCTTCCTGAATCTGTGGGTGGTGGAACGGAAGGGAGGCCCAAGTCAGGACTCATTAGAAGCTTCCTTATCCTTCTAAGCAGAATAGCTTGACCACACTCCTCACTCCATGAAGACTGGACATGCCAGGCGGTCCTATTCAAAATGCTGAGTCTACGCATCAGACAGGATCATGGAGACTGAGCCTGGACAGGTTCTGGGCTCTCACCCTCTGTTTTCTTATTTGCTCTCTGAACAGCAGAAGACAACTCTCACTTTGCAGAAATAATCTACAATAGCCAAGTGACCACGGAACACAGGCTGCCAACCGTTTCCATTTCATGGTGTCTGGCCACTACTCGCTTATTTTAAAATTATTAATTGGACACCTACCGTGTGCTACCAATCTAGGGGCTGATCTTTCCATTCTCTTGGTAGCTTTCAGGAACACAATTTGCTTGGGTTGCCCTCTGTTTTGTAGCGATGGAAGAGATGGAGACTTTCACCCTCTAACTGTGATGCACCTGACTTAGTCTCCAGACTTGCTGTCTCATTCATAGAACTTTCCACGAGAAGGAGGGTGAGGTCAGTAGAATGAATCTGACTTACAAGGAATGTGTGTTGAATAACCACAAACCAAGGCCAAACAGTGATTTCCTGCATAGTAAAAAGTACTTGCTTGAGGACTATTTCTAGGAGCACTAACTAGGTTAAAGATTTGCAGTTTCATAAAGGAAGTACTAGAAGAAGATTTTTTGTGATTGCAAACTGATCTTCAATGGGACACCCCGAACGGCCACATCTTCTGTAAGGGGTTGGTGCATAGTCTTTCCCCCCAACTTCCTCCCGAGACTGCCCAGGCAACCCAGCCTTCCCCAGGGCCTCCCCACCCCTTCCTCCACACCTGGCACAATAGGAAAACCCCCCACCCCCAGTTGCTGAATATTTTAATAGCACCCCTACTTATTTTGGGGGCTCCAAAATCACTGCAGATGGTGACTGCAGCCATGAAATTAAAAGATGCTTACTCTTTGGAAGAAAAGTTATGACCAACCTAAACAGCATATTAAAAAGCAGAGACTTTACTTTGTCAACAAAGGTCCATCTAGTCAAGGCTATGGTTTTTCCTGTGGTCATGTATGGATGTGAGAGTTGGACTGTGAAGAAAGCTGAGCGCCGAAGAATTGATGCTTTTGAACTGTGGTGTTGGAGAAGACTCTTGAGAGTCCCTTGGATGGCAAGGAGATCCAATCAGTCCATCCTAAAGGAAATCAGTCCTGGGTGTTCATTGAAAGGACTGATGTTGAAGCTGAAACTCCAATATTTTGGCCACCTGATGTGAAGAGCTGACTCATTTCAAGACCCTGATGCTGGGAGGGATTGGGGGGGAGGAGAAGGGGATGACAGATGATGAGATGGTTGGATGGCATCACCGACTCAATGGACATGGTTTTGGGTGGACCCTGGGAGTTGGTGATGGACAGGGAGGCCTGGCATGCTGCAGTTCATGGGGTCGCAAAGAGTCAGACACAACTGAGTGACTGAACTGAACTGAACTGAACTTACAGGTGAAGGAATCTGTAAAGAATTCGATGAGGATTCTATATTCTTGATTCTATAAAGGATGCTGTAAAGAAGCATCTAAATACTTGGTTCTTTATTCTATGGTGTCCAAACATGAAATGCATTGTTTTCAGGGCATTTGGTGTTTATCACAGCAGAGGGAGCCCTTCCCTAGCTTAAAGGATGCTACAGACACGAACAAGATGGCTACTTAGCTGGCCAACTGCCCAAACGGCGTACCACAGACTGGGCAGTCTAAACAACAGACATTTATTTGCTCCGTTCCGAAGGCCAGAAGTCTGAAATTAAGGTGTCAGCAGGGTTGATTTCCCCTGAAGTCTCTCTCCTTGGCTTGTAGATGACTATCTACTCCCTGTGTCCTCACAGGGGCTTCCCTGTGCGTGTCCTAATTTCCTCCTATTGGGCACCAGTTGTATTATATTAGGGCCCAGTCTACTGACTTCATTTTCCCTTAATCACCTCTTCAGAGGCCCTGTTTCTAAACACAGTCACATTCTGACGTCCTGGGGGTTCGGACTTTGACGTATGAATTTGGAGCGGGGTGGAGTGGGGTGGGGGGGAGGGATACAATTCAGCCCTTAACAGCTAGCCATCCTGCTTTCGGTTTTGTTATTGCCAGGAGAAATATCAATAACCTCAGATATGCAGATGACACCACCCTTATGGCAGAAAGTGAAGAACTGAAAAGCCTCTTGATGAAAGTAAAAGAGGAGAGTGAAAAAGTTGGCTTAAAGCTCAACATTCAGAAAACGAAGATCATGGCATCCAGTCCCATCACTTCATGGGAAATAGATGGGGAAACAGTGGAAACAGTGTCAGACTTTATTTTGGGGGCTCCAAAATCACTGCAGATGGTGATTGCAGCCATGAAATTAAAAGACGCTTACTCCTTGGAAGGAAAGTTTGACCAACCTAGATAGCATATTGAAAAGCAGAGACGTTACTTTGCCAACAAAGGTCCGTCTAGTCAAGGCTATGGTTTTTCCAGTGGTCATGTATGGATGTGAGAGTTGGACTGTGAAGAAGGCTGAGTGCCAAAGAATTGATGCTTTTGAACTGTGGTGTTGGAGAAGACTCTTGAGAGTCCCTTGGACTGCAAGGAGATCCAACCAGTCCATTCTGAAGGAGATCAGCCCTGGCATTTCTTTGGAAGGAATGATGCTAAAGCTGAAACTCCAGTACTTTGGCCACCTCATGCGAAGAGTTGACTCGTTGGAAAAGACTCTGATGCTGGGAGGGATTGGGGGCAGGAGGAGAAGGGGACGGCAGAGGATGAGATGGCTGGATGGCATCACTGACTCGATGGAGGTGAGTCTGAGTGAACTCCAGGAGCTGGTGATGGACAGGGAGGCCTGGCGTGCTGCGATTCATGGGGTCGCAAAGAGTTGGACATGACTGAACGACTGAACTGAACTGAACTGAAAAATAATTTTAATATTTTAATACATTATTAAACTATATCTCTTTATACATTACATATGTATTACATATGGATGCATCTAAGTCACTTTAGTCATGTCTGACTCTATGCGACCCCATGGACTGTAGCCCACCAGGCTCCTCTGTCCATGGGATTTCCCAGGCAAGAATACTGGAGTGGGGTGCCATGCCCTTCTCCAGAGGATCTTCCCAACACAGAGATCAAACCCACATCTCTGGCAGCACCTCCATTATAGGCAGATTCTTCACTATTGAGCCACCAGGGAAGACCATATGTTATATATATTACATATTATATATCCACTTTGTTTATATTACATATACATGTGTGCATGCTTCAGTTGACTCTGTGTGACTCCATCAACCACAGCCTGCCAGGTTCCTCTGTCCATGGGATTCTTAAGCCAAGAATACCGGAGTAGGTTGCTGTGCCCTCCTCCAGGGGATCTTCCCAACCCAGGGATCGAACCTGTGTCTATTCAGTCTACTTCATTTGCAGGTGGGTTTTTACCATTAAGGCCACCTGGGAAGCCCACTTAATATATATTAAAAATAAATACGTGCATTAAAATTTTCATTGCTTTCTAAAAATTAAATCACCTACGCTGTTTTTACTCCCATAATGATGAACCTGTGGGTCAAAGGTCTTCACCCCACCACCATATTGGCAAGCATCAATGGTGTGCTCAAATTAATATAAAGCCCAGACCCAGTCACTCTTAGGAAAGCCACGCAAGTTCCCGTATCTAAAGATACGGAAGAAAGTAAGTTCAGGACACAAACAGGGCAGCTGGCAGTCATCTGTGGAGGCCCAGTCGGGTTCCTGACTCACCAAATGGGGAGTTGCAGATGGTAAGGCCAGGGTGGTAAGCGCCACTGCGGACATCCTCAAGCCCAGTCTCGGGGACTCTCTCTTCCCTCCCGACTCCCCCTTCCCTACCCATGCTCCCCCTAAGGCTGGAACAGTTCTGCTGCTTGGCTAGCCTGGGGTGACACAAGAAGCTTCACTGAGCCTGGGGTGGCCTCATTCATCCTGCAGTTAGACCATAGCAACCTGCCTACAATGGAGCACCCTCGCTCCCCAGGCAAATGGAGTCCAATAATACACCCTTAATTTAGAGCCTCTGAGAAGGAACAAAGGCAGGGACAGGTGTCCTGGGTGGTCAAGCTAACTGGTCCCTAGGCCCACCTTGGGTCCCACCCTGCCATCTTAAACTGTGATCTACCCAGTCTAAAGAGTTATCTTAAGGATAACAAATGCCTCCAAAGTCATCTTACTAAGCAATCAGTTCATTGCAAACAAACATCATTAGAAAGATTCTGTATATACAGCTTTATGCCTCCATGTATCAGAGACTTCATGCAAAATACACCATTACCAGGGGCTTCCCTGGTGGCTCAGATAGTAAAGCATCTGCCTGCAATGAGGGAGACCTGGGTTTGATCCCTGGGTTGAGAAGATCCCCTGGAGAAGGAAATGGCAACCCACTCCAGTACTCTTGCCTGGAAAATCCCATGGATGGAGGAGCCTGGTAAGCTACAGTCCATGGGGTTGCGAAGAGTCAGACACAACTGAACAACTTCACTTTCACTTTCACTACTAATATCCCAAATATGACCTGAAAAGAACAATCCTCTGCTAAAAGCGGGGGTGCTGCTCAGCTTTGCCTCTTTGTGACCCCATGGACTATAGCCCTCCAGGCTCCTCTGTCCACAGGATTTTTCAGACAAGAATACTAGAGTGGGTTGCCATTTCCTTCTCCAGGGGATCTTAGGATTCTTTGCTAAAAGTGCCCTTGGTTTACCATAAGGTTACTTGTACTTACTGGGCACATCAGGACATTGGAGGTAGAGCTTAATTTTTATAAAAGATGGAAAGCTAGGGAACTTCCCTGGTGGTTCAGTGGTTAAGAATCCACCTTCCAAGGCAGGGGACAAGGGTTCCATTCCTGGTCGGGGAACTGGATCCCACAGGGCAGCTAAGCCCGCCTGCCACAACAAAGATCCCATGTGCTGCAACTAAGACCCAACACAGCCCAAAATATAAATAAATTAATTAATAAAAAAGATGAAAAACTAGAGTCTGGGTCCAGAGGCAGGGCAGTCTTTCCAAACCCTCAGGGCTGTGGGATGAGGGGCAGGCCCAGTGAAATGAGAGGGGAGCGCTGAATCAAGGCTGATTCCCTCAGCCGTGCATTCTAGACCCCAGAAGTCGGCTAGGACCCCATGCCTTTGCAGGTCCATGTGTGGTGGGCTCAGGCCCGTCACTGTCATGACCTTTGAGGTCAGCCCACTGGGCCTGCATCCTTAGAGTTCTCCGAGCTCTGTCTGAGCAATCTGCTCACACAAAAAAAGCCCTGTGAGCATTTCAGAAAGAATCATGGCAGAAGATGAAGGGCTCAGTGGTTCCATCACAAAATCCACAGCAAACAGCCTCACAACACGTGCTTTGAAATATTGATTCTCCAGTGCCCTGCAGGGGGGTGGGGGTGGGGGGGGTTCCTCTCTGATGTCCGAGTGCCCCCCGTCTCCCCACTTCTCACACACTGTGCACACCCCATTGGAGCCCCATCTTCCATCCTGGAGCTCCCCCACCTCCAGGCTACCTCGAAGCCTATCCAGCTCCACAGTGGCACTTGCAGAGAAAGCCAGCTCTCCCCAGCCCCCAGGCCACCTACCATTCTCCACCCCACCTGGGGGCTCACCCAAGTGAAGTGAAGTGAAAGTCGCTCAGTCATGTCCGACTCTTTGCGACCCCATGGACTATAGAGCCCATATAATTCTCCAGGCCAGAATACTGGAGTGGGTAAGCCGTTCCCTTCTCCAGGGGATCTTCCCAGCCCAGGGATCGAACCCAGGTCTCCTGCATTGCAGGTGGATTCTTCTGAGCCACAAAGGAAGCCACCAGGGGGCTCACCCAAAACTTCCCTTTAAAGATCAGCTTAGGTTACGTACAGCTTTTACATTTTCTGTTCTCTTAACAACCCATCTAACCATCAAATGTCTTCTACATTGTGGTCACAGAGGGAACTCTGGAGCCAAACCCTAAAGTTAGAATCCTGGCTTGACTACTTACTGTGTGACTTTGAGCCAATTACTTAACCTCTCTGGGCCTTTGTTTTCTCATCTGTAAAATGAGGAGAGTGATAACAGCATCTGAATCTTCTTTTAAATTACATTTTTTAATTTTTAAAAATTTTAGACCATTGTCTAAGATTACTTTCCATTTACAGTTATTACACAGTATATTTCCTGTGTTGTATAAAACATAACACATCTTTGAAACTGTCTTATAGCACCTCCCCAGCAGTTCCTGGCTCTTTGGGTTGAAGTGAAGGGAGGACTTAGCATGTGACAGGCTTGTGCAGCAAGGCCCACGTGGAGTAAGAGTGTTTGGAGACCACTGTGTGGCAGGCACACAGCAGAGGGACAAGTCAATACTCCATGTGGTGTTAGCTATGTTCCTGAAAGTGTGGCATTCCCTCGGCTTTACGACTGAAAAGAAATGCACAAACCTAAAAACTGAGAATTATGTTTCATTTGGGGTTCCCCAGTGGCTCAGCAGTAAAGAATCTGCCTGCAAAGCAGGAGATGCTGGTTCAATCCCTGGGTCAGGAAGATCCCCTTGAGGAGGGCGTGGCAACCCACTCCAGCATTCTTGCCTGGACAATTCCATGGACAGAGGAGCCTAGCAGGCTATAGTCAGAGATCACAAAGAATCGGACATGACTGAAGCAACTCAGCACGCACACATAGGAAGTAAAGCTTGCTACTGCACAACTGGAACAGGCCCAGCATTTGAGGAGAATAAAGCTTTCCCCTCTTTAAAAAAATAATAGGGCATTCCAAATACAAAATAGGGACTAGCCTTTCCAAGTGGCTAGGGCCCTGGAAATTCAAGTTCACTAGCCTTATGGTGCAAATAATCAATAATCAATCTCTAATAAGGAACAGAAGAAAGTTTTATTTGAGCCAAACTGAGGATGGTAGCCCTGGAGGCAGCCTCTTGGTAGCTCTGAGAAATTGATGCGTAGAATCATGGTCGTCAGCAAATTCATACCTTATCAGAACAAAGGATATACATCTAACGTGACAAGGAACATTCCTTTGAGGTTTCAAAAGAGACAACTTTTTACAGAATTGTGGGAATCTGGACAGATGTTTCATTTCTGCAACTAATCGGTGAAATAGAATGAATGCTAAATTTTTCATATTAGAAGCTCCAGTCTGCTTTGGATCCATAAATACTCATTGCCAGTATAACTTTAGTTCAACAAAAGGATTGTACTGTATGAAGAGCCGATGAAAAAAATCCCCCTATAACATTTTTTAAAGAAAATACTTGTTGCGTAAAGAAAAATCTTGTATAAGCTATAAATTTTTTATTTAATTTTCTTTAAAAAAGAGACTGCTTACTACATATACAGTGAGCTGGCTGGGCCCTAGTGTCTGGGAAGGGAGTCTTATCTTCAGGGGACTGTTAACATGGACACATAGGAAGGGGGTCATTTATCCTCTCACCAAACTGGACATTCTTGACCTTGATGGTTAGAGACGTGCTGTGTACGTTTGACAGGCCTTGAGTCAGGCCGTTCTAGTTCATACAAAGTTCAGGCCAAACCACATATTAATGTAAAACAGAATGACTTCCCATAATCCAATACTTGAACATTTTCCCCATCAGACTTGAGGTAAAGTCACTTCTGATTACATCCTAATACATTCATGTCACATACACTGTGCATGCGCGCACACACACACACACACATACCCACACCATTCACCACATATACATATACACATACTGCCACACACCATATACCACACACACACACACACACCATTCACCACACACACACACATAAAATACACACACCACATACACCATTCACTACATGCACACATATACTCCCCTACACCATATACCACACACACAGGCCATTCACCCCATTACATGCATACATGTACTCCCACACACCATATGCCACACACATGCTATACCACACACAAAATACACCACACACACCATTCACCACACATACACACATACTCCCACACACCATCTACTACACACACCACACTCACACCCCACACACCACACACCATTCACCACATACACACACACCATACCACACATAAACTACACACACCACACACGCCATTCACCACATACACATACACACATATTCCCATATGCCATTTACCACACATACACACACCACACACACTCCCACAGACCATTTACCACACACACACCATTCACCACACATACATACACACACATACTCCCACATACCACTTACCACACACACCACACTCACACACCACACACCACACACCATTCACCACATACACACACACCATACCACACATAAAATACACACACCACACACGCCATTCACCACCCATACATACACATACACACTCCGACACACCATTTACCATACACACCACAATCACACACCACACACCACTCACCACATCCACACACACCATACCACACATAAACTACAGACACCACACACACCATTCACCACATACACATACACACATATTCCCACATGCCATATACCACGCGCACTCCCACACACCATTTACCACACACACACACACCACTCACTGCATGTACACCATGCACTGTGCACTTCAAACAGGTCAATACTTGTCCTTACTATGTACAATGTACTCTGCTATTTTCCACTCCATTTCTTGTTTTTTTTTTTTCTGATGTTATCTGAGACTCACTAAATTGATTTCATAACCCACAAATAGGTCCTGAACCAGACTTTGGAAAAACAAACTTGGAAGGAAGCAGAGGAAACCCACAGGTTGCTGTGAGGTGAACGTTGATCTGCTGGCTGGCTGGGCTCCCAGGGCAGCCTGGGTCACAGCTGTGGCACACGGGCACCCCCTCCCCACGGTGGCTGCCCCAGCCAAGAATGGGCAGGGGCAGAGCCTCCCAGCTGACCAGGACAGTTGGTGGCGGGGGCGGGGGGTGGTCCTTCATCACATTCGCCTAGCTAATTTTAACCTAAGCTGTAAACTCCCCATTTTTGTTTTTAATCACCCCCTCACACGAAGTGGCCTGTGGGTTTCCTCTGGGGTTCCCCTATGGCTCAGCAATTAAAGAATCTGCCTGCAGTGCAGGAGACATAGGAGACATGGGTTCAGTCCCTGGGTGGGAAAGATCCCCTGGAGGAGGAAAACGGCAACCCATTCCAGTATTCTTGCCTGGAGAATTCCATGGACAGAGGAGCCTGGTGGGCTACAGTCCATGGGGTCGCGAGGGTCGGACAGGACTGAGGGACTAAGCGTGCACGCCTGTGGGTTGCCTTTGCCTTCCACCAAATCAATGTTTTACAAATTACAGCCTGGAGTCAATTAGCGGATCATGAAATCACTGTAGTGCGTCTCAGGCAGTAGGAAAGAAGAAATGGAATAGAATAGCACATTTGCCACGTAGTAAGGACAAGTTCTGACTGGTATGAGGTGTTTCTACTATTAATATAACTTTTCTTCAAACTAGCTATTAAATAAGTGAAACTATAAATGCAGGACAGAGAGAATCGGTCACATCCAGTGATTCAGACATAGAAACACAGAGTGGAGCAACTCTGGAAACTACAGCCTGAAATGTAAAGAGAATATCCAACTCCCACAGCTGTAACTAAATCTGCCAGATGATGACTCATCGAGAGCACAGTACTTTGGTTTTGGGATGATTTTTTTTTCCTAGAAAATATTCAGTCCAACAGATGATTCTGAAACAGGAGGGAAGCAGGTAAGATACAGCCTTTGAAAGACTGACACAGCCCTAGAACATAATATAAACTAATTAGAACCAAATGGGTCCAAGACGGCGGATGAGTCAACTTCCACTAGACTGTGAGCCTCAGTGTATGCTCACTGTAACACATCAGCAAGCTGGATGACAGACCCACAGGCACCGCAACAGTTCCAAGGTCAGCCGTCAAAGACCAAAAAGTGGGCAGTGACCCAGTTCCTGGAAATCTCCACCCCCTTCCCCAAGGAGCTGGAATAATCCTCCCACTCATTAACCTATGAAGTTGCAAGTAGTGTAAGCGTAAGTCGCTCAGAAGTGTCTGACTTTTTGCAACCCCATGGAGGCCAGGCTCCTCTGTCCATGGATTCCCCAGGCAAGAATACTGGAGTGGGTTGCCCTTCCCTTCTCCAGGGGATCTTTTCGGCCCAGGGGTCAAAAGCGGTCTCCTGCATTGCAGGTAAATTTTTTACCATTGAGCCACCAGGAAAGCCCTGAGGGGGAAGCACTGAGCCTATGAAGTTACCCAACCCATAAAAGCTAACCACACCATATTTCAAGGCTGCTCTCACCTTCTGAGATGTCCCCCACTCTGTCTGTGGGGTGTGCTTCTCTCTAAACAAATCTACTTCTTGCCTATCTCTTTGTCTCTCACTGGATTCTTTCTGTGGTAAGACTTCAAGGATCTGAGCTTCATTAGGCCCTGAAACCAGGTGTGTGATCTCAGTTGGAAGACTGTGGGTTTTGGCTGAGTTCAGGTCTTCGCCACGTGGGTTTGAGTCCTAAACTGAGTTCTGTCTGGATTTGAGTCCCCGCACATGAGTTGAAGTCCCAATCTGAGGTGAACGGTTTCAATGTCTCTTGTTTCCAACCGACCTAAGTAGAACTGGGCTCACAGTCATGAAATGATTCATGCTTCACAGAGCCACTTCAAAAGCCCACAGGCCAAGGTCATTCTTTGCTCTTCTTAGACGCCTGTTTGGGCAGCCAGCCACTGCTCAAAAACATGTAGGAACTCCACCTCTGGAATTTCCCTCAATGCTTAGAGAACTCCTGATACTCTGACTGGGTTGACATGGCTTCTGGGACTGATCCTGTCTCTGCCTATCACCCTGGGGCAAGTGGACTAGAGTCCAGCTTTCTTCCGTAGATAATGCCTAACAAAGATGGTCAAGCCCTCTCCCCCCGACCTCCACTCTCATGATGGAAAAATGAGCTCATAGGTCAAAAGAGCAAAAGACATTTGATAAGCATAACAATTTCCAAAACAAACACTGGATTACAGATTCCATCAGAAACAGAGATGTTGTTAAAATCCAAGAAGTTAGGTTTGGAAGGCATCACCGACTCAAACGGACATCAGTTTGAGCAAACTCAGGGAGATAGTGAAGGACAAGAAGGAGCCTGGCGTGCTGCTGTCCGTGGGGTCACAAAGAGTTGGACATGACTGAGCGACTGAACAACAACAAATAAATTATCGAGAAATAAGGGATGAGGGGCAGTTAAAGATGGAGGTATAAGAAAATACTGAACTTCCCACATTTCATAGACACAGGAAATTTACAGACGAAGATGAATCAATTCCCTTCGGAAAAAATCTGAAAACTGGCTGAACAACTCCTCCACAACAAAGGGTAAACAAGGCACAAGAAGTTGGGAGAGGCAAGGATGTGGTCTCACCAAAATCCCCACGCTTGGTGCGGAGACCCACCATCAGGACGGAGTCTCACAAATAACAGAGCTTCTCCCTGAGGAGTGAAGCGGCTCTGCCCACATCAGGCACCCTGACCTTGGGACCAATCTCTGGTGGCCTCAGCCCAAAATACCTTCCAGTGGGGCTTGGGTTCCCAGCCAGAGACTAAGGCCTAGTCTTGGTGGTTAGAGTACCAAATTCTAGCCATTAGACCTGTGGTCAATGATGAGAGCCTTGGCCCCTCAGCTCTGCAGGAAAAAAAGTCCACAAAGACAGAAAGTAGGGAAGCAAGTAAATATTAGGAGGAAAAAGTGTACAGTACGTGTAGATAGACATACAGGCAGACTCGGAGAGAGAGTCACTGAATCGCACCCTTGTAGCTGTTTGAATTACTTTTATGGGGCATTTCTTCCAGATTTCCTTTGGCGAATCATTTTTGATTTGCCTTGGTCACAGTTCATATTTGGGATATCTCAAGATCATCCCATGTGTGCAGTCCGCTCTTAGCCAAAGTGGATATTACTGCAAAGGCCTGTGGGTAGCCTAGCATCACTTGACATCCCTCCCTTTTTGACCTCCAAGGAGCCCTTCTGCGCATGTGTGGTCGGGGAGGTCTTCTGGCTTCTCAAGAATGAGAAATATGTGGTCTGGGCAGTGCCCAGCCTCCTCTCTCAATTGTCCTGCTATTCTCATCTTACCTTTTCATACTGTTCATGGGGTTCTCAAAGTAAGAATACTGGAGTGGTTGGTCATTTCCTTCTCCAGTGGACCATGTTTTATGAGGGAAAACCACTAGATCTTCAGGTATGACCTAAATCAAATCCCTTACGATTATCTAGTAGAAGTGACAAATAGATTCAAGGGATTAGATCTGATAGACAGAGCACCTGAAGAACTATGGACGGAGGTTCGTACAGGAGGCTGTGACCAAAACCATCCCAAAGAAAAAGAAAAGCAAGAAGGCAAAGTGGTTCTCTGAGGAGGCTTTACAAATAACTGAGAAAACAAGAGAAGTGAAAGGCAAGGGAGAAAGGGAAAGATCCGCCCAACTGAATGCAGAGTTCCAGAGAATAGCAAGGAAAGATAAAAAGCCTGCTTAAGTGAACAATGCAAAGAAACAGAGGAAAACAACAGAAAGACTAGAGATCTCTTCAAGAAAATTGGAGAGATCATGGGAACATTTCATGCAAGGATGGGCACAATAAAGAACAGAAACTGTGACGACCTAACAGGAGCAAAAGAGATTAAGAAGAAGTGGCAGGAATACACAGAAGAACAATACAAAAAAGGTCTTAATGACCTGGATAACCACAATGGTGTTACCACTTACCTGAGCCAGACATCCTGGAGCTTGAAGTCAAGTGGGCCTTAAAAAGCATTACAACTAACAAAGCTAGTGGAAGTAATGGGATTCCAGCTGAGCTGTTTCAAATCCTAAAATATGAAGCTGTTAAAGTGCTGCACTCAGTTTAGTTAAGTCGCTCAGTCGTGTCCGACTCTCTGCGACCCCATGAATTGCAGCACCCCAGGCCTCCCTGTCCATCACCAACTCCCAGAGTTCGCTCAGACTCACATCCATCGAGTCAGTGATGCCATCCAGCCATCTCATCCTCTGTCGTCCCCTTCTCCTCCTGCCCCCCATCCCTCCCAGCATCAGAGTCTTTTCCAATGAGTCAACTCTTCGCATGAGGTGGCCAAAGTACTGGAGTTTCAGCTGTACTCAATATGTCAGCAAATTTGGAAAAGTCAGCAGTGGCCACAGGACTGAAACAGATCAGTTTTCATTCCAATCCCAAAGAAAGACAGTGGCAAAGAATGTTCAAACTACCACACAATTGCATGCCACATAATTTCACATGTTAGCAAAGTATTGCTCAAAATCCTTCAAGCTAGGCTTCATCAGTATGTGAACCAAGAACCTCCAGATGTACAAGTTAATTTAGAAAAGACAGAGGAATCAGAGATCAAATTGCCAACATTAGTTGGATCATAGAGAAAGCAAAGCAATTCCAGAAAAACATCTACCTTCGCTTCATTGACTACAGTAAAGCCTTTAACTGTGTGGATCACAACAAACTGTGGAAAATTCTTCAAGAGATGGGAGTACCAGACCACTTGGCCTGCCTCCTGAGAAACCTGTATGTCGGTCAAAAAGCAACAGTTAGAATCGTACATGGCACAACTGATTGGTTCTAAAGTGGAAAAAGAGTACATCAAGACTGAACATTGTCACCCTGCTTATTTAACTTATATGCAAAAGTACATTATGCCAAATGCTGGACTGGATGACTCACCAGCTGGAATCAAGATTGATGGGAGAAATATCAATAATCTCAGATCTGCAGATGACACCACCCTTATGGCAGAAAGCAAAAGAAACTAAAGAGCCTCTTAAGGAAGAGGAGAGAGTGCAAGAGGAGAGAGAAAAAGCTGGCTTAAAACTCAACATTCAAAAAATTAAGGTCATGACATCTGATTTCATCACTTCTTGGCAAATAGAAGGGATAAAGTGAAAACAGTGACAGATTTTATTTTCTTGGACTCTAAAATTACTGCCGATTGTGATTGAGCCATGAAATTAAAAGATGCTTATTCCTTGGAAGATAAGCTATTACAAACCTAGACAGTGTATTAAAAAGCAGAGACATCACCTTGCCCACAAAGGTCCATCTAGTCAAAGCTATGCTTTTTCCAGTAGTCATATATGGATATCAGAGTTGTATCATAAAGAAGATTAAGCACTGAAGAATTGATGCTTTTGAATTGTGGTGCTGGAGAAGACTCTCAGGAGTCTGTTAGACTGCAAGGAGATGAAGCCAGTCAATTCTAAAGGAAATCAACCCTGAATATTCATTAGAAAGGCTGGACTGATACTGAAGCTGAAGCTCCAATATTTGTCCACCTAATGCGAGGAGCCAACTCACTAGAAAACGCCCTGATGCTGGGAATGATTGAGGGCAGGAGGAGAAGGCGGACTGAATCCGCCTACAATGCAGGATACCCCGGTTAGATTCCTGGGTTGGGAAGATCTGCTGGAGAAGAGAAAAAGCTACCCATTTCAGTATTTTGGCCTGGAGAACTAATCCATGGGATCGCAAAGAGTCAGACAGGACTGAGCGACTTTCACTTTCATTTGTCTGCCAATGCAGGAGACTTGGGTCCAATTCCTGGGTCAGGAAGATCCCCTGGAGAAGGAAATGGCAACCCACTCCAGTATTCTTGCCTGGAGAATTCCATGGATAGGGGATCCTGGCGGGCTACAGTCCATGGAGTTGCAAAGAGTCGGACACGACTGAAGACACTTAGCACAGGAGAAGGAGTGGCAGAGGTTATGTTGGTTAGACAGCATCACCAACTAAGCCGACGTAAATTTGAGCAGCCTCCTGGCGACAGTGAAGGACAGGGAAGCCTGGAAAGCTGCGGTTCACAAGGTCACAAAGAGTTGAACAGGACTTACTAACTAAACAACAGCAAACTTACATTGTACGATAATTATATCTCAATGAAACTGGATAAATACTAAAAACAAAATAAAATAACTAATTGATTTGAAGCAGGACAAATATGGACCCATGATAAGAGAATGTCATGAACTGGAGTTGGTGATGGACAGGGAGACCTGGCGTGCTGCAGTTCATGGGGTCACAAAGGGTCGGACACAACCAAGCGACTGAACTGAACTGAACTGAACTGAATGATTATGATTATTTATTCCCACTCAGTGTACCTTGGATCTAATTTAAAATGAAGCAGAAAAGAAAGAATACTTTTAAAATGAAAGAACATGCGGAATAAAAAAGCAGGGCAGGGGAAGCCCTTGGTTTCCAGATAGCATCAAAGAAGCAGTGACTGATTTCTTCAAGACAAACTCATCACCCTGGAAAACTTCCAAAATGTAAGAGGAAATTAGCATTGATTCTTAGAAAAGCTCCCCTGTCCATGGTATTCTCCAGTCTAAGAATACGGGAGTGGGTTGCCATGCTGTCCTCCAGGAGATCTTCCCAACCCAGGGACTGAACTTGAGTCTCAAGTCTACTGCATTGACGGGCGGGTTCTTTACTACCAGCGTAGGAACCCCTAGTCTGAACATATCTGGAGAGATTGGCTGTCACTTCCACGCACTCAGACCTCAGGCTCTCTGGTTTTGTATTGCCTCCGCCTTCCCAGTGCTTCTGCATCCTTTCCATCAACCTTCAAATACACTTATGGCTCTCCCATTTGGGGGACAGAAAGGCTAAGAGTGAAGCCGGACCTCTCTCCTCCCTACAGCCAACACTTGCAGCACTAGCTCCGTCCCACGCCTTCCCAGCAAAACTTCTCGCAAACCGGTCCCCTCCATTCTCGATCTCGGCCCTAAGCCCACACTTTCACCCTCCACTGGGCAACACGTGTGCTCCGCCAGGTCACAGGAGACTCCTCAGCGCCTGACTCTCCTGACATTTTGGTGCCCTTTAACTCTGGGCCACTTCCTCTTTGCATCCTCTTCCCCTGGCAGCTGGGACAGCACCCTGATTTTTTTGTCATCTCCCTGACTCTCCTCTCCTTGTCTCATCCACAGGCTCAACTTTCTCTGCTGTCCCCTACATGTTAAATGTTGCTTGTGGCTCTGTCTTCATGTCCCTGGGTCCTACTCCCTCATCTCTCTGGAGTAGCCCATTTGCTCTCGGGGCATCGGTTGCCCTTATTACACCATTGCTGCTGTTGTTTCTCAGACAATAAGTCGTGTTTGACTCTTTAAGACTCCATGGACTATAGCACACCAGGCTCCTCTGTCCTCCACTGTCTCCCAGAACTTGCTCAAGCTCCTGTCCATGATGATGCCATCCAACCATGTCATCCTCTGTCACCCCCTTCTCCTCCTGCCCTCAGTCTTTCTCAGCATCAGGGTCTTTTCTAATGAGTAGGCTCTTCGCATCAAGCAGCCAGAGTATTGGAGCTTCAGCTTCAGCATCAGTCCTTCCAACGAATACTCAGGATTTGTTTCCTTTTGGATTGACTGGTTTGATCTGGTTCTAGTGATCGTGGAGGCTGGTGTCCTGCAGATTTAGGGAAGAGATGATGTTGCCGCTTGAGTGCGAAAGCATTCTAAAGGCAGAATTCCTTCTTCCCCAAGGGACTTTCAGTCTTTCCTCTTAAGGCTTTCAAATGACTGGATTGGACCCATCCTCATAATGGAGGGTGATCTGCTTTACTCAAAGTCTACTGATTTAAATATGAATCACATCTTTAAAAGTACCTTCATACTATATCTAGACTGAGATTTAATGTAAAGCTAGGTACCATGACCTATGTGAATAATCAAAAAACAATCTATAATAAGAATAGAAACGAGTTTTCTGAGTCAAATCAAAGACTAGCCTGGAAACTATTTTCCTAGATTAATCTGAGAAGCTACTCCAGAGAAGCCTGGTTTTTCAGCACAGTCTTATATCTTGTCTGAGCAAAGGAGATTAAATAAATTAGGGATATATTTCTCCAAGGTAAAACACACACACACAGATGAGCACACATACAGCAAGTCAGCCTGGCCTTGGCACCTGGGAAGGTTGTCTTAGCATCAAAGGAGCACCAGCATTGGTGTCCCGGGATGAGATACATTTCGTCTTTATTCTTTAACATGGACATTCTTTAGTTTTTCTTTCTGATGCCCTTTTGTCTAATAATTAAAGCATATGTACAATGTATGTTTGATAGACCACAAACAGATTGTTTTAGTCAGCATAAAATTCAAGATAACTCATGAATAAGTCAGAATGACTTCCGTATATCTCACTATGTGAACATTTATTTATCACCCACCATAGCCTGGGTACCTTAACCATCACACGTACCATCTTAGAAAATGGTACCACCGAATGTAAATTGGTACAGTGGCTATGAAGAACAGTATTGGAAGTTCCTTATGAAACTAGAAATAGAGTTATCATATGATGCTGCAACCCTATTCCTGGGCACATATACAGAGAGAACGATAATTTGAAAAGATATACGCACTCCAATGTCTACTGAAGCACTAATGACAGTAACAAGAACACGGAAACAACCTAAATGTCCACTGACAGAGGGACGGATAAGGAAGATGTGGTACATACATACAATGGAATACTGCTGCTGCTGCTGCTGCTGCTAAGGCGGTTCAGTCGTGTCCATAGACGGCAGCCCACCAGGCTCCCCGTCCCTGGGATTCTCCAGGCAAGAACACTGGAGTGGGTTGCCATTTCCTTCTCCAATACATGAAAGTGAAAAGTGAAAGTGAAGCTTCTCAGTCGTGCCGACTCTTAGCGACCCCATGGACTGCAGCCCACCAGGCTCCTCCATCCATGGGATTTTCCAGGCAAGAGTACTGGAGTGGGGTGCCATTGCCTTCTCCAACAATGGAATATGACTCAACCACAAAAAAAGAACAAAACAATGCCATTTGCACCGACATGGATGGATCTAGAGATTGTCATACCGAGTGAAGTAAGTCACAGAAAGATGAATGTCATGTGATACTGCATACATGTAAAATCTAAAAAATGGCACCAGTGAATTAACTTACAAAACAGAAACAGTGCAGACATTACAGGTACAGAAAACAAACCTATGGTTACCAGGGGTGGCAAGTGAGGGGAGGGATGGATTGGGAGGTGGAGACTGACATATACACACTACTCTATACAGAATAGGTGGCTAGTAAAGACATACTGTAGAGCCCAGGGGCTTCCCTGGGGACTCAGATGGTAAAGAATCTGCCTGCAATGAGGGAAACGTGGATTCCATCCCTGGTTTGGGAAGGTTCCCTGGAGGAGGGAAAGGCTACCCACTCCAGTATTCTTTTCTGGAGAATCCCCATGGACAGAGGAGTCTGACAGGCTACAGTCCATGGGGTCACATAGATTCAGATACGACTTAACACAGGGAATTCTACTCAATATTCCATAATGCCCTAACGGGAAAATATGTAAAAAAGAGGGAATATATGTATATGTTTAACTGACTCACTTTGCTCTATACCTAAACTAATACAACACTGTAAATCAACTATACTCCAATAAAAATGTTTAAAAAAGAAAAGAAAATGGCACCACCAAATGAGAGATGTCTAATCTAGGATGCTGGGGGTTTGCCTTGTCTTCTAATGTAACCCTCAGTCCACACAGTCAATCTAGCACCCAGTTCTATTTATTCTTCTTCCTAATATTTCTAATCCATCCCTACTGCCAAAATCCTGGTCCAGCAAGAACCTCTACACTGCACTCTGCATCCAGTCTCTCCTTCTTTAGATCTGTCCTAGACACAGCAAGGAGAGAACTTGTTAGTCTGTAAACTGGATTGTGCTAATTTCCTGCTCTGGACTCACCACGAAGGCCACAGCTGTCACACAAATTGAAACAGGCGTGATCTCTCACTGACTCAGACATCACAAATGGTGTTATTGGTGTGTGTTTCCAGAGTGGAGAACTCATGGTAAAGTTCTGAACAAAACAAAGCACAAGCTTCACTCAATTTACACAGCAGTTACATTTCTGGGAAATTCAATTATATTAAAACTATATGTCTAAGTCTGCTCAGGCTGGTATAACAGTATGCCATAGATGGAATGGTTTAAACAGCACGTCTTTATTTCTCATGGTTCTGGAAGCTGGCAGCCCACAATCCAGGTTCTGATGAGTACGGTTGCCGGGGAAAGTCTTTCTCTTCTTGTTGTTTAGTCGCTAAGTCGGGCCCAGGTTTTTTGTAACCCCATGTCTGCCCGCAGGCTCCTCTGTCCATGGGATCCCGCAGGCAGGAATACTGAAGTGGGTTGCCATTTCCTTCTCCAGGGGATCTTCCCAACCAGGGATCAAACCCATGTCTCCTGCATTGGCAGGCGAATCCTTTACCACTGAGTCACCCAGGAAGGCCCTTCTTCTTCTTAAGAGGGCACTAAGCCCATCAAGAGGGCTCATAGCATTTGTCTTGGGGCCTCTTTCTTTTTCTTTTTTACTATTTACTTATTTATATATTTAGCTGTGCCGGTCTTGTTGTGGTACTTGGGATCTTTCATCTTTGTTGCAGCATGGAAACTCTTAGTTGCAGTCCATGGGATCTGGCTCCTTGACCAGGGATCCAACCTGGGCCCCCTGCTTTGGGAGCAGAGTCTTAGCCACTGGACCACCAGGGAAGAAGTCCCTGTCTTGGAGTTTCTTATAGCCTCCCTCTGTGAACACTGATGGAATTCTCCCTGGGACCTAGGATTGAGTCCAGGCACCTTGATCTGCCAGCCTCATATGAGCGCCCTGTCTTCCTGGGCTTCTCTCCTAGAAAGGCAGGGTCTCCTGGATATCCATCAGCTTTCTGTGCACAGAGTTCTCCCAACACATGGTCAGGAGCCATTGGGAGAGTTAGGGTACATGAGAAAACAATGAGGTTTAGGCTTTAAAAAAAAATCAATCTACATTTCATTTATGTAGTAATTCACTAAATGATACATTTAGTAATGCATATGCAAAATTAATTCATTGCCACAATACAAAGTCTCAGGAGTCTTTAGGAATCACGTGGTCTATCAGCATGTTCTAGATGAGCGAGTTGTCTCAAATTCCCCGCTTTCTTTTTTCTTTCCTTTCCAGCCTTGGTGGCTCCCATTTCCCAAGCAAGCCTGGGGGATGATGTCAACCCCACTCAACCGCAGTGGCCACAGGGCCCCGGCATACTACCCCACTACCCCATGCAGGTGTGTAAGGGTGTGCGTGTGGACAGAGCCAAGCCCTAGAGGGTAGTGCTGGCTTAAAAAGAGGGTGAAGGAGGAAGGAAATGATTCACTCTGAGAACCGGATGTGGGGAAAGAGGGTCATGTGCTTATGGTCTAGTCCCCTAGCTGAGGTTGGGTGACAGAGGCCGCCCACTCTGCACGAGTCACACGGGGCCCCGAGGTGTCAGGCTGCAGTGCTCTGAACAATTAGTGGAGGCAACCTGCAGCTGGGTTGAAAGAAGCAAGCCCCTCGCTACCCCACTTCCTCCACCTGCCTGGGCGAAGGTGGGCAGCTGCATGGAGAGGCTAAATGTGGTCAAACTACCCAGGCTTGGGGTTTCTGGCCCGAGACCCAGGGGAGGAACTGACCCCCAACACGCTCACACGTGCAGCTCTGAGGGAGAATTCGCAGTGCACTGTGGGCGAGCATCGAGACTCTCGGTCTGGAGTCACCGAGCCCAAGCTAGAACTCAGCATTCAACCACACGAGTCAACTTGACCGAGGCTGAAACCAGAATCCCGTTCTCTGACTCCCTGATTTCCCATTCTTTCCACTGAACTCTTCCCCACGCCGAGGAGAGCAGAGAGGTGTAGGGCTGTGGGGTTTTATGAAAGGAAAGATCCTTCACAGATCCCCTCCCGTCTGGAAGCCTTTGACATGTTAAGAGTACTCCATGTTCAGAAATTCTCTCTCTACAAACCACCTTCATGACCCTGTTCACACACCTTGTTTTCAGCAGATGACTTTGCCTGACAACTTCTGCTTTTTGTAGAAGTTGTCAGGCACTCTGTTATCTTTGCCACCAAGTCTACCCACTCTGCCTTCCTTTCTCCTGTTACGAAAGACCTTTAAGGGGTCCCTTCCACCTAAGACAGGCCTCCGCCACCCCCAGTGTTCCTCCTATCTCAATAATCTCACTCTTTATCTCTTCCCCACAATTGATTTACCACTCTCTATGGGACCATTTTCAATAGACTGTGAACACATATAGTATTCTTCCGCCTTAAAAACAAAGTGAACTCAAGTGAAAGTCGCTCAGTTGCGTCAAACTCTTTGTGACCCCAGGGATTATAGAGTCCATGAAATTCTCTAAGCCACAATACTGGAGTTGGTAGCCTTTCCCTTCTCCAGGGGATCTTCCCAACTCAGGGATCGAACCCAGGTCTCCTGCATTGCAGGCAGATTCTTTACCAGCTGAGCCACAAGGGAAGCCCCATCTTAAAAATACCCATCCCTTAAAACAACAATGAGATAGCACTACACACCCACTAAAATGGCTAACATGTGAAACACTCACAGCAGCAAATGCTGGTGAAGATGTGAGGATGTGCAGAAGTGAAAACTCTCATTCATTGCTGATGGGAGTGCAAGATGGTATGGCCACCTTGGAAGACCATTTGGTAGTTTCTCCCAAAACTAAACATAACTCTTAAAATATGATCCAGCAATTGCAATCTTTGACATTCACCCGTGAGTTGGAAATCTTCACACCAAAACCTAATAGCCACAAAACATGGATGTGGATAGCAGCTGTATTCATAATTACCAAAATCTGGAAGCAATCAATATGTCTTTGAATAGGTGAATGGATAAACAAATTGTGGTACAAATGGTGGAATATTACTCAGCACTAAAAAAGGTACTATCAAGTCACAACAAGATGTGGAGAAACCTTAAATGAATGTTGCTGAGTAAAAGAAGCCAGTCTGAAAATGCTAGGAACTATGCGATCCCAATTGTATGTGATACTAGAAAAAGCAAAACTTTGGAGACAGTAAAAAGATCAGTGGTTGCCGGGACTACAGAGGAGAAAATGATGAACAAATGGAACACTGGGCACTTTTAGAAACTATTCTGTGTGATACTCTAACGATGAATACATATCATACCTTTGTTACAACTCTACAGAATGTACAGCAGGGAAAAAAGGTACAGCATGAACAGTAAGTCCTAATATAAACTAGGGACTTCAGTTGATAACAATGTATCAACCAAAGCATAATAGGCTCACCAAGTATAACATAGTCGTGTTGGACTCTATGCAACCCCATGGACGTAGCCTACCAGGCTCCTCTGTCCATGGGATTTTCCAGGCAAGGGTACTGGAGTGGGGTGCCATTTCCTTCTCCAGGGGATCTTCCCAGCCCAGGGATCCAACCAGGTCTCCCACCCTGCAGGCAGGCCAGGGCAGCCCAATTATAACACATGTACCACATTGTTACAAGATGTTACTAGAGGAAACTGGAGGGAGGGGAAATAAGAGGTTCCATTCTGAAGAGCCTGTTCCTAAGTCCAATTTGTTCATAAGTCCAACAAAGTTAGTCTAGGTACCCAACTAACCCTTGGCTTTAACGTACTGTACTATGATAGGTTTGTGATGCTTTTCACATAAATAATACATAAAAAAATAAACACAAAAAATAAAGAAAAAAATTTAATCTTACAGTATGGTACTCTGAAAAGTACCCGCTACATCACCACTGCTTTTACACTTGCTTCTGGACATTCTGGGCTCAACATAAAGACTCTGCACTTCTGTGCTCTATACAGTTGCTGTTCTTGTTCAGGCACAAGTCGGATCTGACTCTGCAACGCCATGCACCACAACCCACCAGGCTCCTCTGTCCGTGGGGTTCTCCCAGCAAGAATAATGAGGTGGATTCCCATCACCTTCTCCAGGGGATCTTCCCAGACGAGGGATCCAAACTGTGTCTCCTGCATGAGCAGGAGGATTCTTTACCACTCAGCCAGCAGGGAAGCCCGCTCTGTACAATACTGTGCAGGAAAGCACACAGAGCACCACCACTTGTAGGAGGTGCACGCGCGTGGCAGTGCACACCAGACACACGAACTAACATGTGATTGGAGGTGGCAACGCATGCTCACGTCTTTGAAAGTTTGCAGCTTGAAGGAGACATACTGTAAATCTAAAACTGCAGTTATTTTTGTTTGTTTAGAGTTTGTACCACCACCACCCCAACTTCCCCACCCACTGGAACATAAGCCCAGAGAACAGCAGGAACTCAGCCTGTGTCATATACATTAAGTCCCCTACGTACGGATGAATCCTGTTCATTTGTAAGTCCAGTTTGCTTGGGTAAGTCCAGCAAAGTTAGCCTAGGTACATAAAAAACAAAAAATACACACATAGAAAAACAAAGAAAATGTTTTTAGTCTTACAGTACATTACTTTGCCAACAAAGTAATGTAGTCAAAATCTACAAATCTAGTCAAAACTATGGTTTTTCTCGTAGTCATGTATGGATGTGAGACTTGGACTAAAGAAAGCTGATCACTGGAGAATTGATGCTTTTGAACTGTGGTGTTGGAGAAGACTCTTGAGAATCCCTTGGACTGCAAGGAGATCCAACCAGTCCATCCTAAGGGAGATTAGTCTTGAATATTCATTAGAAGGACTGATGCTGAAGCATAAACTCCAATCTTTTGGCCACCTGCTGCGAAGAGCTGACTCATTGGAAAAGACCCAGATGTTGGGAAAGATTGAAGGCAGGAGAAGAAAGGGATCACAGAGGATGAGATGGTTGGATGGCATCACCGACTCAGTGGACATGAGTTTGAGTAGGCTCCAGGAGTTGGTGATGGACAGGGAGGCCTGGCGTGCTGCAGTCCATGGGGTCGCAGCAAGTCCAAAGAGTTGGACATGACTGAGCAACTGAACTGAACTGACAGTACCTTGAAAATTACAGAAGTACTGGCTACATCCCCACTGCTTTCACAATCGCTTCAAGGCATCCTGGGCTTGACATAAACATAGTGTATTACTATACTCTATAGTACTGTACAGTGAAGCACAAAAAAGCACAATCATGCAGCAACATATACCAGACATATGACTAGACATGTGAACACACATTTGAGTCTTTGAAAGTTCACAGCTTGAAGGTTTGTATGTAGGGGACTGACTGTTCTGTGCTGTCTCTGAAACTTACAACAGGGCTTGGCATCAGTGAATATTCCTGAATAAATGAACAAATGTGTATTTTTAAACATATAGTAGACTTTATAGGAATATAGAGCATATAGTGGGGATTCCCAGGTGTCTCAGAAGTAAAGAATCTGCCTGCCAGTACAGGAGACACAGGAAACTTGGGTTCAATCCCTGGGTTAGGAAGATCCCCTGGAGGAGGAAATGGCAAGCCACTCCAGCATTCTTGCCTGGAGAATCCCAGGGACAGAGGAGCCAGGCTCCATGGGGTCACAAAGAGTCAGACATGACTGAGCGATTGAGCATGCACATGTTAACAGAAATTACAAAAAAAAAAAAAACCCCAAAAACCCAGGGAAGGCTGTCTCTTTAAAGAAAAATGGGAGGAAACATCGGTCCACAGATCATATAGGACAGAGAGGTCCCAAAGTCCCCTTCCCCTCCACACAGTTTCCCCATCTTTAACATCTTGCACTAGTGTGGTACATTTGTGAGAACTGATGAACCAATATTGATACATTGGTATTAACCACATGTTATAACAGTCACATTAGAACTCTCTATGTGTCTTATACAGCTCTATGGGTTTTGATGAAGGTGCAATATCATGTACCCACCTAGGCTAAGAATTCCAAATTCTCAATCCTAGTCTGGTTCTCAAGCCTACTTTGTCTCTTCAGATTGTGTTTTCCTGCCTTCTGGCATGCCTCATACTTTTTGTAGAGAGCTGGACATGATGTGTCAGATAACAGGAGCTGAGATAAATAATCATTCACTGTGAAGCACCATGCTTATCTGGCTAAGAGTTTGTGTTTAATGTTTGCTGCACCTATAGGTGTCTGATGCTTTCATTTTATCCCGTGTCCTCGTGTTTTGTCTTCCCCGTTGCCTCTGGGTTTCCCTACAAGCTCCTTCTTAAATAGAGTTGTAATCCACTGGAGTCCTATGGGTGTGGTGAAAGGTTTTGTGGAGGGGAAACATTCAGTAACCTCAAAGTTAAATTTCAGAGCCTGTTTCTCTTTTTAATGAGCCTGAACCTCTGGACTGTGACCTTCAGAGGAGCTTCCTAGCCTCTGCCCTGCTAGGTTTTTTTCTCCCCTAATGTCAGAAAAGCTTTCAGGGACTGGGTTGTCTAACTGTCTTTGAGCTGGGTCAAACTGGTGTTGTTGTTGCTGTTGTATAGTCACTCAACTGTGTCCAACTCTTTTTTGACTCCCTGGACTGTAGTCCACCAAGCTCCTCTGTCCACGGGATTCTCCAGGCAAGCATACTGGAGTGGGTTGCCATGTCCTACTCCAGAGGAACCTTCCCAACCCAGGATCAAACCCTCCCTCTGGCCAAATAGGAAGGAAGCTTTCTCTGTTGTTCACCATGAGAACCTGGTGGGACACCTGTGAAAAAAGCTCAAGAAAGCACAAGGACTCCACTAAAACTGGGTCTCAAGGAGTTTCTGACTCTCGAGCTATTAGTCAAGTATGGTTTGCTTTCCTGTTTCCTGAGGCTTCTGTTCCTTGTCCACTGATTCTCTGAGTCGCACTCTGACATCCTCTTATGATCATCTCTGTGCATTTCATATGGAGAGGCATTAGCAAATGTTAGTTTATTTGATGGATGAAAATTTTCCTTTTAATTATCTACAAAAGTATGAAACACCTTTGTTAGAAAGCTGAAAGTGAAAGTGAATGCTCAATTAGAATAACCAATATAGTAAGTATATTTTTTCCTTCTCTTTCAAAAGGATTTTAACATTTACATTTCAGTAGCTTTAATGTTTCGGAGAAGGCCATGGCACCCTACTCCAGTACTCTTGACTGGAAAATCCCATGGATGGAGGAGCCTGGTAGGCGGCAGTCCATGGGGTCGCTAAGAGTCAGATAGGACTAAGCAACTTCACTTTCACTTTTCACTTTCATGCATTCGAGAAGGAAATGGCAACCCACTCCAGTGTTCTTGCCTAGAGAACCCCAGGGACGGCGGAGCCTGGTGGGCTGCCGTCTATGGGGTCACACAGAGTCGGACATGACTGAAGCGACTTAGCAGCAGCAGCAGCAGCTTTAATGTTTAAAATATACATGTGTTTTATTGTAAATTACCTCGTATTCTAATTTGGAAATTGGCAGGATATAAATAATAGGTAAACAAAACAATGAGGGACTGCCTTGCCTCTCTACCTGCCCCCAAACATATTGATCAGTGGTTGTTCAGTCACTAAGTCTTGTCTGACTCTTTGCAATGCCATAAACTGCAGCACACCAGTCTTCCCTGTCCTTCACTACCTCCCTAAGTTTGCTCAAACTCATGTCCATTGAGTCAGTGATGCCATTCAACCATCTTATCCTCTGTTGCCCCCTTCTCTTTCCGTCCTCAATCTTTCCCAGCATCAGGGTCTTTCCCAGTGAGTCAGTTCTTTGCATCAGGTAGCCAAAGGATTGGAGCTTCACCTTCATCATCAGTCCTTCCAATGAATATTCAGGGTTGATTCCCTTTAGGATTGACTGGTTTGATCTCCTTGCAGTCCAAGGGACTCTCAAGAGTCTTCTCTAGCACCACAGTTCGATAGGCAACCAGAAGTCAAGGGGCAAGACCCACAGAGAATGGGGAGCCAATATTTGCAATGTAGACACAGGACTGCTTGAGCCTGGAACTATACAAAGCCTTTACAACTCAATGGTATTTTTATCTCAGTTTTATTGATTGGAAAATTATGATCTGAGCAGTTTTGTAGAACTTTGTGGGGGAGGAGTGCAGGAGAGAATTCATTACCTCTTTTTTTCACTATTCACTCTTTTATTCATTCATTCAACACATTTTTATTGAATGGATTAAATTGAGTGCATTGTTCTAAGTGCACTGTCCTAGCCCCTGAGGATACAACCGCCAAAATCCTTCGTCTCTTTTTTTGGGCTCCCAAATCACTGCAGATGGTGACTACAGCCATGAAATTAAAAGACGCTTGCTCCTTGGAAGAAAAGCCATGACCAACCTAGACGGCATATTAAAAAGCAGAGACATTACTTTGCCAACAAAGGTCCATCTAGTCAAAGCTATGGTTTTCCAGTAGTCATGTATGGATGTGAGAGCTGGACTATAAAGAAAGCTGAGCGGTGAAGAATTGATGCTTTTAAACTGTGGTGTTGGAGAAGACTCTTGAGAGTCCCTTGGATTGCAAGGAAATCAAACCAGTCAATCCTAAAGGGAATATTCATTGGAAGGACTGATGCTGAATCTGAAGCTCCAATACTTCGGCCAACCTGATGCAAAGAACCGACTCATTGGAAAAGACCCTGATGCTGGAAAAGAGTGAAGGCGGGAGAAGGGGACGACAGAGGATGAGACGGTTAGATGGCATCACTGACTTGATTGAGTTTGAGCAAGCTCCAGGAGTTGGTGATAGACAGGGAAGCCTGGCGTGCTGTAGTCCATGGGTTCTCAAAGAGTTGGACACGACTAAGTGACTGAACTAAACTTTCCCTATAGAGCTTACATGGGTGGGGGCAGAAGGCATGGTCTTAGTCAAGTGTGCCTGCATGCTAAGTCGCTTCAGTCATGTCGGACTCTTTGTGACCTACTCGACCATAGCCTGCTAGGCACTTCTGTCTGTTGGATTCTCCAGGTGAGAATACTGGACTGAGTTGCCATTTCCTCTTCCAGGGGATCTTTCAAACGCAGGGATCCAAAGTCTCCCATGGCTCCTGCATTGCCGGCGGATTCTTTATGGCTGAGCCATCCCAGAATGTTCAGTTCAGTTCAGGAAGTTCACGTACTGTTGAAACCTGGCTTGGAGAATTTTAGCATTAACTTGCTAGTGTGTGAGATGAGGGCAACTGCGAGGTACTTTGAACATTCTTTGACATTGCCTTTTTTGGGGATTGGAATGAAAATTGACCTTTTCCAGTCCTGTGGCCACTGCTGAGTTTTCCAAATTTGCTGGCATATTTAGTGCAGCACTTTCACAGCATCATCTTTCAGGATTTGAAAGAGCTCAAGTGGAATTTCATCACACTTCCACTAGCTTTGTTCGTGGTGATGCTTCCTAAGGCCCACTTGACTTCACATTGCAGGATGTCTGGCTCTAGGTGAGTGATCACACCATTGTGGTTATCTGGGTCATGATACAGTTTTTGTACAGTTCTTCTGTGTATTCTTGCCACCTCTTCTTAATATTTTCTGCTTCTGTTAGGTCCATACCATTTCTGTCCTTTATTGTGCCCATCTTTGCATGAAATATTCCCTTGGTATCTCTAAGTTTCTTGAAGAGATCTCTAGTCTTTCCTATTCTATTGTTTTCCTCTATTTCTTTGCATTGATCACCGAGGAAGGCTTTCTTCTCTCTCCTTGCTCTTCTTTGGAACTCTGCATTCAAATGGGTATATCTTTCCTTTTCTCCTTTGCCTTTAGCTACTCTTCTTTTCTCAGCTATTTGTAAGGCTTCCTCAGACAGCCATTTTGCTTTTTTGCATTTCTTTTTCTTGGGGATGGCCTTGATCCCTGCCCCCTGTACAATGTCATGAACCTCTATCCATAGTTCTTCAGGCACTCTGTCTATCAGATCTAATGCCTTGAATCTTTGTCATTTCCACTGTAAGGGATTTGATTTAGGTCATACCTGAATGGTCTAGTGGTTTTCCCTACCTTCTTCAATGTAAGTCTGAATTTGACAATAAAGAGTTCATTATCTGAGCCAAGGTCAGCTCCTGGTCTTGTTTTTGCTGACTGTATGGAGCTTCTCCGTCTTTGGTTTCAAAGAATATAATCAATCTGATTTTGGTATTGATCATCTGGTGATTTCCATGTGTAGAGTCTTCTCTTGTGTTGTTGGAAGAGGGTGTTTGCTATGACCTGTGTGTTCTCTCGGAAAAACTCTAGCCTTTGCCCTGCTATTAACTTCATTAGCCTTGCACTGCAAGGCCAAAAATGCCTTTTACTCCAGGTATCTCTTGACTTCCTACTTTTGCATTCCAGTCCCCTGTGATGAAAAGGACATCTTTTGGGGGTGTTAGCTCTAGAAGGTCTCGCAGGTCTTCATAGGACCGTTCAACTTCAGCTTTTCAGCATTTACTGGTCGGGGCATAGACTTGGATTACTGTGATGTGGAACGGTTTGCCTTGGAAAAGAACAGACATCATTCTGGCCCCAGGGTGTACACGCGGGTAAAGTATAAGCCCCGGTGGCTCCGCCCGCGCGGTATCCGAAAGCAGCCGGGCGCGCGCACCAGCGCCGGAGACTTGCTCCACCTCTCTGGGCGGAGACCCCGAGATCCATCCGGGGCGCCCCGGGTGCGGAGGCTGCGAGCCACCCCTACTCCCCTTCTGCTACCCTTTGCCCGGCGCCGGCGGTCCCTGCGGAAGGGGCCAACAGCAGCCCGCATCGGGGTCACGAGCGCCGAGCCGGGGTGCGGAGGGGCGGCGGCGGAGTCCGGCTGAAGCGGGTGGGCCCGAGGCTGGCACCCGGAGGGCAGCGGCGAGGCCACACTGCCAAGGTAACGCGGGCCGGCGTGGGCGGCGGGGATCACGGTGCGGGGGAGGCTGGGGAGGGCACCGGGCGACACCGTCTCTGCGCCGCCGTTTCCCGGAATCCCTCTCCTGGAGCCTATCTGCCCGGGACTCCTCCTACCGCCTGCGCCCCGGATCGCAGGGTTTTTCCGCGCGCGACACCGCACCCCTGCCCGGGGGCGTCCCCTCTCCAAGCTCCCCGCAGCCCTGGAGGGTTCCTGGGGAGCATCCACTGACTGTCCCCTGCGGCCGCGCTGCCCTCGGCCCTGTCCGGGCGTCCTCCGTTCATCGCCCCCCACGCAGCCCCCAGGGACCCGCACCTGACCCCCCACAAGGGCCCTGGCCGCTTAGAGGTGAGAGTCAAATTCCTTAGGGTCCACAGCGCCCTGCAAAACTGGGTTAACGGCTCGGGTCTCCGGTTCGGGGTCTTCCGTCCGCCCTCCAGCAGAACACAAGGTTAGGCATAGTTTGTCCCCGCGCCGGAGAGGAGTACGGAGGGACCCCCGAAGCTGAATGGTCCTTCGGCCTTACAAACCCATCGCTTGGAAGCAGGAGTGGGGACAGGGCGATGGACAGCGTCGCGGAGACAGGAGTGGACCCGCGTCCGGGGTCGGGAGGGAGTGAGGAACCGGGTGCGAGTCGACGCTTCACGTTTCGACTCTGACCGATGGAACCAGTTAAACCCAGTTAGGAGTTGGATCCTTCAACCCACTTAACGTAGCGAACGATGGCTGTGAGGAACTCTAGCTATCCTGTCTCTCTTTGTGTCTCTTTCTCTTTTAATATTTGTTTGATCTCCTTGCATTTGTTTGGCAAAAAAAAAAAAAGTCTTAGAAACTGAGTGGAACGAGGTAGGAGTTGCGGAGGCAGGTGCTGCCAGAGTCCTGGAGTCCCAGCCCCGCCTACCTGCTCCTGGTCTCAGGCAAACTGACCCCGAGACCAACTGGGCTGCCACCTGCCCCGCATCTTGGCCAGGTTTCAAAGTACCCGCCTCCTGCTGTCCTGACTGGGAGAGGACAGGGGTGAAAGCAAAACCGCAGCAAAATTTGCTCTAAAGAAAACATCCATCAGTGTGCCCTTAGTTGGTAAGATTTGACCTCTTTGTGGCAGAAAGTGAACTTCAGAGTTCTCTAGTCCATGAGTTGGATCATCAAAAATCTGTGTGACTCTTTTATCCTTACCTGTATTTCTTCTAATGTTTCTCATGTATTTATTTCAAACTTAAAGACAATCTGCCTGAGATTTGGTTCCGGAAATGTGACACCTGGTAATTTACCTTAAAAAAAAAAAAAAATAGAGGAAGAATCATTGCCTGGAGGTACTGTCTTGAAAGTGAAACTTTTATTAAAATGTATTTTCCATCCTCCTCCACTTGCATACACAGAGCATGTTGGCCTAACTGTGACATTTACAAATCTTCAAATTGTTGTAGTCTGAAGCATGTGTATTCTTTGATGGCCAATCATATTTTACCAAAAGTAAGACACAATGATGGATATAAGGTGTACTTTAAAAACTTTTATGTCACTGGGTAGGAAAAACCACTGTCAATTATGGTATGTGATGCCACCATACAGAGCACCCTAATCTCACAGATGTTCAGATGTCAGAAGGAAGTGTGTGTTTTATAATTTGTGAGATAGGCTCTCTTGGCAGAGCTTGATGATACTTTTCCCTGAGAACTTTTCATTGCTTCAAAGAATGAAACTGGTGGTGTGCAGTTCAGGAAGAATAAATGAAAACAGTTTGTGGGAGAGCAGTTGGCCAAAGTAAGGGTGGTAAGAAGTGGAATAAGGAGAATATGAAAGAGGGAAAGAGAGAGGGAGAGAGAGACATGGATGGATGTTGGGTAGGGAGTAGTTCAGAACCATTGAGAATCTTTTCAAGAACCAGCAGGAAAATGAATTCATTCAGTATCCCCATGAGCCAGGGTTTAACAAACTGGTACATGGGAGAGTTATTCTTAAACCTTGTTTTTCTGAAACACTGTTGTTTTAATTCTGAGGTTTTTTTAAATATATTTAAAATTTGAGTGTATCCGACCACCAGAAAAAAAAATGGTAGGGAATCCACAAAAATCCTAAAAGTGTTCCCTAATAAATAAGAAAGAACGAAACCATGAGTTTTAGCATGACTTCAAATCAGATCAGATCAGTTGCTCAGTCGTGTCCGACTCTGCGACCCCATGAATCGCAGCACGCCAGGCCTCCCTGTCCATCACCAACTCCCGGAGTTCACCCAGACTCACGTCCATCGAGTCAGTGATGCCATCCAGCCATCTCATCCTCCGTCGTCCCCTTCTTGCCCCAAATCCCTCCCAGCATCAGAGTCTTTTCCAATGAGTCAACTCTTTACATGAGGTGGCCAAAGTACCGGAGTTTCAGCTTTAGCATCATTCCTTCCAAAGAAATCCCAGGGCTGATCTCCTTCAGAATGGACTGGTTGGATCTCCTTGCAGTCCAAGGGACTCGCAAGAGTCTTCCCCAACACCACAGTTCAAAAGCATCAATTCTTTGGCGCTCAGCTTTCTTCACAGTCCAACTCTCACATCTATACATGCTGTTTCCTTTTCGGACAAAGGAGCAGCAGGTGCTTTCTGCTCAGGGGTGGGAGGGAAATATACTTGGGGTGGGGGGGGAGGCGCCGTACAGGACAGGAGAAGCCAGCACCAGAGTCAGGGGACCCCACAAAGGCCCCATGGTTGACCCACCCCTCCTCGACCATGCCTGCAGGACAGTTAACCGGGTGTTCCAGGAGGAAGCAGAGCCCAGACTACACTTCCTTGATAGGCGCGCCCATATCCCAGCACCTATGCCTTGGGCTAGAGAAGCTGCCCAGGCTTCACAGAACAAACTGGAATCAGGCACAGTTTTTAAAAGGAGGTCAGGATTTCACTCCACTGTATCACAATTGCAGGAGACAAAGGAATCAAAGTATGAATGAGGTAAGCAGAAGTGGTGTGAAAAAAAAGAAAGGAAAGAATATGATAATTTGCAGGATTAGTCACTCAGTTGTGTTCGACTGTTTGTGACTCCATGCACTCTAGCCCACTAGGCTCCTCTGTCCATGGAATTTTCCAGGCAAGAATACTGGAGTGGGTAGCCATTCCCTTCTCCGGGGATCTTCCTGACCCAGGGATCAAACCCCGGTCTCATGCACTGCAGGCAGATTCTTTACCACCTGAGCCACCAATGATAGCTTGCAGGAATCTTACTAAAAAGAAAATATTACTCTTGGGACAGAAGGCCATTCTTTACAATAGCTTTTTGTTGTTGTTTGGTTGTTTAGTTGTGTCTGACTCTTCTGCAACCCCACGGACTAAAGCCTGCCAGGCTTCTCTGTCCATGGGATTCTCCAGGCAAGAATACTGGAGTGGGTTGCCATGTCCTACTCCAGGGGAATCTTCCCAACACAGGGGTCAAACCCAGGTCTCCTGCTTTGCAGACAAATTCTTTACCATCTGAACCACCACAATAGCTTTAGATCCTTCAAAAATTGATTTAAAAATATGAATTCAATAAAAGAAACTCAAAGATAAGAAAAATTTTAATTGAGATGAAAAGAAGATTGCAGACTTACAGGAATACACTGAAGATCATTGAAACATATTACAGAAGAAAAAAGAGGAAAAAATAGAATAGATCCTGCTGAAAGTAAAAATATTTTAACAGAGGAAAGGCTCTTAATTCCAAAAATTCAGAGACAAACGTGAAGTCATTTATTAAGAATCCGATGTGGAAGACAGATAAAGCACAGTCAGGCATTAGGATACTTGAGTTTCCTGACATAGTGAAACCAACAAATGGGACTGAAAATGCAAACAAAAATGAGATAAATTTTATTGAAATGAAGAAAAAATGGTCTTTAGGCCAAAAGAGCATGACATTTTCCAGGAAATTTTCATATAGGAATGCTTAGTATCTTCAGTAGTTTAAATGCAAAGGAAAAGAATTATTATTATTTAGGAATTGAAAAAAGAGTAAATAAAGGAGAGAAAAATCACATCAAGTTGCTCTCAGATGTCTCCAGGGCTGTGCTAGATGCCAGAGGACAATGGTTCCAAGGGAAAAGTTCTAGGGAAAGAAACTTTTTCCCAAGAGGGTGTGTCATCTAGCTAGAAGATGTCATTCAGATTGAAAGTCAACAGAAAGGGGCTTCTTCAAAAGAACAAAGGAAATTCAGCACCCATGAGCCCTTATGGAAAAAACAAACTGCTGGAGAATAAAATCCAGCAAATAGTAAATAAAGAGAGAAGTCAAAGTAAAGAACTCAGGCACCAAGAACTCATGATATAAAGGACTGTTGGCCACAATAGAGAGTCCAAATGCCATAATGAAGACCCAGCACAGCCAAAAAAAAAAAAAAGGATTTATGTAAATGTGGAATTAATATAAAACATCTTTGGAAATTGTGGAATAAAATGTGATTATTACGCAACTCTAGGTACACACACAAAAAGAAAAAGTGATCAGGTAGGGGCAGAAGAGGAAGATGGAAGGAAATATGAGAGTGGGCCCTATAGTTCTCATCTTTGAAGGCGTGGATCAGTAAACAGAGATGTGAATATTGTATTCCAACTTCCAATGCCTTTGTAATTTTTTTAACTTTGGAGGGATATTTTAGGGAGTTATTCTTTCTTATGAAAATAATTGAAATGTCAACAATTGTTCTGCCTTTGCTTCAGTTTTTTTCCAAGTAAAATTAAATTTAGACAAAAATACCCTGTGTGTGTGTGTATGTGTGTGTGTGCTGCGTGTGTGCTGCGTGTGTACATAGAAAGATCTCTGGGATTATGTTGTTCATTAATGTAAATGATGGAACTATCTGGATACTGAGATTTTACTTTTATGCCTTATTTTTATTATTTTTTTTTAATGAGTGAGTTGAACTATTCTTACCAAAACAAGAAGTAAACCAGAAACAAATATGCCAAGACATTAACAATGGTTGATGCCCGGTAGTAAAAATAAAAATGCTTGTTACTTTCTTCTTTGTGCTTTTTTGTATTTTTTTTTAAATTTCAGGGGGAGGGGGGATATATGTCATTTTATTTGTAGAGTTTTTCTGAATCCATTCATTCACTGACCAGCGAAGATGTGCCAGGTGTCAGGCAGTGCCGGACAGAAGAAACAACACAGTTCTGCTCTCTACCCGGAGAATAGCAGGCAGCAAGTTCTGTGAGGGTTGTCTGTCTGTCTGTCTGTCTTTGTTAGGAGGAGTTGAAACTCAAAGAGTCACTTTGCCACAGTAGCATCTGTTTGAGCTGGGCCTTGAAAATTAGTAGTGTTTGTCTGGGGATCAGTGACAAGGACGGTTGGGGGCGGGAGGAAGGGAGAGGGGTCGTGGTGATAGGAGGTTCAGAGCAGGTGTGATTTGTGGCTCAGAGTTCAGAGCGAGACACTTGTGTGGCCACTTGAACAGTGGTGTTGGAGAAGACTCTTGAGAATCCCTTGGACTGCAAAGAGATCCAACCAGTCCATCCTAAAGGAGATCAGTCCTGGGTGTTCTTTGGAAGGAATGATGCTAAAGCTGAAACTCCAGTATTTGGCCACCTCATGTGAAGAGTTGACTCATTGGAAAAGACTCTGATGCTGGGAGGGATTCGGGGCAAGAAGGGGACGACGGAGGATGAGATGGCTGGATGGCATCACTGACTCGATGGACGTGAGTCTGGGTGAACTCTGGGAGTTGGTGATGGAGAGGGAGGCCTGGCGTGCTGCAGTCCATGGGGTCACAAAGAGTCGGACACGACTGAGTGACTAAACTGAAACTAGATCTAAATGCAAATATAAAAGCATTTAAGCCTGATGGTGAATCACCAAATAATAATACAGAGTTGGCATTTCCTAGCACATCTTGGGAGAATTCCTAGAAGTAGGTGGAAGCAGTAAACTCAGGCCCAGACTCAGGAGGGGAGCAAAGAGGAAGAGAGGGTTCCCATGGGCACACAGCCAGGGCCAGTGCCACTGCCCACAGCTGCCGGGGACCCTTCTGCCCTGGCAGCCCTGGGCACACATGCACTTGAACTTGAAGGCTGCCCACAACCCTCAACTGCTAGCCACCAGCCTGAGATGGACTCTGGACAAGGCAAACCCTGAGTCTCCCCTTTCCAAGGATCTGCCATCCCAACCCATAGCATGCTGGCAGACAGTGAAGAGTCTTTAAACCTCTGCTCCTGGCCCTGCTATGTACCCCGATCAAGACTGACCTTGACATTTAGCTCCCGCCAGACCAGGTAGCCACCCACTAGGCAAGGCGGGCCAGGGATAGCTTCCACTCTGCCTGGCCCAGCCTCCCTGCACACACGCCAGGAAGGCATCAATGCACCATGATTCAAGATGGCCACAGGAGAGCAATAAACCAAGGGTGGGACCCTTCTTGTGTGCAGGGCCCCTAGGGTGGCTGAAGCCGGCTCTGGCTGCAGAGATAAGAGTAACCAGAGCTTTAGGAAGGCTGAGCTGCTTGGAGTCAGAAAGTTTTAAAGAGCTTCATGAACAGTTCCAGGCGGGATGCCAAGATGGGAAATTAGATTTTCCAAGGAAGCAAGAATCTGCTATCAGATATCTAATTGGCAGTGGAGTATGAGTCACCAGGAACAAAGAAAGGGAGGCAACGTCCTGTGGCCCAGAGCAAGAGAGAGGGATTCTAGTTGTGTGGTTGTGTGTGTGTACTTTCAACTGCTGAGGAGAGGGAAGCTTCTGCAGAGGCAGAACAAGGGCAGAAATGTGCCGCCATCAGAACAAAACAGAGAGACCAGAGGCCACAGGACAAGTGGTCAGGTAGAAGCGAGTCACCCCCAAGGTGGTATTCCACGGTCTTGGTGCTCCCAGCATCTAGAGAACATCCACGACCAGGCAAGCCCTCTGCTGAGGAGTGATGATGGCAGATAACATCGCATGTCATAAAGACATCTCTGTGGTTGTTCTAATGATGGTACACTTCCCAGATGGCTCAGTGGTAAAGAATCTGCCCGCCAATGTAGGAGATGCAGGGGTTGTGGGTTCCATCCCTGGGTGGGGAAGATCCCCTCGAGGAGGAAATGGCAACCCACTCCAGTATTCTTGCCTGGAGAATCCCTTGGACAGAGGAGCCTGGTGGGCTACAGTTCAGGAGGTCGTGAAGAGTCAGACACTACCAAGCATGCACATGTCACGGGAAAAGTTGAGGTGCCTGGATAGCTCATGGGTGGCAGGTGGCAATTTTGACTTGGAGTCTTTGGGCTTGATAGCGTGATAGTCGAGGGGACTTTTTAATGTATTCTTAGCTTGAATTCACGTCTGCTACTCGGGGGTCATTTTTCACTTTGACTTGGGGCTTGGTGCTACCCCAGTGTTTGTGGGGACAGGAGAACACCCAGTAGTCTGGATGGAGACAGAGATCTGGGGGAGAGAGGGAATGAGACCGACTGGGGGCTCCGTAAAATGTTTCAAGACTTCCTTTCTCACCTTGGAGTGAAGAAGACTAACTTACTCAAAATGCAGATGCTAAGAAAGAAAATACCTTTAAGTCTAAAAGCTCAGAAGTTTCCGTTAAAAAAGAAAAAAAAAGCCGTACAGGCAAATCAAAGGACAAGTGACAATGGCGGAGAAAAATAAAAAAAGATGTGACTCATATCACAGAGGGCCAGTTTGCCTCGTACTTAAAAAGTTCCTTCAAAGTGATGTGAAGAAAGAAGTCTTAAAAAGAGGGGATATATGTATACGTATAACTGATTCACTTTACTGTACAACAGAAACTAACACAGCATTGTAAAGCATTTATATTCCAAAACAAAAATTTAAGAATCAATGTAAAAAAAAAAAAAGCAACGACTCAAAGATAGATAGTTAACTCAAAAGGAAACACCTCTGCCATATATGGTCGGTCTTACTTAGAATAAGAGAAGTACAGAATTAATGTAAGTCTGAAGACAACTTGGCATTTGATTTTGAATTTGAATTTTGAATTTGAATTTTGGCATGAATTTGATTTTCAGAAATCCAAGAGCTTGATAGTTATCATTATCATAATCATTATTTATCATTATCATTCCCTACAAGCTCTTTCTTTGTGGGGAAGCAGAAATTCTCACACACTGCAAGAGGTTGTGCAAACCACTACAGCCGTAAGGGCGAGAGTGTGGCCATCTCTATCAAAGCTGCAAATGCAAGGATGTCCCTGGTGGTCCAGTGGTTAAGACTCCGTGCTTTCATTGCAGAGAGGCTTTCATTGCAGAGGGCCAGGGTTCTATCCCTGGTCGGGGACTAAGATCTCACAAGCCTCACATTTAGTGAAGCCAAAAAAAAAAAACCAAAGACGTGCATGGTCACTTTGTGCCTGGTCTCTTCTGTCTGCCCCTGCAAACCAAGCCTCCACCTTCCCCACCTTTTACTGTGCCTTGGGATCCCATCTTGTATAGGTACAGCCACCAGCTGCCTTGTCCTATGGCTTCGATTGGAGTCAACCAATGGGGAGCCCCAAGGGAGGAGAGGGAAGACAGTGAGGAATATCTGTGCTCCTCACGCTGGACTCTCTCCTTTCTAATTCCAGGCTTGGGACGTTCCCTCTGTACCTCAAGCCCACGATGATAACAGCCCTCACTGCTGTTACTTTCAGATGCTATGCTCATCCTTATGGTTGGCCTGTAGCCTGCTCACACATTTGTATTAAATAGTCCCTTGATGAAAATCTTCCTTAACTTAGCCAGAGTTGAATGTGTTCTTACCTGCCGGGACCCTGACTGAACCCCCTTTGGCCTAGCAGTACTATTTCTGGGAAGCTTTCTCACACTTAGACTTGACATGCTCAGAATGAGGCATTTTCAAGAGAATCCACTGCAGAAACAGTTGGAAGTCACTCAAATGTTCTTTGTGGTGACTAGTCATATAAATCACGGTACGTCCACAGAGTAGACTATATGTAACTACATTAAAAAAAAAAAAAAAGAAAGAAATTCTCTTTGGTGCTGATACAGAAAGAGCTCCCAAATTTATTTTTAAGTGGGAAAAAAGCAGGAATTAGACAGGCAGTGTATATGCTATGTGTGTACTAAGTCGCTTGAATTGTGTCCCACTCTGACCCCATGGACTGTAGCCCACCAGGCTCCTCTGTCCATGGGGATTTCCAGGCAAGAGTACTGGAGTGGGTTGCCATGCCCTCCTCGACCCTTGGGTCAAGAAGATCTCTCTTCTGTCTCCTACACTGGCAAGCAGGTTCTCTACCACTAGCGTCACCTGCTATCTCCGATTTAGAAAAATAGGGTTGGGGAGAATAAGAATACATTTTTGTATTTGCTTATGCATGAAGGTGAACATGAACTTGGGCAAACTCCGGGAGACAGTGAGGGGCAGGGAGGCCTGGCGTGCTGCCATCCATAGGGTCTCAAAGAGTTGGACATGACCAGGCGACTGAACAACAACATGTATGAAGATATTCTGAAGGACTAACCAAAAAATAAAAATAAAAATAGTTTTCCGAAGGGAGCGAGACACTTCAAAATTTGCTTTTTCGTATATTTAAATTTTTGGAACCAAATGGCTATTGGTCCCACAAGCTGAGATAAAGCTCCTTGTGTAAATGGGGTGAATGATCCAGCTCCCAGAAGGGCAGAGAGGAAACCTGGAATCAGGAATTTCCTGCTGGGGACTTCCCTGGTGGCCCAGTGGTTAGGAATCCACCTTGCAATTCAGGGGATGCAGTTTTAATCCCTGATCAGGGAGCTAAGATCCCACCCACATGCCACAGGGCAATGAAGCCCACAGACCTCAACTACTGAGTCCAAGGGACACAACTAAAGAGTCCGTATGCTGCAACGAGATAAATCCCACGCACCACAAGTAAGACCCAGGTCACTTCAGTTCAGTTGCTCATATGTGTTCTTCCCATCTGGTGGCCAAAGTATTGGAGCTTCAGCTTCAGCATCAGTCCTTCCAATGAACGTTCAGGACTGATTTCCTTTAGGATGGACTAGTTGGATCTCCTTGCCATCCAAGGGACTCTCAACAGTCTTCTCCAACACCACAGTTCAAAAGCATCAATTCTTTGGTGCTCAGCTTTCTTCATGGTCCAACTCTTTTATCCATACACGATTAATGGGAAAACCAAAGCTTTGACTAGACAGACCTTTGTCAGCAAAGTAATACCTCTGGTTTTTAATATGCTGTGTAGGTTAGTCATAGCTTTTCTTCCAAGAAGCAAGCATCTTTTAATTTCATGGCTGTAGTCACCATCTGCAGTGATTTTGGAGCCCCCAAAAATAAAGTCTGTCACCGATTCCATTTTTTCCCCATCTATTTGCCATGAAATGATGGGACCAGATGCCATGATCTTAGTTTTCTGAATGTTGAGTTTTAAGCCAACTTTTTCACTCTCCTCTTTCATCTTCACCAAGAGGCTCTTTAGTTCTTCTTCGCTTTCTGCCATGAGGGTGGTGTCATCTGCATATCTGATATTGATATCTCTCCCGGCAATCTTGATTCCAGCTTGTGCTTCTTCCAGCCCAGCATTTCTTGTGATGTACTCTGCATATAAGTTAAATAAGCAGGGTGACAATATACAGCCTTGAAGTACTGCTTTCCCAATTTGGAACCAGTCTGTTGTTCCATGTCCAGTTCTAACTGTTGCTTCTTGACCTGTGTACAGATTGTCTTTGTCTGTTGTCTTTGCAGTTTAATTAGGTACTTCAGAATTCTGATCACCTAATATTGATTTCTTTTCAGATGTGAAAGGAAAGGAAGGACACATAAAACAACAAAAATGCTTTTGAGCCAGAATGTGTCAGCGATTGGACCACTGAATTTGTATCCCATGGGTGAGTGTCACTTTTTCTCACAGCTCCATCTACAGGGACCCTGTTAGGAAGTAGCCAGTTGATTTCCTGGTCCTGAGGACACAGTATAAGCTGCCCAATGTCAAGAGCCAAGTGGAACTTAGATAGGAATTCTGTGTTGATGGTTTGATATACAATGGGTTTCTGTTCTACTGGTGTTTTAGGAAAGCAACTAAATAATCATAGGCTTGAGACTCAATAATGAAGGGAGCTAGCTTCATTGTAATTTGAAGAGGAATTCCCCTTAATACTCTCATTCTAATCCAGGGTGGAGTTTATCACTCCATTCCTATATTTGGAAAGAGGCCAGACCCCTAGGACTTCCCTGGCAGCTCAGTGGTTAAGAATCTACCTGCCAATGCAGGAGACCTGGGTTCAATCCCTGGGTTGGGCAAACTGTAGGACAATATCTATGTATCCTAAGTGTAAAGAACGATTTCTTAAAGCTTATAAAGCACACATCATGACCAAAAAAGGTGTTCTATGAAAATTAAATGTTTTTCTATTCAACAAAGGGTAATAATGAAATAACAGATCAGGAGAATATATTTCAGTTCAGTTTAGTCAGTTCAGTTGCTCAATCATGTCCGACTCTTTGCGACCCCATGAACTGCAACACACCAGGCCTCCTTGTCCATCACCAACTCCCAGAGTTCACCCAAACCCATGTCCATTGAGTCAGTGATGCCATCCAACCATCTCATCCTCTGTCATCCACTTCTCCTCCGGCCCCCAATCCCTCCCAGCATCAGAGTCTTTTCAAATGAGTCATTCTTCACATGAGGTGGCCAAAGTATCTGATCTCCTTTAGAATGGACTGTTTGGATCTCCTCACAGTCCAAGGGACTCTCAAGAGTCTTCTCCAATACCATAGTTCAAAAGCATCAATTCTTTGGCGCTCAGCTTTCTTCACAGTCCAACTCTCACATCCATACATGACCACAGGAAAAACCATAGCCTTGACTAGACAGACCTTTGTCAGCAAAGTAATGTCTTTGCTTTTGAATATGTTATCTAGGTTGGTCATAACTTTCCTTCCAAGGAGTAAGCAAGCATCTTTTAATTTCATGGCTGCAATCACCATCTGCAGTGATTTTGGAGCCCAGAAAAATAAAGTCTGACACTGTTTCCACTGTTTCCCCATCTATTTCCCATGAAGTGATGGGACCAGATGCCATGATCTTAGTTTTCTGAATGTTGAGCTTTAAGCCAACTTTTTCACTCTCCTCTTTCACCTTCACCAAGAGGCTCTTTAGTTCTTCTTCACTTTCTGCCATAAGTGTGGTGTCATCTGCATATCTGAGGTTATTGATATTTCTCCCGGCAATCTTGATTCCAGCCTGTGCTGAATGGGAAAGACTAGAGATGTCTTTAAGAAAATTAGAGATACCAAGGAACATTTCATGCAAAGATGGGCTCGATAAAGGACAGAAATTGGTAGGGACCTAACAGAAGCGGACGATATTAAGAAGAGGTGGCAAGAATACACAGAAGAACTGTACAAAAAAAAATCTTCATGACCCAGATAATCACGATGGTGTGATCACTTACCTAGAGCCAGACATCCTGGAATGTGAAGTCAAGTGGGCCTTAGAAAGCATCACTACGAACAAAGCTAGTGGAGGTGATGGAATTCCAGTTGAGCTATTTCAAATCCTGAAAGATGATGCTGTGAAAGTGCTGCACTCAATATGCAAGCAAATTTGGAAAACTCAGCAGTGGCCACAGGACTGGAAAATGTCAGTTTTCATTCCAATCCCAAAGAAAGGCAATGCCAAAGAATGCTCAAACTACTGCACAATTGCACTCATCTCACATGCTAGTAAAGTAATGCTCAAAATTCTCCAAGCCAGGCTTCAGCAATATGTGAACCATGATGTGCAACCTGGATTTAGGAAAGGCAGAGGAACCAGAGATCAAATCGCCAATATCCGCTGGATCTTGAAAAAGCAAGAGATTTCCAGATAAACATCTATTTCTGCTTTATTGACTATGCCAAAGCCTTTGACTGTGCGGATCACAATAAACTGTGGAAAATTCTGAAAGACATGGGAATACCAGACCACCTGATCTGCCTCTTGAGAAACCTGTATGCAGGTCAGGAAGCAACAGTTAGAACTGGACATGGAACCACAGACTGGTTCCAAATAGGAAAAGGAATACGTCAAGGCTGTATACTGTCACTCTACTTATTTAACTTTTATGCAGAGTACATCATGAGAAATGTTGGGCTGGAAGAAGCACAGGCTGGAACCAAGATTGCCAGGAGAAATATCAATAACCTCAGATATCTCAAACCTCTCCAAAAAATTCCACCTGGAATAGATCCCCTGGAGAAGGATACAGCAACCCATTCCAGTATTCTTGCCTGGAAGATCCCATGGACAGAGGAGCCTGGCAGGCTACAGTCCATGGGGTCACAAAAAGTCAGACATGACTTAATAACTAAATAACAAAAAACTCCTATCTCCCTCCTCATCATAAAACCAAAATGTCACCCCTGAACTTTGGTTTCCACATTTCATTTATTATCATTTTTTTTCCATCACCCTATTCATTTGTGCCTTCTCTTTACCTTTGTTTTGGTTCTATTTCAGTATCACTGTGTCATCTGTTCCATAGTTTATCAGTAAGGGATCCATGGTTGGGACACTTCTCCCCCAAGAAATGTCATGCATTGGGAAGGATGTGACAGTGAGCACAGTAGGGCCTCAGCTACTAAAATAGGCCAACCCTGCCCTCCCACTTCTGAGTCGTGGTGACATCAGAAAACAAATGAGAATCCCCCTTCCCTTCACTGAGACCTTTCTCCCTCCACCAACCTTGGTAAATATCTTCGCCTCGGAAGTTTTAAAATTAGCAACATGCTTATTCACATTCTGAGAATTGTTCCAGATGGATGACTGCTTCTCAGGATGGTTCCCCAACCAGCCAACCCTCATTACTAGTATCAGTTCCCAAACAGCTTATTTTGGATCCACTGAGGACAAAACATCCTCGGAAGATGCACTGCTGATACCATCAACTCTTTAAGATCATTTTGTGTGCTCATTCAGTCGTATCCAACTCTGTGACCCCCATGGACTATAACCCGCCAGGCTCCTCTGTCCATGGAATTTTCTAGGCAAGAATACTGGAGTGGGGTGCCATTTCCTACTCCAGGAGGTCTTCCCAACCCAGGGATCAAACCTAAGTCTCCTATGTCTCTTGCATTGGCAGGTGGATTCTTTACCACCTGGGAAGCCCAGAACCATTTACTTGACCCTTTTTCTTTAGCACAAGAAAGTCTTAGTCCAATATTAATACACGTGTGTGGAAGAATGCCAGACTCAGAGCGACAGTCATAAATTGAGCCTGGAGAGAGTATTGTTTGCTTTTCTAACATGTTTTTCTTCTTTCCAGTGCACATCAGCCTCGTGTTTGGTATTTCGTATGTTGCGCCTGGTAAGAGATTTTCTTGACTTAACAAAATTTTGTCTAAGGGTGTGAGTGGGGGAGCAACCATTTAGAAGTCAAAAAATGTGGGAAATTGGATTTCTGAGTCCAAATCTGTTGCCATTTTGTTTGAATCTTTTTCCTCAAATACTTTCTCTGTAGAAGGAGAATTTAGCCAATTCTGATTTTCACATTTGTCTCATAAAACTATTACAGGAAATTAACACTAGAGTTAATTTTTAAACCCCTTAAAGGAATTGTTCTTGTGGTTGTTGTTTAGTCGCTCAGTCGTTCGATTCTTTTGTGACCCCATGGACTGTAGCCCACCAGACTCTTCTGTGTATGGGATTCTCCAGGCAAGAATACTGGAGTGGGTTGCCACTTCTCCCCCAGGGATCTTCCCGACCCAGGGATTGAACCAGGGTTTCCTACGTTGGCAGGTGGGTTCTTTCCCATTGAGCCACCAGGGAAGCCCCTTAAAAATATATCCAGCTCTCAATATTCTCACTAATAGAAGAATGAGGAGACTGTGCCAAACAAAAAAATCTTCCAGAAATCATTTCTCTTTAATTTACAATTTTCCACCTGTTACCTGGTACCTGGTACCAGATAAGAGAAAATACATTTTTTTAAACTAAATTTCTTGTCTACATATAAACCTTCCCACAAAACTTCGCTGTGGGTTAAATATGTATCCAGCCTTGTGATGAGCACTGGGGGATGAAGACTTAGCAACCAAGAGGTAAAGGTCCTAACCACAGGAAACTAAGATGCTCTTTTAAATTTTAACCATATAAGGCAGAGTTGACAAATGTAACTGTAAGGTTTCCTTTGCCACTGCCACATCCCAGCTGAGTTGCATAACTCAACTTCTCAATTTCACAGTCTGTGAAATGGGTCTGTGAGTCAAATCTACTCCAGCGTAGGCATGGGGATGAAATGCCTGGAAAGATCCGATCTGGGCACACAGTCTTCACCTCCCCTGTGTGATGGGGAACAAGCACAGTGGGAAATTCATGGGAAGGAAAGCTTGCCATGGGCTGAGCTATGTAGGGGGGACCAGAGGAGGGGTTGAGGATTGACTTGAGAGCATGAGGTAGCCCGGGATAACATAGATCATTTTGATCCAGATTGCTGCTGCAAGCCTGTGATAATTGGGTGAGCCCAAATTCTGGTTTCCCTTGTAGCTCAGTGAGTAAAGAATCTGCCTGCAATGCAAGAGTCCCAGGTTCGATCCCTGGATTGGGAAGATCCCTTGGAGAAGGAAATGGCAACCCACTCCAAATGCCTGGAGAATCCCATGGACAGAGGAGCCTGGTGGGCTACAGTCCATGGGTTGCAAGAGTCGGATATGAATTAACCACTTAAAGCACTACCACCAAATTCTCTTTACACGGTGCTGAGTTCCTGTATATTACTTGTATTAGCTCATTTCTAGTGTTCAACAAAACCATTTCCTTTGGGTTTCCAAGATCCCAGCCCTCTTGGAGGGGCTTCTCTGCTAGAAATGTGGGAGTTCAGATCCCAAGGGACAGTTTGAACCATGGCCAAGATAACAACACTGGGTTCCAGATTTCAATCTTTTTTTTTTTTTTTTAACTTCTGTTCCCTTTAGTTCTTTCAGATGAACATTGCACTTTAAAGATGAGATTCCGAAATTTCCAGTCAGTCTTATCATGGGAATTAAAAAACCATTCAATTGTACCAACTCACTATACATTATGGTACACAATCATGAGGTAGGTTTGACATTCTGTTTTTCTCTTGCTAATTTATATCATGTTCCTATTATGTGGAGAGTAGGGAAGAGGTGACCTTACTTGTCATAGAGCTTTTCTCTCTCTCTCCCCCTCACTCAGCCCCTCTCAGTCTCAGTGTTTTATTCAGAGCTTTAAAAGTCCAAGACAAAAGACTCCTCCATTTTTAATTGCACTGAATGCCTGAACACCCCAAAGTTATTTTTGACACACTTGTACTTAGAGAACCAATGCCAATTTCTACAGTCAAAGCCTCAGATGCAAAATAATTATCGTCATTATTCACAATCACTTCCCTAGTTCAGTAAGTCTGGGCATTGAAAGTGCTGCATCGTTCTGAGGACAGAAGTCCAAAGACCTGCTGACCATATTGATAGGTTATATTTACTCCTCTCTACTCAGGGAGGCACACGGGACATCAGAAACCCACCTGGTCCCGACGAGGACAGGCCCAGGTCCAAAGTCTGGCTCGGTCACTAACCAGCTGTGGCCCTCGGCACAGAGCTCAGCCTCTTTGTGCCGATCCTCCTGCTCAGGGGTGGCTGCAGGGAGTCATGCCTAATGGACGGTGTCCTCTTCGGCTCTCTTATTCCCACATCCAACAATCACACTCCTAAGCCTTACTTTGGTCCAGTTGCCCCTCGGAGTGTCCTTAGTTGGCTGTTCATCTTATTGCTCTTACTGCTGCTATCTGACCTGCTGAAGGACCTCTGGTGGGTGTCTCTTAGTTGTTGGTGTTCAGTCGCTAGGTCATGTCTGACTCTGCCACCCCACGGATTGCCACATGCCAGGCTTTCCTGTCCTTCACTATCTTCTGGAGTTTGCTCGAGTCCTTTGAGTCCGGGATGCTATCTAACCATCTCATCCTCTGCCGCCCTCTTCTCCCTCAATCTTTGCCAGCATCAAGGTCTTTTCCAACGAGTTGGCTCCTCGCATCAGGTGACCTTAGTCCTTTCAATGAACATTCAGGGTTGGTTTCCTTTAGGATTGGGTTTCTGTTTGTTACCTGCTAACACTGTAAGTTTCTCCCTGCCTTAGGCAGTCACGTGTATCATCCACCTGCCTTTCTGAAGCTCAAGAGAGCAGATGTCTGTGCTGGTCCCATATAGGCTGACTTAGGACCAGACCGTGACATCCTCAATCTGAGAAAGAAGGAGTCTCAGGGAGGGGCAGTCATGATTGTCCTGTAGAATTAAAGAGATCTGGGGCCTCTTCCATGAACACCCAACATTTGCTAATTCATTCACCCAGCAAATATTTACTGAGCACCTACCACATGCCAGGGGTAACACTCGGAACCCAGATCCCTGTTTTCTTGGGGCAGACATCCCAAAAGTAGGCAGAGGTCTCAGTCAGCAAAGATATAACAAGCCAGGTGGGGGCAAGCAGTATGAAGAAAGATAAAGACAGGAAAGAGGGATCAAGAGAGGGGGCAAGGTGTTCCACTTGAAATAAGGGGGTGAGAGCCGGTGACAACATGGAGATACTTCCCTTTGCTGTCCGCCTGAAACTGTCACAGCATTGTTAATCAGCTGTGCTCCCACACAAAATAAAATGTTTAAAATTTCAAAATTAAAGGAAAGAAAACCCACAAGGGACCTTTGAGAGCAGAGCCACACAGGAACATGCAATCGGGGCTTCGGGTTAATGGACCCTCATCACATACAGGCTAACACTTTCTTTGACCATCTCTTTGCCTTTCAAAGTAAACGAGAAGATATGAAGGTCGTCAAGGACTGTATAAACGTCACAAGATCGTTTTGTGACCTCACAGACGTGTGGGTAAACACGACGGACATGTACATCCCCCAGGTGGTTGGATTCAGAGAGAACGCAAAGCTGGTCATTTGTATGGGCTCTTTCTTCCTGGCGCCAGACAGTGAGTTTGTCTTGTTTATTACCTTCATCATCATCGCTAAGCACATCGTTACTTGCTTTGCCATAAAGCAAGAAGTTCTGTAAAGGTGTTTTAGACGCAGGGCTGGGTTCACCTCCCAGCCCTGCTACCTCCTATCTCTGTCACCCTGGAGTGGTTACTTGGCTTCTCTGAGCCTCCGTTTTCTTCTCCAAAAAAGTGGAATGATAACCTGTTCTTTGACAATAAGGGCTCTCTGTGCCTGTATAAGGCCGTCACTCAGGCAGGAGCAGCTGCTACGTTTTTTTGAAGCTATTATTCATTAAAGTATAGTTGATTTAGAATGCTGTGTTCACTTCTGATATACAGTAGCTGCTACTTTTTGCTTTGTTTCACAGCCTGACAGGAAGTGTGGAACGGGGTTCAGAAAGGCCTGTGTCTGAGCTGTCATAACTTTGGGGGTCTGTGTTTTCCTTAATACTGCAGCCCCTCCCCCAGATCAGATCCCAGTAGCGCTGGCATGTGTGAGCACCCAGGTGTGTGTGCACACGGGGCCCAGAGAGAGAAGCCTGGATGCCAGGAGTAGGCGTGCCCGCTCTTCCTTTCCCTACCGTGGGAGGCGGCTCCTTCTGGCCTTTGTGTTAACAGCTCCAGAGCAGCTGGCAGTGGCTCTCTGCCAGACTCCATCACATCTCTGGTATCCTGATCTTGCAGAGGGCTTTGCAGGCAGCTCAGTGGTAAAGCATCTGCCTGCCAAGCAGGAGACATGGGTTTGATCCCTGGCGTGGGAAGATCCCCTGGGGAAGGAAATGGCAGCCCACTCCCATATTCTTGCCTGGAGAATCCCATGGGCAGAGGAGCCTGGTGGGCTACAGTCCATGGGGTTCCAAGGAGTCAGACGTGCCTGAGTGACTCAGCAGCAAAAGGAGCCATGTTAAAGGCTGTGTGGGTGTGCATGCACACTCATCTGTGCTTCCAAAGTGATGATAGCTGAATCCCATGGAGCAAACTTGGATACTTAGAGATTCTCGGAATTGTGGGACTGCGTGTTTGTGTACGTGTCCTCGTAGAAAAGAAAGAAAAGCCCAACTTATAGAACATGGTACTCAGACTACTCAGACCATTGAAGAATGTATATTAACACAGTTATGAGATATCTTTTTTCAAGACTCAAATGGTAAATATAAAAAGTAAGTAAATACCCAGACTTAGAAGAAATGCAGAGAATATAGCTTGACACAGTCTTTCCGAAGGTATTTGGCAGTATGTGTTGAAAACCTTAACCTGGGCTTGCTCTAATCCCAAATTCCTCCAAGAATTTGTCCTAAAGAAATGATTACAGCCAAATGCAAAGACTGAGCTCTGTTAATACTCACTGATATGCAGATTCCATTCAGAAAAAGTAGAGCCAATCTAACTGTTTAAAAGAGTGAATCAATCTTTTGAAGACTGAGAAAAAAACTTCACCCTTTTTGAGCCATATATGGTCTCTGTCACATAGCCTTAATTCATTCACAACCCTTTCAAAAATAAAAACCATTCTCAACTTTCAGGCTGTGCAAAATCTAACCCACAGGCCCTAGTTTGCCAGCTCATAGGCAAACATGCATTTAATATGTTTATGAAATAAGTGAAAATATACACCATGTAAAACAGTATGATTTAATTTTAGTTTCGGTACATGTGTACACTAGTTCAGTTTTATATGTGTGAGTGTATTTATCCACATACTGCATACACAAAAGAGGATTAACCGCATTCAAAGACAATTGCCTGTCTGTATTTTCTGATATTTCTGCAATGGTTATGTATTGTTATTATATTATTATTAGATGAGAAGTCATTTTTCACTCTTATGTTTCGAATACAACCTGAAAATTGTGAAATACTTTCACCCCAAAATCTGTCCTCCATTTCTTGTGGTAATAGTAAACAAATCACTTCACTTTTACTGTTCTCAGTTTTTCACCAAATAAAATATGCATGTATATAACCCATGCCTCGAGGGCCACAGGAAATCAAAAAGAGAGCTGTAAAGAGGTATGGTTGTATCAGGACAATGGTTATCATTACGGTTATGCTATTTATTGATTAACCTTGGGGTTTATTTCATTTTCTAAACAGAGCCTTTGGACCCACCAGAGTTTGAGATTGTTGGTTTTACAAACCACATCAGTGTGAATGTGAAATTTCAATTCGACAGTCCCGGGATACTAAGTGAAGAATTACAGTTTTACTTAGCATTTATTGAAGAGCATGCAGGGAACAGTGTTAAGAGGGTAAGTGGTCAAAACAGTTCTGACTTGGCAATGAATACATTGCTAAAAGACACCTGTGATGATTTGGACAATCAAAACCGAAGGGTCTGGGCTTCATTGCTTTTGAGTTCAGGAAAGACGTCTCCAGGGTTTTCTATAAAGGGGAGTAGGGAGATGCTATGATAGCTGGAAGGGGAAGTGGGGTCTATGGAGGGACTTTTTAGATGGAAGAAATGACAGCAAGTCCCTATACGGAGGGAATGTCCCAGGTGGTAAGGGGAGTGGGGGAGGGGAGTGATGTTCTGGAGATGAGTGGGCAGACTGTCATGACCTTGGGCAGGGGTTGACCTTGGCTCTGAGCAGGAACTACCCATCTGAGTCATAGTGGGGGAGGCGGAGTCCACGGCCACCAAGGGGGAAGGAGCTTCCAGTGAAACAGGAAGCAAGCGTTGCAGACTGCAGATCACATGATGACCACAAAGATCATCCCATGTGTGGAACCCAGAGTTCTGGTGCCCAGCTACGCTTTGGTGGTTTCCCTTCCAGGCCAGAGCACTCCCACCAGGGCACTTCTGCTCCGTCCCGCCATGCATGACCTTTAAGTTTATTGCGGGGTGGGGTGAGAAAAAAAATTCCTCTTCCTTCCAAATAGAAACTTGCAGAAAAATATTATAGAATGCTGTATTTGAGCTGGTGGAAAGCTTCATTTATTAAACCTTTGGTAAGAATGTACTTTAAAGACTATAAACCATTCTACAAAAGTTATTTTTCATGCAAGAACCTCTTCAGATCATCTCTTTAATTCCAAAATGGAACAGAAGTAGCCAGGGAAGAAGAGGCAAGGTGTTTTTAGGGAAAGGACAGGGAAATTAGACCTCAGCTTCAGTTCTGCCACAGAACTGTGTGGCCTTGAGGAGGTTACTAAACCACTCTGAGCTAGTTTCCTCATCTGGAGAACGGGAATAATGCCTACTTTTCAGACTCTTTTGATAATCAGATGAATTAATATATATGAAAGCAGTTTCTGAAGTGTAGATTCATATCATTAATGAAGTAGGATAATCTTATTTTCTGATTTTTGCAAGGTGATCTTGAGTAACATCACCTTACAAAAATGACATCCTGGAGACCTTTATTCCTCATTGGGTCTTTTTCTCCTCATTTGTCAAAGGAAGTTGCTAGACTAGATTTCATGGTTAAAGATGTGTGTGTTTATACATGTGCATGTAATTTTGAATAAATCATTTGCCTGAGTAACTTATAAATAACTTTTTTCTTGCCAAGCCTATGATATTTCTATCTGTGTTTTTAAGATTTGAAGACCAATTCTCAAAGACTCTCTTAGGGCTTGCCTCTAAACGAAATTCTCACTTAATGTCTTACTGATGTTTTTTTCTCTTTTGCACATTTTTACAGCATCAACCCCAAATAACTGGAAACATCACCAAAAATTTCAATTATGTCATCGACAAGTTAATTCCAAACACAAACTACTGTATATCCGTTTATTTTGAGCCTAAAGATCCAAGAAAAATAAACAGATCTCCCTTAAAATGTACCCTCTTTCGACCCAGACGAGAATCAGGTATGACAGTTTTTGAAAATTCATGGTTTGCTTAATCTGAAAATCGCGAAGCACTAATGATATTTCATCTGACAAGGTACATCACAGAGATGTCTTCTGTTGGTCAGACTCTACCATGTGGTAGAGCTGCTTTTATGTTGCCATCCCATGGGGACAGTCAGGTAACTTCCACTTCAGGAGGCTAAAGTGGAAATGATTTATTTCTGGGGCAGGATCGGGTTCAGTTCTGTGTGGCCTTGGTTTGGCCGTTATTCAAGTCAAGTGTTGGAGGAGGCTTGGTTCCTGAAGCAACTGCCTGCAGAGGTGCCAAAGGGTAGGACGACAGTCGCAGTGAGGTCCACAGACATGGCCTGGCTCTCCAGAAGGTTGGCTGTAACTCATGGATGAAAATGGAACTTGCCAGTGTGGATGAGCTGGTCACAGATGAAGGCTGAAAGCCCTTCTGTGGCCAAGGCGTCAAAACAGCATACAACCTCCTCCCCGAACCTTCCTTCGAATGGAGGAATTTGCAGGAAGGACAGTCAGCCTTAGGAACATCCACTGCTCATTATTTTCTCAGGAAGCCAATTGTTTTGCCCAGAGTGAAAATCTATGAAAATCTCCCCCAAAGAAGCCTTTCTGAATTTCCCAATCCCAGTGAGAGTTTCTTTAGTGCTCTGATTTACCAGAGTCAAAATAAGATGAGATTTAGAAGGGAGTGACTGTAAGTGTGATGGCTTCTTTGTGGATGAAGTGAGCTCCACTAATTAGCAGCTGACATGTCAAGTTGCCTGGTGTTTGCTATAACTCCAGGCAGTGTGAGTTTATTCACCAGTGTTACTCAGAATCAAATGATACACAGATCAATTTTAAAGGAAAAAATATTTCACAGCTTTAACTTAAATGTAATGTCAGTTACATATGGGTAAAACTTTGCCCATATTTAACTCAACATTAAAAAAAACTAAGATCGTGGCATCCAGTCCCATCACTTTATGGTAAATAGGTGGGGAAACAGTGGAAACAGTGACAGACTTTACTTTCTTGGGCTCCAAAATCACTGTGGATGGTGACTGCAGCCATGAAATTAAAAGATGCTTGCTCCTTGAAAGAAAAGCTATGACCAACCTAGCAGCTGACAGAGGTCCGTATAGTCAAAGCTGTGGTTTCTCCAGTAGTCACGTAGGGATATGACAGTTGGACCACTAAGAAGACTGAATGCTGAAGAATTGATGCTTTCAAATTATGGTGCTGGAGAAGACTCTTGAGAGTCCCTTGGACAGCAAGGGGGTCAAACCAGTCAATCCTAAAGGAAATCAACCCTGAATATTCATTGGAAGGACTGGTGCTGAAACGGAAGCTCCTATCCTTTGGCCACCTGATTTGAAGAGCCAACTCATTGGAAAAGACCTTGATGCTGGGAAAGATTGAGGGAAAGAGAAGGGGACAATAGAGGATGAGATGGTTGGATGGCATCCAACTATTGGACATGAGTTGGAGCAGACTCTGGGAGACAGTGAGTGAAGGACAGGGAAGTCTGGCGTGCCATAGTTCATGAGGTTGCAAAGAGTTGGACATGACTTAGCAACTGAACAAACCTAAAACTGCATATAGTCTCTTCATGCCTATGGCTCTTATAAAAACGTAAACCCAAAATGAATGAACATAATTTGCGTCCTAACACCAATTCCTGGTATATTATAAAAGATTATAACTCAGGAACAGGCAGAAGGAAGAGATACACAGGGCAAAACAATAGGCTTCCTGAGAAAATAATGAGCAGTAGATGTTCATATCCGTTGACATTTGGAAAGTTCCCCCGGCAACCAACCCTGTGATGTAGAGGGTTGGAACTATCAGCCCCACCCCTTGACTTCTGGGGAGGGGAGAAGGGCTAGAGGTTGAAGTGACCATCAGTGGCCAAGAATTTAATTGGTCATGTCTATATAATGAGTCCTTCTTAAAAACCATAAATGATGGGGTTTGGAGAACTTCCAAGTTGGTGAACATACTGAGATGCTGGGAGGATGGCGTGCCCAGAGACGGCACAGAAGTCCAAGCTCCATCCCCCATACCTGGCCCTGTGTATCTCTTCCTTCTGCCTGTTCCTGAGTTATAATCTTTTATAATATACCAGGAATCTAGGGAGTAAACTGTTTTCATGAGTTCTGTGTGCCATTCTAGCAAATCATCAAAGCCGATAGATAGCCCTGTGGGTTCTGCACTAACTCCTAGTACTATCAGAAACGAGTCAAATCTCTGGACACCTAGTTGATGTTGAGAATTGGTGTTAGGACACAAATTATGTTCATTCATTTTGGGTTTCACATAAACCAAGTGAAGTTCAGAGGGGCTTGTTCTGAATAACAAAAAAAGCTCCTTTCACTTTCTTTACTCTTATTATTTAGGAATTTCTAAGGGTTTCAGAATTGAGGACAAAGACCAAATATGTACTTCTTATTATAAATCAGAGTGTCACAGCAATAAAAACTCAGATTAGAAATAGGACATGACGGACGGTGGTTGGCTGAAACTCAGTATGCCCTTAAGTGAACCTGCTCCTGCTGCTGCTGCTAAGTCGCTTCAGTCGTGTCCGACCCTGTATGACCCCATAGACGGCAGCCCACCAGGCTTTGCCATCCCTGGGATTCTCCAGGCAAGAACACTGGAGTGGGTTGCCATTTCCTTCTCCAATGCATGAATGTGAAAAGTGAAAGTGAAGTCACTCAGTTGTGCCTGACTCTTAGCGACCCCATGGACTGCAGCCTACCAGGCTCCTCCATCCATGGGATTTTCTAGGCAAGAGGACTGGAGTGGGGTGCCACTGCCTGACCAAAGGTCAGGTGATGTCCTTGCTCTGTGGTGACTCAGTGTCTCCCCTGACTCTTCCCTGTTTCACCTGCTAAGAATGGTCATATGGCAACATGCTGGCCCATCGCTTCATGCTTCCGTGGTGTGAACACATCACTTTGTATACTTCAGCATCTGTTCTTTTATCATTACATGAGACAGTTAAGGTACAGGTATGCCTCGCTATCCAAATATTTCATGCCACAATTCTTGTCTGAAACTTCAGGAACCGAGTAGGTTCAGATCATGTGACCCCTCTCACTGTGTAAACTGGCCATGTGAGCCACCCTCAACCAGCTAAACCCAGGGACCAGGTAGGTTTGGATGGTGGGGGATTCTTAAAGGATGAGCTAGAACCAGAGTTAAGTTACTGGGATATCAGTGGTAAAACACTGATATCTTAAAGCAGTATTGATAAAGGGGGATTTATTCCAGAGAAATGGAGAAATGCCTCCCTCTTGTCAAATCTTAAACTAATCAGCTGACTTTTTTTCAGTAAGTTCCCCAGGGAAAGGTGTCCTCATCCATTTGACAAATGTTTATTGGGGCCCACTATGGGCCAGATACTCTTCTAGATAGGGGATACAGCAGTGAATAAAACAGATAAAAATTCCTTAGTTTATAGAGTTTACATTGGGAGACAAAAGAATAAGATTCAAAAAAATAAAATATGTATTGTGTTAAGGGATGGTTAAGTATAATACTATAATACTCTGGAGAAAAATTAAGCAGAAAGGGCAGGGGAGGGGTAATGTCTGGTAAAGGATGGTCAGTTCAGTCAGTCAGTTCAGTCACTCAGTCGTGTCCGACTCTTTGCAACCCCATGAATCGCAGCACACCAGGCCTCCCTGTCCATCACCAACTCCCGGAGTTCACCCAAACCTATGTCCATCGAGTCGGTGATGTCGTCCCCTTCTCCTCCTGCCCCCAATCCCTCCCAGCATCAGTGTCTTTTCCAATGAGTCAACTCTTCACATCATGTGGCCAAAGTATTGGAGTTTCAGCTTTAGCATCAGTCCTTCCAATGAACACCCAGGACTGATCTCCTTTAGGATGGACTGGTTGGATCTCCTTGCAGTCCAAGGGACTCTCAAGAGTCTTCTCCAACACCACAGTTCAAAAGCATCAATTCTTCAGCACTCAGCTTTCTTCACAGCCCAACTCTCACATCCATACATGACCACTGGAAAAACCATAGCCTTATTAAGTTAAATAAGCAGGGTGACAATATACAGCCTTGACATACTTCTTTTCCTATTTGGAACCAGTCCTAACTGGTTCTAACCAGTTAGATTAGCCCATGTCCAGTTCTAACTGCTGCTTCTTGACCTGCATACAGATTTCTCAAGAGGTAGATCAGGTGGTCTGGTATTCCCAGATCTTTCATAATTTCCCACAGTTTATTGTGACCCACACAGTCAAAGGCTTTGGCATAGTCAATAAAGCAGAAATAGATGTTTTTCTGGAACTCTCTTGCTTTTTTGATGATCCGTCAGATGTTGGCAATTTGATCTCTGGTTCCTCTGCCTTTTCTAAAACCAGCTTGAACATCTGGTAGGTCTCTTTAACTTGAATATATGTATATAAAATTTGACTGCATTGAGTCTTAGTTGCAGTGCATGGTTGCCCCATGGCATGTAGAATCTTCCCAGACCAGGGACTGAGTCTACATCCCCTGCATGGCAAGGCAGATTCTTTACCACTGGACCACCAGGGAAGCCCCAGGTCTCTTTTAAATAGGGTGGTGTCATGTTTACATTCCCTGGAAGCAGAGCCAAAATAGAAATTCTAGTTCAAGGGACTCAGAGGGGTGGGACCCACGGGTCAAGATCCCATGACATCATATTGCTCCTCCAAAGAAACCACGTAGGTTCACAGAATCCTCTTCAGGAATGTAAGCTCTATACATGTAAGGATTTTGTATTATAAAGGTGTGCCTTTATGACTAGATCTGATTCTATAGCTGCCATTGATATGACACATCTTCATTCTTTTTTTTTAATTTTTATTGGAATATAGTTGATTTGTAATATTACTCTAGTTTCAAGTATACAGCAAAGTGAATCGATTATACATATGTATATATACACTCTTTTTCAGATTCGTTCCCCGTATAGGTCACTACAGAGTATTGAGAAGAGTTCCCTGTGCATTATAGTAGGTCTTTATTAGTTAGCTACGTTATATATAGTAATGTGTATATGTCGATCCCAGTTTATCCCTCTCCCACTTCCCCCTTGGTAACCATAAGTTTGTTTTTTACGTCTGTGAATCTATTCTGTTCTGTGAATAAGTTTTATTTGCACTATTTTTTTAGATTCCACATATAAGCGATATCATATATTTGTCTTTTTCTATATGACTTACTTCACTCAGTATGACAATCTCTAGATCCATCTGTGTTGCTACAAATGACATTATTTCATCCTTTTTTATGGCTTGGTAATATTCCATTGTATATATGTACCACAGTCTTCTTTATCCATTCCTCGGTGGATGGACATTTAGGTTGCACCATGTCCTGGTGATTGTAAATAGTGCTGAAGTGAACACTGGTGCATGTATCTCTGTATACATGCCCAGGAGTGGGACTGTTGGATCATATAGTAGCTCTATTTTTAGTTTTGTAAGGAACCTCCATACTGTTCTCCTTAAGTTTGTACCAGTCTGCATTCTCACCTGCAGTGTAGGATGGTTCCCTTCTCTCCACACCCTCTGCAGCATTTATTATTTGTAAATTTTCTTGATGACGGCCCATTCATTCTGGAATGAAAGGGGTTCATGAGTCTTCTGCCGTCTAAGGGCTCAGATCTTCACCGAGTTTCTTTCTGTCCATTCTTTAACCTTTTAAAAGACATTAGAAAGATATGAGCCATCTTTAGTTGTTTTTCTCCTGTATTGTTTTGCTTGAGGCTGTGGTTATAGGATTAATATTAATAAAAGATTTTCTGGATATTAAAGACAGCCTTAATTCTATAAGTACTGATTTCTTCTCAGCCTAGTTGGACTTACAGGAAAAAGCTGTTTACATTCAGAAAATTGAAATTTTCGAAAAGTTATTTTGACAAGAAGCTAAAGGAGAACTCATAACTGGACAAAACAAGATCTACCACACCCCAGTTCTGGGTTCTGGCATGGCCAGAGTCCAGCTTCCAAGTGACCCGATTGTCATCTTCAGACAAACTCCCTTTTTCAACTCCCTCTGGAGACCTGGCTAGTATGACTCAGAAACAGTTTTTTGTTTTTTCGGGTTTTTTTTGGATAATTTATATTTAAATGGTCACATGTGGCTAAACCACATTATTGGACAATGCAGTCATAAAGCATAATTATCAACTGGAAGAAATTTTACTTTTAGAAACTGAATTTTAACATTTTTTAAAAATGTATACTTGGATTACTTTCCATTCTTTGATATTAAACAGTAGATTTTCCAACTTTTGCCCCCATAATAAACCCTTCCACCACCAGATTAATATACATTTGTTCCCAACTGTGAGTGTTCAGTGGATTTACTCTTAAATAAAGCCATTTAATTTTTCATCAACAGAGTCATCAGAATCTGCTACAATAGGAGGAATAATTACTCTGTTTTTAATAACTGCTGTCTTCATAAGCACTGTAATGATACTGAAACGGATTGGCTATATATGCTTAAGAAATGATTTCCCCAAAGTTTTGGTATGTATTTTTTTTTCATTTCTACCTTTATTTTTCATTTTGACTTAAGAATTTTTATTATATACTTAAATATCTTCATAGAAGAAACCCTATTTTCTCAAAACATCAAGGTGTTGTATCACTCTGGGTTCTTTACCATTCCTATAAACCTATATATTGCATTTTCTGCTTTCTTTTCATACTTTGTCCACATATAATTTTCCATCGTCACAGTGTTCCATTATTATTAATGTCTCCTTTTTCCTTAATCATTTCTCAGCTGTCGGGCATTTGGATTGATTTCCTTTTCATTATTTCTTTTCCTTTCATTTCTTCGGCCATTAGGAGTAACACAATGAACATTTTAATACAGGTTGTCATTTTAGTTTGGATTACTTATGTGGAATATATACACAAAGTGAATATATCTTATATGAAAATATAAAGAACTGATTTATAATGCTAGTGTCAACATCATGGTGTACAGCTTTCTCCAAAGCTTTGCCTACATTGATTAATCTTTTTTTTCTACTTGTACTCATTTATCATAGTATAACGGTCCCCCAGGGGTCTCTTATGTGTGTCATTCGTAAGTGGAACCAGCCACTTGGTCTTGTGTTTTCTCTGTGTTTCATGAGGCATATCCTTCCCGCTCAGAATCTTTGGCACTCAACCAAGTCTAGGTACTGATCTTACATATTTCTAACACCTCCTCACATGTTTTGATTCAACCACTTTGCCCATCATTTTTCATTTTCCCTGTCCTGTCACTTTCCTTCTGCATTAGAAGATATTCAGATAGTTCCTTCTACATTAGAAGATATTCTATGTTTGAACTCATTCACCTTCTATTTTTTAAATAGCCACAAATAAATCTCTCTCTACAGGTGGTAAAAGTATAGTCCTTTTTTTTTATTCTTTTGTTTCTTTAAATGTTTTTAATTGAAGTATAGTTTATTTGCAATGCTGTGTTCAAGCATTCAGAAACTGATTCAGTTTAATAATATATATATATATAAGAATTTGAAAAAGAATATATATAATTTCTTTTTCAGATTCTTTTCCATTATAGCTTATTACAAGATATTGAATATAGCTCCCTGTGCTATACAATAAGTCCTTATTGTTTACCTACTTTTATACAGTAATGAAAAAGTAAAGTGAAAGTGTGAGTCGCTCAGTCATGTCTGACTCTTTGTGACCCCACGGACTGTAGCCCATCAGGATTCTCTAAGTTCATTTGTATCATTTTTTTTTCCGATTCCACAAATAAGTGATAGCGTATGATATCTGTCTTTCTCTCTGACTTAATATGTCTTTCTCCACTTAATATGATAGTCTCTAGGTCCATCAAAGTCTTTGCAACTGGCATTATTTCACTCTTTGTTATGACTGCTATTCTCTTCTTTTTCTTGTTCTTATTTGTTTAGGTTGAGTTGGGGGATGGACTGTTTGGGAGGAGGGGTGCTTGTGGAGTTTTTCATTATAATTAGTATTTGAACCTAGGTGGCATTTGGCTGTGGCTTACGAGAAGTAAATGGCTCTGTGTTGGATTTTATCCATACTGTGATCCCTGTCGTGGCTTTTTTTTTTTTTTTTTTAATCTATCAGTATAACTTAATCTTTTGTAGCTTTAACAGTATATCTTTTTGAGTTTTTTATGTTACTGTTCAGTTGCAGGCTTACTCTCAGCCTCCACTCCAACTCTTCCGTTGGCCATGTATAGCTGTGGCTTTGAGCTCTTAGATAAATCCCACTCCAACTGATGTTTCTCATGCAGCCTTGAGATATAAAAACCCCTAGCACTACACCCATCATGTCCTGGATAATTTTCTGCCTGAATTACCTAAACTCATTACTAACCCTTCTCCCAGGTCTCCCTGGATTTTTCCTGTCCTTAAAATGAACCCAAATTATATGCCAATTATATTTATACCAGTTATTATGTTATCTCCAAGTAATGAAAGCAAGTATAGTTATCTTGTGTCTGTCTGCTATTTCTCCAGTAAAAAGTGTTGCTCTGTGTTTAAGTACAAACTCTAGGAACAGTAAAACACAACACCCTAGGTCTAGTATGTTTGTGTATGTATGTCTAAACAAGAACAGAAGTTAAAAATTTTAAACTGTCTTTTCTTTTCTCCTCCTCTCCCCCCACCGCCTTCCCCCTTCTCTTCGTTTCCTCCTCCTACACCTCCTCTTTTGCATTTAACAAATATGTGTTGTGTATTTACTGTATATCCACATGTGCTGGGTGCTGGGGATCTAGAGGTGAATAAAACAAACAGAAAAGATGCCCTTGTGGGGGTTAAAGTCTGAAAAATGGGGGCAGAGACAATGATCATTATTAGATGATATGACTGGCTAAGTAAGAAATTCAGAATCTAGGGATGAGGTATTAGGACTAATAAGTTGAGCCACATTAGCCACTTATTTAGACTAATAAGTTTGTTACACACAAAGTAATCAACATAAAAACGCTGCTTTTTATACCCTAGCAACAGTCACTTAAAAATAAATATGTTTTTCTATTAAGTTGCTTTTCAACATCCAAGAAATTGAGTGCACAAGTCATAGCAAAAAACTGAATTTTCATGAACTCAACAAACCCACATAAGTCACATACAGATCAAGAAAGAAAACATGACCAACCCCTTCCAGAAGTCTCTCTTCCACCTCTCAGTCACTGCCCACACCCAGGATAACCACTCTCTACACTCTAACAGCATAGATTAGTCTTACCTGGTTTTGACCTTAGAATCATACAGTTCAATGGAATCATGCAATTTAAGTGAAATACAGTTTTAAAAACGTCATTACAATAGTAATAAAAATATTTTTTAAAGTATTTAAGGAAGAAATCTAACAGAAGATGTCACAAGCCCATTGTGGAGAAAATTATCAAACCCTGTTGAAAGGCATTAACAAAGATCTAGTCAAATGGGGAGCCCAGAGACAGACTCACATATGTGGAAACAAGGTTAGGCTTAGGGTTTTGTAGGAATTGCTGTGGGGAAAGGATTGAGGTCAGTAAATGCTACCCATGTGGGGAAAAATGAAATCAGATTCCTACCTCACACTATACACAAACATCAGTTTCAGGCATATTAAAGACTGTAATATGAACAGCAAAACTATTAAAAGTTTTAGAAGGGCATATAGGAGTCATACTTAAAGATAAGGAAGATTCAGCAGAAACCATGGAGAAAGAAAATTGATATACCTTCTTAAATTAAGATGGAAATTTTCTTTCCATTAAATGTCATCATAACAAGAGTAAAACGTTAAACCACAGACTAGGAGAAAATCCATGCAGCATAAACAATCAACAAATAATTAACATCTAGGTTCTATAAGTGCTCACTCAGTCGTGTTCAACGCTTTGTGGCCCCATGGACTATAGCCTGCCAGGCTCCTCTGTCCATGGAATTTTCCTGGCAAGAATACTGGAGCAGGTTACCATTTCCTACTCCAGGGGATCTTCCCAACCCAGGGATCGAATCCGCATGTCTTCTGTCTCTGGCACTGGCAGGCAGGTTCTTTACTACTAGGGCCACGTGGAAAGCCCAAGGTTATACAAACAGCCCCTATAAATAAATAAGAAAAATGACGAAACAACCCAATAGAACAATTCATCCTAAGGCTGTATCTGAATAGAGTCAGGGAAAAGTAGACTTGTCACATTGGGCAGCTTGACCAAGACAATGGAAAGGAGAAGGATGCTGATGATGATTCACGGTCTGCAAAGGGAATCTCACGACCACCCTCCTCACCATGACCCCATTGTAGCCGGTCTCCTTAGCCCACCTCACCTGTTGTATCTTGGAGGTGCTGGGTTAGAGCAACCTCCAGTCTCTCTGTTCCTTCTCAACTCTGACCCTTTAGGGGTCACCTGCATCTCTAAGGTCCTCCAGTCCAGGGACCTCTGACCCCAGTGGGATCAGCTCCCTAGAATCTCTCCTTACTCAGTTTCCTGACACCCATAAGAATGTCAGCAATCCGGAGGTGAAATCTATCCAGTTGAAATCTATCCATCTATCAAAACTACTGACGGATAGATTCCCCTAACAAGCAAGAAGCAGCAAGGGGACAGCAGTGGGAAGGAGTGGGCCAGTCTCTACTGCAGGCAGCCTCCTAGTTTGAAACCCAGACTCCACCACTGAGTGTTCCTTGCAACTTGGGCAAGTTTCCTAACCTCTCTGCATTGTAAAGTGAAGCAAGACTAGTAAGCCTACTTTATAGAGAAGTCGTGAGGATGAAATGAATTATAACGTGTAGTTTACTAAAAGCAGTACTCCGCAAACAGTAAACCCTGTGTAACTGTCCGCTATTGTTGTAGTTGCTGTCATCATCTTCATGGCCACCTTTCCCATCTCTGTGCAGTTAGTTAACTCCATTAAGTTTTAAGATGTCAAAAAGATAGAGAACAAACACTCAGGACTGATCACTCTCTCTCTCTTTTTTTGTTTTTCTTTAAAGAATTTTTATAAACTGTCAGTCTGGGTGTTTCCCGAGCTGCCCCCGTTGGAAAAAGTGGCTACCGTGGAAGTCATTCACGTCAACAGGAAGAAGAAAGTGTGGAATTATAATTATGACGATGAAAATGACATCGAAAATGAGGCAGCTCCCCACTTAAATTCAGGTGGTTACACCAAGCACGGACTAACGGGCAAGCTGTGTCCAACTTCCACCACTTCAGCCAGCTTGGAGGACTGCAGCTTGGAGGACTGCAGTGAGCCCAGTGCTGAGGAGCCGTATCTGCCTGAGCCCAAGGGGGACGCCGAGACCCCCATGGCACCAGGGCCCGGCCCCTGGCAGTCAGAAGGCACAAGTGGGGGCTACCAGACGAGAGGGACTCTGTGGCAGGACCCCACTTCCGAGGAGGACAGTGACTCCACGGAGGGGTCTGAGGGCAGAATCGTCTTCAACGTGAATTTGAACTCTGTGTGTGTGAGAGCCCTTGAGGATGACAAGGACTCAGAAGTCACTCTAATGTCCCCATCTTGTCCAGAAGAGACAGTCGAGCTGGAGGACCTCAACGAGACAGAATCAAGCGTTTTGGTGGCCAGTGAAGAAGGGACACAGCTGCCCTTCACCAACCCCTCTACGGAGTGCCCGAGGCCCCAAGATGCTCCTTCTGATAAAAGTGACACTTCCGAGTCAGATGTTGACATGGGGGATGGGTATATAGTAAGACAAGTGAATCTAAAAAAATTTAATTAACTTGGACACACGCTGTCTCCGGACATCACCCCCCACCCCCAGCACCTGCACTTGCTCCTTTGGGGCCTCCGAGTGTTCTCCCTGGGGAGGAGTAGGACACTGGTGACATCATCTATGCAAATGCTCACTCTGGGGGGAGGGGAGGTGGGAAACAGAGAATTCTGCTATTATTCAGTGCACTGTTTACCTGTTCAAGGCAATTTGCCTTGATGGGGAAAATGCCCTGCCTGTTCCCTTTCCTGTCATGGATGTCTAATGATTCTGCATCATGTTTCCCAGAGTAAAGAACAAAGTTCCCTGTGGTTTTCAGGCGATGTTCCAGGGCCCTGTAAGATTTCTGGGAAATTATTAAATCGGGTCAGTGTGGAGTAGGGAGAGAAAAGGAAGACATTCAGCAGAGTTCATAGCAGGAGCAGCAGTCAGCAGTGGTTTTTTTTTTTTTCCCCCACAGGCTTGAGGAAAGACCAGAAAAGCCACAGAAAAAGAGAAGGGAGGGTGGGCAGTTAGAAAGCAAGGACACGCACGAGGAAACAGAAGCACATGCTCTGGGTTGGGATTGGAAAAAAGGAAGCCCCAACCAAGTCTGGGGCACCCCTAGATAATATTGTGTCGCCTACACTCTTGAGAATTCAACTCTCAGCCCTCCTCAATCTGAGTGAGGAAGACAGACACACACACACATAATAACTCTGGTGCCAGACAGGTGACTAATAGAGAAACATTTGCATAAGGGAGAGGGACAGGGTCTGTGTCATATTTTAAGATATAATTTTGTACAGTGGTTGGTAAAAAATAAAACATACTTTTTAATATGAACTTGGAAATGTTTCCACATTTGTTTCTTATTAGACAGGAGATATATGCAGCAGATGTGTAGTTCTGCTGGCATCTCTGGGTTACACAAAACTCCCTCTACTTCGTGGCCTCTGGGAGCCAAAGGGACCTTCTGCCTCCCTGAGCTCGTGTTCCTGTGGAATGTTCTAGCGACAGAAGTCAGCCAGTGTCTTACATCACCTAGTACTTACCCTGCTCTGGGTTTTCCAACCTCATCACTGCTACTAACGCATTGAAAAGGAGGAAATTAAGCCTTTGTCAGCAGTCTTGTGAGAGAAATGATTCTGGTCACGTTAATGACTTGGTTCTCTGTTGCCGCTTATCCCTGAGGGGAGAGGGGAGTTAAAGTAAAGAAGATCCTCTCAAGCTAGATTTGCTAATGGAATGCTTTAAAATCAGTTTATTTGCGGGGGAGAGGCGATCATAGAGACTGCAACCGTTCACTGGAGAAAATTTGGGGAATACGGTACAGTGTTAAGAAAAACCTGAGTCGTTGGGAAAGACCCTGATGCTGGGAAAGATTGAAGGCAGGAGGAGAAGGGGATGACAGAGGATGAGATGGTTGGATGGCATCATCGACTCGATGGACATGGGTTTGGGTGGACTCCAGGAGTTGGTGATGGACAGGGAGGCCTGGTGTACTGCGGCTCATGGGGTCACAAAGAGTCAGACACGATTGAGCGACTGAACTGAACTGAACTGAACACTATATGAGTTAGCATTTACCTGGACAAAAACTAATATAACAGCAAGAAGGGAGGGAAAAATATATTTTAAAAAAAGAGAGACAGAGGATGAATTAGAATTAGCTCAAAATGAATTGCTGTATTTTCTGATAGACCTCTGTATTCCCAAATATTGAAGATCATTCCTCATCTTCTTTGAATAAAGTACAAAGCAGGAAAAACAGAAGAAGAAAAAAAAAAAAAAAACATCACCACCCTTAATCCCACCACCCAGATACCAACTCTGGGTTGGCTCTGTGTTAGTCTATCAGCCGTATCCGACTCTTTTGAGACCCTACGGACTGCAGCCCCCCAGGCTCCTCTGTCCACGGAATTCTCAAGGCAAGAATCCTGGAGTGGGTGGATGGCCATGCCCTTCGCCAAGGGGATCTTTCTGACCCAGGAAGCAAACCCGGGTCTCCTGCGTTGCAGGCACATTCTTTACTATATGGAGTGTATTCATTTAACTTGAGGGCTCCTTTCAAAGCATGCGTTTAATGTAATCGGGGACACTGCATGTACAATTTCGCACCCTGTTTTACTAACGGTGTTTTCCACTCACCCGCAGGGGAAAAGTCCCCTTTCACCTCCTTTTCTGCCACAGTCAAGCGGCTGACAGCGGCCCCTGGAGCAGGGAGCGAGAGGCGGGGCCCAGACGGGGGCGGGCCCTGCAGGGCGGGGCCTCTATCGCCCCGCCCCTCCCCCGGTTCCCGGAAGCAGCCTCGGAGTTGGCAGGCGGGCGCGCGTACGTGCGACCCCGGCGTAAGGGGTCGGGGGGTGTGCCCCGGTGCCTGGCGGCTGTCCGCGGGGCTCCCCCGCTTGAGCGCCCTCCTGGGTCCCGGCGCGACTATGGCGCGCAGCCTCCGGAGCTGGCTGGGCGGCTGCCTCCTGATGTCAGGTGAGGGGTCTGCGGGGAGGGGACGCCGGGTAGCCTCCGGGGCGTCAGCTCGACCCCCGGGGCTGCCCGCGCTGGGACCCCGTCTCGCCTGTGGCGCTGCGTCCCGACTGGAGGAAGTGAGCGCGGGAAGCGGGAGGCGTGGCTACGACGCCGGGCAGCGTTGACCCCCAAAGACAACCCCCCCGCCCTCCCCCGAGCACACCCCCAGAGGCGCGCTCAAAGTTTAAGTTCCTGGGCGGGCTGTTAGGCCCAGCACTCCAAAGTCTGAATTCTGCCCCTCAACTCCTACAGCTCTAGGGCTTCTGAGTTCTAAATCCAGTGAAACCTTTCCTGCCCTGCTCCAAACTGTGTGTGTGTGTTAGTCACTCAGTCGTGTCCGACTCTTTGCGACCCCATAAACTGGGGCCCGCCAGGCTTCTCTAGCGGTTCATGGAATTCTCCAGGCAAGAATACTGGAGTGGGTTGCCGTTCCCTCCTCCAGGGGATCTTCCCGACCCAGGGATTGAACCCTGGTCTCCTGCATCGCAGGCAGATTCTTTACCACTTGGGCTACAGGATAGTCCGCCAAACTGCCTGCCCAGGTTCAAATAACACTATGGATCCCTCCTTCCTTTCTGATGGATCTCTCATTCTCCGGCTTCCCTCCCACCTATATCAGGCTGTTTCTCCCTGGGATTCTCCACCTCTATCAGCCAAGTTCATACCCAGTTCTCTTCTCCCGTTCTCCTACACTACTACCTCTCTGGGGGCTACCAGCAGAACTTTGGCATTAAATACCAACTCTGGGCTTCCCTGGTGGCTCAGATGGTAAAGAATCTGCCTGCAATGCAGGAGATCCAGGTTCCTTCCCTGGGAGGGGAAGATCCCCTGGAGAATGAAATTGCAACCCACTCCAGTATTCTTACCTGGAGAATTCCTTGGACAAAGGAGCCTGGCCAGCTGCAGTCCATGGGGTGCCAAGGAGTCTTAACACTGTGGCGGGACTAACACTAACACTGGACTTCCCTGGTGGCTTGGTGATAAAGAATTTATCTTGCCAATGCAGGAGGTGTAGGTTTGATCCCTGGTTAGGGAAGATCCCCTGGAGTAGTAAATGGCAACCCACTCCAGTAATCTTGCCTGGGAAATCCCATGGTTAGAAGGAGCCTGGTGGGCTACAGTCCATGGGGTTGCAGAAGAGTCGGACACAACTTAGTGACTGAACAACAACAACATGGGCTCGTGACTTTCAAATTTCTATCTGTTGGTGCTAGTTGGGTGATGGTCCAGTGGCAGTTATTATACTCTTCTCTGTACTTCTGTGTATGTTTGGCATTTTCTGTTAAAAAGTTTAACAACTATTTCTATCTCTAGCTCAAATCTACCCTCTGTGCCCCAGGCTTATTCATCCAGCTGTCTCTGACATTCCTACTTATGTATCCTTCAGTATCTCAAACCTAATGCAAATCCTAAAATTGTTGTTTTTGTTCAGTTGTGTCTGACTCTTTGCAACCCCGTGGACTGCAGCACACCAGGCTTCTCTTTCCTTTCCTTTGCTGTCTCCTGGAGTTTGCTCAAACTTATGTCCATTGAGTTGGTGATGCCATCCAACCATCTCATCCTCTTTCGTCCCCTTCTCCTGTCTTCAATCTTTCCCAGCATCAGGGTCTTTTCCGATGAGTCAGTTCCTTGCATCAGGCGGCCAAAGTATTGGAGCTTCAATTTCAGCAACAGTCCTCTCAGTGAATATTTGGTGGTGTTTGATTTCCACCCCCAGCCCCAGTCAGAGCATAAGGTGCTTAAGCAGGGAGTGGCTATTAACATCTACTTCTTCACACCGAATGTATCAGGAAGTCTAAAGTTTATACATCTGGAAATAGATTTAAAATCTACCCCCTCACACCTTTCTGTTGTTGTTTTAGTCACTCAGTCATGTCCTACTCTTTGGTGACCCCATGGACGGTAGCCCACCAGGCTCCTTCTGTCCATGGGATTTCCCAGGCAAGAATACTGGAGTGGATTGCCATTTCTTTCTCCAGGGGATCTTCTTGACCCAGGGATCAAACCCACGTTTCCTACATTGGCAGGTAGATTCCTTACCACTGAGCCACTTGGAAAGCCCTCACACCTTTCTGCCACCACCCAAATTCCAGGTCACCTCATCCATCCCCACGTCTCTATTGCTGTCCTCCCCTTAGCAATTTCTTCTCTTCAAATACCATCTCAGACTCCTCAGCACTGCTAAAGCGTGTCTCCCTCTCCCACAAGCCCATGTGAAGACTTTGAGCCAGAGTACATGACCTGAGTATTGGACATGGTTATTTTCTTGGGCAACTATTTTGAGAAAGAGAGTTGCCAACTTTTTTCCCTTTATGTTTACAGCATTAGGAATGGTTCCACCTCCTGAAAATGTCAGAATGAATTCAGTTAATTTCAAGAATATTCTACGATGGGAGTCACCTGCTTTTCCTAAGGGGAATCTGACGTTCACAGCTCAGTACCAAAGGCAAGTCTGGGCCGCTCTTGGCAGGAGGGCACCAAAGGATGGTGGCCTTGGCAGGGCTGGTCACTGGGCTGGACCAAGGAGAGAGCCTGACTGCTGTCACCCAAGTGACCATAATAGCCCAGGGAGAGCATTTCCCCTGGCCTTTTTCATTCTGTCCCAGAATTCTTGTGAAAGCTCTGTTCCCTGAAAACAGACAGTAAAATCCTTTCTCCTGTTTCTTGTGATGGTTCATGGTGTGACAGACATTTTAGCCTATAGATCGTGGGTGTCATCAGCCACCAAGGCAGCTTGCTGCAATGTGAACTTATCAGGCTTATCACTGTTGATGTTTTTTAAGAGAAAAATGCCAATGATGAGACCATCTTCCAGTTATTAGAGTAGTATTGCTGAAAATGAGAGTGTTAGTTGCTCAGTTGTGGACAACTCTGTGCCACTCCATGGACTGTAGCCCACCAGGCTCCTCTGTCCATGGAATTCTCCAGGCAAGAATACTGGAGTGAATAACCATTCCCTTCTCCAGTGGATCTTGCCGACCCAGGGATCGAACCCAAGTTGCCTACATTGCAGCCAGATTCTTTACCGTCTGAGCCACCAGGGAGGCCCAGAGTAATATTGCTTAAAGTCAACAGTTTGTAAGTGGGAGCTATCCAAGAAAACCGAGGTATGCAAAGCAGGCAGGAAGCCCCTTGCTAGCTTACCACTCACCCGCCTAGGTTATAAACTGCATACCTCAGTGCTGGGAGGTACAGATCATTTGCATAGTGGGTGCTCAGCTACTCTGAGGTGGTGTCCCGAAACTGAATTGTAAGAGAGCTGCTGGCTGTTGAAAGCTGTCTCCTCTGAAGACAGCAGAGGCTTAAGAAGAAAGGGTGAGTGTGACCTCAGTGATGTTCCGAGCTCCCAGGACCTGCCCTCCCTGTCAGTTTCTCCCTGTGCCGGGCCTGCCACCATATGTCACAGGCTGGGCTGCAGGTGACGCATCTTTGTGACGGGTGCAAAACAGCAACAGGAGGCCAAAGGGCAGTGAGCCGCACACCTGCTTCCTGTGTGGCTCAGAAACAGATAAAGGCAGATACACGCCCTCAGTGAGCTGGGAGGGGGTGCAGACACCCTCCGTGAGCCGGGAGAGATGCAAGTCTCAGATGCTTTGATCCTACACTCCTCGTTTTACCACCATATCCAGAGCTTGCTGAGTCAAAGAAGAAGGAGAAAGATAAATAAGATCACCTTGTTTACACTTTTTTTTAAACTTTTTAGTTCAAAATAATTCCCAAGTAATAAAACATTTCAAAATATCAAGTATAATGCAGAAAACTTCCAAATAGCCTATATCCACATTCACCAGTTTTTAAGGTCTGCCATAGTGTCTCTAGCAGAGACATTACTTTGCCAACAAAGGTCCGTCTAGTCAAGGCTATGGTCTTTCCAGTGGTCATGTATGGAAGTGAGAGTTGGACTGTGAAGAAAGCTGAGTGCTGAAGAATTGATGCTTTTGAACTGTGGTGTTGGAGAAGACTCTTGAGAGTCCCTTGGACTGCAAGGAGATCCAACCAGTCCATTCTGAAGGAGATCAGCCCTGGGATTTCTTTGGAAGGACTGATGCTAAAGCTGAAACTCCAGGACTTTGGCCACCTCATGCAAAGAGTTGACTCATTGGAAAAGACTGATGCTGGGAGGGGTTGGGGGCAGGAGGAGAAGGGGACGACAGAGGATGAGATGGCTGGATGGCATCACTGACTCGATGGACATGAATCTGAGTGAACTCCGGGAGTTGGTGATGGACAGGGAGGCCTGGCGTGCTGTGATTCATGGGGTCGCAAAGAGTCGGACACGACTGAGCGACTGAACTGAACTGAACTGAACTGATAGTGTCTCTGTCCTACATAATGCCTTCTGCCCCTTGATATGTCATTGTGTGTTTCATAAGAGCAAGGATAACCTTTTACATTACTGCAGCAGCAGCATCAAGATTTGGCAGTTTCGCCAGTGGTGCTGTCCTGGCATCTCAGTCCATGTTCCAGTTTTGTCAGTCTCCCCGAGGACTTAAGATGGGTCAGCCGGAGACTTAATTTTTTTCCCATGCTGTGTATTTTCTAGCCTTGATTGGTTAATTTCATCTCTGTGTTTTCTCCACTCTGTCTTGATAGCTCTGGGGGTTTCGTTGTGGAAAATTAGCTTTCCTCTCTGTCTCTCTCTCTCCCTATAGTGTATTTCTTATTGTTCTGTTCTTTGTTTCTTTGCCATTGGAGTAGAAGGGTTTGGTTTTAGATGTTTGTCTTTTAGATGAGAGCTGCAAATAACTAAGAGTGAAACCTGGATTCCAGTCTCCTGAGCATAGATGTGTAGACCGAGCCGGGCCTCTGCTGGGGAAAACAAAACATACGCTGGGTGTGGAAGAAATTTGACCCTGAAAAATGTGTTTACCCTTCTATGGCTCTAGAAAACATTTGATTAGAATTCAGCCTGAGTGGTCACACAGCACAAACTCTCATTGTCTGTGTGCATTGCATAGGGGTGGCCAAGGGTGGGGCTTCAGAGAATGTACTGGTGTTTTTAATATGGAAACATCTAAAACAACTAGGTGTAAATACAGAACTACTTAATGGAAAGAAAAGTATGTGTAGATACTATTTAAAAATGACCTAATGAAAGGGAAGTCACTGCAGAATAACCTGAAAGACTCTGTGTTCTGCTCAATTGATGCGTTAATTTAAATGTATGGACGAAATGGCTACATGTGGGAAAAGCCCCTTCAAGGAATGACCCCTGGATTTTCCCAATGATGGGATGTTAAGCAGCCATAAAAAGTTGATTGATTGAGAAAGTGTTTATGGCCTATTTAGTGAAACAAGCAGACAGTAAGCCCAATTATCTCTGCCTCCTGAGAGTGGGGTGGAGTGTGCAGGTGGCGCTCTGAAGTCAAGCAGACCTGAGTTCCATGAGCGAGTTTCTAGACTTTCCACCCTGTTCCTTGTCTGTAGAATAAGGGTGATGTCATTTCTGCCCGCCTGTGAAAATTCAGTGAGGTAGTACTGTTGAAGTAGCGCACTGCTGGACACCTGCATGCTGACAAATGTTGGTTGTTACTATTTTTATCACCTTTGTTGTCACCTCTGAGAGCAGCTAGATTGTTTTTGGCACCAAGGCAGGAGGGTGCCAGTCAGACAAAATCTTACTTTTTGCAAGACAAGATCCTGGATTTCCTTACATCAGGTGGCACTGATTATAGTTCCTGAGGCTATTATGAGGTTAAGTTACATCCCTTTCCTTCCACACCATGTTTCTGCCACCCTCCCTCTGGGTGTTGGCCTGGAGATCTGAGACCAGTGAGTTTTTTTTATAATTTTTCCAGCATAATTGAGCCACAGTCGCATATAGGGCATTATTTGAAATCGTTGTGATATACCTATTTTGGCTAATGTGTGTATATCAACATTTCACAAACTATGCCTCACAACTTTCAGAGATACATAATCAAAAAGGGAAGCTTTCTCGGTCAAATATGTTGAATACTCAACCCCTTTTTGGAGAAGGCAATGGCAACCCATTCCAGTACTCTTGCCTGGAAAATCCCATGGACAGAGGAGCCTGGTAGGCTGCAATCCATGGGGTCACTAAGGGTCAGACACAACTGAGTGACTTCACTTTCACTTTTCACTTTCATGCATTGGAGAAGGAAATGGCAACCCACTCCAGTGTTCTTGCCTGGAGAGTCCCAGGGACGGAGAGCCTGGTGGGCTGCCGTCTATGAGGTCGCACAGAGTCAGACACGACTGAAGCGACTTAGCAGCAGCAGCAGACACGTGCTCTGAGAAGTTCTGTTGAGAAGAGACATCTATTCATGTTTCACCTTGTTTTTGCCCCAGATTGTTTGACCGTGGGATGGATTATTTTTGAAATGTCTTAATGATACGTCAAGGATCATTAAGGTCCCACGGAGCACAGTTTAGAAAATGCACATATACAATGACAACCTCAGAGAGACTGAAACTGAGACCCCCAGCCACCAGGAGTGGTTGGCCAGACCTCCAGGAGCTCCCTGGTGGCTCAGCTGGTGAAGAATCCGCCTGCCATGTGGGAGACCTGGGTACAATCCCTGGGTTGGGAAGATCCCCTGGAGAAAGGAACGGCTACCCACTCCAGTATTCTGGCCTGGAGAGTAACATGGACTGTATAGTCCATGGGGTTGCAGAGTCAGACACAAGTGAGTGACTTTCACCAGAAGCTCAAGAATTCCAAGGTCCAGTCCCTTTCGTATCTAAAATGCTACCTGACTAGCTGTGCTTACGGGCAGGCATGGAATCCAGGCAGTGTCCAAGCAAGTCAGAAGCAAGGTCAAGGGCCTGCTTTCCTGCTTCTGAAGCCTGAACAAGACTTCTTCTGTTTTAATTTCCCAAATAGAATTCTCATGATTTTTTTTTTTTTCTCTGATTTTGTAGTTACAGGAAATTCCAAGATACATGCACGAGTATTTTGTTGACGGAATGCGATTTCTCAAGTCTTTCCAAGTATGGTGACCACACCTTGAGAGTCAGGGCTGAATTTGCTGATGAGAGTTCAGAGTGGATAAACATCACCTTCTGTCCTGTGGATGACAGTAAGCCACCTTAGTTTTCATCTCATTGTCATGTCATCACCCTGCCTTGATTATTTCCCCCTTGGTTGGCCCATGGGCAGAAATTCTTTGAGTGCCCACCAAGTGGATGGCCTTGGATGAGGAGCAAAGGGGTTGTAACAAAGAAGGCTGTGACCTTAAGGGAGTTTGTGGGAGAGACAGGCCAGGATCAGTGTAAGGCAGAAAACACAGTACAGGTTTCTGCTTCTGCAGTGAGCAGACTTACAGGTTCCTGACTGGTTCCAGATCCTATCTTAGGGCCATTTATGGAAGTTCTCTTTAGCAACTGATGCCAAATATCAGTAGATATGCGGTTTGCCCCAAGGCCACAGGGGTGATGAGCAAGCAGCACAGGAATTCACACCCAGGCTTCCTCTGTGGCAGGGCTTTCAGCAATGACAACCCCGCATCCGATATTTGCCTCTTGAAGTTTATATGATGGGAGAGTGCTTCAAAATGTCACGTGAACCTATTTATACTTGCTTCGGTAAAACACATGATGAATGTTCTTATCTGGTCTTCAACTTCTAGCAGAGTAGAAATAGGGTAGAATGCTAACCCAGGCCTATTCGCAGCCCCCCAAATGTAACAGTCGCCACACAAGAATACAAGGTATAACTCAAACAGCATGATTGCCAGGGGCCATTCATGATTCATTCCACAGTTCTTATTGAGCACCTTCTGTGTGCCAGCACCTACTGTGTGCTGAAGCTACCGCGGTGAACAAGACTAAAACCCCTGCCCCGTGAAATGTACATTCCAATCGGGAAGACAGACGATAAATAGACAGGTACGTATTTTATGACAGATACTGACCGTGGCTCTAAAGAAAATAAAGTAAGATGCCAGGACAGGGAGTGGTGGGAGTGCTTTTTACATAGCATGGTGAGACAGTTCTCTCTGAGGTGGCAGCAATTGGCCAGAGACCCAAATGAGTTGAAGGAACGCATCATGTGAATGTCTTGTAAAAGAGCTTTGGGGAGAGGGGAGTAGTTTCAGACTTTGTTGGAAAATGTATTTGTTGGAAAGTGGTTTAATTATATAGGTTAAACACTAAAAATAGAAATACCATCTCTTGCTTCCAACCCAGCAATGGAAATAAAGAAAACTCAACCCAACCAAAAAAAAATTAAAATAAAAGGGAGGTGGGAAAAGGAATGAGCCATTAAAAACAAAAAAAGCAGTCTTTACAGAAAACACAAAGTAATGTAGTTGGAGTAATTGCAAATATATCAGAAATCACAATAAATATGAAAGGACCAAACCTGATTAATAAAGGCAAAGGTAAAAAGGTTTTTTTTGTTGTTTTAAGAAACAAAATCTAACTGTTCTCAGCCACATCGGTCAACATCACCACAGTGGTGTATCAAGGACAGAGTATTTCAGTAGCCCAGTTGGGCTGCCCAGTTACGAAAAGTAAATGTTGATGTTTTTAACATGGGAATTTTGATTGTCATTTTGCTTTGTTCTCGTCCTCAGCCACTATCGGACCTCCCAGAATGCAAGTAGAAGCACTTGCTAATTCTTTACATGTGCGTTTCTTTGCCCCAAGAATCGAGAATGAACCTGAACCGTGGACCATGAGGAACATTTATAACTCATGGACTTACCATGTGCAATATTGGAAAAATGGCTCTGATGAAAAGGTAAGTGCGGTGAATCATGCGCATTGCAGAGGCCAGCTCCCTGTCCTTTGCTCAGCTGGAGCATGGCTGGAGGTCATGATGATGGAGAAAAGCTTTGCCAGGTGGCAGCACCTTATGGTCCAGAGGCTCTCAGGCCTGGTCCTTTGAGCTCCAGAAGCTACCCATTCTGGGGGTGACTGGTATGTCTGGTCACACTTCCTGGGCTTCAAGGGCAGACGTCCTGGGTGGTCTGGTGCAGGAGAACAAGCCTTTCTCTCCCCAGAGGGAAATTGCTGGAGAAGGCCAAGCTGACTCAGCAGCTGGCTGGGGGAACTTGGGGTCACCAGAATCAGGTGACCAGTGAATGACTACTGTTTCATGGCATGAGGGCCCACATACACCACAGAATAGTCAAGTCCATGGTCAGGGCAGCCCAGCCCTGGATGAATGGTGGGTGTCACATTTTATAGGACTCACCCCACCTCTCCCCATTGCTTTCTTCCTCTTTCAGGAACAGTGCTTTTCAAAACATGAGCTGGGAGTGGAAAGACCCTGCTGGCATGTTGCCCCTGCCACTGTGTGACTCTGGTCACATTCTTGACCTCAGCTTCTCAGGTCTGAAAAATGGGCATATAACCCATTTCATTAATAAAGTGGGGATAATAACCTACTTTGGGGCTTCCCTGGTGGCTCAGCAGTAAAGAATCTGCCTGCAATGGAAGAGACCTGGGTTCGATCCCTGGGTCAGGAAGCCCCCCTGGAGGAGGCCATGGCAACCCGTTCTTAGTACCCTTGCCTGGATAATCCTATTGACAGAGAAGTCTGGCAGGCTGCAGTCCATAGGGCCGCACAGAGTCAGACACGACTGATGCATCTAAGCAGCAGCAATAACTTACTTCACAGGGTTGTTGAGGAATTTAATGACATATGAAAAAAAGTAAAAAGAAAGGTAAACGTGTCCCATTGCCTGAACAATGTGTTATGGGTCAACATGTGAGATTGCCTTCCCCTTGTGTAGACAGGTTAAAATGCTGTTTTCATTCATCTTTGATCACCTTTAAGTCTTTCAGTGCTTCTGAGCCAAATGTCATTTCTGGTCCTAAACTGACTTACATATATGTTATGTAAGTTATGTTACATATATGTTATCTCCTCTACATTAAATCACTAATGCTCATGCATTTGGCAAGAACAGGTCACCCATATGTGTTATCTGAAGTGAAAGTCGCTCAGTCATGTCCGACACCTTGCAACCCCATGACTATATAGTCCATGGAATTCTCCAGGCCAGAATAATGGAGTGGGTAGCCTTTCCCTTCTCCAGGGAATCTTCCCAACCCAGAGATCAAACCCAGGTCTCCTGCATTGCAGGCGGATTCTTTACCAGCTGAGCCACAAGGAAAGCCCAAGAATACTGGTGTGGGTAGCCTATCCTTTATCCAGTGGATCTTCCCAACCCTTGCCAGGAATCGAAACGGGGTCTGCTGAATTGCAGGCAGATTCTTTACCAGCTGAGCTACCTGGGAATCCTGTATTGTCTGAGGAATGATGTAATTAAATTTATATCTACATGCTCTGTAGTCCCCCAAAATCTCAAGTTAATTTTCCCCAAAAAAGGCTCCGTTGTGATCAATTCATAACGTATACAAATATCAGATCACACTGTTGTACACCTGAAACCATTAAGATATTGTGTATAAACTACACTTCGATTTTTTTAAATGCTTTGTTAAATGATACAGGATATCTGCCTTCTTCACAAGAAAGATGATTTTGCTTATAATCAAGACCCTGGGATTTCATGTACCTAGGAAGCAATACAGAACCATAAGTTTTATGATCACTTGTTGAACACAGGGGTCCCTGCTAAACTCTGAGATACAAAGATAACTCCTGGAGCTAGCAGCCTACTGTGATTTTTTTTTTTTTAATTGGAGGCTAATTACTTTACAATATTGTAGTGGTTTTTGCCATACATTGACATGAATCAGCCGGGGGTGTACATGTGTTCCCCATCCTAAGAATCAGATTCCACAGTTACCCAGGGCCTGAGTGCCTCCTGCCCCAGGCACGAAGTGCAAACCTAGTCTATCTTTAGCTTCTTATCTAGAATATGCCCTCAGGACTGGCATCTGGTTACACGTTTGTCCCTTCCTTCTGCCTGGGGTTTGAAGACTTCGGTGTGAACACACAGAGATCTGGAAAGGCTGCATGCTCCCCAGTGCACGTCTCTCACCAGCGCCTGCAGGGCCACCTTTGCCAGTTTATCTTGCTATCAACTCAGTGTTTTGTCTCTTTACCTCTATCCCCACCCTCACCCTTCTGCTAATTCACATGTTGAACTCCAATCCCCAGTGTGATGGTGTTAGGAGGTAGATCATAAAGATGGAGCCCTTGTGAATGGTCTTAGCACCCTTTGAAAGGAGGCCCCAGAGAGCTCCCTCACCCCTTCCACCTCTTGGGGAGGACTCAGCAAGAAAGCCTAGTTATGAACCAGGAACCTCCTGAGAGGCTAGATCTGCTGGTGCTTTCATCTTGGACTTCCCAGTATCCAGAGCTGTGGGAAAGAAATGTGTGTCAATAAGCCACCCAGTCTTCTGCATTCTATTTACAGCAGCCTGAAAGAAATAGGATTAAATGGTTCCCTTTTAGAATGCAGGTGTCTCTGAGAGAGTGCCACCAGTTCGGGTCCCTGAGCTAAAAACATTAAAAGCTTCTAGAAATTCTTTCTTCCTGGCGGGAGACAGCAGGGAGAAAAGTTGGGGCTTCCCTGGTGGTCCAGTGGTGAAGAATCAGCCTTGCAATGCAAAGGACATGGGTTCCATCCCTGGTCCAGGAAGACCCCACGTGCTGTGGAGCAACTAAACCATTTGCCACAACTCCTGAAGCCCGTGTGTCCTGGAGCCTGTGCTCCACGAGAGAAGCCACTGCGGTGAGAAGCCCATTCACCTCAACGCAGAGTAACCCCAGCTTGCCAGAACTAGAGAAAGCCTGAGCACAGCAACAAAGACCATCACAGCAAAAATATAAATAAATCTTTTTAAAAAAAAAAAAGAAAAAGAAGAAGCTGTCCAGAAGTTAAAAAAAAAAAGAAAAAAGACTTCACATCTCTTCTCTATCTACTTCTGACGTGTCAGCCTCTGAGTTTAGCCTTGAAAAAAATGCATTGTAAGGTTTTCGAGATAATTGGGTTTCTGGAAATGAAAGCCAGGGATTTTTGTTTTTATTTCTGTTTTTAATCATTAGAAGTTATACTATACTCTTCATGTTTCAATTGGTAAAATCCAGTTCTTGCCTTCAGTGAGCTCAGCTTCTAATACAACAAAAGAAAAGAGACAAGCTATCAGCAAACCCAGCACCCAAAGAAAAGTAAACAATTACTAAAGTAAAAACAGAGTCTTTGTTCAGTTTCTATTGAAACTCCTATTCACATGGCAAATTTTTCATAAGGCCCTTTTATAAGGAATTTGTAACCATGCTGGAAATACAGGCTGTATGTATGTACTCTTTTAATTCCCTTTATTTTGCTGGAAACTATTGTTACCAACTCCATGCTCACTCTGCTCACCACACAACACGCCAGTAAATCAGAGACAAGATATTGAGCCAAGGAAAAATGACTTTATTTGAAAAACCAGAAAACCGAGAAGATGGCAGACTAATCTCTCAAAAATAAACTTCTTATCAGGCTCTGGATGCCAGGTTCTTTTATAGAGTAGAGAGGGAGAGGAAGTGAGGAAGTAAAAAGGCTATTAATCTTGCAAGTATCTCCTGGAATGGCCAACCTTGGAGGGGTTGGGGGAGGGTGTGTGTTCATTTCTTCCTTCCTATAGTCAGCTGTTCACAGGTGGACAGCATCCTGAACAAAGAAAGACACTTTGGTTTAATAGTAAAGGAGAGGGGCAGGGTACCCGCAGGCAGGCCATTATGTATAAATAGTATGCTCGTAGTGAACAAAAACAAATAGTATCCTCGTAGGAAGCAAAGGTTAAAGTCAAAGAAACAGATGCAATGTGGAGTCAGATTTTCTTCCCTGCAACACTATTTTGGTTTCTCAAATTCAGAAATATGTCATCAATTATGATATATTCAAATTAAACTAATGAGTCTGGGATGGCCCCACCAGAGGCAGGCTATGGTGTATATCCTTGAGGTGAGATGAGCCGCTCGGGGAGGGCAGCCCAGGTGCGTGAATGGAGAAGTGATTCAGAGGAGAACCCCAGGCAGCTAGGGCCAGAAATCACATTGGGTCTTACTGTAGATGGCTGGTGTGTTCGTTTGCCAGGGCTGCAGTAACCAAGTACCATAAACTGGATGGATGAAGCAATAGAAATGTGTCGTCTTGAGGTTCTGAAGGCTAGAAGTCCAAGATCAAGGTGTCAGCAGGATTGGTTCCTTCTAAGGACCAAGAGGAAGGATCTGTTCCAGGCCTCCCACCCAGCTCCTGGTGGGTGCTGGCCAATTTTGGATCCTTTAGTATATAGAGGCATCAGCCCAATCCCTGCCTTCATCTTTATGTGGCATTCTGTGTGCCCGTCTGTGTCTAAATGTCCTCTTCTTTTAAGGACACCAGTCATACTGGATTGGGGCCCATGCTAATAACCTCATTTACGTTGATTACATCTAAAAAGACCTTCTGTCTAACCAAGTCACTTTTGAAAGTACTAGGGTTTTAGAATTTTGATGTAAGAATTTGGGAGGACAAAATTCAACCCATACAACTGGTTTATCTTTAAAAAAAGAAAAAAAGAATGCGGGATGGTTTGCATATCATTTAAACTAGGGAATTCAGGGAATAAAGCAGTTTGCCAGGACCATGGTCAGTCCTTTCCCTTCCCCCTCCTCCCCACTTAGAATGATCTCAGGGTCACCTGAGGTGACATGGGAGGAGCATCTGCTTCCTTTATCCTCCTATTTTGAGCCTGAAGTAAAGATTATAACCAGTAAGTGGCAGGTGGCGGGGTGGGGTGGGGTGATGGGAAATGATGTCCCTTCACTGCTGAGGCATGTTCTTAATTTTTTCTCTGTTACTAGTTTTTAATTTCTGGTCAGTATGACTTCGAGTTCCTCCGAAATCTTGAGTCACAGACAACTTATTGTGTTCAAGTTCGAGGGTTTCTTTCTGATCGGAACAAAGCTGGAGAATGGAGTGAGCCTGTCTGCGAGCAAACAACCATTGACGGTGAGTTTTGAGACGCACTATCTGCAGCTCTGTGTCTCTGAGCACCCCCCCCTTTTTTTTTAACATGTGGGTAATGGTGGTTGGGCCCCATGCTGCAAGGCTTGTGAAATCTGCATTCCCCAAACAGGGACTGAACCCGTGTCTCCTACAGTAGAGCAGAGTCCTGACCCCTGGACCGCCAGGGAATTCCCTCCTCTGAGCATCTTAAGTGGCTTTAGAGACTTCCACCGAGTGTGCCGGCTGAAAGGCTCCTTGGAGATTATCACCCAGCTCAAACTCCAGTTCATCTCTGACTGATCCACCAGCTCAGATGCATACAAGGAGGTCTGATCCTGGCTCTTTTCATTTATGGAGTCCCTTTGGAAAGCAAAGCAGTGATCTGGGGATTGCAGAATACAGAGGAGAGCAATTGTAATAAAAGAATTCCCTCTGGAGTTTGAGGGAGACTGGAAGCCTGTATTTGTACGGCTGGGTCGCTGTCCTGTGCAGCTGAAACTGTCACAACATGGTTAATTGGCTATGAAAGTGAAAGTGAAGTCCTCAGTTGTGTCCGACTCTTTGCGACCCCATGGACTGTAGCCTATCAGGCTCCTCCGTCCATGGGATTTTCCAGGCAAGAGTGCTGGAGTGGGGTGCCGTTTCCTTCTCCAGGGTATCTTCCCGATCCAGGAATCGAACCCAGGTCTCCCGAATTGCAGGCAGACGCTTTACCGTCAGAGCCACCAAGGAAGCCAATAATTGGCTATACTCCAATATAAAATAAAAGGTCTGAAAACAAAAAGCAACAAGAATGATGCCCAGCAACTGAGTATTCATATGCAAAAAAAAATATTTCCTCCAGAGAGAGGGGAAAACTTTCCATCTTCTGTGTCACTGCAGTCCCGAGGCCACTGTGTTGCTGCCGTCATGATACTTCATCACTTCAGCTTATCAAGTTCTTCCCGAATGTGGGTTTTTGTCATTGGACGTATTTCTTGCCCAATTTTGCGTTGTCTTATCAAAGAAAACTGATTTGCTAGGAAGAGCTTCAGGATCTTTACCAGTTTGTGGTTTAAACTGTTGGTGTGTCCAGGATATGCCTTTCTCTAGACCCCTTAACTACTTAATGGTCACCAATCCATAGGAACACACTGGACTGTTTTGTAAGCTGTTGTGTTTGACTGTCCGCAAAGTCACCGTGAAAGACTTTTTGGCAAATCTCAGCTGAAATCAACACCCCGTGCCACGTGCTTATTGTCCCAGCTGTGTCCCATGAGCGCTTATGAAGCATTTCTCAGAACAAGAGCCCTGTGGTCAGATGGGCCTGAAGGCTCACCCCATCTCCTTCTCAAAAAAAACACGCTATATATGAGCATTTTTAGCACATTTGATCTTTCAGTACCTTTTTTGAGAAGGAGCATTTCCAAGAACACAGCTTGAGAAAAACAAGCCCACAATAGAATGGGAAAGACAAGATATATATTCAAGAAAATTGGAGATATCAAGGGAATATTTCATGCAAGGATGGGCACAGTAAAGGACAGAAACAGCAAGGACCTCACAGAAGCAGAAGAGATGAAGAAGAGGTGGCAAGAATACATAGAAGACCTGTACAAAAAAGATCTTCATGACTGGGATAACCACGATGGTGTGATCGCTCACCTAGAGCCAGACATCCTGGAGTGTGAAGTCGAGTGGGCCTTAGGAAGCTTTACTACTAACAAAGCTAGTGGAGGTGATAGAATTCCAGCTGAGCTGTTTCAAATCCTAAAAGATGATGCTGTGAAAGTGCTGCACTCAATATGTCAGCAAATTTGGAAAAGTCAGCAGTGGCCACAGGACTGGAAAAGGTGAGTTTTCATTCCAGTCCCAAAGAAGGACAATGCCAAAGAATGTTCCAGCTACTGTACAGTTGTGTTCATTTCACACCCCAGTAAGGTTATGCTCAAAATCCTTCAAGCTAGACTTCAGCAGTATGCGAACCAAGAATTTCCAGATGTACAAGCTGGGTTTAGATAAAGCAGACGAACCAGAGATCAAATTGCCAGCATACATTGGATCATAGAGAAAGCAAGGGAATTTCAGAAAAACATCTACTTCACTGACTATGCAAAGCCTTTGACTGTGTGGATCACAACAAACTGTGGAAAATTCTTCAAGAGATGGGAATACTGGACCACCTTACCTGAGAAACGTGTATGCTGATCAAGAAGCAGCAGTTAGAACCAGACATGGAACAACTAACTGGTTCAAAATTGGGGAAGAAGCATGTCAAGACTGTATATTGTCACCCTGCTTCTTTAATTTATATGCAGAGTATATCATGTGAAATGCTAGGCTGGATGAATCACAAGCAGGAATCAAGATTTCTGGGAGAAGTATCAACAACCTCAGATATGCAGATGATATCACTCTAATGACAGAAAGTGAAGAGAAACCACAGAGCCTCTTTATGAGGGTGAAAGAGGAAAATGGAAAAAGCTGGCTTGAAACTCAGCCTTCAGAAAACTAAGATCACGGCATCCAGTCCCATCACTTCATGGCAAATGGATGGGGAAAAAGTGGAAACAATGACAGATTTTATTTTCTTGGGCTCCAAAATCACTGCAGATGGTGACTGCAGCCATGAATTTAAAAGACGCCTCCCTGGTGGCTTAGATGGTAAAGAATCCGCCTGCAGTGCAAGAGACCTGGGTTGGAAAGAACCCCTGGAGGAGGGCATGGCAACCCACTCCAGTATTTTTGCCTGGAGAATCCCCATGGACAGAGGAGCCTAGCCAGCTACAGTCCTTGGGGTCACAAAGAGTCAAACATGACTGAGCATTTAAGCACAACGCAGCACAGCTCCTTGGAAGAAAAGCTATGACAAACCTAGACAACATATTAAAAAGCAGAAACATTAGCTTGCCGACAAAGGTCTGGATAGTCAAAGCTATGGTTTTTCCAGTAGTCATGTATGGATGTGAGAATTGGACCATAAAGAAGGCTGAGTGCCAAAGAATTGATGCTTCTAAATTATGGTGCCTGTGAAGACTCTTGAGAGTCCCTTGGACTGCAAGGAGATCCAACCAGTCAATCCTAAAGGAAATTAACCCTGACTATTCATTAGAAGGACTGATTCTGAAGCCAAAACTCCAGTGCTTTGGCCACCTGATGCCAAGAGCTGACTCATTGGAAAAGACCCTGATGGTGGGAAAGATTAAGGGCAGGAAGAGAAGGCACTGCAGAGGATGTGATGATTAGATAACATCCCCAAGTCAGTGAACATGAATTTGAGCAAATTCTGGGAGATAGGGAAAGACAGGGAAACCTAGCATGCTGCAGTCCATAGAATCTCAAAGAGTCAAGCACAACTTTGCCATAATTTCAGCCTTCCCTAGTGGCTCAGTGATAAAGAATCTGCCTGCCAGTGCAAGAGACGCATGTTTGATCCCTGGGTTGGGAAGATCCTGGGAGAAGGAAATGGCAACCTGCTCCAGTTATTCTTGCCTGGGACATCCCATGAACAGAGGAGCCTGGTGGGCCATAGTCCAGAGGGTCACAAAAGAGTCGGACACAACTTAGTGACTAAACAACAAACAACAAGTAGCCACTTAACAATCCATTTTTGTATTTTTTTCTGGACACTGAATCAGGCTTACCAGCCTGGAGTCTCCTGATTGAGGTTTCTTTCCCTTGTTTTCTAGTTGAACAAAGTTACTTGCCCAAATCCAGAAATCTCTCATCTCACCTGGTCACGTGATCTTTCCAGTGTCATCCAAAGTATTCTGCAGTAATATTAAGCACGGTTTCTCAGGATGACAGAGCCGCATAGAAGATGGAGTCTTGCTGTCTCTCTAGAGGGGATTCCCTGCCTCTCTGTTTTTTCTGTAGCCTCCAGCTAGTGCCGAGGCACTGCTGTCCAAGGCTAAGTTCCACCTGCCTGTGTTCCACCTTGTGGCTGAGCCTCTCAGCAAGTGCCTCTAAATAACAAAAGCCTGCCTTAATAAAAACCAAAAAAAAAACCTTTTTTTTTGGCTGCCCCGCAAGGCTTGTGGGATTTTCGTTCCCCAACCAGGGATTGAACCCAGGCTCTTGGCAGTGAAAGCACAGAGTCCTACCCACTGGCCCACCAGAGACCTCCCAGAAGCCTACCTTTTTATTCCACTCGTGAATCATTTGTACCTGAATGAGAATTCTGTGCCCTGGGAGCACCCATCATGTTTAAATCACTAGAATCCTGACTTGGGGATCTTCGCTCTTTCCTCTTAAACACCTGCCAACTGCTATCTCCAGGCCTGAGTACGTGCCTGGTTCTGTCCCATCCTTCCCTGCTGTGAATTCCAACACAGTGAGTGACTTGGGGCAGATCCTGAACTGCCCACTGCCTCCGTTGACTCATCTACAAGATGAGAGTAATCAAAGGTGTCACCCAGGACAGTGCCAGGCACAGAGTCAGCCCGCAATACAGGTTAGGTGTCATTACTGTTATTAATAAGGACATTATTCACATCATACTTTTAGGGACTTCCCTGATGCTCCAGTGGTTAAAAACCCACCTTCCATTTCAGGCAATGCAGGTTTGATCCCTGGTTGGGGAATGAGGATCCCACGTGCTACAGGGCAGCTTAGCCCTTGAGCTACAACTACTGAGCCCATGTACTCTAGAGCCCTGCAACTAATACCTGACAGCCAAATAAATAAAAATTTTTAAAAATAAAATCACACCTTTAAATATTACTTAAGGCTTATGTCATGAAACATGGCATGAGGCACACACTTGGACCAAAAAGAAAAGTATTTCAAATATCTTCTAACTCTAAACGATCACTCATTAACTAACAAAATCCAGACATTTTATAAAAGAAAATAGCCGACTGAAAACCTGCTTTTGTCAAACATCAGTTTAGGGTTTTGTTTGTTTGTTTGTTTCAATGTAGTTCTGTTGAAACCACACAAGTTTTCAGTGAAAGTGTGGAAAGGTTCTTTTCCCTTTTCCCAGAAGGAAGGTGAAGGTTCAGAGAGATGAAGTAACTTGCCGGAAGTCAGCTCAACCAGTAAATAACAGGAAGTAACATCTCCACCCATGCCTACAGATTGATCCCATACAGAAGCCAAAGCAAGACTTGCCCGAGGGTGAGACAGGAAAAGGGAGCTCACCTGAGGCATGACCAGCCAGACTGAGGCAAGTTAAGAGCTTCACACAGAGAGTGTTGGTTACTAGTTCAGTTCAGGACCAGATTCTTCCGCAAGTCACAGTCTGTGTAAAGCAGTATCCCCTCTCCTTCCCTGGGTTCAATCCCTGGGTCGGGAATATCCCCTGGAGAAGGAAATGGCAACCCACTCCAGTATTCTTACCTGGAGAATCCCATGGACAGCGGAGCCTGGTGGGCTACAGGCCAGGGGTCGCAAAGAGTCGGACACGACTGAGCGACTTAACTGTCTTTCTAACTTTCTCTCCTTCCCCATTCCCCCTTCTTGGTAAGTCACAAAAGCATCTTTTAAATTTTATTACCATCAACCGATTGTACCCACGGAATAATGTCCTGTGTAAGATGCTGAAACCTCTGAGTTGGAGGCCCAAGGAGACCCAGGAGCTGCCCCCAGGGCAATCATCACAGTGTCACCAACTGTGCCAGGGTGGGGCCCAGGAGTCAATGTTTAATGAATATTTAATGAGTAATTCTGATGTATGGCAAAGTAGAGAGCCACAGAAATATTAAGTGGAAAGATAGAGAGATGAGTAGATGGGTCCTGGAACTTCCTCCAGAGCTGGGACGTCAGATCGCAAGCTGACCTACCATCATCAGCTCTCGTAAAGCCTGGGGGCCACCCCAACCAGTTCCCTTGCCCCACGACCCTGTATCCACCCAGAAAACCCATCTGAGTTGAATCTGCTAAAGGCATCACCACTCGATTCTAGTAACTGAAATGAGAATTCATAGGGTGCAGGGATAAGGAGTGAGTTCCCTGAACTCGGCCAGGGCACATCCTGGACAGGCTGCAAGGTCACTGCCCGTGTTAATCACAGTGCAAGAGAGGGCAGCAGGCCCGTCCAGCCTCTTCCCCATGACGGGTGCCCTCACCATTCACTAGATGTTTAAGGAGTGTCTATGGCCACGCAGTGTGCCAAGTGCTGGGAGAGGCCAGTAGGGGGCCTGCCGTCCAGGTGGCTCCAAGACTGTGTGCCCATCAGGGTTCTTTGATCTGCCCTGGGGAAGTAAGAGTTGATACTTTGCTGCAATCCCCATAGAGGGACCTGCTCTTCCAGGGCAGGGTTCATTCTCCTGGCCTCTCTCAGCACCAAATGCTTTCAGTTTGCATCAGGAGGGTGGTGCTGGCTGACAGGGCCGGTCACAGGGAGGCCAGGAGGGCAGTTGGCAAAGGGGCCTGGTGCTAAATGAGGGGAGCTGGGCCACCCAGGGTGACTCCCTGGAGACAGTCCAAGATACAGCTGGACATCAGTTAAGGTGGTAAAAACAGGTTTGATTCATTTCGTGACTGGAGGAGGGGAAAGAGCTGATGGGGCATTTTAAAGACAGAACTGGGAATCGGGACGAAAAGAGGTCGGGGTCACGGAAGTGACAGATGACCGAAACTGGGTGGATGCATGGGGTGGTGGTAATGCACTTAGGCTGTTCTCTGTGTCTGCTGCTAACTGGGTTTTACCACCTGCGGTGTTCTTCCCACTGGGACTGAGACAGGGACTCTTCCTCTGTCATGATGCTCCATCCTGATGATGACATGTCAAAGGATTGGCTTCCAGATCCTTGAGAAAGACACTCCTGGATTGTAGGAGCTAATTTAGGTCTCACTGGGAGAGAGGAAGGCTTTCCAGCCCTGAGCTTTTTAGGAAATGCACTAAGAAAGGAACGTCAGGAGTTGGTAGAACAAAGGTGGATTCTTTCGGTAGCCTCGGGTTTTTCCAGACAGGAGCTCCCAGAGGTGCTGGGGAGGGAGGGGGCCACCCGGAGATCAGCTTTAGGCTGCTGGGCACCGCACTAGCGTTAGGGGAGGTCTCTGCGCACAGGTAGTCAGAGGGGGTCCCCTGTGCAGTTCTCAGTACAAAATGCTGTAGCACGTGTGTGTCACTGGGGCTCTGGAGCCCAGGGAGCCCCATTTTCTGCTGATGGAACAGCAGAACATGGAGCTGATAGCTCCCCTGTGGGTAGATAATGGGGATCAGAGTTCGTGCAGCTGCTGCTTTTTGGGGCATATCAGCATTCATGCCCCAGAAACCCAACTTGGAGGACGGTAGGAAAGGGTGAGACTTGAAAACCTCCAGATCCTCAAATAGCTGCTGTGTTTCCTTCTGAGACACACCTGTGCCCCCCACCCCAGCCCCGCCCCAGCGGTAAGGGGTTACCATTAGAAGGGTGAAAAGAGCATTAAGGTCACCGTCACCCAAGCCGGGCATGACGCAAATATGACCCAGCCCTTTATTCCTGCAGAAACCACCCCGTCCTGGATGGTGGCCAGCGTCCTGGCAGCCTCCGTGTGCGCTGCTCTCCTGCTACTGCTCGGCTGCTTCTTCCTGCTGCGGTGTGTTTACAGGAAGGCAAGGCACGCCTTCCCCCCGAGGAATTCTCTTCCGCAGCACCTGAAAGAGGTAGGTAGTGGCATGGAGCCAGATGTGGATGCGTAAGAAGGCGCTGACCTTTACAGTCAGAGCCGCCCAACGCAGCCCGGCGTGGTTTCTTGGAGGATGACACAAGTCTTGCATGCAGGTCCCGTTCCTGGTGCCCTTCCAGATAAGTCTGAGCTCAGGGAACAGCTCTATAGGGAGGGGGCGGGGGGCAGAGGTTTTGTTCCTAAAAGCCCTCCCTCCAGCCTGGATGTTTGTTCCTTCTCTGACCTTCCATGCCTGGAGCCCCAAGTCATCAGAGAGCCAAGGGGCTGGTCCCAGAGCAGAAAGGGACCAAGCCAAGCTCAGAGCAGAAAAGATGGGAAAGAGGGGACTCTGGGCTGAGTGCCAGAGAACAGCCAGGGACAGCGGAGGGGCAGGAGCAGTGTCAGAGTGGGGAGTGTCTGAGAGCGACTGAAATTACAGGATGTGTGTCCCAGGCTTTAGGAAAGCAGTTCTTCTTTTTTTTCCTCCAGAAAAGTGGAAAAACAAAAAAAAAAGGAACGTGAAAGTCGCTCAGTCATGTCCAACTCTTTGTGACCCCATGGACTATACAGTCATAGAATTCTCCAGGCCAGAATACTGGAGTGGGTAACCTTTCCCTTCTCCAGGGGATCTTCCCAACCCAGGGATGGAACCCAGGTCTCTCACATTGCAGGCAGATTCTTTACCAGCTGAGCCACCAGGGAAGCCCAAGAATACTGGAGTAGGTAGCCTTATCCCTTCTCCAGGGGATCTGCCCAACCCAGGAATTGAACCGGGGTCTCCTGCATTGCAGGTGGATTTTTTACCAACTGAACTACAGGAAAGCTACTTTCAAAACATTTGGGTAGAAGAAAGAATGTACCTGGATAGAGCCTGTAGGACAGAAGTGGCTTTAAGAAATGAAATCTTATATTCTCATTAGAAATGAAGTGAAAGGAAATGTGAAGTGAAGCCCGCTGGGTGTGGGCTCCCCCAGGAAGGAGGCACAGTTCGGATGGAGCCGTTCCTTCAGCTCAGGGAACCTCCCAGGGTAGGGGGTGGGGGGACCCCCACTCCCAGCAGCCGAGGGAGCAAGCCCCTACTTCCTAAAGATTGGGGTGAGGGTGGTACATCGCAGTGTCCACTCCAGCCTACACGTAAACCGCTAGGACCCAGGGGTGCAGCTTCTCTAAGAGCCGAGTCGATCTCCTCCCCCGGGGAAGGTTACAGGAGGAAGGTTAAGGGAACAAGGGCCAGCCCCGCCACTGCAGCTGGTCCCAAAGGCACAAGTGACACCCGTGACCTCACTGCTCTGCTGTCTCTTCTCGCCTGACCAGCCGCTGCTGACCTGACAGGGGCGATTCAGACCCTCCACTCTGCGAGGACTGAGCCCCTGGTCACAGGACACCAGAGACCCCGGCTCTTGTGCTTCTCCACGTGCCATGAGAATTGGGCAGGAGTCGCCCCTCCCCCCGGGCCCCATCATGTAGCAGCAGCCTTTTCTCCTCCTGATGACCCAAGTAGTGACTCCTGACTGCATTCCTGGCCGGCTAATTTTTTGGCACAAGGATCCTGACGTGAGAAGGTGGCAGCTATAACTTATAGTTTGATGGAATCCCTAATGTGTCCCCTCGTGGGAACGTCCCTCTCTGGGATAATAACTGTTTTAGGCTTTGTAACCAAGACTGAGGTAGTGTGCGGTTGTTGGTCTTTAGTCACTAAGTCGTGTCCAACTCTTTTGCAACCCCGTGGACTGTAGCTTGCCAGGCTCTTCTGTCCATGGGATTTTCCAGGCAAAATAATGGAGAAGGTTGCTGTTTCCTTCTCCAGAGGATCTTCCCAACCCAGGGATCTAACCTGTGTCTCCTGTATTGGCAGGCAGATTCTTTACCTATGAGCCACCACGGGAGCCCCAAGATATTACATACTTATATAACCTTTGCCTTTAGCTTCTCTTCTTTTCTCAGCTGTTTGTAAGGCCTCCTCAGACAACCATTTTGCCTTTTTGCATTTCTTTTTCTTGGGGATGGTCTTGATCCCTACCTCCTGTATAATGTCATGAACCTCTGTCCATAGTTCTTCAGGCACTCTATCAGATCTAATCCCTTGAATCTATTTGTCACTTCCTCTGTATAATCGTAAGGGGTTTGATTTAGGTCCTACCTGAATGGTCTAGTGGTTTTCCCTACTTTCTTCAATTTAAGTCTGAATTTGGCAATAAGGAGAAAAGAAGAGAAGCTAAAGGCAACGGTGTAAATGAAAGATATACGCATTTGAATGCAGAGGTCCAAAGAATAGCAAGGCAAGAAAAGAAAGCCTTCCTCACTAATCAATACAAAGAAATAGAGGAAAACAGTAGAATGGGAAAGAATAGAATGAGAGATCTCTTCAGGAAAATTAGAGATTTTCTAATTTCTAAATGCAAGGGAACATTTCATGCAAAGATGGGCACAATAAAGGAGAGAAGTGATATGGACCCAACAAAAGCAGACGATATTAAGAAGAGGTGGCAAGAATACACAGAACTATACAAAAAAGATCTTGATGACCCAGATAACCACAATGGTGTGATCACTCACTAAAGCCAGACACCCTGGAATGCGAAGGCAAGTGGGCCTTAGGAAGCATCACTATGAACAAAGCTAGTAGAGGTGATGGAATTCCAGTTGAGCTATTTCACATCCTAAAAGATGATGCTGTTAAAGTGCTGCACTCAATATGCCAGCAAATTTGGGAAACTCAGCAGTGGCCACAGGACTGGAAAAGGTCAGTTTCCATTCCAATCCCAAAGAAGGGCAATGCCAAAGAATGCTCAAACTACCGCACAATTGCACTCATCTCACACGCTAGCTAAGTAATGCTCAGAATTCTCCAAGCCAGGCTTCAACAGTAGGTGAACTGTGAACTTCCAGATACTCAAGCTAGATTTAGGAAAGGCAGAGGAACCAGAGATCAAACCGCCAACATCCACTGGATCATCGAAAAAGCAAGAGAGTTCCAGAAAACCATCTACTTCTGCTTTATTGATTATGCTAAAGCCTTTGACTGTGTGGATCACAACAAACTGTGGAAAATTCTGAAAGAGATGGGAATACCAGACCACCTGACCTGCCTCTTGAGAAACCTGTATGCAGGTCAGGAAGCAACAGACAGAACTGGACATGGAACAACAGACTGGTTCCAAATAGGAAAAGGAGTACGTTAAGGCTGTATATTGTCACCCTGCTTATTTAACTTAATATGCAGAGCACATCATGCGAAATGCTGGGCTGAATGAAGCACACACTGGAATCAAGATTGCTGGGAGAAATATCAATAACCTTAGATACACAGATGATACCACCCTTATTTATGGCAGAAAGTAAAGAAGAACTAAAGAGCCTCTTGATGAAAGTGAAAGAGCAGAGTGAAAAAGTTGGCTTAAAACTCAGCATTCAGAAAACTAAGATCATGGCATCTGGTCCCATCACTTCATGGCAAATAGATGGGGAAACAGTGGAAACAGTGACAGACTTTATATTTTTGGCTCCAAAATTACTGCAGATGGTGACTGCAGCCATGAAATTAAAAGACGCTTGCTCCTTGGAAGAAAAGTTATGACCAACCTAGAAAGCATATTGAAAAGCAGAGACATTACTTGGCCAACAAAGGTCCATCTAGTCAAGGCTATGGTTTTTCCAGTGGTCATGGATGGATGTGAGAGTTGAACCATAAAGAAAGTGGAATGCCAAAGAATTGATGCTTTTGAACTGTGGTGTTGGAGAAGACTCTTGAGAGTCCCTTGGACTGCAGGGAGATCCAACCAGTCCATCCTAAAGGAGATCAGTCCTGAATATTCATTGGAAGGACTGATGCTGAAGCTGAAATCACAATACTTTGGTTACATGATTTGAAGAACCGACTCACTGGAAAAGACACTGAGGCTGGGAAAGACTGAAGGCAGGAGGAGAAGGGGACAACAGAGGATGACCTGGCTGGATGGCATCACCGACTCAATGGACATGGGTTTGGGTAAACTCCAGGAGGTGGTGATGGACAGGGAGGCCTGGCATGCTGCAGTCCATGGGGTCGCAAAGAGTCGGACACGACTGAGTGACTGAACTGAACTGAGCCACTAAGCATGCATGCACAGTTTTGTCAAAAGTGAAAAGGAGCAGGGGACTTCCTTGGTAGTCCAGTAGTTAGGACTCCATACTTCTACTGCAGGGGACACAGATCCCATCCTTGGTCGGGGAACTAAGATCCTGCATGACATGAGGCATGGCCAAGAAAACCAAAGCAAAACACAAAACAACAACAGATAGCTCGCAGGAACAAGCTGTAAGCGCAAGGAGCTCAACTCAGGCTCTGCGATGACATAGGTGGATAGGATGAGGAGGGGAAGGAGGCCCAAGAGGGAAGGGAAGATACATAAATGTATGTATGTATACATATAGCTGATTCACTTCACTGTACAGCAGAAACTAACAACACATTGTAAGGCAATTAGACTCCAATTAGTAAATAACAAACAGAAAGGAACAGCTGAAATATTAATAATACATTTTATGCAACACAATATATCCAAAATATCATTTCAACATGGAATCAGTAATTTTTTTCATTTGTCAAAACATCTACATTCTTTTTTTTCATACAAAGTCCTCAAAATCTGGTGTGTGTTTTACCTCTCAGCACACATAGAGTCAGACCGGCCACATTCCATGTGGCTGGTGGCTGCCATACTGAATGGCACAGGGCTGAAGGCTGAACAGAGGGACACTCGGGGTGCTGGGGAGCACAGGAGAGTGACTTATTCCAAGGCACAGGTATCCCAAGCCGGCTTCCTCAAGGCAAGGATGCCCCAGGCAGCATCGGGACCATCCCTAAGTCTCCCTCCGGGTTTACAAGAGGAACTGTCAGAGGAGGACCTGTGATCACTAAGCAAAGGAGGTGCAGATTTATTGTCGAATTTTTAAAATTGTGGTAAAACACGCATAACGCAAAATTTGCCACCATATGCAGTTTTCAGCGTACACTTCAGTGATACTGAGTAAATAGACATTGTTGTGCAACCCTCCTCACCCTCCATCCTCAGAACCTCTTTCGTCTCACAAAACAAACCGGATCCACTAAACAGAAGTCTCCCCCTCCCTTCTCCCCCAGCCGCTGGCCACCACCGTTACTCTCTGTCTGTGAATTTGCCTAGTCTAAGTACCTCATGTAAGTGGAATCATGCCGTTTGTCCTCTTGTGTCTGGCGTATTTCACCTAGCATAAGGTTCCTCGACAATGTGGTATGTATCAGAACTTCATTACATTTTGAGGCTGAAAAATTTGCATTATATGGATAGACTACATTCTGTCGGGTTGGCCAAAAGGTTTGTTTGGATTTTTCTGAAAGACATAACAAAAACCCAAACACATGTTTGGCTAACACAATATCTGTCCAGTCATACATGGATGGGGTTTCCCAGGTGGTAAAGAGTCCACGTGCCAATGCGAGAGACCCAGGAGACGTGGGTTTGATATCTAGGAAGAAACTGATCCATGCGAAGATCCCCTGGAGGAGGGCATGGCAGCCCACTCCAGTGTTCTTGCCTGGAGAATCCCCTTGGACAGAGGAGCCTGCGGGCCGCAGTCCGTGGGGTCGCACAGAGCCGGGCACAACTGAAGCGACTGAGCGCACACACGTATGTGTGGGTGGGCACTTGGCCCACTCCCACCTTTGGCTCTCGTGAATTATGGACTCTGAAGACAGGGGGATGTATTAATGTATCTCTCTGAGACACCGCTTTCAGTTCTCTCAGGTGTATACCCAGAAGTGGAATTGCTGGTTCATACGGTAATTCTGGTTTTAATTTTGTGAGGAACTGTCATACTCTTATTACATTTTTTTAAAAACAGCATTTTCCAGCCAGGAGTTCTGTAGAAAATTGTGAGCCCAGAAAAAGAAGTGGGAAAATTTGTTAATTAACTCTTTTTTTTTTTTTTCCCTCCCTGCAGTTTATGAGCCACCCTCATCACAGCACTCTTCTCTTATTCTCCTTTCCACTGTCTGATGAGAATGAAGTCTTTGACAAACTGAGCGTCATCACAGAAGTGTCTGAAAGCTGCAAGCTGAACCCTGGGGCCGGCTGCGGTCTCACGACCTGACGTGGGCAGGGGTCCTTCCAGCTGATGTCCAAGGAGGGAGCACACTCAGCCGGGCGCAGTGACCCCCTCCTTGTCCTGTCTCCCCCCAAGGGCAGTCAGAGCAGCCAGCCAGGGCGGGCCGAGACCGCCTGAGTAAACCCCAGATGGAGAGCTCACGCAGACGCCGGGGCAGCGTCCACACTGCCAAGGAGCTGGACTCCAAATGCTCATGTGGCAAAACCTTGGGAACTTGCCACTTTTTAGAGGCCTTAATGATTTGAAAAAAAAGTTGGCCACTGTGATTTCCCTGATGGTCCATCCCAGTGGTTAAAAGACTCCATGCTTCCAATGCAGGGGGCACAGGTTCCATCCTTGGTTGAAAAACTAAGATTCCACATATCACATGATGTGGCCAGAAAAAAAAAAAACAAAGGTTGAGGTTGGCCACCGGAGATATGATTCTCAGGTATGATTCTCCTGTGTATTCACTAATATAAAAAGGTTTTAGGGAATTCCCCAGCAGGTCCAGTGGTTAGGACTCCATGCTTTCACAGCCGAGGGCCGAGGTTCAGTCCCTGGTCACGGAACTCAGACCTCACAAGCCATGTGGCAAAAAAACAAAACCACCAAAAAAAAAGTTTTAAATGGTTAGAAACAAAAATATATAAAATGAGGAAGAAAGACCAAGGCACCGTGGAATCTGAGAGTGCCGACATTCTGACGGGAGAAATGGCGTCGACTCAGAAGTCGCTATCACCAAGCACTGTACAGAGTGCAGACTCTGGATTCTCAGGGACACTTGGACTGGGTTTATTTTTCTATGCAGACACGTTTCGTATAATGCTGGTGCTCAATTAAAGCCTTATTCTCTATTTAGTCCACGTGCGTTAAATGGCACTCCATCTGTGTGGCTGTTAGAGTGAACCAGGTCTCATATGCTGTCTTTACTGTTGACTCATTCAGTGGATATTCCTCAGTCCCCGCTTGGCGGTCAGCCAGGGACTGTGCCAGGCACAGGGGCCCGACAGCAACTGGGAAGCTTCAGAAAATAGAAGGCCCTCAGCTTTGAATTCCAGGCTTGCCAGGTGGCTCCGTGGTAAAGAACCCGCCCGTCAATGCCAGAGATGCAGGAGACGCAAGTTCGATCCCTGGGTCGGGAAGATCCCCTGGAGGAGGAAATGGCAACCCACTCCAGTATTCTTGCCTGGAGAATCCCATGGAGAGGGGAGCCTGGCAGGCTACAGTCCATGGGGTCACAAAGAGTCAGACAGAACTGAGCAGCTGAGCACGCATGCATCAGCTTTGAATTCCACCTCAGACGCTTAACAGTTTCCTCATCTGTACATGAAGATGAAAAGACCCAAGGATTAGTGACACTCAGTGAAAAATGCCCACCCCGGTGCCATCACATAGCATTCACTCAATAAATGGTAACTCATCATCTCATGGGTATGACTGACTTCACAAACCTAGGTCAGCAACAAATGTCCCTTCCTCTGGGCCAGGTTGCTCAATCAAAGTTCCCCAAAATAAAAAAACATTTTTTGAAGTAATTTGACATTTTTTTTAAATGGAAACAACATGGGGGGAAGGCCAAAAGTTTGTTGGCCTGTTCAGTGTTTTTAAACTACGTTCAGTGATGTGAGGGAGCAATCACCACGTTCTGGTTTCTCAGCCCCTGACTCGGGTTTGGAGCTAGTCTTAACGACAGGGGAGAAGTCAGTTCCCTTCCCCAGTTCAGCTCATCATCGCTGAAGGAGGCGTGACAGGAAGGCCATCAAGTTCTATGCACATGAATGTCTCTGACTTGGGAGAGAAGGAAAGGAATATTCCTTTATTGCCCATTATTCATCCAGTCCTTGCCTAAAGCCCTTCACGTGTCTCAGGAGTCTCCATCTTGGAAAGTGTGAACCCTTCTCCCTTTTTAGGGGCTTAAAATGCCACCTGCTCCTTTGCAGCCCCCTAGCTGCCGGGCTTTGAGTTGGGAGACGGGGAGGGGCGTGCAGGGCAGCAGTAGAGGCCAGGGTTCCAGTGGAAGCATCCAGTAGCCTGGGAGACTCGGCACCAGCAGTTAAGTGTTGAAAGGGTTAGTCGATCAGTCGTATCCAACTCTTTACGACCCTATGGACTGTAGGCCACCAGGCTCCTCTGTCCATGGGATTCTCCAGGCAAGAATACTGGAGCAGGTTGCCATTCCCTTTCCTAGGGGATCTTCCAGACCCAGGGATTGAATCCAGGTCTCTGACACCGCAGGCAGATTCTCTGCTGGGTTTGGTTTGGACATTGTTCCTGCCTTCGCCTCCCAAGGCTGTTCCTCCAACCCTTCCTGAGATTCTGTGAGCTCCCCCAAATCAGGCTGAGACACTCATTTTAGCCAGTCAGTTGCTAATGGTTGCAGCTAAAACCCTGAGCAGGCTTCCCAAAGCTAAGCAGAGTAGATACGGATTTTGCAGTCCTAAAAGCCCACCCAGGTGGGCATAGAGGTACGACAGGAGTGAGCCATCTCTGTGTGGTTCCCCAGCAGAGGGCCTGACAGCAGCGCTCATCCTCTAGGGCTGGGAGGTCCTGGGGGGCTGCAAGGGGACCAGCTGAAGCCTGAGACTGACTAGCTGGAGACCGCAAGGGTAACAGCCTCCTACCAAGTATGGGGGAATTCAAAGCCCATATGTGCATGCTCAGCTGCTCAGTTCTGTCTGACTTTTTGTGACCCCATGGACCATAGCCTGCCAGGCTCCCCCTCCATGGGATTCTCCAGGCAAGAATACTGGAGTGGGTTGCCATTTCCTTCTCCAAGGGATCTATCTTCCCAACCCAGGGATCGAAGCTGTGTCTCCCACGTCTCCTCCTACCACAGTGCAGCTAAGATGAGGGCAGAGAAGGGCACAGGCCCTCTTGGGCCAGGAGCTGACCCCTGAGCTACTGCCTACCCTGCCCTGAATACGGTGTTGTGGGGGTGGAATCAGAGACATCTCAGGGACCAGGGCCTCTAGCCACACTGGGGGATGCGCTGTCTGTTTGCACACCTCACACACACACACCCCTGTCTCCCACCACTGATGATGGATGTCTGCCCAAGTTGCCCTCGTATTCGCCACCCTCCTCACGACTCCGTGTGTCTCTTGGCCGCCTCTTTCATGAGGAAATATTGCTCATGTCTCTGCACAATGAATAGGAGGGGGACATGTCTACCATTTGGCCCCCAAGATGTCAGCAATCTTAGGGAATCTCATCTAGGCTTCCCTGTCCCATAGTATGGCAACTTCCCTGACCCTCAGACGAAGTCAAGTAGAATGCTGGACATAATGTTTAAAAACACAACATTTCAAATGAACCCTAGTGAGGAAGGAAGGAATATGCCACCTTTCACCCTGGAGGGCAGTCAGCAAACCCTGTAGGATTTCAGCCCCTTGCAAGGACTCAGGGGACAGAAGACAAGACTAGGGGCTCACCCAAGGTGGGGTGGAAAGGACACCTCCCCATAAGTCTGAAATCCCAAAGCGCATCCCCTCCCCTGTGTAAGTGTGAACTAGGAATAAATGAATCTCATCCCACTCCCGTATCAGTTTCCTGCCATAAGAAAGTGTCATAAGTTGGTGACTTAAAGCCACAGAAACTTACTCTCTCACAGCTCTGGACTTCAGGAGTCCAAAGTCAGTATCACTAGGCTGAATTCAAGGTGCCAGAAAAGTCTTCAAAGGTTCTAGGGGACAGTCTGCTCCAGCCTTTTCCAAATGCCAGCAGTCTTTGGCTTGCATCAGCATCACTGCTATCTCTGCCTGTATTCAGATCACTTTTTCTTCCTCTGTTTGGTTCTCTCCCTCTGCCTGTCTCTTTATTATAGAGACACCTGTGGTTGCATTTTAAGGCCCACCCAGGCATCACCGACTCAATGGACATGGGTTTGGGTAAACTCCGGGAGTTGGTGATGGACAGGGAGGCCTGGCATGCTGCAGTTCATGGGGTCACAGAGAGTCAGACACGACTGAGCGACTGAACTGAACAGAACTGAATAGGTAATTATCCAGGATAACTTACCCAACTCAAGATCTTTAATTTAATCACATCTGCAAAGACCCCTTTTCCAAATAGGTCACATTCACAGATGCCAGAGACTAGGACCCAGTGCCTTTGAGTGTCGTGATTCAGCTGATACCTTTGTCGTTATTCAGTGGGTACCTTTGAGTGTCGTTATTCAGCCTACTAGGGACTGCAAGTGAGCCTTTTTGGTTTCAGTGTTGTTTCTGATTGGAGAGGCAAAGTAGTATCTTTCCTGAGAAGTTATAATCTCAAAAGAAAACATCACAAGGAAAAGCCAGCAGAAACAGCAGGCAGCTGGGCCTGATCCACCAAGACTTCAGATGCCGACATAAACGGTCCAAGGAAAGAGAGCACGCAGAGTGCAGTCAAATAAATGTAAGAAGCATTGATAGCATCAGGATGGCACAAGAGGCCGAGTGATTCCCAGGAACCCAAATCCCAGTGGCTTGGAGAACAAAGACTTCTTTCTCACACATTTTGTGTGTGGCTGGCAATCAACTGAGGGTCTGTTCTTTTCTCAGTGATGTCTTTATTCTAGAATCTAGGCTGAAGGACCTGCCAAATGGGGACAGAACTACCAGACCACAATCGTCCTCAGAGCTTCTGCTGAACATGGAGCATGTCACTGCCCTCCACTTCCTATGGCCAGAAGCTTGGCCAAGTCCAATGTTAGTAGAATGGGGACGTGTGCGCCTTCCCTGGGAAGAGTCAGGACTGTATGATTCCCTCACAAGGACGAGAGAGAATAATTGGGAGCAGTAAGTAAAAGCTGCTGCAGACTAAGTTTCAAATGGATTTGGTGACGGGGTGAGGGCATGGTAGAGGAGGTGCTAAATAGATCTCTGGAAATGAAAATTATGATACAGTTGCTTCAACAATGCAGATTCGAATCGTGCAGTTCCACTTATACACAGATTTTTTTCATTAAATACATACCATAATGTTACACAGTCAGTGGTTGTGGAACCACAGCTATGAGAGCAAACTGTAAACTTGTATGTGAATTTCAGTCACCCTAATCGCCACATTGTTCAAGGGTCAACCGTAACTGACATTTAAAAGTCAGAGAATGGGCTTAACAGCAAATTAGGAAAACTGAAATTTTTAATGTAAGTAAATTGGGCAGAAACGGGAGCATAAGAGTCAGGATTCAGACAGAGTCAATGAGAAGCGAGACATTTCCATTGTTAGGGAATTGACTCATGGAGTTGCGGAGGCTGGCAAGTCTAAAGTCAAGCAGACTGACAGCCAGAGACCCAGGGAAGCGTTGATGTTTCAGCTGAGTCCAAAGGCAATATGGAGACATAATTACTCCTTCCTCTGGGGACCTCAGTCTTTTTTTCTCTCAAGGCCTTCAACTGATTGGAAGAGACCCACTCACATGATAAAGAGTAACCTGCTTTACTCAAAGCCTTCTAATTTAAATGCCAACCTCATATTAAAAATAACATCTTCACAGCAACATTCACTGGTATTTGATCAGATATTTGAGTATCTGAAGTAATTATCAAGAATGCATTAACATAACATAAGGATGGGAAATATGAGAGGGGCTTCCCAGGTGGCGCTAGTGGTAAAAAACCTGCCTGCCAATGCAGGAGACATAGGACACATGGACTCGATCCCTGGGTGGGAAGATACCCTGGAGAAGGGCATGGCAACCCATGCCAGTAATCTTGCCTGGAAAATCCCATGGACCGAGGAGCCTGATAGGCTACAGTCCATAGGGTTGCAAAGAGTCAGATACGACTGAAGCGACTTAGCACACACGCATACGAGAATAGAATGAGAGGATCTATTACATGTCTAATCACAGTCTTTTTATTTTTTTGGACTCCAAAATCACTGCAGATGGTGACTGCAGCCATGAAATAAAAAGACGCTTACTCCTTGGAAGGAAAGTTATGACCAACCTAGACAGCACATTAAAAAACAGAGACATTACTTTGCCAAGAAAGGTCCGTCTAGTCAAGGCTATGGGTTTTCCAGTAGTCATGTATGGATGTGAGAGATGGTCTATAAAGAAAGCTGAGCACAGAAAAATTGATGTTTTGAACCGTGGTGTTGGAGAAGACTCTTGAGAGTCCCTTGGACTGCAAGGAAGACTCTTGAGAGTCCCTTAGACTGTTGGAAAAGACTGTTGAGTGTCCCTTGGACTGCAAGTCCAACCAGTCCATCCTAAAGGAGATCAGTCCTGGGTGTTCGTTGGAAGGACTGAAGCTCAAACTGAAGCTGAAACTCCAATACTTTGGCCACCTGATCTGAAGAACTGACTCATTTGAAAAGACCCTGATGCTGGGAAAGATTGAAGGTGGGAGGAGAAGGGGATGACAGAGGATGAGATGATTGGATGGCATCACCGACTCAATGGACATGAGTTTGGGTGGACTCCGACAGTTGGTGATGGACAGGGAAGCCTGGCATGGTGCAGTCCATGGGGTCACAAAGAGTCGGACACGACTGAGTGACTGAACTGACTGAACTGAATCACAGTCTCAGGAGGAGAGGTGAGAAAGGATGAGGCAAAAGGAGTATTTGAATATTTGAAAAGATAATGACTGATGAAACACACCAGTCTACAAGCTCAGGACAACAAATCCCTAGCTGGACAAAGAAGAAGAAATCACATCAGGGCAAAACTTGCTGTTGTTCAGTTACTAAGTCGTGTCTGACTCTTTGCAACCCATGGACTGCAGCATGCCAGGCTCCTCTGTCTTCTACTATCTCCCAGAGTTTGCTCAAATTCATGTTCATTGAGTTGGTAATGCTATCTAACTTTCTCATCCTCTGCCGCCCTCTTCTCCTTTTGCCTTCAGTCTTGCCCTGCATCAAGGTCTTTTCCAATGGTTGACTCTTTGCATCACATGACCAAAGCATTGGAGCTTCACCTTAAGTATCATTCCTTCCAATAAATATTCAGGGTTGATTTTCTTGAGGATTGACTGGTTTGATCTCCTTGCAGTCCAGGGAACTCTCAAAAATCTTCTCCAGTACTACATTCAAAAGCATCAGTTCTTTAGCACTCAGCTTTATGGTCCAACTCTCATGATGACTGGAAAAACCATAGCTTTCACTATCCGGACCTTTGTCAGCAAAATGATGCTTTTTAATATGCTGTCTCAGTGGGTCAGATGGTAAAGAATCTGCCTGCAATGCTGAAGACCCGGGTTAGATCCCTGGGTCAGGAAGATCCCCTGGAGAAGGGAACAGCAACCCACTCTAGTATTCTTGCCTGGAGAATCCCATGGACAGAGGAGCATGGTGAGCTACAGTCCATAGAGTCCCAAAGAGTCAGACACAACTGAGTGACTAACACACACGCTTTGGCTTCCCTGGTGGCTCAGCTGGTAAAGAATCCATCTGCAATGCAGGAGACTGGGTTCGATCCCTGGGTTGGGAAGGTCCCCTGAAGAAAGGAACAGCTACCCATTCCATTATTCTGGCCTGGAGAATTCCACGGACTATATAGTCCATGGGATCGCAAAGAGTCAGACATGACTGAGTGACTTTCACAGACTTGTCATGGCTTTCCTTCCAAGGAGCAAGTGTCTCTATTTCATGGCTGCAGTCATCATCTTGTCGTGGCAAAGGGGCTTGCATAACTCAGTGAGGCTCTGAGTATGCGGTGCAGGCCCACCGAAGATGGACGGGTCACAGTGAAGAGTTCTGACAAAACGTGGTCCACTGGAGGACGAAATGGCAGCCCACTCCAGTATTCCTGCCACAAGAACCCTGTGGAGAGTATGAAAAGGCAAAAATATATGACACCTAAAGATAAGTCCCTTATGTTGGAAGGTTTCCAACGTGATACTAGGGAAGAGCAAAGGGCAATTACTAATAGCTCCAGAAAGAATGAAGCAACTGGGCCAAAGCAGAAATGACACTCAGTTGTGGACGTGTTTGGTGGTGAAAGTAAAGTCGGATGCTATACAGAACAATATGGCATAGGAACCTGAAATGTTAGGTTCATGAATCAAGGTAAATTGGAGACGGTCAAGCAGGAGATGGCAAGATTGATCATTGACATCTTAGGAATCAGTGAACCAAAATGAATGGGAATGGGCAAATTTAATTCAAGGTGAAACTGCAGGGCCTCAAAAACAGAGAAGGCATATTATCTTCAAAGAAAAGATAATTAAATTATGGATGATGATCTCAGCAGTAAAGAAGTCAAAGAGTGATAGTATACCTTTCAAGTGCACTAACATTTTTGTCAACTTTGAATTATAAGACTGAAAAAATATCTTTCCGGAAAAGGGATAAAATAAAGACTCAGACAAAAGTCAATGATATTTGACATTAAAAGATCAAATAAAGATCTAAGGGATATATTTCAGAAAGAAGGAAATCATTCCCAGATGGAAATTATGATACATAAGAAGAAATACAGGAAAGAAACTGGTAAATACATGAGCAAATCTAAACAACTATTTTCTGTATAAAACAATAACAATATATCCTGGGTTTAAAATAAAATACAGGGAGGAAAACAACTGAAAATGAAATGTTTTAAGATCCTGTTTTGTTTCAGAGGAGAATAAGATGAATCTGAGGTATGGGTAAGTTAAGTATCATAAAATTTCTAGAGTCACCTCAATTCTAGAGAAGTGGTTCTTAACTGGGGAGGTGTTTTACTGAAAGTTTTACTTTTGTTTTAGGTTCAAAGGATTTGTTAACAAAAGAAACCACTTGTAACACACAAACAATTTCAATTTTCTAAAAAAGATCACTTGACTTAATTTCAACATACAGTCTTTAAAAGAAGAGAAATGGAAGCAATAGAAAAGAGTAACAGCACATACATTACCAAATTGGGCTGACCTACATCCAGACTTTAAAACAGTACTGGGAAGTCCCTGGTTAACAGCAATCTGGAATCCCAACCAGGAAAAGGTCCCAGGCAGTGCATCCACTCTGTGGCTGAGACATCAAATTGCAGTTCCAGGGGTTCCCACTCATAATCCCAGGTCACAAACTGATACTGACTTCAATCTTTCAGGAAAAGAGATAAAAAAGAATCAGACAAACAAAAGTTGATGACATTTGACATCAAAAGACCTTTTTAGAGAAAGATCTCTGGGATATATTTAAGGCAGAAAAAAAAACATTCCCAGATGGAAGTTATGATATGTAAGAAGAAATATAGGAAAGGAAAAAAGAAAGTAATACAGGAAAGAAACTGGTAGATATATGAGCAAATCTAAACAACTATTTTCTGTATAATATATCTTGGGTTTAAACCAAAACACAGGGAGGAGAACAACTGAGGATGAAACATTTCAAGGTCTAATTAATATTGACTTTAACATTTTTACAACGCTGTTTGTTTTATCTTGTGAGTCATAGGATTTCTTTAAACTCCCGGCATGACTGGCCAAACCTCCAGGGGTTCAAGAATTCCAAGTCCTACTTCCTTTCTCATCTAAAGTGCTGCCTGACTAGCTATGCTTGCGGGCAGGCATGGAATCTGGACAGTGTCCAGGAAGGTCAGAACCAAGGTCAGAGGCCTGCTCTCCTGCTTCTGCTTCTGATTGCACTTTCCTACAGGCACTTCTGGCCCCACCCTGCAAGACTTCCTTCATTTTAATTTCCCTCATAGGATGGGACAGATTTGTCTCCCACAGGACATTTCCCTCATAGGATGGGACAGAAGTGTCTCCCACAACACTTCTGGTTGTCTCAACTGACATCAAGGGAGTAGCAGCCAGGCTTTGTAGTAAATACTTTACATTGATTATCTTACTTATTCTTTGGGCCCAAACCCTACACAGGACCCTCTGAAGCCCTGTAAGGAAAGCCCGAAGCAGGCTGCAGGGCTCCACTGAGAGTTCAACCCTCATGTGTAATGAGGGCTGTGGCTCAGGCCCTGCCAGGGCTCAGGGTAGATTCTGTGGCCTTGCCAAGTCTCTGGAGCCCAGTTCTCTTGAGAAGGATGTGGGCAATCTAACTGCTAAGGCTGCAAGCTTTGCAGCTAGGAAGTGAAGAAGGAGGGGAGAACCTCACTGGTGAGAAAATGTCCAAGAATTCTGAGATCAGAAAGGGATTCAGCAGGTCATCTTGTGGGCCCCCATGAAGACACCATAGCAGAAACATATGTCAGGTTTGTTTGAAAGACCCCCTGAAGGAAGCCAGCTTGAGCCAACTTCCTGTCACCCCCTCCCCAGGCTTCCCCTTGCCAGCTTCTTCTGGAAGAAAAAGAGAAGAGTTCACTGTGCTTCCTTACTGGCACTTCCAATCCTTCTCTCCAAGACCAGATCAGCCTCTCAGTCACCCTGTTCTTCCTCACCATTGTGGTTCTCAGCCATAGCTGCCATTGCAGCCACATGGCGAGCTTTAGAAGTGTCAATGCCAGGCCTTGCTCTAAATTAGAACACTCTGGGGTGGGATTCGGGTGTCCTGGGTATTAAAGCTTTCCCAGGTTTTTTCCAGGGAGTGTGCAACCAAGGTGCAGATCGCTGCTCTGCCAGAGAAGGTGTGAGAGATGGTAATTAACTGTTATCCTGCACTCCTGTCTGTTTTCCTGTTCTCTTGTCTTTAATACCCAGCTAAAGGGTCCACAGGGCTCCCCAGATGGCTCAGCAGTAAAGAATCTACCTACCAGTACAGGAGATGTGGGTTAGATCCTTGGATCAGAAAGATCCCCTGGAGATGGAAACAGCAACCCACTCTGGTATTCTTGCCTGGGAAATCCCATGGGCAGAGGAGTCTGGCAAGCTACAGTTCATGGGGTCACCAAGAAGTCAGACACAAGTCAGTGAATAAACAACAACAACAAAAGGTCTACCCATCACCTTCTGCTTTTACAAGAAGATCAGAAATTATTCAGAGTTAGGAACATCTCAGGGAAATATGTTCATAGCCGAAAATTTTTCCTCCCAGCACTGCTCCAGGCTTCTGAGCTTCTCACCACTGGTCATCTGGGAAGTAATTCTCCCTGCTGCTACCCCTTTCTCTATGCTGGCACTTGACACAGACCTACTACTAAGAAGGGTCTGTTGAAATAATAGATAATAAAAATGTAAACCGAAACCTTGAGTACCTGACAGCTACACTGCAAATCAGATAGAAACTCATTAACACATGCAGATTAAATAGAGCTAATTCTGTTTAAATAAGTTAACAAAACACCAAAACACAGGCAAGAGAAAAATATAATCAGTGAAATCAGGTAAAGAAAAAGGTTATATTCTCTTCTGTCTACTTTTAAATTGAGTTGAAGTTGTTTTTCACCTTCAACTGCACATCAGAAGTCACAAAATTTTACAGTATCTCAGTTCTATTCCCCATTTTTAATATTTTTACTTCTTGTTGCCAATTTTTGCTTCTTATGCCAAAATAAGATTAGCCCTTATTTTAGTTAGCAGCAGAAGAGTGGGTTAGAAATCAAACCCTCAGTGGCAAACTTTGTTTTAATGTCAAAAGCCATCTTTGAGCACAAGGACAAATAATGGAATATTTTCACCAAGTGAGCTTTTAAAATTTAGCTCTTTAGAAGAAATAAAATGGAGAAATGTGATAAGGATGGACCAAATACCCAGGAAGAAACTTAAGGGTTTTAAAAATAAATAAATAAATAACAAGTTTTTTAAAAGTTCTGTTTCAAAAGAGAGAGAAGATAGCAAAGTAAGAAGACCCTGAGCTCACCTACTCCCATGGACACACCCAAATTACAACTATTTACAGAGCAGCTATCGATGACAAAAACCTATGACCCAGAAATCCCACCACTGGGCATATACCCTGAGAAAACCATAATTCACAAAGACACATGCACCTCAATGTTCATTGCAGCACTATGTACAATAGCCAGGACACGGAAGCAAGCTAAATGTCCATCGACAGATGAACAGGTAAAGAAGATGTGGTACATACACAGAATGGACAAAGGAAGGCTATCGGGCCATTTGTAGAGACGTGGATAGACCTAGGGCCTGTCATACAGAGTGAAGTAAGTCAGAAAGAGAACAACAGATTTGTGTGTTAACATATATATGTAGAATCTAGAAAAATGGTACAGATGAACCTATTTGCAGGGCAGGAATAGAGATGTAGATGTAGAGAACTGATGGGTGGACATGGGGTGGGAGTTGATGAATTGGGACATTAGGACTGATGTATGTACACTGCCCTGTGCAAAACAGACTAGCTAGTGGGAACCTGCTATATGGCTCAGGGAACTCAGCTCAACGCTCTATGATGACCTAGATGAGTGGGATGGCAGGAAGGTGGGAGGAAGGTCCAAGAGGGAGGGGGTATATGGATACATATAGCTGATCCATTTCACTGTCCAGCAGAAACTAACACAATATTGTAAAGCAACTATATCACAATTTTTAAAAAAAGGTACTTGGAGACAAATGAAAAGAGAGATCAATGATCAAAAATCTATGGGACCCTGCAAAAGCCATTCAAAGAGGGACATTTACAGCACTAAATCCTACCTCAAGAAACAAGAAAAATCTCAAATAAACAGCCTAAAGTTATACTTAAAGGAACTAGAAAAAGAATAAAGAAACCTTAGTAGGAGGAAAGAACTATTAAAGATCCTAGCAGATACATTTTAAAAGTTTTTCTTTGAGAAGATAAAATTGATCAACCTTTAGGCAAACTCATCAAGAAAAATAGAGAGGGCAAAAGTCAGTAAACCCAGGCATGAAAGAAGAGAAGTTATGACCAACACCACAGAAACGCAAGGCATCATAAGAGATTGCTACAGACAATTTTATGCCAATAAAATGGACAACCTAGAAGGAATACATAAATTCCTATAAATGTACAATGTCCCAAGACTGAATCAGTAAGAAATAGAAAATATGAGCCAACTGATTACCAGTAATGAAACTGAGTCACTAATCAATAAACTTCCAACAAACAAAAGTCCAGGACCAGGTGGCTTCAAAGTTAAATTCTATCAAACATTTAAAGAATTGTTAATGCCTAGCCTTCTCAAAATAGTCCACAAAATTGAAGAGGAAGGAACACTTTCAAACTCGTTCTCCGAGGCCAGCATCATCTAAATACCAAAACCAGACAAAGACACCACACAAACTAAAATTAAAGGTCAATACCCTGATGATGGAGAAGGCAATGGCACCCCACTCCAGTACTCTTGCCTGGAAAATCCCATGGGTGGAGGATCCTGGTAGGCTGCAGTCCACGGGGTCGCGAAGAGTCGGACACGACTGAGCGACTTCACTTTCACTTTTACTTTCATGCATTGGAGAAGGAAATGGCAACCTACTCTAGTGTTCTTGCCTGGAGAATCCCAGGGACAGGGGAGCCTGGTGGGCTGCCGTCTATGGGGTCGCACAGAGTCAGACACGACTGAAGCAACTTAGCAGCAGCAGCAGCAGCATCCCTGATAAACATAAATGCAAAAATCCTCAACAAAATATTAGCAAGCTGAATTCAGCAATATATTAAAAGGATTCTACACCAAGACCAAGTGGGGTTTATGCCAGGGATACAGGGATGTTTCAATACCTGCAAATCGATATGGTATACTACATCAGCAAGTTGAAGAATAATAATCATATCATTTCAATAGATGCAGAAAAAGCTTTTTACAAAATTCAACATCCATTCATGATAAAAATTGTCAACAAAGTGAGTATAGAAGGAATATTGTTGTGTAACCACTAAGTTGCATCCGATTCTTTTGCAACCCCATGGACTATAGCCTGCCAGGCTCTTCTGTCCATGGGAATTCCCAGGCAAGAATACTGGAGTGGGTTGTCATTTCCTTCTTCAGGGGATCTTCCTGACCCAGGGATCAAATCTGCATCTCCTGCATTGGCAGGCGGATTCTTACTGCTGAGCCACCAGGGTGGCTGTAGAGGGAGTATACATCAATGTTATAAAGGTCATACATGATAAACCCACAGCTACCATCATATTTAATGATGAAAAGCTGAAATCATTTCCTCTGCAATCAGGAACAAGAAAAGTATGCCAACTCTCACCACTTTCATTCAACATGAAATTCCAAGCCTCAGCAATCAGATAAGGAAAAAAACATAGAAGGAATCCAGTTGGAGAGGAAGGAGTAAAACTGGCTGTTTGTAGACAACATGATATCATACATAGAAAATCCTCAGGCTGGCACCAAAAAAAATACTAGACCTCATCAGTGAATTCAGTACAATGATGCAAAATCAATACACAGAAATCTATTGTATTTCTATACACTAAACAACAAACTATCAGAAAGAGAAATTCAGAAAACAAACCCAACATTGTAACAAATTCAATAAAGATTTTACAAATGGTCCGCATCAAAAAATAAAAATCTTTTTAAAAAGAGAAATATTTCTCTGTAAAGGTCTTTAGTGGATTGATGGGCCCTGAAGATTAGAGGACTTTAAATCAGCAGAAGTCTCAGCAAGCATCTAGTAGCCCCTTTGTTATCCTAAGTGCTAGGGAAGACAAGGATCTGGTCCCACCACTCTAATAACCAACACTGTGAAAAACCAATGCTGTGAAAAGTCTGGCAGTTCATCAAAGAAATACACATAAAATTGTCATATGACCTAACAATTCCAGTCCTGGTTATACAACCAAGGGAACTGAAACTACAGATCTACACAAAGACCAGCTCTACACAAATATGCATAGCAGTGTTATTCACACTAGTCAGAAAGTGGAGACAGCCCACTTGTCCATGAGATGATGACTGGATACAGGAAATGTGCTAAACCACACAAGGAATAGTATGCAGCAATGAAATGAGTATCCCTACATGCACTTGACCTTGCCACTTGACCCAGATGCCACATAAACCTTGAAAACATGCTAAGTGAGAGAAGCCAGTCACAAAGGGTCACAAAGGTTTGATATCTTTCCACTTCTTTGAATTGTCCAGAATAGGCAAATCCATTGACACAGAAAGTGCTGGGGTTGCGGGGCGGAAGAGGAGAAGAATGGGGAGTGGCTACTCATGGATAGGGGACCTCTTTTGGGGTGATAAAAATGTTCTGCAATAAGATAGTGATGATGGCCATCATGTATTTATGAATATACAAAAACTGTTGAATCCTACATTTTAGATGGGTGAATTATATGGTACTTGAATTATATCTCAGTAAAGGTGTTATTTATTTCTTGTTAAGTGCTGAACTTGCAGAACACACAGGATGCCAGGGCAGGACTGAGGAGGGCTGCTTACGTGACTTAAAGGTTGCCTGAGAGCTTCCTGTGTTCTTTGTACTGATATCACCAGCATCACTTCTTTGCACAGCTTCCTGGAGCCGCCTGGCATTGTCATTAGTCACAAAAGCTTCCACTGGTTATAAAAAATAGAAACCATCTGTGTGTTGTTTCCTTGTTTTATTTGGCAAATGCAATCTGTTGTCATTCCTTAAGGTTGTTTTCTTAGCCACGAGTTCTACATAGTATTTCTAGAAGGCTAGAACAAGAAGGGGGAAATATTAATTTAAAAAATCGAAGTATAACTGACCTACTATGCTATGTTAGTTCCAGGTGTACAACATGGGGATTCAATATTTCGATACATTGCAAAGTGATCACCATGATAGATCTAGCTGCCATGACCATGCAGAGTTATTACAATATTATTGACTGTATTTCCCATGATGTGCATTTCATCCCCAAGACTCATTTATTTTGTAACTGGAAATTTCTATCTCTCAGTTACCCCTACGTATTTTATTCCTCCCCACAGCCCCTCCCTTCTAGAAACGACCTCTTTGTTCTCTGCATCTGTGAGTGTATTCCTGTTCCTGTTTTTATTATGTTTGTTCTTTTGTTAAGTTTTTTAGATTCTACATCATACAACGTTTGTCTGTCTTTGTCTAACTCATTTTACTTAGCCTAATATCCTCTAGTTCCATCCATGTTGTAAAAGACGGTAAGATTTCATTCCTTCTGTGGATAAGTGATATTCCATTGCATATTTACCACACCATCTTTATCCATTCATCTACTGATTGTTTCCATATCTTGACTACAAATAATGCTGTGGTGAACATAGAGGTCTGTATATCTTTTCAAATTAGTGTTTTTCTTTTCTTTGGAAAAAATATCCAGAAGTGAAATTCCTGTATTATATGGTAGTTCTATTTGTAATTTTTTGAAAAAACTCCAGACTGTTTTCCATAATGCCTATACCAGCTTACCTGCCTGTCAACAGTACACAGTTCAGTTCAGTTCAGTTCAGTCGCTCAGTCGTGTCCGACTCTTGGTGACTCCATGAATCCCAGCACACCAGGCCTCCCTGTCCATCACCAACTCCCGGAATTCACTCAAACTCATGTCCATCGAGTCAGTGATGTCATCCAGCCATCTCATCCTCTGTCGTCCCCTTCTCCTCCTGCCCCTAATCCCTCCCAGCATCAGAGTCTTTTCCAATGAGTCAACTCTTCGCATGAGGTGGCCAAAGTACTGGAGTTTCAGCTTCAGCATCAACCCTTCCAAAGAAATCCCAGGGCTCATCTCCTTCAGAATGGACTGGTTGGATCTCCTTGCAGTCCAAGGGACTCTCAAGAGTTTTCCAACACCACAGTTCAAAATCATCCATTCTTTGGTGCTCAGCCTTCTTCACAGTCCAACTCTCACATCCATACATGACCACTGGAAAAACCATAGCCTTGACTAGATGAACCTTTGTTGGCAAAGTAATGTCTCTGCTTTTCAATATGCTATCTGGGTTGGTCATAACTTTCCTTCCAAGGAGTAAGCGTCTTTTAATTTCATGGCTGCAGTCACCATCTGCAGTGATTTTGGAGCCCAAAAAATAAAGCCTGACACTGTTTCCACTGTTTCCCCATCTATTTCCCATGAAGTGATGGGACCAGATGCCATGATCTTCGTTTTCTGAATGTTGAGCTTTAAGCCAACTTTTTCACTCTGCTCTTTCACTTTCATCAAGAGGCTTTTTAGTTCCTCTTCACTTTCTGCCATAAGGGTGGTGTCATCTGCATATCTGAGGTTATTGATATTTCTCCCGGCAATCTTGATTCCAGCTTGTGCTTCTTCCAGCCCAGTGTTTCTCATGATGTACTCTGTATAGAAGTTAAATAAGCAGGGTGACAATATACAGCCTTGACGTACTCCTTTTCCTATTTGGAACCAGTCTGTTGTTCCATGTCCAGTTCTAACTGTTGCTTCCTGACCTGCATACAGGTTTCTCAAGAGGCAGGTCAGGTGGTCTGGTATTCCCATCTCTTTCAGAATTTCCCACAGTTTATTGTGATCCACACAGTCAAAGGCTTTGGCATAGTCAATAAAGCAGAAATAGATGTTTTTCTGGAACTCTCTTGCTTTTTCGATGATCCAGCGGATGTTGGCCTTTTCTAAAACCAGCTTGAACATCTGGAAGTTCACGGTTCACGTATTGCTGAAGCCTGACTTGGAGAATTTTGAGCATTACTTTACTAGCGTGTGAGATGAGTGCAATTGTGCGGTAGTTTGAGCATTCTTTGGGATTGGAATGAAAATTGACCTTTTCCAGTCCTGTGGCCACTGCTGAGTTTTCCAAATTTGCTGGCATATTGAGTGCAGCATTTTCACAGCATCATCTTTCAGGATTTGAAATAGTTCCACTGGAATTCCATCACCTCCCCTAGCTTTGTTCGTAGTGATGCTTTCTAAGGCCCACTTGACTTCACATTCCAGGATGTCTGGCTCTAGGTCAGTGATCACACCATCGTGATTATCTTGGTCGTGAAGATCTTTTTTGTATAGTTCTTCTGTGTATTCTTGCCACCTCTTCTTAATATCTTCTGCTTCTGTTAGGTCCATACCATTTCTGTCCTTTATTGAGCCCATCTTTGCATGAAATGTTCCCTTGGTATCTCTAATTTTCTTTAAGAGATCTCTAGTCTTTCCCATTCTGTTGTTTTCCTCTATTTCTTTGCATTGATTGCTGAAGAAGGCTTTCTTATCTCCTCTTGCTATTCTTTGGAACTCTGCATTCAGATGCTTATATCTTTCCTTTTCTCCTTTGCTTTTCGCTTCTCTTCTTTTCTCAGCTATTTGTAAGGCCTCCCCAGACAGCCATTTTGCTTTTTTACATTTCTTTTCCATGGGGATGGTCTTGATCCCTGTCTCCTGTACAGTGTCACGAACCTCATTCCATAGTTCATCAGGCACTCTATCTATCAGATCTAGGCCCTTAAATCTATTTCTCACTTCCACTGTATAATCTTAAGGGATTTAGTTTAGGTCATACCTGAATGGTCTAGTGGTTTTCCCTACTTTCTTCAATTTAAGTATGAATTTGGCAATAAGGAGTTCATGATCTGAGCCACAGTCAGCTCCCGGTCTTGTTTTTGCTGACTGTATAGAGCTTCTCCATCTTTGGCTGCAAAGAATATAATCAATCTGATTTCGGTGTTGACCATCTGGTGATGTCCATGTGTAGAGTCTTCTCTTGTGTTGTTGGAAGAGGGTGTTTGCTATGACCAGTGCATTCTCCTGGCAAAACTCTGTTAGCTTTTGCCCTGCTTCATTCCATATTCCAAGGCCAAATTTGCCTGTTACTCCAGGTGTTTCTTGACTTCCTACTTTTGCATTCCAGTCCCCTATAATGAAAAGGACATCTTTTTTGGGTGTCAGTTCTAAAAGGTCTTGTAGGTCTTCAGAGAACTGTTCAACTTCAGCTTCTTCAGTGTTACTGGTTGGGGCATAGACTTGGATTACTGTGATATTGAATGGTTTGCCTTGGAAACGAAGAGAGATCATTCTGTCATTTTTGAGCTTGTATCCAAGTACTGCATTTCGGACTCTTCTGTTGACCATGATGGCTAGTCCATTTCTTCTAAGGGATTCCTGCCTGCAGTAGTAGATATAATGGTCATCTGAGTTAAATTCACCCATTCCAGTCCATTTCAGTTGGCTGATTCCTAGAATGTCGACATTCACTCTTGCCATCTCTTGTTTGACCACTTCCAATTTGCCTTGATTCATGGACCTGACATTCCAGGTTCCTATGCAATATTGCTCTTTACAGCATCGGACCTTGCTTCTATCACCAGTCACACCCACAGCTGGGTATTGTTTTTGCTTTGGCTCCATCCCTTCATTCTTTCTGGAGTTACATCTCCACTGATCTCCAGTAGCACATTGGGCACCTACTGACCTGGGGAGTTTCTCTTTCAGTATCCTATCATTTTGCCTTTTCATACTTTTTTTTAAAAATATAAATTTATTTATTTTAATTGGAGGCTAATTACTTTACAATATTGTATTGGTTTTGCCATACATCAACATGAATCTGCCATGGGTATACACGTGTTCCCTCATCCAAGGTAAGGAGCAGCAGCTGCGCTTTACTGGAGCTGCCCTGAAGAGATACCCCACATTCAAGGTAAGAGAAACCCAAGTAAGATGGTAGATGTTGCAAGAGGGCATCAGAGGGCAGACACACTGAAACCATAATCACAGAAAACTAGTCAGTCTAATCTGCTGGACCTCTCCACCATGACCTGCCTGTCTTGGGTGGCCCCACAGGGCATGGCGTAGTTTCACTGAGTTAGACAAGACTGTGGTCCTAGTGTGATTAGATTGACTAGTCTCTCAGCCCTCCTGCACCCGTGCAGCCACCGCTCCTTGGACCTGGGGTAGCTCCTCCCGGCCGCCGCCCCTGACCTCGGACGCAGGGTAGCTCTGCTGGGCCGCTCCTGCGCCGTCGCAGCCTGGCACTCCCGGCCGCCGCCCCTGACCTCGGACGCAGGGTAGCTCCTCTCGGCCAGCTTCTGCGAGGTCCGTTGCAGCCGGTTCGCCACATCCTCATCAACAGTGGCTTTTTTTTTCTTGTCTTTTTGATACTAGTCTGTGACAGGTGTGAGGTGGTATCTTATTGTGGGTTTGTTTGTTTTTTTAAACTATATTGGTCTTCATCACTCCACGGGCTTTTCTCTAGTTGTGGCAAGTGGAGGCAACTCTCTAGCTGCAATGCAAGGGATGTTCATTGCTGTAACATATTTTGGTTTTTTTGGCCACAAGGCATGTGGGGTCCTAGGTCCCTGACCAGTGATGAAACCCACAGCCCGTGCACTGGAAGGTGAATATCTTAACCCCTGGACCAGCAGGGGAGTCCCAAGAAATATTTCTTGGTAAAGCTTTACATGCTTTTATTCCCCTTCTCCAAGTTAACTTGGCCTTACTTCTTCTTTAAGTGGTCTCTGCCCATTTATAATTTCTGCTGCCAGCCTTTGGCTGGTTCAGAGCTGTCAGTATTTCCTTTCCTGGGCTCCATGTCTTCATCTGCCTCATTTATATTCATGGGGGAAAATGATGGGGTGAGGGGGGATCAGCAAGAAGATCCATGTGCAGACTAGGTTAGGGAATGGAGCAGGGGAAGGGAACTCCCAAGAACTGAATCCAGTGGACTCTAGAGATGCGCACTGTTGATTCTCCTTGAAAAAGACAGAAGAATAAACATTCAGAGAGAGGGGTACCTGGTTAGCTGACTCTATGTATCAGAACTGGATAAATTGCGTTATTGATTTTTCAACCAAATAGCTCCATCCCCGACAAGTCTCCCTAGACTCAAAATTACCCTTTGGGCCATGGTTAATGAACTCTCTACAATCTGGGTCAGACTGGAGAATTTCATGATCTGAGGACCCTAATCTGCTTGTGGGCGCCTGGAGCCTCCTTCACCCTCGCTCCACTGGCTCCTCTCCAGCATCCCCATTGTATTTCTCACTGGTCCGTAGCCAAGTCTGCCAAGTCTTCTAGCCTCAGAAGCCAGAGTTCCTTCCAGTGGGCCCCTTAACTACGTCTGTCTCTGGCTTTGATTTGCCCAGCAGCATATTGTCACCCCATCTGTCCTTTCCCATCTGAGCTGCTTTGATGGTGAGGCCAGAAGCAAAAATAGCAGGTGAACAGTTTTGTTTCCTCTTGGTTCATTTACAAAACACCTTCTACCCATGAGAGAGGGCCTGCCCTTCCTTCCTCTTTCTGCTGCAAATGTGGTTTCTCAGAGCTCATCTCTAGAAGATTCTTGGCTCATTCTGGTGCTGCAGTCTCTCTGGCACTCTCGCTAGAAGGTTCTGGATGCTCTAAAACACTTGCCTAGAGCTGTGTGCCTGCCTTCAATCTTTAGAATGGATCCTGTAAGTCTGAGCTCAAAAAACATGAGTGAGTAAACATTTAGTTACACTTCTCTTCATCTTCCCTGGTGACTCAGAGGTTAAAGCGTCTGCCCGCAATCCGGGAGACCTGGGTTCCATCCCTGGGTCGGGAAGATCCCCTGGAGAAGGAAATGGCAACCCACTCCAGTATTCTTGCCTGGAGAATCCCATAGACAGAAGAGCCTGGTGGGCTACAGTCCACGGGGTCGCAAAGAGTCGGACACGACTGAGCGAATAGTCTCTAGTCTCATCTTCATGGGTTGTCCCCTCCCCTACTGTGCCTTGGGGAGAACCTTGATTTGTCCTAAAACATTTGAAAATGCCCTTCCTACAGTCCACGATTTCAGCACCTCTCACTTTTACATAGCTGGGCTGTCATCTCCACTTTTTTTTTTAATATAAATGTATTTATTTTATTTGGAGGCTAATTACTTTACAGTATTGTATTGGTTTTGCCATACATCAACATGAATCTGCCACAGGTGTACATGTGTTCCCCATCCTGAACCCCCCTCCCACCTCCCTCCTCATACCATCCCTCGGGGTCATCCCAGTACACCAGCCCCAAGCATCCCATATCATACATTGAACCTGGACTGGCGATTCATTTCAAATATGATAATATACATGTTTCAATGCCATTCTCCCAAGTCATCCCACCCTCACCCTCTCCCACAGAGTCCAAAAGACTGTTCTATACATCTGTGTCTCTTTTGCTGTCTCGCATACAAGGTTATCGTTACCATCATTCTAAATTCCATATATATGCGTTAGTATACTGTATTGGTGTTTTTCTTTCTGGCTTACTTCACTCTGTATAATAGGCTCCAGTTTCATTCACCTCATTAGAACTGATTCAAATGCATTCTTTTGAATGGCTGAGTAATATTCCATTGTGTATATGTACCACTGCTTTCTTATCCATTCATCTGCTGATGGACATCTAGGTTGCTTCCATGTCCTGGCTATTATAAACAGTGCTGTGATGAACATTGGGGTACACATGTCTCTTTCAATTCTGGTTTCCTCGGTGTGTATGCCCAGCAGTGGGATTGCTGGATCATAAAGCAGTTCTATGTCCAGTTTTTTAAGGAATCTCCACACTGTTCTCCATAGTAGCTGTACTAGTTTGCATTCCCACCAACAGTGTAAGAGGGTTGTTTTTTCTCCACATCCTCTCCAGCATTTATTGCTTGTAGACTTTTGGATAGCAGCCATTCTGACCTGCATGAGATGGTACCTCATTGTGGTTTTGATTTGCATTTCTCTGATAATGAGTGATATTGAGCATCTTTTCATGTGTTTGTTAGCCATCTGTATGTCTTCTTTGGAGAAATGTCTGTTTAGGTCTTTGGCCCATTTTTTGATTGGGTCGTTTATTTTTCTGGAACTGAGCTGCAGGAGTTGCTTGTATATTTTTGAGATTAATTCTTTGTCAGTTGCTTAATTTGCTATTATTTTCTCCCATTCTGAAGGCTGTCTTTTCACCTTGCTTATAGTTTCCTTTGTTGTGCAGAAGTTTTTAACTTTAATTAGGTCCCATATGTTTATTTTTCCTTTTATTTCCAATACTCTGGGAGGTGGGTCATAGAAGAAGGATCCTGCTGTGATTTATGTCAGAGAGTGTTTTGCCTATGTTGTCCTCTAGGAGTTTTGTGGTTTCTGGCCTTACATTTAGATCTTTAATCCATTTTTAGTTTATTTTTTGTGTATGGTGTTAGAAAGTGTTCTAGTTTCATTCTTTTACAAGTGGTTGGCCAGTTTTCCCAGCACCACTTGTTAAAGAGATTGTCTTTTCTCCATTGTATATTCTTGCCTCCTTTGTCAAAGATAAGGTGTCCATAGGTGCATGGATTTATCTCTGGGCTTTCTATTTTGTTCCATGGATCTATATTTCTGTCTTTGTGCCAGTACCATACTGTCTTGATCTGTCATCTCCACTTTGTCCACAGAGCCATCATTCAATCATTCCGTAGTGAAATTACTCAAGCAGCAGGACAGGAAGTCCTGAAAAATAGTCCCCTAAAAAGATACCCAGGTCCTAACTCCTGGAATCTGTGGATGTGACTCTATTTGGAAAAAAAGGATCTTTGCAGATGGGATTAAGTTCAAGGTCTTGATATACACACTGTCTTGGATTATCCAGGTGGGCCTTAAATGCCCATACAAGTGTCCTTCTATGAGAGGTGGAGTTGGGGGGGATTCTGTGGATAGGAAGGCAAGAAGCGGTGTAACCACAGAGGCAGAGATTGGAGTGATGTGGCCACAAGTTGAGTCATGTCCAGAACCATCAGAGGCGGAAGGAACTGGTTCTCTTTGAGAGTCTGTGGAGGAGCGCAGCCTTGACGACACAGAGTTCTGGTCTCCAGAACTGCGGGAGGATAACTTCTCTGCTTTTTAAACCACTCAGTTTATGGTCATTTGTCAAGGCAGCCACAGGAAACCGGCAGAGTAGTGAAGGGCTCCATTGTTTTAACCTGCCCAGCTTAACCTCTTTTTAATGTTTAAAATGGGAAGGAGGGTGGGCGAGCGAGCAGCTGACTGTACAGGAACGCCATTCCACCCTCTGCTCAGCCAAGAGGAGTGACTGCAAACTGTCTCATACCCTGAACCCTAGTTCAGACAGTGCCCAAGCCAATCTACTTCCTCTGGGGTAAAAAATGGGTAAAAGAAACGTAAAAGTCTGTCTCGTGCAACAAAGACTCAATGTGATTTTCCTCCCTGAGTCATGTTCACGTTCTGTCTCCTGGTTGCCTCACGACTCACGTCTGAGCCAAGTGAGAGTGAGTGAGTGAGTGAAGTTGCTCAGTAGTGTCTGACTCTTTGCGACCCCATAGATGGTGGCTACCAGGCTCCTCTGTCCATGGGATTTTCCAGGCAAGAGTACCAGAGTGGATTGCCCTTTCCTTCTCCTGGTGATCTTCCCGATCCAGGGATTGAACCCGGGTCCCCCGCATTGCAGGCAGACGCTTTACCCTATGAGCCACCAGGGAACACTGCCTTAGTTTCCACACCCATCAGAGCTCTTCATTCAACAGCCTGGAACGTACTGGCTGGCACTCGATGAGCTAGATGATTGCCCTGGGTTTGTGACTAGAAATATGCCCAGAAGGTTAAAGCTATGAGGGTAAAGTCTCTGAGCAGGAGAAATCAGGGCCAGGACAGGCTCTGGACTGCATTGAGGTATTCTACCAAAACAGGAAACCCAGGGCCGCTGAGACATCTTTCCTTCTGAGGACAACACTGTGTACTTGCCCGGATGAAGCAGGAGTGAATAGCCAGTCTTGTGTGCAGCTATATAAATAAGCACTTCCGCATGCTAATTTCATTCTCACAATAGCCCTATGAAGTGGATACTGTTGTTTGCCTCATTTTTCAAAGGTTGAGACTCAAGCACAGAGAGGTTGTGGAACTCACCTAAGATCACATGGGAAAAGAGTGGCGCAATGGGGAAGTGAGGCTAGGCGGTCTGGCTCTGGAGTCTGTGTTCTTACCCACCTGTGACAGGCAGACTCTGGGATGGCCACCGCTGATCCCCACCTCCTGGTGCTCACACCTCAGAGTAATCCCCGCCTTTGCGTAATCCACTCTTCCTGAGTGTGCATGGTACCTGTGACTCGATAGAAGCTAACAAAGGGATGCTGCTTCTGTATTTAAGTTACAGATGATGGTGGTTCCTGTCTTGCTGGCTGACTCTCTCGAGTGACTTCTCAGCTTGCACCCTTTTAAAAAAAAATTTATTTCTGTGGCTTTCTGTAGTTGCAGCGCAGGGGCGGAAGCGGGGTCTGCCGTTTGTTGCCAGGCGCAGCTTCCCTTGTTGTGGAGCACAGGCTCTATGTTGTGGAGTATGAACTTAAGTACTGCAGCTCCCTGGCTCTAGAGCACAGGCTCAGGAGTTGTGGCACACGGGCTTAGTTGGCCTGCAGCATGTGGAATCATCCCGGACGAGGGATCAAACCTGTGTCCCCTGCTTTGGCAGGCGGGTTCTTATCCACTGAACCACCAGAGAAGTGCTCAGCTTGCCTCCTTTGGGGAAGCAAGCTGCCAGGGTGGAAAGGCCCATGTGGCAAGGACCTGAAGCCACCTGCACTCGCCAGTAAGGAATTGAGCTCATCGGTTTAACCGCAGTAGGAAATAGATGGGCCCCGGGACTGGACAGCTGGTGTTGGTCAAACAGAGTAAAACTAGACCTTGGTTCTCACCCAGACACTCCAAGGACAAAGTTAATGGCAAGAGCTGAGTTCTGCCAAAGCAAAGAGATAAGATGCCCGTTCCTGAGGTCAAGGAGAACCTCCCTGTCTGCACACGCACAGGAAGGCTCCTGGGGAGTCAAAAAGGAGAGGATGCCATCTCATAATAGGTGATGTCAAGCTTCCCACAGGCCTCTGCACTGGAATCCATCTTGGGGAAAGATGCTCATGAAGATGGGGGAGGACCTTAGGACAAGTCAGAGGTGGGAAAAGAAACAAGATAACTGGCCAAAGGTAAACAAAGACCTGGAAGAACTGACCCTATGTGAGTGGTTTAACCTCCTCTCTACTGTGTTCTTCATTCCAGACACCCACAGCCTTTCTCTCCGGGGGTGTAGTTCTGTCTTGTTTCTGACTTAATAAGTAACTGTTTCTTTGTGTGCTCTCCCATATGCAGTGCTGTGTCTCTAAACATTGTACCTGTTTATATAGTCTTTGGAGAAGGCAATGGCACTCCACTCCAGTACTCTTGCCTGGAAAATCCCATGGACAGAGGAGCCTGTAAGGCTGCAGTCCATGGGGTCACTGAGGGTCAGACACGACTGAGCGACTTCACTTTCACTTTCATGCATTGGAGAAGGAAACGGCAACCCACTCCAGTGTTCTTGCCTGGAGAATCCCAGGGACGGGGAGCCTGGTGGACTGCCGTCTCTGGGGTCACACAGAGTCGGACACGACTGAAGCGACTTAGCAGCAGCAGCAGCATACAGTCTTTGCCTCCTTAAAACATTCTTCCTTTCAAACAGGGGTAAGACCTAGGGCCATTTTGCTTCTAGCCTCTAGTCCCTGGTGGTCTGAAAGCTAGGATTCCTGGTTTTTCATCCAAGCCACCCAGGTTCAGTTCCTGGACAGGCAACTAGAATATCTCTTCAGGACCACTACTGTGTCTCTCTGAGATAATGAGAGTGAAAGTGTTAGTTGATCAGTTGTGTCCAACTCTTTGACACCCCATGGACTGTAGCCCACCAGCCTCCTCTGTCCATGGAATTCTTCAGGCAAGAATACTGGAATGGGTTGCCATGCCCTTCTCCAGGGATCTTCCCTACCCAGGAATCAAATCCAGGTCTCCTGTATTGCAGGCAGATTCTTTACCATCTGAGCCATCAGGGAAGCCCCTCTGAGATAAAAATGGCCCTAAGGAAACTGAATTCCACCAACAACCCTGTGATCTTAAAAGTGGATTTTTCCTGTACTACACAGAGAATATGGGCTTCCCTTGTAGCTCAGTCTGTAGAGAATCTGCCTGCAATGCAGGAGACCTGTGTTCGACTTCTCAGTTGGGAAGATCCCCTGGAGGAGGAAATGGCAGCCCCCTCCAGTATTCTTGCCTGGAGAAGCCCATGGACAGAGGAGCCTGGTAGCTTCCCAGCCCATGGGATTGCAAGGGTCGGACATGACTTAGTGACTAAACCACCACCACCACACAGGGAATATAGCCAATATTTTATAACAACTGTAAGTGCCATCTAACCTTTAAAAATTGTGAATCATTGTATTGTACACTTGTAATTTATAAAATATATAATTAATAATATTGTTTATATACATTTTATTTAATTATATAATAATTTATATAATATATAATATTGTACATCAGCTATACTTCAATAAAAGCTTCTGCACAACAAAGGAAACTATAAGCAAGGTGAAAAGACAGCCTTCAGAATGGGAGAAAACAACAGCAAACGAAGCAACTGACAAAGAATTAACCTCAAAAATATACAAGCAACTCCTGCAGCTCAATTTCAGAAAAATAAACAACCCAATCAAAAAATGGGCCTAAACAGACATTTCTCCAAAGAAGACATACAGATGGCTAACAAACACATGAAAAGATGCTCAATATCACTCATTATCAGAGAAATGCAAATCAAAACCACAATGAGGTGCCATTTCATGCAGGTCAGAATGGCTGCTATCCAAAAGTCTACAAGCAATAAATGCTGGAGAGGGTGTGGAGAAAAGGGAACACTCTTACACTGTTGGCTGGAATGCAAATTAGTACAGCCACTATGGAGAACAGTGTGGAGATTCCTTAAAAAACTGGAAATAGAACTGCCTTATGACCCAGCAATCCCACTACTGGGCATACACACCGAGGAAACCAGAATTGAAAGAGACATGTGTACCCCAATGTTCATCACAGCACTGTTTACAATAGCCAGGACATGGAAGCAACCTAGACGTCCATCAGCAAACGAATGGATAAGAAAGCAGTGGTACATATACACAATGGAATATTACTCAGCCATTCAAAAGAATGCATTTGAATCAGTTCTAATGAGGTAAATGAAACTGGAGCCTATTATACAGAGTGAAGTAAGCCAGAAGGAAAAACACCAATACAGTATACTAACGCATATATATGGAATTTAGAACGATGGTAATGATAACCCTGTATGCGAGACAGCAAAAGAGACACAGATGTATAGAACAGTCTTTTGTAGTCTATGAGAGAGGGCGAGGGTGGGATGATTTTGGAGAATGGCATTGAAACATGTATATTATCATATGTGAAACGGATCACCAGTCCAGGTTTGATGCATGAGACAGGGTGCTCAGGGCTGGTACACTGGGATGACCCAGAGGGATGGAATGGGGAGGGAGGTGGGAGGGGGTTCAGGATGGGGAACACGTGTACACCCGTGGCTGATTAATGTCAATGTATGGCAAAACCACTTAGCCTCCAATTAAAATAAATAAATTTATATTTAAAAGAAAAAGTGGGTTCTTCTCTAGTGGAGCCTCATTCTGGCTGACACATTGAGAGACCCTGAACTGAGGGTCCAGTCAAGCTCTTCCCGGATTCCTGGCTCATAGAACTGAGAAAGTAAGGTTTTGCTTTCTGCTTGTTTGTTTGTTTTTGGCCTTACCGTGCAGCATGCAAAATCTTAGTTCCCCAGCCAGGAATGAAGCCCATGCCCGCTGCATTGGGAGGGCAGAATTTTAACCACTGGACCTTCAGGGAAGTCTCATTTTAAGCTGTTATATTGGATACTCGTTATGCAGCCATAGAAACTGACACGGCCCCCTGGTGTTGAGTTCCACCTCAGCCACAAGCCCACTGACCATGCACCATGCCAGGCCTCGAGTTCCTCCTCATCTCAGAGAGTGATGGTTTGTCTCATTCATCCACTCGACAGCTATTTACTGAGCATATACGCATATACAAATACACATGCACTATATATATATACACACACATGTATGTGTATATACGCACATAAACATGCATTTGTGTGTATATAGATGTACGTGTGTGTATGTCATGTCCTATCAGTTCTGTTTCTTTGGAGAAATGCAGCAGCAATGGCAGACACGTAAATGAGTCATATGGCAGGTTGCAAGAAGTGCTCTGGGGGGGAAATAAAACTGAGGTTTGTGGATAAGTAATGCTGGGAGGTAGGAGGCAGATCATAGATGGCCTCAGTGAAGATAAGACATCTGAACAAGAGACCTGAAGGCAGTGAAGAAGCAAGAGCGGAAGGCGAGGGTGGGATGATTTGTGAGAACAGCACTGAAACATGTATATTACCATATGTGAAATAGATGCCCAGTCCAGGTTCGATGCATGAAACAGGGCACTCAAAGCCGGTGTACTGGGACATCCCAGAGGGATGGGATGGGGAGGGAGGTGGAGGGGGGTGTCCGGGATGGGGGACACGTGTACACCCGTGGCTGATTCATGTCAATGTAGGGCAGAAACAACCACAATATTGTAAAGTAATTAGCCTCCAATTAAAATAAATAAATTTTTTAAAAAAGAGCTGCAGCTATCTGGGGAAGAGCACTCCCAACAGAGGAAGCAGCAAGTGTTCCCTTTTCCTGAGCCAGGACAGGCAAGGGGGCAGTGTGACTACAGTGGAGAGAGGGAGTGAGAGGGGGCACACAAAGTCCTCCAGGTCCCACAGCTGACAGGTAATAGACTGAGACTGGGCGAACCTGAGTCCTGAGACTGTCTTCATCGGCATTGTTCCCTCCTTCTCCTTCTGTTGCAATACCCTGCAGGTAAGAGGTGTGTGACGATTATATTGCGGGGGTAGGGGAAGATTCCAGTCCTTCTTTATACATATACACAGACACTTTCTTCCCTGCCCTCCATTTAAGCCTCTGTTAACTGACTTGCCCAGGTCCAATGTACAACTTATTTGTAGTGTCTGCCGGCCAGTTCAGAGCCAGTAGGGGGACTTTGAATTTTCCTCCTTGTGTGTTAAACAAGAGTCAATTCTTTAGTGCCAAGTTGCCTCACAGGTACCTTGATGTTTTTGCTTGATTTGAAAGACACAAATCTTGCAGTCAAAAGTGATGTCTAGGGACTTCCCTGGCTGCCCAGGGTCTAAGACTCCAGGCTCCCAGTGTGGGGAACTAGACCCCACATGCCACAACTAAAAATCCCACATGCTGCAACTAAGACCCAGCGCAGCCAAATAAATAACTATTTTTAAGTATTTATTTAACTTTGTTTATTTTTGGCTGTGCGTGGGCATTCACTAACTGTGGCGAGCAGGGGCTGCTCCTCATTGCGGTGCGCAGGCTTCTCATCGCAGTGGCTTCTTTAGAGCACAGGCTTTAGTACCTGTGGCACTTGGGCTCGCTTGCCCCACGGCATGTGGAATCTTTCCCGGCTAAGAATCAAACCTGTGTCCCTTGCATTGCAAGGCAGACTTCTAACCACTGGATCACCAAGGAAGTTTCTAAATATTTTTTTTAAGAGATTTCTAGTATGGTGAGTTTGTGCAAGAATAACAATGTAAAACTCCACTCAGGAATTTCATATTCAACAGAAAGCCCTGAGCCCCTCGTCATGAAACCCACCCCATTGGACACATTTATTTATCTCTATCCTTCCCCTAGGAGGGCAAACAGACCTCCACCCTGCATCATTTTCTAACCGACCACCTTGAGGACTTAAGGTGTCGAATCTGCCTCCAAGTACAGAAAACTTCAACCCAAGTGACATTAACTGAATAAAAAAGCAGAAACCCACATGTACCATAGTGGAAGAAGAGCAAAAAGAGCCAAGAGATAGTGACACATATTTGGAACCTGACAATTTAATAAAAGAACGGCACTAAGCAGAGTGGAAAAACCTGGAAATTATGTATCTAAGGAAAGGGCTGCCTGTGAGAAGCCCCCAGAAAGGCTCTGGAAAGAGATGTGCCAAGCACCCCAGGAGGCAGGACCAGGGGGTAGAAGGTGCAAATGGGGGAGTTGGAGGTGTGTTGAGCAGTTTTTGGTCCCTCCAAGTCCCCTCGAAGCTTGCACACAGTCAGCTGTGTGTGTGTGTGTGCTCAGAGGCTTCAGCTGCATCCGACTCTTTGTGACCCCATGGACTGTAGCCCACCAGGCTCTTCTGTCCATGGGATTCTCCAGGCAAGAATACTGGAGCGGGTAGCCTCTAGGGGATCTTCCCAACCCAGGGATCGAACTCGAGTTTCCTGCATCTTCTGCTTTGCAGGTGGATTCTTTATCACTGAGCCACCAGGGAAGCTTGCACACACTCAGCTGCATTTCTTCAAATCCCACACTGGTTTATTCTCTTCAAAAAAAAAAAACTGAGAAGTTGAGAGCATCCCATTCTGGGCAAGTGGGAGTGAGATACTATATTTAGAGAACTCCTTCATCCAATCCTCCTCCCCTATCACAGCTTTTCTCTCCCTGCAGCACTTAACTTGGCTCAGTGTATATCAATAGAATACATCACTGTGCAAAGAGGTGCTCTTGAACCTGGGTATCCCTTCTCTGTCGGTCTCTGCTCCCTGGCTCAGGCTCTCATGAAATTCCTTCTCCTTGGGCTGAAATACAGAGACCAAAACAAACCAACAACTACAGGCCAAGGAACAGGGCACAACTGCAGACAACTACAAGGAGAGGAGTGGGGGGAAGGCGAGGGGAGGAACAAGGTGGGAAAGAGGGAAGAGGAGACGGAAGGAAGAGGAGCAATTGTGTTTGATTCATCTGTTTTCCTGGGTTGAAATTTCTGAAACTGTGGGGGTTACAACAGGGGAAATATTAAATATTAAAAATCAATGAACTAATAATTGCACTCCTTGGTATTTACCCAAAGGAGTTGAAAACTTACGTTCACACAAAACCCTGTGCACCTAATGTTAATAGCAGCTTTATTCATGACTGCCCAAAGTTAGAAGCAACTGAAATGTCCTTCAGAAGGTGAACAGGACAAACAAAACCAGACAATGGAATATTATCCAGCACTGAATAAATGAGCCATCAAGCCATGGAAAAAATGTGGAGGAAACTTAACCACATATTACTTGGTGAAAGAAGACAATTTGAAAGGCTACAAGCTGCACAAGTGAAGTCGCTCAGTCGTGTCTGACTCTTTGCAACCCCATTGACGGTGGCTACAAGGCTCCTCCGTCCATGGACTTTTCCAGGCAAGAGTACCAGAGTGGATTGCCATTTCCTTCTCCAGGGGATCTTCCCGACGCGGGGATCAAACCCAGGTCTCTCGCATTGCAGGCAGACGCTTTACCGTCTGAGCCACCAGGGAACACAAGCTGTATAATTCCAACTGTATGACATTCTGGAAAAGACAAAAAACTAAGGAGACAATAAACAGGTTGGTGATTGCCAGGGGTTGGGGGGTGGGGGAGGGAGTGGGGACAGCAGAGCACAGAACATTTTTAGGGCAGTGAAACTGTTCTACGTGATACGATGATGGTGGATGCCTATCACTACACATTTGCCAAAACCCGTACGTGTCCAACACCAAGAGTGAACTCTAATGTAAACTATGAACTTTGGGTGATAATGTTGCATCATTGTAGGCTCATCGATTGTTTCAAACGGATCCCTCTGGTGTGGGACGTTGGTAGTGAGGGACGCTGGGCAAGTGTGGGGTCAGAGTGTAGACAGGAACTTGGTCCTTTCCACACAGCTTTGCTGTGGATCTAATACTGCTCTAAACATAAAATTCATACAGCAGAAATTAACATACCATTGTAAATCAACTATACTTCAACGTTTTTAAAGGTTATTAATTTTTCAAAAAAAATTAATGAACATTGGGAAATAACTTTAAGGGAAGAAGGTAAATGCAGAGATGGTTAGATAGCATCACCGACTCAATGGACATGAATTTGAGCAAACTCTGGGAGATAGTGGAGGACAGAGGAACTGGGTGTGCTCCCGTCCTTGGGGTCACAAAGAGTCAGACACAACTTAGTGACTGAACAACAACTTTTTAAATCATCTCGTATTCTAGCCAGTAGTGTAGAGCTTAATCAGAGCTCTAATTATCAGTGCAACTGGTGGGCAAGGACTAACCTGTTCATCACTGTATTTCATCATTTAAAGGCTCTCAATAAATGTTTGCTTTCTCCCATTTAACTGAGGAAGTTGAGGATTTGGGGGATGTTTTTGAGTCAAAAAGCCAGTCATTGGATTGTCATTTAGACTTGAAATAAGGGTGTGTTATCCGCAGATGAGTCTGCAAACTGCCAAGGGGTGCAGGGAGGTTGGCAGTACCCAAGGATAGGTTAATGCATGCTGGCATTACCCACGGACATGTAGAGGCCTTGATATCTCCTAGAGCCACAACACCTGTCCTTTGTAAGATTCTGGCATTACCAGAGAACCCTGGTGAATGCAGCAGTAATCAGAAGCCATCTTACTTTGGATTTCTGGAAGTTAGGGCTTGGCCGTCAGGAGGAGAAATTCCTTAAGAAGGAGACAGCTGTTTCCTATGTGTGGCTGTCCCCAGGCCCCTGTGGCAGGGCAAGTTACTAACACAGAGAAATCAAATGCAACTGAACACACAGTTTGCAAATTCTCTGCCACCTGCAGTGCCTTCAAGTGCCTCTTAGAAGCTGTCCTGGGAAAGGGATCTGCCAGGCCAGGAGTGGTTTGGTGTACAACCTCGGTGCTCACTGAGCGGACTTTGGTTTTCTTGGAAAACTAAAAGACAGGCCTCTGACTGCTAACCATGTTATCCGTATAACGGGAGGTGATTTCAGTGGTATTTCCCTCTTAAAAAAGATAAATTGTGCCATTTGAGTGCAGCTGTCACTGATTGGGTCTATGTGAACAGGATAAAAGAGTTATGTTCCCCAGCAGCTCTGTGATATATTGAAGAGCCACAGCAATAAACAAGAAAAGCTGACCACAGGAATGTCCCAGACAGAAAGGAAAAGGCCAGCAAGGAGGCTCCCCAGGGGGCTGTCATGGTCTCTCAGGGACCATAGTCAGACTCTCTGCTGTGGTACAGCCCACACACCAGCCCAGGACCACCATCCTCTGGTACCCTCCTACCAAGAGCACCCCAGAACCACCTTTTGCACTGAGCCATGAAAATCAGATTTCCTTTGGGAAAAGCAGGTGACTCCCACTATAAAATACTCTTAAAAATAGTAATAATAATCTTATTTATTTATTTTTGGCTTGCTGGGTCTTTGTTTCTGGGTGGGCTTTTCTCTAGTTGCAGCAAGTGGGGGCTACTCTCTCGTTGTGGTGTGCAGGCTTCTCATTGTTGTGGCTGCTCTTGTTGCAGGGCAGGGGCTCCAAGATGCATTTGGGCTTCAGCAGTTGCGGTTCCCAGGCTCTAGAGCACAGGCTCAATAGTTGCGGCGCATGGGCTCAGTTGTTCCGAGGCATGTGGGATCTTCCTGGACCAGGGATGGAGCCCGTGTTTCCTGCATTAGCAGGCGGATTCCTCACCACTGAGCGACCAGGGAAGCCCTCCTTCCAAAGAATGTTCTTGAAATGAACCAAAGTTCACTCTGATATCTGGAGGAGGCGACCCCACACACCACACTCAGGTCTTTTCCAGGACTCCACATCCTTAAATACGAGAGGGTGAAGCCGCGAGCACCAGGGGCTGAGGTCGGAGAAGAAGATGGGAATCCAGGAAAGAAGCTTGTGCCCAGCACAGAGGAGTTGGGGTTCCACCTGAGTCAACAGTGGACTCTGTGGGCTGCCCTCAGGGACTGCCCAGTGGAGGGCTTGGGGTGGGAAAAGCGGCAGGAGGCCCTTGCTGTAGCCAAGCTAGAGATAATGGTGGGGTCTGCTGGAGGTGGGGGCAAGACAGCAGCGGAGGGATTCTCGGAGGCAGAAACAACCAACTGAAAGGGAGAAATCTGGGCTACAGACCAGGCTTCTAGCTCTGGACAACTGGAAAGAAGGGGTGCCATTTTCCTCAATGGAAAAGGTCAGCCGGAGAAGGAGCAGCTATAGAGTGAGCTGAGAAACCAAGACATCCATTCTGGCCATGCCGAGTATGAGATGCCTGTGAGATAATCAGGTTAAGATGACAAGTCGGTAGCTGGTTGTAAGAGCCAGAAGTTCGGAAATCATTTTGGGCTAAAGACATTAACATTGGCATCAAAGACATAGTTTGTTGTTGTCGTTGTTTCTGTTTGTTTTCTCTCTCTTTTTTTTTTTTTTTTTGTAATTTGCCTGCACCGGGTCTTAGCTGCGGCACGTGAACTCTTAGCTACAGCATGTGGGATCTCATTCCCTGACCAGGGATTGGCCCCCTGCACTGGGAGCATGGAGTCCTAGCCCACTGGACCCCCAGGGCAGTCCCAAGGATGTAGTGTTTTTTAAAAAGATAAGATGGTACAAGAACACTTGAGAAGAAGAACCAGAAGAATGGAATGCCCAAGAGAAGAAAGGGAGCTTCATGAAACGGCCTGAGCAGAAATAGTCAAACAAGTAAGAAAAAGAAACCCACAAGAGTATGACATTCTGGGAATTGAGGAAAAAGGATTTTTCTAGAAGGAACTGGTCAGCTGTGTTGAAAGCTAGTAAGGTAGGTAAGATAAGGACAGGAGGTGTAATAGATGTAGTGGCCCAGAGGACATGTAGTAGACACGGTGGGGTACCTCCCAGTCCCTCCGTCAGGACAGAAGAGCTGAGGGGAGGGCTTTGTGCAAGCTCCCACCTCCCTCGGGGGAAGCCCACATCCCTTGGGGGAAGCCCACGTCCAATGTCTGCTTCAAGCAGGAGTGCAAACCCAGTCCTTGCCTCGACTCCAGCATCTCCAAAGTATCACCCCTCGGCAGAGCTCCCTGAGGGTTTGGCTGAGATGTGACCGAATCCGAGTTCAGCGGTTCCCTCTACCCAGCCGTCCATTCCTCACCCCTTACAAAAGTTGTTCCCAAAATCATTTCCAGATGCCTTTCCCTTCTGGGTCCGACTAATAGGCAATTACAAGGCTTTACCTGGCAGGACCTGAGGAATGTTCCCTCCCTACCTGAGAACTGGTGACAGCCAGGCCTGAAGTCTCTGACCGGAGCTGCAGTCCGGGACTCGGGTCCCTGGCTGTTCATGCTCTGACGCTCTGTGCTTGCAGCCCTGGCACCTTCATTCCTAGGTCTCTTGATCTGTGGCCTTCTTCAGGGGCCTCTGCTGAGGCCCCCTTATGAGGGAGGAGGAGAAAGCCTTGAGGTACGGTTGGCCACAGTGCCTTGCACCCAGTCGCCCTCCCCTCTCTCCAGGCCCAGATCCACAAAACTGCAGAAGCCTTTGATTCAGGCTCCCTCAACAGCGAGACAACCCCCACTGATCCATCTGACCTGGACCAGGGCATGTTCTACCGGAGGATATGGAAGGGGTGCCTCTGTGTATGCCATCGCTGTGAGAGATAGAAACCTCACTGGTACTCTCGTCTGGGGCTGTTGCTTTATCAGCTACCCCGATCCCTGGCAGCTGGGATCTCCCTCTCCAGCTCAGCTGAGCCCTGGATGCAAACACTGATGATACCCATGGGAGCTGGGAGGATGCCCTTGGAAAGGACAGGAGAGGGTGGCAGGACCCAGAGCCCTGGTCCTGGCCTTGGGCAGGACAGACAGAAGAGAGCATGGGTCGTCACAGGCAGGCTCGCCGACTGGGGAGCAGGGAGGGAAATTCAGAAAGTCTGGCATCTCCTCCATTCCTAATAAATGTCATCAGCTAAAGGAGGGAGCAGAGGAGTTTGGGGGAGAAATAAGGAGACGTGAAATGATTCTCCGGGACAGTGATACAGTGAACTCACTCAGTGAGGGAGCAGGCTAACTGGGCAGTGCTGGGAGTGTACTTGAAAACCCAACTATCTGCAAAGTGCCTGGCTCTGCGATGGGCAAACAGCAGGTGCTTCGCTTCATTAGCTGGAAAAAGGGCTAGAAGAAGAGCCCTCCCGGGGGTGATGCTCACCTGTTGCTATGTTTCTTGTTTCCACAACAGTCCTGGGAGAAAATGATCCAGCAAGTAGAAGAAAGTGTGTCTGAAAGTGACTTAGAGGCACCCAGTTGAGCAGCCCACGTCCACAGGTGGGGAAATTCAAATATCAAATTGGTTTTCACAGTACAAGCAGTAAAACTGCCACACCTACTCACACATTACAGTTTGTATCAGAAAGTTCTCAAGTGTGAAATCTTGGGGTCTTTCTCTTCTTGACCCCTGGGCAGCTAATGAGACTCATCACTATGGTTGTTCTCTTGAAAGCCTGAAATTGCCCCAGGCAGGCTACCCTAAAAGGCCTTTTGACCTTGTCATTTTGACCGTACTCGCCGCCCTGGAGGCTTCAGTTGTCCCTGAGGTCCTAAGCAGACGGAGAGGTAGAAAGGCCTCTTCTTGTCAGTCTTAATGATTACTGAGAAATAAAAATCATTGTCTATCCCATACATGCGGAGTCTAAAAAGAAGTGATAAAATGAACTTACAAAACAGAGACTCACAGACTTAGAGAAAAAAATGTATGGTTACCAGGGGGGAAGGATGGTGGAAAGGGCTTCTTAGGGAGTTTGGGATGGACATGGACAGGCTGCTATACTTAAAATGGGTAAGAAACAAAGACCTACTGCATAGGCACAGGGAACTCTGCTGTGTTATGTGGCAGCTTGGATAGGAGGGGAGTTTGGGGGAAAATGGATACATGTATGTTTCTCCGAGTCCCTTCACTGTTCACCTAAAACCATCACATTGTTAATCAGCTATCAAGTGCTCAAGTGTTAGTTGTTCAGTCGTGTCCGACTCTTTGCAACCCCGTGGACTATATCCCGCCAGGCTCCTCTGTTCTTGGAATTCTCCAGGCAAGAATACTGAAGTAGGTAGCCATTCCCTTCTCCAGGGGATCTTCCCAAACCAGGGATCACAGCATTGTTAAATCAGGTTAACAATGTTAACCTGTTAATGTTAATCATAACACAAATTTTTTTTTTAATTTGTAATTTTAAAATTAAAAAAAAATATCGTTGTCTAGGTCCATTGAATTGACCATGATGAGTCAATCCAAACCAGGCACTTCTTGGAACAAGCAGTTGCAAAATGACTTCTATTGGATGCATCATAAAGACTTATGTAATTGGACATAGTCCATTATCAGCCTCTACTTTCAAGATAAGACCTCCAAACAGCATCATTTCTCAAGGAATTACAAGACTGAGGACATTAAAAAAATTGAACTGAAACTATTTAGAGCCAATAACCCGGGCAGGGTCTCATGTAATAAATAAAGTCCATGCAAAAAAGATAAAGAGGCTCTTCTGCCTGGACACATCCCTTGGATGGCAGATCCAAGTCTCCTGTCCCTGGTTCTGAGCTATCAACTGATAATGCTGTATTGATTATCGCGGGCTTCCTATGTGGCACTAGGGATAAAGAACCTGCCTGCTAATGCAGGAGACATAAAAGACACAGGTTCAATCCCTGGGTCAGGAATATCCCCTGCAGGAGGGCACGGCAACCCACTCCAGTATTCTTGCCTGGAGAATCCCATGAGATTCTTGCCTGAGAATCCCACAGAGGCAGCTGCTGGGCTAGGGTCCATATGGTTGCAAAGAGTCAGACATGACTGAATCGACTTAGCACACATGAATGCATTGAACAGCCTAACTGGTCAGCAAAGGTCACTCTGCTTTTGAAAGTTAGGCAACTGAAATTGTAACCTGATTATCAATCAGGGGTCTAAAAAGAAAGAGACATCACACTCCAACAGAGCAGTTGAAGAGGATCACAAGAGGGACTATCCTTAGCGGGGTGGACAGGGTAAGCGAAACCAACAGGAAGAATGCTGTAGCATGAGGGTGGTGGAGAGCTTACTAGCTCCAGGCCTGGAGGGGAATGGGAGGAACCATTATTCCAGAGAGAGTAAAGGGGTCGGCAGCAGGGTCTGTAGCCAACCCACGGAGACCCTCCAGGAAGGGATCTCGCCTCAGTGTCCCCCATCCTCCAATCTCTGGCTGATGCCTCCCCCTGGCAGGACCCAACCAGAGTCATAAGGTAAAGGACTCCATTGCTGCATTTTATACAAGTGTATCCCAGGGCAGACCAGGGGGAGAGCGGATCTGGAGGGGCAAATGGAGGGCTCCAGTACCCCAGAAAAGCAATAGGAAAAAGAAGGAGCTCAGCTTGGTCCTCTGTGGTGACCCAGATGGATGGGATGAGGGTTGAGTGGGAGGGAGATTCAAGAGGGAAGGGACACAGGTACACATGTGGCTGATTCACTTCGTTGTACAGCAGATACTAGCACAACATTGTAAAGCAACTCTACCCCAATTTTAAAAAAGAAAATAAGAATAAGAACAGAGATTATAAAGGAGAAAATTTAGATATATGACAGTGGCATTTTTGCAACAAAGTTTTGTGGGCTGAATATTGAAAATTTCATAATCATTGCATTTATGTATGTCAGATTTTTAAGATATTTAAGGCATTTTATACTATTATATGGGGACTTCCCTGGTGGCTCAGTAGTAAAGCCTGCCAACACAGGAGACCTGGGTTCCATCCCTGGGTTGGGAAGATCCCCTGGAGAAGGAGATGGCAACCCACTTCAGTATTCTTGCCTGGGAAATCCCATGAACAGAGGAGCCTAGTGGGCTACAGTCCAAGAGGTTGCAGAGTTGGACACAACTTAGCAATTAAAGCAGCAGCAGCAGATACTAACTCATAATTTGGCTTATAATTTTCATCAAGTTTTCATTTGGAATAGTTTAACTGATTAAGATAACTGTTAAAATGTTTGGGGAACTCTTGTTTGTGAAATTCATGTTTTTGATATAATAATCATCTAGAGAGAATGTGAATATTTAGATAATTGTTAACTTTGAAAAAAAAATAATTTAATGTGCATTCCTATCGGTATACAAGAATCCCTTGGACATTAAGATTTCTAAATGGGGTAAGTGCAATGTCATTATAAGCCAAGAAGGAGGTAAGTGTCAGGTGACCTTGAAAATCTCCTTTCCCAAGTTCCTAGCTGATTCTGTCCTGGGTTGGCCTTCAGAGCCCAGTTCCAGAGCCGTTTCTTAACCTGAGGTCTTATACAAGTTGTTCTAAGTAGAAGCACTGGGGCTTTCAAGAGCCTCACAGGGTAAAAAAAGACAAATAATCCAATTTAAACATGGGCAAAAATTCTGAACAGACATTCCTCCAAAGAAGAAACACAGATGGCCAAGATGCACGTGAGAAGTTGCTCAACATCATTAACCATCACAGCAACACCATCCAAACCACAGTGAGATACCACTTCACGTCCAATAGGATGGCCGTAATTTAAAAGACAGATGATAACAAGTGTTGGCAAGGATGTGGAGAAGTCAGAACTCCTGTTCCCTGCTGTTAGGATTGTAAAATGGTGCAGCCACTTCAGAGAAGAGTCCAGCTGTTCCCTAAACAGAATTGCCATTTGACCCAGCAATTCCACCCTTAGAGATATACCCAAGAGAAAGGAAGACATGTGCCAATATAAAACTTTTACTCTTGCTATCCAAAAGAAAAAGAAGGCAGCTAGCAGCTGACCCTCAGGGCATGCTAGTGTTAACTATGACCTCACTTGCTCCTCACCACCAGCCTCAGATGGGTGCATTTCACAGATGAGCAAACTGAGGTTTGGTCCTTCCATTTCTGTGTATTGTCCAGTGTTCCTTAGAATCTTGGACTCTCAGTGCTGGAAGGAGTGTTAGACATGGCCTAGTCAAATCCCCCTCGCTTTATATATGAAGAACCAAAGACTTACAGAGTCAAGGACCTGGCCAAAATGTTGGAGTCATCTTTTTCTCCTCTTTGTCTCTCACTCTTAAATACAATCCATCACCAGACTTGTATGGCTTACCTTCAGAACAGTCCAATGTGGAGCTTTTGGGGGAGGGAAGGGTGCTGTGCAGGGTCTTCGTTGCCTCTCATGGGCTTTCTCTAGTAGTAGCTAGCGCGGGCTACTCTTCGTTGTGGTACTCAGCCTTCTCCTTAAGGTGACTTCTCTTCTTGGGCTCCTTATGGTGGCTTCTCTTGTTGGGGGGCACAGTAGTTACAGCACATGGGCTCAGTAATTGTGACTCCAGAGCACAGGCTCAGTAGCTATGATGTATGGGCTTAGTTGCCTGGAGGCATGTGGGATCTTCCCAGACAGGGATTGAACCCATGTCCCCTGCATTGGCAGGCAGAATCTTAACCACTGGTCCACCAGGGAAGTCTTTTTTTTTTTTTTCCTTTTTTTGCTGCAATGTGCAGCAGTTCTGTCCACCCCAACCAGCCCTCCTTTAACCAATCACCTGGATTACTACAGGACCATCTCAACAGGTTTCTTTACTTCCTCTCCAGCCCACCACTCAATACTGTAATCAACATACAGAAACCAGAGTGATCCTTTTGAGATACAAGTTCATTCCTCTGCTGAAATCCCTATAATGGTCTCCATTTCACTCAGGACAAAACCCAAACCCTCCCCAGAGCCTGCAGGCCCTACAGACTACTTGCCTGGCTCCTTTCCTCTGCACCCCTCCCTCTCTGCACTCCAGCTCCTTCATCCTCCTTGCTGTGCCTACGACATGCCACACATGTATGTCTCAGAGGCTTCACACATGTTTCTCCTTATGCCCAGAACATTCTCTGTTTACACAGCCCTCTCTTCATGTCCTTGCATTTCTGCTGCAATGTCTCCTCTTTGGAGAGGTCTTACTTATCTCTGTCCCTTGTCTTGCTTGGTTCTTTCTCATAGCAGGTATCATTACTTGACCTTCAGTTCAGTTTAGTCGCTCAGTTGTGTCCAACTCTTTGCGACCCCATGGACTGCAGCATGCCAGGCTTCTCTGTCCATCACCAGCTCCCAGAGCTTTTACGTTATTTCAGTTCAGCTCAACAAATATTTGTTTACAGAGCTGTTTGTGTCCATGTTAAACTGCAGGCTCTGGGAGGTCAGAGACTGTGTGTCTTGTTCACTGCTAGATCCCCAGCCCTTAAGACAGAAAGCTTCGCATTATAGTTGAATCTGCTGCACCACAGGCAATGTTTTTTCTTTTTTCCCCACTGAAGTGAAATTCACATAACATAAGATTGACCTTGTGAAAGTGTACACTTGAGTTTCATTTAGCACATTCACAGTGTGGAACAATCACCACCCATATCAAGTTCCACTTTCATCACCCATACCTATTAAGTAATCACTCCCCATTCTCCCCGCCCCCCAGTCGGCAACCACCAATCAGCTTTCTGTCTCTACAGATTGGCTTATTCTGACTGGAATGTGTATAAATGGGGTTACACAATATGTGCCCTTTTATGTCTGTCTTCTTTCACTTAACGTGAAGAATAATAGTCATATACACACATGCACACAGCACTTGCTCATTCACCCATTGATGAATATCTGGGTAGTTTCAGGCAATGCTTTTTGCAGGGGATCTGTAAAGATAAAGCTAAGACAGGAATTTAGTGCTTTCTAAGTAATGAAAGAATCTCGACCACAGTGAAGAATTAAAATAATACAACACTGGTTTAGCAGATCAGTTAGTTTTGGCATAGATTAGAGTGGTATGTTAAGTATGACTAGTGTGCTTATTTACCATCTTTGGAGCAAATTCCATTTCCAAAAACAAACAGACCTCATGTATTTGTCATCAAATACATTATATTTCTCCAGAAAGCCTCATTTCCTTTTTCATCTTAACTCTTGATAAACTTGAGAAGATTTGGCATGGCAGAATGGATACACGCGTATGCATGGCTGAGTCCCTTTGTTGTCCTTCTGAAACTATTGCAACATCATTAATCAGCCCTAGGCAATATAGAATGAAACATTTAAAAAAATAAAATAGCCTCTAACCTTTTTTGTATCTTGCTCTTCAACAGAGCGGTTGAAGCTTACAGTGTTTCTTATTACAGAAAATGGTAGCATATTTCCTGATGAGGGCCCTTCAGAGACAATTTCTGCTTAAGTCACACTGGTGGTGCGACAAGCAGCTACATCTCTGCTGCTTCCAACTCGGGGAGTTCTTTTGGCTCCCCACCCCACCCCTGGGACCACTTTTCTCTCTCTCCTGCGTCTGTTCCTTGCTCCGCGCCTCCCTCCTCAGAGCCGCCTAGCCCCTGTTCCCTTGCTCCTCCTCTCCAACCTGCCCGCACCGTCTGGGTCCCCACGGTGCACCGGTAAGCTCTGCTGGTGGCATTCCTGTTTGCTGGCCACGCTTGCCAGGGCCTCGCAGCACGGGTCTTCCCTCTCCTCTCTCCACCCCATTCCTGGTACCAATTTTCTACCTTCCAGAAACACTGCAGTCCACAAACTCCTTAGGGGACTTTGTTCTTTATTCTGGGAAGTACAATACAAATTATTCAGACTTAGGAAAATCAAAGCTTTTCCTTCAAAGGCAATCACTTTATGCAGGTAAAGAGTGTCCTAAAAGATTGGAAACTTTGTACCTTTGACAGAAACTGAACTGCCTTTGCAATATATTTGGCTATATTCATTGTCACATCTGAGAATAATGAGATTTCCGATGGCATTTAAAAATCAACGCAGTAGGCTAATATTTTATTGGGACTAAAGAAATGCTAGTGGAAGAGGCTAGCCTGATATAGTAGAAAATTCTGAACATCCTATCATCCCTAATAAGAAACTTTGAATCCACTAGATGTTGGGTTAGCCAAAAAGTTCATTCAAATTTCCCATCACATCTTATGGGTTAAAAAAAAAAAAACAAGCAAACTTTACCCAACCCAATACAATACAATCACGTGGAAAACTAGAAAGATTGTGTTAGAAAATTCCATGAAAGGAACAGAGGCTAAAAAATATAATCACCAGTCTCAAAATTTCTTAAAGCAATGATTCTCCAAATGTGCTCGTTGGACAGCAGCAATCACCAGAAAAACCTATCAGAAATGCAAACTCTCTGGTCCCAGCCTGACAGTACTGAATCAGAAGCTCTAGGAGTGAGACTTATAAATAACTCTCTGTCCTGACACAGGGACTCTGAGGCACACAAAAGGTGGAAGGATGCTCCCTTAAATGATGCAGCAATTGTTACTTTATTATGAAATCTGCAGATTTCTGTATTGTTGTGCCTTCTTATTTTGCAGGACTCACAAAGCACCCATGGTGGTGGAGATAGTGGATGTGAAACACCAACATCAGCAGAAGAGATTCTTTCTGACAGCTGAGGTCTGTGCTGCTGCCCGGCTGGCAGGTTTGTGTTCTTTGTGGTTTAACAGTCTTAGAGACAGATCTGCCGCATTCTGAGTACAGGCATTCTTCCTCCCATTAGCAGGGGTAGATACACCCTCGGAAGCACAAGAGTAGATATCTGTCCCTCCTCACCAGACTCTCTTTATGAATCTCCAGAGAGAAAGGACTGGGGCTTTTGGTAGAGGTAGAAATGGAGAAGGTGTCAGCTTTCGGTTCACATTACGCTCTATCTCAACTGGATTCCCCGCCGAAGAAGATCCTAAGGTGATGACTGACAGCATGTAGTTTTCCTGGCAGGTGCAAAGACAAGAGCAGTGAGAACATGACACAGGGAAAGGAAGATTTCCAGTGAACCAGCTTTCAAAGTGGATGAGCAAATCTTAATCCCATGGAGAAGCTCAAGAAAATGGTGTCGAACACATTCCTCAGAAGTATCCTGTCAAGGGATTAGGAAGCTGGGGTATTTGTACCCCCACGTATCATTCCTGACAACTTCTAGGCTGGATCCAACACAGGTATAGATGTGTGTCCCAATAGCAGATGTACACAGACAGGTAAAGGGATCCCCAAGGGTCATGGTTTACAACAGCATCGGTATACTCAAGACCAGGCAATAATGTCTGGTCCCAACTCTAAGATGGAAAAATAGGACTCAGGCCCTCTTAGGATGGAGTGCTATTTTAGTTTATTCCTGAAGCAGGAAATAAGCATTGCAAATGATCAAAACAAAAAACAGGTGGGTACACATGGCTCTCAGTGGCTTCCCTTATGAATCACTTTCATAATTCTGTGGTCTCAGCAGTTGCACCAAAAAGAGCCTACTGTTGTGGATTCATAACCTTTTATTACCTCCAACCCAGACACAACATATTCTATTAAATAATACATCAGTTATGATGCTCAACAACCATTTTTGGTGCGTTTTGAAAGAAAAAAACAACTTTTGATCAGTTAAATATATGCCCAAAGATTACCAGACAATGAGAAAAGCTAGTGGCATAAAAGAAAAGTATAAAGATAAGCAAATAGAGCAAATTGACTCGGGACAAAACAGACTATTGGAACAGAAAAGAATGTCACAAAAACCCAAGTTCAAAAGATTTGAGGTGCTTGTGGATCCATAAAACAAGAAAAGGTGCTACTTTAAAAAAAAATCAGAATAATAACGTGCTTTCACAATTGCAGAAATAAAAATTTCATTAGAATTCAAATAAGTCCTCCAAAATCAAGTGCAGAAGTACAAAGAAATTTAAAAATAGATAGAATGAGCAGATTGAGAGACACTGAGGGTCAATGAAGAAAGTAAAATGTCCTAGTAATAAGAAAGCAGAGAAAATGGAGAGGACAAAGTAGCTGAAAAACAGTACAATGGTGGGACTTCCAGTTCTGATGATCACAGAACTTCCGGTTCTGATCACAGTCAGGACAGCAATCCTTGAGAGAAGAGAAACAACTGAAATAAGCTCTGTGATTGCCCAAGCTGATTTTCCAGAGAGAACTGCCAGGCATCAGCAAAGAGAGGAGGAAGAGGAACCCAAAGCCCCTGTGGGTTGAAGAGATGGAACTAGGAGCCCACAAAGACTGAGGCAGCTGGATTTCACAGGGCAGGATAACAGGGAGGAGAATTCTGACAGAGAGAAAGCTCTAGATATCTGCAAAGGGGCTCCCTCAAATGTTTGCTTAAGTACTGATCAGAGCATGTGTTATGAGAAAACGTGAGGCTATGGGAAGACCCACCCAAAGAAACAGTGAGGTCAATACCTCGGACTCATACAGAGTAGGGATAGTTCTCCCACCAGAGCAGAAAACCTGATGACTCATGGGACATCAGGCAGTCGGGCAAATTTAGGACATACTGAACACTTCTCCACTCCCACCTAAGAAAACCAAGCCTCAAAACAACCAAGCTCTTTCAAAATGCCTCAACTGCATCTCAGAAGAAAACTCAAGCATACTTACAGGAACACAGAAACTTCAAGCACCAAACAATATAAAATTTACAATATATGTCATCTGATCAAAAATTACCAGGCATGCAAAGAAGCAGGAAAATATAACCCATAATGAGGAAGGAAATCAATTTTTTAAAAAGCATGAATAGAATTCATAGGTTGGAACATTAAAACCATTCAAGAAAGTAGAAGGAAGCATTCTTATGTTAAAAAAAGAGATATGAAAGCTATAAAAATTCAGACTCATGACGATGAAAAATACAATGTCTGAGATGAAAAATATACTAAATTAACAGCATATTAGACTCTGCAGAAAAAAAAAAAAAGACCAGTGAACTTGATGACATAGCAACAGAAACTATCTAAAATGAGAGAAAGAGAGAGAAAAGATTGGGAGAAAAGTGAAAAGAATATCAGTATGTTGTGGCACAACTTCAAGCAACCTAATATATGTGTGTTTAGAAAGAGGGAGCAGTAAAGAAAAAAAATCTTTGAAAAAAAATCATGCCGAATAATTTCCCAGGCTTGACGAAAATTATAAATACACAAAGATCTAGAAACTCAACAACTCTATTTCCTTAAGCCAAAGAGAGACACAGTTTTCAAATTGAAAGGGCCCAGTGAATTATGTCAAGCAATCAAAGTGTCCAGGTAGTCCATTAGGGCAAGAGCCAAACTGAAAGTAACAAGCAAGCCTTTATTCACTTAATTGTATGAGCCTGCCAAAGAGCCACCATGGAGGCTCTCCTGTGTTCCCTTTCCCCGCAGCACTGCTCAGGCCAGTCAGTTTCCTGACCCAGGGATCGAACCCAGGTCTCCTGCATGGCAGGTGGATTCTCTACCATCTAAGCCACCAGGGAGGTCCCAGATACAGCACAGACAGGAGAAATGTCTCACTGCCAAGGACCCCTGAACAAAGGAGGTCAGGGAGGGAGAGAAAAGGTACTGAATCAAAGCAGAGAAAAGGTGACTTCCCAGGTGGTCCAGGGGCTGACTCCACACTCCCAATGCAGGGGGCCCAGGTTCAATGCCTGATCAGGGAACTAGATCCTGCATGTCGCTACTCAGAGTTCCAGTGCTGCAACTAAAGATCGCGCGTGTCACAACTAAAAAGACCCCACGTGCCGGAACTAAAGAACCTGCATACTGACACAAGGGTCAAAGATCCATGTGCCGAAACTAAGACCCAGCACAGCCAAATCAATCAAACAAACAAAGTAGACGAAAGTACCTCAGCTGAGACCTCTGAACAGACATCCCTAGAATGTAGATATGCCTTTGAACTCAGCTAGCCTTGCTGAAGGTGGGGGGCTGGTATATGGAACTTAGCTTCCCTTTACTGAGGACCCCTGCCAGGCAAAGCTTTATTCTTGCCTGTGATCTGGACTGAAAAGTCACACTAGGATTTTGGCCTGGAAGCAGAATCCTCAAATGGGATGCAGAATGACTGAGAAATATTTCTGATATGCTGCTGGGTATCGAATCTGGAAATCAGGAGAGAGATCTAAGCTAATAACAATTTGGGGAGCTATCAGTGTATATGACAGTCAATAAAGTCATGGAGGGGAAGAGATCATGAGGGGAGATCGTTTAAAATGAGTAGAAAGAAGGCCCAGGACAAAGCAGTTGAGGACATTAATATTAACTAAAAAGCACTGGTGTGAGTTTGCAATGGAGATTGAGAGTGGCCAGAGGGATGGAAGAAACAGCAAAAGAGTGTGAAATGAAATGAGGCCTGAGAAGAAGGGAATAGGGAAAGATAGGCAATGCTATTGAGAAGTCAGATAAGATAAAGCCTGGAAAGAGTCTTAATAGCTTTGAAGAAACTAGCTGGTGATCTTGCTGAGAACAAGGTAAGCACAATGGTAGAAGGGAAAGCCAGACTTAGTATGTGGAGGAGTACATGGGAAGTAAGAAAACAAAGAGAGTGTGGATAAATGTATCTAAGTTCAGTTCAGCCACTCAGTCCAGTCTGACTCTTTGTGACCATGGACTGCAGCACACCAGGCGTTCCCTATCTATCACCAACTCCCAGAGCCTGCTCAAACTCATGTCCATCCAGTCGGTGATGCCATCCAACCATCTCATCCTCTGTTGTCTCCTTATCCTCTCACCTTCAATCTTTCCCAGCATCAGGGTCTTTTCCAATGAGTCAGTTCTTCACACAGGTGGTCAAAGTATTGGAGTTTCAGCTTCAGCATCAGTCCTTCCAATGAACATTCAGGACTGATTTCCTTTAGGATGGACGGATTGGATCTCCTTGCAGTCCAAGGGACCCTCAAGAGTCTTCTCCAACACCACAGTTCAAAATCATCAATACTTCGGCACTCAGCCTTCTTCACAGTCCAACTCTCACATCCATACATGACTACTGGAAAAACCATAGCCTTGACTAGACGGACCTTTGTTGGCAAAGTAATGTCTCTGCTTCTCAATATGCTATCTAGGTTGGTCATAAGTTTTCTTCCAAGGAGCAAGTGTCTTTTAATTTTATGGCTACAGTCACCATCTGCGGTGATTTTGGAGTCTACGGAAATAAAGTCTGTCACTGTTTCTATTGTTTCCCCATCTATTTGCCATGAAGTGATGGGATTGGATGCCATGATCTTTGGTTTTTGAACGCAGAGTTTAAAGCCAGCTTTTTTACTCTGCTCTTTCACTTTCATCAAGAGGCTATTCAATTATTCTTAATTTTCTGCCATAAGGGTGGTGTCATCTGCATATCTGAGGTTATTGATATTTCTCCCGGAAATCTTGATTCTAGCTTGTGCTTCATCCAGCCCAGCGTTTCTCATGATGCACTCTGCATATAAGTTAAACAAGCAGGATGAAAATACACAGCTTTGCCCTACTCCTTTCCCAATTTGGAACCAATCCATGATTCCATGTCTGGTTCTAACTGCTGCTTCCTGACCTGCATACAGATTTCTCAAGAGGCAGGTAAGGTAGTCTGGTATTCCCATCTCTTGAAGAATTTCCCACAGTTTGTTGTGATCCACACAGTCACAGGCTTTGGCATAGTCAATAAAGCAGAAGTAGATGTTTTTCTGAAACTCTCTTGCTTTTTTGATGATCCAACAGATGCTGGCAATTTGATCTCTGGTCCCTTTGCCTTTCCTAAATCCAGCTTGCACATCTGGAAGTTCTTGGTTCACGTACTGTTGAAGTCTAGTTTGGAGAATTTTGAACATCACTTTGCATGTGAGATGAGTGCAATTGTGCAGTAGTCTGAGCATTCTTTGGCATTGGCTTTCTTTGGGATTGGAATGAAAACTGACCTTTTCCAGTCCTGTGGCCACTGCTGACTTTCCCAAATTTGCTGGCATATTGAGTGCAACACTTTCACAGCATCATCTTTTAGGATTTCAAATAGCTCAACTGGAATTCCATCACCTCCACTAGCTTTGTTCATAGTGGTGCTTCCTAAGGCCCACTTGACTTTGCATTCCAGGATGTCTGGCTCTGACTGAGTCATCACACTATTGTGGTTATCTGGGTCATGAAGATATTTTTTTGTATAGTTCTTCTGTATATTCGTGCCACCCCTTCTTAATATCTTCTGCTTCTCTTAGGTCCATACCATTTCTGTTCTTTATTGTGCCCATCTTTGCACGAAATATTTCCTTGGTATCTCTAATTTTCTTGAAGAGATCTCTAGTCTTTCCCATTCTATTGTTTTCCTCTTTGCATTGATCACTGAGGAAGGCTTTCTTATCTCTCCTTGCTATTCTTTGGAACTCTGCATTACAATGGGTATAGCTTTCCTTTTCTCCTTTGCTTAGCTTCTCTTCTTTTCTCAGCTATTTGTAAGGCCTCCTCAGACAACCATTTTGCCTTTTTGCGTTTCTTTTTCTTGGGGATGCTCTTGACCCCTGCCTCCTGTACAATGTCACGAACCTCTGTCCATAGTTTTTCAGGTACTCTATCAAATCTAATCCTTTATATCTATTTGTCACTTCTACTGTATAATCTTAAGGGATTTGATTTAGGTCACACCTGAATGAAAACCCAGTAGTTTTCCCTACTTTCTTCAATGTAAGTCTGAATTTGGCAATAAGGAGTTCATGATCTGAGCCACAGTCAGCTTGCGGTCTTGTTTTTGCTTTATAGAGCTTCTCCATCTTCAAATAATGTAATCAATCTGATTTTAGTGTTAACCATCTGGTGATGTCCATATGTAGAGTCTTCTCTTGTGTGGTTGGAAGAGGGTGTTTGCTATGACCAGTGCGTTCTCTTGGCCAAACTCTACTAGCCTTTGCCCTGCTTCATTTTGTACTCCAAGGCTAAATTTGCCTGTTACTCCAAGTGTCTCTTGACTTCCTACTTTTGCATTCCAGTCCCCTATGATGAAAATGACATCTTTTTTGGGTGTTAGTTCTAGAAGGTCTTGTAGATCATCATAGAACCATTCAACTTCAGCTTCTTCAGCATTAGTGGTTGGGGCATAGACTTGGATTACTGTGATATTGAATGGTTTGCCTTGAAAACAAACAGAGATCATTCTGTCATTTTTGAGATTGCATCCAAGCACTGTATTTCTGACTTTTTTGTTGACTATGAGGGCTACTCCATTTCTTCTAAGTGATTCTTGCCCACAGTAGTAGATATAATGGTCATCTGAATTAAATTCACCCATTCCATTCCATTTTAGCTCACTGATTCCTAAAATATTGATATTCACTCTTGCCATCTCCTGTTTGATCACTTCCAATTTACCTTGATTCATGGACCTAACATTCCAGGTTTCTATGCAGTATTGCTTTTTACAGCATCAGACTTTACTTCTATCACCAGCCACATCCACAGCTGGGCATTGTTTTCGCTTTGGCTCAGCCTCTTCATTCTTCTCTGAGCTACTTCTCCAGTTTTCTCCAGTAGTGTATCAGGCACCTACCCATCTGGGGAATTCATCTTTCAGTGTCATATCTTTTTGTCTTTTCATACTGTTCATGGGTAGCTAAACTTGGCTGTAAATGACAGGAAAGAAAAACTACTTCTGGGGAAGTAAAGGATACATACTTTTTGAAGATGGGAGAGACCTGGGAATGTTTTATTGTTGATGAGAAGGAGTGAAGGAGAGAAAATGGAAGTCACGGAACTGTTTTTGTTCAGTCGTTATGTTGTGTCTGACTCTTTGCGACCTCATGGATGGTAGCATATTGGGCTCCTCTGTCCTCCACTGTCTCCTGGAGTTTGCTCAAATTCATGTCCACTGAGTCAGTGATGCTATCTAACCATCTCATCCTCTCAAATAAGCCCCAAATTTCTTACTTTTCTTACTAGAAACTCAGCCTGATTTAAATTTATTTGAGGAAGATAAATCTTGAAAATATATCCAAGTTAGTCTCCAGGCCATACATGCAAATAAAGTTGGATTAATACTCAGTGCAGACATGAAAAGATGCTCAACATTGCTAAATATTAGGGGAAATGCAAATTAAAATTATAATTAGGTTTTTCCCCTCACACCAGTCAGAATGGCCATCATTTAAAGCTCTTCAAATAAGAGATGCTAGAGCTTATGTGGAGAAAAGAGACCTCTCCTATAGTATTGGTGGAGATTAAGTTGGTGCAGCCAGCATGGAAAACAGTATGGGGTTTCCTCAGAAAACTAAAAATGCCAATCTCACTTCTGGGCATATATCCAGACAAAACTATTGGGCTGATCACAAAGTTCATTTTTCACTAAGACTAATCTTATGGAAAAACCTGAACAAACTTTTTGGCTGATGTTGGGAAAGATTGAAGGCAGGAGGAGGAGGGGACAACCAAGGATGAAATGGCTGGATGGCATCACCAACTCAATGGACATGAGTTTGAGCAAGCTCAGGAGTTGGTGATGGACAGGGAAACCTGGTGTGCTGCAGTCCATGGGGTGTCAAAGAGTGGGACACAACTGAGCGAGTGAATTGAACTGAATATAATCCCAAAAGATTCATGCACCCCTAGGTTTATAACTGTGAGGTAGAAATTACTAGGCAGTTAGTGTAGAACTCTGAGTCTTGTTTTCAGTAAGCATCCTGCTCCATTGTCCTGAATTCCTAGAAAGTGTCTTTCAGTTCAGTTCAGTCCAGTCGCTCAGTCGTGTCTGACTCTTTGTGACCCCATGAATCGCAGCATGCCAGGCCTCCCTGTCCATCACCAACTCCCGGAGTTCACTCAGACTCACGTCCATCGAGTCAGTGATGCCATCCAGCCATCTCATCCTCTGTCGTCCCCTTCTCCTCCTGCCCCTAATCCCTCCCAGCATCAGAGTCTTTTCCAATGAGTCAACTCTGCATGAGATGGCCAAAGTACTGGAGTTTCAGCTTTAGCATCATTCCTTCCAAAGAAATCCCAGGGCTGATCTCCTTTATGATGGACTGGTTGGATCTCCTTGCAGTCCAAGGGACTCTCAAGAGTCTTCTCCAACACCACAGTTCAAAAGCATCAATTCTTCAGCACTCAGCTTTCTTCACAGTCCAACTCTCATATCCATACATGACCACTGGAAAAACCATAGCCTTGACTAGACAGACCTTTGTTGGCAAAGTAATGTCTCTGCTTTTCAATATGGTATCTAGGAAAGTGTCTTTAGTCTGATAAATTATCAGCACTCAGATCCAGGGAAGGGCAGTAATTAAATTCTGTTCCACATGCTTGAGGGAAAAACAACTTGTGATCATTAACCTTAAGCCCATACATCAGGTTCATGGCAAAATGGCCAGAGGTCATGAAAAAGGGTGGTGACTTAATTCAAGGATCAAGAGAAAATGTTAAGTATCTTGACCTTTAAAAAATTGATTGGTTATGAATAATGCGATTTAAGGAAGGATATAAAAACTGCTGTAAGTCCCACCATGGGGGGACCCTTTACCCCCTCTCGGTGTCTATGCTGAGAGTTTTGTACTTTCCTCCTCTTTAATAAATCCTATTCACTTGCTACTGTGAGTGTTTGCATGTTCATGGATTCCATTCTTCAGCGCCTCAGACAAGATCTCGGATTCCCGTCTCAATAGCATTATTCACAATAGCTAAGACAGCCTAAATATCCATCAACGGAGGAGTGGGTAAAGAAGATGTGGCATGTACATACAATGGAATGTTACTCAGCCATAAAAAAAAAATAAATAATGCCATTTGCAGCAACGAGGATGGACCTAAAGATTATCGCACTAAGTGAACCAAGTCAGAGGAAGACAAATATTGTATATCACTCATATGTGGAATACAATTTTTAAATTATGCAAATGAACTTATTTACAAAAATAGAAACAGACTTACACATGCAGAAAACAAACTTATGGACACATGGTGGGAAGGGATGAATCAGGAGCTTGGGATAAATGTGCACACACTGCTGTACAGAAGATAGAAAACTAACGAGGACCTACAGTATAGCAGGGAATCCTACTCAGTATTCTGTGGTAGCCTATATGGGGAAAGAATACAAAAAAGAATGAATGTATGTTTATGTATGACTGAATCACTTTGCCGTACACCTGAAACTAACATATTGTTAAAAATTGTTCATCTGAAGCATATAACATTCTACATCAACTATACCTCAATTTTTTAAAAAATTTAACAAATAAGTAAAAAGAAAGAAAAACTATGCCACTCCCTTGGTTTCTCTTTTTTCTCTGGTTAGCCCTTCTGGGACGCATTTGCAGATTTTCTTTTCCTTTCTGATTTTACATGCCTGTTCCTCAGTTTTCTGTCATTCTCATTCTATAAGCCTTCCCTCTTAGGGACCTCATACACATGCATGGATTCATTTAGTAAAATATAAGGCGGATGACTATGAAATCTATTTTTCCAATTCAGACTTCTATATACAGCCATTACCTGCTCTAACAGGTCTCAACATAAACTCATGTTTTCCACCTTTTTCTTTATTCCTTTTCTATTTTATGTCTTGGTTATGGGCTCACCATAAAGTCATTCCTCAAGGTGGAAACTTAGGAGTCATCCTTACTGACAGAAATAAACAGTCTATAATTGGAATAGAAAATAGTTTTATTTGAGCCAAACTGAGAACTGGAGATGGAACAACAGACTGGTTCCAAATAGAAAAATGAGTACATCAAGGCTGTATACGATCACCCTGCTTATTTAACTTATATGCAAAGTACATCGTGAGAAACACTGGGCTGGAGGAAGCACAAGCCGGAATCAAGATTTCCAGGAGAAATATCAATAACCTCAGATATGCAGATGACACCACCCTTATGGCAGAAAGTGAAGAAGAACTAAAGAGCCTCTTGATGAAAGTGAAAGAGCAGAGTGAAAAAGTTGGCTTAAAGCTCAACATTCAGAAAACTAAGATCATGGCATCTGGTCCTATCACTTCATGGCAAATAGATGGGGAAACAGTGGCTGACTTTATTTTTGGGGGCTCCAAAATCACTGCAGATGGTGATTTCAGCCATGAAATTAAAAGATGCTTACTCCTTGGAAAGAAAGTTATGACCAACCTAGATGGCATATTCAAAAGCAGAGACATTACTTTACCAACAAAGGTCCATCTAGTCAAGGCTATGGTTTTTCCAGTGGTCATGTATGGATGTGAGAGTTGGACTGTGAAGAAAGCTGAGCGCCAAAGAATTGATGCTTTTGAACTGTGGTGTTGGATAAGACTCTTGAGAGTCCCTTGGACTGCAAGGAGATCAAACCAGTCCATCCTAAAGGAAATCAGTCCTGGGTGTTCATTGGAAAGACTGATGTTGAAGCTGAAACTCCAATACCTTGGCCACCTGATGTGAAGGGCTGACTCATTTGAAGAGACCCTGATGCTATGAAAGATTGCGGGCAGGAGGAGAAGGGGAAAACAGAGGATGAGATGGTTGGATGGCATCACCGACTCAATGGACATGGGTTTGGGTAGACTCCAGGAATTGGTGATGGACAGGGAGACCTGGTGTGCTGCGGTTCATGGGATCACAAAGAGTCGGACACGACTGAGCGACTGAACTGAACTGACTGAGGACTATAGCCTGGAAGATGCAGATTCAAGAAGTACTTGAACTGTGCTCTGCTGGATGACAAGATAGGGGAGGCTTATAGAGGCAAAACCCACAAAATTATATAAGTTTGTCAAGAATTATAATTGGAACTGACAAGAAATATGGGTGCTTGTCAAGCAAGGATTGGTTGGGTCTGAAATGGTTGCCTGGTTACAGAGAAGAAGTTGAGACCAGAAGGCTCCAGCTGGCAGCTGCTGGCAGATAATTGTTTTGAGAATGGTCTGATGGTGTCTTCAAGTTAAGAAAATTCAAGTTCCCAGTAATGCTGGAACATGTCTGAAACCACATCCACAGGGACTAACCAGTTCCATTTTCAATGCTTGAAGTATAGCTATTCCATATTGAGTTTTAAATGCATTCTTTCCTTTAATGGTTAAAGCAGATGTACAATGCATGTTTAATAGGCCACAAAACAAGCTGTTCTGGTTAGCATAAATTTAAATCATGTGTAAGCTAGAATGACTTCCTCATTCCTCAATATGTGAACATTTCTTCCATCATCCTCAACTACAACCTCTTCTACAACTAATTAGCAAAAGATAGATGCTACTCCATGATATTCACTAGCTCCTTCCCTTATCCATGACTCCAGTTCTGCCTTTAAAGGCCAACCCTTTCATCCAAGCCTTATTGTAACTGTATTTTTTTGAACTCTTTATTTTATATTGGAACAAAGCTGACTCACAATGTTGTGATAGCTACAGGCTCTGGTTTCTCTTCAGATCCTCTAAATCTTTCAGCTGTTTAACAATGTTGTGCTAGTTTCAGGTGTACAGCAAAGTGACTCAGTTATACATATACACGTATCCATTCTTTTTCAAATTGTATTCCCGTTTAGGTTGTTACATACGGAGAGCAGTATGGAGGTCCCCTAAGAACCTACAAATAGAGCTACCATATGATCCTGCAATCCCACTCCTGGGCATATATCTGAAGAAGAACGTGATCCAAAAGGATGCATGCAATCATACTTTAAGAAACCTTTCCTTCTCCCACTGTTCTCTCTAACTCATTCTCCACCCTGCTGCCAGAATGTTTCTACATGGAAAGTTGGAGCAAGTTATTTCTCCTTTTGAAGAACGCCTTTTGGATAATCTCCATAGCCTTCAGTCTAAAAATCAAACCTCTCAACTTAATAAAGGGCTAAAAAGAGAGAGAGAGAGAAGGGCTGCAGTTTCAGGTGTGTGTGAGATTTTGGTGGTGAGAAACTGCAGTCTGATCTGTTGGCTGCTTGAATTTTCGAAGAAGGTAGGAGTTGGGTGGGACATCTGTTGGAAGTGGGAAGCAGGGGGGCAGAGATGTGCAGTGAGGGCAGAAGGTTTAAATTTCAGCCCAGCTGAGGTTAGACAAAGAAGTTTCGATCTCTGGGGCTGTGTGATCCTTCAGAATAGCAGACTTGGGTGCACCCCCTGAGCCAAAAGAGAGGTAGCCAATGCAAGAAAAAACTGACCCTCCTCTGTCCCCTTGAAAAGCAGGAAATAAGTCTCCCATGTGAAAAATAGAAGTAGGACACCTTTATCAGGAGAGATGGGGAATTCAGAAGACAGGGAATCCAACCTTGTTATTTCTTTAATTTACTACCCAAGCCCAAATTCTGTTTAGATTAGTCACTAACTAAGCACCTAAAACCAAGTTTCTTTGTCCTGTTATTCCTCAGAGATTTATTTCTTTATTGAAAAAGTACAGAAGCTGCCTGCTTTGGCCACTTCTTAGAGTACATTTCTATGAGAACTCCGTGTGCATGAATTTATGTTTGTTTCTCTTCTCCTGTTAACCTGTCTGTGTCTATTTCATTAGTAATCCACCTGCAAGAACTCAAGAGGAGGATGTTTCCTCCTCCCTGACAGTTGGTAAGCCAGCCAGGAGACTGGCCAGACTGCCACCCTAAGACTGCTACAGCTGAGAAATCCTGGGACACATAACAAAGACCAGCTTGTGGCTCAGAGGCTAAAGAATCTGCCCGAAAGGCAGGAGACCTGGGTTCAATTCCTGCGTTGGGAAGATATCCTGGGGGAGGAAATGGCAACCCGCTCCAGTATTCTTGCCTGGAGAATTCCATGGACAGAGGAGCCTGGCTACAGTCTATGGGATCACAAAGAGTCAGACATACTGAGCAACTAACACACACGCACCCAGGTCTCTGCCTACAAGGTCTGGTTGAGGGGAAAGTCGTGGGAGTTCCCTTTCTCTCTTCTGTTTAGATTTGCAGGAGGTTTTGGAGCCAGTTCCTTATGACATAGAGCCTCCACCATTTGGTAAATGAGTATTCTTGCTTTATATTGATTCCTTCCTCCCAGATGGTCACTGTTTTCCCTTGTCTCTCTCTGTTGTGTCATTTGTCAGAAGGAAGAAGAAATACCGGCCAGAACATATGCATAGGACCCGTAAGTCTGCTGTTTAAGCAATACTAGAGGTCTTTCCCCCAGAATTACTTGGTCTGAGGTGGAATTATACACTCAGAAGAATGGAGAGCATCCAAAGTGTTTGTTAAATGTTTTATACAAACTTTTCAAGGGCACACAGCACTGCAGCTGAAAGCCTTAGGACACAGGGATCTCCTCATGTCTGCTTTAGTGGGAAATGTTTTCCCTATTATTAAAAGCAAATTAAAAATAGTGTGGTCAGGGACCTCCCTGGTGGTCCTTTGGCTAAGACGCCACCTTCTTACTGCAGGGGGCCCAGGTTCCATTCCTGGTCAGGGAATGAGAACTCTGCAACTAAGGGTTCACGTGCCACCACTAAAGATCTCACAAGCCTCCAAGGAAGATAGCAGATCCTGCATGCCACAGCCAAACAAATAAATAAATAAAATGTATTAAAAAAAAAAACACATGGCACTAAAAAAAGATGGTGTGATTGGTTTGTCTGGGCAACCACTAAGCTAATAATGGAAGCTGCAGCCAATTCTTTGAAAATAGTCTGCAGGAATAAATGCTGCAGGGGGAAAAGAGTTATTAATAAAAGAAACAGTTCTTGCTTTGCAACTGGAATCTTCAGAAAAACAAAAGCAAGACCCTAAGAGCAACTCCAAGACTACTCAGAGATCTTCCTATTTGCCTCCAGACAATTGCAGATATTGTAAGAAATCCAGACATTGGAAGAGAAATTGTCCTGCACTTAAGAGGAAGGAAGGTTTAAGACCCCTCTAGGCCCCAGTACTCCCACGTTCATTTTTCTCCTCCTGAGGGACAAAAATTCCCTCAAATGACAGTGTCAGCTGATCCTCAATTCAACCCCGAAAGCCTACCATTAAGCTTAGAATAGAGGCTCCTAATTGGATTTCTTAATTGACACTGGTGAGACTTTCTCCCATCCACTCAAAAGCCTTCTCTCTACCTGTCACTTCTGAATCTATTCAGCAGCTGGAGTCTGCGGGCATTGCCTCATCGCCCATGTCTCAGCCCACCCTAATATCTTCAGGGCCTCACCAGCAAGCCTTTTGCTACTTTTCTGGCAGCCTCCAGATAGACTGTGGCTACACCTCCAGCTGTTGGCTTACCTCCTTTTGACAGACCTTTTCATCATGCTGCCATGAAAGCAATAGAGTGGCTACAGGCATTACCGGACAGCCTTTTGCCTCTTGGATGAGTCTGTAGCTTATCTCTCATGCCAAAAAGACCCTGTAGTATTAGGTAAGGCCCCACGCTGACCTGCATGGGCACAGCTGCCACCTGGATTGACAAAGCTAGTACTCTAACCCTGCCAGGCTCCTCTGTCCATGGGAGTCTCCAGGCAAGAATAGTGGAGTGGCTTGCCATGCCCTCCTCCAAGAGATCTTCCCAACCCAGGGAAGATCAGACACAGACACACAGGTTCAATGCGTCTCTTACATCTCTTATGTTGGCAGGCAGGTTCTTTACGACTAGCGCCCCCTGGGAAGCCCCAGTACTCTAAGAAGAGGCTCCCAAATGCAGGTTTCTGTTGCCCACTCTGTGTCCTCTACCTTACAGATCATAATGCGCAGCATCTCCCTACAGAGGGAACAAACCACCCATGAGCAGGCTCTTTTAACTCCCCCTTCCTTCATCTTCCATCTTCGTAATACTCTAAATTCAGCTATTTCATGCCCCTCCCTGGTGACGGAGAGCCCAGTTCATTTCACATGATTGCCTTGCAGCCACGAAACAGTCTCAAAGCCACAAGAAGACCTCTCAGACATCCCTCCAGACAACCCAGACTTCTCTTTTGTGATGCCTCGTACAAGTGAAATTTTCACAGAAACATAATAGCTAGTTATGCCATAGTCTCTCCACAAGAAACACTTGAAGCCACTGTAAAGCCAGTCCAGGCTGCTGAACTCATAGCCTTTACTAGAGTGTGCACATTAGCGAAAGGGAAAACCATCACTTTCATCAGAGTCTGTCCTGCTGTTGGCTCAACTTGGAAATCCCCCGGATTCTTAATCTGTGCAGGCACTCCTACTGCTAAAGGGCATGTAATTGCTGCCCTATGACAAACCACCCACTTCCCTTCTAAAACTGCTACCAGTCACTGTTCAGCCCATACTAAGAAAACAGATTCTACATCTTTAGGGAACAGTTGAAGAAGGAAATGACAACCCACTCCAGTGTTCTTGCCTGGAGAATCCCAGGGATGGGGGAGCCTGGTGGGCTGCTGTCTATGGGGTCGCACAGAGTCGGACACGACTGAAGCGACTTAGCAGCAGCAGCAGCAGAGTCCACCTGCAATGCGGGAGACCACCTGCAATGCAGGAGACCTGGGTTTGATCCCTGGGTCGGGATGGTCCCCTGAAGAAATATGGCAACCCACTCCAGTATTCTTGCCTGGGAAATTCCATGGACAGAGGAGCCTCATGGGCTACAGTCCACGGGGTCTCAAGACTCAGACATGACTTAGCGACTAAACTAGCACAGAGTTGACAGAGTAAAATGGACTTCCTTATCCTTTATCCACCCAATTTTTAAGCCTACCTTTATCCTTGACTGATATTATTATCAGTCAAATGTTCCACAGTCTGGAAAAAAAAAAAAAAAAGAAACAAAATGGTGCTAAATGGTTATCTGCTGGATTAGACACTAGGCCAAACAGACTTCCTTAGCTCATTTCCTTTTGACTTTGTGATTTGCATTTCTGTAATTAAAACCAAAGTTTCAGTGCCCTGATCTTGGTTTCTAAATACTATAACCCACTAAAAGAAGCCTGGGTCCCTTGGAGAGATGGCTAATTTCAGGGCTGGGGCAGGAAAAGTATAAGATGAGCCTAGAACATCTTATCCCTGAAAGTAAAGAAATGATTAAAAAAAAAAAAAGAGGTAGAAAAAAGGTAGATTGTATCAAAAGAAACAGGAGCCAGCTTGAAATGGCTCTCACTGGTCAAAACTGGGACAATCTGAGCACTAATCATGAAGAGGGTGAAGGGATTTCCCAGGTGGTCCAGTGGTTAACCGTCTGTCTTCCAATGCAGGGTATGTGGGTTCGATCCCTGGTCAAGGGAACTAGATCCCACATGCTGCAACAAAAGAGCCCATGTGCCACAACTAAGACCCGATGCAGCCAAAAAAAAGAAAAACAAAAAGTTTTCTTCGTGTAAAAAATAAATAAATAAATAGGGTGAATAGCTGGAGTACAGGGGATTTTTGGAGCAGTAAAACTATTCTGTATATTACTGCAGTAGTGGATAAATGACATTAACCATTTGGCAAAGCCCATACAACTATACAATACAGAGAGAGAATCCAAATATAAATGATGCACTTTATTTTTTTTTTAATTTTATTTTTAAACTTTACAATATTGTATTGGTTCTGCCATATATCGAAATGAATCCGCCACAGGCATACATGTGTTCTCCATCCTGAACCCTCCTCCTTCCTCCCTCCCCATACCATCCCCCTGGGTCGTCCCAGTGCACCAGCCCCAAGCATCCAGTATCGTGCATCAAACCTGGACTGGCGACTCGTTTCATATATGATATTATACATGTTTCAATGTCATTCTCCCAAATCATCTCACCCTCTCCCTCTCCCACAGAGTCCAAAAGACTGTTCTATACATCTGTGTCTCTTTTGCTGTCTCGTATACAGGGTTATCGTTACCATCTTTCTAAATTCCATATATGTGTGTTAGTATACTGTATTGGTGTTTTTCTTTCTGGCTTACTTCACTCTGTATAATAGGCTCCAGTTTCATCCACCTCATTAGAACTGATTCAAATGTATTCTTTTTAATGGCTGAGTAATACTCCATTGTGTATATGTACCACAGCTTTCTTATCCATTCATCTGCTGATGGACATCTAGGTTGCTTCCATGTCCTGGCTATTATAAACAGTGCTGTGATGAACATTGGGGTACACGTGTCTCTTTCCTTTCTGGTTTCCTCAGTGTGTATGCCCAGCAGTGGGATTGCTGGATCATAAGGCAGTTCTATTTCCAGTTTTTTAAGGAATCTCCACACTGTTCTCCATAGTGGCTGTATTAGTTTGCATTCCCACCAACAGTGTAGGAGGGTTCTCTTTTCTCCACATCCTCTCCAGCATTTATTACCTGTAGACTTTGGATCGCAGCCATTCTGACTGGTGTGAAATGGTACCTCATAGTGGTTTTGATTTGCATTTCTCTGATAATGAGTGATGTTGAGCATCTTTTCATGTGTTTGTTAGCCATCTGTATGTCTTCTTTGGAGAAATGTCTGTTTAGTTCTTTGGCCCATTTTTTGATTGGGTCATTTATTTTTCTGGAGTTGAGCTGTAGGAGTTGCTTGTATATTTTTGAGATTAGTTGTTTGTCAGTTGCTTCATTTGCTATTATGTTCTCCCATTCTGAAGGCTGTCTTTTCACCTTGCTTATAGTTTCCTTTGTTGTGCAGAAGCTTTTAAGTTTAATTAGGTCCCATTTGTTTATTTTTGCTTTTATTTCCAATATTCTGGGAGGTGGGTCATAGAGGATCCTGCTGTGATGTATGTCAGAGAGTGTTTTGCCTATGTTCTCCTCTAGGAGTTTTATAGTTTCCGGTCTTACGTTTAGATCTTTAATCCATTTTGAGTTTATTTTTGTGTATGGTGTTAGAAAGTGGTCTAGTTTCATTCTTTTACAAGTGGTTGACCAGTTTTCAAATGATGCACTATAGTTAATAATAATGTGTCAATGGCTTCCCACGTGGCTCAGATGGTAAAGAATCTCCCTGCAATGCTGGAGACCTGGGTTTGATCCCTGGGTCAGGAAGATGCCCTGGAGTAGGGAATGGCAACCCACTCCAGTATTCTTGCTTGGAGAATCCCATGGATAGAGAAGCCTGGTGGGCTACAGTCCATGGGGTTGCAAAGAGTCAGACACGACTGAGCAACTAACAGTTTACTTTATCTTGTAGAATCAATATTTGTAACAAGTGTACCATACAAGATATTAGCAACAAGGGAAACTGAGGTGGGACGGAAGGGGATGGAAGGGAACTGCCAGTACTTTCTGCTCAATTTTTCCAAAAATCTAAAACTGCTCCAAAAAGTGAAGTCTAATTAATTTTTAAAGTTTTTAAATAAATAAGGATAGTAATAAACTATAAACATTAAATAAAATAAGAATCTATAAATCCATGTTGTTGCTGTTGTTGTTGTTCAAGTCATGTCTGACTCTTCACTACCCCATGGATGGCAGCACACCAAGCCTCCCTGTCCACTATCTCCCAGAGTCAGCTCAAGTTCATGTCCATTGAGTCAATGATGCTATCTAACCATATTGTCCTCTGCCACTCTCTTCTTTTGCCTTCATTCTTCCCCAGCATCAGAATCTTTTCCATAAGTCAGCTCTTTGCACCAGGTGGCCAAATTATTGGAGCTTCAGCATCGGTCCTTCCAATGAATATTCAGGGTTGATTTCCTTTAGGGTTGCCTGGTATGATCTTCCTGCAGTCCAAGGGACTCTCAAGAGTATTCTCCAGCACCACAGTTTGAAAGCATCAATTCTTTGGCACTTAGCCTTCTTTAAGGGCCAACTCTCCCATCCATACATGACTACTGGAAAAACCATAGCTTTGACTATCCAGACCTTTGTTGGGAAAGTGATATCTTTGTTTTTTATGCACTATCTAGGCTTGTCATAGCTTTCCTCCCAAGAAGCAAGTGTTTTCTAATTTCATGGCTGCAGTCACCATCCACAGTGATTTTGGAGCCCAAGAAAAGACAAGCTGTCACTGCTTCTACTTTTCCCCGATCTATTTGCCATGAAGTGATAGGACCAGACACCATGATGTTAGTTTTCTGAATGTTGAGTTTTAACCAGCTTTGCCACTCTACTCTTTCACCTTCATCAAGAGACTCTTTAGTTCCTTTTCACTTTCTACTGTTAGAAAGTGAAGTATTATCTACTTGAATGAGATGGTTGGATGACATCACCAACTCAATGGACATGAGTTTGAGCAAACTCTGGGAGATGGTTAAGGACAGGGAAGCCTGGTGTGCTGTAGTCCATGGGGTCGAAAAGAGTCAGACATGACTTAGCAACTGAACAACAACAATCAGTATATCTGAGGTTGTTGGTATTTCTCCAGGCGATCTTGATTCCAGCTTGTGAGTCATCCAGCCTGGCATTTCTCATGATATACTCTGCATATAAGTTAAATAGGGTGACAATGTACAACCTTGCTGTACTCTTTTCCCAGTGGATCCATACTGATAATAAATGGAAAGAAGAGAAATCTCTCTCCGACAATGTGTCAACCAGTACTTGCATTTGGAGAGACAGTTGAAAACGACCATTTCCCAGCCATCAGAGTAGACTGGCTCAGGCAGAGATCATCAAAGGATGTTCTTTCTAGATGTAAAAATTTGCTAAGAGCTGAGTATTTGCAGGATCTCAGGGCATCTCTCCACAGATTATTGTGAGGAGGCAATAGGACATTGGATAGCACCTTGACCATCTGCTCAAAATTAGCATCACCAAACAGGCACTAAGGAACACAGTGTGGCTTCAGGTGAAATATCAGACGACACAACACAATTTATGCAGTATTCCATTCAGGAATGCGTTGTTATTACTGTTTAGTTGCTAAGTCATATCCGACTCATAACCCACCAGGCTCCTCTGGAGTGGGTTGCCATATACTTCTCCAGGAGACCTTCCCAAACTAGTGACTAAACAATAGATAAAATAATTAGTTGTATTTAAAAAAGTAAAGTAGGCGTTGTGAAAGACCAAGACCAGGTAACTGCTCCAGATTAAAGAAAGCTAAAGAAGTTCAAGGAAAAAGAAGTTTGTATGCATACTTGTGTGTGTAGCCAGAGATTACAAATATGGCAAAATATCAATTTGGTGAATCTGAGTAAAGGATGTACAGGAGTTCTTTTATTATTTTTGCAACTTTTCTCCAAGCTTGAAATTATTTCAAAAGTTAAAAAGACCATGCATGCATGCTAAGTCACTTCAATTGTGTCCAACTCTTTGCAACTCTATGGACTGTAACCCACCAGGCTCCTCTGTCCATGGGATTCTCCAGCCAAGAATACTGAAGTGGGTTGCCATGCCCTTCTCCAGAGGATCTTCCCAACTCAGGGATTGAACTGGAGTCTCTTAAGTCTCCTGCATTGGCAGACACATTCTTTACCATTAGAGCCACCTGGGAAGCTCCAAAATACTACGCTTTATAGAAAAACTGCAAGTGTCACTGATGCCAAATCTCAGCCTCTGTATACACTGGCACTGGATTACATTCTGGAGACAGAGTTTGCAATGAAATAGAAAGAAAGGGCTTTATTGCTTTGCAGGGCAAAGGGGGCCACAAAGACCTAAAGCCCTCAGACTCTGTGCCCCTCCCTGGTGGAGGGAGATGGTGAGGAGTCTTATGGTGTTCTAGGAGTGGGGTGTGATTGTGGACAATCTTCTGACTGGTTGGTGGTGAGGAAATCGGGGGTCAGCATCATCAACATTCAGTTCCAAAAGGTCTGTAATCTGTGTGCTTGTGGGCAGTTTACGGTTAACTTCTTCCACCCAGTGGGGCTTTCAGTATCTGCAAAACAGCTCCAAGGACATGGCTCAGAATATTATCTATAGTCTCTGAGGAAGAACTAAAGGTCTTTGACTTTAATGGCTAAAGTATTAATACTACTATTTTGTTTTGCTTGACTGTTTTCCTTTCTTTCTGCATTTTCTCACTTCTCTGGCCAATTTTATTCTTTGACCAAAGTTCTTCTACAGACAAAGGGGAAGGTGGAGAATACAGACGTGGGGGCTCTATTCTGGGAAGGCCTCACAGGGTCCTGCTCAGTTATCTAACCTCAGATGGATTGTTTTGACTTGAATAAAAGGGGTAAGAGAGGTTCTAGGCTAAGGTTACAGAGCTAGCACCACACAGGAAATTAGTTAATGCTTCACCCAGAGACAAACTTTTACAGCAAGTAAGGAGAAAATGAAGTGCACAAAGTAATACAGGGTGTCATGCCTGTGGTCATGTTTTTTAATTCAATTTTATTAAAATACAATTCAAACTTTACAGTTATTGTATTAAGATGGGAAAGACCATGAAAGTCTTCTGTGCCATGCAAGTACTGTCAACTTAAAGGTGAATTGTAGTTTTATAAAATATGATTGACCTTTCTTTAACAAGTGGAAAACATTAGCATGTCATGTGGCAATACTGAAAAACAAAGCATTAAATCCCCTAAAATTGTTTTTATTGTATAAAAATGAAAATCAAAAGAAACTCTATAGGTATTCACTAAATATAATTCTTGCATTTAAAAATGTATTTGGAAATATTTCCATTTGAATGTGATTCTCATTGCCAAATGTTATGTGCATCTAAAAAACCTCTATCAGTTCAGTCACTCAGTTTTGTCCAACTTTGCGACCCCATGGACTGCAGCACACCAGCCTTCCCTGTCCATCAGCAACTCCCGAAGCTCGCTCAAACTCATGTCCATAGAGTCGGTGATGCCATCCAACCATCTCATCCTCTGTGGTCCCCTTCTCCTCCCACCTTCAGTCTTTCCCAGCAACAGGCTCTCTTCCAAGGAGTCAGTTCTTCACATCAGGTGGCCAAAGTATCGGAGTTTCAGCTTCAGCATCAGTCCTTCCAATGAATATTCAGGACTGATCTCCTTGCAGTCCAAGGGACTCTCAAGAGTCTTCCCCAATATCACAGTTCAAAAGCATCAATTCTTCAGTGCTTAGCTTTCTTTATAGCTTTATAAAAACCTCTAGCTGCCCACAAAAGTGGAGGGAAGTTTTTCAACATATTTTAAAAGACTTCAAATGAAATATTTCCGTTCATGAGATGTTTTGGGCCCACTGTTCTATTCCAACTAGTTTGTAAAAACAACTTTTGAACAGCAGGAAATAAAACTTTTAATGTAAACTGTAAGTCAAAGAGTCATTGTCATAGATTTCAATGAGAGTATGATTAATAAATGCAACCAAGAACTTCCTTCTTCCTTTTAGATCCACATGTTCTCACCGGGTATTTTTCCATCTACGACCTCACTGAAGCAAACACTGGCATACTTGGAATCAAACCTAAAAATTTATGAATCACAGAGATACGAAGTTTTTAAAAAATAGGCCTAACAACTAGACAGATTCACTAAAAATCACTGTGCACTTGGAATGAGTGAATTTCATGGTATTTAAATTATGTGTTAGGACTTCCCAGGCAAGCACACTGGAGTGGCAGCCCCCACGGCTTGAACCCAGGTCTCCTGCATTGCTGGTGGTCTCCTAACTCTGAGTCACTAGGGAAGCCCCTCTAAATTATACCTGTTGTTTACAAGGCCACACTCAAGAGCAAAGTTCTTTACAAAAACTCATTTTACCTTACAGTTGATAATTAAATTGATTGTTAGAATTAACAGCTACATCTTTGACTGCTTATTTCATCACTCATCCTTTATATTTTCCCTTTTATTTTTATAATGTGCATAATCTATTATTAAGGTACTTAATCGTGGATTAAAAGTTTGGTGCTGCAGTCCATGGGATCGCAACAAGCGGGACACGACTTATGGACTGAACTACGAGGGCAGACGACCAAAAGAGCTTACAGACCTCTGTTCCAGACAGCATCCCAAGGCCATCCTCTGGATCCTCGCCAGTAGGTAACCACGTTCGCACCCAGGTCGTCCCCCCAAAAACGAGCTCTTTACATCAGTTCAGTCGCTCAGTCGTGTCCGACTCTGTGACCCCATGGACTGCAGCACGCCAGGCCTCCCTGTGCATCACCAAATCCCAGAGTTTACTCAAACTCATGTCCATCCAGTCGGTGATGCCATCCAACCATCTCATCCTCTGTCATCCCCTTCTCCTCCCGCCTTCAATCTTTCCCAGCATCAGGGTCTTTGCAAATGAGTCAGCTCTCTACGTGCCTAGTCTTAATTCTGGACACACCTACCCAGATGGCAAACGACTCCAGTAATTCTTGCTTGGGAAATCCCATGGACATAGGAAGAAGCCTGGTGGGCTACAGACCATGGGGTCGCTGAAGAGTTGGACACGACTTAGCAACTAAATATCAACAAGCCTTGGCTCACAGAAAGAGAAAGTGAAGTCGCTCAGTCGTGTCCGACTCTTTGCGGCCCCATGGACTGTACCATTCTACCAGGCTCCTCCATCCACGGAATTTTCCAAAGCAAGAGCACGGGAGTGGGAAGCCGTTCCCTTTTCCAGAGGATCTTCCCGACCTGGAGATCGAACCCCGGTCTCCCGCATTGGAGGCAGACGCTTTCCCGTCTGCGCCACCAGGCAAGCTCTGCACAAAGGAAATGGCTTGACCCGCTCGGAGAGTCTTCATTCCTTCCCCACTTAGCCTCCCCGACACCGTTCCCCCAGGCTCCCCAGTCCGTGACGTGGCCTCCCAGCCCCCCGGCCCGCCCCCAGGGCCAAGAGCGCCCAGAGTGCCCTCCCACTGCCACTAACAGGAAGGGCGGACAGCGGGCCTCGAGGTTTGCGCAGGCGCCCTGGCGACCTCCGCGTTCCCGCCCGGGGTCAAGGCCTCCAGTGAGGCGCGGTCTTCCCGGAACCCGGTGTTGCAAGGCTTAGTAAGCAGTCAATGCCGAGAACCAGGGGGCGGGCGGCGGAGGCGGGGCCGCCCCTCCCCCCTCGACACCACCACCCCTTCCCCCGACACCACCCGCCTCCGACACCACCCCCTCCCACACCGCTGTCCCGCGCGCGTGCGCGGACCGGGACACACGAGGTGAAGGCACGGCGCGTGCGCAGGTCGGCTGAGGGAAGGGCCGACGCGGAGTGGGCGGGGCCGGAGCGGCTGGAGGGGACACGGCGAACTAGGGGCGCTGGCCTTGGCGGGACGGCCTGGGTGCCTCAGTCTCCGTCGCGCCGCCGCGCGGTGCCTGCCGCGGTAGTGGGTGGCCGAAAGATGTGACTGGAGGGCTACCGGCGGCCCGCGGACGATGCTCGCTCTCCTGGGCGCGACGACCCTGATGCTGGTCGCTGGGAGATGGGTGCTGCCCGCCGCCTCAGGTGAGAGAGAGAGGGATCCCGGCGCTGCCGCGTCAGCTGGACTGCGGTGGCGGCGCGGGAAACGTCGGCCCCGGGGACGGGGGTGGAGGGACAGACGCCCTCATTGGGAGACCTCTGGTTGTCCGCGGTCGCAGTGCCTCATTGAAACGGACTCAAATCAAACTTCAGTTTCAGTCGCTCATTCGTGTCCGACTCTCTGCGACCCCATGGACCGCAGCACGCCAGGCCTCCCTGTCCATCACCAACTCCCGGAGCTTACTCAAACTCTTGTCCATCGAGTCGGTGATGCCATCCAACCATCTGTCGTCCCCTTCTCCTCCAGCCCTCAATCTTTCCCAGCATCAGGGTCTTTTCCAAGGAGTCAGGTGGCCAAAGGATTGGAGTTTCAGCGTCGGTCCTTCCAAAGATGAAACAACAGAAAGTGATGTTCGAGATTCTTCCCCAGCCGCTTGCTCGGGGGCGCCCTCGCCTGTGCCTGCTGCCTGCCCCCACCTTCCACCCCCGCAGGGCTGGGTGTGCACTGCTTTGGTGACCAGTTTGTTTCCTTCCTAAAAGTCAGGCAACTCCACTGCACAGTTAAATAATAAACAAGGCTTAGAGCTGTGCTGCTGGTTTCCTCTATTCAGTAGAGAGTTCTTGATCCCACGGGTAAATGCCCAGTAAGGTGTGCAAGGATTTCTGTGCCCTCAGGATTCAATCAGTCTAATAATAATAGTAAGACCAAGTGAAGTCTCTCAGTCGTGTCCGACTCTTTGCGACCCCATGGACTGTAGCCCACCACGCTCCTCCATCCATGGGATTTTCCAGGCAAGAATACTGGAGTGGATTGTCATTTCCTGTTCCAGGGGACCTTCCCGACCCAGGGATCGAACCCAGGTCTTCTGCATTGTAGGCAGACGCTTTACCGTCTGAGCCACAAGGGAAGTCCTAACAACAAAATCCCCCAACCAGAGATGGAACCCTCCTCCCTTGCATTGCAAGGCAGACTCTTAACCACCGGACCACCAGGCAGGGCCAAATAGGAAGGCTGGGAGCCACCAAGCTAATTTGCCACCTTTCTTAATTTAGGGGGGATACATGGGGGAAATAGCTATTGGAAGATTGACGTGGTAGTAAGAAGATATACCAAAGACAAACAGGGCCTCGCAACAGAGCAGAAATCGGGGAGTTGGTGAGGCCACCTGCATGCTTGCTAAGTCACTTCAGTCCTGTTTGACTCTTTGCAACCCCGTGGACCGTAGCCCACCAGGCTCCTCTGTCTCTGGGTTTCTCCAGGCAAGAATACTGGAATGGGTTGCCATGCCCTCCTCCAGGGGATCTTCCCAACTCAGTACCTTTACCTACATTGGCAGGTAGGTTCTTTACCACTAGTGACACCTGGTAAGCCTAGTGGCTTAAATGCTTATTTGCTTTGAAAATCATACTCTGATTTTCTGGGGTACATGATATCCTATCTATCTCGTCCTAAAAATATGTTGTTTTTACCAACAAAATGGGTTTATTCCAGAATAGCAGAGGAATTGCAATTTAGGGCAACCAAGCTTATAGCAAGGGCTTCCCAGATAGCTCACTGGTAAAGAATCCACTTGCCAGTACAGGAGACATGAGTTTGATCCCTGGGTGGAGAAGATTCCCTGGAGAAGGAAATGGCAACCCTCTCCAGTGTTCTTGCCTGGGAAATGCCATGGACAGACGAGCCTGGTGGGCTACAGTCCATCTAATCGCCAAGAGTCAGACACAACTTAGTGACTACAACAACAAGCTACAGCAAAAACCATAGCCAAGTCCAACAAGGAAAGGAGAACATTACTTTATAGAGCAAAAGAAGGAAGTTGGTGGGGTTTTAAAAGAAATTCCGTTGATTGAAGGTGAGAGTTCGGGGTGGTGCTACTCTTCGCATTGTCTGTGTTGGTTGCTGGGAGAGGAGAATTTTTCCTTTTGGGGTCTGGAATTGCTGGTGAGTGAACATACATGAGGGCTCTGGCTTCTGGCCTCCTGACTTCATTTTAAATGAGGTTTCCTTTATTATGTTTCACACCTATTTTTCAGACTGTCCCACAAATATTGTATATAATATATGGGTACTAGGGTCCTGGTGTAACCCCTAATAATTGCTTTGGAGTCTTTTGTTCATGAAAATTTTGCATTAACTTATGTTTGCTTTCATATCAAAAGAATTTCCCCAGAATTTTCATGTAAAATTAACATTCCAGGAAGCTGTTCATTAAGATCATAATTGTAATCTGTATTAGAGGAGAGCTAAAATAAACTTCATACACAACTGGCATTTTTTGCTCTCTTAACTACGTACCAGACACTACTCTGAGTGTTTTAAAGGTACAAACTCATTTAGCTTTCAAAATAAAGCTGAGCACCGTTATCCTCATTTTACAGAGAAGCAGGCTGAGGCCATATAGCTAGCCTGTGCTTTAGGGAGAAATCAGACCCTGAAAATCTGGCCCCAAAGCCCTGGGGCTTACAGGCTAGCTGTTTTCTGAAGACCACACAATTTAGTTCTTGATTATCCACCTATATGTTAAGGACTTAGTTCTCTTTCAATTAACTAATCTAGTTTTTTTCACAAAGGAAGAGTAATGTTCAAAACTAAATGTAATGTTAACTCTGACCTGAGATCATAATAAACTCTGTGTTTCAAAGTAATCAAAATGTTTGTACTTTCAAACCTAGTAAATGCAGCTCTGAGATCCTAGTCTAAGAAAACTGTCCAAAATATAGTAGGAAATTTATATTTGTATAGATGTTATGTGTTTGGGTTTACGTCAGACTTGAAAATACAGTAAACTGTTTCTAGTCATCATTATGAATCTGAAGGGCTGGAAACAACCAATTGTATAAAAAGTATTGGATTACATACCCATTTAGGGCTTCCCTGGTAGCTCAGTACATAAAGAATCTGCCTGCAGTTCGGGAAACTCAGACTTGAGTTCGGTTCCTGGGTCAGAAAGATCCCCTGGAGCAGGGCATGGCAACCCCCTCCAGTATTCTTGCCTGGGAAATTCCATGGACAGAGGAGCCTAGCAGGCTGCATGGGGTCACAAAGAGTCAAACACAACTGAAGCAACTGAGCACGCACGCATGCAGCTACCCATTAATATATTTTACATGCTAAAGGTTGAGGTAAATTATTATTAAAGGGCTATTGCTAATACTTTACTGTCTGAGCCACCAGGGAAGTCCAACAGAACAAAATCTATGAACTCTAAAAGCTTATTTAATAACTATTTCCAAGTCCCTGTCCACACCTGATAGCTCAACTGGTAAAGAATCTGCCTGTAGTACAGGAGACCCCAGGTCGATTCCTGGGTTGGGAAGATCCTCTGGAGAAGGGAATGGCTACCCGCTCCAGTATTCTTCACTGGAGAATCCCATGGACATTTGTTGGTCTCATAAAAGCCAAGATGCCTGTAATTCCAGGGTCTCCTTCCATTAGAACAGAAGGATTTCATCCCAAAGGAAATGCCTGGCTGTACCCTGGGTATCAGATTTCCTTATCCTCTCTCAAGGCTGTAGACTAAAAATGCCATCAAACCTTTTATTAATGCCATAAACCCAGTCGCTCTCTTTTGGCTGCATAGAATCTAAAATTCCAACAGCTTGGCATGGGAATTAAGTTTAGAGTGGGATAAAGGGAAGTAATTCTATTTGGTAATGAAGTCTCAGAGAATACAAGTGTAAAATAGGTAATTGAGGGTGGGGAGACTCAATAAATACCTCCCCAAATTAAAAAAAATTCAGAAAATATTTTCTCAGGCATCTCCCTCTTTGACTCCGTACCATAATATCTCTAAATGGAAACCAGAGGCAGCAATCCATTTTTTTAAAGTTCTTTTTTTCAGTTCAGTTCAGTCGCTCAATCACATCCAACTCTTGGCAACCCCATGGACTGCAGCGCACCGGGCCTCCCTGTCTATCACCAACTCCCAGGTTTACTCAAACTCAAGCCCATTGAGTCGGTGATGCCATCCAACCATCTCATCCTCTATCGTCCCCTTCTCCTCCTGCCCTCAATCTTTCCCAGCATCTGGGTCTTTTCCAATGAGTCAGTTCTTCACATCAGGTGGCCAAAGTATTGGAGTTTCAGCTTCAATATCAGTCCTTCCAATGAACATTCAGGACTGATCTCCTTTAGGATGGACTGGTTGGATCTCCTTGCCGTCCAAGGGACTCTCAAGAGTCTTCTCCAACACCACAGTTCAAAAACATCAATTCTTCGGCGCTCAGCTTTCTTTATAGTCCAACTCTCACATCCATACATGACTGGAACAATGTATTTCTGTATGTATATATTTATTTTCATGTTTAACACCAGAAACATTTTATATTAGGGTGTAGCCGATTAACAATGTTGTGATAGTTTCAGGTGAACAGCGAAGGCATTCAGCCGTACATATTCCCGTTCTTCCCTGAACGCGCCCCCCACCCCCCCACATCCAGGCCACCACGTAACATTGAGCAGTGTTCCGTGTGCTATACAATAGATCTTTGTTGGTTATCCACCCCTATAGTAGAAAGTCTGTAAGGAGATAGCATCCTTGTCCTATGGCAGAACTACCGTAGGAAAAAGAATAAACTTAAAAACTGGTCTTTTAAAAATTGCAATTTATCGTAGTGAAAGATCAGTCTTCTCTGGTGAGGAAAAAGTTCTTCTGAACTCAGCATTAGTCTGAGGATGCTGAGAAATGCTGATTAAGTTTAAAGCTGTACAGACCCTGCCTTAAGGAACTTGTGTTGTGGTTGGAGGTTGTGTTTAACATAAGCAATTTTTAAAAAGATGTCTTCACCTTCACACATCAAGTTTTTAAGCCTACTAGATGTCAGTACTGTGCTGAGTACATCTGCTTCAGTGTAAAATTGAGTGGTGCAGATTCATGGTGCAGAGTGTGAAAAGAGAGCAAGGTTGCATTTGCTGCAATATTTGAGAAAGGTTTTCTCTTGGAGGGCAAGCTTGAGCTGGGTCTTGGAAGGTTTGAGTGGTCAGGAAGAGAAACGCTTTTTGGGTGGGGGGCCAAAAAGGAAGAATCAGAAGAGACAGAGAGAGCATCCAGCTGGTGGAAGATTTGTACTAGAAGTATAAATATAAATATGTACATATCACCAAATCACTTTGCTGTACACCTGAAACTAACACAATATGGTAAATCAACTATACTTCACATTTTTTAACAGTATAGGAAATGAAATAGGTCTCTAGATGGAAGTCTGTAAAATAAACAGAAGGGCTCAGACTTCATATGTTAAGCAGTCAAGACCTTTTCAGGGTGCTAAAGGACCTGGCTGACATGATGAACTTTCATATCTCTTATCAATTTTGTATGTGAATGTTTGGCTTCTATAAATAGTTGTCAGTTCTGAAACCACATCTGTTCAGTTCTGTGTCAGAGTATATCCCTGTCTGAACACAGTATATGAGAAAAACCAAGTTGAGGGTGTTAAACAGCCGAGCCCATGTCCTTTATGTCAGTATCACTTCTAAGACAAAAGAAAAATACTATTTTTATACACAGACTTTTCTTCCCAGTTAAAAGAGAAGTACCTTTTTACAGTTCATTTTTTCCACCTTTATGGAGCTATAATTGACATATAATATTTGCTTTTTATAGATTTTAAAAACCTCAACCATTTTCCAGTTCTCTTGAATGCAGAGATAGAGGTAATTAGCAGTCTTCCCATGCTGAGAACAAGCACTAGGTTTTTTTTTAGATTTTTTTATTTACTTAATTTTGTTATATTTAAATGTATTCACTGTCCAGTCAGTGATGTCAAGGAAAGAATGATTTTTAAAAATATCTATAGCATGTATATACATATAACTGTATGGTATGTCTGTCTAACTGTCTTCTGTCTTATTATCTTGACAGGGGAAGCAAATCTGAAGCCTGAAAATGTCGAGATCCACATCATTGATGACAATTTTTTCCTGAAGTGGAACAGCAGCAGTGAGTCTGTCAAGAATGTGACTTTTTCAGCAGATTATCAAATGTACGTTACTCTACACTCAGGGATCTGCTGAATAATTTTTATCACTTTAACACCATAAATTTTCAAATTTGGGAAACATTTGGTGTTTCCTCTTTTTTTAAAGAAAATATATGGCAGTTTTGCATACTAAGTATAACTTCTTTGCTACAGTTAGAGACTTAGTCTAAGAGTGAGAGTTCAGATTTCATCTTTGGGTTTTGAAGCAAAAGATTTGGGGGATTGTGCTAGCCATACGCTCTCTGTTCTGAACGCTCCAGCTTCTTAAAGCAGAAATTAGGGTCTGACCTAGAGCATACCCTGAGAATATGGGAGACTGTCCCTAAAAGCCTAGCCACTGTCTTGGAATCAGCCACCAGGTCTTCTGTGGTCAGGTTTTCCTCTTTCCTCCATCACGCACAGTCTTAGTTCTGGACACCCTGGCTGAGTATCAGTGTGCTGGGCCCTGAACTTCCTCAGTGTTTCTGGAGGTTCTGCCTCCTCCCTAGGGCTAACTTTCCACCTACTGATTGCCAAGAGGGTAGGCAGACTGGGAGTTGACAGCAGAAAGGATTTCCAAAGCAAAGAGGAAGTATAGCACTTTGTTTTGGGTCCTAAGACCCTGTCTGCTCACTGTGACCCCTGTCCCAAGCGTAGGCAGGAAGTCAGGCATGAAGAAACAGGGTGTGGGGTCTCTAGAACCAGGGTTCCGCCATTTCAACCACAGCCCTGCTGTTCTCTGCATGTGTGCGTGCCCAGTCCTATCCAACTCTTTGCAACTCCATGGCCTGTAACCTGCCAGGCTCCTCTCTCCATGGGATTTTTGTAGGCAAGAAGACTGGAGTGGGTTGCCATTTCCTTCTCCAGAGGATCTCCTTGACCCAGGAATTGAGCCCGCACCTCCTGTCTCCTGCATGGGCAGACAGATTCTTTACTGCTGAGCCACCTGGGAAGCCCCAGTTGTTCTCTAGTTGATTGTGAATAAGCTGTTAGTGTGTGTGTGGGTGTACAGCTGACCCTTGAGCAATGGCGGGAACAGGGGTGCCTAACCCACTGCTCCTACCCGCTGCCGCTGCTGGCTGCGGTCAGAAATCTGAGTATAACTTCACAGTAGACCCTTCGTATCTGCATCCGTGGATTCACCCACCCCCAGATCTTATAATACTGTAAAGTGTGTATTTACTGAAAGAAAGCTGCGTGTAAGTGGGCTCACATAGTTCAGACCCATGTTGTCAAGGGTATATATGTATACACACACTATATATTGTTTTCCTCACAATGGATCGTGTAAAATTTTTCATCTTTTTCTTTAAATTGAACTTTGAGTTTTGTTACCAATTTTGTTCTTTGCCTTAGTTCTTATTAAACAACTATTTTTTAGGCATAATAGAGATTATTTCATATTCCTTTATTTTAAATGACCGTTGTATTAAAAGAGCAGAGTCATAGACCGTGGTCTCGTGTTCATGTTCCTTCACACATTCTGTTGCTTTTACTAACTTCTCCAGTTCATGACAATCTCTTACTCTTTGTTCTAACTTTGGTCCAGGGCACTGTTTCAGTGTGTTCTTAGTCTGTCCTTTCTCTATTCTGTTCTGCTAGCTTTATAAGCACTTGCCTTGTAAGAATATGCCAGGTTACAAGTTTGGAGAGCCAGTTCAGCAGTTAGTATGGGATAGTATAGTATGGGCTTGAGCCAGGCTTGTTGTTGAGTCGCTCAGTCAAGTCCAACTTTTTGCAACCCCATGGACTGCAGCACACCAGGCTTCCCGGTCCTTCACTATCTCCCAGAGTTTGCTTAAACTCATGTCCATTGAGTCAGTGATGCCGTCCAACCATCTCATCCTCTGTCACCCACTTCTCCTCCTGCCCCAGTCTTTCCCAGAATCAGGGTCTTTTCCGATGAGTCGGTTCTGCTTGGGTTTTAGTCCATCCTCTGCTACTTACTCTATCAGTTTCCTTATCTGTGAAGTAAAGATAAAAAACTAATATGACCACATGTAATTTATCTTTCAAACCAAGATACTTCTGAGAGTGAACAGAAGCACTTGATTTTAGATAAGCTGCAACAACAAATTTAAAGCAGGACAGTGCCAGGCAGACTGGTCTGGGACACCCCAGTGATGAAGCATCTAAGACAGAAGCCTGTTGCAAGTGTTGCTAATTGTGTATAAAGTGCACAGAACAATGGTACAGAGTATGTGATCAACTAAAATGAGGTTAATAGCAGCAGCAGACACATTTTTCAGTACAGTATTTCTCAGAACATAAGACACATCACTGGTGATGAATGATGCACAGACACATGAATAAGCTACTGGGATGCTAGTGCCTGTAGAATATACACCACCTAAGCTGGATCATGGAAAAAGCAAGAGAGTTCCAGAAAAACATCTATTTCTGCTTTATTGACTATGCCAAAGCCTTTGACTGTGTGGATAACAATAAACTGTGGGAAATTCTGAAAGAGATGGGAATACCAGACCACCTGACCTGCCTCTTGAGAAACCTGTATGCAGGTCAGGAAGGAACAGTTAGAATTGGACATGGAACAACAGACTGGTTCCAGATAGGAAAAGGAGTACGTCAAAGCTGTATATTGTCACCCTGCTTATTTAACTTCTATGCAGAGTACACCATGAGAAACGCTGGGCTGGAAGAAGCACAAGCTGGAATCAAGATTGCCGGGAGAAATATCAATAACCTCAGATATACAGACGACACCACCCTTATGGCAGAAGATGAAGAGGAACTAAAAAGCCTCTTAATGAAAGTGAAAGAGGAAAGTGAAAAGGTTGGCTTAAAGCTCAACATTCAGAAAACGAAGATCATGGCATTCAGTCCCATCACTTCATGGGAAATAGATGGGGAAACAGTGTCAGACTTTATTTTTTTGGGCTCCAAAATCACTGCAGATGGTGATTGCAGCCATGAAGTTAAAAGACGCTTACTCCTTGGAAGGAAAGTTATGACCAACCTAGGTAGCATATTCAAAAGCAGAGACATTACTTTGCCAACAAAGGTCCGTCCAGTCAAGGCTATGGTTTTTCCTGTGGTCATGTATGGATGTGAGAGTTGGACTGTGAAGAAAGCTAAGTGCCAAAGAATTGATGCTTTTGAGCTGTGGTGTTGGAGAAGACTCTTGAGAGTCCCTTGAACTGCAAAGAGATCCAACCAGTCCATTCTAAAGGAGATCAGCCCTGGGTGTTCATTGGAAGGACTGATATTGAAGCTGAAACTCCAATACTTTGGCCACTTGACGTGAAGAACTGATTCATTGGAAAAGACCCTGATGCTGGGAAAGATTGAAGGCGGGAGGAGAAGGGGATGACAGAGGGTGAGATGGCTGGATGGCATCACTGACTCGATAGACATGAGTTTGAGTGAATTCCAGGAGTTGGTGATGGACAGGGAGGCCTGGCGTGCTGCGATTCATGGGGTCGCAAAGAGTCGGACACGACTGAGCGACTGAACTGAATTGAACTGAAGACATCAGTGTTTGCTGTTGTTATTTAGTTGCTCCGTCATGTCTGACTCTTTGTGACCACCTGGACTGTAGCCTGCCAGGCTCCTCTGTCCATGGGATTCTCCAGGCAAGAATACTGGAATGGGTTGCCATGCCCTCCTCCAGGGGGTCTTCCAACCCAAGGTTCAAATCCACGTCTCCCGCATTGTGGGGGGCAGATTCTTTACTGTTGAGCTACCTGGAAGCCCTCAGTGTTTGTGACTGACATCTAAAATGTATAATGGCGGGGATTCCCTGGCGGTCCAGTGGTTAAGAGTCCACCTGCAGTGCAGGGGACACTGGTTGATCCCTGGTCTGGGAAGATTCCACATGCTGTGAAGCAGCTGGGTCCATGCACCACAACTACTGAGCCCACACTCTAGAGCCCGAGAGCCACACCTACTAAAGCCCACGGGCCAGAGCCTATGTTCCACAACAAGAGAAGCCACGGCAGTGAGAAGCCCGTGCCCCGCAGCTGGAGGGCAGCCCCTGCTCTCCACAGCCAGACAGAGCCCACATGCAGCAGCAAAGAGCTGGCACAGCCAAAACTTGTAAAACGCTTTTTTAATTATAAAATGTATTATAGGTAGCGTGGAGTTTTCATTCAACAAATACCGATTGCCTTTTATGCCGAATACTTTCCTCAGTTCTTGGGATTACGTTAGTGAATAGGAGAGACAAAGATGGCATGAAATTTTATTATGACACTGGTTTCATGAAATGAATTTTCTATTGATTGCATATTTATTTTCAAATTATATTTCTGCTCTGATCTAAGTACTGTGTATGATAAAGTTTTTTTAAAAGAAAATGTAAAAGAAGCTGCAGTAGCCCTCTTATGTGCAAAAGCAATTATAATAGAGCAAGTAGCTGTGTCTCCCGAGCAGAAAGGACGGACGTGGAGTGAGGGTGGGTTGAAACCATATCAAGGCTTAGTTACAAACTTTTTATAACGTTTTCTGCTTATAATAAGAGCTCTCCAGGTAACAGGAGAAGAGATGCGTTACTGGCTTTTTGCCTGGAGCTCATTTTATTTGGACCCTCTGTGCCCGATTGAAAGAAGTCTGTGTACCCTTCCCACTTCCCAGACGTCCTTATATCTCCTGATTTCTCTAGAACTGTATTTTCTAATAAATGACATGAGGGGAGGACTGAATTTTGGTTTAGATGTTTAAAATCTGAATTTTAAAAAATAGATTCTGATGTGGAGGAGTTTCTCAGGAAGATTTGCATGTGAATTAAGGTGTTAATACTGCTTGTGAAAGGGAAGCCACAGCTGCTTGACGCAGGTCATTCTGTTTGGGAGCACTTCTCACCGCTGTGGTTTTTCTGACTAAATCCAGACTTGTCCACATGTTACGTATACAGTCTCAGGAAACAGACGTTTCTGGGCAAAGGATGTCCTGAGTGAGGGAATATCATGTATGCCACATATGCAAACAACTGGCAATCAGGGTGCCAGTCATGATTTCCAGAAGCTTCGTGAAGGATTTCTATCCAGACGAGTTATCTTTCTGAACAGAATTGTAGAAATGCCACAGCACTTTTGTGTACTCCACTGTTATGCTGTTATTTGTTAAGTTATTTCTGATAATTTAATAAAAGGTTGTGAACATTAATAAGTAAATAAACAAAGGTGTTACTAATGCCAAGTCTACTCTCAGGGTTCAAGCAGGTAAAGTTAGAAGAGCAGACTGGCCAGGAATGAAGTGTGCCCATAGGGTAGTTTTTATTATTGGCACCTTTTTTAAAATGCTTCTTTTTTTGAAAAATAAGGTAGACTTGAGTTGGAGTCAGCACAAAAATTATTTAGATATCACTCCTAGTTTCTATTGCTTTTAGTAAAGAATATCCTTAGCTTTTTAAACAGTTTTTATTTATTTTTGGCTGCACTGGGTCTTTGTTGCTGCACACGGGTTTCTCTAGTCGCGGCCAGTTGGAGCTATTGTTTTTCCAGAGCACAGGCTCTAGGTGCGAGGTCTTTAGTCGTTGTGGTGCATTGGCCCAATTGCCTTGGAAACTTCCCCGACTAGGGATCGAACCCATGTCCCCTCCACTGGCAGACAGACTCCTAATCACTGGACCACCAGGGAAGTCCATCCTTTAGCTCTTTATTAAAGACACTTTGCTGCTGCTGCTGCTAAGTTGCTTCAGTCATATCCGACTCTGTTCGACCCCACAGACGGCAGCCCACCACGCTCCGCCGTCCCTGGGATTCTCCAGGCAAGAACACTGGAGTGGGTTGCCATTTCCTTCTCCGATGCATGAAAGTGAAAAGTGAAAGTGAAGTCGTTCAGTTGTGTCCGACTCTTAGCGACCCCATGGACTGCAGCCTACCAGGCTCCTCCGTCCATGGGATTTTCCAGGCAAGAGTACTGGAGTGGGGTGCCATTGCCTTCTCCAAAAGACACTTTAGCATCTTTAAAATGAGGTCTATAATATATAAACATGAGCTTATGCTAGAACTGTGCATTAGGCTTAACAAAAATGTCTTCTCAGAGGTTAGTTTCCCTGTTTGATATGAGGCAGACAGGGCTTTCCAGAGGCAAACATTTTGAAATCTAGTATTTGTTTTCTGTTGCTCACCTTCACTTCAGCCTCTCCTCTTTGTGGCAGCATGGCCTTTTTGTTTTAGGCACCCTGTGTCAACTTGATTTCTTCATGTGCTTTTAAAAAAAAGTCTAGTATCAGTCACTTAAGCTTGCTTCATGATGGACTGAGTCCACATGGAGAAGTTTGTTAGCTTATGTTAACATGTTAAGTTCTTTGTTTCTGGTGGTGTAATAGAAGGAATTACAGAGATCAGTATGCAGAAGGGATGGTTTGGTTTTTAGGAGAGCAGAGGAAGTTCTCAAACCATACTGATTCTGAGGTCTTGCTTAGGGCTAGTAAATCTCTTCATAGGAGGAGATCAGAAGGGAATCAAATCCACTTTACAGATTTTCAGTAGGGAAGAGAGGATCCAGAATAGAAAGCAGTTGGCCAAAAGTGACACAACTGTTTTTAACAAAGCCAACACTAAGTCCTCTTTCGTCTTAGGGGTTCTTTCTCTGCTTCTTTGAAATCCTAATGCAACCACCCACAGAATTACAGAACTTTATTAAGTTGACTGTATGTTAGAATGATTCCACTGTATAAATAATAACTTGGCTGTGTATGCAATGAAAAAGAGTAGTAGAATGTTACACACAAAAATATTATCAAAACATTAACTGAAGTAGAGTTACTAGAAGGAATAACTACTTGCCTTAGCTTAGAGGCTTCCCTAGTGGCTCCAATGGTAAAGAACCCGCCTGCCAGTGCAGGAGACACAGTAGACGTAGGTTCCATCCCTGGGTCAGGAAGATCTCCTGGAGGAGGAAATGGCAACCCACTCCCTTATTCCTGCCTGGAGAATCCCACAGACAGAGGAGCCTGGTGGGCTACCGTCCATGGGATTGAAAGAGTCAGACACGACTGAGAGACTCACACACACACTGGCTTTATAATGTTAATGTCAATAGAAAACATGTTTGTCACTCTTGTATTTATAATGTTCATTCATTCCTTTGCTTTTTTATCTTGAAGACTAGGAACGGATAACTGGAAGAAATTGTCTGGGTGTCAACATATTACTAGTACCAAATGCAACTTTTCTTCAGTCGAGCTTGAAAATGTTTTTGAAAAAATTGAATTGCGCATAAGAGCAGAAGAAGGAAACAACACTTCCACATGGTATGAGGTTGAGCCATTTGTACCATTTCTAGAAGGTAAGAAAAAGTTGCCAGCTGAATTATATTGAATTCTTTATTAAATATTACCAGCACAGCTCACTTCCCAAGCCCATTCATTTGCATAATATAAAATCTCCCATCTTTAAAAAAATCAAAAAGAACAAAGATTCCCTTAAACTGGTATCTCCTTCCTGCTATGACTTTATTTTCCTGCTTTCCTTCTAGTGGTGGTTCTTAGAGTGTGGTCTCCAAGAGATCTATCAAGTCAAAACCATTTTCCTAATGGAAACTTACTTAATAAAACTTACTTGCCTTTTTCATCTTCATTCTGTCGTGGGTGTACCCTGGAGTTTTCTAGAGGCTGTTTGATGTGAGATGGCGACTGACTGGTGATGCAGAAGTAGGTGTGAGACACAGCTGTCTTCCTTATTAGGCCAGACATTAAAGAGATTTGAACAAAATGTTCAAACTGCTCTTCTAAGTTTTTTGGCTTGTTTGTTTTGGAAAATACAGACATTGTTTTATCATACAATAGGTTTCATCATTACTGTTTTTTAATGAATTGATAGATATTTTACATTTTTATCAATTTTGACATCTGATATGCTGAACATTGAAAGACACAGCCCATGTAAACAAGAACTCTTTAGGACCCTCGATTTCTCTTAAGAGTGTAACGGATCCCAAGACCAGAAAGTTCAAGAACCACCACCCTATTCCATAACTCACACAAGGATGATCCGTATCCCTTCTCTGTACATGTACACTTTCCCTCCCACTCCCTCTCCAGCCCTCCGCGTTGGAGCTTTGTTCCCCATCACTACACTAAAACCACTTGCCAAGGTCACCGTGACCTCGACAGTGCCGGGTGGATTCCCAGGGAGTGAGTGTCACTCCCTTCTGAAACCCTTCCCTCTCAGTTCTCGAGGGCACTGTGCTTTCCAGGCTCTCCTCCTGCTCCTTGGTTGCTCCTTTGCCAATTTCTTCTTGTCTCCCAGACCTTAAAATGTTGGACGGCAGTGGGCCTCAGTCTGCAGGGCTCCGCCATTGAATCTCCTCTCTCAGTGCAGCCTCCACCAGGAATCGTAAGGCTTTCAACACCCTCTGTGCTCTCAACTCCTCAGTTTACGTCCCAGCGCCATCCTTCTCCTACCTCAGCGAGCTGCGTCACCAGCTCTCCAGTCAGCATCTCCTCTTAGAGGTCCGAAAGTCATCTCAAAAACTCTTTTTAAATTTTATTTATTTATAGCTGGCCATGCTGGATCTTCGTTGCCTCTCATGGGCAGGTGGGGGTACTCTTCAGTCGCAGTGCTCGGGCTCCTCATTGCAGTGGCTTCTCTCGTTGCAGAGCACAGGCTCTAGATGCTCAGGCTTCAGTAGTTGCCGCACACGCGCTTATTTGCTCCAAGGCGTCTAGAATTGTCCCGGACCAGGGATCAAACCCATGTCCCCTGCTTTGGAAGGCGGATTCTCAACCACCAGCCCCAGGGAAGTCCCTCGTCTCAAATTTAAAATGGCCAGAGTTCTAGCGTTCCCCCCTCCAGACCCACTCTTCTTGCAGTTTTTTCCATCTCTGTTAATGACGTCACCTATTATTTGCTCAGGCAGGAGCCCTGACATCACCTTTGATACCTCTCTCTCATCTTCCATCCAGTCCATCAACAGATTCCGAGCGATCAGACCGCTTCTCACTTCCAGCCCGGCTGTCAGCCCTCCCTGCTGCTCTCACCTGCCCAGGAGCTTTCCTGCTTCCTGACATGCTACCTGGGGTGGTCTTTCCCAAATGTAAATCAGGTTCTGGCGACCTTACAGTCCCAGACTACAAGTTCTGCCTGTTAGCCAGAGTCTAGCTGCATCTCGCATCTTATTTTCTACCACCCAGGCACTTGAGTGCCCCCTAGTGTCTCTTGAAAACGGTGAGCACGTTCCGGAGCCCATGGGGTGCTCTCAGCCTGCCTTGCTTGACCTCACCGTATTCAGACCTCACCTCGATCAGGCCTCAGCTCAAACATCTCAGGGAGCCTTCTCCTCACTGACTCACCTAAAACAGTCGTTGCCACCCTTCTCTGTCCCTTTATATCACTTCATTTCTTCTTACAGCATGCATGACATTATAACATTATATATATATATATATATATTTGGGATTTTTGGCCACATTTCTCAGTAAAGTGTAAGCTCCATGAGGGATTTTCTCCTTTTTTAGATGCCAGGCACATATTTAAGTGCTTAGAATTATTTATTGTATGAATGTTTTGACTTGTATTAGTGAACTTACATAGTAAATGTTTTGATTTTCACAGCTCAGATTGGTCCCCCAGATGTGCATTTAGAAGCTGAAGATAAGGCAATAATACTGAGTATCTCTCCCCCTGGAACAAAAGATAGTATCATGTGGGCTATGGATCGTTCAAGCTTTAGGTATAGCGTCGTTATCTGGAAAAACTCTTCAAGTCTAGAAGTAAGCATTGTTTTTATCTTTGTTTGATGTGAGAGAAGAATAACATGAATTAATTGTAAAATTTGACTTTTTTTAAAGAACAGACTTCTCTTTTTTTAAATTATAGGAAAGAACGGAAACTGTTTATCCCGAAGATAAAATTTATAAACTGTCACCAGAGATTACTTATTGTTTAAAAGTTAAAGCAGAACTGCGTTTACAAAGTAGAGTTGGTTGCTATAGTCCAGTGTATTGTATAAATACCACAGGTAAGAAGGAAGTTTTGCTTTCAATTCAGTAACTATATATATAAGTTGTTTGTTGTTGTTCAGTTACTAAGTTGTGTCTGACTCTTTGCAACCACATGGACTGTAGCCCACCAAGCTCCTCTGTCCTCCACTACTTCCCTAAGTTTGCTCAAATTCATGTCCATTGAGTTGGTGACTCTATCCAACCATCTCATCCTCTGCTGCCCTCTTCACCTTTTGCCTTCAATCTTTCCCAGCATCAGGGTCTTTTCCAGTGAGTCAGCTCTTTGCATCAGGTGGCCAAAGTGTTGGAGCTTCAGCTTCAGCAACAGTCCTTCCAATGAATATTCAAGGCTGATTTCCTTTAGGATTGACTGGTTTGATCTCCTTGTAATCTATTAATTAATTGGCAACCTTTTAATTTTGGCATTTTTCCCATAGTTGCTGAATTTTTTGTGTTGGTTTAGTAGACATCAAAACAAAAACATTCTCATGTTGATGTAGGCAGAATCCAAAGCAATATTGTAAAGCTATTATCCTCCAATTAAAAAGAAATACCTTTTAAAAAAAAAAGCACACATTTTAACAGCATTTACACAAGCAAGAATGTTATTTGGGATTTTTGTCTCAAGTAAACAGTAATGAAAATTCTGTGTAAAAGTCCAAGTATTTTCTAATGACAGAAATTTTTACTTGTTCAGAATCCATGAGAAGGGGAGATAGTCACTAGAAAAGCAGTTAGTATTCCAAAAAGCATACGTTTATAGGTGAAAAGTTAAATTATGAAAGCATCCTGATACATTTTATCTGTGGCATCTTGCCAGCAATTAAGGTTTAAGGGTAGGAACTTGAATTTATTGTTTTAATTATAAATTTAGTATGCTTTGTTCTTAAAATCAAGCAGTGTAGAAGGGAGTTAAAGGAAAGATCTCCTCTCCTGCTTCCTGACCCCACTCTGTTCACCAGAGACAAGCATCCCCAGCAGTGTGCACACAGTGTTCCCTGCGTTTCCTCAAGGCTTATATTAGCATATACTCAGACTTACAGTTTCGGGTTGTTTTATCTTTTAAATTAAGGAATAAAGTTCTGTGTACACTCTTCTGTATTTAAAATGGATAACCAACAAGGACCTACTGTATAGCACATGGAACTCTGCTCAGTGTTACGTGGCAGCCTTGATGGGAGGAGAGTTTGGGGGAGAATAAATACATGTGCATGTATCTCTAAGTCCCTTTGCTGTTCACCTGAAACTATCATAGCATTATTAATCTGCTATACCCCAAACAAAATAAAAAGTTTTAAAAAATAAATAAAGTCATGTCAGATATATTTTAAACTTGCTTGCTTAACCCAATATATTGAGGTTCTCTTTTTATGTCAATACATATAGATCTATCACATTCTTTTAAATGGCTGTATAGTATTACCTTGTGTGAATACACACCATTATTTAGCTATCCTTTTCTCTTCTTGCCCATGCTGTTAAGAATTCTTGCCATCTGTTCTCTCACTAGAGTAAATGTGTGTGCTTTCTTGTGTGTTCCTTGTCTTCTAGAGAGACATAAAGTACCTTCACCAGAAAATATACAAATCAATGCTGACAACCAGATCTATGTTCTTAAGTGGGATTACCCATATGAAAACGCAACTTTTCAAGCTCAGTGGCTCCGGTAAGTTCTTTCCCATAAATGTCCTTTTGCAGTTTATTTTTGCCCAGTGTGTTAGGTTTCTTTTCACTCTGCTTCAGCCACCTGTTGTTCTTTGCACACATTCGGCCTGATGGAAAGGTGGTTATGATGCATTGGAACTGGGGTGTTTAATTCTAGTCCCAGCTCTGCCAATAACCGTCTGGAGTGTCAATGAGACCCAGTCACTTCTTTTGGCCTCAGTTTCTTCACTTCTGAAATGGGTGTATTATAATATCTAGTGTTCTTAGTAATGTTAGTTGTTCAGTCACGCCCGATTCTTTGTGACCCCATAGACTGTAGCCCGCCAGCCTCCTCTGTCCATGGAATTCTCCAGGCAAGGATACTGGAGTGGGTGGCCATTCCCTTCTTCCGGGGATCTTCCCGACCCAGGAAATGAGCCCACGTCTCCTGCATTGCAGGCAGCTTCTTTACTGTCTGAGCCACCAGGGACTTACTGGCTTTTTTTTTAAGGTGTAATTCTAATTACATGTGTATTTCCTCAGTCTGGAATATTTGACAGATGACCAAGATATTTTCTTCAAAACCCACTCCTTCCATGAGTCTTTGAAATTATCTCAGTCCAGTCACTCGGTCTAGTTCAGTTCAAGTCAGTCCTCCTACTGTCTTGATTGTTGTGGTGGCTTTGGCAGGTTCCTTAGTGATTAGTGGGAAACTGAGGAAGTTGGAGAGAACTGTGCTGTCTGTGCTTGAGTAGAGACCAGCCAGACAGGAGCAAAGCTCAGCACGACAGGAGTGGAAGAGGACCGGGTGTAGTTTATATTGATTGGAAAACTGGAGAGGATAAACGGAGAGGGAGAAGAGAAGAGGGTCATCAAGCGGAAGGTGAAGTGAACTCTGGGGGTAAAGGGGGCCACAAAGACAGTTACCGAGGGCAGAGGAACTGCGGGACCAAAGGCGAGTGTAGGTCAGGTAGGGAAGAAAGAGACTAGAAAGACAGAGAAAAGGTGAGGGAGAAGGGAAGTCGATACTGCTGCAATTGATTCCTCTCCACTCTTCGGTGTTAGTTTTGAAGCAACAACAGTCTGGATAATAAATGCATTCGTGTGTGGAGTACAGACAATAAAGGTTGCAGAGGTCAGAAATGTAGAGGTGAGCACAGGACTGGAGAGTCCGCAGAAGCCATTTGGAAGGAGAGGTTTCGTGAAGGAGGTTTTTCAATGACGAGAGATGGCATTCCAGGCTGGGGCTACACACACATCGGAAAGCTTGGATATGAAGAGACAAAATCAGATCAGGGTAACGAGGAGGTATCCATTTCCCTTTGCTCTGTAGTAAACTAGCACAAACTCGGCAGCTTAAAAAACACGCCTTATTATCTCTCAGTGACTTCGGGTCAGGAATTCAGGTGTGGCTTAGTGGGGTCCTCTGCTTGAGGTCTCACAAGGCTGCGGTCAGGGTGTCAGCCGGGTCTGCTGTCTCATCCAGACTGTCTCGTGGTGTCTCCTAAGCTCACGTGGTGGTTGGTAGAATCCATTTCTGGCAGCTATAGAATGCATGGTGGCCTGCTGCCTCAGAGGCCGTCAACAGAGACAATCTCTGCCCCATAGACCTTCCTTTAAAGGCTCATCTGATCAGGTCAGGCCCAACCAGGATAGGGTCTCATGTGATTAACTCAAAGTCCACTGGCTTGGGACTTTGATTTCATTTGTAAAATCCCTTCACCTTTCAAGTAATGTAACCTAATCAAGAGTTCATGGATTCTGCCTGCCCGCAGTCAGGGGGAGGGGATGATGTCCGGCTCATGCACCAGAGGGTAGGAATCTTGGGGGCCAGTTTGGAATTTTGCCTACAAGAGGGGAAAACCTGCTTCGAGAATAGCAGAACACTGGGTCTGGGAGAGCAGCGAGAGGGAGCCTTGAGTTAACAGGATGGAGTAAAGTCAGGCTTCGCCTTAGACTCTGCTACAGGCATTCAAGAGCCACTGGGAGTCTGGTGTTGAGCGATGGGTAACATGAGGCCTGTGTTCGAGGAGCGTGACGATGGCCATATGGTGTGTGGTGTGGGGGACTGAAGACAAGGGAGCCCGCTTGCAGGCTGCCGTGGTTCCGGGCTTGAACTGACAGGCTTGGAGCTGTTGGTCTCAGAGCAGTCCATTAACCTATCCAGACCCGCTCTGACTGTTCAGACTCACTCTCAGAACCCTGGTGTGTGTCTTAGCACTGACCCATGGGTATGCTGGTACACGTCTAGCAGCTGGCCTTCCAGAAGGGAAAAGTTTTACTTTAGTGTTTGCCGGGTTTTATAACACAGCTAATCCTGCTGTGGCCACTTTGAGGCTCCCAGCAGCGTATCTGTCCACTGGACATGGAGTCGGGAAGAGGCACAGTAAGCCCTCCACCATATTCCACTGTTCAGACACGATAGATGTAAATAGCATTGAGCATAGATAAAATGTAGGGAAAACAATTAGGAGAAGATGAGTTTTGTATTTTTATCACTTTAGTTTTTAATACAACATATTTATTTATAAGTTTACGTAACTTTTAACAGTGGCTGCATTTAACAGCTAGCTGGTTGCATTCCTGAAAATTTAGCAGTTGTTTTTGTGCACTGGCATGAGCCAACCCTTCACACTACTTCCTTATTGCACGCTTGAGCACGGTCTTTGGTTTTCTTTTGTGAACACATCTCTTCCAGTGTCCTGTGAGTTTCCCAAGGCTGAGGAGAGTTTACCTCTGTGACTTCGGCCTCTAACAGAATGTCTGACCTATTACAGGTGTTCAGTAGATGTTTACTGAACTAATGTGTTTAGAATGAAAAATATCTTTTTGTCTTAAAGTGCCTTTTTTAAAAAGATTCCTGGGAATCATTCAGACAAATGGAAACAAATACCGAACTGTGAAAATGTCACAAGTACCCACTGTGTCTTTCCTCGAGAGGTTTCCTCAAGGGGAATTTACTATGTCCGTGTACGAGCATCTAATGGAAATGGTACCTCTTTTTGGTCTGAAGAGAAGGAATTTAATACTGAAATGAAAAGTAAGCCAGTAGTTTTTATTTTACTTTGTGATTCTCCAATTATGAATTCTTACAATTGTTTTGTAGTCTGATTTGAACTTTGTGTCTTTACACATTTTTTTCCCCTAGCTATCATATTTCCTCCAGTCATCAGCGTGAAATCCGTTACTGATGATTCACTGCATGTCAGTGTTGGTGCTTCAGAAGAGTCTGAAAACATGTCTGTGAATCAGCTCTACCCGCTAATTTATGAAGTAATTTTTTGGGAAAACACTTCAAATGCTGAGGTAAAAAGACTGTGTAGTATAGGTTTATAACTTAGAGTTATGACTATGATTTGGGTAAGCAAAGCTTGAAGTTAAAATTGCAGGGAAATTTTTAAACTTTTAGGCTATATGATTAACTCAGATATTTTCCGTAGGAAGAAATTGGCATTTCATGTTTTACTTGGTAAGAGTTACGGTCATCTGCATCTGGGTCCCAGTTAGTTGCTGTTGGTTTGGGGGAGTTTCTTGGCCTCGCCAAGTGGCATGCAGAACCTTAGTTCCCTGATCAGGGAAGGGAACTCGCCTGCCCTGCCGTGGAAGCATGAAGTCCTAACCACTGGGCCACCAGGAAAGTGCCCCCAGCTAGTTTCTAAACCTCAGATCCTGAGTTCATTTGTACTCAGTCAGAACCTCTGAGGGTAGAGCCCAGGAGTTTTTATCATGATCCTCAGGGATTCATGAACCAGAGTTTCTCAACACTGCTGACATTTGGGTTTTCGGTCAGTTGCAGGAGCTGCCTTGTGCATTATAGGAGGGCTAGTAATGCCCTCCCCACTCCTCACTAGGTGCTGGTAGCCCTCCCTCCCAGGTGTGACAACCCAGACCACCTCCCTGCAGTGCCAGACATTGAGGCACCTCCACGAGGACAAAGACTGGCTTTTAGGGGAAAAAAGACTCTTAGCTGTTATTATGCTTTGTCAGACCCTAAAATTCGGAAACCACTGACAGGCTAATGCACATCAGATAATCCACATTATTCCTAGATCACTTTTCCCTGTGGAATTACCATCAGGGAATCAGCCTTTAAAAATCTGGTACAGTTGGTGAATTTTGTAACTTCATTTTCTGTTGAAAATCTAAGAAAAGTCCAGTGATTTGGATACTTTGATTTTAACTATCTGAAAACTCTGCACAGTTTAGCCTTGTTGAGTATCGTGGTTCTAAGTCCTCCCTAGATCTGGAAAACCTAAATTTGTGTCTCAGACTACCAAATGGTGTAAGCTTAGGCAAGCTGCTTATCCACTGAAACTCGTTTCCTCTTCTCTAAAGTGGCAGGGGTCATAGCAACTTAATTTTTTTTTAAACAGATTTTTTTAAGGTTTAAAATGAGGTAGTATTTATGGAAATACCTACCGCATTGCTTGACAAATAGAGATTCAATAACCTTTGTTTGCCATCCTGTCTTATGCTGGGTAAGACGTCAGTAATTACAGTCATAATAACAGCTCATACGTCAGTAATTACAGTCATAATAACAGCTCATATTTATTGGATACTCATTATGTATGGGGTGCCGGGGCTAAGTATTTTACATGAATTGTCTCAATCGGTCTTCCAAACAACCCTGCCAGACAGTTGGATCGATTAAATTACTCTTCAGCAAATACTTAGGATGGAGTATCCATTACTGCTTCGCTGATGCTGGGCCGTAGGCAGTGAAACATGAGTGGATGTGGTATGACTGAGGCCCTAAGTGCGCCTATGGGGTTTGGCTTGGCTCTTGCACTTCTCACATTTGCCAAGAGGAAATCAAGCTCCAAAGAATGCTCAAACTACTGCACAATTGCACTCATCTCACACGCTAGTAAAGTAATGCTCAAAATTCTCCAAGCCAGGCTTCAGCAATACGTGAACCATGAACTTCCAGATGTTCAAACTGGTTTTAGAAAAGGCAGAGGAACCAGAGATCAAATTGCCAACATCCACTGGATCATGGAAAAAGCAAGAGAGTTCCAGAAAAACATCTATTTCTGCTTTATTGACTCTGCCAAAGCCTTTGTCTGTGTGGATAACAATAAACTGTGGGAAATTCTGAAAGAGATGGGAATACCAGACCACCTGACCTGCCTCTTGAGAAACCTATATGCAAGTCAGGAAGCAACAATTAGAACTGGACATGGAACAACAGACTGGTTCCAAATAGGAAAAGGAGTACGTCAAGGCTGTATATTGTCACCCTGCTTATTTAACTTCTATGCAGAGTACATCATGAGAAACGCTGGGCTAGAAGAAGCACAAGCTGGAATCAAGATTGCTGGGAGAAATATCAATAACCTCTGATATGCAGATGACACCACCTTTATGGCAGAAAGTGAAGAGGAACTAAAAAGCCTCTTAATGAAAGTTAAAGAGGAGAGTGAAAAAGTTGGCTTAAAGCTCAACATTCAGAAAACGAAGATCATGGCATCTGGTCCCATCACTTCATGGGAAATAGCTGGGGAAACAGTGTCAGACTTTATTTTTTGGGCTCCAAAATCACTGCAGATGGTGATTGCAGCCATGAAATTAAAAGACGCTTACTCCTTGGAAGGAAAGTTATGACCAACCTAGATAGCATATTGAAAAGCAGACATTACTTTGCCAACAAAGGTCCGTCTAGTCAAGGCAATGGTTTTTCCAGTGGTCATATATGGATGTGAGAGTTGGACTGTGAAGAAGGCTGAGCACCGAAGAATTGATGCTTTTGAACTGTGGTGTTGGAGAAGACTCTTGAAAGTCCCTTGGACTGCAAGGAGATCCAACCAGTCCATTCTAAAGGAGATCAGCCCTGGGTGTTCTTTGGAAGGAATGATGCTAAAGCTGAAACTCCAATACTTTGGCCACCTCATGCGAAGAGCTGACTCACTGGAAAAGACCCTGATGCTGGGAGGGACTGGGGGCAGGCAGAGAAGGGGACAACAGAGGATGAGATGGCTGGATGGCATCACCGATTCGATGGACGTGAGTTTGAGTGAACTCCGGGAGTTGGTGAGGGACAGGGAGGCCTGGCGAGCTGGGATTCATGGGGTTGCAAAGAGTCGGACACGACTGAGCGACTGAACTGAACTGAACTGAACTGAAGCAAGCTCCACATGGTCTGTCGGCCAAGGCGGATGAGAGGCTGTAGAGCACACCTGAACGTGGTCCACGGCCTCAGAGAGAGCTCCCCGGGCCGATCAGCGCGTGATCTGCTCATGAGTAACAAAAACAAATACGTCTGTATACATGTATATGCATGGCTGAGTCCCTTTGCTGTCCACCTGAAACTCTCACAGCACTGTTAATTGGCTATACCCCAATACAAAATAAAAAGTTTAAATCTTTTTAAAAAAGAAAAATATGTTTTGAGCCACAGCTGTTTTGTTACACAGAGTTGCACAGTGTTATTTTGCTGTACTTGCTGTGTTTTGTTACACCACAGTAACAAAACAATAGCAATAGCTAGCTGATTAATACAAATAGGAGTAGTAATTGTCCTCACTTTATAGATCTGGGAATAGGGCCCAGGAAATTAAATAACTTGCCTAAGGCTACATAGCTATAAGTAACATCTTGATACAGGCAGTTTGAGACCAGAACCTCCCCACCCCCGCGCCCCGCACTTAATTGTTCTGCCTCTAACCAGAGGTAACACGTGGTAATTCAGCCAAGTCGATATGTACTGATAAAATAACTTCAAGTTGTCTTATGGTATTCTTTTGGCAGGAGCATGTTTCACTTTTGAGTTTGGTAATGGCGTATTGTCCAAAATAAATTTATATTTCTTAAAATATACCAACCAAGTGTTTGGAAGAGGTTAATCTTAGAATGAATATTTAAGGAATTCAGAAAACAGATATTCCCTCTATGATTTCTTGGGGTTCTAAATTTTATCGATGATTTACTTATTTTTTTTATAGAGAAAAGTTCTAGAGAAAAGAACCAATTTTATCTTTCCTGACTTGAAACCGCTGACTGTGTATTGTGTCAAAGCCAGAGCACTCATTGAAAATGACAGGCGGAATAAAGGGAGCAGTTTTAGTGATACTGTGTGTGAGAAAACAAAACCAGGTCAGGATCTTTTATTATACTTTTTCTTTTTTAATGTTGCTAGATTTAATTAAAAAAACAACCAATTCATTGAAAACTGTAAAATGTTTGTGTTTTGCTGCGAAAATATAGAGAATATTTTCTTAATGGACTATGTAAGTCAAAATCAGACCTTCACACCTTCACAAAACTTCACACTGAGTTTTAGAAAATATTTTTAATACTCAACTTAGTTCAGTGGTTTCTGCATGCTTCATATTTCATGCATAGCCACATAATTAATTTCTTGCATTACTCTTAGAATTTAATGAGACTGCTATTTTTATATAACCTTTGATATAATTATCATGTGGAAATCCCTTAGTTGTGAATTTTTTATGTTATTGGTATTATTTAACAATGTAAATTTCCTTTCACATGGCTGTATTTCTTTCACACAAACTGTCAGCAGTCTTAATGTATTTGTGTGTCAAAACCTATATTGATGCTAAACACCATTTATTTCTTTTCAGGAAATACTTCCAAAACCTGGCTTATAGTTGGAACTTGCACTGCATTGTTTTCTATTCCTGTGGTCATTTATGTTGTGAGCGTCTTCTTGAGATGTGTCAAGTATGTGTTCTTTCCATCAAGTAAACCTCCTTCCTCTGTTGACGAGGTAGGTTACTTTTCTTGGTCAACAGCTAGCTGGATTTTTCTGAAAATGAAAGGGAAATATATTTGATTGCAACAGAATATAAATGTGTTCCTGATATTCAAAAAATAATACAGACGGACCTGGGTTTTTTTCTTCAGAGTTTTAGAAAATTGACTTCAGAAGCAGCCATGTAACAGAGTAACGTGGAATAGAAGGATGTGTCCTTAATCCCGTGTTTTTCTGGCAGTTTGGCTGCTGGGGCACTTGTTTTACCATCTATATTCCCAAAAAGGTTAAAACATTGTCGCCAGCGCAGAAACTTTATTCTGTGGATGAAATCACCGAAAATGAGACAGGGAAACGCGCGTTTCCTCTCGCAGCACCTCGGTGTTTTGGCTGGCACGTCTGTGTGGTTGGCACAGTTCGTGGAAGCACAAAGCGATGACCGTCAGTGTGGACGCTGCCCGGGGTGGCGTCTGCACCTGGAGTGGCTCCCACGCTGCCTGCCTTGCTGCAGGTTCTCAGGCCGTGGAGCTGGAGGCCAGAAGGTGGCTCACTGACGGGCTGTAGTGTATTTGCACTGACTGGCTCTGAACTTGTGCAGCTCAGTCATGAGCACTTGCACAAGTGCCCATAGCTGTACAGCAGCGCCAGCAGTGCCATCCCGTAGAACTGTGAGGAGCGAGGGCGGGGGACCAGAAAGACCCACCGCTGCGCCAGCACTCTGTCCACGTGAGCTGTCTCACCCTCTTATCCCTGAGTTTTCTAGTGTCATTTCTATGTGCTCTTCTATTCAGAGCTGTTACTTAAAGAACTTTAAGACTAGCAAGTTACTCTTAGCGGAACTGGGAAAAAGTTAACTCTCCCTTGTGCCTCTTCTGGATGTTTTCGGATTGGATACCAGCATTTTATTATTTCACAACAAAATGTCCCCCATCCCAGTGCCCTCCCGTTCCTTCCTTACCCACCACGCTCTTCCACCCTGACCCCTCGTAGCACAGTGGACTTTCTTAGAGACTGTTTGGATAATTTGCCCAAAACAGTACTGAGATGTGCGTGACCTCACTGTTGGTGCCTTTATTCTAAACACGATAGTGCGGTGGATATGCTCTTAGCTCGCTTTTAATACGCGTGTCAAAAGATAGGATTTCTAGATAAAGGATTTAAGAAACTGAAGCTTATTGGAACTCGAAAACCACTTTTTGTTCTTTTAAATAATCTGTTTCTGTTCTTTCCCTTTTGAATTAGTATTTCTCCGATCAGCCACTAAGGAATCTACTCCTTTCCACTTCTGAGGAACAAACGGAAAGATGTTTTATAATTGAAAATGCAAGCATTATTACTGAAATAGAAGAGACTGATGAAATTGATGAAGTTCACAAAAAGTACAGTTCCCAAACTAGTCAAGATTCAGGAAACTATTCAAACGAAGATGAAAACAGTGGAAGCAAAATAAGCGAAGAGTTTCCGCAACAGGACAGTGTGTGACCAGGAATGACCCTGAAACATTAGGGAGTCTTGCAAGAGTCAGAGTGGGAGCCTGGGCTTTTTGCTCTTCTCAGTAACTGTCAAAAGAAGATTGTCCGTGTCGGGGAAGAAAAAGCGTCTTCAGATCGCAGGTCCAAAAAATACAGGCAAGCACTTCACTATTTAAAATGAATTTCAAGAAGTTTTCTGCGTCCTTTGCCACGTGTCAAGTCTTGAAAGGCCTGTCATTGGACCTGCCTTGGATGAGAGGCGTTAAGTCCAGAAGATACCCTCTGTCTCCCTCACGCTACTGTAAGCAGCCCTGTGCTGGCGTGGGGTTTGGGGGTGCTTGTGTTCCCATCAGCTGGTGCTGTCGCTGTGTAACGCTGCGCTGCTCCCTCTCCCCCACAGCATTATAGTTCACTATTTTTCAGGAGATATTCAGAACATTTGGTCTTCTTCAAAGAAGAACCTGAATACCACCATCACTTGATTTTCTGAAAAAGTAGCTTACTCTGGAAAACAGCTGCAGATGCCAGAAACGAGGTTCTTATAGATTTTTCAGGGGGATTCTCTCTGTTTATACCAATCACATTTATACCAGTTGCAAGAAATGTGGGTTCAGTCCTTGGGTCGGGAAGATCCTCTAGAGGAGGGCATGGCAACTCACTCCAGTATTCATGCCTGGAAAATCCTATAGGCGGAGGAGCCTGGCGGGCTACAGTCCACGAGGTCACAGAGAGTCGGACACTGAAGCGACTGAACGTGCATACACGCGTACCAATTACATTGGCCTCTGCATCACAGTTACCCATCCCTTCTACAGTTTAGAATTAAAACCATGTCATCTTTTACTATATGTACATTAAGGCTTCCTGTTTCAGAACATTAGGACACTAGCTTCTGATTAGAAGGCATAATCCCTAAAATTACAGAGAAATGGGGAACAGGCTGAGTAGAGAAGTTACTGTTATCTCTTAGGATATGGGAGTGTGGAACGTTAGTGGCAGTGTATGTAAAGTCTTGGGATCAGAAAATGCTACTGAGAAACAGTAAGTAGTGTGAGTCAGTGGGAAAGAAGCAGGTGGCTTTAGTGAAAAATAAGAATAATGTGCATCGTCAGCTTCTGATTACTAACATCCTGAGGGGTGGCATTTGTTTTCACGGCTCATCTGTGTCACTTCTTAACATAAGCTGGCCGGCTTCTGTCCACTGTGGGGCAATATTCACAGGCATGCAGGTATCGCTTCCGCTCAGCCTGCATGCACTCAAGGAAATGCAAGTTATTTATCATCAGAGTGTGGGAGGAAATGAACTAGGAAGGAAACCTGAGTTTTTAAAATTATGTAAAACCTCTCAAAGGCATCTATAATTTATGTTTAAATGATTTTGCTGTTTGGGCTTATTCATGGAGTTCCTGCAGAGAAAGGAAGTGTAGGAATTCTGGCTACCTCTGAGGCCAAGTTCTCAGCTTCAGTCGTTGCAGCAGGACTGAGGAAAGAGAGATGGCACCACCCAGCACATCAGGTCTGGCTGGGCTCATTTAGACTGGTCCGCAGGGTCTTCTGGGTGGAAGAAGAGGTTGAAAGCAGCTGCGCTGAGAAGGGCTGTGGTGCCCCGCCTGTCCTCTCCAGAGCACCTTGGGCTCCGCTGGGCCTCCATCCAGCTCCTCAGGGAGCGCATGGTCAGGAGGCCCCAACCAGGGCGTTTCTCTGCTGCAGAATCCTTCCAGAGTCCCAAACGCACCTCAGATCCTCTGACCAGAGGCATTTGGTTTAAAGCAGATCAGGACTCGCCCTTCGCTGGGAAAGGCCCCGTCCGTCCTTGGGAACTTGTCACTGTCGAGAGGACCCTGCCCCCACCGGCTTCCGCGCTGGGTCAAGGCGGCCGGCCTGCCCTGCAGTCGGGCCTGGGATTTTCCACAGGAAAAACACTGCTTCGGACTGGGAACAGTGCCTTTGTGGGACGTGGCAGAGGGAAAACTAGGGCATTATAAGGCAGAGATGCTGCTAAAGTCGCTAGGTCCCTGGATGTAGGAGTATGTGTGTCTGGGGTTTAAGATCCCCTGTGGTTTTCAATAAACAAGCATCTGAGCGGCCTCGAACAAAAACCCCTCCGTTTTGCCGCATCTTGCAGACCTGAAAATGCAGTTCCATCCCATTCTTCATTGTGGTCCACATGTAGCTTAATGAAGATGTGCTTACTTGTAAGATGGTAAGTATTTTTTCTGAAAAAATAGTTTGCTTGCAAACACTATATACTTGAGAGCAGCAATAAACTTCCTCAAATCTGTGATACTGATAACTCTTGGAGAGGCTGGATATAATGTAAGCATTTATGTAGAAGATTTGTGTCATTGCAGCCAGAAATCAGGTATTCATATGTAATGTAGATTAATATATACATAGTGACACGGGTCTGTAAACATACGTGTTCACATATGATGCTGGCTACTGTGCCACTGCTGCTGCTCCTGCTAAGTCACTTCAGTCGTGTCCAACTCTGCGACCCCATAGACGGCAACCCACCAGGCTCCCCCATCCCTGGGATTCTCCAGGCAAGAACACTGGAGTGGGTTGCCATTTCCTTCTCCAATGCAGGAAAGTGAAAAGTGAAAGTGAAGTTGCTCAGTCGTGTCCAACTCTTAGCGACCCCATGGACTGCAGCCCACCAGGCTCCTCCATCCATGGGATTTTCCAGGCAACAGTACTGGAGTGGGTGCCATCGCCTTCGACTGTGCCACTAGTACATCCATAAACACTTAGCATAGGTTCTAGTTAGAAAAGGGTAAATGCTGCTCTAGAACTATGAGCTTCTAAATCTTGACCAGAAATTTGCAACATATAAAGTTATTTCTATATATTTAGGGACTTCTTGGTGGTCCAGTGGCTAAGACTCTGAGCTCCCAATGCAGGGGCCCTGGGTTTGATCCCTGTTCAGGGAAACTAGATTCTACATGCCACGACTAAGACTCGGCACTGTCCAATAAATTTTTTAAGTGTATATGTGTATATATATATATATATAGTTTGTATAACATCTTTTCCCCAAACCTACCTTCAAAGCAGCCTCAGATTGCTTCTAAGAATTTGGAAGTGTCCAGCTTTTCCTACCTCCTCCCCATCCCTGTAACCCTTGGACTACCTGACACGTTTGTGTTTGTTTCAGCTGGTGTCTATCTGCCCCTCCCAGGGGACCAGAAGCTCTGTGAGCTCAGGAATATACACTTAGCACTGTATCCCCAGTACCTACCAGGGTGCGGTGCTCACGCGGAAGAATTGCATAGGAAATAATTGTCAAGTGAGGGAAACCTAGAATTTGAACCAAGTGGGTGTTTCCGTTTGTCTGTCTTATTGAGGCAGAGGACACGGCCATATTTCCAGTGTTTCTATGAAAACACAGCGAGTGTTGCCAGTGTTTGTGTCTTATTTCGTGGGTACTTTGTCTTAATGCCCACTGCCATTGTTTTTTAAACATTTGTAACAGTTTCTGTAATAAACACTGAGGCCAAAAGTCTTGGGTTCCATGGTGGTTTTGATTGAACGTAAGCATCACGGGTGCGGTGGCTGCTGCCTTTGTGAGGTGTTCATAACAGAGGGGGCTGGTCCCGTGCCAGGTGGGCCGCGCCCAGCGTTGGTGTCCTGAAGGGGCCACCCCGGCGGGGAGCTCTCGCACAGTCTTTGCTTTATTTTCACAACCTTGTGTTTAGACTTGGCCGGACACAGCCTTGAGCCAGTGGGTCTGCAGTTGTAATGCAGACCCTGCCCCCTCAAAGCATGCTGTTCCCTTTGACCAACGTTTCTTCTCCAGGTACGCTCTTGAAGGAGACTCCGCAGTCCCACATGTAAATTGATCTGAAGTTAAACACCATTGACATTCAGGCTGAGAACCCTCATGTGTTTTTAGTAAGCGTCCTCAAATACTTTCCCAAAATGTACAGGGAAGTGAATGTTAATAATTTCATCTCTGATGCACAAGAGACGCCCTGTTACTTAACACTAGTGACAGATACTGGTAACATCCAGTTTTTTTTTCTTCTGCATGGTAGCTCATGTCAACAGCTCATGGTAGTTGACCAACCATGAAAAGAAAGAGTGGGCAGAGTCGATATTCTGGCTTAGAAAAAGGTCTTGGGAAGAGGGAGAAAATGGAAAAATTAGGTCTCTCAGTAGCACTTTTAAATTAAACATTTCTTAGTCTTCCCTGGTGGTCCAGTGGTTAAGACTCCAAGCTCCCTGTGCAGGGGGCAGGGGTTCAATCCCTGGTTGGGAAAGATCCTGCGTGGCATAGCCCCAAAAAAGTTACTCAATAAACTTTTTCTCCTCACAGTGACTTGCCAATCCCTCCACGGTCCTACTTCCCCAAATTTCCTGGATCCCTCAGAAGGAGCAGAGGAAAAAGTGAATGACTGAAGAAGAAGAAAACATTTTCCTATCTCTCCACTAGAAAGATGGACCATTTTTCCAAAAGACTGGATTTAGGCCTTAAATGTATGATAAAATAGCGAAGTGTCTTTTTGTGTACCACTGTCTGATCCAGATTTTATAATGCTTTAATCCTCTGGAATTTAACTTTTAAAAAGACATGGAGAATTTCCTGGTGGTCCAGTGGTTAGGACTCCGAACTTTCCACAGCTGTGGGCCCAGGTTCAATCCCTGGTCAGGGAACTAAGATCCCTCATGCTGTGGTGGAGCAGCCAAAAAAAAAAAAAAAAAGATGATTCTGAGTGTTTCAGAATAAAGGGGCACCATCCAGTCTGAAGTCTTCCTGGAAGACCTCCACGATGTGCATACATGGAAGTCACTTTTGTGCCCACCTGCCCCTTCATGTCTGTCAGAGACACTGCCTTAGGAGAGATTTTATAGCATCCCCCAGAATACATCCCCTTCTCTAGGCGGTGAGCTCCATAAACGCAAGGACCTTTTTTTTTTTTTTTTCACACTTTGCAGCTGACAGTAAGTGTTTAGTTAAAGTGATTAAGTGCGACCTTGAATTACCACTTGACTGGATTCACCACTAGGGGAAGACAAGTCACCCTCTTTAGGTTCACAACTAGCTGGTATTTTCAAAACAGGTTCCTAAATGGTTGTATCATGAGGAAACGTGAAGAAAGTGGTATGTATCTGAAGACTGTATACTGTTTAGGGTTGCTACATTTAACAAAAACACAGGACACCCAGTGAAACTGAGTTTTCATTTCAGTGAATAATGAATAATTCATAAACAGTGAATAATTGTTTAGTATAAGTGTGTTTCAAACAGTGCATGGGACATTACTAAGAATGTTTTGTTGCTACACAATGCTTTGAATACTCTGGCATTTTACCTATGGAAAGAGATGATTATGAAATTTTATAAAAAAAACTTTTGAGGGACTTCCCTGGCAGTCCAGCAGTTAAGACTGCGCTTCCATGCTGGGGGTATGAGTTTGATCCATGGGCGGGGAACTATGGTCCCAAATGCCACATAACATGGCAAAAAAAGAATACCTAGGTCACTATGTCACTCACAATGGCTCTGCTTCTCTGATTGAATCCTGATACATGCCGCAAACCAAGGGCTCCATTTTATGTCAAAATGGGCATGTGATAATGGGATCCAGTGATCCTGCTGTGTAGAACATCACCTGGAAGTTACCAGTTTGATTAAACATTGTGATGGCCTGAAATGGCACAACGAAGGCACCCGTTGGTAGGCGAATCCTGAGGGATGGGGGTGCTGGATTCCAATTGGTAGAATCCCCAAAGTTCTGGGAACCAAGGGATGGATGTCTAGTGGCATCTCTCATCACCACTCCCAGGGTCTCCCTGAGGAATCTGCATTTCAGGTTTGGCTGGACTAGAAGTCTCAATCTCCTGATGGGGGATAAGGAGGTGTTCTGCAAAAGGATATAGAACTCCACTGTGTGGCTAAAACCTGGTTATTCTGAGCTCCTCATGCCAATAGGGGCTTCCCTTGTGGCTCAGCAATGAAGTCCACCTGTGATGCAGGAGACTTGGGTTCAGTGCCTGAGTTGGGAAGATCCCCTGGAGAAGGAAATGGCAACACACTCCAGTATTCTCGCCTGGGGAATCCCATGGACAGAGGAGCCTGGTGGGCTACAGTCCGTGGGGTTTCAAAAGAGTCGGATACAGCTTGGCAACTAAGCAACGTGCCAATAAACCAGAAGACAGAAAAGGGAAGTGCTGTAGGCCAGAGTAATTCATCTCCAATTATTCTGAGGAGATACAGTCACGTCTACATAATGAGGTAAGAAGGAGTGTTTGCAGAACACAGGGAATTCCCTGGGGCGTGTCTTCATGCTTTCATGTCAAGTCATGACTGGGAGTGGATAATGACCATGACAGCCTGGTAAGGCCCCAGTTACGGGGGTACAGTCTGGGTCACCCCCCCAGGTGAGCAGTTCAGACCAGAAGTGCTAGTTGAGGGCTGCCCTGGTGGTCGAGTTAAAATAATTCTGGAGGCTACAATTTCTGTCCTTCTATTGCAGGGGGAACAGATTCCATCCCCAGTCATGGAAGTTCCGCAGGTCACATGTTGTGGCCAAAAAGAAAAAAATTGCTCACCAAGAGTGAGGAGAATCTCAAATGGGTGGAAGAGGAGGGAGAAGATGAATGTCTAATATGGCCTTAAGACCATCTCAAGAAACAGGAAATATAGCTGTCCCCCTAACCTCTCTATCATGATGATTTTTTAAATTCTTTTTCAATCGTGAGCAGCCATCACCTGGAAGAACCAGTACAGCATGAAGTGAGTTAATGTAGGACAGAAATGGTTCTGAGTGCTGTGTGTGTGCTCAGTCATGTCTGACTCTTCACAACCCCATGGACTGTACCCTGCCAGGCTCCTCCGTCCATGGAGTTTTTCAGGCAAAAATGCTGGAGTGGGTTGCCACTTCCTTCTCCAGGGGACCTTCCCGATCGAGGGATCGAACCCTTGTTTTTCGTGTCTCCTGCTCTGCCAAGCAGATCCTTTACTGCTGGTGCTACCTGGGAAGCCCATCTGAGTGCTATAGGGGTTAACTGTAGCAGATGCTGCTGGTGCCTCCCCACACCTCCTTGGCATATAATGCTTCCAAGCCTGAGGGAAATTCCAAATCTCTAGTTTCCAAAGCCCATTTTACCCAAGAGTTGATGAGAATTGGCATCAAGCAAGTAGAAACCAGTTGCTGTTCAGTCGCTCAGTCATGCCTGATGCTTTGTGACCCCGTGGACTGCAGCACGCTAGGCCTCCCTGTCCATCACTCCTTCCCTGAGTCTACTCAGACTCATGTCCATTGAGTTGGTGATGCCATCCAACCATCTCATTCTCTGTCACCCCGCTTCTTCTCTTGCCTTTAGTCGTTCCCAACATCAGGGTCTTTTCCAATATGTCAGCTCTTCGCATCAGGTAGCCAAAGGATCAGAGCTTCAGCTTCCGCTTCAGTCCTTCCAGTGAATGTTCAGGGTTGACTTCCTTTAGGGTGGACTGGTTTGATCTCCTAGCTGTCCAACAGACTCTCAAGAGTACAGGTCAAAGGACTCCAAGGTAGAGGCTAGAGATGCTGCTAACTATCCTACAAAGCACAGGACGACAAAGAATAAATTTTAGGATCAGCTTTTCAATTTCTACAAAAGAACCAGCTAGATTTGACAGAAACTGAACTGAATCTCTAGACCAAGTTAGGGGAATAGTGCCATATTGACAACATTAAGTCTTCCAATCCATGAATACGGGTAGCTTTCTGTTTAGTTTTCTTTTAATTTCTTTCAATCTCTTTTAGTTTTCAGTATGATAGCCTTGTACTTCTTTAGTTACATTTATTCCTAATTGTTTTATTCTTTTTGATGCTTTGAAGTAAATGGAATTATTTTCTTAATTTAAATATCAAATTATTCATTGCTAGTATGAAACAAAATTAGTTTTACATTTATCTTGTATCCTCTGTGTGTGTGTGCGTGCTCAGTCACTCAGTCATGTCTGACTCTTTGCGACCCCATGGCCGCTCCTCTGTCCATGAAATTTTCCAGGCAAGAAAATTGGAAAGGGTTGCCATTTCCTACTGTAGGGGATCTTCCCAACCCAGGGATCAAATCCATGTCTCTTGCATCTGCTGCATTGGCAAGCGAGTTCTTTACCACTGCGTGACCTGGGAATGCCCTGTATCCTGCAATATCACTGAATTTATTATCTCATACAGGTGTTTTGTTTTCATGGTGAATTCCTTAGAAGGAATCTATATACAAGATTATGTCATCTGTAAATAGAGACAGTTTTACTTCTTCCTTTCTAATCCAGATGCCTTTTATTTGTTTTTCTTGCCTCATTGCCTCAACTAGAACCTCTAATACAATGTTGAATAGAAACGAAAGAGTGTGCTGTTCGTGAGCTTGGTGAGAAAGCTTTCGGTCTTGCACCATTAACTAAGATGTTAGCTGGGGTGTGGGTTGTAGATGTCCTTTATTAGATTGAGGAAGTTCCCTTCTATTCCTCGTTTCTTTTCTGTTTTTATCTTGAACAAGTGTTAGACTTTTGTCACAGGCTTTTTCTGTGTCTACTGAGATCATTTCTCCCCCTTATACTATTAAGATGGCACATCACATTGGTTGGTTTTTGTACGTTAAACCTACCTGCAGTTCTGGAGTAACTCTCACTTGATCATGGTGTGTAATCCTTTCTACATATTGCTGAATTCAGTTGCTAGTATTCCACTGAGGATTTTTGCATTTATACTCATAAAGGATATTGATTTGTAGCTTTCTTCTGATGCCATTGTCCAGTTTTGGTATCAGGTTTTGGTCTCATGGAATGAGCTACAAAAGATTTCCCTCTCTTCTACTTTTTGGAACAGCTTATGAAGAATTATGTCAATTTTTTAAAATGTTTTGTAAAATTCAGCAGTGAAACCACATTGATTTGAGCTTTTCTTTGTGGAAAGCTGGATGATAACTGGATTCTTCGGCATCTCCCAAAATTGACAATTTTGAAATTATAACATTCCTTAAATATGTGTGAATTTAAAACCAAATGTAGGGTCTTCCCTGGCAGGTCCAGTGGTTAAGACTCTGCACTTCCCCTGCAAGGGGTACTGGTTGGGGAACTAAGATCCCTCACGCCATGCAGTCAAAAAGTAAAAAAACTAATGCATAAAATAAAAAATAAAACCAAATATAATCTTCAATTTGTAGCTCTCATACAACCACAAAACTAAGTCAAATTTATAAATGACTTCTAATCAAAACTCCAGAGGGCTTCCCAGGTGGCACAGTGGTAAAGAACCCGCCAGCTAATGCAGTAGACATAAGAGATGTAGATTCGATCCCTGGGTTGTCAAGATCCTCTGGAGGAGGAAATAGTAACCCACTCCTGTATTCTTGCCTGAAAAATCACATGGACAGAGGAGCCTGGAGGGCTACAGTCCATGGGGTCACACAGAGTCAGACATGACTGAAGCAACTTAGCGCAGGCACAATCAAAACTACAAGATGATAATATTGAAGCAAAAGCATTAATTCAATATTTAGAATAATGTTACTTTGATGAAATTAAATTGCCACTGACAGAATGAATCTGATCAGGATGAAGGTTCTTCTGACTTCAGCATGGTTTGTCTCCCCTGTATTATTAGTTGTAACTAACCAATTTAGCACTTACTTTTTTATGATCAAATTATGATGACTCTCTGTTTATGCAATACATGGTTAATACAATTTGACTACACTTGGCTGGGGATTCCCTGGTAGCTCAGCTGGTAAAGAGTCCACCTGCAATGCAGGAGACCTGGATTCAATCCCTGAGTTAGGAAGATCCCCTGGAGAAGGGAAAGGCTCCCCACGTCAGTATTCTGGTCTAGAGAATTCCATGGACTGTATAGATCAGGAGGTCTCAAAGAGACACGGACACAACTGAGCAACTTTCATTTTCACATTTGGCTGGAATAGAATATATTAAGTCTGTCTCTCTTTAGGTCCCATTATCTGGAAATTATCAGAATAGTGCTGGTATATCTAATGGACTGTAGCCTGCCAGGTTCCTCCACCCATGGAATTCTCTAGGTAGGGATACTGGAGTGGGTAACCATTCCCATCTCCAGGGGATTGTCCCAGACCGGGATGGAGCCCTGGTCTCCTGCATTGCAGGCCGATTCTTTACCATCTGAGCCACCAGGGAAGCCCAGTACATCTTAAGGAGACCCTAAACACAAACACATTCTGATGTTCAATCTGATGATTTCAGAATATGCTTGTATTAGTTTTTTTAAAGATTACCACCAAAGTGCAAACAAATTCTTAAATTTCTGGAGAGAGTTAGTATATCCTACCTGCTGAAAAACACTGGCTTAAAACTTTTCTTAAATGGTATGCCTCAATCCTTTCTAGCCCTTAGAGGTAGCTCAGTGGTAAAGAATCTGCCTGCGAATGCAGGAAACTCGGGTTTGAACCCTGGGTCAGGAAGATCCCTGCAGAAAGAAATGCAATCCACTCCAATATTCTTGCCTGAGAAATCCCATGGACAGAGGAAACTGGTGGGCTAGAGTCCATGAAGTCACAAAGAGTGGGACATGACTTAGCGACTGAACATGCATAATCCTTTCCAAAGGGCTCCATGGGAATCCTTAGGTGTTGTTACCCTCAGAGGATAGTCAGTCAAAGTGTGGTTATGCAGGGAGCTTCTTGAAGTTCTTCTATTTGTAAATATCTCCTCTTAAACAATGAGGGAAGGAAAGAAAAAGTAAGAATCTTGTGTTGGTCACCGTGACCTGACCCAGAAATGGTTTGGTTATTGGTTCTGCTAAACAAGATAAAGCAAATGAGTAGAGATCCATAGCCACCACCTCCTCTACTACAACCACCTTTGTCTTTTAACAACTAGGACTTTGCAGTAAATGAATCATTCAGAAGGAAACCCCACATCTGTAGAAATACCCTTGGGGACGATGGGAAGAAGTAGACCCTGCTTCAGAGCTGAGTTGGACTTGAAAGGAGACGCCTTGGCCCCTCCTGCACCCCTCCTGGCTGAGTTGCCTCTGACTCATCTCTTTCACCTTTTGAACAAGCTACTGAGGATGGAGTGGTACAGAACTATCCGAGCCATTACCCAAGACATAACCAACACGGTAGCTTCTCCTGCCCTATCCCCTACCTCCAGGGGAGGCCAGACCACAGTGGTACCAGTTTGAGTTTGAGCATAGAGTACAACGTGCAGACAGAGTCTGGTATCACTCCTTCCTTCTTTGCAAACTTAACTCACTAAAAATTTTGATGGTACATATCCTCCAATACTTGGGCCACCTGATTCAAAGAACCGACTCATTGGAAAAGACCCTGATGCTGGGAAAGATTGAAGGCAGGAGGAGAAGAGGACAACGAGGATGAAATGGTTGAATGGCATCACCGACTCAGGAGTTGGTGATGGACAGGGAGGCCTGGCATGCTGCAGTCCATGGGGTTGCAAACAGTCAGACATAACTGAGCAACTGAACTGAACTAAACTGGTCCTCCAATAAACTTTGAGAAGGGTACCAAGACCACCAATGGGGAAAGGACAGCCTTTTGAAAAAATATATATATATATTGGGAAAACTTTATATCCACAAGCAAAAAAATGAAGTTGGACACTTACCTTATACCATCTATTAACTCAAAATATATAAAAGGCCTAATCGTAAGACCTAACTGTAAAACTCCAAGAAGAAAACATAAGAGAAGAGCTTTATGACACTGATTTTGTCAGTGTTATTTTTTGGATATGACACCAAGAGCACAAGCAACCAAAAGAAAAATAGACAACACAGGTGACATACAACTCGAAAATGGCTGCATATCAAGGGGAACAATCAACGGAGTGGAAGGCAACCCACGGAAAGAAAATATTTGCAAATCACATGTCTGTTAAGGGCTGAGTGTCCAGAACATGTAAGAACCCCTACAACTCAAAAACAACAACAACAAAATACTTAGCAATGGACAAAGGATGAGATACTTCTCAAACAAAGATGTAGGAATGACCGTAAGCACATGAAAGATGCACAGCGTCACCAGCGCTCAGGGAAAGGCAAGTCAGAACCACAACGTGATATCACCTCACAGCCATTAGGATGACCGTCATCAAAACAAAACAGAAAAACATTGGTGAGACTGTGGAGAAACTGGAACTCTGTGCACTATTGTTGGGAATGTGAATGGTGCAGTTGCTATGGAAATCATGCAGATGTTCCTCAAAAAATTAAAACCAGACCTAACATATGATCCAATAATCCCACTTCTGTGTATATATCCAAAAGAACTGAAGGCATGATCTTGGAGCGAGAATAGCACATCCATGTTCATCACAGCATTATTTACAACAGCTAAGACATGGAAGCAACCCAAACGTCCAATGATGAGTGGATGGATAAAGAAAACATATTAACATAGGGTGCGCCTCCTGACAGGGTAGTCTACCCCAAAAAAGAAATCCTGACCTGATCAAGCCTTGGAGCCAATTACCAACTTACAGGAAGTACGGGGGACAAAGAAAAGTCCTCCATACCGATGCAGTTAGCGAGCTCCAGACTCTGAGCAAGTCTCCGAGACAAATGGTCTAGTTTCATTAAAAATCAAGTTCATCAGAAAAGAGAGAGTTCATCTAGTCTCAATTTTGATTTAAACAAGCAAACTTGAGAGAAATAGGGGGAGAGGAGGAGGGAGTCATGACATTTATGAGACAATTTAAAAACTGGGGGCTTCCCTGGGATTCTGGTGGTTAAGAATCCGCCATGCAATGCAAGGGACACCGGTTCAATCCCTGGTCTGGGAAGACCCCACATGCCACAACTAAGCCTGTGAGCCATGATGACTGACCCTGCATGCTGGAACTACCGAAGCCTGCTGGCCCTAGAGCCAGGACTCTGCAACAAGAGAAGCCACTACAATGAGAAGCCCCCACACCACAGCTAGAGAGCAGGTTCTTTAAAACATTTTTTAAAATAATGACGATAATAGTGGTTTTTAAAAATTAGCACTAACTGCATTCTTATAATATGAATTATTAATGTATTTTGGATGAGATCATGAGATCATGGTTTCTAGTATTTCAAAGACATGCTGAAATGTTTGTAGATGAAATAAGACTGAAATGTTTACTGATGAAGTCATGTAGTATACCACTCCAGTATCCTTCCTGCAAAAACCCCATGAACAGTAGGAAAAAGCAAAAAGATATGACACCAGAAGACAAGCCCCAGGGTCAGAAGGTGTACAATATGCTACTGGGGAAGAGCAGAGGGTGATTACTAACAACTCCAGAAAGAATGAAGCGGAAATGACACCTGACTGTGGATGTGTCTGGTGATGTAAGTCAAGTCTGATGCTGTAAAGAACAGTATTGCACAGGAACCAGGAATGTTAGGTCCATGAATCAAGATAAATTGGACATGGTCAAGCAGGAAATGGCAAGAGTGAACATCAACATTTTAAGAATCAGTAAGCTAAAATGGCCTGGTATGGGTGAATTTAATTAAGAAGACCATTGCATCTACTACTGTGGGCAAGAATCTCTTAGAAGAAATGGAGTAGCCCTCATAGTCAACAAAAAATGCAGTACTTGGGTGAGATCTCAAAAATGACAGAATGAGCTTGGTTCATTTCCAAGGCAAATCATTCAATATCACAGTGATCCAAGTCTATGCCCCAACAACTAATGCCAAAGAAGCTGAAGTTGAATGATTCTATGATGACCTACAAGACCTTCTGGAACTAACACCAAAAGAAGATGTCATTTTCACCACAGGGGACTGGAATGCAAAAGTAGGAAGTCAAGAGATACCTGGAGTAACAGGCAAGTTTGACCTTGGAGTATAAAATGAAACAGGGCAAAGGCTAACAGAGTTTTATCAAGAGAACACACTGGCCATAGCAAACACCCTCTTCCAACAACACAAGAGACAGCTCTACACATGGACATCACCAGGTGGTCAACACCAGACTCAGACTGATTATATTCTTCGCAGCTGAAGACAGAGAAACTATATAGTCAGCAAAAATAAGACCAGGAGCTGACTGTGGCTGAGATCATCAGCTCCTTATTGCAAAATTCAGACTTAAATTGAGGAAAGTAGGAGAAACCACTAGACCATTCAGGTATGATCTAAATCAAATCCCTTATGATTATACAGTGGAAGTGATGAATAGATTCAAGGGATTAGATCTGATAGACAGAGTGCCTGAAGAACTATGGATGGAGGTTCATAACATTATACAGGAGGTGGTGATCAAAACCATCTCCAAGGAAAAGAAATGCAAGAAGGCAAAGCAGTTGTCTGAGGAAGCCTTACAAATAGCTGAGAAAGAACAAAATCAAAAAGCAAGGGAGAAAGGGAAAGATATACCCAACTGAATGCAGACTTTCAGAGAATAGCAAGAAGAGATAAGAAGGCCTTCTTCAATGAACAATGCAAAAAAGCAATAGAATGGGAAAATTTTTCTCTTCTAGAAAATTGGAAATATCAAGGGAAAATTTCATGCAAAGATGGGCAAAATAAAGGAGAGAAATGGTGTGGACCTAATAGAAGCAGAAGAAATTAAAAAGAGGTGGCAAGAATATACAGAAGAACTGTACAAAAAAGGTCTTAATGACCTGGATAACCACGATGGTGTGGTCACTCACCTAAGCTAAACATCCTGGAGTGTGAAGTCAAGTGAGCCTTAGGAAGCATCACTACAAACAAAGCTACTGGAGGTGATGGAATTCATCTGAGCTATTTCAAATTTTGAAAGATGATGGGGTTAAAGTGCTGCACTCAATATGATAGCAAATTTGGAAAACTCAGCAGTGGCCACAGGACTGGAAAATATAAGTTTTCATTCCAATCCCAAAAAAGGGCAGCGTCAAAGAATGTTCAGACTACCAGATATTGCACTCATTTCACATGCTAGTAAGGTTATGCTCAAAATCCTTCAAGTTAGTCTTCAACAGTATGTGAACTGAGAACTTCCAGATGTACATGTTATGTTTAGAAAAGGCAGAGGAACCAGAGATCAAATTACCAACATTCGTTGTATCATTGAAAAAGCAAGAGAATTCCAGAAAAGCATCTACTTCTGCTTCACTGACTATGGGACAGCCGTTGACTGTGTGAATCAGAAAAAATTGTGGAAAATTCTTCAAGAGATGGGAATACCAGACCACCTGACCTGTCTCCTGAGAAACCTGTATGCAGGTCAAGAAGCAACAGTTAGAATCTTATATGGAACAACAGACTGGTTCCAAATTGGGAAAGGAGTATGACAAGGTTGTATATTGTCTCCTTGTGTATTTAACGTATATGCAGTGTTGTTGTTGGTATTCAGTCGTAAACTCAGGTCCAACTCTTTGCGACCCCATGGACTGCAGCACACCAGGCTTTCCTGTCCTCCACAGAGTACATCATGCAAAATGCAGGGCTGGATGAATCATAATCTGGAGTCAAGATTGCCAGGAGAAATATCAACAATTTCAGATATGCAAACGATACCACCCTTATGGCAGAAAATGAAGAAGAACTAAAGAGCCTCTTGGTGAAGGTGAAAGAGGAGAGTGAAAAAACTGGCTTAAAACTCAACATTCAAAAAACAAAGATCATCGCATCCAGTCCTCTTCAATCAGTTCAGTTCAGTCACTCAGTCGTGTCTGACTCTCTGCGACCCCATGGACTGCAGCACACCAGGCCTCCCTGTCCATCACCAACTCCCGGAGTTTACTCAAACTCCTGTCCATTGAGTCAGTGATGCCATCCAACCATCTCATCCTCTGTTGTTCCCTACTTCTCCAGCCTTTAATCTTTCCCAGCATCAGGGTCTTTTCCAATGAGTCAGCTCTTCGCATCAGGTGGCCAAAGTGTTGGAAGTTTCAGCTTTAGCACCAGTCCTTCCGATGAATATTCAGGACTGATTTCCTTCAGAATGGACTGGTTGGATCTCCTTGCAGTCCAAGGGACTCTCAAGAGTCTTCTCCAACACCACAGTTCGAAAGCATCAATTCTTCGGTGCTCAGCTTTCTTTATAGTCCAACTCTCACATCTGCACACGACCACTGGAAAAACCATAGCCTTGACTAGATGGAACTTTGTTGGCAAAGTAATGTCTCTGCTTTTCAATATGCTATCTAGGTTGGTCATAACTTTCCTTCCAAGGAATAAGCGTCTTTTAATTTCATGTCTGCAGTCACCATCTGCAGTGATTTTGGAGCCCCCAAAAATAAAGTCAGCCACTATTTCCACTGTTTCCCCATCTATTTGCCATGAAGTGATGGGACTGGATGCCATGATCTTAGTTTTCTGAATGTTGAGCTTTTTAAGCCAACTTCTTCACTCTCCTCTTTCACTTTCATCAAGAGGCTCTTTAGTTCTTCTTCATTTTCTACCATAAGGGTGGTATCATCTGAATAGCTGAGGTTATTGATATTTCTCCCACCAATCTTGATTCCAGCTTGTGCGTTTCTCATGATGTACTCTGCATATAAGTTAATTACCAGTCCCATTACTTCTTGGCAAATAGAAGGGGAAAAGGTAGAAGTAGTGACAGATTTTGTTTTCTTGGGCTCCAAAATCTCTGTGGATGGTGATTACAGCCATGAAATTAAAACATGCTTGCCCCTTGGAAGGAAAGCTCCTAGACAGCATATTAAAAAACAAAGACATCTCTTTGCCAACAAAGGTCCGTATAGTCAAAGCTATGGTTTTTCCTGTAGTCATGTACAGTTGTGAATTGAACCATAAAGAAGGCTGAGAGCCAAAGAATTGATGCTTTTAATTTGTGGTACTGGAGAAGTTCTTGAGAGTCCCTCAGACAGCAAGGAAATCAAACCAGTCAATCCTAAAGGAAATCAACCCTGAATATTCACTGGAAGGACTGAAGCTGAAGCTTACCCAATACCACCTGATGCGAAGAGCTGACTCACTGGAAAAGACCTTGATTCTGGGAAAGACTGAAGGCAAAGGAGAAGAGGGCAGCAGTGAATGAGATGGTTAGATAGCATCACTGATTCTCAACGAACATGAGTTTGAGCAAACTCCCGGAGATAGGGAGGGACAGGGAAGCCTGGTGTGCTGCAGTCCATGGGGTCACAAAGAATCGGACACGACTGATCAACTGAACAACAGCAATAAGCTAGCTAACCTTCATCTTGGGGAGCTGATTCTACAAGAGGAAACAACTTTGGCGGAATTCAAAGAGGGTGCTCAAGATCCCCACACCTGGTATAAACATCCTGCATGATCCCCAGGGCTGTGAGTATAATGGGTTTTACACTCGTGATTAACAAGTTAGAGTATAGAACACAGCTGACTTTGGGAGAGGAAGATTATCCTGATGGGCGTGACTTAGGAACCCTTTAAAAGCTGAGCCTTTTCTCTGGTTCATCACAGAAGAGGAAGTCAGAAGTTTGAAGCATTGAGATTTGACACACTGCTGCTAAAGGGTGGGAGCCTCATGGCTGGGAATTCAGGTGGCCTGTAGTTACTGGCTCACATTCAGCATGGAAATAAGGTGCAAGTCCTCAGTCCTATACCTCAAGGGATGGAATTCGGCCAACAAGAACAACCTTCAAGGAGGGTTTTTTCCGCAGAGCCTCCAGACAAGCATTCAGTCCAGTCAACACTCTGATTTTCCTGCCTTATGGCGCGTTGAGCAGAGCACCTTGCTGTGCCTACATGGTGTGGTTAACAAACCTGCAGCCCTAGGAACTGGGAGAATTCATCTTAAATGACCACTGACTTATGGGATTTGAATACATATTTACCCAGAATGAGAACTGTTCATTTGATTTTATTAAAATCATAACCATAGGGAAAATAATAGATGCATGTAGTTTTTGTTTTTTTTTTTAGAAAAGATTTGGCAAAATGAAACATTTGTCTTGCATATATGTTTTCCTCAGAAACTATACTGAGGTTGTACCCAAAAGCTTTCTTCCGTACTTGGGCCTGTACCAGCTGGTATCTGCTTCCTGTAGTTCACATTTGATAACCATCAACAGTAAATAAGTCAACTGAAGCCTGGGTCTTCCTAGTTCCGTTGCTGTCTGTCATTTCAGGGAAAGGAAGTTGGAAAAAAAAAAGAAGAAGAAGAAGAAGGCCGAGAGCACTCATTCACCCTACAAACCTTGATCGTGTATTGTATTACACACCATGCCGGTCTCTTCATTAAGGATCATCAGCTCTGACTGCTTACAAATTCAGGATGTTTACTGCTTCTGCATTGTCCAGTCTTCAACAATTATCATGGAAAAGTGTGGATTTCTCTGATTCTTTGTTGGCCTCTTGCCCAGGCCTCTTGACTTCTTGTTGGCATGTTAACCCACTTCCTCAAATGTGTACTGTCTTTTATTTCAAAAATTTCCCCTTGACTAAGCTTGCAGTTATCTAGTTACACTTCCTCTAATGCAGGGAAGCTCATCTTTTTCAAGGGTGGGACTTGAGCAAAAACTCAACTGCCGCAAGAACAAATAACCTACTGAGTTCACTGTTCTCGAGCATGAGGATGGATAATTCAGAATGTTTTCAAGCCCTTCTTTCTGATGGGGCACGATATTCAGTTTTGCAATTAGGCACCAATCTGTGTCAGAGGGGCAGGCGCTTCAAGGTCCAGGAAACAGGTCCCAGGTCTGCCAACAACCGATTAGATAAACTTGGGTAAACCTCTGCCTGAAGCCCAAGAAGTGCTTGCTAAGCATGAGTGACCTTTAATTACAGCACAACAAAATACATCATACAGCAATGAACCAAAATTTGGCAAGTCGCACCATGTCACATGGATGAGCTAAGATAAGCAGTTATTGAGCTAAGCAGTGATGCATGTGTGGTTCTTCAGACAATTTATGGTTGCAGAATATCTAGAAGATTCTAGAATTGTGTGCCTCAGATACAGTATCTTTTTTTCAAAAGTCATCTGTTATGAAATGAGAGATGCTGATGCTGACTTGAAACCAAATCAACCTTCCCGCCCCCTCAGGCTTCTCCATCACAATAAATAGCAACTCCTTTCTCCCATTTTTCGAGGCCAAAGAATTTGTGCTGCTTTTGACTCCTGGCTTACATTCTATCTGCTGGGAGATTCCACTAAAACATCTCGAATCTGACTACTTTCACACACTCCTCGATTACCACCTCATCTTAGCCACCATCATCTCCTGGAAAGTGATTGCATTGTTTCCTGGCTGATCTTCCTTCCTCCTCAGCCCTTGCCCGTCTTCCATCATTTTATCAGCCAATCACACTGCTCATTGACCCCACGCCCTCCCGTGGCTTCCTTCTTACAGTAAAACCTCCAAGCCTTCAGTGACCTCCAGGGCACTTCATCAGCATTCTGACATCACCTCCCCCTTGACCCTCCTCTCCAGCCACCTCAGCCTCCTGCTGCTCCTCAGGCACAGCAAGCCTGCCCCTGCCTCGGGGCCTTTGCACTTACCAACTTCTCTCCCTAGTTCTGCTCTTCTACCATGCTTGACCCCATGACTCATATGTTGATTTCAAGTTTTGACTTCAGTGTTATTTTTTCAGGGTGGCCTGTTCTGCTCCCTCTCCTTAAATTGCACCCCCCCGACCCTGCACACACACACACATACCACATATTTCCTAAGTCCCTTCCATGACTTATTTTCTCTCTTTAGGAAAAAAAAAAAAGCATCTTTTATCTCTTGAATATTTTCTGTCTCTCCCACTAGAATGTGAGTTCTAGTTGGGGAGAACTTTTGTGCTTTTTGTTTTCTTCTTTTAATCTTGATCACTGCAAAAGAGATTAGAGAGTACCCGGCACATCTACACAGTAGACGCTCAAGAATCTAAATGGTGAATGAACAGATAAATGATTTATTCACCAAGTGTTAAGGAAAGCTGAAAGAGTTAAGCCCTATTTGTTGTCTTAACCTGAAGTGACTTGTAGGAAGGGAAATCAGGCAGAGCTCAACCTTCTTTACAGATTTCGATTTACTCTACACTTTTGAAAACTTGAGCAAACACAAACCACTAAGGCTGCTGTCATTCTCCAGACATCATCGCTTTGACAAGAATGTTAAGTTAAACCCTTAATGAGCTCAGAGGATTGAAAATTAAAATTGGGTGTTGTGGACTGGAGTGTTTATGTCTCCTGAAAACTCATCTGTTGAAACCCTACCTGCCACAGTGCTATTAGGAGGTGGAGCTTTGGGGAGGTTATTAAGATTAGATGTAGTCTTGAGGGTGGAGCTCTCATGAGTGGGATCGGTGCCCCTATAACGGTCGTCAGAGAGCTCACTTCCCCTCTTTGCTCTCATCAGAGTGAGGACAAAAGAGGAAGTCACCAATCTGCTACTCGGAAAGGGCTTCCACCAAAAATCAACCCTGCCTGATCTCAGACTTCCAGCCTCCAAAACCGTGAGAGATAAATTTCTGTCTATAAGCCACCAGGCTGTGGTGCTGTGCTATATCAACCCAAACTGACTCTGAAATTCTTATTTTCAATTGAATGTCTCAAGAGGAAAAATAATTTTTAAAAGTTTAAAGGAAGTTAGTCAAGTAGACTAGCCTTCCATGGGCCTAACTGTGTTTCTTCTCATCCCCTGTAAATGTTGACGTTGAAGTGGTAACACCCAGTAGCTCAGAATGACTGTCTTTGGAGACATGGTCTTTGAAGAGGTGACTGAGGTAAAGTAAAGTCAATATGGTAGGCCCTAATCTCATACAACTACTGTCTTTATGACAAAAAAAAAGACTGGGACACATCTAAAAAATACTTTCACAGAAACATCTAGAACAGTGACCAAATATCTGGGTGGTGCAGCCAAGCCAGGCTGACACACAAAATGAGCCATTAAGTTGAAACAGAGCAGAAGACAAGGACCTTACAGTCCTTGCCCTCCCCCACACCAGCACCGCCGTGCCCTCTGCCTGCCTCTTGTCTGTGGAAAACCTTAGTCAATGAATAAGATTAGTCAGAGAAATGAGAACTGCAGAATCAAAGAAAAACAGTCAAAGGGGACTAAATGAAAATGTAGTCATTAAGCGCAGTCAAGGACCTTTAGTTCCCTCTCAAGGGCTGTAGATAATATTCTGCGCCACATCCTGGGAGCTGTCTTATAGACACCAAAACACCAGGTGGGGAAGCTAACTACGTGACAACCAGACGGTACCCAGGAGACGAGCTGCCGCAATTCCGAGAACTGATCACATCGTAAAGAAATGGGGACAAGTGCACCCTGGAACTGAAGATTAACTGTACCTGAAACGGGCTGATGCTGGTGAGACCACTGATGACCGATTTAAAGATGACTGCTAGAGACGACTGTGTGTTTCTGCACGTAGCCCCCTGCCCCCTCTGTCTATAGGAGCTCTCGCCTCCTGCTTGTCAGGATGGGGGAGTGGGCCTTTGGACAGACATCCCCCTGCCTCAGTTGCCAGCGTCTGAAATAAAGCAAACCTTCCTTTCCACCAGCCTGGCCTCTTTATGGGCTTTTGAGCTGTGAGCAGCTGGACTCACCACACACAGAGCTCTCGATAACGATGTGATGCTTGATAAATTTTTCCAGATCTATTTTTGGCTGTGGTGCATCTTCATTACTGCATGTAGGCTTTCTCTCGTTGGCTTCTCTCTAGTTGTGGTACGTGGGCTTCTCTCCAGTTGTGGTACTTGGGCTTCTCATTGCGGTGGATTCTCTTATTGTCACATGTAACTTTCTCTCTCAGTTGCCCCATGCGTGGTATGTGGAATCTTCCCAGCCCAGGGATCAAACCTGTGTCCCCTGCATTGGCAAGTGGATTCTTACCCACTGGATCACCAAGGAAGTCCTTAATAAATTATTTAATAATTGACTGACATTAAAATGAGTTCAGTTGGCTTAGTTTAAGACATAGTCACTGAAGGAAAAAACACTACTTTAAAATACTTTCAAATTTCAGGGGTTTTTTTGTTTTAAAGTAGACATCCATATTTTCTCTAATGCTAATTGTACTTAAGATATTTTAAAGAGTCAAACAAAAATAAGCAAATATTTTGGACTGTGGTGGTGGTTGCCCAATTCTATAAAATTATGAAGAGTTATTGAACTGTAATGGATGTTTTATGGTATGTAAATTATAGCTCAAAATAATAATGAATAATAAATGAACTGTTAGTCATGTAAAAGCATTTCTGTTTCATGAAAAACATCTGAACAACAGAATTCCAGGGCTGAGACAAAACTAGACGCTGCGTATTTCAACATAATTAGAATAAAGTTTTGGGGATACTTGAAAATTAGTACCATGAACAAAATTCTGACAGGCACAAAAAATAATAATTTTAAAAAGGTTTTTTTCTGTTTACAAAGGAAAGAAGCTTTTTTGTTATCAATTTGAATGACCCTGAAAATGTCCACTGCTTTAGGATAAAGAGACTAATAAGCATCTTTTAGATTTAACCATAAGAAGTCATGAGTCTCCTGGAAACGGCTGGGGACCATCCTGTCTGCCCTTTAATTCCATCTGGGAGCCCTAGAAGGAAAGACTAGGAAAAAGGAACCTCTGAAAAGCCTCAACTCCCAGCATCATGCGCCATGGATTGCTGAGATTCCAGATTTTCTATAAAGGTGATACAGTGGATACACACACACACATGGTGTGGGCCTAGGACATTCTAGAGATGCTGGTAAACGGGAAAGTAACTTGTCTTCACATATTTATCACTACCACTGATTCAATGGACATGAACTCGGGTGAGGGACAGGGAAGCCTGGCATGCAGCAGTCCATGGGGTTGCAAAGAGTCAAACACCACTTGGCGACTGAACAAACAAACATTTATCATTTATCCAGTCACTCTGGCAAGCTAACAGACGCTAGTAAAACTTTGAGCTGAGTCTCCTGAGTGTTCCAGAACAGTGGCTCTCAAAGTATAGCCTCAGAAACCCTTTCAGGAGGTCGGCAAAGTCAAAACTATTTTCAAAATAGAGAAGGGGAGGGTGGGATGATTTGGGAGAATGGCATTGAAACATGTATATTACCATATGTGAGATAGATCGCCAGTCCAGGTTCGATGCATGAGACAGGGTGCTCAGGGCTGGTGCCCTGGGATGACCCTGAGGGATGGGATGGGAGGGAGGTAGGAGAGGGGTTCAGGATGGGGGACACATGTACACCCATGGCTGATTCATGTCAATGTATGGCAAAACCACTACAATATTGTAAAGTAATTAGCCTCCAATTTAAATAAATAAATTAATTTAAAAAAAACTATTTTCAAAATAATAACCAAGAGGTTATTTGCATCTTTCACTTTCATTCTCTCATGAGTGTGAAGTGGAATTTCCCACCGACTGTGTTACGTGTGACAGCCCACCTACTGTGTGCAGAGCTGCCATAGGACCCAGCTACTGTCCACCAGAAGCTACTGTCCAGAAGTTAAAGAGATCTGTGAAGCTATGAAAGAGTAGCACGGTTCTTAGCAAATGCTTTTTGTTTGGGAAAATATAATAATTTTTCCTAAGGATTTGTTGCGTTCGCATGTAACTGGCTTTTTTCTACTTCTGAATGACTTGATAAGTAATTTTTGTTGATGTATTTACTTTTGGCTGCGCTGGGTCCTTGTTGCTGAGTGCGGGTTTTCCTCTAGTTGCGGTGAGCAGGGGCTGCTCTCCCTCATGTCATGTCGACTTCTCACTGCGGTGGCTTCTGCTGTTGAGAAGCACAGGCTCTAGGCCCAGGGGCTTCAGTAGGTGCAACTCATAGGCCTAGTTGCTCTGCCTCAGGTGGGACCTTCCCGGACCAGGGATTGAACCTGTGTCCCCCGCGTTGGCAGGCAGAGTCTTAACTGCTGGACAGCCAGGGAACTCCTGATAAGTAAATATTTTGAAGTTTTTTTTTCCCCAGTCTTAATTTCTAATATAATAAATAACCATCGTATTCTAGAAAAGGTATTATACTGTACGCAAATAATGGTGATTTTGTATTCTTATTTCTAGCAGTTATACTTCTTTTTTAGTTTTTATCATTGTTAGCCAGAACCTCCAGAGCATGACGAGGCTTCCCAGGTGGCACTAGTGGTAAAAAAAACAAAAAACAAAAACCCCGCCTGTCAATGAGGAGACATAAGAGACGCAGGTTCGATCCTTGGGTCAGGAAGATGCCCTGGAGGACAGCATGGCAACCCACTCCAGTCTTCTTGCCTGGAGAATCCCCATGGACAGAGGAGCCTGGCGGGCTGCGATCCATAGGGTCAAAAAGAGTAGGACACGGATGAAGTGAGTTAGGAAGCACGAACCCACGCTGGGGCAGTGGCCATGAGAGAGTGGGGAGCCAGTTTCACTCCTGGATGAAACAAAAAGGCTTCTAATGTTTCTGAAAACCTGGTTGTATTTTGCAAGCCAGGCCCTGTTCTGGGAAATGTTGACAGGAGTTCTAAAAGAACAACAGCTTGAGATGCAGTACTCTGGTGTTTCGAAATTTTTCAAGGGAAAGATTTTTCTTTTGGTATCAAAAAAAACACACACACAGCCTTTGATTGCTAGTTCTTGTGTGATTTTCAGCAAATCTTTATACCTCCACGAACCTCGGTTTTTCTCATCTATAAATGAATAGATTTTATCGGTGCTTCCAAATCATAGTTGGTTGACATTAAAATTATCTGTGAAATCAATGAAGGAAAGCTTCCTTTATTCTAGAATTCCAGCCAACAAAAGCAGAATGAGTGAAGGAATCTGATAATTAGCATTATTGCCACTCCCAGTGATATAACTGATTCAGGACAGGCTCATCAATGTTTGTTAAAACCATGCAGTGGTAAGTCAGGGAGTGCAGTATCTGCACACTGACAACATACGACTCCACTGACTGCTTAGTAACTGCAGTGGGTGAATGGACCTGTACAGTGGACAGATCTAGCTGTCAAGCCACCGCCTGAACTGAGTGCTCACTTGAATTGAGATACACAGACAACCTGGGAGAACTGATGTGATGTATAAGTATGAGGGCTTCCCTGGTAGCTCAGCTGGTAAAGAATCTGCTTGCAATGCAGAAGACCTGTGTTTGATCCCTGGGTTGGGAAGATCCCCTGAAGAAGAAAAGGGCTACCCACTCCAGTATTCTGGCCTGGAGAATTCCATGGACTGTATAGTCCATGGGTTGCAAAGAGTCGGACACAACTGAGCGACTTTAACTTTTACTATAAGTATGAAATATTCTTTCCCAAATGTTAAACTTGAACCTACGTGAACATTTAGACAAGATACATGCTAAGTCATTTCAGTTGTGCCTGACTCTTTGCAACCCCATGGACCATAGCCTGCCAGGCTCCTCTGTCTATGAGATTTTCCAGGCAAGAATACTGGAGTGGGTTGCCACTTCCTACTTCAGGGGATCTTCCGGACTCAGGGATTGAACCCGTGTCTCTTCCCTCTCTTGCACTGGCAGGCAGATTCTTGACCACCAACGGCCACCTTTAGACAAGAAAGTTAGTGAAAGTTAAAGACTCTTTGCACCCCCATGGACTATACAGTTCATGGAATTCTCCAGGCCAGAATTCTGGGGTGGGTAGCCCTTTCCTTCTCCAGGTGATCTTCCCAACCCAGGGATCAAACCCAGGTCTCCTGCATTACAGGCAGGTTCTTTACCAGCTGAGACACCAGGGAAGCCCTCAAATAAGAGGCAGATCCCAAATGTTTGGGAGCATAAAGCTCATAGAATCCTGGGAGTCCGTCTTTAAGAAAAGAAAACAAAATTAGATGCAAAAGTGAATGTTTGTGTACAACGAGAAAATAAAATCACAAGTTACAAATCTCAAAAAGGAATCAATTATCATGGATATCACAAAACCCCAGAAAATAACACCAAATTTGTATTAATCAACTGCTGGAGACATCTCTATAATATTTATTTTCCCCCCTCTGTTTTTGCCTGCGTGCAATTTGATCTATTGTGCAATATTTTCTGCAGAACAAGGGTTCTTTTCCTGGCTGAAGAGTCAAAGGTGTGGGTCCCCACCATGCACCTCAATTGACTCAGACCTGGGGGACAAGGCTGGGTGTGGCCAATGTTGAAACAGACCCAGACATCTCTAAGGTGTGGGCAGAACTGAGAACCCTTAGCCTCCCACGCCTGAAGTGACGACTCGCTCTAACTCACACAACAGGATGGCAAACAGAAGCTTGGCAAGAGACAGGAAATTGAAACCTCAAGGCCACCAGCAGCTCTGTGCCCCAGAAACCCACATTTGAGCAAAAGAGACTAAGGACGCCAAGAGCACGTGGGCCGCGTTGTCCTCACTCTGGCTGGGCCTGCCTGAACTCACCCTCCTCACCATCCCCAGGTGTCAGAGACTCTCTCACGAAGCTGGTCTTGGCTTTCCTGGCAGCCCAGTGATGAAGAGGCTGCCTTGACGTGCAAGGGACATGGGCTCTACCACCCACGAGCCACGGACACGGAATCTGCATGCCGTGCTTACGGAAGTCCACATGCCTAGAGCCTGCGGTCTGCAACAGTGAGAAGCCTGCACACTGCCATGGAGAGTAGGCCCTGCTCGGCGCAGCTGGGGAAAGGCTGCGTGCAGCCACGAAGACCCAGCACAGACAAAAGATAAGATAAAAACAGCAATCTATAAAGAAGCAACAGTAACTAAGAGCTGGTCTTGAAGCATAAACAGACCCCAGAGATGATGGCGCCACAGGAGGTAAACGGCATGGCCCCTGAAGCACACAGGGGGGATGTGTGGACCCCAAGTTGATCTTCTGAACCCCCCACCAACGTCCCTTCTCATCCCCTTTCCTCCCATCCCCTGGCCTCTCTACTCTGTCCATGGATTTCCCTAGCTGCTACATTTCATGCAAAGAGAATCATACGCGTGACCTGTGACTAGTCTCTTTCATTTAACGCAAGGTTGTCAAGGCCCATACATCCTGTAATATATGAGCCCTTGGGATCTCCCCTGACCAGGGATCAAATGTGTGTCCCCTGCACTGAAGGTATAGAGTTTTACCCACTGGACCACTAGGAAAGTTCTTCTTTTTTTAATTGCTGAAATTTTTCCTTACATGGATAGACCAGAGTTTGTTTATCCACTCATAAGCTGATGGATATTTAAGTTGTTGCCACTTTGGGGCTGTGACAAAGAGTGTGTTAGTCCCCACTTTGAATTCACAAGCATCCACTTCCCACAATGCACAGCGGCCGTGTCCCTCACAGGCTGACCCAGACGAATGCTCCTCCCAAATGCCTTAGGCTCTGGAACCACCATTCAGATCGCCTGAGTCCTAACCTCTTCAGACCCCTGGCCCTTATGGTGAATCAAGGCCCCCACCTTGATTTTCTTTCTTCCATCAGCCTCAGTCCAGCCCCCATGCATCAGACAGGCTCCAATAACACTGAACATCAAAGCAAAACAGTAGAGAGTCCCAGTCATTCTATCTCAGAGTCTCCTTGGCATCACTTATAAATTTGCATCTCCCAGGTTGAGGCACCTCCGAATTTCCCCCACTGCATCTAAGTCCCAGATCCTTGCCCAACCTGAAGGGTCCTGTCAAGCTCCATCAGCATAATCCGTGGGAGGTTGCCTTGCATCTCTGTCCCCTCTTTCATCCTGGCTGCAAAGTGGACCTCAGAAAAAATTCCAGTTTCCATTATGAAAGGAGAAGTTACTCCAGCCCATAATCTAGTGCTGGTCCAGCTTCACTAGTCTTGAGATGCAGACTTCTGGGAATTCCCCAGTGGTTCAGTGGTAAGGACTCCCTGCTGCCACTGCCAAAGCCCCAGGTTCAGTTCCTGGTCAGGGAACTAAGACCCCACCAGCCACATAGCCAAAAAAAAAAAAAATCCTGGCCCTTGGGAGCCCTGTAATATGTCTCTGTAATGTGACCACCATGAGTTGGGGGAAGGCCATTTCACGGTGAGAGAAGTTGGGACTGTCCCCCAAAATTGGAGCGATTATACCCTTGACTTCTGCAAAACACTGGAGCAGAGCATGTGATAGGGCAAACCTCCTCACCTCAGTTTCAGGGCTGAAAGTCCCTCATCTGAGGAAACGCTCCATCCCAGCTTAGCCAGGACCGTGAGACACCCTGCAGAGCCTGGTACATTTCAGTCACAACATCAGCTACAGACTGAGGTACATTTAAGCTCTAGGAAGACGCACCCATTCACGCTGAGGGGAGGAGAGCAGGAAGCCTGCTGGGATCGTGGGGAGGCAGGCAGTTAACCAGCCCGATCACTGTGAGGACCTCATTTCGGAGACAAGCAAACTGTGGGCTTCGGTGACTTGTCCGCATAGCAAGGCTGTTTTTTAATCCCTAAGTTATGGCCGACTCTTTGCGACCCCATGAATCACAGCACACCAGGCCTCCCTGTCCATCACCAACTCCTGGAACTTGCTCAAACTCACGTCCATCAAGTCCATGGTGCCATCCAACCATCTCATCCACTGTCGACCCCTTCTCCTCCTGTCTTCAATTTTTCCCAGAATAGGGTCTTTTCAAATGAGCCAGTAATTCGCATCAGGTGGCCAAAGGATTGGAGTTTCAGCTTCAGCATCAGTCCTTCCAATGAACATTCAGGACTGATTTCCTTTAAGATGGACTGGTTGGATCTCCTTGCAGTCCAAGAGACTCTCAAGGTCTTCTCCAACACCACAGTTCAAAAGCATCAATTCTTTGGTGCTCAGCTTTCTTTATAGTCCAACTCTCACATCCATACATGACCACTGGAAAAACCATAGCCTTGACTAGACAGACGTTTGTTGGCAAAGTAATGTCTCTGCTTTTTAACATGTGGTTTAGGTTGGTCATAACTTTCCTTCCAAGAAGTAAGTGTCTTTTAATTTCATGTCTGCAGTCACCATCTGCAGTGATTTTGGAGCCCCAAAAAATAAAGTCTCTCACTGTTTCCACTGTTTCCCCATCTATTTCCCATGAAGTGATGGGACCAGATGGCCATGATCTTAGTTTTCTGAATGTTGAGCTTTAGGCCAACATTTCACTCTCCTCTTTCACTTTCATCAAGAGGCCCTTTAGTTCTTCTTTGCTTTCTGCCATAAAGGTGGTGTCATCTGCATATCTGAGGTTATTGATATTTCTCCCGGCAATCTTGATTCCAGCTTGTGCTTCCTCCAACCCAGCATTTCTCATGATGTACTCTGCATAGAAGTTAAATAAGAGGGTGACAATATATAGCCTTGACATACTCCTTTTTCTATTTGGAACCAGTCTGTTGTTCCATGTCCAGTTCTAACTGTTGCTTCCTGACCTGCATATAGATTCCTCAAGAGGCAGGTCAGGTGGTCTGGTATTCCCATCTCTTTAAAATTTTTGCACAGTTTGTAGTCATCCACACAGTCAAAGGCTTTGGCATAGTCAATAAAGCAGAAATAGATATTTTTCTGGAATTCTCTTGCTTTTTCGATAATCCAACGGATGTTGGCAATTGATCTCTGGTTCCTCTGCCTTTTCTAAAACCAGCTTGAACATCTGGAAGTTCACGGTTCATGTACTGTTGAAGCCTGGCTTGGAGAATTTTGAGCATTATTTTGCTAGTGTGTGAGATGAGTGCAATTGTGCGGTAGTTTGAGCATTCTTTGGCATTGCCTTTCTTTGGGATTGGAATGAAAACTGACCTTTTCCAGTCCTGTGGCCACTGCTGAGTTTTCCAAATTTGCTGACCTATGAAACAAGGTAGACCTCAGCAAACACATCTTCTGGCTCTTGTTTCTAATCTCACAAATATTCATAGGTTCCCATTGTAAGACAAACAAAACTCAAAACAATGCTCATCAAGTGATGAAACACTCGTGCTCTGAATGTGTTCCAGCAGTTAAGAAGCATGGCTAGGTCTGCACACGGGGCATGGAGAGGGCTTGGTGATCATTGTCACATGTTCTGTACCTTTAATCCCTCCTCCACCGATGCCTCCTCCCCATCTGTAAACACCCCCAGGTCTCCCTCTACTTTAAAGAAAAAAAAAACACACAAATTTCTGAGCCTTACCACTTCCTGGGTTCACCACCGTGCCCCATCACCACACTTTTCTCAGCATCCTCACACCCACTCACTGATGAGTCCCTCTCTATCTGGCTTCTTTGCAGGCGGCTCTCTGAAAGCGCTGCTCTTCCCGGCAGCCACACCCCACGCTTTGGTCCAACCTCTCCCATCTTTTCGCTCTTCAGCAGTGACCAGACCCCTCGTTCTAAGAACTCCTTTGCCTTCTTCCTCCTCTGCCTTCTTTGTATTCCCATCTAGTTCTCCTATGTCATTGCAAGACCCTGGAGGCATAGTCTATGTTATCATTTTACACCCTCTGGAATATCATGTGCCTGATCAGTTCTTCCATATTGGTTGGTTTGACATCACTTGAGTTCTTTATTTACATTTACTTCTGGAAGGAAACCAGGTCCACCTCTCCCACTGTAAACTCCCCTGTGTCTCAACAAAATGATCAAGAACCTCTCAATTGCTTTTCTCTGGGACCTTAGAAAGTACAGCATACACATATACAATGGAATACTACTCAGCCATGAAACAGAAAGAAATAATGCCTTTTGCAGAAACATAGATGGACCTAGAGATTATCAGACTAAGTGACGTAAGCAGAAAGAGAAAGATAAATACCATGTGATATCACTTCTATGTGGAATCTAAGGTATTGTGGAAATGAACCAATCTACAAAACGGACATAGACTCACAGACGTAGAGAACAGACTGATGATTGCCAAGGGGGAGTTGGGGAGATGGGAGTTCGGGATTAGTAGATGCAAACTATTGCATATAGACTGGATAAACAACGAGGTCCTACTGAATAGCACCGGGAACTGTAGCCAGTCTCCTGAAATAAACCATAATGGAGAAGAATCTAAAAAAGAACGAAGAACGTACATATGTGTGTAACTGAGTCACTTTGCTGCACAGCAGAAATTAACACAACGTTATAAATCAACTATACTTCAACTAAAAATTTTTTAAAAAATGTACAAAGGAGACTGTTTCACCAAGGTCTGATTTCTCAGCACCCTGGGCGGGGGCTTTAGCACCTGATCTTGACCTGAGAAGAAGCTACTTGATTTCTACCCAGTACTGGCTGTATTCAGACGGCTTCGAGGAATAGTTTCCTGAGTTTCTTGATGTTTGCAGTGCTTACGATGACTTTCACACTTAGTTAAGCAACCTTTGATACTGTGTGGTTATAACATAATAACCACATGTCGCTTTGTCTTCAACAGTGAAAAATCCGAAGGGCTTTAACCACTGGTAAAAGTGTCTTCTCACGTCAACCACATAGCAGCACGTAGTGTGATGTGAGCTAGATGGCTATTTTCATGAAGCGGGTTGAGCTCAACTGACAAGGCAGTTGCATAACCGCCTAGGCTCCGCGCAGTGTGGGCTTGCCGAAACACGTGCCTTGGGAGAGACAAATCTCTGCGTTCTCTTTCCTGCCAGCTCTTCACCAGCTCTGGGGCTGACTGATGACACATTCCAAGGTCTGTTTGATGCTGCCATCGGGAGAATCCAAGCTCTGTTTAGCTAAGCATGTTCAGGGCCCTTCAGCTGCCATTGCACCTCCTTCCTTTGCCATCTGAACTTCCTCCAGCTTTAGTGGAACGTGCTCCCAGGAGGGCAGGTCCTGCCCAGTGGGTGTGTGGGGCAGGGACTGGCCACCAGGATCAAGGGTCTGGGCTCGCCTCCTGACCACGGTTCCCCTCTCTCCTCCCCAAGGAGGAGCCCAGACCCTCCCTGCCCTGAGAGTCTACCTTCCCTGAGGGACCCAGCAGTTCAGGCGCCTTCATTGCCCCACAGTGCCCCCTCTGGGAAACTTGCTCTCCTATTTCTCTGGCCCCAGAGGTGGAGGGGGACGCCCCTGAGGGAACCACCAGCTGAGAAACCCAGGTCCCCTCCTTAATGAGTCATCTCTCCCCTTCGACTCCTAGGGAGTTGCTGAAATTCTCAAGAATTTCCAGTCCTTGCTCTGCCATTTTGGATGGTGAAACTGACCCCAGAGTTAAGTGGTAAAGTCTGTCCTAGGGGTCCCCCATCCTCCAGCCCCCAGCACCTTTTTAGGGCCCACCTCCTTCCAGGCAAGAGTAAGACTCTTCAGAATCCTACTGCTCCAGACTTCCCCAGTGGTACAGTAGCTAAGACTTTGCACTCCTAATGCAGAGGGGCCAGGGTTCAATCCCTGGTCAGGGAGCTAGAGCCCACATGTTGCGACTAAAGATCTCCCGGGCCACAACAAAGGTCGAAGAGTCCAAGTGCCACAACGAAGACTCGGCGCAGCCAAATAAATGAATAAATATTAAACAAAAAAACAAAGAATCCTACTGCTCACATACCACTCTCCTTTGGGGCGGCCCTGCCAGCACGCTAAGGGGAGATGCGTTAAATAACCAGTGCTGTACACTGGCCACCAAGCCCCCCAGTCTAAGTCCTGTCCAGAGCTTGGAGACAGAGGAGCAGCTATCTAAATGTTCACAAGCAGGCTGGGCAAGAGGGCAAAATCACAAATGCCAACCATCCGAAGCCTCATGCCTGGACCCCCCGCCAGCTGAGGCCGTGCCGCTATTTAGAAACACCAAAGTGCCGTTCGGGTCTGTGCGTTTTTAGGTCTCTGGAAACATCACATAAGAACATGGGCTTCATCCGAATGTTACGTGATGGCAGGTGAAAGAGGAGGCCAAGTCATTCCTGCTGAAGACGACGTGAGAGTGAAGGAGAGGAACTGAAGACAATCAGTGAGAAAAGAATTAGAAACAGTCAGGACATTCAATCATGGAACGCATTGCAAAAGTAATCTATAACACGCACATTTCTAGCAGAGAAACAAGAACCAGTTCAAATCGATACCATGGCTGCAATATTGTTCATCCATAAAAAAAGGCGAGCCTGCCAGTTACAACAACATCGATGAACTTTGAGAGCATCACGCTAAGTCAGATGCACCATGAGATGAGTCAGACAGAGAAAGACAAATACTGTATGATCTCACTCACCATGGAATCTAAAACAAAATAAAGGAACCACCTCCTAGATACTGAAAGGAGACTGGTGGTTGCCAGAGACAGAGGATAAGGTTCGGAGCAAAATGGGTGAAAGGCGGTCCAAAGGTCCACACTTCCAGGAACGAGATGAATAAGTCCTGGGGATATCATATACAGCGTGGTGACTAGGAGTTAGCAGCCTTGTACATCTGAAAAGTACTAAGAGAGTTGCTCTGAAAATTTTTCATCATACACACAAACAAAAAGTTGTAGTGATGAGTGCAAACTAAACCTGTGGTGGTGATCATTTTATAATATATACATATATCAAATCATTGTGTTGCACACCTAAAACTAACACTATGTTATATGTCAATTACCTCTCGGTTTTTAAAAAGCTGTACATGTATTACTTCCAATACCTACACCTTCTTTCAGAAGGACAAAAACATTAAAAAGCACTCCCTAGTAATTAGCCTCCAATTAAAATAAATAAATTTATATTTAAAAAAATAAAATAAGAATTAGGCCTTAAAAAAAAAAGGCACTCCGTATTAGAAAAACAAATAAACATAATGGAAGGGGAGATCTCTTCTACAGTCATTGTAACAGCACATCAAAAGATGAAATGCTAAGGCATAAACTTAGCAAGAACTGTAAGGGATTATTTTGAAGAAAACAAAAGAAAACTTGAATAAATAGAAAGATCCCCCTTGGTTCTTCTAATACACATCAATTCTCACCAAATGACTTTCTATATGCAGGAGTATCTCAATTAAAATGCCAAAAGGAAAAACAGGATGGAGACCCTAACTTTATTCTTTACATAACTATGAATTACAATTAAATAAACACAAAACAATGAAAGTCTTAGAAGAAAGCATGAATGGATCTGCTAACAATGTTAAACTACAGAATCCATTTCTTTCTGAGGAAACAAAAAATTCAGAAGCAGAAAGGGAAGGAGTTATCACTTTAATTGCATTAAATGATTGATCTTTTTTTAGAAGGTAACATATCCACAGATCATGAAATTAAAAAAATGTTTGTCTAAAGGGTATATAAGCATACAGAAACAATGCCCTGAACCGGCATTAGTATTTTCTTGTATGTCTTTACAGGATATCCAGTACATGCACAACCATATTCTTTTATCTATTAATGGGATTTGCTATACACACCCCCCTGCCCCTGAGATTTTTCACTTGCTCCAACCAAGACATCAGTCTCTATCTGCCAACTTGGCTCTGACTCATTCATTTCCAGTTATATAGTATTTTATTGTTCTAAAATTATTAACTTAAAAAATTACTTATTTCTATATAGGAAAAATTGTCACAAACCAATTTAAAAGACAAAATATGATCTGGGGGACATATTTGCAACACATCTGACTGAAAGGGCTAATATCACTAATACAAATCAAAAAACTTGTCAGATTTGTATCTTTTGACTATATATGGGATTGACTAAATTTTGTTAAGAACACTTGAGCTTCCTTTTTGGAGTTTTCCAAAAAAAGGTTAAAGATGTGATCAGACAGTTCATAGAAAAGGAAACTCAAACGCTCCTAGACAAAAGATAGTCAACGTCATTCATGGTTAAAGGATACAAATCTGACAAGTTTTTTTTTTCCTACCACAAGAGCAAAAATCACCCAGTTTACCACCTCCAGGTGGTAGGAAAAGAACAGCGAGGCTTTAGGAAAAGAGCGTGTCCAGTAGAATGCCCAGAGTGACCATGAAGTACCCCAGATCTGGTTTCTGCCTCTTCAAGGATTCTGCTTCCTAACACCCTTTCAGACACTTGTTTTCCATCTGATCTAGCTAGGATGGGTTCTGTTGTTTCCAATGTAGACTCTGACCTCTGATGGAGAGCCTCAAGTAAGAAGGGGAAGCCAAGTTCGTCTTTACAAGGTGACTGAGAAGATTCCCCAAGATACACCACGTACAGATGTGTAATCAATGGGAATGGCCACCAGCACAGACACACAACCTTTTACCTGGAAACCGCAGGTCAGTCATGTTTTGCAATTTGGGGTTTTAGAGTTGTGACCTGACCTTGATATATACAGCACGGAACTCTGCTCAGTGATATGTGGCAGCCTGGATGGGAGGGGAGTTGGAGGAGAATGGATACATGCTTATGTGTGGCTGAGTCCCCTGGCTGTTTACCTGAAACTATCACAACTTGGTTATAGTCCAATATAAAAATTAAAAGTTTTTTAAAAACCTAATTAAGGGGGAAAAAAAGTGACCTGCTGCGGGTGATACCACATAGTACCTACCTACAGCAGTGTCAGGTACACATACCTACATCAAAGACAGTCATACCATTTACCAGTCTCAAGGGAAATGCATGCCTTTCACACTGCGTGGCATAATTAAACACTATATAGCCTTGTGTTAACTCAGGTCGTGAGTTATGAAAGTCTGCGATCTTCAAAGCTCTTTGGATTTTGGATTTATGGATTAGAATTGCACACCTGTATTTTGAGTCTTCCCTAGTGGCTCAGACAGTAAAGAACCCGCTTGCCAATGCAGGAGACATAAAAGACACAGGTTTGATCCCTGCCTGGGTCAGGAAGAGGCCCTGGAGAAGGAAATAGCAACCCACTCCAACTTTCTTGCCTGGAGAATCCCGTGGACAGAGGAGTCTGGTGGGCTACAGTCCACGGGGTCACAAAGAGTTGGACTAAGCACACACACACACACACACACATTATATCTACTGCATTTTCCCATGACCTAATTATTTTATTCTATTTGTTTTCTTTAAATCCTTCAACGTGAGCCTGAAATGTGACATATTCAATTCTCAGTGGAGATGGCTCCGGCTTCTTGGCACATTGCCACTTCTTATCAGCCCCAGTGACCTTTGGCCAGGCAGGTAGGGTGAGCCGCAGTTTGCATATGACATCACTGGGTTGTTGGTATTGCCAAACTCAAAGAGACGCTGGAGTTTGCCCAGTTCTTGGAAACACCTTAAGGGATCAGAGCCACTAGGGTTAAATTGGGATCATTTTTCGTATGGGTCCAGGTCTGATTTCCAAGGGAGAAACTCCTAATTCACGTTAAAGATGGAATATCTTTAGAGTTAGAATGTCCTCTCACTGAGGTTTTATAAAAGGTAGAATTTGACCTCTGGAATATGTAGAATAATCTGATGCCTTGGCAATCATTAACAAAGCATTTTGCAACCCTATCTTAAGATCTTACACATGACACGCAATTTTTTTGTTTATTTGCAGCTTGATTGCAGTATAACTTGTATACATGAAGCTGTGCACATTGGAAGTGTACCTTCGAATGAGTTTTGAAGTTTTAAAATGTGTTTATTTTTGGTTGTGCTGGGTCTTCACTGCTGTGCGGGCTTTCTCTCTCATTGCAGCATCCGGGGGTCACTCTCTAGTTGGCGTATTCGGGCTCCTCATTGCAGTGGCTTCTCTCGTTGCAGAGCATGGATTCTAGGCTGCTCGGGATTCAGCAGTTACAGCACACAGGCTCCATAGTTGCGGCTCCTGGACTCAAGAGCACAGGCTCAGTCGTGTGGCACACTGGCTTAGCTGCTCCATAGTGGGAGGGATCTTCTTGGACCAGGGATCGAACTCGTGTCTCGCGAGTTGGCAGGAGGATTCTTTATCACTGAGCCACCAGGGAAGCCCCCGGATGCGTTTTTACACATGTGAAACCATCGCCACGATAAAAATAATGAATGTCCATCACTCCCAAAGTTTCTTCATTGGGCACAACTTTAAAGTAAAGCCTGTCAAGATTATAAGACATTTAATTTCTCCCCTTAGGTAGTTCCCTGATGGTCCAGTGGCTAAAACTCCATGCTCCCAATGCAGAGGGCCCAGGTTTGATCCCTGGTGAGCGAACTAGATCCCACGTGCCACAGCTAAGAGTTTGAACATCCTGACTAAGACCTGGAACAGCCAAATAAATAAATAAAACTAAGTATTAAAAATAAAACTGTGCACTGTGCTTAGTCACTCAGTCGTGTCCACCTCTCTGCGACCCTATGGACTGCAGCCTGCAAGGCTCCTCTGTCCATGGGGATTTTCCAGGTAAGAATACTGGAGCAGGTTGCCATTTCCTTCTCCAGAGGATCATCCCAATCCGGGTCTCCCACATTGCAGGTGGATTCTTTGACATCTGAGCCCCCAGGACAGCCACTAAATATAAAAAAATAAAAATAAAGTTTCCCCTCTCTGAAATAGCTTGCTTGTAAGGGACAAATCCAGGTGTTTGTCTTTGATCTGGTTTATTTTCAAAAAGCAAACCACAGTCAACAAGAAATATGTCCAAATTTCAATACCAACAAGACAACATATAATTAATTCTACCCTTTATGTAATCCTACATCTGCCACTTCAAAAAGAATCCAGTGTAATGTAATATGGTACCCTGAACTGACTCCTGGTACAGAAAAAGGATGTTAATGTGGAAACTGATGAAATCCAAATAAAGTGTGAATTTTAGTTAATAATGAGGTGTCAGTTTGGTTTCCAGGTTTTGACAAACATAAGATGTTAACTTTAGGAGAAACTGAAGCTGGATGAGGGGCGTACAGAACCCTCTGCACTGTCTGTGTGGAGGCTTCTCCACAGACAGAACCTATAAATCTATAATCCTATAATTCTATAAATCTAAGATCATGGCATCCAGTCCCATCACTTCATGGGAAATAGATGGGGAAACAGTGGAAACAGTGTCAGACTTTATTTTTCTGGGCTCCAAAATCACTGCAGATGGTGACTGCAGCCATGAAATTAAAAGACGCTTACTCCTTGGAAGGAAAGTTATGACCAACCTAGATAGCATATTCAAAAGCAGAGACATTACTTTGCCAACAAAGGTGTGTCCAGTCAAGGCTATGGTTTTTCCTGTGGTCATGTATGGATGTGAGAGTTGGACTGTGAAGAAGGCTGAGCGCGGAAGAATTGATGCTTTTGAAGACTCTTGAGAGTCCCTTGGACTGCAAGGAGATCCAACCAGTCCATTCTGAAGGAGATCAGCCCTGGGATTTCTTTGGAGGGAATGATGCTGAAGCTGAAACTCCAGTACTTTGGCCACCTCATGAGAAAGAGTTGACTCACTGGAAAAGTCTCTGATGCTGGGAGGGATTGAGGGCAAGAGAAGGGGACACTAGAGGATGAGATGGCTGGATGGCATCACTGACTCGATGGACGTGAGTCTGAGTGAACTCTGGGAGTTGGTGATGGACGGGGAGGCCTGGCGTGCTGTGATACATGGGGTCGCAAAGAGTCGGACACGACTGAGCGACTGAACTGAACTGAAAATTATCCAAAATATACACTTTGCATGTAAAAAAAGGACCCAATGACAGTTACTCAAAGAAAACCACATTTTATCACAGGTACTGTGCTTTAAATTAAAAAAAAAAAATTATTATCCCTCTAAATAATGGGCAAGAAACTACATCTATGTTGTTTAAGAGTAACAACAAAACAGATGTCACCTCCTAGTGCTGCCTTCCCCATCATAGGTTGTATCATCTCTCAGGCTTTCCACTGTCGCCTGTGGGGCACTTTCCTTTTCCATCACGGCAATTTCTAAACGCAAGGTTGAACAGAAGGCCGGTATTTTTAATTCTCGGAAATAAGACTAAACTGTTTCACAGAGGGCACTAAAGAGGAATTTAATTCGTGGGCTAGAATTGGTCTCTTCTGCTCTGTGTTGGCCCTGGTGTTGACATTGCTGTAGTTTGGGGTGGAAGATGGGCGCAGGAAGCGTTTGCACAAGGACTGTCTGTAGAGACACCAGGGCCCTTCCCTTGCCGCTGGTGAGGAGCATGGGGGGCGGGCGGCAGGAGAAGCGAGGCCCCGGATGTGGACGCCCGGGTTTGCTAGGGATGTTCGGAGGGAGCACGATGGATGAAGATTCACAGGCTTTGAATAGACCAGTGAGCATCTTAGCCGTGTACCCAGCAGGTTGAATGCCAGCCCGCTCTCCTCACATTTCCTGGGCTTTGTCCAACTCTTTTGTTGTTCAGGCTCCAAGTCGTGTCCGACTCTTTGTGACCCTATGGACTGTAGCCTGCCAGGCTCTCCTGTCCTTCACTGTCCCCCCCGAGTTTGCTCAGATTCATGTCCATTGAGTGATGCGATCTAACTAACCATCTCATCCTCTGCTGCCCTCTTCTCTGTTTGCTGTCTTGCCCAACTCTGCTGCTGCTGCTACTGCTCAGTCGCTTCAGTCGTGTCCGACTCTGTGCGACCCCATAGACGGCAGCCCACCAGGGTCCCCCGTCCCTGGGATTCTCCAGGCAAGAACACTGGAGTGGGTTGCCATTTCCTTCTCCAATGCATGAAAGTGAAAAGTCAAAGTGAAGTCATTCAGTCGTATCCGGCTCTTAGCGACCCCGTGGACTGCAGCCTACCAGGCTCCTCTGTCCATGGATTTTCCAGGCTAGAGTACAGGAGTGGGGTGCCATTGCCTTCTCTGACTTTGCCGTCTTGCCCAACTCTAGAGCCCTGGAAAGTTGGGCATAGACTGGATTGGACTGACATAGCAAAAGTGATGCGATGGTTCTGTTTCTGGGTGTGGCCAAACGAGCACATAGCAGTGCCCACTTTTCTAACAGATGCATTCTTTAGGCTGATGGAGAGATTTATCTAGGTCAGGAAGTGCAGATTATTTTCAGTAATTTGTTTTGCCCACTAGTCTTCCTGTTTAAATGACACAATTTCTTGTAGCAGGTCGGAGGCTATGTTGATGTTTCCATTTAGTTACAGTGCCTGGTCTCAAGTCTCTGGAATAATGCCTGTCGCACAGGGAGTGCTGATAAATATTTGCTGAGGAATTAATACGTAAATAGATTCCTTTCTATGGAAACTTGAGTAAGTCAACACTTCAGGGTTAGTTGACTTCATTGGAATCAAAGTTCTTTAGGACTGTTTGCTTCCTGGGGCAGTGTAATGTCTGAAAAAAACAAGAGCTTCCCTTGGTCTTGAGTGACGTCATCCAGGAAGGTTCTGAGGCTTCATCTGCATAGATGCCCCCGTGCCGTCTGGGGGGAGGCAGTACGGAAGAGTTTACGGCTGTACCCAGGTCCCTGGTATTAGGCAAGGACAGTGACAGCAGAGAAGGGTGGCCCCCCCTACCACATACCCTGGAAAAGCCAAGGTTGTCAGGCAAGAGGTCTTCCCCCAAGTCAGGGAAGGTGGTGGGAATGTGAGCTCGTGGTGAGACCCTTTGAACTGACCTTTGGGGAACACCTCCCAAGCGCCTGAGTTAGTATTTTCTTTGAGCTACTGTTGTTTAGTCACTCAGTCATGTCCAATTCTTTTGCAACTCCACGGACTGTAGCCCGCCAGGCTCCTCTGTCCACGGGATTCTCCAGGCAAGAAGACTGGAGTGGGTTGCCATGACCTCCTCCAGGGGATCATCCCGACCCAGGGATTGAACCTGCGTCTCCTGCACTGGCAGGTGGATTCTGTACCACTGAGCCACCTGGGAAGCCCTTCAAGCTATAGTAGGCAACTATGAAAAGCTGTGTGGGGCGCTACCTCTCTGGCACAGCATAAGGGGTCCCTCAGGGCTCCTACCTGGGGTTCCCCATCCCACACACACACACAGAGGGTCCAGAGAACTGGGGCCCGGCCACCAGTGCTGGAACAGAGGGAGAGAAGGGATTCTCGCATCATCCGCTCTGCAGACCCCGAGGTCACCTGGGACGGAGTCCAGTCGGACCCACCGTCCTCTGGGTCCCAGGTCCACCGTTGTCCGAGACACGAGGCGCTGCGTTTGGGGGTTGCCCAGGGTGCCCTCTGTCACCTCTGCTAAAATGTAAACTCCACCAACTCAGAGTCTTTGTTGTGTTCAGAACAGGGCCTGGCGTGGAGTAGGTGCTTAATAAATGTTAAATGAATAAGAGAAGGAAGGAAAAAAGGAAGAACTGGCATGAGGAAGGAAGGAGCGTGGGAAGGGGGGGAAAGACACACGGTTGAAAGCCTTGTGCTTTCTGAGCATCACCTCCTGGACCCTTTCTGGTCTTGCCGTCGCTAACAAATGTACTGAAGTGAGTTTGCACTTGTTTTGTTCTGGTTTGTTTTCTATGTAGATCACCTAAGTATGGTGTTTGAAGTTTCAAGGGGAAATGGAAAGGAAATCTCACGATGACAATCTTTTTTTTATGATATCGCTTATATGTGGACTCTAAAGGAATGGTACAAATGAACTTACAAAGCAGAAATAGAGTCACAGATGTAGAAAACGAACTTTCAGTTACCAACGGGGGAAAGGGCAGGGGAAGGGATAAACTGGGAGACTGGGATTGACACAGTGCTAGATATAAAATAGATACCTGATGAGAACCTACTGTATGGCACAGGGAACTCTACTCAACACTCTGCAATGGCCTATATGTGAATAGCATCCTTAAAAAAAGTGGATATATGTGTCTATGTAACTGATTCACTTTGCTACACAGCAGAAACTAACACAACACTGTAAACCAACTCTACTCCAGTGAAAATGTTTTAAGAAAAAATGAAAATAGTTTGAGTCCACCATAGAAGTTCACAGGCATGTAACACCATGAAACGTAGGCTGACCCTCAGGTCTCGGCTTGCAGCACAAATGCCCACGACTTTGCATGGCCATGCCCGAAAGGAGTCAGCTGACCAAAGGCTTAAGTTCGAAGGTTGCTGAAGAGTGAACGATGCCTTGAAGGGCTTCCCTGGTGGCTCAGTGGTTAAGAATCTGCCTGCCAATACAGGAGACGTGGTTCACATGGCCCAAGACACGGGTGGGACTTGGCAGAGTCAGAACTATCTGTATAATCTCGTAAAACCATAAGCAGCCTGTTTTTTGCACCGTCACGAAAAACAAGCATGTGAGAAATGAAAGATTCCTTTCTATTCCATCCTGATGCGGTTTCTCCAGTCTTCTCAAAAATGGTGAAATAATGTCGCCTCCTTGCTTTTTAATGGTGCTCAAGAATTTAGACATTCCAAGATGTAAACTGTGGTTATTTCTGGGTTGTAAGACTACGGGGGAGTATTTTCTCTTCTTTATTATTTTTAAGTATTTTATAGATTCATGAGAGTGATTAAATATTATTATAAAAGGGAAAACAATGATAAGAGCTTGTGTGTATTTGTTAAATTTAAAAGTTCCGAATCAATTAAAATTCCAGGGTAAGTTAGCTAAACTAAGGGCCCTTGCATTCGTCCTGCACGCGTGCTCAGTCACGTCCAACTCTTTGGCAACCCCATGGACCGTAGCCCGCCAGGCTTCTCTGTCCGTGGGATTTTCTAGACAAGAATACTGGAGTGGGGTGCCATGCCCTTCTCCAGCGGTCAAACCCACCTCTCCTGAGTCTCCTGCATTCTTTCCTGCTGAGCCACTGGGGAAGCACTAAGGGCCCACCAAATGCCAAAGTTGTCCTTGTCTGGAGCAGAAATCCAACTGGATTGCTTTTTCCTCAGATACTATGCATCTTTGGACATTGAGCAACCTGGTTTTTATGTTAGTTGCAAGGAAGCTGATTTTGGTGAATGTGTAGGACTTTTTGACTGCATGTGGGCATACACTCCACCCCCCACCACAGCACAGTCTCTGACTTAATGTCCTAGACATACATTTTCCACAGGCCTATAATTTCTGAGGGCTTCCCAGGTGACTCAGTGGTGAAGAATCCGCCTGGCAATGCAGGAGGTGCAGGTTCAATCCCTCGGTAGGAAAGAGCCCCTGGAGAAGGAAATGGCAACCCACTCCAGCGTTCTTGCCTGGAGAACTCCATGGACAGAGGAGCCTAGAAGACTATAGTCAAGGGGACTGCAAAAGAGTCGGACACGACTTAGTGACTCAACAACATCAACACATAATTTCTTAACCTAATATTTTATACCATGTATTCTTTTTGATTTACAAATCTTTACATTAAAAACACATCATATGAGGGAAGGATACATTGGGAGCATGGGAGTAAGAGAAGCACATTACCACATAGAAAACAGATAGAGACCTGGTGTTCCAGTGGCTAAGACCCTAAGCTCCCAACGCAGCGGGGCTGGGGTTCGATCCCTGGTCGGGGAACTAGATCCCATGTGCCTTAGCTAAAGATCCAGCGTGCAGCAATTAAGACCTGGTGCAGCCAAATAAATAAATAGTTTTTAAAATAATAAACAAGGGCTTAACTATATGACACATGGAGCTATATTAAATATCTTGTAATAAACTGTAATGGAAAAGAATTGAAAACATATGTATATAGATAAATATACGTATAACCAAATCACTTTGCTATATACCTGAAAATAACACAGTATCGTAAGTCAACTGTATGTCATTTAAAAAAAATACGTGCATTTGTTATAAATTATGATATAGTGTATTTATTACTCTAGGTGCCTTAACATTCTAGAGAATGAGGTATGGCATTTTTTTCATATTAAGTTCAAGAAATCAGCTGATGTTTAATAGTTCCTGCCCAAGCTAAGCCAGAGTACTGATCTGGCTGACTGGCATTATCACATCAAACTCCAGCTTTTCCTGGAAGTAAGTCTCAACTCTGGCACGAGCCCTTTCAAGAGGAATGTGTACCCAGAACGAATTGTTGGCAGTGAAGGAGGAATTAAATGAAGAAGCCTGCTGTTCCCAATAAGCCTTTCTCTTCCCTGCCAGCAGACAGAATGACTGGCCAGCACCGCTCTGATCTTGGCCCAACAAGTGCACTTTTGCAACCAGAAAGTCAGAGTCTTGTTTACAAATGAGTATATACAGGTTACTAGGAAGTGCCACAAATCTTTTCCACCCTCACATGTCCCAACTCCAAGCTCCACTTGTTGTTTAGTTGCTAAGTCGTGTCCAACTTTTTGCAACCCTGTGGACTATAGCCTGCCATGCTCTTCTATCTGTGGGATTTCCCAGGCAAGAATACTGGAGTGGGTTGCCAAACTCCAGAAAATGAGGTTAATTCTTCTATCCCCTCTTTTTTTTTTTAAGGTAGGCTTTTACACCCGCCAAGTTAATGCTGCACTGAGTTTAACAAGAAAAGGATGAATGCCAGCCCCAGGAAGAACAGCCCTGCAAGGGTCGCAGCCTTCAGATTTTGAGAGACAGGGGGGTGTTGGTATACTGGCCAACCTGAGGATGCCAGACTGTAGAGGTGTGGGTGTGCTGGGTTGCAGGTGCCATGCAAGACTGAATTGGTGGAAGAGGCCAAAGCAGAGATGCTGAGAGTGTCTACCGATCTGTCTGGTGTCATTCTGTGCAGCCCCTGTGGTGGGCTGAATAATGGTCCCCAAATTTGCCCACATCCTAATCCCCACAGCCTATGTATATGTTATCTTACTTGGCAAAATGGACTTTGCAGGTGTGATTAGGTTAAGGATCTTGAGATGGGGAGATTTTCCTCAATTATATGGGTATCCAATGTATGCAGAGTACATCATGAGAAATGCTGGGCTGGAAGAAGCACAAGCTGGAATCAAGATTGCCTGGAGAAGTATCGATAACAGGTATGCAGATGACACCACCCTTATGGCAGAAAGTGAAGAAGAACTCAAGAGCTTCTTGATGAAAGTGAAAGAGGAGAGTGAAAAAGTTGGCTTAAAGCTCAACATTCAGAAAACAAAGATCATGGCATCCGGTCCCATCACTTCATGGCAAATGGATGGGGAAACAGTGGCTGACTTTATTTTTGGGGCTCCAAAATCACTGCAGATGGTGACTGGAGCCATGAAATTAAAAGACGCTTGCTCCTTGGAAGGAAAGTTATGACCAACCTAGACAGCATATTGAAAAGCAGAGACATTACATTGCCAACAAAGGTCCATCTAGTCAAGGCTATGGTTTTGCCAGTGGTTATGTATGGATATGAGAGTTGGACTGTGAAGAAAGCTGAGTGCCAAAGAACTGATGCTTTTGAACTGTGGTGTTGAAGAAGACTCTTGAGAGTCCCTTGGACTGCAAGGAGGTCCAATGAGGCCATCCTAAAGGAGATCAGTCCTGGGTGTTCACTGGCCCACCTGATGCATAGAGCTGATTCATTCGAAAAGACTCTGATGCTGGGAAAGATTGAGGGTGGCAGGAGAAGGGGACGACAGAGGATGAGATGGCTGGATGGCATCACTGACTCGATGGACTTGAGTCTGAGTGAACTCCAGGAGTTGGTGATGGACAGGGAGGCCTGGTGTGCTGCGATCCATGGGGTCGCAAAGAGTCAGACACTACTGAGCATGAACTGAACTGAACCCAATGTAATCATAAGGATCCTTATAAGGAATGGGGTGGGGCAGGAGTGTCAGAAAAGGGTCTGTGTTCATTGATGGAGGTATGAATAAAGAAAATGTGGTATATATACAATGGAATATTATTCAGCTGTAAAAAAAGAAGGAGATCCTCCCATGTGTGACAACCTGGATGGGCCTTGAAGGTACCATGTCAGGTGAAATAAGTCAAACATAGAAAGACACCATATGATCTCAATTATATATAAAATCTTCAAAAAGAAGAAGAAGAAGAAAGAAAAAACTGAACCCATAAGTACAGAGAACAGATTGGTGGTTTTCAGAGGCAGGGGGTGGGGTGAAACTTGTGAGGGCGATCAGAAGGTACAAACATCCAGTTTTAAAACAATTAAGTCTTCAGGACATAATGTGCAGGTAGCTATAGTTAATAATATGGTATTACATACTTACAAGTTGCTGAGAGTAGATCTTAAAAGTTCTCATCACAAGAAAGAAATTCTATAACTGTGTGGTGATGGATATTAAGTAGATTTACTGTAGAGGTCATTTTGCAACATATACAAATATTGAATATTATGTTGAATGCATATCCTAATATATGAAAAGCCTTAACAAATAGATCTATGATGGTATTGCTGTTGTTGTCAGTCGTGTCTGGCTCTTTGCGACCCCATGGACTGCAGCACACCATGCCTCCCTCTCCTTCACCAGCTCCCGGAGCTTGCTCAAACTCATGTCCCTTGAGTCGGTGATGCCATCCAACCATCTCATCCTCTGCCGCCCCCTTCTCCTCCTGCCTTCAGTCTTTCCCAGCATCAGGGTCTTTTCCAATGAGCCAGCTCTTCGCATCAGGTGGCCAAAGGATTGGCACTTCAGCTCCAGCACCAGAGACTGGAGACAGTTGCAGACACTACAATGCTGGCTTTAAAGACAGAGGAAGAGGCTACAAGCCAAGGAATGCAGGCAGCCTCTAGAAGTGGGAAAAGTCAAGGAAACTGATTTCCCCTAGAATCTCCAGAAGGAAGGCAGCCCTGTTAACCTGTTGTGGACTTCCAGCTTCTGTTGTTGTTGTTCAGTCTCTAAGTCTGTTTGCGACCCCATGGCCTGTAGCATGCCAGGTTTCTCTGTCCTTCACAATCTTTTGAAATTTGCTTGATTTCATGTCCATTAAGCCACTAAGTTTGGGAAAATTTCTTACCACATCAATAAGAAAGTCATTCCGCTCCCAAGAAGAGGGGATCCCAGGCAGGATTCCACATGGAGAGGAGGGGCTCTTGGGTCAACCATCTGAGAGCTCAGAGGTCCCAGCCTGGGTCCATGCATCATTGGAATCATCGATGGAAGGAATGAAAGCCCCTAGAACGGACTCACCAATTCACAAAGCCCCAGGGGAATCATTCATTTGCCCTCAGGAAGGCTTCCCAGATGGGTTAAAACATCAGGTTTCTTTACTTGTGGCTGGAACTGTATTCCCTCCATGTGGCAATGCAGTTCTGACCCAGAAATGCTGACTGGCAACTTCTGAGTGACTTGTAGAACAGGAACTGCATTACCTGGGACTTAGTTCTTCAGAGGAGATTATATCCTGACAGCCCAAGCACTAACTTCCAAAAATGTGCCTATTGCTGTTCCCTAAATAATCTGGGTAAAGTGAGAGGGGCCTCCACTGAACAGAAGCCAGGTGACTTATTCACTTGAGTTCCTGACACCTGTTTTATGAGCTCTTCTATACACATTGTCATAGCCAGAGATCAAGACCCTTTGTCTTAGCCCAGGCCACCATAACAAAATACCATAAGACTAGGTAGTTCCTAAAGGAAATCAATCTTGAATATTCATTGGAAGGACTAATGCTGAAGCTCCAATACTTTGGCCACCTGATGAGAGGAGTGCCTCACTGGGAAAAAAACCCCAATGCTGGGAATGATTGAGGGCAGGAGAAGGGGGCAACAGAGGATGAGATAGTTGGATGGCATCACCGACTCAATGGGCACGAGTTTGAGCAAACTCCAGGAGGTAGTGAAGGACAGGGCAGCCTGGTGTGCTGCAGTGCATGGGGTCGCAAAGAGTAGGATGTGACTTGGCAACTGAACAGCAACAGGTGGTTTAAACAACTGAAACTGTCCCAGCTGTGGGGCTGGAAATCTGTGACCAGAGTATCAGCATGGTTGGGTTCTGGTTAGAGCTCTCTTCCTGGTATGAAATGTGAAATAAAATGAAGTTATGTCAAGAGGTTTTTTAAAAGGAAACTAGGAGGCCATTAAAGAGGTTGACCTTTACACTCGTCTGCACCAGGTGGAATCATGAACTTTTGAACTGGGAAACCATAAATATTCCAAGCACTCTGCAAGAACACCCGCAACTTGTCACAGGAAGCAACCCTTACTCCCTTGAGTGAGAGCCTTGGCACTCAATGTTGTTTAGCCAAGACTAGCTTCTGCTTCCAACTCTTAATTAAAATTCTTTGTAATTCAAGCTTCTTCCTTTGCCTTTAAAAGCCCCTGACTTTTAGTCTCTAGTAAGACACTCTTTGGAGAAGGCAATGGCACCCCACTCCAGCACTCTTGCCTGGAAAATCCCATGGACGGAGGGGCCTGGTGGGCCGCAGTCCATGGGGTCACTAAGAGTCAGACACGACTGAGCAACTTCACTTTCACGTTTCACTTTCATGCTTTGGAGAAGGAAATGGCAACCCACTCCAGTGTTCTTGCCTGGAGAATCCCAGGGACGGGGGAGCCTGCTGGGCTGCCGTCTCTGGGGTCGCACAGAGTCGGACACGACTGAAGCGACTTAGCAGCAGCAGCAGCAGCAGCAAGACACTGTTTAAAAATGCTGCTGGAATCTGTGTGCTCTGAATTGCAAGTCTTTGATCCCAAATAAACATTTTTTGCTTGATTAATGCCTGATAGGTTTATTTAGGTTGACACTGGCTTATAGAAAAGTCATTAGTCTCACCATAGGCGCCCCCCCATCCGCAGGGCCCCACCTAACCCTAATCAATTTCCACAGGCCCCGCCTCCAAATGCTATCCCGGTGTGGGTTGGGTGGAGAGGATGGAGGGTTGGGGTTTTTATGTATGAGTTTGGAAAGGACACATTCAGTCCGTAACACCTCTCTAAAAACAGACACAAAGAGAAGAAAGGTCTTTGTTTCTCCCAGACAAACAGTATACATCTGACAAGAGGTTCCAGTATTTTTGTTGTTCAGTTGCTAAGTCCTGGTAAGTTCAACGTTCAGTGGCTAAGTCCTTTCAACCCCATAAACAGCAGCAAGCCAGGCTCTCCTGTCCTTCACTATCTCCCAGAGTTTGCTCAAACTCATGTGCAGGAAGTCAGTGATGCTATCTAACCATCTCATCCTCTGCCTCTCCCTTCTCCTCCTGCCCTCAATCTTTCCCAGCGTCAGGGTCTTTCCCAATGAGTCAGTTCTTCACATCAGGTGGCCAAAGTACTGGAGCTTCAGTCCTTCCCATGAATATTCAGGGTTGATTTCCTTTAGGACTGACTGGTTTGATCTCCTTGCTGTCCAAGGGAACCTCAAGAGTCTTCTCCAGCATCCTAATTTGAAAGCATCAATTCTTTGGTGCTCAGCCTTCTTTATGGTCCAATCCTCACATCCATACACAACTACTGGAAAAACCGCAGCTTTGACTATATGGACCTTTTTTGGCAAAGTGATGTTTTTGCTCTTTAATACACTGTCTAGCTTCCCTTCCAAGGAGCAAGCATCTTTTAATCTCAGTAGTTCCAGTATACATTTTGCAAACACAAAGAGTAACAGTATCAAATTAGAATACATGTCTCAAAAAAAAATCAAATATATGTTTTAAAACAAAAGGAATCCGTGAACAAGGTAAAGAATATATCTGAAAGGATATTCATATAAATGTTTACAGAGAAAGAGAATTAGAATAATATGTGTTTTTTTTTCTCCTTAGTTTTCATTTTAAAGCTTTAGTTATAAATTAGGTACGATAGAAAACTCACTAGTTTATAAAAGTCAGTTGAAATAAATCGTTTACTCATTTGGATGACTAAAGCCTTTCAGTATTTGTTCAAGTCTTTCAAAATCTGTATTTGCCTTTGGCAAGCAATTTTAAGGAGGCTGATTATTAGAATTTGGGCTAGAGAGACCTTTTAGCAGTTTGTGTTTCCAAAGACTTCTTTCCCTTTTTTTTTTCAGTCTTTCTTCCCCAAAAGATTTATTACAATGAAAATAAGCATTTATAAGAGTGAAATAATGAACTGTAAAAGAATTAAGACTCAAGTAAATAACAAAATCTTTTGGTGTCTCAGTTATAGGCCAGCTAGGTGGAATAATATGTGTTAATTTTAGGACACATAACATAAAATTCTTTTGATTATATGGGGCTGATTTCCCTCATGAGTATTTTTTTAATGTCTTCAAGTGATTTCCACCCCCTCGTTGTTGGTTTTTTTTTTCTTTTAATTGAGGTATAGTTGCTTTACAATGTTGCACTACTTTCTGCTGTACCACGAAGTGAATCCCTCATGAGAAATCACTGAAAAACTGAGATCTGAGGGGGAACTCCTGGTGGTTCTTAGATGTAAAATTTTTCAAGATTTTTCAGCTCAGAGAAGGAGACTTGGCTCAGACTAACAGGACAGTGATGGGGGCTGGGATCTGGAGTTTTCTAGAAGGGGCAGGACTGATAAGACTGAGAACTTCCCAGATATACTAAGGGTGCTCAAAACGTGCTGAGTGGGGACTTCCCTAATGCTCCAGTGGCTAAAAATCTGCCGGCCAATGCAGGAGACATGGGTTCGATCCCTGGTCTGGAAGGATCTCACGTGTCTCAGGGCAACTAATTCTGTGCACCACAGCTACTGAGCCCATACTCAGGCCTTGCTCCAGAGTCCACGTTGCTCAGCTGGTAAAGAATTCGCCTGCAGTGCAGGAGACCCCAGGTTGATTCCTGGGTCGGGAAGATCTGCTGGTCAAGGGTAGGCTACCCACTCCGGTATTGTTGGGCTTCCCTGGTGGTTCAGCTGGTAAAAAAAAAAAAAAAAAAAAATCTGCCTGCAATGCAGGAGATCTGGATTTGATCCCTGGGTTGGGAAGATTCCCCTGGAGAAGGGAAAGGCTACCCACTCCAGTATTCTGCCTGGAGAATTCCATGGATTGGATAGTCCATGGGGTCGCAAAGAGTCGGACACAACTGAGCGACTTTCACTTCACTGCACTTCCATGCACTGCAACTAGAGAAAGTGTGAGTGTAGCAAAAAAGACCCAGAGCAGCCAAAAATCAATCAATAAATATTAAAAACATCAAGCACAACAGTGCTGAGCAGAACAATCACTGCCCTGACCTCAAAGGCTTGCGATGAGGTGGAGAGATGCCCAAAGCAGGATCTCTTATAGGAGGGTGTAGGCCTGATTCCCAAAAAGCGCAGGCGGCTGCGATGGGTGCTCTAAAGTGCAGGCGGCTGCGCGCTAAGTGCAGCCGAGAGGAGCCACCCCACGTCCGAGGTCAGGGGCAGAAGCCAGGAGGACCCCATGCCCTAAGGGCGGCGGCCAAGAGGAGTTACCCCACGTCCAAGGTCAAGGGCAGTGGCCTAGAGTACTAGACTGCGACAGCGCAGGAATGGCCCAGAGGAGCTACCCTGCGTCCGAGGTCAGGTGGGGGCAGCCGAGAGGAGATACCCAGCGTCCGAGGTCAGGGGTGGCAACGAGAGGAGTTACCCCGCGTCCGAGGTCAGGGGCAGCGGCCGGGAGGACATACCCCACACCCCAAGTCCCAGACCAGGGGCAGCGGGCTGAAGGAGCTACCCCACGCCCCTAAGCCCGAGGCCAGGGGAGGTGGCCGGGAGGACCAACCCCATGTCCAAGGAGCCGTGGCTGCGCGGGCGCAGGAGGGCCTAGAGGAGCTATCCCACGTTGAAGGTCAGGAAGGGCGGCGGTGAGGAGATAACCCCTGGTCCAAGGTAAGGAGCAGTGGCTGCCCTTTGCTGGAGCAGCCATGAAGAGATACCCCATGCCCAAGGTAAGAGAAACCCAAGTAAGACGGTAGGTGTTGCAAGAGGGCATCAGAGGGCTAACACACTGAACCCATACTCACAGAAAACTAGTCAATCTAATCACACTAGGACCACAGCCTTGTCTAACTCAAACTAAGCCATGCCCGTGGGGCAACCCAAGACGGGCGGGTCATGGTGGAGAGATCTGACAGAATGTGGTCCACTGGAGAAGGGAATGGCAAACCACTTCAGTATTCTTGCCTTGAGAACCCCGTGAACAGTATGAAAAGGCAAAATGATAGGATACTGAAAGAGAAACTCCCCAGGTCAGTAGGTGCCCAATATGCTACTGGAGATTAGTGGAGAAATAACTCCAGAAAGAATGAAGGGATGGAGCCAAAGCAAAAAGAATACCCAACTGTGCATGTGACTGGTGATAGAAGCAAGGTCCGATGCTATAAAGAGCAATATTGCATAGGAACCTGGAATGTCAGGTCCACGAATCAAGGCAAATTGGAAGTGGTCAAACAAGAGATAGCAAGAGTGAATGTCGACGTTCTAGGAATCAGCGAACTGAAATGGACTGGAATGGGTGAATTTAACTCAGATGACCATTATATCTACTACTGCGGGCAGGAATCCCTCAGAAGAAATGGAGTGGCCATCATGGTCAACAAAAGAGTCCAAAATGCAGTACTTGGATGCAATCCCCAAAACGACAGAATGATCTCTGTTTGTTTCCAAGGCAAACCATTCAGTATCACAGTAATCCAAGTCTATGCCCCAACCAATAACGCTGAAGAAGCTGAAGCTGAACGGTTCTATGAAGACCTACAAGACCTTTTAGAACTAACACCCAAAAAAGATGTCCTTTTCATTATAGGGGACTGGAATGCAAAAATAGGAAGTCAAGAAACACCTGGAGTAACAGGCAAATTTGGCCTTGGAATATGGAATGAAGCAGGGCAAAGACTAATAGAGTTTTGCCAAGAGAATGCACTGGTCATAGCAAACACCCTCTTCCAACAACACAAGAGAAGACTCTACACATGGACATCACCAGATGGTCAACGCCGAAATCAAACTGATTATATTCTTTGCAGCTAAAGATGGAGAAGCTCTATATGGTCAGCAAAAACAAGACCAGGAGCTGACTGTGGCTCAGACCATGAACTCCTTATTGCCAAATTCAGACTTAAATTGAAGAAAGTAGGGAAAACCGCTAGACCATTCAGGTATTACCTAAATCAAATCCCTTATAATTATACAGTAGAAGTGAGAAATAGATTTAAGGGCCTAGATCTGATAGATAGAGTGCCTGATGAACTATGGAATGAGGTTCGTGATATTGTACAGGAGACAGGGATCAAGACCATCCCCATGGAAAAGAAATGCAAAAAAGCAAAATGGCTGTCTGGGGAGGCCTTACAAATAGCTGTGAAAAGAAGAGAAGTGAAAAGCAAAGGAGAAAAGGAAAGATATAAACATCTGAATGCAGAGTTTCAAAGAATAGCATGAAGAGATAAGAAAGCCTTCTTCAGCGATTAATGCAAAGAAATAGAGGAAAACAACAGAATGGGAAAGACTAGGGATCTCTTCAAGAAAATCAGAGATACCAAAGGAACATTTCATGCAAAGATGGGCTCGATAAAGGACAGAAATGGTATGGACCTAACAGAAGCAGAAGATATAAAGAAGAGATAGCAAGAATACACAGAAGAACTGTACAAAAAAGATCTTCACGACCCAGATAATCACGATGGTGTGATCCCTGACTTAGAGCCAGACATCCTGGAATGTGAAGTCAAGTGGGCCTTAGAAAGCATCACTATGAACAAAGCTAGTGGAGGTGATGGAATTCCAGTTGAGCTATTCCAAATCCTGAAAGATGATGCTGTGAAAGTGCTGCATTCAATGTGCCAGCAAATTTGGAAAACTCAGCAGTGGCCACAGGACTGGAAAAGGTCAGTTTTCATTCCAATCCCAAAGAAAGGCAATGCCAAAGAATGCTCAAACTACCGCACAATTGCACTCATCTCACACACCAGTAAAGTAATGCTCAAAATTCTCCAAGCCAGGCTTCAGCAATATGTGAACTGTGAACTTCCTGATGTTCAAACTGGTTTTAGAAAAGGCAGGGGAACCAGAGATCAAATTGCCAACATCTGCTGGATCATGGAAAAAGCAAGAAAGTTCCAGAAAAGCATCTATTTCTGCTTTATTGATTATGCCAAAGCCTTTGACGGTGTGCATCACAATAAACTGTGGAAAATTCTGAAAGAGATGGGAATACCAGACCACCTGATCTGCCTCTTGGGAAATTTGTATGCAGGTCAGGAAGCAACAGTTAGAACTGGACATGGAACAACAGACTGGTTCCAAATAGGAAAAGGAGTTCGTCAAGGCTATATGGTCACCCTGTTTATTTAACTTATATGCAGAGTACATCATGAGAAACGCTGGACTGGAAGAAACACAAGCTGGAATCAAGATTGCTGGGAGAAATATCAATAACCTCAGATATGCAGATGACACCACCCTTATGGCAGAAAGTGAAGAGGAACTCAAGAGCCTCTTGATGAAAGTGAAAGAGGAGAGTGAAGAAGTTGGCTTAAAGCTCAACATTCAGAAAACGAAGATCATGGCATCCAATCCCATCACTTCATGGGAAATAGATGGGGAAACAGTGGAAACAGTGTCAGACTTTATTTTTCTGGGCTCCAAAATCACTGCAGATGGTGGCTGCAGCCATGAAATTAAAAGACGCTTACTCCTTGGAAGGAAAGTTATGACCAACCTAGATAGCATATTGAAAAGCAGAGACATTACTTTGCCAACAAAGGTTCATCTAGTCAAGGCTATGGTTTTTCCTGTGGTCATGTATGGATGTGAGAGTTGGACTGTGAAGAAGGCTGACAGCTGAAGAATTGATGCTTTTGAATTGTGGTGTTGGAGAAGACTCTTGAGAGTCCCTTGGACTGCAAGGAGATCTAACCAGTCCATTCTGAAGGAGATCAGCCCTGGGATTTCTTTGGAAGGAATGATGCTAAAGCTGAAACTCCAGTACTTTGGCCACCTCATGCAATGAGTTGACTCATTGGATAAGACTCTGATGCTGGGAGGGATTGGGGGCATGAGGAGAAGGGGACGGCAGAGGATGAGATGGCTGGATGGCATCACTGACTCGATGGACGTGAGTCTCAGTGAACTCCAGGAGTTGGTGATGGACAGGGAGGCCTGGCGTGCTGCGATTCATGGGATGGCAAAGAGTCGGACACGACTGAGTGACTGATCTGATCTGATTTGATCTGAGGCCTGATTCCGCTTTGCTAATGGTGTCAATGATGACTCATCAGAGGCTCTGGTGACACCACCCAGCTGCATTGAGCTGATTCACAGCAGCCACTGCCTCATCTAGGCCTGTCTCTTAATGAGCCACTCTTATTCCTGTCCAACCTACCTACCAGGTTCTTCCTGGAAGTCTGCAGGACCCAGGTGGCAAGTTTACACATGGAAGGATAATGATATGATCTCAGCCTTCCCAGAAAACAGAGATCCATCTGAGTTCCTCTGAATTAGTTACACAAACCCTGTCCAGAAAATCAGTGGAGACATCTCCTGCCAGCCCCTCCCAGTTCCCACGGGCAGCTTCCAGAAGGCCTGGGCCCCTTTTTTGGGCTTTCCCAAGGGACTCGCCAGAGGCAGGAATATTAAAGCTTTGATATTTACATAATATGTAGGTGTAACTTCTCCTTTTATAGGGGTTCAAAGGACCTGCACATTTCCTTCTCTCTGCACTCTCTCTTCTTGCCAAATTTTCAGGTATTCATTTCCTGTTTCCCAGAGGAGGGAAATGCAGAGTATCACGTTTTAAAATAGTTACCCTGGCAAGGGAAGGAAGAGAGAAGAAAATAGTCTGACTTCTTTGGATGGAGTTTTTGCCATGGCCCCACCGGGGAAGCAGAAAGGCAACACTAGCAGGGAATGGAATGGAAGGCGCTGTGGCCCTCGATGGACACAGTGAGTGTTGCAGGGAGGACGCCAATTCTGACTCCATAGTAGAACTTCTTCTTTGACTCGCCTTTCGTTGCTTCGGTTTCCATAATCATGCAGAACGGTTTGCCTCGGAGAGGTAAACCGTCTGCCTGACTGTTGAACTAAGGCGCTTCTGTTCAGAACCCTGTCCACCTGCGGATGGCAGAAAGGACGAATTAACACATCCCCTGCCCTGAGGCTTGCCGCTCTAGGAAATGTTTGCTAGATTCTTGGCCTTTTAACTTTGCATCCTCACCACCCCCTCACCTCTAATCTATAAAAGAACCTGGCCTCCAGACCCCAATAAGATGGTTATTTTGAGGTGCTAGCCTTCCGGCTCTCTGATTAAAGTCTCTTCCCTGCCTCAACACCTCGTCTCTCAGATACACTGGTCTGTTGTGCGGCGAGCAGAGCAAGCTTGGACTCCATGAGGAGACAGGACGGGGTCACTAGAGACCCAGCTGAATGTATCCTTTTACTTCTGTGCCAGTTCCCCTGATCCTACTGCTGGAATTTCTTGGCTCAGAGGACACCCCGTCAAGCAATGGTCAGGGCCTACTTCGAGTTTGGAGCTCTTGCTGCTCGGTTTGACTGACAGGGGCACTCACCTGCCCACACTCTGAAGGTGTCTGTCTCAGCAGGGATCCACCGTGACACGAGACGCTGTGCAGCAGTAGAAGATGCTAAACTGGGACAGCGACAAAGTCCTCAAGAAGTGGAAGCTCAGACAAGAAATGGAGGTTTAGAACTTAGATTGTGGGTTTGGGGAGGGAGGAAGCAGGGAGAAGTTAAGGAAATAAGAGGGGTGCGCAGGCGGGGCAGACAGCATAGGAAGAAAAGTAGAGCACACTCAGCTTTTAAGAAGTTCGTCTTCAAAGACTCACGGATGGTGGTGGTGTTCAGTTGCTAAGTTGTGTCCGATTCCTTGCAACTCCATGGACTGCAGCACACCAGGCTTCCAGGTCCTTCACCATCTCCCAGAGCTTGCTCACATTCATGCGCATTGAGTCGGTGATGCCATCCAACCATCTCATCCTCTGTCTCCCCCTTCTTTCTCCTTCTGCCTTCGATCTTTTTCCCAGCATCAGTGTCTTTTCCAGTGAGTTGGCTCTTCGCATCAGGTGGCCAAAGTGTTGGAGCTTCAGCTTCAGCATCAGTCCCTCCAATGAATATACGGGACTGATTTCTTTTAGGATTGATTGGTTTGATCTTCTTGTTGTCCAAGGGACTCTCAAGTGTCTTCTCCAACACCACAGTTCAAAAGCATCAATTCTTTGGTGGATGCTGGATGGATGGTGGAGGAGGGATAAATTAGGAGTATGGGATTCACAGATACACACTACCATATAGAAAACAGATAAACAAGAAGGATTTACTGGGACTTCCCTGGTTGTCCAGTGGTTAAGACTCTGAGCTTCCAATGCAGGTGACGTGGGTTTGATCCCTGGTCTGGGAACTAAGATACCACATGCCACGTGGAAGATGCCCCCCCCCAAAAAAAGATCTGCTGTATAGCACAGGAAACAATATTCATTATCTTGCAATAACCTAAAATGGAAAAGAATAGAAAAAAAAGAATATATATGTGTATTTGAATCACTTTGCTGTATACCTGCAACTAACACAACATTGCAAATCAAGTATACTTCACTTTTAAACATCCTTAAAGTCTCACGATAGAAAAGCAGGATCTTGTTAGTGAGCCTCAAAAGTATGACGGGGGTGGTCAGAGCCAGGTTTGATTGGCGGAATTGAAAAGGCACGATGAGAAGTCTGGCCTGAGATGCAAAGGGCTCCAGTGCTAGCCAGGACTGGCTAGGAGTGCACCCCTAGGTGCTGTGTAATTTGGGAATATGATCAGTTAGATTTTGATCAGAGAAACAAAACCACCCTGCAATGTGTGTGTGTGACTTGATGTTAAGAAATCATGGGAGGGACTTCCCTGGTGGTCCAGTGGCTAAGATCTTACATCCCAATGCATGGGGCCTGGGTTCGATCCCAGGTCAGGGAACTAAATCCCACATGCCACAATTAGAGCGTTCTCATGCTACAACTAAAGATCCCTCATGCCACTGTGCTGTGTGCTCAGTCGCTCAGTCCTGTCCAACTCTTTGCGACCCCGTGAACTGCAGCCCGCCAGGCTCCTCTTTCCATGGGGATTCTCCAGGCAAGAATACTGGAGTGGGTTGCCATGCCTTTCTCCAGGGGATCTTCCCAACCCAGGGGTCGAACCCAGGTCTCCCTCATCGCTGGCAGATTCTTTACCCATTGAGCCACCAGGGACGCCCACAACAAAGATCAAAGACCCCACGTGCCATAACTAAGACCCGGCACAGTCAGATAAAGAAAGAACTATTTTACAAATAAATAAATCAGGGAAGTTGGCTACATAATCTGTGTAAGACTTTTTTTTTTCTGTATCTGGTGCTGCAGTCTGGGCAGGAGGGGGAAGAGAAGGTGGACGAAAGGAGGCGGGTACAAGGACATGCTCAACCCACCATCAGTCTCTCACTATCTCCAAGTCTCCAGCAGGGTGCCTTGCAGGAAAAGGGGATGCTTTTGTCAGGGAGCTAAATGGGCACCTGGCTCAGGAGACAGGGAAGCCATAGCAGCAGATGCTGGAGGAAACGTCGAGACTGGCTACCTCCCTGTTCTACAGGACACCAGTAGATAAGCCACAATACTGTGAGCAGCAGCAATCCCTCTCGCCCTGCCCCAGTCTCCTGAGAGGAGAATGGCCACATTCTACCTTCTAAATCCTGTTAAAAAAAAAAAAAAATCCGCTGCTCCATGCTAATTCAGAACTCTCTGCAAGAAGGGAATTTGAGGAAAAGCAGTTTTGGCTTAGCTCAATGCATACTGTCATGGCAGTCGGAGGGCGGTTGGAAAGGAATTTTCAGACACACAGCATTTCAGGGGGGAATGAGTGTATTAAGAACAAAGAGCAGAGATAAGGGCACTTTGAGCACAGTGGGGCAACCTCCTAATAGACCAAGGAGAGTCGACACATTTCCTGGGTTAGCTGCCAGTTCTTACAGCCTCAAGACCAAGAAAATTCCTGGTGGAAGGTTGGTTAGGGCGCCTACAGTGAGCACTACTGTGGGCATTTTTGCCTAATATGGGGTCAGGATGCCTGCTGGGGGACTTTTGGCAACAGTTACAAAGGGGCTCAGTCCTTTCCAGAGATGGTGCTGCTTGTGGCTCTACTTCTGTGGCCTTGGTACAGGACTCCATGATAGTATATGCTCAGTCATGTCTGACTTTTTGCAACCCCATGGACTATAGCCCTCCAGGCTCCTCTGTCCATGGGATTCTCCAGGCAAGAACACTGGACTGGGTTGCCATACCCTCCTCCAGGGGATCTTCCTGACCCAAGGATCGAACCTGCTTCTCTTACGTCTCCTGCATTGGCAGGCGGGTTCTTTACCACTAGCGCCAACTGGGAAGCCTTAAGACGCCACAGATACCATATAAATTCACCTCAAGGCAAGTTACTTAATTCTTCTCGGTGTCCTCATCTGTGACACGGCAATCATGGCAGTCCGAAGTGGTAAAACACATGCAGAAGCACCCAAGCCATCAACCAATGTGGGCTTCTTTCTCCACCCCTCTCCCACCCTCCTGAGGGCGGGGAGGGCAGCATCTCTAGATTATTCATATAAGGAAAACATTTCAGGAAGATCAGCAGGTCAGAAGGTAGCAGATTAACGGAAAGGAATGAGGCAATTCAGGTTTTGTAAGGCTGAAATTTGTTTGTTCATATAATACCCGTAAAGAATACCCAACTAAGAGTATAAAGTCAGGCACAAAAGTATTCACTTCGCATTACAAAATAAATCACAAGTTACACATTTTTAAAGCTGCTGAATACCACTAACGTTGCAAAAATTCCGGAAAATAGAATACCTGTGTTAGTTAACCGCCTGACATACCTCTTTAACGCTCTTTTGGGCTTCCCTGGCAGTTCAGTGGTTAAGACTGTGCTTCCACTTCAGGGTTCGATACCTGGTGGGAGAACTAAGATCCTGCATTTCCCAAGGCATGGCCCCAAAATACTCTTTTATCTACACATTTGATTGTGTAATTGTGGCCTCTACATGCAACAATCCTTTAAAATATGCTCTAGGGAATTTTCTGGCGGTGCAGTGCTTAGGACTCCATTGCAGGGGGCAAGGGTTCAATCCCTGGTCAGGGAACCAAGGTCCTGCAAGGAGGCATGCAGTGCAGCCAAAAAATTAATAATAATATTTAAAAATAAATACATAAAATATGCTGTATAGAAAGAACAAAATGTTAATTCAGTCTTTTCCTCTAGAATGATTTAATCAAAATGTTTCTTCGTATTGACAGTTTAGAAAAGTGTCTTTTAACTTCACAATGCTACTGCTGTATCATGTCAAGACAGTTCTGGAAAACACCACAGGCACCCCAACACCATCCTGCATGGTCTAGAAGTGTGTTAAAGGAGAAGTTGATGAGGAAAGAGACAGATGTCTGAACGACTGTGGTTAAAAGCTCTTACTTGGCAGATTTCACAAAAGCATATGACCAAGTGCGGGGAGTCCCTTCTACGGCCGTGGACGAGGTTGTGGAAAGGAGAGCCTCTGAGGTGTTTGCTTTCAGTGGTTTCTCAGTAAACCTGCCTCCAAAGGGGAGCCAGAGGGTCACCCACTTACAAAGGTTACACCCAATAAACTCAGCTCTGACATGATGCTCTGGCTGGGCAGAGATGGAACCAAAGGACAGTGGTTGCTGGACATCCTTCACAGCCAATTCCAGTGAGACTGGCTTCCTATTCTCTTCAGATTGAGGATTCTGTGGAAATCCCAGTCATCTCTCCAAGACTTCGCAGTCTCTCAGCCAGGAGAAAGAGGAAGCAGAAATGCCAGTTCCTGAGAGAAATTGTCTTTGGCGAGCTGCCTTGATGTCGGGGGTGGGGGGGATAGTTACTTGCTTTGGGGATAGTACATGCCTGGGGTGTCAGCAGAAGGTCCACCCAAGCAGCGAACTGGGTAGGGCTCCTTTTAGTACTTTGCCAGGAACTGTAAGGAAAACATAAACCCTCTACATTTTAGCAGAGAAAAGCTCTGGAAGGAGATTGTCAGGGGGTTTCCAAGAACCCTCAAAGACCACAGGCTTCACTGTCGCTGCCCCTGAGCATTCCACATCAAGGAAGACCACCAGCCTTCCCTGGCCTGGGCTGAGGCACAAACACATGTGTCCTTTTCTTTAACTTGATTTTTTTTTTCCTGATTATAAAAGGAAAATATGCCCATTGGGGGAAAAAGAAAAAAGCCTAAGGAAAAAAAAAAAAAAGAAGAAGAAAGTAAAGAAACCCTGTTATCATTCTGTAATCCTACACCCTATTTCAGGCCAGTGTTTTGGCGTATTTCCCCCAGCCATTCTCAACGCGTCATTTTTGCAAGGATTCTGCTGTTTTCACTTAACATTTAAACCATGTCTTTGTGTTGGAAAAACTCACTCTAAGCATCATTCAAACACTGCTAGATATCTCAGCACCTCTGTTTACAAGAGTGGCCAATTTCAAAAGAGTTCTCCGTTTTGTCCAAAAGCAAAGCTTGACTGACTTACGGAATAGTGCGCTGCCAAGCCACCCACAGGATGTCCAGCACGATCCGAGGGGGCTCGTGATCCCTTTCCTTGGTCCCGCCCGCCCCCATCCGCACCCCCCACCCCAGCCTCCCCCCAACCTCCCCTTTATGCCTCCTTCCTTTCCTGCTGAACTTGGTTTATGGCTCATATTGAGAGAACAGAATGGACTCAAATCCTTGCTGGCATCCAACGGATAAAAGCCAACTCAGACTCCCACCCCCGCATCCCCAGCTCCCAGGGTCACTTCCTTATAGACTTCTTCACGGCCTGCCCCCGGGCCAAAGCCACAGACCATTATGAAATGTGGGGCGGGTCCCTCTGCCTCGCCTTGCCGGGCGCCCAGAGCCCCCAAAGCTCCCCTCCTTCAATCAGTCTTTCCAAGGCTCTTTCCAACCCCTATACCCTTCGACCCTACTGTCAAAAAAGGGTTAAAAGCTAAATATGTACTTGAAAGTCTGATAAACAAGCAAAAGCTTCAGCCTAAGGGAGGAACGCTGGAATTGTGCAATCCCAGGAAATCGGGAGGCAGTGGGCGAAGATGGGGGTGGGGTGAGGGTCGAGGGCTCCGCGCGAGGCCCATCCGGGGCTCTGGGTGCCGAGGGGTCTTTCCCGAAGGATCGCGAGCCGCAACCCGTCGTCCCCAGCACAGAAGGCGGCGGGTGGCAGGGTTCCCTCTTCCCCCGGCTCCTCTGAGCCAAGGTCGGGGCCAGCCGGCTCTGCGCTTGCTGGGTGACGCCAGCCCCTCAGGGAGACCCCGGCTCGCGCAGAGCCGCGCGGGGCGCTCGGGCCGCGGAGAGCCCGGGGACCCCTGGGGCCGCGGTTCCCGGGAGCGCCGGCGCGGGTAGGGGGCACCAGGAAAGTCCCGGCGGCGGGCGGGGTGCAGGGGCGGGGCACGCTCCAGGAGGGCCGGGCCCGGGCGCGGCGGCCGCGCGGGGCGCTCGTCCGCCCCGGGACGCGCTGCCGCCGCTGCAGCCGGCGGGGCTCGGGAAGAGGCGGGCCCCGCGCGCGCCCTGCGGTCGCCATGGCCGCCGAGGCGGCGAAGTGAGCGGCTCGGCGACCCCGCGCCGGGGCCGGGCTGCGCCCCCAGCGCCGCGGAGCGTGCGGCGCCCGGAGCCCTGGGCCATGCGGCCGCCGCCGCCGACACTGCTGCCGCCGCTGCTTCTGATGCTCAGCGGCTTTGGCGCTGCGGCGCCCCCCGCAGGTAAGCGGGGCCGGAGTGACCCCGAGGCCTGCCGGAGGCGGCGTCTCGCGAGTGGGAGTCCGCGGGGAGCCCGCAGTAGGTGGGAATCCACGGGAACCCCCATTGATTGGGGGGGCAGTAAACAGGGGTGTCCCGTGCGGGTGGGGTCCGCGGGGAGCCAGGATCAGTGGAAGGGGTTCAGGGCTGCCCCGATCGGGTGGGCTCCGCGGGGCGTGGGAGCCCGAAGCGGGTGTGGGATGGTCGCGGGGGGTGGTGGGGGGGGGGGTGGATTCCAGGCAGTCTCGGGCCGCGAGCTGGAGCGGCGGGAGGAGCCCCGGGCCGCGCTGCCCCTGCACGAGTCTGGACAGTCTGTAGGTCCTTCTCTTAAGAGAGAAGCCCCCAAAGCTAGCGCGGCTCGACTCTGAATGTCTCCAAATGAGCAGAGGAAAAACCAGATTCAGGGCTCGAGAAGAGGCTGCTTCCGCCGGCCACAGATTCCTCTTCCCGACCGCCTGAATGTAGCGCTGCCTGGCCTCTCCTCCCTGGGGTGGGGCGCAGCCAGAACCAGGTCCAGGCCTGCTTTCCTCGCAGTTCCGTGCCAGGGAGGCCTGCCACCGGCGGGGACCTCTGTCCTGGGGATCGTGACTGTACCTCAATCTTAACTGAGGCCGGGTGTGTCTGATTAGCGGGTGTGAAGTCCAGGTGGTCATTCCCCCGGGGTCGGATAGACTGGCCGGCGGAGGAGGGGGAGTGGGGCGGCGGCGCAAAACCCAGAAATGTTGCCCTGCGGTGGGCAGCGGGTCAGCTGAGCCAGAATTTTAATCCTAGCGCTGTTCCCATCTGGACTGCCCCACCTAAGCTCAGCCTCCTGTTTACCTCTGACACTAACTGACCATACCTATGAGCCAGGGACAAACTACCAAGAGAGAGACACACACACAGAGAGAGAGAGAGACAGAGAGAAAGGAAAAAGGTGGTTGAGAACATTCTCTCTGTGCATCACTCTGTGTTTGTGTTTTGCTGGCTTATTTCTCATGAAGTGACTGATATCATAGTTTGAGTAACACTTTAAAAGTCTCAAGAATTTAGAAGTTTCCTCCCCCTTGGATTCTCAAGCTGTTGTTTGGGCTTGTTTCTTTTTATCAGCATCCCTTGCAACGCCATTAAACTCCATAGGTCCTGGATAAGGGAAGCATTGCATCAGAGAGAGTGTGTGTATGTGTGAGTGTATGTGTGTGTGAGAGAGAGAGAGAGAGTGTGTGTGTGTGTGTGTGTGTGTGTGTGTGTGTGTGTACTCCCACGCTCCCTGATGTCCGACTCTTTCCCACCCTTTGGACTGCATTGTCTCCTGCATTGCAAGCTGATTCCTTACTGCTAAGCCATCTGGGGAGCACTCAGGGAGTGAGTTCAGTTCAGTTCAGTCGCTCAGTCGTCCCTGACTCTTTGCGACCCCATGGACTACTGCACATCAGGCCTCCCGGAGTTTACTCAAACTCGTGTCCACTGAGTTGGTGATGCCGTCCAACCATCTCGTCCTCTGTCATCCCCTTGTGTGCTCCTAGTTAAATGGCTGTTTCCTCCTGGGAGCTGGACAGATGGGTTTGTATCTTAACTCTGCTCCTCAAGCTTCGAGTCTTGAACAACCTACATTTGCTCCTTCCCTGGGCTTCCTTCAGATGAGATTTGTGCTTAGCCACTCAGTCGTGTCTGACACTTTGTGACCCCATGGACTGCCAGGCTCTTCTGTCCATGGAACCCTCCAGGCAAGAACACTGCAGTGGGTAGCCATTCTCTCCTCCAGAGGATCTTCCCAACCCAGGGACTGAGCCCAGGTCTCATGTCTCCTGCATTGCAGGCAGATTCTTTACTACTCAGGTGAGAAGGGAAAGGGAAAGCTCAGGGAAGCCCTCAGATGAGATTCGGGTGTTGGTAATTTTCCAAGGTGGTCCTCTATACATGGGCTGCTCCTGACTAGTCTGTGAATTGTTTGTGATTTGTCTGCTGTGGTCCAGAGGTTGATAGAAGTATTTAGTACTTAAGGCCACAAAATTCTCTTACCGTAACTTGCTGACTTGAACATCCAAAGCTTCTCAGAGCTTAGAGACCACTGAGAAAAATAGTAAATCCCCAACCATAGGAAAAACCATAGCAAATTAATGTATATTAAGGAACTCCTGTTTGTCCATAACCTCAACAGTGGAAAGTAATACGTAATAGGAATGTTTGGGGGCAAACTCTATAAATGACCATAGTGGCCACCATTTATTGGGCTACTCTTTTAACGCGGACAGGCTGTTAAGCCGTTCTTTTGAAGTAGATAATAACCCCATTTTGCTCCCTAGGAAATCAAACCATTCTTTTTAGGAAGAGACAAATGGTCTAGGTAGATAAGCTGATATCCAGTATTTACGGACAAGACCAACTTCCTGGTTATGGGTGAGAATTCAGGGAGTTTTTTGTTTTTTACTTCTCCTCACCTGCAAGGTATTAATTGGAGAGGGGATCACTGATGTTCATCATAATGACCCATCCATGGAAGGATCCTGAAGGGTCTTCTTTTTTGTTGTTGCATGTTTTTTATTGGAGGATAATTGCTTCACAATGTTGTGCTGGTTTCTGCCATACGACAGCAACACGAGTCAGTCACCCTTCAGGGGGAGGGGGTTTCAGGAGGGAAGGGGTCTTCGATTGTGAAGATTAAATGATTAATTCTGATGTTAGTAGTACTTTATTATCTGTGTGTGATATGTGTTAATCAAACTAGGCTATTAAGACCCAGGAGAGCCTGTTCTTAAAAATGTATAAAATCTCAAACACCTGGATCCAGGGTGGACCGGAGGTAGCCAGTTGGGGCAGAAAGGTGGAACAGGAGGTGTGATTGTACAGTAATTGTATGGAAGATACATTTGGCATCTCCCTAGGTTCTCTCTTCTTACCATTAACAGTGAACCATTGCCCCAAAGACCATGGAGAAGGAAGCAGAGTGGGGCTTTGTGCACCCTTCTTAGGACTGTGAGCTTTATCTTGTAGGAGCTAGGGTGCCATTAAAGGCCTGGTGTCCACCTCCCTGGACTGTGTTAGTTTCCTGTTGTTGCTGTAACAATGACCACCAACTTGGTGCCTTAATATAGCACAAACTTATTTGTGCCTGGTGTCTTTGCTGTGAGTTTCTTTGCCATAGATACCTTTGCCACAAGCATTTTCAACCTCAGACATTTTCAGTACATGACTAATTGGCATCAGGCAGTTTTGCCATAATAGATAAAATAACTGGCTGACAACTTGGTTTGACAGTTTGGTTTCAAGTGGTTGAAATGTGAAAGCATTTCGTAGTGAAGTTGCTGATGGCTTTATCAAGTTGATGGATGATGATGACTTGGTGTTCTTATTAGGAAACACACTACCCTGGGAGAGAAAGAGGCCGATGGCCTTAATTAAAGGTGCAGAGTTGAACCAATGCTTCCCATAGAACTAAATATTTATCAATAGACATGTGACAATATGCCAGCACACACGGTCCAAAGCTCAGTTACAAATATGTGTCCCAATGTTTAGAAGCTGACACCTTGCTTAACAAAAGAAGAAATGTCAGTGAAAAAGAAAAACCATGAGACAAATCAATACACACACAAAAAAAATATGTATATATGATAAGAAACAAAAGAAAAGACTTTGAAGACCAGTACTTCGTAAAGCCCACAGAATAAAATCAGTTGTTTGCACAGTATTGCTGTGAATCTACACATATTTTAAATGTATTCAAATGTTTTTCATTTTGCAATAGTCTTTTAAATTTTGTTGTTTATTTTTCATGTTTCATTATGGCCAATGTTATGTTTCTCTTTTATTTTTCATCATTTTCCTTTTGATAAAATTTACTTTTATCAAAAGAGATTTGTGAAATTTACTTTTACAACTTACATAAGCTAAATTGCCTTACGGCCCGTTAGTTATTCAGTGAAAGTGTCTGCAGTGGAAATGCTTGCGGTAAAGAAGCTTACGGTGAAGATGTGTGGTAGTCACTCAGTCGTGTCCGATTCTTTGCAGCCCCAAGGACTGTGGCCTGCCAGGCTCCTCTGTCCATGGGATTTTCCAAGCAAGAATACTGGAATGGGTTGTCACTTCCTTGATACCTAGAACTGAATTCAGTGTCTTACAGTTCTGGAAGTCGTGGTCAGATGCAGACCGGGCTGAGGCTAAATCAAGGTGTCCTAGGGGTGTGTTCGTTTCTGAGGATTCTAGAGGGAGAATCATTTCCTTGCGTTTTCCAGCTCCTGGAGAAACAGTGGTGACCTGGGTCCACCCAGATGCTCCAGGATAAGCTGTCTTTAGATCTTCTGTAGGGCCCTAAGTTTCATCTGCAACTCCGATCCCCATGTACCTAATATGTTCATAAGACACAGACGTCTTGGGGGGAGGGCGCTGTTCTGCCTCACGCGGGGTCAGACCATTGACCCAGCAGTCAGCACAGGCTGAGCCCTCTGTTGGTGGTCACTGGAGGCTTGGTCTGGGTAACAGCTTGCAGCTCACCACCTGCAGCCATCCATCAGGACACCCTGAAACTGTTGTTGTTTAGTCGCTAAGTCACGTCTGACTCTCTGCAACCCCATAGACTTGTAGCCCACTGGCTCCTCTGTTCATGGGATTTTCCAGGCAAGCATACTGGAGTGGGTTGCCATTTCCTTCTCCAGGGGATCTTCCCGACCCAGGGATAGAACCCAGGTCTCCCACATTGCGGGCAGATTCTTTACTGTCTGAGCCACCAGGCACATCTTAAAAATCACACTTAGGCAGCAGTGTGTGGTTTGGTGTCTGGTTTGCCTTTCATTTGTGGTCCTGCATTTGCCCCTCACTCACTCCATCTCTAGGAAAGATGGTATCATTTCACTTTTCATGTGGAAATTGATGCTCAGGTGTGTTGTGGCAGGATTCCATGGTTCTTGGTGGCAGGATCAGGATTCCAGCTAAAGCCTTTTGCCCACAAATTCTCTTCTCTTCCCAAAGCCTTTGTTAACACCATTGACTGCAGGTCATATGGCCCTAAATATATGGACCCTTTAGAGCCATCCAGATAAGTCCAGAGTTAGTCAATCTTTAAGGAAATCAACCCCGATTATTCATTGGAAGGACTGATGCTGAAGCTGAAGCCCCAGTACTTTGGCCACCTGATGTGAAGAACCAACTCATCGGAAAAGACCCTGGGAAAGGATTGAGGGCAGGAGGAGAAGGGGGCGACAGAGGATGAGATGGTTGGATGGCATCACCAACTCAATGGATATGAGTTTGAGCAAAGTCCAGGAGATAGTGAAGGACAGAGGAGCCTGGCGGGGTACAGTCAACGGGGTCACAAAGAGTCAGATACTTAGTGAGCGAACAACGGCAAGCAGAATTGTACCCACTTCCTGCCCCAGCCTCTCCGAGACCAGAGAAAAGGCAGGACTTAAACATAAAGCAAGAAAGAGAGCTTGAGCTTAGCCTGGATTTCTCCTGGACAAATGCAGAAACTGGCTGCTTAATCCCTGAAGGAGAGACAGCAGGTTACTGGGCTACAGCTCCGTTGTTCCCCAGGCCCCAGGAGCCTGCTTCTCCAGCTCCAGGGGATGGGACAGCCCCCAAGTCTGGCAACAGCCAGCCTCCCTGGAGCTCCCGCTCTAGCATCTGAGGAAGAGGAACCGGTCACGCTGTGCTCCTGCAGGTCTCAGCAGCACACATGAAATTAACCCGCTCACTCCTCCTAAGAACCCTTTGAAGTCTGCACAGTGATCATTGCTGTTTCGCAGATGAGACGACCAAGGCACAGAGAGGTGAAACAAGGTTCTGCCAAGAGCAGGAGGTTTCGCACCCGAAGGTCCTGCGAAGAGCATGGGCCTTTGAACCCAGGCAGTCAAATTCTGGTCCTCCTCACCACCCCCCGGGTGTAAACACAGGACCCAGGTGGTGGGAAACCCAGGTGGTGGGAAACCCAGGAGAAAGGAAAGGGGGATTGGGAGGCAGGAAAGTGCTTTGATAGGGTGGCGCTTGAGCAGAGTACTGAAGGGAGTGGGGGAGAAGCGTGGCCCAGGGAGAAAGAAGGCTCCAGAGAAAGGCAGGGCGAAGTGCAAGGGCCCCCCCTCCTGCCCCCACCATCCATCCCCTGGGGCGAGGAGGTGGCCAGGGGAGGCCGGGCAGGAACGGGCCTCCCTCCCGAGATGATGCATGCGCGGGGCGGAACTGAGGCTGCTGGTGTGAGTGAGAGGGCAGCCTCTGGTGCTTCAGCGTGAAACCCACAGCCCCGAGACTCGGTTTCTTCTCTGAATGCAGTGAAACAGGGGATGCCAACAAACTCAAATATGAGAGCCAGGCTGCAGGTCCCCTGGCCACACCTCTATTACATGAAAGGTGCAGAAAGCGGAAGGCTCTGATGGAGACTCCTGATATTTACTGAGAAGGCTGTCCTCCGGTCTGCCTGCCTGGCGGGCTGGAAGACATCGGTGGTCCCTAGTGCTCCCCTTCTTAGCGGACTGTCTAGATGGGGGTGGGGAGGGAGGTGGAGAGAGAGGGGATGCCTCCTAAATCCTCCCCAGGGAGGGGGAGGCAGGCAGAATAATGGTACCTAGAGAGATCCACAGCCCGATCTCCGGAGCCTGTGACCACGTTGCCTTACGTGGCAAAAGGGACTTGGCAGATGTGATTAAATGAGGGTTCCTGAGCTGGGGAGATTTTCCTGGATTATTGGGCTCAGTGGGCCCAGTGCAATCACATGGATCCTTGGAAGCTGGAAGAGGAAGTCGGAACCAAAGAGCTGGCAGCACAAGACAGGCTCAGCCCAGCATTGCTGGAGCAAGAGGCCAGGAGCCAAAGAATGTGAGCAGCTTCTCAGCAAGGAAATAGGCAGGAACTATTTCTCCCCTGGCTTCCAGAAGGAAGGGAGCGTGCCAACACCTTGACCTTGGCCTGTGAGACCTGTTGTCTGACCTGTAGGAACAATAAGAGCATGAATCCGGGTTAAGACACTACATTGGCCTTCCTGGCTGGTCCCATGCCCAGCCCTAACCAAGCCCTCACCCCCTGAGACCCTGCACAGCATCTCCTGGAAGCAGGACTTCATTTCCTGAGCTCACATTGGGATCCACTGGGCCATAGCAGCCCCAGTGAGCAGGGTGGGCCAGTCGGGAAGAGCAGCCTCCCGCCACGCTGCATCTTTGGGCCGGCTTCCGTCAGGCCTGACATGAGTTGGCTGGAGTGTCAAGGTAGCTGGTTGAATTAAGGTCTGGAAGGAAGGTCAGCCCCAGGCCTTAGCTGTGAAAGTGATGGGCATTCTGTAAGTAAACAGGTGGCCACAGACTCCAGGCCACAACTTCTTTCAGCAGGAGCACGGTGGGCCAGGCTCTCAGCTGGTCTTGGCATCCTTCTTTGAGATGCATTTACTGAAAATGTGTGTTTTGAATTTCCTGCTTGGAACTCTGGAATAGCCTGTTTTTCAGACTTTCCAGCTCTGGGTGTTTCTCATTAATCTTTTGGTCTCAGAGAAAGCCTTATCATCACCATGTGTTTCCTCACGAGAGAAAAGCCTTCCACCCTGGTGGCCTCTAGCCCCGTCCTGTAGATCACGGGCCATCCCAAGGAGGGGAGATTCTGACATTGGCAGTGGTTCCCTGCAGAACGTGTTCTTCTGCCATTTGTGGTTCTCAAACGTCTCAACGTGCATGCGAATTAGCTGGGAAGCTTGTTGAAAATGCAGAGTTCCTGGTCTGGGGTGGGGCATGGGAATCTGTATTTTAGCCTCAGTGATTATGACGTTGGGGGAGTCTTTGAGAAACACATGAAGCCCAGAAGACAAGTCCTCACCCTCCCAGGTGTCTTTGGGATTTGCACATCTGGTTTGGGGTGTGTGTGTACACATTTGTGGCGATTTCCCAAATATTCCTTATATCAAAGTCAGGGTCTCATGCTTGTCCAGTAGCCATCAAGTTAATCTTCTCCAGAACCTTCTCCAGTGTACTATGGTTTATTCCTTATTCCTGAAGAAGAAACCAAGGCCCAAGCTCTTATGTTACCCTCACTTACTACAGGCAGTCTCACCGCTGTGACCTGGGTTCAATTCCTGGTCAGGGAAGCCTTTCTCCTTCCTCTCCCCCTGCCACCTACCAATTCCCCTGTGGGACCATACCAGCCTCTACTTCCCTGTAGCTCAGATGGTAAAGAATCTGCCTGCAGTGCTGGAGACCCAGGTTTGATCCCTGGGTTGGGAAGATCCCCTGGAGAAGGGAATGGCCACCCACTCCAGTATTCTTGCCTGGAGAATCCCATGGACAGAGGAGTCTGGTGGGTTATAGGCCAAGGGGTCACAGAGAGTTGGACATGACTGGGCGACTAACACTACTACTCCTAAAGGTAGACAGGTGTCCTCATTAAGCCTCAGCCAGGACCTGCTCATATGGAACTGGAACCTGCAGGTGGAAAGGCAGCCCCAAGCCCCTTTCCCCACAGACTGTGTCAACTGTGCCATCTTTTGTTGTTCATTCGCTCAGTTATGTCCAACTCTTTGCAACCCCATGGACTGCAGCATACCAGACTTCCCTGTCCTTCACTGTCTCCCAGAGTTTGCTCAAATTCATGTCCATCAAGTCGGTGATGCCATCCAACCATCTCATCCTCTGTCATCCCCTTCTCCTCCTGCCTTCAATCTTTCCCAGCATCAGGGTCTTTTCAAATGAGTCAGCTCTTTGCATCAGGTGGCCAAAGTATTGGAGCTTCAGCTTCAACATCAGTCCTTCCAGTGAATATTCAGGGGTGATTTCCTTTAGGATGGACTGGTTGGATCTCCTTGTAGCCCAAGGGACTCTCAAGAGTCTTCTCCAAAGCCACAGTTCAAAAGCATCAAATATGGGATTAACAAATAGTTAAACCAAGATAAGAAAGTTGAGGGAACCCTTCATGCAATCTCCAGGGAAGAGAGCCAAGGGAACCCCCATATGCCATTTCTAGGGTGAAGGGCTGTCTTTAGTCAAAGGCTAAAGGCGTAGGGGATGTGTGGGGAGAATGGGTAATATCAAAACCCCAGCCGCATGAATTACATATTTTTGTAATCGACTTTTCTCCTCTTGACCCTCCCTGTCTCTCCCTCATCTCCCTCCTTCTCTTATTCTCTGTCCCTTTCAAGACTCCCTGGCCCAGCTGCCTGCTCCTGGAAACCTGAAGGTTCACCTGTACAACGCCCAGCAGGCGCTGAGCTGGGAGCCGGTGTCCCTGGACAGCGACCCGAGGCCGGTGGTCTACCAGGTGCAGTATAAATAGTAAGCAATGTTTCTGTTGGCCTTCTTCCTGGGAGCTGGGAGTGGAATTGTTACAGAACCTGAGGCCAGCTGCCTGTTCTTGCTCCTTGGCAGCACTGTAAGCAAAGTCGTCACAAGCAGATAGTCCTCTCGGACTTTTTATTTTTTGGCCACACCCTGTGCAGCATGTGAGAACTTAGTTCCCTGCTCAGGGATCAAACCTACACCCGCTGGATTGGAAGCCCAGAATCTTAACCACTGGACCACCAGGGACGTCCCTCTCTTGTACTTCTTAAATCTCCAAGGATGGAGATTTCACAACTTCCCCTCCAACCCCTCCACTCATCCGAAGGCTGAAAGGATATTGACCCTCAGGGAGCTCAGCTATCTCACCACAGGACAGCTTAGTTGTGTGGAAGTTGATTCATCAGTTTAAGGCGGAGATTGTATGAAAGAGCTTCCTGTCTGGAAAGGGCCAGAGGTATCTTTTGGTCTTCATCGTCTTCAGGTTTCAAAATCTGGATTATTTAGCCTTCTGGCCCGAATTTGGCCTAATAAGAAAGCTGTTCAATTAATGAACAATTAATTCCCAGTTTCTAAGCTGGTGATCCATTTTGCATTTTATTCTGGCCCCTCATTCTCTCCCTCACCTCCTGTTCAAGCCTTCCTACAGTTGGCCATCACTTGATTTACAATGTAGACACACAGAGGAAGGAGAAAGGCAAAATCCAAGCCGTCGTTTACCTTGGTAGATGCATTAAGTGAAGACCAAGTTAAAATTATTGTGAGACTTCACTTGTGGTCCAGCGTTTAGGACTGCATGCTTCTAATACTCGGGGCAGAGATTTGATCCCTGGTCAGGGAACCAAAATCCCACATGCCCTGAGGTGCAGCCGAAACAAACAAAAATTATTGGCTAAGTCATTTTTAGATTACTAAATAAACAAAAGTTTTAACAGTGGGAATGCCTAGTGCTGGTGAGAATGTGGCTGGTGGACACATGCTGAATCAGAATCAGTTGTGAGCACAGCCCTCTTGAAAAGTCAGTTCTCTTCATTTAGAATCGTGGGAATGTCCATACTACTTTTTTTATTCCAGGCAGACAATACAACCTTCTGTATCAAAAAAAAAAAAGAAACCAAACAAACTTACACTCATGAAGATATACATTCAAGTGTCTATTCATGTCCATTGGCTAGAAGTTGACGAATTGTGTCAAGTTAACTTGTGAATGAGCCCTTAGGGACCACTGAAAAGGGTAATTATGTGTCATATGACAGCAGGTGCAGCTGTATCCAATTTGGAATGAATCTGTGGTCAGAACAGGTAGGGCATGTGGAAAAATTACAAGTGGTTAATTTGTTAGAGGAGGAGGTTTCCAGAGGACTTCTTTTTTATCTTTAACTGTTCAGTGTAACAATATTTGCTTAAAAAAATGATGGCCTTCCCAGGTGTCACTAGTGGTAAACAGTCTGCCTATCAGAACAGATGCAAGACACACCCTGGGTTGGGCAGATCCCCGGGGTAGGAAATGGCACCCAGCTCCAATATTCTTGCCTGGAAAATTCCATGGCCAGAGGAGCCTGGCAGGCTACTGTCCATGGGACCGCAAAGGGTCAGACATGACTGAGCACATTGTAAAAATTAATTCTAAACTGAGATTTGAGGCCTATCTCTGGATTGCATTTATCTATGTCTATTTTTTAGAGAGATTTTTAAGGTGGTTTTAGTATTCTAAAATCTTTATTAAATTTGTTGTAATATTGCTTCTGTTTTACGATTTGGGTTTTTGGCCTCAAGGCATTGGGGATCTTAGCTCCCAGACTGGGGATCAAACCCACCTCCCCTGCACTGGAAGGCAAAGTCCCAACCACTGGACCGCCAGGGAAATCCCTATCTACTTCTTAAGTGATGGTAAATTTCAAACATGATCATCTGTAATAAACAGACCTGTCCGTGAGGACCAGATACATCATTTTGTGCGCAGTACCAAATGAAAACGTGGGGCTCCTGGTTCAAAAACTTTGGGGAGTTCAGGATGGCAACAGCAGAGCTTGAAGTCAGGAACCCTCTTAGGAGTACAGCTCTGTGCCACTGCACCGGCCACCTGCTTAGAGCTGGCCCCGCTCAACCTTCAGTGAACACAGTCTCCTAGAGCGCTGCCCGAAGGTTGCAGTAAGAGGAAGTCGAAGCTGATCTACCCACTAGCACTTGTCAGCCTTGATTGGGGAAGTACATTTATGAGTTGACAGAGGGCCTCTGGACACTAGAAGGATTTGTTAAAGCCTTTGACGGTTTCACATCACAGACTAACCTGTTTCACTCTGTTTTCTATTGGGAAAGCATTTTGTAAGATATTTTTTTCAGGTTAGGGGCTGGTTTTGGTAAAGGAAACAGAGTTGAATGTGAATGTTCCTGTTTAGCGTTCTAGTGGTAAAGAACCCGCCCTCCAGTGCAGGAAACATAAGAGATTTGGCTTTGATCCCTGGGTCAGGAAGATTCCCCTAGAGGAGGAAATGGTAACCCACTCCAGTATTCTTTTCTGGAGAATCCCACAGACAGAGGAACCTGGCGGGCTGTAGTCCATGGTGTCACAGAGTCGGACACGACGAGCGACAGCATGCACACGCATTCACGCATCATCCCTGTTTGGAAAAGTTGAGGGTTCATGAAAACTCAAACAGAGGCGGATTTTTATGTTTTCTTTTCAAATTACAGACTTGATTGTGGAAGAGGGCCTTTGATTTTTTTTGCTGGTCTGTTTTTAGATACTTTCACAAGTTTAGGACCTTTTAGTTACATGAAGTAATTTAATTCTGAGGCTCATGGAACTTTAAATTTTCCATTCTGTTTCTCTCCAGGAAACATCACTGTAACTTTAAATGAATGTGCCTTCATTTTTTGACAGTCATGCCAGCAAAGCCAAAATTACATAGAACACATTGTGCGAAAATTTTAAGTTTAAATCTGAGGTGGCAGATCCTCTGGCCTAGAGTCTGTTTGGCCCACAATGGTTTTTTGTTGTTGTTGCTGTTGTTGTTTTCCTAACTAGTGTTAACATTTACAAATCTGGAAATTTCACTTTAAAAAAAGAACCGAATTTCTGTTTTTTCTTGAAAATAAAGGCAGGCAGAGAGCCGGGCCCTTTCTAGGTCACACCCCACCTGGCCTCTTGCCACGCCAGGGCCTGCCCACCCCAGTCTTCCCAACCCCTTTTTTCTTAACTTCACTTTTTTCTCTTAACTTCACGTTTTTCTAATTTTAATAGCAAAGCACCTTCTTTATAGAAAATCTGGAAAACCCAGAAAAGTAAAAAGTACAAAATTAAAGCAACCTGGGGTCCAAGACAAATCACTATTCTTGTTTTAGTGTATTTCTCTCTAGACGTTTTTTCTAAATACATGGACTTGTTTGCAAATATGCCAGCATCTGTGTGAGACTGAAACAAGACTAGAGTCACACCTCTGGGTCCTGCTTCCTTTTTTTTTCCCCTTTTAACTTAATGTAGTTAAGCTTGTGAATATTTTTTCCTACAGTTATTTCAGTGTGAACATTTTTATTCTATGTTTTGTTATATGATGTATCACTCATGATTTTTTTTTTTTTTACTTTTCCCCACCCACGAGTGGTGTAGTTGACAGTTTGTGACTATTAAAAGTAATGTCCTCAAACCGAAATCATCGATGACTGTTTTCATCCATTTCTGGAAGAGGACTTGCTGGGTTCACAGAGGACAGACTTACTTAATCATTTCTGGAAATGATGTAACAGAAGGTGAACAGGGAAATCATTGGTTGCTCAGGTTGTTAATAAATATTTTTAGATGGTGCTTAGTAGGCACCGCTGCCTTTTCATTTGAAAAGACCCTGATGCTGGGAAAGATTGAAGGCAGGAGGAGAAGGGGATGACAGAGGATGAGATGGTTGGATGGCATCAGTGACTCCATGAGTTTGAGTAAGCTCCAGGAGTTGGTGATGGACAGGGAAGCCTGGTGTGCTGCAGTCCATGGGGTCGCAAAGAGTCGGACATGACTGAGCAACTGAACTGAACTGAACTGAGTAGAAACCCCAGGCCCTGGTCCAGGCATTTTCCTCTTGTCCACGAGATCAACCTTCAAGACAATCCTAAGAATCAGATGCTCTAGCGCATCCCCATCTTATAGATCAAGAGACTGAGGAACAGAGAAGTGAAGTAACTGGGTTTGAACCTGGGTATTCTGGCTCTAGAGTCCATGTGTTTAATCACGAGGCTGTGCTCCCTCTCATGATTGAGGTTGCTTTCAAAATTAGACAAATTGGGGGACAGAGGCTGTCCATATGAACACATTGCCAGGAGCCAGGACCGCTTGCTGGGTATTGCTCAGACTGGCTGATTCATCATAGGCTGGGGCAAGAGGCTGGGGCTCCAGGCCTGGGCGGTGTCATGCCATGAGGCTGTGTTCATTGCATTATCCATTTAAATGGGGCCCACAGCAATTTATTTTTACCCTTTACAAATAGATGGGGAGCCAAACAGTGTCAGCTGTCATTTAAATTTGGATGGTTTGTGCCGTTTTAAACCCCATTCTTAAGAAACACTTTAAAAAAGTAGTTCTGAATGTACAGAAATAACATACAGAACTGCAACAGATTTCTGTGTATTAATTTTGTAACCTGCAACTTTACCAAGTTCATTTATGAGCTCTAGTAGTTTTCTGGTAGCATCTTTAGGATTTTCTGTGTGTAATGTCGTGTCATCTGCAACAGTGACAGTTTAACCTATTCTTTTCCAATCTGGATTCCTTTTATCTCTTTTTCTTCTCTGATTGCTGTAGCTAGGACTTCCATAACTGTGTTTAAAAAGTGCCGAGAGTGGACATCCTTGTCCTGTGCCTGATCTTAGAGGAAATGCTTTCAGCTTTTCACCACTGACTGTGATGTTAGCTGTAGGTTTGTCATAAATGGCCTATGTTGTGTTGCCATGTGTTCCCTCTATGCCCACTTTCTGGAGAGTTTTTTTTATCATAAATGGCTGTTAAATTTTGTCAAAAGCTTTTTCTTCATCTGTTGAGATGATGGTATGGTTTTTGTTCTTCAGTTTGTTGATGTGGCATATCACTGATTAATTTGTGAATATTGGAAAAAATCCTTGCATCCTTGGGATAAATCCAAAACGGACAAGTTTGGAGGAGAGGGGAGGAGGTGGAACATGGTAGGTCAGTTCCCCAGCTAATCCCAGAGGGGGCCTTTTGCCCCAGTTCAACAGCTGGAATTGGCAGGGAGAAGGTGAGAGTACCTTCAGGTATCTGTGTAACTTTAAAAAAAAAATCACCCACCTGCTTCTGTAGCACAGCCCCCAGTCTGAGAGGGGGCGCCTGTGGTTTGTGATCCCCTTCCCAATTAGGTCCCAGGACTCCAAGGTACAGTGGTGTGTGAGTCTGGTGGGCATCTTCGGTGGAAGCCTTGGCCACATGTATTGATATCACTTTCATCGGGTTACCTGCCACTTTAGCAGAAGCTGAGTCTCCAGACTGGGTCAGAGAGACCCTTAGAAGCCCACGTGGTGTGGGAGAGCTGGCGGCTGTGATCCCAGCCTCATCTCTCCTGTCTCCCCTGGCCCTGCTTTCCAGGCCAGAGTTGCTGTCCAGGGCACAGCCTGTCTCTCAAGGGGACACTGCCTGCTGCCCCCACTGAGGCTTCTGGAGTCACCCCTCTGCCTTTTCTCAAGTCTGTCACCTTAGGACAGAGCTCAGAGTCGGGGATTAGTAATAGAATCCCGCATGGGCATGTGGTATCAGAACAGGGGGTACATTCTCAGTTACAAGGATGCATGGCCTTACAGGCAGCAAGGTTTCCTTGTGGGCAGGACTCTATTTTTTACAAATGGTTTATTCTTTCCTGGTTGCACTGGGTCTTCGTTGTTGTGCAGGCTTTCTCCATTTGCAACGAGCGGTGGGCTGCTCTTCATTGCATCGTGTGGGCTTCTCACTGTGCTTGCTTATCTTGTTGGAGACCACGGACTGTAGGCTTGCAACTTAAGGCGTTGCAGCCCGTGGGCTCGGTAGTTGAGGCTGGCGGGCTCCAGAGTACAGGCTCAGTAGCCTGTGGCATACACAGGCTTAGTTGCTCCGCAGCATGTGAAATCTCCCCAGACCAGGGATCGAACCCTTGTCCCCTGCACTGGCAGGGAGATTCCTATCCACTGTACCACCAGGGAAGTCCATGACTCTTTTTAAATGGGCAACTATGGGGTGAAAACAAAGCTCTACACCAGTGAGAAACTGGGGTGTGGTTGCATGAACACAGTATCGGTTCTAAGACATAGGCTACAGAGGCTGAGTTTGAAGCATTAACATTGGCTGTGGAACAAAATGGGAGAAAATATTTGCAAACCATATATCTAATAAGGGACTTGTATCCAGAATATATCATATAAAAGAACTCTTACAACTCAGCAATTAAAAGGCAAATAGCCAAATCAAAATAGAGACACAGGATTTGAGTAGACGGTTTTCCAAAGAAGATATGCAAATAGCCAGTAAGTACATGAAAAGATACCCAACATCATTAGTCACCAGAGAAAATACAGACGCTTGAATGGCTTCAATAAAAAGGTCATAATAACAAGCCTTGGTGAGGATGTGGAGAAAACGGAACCCTCATACATTGTGGCCGGGAACATAAGATGATGCAGCTGCTTTGGAAAACAGTTAAAAAGAGAGTAACTGTATGACCTGGTAAGTTCATTTCTGGGTATACACCCCAGAGAACTGGAAACATAATTTCACACAAAAATTTATATGTGAATATTCTTAGCATTATTCACAGTAGCCAAAAAGTGAATAAGCCAAAAGACAAATAGCCAAAAGACAGTCCACCTGTCCGTCAGAACATGAATGGATAAACATGCAACCGGACGTTAATTTGGCCATAAGAGGGGATAAAGTACTGATACGTGCTACAACATGTATCACACTTGAAAACATACTAAGTAAAACAGGCTAAGTGAAAGGCACTAATAACAAAAGACCACATCAGTTATGATCCCATTTCTATGAAGTGCCAGAACAAGCAAATCCTTAGAGATAGGAAATAGATCGGTGGTAGCCTAGGGCTTAGGGATTGGGGAGGTCGAGAGTGATGCTCTAAGCATGGGGGTTGTTTGGGGGATGATGAAAATATTCTAAAACGGGTATGGGGAGGGTTGCACCACCCTGCGCATATACTGAAAGCCATTGAACTGTCCCCTTAAGTGAGAGCAGTGTGTGATATGTGAGGAATATCTCAATGAAAAAATTTTTTTAAAAACTCAACCCTGGGGGAACTGTGATATGTGATCAAAGAGAGATTTCTGCTAAGTGAAATCCTTTTTTCCGTTTGCAGCAGCACCAGTAGTAACTGGTATGATGTCAACAAAGAAGATAGCAAGGTGGATTGTACGAACCTCACCAGGACAGAGTGTGACTTTACCGCAAACAGCCTCTCGGAGGGGTTCCCACGGCGTTTCAACATCTCTTTACGTGTTCGAGCTAAGCTCGGGGGCCTCGTTTCTGCCTGGGCAACAGCACCTTGGTTCGAACACTATCGGAATGGTAAGGGGACTTGGGTACAAATTCCTTTAACGTTTGCACTTTGCTCTTTGCTAAGCGGTACTGACTCCATGCGCCTAAGTCCTGCCTCTCAGCCTAAATAACCAGCACCCAGATGGGTGTGATGGTCAAACCAGAGTACTGTCCACAGAGGCTGAGGCTAGGGGAGGGTGATTTGCTACACTAGGGAGTTGCCAAACCACAGCCTGCAGGTCAAATCCGGCCATCGACCTGTTTTTGTACATAAAGTTTTATCAGAACTGTGATGTGTGTGTACACGCATCACATAATAGATATTATCATACATAATAGAATATTACTCAGCCATTAAAAAAGAATGGAATAATGCCATTTGCCACAGTGTGGGTGGACCTGGAGATTGTCACACTAAATGAAGTAAGCCAGACAGTGAAAGATAGATATTATATGATATTACTTACATGGGGAATTTAAATCTATAATACAAATGAACTTATAAAACAAACAGATTCACAGATATTGAAAACAAATTTAAGGTTACCATAGTAGAGAAAGGGGAGAGAGAAATTAGGAGTGTGGGATTAACAGATACATACTACTATATATAAAATAGATAAGTAGCAAGGACCTACTCTGTAGCATAGGGGACTTAAAATAACCTATAATGGAAAAGAATTTGAAAAAGAATGTATATACGAAAAAAAAAAAAAAAAGAATGTATATACAGGTTTCCCAGGTGGCGCTAGTGGTAAAGAACCCACCTGATACTGAAGGAGACATAAGAGACACAGGTTCGATCCCTGAGTTGGGAAGATCCCCTAGAGGAGGGCACGGCAACCCACTCCAGTATTCTGGCCTGGAGAACCCCACAGACAGAGGAGCCTGGCGGGCTACGGTCCATGGGGTCACACAGAGTCGGACACGAATGAAATAACTTAGCACCATGCACGCAAAGGTATATATACACACACACACACACATACACCGGAATCTAACACAGTATTGTAAATCAACTATTCTTCATTTAAAAAGTTTTATCAGAACACAGTTTCCCCATCTATTGATGGACTGCCCAGTGCTGCTCCCATGCTGCAACAGGCCAGCTGAGCAGTTATGTTGGGGGCTGTCTGACCTGTCAGAGCCTAAATTCACCCTGGCACTTGACTGAGAAAGTTGGCCAACCTCTCTGCTGAGTGGGATACTATTAATAGTGTATTGGCTTCACTGGTCACCATCATCTGGCACAACTTCTTTTATGTTCAGGAAAGCTCTTAATTCAGCCTTGACTGGTACCTGTCGCATAGCAGAAAATATCTGTGGAATGACTGCATGAACAGATGTCCTCCCGGATATTGGAAGGGAGCATCAGAGTCATCAAACGCTAGTTCATAGACTTGTTCCTTTTGCTGCTGTTGAGTCACTGAGTCGTGTCCGACTCCTTGCAACCCCATAAACCACAACACACCAGGCTTCCCTGTCCTTCCCCATCTCCTGGAGTTGGCTCAAACTCATCTCTTTTGAGTCGGTGATGCCATCCAACCATCTTAGCCTCTGTTGTCCCCTTCTCCTCCTGCCCTCAATCTTTCTAGCATCAGGGTCTTTTCTAATGAGTTGGCTCTTGGCATCAGGTTTAACGATTCATTTTTTACATGGTCAGCTATGCCTGATGATTCTCCCATGTCTACACAGATGCAAAGTATGGAACTTCTTAGGATCTTTATTCAAGCTCAACAGAAGTAAAAGACAGTTGAGGAAATGTGATTGCTGTCTAGATATTTGATGACTTGCTAAGCAATTGTTGTTCACATACTGTAGATGTTATAATGGTATTTTGTTTATTTTTTAAAGGGAGGGGTCTGGTCTTTTCAAGATACATATCTTATAGATGCAGCGATGTAATGTCTGAGATTTGTTCCAAACCATCCGGAGAGTGGGAGGGTCAAGGTGGTCCTTACAAGGTGAAGGAGAAACAAAACTTCCTGGACCAAGACGGTTGATGTACAATGGGGTGACTAGTACATGCTCTTTGGCTACAGTCTTCTCTACTTGCTATGTGTTTGAAATTTCCTGTAATAAGAAGCTAAGGGGGGGAAAAAATCAGTATTTGCTAGCAGTTTGAGGATGGGACGAGAAGGCAGGGTGGTCCCTGCCAGCTGGTCATCTATTGGGGACCAGGCCTCTGTCCTTGAATGGAGCACCGCCAGACATCTGAGCTGTACCTCAGTGGGATTAGTAGGGAACAGAGTAGGCAGCAACAGAAGCAGGGCCCGTCGTGATGTCACCAGGCCCCTGGCAGCCAGCTGCCGCTGTCTGTCTTCCCGGCCGGAAACGGCTGGCTGTGTCATTGGTTAAGTTGCTGGCAGAGTGTCTCTTTGAGCCAGTGGTGTTTGCAGAGCCCATTGCTGCTTTCGGCACTTGTGGTCGAGTCAGGATGGGTAAACAGCGTGACGATGCCTTACCGAGGGCTCGAGGGGAGAGGGGTTCGGACAGTGGCTGAAGGGGGCAGGTTTTAGCATCACATAAACCTGGGTTCAAACCTCAGCGCTGCCCCTGACCGGCTGTTACTCTGGGCAGGTCATATCCCTCTGGGCTTCAGTTGCCCCCTCTGAGAAATGGGGATGGCCTTGCATGGTTGTTACATGCAGATCTGTGCGGACACACATGTAAAATCCGTGTTGCCAGGCTTCAAGTGATCACTCAGGCCGTGGGCGCCGCTGTCGGTAGTCACCGCACAGACCTATCAGGTCCTCCTTCTGGGCCTGGAGAGAAGGCAGGCTGTCCGCCCTGGAGAGACAGGCTCATCACATTGGGATCAGACTCCTGGGCGCTGACCTTTCAGTGGTGAAGGGATGTGGTCATCCAGGCACATACACCCACTCCCTTGGGTGAGTCACAAAAAAGTGTGGAGAATCTGCTCAGCGGGGAGGGGGCCCTGGCCCTGCACATGGGCGGGCTGACCGGCGCTCTGGCGACTTCACCGTCTGAAGGGCACCTTGAAGATGTGCATGCCAGTGTCCGTGAGTGGGGGGTGTGATGCAAGCTTTTTCTGTTCCTCGTGGCCAGTCTGCTAACAACACTGAGGCTTGAGACGGGCCCCACCCGACAGTGTATCTGTCTGGACTTAGTTCCTCCACCAGAACAAAGGAGGTGAGAGGGCAAGAGTGCAGGCCCTCCGGGGACCAGTTACTTTACGCAGAGAGAAAGGTGGCCAGACCACGTGCCTAACCCTCCCCAACCTGGGAGAGCCCAGGGTGGGGCGTGGAAGCTAGAGAGAAAGCCAGCCCTCCTCTCGTGAACAGGTGACGGTTCCCAGCGATATGATCGTCTGTGTGCGTGTGTCAAACGTGCAGAAACAGGCCCCTAAGAACTTGGAGCACATGACCTGTTCCTTGATCTGAGTTCCTCCGGTTAATTATACAGGTTAGATGCTTACTTAATAAAGGCTATAGTCTTTCTTCTATAGTGTTCCAGAATCACAGTACTCTCCGGTGATGTGTATTCCAGAACATGAAAAGTCTTAACAAATAGATATATGATAGTGTTGTTGTTCAGTCGCTCAGTCCTCAATCCCCTGGACGATAGCCTGCCAGGCTCCTCTGTCTGTGGGTTTTTACAGGCTGGAGTGGGTTGCCACTTCTTTCTCCAGGGGATCTTCCTGACCCACGGATCGAACCCACATCTCCTGCAAGTCTCCTGCATTGCAGGCAGGCTCTTTACCCCTGAGCCACTGGGGAAGCCCTTGTGATAGCAGTGTTTCATGTTATTATGTTTAAGTGTGTCCTATTGGAAAAAGCTAAAAGAGAAATGTATTTAAAAGTTTGTAAACACCACTTTTATCTATATAAAAAAATATGTAACAAAAAGAAAATATATATAGAAGGTAAGAGCTAACAAAATCTTTTCATGAAAATTTGACCTTTGGTTAACCTTCCAGCTCTCTGGAAACCTGATAAAAGCAAGCCTATAAAACATGTTATTAGCATAGCATACGGCAGAAAGACCTCTGGTAAAGAATCGGCCTGCCAATGCAGGAGACGAAAGAGACACAGGTTCGTTCCCTGGTTGGGAAGATCCCCTGGAGGAGGAAATAGCAACGCACTGCAGTAGCCTTGCCTGGAGAATCCCATGGACAGAGGAGCCTGGTGGGCTACAGTCCTACAGTCCCTTGTGGCGCAAAGAGTCAGACACGACTAAAGCAGCTCGGCACTGCACAGTATATATATACACACACATACATGCACACACGTGTATCTACATAGACTGATGGATCTCGTTTGTAATTCTATTTCAGCTACCATTGGGCCTCCAGAAAACATCCGGGTGACCCCAGAAGAAGGCTCCCTTATCATCAGGCTTTCTGCTCCCTTCGATGTCCCTGCCACCGAGGCCTATTTTGTGTATTGTGTCTACTACTGGGAGAAGGCAGGAGCTAAACAGGCAAGAGCATGTTCTTCTTTGTTTTTGATGTTCTTTTCTTTGGAGTTTCTGGGTAGCAAACGAAAGGCCAAGGAGGGGATTTCCCTGGCAGTCCAGTGCTTGAGACTCTGAGCTCCCATTGCAGTTGGTGGGTTCAACCCATGGTCAGGGAACTAAGATCCTACAAGCTGCTCTGCTCAGCCAAAAGGAAAATCAAATGGCCAAGGACACCAGGGTATCCCAGTGCACCCTTAGAGGACAAGACCCATCTGCAGGGCCCTCTCTGCCTCGTATCACACAGTCCCCGTGGTCTGAGTCTGGATTCAGCTGGTGCCCAGGGAGTCTTTGCCACACTCCAGCATTGGGAAGGTCTCATGGGCCTGTTTCTACTCCTGGGCCTATTTTTACTCCTGCAGTCTGCAAGGTTAAGCTATGTGACATCTCTGATCTGAATGGTTTTCAAAGAAGGCAATGCGAATAGGTGAAAAGTCTCAGTGAAGGCGAGAAGAGGGCATGTTCCAAGGAGAAGGGCCAGTAGGTTGGAGAAGGCTGGGCACATCCGGGAACCGCACATGCCCCGATCCATCAGAAATGCGGGCCTGGGACTCCCCTGGTAGTCCAGTGGTTACGAATTCACCTTCCAATGCAGAGGACACGGGTTCAATCCCTGGTTGGGGAGCTAAGATTCCCACATGCCGCAGGGCAACCAAGCCCATGCACCGCAACAAAGACCCAGCACAGCCAAAATAAAAATAAATTAATTAATTAAAAAAAGAGAAATGGGGCCATGTGAGGGCCTTGGGCAGGGTAAGGTTGACAAAGGAGGGGTCAGAGCAAAGGGGCCTGGTGTCTGGGCCAGGGTCATCTCCAGTGTCTGATCATCCAAGCTGCATTTTTTTTCCTATTTTTTGGCCACACTGTATGACAGCAGTGGGGGTGGGGGGTGAGCCTTAGTTCCCCAGCCAGGGATCGAACCTGTGCCGCCTGCCGTGGAAGCCCAGAGTCATAACCGCTAGGCTGCCAGGGAGGTCCCTTCAAGCTACATTGAATGATGTTTCACTATGTGTGTGAACCTCCTGATTTCCTACGTTCAACATTACTCTAATTTTTATAAGAATTTTAAGAGCTGTATGTTTATCTGGAGCTTTCTTCGTGTCTGGCACTGGGCCGGGCACTTTGGATACATCCTTTCGTTTACCCTTTGCACCCATCAGTTTCACTGAGAGGGAGAGGGAGTGTAAGGACTGCCCGAGGCACGCGGAGGAGGCGCCTGGCTCCAGAGGGCCCGTGCTCTCAGTGCTGTGTCTCCCACGTTGCTGATGTTTGCACTTGCTCTGTTTCTTTATGAAAGTGAAAGTCGCTCAGTGTGTCCAGCTCTTTGCAACCCCATGGACTACACAGTCCATGGAATTCTCCAGGCCAGAATACTGGAGTGGGTAGCCTTTCCCTTCTCCAGGGGATCTTCCCAACCCAGGGGTCGAACCCAGGTCTTCTGCACTGCAGGCAGATTCATTACCAGCTGAACCGCTAGGGAAGCCCCTGTTTCTTTACAGTGAGTGTAAAAACACCAAGGAAGGCAAAACTCACTGAAGGGCAGACTCTCAGCAAATAGGGAAGAAAGAAATAATCGTTTCCCAAAATCTGAGTTCACAGTTCTGGTCAACTGGAACAGAGGAGGTCTGGAAGAATCTGGGAGGGATTCCCCTTTCAACCAGAGCATCTATGCTTTGGACTTCTGTGAGCAAAAGATTCTGCGGCTAAAGTGACTCTGAAAGCCACTGATATGGTCTCCATTCCAGCTGTGAGTCCAAATGTCAAGGGTCCCCAAACCCAACCCCTAGATTTGCTCCAAGGATCCTCGGGGACTCAGCGTCCAGTTGTACTTAAGGCTGTGACTTATTACAGAGAAAAGACACAGAACAGAGTCAGCAAAGGGAAGAGACACAAGGGGCAGAGTCTGAAGGAGTCCAGGCAGAAGCTTCCAGGAGTCTTCCCCTCATCACACAGGCTACTCTCAATTCCCCCGACAACAAGAGTAACCGAGTATGTGAAATCGCATCTCCCAGAGAAGCTCCTGGGAGACTCAGTACCCAGGGCTCGTACTGGGGGCTGGTCACACAGGCACCCTCGACCCAGCAGAGCCACCAGGGCTCCTGACTCCCAGAGGTAGAGCAGGTGTTCAGCATCAGAAGCATCATTTATACATTAAAACAGCCTTATCACTTAGGGATCTGTGGGATGCTCCTCAAAGCCAAGTTCCCAGATGCCAGCCTTGGGTCAGCCTTGCAAACAAGACCTTTCTAAGGACAGGTCTCCTGTGTTCCTTACTGTCTCAGGCCTGAACGGTAGCTCTTCTCTGTAGTCTGTGATTCTTCTGGAATAGCCAACTGGCTGCTGAAATAAACTCAAAAAAGAATAGTGTTGGGACTCCCCTGGCGGTCCAGTGCTTAAGAATCTGCCTTCCAAGGCAGGGAACCTGAGCTCGATCCCAGGTCAGGGAACTAAGATCCCACATACTGAAGGGCAACTAAGCCTGTGTGCCACAAGGAAAGATCCCACGTGCTGCGGCTGAGACCCAACACAGCCAAATAAATAGATAATTTTTTTAAGAAAAGCATATTGTCCTTAAATTTACCTTTTTTAAAATAATTATTTCTTACTTAAAAAAAAATTTTGGCTGTGCCAGACAGCTTGCAGGAACTTAGTTCCTCGACCATGGATTGAACCCAGGCCATGAGAGTGAAAGCACCAACTCCTAAACCACTGGACTACCACAGAATTCCCTGAAATTGCCTTATGTGGTGTCATATGGACGCCTTTTACTCCTTATGTGGAGTAAAAATTGTTTCTTTTCTGCCCTGGCAGTCATCATCGTTAAACAGGAGGGGAGAAAGTTTTGAATCATCTATAATCCTACTGTTCAAATATAGTATGACCGTTTGTATTTTTAAAAGTAAGATCATGTCCTATATACTGTTGAATGATCTGCCTTTTTTTTTCAGTCAACATATATAATAAGCCACTTTATCTCCACACTCTGAAGCTGCCACCATTTCCAATGGTTGTAGCGTATTCTGTGTGTGTGTGTGTGTGTGTGTGTGTGTGTGTGTGTGCGCACGCGTGCTCAGTCATGTCCGACTCTTTGTGACCGCATGGACTGTAGCCTGGCAGGCTCCTCTGTCTATGGGATTTCCCGGGCCAGAATACCAGAGTGGGTTATCATTTCCTTCTCCAGGGGATCTTCCCGACCCAGGGATCGAACCTGCGTCTCCTGCGTTCCTTATCACTAGCACCACCAGGGAAGCCCTAGTGTTTTCTACTGTATCTCCCAATATGAAAGCAGTCCTTTAGGAGAAATCCCGTATCCCCATAGTGTGTGGTGTCTTTTTCTCATTTCCCCATAGAACAGTGACAGTTTGTCCGGAATGAGAGAGGGGCCGTTGACCGAACATGTGGAGGTGACAAACCGGAGGGAGGTGTCACGGCAGGCGAGGGAGACAGGGGACAAGATCCTCTAAGAATCTGGGACCCAACTCTTCCCTGATGACATAAATTTCTAAGACCGTGTTCACCAGAACTATAAAGGGAAGCAGCACAGTGAAGCGAAAACCAGAAGCAGATTCGGAACCCAAGGAACAGTATTTCCTAGAATGCCCTTTTCCCCTCTGTTCATCCACTGACTTGAAACTGTAGACGAGACTAACCATGAAATATACAATGTTCATTTCAAAGGAGAAAATTTCGTCCTGGAAATTGGGATTTGCTAAATTCCAGCTCTGGACCCTCCATTGCTGCAATGGGGCTTCAGATCTCACAGCCAGAAACACAGCTCTAATGCCGTCAGCATGTTTCTCAACACTCCTCCCGTTTCCACACGTGAAATTTGTCGGCTGTAAGCGTTATATGTATAAAATTGGTATTCTGTCTCTTTAAAACCAGAATTGCCTTATTCTTTGGTTATTGTGTTCGATGTGAATTTGGGGAAACACTGGAGAAGACGGAAGGCCTTGACCATCCCTGTGCGGGTAATTTACATGTGCGGTTGTTGATGCTTGCTACGCAGGTGACACGCCCGTTCAGGAGTAACTTCATCACATTGAATGATTTAAAACCCTTAAGAGTATACTGTTTTCAAGTCAAGGCAGAACTGTTTTTGACCAAAGAAAACATCTCTCGACCTGGACATTTAAGCAACATATCTTGCTGTGAAACGGCAGCAGATGGTAATGTATGCTTTCCTAAGTGCTTTCTTTCTGAGCTGGAAACAGAACACTCCTAAAATAGTGCAATCAGGAATTGCTTTTTTGGTGAAGGGTGGTGATGAGTGTAGGGAGATCCAGAGAGGACGGGCTAAGACAGCAATTCACAGTAGATACAACGAGGCTGTGCTGGAATCTCCAGAACAAGAACTGCCAGACGGGTAACACCTGCTTTGTTTTAGGATTGCCTTTGTTGTTCGGTCACTCAGTCGTGTCCGGCTCTTTGCAACCCCATGGACTGCAGCACGCCAGGTTTCCCTGTCCTTCACTATCTCCCAGAGTTCTCTCACACTCATGTCCATTGAGTCAGTGATGCCATCCAACCATCTCATCCTCTGTTTCCCCCTTCTCCTGCCCTCAATCTTTCCCAGCATCAGGGTCTTTTCCAGTGAGTCAGCTCTTCATATCAGGTGGCCAAAATATTGGAGCTTCAGCCTTAGTATCAGTCCTTCCAGTGAATATTCAGGACTGATTTCCTTTGGGATGGACTGGTTTGATCTCCTTGCAGTCCAAGGGACTCTCAAGAGTTCAATAAAGCATACAGGGCAGGGTGGAAGAGAGCAGTATCCATTCATTTTCCTGGGACGTCAAGTGTATTTATGCAGTGGTGGATGAGAAATTACCTGATGTGTGGGTCATCTTGTTCGTTTTTCGGTTGTCTCTCTAGCTTCTGTCAAGCTTCAACAAGACTTTCTGGCTGCCGGAAGCACCTTTTTGGTGCTGTCAGTGGTGGTAGGGTCCTGTCTCTTCCTGGTTCTGAGATACAGAGGCCTGGTTAAACACTGGTTCCACTCTCCGCCGCGCATCCCATCACAGATAGAAGAGGTATGTACACGCCCACAGGGGTGACTGGTCAGGCTTTCTTGCCCCCTAGTAAAACCTAAGAGTAGGACGGTGGACAAAGCCACAGACACAGAGGTCAGAGTTAAAAGTGGTGCTTGGTTACTTGTACACTCGTCTTCACAGCAGCATTACTCACCATAGCCGAAAGGCAGAAACACCCTGAATGTCTATTGACAGATGAATGGATAAATAAGACGTGGTGGGAATTCCCTGGCGGTCCAGTGGCTGGGACGTGGCACTTTCACTGCCATGGCCCTGGGGTTCAACCTGGTCAGGGAACTAAGATTCCTGCAAGCCTCATGATTCACCACGCCCGCCCCCACCAAAAAGATATGGTATATACATATGAACGGAATGTTAACCTTAAAAAAAAGAAGGGAGTTCTGAGACATGCTACGATAGAGGACCTTGAGGACATTACGATCAGGGAAATCAACTAGTTACAAAATGACAAATACTACATGATTGCACATACTCGAGCACTTAAGAGTACTCACATTCACAGAACCAGAATGTAGGATAGAGGTTGCCCGGGTCTGAGGGGAGGGAGGAAATGGGGAGTTTGTGTTTAACGGGGACAGTTTCAATTTTACTATGAAAAAAATGAAAAAAGTTCTAGAGACAGATGGTGCTCATGGTTGCCCAACAATCTAAATAGACTTCACACCACTGAACTGCACGCTTAAAAAGGGTCAGGACGGTAAATTTTATGTTATGTGTTTGTTGTTGTTCTTTAGTCGCTCAATCGTGTCCAACTATTTGCAACCCCATGGATTGTAGCCCGCCAGACTCCTCTGTCCATGGGATTCTCCAGGCAAGAATACTGGAGAGGGTTGCCATTTCCTCCTCCAGGGCGTGTCTCCTGCATTGGCAGGTGGATTCTTTAAACTGAGCCACAAAGGAAGCCCCTGTGTTATATGTACTTTCCCACAATTAAAAAAAGTTTTTTTTTTTTTTTAATGGCACGAGGTTGGCCAAAAGATGGCCTAGTCTGGCCCATCCAGGAGATTGGCCGTGGTAGGTCCCACTGGAGACAACACATGAATCCCAGGCGTTTGGAGACTGCCCCCAGGGAGTCTGGCTGCAGCTCATGGACCAGTGGGGGCTGCAGTCAAGAGCATGAGCTTTGGGTTAGACAGTGTGCACGCAGGAGGATTCTAGAGTAAACACACCCAGAGCCATGAGCTCAAAGCCTTGCATGCCTAGCGCACAGGCCATGTTACTTTAAAGAATTTAAGAAAGAAAAGTGGAATGGGTGGGCCTTGTTGTTCAGTTGCTTAGTCACGTCCAACCCTTTGCGGCCCCGTGAACCACAGCACACCAGGCTTCCCTGTCCTTCACCATCTCCCAGAGTTTGCTCAAACTCATTCCATTGAGTCTGTGATGCCATCCAACCAGCTTATCCTCTTACCCTCAGTCTTTCCCAGCATCAGGGTCTTTTGCAACAAGTTGACTGTTTGCATCAGGTGGTCAAAGTATTGGAGCTTCAGCTTCAGCACCAGTCCTTCCAACTTCCAATGTATATTCAGGGTTGATTTCCTTTAGGATTGACTGGTTTGATCTCCTTGCTGTCCAAGGGATTCTTAAAAGTTTTATCCAACACTCCACTTTGAAAGCATCAACTCTTTGGTGCTCAGCCTTCTTCATAGTCCAGCGGGTCTTACAGATAGTCTTGTTTTCCTGCTTACAGATAGTCTTGTTTTCCTGCCCAGCCACACCGCAGCCCCCCTCCCCAAGGCTCAGTGAGGCAGCCAGGTCCTCTGAGGACAGAGCCATTGGGACATTCTTGGGATCACAAGCTCGCTGATAGAAGAATACTTAAAACTGTTTGCCTCTGGAGGTTTATCATTCTTCAGTAAAATCAGAATAAAAGTACTAGAAACAGAATCTCATGTTGTTGTATCTCGTCTATAAAGACAAAGTCTAGAAAGAGCTGTAGTCACTTATTTTCCTTCATATGTCATGAGCTGTTTAAGGGACACAGACATTATGAGAAATACACATTGAACTCCCTACTGGGACCTGCATACAGATGCTGTAGGAGTCTGCTTCTATGAAGACTCTAAGTAGAATAACAGTCAAACTCATAGAAAAGCAGAGAGTAACACAGTGGTTAACAGGGGTGAGGGGAGAGGGGAGTGGGGCGTTGCTTTCAAATGGTAGGAAGTTTCAGTTATGCAAGATGAATAAGTTCTGGTTTCTGCTGTGCAAGATTGTGCTATAATTAGTACTGTGTTGTGCCCTTAAAGGGGCTTCCCAGGTGGTTAAGATTCCACCTACTAATGCTGGAGGCACAGGAGACTTGGGTTCAATCCCTGGGTTGGGAAGATCCCCCAGAGAAGGGAATGGCAACCCACTCCAGTATTCTTGCCTGGGAAATCCCACGAACAGAGGAGCATGGCAGGCTACAGCCCATGGGGTTGCAAAGTGTTGGACATGACTGAGTGACTGAGCATGCACATGCACTTCAAAATGTGTTAAGAGAGTAGAACTCAAGTTAGGTGTTCTTACCACAAAATTACAATAACGGCAACAACAACAGCAACCGATTTTCCTGGTTAATACTGTCACAACAGAACAGCTGTCACCTCGGAGTTTTACTTGCATTAATAATCTCCGTCTCGGGACTCCCCTGGTGGTCCAGTGGTTAAGACTCTGCACTTCCATTGCAGGGAGCGCAGGTTCAGTGCCTGATCAGGGAACTAAGATCCTGCATGCCATGTGATGAAGCCAAAACACTAAAAAACAAAACCAAAAAAAAAACCAAAAAACTCTGTCTCTCAGTAGAACTAGCAGCCGGGCCCCAGTAAGTGAATTTACTGCTACTTGTTTCTTTGGGGCTTGAACCTAAAACACAGAGCCTTTCGATTTGCTTTCCTGGGAAAGTGTGAAAAGTCTGTATCAAAGGTCACTGAAGTTTCATGAGAAAATGACTCATGTTTCACTTGTATTTTTGAGGTTTCGCAAGTGCACGTGACATGCTGCTGCTCCTCTGCTCACCAGCCAGCGCTAAGCTGACTGCATTTCAGTATCTTTCAGCATTTCCAAGAGCCATGCGGTTGGTTCTTGGTAACTTGGTTGTGGTGGTCGTCATTGTTCAGTCGCTCATTCATGTCTGACTTCCCTGCGACCCCCATGGATTGTAGCCCGCTGGGCTCCTCTGTCCATGGGATTTCTCAGGCAAGAATACCGGAGTGGGATGCCATGCCCTCCTGCAGGGAATCTTCCTGACCCAGAGATCAAACCTGCGTCTCCTGCTTTGGCAGGCAGATTCTTTACCACTGAGCCACCTGGAAAGCCCTTTGTAACTTGGTAATTGATGTCTAAGCCCAAAGCAGAGGCAGGAGAGACACAGCACATTAAGGGTGTGGATCAGCATTTCAAATCAAGGACCTGCACTTTCTCATTCGCCCATGGCTGCCCGCTGCAGATCCTCCGCACCCATGTGTGTGTTATATAAAGCAGAAACACCTAGTGGGTGGGGTAGCTGAGAAAAAAATGCCCGTGAACTTTCCCTCTTCACCCTTACCTTGTAGGTGACCAGGAGGCTTCATTTCCTCCTTTCCTGAAAAGTTAGAATTCCGAGACATTCCAGGTGAATAGCCCACAAGCCCTCATCCAGCCAGTGCAGCAAGTCAGAACTTCATTTCTCGAGTTACACACCTTACACACTTTCAGAGTATCCCCTTGGTTGGCCCTTGGATTCGTGTGCAAGCTATTGAGATGAGGGGTGGGGAGGGGTTTTCAGGATTTTTGAAGCTGTTTCATTGGTGGACAGAAGTGGAAGTTACACCAAAATGATATAGGATTATGCCAACTCAAACTAAAGTCAAAAGGTCTTATATCTGGAACTTACAGACTAATTATGGTGATGGTTTTCAATTTTTCAAGTATTTAAAGGATCCGGCTCAGCCCATCTTAGACGCCCTGGACAAGGACAGCTCGCCAAAGGATGACACTTGGGACTCCGTGTCGGTCGTGACGTTTCCAGAGAATGAGCAAGAAGGGAGTCCCCAAAGCACTTTGAACCAAAGTGCTGGTCCAAGCCACCAGCCCACGGAAGGAGTTCTCTGTGCCAAGGAAGCTGCGACATGCCTGTCAGGACTGGATGGAGCCACTTGATCCTTAGTCTCATCACAAAAAGACCTTGGGGGTGCCTGGGAAGAAGTCAGTTGTGGGAGAGACAAACATTTTTTTTAACTAGTGAAAGTCGTTCAGTCGTGTCCGACTTTGCGACCCCAGGGACTGTATAGTCCATGGAATTCTCCAGGCCAGAGTCCTGGAGTGGGTAGCCTTTCCCTTCTCCAGGGGATCTTCCAAACCCAGGGATGGAACCAGGATCTCCTGCATTGCATGCAGATTCTTTACCAGCTGAGCCACGAGACCTAAATCCTGCAAGTTTCTAGACTGATTCTGCATACCAAAAAAAAAAAGTTTTTGCTTAAACACTAAAAAGGCATGTAATCATTTGTTAGCAAACAGGCTATTGTGATATTTCGGACATTGTTGCCTGGGCTGGGTGGTCAGGAGACGGGGTCCTTTCCTTGGTTCTGGCAAGGCCTCGGGCCCTTTGGGCAGGTCACGGAACCTGTCCCAGCCTCTCCTGTCAAAGGACACTCAGTGGCCCTTGACACCCATCTCCTGGCTTAAAATGTGATTAACCCCGTGAATAATCTTCTAGTAATTTAAGGGACTTTTTTTTTTTCCAAACTAGAAATAAAAGACTGTTTCACTAACTTTTTATCAGCCTGTGTAGGGACATGTCTGGTGACCCAGTGGCTAAGACTTCATGCTTCCGGTGCTGGAGATGGCGGGTTTGACCCCTGGTCGGGGAACTAAGACCCCACATTGCTGCACAGTGTGGCCAAAAACTGTAAAGAAATCAATAGACATTTGAAAGTCTGTGTGAAGGTTTCCTCTCCACCTTCTTTATTTTAGCCTCTTTTCTGCAAAGTTTCAGCTTTTTGCTATGACGCTATCTATGATGCCCAGCAGACTCACCCAGAGGCCACGCAGCAAGAACTTCTGACTTGTGTCACTGGACTGCTTGAAAAGTTAGGCAGGGGGTTTGCAGAAGCTGCATCAGCACTGCATTCTAATGTGATGTGTCGCATACGTCGAGCAAGGCGTGTAAAGGGAACGAGCTTGTGGCCAACAGTGTATCCGCTGGGCTGCTGGTCTTCTCATGGGGCAAGTACTGATGGGCTAAAAATCCATTTATCTGATTCCTGAGGCTTAGGAAATGGATGCGTCGCTTCACGGCTCCCCTCCAACACACATAGAAAGTGACATGTTGCCGTAAGTTCTGCTTCAGAAAGAAGCCCCCACGGGCAGCCTCACCTTGACAATGGGAAGTAGAAATGCTGATGGTAGGTCCATGAAGTACCTAGGACTGGTTGATGGAACCACCTGCTGTCTCAGGTGGGCCCTGTACCTCTGGTGAGGAATTGGCCCTTGGGCTGACTTTCTAACCAGTCATGACCCCTGCCATCCAGGGTGACAAGAGAGGACAGGACACCCACCCCCAGCTGCCCCCCACCCACCCACCCCAGAGGAGTCCCCTTATGAGATGTCTGTGTTATCAATCAGGTTCACCTTGAGTTGGGACAGGGTTGGAAAAAGAGTTGTCATTCAGTTGCTCAATCGTGTCCAACTCTGCGACATGGACTGTAGCACACCAAGCTTCCCTGTCCATCCCCAACTCCCGGAGTTAGTAGAGGGCAATTGTAAAGACCACCCTCAAACCATTTAGGAAATTGAGGATTTGAGCGCTTCCTCTGCTGGGCCATACGATGCAGCTGGTTGAGGTGGGGAGGATGTGTGTACAGCAGGAAGAAAACCAGCTAAAAGTGAGTCCAGCAGGAAGGGGGACAGATACGCTGTTAGGAATAAGCGCTCTGTGCCACCCTCCATAAAAGGAGGTGCCAGCTGATCAGGGGCAGGCAGGCTGGTTATGGGGACCAGATTCTGATGAGGCTGTACTGGATTCAGGGCAGAGACAGTCCAGTGTCCTGGGGCAGACTGGGTGGGGTTCAGGCCCGGAAAGGCCCTTCTTAGTTGAAGGCGGCAGCTTCAGCAAGTGACAGAGTTCAAGTGCAGGGCCGGCGCTCTGACCAGGTGCCTCTCAGGGGCCAGGCTCGTGTAGGGGAGGGGCTACACTGGGTTCCAACTGGGTTCACTGAGGGCCTCTCGGGGCCTCCCCATCCTTCCTCAGTAAGCGTGGGGCTGGCCTGTTATGCAGAAGGAGAGGACAGAAATTATTTAAGACACTCCTTCCCCGGCAGCTCAGACAGTAAAGAATCTGCCTGCAGTGCAGGAGACCCAGGGTTCGATCCCTGGGTCGGGAAGATCCCCTGGAGAATGGCATGGCAACCCACTCCAGTATTCTTGCCGGGAGAATCCCATGGACAGAGGAGCCTAATGGACTACAGTCCATGGGGTCACAAAGGGTCAGACACAACTGAGCAACTGAGCACGCATGCACGCATGTCCATAGTGAAAGTGAAAGTGCACGTCGCTCAGTTGTGTCAGACTCTGCGTGCGACCCTGTGGACTATACAGTCCGTGGAATTCTCCAGGCCAGAATACTGGAGTGGGTAGCCTTTCTCTTCTCCAGGGGATCTTCCCAACCCAGGTCTCCCACATGGCAGGCAGATTCTTTACCAGCTGCACCACCAGGCAAGGCAATAAGTAAACTGTTACTGAGACCCAGTGACGCTCATTCAATTTATGTATAACCTGTGGCTGCTTTTGTGCTGCAAGGTGGAACTGAATCATTGCAAGAGCTTGTTTTCCTGCGAAGCCTGAAATAGTCACCACCTGAACCCTTACAGAAAGAGTCTGATGAACTCTGATCTGTACAATGAAGTGTATGTTGTATAGGAGAAAACAGACTTACTCCCATTATTTAGGTTTATACAGTTACAGAAGGTCCCTACAAGACCCCACCCCATTTAATGCTGAGACTGTTTAATTCAAAGGTCATATATTACATGGGAGGAGGGGTATTTGATGCTTGCCTGTATTCTATAAAGTACATTATGGAATATGTACTAGGAAAGGCTGGAGGTCATTTAGGTGTAGGCAAATCAATGGAGAAACATAGGCCCTAGATCAATGCTAGGTCACCCAGAGATGATGGGAGAGTTGGATCAAGGCCACTGCTAACTCATACTTGACTGCTATGTGCATTAGATAAAGACCCTGTCCTTTAAGACCCTTTGTTTTGTGCGGAGTTTTAAGTAAACATAGGATGTTCTGGGCCTTCATTGTGAATAGCGCCCCTGGGGGTCCCACAGTGCTCAGCATGCAGATTGCAGACGGGGTTGGGGGGTAGGGGGATGTGGGGGGGGTTGGGGAGGTGAGGGGGGGTTGGGGGTGAGGGGTGGGGTACACCTCAGGGCCATGGGAGAGGAAGCAGCCCCTCTTGCTCTGGGTGGTACCAAGGCCAGCAGGATGAGGAGCTGATGGACATGAGGGTGCAGAGGGGAGAACCCCAGGTGGGATGTGGGGATGAGGGACGGACAGAGAAGGGAGACTTTGTCCGCACCCATAGGTCACCTGCTGATGTTCGTTCACTCACTGCAAAAACCACAGCTGCCCTCTCACTCAGAAACTGCCAATGTGGAGAACGGCTCAGGTCCTAGCCTGTGCTCGGGGCGTCGGCCTTTGTTGACTTCTATTTCATTCACCATCATTTATCTCAGTCCATAGGATGTTTAAAAGTCTGCATAGCCACTAAGTTACACTGCTTTCGGCTACCGGAAAACAACTGTGTATCCCCAAGGGGCTCCAAGGCTCTCCAGAATAAAGGTGTTTTATGCCAGAAGCCTGTGTTTTGGGCAAGAACCTCCTAAACCATCCCTACTGTTTGGTGACAGTGCGAATCCACACAGGCATCTTCCCGTGGAGCAGTCAGGCCTCCGGCTCCTCGGTGTGCCCACAGGCCCTCCGAAGAAGTTATAGCCCTCTGATGGGAACATGGTGGAAATCACCTCACCCTCCTTGCTTCCAGTCTCTGGTGACTGAGGATGGCCAGCTGCATCAGGAGGGCGCCAACCCACAGGTCCAGGAGGATACCTGGGGCAGCACCCAACCGGTGGAGGGAGCTGGTCGGTGCTGCTCACAGGCGCTCTAGGAAGACTGAGAAAGATGCTGCCCAAAATCTCATCCTGCTAACAGAATACAGGCAGGAGGGGCTTCTCTGGGCCCTCCCCCATTTATTAAAAAAAAGGGGGTGAGGTAGACCCCCAGGGTTTCTTTACAAAGATATATCTAGTTGAAACCTAAATGCCCACTGACAGAGGAATGGATAAAGAAGATGTGGTGTGTATATACACACAGTGGAACATTCAGTTCAGTTCAGTCGCTCATTCGTATCCAACTCTCTGAGACCCCATGGACTGTAACACGCCAGGTCTCCCTGTCCATCACCAACTCCCGGAGTTTACTCAAACTCATGTCCATTGAGTCAGTGATGCCATCCAACCATCTCATCCTCTGTTGTCCCCTTCTCCTCCTGCCTTCAGTCTTTCCCAGCATCAGGGTCTTTTCCAATCAGTCAGTTCTTCTCATCAGGTGGCCAAAGTATTGGAGTTTCAGCTTCAGCATCGGTCCTTCCAATGAATATTCAGGACTGATTTCCTTTAGGATGGACTGGTTGGGTCTCCTTGCAGTCCAAGGGACTCTCAGGAGTCTTCTCCAACACCACACTTGAGCATCGAATCTTTGGTGCTCAGCTTTCTTTATAGTCCAACTCTCACACCCATACATGACTACTGGAAAAACCATAGCTTTGACTAGACGGACCTTTGTGAGCAAAGTAGTCTCTGCTTTTTAATATGCTGTCTAGGTTGGGCATAGCTTTTCTTCCAAGGAGCAAATGTCTTTTAATTTCATGGCTGCAGTCATCATCTGCAGTGATTTTGGAGCCCCCCAAAATACAGTATCTCACTGTTCCCATTGTTTCCCCATCTATTTGCCATGAAGTGATGGGACTGGATGCTATGATCTTAGTTTTCTGAATGTTGAGTTTTAAGCCAACTTTTTCACTCTCCTCTTTCATTTTCATCAAGAGACTCTTTAGTTCTCCGCTTTCTGCCATAAGGGTGGTGTCATCTGCATATCTTGATATTTTTCTTGGCAATCTTGATTCCAGCTTTTGCTTCATCCAGCTGGCATTTCATGTGATGTACTCTGAATATAAGTTAAATAAGCATTGTTTAATAAGCAGTTAAGCAATATGCAGCTTTGACATACTCCTTTCTGTTTGGAACCAGTCTGTTTTTCCATGTCCAGTTCTAAGTGTTGCTTCTTGACCTGCATACAGATTTCTCAGGAGGCAGGTCAGGTGGTCTGGTATTCCTATCTCTTTCAGAATTTTCCACAGTTTGTTGTGATCCACACAGTCAAACGCTTTTGGCGTAGTCAATAAAGCAGAAATAGATGTTTTTCGGGAACTCTCTTACTTTTTCGATGATCCAGCGGATGTTGGCAATTTGATCTCTGGTTCCTCTGCCTTTTCTAAAGCCAGCTTGAACATCTGGAAGTTCATGGTTCATGTACTGTTGAAGCCTGGCTTGGAGAATTTTGAGCATTAGTTTGCTAGTGTGTGAGATGAGTGCAATTGTGCAGTAGTTTGGATTTTTTTTTGGCATTGCCTTTCTTTGGGATTGGAATGAAAACTGACCTTTTCCAGTCCTGTGGCCACTGCGGAGTTTTCCAACTTTGCTGGCATATAGAGTGCAGCACTTTCACAGCACCATCCTTTAGGATTTGAAATAGCTCAATTGGAAATCCATCACCTCCACTAACTTTGTAGTGATGCTTCTGAAGGCCCATTTGACTTCATATTCCAGGATGTCTGGCTGTATGTGAATGAGCACACCATCATTAAGACCTTTTTTGTATAGTTCTTCTGTGTATTCTTGCCACCTCTTCTTATTATCTTCTGCCTCTGTTAGGTCCATACCATTTCTATTCTTTATCAAGCCCATCTTTGCATGAAATGTTTCCTTGGTATCTCTAATTTTCTTGAAGTGATCTCTAGTCTTTCCCATTCTGTTGTTTTCCTCTATTTCTTTGCACTGTTCACTTAAGACTTTCTTATGTCTCCTTGCTATTCTCTGGAACTCTGCATTCCTATGGATAGATCTTTCCTTTTCTTCTTTGCCTTTCACTTCTCTTCTCAGCTATTTGTAAGGCCTCTTCAGAGAACCATTTTGCCTTTTTGCATTTCTTTTTCTTGGGGATGATTTTGATCACTGCCTCCTGTACAGTGTTATGAACCTCCACCCATAGTTCTTCAGGCAGTCTATCAGATCTAATCCCTGAATCTATTTGTCACTTCTACTGTGTAAATCATAAGGGATTTGATTTAGGTCATACCTGAACAGTCTAGTGGTTTTCCCTACTTACTTCAATTTAAATCTGAATTTGGCAATAAGGAGTTCATGATCTGAGCCACAGTTAGCTTCTGGTCTTGTTTTTGCTGACTGTATAGAGCTTCTCCTTCTTTGGTTGCAAAGAATATGATCAATCTGATTTTGGTATTGACCATCTGGTGATAACAATGTGTGGAGTCTTTTCTTGTGTTGTTGGAAGAGGGTGTTTGCTATGACCAGTGTGTTCTCCTGGAAAAACTGTTAGCCTTTGCCCTGCTTCATTTTGTACTCCAAGGCCAAATTTGCCTGTTACTCCAGGTATCTCTTGACTTCCTACTTTTGCATTCCAGTCCCCTGTGATGAAAAGGCCATTTTTTGGGGGTGTTAGTTCTAGAAGGTCTTGTAGGTCTTCATAGAACTGTTCAATTTCAGCTTCTTCAGCTTTACTGGTTGGGGCATAGACTTGGATTACTGTGATATTGAATGGTTTGCCTTGGAAACGAACAGAGATCATTCTGTCGATTTTGAGATTGCATCCAAGTACTGCATTTCTGACTCTTTTGTTGACTATGATGGCTACTCCATTTCTTCTAAGGGATTCTTGCCCAGTGGAATATTACTCAGCTGTTAAAAAGAATGAAATAAGGCCATTTGCAGCAACATAGATTGATCTAGAGAGTCTCATATTGAGTGAAGTTAAGTCAGGGAGAGAGAAATGTAATATGACATCCTTTATATGTGGAATCTACAAAGAAATGATACAAATGAATTTACTTAAGAAACAGAAAGAGACTCACGGAAAACAAACTCATGGTTACCAGGGGGATAAGGGATAGTTAAAGACTTTGGGAAGGTTATGTACACACTGCTATATTTAAAATGGACAACCAACAAGGATCTATTATATAGCACATGGAACTCTGCTCAATCTTATGTGCCAGCCTGGACGGGAGGGTGGTTTGGGGGAGAATGGATACATGCATATGTATGATGCAGTCCCTTCACTGTTCACAACATTGTCAATCAGCTACACCCCAATACAAAATGTTTTTGGTGTTTAAAAAAATAGAAAACATAATCACTTGCAAAATATATTAACTAGTGAAATTAATATAATCAATTAATGTAATTATATTACACTTTAATTAATTAGTGGTGTGAATTAATAATTTATAATGAACATGAATTAGACTGCTTCCCTGGTGGCTCAGATGGTAAAGAATCTGCCTGCAATGCTGGAGATCTGAGTTCAATCCCTGGGTTGGGAAGATCCCCTGGAGGAGGGCATGGCAACCCACTCCAGGATTCTTGCCTGGAGAATCCCCATGTACAGAAGAGCCTGGTGGGCTACAGCCCATGGGGTTGCAAAGAGTTGGACACAACTGAGCAACTAAGCACACACACACACATAAATTAGGCTTACTTCATTTTTGCATTCAGGTGAATAGAACTATTTGATTTCATATCCCTGAGGATAAGTGTCCTGTTTGTAGTTGAGAGCAAGAGCGAAAACCTAGGACCTCCAAGAGCTGATGAGCCCAGATAGGACTCTGAGTGCTTGCCAACAGGCAAGTAAAGGGCCCAGCGTAAAATTTAATTCATCAATTAAATTGACGTGCTTCTTGACTAACTCCTTTCTGAAGTGTTGCTGTGAACCTCAGTATGACTGTGTGTAACTCTGGGTACCCAAACCCTTCTCAAGTGGCTAGCCCCACGCTACAAGTGAAAGATGAACACAGCACCAACAGTCTTAGCCATGTGTACATCTGCATAGACTGTGCACTGCACGACCCCAGTGGTGCCCTGTATATACACAGAATACAAAGTATTTGGTTCCTTTGAGACTTAGAACTTCTTCTTGAAAAACTGTCAAAATTAATAGTGAGTTTCCATGCTAACATGCAAAATCAGATTTAAAACATATTACACACCCAAAAGCCATTAGTAGACTTTAGACAGTAATGTGAATTTCTTCTTTTTACTCCTATGTTTTCCAGCCATTTTCTGGAGAATATTCCTTTTTATAATGAAATAATATCAGGAATTTTTTATAAAATGAAAGCTCAGTGCTCTGGCGCAAGAGACACCAGGATGGTAGAGACTGAAAACAGGCAGATTTCAGGGTGAGGTTAAATCCTCTCTCCCTGCTGCACCTGGGTTTTTCTTCAACCAGACAAGAACCACTTATAAAGATTGTAACTTGTTAGACACAAATTATTTATCTCCTCCACATATCACAGGGTCACTTTAGTTCAAGTCTACACAATGCTGTTAGTAAAAAGTACACTGAATTTGTTCTATTTGACTTAATCAGTCTCCCCTCCCACAAAGTACTTTTAAAATTATAAAGGAGAAAAATAGCTTCTTTACGGTAGAGATACCTGGTAGACCCCACCTTGAGCAGGCAAGCAAAGTTAAAAACACCAGGACGGGGACAGATGTATGCTTGCTTTGATGTCATGAAAATGTAACATCTATGTTATTCCTGCCAAAACTGCATAACCTGAATTTAATCACAACGGAACATCAGACAAACCAAAATTGAGGGGCATTCTACACAACAGTTGGTCTGCATTCTTCAAAAATACCTCGTCATGGACTTCCCTGGTGGTCCAGTGGTTAAGAATGCTGCAGGGAACACAGGTTCAGTCCCTGGTCTGGGAAGATCCCACATGCCTGGGGGCAACTCAGCTGATGCACTCAACTACTGAAGCCCGCACGCCGTTGCTTCACAACAGGAGAACCCACAGCAATAAGAAGTCCGGGCACTGCAAATAGAGAGGAGCCCCTGCTTGCAGCAACTAGAGAAAGACCTAGCACAGCCAAAAATAGTGAATAAATAATTTTACAAAATAATAGCCATTATAGTCTTTCAGTGATATGAGCGGTTATACACATGGGATAAAATAATACTGGGCCATTGTAAATGGAGGTGAAGTCACCATTTCATCTCCATGGTCTAGACACTGCAAAAAACAAAAACCAAAAACCTAGTCATGAATGACAAAGGCTGACGTTGTCCCAAGTTAATAGCCACTAAAGGGGGCTTCCCTGTGGCTCAGCTGGTAAAGAATCTGACCTGATTCTTTATCAATGAAGGAGACCTGATCCCTGGGTTGGGAAGATCCCCTGGAAAAGGAAATGGTGACCCACTCCAGTATTCTTGCCTGGAGAGTCCCCATGGACAGAGGAGCCTGGCAGGCTATGGGGTCGCCATGGGGACCCGCCCACGGGTCGCAAAGAATTGGACATGACTGAGCAACTAAGCACAGCACAGCAAAAGGGGGCTTCCCTGGTGGCTCATGGTAACGAATCCGCCTACATATGCGGTAGACACGGATTCAATCCCTGATCTGGGATCCTACACGCCGTGGAACAACTAAGCCCAAGCGCCACAGCTACTGAGCCGGTACTCTAGACGCCGTGCCCCACGATGAGAAGCCACCGAAATGAGAAGCCGGTGCGCCGCAACTAGAGAGCAGCCCTTGCTGTCCGCAACTAGAGAAAACCCGCGCAGCAACGAAGACCTAGTATGGCCAAAAGTAAATAAATAAAATTATTTTTTAAAAAAGAGCCACTAAAGGGCCATGACAACTAAATGCAATGCGCGATCACAGACTGGATTCTGGACCGGAAAAAAACCTTATTTTTCTTTACTATAAAGCATACGAGTGGGGCACTTGACAAAATTCAAATGAAGTGCTTAGTGCTCTATCAATGGTAACTTCCTGATTTTGGCATTGTAGAACAGTTGTGATTTGCAGAAATACACCGAAGTATTCATGAGTAAAGAGGCATCTTGTCTGCAGCATACTGTCAAATGTCTCAGAAAAAAAAAGACTAAAGCGATTGTGGTAAAATGTTACCATCTGGGGAAGCTAGAATTCTCGGAGTTATTTTTGCAACTTTCCTGTAAGTCTGAAGCTATTTCAAAATAAGTCAGTCAATCTCTACACTCCTAACTTTCGTTAACAGAAGTAAATACACTTTGCCTCATACTGAATCCCTCTTGTCACCTGGATAAGGTGCTCCCATGTCAAAGATTTGCTGATCTCTGCACTGGCATAATCCACAGGGTTCCAGAAGGCTTGCCTTGCTACTCTTGTAGAAATTTAAAATATCCTATTTTCTGCAGCTTAAACAATTGAAGAGGGGGCTTCCATGGTTGGACAGTGGTTAAGGATCTGCCTGGCAATGCAGGAGACACAGCTTCGATCCCTGGACCAGGGACCCCACATGCCACAGGGCAACTAACTACTGATCCCGCACTCTAGAGCCCAGGAACCGCAACTACAGAACCCACATGCAGGAACGACGGAAGGCCTCGCGCCCTAGAGCCTGTGCTCGTCAACCAGCAAAGCCACCATAAAAACCCCATTCACGGCAATTAGACGGTAGCGCCTGCTCTCTGCAGGCAGCAACCAAGACCCAGTGCAGCCTATATATATATATATAAGAATTGGAGAGGCATATACTATCATCTAAAACCCTATATAAAATGACTAAACCTGTGTTAAATCTACTACAAAAGAAAAAAAACCACTGGCAGGCTCAAAAAAACAAACGTCTCCAGATTCTTTTTTTTTTCTGACTTTAAATTATATATCTTTATAAATTTTTTATTTATTTTTAAATTTTAATTGGAGGCTAATTACAATATTGTAGTGGTTTTTGCCATACATTAACATGAATCAGCCACGGGTATACATGTGTCCCCCATCCTGAACCCTCCTCCCACCTCCCTCCCCATCCCATCCCTCAGGGTCATCCCAGTTTACCAGCCCTGAGCACCCTGTCTCATGCATCAAACCTGGACTGGTGATCTATTTCACATATGGTAACGTACATGTTTCAGTGCTATTCTCTCAAATCATCCCACCCTCGCCTTCTCCCACAGAGTCCAACAGTCTGTTCTTTACATCTGTGTCTCGTTTGCTGTCTTAAGATGGCACGCCACCTTGTGACCAAAGGCTAAAAAGCCATCAAATGACAAAGGAAAAACGCCTTCAGGCAGAGCCACCAGGGAAAGAAGGACCCAGCTTTATTGATCATTTACTGTTTCCAGGCACCACGAGGCATTTCCTTCTGTCAATTCTCAAACAGCGTGGGGCTCACACAGCTAGTAAGTGGCAGTGGCAGAATTAGGGAAAAGTAAAGAAATCTAAACCCCGTCCATTGATCACGGCCTTGTGGTGAAGGGGCTTGCATAACTCAGTGAAGCTAAGAGCCACGCCGTGCAGGGCCACCCAAGACATGGGATACATGTGTATGTACATCTGAGTCCCTTCATTGTTCACCTAAAACTATAACAACATTGTTAATCAGCTATACCCCAATGCAAAATGTTTTTGGTGTCAATAAACATAAAAAAAAAAAAAAAAGGTGGGTCATAGTGGAGAGTAATGACAAAACACGGTCCACTGGAGGATGGAATGCCAAACCACTCCAGTATTCTTATCCAGAGAACCCCATGGGCAGTGTGAAAAGGCAAAAAGATATGACACTGGAAGATGAGCCGCTCAGGTCAGAAGGTGTCCAATATGCTACTGGGGAAGTGCGTACTCAGTCACTCAGTCGTGTCCAACTCTTTGGGACCCCATAGACTGATGCTTATGCTGAAACTCCAATACTGTGGCCACTTGATGCAAAGAACTGACTCATTTGAAAAGACCCTGATACTGGGAAAGATTGAAGGCGGGAGGAGAAGGGGACGACAGAGGATGAGATGGTTGGATGGCATCACTGACTCAACAGACATGAGTCTGAGTAAACTCTGGGAGTTGGTGATGGACAGGGAGGCCTGGCATGCTGCAGTCCATGGAGTTGCAAAGAGCTGGACGCCACTGAGCAACTGAACTGAACTGAGACTGTGGCCTGCCAGGCTACCCTGTCCATGTGACTATCCAGTAAGAATACAGAGTGGGTTGCTATTTGCTTCTCCAGGGGATCTTCCAGACCCAGGGATCGAACCTGAGTCTCCTGCATTGGCAGGCAGATTCTTTACCACTAAGCTACCAGGGCAGCCCATAGAATTGATAGTTCATTCCTAAAAAATACAGGACACATTTTATAAAAAGCTCTAAGAAAAGAACTTTACAGGAAAAAAAAAATTAACCTAGTTCAGCCAAAGGTCTTCCAAGCTTCTTTGACCACTGTACATCTTTTCCTAAAGAAATGCCAAGGTTCTAGAGCAGTTCAGAAATGCTGGCTGAGGAGAGGACTTCGCACTCAGGAACAAAGGGCCTGAGCCGTGACTCCGATCCGTGGGCAAGTCCCTTCACCTCTCCAATAAAAGTTCCTGCCTCCAATTGTGAGGGTGAAATGAGACCATACACAGGGCATAGAAGGTTCTTCACAAATGCCAGCAGGGAAAAAAATGCGTGAGTTAGAAGCTTCCTTCAGGCGTAAGGTATAGTGTTGCTTTGCGCTCAAGGCTGTGAATCAACTACATTTAAACAAGGTGTTTTTAAGTAGAAACACACATGAAGCAAGGTTATGTATTGATGGCTGAGGAAAATGTTGTGGCCGAAAGCTCACCTAACCCAGCATTTCCATCAGGAGCAAAGATTCAGAACTCACTAATTTGGTCTTGGGGAGGCTCTACAGATTCTACAGCAAAGGAGAACTGACTGGGGCTTTCCTGGTGGCTCAGTGGTAAAGAATCTGCCTGCCAATGCAGGAGACACGGCTTTGATCCCTGACCGGGGAAGATGCCACATGCCACAGGGCAACAAAGCTCCAGTGCCACAACCACTGAGCCTGTGCTCTAGAGCCTGGGAGCCGCAGCTACTGAGTCCACGTGCCTCGAGCCCCTGCTCTGCAATGAGCAGCCCATACACTGCAACCAGAGAGGGGCCCTCGCTGGCTGCAACTAGAAAAAGCCCGCACAGCAGCCAAGACCCAGCACAGCCCAAGGTAAGTAAATAAAAATTATTTTTAAAGCAAGACAATTGACTGGATTTGGAAAGCTTGAAAGCTTAAAGCATGGGGGAAGGAAAAAGAAGAGGTGGAGAAATATTTGGGGTTTGGTCCAAATGAAATTGAGAGCAGGGGAAGAACAGAAAAGTTCACTGTCTTTAGGTATGAAAGAACCAGGATGGATATATAGTTCATTTTAAATAAAATGCAACCATAATAAAGGCTATTTACAGGAAAATGGGGGTGGACTGTGAAAACAAAGATGGCATCACAATTTCCTTAAAAAAGAACTGTTCTGGGATTAAATGAGCATGTTCTGATTTTCCTCAGTAATTTTTCAGAAAAGCATTCAACCTATCCATCATGTTAGGCTACTCCTTTGTTTTCAAAGAAATAAGAAAAACAATCAACAAAGGGACTAAAATAATTATTTCTACTTCAATCCTCCCAGTTTGAATAGATGATACAGTGAAGAGAGTGCTCTGAAATAAGAGCACAGGCTGTTAAAATCAAATGTGACTGTTAGAGAGGGATAAAATTAGCATCAGATGTTTATCCCTCAGGATTTATTAGGGTGTTATTTGAGATGAAACTGTCTAACAGTAGCCCGTCATTTTTATAAACTTTAAACAAAATCAAAATGAGTGTGTGGTGATAGAGTACAGGAAAAAAAAAAAAGGATAAATCAATAAGGTTGGCAGAGATTTGATGTTTGATATGAGCCAATTAAATACAAAACAGAGCAATGAAATTGCTTAAAAAAAAAGCAATAGAAAAAAAAAAAAAAAACAAACAGGGCGGGGCGGTCAGAGTTAACATTATGTTTGAAAACCCTCCCATCATGGAAAACTACAGCGAACCTGAGTTCAATGCATCTATGTCAAACACTAAAAAAAAAAAAAAAAAGGACTTCCCTGTAGCTCAAATGGTAAAGAATCTGCCTGCAATGCAAGAGACCAAGGTTCGATCCCTGGGTCGGGAAGATCTTCTGAAGGGAATGGCTACCCACGATAGTACTCTTGCCTGGAGAACCCTATAGATAGAGAAGTCTGGCGGGCTATAGCCCATAGGGTCGCAAAGAGTCAGACACGACTGAGTGACTAACACACATTTCAAACACCCTGGGGTTTCTTGCACAAGCAGCAAATGCTATAAGGCACTGATCTTCCAGTCTGCAATCTCTGCTACCTCATTACATTGATACACGTCAAAAATTTATATAATGGAAAGACGCAGCATCTACAGCAACAACCCAAAGTATACAACGAGGACTCAGAAACAGTGTAATTAATAACATATAATGCTCTGGTGATGTTGGTCCTACACAAAACACCAAAAGACACTTGGATTCAATAGCCACTGAACCTGTGTTAGCAGGGAGATTTTAAGGGAATCACATGTACCTTTAAAGGTTTACAAAGGAGTCTATTCTGACAGTGTCTGATAGGAGTGGATACTAACATTATCTTTTTTTTTTTTAATGAGGAAACAAACAGGGAAATCAAGTGATTTGCTCCCAATTAAAAAACAAATTCATGACAGAGTCAAAAATAGAAAAAGCAGCCACTATTTCAGTCAGCCTTCCCTTCATTAGCCTTCACACTGCTGCTGCTACTGCTGCTAAGTCGCTTCAGTCGTGTCTGACCCCACGAGGCTCCCCTGTCCCTGGGATTCTCCAGGCAAGAACACTGGAGTGGCTTGCCATTTCCTTTTCCAATGCATGAAAGTGAAAAGGGAAAGTGAAATCACTCAGTCGTGTCTGACCCTCCGCGACCCCATGGACTGCAGCCCACCAGGCTCCTCCGTCCATGGGATTTTCCAGGCAAGAGCACTAGAGTGGGGTGCCATCGCCTTGTCTGAGCCTTCACACTAGCACCTCATAAATCTGAGAAGAATATATTTCTCCTGGGAGTTCACTGCTGGTCCAGTGGTCAGGACTCCCCATTTTCACTGCTGAGGGCCCAGGTTTGAGCCCTGGCCAGGGAGCTAGAATCTCACAAGCTGAGCGGTTGTGTCCCCTGAGCCCAACAGGCAATCTATATATATATAGAGATTTTGTAAAGGGAAGTCACTTCTTTGACCAGGTCCACTGGGAATGACTGAAACCTGAGCAGCAAGCCAAATTGTAGAGTTTGTTTTCTCCAACAGATTTAACAATATTACAATGTGTGAGAAGTAATATTTATTGCAACAAGTTACAAGGGAGTGGAAACATGTAATTAGTCTTACAGTTTATTGGAAGCCAGACGGTATTTTTGAAGGAAAAAACAACAAAGAGAAAGTGATTAAACAAGATGATATCAGACAAAGGCACAGCATTCCACAACTGCTTCATACTCTGTGCGCGGTAAAACCTCAGAGAGGAGAGACGTTAACATAAGCAAAACACGGCTTATGTTAGAAGCTGCATATAATATCACTAATACTATTCTGTCTTACAACAAAAGGCTCTAGAAAAGTCCCTCTGGAGGAAAAAAGTGCAACAACAACAAAAAACCTGTTGAAAAGTGCAACAAAAAAAACAAAGGAAAGCCAAAGTAGAAATAAAGACCCAGCTGTCCCTTTGAAATCTCTCAAGGGAATACACATAGTGCAAATACAGTATTTCATACTCAGCAAAAGAAGCTTTCAACTGGAGTAAGAACTTTCGGGTTAAAGATGTATTTGGCAGGGAGAGTTCACCTCATGTTTTGAGAGCTCAAGCAAAGACAGACCTGCAGTCAAGTCACTGAGTGACGAAATGCCTAATTTCTCACTAGGTCATGAGGATCCCCTTTGGGAAGAGTGCTTTTATCCTGAATCTAATTATTCCACTTTTTGTTATATGGTTCATGCTTTTAAACTGCAGTTGTCTTCAAACTTGCTTGATACAGAATTCGGTAACATCAGATAATAGTAGGTTGTCAAACGACAACGGTTTAAGCTGCTTTTGTTAAGAAGCATGTTGCTGAGCTGCCTACCAATCTTTTTACATCAGCCGTGTAAAACTGAGCTTATGCGACCATGTATTACCCTTTCTCAAATAAAGTCTTAGTAGAGGAATTGTTTTTTAGAACAGATTTTCAAACTAGTCCTTCGGGCATTTTTAAAAATCTTCATATAAAAGTCCACTTTTTTTATACATAAGAACAAACATTTTTCCTTTAAAAAAAATCTAATTTTTAAGCCAAAATAAATTACAACTTGCTAAAATACCCCTTTTAATGGCTCAGTGCTTATTTCAGATATGTGGAACTGTATTTTTTGCACATCTTTGAAAATCAGGCAAAGTAGTTAATGCTACAATGACCATGATGATACAACCCTGGCTCAGGGAACAGATTAAGCTTTAAGTCTTCAAGAATAAAAAAACTGACACTCCTCATCTCATCTATATAGTCTTACACTATGTACATATTAACAATCTAATTCAATGAAAAAAAAAAAGGACAGAAATTTCATAAAACTATTTAAAAACTCAGGGCTTTACATAAAAGTGTAAAGAGACAAAACATTTAATGTACAATCTATTCCATTTGGCAATGTGTAAACTATACTGAAATAAAAAATTATCTACAGATAGAATATAACAAGAGGAAAACGTGATTTGAGAAGTGATCTCAGGTCCACAGCTCTTCAGTTCTTCCAAATTTGTAGATCAGAGTGCTGGAAAGATATTAAAATAAATCGTGAGGTAAAATCACATAGAAACACAATAGAGAATTCATTTTCTAAATATGCTTTGATGGGTACCTCACTGATCCTTTCTATCAGCTTCTAAAATTAAAGACTGTGGTGCTGTTGGTCTGAATTTGCTTGTTTTATAAAGCAGTCTGTGGACCTCATGGCTGAGTTTAGTATCTTCTTAAAGCCTGAAGTTACTGGATAGGACACCAGTAAAGGAAAGAGCACATTTCTCATCGTGGCCAGCAATAAGGTCATTCACATCTCTAGGGTTCTACAATATCTGAGCTACAAAAACTGAAGCATCCTAAAACAGACCATGATGCAATTCTTCATTCATTTACAGAAAGTTACTGTACAGAGTGCTGGCTGGGCATGAGGCACCTGGCTAAGCACTGGGAATGGGACTGTGAGCCAAAACTAGACAAATGTGCTCACCAGTGGGAGAAAACCAAATCCCAACTCAGTGATACCCATGGGACCAAGAGAGAGAAATACAAGGATCAGACCTAGTTAGAGGTCAAGGTTTTCCTAAGGAAGTGATGACTGAACTGAGATCTAAAAGAAAGGGAGTGTGGGACTTCCAGGGTGGTCCAGTGGTTAAGAATCCACCTGGCAATGCAGCAACATGGGTTCGATCCCCAGTTTGGGAAGATCCCATATGCCACGGGGCATCTAAGCTTATGCGCCACAACTACTGAGCCCACGCACCTAGAGCTCACACCCCGCAACAGAAGCGGCCACCGCAGTGAGAAGCCCACACACCACCAGCAAGAGCAGCCCCCACTCTCCACAACTAGAGAAAAGCTGCCACAGCCCTGAAGACCTGGGGGGGAGGCAGGGAGGAGAGGAGGAAGGAAGGGAGGAGGAGAGAGAGGAAAGGAAGAAATAATTACCTCAGCAAGGCATGAGGGGAAGAAGGAAAGGCCAGAAAGATAGGACACTCTGGGACCAGGAGTTTGAGCTCTGGGTACACTGGCTGTGTTAGATTTGAAACATCAGCCACTCAGGAAGGGATAAGTAAGAATCCAATACATGGTTTAGACACAGAGACAGACATCTGTGGCTCCCTGGCACACAGGTACTAACTGAAGTCCCCAGCAAAAAGGACCTCATCGAGAGAGGGAAGGAGTCGAGAAGAGGCCTAGAGCAGAACCTTAAGAAACTTCAACGGTGAGTGGCCAGGGCGTGGCGGACCAGCAGGCACAGCAAACAGAGGAGGAGGAGGAGCTGCCCTCTGCACTCAGAAAAGGCCTGGCACACGGGGAGCACGGCTGGCTGCGTAACTTGCTGGCCTCTGGGCGGAGCACACAGCTGGTGCAGCAGCCACTGCCCACGTGAGCACAGGCCTTTACACACACAAGGTTTCTGTTCAACCAACTGTCATTTACACAGGCTCATCTGCCCCTGCAAAGGGCTGAATCTGAATTTAAATTTGATCTCGAAACAGTGCCTAAGACATCTTTGTGCAAATTCAATGTATTCCCAGAAGGGTGTCAGTCATGTGCCAAGAAATACAGTCACAAGACGCAGAAACAGTCACATGTCTTTCACAACCAAGAGTGCCCCAGCCGCGGTGCAGTAAGAGGGAGCCCAGGCACAGGGGTCTCCTGAGGTGAGCAGAGTCGAGACAGTGTCGAGAGTTCCGGGAGGCTGAGCAGCCAGAGTGTGCAAGGTGGAGGACAGAGAGCTAGAGGGTAGGGTCCCATGGGCTTCTGCCGAGTACTGACAGTAGATGCGTGTGTGGAAACTACCCAAGAAAAGGGAAGGAAACATTGGAAAGAACCATTCCCAGAGCTCCCAAAGGGCTGGGAATACCTCACAATCTCATAGCAGAGTGAACACCTCAGAACACATGCGGCATCAGGAAGAACACTGAGAAGTGCTCTCTGCCTTAGCAAGGGGGCCCTAAAGCTGCTCTGGGCCTGCCTAACAAAGCTTAAAAGCAAGATCCAAAGGATCAATGCATTTCCAAATGACTGAGCTGCATTCAGAACAAAGCTCAAAAACATTTAAAGGAACACCCAAAAGTCCAGCTCCCAGTCAGCTACCAGCAAAGAGCAAACAGAGCTTCAGACCCAGAACGAAAAAAGGAAACAAAAGTAATCAACAGAAACAGACTGAGAATTGATACAATTAGACAAGGACATTGAAATAGTTATAAACATACTTCATATGTTCAAGAAGACAGAGGAAAAGCATAAGCATGTTAGGGAGAGACGTGGAAATGGTGAAAAAAATAAATGCCCAAATCAAGTTAACAGAGATGAAAAATACAATATCTGAGATGAAAAGCACACTGGATGGGAGTAATAGATTAGATGTGATGGAAGCAGACATCAGTGAATTTAAAGATATAACACCGGAAACTAACCCAAATGAAACACAGAGAGAAAACAAGAAAAGAGAAGAAGACTTGGTGGGCAGAAGAGCGGTGGTGGAGAGGTAGGAAAAAAGCACGCAAAGAACGAAGCCCCAGTGAGCTGTGGAACAACATCTAGCAGCCTACTACGTGTATAGCTGGAACCCAGGAGGGAAGGGTGGACAGAAAAAAAGATCTGAGGAAATACTGTCTGAAAAGATTCCAAGTATGGTGAAAACTATAAATCCACAGATCCAAGAAACTCAGTGAACCCTAAACAGAAGAAATATGAAGAAAACGACACCATAGCCCTCCATAATCCAACTCCTTAAAACCAATGACAAAAACAAACTTCTTCAACACTTAGATCTTAATGCTTCAGTGAGTGAGGAGTAGGATAAGGGGTGTAATTTTGTAAAAGATGCCCAAAGTACCTACCTATCTTTACACTAAAAGACATTTTCATCTCAAAAAGCAAAGGATACAGGCTTCATTTTGGAAGCTTTATAGAAGATTACCCCTAAAAAGCACTTCTGATCATTTTATTATTTTACTTAAAGTTATCTTTAAAAACTTAAAAAAAAAGTTTAATTCCCCAATCAGGTTTTGTATATGACATGCATATTATGTATTCATTCTAATTTTTTTTTTTAACTGAAGGTGCATGATATGGCTTCTTAACAAAACACAGCCTATGGAAACAGCAGTCTGGTGGGTCCAAATCTCTGTTCTGCATTTGCTTATTAAGTGAACTTAAGTAAGCCTCTGAGTCTTATTTTCTCATTGATAAAATAGGAGCACCATCTGGTTCACATACTTAAGACAATTACACGGGAATTTAAAAAGTTAACATACATAAAGCATCCAGCTTAGGTCTTGGCATATAGCAGGGCCCCTAATTAAGTGGTTTATGTATGCTTTTATGCAATAGTAGAACTTTCACGTTTTAAAATAAGTTTTATACACTGTAGATTTATCCATGTTTCATTGCATATGCTGCTCTTATAATAAAGATGATGTTTCTGTAAATGGTATACACGTATAGTTTAAAAATTAGGCAACTTACCTAAAAAATATAAGTGCATTTTGAAAAAACACAGCTAGTCCTGGATAAACATCAGTATCTGCACATACAAAGTAAAACAGATCATAAGATTACAAAAGGCAAAGGTCAACAACAAAGTATTTGTGACATTTATAATGCTCTGTATATTATAAAATAACTACTATTATTCATTAACTCCAAGCAATCCACAATAAGGGAATCCCCTGGCAGTCCAGTGGCGAGGACTCTGTGCTTTCGCTCTTGGGGCTCAATTTCAGGGTTCAATCAGTTCATGGAACTAAGATCCCACAAGCCACATGGTACAGCCAAAAAAAGAAAAGAAAAAAGAAATCTACAACAAAACTGAAGTAAGAAAATGCCAATCTTATTCTTTTAAAACAAAAGATTACTTTCATTCTGGATAAAAGACAAAGAATTTACTAGATTTTCTTTTTGACTTAAGTATTTGCTATGGTTTCAGCTACATCTGAACTGCTGAGGAAGCAGCAGCTCATCCGTCACGTCCCATGGCCAATAAATACACAATTGTCAGAAACACACAATGTTAGAAGTACACAGTGATAGAAATACACAACGTTAGAATATGCAATGTTAGAAAGAGGCAAATTACATTTCTGATGATCTAACAGTCTGTTCAGCTCATTTTCCTTCATGAATTTAAGAGTTTTATTTCATAAATTTGACACATATGCAAAAAGAATCATTAGAATTCATCATCATATTCTCCTGGAGAAAAGAGTCACTCTCTTTCTAAGAAGGAAAAAGAAAACATTGGAAATGATTCAAATTTTTGTGGATATTAACTTTTATAAAACAATCAATGTTGATTAAAAATACTAGGTAGGATGAAGAAATATTCAGTTTGTAGCCTTTGAAATCACAGCAAACAATACAGCTACATGGTTAAAAGCTCCAAGTTTGAGCCGTACCCTGGGATCTGAATCCCAACTCTACCACTGACTAAATGCATAATTATGGGCAAATTATTTAACCCATTATCCCTTACTTTCCTCATCTGTAAAATGGACATTGTAAGCACAGCTACTGCACAGAGTGTGAGAGGTGTAGACTGCGCACAGCACTCATGACACTGCTTGCTCATGAAGCACTGTGTGACTGTCAGCTGCTACTATCAGTAACAGTTCCAGGAAACCTGTACACTAAAAGATGTGAACTACGTGTTAGAAATGCTCTCTGAAGTAAATGCATGTTCAGTTTGCAAACTAACATGTAGACATAGGGAATTCCTCGGTGGTCCAGTGGTTAAGACTCTGAGCTTCCACTGCAGGGAGTGCGGGTTCAATCCCTGGTCAGGGAACTAAGATCCTACAGGCTGTGTGGTTTGGCCAAAACACTTTAAGTATATGTAATAAGCAGTGCTGTAGGAATATGAAAATGAATATGAATATGAAAAGGAATATGAAAATCCATAATCAAGAAATGTCTCAATATATACTGGATCTTTAAAGATTAAGATACAACCACTAAAGGGAATTCCCTGGCGGTCCAGTGGTTAGGATCCTGCACTTCGACTGGTGGGGGAAGGAAGATTGCGCATGCTACATGGAACAGGCCAACATATGCTACATGGTACAGCCCAACAACTGCAAGCTCCATAGTATTTTTAATTAACTAAAATAACACATTTTAGATACATTTGGTGAGTGGTATTATTTAAACATTAGTCAACCACTGACCTCTTACACCTATTAATTTTGCACAAAATGAGAGATGAAGGTATTCCAAAATCTAATACTGATCAACCTATGATACTTAAGGGATCCTATCACTACATTAAAAGGTCAGCTGGGGGTCAGGAAAAGGAGATGTGACAGTTAAGCAGAGTGACAAAGAGATTCCAAAGACAGAGGCATCAGATGATGAATAAAGTGTTATCTGAAACTGATCCTATCTTTGGAGTGAAGGGGGAGAGCCAGTTAAAGGTTCTTCTGATGCTTCCAGGAGTACAGGGTACAACTGGGTCCTGCTTTTCAAAACCTCTCATCGCCTCCCTGATGAAAAGCTGTGGTGACTGAAACAGTCCTAAGACTCAGAACAGTGTACTAAGAGCTTGCTCCATTGCATCAACAGTTTCTACATGAACGCTACACACGTCTTCAATCCTGCACTTAAAAGACTCCCCTTGTACCTATGAATGAAAAATTAGAGACTGGGGTTGGAGAGGAGATATATCAGTGGACAGAAAGATACTGGTGTCCATAACACCTTATCTTGAAATCCTTGGGGCCAGACATGTTTTAGAACTCAGAATTTTTCAGATTTAAGAATGATAACACAGGGCATATTACATAGCACCTGCAACTGGGTTTGGACCAGTATCCCACAATCACACAACCATATTCCCTCCCATAATAAAACATTTGAATGCTTATTAAAGCAAATAAAGATAATAATGAGCCCCAGGTCAATTTAAGTCAGGTTTTGCTGCCAAGCTGGTTATGAATTTCTTGACCTTCAGCACTTCATGGATTTTCAAGTTGTGTATAAGGAGCTGTAGCCCTGTGCAGGGTTCCCACTTTAAGACCATGACCCTCAGTAAAAGGCCTCTAGTGCAGAGCCTGGCTGCTTAGGGTAAGAAAGGAATGAGAACCTCGAGAGACGGCTGAGAGTTGCCTGGTCTTGTCAGTGGCTTGGATTTCCCAGCGAGCCTACCCTACTGCACTCAATGACCCCACAAGAAAGTTACATTAAACAACTTTTATTTTTACACAGAGTCTTAGCTTGAAGCTGAGTAATTACACTAAATTTTACTCCATGAGAAGATAACAGATTAAGCCACATAGAAAAGACATATCTGAATCTCTCCTACGAAAGAAAAGAGGAATAAATACTTACTCTGGGTAACATAGGCACCAAAGAGAATCCACATAGAAGCAATCAGTGACCCAAACATCAACATGAAACCAATGAAGAGCCAAACTCGAGCACCTGTGTGAAAAGCAGGCTTCATGATTTGCTCATTTCCGCAGTTCTATGTCTCAGTAATACATAACACTAGAACACACAACTTAATATACACTATGCCTATCAAAGATAGTCACATATTTATATACACCTGCTTTAATAATTAACTGAATGAAGATTTAAAAAAATAAAACTAAAAAGGGTAAAGCAATACTTGGGAAGGGAAAAAGGGTAAGTTGCCGTTCTACTGGCTAAAAAAACTAACAGCTGAGTAAATTAAAGTAGGCAGGCTTCATAAGTCTGCCTACTTAACCAAACTGATTAATTGAACCCTAACTGAAAAGTTATCCTCTTATATATTATCAAAGTAATTGTTCTATTAGAAGTAACAAATGTATTTCAGACAGCCATTACCATACAGGAAAGAGAGACTGCAAATGAATAAAGACCATATGTCCCCTCTTCATCAGTATTAATATCATGTTACTACTCGATATGGTACTAACAGCAGCCATATATCAGTCTCTCTTATGGCTGAGGTGGCAACTTGTGCCACGTATCCTTGAAAAGTTCAAGGACAAAAGCATCTCTTCAACCCCTCACTATGTAGAATTTTTGAATTTATACAACACAGAATCTCAATACAGTGAACATCTGGACACGTGAGTAGATTCAACACACTTATTGGAAAGCAAGTTAGCATTTGTGCCAGACCCTGATCACAGGTATATTGACAGCCTGTCACCCTGTGGAAAGGTTTGAATAAAGCTCCACTGGAATGAAAATAAAACCCAAGTTGATTTCCCTAATAGCTAAACTTGCCTTCATTGCAGATATTCTGTTACTAAGTGAACAGAAATTCATATATTTTGGACACCAGATAAGCAGCAAGCTCAAAGCTCAGCATGGCTGGAATAGCTGATGTTTGAAAAAAACGGGTCTCCAGATTATCTCAGTTTTATCATAACACTAAGCAGATCTCCAGAAATATACAGTAATGTTTAGCTCCTTGGAGAAAGACATCTTCCAAATTCAATCACAGCTTTTTTCTAAAATAAATGAAAAGGAACTACCAAAACTCCTTGTAATTATTTTCCTTCATGTCCTTTATATGTGACCACTCAAAACTCTTCTGATAGAACAAGAAAAAAAAAACTTCCCTTAAAAAATGAGTATGCTTTTGTTTAACAAAAAATAAAAAACTAATATTTTCCCTTTTTTGCTTTGACTACAAGGAAGCTCAGAGTCAGGTTAATAAACAATTAATAAGAGTATCCATCTTGTCCTAGATTCTAAGTACAAGATCTCCTTTCTACCTGGGGTTCCTGTTCCTTCTTATTTAACATTCCCATTTGTTGTATATTTATTACTTTGATAACACTCTCCTGCAAGTTACTCTGGGAATTAAATAGGAATAAATTACAAATAAACTGTTAAAATAGTATGAAAGTGTGGCAATAACTGAGCATGCCTATAAGACAGTCTGCCCTTATTTTTTTAAGTACTAGACAGAACTTGCACTAAAGGCACCATGTATAAACTGTACTATGAACTTTAACTGAGTAGAGAATAATCATGGAATAAAATGTAATAGTCACTAAGAGTAAAAAGTACAGGCTTTGGAACCAGACAGACCCAAGACAAATACAAGTTCTACCTTTAAGCTAAAAAGCTTTGGGTAAGTTACAGCACAATTTTCTATACAAAATAGATAATAGTAACATAATCCACAGCAATGTCTGTGGAATATATTTTTAATGATCAAATAAATAAATGTGCGCTCTATGCACAACATTTTCACTTGCTAATACATGCTTTTATTCTTCATTCTCACTCATTTCTGACACTACTTGCCGAAGCTGGGGCACAAGACACGCAAGTGAGCATGTACACACAAACACACACAATGCACTTTTTAAAATAATTTTTATTTATTTTTATTTTTGGTTGTGCTGGGTCTTTGTTGCTCTGTGGGCTTTTCCTAGTTGCGAGTGGGGGCTACTCCCTAGTTGCAGTGTGGGGGCTTCTCACCGTGGTGGCTGCTCTTGCTGCGGAGCTCGGGCTCTAGGGTGCATGGGCTTCAGTAGTTGTGGCTCGTGGCTCTAGAGCAGCGGCTCAATAGCTGCAGCTCACGGGTTTAGGAGCTCCATGGCATGTGGGATCCTCCCAGGTCAGGGATCGAACCTGTGTCCCCTGCACTGGCAGTGAATGCTTTACCACAGAGCCACAAGGGAAGCCCCGCAATGCACTTTTAACTTAGGTTTGTCTGTCATTTGTCACTATCTCCAGCCTCTCCAATTCTTCAAGGATCACAATGCAAGTGAAATTATAAAATCTGCATCAGCATTTAAAGCATCAGGTGTAAAAGAAAGCTTATTTGTCCCCCTGTAACTGGCTCAGTTCACTTAGCATCACGTCCTCCAGGTTCATCCCTATTGTCACATACGGCAGGATTTCCTTCTTCCAGCCCCATGCCCTCATGTGAGGTATCTGAGACAGTCGAGCTCACAGAAACAGAGAGTACAGCAGTGGTTGCCAGGGGCTGAAGAGGGAAAGTGGGAGTCATTCAGTGGGTACATGAGATTCTAGAAAGGGCAAAACTACATTGACAGGAGGCAGATCAGTGGTGGCCAGGTAGGGGAAAGGGGGTTAAACTTTCTGGAGTAATGGAAATATTCTACACTATGACTGCAGGTGTAGTTACACACTGCGTACATTTGTCAAAATTCAAGTTGTACACCTTAAACTGAACTTTATATTTCATATAAAATTATCCTCAATTACACTGAGTAATGGTAACAGACAAGGAGACTAAACGATTCTCGACTGGATACAAGCATGACACAGTGGCTAAAAGCGTAGGCTCTGAAACCAGCCTGTCAGTGTGTAAATCCTGGCCCCACCACACTTGCTTTCTGACTTTGGACAAGTTACTTGAGCTCTGTGCCTTAGTTCCTTCACCTAAAATTGAGGACAAGATCGCTTAGCTCCAAGGACTATTGCAAAATTAACTGAGTTAATATATGTAGAGAATTCAGGCTAGTCTTTGGTACACACAAAGTATTCTACAAGAAGGGAATGGCAAATCACTTCAGTATTCATGCCTTGAGAATCCCATGAACACTATGAAAAGGCAAAAAGATATGACCCTGAAAGATGAACTCCCTAGGTCGGTAGGTACCCAAAATGCTACTGGAGATCAATGGAGAAATAACTCCAGAAAGAATGAAGAGACGGAGCCAAAGCAAAAACAACACCCAGTTGTAGATGGGACTGGCGATGGAAGTAAAGTCCAATGCTATAAAGAACAATATTGCTTAGGAACATAGAATGTTAGGTCCATGAGTCAAGGTAAATTGGAAGTGGCCAAACAGGAGATGGCAAGAGTGAACATTGACATTTTAGGAATCAGTGAACTAAAATGGACTGCAATGGGCGAATTTATATCTACTACTGTAGGCAAGGATCCCTTAGAAGAAATGGAGTAGCCCTCATAGTCAACAAGAGTCAGAAATGTAGTACTTGGATGCAATCTCAAAATCGACAGAATGATCTCTGTTCGTTTCCAAGGCAAACCATTCAATATCACAGTAATCCAAGTCTATGCCCCAACCACTAATGCTGAAGAAGCTGAAGTTGAATGGTTCTATGAAGACCTACAAGACCTTCTAGAACTAACACCAAAAAAAGATGTCCTTTTCATCACAGGGGACTGGAATGCAAAAGTAGGAAGTCAAGAGATACCTGGAGTAACAAGCAAATTTGGCCTTGGAGTACAAAATGAAGCAGGGCAAAGGCTAATAGAGTTTTACCAAGAGAATGCACTGGTCATAGCAAACACCCTCTTCCAACAACACAAGAGAAGACTCTACACATGGACATCACCAGATGGTCAATATAGAAATCATACTGACTATATTCTTTGCAACCAAAGATGGAGAAGCTCTATGCAATCAGCAAAAACAAGACCAGAAGCTGACTGGGGCTCAGATCATGAACTCCTTATTGCCAAATTCAGGCTTAAATTGAAGAAAGTGAGGAAAACAACTAGACGATTTAGGAAAGACCTAAATCAAATCCCTTACAATTATACAATGGAAGTGACAAATAGATTCAAGGGGTTAGATCTGATAGACAGAGTGTTTGAAGAACTATGGAGGTTGGTGACATTGTACAGGAGGCAGTGATCAAGACCATCCCCAAGAAAAAGAAATGCAAAAAGGCAAAATGGTTGTCTGAGGAGGCCTTACAAATAGCTGAGAAAAGAAGAGACACGAAAGGCAAAGGAGAAAAGGAAAGATATACTCATTTGAATGCAGAGTTTCAAAGAATAGCAAGGAGAGATAAGAAAGCCTTCCTCAGTGATCAATGCAAAGAAATAGAAGAAAACAACAGAATGGAAAAGACTAGAGCTCTCTTCATGAAAATTAGAGATACCAAGGGAACATTTCATACAAAGATGGGCTCGATAAAGGACAGAAATGGTATGGACCTAACAGAAGCAGAAGATATTAAGAAGAGGAGGCAAGAATACATGGAAGAACTATACAAAAAATATCTTCATGACCTCATGACCTAGATAACCATGATGGTGTGATCACTCACCCAGAGCCAGACATCCTAGAACGTGAAGTCAAGTGGGCCTTAGGAAGCATCACTACGAACAAAGCTAGTGGAGGTAATGGAATTCCAGTTGAGCTATTTCAAATCCTAAAAGATGATGCTGTGAAAGTGCTACACTCAATATGCCAGCAAATTTGAAAATTCTGCAGTGGCCACAGGACTGGAATAGGTCAGTTTTCATTCCAGTCCCAAAGAAAGGCAATGCCAGAGAATGTTCAAACTACTGCACAATTGCATTCATCTCACATGCTAGCAAAGTAATGCTCAAAATTCTCTAAGCCAGGCTTCAACAGTATGTGAACCATGAACTTCCAGATGTCAAACTGGCTTTAGAAAAGGCAGAGGAACCAGAGATCAAATTGCCAACATCCATTGGATCATTGAGAAAGCAAGAGTTCTAGAAAAACATCTACTTCTGCTTTATTGACTACGCCAAAAGCCTTTGACTGTGTGGATCACAACAAACTGTGGTAAATTCTTCAAGAGATGGGAATACCAGACCGCCTGACCTGCCTCCTGTGAAATTTGTACGCAAGTCAGGAAGCAACAGTTGGAACTGGACATGGAAAAACAGACTGGTTTCAAATCGAGAAAGGAGTATGTCAAGGCTGTATATTGTCACCCTGCTTGTTTAACTTATATGAAGAGTACATCATGTAAAATGCCAGCTGGATGAAGCAAAAGCTGGAATCAAGACTGCCAGGAAAAATATCAATAACCTCAGATATGCAGATGACACCACCCTTATGGCAGAAAGCGAAGAAGAACTAAAGAGACTCTAGATGAAAGTCAAAGTGGAGAGTGAAAAAGTTGGCTTAAAGCTCAACATTCATTCTAAGCAGTGTTTTATTTACATTGCAAATGTTTCAATGTATTATATTTTCTTTACCATTAAAGTTCAAAAGATTTTCAAAAAAAAAAAAAAAACTCAACATTCAGAAAACAAAGGTCATGACATCTGGTCCCATCACTTCACAGCAAATAGATGGGGAAACAGTGGAAACAGTGACAGACTTTATTTTCTTGGGCTGAAAAATCATTGCAGATGGTGACTGCAGCCACGAAATTAAAAGACGCTTACTCCTTGGAAGAAAAGTTATGACCAACCTAGACAACATATTAAAAAGCAGAGACATTATTTTGTCCACAGAAGTCCGTCTAGTCAAAGCTATTGTTTTTCCAGTAGTCATGTATGGGTGTGAGAGTTGGACTATAAAGAAATCAGCAGTGCTGAAGATTTGATTCTTTTGAACTGTGGTACTGGAGAAGACTCTTGAGAGTCCCTTGGACTGCAAGAAGATCCAACCAGTCCATCCTAAAGGAAATGGGTCCTGAATATTTACTGGAAGGACTGATGCTGAAGCTGAAACTCCAATACTTTGGCCACCTGATGCAAAGAACTGACTCCTTGGAAAAGATCCTGATGTTAAGAGATTAAAGGCAGGAGGATGAGGATGAGATGGTTGGATGGCATCACCGACTTGATGGACATGAGTTTGAGCAAACTCCTGGAGTTGGTATTGGACAGGGAAGCCTGGTGTGCTATAGTCCATGGGGTCGCAAAGAGACGGACATGACTGAGCAACTGAACTCAACTGAATTCTGCAAGTGCTTGCTATTATTCCTAATCATCGTTCAAAATTCCTTTCCCACGTATTCCCAATTTCTGACTATAATTACAAGTTACCCTCCCTCATCCTTAAAGGCTAGAAACAGGATGTCTAGTCCTGTACTGTTCATATACAGCAAGAAAATTCCACTGGAAACAAACCCCTGGATTCTAATAGAATGTGTTATAGTCGGAATAAAAAAAAATACTATTGGATGACAAATCAAAAGATTTCAAACAAAAAAATGTGTATGTAGACAGCATGATTGTTCTAGACACTTTTGTTGTAGTCTATGGGTTGGTTATTCAGGTGATCAGAACTAAATGTGAAAAACACTGTAGCCCTAAGTTTGATCTCTTAATGTGTTCGTACTTTGGTGTTAGATATTCACAATCAGCTATATTGTAAGTAATATTATTGGTCAATATTTGGGATAAGAATAAATCCATCATTAGTATAGGAAGAATAACCTGGAGTCAAGATCCACTGATTCTGAGTGGTATATTTTATCTATATACTATGGGCAATATAACATGTCAAAAACCAGTAACTTTAACTTTCTTAAAGTTTTAAATAACAAAAACTTTTAAACTTTTAATAAAGCAAAATATTAAAAATTCTACATAATCATTACCATCCCTAAATAAAGACTCACAAGAGGCTTTGTTTTTTCTACTGATAAATCCCTCTTTCACTAGCATACAGTAACCACTCAAAAGGGCCTTACCTGTTCTTCCTAAACAGCCGCTCTCATAGCTGTCACCTCTCACCTGAGCGTTGGACACAGCGTTTATCCTAGAACAATACAAAATCATCCAATAAGCTTTCAGGCTGCTAAGAGAGTTACAGATATTTAGAAGGGTATATCTTTTTCACAAGTCATTTAGAAGAGAAACATTTTCTAACTAAAGTCAACATCTAAATAACTGAATATATCTTTTAACTTAAATGTCCTAATGGATAGAAATATTACAGTAGTCTTACTTTACTAAAATACACCCAGAAAAGATTTAATTTTCAGGGATTACTATCACATGCCTCCAGAGATTATGAAAGAGACTTCGGTTTTCTGATTTCCTTGCCTATTTTATATGAGTGGCCTGCTGTGTGTGACCCCATTTTAAGGCTCTCACTATAACCAAGAGCTCAAAAGTTTCTCTTTGTGTTAAAAGTCAAGTGTCTTTCTCTCATCCATTTCTCAAATTCAGAGAACATGTGGTTTACGTATAATAAATAGGCTCACTTTATTCAGCTTCTCTTTCCACTTTTGTCAGAGCAGGTTCATTTGTAGCAGGAATTGTCTTTACTTAGCATCCTGAATGAATATAAGTAGATCCATCTTCTACAAATTTAAACGTTTTTAAAGCTCCTGACTATAATAAAATTATACAATCTTATGTTTAACCTAGTTTTTAAATTATTAAAAGACATCCATGAAAAACTTCTAAACTTTTAGGAAGTGACAGAATGGCTAAACCTGAAAATGATTTAATAGAAAAGCCATAGATCAATTTCTTAATTTAAAGGTTAATCCTGTCCTCCCCCAAATACTAGCAAATATAGTCAATAATACATTTAAATAATATTCCATGGTAAAAGATGAATATATGAGAATATTCAAGGATTACTCCCCTCCTAAAAAAATCTACAAATGTACAAACTTGATTAAATCTAAAATGCCAATGATTTTTAAGATGCACCATTATTTTTCATGCTGCCAAGGAAAAAAATTATGAATTATAAGATACCAATGACTATGAGAAGCATGCTGATATTCAGAGATGTTAAAATACAAAAAATAGTCTTAAGATCTATAAAACATAGTAATTTGTCAGTTTAACAAATATAAGATCGAAAATCACATGCTGAATCATTATAGAGGATAAAAAGATTATCTGACCAAATTCAACAGTCATTCTTGATTTTTAAAAATTTTAATAAAATGGGAATATAGATATACGCATATATCTATCATGTTAAAGACTCAATCGAAGTTATTCCAGATAGCATTAAACTTTTGAGAAAAAAAAGTTTTTAGAAAAATAATCTTGAGTTGAGAGTTACCTCATACTTACATGAAGAAAGCCAATGTGGAAAACACACCACATGTGTGAAAGGCATGGTTCAGCTGCTCTGGCTTCGGATACACTACAGCTGCATCGATCATTATCCACCAACCGGTAAAAAACTTGGGAAGGAGAAAGAGCCCATGTCGTTAAAACAGCACTAACACTAACACTTTGGTTTACGTGTTCCTTAACATTTCACGTTTTCTATGGGCCATATAATTGAAACATACAATGAAATATGTCTACTTGGAGTTTTAGATGCTGAAATATAAAAAATAAGAATCCCTTATTTACTTCTTTATAGTGATGAGATAAATCCAACTAATCAAATCGGTGTAAGATTCTGATGTCCTGCTCTCAGTGTAAGATGAAAAATTTATTATCTAGGAATGAATTATCTGCTTCTTTCACCATAAATTTATATACAACCATAAAATACACCATAAATGCACCATAAAATTATACACAACCAAAGCTCTCTTAACTAACCAGTTCCCTGATTACCTGGTTTCACTCTCTTGTTCATATTAAAAAGCACTCGGACATTCCTTTTTAATGTGACCAAACACTTTCGTTTCCACAAATGAGTTGCCACGTCTCCAAGAAAACATCTAAGCTTGCTATGATTTTAATTAATAGGCAATTTGATTAAATACTGTAAACTGATTAAATATGAGTTTGGAAAATGTAAAGTTTCTATGTAAACTAGGCTGAACAGACAAAGTAGAAAAGTTACTAAGGAATTTCATAGGCAAATTAAGTGCAGGAGAGATGACCCTAGAGAGCAAGAAAAACTTAGAAACACCTAAAAGACTTCTGCATGCATACTGCTTCACAGTTATCTTTAGTTCTTGTCCTACTTATTTTTTTTTTCTATTGGACTTCAGGTGTAGACCTATACACTGAAAAAGAGAAATTTACATTAAGTGTAACAGATCTTTCTGGTCCCAGCTCAAGGTGGTTGTGGTTTCAATGATGAGCTCCCCAAAGGGAATGTAACTCATTCCAGGCTTTGGAGGCACCAGAATACATTTAGCTTCAAAATGAAAAGTTTTATAACAACAGTCTTCAGACCAAGAAAATTAATGCAAAACTTCATGATGGAGTATGCCAGTATCATAAAGAAGCTCTGGAATGACGTGTAAAATACAGCAAGTATCTTATTCAGTGGGACCTGGGAATGCTTGATTTCCATCACAAGATTGGCCACGATCTGATTTTTTTTTGGGGGGGGGTTGGCGCTGTGCCCTGTGGCTTCCCTAGTGGCTCAGAGGGTAAAGAATCCGCCTGCAATGCAGAAGACCAAGGTTCGATCCCTGGGTTGGGAAGATCTCCTGGAGAAGGAAATGGGAGAGTCCCATGGACAGGGGAGCCTGGCAGGCTACAGTCCATGGGTTCCCAAAGCGTTGGACACAACTGAGCAACTTCACTTTCACTTTCATTGCGGCATGTGGGATCTTAGTCCCCTGAGGAGGGATGGAGCTCATACTCCCTGCAGTGGAATCGTGGAGTCTTAACCACTGGCCCATCAGAGAAGTCCATGATTTAATTTTTTTGAAGCTCAAAGATTAAGTACAGGGGGTGAGAAGGGACTCTTTATACCATTCTATTTTTGTCTGTATGTTTGATATATTTAGTAAAAAGCGTTTTAAAAAAAAAAAACAAAAAACTTCCCTGGTGATCTAGCAGTTAAGAATCTGCCTGCCAGTGCAAGGATCACGGGTTCAATCCCTGGTCCGTGAGGATCCCACATGCAGAGGAGCACTAAGCCCATGCACCACAACTACTGAGCCCGAGCACTGGAGCCCCTGAGCAGCAACGGCAGAAGCCCATGTGCCCTAGAGTCTGTGCTCCTCAAGGAGAGACGTCATGGCAACGAGAAGCACAGGTGCTACAACTAGAGAAGGCTTGCACGCAGCAACGAAAACCCAGCACGGCCAGAAACTAAATAAATAAATATTAAAGCAAAAAAGGAAGGAAAAAACTACTGCCTACAAAAACTGTATTATCTTGGTTATTCATAGTGCAAAGGAATCGTGATCAATTTTCAGGGGGAAAGGTGAGGCATAAATGTCACCAACGACGCCTTTCCACTTACCAATATACCTGCAACCACAGAAGCCACTGCATTTCTTCTCTCACTCCAGTCGATGCACTCACATTCCGGCCAACGGAAATTATCTAGGAAGCCTGCCATTTTCACCACTGAAGCATGGATTTTTCATTAAATACTATATTCTTAAAAAAAAAAAAAATCCATGTAAGGAAATATTTTTAAGAAGTGAAATATTGTACTCCTTTCTTAAAGCTTTAAAGAACAACTTACTTCGGGTCTTTATCTCCTATAGGTAAGAAGAAAAATTCAGTACTACACTGAGTATCTATTGAGATGTACCTAAGACTGCTAAGACACAAGAGGGCGCTTACTAACAGTATCTGTTAAACGAGCAGGGTGTTTTTAAAATGTGTCTGCAAAGTCTCTGACACTTCTCCAATTGAGAGGTGGATCTATGTACCTTCCTTTGAATTGAGGCCAACGATAAAGGTGGGTTGAGGGCTTCCCTGGTAGCTCAACTGGTAAAGAATCCACCTGCAATGCAAGAGACCCCGGTTCAATTCCTGGGTCAGGAAGATCCCCTGGAGAAGGAACAGGCTACCCACTCCAGTATTCTTAGGCTTCCCCTGTAGCTCATATGTTAAAGAATCTGCCTGCCTGGGTTCGATCCCAGGATTGGGAAGATCCCATGGAGGAGGGCACAGCAACCCACTCTAGTATTCTTGCCTGGAGAATCCCCATGGGCAGAGAAGCCTGGTGGGCTACAGTCCAGGGGGTTGCAAAGAGTCAGACATGACTGAGCGACTCAGCACAGCACAGCAAAGGTGGGTTGACCAACAAAGTAGAGAAAGTGATGCCATGTAACTTCTCAGACTAGATCATACAAGGTAAGGAACACTAAGACCAGAGTCCTGGTTCCTTCATGAAAAATCCAAGGCCATGGTACTGTGAGCAGACCACATATAGGTGTTCTGGTCTAGTGCCAGGTGGCGGCCCAGCCAACAGCTAGCCCCAAACGCTGCAATATAAACTCTCTTAAATACCTGACTAACCGCTCACTGCAACTAGAGAAAGTCCTCACACAGCAACAATGACCCACTGTAGCCAAAAATAAATTAATTAAATTAAAATCCAATGAACAAAAGCATCTTAAAAAGCATTCAATATCATTAGTCATCAGGGAAATGCAAATTAAAGAAGTATCACATCCACTAGAAGAGCTAAGATTTTTTAAAAATATTGACTGTTGGTGGTAGAACAATTGGAAATCTTACACATTTCTGAGTGCAATTTCTTACAAAGTTAAAAATAAACCATCCTATAACCTAGCAATTCCATTTCTAAATATTTACCAAGGGAAGTAAAAACATATGTCCACATACACAAAAAGACTTTTACAAGCAAGTTTAGAGCAGGTTTATTCATATTAGTTCCAAACTGAAACAACCTAAATGCTTAACAGAAAAACAAATGGATAAACAAATTATGATCAATCCATAGAATGGAATATTATTCAGGGACAAAAAAGGATGAATAATACATATAACCACACAGAAAAAAAACCTCAGAAACCTGATTTATGTGAAAAAAGGCAGACACAAAAGAGTATATACTGTATGATGCTATTTAAATGAAGCTTAAGAGACAAAACTAACCAATGTTCCCAGAAATCAAAACAGTGATCGCCTACAGGGACTGAGAACTGACTACAAGGGAACTTTTTTTTGTGGGGGAGTGATAGAAATGGTCTATATCTTGGTTGAGATACTGATTATGCAGGTACATGTATTTATCAAAAGTTACTGAAGTGTACACTTAAGAGCTGTGTATTTTACAGTATGTAAATTTTACCTACAAGCAGTTTTATTTTTTAATTTTATCATTTAGATACGCTTTAGCTGCACTAAAGACTTACTCTGTATGCATTATGGGTATGTTTCATCAAGATAGTCTGCAGACATGGAGATGAACTGTTATCAAAGATTAAACATTAACTAGTTAAAAAGCAAGTTTAGGGGAAGGTCACCATGAATTTAAGACAATGTCTGAAGGTTAAAACAAAAGTCGTACTTCTTATTGTAAAATTCATTTCCCAAGACTTACCCAGTGGTCCAGGGGTTAAGAACCCACCTTTCAATGCAAAAGATGTGGGTTTGATCCCTGGTCGGGGAACTAAGATCCCACATGCCTCAGGGCAACTAGGTCTGCATGCCGCAACTACTGAGCCCATTCGGCCCAGAGCCTGGGGAACCACAGCTAGCGAAGGAGCACGCCACAGTGAAAGATCCTGAAAGGTCCCGCATACTGCAACTAAGACCTGACCCAGCCGAATAAATAGTCTCCTTAAAATTCATTTCAGAAAACATACAGTCATCCCTCGGTATATACAGGGGGTTTGGTTCCAGGACTCCCCTTGGATACTAAAATCTGTGGACACTGAAGTCCCTTATATAAAATGGCATCAGTTCAGTTCAGTTCAGTCACTCAGTCGTGTCCAACTCTTTGCGACCCCATGAACCACAGCACGCCAGGCCTCCCTGTCCATCACCAACTTCTGGAGTTTACCCAAACTCATGTCCATTGAGTCGGTGATGCCATCCAACCAGCTCATCCTCTGTTGTCCCCTTCTCCTCCCGCCTTCAATCTTTCCCAGAATCAGGGTCTTTTCAAATGAGTCAACTCTTCGCATCAGATGGCCAAAGTATTAGAGTTTCAGCTTCAATATCAGTCCTTCCAATTAACACCCAGGACTGATCATCTCCCTTAGGATGGACTGGCTGGATGTCCTTGCAGTCCAAGGGACTCTCAAGAGTCTTCTCCAACACCACAGTTCAAAAGCAACAATTCTTCGGTGCTCAGCTTTCTTTATAGTCCACTCTCACATCCACACATGACTACTGGATAGCTTTGACTAGACGGACCTTTGTGGGCAAAGTAACGTCTCTGTTTTTTAATAAGCTGTCTAGGTTGGTCATAACTTTTCTTCCAAGGAGCAAGCATCTTTTAATTTCATGGCTGCAGTCACCATCTGCAGTGATCTTGGAGCCCAAGAAAATAAAATCTCTCACTGTTTCCATTGCTTCCCCGTCTATCTGCCATGAAGTGATGAGACCAGATGCCTTTACCTTCATTTTCTGAATGTTGAGTTTTAAGCCAACTTTTTCACTCTCCTCTTTCACTTTCATCAAAAGGCTCTTTAGTTCTCCTTCGCTTTCTGCCCTAAGGGAGGCATCATCTGCATATCTGAAGTTATTGATATTTTTCCTGGAAATGTTGATTCCAGCTTTTGCTTCATCCAGCCCAACATTTCACATGACGTACTCTGCATATAAGTTAAACAAACAGGGTAACAATATACAGCCTTGATGTACTGCTTTCCCAATTTGGAACCAGTCTGTTTTTCTATGTCTAGTTCTAAGTGTTGCTTCTTGACCTGCATATAGATTTCTCAGGAGGCAGGTCAGGTGTGGTCTGGTATTCCCGTCTCTTGAAGAATTTTCCACAGTTTGTCGTGATCCACAGAGTCAAAGGCTTTGGCATTAATGCAGACATTTAAAAAAGTATTTTTGAGGGACTTCCCTGGTGGTCCAGTGGTTGAGACCCCATGCTTCCAATGCAGGGGGTGCAGGTTTCATCTCTAGTTGGGGAGGTAATATCCCACATGCCATGTGAAAAAAACTTTTTTTATATTTATTTCTGAAAAACATAGAATGGCATGAGTAAATGGTAATGACTAAGTGAAAAAAGCAGGTTATTAAAACTATCTATTGCATTATTTCCTTTTTAGAAAAAAGAATCAGCAGTATAAACACATACATGCGTAAAAATGCTAGAACGACAAACACCAGTACTTCCGTAATATCATTTACATATGGATGATAATAAGATGTGTGTGTTTTTTAGTCTATTTTCAAAGTCTGCTGCACTGAGCATGAATTACATTTTTTTAATGCAAAGTGATTTTTAACATTAACACTGTAATTAAAACTATGAATTGTTGATTCTTCTTGCCTGTTGAAAACCTCTTATATGATGTACTATGTCTATAACTATGTTTAACAAACAAACTTTTTTGAGGTCAAGGAAATTACCGGTATGTTCTCCCATAAAACTGACCCTGGTAGCAATTTTTAAAAAACAAGATTATTAAACTGAACTAAAGGAAGTTTTCTAATACATTCAGTTCAGCTCATTTCAGTTCAGTCGCTCAGTCGTGTCCGACTCTTTGTGACCCCATGAATCGCAGCACACCAGGCCTCCCTGTCCATCACCAACTCCCGGAGTTCACTCAGACTCAAGTCTATCAAGTCGGTGATGCCATTCAGCTTTAGCATCGGTCCTTCCAATGAACACCCAGGACTGATCTCCTTTAGGATGGACCGGCTGGATCTCCTTGTAGTCCAAGGGACTCTCAAGAGTCTTCTCCAACACCACAGTTCAAAAGCATCAGTTCTTTGGCACTCAGCTTTCTTCACAGTCCAACTCTCACATCCATACATGATCACTGGAAAAACCATAGCCTTGATAGACATTAGACAGTCATTATTGCCACTCCTAAAAGGTAACTCTTTATAAAAAGAAATGAGTCTTTTTTTGTTTTTTTGCCTGTGCCATGCCGCATACAGGATCATAGTTCCCCAACCAGGGATCAAACCTATGCCCCCTTAAGTGGAAGCTCGGAATCCTAACCACTGGACCACCAGGGAATTCCCAGAAATGAGCCCTTTTTAGAGGGCATTTTAAATGATTCTATTGTGAAATTTTCATTTCCAAACAGTTAGTTTAGGAAACCAAAGGACAGCTGAAAAAGGCAAGAGGAGAAAACAACAAACACTTGAATGATATATAAACATGGTCTGAACAATTTCCATATACACCCAAGTCCCAAAATTCAAAATTCTTTCCTTTGACCAAACTTTCATACTACCATCTGTTTGTTCATCTATCTTTGCACTAGTTGCCAAATGATGTTAGGTGCTGTGTATACAAAAATGATTACCACAATCAACGTAAAGAATTTAGGGGACATTGTCAGAAGAGTAAATGTGCTATAAATATACATAACCTATGAGCTGTAACATAAAAGCGGTATAATAGAAATATAAAAACAGTGTTACAGAAGAGTTGCCAGGAAGAGTTGAGGGAAGTTTAATAAAGGAAAAATAAACTTGGCTGAGTTTTGAAGCAACAATAGGGATGTGATAGATGAAAAAGAAGGAATAAAATATGTGAAATCATGTAGGCACACAAGAAAACAGGGTAGAGTTTATGGTATTTCAAAGAGTGGTGGTGGTGATTAACCTGTATGGAACAAGATCAAGAAGACTTTTTCAGCCTATGCAAATCTGACCTCTACCCTCGAAGCCAGGGATTAGCCAACTTCTTCTGTAAAGAACCAGAGAGTGCACATTTTTGGCTTTGCAGACCAAACGATCTCCGCCAGGACTATGCATCTCTGCTGTTATACAGCACAGACACTATGTGGACAAATGAGCATATGCCTGTATTCCAATAATACTTAATTTACAAAGCAAGCAGCAGACCAGACCTGGCCCACAGCTCGGAGTCTGTAGGCCCTTGCTTTGAGAACTAGGGAACTGCCAGAGGCTTGTAAGCAGGGAAGACAAGATCAGTGCTGTGATTTGAAAGATAATTCTGGGAGCAGGAGTATGGAGAAGGGACTGAAGGAATATGTTAAAGACACCTTCTAGACAGAAAGAGAATAGGGATATGAACTGAGGCCAGACTGGTACAGGCTAAAGAAAAGGGTTTTGTTTGAGAAATACTAGCATGGTATTATCCACAAGCAAGCAAGAGCTAAGAATGACTACGTTTGGGTGCTCAATGCCTGGCAAGACACCACTAACCGAAACAGGGAAGGGAGAATGGGAGAGTTTGAGCATAATGGGCTTGAAATGATGAAGGGCCTGCAGGTGGAGAGGTGCCAAAGACATGCACAGAGGAACAGTGGTTTAAGACAGAAAAAGAGGCTGGAGGTTTGCAGTGATTAAGTGGTAGCTGAACTCATGGGCGCAGCTAGCGTATCTGGAGGAGGAAACGCGGAAGAGGGCGGAGGACTGACTCAGTGCTCATCTGAGACTCCCTTCCTTCCTTCCTTGCATCACTGTGTGCCAGGCATCACAGCGGACTACACACAGTGGGACTTAACCAGCACAAAACTCCTCTAGAACATGTATGGAGTACTTACAGAACATGCCTTACAAGCAAGGTACTGTGGGAAAAACAAAGATGAATAAAACTTGGCACCCATCATCAGGAGGTGAACAAACTGGCAGAGAAATCAACTGAGATGTTTTTTAAATCGTTACAATTTGTAAAAAAAAAAAAAAAAAACAACAAAACTGTTACCCCCTCACCCCCAAATCAGGAAATTAACAAAATTTAAATACTGTCCAAGATAGTAGGTCTACATAATCAGACAACTGACTCAAAAGAGACAGAAATAAAATCTATGGGAATTCGCTGGTGGTCCAGCGCTTAGGGCTCTGTGCTTTCAAATGCCGAGGGCCCAGGCTCAACCCCTGGCTGGGGAGCTAAAGTCCCACAAGCTTCACGAGGCGGTCAAACTAAACGTGTAAGAGTCATACAGAGTAAAACATACATCTCCCCACCTCTACGACTACTACTGGCTATTAGTTACAAGGTGCTTATCGGTTACAGACAGCTCCACTCCATCCTCGGAGGAACTCTTTGCACAGACTATTCCACTGACTCCTCACAAATACTCTAAGGCAATTACTAAGATTCTATGGTATTACTAAAAAAAGGTTTAGAGAAGAACTGGCCCAAGGTCACACAGCTAGCAAGAAGGAAAGCCAGGATTCCACTGAAGCTCACATCTGATTCTAAAACCCATTTTGTGACCATTACACTGTACCTATGCCAGAGAGATTCACAGCATTCCTCTCATTTCTGGTTTCTTGAGCAGAAAGTTACTATCCTACTGCCTGTGGTGAAGAGAGCAAGAAAAACAAGATGGAAGAGAAAGGGCCCCAATTTACAGGAACCCTGTGACCACCCAGAAATAGAAGAAAGCCATCCAATGAGATCCACAATGACAGTGTGATTAGTGTTGATTCAAATCTTGCCAAGCGAGTCTGGAGAATACAAGCTCTCTTCTTGGGTTGCTACAAACCTGGTTTCTGGGCACTCACAGTGTGAATATTTTATAGGCCTTAAGATCCAACAGAATGAATTATTCAGAGAGCTAAAGCACTTTTGGAAAAGACATTTTACATACTTAATCTCAGGATGCTTCTTTGCCTTCTCACCTATAAATCATCTATTAAACAGAAATAAAATTTAGGAAGTAGCATCAATTTTGGTAAAAGATTTAAAACTAAAAGCCAAAGTAAAGGACAGGGAGCTTAGGTTTCTAAGGAGACTCTAATCTTGTAGCTATACAATTTGCCCCAGTAATATCCTTAACAACTTTTAATTATTCAAAACATGAATTATTCAAAATGGTGAACCTTCCCTATACTGCCTCCCTATGCAGTTGATTCACAGATTTACGTTTCCATACATCCAACTACTTGCCTGACACCCTCTGGCTGTCTCAGTCACTTCAAAATCAGCAGGTCCAAACACAAATTCAAATGCATGGTCCCCTCCTCCAAATCTGATCCTATTCCAGTATTCTCGCAATTAATGAATCACCAGTCATTCGATTACATAAGCCAGAAATTCAGGTGTCTTCCTCTTTACTTCTTTCTTACCTCTCACATCCCTTACCTGATTGTGCCTCCTTTAACTCTCTCAGGGCTTCCCTGTGGCTCAGCTGGTGAAGAATTTGCCCGTGATGTGGGAGACCTGGGTTTGATCCCTGGGTTGGGAAGATCCCCTGGAGAAGGGAAAGGCTACCCACTCCAGTATTCCAGCCTAGAGAATTCCATGGACTGTACAGTCTATGGCGTTGCAATGTGTTGGACATGACTGAGCAACTTTCACTTAACTCTCTCAAGTCTAACTTCTCCACGTCTCCCTTCCAGCACCATCACCTGAAGATGGAGAGAGGTCCCTCTCCCACCTGTCCCATGACAACAGGTACCCAACTGATCCAGCCTCACCCATCGTGCCCTCATCAATACGTTCCCCATACCACAGCTAGAATGTTGTTGTTGCTTTTAAAAGGCACAAAGCTGGCATCTCCTCCCTGCTTAAAACCTTTCACCGTCTTTCCATTTCTAAAGACAAAGACGCTGTAGCACGGCCCAGCACTTTTTCTCCTCAAGCTGCTCTTGAAATATTTTCTCCTCTCTCTCCCAATGATCCTCGTTTTTCTTGTAGTGCCTTACACTTGCTGAATCACCCCATATAAACCACATCCTCTCCGCGTGAAACCTACATTTCCACCCCCAGCTCACCTGGTTAACTCCTACTCATGATGCCAGATGTCCCCTTAGTTGTGACTTCTCCACTCAAACATCAGCTTTCCTTTCATTCATTCAAGGTTTATTTAAGGAGTGCCGGCTACACGCCAGGCCCTGCTGTGGACACTTAAGATACAAGAATGAGAAGATAAAAACCACTGGCCATGTGGAGCTTTGGCAGTGCGAAAGAAGGGAGATGGGAACGACACAATAAACGTAATTGCACACACCTCACACGCTAGTAAAGTAATGCTCAAAATTCTCCAAGCCAGGCTTCAGCAATACGTGAACAGTAAACTTCCTGATGTTCAAGCTGGTTTTAGAAAAGGCAGAGGAACCAGAGATCAAATTGCCAACATCCACTGGATCATGGAAAAAGCAAGAGAGTTCCAGAAAAACATCTATTTCTGCTTTATTGACTATGCCAAAGCCTTTGACTGTGTGGATCACAATAAACTGTGGAAAATCCTGAAAGAGATGGGAATACCAGACCACCTGATCTGCCTCTTGAGAAATTTGTATGCAGGTCAGGAAGCAACAGTTAGAACTGGATATGGAACAACAGACTGGTTCCAAATAGGAAAAGGAGTACGTCAAGGCTGTATATTGTCACCCTGTTTATTTAACTTCTATGCAGAGTACATCATGAGAAACGCTGGACTGGAAGAAGCACAAGCTGGAATCAAGATTGCCGGGAGAAATATCAATAACCTCACATATGCAGATGACACCACCCTTATGGCAGAAAGTGAAGAGGAACTCAAAAGCTTCTTGATGAAAGTGAAAGTGGAGAGTGAAAAAGTTGGCTTAAAGCTCAATATTCAGAAAACGAAGATCATGGCATCCGGTCCCACCACTTCATGGGAAATAGATGGGGAAACAGTGGAAACAGTGTCAGACTTTATTTTTCTGGGCTCCAAAATCACTGCAGATGGTGACTGCAGCCATGAAATGAAAAGACGCTTACTCCTTGGAAGGAAAGTTATGACCAACCTAGATAGTATATTCAAAAGCAGAGACATTACTTTGCCAACAAAGGTTCGTCTAGTCAAGGCTATGGTTTTTCCTGTGGTCATGTATGGATGTGAGAGTTGGACTGTGAAGAAGGCTGAGCGCCGAAGAATTGATGCTTTTGAACTGTGGTGTTGGAGAAGACTCTTGAGAGTCCCTTGGACTGCAAGGAGATCCAACCAGTCCATTCTGAAGGAGATCAGCCCTGGGATTTCTTTGGAAGGAATGATGCTAAAGCTGAAACTCCAGTACTTTGGCCACCTCATGCGAAGAGTTGACTCATTGGAAAAGACTCTGATGCTGGGAGAGATTGGGGGCAGGAGGAGAAGGGGATGACAGAGGATGAGATGGCTGGATGGCATCACTGACTCGATGGACGTGAGTCTGAGTGAACTCCGGGAGTTGGTGATGGACAGGGAGGCCTGGCATGCTGCGATTCATGGGGTCGCAAAGAGTCAGACACGACTGAGCGACTGATCTGATCTGATCTAGAAAATGATACATGCCATGCGGGAAACAAAGCAGACTAGGAGCACTGGGAGTGTGGACGAGAGTGGGGCCAGCTGAAAGGTCAAACTGGTGGACAAGGTAGGCCCCCTTGAAAAGATGACACCTGAAGGCATGGAGTTAGCCTCGTGAGTATCAGACAGAACAACAGCAAGGCAGAGGCCCCAGGGCAGGACGGGTTATTCAAGGAGCAACACGGAAGCAGGCGAGGTTGCAATGGAGTCAGTGAGCTGGGAAAGTAGACCAGAGAGGTAACAGGGTAGCCTCACAGGCTACTGTGAGAACTTTCGTCTTTACTGATTAAAATTGGGAGCCCTAAGGGAGAAGGCAATAGCAACCCACTCCAGTACTCCTGCCTGGCGAATCCCATGGACAGAGGAGGCTGGCAGGCTGCAGTCCATGGGGTCGCTAGGAGTAGGACACGATTGAAGCGACTTAGCAGCAGCAAGGGAGTCTGAGAAGTCTGCCAAACATTTAAAAGCATCCCTTAGGCTGTTGTGGGGAGAATAGACTGCTGGGGGAAGAGTGGAAGGAGCGAAACCAGTTAAAAGGTTGTTGAAATAATCCAAGTGGATGATGATAACGGCTTCCATGCTCTCCTGACTCCATGGCCAGATCTAATTCCCCTAGCATTTCAGTATTAATCTTCTATGTGATCAATACCTACCTCCCTCTGAAGAAAGTAAGCTCCACAAAGGACACCCACATCCGTTTTTGCTCACTGTGGTTCTCCCAGAGCTTAGCACAGTACATGGCATAAAGAAGGCACTCCAATACTTGCTGAATGACTGAATCTAAATATTCTGTCTTTCAAACTCTGAAATGCAATACATGTCTCATTATCCTGTCACCAAAAAAAGAAGAGTCTACTTTATACCTGAAGGTGAAGTCGCTCAGTCGTGTCCGACTCTTTGTGACCCCGTGGACTGTAGCCTACCAGGCTTCTCCGTCCATGGGATTCTCCAGGCAAGAATGCTGGAGTGGGTTACCATTTCCTTCTCCAGGGGATCTTCCCGACCCAGGGATCAAACCCGGGTCTCCCGCATTGGAGGCAGACATTTTAACCTCTGAGCCACCAGGGAAGCCCTAGATTTATTTAAATTGATAATTTGTAAACACTGGTAATAAAAAGCATTATTTCAGTGAAGGAAATAAAATCTTGCCATGACAATATATTTAAGCATATCAGTTCTTAAAACCATCCTCTGTGCTTTCTCAAGTCCATTTTCTGCCAGAACTTTCTAAAACTCAAATTGGGGGGACTTCCCTGGAAGCCTAGTGGTTAAGACTCCCTGCTTCCACTTGGGCATGGTTTTGCTCCCTTGCTGGGGAATTAAGATCTAATAAGCCGTGCGGCACAGTCAAGGAAAAAAAAAGTAGTTTAAAAACAAACTCAGGTGGGATCATGCCTTTTATTGTAAAACTTTCAATGGCTCAAGATAAAGCCAAATGACACAGGATACTTACAGTCTCTCCCTAATATAGCTTCCTTATCTCCTACTATCCTGAGGCACTCTTCACTCCAGTCACAAAGAAATAAAAGGGAGAAGACAGCCAATACTTACCAAACACTACTGTTAGGCAAACTGTTAGATATTTTCAATATATTCATGTATATATTTCTGTATCTATTTCTGTATATCTGTGTCCTTGGAATGGCTCTTCATCTCTTTGTCTACAGACACACTCCCAATTCAACTTTTAGGACACACAGAAGCCAAGTTCGGAAATAACTGAACCAGATGACATCAAGGGTCCCCTCCATTTCGAAGATTCTGAGAACCATCATCTTTCCAGTCATGAAGTAGTCGCCAAAAGCAATACGAGCTAGAAGGTTCAAAAGATTTCACCATTAAACTCATCTATGACAAAAAATACAATTAACCAACCAAGTGAAATGTGTAAGCCATAATTAACCAACCAAGTGAAATGTGTAAGCCATAACTGGTCCTCATTTCAAAAAAAAAAAACTTTTAAGGCACTCTGGGCCAACTGGGGAAATCAGAATACAGGTCAGAGAACATTACAGAATTGTGGTTATGTAAAGAGAATGACCTTGTTAGGAGATGCTTGCTTACTATTTGGGGGTGAGGTGTCAGTGTCAGCAACATATGAGCAAATGGTTCAGCAAAGAAAAAGAAAAAAATGAGACAAATATGGCAAAATGTTAAATCTTTTGTTCAATTTTTCTGTATGTTTAAAAATTTTTTATAATAAAAAGCTGGAAAAAAATAGAGTGGCAGATAATCATGAGTTGCTACCTAAGTAAGATGACTGCTACACAACCCCAGAGCTGATCTAGCCACAGGAAAACATCACTCACTCTCGGAAGCCACCTTTACCCAGGTTTCCCCGCAGGAGCCCTGCCTGGGAATCTTTGAGTCCTCTGAGATTGCTCAGAAAATGCTCTCCTCCCCTGTTCAGGGAAACTGGCCCCGGGTCACAGCTCTGAACCCAAGTAGGTGAAAGGGAACCCACCTGGCAAACAGTAATGGGCAGGTAAAGACCTGAGTAAGAATGTTGCCAAAGGGCACAAAGGAAGTAGACGCCAATTACCCTCCTCCAGCGCCAGCCACCACCCAGGCAGCTGAAAGTACAGTCCATGGAGTGAGCACCAGCCTGGGCCCTCGCCTACATCAGCCTCTTCCCAGCTGTGCCTTCCTGGCCAGGCTCATTTAATTTCATTTTTAATGGAATAGTTGCTATGTGACTGGCACTGTTCAGGCTTTTTTTTTTTTTTAATTGGAGGATAATCGTTTTGCAATGTGTTGATTTCTGTTGTACAGCAATGGCAATCAGCTATAAGCATACATATACTCCCTCCCTCCTGAAGCTCCCCATCCCCAGCCCACCCTCTGGGTCATCACGGAGCACCAAGCTGAGCTCCCAGCGCTATGCAGCGGGTTCCCACTAGCTGTCTATTTTAAACATGATGGCGCATATATGCCAATGCTACTCTCCATTTGTCTTACCCCCTCATTCCCCTGCGGAGTCCACAACTGTTCAAGCTTTAAACATCCCTAGGTTTTGGTCTTCTGATGTGTAAACTGGGGATATGACAGCACGTCCCTCGATAAGTGAGAATTAAAAAGACAGGCCAGAACACTGGGCTCACTCAATGCTATCAACCACTACCCACCAAGAAGAGGGTTCACAAACATCACAAACATAGGACCGCTTTGAAGACGGCCTTCTGTTTATGGCAGTACTGCCATTCAGTTCAGTAGCTCAGTCGTGTCCAATCTTTGCGACCCCATGAACCGCAACACACCAGGCCTCCCTGTCCATCACCAACTCCTGGAGTCCACCCAAACTCATGTCCGTTGAGTCAGTGATGCCATCCAACCATCTCATCCTCTGTCGTCCCCTTCTCCTCCTGCCTTCAATCTTTCCCAGCATCAGGGTCTTTTCAAATAAGTCAGCTCTTCGCGTCAGGTGGCCAAAGTATTGGAGTTTCAGTTACCACTTGGTCAAAAACAACTATTACTATCTTTGGGTGAAGATGTATCCAAGCATCTCATTTTGCTCCCTCCTGAAACATCACTAAAAACTGCAATCAGTAAAAGGAGTCGTGAACACAATGATGAGAACAGAAGAGACAAGAGCAGTAAAATTTTGAAAGTTGCAAAGCAGATGGACCATGGTCACTGACTGAGCATGCCCAAGAAAGCTGGACGTCCAAGCCAGTAGCAGGAAAAGCTGAGAACCAACACGGTAAAGACTTGAGGGAGGCAGGAAAACAAGTTAGGGCCCAGAACCTGTCCCTTTTCTCTTTGCTCGGTCTTTCAGTCATGTCTGGCCCTTTGCGATCCTACAAACTGTAGCCAGCCAGGCTCTTCTGTCTGTGGGGATTCTCCAGGCAAGAATGCTGGAGTGGGTTGCCATGCCCTCCATGGCCTGGCAACTGCCTCATCCATATCCAGATAGAAGTCTGAGGTTTTCCCCTACATCTGGCCTTCTGGACTGAGGGATACCATGCACAATGGCAGACTCAGGCATCATCCTGAAAACTGGACAGAAGTTTGCCATTCCTCTGTTCTGGTGCAGGAGACTGAAGCTAGATCCCTTCCAGACAGGAGTCTGGAAAGCTACGCAGAGAAGGGAAACTTAAAATCATTACAACCTCAGAAACAAGAGAACATACTGCATCTTAAAGCAAGAACAGCATGTTATCGTAAGGAACACTCAGAGACTAAAAAATAGCCTTTGAATATTAAAAGTATAACCATGGGGTTTTCTTAAATCCAAATATAAAGTTTGGGAAGTAGAAGTTAAGAAAATCTAGCCGTAAGTAGATGGAAAACAGAAGAAAACAGGTAAGAAAATGAGAAGACCTTTACAAGGCTCACATCCAAGTAACAGGTGTTTCAGGAGGAACTACAGAGAAAACATGAGGGAGAAAAATAACAAAATATTCAGGAAAACTTCTCCAGAATAGGAAGAACTGTATTTTCTGATTTAAAGGGCCCATCAGATACTCAAAATAATGGATGAAAATAGACCTACACTAAGACAGACTATTTTAAATTTCAAATCATTGAAGTCAAAGCAGAAAATGTATGTGTGTGCGTGCTTAGTTATGTCTGACTCTTTGAGATCCCATGGACTGTAGACCTCCAGGCTCCTCTGTCCATGGAATTTTCCAAGCAAGAGTACTAGAGGGGGTTGCCACTTCCTTCTCCAGGGGATCTTCCTGACACAGGGATCGAACCTGCATCTCCTGCATTGCAGGCAGATTCTTTACCCACGGAGCCATTAGGGAAGCCGCCAAATCACTGAAGTCAAAGCAGAGAACAGTCTGCGGAAATTAAAACACAAACAAACAACAAAAAAAGGTTCACAAAGGATCAGGAATCATAATTCTCCTTGTCAGGAGACTACTGCTGTCTGAGTGCCATCAGAGTGAGTGAAAAGCAACAAAAGAGAATACAGGAAAGATCCCCACACAGGAGAGCTGACGAGAGCCCCGCAGGGCCCCCAGACTCGGACAACCTGCTGGAATGAAGCGAGGTCCCACTGCTCCGCCAGCTTTTTCACTTGAGGACTGAATGCCGTGAACCTGGCCCAGACTCCTACTAATCCGTCCTCAGCTGGGCTTGGCTGGATCATGATCATACACTGAGGCAGTTCCTGTTCTCTTTCGGAGTCCTGCAGCCAGCATCAGCAAAGGACACGCACTTCCCTGACAGAAGGTTCTGCTTTGACCTACCCTGGTAACTGCAGGGAGGCCACAGAGAGCCGGCCACGCCCTCTGACCGTATCTCTGCTGTCCTTCCAGTGTTCACTTCACATTAAAGCCTCCCAGATCCCCTGAGACCGTAGTAAACGTCTCCCAAGACTCACCCAGAACACTGTCCACTGACCCCTTCAGAAAGGGCTCCTGTGGGGAAAAGTCAAGGAAGCTGAAGCCGTTCTGTCTCCCTCATTTTTCCTGGAAGCGTTTATCTCAAAGTGACAATAAATCCTGTCCTTTCCTTACATGGTCAGCATTGTGCTCGCAATTACGAAACAAAATTTTAATCTCAAAGGGAGAAAGCACTAGCATTTTTTTTAATAAGCCTGTTAGGACCTCATCTGGGCTCTTGGGGAAATAATTTCCTTATCTCAGTTTATTTAATGAACAATCCACTGTTAATAAAGACACAGTTTATCATCCTATAAGGTTTGTGCTTAACTGCAAAAATTAATAAGGTATGATCATTATAGCCTTGTAGAAATGATTCATCACAAAGGTATTACGATTTTGTTGCCCTCTGGAACATTAACCAATTATATCCAACCCAGCACTTTTATTGAGACAGTCCTTTCTCTAGGGACTACATAGATATCTGTTTCTTAAGTGCTCTTAAAAAACCTATTCTTGGCAGCACTCTCAGTAACAGTAAAATAAAACTTTGAAACATGCTATTTGTATGTAATATGTTTTTAACACTATTCACTCAAAACTAAATATACTGTTTAAAACATGTAAACATTTACATGTGTGTACATATACATATATGTGTATATTTATGGATTTGTGTGTAATGCTTATTTGATAAAGCAAGAGAAAGATTAACTTCTAGCACGACAGAGGCTCCCTCTGGAAGAAAGATGTAAATGTCTCCTTTCTTAACGTGGTTGTAGATACAGTGCTGATCACTGCAACAGTATTTATTCCCCACAACATTCTCCATACCCAAGATACCTTTTACAACAAAAGGAAGTTATTTCAAAAGAGAACAAGAATTCCAGTTACTGCTGTATATTCCAGGGGGATTACCACAGGAGGGTACTACACAACATACCTGTTCACATTTTCCCTTCCTCAGGGCCCTCTATTCATTCCTACTAAGCCAATCAAGTGAGTCAATATAACCTTAAAGTCAACACCACTATGTGGCAACAAGGTTAAAAAATTCACCATTATCTAACTCGGTACTCAACAAATTTTTTGATCCAGTCTCTAAATACTAAAAGACACACAGATACTAAGAAATGCATTTAAATCAAACAAATTAGCTACTGTCTTTATTTTTTTTTCTTTTTTTAAATTTTATTTTATTTTTAAACTTTACAATATTGTATTAGTTTTGCCTAGCTACTGTCTTTAAATTGTAAAGTCCTTCAAATTACAAAAAGATTCCACGTGAAAAGAGCATGAAAATTATACTCTAAAATACAATAATCCGTTTAAACTATCTGAGACTTATCCTACAATTTTCAAAGATATTCACATAGTAAATCTTTTAATGGCTAAAACTCAGAAACAACCAAAACATCCACCAATAAGGGGCCAATAAAATATATTAAAGTACTTCTAGACAGTGGCGTGCTTTACAGCATTTTTAAAATGAGGCATATCCACAATGATATGATTCTGTCCTTATATTAAGTAGGTTGCCCAACAGTATCATGGTACTATCCCCTTCTGGGGCTTCCCAGGTAGCACCACTGGCAAAGAACCTGCCTGCCAATGGACGAGATGTACGAGTTGCAGTTTCGATCCCTGGGTTGGGAAGATCCCCTGGAGGAGGGCAGAGCAACCCACTCCAGTATTCTTTCCTGGAGAATCCCAGGGACAGAGGAGCCTGTGGGCTATGGTCCATTGGCTCACAAAGAGTTGGACAAGACTGAGGTGACTTAACACAGCACATCACCTCCTAGGGACTGGAATTGAGGGTGCAAAGTAAAGAAACAAGGAGTTCTAATTTATGCTAACCTTTTACTTGATACACTTCTGTGCTGTTTCTTTTTTTTTTCTTTTCTTTTCTTTTTTTTTTTTTTTGGCACTTGAGATCTTAGCTCTTAGACCAGGAAGAGAATCCCTGCTCCCTGCAGGGGAAGCGCAGAGCTCTAACCACTGGACTGCCAGGAAATTCCCTGGTTTCAATTTTTCACTTGATGTTCTTCTGTAATGTTAAAAAAAAAAACAGTTCACAACCTGAATGTATTACGGTAATCGTTTAAAGGAGTTGATAATGATAAAATAAGATAAATTCTTCACCCTGGAGTCCAGAAGTGAATTCAGAAATGACCAGCCAGTTAGGGCTGCCCTAATCCTAGTGGGCGGAGGAGGATGGAGGTGGGGAAAGCGCGTCTCCGGAAGAGGAACACTGCGCCCTCCCCCTGCTCTCATTAAACCAGCCTTTCCTGCCTCACCGATACTCAAGATAACTCCGGGTTTTCTTTTTAAGGACAAAGAGGCTTGCAACAGTATTATCGGTTAAAAAAAAAAAAAAGTCTAATGTTTGTTCTACGTCTGAAAACTATGTTTGCAAAAAGAGATGACCAAATGTCTGAAGATGATGGAAAAGAAGTGTGACAAGCTGAGAGTCCGGGGCTTGGGAACTGTGAAGCTAAGGGGTGTTACAGTGCGGGTAGGTGAGGAGTTTGAGAGAAGAGGTGGCACACTGCGAAGAGAAATCAAGGTCTTTGAGAGGCACAAGGCTGACGACACATTCACTCCAATCGGAGGCTTGAATCCTTGCCCAACACACACACACACACACACACACACACACACACACACACACACACGAGGCTTGAATCCTTCCCCAACAATCCTTCCCCAACACACACACACACACACACACACACACACACACAGCGTCAGCAACGGGGCGGGAGCGAGGACAGTGCCTCTCATCATCAGCGCTTTGGCTTTAGGTCACGTACTTACCTTTCAAGTTAAGCACCTTCCCATGATTAACTGGAGAGTCAATTTATTGCTTAAAAACGAGAACGGCCGTCCCCAGTGCAACTACCTTTGCGACACGAGCTGCTCTGTTTCTCAAAGGACACCCAACCCTGTACGATCAATCCTCCAAAGAATGTCCATCCTCCTCCATCTCCACGCCACACCTCTGTACAGAGTCCGAAAAGTCCACTCAACACGGACCACATTCTCAGCAAGGAAGGGTTCAGAGCCAACGCGAAGAGGGGCGAAGAAGCCCCTGAGGGGCCCGGGGCCCCGCGCCGGCGCACCTCTTTCCCCTTCCCCGCAACGCCGGAAAGCCGACAGATACGAGATGGAAACCTTTCAGGGCAACCAACCCGACGACGAGAGATCGCGGCTCTCCCCGACCCCGACCCCCGAGCGCCGGCCACGGTCGCCGGAGCGGGCTGGTGAGGAAGGGGGCGGCGTCGCCCCGACGCCCCACGGACCCCGATACGCCCGGCGGCGGCGCCGCGCACCGGGGAGGCCCCGGGCGGGCCAAGGGTGCCTCCCTGCACCTCGGAGGCGGGCGCTGGTCCCCTCGCGCGCCCCCGAAACGGGCCGCCAGCACTCACCCGGCTTCCCCGACGCCCACGCCGACCCCCTGGGCTCACACGCAGAGGCGGAGGCGGCCACGCCGCGGCCGAGCCGGCGTCTTCCGCGCCACCTCAGCCCCGGGAGGGGAGCGCTCGACCGGCGCTAGGCTGAGGGCGCCGGCAGGGCGGGGCGCGGCGCCGTGCGCACCGCGGCAGCCAATCTGCGCGCAGCAAGTGGCCGGCCGGGGCGGGGCGGGGCTCGGGGGCTGGGCTCCGGGGGCGGGTCCTGACGCCAGGGGTCTGAGCTAGGGCGCCGCCCGCCAGGGTCCGAGTCCTCTGATTCGCGGATGCGTAGACAAGACCGGTCCCGAGGTCTGCTTCTGGGTGGCAACCCCGCTGCGTCTCTGCTCAGGAACTTCCAATTGTAGCATCCGTGAGATCGCGTGCAGAGGGTATCCCGGGACCCGGGGGCAGGGGCTCTCTTTGCCTATAGGCCCTTCGGCGTTGGCCAAGTGTAGGGCACGTGGTCCTGAAGGATTCTCTGGAAACTGCGGCCTGTAGAGATGTCCTTTTCTAATCCCCACCACTCAGAAATGATGCTTTTGAACCCGTGGTGTTGGAGAAGACTCTTGAGAGTCCCTTGGACTGCAAAGAGATCCAACCAGTCCATCCTAAAGAAAATCAACCCTGAATTTTCTTTGGAAGGACTGTTGCTGAAGCTGTAGCTCCAATGCTTTGGCCGCCTGATGCGAAGAGTCGACTCATTGGAAAAGACCCTGATGCTGGGAAAGATTGAAGGCAGGAGGAAATGGGGACGACAGAGGATGAGATGGTTGGATGGCATCACCGGCTCAATGGACATGAGTTTGAGCAAACTCCGGGAGATAGTGAAGGACAGGGAAGCACACGTGCTGCATGCAGTCCATGGGGTCGCAAAGAGTCGGACATGACTTAGCCACTGAACAACAACAACCACTCAGAAATGGAAGCCTAGAAAGGTGAAGTTAATTGTCCGAGGCTACCAACGAGTACTGTTACCCATGGTTACCAAAACAACTGACTAGTCTTCTGATTCTATCCTGATGCTTTAACCGGGCATCCAGATTTTTCTTTTTCTTACAGTCAGGTCTCTTCCTGTCTCCTTTAAAGACGTTACATCTTGAATTTTCAGTGTAATTTCAACAGATTTTGCAAGCTCTGTCCCTCTAAATTTCCTACAGAATATACAATACAATATGTGCAACCTTAAAACTAGTTGAATTGCTGATCTATGAAAGTAGACTTTTAAAAACAAGTTTGTAGGGAATTCCCCAGCAGTCCCGTGGTTAGGGTTTAGTGCTTTCATTGCCAGCCTGAGTTCCATCCCTAGCTGGGGAACTAAGATCCCACAAACCGTCAAGTATGGCCAAATAATAATGTTTTTAAGTCTTGCTTCTTTTTTGATTATTGTATTAGGATCAGATTTGGCTGCAAGAAGCAGGGGGAAACAACCACAAAATAACACTAGCTTAAACAAAACTACCACACAATTGCACTCATCTCACACGCTAGTAAAGTAATGCTCAAAATTCTCCAAGCCAGGCTTCAGCAATATGTGAACCATGAACTTCCTGATGTTCAAGCTGGTTTTAGAAAAGGCAGAGGAACCAGAGATCAAATTGCCAACATCCGCTGGATCATGGAAAAAGCAAGAGAGTTCCAGAAAAACATCTATTTCTGCTTTATTGACTATGCCAAAGCCTTTGACTGTGTGGATCACAATAAACTGTGGAAACTTCTGAAAGAGATGGGAATACCAGACCACCTGATCTGCCTCTTGAGAAATTTGTATGCAGGTCAGGAAGCAACAGTTAGAACTGGATATGGAACAACAGACTGGTTCCAAATAGGAAAAGGAGTTCGTCAAGGCTGTATATTGTCACGCTGTTTATTTACCTTATATGCAGAGTACATCATGAGAAACGCTGGGCTGGAAGAAGCACAAGCTGGAATCAAGATTGCTGGGAGAAATATCAATAACTTCACATATGCAGATGACACCACCCTTATGGCAGAAAGTGAAGAGGAACTCAAAAGCCTCTTGATGAAAGTGAAAGTAGAGAGTGAAAAAGTTGGCTTAAAGCTCAATATTCAGAAAACGAAGATCATGGCATCCGGTCCCACCACTTCATGGGAAATAGATGGGGAAACAGTGGAAACAGTGTCAGACTTTATTTTTCTGGGCTCCAAAATCACTGCAGATGGTGACTGCAGCCATGAAATTAAAAGATGCTTACTCCTTGGAAGGAAAGTTATGACCAACCTAGATAGTATATTCAAAAGCAGAGGCATTACTTTGCCAACAAAGGTTCGTCTAGTCAAGGCTATGGTTTTTCCTGTGGTCATGTATGGATGTGAGAGTTGGACTGTGAAGAAGGCTGAGCGCCGAAGAATTGATGCTTTTGAACTGTGGTGTTGGAGAAGACTCTTGAGAGTCCCTTGGACTGCAAGGAGATCCAACCAGTCCATTCTGAAGGAGATCAGCCCTGGGATTTCTTTGGAAGGAATGATGCTAAAGCTGAAACTCCAGTACTTTGCCCACCTCATGCGAAGAGTTGACTGCTGGGAGGGATTGGGGGCAGGAGGAGAAGGGGATGACAGAGGATGAGATGGCTGGATGGCATCACTGACTCAATGGACGTGAGTCTGAGTAAACTCCGGGAGTTGGTGATGGACAGGGAGGCCTGGCGTGCTGCGATTCATGGGGTCGCAAAGAGTCAGACACGACTGAGCGACTGATCTGATCTGATCTGAAACAAAAATTGGTATTTCCCTCTCATGTTTAAGAAGTCCAAAGTTAGTCTAGAGCTGCTCTGGTACTTTATGGGGACAGATGGAGCCTCCTTATTCCAGCCAAGAAAGTCACCCATGTATTTATTTATGCTATCAAGTACATGGGCATTTGAAAGATACCAGCCTCCATTCCCAATGTCACCTCATGGTCTAAGAGAGCTGCTGGAGCTCTAGCCATTATGCTTACATTCCTACCAGCAGATGAGAGGACAAAGGGAACATGTATTCTCTTTAAGAAACTTTCCCAACGTTTATATATACCATTTCTGCTTTCATCCTGCTGACAAAAGCGTAGTCACCTAGCTACACTAAACTACAGGGGAAGCTGGAACATGCAGTTTCAGTACTGAGGAAAAAGGATGAAGAGATATTGGGGGACAAGTCAAAGCTTCTATCATGGTCTCAAATCTCATCACTGTTGAAAGTACTAAGTATTGTGAGATCCCCTGAGGGACTTACTTAGTGGTCTATTGGCTAAGACTCTGTGCTTCCAATGCAGGGAGCACAAATTTGATCTCTAGTTGGGGAACTGGATCCCACATGTCACCACTAAAGATCCTGCATGCTGCAACTAAGACCCAGAGCAGCCAAATAAATAAATGTTTAAAAAAAAAAAAAAATTTCCCGAGATTTTTAAACTTGATTACGGAGGAATATCTATGAGCAAAACACGTATCTATGAAGATGTTACTGTTGACCTACCATTAAGATGCACATGCTTTGAGCTGCCTTCCCAGACATGAGAGGGGACTCACACTAATGCAGCTTGTTTCTCTATCATCCTGTAAGCTTTTACTTCACAGAGAGTCAAACATGTATAGAGCTTTCAAAAAATATAGGCATTTGAAAGCTATTGGGGTTAAATTACTAATGTCAACATTTCAGAGTTGCATTTCAAATGTACTGATTTAAATCTTTAGTAAAGTTGCATGAGTTTGAGCAAACTCCAGGAGATAGTGAAGGACAGGGAAGGCTGGCTTGCTGCAGTGCCTGGGGTCACAAAGAGTCAGACACCACTGAACGACTGAAAAACAAAAAGTTGCAAATCAGCTTTAAAAAAATCTCCACACATGCCCTGATCAGGTGGTATTCAATTCTGTAACTACCTAAGCATATGTTTTCTTAAATTCCTATTACCTTCCTAGATTCTGGAGTCTTTGTGACTTCAGAACCATTTTCAAGTTTGGGCCAGGACGGGTTCTAAAGGGCCTACTCCACCTAAACCTAGACAGGTAGAATCTAGTCCAGGTGGTTTAAGCCTACTAAGAGAAAGAAGCGATCTAGATTGTTCTTCACACCAGGTCCCGTGGGTTCTCGTTTGTTCTTCTTGAGGCTGCTTCATGAATTTACTCTGACGGATGGCGTTCATTTCCCATCTTTTAGAAATATACACCAAAGAGTACTGCAGGAGCTAGGTTGTGTAAAACATAGTGGACTTCTAAAACTATTGCCTTTCTGGGACTTCCCTGGTCGTCTAGTGCCTAAGACTCCAAGCTCCCAATGCAGGGGGCCCAGGTTTGACCCGTGGTTGGGGAACTAGGCTCTCATGTGTCTCGGATCAACTAAGCCTGCATGCTGCAATTAGAGTCTGTGTGCCATAACAGAACATCCCACATGCCGCAACTAAGACCTGACACAGGAAATAAGTAAATATAAAATATACACACACACAGTGGGACTTACCCAGCGGCTCAGCGGTCAAGAATGCACCTGCAATGCAAGAGACTTACAGGACACACAGGTTCTATCCCTGGGCTGGGAAGATCCCCTGGAGAAGGAAATGGCAACCCACTCCAGTGTTCTTGCCTGGCGATCCCCATGGACAGAGGAGCCTGGTAGGCTACAGTCCATGGGCTTACACAGTCAGACATGACTGAGCAACTAAACTCTATATATATTGTCTTTCACCATAAGCTTATTGGGTTGTGAAACAGAAAGACTTCATGTTAGTAAGTCCGTTAGAACGGTTGTATTTGGACTTAGAATTCGGATCAAATTCCTATGGACCTCAAGTGACCCTCTTCTGAAAGGATGGATATGCAGTGTCAGTCATCTGAGTAAAAGACAGCCCTTTTGGTTTTTGTTTTCTACAAAACTGAAACATTTACTGCCTACAACAATGAGAGGATCAGTACCAACATGAAGCATGGTACCGGTGTTTTGTTGTAGGTAAAAAGATGGTCTTTTAGAGTGGAAACAGGATACCAAAACTTGGCCATCATTTGATTCAAGCAGAAGAGGAAACATTTCTTTCTAAAGTGTAGACTCTGATGACACTGGATACATTTATCAGCTGGTTTTCTTTCAGTTACAAATAACAGAAAAAACAATGTCAAACTGGCTTTTCAGCATAGTAAAAAGAAAAAAAACTAGTTTTAGAACAGAAAAAAGAGGATATGATCTCAGTTTAAATAGAGATATGGCAGTGAGGTAGGAAGGAGCCTCATAAGGGAAGGGATATACATATACATACACATATGATTCATGTTGTTGTACAGCAGAAACTAACACAACATTGTAAAACAATTATACTCCGATTTTTAAAAAATGGAGGTAATGAGAAGTATGATACTCTCACAAATGAGTCATGCTTTTTTATGAGCCATGTTAAAATAATCACCTATACAGGAAAAGGTGGTGATGAAATAGTCCAAGTACTCTATGTCAGGGATATATTCAGACACCAGTGTTTAAAATACTGATATGGAGACAGATTCTTCAATGCTTTATGGAACAAAGAATGAGTCAGAAAAACATACAGTAGTATAAAAGTATAAGAAGTCATAAAGAAGTTAGGTAGGGACTTCCTATGTGGTCCAGTGACTTGGACTCCATGCTCCCAGTGCAGGGAGCCCAGAATTCAATCCTGGTCAGGGAACTAGATTCAGCATGCCTCAACTAAGACCCAGTGCAGCCAAATAAATAAATATTTAAAAAAAAAAAAAAAAGATAAAAGGCCTCTGGGAACAGTATAAGACCAGAGTGATGTCAAAATTAATAAATCATTTCAACATGTAATTTTTATAATATTTGTTGTTTAGTCACTCAGTCACGTCTGACTCTTTGCGACCCCATGGACTGTAGCCTGGACCCCATGTAGCCTGCCAGGCTCCTCTGTCCATGGGATTCTCCAGGCAAGAATATAGGAGTGGGTTGCCATTTTCCTCTCCAATTTTTATAATATAGATTGACTTTAATTATACTGGAAGGATAGCACATACAAAATGTTTTTAAAACAATGCTTATTGATGAATGAGACTACTGAGTTTCATGTATGTCTTCTCTATTAGTTATCTACTGCTATACAGCAGATTATCTTAAAACTTAGCAACTTAAAACATTTATTTATTTATTATCTTGTACAATTTTAAGACTCAGGAATCTGAGACAAGCTTAGCTGACTTGTTTCTGGCTCAGGATTCCTCACGAGATTATAATCAAACTGTCAGCTGGGGCTGCAAATACTGAATACTCGCCTAAGGCTCTGCTTCCCATAAAGCTCACTCACATGGCTGGTGGCTGGTGGCCTTGATTCCTGGATACGGGCGCCTGGATACGGGCGCCCTCTCCACAAGGCTGCCTCAAGACATGGCAACTGGCTTCACTCAGAGTGACTGATCTGAGAGAGACAGCAGGAAGCCTCTGGCCTCAGAAGAGACATAGCAGCACGTTTGCTCTATTCTGTTGGTCACACAGAGCATACCATGACGTTTGCGCCGTTGTGGGAGTGAGTGTGGGCTAAGTTGTTTCAGTTGTGTCTGGTTCTTTGCAATCCCATGGACTGTAGCCTGCCAGGCTCCTCTATCCATGGGATTCTCCAGACAAGAATACTAGAGTGCATTGCCATGCCCTCCTCCAGTTGATCTTCCCAACTCAAGGGACGACCGACCCTCCATCTCTTACACTTCCTGCGATGGCAGGCAGGTTCTTTACCACTAACACCACTTGGGAAGCCGATTGTGGGAGAATGCTACGCACACCAAAAAATGTGAATATCAGAAAGTGGGGATCTTTAGGGGTCGTCTTGGATGCTGGCTGTGATCTCCATTAATTTTTATTTTTTGATCTCCATTAATTTAATTTTGGATTAATTATTACTAAAATAACATTTGCTGCTGCTGCTGCTAAGTCGCTTCAGTCATGTCCGACTCTGTGCAACCCCATAGACGTCTGGCAGCCCACCAGGCTCCCCCGTCCCTGGGATTCTCCAGGCAAGAACACTGGAGTGGGTTGCCATTTCCTTCTCCAGTGCATGAAAGTGAAAAGTGAAAGTGAAGTCGCTCAGTCGTATCCGACTCTCAGCGACCCCATGGACTGCAGCCTACCAGGCTCCTCCGTCCATGTGATTTTCCAGGCAAGAGTACTGGAGTGGGGTGCCATTTACTTCTAAATTAAAAGGGATCTCAAAAAATAATAATAATAATAATAAATTTTTTAAACCAAAAATCAGGGAGGTGTCTGATCTCTGGTATACATTTGTCTTTAGCACTACAAATGCAAACTCCAACAGACACATAGTATTGGCAAGTCAAATGCCACAGGCCATGGTGCCATTGGTAACATTTTTCTAAAATGAAGTACAATTCTTGGTGAGTTCCCAAGAAAATGAAGTACAATTTTCACAGTAGTTGCTTTTATGGGGGGAAAAGATAAGTGTATTTAAAATCATGCAAAATTGGCATATTTATATGTAAAATATAATCCCATTTTAGGCTTCAATGACTATAAGCGAGTATTCACCCACATGAATGTCTGGTGGGATGTTTGAATGCTGAGCGGGACAAGGAACAATTCCTCATTTTGGTCAAGTACCCCATACACTGTGAAACACCTGGTGTCCCTGGCCCCATCTCTTAAGTGCCTGTGGTCAGGAATGATGTTTAAAATACTTACCAACTAGGGTTGCATGGACTTACCAATCCAGCCAGCCAACATGACAAACTGGGCTTCCCAGGTGAAAGTGAAAGTTGCTCAGTCATGTCCGACTCTTTGCAACCCCAAGGACTGCATACTCCATGGAATTCCCCAGACCAGAATACTAGAATGGGTAGCCATTACCTTCTCCAGGGGATCTTCCCAATCCAGGGAATCAAACCCAGGTCTCCTGCATTGCACGTGGATTCTTTACCAGCTGAGTCATGTAAAGAATCCACCTGCCAATGCAGGGGATTCAGGTTTGATCCCTGGGTGAGAGGAAGATCCCCTGGAGAAGAACATGGCAACCCATTCCAGTATTCTTGCCTGAAAAATCCCATGGACACAGGAGCTTGGCAGGCCACAGTGCATGGCATCGCAGAGTCGGACATGACTGAGTGACTGAGCACACACACATAAATACACATAGCGTGACATACTGGTCCAAATGGGCTGCCTGTTCAGTTCAGTTCAGTTCAGTTGCTCAGTCTTGTCCGACTCTTTGCAACCCCATGAACAGCACGCCAGGCCTCCCTGTCCATCACCAACCCCCGGAGTTTACTCAAACTCATGTCCATTGAGTCGGTGATGCCATCCAACCATCTCATCCTCTGTCGTCCCCATCTCCTCCTGCCTTCAATCTTTCCCAGCATCAGGGTCTTTTCAAATGAGTCAGTTCGTCAAATCAGGTGGACAAAGTATTGGAAGTTTCAGCTTCAGCATCAGTCCTTCAAATGAATATTCAAGACTGACTTCCTTTAGGATGGACTGGTTGGATCTCCTTGCTGTCCAAGTAGTGCCTCGCATCTTGTTGACTAAAGATTCTCCCCCAACTTTCCATAATGTCCTGTGGGGGGGCAGTAATGCCTCTGCGGAAAACCACTGATTTACAGCTGAGTAATTCTTGCCTGGAGAATCCCAGGGACAGAGGAGCCTAGTGGGCTGCCGTCTATGGGGTCGCACAGAGTCGGACACGACTGAAGCGACTTAGCAGCAGTAGCAGCAGCAAATCTGCGGAGAACCACTGATTTACTCCCTGCAAGAAACAGGGTCGAATACCTGTGGAGAAGATCCCCTGGCGAAGGAAATGGCAACCCACTCCAGTATTCTTGCCTGGGAAACCCCATGGACAAAGGAGCCTGGCGGGCTACATCCCATGGGGTCTCAAAGAGTCAGACACAACTGAGCACGTAGGCACGCTCACACGCCCGTCCCCCTCCAACATCCAGCATTTCATGTTCATCATCTCAAAGGCTTACAACTATCCTGCAAGTTGAGTCTGATGATATTCATTTGATAAGAGAAGACAGATAGATGCCTAGGAAGGTCTCATAGCTGGCGAGTGGAAAATCCTGGATCTGAATTCAAGTCTCTCGAACTCTGAAGCTCATTCATTTCGTCTCCCCTACATCACATTTCCTCTTGCTCACTGGTATTACAGGCAGTCAGGGAGGCAGGGACCTCAAGAAGAAGAACAATCCAGCTATAAAGCACACTGAATCCTACCTACTGTATAGCCAGGGAACTCTACTCAATATATATGTAGTATTGACCTATATGGAGAAAGAAATGGCAACTCACTCCAGTACCCTTGCCTGGAGAATCCCATGGACAGAGGAGCCTGGCAGGCTACAGTCCATGGGGTTGCAAAGAGTTGGACACGACTGAGCGACTCACACACACACACACACAAACACACACACACATATGAAGAAAGAAGCTAAAAAAAGAGTTGATATATGGGACTTCTCCGGTGGTCCAATGGCTAAGACTCTGAACTCCCAGTGCAGGGGGTCAGGGTTCGATCCCTGGTCAGGGAACTAGATCCCACATGCTGCAACTAAAGACACGTATGCTGCAAGAACACCCAGTACAGTCAAATATTTATATATTTGGCTAAATAAAAGAGTTGATTTATGTCCATGTATAGCTGATTCACTTTGCTGTACAGCAGAAACTAACACATTGTAAAGCAACTGTACTCAAACAAAAATTTAAGCAAACAAACAAAAACCCCATTGAATCCAAGGTGGCTCCTGGGAACCTCAGTGTATGGAGTTCTAGAATCTTCTCTCAGGGACTTCCCTGGTGGTCCAGTGGCTAAGACTCCACACTCCCAATGCAGAGGGCCTGAGTTCAATCCCTGGTCAGGGAACTAGATTCCCACATGTTGCCACTAAGACCTGGTACAACCTAAATAACTAAATGTTAGAATTTTCACTCAGTAATGTGATCTGCTCCATCTCCTCCCTACCAACCCCAGAGCTCCGTGTGTGGGTAAGAACAGGGGTGTGGAATCAGACCAACTCTAGTCAGTCTGGATTCAAATCCCCAGCTCCGCCACTTTCTGGCTGTGTGCCAGGTTATCTAATCTGTGCCTTAGTTTCTCCATCTCTCAAAAAAGTTAATAATAGTACCTATGTTGTAGGACTGTTGTGAAGATTAAGTGAGTTAATGCAAGGAAGGTGTTCAACAAGCATGAGCTTCTGTTGCCTTCTCTGTCGCTCATAGCTTATGACTTGTTACACTGTATCTCGTGCCTGCTTTGTGATAACTTCAGCTTGCATTTGCCCTCTCAATGCCTTGTGGTCTGTCTTTGTGTCACCTTGCACTGCTATTTATTTCCTTTGCTCAGTATTGATTAGTTCTGCTTTCCATGAGCGCATGCAGCAATCTCATGATGGCTTAACAGATGAGATAGAACTATATGTGTTGATTTGGAAAAATGTTGAAGATACATTAAAAGGCAGGTGAAGACGAAGATAATCCATGTATTTTTGAGAAAGCAATGGAGATACAGTGTGTGTCTATAAATCATATACAGTTGACCCTTCAATAACTCAGGGGTTGGGGTGCTGACTCACTGCAGTCAAAAATCCAAGCATACCTTTATAGCTGGCCCTCCATATCCTGGTTCCACATGCCAGTCTCAACCAACTTGGCTAGTGCAGTACTGTAGTACACATTTATTGGAGAAAAAACCTAAAACAGATAGAAATGAACCTACACAGGGCTTCCCTGGTGGCTCAGTGGTAAAGAATCCACCTGGCAATGCAGGAGACACGGTTTCAAACCCTGATCCAGGAAGGTCCCACATGCCATAGGGCAACTAAGCCTGTGAGCCACAACTACTGAACCCCCGTGCTGCAACTACTGAAGCCCGTGAAACTCAAGCCTGCGCTCCACGAGAGAAGCCACTGCAGTGAGAAGCCCGCACACTGCAACCAGAGAACTGCCCCTGCCTGGCCACAGCTAGACGGAGTCTGCACACGGCAGCAGAGACCCAGCGCAACCAAAGTAGATAAACAAATTTAGAAAAGATACGTCAACCTGCACAGTTCAAACCTGTGTTGTTTAAGGGTCAACCAGGTACAGATTTTTTTTCAAAGTGGACTTACCTGCTGGGCCAGTGATTAAGAATTCGCCTTCCAATGCAGAGGACACAGGTTGGGGAGCTAAGGTGTCACATGCCACGTAGCAACTAGGCCTGCACGGCACAACAAAGACCCAGCACAGACAAAAATTTCAAAATAAATTTTTGAAAGGATATTGTGGTAAGATAGCATCACTGACTCAATAGACATGAGTTTGAGCAAACTCTGGGAGATAGTGAAGGACAGGGAAGCCTGGTGTGCTGCAGTCCATGGTGCCACAGAGAGTCAGACACAACTTAGCGACTCAACAATTGTGGTGGCAGGGTAACACCCCCCCATATGTCCTAATCCCCAGAATCTCTGAATATTTTATGTTACACAGCAACGGAAAACTAAATTTGCAAGTGGAATAAGGTTGCTATTGACTGACTTTCTTTCAATTTTAATTTTTATATTGGAGTATAGTTGTTTCACAGTGCTGTTTTACGATGATTCAGTTATACAGATATGAATATCCATTATTTTCAGATTCTTTCCCATATAGGTTATTACCTAACATTGAGTAGAATTCTCTGTGCTACACAGAAGGTCCTCGTTGGTTATTTTATATGCAGTAGTGTGTATGGGCTTCTCTGGTGGCTCAGACAGGAAAGAATCTGCCTGCTATGGGGGAGGCCTGGGTTCGATACCTAGGTTGGGAAGACCCCCTGGAGAAGGGAATGGCTACCCACTGCAGTATTCTTGCCTGGAGAATTCCATGGACAGAGAAGACTGGTGGGTGATCGTCCATGGGATTGCAAAGAGTTGGACACGATTGAGTGACTGACACTTTCACTTTCACTGAGTTCAGTTCAGTTTAGTCGCTCAGTCATGTCCGACTCTTTGTGACCCCATGAATTGCAGCATGCCAGGCCTCCCTGTCCATCACCAACTCCCGGAGTTCACTCAGTCTCACGTCCATTGAGTCGGTGATGCCATCCAGCCATCTCATCCTCTGTCATCCCCTTCTCCTCCTGCCCCCAATCCCTCCCAGCATCAGGGTCTTTTCCAGTGAGTCAACTCTTTGCATGAGGTGGGCAAAGTACTGGAGTTTCAGCTTTAGCATCATTCCTTCCAAAGAAATCCCAGGGCTGATCTCCTTCAGAATGGACTGGTTGGATCTCCTTGCAGTCCAAGGGACTCTCAAGGGTCTTCTCCAACACCACAGTTCAAAAGCATCCATTCTTCAGTGCTCAGCTTTCTTCACAGTCCAACTCTCATATCCATACATGACCACTGGAAAAACCATAGCCTTGACTAGATGGACCTTTGTTGGCAAAGTAATGTCTCTGCTTTTGAATATGCTGTCTAGGTTGGTCATAACTTTCCTTCCAAGGAGTAAGTGTCTTTTAATTTCATGGCTGCAATCACTATCTGCAGTGATTTTGGAGCCCAAAAATATAAAGTCTGACACTGTTTCCCCATCTATTTCCTATGAAGTGGTGGGACTGGGTGCCATAATCTTTGTTTTCTGAATGTTGAGCTGTAAGCCAACTTTTTCACTCTCCTCTTTCACTTTCACCTAGAGGCTTTTTAGTTCCTCTTCACTTTCTGCCATTAAGGGTGGTGTCATCTGCATATGTGAGGTTATTGATATTTCTCCCGGCAATCTTGATTCCAGCTTGTGCTTCTTCCAGCCCAGCGTTTCTCATGATGTACTCTGCATAGAAGTTAAATAAGCAGGGTGACAATATACAGCCTTGACGAACTCCTTTTCCTATTTGGAACCAGTCTGTTGTTCCAAGTCCAGTTCTAACTGTTGCTTCCTGACCTGCATATAGGTTTCTCAAGAGGCAGGTCAAGTGGTCTGGTATTTCCATCTCTTTCAGAATTTTCCACAGTTTACTGTGATCCACACAGTTGGATTCTTCACTTTCACTAGTGTGTATATATTAAACTGACTTTAAAATGGGGGAGATTATGCTGAGTGAACTGGGTGGACCCAGGGTTACCACGTGAGTGTGTGCCAAGTGCCTTCAGTCATGTCCGACTCTGTGCAACCCCATGGACTGTAGCCCGCCAGGCTCCTCTGTCCATGAGATTCTCCAGGCAACAATATTGGAGGGGGTTGCCATGCCCTCCTCCAGGGGATCTTCCCCACCCAGGGATTGAACCCATGTCTCTTACATCCTCCTGTATTGGCAGGCAGGTTCTTTACCGCTGGAGCCACTTAGGAAGCCCAGGGTCACCACAAAGGTCCCAAAAAGCAGAAGAGGAAGAGTCAGAGTGATGAGACATGAGAAGGACTCCACCTGCCCTTGCTGGCTTTGAAGAAGAAGAAAGGGCTATAAGCCAGGGATACAGGCAGCCTCTAGAAGCTGGAAAAGGCAAGGAGTCGGATTCTTCCCTAGAACCGCGGGAGGAATGAAGCCCTGCTCGCACTTTAATGTTAGCCCAGTGGGATCCACCTTTGGGGGTAAGGGGTCCTTTTGTAGCACCTCGCCCCAGTCACTGGGATTTCTGAGAATCCAGATGGTGGGATGGTGGATTGCCTTGTATGACTTCAGTAACTGTAGTTGAATTAATAAAACTTTGTTGAAAACAGGAAAGGCAGTACTTCTGGGAACAGGCAAATAAGCAGGAGTTGTGCCTGAGGGGTACTGGAAATGTCCTGGAAGGTGGCTGAGGCCCAGGGATGGGTATCCAGGCAGTTAGTATAACAGGGAAGTATGGCCCCAGTCATACAGACAAGGCCAGAGGGGACTCCCATCTCTGGGAGGGGTACCGCCAAGAGTAGGGCTACAGCCTGGGAGCACCGTGAAGAGAATGAACGACAGTGCAGTGGTATGGACAACAAGGTCCTACTGTATAGCACAGAGAACTACATTCAACATCCTGGGATAAATCACAATGGAAAAGAATATTAAAAAGCACGTATATATGTTTAACTGAATCACTTTGCTGTGCAGCAGAAATTGACACAACCTGGCAAATCAACTATACTTCAATTAAATAAACAAACAAACCCAACAAAGACTTTATTACCCTACATGGGAGTGTTAGATTTTGTGGACTTGTTGCTCAGTTTACATTACACTGAGAAATCTGATTAACCTCAATTATTCAAAGAACCAAATGTAACTGGCCTATCACTAAATTAACAAATTAAAGGGCCAGAGTTACTCAAAGTGAAAAAAATAAAAATGCAATCATCCTGTCAAGGAACTTAAAACTATAGTCCTGAGGGACCAGACTACTGACTGAGGCCAAACTCGGGCACACAGAACAAGGACATGGAGACAAAAGGCACTTGTGATCTACTCGCGGGGCTGGGCCAGGGTCTTCGTCGTACAGTTTGAAGAAAGGAGCCATGAAAAGGCTGGGAATCAGACAAGAGTCTGATATGTGCCTATTAATGCGTTAAGAGATCTCAATAAATTATTACTACATCTGAAAAGCTGACAGTTACATGATGAAAAACCAACAGAAAAAGGTCAATGCTCCATCAAAACAGAGCCTAAGTTCAGATTCTGATTCCACAAATGCCAATGAACTGGCCCACATTTTTTTTCTGGCCTGGAAGTTACTTCAGTAAGTGACCCTGTTTGTACATAGTGAACTTGCTTTCTTAGCAAGAAGAGTCCATGTCTGTCAGTTTTGACATCATCAAGCAAGAAGATAAAAAAACATCCAGATGGTCAGACAAAAACATGTTTATTATTACTGTTAGCTGTTTAGACAACACTGCACCATTGAATAATCATTAAGTTTACTGATTAAATTTATTAATATAGACATTTACAAACATAAAGTGCTGTGCTGAAATTAGGAATTACTAGAGTTTTCTGATAACCTTACCTTCTCATTAGCTAATATGAAAAAAGATTTCCTTGGACTTCCCTGGTGGTTCAGTGGGTAAGAATCCACCTGCCAATGCAGGGGACATAGGTTCGATTTCTGGTCCAGGAAGATTCCACATGCCATGGAGCAACGAAGCCCATGCACCACAACTACTGAGCATATGCTCTAGACCCCATGAGCTGCAACTACTGAGCCCACACACCACAACTACTGCAGTCCACGCATCCTAGAGCCCGCGCTCTGCAACGAGAAGTCACCACGATGAGAAGCCTGAGCCCCACAGTGAATAGCCCCTGCTCACCGCAAGTAGAGAAAGCCTGCAAGCAGCAATGAAGACCCAGCAAACCAAAAATAAAAACGGTTTCCTTTATGTATGTTCTTGTAATGTGATTAGGTAAGTGAAAGTGAAAGTCACTCACTTGTGTCCATCTCTTTGTGACCCTATGGTCTATACAGAATACTGGAGTGGGTAGCCTGTCCCTTCTCCAGGGGATCTTCCTGACCCAGGAATCAAACCAAGGTCTCCTGCATTGCAGGTGGATTCTTTACCAACTGAGCTATCAGGGAAGCCCCATAATTAGGTATCATGTATTGTAATTAGGTGCCATGTATCTAATATTTAACAAGATTCACAGAAGCATCACCTTATAAAATGTTTTAGAGCAATAGCTTTTATTATAAAGCTCTTATTTCACACCGGTCACAATTGTATATAGAGTAATAGATCATTGCAGAAGCTAGTGATAACTCATTCAACAAAATAATCACATATTATACCCATTAATGCCCCATCATCTAAGCACAAGGTCTGAAATTTCCTTCTGAAGATGTAATTTTACTTATCTATCACACACTTTACAAAATCACTTGTTCTTCCAAAATCAGAGGGGCAAGTGACATGCTTCTGAGACACTTCCATAGTACAGCACTCTGAATTAAATAAGGAAACAGACCAGCTTCTTTTGACAAGTCTAGTTGCCCAATTCTGTGAATAAGGCAATTACACAGATCTTAAAAAGTCAGATCAGTCTGAGAGTGGATGGGACACAGTCTCATGGATGTCAATCTCTTCTCATTGCCAAAGGTGCAAGTGAGCACAAAATTCTGACATCTTGTAGTTGCTTATTAAAGGGTTCCTAACACAGGAAATTGGATCCCTAAGACTGTAAACTGATATATTACTCTCATTGAAAAAGCCTCTGAGAAGTGTAATACAAGAGAGGCTTCAGATAGGCTTCTGTAAAACATTTTGACTCTGATTAGAAATGAAGCCATAAGTGAAACTTTGTTTCCATTGAACCCACCTCTGAGAGGTCAGAAAATAAACTCTTTAAAGTGGACATTGGAGTCTATTTCTAGAATAGCTAAATCAGTTAGCTTGGCTGATGGATCTTTGCTGCCAATGGCTCATGAAGTTAGCGCGAAGTACAACCTAGATGTTTGGTGGTTTCTTTATTCAGTACCCACAGAGAAGGCCTTTATAAAAAAAAAAGAAGAGAAGAGTGCTGTAAGTCCATTACACTAATTTCCTGTCGTAATATTTCCAACCATATAGAGAATGTTCCAAAAGTCTTAGACTAGTTTTGTGCTTTAATAAACTCAAGTGTCAATATTAAATTGTTTCCTCTTGTCTTGCTATGTCTTCAGAACAAAGCTGGTTGAATATTTCTCGGACTCAGTTTGTTTCTTACAGTTCTCTCACTCACTTACACATCACTGGAGATGTGGGTCGTTTTGTGAAAAGTACAGAGGTGCACAGTTCTCAGACTCTTGTGTTATAGAAAGAAACCTCAGCCTCTATGTGTGGTGTTAATATTACTGAAAATTATTTGGGGCAGTACTGTGAACATTGAGATGGTCATATTTTAATAAATTTCCACACATTCATCCAGTTAAAGAAAACTGTCTTAACTCCAGGTGTTTTCTCTCCTTCTCCCGGATCAGTGTTATTTGGGTTTTTATTTGTAATTTCTTTTGTTTTTATAAGGGTTGTGTATATTTCCTGGGTTCTGGCAATTTCTTTCTGTGCATCAAAATGGACCTTCTGCCTAGTCAGGAGGGGAACAATTAAATTAAAATCATTAATTCGCTTATTTAGCTTTTTGATGTCTTCTTGAAACTGCTCACAAACTTGGTTCCACTGTTTCTGTTCGGCTGATGTCATTGGATTCCCAAGTTTTTTCCTTGACGCTAAAATTGCCTCTCTGAGTTGATCAATGGTATCCTTTATTTCCTTTTGCATTAGGATCCATTCTGGTTGGTATCCATTATCTATCAATATTCTGTTCAGGTTGTGAGTCATAGGATCAATATATGAACAGCCAGAAAATTTTTTCAGAGGTTTTCCTTTCCCACTGAGATTGTCAAAGTCTCCTTTTGCCATTGATTCCTGAATGAGATCCTCCACCAAACGCTCTATTGCCTGAGTTATCTTTTGTTCCTTACTGTGTCTTACATCTTTAACAGTGACACTGTCAGTGAAATACTGGCTTTGCAGTTTCTGCTTTTGGTATTCCATCACTTGTTCAGTTGCACGGTCTGCTCTAAACTGCCTGTACTGCTTCTCTCGTTGACTCGGAGTCCCAAAACCAATACCCTCAAAACTTAAGTAATGCCGGTGTTGGGGTGTTTTATATTTGAATTTTTCTTCTTCTTCTTCTGTGTCTTCAACTTTACTCTGTCTGGCATTTGTCTGTTCTATCACGTGGGAAAGTACCTTTCTGTAAGCTTCTTCAATCCTTATAAACGTTGCAGAATCAGCAGTACTAGAGCCACCATCTGGATGGTATTGCTTGGCAAGCTTACGAAAAGATTCCCTGACATCATCTGCAGAACAGCCTTCATCCAGATTCAGCAGCCCATAATATTCTCTTATATTCCTTTTGGATTTATTAGTTGACATCATTCTAGTTCTTATGACAACAAGATATGGACCCATTTTCTTTCGATTAGGAATCACTGAAGCACTTCTCAGATGAGGTCTTAAGATCTGAGCCATCATCACATACGTTGTGTTCCTTATGGTACCCAGAGTTCTTCCTTAGCAATGATCTATAAAACAACAAATATAGGGTGAAAAAAGTTGTATTATCAGCTAAACTCATTATTTTCAGCAATATGGATGAGATTACGCATACAATAAGGGCAGTTCTTTCTAATGCTGCTGCTAAAATTCTCAGAGCTACGATTCATTTATGTTAGCAGAAAAATGGAAGTTGATGATGTCTTATATTAACATATTGCGATACGATCTAGATTCTACTCCTCACTAACTAACCCCAGGATGTTAGAGATGGCAAGTTCTCAGAGATCATCTAATCCAATCTTTTCGTTTTATGAGAAAATGCAGACCCAGAAGGTTAAGCAACATAACCAAATCCAATAACAAGGTGGAAGCAAAATGGTTAGGGTTAGGGCACAATAAGCCTCTTGTTTAATTGTCTGTATCCCCAGCAGATCATGAATTTCATCGGCACCATTACATCTTTAGTAGAATGTATCATTGTCTTTACCGTCCCAAGGAGTCTTCTCACGAGGAGACATGTGAAATAATAGAGCACACGCCAAAGTATGTATCTAGTCTGACACTAAATTCAATAGAATCAAATGTGCAAAAAAGATTTTAAGCTCTGCAGCTTGTTAGGAAGGAGCTATTCGCTCCAAGTCGAAAAACCAAGATGAAAGGGTGAGCCCCCTCAACACGTTAACTATTATTTTTAAAACGCACGATACAGAAGAGGAAGGCAGTCTTGTACGAAAGTAATGGCAATGAAATGCTCGAAGTGGTTTCACTGAAAACAGGACTTTGATGTATACATGCTAAAACTGAGTTCCCGGGGACTCCAATTTCTGGACAGTTGGGATCGAGGACTTTCAGGTTTAACTGGGACTTCGGTGATGGTGCCCATGGTGGCCGTCCCGCGGGAGCCGTCAGTCCCGACGCTGGACACGACACGCCCCGCCCCGCCCCGCCTCCTACTCACCTCAGACGCGGCTCAGCGGCTCCCACTACCAAGCTGAGCCTCTGCGCGTGCGTGCGCCATCTGCCCTTCGCTCCACAGGCGTCTCCGTTGGAGGCCCGCGGCAAGCTCCGCCGCTGGGCTAGACCATCTGCGTTTTACACAGAGGGACCCCTCGGGGTGCGGCGGGCAGTATTATACCTAATAGGGACAGATGTCCTACCTTACCAGAGAACCCCAGAATTTCCTTTAGGCCCTAGTCTTCTCAAGAGGACTAGAGCCCTTTCGGGAGGCCCCACCCCGTCCGGGGCACCAGCTCCACCTCCGCCCCCACCTGGAGCGGAAGATGGGTCGATTGAGCGGGATTCTGGGAGATGTAGTTCTCCCGGAAGTGCGGCGCGCGCAGGACTGCTTCCGGGAGGAGGGAGGCGGGGAGAGGTGAGGCGGCGAAAAGGACGCTGTGGCGCCTCCGTAGATGTGTGGGGCTTCTCGTAGCCTGTGGCCGGTGTAGGTGGGGACCTTTGAAGTCCGAGTGGTTTGGAGGGCGACGCCCCTCGGAAAATTGTTTTGAGAAGGAGGAGACGAGTCCGTTTCCCCGAACAGGACCTGGACAGCCTCTTCGGGTGTGCAGCCGGGGACACCCTCTCCGAAATTTCTCAGGAAATTCTACCTCAGAAAGATCTAGTTAACCCAGGTTAGAAAGCTGGTCTTTTGTTAGTTCAAGAACCTAGCGAGCAGCTCTTTTAGCCAGGCGTCGGTAGTGGGTGAGAACAGTCGAGGACAAAATTAAATTAGGTGTGTTTCCTGGCTTTAGGTTCAGCCACTGTCCTGGGGATTTAATATTTCTCCCTCCTGTACAGGGAGATAATTTTTTCTTTTTTTTTTAAAGAGGCAGAACCTTGGGGAGTCAGACCTGAGTTAAAAATCCTTTTGCTTACACTTGCGTTTCTGTTTTTATCTGGCAAATGATTGTACCAGCACATGGTAAACGTGTATTAAGCCCTTCCTTTTGTCAGGCACTGTACTAAATGCGCTATGTACAGTCTTAAAATCCTTACAACAGCCCTCTGAGGTAAGCGCTATTGTTTTCCCCATTTTACTTATGATGAAATAATAATTGCATCAAACGCAGTACCTTTTTGTGAAAATTACACAATGTATGTAAACCTCTTTGCATCGTGTCTGCCTGGCACGTTAAATTTTTTTGTTGTTATGTCGATGTCTCCTGAAACAAGCCAGAAATAGGTACTAACCTAGAAAGGCTTCTGAGTAATTGTTGTTCAGTCGTTGCTCAGTCGTGTCCAACTCTTTGTGACTCCATGGACTGCAATACGCCAGGCTTCCCTGTCCTACCATCTCCCGGAGTTTGCTCAGACTTAAGCCCATTGAGTCGGTGATGCCATCCAACCATCTCATCCTCTGTCGCCCCCTTCTGCCTTCAGTCCCTCCCAGCGTTAGGGTCTTTGCCTGTGAGTTGGCTCTTCGCGTCCGGGGGCCAAAGTGTCAGAGCTTCAGCTTCAGCATCAGTTCTTCCAGTGAAGGTTGATTTCCTTTAGGATTGACTGGTTTGATCTCCTTGCAGTCCAAGGGACTCTGGCACCACAGTTCTAAAGCACCGAGAAAGCGTCAGTTCTTCGGTGTTCAGCCTTCTTTATGGTCCAACTCTCACGTTGGTACGTGGCTACTGGAAAAACAGCTTTGACTGTAATTTGCTACCTTTTACTAGGTATGTAGAAAATGGTTTAAATTTTGATTCAGAGGGATTTCCTTATAAGCAAACAATGAACATAAAAGAACTCCAGTGTGAAAGAGTTTCTACAAGTTTGAATTCTAGCCAATATTTTAAACACAACTATAAAAGTGGGGAAAGCACACAGTTTTAGAAACTACCCATACTTATGTAGCACTTTGTATTCAATACAATGCACTAGTCACAAATGTGATTTTTATGTTTGCATAAGTAACTAGTCCAAGTAGTTAAGTGATTTGGATAAATGACTAGACTTTGTAAGTTACTGGGACTCTTAAGTCCATTGCTCTTTTCAGAATGTCAGTTTTGTGGTATAATTCTTTACATGTAGAAAGAGAACTGAAGTCAGCCGAGTAATCAGTAAAGCACACTTTAAGCCGCAAAGTATAAATTACTTAACTGACCTAGGAGATTATTTTTCTTATGTATATGAAACCGGAAGGTAGGCAGTTTCTGGCATTGGTTCAGCTACCACGAGGTGCTTTATCATCCTCTGTCTATATATGTGTGTGTGTGTATATTCTGAGTCATTTAAAAAATAATTGCATTATTTTAAATGCAATTACAATAAAAACATTACAATAAAATAATTACATATTACAATAAATTATTACAATATTGGGAGAAGGCAATGGCACCCCACTCCAGTACTGTTGCCCCGGAAAATCCCATGGATGGAGGAGCCTGGTAGGCTGCAGTCCATGGGGTCACTAGGAGTCAGACTCCACTGAGCAACTTCACTTTCACTTTCCACTTTCATGCATTGGAGAAGGAAATAGCAACCCACTCCAGTGTTCTTGCCTGGAGAATCCCATGGATGGAGAAGCCTGGTAGGCTGCAGTCCATGGGGTCGCACAGAGTCGGACACGGCTGAAGAGACTTATCAGCATTACAATATTACATATTAACTTTAATAAATATCAATATTTAATTCAAATATTAAAATTCAATGTTTAAATATTAATATTTAATTAAATATTAAACATTTTATTTTAGTGTTGATAATTTAATATTAATTTTAATATTTAAAATTTATTGAATATTAAAACAAAATATTATGATATGTAATATTACATATTACAATAAAAATAATTGTATTATGTTCCTTTACTCCAAAGCACTTCAGTATTTGTTTCATCAGAGCAAGGGCATTCTCTTACATTATCATAGCTCTGTTAACAAATTCAACAGATTTAACATAGACAAAATATTATTTAATGTACAGTTTTGTATTCCAGTTTCAACAGTTGTCCTGATGATGTCTGTGAGAGCAACCCATAGACTTAAATCAGCAGGTCAAATGAGTGATAAACCAAAGCAGTATTGCTCAGTTTAGTTATGGGCAGAAAGAGTTCACCATCAAAAATATAGTTCCCATCTAAAGAGAAAAATACAGAAACATTCCTGGTGGTCCAGTGGCTAAAACTCCACACTCCCAATGCAGAGAGCCTGGGTTTGATCCATGATCAGGGAGCTAGACCTCACATGCTGCAACCAAGGGCTTGCATGCCTCAAGTAAGACCCAGTGCAGCCAAAAAAATAAATATTAGAAAAGAAAACTTTAGTTCTTTTCCTTTTAAAAGGTGGCTGCATACTCTGCAGTCAGCAGTCCTAGTGATTATAAGATGTGGTCAGAGAATCAAATTTAAAGAAGTCAGAACCAAACATAGGTTGACTAGCTTTTTTATTTTTCCCGATCCTGCCGCTTGTGAGCAGCTCTTGAGACCAGGGACTGATCCTGGCCCGTGGCAGTGAAAGCGCCAAATCCTAACCACTGGGCCACCACGGACACCTGGTTAACTACCAATTTTTATGTGATCTGCTACCTTGCTTATTTAAACTCCATAGACTTTTAAACCTGTTCATTTTCAGTTTAAATTGTTAACCACTTAAAGGTTATGTCATAATTCAAATCAACATGTTTGAACCTCAGTCTGTTCTTTTCCACAAAGTCTTAATTAATCACTTCAAGTTTCTCAGCTGGAATGCAGTATAATCTTGTACAAAAGGGCTGGTTTTAAAGTCTGTTGGGTTTCATGTGTGTAACATGTCCTAGTTTGAAACATCTTTTTCGTAATTCTGTACTCTTACAATAGAGTTGAGCATTTTGAAACAAATTTCCCCCTAAACCAGGGAAGGTAGAGAGTTGGCACAAATTCCATTAGCGTTAAACTTAGTCATTAACTGTGTTTCTGAGTGGGTGGAAAATAGATGTGATACTTTAAAAAAGTTATTAAAATTTTTTTTTCTACTTTATAGTTACATTAAATACTTACTGAGCTACTGCAAGAAGCTTGGCACTGCAAAAGTAACATTTTTTTTTTGTTCTTGGATATAGTTTCAGGCTTTGACTAAAGCATGTGAGGGCTGTGTTTTAATTCCATCTGTTTCTTTTTAAAAGAAAGATTCATTTGTTTATTTTGGGCCATGCTGGGTCTTTTTGCTGTGCATGGGCTTTATTTAGTTGTCTAGTTGCAGGGGAGCAGGGCCACTCATCGTTGTGGTGGACAGACTCATCTGTGCATTCCGCTGCATCTCAGAGCAGAGTCAGAGCACTCAAGCTTCAGTAGTTTGGGCTTGCGAGCGCAGTATTTGTGGTGCACTGGCTTAGTTGCCCCTTGGCATGGGGATCTTCCTGGACCAGGGATCGAGCCTGTGTTCCTTGCATTGGCACGTGGGTTCTTAACTGCTAGACCACCAGAGAAGCCCCTCTTCCTTCCTTCCTTCGTTTCATTTGCTGGTTCTGTGATAACTGCAAAGAAGCTGATTTATTTCCAGTAAGTTGTGGTACCATAGAAACCAAAATCACAGCCCCCTGAAGATAGATGGATGGTCCCATCTGAATTCTAAGTCACATTTTGCTCAATGATGTTTGCAAATTGTATCTTCTGAAACTACAATTTCCAGAAACACCATGAATTTGCTTTCCTCTGGGTGCCATCTCAATTCATTGTTTTTGGTTTATTCTATTGAAATAGAATTGAGGAACAGTATTGTTAGTTTGGTTATATCTGTTCCTTTTTTACTCTGATCAAGGAAGTGTTTGTTGTAGACAGTGTCAGCTTTAAAAGAAAGGAGAGGTAAATGAACTTAATTAATTAGCATAATAAGATTGAAAATCTTCAAGGGTTGGGAAGAGGTAACCTGGAAAAGAGATTCACACTCATTTGAATATTTTTCCGTTCTTCATCTTCCCTAGTGGGTTAACCAGTTATCTAACATCCTAAGGTGGTCAGTAAGGGCCACACGCAGGATTTGTGGAAGTTTGCTAATGAAAAACTACCCTCCCCAACCCAGGATGCCAGTTTTCTATTTTTGGCCTTGATTCAACATAAGGATTTATCGTCATTTGAGCCTGCATTTGAAGATGCTTGCTCCTTGGAAGAAAATTTATGACCAACCTAGACAGTATATTAAAAAGCAGAGCTATTACTTTGCCAACAAAGGTCCATCTAGTCAAAGCTATGGTTTTTCCGGTAGTCATGTATGGATATGAGAGTTGGACTATAAAGAAAGCTGAGTGCTGAAGAATTGATTCTTTTGAACTGTGGTGTTGGAGGAGACTCTTGAGAGTCCCTTGGACTGCAAGGAGATCCAACCAATCCATCCTAGAGGAAATCAATCCGGAATGTTCATTGGAAGGACTGGTGCTGAAGCTGAAACTCCAATACTTTGGCCACCTGATATGAAGAACTGTCTCATTTGAAAAGACCCTGATGCTGGGAATGACTGAAGGTGGGAGGAGAAAGGGACAACAGAGGATGAGATGGTTGGATAGCATCACCGACTTGATGGACATGAGTTTGAGCAAGCTCCAGGAGTTGGTGATGGACAGGGAGGCCTGGTGTGCTGCAGTCCATGGGGTCACAAAGAGTCGGACACGACTGAGCGACTGAGCTGAAGTGAATGCTTTCTGTTCCTTGAAACAATGAATAATGTATATACCTCCAATTGCAGGCTAATAGTGGGGAAAACAACTGCACATCAGTAGCCTGAGAATCAAGATTTGAATTGTTTTCAGCCCATATAACATTTACCCAACATGTTTATCAAAATCACTGCTTTACAGCACAACTACTCTATGTTTGCTTTCTTTTTTTAAAGAAAAAAAATTATCTCTGTCTTTGGCTGCGCTGGGTCTTAGTTGCTGCATGAGGGATCTTTTAGTTACAGCAGGTGGGATCTGATTCCCTGACTGAGGATTGAACCCGGGACCCCTGCACTGAGAACACAGTCTTAGCCCCTGGACCACTGTGAAAGTCCCCATTCTTGTTTTTTCTCACCCTTCAAAATTTGTTTCCAGTTTTATTGAGCTGTAATTGACAAAAATTGTATACTTTTACAGTGTGCAACTTGGTAATTTGGTATTTGTACAAGTGTGAAATAATCATCACAATCACACTGATTAACAAATTAACATATCATCACCTCACATAGTTAGTGTTATCTTTTCCTTTTATTTTTTTGAGATCCCAACTGCAGGATAGACAGCCTTCATCAATCCTTGGGAAACTTAGGATTTCATTTATAGGTAAAGAATTTTAATAAGGGAATTCCCTGGTGGTTCAGTGGTTAGGACTCTGCACTTCCACTGCAGGGGACCAGAAAAAAAAAAGACTTTTTATCTGGAGTTAAGATCCATTATCTTCTTTTTCTCCTATGCATTGAGTTTGTTCAGCAGCAATTGAAGTCCTATGTGGGGCTTCCCTGTTAGGTCAATGGTAAAGAATCTGCCCGCCCATGCAGGAGACAGGTTCTATCCGTGGTCCAGGAAGATCCCACATGCTGTGGACCAGTTAAGTCTGTGTGCTACAATTACTGAGCCTGTGTTCTGAAACTGCTCAAGCCCACGTCTAGAATCCATATTCTGCAACAAGGGAAGCCACAGCAATGAGAAGCGAGAGGGGAGCCCTCAATCACCACAAGAAGAGAAAGCCTGCTTATAGCAACAAAGACCCAGGGCAGTCAGTTCAGTTCAGCTCAGTCGCTCAGTTGTGTCCAACTCTCTGCGACCCCATGGACTGCAGCACACCAGGCCTCCCTGTCCATCACCAAGTCCTGGAACTTGCTCAAACCTCATGTCCATGGAGTCGGTGATGCCATCCAACCATCTCATCCTCTGTTATCCCCTTCTCCTGCCTGCAGTCTCTCCCAGCATCAGGGTCTTTTCCACTCAGTCAGTTCTTCACAAAGAATTGGAGTTTCAGCTTCAGCACCAGTCCTTCCAATGAATGTTCAGGACTGATTTCTTTCAGAATTGAGTGGTTGGATCTCCTTGCAGTCCAAGGGACTCTCAAAGAGTCTTCTCCAACGCCACAGTTGAAAAGCATCAATTCTTCGGCACTCAGCTTTCTTTATAGTCCAACTCTCACAACATGACTACTGGAAAAATAATAGCCTTGACTAGACAGACCTTTGTTGGCAAAGTAGTGTCTCTGCTTTTTAATATGCTGTCTAGGTTGGTCATAGCTTTTCTTCCAAGGAGCAAGTGTCTTAATTTCATGGCTGCAGTCACTATGTGCAGTGATTTTGGAGCCCAAGAAAATAAAGTCTGTCACTGATTCCACTGTTTCCCCATCTATTTGCCATGAAGTGATGGGACCGGATGCCATGATCTTAGTTTTTTGAATGTTTAGTTTTAGGCCAGCTTTTTCATCCTCCTCTTTCACTTTCATCAAGAGGCTCTTTAGTTCCTCTTCACTTTCTGCCATTAGGGTGGTGTCATCTACATAACTGAGGTTATTGAAAATTCTGGCAATCTTGATTCCAGCTTGAGCTTCATCTAGCCTGGCCTTTCACATGATGTATATAGTTAGCAGGGTGACAAAAAAGCAATCAATCAGCTTTTAAAAAATTTAATAGAATAGCATTAAAATAAAAAAACCCAATAAGGAATACATGTTACCAAGGAGGTAGGAGACACTAAAAATTATAAAATATTGCTGGAAGAAATGAAAGAAGACCTAAGTAAAAGGAAAGACATCCTGTATTCATTGATTGGAAGACAATATTATTCAGATGGCAGTACTCTTCAAGTTAATCTACAGGTAAATTCCTTTCAAAATCTCAGTCAGGCTTTTTGAAAAAAGTTGACAAGGTGATCCTGGATTTACATGGCAAGTCCAGGTACACAGAATAGTGACTTCCCAGGTGGTCCAGTAGCTTAGACTCCACACTCCCAGTGCAGGAGGCCTGGGTTTGATCCCTGGTCAGGGATTGCACGTGCCACAACCAAGACCTGATGCAGCCATATATATATATATATATATTAAATGGAACACAGAATAGAAAAAACAGTCTTGAAAAAGAAGAACAAAAGTGAGGAGTCACACTTCCTTATTTCAAAACTCACTCCAAAGCTACTGTAATCAAGACTTTGTGGTACTGGCATAGGATAGACAATGAATGTAGGATATCAATGAAATGTAATTGAAAGTCGAGAAATAAACTATTACATTTTTGGTCAGTTGATTTTTAACAAGTGTGCCAAGACAAATGGGAAAAATAGGCTTTTTAGTATGTGGTGCTGGGACAACTGTATATCCACTTGCAAATGAATGAAGTTGAACTCTTGCTTCACATTATATTAAAAAATGAACTCAAGATAGATCAAAGGGCTTCCCAGGTGGCGCTAGTGGTAACGAACCTGCCTGCCAATGCAGGAGAAGTAAGAGACTCGTGTTTGATCCCCAGGTCAGGAAGATCCCCTGGAGGAGGACATGGCAACGCACTCCAAAATCCTTGCCTGGAGAATCTCATGGACAGAGGAGCCTGGAGGGCTGCAGTCCATAGGGTCGAAGAGTCGGACATGACTGAAGCAACTTAGCACACAAAAATATAAAACTCTTAGAACGAAACAGATGTAAAGCTTTGTAACCTTGCATTTGGCAATGGTTTCTTAGATATGATACCAAAAGCACAAGTAATAAAAAATAGAAAATTGGGCTTCATCAAAATTAAGAATATCTGTGCTTCAAAAAACACCATTAAGAAACTGGAAATGTACGCCACATAACGTGAGAAACAATTTTCAGATCACGTATCTGATAAGAGTCTGATATCCAGAATATATAAAGAACTCTTAAAATTCATTAATAAAAAGAAATTTAACTCAGTTTTAAAATGAGCAAAGATTTGAATACCACATTTCAACCAAGTGAAAGTGTTAGTCACTCAGTCACGTCCAACTCTTTGTGACCCCATGGACTGTAGCCCTCCAGGCTCTGTCTGTGGAATTCTCCAGGTAAGAATACTGGAGTGGGTAGCCATTCCCTTCTCCAGGGGATTTTCCCTATCCAGGGCTTGAACCCAAGTCTCCTGCCTTGCAGGGAGATTCTTTACCATCTGAGCCACCATGGAAGCCCATTTCACCAAAGAAGATGTACAAATAACCACTAAAACATTAAAAAAGATGCTTGTCTCTCTTTGCTATTATCTGGAACCCTGTATTCAGTTGGAAATGTCTTTCCATTTCTCCTTTGCCTTTTGCTTCTCCTCTTTTCTCAGCTGTTTGTAAGGCCTCCTCAGAGAACCATGTTTCCTTCTTGCATTTCTTTTTCTTTGGGATGGTTTTGGTCACTGCCTTCTGTACAGTGTTATGGACCTCTGTCCTTAGTTCTTCAGGCAGTCTCTCTACCACATCTAATACCTTGAATCTGTTCATCACCTCCACTGTATAATGATAAGGGATTTGATGTAGGTCATACCTGAATGGCCACTACTTTCTTCAAGTTTGAATTTTGCATTAAGGAGCTGATGATCTGAGCCACAGTCAACTCCTGGCCTTGTTTTTGCTGACTGTATAGAGCTGCTCCCTCTTCAGCTGCAAAGAATATCATCCATCTAATTTCGGTATTGACTGACTGGTGATGTCCATGTGTAGTCTTCTCTTGTGTCATTGAAAGAGGGTGTTTGCAGTGCATTCTCTTGGGAAAAGTGTTACCCTTTGCCCTGCTTCATTCTGTACTCCAAGGCCAAACTTGCCTGTTACACCAGGTATCTCTTGAATTCCTACTTTTGTGTTCCAATCCCCTAGAATGAAAAAGACATCTTTTTTTTGGTGTTAGTTCTAGAAGGTCTTATAGGTCATCATAGAAGCATTCAACTTGAGCTTCTTCACCATCAGTGGTTCGGGGATAGACTTGGATTATAGTGATGTTAAACAAAGGGCACACTTGACACATACCTTAAGTCTTACAGGGTGCTGTGAACACCCTTAGGGCACCAAATGAAGGTATGTTTGAAAAGGCTGATTTGCTGTGGAGGTGGAGAATAGGAAATAAATTCTTTACAAAATTGGAGGGTTTCCAATACTTGGCTTTCAACACAATCTAGTATATTTGTCAGGTGATCTTTTTCTCCATACGGATTTTAGTTCCCCTGTCAGGGATCAAACCTGTGCCACTTACACTGGGAGCACTGAGTCTTAACCACTGGACTGCCAGGGAAGTCCCTCAGCTGAATATTTAATTAAAAATGTTTAATGATAGAACTTGTTTCGGTTTTGTTTATAACGGAAGCAGTCAAGGAATTGAATGATATTGCTCCAGAAAACTTTCTTCATATTAATTTTTGGAGGTTTGTGGTGCAGAAGGATTTAAAATGCAGTTTGACTTCAGTGTCAACAGATATTTCAATTCATGAACCTTTTAAAAAATATATCTATTTGTAATATTAGGCTTCCCAGGTGGTGCTAGTGGTAAAGAACCCACCTTGCCAATGCAGGAGGTGCAAAAGATGCTGGTTTGATTCCTGGGTTGGGAAGATCCCCTGGAGTAGGAAATGGCAACCGATTCCGGTATTCTTGCCTGAGAAATTCCATGGACAGAGGAGCCTGGCAGGATACAGTCCATGGGCTCGCAAAGAGTCAGACATGACTGAGTGACTGAGCACATTTGTAGTAGTATCCATGCAGTGCTGTGTTGCCATACTCACAGTGGAAGTGGGGCTCAGGAGTTAGCACTTTTAAGCAGCTTAGCCAGGGACCTACCAGGTTAACAGGCAGTTTTTGGACTAGGATTGCTGTTCAGGTGGATTAGTATGGTTTTGAAACCAGGGGGATCCTGTGGGCTCCTGGGCATGGAAACCTTTTGTCTCCCATTTTTTGTAGGCAAGACTCCAGCCTCCATGACCTTCCCTGAGTTCCAAAGAGTGGATTTGAACATTGCTAATCAAAGTGAGGAGCAGCCAAGAAACCAGCTGAGGCAAGATTAAAGGGACCAGGGAACTCATCAAGGTCAGGAGACCCACCACCTGTGACCCCACACGTACCCCCAAGCTTGTCAGCAACCCCACCCTTGAAGTGCTTTTATAAAACTCAACAAATCCTTCCGGGTTAGGACACCTACTTTTTCAAGCCAGGAGCCTTCTGTGCCCATCTTTACCTGGCAAAGCTGTAAGGTTCTCCTTTTATTATTTTTTTTTAAGGTTCTCCTTTTCTATTTCACCCAAACTCTGAGATTTGATTTGGCACAGGTGCAAAGAGGCAGAATTTTTGGCATTATAAAGCAGATGGCATGCTGTCACAAAGCGTGGGAAATTGTCTGTATTGACTTCTTGCTCTATGTGAAAGTATTTTATATGTAAGTTTGATGCATTTTATAAGATTAAAAGTAATCCTGATCTATTTTAAAAATTATACAAATTCATCTTTTTATGGTAATAGGAGTTGTATCTTTTGGGGGAATAGTTTTATCGACTGTAATTCATATGGCACACAATTCACCATTTTTGAGTACGGTTCAGCGGTTTCAGTGTGGTCATGGGGTGGTGCAACTATGTTCACACAATCGATTTTACTATGTTCTTATTACCCCAAGAGACACTGCAGAGGTCATCGCCTCCAAAAACCTCTATTCCCATAGCCCTGGGAGACTGTTAATCTCCTCAGTCTCTAACGATTTGCTTGTTCCAGACATTCCACATAAATGGAATCTTAAATGTGCAGTCATGTGACTGGCTTCTTTCACTTAGTATAATGTTTCAAGGTTGATCCATGTTGCAACCAGTACTTATTTCCTTTTTATGGCAGAGTAATATTTCATTGCAGGGATAGTCTACATTTACTTGATTTTGTTATGTAATGGACATTTAGATTATCTCTGGTTACAGCCTTGTGGTTAATATAAGGTTTACATGGCTTGAGAAAGAATGGCTAGAAGACTGTCTAAAAGAGCATAGGGATGGAGGAGGTAAAAATTGCGTATTAGATAATTGGTAAAAAGCAGTTCAGGCTTTTTACCAGTTCAGATAAAAAGGGTAAGAGGAACTGTCAGCCTAATGTGAACTTCAAAAAATAACTGTAATGTTATTAGTCTTCCCAAACCTCTTGCAGCTGCATGTCACCTGACCTTTGGAGCTGGGCCTTTGTCAAATCGGGGACTCTGAGCATGGGAATCCTTGTCACGTGGGGTATCCACCATCATGTGAGGCAACCCAAAGGCCGTGTCCTAGTTTCTCTACCTCAGGCCGTTAGAGCAGGGTGTGACCTAGACTTGACCAGTCAGATGATCCTGCCTGGGCAAGTGACCCAGAGACTGAGGAAGTCAGGGTGCACGTCAGTCGTGGAAGCGGCGACAGACTGAGCGCTCACTGAAGCGAGGCTGAGGGAGCCTGACTTGGCCGTGGCACCCACATCCTTGCTCGTCTTCCCCTGGCTCGACTTTGGCTGTGGTTCTGACCGCTCAGCATGGGAGCGAATAGCCAAGAAAACTGGTGAAACAAAGTAATGAGGGACTAGCTACACCAGTTACTAAAACTAAATGCCACACTGTACTGGAGTTGCTTAACTCAACTTGGGACATTACTTTATTAACTTTATTTAGCACAACTTGGGGATCTCAGTTCCCAACAGAGACTGAACCTAGGACCTTGGCAGTGAAAAGTGATGAGTCCTAACCACTGGACTGCCAGGGGATTCCTTGTACTTGAGTTATTTTTTAAAGTTTGTATAGTAGTTAAAAAATGGTGAAACATTTAAGAAGGTACATTTAGAGGCTAAAATCTCTTAAAAATTATTGTACATTCCTCTCCAGAATATCTGACTCACCCATCCCTTTGAAATGGACACTTGAATGCTTTGACGGTTGTGTGTAACCTGCACAACTGATTAAAGTCGAACCCCCTTTCCCCTATCTCATATCTTTATACCTGAACACGGTGTAGGGGCTTGTTTGTTTTAATCCTGCTTACACAAATAGAAACAGACATTAAAGACAAACATCCGTATTTCATTAACAAAAGAATTTAACATCTTATTTTCACCCTTCTATGCATTGCCTCTTTAAGTTAAATGACCTTTTCTTGAGTATCATTTTAAACCAATGGCTGCACATACACTCAGCATGTCCAAATACTGTCTATCACAGACTAGACAGCAGGACGCCCTATGTGACTCCTTTGTCCTCAGTATGCAAGAGTCCTGCCTGCTTTTTTTTTTTGGTTCTGTCAATCAGGTATTTCTGACACATTTTGATTCTTCCTATCTGAAGATAATGGATCAGCTGCCTTACATGGAGTCCAGGTTTCTTTTTATGGGGATTAGTGTCTAAATAAGGGTTGGAAAATTATATTTCTTGGGTCACAAACGGATTGGTTTTTCTAATTTACATCTTGATATCAGCTTCTACTTTTATTATAGGATGTGATTTTATCATCTAAATAACATTTTGCTTTGTATCTTCCAACTTTCTAAAAACTTCATAGGATAGTGTTTGGCACTTAATTATGCACATAATAGGCACATAATTATGTTGAGTGAACTCCCTAGACAAAGTGAATCGACTGTTTCTGCAGCAAAGGTACCAGTATGAACTGATGTACCTGGAACAGCATTTGATGGCAGTTGCTGACCACAGTCAATGAAAGGTAGGGTAGTGTTGCCCAGCTGCCTGGGGAACCTGGCTTGGACCAGAGGCAGTTTTCATCTGACTTTGTTTCTCTTCACCCTCTACTCTTTCCTGTTCTAAGGCAAGAACTTACTATCTTCTATGTGTAACTACTCTAAGGGTCCTGTACTGTTAAGGTTTTGAGTTTAAACTCCAAGGGAGGACTTGTACAGGGCTTTGAGGTACCTTCCAGTAAGGTGCCCACTGCTGGGCAGGCAGAACTTTTAAGCCCCTTTGAAAGTGGCTCAGAAGTTTAAGGCTGGCTGGCAAGTGCCTGTGGGCCTGGTGGCCATTCACTGTTAGCTCAGCTGTGACAGAAATGTGGTCCTGTTTGTAGGGTCATATGCATTATGTCCAGTATGTGAACCTAGACCTCCCAGTTCCAGAATTGCATATCCAGACTGGAAACAACTGGCCAGGGAGGGAAACCATGTGGTCCCTTTAAACGCTTTACTAATGTTCATCCAGCACTGTTTATAATAGCCAGGACATGGAAGCAACCTAGATGTCCATCAGCAGATGAATGGATAAGAAAGCTGTGGTACATGTACACAATGGAGTATTACTCAGCCATTAAAAAGAATGCATTGGAATCAGTTCTAATGAGGTGGATGAAACTGGAGCCTATTATACAGAGTGAAGTAAGCCAGAAAGAAAAACACCAGTACAGTATACTAACGCATATATATGGAATTTAGAAAGACGGTAACAATAACCCTGTATACGAGACAGCAAAACAGACACTGATGTATAGAACAGTCTTTTGGACTCTGTGGGAGAGGGAGAGGGTGGGATGATTTGGGAGAATGGCATTGAAACATGTATAATATCATATATGAAACGAGTTGCCAGTCCAGGTTCGATGCACGATACTGGATGCTTGGGGCTGGTGCACTGGCACGACCCAGAGGGATGGTATGGGGAGGGAGGAGGGAGGAGGGTTCAGGATGGGGAACACGTGTATACCTGTGGCAGATTCATTTTGATATATGGCAAAACCAATACAATATTATAAAGTTAAAAAATAAAAAGAGAAAAAACCCTAAAACTAAATAAATAAATAAAGATTTAAACTGCTTTTCAATTTTTTCCATTAAACCATATTGTATGGTGCATTGTAACTTTGTGTACTTGACAATTTATATATCCTTAGAAAAATATTCAGAAATTGAATGACTTGGTCAGAGGACCTCTGAGGTTGTCATAAAAGTTCTTTGGAAATAACAAAAAGTGTCTAAAAAAAAACCATCCTTTGAATACTCTATTGTGGTTGTTTTGAATAATTTTAGGAAGTCTTTTATTCATCTTTGGATTGCTATTGTATGTCTTACTAACAAATACTTCAATTACCATCTGTTTGGGTTTTCCCCAGACAGAGACTGCTTATGTGCAATCCACTTACTGAACTTCTTTCATATTTTTGACAGAGAAGCACAAAACAAATTTTTTTAACTTAAGGCATGGATTCAATCTGTTCAGAATCCAGGTGTTTAGCTGTGCCAAGAAAATGTATTATTTTATGGAGAATCTTTCATTTTCAATCAAAATTTTGAAACAAAAAAACACATCCTGCCATTGGATCCAATATCATTTGTGAAACAAGGTCCATTTTTCAGCAAGAATCCAATTTCAAGGTATGTTTGTGGAGCAAGAGACTTTCTCTCCTATGTATCGGAGGCCTTCAAACACAAAGACACAACAAATTGAAAAAGAAGAGGGAGAGAAGAGAAAAGATCATAAGGAGGAAGGGTCTGCTTCACTCGGTAAAAGCAATGACAATTCTCAGTTGTATTTCAAAATTTAGTGTAACCAGTATGTTAATTGTTTAAACTTACTAGTAACTCTTTTTTATATACAGTAATATAAATAAACAGTAATATAAATGCTTTTTAGACAGAAGACTGTTTAATCCATAACACTGTGGAATCTGTACATGTTATGAAAAACAGAAAATTACTATCGCAATAATTAAATAACATAAAAAAAAAAAATAAACGCTTTACTGGTCTGAGTAGATTGCCTTGTATCCTCCCAAACTGTGAAGCTGAAATCTGGGTATTATAGAAATCGTCAATTATTACAGAAAAGTGTAATGATTCTTCAAAGCACAGAGAACACTATCCCTCAATGGGAACTACCCAGAAATTTTATGATAACAACTTATGATCAGAATAATTCGAGAAGTCTCAATTCAAATTAGTACAGATATACAATATGAGGACAAGATACTAACTTTTTAGACTTGTTAGCTCTTTGAAAAAGAAAAGACTAAGTTTTGGTATAATACTTGGCTAAAAGTAAAAGGAATTCTGAAGGCCTAGTTTGATTATGAACAAGAAGGCCCCAGACAGGTAAAACCTGAAAGACCACTGGAGGCAACACACAGATGTCTCACACATCTTTTAGGTGGAGTCCAGGATAAAAGTCCCCCTGCAGCACCTACAATGCTCTCAGCTGTCTCCATTCCCGGGGGATGACGCTTCAGTCCTCTGTGACCCAACAGATTCTGCCATTTTCTCCAAGCCGTACAGCTCCACTGGCCACCAGCTGGAGGGCTGAGGGAAATATTTTATGTTCTGCTAATTTTACTCTCTCAGACAGAGTTTCAACAGTGTCACCCCTCTTCACTGGAACGGCTTCCTGTAAGATAATTTGACCGGCATCTACATCTTCCTGGAAAAGAAAGCAGAAGTTTTGAACGTTACCTCTGGCAAGTGCAACTGACATTCAAATACTAATCACGAGCCATACTCACAGCTACAAAGTGCACGGTGCACCCGGTGACTGTGACCCCAGCGTCCAGGACTTGTTCATGGGCATTTGAACCCTTAAACGAAGGGAGCAAGGATGGGTGGATATTGAGCATTTTCCCTGGAAATTAATTAAAATGTGGTCAGAATCTGGAATATACACTTTCCTGTCTAGAATCAGGAGTCAACATGAGCAAGCTTTCTCTAGGTTGGGTGTTTTCATTGTCAAAGACAGAAATGAGGAAAAGTGAAATACCCGTTTTCATCCAAGGAGGCCCTGGGAGCACCAGGTTTCTGCCTTGCACATATGAAGACACAATGAGGGACTCTGAACAGGTGCCGGCAGTGACTCAAAGCTGGATGGGAAGGGGTCTACTCTGGCTTATAGGGCTCTTGACATTAACAGCGGATCCTGTGAAATCTGACAATAGTACCTTCTTTGCCATTTTCTGGCAGTGGTTCACACTTCTAAACAAGGAAAAAAGTCTCCTCCCAGTATTTATCCAGAAGATGAAATTATATTTGTATTAATGTGAAAGCAATCTAAGCTATCTTAGAAAACATAATTATAGCACACCAAAGAAAACTGATGAAGAAGGATAAGAAGTCATCACTGGGTCATTCTCTGGGCTAAAGGCAAAGGAAATTCAATTATTATGTATGTCAAAATAAAATGTCACAGTAGATCTCTCATGCCTGGAATGGTTTGGTAAATTAACCACCCTAGAGTCATTTTCAGTTGATTTCTCAATGTGGTATCAAACAGTTTTTTACTTACCATTCCATTTTCTGACGAAGGGGCCAGACAAAATTCTCATGAATCCTGCAAGACAGACTATGTCTGTGGAGAACTCTTCAAGGACTTCGTCAATTGCAGTGTCAAATGCTGCACGATTTTTATATAATTTATGATTAATTACCTAGAAGAGAAATGGGTAAGTACCATCTGTCTCCAACAAATTAACCAAAAATAATTTAAAATCCAACCTATAAATAGACTACATTGACCATCTGAAGACACATGTGATATCAAGAATGAAGGAATGAACCAGAATGGAAAGGCAAGCCTAGTAGCTACCCCAAATCCAGATGTCTTAAGAACATTTAGGGGCAGATTATGAGCTTGAATAATCTGTAAAGATACTTTTCAAAGTAACTTACTCTCGTGGGAATCCCGGCTTTTTCTGCTTTATCTAAGCCAGCCACTGCAGCTTTGTTGGAGATCACAATGACAATGTGTGCCAAGCTACTTGGCTCCCTAGTGCTGTCTATGAGAGCTTGGAGGTTCGATCCTGAAAAAAGGCAAAAAAACACAGGTGAAGGCATACTTCTTTAAAAGGTTTACATACTTCAAATAGGGAATGGTCAAGGTTTTTGAATAAAAATGTCTTGGTAAAGATTGGCAAAATATGTGAAGCTTTTACATTTCCTTCCTCTTGGAATAATGGATTAGTATCTCATGAAAACATAAGCACAAAATATGATTGAGCATAGCAGTAGAAACAGTTCAACACATGTTAAAACTGAAGGATGAAGAACAAGCTGCTTAATTAAACAAGAAAAAAACCCGAACACTTTCAAGAAGAATAAACCACTATGACTGACCTCTTACAATCATTTTGCTTTACCATCAACTCGGGTCTAAAGTATACTGAAACCTTAAAATAGACTTGTAAAGCATTTATATTTCTGATAATGTAATTTAAAGAAAGAATCTGATATTTACTTATGAACCTACTGTATTTACAAGAATGTTCATAGCAAAGTCACTTAAAACAGTGGTGGGAACTGCTGGGTGGTCCAGCGGTCCGGACTCTGTCCACTTACTGCCAAAGGCCTGGGTTCAACCCCATAAGCCAAAAAATCGTGCTGTATCCATCCATATGAGAGAAAACAATGCTCTTATTACTTTACCCCTCTGCCCACAAGAGGCAAATGAAAATTTTGTACTAAATTACTGTTGACAATTAAAAAAAGCCTCAACTGTCTTAAGACTTTTCAACTATAAAGCTACAATTGAAAGGTTACAATTTGCATTCTATCTAGAAAAGCTTCTCTCTCTTCAACCATCTTCCCAACACCCTCTAATTTTCCTTTAGAAGCTGTCTAAAATGCCTGAGAAAAGTGGAAGGACTGAGGATGCAGAATAGCTAACATTCCTTAACAATCCTCAGCCCTATTCTACTAACAGTGTTCTCACAGTTGGAGGTTTTTTTAGGGGGAAGAACGGGAGAAAACGAAGAGCATATCTACAGCTCTGTAGTAAAGAGGGAGCCATGTCTCACCTGTCCCAGAAATTAAGACAGCTACTCTTGCCTTTTTTGGTTGAACAGAGAAATGATTTCTCAGGGTTCCATTCTCCAATACTGATCCATTTATTTGCATGGTTTCAATCAGATGCTCGACTTTCACACGAGGAGAACCTTTGGTGCAAATGTACTCAATAAGTAAATCAAGAACAACTTTGAATTAACAGTAATATGGAAAGAGAAGTGTTTTAAAAACACTTTAGAATGCTGTTATTTTATTCTCAAAATATGCACGATTAAAACAAATAGTAAGTTTGTTTACTTATCATTACTCACTCATAGAAACTTCCTGAAGGCGGACACTGCCCACTTCAACTAAAAGCTACAGCACTGTAGATAAAGTGGATATGTTAGTGCCTGCCAGTGTTCTCTCCCTTCTCCTGTAAATCTTCCATCCACACTAGTGCTATGACCTCTCAGCTTCAAGGGTAGGCATGTGAACAAGCAAGACCATTCAAAGGTTTGATACAGGATGTTGAGAAAGAGAGGGCCTCTCTTAGTGCAATGTGAGTTGAAGGATGTGGGCTCAAGACATCTTATGGGTATTTGGAGAGCCTGCCTGAAAATGAAACCTACACAGTAAAGGAATGAAAGGCAAAATTAGCAAGTCTTGACATCTCTGTTAGAAAATCTGAATGGGTTTTCTGCCATTCTGCCAATTTCTAGTGCTTCTAACAGAGTTTCGGGTAATACAGGCTCATCAGGGTGCTTGCTCACTGCTCCTCGAATTGAGGTGTGCCACAAAGCAGAGCCTGACCCAAGTCCTCACGTGAGAGATTGCTCTGGGAAGTGACAGGGGATGGTGATGGGGAAGACTCATACTGAGTGTGCTATTCAGCTGGTCACCGCAGTGGGCAACTTGGGCTTGATCCTAGGGACCCTCAAAGGAGGCATGTAGACAGACTGTGCCTAGAACCGCTCCCTCCTTCTGTTTCTCAAGTGGGTGCTGACTCATTATCTCGCACCCCACTGATCAAGGGTTGCTTCCTGCAGGGTGTGGTTGTGCGTGTGACTGCTACACACAGGGGTTAGACCCTGAGGCAGAAATGAAGAGACTCGTGGTATTACTGGCTGGGATGTTTCCACGTGACAGCTGTGTAAAGATAGTTGCAATAGCAATGGGTAGGCAGAGCTCCTAAGGCAGGGCACAGTTATATTGAAGGTTATAGATCTAAGAGCCACTGAAGGAAGAGGTTACCCTCGGGACATGCAACCACTCTGCCGATCACGCAGGCTTCTTCCTGGTGCTGCTCAATATCCTGCAGAGTCTGCTTCACCAGGTCCTCTGATACCACGAGGGCAGCCCCAATCCCACAGTTAAATGTTCTGGCCATCTCCTCTTCAGAGAGGTGGCCTTCTTGCTGTAACCATGAGAAGATCCTGGGGACCCTCCAGGTCTGGGCATCTAAAAACAGGCAAGAATTGTTCCTTAATCTACTGTTGACCCAAAGTATAAAAGCATGCACATTTACAAAATTATGGAAATTAAAACCAGGACAGCTATTTTATATAAGGAGAAACTACTAACTGGCCTTTCAGAAGATTTCTGGGGATCCATCTGTACTAAGGCATTAAGAACACTTTTGTGTCACACTTGGCCAATATTCACAATTGAGCAAATTTTTGCTCAATTAGTTTTGTGCTGCATTAACTAACTAGATCCTTAGAAATTCCCTGATGAAAGAGATGCTCTAATGGGGCTGAATTCCAGTAAAGGCTGGCATACTGTCCTCTGAGAATGTCTAGTTGGGTCTTAGCGATGACCAAAACACACCCTAAGTTTGATGCAAAACTAGTGGCTTATATACAGACTTAGAGGAAATACAGCTACTACTGTACAAAACTTATGCTATATAGAAAGTTTAAGAGCAATACTCTGCCCCTCTGCATTTATTTTAAAATTTAGGGAACCCCCTGTCAGTCCAGTGATTAGGACGTGCCAGGTTCAATTCCTGTTAAAGGAACTAAGATCATGCAAATTGTGCAGTGGGGCCAAAAAATAAAACAAAAACAACAAACAAGCTAGACTTAGGTCTGTTTAAAAACTTTTTTTTTTTTTTTGGCCCCACTGCATGGCTTGCAGGATCTGAGTTCCTGGACCAGGGACTGAAATGAGGCCACCACAGTGAAGTGCTGACTCATAACCACTGGATCACCAGGGAATTCCCAACCAATAAGTTTCTTGAAACAGCAATCTTCACTTATTGTCTCTGTATCTCTGGTATCATCCCTTGTGCCAATAATCTGGGGGGGTGGAATCCACCCTCTCAAGTTGCTTTTTGACATTGCTAACCAGTGTCATGTTGAAAACCTTGCTTGGAATTGATACGTTCACATGGTTTACTCCCTGATTCAGACTGTTTTAACTTCCCACAGAAATACTGCAATGAACATGTCAAAGACTTAAAACACTGCATTCTCATTCTCTATTCAAATCTACTCTTCTCCTTTCTATGCATGTTCCCACCTATGCACCCACTAAACCAGAAACCTGGGACTTCTTTTTTCATGCTAAGTACACAATGATTCTTCTGTCTCTCTTCACAATGCCTTGGTTTGGGTCCTCTTTATCCCGCACATGGACTATTTAATAACTACCACTTCCCTTTCCCTCCCAGCAAGTTCCTGATTCTATCTTGACAGAGCTTAAGCTTACCAACCCTCTGGAGAATCTGCTTAGAAAATTTCATCTGATATAAGTCAATTACAGGGCTGTATGCCTTATATGTGGGAGAAGGCAATGGCACCCCACTCCAGTACTCTTGCCTGGAAAATCCCATGGGCGAAGGAGCCTGGTAGGCTGCAGTCCATGGGGTCGTGAAGAGTCAGACACGACTGAGCGACTTCCCTTTCACTTTTCACTTTCATGCATTGGAGAAGGAAACGGCAACCCACTCCAGTGTTCCTGCCTGGAGAGTCCCAGGGAGGGGGGAGCCTGGTGGGCTGCCGTCTATGGGGTCACACAGAGTCGGACATGACTGAAGTGACTTAGTAGTAGTATGCCTTATATGTAGGACTTCCCTTATGGCTCAGACGGTAAAGCATCTGCCTACAATGCAGGAAACCTGGGTTCGATCCCTGGGTGGGGAAGATCCCCTGGAGAAGGAAATGGCAACCCACCCTTGCCTGGAAAATCCCATGGACGGAGGAGCGTGGTAGGTTACAGTCCATGCAGTCGCAGAGTCAGACATGACTGAGCAACTTCACTTGGTCTATGCCTTATAAACATGGCCAATGAAGTGAAAAGATATGGTAAAGGGTCAGTCCTATTTTTTCCACAAGAAGTCCAAATGATGAATAATTTCTGGGTATAATCCTATATATATTTAAACTACCCAAAGAGTTTCCTTCCATAATGTATTTTTTCTTCTAATAGTTTTCTGAGCAAAATTTCCTTTTAGTGATCTTACCTAAATTCACCCCCAATTTCTGAGGGAGGACTCTGGGGATGTTTTCCAGTAATCCTCCACCAGTAATATGTGCAACGGCCTTAACACGTCCTGAACGCAGGACAGGTAACAGTGAGCGGCTGTAGATTTTGGTTGGGGTTAGAAGTAAGTCACCTGTATATTGGGAAGATAAGATAAAAACTTAAGTCTATGAAATGAAACCAAAGCATACATAAAAAATAATTCTGAAACAGAGGAGGACTGTGACCCTGCCAGATACACCTGTTCTATAATGTCTAAGCAGCCAAACCACAGCCTAAGTATTAAGAGTACTTAGTATTAAGAGTACTTTAGTACTTAATACTCTTAGTATTAAGAGTACTTTAAGTAACTAGTGACTGGCTGCTCAGACATTTCCAAGTAGGAGAGTTTAAACGTGAGCATGTGTACCTAAGGTCTGGTCACCACAGCCACCAGGTGCTGGAGAAGAGTACTCGAGAGAAGATTTTGCTACAATTTTCCTCACAAGGCTGAATCCGTTGCTGTGAAGACCAGATGAAGCGATTCCAATAACAGCGTCTCCTTCCGTGATTCTTTCCAGTTGAGGAAGTTTCTGATCCCGCTCCATGGCGCCGACGGCAAAACCAGCTAGATCATACTCTCCAGGAGGGTACATGTCAGGCATCTCTGCCGTTTCACCTCCTGGCAGGAAGAGAAAACAAGAACAAAGAAATCACTGAATGTTTATACACCTGTCTAGGAAGTAGTGACTGACACCAGCTACTCTTCAAAAGGACAATTAAATGGAAGCTGTATTCTGCAAACATTCAGTAAAATGTTCTCTAAGGGCCATCTAACAGAACTCTCAACCAAGCATGATTTCAGGGGAAATAGCACTAATTTCCACAAAGGGTGAATATAGCCTCCAAACATCGTTATTTTTACAGAATGAATGCTCAGTCGGACGTAACGCCATTTCTCTAGCAGTTTAGTTTCAGAAATGCTTTCACCTACATTTGATCTTTACAATCACCTCATGTTCCAATAATGGTACAGGCTTAGAAGAGTGATTTAATCAGGTCTGCCTAACTCTAAATGCCCTGGCCTAATAAATACATCAAGTTCACATTACCACCATATCCCATAAAGACAGGGTCTAGGCAGGCAGATTTAAATCAGGAATGGTTCTAAAAGATGGTTGAAAGGCAATTTTGGCTTTTGGGATAGGCCTGTCCACAGAAATGGGGATGTAAAAAAGGTAGTTTTGTTCTCTGGTCAACCTACAAATTTATCTTGTTAAAACCCTCACGTATGTACTCCTGCAATAGTTCTATAAACCTTGGGTACATTTTATCCTTAGTGTCATTTCTGTGGGAAATGAAGGCTTAAATTAAAGAGTCAGAATGCCAGGAACTGACCTGCCTCTGCTGCAGGGCCGTAAGGAGGAAACAAGTCCCTGCCCTGTCTGTCCGGGAGGCCACTGAGAGACATGGGAGTCAAACAGGGGCCAAGGGTCAGGGGGGAAGACAAGCCCTGGCTGATGGTGTTGAAGTGTGAGTCTGACCCTCGAGGGGAGGGTTTGGGGGCACCGAGGTTTAAATTTTCCTTAGCTGGTGCTGTCTGTATTTTGTTTGCCTCATCGTGTGGCACAGTTTGTCTTGCTGGCTATACTAGTCACCAATCAGGCTTATACGCAGGGCTGAAACGCGGTGAGGGTGCGTGATTAAAATGGAAGTGCATACCGAGGAGAGCACATCCAGCCTTTTTACAAGCTTTGGCGATCCCAGTGATAACAGCTTCAGTAGTACGGAGGTCAAGTTTTCCACAGGAAAAGTAATCGAGGAAAAAGAGGGGCTCTGCTCCTTGTGCCAGAATGTCATTTACACACATCGCAACCAAATCCTGACCAATGGTGTCATGCTTACTGCACTGCTGGGCAATCTACCGAAGGGTATAAACATCCGCATTAGACAGTAAGTTCCAAACTGTATCTTGTCAATTATCAGAGAAGGCTAACAAATAATGACTTTTGGCTAGTGCTGTGAACACCTAAAGACAAAAGAACACTAAATTTTGATAAGCTACTTGGTCCAGAATTATTCTCTTTTGTCCCAGATATACTCTCAAAGACACTGCGTTATTAGAAACATGTAGCCATTGTAGCAAAACAATATTTGGTATGGTTCTCTTTAGTGCATATATGTCAAGAGGAGAAAGATATTTGATACACAGTAAATTCATATCTTTCACAAAAGGCCTTTACTCACATAAGTGTCTGATTACCTTCAGTTTCGTCCCAACGCCATCTGTTCCACAAGCCAGAAGAGGATCAGTGAAACCAGCTGCTTTCAAATCAAAAAGACCAGCAAAACCTCCAAGATCAACATCACAGCCTGTTGGAGAGAAAATTTGTTTCTTGCTGCATTTCAACAGCAAAGGACTGATCAAGAAAGCAGATATTGAAGGGGCAGACACATCCTTTTGAGTTTAAGATTAGGGATATGAAATGCTTTCCCTACTATTAGAGGTAAGAAAGCAGAAGACTATGAGTTTGGCTTAAAGAGGACAAGACTTACAGCAACTTGGCATTAGTCTGGAACATTTTCTTCAGTTATCTACGAAGCCCCAAATCAATATACAATGTTTGTCATGGTTGATGAACTAGCAAAGGACAGGATCTGACTTACCTGGTCTGGAGGTGGCCTTCGCTAAAGGTTTAATTTTCTGGACCAGCATATTACCAGCTGCAATGTCTACCCCAGATTCCTTGTAAGTCAGGCCCCTAAAAAGTTCAAAAAATAAACTAAGACATCACCAGGGAAAATTTTAACCTTAAATTATTATTTAAAGCAGAAGATATTCATTAGGCATTTTTCAGATCCCCTAATGTACTTGGCCCCATCCAGAGATTTTAATTTGGCTGGTCTAGGGCAGGTCCTAGGAATTGAAATATGTTTAAACAACCTCCCCAGTTGATAATCACTATTTGGAACTACTTCTCTAACTTGTCTATTTCTTCCAGAAGTATCTGTCAGAAGCAGGTAAATAAAGCAACATTTGGCCACCACCTTTCTCTATTCAATTTTGGTATGGGAAGGAAAGAGTACCAAAACTGAGTCAAAAAAGTGAAAATTATGATGGTAAGAACTCTAGAAAGAAATCCCTTAATAATGAAACTGAGCTCTTACTGCAGTAATAGAGAACTGTATCAGTTTTCTTATAAAGACTATAAGAAATGATTTTAAAAACTCAAAAAAAACAACAACAACAAAAAAACCCCCACACCAAAACCCCACCGAAACCAGGTAATGATATTCAATGCATCATTTCCATCTTTGTAATAGTGCCAACAAGCTAGAGCATTCCATTTAGTGCTCATTTGCTCAGTCCTGTCTGACTCTTTGCAACACCATGGACTGTAGCCCACTAGGCTCCTCTGTCCGTGGAATTCTCCAGGCAAAAACACTAGAGTGGGTTGCCACTTCCTTCTCCAGAGGATCTTCCTGACCCAGGGATTGAAAGTGTCTTCTATGTCTCCTGCACTGTAGGCAGATTTTCTACCCACTGAGCCATCGGGGAAGCCCAGTCATGTTAAATGGCACTGTGACTTTGGTGATCTAGCCTTACAAAAACAACACTGGCCTAGTGGGATTCAGGGATATCGAAAGAAATACCTCTAGTTTTATTAGAAACAAGATGCCAGGGAACAAACAGATTTGAGACTTTTGGCGGCTAACTACAAAAAAGTTGGCAGTCCAGGGTCACACTAGGATAGGAAATGAAGTTCTACTGATTAGAAATTTCAATAGGATCTAATTTCTTTTTTTTAAATGTGGATTATTTTTAAAGTCATTATTGAATTTGTTACAATACTGCTTCTGTTTTTTGGCCACAAGGCATGTGGGGCCTTGGCTTCCTGATCAGGGATCAACCCTGTACACCCTCCTGCACTGGAAGGTGACTTCTCAACTGCTGGACCACCAAGGAAAGCCCAGAATCTACTCATTTTAAAAGTTAAAAAAACAAAATTTTAGCATGTTACTCGCATTTTGTCCTAAAACAAGTATTTCTCATACATGAACTCAATGAACATACTGTGATAAGATCAAGACACCCACATCAGCAGTTAATAGTTTATTGATATTTTACAAAGGAATAGCTATATATGACAATAAGTGAAGTTATAAATACACTTCAGTAATATAAATGCAATGACCAAATGAAGTGGTAAAATTTATAGTATAATCAAAGCTGTAAAGATAACCAATATTTACATCTCAAATTCTTTTGACAAAATCAGGATAACTAAGATATATAACAGTAATACGTAAATATATGATAAATCAAGGAATAAAAATCCCTTCCCCTATTTTTCTTGAATAATTGACAGCTTATTGCATACACCTAAAATGTAGAATGTGAAAAAAACCTTTTAACAGCACATTTCAAATATGAGCTACCACGAAGTTTTTTCCATTTCATTTGAATATAACTAATACTTTTGATTCAAACTAAATGCAAATCAAAACTGGACCAGTTTCAGAGTTCAAAATACAGAATGCCTTAGTTCAGGTTCAGTGGAGTTTTCTACATCACCATCTCTGCCAGTTCTAAAGCTGTGCTATGATCACCTGGGTCACAAGTTTACCTGGGCTGCTGGAGGAAAGCTATGGCTCGAAAGCCGATGTCTTTCCTATAAACAGCTCCCTCAAACTTTATGGCGGCAAGTCCTTTCCTGGCTTCTTCAAGAGCTGAGATGAGATTTTCCCTGATGGCCGTGACAGTAAGGACCCTACCCCCGTTAGTCACCACCTTGCCATCTTTTAGGGCAGTGCCTGCTTGGAACACCTCCAGTCCTAAAGCCTGAGCCTCAGGAAACCCTGTAAGAGAAAGCATATTTGATACACCAATTACAGTAATAATATTATACACTGTGGCTTATTTGAGAGGGTTTTTTAAAAGTAAAATCTTTATTTCATTTAAATGAATCTTCACAAGAATCCTAACAGAAAGGAATTATGTGATATAACAGTAAATCGAACCTTCCTCCTAACAACAGCCTGTTCTGCTCTAGGGTGACAACTGTATTACACTAAAGCTTTTTATCATAGATCTCATGTAAAAATGATTATTTCAATAAAGGGAAAAAAAAAGGCAAGCTCTGAAAAGTTTGGTACTAGAAGTCAGTTATTTTCTCCTGAAAAGTAAAAAACTTAAACATCAATGAATAAATCCTGATCACTTTTTACTTTAGAGGTAAAGAATTTTTTTGCTTTACCACAGCCAACTAGATAAGGTTGCTTTTCCTTTTTAAATATTATTAAACTATATTTTCTAAATTATGCAGTGGGCAATTCATACAAAGATAACCTCTTAATTAAAAAAAATTTTTATATCCTCAGTTTGTCCTTTTCCTTTTCTCTTTAGCACTGTATTTGGTAATGTTAAATTTTTTCTGTATCAATTAAAAAAAAAGTTTTTTAAAAAAATTGAAGTACAGTGGTTTATAATATCTTCTCTTGGTGTTTCTATAAGATAGGGGCATTTAGTCATAGATACCCAAATATTTGGTGGTATCAGTTAAGTTCAGTCGCTCAGTCGTGTCCCGCTCTTTGCGACCCCATGAATCACAGCATGCCAAGCCTCCCTGTCCATCACCGACTCCTGGAGTTTACCCAAACCCATGTCCACCAAGTTGGTGATGTCATCCATCCATCTCATCCTCTGTTGTCCCCTTCTCCTCCTGCCCCCAATCCTTCCCAACATTAGGGTCTTTTCCAATGAGTCAACTCTTTGCACAACTCCAAAGTACTGGAGTTTCAGCTTTAGCATCAGTCCTTCCAATGAACACCCAGGACTGATCTCCTTTAGGATGGACTAGTTGGATCTTGCAGTCCAAGGGACTCTCAAGAGTCTTCTCCAACACCACAGTTCAAAAGCATCAATTCTTAGGGGCTCAGCTTTCTTCACCATCTCACTGTCACATCTATAAGCCTTGACTAGACGGACCTTTGTTGGAAAGTAATGTCTCTGCTTTTAAATATGCTATCTAGGTTGGTCATAACCTTCCCTTCCAAGGAGTAAGCGTCTTTTAATTTCATGGCTGCAATCACCATCTGCTGTGATTTTGGAGCCCAAAAAAATGAAGTCTGACACTGTTTCCACTATTTCTCCATCTATTTGCCATGAAGTGATGGGACCAGATGCCATGATCTTAGTTTTCTGAATGTGGAGCTTTAAGCCAACTTTGTCAGTCTCCTCTTTCAATTTCATCTAGAGGCTCTTTAGTTCCTCTTCACTTTCTGCCATAAGGGTGGTGGTGTCTGCATATGTGAGGTTATTGATAATTTCTCCCAGCAATCTTGATTCCAGCTTGTGCTTCTTCCAGCCCAGCGTTTCTCATGATGTACTCTGCATAGAAGTTAAATAAGCAGGGTGACAATATACAGCCTTGATATACTCCTTTTCCTATTTGGAACCAGTCTGTTGTTCAACGTCCAGTTCTAACTGTTGCTGCCTGACCTGGTGGTATCAGTAGCATCCAATATTGGGGCATCAGAAACTATTACACTTGTCACTAAAACTTTAGGGAAATTTTACCAATACAATGACCTTGATTCTATTCCTTCCCTTTCTTTGTTTTAAAAGGCAATCAGTTCCTAACTGCCCAGTTACCATGTGTGGTATTTATAGGGCAATGGACTTCCTGTCTGGGTAAGACAGTAAATAGGGTGTCTGGAACTTATTTACCATTTTAAAACAGAGTTAACAAACAAACAAAACAAAACACTGAGTTATATATAAATTGGTTACGATCATTTAACTACTGATAGGTGCCTCACCTCCTATAAAGAGAAACAAAAGAGAAGGCTATAGTTCTGAAACTACTTTAATTCTGCCATCAAAGTGACTATGGGTATACTGCAAACTGGGGGAGGGGTTAATCTGTGATCAGAGATCATATCCTGAAATCTGAAATTTATATTTCAAATTTACAACATCCTTGATACAGCATATTAAAAAGCAGAGACATTACTTTGTCAACAAAGGTCCGTCTAGTCAAGGCTATGGTTTTTCCAGTAGTCACATATGGATGTGAGAGTTGGACTATAAAGAAAGCTGAGCACCGAACAATTGATGTTTTTGAACTGTAGTGTTGGAAAAGACTCTTGAGAGTCCCTTGGACTGCAAGGAAATCCAATCAGTCCATCCTAAAGGAAATCAGTCCTGAATATTCATTGGAAGGACTGATGTTGAAGCTGAAACTCCAATACTTTGGCCACCTCATGCAAAGAGCTGACTCATTTGAAAAGACCCTAAGATTGAAGGCAGAAGGGGATGACAGAGGATGAGATGGTTGGATGGCATCACTGACTCAATGGACATGAGTTTGGGTAAACTCTGCAAGTTGGTGGTGGACAGGGAGGCCAGGCGTGCTGCGGTCAAGGGGTTGCAAAGAGTTGGACAACACTGAGCGAATGAACTGACCTGAACCTATGTAGTTTAAACTTATGTTCCTCTGACTCATATATTCCTATTATCTTACTGGCTCTCAGAGGATGGACAAGAAAGGCAGGACTGGGTGATTCTCCGTAAACTTGGCTAGGCCCATGTAAGTCTTCATTGTGCAGAAAGGGAAATGGATAGCAGTTCCTAAATACAGCAATTTTAGGTATCTGGACACCCATATCCAAGCAATAAGCAACAGAGTTATGTTAAGAACCCCTGAAAAGATACTGATGGCCTCACACCCTTACAGGGAGCTTTCCATGGGACAAAGGCCTACTGCGGTACTGTTCACATTGTCTCCCAACCTTGCATTCCCTGATGTTCACCTGTTATCTCTACACCCTTGGTGTAGTCTCCTGGATAACCTTTACTTGCCATGACCACAGTTACGGCAGCACAGTTGTCCAGCCAAACAGGCAGAGAAGTGCAGAGCAAGCCATCTAAGATAGACTGAATCACTTCATAAAGATCACTTTTAAGAAGTGGGAGGATCACCTGGAAAAAACACAATCAGTATGACAACTGAGAGAAATTTCAATTCTCCTGGGACATTTTATTCACTGAAATATCAGAATTTGCATTATATTTCTCAAAGGTAATAATTATTTCAAGGCTGAAAAATCCTAAGATTAAAATAGCACGCATCTTTTTTTACTCACTTGGCACTCTGGATCACCGAAACGGCAATTAAATTCCAGAACTTTGGGGCCGTTCTTGGTCAGCATTATACCAGCATAGAGGACACCTTCATTAAAAAAGAAAAAAAAAATCGTTAATGCAGACATTGTACTGTGACTCGGAGAAGGCAATGGCACCCCACTCCAGTACTCTTGCCTGGAAAATCCCATGGATGGAGGAGCCTGGTAGGCTGCAGTCCATGGGGTCGCTAAGAGTCAGACACGACTGGGCAACTTCACTTTCACTTTTCACTTTCATGCATTGGAGAAGGAAATGGCTAAGAGTCAGACACGACTGGGCAACTTCACTTTCACTTTTCACTTTCATGCACTGGAGAAGGAAATGGCAACCCACTCCAGTGTTCTTGCCTGGAGAATCCCAGGGATGGCGGAGCCTGGTGGGCTGCCATCTATGGGGTCACACAAAGTTGGACACGACTGAAGCGACTTAGTGGCAGCGGCGGCGGCGGGTATTTTGACTATGAAATTTAGAATATAGACTCAAGGTTTTGGAATGACCATAACCAATGTTACAACAATGGTCAATAAAAAAGTCGTTTAAAAAAAGAGAAAATGCTGTAAACTTCCTCCATGAATCATGTCCACAATGACATCCATGTGCTTACCTGTGTATGGCATACCCTCCTCCTGCATGCCATCCACTGTCCTCTGAAGAATATTATTTTTAATTTTTAGCAACAAATCCTTAGAAACCTGGGGAATACAGAGAAATATTTAAATGTAATTGGTATTAAACTAAAAAAGTCCTCACCCACATTGAGGCTCCTTTGTATACTTCCAATATAGTCTGCATACCTCATAAGCCTGTAAGTTGAAAATCTAGAGTTTATAAAATTACAAAAATTAGAGCTAGAGTTAGTTCTTATATTAAAATCATTTTCACCAAATTGTAGTTTTAATACATAGAGTCTAAAGTAAATCATGTTTGTTTTTTAATCTTTTAGTTAAGAAAAATATCGAAAGGGCACCATGTTATCAGCACAATTTTAACTATCATCAGTGAAAGGAAATGAGAGTTTCTAAGTGCTATTTTTTAAAGTGCTATTTATAATATACTCAATGCAGATTTCGGAGAAGGCAATGGCACCCCACTCCCGTACTCTTGCCTGGAAAATCACATGGACGGAGGAGCCTGGTGGGCTGCAATCCATGGGGTCGCTAAGAGTCAGACACGACTGAGCGACTTCACTTTCACTTTTCACTTTCATGTATTGGAGAAGGAAATGGCAACCCACTCCAGTGTTCCTGCCTGGAGAATCCCAGGGACGGGGGAGCCTGGTGGGCTGCCGTCTATAGGGTCGCACAGAGTCGGACACGACTGAACCAACTTAGCAGCAGCAGCAATGCAGATTTTTCATAAAACTGTCCAGGAATTGTGTGGAAACATACTTTATCCATTATAGTAGAAAGAGAAGAAGAAATGATAGTCTGACTTGCTTCTTGATGTAACACACCCACTCTTACTAAGCACTTATTGTTGGGCCCTGGATATCCAAAAGATGCATAATTAATTCCAGATTATAACTGGCTCAAGGGGTAAAAACAGGGTGTAGAAAGGAGGGGCTGGAAGGATCTGTTTAATCCACAAAGTTAGTTTCACAAAGGCTTTTAGAAAAGTTTAGTCCCAAAGTGAGGCCATAAAAGATATTTTTCATTTATCAGGAAAACCAATTTGCTGATTCGTAATGTCATTTACAGGAAAAAAACAAAAACAAACTTGAAAAAGTAAAAATGTCAAAAAGTTCTTTGCAAAGACCAAATGATGGCTACCTGAGGGGCTGGACAATAGGCTCCCATTCCTCCCGTGTTGGGGCCCTCATCGCCCTCCAGCAATCGCTTATGGTCCTGTGCTGGGGGCATGGGGGCCACAGTCCGTCCATCAGTGAAGCACAGACACTGCAGAAAAAACAAACAGTCCACTTAACCTTCCATGCCAAAAAGTTAAAAAAAAAAAAATTTCATAAGCAGAACTATACATACCTTAACTCCAGTTAGATTATTTTTTTTTTAAGTAAAATGATTTAAAACATAAATAACTTTCCTAGATCAAGTATCAAAAGATTTTGTATATTCAATTCGGAAGGATCTATAATTTTTGAGCTAGGTTGGTCAAGGGGCAGGTCAAGCTACTCCCTAAAGTAAAATAGTTCAACCTTCCCCCTCTTTAGATAATGTGTGATATAAGTCCAGTTCCCCTACTGATACACTAGGGGTGATTAAAAGAAGATAAATTACTTTTTCATTTGTATCCAAAATACTAAACACATACAAATTCCTTTGTATTGCTCAGTTTATGCTCTTGGTTGAAGCAACCAGAACAAATCAAGCCTTTTTTGGGGATCATAGATCAGGTAACACAGCGTATACTCTATACAAGTTCAAAAGATGGATATACATACAGACACCTCTTCTCCTTCAAGAAGTTCTTCAATGACAACTGTTTCTCCTGCTTCTCCGAAAGCTTTACCCTTATTGGAGATAAAATACAAAGAGAAACTATAAGCTTTCATTACTTATTTAATCAGCTGCTTCATTTTGCACCATTTGTATAATGAACCAATGCACTAGTTTATAATTTCTCTTTCCCTTTCTGAAAGCCGCATAGGAACATATGAATGTCTCCTATTTTTAAAGTGGCAGTGATGTAGAGTTAGCACTGGTACAGAAGAAATGAATACATCATTAGAACCCTCCTGGGTAGCCTCCTTTCCAGGTTCAGTAAGGCAACAGAAAAACAGATGTTTTCATCATCACTTCTTCACTCTTATTTCCGATTACAATTATATTTGGTTATAGTAATTATACCGTAGTGTCTGTGAAAGCAGATTTCCAAAAGATGGAGAGACCCAAAACAACCAAGATGGATCATAAAAGCAAAACATTAGGGGCTTCCCTGGTGGTCCAGTGATTGGGAATCCACTTGCCAGTATGGGGGTCCCGAGTTCAATACCTGGTCTCGGAGAGTTCTGCATGATGCAGAGTAGCTAAGTCCCCCGTGCATAACTACTGAGCCTGTGTGCTGCAACTGCTGAAGCCCATGTGCCTGGAGTCTGCACTCCGCAGCAGGAGAGGCCACCGCAGTGAGAGGCCGGGGCACCACTGTGAGGAGTGGCCACCTGTCAGCCTGCCGTCAAAGCCTGTGCATGGCAGTGAGACCCAGCACAGCCAAAAATACTTTTTTTTCATTAAAAAAAAGCAAAATATATTAAAATAAAAAGCAATATATATTAACATTGTTTCACTTTTCTTAGACTTGAGACTCCAAGAACAGATACTTGTTTTTACAGAGATGGATTATAATACATAGTATTATAAACAGTAACTACTACCCATTTCCCTCATCTTGAGGATAAGAATTTGTAAGTATTTGAAAAATTGGGAGTAGTTATCCAGTGTGACTAGAAAATTATGAAAGTTTTTCAAAAGGATCAACTTACCTGCATAATCTCTCTGACAGCTTCACAGGCCTCCTCTTTGCTCCTGGCAACAATTACCCCTTTCCCAGCTGCAAGACCACTGGCCTTCACAACCAAAGCAGGGAAGTCTGCACTGTGAAGACAGAGGAAGTTTCAGTATTCAGTAAATCCTTACGATTCAAAAGTTTAAAATACTTTCAGATTTTGTGATGATATGCTATAGCAACAACTAAAAAGCAGAAAGAAACTAAAAACAACTAAAAAAACAGCTAACACCATTCTGATGCACCTCTTATCAGGATTCTTTTCTTCTGTATTCCTCTGTAGTTGCCTGTGATCAGACGTTACATACGATTTTGCTTTTCTCACCTACCCTGAGAGCACACCAACAAATCTTTGGGAGAAGAAATAGCAGCAGTATAGCATGGATAAGGAAAGATCTTTAAGATACAAAGTAGTGAATCATGGACCAATATACGCACGGATACATAACTGCTCCAAGTACGCGTAAGAAACTGTTGTTGGTAGTTTTTTCTGTTGAGTAGACCTGGAGATCCAGGAGACTTACAGAAAGTAACTACATTGTTACGTCCAAGGAATCTGGCTACTAGAAAACGATAAACTTCAATGTAGAATAAAGAATAAATAAGAATAACTAAAACGAAAACTATGGATAGGAGGTTCGTGACATTGTACAGGAGGCAGGGATCAAGACCATCCCCAAGAAAAAGAAATGCAAAAAGGCAAAATGGTTGTCTGAGGAGGCCTGAAAAGAGAAGCGAAAGGCAAAAGAGAAAAGGAAAGATATACCCACTTGAATGCAGAGTTCCAAAGAACAGCAAGGAGACATAAGCCTTCCTCACTGATCAATGCAAAGAAATAGAGGAAAACAATAGAATGGGAAAGACTAGAGATCTCTTCAAGAAAATTACAGATACTAAGGGAACATTTCATGTAAAGGTGGGCACAATAAAGGACAGAAATGGTATGGACCTAACAGAAGCAGAAGATATTAAGAAGAGGTGGCAAGAATACGCAAAAGAACTACACAAAAAAGATCTTCACGACCCAGATAATCACGATGGTGTCATCACTCACCTAGAGCCAGACATCCTGGAATGCAAAGTCAAGTGGGTCTTAGGAAGCATCATTATGAATAAAACTAGTAGAGGTGATGGAATTCCAGTTAAGCTATTCCAAATCTTGAAAGATGATGCTGTCAAAGTTCTGGACTCAATATGCCAGCAAATTTGGAACTCTGCAGTGGCCAAAGAACTCGAAAAGATCAGTTTCCATCCAAATCCCAAAGAAAGGCAATGCCAAAGAATGTGCAAACTACCACACAATTGCACTCATCTCACACGCTAGCAAAGTAATGCTCAAAATTCTCCAAGCCAGGCTTCAACAGTAGGTGAACTGTGAACTTCTAGATGTTCAAGCTGGATTTAGAAAAGGCAGAGGAACCAGAGATCAAATTGCCAACATTTGCTGGATCACTGAAAAAGCCAGAGAGTTCCAGAAAAACGTTTGCTTTATTGACTATGCCAAAGCCTTTGAGTGTGCAGATCACAACAAACTGTGGAAAATTCTGAAAGAGATGGGAATACCAGACCACCCGACCTGCCTCTTGAGAAACTTCTGTGCAGGTCAGGAAGCAACAATTATAAAGTGGATATGGAACAACAGACTGGTTCCAAATCGGGAAAAGAGTACAACAAGGCTGTATATTGTTGCCCTGCTTATTTAACTTATATGCAGAGTAAATCATGAGAAACACTGGGCTGGATGAAGCACAAGCTGGAATCAAGATTGCTGGAAGAAATATCAATAACCTCAGACAAGGAGATGATACCATCCTTATGGCAGAAAGCAAAGAAGAACTAAAAAGCCTCTTAATGAAAAGTGAAAGAGGAGAGTGAAAAAGTTGGCTTAAAACTCAGCATTCAGAAAAAGATCATGGCATTTGGTCCCATCACTTCATGGCAAATAGATGGGAAACACCATAAACAGGGACAGACTTTATTTTCTTGGGCTCCAAAATCACTGCAAATAGTGACCACAGCCATGAAATTAAAAGACGCTGGCTCCTTGGAAGAAAAGTTATGATCAACCTAGACAGCATATTAAAAAGCAGAGATGTTACTTTGCCAACAAAGGTCCATCTAGTCAAGGCTATGGTTTTTCCAGTGGTCATGGATATGAGAGTTGGACTGCAAAGAAAGCTGAGTGCCAAAGAATTGATGCTTTTGAGCTGTAGTGTTGGAGAAGACTCTTGAGAGTCCCTTGGACTGCAAGGAAATCCAGCTAGTCAATCCTAAAGGAAATCAGTCCTGAATGTTCACTGGAAGAACTGATGTTGAAGCTGAAACTCCAATACTTGGGGCACCTGATGCAAAGAACTGACTCATTTGAAAAGACTCTGATGCTGGGAAAATGAAGGCAGGAGGAGAAGGGGTTGACAGGGGATGAGATGGTTGGATGGCATCACCAACTCAACGAACATGAGTATGAATAAACTCTGGGAGTTGGTGATGGACAGGGAGGCCTGCCGTGCTGCAGTTCACGGGGTTGCAAAGAGTTGGACATGACTGAGCAACTGAACTGAACACAAAAACATACCAAGTAGCTAGATGTGTCAACAAAAAAAAGGCAAAGGCATGTATCTTCGAACATTCACTTATTGCTCATTATTTTCCATAGAATAAAGAACAGGATGTTTAATTTCAAGATTTAGGATTGAACAGTGGTGGCAGAAGGCCAAGTGATGATTCTTCTCTCTAGCTATGAAAAAAAAATCCATACCCTTTATGTTGTAAGATGCTGCTGCTGCTGCTAAGTCGCTTCAGTTGTGTCCAACTCTGTGTGACCCAATAGATGGCAGCCCACCAGGCTCCCCCGTCCCTGGGATTCTCCAGGCAAGAACACTGGTGTGGGTTGCCATTTCCTTCTCCAATGCAGGAAAGTGAAAAGTGAAAGTGAAGTCGCTCAGTCGTGTCCGACTCCTAGCGACTCCACGGATTGCAGCCTACCAGGCTCCTCCGTCCATGGGATTTTCCAGGCAAGAGTACTGGAGTGGGGTGCCATTGCCTTCTCCAACGTTGTAAGATGCCACTATGTCAATTTGGCTAACAGTGCATGACTACAGAACCAAATGTATCCTTTCCCCCTATAAACTATTCAGCAGAATTGTTAAAAAGCTTATCCTTCTGCAAGGCCACAAGAGTGAATCTCATTTTATTTTGATGTTGGAAAAAGGCAATCTATATTCTATGAGTTTTCCCCTAGAATTACCTTACTATAAACTTGTAACAGTGACTCATACATTCCAATATCATAATAAGATAACAAGATAACTGCCCTTCACAGGCTGTCTTCTATCTACCTCATAATGAAGTCACAGGCTTCTTTAGGTTTAGTGAAAGCTCTCCATCTTGCAGTTGAGATTCCATGTCGGTCCATAAACTCTTTGGCAAATCTCTTGCTGGACTCTAACTGAGCTGCTTGTGCTGTGGGGCCAAAGCACCGAACTCCCACAGAGTTCAGGTTCCCAACAATTCCTAGTGATGAAAATAAGCAGCCTTAGTCAGGTCTGTGCAGGGCCTTTTCATTCTGAAGCATTAGGATTAGACTAAATCTACACTGAGATAAGGCAGATGGCAGAGAATAGGAAACATGAACATTTTTCTTGCTTTCTACAGGATATAACAAAATGCTATTTACACATGAGTCAACTACAACAAAAATTTATGTGATATTCAAATATATGGATAGAGCAGAATAAAAAGAAAATATTTCTCATGGCTACAAATTTGATCTCTCATTCAAATTTAATCATATTATTATTTATATTATCCAGAGTAGTAATTCTTCGGAGGAAAAAAATCCTAGAATCCATAAATTTCAAGAGAGTGAAAACTTTTCCCAAGGTAATGTTGTATTAGGAAACCTCATCTGTAAAATGTATGAGATTAGATGATCTCCAAGCTCCTGTTGGCACAGTATAAATCGTAACAATAAACAGAAATGAACTTTACCAGCAGCTAGAGGTGCCTCTGGTCCAACAACTACGAATTCAATTTTCTCATCTTTGCAGAACTGCGCAAGGGCAGTATGATCACTGACTGAGATGTCTGTGAAAAGAGAAAAGAAACAAACCCATCTTGTTTATATAAACATACTTTGTTTAAGATATAATAAGTAAGTGTCTTGCTGAAGTTTAAGTACTATACTCTGGTATGCCAATCAATTGATGAATTTCTTTTAGTGTTGCAGGAGAGTTTCACCATGAGAAATTCAGAGCAGAGTACGTTAGGCTAACCAACAAAGCTGAATTCTCTGTTATCACTACAGTGACAGAGAATTGAGGAAGTTTCCCAAGAGCTGTACTCTCCTGACTGTAGCGTTCATATCACTAGTGTTGATTATAAACAAAACAGTGTATCAGAGAATATACTCAGAAACTGGCCTTTTAAATGTCTTTCATTCAAGATTTACTAAAAATTACTATGTGCTAGATAACTGGCCTAGTCACTGAGTTAAGACATACACACAAATAGGGTCCCTACACTTAGGATGCTTTTATTTCACTATGGGAATACTGGGTTATGACTATCCAAGCAAACTAATAAAGTTAGGCAAATCTGATGTGAAGTAAATTGGGAGGCTATTTCTAACTCAGCCAGGCAGGGGCTCTTTGTGCAAAGATGTTTAAGCTAAGAATAGAACGGTGATTTTATGACCTTCCTCACTTTCCCAACCTACCAATGAGGTAAATCTTCTTTCTCGACGAAGTTCTAAGTAGTACTGGGATCAACCACATACTGAGCATGAGCTGGTTTTATAGGCACTCTTCCACTTCACTGTATCTGGGCCACCATTCCTAATCTGGTTGAAGTCTCAAATTACTCTGCACAATTTTTCATTCCCCAAAATACATAGCCAAACACCTTGAATCTGTATTAGGTACTGCTTTGTGACTTTCTTATTAGACATGTTTTAAAGGTTTAAACTAATTTAAGGTAAGGAAGTGCTATACTCTGAACAACAGGATACCTTAAATTTATAACATATGGCAACTATTCAAATTACCACATACATTTTTGGGTTAAGCATTCAAATCTGAACAGCAATTGACTATTACAAAGAACAGATGTGGTTGACAGTTTATCATTTACAATTTTTCACTTTTACTTAAAAAAAGTCATTACCAGTATTTGAAATCTTCTCAGAGCAGGCAGTGCCTGCATTTCCTGGGGTAACCAACACTTGTTTGACATGAGTAGACTGTGCAAGTTTCCAGGCCAGCGTGTGTTCTCGTCCTCCATTGCCAATGACAAGTACTCGGGCTGCCATTGCGCTATCTGCAAAGCAGGAATTCAGCAGGAAGATGAAAGCTGCAGAAAGAAAACCACAGTTGACCGTTTTAAACTGGGATTCATAATTTAAGAAATATGACTGTACTCTTAAGGATTAGCGTGGTACTTTAGAAATAAGGCAGACTGGCCTAGAGAGCTTGATTTAAAAAAAAACAAAAACTACCAACAATCACCCTTTCTAGAGCTTCACTTTTAGAAGATTTAATAACCATCAAACCTCAGTTAAAAATGAGTCTTAATGTTGTTCCAGTGGTTAAGAATCCATCTTCCAATGCAGGCGACATGGGTTTGATCCCTGGCCAGGGAACTAAGACACCACATGCCGTGTAGCTGGCGTGCACAATATACTACTGTGCTGCAGCTGAGTGCCACAGCTAGAGAGAAGCCTGTGCACCACAAAGAAGACCCAATGCAGCCAAATAAATAAATAAATTCTGATGGCCATATAGTCTCTGTTGCAATTACTGAACTTTGCCATTGTAGCACAAAGAGCAGCCTTGGACAAGAGACAAATGTGGCCTGGCTATGCTCAGCAAAAACTTATACAAAACAGGCATGGGCTGTAGTCATAGTTTGCCTATTTCTGCTCTAAGCAACAAGAAGCTGTAAGAGGTTTATAAAGAATTAAGTGTGGCTAGGTTTCAATAAAACTTTATTTATGGACATAGCAATTTGAATTTTGCATAACTGTCATAGAAATATCATTTCCCCCCCCCCCGCCACCATTTAACAACATAAAAATTATTCTTATTTAGTGAGCTGTACAAAAACAGGTAGTAGGAAGGATTGGTACCAAGAGCTATAGTCTGCTGATCCCCATTTAAGAAGCTGGTGCAGGGCTTCCCTGGTGGTGTAGCGGTGAAGACTCTACCTGCCAATGCAGGAGACACAGGTTGGATCCCTAGTGTGGGAAGATCCCACATGCCTTGGAGCATTGGTTGCATGTGTGTCACAACTACTGAGCTAGCATCCTAGAGCCTGGGAGCACTTCTGGGCCCCCTCACCCTAGAGCCCCTGCTCCAAAACAGGGGAAGCCACCATGATGAAAGGCCCATGCACTACAACAAAGAGTAGACCCTGCTCTCTGCAACTAGAGAAAGCAAAAGCAAAAAAGATCCAGTGCAGCCAAAAATACAAATAAGTAAATAAATCTTTTTTTTTAAGTGCAATATGCTGGCAAAGGGACTTCCCTGGTGGTCCAGTGGTTAAAAATCTGCCTTCCAATGCAGGGGATGTGCGTTCCATTCCTGGTTGGGGAACGGAAGATCCCACGTGCCAAAAGGCAGCTAAGCCCATGGGATGCAGCAGCCCCCTCCTCCCAAAGGAAATTGGTGGAGAAGGCAAAAATCAAATTTAAACACCTCTCACTTAGTTCTGGCATCTGATGCTGAGCAGGATGGGTAACTATCTCTCCGCTCAAGTTAGCATGTGACCTTGGTTAAGCTCTTACTGTCTGCAATTCAATTTCTATGCATCTTACAAGGTGGAATTAAGAATGTGCCTTATGAGGCATAGTAAGAATTGAAATGCCATTTATTTTTAAGTAATTATTACAAGTGCATACACTCAGTAGTAAAAGAATGCTAACATGCTACATTTGATTACTTTTGTCTAAACTGATGCTTCAGGGATAGAAATTCTAGAAAGCCAAAAGAGTGAATAATCTGTCATATTTGTCATATTCATTTACTAATTTTCAGAAGACATCTAATTAGAATGCAACCTGGTAACAGGAAAAACTGAAATCAGTTACTTATGAAATACTAGGAATACATATTTAAAGAAAAATCTAAATTGATAATATAAAAACACTTCTTGAGCACTTCTTGCCAGATGCTACTCTAAAAGCTTTTAATTTTAAAATTCTATGAGGCAGATAGGATTACTATCCACTTTTCTGATAAACATATCTGAGGTTCAGTTAGGTTAAGTAACTTGCTGCAGGTCACACAGATCAGAGGGTGAGATTCCAACAGAAGCAATTTTGCTTCAGATACAATTGAAAATATGAAGAAGAAAAAAATTTACTAAGTTATCTCAGAAAGGAAAATGGTTAATGGAAAACATAGAGTTGCCATGTGTATTGAAATATTTGAAATAAATATACCTTTAAATCTAGAGAAGACATTAGTGTGAATTACAGGGGCAGTGAGAGGATTATCGCCATAGATCTCTGAAATAGTTTTAGGACTCAAGACTGAGGGAATGTACATCCAGGAGAGGCTAGGAGCCCTTCAGTCAGAAGACCTGGGATTGGGTTAAGACTTACTAGCTGGGAAACCTGGAGGGACTTAACCTTCTTGGGCCTCAGTCGTCTAAATGGATAACATAACAGAGAAAAGCCATTTCAAAAGACTTGGTGAATAACACAACATAGAAACCAACTGCAAAATGGGATTAAGTAACTTGCTAGAGACAAAGGACGGAATTAACAAGAAAATATGCAATTCTGGTGCATGACATAAAAAAAAGCATAAAGGTACAAAAAGGGCCCTGACACCTAAAGCAGAGAAAATGACAGACCCGTTGTAAACCTCAGTTAAAACTGAAAAAGCACATGCCCAACCTTCACCCATGGTATGTGGAAACGAGATGACAATTCCTACAGCCAAACCGGTTCAGATAGTTTCATCTCATGCCTGAGAGTAAATCCGCCAAACCAAACCGTAAAGCAACTTTACTGAGAGGCATAGGAAACTCACCCGGCGATCCAGGGGGGACCTTGGGGATGGCGCGTAGACCTTCGCCGAGCGCTCTGGATCGGAACGCACGCCACGCGCGCCGGAAGTTGGGCGCGCGGAACCCGGCGTGCACACCCCTCCCATCCCGCCCTCGACTGGCTCGCCTCCCCATTGGCTGGCGCGGCCCGTGGTCCCCACCCCGTGGTAATCAAGAACGATTCCCTCTCGCTCTCGGGCGCGGCCTGAACCTCCCCTCCCGAGCAAATCTCTTAAGCCTTACTCGTTTACAGTGTTTAATTTTGTGGTACCAGGTGCCACGTAAAATCTATTCTCCCCCTCCAGAACCTCCTGAGCTCTGAGGGTGGGGAGCGCCAAAATGCTAAACCCATGTTCAGCTGCTTGTGTGTTGCTTAGGAATCAGAACTGACCGGCTACTGTGCAAAAGTCTCGTGACGCGCCTGGCTCCTGACGAGATTACAATGCACCAGGGTTTGAGCTCAGCTGGCTCGTGACCTCTGACCCAATGCTAAAATGGGGGAAAAAAAAAAGCTGATTATAGGATGCCATGGGAGAGAGATGGGGGGATGAAAACGTTATTCTTTGTACGGTGGGCAGGCGCTGATAATATGCTTTCCCGGAGGGATCTCCCCTGCCAAAACGCGGGAGACATGTTGGAGCACCCTGTTGCCCTTCCCGCTCCCTTTCCTCACGGAATTTAATCTCGGGTAGTTAGTGACTAAAATAAGCCTCTTAAACGCCCCCTCCCCCACGAACGCTGGTGAAGACTGACAACTGAAGCTGACACAGCCACCTCGAGAGAGACTTCTCCTGTAATGGCGCCTGCGTCAGTCACTAACATGGCGGACACAGTCGTGCGCGGCGCAAACGTCAGCAGCTCTACCCTAGACGCTAAGAAACAGCGAAGGAGAGCGGGGCCGTGCTCACTGATAGGTTCGGAGGCGGAGCGTGCCGGTCTGGGCTCTCCCACAGGAGCCAATCAGGACGGCGAGAGACGGAATTGGCCGCTGCGCCTCCTCCCGAGGCATGCTGGGAGCCTGGAGGACTAGTGAGGAGGAGTTGAGAGAACGGAGCGGACGCCATGGCGACCAACATCGAGCAGATTTTTAGGTCTTTCGTGGTCAGTAAATTCCGGGAAATTCAACAGGAACTATCAAGGTAAGCGCTCCTCAGACTCTTCTGCTCCCAAAGGACCGCTGGGACCCCACGGGGCCCTCCATGGAACCTTTCTTCGGAGACGCTGTCGTTGCTCGTCTCAGGCCCGGCTACAGCCCCGCCTGGGCCTGGGATCCATTTTCCGGCCCCCCCACCCCCATCCGCTCCCTCCCTTCCCGGCGAGGAACTTCGCCCTTTCCGAGGTAATCCCGGGCTCTCTCTTCTAGAACCGACTTAAGATGCTCAGCCTTCTGTCCTGTTTGGGCATCCCCTACAGTCTAGCTACTGTAGGCCTGCTTGTCCACCAGGGATGGGCCTAGTTCCTTCCTCAGCTCTGCCGCCGCGCTTCCCCTCCCCCTCTCCGCCTCCGCGGATTTCGCCGGCCGGTGTCTTTGACCGGAAAGGGGTCTAACGGCCGTTTCTTGAATAATCTTAAATACGCTTTATTATTGCAAGCTTCGGACCATTTGGGGGTCGGGATCCTTTGAGAAGATGATTTGGGTCCTAATGTCCTGTGGCTTCCACCAGGTAGCATTTTAAATAGTCTGGTAGATTAGAAATTTAAATTAAAGCAGTTCGAGTTAACGTTAGCTATTTTGACAGAATATTCGAGGCGAAGATGGAAGGAAACTTTGAATTACTAGTAATTACTAAATTTAGCAAGTGGAAAGTGGAGTTCGTGTACTGGTCTAAATATTCTTGCTCCCTCTGCCCCAATTGACATATTTGACCAACATGCTGTTTTTGTCATCGCTACTAGTTTACCCTTGGTTCCACACAATTTGAATGGGAAGAGACTTGCAAAGAAATAGTTGCTTACTCAGGAAGGAAAATCGCGTGGGTCATGTTATTTAGTGGTTGTCTTTTTGTATTTTTATTTTGTGTAACGTAAACATTTTTTCCCAGTTAAATGCATTGTTAGTTGTGTTTTAAAAGTTGAGAGCTAGAATCAGGCGTGAGGTGAATTTGAAAATTAGCCGGAAACTCAGTTGTAAACTTAACGCTCCAATTAACGTGAGGTTGTGGGGCAGTGATAGAGATTTGCTGGAATTCTTTGCGAATACCTTGTTTTTTAAGTGGGAAATATATCTGTTCATTGATTTAGTTGCTTTTTGAAATTTTGTTATTTTTAGGATGGTGAGAAACGACCTGAGCTAAGGGAATAGAATTTTCCTGGAAACTTTTTAATAGTTGTATGCAATAAGTAGTTGTGTTTGGTAATTGTAATGTCTTGTTTCTGTACTTTTCAAAAATTAGGTTTTGTATTAGAAGTTTTATTGTCGTAGAAAGTTTAGAAAAAATAGAGAAACGAATTTTAAAACACATGGTTATTGATTTTTATGTTCTTTAACTTTTTTTTCTTGTCCATACAGATGCACGTGTTTTGTGAAATGTGGTCATCTTGTTTTGTGTTTGTTTTTTTTTTTCACCTGTATATTGTGAACTTTTATCATGGTTTCAGTAGGCTTTGGAACATTTTTCCGGGCTCCACAGAATTCTGTTTATTGTAGGATTGTATTGATATTTAGGTGCCTTGAAATTTCCACCCTTTTTCAGTAGTTGAATGAACATCCGGATAGCTTTAAGATGATTACTTTCTTATAGACTGCCTGGTTTTGTTTTGTTTTTTATACCTACTTTTCTGATTTTTAAATCCGTAGATTTTTAAGTAAGATAAGCACAGGGTAAGTGCTTAGGAAAAATGTAAAGAAAGTCCAGGAAGAAAGTCTAAAAAGAAAATTAGATAAAGCAGTTTATTACTAGAGGAGTAAAAAGCTTCTTTTCAAGTAACTTTATACAGTATCAGTGTCAAGATTATTTGCTATTTTAGTGAGCTGTAGTTTTTCTGTGTGTGTCATTTATTTTTTTATGTATATTGGTTTGAGTGAAGTTTTTAATATATAGATGGTTAGGAGTAAGAGCTCTGGTTTTGAATGCCAGCTTTACTGCTTAATAGATGTGTAACCTTCAGCTAGGTTTTTTTGTTGTTTTGTTTTCTTTGGGCCTCATTTTCCTCATTGAAAAATCAGAACAGTAGTGCTGATTTCAGAGTTTGTGGGGATAAATGAGTTTAGAAATGTAGAACCATGTGACCCTAATTAATAATTAATAAATGTTAATTAATATTTATTGTATGATTCATTGTATTATAAAACCAAATATTCTTTAATATCATGAAAAGCTACTGAATTTTTTTGTTAGTTAAAGCTTAAGTTACAGTAAGTCACACATGCTGTTGTGAAAATAGTTTTCTAAACAATTTTGTAAATTTGTACAAAATAATACAAGTGGCAAATGATAAAAATAAATGATATATTAAAATGTATCTTCTGTCAAGATTCTTCTGTTCCTATGAATTGAAAATATGTTAAGTGATTCATTCATTTACTCTTATTATAAATGAGTTGGTTTACATGATTTTTGGTAACTGGGTGAAAACTATATAAATGTATTTTTTCTTTTCAATATTATGGCATTTCAGTAACTGAAGAGTCTCAACCTGATCTGAAGCTACCAGTTATACTTTTGACTAAATGTCTGTGGCTAAATTTTTGTTACTTCATATTGCTGATGGTGATTGTGATCCATCCAGAGGTGTAGCTTTATTGTCACTATAGCGTTTACCATAATGTTAGGTAATGTGTTTTTCTTCTTTGGTTTTGTTATTGTGATCTTAGTAATTTTTTTCCCCTGAGAGAAATATGCTGGTTGGGGAGTATTTAGTTTTTTGTTTTTTTTTTTAAAGAGCTTGGAAACCTGTTTTAAAGATTTTTTTTAACTTTAACACTTCTGAAAACTTTAAGAAATTGTATGAAAATAAAAATGTGCCAACTGTTAAGTAGTGTTAAGGAAGCACTGTTGATGGGGAAAAGGGGAATATCATCCAAAATTAAATACAAAATGGTGAAATATATGAATAATATGGGGTTTTTAAAAATAAATTGTTACAAATATTTATATGTCATGATAGAATTATTAACGAATTTTGATAACTTTTCTTGTCAAGTGGAAGGAGTGAAGGACAGCTCAATGGTGAAACAAACACACCTATTGAAGGAAACCAGGCAGGTGATGCAGCTGCCTCTGCCAGGAACCTACCAAATGAAGACATAGTTCAGAAGATAGAGGAAGTACTTTCTGGGGTCTTAGATACAGAATTACGATATAAGCCAGGTAAGTTGAAGATAATTATCTGCCTTGAAAGCTAAATTTTTAAAAATAGTTAATAGTTAAATTACAGTATTTCTGATTGCACGGTATTTAAGATGTTCGTTAGATCTAAAGTGTCAGTAAGTTGAATTTTTAATTTAACTGATTTACTGAAGACTTGTTTTTGTTTATGTCCATTTTTTGAAAATACAATTGCAGTTGTTTGCTTTACTGGTGGAATGTAACTGTATTAGATTTGTAGTGCCTCAGTGCCAGGATTTTGAATATGGATTTTCATTGAAAAATTGTGTAAGTGTCAAGTTTTGGAAGGTACAGGAGTCTGGACCAAATTGTAATGATTTTAAAACCCTGGAAAGTTTAATTTAAAACTCAAGGTTAGAGATTACTTTGTTTTTGCATCTACTTTTAAAGGTATAATAAATGGGGAGGAAGCATTGCTGGATATTGAGCATGTGGGGAACTGATTAAATAATTGGTGCTTAGACATGTCTTATCATCAACCATCTTTTAGTTTTGGAAATGGAGACATTTTATGGATTTTTTTTTTTTTTAATACGGAGTATGGCTTAAAAAAAATAGTATAGACTGGCTATGCTTAGATTCATGACTTGAGCAACTTTTGTTGAAGTATAATGGAGATTTGGTACATAATATAAACAATTAGTAGAAAATGATTAGTTTTGTTTTGAAACAGATCTTGTCTTGTGTTAATTCACTTTTTCCATAATCTTGATGACCTGGATTTCTGATCTTTTTCTGAGATCACTAAGGTTTATCAGATTTTATACTGGCATTAGAATAAATCTCATCTAGTAATAAAGTGTACACCGTATTTTGGTTTAGATATGCAGAAATGTTCTTAACCTCTTAAGGGTTGTAAGTTAACTTCTTAGTAACTTTAGAAGAGAAGGGAAGAGGTGTTACTTTTCTTAGAATACAGCATGAGTGATTTAGGTTCCATGTTTTGTGTTTGTTGCTCAGACCTTTGCCATCTTTATAAAAGCATTCCCTAGCACTGAGCAACTTCACTTTCACTTTTCACTTTCATGCATTGGAGAAGGAAATGGCAACCCACTCCAGTGTTCTTGCCTGGAGAATCCCAGGGACGGGGGAGCCTGGTGGGCTGCTGTCTGTGGGGTCGCACAGAGTCGGACACGACTGAAGCGATTTAGCAGCAGCAGCAGCAGCATTTGCTGAGAGTTTACTTGATGCCACGCGTTATTCAGTGTTCTTTGCATGTTTTAACTCAGTTTGTCCTCTGCCTCTGAAAGACAGTGTCAGCAATTGAGTGGTGCATTGATTCAGTATGCAAAAGCAGACAGTCTGTTCTAAAGCCAGTGCCACATTGCTTCTTGAATGAGTAAATAGGAGTTATGAAATAGTCACAAAAATTATTCAGTATATGTATTTTTAGGAATTCTGATAGTTAATAATATGAAAGATGTTTATATGTAAGTGTAGTTTAAAAGTTGTATATTGAGAGCTGGAGAAAATAATTGTTTTAGATGAACTTAGGAAAAATACATATTAATGTAATTCTAAGAACTTTTATAATAAATTAAGAACTTATTTTTAACCCTGGCTTTAGTTGTAGAAGTGTTGCAAAGGTGCCAGTCTTCATATAGCTGGTTTATGGAAAATTATTTAACAGGAAATGTCTTATGGTATCTTTAACATGGAATGTAAGGTATTGTTTATATGATTTATCTAAATCTATCTTGGGGAATATTTGACATAATTAATTTTCTTTAATTTTAGACTTGAAGGAGGCATCCAGAAAAAGTAGATGTGTGTCTGTCCAAACAGATCCTACTGATGAAATTCCTACCAAAAAGTCGAAGAAGCATAAAAAGCACAAAAATAAAAAGAAGAAAAAGAAGAAAGAAAAGGAGAAAAAGTATAAAAGACAGTCAGAAGAATCCGAGTCAAAGCCGAAATCACATCATGATGGGAACATAGAGTCGGATTCCTTTTTGAAGTTTGATTCTGAACCTTCAGAGATGGCACTGGAGCATTCTGTAAGAGCATTTGGCCTGTATGATACCAGTGAATCTCCTGCAGTTGTGCTTGAACCTCCTGTAGTTTCGATGGAGGTCTCAGAGCCACACATCTTAGAAACTTTGACGCCAGCTACAAAACATACAGAACTGTCAGTTGCATCTACGTCAGTAGTCTCAATGCCGTCAGAGCAGTCTGTGGCAGTAATGCTGGAACCATCCACAACAAAGATTCTGGATTCCTTTGCAACAGCACCAGTGCCTACAACAACAGTAGTGCTAAAGTCATCTGAGCCAGTGGTAACAGTGTCAGTGGAGTGTCAGATGAAATCTGTGCAGAAATCTTTGGAGAGCACACCTCCAGAGCCATCAAAGATCATGTTGCTAGAGCCTCCAGTAGCAAAAGTGCTAGAGCTATCAGAAACTCTTGTGTCATCAGAGACACCTACTGAGGTGCACCCTGAGCCAAGCACGTCAACAGCAATGGATTTTCCAGAGTCGTCAGCAACTGAAGTGCTAAGATTGCCAGAGCAGCCTGTAGAAGGACCGTCAGAGATTGCAGATTCATCCATGACACGACCGCAGGAGATGCTGGAGCTGCCCAAGACCACAGCGTTGGAGCTGCAGGAGTCGTCGGTGGCCTCAGTGATGGAGTTGCCGGGGCCACCTGCGACCTCCATGCCGGAGTTGCAGGGGCCCCCTGTGACTCCAGTGCTGGAGTTACCTGGGCCCTCTGCTACCCCGGCGCCAGAGTTGCCAGGGCCCCTTTCTACCCCAGTGCCTGAGTTGCTAGGGCCCCCTGCGACAGCAGTGCCCGAGTTGGCGGGGCCCTCTGTGACATCAGTGCCACAGTTGTCACAGGAATTGTCAGGGCTTCCAGCACCATCCATGGGGTTGGAGCCACCACAGGAGGTACCAGAGCCACCTGTGATGGCACAGGAGTTGCCAGGGCTGCCTGCAGTGACAACAGCAGTAGAGTTGCCAGGGCAGCCTGTGGTAACAGTAGCAATGGAGTTGACCGAACAACCTGTGACGACGACAGAATTGGAGCAGCCTGTGGGGATGACAGCGGTGGAACATCCTGGGCAGCCTGAGGTGACAACGGCAACAGGGTTGCTGGGGCAGCCTGAGGCGGCAATGGTGCTGGAGTTGCCGGGACAGCCGGTGGCAACGACAGCGCTGGAGTTGTCAGGGCAGCCTTCGGTGACTGGGGTGCCAGAGTTGCCAGGGCTGCCTTCGGCAACTAGGGCACTGGAGTTGTCGGGGCAGCCTGTGGCAACTGGGGCACTGGAGTTGCCTGGGCAGCTCATGGCAGCTGGGGCACTGGAGTTCTCGGGGCAGTCTGGGGCAGCTGGAGCACTGGAGCTTCTGGGGCAGCCTTTGGCAACAGGGGTGCTGGAGTTGCCAGGGCAACCTGGGGCGCCAGAGTTGCCTGGGCAGCCTGTGGCAACTGTGGCGCTGGAGATCTCTGTTCAGTCTGTGGTGACAACGGAGCTGTCAACGATGACCGTGTCGCAGTCCCTGGAGGTGCCCTCGACGACAGCGCTGGAATCCTATAATACGGTAGCACAGGAGCTGCCTACTACATTAGTGGGGGAGACTTCTGTAACAGTAGGAGTGGATCCCTTGATGGCCCAAGAATCCCATATGTTAGCTTCTAACACCATGGAGACCCATATGTTAGCATCCAACACCATGGACTCCCAAATGCTAGCGTCCAACACCATGGACTCTCAAATGCTAGCATCCAACACTATGGACTCCCAGATGTTAGCCTCTAGCACCATGGACTCCCAGATGTTAGCAACCAGCTCCATGGACTCCCAGATGTTAGCAACCAGCTCCATGGACTCTCAGATGTTAGCAACCAGCTCCATGGACTCTCAGATGCTAGCAACCAGCTCCATGGACTCCCAGATGTTAGCAACCAGCTCCATGGACTCCCAGATGTTAGCAACCAGCTCCATGGACTCCCAGATGTTAGCAACCAGCTCCATGGACTCCCAGATGTTAGCAACCAGCTCCATGGACTCCCAGATGTTAGCAACCAGCACCATGGACTCCCAGATGTTAGCCACTAGCTCTATGGACTCCCAGATGTTAGCATCTGGCACTATGGACTCTCAGATGTTAGCTTCTGGCTCCATGGATGCTCAGATGTTAGCGTCTGGTACCATGGATGCCCAGATGTTAGCATCTAGTACCCAAGATTCTGCTATGTTGGGTTCAAAATCTCCTGATCCCTACAGGTTAGCTCAGGATCCTTACAGATTAGCTCAGGATCCGTATAGGTTAGGTCATGACCCTTACAGGCTAGGTCATGATGCCTACAGGTTAGGGCAGGACCCCTATAGATTAGGCCATGATCCCTACAGACTAACTCCTGATCCCTATAGGATGTCACCTAGACCCTATAGGATAGCACCCAGGTCCTATAGAATAGCTCCCAGGCCATATAGGTTAGCACCTAGACCCCTGATGTTAGCATCTAGACGTTCTATGATGATGTCCTATGCTGCAGAACGTTCCATGATGTCATCTTATGAACGCTCTATGATGTCTTATGAGCGGTCTATGATGTCCCCTATGGCTGAGCGTTCTATGATGTCCGCCTACGAGCGCTCTATGATGTCAGCCTATGAGCGCTCTATGATGTCCCCTATGGCTGAGCGCTCTATGATGTCAGCTTATGAACGCTCTATGATGTCAGCCTACGAGCGCTCCATGATGTCCCCAATGGCTGACCGATCTATGATGTCCATGGGTGCTGACCGGTCTATGATGTCATCGTACTCTGCTGCTGACCGGTCTATGATGTCATCGTACTCTGCAGCTGACCGATCTATGATGTCATCTTATACTGCTGATCGTTCAATGATGTCTATGGCAGCTGATTCTTACACCGATTCTTATACTGATACATACACGGAGGCATATATGGTGCCACCTTTGCCTCCTGAAGAGCCTCCAACAATGCCACCATTGCCACCTGAAGAGCCACCAATGACACCACCATTGCCTCCTGAGGAACCACCAGAGGGTCCAGTGTTAGCCGCTGAGCAGTCAGCATTAACAGCTGAAAATACATGGTCTGCTGAGGTGCCAGCATTACCTCCTGAAGAGTCTGTATCGCTGCCTGAACCTCCTGTGAGTCAAAGTGAGATTGCGGAGCCTTTGGCAGTGACTGCTAATTATTCAGTGTCAGCATCGGAGCCTTCAGTGTTAGCATCAGAGGCTGACGTGACTGTTCCAGAACCACAGCTAGAGCCAGAGTCTTCAGTTATGTCAACACCTGTAGAGTCTGCTGCTGGAGCAGAAGAGCATGAAATGGTTGCAGAGAGACCAGTGACTTACATGGTGTCTGAAACTCCCACAACATCAGCTGAACCAACTGTGTTAACATCAGAGCCTTCTATTATGTCAGAGACAGCAGAAACTTATGATTCCATGAGGGCTTCAGGACAGACTGCCTCAGAGGTATCTATGTCTCTGCTGGAGCCAGCAGTACCTATTGCAGAGCCATCACAGAGCACTGTAGATCTGCCAGCCATGGCTGTTCCAGAGCACCCAGCTGGGATTGTTTCAGAGACATCAACCGTGGCTGTCCCAGAGCCACAGGCTGAGGCTGTCCTAGACCCTCCAGCTGCAGCTGTCCAGGACCCTCCAGCTGTGGCTGTCCTGGACCCACCAGCTGAGGCTGTACCAGAGCCCCTGGCCTTGTCTGAGCCAGAGCATGTTACTGTTGCTGTGCCAGTTGTCTCTACCCTGGAGCCTACTGTGCCTATTCTGGAACCAGTGGTGTCCATCCTTCAACCTAATGTGATTGTTTCAGAACCATCTAGTTGTGTCCAAGAGTCCACTGTGACAATTTCAGAGCCTCCTGTCACTGTCTCAGAGCAAACTCAAGTAATACCAGCTGAGACAGTTGTAGAGTCTACAGCAGTAATATTAGAATCTAGTGTTATAAAAGGAATGAATTTACTATCTGGTGATCAAAGTATTGCTTCAGAGATTGGCCTGCAGGAGATAGCCATGCATTCAGAGGAAGAGCCACGTGCTGAAGGACTCCTGAAGAGTGGCTCTAATGAAACTGAAAATTGTATAAGTACAGACCTTAACATAAATAATCACTTAATTGCTCAAGAGATGGAATGTAGCACAGTGTCTGCTGCCAGCACTGGTGCTATTGGTGAAATGGGTGAAGAGGCAGTTTTGCCTACCAGTGAGACTAAACAATGCACAGTATTGGATACCTGTCCTAGTGTTAGTGAAACTGAGCTAGGAGGAACTCTGTCTTCTGTTGGTCCCCTTGTCCTTGAATCTGAAGCAGTGGGAACTGGTAAGGATCTTGAATTTGGCACAGCATCTGCTCTCAGTTCAGTTAGTAAATATGATGGTGAAGTATCTTTAACTACTCAAGATACTGAACATGACATGGTAATTTCCACCAGTCCCAGTGGTGGCAGTGAAGCTGACATAGAGGGACCTTTGCCTGCTAAAGACATTCATCCTGATTTATCTAATAATTTTATCAACAAGGATGCAGAAGGATCATTACCTGTACAGGAGAGTGACCAGATGTTAGCAGCTGCTATCAGTCCTAAAGAAAGTAGTGGAGAAGATAAAGAAGTATCTCTCACTACTAAAGAGATATTGTCTGATTCAGGATTTCCTGCCAGCATTGATGATATTAATGAAGCTGATTTAGTGAGACCATTACTTCCTAAAGACATGGAACGTCTTACAAACCTTAGAGCTGGTATTGAAGGACCTTTACTTCCGAGTGAGGTGGAACGGGATAAATCTGCTGCCAGTCCAGTTGTAATTAGTATACCAGAAAGAGCTTCAGAGTCGTCTTCAGAGGAAAAAGATGATTATGAAATTTTTGTAAAGGTTAAGGACACACATGAAAAAAGCAAGAAAAATAAGAACCGTGACAAAGGCGAGAAAGAGAAGAAAAGAGACTCTTCGTTAAGGTCGAGAAGTAAACGTTCCAAGTCTTCTGAACACAAATCTCGAAAACGCACCAGTGAATCTCGTTCTAGGGCAAGGAAGAGATCATCTAAGTCCAAGTCTCATCGCTCTCAAACACGTTCGCGGTCACGATCAAGACGCAGGAGGAGGAGCAGCAGGTCAAGATCAAAGTCCAGGGGAAGGCGATCTGTATCAAAAGAGAAGCGCAAAAGATCTCCAAAGCACAGATCCAAGTCCAGGGAAAGAAAAAGAAAAAGATCAAGCTCCAGGGATAACCGGAAAACAGGTAGAGCTCGAAGTCGCACCCCAAGTCGTCGGAGCCGGAGTCATACTCCGAGTCGTAGGAGAAGATCCAGATCCGGGGGGAGAAGGAGCTTTAGCATTTCCCCTAGCCGACGGAGCCGCACCCCAAGCCGAAGGAGCCGCACCCCAAGCCGAAGGAGCCGCACCCCAAGCCGAAGGAGCCGCACCCCTAGCAGACGGAGCCGGACCCCGAGTCGACGGAGCCGGACCCCGAGCCGTCGGAGAAGATCAAGATCTGTGGTAAGAAGACGAAGCTTCAGTATATCACCAGTCAGATTACGGCGATCACGAACACCCTTGAGAAGAAGGTTTAGCAGGTCTCCAATCCGTCGCAAACGATCCAGGTCTTCAGAAAGAGGCAGATCACCTAAACGTCTCACAGATTTGAGTGAGTCATTTAAATATTTAATGGTATTAAAGAATGATTTGAATCTGAATTTTTTTCTGTGAGTTTAATGACATATTGGGGATTATTGGTTTTTGAGGATAAATATTTCTATAAGTTTTTGTAATTAGCTTCTGTTTAGAAAATGTGGGAATAAGTACATTTATAATTAGCTTTAAAAGATTAGCTTTGGAGTATATTAGAACCAAAGTATTTCCATACTTTAATGTTTTCTTTCTGCTTGAACCATATACCATAACTAAAAATGGCAAGTAGAAGTTCAATTAAGTGTTGTTACTGTAATTATTCCAACATAGGTTCTTGCAAATAAGCCTGAAATCAGACATTTCTTTTTTAAATAGTTACATGTCTTAAAATGGCATATAGAACTGTTAAATGTTTGTGAGGATAATTCTAATGGGTATAATGGGTAATGTAAGTGAGTAGGGAATTTTGCATGTGGGGAGTTAGTGATTTCAGTCTGTCTGTCTTTTACAAAATGAAGTGTTCTAATATCTCCTGCTTTTTTAAGTGAGCAGAGGTGACTAAAATTTGATGGATAATGTATGACTACTGTTAATGGATAATTTGTCATTATCCCAGTAGATTGGACATTTCCAGGTCAGACTAGTCTAAAGAAAAAGTCCTAGACAGAACCTTAGGGGAGAATGATTCAGTTTAACAGATGGTTTTTGAGTGCTTTTTTTATTAAAAACATAAAGATTACCAGCTAGTACAAGAGACACAGATAAAATGCATGTATGTCTGTTTTACCAAGTAGTGAAACTGCCTAAGAGCAGAATGTGATGATTGCTGTAAATACTGGTACAGATTAGGTATTTCGGGAGCACAATGGAGAGGAATGTTAAATTCTGACTTAAGACTTGTTACTTTGAAATGGTGGCAGTTTTGAAATTGGGCTCAAAGAGTGATTTAGAATGTTATTAAGAGATTTAGAAGGAGAGTAATTTAAGGGGCACCATAGTTTTGGAAAATAAAGTAGGCTTTGGCAGGTGTGGGAGTTAGCATGTATAGCAGGGTGATTATTGTAGTTGTGTAGTTTAGCTGTTTTGTATAGTGTTTGAGTGGGAAGCTAAATACGGACTTAATTCACTTAAATAGGGGGCATTTTCTTTATTTCTTTAAATCTTTGAGCCAAAGAATGATTTCATCACAGCTGTAAGTTTGGGCAGAAAATTGATGCCTTTAATTTTTTTAGCATGTAAAACATTAGATAATATAAAATGTATAGCCTTTCAGGAAAACTGCTTTTTGTATTTTTCCTCTTGCAGATAAGGCTCAGTTACTTGAAATAGCCAAAGCTAATGCAGCTGCCATGTGTGCTAAGGCTGGTGTTCCTTTACCACCAAACCTAAAGCCTGCACCCCCACCTACAATAGAAGAGAAAGTTGCTAAAAAGTCAGGAGGAGCTACTATAGAAGAACTAACTGAGGTAAGCTAGACAGAATTTGTTTTCATTCTTAAATGGATTACTCCAGTGATGTTGACTCTGGAGCGTGCCAAAAACCTGAATTGTGGGCTGAACTGATAATGGCTGGCACCAAGTGGCCAAAACCCGAAATACAGACGTGGCAGCGGCAGAAGCTCTGTTTAGCAGGCCATTATCCGGGATGGCTAAGCTCCGCTAGCTAAGTTACTTCCCATTACTTTTGCTTTCCAGTTTTAGAAGCCAAACTGACTGAGGAGTGGGACGGTTCGTTTGAATGGAGGAGGTGTTGAGTGAGCAACACGCAGAAGCTCGCCTACAGTTTCGTTTCCATTCACGACGCGTTCACTGATCGCCACGAGTGTACTGCATATACGCAAAGACACAGACAATCTTCAGAAATGATCTTTTGCCACCGGAGCTTGGAAATTAATGAGAATAGCTGGCCATTGCCTGAAAGGAACTTCTTTCGCATCAACATTTCGGGTTTTGGCTGTTTGGTACCAGCCATTGGTGATAATGGCCGGCCATTATCAGTTCTTCCTGCGGTTCGGGTTTTGGCAGTAACATATATATTTTAAACACAATTATTTTTGTTTTTAAGAATTTGATCTTTTCAATTGAGGCTTTTTTTTTTGTCTTATGGCTTTGTTTTATTAAAATTTGTTTGGTTTTTTTTTTTTTTTTTTGGAGGACGCTGAAATATTGCTGCTAGGATCCAGAAATACCACACTGTTTCAGATATTGAAACTTGTTATTGGCTAGCCTTATGCCAGCCTGCCACTGTCAATATATTCTGTTCCCCTTGATTACAAGCTTGGTATACTCTGTGTTTTTGGCTAAATGAGCTTTTTATCTGATTAAAATATTTTCAATTGATAAGGGATATGACAAATTCTACTGCTTGTATAGAGACAAGTCCACCCAAATTTACTCTGACCTTTTTATAAAGCCAGGTAATGGGAGTCTGTTCCTTTGCTTCTCAAGGAGGAATTGACTTTGCTTTATGTGTCAGACCTCATCATTGCACCCTCTCCATCATGCCTTATATTCCATCCTTGAGTTCTGTTCCTTTAGACACTCAACCTATAAAACATTTATGGAAAGACATGCTATTATCTAGCCCAGTTGCAAGTGTTTCAAATTTTGTTTAGCCATACATTTGGGGATTGCATAGTTTCTTAATCTCTTTCCTTAGATTTATTACAATATGAATTACAACTTTTTTTTTTTTTTTTTTATGTTTAAGGACCTAGTGAAGACTTCTATTGCTTGCTTATCAAATCCAAGCTCCTTATCCAAAACCTTATGAACACTTAGTGATTCCCTATATATTTTAGCCTCATCTTCAGCCCTCTTATCCCTTTTAATAAGTTTTTTCTCACCTCTTTACCACTACCTGACTATAGAGTGACTTTCTTTTCCTTTCCCTGCTAATCCTTTTTCTTAACTATGAAAATCTGGCTTAGAACTTTCAAGGAATATTCCTTGATTATCAGATTCTGCCTGATTCTGTTCTCTCTTAAGCTTTTGTTCTTTGAGCACTTATGTACTCAGTTTGTATTATATCAGTTTGCACTTGTTAAACTGTGTTGCTCTGTAAAAGCGTTCCTCAATTATCTCATGTGTATGTATTCCGTCTTTTGAACTAGATTGTAAGCTCCTTGAGAGCAGGGACCATGTCTTTTATTTTTTTGTATTCCCTGGACAGTGCCCAGTACAGTGCTCTGCACATAGTAGGTGCTCAATAAATGTTGTTAACTGACTGACCAGCTAGAGTGTGTTTAAATAAGTAGTGAGCTAAGTTACCCAGCTATAAATTTTATGTGGTTTTGAATTTAAGAAATTATGTGTTATTCTGCATAAAGTGTAAGATTTATCTTTTGTTTGTTTTTACTTTTTAAGAAATGCAAACAGATTGCACAGAGTAAAGAAGATGATGATGTAATAGTGAATAAGCCGCATGTTTCGGATGAAGAGGAAGAAGAACCTCCTTTTTATCATCATCCCTTTAAACTCAGTGAACCCAAACCCATTTTTTTCAATCTGAATGTGAGTATTAATGTTTTTGAACTGGTAAAACAGCACAACTTGTAGAACTATTTAAGTAAAACTGAAATAATATTTAGTTTTGAATTTAGGTTAAATACTGTGAGAAATAGTCATTTTCCGATTATGTTGAAAATCTATTGAATTTTGAATTAAGAAAAACATTCTTGAATTAAGAAAAACATTATGTTTTTAGATTGCTGCAGCAAAGCCAACTCCACCAAAAAGCCAGGTAACATTAACAAAAGAATTCCCTGTATCATCTGGATCGCAACATCGGAAAAAAGAAGCAGATAGTGTTTATGGAGAGTGGGTCCCTGTAGAGAAAAACGGTGAAGAAAACAAAGATGATGATAATGTTTTCAGCAGCAATTTGCCCTCTGAGGTAAGTAAGAGGACTATTATGTATTTTTCTTTTTATATACCTGAACCTGCATTTTATTGTTATTTTATATCTGATTTGGATTCTGTTTCACTCTTCTTAGGGCCGGGTTAAACGGCAGGGCCGGGTTAGACGACAGATGAAACAACCCGCAGCTTCTCATTTGACAGTAACTCGATGCAATTCACTTTGTGGAACCAAGCCACAAAGTGAAAAGCATCGAATTGCAGAGAACAGTGTTATCACGTCCCTACCCAACATTGGGCCCTCCTTGCACTTGTGGGAAGGTAGCCCAAGGTACAACTATTTAGCTTCCCGTTTTGCTTCAAGGCTCTATAGCTCTAGATTTTGGTGGTAGCAAATTTATTGGGTGGAGGGATTTGAGCAGAGAGAGGCAGATCCTCAGGTTCAACACAAGAACTGGATTGGAAAAGGTCCCTGTAGGCTGATGTGAGCATCTCGGATACATAGCCTGTTGCCCTTTAAATAATGGTTTCTTACTATATTTCTCTGGGTTGTTTGTCAGATAGCCTTTAATTTTAATCATTTTCCCCTTCTGTGTGCTACCTTGGCCCTTTTGAATTCTTGTGTTTAACCTAATGCTCAGCCTTGGTACTTCATTTCCCTTCTCCTTCCCCTTTTTGCTACTATTAAAAGTTGGAGAAGTGGAATTCACACCTTGAAATTTCCAGGAGGCTATAGTTGTATCTTGTCAAAATGACGCAGTAATAATGCCAAGTGTCAAAACAGCCCCATTAAAATGCCGCCTGATTAAATAATGTGCTGCTAAATATAGTGCACATGAAAACAGCGAGACTGTATATATATGTAAATATATATATATATATCTGTATCTTTGTATGTATCTCTGTATCTGTACCTTTGCTGTATCTTTTAATAAACAGTTTACTTTTATTTAACTTGTTGTGCAAAATCACGCTTGGGGGATCTGGGAGGGTGGAGACTTACTAGGGGGGTGGGAGTTTTAAATGATACAATAGACTAGTCATCACCTCTTGCCCTTGGTTTCCAAAACCCAGACATTTTGTCCAAGGACTAGACTAGATATCTGATGCCCGTACAGTGTAGGGATTCTTCCCCAGTTCCTATCCTTGCCATTTTGGGATATGTGGATCCAGAGAGACCTGTACTCTTCACCTACAGGTTCCCCTTATTGACCATATCATCATCATCCAATAAACACCTCTGATAATACAAATAAACAAATTCTGTTTATAAAGTTAAAAGTGAACAGAACCCAAATCAGAAACTTTGGTAGTATTTTTTTCCCCTGAGCTCTTCACAAGAGACATTGTTTTTTTTTTTTGTTTTGTTTTTGACCTGTGGCATTTGGAATAGAGCACAGTCTGTGCAATGACACTGGACATAATTAGCCAGTGCAACTTACAGTCACTGTTGATACTTACATGAGGTTCAACAACTGAAGCAAGGTATGCCATCACCAGTGAAGGAGAGACAGCTTATTTGGACAATTTTTAGTGAAGCCAGTTGAGTAGTTCAGTTGCTGATTCGCAAATCAGGCTACTTACTGCACATCTCAAGAGGGAAAGGTTAACTGACATTTATAACTGACTTGAATCTAGTAATAGCTGAGTATAAACCATGGTAAGAGGGCTGAACTGACTGACTTAGAAATTCTAATACACATGCTTTTAGTAATTTCTTAAACATTAAGCATTTAACAGAGTTAGAAAAAAACGAGACATTTATGTGAAAAAAATTTTCCAACGTGGTAAAGCCCTATAAATATTGCATAATTCCAAAAGATTTTCCTGGGAAGATAAGTGACTATAACTATTTAACTTCAGTGGAACATGGGGAAGATGCTTAGTGAATCCTGGTGATTACGGTTCTTATTGATTAAGAGTATATATAAATGTGTGCGTGTGTATATATATTACCGTATTTAGCCGTTTTCAGTCTTAACACTGAAACTGTGGTGCCTTACGTTGTCTGTCATCAATAGTGGTTGTCAAATTTGAATGAAAGTTGGGGGAATTAACTCCAAAGACATCTGGGAGAGGGGAGTAGGTGGGTATTAAGATTTTATAAAATAAGTAAAAGGAGCCTTTTATTAAAGCAGGAGACAAAAGTTCTGTTCATGAAGCAGATTTCTCCTGTGGGGGATATTATATACAGCTATTGCTATCAGAACTCTAAGCTAGTTTCTTAGACAGTTAGACTAAAAAATATGTGCTAACTTTAATTTCAAGTAAAACAATCCCCAAATTTTAGGAAGGGACAGCAGTTTGCTTTTGTTTTTAGGTCTGTGTACTTTTACCTAGAAGTAATATTGAACATCTAAAGGAAGTGTTCACTGTATGAAATGTTTAGTTCTAGTTATTTAGCCGTATCTTACAAATATATTAGTAAGATTAATGTTCTATATTCTAAATGTTTGTAGAATACTATTGGTGACATTTTATGGGAGCATTGAGTCTTGATTCCCTGTCAGGGGTTGAAATAAAGATTTTATATAGAAAAGAAAGTTCTTTTTAAATGGTCAATATTTTAATTGAATAGTGCTTTGAATTTTTCTGTTATTTTTTCATTTTAATAAAATTGGAATTTGTGATTCTTTAGTTTTGAGCATAAAACATTCAGGCAAAGATCACAGATTTGATCTCAGCTTTGCTATATGATCCTTAATCCTACCAGTTGTGCACATGAGTGCTCTTTGACATAAGTGAGAGTGGATAGACGTGGATGGATCAACATAACTCTATATCTTATGGAAATACCAACTCATCACACTGTGGGCTCTGCTGCCATAGCATCGTCTTCCTACCCAGAAGCCAACCAGCATCATCCTCAGTAAAGAGTGACTGCAGAACCTTGATCATATTTGTGTGAATTTTGATTTATAAACAATGAAACCAAAAGTGTTGGAAAACATTTTAAAACTTGTCCTTTGGGGGCATTAATTCTCGGTAATAAAGATAGCAAAGCCTTACTGGGTAGAGGATATAAATGTAGTCTCTGGCATAAAGTTTCCCCTTCATGTCCCCTAAAATTCCCTTATGGTTAGGAACTCTATTTTTGAGGTTTAAGAAAACTGAGTTCTTGTGGTAAAATGAAAATTTTAATTGAAAATGAAACACATAGGTCTTGGCAGTGCGAGAATATTACATACAGCTTTTTTATTCATTCATTCTTTAGAGTCTCCCAGGTTATTAATGTGGAATTTCTCTACCATTTAATGGTTTATCTAATCCTCCAATTACTGTAATTCATTTAAATGTAATAAAAATTACACTAGAGAATTTTATGTGAAATAATAAAAAGACTCATAAATGAGTTTTTAAAACCAAGCCATATAACTCCTGAGGCATTCTGTATTTAGTGTGGCTTTTGTTTATATAGTTGTCATTTACTTTGTATTTTATTAATTTTTGCTAAATATTTTAAATCATGTTTTGTATGCAGGCTAGGTGCTTTTTCTTTAACTCTCTTTACTTAAAAATTTCATTTTATATCATCTTTTAATTGGAGATACCTGCAATTTCTTATGTAGAAAGTAATTTGCCTTTTACAGGTACTATTTTTTCCTTACCTGAATGACCACCTTTTAATAATTCTCATTAGTTCTTTAATAGCCTTTCACTGACTTTTTAAGAATTATTTAAGATAATTGTTTTATTTATGTAAACAGTTGGGTTAACACAGGGGGAAGGTAAATTGACTTAGAAGGATTTTTAAAATAAGGAAGATGAAGATGCACAGGTAATAACTTAGGTTGTGAAATGCATATTACAGTGTCAGTTACATTAGTGTGTTATTAGTCCTGACAACATTTTAGGTTACAGAAACAGTAATCTGTTGTGTTGCTGAAGTAGAGGGATGAAATAACTTGGACAGGTTTTTATAGATGTGTGAACTGGAATAATAATTCAGGATACTCTTTTTATGTGGATTTCACCTTTTAGAACAAGCCCTAGGGAGAAGGAAATAAAACATTTCCCCCCATCATGACGCCTAGAATATTACTACACATTACATGGAAGGTCTATTGTGTACTAGTGAAAATAAATTTGCTTTGTTGATGATAGCTTGATAATAGTGTTCTGCAGGGTTTAAGATAATTCCCTCCACCCCCCGACTTTTTAGCATTCTAAAACTTTTAGCATCATTTTGGTACCTTTCACACTTGACTGTTTTTGAGCAACATTAAGACTCAAACTCTGCTATGTATTATAGTCTGGTAGTAGTGGTATAGTTGTGTATGATTCTTAACGACCCAGTGGACTGCACATTGCCAGGCTTCTCTGTCCGTGGAACTTCCCAGGCAAGAAGACAGCAGTGGGTTGCCATTTTCCTTCTCCAATAGTTATATGCTTTATGTATACACATACAAATCCTATGCAGTCCAATACAGCAGTCACTGAGCCACTGAGAAATCAGTTCTTTAATTGCACTAGGCACATTTCAAGTGCTCATTAGCTTTCACTGTAAAAGTTCTGTTGGACAGTGCTGTTCTAAAGGGTAGCTGTGATGTTTTATGAGTCTTTTAATACTGATTCAGAACTTTGGTCTAATCTTTGAATATTAATGTTTTGAGAATTATAGTTGGTTTTTTATTTCATATCCTGAGTTATCCTGGCAACTTGGATATATGCTTTTTGATATAAACTCTTGAGGATTCTTTAGAGATTAAGATAATCCTGATTGATCCTATTTTGGGTATGTTTCTTCACATTAAAAAGTATGAATATGAAATTAATAGTCAAATTACTCTTTGTTAATAAAGTTTTGACACGAACTTACAGCTTACTTGATAAGCCTGTTGAAGAATAAATGAAGTTGTATTACCTTAGGAAAAAAACTAGTTGTAATTTTATCTAAATTTATATTAAATCTCAATGTTGTTATATTAAATAAATAACTATTTAAATAAATAAAAGTTCCTTTCAGAGTGAGATGTGAATTTAACATAAAATACTGAGGTTTGAATGAAGTTTCATCCTGAGGATAAATGATGAGGTATTTAGGTTACCTGCTTGCTTAATAAAGGTTAAAAGAGAAAAAAGTATGAAGATATAAAGTGTCTTCAGAAGGATGAAGTCACAGATAGGTATGTTAATTTGCTTTCAGTTGGGAAGAAGTAATTTTATTTTAGAAAAGTTGGAATTTTCAGAGCCATCTTAACTACATTTTTATGGCTAATTTACAGTTAGAAATTGTGGGATCAGAGCTTGGCTTGGTGGTGGGTAGGTATGTTTTCCGTAGTATCTCTGAATTTCAACTTTTTAGAATAAAAACCTATTATTTATACCTAAACACCCTAATGCTTACATTTGTAGACGAGTATGAAACCCACAGTAATTCTGGCAAAGTTAAAGAATAGTATTTCACACATATTTAATGGGCCTCCAAAAATTACTTCATCATCTTACCTGACAGGTTTATGAAATACCTACATCTTACCTGACAGGTTTATGAAATATCTAAGGCCAAAAAATAATGTGATTCTGATCTAAAGTAATCTGGATTCCCACTTAAAAAGTCACACCAGGTGATCACAGTTGTAATAGAATTGAAAAGTAGACGTGCTGAGTTTTTTAGTGTTTCAGTCTGCCTTTACCTGTATATCCCCAGAAATGTTCCAGTTAGTGTGGATAATTTACTAAGTTAATTAAGAAATTAGGATCTTTTATTAATGAGATCTGTGAGCAGTCTGATTACAGAATGAATTCAGTTTAATTCTGCTTTCATTTAAAGATGGCAGATATATAGAAACCTGTACTTTTTGGTACCTTGTGGAAGAAAATTTTACTTTTGCTAAAGGAATGATACTAGGTGACTCGGCAAGATAACTAAGAATAGTGAAGACAGGAAAAAGGAAGATTAGTAATCCTTATGCATGAGATAGAATTATTCTCTAATAGTCACTGACTCTTAATTATATAGGTCTTATTTTTAAAAGAAGTATTTCATATTTAATTATACAGTCAAATTACAGGTTGCCTTAGTTTGGCTTTTTAAAAAAACTTATCTGTTAGTTTATTTTAACTGACTTCCTCATATTTGTCACGTCCATGCAGTTGCTACTAGTTATTTTTATATGAATTTAGGAAAATCCTCCCATGTCAGATAACCATTCTCCAAAAATGAATTTTCTTGGATGAGATACTAGAAAATATTAATGGGTTTAGTAGTGTTAGAGGAAAAACAAGTATTAAGAATTGGTGAGTTGACACAAGTCATCTTGAGCTCTTAATAATGTTAGAACTAAACAGCATCAAATACTTGATATTTTTTTTTCCTCCTATGGTTGAGCCTTCCACAAATTTGGTAAATAGGATATTTGGTCTAAAGATAATCCTTGAAGTTTTCCTGGATATTATGAAAAAGTTAAGTCGCATCTGCTTAGCATCAGCTTTTACAGGTAGAACCTGAGCACTCAAGAGGCGAACCTAAGGCATTTCAGACATACTTTAAGTGCTCCGGCCTGATACTTGTGCACCCCACAGAGACAGTCTAACTCCCATCATCAGTGCACATACTAATGAATGGAAAACCATACATAATGAATATATTCTTTGAAGAAGCTGAGTTCTTTGTATCAGACTTGATGAACCACCACAAGTATGTGAAAACATGCAGACATCAGTAAAGGAACGGTCTTTGACATGGCAGTGGTTTTCTGCTTGCTTATTTAAGAACCTTGCTTATTGCCTCTGAGGGCTGTGCTGAGAAGCAGGATAAAATGAAAACTCCAATGATTATTTTGTTAGAGAAGGCGAGAGATTTTTAAGTTTTTCATGAAACTTTCTATGATTGTAGTTTGATGCAGTAGAAAAAAAGAAAGCAGTTGGATTTTGGATTGAGTTTATCTGCTGCCTGATACTTTGTAACTTACCTTAAACAATCCATGTCTATTTTCCAATGTTATTTTACCTTTTAGAGTCTTCTCCCTGCTTTACAAAATTATATATATACACATTTTTATATATTTGTATATATAGAATTTTATATAAAACTGGTTTTTGACATGAAGCAACAAAAGATGTGAGCAGTTTTCATAATTTAGGGAGTCTTTGGTTATTTGAGATAATTATCTATGTTTTCTTTCTTAGCCTGTGGACATCTCTACAGCAATGAGTGAACGGGCACTTGCTCAGAAAAGACTCAGCGAGAATGCATTTGACCTTGAAGCTATGAGCATGTTAAATCGTGCTCAGGAACGGGTATGTAGTGGTTTTAATGTCTAAATGATATTTCACTAACTAGAGGGTTGTGACATAAGTAAACTGTGGCATGCTGTTGACATGTAGGTCTTTGAAAATCATTTATCTAGCAAGCTTTGTTTAAGTGAAAGTGATTTGGGGCTTGATTATTCAGTAAATGTCATATACTATGGGGCAGGAACTATTTGAGAGAATAAAAATAGAAAAAATTACCCGCCCTCATAGAGTTTGTAATCAAATATATAAAAATATTAGCTAAGTACCCATAACAGCCTTGTGAGTTTGCATTTAGAAAGAGTGGCTAAGTGAGGCCCAAGGTCACAACATTAGTAGGGGAACTGGGATCCGAACCTAGACAGTCTGAATCCAGTCTGTGTTTTTAACAGTGGACAGCTGCTCCATACATCCTCTTTCTATGGTAAATATATGGAGACAGGAAGTACATGTTCAGACAAATAGAAAATACTGCCTGACAGTTGCAGGTGTTCAGTAAATATACTCTGAATGAACAACAACTAATCCTTTAACCATTACAGTGTTTGAATGACCAGTTTCCTATATTATGTTTTAAGCATGTATCTTGAATTGATTGATTTATAACACTTAAGAGAAAGTAATTAAAAATTGAGGCTATCAACATTTATTATGCATTTATGAGATATGTAAGGAGAGCAAGGATCCTTTACCATGTGAACAATTTTCTGTATATATTCATGTATCTGTGTGATATTTTGAAGAATAAGTATCGCAGCCATGGTTTTCAGTTGTTAGATATATATTTTAAATTTGTTATTATTAATGGGATCCACTGAACGGTTACTGAACTGCTTTGGAATGTTTAAGTAAACAGTTTTAAAGATACAGTAAATTCAGTATATATATTTTTTAAAGTTAAATATTTAAGTCTGTTATTTAGTCTTTGTGGGAGCCAAATAAACCATTTCATTTAGAGAATTAATACCAGTGGCATTTTAATGAGAGAGGTAATTTTACTTAATTGAGGCCTTTTTTCTTCAGATTGATGCCTGGGCTCAGCTGAACTCTATTCCCGGCCAGTTCACAGGAAGTACAGGAGTACAGGTTTTGACACAAGAACAGTTGGCCAATACTGGTGCCCAAGCCTGGATTAAAAAGGTACACAACATATGCACATATAAAAGTGTCCATGTACAAAGTTAAAAATTTTAAGAAAATGTTTTATTAAAAATGCATAAAGAAGCCAGTGAATTTAACTAAAGTTCATGAGTAAATTTGCTATGTGTATATACTCCAGGATGGACAATGAAGATGGACTGATCCCTGAGACAATGGCTAATGTATAAATACGGCTCAAGAGCCACTCAGTTTATATCCTACTGCTCCTGGGTTTTGTGGGGGTGGTTTTTAAACTGTGTTTTGAATGCTAACAGTGTATCTCAGCGGCTGTTCAGAATATTCTACGGTTCCTGTTGGACAACTGATCTTATGATTTCAAAGCAGTAGTTCTCAGATTTTTTCTCATCATGGGATACTTTATTACAGGTTCATTTTTGGTGAATCACTGCCCCCAAGAACCTTCTGCCACTTGGTTTTCCATTCCTTGATTCCTTTGCCCTTCTTTCCCCTTTCCTTAGTGCCCGTCCCTCCTGTAAGCGCCCTTGGCCCCTAGTCCTCACTCCTGTTGTGACCTCCAGCCCCAGGTCCATGTGGTTATCAGCTCTTGGTTACAGCAAGTGGTTGGGAGCCCCCCTTGTCAGCGCTGCATGTGGTGGTCTTGCCAGGGGACTAGAAGGATGGGGGAGGATGGCTGAAGTGTGGGGTGGGTGGTGCTGAAGGGTGGCGAAATTGGCTGGGATGGGGGTGGAGAAAACTTATCTGTGGACCACCATTTAGGCCCTGGTGGCCTCTGGTGATCCACAGGTTCAGTTTGAGAACTACTGATTCCGTGAAAAAACAGGAAGTGTAAGACGTAAATGCAAGGGAGAGGACGGACGCCTCGTGCTGTGAAGATGTAGGTGCTCCTGGTTTCAGATTCCTGCAGTGAAACATGTGAACTCCACCTACGGCTGCCTCATTGTTGGGGGAGTCTTAGGTGGTTACCAAGGGCTTTCTGAAGAAATGGGTTCTGGCGAAGGGATGTGGCTTGGTTGGATGGGTGATGGGGAACTTTGTTTCAGGAGTACTGGCAGCATAGCAGTGCTGAAACAGGGAGGCTGCCTGGTCTAACGGATTGGGAAGGTTTCTTAATGGCGCTGTACTCCTGACTCCTGTTGTGATCTTGGCAAGTAATTACTTGGAATTTCAGTTTCCAAGTGCCTTCTTAACTGCCTCGCGGGGTGGTGATCGATGTAATGTCATGGGTAATAGAGAACTGCTGAGTGCCAGTGAATGAGCTGATTTTTTCTGAAAAATCAGATTTTTGGTTGCTTTGGACCTTTTAATCTCATAACATTTCTTTTTTCAATTTTGATAGCATTATCTCTGGTGATCTTATTAACAAATTAATATAAAGCATACCCTTACTTTGCCTGCCCCCCTTTTTTGGAGCAGCAGAATAGTTGCACTAATAAGTATGATATACTGTGAGTACATAGTCAGATTGGTTAAAAAATGAACGTAGTTTACTAGGGGTTGGTGTTGGAAAAAAAGATGAAAATTAGGAAATTTGGATTAATTACAGTATTTAAAATATGAAAGTGATTCATGTAGTGCTTGAAAAATGGCTTTCATTGGGAATAATTATAAATACATAAATTTATTTTAATTTAATACTATCTAATAGTGAAGCTGAATACTCCATATTTCAGAAAGTTAGACTTGAACCTTTTACGAGTGTTTAGGCACATGATAATTAAATAGTCATGTACATTACTAGGTAGAAACTTAAGAATGTGATTCCGTTGCAAAGTGCTGGTCTTCATTTGTACATTGAAGTTCTGATACATACATATTGCTGAAGACTTCTAAATATCACATAACTTTTAAAAATGATTAAATTGGGTTCCTCATAAGCTTTCCTTTTTCTTTTTGACTGCTAGTCCTTGTAGACAGTTGGCAGATCATTTAAAATATAGATGCAGATCATATTTGTTAAGTTACCACAAGATAAAGATGTGTTCATTTATCACACCAAATTTTTGAATAATTACAGAAAAGTGCTTTCAGGAAACTTCTATTTGTGTGTTGCTGAAAAATACATGCTGCTAATATCAATTAAGGCAGGAACATTTTACTCAGAAAAATGAGCAAAAACATGGACAAAGTCATTAGGCAACTATAATATTCATCTTCGTGGTCAAATATCACAAACTACTTGTTCATTTAGAAAACTTTTTCAAATGTTCATTCATACAGTGTTCCTTGCCTTCCTGTAGGGCAACACCCTCTTAATGTTAAGGACTATAGGGAATGCCAGCATTCTCCATATTCTTTTTTTGTTTGCTGCAGTATACTCTTACATGAAAAGGAATGGGTTTTATTAGTAGTAAGAAAAAATTCAAATGGTTATTGATTTGAAAGAACCTTTATTTTCTGAAATGATTTGGACATGACCTGATGAATATTGTTTACTATTGTAGTATTACTACATTAATTAGCTTTTTGTTTAAACTGTATATACACCCTGGTGTAAAGAAACATTTGAAGATAATAGAGAACAGAAACAGAAACCTGCGTTATTTGGGGATTTGTGTTATACTCTGCACAGTTGCCCTTTTTTTTAGGAGTGTTTCCTGGAAAAGAGGGGCGGATGAACCTGAAAGTAAGTAAAAGTCATTCTAGGTGTGTAGAAACAAGGCAGTTGGTACCCAAGCATCAAGCTAACTTTTCTCTCTACATCAACACTGCATGGCCTGCACCACATAAGGAACTGAACCAGGGCTATGTTTTTACCTCCACAGCTGCCTCCTTCCATCAGAGCACCTTGTTGAACTTAATGTCTAGTCACATACCATTGGCATGTTTTCTCCCCAGCTTATAATTAAATAGCTGGGGGGGAAAAGGATACAGTTTTACTACTGTGTAAAACCAAAATTTAGTAGTAACTTATCAGTAGAGGAAATGATTATACTGTGTCCAGAGCTACCAAAATTTTTGACTCCCTCTGTTGATAAGTTAAATGACTTTTGCTTACATTTGCTAGAGAATGTAAATGTAAAATACTTGGTAACAAGGGGAAACAAGACATGATTTGGAGATTATATTTTAAATGTTTAGAAAATGACCGTAAAAATCAACAGTAGAATTCAGTCGTTTGTTACATATACATGGATGCCCTTTAAAAAGAGGCATCACTTATTTCTTAATGTGTGGAAACAATTGACTGTTGACCATGCTAATGTATATAGTGTTGTGCATCTTACGACATTAAGTGGTTTGCTGCTTTGATGGAAATTATGGTTCAGTGGGTTGGATACAAGAGAGATGATTGTTCACAGAATAACCTGTGAACTTTCACCCCTCTGTATGGAAACTTGTTTCAGGGCCAAATCCTTGTAGCTGTCTTCTTGCCCCGGTCAGTGCCAGCCCTACTATTCACAACACTGCTGCTACCGAGGCCTAGGTATGTAAACATTTAAGGAGTTTTTTAAAAGTCTTTTAACATCAAGCTAGGTTTTAAAAGAATTCAAATTCAGTTTGGTTTAATTACAGGGTATTGTATGTGCTATCTTTTTGCTTCATAGGGATTTTCTAAGTAAAATATTTATACTTATGGTAGAATGGGGGAAAAAGCTTTGGATAACAGTATGCTTCTTCAGTGTTCAAACTATTTCTAAATGATGGCTGGGCTTTATTCATTAACTAGGTACACCTGGGACAATTAATATTATTGACTGTTTTAACATTGCCTTCTTTTTATTTTGCAAGCTAAGAAGAGATACCAGTGAACCTAAATAGTGGACGAAAACAGGAGTGTTCTATTTTTTTTTTTTTTTTGGAGGGGGGCACAAGGGCCACTGTTTTAAAACTGCCATTTGACGTATTTGACTTTTAAAATACTGTTATGTTTATGTGAAAATAATTAGAACATACACACTACAGTATGTATATAAGTATAGAAGCGTTTAATTGCTGTAACAGATCTAGAAGTAAAGTAAGCTTGCTTTCTTTACAAAGTTACACTGAGTCTGTAGTCAGATTCTAACTATAAACTGGGGATCTTTTACCTTTCTCTCTTTGGATAGGATCAGTTCTTAAGAGCAGCCCCAGTAACTGGAGGGATGGGAGCCGTTTTGATGAGAAAAATGGGCTGGAAAGAAGGAGAAGGATTAGGAAAAAACAAAGAAGGAAATAAGGAACCTATCCTAGTTGATTTTAAGACAGATCGAAAAGGTAAGATTGATTCTTTTTTTTTGTAGAATGTTTATTATACCTCCTTCAACATTTAGGGTTTCATTACTATTATAAATTCATAAATTCTTCTCATGTCAGTGATCCTGAACTGGGGCACTTCTTATAGTACAGAGTTAGGAATAAAATGTTTAACCCGTTTTGAAAGCTTTGTACACATAATAGGTGGAGACGCTAATTTGAGGGTAAAAGGCAGCCTTTGTTATGTGTAGTAGGTTTTTAATTAGGTTTTTAATTATATTTCATATTTAGAAAGTAGGATTTCCTTTTTTTTTCTTTTGACAGGGAACATATGCTTCTAGGATTTATTCTGTTTCTAGAATTTATTATTTCTAAGATTTTTATTCCACATATTCTCATTTCCTGTTAGAGTTCTGTTTAGTCTTCACTTTGTAAACCCTTTTGCATGTCCCTTTTTATCAAACTTCAGTAGTTGAGTGTTGAGGCTGGAGAATAGACCAACTGCTGACAAGCGTTTCCTCTTTAACACTGCATTTTTATACTTGGAATAATGTCCATTGTAGAATCATACGGGGCTGCCAGCTAAATGAGATTTTGTTTAAACCAGATTTTTTAAAAATCCAGAAAATTTAAAACTGAAATGTATTTTTCTTATCTTCGTGATCAGATAGTTTAAGTTGAGGTTATTTAATGCAGTTAAATTGTCATGCTAATGAAACAACTAGCTCTAATCAAATTATATATTTTTAAAAGTGTTTTGTGAAAAAGAAAATAGAAATAAAAATGTTTTGTATCAGAATCTCTACATTGACATCCAGAAGATAACTATGTTGCCATTCTGTTCCATATTGGAGTGAATTATTATATTGTTACTCAAAAATAGGCCAGAAATAACACAATTCTATAATGTAGTACTAGTGAAAACATTAATTGAGAGAGAGAAACTGAATGTCACACCGACATTGTACTGCTTTTCTACAAGTTGAATAGATTCTTTGTTAACAGAGGGTAGTTTATTGGTAGAAAGCATCTGTGGGTACATTGCATAATTCTAGGGAATAGTCCTTCGGAATTGTGCAGCACGGCCTAGTTTTGGGAAAGCATAGTGGTGGAATTTGTGAAGAATTCTCTCTAGCCTAAATGGAAAGCATTGATTTTAGATAGTAAATATAGTAATATAGTAAATAGATAGTAATATAGCTAAGCCCCTTTTGGAAAGGGAGGCCAAGGCTGGCGTCTCTTGAGTACATCTCACATTTGAAGTCAGAAAGGGCTAGTTTGCTGGAAAAAGAAACGGAGAGAGCCTTTTTTCACTTTTCCCACTTCGTTTTGGCCGAAAATCCTTGAATTTGGGGGAGCATTCTTAATCTGAGCATCATTTTTTAAGGGATGAGAAATCTTTAGAAATCATTTGCAAATAGCCACCTTTTTTTGCCACTAGTTTTTAAAGATGGGGGAGCCTGGTGGGCTTCCATCTATGGGGTCGCACAGAGTTGGACATGACTGAAGTGACTTAGCAGCAGCAGCAGCAGAGTGGTTGTTAATTATGGCAATTTATATATGTATTCACATATTGTTTTTCTGAATATTTTTATATAATTTCCAATAAGATAAATGAAGTTTGGATATATGTATAGAAATGTCAAAACAGATTTATATAGAAATCAAGAGTAGTGAGTGTCTGTTGAATATTTTATTTGAGGGCATGGATTGAGGTTAAGATTCCTACAGAGGGAGTAGTTGTTTTGCCATATTATACTTTTAAATGTTTTGAAATTTATTCAGTGATTGTTGATTTTTTTTTTTTAAAGGTCTTGTTGCAGTAGGAGAAAGAGCACAAAAGAGGTCCGGAAACTTCTCTGCTGCAATGAAAGATCTATCAGGTGAGAGTACGATTTTGCATTTTCTCTTGTCCCACCCTCCCCTTGAATTCATAATTTGTTGCCACAGGTGTGGAGATAATTAATTCTTTTTTCCTCTGCAGGCAAACATCCTGTGTCTGCCTTGATGGAAATCTGTAATAAGAGAAGGTGGCAACCACCTGAATTTCTCTTGGTCCATGATAGTGGCCCTGATCATCGCAAACATTTTCTCTTTAGGGTAAATATGAATTTTTGCGTTAATTTGATAACTTAATGTTAGAGGGTGAGGGATCAGCATTTTGTGATCACAGGGTTAATGTTGTGGGCTGGGAGTGTGAATATGTGTGGGTAGTGGTAGAAGTTTTAAACATTTAAGTATGCTTCCCTATTTTTTCAATATTGGAGGGAAAGATGTGGGTACAATCTGGTGAACAATTTGTTGGCCTTTTCTAGTGGAACATGGGGAATTGAGTGGTTTTTAATCAGGTTTTTTTCTTTCCCTTCAATTTGGAGACATGCTTTTAAATTTGCAGTCCCTTTTCCCAAATGATTTGCTTCTTTTGGGGTTGAGATTAATTTGACTCACATAGTATGGGTTTTATATCTTTATTTTTCTAGCATTTAGTGAAAAAAAATACAAAGCTAATAGATATTAAAGTTTGATGCTGTTCTTATTGTATGTTTTTCTTGAATAGGTATTGAGAAATGGAAGCCCTTACCAGCCCAATTGTATGTTTTTCTTGAATAGGTATTGATAAATGGAAGCGCTTACCAGCCCAGCTTTGCCAGCCCTAATAAGAAGCATGCTAAAGCCACAGCAGCTACTGTGGTTCTTCAAGCAATGGGCCTTGTACCAAAGGACCTCATGGCTAATGCCACTTGCTTCAGGAGTGCCTCACGTAGATAGATTGAGGTTTTATATTAATCATTTCAGATAATTTTACTCTGCATCAAAATGTATTTCCTCTTTAATGTTGTAAATATTTGGCAATTTAAGACATTGTGTAAAAAAGCAATCTGTACAAACATCTCCAGGCTTTGATTTTTGTACCATGGAAATTGTATTTAACCATACAGGGTTTTGGTATGTTTATATTGTTTACCTTAGTGATGTATTTGTTTAAGTGGCTAACATCCAAACGATTGTTCGAAGGCATCCGTAATCTTCAGTGTGGAATGTTAAAAATAACGCTTTTATACTGTATTTTGTACTATGATGTAACTCCCCTTCCTTATGGCTCGGCTGCTGTAACACTTGCCTGTAATCAGTGAAGGGCTGTGCACCTTGTACTAGTTCACAATGGGTTCTGCTGGACAGATACTGGGCCAGTGTTACTGAGTTAATCAAGCAAGATCTGTTCCACAGGGCTAATGCCACCACCTCCCCTTTCAAATTTTGTAGAGGTTATTAAAAAAGACAGTGGTATGTTGTGTGATGATCAGCACAAAGTCCTGCGTTTCTGTCAGAGCCACTTGGGCCATGAATGAGAAGGGAGTCAAAAATGAAGTCTGACTAGAATTTTACTGCAGAGGCCAAGTACATTTAGTATGGCATTGAGTTGTGATATAGTTTTACTTTGATGTGCATTTTGAATTTCAGCTACATCTAGATAGACGTAAAATGATAATTAAAATGCTGTAACCAACTTATCTAATAAAATCGGCACCCAGCCACTATTTTGTTGACTATGAGAAAGTTTAAGTTTATGTTAATTTTTAGGGTCTGATAGAATATTTCATGTGTATTACAGTGGTATTCATATGCTATGTCTCTAAACTTTATTTTCAAAAGCTTAAGGCCCAAATATAAACTTCTCTGGAATAAATGTGGTGTTTTATTTTCTGGATTACAAAGTGAACACATACTTCTTCACTACTGTTACTTCTTTACCCAATGCTTTTGATTTCTAAACACTTTTATTTAAGAAAATTTGAATTATATATGTATATATATATATACACACACACATAAATAACCTACAAGAACATACTAAGTACTGCTTTGTCATGACAGCTGAGCGAACTTTACAACTCGACCCTATTCTATACGGAATACAAAATACCCTAATCGGAATGAACACGCATTAAAACAAGTATTTGAGAACAGTGGAATCATAAACAGGCAGGGAAACAACTGAGGTGGAAGCACCATCAGTCAGCCCAGTAGACTAGTTGTCTCCTAAGTCAACTGTTAGTTTTGCCCCAATGCCATTACTCACTGTCTCAAAATAATTGATACTAATCCTCAATTTCCATTTGCATTGAAACACTCATTTTTCTACCCAGTTTATAATTAATGGATCTAGAGTTTTCATTCAAGTTTTAAAAAAGTTTTATCTTCATCAAGAGAGTAAAAACAAAATTTTAAAACCTTAATCCTACTCTTAAACTTAGTGCATGTAATAAAAAGTTTGAAAGATTAATATCTCTAAACATTTGGGTAACTTCCAAAGTGAACTTTAAAGCCAAATGTATAAGAATCTTGAATTTCCTTGCTAGAAGGCTTTTTTCCTCACAGATTCCTTTTAGGCTTACTTTGGTGTTCAGGATCTCCAATTATAAATGTAGTCACTCATTTCCACATGCCGTAAGGACAATTTTCCCAGTACTGGTGTTCGACAAAGGTGGTCCAGAGTTTTAGGGTGCAATCCACAATTGGCAAGCTCCTCGTGAACAGCCTCCTATGAAAATTTGTAAGGAAGTCAGTAAAAAGCATGAGTCTGAACACTGATGAGTTTTTAAAATTACCATGGGATCTTTGACAGATGCCTCATTGATGATTATAAAGGCAAATTTTTCATCATCAATAGAAGCTCACCCTGAGAATTTCTACACAATGACAGCATCCCCAAATGCTAATTTTGGTTATTTTTAGCAGTCTGGCAAACTGATAAAAAGTTTAAAAGGCCTTATAAGTAAATAAGAATTTATATGTTCAAAATTAAAGGCTTTTTAAAAAGTGTGTGATACATATCTAGGAACTTCTGTATCACGTAGAACTTACCAAGTAGCTCTCTCCCTCACCTCCCCCCGGCATCTAAGAAAAACTTACATAGAAAAAAGGCATGGGGGTTAAATAATATCCATAATTATTAATGTTCCAATAATTTATAAAAGGAATCAGGTACTAAGTTCTGCATCCGAAAGGACCACAAAAATAACATGCCTTTTGTTAGGGAAGTTCTTTAGTAAGTGTTTCCTATAACAGTGTGAATTCATAGAATTTATCTCCTCAAAAAAAACTAAGTCATTTTTCCTTTCCTCTTGCTAATTAATACTTAGTACAGTTTAATAACTGAGAACACCAGTTTGGCTCATCACAAATGACTGATTTCCTCCATCCATCTAGTTTGAGAGCTTCTCTGATAGCTCTGTTACTAAAAAATCTGCCCAAATGCAGGAGACCTGGGTTCGATCCCTGGGCTGGGAAGATCCCCCGGAGAAGGGAAAGGCTACCCACTCCAGTATCCTGGCCTAGAGAATTCCATGGACTGTATGGTCCATGGGGTCACAAAGAGCACACGACTGAACGACTTTCACTTTTATGTAGTTTGAGAAGACTACAACTAAATTTGTTTACCAGCTGTCTACTTACCTTATCCAGTACCTTATCCTTTGGTGGGCAGATATTAAATACAGCAGTTGGCTCATGTGTATACAGTCCTGCAGAAAACGACCCATTCTGTGAAGACTGGAGTAGCATCGTCACAGAGTGTAGAGAATGAGGCATAATGGGGCCTGTAATCTCCAAGCTAAACTGATTTCTGTATCCAGAAAGAGCTTGTGTCTTCACATTCACACTTCGAGCCTTCAAGAAAATTTTAAAGAAAGTTATGGTACCATTTAGCTTTTGTCCCCAGCTAAAAATGTGACCAATAACTTCTCATTTGGGCATTCCTCTCTTTAACAGTTAGGGAACAAAAGTAGTTCATAAGGTCCACCACAAGGAAGTTTCGTGAGTAAACCTGTTCAGAAATTCTCAGCTTCCAGCATCCTCTCCTCCAAATTATGAGACTGTCAATGGAAGTACTAGTTCTAGGGAAAATAACTTCTAGTAATGGTATCCTTTGTGGTTTATTAAAGCACATTCAATGCATAGTATTAACAAAATAAAAAGGTTCTGTTGCTGTTATTCACCATGTAATTCACATCAAAACTGCATGCGTATTTCTTCAACAATATGGAGAGAGATTGTTTTCACTTAACCATGATCCAGTTTTTGAGACCTACTATAATTTGAAAATGGGGCTTCCCCCGTGGCTCAGTGGTAAAGAATCCACCTGCCAAGGCAGGAGATGTGGGTTTGACCTCTAGGTCGGGAAGATCCCCTGGAGAAGGAAATGGCAACCAACTCACAGTATATTTGCCTGGAAAAATCTCATGGACAGAGGAGCATGATGAGGCTATAGTCCATGGGGTCACAAAGAGCTGGGCACGAGTTAGTGACTAAACAACAACAATGTAATTTAACATAACATTCTTGGTTGGCTCTGTTCTTTCAGTGGTTCAGAAAGACGAAATTAAACAACTTTTCCTATAGCAATAATTCAAATACAACATTTCAAATAATTAGTATAGTTCATATAATTCCTTTGAAACAACTTTATATCAAGGAATTTTTTTACTCGCAGGAAAGAAAATGAAATGTGCACCATGTAAAAAGGTTGTGGTTTAGTCACTCAGTTGTGTCTGACTCTTTACGATTCTACGATCCCATGAACTGTAGCCCTCCAGCTCTGTCCATGGGATTCTTCAGACAAGAATACTGGTGTGGCTTGCTATTTCTTCCTCCAGGGGATCTTCCTGACCCAGGGATTGAAACCCATGTCTCCTGCATTGCAGGCAGATTCTTTACCACTGAGCTACCAGGAAAGCCCCTGTAAAGAAGCTGAGCTATTAAAAAAACAAGAATTCATCCTATCAAAAAAGGGGAAAATATGTCTTCAGAAGTTAGGTGATGACAATTAGTACACAATTTCTTTCCTTTTTATTACCTTAAGCATTTGCATTGTGGCACCTCGGAAAGCTACTGGGGATAAGAGGGTTGGTGGAAGTCCTGCCTGTGGACCTGAGGTAGCAATTAAACTCTTACAGTTGATCAAAAAATTTAGCAGTGTAAAGGTATTCATTCCCTTCACCAACACAACAGACTCTGGTCTGTGATCCATTTGTACTTCATGTATCTCTTTACGCCTGAACATGACAATCAAGGAAATTACAAATGCAAATCCCATACCAACAGTAACAGTGGTTATCTTAATCTTGACTCACCAGGAACCCTTTTCCCTACTCCAAATAAAATGCTCTTGCTAATTCTCTTCACTGCAATCATGAAAAGTGAAGTGAAAGTGTTAGTCGCTCAGTTACGTCCGACTCTTTGCGACCCCATGGACTGTAGCCTGCCAGCTACGCTGTTCATGGGATTCTCCAAGCATGAGTATTGAAGTGGGTTGCCATTTCCTTCTCCAGGGGAATCTTCTCAACCCAGGGATTGAACCCAAGTCTCCTGACTGCAGGCAGATTCTTTACCATCTGAGCCACCAGGGAAGCTCTTGCAATTATAAGGCATCCTAATAATCAAAATAATTTCTTTATGACCATCTGAATTTGCTAGAAATTGATATTCCTTAGAAAAATGAATTTCTTCTCTAGTCAAAAATCCATTCCATTCCCCTCCCCAAATTTACCCAAAACAGAATATTTTTACTTAAAAAAACTTTAATTTTTCTTGTTTTACTGCTCTTAGGGGTTTGCTTTTTAATGTCATGTGGCAAGTTAAGTTTGAATATGATCTTAAGGATACTTTAAGATAATAGTAAAAGAAAACTTCCAGTCAATATTACATTGCTCAAGAGAATTCCCTAGTGGTCCAGTGTTTAGGACTCTGACCTTCCACTACAGGGGGCACGGGTTCGATCCCTGGTCAGGGAACTAAGATCCTACATCCTCATCCAAAAAAAACAAACAAAAAAATTACATTGCTCACTAACTGAATTCAATGAAAATCAATTTGAGTTAAACAGTAACTGAAAGGATACAGCTTGATAGAAAGCACGTCTGGTTTTTTAATTTTATCTTGGACACCCATCTCTTCCAGCCAGGAAAAACTTTCTTCTTCATCCTCATCACTGATGGCTTGCTCCCTAGGACATTGCTACAGTTAGTTAGGGTTCACATTTCATAAAGCTGTTTCCTCTACATTGAATCCTTAAGTCACATGGATGACGTAAAAGGTTATCTTAATCACATACTCCCCGTGTTGCAAGCCTGTTCCAGACGCTTTCCTCTTCTCAGGGCCATTTTCTTTTATTAAAGGCAGAGAAAACTCAATACCTACATAAGAAAAGAAAAATGAAACTATGTTTTATTTAATATACTCTGAAAGAATTAACAGTCTTGTTGACTTGTAGAGAATATTTGAAAATGAGTTTCTACATTTGATCATTAAAGCAGTGTTTTCCATGCTTTCTTGACAGCAGCTCACAATACTCATATATCTCCTTAAACAAAGGGTTCAGGACAATACATATTCTTACTGCATTTGGTAATCTTTCATCGAGTATATATTACTCTTTCACTTTTTAAAAAAGTGCTGAATAAGTCCACTGAACAGACTTCATGATCTACTAACGTGTTGACAAAGTTTAAAAATCAAGTTATTAGAAGAGTGTAGATAATTTGTACTATAAAAGAAATTCTACAGGAGTATATTCAGATTGGGACTTTCCAGCTTGACATATGTTTAGAGACTAGAGAACGGAATGTAACTTAAAGCTATGTACAACGGATAACTTAATTAAATGCTAAGAAAAAAGACCAAAGTGAAGAAATGAAGTCATTTTTAAAGTAACAAGATAAAAGTTGTAGAAGATAATTCAACTGTTAGAAGACAGTTCAAATTTTAACTTTTAAGGTGTTTACAGTTTGGTATTCTCACTTTAAAGGTATAGTTTTACCTTCGTTTTTCATAGCTTCTCTTATACCTCTAGTTGTAGGAGATATGAGAGCCGTGATTACATCATCTCCTGCTAACCCTGCTGCACGGAACAGGATAGTAAACTGATAGGTACAAACGTAGAAATAAGGGCAAAGTTTTGTCTTCAGCAGGTTATATAGAGAAGTAAAGCTCACAGACCTATGAAGAAAAATATTTTTCTTTAGGCATTATTAAAATGTCAACTCAATATTGAAAATTTCTATATCACTTGATCCTCACCTGATTTCAAACACAATTATTACAGGTAATGGTCTGAATTTTTCCCATGACATAGAACTTGGCTTTTTAAAGGACTGAAATTGGTCATGGGACTCACTGATGAATTCTAAATACTTTAACAAGTAGCGTTTAACATTTAAATGCTTGCCATTTTTTCTTTAGACAAAGCAGTTGAGGTTGATATCAGGTTGCTGACTTTTAATAAGCAGCTTCTACTGATGAGAAGGGACACAGCCATTAACAAAAAGTAATATTAAAGAATTGTCTCTATATAGTCATCAAATACTTATATGCATTCTATAACTACATAAAGAGAGAACAAGAGCTGGGAGTTCCCTGTCAGCCTAGCAGTTAGTACTCCTGGCTTCCACCGCAGGATGCATGGGTTCTAACCCTGGTTGGGGAACTAAGATCCCACAAGCTTTGCCATGCAGCCAGAGGGGGGAAAAAAGGAGTGAATAAGAGCTAAACAAGTAAACAATTTGAGGAAAAAAAATTTTGGCAGGGAGTGGCCTGTACCACGCAAAATGCAGGATCTCAGTTCTTTGACCAGGACTGAACTCTGGCTACGAGCCCTAACCAGTGGACTGTCAGGGAATTCCCCAAAAGTAAACAATTTAAATTAGTTTAAATTGGTAATCATGGCTGTTGTTTTTCAGTTGCTAAGTCATGTCTGACTCTGTGACCCCATGGACTATGCATGCCAGGTTGCCCCGTCCTTCACTATCTTCGGGAGTTTACTCAAATTCACATCCATTGAGTCAGTGATGCTATCTAATCAATTCATCCTCTGCTGCTCCCTTCTTATGCCTTCAATCTTTCCCAGTGTCAGGGTCTTTGCCAATGAGCCAGCTCTTAGCATCAGGTGGCCTAAGTATTGGAGCTTCAGCATCAGTCCTTCCCATGAATATTCAGGGTTGATTTCCTTTAGGATTGACTGGCTTGATCTCCACGCTGTTCAACGGACTCTCAAAGAGTCTTCTCCAGCAGTTAATCATTAATATTTTAATAAAACAATTCAGAAGGACAGAGAAATCCATCTACTAATGTCCAATTACACATCATAAATAAGGAAAGAATACTGCTAAAATGAAAATTCACTATGGGATTCACAAATTTTTATTCCTCTTACCAGTCACTCATTAACACGTGCTGCAGGGTTTCATCATTTGACCACGGGGTTGTCTTTCCAGCCATTTTTCTGTCAGCTCCGATACGAGGGAACAATGGCAGCCAAGACAAGGCAGGGTGGAGCCAATAGATGAGGCTCCGCTGGAAAGCACAGCGGAGCTCAGTGGAGAGTTTGGGATCCTAAAATCCAAAGATGATATTGGACAGTTTTTGCCCCATTAGAAACACAGAATTTAATTAAAAAGACATTGAATATACCAAACATTTATTCTTCTGTAGCAATGTGTTAACAACAGTTACAGAGGCTGAAGTGTAGTTCATTATTCGGGAAAAGCTTCCTTGCCAGCAATTACAGTCTGATAACCCACATATCAGAAAGGACACCTGGACACAGAGAGGAGCATTTGCCTGTCTCTACCCTCCTTGAGGACAATGATGCTCAACCCTAGGGCAGGGTGCGTGTATGTAGATAACACTATATACAACTCCTTTGCCTCAAAACTCTTTCAAAAGTAGCCAGTAAAAACCGATAGTCCCAATTACAAATCACCAGGATCTACTGATTAAAAAAGAGGTAACCAAGGTAATCTCTTTTAACCTAGTTCGAGTTGAGCTGCTTGAAAGTAATGGTAATTACATTTTTGAAAAGCTTTCTAGAACTCATTAACTCTACTAAATTTACAACAGACTGTCGCCCAAGGGGGTAAGAGTTAGCGCATTTACAAAATGCAGAATACAGTATATGAGGAAACCAGTAAAATCTCTTTGCAATCCTACTCCTCAATTGCTTCTCATTTCCTTCAATTTTTTTTTTTCGCTAAAGGCCTTAAAAAGTTTAGTTCAAACAATTCTTGCCTGCAACAATGAGTAATTCTCAGGACAGGTCTGTAAATTTAACAGTTACTCAGTATGATTTTAAAAAGTATATGGATGCGGCATTTGGAAAATAAAATAATTTCCCACGTCTCTGTGTCTTAAATGTCCAAAGAAAAACTTAATGGAAGGAAATATCGCTGACGGTTTGCAGAGAAGTACTTTTTATACTTCATTTGTTACTTTAATGCATAGCTATTTTCTCACAGGATTACCTGTATACTTTGAGGCAAAGTAACTTCTGTTGCCCTGCAATGCTGGATGATACCTTGAGCCTCTTCCTGGGCTTTCAAATGATCTGCCCAGGTAAAGGGTTGAGAAGAGGTGAAAAGGAGTCGTGTTTTAATGCTCCAGTCCACAGGTAACTCAGTACTTTCTGAGGGTGGAATATCAGATTCGGAGAATGCTACATGAGGAGTCTTTTAGAAAACAAAGAACACAAAAATTAGTAGAGTACTAAGGAAAAAACCCTTCAATCTACAGTAGTCATCCACTAAACATGCTCATGATTGCTGAAATCTCAAAATGTTATGAACTGTACAATAAATAACACTGGAAACTAATTACACACTGTGAAAACGTCCAGAAGGAGCTACACTAGACCATTAGCAGTGATGGTATCTCTGGAAAGTGGGAATTGTTGTTGTTGGGGGTGGTGGTAGTGTTGGAAAGGCAGTTTTCACCTTTTATTATACTTCTACATAGTTTAGTCACAAGAGAAATACTATTTTCATGATCATAATTTTAAAAAATCTGCTATTGATACTGCTGTCAAAGCACAAATCTTCCAAGCATTTTTTCAAAAGCACTTTTTAGCTTCCAAACTCTGGAGCCAGGGCTAAGCTGCTCCTTGCAGGGAACCTGGCCTCTGATCAGCCTCTCAGGCTGGTTGAAGAAGCGTCTGCTGCCTCAAACACTTCCCCCAAACTGTCTGCTGTCAGTCGCTGTTCTCCACATTAAAACGACTCTTTTAAGTGATGCTATTTAAAAATAATAGGAAAGGGGGAACTATTTCCAACTGACCTGAAGGCCATTCACTTGCAAGGAAGGGAGACTGGGTCTTGGGGGAACTCGGGATAAGCCTGGAGGCACTGGTTCTGAGTGATGCGTTGGACTTGTTACTACCTATGAAAAAGAAACCTCACCTCTACATCTGCTTTAGCACTGGTGCCATGATAAACAGTTACTACTACATACAAAGTCCTTTACCAAGGCTGATGCCGGTGGTCCTTTCAAGTCTGGTAGAAATGATCACACAGGGCTCTCTGGTAAACGACTTTCCAAGTAAAACGCTTCTCAGCAGTCTGAATTTATAAAAATATACACTCTAATGACATTTCAAAAGTATTACCTGGTGTAATTCTGTAATGGCTGTTCTTTCAGGAACCTTCTCTTCCCAGAGCAAATCATTTTCTTGATTAGAATCTAAAAACTGAGGTGAAAAAAAATGGTCCTTTTAAATTCTAAATGATGCTGGAGTTCGCTTTAAACCTCCAGAGCTTCACCTGGCACACAAGTTTCTCAGTAAGCCCAGGAATTCACAGGAGCCCGAATCAGTGTGACGGAGAGTGTCACTTCAGCTTTGTGTCTGAACTTTAACCATCAAAATGCACGGGGAAGAAGGCAGGTGGTCTGCACAACTGATAACTCAATAATCAATAATCTCAACTCAAAAGATCCAAAAGGTTTTGGAGTAAGACAAATCATGGGGTAAATTCTGACCCCCTGATCAATCCTCACCATTCCTCCAAATCCAGAATAATTTGGAGGGCGGGAGAAGGGACGCACTGAATGCCGCAGGAAAGAGGGTCCTGTATTCTTCCCCTCAAACGGGGGCCTTCCCCGGGTGGCTCCAGGACAACTCGGAGCCACACGCCCACTGACCTCTCATCCCTTCTACCCCGCGGCGGCCGCCCAGGGTCTGCAGGCCGGGCACCGGACTGGAGCGTGGGAGATGCAGGGTCCGCTCCTCGGGATCCGCCAGCCCCGCACGCCCCGCGGCCGCTCGCGGAGCGCACTTCACGCCGCCCCCCACCCCCGGGCAACCCGAGGCCGCGGGCGACTTCAACTCGGCGCCCATTTCCCTCCCGGGACGCGAGAGCCCGCCAGCCCTACTTCACGGCCGAATCCACCCCCGGACTGTTACGAGAGTCCCCTCGGCTCCCAGGCGCGAGGACACTCACCCGGCCAGGCGCCTCCTGCTGGCCGCGGGGCGGGCCCTCGGGAGGCTCGGAGGCGGCCCGCGGCCGGTTGTCCAGGCGGGCGAAGGGGTTCCTTCGGGCCCCGGCCGGGCCGCCGCCGCCGCCTCTGCCCGCCGCCGGGAAAGGGCGGAGGGGCAGCCCGGCCGCCCGGGCGGCGCGGCGGGTCGCCGGCTCGGGCCGCTCTGCGGCGCCGAGGCTCCGACCCCTTTTCCGGCGGAGCCGCAGTGTCTCGGGCGGCCTTTTGAAACTGGGCGAATAGCCGGGTACAGACAGGTCCATAACGCCCGGCGGAGGCCGAGGGGGGCAGCCCGGCAGGAGGTTCCCGCGCGTCCGGGCTCCGCCTCCGCGTGACCCCGCCCCCGAGCCGCTCATGGCGCGTGCGCGATGGGGCCCTCGCGCGGCCCCGTCCCCGAGCCTCTCACGGCGCGTGCGCGGCGGGGCGTTCGCGCGGGTCATCCACGCCACGTTCCTCCCGCGGCGGGAGATGCGCTGCTGTCGCTTGTGTCCCAGGACGTTCCCCGGGCGCGCCAGCCTGACCTCCCGGGGCTAGGTGGCTGGGAAGCGCGCCGGGAGAGCCGAGTGCTATTTAAGTCCGCAGCGAGGCGCCAGGAAGAAAGGAAACGTCACACTTGAGCTGCCGCTTCGGTAAGCTTCCGGAGCTCAGCGGAGACGTCCAGGGCTGCTGAGGGGCCTGGGCCTCCCCTCCCGACCCCCCCAAAGCGGCCCCAGCCGGCATCGCCGCTGCAGCCATTCACGCAAACACTGCAGAGGTCACGGGCGCGTTAGTGTTGCTCTGGTTCCATCCTGAGGAAACCCTGGAGTGAATGAATATTTGAAGAAAAAAAAAATTTAGCTTTCTCTTGGCTAGATCCTTTGATACTTGAAAATATATTCCAAGTATTAAATTACGACAGCAAAGGATGTTTAAAGAAAGAAGGTAAGTATTGAGAAAGGAGTTCATCAGAAAAGTATTTTGACATAGCAAGACTCCCAACAGTTTTGTCGACATAGTGTGGATTCCGATGACAGTTTTTCTTAATGTAAACAATTTATAAGAGGCAAATATATAAGGACAATAATTTAAAAGGCTTTCAGAATATTCCCTTTAGATGTTAAAATTTACAACTGCTTCGACCGTCTGTACGATAATTTTTTTCAGATACTTTTCAAATACTTCAAATAAATGAGCATCTTGTTTCAGCAGGAAAATATACTTAAAAACACAAAACTTGCTTTTAGGTTCCTTGACTTTTATGAACAATTTCCAAGGAAGCTCTGGCTTCAAATACTGGAACTGGTTCATCCAGCTGAGGTCAGAGAGAACATTAAAACTGAACAACTTGCTTCTTTCTTCCTTGATTTTTCTGAACAACTTCCATGGTAACTTTTGCCTCGTATAGTGGAATGGGTTCATCCAACTGAGGTCTGAGGAAGAATGAAATTATTAGAAATGTCTAGTTAAGGATGAGAGTACACAGCAGGGTAGTTGACAATTGCTGTAGTTCAGCTCTATTACTTTAAATAAAATTTGCCCATTAATATTTCCACTATTAAGAGTGGTTAGATTTTGGGAGGGGAAAAGACCCATTCTCTCCATTCCCTTTTTTAATTCCTCTTTTTTGATAAACAGATTCAGCTGAAAAAAAATTGTACTTTTCCCTCCTGTCTACCTGTGGGTTATTTCAAATTGCTTTGGGAGGGGTGATGTGGATAAGCGAAGGGGCTGATACAGTATGGAATGCAGTAAAGAAAACTCATGAACCAGTTCTATCTTAGGGAATAATTACTTACTGGTGTATCACAGGATACACTTTAGAAATATTAAACAGCAGCTGTTTAAGCAAAATGTAACATATGGTGGCAACAAGTATACTGAGAAAGCTGAAACAAAAATGGGAATGCCCATTTTATCTCTTGGAGAATAGAAAAATAAACAAGAACAATGATTTGGTTGTTTAGCATACCTAAAAACACCAGTTGATAACTTCTCCATCACATCTTTTAAGATGCGTAGCTGGAAAAGACTGTTAAGGTGATAATGTAAAGGAGTAAATAAAACTATCTGATAAGCAGAGGATGCTAGGCAGGTCACCTATTTTTGTAACAAATTCTATAAGCTGTCCAAGTCTACCTCTAAACCAGGAAAATGGGGTAAGTGATTTGAGAGAGAGAGTGACATAATAGAGCATAAAACTTCAAAGGACAAGTGATGAAAGAAGCCTAATGTTTCTCCTTAAGTAATGACTAGTGTTAACCCAAGTGAATGGTATTAATAACAGAATGGGTCAGGGTTTCATCTTAGCGCTAAATATGGTATTTTAGTTAAAAATTTAGCACTTATATTTCTTACTTTAGGTGCACATTTATTAAGCTAGCTGATATATGATATGTATGCAAGAAAGTTAATAATCTCTGTCTAATATATGCAAATAAGAATAAACAGTATAAAATTAAAAACTCTAGTCATTTAATTGAAATAATATTAGAGCTGAGAGTCTATATAACTGCTGCTGCTGCTGCTAAGTCACTTCAGTTATGTCTGACTCTGTGCGACCCCATAGACGGCAGCCCACCAGGCTCCCCCATCCCTGGGATTCTCCAGGCAAGAACACTGGAGTGGGTTGCCATTTCCTTCTCCAATGCATGAAAGTGAAAAGTCAAAGTGAAGTCACTCAGTTGTGTCCAACTCTTGCGACCCCATGGACTGCAGCCCACCAGGCTCCTCCGTCCATGAGATTTTCCAGGCAAGAGTACTGGAGTGGGGTGCCATCGCCTAACTGATAGTACAGGAGAATTATCTATGATGTATAATCACACAATTGGAAGGCTATCTCTATATAAATCATAAGCATCAACTGGCTCATGTGTGATGCAGCTGAGGGGGGTTTGCACAAGTGAGGACTAAAGTTTGATTCAGGACTTTAGGAAATGTAAGGGAGAAAACAGAAACATAAGCTACTTTAAAGATATTTTTTAAAGGACCTAAAGAATACTGATTCACTCTTTGTTACTGCAAATTCGCTTTCTTCTGTTAATGAAATTGCCAATGGTATGTGTAAGTGTGTGTGTGTGTATGTGTGTATATATATATAAAATATGTATTTCTGATTTTTGAAAATTTAACATTTCTTATAAACATGTCATATTTTAACTTGGTCCATGGGTTTGTCAGAGAGGTTAAAATCTTACGGTGTGGGGGAAAGGAGAGCAGTTGAGAGAATTAAGTAATACAGGCAGAGGCAGCCAGCCTGCCTTTAGACATGTAAGATTCAAAACATGCTAACTTGTGTTACTTTTAATACAGTGTCTATAATTAACATCCCATGGTATTCTTGAGAATTACAATGTTATTGGACATTTCATTATTTAAAGCTGAAATTTAAATCTTTTAGAGAGTTAAAAATTAAGTTTATTCTAAATTTAATAGGAAAATATTTAATCAAAAATACTTTAAATACACACATTCACTACATTAAGGGGATGTTCTGGTTTTGAAATGAACTCTTTAAAACTCAAAATATGGAATATACTAATTGAAGGCTCTGAAATAAGCTTGCCATAGATTTTAGAGGAGGCTGGCCTTGTACATAGCACGCATATATAATACGCATTTGATAAACATAATGATGTTCAGTGAGACATGCAAGTCTCTTCATGCACAATTATACTCTATTAAGTAACGAGAATGTATTAATATTTATCCAATATATTAATATTAAAAATTTTACCAGGTACAGCTGCCTTTAAGACAGGCATCTCAGAAACAAAATTTATTCTTAAATTGACCCCGCTCTAAAGAGGTTTGGACCTTTCTTTCAGAACTGCTTTCAGAGTCTCAAGAAAACTTGATTACTTTTACTAAAATGGAATGATTCTATTTTACACTTGATTTGTTACTGAATCACTTCCATTAAAAATAATCAATCCATCTTTCTTTGATAAAGATTTCCTAGCACTGATATTCTTAAAAACACCACCCCCCCCAACTCTAATGTAGATGAATATTCTGCAATGTTTTGTGCAGTGCTGCCATAGGAATACAGATGTAGTCTCTTAAGGTGACCTGTGATTTTCTTGAGGCCAGATTAAAATGAAGTAAATTTTTCCATGTCTCCTATAGTTTGATTTCTCATTCAGAAACGAGCGAGACGGCTTGGGTGATTCCTGTCCTGGCACTTGCCAGCTGCATCCTTGGGTGTGTATTAACCTTTTATCCTTGTTTCTTTACTTGTGACAGAGGAATAATAACAATACTTAAATTTCACAGGGTTGTTTTCATATTTAAATAAGTACCTATACACACTCGGAACTAGCTATTACCATTATTACAGAATTTAATGATGAGAATACAAGGTACATTTCAAGCCAGAAATTCAAATCGGTAGGAAAAAGGATATAAAGATACTTTCCCTGTTGTACATTTGACAGATTCCAAACTTCATCATTAAGGAAAGCCACTGCTGCTCCCTTGAGGAAAAGGCAATGACTATCTGGAGGATCCAGCTTGGATAAAATACACAAAGAACTCTCAGTTATTGTGAGTTTAATAGCAGGAGAATGATTGGTATCTTAGGTCAGAAAAATTTTTACACAAGTAATACCCAAATTGCAAGTAATCAGCACACAGACTTTAGTAACAGTATGTACACTGTAATTTCTTTTCTAATTCATTGTCCAAAATTATGAAACAGCAAGGTCAAAATGCAAGGCCAATCCAGAGGTGATAAAGTGGTATTAGGGGTGTCTGTGTTTCTGTGTGTGTGTGTGATTTCTAGTTGCTACTCACCAGTGTGTGTGTGTGAGATTTCTTGCTGCTATTCACCAGTGTGTGAATGTGTGTGTGAGATTTCTAGATGCTACTCACCAGTGTGTGTGTGTGTGTGTGATTTCTAGCTGCTACTCACCAGTGTGTGTGTGTGTGTTTGTGTGTGTGTGTGATTTCTAGCTGCTACTCACCAGTCATTTTCATGAGGATGTTAGAAAATCATCGAAGACTGGAACATGAGAATTCTGGTATGTGAATATCACCATAATAAAAATCCCTGAATTTTGCTGAGAAATGTAAAACTGGAAGAAATGTAAAAATGGAAGACTACACACACACACACACACACACACACAGAGTAAATTCTAATTTGAATAATTAAGAAATTGTCATTTTATATAGAAATATTTTGCTAAGTATATGTCAACATGAATGTTTGTTACTAGGGGGAAAAAAATCTTATTTGAAATACTATTAAAAAATTTAGAAGTCATTATTTCCAAACCATTAAATGAACTCCTCTGCTATATTTCAACTATATTTCAACATCTTGGCCAACAGCTAAAGTTAAAAAAAAAATAAAAGCTATATTTCTTTAAAAATAGGAAATAATTAAAAATTTATACAAATTTAACCACACCGTGCTAAAACACTTAGGCATCATTCTTTGTTAATTATACCCTATTGGTGGAATAGTAATGCTTTACTGTTTCTGATAATACCTGCAGGTTTTCTTCTGTTGTTACCCAGTGGCCTCCAACACCAAGAAGGGTGATGATATCATGTTTATGTGGTAGTAGTTGTAATTTTTCAGCTGGTTCGTCATCTTTACTATATAACCTCACTTACAGAAGAATTGTTTAAAAAGAAAGAGAGGGAGAGAACATATATTTTACAGTAATCTGATAAAAATTTATTCTTCAAACTAGTTCTGTTTACTTTTAATGTAACAAGGAAGCATTTTTCTTAGAACAAGGTAACATACGATATATTCAGACCCCTTAAAATACACTTTTGCATTAAAACTGTTTATAAAATCTACTTTAGATTTAATTATAAATGAGATAACTAAAGATAAAACATCTCTTTCAGTTTGAAAATCAGACAGGATAACAGCACACACCACTAAGTCTGACCGTTTCAATCGTACCGTTGATAGCTTAATACTCTGGGGAAAGCTGACTCCTGAGTAAGGAACTCATAGATTCAAGAATGTCCTACTTTGATGTAATTATTGAAATGTCCATTTGAAAAGTTAATGAACTATACATTCACTTCCACTGAAAGATTTTTCTGAGTTAATTTCAAATCTTGAAAATACTGGCTAAAACAAACAGCTGTGGCCATAGCTCCATTTGTTATGATCTTAGAAGATAAATTCTAACAAAATATAAATAGAATCCCTTGGCAGGCTTATGAAACCTCTTCTTAAGGTGCAGTGGCACTACCTAAGTGTGTAGAGATTAGGTGTTAAATAACTATTGGTTAAACTGCAAAAGTTCAAGGAAGGTAAAATGCAAAAAAATTCTCTGCATTGTCCAAAAAGGGACTGCAGAAGCTCACCATCCCACAGAAGGCAGCCACACATAGCAGAAACAAGTGACTGACTGAGACCTGAACTAATCCAAGAACCTCCAAAGCCGTGAAGAATCCGCCTGCCAATGCAGGAGACGCAGGTTCAATTCCTGCGTCAGGAAAAGCCCTCTGGCAGACAGCAATCCACTCCAGTATTTTTGCCTGGAAAATACCATGGACAGAAGAGCGTGGCGGGCTGCTGCTCACAAGGAGTCAGACATGACTGAGTGACTGAGCACAACCACTACAAGCACAACCAGGGAGGCCCCAGATTTCTTGCAGAGATACTTAAACTCCCATGCCTAGACGCCAAAGGGCTTCCCAGGTGGCACCATCAGTAAAGAAGTGAAAGTGAAAGTCACTCAGTCTCTTTGAGACCCCATGGACTACAGAGTCCATGGAATTCTCCAGGCCAGCATACTGGAGTGGGTAGCCATTCCCTTCTCCAGAGGATCTTCCCAACCCAGGGATTGAAACCAAATCTCCCGCATTGCAGGTGGGTTCTTTACCGACTGAACCACCAGGGAAGCCCCCAGCAGTAAAGAACCGGCCTGCTAATGCAGGAGACGTGAGACAAGGGTTCACTCCCCGAGTTGGGAAGATCCCATGGAGGAGGGCATAGGAACTCACTCCAGTATTCCTGCCTGGACAGAGGAGCTTGGTGGGCCATAGCCCATAGGGTTGCAGAGTCGGACATGACTGAAGCAACTAAGCACGCATGCATACTTTTTTAAAAGGTAAGCATGTTCTCTCTTCTGATGGTGCTTAAAATGGGAATAAAATGAAGAAGCTCCAATTCAAAAAGTTAAAAAAACTCTTGACCTCAACTTAATAAATGTGTAAGTAATTACTTCCTGGTTCTATTTTTTTCCCAGAAATTTATCCATAACACACAAAAAATGACAGAGACTCCTGATTTAGTAAAGTGCCCACCTCCAGCATCTAGGACAATGTCCACTCCGAGGCCACCTGTTTCTTCTAAACAGCTTTCAGCCACATGGGCTTTCCCGTTAGAAACATCGATCACTCGAGCTGCAAAGGACAGCAAGTCAGGCAATTGTACTGTTCCCTATGTGATCAACACAGCTCCCAGAGCAAGAGCAAGAAAAGCAAATAAATTTCTCATCTCTGAAATGAATTAAATGGTTGAAGCAGTTATTGAATCTGAATTATCCTGTTTTTCACTCATCTAACCCAGTGTTGGTAAGGATGAAAGGATGAAGAAACTGGTATAGTCAATAAATTAAAATATGAGCATTCTACAGATAACATATTCCAAGGTTGATCTGTTGACACAGAGGACTGTTCTTTATAGCTAAAGGGTATTTTGCCAGAACTGAGACTCTCTTAATTTAGCAAATGTACTTATATAGATATGAACTGAAAGATTAAACAATTTCTTAAGAATGTTCAGATTTAATAGAGTTCAGAGCTCAAAAGTACAAAGATCTATTCTGGATTTGGTACTTCTCTACTACAGGCAGTTTTATCCTTTCTCAGTCACAGAAATCCCAACCTGTACCGGCATCCCCTGACTTGCCCTCCAAAACAAAACAAAAAAATTCCTGAAGGTGAAAAAGCAAAACAGGATTATTCTAAGCAGAGTTAGTGAAAATAAAACTAACTTTAACTGGTTGTTTTAAAGCACTGTATTAAGAGAACAAGCCAATGAGAACTAAAAGATCTCAGAATTTGGGGACTTCCCTGGTGGTCCAGTGGCTAGACTACTGCTCCCAAAGCAGGGAGACCAGGTTCAATCCCTGATCAGGGATCTACTTAGATCCCACATGCTACAACTAAGAGCTGATGCAACCAAATATAATAAAATATTTTTTTAAAAACCTCAGAATTTGAATTGGAAAATGAAGATACATCTCTATTTCATTTTTGTATCTTTGAATACCTTCTCATTACAGAGAATTCTGCTCAGAGCTGCTCAGGTTCAAGGTGTAGTCAGTCCACTACTGACTGAAGTCTTGGGGGTGGGCGTGGGGAGATAGGAGGGAAGGGCAGGGTTAACCAAGAGGAAACTGCTCCTTGTCCACAGTACTATTTATGCTCCTCCCCTCCATTTTCAATCTCTTCTTTTTTTCCTTTTTTCTTATCTCCCTCCTTTCTCAATGCCTGTTTCAACCTTCTTTCCATTTCTTGGTTATCTGCCAAAAGCATAACATAACCATGGAAATAACCCAGGCTTTACTGTTAGACAGGCCTGGGTTCAAATCCCATTCCAGGCCTAGTGGTACACACCCTGGCACATCCTTGGAAAAACTAAATTCTGAGATGCTGTTTCCCAGTTACTTGGCACAGGGTTGTTGAGGATTTAAGGAACTATCATTCATATCAACACCCAGTGAATCTTACTTTCCCTCCTGCAGGCCTTACACTCTGCTCTTCTCTTCATCTGTTAATCTCCAATGTTAATTCTGTTAACTCCAGTCTACTAAATTCCATTCCCATCTCCATTCTATTTTGTCAATCTCTATTTTCTTTCTCTTTCCCGTGTTCATTGCTTTTGGGATAGGGTCAGTCCTTTCAAGAGCTCCCCAGCTGATGCCATATCCTGTTTATCCTAAACTATATGTGACCTGGGTTTCTGTTTAACTGGCTCATCTCCCATGCCAGCGAATCACAGGAAACAGGCAACTTTAGGGACATTTGTTGTTCAGTCGCTAAGTTGTATCCAACTCTTTGCAACCCCACGAACTGCAGCATGCCAGGCTTCCCTATCCTTTACCATCTCCCGGAGTTTCCTCAGACTCATGTCCATTGAGTTGGTGATGCCATCCATCGATCTCATTCTCTGTGGGCCCCTTTAGGTATATATCACCGGGTAAAAGAGGTTGAGAAACGAAAAGTGATACAAAAATATGACTTATTGACTAAAAAAATTAAAGAGGTATCAGGTGTTTCTGAACTGTGTCAAAGTTCACCTAATTCAAACTTGACTAAGTTGATAATGGGGCAAAGAAGAAAAAACTCTGAAAAGTAATTGGGACTTTGCTAGGGGTCTAGTGCTTTCACAGCAGAGGGGCATGGGTCCTCTCCCTGGGGAACTAAGATCCCATGTGCCACACTGTGTGGCCAAAAGAAAACAACAACAGAAAAACCCAAATAATTACAATGTAAACTTAAGTAACCTTGGACTTAGCACAGGAACTAAGTGCATTTTAAAAATGACACGCATTTGGCATTTTGCAGTTTGTTTTACAAATAGAGTTTTCAAGGTGATATGATATCTCTTCAAAATTTTATGTATTCAAGTCTGTGTTGAGTACTATTACTCACCTATAGGAGGCCTAAATCTTTCAAGAAACTGCTTGTCTTCAAGGCTGCAGGCTGTTGAAATCACTTTGGCTCCTCTGTGGTGTGCTAACTGAATGGCTATTGTACCAAGTGCCTGTGTGGGGGAATACACAATGGGGTTACAAGAGAGAGGGCGGAGGCTGTATCTAATTCATCTACTAGGTTGTTTTTTTAATAAAGAGTAACAGTTTAGTGCTACTTCAGTATATTTTAAAATCTTGTCTGATGCAAAGAAAAAATAGGACAAGCTTATTAGAAAGGGAAACTCTGATAGACTGCCTCAAGGAAAAGCTCTGTGTGCTATAGGCTCCCAGCTAGTCTGACTGTAGCACATAACCTCAAGGATGGAGGCAGGTCGAATTCAGAACACGACCTTGGAAAGAGAAAAATGCACCATTAAGGGCCTTGTCAGCATAATGTACTAAGCTAATTAAATGGTACATATACAAGTCCAGCAACCTCTCTTTGAAAATAAAAGCACTTCAAAAGTTCCATTCTTTTGCTGACCTGTAAGTTAGTTCAGGGAAATAACTACTACCTTGATGTTGGACACAGGGCTGAAGCCAACGAAGACTGCCTTTTTTTTTTTTTTCAAAGAAAAATCATTTTCATCAACAGTCAGATATAAAATCTAACATTTTTAGGTTTTTATGTAATCTTTTAGTGTCTTTATATTTTGATGTTTATCATGTATAAACATGATGTTTATATATAACTACATATATATAACATGTTTAAATTAGTACAGTTTTGATCTTGTGTGATATATCTATAAATGAAGCACCTTAATCACATAAGTGTAAGTATGAGAGATATGATACAAAATAGGCAGGGAGACCTGGGGCCTAGCTTCAAAGATTTTAGGAGCTATTTCAAGTTTTGTGTAACAGGCATGAATAAAAATGGCTTGTCTGCTTTTTTAAAGTAATAGCAGATTCAAAGCAGTAGGAAACTAAACACTTTTATCATCTATTGATAAAAGCTGCTTATTTTAGAAAATGGGAGTTTGGTATAGGAAATCAGTGAATCAGTTAACTGGCAATACATTGTATTAGTAAGTGGATGGCCCATTTCTCAATTTCCTAAGTATCCTATTTTGGTCTTTTTTAAAAAAATTTTATTTATTTTAACTGGAGGCTAATTACTTTACAGTATTGTAGTGGTTTTTGCCATACATTGATATGATGGTCTGTTTTTTAACAAAACTATTAATACCTACACTTGCTCCGTCCATTATCAGCACAGATTTTCCAGGCGAGAGATGAGAAAGATAATGCAGGGCTGTATAGACTCGTAATCCATCCCGGATGGTTCCAGCAGCTTCTGTCCACGTGACTTTTTCTGGTTTGTGAACTATCACAAAGAACAAGAGGAAACAATCTGTTAGCAAAGCCCATTAGACCTGCCTCCTGGATCTGTTTGCGTCCATCTCTGCTGCCACCACGGCCCTGGTCCAAGCCTCTACTCCAGTATCTTTCACCTCTACTATGCTTTCTCTGGGAGAAGGCAATGGCACCCCACTCCAGTACTGTTGCCCGGAAAATCCCATGGACGGAGGAGCCTGGTGGGCTGCAGTCCATGGGGTCGCTAAGAGTCAGACATGACTGAGCGACTTCACTTTCACTTTCCACTTTCATGCATTGGAGAAGGAAATGGCAACCCACTCCAGTGTTCTTGCCTGGAGAATCCCAGGGATGGAGAAGCCTGGTGGGCTGCAGTCCATGGGGTCGCACAGAGTCGGACACGACTGAAGCGACTTAGCAGCAGCAGCATGCTTTCTCTGCTGCCATTTTTGCCCATGCACACTCCCCTGTGAATGCAGGAATCAGTGTGCATTTTTAAAAATGTTTTATGGTTGAAGTAAAACATGCAGAAAAAGAACATGAAACAAAGTATAGCTGGATGAATAAACAGAGCAAGTACACGAGTAACTACCATTCTGATTGAAGAAGAGAACACAGCCCTCATGTTGACAGCCTCGCCTCTCCCACCAAAGGCATTTTTAAAAAACTGAGCCATAACTGACATCAGAGGTCACAACCATTCTAGTTTAACAAACGCAAGTTGTTGTTCAATCGCCAAGCTGTGTCTGACTTTGTGACCCCATGGACTGCAGCACACCAGGCTTCCCTGTCCATCACCAACTCCCAGAGCTTATGCAGACTCATGTCCATCGAGTCAGTGATGCTATCCAACCATCTCACCCTCTTGCTCCCTTCTCCTCCTGCCCTCAATCTTTTCCAGCATCAGGCAGGGTCTTTTCCAATGAGCTGGCTCTTTGCTTCAGGTGGTCCAAGTATAGGAGCTTCAGCTTCAGCATCAGTCCTTCCAATGAATATTCAGGGTTGACTTCCTTTAGGATTGGCTGGTTTGATCTCTTTGTAGTCCAGCACCACAGTTCAAAAGCATTAATTCTTTATTGATCAATTGATCAAAAGCCATCAACTCGGCATATACATTCCTAACAACATAATTTTGTTTTGCCTGTTTATGAACTTGATCTAAATGGAACTGTACTATACACACTTTTTTTTTTTTTTTTTTATACACATTTATTTCTATCTTCTTTTTTTGCTTATCATTTTTTAAGACATCCTTCTTTGGTACTTGTGGCTACGCATGCTAAGTTGCTTCAGTTGTGTCCAACTCTTTGGACGGTATGGACTGTAGCCAGCCAGGCTCCGCTGTTCATGGGATTTTCCAGCCAAGAATAGTGGAGTGGGTTGCCATTTCCTTCTTCAGGGGATCTTCCTGACCCAGGGATAGAACCTACAGCTCCTGCACTGCAGGCAAATTCTTTACCACTGAGCTGGGGAAATGCCACTAGGCTATCATGCTTTTCATTTTTGATGTCTTATGGCAACATCTAATTTAATAGAATGAATGGGTTATCCACTCTCCAGTTAAGGAACATTTCTGTTTTCCCCCATTTTTTGGTAGTTAGGTATTCTTAACTTTTCGGGAGTTAAGCATTCTTAACTAAGAGTGCTCATGTATAAAAGTACTCCTGTGCTGATACACAGGTGTTCTACAGGGTGTTTACTGAGGAATGGAACTCTGCCTTTGACATCACTGAACACTTCCACAGTGGCTTATGAATTGACTCTCACAAAGCTGCTGCTTTGAACATCCTTGTCTACCCTGGTGTTACACATTTTTGCCCATCATATGGGTGTGTCATGGTTTCTTACTGTGATTTTAATTTGCTTTCCCCCACCTACTAATGTAGTTGAGCACCTTTCCATGTTTGTGGGCCATACAGAATTCCTTTTTTAAAAAAAAATTATTTATTATTTATTCTTGGTTGTGCTGGGTCTTCGGGTTCTCTCTAGTTGCGGCCAGTGGGCTCCTCACTGCGGTGGCCTCTCCCGTGGCTGAGCACGGGCTCTAGGGCACTCGAGGTTCAGTAGTCGCAGCACATGGGCTCAGTAGTTGTGGTTCCTGGGCCCTAGAGCACAAGCTCAATAGTTTTCCATCTGGGCTTAGTTGCTCCTTGGCATGTGAGATCTTCCTGGAACAAGGATTGAACCCGTGTCCCCTGAATTGGCAGGTGAATTCTTTACCACTGAGCCACCAGGGAAGCCCTAGAATTCCTTTTGTGAAGTGACTGTTCAGGTGTTTTACCAATTTTTCTATTGTTGTTGTCTTTTTTCTTCTTTATTTGCAGGAATTCGTAGTATATTTTAGGTAAGTCATTTGCTTGCTCATGTGTTATAAATATTATTTTCAACTTTATGGCATCTCTTTTCAATCTCTTTAGTGGTGTCTTTGAAATGCAGCAGTGTCAGAATGATCTTTTAAAAACATAAATAACATCCTCACACTTCTTTAAAATTCATCAATGGTTTTCTACTGCACTTGAAACAAAACGTAAACTGCTAATATAGTTTAAGCCACATTAGCTCTATATTTTCTGACCATTCTGGAAAATCCCATGGATGGAGGAGCCTGGTAGGCTGCAGTCCATGGGGTCACTAAGTTGAACACGACTGAGCGACTTCAGTTTCACTTTTCGTTTTCATGCACTGGAGAAGGAAATGGCAACCCACTCCAGTGTTCTTGCCTGGAGGATCCCAGGGACGGGGGAGTCTGGTGGGCTGCCATCTATGGGGTCACACAGAGTTGGACATGACTGAAGTGACTTAGCAACAAAGCTGTTCCTTAATGTTTAATTATTTAATATTTTGTTTTTATGAATGTGTATACTGAATGTGATTTTTTCACAGTATAGGTAATCCTTTCTAATTTTACCTGAAATCAAGTGTATAACACTTTCAATAGTGTTTACCCTAAGTATTTTTCCTCTTAAGGCAAAAGATTCAGATGGGTTGGACAGTTAGAATTAAACTGGCCAACCAGTGCCATCTAGTGGGGACGTAAAGCATCCAAGCACACGATGAAAACGTTCAGACAGACAGCAAGGCATTAAAACAGTAAAATATACTAAGCACCAGGGGATATCTCACACAGTACTTTAATCCTTATAAATTTGAGACAGCAATTTCCCCAATTTTCCTGATTATCAAATGGCGTTCAGGGTAATAATTTGTCTGATGCCACAAGTTTGAAAGAAAGAAAGAAAGAAAGGGAAGTCACTCAGTCATATCCAGACTCTTTGCAACCCCATGGACCATAGCCTACCAGGCTCCTCCATCCATGGGATTTTCCAGGCAAGAACACTGGAGTGGGTTGCCATTTCCTTCTCCAGGAGATCTTCCCGACCCAGGGATAAAACCTGGGTCTCCCGCATTGTAGGCAGACACTTTACTGTCTGAGCCACCAGGGGAGTCCAAGTTTGAAAGTCTGACTCTAAAGCCCATCTACTCTAACAGTGCATGTTCAGTCTATGTACAACTTGCTTATATTTTTGAGATTATCTTCCATCATAAGAATTGGTACTACCTATACTTTCATTAAGAAATAAAAAATTTAGTGCTTAAAAAATGGCAGGGCAGGGACACAAACGCAGACAGAGAGAACAGACTTGTGGACAGAGGGGGAAGGAAAGGGTGGGGCCAATGTACAGAACAGCGCTGACACGCACGCCACTGTTATGTACGGCAGGCGACTGAAGGGAAGTTGCTGTGCAACAGGGAGCTCAGCCCAGCACTCTGCGACAACCTGGACGAGGGGCTGGGAGGTTCAAGAGGGAGGGGACACATGTGGCTGATTCACAGGTATAGAGACCAGCACAACACTGTAAAGCAATTATCCTCCAATTAAAAATACATTTTAGAAGTTTTATCAGATCAAAATAATGCTAATAAAACTACATTTAAAATTGCAGAGGCTTTAAAATTACATGGTTAGATGTGGTTTAATGTTGAGATCCTTGCTTTTGTATTAGGTGGTCCACAAGTACTTATTGTGTTATAAAAACTAAGAAAATTAATAATAGAGAGCCATATATGGATCAATAATAACAGTATTATAATTCTTTGTAATTATCATTTCAATTCTTTCTACAAGTCCAAGAAATAATGCTGAAAATGTGTGCCAATTTTTTTTATTTAATTTTTATTTTATATTGGAGTATACTTGACTCAAACATTGTGCTAGTTTCAGGTGTACAGAAAAGAATTCAATTATAAACATAAACATACCCATTCTTGTTCAGATTCTTCTCCCAGGTAGGTCACCAGAGAATACTAAATAAAGCTCCCTTTACTATACAGTAGGTCTCTCTTGATCATCTATTTTATATGTAGTAGTGTGCATGTATGATGGACTTCCCTCAGCTCAGCTGGTTGCCTGCAATGCAGGAGACCCAGATTTGATTCCTGGGTCAGGAAGATCCCCTGGAGAAGGGAATGGCAACCCACTCTAGTATTCTTGCCTGAAGAATCCCATGGACAGAGGAGCCTGGTGGGCTACAGTCTGTGGGGTCACAACAGTCAGACATGACGTAGCGACTAAACCACCATCACCAGTGTGCATACGTTAATCCCAAGCTCCTAATGTATTTCACCCACCTACCTTTCTTTCCCCTTTGATAACCATAAGTTTTCTCCTAAGTCTGTGAGTGTGTTTTTTCAGATTCCACATATAGGTGATATAATATTTGTCTTCCTTTGTGTGACTTACTTCACTTAGTATGATAATCTCCAGGTCTGTCTAACATAGCTACAAATAGCATTATTTCATGCTGTTTTAATGGCTGAGTAATATTCCATCAGATATATGTATCCTTATGGCAGAAAGTGAAGAGGAACTCAAAAGCCTCTTGATGAAAGTGAAAGTGGAGAGTGAAAAAGTTGGCTTAAAGCTCAACATTCAGAAGAGGAAGATCATGGCATCTGGTCCCATCACTTCATGGGAAACAGATGGGGAAACAGTGGAAAGTGTCAGACTAGGGCTCCAAAATCACTGCAGATGGTGACTGCAGCCATGAAATGAAAAGACGCTTACTCCTTGGAAGAAAAGTTATGACCAACCTAGATAGCATATTCAAAAGCAGAGACATTACTTTGCCAACAAAGGTCCATCTAGTCAAGGCTATGGTTTTTCCTGTGGTCATGTATGGATGTGAGAGTTGGACTGTGAAGAAAGCTGAGCGCCAAAGAATTGATGATTTTGAACTGTGGTGTTGGAGAAGACTCTTGAGAGTCCCTTGGACTGCAAGGAGATCCAACCAGTCCATTCTGAAGGAGATCAGCCCTGGGATTTCTTTGGAAGGAATGATGCTAAAGCTGAAACTCCAGTACTCTGGCTACCTCATGTGAAGAGTTGACTCATTGGAAAAGACTCTGATGCTGGGAGGGATTGGGGGCAGGAGGAGAAGGGGACGACAGAGGATGAGATGGCTGGATGGCATCACTGACTCGATGGATGTGAGTCTGAGTGAACTCTGGGAGTTGGTGATGGACAGGGAGGCCTGGCGTGCTGAGATTCATGGGGTTGCAAAGGGTCAGACACGACTGAGCGACTGAACTGAACTGAACTGATATTACTCTGTTGATGGACACGTAGGTTGCTTCCATGTCCTGGCTATTGTAAATAGTGCTGTAAAGTACATTGGTTGCATGCACCTTTTTGAATTACGGTTTTCACTGGATATATGCCGAGGAGTGGGATTGCTGGATCACAGAGTAGTTCTATTTTTAGTTTTTTAAGGAGCCTCCATATTGTTCTCCATAGTGGTTTTACTAACTTATATTCCCACCAACAATGTAGGAGGGTTCCCTTTTCTCTACACTGTCACCAGCATTTATTGTTTGTAGACTTTTTAATGATGGCCATGCCAACTGGTATGAGGTGATACCTCATTGAAATTTTGATCTACATTTCTCTAACAATTAGCAATGTTGAGCATCTTTTTATGTGCTTTTTGGCTATCTGTATGTCGTCACTGGAGAAATGTATATTTAGATCTGCCCATCTTTTGATTGGGCTTTTTTTTGTTGTTGTTATATTGAGCTGCATGAAATGTTTGTATAACAAATAAATTTTTTATGTTTGACAGAATGGCTTGAGAATTGAAAGCACAAAAGAGCTGGAAGAATTTATTCAATTTTTTACCTCTATCCTTAATATTCTGCAACAAGATTAATAAGACATCTTCAGGGAGTTGTTTGGAACCTAGTTTTTTGATTTGGTGGAAGAACAGACTTGCTAGGAGGTATATAAATTTACTACTATTAATAGTCCAAAATCCAAATTTAAGAGTCCAAAATTGGCCCCACATAGTCTGATTACCAGTTATATTATTCAAGAAAGAACTTAGGAAAAAATTTAATGAAATAGTTCAAGAATACGAAAGAATGTACGATGACTTATAGGTAAGTTATGAAGAAACCATGAATCCTAGCATAAGAAGAAACAAGACTCCCATTGGAGGCCGTGGATATGCTGTGTTCACATCCTCGTTCCTCGCCCACAAAGGTAACTTCCACATGACTTTTCCCCTACATGTTCCTCATATCTTTAAATGAGATATGCCTCATTAAATTTTGTAGTTTTGAACTTTATAGAAATAAAATGGTATCACACTGTTGTATACTTCTGCAACTTGCTTTTCTCACTTAGCACAGCTTGTGAGGTTCATCTATCTTGATATGTTTGACTGTTATTTATACACTTTTTTTTTAATACACTTTTACTGATGAGTTAATTAGAAATATCTTTGATTATCCATTTTCCTGGTGATGAACACTGACGCTTTTTCTCTTTTTATTCCAGTGACAAACCATGCTGCTACATGGACACTTGCACATGTCTACTGGTGCACATCAGGCCTCTCTGGGGCATGAAAGTACCAGCAGAGTTACTAGGTTTGAGCTGTTAATACATCATCACCTATTAGATCAGGCCAAGTAATTTTTCTAAAGCATTTCTAGTAATTTATACTCCCAGTGCTCAAAAGATTCTGTGGCTCCTCATCCTTGCCAGCACTTGGAATGTCAAACTTTATGACTTTGTCAGGCTCAAGGATGCATAGCAGTGGTTTTAATGTGCTTTCCCCTGATTCTTAAGGAGAGGCAGCATGTTTTGTGTGTCTATATAATTTATTCACTTTAATTTAAATATTTAAGAAGTAAATTCAGTTCAGTTCAGTTGCTCAGTTGTTTATTTTTTTGACCCCATGGACTGCAGCACGCCAGGCCTCCCTGTCCTTCACCAACTCCCGATGCTTGCTCAAACTCATGACCATCGAGCTGGTGATGCCATCCAACCATCTCATCCTGTCATCCCCTTCTCCTCCCACCTTCAATCTTTCCCAGCATCAGGGTCTTTTCCAATGAGTCATTTCTTCACATCAGGTGGCCAAAGTACTGGAGTTTCAGCTTCAGCATCAGTCCTTCCAGTGAGGACTCCTCCTTCCAATGAGTACTGATGCTGAAGTTGAAACCAATACTTTGGCCACCTGATAAGAAAATTTTAAAATTAGCACTTAAGTTAAATTGAATATTGGCCAAAGGATATTAACAACAGAAACCAAAAATAAGTGTTTTGAGTCTTTCCTGACTCAGACTACAGGTATTGTCTAGATTTTATACATATGAAAATTTTAATAACAAAGAAAAAAAAGTAAAAACTTCTGATTAGTGATATAATTTCAAAGCCAAGGGAGAAACTGCTTTTCAAACCTCTTACCATGAACAATGTAAGGGAAATATAGAGGTAGGAACACTGTTCAGTTTCAAAATAAAGTTTAGAGATATAAAATTTAATCTGCTGCTGCTGCTGCTGCTAAGTTGCTTCAGTTGTGACCGACTCTGTGCAACCCCATAGATGGCAGCCCACTCAGCTTCCCTGTCCCTGGGATTCTCCAGGCAAGAACACTGGAGTGGGTTGCCATTTCCTTCTCCAGTGCATGAACGTGAAAAGTGAAAGGGAAGTCGCTCAGTCGTGTCCGACTCTTAGCGACCCCATGGACTGCAGCCTACCAAGCTCCTCCGTCCATGGATTTTCCAGGCAAGAGTACTGGAGTGGGGTGCCATTGCCTTCTCCGAAAATTTAAGCTGCTGCTGCTGCTGCTGCTAAGTCACTTCAGTTGTGTCCAACTCTGTGCAACCCCATAGATGGTAGCCCATCAGGCTCCCCTTTCCCTGGGATTCTCCAGGCAAGAACACTGGAGTGGGTTGCCATTTCCTTCTCCAATGCATGAAAGTGAAAAGTCAGAGTGAAGTCGCTCAGTTGTGTCCGACTCTTAGAGACCCCATGGACTGCAGCCTACCAAGCTCCTCCATCCATGGATTTTCCAGGCAAGAGTACTGGAGTGGGGTGCCATTGCCTTCTCCGAAAATTTAAGCTAGAAGTAGTCAAATGACGGCCACCCAATAGCTATTTCCTAGGCACACTCACAGCAGATGCAAAGCAACTGTGTTGTTAATAAAAATCACACACCTGGGAAGTAAGACTTGTGAGCTCCAAAACACTGCACAACCACATACCCAAGTAATGCTCATGGACTCGAACAGCCTCACAAAGTCCAGGGTCTTCAGAATCCAGGGGCAGAATTCCTGAAAATTAAAACGAGAAACATAAGGGCAACTATCTAAAAGTGAACTCACTCCTAATGAGAGGCCAGTAAGCATTAGTCTACATTTTCCTCAGTGGAATTTTGAGGAAGCTTCCACCACTAGTAAGGAGAGATTTCAGAAATACAGAAGCAGAGTGGACAGTTTATTTTCTGATATGAGCACCATAATACCTATACTACATCTTTCTTTTTCTTCTTCCTCTTTCACCTGTGTGATGACAGAGATGATGGCTGACATACAGAGCCAAGTCAGAGATGGGGGTGGCATCTGGGCTCCTCATTAAACTGACCCCTGATGTACGGCTAACCTTCCCAGAGTTTGGTTCTATAGGATTCATCAGTACGCTTCCAGTAAAATCCCATTTTCTCCTGAGCCAGTTGGATTTTATTTTTGGTCTCTTACAAACGGAATCTTGAATAGTACAATGTCATCTGACTTCTTTTTTCTTTTTAAAATTTTATTTATCTATCGCTGCACTGGTCTTCAGTGCTGTGCGCGGGCTTGCTCTAGTTGCGGTGAGTAGGGGCTACTCTTTAGATGCGGTGCATGGGCCTTTGGAGTTGCGGTTGCGGGCTCTAGAGTGAGGGTTCGGTAGTCTCAGCAGTTGGGCCCAGCTGCCCCTGGGCATGTGGGACCTTCCCAGACCAGGGATCGAACTGCTGTCCCCTGCATTGCAAGGTGCGCTCTTATCCACGGGACCCCCAGGGAAGTCCCTTACCCACCCTCCTGGGCAGATAATAAAGACGGAAATAATAAATTCTCAAAGAAAATGCCCAAATCAAAGGCAATTCTGTTAAAAGCTGATGAAAACTTTCCTACACATTTATCTTAACAGCTTCAAGCATGATATACAGAGAAATGGCAACTTCAAAAACTACTTCTTAACTACTTCATAGTTGTGTGTATGAATGTCTAGGACACAGTATAAAGAAATATATTTGCAAAATGGTATTAACCATAGAGTTAAAAAAAAAAGAATAAATGTCTTCAGCAAATTTTTGGTTTTACGAGGGTAGTAAGGGAGCAGCTACATACAATTTACTCGGATGTGGACAAAAGAGCACCTGCAGAGCCAAGTCAGTCAGTAGTCTTCATGTTGATGGCCTGTGACTCTTCCTTTCTCTGGAGTCATCAGTCTAATTATAGACCGAGCTTCTGTCCAGGAAGGGCTGCACCAAGGGCAGCAACAACTGTGGCCACCTTTCTATCCTGTGTGAGCTCAGCTGCTCAGCTGTATCCGATTCTTTGCAATCCCATGGACTGCAGCCCGCCAGGCTCCTCTGTCCATGGGATTCTCCAGGCAAGAATACTGGGGTGGGAAGCCATGCCCTCCTCCAGGGGATAGTCCCAACCTAGGGATGAAACCCAGGTTTCCTGCACTGCAGGCGGATTCTTTACCATCTGAGCCACCAGGGAAGTCTCTTTCTATCCCATTATAGCCAAATACTGAAAAGTTGTAAATGTTCTGCTATTGAGATCAAACTCTCAATTCTCTTCATCAATGGATACTTGAGAGTAAATTCCAAATCTTAGGTAAGTACTTGTATATGAAGCAAGGTCACAGTAAACATTAGCAATTGTACAGAAAAAAGAGACAATAGTAAGACAGACGACTTGAAATAAGACTATGACCTATAACTTACCCACTACTTCATCATCTGGTTGAAAGAATGATACCTTGCTTCCAACTAAAATGTGGAGAAAATTAATAATCATTATTACGAGGTTATTAAATATAACATAATAATTAAAATTCAAAAGCCATAGATTGATAAAAGTCACTGACTCAGAGAAAAGGTAAAGAACTTTTAGGACATTCTGACAGTCTGCAAGGGACCATAGGATGTAACACTTCAAATGTGGATTCTCTGCAAAATCTGGGCTGTGCGGTTGTTGACACCATGGAGCAGGCTATCTCTCTGTTTAGCTAAGGATGAAGGCATAAAGAAAAATAATCCATTTCACAGCTCTTATGATGATTACACTGGGTACACTGGGTTCCCCTCCTCCTGCGGCTAGTCCAATCTGTCATGGTTTTAGCTGCAGAAGTGCAGACATGCAATGGCAATTCTGGTTAGAGTTACATATGCAATTACTTTGATTTGGGATTATGGAAATAAATTCAGAATGGGGCCAAGAAATTTGAGGACTATACAGAAGTGATAAGTTACACTTCCCCTGTTTATGTAGAGAAAAGGCCTCCACCATCAGTCAATTCTGTAGAATATTTTTCTTCCAATAGTTACAAGAGGAAACAGGAGGAAAAAACCCAAACCTCACTGAATGTCTACTTGTGCTCAGCATTTTAGTGTGTATTCCCATTTAATCTTCATGGCACACCCATGAAGTAGGTATTATTAGGCCTGTTTAACAGACGAGGAAACTGAGGTGTGGCAGAGAAGTAAGGCAGAAGTCTGCCATCTGGGAGTGGCACCTATGGCTGGCTGGCTGCGAAAGGGTCCCAATCTGCTGCATCTCTGGATCCTGCCTGTGCCTCCATCCCCTAATATTCTTGCTTTCTGTGCTTTTCTCTTTCCTTCCTGCTGCAGATTCTTGTCTTCCTAAAATCATCCTGATCCTTTTTTCATGGTGTCCTTCATACTCCTTTTATTAAGGATTGTCCTTCAGACGGTAGCACTGCCAAGGGGTCCATGCAATCTGTGTGTCTCCTTCATCTCCTCCCTCTCCCTGCATGAGCTCATCACCATTCTATGATTTCAAACACAACCGATACGCTGACAACTTTCAGATATAATCAGAATCTTGTAAATCATTTCCTGCCTTTACGCGTTTTGAATTCTCCTGTTCCAGTCAATTATTAAGTTCTGTTGACTTTACTTTCCCAGTATTTCTTGAATGTATCCACACTACCTTTGCCACATCTGTCTAGGTTATGGACTTTGTCATTTCTTGCTTGTTGGGTCTATGGCTCAAACAGTGCTCTTGCCTACAGTCCGGTCTGCCTCAAATCCACTCTTCATATGGTCACCCTAATACGTTCTCTACAACTCAACCTGAGAGATGAGATTCAACATGATCTGGCCCTTCCCTACCCTCCCACCTCATTTTTTGGGGGGCGGGGGAAGGAGTCAGTGTTGATGCCATCATTAAAAGATTTTGTTAGATATCTTTTATCCTGCAATTTTTGAAGGGGAATTTTCTTGACAAACTTTTTTTTCTTCTGCCAAGTATCCTGCCTATGACTGTTGCCCAGAACTTCATGCGGGGTCTCAGTTTCCCCATCAGGGATCAAACCTGTGCCCCCAGCAGTGGAAGCTTAGAGTCTTAACCACTTGGATTGGCAGGGAAGTAAGTCCCTATTTACCTTTTAAATACTCAATTTTAGGCACACCTTAAAAATATAAAGTGAGTGCAGCTATTGAGCATTATGTAAATTTTGACCCAAAGCCAAGTTACACAAGTAATTTATGCTGGGTTGTAAACATCATAAAAAGGACAATGCTGATCATGCTATTCCAAATGATTATTTGTGGATTTAAATACATAATCTCTAAATATTTATTTACTAAATTGTAATAAGCTCTTCAATTACAAAATACCATTAAGTTCTATTTTTCTTTTTAATTAAAAAAGGAAAAATACTTCTGTATAGTTTCTTTGTATTGAATAAGTGTGTATAATTTTAATGTGTCAGTAAAACAATTAGCTACCATTTACTTTCCATTATCTTAGAAAATAAATACAGATACTTCTATCTGTAAACTTACCATCTAACACAATTCCAGCAACTTCTCTCCCAACAGGAAAGAATTCCTTTTCCATCTTCATTTCTGCAAGAAGCTAAATAATGACAAAGGCTTGAACTTATTGTCAAGAATAAATTCTAACCTCTATTCATACAAGAGAAAAGCAGGAGCAAAAATCAAACCACAGAAAAAGCAAATATGACTCCATTTTTGGCATCAAGACAAAAAGCAAGTATCTTCACAAAATAGGTTCCTTTGTGGAGCAGGAAGCCAGGTTTGCTAAGGGATTCGTTGATATGTATAATTTTAATGTGTGAGCAAATCAATTAGCTACCATTTAATCTCCATTATCTTAGAAAATACATAGAGATATTTCTATCTGTAAACTTACCATCTAACACAATTACATATAAAATATTTTCATATAATATTATAAAATACATGAGTTCAATTAGATGGAATTTCCTGATTAATATAGAAATCATATTAGTATATATATTAATATAGAATTAATCAGATCAGATCAGATCAGTCGCTCAGCTAGGAAAAAAACTTACCATGTATTTCTATATTAATTAGTATATTATTTCTATATTATTAATTAATATCTATTATATATTAATATATATTAATATATAGGATTAATATCTATATAATAGATATTAATTAATAATATAGAAATAATATACTAATTAATATAGAAATACATGGTAAGTTTTTTTCCTAGCTGTTCAATTCTTCTAGGAATAATTTCTTGGTACTCAGAAGTCAGTTATTATTATTATAATTTTTGTATACCAAATATATTTGACTTTTGGCCAAATCAAAGCACCAATATCTTAGTATTCATACCTTTGTATTTATCTGGCTCAGAGCACAAGCTTTAACTTGAAGTTTCACATAGTTATCTTCTGTAATAGGAAGATTTTCCTAGAGTCAAATGATAAAATTGCACATTCCTTTGAGAATACTGCTTTCATGTTGCAAAAATTTTCATATATAACTGAACAAAATAAAAAAGACTCAAAATCTTACACCAAAGTTAACTGAAAAAGCTACAAACAATTACTTTATAATATATAATACGAAAGAATGTAGGGAATTCGGGGTAAAAAATTTCAAAAGTCTTAGGGTACTAATCTGAAAATGTACTTCCAAGCTATGGATAAGAATATATGTGCAGGCAATGAACAGAGGATAACAAAGTAGAACAATAAATACTGTCCTTCAGTTCAATTTAAATCTCAAAGCAACATGTGGGGATGTCCTTAAACACATATATACTTAATAGATGCACTGTACTGATCATGGAATTTTCTTAATGCTATATAGAAAGTTCTTTAGTGTCACTTGTTGATCTCTACCTTATTTAACATCTGTCTTGGACATTTTAGCATGCCCCATGGGACTCTGGGGTTGAAATACAAACTTGATGGAACTTAATTTACCCCTCATATTCCATAGCTAGATATAACTTCAAAGGCAAAGGTATTTCAAACGTTGGTATTTAGTGTCATCTACCAATGACATCAGTAATTAAAATGCTTTCTTCAATCCTTGATATGCCCCAAAATTAGATCAAGTGTTGGCTAGTTGGCTAGAACAGCTACCTGCGCAGTGCCTCCTGTGTTCTAACCAAGTGATCACTGTATTTGACATGAACACAGTATTCTGGGATTTCCCTTTTTAAAACTCAGATTTGATAATATTTGGTAATTATGTGAAGATATTCAGCAGTATCGATAATTTTATACTCATGATTGTGTGAACCTGGTGATAATTATTTCCGAGAGCCAATCAAACCTCTTGGACCTCCATCCTGACCCAATGGTAGAAACTAAACTGATTAGACTCCTAATCTAAGTGATTTTGGAGTTGCTGAAAGATGAAAAAGAAAAACTGAATTGTATTCGTTATCCAGAGATTCTTATTACTACTATGAAACACACATACAATATGAAATACATACGCATTTAGTTTTTGTCCCTAAACTAATAGTGGAATGTCTTTGGCCCGCCACAAACCTTTCAAACAATCATTAATAGATAAAAATTCTACTCTCTATCCTTAAAGTAGTAAAAAAAAACTGGAAACCTTTAAAGCTTAGTTCATGAAGTAACTTTGCAATGCTTAGAAGTTAGTGTGAAAAACAATGTTTTTCCACCTCTTTAATTTCACAATATGAAAGTATTTTCTGAAATATGGCTGCAATCTAAAAACTCGTTTTATTGTGGTATTCAGAATAAATTGGGTTAATTTTGCAATACATAAGACTACTCAAGTTGTTTAGTTTCTTATTATCTTTTATACTACCACACTGAGGAACTAAAAACTCTTTTGCAGCAACTCTTTTAAAAATATAGTTATACCATATCGACCACTGTTTTCACATAAAATTAATTTATAGGGTGCCACTCAAAAATAATTTGTAACGGGGTATTTAAAACTAGGTCTGTGACATTTGTAAAATACACTATCTTGTTCCATCTAAAGATTAAATCATTTTTCTTACCCTTTCTTGGAACACAAATGTTATTTCTTCATTTGTAGAACTTTGTTGAAAATATAAGCCTTTCATAGTCACCTAAAAATGATAAAAGAAAAAATATACATGAAATATACTAACCAACAAAACATATGCCAGATAAAGTGAAAGCATAAAATGAAAAATAGTTCTAAAGGATAAAATGACAGTTTAACTGCAGTCTTCAAATGAATTTAGGTAATAGTTCTTGAAAGCAATCAAACAAGAGAATATGCAATAACCTCAGGTACGCATTTGAGAATGGGCTTATAATTCAGCCTTTCACACCAAGACTTAAGTTCATCTCACTATTCAACAAAAATTATGAGATGTACCTAAAAAAAAAAAAAAAACTGTGCAGGCCAGAGGGCTCAATTTTAATAACCAAAAGTGTCATTTAAAGGGCTTTCAAAGTCTTAAAAAAGTCCACTAGAAAGGAAAAAGTGGATAATCAAGACAGTCATTGAAATTGTGTCCCTAATTCCTCTGTATCCATTTACAAGACATTTGTTGGTGCTCAGTTGCTCAGTTGTGTCCTACTCTTTGCAACCCCATGGACTGCAGCACGCCAGGCTTCCCTGTCTTTTACCATCTCCCTGAGTTTGCTCAGACTCATGCCCATCGAGTTGGTGATACCATCCAACCATCTCATCCTCTGTCATCCCCTTCTCCTCCTGCCTTCAATTAAACCTGTATTCTGTGGACATCCTGAAGCATCTCTAAGGATTCCACAACTGTTTCTTTAATTCCATAGTAATTGTATGACAAGACTTTTGTAATGTAAATTTTATAGAAGTACCATATAAAATCAGAGAAAAGTTCACAGATCCTAAGTATATAGCTTGGTGAACTTTACAAAGTGAACATGGCCATGCCATAGCAGGAAACATGTCACTAGAACTCCAGAAGGTCCTTGGTTTCCCTTCTAGTCACTATCCCCCTTCTAAGGATACTCAATATCCTGATATTCAAGTGGAGATTAGCTTTGTCTGTTTTTGACTTTATATGAATTATGCTCCTTCTTTCTCTCAGTATTATGAGTTTCACTCATGCTATTGCCTGCAGTTGTATTTATTTCATTCAGTTACACAGTATTCCACTGTATGAATTACTAAATGTCCACTGCACTAAAGATAGACATCTGATGGTTTCCAGTTTAACACGTTTACAAATTATCCTGCTAAGAACATTCTTATACATATTTTTTGATGAAAGTACTACAGTATTATTGAATTTATGAACGACGAAACTGAGACTTACAGAGGCACATTCCTAGGGTCTCATGGCTCCAGCCGGGCCAGAGCTGAGACAAATCAGATGCTACCAACTCTAAAGTCATTTACCTTTACCATTATACTTAATGGTTTCTATTGAGCTGCTAACATTAGATGTAAAACTAGAACCCTATCTCCTTTAGTTCAGGATTCATAATTAGTAAGTGCTTGTTGACAGAACTAGCTACATAACTTGCAGAGTTCACTGCAAAATGAAAATGTGGGGAACCTTGTTCAGAAACTAAAATTTCAAGATGGTAACAGCCAAGCATCAAACCAAGCATGAGTGCCTTCTGACTGTGAGTCCAGTGTGACTGCAGAGGTACTGTTCTTATGAAGCTGGCTCTGCAAGCTGAATCGTAATGGGTCTAAAGGATCTTTATAGAGGGTTTTTACTAAGCAGTTCAGCAATGGTTGCTGCTTTCCAGTAGGTGGTAATCAAATGCTGGAACTAACAGAAACGAGTACACATTCTAGACACAAAGAGAATTTACATGTCTCTAGGCTTCTGGTTAAGGAAGATCTGTGTGTGTGTGTGTGTGTGTGTACACACATCAGTAAGTTTGTCAGGGTTGTAAGGGAGAGGGGAAGAACCTAAGCATAGAACAGCAGCTATGTATTACCGATGACAGAAATCTAACTTCTTCCTAGCTGTCAAGCCATCTAAGATGCATACCACTGTCCCTAGTTTACCTTACTCCTTCATTCTTCCAACACATCCCGTCTGATCTAGGCATTATGTGTGCGTGTGTGCTCAGTCGTGTCTCTTTGTGACCCCATGACTGTAGTCTCCCAGGCTCCTCTGTCCATGGGATCCTCTAGGCAAGAGTACGGGAGTGGGTTGCCACTTCCTTCTCCAGGGGATCTTCCCGACTCAGGGTCTGCGTCTCCTGCATCGGCAGGCAGATTCTTCACTGCTGTGCCACCTGGGAAGCCAAGTTAACTTCATACCATATGGCCGCCGCTGTCTCCAGGCTCCAGGCCCTGCTTGCTCTCTGAGACTGTGCTGTACTTACTCTACGGATTCTGCAAAGTAAACAAAGCTCAAGTCCTACTCCCTCTCTGAAATCACCTCCCAGTGACACGCAGTCTACTCCATCTGTTCCATGCTTTTAGATTTCATTACATACTGACAAAACCTTGCTTTATTCATTCAACTAGTGAGTTCTCCCAGCTTTGAAGAATCAATATCCCATTATTACTGAATAAATAAAACTCTGCTTCACTCAATCTGGAGCCACTAGAATTGCCTTTTTGAGAAATGAAATAATTACACATCAACACCTTGATTTCAAAACATCTCCCTTTGTGACTCTGGAAGCCACTGTCTTCTCTGCCCACTGCATCTGAAAACAAATAGCATCTCTCTCAGATCAGCAGTCACAGGAGTCTCATACTGTATGCACCCCAACTTCAAAGACCCTGGAAGCTGTTTGTATGTACCCGTGGTGTCCCTTAAGGTGACTATTATATACATAATAATGCCCATATTTTTGGTCAGATCATCTAAATAGTTCCTCCAAATTAGGTTATAATCAGCCTGGCTGGTAGAAAAAAGTAATGTTTAGTTGTTGATTCAATAAGGAACCAGGTGGGAACAAAAACCACCCCTCAAAATTACAAAGTGAAGAAAAAGAAGTATTTTTATAAAAGTGACCAGAAGAAAATTAAGGAAATATTTATTTTGCAAGCCCAAAAAGGAAAACTGAGTTCTCACCACAGAGAAATGGTACAACAAATGGTATTCAAAACCCACTTAATTTCTTAGGGAGTGGTCCAGATTAAATGGAACACTTAATCCATTATTTAATAAAATTTTTATTGAACATAAAGACATTGGCACACAGGAAATACAATAACTGAACACCTCGTAAAATAAAAATTAAATATATACTATTTATCATGCTGTTTCCAAAAATGAATGTCATTAACCTCAAAATTATATATTCTACTATCAGTTCAGTTCAGTCGCTCAGTTGTGTCTGACTCTTTGCGACCCCATGAATCGCAGCACGCCAGGCCTCCCTGTCCATCACCAACTCCCGGAGTTCACTCAAACTCACGTCCATCAAGTTGGTGATGCCATCCAGCCATCTCATCCTCTGTCATCCCCTTCTCCTCCTGCCCCCAATCCCTCCCAACATCAGGGTCTTTTCCAATGAGTCAACTCTTCGCATGAGGTGGCCAAAGTACTAGAGTTTCAGCTTCAGCATTAGTCCTTCCAAAGAACACCTAGGACTGATCTCCTTTAGGACGGACTGGCTGGACCTCCTTACAGTCCAAGGGACTCTCAAGAGTCTTCTCCAACACCACAGTTCAAAAGCATCAATTCTTCGGCACTCAGCTTTCTTCACAGTCTAACTCTCACATCCATACATGACCACTGGAAAAACCATAGCCTTGACTAGACAGACCTTTGTTGGCAAAGTAATGTCTCTGCTTTTCAATATGCTATCTATGTTGGGCATAACTTGCCTTCCAAGGAATAAGCGTTTTTTAATTTCATGGCCACAGTCACCATCTGCAGTGATTTTGGAGCCCCCAAAAATAAAGTCTGACACTGTTTCCCCATCTATTTGCCACGAAGTGATGGGACCAGATGCCATGATCTTAGTTTTCTGAATGCTGAGCTTTAAGCCAACTTTTTCACTCTCCTCTTGCACTTTCATCAAGAGGCTCTTTAGTTCCTCTTCACTTTCTGCCATAAGGGTGGTGTCATCTGCATATCTGAGGTTATTGATAATTCTTCAGTTACATCCAATTTTAAATATATCTGACGTAAGTCCACAAATTGAAGATTACGTTCCTAATACTTTAAGTTTTTATAATATCAACATATTAAACCTATTATAAATCTGGAGAAACAAAAACAAATAATTTTTGGTATAAAAGCAGAATAAAGACTTTGCATAAATTAAACACTTACCATAAATAATACCAAGAAAGTAGTTAATGAAAGTACTAATCTTTTAAAGGATTTCTAAAAAAAAAAATCAATGGGAAGACATTTCAAATGGTTTCCTCTTAGTTATAACAACACGAGCCTCACTTGCTCTTCCCCTGCTATACTTGCTCCCCCAAGGAGCTCATCTATTAATGATTGTAAGTAAAACCTCTATAGATCAATCGTTATCTATACCTTCAGACCAAAAGTGTTCTGAGTATCAGCTCAACCTCAAATTCAACAGTCATAAAACCAGACTTACTTTTCCCGCCCCCAAACGAGATTTTGTTGGGCCAACTTCAGCCATCGAGGGTATCTTAGAATCTCCCATAATTCCCTCCTCTAGGCTTCCTTTTCCTTTTTAATCTCCTGGCTTAAGTGCTCATCTTAGATGTTAGCACAATGACAGGCCAAAATTGTGATGCCTGAGGCCTGGGCTACCGCCACAGGCCGCTGCACGGCTTCTTTCTCTCCTTGTGGACAACACACCTGTGGACAACTTCAAAGTCCAGACTCTTCTTATGTGTTCAAATTTTCATTATTCCCAACACAAACTTCATAATACAGTGAAGTATTATGCTTCACCCACCCTCATTTTTACTTTAAGGAAAGCAGACAAACTGTCAAGCAGCTGGGCTACTTTAAAAAAAAACAACAGATGAAGTCAGCTCTGAAATGTGGCCCTATTATGCTCATCATCTTGCCAGGCTGAGTAAATCTTCAGTTATACTGAAGAGGTGCTTAAGTTTTAACCATGTTCTTACCACCTGTGGGACTTTTCACACATATCCACATATCAGGTAAAGAAGAATGTTAAACCATGTACCCTTAAAACCTATTACGGTCAACAAAACAGAAACTAGCTGGAGGTCTGGTTCAAATACCACATACTTTGCAGGCTGTAGAGGAGACTGGTAGTCCTATCTGGACAGGTCAGCTCTGCTTCCTAAAGAGGAAGGGACATCTCTACATTGTGCTGGAGACAGTCTCCAGAAATCTATAAATTCCAAGGACACATAAACAATGAATACACTGGCGTTATACACTGTACTGCTCTCCTGTGCCTGTTACAAGATGGGCATGGGAGACGCTGTGATGGTGGCTCACACCTAGCTAAACTCTGGAAATCATTTCTAGCTAGTAGCACATATCATAAGAACTTTCCACTTTCACGTTTTAGGTATACAAAACTTAGGCAGATGCTTGAAGTGACATGGTCTATTACTAGATGGATTTAAACTAGAGGCTGCTGCTGCTGCTAAGTCACTTCAGTCGTGTCCGACTCTGCGATCCCATAGATGGCAGCCCACCAGGCTTCCCTGTCCCTGGGATTCTCCAGGCAAGATCACTGGAGTGGGTTGCCATTTCCTTCTCCAATGCATGAAAGTGAAAAGCGAAAGTGAAGTCGCTCAGTCGTGTCCGACTCTAGCGACCCCATGGACTGCAGCCTACCAGGCTCCTCCGTCCATGGGATCTTCTAGGCAAAAGTACTGGAGTGGGGTGCCATTGCCTTCTCCAAACTAGAGGCTGGATACACATTTACAGCAGCATCATAAGGAGATTCAAGCATCAGTTGAGGGGGATGGGGATGAGATGACCATATCAGTCTTCTGATTATGAGAGTCTAGATTTATATGGACATTATCAAGACATACTTGATTGAATTTGTATACAAGTGTGGCATCCTCTTGACATCTCACATAAGCTGAGATCTAAAGATAGGTGAAGAATTAGGAAAGGAAAATAATTTTTTAATAAAGGCTTTATGTGGAAGCAAGACAAGAGGCATTTAATTAGCTATGTCAAACTGTTGCCTATCCATGCAACAAGTGGCTTCCAACAATGACCTCTTCTGAATCTCAAAAGAATTTTTGATTAATTCTCCTCCCTCCAAGAGAGCTTAACTTTTGTTATTTGCTGATTTACAAAATACCTTTTCACTTAAGAATTCTTACTAGTGGACCCCCTTGCCAGTACTGCTGGGGGGTGGGTACTGCTTTGGGAAAGCGGGATGGTCATTAATTCGTAGATTAGAAGTCACTGCTCCAGTTTGTATTCGATGTAGGGCCATTTAATACAGTAAGATTCAGAACGACGGAAACATAACTTTCATTTATATTTCTGAGTTGGCATTCCATTTTTCCATACTGTACTCCTGGGGAACAGTGGAGCCCATGGTGCCATGAATGCCAGTCTCCCTTCCCCGCTGGCTTAATCATGTGGCACTGGGACAAGGCACAGGATGAGGAAGGTAAACTGAGGGCCCTCCCTACTGTTACTACACTCTCCCTCCTTGCCAACCGATGCAAGGGATCCTCTTCTCCACAGACCAATCTTACTGCAGTCTGCCAACATTTATTTAATTCTCTAAATCACTATAGGCTCTTTAATCATTACTTCAGATGCAAAGTAGGAACTGTACTTTTGATTAAATATTTACTAATAAATTCACCATCAAGGGAAAATAATTTAACGAGATGTCATCTTTACAATGTACAAGAAGAAAATCATTTTGCAAAAATACTAAATAAAGATGTATTTGAACTATTCCATGTGAAGTTCGCATGAGCAAGAAAAGATTCACTTTTATCAATGAATGAAAGATTTCACCAAAAACAAACCCCAAAACATTGTGATTGCAAGGTGAAACATTTTAAGAACTCCCAAGCCTTCTTTCAAAGAGGTATACAGATGAACCAAGACACACTACTGTCCAGCATATAGTACTGATTTAAAGGCCTATATATCTCCTTGAGGTTTGGAACGCTCTTCTTCAATTTAGAACTTTGATATTGAATGGACAGAACAGAGAGTTGTAAGACTGCCAAAATAGGTAACTACAACTGAAGGAACTTTGCCTTGTATGGTGAGCCCCCTCTGTTTGAAATCTGAATGTCTCAGGATTAGCCATAAACTAGAGCAGAGGCATCAATGAATTGAAATTAGTGACAAAATGTAATAATTATACACTGCGGTGATTGATGGATAGGATTTAGAAGTCCTAAGTGACCCTACTTCTGAATCCTGGCTTTTCTACTTATTCAGTGTACGACCCACATACACTGCTGCTGCTGCTAAGTCGCTTCAGTCGTGTCCGACTCTGTGCGACCCCATAGATGGCAGCCCACCAGGCTTCCCTGTCCCTGGGATTCTCCATGCAAGAACACTGGAGTGGGTTGCCATTTCCTTCTCCAATGCATGAAAGTGAAAAGTGAAAGTGAAGTCGCTCTGTCATGCCCAACTCTTAGCAACCCCATGGACTGCAGCCTTTCAGGCTCCTCCGTCCATGGGATTTTCCAGGCAAGAGTACTGGAGTAGGGTGCCATTGCCTTCTCCGCCACATACACTAAATACTTTCAACTATCTGGGCCTTAAATTCAACACTTGTAAAACAGGGATAGTAACAGAAAGGCTTAAATAATACATGCAAAGCACTCAGTATAATACCTGGCACAAAGGAAGTGTTAAATGAATGCTGGATATTCGTGCTATTATTTCTGTAAATTGAGTTGAGACCTGGTAAAGTACTTCCAAAGTCCATCTCACAGAGCAGTAAGGGGTTTTGTCACGGGCAACCTAAGATTTAACACCTTTTAATTTCTGCAGTGGGTTGTATCATCCAGTAGCCCTTGAACTATGCCTAGTCAGAACTGAGATGTACTGTTAGCAAAAGATGTCTATCAGGTTTCTTCAAATGTGAAGAAAATGAGAGAATGTACAAAATCTTGATTTTTAAACATTTGATTGTGTGCTGATATGATACTATTTTAGATATACTGGGTTAAATAAAACTCTAGCATTAATTTCACATATTTCTCTTTATTTAAAAAAAGTGGCTCCCATTAAATGTGCAAACCTTGCTGCCCATAACCTGGACTAGCAGCACCCGAGAGCTTGTCAGAAATGGAGATTCTCAGGGCCCGCCCACACCCACAGCATCATAGTCTGCACTTCAAAACGGTTCTGAGGTGATTTTCACGCGTTGCTCCAGAGTATTCCTCCGTTTAGCTTAAATCTGGAGGGCAAATCTGGACCTAGAGTTACATAAAACCGAATGCCCCTGCTTTACGTAATTGTTCAACGGGGGAAAAAAAAGTGACGGAGGAGAAAGCAGTAGTTAGAAGTAGTAAGCCAGAAAGAAAAAGAAACTCAAAAGTATAGAAACAAAAAGACGCGGGAGTGGGTAAAATCCAAACTGGGAGTCTCGGTGGAAGGGAACTTCGAGACTTTTGCTTCCATGAAAGTGGAGGAAGATGCAAACTGAAATAACATCCACCATCAAAACCAGTAAAAACCAGGAAATCGTCAGGCAAATCAAGTATCTCCCTCCCCTCAGCGGCCTCAGCTAAGCCAGCTAGGCCTGAGCCCGAGAGGTGTTAAGAAGGTTGGGGTGCAACGGAAACCACCCTGCGCCCCAGGGCTGGACGGTCCCGCGGGGCGTCTCCCGAGCTTCCGCCCAAAGGCCGGTTTCCCAAGACACGTAGCGCGTCTCCCGGTGCTCACCTGGCTCGGAGCGGCACTAACGGCCTGCAGCTTCACCTCCGCCACCTTCTCGCCCCTCAGCAGAGGGCCCACCCCCTAAGCGCCAGAGGCTGTTCCCATTGGCCAGGCCGCTCGTCAGTCTCGGACTCTAGAGACCGCCATAGCAACCGAACGCGGAACTACATCTCCCGGCATGCTCTAAGGCGACGCGCCTGGGGCTACCAATTAATGCGAGAAGACCGCCATAGCAACCGAACGCGGAACTACATCTCCCGGCATGCTCCAAGGCGACGCACTTGGGGCTACCAATCAATGCGCGAAGTCCTAGAGGCCGAGGGGTTCAGCTTTATGTAAATATGTTCAAGACCACACCCTTCCTCATTCCAACCGTATCCCCATCACCTTCCTGGGACTGTGCCCCGCCCTCCCTGTGCCTCCACATTGTTCTCTCCTATGACACCTGCCGTTAGTTAGTTGAAGGCGTCCTAACTTGTGCCTCGCCTCGCACAGCAACAGCCTAATGGCACCGAGACCATGGAACAAAACGTCCCGAAGCCCCACACCAGACGCCTCTAGGCACGTCGGGAAACCCTACGCCAGACGCCCGCTTCGGGAAAGGGGGCGGGGCGGCGGGGGGGGGGGTTGGGGCGACCAGGTCCCGCCCCCTCTGAGCTTGCTGATTTGTCGATCCGGCTATCACTCCCTCCTCTTCCAGTTTTTTTTTTTTTCAGTTGCGTTTCCCCCGTGGTGGGCGGGGCTAGATGAGGGGGCGGGAGGAGGTGTGAGTCCTTTCTTCCGATTGGTTGTTTTTTCATTGTCCCCACCTACCCACCGTGGGCGGAGACGGAGGGGAGGAGAGGGCGCGGGGGAGGCAGGTCCCGGGGGAGATGAGGAGATAGGCGGGAGCGAGGGACTGAGGGAGGGGAGCGAAGGGAGGCCGAGAGCTGAGGTGGAGACGGGAGGGCGCGCAGCTTGGTTGCTCGGTAGTACGGCGGCTCGCGAGGGAGAATCCCGGGCGGACTCAGGGACGCCCCGAGAGGCGGGCGGGGATGGTGTGCGGGGCTGCGGCTCCTGCGTCCCCTTCCCGCGGCGACTGAGCTGCACTGATTTTTTTTTTGTCCCCCTGAGGCGGCAGCGTGGACCCGCCTGGAGATGAGGTGAGGAGAGGGCTGGACCGCCTCGGCCTGCTTTGCACCGGGCAGGCGGCCGGGGCGAGGGTGGGCGCGATGGCCGCCCGGGACGCCCGTCCAACCCCCTCTCCCCGACCCCGGGGCCGGTATGCGAGTCCCTCCCGGCGCCCTTCACCCTGAGTCGCGCACCCAGGAGGCGCCCCTGTGCCTCGTCCTTCCTATCCTCCCTGGCCGCCGGGGGTGGCTGGGTGGGTGGTGGTGGTGGCGGCCGGCTGGCACGCGCCGGGAGGCCGGGGCTCCGCGGCGGACAGAGGCTGGGGGGTGGGCGGCGGCCGCGGGACGGGCTTCGGGGGGTTGAATGGGCATCGGTCGCCGTGGCCGGCCGAGCTGGGGGGAGGTCCCGTCCTTTCTCCAGGGGCACGCGGGGCGGTGGGGTCCCTTGCAGGGCTGACCTCGCTCCCCGCGGTCGCCCGAGTGGGGCGGGCCGGCCGAGCCTCGCCTCCCCGCCAGGCTGCCGGGGATCCGGAATGCCCGGCCTCTCCTCCCCGGCTCATCCCTTCTTCTGTCTCCTCCGCCCGCAAAAAAAAAAAAAAAGAAAGAAAGAAAAAAACTACCCTGTCAGTGAAGGGCAGTCAATGCCGTTTTGGCCCCGCGTCCTCCTGCTGGTACTGACTTGACTCCGGTGGTATTTCACAGAAAGCGGCTCATCCTTTCAAGGGGGGAGCGCGTCCCCGGTGTCGGCCGCTTCCCTTTCCCCTTCTTTACGCACTGACACGGTTTTAGTGTGGACCGAAGCCACAGTTACCAGGCTCTGTCTGGCTTGACCGAGGAAAATGCAATCAGAATCCCCAGGAAAAGGTAACCGACGAGGAATGGAGTTGCGCCTTTCCCTCTTACTTCTTGTTTGCCTTTTGGATTAGGAAGCACCTTCGTAGATTACATTTCCTATGGGCATCTTTTGTTGTGATTCAGACTAAAGGCTTTGCTTTTGAAAAAAACCATTAGGGGCGTCTGTGTTGAGTTGACGCTTCTGGAGATTTTTTGATAGCCTCTGAATATGAAAGTTTCCTTTAGAACTTTGCCATCCTCGGTGCTATTCTGGAGGCAGCACCAGCCTGAAAATTTAAATAGATGCGACTCCGAATAGTTGCGTTTCTTTGTGCTTAATCTGCTGGCATCCTGCTCTTAATGTTTACGTGGTCGGGACGTCCAAATAATAAAAACAAGTGCAATAAAAAGTATAGATAATAATAAGAAGTACCGTGCCAAAAATGCATCTGGAAAATCTCAATTCTGTCATCGGGGAGGCAGTTTTTACTAATCCCTTTGAAAGGATGAAGACCAGGCTCAGAGTTTATGTAGTGGACAGGATCTGAGGGTAGGAAATGGGACCGTGGAGCCAGCAGCCCGGCTGGTTTATGTAGTGCTACTCTTACTGTCTGAAATAGGAATATATTTGTTGGGATACCTTTATTTTTAATATGACTTAAGGTGCAGAAGCTTTAGTACCCCTCCTAAAGTTATGATTTCTACTTATTATGGAGAACAAAATACTCTGTTTTGTTTCTAAATTTTTAATAGTTCACCTGAAACATTTATGTTATTTTTATGATTGTTTGCTTATAATAAAAGAAGAAAAACATTTTTCAATATTGAGTTCTTTCTGTAGGACAGTTGTAAAGAACTCAAAAACTTTAGGTAATCCAAATTCAGAAATGAAGGACACTAATTTAGTGATGGTCCAAAAGCTATTTAAGACTTCTATAAGTAGCTCCAGTAGGGTGAATTTCTGATAGAATTGTTTTTGAAGGCTATTTCTTTATTTAGGAATGTATCTATTGAAATTTTTGAGGCACATGGTACCTTCACAAAAGTCTGTTATTATTCTGCCTGAGTAAGAGAGGAAATGAACACATTTTTGATGTACTTTGGAACTCTGTGGATTGTTCAGATACTAAGCATTGTGAAATAGGGCATAAAATGAGTGGTAGCAAGTTAGTTCCCTGAAATGTTTGTCTCTCTTAGCTTTTTTTTTTTTTTTTTGCAATTGACTAGCAATTTCCTTTTTCTTAATGCTTATCCCTCTATTATCGGAAATAAAACTCTGCTTAAATTAATGTTTTCTCCAAATAACTAGATTGAGGCAAACTCAAATCTCCATAAAGGGGGTTAAGGAGGAGGTGCCATTAAATCCCTCTACTCTTACTCAGCTTTAATGTGGATTTGTGAATTATAGGGAATTAATTACAGGTCGGTTGGGTTTATATTACTCAGTTCACATTCCACTGCCGTAGGGCTCTTCTCTTGTGAATGATCTTTCTCTTCTGAATAGTTCCACTTACTGGCAGGTTTCTCAACGTCTAGACCTCAGATCACTTACATCAACATAACCTGAAGTTCTTGGTAAAAATACAGACTCCTGGAATCTGATTTCCAACAAGCTCTGCAGGAAGTTTTCTTACACAGTAGCATTGGAGAACCACTGGCATTGTGGTTGCTTCTCTCTGAGTGGCCCCAGACCATGTCCTGAAGAGGATGGCATGTTTTTAAAGTGACAGAATAACTTTCATACCTTGGACATCTAATAAAACACCATGACCTTCAGATATGTAAGGCACCTGTAATAATACATCTCAGAAGGGCAGAGATCACTGTACCTCCTAGAGTAGTGCCTGGAGGAACTCTATGAAATATTTGGGTGAATTACGTCACAGTGAGGCCACACCTTTAAACTTTTACTTGTAAAGTTCATCTTATCATTTCATAGTCACTTTATAAACTGGTCATAAGTACCACACCCCAGTCATTTCTGTAAGTTTGGTTGGCTCTGAAAGGAGAGAACCTTTCCCAAGCATAACTCAAGATGATAAGCTGAAAAGAAGGCTCCTAGCAAAATGTTTGCTTAGACTCAAAATGTAAATTTAAGTCACAGCATAATGGTAAATTATTTGGTATCAGTACATCAAAATGCCATTTTATAGCCTATGATAAGTCCAACATAATGCAATAAAAAATTGTTTTTTCCCAAAATAAAGAAAATTAGTAATTTTCCAATTTTATTTTTCATACTCCTAATATATGACCTTCACTCCTTTCTGTCAGAGCCCAGCATAGGCCCCATAAATAACAGCTTCTGCTGTGTAGTTGAGGGTATGGATAGTTAAGAGTGCAACCTCTAGAGGATATTGGGTTTGACCATACATAGTCTGACTTTACCAGCTCAGCTGGTAAAGAATCTGCGTGCAATGCAGGAGACTCCAGTTGGGTTCCTGGGTGAGGAAGATCCCACTCCAATGTTCTTGGGCTTCCCTGGTGGCTCAGATGGTAAAGAATCTGCCTGCAATTCAGGAGACCTGGGTTTGATCCATGGGTCGGGAAGATCCCCTGGAGGAGGGCATGGCAACCCACTCCAGTCTTCTTGCCTAGAGAATCCCCATGGACAGAGGAGCCTGGAGGGCGACAGTCCATGGGGTTGTGAAGAGTCAAACATGACTGAGTGGCCAAGCACCACACAGCATGGTCTGTGACTTTGATCTAGTCACCTAACCTCAGTCGGAGAAGGCAATGGCACCCCACTCCAGTACTCTTGCCTGGAAAATCCCATGGATGGAGGAGCCTGGTAGGCTGCAGTCCATGGGGTCGCTAAGAGTCGGATACGACTGAGCAACTTCCCTTTCACTTTTCACTTTCATGCATTGGAGAAGGAAATGGCAGCCCGCTCCAGTGTTCTTGCCTGGAGAATCCCAGGGACGGGGGAGCCTGGTGGGCTGCCGTCTATGGGGTCGCACAGAGTTGGACACGACTGAAGCGACTTAGCAGCAGTAGCAGCAACCTCTCAGTGCCTCAGTTTTCTCAGCTGAAAATGGGAATTGTTGTAGTAAAATGTAATACTTCTAGGACTTCCGTGGTGGTCCAGTGGTTAAGAATCTACCTGTCAGTGCAGTGGACATGGGTTCGATCCCTGGTCCGGGAAGATTCCACATGCCACGCATGGCACAGCTAAGCCCAGTGTGACGCAGCGGCTACCCCACATGCCCTAGAGCCTGTGCTCCGAAAGAAGAGAAGCCTGGCAAAATGAGAAGCCCACGCACCACAACTCTAGTTGTGCAGTGCTGTGCTGTGCTTTAACCCTAACCCTTTACCATCGAAGCCACCAGGGACGCCCTGGTTGCGCCCCCTGACGCAACTAAAGAAAGCAGCATGGAAGACCCAGCATGGCCAAAATTTTAAAAATTAAATTCAAATACAATAGTTTACAAAATTTAATACTTCTAAGTTCTCACTTAAGTTCTTGAGACACATTCATTTAATATATGTTAGTTATGATGATAAAATATTGAGATATATAAAAATGTATGAAACTCTAGTCTGTTCAGTTTTTGTACTAATGTACTTTATTGTAGTAAGTAGAATCCATTGCTTAAAAAGAAGTCTCTTGCTAATTTCCTGGCACTGAATATGTGTAATTTTAAAATTACAGTAATAACTAAACATTAAAAGTAACTAATAAAACATCAGGTTCTATGCAGATTTTTTTCTAAATAAAGATAAGCCTGTCATCCCTCTCAGCTTAATAGTACTATTTCAGAAAGAATCTGTTAATCAGTTAGATGATCCCTTGTATTTTAAAATTGCATGTTTGTGGTAGAACAATTGAAATACAGGAAAGTAAAGAGTAAAAAACCATAAAATACTTAGAGGTCTACTACCTGAATACATTTCTATCCAAACTGTTTTTTCTCTATGCTGTTTGTCAGTATATATAACTTAGGGTAGCAAATATGGGATCCTGGTATACATTTGGTTGTTTCCTAACCTGTGCTTCTTAGCATCTCATTATGAATCTTTTCTTCTCTATGTAGTCAGTTGTAATGTTGACTGAATAATATTCTATTTTGCAGATCTATGATTTATTTATTTATTTGGCTGTGTCGGGTCTTCCTTGTTAATACAGCCTCCGTTGCCCAAGGCATGTGGGATCTTGGTTCCCTGTCGGGTCTTCCTTGTTAATACAGCCTCCGTTGCCCAAGGCATGTGGGATCTTGGTTCCCTGACCAGGGATTGAACCCACATCCTCTGAATTGGAAGGTGGATTTTTTACCTCTGGACCACCAGGGAAAGTCCCCAGCCGATTTGTTTTTATTAAACATTATTTTTCTCCCACTGCTATTATCATTATCTCTGCAATAACTGTCCTCTATGCATCTCTATATATCTTTGAGATTTTTTTTTCCTTTAGGATAAATTTCTAGAGGTGTGATTGTAAGATCAAAGTACATATTATGGTTTAAGGGTTTTTGATACATCCTTTCAGTTAGTCATTTAGAAAGATTGTAGCAGTCTACACTCAGCATGTTGTATAAGAGTGCCATGTCCCTCCCCCTTCCTTTTTTTTGAGGACTGACTTAATAAGTGACCAACCTAGGGAATTGTTTTATCTTTAGAAAGAAGAACGGGTTGTTATTGTGACCATGTTGGTGATGTGATCTGGAAGCTGGATATTCATACACCTGTAAGAATAATACCTAACGCTTATCAAGTCCGTTTACAGCATTTTATAAGCATAAACTCACTTAATATTTACAAATTCTCATTTTTTAGATGAATGTGACTTGAAAACCAAAATACCCTCTGTTAAGTCACAGGAGCCAGCAAGTGACTGCAGAATGGTTACTCTAGAGCCCAAACTCCACAGCGCTGGACTGCCTCTTGTCTGCAAATGTTGTACGGGTGTTGGGGGACTTTTTGCATTCCTAATTTCTGTTTGAGACTAACCTAGCAGTTTCCTGGCATGTATTCATTTATAAAGTAGCTGGCACACAGATTCAAAGCCCTCTCAGTAAGCGGTTAGTCTCAAAACTTAGCTCACAAATAAGCCTCCTATCCTGTCTAGCATTCACCTCTGAAAGCAGTATGCTACCCTTTATTCTGTAGTAGTTTTCCTAACACCCCCCATATGAAAAACAGGATCAGAGTCACAGAGGAGACTAGCACAGTTGGAAAAGGTAGTTTACTTGATGTGGACCTGCCTTGGAAACACAAGACAAGTGGGCTTAGGGACAGAAGTGAGCTTAGGGATGCAGCCGGGAGCCTGTACAAACATTTCCACATCAGCCTTGTTGGAGAATTGAAGTGTCTGGTGGAAGTTCAGTTCAGGAATGCAAGGCCTTACTGTAGAGATGTCACCCATCCACTGGGAGATAGTTGTTTTTTTTTAAACCCTTCTAAAGTGTGATGGTAGAAGATCATTGATGTTTTCTTGCTAATGACTAGGCTGCTAACACAGAGAAGGCAATGGCACCCCACTCCAGTACTCTTGCCTGGAAAATCACATGGATGGAGGAGCCTGATAGGCTGTAGTCCCTGGGATCGCTAGGAGTCGGACACGACTGAGCGACTTCACTTTTCACTTTCATGCATTGGAGAAGGAAATGGCAACCCACTCCAGTGTTCTTGCCTGGAGAATCCCAGGGACAGGGGAGCCCGGTGGGCTGCTATCTATGGGGTCGCACAGAGTCGGACACGACTGAAGCGACTTAGCAGCAGCAGGCTGCTAACAAAGTGAATTTCCACTAAGTTAATCTGTTTGATACTTTGGCCACCTGACGTGAAGAACTGACTCACTGGAAAAGACCCTGATGCTGGGAAAGATTGAAGGCGGGAGGAGAAGGGGACAACAGAGGATAAGATGGTTGGATGGCATCACAGGTTCAATGGACATGAGTTTGAGTAAACTCCGGGAGTGGGTGATGGACAGGGAAACCTGGTTTGCTGCAGTCCATGGGGTCGCAAAGAGTCTGACACGACTAAGCGACTGAACTGAATCTGTTTGAATTCGCCGTCGCTCTCTTCACCTTTTTTTCTAGTAGGATTAATGATTGGCAGCTTACCTTGCCAGCTTATCTCCCAGAGAGAGGGTTGGTGAAATCATTTTGGCTTCAGCTCTCTGGCCTGAGTTTGTGCTATTGAGCGAGGCAGGACCGCCCCAGTTCAGTGGTAGGCTGGTTACCAAAACCCTTCTCAGTGCTGTGTGGGCCAGGGCTCCACCCGGCCGGGTGGGAGTGGTCCTGAGGCCCCTTCAGTCCTTATCCAGTGGTGGAGCCAGGAGCTGAACCGAGGGATGTGATAGTTTCAGACTCACCTGAATTTGAATGTGAAAATTACAAGGTCACAGCAGTTGGTCAGAATTTTTTTTTTTTATTCTTGGTTAAAATTAAACATCCTCTCTTTCATGCAGGAGGGCCAGCTTTGGCTTCTCTGTGGCTTGGGGAGCATTTTGACTGGTTTCTCTCTCAGGGATGGTTGTGTTCATCCCTGCATTGTGCCTGCAAGTCCCTCTGGTGACTGGTGTATACAACTGCAGGAAATGGGCAAAGACAACTGGCTTTTCTGCCATGTTTTCACCGGCCTGGTTAAGGAGAACACTGGCTCTTATGATAAAAGCTAGGGGACAAGATGCCATTGGAGCCATTTATTGTGCTTGTGTAGAGGCCTGCTCACCTCTCTCTGAGGCAGATTTTCTGACCTGCTTTATTCTAACAAGGGTGAAAGTAAAAGCATTAATTGCTCAGTTGTGCCTGACTTTTTGCGATCCCATGGACTGCAGCCCACCAGGCTCCTCTGTCCATGGGATTCTCCAGGCAAGAATATTGGAGTAGGTTGCGAGTCCCGCTCCAGGGGATCTTCCTGACCCAGGGATTGAACCCACATCTCCCGCATTGCAGGCACATTCTTTACCACTGAGCCACCAGGGAAACCCTATAACAAGGGTAATGTATTATAAGCCATTGAATAAACACACACATGTACCCATTCCTGTGCATTATCTATAACAAGAGTATTTGTTGTGCATCCACTGTTTTATAAAAATCAATTCATTTCTCCTGTAAAGATAATAGATTTTAGAAGCAAGTAGCCTTTCAGTTTCTGGAATCATTTGAAAGTCAACTGCTCCATACTTACAGAATTGGAGTATCCCATTTTGATCACTGACATATAAAAGCTGTAAAGCTAGTAAAAAGTTGACCAAACAATTAGTGGTATATTCCTGGTATGTATACCAGGCTTCAGTGATTAAAATTCCCTCCTCCTCTCTTCTTCACTTACAAAAAAGTATTGTTAAACAAAGCCAGTCAATAACAATAAGTGTGTTATAGGTAATACTGCTTATTTTCAGATACCTTGAGATATAGTTAATAAAATTGCTGTTTGAGTATTCTGAAGAATCCTCCTGTCAGCACAGGATACACGTGTTCGGTCTCTGATCTGGGAAGACCCACCGGCCATGGAGCACCGGAGCCTGTGTGCAACAGTTCTGTGCCTGTGCTGCAGCCGCGGCCACTGAGGCCTCCACGCGCTGGAGCCTGTGCTCCGCAGCAGGAGGGCAGCCCCTGCTCTTTGCAGCTACAGAAGGGCCCTCTCAGCCACGAAGACCAAGCATGGCTGAAAATAGATACATAAATCAAATTATGAACAAATGTAAGCGGTCTCAAAACAGAAAAAAAGAAATGAAAAAAAAGATGATCAGAGGAACTGAGGAGGAGGAGAACTTGGTAGGGCGGTTGAGTAGGGGTGGGTTCCACGAGAGAGGAAGGCTTGGCCTCACAACCGGGAGCAGGGTCCAGGGCATGGTGGATACTCAGCAGCCATGTGCTGGCCCCAGGGCAGGTGAGCCCTGGGACAAAGCAGACAGGCTCTGGCTTGGATTTTCCTCAGAGTCAAAGGAGGCAGGATGCTGATGTCAGTTTTAAGCAGGGGAGACCCTTTTGTTTGACTAGATCCCTCTGGATGTTATGTGGGAGTGGCCTGGACGAAACTGAGAGGGCGATGTGGAACTAACAAACCCCCCCACCCCACCCCCTGCTGTTAGTTACCTGAAAGTTGTACTTTTTCTTCACCGTGAAGGTAGTGTGATTTACTCTTTGATGGGGTGAGATGAATGGCGATTTGTATAAACTTTTTGAAGTTCTCTGAGGACGAGAACCCCGTAAAATCACTATTCTTATGGATCGATTAACATCGTGTAAAATAAAGATCGGGAATTTAACTTTTTAACCATTAACTTAATTGAGGTTATGGCTGCAGATTTCTGGTAGGAGAGATTTTTCTGTTTGCATTTTTTGGTGAAAGAAACTTAATGTGCGGAAATGAATCCTTAGAATAGGGTTTTATGAATTGAGTGTCTATAGAAGCTATGCACTTGAAGGGAGATCCAGTTTGTTAAGTGCTAATATTGTCTGTCCAATCTGGTGTTTTAATTAGTATCAAAGGAAGGGAAATACTGCGGTAATTGTAACCTTATGTTACTCCCTTAGTTCAATTAGTTTTAAACCATAGTCATTATCTGTTATCTTTAGTTGTTGTGATCTCATTACAACAACTGAAGTGATGAAGTGATATTGCAGTTGTGATTTGGGAGATTACAAAAATAACACGTTTTTTCTTATTACCAAAACGATACATGTTTATTTATTACCAAAACGATACATGTTTATTGAAGACAGCTTTGGAAAATACAGGTAAGGGTGTAAAAAAGCATACTCCAAATCTCCCTGACCAGAAATGATGCCTGTCCATACGCTGGAAAGGGTCAGCTTTGCTCAGATCGCCTAGAAGCATAGGTGCATTTGGTCTGGGTGACTCGCAGGCCTGTTTGGGACTCTGGGACCTGGAGATGGGACAGCGCAGAGTCGGTCAGCCCACACATTCCCGGCCCATTGTGTCTTGGTGCTTCCACGCCTTCTAGGTCTTTAAGAGAAGTTGAAAATTTAGAAATACAGATTTAATGTGAAATCTCCCAATTTTTATGTGAGACACAACTACTAATAACCCACTGGGATTCAGGCAGAGCAGACCTGACGGCTGCATTCAGTCTTTGTTGCCTTGCCAGCTTATAACCTCAGCTACGTATAGTTGTGTAGCCTGTTTCTCTCTCAGTATCAGTTCACTTCAGTCGTTCAGTTCTGTCCCACTCTTTGCGACCCCACGGACTGCAGCACGCCAGGCCTCCCTGTCCATCACCAACTCCTGGAGCTCGCTCAAACTCATGTCCATTGAGTCGGTGATGCCATCCAACCATCTCATCCTCTGCCATCCCCTTCTCCTCCCACCTTCAGGCTTTCCCTGCATCAGTGTCTTTTCAGATGAGTCAGTTCTTTGCATCGGGTGGCCAAAGTATTGGAGTTTCAGCTTCAACATCAGTCCTTCCAGTGAATATTCAGGACTGATTTCCTTTAGGATGGACTGACTGGATCTCCTTACAGTCCAAGGGACTCTCATGAATCTTCTCCAACACCACAGTTCAAAAGCTCAGTTCTTCAGCACTCAGCCTTCTTTATAGCCCAACTCTTACATCCATACATGACTGCTGGAAAAACCATAGCTTTGACTAGATGGACCTTTGTTGGCAAAGTAATGTCTCTGCTTTTTAACATGCTGTCTAGGTTGGTCATAGCTTTTCTTCCAAGGAGTAAGTGTCTTTTAATTTCATGGCTGCAGTCACCATCTGTAGTGATTTTGGAGCCCAGAAATATAAAGTCTGTCACTATTTCCCTTGTTTCCCCATCTATTTGCCATGAAGTGATGGGACTGGATGCCATGATCTTTGTTTTTTGAATGTTAAGTTTTAAGCCCACTTTTTCACTCTCCTCTTTCACTTTCATCAAGAGGCTCTTTAGTTACTCTTTGCTTTCTGCCATAAGTGTGGTGTCATCTGCATGTCTGAGGTTATTGATATTTCTCCCAGCAATCTCTATTCCAACTCTCTCAGTATATTGGAGTATACTCCCAAGCCTTAAGGGTATGCTGCCTTGGCAGTGTGTACTGATCTCCTGTTTCCTTACTAGCATTGGGTAAAGCCTTCTCAAAAAAAAAGAAAATCCTAGCCAGTTTTGTTTGTTTTAATTTGCATTCTTTTTGGTACAGTTACTGAGTTGCTGGGCTTCCCGGCGGCTTCCAGTGGCTCAGTGGTAAAGAATCTGCCCACAATGCAGGAGACTCAGGTTCAGTCCCTGGGTCAGGAAGCTCCCCTGCAGGAGGAAATGGCCACACACTTCAGTATTCTTGCCTGGGAAATCCTATGGACAGAGGAAGCCTGGTGGGCTACAGTACATGGGGTCGCAGAGTCAGACATGACTTAGCGACTGCAAAGCAAAAATGAGTTGAACACTGATTAAACGTTTATTGACCTTACTCAGATTTACTTGGTAACTCGCCACCTTGCTAGAACTCTTGAGTTCCAGTAGTATTTTGGTCATTTATTTAGTGTGTCTCAACTTTTGTAATATTATATAATATTTGCACCCCATTAGTCCTAGTAAATAGTACTCATGGCAGGTGTCATCCCCCGAACCTGAGGGCCTTGGTACCTGGAGCACATCTGTAACCCGTGTTAAAGAGCTACGGTTGAGAAGCTCTGGGTTTGGTCAGTGGGACTGTTTGAGCACGTGCTCTGTATCTGGCAGTGCTCTGGCTGTCCAGCCTTGAACCGTGACAGCGGTCTCAGCTCTCTAAGGCCTCATGATTTTTTTTTTAAATTTCTCTTGCGTTTATCATATTGACTGTCATATTTATAAAAGATAATTCTTATTTCCAGAATTTGTAATTTTTTGGCTTTTATTTCTTGTTGACATGAACCTTCTCCCGCCGCCCCCCCCCCCCAAAAAAACAAACCAGTGGTGGATGCTAGTCAGCCTCTAATTTCTTAAATTCCATTAATTCTCTTGAGTTCTATTAAACTCTGCTACAAAAAGTCACAAGTGGACTTTGGTGAGCAGTTCCTTTCCTGTGATGATGAAAAAACCAGGGTACAGTGCTAGGACTGTGTAATGGGAACTTCTGGAGTGTCTAACTCGACATAGATCCCTTAACTGTCCTCAAATCTAGACATCCACTCCCCTGCATACTTCTTCCTCCCCACAGAATACACAGAGGATTTAATCAGGTTTAGTTCGGTCCTGACCCAAGCTAGTCCAATCAGTGTCCTTTTCTTGGAAATTGACTTTGGGTCCAAGTGAGGGTTCGACCTCACTGCACTCACAGGGCCCAGCGTAAAAACTTGGGAGTTCTAGGCTGTTGTGTTCTGCTGTTGTGTCTGGGGACAGAGAAAGGTAATTTATGGATGGAGAGATTAAAGTAAGTATATAGAAGCAGGAAGAGAGAATACCACCTGAGATTACTTTAAGGGGGCTGGGTGTTTTCATGTTCTGTGAAGTTCTGTGAAGTCCTGTATTCTTAAGATTAACAGCTCTCCCCCCACCCCACCTGCTATATACCTTTTAGCTGAAGCCAGCTGAGGTTGGGTTGTTTAAACCTTCTCTTCATTTTCAGCCCTGTATTCTTTCTATAATCCTACCTTATCTCTTGTATTTCTTGACTATCATCTGAGGACGTTGTGAATTTATTATTATTTTCTCCATATAACAGCAACATCAAAAATTAAGGATATACTAGTATATATAACGGGGAAGGCGATGGCACCCCACTCCAGTGCTCTTGCCTGGAAAATCCCATGGACGGAGGAGCCTGGTGGGCTGCAGTCCATTGGGTTGCAAAGAGTCGGACACGACTGAGCAACTTCCCTTTCACTTTTCACTTTCATGCATTGGAGAAGGAAATGGCAACCCACTCCAATGTTCTTGCCTGGAGAATCCCAGGGACGGGGGAGCCTGGTGGGTTGCCATCTGTGGGGTCGCATAGAGTCGGACATGACTGAAGCGACTTAGCAGTAGTATATATAAAATAGAGAATCAACAAGGACCTACTGTATAGCACAGGGAACTCTACTCAGTATTCTGGAATAACCTATATGGGAAAATAATCTGAAGAAGATTGAGTATATGTTTATGTATAACTGAATCACTTTACTGTACACTTGACACTTAGCACAGTATTGTAAATCAGCTATATTCCAATATAAAATAAAAATTAAATTAAAAAATTAAGGATAGCAAGAGAAGCAGAAGTACACAAATTTAAGCTAATTCACACAATTACGATTTTATTAGAAAGTCCATTTTGCACATGTGGTTGGTGACCTTTCTTAAGTCAGTTCAGATCTCTTGTGAAGAAAAACAAAAAGGAAGAGATTTTGAATTTATTTCAAAATGTCCTAGAATTTTGGTGGAGTAATTTCCCTTCATATACATATAACATTTTGACCTCATGAAAGAAATGATACTGCATCTGTTTAAGCATGTACTCTTCCAGAAACTGAAAGAAGACTCTTAACTTTACTATCTAAATATCAAGAAATTGAATCACAGTGTAATTTACCTGGTGGATGGTAGTATTAGTCCCTCAGTTGTATCTGATTCTTTGCGACCCCATGGACTGTAGCCTGCCAGGCTCCTTTGTCCATGGCATTCTCCAGGCAACAATACTGGAGTGGGTAGCCATTCCCTTCTCCCTTCTCTTCCTGATCCAGCGATTGAACCCAGGTCTCCTGCATTGCAGGCGGACTCTTAATGTCTGAGCTACCACTTCCCTGGTGGCTCAGATCGTAAAGAATTTACCTGGGGCTAGGCTTATTGTCAAATTAGCTTTTTGTTTCAGTCGTGTCGTAAGTACTCAGTGCTAAATTTAAGTAGTCTGCTATAATGAAGAAGTTGGATGGGGATGGGGGAAAAAAAAGAATGATAGAGACTTCCCTGGTGTTCCAGTGGCCTAAGACTCCACGTTCCCAATACAGAGGTTCTGGGTTTGATCCCTTGTCAGGGAACTAGAACCCACATGCCGCAGCTAGGACCCAGTACAGCCAAATAAATAAGTAAAATATATATAAGAAAGAATGGTAGGAGGAGTAAGAAAGAATTGTAGTAGAAGAAAGAAAACTCAGTGCTGTAATTCTCCTTATTCATAATTGTATTGTCTGAATTTTTTCATTTGCAAGTGGAAGAAGCCCAAACTGCCTTCAGTAAAAAAGGGAAATGTATTGACCCCCTGATGCTGGGACCAATGGAGGGCCGGAAGAGGAGAAGGGGACGACAGGGAATGAGATGATTAGATGGCCTCATCAACTCAATGGACATGAGTTTGAGCAAACTCCAGGAAATACTGAAGGACAGGGAAGCCTGGCAAGCTGCAGTCCATGGGGTTGCAGAGAATCGGACACAACTTAGCGACTGAACAACAACTGTTACTGAGTTACGTATCTGTCTGTTAGGTCCAAGGGTTCTGATTGTCCTGGCATGATCCTATGCCTCAACCAGTCACCATGGCCAAGGGAATGCAAGACACTCATTGGCTGTCCTGGGTTTTGGGTCCACCTTTTGTACCAGTTGTAAAGTAAAGTAGCTAGTAAAGTCAGTAGCTAGACCCCTGGAATTAGCAGGAGAGAACGTGGATCAACTACAAGAAGAAAGAACTCTGGGCAGGCTAAATGCATACCCAACACACTCATCATATGCAGCGATCAGACAGAAAGGGGCTGATGGTGACTTTCTTTTTTTTCCCTTTTGAATGGTGTGCTGCTAAGTTACTTCAGTCTTGTCTGACTCTTTGTAACACTATAGACTGTAGCCCACCAGGCACCTCTGTTTACGGGATTCTCTAGACAAGAATACCGGAGTGGGTTGCCAGGCTCTCCTCCAGGGGAACTTCCCCCTTGAATGATAGTCTTTAGTAAAACTATAATACAAAAACATCAAAGCAACCCAATGTGTGCATGAACTTTCTTCTCAATAAAGTTTACTTTTTAAATTTAAATGCTCACTCTGCTGCCCAAGAATTTGTATTGTTCATTCATTTTAAAATGAAATATATTTTACTACTGTCCTGTGATTGCTCTAGATAGAATGAAGTTTGTGCTGCTTATCTATAATATAGCTAGATCACTTTTGGTTTAGAACTGTGGGCATTATTTTATTAGTTTGACTACTACTATAATGACAGATTTTTTTTCATGCCCGAAGGTGGGTTACATTCTCTTGGCTCATATCTGGAGGCATTCTAACTTATGATTTGTCTGGAACTGCCGGGGAAACATGTATACTAGGAAAAAGCTGGAGCTGGAAAGGGATGTTATTTCTTTCTTTTTTTTTTAGGAATGAACCCTTTTATTATTTTTTTGTTCTTTCTTTTAAATATAATTTTATTTATTTTAATTGGAGGCTAATTACAATATTGTATTGGTTTTGCCATACATCAACATGAATCTGCCACAGGTGTACATGTGTTCCCCATCCTGAACCCCCCTCCCACCTCCCTCCCCATACCATCCCTCTGGGTCATCCCTGTGCACCAGCCCTGAGCATCCTGTATCATGCATCGAACCTGGACTGGCAATTCGTTTCACATATGATATTATACATGTTTCAGTGCCATTCTCCCAAATCATCCCACCCTTGCCCTCTCCCACAGAGTCCATAAGACTGTTCTATACATCTGTGTTTCTTTTGCTGTCTCGCATACAGGGTTATCGTTACCATCTTTCTAAATTCCATATATATGCGTTAGTATACTGTATTGGTGTTTTTCTTTCTGGCTTACTTCACTCTGTATAATAGGCTCCAGTTTCATCCACCTCATTAGAACTGATTCAAATGTATTTTTAACGGCTGAGTAATACTCCATTGTGTATATGTACCACAGCTTTCTTATCCAATCATCTGCTGATGGACATCTAGGTTGCTTCCATGTCCTGGCTATTATAAACAGTGCTGCGATGAACATTGGGGTACACGTGTCTCTTTCCCTTCTGGTTTCCTCAGTGTGTATGCCCAGCAGTGGGATTGCTGGGTCATAAGGCAGTTCTATTTCCAGTTTTTTAAGAAATCTCCACACTGTTCTCCATAGTGGCTGTACTAGTTTGCATTCCCACCAACAGTGTAAGAGGGTTCCCTTTTCTCCACACCCTCTCCAGCATTTATAGCTTGTAGACTTTAGGACAGCAGCCATTCTGACTGGCGTGAAATGGTACCTCATTGTGGTTTTGACTTGCATTTCTCTGATAATGAGTGATGTTGAGCATCTTTTCATGTGTTTGTTAGCCATCTGTATGTCTTCTTTGGAGAAATGTCTGTTTAGTTCTTTGGCCCATTTTTTGATTGGGTCGTTTATTTTTCTGGAATTGAGCTGCAGGAGTTGCTTGTATATTTTTGAGAGTAATTCTTTGTAGGGGTATTATTTCTTAACGTGTCTGCTTTTTTAGGTTAGACTCCAAGGAAAATAGCGCCTTGACCTTTTTCAGAAGGGCACAGGCCTATTTTTGAGAATTGTTTTGTTTTGTCCTATGAGACTGATAACAGTAGATGCTAAGAGCTTATGGTACCTTGAGAACAGTTGCACTTGTTTTTTAAATTATATATCTGCAGTGTAATTTATTTCCCACATTCTGATTACAACAATTCCACTCAAAAACTGGTTCCTGGACCTTCTTCCTTTAATCTCAGATTGTCAGTTTCCTCCTCGTCTCATTTCCTACCCCCTACAGCTGGGACCTCAGGGTGGGTCACCCCAGCTAGTTCCTTGCCCCATTGTCCTTCTGTCACTTCTGATCCACCGACCTCCTTCGCTTGACCAGCTCAACTCTCTGGGTTCTGTTTCCTGTATTTGTGATATTAAAAATCAGGCATGTAAAGCAATTATCCTTCAATAAAAAATAAATTAATTTTAAAAACCTTAAAAAAAAATCAGCCAAAGAAGACCATACAAACTTGCAGACTTTGTCTTTACCCATTTAGCTGTATTCTTCCTCAGGTTGTATTCTGCTAAGAATTCTTTTTTTCCTCTTCACTCTCAATATTCTATATATATTTAAATTATGTTTTACTATTTTTTATTGGAATAGAGTTGTTTGCGATGTTGTATTCGTTTCACACTCTTGCCATACAACAATGTGAATCAGCTGTATGTATACAGGTACATATACAGGTACGAACCGAGCTGAGCTCCCTATGTTATACAGCAGCTTCCCACTAGCTATCTATTTTACACACGTGCGTGTTAGTCACTTAGTCACATCTGACTCTTTGCAGGCTCCTCTGTCCATGGAATTCTCCAGGCAAGAATCCTGAAGGCGGTTGTCATTCTCTTCTCCAGGGGGTCTTCCCGACCCAGGGGTTGAACCCAGGTCTCCTGTATTGCAGGCAGAGTCTTTACCATCTGCGTCCCCAGGGAAGCCCCCTGCCCCCACCCCCGCAGTGTGTTCATCAATTCCAGTCTCCTAGCTTGTCCTGCCCTCCCCTTCCCACCCCACGTTCACAAGTCCATTCCCCCGCATCTGCGTCTCTGTTCCTCCCCTGCAAATAGGTTTCTTCCTCACCTTTCTTTCCTTTCTGCATAGACACTGTTCCAGATCTGCCCTTTTCCTCAGGCCTCCCCAGCCCTCCCCGGATGTCTCAGAAGCTTCACTCTCAGGAGCGGCTCTTCCTCCTGTCCGGTCCAGGTGCCCGCTTCCCAGGCAGATCTTGTAAATTTATCTGATCCACGCTTTGCCTTTTGAGATGAGAGTGAAGGAAGAGGCAGATGTCGCCTTCCCTTCCCCGGGTTCTGGATGCTGTCCTCCCTGGTTTCCTCGGAGACTCTGGCTCGTGCTTGTGCTCGGAAGGCCCCTCATTAGTGCTGCAACCCCGTCGTGTGTGACTGCTGTGTGCAGATGCTATGGTAGGAGCTAGGGGACAGCGGCGACACGTTGCTGTCCTCACTCTTTAATTAGGACAGACGTACATACCCCCCGTCCCCACAGTTGCAGAAAGAAATGATTCCTCACCGTTTGAAATGCTGTGACGAAAGTGTCCAAGAGGACCTAACGTTGTCCTACAGTCTAGGGAAGATGTGACATTTACTTGGCATCTGAAGGATGTCTAGGAAGTCATCAGGGAAGGAAAGAAGTTGTTGGGCTGAGGGGCCAGCTTGTGACAGGGCCTGTGGCATAAAGGGGCACAGCGTGTTTGAGTAGAAGGCCACTGTGGTTGCAGTGGGAATACTGGAGAGGGCGGCGAGCTCAGGCCGTGCAGGGCCTTGCAGGCGTGTACGGAAGGGCCATCTGGGAGCTGCAATCTGAATCTTGCTTGTTCTCTGCCGCCGGGGCCTCCATGGCCCCCTGCCCTCTGCTCCCTCCTTCCCGGCCGCTCAGCTTTGGCCCCTCAGCGCTGCCTGTCGCATCTCTCGTCTCTGCCTTCTGTGCCGGGTGTCTCCTGCTCCTGGCTGTGTGTTACAGTCTTGCAGCCTGCCTCTGCCTCCTGTATCTCGTTTCCATGCACCATCTTCTGTCAGTCTGTTTCTCGATCTTTCCACGACCTTCAACATGTTCTGTAGGAACACTTTTCTGCCTCGCCTTTCTCCATCTTACGCTCTGTGTGTTCTCTTCTCTTACATCTAGGACTTCTTAGTCCTTAACGTTATTGTTCCCAAGGCTGTTTTCTCTACCCTTTTTGATCCTACCCTGACCTCTAGGTGAAGAGGAACTAAAGAGCCTCTTGATGAAAGTGAAAGACGAGAGTGAAAAAGTTGGTTTAAAGCTCAACATTCAGAAAACGAAGATCATAGCACCCGGTCCAATCACTTCATGGCAAATAGATGGGGAAACAATGGAAACAGTGACAGATTTTATTTTCTTGGGCTCCAAAATCACTACAGATGGTGACTGCAGCCATGAAATTAAAAGATGCTCCTTGGAAGAAAAGCTATGACTAACCTAGACAGCATATTAAAAACCAGAGACATTACTTTGCCAACAAAGGTCCGTCTAGTCAAAGCTATGGTTTTTCCAGGAGTCATGTATGGATGTGAGAGTTGGACCATAAAGAAAGCTGAGCACCAAAGAATTGATGTTTTTGAACTGTGGAGTTGGAGAAGACTCTTGAGAGTCCCCTTGGACTGCAAGGAGATCCAGTCAGTCCATCCTAAAGGAAATCAGTCCTGAATATTCATTGGAAGGACTGATGCTGAAGTTGAAACTCCACTACTTTGGCTACTTGATGTGAAGAGCTGACTCATTTGAAAAGATCCTGATGCTGGGAAAGATTGAAGGAGGAAGGAGAAGGGGATGGCAGAGGATGAGATGGTTGGATGGCATCACCGACTCAATGGACATGAGTTTGAGCAAGCTCTGGGAGTTGGTGATGGACAGGGAGGCCTGGTGTGCTGCAGTCCATGTGGTCACAAAGAGTTGGACACAACTGAGCAACTGAACTGAACTGAACTGTTCTCTAGGATGGTCATATGGCCACTGTCGGTTCTGACTGCCAGGATTAAGTCCCATTATCTTTGCATGTTCATACGTGGAGCTCTGACCTTTCTTCTAAGGTCTAACCCTTTATCTGAGTTCCGCCTGTGATCTTTGGGTGCTTCCAACACAGTCGGTCCAACTCAGAGCTCACCACCGCCTTTCTTCTGACAACCTTTTTCTCTGCCTGTATTTCCCATTCTGGTGAATGATGCTGTTATCTGCCCTTTTGTTCATTCTTTAGCAATTGTTTATTGAGTACCTGCCGTATATCAACAACCATGCCCTGGTATAATAAAAAAAAAGAAAATGATAGTTTTTGTTCCTGGTTCCAGAGCTCCTAAAACCTTTGGACTTCCCTGAGTTGATAGGAATGCCTTCTGTTATTCAAACTGAACACCTTCCTTGGAGGTCCAGTGGTTAAGACTTGACCTTCCAATGCAGTGGAGGAGGGCGCAGGTTCGATCCAGGGTAGGGGAGCCAAGATCCCACATGCCTCACTGCCAAAACACCAAAACATAACACAGAAGCTATGGTGTAACAAATTCAATGAAGACTTTTTAAAAAATGGCCCATGTGGAAAAAAAAAATCTTAAAAAGAAACTTTTTGGACCTTAACCTGAATTTGTGTTAATGAAGTGTCTTTCAGCTCACCACTACCACCACCACCTCCGAGGAAGAGGAAGGGACAAACTGGAAACTGAGTTCCGTCTCATGGCCAGTTGTTTAGTCATTCATGCTTGTGTGATGGAATCCCATCCAAGACTCTTAGAATAATAAGGTTCAGGGAGCTTCTGGTTTGGAGAACACTGAGCTGGGAACGTGGACCCCTGTGTTCTATGGAGGAGGAGAGGCTGTGGAGTCTCTGCACCTCGCTTCCCCCACACTGCTCTCTTAACCAAAGTGGTTGTTCCTGAGTTACATCCTTTATAATGAAACTGTAATCACCAGTATGACGATTTCTTCAGTTGTGTGAGTTGTGAATTACTGAACCTGGGGAAACAGGGCTGGGTGTGGTTGTGGGACCCTGTGAACTTGTAGCTTGCCTGGCAGAAGTGCTGGTAGCTTGGGGACCCTTGAGACTTGGGCATCTGAGGTGGAACTGAGCCCTTAATCTGTGGGAAGTGCTACTTGCTCAGTTGTGTCCCACTCTTTGTGACCCCATGGACCACAGCCCGCCAGCTTCTTTGTCCATGGGATTCTCCAGGCAAGAATACTGGAGTCGATTGCCATTCCCTTCTCCAGGGCATCTTCACAACCCATGGATCAAACCTGGGTCTCCCATATTGCAGGCGGATTCTTTACCATCTGAGCCTCCAGGGTATCTGTGGGGTCTACCTAAATTGAATTGTATGAAACCCAGTTGGTGTTCGAGATGTGTCATTAGCACACATATCTGGATTACAATGTCTGTAGATATCTATACAGTTGTCCTTCAGTATCTACAGGGTGATGGAATTGGTTTCAGGGCCCTGCACTGATACCAGAATTCCTGGATAGTCAAGTCTTTAATGTAAAATGGCATAGTGTTTGCATATAACCTATGCTATGCTATGCTAAGTCACTTCAGTCGTGTCCGACTCTGTGAGACCCCATAGACGGCAGCCCACCAGGCTCCCCCGTCCCTGGGATTCTCCAGGCAAGAACACTGGAGTGGGTTGCCATTTCCTTCTCCAATGCATGAAAGTGAAAAGTGAAAGTGAAGTCGCTCAGTCGTGTCCGACTCTTAGCGACCCCATGGACTGCAGCCCACCAGGGTCCTCTGTCCATAGGATTTTCCAGGCAAGAGTACTGGAGTGGGGTGCCATTGCCTTCTCTGAGCAAATAGGCATACATGCGTGTAATACAGTATAAGTGCTACACAAATAATTGTTGATGCTCAGCAAATTTGAATTTTGCTTTTTGGAATTTTCTGGAAATTTTCCATCTAAGGGTGGTTGAATCCGTAGCTGAGGGTCCCATGGATGCAGAGGGTTGACTGTATTTGGCATAGACTTAGTACCTATCCCTAAGCCAGACGGGTGGATAGTGAGTTACAATCCAGCCATGCAGGCAGCAGCCAAGTCTCTCCACTTCTGAAGTTGCTAGATTTTGTTGATTCTGCCTTCACAATATCTTTTGAATTTACTCTTTTCTCTCGTATTTCTGCTGTTGTCTTAGCCCTGGCAGTTAGCGTCTTCACTGTGCTGCTTTGCTCTTACCGCCTGCCGCTTCCTGACTGGTCTGGCTTCTCTTATCCACTGGGTCTCGCCTGCACGAGGCTGCCAGAGAAGTGTGTTGTGGTACAAGTGCTGCTTCACGATGAAATCTTGCCCTGGGGTTTCATCTCTTACAGGGATGGGTTTCAAACTTGTGCTGTAGTATAGTGGGATGTATACTTTTATATACTCTGATGCTGGCAAAGATTGAGGGCACGAGAAAGAGGCGACAGAGGATGAGATGGTTGCATGGCATCACTGACTCAATGGACATGAGTTTGAGTAAACTCTTGGAGATAGTGAAGGACAGGGAAGCCTGGCATGCTGCAGTTCATGGGGTCCCGAAGAGTCGGACATGACTTAGCGACTGAACAACAAATACTCTTGTATACTCTTAAAAGTTACTGAAGACCCCAAGGAACTTTTCTTTACATGAGTTTTATCCCTCTTTGTCAGGTTAGTGATTAAAACTGAGAATGTTAAAAGTACTAATTTATTTACTGAAAATATCTGTCATAAATCCATTGTACACTTAACGTAAAAAATCTCTTTAATGTTTCACTTAATAGAAGACAGCTGGCTTCTCATATCTGCTCAGTAGTGGAATATTGTGAAATGTTGTTTTGATTGAAGTAGTTGACAAAAGTCTGGTCTTAACATAGATAACACAGTTGGAGAAAGCAGGAGTCTTTTAATATCACTTCCAGAAAACTGGTTATTCTTTGATACTATACCAAAATTTAGCAATAGTGGTTTTTTAAGGGTTAGTGGTTGTGTGGAATCTGAAGTTATGTTAGTAAACTTCATATTTTGTTACAATAAAATCTGTTCATCTATCTTGCAATTTGAATGGATATTTTCCTCCTTTGTGATTTTGTACCATCATGTGTTGGTCATTTGGAAAATACTGCTTTACTGAGTAATATGGATCTTCCAAATGTTTCATTAACCAATATAACGAAAACCCATTTGTTAACTTTCAGTCAGTTCAGATCAGTCGATCAGTCATGTCCGACTCTTTGCGACCCCATGAATCGCAGCACGCCAGGCCTCCCTGTCCATCACCAACTCCCGGAGTTCACTGAGACTCACATCCATCGAGTCAGTGATGCCATCCAGCCATCTCATCCTCTGTCGTCCCCTTCTCCTCCTGCCCCCAATCCCTCCCAGCATCAGAGTCTTTTCCAATGAGTCAACTCTTCGCATGAGGTGGCCAAAGTACTGGAGTTTCAGCTTTAGCATCATTCTTTCCAAAGAAATCCCAGGGCTGATCTCCTTCAGAATGGACTGGTTAGATCTCCTTGCAGTCCAAGGGACTCTCAAGAGTCTTCTCCAACACCACAGTTCAAAAGCATCAATTCTTCGGTGCTCAGCTTTCTTCACAGTCCAACTCTCACATCCATACATGACCACTGGAAAAACCACAACCTTGACTAGACGGAGCTTTGTTGGCAAAGTAATGTCTGTGCTTTTCAATATGCTGTCTAGGTTGGTCAAAACTTTTCTTCCAAGGAGCAAGCGTCTTTTAATTTCATGACTGCAGTCACCATCTGCAGTGATTTTGGAGCCCCCCAAAATAAAGTCTGACACTGTTTCCACTGTTTCCCCATCTATTTCCCATGAAGTGATGGGACCTGATGCCATGATCTTCGTTTTCTGAATGTTGAGCTTTAAGCCAACTTTTTCACTCTTCTCTTTCACCTTCATCAAGAAGCTTTTTAGTTCCTCTTCACTTTCTGCCATAAGGGTGGTGTCATTTGCATATCTGAGGTTATTGATATTTCTCCTGGCAATCTTGATTCCAGCTTGTGCTTCTTCCAGCCCAGCGTTTCTCATGATGTACTCTGCATAGAAGTTAGATAAGCAGGGTGACAATATACAGCCTTGACGAACTCCTTTTCCTGTTTGGAACCAGTCTGTTGTTCCATGTCCAGTTCTAACTGTTGCTTCCTGACCTGCATACAAATTTCTCAAGAGGCAGATCAGGTGGTGTGGTATTCCCATGTCTTTCAGAATTTTCCAGTTTATTGTGATCCACATAGTCAAAGGCTTTGGCATAGTCAATAAAGCAGAAATACTGCCCATCTTATTAGAAAATTCTCTAAATTTGGGGAAAGCTCACAATGGCAGATACTTGTTTTCCAAGTTTTAAATGTTTATGCAAAGCTTAACTTTTATCTACAGCATCAAATACTGCCAGTCATTTTTCTTGAAGCAGCAGGCCCACTTCATTTTGAGAACACACGATCACAGGACGTGCTCAGTCTTGTCTGACTCTTGCGACCCTGTGGACTGTAGCCCTCCAGGCTCCTCTATCCATAGAATTTCCCAGGCAAGAATACTGGTGGGTTGCCATTTCCTTCTCCAGGTGATCTTCCCAACCCAGGGATCCAACCAGTATCTCCTGCATTGGCAGGAGGATTCTTTACCACTGAGTCATCTGTAGAGCTCTCGTTTTTGAGAAACTGTCTGCCAAGTACTCAAGTGTGAATAACCGTAGTTTTTCCGTTGTCATTCTGCTAAGTAAACATTGTGATCCATGAAAAACAGCGGCTAGTTCACCTTGTAACTCATTTGCATAAGTGTGTTTCTTGGTGCGCCATAGAAGCGCTTCGTGGGCATTCCCTGGCGATCCAAGGGTAAGGACTCTGCTTTCACTGCCAAGGGCAGTGGTTCGGTCCTTAAGTAGTCGGGAAGCTTAACAGTCCACAAGTTACAGAAATAAAAGAAATGCTTTATGACGCCTCCCCTTTATTCAGACTGGTATTAAACACATGTACTCAAGGGCCAACGTTTAATATAATGTTTTTAATAACTCATCAGGGGTATTCTGACTTGAAATTGTCTTTAAATTTTTTTGAAAATTAGTTTATTTAAATGTGAGTGCGTCATTATCAGAGAAATGCAAATCAAGGTACCATTTCATGAGGTACCATTTCATGCCAGTCAGAATGGCTGCGATCTAAACGTCTACAAGCAATAAATGCTGGAGAGGGTGTGGAGAAAAGGGAACCCTCTAACACTGTTGGTGGGAATGCAAACTAGTACAGCCACTATGGAGAACAGTGTGGAGATTCCTTAAAAATCTGGAAATAGAACTGCCTTATGATCCAGCAATCCCACTGCTGGGCATACACACTGAGGAAACCAGAAGGGAAAGAGACACGTGTACCCCAATGTTCATCGCAGCACTGTTTATAATAGCCAGGACATGGAAGCAACCTAGATGTCCATCAGCAGATGAATGGATAAGAAAGCTGTGGTACATATACACAATGGAGTATTACTCAGCCGTTAAAAAGAATACATTTGAATCAGTTCTAATGAGGTGGATGAAACTGGAGCCTATTATACAGAGTGAAGTAAGCCAGAAGGAAAAACATCAATACAGTATACTAACGCATATATATGGGATTTAGAAAGATGCTAACAATAACCCTGTGTACGAGACAGCAAAAGAGACACTGATGTATAGAACAGTCCTATGGACTCTGTTGCAGAGGGAGAGGGTGGGAAGATTTGGGAGAATGGCATTGAAACATGTATAATATCATGTATGAAACGAGTCGCCAGTCCAGGTTCGATGCTCGATACTGGATGCCTGGGGCTAGTGCACTGGGAGGACCCAGAGGGAGGGTATGGGGAGGGAGGAGGGAGGAGGGTTCAGGATGGGGAACACATGTATACCTGTGGTGGATTCATTTTGATATTTGGCAAAACTAATACAATATTGTAAAGTTTAAAAATAAAATTAAATTAAAAAAAAAAAATGTGAGTGCGTGGGGGTAAAGAATACAGTGACCGGTAGTTCAGTTCGGTGCCTCTGTTGAGGTGGCTGTCATCAGTATCAGTGCACGTAAATACGGTGAAAAGGGAAAGTGATGTCTGAGTGCTATGATGATCTCGACCTGAATCCCTCACAGGGGCTTGGGAACTCCAGGGACTCCCCAGACCACACCAATTGCTACCTCACAGGATGAAGTCTGAACCTTTATGCATGGTCTAAAGAGCGCTCTGTGCTCTGTCCCTGCTAATTTTCCTGATTTTTCCTTTTCTCCAGCTGTACCTCACCTTCCCTGACTCCGGCCATCTGCATCTCACAAAGTGGTCCTTTTGTCACAGGCACTTGCCTTGACATTCCATTTCCCCCAACCCAGAATGTTCCTTTGCTTCTGCCTCCCTCACTCTGGGTGATATCCTTCTGGGCTTGCTGGGTCTCCCTGAAGTAGAAGGTCCTACCCCAGCTATTAGTCATCTTCCTTCTGATTCCCACCCCACTTCCCAGCTTTTGACTATCTCCATCTATTTCCTAGATCCCTCGATTTACAATTTTTTTTAAGACTTTTTTTTCATGTAGGCTATTTTTAAAATTTATCTTGGGCTGTGCTGAGTTGCTGCGCGTAGGCTTTCTCTAGTTGCTGCGGTTGGGGTTACTCTCTAGCTGTGGTGCGTTGACTTCTCGTTGCGGTAGCTTCTCTTGTGGAGCACATGCTCTAGAGCACAGGCTCAGTAGCTGTGGCCCCGGGGCTGCCAGCAGCATGTAGGATCCTCCTGGATCAGAAATCGAACCCGTGTGCCCTGCATTCTTTACCACTGACCCACCAGGGATGCCTTGGATTTACAGTTCTTCACAATGCCATCATAACAAGAAAACATCCCTCTTGTGATTTAAGCTTTGTTCAGATACTTGCTGTTTTGCATGTTGAACCTTCCTAGCCCTAATTCAGAGAAATATTTGAGTAACCAGGTGATGAGCTATTTCTTTAGTGTCTTCGGCTCTATCAGAAATGGTATAGACTGGCCTGCCTGAAGAATAATCTGATTTCCTTTAATAACTACACAAATGATCAGCATTTTCCTCATTATTAAATGGTAAGATCTTTTGCCATCATCTAGATTTGGGGTTCGGAGAAGGCAATGGCACCCCATTCCAGTACTCTTGCCTGGAAAATCCCATGGACAGAGGAGCCTGGTAGGCTGCAGTCCATGGGGTTGCAAAGAGTCGGACATGACTGCGCAACTTCACTTTCATGCATTGGAGAAGGAAATGGCAGCCCACTCCAGTGTTCTTGCCTGGAGAATCCCAGGGACGGGGGAGCCTGGTGGGCTGCCGTCTATGGGGTCGCACAGAGTCAGACACGACTGAAGCGACTTAGCAGCAGCAGCAGCAGATTTGGGGTTATATACAGCTAAGTTCAGGAGGAGAAGGGGATGACAGAGGATGAGATGGTTGGATGGCATCACCAACTCAGTTGATACGAATTTGAGCAAGCTCAGGGAAATGGTGAAGGACAGGGAAGCCTGGCGTGCTGCGGTCCTTGGGAACACAACTTAGCGACTGAACGGAACTAACTGAACCACAGCTAAGTTCATCAGATAAGTGATCTTTAGATAAGTTATCTGAGTTGTGCTTAGCTTATGTAAAGTATGTCAGTATGCTTTGGAAGACTTCTGGTGATCTGACCCAGACCCATCCCCACCCCATCCCCCATGCACACACCCATTAACTCACTGCTGCCCCTCCCATGCATGCATGTGCGTGCACACACACACACACAAAAAGGAATGTTTACTGAGCACCTGTTCTTGCTCTGGGATTTTGCTAGGCACTTTCACATATCCCATCTAAAATCTGTTTCCCACCATACTGTGAAAAAGTGAAGTGAAGTGCAAGTCACTTGGTCGTGTCCTACTCTTTGCAACCGCATGGACTATACAGTCCATGGAATTCTTTAGGCCAGAATACTGGAGTGGGTAGCCTTTCCATTCTCCAGGGGATCTTCCCAACCCAGGGATCAAACCTAGGTCTCCTGCATTGCAGGTGGATTCTTTACCAGCTGAGCCACAGGGGAAGCCCTTCAGTGAGATGAGTGGTAAATAGATGGTAAATACCTATGTTGCAGATGAGAAAACAGAACCTCACATTTACTACCCTTTGTAGTCATGAAAATATTTACAAATGGCGTATTGGGTAGCTGAACTTAAAAAATTCTTGAGTTACCACAGACGTAAATAGGAGAGTAACATTATGACATGAACCATTTATCAGATAGGCACACTTCAGGGCTTTAGTCCAGCTTGTAATTCTAGAGGAAACAGGAATTGTTCGTGATGGATTATTTTAGATATGCCATAAAGTTCCTTCAAATTCTGAGGTCCCATAACTCCAGGCAGTTGCAGCAATGCTGGAAGTATCAGTCAGTGATGCCTGTAATTATTGCTCAAAAAATGAAATCTGTTAACTCTGGCATTGTGTTCATATTGATTTTATTATGAAACATATTACCTTTTAGATTTCAAGTTTGAGATTCAGTTTACAAACCCATTTACTGCTATATAATTATACTGCAAATTATGGGTTTGAGTTAGATGGACCTTTCAGCCCTGGCTTTGTAGTAACTGAAACCTCTGATAATCGCAGTCAAGATGCTGGCCACATGCTCTTAGAAATAGTCTGTTGGCACATTTATCCTATGAATAGGCTTTGTTGGATTAAAAAATCTTAGAAAAGATCTAAATTGGAATGATAAAATGACATTCACCCCTCTGGCTTTCGGCTTCTTTCTTTGTGACATTCCCTAAACTCAGTTAAAGAATTCTGGAGCCAAGATTTGTGCAGGCAGTGGAGGTTAGAACTTGAAAGTGACAGATCAAAAATGTAGCTACTAGCAGCTTCTAAAAAAGTCTTCAGTTAGGCATCCAGGCAAGGCGTGTTATTTCATGGTTGAGAGGCAGTATAGCAAAGGGATTAAGAGCACAAATTCTGAAGGCAGCCTGCCCCAGCTACTGATTGTGTGACCATAAGCCAGCTATTTAACTTTTCTGTACCTATTTCCTCATTTATAAAATGAGGTAGGTCACGGTTCTTACCTTGTGGGGTTGCTGTGAGGGTGTTAAAGTACTTGGGATGGTGTCTCACTAAAAAGTGCTTTTTGAAAAATGACTATTATTTTATCATCATCTGTGACCCAATCCTGGACTCCCATTTTAAGACGTAAATGGAGGCATTATATAGTATTATCGACAATTGGTTCTGCGACCTCTTGTAACTTCTTAGTTGCTCTTTCACCATCTGGAAAGTTGGCATTTGTCTTAAGCCTGGTAGAGAGGAAAGGACCTCTTAAGCCCGGTAGGTTTAAAGTGCTTTCATCTACTGACAAAAAAAATAAGAACTCTTAAAATCCTAAAAGAAAAAGAAATATCCCAATTTAAAAAATGGGCAAGAGATGTGCCTAGGCATTTCTGCAAAGATGCCGAACAAGCACATGAGGAAATGTTCAGTGTGTTTAGAGGAAATGGGAATCTAAAGCATGAGATGCCGCTTCACTCTCGTTAGAATGGCTGTTACAAAGCAACAGTAACAGAAAATAGACCTTTGTCAAGGATGCGAAAAACTTGGAATTGCTAGTAGGCATGTAAAATTGTGCTACTGCTCTTCCTCGGTGAGCGAAATACACAGTCACATGGCCCAGCAATTCCATTCCAGGGTATGAAGAGAACCAAAGAATTGAAAACAGGTGTTTACACTAAAACGTACCTGAAATTTTTATAGCAGCACTATTAACAGCAGTCAAAAGGTGGAAATACTCACGTCCATCAACTTTTGTCTGTCAGTGGACAAACACAGTGTGGTGTATTCTTATAATGAATATTATTCAGCTATAAGGCAGAGTGAATGGTGCCTGCTACAAATGGATGAACCTTGAAAACACGCCAAGTGAAAGAAGCCAGACAAGGCCATGCGTGTACCGTAAGACCCATTTGTATGAAATTCTCAGGATTAGCAGATGTACTGAAAGAGGTTAGTGTTGATTGTTGCTAGGGGCTGGATGCGGGGTTCCTTTCGGAGATGATGAATGTTCTAGAACCAAGTGTTGGTGCACAACGTTGTGAATGTGTTACATGTCAGTGAATTGTCCATTTTAAGATGATTTAAATGGTAAGTTTTCTGTTTTTAAAAAATGGAAAAAATAGCATTTTAGTTTACCTAGTGGCAATTTTGTCAGAATATTGAATGATTTTTTGGTGATTTTAGGATGTGATCATTTTCATTTCATATATAGTTCAGTGAAATGTACCATAATTATTCTCTTGTACAGCTAGAAAAGGTAGAAAATGAAAGCGAGAATTTTGATACTTGTTTCTTCCTTAGTGTAGGGCTTCTCAAAGTGGAGTCTGGATGCTCTGGGGATCCTTGAGACCCTTTCAGAGGGTCTGCAAGTTCAGATTATTTTTGTAATGATAATGAAGTTTCGATTTCCCTTTTTTACTCTCATTCTTCATGTGTTCAGTGTAGTTTTCCAGTAGCTATATGCACTTGATGGCATCATTCCTTTAATGGCTAATGGTTTATATGCTTAAATAATGTTTATTTCTTAGATTTTCTAAGGCGAGCTCTTTGTTTCCTCAATTTTTTAAGTGGTGGCCCATGGTTAATACTCTGCCCTTCTAATGCAGGGGCACAGGTTTGATCCCTGGTCAGGCACATGCTGTGTGGAGTGACCAAAAAATCTTAAAAAAAAAAAAGGAAAAGTAAAAAGAGTCCTGAGGCCAGAATGTTGGTGAATCAGTATCTTAGCAAAAATGTTACATACTACTAATAAAAAAAAATCATATGAGGTGCCTGTGTTATACATTTTTGAAAATAGAGGGAAAATAGTTGTAAGCTAGATGATTTTTTTTTTTTTTTTTTTGGTGGTGGTGGTTGTTTTACCTCCTTATTGCTCGGAGGTTATTAGATCTGGAACTAGGATTTTCTTTTCGGGACACTTTAAAGTCTCCAGTTTAGGAAAAGCGTCTCGATTATTGGTTAAGTCTATGGTTTTTAAATTTGAATGCATTTTACAATAGGAATGATACTAGATATGTTGGTTAACCTTACTATAATCAGTTCCCCCAAACTTCTGGAACACACAAAGTGCTTGAAGCGTCATCACAGCTGATGTTACTGAGTGCCTGCTATGTGTTGGCAGTGTTCTAGGTGTTTCCCCATGTGAAAACTCATCTCATCCTCTCCACTTTCTGCAGAGAAAGTAGTTATAATGGTGAAGTAACTTACCTATGATCCCACAACTGGTAAGTGGCTGATCTTGTATTAGGACCTGTGCAGTCTGACTCCAAAATCTGCACTGTTAGCACTGTATACTACGTCTGTGTGTGCATACTGTATAATAATAGCTCTCTGGGAATATACATAGACAGTTCCCACTTGGAAGGCCTGCCCACACTTCCCCCTTATAGTAGTGCTGTATGAGGGCGGTAGTAGGGCTGGGGGGAAGCCTCGGCAGAGGCTCCAGCAAAGATGTGGGGAGCAAGGATAGGAGGATGGGGAGCTATAGGGGGCCAGACTCCTTGCCCCAGGATGCCTCTGGTCCAGTTTTGTTTTTTTTTTAACTTTTTGTTTTATATTGGGATGTAACCAATTGACAGTGTTGTGATGGTTTCAGGTGAACAGCGAAGGGACTCAGCCATATGTATGCATATATCCGTTCTCCCCTAAATGCCCCGGTCCAGTTTTCTAGCTGGATGTTTCCTTCCTAGGGATTGCCTCAGCATGTGGCTTACAGGGGCATCTCTCCCCTTTTCTGCAGTTCTTTGGACTAACTTAGATTTTTCACAGTTTTCTCCTAATCTCTGTCATGGAGTCCCACATTTACTCCATTTGAATTATTCTGAGATTTTTTACTACCAGCTAGAAATGAGAGAAAGGATTGTGGTGGGGGAGGGTGTTAAAGGTAACCTTTGAAAAAGAAACTTGGAAATAGGTGGTATAGCTGTTGGTGGTGGTAGGGGTCCTTAGTGAAAGTGAAGTCGCTCAGTCGTGTCCGACTCTTTGTTGACCACATGTCCTGTAGCCTACCAGGCTCCTCCATCCATGGGATTTTCCAGGCAAGAGTACTGGAATGGATTGCATTTCCTTCTCCAGGGGATCTTCCCAACCCAGGGATTGAGCCCAGGTCTCCTGCATTGCAGGCAGATGCTTTACTGTCTGAGCCACCAGGGAATCCCTAGGAAAACCTTTGAAAAAGAAACTTGGAAATAGGCGGTATAGCTATGAGTGGTGGTAGGGGTCCTTGGGATTCAAATAAAATAAAAGCCCTTGGCCTCTGAGAATGTCACCTACCTTGCTGGGGCTCCTCCAGGCTTGTCATCACTGGGGCTGGAAGAGGCAGAATAATCCAGGCCTCCTGCCCCAGGCTAGGAGGGGAATGTGGCCAAGAGATTTCCCGGGGGACTCAAGGGTGTGTCCTCCCACCTCCTTCCATTTTCTCTTCCCTACTCTTAGTCCTGTTGCCCGAGATCCCTGTCTAGGTCCGACGTCCACAATGGGGTGATGTGGGAAGTAGGGTGGGGCCCGAGGATCTTCCAGGCAATTCATGTGACGGGAAGGCTCCATGAGTGTTAAAAATTGGGCGTGATTGGACATTTCCTTAAGGGACTTTCTTTGCTGCGTGGCCATATCCGTTCTCAGTCCTGAGCCCTGAGAGGGACAGCACAGTCCTTGGGGGGCCGTGAGAGGCTCAGCCTGCCCAGGAGTTCCTGCAGAAGCCTGCCATGGGGCCGCAGGTGGTCCTGCCTTCCTGCTTCTTTGAACATCTCTGCTTTAAAAGGCTCTTGAAACTGAATCCTTAAAGAAATAGTGGGTGGACTCCTTGAAGATGCTGGCTGAAGGAGGTCTGGCGGGGGTGGTGGTGGGGAGATGCTGCCCCGGGGGAGGAAGGGGGGCGGACACTGCCCAGGTCCACCCTTGATACCCAGGGTTGGGCTCAGTCAGATTCGTGACTAGAGTCCAAACATTCTGGTTTGTTTACACGTATCAGAAGCAGGGAGAGAAGAAGGTATTTTCTACTATTATTGCATATGCATGGAAAAGGGCTGTTTGTGCTGTTTTTTTTTTTTTTTACGTTTGTGGGTTTACTTTCTCCTGAAAAATTGTTTTTATGACACACAAATGTTTATGATTATGATGTTAAAATCTCTTTGGGCTATGTATACTCAGCTGCCTGAAGCAAGGCTTCTGCCTCATCCGGAATCCCTCCCTCTTCTTTCACTGCTTGTAATCCAGCCCTGTTGATCTGGTTTGGTTCTCCAAGTTTCCCCACTCTACCCAGCCACTGCTCTGGTCTGTGACCTGGTCTCTCCAGCCAGCTAAGCCCTTCTTCCTTATCTTTTTCTATAAGTGCAACAGTTTTCAAACATTTTCATCTTAAATCCCTCCATGCACATAAAATGTACCGAAGGCTATCAAAGAGCTTTTGCTTATGGTTGTTCTCTTTATTGATGTTCCCATAGTAAGAGTGAAACTGAAAATTTACTTATTTTTAACACTTTTATTCATTTAAAACTCAAATCATTCCAAGTTAGCATAAATAACTAATGAGAATAACCCTATTTTTCACAACAAAGAGTTGTAGTGAGAAGGATGGCCTTGTTCTGCATTTTTTGTGGATCTCTTCTATGTCTGGCTTAATAGAAGTCAGCTGGATTCTCCTCACTGCGTACATATTCCCTGGGTCATCACAGCAAACTCTCAACCTTGTCAGACCCAGCATTCCCTTTTTGTAATGCTTCCTTTATTCTCCCCAAGTGACTCAGTGCTAGAGAATCTGCCTGCAAAGCAGGAGACAGGAGTTCGATCCCTGGGTCAGGAACATCTCCTGGAGAGGGGAATGGCAACTCATTCCAGTATTCTTGCCTAGGCAATCCCATGGACAGGGGAGCCTGGAAGGCTATAGTCCATGGGTCGCAAAGAGTTGGACACGACTTAGTGCCTAAACAACAAGTTTCTTTTCATCAAGTTAAATTTATCAATAACATATACATACTTTCAAATCTCAATGTACTGCCCAACTTTTTCTAAAGAAGAAATCAAACTTTTTACACTACTAGGACCCCAGGACATTTGCAAGTAAAAACTTGCAAAATGTCTTTTGTATTAATGTGTAAAGTGGAGTTTGGTTCTAGGCCCAGATACTTATAAATGGGTTTTTCCCCTACAGGAATGTCTAGACAGACATTCAAGTCCCTTGGGATGGTTACTTGTATGAGACTGTTCTGAGTAGCCTGTTAAATGCCAGTGGTGCCTCCCAGTGAATGTGACAACCAAAAATACCCCCACGTATTTCTGAACATCTCCTGAGGAGTGGAACATACTTATTGAGAACTGCTGATTAGTGGAATCTTGGCTGGGTTAAAAAAAAAAAAAAAAAAAGCATTTTATTTTAATGTTGGATGATCATTTTTAAAAACAATTTGTGTTATAAAAGAATTTCAAATTGAGCCAATAATTGCCTATAATCTCTGCATTCAATATAAATAGTGTTGATATTTTGATCCATATTGGCCTTGCCCTTGGTTGTTCTTCTATGGGTAATTTTTCCTATTCAAAACCAGTACCATTTATAAACTGTTTTACTTGGCTTGACACTACTTGATTTTACTGAACTCGATGTCTCTTTTTTAGTAGCAACAAAATCATTTTTATTCTTGGCTTTATTCTTAGCATGTGCATGCCAAGTTACTTCAGTCGTGTCCAACTCTTTGTGACCCCACCTCCCAGGCAAGAATACTGGAGTGGGTTGCCATGCCCTCCCTCCAGGGGATCGTCCTGACTCAGGGATTGAACCCATGTCTCCTGTCTCTTGCGGCTTCTGTCTCTCACGTCTCCTGCATTGGCAGGTGGGTTCTTTACCACTAGCGCCACCTGGAAAGGTCTGTTCTTAGCACAGTCTCATGTAGTGTGCAATAGTGCATACATACTCATATCCCTTTGGTGCTGATGTTACACGTGAATGGAGAGGCGAGAACAGAGCATGGACTTGTAGGGAGTTGGGTGGCCTTGACCAAGTGACTTAACCACGAGTATTAGAGATAAGGCATGTGACGTTTCTGTCCCAGGGTGAGTGGAGGTCGCAGTCTGGTGTTTACCAATCTCCAAGTGGACTGCAGGCCTCTGGCGGGCAGGAGGAATATTTTAGACACTATTTTGTCTCTGGCACTGGCTCAGTACCTGACTCTCTGAAGTGATGAATGTGGCAGAAAACTTGGTACTTCCTTGGGCTATGGTTAGACTTTGTCTCATTTCTATCATGATTATACCTCCATCACAGATAAGCAACTATATTAATAGTTGTTCATTTCAAACGCCAGTAGATCTTGCTTCAGGTGGGCTCATCAGTCAATTCAAGTAACAATGTTTCACATATTTTTGGCACACCTGATTATTGTATTTATGTCTAGGTATGGCTTCAGTGTTGTTATTACGCAGGAGTCTGGTTGATTGTTTGATTGTGAGGCCCTGACTGACACATGTAATTAAATGAGTTTGAATTTAGTGTGTTCCTTAAGGAGGCCTAGTGTGTTTACCTCAAAGGCTGTCGAAGGCTTGAAGTGATGTCTCTAGGACTCACTGCTCCCTTTAAGGCATTTCTACAGGTATGGTTTTCTTTCCTTGTTATCTTTTTACTTTTCTTAAATGTTGTTTCCAGCTGTTCAGATTCGAGATCTAGCAGCTCAGTCCTCTTGAATGATTTAATGTGTTACCATTAGGATTCTGAAAGATATAAATTTGAAAAATGATTTGACTGTGTTTGGGAGAGTTTCTGGAGGGCTTCCCATGTGGTAAAGAATCAGCCTGCCAATGCAGGAGACTCAGGTTCAATCCCTGGGTTGGGAAGATCTCCTGGAGGAGGAAATGGCAACCCACTCCAGTACTCTTGCATAGATGCTTCCGTGGATAGAGAGGAGCCTGGTGGGCTACAGTCTGTGAGGTCAGAGAGTCGGAGACAACTGAGCCACCGAGCATGCAACACACACAAGACAGTTTCTGCGTACTGAAGGCGCAAAGCTCTATGGGCTGACACAGTGATTCTCCAATTCAAGCACGCATCAGAGTCAGCTGGAGATCTTGATAAAGCACACTGTTGAGTCCTAGCCTGTTGGTTTTTTTTAAATTTAATTTATTTATTTATGGCTGTGCTGTGTCTTCATTTCAGAGCACGGGCTTCTCATTGTGGTGGCTTCTCTGGTTGTGGCTCAAGGGCTCTAGAGTGTGGGCTTCAGTAGTTGCAGTAGGTGGGCTCTAGAGCCCAGGCTCAGGGGTTTGTGGCTCCATGGTACGTGGGATCTTCCTGGACCAGGGATTGGATCCGTGCCTCCTGCACTGGCAGGCAGATTCTTTACCACTGAGCCACCAGGGAAGCCCCCTGCCCTATTTCGTATTCTCTAGGTCTGATGTGGGCCTAAGAATCTGCATTTACCAGCTCCCTGTTGATGCTGGGGCTGCAGGTCTAGGACCAGACTTTGACAGCCATGGAGCTGAAGCATTGAAGTCCACTAAAGGTAGTAAATGGAAAGGAGGTATGAGATGCAGTGTATTTCATATTTCAGGAGAACCCCTTTGTGCCCTCTAAGCTAGTTGGAATTATAAAGAAAAACTGGGTTTGGTCCATGAAGAACAGGGCATAAACCCTTTAAAACACAGTGAGATCATTGTAACGGTCATTCAACTTCAGATAACAAAAGATTGGAAAACCATCTTTAAGTTTCTTTTACTTTAAAAAAAAAATAATAGTGCATATTTATAATGGAACATATGTAAATACAGAGAATTTTCTATTCTAGAAAGGATGAAAATTTTCCCCAATTATATTCTATCACTTGAAATGATCTCCTATTAAATTTTTGCTAATTTTTATTCAATTTATCTTTTATGCAAAGGATTTTTAGTTTTGTTTTCCCCCCAAACGAAGTTTTTATTTTTAAATGCTATATGCTCATTGTAATGAAAGAAAAAGATCGTAAAGAGCGGTTATTTTTTCTAGACACAACCAGTGTTGATTTCCTATAATTTATTGTTAGTGATCTCTTTATATGAATATTCTTATTGCTTTGTATTATTCTGACCTTATGATTTAAAAACCCTTATTTTAAGGTACAATATCTTTTCATGTCATTAGATGTGATTCTGAAGCATCTTATAAATAATAATTTGTGCCTAAATCTTTCCCATCAACCCTCCAATACCCCTGCCTTTTGGATGAATTCCCTGAAGTGGAATTGGTAGGTCAAAGAGCATGTAAAATCTAAGACATCCCTGGTGACTCAGATGGTAAAGCATCTGCCTGCAATGCAGGAAACCCAGGTTTGATCCCTGGGTTGGGAAGATCACCTAGAGAAGGAAATGGCAACCCATGCCAGTATTCTTGCCTGGAAAATTCCATAAACAGAGGAGCCTGGTAGGCTACAGTCCGTGGGGTTGCAAACAGTTGGACACGACTGAGCGACTTCACTTCACTTCACTTGATACATTACCAAATTGTCTTCACAAAGAGTTTAGTAATTACTGTCCAGACTCCAAGTCTACACTCATTGCCATTTTCATATTTATGAGCTTGATAGGTGACAAATACTGTCTCCTTATTTTAATTCCTTCTACTGATAAGAAGTTTAGCACTTTTTTTCCATGTGTTAATTGTTCACTTATATTTCTTCTCTTTTGAATTTTCTCTTTTCCTTGTCATGTTTTCTTTTTGGAGTTAATGATTTTTTCTTAATTTGTGTGAGCTCCTTATATAAATATGTAAGGATATTTCCTTATTCCCAATTTTTTATTTGCTTTTAAGATTTGTGATATTTTCTTTTCTAGAAGTATTTAAACCTCCCTCCCCTCAATCCACCATTATTTTCCTCTTTTAAGAATTTCTGCCCTTGGTCAAATAAGGAAGCCCTCTCTCACTTAGATTTTATAAATATTAACCTGTATTTTCTTCTTGCATTCTTTCATGGTTTCTTTTTTTTTCCACTAGAATCTTTAACCTATCTGTAATTTGTTTTGTTGTCAACAAATTCTAGTGTGGGTAAATGCATTTTACGTTTTCCTCATTTAATTTTTCGGCCACACTATGCAAAATTAGGCAAATTTAGTTTAGCCAGTTGGAGGTAAGCATTGAGTTTTCACACTGCTCTGTGGGGCATTGGGATTTCAGAGAAGACTTGAAGGGTTTGCCATGGGAATAGAGGTATGAGAGATATGTGGATATTTCCAGCTCCAACTTCTCCCAAGAATATATAGACTTCAGTGGCCAATGAGGCACCTATTGGGCAGATCTTCTTGGGCACCTAATTACAGGCTCTTTAAAATTAACGTGATCAAAACAATTCTTTTTTGTTTTTGATTCATTTTATTGAGACATAGCTGGTTTACAGTGTCGTGTTAGTTTCGGGTGTGCAGCACAGTGATTCAATTCACACATATATGATAGTTTGCATCTGCTAATCCCAAACCCCCAATCTGTCCTTCCCTCCCCCCATCCCCTGGCAACCACAAGTCTGTTCTGTATGTCTGTGAGTCTGTTTCTGTTTTGTAGAGAAGTTCTTGTGTCATATTTTAAATTCTACGTGTAAACAATATCACACGGTGTTTGTCTTCCTGGCTTCACTGCTGTGATAGTCTCTAGTTGCACCCATGTTGTTGCAAATCGGCCTTTCCTTCCTTCTTATGGCCGAGTGAGAGTCCATTGCATAAAGCTACCACATTTTCATTCTTCTGCTGATGGGTGTTTAAGTTGTTTCTGTGTCTTGGCTATTGTAAACAGTGTTGTTGTGAGCACTGGGGTACAAGTATCTTTTTCTCTGGATAAATGCCTAGGAGTGGGATTGCTGGATATATGGTAGCTCTGTTTTTAGTTTTTTAAGGAACCTCCATACTGTTTTGCATAGCAGCTGCACCAAGTAACATTCTTACCAACACTGTAGGAGGGTTCCCTTTTCTCCATAGCCTCTCCATTTTGGTCATTTGTAGACTTTTAAATGAGGGCCATTCTGATTGGTGTGAGGTGGTACCTTACTGTGGTTTTGATTTGCATTTCTTTAATAAATAGAAATGTTGAGCATCTTTTATGTGCCTACTGACCATCTGTAAAAACAGAATTCTTGATGCTGTCCCCAGTCTAATCTGTACACTCTAGACCTTTCTGTCTTGTAAATGGTGCCCTCATCCACCCCATTATACACCCAGAAACATCACAGCTCTCCTTGATTCCTCTGTCTTCTGTGTACTGTATATATCTATTCCATTGTTAATTTCTGTGGGCTTTCTGTTTAAAATATATCCCTCTTGTTTCCACTGTTAAAATGTTACTCCTGGCCACTGATGTATCTCAGATGAATATCTGCCATGGTCTCCTCGCTAGTTTTCTTGATTCCATTCTGCCTGCGTGGAATCTGTTCCACACGGCAGCTTCTGCACTGTAAATCGGGTCAAGTTGTTCCCTTGCTCAAAGCCTTTCAAAGCCTTCCCATTACGCTTAAATCCAAGCCTCGCTTGAGGAGAGGCTTGTATTCTGGCCTCCGTTGCCTTTCCAATTTCCTCTGTTTCTACACTCCTTCGGTTCCCTTTGCTCCAGCTGGACTGGCCTCTTTCTCTTCCTTGGATAGGTTCTTTTCCTTCCACAGATCTTTGCACTGACTTAACCTTCTCAGAAGCGACCCCTGTTCTTTTAAGAGAGGTCCCCCTTGACTACCCAAGCACACAAAGAAATCCCACATACCACCTCCAGGCATCATCTGCCTTGTTCCCCTACCTCATTTTCTTAGTGGTTCTGTATGTGTGAAACGGTCATATTTTTTATTTTCCTTATTAGCTTACTCCCCATTCTCAGCTGTAAGCTCTCTGGGGTCAGAGACTCTGTTTTGTTTCCGATGCCTTGTGCTTGGCCCAGGGCCTGGCTCATGGTGCTCCTTCCTGGTGGGATGTAGCCATTTGTGAATCCACTCCCAGCCTGTGTTCTTTCCTTCAGTCAGTTGGTTCAGTTGCTCAGTTGGGTCCAACTCTTTGTGATTCTATGGACTGCAGCACACCAGGCTTCCTTGTCCATCACCAACTCCCAGAGTTTGCTCAGACTCGTGTCCATCAAGTCAATGATGCCATCCAACCATCTCATCCTCTGTTGTCCCCTTCTCCTCCTGGCCAAAGTATTGAAGTTTCAGCATCCGCATCAGTCTTTCTTTTTCTTTTTTTTTTAAATTTTTTTTCCACCACAGGTATACATGTGTTCCCCATCCTGAACCCTCCTCCCTCCTCCCTCCCCATACCATCCCTCTGGGTCGTCCCAGTGCACCAGCCCCAAGCATCCAGCATCGTGCATTGAACCTGGACTGGCATCTCGTTTCATACATGACATTTCACATGTTTCAATGCCATTCTCCCAAATCTTCCCACCCTCTCCGATCAGTCTTTCCAATGAATATTCAGGACTGATTTCCTTTAGAACAAACTGGTTTGATCTCCTTGTAGTCCAAGGGACTCTCAAGTGTCTTCTCTAAAACCACAGTTCAAAAGCATCAGTTCTTCTGCACTCAGCTTTCTTTACAGTCCAACTCTCAAATCCATACATGACCACTGGAAAAACCATAGCTTTAACTAGATGGACCTTTGTTGACAAAGTAACGTCTCTGCTTTTTAATATGCTGTCTAGGTTGGTCATAGCTTTTCTTCTAAGGAGCAAGCATCTTTTAATTTCATGGCTGCAGTGAAATTTTGAAGCCCCCCAAAATAAAGTCTCTCACTATTTCCATTGTTTCCCCATCTATTTGCCATAAAGTGATGGGACTGGATGCCACGATCTTTGTTTTCTGAATGTTGAGTTTTAAGCCAACTTTTTCATTCTCCTCTTTCACTTCCATAAAGGGGCTCTTGAGTTGTTCTTCACTTTCTGCCATAAAGGTGGTGTCATTTGCATATCTGAGGTTATTCATATTTCTCCTGGAAATCTTGATTCCAGCTTGTGCTTCTTCCAGTCCAGTGTTTCTCATGATGTACTCTGCATATAAGTTAAATAAGCAGGGTGACAATATACAGCCTTGACATACTCCTTTTCCAATTTGGAACCAGTCTGGCATATAAGTTAAATAAGCAGGGTGACAATATACAGCCTTGACATACTCCTTTTCCAATTTGGAACCAGTCTGTTGTTCCATGTCCAGTTCTAACTGTTGCTTCTTAACCTGCATACAGATTTCTCAGGAGGCAGGTCAGGTGGTTTGGGATTTCCATCTCTTGCAGAATTTTCCACACTTTGTTGTGATCCACACAGTCAAAGGCCTTGACATAGTCAATAAAGCAGAAGTGGATGTTTTTTTGGAACTCTTGTTTTTTCAATGATCCAATGGATATTGGCAATTTGATCTCTGGTTCCTCTGCCTTTTCTAAATCCAGCTTGAACATCTGGAAGTTCACGGTTCATGTACTGTTGAAGCCTAGCTTTGAGAATTTTGAACATTACTTTGCTAGCATGTGAGATGAGTGCAATTGCACGGTAGTTTGAACATTCTTTGGCATTGCCTTTCTTTGAGATTGGAAGGAAAACGGACCTTTTCCAGTCCTGTGGCCACTGCTGAATTTTCCAAATTTGCTGACATATTGAGTGCAGCACTTTCACAGCATCATTTTTTAGGATTTGAAATAGCTCAGCTGGAATTCCATCACCTCCACTAGCTTTGTTCGTAGTGATGCTTCCTAAGGCCCACAGGACTTCCCACTCCAAGATGTCTGGCTCTACGTGAGTAATCACACCATTGTGGTTATCTGGATCATGAAGATCTTTTTTGTATAGTTCTTCTGTGTATTCATGCCACCTCTTCTTAATATCTTCTGCTTCTGTTAGGTCCATACCATTTCTGTCCTTTATCCTGCCCATCTTTGCATGAAATGTTCCCTTGATATCTCTAATTTTTTTGAAGAGATCTCTCAGATCAGATAAGATCAGTCGCTCGTGTCCGACTCTTTGCGACCCCATGAATCGCAGCACGCCAGGCCTCCCTGTCCATCACCAACTCCCGGAGTTCACTGAGACTCCCGTCCATCGAGTCAGTGATGCCATCCAGCCATCTCATCCTCTGTCGTCCCCTTCTCCTCCTGCCCCCAATCCCTCCCAGCATCAGAGTCTTTTCCAATGAGTCAACTCTTTGCATGAGGTGGCCAAAGTACTGGAGTTTCAGCTTTAGCATCATTCTTTCCAAAGAAATCCCAGGGCTGATCTCCTTCAGAATGGACTGGTTAAATCTCCTTGCAGTCCAAGGGACTCTCAAGAGTCTTCTCCAACACCACAGTTCAAAAGCATGAATTCTTCAGCATTCAGCCTTCTTCACAGTCCAACTCTCACATCCATACATGACCACAGGAAAAACCATAGCCTTGACTAGACGAACCTTTGTTGGCAAAGTAATGTCTCTGCTTTTGAATATGCTATCTAGGTTGGTCATAACTTTCCTTCCAAGGAGTAAGTGTCTTTTCATTTCATGGCTGCAGTCACCATCTGTAGTGATTTTGGAGCCCAGAAAAATAAAGTCTGACACTGTTTCCGCTGTTTCCCCATCTATTTCCCATGAAGTGGTGGGACTGGATGCCATGATCTTCGTTTTCTGAATGTTGAGCTTTAAGCCAACTTTTTCACTCTCCACTTTCACTTTCATCAAGAGGCTTTTGAGTTCCTCTTCACTTTCTGCCATAAGGGTGGTGTCATCTGCATATCTGAGGTTATTGATATTTCTCCTGGCAATCTTGATTCCAGCTTGTGCTTCTTCCAGTCCAGCGTTTCTCATGATGTACTCTGCATATAAGTTAAATAAACAGGGTGACAATATACAGCCTTGACGAACTCTTTTTCCTATTTGGAACCAGTCTATTGTTCCATGTCCAGTTCTAACTGTTGCTTCCTGACCTGCATACAGATTTCTTAAGAGGCAGATCAGGTGGTGTGGTATTCCCATGTCTTTCAGAATTTTCCACAGTTTATTGTGATCCACACAGTCAAAGGCTTTGACATAGTCAATAAAGCAGAAATAGATGTTTTTCTGGCACTCTCTTGCTTTTTCCATGATCCAGCGGATGTTGGCAATTTGATCTCTGGTTCCTCTGCCTTTTCTAAAATCAGCTTGAACATCTGGAAGTTCACAGTTCACATATTGATGAAGCCTGGCTTGAAGAATTTTGAGCATTACTTTACTGGCGTGTGAGATGAGTGCAATTGTGCGGTAGTTTGAGCACTCTTTGGCATTGCCTTTCTTTGGGATTGGAATGAAAACTGACCTTTTCCAGTCCCATGGCCACTGCTGAGTTTTCCAAATTTGCTGGCATATTGAGTGCAGCACTTTCACAGCATCATCTTTCAGGATTTGGAATAGCTCAACTGGAATTCCATCACCTCCACTAGCTTTGTTTGTAGTGATGCTTTCTAAGGCCCACTTGACTTCACATTCCAGGATGTCTGGCTCTAGGTCAGTGATCACACCATCGTGATTATCTGGGTCGTGAAGATCTTTTGTGTACAGTTCTTCTGTGTATTCTTGCCATCTCTTCTTAATATCTTCTGTTTCTGTTAGGTCCATACCATTTCTGTCCTTTATCGAGCCCATCTTTGCATGAAATGTTCCTTTGGTATCTCTGATTTTCTTGAAGAGATCCCTAGTCTTTCCCATTCTGTTGTTTTCCTCTATTTCTTTGCATTGATCACAGAAGAAGGCTTTCTTATCTCTTCTTGCTATTCTTTGGAACTCTGCATTCAGATGTTTATATCTTTCCTTTTCTCCTTTGCTTTTCGCTTCTCTTCTTTTCACAGCTATTTGTAAGGGCTCCCCAGACAGCCATTTTGCTTTTTTGCATTTCTTTTCTATGGGAATGGTCTTGATCCCTGTCTCCTGTACAATGTCATGAACCTCGTTCCATAGTTCATCAGGCACTCTATCAGATCTAGGCCTTTAAATCTATTTCTCACTTCCACTGTATAATCATAAGTGATTTGATTTAGGTCATACCTGAATGGTCTAGTGGTTTTCCCTACTTTCTTCAGTTTAAGTCTGAATTTGGTAATAAGGAGTTCATGGTCTGAGCCACAGTCAGCTCCTGGTCTTATTTTTGCTGACTGTATAGAGCTTCTCCATCTTTGGCTGCAAAGAATATAATCAATCTGATTTCGGTGTTGACCATCTGGTGATGTCCATGTGTAGAGTCTTCTCTTGTGTTGTTGGAAGAGGGTGTTTGTTATGACCAGTGCATTTTCTTGTCAAGACTCTATTAGTCTTTGCCCTGCTTCATTCCGTATTCCAAGGCCAAATTTGCCTGTTACTCCAGGTGTTTCTTGACTTCCTACTTTTGCATTCCAGTCCCCTATAATGAAAAGAACATCTTTTTTGAGTGTTAGTTCTAAAAGGTCTTCATAGAACCGTTCAACTTCAGCTTCTTCAGCGTTACTGGTTGGGGCATAGACTTGGGTTACTGTGATATTGAATGGTTTGCCTTGGAAACGAACAGAGATCATTCTGTCGTTTTTCAGATTGCATCCAAGTACTGCATTTCAGACTCTTTTGTTGACCATGATGGCCACTCCATTTCTTCTGAGGGATTCCTGCCCGCAGTAGTAGATATAATGGTCATCTGAGTTAAATTCACCCATTCCAGTCCATTTCAGTTCGCTGATTCCTAGAAAGTCGACGTTCGCTCTCGCCATCTCTTGTTTGACCACTTCCAATTTGCCTTGATTCGTGGACCTGACATTCCAGGTTCCAATGCAATATTGCTCTTTATAGCATCGGACCTTGCTTCTATCACCAGTCACATCCACAGCTGAGTATTATTTTTGCTTTGGCTCCATCCCTTCATTCTTTCTGGAGTTATTTCTCCACTGATCTCCAGTAGCATATTGGGCACCTACTGACCTGGGGAGTTTCTCTTTCAGTATCCTATCATTTTGCCTTTTCATACTGTTCATGGGGTTCTCAAGGCAAGAATACTGAAGTGGTTTGCCATTCCCTTCTCCAGTGGACCACATTCTGTCAGATCTCTCCACCATGACCTGCCCGTCTTAGGTTGCCCCATGGGCATGGCTTAGTTTCATTGAGTTAGACAAGGCTGTGGTCCTAGTGTGATTAGATTGACTAGTTTTCTGTGAGTATGGGTTCAGTGTGTTTGCCCTCTGATGCCCTCTTGCAACAGCTACCGTCTTACTTGGATTTCTCTTACCTTGGGCGTGGGGTATCTCTTCACGGCTGCTCCAGCAAAGCACAGCCATTGCTCTCAGAAGAGATCTCTAGTCTTTCCCATTCTGTTATTTTCCTGTATTTCTTTGCATTGGTCACCGAGGGAGGTTTTCATATCTCTCCTTGCTATTCTTTGGAACTCTGCATTCAAATGCGTATATCTTCCCTTCTCACCTTTGCCTTTAGCTTCTCTTTTTTCTCAGCTATTTGTAAGGCCTCTTCAGACAATCATTTTGCCTTTTTGCATTTCTTTTTCTTAGGGATGATCGTGATCCCTGCTTCCTATACAGTGTCACGAACCTCTGTCCATAGTTCATCAGGCACTCTATCAGATCTAATCCCTTGAATGTATTTGTCACTTCCACTGTATAATCGTAAAGGATTTGATTTAGGTCATACCTGAATGGTCTAGTGGCCTTTCCTTACTCACATTTGAATCAGAGCAGCCTAGCTTTTCAATCTCGAGCTGGTGTGAAGCTTCATTTACAATAAGTTTTCTTGGTTAACAAAAATTTAAAGATAATATCCTTAGAAGATTGGACTTCACTCTGAAGACGTAAAGAAAGAGGAGGTTTTAATTTGACATTTCTGTCAGTGTTGCGTTCACTTCCTAAGTATATTGGTGATAAGGTTCCTGATGTTTTGGGCTGAAGGCCAGGTATGAGTACAGCTTGATTTTAAACATTTCCTGCTTGAGGGTACCTTTTTACATACTGAATTGCATACCATAGATTAAAAAAATTTTTATTTAGCAAAGATTGTTATTAATCCTATAATTAAGATGATTATGAGATTGTATAATCTTATATTTACCCTTTTAAAAGAGTGCTTCCTGAATCTCAAGCCAAAGCATTTGTACAGCTTCACTGTGCAAATATTTATGTTCTAGGTGTGTTATTCATACATATAAACATATCTTCTCCTTGATCTATATCTATATGGTTGTATAGTTTATGACTTCTGGACTTCCTGTTTAACTCCTCACTGTATACTCTGTACCAGGTGGCTACTCCCTAAATATCAGTTGATTTTGTAACAGTTGTCCTGTGACAAAATCAGTATTTTAGTTTCTGTCTACTCTTGTTAATTACAAACTCATATCAATTGTGTTTTATGTTACTGCTTGCCACATTTTAACCAATAATTTCAAAGAGATTGCCTTTTGTTTTTGCCTCATGTGTTTTCATGTTATAGCATTGGGGGTATAAAGTTTTATTACTGTTGTTTTCATTGTTGATTATACACTTTATGAAAATAAAAAGTTATTTTTTTATCATGTACAGCTTTTTTCTTGAAATGATACTGTATTAAATTCAGTAACTCTTCGTTTCTTTTAGGAATTTTTTTTTATTTTGTATTAGAGTATAGCCAACTAAAGTGTTGTGATAGTTTCAGGTGAATAGTGAAGGAAGTCAGCCATACATACACATGTATCCATTTTCCCCCACCCCCACATACCATCCAGGCTGCCACATAACACTGAGCAGAGTCCCATGTGCTGTAAACAGTAGGTCTTTGTTTGTTATTCATTTTAAATTTAACAGTGTATACATGTCCATCCCAAGCTCCCTTCCCCTCAGCAACCATCAGTTCGTTCTCTATGTCTGAGTCTCTTTCTGTTTTGTAAGTTCATTTGTATCATTTCATTTTCGATTCCACATGTAATATAAGGGGGCTTCCCTGGTGGCTCAGGTGATAAAGAATCTGCATGCAGTGCAGGAGACCTAGGTTTGATCCATAGGTTGGGAAGATCCCATGAAGAAGAGAATGGCAACCCACTCCAGTATTCTTGCCCAGGAAATCTCATGGACAGAGGAGCCTTGTGGGCTACAATGGACTATAGCCCATGGGGTTGCAAAGAGTCAGACACGACTAAATGATTAACACTTCCGCTTATAAGAGATGTCATACAATATTTCTCTTTCTCTGTCTGACTTATTTCATTCAGTGACAATCTCTAAGTTTATCTATGTTGCTGCAAAGGGCATTATTTCATCTTTTTTAATGGCTTAGTAATTTGTGTGTGTGTGTGTGTGTTAGTTGCTCAGTTGTGTCCAACTCTTTGTGACCCCACAGACTGTAGCCCACCAGGCTCCTCTGTCCCTGGAATTCTGTAATCAAGAATACTGGAGTGGGTTGCCATTGTCTTCTCCAGGGGATCTTCCTGGCCCAGGGATCGAACCTGTGTCTCTTAAGTCTGTTGCATTGGCAGATGGATTCTTTACCGTCTGAGCCACCAGAGAAGCTCATTCCATTGTATATATGTACCATATCTGCTTTATCCATTCTTCTTCCATTCCTCTGTCAATGGACAACATTCCATATTGTGCCTATTACAAACTGTGCTACAGTGAACATTGGGTTACATGTATCATTTTGGATCATGTTTTTCTCTGGATATATGCCCAAAAGTAAGATAGCAGGGGAGCTCCATTTTTAGTCTTTTAAGGAACTGCCATACTGTTCTTGTATTGCTATAAACTTCCCTCTTAGAATAGTTTTTGCTCCTTCCCATAGGTTTTGTACCATTGTGCTTTCACTTTTGTCTGTAGGTATTGTTTTATTTCTGCAGTGATCCATTGGTTGTTTAGTAGTGTATTGATTAGCCACCACATGTTTTTGTTTTTTATAGCTTTTTTTCTTATAGTTTATTTATCTGTAATCTCTTAGTTTTGTGATCAGAAAAGATGCTTGATATGAAGTTGACTTTCTTAAATCTACCAAGGCTTGGCTTGTGGCCTAGCATTTTGTCAGTCCTGAAGAATGTTCTGTGTGTGCTTGAGAAGAATGTGTTGTCTGCTGCTGTTCGATGGAATGCTCTGTATATATCAGTTAAGTCCAACTGGTCTACAGTGTCATTTAGCTGGATTAAATGACAAAGAAACTATGTTTCTTTATTAATTTTCTGTGTGATGAGCTGTCCGTTGATGGAAATGGAGTGTTAAAATCCCCCACTATTATTGTGTTATTGTCAATTTCTCCCTTTATGTTGTGTTAGTATTTGCCTTACATGTTGAAGTGCTGTGTTGAATGCGTATATAATTGTTATATCTTCTTGGATTGAATCCTTGATTATTATGTAGTGTCCTTCTTTGTCTCTTTTTAAATTTTGTCTGGTATGTGTATTGCTATTCCAGCTTTCTTTTGATTTCCATTTGTATGGAGTATCTTCTCCCATCCCCTTACTTTCAGTCTGTAAGTGTCCCTAGGTCTGAAGTGGGTCACTTATACACAGCATATATACAAGTTTTTGGAGAAGGAAATGGCAGCCCACTCCAGTGTTCTTGCCTGGAGAATCCCAGGGACGGGGGAGCCTGGTGGGCTGCTGTCTATGGGGTGGCACAGAGTCGGACACGACTGAAACGACTTAGCAGCAGCAGCAGCATACAGGTTTTGTTTTTGTATCCACCTAGCCAGACTGTCTTTTGGTTGGTTCACTTAAACCATTTACATTTAAAGGTAATTACTGATATGTATGACCCTATTACCATTTTCTTATGTTTTGGGTTTATTTTTTGTAGGTCTTTTCCTTCTCTTGTGTTTCTTGCCTAGAGAAATCTCTTTAGCATTTGCTGTAAAACTGGTTTGAAAGTACTGAATTCTCATAACTTTGGATTGTCTGCAAAGCTTTGATTTCTCCTTCAAATCTGGTTAAGAGTCTTGCTGGGTAGAGTATTCCTGGTTGTAGGTTCTTCTTTTTTCATCAGTTTAAATATTCTGCCATTCCCTTCTGGCTTGTAGAGTTTCTGTTGAGAAATCAGTTGATAACCTTATGGAAGTTCCCTTATGTTGTTTGTGATTTTCCCCTGGTTGCTTTCAATGTTTTATCCTTCCTTTAATTTTTGTCAGTTTGATTGCTATATGTTTTGATGTGTTCCTCCTTCGATTTATCCTGCCTAGACTCTCTGCCCTTCCTGGACTTGATTGGCTATTTCCTTTCCCATGTTTGGGAAGTTTTCAGCTATCATCTCTTCAAATATTTTCTCAGGTCCTTTCTCTATCTCTTGCCCTTCTGGAACCCCTATAAAGTGGATGTTGGTACGTTTAATGTTGGCCCAGAGATCTCTTAGGCTGTCTTCATTTCTTTTCATTCTTTGTTTCTATATTCTGTTTTGCAGCAGTTATTTCCACCATTCTATCCTTCAGGTCTCTTATCCATTCTTCTGCTTCTGTTATTCTGTTGTTGATTCCTTCTAGTCTGTTGTTCACCTCTGGTTGGTTTTGTTTTTTTGTGTTGTTGTTGTTTAGTTATTCCATGTCTTTGTTAAACATTTCTTGCATCTTCTCCATTCTTTTTCGGAGATCCTGGATCATTCTCATTATCATTATTCTTATTTCTTTTTTTGGAAGTGTGTATCACCACTTCACTTAGTTGTTTTTCTGGGCTTTTATCTTGTTCCTTGGGCTTTCCAGGTAGCATAAGTGGTAAAGAACCCACCTGCCAATGCATGACATGAGTTTGATTCCTGAGTCGGGAAGATCCCTTGGAGAAGGAAATGACAACCCACTCTAGTATTCTTGCCTAGAGAATCCCATGGACAGAGGAGCCTGGTGGGCTACAGTCCATGGGGTCACAAAGAGTTGGACACAACTGAACGATTAAACAATGAACTTGTTCCTTCATCTGAGACGTAATCCTCTTCCTTTTCATTTTGATTAACTTTCTGTGATTGTTTTTTCGTACTGGAGACTGCAAGGTTTTAGTTCTTCTTGCTTCTTCTGTCTGTCCTCTGGTGGATGAAGCTAGGAAGCTTGTGCAAGTTTCCTGATGGGAGGGGCTAGCTAGGAAAAACTCGTTATTGTGCTGGTGGGGGCTCCAAAATCACTGTAGATGGTGACTGCAGCCATGAAATTAAAAGACGTTTACTCCTTGGAAGGAAAGTTATGACCAACCTAGATAGCATATTCAAAAGCAGAGACATTACTTTGCCAACAAAGGTCCGTCTAGTCAAGGCTATGGTTTTTCCTGTGGTCATGTATGGATGTGAGAGTTGGACTGTGAAGAAGGCTGAGCACCAAAGAACTGATGCTTTTGAACTGTGGTGTTGGAGAAGACTCTTGAGAGTCCCTTGGACTGCAAGGAGATCCAACCAGTCCATTCTGAAGGAGATCAGCCCTGGGATTTCTTTGGAAGGAATGATGCTAAAGCTCAAACTCCAGTACTTTGGCCACCTCATGCGAAGAGTTGACTCATTGGAAAAGACTCTAATGTAGGAGGAGAAGGGGATGACAGAGGATGAGATGGCTGGATGGCATCACTGACTTGATGGACGTGAGTCTGAGTGAACTCCGGGAGTTGGTGATGGACAGGGAGGCCTGGCATGCTGTGATTCATGGGGTCGCAAAGAGTCGGACACGACTAAACGACTGAACTGAACTGAACTGTGCTGGTGGGAAGGGCTCAATAAAACTTTTATCCAATTGTCTGCTGATTGGCTGCGGCTCCCTCCCTGTTAGTTGTTTGGCTGAGGTGACCCAGCCATGGAGTCTACTGGCTATATGGCAGGGCTAATGGTGACCTCCAAGAGAGCTCAAAACAAGGGTCTTGTCCCAGCACTGCTACTGCCAATGCCTCTGTCCTCCAGCAAACCACTGCCAAACTATACCTCTGTAGGAGACCTACTAGCAGGTAGGTCTCAATCAGTCACTGCTTCTTTCCCCTAGGTTCTCGTGAAGAATGGAGAAGCTCTATACAGTCAGCAGACACAAGACTGGGAGCTGACTGTGGCTCAGATCATGAACTCCTTATTGCCAAATTCAGATTTAAATTGAAGACAGTAGGGAAAACCACTAGACCATTCAGGTATGACCTAAATCAAATCCTTTATGATTATACAGTGGAAGTGACAAGTAGATTAAAGGGATTAGATATGATAGAGTGCCTGAAGAACTATGGACTGAGGTTCATAACATTGTACAGCAGGAAGTGATCAAGACCATCCCCAAGAAAAAGAAATGCAAAAAGGCAAAATGGTTGTCTGAGGAGGCCTTACAAATAGCTGTGAAAAGAAGAGAAGCAAAAGGCCAAGGAGAAAAGGAAAGATACATCCATTTGAATGCAGAGTTCCAAAGAATTGCAAGAAGAGATAAGAAAGACTTCCTCAGTGATCAATGCAAAGAAACAGAGGAAAACAATAGAATGGAAAAAACTAGAGATCTCTTCAAGAAAATAATAGATACCAAGGGAACATTTCATGCAAAGATGGGTAGAATAAAGGACAGAAATGGTATGGACCTAACAGAAACAGAAGATATTAAGAAGAGGTGGCATGAATACACAGAAGAACTATACAAAAAATATCTTCATGACCCAGATAATCACGATGGTGTGATCACTTACCTAGAGCCAGACATCGTGGAATGTGAAGTCCAGTGGGTCTTAGGAAGCATCACTACAAACAAAGCTAGTGGAGGTGACGGAATTCCAGCTGAGCTATTTCAAATCCTAAAAGATGATGCTGTGAAAGTGCTGCACTCAATATGCCAACCAACTTGGAAAACTCAGCAGTGGCCCCGGGACTGGAAAAGATCAGTTTTCGTTCTAGTCCCAAAGAAAGGCAATGCTAAAGAATGCTCAACCTACTGTACGATTGCACTCATCTCACAGGCTAGCAAAATTCTCCATGCCAGGCTTCAACAGTACATGAACCGTGAACTTCAGATTTTCAAGCTGGATTTAGAAAAGGGAGAGGAACCAGAGATCAAATTGCCAACATCTATTGAATCATTGAAAAAGAAGAGAGTTCCAGAAAAACATCTATTTCTGTTTTACTGACTATGCCAAAGCCTTTGACTGTGTGGATCACAATAAAGTGTGGAAAATTCTGAAAGAGATAGGAATACCAGACCACCTGACCTGCCTCCTGAAAACTCTGTATGCAGATCTAGAAGCAACAGTTAGAACTGGGCATGGAACAACAGACTGGTTCCAAATTGGAAAAGGAGTATGTCAAGACTATATATTGTCACCCTGCTTATTTAACTTAAATGCAGAGTACATCATGAGAAATGCTAGACTGGATCAAGCACAAGCTGGAATCAAGATTCCCAGGAGAAATATCAATAACCTCAGATGTGCAGATGACGCCACCCTTATGGCAGAATGCTTCCTAAGGCCCATTTGACTTTGCACTCCAGGATGTCTGGCTCTGGGTGAGTGATCACACCATCATGGTTATGTGGGTCATGAAGATCTTTTTTGTGTAGTTCTTCTGTGTATTCGTGCCACCTCTTCTTAATATCTTCTGCTTCTGTTAGGTTCATACCATTTCTGTGCCTTATTTTGCCCATCTTTCCATGAAATATTATTCCCTTTGTATCTCTTATTTTCTTGAAGAGATGTCTAGTCTTTTGCATTCTATTGTTTTCCTCTATTTGTTTGCATTTATCAGTGAGGAAGTCTTTCTTACCTCTCCTTGCTGTTCTTTGGAACTCTGCATTGAAATGGGTATATCTTTCCTTCTCTCCTTTGCCTTTAGCTTCTCTTCTTTTCACAGCTATTTGTAAGGCCTCCTCAGACAACCATTTTGCCTTTTTGCATTTCTTTTTCTTGGGGATGGTCTTGATCACTGCCTCCTGTACAATGTCATGAATCTCAGTCCGTAGTTCTTCAGGCACTCTATCATATCTAATCCCTTGCATCTATTTGTCAATTATACTTTAAAGTCATAAGGGATTTGATTTAGGTCATAACTGAATGGCCTAGTAGTTTTCCCTACTTTCTTCAATTTGAGTCTGAATTTGGCAATAAGGAGTTCATGATCTGAGCCACAGTCAGCTACTGGTCTTGTTTTACTGACTGTATAGAGCTTCTCCATCTTTGGTTGCAAAGAATATAATAGTCAGTCTGATTTCAGTATTGACCATCTGGTGATGTCCATGTGCAGAGTTTTCTCTTATTTTGTTGGAAGAGGGTGTTTGCTGTGACCAGTGCCTTCTCTTGGCAAAACTCTGTTAGCCTTTACCCTGCTTCATTGTGTACTCCTGGCCAAATTTGCTTGTTACTCCAGGTATCTGACTTTCTACTTTTGCATTTCAGTCCCCTATAATGAAAAGGACATATTTTTGGGGTGTTAGTTCCAGGAGGTCTTGTATGTCTTCATAGAACTGTTCAACTTCAGCTTCTTCAGCATTAGTGGTTGGGGCATAGACTTGGATTACTGTGATATTGAATGGTTTGCCTTGGAAACGAACAGAGATTATTCTGTTTTTTTTGAAATTGCACCCAAGTCCTGCATTTCTGACTTTTTTGTTGACCATGATGGCTACTCCATTTCTTCTAAGGGATTCTTGCCCACAGTAGTAGATGTAATGGTCATCTGAATTAAATTCACCTATTCCAGTCCATTTTACTTCACTGATTCCTAAAGTGTCGATGTTCACTCTTACCATCTCCTGTTTGACCACTTCCAATTTACTTTGATTCATGGACTTAACATTCCAGGTTCCTATATAGTATTGTTCTTTATAGCATCATACTTTACTTCCCCTACCAGTCACATCCACAACTGAGTGTTTTGTTTGCTTTGGCTCCATCTCTTCATTCTTTCTGGGGTTAAATATTCTCCAGTAGCCTATTGGGCATCTACCGACCTGGGGAGTTCATCTTTCAGTGTCAGGTGTTTTTGCCTTTCCATACTGTTCATAGGTTTCTCAAAGAATAGTGAAGTGGTTTGCCATTGTCTTCTCCAGTGGACCATGTTTTGAGTTAAGTGTTTTTAAATCAAGATATAATTGACCTATATATAAGATTATGTTAGTTCCAGGTGTACAGCAATGATTCTTATATTTAATTTGTTTGAAAGAAAAGTAGTAGATTTCATTCTTCTGGACATTTCTTGTTCTCTGTGTCTTGTGGAGTATTTTCATTGTATCACATTTTGAGTGTTTTCTTTAAGGAAGGGAATTTCATACATCTCTAAAATGTTGAATGAGAGGACAACAAAAAGCAAGTGCTTTTTTTTCCTTGACCATATCACGTGGCATTTGGGATCCTAGTTCCTTTACCAGGGATCAAACCCTTGCCGCCTGCATTGGAAGTGTGACCTCTTAACCACTGGACCATGAGGCAAGTCCCTGCAAATGCTTGAAGTACAACAGATTGGCTTTTCCAGACTTTTGGAAGAAAACAAATCAAAACAAGCAGTACGGTAGTGATTACCTGGTTGGGGGCCAAATTTTATCTACTTCTTGAAAGATTAAGTTGGAAACTATAGGTTACTTATTTCTTCTTCCTGCCCATTGGTATGTCTTTAATGTATCAGAGCTTAGTCAGGAATATATGAATTAGTCAACTTTGGCTAAATTATGTTGTAGTAACAATCCCCAGAGTTTCCAACAACAAAAGTTTATTTCTCATATTAATGCCCTTGGCGTGCTGCAGTGCAGGGTGTCGCAAAGAGTGAGTCCAACAAGACTGAGAGACTGAAGTGAACTGAATTGAACTCATTCTTCATTGGCCAAAGCAAGTCATGTGGTCAAACATGGCCTCAGGGTCCAAGAAATGTAATGTGCTCCAGGGATGAGCAGCTAGGGAAGGATTTGGCAAGGGAAGGACAGCAAATATTTTGATCATCACTCTATCTGTTGCAGTATATTTTTGGATGTAGTCACTTTACAAGGAAGTCTCGTAGGGTTTTTTTTGAAGCATATTTATTTGGAGGTAGGGCAGGAAGGTTTGCAACCTGTATTTTCAAACACCTTGATAGTGTGTATTGACTATCTTAATTACCATTTTGGGGATCTCAGCAGACCCTGGATTTAATACATGATAACAGCTCAGTAAACATTTGTTGGATTAGTGGACAATGACTTCTAACAATAATAGGAAAGCCATACTTTTCATTATCTTTACTGCCCTTTGCAGCTGCTTGAAACAGTTTTATAGAGAGAAGCTCCCACAAACTATGCCTGTTATTTATTATATGAAAAATGATTCTTCAGGGGTCATTTTTACCATAAAAGAAATTGCTTTTTAATCACCCACATGTCCATTATACAAAATTTATATTAAATACAACTGAGGAAAGGACTGTCTTCTATCTGGCAGCTCAGGACCACGACTGATAATGTTTATTGTATATTGCACTGTGTTTCCTTTTCCTCCTTTCTTTCTCTATGTGCTGTTTGAACATTGTCCATATTTATAGTCATATTGTGATCGCTTATTCTACTTTTTGCTGTATCTCTTGTTTAACACGTAGTATCATGAATTAACAATTGGAAGGGTCATAGACTAAATAAAAGGAGTCATAAAATTAATTTTAGCTTTCCCTTTTCTGCTTTCCTCCGTATGAACTATTCATTCAATAAAGTTACATCTTGTTCCTTTTCTCTCACACATGAGGCAAGCATGGAAATGAGTAGAAGAATGGTGAAAAGTACACCAGAGTCCTGAAAAATTTGGTGGGAGGTGGTTCAAAGATCAGATTGTCAGTTCTTGGGGCATCAGGGTTATTTTCTTTTTTAATCTTTTATTTTTCTTCGTTTACTATGTAATCACTTTTTCATAGCTTGGGGTTTTCACAATCTTTTGAAAAGTCAAAACTTGCTAATAAGTTGATTTGAGTCCTGTTATCTTTTTGCAATATACTAGATAAGTTTAATGTGAGTCATTCCAGAATGTAGCCCCTGCTTGAACCTCTGTGTTGAGTACCCTCTTTATCTAAGGTCAAAGCACTTAGTTAGCAACTGAGCTTTTTGTAAGCAACCCATTGTAAAAGTTCACCATGCCTTGTTCTTCAGTATCATTAATCATCTTCCCTCTAAGCTTTGGAAACATGGCTGAGTCCTGAGTCATCAGGCCCTTCACATTGCTGGTGATCCACCCTGCTGAGGTACATGCATGAAATATTTGCTGTCTCAGTATAGATCTGAGGACCGGTTTGTCTCTTGAAACGTGTGGACCAAATTCCTTATATATTAACTGAAAGATACAGTTTGTGTCCGTTTTACAAAGGGATCTGATCAGGCCTGTTAAAGTTACCATACAGATGACATGATTCCAGACTTCCTGTGCTTGATGTAAGTTGCAAATATTTTGAAATACCAAATGTAGCCTCAGCGAGGTCAGTGACCAGTTTTTGAATTTTGGTGAATTTTTCTGTTTTAATTTTCACAGCTGTTTAGTTTTGAAATGCCTGCTCCACCAGATAAGTTAGGAATGTGTGGAGAGGGCAGTTTAAATAATCTGAATGTTTGCTGTTGAAGCAGATGCCTCTAAGTCAGGCTTCCAGATCCAAAGGAACAAAGAGGGAAGAGCAGGAGAATGAAGCTCCATGTGACACCCGCTGGAGAGGAATGTGGGCCCTGCAAGTGATTCTTGGGTTCTCATCCTAGAGTTTAATTTTTCCAGTTCTATTAAGGTATCCTGGTAAATTCAGTATGAAAAGAGTGCTGATAACTTCTTAAAGAAAGGGGCTTCAGTGATAACTTTTGAGTTTCCATGTGAATACTTGTCTAACATTTATCTCCTTAAAAAAAAATAAAAAGTGTCCATTGTAAGATCAGCTCACAGGTCAGACATTAATCTTGGTTGTCAAGTGTCTGAAATCAACTCTGGAGGCGAAAGTGGAATTGACGGCACTCATCATAGAGTACTGATTCTGTTGACTAAAAGACATCAGGCCTTTGGTCTCTTTTGTGTTGCAATTTTGAGCAGAATTTAAAAGAATGAAAATTTCCAAATATGTGCCAACACAATTTGTGAGAATATTTATCAAGATTAAAGTAATATATTAAAAATCAGCTTAATTAATTGAAGCTTAACTCTTAGAAACTGATGTAAAGGTTAGTTTGAAATTTGCTAAGCTTTATTAAAAGTCTAGATTGGGGGTAGAAACAGTTTCCCCAGGGTATCTCAATTTCCTTCATTTTAGAGTATCTTTTGCTAGAACGAAGAGGAAAAAAGATCGGTCATTCTTTTTAATCACGCTTAACTGCAGTGACATAAAGGAGAAAACATAGTAATGTAGAAACAGGTAATTTCTTAATTCATCCTCTCATACCTGTGTGAGTAACAGAAAAACCACAGGTCGTCCTAATTGTTTTATAACCACAAAGAATTTAAATAAGTTTTGACATAATACATTCCTTTTCAGTTCTCAGTTATGCATTTCTATAAGCTGGCCTTACTCAAATAGGCTAGTGGAGAGGCATTTGCTTTCTAAAGCGAGCTTTCTTCTGTTTCTCTGTTTGACCTTTTATTATGAAAAATTCCAACCACTAACCCCCATTATCAGGCTTCAGTAAGTGTTAATTCTTGGTCAGAGTTGTTTCATCTTTCCCGCCAGCCCAACTCTAGATTATTTGAAAGATTCTAGACATCATATCATTTCATTAAAGTGGATTGCTTTTGATAGTGGCAGTGGAAGCCATTTTCTTTCTTGGCACTGGCATAGTCTCTCAGGGCTGAATAGGATTTATAAGGAGACAGACTCTACATTGAAGAGCTTACCTTGTGAGCTCATATTTTCTCTGGATACTTTCTTCAAGTTTCTCTTGTCTTTCAAATGGCAGGTATTTGCTAAGTTCTTAAGTTCTTATCTGTTTGGAAATTCCTGTAGCAAGTTCAGGTTTAGTTATCCTGCACTGCCTTTTCTGTGCCTTATCTAAACAGTATTGAAGGGAAGAAAGAATTATTTCACCAGGAGTTTGCTTGGAGAGGAGTTAGCTATACTGGATATATTTAGGAAGTGCCCCTTAATGCTGTAATAATATACTAGCTTTTAAAAGCACCTCATAATAATAGCTTTTTAAAAAGCGCAAATGAGGCACGTAAGGGTGATCTCTTTTCCTAGCCATCAGTGGGATGATTTAATTCCTTTCCTGGGTCAACATAAAATATTCTTTCAAGTACCCTGAGATCTGCAAGTATTGGTTGACTCATCTTTTGTTGTTAAACCTATTGATTTCCCAGGCCAGCATGTCTTTTTCTATACTTTGACCTTGCACTTTAAACTGAATTCCTTTTGTCCTTTGAAGGAGGCGTAAAACTGTTACGTTTATATTGGTGAGTGTGAGAAACTGACTTTTCACTTTTCTCTATGATTTCTAAATTTAAGTGGCTTTAATCATCATTGTCGTAATGGTTTCTTGACTCCTGAAAAAGAAAGTTTTAAAAAGTAGATTCAACAGGTTAAATGGAATTCTTGAACTGTTTTCCTTCTAAAACTAAAACCAATTTTGACTTAATTGTTAATTCTTAGAATTTAGTTTTTGAGCATAGAAAACCGTGGGGTTCACTTTTATATTTTACTTTATTAAGATCACTCAAGTTACTGGTAACTTGGCTGTATGGGATGCTGAAAGTCCTGGACTGAGTTCGATCAGGACTCTGACTTTTGTGTGATTAAATATGTGTCTACTTGTCTTCAGTAGCTAAACAGAAGTAATTATATTTGCATTCCACCTATTTCACAGGGGTGTTGTTATAAGTCCTATAATTAAATTTTTTTCTTTAATTTGCAAAAATATTTGAGCTGCTTCACAAATCGGAGCTATATAAAAGTGAGGTGTTTTATGAACATCTCGTTTCTCTTGATTTGTGTTTTTGACACTGGATGCACATGTTGCTTTTCTTCTTTTCCCAGTGTACAGGTTCTGCTGCGTGTTTTGAAATTGGTTTTCTTAACATTTTTAGCAGCTGGGGATGCTATAAAAGCCATCTTGTGTCCTGTTTTTAGTGCACAGTGGCGAGTGTGGATAGATGGCTCAGTTAATGGTCAGGCAATTGACCCGCACCAAGTGCTCGCCTCTGTGTCCTCTGGCTTCTCCCCTTTCAGGGTAGAGTTACTGTTTGCAGTGCCAGTCTCACTGTCTGGGACTGGGGGGGTCTCAATCAGTGTGCCTGCTGCCTGGCTGTCTTGAATGCGATGTTTGTCTTCTCCCCTCCCCCAACCTTATATTTTATGTCTTACACTTCAGGGTGGGTGATCTACTGGGCTAACCACTTTAGGGAAGCTTTGTGCTGTCTCAGAAAGTCAGAATGAGTCCTTTGCATTAGGTGGCAAGCATTAACAGAGCAGATCTGTGACAAGGGCCATGTCACTAGACTCCTCCATTTTTCTGGACTTACTGTGTGCTTACGGATGAAATCATTCTCCTTCTCTGGTTTGGATTGTATTCTTGAGAAAAGTTTGGACCAAATTCACGTGCTTCCCTGATAGCTGTGTTGGTAAAGAATCCGCCTGCAATGCAGGAGACCTGGGTTCGATCCGTCGGTTGGGAAGATCCCCTGGAGAAGGGAAAGGCTACCCACTCCAGTATTCTGGCCTGGAGAATTCCATGGACTGTATAGTCCCTGGGGTCACAAAGAGTGGGACCCACTGAGCCACTTGCACTTTTCACTGTCATGTGCATTTCACAGAAGATTCATTTGCTCTGAGTCCCAACAATGGTTGTCCAACCTTGTACATAGTTGCTGCTGCAGCTGCTGCTGCTAAGTCGCTTCAGTCGTGTCCGACTCTGTGCGACCCCATAGATGGAAACCCACTAGGCTCCCCCATCCCTGGGACTCTCCAGGCAAGAACACTGGAGTGGGTTGCCATTTTCTTCTCCAATGCATGAAAGTGAAAAGTGAAAGGGAAGTTGCTCAGTCGTGTCCGACTCCTAGCGACCCCGTGGACTGCAGCCTACCAGGCTCCTCCATCCATGGGATTTTCCAGGCAAGAGTGCTGGAGTGGGGTGGTTGAAGAATTCAAACTTTGGTACTACTTAAAGGATTCCTCAGTCTCACCTCAGTGCTTCTGTAGGCGTGAGCTTTTCCCATAAGGAGATGAGCCATGGTATATTTAGGTTTGGATGATTCTAGTTTACAGAACTTGAGGGTCTGAGGATTTGGGGTAATGGTTCTTCAGGGAACCCGGAGGTTTCTTTTTCCCACAGGGTGGTCCCCTTTGTTACATTATTATGTTGACCTACTCAAAGGGTTAGTTTCTGTTACATTTCAGTTCAGTTCAGTCCCTCAGACCTGTCTGACTCTTAGTGACCCCATGGACTGCAGCATACCAGGCCTCCTTGTCCATCACCAACTCCCAGAGTTTACTCAAGCTCATGTCCATTGAGTCGGCAATGCCATCCATCCATCTCATCCTCTGACATCCCCTTCTCTTGCCTTCAATCTTTCCCAGCATTTTTCCAACCATCTTCTCTTTCCAATGAGTCAGTTCTTCGCATCAGGTGGCCATATTATTGGAGCTTCAGCTTCAGCGTCAGTCCTTCCAATGAATGAATATTCAGGGCTGATTTCCTTCAGAATGGACTGGTTGGATCTCCTTGCAGTCCAAGGGACTCTCAAGAGTCTTCTCCAACACCACAGTTCAAAAACATCAATTCTTCGCTGCTCAGCTTTCTTTATAGTCCAACTCTCACATCCATACATGACCACTGGAAAAACCATAGCCTTGACTAGATGGACCTTTGTTGGCAAAGTAATTTCTGTGCTTTTTAATATGCTATCTAGGTTGGTCATAGCTTTTCTTCCAAGGAGCAAGCGTCTTTTAATTTCATTTGGAAATGAATTAACTTTTGAGAACAAGTGAGAGGAGTTGCTCAGGAGGCGTAAGTGTATAGACAGGGCGGTTGTCAGTGGCCCTCATTGTGTCCTACAGCTTGAATTGTCTGCATCCTGTGACAACTGCCTGGCTTTGAAAAGGTCCTTAAAAAGCAGTGACAATGTACTTTGGTACTGAGTAAATAAAATAAGCGGAGGAAGCCTCTGATGTTAAGCTGAATTTATTTGATTTTAGGGCCGAATCAATGAAGACTTTCTAAGAGAAACTTGTGCTCTGAGCAGATAAAGAGAAACCTTGGGAGCGTTTTGATTGTTGCTTCCAAAATAGCAAGTTTCTAGAGCATGGTTGCCTGTTTTATTTAATAAAGAAGAAGAAGCTGCTTCACCTCTCTTAAAATATTAAATTAAGAAAAAAGTACAAAGTCATCAGTGTTTTCAATAAAACTATGAAGCTTTAGTTTTTTCTTAAAAAGGCATATGTTTAAGCATCAGCTTCATTAGTTGGAATATGTTTTATGTATTTCTGTCTTAACTCCAGATAATTGATGTGAAAATTAGAGTGACTAATATAGTACTGTGAAATTTAGGGAGCTAGTTCATTTCTGTCGTCTTTCTTGGAATATTTTGTATTCCTTGGAACTTTTGAAATCAGTATTTGGTTTTTGCTTTGTTGTTGTTGTTGAGTCACTAAGTCTTGTCCGACTCTTGGTGACCCTATGGATTGCAGCACACCAGGCTTCCCTTGTCCTTCACTCTCTCCTGGAGTTTGCCCAAACTCATGTCCATTGGGCTGGTGATACCATCCAACCATCTCATCCTCTGTCTTTCCCTTCTCCTCCTGCCTTCAGTCTTTCTCAGCATCAGGGTCTTTACCAGTGAGTCAGTTCTTTGCATCAGGTGGCCGAAGTATTGGAGTTTCAGCTTCAGCATCAGTCCTTCCAATGAATATTCAGGATTTATTTCCTTTAGGATGGACTGGTTGGATCTCCTTGCAGTCCAAGGGACTCTCAAGAGTCTTCTCCAACACCACAGTTCAAAAGCATCAAGTCTTCGGCACTCAGCCTTCTTTATGCACTTTGGAGAATTGAAATTAGTTTGATTCCTAAGAGTTGCAGGATTATACAATGTATCAGGAATCTGACTGCAGAAAGACTCCTTGTTTAGTTCTCAATTTATGCAGGTGACCACTGAAGATGGAAGAGTGACCCCATGGAGTTTTCAGCCTTTATTCATTTGTTCTAAGACCCATTCATTCAGTATACATTGTGAGTCATTCATGTCATTACATGGCTAGAGCCATGTAACAGGGCTAGAAATGCAGAAACAGGTTCTTGTTTTCAAGGGACTAAAGTCTTGTCTAAGGAACACACACTAAACAAACAGTTTACAGTGGATTTAGACCTAAGCTTAGAGCATTTAAGAACAATAGAGGAAGTCCACTTAAACCATTCTAACTTTCAAATAGGACATGTGGCCTGAGTTTAGAATAGCAAGAAGAATTAGCCAGGTCATGAAGGGAAGACAGAGAGGGAGTGTGGGTAGAGTTCTGCAGGGGATAAATTCAGTTCTTTTGTAAGAATAGTTCAGTAGTTAATAGTTACCAGTTTGTAATAGCTGTACCATAAATAAAATCTTTAAGGTTGCCTAATGATGACATATTAATTTTGTATCTTTTTTCCTTTTGTGTATTTCTACAAACTGTGTCTGTGCTCAGTTTTTTTTTTTTTTTTCCTTGTCAGTTTTGTTCTTGTTAATGGGCAGTGTCTATGTTTTCTTGCCAATTCCATAGTATGCATTTATTTGGATTCTAACTGCCATTTCCCCCATCCCGCTTCTTAGTTGCCAGAGTGGCACAAACCGGAAAAAGTTAATTAGAAAAGGTGAATCTGATCCTGGCCTGCTCCTGCTACATCTTTCATTAGCTCCCTTACCCAGGTGTTGCCAGTGGGGCATAGTCTAGTCTCAGCTCCACCTTTACCCCTTTGCCCTTGGGGTGGTTTCCTTCCTCCTGAGTGTTCATCTTCCACCTTGATAGTGATTCTGCAACTTGTCTTCCTCCTTCAGAGCCCATCTGGTGACCTTTCCACTACACTCCGTTCATCAGTTTCTCTTCTCTGCCGAGTTTGTACCCTGACCTGCCGCGCACTGTTGTATGACGCACGCTTAGAGTGATTCTCTGTTCCTGTTCTAAATTTGAGCTCTTTGAGGCAGCACCTAAATGTTGCTCTATGTGGATCTTTATCACAATAACAGTTTTGTGGGACTTCTCTGGAGGTCCAGCGGTTAAGACTCTGCACTTCCATTGCAGGGGGCACGGGTTCGACCCCTGGTTGGAGAACTAAGATACCTTATGCCACACAGCACAGCCAAAAAAAGTAAAAACCGTTGTGTAATAAGTAGCCATTACTTGATTTAAGCTGAACAGTTTAGCGTTTAAACATTAAGTTAGTCTTTTATATTTACTGGGTGAGAATCATGACTGAACAGAAGTGCGTAAGTTAATGGTCCAAGCATTTTATTTACATTCACACTCATTTCCCCTTGTTAAACAAAAGCTTATTCTGACACTTGTTAAAATTGTAAGGAAGACTTTATTGAAGACTGTTGCAACAGAGGAGAGAATTGTAACTCAACTCTGAGTACAACAAAGATGAGTGGGGATCTATAGCCAAGGGGCAGGATGAAGGGTGGGGGGTCGGCGGTGGAAGGGGTGGTCAGTGGATGGAAATTTATTACAAGGAGGCATTCATGGGTTGGGGGATTCTTGCTATATTGACCTAATGGGAATGTTGCAAAAGGCAAGCCCAGGACTGGTACATCAAAAGTTGGAGTTGAGGAACTTGATCAGTTATCAGATGTAATTAGATATCAAAGGTAGGGATGCTCTGTTAAACGGACTAGAGGATTCTTGCTAAACTGGGCTAGGAAGAAAGGACAGGGCAGGGCCAAGGCTGAGCCCTCATCCAGAAGCGGGGTCAGAGGAGCCTGATGAAAGTTTGATCAGGGAGAGAGTCTTTGTCATGATGAGTTTTTTTTTTTTCTTTCATCAATTACTTTTATTATTTTTTTTAAATTTTATTTTATTTTTAAACTTTACATAATTGTATTAGTTTTGCCAAATATCAAAATGAATCTGCCACAGGTATACATGTGTTCCCCATCCTGAACCCTCCTCCCTCCTCCCTCCCCATACCCTCCCTCTGGGTCGTCCCAGTACACTAGCCCCAAGCATCCAGTATCATGCATCGAACCTGGACTGGCATCTCGTTTCATACATGATATTTTACATGTTTCAATGCCATTCTCCCAAATCTTCCCACCCTGTCCCTCTCCCATAGAGTCCATAAGACTGTTCTATACATCGGTGTCTCTTTTGCTGTCTGGTACACAGGGTTATTGTTACCATCTTTCTAAGTTCCATATATATGCGTTAGTATACTGTATTGGTGTTTTTCCTTCTGGCTTACTTCACTCTGTATAATAGGCTCCAGTTTCATCCACCTCGTTTTTTTTTTTTTTGTCAATAAACTAGGTACTGTTATTATCTGTATTTTCCAGATAAAGACTCTAAAGCTTAGAAATAGTGTACATAACTCCACAAGATCCACAGCCAGCCTGAAGCTGGTGATCCTTTTCTGAACTGGACTGTGCCTGTGACGGCTCAGTTAATCCTTGCTAACCTACTCTGACAGTTAGTAAAGTCTGCCTCTCTTGAGAATCACTCCTGGCTTTGCTGCTGTCAGTGCTGTTGTAAGGGCCATGAATTCCACTGCAGCAACATACTCAGGTGGCAAGAAGGAGGGAGATTTAAATGTTAGCAGCTTTATTAGAATTCCAGATAGATGGAGTGACCATTTATCTATCTATATACAATTCTATTTTCCTGTACACAGCAGAATAACATTTTTCAGTCAAATTCCTGGATCTCACCTATTGAAATATAACCACAGAAGGGAGAAAATATTAATGTTCAGATGTTCTGAACATAAAAGATAATTTTTCAGTTTATCATACATTTTATTTCCCTGTTCTTGGCTGCCCTAGCTCTTAGTTGCTGCATGTAGGCTTTCTCTAGTTGCGGCAAGCGGGAACTGCTCTCTCCTTGCTGTGATGGCTGCTCTTGCTGCAGAGCATGGGCCCAGTAGCTGTGGCACCCAGGCTTAGTGGCTCCATGGTGGGAGGGATCTTCCCAGACCAGGGATCAAACCCATGTCCCCTGCACTGGCAGGCAGATTCTTAACCACTGGACCGCAAGTGGTCACAGTAAACAGCTTTGGACATTTTAATTATTTTCTTAGGGCACATCCCAGGAGTTGAATTATTGGTTACATGGGTAAAGAACATTTTTTCACTCTTGGAACATTATTGTCACATTGCTTTCCAAAGGAGATATAACAGTTCATCCTCCCACCAGCAGTGGAAGAGGGGGCTCTAGTTGTTACAGTTATTAATATTGGAAATCTGCAATAATAAACTTGCTTATTTTGAGGTTTTACTTCATTCTTTTGTGGTGAACTTTCCACGCTGGATTGACCTTAATTAAGTTGGCTCAAATTCTCAATTAAAATTTCCATTTGACAAAAACTTTGTAAGGTCCATTTTAAAGGTTGGGGTGTAAAGGAAATAAGAAAAGCTTTGTCAGAGAGGAAATAAAAGGGTTAGTTTAATAATGTCCACACAGATGAATGTTAATCAGTGAACTGCATATTGAATACATTAACTTTTCTTCCCTTCAGTAACAATAGTTATCTTTTCAAAATCTTTTGAATGTTATTTGGAATTATAAACAGCTCTACTGGATTCCACAACATTTAGATCAAATGCAGTCAACTTTACATGTTGAAACATGCTTAAATTGTAATTCTGGATAAACTGAACTAGAATTCGCATTTTAAGAATAAAAGTGGCTTCTCTAAGGTTTTTCATATTACGAGAAATTGAACCTTTTTAAAGAAAGTATGAAATTGAGAAAACTTGGAATTTTCTTTTTTCTTTTTTTTTTTGGAATTTTCTTCTTTTTCAATTTTATTCCAGAGCACAGTGTATTTGTGATTTTTAACAAAAACTTCTAAGTTTCTTTTCTGTACTTTAATGGTACAGCTAGCCACTTCCACTTAAATTGGGTGAAATCCTTAGTAAATGATGACCAGGATTCTTTTCAGCTTTTGTCTTTTTTTCTCAGGCATGAATATATTTCAGTGTAATTCAGTCAAGTGAAGTGAAATTAAAGATTTGAATCATGTATCTGTTGTCTCTTGAAACACTCTGGTTTTCTGTTGGCTGCAGTCAGCTGAGTGTTTAGTGATGCTAATGTCACTGAATAGTTTTTTAGCCCTAAAAGTTCCTTGTGTCATAAATCTTGTCCTGCACAGACGTCCTTTAGGTCACCTACCAGGGCACAGTTGGCTTTTGTTAATGACTGTATTGTCCTTTACTTTCATTCATGGCACTCAGTCACTTTTCATTGATGTTGCTGTAAGGCTTTTTCTTTGGACATCCCTCATTCTTTCAGGTCAGTTCAGTTCAGTCGCTCAGTTGTGTCCGACTCTTTGTGACCCCATGGACTGCAGCACACCAGGCTTCCCTGTCCATCACCAGTTCCTGGAACTTGCTCAAACTCATGTCCATCGAGTCAGTGATGCCATCCAACCATCTCATTCTCTGTCTTTCCCTTCTCCTCCTGCCTTCAGTCTTTCCCAGCATCAGGGTCTTTTCCAGTGAGTCAGTTCTTCGCATCAGGTGTCCAAAGTATTGGAGCTTCAGCATCAGTCCTTCCAATGAATATTCAGGCTGATTTCCTTTAGGATGGACTGGTTGGATCTCCTTGCAGTCCAAGGGACTCTCAAGAGTCTTCTCTAACACCACAGTTTAAAAGCATCAATTCTTCAGTGCTCAGCTTTCTTTATAGTCCAACTCTCACATCCATACATGACTAGCTTTGACTAGACAGACATTCATACAAAACCATAGCTTTGACTAGACGGAACTTTGTCAGCAAAGTGATGTCTCTGCTTTTTAATATGCTGTCTTGGTTGGTCATAGCTTTTCTTCCAAGGAGCAAGCATCTTTTAATTTCATGGGTGTTCTTTACCTGTTGGTAAATTAATGTTCAGCTGTAGCAGGAGTCAGCCAGCATCTATGCATGGATGAGATTATTAATAGGTAGCCCTATAGATTTCCTTTATCTCCTGATTGGGTAAACACTTACCAGTCCTTAGCACAGACTCTAATAAGAGATTGAAACAAATCTCCCTTGAGGTTTCCACTTGCTGGCATCAGGAGAGATAGTTGGTTTAACTGTCACGCACTGCATCTGTGAAGATGTCGAAGATGTGACATGCTCGCTGGCTTCCCGATTGTGTGCTCATTATTAAAGCTTTGTGCTCATGCTCAGTTGCTCAGTCATGTCTGACTCTGCGACCCCGTGGACTGCAGCCCACCAAGCTCCTCTGTCCATGGGGTTTCCCAGCGAGAATACTGGAGTGGGTTGCCATTTCCTTCTCCAGGGGATCTTCTCGACCCCAGAGATGGAACCTGAGTCTGCTGCATTGACAGGTAGGTTCTTTACCTATCAAGGCTTCCATGTAGGCAAATTTCATTTTGATGAGTATATTCAAATGTAGAGCAGTTTATCAATACTAGCACATGGTTGTTTTTTGTGCAGCATGTGTATGTTTCATTTCTTCTTTTACTGTGCTCTGTAAACTCATATTTAATTTATCTGATTGCAGCTGTTGCACTATTTTTGTGGAATGAGTCTTAAAATTCTTGCAGGAGGCCTTTCTGCTTTCTTGCTCTTTTCAGTGTTACAGCACTGTTTTGCACAATTGGTGCTTTCTGGGTAGTTTCTTGACTTCTTTTCCAAAACTGAGACTTCCTCTAAGACTTTTCTCTGCCTTGCTTTGATCGCTGTTCCTGAAGCAGAACTGATAAGACCCTTCTTGGTTGCTGCTTGTATTTAGAGGTTTATAGCTTATTTACCTTAGCGATAAAGGTGAGAGTAGCCAACCGGTACACTGTGTTGATTTAAGACAGGGTGATATCATTTCTGGTGATATAACATGGAAGGTTATTTTATTATTAAATATTTTCTTTTTAAAATATGCTTGTGCCTTGCAGTGTGTTGAGAATTCGGTTTTTATTTGGAAGAAAAGTTTTAGATCGTCTCCTTTTAGTGACCAGATTTATCCACATAACACAGAGGACAACATTCCCATTACCGAGTTCATTACTTTTTTTTCCCCCATGTGATAACTGTTTACAGTTACCTGTGAAATTTTCAATTTTTTGTCCCTTATTTTTATTTGGGAAGAAACTGGAAAGTGAGTTGATAATATGTTAAATTTATATAATCTCATTAATTGGCAGATAATCTTAAAATTCCAAAAGATTTATATTTAAAATAAAATTTAGTCTGAAATGCCCCTCTCCCACTCATCGATTTTTTTTTTGATGGTATCTTATATAGTTTTTAATTTTATGTTGTTTTAAATTATTTTTTAATAGGTATATAATTGCTTTGCAGTGTTTTGTTAGTGTCTGCTGTGCAATAGTGTGAATCAGCTGTATATATACATATCCACTCATGGATTCTTAAAATTAGTGATGTTTGATTTGGGGTAATCTGCTTTCTTCCAGGAATTACTTTTTCAGCTTTTAGTGCCTTTCAATGATACTGTTTTGGTTTTTTTTTTTTTCCAGTGATAACTGTTTTATTTTTAATAACCCTCTTGAAAATGGGACCTTCTGGAAGAAATAAAGTCCCTCACTTATTGAAGCTTTATGAATGGTTATCCTATCTGCAGCTTAGTGAGTGTTCTAGAATCTGATTTCTTAGAAGCGTTAGACAAGCTGTAAGTTAATGACTTACTTCTTAGATGTGACTTGGCAACTGGTTGGTGGTCTGGAGGTGCCAATAAGCTTCAGAGAGGGGCTGGTTAATTTCCATTTCTCTCTTAAAACAAGAATGCCTTTATTCTGTCTTTTTGTTTTCTGTCCCTCATTTTTCAACTTTGTAGCTATGCTTTGGTTTTATTGCTCCCTGCTGAATTCTCTCCTATTGCAAATATTAAAATAAGGGTGATTTAGGAGAACTAAGGTTAAAAATCTGCTCCATGAGCTCCATAGGCAAGATGCCTTGGCATTTCTCTTTGTGGAACGTAAGCAGGGGTGAGTGGACGCGTCGTCTGAAATGCCAGTGTGTGTTGCCCAGAGACGTGCTGACAGCTGGGCCTGACAGTGCTTGCTGGCCACTGGCCACTCCTGACCCGTCCCCTTCTCACCTCGTTCCCCGGCCACCACCCCTTCCCCCAACAACGGAAACCTGGGAGGCATGCCTGTTCTCTTTTGAGAGGACAGCTTGAATATTCACTCCAGCTTTTCAGATAGAACATTGACATTGTCTCTTTGAACTCAGTTCTCTCTTTTATTGGGTTCTTTACCCTTCATGCAGTTTTAAAATCTTACTCGTGAGCAAGCTGCACATCCCTTACAGGCCATCTTGTTCAGCTTCAAACAGTGGCACGTTTAGAAGCTGCATTTGAGGTCCATGACTTCAGACATGACAATTCGGCATTGATCAGGTTGGCTGTATGTTTGAGATTTGTCAGTTCCTTTGTCCATGTATTGTGTGGCTTTCGGTACCTTTTCTCTGTATTTCAAAAGACCTTTGTGTACATCTTGCCTTTGTGTGTAATCTTACAGGGCAACTTTCTGCCTTTTGTTCTTCTCCTGCTCGTTTTTCACAGGACTGGAATTTGGTGTAAGGCTTGCTTAAAATGCAGGGGTCTAAACTCCTCTAGTTGTTTTCTGTTCATTGCAGACTTTTATTTTTTTTTAAATAATAGAGATTTCGTTTTTTAAGGTTTTCTAATTTTGAATTCTTAGAGATGTAATGGCCTCCAAAAGTAAGAGATATGGGGGAAGTAGTTTTTGTTTTAATTTTAATTTTTGTGATTCCTTTCCATTTTTATTCTAGAATGAGGGAGTAGGATGGGGTGGGATAGTGGCGGTGATGGTAGTGGTTGAATATGAGTAGAACAGCGCCTGAAACCAGACCATCACAACTCTCAAACACCAGATATATCATGATATGTTATGTACTTTTGTGTATTCCTGAAAATATTTTTGTACCTTACAAGGTATTTTATTGTTGCTTATACTTTCATTTTTGTCTCACATTTTGACAGTTTTCTTTTCCTTTCTTTCTCAATGTTTAACTGATGCCAAATTTCCAGAAATTAAAATTTTTTCTTCTGTACCTTGCTATCCTGTAGGTCCTTTAACATAAAACTAAACCTTTTGATCAACTTTACAACAAAATTTTAAAAATAAATTTTTGTAAGAAATGAATGTAAAGTTTATTGCCTTAGTACCACGAAAATCTGCTTCAAATAAATTAGCCTGAATATTAGAAAAGGACACTGTGAACTGCATGTAGACAATAGATCTGTGAAAATGCAGGCCAGTGATAAAGTTATTTTAAATATGAAGAAGAATAGTCTCTTGTTTCCTTACCTCTCTGACTTCTGATACCTTCTAGCCAGCTTGCCTTTCTCTGGCAGCATGAGTAGTTGCCTGCAATCTAGAACTGTTGGAATACTATAAATTTAAGGCTCCCCTGGTTCGGAGAAGGCAATGGCACCCCACTCCAGTACTTTGCCTGGAAAATCCCATGGATGGAGGAGCCTGGTAGGTTGCAGTCCATGGGGTCGCTAAAAGTCGGACACAACTGAGCAACTTCACTTTCACTTTTCACTTTTCATGCATTGGAGAAGGAAATGGCAACCCACTCCAGTGTTCTTGCCTGGAGAATCCCAGGGACGGGGGAGCCTGGTGGCTGCCATCTGTGGGGTCACACAGAGTCGGACACGACTGCAGTGACTTAGCAGCAGCAGCTGGTTTGGTAAAGAATCAGTCTTTGGCTCAGTGTTCGGTAAAGCTCAGTGATTTGATAAGACTCAGTGTTTGGTAAAGAATCCTCTTGCCAATGCAGGAGATGAGAGTGTGATCCCTGACTTGGGAAGGTACCTGGAAGAGGGAATGACAACCCACTCCAGTATTCTTGCCTGGAAAATTTCATGGACAGAGGAGCCTGGTGGGCTACAGTCCATGGAGTCTCAAAGAATTTGGACTGCACTTAGTGGCTAAACAACAAAAATAACAACAAAAAGAATAGTGCTTATAAATGTTCCATTGTACATAAAATACCTTCTCTTATATTAAGATTATATCTTTAAATATTGAGACCAAGTATTCTCTGGTTAGGAATCTAGCAACCAACATAGTTCAGTGATGTGTTCACAGCATTAGTTCAAGTCTCTGCCTCTTCTGTAGGTTTTGCTTGTCTAGTTATTGGGACTTTTCCTTCTTGCTTTAAAACAGAAGAATTTTTATTGGAGTGTAGTTGCTTTACAATGTTCTGTTAGTTTCTTTGCTGTGCTATGCTTCATCGTGTCCCGACTCTTTGCAACCCCATGGACCAGGCTCCTCTTTGCAACCCCACCCACCAGGCTCCTCTGTTCATGGGATTCTCCAGACAAGAATAGTGGAGTGGGTTGCCATTTCCTCCTCCAGTGGATCTTCTCAACCCAGGGATTGAACCTAGGTCTCCTGCATTGCAGGTGGATTCTTTACCAGTTGAGCTACGAGGGAAGCCCCTGTTAGTTTCTACTGTACAGCAGAATGAATCAGCCATACACATACATGTATCCCCTCCCGTTTGGCCTTCATTCCCACTCGGTTCACACAGCGCATTAAGTGGAGTTCCCTGTGCTATCCAGTACATTCTCATCAGTTATCTATTTTATGCATAGTTCAATAGTGTATAGGCACAACCCCAGTCTCCCAAGTCCTCTCACCCATTTTGCTTCTTTATATAAGGTGATTCCAAGATGTTGTGAGAGTGTGGGCATTAATTAAGTATAAAAATAGATACTGTATGCTCATAATCTCATTTTGGTCTTTCGATCACTAATCCTTAACTAAATTCTGTTTTGGTTGTTAGAATTCTGCTAATTACTGGAATTGTGTAATTGTGAGGATTTCTTTTTCTGTGAATGAGTACACGTTTGAATTAACTCATCCCAATGCTCATTTTTATATTTACCTATTCCCCCCCTTTAATTTTATAATGTGTTAGAAAATTTTCAAACCTCCAGGAAGTTAGGAAGAATTATATGACATACCTATTTTTAAAGATGTTTTGCAAAGTTTATTTAATATAAAGTTAAAAGTTTTAAATTGTGCCAATAATTGAGTTTAGAAATTTTATTCCTCATAATTAATTTTTGCCTTTTTTGTTGTATTTTAGTGTGCTAGAGACCAATTATACATATTTTGTATTTTATTTTTTGAAATCATTTAATATTTTTTGAGTAATCTCCCTTTATAATAGCAAAACACTGAATCAAATAACAAATGTATTTTAACACAGTTTTTATGCAAAGTGACATTTTAATACTGTTTTAAGGATGACCTATCACTTTTATAAATATAAATTTACAGAGGTGTCTTCTACTTTAAATACATTAAAATTTGAATTTTAATGTAAATATTGAAATTCAGAATCATATTTATTTTGTAACTTTCTGTGATTAGCTCCCCTTTCTGAAGCTGAAATGAAGAAAGGTTAAAGACTTTTCTCAAACATGTTTTAGCTTTTGGCTTAAAAATCCTAACATTTAGCCAAACTTTTCAAACTACTATTTACTATTTCTTGATTGCTCAATATTTAGTCCAAGTGTTTTTCTATTTTTTAATATGTAAATATAGGAATGTTTGCCTCACTCTAAAAAGATATAAGTAAGTCCAGCAATGTGTTTATGAAAGGTTTTTAATAACTTGGGGAAGTGAAAGTCGCTCAGTCATGTCCGACTCTTTGCAAGGAAATTCTCCAGGCCAGAATATTGGAGTGGGTAGCCATTCCCTTCTCCAGGGGATCTTCCCAACCCACGGATTGAACCCACCAGTTGAGCCCCCAGGGAATCCCAAGATACTGGAGTGGGTAACCTATCTCTTCTCTTGTGGAACTTCCCAACAGGAATCGAACCGGGGTCTCCTGCATTGGAGAGGATTCTTTACCAGCTGAGCTACCAGGGAAGCCCAACTTGGGGAAAGTATTTTTTTATAATGTAAAGTGTGCAAAAGAAGGAAACAATTATATATTTATAGAGAAAAGGCTACAGGAAATAGAAATGCTAAGTGTTAATAAAGTTGGGTGGACAGGCTTGTGTGCATGGTGCTGCCTTCTCTGATGAAGAACAGATCTTCCCCAGAATATTGCATCAGCTGGTGAGCTTTCTGCACTTGTTCTGAGGCAATGGCCCTGCATCCCTGATTCTTCAGGGAGAAGAACACCCATCTCTAGTTTCCTTTATGTAGATGCCTACGTTCCTGTGTATTTTCATTGTAGATCAGCAGTCCCCAACCTTTTTGGCACTAGGGACCAGTTTCATGGAAGACAGTTTTTCCACAGAGGGAAATACAGTTTCAGGATAATTCTTACTTCTTTTATTATTACATTGTGATATATAATGAAATAATTATCCCACTCACCATAATGCAGACTCAGTGGGAGCCCTAAGCTTGTTTTCCTGCAACTAGATGGTCCCATCTGGGGATGATGGGAGACAGTGACATCCAAAGTGTGCTTGCTTATGTCCAGTTTACTCCATAATCTCATGTTTCGCAAAGATAGGATACTGGAAATGGAAGCAGGCTTTTCAGTGCTTTTATGGCAATCTCAGGATATTCTGCCTTGACTTCAATCCTAAACATATGGAGAGTTCGAGTTGACTCATACATACCTCTAAGGCCACAGCTATTTGGGATCTCAAGCGGTCATGGGAGTGAAGGGGAGTGGCTGTAAATGCAGATGAAGCTTTGCTTGCTTGCCCACTGCTCACTGTACCAGTCTTTGGCTCGGGGGTTATATTATTGATAGCTCTATATCCCCTGTTACAGATAGCTCACCTTAGCTGAACTGGTTGTATGGGTTGAAATCCCATTGTATGTGTTGAACTTCTGCCTTCACTCACTCCTGTTTTGTGTTTTTAAACCTCACTGTTAGATTTTTTTTTAATATAAGACTTTCAACTTCCATTTGATAAATGCTTACACTTGACTTTTTTGTACAAAAATAAAAGCTTTTTGGGCTTATCTGGCAAAATTCTATTACTTATTTCCCACATTCAGTTTTCTTGTGGTCTGCTTCAACACTTTAACACAACAAACCCACTGGTTTCCCTTCTGTGGTCTTTTTTGTCTACCAGAGCTTTTATTGTGTGGGACAGTACACCCCACCCCCCAGCTTCACTCTGGTTAGTTTTCCAGGCTAACTACTTCACAGATGTTCCATTCGGTTCTCTTTATTTCTTTCTTTATGACTGTGCCGGGTCTTCATTGCTACGCAGGCTTTTCTCTAGCTGTAATGAGCAGGGCTGCTCTCTCGTTGAGGTGAGCGGGGCTGCTGTTCACTGTGATACCCAGGCCTCTCGTTGCAATGGCTTCTCTTGTTTCAGAGTGCAGGCTCTCAGCACCAGCTCAGGAGTTGTGCCCAGGCTTATTTGCTTCAAGGCATGTGGAACCTTCCCAGAGCAAGATCTAACCAGTGTCACCTGCATTGGCAGGTGGATTCCTATGCACTGTACCATCAGGGAAGTCCCCCAAATGGAAATTCTTTAATAGTTTGTATTCAGATTTTTTTATTTTAGTTTTTTTCCCTCATGCCTCACAGCATGTACTTGGGCTTCCCAGGAAACTCAGTGATAAAGCATCTGCCTGCCAGCGTAGGAGACGCAGGAGATATGGGTTTGATCCCTGGGTCGGGAATATCCCCTGGAGGAGGAAATGGCAACCCACTCTAGTATTCTTGACTGGAATACTCCACAGGGGAGCCTGGTGGGCTAAAGTCCATGAGGTCACAAAGAGTCAGACAGGACTGAGAACATCCTGTGTGTGTGTGTTCTCAAAAATGAAGTGGGTCTGCTGCTTCAGGAAAAATGACTGCCAGCATCTGTTGCTGATGATAACAGTTCATGAGTTCGCAAAGAGTCACCAAAAAAAAAAAAAAAAAGAAGAAGGTAAGACAGTGCACTGCGTGTACTAGTGTTAATGAAAAAGAGCAGTTGTTGTAACCATCAAGCAGATGGACTAGTATATGTGGTGGTTAGGAAAAAGATAGATTTAAAAAATAACAAATTCAACAATGCAATGAGTGGGATAATAGTACAGGATCACTCACCAGACTGAGAGTTTCTTGTTGCCCTAGAGGCTTTCATCCACATTCCTTAGTGCCCATCACTGCACCCGGGACTAAGAAGCTGTGCAGAGAAGGAATGAATGAATGAACCCTTAGTGGTAACCTTCATTTGCAGTGTTATCTCCTAGCTCTAGTGTCAGTCTTCAGGTCATTAAAGACAGCCTGTCAGTGTGTTTATAAGTACCTAGAAGTGAAGTTTTCATGAACTTAAATGTTGCGTTTCAATTGCAGGCGTCCCTTAGCAAGGTGAAAGTAACAGAACCATGGCTCAGTTTCCCACACCTTTTGGTGGTAAGTTTTCAAAGATTTTTTCTTTTTTTTTTAATGTACTTTGGAACTGTAGTTTTAAAAACTTAGTATTATGGCAGATTTCAAATATTCACATAAATAGAGGGAATAGTTCAATCAACCCATTGCATAGTTTCAGTGATTATCAATCAACTTATGGTCAGTATTGATTCACTTGGATTCTTTTGAGCACCTCGCGTATATATATCAGATCATTTCATCCACAGACATTTTAGTGGACATGTCTAAAAGGTAACACTTTTAAAGATATAACTATGATACTGTTACCACTCCAATGAAATTTATAGTAATTCCTTAATGTCTTCAACTATCGAGTCACTGTTAAAAATTTCCGTGATATTCCTTAGGTGTTACTTTTTTGTTACAGTTTGGTTCAACTCAGGATCTGAACAAGACACAGTGAATTAGTTCATGTGTCTCTTTAGTTGCTTTGTTAGTGAACCATCCCCCTCCCCCATCTCTGTTTTGATTTGTTGTTTTCTGCAATTTATTTGTTCAGGTTACTGGGTCATTTATATTCTGTACTTTGTTTGGAAGACTGGATTTGAAGCATGCAATTTTTGTTTTGCTTTAGTTTATCTATTTGAAACATCAATCTGCACAAAATTTTCTTTTCAGGTAATCTTCCCTAAGATTATTAGGAAAGTGTTAAATGTTGGTTTCCCTTACTGGCCACGTTTTGTTTTGTTTTAAAGAGATACAGTTCCCAAAGTATCTCTTGGCAACTGTCACACCTGGTCACCATGAAGAGAGTAAGGCAGCCCAAAGCCTCATTCCTGTCATCACATCAGGAAAAGTCTCTGTGGGATTCTTAGTGCAGAAATCTGCAATCTTTTCAAAACCATTCATGTTACTATTTTATTTTGTGTTTTGTCTTTGTCCCCCTTCTTAATCACTGAGCACGTTTTTGTTTTGTTTGTTTGTTTGTTGGGGTTTGCTTTTACTCGACGAATTTTGACAGGGCCCCAGACGTTGAGGACTGTAGGACCTGTGAGGGATCTGATCTGCCTGGGTCGCCCTCTTTTCCCTGATGTCTGTCGCAGTGCCTGGCACATACAAGGCTTTCAGCAAGTACGTTTCCAGGGACGGAATGAATTGCTGCGCTGACCATCACTGTCATCAGACCTGCCCCGTCACGTATTGTCTGTTCCCACCATTTGGGAAGACGTCTGAACTCCTGAAAGCCTTTTTCTTAATGTAATCAAGAGTTATTTTGGTGAATTCATGTGAGGAGACCTTGTAACTAAAGTGGGCTCCCCTCGTGGCTCAGATGGTAAAGGATCTGCCTCCAGTGCAGGAGACGTGGGTTTGATCCCTCGGTTGGGCAGATGCCCTGGGGAAGGGAATAGCTACCCACTCCAGTATTCTTGCCTGGAGAATCCCATGGACAGAGGAGCCTGGTGGAGCCCTAAAGTGAGGACAGTCTCAGAAATGAGGGAACATCTGGTCAGTCCAAGAGTTGAAACTGAAGAACTTAACCCTGTTTTCTCTGTTTTGTCATTGTTTTTTTTTTTTCCCCCAAGATACTCATTTCCCATGTTTAAAATCAGTTTCAGTGAATTATAATCTACATTCTATAAAAGTTACTGAAGTCTAGTGTTTGAGTATTTTTATCACTCCAAAAAGATTTTCATGGAATCAACTAGAATACTAATTTAGTGAAGCTCAATTTTTCCATAACTTTCACAAAGAATGTATGTTAATGTCTTTTTTTCTTTGCTTGCTTTACTCTTACTTTTCTCTTTTTTTTTCCTTTAAAAAGTTATCTTATTGCAGTATAGTTGATTTACAGTGTTGTGTTACTTGGTGTGGTACAGCAAAGGGAATCCATTACACATAGACTTATATCTACTGTTTTTAGATTCTTTTCCCATTTAGGACATTAGAGAGTATTGAGTAGAGTTTCCAATGCTGTATAGTTCTTCTTATTATCTATTATATACATAGTACTGTGTATGTGTCTACTCAACTTCCAAGGACAAACAGATGGTAATTTATCAAATGGTTTATAATATACTGACCATATAAGTGTTGTGGAAACTGTGTGTGAGCATGTTGTTTTTCTTTTTTCGTTGAATAATTCCTTTGTCTTTTCTTTGGCTTGTAGGCAGCCTGGATATTTGGGCCATAACTGTAGAGGAAAGAGCAAAGCATGATCAACAGTTCCATAGTTTAAAGCCAATATCTGGATTTATTACTGGTAATTGGAGTCAGTATTTTTACATTTTTACTTACCGTAGTGCATATATCTGTGGAAAGTCTATTATGCAGAGTGAAGGTCGGCACCTATGACCAAAGATGTACTTTACTTATTTGACTTAGCCTGGATTCTGTATTTTCACAGTTACTTTTCCTCCGATGCACTCAAGCCTTTCTGCAGTTTTTAATGGATGCCAAGTCACTGTTTTAGCCATATCACTGGTGGGAATTGGTGAAATTAATGGATCACATTCTTTAAGTAATTGTAGCATTGGACTGTGGTCCTTGAGTAAAAACACTTCCTTAATTCTGACCTTGACCTTGGCTTGAGAAACTTGAGTAAATTAAGAGATATGAACATTTAAAAACATTTTGTTTATTACTGTGTCCTTAAAGATGCCTTTGTACTTTGCCTTTTCTAGTTTCTTTCCTGTTTGATTACTTTTCAGGAATTAGCTTTAGAGAAAATGAAATCTAGATTTCCTGGAGACTTGTTTTTGTGTATGTTTGTCTCAGTTCTCTTTAACTTATTAATTCTTAGTCATTGATGTCATTCTTTTGATCACTGTTACTCATTCTCCATAAATACGTTAGCAGTACCAATAATTTGAAGTGTAGGTAAATGGGAATAGCAAAGACCCCTTTTGTAAAGTAGAAGTATGGGTCAGCAGTTTCTTGGGGATTCCTGGAGGTACACTTTGTCATAATATGTAGCTGTTACCATTTTAATTACTAGCAGATTTATTAACATAGACAGTCTACCCTTACATAATGGTACACGCTTTTTTTTTTTAAGTGTTACGTTCTAAAGTCCATGCTAATGTATTCATTTTATTGTTACTTACAAACTTATCATTTGGCTTTTAAAATGTATTAAGTTTCGTATTTACTAGATTATTAGCCTCTTTCATTTTTGTAATTTTGACATAGGACTTTTCTGTCATCCACTATTTTCTTCTAAAACTTTATCCATTTAATTTACAGGTGATCAAGCTAGAAACTTTTTTTTTCAATCTGGGTTACCTCAGCCTGTTTTAGCACAGATATGGTAAGTTGGAGCTTCATATATACAGAAGGTTGTAAAAAAAAATAGTTCAGTAATATCTAATCTTAATTTCTTAAATTATTGAAGGAAAACATGTATCTCTAGTCTGAAATATGCTTCCACCAGAGAAATACTTCTGAAAATTATCTTTCTGATATGAAACTTGAAAAAGTGGTGACATTTGCAAGATAACACTGTTGTAAATTTGACTTCCCAGTTGAGAAATCTGCATTTTAATGTTTTCTCACCAATTGTTTTGGCTTCATTCACGTCACCCATGCTCAACTGAGTGTCCCACATTTCTTGGTTTGTAATGTGATGGTATTGTATCTTTCACTGAATAAAAGGCAAAGAAAATATTTCAGGCTCAATAGGGAAATAACCAATGAAAGAGTGAAAAAACCAGTATTTATTACAATGTTGTACAAGGTGAGCACATAATAAATATTGGTGAATCCCTTGATTAACTGGCACAAATAAGTACTCAGTCTTTTGAAACCATTGGAAAAAGAGTGAATGAAAAAGAGTGGCCAATATAGTTTTGGGTACTAGGTCTATGACTTTGGGAAGCTGTGGTGAATTCTTTGGCCAAGAGGCCATGCTTTCCTGCAATGGATGGTTCTTATAGTTGATTCTTCATTTCCCTGGGTTTCTTAGTATTGTGGAGACAGCTTGCTGTAGTGTCATCTGTACAACTATCTATCTTTATGGTTTGGAACGTGTATTTATTCTCTCCCTGTCAGCCTCAGTTTTCAAATCTAGAAAATGGGAAGATGCATATTTATTTATAGGAGTATTGAGTGGTTTAGCAGAGAAACTGTATACAAAGACCTTAGTGTGGGCCCTGGCACATTACAGGTCCTCAGAACAAAACTTCAGGAAGGTACCTGCTGTCATCATCAGGGATTGGGTGTTCCACGTTGACTGAATTACCCAACCAATTGCTTGTCCCCTTAGTTCATTAACTTTAAAATATTTTTAATTTTATGGAAATTAATAAAGTTGACGTAGTTCCTTATTGCCTTTAAGTGGAGTCTACAGTACATAAGCCTGATTATAAGTCATCAGTATGAAAATGATTTATTGTGCTCTGACATAACAAAACTTACATGGGAATTTATGTATTATTTGTGAGTGGATATATTTGAATTGAAATTAAATGATACCCAGATTCTTGTGCTTTTTTTGGTGTCTGCTTTGTTTTCTTTTTCCTGGTTGTCAGCATATTGGCTGCCAGACTGTCCCTTTTAACTATTATACCCTTCTTGTACTAAGTTCTGATCTATTTGAAGCAGAACAATCAAACAAGGTTTTTGAAATCAAGTAACAGGTAGAGAGAAAAACACACAAAGAGAGGTAGACAGAGAGAACGCTCATGTATCTGTGAGCAGTGTCACTGACATGTTGGTTAAGTGTGCTCAGTCACTTTTGTGTCTGACTCTTTGCGACCCTATGAACTGTAGCCTGCCAGGCTCCTCTGTCCATGGGATGCTCCAGGCAAGAATACTGGAGTGGATTGTCATGCCCCGCTCCAGGGGAGCTTCCCAACCCAGGGATCAAACCTGCATCTCTTAAATCTCCTGCACTGGCAGCCCTGTTAAGTGCCTAAGTCTAAATGGGAAAGACTTGTGACGTCTGTGTTAAACTTCTGCTTTGTGTTCTGGTGATTATGTTTCATGCAATCAACCAAGGTCACTCACTAGACTCTTCTTTTTCCAGATTAATTTCTTTCACTGAATTCTGCTCCTATACTGTATTTACAATCTGTGAAGGTTCATTCAAGAAGCAGTCTTGTGATGAATTACTGCAAGGAGATCTCACTTAACATTTGTTCACTCAGCAGTGGAAAAATATCTGTCAGATGTCTCCTATGGACCAATGACTGTTGTAGGTGCTGGGAACATAGCTGTGAACAAAACTGACACAATTTGTGCTTTCATAGAGATTGTAATCCAGTGGAAGAAGATGGTCAATAACAGCATAAAAAGTGTCACATGTTAATAAGTGTAATGGAGAAAAACAAAGTATTATTTAATAAATTTCACTTCTTTCCATTAACACAGTTAATTTTCCAAACTTTTTTTTTCTTTGGTGGAGGAATTGGGGTGGGGCACAGGGGAATTCCCTGGCAGTCCAGAGCTTACATCTCTGCACTTCCACTGCTGGGGGCCTGGGTTTAATTCCTGGTCAGGGAACTAAGATGCCACAAGCCAAAAATAAAAAAAGAACAAAACAAAACTGCTTTTTTTTTGTTTGTTTGTTTCTGTTTTGTTTACCAGAGTACACTAAAGTAATTTTTGCCAACTTTTTCTTTTCATTGTGAAAAATTATGTTAACAGTGAAGATAATGAGTTGGCAGACTTAGGTTAAGTCCAAAATGTTTTTTATCTTTCTTTTCTGACATTTTGTTAAATTTGTGATGGTGTATTTTAGTTTCATCGAGAATTACTACTAGGGGGAAGAAACAAAACAAAATACACTTACACACCTATTGGGACTTCCCTGGTGGTCCAGTGGCTAAGATTCCACATTGTCAATGCAGGGGGCTGGGGTTTGATCCCTGGCTGGGGAACTGGAGCCCACATGCTACAACTAAGACCCCTTCCTAGCCAAACAAAAACCCCCAAATCAAAAAAAACACACCTTTAAGTATCTTCCCAAAAGAAATAGCTTTGAAAGGTCATTGTAAATTTTATGAGGCACAGATGTCCTGCTAAGATGCTGGAATGGTGTGATGCAGAGTGTGAGGAAGATCTGTCTTTTAGCACCAGCTTCTTAAGGGCTTCCCAGATGGCTCAATGGGTAAAGAATCCACCCGCCAATTCAGGAGACTCGGGAGATGCAGGTTTGATCCCTGGGTCGTGAAGATCCCCTGGAGGAGGAAATGGCAACCTACTCCAGTATTCTTCCCTGGAGAATCCCATGGACAGAGGAGCCTGATGGGCTACAGTCCCTGGGGTCACACAGAGTCAGACACGACTGAGCGGCTGCGCACACACAGCACAGTTGCTTGTTCCCTTTATAAGCCTGAGCAGTACTTCACCTCTTCATGTTTTGGTTTTTAAGTTTATAAATAACAGCTGACCTGATGAAGTAGGTTTTCCTCCCATCTTTGATACTAATCTTGTGTTCTCACTTGTTTTTTCTGATAAGGTCAAAGGCTTCAAAAGAAGCCCTTCCCCTTTTGGTAGAGGAGCGGGTTTGAGTCTATAGAGTTTTAGGCAGTCTGTGCCACTCCTCTGGAGAGGAAGAAAATTTTTGTATTGAGAATTAGGAACTTTTTCTAGTTTCTCTTTCTCTTTGCGCCTTTCTTTCTTTGCTCTAGACCACAGTTGAAATGTAGAAGTGATGGGGACTGCTGGGGAATATCTCTTAGAATTCATGTAGAAACTGTACTCCAGTTAATTTATTTATGAGCTTTGGAACTGTAACCTACTAATACTTTGGAGATACGTATCTGTCCAGTCCAGTTTCTAATTAAGAATACAGGAAATCCTAAATTCTCCCTCAGAGGATGGAGTCAAGTCAGTGTGTTTAAAGCCAAGTTATAACAGTAACCAAAGATGATTCCTCTCCCTAGAAATTGTCTTACTACTAAGGAGCTGAAAGGAAAGCCACCAATATCCTCTTATCTTTTGGCAACTTAAATGCTTAACATCGTTCAAACCTTAGGCTCGTGTGGAGACAGGAAAGAACAAGGCAGAGGGCAATGGACAAGAGCCTTGAATAGAAGACAGGTAGAGAGAAGACAAAGAAGTTGAATGAGGGCTTTGGAATCAGAGGCGGTAGGGGCCATGGAAAGAGGGGACAGAAGCTGTTAAGGAGAGAAGTGAGGGGAAGAGAGGGAGCACTGCTTGGAAACAGCCCCGAGAGAGGAGGAGGAAGCCAGAGGCAGAAATTAGGGGCAGGGATCAGGGCAGTCACCCCTTAGGATACCATTTAGGAACCTCTGAACATACGTCAGGAGGGCCTTCAGCCCCCAGCAAGATCAGTTTGCTAAAGTCCCTGGCTCCCCCAGAAGTCATCCAGAACATGCCTGAGTCTTCACCATCTCAGTTCATGTTCGTGAGCATCTCTCCAGCTGGTGGGAGCCATGCCTGATTGCTCTCCTTTCGTTACCCTGTACAACCAGTCTATCAGCGTATACTTTTGACTTCATTAGACTGTATCCCCAATCTGGCCCCTGACTTTCTGTCTCCTTTGCTACCATCCTGATTTGTCACAGTGGGCCGAATAACTGTGCCCACGATCTGACCATCCTGACTGGAGTCTCTCTTTCACACTTGTCCCTTTAGATTCCATTCTCCAAGCAGCAACCCAACAATCTTTCAAAAAAGTAAATCCTGCCCCCCGCCAAAAGGTAAATCCATTTAAAACTCTTCATTAACAAGAAAACCCAAAGTCGTTACCAAGGCCATAGGCCCATGTGAACTGGGCTCTTGGCTGTTTCCCTCTTTTATTTTGTACCATTTTCTTCTTAATTTTTTGCACTCCGGTTTCACTGACCTTGTTTATATTCTTTAAATGCCTCAGGGTCATTGCACTTGGCATTTTCTCTCCCTGCCTTGCAGCTCTTCTAGATCCTTACATATCTGGCTGATTACCCATCAGGTTTCGATTCATGGGTCACCTTCCCTGAGAAGGGCTTCCTGAGCACTTGTCTAAAGTACTTTCCTCTCAGTTTTGGATGGACATGTACACAGGGCTGCATTTAAAATGGGTAACCAGCAAGGACCTACTGTATAGCACAGAGAATCTTGCTCAATGTGGTGTGTCAGCCTGAATGGGAGGAGAGTTTGGGGAAGAATGGATACATGTATATGCATGGCTGAGTTCCTTGGCTGGTTACTGAAACTATCACAGCATTGTTTCTTAATCAGCTATACTCCAATACAAAACAAAAAGTTTTAAAGGCAAAAAAATAAAATTTTTCCCTCTCCCTACCTGCTCCTGCCGACATCTTCTCTTTCTGATTGCTTTGCTTTCTTTCTTTTTTTTTTTTTTAAGATTTTTTTATGTGAACCAGTCTTTGTTGAATTTGTTACAATATTGCTTCAGTTTTATGTTTTGGTGGGTTTTTTTGGCCACGAGGTATGTGGAATCTTAGGTCCCCAACCAGGTATCGAATCCACACCCACTATCTTGAAAGGCAAAGTCCTAACCACTGGATTACCAGCGAAGTCCCCTTGCTTTATTTCTTAATAGCACTTATCAATATGTTGAGTAGTCTGACTGGTTTTCTTGTGGAGTGTCTGCTTACACTGAAACAAGGACAGGAACTTTGCCTGTCTTTACCTTAGTTGTAAGCCCAGTTCCTGAATGGAGACCTTAGTAAGTGATCTTTTCAAAAAATATTTGTTGGGAAATTCCCTGGCAGTCTAGTGGTTAGGACTCTGCACTTTCACTGAGGTGACCTGAGTTCAGTCCCTAGTTGGGGAACTAAGATCCCACAAGCTGTGCTGCAAAGCCAAAAAATTTTTTTGTTGTTGTGTGAATAAACAAAGAGATGGTGAGTGACTGGACCAGATTAATCTGGACAGGGGAGGTGAGCAGCCTGTGATGAGCCTTTGTGGGTGAGGTGGCCTCCTAAAGGAACTGTCTGATGCAGTGAATGAGATGGAGTGGAGACAGGTCCTTCTTTCCTCTGAATCGTGTGATACAGACAAGGTAAGTTTCAGAAGGGCTCCACGCCTGTCCACCGCAAACCCCAAACCCATTCAGTGGTGTTCAAGGTTACCTCATAGTTCATTTGTTTACAGACTGAGGATGTATGAAGTGCTGTGTTCAGAAGTTACTTGAATGTTTTTTTCCTATGTGGACATGTACTCATTCAAAATACTACTAGGTTTATTTGTATTTTTCTTTGTTATTGTTGTTTTGTTTTTAATTAATTTTTATTGAAATATAGTTAATTTACAGTGTTGTGTTAGTTTCTGCTATACAGCAAAGTGAATCAGTTAATGTATAAACATACATTCACTCTTTTTTTAAGATTCAATTCCCATATAGGTCATTACAGAGTATGGAGTAGAGTTCTCTGTGCTATTCAGCAAGTCCTTATTAGTTATCTGTTTTATATATGGTAGTATGTATATGTCAGTCCCAATCTCCTTTATCCACCCCCACCCCCAACCCCAGTTTTATTTGGTTTAGTTTTTATTCAGTTCAGGGATCTGCTCTCATCTTTGTGGACTTAATTTTAATTTTTGAATATGTAACACATTAGCAAGGTTCCAAAAGCTTATTATCTTTTTGTTGTTTATTTGTGTGGGGAAAAAACGTGTCCCTAATATGTATGTGAATTTCAATTATTTCCTCTTCCTTCTGCTTTGAAAGTAACCTCCTATAAATGTTCTTTTGTTCTTTCCTTTTCTCACTTAACAGTATATCCTAAAAATCACTCATATCATCGCATAGAGATCTTTATTATATTTTCTTTTTACAGTTATGTAATACTTATTGTGAATGGTATACCATAGTTTATTCAACCAGTTTCCTATGTTTTCTGCATTTGGGTTATTTCTAATATTTTACAGTTACAAATAATGCAGCGAAGAATGAGCTAAAGCATGTGTTTTTGTATTGTTGGAGGTGTACCTTCAGGGTAAATTCATAGGATTGAGTTGCTGCATCAAAGAGTAAATCTATATGTAGTTCTGCAGGTGTTGCCAGATTTTCCTATGCTTGGAGTTGAAGCACTTTTTCCCATAGGATATAAGAGCAATGTGTGGTTTATTTGTACAAATCAAACAAAAAACTTACCCTTAATATTCAGTATACTTGTGGACCTTTTCTCATCTCCACCATGCCTGTTACTATATATAGATTTTAATATCAGACTAAACATCGTGTTTAAGATCAGTTTGTATTCAAGAGTCATAAATATTGTTTCACTTTTTGTTAAAAATATTTTTATCAGACATTTTTTAACTTTGGAAGTTGTGTGAATTTAATTTCAGGATTCTCAGACTTTTAGTTAGTTTTCTGGGGTGATTATTAGAACTGAGTAAACTGAGAAATAACTATACATACGTAAAGCGAGCTCCCCAGGTGGCTCAGTGGTAAAGAATCCATCTGCCAGTGCAGGAGATAGGGGTTCAGTCCCTGGTACAGGAAGGTCCCCTGGAGGAGGGCATGGCAACCACTCCAGCACTTGCCTGGAGAATTCCATGGACAGAGGAGTCTGGCGGGCTACAGTCCATGGGGTCGCAAAGAGTCAGACTAAGTGATCGAGCATACACATACACAGGAGATGATGTGGATAGCAGAGCTGAAATCATATTTTGCAGAGAAAATTTGAGAAATAGAATTCTGACTCTTTTCCAGTGTCTTAGGAGGGATTGGAGAGAGTTGAGCTTTGTAGGAGTAACTGTTATAATTCTAAAAAGACCTTTGAATTTTTATTACCAAGGAATCCCAACAGCTATGTTATGTTAGTTGAGCAGAAGAAGTTTTTTAAAAAATTCACACAAAATTGTTAGAAATGTTTTGGGATTTTAGTGAATGTTTAGAACCTGAGCATTACGTGTTTCCTCTCCTCTCCCATCCAGGCTTTTGCTAATTATGTCATTACTAGAAAGTCTTTTCCCCCTAACCCACTCATTATCCCACATTAGACATTTTTGTTTCTCTCTAGAAAATGTGTTTTGGGAGCAGTAGTGTGGGGAATAGAAAGTAGGAATCTATCTGCTGGTTTTTTTTTTTTTTTGTAAAGTATGCATGTCAGTATTGATCATTGGGAACCTTTATTATATCTGTGAAAACCATTTGAAATACCTGAATGTCTTTTAAAAAATATTCGAGGGACTTCTGTGGCCGTCTAGGGGTTAAGACTCCATGCTTGTACTGTGGGGTGGGGCAACAGGTTTGATCCCTGGTCAGGGAACTGTGATCCCACATGCTGCACAGTGTCCCCCAAAAAAGAAAAATTGGTAAAAGAAAGCTCACCATTTCATTTTATTGATTCAACTTACTTTATGAAACCTGAAAAACAGACTAAAAATAAAGCAACCAGAAACTAATCTCAATTATGATCATAGACACAGAAAAATGAAAACAAAATCTTAGCAAATGGAATTCTACAATGTATAAAACCTATGACCAACTTGAGTTTATGCCAGGATTAGTTCAAGGTCAAGGAATTCCCTCAACATTATTTCGCTCAGTCGTGTCCATCTCTTTTCGATTCCATGGACTGTACCCTGCCAGGTTCCTTCTCTCCATGAAATTCTCCAGGCAAGAATACTGAAGTGGGTAGCCATTCCCTTCTCCAGGAGATCTTCCCGACCCAAGGATTGAATCCAGGTCTCCTGAATTGTAGTCTGATTCTTTATCGTCTGAACCACCAGGGAAATCCATATTATATCAGTAGATAAAAGGAAAAAGAAGATGTGTGTGATCAGGTCTTCAGATGCTGATTAAACATTTGATAAAATGTATAGCAAGCATTTCTAGTAGAAAAAGGGAACTGCTTAAATATGTCAGATTACATTCTAAAAATCAGTACCAAATATTACACTAAACAGTGAAACACTACAGCCATTTAACTTAAATTCAGAACTACGCTGGAATGCCCACTCAGTAATGTGATGGAGACAGTAAGAACAGTGAAAGAGAGGAAGGGTATAACTATAGGAAACGAAAGCTAACTCTTTTGCTGTTTAGGTGATTGTGTAAGTTTCACAGAAATTTGGTAAGATTGATCAGCCAGCAGAAATGATTATTAAAAGCAAAATTGTTCTCTGTGCTTGACATAAGCGTCTAAATATGGAAATGAGGAACCTGTTCTGTTTGAGTGACAGAAACGATAAAATTCCTAAGACCCCATTTAACGAGAATAGTAATTACTTATATGGAGAAAGTGATGTAATGTTTTTAACATCAGGAGAACTGAATGTACTGTTTTCTTTGGACAAACTATCATAAATATGTCAGTTCTATAAAAATTAATATATCTAATGCAGTTTCATCTTGGATTTCAAGAAAGTTGTTTATAGAATAGATAAATTATCTTAAAGTTCATAGGGAAAAAGAAATGTCTGAATAGCCAAGCAAATTTTTAAAAACACTTTTCTTGGGATTTACAGTGTTGTGTTAGTTTCTGCTGTATAGTGAAGTGAATTGGTTACACATACACATGTATCTACTCTGTTCTAGATTCTTTTCCCGTGTAGGCCGTTACAAGGCATTGTGTAGACCTCCCTGTGCCGTACTCTAGGTCCTTATCCGTTATCTGTTTTATATGGTGTAGTGTGTATATGTCAACCCCAGTCTTCCAATTTACATCTCCCTGCCTGACCCCCTGGTAACCATAAGTTTGTTTCTACATCTGTAACTGTTTCTCCTTTGTAGATAAGTTCATTTTACTCTTGTTGTTTTTGTTTTTTTTAAGATTCCACATATAAACAATGTCATGTGGTATTCGTCTTTCTCTGACTTCACTCAGTATGACAATCTCTAGGTTCATCCAACAAGTTTTTTATTTATTTTTTTAATTTTTTGTTTGTGTTGTGTTTTGTGTTTGTGTTGGTTTCTGCCAAACATCAACACAAGTTTTTTTTTATATAAGTCTTGCCAGATACTGGAGTCAGTGCAATCAGATTATTGTCACGTTGACCTGGAAATTATTCAGAGTAGATAATCCAGAAATAGATCTCATTTCATATAAACATTTAATAAACCACAAAAATATTTTTATGCTTCAGCGAGAAAAGAATGGATTGGTTCCTAAACATTGCTGGGAAAGTTAAGTATCCATCTATCTGATGGAAATCTGATTGAACCCTGGGGTAACATACCACACATATATGCAATTACAGTCAGTTTAAAGGTTGAAATGTAATAAAGTAATACAGTTTCAGAAAAGAAAGCTATGTGATCAAAGAAATATTTTACATGTATAAAAATGTAGAATTTCTGTATGCTGAAGAATTACACAAAATGGATCAAGTTTAAAAAATTCTTTCAGCAACTGACAGATAAACAGTTGATGTGTAACGTACAATGAGCTCTTTTAAACTGACAAGGAAAAGACGTGCAGTCCATCAGAAAACTTGGCAAAGGATGTGAATGAGCAATTCATAGACGCATGAGTCCAAATGCTCAAGAAACATGGCAAGTGATGCTGAAGCCGCTAGCAGTGAGAGAAATTCGGGTTCCATGGTGTGGTTTGCTGGAGGGCTCATTGCTGGCAGGGGAGCTCCTATCTGAGGCAGAAGGATGGTTCGTGTGGCCATAGTGTTTCCTTTATGATTTTATGAGCTTTACAAATTTTCCCGAGAGATAGTGTTGACTTTTAGAATTTTTAACATTTTTAAAGGTTTGTAATCTTTTTATGACACTTTTCTCTGTGCCTCATGTTTTACTACTTTGCATTAACTCCAGCCAATATGGGGTTATTTTCTACGTGACGTAATTTTCTTTTGTGGACACAGTCTGTGGCTCATTTAAAAGATGGCTAAGGATTAAGTATTTTAATTGGAGTAACTGGTCTTAACATTTGAAGTTTCAAATAAAAATTTTGTTAAGACAGGTTTTAAAAAATAAATCTTTAGGCCTTTGATATCTAGACTTCAACAAATGAAATCCGAAGGACCATTTTTTGTACAGAAGAGGTTAAGTCACATGCAGTTTCAGTTTGCCAAAACGTAGTTTCCGGTTGCAAGTCCAGACTCTGTTCTTCTGTTTGGTTATTCTTTGTTGAGAAAAATACTCTATAAACAGCTTATTGAAAGTTGTGCTTGACCATTCATGTTTGAACACCACTTTCAGATAGTGTGTTTGTAAGCTCATTTAATTAATTTTCACAGCTTTAAAAGTATGCCAGTATTACATTATAGTAGAGCATAGCATGTCACATCCCCGTGGTGAGGTTTGTAGAGCCCCATAGATGAGTTGATGCAATCTAATCAAGAATCTAGAAATAAACTCTTGTTTCCAATTACCTTTGTTTCCCCCATAATAGCTTAACAAAATTCACAGTTTTAAAATGTACAGGTCAGTGTTTTTTTAGTCTATTCAGAGTTGTGTAACCATCACCAATATCCAATTGAGAACATTTTCATTGCCCCAAAAACAAGCTCCATTTGGTGTCCATAGTATATGTCCTGACATTCAGACTGAAAATTACCTTGTGTATCATATAAATAATGCATGCGTATAAGTGAAGACTAACACAGTAAAACATAATTCGTCGTTATGTAAAACCTATTCAGTTTTTCCCTACAGCTTGGTAAACAAGTTTTGTTTTGTTTTCTCTGGGACCAAGGGAGCTGACTCTCTAGTTTTTGTGTGGGTGGGACTGGTGGTTTGGGAAAGGTTCTTTTAAGGTCACAGTCATTCTGAGCCCATGCTGTTGCTCTGCAGGGCGCTCGCTGATATGAATAATGATGGAAGGATGGATCAAGTGGAGTTTTCCATTGCTATGAAACTCATCAAGCTGAAGCTCCAAGGATATCAGCTCCCCTCTGCACTTCCCCCTGTCATGAAACAGCAACCAGTTGCTATTTCTAGTGCACCAGCCTTTGGTGAGTCTAAAAGGAATCAGTTCATATATTTCATTGTATGTTTTTAAAATAAATATTTCCTTCTCCCTGCCATATCAGTTTGTAGCACTGAAATTCTAGGAGACATTCACTCTGAAAAATGATGGCCCTGTGCACAAAGATAATGCTGGAAGGGGAGAAAGCAAAAAAAGAAAGAAATGAAAGCAAAGGTGCAGATTGTCAGGGAAAAAGGATTAAACTTGCAGTGTCTGTTGCATCTTTTCTCTCTTTCTTGCCCCTATTGGATTCTTGACCCTTCTTCACATCTTCACATACTTCCCTTTGGTTTTGTGTTTTTTGGAGCATTGTTTTGTTTCCTTATGCTCCTTTTGTTTATAGTATCAAGAGAAATGTATTTTTGTAATAATAGTTGAGGCACTTGGTTACATTATGTTACTTCTTCACACAAAATGCCACGGTGGGGGGGAATGAAAATTATTATCCCAATTTAAAACATAATTCCATAAAATGCCATCTTTTAGTCAGATATTTTTCTTAAACATTAATTGGTAGGCATGTTCCTGGTGGTCCAGTGGTTAAGACTTCAAGCTTCCAATGCAGAAAGCATGGGTTCAATTCTTGGTCAGGGAACTAGATACCACATGCCCTATGATATAGCCAAAAAGAAAAAAAGAAAATTAAATGATAATTAGTTGACTAAGATCACAGTCAACTCTGCTTTCTTTTTCTTTTCCTTTTTTGAACCTTATTGTGTGGCATGTCGGATCTGAGTTCCCTGATCAGGGATTGAACCTGTGCCCCCTGAAGTGGAAGCTGTGCTGTGCTGTGCTTAGTCGCTTAGTCCTTGTGACCCCATGGACTGCAGCCTGCCAGGCTCCTCTGTCCATGGGGATTCTCTAAGCAAGAATTCTGGCCTGGGTTGCTATGCCCTGCCTCAGGGCATCTTCCCAACCCAGGGCTCAAACCCAGATCTCCTGCATTGTAGGCGGATTCTTTACCAATTGAGCCACCAGGGAAGTGGAAGCTAGCAGAGTCTTAACTGCTAGATCATGAAGGAAGTCCCCAACAGTTCTGATTTCTTCTCTGTTCTCACCCTAGGCTTTAATTATTTAGCTTGATTTAAAGATTACAGTAATAAGATCCAACACGTGATTCTTGGGAAAGTTCTTAGACAGTTTAAACAAAACAGAAAAATGGTGGGTAGAGTTTCCCTCTCTCCCTTCATCCTGATATATCTGATGACAGGTGATAAAGTGAAGGAGGTTTGGGAGGGGGCAATCATAGTCATTCAGGTTGTCTCTGACACAGTTAATGATGCGTGTGTCCTCAGTCGTGTCTGACTCTTTGCAACCCCATGGACTGTAATCCGCCAGGCTCCTCTGTCCATGGGATTTTACAGACAAGAATACTGGAGTGGTTTGCCATTTCCTCTTCCAAGAGATCTTCCCAACCCAAGGATCAAACCCGCATCTCCTACGTCTCCTGTATCTACAGGCGGGTTCTTCACCACTGAGCCACCTGGGAAGCCCACAGTTAATGATAAGCTGAGATAAATAAATGGTGTTCTTAAGAGGTTCACTGTTAAAAGCACACTGTGCATTGCCTTTCTTTCAGTGAGTTTGTGCCACAAGTCTGGGTATGTTAGGGGAAAGGTCCAGGTTTTGGGTTAGGCAAATAAGACAGTGATCCAAGAGAAGGAGGAACAATGCAAAGTCACAGGAGAGCTAGAGGTGGAAGGGCAGAGGTGAACAGTGCCGTGGGCTGCTCCGAGGGACCAGCGCCCTCCCTGGCCATCTTCCACCATGTATTCCCAGTTCTGAGCCCTCCGTTAACCAGCTTGTTTCAAAGGGGTGGTTGCTCCGAATGCCTGACGGTGCTTGTAGCTAAAAGAACTACAGGGTGTTTGGTTTGCTTTTGGCCTCCCTTCCGAGGCTGCAAGAAGAAACCTTGATGTGGAGAAAGGGTCAGATAACCACAGGCATCCCATTTCCTCTTTTTCCCTCAAACCCAGGTGTCAGTAATTCTTCCTCTGACATGTAATATGTCTTCTCTTATTCCGTTCTGCTGTAGGAATTTCAGCTCTAGGGATATTGCTGATTTATTTTCAGGAGCAGCGCCATCATTGTACAGAGGGTTTTACAGTCACTTAAGTAACCTGCCCAGCCTCTAAAGGAAGCCAGGATTTTTTTTTTTTAATTGAAGGATAATTGCTTTACAGAATATTGTTGATTTCTGCCAAACATCAACATGAATCAGCCACAGGTATACATATGCAGGATTTTTTTTTTTTAACTTAAAAATATTTTTAAAATGTTTTTGGCCATGCCTCGCAGTATATAGAATCTTAGTTCCCCGACCAGGGATCAGACCTGTGCCCCTTGCTGTGAAAGTGCTGGAATCTTAACCACTGAACCCCAAGGGAGGTCTCTGGGAAGCTGGGATTTCTTAACTGCCCTCCTGCCATTCAGACCTTAGCTCTTCCCCTTGGCTTCTCCACTGCCTTTCCTCCCATCATTCTTGTCACATCGACCTCAGTAAATTTTTCCAGAGGATTAATTGTGAGGGAATAACAGACGATAAAGAGAAGTTAAAAGTACATGGTCCCAATCCCCACTTTTGCCCAAGTTTACTCAAAAATCTGGCCTTTGCCAAAGTAATTTTTTTCTTATGATTCTTCTGGCTAATTGAAAACATAACTTATTACTATTATCAGTATTTTATAATTAGTATGAGACTTTGTCTGACCATGGGTTTTCTAGCCCTGTGGTCTGTCTTCACATGTAGCGTGTTTTTTGGTCACAACAGTAACCCTGAAAGTGTGCAACGGATTGTCAACCCTTTTACACAAAGGAGAGAACTGAGATGCCAAGAAGCTGAACACCTAAGCATGTTCCAAGGGGCTCCCCTGGTGACTCAGACAGTGAAGAGTCTGCCTGCAGGGTGGGAGACCCAGGTTCAGTCCCTGGGTCTCTCCCTGGGAATTCTCTGGAGAAGGGAATGGCTACCCACTCCAGTATTCTTGCTTGGAGAATCCCATGGAGCCTGGAGGGTTATAGCCCATGGGGTTGCAAAGAGTCACACACGACTCACAAGGAACACTTTATTTCATGTTTCTGAAAGGGAGGCAGAGCCTCTTTAAACTCAGTTGTCCTCAAGGCCTTTGGTTTCCTCTTTTCCTTGTCTCTTCCCACCTTCATTATCACCAGATCATCAGAGTGACACAGGGCTTCATCACTCTCCCGAGGTTAATGCAAATGTTAACGCACCGTGGAATTTAGGCTGGCTAGAGCGACTTCACTTTCACTTTTCACTTTCATGCATTGGAGAAGGAAATGGCAACCCACTCCAGTGTTCTTGCCTGGAGAATCTCAGGGACAGCGGAACATGGTGGGCTGCTGTCTATGGGGTTGCACAGAGTTGGACACGACTGAAGCGACTTACCAGCAGCAGCAGCAGCAGCAGCAGAGGTTAAATAGTCATTTTGTTAAGAAGAGGAAAATGGGGTGCAGTGATACTGTGATTTGCTTAAGGGTGCCTGGCCGTATTCCAGGACATTCTGTGATGAGTATGCCTCGTACCTTCTCCCTTCAGTGTATTTGCACACACCATCATTCTTCTTTGACTCTGAACTCAGATATTTCAGGGAGAGGTTGTTGTGATTGTTTCTGTTTTTTGCCAGAGTCCACAGTTTTACTGGGTCAAACCAATCAATATCTTTAAGTCCCGACTCTGTGTCCTAGTTGCTGGGAAGGGGGTAGTGAGTAAAACATTGTGACCCCAGTTACTATGGAACTTGTTGGCAAGTTAGGGGAAGAAACAAATAGACAAATAGTTCTGTGAAACAGGGTGACATGACAGAGACCCAGGGCTTCCCAGGTGGCAGTAGTGGTAAAGAACTCACCTGCGTTCCATCCCTGGGTCAGGATCCCCTGGAGGAGGGCATGGCAACCCATTTCAGTATTCTTGCCTGGAGCATCCCATGAACAAGGGAGCCTGGCAGACTACAGTCCATAGGGTTGAAAAGAGTGGAGACTAAAGCAACTCAGCACCCATGTACTCATGAGAGGCGCAGAGAGGACCAGGTGGCTGTTGCTCAGGCGCTCAGTTGTATCTGACTCTTTGCGACTCCATGGACTGCTGCAGCATCTCCCAGAGCTCGCTCAAACTCATGTCCATGGAGTCGGTGATGCCCTCCAACCATCTCATCCTCTGTCATCTCTTTCTCCTCCTGCCTTCAGTCTTTCCCAACATCAGTCTTTTCCAGTGAGTTGGCTCTTTGCATCAGGTGGCCAAAGTATTAGAGCTTCAGCTTTAGCATCAGTCCTTCCAGTGAATACTCAGGGTTGATCTCCTTTACGATTGACTGGTTTGATCTCCTTGCAGTCCAAGGGATTCTTGAGAGTCTTCTCCAGCACCACAGTTCGAAGGCATCAATTCTTTGGCACTCAGCCTTCTTTATAGTCCAACTCTCACGTCCATACATGACTGCTGGAAAAACCATAGCTTTGACTAGATGGACCTTTGTAGGCATAGTAATATCTCTGGTTTTTAATATGTTCTCTAGGTTAGTCATAGCTTTACTTCCAAGGAACAAGTGTCTTTTAATTTCATGGCTGAAATCTACAGTGATTTTGGAGCCCAAGAATATAAAGTCTGTCATTGTTTCCATTATTTCCCCATCTATTTGCCATGAAGTGATGGGACCAAATGCCATGATCTTCGTTTTTTGAATGTTGTTTTAAGCCTGCTCTTTCTCTCTCCTCTTTTACCTTCATCAAAAGGCTCTTTAATTCCACTTTGTTTTCTGCCATAAGGGTGCCTATGACAGAGCTGCATCTGCGTATCTGAGGTTATTGTTATTTCTCCTGATACCAGGTGGTTAGGGAGAATTTACCCAGGCAATAACTTTTGAGCTGCCTTAGGTATGGGGGAAGAGAACCCACCTGGAAAAAACAACGGGTCCTAAGGCAAAGCTTGGTGTGTCAGAGGAACAATAATGAGAGGCTTGCACCTGGTGTCCTTAGGGCTTCAGGTCGGGGAGGTAAAGTAGGAGCCAGGTGGTTTGGGACCTAATAAAACCACTAAGTGAACTGAAAGTCGCTTAGTCATGTCCAATTCTTTGCAGGCCCATGGACTGCAGCCTGCCAGGCTTCTCTGTCCATGGGGTTCTCCAGGCAAGAATACTGGAGTCGGTTGCCATTTCCTCCTCCAGGGAATTTTCCTGATACAGGGATTGAACCCAGGGCTCCCACATTGCAGGCGGATTCTTTACCTCTGAAACCACTAAAAAGCTAGCATTTTTTTCTAAGTAAGTTCAGTTGAAAGCTTTTGAACAGGGTGTAAATGGCTGATAGACATTTAAAAAAATATAATCTATGTTATCTGAAGATGGTTTTGGTTTTTTTGTGTGGGTTTTTTCTGTTGTTGTTGTTGTTTTGTCATTTGTGTTATCTGAAGACTAGATTACAGGGGACAAGCCTAAAATCAGGAACATCAATAAAGAGGCTTTTTCCATAGGCAAGAGATTATGGTAATCTAGATCTGGCCAGTGATAATCAATGTGAAAAATAGCTTAGAATTAGTTTCATCATATCCTGTATTGTGGAGGAAAAGTAAATCAGATTTTGACCATATTAGGCTTGAAGGGCCTTGCTGATTTCACAGTCGAGATATTAGGGAGGCAGATAAATCTGTATGTCTGCAACGCAGGAGGGATTCTCAGCTCTGGTGAGTTTGAGTATGGATGGCAACGAAAGCCCTGGGACTGATACAGGATCTTAGAGAGAAAGTTGGGAGAGGATTTCAATCTTAAATGGAACCAGCGGATATATACAGTGGAGAATCTCATGCATGAATCCTCAGGAAAATGAAACTTAAGAACAGAGGTACTACTGATCAGGGATTTACAGAAAACGGAAACTGATCTGTTGACGGATGAACCTCCACCAAGAGTTTCTCCTCTTCTTCAAGCCAATGAACTTACTGCTTGGATTCTAACTGAATTCCCTCCTCTTTATGATCCTTATCCATAAATCCAGCCCACCCCAAACCCTCAAAGGACTCACTTGTAGCTTACTACAGTTGGTATGTCTAGAATTGCAATTCTTGGGGCTTCCCTCGTGGTCCAGTGGTTAAGACTCATCACTTCCAATGCAGGGGGCACGGGTTCGATCCGTGGTTGGGGAACTAAGATCCAACATGCCTCCCAACCAAGAGAGAGAAAAAAAAGAAAGACATCAGAATTGCAATTCTTCTGCTATTCCTGCATAAGCTCAACTTCCGGTGATTCAGTGTCCCTCTTCATTTAGGTGGACAGAGTGTAGCTAGAGTATGCAGAACACTTAAGATCACACCTTGTTTCAAGTGTGGGTCTCCATGTTTGAGTTGCTTCTTTGCTGTGCTTAGTCACTCAGTTGTGTCTGACTCTTTGTGACCCCGTGGACTGTAGCCTGCCAGGCTTCTCTGTCCATGGGGATTCTCCAGGCAAGAATACTGGAGTGGGTTGCCATGCCCTCCTCCAAGGGATCTTCCCAACCCAGGAATTGAACCCAACTCTTTCACATTGCAGGCAGATTCTTTACCATCTGAACCACCAGGGAAGCCCAAGAATATTGGAGTGGGTAGCCCATCCCTTCTCCAGGGGATCTTCCTAACCCAGAAATCTAACCGGGGTCCCCTGTATTGCAAGTGGATTCTTTACCAGCTGAGCCACCAGGGAAGAGTTGCTTCTGAGGCACTGAGTAAGAATAGGACACGAGAGTGATTGGATTTGACATTTGATAAGATGGGTTTGGGCCTGATCTTGGGCATCCCTAGTGGCTCACAGTAAAGAATCTGCCTGTAACGCCGGAGACCTGGGTTCAACCCCTGGGTCAGGAAGATCCCCTGGAATGGTAACCCACTCTGGTATTCTTGCCTGGAGAATCCCATGGACAGAGGAGACTGACCGGCTATAGTCCATGGGGTTGCAAAGAATCGGGCACTACTGAACAACTTACGCTTTCACTTTCACTTTGATGAGCAGTTTCCTTGGAGTGGTAGGGACAGAAGCCTGCTGGAGGCCTGGGAGGGCGGAAAGTTTAACCGTGAGGTGGAGCCTGTCAGCTAAAGGATAGCATGGTGATGGTTGGAAAGGCTCCAGTGTTTTTAGAGTCAAGGGGAAAACTCAGTGGTTGAGGAGAGTGTGGAAAATTTCATGAATTAAGAGAGATGGCATCTAAAACCTTGCCTGGGGGATGTGTTTGTTTAGAGGTATCCAGAAAATGCCATTCATTCAGAAGAGGCCGTCACTTGGTAAGAGGGGCAATTTAAAAGCTGAGTAGGTAACTGAAATGGACAAATCATGGTGTTAAGACAATAATGATGGGGGTTGTCCCTGGATTAGAAGACTTGCAAGATCTGGTCCCTATGGACTCTTCAAACTGACCGACAAGGCTGCCTTTGATGATCAGATCCCACACCAAGGAGGAATGACTGGGAGTGAGTAAAGATTAAACAGGGCAGGGTAGCAGAGACAGGAGGATGAGAAGGTCCAGACCTACATGGGGGAGGAGACTGAACCCACCCAGGAAGCCAGGCTCACACATCAAAAGGAGCAACAGGCAGCATCAGGCAGGGTCAAATCCCACACACAGTTATTATTAGAGAGGAGACAACGGAGAGACCAGCAGCACCCTCATGGACAGTGGCTGTGCACCAGTGACCGACTATTTCAAAACAAGCTGAGAGGCGCTAAGAAAATGATGCAAGTCATGAATGACTGGCATCGATCCGAATTTTTTAAAACTCCAGAAATCAGGTGACCGCTCCAGAAAGAATGAGACATAAAAGAAAAAGTTGTTTCAGAAATGAAGAGTGAACCAGAGGCAGCACGAGAGAGACTGAAGAGAAACAGAAAGCAAAAAAAAAAAAAAAAGAGGACAGTTTCGAGCATTAAAAGGAAACGACAAAAGAGACAAAAAGAATTTGAGAACAAGTGCCAAATGGTGAAGGTGAAAAGAACTGACTAGCTGGTTAGGTGGGGCCTCTGAAGAAGAAAACCAGAGCAAGGGAAGGGAAATGAGAACAGCTTTCCTGACACGGCAGGTTTGAAACTAAATTTGAACAAATAAAGCACGTGCCTAGGAATAATGTACTGGAGAGGATCAAGACCAAGATTCATTCTAGTAAAACGAAAAGTCACTTGGGCACAAGCAAATAGAAAGCACATGGCTAACAAGAAAGAGAATTAGAGCATCTTCCGACTTCTTCCTGCCAGAAGGAAATGGAGTGACATATTTAAGATTCTCAAGGAAGGAATCGGCCAAGAATTTTGTATCCAGAAAAAACACACCAACCAACGTTCTAACTCTGTGGACACTGACTTTATATCTTATAATTAAATTCAATTCTGACACTCACTCTGGTCGTTAGTGTCAGATTCCACAGGCTTCAGTCCCACAAGACTGACCTCACTTTAGATCTGAGTCACAAGTGCTGGGGTGACTTGGCTCCAGAGTCAAGACTACAGAGTTGTTGTTTGGTCGCTAACTCATGTCTGACTCTTTGTGACCCCTTGGATAGCAGCACACCGGGCTTCCTTGTCCTTCACCATCTCCCAGAGTTTGCTCAAACTCATGTCCATTGAGTCGATGATGCCATCCAAGCATCTTGTCCTCTGTCACCCCCTTCTCCTCTTGCCCTCAATCTTTCCCAGTGTCTGGGTCTTTTCCAATGAGTCAGCTCTTCACATCAGGTGGCCAAAGTATTGGAACTCCAGCGTCAGCATCAGTCCTTCCAATGAATATTCAGGACTGATTTCCTTTAAGATTGACTCAAGTCAGAGGCTCCTGCAAACCCTTCTCCCACTTTTTCAATTTGCTAGGATAGCTCCCAAAACTTTGGGAAACTTGTATTTACATTTGCTGGTTTTCTATAAAGGATATTATAAAGGGTACAGATGAACAGGAAGATGGAGAGGTGTGTAGGGTGAGGTCCTAAAGGGTGCTGAGTGCAGGAGCTTCTGTCGTCCAGGACCTGGATGTGTCGACCAGCCTGGAAGTTCTCCAGACCTTGTTGTGTAGGAGTTGTGAGGCGAATGTGATAACCACTACAGTACAGAAATGAGGTCCATCGTGTAGGAGTTGTTATGGGAATTTCATAACAGAGACTTCATTGATGAAATCATCAGCCTTTGATTAGCTCACTTTCCCCCGTCTATTCTCCCCTGATGTCTCATCAAACACAAGATGACAGTCTTCCCACTCCAGAGATTCCAAGGATCTTAAAAGCTCTTGTGTCATGAACCAGGGACTAAGACCAAATATTTTGGCAGAAGATGTTCCTATCAGTCAGGAAATGAAAAGGATTTTAGGAGTTCTTCTGGCCTCCCCGATGGCTCAGCAGTAAAGAATTCGCCTGCAATGTAGGAGATGCCAGTTTGACTCCTGGGTTGGGAAGATCCCCTGGAGAAGGAAATGGCAACCCAGTCCAGTATTCTTTCCTGGAGAATCCCATGGACTGAGGAGCCTGGTGAGCTACAGTCCATAGGGTCGCAAAGAGTTGGACATGACTGAGCAACTACACATGCACGCCAGAGCTCTGTCAAGAATAAGGACCTGGGGCCAAAGATCAGATCTATACTTCTTATAATGTCACAATATCACAAGTTAGGATAGAAAAAGGAAAAAGAATAGAGACATTTAGTTTAGTTCTATCTTTTTTGTTGTTGTTAGAATACTTTTATAAACAGAAACTTTCTCATCAAATGTTTGATTCCTCTGAGGTTCAATGTGTAAAGGGAAGGTGGGTTAATGGTTTATTTTCTGCCTTTATTTACTAGTTTTCAAAATAAATAGATTTCCTCTGGTGACCAATTAGGATTTTTTACAAAAAGTACCTCATTGTGAATTTATGAATTGATTTCCCTTTGCTGGCTTTCAGTCTACTGTGGTTATTATTGGTGAACATTGGCCAGTAGATTTCTCTTTAAGCCGGGGTCTTGAGCCCTTTCCATCTGATCATTGACAATGTTTAATACTTTTCAAAAGGATTAATCTGAATTCAGATTTTAAATGGGAGTATATTACGACTGGAAGAGGGTTTTCCTCTCCATGCATTCCTGGGTTAATTATTGTTGAATGCTGAAATGTGGTTCCATGTGAATTTTATTGGGATTTTCCCTTCATAGGTATGGGAGGTATTGCCAGCATGCCGCCGCTGACCGCTGTTGCTCCTGTGCCAATGGGCTCCATTCCCGTTGTTGGGATGTCTCCCCCCCTAGTGTCATCTGTTCCTGCAGCAGGGGTGCCCCCCCTGGCCAATGGGGCGCCCCCGGTCATACAGCCTCTGCCTGCATTTGCTCATCCTGGTATGTGACCTGCTAAAGCCACAGGCTGAAGTTCTATATGTATTTTACTCGTCATTCTCATTAAGTCTTCTGTTTTCACACTCGGATTATATTTACATAGTATTTTATTCCAGAAGAAATCATCTTTTTTTTTTTTCATTTAATGTCTCATTTTGGGGAACAGCTAGTCTAGAGAGAGGGCATGAAATTACGTACCCTTGGCTGCCATTGTGCACAAAAGTGAAGTCAACAGCTAAAACCAAGAGCATAATTCCTTTTCAAGGGCTTGATGAGAGCAGCTCAAGTTTGAACAGCATTTGAACACTTTTTAGTTCCATGTATCACTTACTACCTTTCTTCAGCTGCCATGAACTGCTAATAAACAAGCCAATCCCTTAGGAGTAGAATTATGTGGGAGATAAAAAAAGAACATTGGCTTTTTTTTTTGAAGAGGTATAATGAATCAGGCATAGAGGGGAAGGAAATCTAATGAATGACTATATTAAGCTTATAGTATTTCATGCTTGCTTAACTGAACAAAGGATTACAAAGTGTCTGGCTTAGCTAATTTCGTTTTGAGACTTTATTCAAAGTCTTTCTTCCCTTTAAAGAAAACGTGGCTTAGTGGTAAAGAGTCCACCTGCCTAAAGGAGACTCAAGTGTGATCCCTGGGTCAGGAAGATTCCCTGGAGGAGGAAATGGCAACCCACTCCAATGTTCTTGCCTGGAAAATCCCACAGACAGAGGAGCCTGGTGGTCTACACGTCATGGACTCGCAAGAGTTGGACACGACTTAGCAACTAAACAGTGACAACAGAGAAAAGCATAAAGTGTAGATGTAGATAGCCTTAGTCTAACAAATCTGAGTGGGTTCATATCAATATGGAAATTTTTTTCTTGTTTGATCTTTTAAGTACTTAGATAAGTCTGAGTACATTCAGTCATGATGGAGTGTGGGTTTAAGCCTAATCTGTGAGTCTGCCTATGCCCCTGGATTTATACATCTGTCAGGATGTGTCTCTGTGACCTTTTGTTTTTAAGATGTTCTTGTCACAGGTAGCTTGTCTCTCATAGATGACCATGACTGTAGGTGACATGGCAGCTGAAAAAGTGCTTGCGATTATTTTTCCCGTGTTAACAGTGAATCCACGCCCCGTGTCTTGTTTTCTTTTGTGTCAAATGGTGATTGTTGCAAGGCTGTAGGCCAGGTTGGGAGAAATGCTGGTTAAGGCTCAGAGGTTTTCTCCTGACACATAGCCTGAATGAGACTCAGACGCAGAAGCTGGCCTTCCGTGGCATCACGTGTCCTCTGGCCAAGACAGGTCTGTGACTTCTGGGCTCTGACTCTGGAACTGATGCTTCAGCTGCTTCAGTGCAGTTACAAATATGCCAGCTATCTATTTAAGCTATTGCTTCTTCAGCTGTAGGAACAGATACTATAAAATGTGATACTAAATGTTTAATGAAGAGCCCAACTTTGTGGATGTAAACATTACTACCTAGTAAGGTGGTTTTACGAAGGAACAAGAAAACATTTTTGGCTAGAGGGCAGGAAGCAAGGAGGGAATGACTGTTTTTGAGTCTAGAATGGTCAGAAGGGAGAAATAATTTCTGCCTTAGAAATTATTTGATGACTCAAAAAATTTTGATGACAATGCATTTTAATTTTTAAAAGGGAAACTTCTTATTTTTGTAGAATTAAAATTATCCAACATTTATTTTTACAGCTGCCACATTGCCAAAGAGTTCTTCCTTTAGTAGATCTGGCCCAGGGTCGCAGTTAAACACAAAATTACAGAAGGCACAATCATTTGATGTGGCCAGGTAAGTTTGCTTGTTTGCAAATGGATGTTTTGGTTGAAACTGTTGTCTGATTGACTCATAAATTTGAAAATGAATTAGCTACGTGTTCTTTACTTATCTTCTTTTATTTTGTAGCATGCTAATATTTGTCTTAATTCTGGATAATGTTCTAGATTTCATTATTTGTTTGTTGTAGCAATGACAGAATCAGAAACACTACTTTTCCTTTAAAAATTTAGTGTTTTTTTTTCCCATGAGGATGATAAATATGTAGTAGTCCATGGTTAACTATTTTGTGTCGGTCATTTGAAAGTTTCTGTGTCGGGGCTCCCTTGGTGGTCAGTGGTTAAGAATCCCCTGCCAGTGAAAGGGACAGCGGTTCAGTCCCACAGGCCTCGGGTCAGCTAAGCCCGTGTGCCACAGCCACTGAAGTGCTTCACGCTGTAAAATAAACAAGTTTATGTATAAAATATTTTATATGAAACTTAGAGTCAAAACTGGCTCTAATTTTATCTCAGATAATCTTATGAAGCCTGTGTGGATTGTTGGCAAAACTTAGATCAGTTTTTATGAAATGAGTTATTCAAGTTAGAGAAGAGCTCTTGTTAATTGGATATGTGGCTCGATTTTGGTAAAGCTTATGTGACCTGCTGCCTTGTATTTTGGCCAGTCTTGGTTCCCATTATCTTTTATGTTTTTATTTTACCCATATTTTCCCCTTGCATAATGCTGCTCTAAAATGAAAAATTAAGTCTCTTGATAAGCTGTCTCAAAACTTTTCAAATGAGAAGATGTAGATAAAAATGATTGATTGCATCTTTTCTTGTTTCAGTCCTCTTTATGAATCTTTCCTAAGTGAATCAAGTCATGTTTCCTCTTTAAAGAGAAGAGCATGTTGAATATAACTCAAAAATTCATTACCTTTAAAAAATTAATATAAAGAAAATCCATAAGCTGCAAAGCACTGTGTCAAATGCTTTATGCACAGTAACCCTTTTAATGCTCACCATCTTCTCCAGAAGATGACTATGGTTTTCTCTGTGTTATGAATGAGGAGGCTCAGAGAGTAAGTGACTTGCTCAAGGTAACTCATAAGTGATAGGGCCAACAGCTGAACTGAGGTCTTTCTGACTTTAAGGCAAATGTTCTTAAAATTTGCCCTAGTAACTTTGGTTAATTGTCTAATATAGGTTGTAAGGCGTCAGATAAGGAGTCTGGGGAAGCTAATGCTCAGAAACCCCAAACTCCCAACAAGGGACCATTTTTAAAGGCCAGGTGAAGGAAGGGAGTCACAGTGTGTTTGATCAGCTTCTGCACACCTCTAATTGATGGTGAGGTACCAGGGCAATGCCACAGGGGTTGATGCCGAAGCTGAAACTCAGATATTTTGGCCACCTGATGCAAAGAGCCACACATTGGAAAAGACCCTGATGTTGGGAAAGATTGAGGGCAAAAGGAGAAGGGAGTGGCAGAGGATGAGGTTGCTGGATAGCATCACTGACTCAACAGACATGAATCTGAGCAAACTTGGGGAGCTAGTGAAGGACAGGGGAGCTTGACGTGCTGCAGGCCATGGGGCTGCAGAGTCAGACACCACTTAGCAACTGAACAGCAGCAACAGCAAGAGGCGGGTGGTTGATGTTATCAGTCCTTAGCTTCCAGCTTCCCTTTGGTGGAGTTTTATCATCTGTAAAACAAGTCAGGAATGTGCCTCAGACCCTGTTATCTAGGTACTTCAGGGAGGAACTAAGGATTCTATGACTGCCATATGGCACATCTGCTGATTAAATTGTTACCAGTTCTCCTGGCCCAACTGTGACTTTTGTCAATACATGTTCACATCCTTTCAATCATTAATTCTTGAGCCAGATTTCTGTGACTCAAGTGGGGCCTGGGAGACCACAGCTTTTCTACAAACAAGAGACAGGCAGAGGGAAAAAAGAGAGAGGCAGAGAACATGAGGGGAGAGGTCTGTCCGAGGAAGACCCTACAGCATTCTGCTTGGTTATAAAAACACTGTTGTTGTTGTTTTTTAATAGTTTCCTTCAGTATCTTAAGTTTCTAGAAAGTTTGTGTGATGTGGCATCTAACTTTTTGGATCATGCCTTTTTAGGCCTGTTTACGTTCTCAGGAATTTGGCAGAAAACTATGATTTGATATGTGTAGTCTTAGGCACTTTGCGTTTTATATCCTACATTCCTGGGGTGGAGGGGAGAGATAATTGGCTTCTTGACAAATTGGGAAGAGTTGGAATCTGCAAAATATTAGTTTAAAATGAGAGATTTGTTGCAGAAATAGGCACAGCAGAATAGACCTCGGTAAATGATTTTACGGAGAAATACATAAAACTTGAAACAGTAAATTTTTATAAGTACTTTTCAAGTGTTTGGGAGCAGTTTCTGTGCTTTAAGCAGTGTACATAGTAAGAATAAGGACACAGATAAAGTACATAAATGAGGATTAAAAATTCACTTTAACATGTGAGAAATAGATATTTTTGTTGAAATGAAAGGACATTGCACATGGGGCGTTAGTTGTAATCTGTCCTGGAAGTGGAATGCCATTTTTTTTTACTGTCAGCTCAATCATCATGTTTAAATTACCCTATATAAACAGCGGGCTCTTAACAAACCGTGGGTACAACCAGTGTGATACTGTGTGGGAACTGATCTAAGGAACTGATCACCAGGGAGATCTACACCCGAGCTGGCTGCTGGTCAGGGGTTTCCTGAGGTCAGGGGTGCTACACATTGGCAGGAAAGACCAGCCCTGCGTCGCAGTCAGAAGCAGAACTCCTTCCCTTCCTTTCTACGCTGCCGAGAAGTGTTCTCTCCTCTCTTGGAAACTCCACATGTGGGCATGTAAATTCTCAGAATGAAATAACTTCCCCTCATTAGGAAATCCATCATGTATTTTGGTGTAAGACTGTTAAACATTTTTAAAAAATTAATACCTTTAAAGGCAGTTGCTTTTGTTTGCTGTCCACATGGCTTTTAAAACCAAAAGGAGACTGGATGTTACTGTGATCACCTCAGTTCCTAGGAGATTTTCCATCCTTTTGTAGAACCTTTAAATTAGTTTAATTGTATGTATAACTTGAACCAGCCACTTGGTCTGTCCTGTTTACTCAAAGTAATAGGAAGCTCAAAATAATGAGCTTATCTGTATGCAGAGAAAGGGTTGTAACCTTAAGAAATGAAAAAAATCATGATGGAAAATTCTGAAATAGTGATTAGAAAGGGAATAAAATGTTAAAGCTAGTTTTCTAGAAAGTTCTTACTTTTTAAAGAACTGGAATGTGCAGGTCCTTGCTGTTCACCCTCTTTTCCTGTCTTTCCTCCCACAGTGTCCCTCCTACAGCTGAGTGGGCTGTTCCTCAGTCATCCAGGCTGAAATACAGACAGCTCTTCAATAGTCATGACAAAACCATGAGTGGACACCTAACAGGTATTTACACATAAGAATTAATTTAGTGAAATATGGTCTCCGTTCTAAATGTAAATTGTTTCTAGATATTGGGCCAAAGATTTTCCAGACTTTGCTCTATTTACCTGTACTTCTTTCTAAACAGTGTTTTCATTGTTCCTTTTATCTCATCGACTGATTGATAAGTTCTCATCAACTGATAAGGCCACAGTTACTTCATTCTCCACTGCCTCAGGCTTTTGCTTCTTGGTAATAGAACCTAGACCAAGGATCCCCCAGCATCCCAAATGCCACGAGTGTGCAAATCAAAGCACTAGAAAGGAACACTGCTATGAAGGAAACCTGGTTCACCTTCTGAAGTCCAGCTTTGGAGGTCAACTTGAAACTGCCTACTCAAAGAATCAGTGATGACTGCAGGGGCGGGGTGAAAGGGGAATGATTGGGGAGTTTGGAGACTGGCCTTGCCACTTACCAGCTGGAGTTCAATTTACCTACTTGGATCTTATTTCTTCATGTATAAAAGGTCAGAGTTAAGTTACATGCTCTCTGTGAATTAAAAAAAAGGTTCTGTTGTCTACATCAGAAAGACTCAAATGATTTTATGATGCTGTCCAGAAATCTTTCTAATAAGGGGTTGTTGTTGTTTAGTTGCTCAGTCATGTCCAGCTCTTTGTGACCCATGGACTGTAGCACTCCAGGCTTCCCTGTCCATCACCAACTCCTGGAGCTTACTCAAACTCATGTCCATTGAGTCGGTGAAGATTCCCTGAGTTGATTTATCTGATACACCTCATTAGATGGGTATCCCCCTGTTCCTTCCCAACTTGATGTATATACTATTGCATGGTCTTAAAAGATACACTCATAAAAAAAAAAGAGTTCTTCTTTAATCAAAGTGATATAAGTAGCTGTACAATTCTAGGCTTCCCTTGTGTCTCAGATGTTAAAGAGTCTGCCTGCAATGCAGGAGATCTGGGTTTGATCCTTGGGTTGGGAAGATCCCCTGGAGGAGGGCATGGCAGTACACTCCAGTTTTCTTGCCTGGGGAGTCCCACGAACAGAGAAGCCTGGTGGCTACAGTCCGTGGGTTTGCATAGAGTTGGACAGGACTGAGTGACTAACATACGCACAACAGAATTCTGGAGCTGCTATTCTTGCTAGTCCTTTTCTCAAAGAGGTATTTTATTATCTCCTTGCATTCTGAAACAGTGACTGTGTTATTTGGTTATTCATATGCTAATCTCAGAAGCTAAAAAGTCTTAGTCATTGTTTGAACTAAACTTTTGACTTCATTGAATTATCTCTGTCCTTTACATTCCTGCTTCCTTGCCCAATCATGGGTACCCATTATAGGCTTTGTGAACTTGAGATTTCATTTATATCCTTAATATTTTCTTCTAAGCCAGTACTCTTTTCATGAATGCAGGCTTCCGCAGGAGGTTGCTCTGTTATGCTAAGATACTGTCTTCACTGTTGCTGATCTAGTTTAATGTTTCTTAACCTGACCTTAAGACTTAACAGAGTCCCATATTAGAATTGCAAAAGACAATAGGGATCACAGACTTTCTCTTTAAAGGGCAAAATACTAAATAGTTTAGGCTTTCAGTCATACACTGTTGTAACTATTCAGCTTTGCCATCGCAGTATGAAAGCAGCCACAATATGTTAAGTGAATGGGCAAGCTATGTTTCAGTGAAACTTTATTTACAAAAACAGCTGGAGGACTGGAGAACGCCTATGGACTGTGGTTTACCAATTCCCGTTCTAGATCATTTCCCTCATTTCAGAGACGAAAGAACTTCCTCTTAGAGAGGGAAAGTGATTTTATTAATGTCACATGTCATTAGAGAGTGGAAGAGTCAAGAGTGGAATCCATATCTCCTGATATCCAGGTCCAGGGCTAGTTTTTAAAGTTTATTGTTACATTTTTTATCAAGTAAGTGAAATATGAACTTTCTTTTATATAGTTCTGTAGTGGGCACAGTGTTGTTACAAGTATAAATGAAAGCTTTCACTAAACTTATGCTGATTCTACTTTTATATTGCCAGTATTCTAAATGCAGTGAAAGAAAGAGTTAGTCCCTTAGTCATATCTGACTCTTTGCAACCCCATGGACTGTAGCCTGCCAGGCTCCTCTGTCCATGGAATTCTGCAAGCAAGAATACTGGAGTGGGTAGCGTTCCCTTCTCCAGGGGATTTTCCCGACTCAGGAATCGAATCCCAGTCTCCTGCATTGCAGGCACCATTTCAGCCACCAGGGAAGCCCTCTAAATACAGTGTTAGAGACTAAATAAAATGATCGGTGAACTTTCCTCATTCCAGTATACCGAAGACCAAGCAAAATATTATACATGATAATCTCCCCAGCATAATTGCTACCACTTTGCATTCCTTGATCTATTACCTGTCATCCTGGGCCCACCCCTTGGAAATCATTGAAGGACATGAGACATTTGTCGCTCTCTTCTTAACACTAGTTTATTTAAACATTCAAAATCTTCCATTGTAGGCTTCCTGGTATCTAAAGCTAGTTTCATGCCAGAAATGAAGATATATACACAAGTATTTTAAGAAATGAGAGCTAATTTTGAGAGCAAAGTTGAAATTCCAGGAATTCTTCTTTATCACAAACCTAGGAAATGGCTGTGATATTGGCCATTTATGCAACCATGAGCAAATTTTTTTTTTAAGTCTGCATAATGAAATGGGTAGAAGAGTTTTCTCTAAGGTCACTTCCTCTTTTGAGATTCTCTGACTCTTGTCTAAATTTGATAGTCATCATGATGGAGGTGGCAGAGGGTGGCAGATGATATTGCATTTAGAGAGTTCAGCTTTGTGAATAAAAACCTGATACAAATAGAGATGGTCACCTGGACCAAAGGGCAGGTTATATATTGAAACTCTTATTTTTTACATACTCATTCCTCATTAAACATCTATTTAACAAAAATTTATTGGCTGTGTGCCAGGCGCTATGCTTTGTGTTTTTTCCCTTTTTCACTGGGGCTTAATTTCCTTATTGAAAAGCCCATTGGGTAATAGCAAATATTGTTTAAAGCACTGTGATTGCATGAGATTGCATAGTACCTGTGTGCAGAACACTGATCTTCCTAGACAGTGAAGATTTGCTGATTCATCTTTATTTTTTTCCCTGGCTTTCATTTAGGTCCCCAAGCAAGAACTATTCTTATGCAATCAAGTTTACCACAGGCTCAGCTGGCTTCAATATGGTAAGGAATGAAAAGTCCCTTGGTTTATATAAAGTGGAAATTTTATTTCTTAAATAGATAGGGCCTAATGAGTCTTTAGATTGACACTGTTATTTATAAGGGGTGATATATGGAGTATGCTTAATTTTTCAGTGAGTTTTAACTCACAATGATTCAGTAGTTAAAATGATTTAAACTTGTCCCTTTTACTACCCTCTTTTGATTTTTAAAAATACAGAAGCAGAGAGATTAATATAATGAATTCTCAAGAACTCATCAGTTCAGTTCAGTTCAGTTCAGTCGCTCAGTCGTGTCCGACTCTTTGCGACCCCATGAATCGCAGCACGCCAGGCCTCCTTGTCCATCACCAACTCCTGGAGTTCACTCAGACTCACGTCCATTGAGTCAGTGATGCCATCCAGCCATCTCATCCTCTGTCGTCCCTTCTCCTCCTGCCCCCAATCCCTCCATAACACATCCTAAATAAATGTCCCCTCATGGCTAGTCCTGCCTCTCCCCTTCTTTCAATTATTTTAAGCCAAATCTCAGTCATCATATCATTTCCATCTGCAAATATTTCAGCCTGTATCTTGAGAAGACATAGGAATTTTTTTTCTACATGACCATAATACTAAAAGTCCACTTAAAACTGTTAATAGGAATTCTTATCATTAAGTTAATCAGATAGTGTTTAAATTCCTTAGATTGTCTCATAATTTTTTATAGTTGATTTGTTCAAATCAGGACTAAAATAAATCTATATTTTGTAACAGATGGTTGATACACCTTTTAAGTCTCCTTTAACCTATAAATTTCCCCTGGTCTTATTCTCCCCTATCCCTTACCCACCCCCACCAAAAAAACCCCAGATCATTTGTCCTATGCTTTCTTCCAGCCCACCTTTAGCTGATTGCACCCTTGTGGTGTTAATTCATTCTTGTATTTCCTGTAGATTGGAAATTAGATCTAAGGTAGAGTTTCTCCACCTCAGTGCTGTTGACATTTTTGGCATGATAACTCTTTGCTGGTTAAGTAGTGTCTCTGGCCTCTGCCAACTCCAGTAGTATGATCCCCCCCGTCCCCCACATGTGACAGTCAGAAATCCAGACACTGACAGATGTTCTTTGCTGTACCAAATCAATCAGTGTTTGAGAACTACTGATTCAGATCTGAGGAGAACCACTTGTCAGATTCAAATTTGATTTTTTTTTTTTTTGCAAAGTGCATCAGAGATGATACTGAGTACTTTTATCAGGAGGCACACAAATGTCTATTTTGTAATTAATTTTTGTTTTTTTTCCGGCTGTGCCGCGTGGCTTACGAGAGCTTAGTTCTCTAACCAGGGATCAAACCTGTACCCTCTGCAATGGAAAATCAGAGTCCTATCCACTGGACCACCAGGGGGTTCTCTGTAATGATTTTTAGTAGCTATTGATGAGCATTGCCTAAATCCTGTAGGATTCTTTACACTTAAATATTAACTAGAATGGTTTCTTCAGGAGTGTTTCTCTCTCAGTTATGCATTATTCATTGATTCTGCCAGGAAGATAAACCCGGTCTGCACTGCTTACCTGCTAGGATCCTAATTTTGCTGCAGGCACGTTGATTTGGTTGTTTCATAAGTGGTCAAGCTCTAGGTCAAGCCCAGCCTGGCCCTTTCTGTTTTGTATTAAAGAGCCTACCTTTTGCATTAGAGTAATAATAGACCAGTTAGCAAACATCTTATCTTTGTGACACATCCAGACCTCTTGAAGTCTGGATGTGTACCAGTATCCTAGGACCCTCTGAAATAAAAGCTAAAGACCTCACATTTATGGAGGCTGGTTGTTTTCATGACACTAGCATATAATGAAATGTGTGTACCAGCATCTGGAGGCAAGGAAGGGGTGACTGTAAAGAGACAGGGAAATTTGGGCAGTGATGAAACTGTTCTGTTTCATTGTAGTAGCCATACAACTGATTGTGTTTGTCAAAACTCACAGAACCATACTGTATAAAAGGGGTGGATATTACGGAAATTGTACCTTAAAAAAAAAAAAAAGTTTATGCCACCTGAGGAAATTTCAGACTTTGGAGGAGTTTCTTGATTTATGGCATCAGCAAAGCCCAGTTAGTTGCTCAGTGTAGCGTCTGTTCTGTTGACATCTTAGCGAACAGCTTTGTTGTCTTGCATTCTCTTTTTGGTGTCCAGTTGTTTTTTTAAAAAGTCATATTCTTGGACTTGCTGGGGAAGGTCTGTTTAATTAGCTAATCCTAAATTAAGATTATAAAGAACAGTGGTGATTAAATCGTGAGGTTAAGGAACAGAAAACACCTTGCCTCTGGTTGGAGGCCGTGAAGACCCACCCTTGGAGTCCTGGATCAGGGGTTGGTCCAGTTAGCTAAATGTTGTCTGCAGCTGATTTTGTAGGTGAAGTTTTGTTGTAAAGACAGCTATGCCCATTCATTTCTTTGTATACTGTCTGTGGCTAGTTTCCTGCTGGAGCAGCAGAATTCAGTGTGATAGTGATTGTGTGTTCTGCAAAGCTTAAACATTTAGTATCTGACCTGATAGTCTGTGGAGTGTGGTGTTTAAACACACATGGAATGTGAGTATGACATAGCTTAAATGGGTGCAAGGACTGAGAAGCATGTAATTATAATCACAGTTAACATCTGTTGAATGCTGAGCACCATCCCAGCTAGATGGGTTGTCTCATTTTGTCTTTGTAACAGTGGTATGAAGTCGGTACGATTTTTATAAATGGAGGTACAGAAGGACTCAACTGGCATAGAGTCAGAATGAGAAAACAGATCATTGAAATCACTCGTGAATAGTAACGAGCATGCATTTTCATGAAACTAGATTACAATGAACTTTCTGTTGAATAGGAATCTTTCTGACATTGATCAAGATGGAAAACTCACAGCAGAAGAATTTATCCTGGCTATGCACCTCATTGATGTAGCTATGTCTGGTCAACCACTGCCACCGGTCCTGCCCCCAGAATACATTCCACCTTCCTTTAGGTAAGGAATATTTGGTTCTCATAAGAAATTGTGTGCTAAGTATGTTCATTTCAAACTTGGCTTTGTTGGCTGTATATCTTATGTTCATTTTTTCTTCTTGGCAAGTGAATGAAATCTCCACGTATTGAACTGAATCTTCTTAGGCAGCTTTTGTGTTAATCTTTGCCTGTTCCGTACTTTAAAGTACTTAAATAGACTGTTAGTAAAACAATCAAGTATAACATCACAAAGTTGGTGCTTTTGAGACTATCCATGTAATCAAAACTCATCAAATGTTAAAGTGAAACATCAGCCTGCACGTAGAAAATAAATAACGGAGATTCTGCCTGTGAATTCTACACATTCCAGAGGTAACAAAATGCTGGCAATGTAGAAATTATAATCAGCAAAATAATGAAAGAAAATTATCCTGGTCTGAATTACAATCTCAGTGGAGAGGTCAAGAGGGTAGTTCAGAGTCCAATTGGGAGGACTGGTATCCCCCACCCACACACAGCCGTGTACGCATAGCCCTCTCAGACAACTGCCTCTCAAAGCTTTAACTCAAAAGACAAATTTGAGCTCTTACAAGTGCACAGAAGAACAAAAGAAGCCCAGATAAGAATTTCTGTCCCGATTCCTCCAATGTCGGGAAAGATTAGGGGCAAAGTCTCCATAAAAGTATGAGACATGGAACCATTGCGGTCAGCACATATGAAGTACGGGGAAGCTGAGAACACGGTGTAGGAAGAAACCAGTAGCTGGACAGTTTGTTCATAAAATCTCACAGCTGCAAGAATCATAAGAGACACTTAACACTGGTGGGTATGTTTGTATGTGTATGTGTGTGTGTGTGTTAGTTGCTCAGTTGTGTCCGTCTCCAGGCTTCTCTGTCCATGGAGGTTCTGCAGGCAAGAAGAATGAAGTAGATTGCCATGCCCTCCTCCAGGGGATCTTCCCAACCCAGGGATCAAACCCGGGTCTCCTGCATCGCAGGCAGACTCTTTGCCATCTGAGCTGCAAGGTGGAAGCTGACATAAAGAAAGCATAGAAAGAAGATAGGTAGACTGGTTTAAAAGAGAAAGATAATGGGGAAAGTGAAACTAGCTGGTAAACGATGTGATTTGTTTTAAGGACTATTAAGTGTAGTCATTCCATGTGTTTATTAAGAGAGCAAATGTAGAGATTCTGGAAAGGGAAAGGAGATGCTCACAATTAGCGGAGTTGCTAGTCTTCCCTTGGAAGAATTTAATATTCCATAGGAAGGAAACTATGTCTCAGACACTGCTCCAACCACTTGATGATTGTTAACTGATTTAATCCTTTGAAATTGTCCTAATTTTGTGATGGTTCTAAATACTTAAATGAACTTGGGATTCATAGTCTGATGACATTCAGATATTCATTTTTTAAAAACTCTTTATATAAATGGAGAAGAGCACATCTTTATCTTTTCCTCACCAAAAATGTCATCTGCTCCATTTTCTATGGCATAATCTTTAAAAGGTGGTTTTTCATGGTTTGCTCAATTCTATCTTGGCAGCTAGACGTGAAACCATTTTCTTTTTTCCACAATTGCAGAAGAGTTCGATCTGGTAGTGGTATATCTGTCATAACCTCAACTTCGGTGGATCAGAGGTTGCCAGAGGAACCAGTTTTGGAAGATGAACAGCAACAACTAGAAAAGAAACTACCTGGTAAGACAGTCTTCATATTGGAATTTTACAGCCTGTTAGAGATTTTCTGTCTCTAGGGCAAAGATGGAGGTAAAATGTATTTAGCTAATGACATTATTGCTATGTTTCTTTACCTGACCTTAGTCAGAAAGGAGACACTTTGCATATGCTTTTTGGATTTTAATATATGTATAGAATGTACTGATGCACCTTTGTTCTAGCTCTGAAATTGAAATCTATTTAACACTTACCAGAAATTTTATAAATGTTATCTATTAAGCACTGAAAATTGATAAGTCTTTAAGGTAATGGCTTAATACCACCAGTATAGAAATAGAATATAAAGTTGCCGTCTGTTGTTTTCTCATGTTGTTATAGAATCGAAAGCTCCTTGATAGCAAGAAGCTATTTTAAATTTAATAGGAACCTAATTTAAATTACCCTCATTTACAATGAGAAATTCATCATACTATTAAAATATTCTCTGGTGGTTATGAATTATTAATATGAGATAGTAATTGATACTAAGACACCCTGATGAAATTTATTATGGAGTCAACAGAAAATGGTAAATACCCTGTCAGTGTCATTTTGCTGCATTTCAGGTGCTCAGGGAATAATCGACCTGCTGAGGACACTACTAGCTCTCCTGCCCTCCTCTTAACTAAATTACTTTTTGTTCACTGAAACTGCTTCCGGAAAATGTTCTTTGTGGAAGTGTGTTGAGTAGAGTGAAGAATCTAAACGTTAATAATACATGGTCCATGCCCTCTAGAAGGTTAGGATACAACTGAGGATTTAAGACATCCATATAAAAACCATCAAAGCAATGCATAACTGTGATAAATTCATGAAGGCAGAATTATAGATACACAGCAGAGCTTACTTGTGGTTGGTTAGCACAGACTGGCAAATACACTGGCAGTTAAATCTCTATGGAAGAGGTCACAGTGGAGTTGAGATTTGAAGATCAACAGGGTCATTACAGGGCTGGGAAAGAGGAACATTTCAGGTTAATAATCATGGGAATAAAGTCTTCAAGCAAATAAGGACAGGAATCCTTAGAATTTGGAATTTTCTTTTTCTGTTGGTGGAAGATATTTAATTATTTTTTGGCTGCACTGGGTCTTCATTGCCATGCAAGGGCCTTCTATAGTGGAGGTGAGCTGGGTCAACTCTGAATTATGGTGTGCGGGCTTCTCATTGCAGTGACTTCTCTCTATTGCTGAGCAAAGGCTCTGGACAAGCTGGTTTCAGTAACTGGAGCTCTCAGGCTTAGTTGTCCCACGGTGTGTGGAGTCTTCCTGGACCAGGGATCGAACCCATGTCCCCTGCATTGGCAGGTGGATTCCTGTCTACTGTGCCACCAGGGAAGTCCAACATTTCAAGTTTTGAACAAGATGTGACATTATTAGAGGTTTTGGTTAATGCGTTCTTTCTTTCAACAGCTGTTTATTATGTGCCTCTGTGTATCAGAAATGGGGCCAGATTTTGGAATTAAAAAGGTATATAGGGACTTTCAGTTTTTGTTGTTTTTTTTAATTGAGGTAAAATTTGCTTAACATAATACTGATCATTCGAAGTCAGCTAGTCTGGGTGCCTTAAACAGCAGCAATTTACTTCTTACAGTTCTAGAGGATAGAAAAGTGCATGATCAGGATGTCATCCAATTCTGTTCCTGGTGAGTGCGCTTTTCCCGACTTGCAGATGGCTGCACTCTCACCAGATCCTCACTTGGCCTTTTCTGGGTGTGTACTTTTGCCTGGAAAATCCCATGGATGGAGGAGCCTGGTGGGCTGCAGTCCATGGGGTCGCTAGAGTCGGACACGACTGAGCGACTTTACTTTCACTTTTCACTTTCATGCATTGGAGAAGGAAATGGCAACCCACTCCAGTGTTCTTGCCTGGAGAATCCCAGGGACGGGGAACCCTGGTGGGCTGCCGTCTATGGGGTCACACAGAGTCGGACACGACTGAAGCGACTTAGCAGCAGCAGCAGCAGCACATGAAAAGAGAAAGATGACTCTCTCTTTTCTTATAAGGCCACTAATTCATAACGAAGGTTCCATAGTCATGACTTTATCTTAACCCGAATTATAAAGGTCCCCTCTCCAAATACCAGCCCACTGCTTCCACGTCTGAATTGATAGGGTGGAAAACACTCAGTCCAAAACAATGGCCATAGCTAGTTACTCAACATTCTCCCTTTTCCCCAGTCCCTAGTAATCATCAGCCTGCTATCTGTGTCTTTGGATTTACCCCCTCTGAATATTTCATAGAAATAGTATTATGCAGTTGGTGTTCTTTTGTCTGGCTTCTTTCACTTAGCGTAGTATTTTTGAGATTTTATCCACAATGTTGTTCAGTTGCTCAGTTGTGTCCTACTCTTTGCAACCCCATGGACTGCAGCATGCCAGGCTTCCCTGTCTTTCACCATCTCCCAGAGTTTGCTCAAACTCATGTCCATTGAGTCGGTGATATCATCCAACCATCTCATCCTTTGCTGTCCCTTTCTCCTCCCGCTTTCAATCTTTCCCAGCATCAGGGTCTTTTCCAATGAGTCAGCTCTTTGCATCAGGTTTCCAAAGTATTGGAAACTTCAGCTTATGGAGCTTCAGCTTCAGCATCAGTCCTTCCAATGAATATTCAGGACTGATTTACTTTAGGATTGACTGGTTTGATATCCTTGCAGTCCAAGGGACTCTCGAAAGTCTTCTCCAACACCACAGTTCAAAAGCATCAGTTTTTCGATTTTCAGCCTTTTTTGTGGTCCAAGACCTCCTGGAGAAGGGAATGGCTACCCACTCCAGTATCCTGGCCTCCAGAATTTCATGGACTGTATAGTCCATGGGGTTGCAAAGAGCCAGACATGACTGAGTGGTTTCCACTTTCACTTTTCTCACATCCATACATGACTACTGGAAAAAGATAGCTTTGACTATTCGGACCTTTGTTGGTGAAGTGATGTCTCTGCTTTTTGATACGCTGTCTAGGTTTGCATGTATCATTTACTTCATTCCTTTCTCTGGCTGAGAGGACTTGAAGTTTTAAAGTGGGGGAGTGAAATGGGTGTTGCCTCTTCTGAAACCACAAAGGAGCAAAAAGAACAAGAAAACAAAACGTGCTTACCATCTCTGATCTCTCATCTAACTGCCTTGTTTAAGGAAAGTGTCTTCAGTGGAGGCCAGGCAGGAACGTGGGAAGAAGCCAAAAGGATGCTCACAGCTACATATCTCAAGACAAAGTGTGAAGTGACAGTTCTTGAAATAGATTGGGAACAATGGGAATGGCGTGCTGCACAGGCTGGGAGCGAGAGCTTCCAGTGTCTGGGGTTGGCTCCCAGGAGAAGCATGTGAGGCAAACACAAAGCTGAGTTGACACTGCTGAAAACACAGAAGGGACATAGAGCATGGAATTTTTTTTTTTTTTTAAGTAAAATAAAATGGGTGCAAACAGTGTTAGCAAGGATCAGAGAAAAAAAATTGTTGACCTGAGGATCGTCTAAAATTCATTACCTTGGTGTTCTTCAAAGAAGGAAACTGAATAATAGGTTGGAAAAACTAGTTTACTGAGTGTCCTCTGCATAGTGATTAGGGCACAACCTGCTCTTCAGTGTGAAACCCAGGAGGAGACATATCATCTTACCTCTATTTCCAGAAACCATTCTGTTTGTTAAAATTGAAAACAGAATGGCACAGTTTTATGCAAAGGAAAAAGAGATAGAAAGGGAAGGACTTTCCTGGTGGTCTAGCGGGTAAGACTCTGGGCTCCCAATGCAGGGAGCTAGGGTTCAATTGCTGGTTGGGGAATTAAGATACCTCACGACTGCTGGCCAAAGAAAAAGAGGTAGAAAAGGAGAAGTTTGTGGTATAGAGGAGAGAGAGGGTCAGTTGCTGAACCAAGGTCGTAGAAAAAGGAAAGGATAAAGTAACAGGGAAGGTATGGAGAATGAGTGATGGAGAAGTTCTGTTGAAAGATTATTCCAGAAACTGAGTTTTGGGCGTTCTGAATGCTGTGATGCGGTTCATCTGCAGGGGAGGGTATGTAAACGAGACGCTGAGTGAAAGGGCCTGTACCTGGTGCTTATTCGTGAGGGCAGAGGCGGGCGGGAAGCTTAGGGAGTTCGTATCTGCAGGTCCGTTACTCATTGACGATGTGCTGTGGAGTTTTTCCTTTGAAAGTGTCTGTTGAACATCATATGGCTTTTCATAATCGTCCTGTCTCTTGTCTGAAAGTAACCTTTGAAGATAAGAAGCGGGAGAACTTTGAACGGGGCAACCTGGAGCTGGAGAAGCGGAGACAAGCGCTCTTGGAGCAGCAGCGTAAAGAGCAGGAGCGCCTGGCCCAGCTGGAGCGGGCAGAGCAGGAGAGGAAGGAGCGGGAGCGCCAGGAGCAGGAGCGCAAAAGACAACTGGAGCTGGAAAAGCAGCTAGAGAAGCAGCGGGAGCTGGAGCGGCAGAGGGAGGAGGAGCGAAGGAAGGAAATCGAGAGGCGGGAGGTGAGCAGCTGGAAACAGTCATGTCATTAACACGGGCGCTCTTCTAGAATCGTTTAAGTGTCAGTAGTGTATCAGGCCTTCCCTGATGGCTCAGCAGGTAAAGAATCCACCTGCAGTGCAGGAGATGGCAGGAGACACAGGTCCGATCCCTGGTCTGGGGAACTGAGATTCGCACATGCCATGTGCTTAGTCGCTCAGTCGTGTCCAACTCTCTGCGACCCCGTGCACTGTAGCCCCGCCAGGCTCCTCTGTCTATGGGATTCTCCAGGCAAGAATACTGGAGTGGGTTGCCATGCCCTCCTCCAGGGGATCTTCCTAAGCCAAAGATCCGAACCTAGGTCTCCCACATTGCAGGCAGATTCTTTATACCATCTAAGTTTGAAGAAACAAAATTTTAAGAAGGCATAAAAATATGGCCGTCCCTGCTGGCTCAGTGGTAAAGAATCTGCCTGCCAGTGGTAAAGAATCTGCCTGCCAGTGCAGGAGATGCGGGTTTGATCCCTGGAATGGGAAAATCCCCTGGAGAAGGAAATGGCACTCAGTCCAGTATTCTTGTCTGGAAAATCCCATGGACTGAGGAGCCTGGCAGGCTGTACTCCTTGGTGTCACAAAGAGTCAGAGACAAGTGAGTGACTGAGCACATACAACAATAATACATTAACCCAGTCTTGTTTTTTTCTTTTTACAATTCAGTAGTTTTAGTTATTCACAAAGTAGTGTGACCATCACCACTGATTTATCACCCTGAAAAGAAATTCGTTAACCATTAAGGAGTTACTACTCCCCTTTCCCATTGCGCCTTGCCCTGAACAACCACAGATTTGCTTTCTGTCTCTACACCTTTGCCTATTCTGGACATTTTGGATAAACGGAATGATAGAATATGTGGCTTTTTGTGTCTGGCTTTCACTTTCAAGGTTCATCCAGTGTGTAGATTGAATAAATACCTATTCCTTTTTATAACTGAGTAATATTCCATTACCTGGATAGACAACATTTTATTTATCTACTCATCAATTTGATGGACATTTGTTTTTGTTTTTTTTTTTTCTAACTTTTGGGTATTTTGAATAACATTGCTGTGAACATTCATATACAAATTTTTGATAACTGAGTCTTATGACAAACTATTGCTATCAATTATGTATTTTTTAGCCTTTTTTCTGCATTCATATACACATATAGAAATAGAAAGGTTCATATGGTAGAGAGGCTGAGCGTTTACTGAAATTGTTTTTTAAACCACTGTAATGGTACCACACTAAATAATTAAAGTGTTTGTCACCTTTTTCTTTTTCCACTTTAGAAAACAAGTCTAGTAATCTTTACTGTATTTTATGGAAGGCTTCCTAAATTTGGTGCCATACCTGGATGTGGGCCAAGCCAATCTCTTGTCTGTCTTTCCAGTTTTAGTATGTTGTGACAGAAGCAATGCCGTGATCCTCTTGTGTGGATGAAATGTATTTTAAAGATGAGGGATTTTTTTCTTTATAAAAAAATAATATGGTTTCATCTCCTGATGAATGCTTTTGAAAACTTCTAGCTTCTAAGGTGCCTTTTCATTTAGGCACATACACACAGATAATAGCAAGATTTTCCTTTCCAGAATGACAACCAAAAGATAGGCCACCTTTCCTTCTTTAATTTTTTTTTTAAAGCATTTCAGAGTGTTTGTTCAGAACTACATAATGGCATTTACGATGTGCCAGGCATTGGTTAAGTTCCTGGAGATGTTGTGGTGACTAGGTACCCACCTGTCCTCCAGGCCCTTACAGTGTAGCTGGAGCACAAATATGTAAGAAGCAGTTATGATACAATGAAGAGTGCCAGGTGCCCTGACACTTCCTCTGCCCAGCAGCCATCAGAGTCAGGGTTGAAGAGAGCTGACGTTGCTGGAAAAATTACAGAGCCTTCTGTGCTAACAAGGAAACAAATGATTAGGGACATAGGAGTCATGGACTTTTAAAGCTTGAGATAAATAATTTCTCCTATGACAGAAGAAATAATAATTACTCGTTTGATGGAAGAAAGTTTTTTTTTGTTTTGTGTTTTAGTTCTGGGGGTTTTCCTAGGTTAACTTGCCTTTTTTGAAAAGATAATTTTGTTGTATTTATTTGGCTGCTTTAGGCTGAGCGACTTCCCTTTCACTTTTCACTTTCATGCATTGGAGAAGGAAATGGCAACCCACTCCAATGTTCTTGCCTGGAGAATCCCAGGGACGGGGGAGCCTGGTGGGCTGCCGTCTGTGGGGTCGCACAGAGTCGGACACGACTGAAGCGACTCAGCAGCAGTAGCAGCAGCAGGTCTTAGTTGCAGCATGTGGTATCTTTAGTTGAAGCATGTGGTGTCTAGTTCCTTGACCAGGGATTGGACCCGGGCATGCTGCATTGGGATCTTGGAGCCCTAGCCACCAAGGAACTCCCATAATTTTCCTTGTTTTCTTTTATGAGTCAGTAAATAAGGAAGAGCAGGTTTACTTACTACACCAAGCATCCTTAAAGACCTAAGGAATCGAATGTCAGTGATCCAATAGTCCTTTCTGTTCTCAACCCATGTGACTGTGATTGCCTTTCTGAATATTCTCTTTTTTCCCATAGAAGTAATAACATATTTGTATGAAATGTTGTGCTGTTTTATAATGAAAATCACTTGTCATGTTTAATACCATTTCATCCCTAAAAGAAAAGACTTACGAGATGTAATGTTTATTAAGATACATTGGAGAGTGTAAGAACTGAACAGTTAATAAATCGTCTGTTTGTGTATGTCACAGGCTGCGAAACGGGAGCTTGAAAGGCAAAGACAGCTTGAATGGGAACGGAATCGAAGACAAGAACTATTAAATCAAAGAAACAAAGAACAAGAAGACATAGTTGTACTGAAAGCAAAGAAAAAGACTTTGGAATTTGAATTAGAAGCTCTAGTGAGTAGTTTGATTGTGCTTTGGGAACCCACTTGCATTGAATTGTTAAATGCTAATGATTCTTATTATTTTTCACTTGTTAAAGAATGATAAAAAACATCAATTAGAAGGAAAACTTCAGGATATCAGATGTCGACTGACAACCCAAAGGCAAGAAATTGAGAGCACAAACAAATCTAGAGAGTTGAGAATTGCAGAAATCACCCACCTACAACAGCAATTACAGGTGAGAAAATATGTCCCTTAAAAGCCTTTTGGCTTCCTTTCTTTGATTCACTTCATTCACTTATTCACGCAGCAAGCATCTAGCAGGCCAAGATGAAGCAGACAGGGTACTTGCCTGAAAGTACTTGTTGCTCAGTTGCTAAGTCGTGTCCGACTCTGTGACCCCATGGACTGCAGCACCCAGGCTTCGCTGTCCTTCACCATCTCCCAGAATTTGCTCAGACTCATGTCCATTGAGTTGGTGATGCCGTCCAATCAGCTCATCCTCTGAAAGTAGGCTGTGTGGTAATTCAGCACACTTGCTGGGACTGCTGCATGCCAACTCAGTGCAAGCACCGGTAAGCACTGAGGATCCAGCAGTGGATAGCAGAGACAAACCCTGCCCTCATGGAGCTTACCTTCTGTCTGCAGGGTAGACAAGGACTCAGGAAATAAGACTAGCATGTTCTCTATTAGAAGACGGAAAGTTGCTCTGGAGAGTGAGTAGGGAAGAGAGTCTCCAATAGAGAGAGGCCTGTGATTTTAAGTAATGTGGTCAGGTCAGGCATCTCTGTGAGTATGATGTTGCGGCAAAGACTTGAAAGAGGTGAATGGCTGAGCCAGATGGACATCTAGCAGAGCAAGTTCTAGGTAGGGCAACAGTTGTGCAGAAGAACTAAGGCTATAAGCTGGTCTCTGGGATGCCAGTTACAGCAAGGAGACAGCTATGGTTGGAGCAGCTGGGGGCTGGATCATGCAGGACCTGTAGTCTACTCCTGGGACTTTGGCTTTACCATGATAACCACAATAAAGAAGTGCAATTAAGTATATCAGGAGGAGTTCCAGAGATACGTGTATAGAGAATAGTTGGAGACACAATGGAGTACTCTAAGCAGTTCTGCTTTCATTTTATTACCTATTCAGCTTTCACCACCAAGTTGTTAAAATTTCATCTGGTTTGGTTTCAAGTGTTGAGTTAGAGGGGGTATCCAATTCATGTAGATACTGTTCTGCATACCATCCTAAAAGGTGATCAGTTTTGGACACCGTGACTTTAATTTCAACTTCTTTTTCTCAGCCTGACAGTTTTGAGATTTATCCATATTTTTGAGTGAATCAGTCCTTTGTTCCATTTCATCAGTTCAGTCAGTTCAGTCACTCAATTTTGTCCAACTCTTTTTGTGACCCCATCCCTATCCATCACCAATTCCTGGAGCTTGCTCAGACTCATGTCCATCAAGTCAGTGACGCCATCCAACTATCTCACGCTGTCGTCCCCATCTCCTCCTTTACCAGTGAGTCAATTCTTCACATCAGGTGGCCAAAGTATTGAACTTCAGCTTCAACATCAGTCCTTCCAATGACTATTCACGACTGATTTCCTTTAGGATTGACTGGTTTGATCTTGCAGTCCAAGGGACCCTCAAAAGTCTTCTCCAACACCACAGTTCAAAAGCATCAATTCTTTGGCATTCAGCTTTCTTTATAGTCCATCTCTCACATTCATACATGACTACTGGAAAAAGCAGAGCTTTGACTAGGTGGAAAATTTGGCATTACTTTGTTGGCAAAGTAATGTCTCTCTCCTTTTTAATATGCTGTCTAGGTTGGTCATAGCTTTTCTTCCTTTACATCACTGAGTAGTATTTCCTTATTTATCCCATCACCTGCTGAGGGACATTTAGGTTTTTTCCAGTTTTGGACTTTATGACTAAAGCTGCAATGAGTATTTACTTATATTTCTTTATGTGGAAATATATTTTATTTCTCTTGGTTAAATTTTAGGAGGGGAATTACTGTCATATAAGTATGTGCTTAGCCATGTCAGAGTCTATCAAACTGTTTCTACAGTGGTTCTGTCATTTCACATTCTCACCAGCGGTGCACCAGCCCTTCAGCTGCTCCTCACTCTCGCCAACACTCCCTTTTGTCATTGTTTTTAGCGTCTCTGGTGGGTGGGCAACAATGTCTCATGTAACTTTAATCTGCATCTCCCTGAAGGCTGAATGCTGTTGGCTGTTGGTTCTTATGTGTATTAGTGTGCATCTTCTGTATGTGTTTTGTGAACAAATCTTTAACTCATCCTTTATTGGGTTGCTTATCTTATTATCAGAGTTCTTTATATAGTCTTATAAGAAGTCCTTTGTCAGATAGGTGTTTTGCAAATATTTTCACCTAGTCTCTGGCTTGCCTTTTCATTTTTGTAATGGTGTTTCTTAAAGGGCAGGTGTTTTAACTTTTAAAGTTCAATTTATTTTTTCTTTTATGGTTTTTTATGTTCTATCCAAGAAAGCTTTGACTATCCCAAGATTGAAGATGTTTTCCCTTACGTTTTCTTCCAGAAGTTTTATACTTTTATCTAACATACTTAGTTCTGTGATCCAGTTTTGATTGATTTTTATGTTAAGTGCAAGGTAAGGTAATGAGAGTCACTTTTTTCCATACCAACACTCGCTTTGTTCTATCAATGTTTATTAAAAACCTTAGTAGTTTGTTGATAATCAGCTGACCACATTTGTAAAAATCTTTCCTAGACTCTCTTTTGTTCCGCTGATCTACATCTATCCTTTTACCACTATTTCCCTCTGTTGACCTGCAACTGTGGAGATTTTAAAGTGTTTTTTCCTCCTTTATTTTATTAATATGGTGCTTTACATTGATTAAAATTTGAATGTTAAACCAACTTTCCATTCTTGGGGTAAACTGCCCTTCAGTTCAGTCAGTTCAGTTGCTCAGTCGTGTCTGACTCTTTGCGACCCCATGGACTGCAGCACACCAGGTCTCCCTGTCCATCACCAACTCCCAGAGTTTACTCAAATTCATGTCCATTGAGTTGGTGATGCCATCCAACCATCTCATCCTCTGTTGTCCCCTTCTTCTCCCGCCTTCAATCTTTCCCAGCATCAGGGTCTTTTCCAATGAGTCAGTTCTTTGCTTCAGGTGGCCAAAGTATTGGAGTTTCAGCTTCAACATCAGTCCTTCCAATGAACACTCAGGACTAATTTCCTTTAGGATTAACTGGTTATGTCTCCTTGCAGTTCAAGGTCCTCTCAAGAGTCTTCTCCAACACCACAGTTCAAAAGCATCAATTCTTCTGCACTCAGCTTTCTTTATAGTCCAACTCTCACATCCATACGTGACTACTGGAAAAACCATAGCCTTGACTAGACAGACCTTTGTTGACAAAGTAATGGCTCTGTTTTTTCAATATGCTGTCTAGGTTGGTCATAACTTTTCTTCCAAGGAGTAAGTGTCTTTTAAATTCATGGCTCAAGTCACCATCCACAGTGATTTTGGAGCCCCAAAAAATAAAGTTTCCCCCTCAGTCAGTCTCTCCCATTAGGAAACTTCCATAAGCCTCTTATCCTTCTCCATCAGAGGGCACACAGACTGAAAACCACAATCACAGAAAACTAATCAATCTAATCACATGGACCACAGCCTGTCTAACTCAATGAAACTGCCCTTAGTCATGGTATATTATTGTTTTAAAAATTATTGTTTAGATCAACTTATTATTATGAGTTTTTTTATTTAAATTCATAGGGGATATTAGTTTCATTTCTCATAATGTCCTCATCTACCTTTGGTATCAGGGTAATAAGGAAGTAAATAAGGTATATTCTTTTTTATTTTCTAAGAATTATATGAAATGGTAGTCCTCCCTTGATATCCATGGTGCCCTGGTTCCAAGCTAACTGAGGATACCAAAATCCATGGATGCTCAAGTTCTTTATGTAAAACGGATAGTATGATAGTCCCTTTGTGTCTGCATATTTGAATGGAAATTTGATCCTAGACTTGCTGAATCCAGATGGACTGGATGTTAGACTGTCTGTGGTGGTAGCTACTGTTTATTGAAGGCCTGGCATGTGAAGACCTTAATGTGAATATTAAATAGAATTCCACAATACCCTAGTAAGGGCAGTATCATTACTCTCATAAGTGGGAAAGTGAAGATTCTAGAAGGGAATATTCTGTTTCAGAATCAGTTTCTAGCTGGGCAACAAGAATCCAAATTTAACCCAGTTTATGTTACTTCAAAACTTTCCTTCTTAACTTGACACCACCCTGCCTCCCTAGCTAACCCTTTCAGCTTCTCTCTTAAAATCCTGTATGAAAGTATGAAAGTGTTAGTTTTTCAGTTGCATCCAACTCTTTGCGACCCTATGGACTGTAGCCTATCGTGCTCCTCTGTCCATGGGATTCTCTGGGCAAGAATAATGGAGTGGGTAGCCATTCCCTTCTCCAGGGGATCTTCCTGACCCAGGGATTGGACCCGAGTCTCCTGCATTGCAGGCAGATTCTTTACCATCTGACCCACCAGGAAAGATTAAAACCCTATATATTTCTTAAAAACTTTGTCTCGCCACCTTTCATAGTTATCAGACTCCAGTCTCAGTGCAGTTGGTCCACCTGTGCAGATTCAACCAACCCTAGGATTCAGAGTGCCAATCATACTTAGCTATTCTATGTAAGGAACTTGAACGTCCTTGGGTTTTTTTATTGTGGAGATCCTGAAACCAGTACTTCATGGATACTGAGGGATTACTGTTTCTTGCTTAAATTTTTGGTGGCATTCACTAGTGAAGCCTTATGACCTGGACATTTCATTGTGGTAGGATTTATAATTGCAAAATTTGTTTAGTAGATACAGGGCTATTCCAGTTTTCTATTTGTGCTGTATTCTCTTTTGATAATTTGTATCTTTCAGTGAATGTGTCTGTTTCATCTAAGTTAACAAATTTATTTGTATAAAATTGTTTACTATATTCTCTTATTCTTTGCAAGTCTGTAGCATCTGTAGTGATGTTACATCCTGATGTTGAAAATTTGTGTCATTTACCTCCCATTCCTACTCCTCCTCTCCTCTTTGTTCTCTCCCTTCTCTTCCACCTCCCTCTTTTCTCCAACAGTCTAGCTGGGAACTAATTGGCTTTATTGATGTTTTTTAAATAAATAGTTTTATTTTATTGTTTTTTTCTCTATGGTATCTCTGTTTTCTATTTCATTTACTTTGGCTCCTTATTATTTCCTTCCGTTTACTTCTTTTGGGTTTAATTTGCTTCTATCTAGCCTATTAAGAAGAGCTTAGATTATTGAATTTGGACCTTTCTTGATTTCTGATAATATATAAACATGTTAAGCTGTAAATTACCTTCCAAGCATCATCATAGCCATATTACACAAATTTTAACATGTTGTATTTTTATATTCATTCCATTCAGAACCTGTTTTTGATTTCCTTTGTCATTTCTTTGAAGGGTTATTTAGAATTATGCAGTTTAGTTTCCAAATACTTGGATTTCTTTTTTCTGAGCTGTCTGATTGATTTCTGGTTTATTTATGGTATGATCTGTGAGCACAGTCTGTGTGATTTTAATCCTTTTAAGTTTATTGAGACTTATGTTATGGCTCAGCATGTGATCTGTCTTGGTGAATGTTCCATGTACTCTGTTGAAGCTGAGTAGGGTGTCCCCCAAATGTAAGTCGATCAAGTTGGTTCTTAGTGTTGTTCATATCTTCAGTGTCCTTCCTCATTATCACAGAAATCCTAATTAATTTGAGATTTGAAATATTAGGATATGACATATAATGTAAATAGTATCAGAAGTTCACTGCTAGAAATTATTTGAAAATATTTTAAAATGCATGCACAAATACGATCTTTTCTATGTTAACTCTCTGTGTCTTTCACTAACTATTAATGAGAAGTTTCATAAAATATGCCCTTAGAAAATTTAGGACCGAAAACCATAGGTTTATTTATTATCTCTGAATGCTGTGTATCCATACATATGTTTATGATTGATGCTTAGTGTGTTTAGTTATTGAAAATAAAATACAAATCAAGGTTCCTGAAAAAGCAGTGAAGTTAAAAATAATGCATGGTTTGAAGAAAGTCAGGTACATAGTAGGCAATGATATATTGGTTTTCTTTCTTTATAAGTATTAGCAGATTCTTGCTATGCAAATGATTCAAGTACCACTTCATACTGATTTGACCTATTTTTAGAAAGTTAGATTGTACATTTAGAAGTAATGTTGGGACTTTCCCGGTGGTCCACTGGTTAAGATTTCGTGTCTCAGTGATTTCGAGCCGGGCTTCATCTTGATACTTCCTTGTTTGCCCTGGTTCAGGAAAGAAAATTGGGGATTGGTCAGAGACGTGGCCTTGGTTTAGTGGGGCGAATAAGAGGAGGAGCCCAGTTGGCTATGCTTTTTTGGGAAAATGTTCTGATTTGTGTATTCTGTTCTGTCTAAATTTGATGGGATTGGGGAGAGTACTTTTGTTTGTGTGAATTATTCATGTGAGAAGATGCTTCCAAATGTTCTCCACTGAGCTGTATCGCCCTACGGTTGGGATGTATAGTACACAAAGATTTCTTACATACAAGCCAGTCGGTATCTAAAGGTGGTTGTTCCAGAAAGGACTGGTTTTTAGCCTCAGGGGAAAATTTTTCATGAAGACATTTTTAGTTTTCAAATGAAAAGTTAATACATAGAGATTTATTTTTCTTAAGTCAGAGTAAAAATGAAAGTCAAATACATGCGTGCGTGCATGCTAAGTCACTTCAGTCATATCTGACTCTTCGCAACCTCATGGACTGTTGCCCTCCAGACTCCTCTGTCCATGGGATTCTCCAGGCAAGAATACTTGAGTAGCTGCCATACCCTCCTCCAGGGGATCTTCCCAACCTAGAGATCGAACCTGGGTTTGCATTGCAGGCAAATTCTTTACCACTGAGCCACTCGGGAAGCCCCAAAAGTCAAATATTCCTTAATAAAGGCTATAAAAGCTGTCTTTTTTCTTATATATGTAGAAACTACATTGAATAATTTAAGCTGAACTTAGGCAAATACAATTGATTCTCAAGTCACCCATGAAAATGCCTCACAGTCCTGTACAATATGGTTTAGCTTTTATCTATGTCGGTTAAAAAATAGTCGATTCAAGATTTCTGTGCAGCTGTTTAAAACTGTGGCTTTATCCTCAGTGGTGGAGCCACATATTGCAGCTAAGATTCTAATTATTAAAGTCCTGGTTTGAATTCTGTTTCCGACTTCAGGTGTGTGGTCACCCTCAGTTCAGCCCTATTAAGGATCAAAGTTCCTGACAGAACAGTTCCTGGTTAAACTACTGAGTCAGTTTACAAATATCAGGGTAACTGCATTTGTATTTGATCCTAGTGCAATTTGAGAGATCATTCCTTTCCCTTTTCTCTGCTGAGTTGTACTTGTGGTTCACTTTTAAAAGCTTGTAAATAGGCAGTAAGTCAATAAAAATGTAAGAAATATCAAGGGAGCTATAACTGTCTTATTTAAACTTTATTTCAGTGAAAAGCATTTGGCAAACAATTAATTTTTTGGCAAGAAAACAACAACAACCCTGACTAGTGATTAAATGCAGTTTCGCTGTAGTCGATTTGGGATGAGGTTAGGAGAATCTTTGAAAGAGCAGAAAATTGACCTCTGCCTGCCCGGACTTTGGATCTAAACATGGTAGTTTTCTCCACCATTCATTGCTGCATTCTCTTTCTCTCCTAGGAGTCCCAGCAAATGCTTGGAAGACTTATTCCAGAAAAACAGATACTCAATGACCAATTGAAACAAGTTCAGCAAAACAGTTTGCACAGTAGGTGTTTTCTTTTTAAAGTTGACATTTTCCTTCCTCACAGGCAAGAAATGAGAACCTGAAAAGCCGTTTTCCTCACTGCCAGTTTGTTTTTCTTATCTCACCATGTTTTTCTAAAACAGGGGATTCACTTCTCACACTCAAAAGAGCCTTAGAAGCGAAAGAACTGGCTCGGCAGCAGCTACGAGACCAACTGGATGAAGTGGAGAAAGAAACTAGGTCAAAATTACAGGAGATTGATATTTTCAACAATCAGCTGAAGGTACCTATTCTGTGTGTGCCCACATGTATGTCTTACTTTGTTATTTTTTCTACGTGGCCAAGATGGTTAGTTGATATTTGACCTCCAGGCAGGAAAATTTATTCTGCTGGTTTGTCAGCCTTCATAAAAAGCCGTCACATTTATAGATGAACATTAAACAATCTGAGTTGAATTTTTGTCCTTTAAAAAATAAAAATGAATCTGGCCTCTTTAAATAAAGGGCTGAGTAAGTGGCCCCGACTTGACATCTGTCTTTCACATGAATGCATTTTTGCACATCTTCATCCTTGTGTCTGTTGAGAATGCCATCAAGTTGAATTGCCAAAAGCTGGGCTCCAAAAGCTGCATCCTTCTTATGTTCTTTGAAGAAGATTGAAAAGGAACTGTTTTCTCTTTGAAAGCTAAGAATTTTTTTCACCAATTCTTACCTTCAGGATTGTCCTTGAATATAAATAGATCCTTGTTTTGTGACCTCACACTTTAATAAAATATTATGGATTAGTGGAGTAATTACCTTTGTCTCTGTGGTGGAAGTGGTGCATGGTTTTGTTAAATTTTCTCAGTGTAACAGGAAAATTCCAAAGCTCCCAGGGAAGGTACCAGTGGTGAAATCACAGCCTTTTTCTGATTTGGTGCTTTTGGTTTAACGTGACAGCTTTATAATTAAGAGTGATTATTATCCTGTAATAAAATATCTTGAAATACAAGCAGCTTATTTCCTATTAACAGCAATCACATACTTTAGATTTAAGTAGATATTAAAGTTTTTAATCAGTTATGTTCTTTTAAAAAGTTGGATTTTACACTTCCCCCCCCCCCCCCCCACCAAGTATTTCTCTGTTTCCAACCTAAAATCCTTTATACTTGCTTCTGGCCAGTTTAGCTTCTGATACTTAGGAAAGGTTTAAGTACTTTTCTTCATTATTCTGTTCTTCATTATTAGAAATACAAAAACAAATTTGAAAGCCTATTTGAGATTTTTAGTTGACTTTAGAATTTTGATTCTAGGCCAGCTTGTCTAGACATTTGAGTTTGAGGTATTTGTACTGTTTTTCAGAGTAATAAGTAATGAGGTTTTCACAATTATACAATTCCAGGAAGATGATCTTAGGGGAAATATTATTTGAGCCAATTTACCTTTGTGAGTTTTTTTAAAATATTGCTTTCATGCTTACACTGAATATATGTTTGTATATGTGTGTATGTGCACTGTATATATTTTCTGTATGTGTCCAGATATGATTATGTGTCATATAAGTATTGGAATTACAGCTGTCAGTTCTCCTTCTCTAGAATAAATAGAAACACTGACATTACCTCTCATTATTACTTGTCACTATTACCAGCAATCCTTTTTCATAGTCTCTTGGAATATAAACTTAAGTATTCAGGTGTCTTCTGACCCAGGCAGTACTCCAGATTTATGCCTTACTCTTAAGTTTCCTTTCTCTAAAAGTTTGGCCCAAAGCAAGGTTCACATGTCAGAAGATGGCCTCCGGTCGGTGGATTTGATAATGCCTAGATAACTTACAGATTATTTTTGCTGTTGTACTGTTGTCATTGCTAAAGAGAACACCCTGCAGATGTGATGTGAGTCAGTCTCACTGTTTAGTTGACTAATGCTGACTTTAGTAGTAAGAGAGTTTTTATAGACCTTTATTCTACTGGCCCTTTTTCCAAATATGTGTGTTTATCACTCAGTTGTGACTGAGTCTTTGTGACCCCATGGACTGTAGCCCACCAGCCTCCTCTATCCATGGACTTCTCCAGGCAAGAATACTGCTATGAGTCACCATTTCCTTCTCCAAGGGATCTTTCCAACCCAGGGATCGAACCTGGGTCTCCCACACTGCAGGCACATTCTTTACCATTTGAGCCACCAGGGAAACCCGAATATGCTTGTTTTTAAATATTTCTTTCTGTTGTAACTTTTAGTTTTCCATTATTACTTTAAATTTAAGTCAGTGTGGAGAGTAAAAAAAAATCACAAGTCAGTATGTAGCTACATTGTTTTATTATTTAAAACAAAAGTTTGGAGGACTTAGTGACCATATTATGTTTCTGACAGTTGTTATTTCTAGTATTCCTCTCCAGCCTGGTGAGATCAAAACAGAAACAGGTACACTGAAGATCAAAAGATTTATAATTTGAAGGGAACAATTCTTGAGGCTGTGCCCTTTGCCTGGCAAAGAAATAAAGCCACTCTTTCCTTCTTTTGCAAAAAAAGAAAAAAGATGTAAAATTTGATTGAGACAGCTCAGAGGCAGATTTAAGATTTTAGCCTCTTGAGTATCTCCTGTCTGTTTTCTTTGTTATAATCACATTGGCGAATGTGAAGCTTTTTTCTTTTTCTTTTTACTTTATTGCTTATTCACTTTGTTGTTGGTGTTTAGTCACTAAGTCGTGTCTGACTCTTTTGTGATCCCATGCACTGTCATCCTCTGTGCTGCTTTGTCCATGGGATTTCCTACGGAAGAATACTGGAGTGGGTTGCTGTTTTCTTCTCCAGGGGAATTTCCCGACTCAGGGATCGGATCTGTGTCTCTTGCACTGACAGGCGAATTTGTTACCACTAGCAATTATAATTTCTCCTAAGATGAGACGAATGAGGCGAGCCAGCACTCTGACCCTTTGGGATTTCTTCCGTGTGTCCTCCGCAGCATCCTCGCTAACGTTGGCAAAAATTACTTCTACCTTGCCAAAACACTTCAACTGTCCAGTAATTCCACACATCAGGTTTGATGCTATGAATTTGGTCCATACTAAACCTTCCTCTCCCTAGAGGAAACCAGCCTAGAGAGTATAAAAAAGAAATTAGGACTTCAGATCAGATCAGATCAGTCGCTCAGTCATGTCCGACTCTGCGACCCCATGATCACGGCACGCCAGGCCTCCCTGTCCATCATCAACTCCCAGAGTTCACTCAGACTCACATCCATCGAGTCAGTGATGCTATCCAGCCATCTCATCCTCCGTCATCCCCTTCTCCTCCTGCCCCCAATCCCTCCCAGCATCAGAGTCTTTTCCAATGAGTCAACTCTTCGCATGAGGTGGCCAAAGTACTGGAGTTCCAGCTTTAGCATCATTCCTTCCAAAGATATCCCAGGGCTGATCTCCTTCAGAATGGACTGGTTGGATCTCCTTGCAGTCCAAGGGACTCTCAAGAGTCTTCTCCAACACCACAGTTCAAAAGCATCAATTCTTCGGTGCTCAGCTTTCTTCACAGTCCAACTCTCACATCCATACATGACCACAGGAAAAACCGTAGCCTTGACTAGACGAACCTTTGTTGGCAAAGTAATGTCTCTGCTTTTGAATATGCCATCTAGGTTGGTCATAACTTTCCTTCCAAGGAGTAAGTGTCTTTTGATTTCATGGCTGCAGTCACCATCTGCAGTGATTTTGGAGCCCAGAAAAATAAAGTCTGACACTGTTTCCACTGTTTCCCCATCTATTTCCCATGAAGTGGTGGGACCGGATGCCATGATCTTCGTTTTCTGAATGTTGAGCTTTAAGCCAACTTTTTCACTCTCCACTCTCACTTTCATCAAGAAGCTTTTGAGTTCCTCTTCACTTTCTGCCATAAGGGTGGTGTCATCTGCATATGTGAGGTTATTGATATTTCTCCCGGCAATCTTGATTCCATCTTGTGTTTCTTCCAGTCCAGCGTTTCTCATGATGTACTCTGCATATAAGGTAAATAAACAGGGTGACAATATACAGCCTTGACGTACTCCTTTTCCTATTTGGAACCAGTCTGTTGTTCCATGTCCAGTTCTAACTGTTGCTTCCTGACCTGCATACAAATTTCTCAAGAGGCAGATCAGGTGGTCTGGTATTCCCATCTCTTTCAGAATTTTCCACAGTTTATTGTGATGCACACCGTCAAAGGCTTTGGCATAGTCAATAAAGCAGAAATAGATGTTTTTCTGGCATCTCTTGCTTTTTTGATGATCCAGCGGATGTTGGCAATTTGATCTCTGGTTCCTCTGCCTTTTCTAAAACCAGCTTGAACATCAGGAAGTTCATGGTTCACATATTGCTGAAGCCTGGCTTGGAGAATTTTGAGCATTACTTTACTAGTGTGTGAGATGAGTGCAATTGTGTGGTGGTTTGAGCACTCTTTGGCATTGCCTTTCTTTGGGATTGGAATGAAAACTGACCTTTTCCAGTCCCATGGCCACTGCTGAGTTTTCCAAATTTGCTGGCATATTGAGTGCAGCACTTTCACAGCATCATCTTTCAGGATTTGGAATAGCTCAGCTGGAATTCCATCACCTCCACTAGCTTTGTTCATAGTGATGTTTTCGAAGGCCCACTTGACTTCACATTCCAGGATGTCTGGCTCTAGGTCAGTGATCACACCATCGTGATTATCTGGGTCGTGAAGATCTTTTGTGTACAGTTCTTCTGTGTATTCTTGCCATCTCTTCTTAATATCTTCTGCTTCTGTTAAGTCCATACCATTTCTGTCCTTTATCGAGCTCATCTTTGAATGAAATGTTCCTTTGGTATCTCTGATTTTCTTGAAGAGATCCCTAGTCTTTCCCATTCTGTTGTTTTCCTCTATTTCTTTGCATTGATCGCTGAGGAAGGCTTTCTTATCTCTCCTTGCTATTCTTTGAAACTCTGCATTCAGATGCGCTTCTCCATCTTTGGCTGCAAAGAATAGAATCAATCTGATTTCGGTGTTGACCATTTGGTGATGTCCATGTATAGAGTCTTCTCTTGTGTTGTTGGAAGAGGGTGTTTGTTATGACCAGTGCATTTTCTTGGCAAAACTCTATCAGTCTTTGCCCTGCTTCATTCCATATTCCAAGGCCAAATTTGCCTGTTACTCCAGGTGTTTCTTGACTTCCTACTTTTGCATTCCAGTCCCCTATAATGAAAAGGACATCTTTTTTTGGCGTTAGTTCTAAAAGGTCTTGTAGGTCTTCATAGACCTGTTCAACTTCAGCTTCTTCAGCGTTATTGGTTGGGGCATAGACTTGGATTACTGTGATATTGAATGGTTTGCCTTGGACACGAACAGAGATCGTTCTGTCGTTTTTGAGATTGCATCCAAGTACTGCATTTCAGACTCTTTTGTTGACCATGATGGCTACTCCATTTCTTCTAAGGGATTCCTGCCCGCAGTAGTAGATATAATGGTCATCTGAGTTAAATTCACCCATTCCAGTCCATTTCAGTTTGCTGATTCCTAGAATGTCGATGCTTACTCTCGCCATCTCTTGTTTGACCACTTCCAATTTGCCTTGATTCATGGATCTGACATTCCAGGTTCCTATGCAATATTGTTCTTTACAGCATCGGACCTTGCTTCTATCACCAGTCACATCCACAGCTAGGTATTATTTTTGCTTTGGCTCCATCCCTTCATTCTTTCTGGAGTTATTTCTCTACTGATCTCCAGTAGCATATTGGGCATCTACTGACCTGGGGAGTTTCTCTTTCAGTATCCTATCATTTTGCCTTTTCATACTGTTCATGGGGTTCTCAAGGCAAGAATACTGAAGTGGTTTGCCATTCCCTTCTCCAGTGGACCACATTCCGCCAAATCTCTCCACCATGACCCACCCATCCTGGGTTGCCCCACTTGCATGGCTTAGTTTCATTGAGTTAGACAAGGCTGTGGTCCTAGTGTGATTAGATTGACTAGTTTTCTGTGAGTATGGTTTCAGTGTGTTAGGAAACTAACTAGGACTAAAAAACTAATTAGGACTTAGTTTTGTTTTATATTCCTATAAATTGTTCATCTACAGAAAGAAAGTTTGGTTCACCTGTTATCAACTAGTATGGTGACACTGGAGAAATACTTGTAGAGCGTAGACTTTTAAAAGTAGTTCATCAAAGGGGACTTCCCTGGTCATCCAGTGGTTAAGACTGAGATTCCAGTGCAGGGAACTTGGGTTAGATCCGTGGTCTGGGAACAAGGATGCCACGTGGTGTGGGGCATGGCCAAAAAAAGAAATCATTGATCAGAACATTAAAACCTGTATTCAATTTCTAGCCCCATAAATGAGGGTTCCATTTAGCAAAATCCAACTCTCATAGTTTCTTTGGTACAAAACTACAAATTTGGTACAAATTCACTTCTTTTGACGCACACTCACGTTCATGTCCTGTTCCTTAGCAATAAGGGCATGAAGGGAACAATAACATAGAGGTAAGCAATCTACCTGCCAATGCAGAAGGTGCGGTTTCTATCCCTGGGTCGGGAAGAAATCCCCTGGAGAAGAAAATGGCAACCCACTCCAGTACTCTGCCTGGAAAACCCGTGGACAGAGAAGCCTGGGGGCCTACAGTCCATGGGGTCGCAGAGAGTGACTGAGCACAGCACATAGCACAGGGAACAATAGTACCCTGTTTTAGCTCAGATTCTCAAGCATAAGACTGTGTTCAGGAAGTGTAATTGTATTTAGTTTCTTGAATGAGAAAGGGTTTAGAGGGTAGATATGCTGTTTCCTTTTTCTTTCTATCTTTCTTTTTAATATGCCGTCTGGTTTAGTCCTGTCTGCCAGCTGTCTAGTTCAGATTCATTCTTTTGAGAATTGCTCCTTTTTTCTTCAGTTAAGCAAGAATTACATTTATGCCTACTCACTCAGTTTCTGATAACCAATGATGGAAGTACTCAAGTCATTAATTAAAGAGAAAATCAATTACTTTTACAGTTAAATTAATAGATATTTCAGATTGGTAGCAATCTACTAAAAATATAAACCATACTCACAGTTCTGGTCAAGAACTGGTCAGAGCTATGGATCATATGGCCTCTAGAGTCATGGACCTTTCCATTTCTATTTTACCTAATAGAAATTGAAGACTCATTTTTTTCCTCTTAGAAAAGACTACTTTTCCATGCGGGATTCCCAGGTGACGCTAGTGGTAAAGAATCTGCCTGCCAATGCAGGAGACACTAGTTGGATCCCTGGGTCAGGAAGATCCCCTGGAGAAGGAAATGGAAACCCACTCCAGTATGCTTGCCCAGAGAATCCCATGAACAGAGGAGCCTGGAGGGCTGCAGTCCGCAGGGCCAGAGTCAGGCACGACTGAGCAACTGAGCATACATTTTTGCATCCTTTTGTAGTAGACAGCTACCTTATAGATATGATATTTATGTTTTCCAGAAATGATCCCAAGTCCGAAATGTCTTTGTGATTTATCACCCAAAACAAAGAATGACTTTAAAAAGGAAAAAGAATGAATAAACTTGGCTTTTGTAGGTCTATCAAAAAGGGAGGAAACGATGGCACTCTGACATTAAAGCTTTTATGCTCGAATTCCAACTGATAGCCTTTTATTTTTACTACCTTTTGTATGAACAGTAAATTTCAGTGGACCAAATTTATCTATCAAATTTTCTGCTTTTAAAATGTATTCTATATGCAGCAACTTTTATCATGCTTAGGAATCAATAATTTCATATTCATGTTCTAGAAACCTCAATGTAAAAATTCAATTATCTTTGACTTTTCTCTTTTTATCTCATTTTGCAGGAAAATCAAGACAATTTTTTGGGGAATCTATTTGCCTTAAGGGCACATAGAATCATTCTGATCATTATTTTTCTTACCTACAGTGCTTAGCTGTAGGTGTAAAATTATGGTTCTAGCAAGTGTCAAATACCATTACAAATAGGAACTTTTTAGACAGCAGCACTTGACCTCACATTTCCTTTGGCAATGTTAGTAGTTACTGGCATAGTTTTCTTTGGCCCTTATAGGTTAACGTTCCATATTTTAATATCCTCACTATGATACAGAACAGCACGTAAAGTGCAGCTTAATAGTTGTCAGGACTCTCTTGTAAGCTAAAACAGAATCGACACAAAGCGTCTAGATGTTACGTTTTGTGCTGAAAAGTCGAGTCCTTGTTGGCCCCCACTAGGCACTGTGTGCTGGCCGAGTTCTAGCATGAATGGCGTTTTTTCCAGTCAGTGGCGATGGAGGAGGCAGTGTTTCAGTGCCTGGCGGTTCTCCTGGGCAGCGTCATCCACTTTTAGACTTCTTTCTAAAGCTTTCCCTGCACTGCTCAGACAATGCACATCTTTCTCAAACTAAGGATGGTGAACCATCTCCAGCTCTGGGCTTCAGTTTCCCCCATGCAGATGAGTGCTCAGTGTCTAAATCAGCATTTACTGTGAAGTGCTAATAAGCCTTCTTTGTAAAAGTTAATCATGATTAATTAGTATAAATCATGGAGTATGAGTGAATCTTTCCTCTTGGAAAATTGTGTGTCTGTTGGTGTGGGTGTGTGATGGAAGCTCTGAACTACGAGATGGATAAGGTACTATATACTGTAGTCTTTATACCAAGCATATTTTAGATCATTGAATTTGCCATGTGGCTGCAAAAATTTGAAAGACCATACTTGGTCATTATTTGGGTCAATATGCATATTTTCAGCAGCAGATAGTATAGTCAGTATACTATTCCAAAAATGGATAATCTTTTATTTCTCAGAAAAATGTGAGTATTTAGGACTGATTCAGAGTTAAGAATTATGTTCCGTAATATACTTGGGAAATCCAGGCTTTGTAAATTAGATACAAGATGCTATTAGAAATATAAACTCTGCCTATAATGCTACCAGTTCTAAAAATTGCTCTTAGGAACTGAATTGTTGTTGAGATGAGAATGCCAGTTATAGTAAATAAGGTTCTTGGCTTTACTGAGGCTTTTATGCTCTTGGTTTCAGACACTTGCTTTCAATGGCAGGCTCATTCATTATGAAGGCAGTGAAAGGCAAAATGTTTAGCAACCAGGGAAGAAAAGAAAAGAGCTGGAGAAGGAACTGCAGAACAGAATGAGATGTCAGGGAAAAAATGCATGTGCAGGGAAACAAGGACAGAAAGGAGAAGATCCAGAAAGAGGAGATCCAGAGACAGCAAGAGAAATCAGTGTGAATTCAAATAACCATGTTGTTTTCTCATATTAGTAGAGTAACGTTTGGCTGTTTTGTGGCTTGTTCAAGATCAAATTTTATTTTTACCTGTATGATCCTTTTGAAAAGACTTTTTTTGCATAGAAGTAATAATATGCTGTAACTCTCATTGAATGTACTTGTGATTATGGAGACTTCAGGCAGATTCCTTCAATGTAGAAAAGTAATTAAACACTCCCAAGACTCGAAATAATTAACAAACATTGTGTGTTAGCTTCTGTGCCATACCAGTAGGCTTGTTGCTTGGTTGGTTGAGGTTTTTAGTAGTAGTGGGGGGTTTTCTTTTGAGATTTTAAAAAAGTACTTAACAAAAGGAGTTCAGTTCAGTTCAGTTCAGTTGCTCAGTCGTGTCCGACTCTTTGCGACCCCATGAACCACAGCACGCCAGCCCTCCCTGTCCATCACCAACTCCCGGAGTTCAGCCAAACTCATGTGCATCAAGTCGGTGATGCCATCCAGCCATCTCATCCTCTGTTGTCCCCTTCTTCTCCTGCCCCAATCCCTCCCAGCATCAGGGTCTTTTCCAATGAGTCAACTCTTTGCATGAGGTGGCCAAAGTATTGGAGTTTCAGCTTCAGCATCAGTCCTTCCAATGAACACCCAGGACTGGCCTCCTTTAGGATGGACCGGTTGGATCTCCTTGCATTCAAAGGGACTCACAGGAGTCTTCTCCAACACCACAGTTCAAAAGCATCAATTCTTTGGCGCTCAGCTTTCTTCACAGTCCAACTCTCACATCCATCATAACCACTGGAAAAACCATAGCCTTGACTAGATGGACCTTTGTTGGCAAAGTAATATCTCTGCTTTTGAATATACTATCTAGTTTGGTCATAACTTTCCTTCCAAGGAGTAAGTGTCTTTTAATTTCATGGCTGCAGTCACCATCTGCAGTGATTTTGGAGCCCCAAAAAATAAAGTCTGACACTGTTTCCACTGTTTCCCCATCTATTTCCCATGAAGTGATGGGACCAGATGCCATGATCTTCGTTTTCTGAATGTTGAGCTTTAAGCCAACTTTGTCAGTCTCCTCTTTCACTTTCATCAAGAGGCTTTTGAGTTCCTCTTCACTTTCTGCCATAAGGGTGGTGTTATCTGCATATGTGAGGTTATTGATATTTCTCCCGGCAATCTTGATTCCAGCTTGTGCTTCTTCCAGCCCAGCATTTCTCATGATGTACTCTGCATAGAAATTAAATAAGCAGGGTGACAATATATAGCCTTGACGTACTCCTTTTCCTATTTGGAACCAGTCTGTTGTTCCATGTCCAGTTCTAACTGTTGCTTCCTGACCAGGGAGGGTAAAAAGACAACTTAAAAAATGTTTTCTTATTCTCTTCTTTAGCCAAACTCCTGACAATTAGATCCTTCAGACTGACATGCATTTTAAAATAAAGGCGTATTGCTTTATAGATAAAGCTGAGACATTTGGGGAAAACTCAGATTTTCAGGACAAAATAGAGTCAGTTTTCTCTTTCTGGGAGCGTAAGGATACCTAGCAAAGACTCTTGGGAGACGTGAGAGAGGATTCTTTGTTAGCTATATATCTACTGCAGAAAAGACAGGGTTTTCTATTAATAGCTCTTCTCTCCTTTTTTGTTTATCTGTCCTCTCATCCCTTTACAAACACACACACATGTACACACACACACACCCATTCATTCCTCTTCGACTCTCCCATGGCACTGTGATACACTGACTGCCAACTTGTGCCATGGGGAGCTGGACTTTCTATTTGGTTGAATATTGACCACAGACTTAGAAATAATCTTTAAGCATGTTCTCAGAATTCAAATAACCAGTCTATTTATCTCTCTCTCTATATATTTCCAATCAGTATTTTTTTTTATATTCCTCCTGCTTTTCATGCATCAAGAATGAATACATTTTATAATTTTGCAGGAAATGGAATATCAGTTCATCTTGATTGGAGTAAAACTTCTGTTTTGAAATAGTGATATTTCTGATTTTTCCACACTGGTAGGAGTTCCTCAGTCTTCATGAGGTTTGTTGGTTGGCTTTCTTTACTGATTTTCCATTTGTTTTACAACCACTTAATTGGGATAAGTTACCATATTTTAAGACCCTGAATCCTTTTAAAAATTCTGAGTTTGTCTGCTACGCAGTGTCCTTAGGTGAGAAATAAAGTGGCGTTTATTTATGCAGAAGCACGCCTACCTGAGCAATCTGTAAATCACCCCCAATGTTTGTATAGAAGCAGGACAGTTTACAAGGCTTTTTTTCCAGTGTGGAGTCATCTGTTTGCTCTTTGTAGCACCTTCCCTTTGCTGTAGGTGAGGCCTAGAAAAGGACCTGCCAATTGTACTCTCCCTTATCAAGCTGATTCCCAAGGACAGGGAAGGTCTGGAGGCTTTGAGTTTTTTGGCATGCACTGAAGTTTTCTGTGGAAGCCAGGAAAGACTCAGGCTGAGTTTCTTGGGTGGAGTGTGGAGAGAAAAATAAAAAGCACTTCTAGCTTTCTATAAGTATTAGGTCTAGACAAAACAAACACCTGCAGTTTCTGATGCTGGTACCTAGATCAATTTCCTATGTGGTCCATTTAATATTAACACATAAATGATCGGGTGATTTTTGCAGAGACTAATGCCTGATGTAAGTGGATATTTGAAACATTTGTGGTGAGTGATGTTCGGATAACAAAAGATGTGTGACTACCTCTGTGGTCAATACATTGTTGACAGTACCAAGATTGTTGTTAAGAAATGTGTCTTCCACAGTTTATGTTGACTTGTGGTGTTCAGTTCATGACAGTGAAAGTGTTAGTCCCTTGGTTGTATCCCATTCTTCAAGACTCCATGCAAGTAGCCCGCCAGGCTCCTCTGTTCGTGGAATTCTCCTTGCAAGGATGCTAGAGTGGGTTGCCATGGTCTCCTCCAGGGTATCTTCCCAACCCAGAGATCGAACCCAGGTCTTCTGCATTGCAGGCAGATTCTTTACCATCTCAGCCACCAGGGAAGCCCATGAATTTCTACTAATTAACCAGTTGCTTTTGTCTTTCTGTTCCAAGAGATAGTCTGAGAAAAACAAACAAACAAACAAACCAGAGGCAGGCTAATACTTCAAGAGTTAGATGACCAAATAGCAATGTATTTCCATAAATAGCTGGTCTTTCATAGACTCCATATTGCTACTTCATTTTCCCCCCTCTATTCACAAACTTTTGTGCAAAGTCATGTTTATGAAAAGAAATGCCATTCATATTGTGAAGGTAGATACTTCTCTATATTTCATGTAATGTCAGGTCACATAATACATTTATTTTTGAGAGTCTAAGACTAAATGAAGGAGAAACAGTCACAGTTTTTTAATTCAGTGATTCTGTGCCACTTGCATATCAATAGGACAACTGTCTTTAGTGAACTTGAAATTGAGCCATGTTTCTCTGGGCAAAAAATTGGATCTTCTTGAGTATTCAATTTGTGAAGCATATTGCTTTTGAAATACTTTGGCTGTCTGCCACAGGATATCCAAAGATGTTTTTTGGTGCAAATATCTTCATTCCTTAGGGGAAATAAGTGACTTTTCCCCCTTAGTTGAAAGAAGAAAGAGGCAACCTGATTTTCATTTATCTTAACTAACACAAGACAATCGTTATTTGCCAGTCATTTGCTTATTGTGGTTTATATCTGTGCTTGATCCAACACCTCTTTGAGAATCTAATAAAAGCAGCTGTGTGCCTTCTCAGCAAGAAAGATGCCCATATACCCCAGTTTGCGTGCAGTCTTATAATGTTCACCAATCTAAAGCTCATTTATAGACACCGGATAAGAAACTCCTCTCTGTCTTCGGATTCTGGAGATATTACTGATGAAAAGAAAAATCTTAATTTATATATACTACACATTTTATTGAAGTTTTCTTTTTCCCATATATTTGTTCATAGTTGGAACTTATTGAATGGCTAATCATTTCTTATTTATTAATAAAGTCTCCATACTTTATTAGGAGTTAATATTAGGCTATTGTTCACCATATCTAGTGTTAAACATACACCTTTGAGTAGAACACAGAAGAAAGATCAACTGAGTTGTACACATACAATGATATTGCTAGATGAATATCCAGCTAATAAAATAAATATGTGATTATAGAAAAAACTGGTAGAAAGTAGGTTAATTTGAGGAAGAGCTACAAGTGAGGTATGAGTGTTGATTCATAGTAATTTCTGATTTGTTCTATTTATCTTAGTTATAATAGAGAAATAACTCTGACAAGATTTGGTAGAATTTACAAGGTCACTTACGCCAGGCTAATCACCCAATAGCTGCTGTGATTTGTGTGAGGATGTTTTTCTTAGCTGCTTTTCCCAGTAGTTTTCTCATTTCCTAAGTAAAGCAAGAATGTAATGACATGAGATCTGCCACCTGGAAAATGTTTTCCCAGAAAAAATTAAAAGGCAACTTGTAAAGTAAGAGTACTTATACTTGAGTTTCTGAAACAGTATTGAGAAAGAATGAATGATCAGGGCAGCTCTCTGCTCCCATGTGAAGGGACCCATTGCTCCTTGTCATGCCTGGAAAGGTGGGTCGTTGTTAGTTTTTAGTTCATATTTCTTCATTCTATAGGTTGCCTTCTCAGAAGAAGTTCAACTTTTAAGAATGTAATCAGCTTAGGAATCATACATTTTCTGCTTATTTTGGTTCATGCCTTCTTAAACCCCTAAGTCCAAGAAAAAGAGGAAGATCTAGAACGGCTTCCTATTCATAGCATCTTGATTTTCTTATATTTGATTGTGTATCTCAGCAGTATTTGACTCGGGTGAAGGAAATGACAGAAAAACTTCTCAATCTTCAAATCTGGATCATAAGATGTCAGAGCCTTCTGTTACCTAATTTGACATCTGTTATTTTATGGCTCCTGCAAACTCCATTGCCTTGGAGGTGCTTGAAGTTGCAGCTTATTTAGACAGTTCCAAAGATAGGTTCAGCTTATCCTCTAATTCTCTTATACTCAAAATAAATGTGCTTTAAAATTTTTTAAAATATCTTCCTTCGAGTATTTGATACATTTAAAAATTGTTTTAAAATTGTCTCGTTAGAGTGGTTTTTCTCCTATTCTTTAAATTTATTTCTGATTGCTTTTCATTTTATAGTGCCTCATAATATGTTCCTAGCTTTGTTCCCATCTGTCAAGACTTTGTATTTGGTAATTGTTGATCCATAAATTAATAGATCTCCTATTACTAGAGCCCAGTATAGAAATGGGCCGTATAATTCTTTAGTAAAATGAAACATCTTCACTTGTGCCTATGGTCTACCCTGTGCGTTGGTACACCATGGCTGGAGTGCATCCTAATTGGCTATTTCTTATGCAGTGTTTACATGTTATTAAATATTCTGAATACCACTATGCCTAAAATATACTTTTCCTGAATGAAATAAGAACTTTTCTATTTTAATATACAGGCAATGGCACCCAAATCCAGTACTCTTGCTTGGAAAATCCCATGGATGGAGGAGCCTGGTGGGCTGCAGTCCATGGGGTCGCTGAGAGTTGGACACGACTGAGCGACTTCACTTTCACTTTTCACTTTCATGCGTTGGAGAAGGAAATGACAACCCACTCCAGTATTCTTGCCTGGAGAATCCCAGGGACGGGGAGCCTGGTGGGCTGCCGTCTGTGGGGTCGCACAGAGTCGGACACGACTGAAGCGACTTAGCAGCAGCAGCAGGTCCCTAAACATCAAACTAAAATGTTATTCCTCCTCTGTCATTTTTTACTCTTTTGTGTTTAATTTCAGCTCAGAATTATTTTGCTTACTGCTAACTGCTAAGTCACTTCAGTCGTGTCCGACTCTGTGCGACCCCACAGACGGCAGCCCAACAGGCTCCCCCATCCCTGGGATTCTCCAGGCAAAAACACTGGAGTGGGTTGCCATTTCCTTCTCCAATGCATGAAAGTGAAAAGTGAAAGTGAAGTCACTCAGTCGTGTCCAACTCTTAGTGACCCCATGGACTGCAGCCCACCAGGCTCCTCCATCCATGGGATTTTCCAGGCAAGAGTACTGGAGTGGGGTGCCATTGCCTTCTCCGATTTTGATTACTAGTTATGCATTTTTTTTAGCTTATGCCATAAAAATAAAATCATAAATAAAAGAGACATTGAGATAAATTTAGAATAAATTTTTATGGTGAGGAACAGTATCTAAGAATTTAATAGATCTTAAAACTACAAAACAAACAAAAAAGAACCCTGAAGATCATCAACTCTGCTTCAGCTGCTGGCCCACATCAGGGACCTGAGAATAAAATCCTGTTATCTTCGTTCCCAGGCTTCCCTGGTGGCTCAGCGGTAAAGAATCTGCCTGGCAATGCAGGACACACAGGTTTGATTCCTGGAGAAGTAAATGGCAACCCACTCCAGTACTCTTGCCTGGAAAATCCCATGGACAGAGGAGCCTGGCAGGCTACAGTTCATGGGGTGGCAAAGAATTCGAGATGACTTAGCTGCTGAGCATGCACACCATAAATTATTTTTTCTGAACCTTTTTGAGAATTTTGTGTGATTGAAAATGAACTTTGAAAATAGGATAAATTTCTATTTTTCATCATCTTTTACCCTTCCTTTTAAAGGGTCTCAGCCACTGGGCCAGTGAGATGTCAGGCCATCCCTCTTTGTGTTCAGGTCAGGTCAGTTCAGTTCACTCGCTCAGTTGTGTCTCTGACTCTTTGCGACCCCATGGACTGCAGCACACCAGGTCTCCCTGTCCATCACCAACTCCCGGAGCTTGCTCAAACTCATGTCCATTGAGTCAGTGATGCCAACCAACCATCTCATCCTCTGTTATCCCCTTCTCCCGCCTTCAATCTTTCCCAGCATCAGGGTCTTTCCCAATGAGTCAGTTCTTCACATCAGGTGGCCCAAAGTATTGGAGCTTCAGCTTCAGCATCAGTCCTTCCAATGAATATTCAGGACTGATTTCCTTTAGGATTGACTGGTTGGATCTCCTTGCAGTCCAAGGGACTCTCGAAAGTCTTCTCCAACACCACGGTTCAAAACATCAATTCTTCTGCGCTCAGCTTTCTTTATAGACCATCTCTCACATCCATACATGACTACTGGAAAACCCATAGCCTTGACTAGACGGACCTTTCTTGGCAAAGTAATGTCTCTGCTTTTTAATATGCTGTCTAGGTTGGTCATAGCTTTTCTTCCAAGGAACAAGCATCTTTTAATTTCATGGCTGCAGTCACCATGTGCAGTGATTTTGGAACCCAAGAAAATAAAGTTTGTTACTGTTTCCATTGTTTCCCCATCTATTTGCCATGAAGTGATGGGACTAGATGCCATGATCTTTGTTTTTTGAATGTTGAGTTGTTTTTTTTTTAGCAACATGGTTTTGCCAGAGTTTTATTCGGCAAACAGGATAGTATACCCTCAAGGTGTGATGGCACACCAACCTCAAAGGAAAGGCCTCAATCCATCTTGGCTTCCTCCTTTTATACATTTGTCTCCTGCCCCCAACCCCTTGAGTTTGCCCTATGCAAATTAGGCTGGCCAAGAAGGGGGCGTGTTTGTTTCACCTGAAGTTCTCACTATGGTCTGTGGATCTTCTTTTGTTCCACTTCTGTGGGCTTTTCTCTTTCTTTGTCTTTTAGCCACGCCATTTTGGACTCGTTTTGCCAATTCTAACTACCTAACATTGCCCCGTCAAGAGATGGGAGGCCCAGTTCTTTGGCAATAGGGGCGTTGAGATCTCTCTGGCTACTCCCTGCTGAGCTGGGACAGCAAGGGGCATTGGGCCTCCCCCTATTAGTCTCAAGCCTCAGAGTCCTTTTAGCGGTGTCCATCTAAGCGTGATTGATATTTTCCGTGGTCGGGTGTAGTTTTATATATCTTTGTTGAACTGGCACTGCATGTTGTAGCTAGTTGACCTGGGCAGAGATGAAACGGGTTAGACAATTGATAATACATGGAGCAATCACAAGCAACATCAATATGGTGATGACAGGGATTAGTAGGGACACTGGTCAACTCCAAATCCCCCCTCGCCGGGAGAAGGATCCCCTAAAAAGAGATTGTAGCCACCCCGAGAACTCTCCAGCTTGTTCTTTGAGATCCCATAGGATCTGAATGTTTTTCTTGAGGACTGTAAGACTTTATTCAACTTGGCTGGAGGTATTTACCCAGAAACAACATTTCTCATTCAAGATGGCTCAAGTCCCTCCTTGTTTAGGGTTCAGGAGATCTATCTCCTGTCTGATTTGGAGTATAACCCCTGCCAAGCTGTGTTGGCTCATTAGAGCTAGCCTGAGAAATCTTATCCCCAGAAACTTAATTTTGGGGGTGTTCATTAGAATGGCACTCATCTGTAGTCCTGAATAGGTATCTGAACTCTCCCAGGGGCTCACAGGTATATTGAGTGTCCTCTTCTGGTTTCTTCCATGGCTTGACTTGTCATGCCCTGGTACCTTGACTGCTGTGGGGGTAGAAAGTATTACAGTGGAGGGGCCCTTCCATGTGGGCTGCAGTTGAGCCTTTGGGGACCCATCTTTCCAGACTTTAATTTTGCACTCCAGGGAAGCCCTAAGGTAAACCCCCAGTCCTTGAATGTTGGGTTTTAAGCCAGCTTTTTCACTCTCCTCTTTCACTTTCATCAAGAGGCTCTTTAGTTCCTCTTTGCTTTCTGCCATAAGGGTGGTGTCATCTGCATATCTGAGGTTGTTGATATTTCTCCTGGCAACTGATTCCAGCTGTGCTTCATCCAGCCCAGCATTTCGCATGATGTACTCTGCATATAAGTTAAATAAGCAGGGTGATGATATACAGCTTCATCATACTCCTTTCCCAATATGGAACCAGTCCGTGGTTCCATGTCTGGTTCTAACTATTGCTTCTTGACCTGCATACAGATTTCTTAGGAGGCAGGTAAGGTGCTCTGGTATTCCTATCTCTCGAAGAATTTTACACAGTTTGTTGTGATCCACACAGTCAAAGGCTTTGGCATAGTCAGTAAAGCAGAAGTAGATGTATTTCTGCAAGTCTCTTGCATTTTCTGTGATCCAGCAGTTGTTGGCAATTTAATCTCTGGTTCCTCTGCCGTTTCTAACTCCAGCCTGAACATCTCAAAGTTCTCTGTTCACGTACAGTTGAAGCCTAACTTGGCGAATTTTCAGCTTTATTTTGCTAGCATGTGAGATGAGTGCGATTGTGCAGTAGTTTGAACATTCTTTGGCATTGCCTTTCTTTGGGATTGGAATTAAAAATGGACCTTTTCCAGTCCTGTGGCTATTGCTGAGTTTTCCAAATTTGCTGGCTTATCAAGTGAAGCACTTTCACAGCATCATCTTTTAGGATTTGAAATAGCTCACCTGGAATTCTATCACCTCCACTAGCTTTGTTCATAGTGATGCTTCTTAAGGCCCACTTGACTTCACATTCTAAGATGTCTGGTTCTAGGTGAGTGATTGCACACCATCATGGTTATCTGGGTCATTAAGACCTTTTTTGCATAGTTCTGTATATTCATGCCACCTCTTCTTAATATCTTCTGCTTCTGTGTGCTGACTTTTGGATGCCTCTCTTAGGACATAAAGAGTTTCAATTAATACTACTCCACTGCAGTTTTTCCTTTTCTCGTAGAGATATTAACTTGAACCAAGAGTGCAAACAACTCTTAACAGGAATTGATCCTTGTTTTCCACTTGTCTCTGAAATATCAAATCCCGAATATTAACCAGATTTTTCATTCATATGTTTAGAGATTACTATTTATGTTTGATTCAAGATCAGTTTTATATCCCATAGTACAGCCATGAGAAAGAAGATTAAAAATGGAATTCTTTTTTCCTGGTGCTGATTTTCTTCTCTTAGAACTGTACACAAAGCAAGACTTAATCATCACTTTCTAGTCTCCACTCTTGGCCTTCCATGGCCCCTCCATAGCTGAACTTGAGACCCAAGTTGCTGTTGTTGTTCTTTAGTCGCTAAGTCGTGTCTCTCTTTTGCAACCCCATGGGCTGTAGTTTGCCAGGCTCTTCTGTCCATGGGATTTCCCAGGCAAGAATACTGGGGTGGGTTGCCATTTCCTTCTCTACGTGATCTTTCTGGGACCAAACTTGTGTCTCCTGCATTGCAGGTGGATTCTTCACCACTGAGCCACTAGGGAAGCCCCCTGTCCCAGATACCCATCATAATTTGGAAGTCACATGCCCATGGCTGTTGCCCTAAGGAATACTGACCTTACAAAGTTGCATCTTCCTGCTCATCCTGCCTGGCTATTTCCTGACTCATCCGCCGGGTTCTCCACTGAAGCCCCTTCCTACTTTCTGTCCTTCTCCTTCTCTGGAGAGCCTCCTCCTCTTCATCCATCCCTCCTCCCCTAGTACATGCTCCCCCTAACCTCCTGATCGCCAGTTACACTTTTTTCCCATATCCCATGGATCCCTTTTAGGACTTCTCCTTGTCACTTATGGTATACTGAATGCTTATACATACAGTTTAACTTTATCTTAAGAACAGTTTAGCTAGTGGGAAAAGGTTACCCTCACTCTAGGGCTTTTCTCTAGGAATAAATGCATTTTAACATTGATCTTCTCCAGAGAGTTCTTCTGCCTTTGATGCCTGAGCTGTGAATTAACTCTAAAGGTAGAAATAAGGCCAGAAGAAACCTCCTCACATGGACTTACCTATGAGCAAAGCAAGAGAAGACAGTGCAGGTCTTCATTCTTAAATCGCACCAAATAGAGCCTGGGGCCACCGCCCCCCCCAGCCTCATTGGACAGACCAGGAGGTCAACTAGAACTTTACTCATGGTTCTGCTGGACACTTGGGCATGTCTGATTTTTTTATTGACACAAGTAAGAAGAGATTTGGTGACTGAATCTGTTAGTGACCATTTGATTCCTATAGAATCAGAGGATTTTCCCTCACCAACAGGCATTTCTTTGTTCTTCATATTTTTGATTATTTCAGCTTCTGACTTGAATACTTTCTATATTGTAACATACACTTTATTTTCACTAGCCTTCTGAGGAAATTACTGTTATTCCTGTGTTAGTGTCACATGAGGAAATCAGATCTAGAGGAATGGTCAAATTATAGGTTTTTACCTTCCATCTGACTACTGGTTTAGTTTGGGGCAGCTGACAACTTCACGGTTTTAGTAAAAGATGCTCTGGAAGATGTCTGATTTGAAGCAAAATAGACCCCAGGGGAAGACTCAAGGTTGTTGGGGAGAAGGATGTCCCTTTGTTTTAAAGCAGCGTGTCACAAGGAGGAGCCGAGGTTTTCATGGTTTGATGGAGGGAATGTGTGAAGAAATGTGTGTATCTTCAGAGCCGATGAAGGTTGGTGTTGATTATTATCAAAAGAATCTTAAGGTTCCGTTCATAGTCATCACCATTCTTAAAGTTGGTTGTGTTCTATTATTGTTGCTGTGTCTTGAGCAGTATAGTTTCTCTAATGTTCATCCCTCGTAAGCTCCTTCTAAAACACCTCATGGACGTGGTGCAGGGTATTATGGCTCCTAAAATAAGACCTCAAACAGCTTCTGGAGATCAGTCATGTCAGTGTAGGGTGACTTTAGTTTTCCGGGTTAATGTCTTTGAAACCTGAAGCATTATCTCCTACGTGTTCAGGCTTCCCCATTATGAAATGTTGCATGCTGATAAACAGTAGAAATGTCTCCCAACACATGTTGCTACATGAACTGTTTCTTAATTATTTATAGGAACTTAGAGAAATACATAATAAGCAGCAGCTCCAGAAACAGAAGTCCATAGAGGCTGAACGACTGAAACAGAAGGAACAAGAACGAAAGATCCTGGAATTAGAAAAACAAAAAGAAGAAGCCCAAAGGTGAGTCTTTTCAGTGGATTGTGAATCCATCTGGAAGGAACTTTAGGTACTCACTACTCTTCGGTGAACTTCTCCAAGTTCTTACTGCACCAGAAAGAGCCCTCAGTTTTTAATGTGTGTGACTCAGTGGTAAAGAATCCACCTGCCAGTGCAGGAAATACAGGTTTGATCCCTGGATCGGGAAGATCCCCTGGAGAAGGAAGTGGCAACCCAGTCCAGTATTCTTGCCTGGGAAATCCCATGGACAGTGGAGCCTGGTGGGCTGTAGTCCATGGGGTTGTAAAAGCATCAGACACAACTTAACAACTAAACACAAAACAAGCAAAAGCACATATGCATGTAAATCTTTGCGTATATAAGTAACCTCTGAAGTTTTCGGTTGGTGCTAAGAGATCTCTCAGGTTATGATTATGTAGATAAATGGAATTACACAAGGATTTGGGCCAATTGATATGCCTGTTTGCATGCCAGTGACCAACATATGTTTCCAGTTCACAGCCTTTTAATAACAATAACCATCAGAGTCTTGGGTTTGAAATCAAAGTCCCTGATCTCACTGGCCACACAGGGTTTCTCCAGTGGGGTGAATAGTGTACACCACCATCTTCCTTTTTTCAACAGCAAATGAAATTTGAGGTCAAAAGGAGAAAATTTGCTGTTGCTGCTGCTTAAGATCCAGACATATTTTTGTTAGTTTCTGTTTGAATATTTGTGTCTGTTTCTATCTGCTAGTAATATTTTGCATCTGGTAAATTACTAGTGAAATAGTAATTTTTGCACCTGGTGTTTTTGGTTTTGTTTTTACATGCCAGTGGGTAAGTAGGTAGGGTCTCAAACCAATTTAGAGGACTACTTTATGGTTTTCTTGGGGCTAGGTCTAGGATTATGCCCCTAGACCTATCCCCTTGGATGTGTTGATTAGCTCCATTCTTTTATCTATAAAGTTGATTATTTATAATATGTTCCACCAAAATTTTATATCCCTACAGAGTAGAAATAAAGATACAGTGTCATCATATGGAAAGTTTAAATTTTCTGTGTACAATTATATGATAAATAGTACCCAGAATTTAACTTCAGAAATTACATGATTATATACTTTATTTTTAATTTTTTATTGGAAGGTATTTGCTTTACAATATTGTGTTGGTTTCTACCATATATCAACATGAATCAGCCACAGGTATACACATGTCCCCTCCCTCCTGAGCGACCCCCGCATCTCCCACCCCATCCACCCCTCTAGGTTGTCACAGAGCACTGGGGTGATCTCCCTGTGTATATAGCAAATTCTCCCTGTTTTACATATGGTAATATCTGTTTTACATATGGTAATATGTATGTTTCCGTGATACTCTCTCAATTCCTCCCACCCTTTCTCTCCCTCACTGTGTCCACATGGTTCCCTTTGTTAGTGAAATATGTGAAGCAAATTTTATTGTGTTTTTTTTGTTGTGTTATGAATAACAATTAACATTCTTACCCCTCCAAAAAAATGTTTTTTATAGCATTCTTAAAAGATGTTTTGAAAATTGTAACTGAAATGCTTAAGATTTAAACTAACAAGAATTCTACTGCACTGAATCTTCATGATTATTCAAGTAGAAATAAATATAATATTTTTAAATGGAGAATGAAAGTTCTCTTTGTTTATGTTATGTTCCCTTGGCTGTTTCCTGATTCCACATAATGACCTTTGTGCCTTGGCTGTGTGACAAGGCTAGCGGATTCAGGTTGTGAACAGAACCGAGTGGCCTGGGTCAATCCTGAGGCCTGTATGGCTGTGTGACCTTGGCCAAGTCCTTCACTCCCTCTGCCTCATTTTCCTCTTCTGTAAAATGTGGATGATTAGGACCTGCCTACCTGGTGGGCTTCCCAGGTGGCTCAGTGGTAAAGAACCCACCTTCCAAGGCAGGAGACCCGGGTTCAATCCCTAGGTCAGAGAGAACTCCTGGAGGAGGACATGGCCACCCACTCCAGTATTCTTGCCTGAAAAACCCCATGGACAGGGAAGCTTGACAGGCCATAGTCCACAGGGTCCCCAAGAGCTGGACAGACTGAGCGACGGAGCACCAGGTGGGAGAGTTAAAGTGGTTAACAGATGTGGAGCCTTCCCTGGTGGTCCAGTGGCTAAGACTCCAGGCTCCCAATCCAGGGGGCCCAGCTTTGTTACCCAGTCAGGGAACCAGATCCTGCATCCTGAAACTAAGACCTGGGGAAGTGAAAGTGAAAGTGTTAGTCGCTCAGTCGTGTCCAACTCTTTGTGACCCCATGGACTGGAGCCTTCCAAACTCATCTGTCCATGGGATTCTCCAGGCAAGAATACTGGAATGGGTTCCCATTCCCTTCCCTAGGGGATCTTCCCGACCCAGGGATCAAACCCAGATGTCCTGCACTACAGGTGGATTCTTTGCCCTCTGAGCCACCAGGGAAGCCCAAGAATAGTGTAGTGAGTAGCCATTCTCTTCTCCATGGGATCTTTCCGACCCAGGGATTGAAACCAGGTCTCCTGCATTGCAGGCATATTCTTAACCATCTGAGCCACCAGGGAAGACCTGGTACAGCCAAATAAATAAAAATAAATATTTTTTTTAAATGTGGAAGACTAATTATTAATAACATGGTATCATTTATTATTGCACATTAGTTTCATTCAAAGTGTGGTCATCGGGACTTCCCTGGTGGTCCTGTGGTTAAGATTCCACACTTCCAGTGCAGGAGCTGCATGTTCAGTGCCTGGTCAGGGAACTATGATCCGACATGCCATGCAGTGTGGGGCCCTGCCCCCCCAAAAAGTGAAGTGTGATCATTAGGGAGTCCCCTGGTTGTCTAGTGGTTAGGATTCAGTGCTTTTACTGCAGTGGCCTGCGTTCAGTCCCTGGTTTGGGAACTGAGATCCCACAAGCCACTCAGCGCAGACAAAAATAAATAAATTGTGATTGTTTAAGGAATTTTCTGATTTTGTAAAATGTTGTGGAATGCAAGAAAAATAATTCTTGGTAAGAAAAATTTATCATTCCTAGTCTTTTCCTATGGATTTCATACTGAGGTCATCATACTTTTCAAGGCCTAGATTTAATTGCACTTTATCTCTTTGTGTCGGCTACTTTGACGAACAAAGTAGTCAAATTCAGTAAAAGATAGAAACTGTTGCTTAGTAAAGGATGGTTACTACCTCCAGTGTTCAGAATAACCTCTTGGTTTCTCTTTCAGTTCTGGAGAGCTATTCATGTGCTACATAAACGGGCATGTGCCCTCCATGATCTAATTGTTCATGGACTTCTCTAAGCAATCTTTCACTTGCAGTGTTGGGTATACTTTCTGTCCATGGAAGTTATATTCCTGTGTGTTTATGTCTTTTATTTTTCTTTGCAGTTATATACCAGTTTTTTTTGTTTGTTTGTTTGTTTATTTTTAAAATTTTGTTTTATTTTTATTTTTTTTGCAAACCATGCTTTTATTTATTTTATTATTATTATTTTTTTACATTTTATTTTATTTTTAAACTTTACAATATTGTGTTACTTTTGCCAAATATCGAAATGAATCCGCCACAGGTATACATGTGTTCCCCATCCTGAACCCTCCTCCCTCCTCCCTCCCCATACCATCCCTCTGGGTCGTCCCAGCGCACCAGCCCCAAGCATCCAGTATCGTGCGTCGAACCTGGACTGGCAACTCGTTTCATACATGATATTATACATGCTTCAATGCCATTCTCCCAAATCTTCCCACCCTCTCCCTCTCCCACAGAGTCCATAAGACTGTTCTATACATCAGTGTCTCTTTTGCTGTCTCGTACACAGGGTTATTGTTACCATCTTTCTAAATTCCATGTATATGCGTTAGTATACTGTATTGGTGTTTTTCTTTCTGGCTTACTTCACTCTGTATAATAGGCTCCAGTTTTTAAATGGAGGAGTATTTTCCTGAGTTCTCTAATCCCTTTATAAACGACATCAGGAATTTTCTTTCTGTGTCTTTCTAAATCATGTGATCTCGTCTTACCCAGAAGGGGAGCCCTGAGAGCCTCTGTTTTGTTGATTCAGATCGTTCACCTGAAGAACGTTCCCTTGGTGCTTAGCATCCCATTGACTAGATAGAGCTCTTTATGGAAAGAGACGTCACGGCAGTGTTAACATGGAGCTGCTTCCATGCTGTAACCAGGCGTTTTATTGACAGACGAGCTCAGGAAAGGGACCAGCAGTGGCTGGAGCGCGTGCATCAGGAGGATGAGCAGCAGCGGCCACGAAAACCCCACGAGGAGGAGAAGCTCAAAAGGGAGGAGAGCGTCAAAAAGAAGGACAGTGAGGAGAAGGGCAAACCGGAAATGCAAGACAAGCTGAGTCGGCTTTTCCACCAGCATCAAGAACCAGCTAAGCCCGCTGTCCAGGCACCCTGGTCCACTGCAGGTATGAGAGACCAGAATTAGGCTAGCAAATAAGCACTCTCCTCCCAGGTCCTTCGGGGAAGTAGCCATATCTGATCAGGCTCTGTCTTGGCTACGTTCATAGCCGTGAGAAGGTCAGTCATTTTTTGGACAGTGCAGATGTTCATTATCTAGCATCAGTTTAGAGGTCTCTTTTAGGGGCCCACACCATGGCAACCCTGGGCCCCATTATGCTGGCATCCAGAAGTCATTTGCAGACAGCAGTGGCATGAAATTTCATTGCCAAGTGCCATTCATACAGCTGTATTCCACATGGAGATCATTACCCTTCTTGCCAAAGAGGAACCTGCTGCTTCTCCAGTGTGTTCTTTTCTCTGGGAATTTCAGAGCTGTCTCAGCAGCAGGAATTGGTATTTCTTCTCCTGGCAGCATTCACTGTTCTTAGTCTGCACTGCGTCCAGTTGTGGTCTTACCTTTTGAATGTTTTTTTGCCCTTTGAACACAAGTGGCCTCCTAACTTACCTTTTATATGACCACGCATGGGGCCTGCAGCCTCAACATTTCTATATCACTTAATAGGGGCAGTTAAAGTTGTGCTTCTTAGCCCTCCCGTATGAGTTGACTGATTTGAGATTTACGTCACATTCAGTCTACTGCATCCTGCTAGACACCCTGCGTTGGGGGAGAGAGGTCTTGATGCCTTACAGATGTGCGCTGCTGGCGTCTAAGCCAGGAGGCAGAGAGTGGGGGCGTTAGCACCGCAGTAACCTTTGATTCGAGTCCACTAATGACCTCTCAGATGGGATGGAGCTGCTGACATCAGATTTGGCTCTCCTTTGGTTTCAGAACCAGACACATCCTCACTGAATGTCTTCTAGAAATTCCTTGAGTAGATGGAAGTGGTTCAGATGTGAAGACAGACAGCAGAGGAGATAGATGTCGGTAATTTGGCTTGTGTCATACATTTCTGTCCCATGTAGCATTTCATTTTTGTCCCCTTCCCCTCCTTTCCTTATAAACAGAAAAAGGCCCACTTACGATTTCTGCACAGGAGAATATAAAAGTGGTGTATTACCGAGCACTTTATCCCTTTGAGTCCAGGAGTCACGATGAAATCACGATCCAGCCGGGAGATATAGTCATGGTAAGAAAGCCTCCAGCGAAAGTCTGGTTTCTGTTGATGGTTAGCATCTGTCCTCTTCTTGTACTTTATTTGACAGTTGTAAAATTGTGGGCGAGTGTGAAATCCAGTAATCTAGCATTTGAGTTTTTGAAGTACCGACTCAGTCTTCTTCCTTTTCTATTTGAATGAGAGACAGCATTTAAAAATGCATCACCTTAAAATAGAATTGTTAAAGAAAAATGGGTTCCTGACATAGCCTTGTGTATTTTCAAATCTGTAAAGCTCTGGTAATTTCAGAGTTTAGATTCTTACTGAGATACTATGAGTAGTCTTTCAGAAATAGTTTTAAATGCAAAGTATCTGATCACAGTTGCCAGTGATAACTTTTCTATCTATTTTTTTCCCTTTACTCATGTAAACTTTGAATTGCCTGAAGAGTAATGAACTAAATACAGTTAATCTGCTTTCCTACTCTGTAAATGAACAGATGAAAGAGTTTAGGATTTTGCTTGTCATAGCTTTTTTCTTTAAATACAAGAATTAAATATATATATATATATAAAATAATTAAATATAATCTTATGATTGTAACTAAAGCAATAGTAACCAGTTTGAGAAAGAATAAAGGAATGTGGTTGACCTGAATTCTTTCCTAAAAGAAATCAGTAATTCCTCAATCCAGTTAATGTACGTCTTAGAAGTGGTCAAACTTTGCATTACTGTTGGCTTTTTTTTTTTTTTTTTAAAGATGGAAATGGTTCAGAATTTTCAAAGAACTGTGAAAATTAATAATTGAGACAAACACACTTCCCATACTGGGACCCTATGTCATTGAAGTATAAAGGATGTCGTGTAGCCACAGTAATTACTCATATATTCATTTTGCATTATGTATAATATCTGTATTTCGAGTATGTGATATTTCATGGATCAAAATATTTAGAAGGAGCAATGTGTTTGTTTCTCAGAGAAGCTGATGCCCTTTCCTCTTATTTTCTGATAGCTTTTTCTCTAGTTCTTTTGGTCTGGGAATAAGGAGGTTACATCTAAAGGTCCAGAATCTTTCAAAATCAACATTTCCTTCACAGTAATGGAACCTGAGCTTTGGATGCCCAGGCACCAGCCTCAGTTATTCTTCACAGAACACCCTCCACACGAATGGTGACCCGAGGCAGGCAGTGTTTTCTCAGCTTCTTCTCCATCTTCTGTGTCCTGATGACCTCAGGCTGCCTTTTAAAGCAGATGAACTGTAATTTATCTAAATACCAATCAATAGCAGAAATCTAAACAGGATGAAGGTACAATGCTGTAGCAGATAGGACCTTATTACAAGGTTGATTTTTTTTTACACTGCTTTCAAAAGAAAAAAAAAAAAAGCCTAACATTTTTGAAACTGGATTTTGTTGTAGCACAAAGTGCAGAAAAAGTAATACTCTCTTTTTGAGATAAGGAAGTGTTAACCAAGTGTTATGATAAGGAAATGTTACAGATGATCTATATTTTAATGAGTAAATATTGCTATTTTTGAAGGAAACATAGTCTTGTTACAGTGATATTGAGTCCTTTTTCCTTAAATTAACTAGTTAAGCCCCAGCCCCTCTGAAAGAATAAACTGTAGATATACTGTAAGAATGAAACATCTCATTAAACATATGTTTTGCCTTGCTTTCAAACCTGTGCTTTCCTGGTGGAGGTTAAAGGGGAATGGGTGAGTGCCTTCTCACTGTCAGGAAGTCTGTATCTTATTAAATGTTTTGTTCTTTTAAATGACTTTAATTCTGTGTAAGTACACATATCTTTGGGTGTTGTCTTGGCAGTAAAAAGATGTTTTGGGTTTGTGATGTAGGCTGTGCTTGAAATAGGAAAAGAAGAAAAGAAAAGTGTAAAAGTTTGCGTGCCAGATTTCTGCTTGCTTTAGCTTCCATGTAAGGACTAACTTGAAGGCTCCGTATTGGCAAATTATCAGGTCAAGTCTCTCAGAACATGGGCGAAAATAAGTAGGTTAATAAGTAGGTTAAACTTAAAAGATAAAATTCTTTTTTAAAAGTTATTAAAAAAAAAAACTTTCTGGGTTAAAACTGGAGGCCATCAGTGACCAATATGGAAAGATTTGACAATATTACAAAATTAAATCCTGTAGATTGTGAAATATATAAGAGATAAAGGGTTGCCATCCATGATACATAAAGACTGAAAAGTTAATATGAAAGAAACCTACAGCTTTAAGGAAATACATGCACATTTTTAAAATATACAAAAAAATGTTTCTTTGGTGATCAGGAAAATGGAAATGTTAAAGATGAGATAACATTTTTCATCTCTCAGCTGAGCAAGTTTACGAGTTTGATAACATCCAGCTTTGTCAACAGTATAGAAAAGTGAGTATAATACACATCGTGAGCATTGTCATGTGAATTGGCTAAGGCAGCTGAAAGGCAATTTGGCAACGCTTATTCAGTCTTAAATTTCTCATTCCCCTTGACCCAGGAACTCTGTTATTCTCCCTTCTATAGGCTGTTTTTGGCAAGTGCACAGATAAATGTGTCCAGGGATATTCACTGCAGCACTGCTGGTAAAAGCTAAAAAGGAACAGCCCTGTATCCCTCAGAAGGGAGATGGTTTAAATAAATTACAATACAGCTAAACAATAAAGATGTTTTCGAAAATTACACAGATCTACATGTATTGGGTTGGTCCCGAAGTTCGTTTGTGTTTTTCTGTACAATTTGGCCAACCTGATACGAATAAACTCTCCAGTAAAAAAGCAGAAACAATATATAGAGTATAATTGTATTTGGGTAAATAAAAAACCAGGTGTGTGTGTGTATGTAAACGTTTATATGTATATATAGTTTACAGTTTCGCAGTGTAGGCATCAAACTGTTAATAGTGGTTACTACTTGGCAGTAGTGGGGGGGGGGGGGGCTTTAATTTTGTGTACTTCTATACCACTGGCATGCAAGAGACTCCAGTTCAATCCCTGTGTCAGGAAGATCCCTGGAGAAGGAAATGGCAACCCATCCAGTATTCTTGCCTGGGAAATCCCATGGACTGGGATCCCTGATGGGCTATTGTCCATGGGGTTGCAATGAGTTGGACACAACTTAACGACTAAGCCACCATCACCATATTCATATTTACAACTTTATCAACATTTATCATTTTTAATAAAGCACTAAAGGTAAATCCGACTTTGACAAATATAACAGAGTGTCTACCCAGGCCCGGGTTACTGTTTACTTTATCTCCGACATCCCAAATGTGTGATGAAGAGACTTTGTTGTGAGGCATCCTGTAGCCTCTTGTTGAAGGGACTGGAGTGGTACCTTCATTTTATATCACAGAACGCAACAAGACACCCCAAGTGGCATTCAGCTGTGTTATCTTTGTGAGGCTAACAATTGGACACTCAAAGTGGAAATTGACTTGTAAGAGTAACAGTTTTTTTATTTCATGAACTTTGTAGTTAAGAAACACAGTTGTGAAAAATACATAGTAGAACATCCTTAGCAATCTCTCTTGGTTGAGTAATCAGGAGTTCACTTATTTTTGTAGGCATAGTCATCATCAAATTCTCATATTTCTCAAACTTTGAAAAATAGCTAACTATACATGTTGAGATTTTAGAGGTCTAGCAACTTGTATCCTGTTTTAATGCAGGCAGTCTTGCAAGAGGCTTTAAAAAATATTTTGCTTTTTAAAATCTTGATTATCAGCTCAGATTTCTCCAAAAGTATTTTTTCATGATTAACAAAAATTAGGTGGTATTTCATATATAATCCTCTTCTAACTGTTGTTGATAATACAAAGAAATATAAGGTAACATCTACCATTCAGATGTTTCAAATCTTTTTAGAAAAATAGGGAGAAGCACATGAAAAAGCCAGTGTGTGATGAAGTTCCCAGTGAATGCTCACTACTGCTGCTAGGAATATAAAAGAAAAAAGGAATCAGAGTGAATGGATGTGCTCTGGGAAGACTTCTGAGTGGAGGCATCTTAGTTGAGTTGACCTTAACAGCTCAGGCTTAGATACTCTGAAAATCTATAGCCTGTCTTCTGATCTGGAGGTCCCATTACCTGGAGGGTGAAAAAGCCCAATTTGATATCCACAATGTATTGAAATAATAGCATGAGAGATTAGAACAATGCTGCTCACTGCCATTTTGTTTATCTTAAGAACACAGGCTGATCATCTAACTCAGCTGGCTTTAAATGGTGCAAGGCTGAATGCATCAGTCCTGCTCAGGGATCTTAAAGTGAAAGTGAAACTGAAGTTGCTCAGTTGTGTCTGACTCTTTGCAACCCCACGGACTGTAGCCCACCAGGCTCCACAGTCCATGGGATTCTCCAGGCAAGAATACTGGAGTGGGTTGCCATTTCCTTTTCCAGGGGATCTTCCCAACCCAGGGATCGAACCCGGGTCTCCTGTATTGCAGACAGATGCTTTACCATCTGGGCCACACACACACAAAAAACCAATCCAGGACTCTCTCCCAGAGACTCTGGGAACTTTTAATCCATATTTAGAATTCAAAAAGAAGGCTGAGTACTGAAGAATTGATGCTTTCAAATTGTGGTGCTGGAGAAGACTCTTGAGAGTCCCTTAAACAGTAAGGGGATCAAACCAGTCTGTCCTAAAGAGATCAAACCTGAATACTCATTGGAAGGACTGATGCTAAAGCTGAAGCTCCAATATGTTGGCCACCTGATATGAAGAGCCAACTCATTGGAAAAGATCCTGATGCTGGGAAAGACTGAAGGCAGGAGGACAACAGAGGATGAGATGGTTGGATGGCATCACCGACTTGATGGACATGAGTTTGAGCAAACTCCAGGAGTTGGTGATGGAAAGGGAAGCCTGGTGTGCTGCAGTCCATGGAGTCGTAGAGAGTTGGACACGACTGAGTGACTGAACAATAAGAATTCAAAATCTTCTCTGGTGGTTCTGTCAGGGAGTTTTGGGTACCACTGATCTTGCCTAATCTCTTTTCTGTCAGAACTAATCCCAAGTCATTCTGAAAAATATCATTTTCTTAGAACCATCCAAAAAAAAAAGAGACTTCTTTAGGGGTTCTTAGCCATCAACCAGCCCATTCATTCAAAAAATTATTTATCTTTTAATTTAATGTTACTCTTATAACAATTTAAACTCATTTTTTCTCTTCTTTTGATGGAGAATTTTTTTTTTTTTTAATGTAGTCAATACTGTTTCTTTCCTGCCTTTCTTAGATTTCTGTAACCTTAACATCTGAGCCATTGCTGTTTTGAGGGACCAGTATACACTGATTCCAAGAGTGAGCCTAATCCAGTCCATGCCTGTTTTGTAATAAAGTTTTACTGGCACACATTCAGGCATGTTCATTTCCATATTGCCTACAGCTGCCTTTGTGCTACAATTGCAGGTTTGAGTCCTTGTGAAAGTTAAGGGGACTTCCCTGGTGATCCAGTGGCTAAGACTCCAAGTTCTCGGTGCAGGGGGCCCGGGTTCAACCCCTGGTTCCATGACTAGATTCCACATGCTGCAGCTAAGAGTTCACGTGCCTCAGCTGGAGATCCTGCATGCCACAACTCAGACCAGACACAGTCAAATAAATATTTAAAAAAAATTTTTTTGGCTGACCTCTAGATTAGCACTTTAGAAAACAGGTGGTTTTTTTTTGTTGTTGTTGTTTTAATGTTTTAAAATTTTATTTATTTTTTAGTGGAGAATAATTATTTACAATGCTGTGCTGGTTCCTGCCATACATCAACATGAATCAGCCATAGGTGTACACACGTCTTCTCCCTCTTAAACCTCCCTCCCCCCTCCCACCCTTCCCTCCCCCTGGGTTGTCACAGAGCACCTGGTTGGGCTCCCTGCGTCAGACAGCGAATGCCCACTGGCTAACTGATTTACACATCAGATAATGTATATGTTTCCACGCCACTGTCTCAATTCGGCCCACCTTCTCCTTCCCCCACTGTGTTCACAAGTCCGTTCTCTAGGGCTGCGTCTCTAGAAAACAGCTTTAGTATCCTCATCCAGGAGTTTAGGGGTAACCCTTTTATTTCCAAACTGGCAAACGCATGAAGCACGTGCTTATCTCCATACTCCCCAGCATATCCCTTGCAGCGGCAGCAGCAGGTCTAAGTCTGTACACAGTTTACACGTGTTTACTGTCCACAGCCTTTGTTCTGCTTGTTAGGAGAGAGAACCTCTGCTACCCTTCTTTGTGACAAGGTCAGAGGCGTTGGAAATCTTAGTGTCACCTAACAGAGATGGCGGTCATGGTGCCATAGACACTGAGAAAGGAGATCTGATATTATTGGGTATCGGGGTTCGGTTGTTGAACCTGATGATGCTGCCTTCATCATACTGCTGCCTCAGTACTCTCTGGTATGCAGTGCCTAATTATTAACAGTCCATAAACGAGGTCCCTAACATATTCCCAGTCCTTTAAGCAACATTTGGGGTTTGTGCTTCCTACTTTGACAGTTCACTAGAACGACCGCAGATGCTTTGAGGTGTTACAAGTGGGCTGGCTAAGCGAAATTGTATTAAGACCAATGTTATTAGCACAAAAATCCCCTCACTTGTAAGTGATCGACGTAAGCCACAGATAGATGAATCTACCCCATGCACGTATATGTTCACGTTATAGCCAACCGTAGACGTATACAAAGAAGTCTATGTGTTTGACTGTGCTTATTCTATCCTAATTATAGATAACATTTTTTCGCAATTGGTTGGCATTTTGAGTAAAGCTTTTCAACTCCAGGAGGAAATGTTTCTCATTTTCATACAAGACCCTTTAGACTTTTTCTAAGTGGTTAATTTAATTTAATGTTAAATGTGAGTTTTTATTTTATCCTCTGAACCTTAAAATTTAATTGGTCATTCAAATTAGTGGATTTCTATAAGAATAAATTAAATTCATTGAGACTGTTGTTTGTTCAATTAGCAAACAGTTTCCTAGGTTAAAAGTGATGGATTTCCTTGGTGACAAGTGACAAGCTGGTTTCATTATTGCCTTGAAGGGTAGCAGAAGCTCTTGTCTGCAAGGATAAGGGGCTGGCATGGCACCCTCTCCTCGTCCTGAGTACACACAGGCACGTCTCAATGGTGGTGCTCATTTTCTGTCATCTTTGGGGCAGGGCTGGGTGTAATTAACTAGGATGTGCGTTCTACCTGCCCATGGGGTGGAACATTCCCTCAGGGCTTCAGATCCAATTCCAGGTGTCAGCCAAAAATCTGGTTAACCAAGTAAGACCCGTGTCTCAAGGAAATGACAGCGGGTCATTGGACATCATTAAGTAAAGCAGCTGGTACTCAAGGAGGTCTAACTAGGACAGACCAGTAAGGGGTTTCAGATAGGCTGGGATCTGGGATCACATTCCAGCCCCTACAGGAAGCCAGGAAGGCCAGCCCAGAGGGCCTGGGGTACCAGACAGGTTTCTAGAGCAGGGACCTCCCCATAGAGAACCCAAATCTCTGGTTACCTAAAGTGACCAGGGTCAGACAGAGCCCAGGCTTTTGCAGGACAAAAGAGAACTACGGTAGAGTCAGAGCTGGACAACAGGAGAGATGGCTTTAGAAAGTCTGTCGGACTGCCCTGGCGGTCCAGTGGTTACAACTTCGCCTTCCAGTGTAGGGGGTGTGGGTCTGAGCACAGGGTCTCAGGGAGCAACAATCCCGCATTCCTTGTGGCCAAAACACCAAAATAAAAAACAGAAGCAATATTGTAAGAAGTTCAGTAAAGACTTTAAAAATAGTTTATATCAAGAAAGATCTTTAAAAAAGAAGAGACTCTGTCATCAAGCACATCTCAGATGCCAGGCAGTGTTCTGGATACTTCTTACAACTGTTATAAAACAGGTACTGTTATTGTCCTCCATTTTATAGATAAGGAAACCGAGGCACCAAGAAATTAAACTTGCCCAAAGTCAGCCAGCTAATAAATTGTAGAAGTGGTACTAAAACTGAAGCAGGGGCTGTAGGAGGAGAAGAGGGTAGCAGAAGATGAGCTGGTTGGATAGCATCACTGACTTGATGGACATGAGTCTGGGCAAACTCTGGGAGATAGTGAAGGACAGAGAAGCCTGGCGCGCTGCAGTCCGTAGGGTTGCCAAGAGTCAAGAGATGACTGAGCAACTGCACAACAACAGGGGGCTTCTCTGGTGGCTCCGTGGTGAACAGTCTGCCCGCCAATGCAGGAGACACAGGTTCGATCCCTGTTCCAGGAGGATGCCACAGGGCAACTAAGCCTGTGCACCACAGTGAAAAGCCTGTGTGCCGCCACAAAGAGTAGCCTCCACGGGCTGCACCTAGAGAAGGCCTCAGCAACAAGGCCCCAGCCGAAACACCAAAACTGAGGCAGTCTGATGGCAGAGCCCTACCCTTGATCATGAGACTTTGCGGTCTTGAGGCAAAGTGCTTGTGTGTCTGCCTCCAGCTCCTCACTCACTGCTGACCATCCTCCCCTCGGTCCTGGGACACACGGAAAGGGCAGGAGCTTGTCTGTTGAAGCTGAGAAGTTGGGGATGCCCTGGCAAAGCCTGGCCTACAAACATCTATGTTTCCAGCACAAAGCAGCTAGCAAGTTACAATGCGTCGTAGTGTCACTGGTAAATATCAACCAACGAGGAAGGGCATCTAGCCACTTTGGCTTAGCAGAAAATAAGATCCAAGTGGGGAAAATGTCACTCTGAATCCTCATCTCATGAAACACGTGGGGCTGCCCAGAAGAGGAAGAAAGAAGACAATGTGGGGGTGTTCGTACTGGAACTCTAAAGCCAAAAATAGAACTTTTGGAAGCAGTGTTGTGCTTTATCTCTGGGTAACTCTCTTTTGGAGACTTCTCAGCTTTAAAAGTTGCTTTTACCTATGACAGTAAGGCTTCCCTAAGGTAGAGCAGCAAGGAAGCTCTCCTATGGATTATTTTATAACCAACATGTAGAAATAATTCAGTAAGCCCTGAATTCTACTTTCCCCATGCCTATCCCAGGGTCTTTTTTTTTTTTTTTTAATTCAAATAAGCTAATAAACATCATGCCATATTACTCTACACAGAATACAAATAAATATGTGGTTCCATATTTATTTTGTGTTTTTTTAATAATTTATTTTTAATTGAAGGATAATTGCTTTACAATATTGCTTTGGTTTCTGCCAAACATCAACATGAATTAGCTGTAGGTATACAAATGTCCCTTCCCTCTGTTTTGTTTTACTGAATATTTGAATGGATTAGAAAACTGGATTTTTTGCCACTTTTTCCCAAAGTCATTGTTGAAACCCTAGCACTCATTTCTGTGATTTCAAAAGAGCAATATTCAGGTCCAATGAAGTGTTCAGTGCCATATTTCCTGAGACAGTATTTTACGGGATAAAATAAGATAAGATCTCTGACAGAACTTTATTTGACTTATTGTAATGAAAATAATTTTCTACTAGGGAATGTAATTATCTTCAAATTGATCTCCTGTTGCTCAAAAATAGTGAGGATAACTTGGAAAGATAAGTATTAGAGTCATTCTGGTGATTCTGACTAATCCTTTTGAGTCAGAATTAAGATAAAATGGAAACATTAAAAGCCCAATTGTAATAAATCTCCTCTGAAATTTTTAAACAGCAGAATCCTGTATTCTCCTGTGCACATTTGTGAATGTTACAGTAAAATTTATGCAAAAGAAAGTAATAGGACTTTAATAAAATTAATCATTGCTCTAAATAATCATTTCCTTAATTTTCTCTTCATGTATCTGTGGAGCTTTCAAAAGACTACACACAGCCAGTTTTATTGCCTGTAGAAACATCTAAGACTATGTTTTCTGTCCCTCTTGTCTGTGTGCGGAATAAGGACTGCTTAGTTATTAGAGACTTCTAGAGGGCTACATTTATATTGATTGCACCCTTTGCTTTCCATTTTAAATAATAAACCTAAGTCAAATTACTTTTTAATAATTACTTGAGTTCCTGAGTGATGAAGTCTGTCACATCACTTTATAATTCAGAGTAGCTCAAAATATTTTAATTATGGGACTTCTTAAGACTCCAGGCACTTTTTCCTAGCTGCTATTATCAGGAGAAAAAGAAAAAGATAAACAGGCACAAAAGAGTAAGAACTTGAATTATAGCACCTACTGTTTCTTTAGAGGTAATGTTTAGAGACCATTTTTCCAGACTCTCAGACTAAGAAAAAGGCAGAGAAAGGTCTGTGCTGTGTGTTAGTCTGACCAGGTCAGAAATGGGGGTTTGTTCTGTTAAGAGTGTTCGGTGTCTGTAGGGGTTGATTTAGTTCCACTTAAATTAAACTTTATGACTTTCCTGCAGGTGGACGAAAGCCAAACTGGAGAACCGGGATGGCTTGGAGGAGAATTAAAAGGAAAGACGGGATGGTTCCCTGCAAACTACGCAGAGAAAATCCCAGAAAACGAGGTTCCCGCCCCAGTCAAACCAGTGACTGAGGCGGCCTCCACCCCTACACCCAAAGTGGCTGTGCGTGAGACCCCCGCCCCTTCATCCGCAACCCCTGCAGAGCCCTCCGAGACCCCCAACAACTGGGCCGACTTCAGCTCCACGTACGTGTTGGATGCCATTTCTGATGATTTTTGAAATCCCACATTAGTGATCTTTTAAGTGCTGTTTCAGTCCTTGGGTTGTACCTCTTGAGTACTGTTCATGGCCTCTTTCTCTGACTGGTCTTTTGGCAATTTGTGGATTGTATTCTCTGAGCTGGATTTAATTATATCATGGCTTAATAGTGATTTTTCCCTAGGATAAAGTAAAGCCTCTTACCCTTGTTTCATTCACTCATTTGTCTGTATCTTTCATTATTGTGGAAGAAATGGAGAAACACAATTTCCTAATAATCTGCTTGATACCCATGTCAGCAAATATTTAGAGTCATTTCCTGCATGGAAATAGCACTGTTTTGGTGGTGTTTTTTTTTTTTTGCTGGACAGAAACAGAAATTGAATTTTGTCATGTGGTTTTGAGTAAGATAGAAGGCTGTTTCCTCTGAGGCTTTCCTCTTTGATCAGTCCTGAATAAGCAGACAGCAGGGCAAAGAGATGTGTGCCTTTGGCAGCTACTGGTGCCATGCCCTTGGTCATCAGGAAATGGCATTAAAAACAGTGTGTAAGCAGAGGTTTCAAAGGACAGATGGAGGGCTGCCACGCTCCCACTTATAGGATTGATCCAGCTGTGCCGTTAGTCTAAAAATAGTTTATACTGCCCTTCAAGTAAAAGTGATGTAAGAAATGTTTTAAATTTGTTTTAAAGTCTAATCATCTTTCAGAAAAAACAAATAGAAAGTAAGGAGTCGGGGCATAATGCTGGAGAAAGTGTATCAAATACAGCAAAGAAGGTGTGTAATGACCAAGAGCAGGAGAAAGTAGAGGGAAGGATATAATGAATAGCAATAGTTTTCATACTTGTATTTTCACGTAAAAGATTGAAAGTGCTCAAGAAGCTCCTCCCTGTCTCATCTCTGCTAAAAAGTAGTGTTCCATTAGCGTGACTGAAACCACATTGAAATTCTCCTCTCCTGATCTTTTTTTAAAATTGAAATATAGTTGACTTATATTGTTATGTTAGTTTCAGATATACAGCAAAGTGATTCACATACATATATGTATGTATATATGTATATTTTCAGATTCTTTTCCGTTACATGTCATTACAAGATGTTGAATATAGTTCCCTGTGCTCTACAGTAATCATGTCGCTTATCTATTTTATGTATAGCAACTAGTTTATATTCCCTTAAAACGCTCTGACTTTTTAAATTAAAGCTGACAGTAAAATAGAAGACAAACACTCTTTTCAGGATTTCGTTTTGCTGTGGGTCTAGGCAGCATGCCTCTCTTGCTCAATAAATGTGTGGTCTGCGGCTCTCTGGCTATCCTCCTGGGCATCTTATTTCTGGACCCAGAATCAGGATGTGCCTGCCGTCTATCAAAGGAAATACTTTGATTTGCAAATTTGTTCATCTCTCATAAAGATTCTCAAAAGTCCATTGCATTTCAATTGGCAACTCACACAGATGTGTTTATTTACAATTATAAAATCACAAAATTAAAACTGTTCCTGAGCTGCGCCCAACAGGTTGCTCTAAGGATACCACCTATAGGGTTACCATGGTGTCCAGGCTCGTGGCCCAGTGCCTGCTGTGTGGTGCTGGGACAGAGAGATGGTATTATGAAGCACCAGCTGCCAGCCTGGCAGGACTTCCTATGTGACATGAAACTTCTTTTTTGCTGATTTAGCATTGTTGTTGCAAATGAATATAATGGTCACATGAGGGTGTTTCTCTGGTGCCTTCAGGTTACAGAGTATTTCCCTACGTAGGATTTCGTGTCACCCTGACAGCTAACCAGAGTAACGCAGTACTGTTCCCATTTGATCAACAAGGAAATCAAGATTCAGAGAAACTACTGTCATTTGCCTGAGACCCATCACTAGTGTGTGACGCTCTGACCCAAACCCAAGTCCAGTGCTCTTACCCTCTCCTTGCTCTTGAACTAGCCCCACGCACGTCGCGGTTTGTCTGCTGTGGGAGGAGCATTGACACGTTTGGAAGTCCTTGCCGCTCACGCCGTTGCACTTCCCCTCCAGGTGGCCCACCAGCATGAATGAGAAACCAGAAACCGACAGCTGGGACGCATGGGCAACCCAGCCCTCCCTCACCGTGCCAAGCGCCGGGCAGCTGAGGCAGAGGTCGGCCTTCACTCCAGCCACGGCCACGGGCTCATCTCCGTCTCCTGTTCTAGGCCAGGTAACAGCATTGCTGGGAGCGGGAGGCCCCCACGTGCTGTGTGAGGAGGAAAGATTCAGCCAGTGCTTGTCGTCATTGTCATTGGGAGTAAGCCTTGGGAATTCCCTGGCTGTCCAGTGGTTGGGACGCTTCGTTTTCACTCCAGAGGGCTTGCATTCGATGCCCAGTCGGGGAACGAAGATCCCACAAGCCATGTAGTGTGGCCAAAAAAAAATGTAAGCCTCATTATATGCATCTGGCATGGCTGGCAGGCAAGGATCCAGTTCACGTTTTCCCAGTGGAGGGAATCGTGACTATTCAGAGGAGGGTAAACTGGATTACGCTCCTGGATTGTTCAGGGAAGCTTCACTGATCACGTGGTATTTGAACTCCATCTCGAACAGTAGGTAAGAGCTGATTAGAAAGTGGAGAGACCTGGCATGCAGACAGAAACTGCCCTGAGGAGAGAGGCTTTCTTTAGGAGGCCAGAGTGTGATTCGGGAAAGACATGGGGTCCATCCATGTGGCCAGACCACTGAGTATTTATCAGAGAAGATTGACTGCAGATTAAATGCGAAGCTCTTAAATGCCTCATTAAGAAAAGTAATTGCTGAAAGGATAATATTTCTACTTAATGTGATAAAAGAAATGACATTTCTATAAGTAATCAAACAGAGAAATTGCCTATCTGGCAGGCATTTAGGGGTCAAGGACAGTTTCTGCTCTGGGAACAAGCAGCTTGAACACAGGCTCTGGGAAGACTCACGTGGAGGTGTGCAGAAAGATTCGACGGGGGAGCACAGAGGGATGTGACAACAGTTAAAGGGGTGGAATCCCAACGCCTGTGGGAGTAGGAAAGGAAAAGACTGGGGAGAGATTTGACCTTAAGGGGGAACAAGTCAGGCCGAAAGAGAAATTGACTTTTCGTGAAAGAAGGGAGTTGGATTTTCGACATATTGATTGCCAGGTGAGAGTGAGACAGTCAGGCCCTCCTGTCTGGGAAATGGGAACACAGTCAGATCTAAGGAAGTGAAGTGAGCGCTTCAGAGGAGAGAGACTGCAGGGGAAGGAGGGAAACTGCACGCAGCATGTGTCTTCTCTGACCTGGAAAGAAGGGCGGCTCTGGACAGGAGCTGTGCTCTTTGCCTTTGCATCTGTCCTGCTCGGCAGGTAGCACATGTGTCACGCTCAGAGTGATGACTCGGGTGGAGGAGGAGGGCGCAGGACCAGAACAGCGGATGGTGGCAGTTCTTGTATTATTAAAGGCGGTGGTCCAGACAAAGAGGCAGGCGGCACGTATTTGTGATCTGGGAAAGAGGATACTCCAGATTGCAAAGGGATACAGAGAAAAGGATAGGTGGGAAAGTGGGAAGGGCTGGTGAAAGGATACACAGGGAGCCGTGTAGAAGGAGGACAAGGAGCAGCTGTGTGGCCAGTGGAAACAGAGACTGAGAAGTCGAGCGTCTAAGGGGAAACAGCATTACAAGCAGAGAAAACGCAGGCTGCTTTTCTTTTTCCTTCTGGGAGAGAAAGGATGAAGAGAGGTTAGAGAAAGAGGGAAGGAAGTTGAGGTTGTGCTTCCAGGCGGCTTTCTCAGGAGGGGCCCCCAGGGCCTGCGGGGCATGCAGAATAGGAATTGAGCAAAGAAGGATGAAGCGTGACTTGGCTGAATTTAACCTGAGTCTGTGACTTGTCATCACACGTTGTCTTGGCTTTCTCCAGCAATACTGTATCGTTTGGAAGAACTGATAGTAATAGAAACTACTCCTGTTATAATGATTACTCTCATAGCAGCTCTGCAGATGGAGCTTATTAAATTTTCTTGAAGAAAGTGTCTGTGTTTTAGAGATGTGGAGACGGAGGCCTCAACTGAGAGAGTGAACAGTTGAGAGGCATGAGCTGAGAGGCCTACAGCTGAGAGACTGAGCAGTTGTTTCAGGTCACACAGTTAGTAAGGGACGGACTTGGGGTCTGAACCCAGAGTCTGTGTTCTGCCTGATTCCAGGCTCTCCGTGTGGGAGGTGGAGACAGGGCAGGTGCAGCCAAGATGTCTCAGGGTGAGAGGTTACGATACACCAGCGAGGGCCCAGGTGAAATTGCAGAGACAAGATGGAAAATTAGGGGACACAGAAGCCATGAGCTCCGCGGCCCAGGTGGGAAGCGCCCTGTGAGCACGACCGGAGAAATGGGAGGTGGAGACGCAGCGGTCCTCGGGGTGTTTGCAATCCAGAGAACCCTCCTCTCTTCTGAAGACTGGACCGAGTGGACAGTTGAGATGGAAGGAAATGGGGATGTCATGGGTCTGAGCAGACGAGAACCCATGGAGACCAGGAGTTGAAAGTTGCCAGCATGAAAGCCGAAACTCTTCAATCTATCATAAATTCTCTCTTATCAGGCATAATCATAGTTAAATGTCATTATGAAAATAAGTATCTTCTGAAGGCAAGTCCAGCTTGGTTCTGAATGAGCTGTCCTTGGGCTTTATCCCTTGTTCTTGTCCATTTATGAATACATGTATAATCGAAAGTTGGCATATTTTTTTATAATAGTATTGTCTTAATATACTGTGATAGTTTTATGTGATAGTCTTTTAAGAGATAATAAATGCCTCCCCCTGCCTTTTCCAGCCTCATCTCCTATTGCACCCCTCCATGAGACTAGGCCACACGCACCCCCGGATCCTGCTCCTCCTCCTCGAACCTTGGCAGGAAAGCATCTCACGGTCGTGCCCTCCACCTGGAGTTCACTCCCCCCGAAGCCCTAGCTATCAAAATCCTTCTTGTCCTTCAAGGCCCGGCTCAAACACTGCCACCTCTGGGAAACAGGCCCTGTTGCCTGCAGGCAGCTTTCATCCATCTTTTCTCTCTGTTCCCACCATGAATGGTTGCAACCTCTTTTTAGCATATTTCCTTCTGCCCAGTGGTAGACATGATTGTTTGTATCTCTTTCTTCTTCATTAGTCATGAGTTCCTTGGCCATGTCCTACTGCCCATTTTTATCATGCTTTCTGCTTAATAAAGTATTTTAACCTGGATTATTTTGGGGAGGCAGAGATGGCATTCTGTTCATCTTCATATAGAGTTTTCATATAGCTCTATAGTACATGGGATTACAGAGAGTACATGGGATTACAGAGAGTTTATGCTTGCCCAACCCCTGTTTGTCTTAAAAAGGAGCTAGGACAAGCCCAACCCAACCCAAGACCCGTTTCCCTGTGTCCACCTAAACTAAGATATGAGTTGCTTGCCTTTTGAGCTTTCAGAAGGTTTCTGCTTTGGTATTAACCCTTCACTAAACATCCAAATCCAGTTGGAAACTGGCGGGAATGGGATTGCCCTGGGCAACTTGAGAATTAAAAATAGAACCAAAATAGAAAAGGCACTCGGCCAGGTGCAACAGAATAAATATGATCTCCTAGCTGCTTTAAATAGAGACTTCTAGATGGGCCGGCCATGGCTTTGTGAACAGGCTGGCAGGTTTTCACCTCCACTTTGGGAAGGAAACAGCTGTTGAGAACCAGGGGGCACGTGGCAGCCACGCTGTACTGCGGGGGAGCGGGGAGGGGAGGAGGCGGGGGGGTGTCTTCTGTGGTTGCACATGTACCCGCATGTACCCATGGGAGGGAAGGTGATGGTGTTTGCAGCACCTGAACTGATAACAGATCACAAAGTAACAAGAGGTCCTTTATGTTCTTCCACACAAGGGTGAAAAGGTGGAGGGGCTACAGGCGCAAGCCCTGTATCCGTGGAGAGCCAAGAAAGACAACCATTTAAATTTTAACAAAAACGATGTCATCACCGTACTGGAGCAGCAAGACATGTGGTGGTTTGGAGAAGTTCAAGGCCAGAAGGGTTGGTTCCCCAAGTCCTACGTGAAACTCATTTCAGGGCCCATAAGGAAATCGACAAGGTATGCTTGTGTTCATCTGCTTCCACTGGACAAATGCCGTGTTTGGCATGAAACTGTTGTTTGCACTAGTTAGGATTCACAGATAGGAGTTGCTGGATCATTTCGTCTTCTGGGTCTTCTCACTGCAGAAGTTAGGGCATGTGTCAACAGAAGAGAGCCTCTTGCAGATGATGGTCATTTGTTCCTCACCCAGAAGCCTCTGCATCTTGTTTTTCATTGACTTGTGCAAGAGGAAATTCTACCCTGAGACCTGGGACAGTCTCGCGGGTTTGCTGGAGATTCTGTTCCTCTTCATGCTTAGTATAGCTCAGTTGGTAAAGAATCTACCTACAATGCAGGAGACCCCAGTTTGGTTCCTGGGTCAGGAAGATCCGCTGGAGAAGGGATAGGCTACCCACTCCAGTATTCTTGGGCTTCCCTGTGGCTCAGCTGGTAAAGAATCCCCCTGCAATGTGGGAGACCTGGGTTTGATCCCTGGGTTGGGAACATCCCCTGGAGAAGGGAAAGGCCACCCACTCCAGTATTCTGGCCTAGAGAATTCCATGGACTGCCTAGTCCATGGGGTTGCAAAGAGTTGAACACAACTGAGTGACTTTCACTTTCACTTCACTTACTGTGCCAGATATCCACAAATATTTAGAAGCCCAAAGAATTGGGGGAAATTATTAGAAGAGTGAATTATCTTTTTTGTTAAGAACCTTATGGTGTGAAACCTTACCCTGAAGGTTATTGTTTCATTGTTCTAACCAAATAGATGGTCAAAATGAATTAAGAGTTTTAAGAAGAGAATCTCTTCAAAAATACTGAATGAGCATGTCCGTCGTACTTTGAAATAGACCAGTGCTTTGGCTGTGTATCTAGCAAAGCAAAGTGCTGACAGACAAGGATGTGAGCTTAGAGTCGGGCCACCATGGCCCTTTGTGATGTGTTTTGACTTAGCAAAGTGCATCTATTTCAGCTGTAGATTATCAAGGTTTTAAATGTGAAGTGGGGACTTCCTTGATGGTCCATTGGCCAAGACTCCAGACTCCTGATGCAGGGGGCCCAGGTTCAATCCCTAGTCAGGAAACTAGATCCCACATGCTACAATCAAGACCTGGACAAATAACTACTTTTTTAAAAAATAATTATAAATGTTAAAGCAGTTTTAAAAAGAAAGTATCATTGTTATTTGTACTATTTTCTTTGAGGATGAAAAGTAAAATTCAAATACTTTCCCCTCCCTCTTCCAGCATGGATTCTGGTCCCTCAGAAAGTCCTGCAAGTCTAAAGAGGGTAGCTTCCCCAGCAGCCAAGCCAGCCATGTCGGGAGAAGGTGAGAACTTGAGTGAAATTAAGATCTTTAGACGGTGGAGGCGATTATGTAATACAAAGAGTGAACATTGAAAACGAGGTTGGATTTCATGTTTAAAGAATCTGCCTTAATTTACGTTCATTATATTAAACCTGAAGGTAAAATGAGGTTTAGCTCCTTATAAAGTCATAGTACTTTACAGGGACTTTTCAAAATACGATCAGATATATTGCTCATAAAAACCGAATCTTCTGATGATGTTCAATTAAAAGCCCTTCGACTCTTGAAAGAGGCCCATCAAAGTCACTAAAGATCAAGGTCTCTGAGCATCTCTGTAGCCTATTTGTGATGCTTGCTGTTTTTCTGACTTACAGATAAGTATTTTGGTTTAAGGCCATAACTGGGCTGTTCAGTAAAGCTGTCACAGTAGCATCAGTGCCATTTGTACCCAAATGAAACAGAAGTGTCATTTCTGTTTTCCATGGAAATAACCACAACAGATTATTTAGGCCTAAAAATTTTATTTTGAGTGTTTCTTACAAAAGTAATTAATTGCTTTGTTTCCCCCATCTTTACTTCGTGACACCATCTTTTGGATTATATCGGGTTGGCCAAAAAGTTTGTTTGGGTTTTTATAAGAGCATATGGAAAAATCTGAATGAAATTTTTGGCCCACCCAACATATGCCAGTATAGGGCATAAGTTTAACAATGAACAAAACCTACATAATTCAGGTTCTAGTGGTAAAAATCTCAGGTCTTTGCTACATCTGGTCTAGCCATTATCAGAGCACTAATTGAAGAGTGAGCATGACCCAAGTCAGACAGGCTTTCCGTGTCGGAAGTAGGAACAGTGTTTGTTGAGAACAGATGTCTAACCTGTTTTGTAGCAGTGTTTCATTGTTTCCTTGAATACTTGTAGAACTTTAGTTTGTTTGCCATTATGAGACTTCTATTCTTTAGAAACTTTGCTTTATGAAAAACAGAATTATTAAAGCAAGGGTTAAGGTTTAATGATGTTTCAAATAGTGACAAAGTTACTTTTTCAAGAGGAATTTCAGAAGTAAAAAAATTTTTTCAGTTTATAGGTACAGCTATAAAAAACTTCATCATCACTAAATAAATCTGGTATTTTTATTGTATCCAGTTTTTGCCATTACCACCAAAACAATCATTAGTATAGTTCTCTTCATACATTTTTGTCATCCTAATGACTTTTTATAGCCACTGTTGGGAGAGCAAGGCAAAAGGTCTTTTATTTTTTTTTTTTTCAAAAGGTCTTTTAAACACAGCTCATGTAGTCAGTGTTGTGTCAAGCAATACTCCCTGCCCCCCCGCCCAGATTCAGTAGGTTACAGCCACTACGTCTCAGTGGTGTGCCAGAGTTTGCATCCTGGCTCTCACACCTAGGGACTGTATAATTTTAGTCATGCCTCAACTCTCTCATCTGTAAAAGGAACGTAATAATCGCCACTTGAGGTAGCAAATTATCATGGGAATCATGAGACAATAGTGTAAGCTTTTAGAATAAAAGTCACTAAATGCTGCTCGTATTTCCTTTTTGCTTCAGTTCCTAGATTATTGATGGAGCCACTTAGAGCAGTGAGCGTCCTCATCTGACAACAGTGTTGATGAATGCCGCTTTGTTTTGAAACATGTAGAGGCCTCCATGCTTGAGGCCTCGATAAGTAGGTCACAGATGGACCACCCACATCCTTAACTTGGGCAACAGCAGAGGGTTATATGTCTAATCTCATTTATTACATCCATTTTACAGTGATTTCAGTATTAGAAATATTAGGAAAGATTTCTGGCTTCTGGAAGGGTATGGGAGGATGATGGCATCTGATATTCTAGGAAAAGGCACTTAGATATATTAGGGATGTGTTTATAAATACTGTATTAAATGTAATCAGATTGAAAGTAACCAGTGATTCAGGCAGCTAGTCATGTCCAACTGTTTGCGACCCCTTGGACTATACAGTCCGTGGAATTCTTCAGGCCAGAATCCGGGAGTGGGTAGTCTTTCCCTTCTCCAGGGCATCTTCCCAACCTAGGGATCTAACCCAGGTCTCACGCATTGCAGGTGGATTCTTTACCAGCTGAGACACCAGAAACCAAATTAAATAGATGGTCAGTTTGGGTAGCTTTTAAAATATGGGCTTGGGAATGGCCAGTACCCTGTGTTACATGTCTGAGGAGGAGGGTCTGAGTAGTGAGGAGCCCCCCATATCTGTCTTCCTGTCTCCCCACTTTCATTGGATCCTGAAGGTCCTCACAGATGCCCGTGTACATGCAGGGCTTGTAAAACCACAGTCTTCCCAGTCTCCTTGGTATCTTCTACTGCAGTGTGAAGTTCAGCCAGAGTTCATGCTTATGAAGTTTCTTAAGCATTTCAAAAGTGACTTCAAAATTTGGATCCGTTCTTAAGAAAGTGACTTTTAAGTGCAGGAATCACTGGGAAAAGGACTGATGGCCAAGGATCCGATCTTAAATGGCCAGACATGAGCTAAGGAACAAGTAAAAGAACAAAATAAAAAGGGAAGATTCGAAATACTGAGAAATCAGAAAAAGGAATATATTAATGAAAAAGCAGTGTCCTTATTCAAGCTGCCAAACTTTGATTTCCTTGTGCGGGAAATCCTTTGCCAGTTTTAACGGTGGAGGTGTGTGTCACCGGTGCTGGAGGGCTAAAGACAGAGAGGCTTCTGTTCCCCCTAGCGTGTTTGGATGACCTTGTATGTTGGGGGTCTGCTGGCCTCAGCTGAGGCTGGAGTGGCCCCTTGGAGAGCTGCCCACATTAGCATAAGCATCAGGATAGTTTGTGTTTGCTAGTGTTTATTTTAGTTTCCATTAGTGCCTCCTGCAAAGGCTCTTACAATTAGCCAGTGGAGTGCTCCAGACTAAATCTCTGCCTATTAATTGACATTAAGCTCTGCATTTAAGGACTATCATAAGAAATTTAGAAACACACCATCTGTTATAAAACAAACACTTTGGGTAAACTTTGTTATTTTTTTAATTGCTTTTTTTAAAAAAGCCTGAGATAAATTGGAGAAAAAGTAGAAACAGGAAATGTATGTTCATCTTTCTAGAAATCTTTTATTCTGTACCTAGTATAGTGTCTAGAATTTTGTGTCAAGTGATCTTTCTGAGATTATGACTCGGTTTCTAAGCCTTAGAAAAATCAGGGGTTTTAGAAGAAAAATTTCCTCTGGAATGCAAAGCCTTCACCTTCAAGACAGTAAAGAACTTTAATTCTAGACCTTTAAGACTAAATTACATGAATAATAACATGTAAGAAACGGTGATTTGTCTTTTCATCTTGTTCAGAAAGCCGTGATTATTTTCTGGGATTGGGTAGATACTATTTTTATCAGCAGCCCATTCTACCTGTTCCTGTTTGAATGACAAGTGATGTCCATTTTTAACTAAATAATATATATTTAAAATTATGTGTTCTAACAGCTTCTGCCATCTGTGTAGTATGGCACAAAAGGACTTAGGTTTTCACCGAGGCACTTTGAAAAGTGTCTTATTTAATTTACATAAAGGATATACCACATCGAAAAGTTTTCTAAAATGGTGACTTGGTACCTTCAAAAAGTGAATTACAGATATTTGATGAGCTTACCGAGAGCCTGCATGTCAGTGCCTCTAACACTGGCACAACCTAGGCACTCAATAAATGTTAATTCAAAGTAAACATTAAAAGAAAAGGTGTATATATGTATAACCAAATCACTTTGTTATACAGCGGGAATTAACATTGTAAATCAACTGCACTTTTTTTTTTTAATCCTGAAGAAAAAAAAAGTAAATATAAAAATGCCAAGTAAAAAGAAAACATGGCATTAAGTCGGAGATCAGTGTCTGTACTGTTATTGGTGGACATGCAGGTTTGTTGCTGTTGTTGTTTCTGGGGCTGGGTCTTCACAGGAATTGTCTCCCTGGCTGCAATTACTGAAATTTATATGCAGGTTGGTCAATTTGGAGCCCAGGGGATTCTGCAACTCTGTGTTTTATCTGTGACTAGGCTTTCTCTTGACTGGACCTTATCCTAATGTCCTTGTTCATAAACTTGCTTTTGCAAAGTTGTCTGGGATTTCTGTAAACAATCAAGCTCTCTCCGTATCTCAATATTTCTCCCCACCAGAATTTATTGCCATGTACACTTACGAGAGTTCTGAGCAAGGCGATTTAACCTTTCAGCAAGGGGATGTGATTTTGGTTACCAAGAAAGATGGTGACTGGTGGACAGGAACAGTGGGCGACAAGTCCGGCGTCTTCCCTTCTAACTATGTGAGGCTTAAAGATTCGGAGGTAAACCCACATTAACTGTTTCCTCTCCCCTTCTGTGCAGTGACTCTCTTTTCAGGGAGGCGTGAGGTGCGCCGGTGGAACATCGTTGTTGGGTTTTGCTAAGGTCTGGAGCGTGGCTGCAAACCCAGTGTGGCGTGTCGCTGTGTGAGCTTGCCTAGTGACGCTGCAGGCTCAGCCTCGGCTTCCCCCAACAAGAGAACCCCCCCAGGCTCGGAGGAGGCTGCCCTGAATGAGGCTGGTCTGCGTCAGCTGGGATAACGTTCAGGATTCCTCCCTGTTCCTGAATGTAACTGACTTAGAATTTAGAGTAAATGTTCTTGATTAAGTCTCCATGGTCACTGATCTGGGCTACCCCAAGAAAGATACACAGCAGTATTTCCCCCATGTAAACAAATGTATTTTGGTGATACTAGCCCCAGAATATTGGGTAGTAGAGAGTTTTTAGAATTTATTTATCTTTCATGAAACACAACATGGTTATACTTGAATACACAGCCAAAATATAAACCACCATAGTGAACTGAAAGCAATAAAATATGGTATCTCATTTGCATTGCATAACAGGTGGTTAACATCCTTAGTCATAAATGAGTTCTTAGAAATCTGTAACAAACACATTGATATATTCAGGGGAAGGGAAGACAGAAGAAAATGAAAAAATACAAGTGATTATGAGGATTAAGCATATGTGAAGATGACTGAGCTCAACAGTACCAGAAGAAAAGCAACTATTTTGTAATATCGTATTACCAAAGGTTAAAAATGTATTAATAACATTTGTAGAGTTTTAGGAAATATACCCACATAAATACAAGACTGATGAAGTCCTGTCTGTATGAAAAGTGAAAGTGAAAGTCACTCAGTCGTGTCAGCTCTTTGCGACCTCCTGGACTATACAGTCCATGGAATTCTCCAGGCCAGAATACTGGGTAGCCTTTCCATTCTCCAGGGGATCTTCTGGACCCAGGAAGAGAAATGGGATCTTCTGCATTGCAGGCAGATTCTTTACCAACTGAGCCATCAGGGAAGCCACCTGTCTATATAATAGGGGGAAATCTATTACAGGTTGGACTCAGAACTATAAATTTTGGATATCCTTGTTCCTATCAGCTCCAATTCGTTGGAATTATTTCAAAAAGTTAGTTGGATAAATTTACAATTTGTATATAAATCATGTTTACTGCTAGAATTTACATTTTTACCTACACAATAGCAAGACACAAGATTTCACTAAGGCCTTTGGCCAGGCCTTGGTATCTCCTGATCAGAGATTGAGCAGAGACTCAGTTTATTTTCAATGCTTACAAATTGGAAGTGGCTCCCAACTGTTGTTAATGGGGCCCTAAAAATTCAGTTGCATAAAATGTCGTCCTGAGATGATACAGAATTAATGAAATAGTGGCACGGGCCTCCTGGCGTATGGGAGCCCATCTCCTAGTGGCCAATTTCAAGTTAGGGGGAATTTCAGGTCATAAAGGTAGCCATTTACCAGACCCATAGCCACTTGGGGTGCAAGGCTGGGCCTGGTGATAAACTGTGATTCCCCCTTCAGTCTGCCTTCTCTGCTTCCCTACCGTTCCCTGGAGTGGTTGTATTTGCTTGAGATTTTTATTTGTTTTTGTTTTGGCTTTTTTTTTTTTCCTTTTTTTAGGGAGTATTATTATTGTTTGGGGGGTTTTTTGTTTTCCCTTGCTTTGGTCTTGAGAGCAGCTTGCTGAAATTCCCCTGGAGGGGTTTGCATAAGTCCGCTTCCCCTTGGAGAATTTGGCTGAAGCTGGAATGAAAATACTTCTTGTCTGTAAGACAGTCATTGTATTATCCTTTGAAGACCAGGAGAGGGAAAATTCAACTCTTATCCAGACCAGTTAGTTAGATCCAGTAAGAACCATGGAGATGATATTTTAGGAGAGCAGAGGGAAAACATTACAAACTAAACTCAATTTCTGCTCCCATGCACAGAAACTCTTAAAGTGGCTTTACCTTTGAGATCAATTAAACACCAAAGCCATTACTTGTATTATCCTTTAATAAACTTGAGTTTTCTACCCAAACCATCCCAGGTCAGTAAGTTTAGAAAAAATGCACTGTGACATTTTCTAAAGGTAAGTTGAATTGTAAAGTGCTTTTTTAACTGGCGTCTTAAATTATCAGCCACCGAAGAACTGGCAGTGCTAATGATTTTTGGGCAAACATCTAGCTACATTATTTCATAATAATGAAAAAATCTAAAAAAATCTTTCATCCTACTTGGACATAGAATTCAGTGCATAAGGCAATATCATGCCAAACTTAAAAACCAGCCCGAGCCTCAGATACCAGAATTGACCCATGGATGCAGAGAGGGGTTTGTCCTAAGCCCGCTTCCCTTCTCTGCACGAGCAGGGCTGGGGCATGTCGCCTGGATCAGCTTTTCTACTGCATTCTTGAGAAGTGCCAGAGCCAAACATGGCCATCTGAGTCTGTCTCAGCTTAAGTGCTGGCTGTGGTGTTTAAAAGGGAGCACATTAAAGTGGCTGGAACTCCATCACTGGGTTGCCAATGGCTTTGTTCTTTTTATAGAACAGAGAAAGCCTATTATAAGCCTGCAATGGGAAATTAACTGGCCGTTTGGAATTTTGTAGCATTAGTATGCCTTCATGTTGATACGTAGCCTATGAAAATTCCGAGGGAGATGGGTATTTTATATATATATCTTTGTTAATACAGAAAGCATAATCAGAGTAAACATTTTAATTTGAACTTTCCCTGCTAGATGGTTATTGAATTTCAGTATAAATAAAGGGACAACGAGAAGTTGTGTTCCTGGTAGATAAATTACATATTTTTATTTTACAGTTACTCTCATTTAGTTAATTAAGCCGTTCGCTTTGTTCTATTTTAATTGGAATACTTAATTTACTGGAAGATAGTGACACACAAGTGAAAATTAATTCGGAATAAAGCACTTTGTAACAACAGATTACGGCCTGGCCCTTGTCCCAGCCAAGTCTCTGCCGGCTTGGCTTGCTCAGCTAGTTTAAAATTCCATGAGTATTCATGAAGGAATTCAACCCTAGAGCACTTTTGGAACACTTAGAAGTTGGGGAAAAAATGGTCTGCTTCTATGCACTGTGTGTCCAGCATTAAGAGAGAAATTTTAGTGTTTAAACAGTGTAAAGTTTGGGTAGAAAGGACTCAGAGGAGAGAGTGACCACCTCTTGGGGTAATAGAATGGGGGGCAGGGGTGTTTGAATCACCACTATCCTGTTTTCCTTCTTTAAAAAAAAAAAAAAGAAAGCCCTAAAGCAGATGTACTAAAATGGTAACATGTTCACGTACTAAGTCGGGGTATCGAGCTCATGGATGTCTGCTGTAACCTCTGTACTTTTTGTCTGTGAAATGTTTGCTAATTAACCACTTGGACATCAAACATGAGCTTAGTGTTTAGGATGTAGACCGGCAGTCTCCTGGTGGGGCAGCCCCCGTTTGATTTGACACGGGGACAGGCCACACTCGAGTTACACACAGTCAGTGCCCGCGCCCTGGGGGATCTGTACAGTGCCACTGCTTATTCTCCCCTCAAGAAGAGAGTAAAGGCTGTGTGCTTTACAGTACTTACTTTGCCCCATGTTTTCCTTGATACACATTGTAATGCCAGGAGATAAAATGCTGCTGTGTTTCTCCAGAATGAAAAAAAGGAATTTAGGGGCTCACGCGGGTTCGTGACATCATTCATCGTTTTTTAAGTTGCTTGACCAAAACTCTTCAGTATGCAAATGAGACCTTCTGCTCTGTTTCAAGGGCTCTGGAACTGCTGGGAAAACAGGGAGTTTAGGAAAAAAACCTGGTAAGTGACAAACCCTGATGATTATTTTTTCAATGTTTTTAATGTAATTGATAGTTGCTCCCAATCTTTTATTAGGGCTAGAAACCTTTTTGGAAAAAAAAAAGAAAGAAAAGTAAAGACTAAAGAATCTGTCCGAAGAGTGGTTGGAATAGATCCTTTCCTTGGAATCCATTAATAATGTGTATCCATGATTATGAAATAATGGCTGTTGCTTCACACATGGGGTATTAGGGACATTAATCAGACAGAATGTTCTCTTGGGATGTGAAGAAATAATTCAGGCAAGATGGTGAGACGTCACGCTTGGAACTGTAGGATTTGGGGTCAGCTGCTACTTAATCCTTCTCTCATTGGGTTCAGTACTTTTTCCTTTCCTGAAGCATATTCAGTCCCAGGATGTAAATAGTGGAGGAGATTAGAGGAGCCGCATGTATTATCAGACAGTGGGGCCTATGAATTAGAAGCTTTTGAGTAGTTTTCCTCAGGTACACAGTGAAGGCACAAAATTATAGTCATCCCCCTGAACTCAAAAGTGTTTCACTTTATTTAAACAAAAATCACATGTTCTATTAATAGAAACATGAACAAGAGAAGAAAGAAGCAGCTGGGAAATCATACGGTTGGTATGACCTGTCTTCCTCACCTAGGTCATTTGAGCCCTTTTGCTATTACAGCCTTGAGAAATTACAGGTTGAGAGTCACCACAGCACTGAGAGAGGGACTTGTGTATCTGTGCCTGGCGCTCAGCCTCCAGACAGGCTCACCTGACAAGGAAAAGTGGGTTTTTCGGTAGTTGTAGGATTTCAGACTGACTCAAGATATCAGACCACCCCAGTCAAATCTCTGTTTTAACCCTGAGTATGCTATGGGGTTGGCCAAAAAGTTTGTTTGGGTTTTTCCATCGCATCTTACAGGCTAACCTGGATGAACTTTTTGGCCAACCCTATACATTTTGAATGGTCATTCCAAAGGGTCCAGAGGGGCTTAACATCGCACTGAAATCAGCAAGCTGCTCAAAAAAAAAAAAAAAAAAAAAAAAGGAAAAGAGTATTGAGGCAGGTCACCAGCTACACAGGCCAGGTCCTTTGAGCAATGGGAACACCGGGGGCCAAATAGGGTAATAATTTGGATGTTTTCTGAATTGAGAACTCTTTGGAGTCTAGAGCTAATCCTTGGTGGGCTGGGGGAGAGTTCTCGTCCCCAGCGCAGATTTCCCATCTTGGGCTCTCAGGGGAGCCCAGACATGAGTGAGCTGGGCTCTCTCTTGCTTCCTTGAGTTCTGGGATGCGTCTGACAGGGCCAGCCTGCACCGGGACGTCCCAGTGCTCCTAGCGTGGTGGCCGCTGATTACAGCGCAGGGTCGGGTGGGCGGAGGGCCCGGGTTATGTTCCTTAATGCAGGAAATGCTGTCAGAGACGGGCCTTCTACTTCTCTCCTTCTGTCTGTCTTTACTTCATTCCTTGTGTCTTCATCTCTTTCTTCTGAGAACAGTTACGATGGGGAGAGAGTGTAGAGGAATAGAACAGTCTGTTCCGTCTTGCATCTAGAAATCCACAAGTTAGTCCCTGCGGATGCGCCAGAATTCAGTCAGAGAAGGGTTTTGTCCTTTCGTAGTCGACCTCCTGTGCCAGGAGAAGTGTACTTTTTCAGAGCCTGGTCTGTGGTACTGCTGGACTTTTTCCCATGAAACTGTTCAGTCAGGAAAAGTACAGAACTGTTTTCATTTTTTCTGTGCGGAATTGCTGTTTCGCTTAAAATCCCCCTTTTGACTCTAGGATCCTCCTTTAACTTGCAATAAAAAGAAGTAAACTTCCGTTGACGTGATCCCTAGCTGGTATTCAGGGATCGCCCTTAAAGTGTCAGCCACAGAGGGAATGGTCTTGTGGACGGAAGAGAGAGGATGAGGAAAGTCATGGTGTAGAAGTCAAGCCAGTGCCTGCCCCTGGTGGCTTCTCAAGAACACAGTTTGTCTTTCTGCTGTTCTGGCGGGTGGAATGGCTTCACTTGACTTCCTTGATTCACTCAACCATCCTTCTGTGGAAATGTGTGATAATAATAAGCCCTGTGTGGGGGCCGGAAGGCGGGTGGGGCTAAATGAGGCTCAGCTGTTGGCATCCTGAGGGGGAGGGGGAGGGTGGGGAATTTGTGGGGGCAAGCTGGTGGGTTCCAAGAGATGAGGGGACCCTCGGGCACACCAGGCAGAACCAGAAGGCGAGTCCAGTCCTGGAGCACTGCATTTGCCTTGCGGGGAATGGGAGCCCACGGGGCCTTCTTTGTTGAGTAGAAGACCGGCCCTGTGTGCTGGCTTTGAGGACGTTTACCTGAGAACCTGGGAGGTGGCTGTGTCTTGGCTGTTCTTCTCCTGACTCTTAACGACGCACTCTACCATGTTTGGTCTTGTTTTCCAGAAATCGCGCAGGTCATTGCCTCCTACACAGCTACGGGTCCTGAACAGCTTACCCTGGCCCCCGGTCAGCTGATCCTGATCCGGAAAAAGAACCCAGGTGGATGGTGGGAAGGAGAGCTACAGGTTAGTGTCTTTTCCATTGGTTTAAAATCCCCTGCCTAGATTTCAGCATGCAAGATTTTGAAGGGATGCTATTTCATGGCAAAGCGCAGATACCCCCACACTGTCTGAATCCTGCATTTGTGTAACAAGAGATGCCATGTTCTCTAAACCCAGTTTGTTCCTAAGCCTTGGGCAGCCAGGAACAGAAATGTGAGAGCTGAGGATTCTTTTGAAGATGTATGTGTATCTGCTGGATTCTTGAGTTGAGACAGTGAGTGGTGGGAAGGAGAGAGCTCGTGATGGAGAGTTTCATCCTTACTGTCACAGCAATACAGGAGCAGAGCTTCCCCTCCGCAGTGCTGTGAGGTGTGACGCCACAGTGGCCTGTGTAGTCAGAGCCACATCTGTGTGGCACGACAGTTTTAGTTCTTGTGTGTGTGTGTGTGTCTGTGTGTCCGTCCTCAGTTCATCAGTCTGTCAAGGTAAACCTTGATCAGGAAGGCAAAGATCTACATTTTGGTGAAATAAATAAATACAGCACTTTCTGTGCATATGGGGCAGATTAAAATTAGAAACTAAAGTGCCAGAGAGTGAAGAGTGGGCTGGTGGACTGAAAGAAAGGTATCTTGGCTGGAATAGAAGGTACAGCCTGGAGTAGCCAAAGGCAGAACTTCCCCTGGGATCTCACTGGTGGGCAGCCATTAAAAAACCCGTCCAGCAGGGCGGACAAGATACAGTTTATTGGTTCAGTATTCCATTGAGGTCCTGGAATCCACTCCCCTCATCCTTTGAAAAATGTTTTTTGTTTTTTAAATTTACTGATTTTTTTTGGCTGTGCCACATAATTTGTGGGATCTTAGTTCCCCAAGCAGGGACTGAACCAGGGCCGTGGCAGTGAAAGCACTGTGTCCTAACCACTGGACTGCCAGGACTTCCCTCCCTCCCCTATTTAATGTCTCTTCCTTTGCTGGGTGGGGGAGGCCTTCCACAGACTTGTGGTGTCGTTTCCTGGAGAGAGCTGTCGCCTAGTGGCCTTCCTGTGCGTAGATGACTCCCCTGTTCTGAAGACTTACGGGGGTCCCCGTGGCCCTCCTCCTCAGCCTGCTCACAGGTGTGCCCTGTTGCCCTTCCATGCGTCTTGCCCATCTGGCTCTCAAAGTGACGTCTCTGCTCCAGCCGCGGTTGGTGATCTACTCTCCTGAAGACAAGCAGCAGCCTCAGACCCCAATTTCTTCCTGCTTTTGCCCAGAGCATCTCCCCACATGGTCCTTCCCGCCTCCTTCCTCAAGAGCTGGCCAGAACCCACTTCTTCCAGAAGCTTTCTGTGACCGTCCTACCCGAGGCGACATCTTCCCGTGAACCCTGGTGGCCCCTATGCCCGAGCTTCTCTTGACATTTAGTATTGATGCCAATACTATTACTTAGCTTCCCATGCATGTTTCTTCTTCATGTAGGTTATCAACTCTTTGAGGGCAGAAACCGTATTTTTTCATCCTCTCACTCCTAGTACCTTACGCGAAAGAGTCTTGAGAGGGTCCTTGCAACCCTCAGTTGTCTGCCCAGGAGGGCTTCTGGTGCTCTCACCAGACTTTGTCTTCTGCGACTACACGGATGAAGAAATTGGGAACGTCATCTGGTGGTCCAATGGTTGACTCCGCACCTCCCCTGTAGGTGACACGGATTCAATCCCTGGTCAAGGAATTAAGATCCTGCACGCTAAGAGGCATGGCCAAAAAATAACAGAAATTATTTTTTAAAGAAAAATAGAAGTTGCCAGTGAGTTCTGTGTTCTGCCCTTGGGAAACTGCACAGATGCGGGAAATGGTGGTGTCTCTGTGAGCCCCACGGCAGTGTTTACCAGATAGATGAACGTGGGGGACCTTTCAAAGAAGTGGCTTCAACCATGGGTGGGTTCAGTGTGAAGATAAAAGCTTTAGTCCTTGAGCCAAGAGCATGAAGTCTATCAGACCACAAAGAAAGTAAAATCTGATCTACTTTCTAAAAGTAACCTAGAAGTATCCTTCACGACAGATTGCATCAGATAAGAGGGTAAGGGTGAGGTATGGAAAGCTTCCTTTTCTCTGAATTTTATTTTCTTATTTTGAGAGTAGGTTAGAGGGGAGGCGTGCGTGTGTGCCCTGTAAATTGTTTTGAACTCTCTGCTCGTGGTGGTGTGCAGAAGGGTAGTTCTGACACTTATCATCCTAATTAGAGTCTTTGTCTCTTAGAATTATGTCAGGATGACAAGTCTTGCTTCACCAACTTTATTATAAGTTCCTTCAAGTCACATACTATCCATTTCCAGCAACTCCCAGCATGTAAGCTCTCAATGAATGGATTTTGTGTTGAATTAGATTAAAGTGAAGGAGAAAGGACTGGCAGTGGGAAACATGACTCATCTGTCACACAGGCTTGATGGCTTTCGAAGGCAAGGTCAAGCTTAGCCCCCTTGTATCCTGCATATATCGCATGTCCATCATCTGGTATATGTACAGTTAATATCCGTAAGATCATAGATGCGAGTGTGAATCTTGGCTTGCCGTTGACTAGCCTGTAACATTGAGGTTATCGCTTAACTTTTCTGAGCCTTACTCTTTTTGTCTGAGAACTGGGAATAGTGAAAGTGGGACATGGGAAATGGAAATTGTAGTAGTAGTATTCTTCTGGAATTGTTGTGTAGGTACATGTATGATAGATGTTTAACACAGGCCTAGCTCATAAGAAGCTCCCAGTACATGTTACTGCCATTATTATTATTATTATTCCTAAAATCCATATATAACGTTGGCATAAACCATAATCTCTGCCCTACCTGAAATTGACATCTGAGAGCTGTTCAGCGAGCAGGGTTTTCTGTCCTGTAAGTGCTTCTGACTGTGACCCACACCATGGAGCTCGTAGGAAAATACTCCGGGCTTTGCCGACCAACGGCTGCCACAATTTGAATTTCAGCTGTCGTGTTTTCGTTTTGTAATGTAGCAATCCATAGAGTCTATTGATGTTATTCTGTTTTAGTTATGCGTAAGCTTGGCATACGGAGAAGGCGATGGCACCCCACTCCAGTACTCTTGCCTGGAAAATCCCATGGACAGAGGAGCCTGGTAGGCTGCAGTCCATGGGGTCTCTAAGAGTCGGACACGACTGAGCGACTTCACTTTCCCTTTTCACTTTCATGCATTGGAGAAGGAAATGGCAACCCACTCCAATGTTCTTGCCTGGAGAATCCCAGGGACGGGGAAGCCTGGTGGGCTGCCGTCTATGGGGTCGCACAGAGTCAGACACGACTGAAGTGACTTAGCAGCAGCAGCAGCAAGCTTGGCATAAGCACACCATGTTCAGAAGCAAACTACACCATGAAAGAGGATGAAGCTTTGAAACGTTTTAATGTAATTTTTTTTATTATTAGGCACGTGGGAAAAAGCGCCAGATAGGCTGGTTTCCTGCTAATTACGTCAAACTTTTAAGCCCTGGGACAAGCAAAATCACTCCAACAGACCCACCGAAGCCAACAGCTTTCCCAACAGGTGAGCGGTTTACACTCTGCTCAGAAAATGGTCTGTGCTTCCTGGTAGCCCTCCTACTCAGTTCTCTTGTGGAGTGGCGAAAGTTGTCTTTCACATCGGCTGTAACCGCCTCTTGTACTTGGAGGGGCTGATACCCCACGAGTGTGATATGGAATATGTTTTTCAAAAGGACCAAATATCTAAGCAGCTTTGCTGTGCTGGGTACAACAGACTCCTTGTTGGAACTGGCTTCCTAAAGGGGCCCTGAATGCTGTGCTATTGAAGCCAGATTTTTCTCTTGATTTCCTTCCAACTATTTAAATTGGGATTTGGGCTGGGGCGGCGGTGGGGGGTTGGGGGGAGACAAAAAGGGCCTCCTAAAAATAAATGGCCGGGGTCTAAATAGGTCAGGAGATTGAGCCGAGAGGCCACAGGGGTCTGTTGGTTGTCATGTGCTGCTCAGTAAAGACAGAAATAGCTCCCCTGTGACATTTCCTGTGAACAGAGGGGCTTCGCTTAATGGGCAGGATGTTATACACGCTCTCCTAAAGGGACCAAGAGGGAACAGAGGGCCCTGCAGCTGAGATGGTTGGCTATCTTCTAATTGAAGAGACCAAATTAGATGCTTCGGTAATGTGTGAGAGGGTGAGATAAGGGCAGCCAACTTCTGCTTGGGTCTTTAAGCCATTAATGGAATCTTGGGTGGTATTTGTGGAAACACAGGCTTTTCCTTCCAGAACCTTGTGGCTAAATGTCTGCGCTGTACATCCCCAGTGAAATCAGATCAAAACTTGGCAGCCTTTGCAAGAAATGAAAGGATTGGTCAACTTTGTGACTGATTGCTGACCCCAGCTGGGCCCCTGTGCTTGAGCCGTGGCCTCTCTTGTAGGCAGAGGGGTGTGGTGCCCACTGGGTCTCCTCTCCCTTGGGGAGGCCTAGTGGCATGCCCTTCATCAGGTTGGTTAAAACCCACAGAAATTGTTTGCCAAGGGGATGGGATTAGCTGGAACATCGTTAAAGCCTGAGCCTGTATACAGGTTGGTCAGGAAAGATGAACAGGGGTAACACCTAACTAGGCAGACTTCTCTGAAGTGTAAAAATGTCAGGGAATAAAAGCAGTGTAACCTCCTGTAGGTTTGAGGGAAAATGAGAAAAGGAGAATTGTCCTTGAATGTGGAAATTGCTTCTTGGAGACAAGATTCTGAGACACAAAAGCACAGCAGAATAAGGCACTGGTTTTCCTTTTCACCGAGAGCTTCCCAGGTGGTGCTGGTGGTAAAGAGTCTGCCTGCCAACACAGGAGACGCAAGAGACAGGAGACGTGGGTTTGATCCCTGGGTCGGGAAGATGCCCTGGAGAAGGAAATGGCAACCCACTCCAGCGTTCTGGCCTGTAAAATCCCACAGACAGAGGAGTCTGGCAGGGCACAGTCCATGGGGTTGCAAAGAGTCGGACACAGCTGAGCACAAGAGTTGAACTTCTTGGAGGTCAGCTGGTAATCACCTTCCACCTTAAAAAAACAAACAGACAACAAAAAACAATCCAACAAAAAATCAGAAAAGGAAAAAAAGAGCTGGGTTCAAGTCCCCGTGATCCACAGCAGTGTGTGCAGATGGGCTAACATTCCGAGTCAGCATCCTGAAGGAACATCACCACCCTCAAACAGAAATGATTCCCTGGTAGCGCTCCCCTACCCCTGCCCGTTTTCTGCGGACAGCGGAACACATGCAAGAGGAAGACGGGATGGGAACTAAAGGGAGGCCTGCCATTCTGCTGTTGTCTTGGTCTCCAGCCCTCCAGCTTCCTCCACGGCCCACACTTAGACAGAGCCCTCCGAGCCCTCCAGGTAGCTCTGCCCTCTTCGGGCAAGGACACAGTCGGGACACGGGAGGCCCGGAGAGCCTCAGGCAGCCCGCGCCCCCTCCCGCTCACCCGGCCTGTCTCCCGCAGTGTGCCAGGTGATCGGAATGTACGACTACACCGCGCAGAACGACGACGAGCTGGCCTTCAGCAAGGGCCAGGTCATCAATGTCCTCAACAAGGAGGACCCCGACTGGTGGAAGGGTGAAGTCCACGGGCAGGTGGGGCTCTTCCCGTCCAACTACGTGAAGTTGACCACGGACACAGACCCCAGCCAGCAATGTAAGTGCCCCAGCCGCCCGGTTGCCTCTCCTCTCTGGCGTCTTACGGTGAAACATGCAGCATTGCTCTGATTCTGCTGAGCTTTGTTTGCAGAACTTAGCTAGACCATTGCTGCATTCGCAACAGTCTCTTTGAAGACCTTCCTCATAATGCAAGACTTTTATCTCGTGGGGTTTTCGTTTTGTTGGTTTTTTTGTTTTTGGTTTTAAAAATCATTCCTTCTGTAGCATGTCCCCTCCCCCCTCCCCCGTCCCCCTTTTTCTTTTTTTTTTTTTCCTTTTTAATCATTTTGGCACCATGCTGTTTTACATGCCTGACTCATTTTCCTAGCTTGAATTTTGCTCATTGTTTTGTTTTGCTTATGTGTTGTTTTCCTCCTTTTTCTAGGAATCATATGTTGTCCACCCCCCCCTCAGGCTTGAAAGTCCTCAAAGAGACCCACTATCCCATATCACTGCCCCGAGGGATGATGGGAGATGCAGCCTTGATCATGTGACTTCCAGCATGATCACCTACTGCCTTCTGAGTAGAAGAACTCACTGCAGAGCAGTTTACCTCATTTTACCTTAGTTGCATGTGATGACAATGTTGAGTTATTACTTGCAGAGATAGAAGCAAAAAATTACAAAAATACACAGGGTAGTGGGTCCTTTTGTGGCTTTCCTAGTGACTCAAATTGACTTCCCCCCACCTTTGCACAGGTGCTTTCAATAGTTTTCAAATTATTTTTCAATAAATCTTTTAGCCTTTTAATAAAAAAAAAAATGAATGACTTCTTTGCTATTTTGGTTTTGCAAAAAGACCCACTATCAAGGAATGCTGCATGTGCTATTAAAAAAATGTTTCCAAATGTCCATAAATCTGAGACTTGATGTATTTTTTGTTTTTCATTCTGTCCAGTGTTATCAACTAAATTGTGTAGTTTGGGTTTGTTGCCCCCTACTGTAGAAGTACAGAGGAGTTCAGTATATCTGTTTTAAAGACGTGTAGAATGAGGCCAATTAAACAGAAGGTGTTTTGTGCTTGTTTGTGTGTATCAGATGTACCTTGCTGAGCATGTAATAATACATCCTGTACATATGAAATTAGTTCTTTCCATGGCAAAAGCTATTACCTTGTATGATGCTCTAATCACATTGCATTAATTTTATTTTGCACAGTGACCTTGTAGCCCCATGAGAAAGCATGTGTGTTTTTGTTCGGTCTCAGATTTATCTGGTTGAGTTGGTGTTTTCTGTTTGGGGTTTTTAATTTTGCATATTTTCATACCATAAATCCGTAGACGATACCTTTGAGGTTGTCACGGTCAACAGTATCTACAATCTCGCCTTAGTCTCTGTTACACCAAGTTTTATTCCAGTGACTTCATGGAATGACGATTTCAAACAAGTAATTTTCTTGACAAGAAAGAATGTATAGGAGTCTCCCTGCAATTAATTTCCGATGTTTACATTTTTTAAGTAGACTGTGGAATTTCTACAGGCTAATATGAAATGGAGCTCATGGCCCGTTGGTGTGTTGGATGTCGTAGCTGAAGCCATGTGTGTCTTTTAAACACTAGTTGGAAGCTCTCAATAAAAACGCCGTTGCTGACAGCGCAGAAAACGGGGCGGGGGCAGGGAGCCTCGAGCACAACCTAGCGGTTCTACTAATGACTTTTTAACAGTAGTGATCTTCTGTTTTACGTCTGTCCCCTTGGGGACTCTGTGCTGGCATTGTGTAGCGGTCCTTCTCCACCCACACGGTGCCGAGAACGAGGACACCGCCTCGTTCGCTGGCGCGTCAGTATTTTCATGGATATGAATGTAAAATATATAAATATATAAACCTGCGGCTTTAACAACTGTAATACAACCTTTTGAATTAGTTATGTGTATAGATAATTAAATTCTTCATATAAAAGTTAGACGGAAATGTCTCTGTGTTCTTGATGTTGGAAGGTGGCAGTGGTGATGGGGAACCAGCCAGACTAGACCTAAGCAGGTGGCCTGCTGCCCACGTGTCCATTATGATACAGATGCCATGGGGACCCTCGCTCTTACCCTGCTACCTGCCCCTCCCTGATCAACATGCAGACAGGTACCCTACCTAATACTGATTTTGAAGAATAGAACTCCCGGGACTTTCCTGGTGGTCCAGTGGTTAAGACATCACACTGCCACTGCCAGGGGCAGGGGTTCGATCCCTGGTCAGGGAACTAAGGTCCTGCACGCTGCATGGTGCAGCCAAAAATAGGGGAAAAAAGACGGCAATTCAGCTTTGAGCTTAACTCTCTCATCGGGCTTTCATATGTGCTATTGATACATTGACAGGTGAGCGATGTGACTCAGAGAACCACACATTTGCCCAAAAGGTGATCACAAAAGGGTCTGTTGAGCTGACAGATGTAAGTACATCCTGAAACTTTCACATCTTCCATACCATTGTTTGCCATCTGTATCTGCCTTGCAAACTCCAGTTGAATTTGCAGAAACAGACGGGTGTACACCCTGATGAAACTGTTGGCTACGACAGACCACGGCTTGAATCCGTTCAGGAACCTCGCTTATTGGTCCTCCCCTGCCATTCAGTGGAAAAGTGAGTTCCTTCATCAGTTCAGCAAATAGTTGTGGGGAGAGACTTACCAGGTGTGGACGCTGCTCTGGGTTCTGGGGCAGAGAGTGCCGCTCCATCAGTGAAGACTGGGTCCCTGTCCTCATGGAGTTCACTTTCTAATGGGAGGAACAAGCAGAAAACCAAACTGCTGCATACATGTATGTACATAAATATATGAGGGGTGTGTGTGTGTGTGTGAGAGAAGCTGATGCATTCTGTGCCAGGACAGCTAACGGGTGCCAGGTGACCCTGAGGAGGACATCCAAAGCCAACGTTCGGGAAGGGCAGCTGCAGGGAGAGATCAGGGAACCCTTCCAGAAAGAAGGGAGACCTAAGGATGAGAAGGAGCCAGATGAAGCTGGGAAGAGAAGGGGCTGTTTGAGGCAGAAGTGTCATACAGGGGCCCCAAGGTGCAGGGAGAGATCCCCATCACTGCCCCCCACCCCACCCTCTTGGTCAGCAAAGCCCTGTCTCTTGTCCAGGACCACCTGCTCCCACCCCCCACCCCGCCCCCTTCACCCGAATAAGTCAGTGTTTCCAGCTTTGAGTTTTGGCTAGCAGAGATGCAATTGTCAAGGTGGGTAATCCACGATAATACTCTCCACAACTCTCTCTCTCCATCCCCCTGTCTGTAGATCAACCCTCTTAGGCTGTGTTGACACAGGTTTGTCTCCAGGAATCTTGCTCTTTCCCCCTCACAGATCATGCAGTTTGCATTTGATCATAGTGTCCTTCTGACCCTGGGCTTCTCAACCAGAGGGAAGGAAGATGACAGCCTCTGGTGGGTAGAGGCGGGGTTGCTGCTGAAGATCCTCAATGCACAGGATGACCCCCACAGCGGACGTGGTCCCGTGTCACCAGTACCAGGGCTGAGACAGCCTGGTCTCTCATCCCTCTGGCTGCCGTGGGCAGTATTCCCCTGGTTGCTCTGGGTGAATATTTTTACGACTGAACTCTAGGTACAGTTTTGCCCCAGAGGCACATGGACACATGAGAGGGCCTTCGTTTTGCCATTCTGACTTGCTTTTCTGTGTCTGGCTGCCTCTGCTGTGCAGAGCAGAACCCACAGGGCTGAAGGTGGCCACGTGGCCCACGCTCCAGGCTGCCTCTGCTTAAAACGATGTCTGGGAGAAGCCAGTCTAAAGGAAGGATTCATTCCCTTGTAAGGTTACAGAGCTGTATGTCATTGCATGTCCACTCTGTTCTGGGAGAAAAAAGGGCAGGCCCAGATCCCCTACCAAGTGGTAACTGGTCCTCTGCGGTTCCTCTCAAACTGAGCAGGATTACTATGGCAACAGCACATCATCAGTAGGGTAAAACTAACCTCTCTTACAGCGGTCTAGACCCAGCTCACGTTCCCTGTTAGCGGGTGAACAGACAAATGCTTGGTGAGTTCTTTTCTGGTTGAGAGGATGAGACAGTTAAACAGCCTCATCAACTCAATGGACATGAGTCTGAGCAAACTCCAGGAGATCATGAAAGACAGGGAAGCCTGGCATGCTTTAGTCCATGGGGTCACAGAGCCGGACATGACTTAATGACTGAACAACAACCACAACCACCTTCTCGGGTGCCACCAGAAGAAAAACCTGCTAACCCTTGTTTAGGAAGCCCATCGAAGCGGTTTACCCATATGAAACATTTGCCAGTATTCTTCTTACCTATAAAACAGCGATTGCATGTGACTCAACCTAGTACACTCATACAACCAGGCATGCTGTAGGGCAGGTGCTCAAGAAAGCCTGTTGAATGGGTGGGTCCAGGGATTAGTGAAACAGGAAAGCGCTGAGTTCAGGTTCTCATACAATCCATCCCCGCTGGAGAGGAGACCATGCTGTGTCTGCCTTCCCTTTTAGGCGTGAGCTTCCCCAGAGCAAGTCTCCTTGGCAGGTGCTGTTCCTGAAGCCGCTCCATCAGTGGTCAGTGAAGGAGGCTGAGGACCAGGGATGCTGGGGCATTGCCTGGTCTCCGTGCCAGCCCCAGTCTCAGCTGGGGAACGGGCCTGACACTCAGTCAGTCCTGCTTCCTGGAGGAGTGAACATCACTTCTGAAGGACAGTGAATATTCATTTTCCCTTCTAGCAAAGTGATAAGTTAATCCTATTCATTCTTTTTCATTCCCAAAATACCCAAGAGAATTTTTTATGGAAACTGCATGGAATGCCAGCGGTTCCAGAACTGTCCAGAAAAATAGCCCTTTCTTAGAAATGTCTGATGTTTTGGATCTGGTAGGCTAGAGAAACATAATAAAGTCAAGGATCACAACAGCTCCATGTGAATATCTCATTGCAGCCAGGCCTCTGTTGGGGCTTTCTTTAAGAAAACGCCACACATAAAAAGCGGATTTCCAGAATATTTTCCTGGGTGTGTGGCAATTCCATTTCAGAAGTTTCCGTTGCCTCTTAAGAAGGTTCTGTTCTTTGAATTGAAAACTCAGGCATTTTTTTAAAGATAATATAACTTCAGTCACAAAAATTTGTGTTGTTTATAGAAGATGAGAATCAGCCATAAAATTGTTGTGTCAATACAACTTCCTGTTAAGCTACAGTGTTATTTTGGAGAAGGCAATGGCACCCCACTCCAGTACTCTTGCCTGGACAATCCTATGGACGGAGGAGCCTGGTAGGCTGCAGTCCATGGGGTCTCTAAGAGTCGGACACGACTGAGCGGCTTCACTTTCACTTTTCACTTTCATGCATTGGAGAAGGAAATGGCAACCCACTCCAATGTTCTTGCCTGGAGAATCCCAGGGACGGGGGAGCCTGGTGGGCTGCCGTCTATGGGGTCTCACAGAGTCAGACACGACTGAAGCGCCTTAGCAGCAGCAATGTTATTTTATGTTGTCAACAGGCTGGATGTGTGTGTGTGTGTGTGTGACAGACCCAGAGAGACTGTGATTTAAACGCCCACATCAGTAGCTTGGTCACAGTGCCACCAGCAAGCAGACAAGTATAACTCTATCAAAGATTCTGGTAGAGGCTGACGGCTGCTGTTCCCACATCTGCTTGGCACATAGTGTCAGAGCCTCAAAAGAGGAAGTGTCCCTTCCTTTTGACCCAGCCCATCATGTTGAAAGGTTGCTGCTGCGAGCCCTGTGTTGAGCTAGGATTCATGACCTCTGGAGGAGAGGATTTTGATCCAGGGTCAGAGACAAGGCTTGACTACTTGGAGCTTTTTGTGTAGCAAAGTTTTGTTAAAGTATAATAGAGATAGGGAAAGCTTCTGACATAGACGTCAGAAGGGGACAGAAAGAGTGCCCCCTTGCTAGTTTTTAGCAAGGTGTTTTATGTCTGTTAGAAAGCTATTAATCAGATAAGAGAGACACCTCAAGGCTGAGGGAGTTTCACCAGGCCCCTCCACAATAGGCAATTTTGAGATAGGATGGCACGAGACGTGTCATTCCCCACCCTGGCCATAAAACAATTGACAGGAATACTGGTTTGTTGAGCCATTAGCAGCCCAAGGTTTGAGAAAAGAAAAAAAAGTTAGTCTTAGGCAGAACCATTTTGAAGAAAGGCAAATTGCAAAGCAAATACATAGTTTCATTAAGAAAAACATTTCCATAAGAAAAGTACATTGGTTAGCTCAAGGCAGAACCAGATGTCCTTAACACAGAATTAAAAGAAGCCTCTTTTCATCTTGTGTAGAGAAGGGAAAAAAAAAAAAAAAAAACATCTGCCACGTGCAGTTTATTACTGCCTGCCACTTGGGAACCTCTGGCCTTCCTGCCTGTTACCCTCTCAGTGCTTTTAAAAATGAGAGCATCTTCTAGATGTAGCTTCTCCTAACAGACCCAGGAGGAGGAGCTGCCACTGTTCATGGAGGATGCTATGCCACTCAGTATCGCGTAACGTGACTCCGCTTAACAAGGCCCAAGCTGTCCTTTCCCGCCTCGGGCCCTGCCCCATGCTTTCATGCACACCAGTCCACTCTGTTGCAGTCCCGGCTCCCCTCACAGGAAAGGGCCAGGGTGGTGGCAGGTAGATTAGTTGGTGAGGCTGGAATCTTGGAGAGCACTGGGCATCCAGCCTGCAGTTTGTAGCTGAGGGCGCTGAGGGTCCGGGAGCTGTAGTGACATTCTCAAAGGCAGCTCCCAGATTTGCCTTCTGCTCCTCTCTCACGGGGTGATTTTGAGAAAGCAGCCCATCTCTGCCAGGGCCTCAGAGCCGCCTGCCTTCTCTTCATCAGGGGCTGCATCTGTGGAAAGACGGAGAACCAGTTCCCCTTCCCCTTGCGTGGTCCTCCCCTGGCTGGGGCTCCGTGGGAGGGAAGGATTCGAACCCCTTCAACACACAGGCTCGAGATGCCACTGGCTTCTTCAGCCTTTAGTCCTTCTCACCCCAACTGCAGGCGGATTTTCCAAAGACAGCCTTGCCCTCCTTGCTCTGTGCCCAGCCTAGCTTCTCAATTTTCATTCCTTGGCTGCCGTATATAATAACACAACTTATCTACAATATTAATGTAATATTTGGCTCCATTTCTTTTAAAATTTTGGAAAACTTGCTTTTCTTTCCTTTTCTTTTCTCTTGGCTGCGCTGTGCGGCTTAGGGGATCTTAGTTCCCCAAACAGGGATTGAAACAGTCTACAGCAATGAAAGCACTGAGTCCTAACCACTGGTTGTAATTGTTTAGTCACTAAGTCGTGTCCGACTCTTTTGCGACCCCATGGACTATAGCCCACGAGGCTCCTCTGTCCATGGGATTTCCCAGGCTAGAATACTGGCGTGGGTTACCATTTCCTTCTTGAGGGAATCTTCCTGACTCATTGGCAGGTGGGTTCTCTACCATTGAGCCACCCTAACCACGCACCATCAGGGGATTCCCTGGAATGTTTTATTTTCCTCTGGGGAGTAGTAGAGGGGAGCATGAGGGAGCCACATAACTGTATCCTGGGCCCTTTTAAAGGCTAGGAAGCAGGACAAGATGGCAGGACAGCGCGTGTTTGAATCCCAGCTCTGCCTCTTACGGGTTGTGTGGTCACGGTCAGATTACTTAGTCCTCTTTGTGCTTCAGTTTCCTCGTGTCCAGATGGAAAGATCACAATAGCACCTAGCAGATATTAAGCTCCCGGTAGATATTAGCCTTGTTACCGTTGCTGGGAGAAGAGGCATTTGTGCCTGGTTGGTGAGAATCACGGAATGCATTTAACTGACTTCCTGCTTTCTTGCATTCAACTCAGGCAGCCTATAGATTGTGTGCATTTTAAGACTTTTCGGAAAACATGCTTTTGCAGATGGGGATTTCAGAGAGCTTGGACAGCTTCCCCGAAAACTGTCAGACTGCCTCATTCACGTGTGTGCAGAGCGGGGGCCCCCTCTGTGTCAGCGGGAGGCCCACCCATGTCGAAGCCAGCAGCTTTTTTTTTTTTCCCGACACCTTCCCGTGCTCTCTAAACGTGCAGGGACACCCAGGCCCTGGGCCCCAGCCTCAGCAGCCCTCCTAGCAGAGGGGGAGAAGCTGCCCCGGATTTCACACGGCTGGTTGGCAGCGGGGAGGCCAACAGAGCCCGTGGAATGCATGCGGCTTTCAAATGTCACATCTGTGGGCTTGGTTGGCAGGCCCAGGCGGCGCACCACAATAAACCTGTCACACAGGCATTGAGTCACTGGGTCCTTTATTTCTCATCCCTGCGTTCTGCGGCCTTGTGTTCTCTTGCCAGCAGAGACTGGAACGTTTGGCCCCCAAACATGCCAGAAGCTCGATGTTTTTTTTAAAGCAACCATGCGGCTTGGCTAAGGAATGTGTGTCCCTAGGGGGTGCTTCCCCGCGGTACCGTCTCCTGAGCAGCCGCCCCCAGCACGCTTGAAGACAGGAAGTTAATTCCCTCCTGCCTCCCTGTGTTTCTCAGGATCCGGATCTTTGGGCCTGGGAACCTCTGCCCTGCTCACTGACCCTCCGGCCTCAGCAGCAGAGGCGCAGCCAGAAGACCTTCTCTGCCTCCTCTCTGGGGCGTTACCTTGGAGTCCTGAGGCCCCCATGAGAAGAACCCCAAAGTCTGAATCCTCCGCTGGTGTGATCTCTGGCAGTAACCTTCCCCCTACCCGCGCCCCATCGTCAAGGGGCAGAAGGACATCTGTCTGTCCCCTCCCTCCCCACCCACCTCCTGACCGCTGTATCAAAGGCTCAGGACGCCACCCTTGAGACAAGCCTGCCTGCAATCTCTAGCAGACAGCTCCTCTCCTGCTGCTCCTTCCTGGGGAATATTGGCTGAGGAATACAGATCCAGGTGATGAGACTGGGCTCAGCAGAACCCCAGCAGACGAGACACCTGTGCTCCTGAAGCTTGCAGGAGCGGGAGGAGGAGCAGACTCGTTTCAGAATCATTACAGTCGGTGGTGGCTGAAATGGGCTGCGTGTGCCGGAGGGCCAGGGTTGGAGCACGTGGCTTCTCTGAAGAGGCGACAGGTGGCGGAAGATCAGAGGGCATGGAGGGCCGGCATGCAAGCCTTAAGGGCGAGCGCAATCTAAGCCCCAGGAATGGCAGGTGCAAAGGCCCTGAGGGCTGATGGATTTCTCCTGCTCCTTTCATAAAGACACACAAGTCTTCTACTTGGTACCTGCTCCCTGCTTCCCGTCTTCCAGCCTCTTCTGCATACCACAGGCAGAGAGTTATTTTGAGAACCTAACAACTGGAGTCACCCCAACGGTCCAGTAGTTAAGTATCCACCTCACAATGTAGGGGATGTGTGTTCAATCCCTTGAGGAACTGAGATCTCACATGCTTCGGAGCAACTAAGCCCACATGTTGCAACGACTGAGCTAGTGCACTCCGGAGCCGAGGCGCTGCGACTAGAGAGTCCAGATCCAGCAGTGAAAACTCCTGCATGACGCAACGAGGACCAGAGGCAGCCAAATAAATAAGTAAATGTTAGGACACACATACGCATGCAACTATTTTTGCGTAAAATTGTCCAGGGGTGTCCCAGTGCTCCTGGGATGACGTCCTAAATCTTGCATTTGATCTGTGAGGCCCTGCTTGATCCTACTTCCTTCTCCCACCCATGTGAGGCCCTCACCTGGCCCAACTCTCTCCTCGTTTCAGTTCAGTTCAGTTCAGTCGCTCAGTCGAGTCCGGCTCTTTGTGACCCCATGGACTGCAGCATGCCAGGCCTCCGGGTCCATCACCAACTTCTGGAGTCCACCCAAACTCATGTCCATTGAGTCGGTGATGCCATCCAACCATCTCATCCTCTGTCGTCCCCTTCTCCTCCCGCCCTCAATCTTTCCCAGCATCAGGGTCTTTTCAAATGAGTCAGCTCTTTGCATTAGGTGGCCACAGTATTGGAGTTTCAGCTTCAACATCAGTCCTTCCAATGAACACCCAGGACTGATCTCCTTCAGGATGGACTGCTTGGATCTCCTAGTCCCACCTATTTGCCCATTTGTGCTTGGCCTTCTCCAACCAGGGCCTTCCTTTCTAATCTGCTGACAGGACCATTATTAGGTGACTGCTGTTAACCTAAAAACCTTCCAGGTTTCTGACATCAAAACGGGTTTTAGGGGCAGGGGCTGTGGCCACTCTGGCTTCCGGGAGGAGACGCTGGTGCTTAAAGAGGTGAAGTCCCAGGCTGATCTGCCGCCTCATGGCCTAATGTTCTTTCTAGCTCTTTCGGCCACCTTTGGGATCACCACACTAACCCTAAACAGAAGTCCAGGCTTCTGATGCCCCAGTGGGTTTCCAGCTCGCTCTCTGGAAAACTGTCTCATCTGATTTCCAGATTACATGATGGAGAGGTCTGCTTTCATCACCGGTCCCCACTGTGGCATCGTGGCTGGGAGATGGCATGGATGTGGAGGCTTTCTCTGCCTTGGAGATGGCGCAAGTCAACCTCCCTGAGGTTCGTCTTCCTTCCAGGGCTCTGTGTGCCTGCACATCCAGTGGGAGGTGGTGCTCAGGCTTCAGTCGACGGATTCCCATCATCCAGCCCTTCCTTTTGCCTATTGAGTCTCACCTACCCAGACCTTCTATCCCCACGCTCTTCAAGATTCTTGCATGAAGCTGAAGCCACTGGTGGGCCTCGGCTTAAATGCCTTCACCCCATCTTCCCCAGCTGTTTGCCTGCCTCCACCCCTTCTTTCTCTGCTGCCTTGGCCAGCTCCACTCACCCGCCATGTCTGAGCACTTTGCTGAATCCCAGTCACTTGTTGTACCTAAACTGAGTGGATGGAGACTGACGCACAGACAGACACTCCCTCCTTAGACTGTGAGCTTCTCGGGAGCCAGGCCCTATCCCATGAAGACCTACAAACGTGAATCAATAGCAGTGGGAGCTGCCTTTGTATTTAGTATTGCCTGACACCAAGTCCTCCCTGTCAGCTTAGAAACTGGAGGTGGAACCTACCTCTCCACCTGGGTATCACCCAGAGTGCCTTGCTTAGGAAGTGTCCAGAATGAACAGTCCTGTTTCCACCCTGTTGTTCCACAGGCTCACTCCTTCCTGCCCAGAAAGGCTGGAGAGAAAGGAAAGCCCCCTCCCTAGTGTCCAGTCTCCCCGCTGCATGTGGCTTAGAACAGCACACCAGCTGTGTCCGGGGAAGCACCACTGTTGAAAGGATAAATCCACAGAAGACCCTAGACCAGGCAATGAGCTTCTTAATCGTGAGACTTATTACTCATCAGTCTTATACCATCCTGAATACTATGTATTGATTCTGTGTTTGGTTTTCTGTCTCCCCTCCGCTAGAATGGAAGCTCCATGAAAGCAGGGACCTGGGTGCCTCTCTGCCGTTGCTGACAAATGAGCAAGAGATGTCACGGGCTCAGGTGGTCTCTTGTGTTCTGGCGGGGTCAGTTGGCCAAGTTAGGAGGACCGCAGGGGACCAGGCTGTTCTTAGACCCTTGGGAAGAAAGTTCCGTCGTGGTGAGAAGTCCCCACCTGTCCATGGACCACCCTGATCTGGTCTGGTGTCCAGAGCTGCCTCTGAGCTGGAGTTTCCCTGGGACTGGTCAACCTGGGACCAGCTGCCTTGACCCAGCCTGGTTGCCACCGGCCCCCAGCAGTCTCCAGCTTCAAGGACGGGAGTCTCCTCTCAACTGGGCTATCTGGGAATGGACTGGGAGAGCCACAGGTATGGACCACTCTCAGACCTGCTCTTTTACAAGCTCACGATTTCCTGGTGAGTCTGCATTTCCCAAGACAGCAAGAGCAAAAAGTTATTCCTGATGGCAGAAGTTTTATTCCTGATCTTCATCCATCTCTGGACTCTACTGTCCCATCCATAAAATGAGGGCATCAAGCAGAGTGACCTTTCAAGCTCTGGCCCTGGTGCTGGAGTCTGGTGATGGCAGTGTGGTCTCCGGGAACGAAGCATCGGAGGTTCTCTGGACTCTGGCGTGTGGATGGCCTCAGAGGATGGCATTCTGTGGTCACGGCCATCACGTCTCCTTGGACAAGTGCCCTGAGTGACCTGCCTTGGGCTGCATTCGGTTCAGTGGTTGTGGCCACCCTCATCTGGCATGTGCCTGGACAGATCTAGTTTCTGAATCTCGCTCCCTTTCCACACCAGGCACCTTGTTTCCAGGCAAGCTTCCCATCATGGCGTGGTCCTCACTCTTGGCTGGACATCAGAACCACTTGAAAGCTTCACAAGTTATGGACACCTAGGTCGCACCCCATCCAGTAAGATTTGGTGGATCTGGGGTACAGCAGGGACACTGGGCTTTTTTAAAGTCTCATTAGGTGGTTCTGAGCTTCCCTGGTACCTCAGCTGGTAAAGAATCCACCTGCAATGCAGGAGACCTGGGTTTGATCCCTGGGTTGGGAAGATCCCCTGGAGAAGGGATAGGCTACCCACTTCAGTATTCTTGGGCTTCCCTGGTGGCTCAGATGGTAAACAATCCACCTGCCATGCACTAGACCTGGGTTTGATCCCTGGGTTGGGAAGATCCTCTGGAGAAGGAAATGACAACCCACTCCTGTATCCTTGCCTGGAGAATTCCATGGACAGAGGAGCCTGGCAGGCTACAGTGCATGGGGTCAAAAAAACTCGGACACAACTGAGCGATTTTCACTTTCACTTCTTCAGTGATTCTGATGTGCAGCCAAACTCAAGAGCCATTACCCGCCTCCATCCTTCTTGTAGCTGCTGCAGTGACCCTCCCAAAGTACAGCCAGACCTTCCTGAGCTCCCCAGCCAAAGACAAAAATGCAGACACTGGGCTTCCCTGGTGGTCCAGTGGTTAAGAATCGACCTGCCCATGCAGGAGACATGGGTTTGATTATCTAGGACGATTCCACACACCATGGAGAAACTGAGCCCATGTGCCACAACTACTGAGTCTTCGTACACTAGAGCCTGTGCTCTGAAACGAGAAGCCATTGTGCATCACAATGAAGAGAAAGCTCCCCACAGCTAGAGAGAGCCTGCACAGAAAACCCGCACAGCAACCCCCGCCGACAAAGTGCAGGTGCCTCACTCTTTCATCCAGAGCCCCCTGGACCGCACTTCCCCGCTTACTAGGGGCTGAAACGTGGCTCCAAAATGCACGTGTTGAAGTGCGTACGCTTAGTCTTCATGCCTCAGAATATGACTGTGTTTGGAGATGGGGCCTTTAAAGGGTCATTAAGATGCGGCCATCAGCATGGGCCCTCATCCAATCTGACTGGTGTCCTTAATAAGAAGACTTCTGGGCACCAAGAGTCGCCAGGGATGAGGGCACACAGAGGAAAGTCCATGTGAGGACACAGGGAGAAGACGGCCGGCCAAGACTCGATCACATCTTGATCTTGGACTTCCAGCCTCCAGACTTGTGGGACAACACATGGCTGTGGTCTAAGCCGCCCCGTCTTTGTTCCAGCAGTCTGGCCGACTGACTCATCACCCTTCCACCAAGGCGAGAGGCAGAGTGATCAGGACCGAGAACACGGGGGTCAGATTCCCTCTACCTTTTATTAACAGAGGCTCTGCCAAGTTCCTTAACATCTCTGTGCCTCCGTTTCCCTATCTGTTCAAGGGGGTATAGCAGCCATAGCTAGCACATAGGATTATTGGGGAGGATTCCGTGAGTCCATGAACTGTGCTTGGAACCGTGTGGCTCAGAGTAGCATCCATGCTAACTTTCCTTCCCTCTTGGTACCCCAGCCTCTGCTTCCCTCTTCCTCACCTGCTTCCTGGCCCCACCACCCCACTCTTACCCCTGTTTTCACTGATGGCTCCCTCTCTATGTTTACTCACTCCTACCCACCCACCCTTTTGCCCAATGAAGCCCAACTTGAATTCCTCCTCCTCTGAAAAATATTACTAGATCCCTCTAAGCAAAACCACAGCCTCCTTCATCATACTGCAATAAAAGTGTGTTTGTACTTCCAATACCTTAATCTGCCTTGTGTACCCAAAGGATTTATTTAAGGTGGCTAGTAAGGACACCTAAGGGCTTCCCAGGAGGCTCAGTGGGAAGAATCCACCTGTCAGTGCAGGAGAGGCAGGAGACGTGGGTTCGATCCCAGGGTCAGGAAGATGCCTGGAGGAAGAAATTGCAACCTACTCCAGTATTCTTGCCTGGAAAATCCCAGGGACAGAGGAGCCTGGCTGGCTATCATCCATGGGGTCACAAAAGGGTAAGACTCGGCTTAACAACTAAATAATGACAACACCAAGGACCCCTAAAATACTGCATGATGGCGCACATTGAAAGCAGGAACTCAGAAAGAAAGGGAAATAAGGATGGTGGGTGACATTAAAGAGGCCAGGAATGAGCTAACAAGTGCAGACCAGTGGGGCGCTTGACAGCGTGCCAGGAATTCCAGCGTTAGTTATAAAGTCATGACTGATATGCCTTTGATAAGAAAAAAAATTACTAAAGTTCTTGATGCAAAATAAAGAGATGACTTATCCCTGAGAGTAATTGGATTTTCACTGCTTCTCAACAGTCATGAAACTGCCTAGCAGTCCATGGAGCTGGATTCTCCTTCTTGGGAGAGAATTAAGCTAATCTGGAAACCACGTTGCAACTTTTAAGATTCTGGATTGGGACTGAGTGCAGCTGAGTCGAAGGCCATGGGGGATACCCAGGACAGGCTGGAGAAGGGTGCCTGATCTCAGCTAGACATATCCCAGTGAGGGCTTTGGTGTCATTGGGTGGAATTTTCCCCAACTCTCGCTACAGGCCTCCATGTCCACCTGGCATCTCTAGACCCCCACATAAAAATCCAGTCTTAGGGATTTGCAACTCTGAGGTCTCAGGCGTGGATGACAAGGTGCATGGTGCCTTCTACGAGATGACTGCACATCGGCAAAGATCAGAGTGTGGATGAGATGGTTCAGCTGCTAGTGGACCAAGGCTCCCGCAGGACAAACACCTGTCTTACTTCCTTCATCACTGAATCCCAGCATCAAGCACAGTTACGGTCATACCGTGAAAATGCATAAATACAGTCAAAGCTATGGTTTTTCCAGTAGTCATATACGGAAATGTGATAGTTGGACCATAAAGAAGGCTGAGTGCCGAAGAATTGATGCTTTTGAACTGTGGTGCTGGAGAAGACTCTTGAGAGTCCCTTGGACTGCAAAGAGATCAAACCAGTCCATTCTAAAGGAAATCAGTCCTGAATATTCATTGGAAGGACTGACACTGAAGCTCCAATACTTTGGCTACCTGATTCCAAGAGCTGACTCATTGGAAAAGACCTTGATGCTAGGAAAGACTGAAGGAAAAGGAAGAAGGGAACGACAGAGGATGAGATGGGTGGATGGCATCACTCACTCAATGGACATGAATTTGAGCAAAGTCTGAGAGATAGTGAAAGACAGGGAAGCCTGGCATGCTGCAGTCCGTGGGGTCACAAATTGTTGAATGTGGCTTAGTGACTGAACACATACACATAAGAGCACAGGTCAGAGAGGAGGGGCTCAGACATCAGCTGCAGGGCAAGGAAAAACGGCTTTGATCACAGAGTCTTCTTTTCGACCCATCCATTGTGGGCTTCATCTGCCTTCCCTACATGATGGGCTGCCTCACACATGCCACTGTGCCCTGGAGGTGGAGGACATTAGATTAGATTCATTTTCCCAGGAGGATCTAGGTAGCCTGGAGGGAATTAAGCTCAGACCTGGCAGGAGACACCAGGGCTGTGGCTTTTCCACTTCCTCTGCTCAGGCCATCCCTGGAGATGCCTTCTGTGTAGATGCCAGCTCCAGAAACTGGGTTAACTGGCCCCCGAACCTGGGGCCATTTATTTTTTTAATTAATTTTTTTAAGTAGGGAGGGGTGGGCTTCCCTGGTAGCTCAAACGGTAAAGAATCCCCCTGCAATGTGGGAGACCTGGGTTCGAGCCCTGGATTGGGAAGATCCCCTGGAGAAGGGAAGAGCTACCCACTCCAGCATTCTTGCCTGCAGAATTCCATGGACAGAGGAGCCTGGCAGGCTACAGTCCATTGGGTCACAAATAGCATTTTATTTATTATTATTATTTTTTAAAGTTTTTTGGCTTTATCGTGTGGCATGTGGGATCTTAGTTCCCTGACCAGGCATCAAACCCTGCATTGGAAGAAAAAAGTCTTAACCACTGGACCACCCGGGAAATTTCCTGGGGCCATTTAGCCAGAGGATTTGGGCTGAAGGTCCTCAGAGATATCAGTAGATCCTTTCCCTTAAAGATGAAAAATCAGGGCCCAAGCTTCCGTATTGCTCTTTTCTCGATCCCTCTGGCATTACGACCTCTTTAATCCACTTCTCACTCATCTGCCTCCTGCCCTGCCCGCGCCCTGGCTTATCTTTTGCAGCATCCCTGCATGTACCTGGCACTCTGGCCCCATGCCCCAGCATGGCCCCATGCCCCATGCCCCCTCCTCCGCAGCTATATGGAAACCTGGCACACATATGATCAGGTCCTCGTAGAACCTTCCTCCAACAGGACAGAGAACATCTACTTTTCTGAGTTCCTGCAGCCTCCACCATCGGCACAGCCCACAGGCCATTCTTTATTGCTTGCTATTTTATATTTAATTTTCACATCAAGTTTCCCCCAGAACTGTGAGTTTCCTTGAGGACAAGGACATTGCCTTGCTTTCTGTGTCTCTTGGACTTCAAGGGGAATTTAATGCATATTTATTGACCATCTCATAGTATATTTTGGCCCATTCATAACAGGAATGAGGCCTGTTTATTTGCTTTGCTCTGTGGCCAGCTTGCTGTGGGGCCTGGTTTGGTTTTAAGAATTCTGGTCCCTGTTGGAAAAGGAAGTAGGATAGTTGGAGCTCTGGAGAGAGCAACTCTCGCTTTTTACCCTTCTATGTCATTTGAACTGTTTACAATAAGCGTATGTTCATGCCTTACTTTTGTAATAAAGCAATTTATTTAGATTATGCTGTCCCTGTGAACAATGTCCCATTAAAGGGACAAGATTATCTTTGGGGGTAAGGTACTTTTCTCTAGTATTCCAGACTTAAATCCTTTCTGGGGGGCAGGGAGGAGCATTGTGGTTCTCTCTGTTCTGCAAATGTGTGTAACTGCATGAAGCTATAAGGGATAGCACATAGATTAGGAATTTTATGTGGGTTGTAATTGGGGATCATTTCTAACTGCCTGAAGTCATTGCAATATTATTTCAGCTGTGAGTGGATTCTAGTTAGTTATAAGAGTCCCTCCATCACACTGAGATGTCCGTGGAATTTATTTGCTGTGTTTTACCCTCTCATTTTTCACTGGGAAAGGAAGTCAGCACAGAATGTTTATTCTGGTTCCCAAAAGAGAGAAGGACCACGTCCCTCCACCCCTAAAGAAAACCCTCTCATTTGAAATGTCCTTTCCACTTACCCTACTCTGAATAATGGTTTGCTTTTTAAGCTCTCTTGTTTTTCTAAGTATTAAAATTTCAAAGGAAGGATATTTTTTAGTTCAAAGCGCCTGTTTCAAGTCTTAAATGGTTTTCTTGGTCTGGCATTCACCAGCAAGAATTTTTAAAACAGTATCCTATGGGTTGGTTCAGTAGCTGAAAAGACTGTTCCAAGCCAGCATTGTTGGCACATAATGCTGAGATGAATCTTCACCCCACCCCCAAATCTTTACTTTTCATTGTGTTCTGGGTCCTGGAGAGGTCATCTGGACCATCCTTCTCTCTCCAGGCAGGCTAGTAGGGGGGGCAGTGAAGGGTGGGATTTGTTGGGGCCAATAAACCAGACTCACACAGCACTGACCTCCAAAACTTCTCTGCCTGTTGGGTAGATTGACTGAAGGCTGGAGCTGACTGGAGTAGGAGGCCATACAGCCTTTTCATGCCCTCTGACCCCATGAGTAGGAGATGGTCAGTTCACCCTGAACTGGTCCCAGCAGCTGGGATTCTTAGACCAATGGCCCAAATCCACCCTGGACTTCCTGTTGTTTCCTGGCTCTGAGCTTCTTCCCAACCACACTGTGTAACACTTGAAGATTCTGAAGAATGAATTGCCAAAATCCAAAGCAAGCCAGTTCCTGTCATCTTTCCTCACTGGTTCTTATGTCTGTTTCGTCAGTCATTCTGTGTATCTCAGGTCACATGCCCCATTCTTGCTGCAGAGTTGTCAGTTTCTAGGAATGTCATCATTTCTTAGTGGGGTGCTGTTGACACCCCACTCCAGTACTTTTGCCTAGAAAATCCCATGGACAGAGGAGCCTGGTAGGCTGCAGTCCATGGGGTCACTAGAGTCGGACACGACTGAGCGACTTCACTTTCACTTTTCACTTTCATGCATTGGAGAAGGAAATGGCAACCCACTCCAGTGTTCTTGCCTGGAGAATCACAGGGACGGGAGGCCTGGTGGGCTGCCATCTATGGGGTCGCACAGAGTCGGACACGACTGAAGCGACACAGCAGCAGCAGCATTGACATTTGAGGTGAGCCCTTCTCTGTCCCATATATTACCAGTCATCTGCCCTGGTTCAGTCCAGTCATTATGACAACCAAGAATTTGGAGTTTGGGGTGTGGGTGCAGTGCAACCCTGAACCTGGTGGGGAGCAATACTACCTTCAGCCTGTAGGGGGCAGTACCATCTTCAACCTGTGGGGGGCAGGTGGGGCAGTACCATCTTTAGCCTGTGGGGGCAGTACCACCTTCAACCTGGTGGTGCAGTACCATCTTCAGCCTGTGGGGGGCAGTACCATCTTTAGCCTATGGGGGCAGTACCATCTTCAGCCAGATTCCTATGCAATATTGCTCTTTACAGCATCGGACCTTGCTTCTATCACCAATCACATCCACAACTGGGTATTGTTTTTGCTTTGGCTCCATCCCTTCATTCTTTCTGGAGTTATTTCTCCACTGATCTCCAGTAGCATATTGGGCACCTACTGATCCAGGGAGTTCCCCTTTCAGTATCCTATCATTTTGCCTTTTCTTACTGTTCATGGGGTTCTCAAGGCAAGAATACTGAAGTGGTTTGCCATTCCCTTCTCCAGTGGACCACATTCTGACAGACCTCTCCACCATGACTCTCCCGTCTTGGGTGGCCCCACGTGGCATGGCTTACTTTCATTGAGTTAGACAAGGCTGCGGTCCGTGTGATCAGATTGGCTAGTTTTCTGTGATTATGATTTCAGTGTGTCTACCCTCTGATGCCCTCTCGCAACACCTACAGTCTTACTTGGGTTTCTCTTACCTTGGATGTGGGTTATCTCTTCACTGCTGCTCCAGCAAAGTGCAGCTGGAAGAAGCACAAGCTGGAATCAAGATTTCAGGGAGAAATATCAATAACCTCAGATATGCATATGACACCACCCTTATGGCAGAAAGTGAAGAGGAACTAAAAGTTTCTTGATGAAAGTGAAAGAGGAGAGTGAAAAAGTTGGCTTAAAGCTCAACATTCAGAAAACTAAGATCATGGCATCTGGTCCCATCACTTCATGGCAAATAGATGGGGAAACAGTGTCAGACTTTATTTTGGGGGGCTCCAAAATCACTGCAGATGGTGATTGCAGGCATGAAATTAAAAGACGCTTACTCCTTGGAAGGAAAGTTATGACCAACCTAGACAGCATATTGAAAAGCAGAGATAGTACTTTGCCAACAAAGGTCCGTCTAGTCAAGGCTATGGTTTTTCCAGTGGTTATGTATGGATGTGAGAGTTGGACTGTGAAGAAAGCTGAGCACCGAAGAATTGATGCTTTTGAACTGTGGTGCTGGAGAAGACTTTTGAGAGTCCCTTGGACTGCAAGGAGATCCAACCACTCCATCCTAAAGGAGATTAGTCCTGGGTGTTCATTGGAAGGACTGATGTAAAGCTGAAACTCCAGTACTTTGGCCACCTCATGTGAAGAGTTGACTCATTGGAAAAGACCCTGATGCTGGGAGGGATTGAGGGCAGGAGGAGAAGAGGACGACAGAGGATGAGATGGCTGGATGGCATCACTGACTGGATGGACATGAGTTTGAGTGAACTCTGGGCGTTGGTGATGGACAGGGAGGCCTGTTGTGCTGTGATTCATGGGGTCGCAAAGAGTCGGACATGACTGAGCAACTGAACTGAACTGAACCATCTTCAGCCTGTGGGGGGCAGTACCACCTTCAACCTGTTGGGGGCAGTACCATCTTCAGCCTGTGGGGGAGAGTACCCTCTTCAGCCTGCGGAGGGCACTACCCCTAGCTGAAGACCCTGAGTTCATAGCTGTATGTTCTGAGGGTCAGGCATTTCTCCTCTTCCATCTTGAATTCCCAGCACCTGGCAGTTAGTGCCAGACTTGTGTTAAGATATCAGTAAATATTTGTCAAATGAATGAAGGAATGAAATCCATGAACAAGCTTCAAGAAGGTCTATGAATCCTGTAAAACTGTGTGCAGAATGGGTCTGTATATCATGTGCATTGTATCCATAAGTTTTCTTGGAGGGGTAAGGATTCTAGCATCCACCAGATTCTCCAGGGGAAATTGTGATCTACACAGATGTTGGGGTGACTGGTCTAACCAGTGTCCACTACTAGGCTGATGTTTGTATCCCTACAAATGGCATTGCATAGTGGGTGTGAGCTGAGCTTTAGAACAACTGGTCTCTACCATTATCCTGATACCCTTGCAGAAAGAAATGTGCTGAGAATTGCAGGGGAGACTGCTCCGCCACGTTCATACATGTCTCTGAAGTGCAAGGGCGGTATTCTACCCTTTAACAAGAAACGACCTTGAAGCTGGGCACTTGGATTCCCTGACAGGAGAGTTGGGTGAGAACAGGACAGAAGGGAGATATTTTCCTGCCAATCTCAGGAGTGTTTTTTGGGTGGCTCTCTTCATGAAAGACAAAGAAATCGGTGATATCACTCAGTGTCCTGTAAGCTGGGGCTCGTGCAGCAGCTCAGCAGAGGGTGGCTGAGGCCAGCAAGGGAGCAATCATGACTTGCTTCCTTCCTGAGGATTCACTGTCGATGCAATTGTTTAAGTAAAACACTTTGTGCCGGGGCAGGAAGGACAGCTGGGCTGAGCTGGTGGCTGAGCAGAGGGCTCAAGGTCCAGAAGCATCTGCAGACCTAAGCAAAGGTTCGTTCTCGGCCCGTGGCCCTGTGGAACTGTGGTCTGGCCCCACTGCGGTGGCTTTGAATGAGGTCTTGGATGGAAGGGTGTGCCAGGTGTTAATATGATGATGGCTCATCCCTGAGGCTTTCCCAGCATCAATCTGCCCATCCTGGGATTGTCCTAGCCTAGGAAGAGATGCTCTAGAATTCTAGAAAGGGAAGTTGGCCAGGGGAGGGGACAAAACTGAAAGTTGGAAGTGCCCGAGATTGACTCTGAACTTGGAGTCAATCTCGGGCACAATGAAGCGTTTACCATTCACCCCAGAAGAATCATTCTTTTTGCAGAGGCTTCCAGCATCTGGACTAGATCAGTCATGAACGGAGAAACTCCCTCAGGGAAAGATGGAAGCTGAGGAACCAGATTTCAGAGCAGGCTTCTCAAACCATGTGTGTGTTAGTTACTCAGTTGTGCCTGACTCTTTGCGGCCCCATGGACTGTAGCTCACCAGCCTCCTCTGTCCATGGGATTCTCCTGGCAAGAATATGGAAGTGGGTTGCTGTTACCTTCTCCAGGGGATTTTCCCAACCTGGGGATCGAACCTGGGTCTCCCACATCGCAGGCAGAGTCTTCACAGTCTGAGCTGCCAGGGAAGCCCTCTCAAACTTTAGTGTCCCTAAAAAGTCACCCAGAGAGCTTGTTAAATCAGACTCCTGGGCCCTGATCCCACCGTCAATTCAGCAGAAGCCTGAGAATCTGCATTTCTAGTTAGCACCTAGGTGCTACTGATGCTGCTGGCCTGGGGACCCCACTTCGAGAACGGCTGGTGTCTGGTGGCAGGGTTTCGCACTGTGCTCCATGGTGCCCCCTTGTGGGAGAAGGAGGGATGAGAACAGAGAGTGAAATGGGACTCTGTGCCTTCACCCCCACCTACATCCAAGACACCTCCCAGTCTTCTTTACAAATCTGGTTTCTGTGACTGAAAAAAGAAACCCTTGATAAAAAGAAGGGGGTAGGGGAACCCTGACCTGGAAGAAGTGGGTCCAGACCTGCATGGGGGGTACCCCTGAGAATCGAGTTTCCCCACCCAGCATTCCAGTGTGCCCAAGTCAGGGGGCAGCCTAGGATTATAACCTGAGAACATTAGAAGCGGACAAACCCCAATAACCAACTAAGTGAGTAGAAGCCAGGGCAGGCATCACCTGCTGTGCATGCCCACTCCCACCTGGCACACGGCCACAGAACCTACTCCCCTGGGGAGCTGCAGCCACAGTTGCGTCCAGCCACCCAGGTCCCGTGGGTGCAGGGCCACAGCCTGGTCCAGGAGAGTTTGCCCAGTGGTGTCTGGATGTGCCCACATTGGCCCTGTCCCCAGGCCTCTTCAGAGTCTCAGCATAGCTGCCTCATCCTCCAAAAACCAAACTTGAGACAACCATCTGCCCCACTAATGTACCTGGGACCCAGCAGCAGTGATCTGAGGTAGGAGCCCAGGCTCTGATCACGGTGTCAGGGTCCTGTCTTGGCTTCACCATCATCACCCTGCTGACAGAGTTTGGGTGAGGCAACCTTTCGAAGCCTCAGTTTCCCTGTCTGTAAAATGGAGATATTTGTAGGATCTAAGTGAGCATTAAACACAGCTGTCAGGATCTAGCTCCTGGGACAGCACCTGGCACGGTGTGAGCCCTCGGGGAATGTCAGCCAGCTGTCACTACGGCTTCTCACTCTCAGCACTCTCAGCGGTTCTGCTGAAGCAGGCGTGTACCGTCTGTGTTAGTCTCCTGCGGCTGCTGTAACAGATGACCACAAACTTACTGTTCACTCGCTCAGCTGTGTCTGACTCTTTGCGACCCCATGGACTGCAGCACGCTGGGCTTCCCTGGTCTTCTTGTCTCCCGGAGTTCGCTCAAACTCATGTCCATGCAGTCCGTGATGCCATCCAACCATCTCATCCTCTGTCGCCCCCTTCCCCTCCTGCCCTCAATCTTTCCCAGCATCAGGGTCTTTTCCAACCTCATGAACAGTATGAAAAGGCAAAAAGAGATGCCCACAAACTGGGCGGGCTTAAAACAACAGAAATTAATTTTCTGCTAGTTCTAGAGGTGAGACGTCCAAAATCAAGGCTTGGGCAGGGCCATGTTCCTTTGACAGCTTCAGAGGAGAGTTCGTTTCATGCCTTTCCATGAGCTTCTGATGCTGACAGCAATCCCTGGCATTCCTCGGCTTGTAGACACGTCACTCTAGTCTCTGCCTCTGTTGTCACGTGGTGTTCCTTGTCTGTCTCTGTGTCCATAAGAACAACAGTCATATTGACTTAGGTCCTGCCCCAACTGAATATGACTTCATCTTTTTTTTTTAATGTTAATTATTTTTTGGTCACGTCACATTGCATGCACTGATCTTAGTTCCCAAGCCAGGGACTGAACCTGGGCCCCCTGCAATGGAAGTACAGAGTCTTAACCACTGGGCTGCCCTGTGGAGTCCCGAGTGTGACTCCATCTTAATTTGATTGCATCTGGAGGCCCTATTTCCAAATAAGCTCACTTTCACAAAGTGCTGGGGTAGGACTTGGACCCATCTGTTTAGGGGACGACAACGGTCCCACTGATGCGAGACCGCAGGGCCCTGGGGAACCTTCCCCAGGAAGCTCCCCAGGCCTGGACTAAACGGTCCCCATGGTTGTGTTTTGCAGGGTGCTCAGACTTACACCTCTTGGATATGCTGACCCCAACTGAAAGAAAGCGACAGGGGTACATCCACGAGCTCATCGTCACGGAGGAGAACTACGTGAATGACCTGCAGCTGGTCACAGAGGTGAGGGCGGCTGGGGGTGCCAGGCGGGGGCCGGGGTCCCTGTCAAGGAGGTGGGGTCCTGCTTCCCAGGCTGAGAAGCTCTCAGGTGTGTGGGAGCCTCTGGATGGGATGTCATGTAAGAGACGCTGTCCCGAGAGAAGAGGGTTCCTTCTCATCCATGGCCAACTGGGAGTCCTGTCCACAGAGAGGGCAGAGGTCCCTCAAGCCAGGGACAGACAAGCCCGTGAGGAGGCCTGGAGTAGGACACACAGCAGCGAGGTGGGCGTCGGGGCGAGGAGACCTGGGGCGGGACTCACAGCGGCGAGGTGGGCATCAGGGCTCCACTCAGAGAACTTGCCACCAACTACCCGACGCCACAGAGCACCACCTCCCGGCCCTTGGCAGTAGTGTTTCAAAACGGCGGCCAGCGGGGCTGATGGCTTGCATTATCCCTCATGCCGCCCATGACTCCCGAGAAACGTCCGTTAAAGGGAATGAAGATGTTTCCTCCCTGGGGCCCCGTGCACACACCCCCCAACCCCGTCCAGGACGATGCCTCATTTTGGCTTTCCTCCCAGGAAGCTCTTGACAGGCCTTGGCTGCCTGGTCCAGGCGGATGAGAAGATGCAGAGTTGGGAACCCCCTGCTTGTTGGGAAGCTTTTGGTCCAGACCTGTGGGACGTTGGCGTGTTAGGGGTCAGGTGCTTGCCGAGCTGGGTGTCTGGGTCCCCCTATAGTCTGCGAAGTACTGTGAGAGTGTGGGAACCCCACCCCCACCCCCCCCCAAGTCATGAAACCGTCTCCTCTGATCATCTCCTCATAACTGACCAGGGAAGACAAGGCTCACTGCCCCAGTGTTGAGCAGTCCCAGACGCAGGGTGGGTTGATGGCCCCCAAGGCCATCGTGAGTGCTTAGGAAGCATTGGGATGAAAAAGCACCCCTTTCTCAAGGTACAGGACTGTCACTAGGAGTCTTGCATGTCGAGGATGTGTGTCATGCCCTGAAATGTGATACGTTGTGCGTGGCCTGGTGGAGGCCCGGTTCAACATCAGCTTAAGGACCCGTGAAGGGTAGGGGCTCCTGGGGATCAGCCTTAGCCCAGCCAAGTTTATTTCAAAGACAGGCTGAAATAAACTAAGGTCTGTAATAAACTAGGTCCCTAAGGAACCTTGCAGTGAGTGGCCTGCCTCCAGGGGTAGCAACAACCTCTCCTTGGGGGGCTCAGCTGAGATCCGTGATGTACTGCGAGTGGCCCACCCCTTTGGGGCTTGGGCAGGCATCTGTATTTCCTGGAGCCCAGGAGAGGAGCTGCGCCCCCTCGGGGCTAGGCCTGCACCCCCTGGCTCTGCCTGAGGTCCAGCCCCACTGTGGGCAGGGCCGTGGGGTCCATCTCGTCCCTGAGGCTGCTGGCTGGAGGCCCTGCTCCCCGGGAGCTCCTGAGGCTTGTCTGGGCCGCTGATGCCAGGCCAGGAATGCGGGATCCACCCCCCACCGACCCCAGGGCATCTTTCAGTCCCCACGTCCAGCCGTGGCCAGCTAGTGAGAGCGTGAGTGCCTTTGTCCAGACCCCCCAGCTGAGTTCAGGCCGGTCCTCCAGAGTTTAGCGGGCCTCCTTGTAAACCTGTGCGTGGACCCAATGGGGAACCCCACTCCCATGCACCCCCTCCCCCCAGGCAGAGGGAGGACCACCTTCTTCAGAAACTCTGCGGCTTCTGAGCCTCCGAGCAGGGCTGCAGACGCCTCAGGCCTTCCCGTTGCTCCGAACAGATCGGTGCGTTGCGTGTGTTTGAATTTCAAGCTAACTGTTTGCTTTCTGAACTGCTTCGTTTTCTGCATCTGTAGATCTTTCAGAAACCCCTGATGGAGTCTGAGCTGCTGACAGAAAAAGAGGGTGCTATGATTTTTGTTAACTGGAAGGAGCTGATTATGTGTAATATCAAACTACTGAAGTAAGCCTCTCCTCTCTAACCCCCGGCCTGGCTTCGCGCTCACACACTAGCACCCCCGCGTGGCTTCACGCGTGTGTCCTCTCCGTGCATGCCCCCCCTGCGTGTCTTCCTACATCTTTTCCTCATTTCTGCTCACAGGCACCATCACTCTTTCTTGCCTGATGCCTTCTAGAATCACAGTCCCAGTTTCTCCCTGGGGAGGGTGGATTTCTCAGGTCTCCCAGTTCCTACTTTTACCGTGGTTCTAGAATGAACAGAGAAGGGCTGATCCTGGGTTCTGATCCCTGATCGGCCCCACCCGGGGTGAGCGGCAGCCCTCGTGCCTTCCCTCAGACCCAGGATCCACAGGGGGACACGTTGGTCTCTTGGGACTTTCTTGCCTCCTGAAGATGGGAATCAGTGGGACCGTCCATGGCCACGGTCCACAGTGGTTCTCAGGATGTCCCTCTGAGATACTGGCCTGAAGCAGTGGGTATTTTATTCATATTTCAGTTCCCAGTCGCAGCTGCGGGGCCAGGGAGAAACACTGGGCCAGGTGTCTACAGACCTGGGCTTGGAGCCCAACTCACCGCCCTTCCTCAGTTTCCCCACCTGTAAAAGGAAGGGGTTGGATTGTATCATCCAATCCCTAAAAAAAAAAAACCAACAAACCTCCAAATCTGTGTCCACCAGGCCTCCGTATAACACTTGCTAGAACACAGATTAGGTCCATGGTGTCCTGGGATCCCAGAGGCAGCACACAGGCCCTGGGAACTGGTGGTTCCTCCTGATCTCTAGGTTCGTGTAAACGGGAAGCAGCTCTTTCCTGGGTGTGGTCCCTGGGATTTGCTAAAGTGATTTCAGCCCTCCACTGTGAGCGTGTTTGGGCGTGGATGAAGGGATGGACAGAGCGGTGCGGCAAGGTGGACGTGAAGCAAAAGCAGAACATCCTCTCTCTGTACGTTCTAGAAGACAAATAATCAAAGATGACGGGATGAGGATGGTTTAGAGGGGGTATTTGCATTAATCTCCCTTGAGAAAGATTCTGCAGAGTCTTCTAGCATAGATCTGAGTCGGATTCTTGGGCTCTCAGCCCTGCTGTCGCCCACCTGCTCTGATTGTGCTCCCTGAGCCTCAGTGTCCTCATCTGTAAAGTGGGGTAGTAACCACCACGTAGGGTTCTCATTAAGGAGCATTTAGACACCAAGTGCCTGGTCCACAGTAAGTGCTGGGCCTGGGCCTTGGGGTGAGCTGAGTACCCGCTCTTGCCTTCGGAGAGAGGCTGCCTTGTCACTTGGGGGCAGGTGGGCTCATTTATCCCTGAACCTACAAGTACTCAACCTAAAGGGGTGGGAGATGAGTTCTTTTGAAACACACACAAAGACCTTCTGTTGAAAACACACCTACGCGCTAACACTGCTTTCCTTGGGTGGGTGTGTGAGGGGTGGGGAGAGGGGAGACCTGTCTGATGTTCCAGAGAGCCCCTAAACCCCGCCTCAGCATCCCCCTTGCTTCTCTGTTGTCTTCGCACTTTAACCCTCCCTCCTGCTCCTGACAGGGAACTGGAAGCCCCTTTTTTGGGCTCTGTCAAGGCCAGGCCCGTGTGCTCCCTCCTCCTATCAGCGCCGATGCGCTCCACAGCCCCAGAGGTAGGAACTGAGAGCACTCTTGCTGCTGCGGAAACGAGCTCAGAGAGGTTGAGTGACTTGTCCAAGGTCACACAGAAGGGGATCAGGGCCCCGGGCTGCTCTGTGGATGACACTCAGGGCCCTACTAGGGGTTCCACCTGGTTCTGCCCTCGATGGAAAGCAGGTGAAACCAGAAGGGAGGCATCTCAATTTTTCATCCGGGCTCCAGCACCTTCTACCTCACTTTGGGCAGTTATCTCAGGCAGATAACTCCCGACCCTTTGTTTCAGAAGCTGTAGGATTGCAGTCAGAGCACCTGCCCAGTCTAGCATGCAGGGTTATTCCAGGGAGCAAGTAGATCAGGTGTACAGCTGGTACCCTGCCAATCACGGCCCCATCAGGCATCTCTGACCCCCATCTTCTATCATCTCTGATGACCTGATTGGTTACTTTGGCTAAGCTTTTCATCTTCCAGATAAAATATTAATACTTGTATTTAGAAAGAGCTTTCTGGAGACCTGATTTCTTTCTTTCTCTTCTTGTTTTTTCCCTTTTCAGCATCTTATTATGAAAAATTTTCAAACATACCAGGAAAAATGGAAAGAATTGTATGATGAGCACCCGTATTGTAGATTATACAATTTCACTGCTTAGACTTACCTTCTTTGTGCAAAGGACTAATCCCAGCAATGGGAAGATTTAGGGCTTCTGGCACAATGGAAGAGGGAGGCATTTGAGGATAAAGAGAATTTAAGGCAGTGGCTCAGATAGTAAAGAACCTACCTCCTATGTGGTAGACCCAGTTTCGATCCCTGGGTTGGGAAGATCCCCTGAAGAAGGTGAAGTTGCTCAGTCGTGTTCCGACTCTTTGTGACCCCCGTGGGCTGTAGCCCACCAGAATCCTCTGTCCATGGGGATTCTCCAGGCAAGAATACTGGAGTGGGTTGCCATTTCCTTCTTCAGGGGATCTTCCCGACCCAGGGATTGACCCTGGGTCTCCTGCATTGAAGGCAGATTCTTTACCATTTGAGCCACCAGGAGGGAATGGATACCCACCACAGTATTCTTGCCTGGAGAATTCCATGGACAGAGGAGCCTGGTGGGCTACAGTCCATGGGGTCGAAAAGGGTTGGACACGACTGAGCAACTAACACTTTCACTTTCATTCCCTGGAGGGCTGCAGTGGACAGTCACTTATGCACCACTCCTGATCCAAGGGCCAGCGACAACTTGTACTTAAAGGGGGACATAGGGTTTATTAAACAGATAAATAAGAAACAAACATAATGAACATAAAAGGGAGCTACCTGGGGCACTCAGACTTCTTACTAATGCTGCTTCTGGGCTCTCTTACCTGTGAGCAGAGAGCTGAGAAATTTGCCTTCGAAAGCAGAGTAGGACAGAAGAATCTAGAACCTTTTACAGTTAGGAGCTAGATGCAGACCCTTAGGAGTGGCTATTAGAAGAGATAAGAGAAGGGATGCAGAAGTGAGATAGGGCGTGTGGAACCAAGTGCTGGAAACTGTTTTTATCGAGATCTTTTCCTGTTTCCTTGCTTGAAGAAATAAAAATAAATGAAAGAGCTTCTCCAAAAAAAGTTTTTCTTAAATATTAAGTATTCAGTTTCCAACTTAAGTATGATAAGAAGAACATACTACTACTACTACTACATTGCTTCAGTCGTGTCTGACTCTGTGCAACCCCACAGACGGCAGCCCACCAGGCTCCGCCGTCTCTGGGATTCTCCAGGCAAGAACACTAGAGTGGGTTGCCATTTCCTTCTCCAATGCATGAAAGTGAAAAGTGAAAGTGAAGTTGCTCAGTCGTGTCCGACTGTTCGAGACCCCAGGGACTGCAGCCTACCAGGCTCCTCCATCCATGGGATTTTCCAGGCAAGAGTACTGGAGTGGGTTGCCATTGCCTTCTCCAAAGAAGAAGATAACAAGAATAATTTAAGAAGAAGAAGACACAGTTTTCTTTAAGGCAGAAAAACAAAGAAAAATGGATTAGAACTAGAAAACATACCTTGAATAGATAGCTAGTGGGAACCTGCTATGTAGCAGGAGTTCATGGAGTTCAGCTCCATGCTTCATGATGACCAGAGGGGTGGGATGGTGGTGGGGAGGGAGGCTCAAGCGGGAAGGGATGTATGTACAGCTGATTCACGTCACTGTACAGCAGAAATTAACACGACAAATATACTCCAAAGAGAGAGAAGTCGCTCAGCTGTGTCCAACGGTTTACAACCCCATGGACTGTAGACTACCAGGCTCATCCATCCATGGGATTTTCCAGGCAAGAATAGTGGAGTGGGTTGCCATTTCCTTCTCTAGGGGATCTTTCTGACCCAAGGATTGATAGCAGGCAGACGCTTTACCATCTAAGTCACCAGGGAAGCCCAAGGTATACTATACTCCAAGGTATACACCAAAAAAAAGATACCTTGGTGGGTAAAGACAGGATGGGGAGAAGGAAGGACTTTGGTTGGGCATGGACAGGGTGAGAGGGGAGATGGGAGTGCCTTGGAGGAGGGGAGAGGAAGGCCAGCAGGGAGGGCAGAGCAGAGGGGCTGGGGAAGCCCCTCTTGGCAGAATGGCAGGAGACATCTGGAGCGAGGGGGGCCAGGAGCCCAGGGCAGCTTGGAGGTGGGGCTGCTCTTGGTGCTTGTACTCTACGGGCTCTGAGGTCAGATCCCTCCCCCACCCCGAGTTCCAGGGTTTCCTGTCACCTCTAAGCTGTGTGACTCTGGTCAAGTGACTTGATTGCCACGTGCCTCAGTTTCCCCAACAGTCAAGAGGGATACTGTTGGGGTGGCCGAAAGGTTCATAACGGATTTTTCATACCATCTTACGGAGAAACCTGAATGAAATTTTTGGCCAACCTAATAAGTCATACATGTTAAAAAAAAAAAAAAGTGTTTGATGCCTAGGACACATTCATGAAAGCCAACTCTCTTGCCCGTTCTCTTGATCCGCAGACTTCAGAGAGTTACTCTTTTGCTCAGCAAACAGCGAGCACTCCAATGCGTTCACTGACTGATTTGATTTCTGTCACAGTTGAAGACCTTGCATGTATTGAGCTTTCTGTGAGATTACGGATTAGCTCCCCAAGGGGCGGCGCTGTGGCTGCAGCATTCATGCGGCCCCTGAGCTTGGTGACCCCTGTTCCACCCACTCAAGCCCAGTCCTGTGCAGTAGAACATCCCAGAAGGAGGCCCGCAGCTAACCCTAAGAGGTGCCTGGTCCATTGCAGGCCCTGTCTGCCCCCCATGCAAGATCAACTCAAGTCTACAAGTGTGGGCCTCAGAACCTGGGACCCGGCTTAACTTCCTCAACACAGTGATGATCCGCGTGTCATCTTTTTCCTTTTCCCTTTTTCTTGTCTCCTCATCATTTAGAAAAAAAGAAAAAAGAGGGAGGCAGGTAAAAACACTTTTATTCCCTTGCAGAAAGACTATGTTACTCCTCATTGGAAAATCATGGAATGATGGAATTTCTTCCTGTTTCCATCTTCCCAAGTTTGTATTAATAACCTGGTTACTCACCACTCTCGCCCTCCAGAATTGGTGGCGATGTTGCCCTTTAGCCAATTTCTACATGTTGGGAGATATTCCACACCAGCCACCCAATGGGCAGTCGCCACCTGGCCATCCTGGGGATACCAAGCTGCCACTCCTCATGCCCCAGCCAACCAGCAATGGCCAGCACCTCTTCCCACAATGGCATCTGCTTAAGGAGGGAATCACTGGTTGTTTAGACCATATAAGGCACTGTCCCTAAAGTTTCTTTCCTTAGCTTGCTTGCCCAGTACAAAGATTTTTAAATTTTTTTCTTTAACCAAAGATGTGGGGGAAAGAAAGTGATCTGAAGTCTTTGATACTAAGACCGCAGCACCTTTGGGGAATCACATAGCCCTACCCACAACCATGAAGGCAACCAGAGGAGTTCAGAGTAACGTCCTCCCACGCTTACGTTGAAATCATGTGTTACGCCATTCTGTTCTATCCAACCATCTGTTGATCATCCATAGTCACTAGGGTGAGCAGGACTCGCCCGTGGCCTCCCGTGCTGTGGCCCCGCCTCCGGGTACATTGCTGTCCCTGTTGTGTAGAAGCTCAGTACCGAACCCTTCTTATCGTAGTTGGTTAGGATTTGCCATACAAGTTAGGAGGGTGAGATGCACCGTCCTGGCTCCCACGGCCCCAAGCACTCAGACTACAGAGAACTCCTGAACAAGCACTTTGCAGCCCCTCTGGTCCCCTCTTAACTTCCAGGTCCATTGCTCCATTAGCATATAAATAGCCTTCTCTCTTCAGAGCTCTCTTAATCAGGTCAACTGCAAGTTGGCCACAGGAGTGAAGCCGTGAAGCACAGATAGTTCAGCCTATCATTTAAACCTGGCTTTCATGAACATAGTGGGATTCTTTTCCTGTGGCAGTTGATTTGCCATCTGCATTGTGTTTTGTTTGATCTGAAATTGAGCCTCCACGGCCCTTGGCCACAACAGCTTCCCTTGGGTGACAGCACTGGTCCTGGAAATGGATTCAGGGCTGGGGCCAGACCAGCCTGGATGGACCATGCATCAAGCAAGACATCCACCCAGGGATCATGTCCAGATTATTTTTCTTTTTAAGAAAGATTCTATATATTTCCACACGAAAATATTGTCTTTTATACTGACTTGTTTGGCAAAAAAAAAAAAAAAAATTTTTTTTTTTTTTAGTCTTTCTTTCTAAGAGCCAGCAGATAACCATCATGCCAAAAAAAGAAAAATGCCCCAGGGACACCTCTCTGTAGCACTAGGCTCGTTTCTTTTTCTGTCCCTTGTCTCCCACATAGATGCTTAGTGGCCCTGGGTTTGTGCCCCTCACACACATCCCATTTCTGTGCCACCTAGATGTGTGCCATGTTCCCATCAGAGAGCGCGAAGGTGGGGTGCTCACTTGCTGCGTTTCCGTGCAGAGCGCTGAGGGTCCGCAAGAAGATGTCTGGGGAGAAGATGCCCGTGAAGATGATCGGAGACATCCTGACGGCCCAGCTGCCACACATGCAGCCCTACATCCGCTTCTGCAGCTGCCAGCTCAACGGGGCCGCCTTGATCCAGCAGAAGACTGACGAGGCCCCAGACTTCAAGGAGTTTGTCAAAGTGAGGAGCCCTGGCTCAGCCAAGCCCCTGCCCCCGCAAGGGGCCATCCGCAGGCAGCTGGTGTGCGGTCGCACGTGCACGGGAGGCCAACAAGGGCGAGGTCTCAGCTGCACAGGAGGGGGGCTGGCCCCACCGCTGGGTGTGACTGGGGCCGTGGGGGTGGGTTTGGCGAGGGACCAGCGCTGACCTGGAGACTCCAGTCTGCAGTCCAGGTGCACATGGTGTTCTTGCAATACCGATTTAAAATCCTTTGTCTCATTTTCAGGCCTAGCAGGACTGGCAGGTCTCAGGTCTGCTATTCTGTTTAATCTGAGTATGTTCATTTCTCTGCTGCTCTCTGCCCTTTGCTGCAAAGAGAATCCCAATGGACCCTTTAATTTCCCCGCCCTAGTTGGTTCTTTTCCATGAGCTCAAGCCCTAGGAAGTCAGCGGGGGTGAGTGTGAGATGACAGGACCTCTGCTTTGTAGGGTAACCAGGGTCTGGAGAGTCATGTGTGACCAGGGGACATTGTGGGGAGGGGACCCCAATCTGCTGGGGGCCTCGGGCTTTGGGCCTGCTGCCCCGGGACCCGGCCTTGGTGGGGATGGTCCCTGCTGGCGGGGCCAGCACCCCCCCCAATCAGCCCCCACCTCTCCCAGAGTGGAGAGAGGAGACTAAAGTGACTTGTGCTAAACAGGCACATTCTGATGAGTGGGCAGCAGAGTCAGCATACTAACGACAAGCTTATCTTTGTGCCTTCTGGATTTGAGGTGGGGGGAGGCTTTCCCACCCTCCCTGTAACCGTGTTTGTGGCATCATCACTGAGAGGGGAATGTGCCATCTCTTCTGGGCTACAGCATCACGTGTTCTCATTCTTTCTTTCTCTCCTTGTTTCTAATATTAAATGCTTGGATTTGCTATCCAGTGAATGGAACGTCTAAAGTCATTCTAAAGAAGAAACATGGCCAAGAAGTAGGCCTAGGGTGGGCTGGAGACTGGAGGTAGTGCTGGGCTGGTGGGTACCATGGGCCACCTGGGGGTCCCCCCAAGGGCCAAGGGTCTCCCCTGGGCGCAGGCAGAATGAGTCCATCACTGCACGCACTTGAACTTCAGGGAAACGCTGACCTCAGCCCAGGGAGGGGCCTTATTCCCCCTCCCCTGCTTGTGCCTCGCCTCATCACCTCTCCTGGCCTCATCCCTGCGGGACTTTGTCCTGCCTTTGGCAGCTGCAAAGAGTTCCTGGAATAAGGGTGTCCATGGCTGGACCAGGTCCAGGTGCTGACAGGCCCTAGGGCATTAAACCTGTTCCTAAGGCATTAGCCTGACCAGAGAGCTGTCACCATATAACCCCTGTGACTTATAGAACAAAGAGTCACCTTTTTGGTGCAGAAGGACTATTGTCCTCCAGTTCAGTTGACAAAAGCGAAAAGAAAGAGGTGAAGGAGTCCAGAGTGGAGACAACCGGAGTCCCAGGGGCCTGAGCATCGCGTCTCAGCTTCGCCATCCCCACCCTGCCTGGGGGCTCCTACCCGCGGGTGCAGTGAGACTTGGGACTTGCAGTGTCTCTGGCACTCAAGGGCATTCTTTTTCTGACCCTAGAGTTTTGTGACTCTCCTTGTTCTAGGAATGCTGTAGAGTTTTGGCAGGTATCCAGATGGGCTATTCTCTGTAAAGCTAGAATCTCATCTCTGGAAGTTAGGAGCCTGGAAGGTCTGCGGGACCAGGGAGCAGGGGTTAACCCTGCCGCTGAGTCACACCCACCGTCAGCTCCCACCCTCCATCTGAAACATGCCTCCCCCTGGCCCAGGGCAACCAGCCAGGTCCTTCCAGCTCCAGGCTCCCCAGTTGTCGTCCAGATAAATGAGACAATGCGATGGGTGGGGAGTCATGAATAACGGTGTGATATCACTACCGGATTTTGCAGACTTTTTAAGTACATTAAAAATATATATATCTTTTTTTTCAGAGACTGGCCATGGACCCACGCTGTAAGGGAATGCCCCTGTCTAGTTTTATACTGAAGCCTATGCAACGAGTAACGAGATACCCACTGATCATTAAAAATGTAAGTAACTGCCTTGCCTTTTCAAGCAGAAGAATGCTATCTCAGCAGGTCTGGAATCTGGGGTCATGGGCAGGTTCCCAGCCAACACACTGGGTATCTGTTGTGTAGAAACCGTATACCAACAGGCTGTAGGAGGTGTCTGCATGGTAACTCCGAAAGAAAAGCTGGATTACTGTGAAAGTGTTAGTCGCTCAGTGTGTCTGACTCTTTGCGACCCCCATGGACTGTGGCCCACCAGGCTCCTCTGTCCGTGGGATTCTCCAGGCAAGAATACTGGATCTCATAGCCAGTCCCTTCTCCAGGGGATCTTCCCAACCCAGGGATTGAACCTGGGTCTCCTGCATTGCAGGCAGAGTCTTTACAGTCTGAGCCAGCAGGGAAGCCCCAGAAAGGTTTATTGTGAACAGAGCTAATAATACACACATCAGCTGTGCAAACAAACACGTGGCTTCCACCTTGTAAGTCAGTTCTTTCCCTAATACAGGCAGGGTCTTGATGCTTTGGTTTTCCTAATAAGAAAGAGAGAAAAGTGAAAAGAAAGTGAAGCTGCTCAGTCGTGTCCTACTCTTTGGGACCCCACGGACTATAGCCTATCAGGCTCCTCCATCCATGGAATTTTCCAGGCAAAAATACTGGAGTGGGTTGCCATTTCCTTCTCCAGAAGATCTTCCCCACCTGGGGATCGAACCCAGGTCTCCTGCACTGCAGGCAGATGCTTTACCATCTGAGCCATCAGGGAAGCTCTAAGAGAAAAAAGAATACAGTTTCCACCACCTGTCTTCAGAAAGCCATTGTGAGATACTCTATGTTGATATTAGATGATTGTTGTTCTCCTGTCATTTCAAGAAAGCCAATGCCAAAAGAAAAGAAGAAATTAGGGTTTCAGTGTGCCCATCCTTAAAGTGAGTGAACAGACTTGGACACCCTCTGAGCCTGTGATTCTGTAAGCACAGGGAGGCTGGCTTGTGGAGAGAGGTTTTAGATCTGGTTCCTTTCAGTGAGGAATTTAGAAACCCACATCTGTAACTGGTGTGCTCACTGCTTCCGAGGTGTTGTTGCCTCTTGAGTCTCTCAGTGGCAGAGTTGGGAAACATATATGTGTGTATACATCCATACACACTGTTACATACACATAAGTGTACAAACATATATTTAAGATCATATATGTATATGTTAGAAGCCATGAGTTTGCACCAGTAGTTCCTGTTCTAATCTGATATCATAGAATTTATTCTAGCCTTCCCCCTTTCTATGTATATAACTCCCTTCTCCATGAGAAGCCTTGCTCTCATTATCCTCAGTATATTTACTTATTTGCTGAATCCGCTTATATGTCACAAGTTTCTGTCTCATGTAAGCATCTCCTCAGTCCAACCCCAGTTCTACCCCACAGAGTACACTGTGGTCACATTGGCTGAGTTAAATAATTAGTTTTGAAAGACGCTTTCAATCTACCGTTTCCTTTTCTCCAACATATGGTTACTATTAAACTAATTCAAAACTTTGTTTACTTTCCACAATATTTAGTTGCAAATTGATGTTGGAAACAAGTTTTTAAAATAGGCGTTCTAGATCTAGTCAATGGGAAGAAAAACAAAAACAAGAGAAGAACTGAGAAGCATACGTATTAAAAAGGAAAAAACAAATTATCATTCTTTGCAGAAACATGATTTCCACCCCCTTGAGAACCCAAAAGAATGATCGGAAAACTAGCAAAACTAAGAACAGAATTTTAAAAGGTGGCCGTTACAAGATACAGATGGAAAGCTGCAAAAAATATTCTTTATAATAGTAAGATGGGGAAATTCTTAGCACGGCACCAAAGACAGAGCTTTAAAGGAGTTAAAGTTGCAGCAACTTGAAAAAAAATACTTTCTTCTGGGAACAACTAGATGTTCATTAAGGAGAGTACTTAAAGTGGTGAATCTGTACTATGAAAGAGACTTTTATGTGTTAGTTGGAGTGATATCTAGAAAATGCTATTAAGTAAAACAAGCAAACAGACAAAACCCCTCACAAGCCATCCTGCAGTAGGGTCTATTTTGGAAAAACTCTGGGTGGGTATTAAATGTGTGTGGAGCATCTAAAGGGATGCCCTTTGCTCTGGGCATGTTTCCCTCTGAGGCAGGAAAGCAGAAGGGAGACAGCACAGTGGTTCTCAATATTCTGTATTATTTGAATCTTGCATATCAAGAACATTATTATTTGCATAAACATTTTCTTAAAAAATTCCGTGTAACAAAATATAACAAACATTAAAAGACAAAGGACAGATTTAAACTGAGTAAACACTTTAACTGTATCCAAGTAGATACTGAAAGATATAGAGATCGTGTGTGTATGTTTGTATCTAAAGCATTCTTACAGCTCCAAAAGAAAAAGACAAATACCCTAATAGAAAAATAGGTTTTAAAAAAAGATAAAAAAGAAAAATAGGTAAAACCTTTAACTAGGCATCTCTGAGAGGAGTGTGGAATAGTAGTAAAGCATGTGTTGTTAGGAACCAGGCTGCTTGGATCCGAATCTCCCGTACCACTGCTGCGTGTCCTTGGGAGACTTAGCTTGCCTCTCTGGGCCTCAATTCCTTTATCTGTAAAATAGAGGCGTTGATAGTACCTACTGCGTGGTGTTCTGAGAAAGTTAAGTGAGTGAATGAATCTATGTCTATCTGCCTCATACTAAGCAGTACATAAATGTTAGCTTTCTCATTTAATGTACTTATGCACTAAATGTACACAAAATTCAAATTCTCTGATAATGAAAGAAATGCATAACTAAACAAGAAAATACATTGCTTTTGGCTTGACAGGTGCGCATTTATTGGAAGGACTGTGAGTCCACAGTGTTGGCAGGTTTGCTCATGGAGGGTAGACTGGTTCAGCCTTTGGAGGGTGATGTATACATCAAACTCCATGTTCTCTTTGGCTCAGCATTTCCATCTCTAGGAATTTATTCTAAAGAATTAATCAGAGAAATACTGAAAAATATGAAGTTTTATGCATTGTGGCTCATCCTTACAATGACATATTATAGAATCCTATAGAAAATGATAAATATACTTCAATAAAAAATTTTTAAAATTATGATTTAGATTCATGTGAAGTGATCATCATATGATGATCTATAATTCATATATATTAAATAACATACTATAACTGCCATGAATTGGGGAAAAAGAAAGTACAAAATGGTAGTGTAGTATGGCAGTGTGATCCAATTTTTATTCTTAAAAAATTATATGTATTTGTATCTAGGCAGAATGTATTAACAAACAGAATGTGTATATGTGCTTAGTCGCTCAGTTCAGTTCAGTTCAGTCGCTTAGTCGTGTCCGACTCTTCGCGACCCCATGAATCACAGCACACCAGGCCTCCCTGTCCATCACCAACTCCCGGAGTTCACTCAGACTCACGTCCATCGAGTCAGTGATGCCATCCAGCCATCTCATCCTCTGTTGTCCCCTTCTCCTCTTGCCCCCAATCCCTCCCAGCATCAGTCTTTTCCAATGAGTCAACTCTTCGCAAGAGGTGGCCAAAGTACTGGAGTTTCAGCTTTAGCATCATTCCTTCCAAAGAAATCCCAGGGCTGATCTCCTTCAGAATGGACTGGTTGGATCTTCTTGCAGTCCAAGGGACTCTCAAGAGTCTTCTCCAACACCACAGTTCAAAAGCATCAATTCTTTGGCGCTCAGCCTTCTTCACAGTCCAACTCTCACATCCATACATGACCACAGGAAAAACCACAGCCTTGACTAGACGGACCTTTGTTGGCAAAGTAATGTCTCTGCTTTTCAATATGCTATTCTCAGTCACGTCCAAATCTCTGTGTCCTCATGGACTAGAGCCTGCTAGGCTCCTCTGTCCGTGGGATTCTCCAGGCAAGAATACTGGAGCAGGTTACCATTCCCTTCTTCAGGGGATCTTCCCAACCCAGTGACTGAACATGTGTTTGTGTGTCTCCTGCATTGGCAGGAGGATTCATTAGCATTAGCGCCACCTGGGAAGTCAGTGGACAGGAAAGACCGAGATTATTATCTGATGCCACAATTAAAGGTGTTTTTTTAGGTTCTTTATAACTTTCTAAATTTTCTAACTTTCATACATTATACAATAGTACTTTTACAATGAGAAAAAGCAATATATCTATTTTCATTTTTGAAAAAAAATGAACTCACACAATCTGCAATGTGGGATTCCTGTCTAAAGCAGTGGTCCTCAGACTCGGTTGTACGTTAGAATTACCTGGGAAGCTCTAGAAAATTCCAAAGCCTGAGTCCTACCCCTGGGGATTTTGATATGGTCAGAGTTAAGGTCAGGACTTTTCAAAGGGATTTGAATGTATAGCCAGGATCCACCCAGAGCTGGAGCTGTGGTTTGGAAATGATTGTGAAAGTTGCTCAGTCGTGTCTGACTCTTTGCAACTCCATGGTCTATACAGTCCATGGAATTCTCTAGGCCAGAATACTGGAGTGGGTAGCCATTCCCTTCTCTGGGGGATCTTCCCAACCCAGGGTTGGAATCCAGGTCTCCCGCATTATAGGTGGACTCTACCAGCTGAGCCACAAGGGAAGTTGGGGAACTCACAATACCTAGATTGGGTGTTTTTCCCAAATCGAGTGCCTACTTAGGACCTTAAACCAAAGTATACCTTGGGGATGAGATATTATTCAGGGTAAAACCCACTTGAATTATTTATATGTGGATAGTGTTAACCACTGAGTCATGTCCGACTCTGTGACCCCATGGACTGTAGCCCACCAGGCTCCTCTGTCCATGGGGATTCTCCAGGCAAGAATACTGGAGTGGGTTGCCATTTCCTCCTCAGGTGATCTTCCCAACCCAGGGATCGAACCTGCATCTCTTATGTCTCCTGCCTTGCAGGCAGATTCTTTACCATCTGAACTATCAGGGAAGCCTGTATATGGATAAGGCATGAGCAAGTGCACACTCAACATGCCCCTAGTACATTGCAAAGTGGCCTAGGATGCTTCCTCAGTCTTCATGTCTTTCCCCACGAGTACTGTTTTCAGTGTCCTCAGACTCCTTTGAGAATCTGATGGGAGCACCATCAAAGGGCCAGGTACTCTGCAAAGTGCTTTCTTGTATCAAGCCACGTAGTCCTCCCAACAACCTTATAAAGGAGGTTCTGTGTGCTGTGTTTAGTTGCTTAGTTGTGTCTGACTCTTTGTGACCCCATGGACTGTAGCCTGCCAGGTTCTTCTGTCCATGGGATTCTCCAGACAAGAATACTGGAGTGGGTTGCCATGCCCTCCTCTAGGGGATCTTCCCAACCCAAGGATCGAACTCAGGTCTCCCACACTGTAGGCAGATTCTTGACCGTCTGACCCACCAGGGAAGCCAATACTGGAGTGGGTAGATTATCCCTTCTCCAGTGGATCTTCCTGACTCAGGAATTGAACCAGCATCTCCTGCATTGCAGGCAGACTCTTTACCAGCTGAGCTACAGGGAAGCCCAAAGGAGGTGCTAGTAGTATCCCTATTTTTCATATGAAGAAAATGAGGCTCAGAACATTTATGTGACTGACCCATATCATGACTGGTCAGTGGCAGAGCAGGGATTTTAATCCAGAAGCTCTTGCTCTAGAACTGAACTCTTAATTGCTGGTCTGGAATGATTCATTCATAAAAATGCACCTTGCTCCGATGCACCCACTAGCATGAAGTTCCATAGGTACACAGATGCCTGCAGCTGTGCACGGACTCAGGGAAGAATGATTCTCCTTGGAGGAATCCATGTGGGGTGTGATACTGCCCTTGCTGCAGCCGCTGCCCTCCTCATACCCCAAGTATAGATAATCTGGCAGCCCCTGCTCCCATAGGGGTCCCATGCCAACAAAGAGTGGCCTTCTCTCTCCATGTCGTTGCCAAGGTGGGTGCTCAGAGCTGCAGCTGTAAACGTTGGCAGTGTCTAGGAAAGGTCTGTACAGAGCCCTGTCTCTGCTGGGGCGAGCCTTCCAGAACAGTGAACCCCAGGCCTGCTCGCTGCCTAAGGCTACTGTCTTCTGTTCTCCGATGTAGATCCTGGAAAACACTCCCGAAAACCACCCAGACCACAGCCACCTGAAGCACGCCCTGGAGAAGGCGGAGGAGCTGTGCTCCCAGGTGAACGAAGGGGTGCGGGAGAAGGAGAACTCAGACCGACTGGAGTGGATCCAGGCCCACGTGCTGTGTGAAGGCCTGTCGGAGGTAAACCTTGGGTGGGACCTGGGCCGCCCCTCTGCGTCTCGGCAGCCAGCCGGGAGGAGGATGAGAGAAATCGTGAATCGTCCTCTTCTGCAACCTCCAGTTTGCTAATCTCTCTCCAGCTGCATCTGATCTGTTGTTTAAGCCATCTACCGAGTTTTCAATTTCCGTTCTTTTCTTTATTTTTTGTTCTCAGTTGTTTTCTTTTGCCTTTTCAGCAGTTCTAGTTATTTCTCTAACCTACTGGTTTTTCTTGTCTTGTTCCTTTCACAAATGGCCATTTTTAAACTTGTGTGAGAGCTGTATTGTGGTTACAAATTCTCAGTAATCACAATCAACCTTGTGGTTGGTTGGTTAAGGCAAGTTCACAAACAAGCAAATTTTCTTGCTATTCCCACCTCTACTGAGTTTACTTGTCATTCTTCCTCTGTGATACAGCTTTCTGGGATCTCTTGTTATGTCCCTCACCTCATGCAGACACTAGATGTATCTGTTTTCTCCTTCTCCCCCCAGTAGCCTTTAAAATGGAGGCTCAGGGTCACCAGATTTAAGAAAGACCCTCAAAGCTAAAGCCAGCTTTGGTGCTCATTTATCTTTCTGGGTTCACATTTCCATGCCATTTTCTGCTTCTGCAAATTGTTTTCGCTTTTATATTTATTTTTACCAGCTTGCTTGTGTTTAAAAAGTACAGTTCTATATTTTTTAATTCCATTTTAACATTTTTCATTGGTTGAGTCAGTCTTTAGTCCACGATACTGCCAGAAATACCCTCTTATAGTATCTGATTCTCTTCTTGACCCTAATCTTTCCCTTAGTCGCATCCACTCTGCTGTTCTCTCTCTTTGTACACACCCACCCACCCACCCATCCACACACACACACACACATTCATGTACTTACACAATTCACTAGGATTTACCAAAATGCCCAGGCAGACCATCTCCCTTACCCACACTCCCCATGACTCTTTTCTTCTTACGAGCATCAAAGACATTCCCTACCTGAGGAAGTTACCGCACTGTTACCTCCCTGCCCTACCTCCTGTCCCCTTCAACGTAGGTGTGGGATAAGCAAAGTTATGGAAGCAGCCATGTGGAAACCAAGGTGATGGATGTGGGTTCCCATTTTGGAACTGTGTTGATATGCGATCCAGGCGTAGTCACTGGTTGGTTGGCTCCGTTATTCATTCATTTATTCAGCACTTACTGAGCACCGGGCCCATGTGCCTTGCTTGGTACTAAACACTGCTCAGTACCAACCATGAGGACATGAAAATCAGTGAGATGTGACCTACCCCATCTCAAGAAACCTGCAGTCCTGGATCACTTAGAGGTCCAACATTTACAGCACAGTGTGAGAAATGATGAGGCAGATCCGGGTGCCAAGTGCTGCTGGACACTGGACGAGGAGGAAGGAACAGTCGTGGAGGATTCAGGGACAGGTTGAGAAGGTGAGACTTGGCTGCGTGTTCAAGGATGAAGATATCTCCCCAGGAAAGAATCCAGGCGAGGGCATTTCAGTGGAGGCCTCAGCCTGTGCGGGGCGTGGGTGAGGAATGGAAGGTCACAGGCGATAGGCTTTAAGGCAAGTTGAAGGCAGGGTAAGGAAGGACTGCATCATTCCGAGGAGCACTAAGGTGATCTTGAAGACAGTGGACTTGAACTGCTCCTGGATCTACTGAGCTGAAGGGCCACTGTGCACTTTTTCTCTTTTAAAAGATGTTCTCTTATCTTTTTCTTTCTCTCTCTCTTTTTTTTTTTTTTGGCTGCACCATGCAGAATGTAGGATCTTAGTTCCCCAACCAGGGAATCAACTCTGCACCAGTAGTGAAAGCACAAAGTCCCAACCACTGGACTGCTAGGGAATTCCCCGCATTGTGTACTTTGAAAGGGGCCCTTCCCTGAATCTCATGGCTGCAGTCACAGGACTCAGTGAGGCCTGAGTCTTCATTATAAAACATTAAGAATAGGAACTTCCCTGGAAGGCCAGTGGTTAGGACACCATAATTCCACTGCAGGGGGCACCAATTTAGGGGGACTAAGACCCCACCCGCCTTGAGGCACAGCCAACACCCCCACAAAACCTTAAGAATAAAATAAACTCTTGTCATTTGCTTTCTGTGGTGTATATACCCTCTTTGAAATAGACTGTTGTCCTTCTTAAGTGACCAGTCCTTCCTGACTATTGTACACCAGCTTTCTGTAAGGTCTGTTTTGTCTGTATGGTCAGGGTTCGTGGTCATGGGAACGAGGCATGTTGGCTTCCATTTCCTGGCCCAGATCTAAGCATACACCAGTGATTAAGTTTCACATAAATGCTGTCTTTGGCATTCTTGTCTTAAGATCAAGAACTATAAAGACGGTTTCCAATTCACATATGTTCGGTGTCAGCCTGAATAACTGGAGGCTCTGACCTTTGAGTAAGAATAAACCACACCACCTCTACCTCATCCAAGTGACTCACTGGATTCATTGCCCCAAGTGGCTTGAACTCCCTCTTAGCAAATAAAAAGGACTGGATTGACCTCCAGGCTCTTGTTCAGAGGCCCACTCTTAGAAGGCTCCCTTTGGGGTGTCATCTTCAGTTGTTCGGGCTCCCTCAGAACCTTGGTGGGAGGTTGTGGGCACTCATTCCTCCTTGTACCTGAGAGGGGACTGGAGTGGCCTCTCTCCTGTGAGGCCTATAGGTCTCTGGTCACAGAGGCACTGTTGATTCTTTCTTCCACACTAGAGGCAGACAGGTAGCCAGCAACATGGGGGGACGTGTGTTGTAAACTCTTCATTAATACTCCTCAGGACATGTGTAGGGTTTATAGCTGCGGAGAGCCTCAGCCTTGAAGGTTGCTGGATGGAGTGTACTCTTGGGGCCCAAGTGTGAGCAGGTGGAAACCCTGAAGGTCTGACTGCTGCCTGGATCATATTGCTTCTGAGGCACCGCTGTGGCCTTCCCCTCCCTCAGTCTCTCCTCCGCTAGCCAGAAGGGGGTCCTTAGTGAGGTCATATCTTCTACAGTTTCCCTCTGCCCCTTGAGAACCTGCTCACGGGAAATGATAGAACCCAGGGGGGATGATAGAGCATGAAATGATAGAACCAGGGGTGTGTGTGTGTGTGTGTAGGAACATGAGATGGCAGAGCCCAGAGGGATGGCAGAGCATAAGATGATAGTGCCCGGGGGGTGACAGAGCAAGGATGACAGCACCCAGGGGTGAGCAGTAGAGCTGCATTTCAGTGCTTAGAGCTGTCTCCAAAGTTTGGGAGGTGGCAGGAAGAGAGCTGTCCCCTCCCTGTCTTCAGGAGCAGTGAGCTGGGTGAGCTCCAACGTGCACCAGCACAGCTCCTGTCCTGCTTGGCTCTGAGGCCTCCGCCAGCACCACCGCAGTTGGCAGCCCACCCACGCGGTAGGGGCCTGGACTCACGCCGTGCCCTGGACAGTGGCGTTTGTCCTGTGGAACTGTGCAGAGAGAGGCGCGCTGTTTCCAGCAGCAGGCATGACCCTTTGAGCCTGTGTGGGCCGTGGTTGGCGCCGGCTCATGCCGCCCCTGGCGAACCAGCCTGCACACAGCGTGCGCTCATCGAGGACGGAGAGCTTTCTTCCGGCTGCCCTGTTTCCCCGATAAATAAAAGGGAGAAAAGTCACCCTGAGACACTAGACCTCAAGGAAGGGCACTAGGAATCACAGCCAGGGTTCATCCTGGCACATGCAGTCTCCCAAACCACGCCTTTAACTTCTTGGCTCCCAAAGCCCCTGCCTGAAGTCTTCAAAGCCGTCCTCGATCTGAGCCTAAGATACGGGCCTCAGATTCTAATGGAGCCCATGGCTTTCAGATGCGAAAAAACGAACGAACAAAAAAACAACCACAACAAAAAAACGACCTCACTCCATCGTGTCTTCTTTGGGTTTTGTTTCCCTTCCTCAGCAACTTGTGTTCAATTCCGTGACCAACTGCCTGGGGCCGCGCAAGTTCCTGCACAGTGGGAAGCTCTACAAGGCCAAGAGCAGCAAGGAGCTGTATGGCTTCCTCTTCAACGACTTCCTGCTGCTGACCCAAATCATCAAGCCCCTGGGCTCCTCGGGCACCGACAAAGTCTTCAGCCCCAAATCAAACCTGCAGTATAAAATGTACAAAACAGTAAGTCCAACTCTAGACGGCAACATCAGGTTTGATGCTGGGGGGAGGAGACCATGTCTAAAGGGAGTCAGCGTTCGAGCGGGCTTTGGGGTCTGTGGCACAGAGGAGGTGAGGCAGGATTTAGGGAGACCACAACCATGGGTCCAGCAGTTATCAGCAAAGGTGCGTGTGTGATGAGTTGGTCAGCTGTGTCTGACTCTTTGAGATCTAATGAACTATAGCCTGCCAGGCTCCTCTGTCTGTGGGATGTCCCAGAAAAGAATACTGGAGTGGGTTGCCATTTCCTTCTCCAGGCCCAGGGATGGACCCCATGTCTCCTGCTTGGCAGGTGGATTCTTTACCACTGAGCCACCATGGGAACCCATCAGAAAAAGAACAATACTCAGTTCAATTGACAAACATCTATTAGCTGCCAAGCGGCTGCTGTGGGTCCCCTTGGATGTGACTAAGGCACGTCCTGTCTTGATGGGGTTCACAGTCCACTGTACTGATGAGGCAGGCGTGGGAAAGCTCTAGACTAGAACTTCAGCGTCCACTTCCCAAACATTCCCAGATCCCCCTCCAAACTTCTCAAGATGGCTTGGAACATCTGTGCCCCTCATCTTTTCCAACAAAAGCAGATGTAAATAGTCCATGTGTGGACAGTTTTCGTGAGCTGTTTATTTGGTCTGCTTCTGTGTGTATGGCTGTGTTTGTGTGTTTTCGTGTCATAGGGTATTGTTTTTCTAAATTTATCTCTGTGGGGATGTTTTCACAGAAGAATTTTCTCTGAAGCAGCAGTTAGCCTTCTTTTGGGAAAAAGAACAATGTACTTATGTAGATTGTCACTAGCAGCTTTGTATGAACAACTTGGCGGGAGTTGCTTGGAGGTAGAGTTGATGGGGGCTTCCCTGGTGGCTCAGATGGTAAACAATCCATCTGCAAATGCAGGAGACCTGGATTTGATTCCTGGTTCAGGAAGATCCCCTGGAGAAGGGAATGGCTACCCACTCCAGTATTCTTGCCTGGAGAATTCAATGGACAGAGGAGCCTGGCAGGCTATGGGGATGACAGAGGATGAGATGTTGGATGGCATCACCAACTCAATGGACATGAGTTTGAGTAGGCTTCAGGAGTTGGTGATGGACAGGGAAGCCTGGCGTGCTGCAGTCCACGGGGTCGCAAAGAGTCAGATACGACTGAGCGACTAACACTTTCTAAATGCATAATACATCTAAAGTTGATGGAGATTATTTGCTGACTAGGATATACCATGGAAAAAACAAACTCATCGGTTCTTATTCTGGAGGACTTTAGAAATACCTGCAATACCATCCAGGTTACTGATCACTCTAGTACTTCTGCAACTCATTTGAAAACTTATCTTTGCATAAAACCTTGTATGTCGATGTTTGTAGCAGAGTACTCCTTAAGTGTAAGCTGCTGCCCATATCGACTTCCTTCTAAAGACTTCAGTATGAAAAGTGGGGAAGTAAAAATAAAAATTCACAAGTAGAAACCTGGGAAATAATACCTTAGCCAGATGAGGGAAAAAAAGTACCTGCAGAATGGAGGTGGGGGGGAATCCATATTTACAATTTCCATTTATCTGAAAATTGATATCAACACTTATTCAGTTCAGTTCAGTCGCTCAGTCATGTCTGACTCTTTGCAACCCCATGGACTGCAGCACGCCAGGCTTCCCTGTCCATCACCAACTCCCAGAATTTACCCAAACTCATGTCCATTGAGTCAGTGATGCCATCCAACCATCTCATCCTCTGTCATTCCCTTCTCCTTCTGCCCTCAATCTTTCCCAGCATCAGGGTCTTTTCCAATGAGTCGCTTACCATTCCAAATAAAATCATTATTTTAGTATGGTTTACTGAAACCACCACCACCCCCCAGACACAAACGGACACACCCCTCACCTTCAGTTTCGTTTACTGGATCACGTGCACCTAAGCACACACACGTCCTCACAGACCCCCAGTCTGGTTTTGTAATGCCCGTGCATTATTTTGCAGCCTATTTTCCTAAATGAGGTTCTAGTGAAGTTGCCCACTGACCCTTCTGGGGATGAACCCATCTTCCACATTTCCCACATTGACCGAGTCTACACCCTCCGAGCAGAGAGCATAAACGAAAGGTAAGACCCCACTCCTCCCTGGCCCTGGGCACCTGGGTTCCACTAGGTGTAGGATGGATGTGGGACAGTTAATTAATCAGTGGGTGCCAACATCCCCTCACTTGCAGCGCCATCCCATCTGGCTGGAGGTGGGGGTGGGGCATGCAGTGAAGTGGTCTTAGTTCATTTTTCCAGCGTCTTTCAAAAGTTAACTTTTCAAAAGGAAATACATTGAAATGAATCTGGCTTGAGAATTTTTTTGAACAGCAATTTTCAGTATTCTTTGAGATAATGGAGGCTCTCCCGTTTCCCAAAGTTTCCCACGTGGCAGAAACTAATAGGAAAATGATTCGGGGGACAGAAGACCTCCCAATCCTGACCCCCTTGATGTCTGGCTCCCTTGGACAGACATCCTGGATCCTAGAAGCTGAGGGCATGTTTGCCTTAATCAGGGCTCTGCCCTGGAGCCTAATGAAACAGAGTATTTTTATGAAGGGTGAACTTGACACAAGACCAACAACATCCCAAGAGCGTTTGTGCCAAGCAAGAAATTGGCTAAAGTTATCATGCATATGGTTCTCAGAGAAATGGAGAAGAACAAAATCACGCCAGGATGCTTTCCCCGTAAACGTTTGCTCCTTCACAGAAAGTGGCTGCTTATCTGGGAAATTGTTTCTTTCTTTGGATGGTTTAGTGAGAGAGATCCTTCTAGCCTTCTCAGATTAGGCACATTTGTGATGTTTTTCAGTAAGGAAAGAAGAGGAGCTGTTGTGAGCACGACAGCAACAGCGTTTATCACTGTAGATTTGCTTCCATGGGGACACAAACCCAGGTTTGGAGCAAATCAATAAAAACGTCACGTGCCTTTGTTATGAATGGTAGAAATCATCCTCAGGTCCATGTGACATAAAACCAGACTCTCTATGCTGAGCCTTTGTTGTAAAAATCAAAAGAACAAAGCAGAGTCCTGGAAACTGAATTGGTACCGACCTGACGCCTGAGTTCTGTCTCTTTCTTTCCAAGGACTGCCTGGGTGCAGAAAATCAAAGCAGCTTCTGAACTCTACATAGAGACAGAGAAGAAGAAGCGGGAGAAGGCGTACCTGGGTAACGCATAGCTGGGCAGCAGGGCCCTGGGAATCCCGCAGAGTTGGGGGGCAGAGAGCCATCTGGCCAGGCCCAGAACACTTAGAGCTGGAAGGTGGACCTGGGGGTTGAGGATAGCCTGAGGGTGGAGGCAGGCAGAAGAGGGAGGGTAGGGTATGGGGTGAGGCGTGGAGGGCGGATTCCAGGATCGAGGAAGCAAGAGTTTAAGGGAGGAAGGGGAGACTTGTTCTTGAAGAGGGGCATAAAATAAATCACGAGGCAAACTGGAAATACCGCGAACGCTAAACAGGAGCGTTTTGTGTTGTTTTTCATCCCATCACAGTCCGCTCCCAAAGAGCCACAGGCATCGGAAGGTTGATGGTGAACGTGGTTGAAGGCATTGAGCTGAAACCCTGTCGCTCCCATGGTAAGGGCCCTAGAAGCCCCGTCTAGCCTGTGTGAGTGGGGGAAGCCTTTGCTGTATCTCCTCCACTTGGCTTTACTTTATTTTCTAAAATTAATTTTTACTGGAGGATAGTTGCTTTAGGGGCTTTCCAGTTGGCTCAGTGGTAAAGAATCCACCAGCTAATTCAGGAGACAGGAAATGTGGGCTCTATCCCTGGGTCGGGAAGATCCCCTGGAGAAGGAAATGGTAACCCAATATTCTTGCCTGGGAAATCCCATGGGCAGAGGAGCCTGGAGGCTACGGTCCATGGGGTTGCAAAGAGTTGGACATGACTGAGCACACACACAGATAATTGCTTTACAATGTTATGTTAGTTTCTACTGCACAGCAAAGTGAATCAGTTACATGAATACATTTATCCCCTCTTCTTTGGCTTTCCTTCCCATTTAGGTTACCACAGAGGGTTGAGTCCACCTGGCTCTAAAACAAATTGGTCCCTAATCCTAAATTTCCTTCCAGACTTGGTTATTCCCATCCACCGTTTTGCTTTTCAGAGAGAGCTGAGTGGCTGCCTTTTCACAACACTGTCAGCCCCCCTTGTATCTGTAGATTCCACACCTGCAGATTCAACTAACTGCAGAACGAAAATATTTGGAAACATTTTTGAAATTTCAAAACAGCAAAACTTCAATTTGCCACACACCAGCAACTATTTACATAGGAATTTCACTGTATTTCCATTTTTTGAATGTTTTCGCTCTGCAGTCGGTTGAATCTGCAGAGGGGTTGACTGTGTTGTCAGAGGGCAGCCACTCAGATCTCTCTGGAAGGCAAAACAGTGGATGGGAATAACCCAGTGTGGAAGGAAATTTAGGATTAGGGGCCAATTTGTTTTAAAGCCAGGAGGACTCAACACTCTGTGGTAAGCTAAGTGGGAAGGAAATCCAAAGAGGGGATGCTATGCTATGCTAAGTCGCTTCAGTCATGTCCGACTCTGTGTGACCCCATAGATGGCAGCCCACCAGGCTCCCCCGTCCCTGGGATTCTCCAGGCAAGAACACTGGAGTGGGTTGCCATTTCCTTCTCCAGTGCATGAAAGTGAAAAGTGAAAGAAGTTGCTCAGTCGTGTCTGACTCCTAGCGACCCCATGGACTGCAGCCTTCCAGGCTCCTCCGTCCGTGGATTTTCCAGGCAAGAGTACTGGAGTGGGGTGCCATTGCCTATACAAGTAACTGATTCACTTTGCTGTACAGTAGAAGCTGACATAACATTGTAAAGCAGTTATCTGTGTGTGTGCTCAGCCGCTCAGTCGTGTCTAACTCTGCAATCCCACGGACTGTAGCCTCCAGGCTCTGCTGTCCATGGGCTTCCCAGGTGGTGCTAGTGGTAAAGAACCCGCCTGCCAGTGCAGGAGACAGAAGAGACATGGGTTCGCTCCCTGACTCAGGAAGATCTCCTGGAGACTAAGCATGGCAGTCCACTCCAGTCTTCTTCCCTGGAGAATCCCATGGGCAGAGGAACCTGGTGGGCTACAGTCCATGGCGTCGCACAGAGTCGGACACGACTGAGTGACTTAGCACAGCCCTACACTGATTTAGGTATTATATATAACCTGGAGATGATTTCAAGTGGATGGAGGATATGGGCAGGTTTATGCTAGACCATTTTATATAAGGGACTTGAGCCTCTGAGGATTTGTGTATCTGTGGGGTTGAGGACCCAATCCCTGTAGATACTGAGGGATGATTGCAGATTTGACACAATCTAAGCTAAAGTGAGGAGACAGGGAAGATTTAGTTTTGAAGCCCACTTATGTGATGAAGTGTGATAAATATTTAAGTGTTAATATAGTTTAAGATGCTGGATTATGTAAGTTTTCCTCTGGATTCTCTATCTTATGCTGCATCTTAAGCATGGCATTGGAGGGGGGTTGGAATGAGGGGTGTAGAGGGAAGAGGTGCCACGGGGCTGTGGCCCTGCCACAGGCACCCAGAACAGCCAGGCTCTGTCCCCTCCAGGAAAGAGTAACCCGTACTGCGAGGTGACCATGGGCTCCCAGTGTCACATCACCAAGACGATCCAGGACACTCTGAATCCCAAGTGGAATTCCAACTGCCAGTTCTTCATCAGAGACCTGGAGCAGGAGGTGCTGTGCATCACTGTGTTTGAGAGGGACCAGTTCTCGCCAGATGGTGAGTAGACAGTGGCCCTGGGTACCCTGCCCCTGTCCCTGCCCCTTGGCTTTCATGGATTGGCATTTTCTACCTGGGAACTTGCTGTGCAGAATTTCCTGGGCTTCCTGCTGGAGAGATGAGGTTGGCCTCCCCTGGGAAAAGGCCTTCACTGATGCCAGAGCATTTCAGAGAAGGTGGACAAAGCGTGCTTGGTCTAGAGTGGTCCAGCTTCCCTAGGACAAAGATCATGGTCCCATGCTTCCCTAAAGCAGATAACTGCAGAGAGGGCTGTACCCCCAAAGCTTCAGCCTAATTCTTTAGTCCTTGGCTAAAAGCTTTGGTGAAAACGATAAAACTATCCAGTTGAGCAAGAAGAGCATTAGCGCACGAACAATGTGGCAGAATTCATCAATGCCCTTCAGGTGACATTTCAGCTTAATCAAAGGAATGAAATTATGTTGGGTGCATCATTCCTTCAGTCAACTTCCTATTACTGCTTGAAGCTGGAAAAAAAAAATGGGTCTGGCCAACGATTCCAAGACACTTGTCTCTATCTTCCTCAGTCCAATAAAAATAAGAGAGTAAGGTTAAAGATTATGGCCTCAACTTGATTATATTCAAGGGAGGATAACTGAGGGCTAGGAGTGAGGGTCCAATGCAGACATGATCTGTGCGAGGCTTAAATTGCTCCACGTGGCTTTTGTCTTTTATAGGACTTTCATATGAATTAGTTCATTGTGAGTTAGTTACTATTAATTATGGGCCAGAGATGGTCACATAGCTGGCTAAATGTTAGAGCATGACCAGAACACTCTACCAAGGAAAGATTTCATGCAAAGATGGGCTCAATAAAGGAAAGAAATGGTATGGACCTAATAGAAGCAGAAGATATTAAGAAGAGGTGGCAAGAATACACAGAAGAGCTATACAAAAAAGATCTTCATGACCCAGATAATCACGATGGTATGATCACTCACCTAGAGCCAGACATCCTGGAATGCGAAGTCAAGTGGGCCTTGGGAAACATCACTATGAACAAAGCTAGTGGAGGTGATGGAATTCCAGTTGAGCTATTTCAAATCTTCAAAGATGAGGCTGTGAAAGTACTGCACTCAACATGCCAGCAAATTTGGAAAACTCAGTAGTGGCCACAGGACTGGAAAATGTCAGTTTTCATTCCAATCCCAAAGAAAGGCAATGCCAAAGAATGCTCAAACTACCGCACAATTGCACTCATCTCATACGCTAGCAAACTAATGTTCAAAATTCTCCAAGCCGGGCTTCAACAGTATGTGAACCATGAATTTCCAGATGTTCAAATTGGATTTAGAAAAGGCAGAGGAACAAAAGGCAGTTGGATCAAATTGCCAACATCCATTGGATAGTCAAAAAAGCAAGAGAGTTCCAGAAAAACATCTATTTCTGCTTTATTGATTTATGCCAAAGCCTTTGACTATGTGGATCACAACAAACTGTGGAAAATTCTTCAAGAGATGGGAATACCAGACCACCTGACCTGCCTCTTGAGAAACCTATATGCAGGTCAGGAAGCAACAGTTAGAACTGGACATGGAACAACAGACTGGTTCCAAATAGGGAAAGGAGTACGTCAAGGCTGTATATTGTCACCCTGCTTATTTAACTTATATGCAGAGTACATCATGAAAAATTCCAGTCTGGATGAAGCACAAGCTGGCATCAAGATTACCAGGAAAAATATCAATAACCTCAGATATGCAGATGACATGACCCTTAGGGCAGAAAGCAAAGAAGAACTAAAGAGCCTCTTGATGAAAGTGAAAGAGGAGAGTGAAAAGTTGGCTTAAAAACTCAACATTCAGAAAACTAAGATTATGGCATCTGGTCCCATCACTTCATGGCAAATAGATGGGGAAACAATGGAAACAGTGGCAGACTTTATTTTCCTGGGCTCCAAAATCGCTGCAGATGGTGACTGCAGGAATGAAATTAAAAGATACTTGCTCCTTGGAAGAAAACTTATGACTAACCTAAATACCATATTAAAAAGCAGAGACATTACTTTGCCCACAAATATCTGTCTAGTCAAAGCTATGGTTTTTCCAGTAGTCATGTATGGATGTGAGAGTTGGACTATAAAGAACGCTGAGTGTCAAAGAATTGATGCTTTTGAACTGTGGTGTTGGAGAAGACTCTTGAGAGTCCCTTGGACTGCAAGGAGATCCAACCAGTCCATTGTAAAGGAGATCAGTCCTGGGTGTTCATTGGAAGGACTGATGCTGAAGCTGAAACTCCAATACTTTGGCCACCTGATGCGAAGAACTGACTCATTGGGAAAGACCTTGATGCTGAGAAAGATTGAAGGCAGGAGGAGAAGGGGACGACAGAGGATGAGATGGTTGGATGGCATCACCGACTCTATGGATGTGAATTTGACTAAACTCCGGGAGTTGGTGATGGACAGGGAGGCCTGGCGTGCCGTGGTCCACGGTGTCGCAAAGAGTCAGACATGACTGAGCGACTGAACTGAACTAAGAACAGTGTGACTCAAGTCTGGACTCTTAACCATGGTGCTTCACTGGCAATTTTTATTCTGATAAATAAAGACCTGAGGCTGGATTCTTTTATTAAATAGTGAAATATCATGACACAGTGGCAGCGCCACTGGAGTTTCCGTTGCAAACCCTAGTGTAGCTCTTGTTTCAGAGGTTATTCCTGAAATGTACAAGGGGCGACATGCACTGGTATCGTCCACCAGAAAAAGTTCCCAGGTTTTAAACCTTGAAAGAGAAGCTATTTCGTTTACAAGAGTGCCTGTATCATAGTATATTGCCAACTGCCGAATGAAAAAAGCAAGGAATTGTCTGGAAGCCCATTTGGTACCATCATTTTAATGCATAGCATTAAAAAAATTTCAAACATTCTCATGTCCATTACTGACTCTCTCTCTCTCTCTCTCTCTCTCTCTATATATATATATATATATATATATATATATATATATAATTTTTTTTGATCCTGCCATGCGGCATGCAGGATCTTAGTTCCCAAACAAAAGATCAACCTGTGCCTTCTACAGTGGAAGCTCTGCACGCTAACCATGGGACCGCCCGGGAAGTCCCTGACACTTGATATTTGACGAAAAGTGGTGTTGAAGGACTTCCCTGGAGGTCCAGTGGTTAAGATTCTGGGCTTCAAATGCAGGGGGTGTGGATTTGATCCTTGGTTGGGGAACAAAGGTCCCACATGCTGCATGGTATAGCCAAAGAGAAGAGAAACAGTGGTGTTGAGATTGTCCTAGGAGCTCGGCTGGGAGCCCGCAGCTCCTGTGCTATCATCTCCTCCCCACCAGATAAATAAGTGAAGAGAGAAAAAAAGACACAACTGACTTTCTCCTGGGAGATTTCTTTAAATTTCATATATATTGCAAATTGCACAGCAGATATGATATCTGGTTTTGCGTTGCCTCCCAGGAAGCTCCTGGCCCTTTAGGGGCCCCCTGGGTGCAAGGAAAAAAATCTGTATTTTGAGTTTCTTCTAGACTCTTCTTCATCCCCAGCCCAGTACCTTTTTGTTTTCACTCCATTTAAAAATGATGCTGTCACTGTAGTCCCTGGATTCCAAGAAACTAACTCCCTTTTGAAGAAGAGAGTGTAACACCTCGCTGGGACACTCCCAGTATGCCAGGTACCTGCCCTGATGAGAAGGAATCCTCTCTGAGGAGGGTATGTGTGTCTGTCCTTTCAGATTTTTTGGGTCGGACGGAGATCCGCGTGGCCGACATCAAGAAGGACCAGGGCTCCAAGGGTCCCGTTACGAAGTGTCTCCTGCTGCACGAAGTTCCCACGGGAGAGATCGTGGTCCGCTTGGACCTGCAGTTGTTCGATGAGCCGTAGGGAGCCCACCCAGGCGTGCTTGGCAGAACTCCAGCCCGAGGCAGCAGATGCTGCCTGTCTGGAAACAGCATGGTTTTTCAAGGACCGGCGTTTGGTGTTCGGCCACAGGGCAACAGGGCAGAGAAGACAGGCTCCTCCAAACTTCTTGACAATCCTTTCCCCTAAATCATTTCCCATGTTAGGAAACAGCACTGTGTTTTCCTTTGTCCTCACTGCGGGGCTCATCGTGGCTTCTAGGGTCTTTGAAGTCCCATCACCCCCCAACTATGTTTGGTGGGGTGTCCGGCCCGTCCCTGGGCCTGAGGCTTGAGTCGTTACTGTAAAATAGGTTCATAAATGCAATGTCTGGATTTTTGGAGAACTCATGGGACCCTCCTGCTTCTTACCTCCACCAGCCTCCAAGCAGGCCCTCCAGGATGTCTAGTCCTTGGTGTGTTTAGAAATGATCCCACTGATGATGTCATTGCTTCAGAATCTCATTTCCCCACTGGGACCTCATTGGAAATGCTGCCCTGGGTCTGATCACTTGGGGAGATGGTCTTCCGATCAGATGCTGGTCTAATCCATAGTAGATTCCGGCAGGCGTGTTGTTAGGGTTTTTCCAGTCTCCTCCAGATCTTTTTACTGGTAGCTGTCAATGGAAACTATCACTGGCTACTGCCAGGAGGCCTGATCCTGGTTTCCCACACCCCTGGAAGAGGGTTAAGGGAGGTTGTCTACCTAGTTATACTCTGCGGGACTAGGTCGCTGTAGCTCACCTGAAAGGCTGTTGACGGTGTTATTGGGTCCCCATCTCCAGCCCTGCTGGACATTCCCTTTCTGCTTGGAGGTCCTCTGTTTCAGAACAAGAGTGGTTGCTGGTGACCAGCTCTGAGCCTCTTCCTGCCTGCTTGTCATGGGCAATTTCCGCACGTGTCTTTGGTACGTTCCTCCCAAAGGTGTCCCCAAGGTGTGCAAAGGAAAACTGACAATCCGCGGAGGAAATCTATTACTGTGGTGGGGGAGAGACGCTAGGAGTGGGCAAGCCCCTCGGTTCCAGGAAAGGAGACCTGAGACTCCTTCCCAAAGCCCGCCGTACACAGCCAACCTCTCAGTAACGGAAGGACGCACAGCGTGATGCCAGAATTAGGAGTGTATGACCATGTGCCAAGTTCGGTTTGAGTTTTTTGTTTTTCAAATTGTTAGTGGAGTATAGTTGGTTTACACTGCGGTGTCGGTTTCTGCTGTACAGCAAAGTCAATCATCCATGCATATTCATATGTCCCCTCTTCTCTGGGTTTCCTTCCCATTTAGGTCGCCGCAGAGCTCTGAGTGGAGCTCCTTGTGGTGTGCAGTAGGCTCTCACTAGTCACCCATTTTATCCATGGTAGTGTATAAATACATGTCAGTCCCACTCTCCCAATCTACCGCCCACCCCCCCGCCTCCTTCTCCCTTGGTATCCACCCATCTGTTCTCTATGTCTTTATCACATAAGATCATCGATACTGCTTTTCTAGATGCCGCATATATATGCTAATATATGACACTTGTTTTTCTCTCTCTGACTTCACTCTATCTGACAGTCTCTAGGTCCATCCACATCTCTGCAAACGGCCACAGTTCTGTTCCTTTTTGTGGCTGAGTAATGCCAGTTTGAGTTCTTTCAGTTTTTCTCCTTAAATGCCAGGAGATAGGCTGGTTGACTAGGTAAGAATTGATTTGCTCGTGGCGAGTGTGGATCGTTCTTTGTTTGCATGTTAATGCTCCCATAGTCCCAGTTTGTCGTTTTTTCATGAAATGTTCATTGCATGTTCTCTCAGTCCTGGAATCTAGCTTTCCTGGGTGAGACGGTGTTCTCCTTGATTGTAGGTCCTTAGAATTTAATTAGGATTGTAGAAATGCATTCTAAAGATAGCATTGGCACTTCCCTGGTGGTTCCAGTGGTTAAGACTGTTCTTCCACTGCTGGGGGTGCAGGTTCCAGCCCTGGTTGGGAAACTAAGATCCTGCGTGCCAAATGGTATGGCCAAAAAAGAGGAAAAAAAAAAAAAAGATAGTGAACTACCCACTTTGCTGGGAACCGAATGTGTCATGTCATCCTTTCCCATAAGAGCTCTGTCATCATTCAAGCAATTTTTAAAATGTATGTGTCGGAAAGGGCAACAAAGTTTACATTTCATACTTTTAAGATACACTTTATTATTTATTTATTAAAGATAGTGTAGACTTTTGTATCAAGAACAACAGACATAAGTATTTTTTGAAACAAGCAGATCTACCCTTTAGTTAGTAACTCTCAGCTGAAGACCTTAGAGACCAAGTTCAACTTCAAGCATGCATTCATTTACCACTTTCCAGCAGCAAGCATGGTTCGGATACTTGAAGTGTATATGTATGTTTCGATGCTGTTAGGAAACCGTTTTAAGTGAAACCTATGAATAGACCTACCAGTCACACTTTCCTATGTCTATACCCAATACAGTTTGTTCAGTGTCTTTATGGAGGATACGTGACTATGGTAGAAAAAGAAGGGTTACCTGTGTGCACGGAGTCATATTGGGTCACCAGAGCAATGCCTTTCTTCCTTCCTTTTCTTCATTGGCTTTCTTTGCGTGTGGATGTTGGGCATCACCATTCATGTAGGGTGGATGTGATGCGCTCAGTGACAAACATCTTGTCGCCTTTTTTTGATCCACCAGCTCACCCACCCATGCAGAGTCCCATTATCGGAATTAATGTCGCATGAAGAAGCAATATGTGAGTCTTTTCTCCCAGGTGACTGTACTGAGCACCCTTGCGATGCTCCTCTGGGGCAGCGATTCTGGATGAGTGCCCTTGTACTCACCAGGCTGATTTGTAAGGTGACTGATCCTCCTTACGGATGAGATAGGCTGCCTGTCAGATCCAGCTGTGACTCAGGAATGTGGATGACGCATGGAGTCTCCAGTTCTTTGAGACTAGTCCTTCGCGTCTACCTTTTTGGGCAGCCGGGGCTGTATTTCATAGAGATGAAATGACACCTTCTGTGTCCTAGCTCTTTGCTTTCCACACACAGGGTTTCCCCTGGCCACTCCCTTCTGGCATTCACTCCAGCCCTCCAGACATCCTGAGTTTCTTCCTTCTCTGAGCCACACTGACCTCGTCTAAGCCCAGCAAGGGAACTGCTAACAGAGATGTGCCCTGAGGACAGGAGCCCTTGGGCTGGGCCTCCTTTGTCAACCAGCTCTCCCAGTCCCTCTGGGGCAGGGTCTTTCTGTCAGGCAGGTGGGCAACATGTCTCCTGGAACCAGAGCAGCTGTGACCCTCCCACCAGAGCCTGAGGATGTGGTTCATTCAGATTCAGGGCTGGCCTCAGGCACACACACTCAAACATGCACACACACAGATCTTTCTAGGCTGGGGTATCCAGATGTGCTTGAGAGACTGGGGCCAGGCATCCTACATGTCCCTGACCTCTGATGGCAGAGGAGAGAGCTATGCTTCCAAGGAATGTTCATGTTAAAAGGGGAATTATTTCTTTTCTTTGCGTTTGGAACAATTTAAGCATGACCTAAGTCTAGGAAGGTAACTCATTTCAGCTGGTTAGTACTATCGAATTTAATGGAGAAAAAATCCATCCAAAAATGAGTAAATTACCACTTGCATTGTCTTGGTGACCTGGTACCCCAAACTCCTGTTTCTCCAGGAGTAGACTGGTGCAAGCATAAAGCCACTGACTACAGCAGAGTGGGGGTGTTCTAGAATCCAGTGGGGCTGGACAACAAAGCAAAGGGAGGGAGTGAAATGCTTCTGGTTTTATCCGGAAGGAGATCTGGGAGTCTATTTTAGAGTTTCGCCAATACTGTGAAAGTGAAAGTCGCTCAGTCATGTCCGACTCTTTGTGACCCCATGGACTGTAGCCCACCAGGCTTCTCTGTCCATGGAATTTTCCAGGCAAGAATACTGGAGTGGGTAGCCATTCCCTTCTCCAGGGGATCTTCCCGACCCAGGGATCGAACCTGGGTCTCCTACACTGCAGCAGATTCTTTACCGCTAGCACCACCTGCCTGTACTTTGAGAAGCAGAAAAAGACTTCTCTCTACTCCAGATGGTTTTTTCCCTCGCTGGTTGGGCTTTTTTGGTTCACAGAAAGGATGTTTCTTTTGTGCATGTAACAGTTTTAAGAATTTCCACTGGGAACAGCAAGTAGATTTTCATTCTATGTCAGTTCATTGTATTTTCCCTTCTTTTTGGGGCTGGAGACGAGCTTTACAGCAGACACTGGCATGTAGAAATGGACCCCTGTGTGCTTTCGAGGTGGCAGGGTCACTTCAGATTTGAGGCTAGTGTGAGCTTAGCGTGGGGTCTGCCTGCTCCAGGTGCCCTTGCTTTACAAGTTCAGAGCCTCCTGCGCAGGAAAGTGAGGCAATGACGACAGAGGAGGCTGGATATTCTTGACTGGCTTTTAGGATTAGGACTTTAATTCTTACCCAGCAGAAGCATGATTGGTGAACTGGGGACATGGTGAAGCCCTCAGATGCTCTGGTCTGAGTCACCCTAAAGGGTATTTGGTTAAACTAAAACTGTCCTCTTTTTGCACCCAGCGGCTTCTCCTGGCTGCAGGGTATGGCTCAGGTCAGCTGCCAAGACTCAGCTGGCAGTGCCCAGAGCCATGTTTTATGGGGGCTGCTTAGTACTGTGTCAGTATGGTTGGGATGTTTATTGCACTTGGAAAGCAGCCATTTCTTTGAGCTAGAGGAAAGGAACATTCTAGAACTTTCACTTCCTCACCCTGCATTGTGTCAGATCCAGGAATATCTTCGTAGGTCTCCAGGCTCAACTAAGGTACATAATCTGCTACCTTTGGGAGCCAAAATCTATTCCTAATAAGCCTGGAAAATTCATCCTGCATGAAAGATAGAAAACTTCTAATAGCACCCTATCTTGGGAGTATTAAAACCCAGATGCCAACAGCTGGCAAGTCTTATCCCTGGGTTGTGACCTCTTGGTAACACTGTCAGTAATGTTAATAATACATTGTTCATTCAGGGAGTCCCCTTTCCTGGGTCCGACCACTATCCAAGGGCCTGGGAGGTGGTGAGGAGGGGGTCTGCCTTTGTGGCTTTCACAACCTCATTGTAGATCTATTTTAAGTCATTTGAATAACACCCAGTGCTTGTAAGAACTCACCTCCACCTCCAAAAATTATTTCAGTGACATGCAGTTTCAATTCGTTCCTGCACTGAAAGGAACCCTCTTTAATCTGGCCTCGGGGAACCAGATAACACCCACATAATAATTTTTTTTCAACACTATGTGTGGTTGTCAGATTTCAGGGTAAATTTGCCCCTAGTATATGTCAGGGTGTTTTGTGAGTCATTTTTTAAAACGATTTTGTTCTACTTTCTATACCAGCCTATATTGTTAAAATCATCAGAAATGTGTGACTATTTTAGGATTCAAAGCCCACCAAATAAACCTGTTCAGAAGTGGGCATATGTGGTCAGCCTTGAAAATAATCGAGCACTTCTCTCTCTGATATTTACTGAGAACTTACCCAGTAACCAGGGTTTCTTTTTATGCAGTGGAAAGAATGCATATTTTTCTTCTAGGAACTCTGGTTTTGTACTTTTTTCACTGAAAAAGAATAACATTCCTGTGCGGCTGTTTCTAAAGCTATGTTCCTTTGCATTTTCCCTCTCATACTCAAAGCCCTGATTTCCTCCTGTTTCTCAGTCTAAACAGAATAGGGGCCTGGGGCAGAGAGGGTGATGCAGGAACCAGGGGCAGGGGGATGGTAGCTTTGCCGCGTCTGGTTGAGGAGCCAGCCCCTGCCGTTCTACCCACTGTCACCGCTAGGAGGCGCGCTCCCCGGCGTTGGAAACTAGCCGGTCCCACTGGCGGATCTCAGGCCGTTGGCTCCACCTAGTGCAGCTCCCCGGGCATTGCTGCTGCTGCTGCTGCTGCTAAGTCGCTTCAGTCGTGTCCGACTCTGTGCGACCCCATAGACGGCAGCCCATGCTCTTGTGCAAATCGGAAGGGACTTGCTGGGTCTGAGCAGGGTGGTGGGGGAGGGAGCTTAGCGGCGAGCCTGGGATTCGAAGCCAGCACTCCTGCGGTACTTGGTGACACCTTACCTTTCTCTGCTCCCGGGGCTGGGGTCATAAGGGGTCCTCAGCCCTTATGCTTTTTCTGCATCTGCTTTGGTGAAGGCCTCTTTGAGATTCAGCCCTGCAGGGGCCTCAGGTGTGAAGTTGGAGGTGTTCCGCCTACTGCTGGGCCGAGCCGCGGTGGGTCCATGGGGAGGAGGCACCCCAACAAGGGGTTGGAGAAGTCAGGTCCCCTCTGCTTAGACTGGATCGCAGAGTTTCTAGGTGGAGACTATAACATTTGGGATTTCAGATGTCAAGGAGCTGAGGGGGGCAATGCAGATCATTGCATGGTGTGTGCGTGTGCATGTGTGTGTGCTTGCGTGTGCACCAGGGGGAAGGAGTGGATATGTGAACAGGTGGGTCTGACTCTTCCTGCAGTCAAGGTCAGGACCCGCTGCAGAATTCGTGGGCTGAGTGCAAAATGAAACGGTGAGGCCCCTTGTTGAGAATTGTGAAGAATTTCAAGGTGATGACAGCAGAGAATGAAACCAGGAGCGGGTCCTCCTAAGCACAGGGTCCCCCGTGACTGCACAGATCAGACGCCCACGAAGCCGGCCCTGGTCACTGTCTTTTCAGTTGGTTTCTGAAGCAGGTGGGGCTTCACCTTCTGCTTCTTACTTTGCAAAGTCTCCCTGGCAGGCTGTGGAGAACTGGGCTGGTAACACTTTTCAAAATGTCTGCTTTTAAAAGCACAAATGATCTGGATCAGTCAGAGGTGTAGGACTCAAGCCCCAAGATGACAGATGAACCTGGTCTGTGGGCTCCCAGTCCAGGGCGGGCCACGGGTGCCGAGAGCCCTCCAAGTCCTTACCATTTAACCCACTGATCGGAAATAAAACCCTTCCTTTTAGTCGTCCACTGGGGGCTTTTCTCCTCTTTGCTTTTGGGTCAGACAGGCTCCTCTAGCCTCTGCCTTCCAAGTGACCATCTGAGTGATGGCAACAAGAAGCAGGGAGCTGGTGGGGGTGGGTGGTGCCCGGTGCCCCTTCCCCGGGGCTGGATGCTGCTCCTCCATCTCCTCTTCCTGGAGAGAGTGAAGCCTGCCCAGGCTGGGTGCTGGGTACACAGGTGTCTGCAGGTACCTGCTACTGAGATGCAGCTACTTCCCAGTTGGGGTGTCTGCCATAGGATCCCGCCTATGAGGGGGCTGACGGGAGGAGAGACCCCACTGTGTGAGTAGCCTCGGGTTCTAGAAGACCAGCTGCCAGGGAGGCAGCTGACACGGGAGTTGCCCCTCCCGCTGTGTGCTGGGTCTTACTTTCTTTCACTAGCACTTTCTAGCGCTTAGCAGGACACTCCAAAACCTTTGCTTGACCTTTGCAAATCAGTTTCACGTCTACCTACACAGAGCAATAATCCTGTCTATGTTTCCTGATTCTGTCTGGGATTATAAAGTTTGCTAAGTAAAAATACTGACAGAAAGTTGAATAGAGATATCAAATTCATCTTGCATGGGTTTGGTTGTGTCATTTTGAATGAAATAACAAATTATAGCTTTGTTTCTACTTGTATTGCAATCATCCGGACTACTGAAAGTTCAGAAAGTGTTTTCTAGAGGCATTTAATTAATATTGTGTCAGTGTTAGTTTTCACGAGTGAACATTTTGTTGTACATTTTACAAATCAACATCTTAAAATGTTGTCTGGTAAATATTCACTATCAGACAGTAGATATTCTAGCAAGATCTTTGGTAACGATATTTATTTTAACACATGCATTTAAAATGTACATTGCCAATAGCCCAAGTGTCTTTAAACTGTAAAACCAACTTCAGATCTTCTTTGCTGAAGCCCAAGCAGGCTGAGATCTGTACCCTTTGGGCCCTTTCTCTACCCTTTCATAGTCCTACCTGGACAGAGAAGTTGGCGATCTCATAATTCATGTCCTGTTGCCTTAGCTACATCAGCGTATATCTTCACATCTATAGGTGGTTAGCATATGTGTAAATACATGTATACAGATGAGAGTCTGCAACAGAATGTCCCGTGTATGATAAGCAGTCCTCAGCTCTTGGTTTTCTGCATTTTATATAGTTTGCAGCTAAGAAAAATGCAGAATTCCACTACGTAAAGTGGAAAAAGTTATGCTCTTTCAATGGTTTGTCCAGAAATCTCTGCCGTAAGTTTATGGGAATGTCTATGACTCAGTGTACATATGGTGTGTAAGAGGTGATGCTGTTAAGTGTTGCATAAACTAATGCAGATTCTGTAGTTATAAATAATTAACTTGTTATTGTAAAATGTGATTTGTCATTGAGAGATTATTTTTCTGTATGTATATGAGAGTATTTTAGGAATCTAATTTAAGTGCATAAAACTATAGAAAAAGTTAAAAAACCTATTCCAAGAGTAGAGAGTGCTTAATCAGATTACTTGGGTTTGACCCAACTAAATTTCATATATTAAAAAGAAAACCAGAGTTGCATATGTTAGACATTCAAAGAAGTCATTTTGGAGGGGCAAAGAAAATGTGAAGTTGAATGCAACGGGTGGTGTTATGATAAGATGATGAGTGTCCTCTAGCCATGACCTTGGGTGAGACCCCTGTATTTCATTAAACAGGTAACTTGTTCGGAAAGGTGCTTGTGTCAGGAAGGATAGGAGGCTTGAGAGTCTGGTTCCCATCAGATCTGAGTGATGTGCTCTGGAAGCTTCCATAGGTTCTGGAGGATGGGCCAGGAATCTTGGGTGGAGCAATCGTTCTTCTAGAAAGTTCCGAATGTCCTGACTTCTGGGTCACCCTTTGCAGTTCTCTTTCTGAATAGATTCAATGCATCCCTTTGGTGTTTGCATTTTCCTTTCCTGGAGGCATCCTCACTATCCCCACTGTGGCTCTCCTGTGTTGGGTGAAGGATGAAGTTTGGGGCTTTCTGGGTTAAGCTGTTCCTGGCACACAGGACAGGCAGCACAGAGCAGCCTTCTAGCTGCTTGTGTCCATGATGGAGACCTCAAAGCAAGAGGCCTTCCTCTTTGCCCTGTCCCAGAAAAGGGTCAGAGGTCCAGGCTGCTTCTCGGGCACAGACTTCGTATCCTTTGCCACCGGAAATGTCCCCACAGGCCACCTAAGGATGGATACAACGCAAAATCCTATGAAACTCAAGATGCAAACCCCCGAGAGGTGCGTTTAGAGGTCCTTTCAGGAGGAGGCAACGCTGTCAGGTCAGCCTCCCTCGTCAGGCTGGGAACGATGGAGCGGTGAAAAAGGCCATGTTCCTGGTGAGCCACGGGTGTTGCATACAGATCGCTGTGTGTGGGACGCTGAGGGCCCTGGCTTGAAAGGACATATAGGGAATGCGTGCCTTAGGTTTTCAACATTTCTTTCAATGAGCTGTATGCTTCCCAATGCTGTCAACCAACAGTCCAAGTCCTTTTTTGATACACCTCAAATTGGCAAATGCTGGCGTGTAAGTGACCTCCTGGAATTCAGGGTTCAGGGGGCGCAGGGAGCTGTGATTTCTGGGAGCTTCGTGGAATCTGTTATCATAGGAGTGATCTGAAAATCACCTTGAGGAACTGTCTGGGTGGATGTGAGTGACTTCTTTTCCAAACATGGAGCTGTTTAGGGACCTCTTTGTCCAAGGTGGCCTGGGAAGGCCATCTAAAGCTAGCCAGCAGAAGTGGATAAGCTCCTATCGACCCACCCAGAGTAAGTCCTGACCTCCTTCCTTGGCACCAAGTCCTCATGGCTGGTGTGGCAAGAGGGCTATACGTGGAGATGAGTCAGCCAGTCAACCATCCCTTGGGTCCTGCTTGTTCCAATAAAGTCTGGGGTCAAGAAAAGCCAGAGAACATGGCGTCCTGCTCAGCAGTGACCATTCCAGTTAGCCTTCACCTATTTAGAGAAGAATGTATCGGTCCTGACACGAGTCCCTTGTGTTTCCAGCAGCAGATGGGTCACAGTGTTGGGGGCATGTTGCTCCCCTCACAGCCCTGCCCGGGGGGTGGGATGAGCCACTCCCCCTCCCCGACGGACACCCTGTTAACTGTAATATACTTCTGTTGCCAAATAACGGTATTGTTTAATTTCCCATCAAAGGGAGACTATATTGTTTGGTGTGTAATGTCAATGGAGTTCCAAAAATTACTAGACACTATTATAAATTGTAGAATTCTGTATTTGTTTGATGAAGCAGGGCCAAGACATTAGGTTTCTTTTCTGTTTAAAAGAAGCTGAGGTTAGGTTTGCTCTCTGAGCATTCCTTTGGCACCTTATTATGTAAGAAATGTTAAATTTGACTGATCAAGATTATGGTAACTGAGTGTTGTTTTCTTTAAACCAGTAGCAACATCAATACAGATGGATATTTCTGTGTATCTGGAATCTAAAAGAACAATCTCTTCCAAACAATTCTTTGGTCATTTTGACCTGTACGGTTTAAATTCACATAGTTCATGAATAAAAGGAGAAAAACCAACCTTGTTACAATGGATTGCTTTGGGTTCTTTCTGCCCCTCTTCCTTTCTGAGCAGACTGTTTGGTTGTTCAGTTGTTAAGTCGTGTCCAACTCTTGGTGACCCCATGGACTGTGGCCCGCCAGGCTCCTTTGTCCATGGGATTCTCCAGGCAAGAATGGAGTGGGTTGCCATTTCCTTCTCCACTATACAGCTGTATCTGTCATCTATCTATCTGTTTTTGAACATCTTGATTTTTAAGAACTGCATAGTATCCCATTGCTTGAATATATTCCAATTTACCCTATGTTTTAAAAAGAATCCTGAATGGTTGTGTGTTGAGGCTGCTTTAAAATTTTTATCTAGATTAAAAAAAAGTGCCGTGAAGACTGTCACTGTACACAGATCTCTGGGTTCATCTCTGATGAGCACACAAGGTAGTGTTTGAAGCATTTCGTCACTTCCCTCCCCCCGTTTCTATGTGCTTAATCAACAAGGAGTTTGTTGAGTTGGATTCTGGATTGGGCAGTATTACCGGCAGAGGTATTTCATCAGCTGTTACACGTCTTCAAAGCTTGTGGTCTGCCTCGGGTGTGCGGTGTGCAACCCCTGTCAGGAGGCAAGCCGGAAGGAAGGCAGATGGTCTTGGGGAACCAGCAGTGTTGGCTGCGTTACAGGCGCAGCTGCTGAGCCCTTAGAGACCACCCTCCCGTGGCGTCAGTGGGAGGTTTCTTCTCCCTCTTGTTAATAGCCCAGAGGTCCGAGGTCTGGCCTGGCAGGGCCTTGCGATCATTTGACTTTTACCTTGAAGTAAAGAGGTAAAAGCTGCACTTTCCACTGCGTCCACATCTAGTGAGAGGGAAAGGGAACTGCGAGCCCGGTCCTCGTGAGGCCAGTTGGGAAGGGACACTTTTCCTCTCTTTTCATCTGCCGGAACTTAGTAGCTCCAGCACCAGGAATCGCCAGGGAAGTTGGCAAATGTCCGCAGCTAGGTGGCTGGATCCTGGGGCCACAGGCCAGCCTGAGCCCTCCTGGCTCCTGGGAGAGGACGGAGAGGCCTGCAGTGGTGTCTCTGTCCATTGCACGTGCTGACGGTGGAGCTGCTTTGCCAGGAGGAAGTTCGTTTCAGCACTGTGATAGCCGGGAGGGTGACGTCACGTCAGGTGGAGGCACACTGGTCCCTGCCCAAGGTGCAGGGGGTGGCCCCGGGCCCCTCAGTGCCCTGAGGACTTCCTAGATGGCACAGCCCTGCCTCTGCCCATGACGGGTGGCTCTGGGAAGGGAATCTGTTCGCTGTCCAAACACTTGGAGGTGACCAAGGAATGGGCACCTGAGGTGGCTGCTGTCCGGACAGCGCTCTTCCCTCTGAGGCCAGTGGGAGGGCAAGCTCAGGGAAGAGCTGGCCTGGCTTAAAGGGCGAATCAAGAGTGTCTAAGGGACCAAGTGCGAGGGGCCCAGAGAGTCACCTGAGCTCAGTGTTGCCTGCTGGCTCCAGTGCGGGTGCACCACGTGCCAGGGAGTGGCCAGGGGCAAGCAGGAACAAACACAATACAGGGGAGGCTGGGGGCGGGGGCCCTGAGCAAACCTCCATTTCTTCCTTCACTTGCAGAGTGAGGTCTGTCTCGCTTGGACCACAAGCCTGTTAAGTCGCTCAGTCGTGTCTGACTCTTGGCGATCTCCATGGACTGTAGCCCACCAGGTTCCTGTCTGTGGGATTCTCCAGGCAAGAATACTGGAGTGGATTGCCATTTCCTTCTCCAGGGGATCTTCCCAACACAGGAATCAAATGCACATCTCCTGGCTTGCAGGCAGATTCTTTCCTGTCTGAGCCATCTGAAGCTTAAATATTTAAGATGTAACATGAAGCAGTCTTGGAAACCACAGAGCAGCCTTCAGTTTGCGGGTATTAGGTCCAAATTAAGGGCATTTTACTGGGGAGCTTTTCCTAGAGGACTGATCGAGTCAGTCACCCTAATGGTCTATTAGAAACCAGGATTTCTGAACAGGTTTTCTGAACAGGATTTCTGAACATCCTTGAAGATGGGAGATTTTGCAGGCGATTCTAGATGGACTTGGTCTAGTGCCTACCTCCTGTCAGGTGCTGTGTGAAGCCAGTCAGCCAATCCCTGGGGTCAGATGACCCAAAATCAGAGGCTGTCAGGCCAGGGACCAACACCCTTCACCGACATCTTTACATCTGGGAGACCCAGTACTGAACTCGTCATGACCTCGCTTCACTCTTGCAGCAGTTACTCACCAAGTGGATGTTACAGCTTCTTCCACGTACGGGGTGGAAGTTGATCCCCAAAAGCAGGAGGCTTTAGGGATTGAAACAGCAGAGGCCTGCATGTGCACCCCCAGACGGCTCTAAGACGCATCCTTAACCCTCACGCCTACTGCTGCAGAGCAGAACAGTCTAGTCAGGGGGCGCACTGTGGGTGCACGTCATATCCCCTTATGGAACCTCCTGCTGAACGGTTCTAGAGTGCTTGTTACTCCTGGCGAGGTCACTTTCAGTCTGGGAGAAACGCGGAGAAAGGCTTATTGTGGCCACAAGCCTTCTAGTCCCGTCAGGATGTCCTATGACCTGACGTGCGGTGGCTGAGTATGCATCAGGTTGTCTCTTGAGATGTTATCTTCTGGCAATTTCAGGGTGACTGTTAACCCTCAGAGAAGCAGGAAAGTTTGCTGTGTGCTTGGCTCCCCCAACCTGGCTGGGAAGGCCTTAACTGGCAGAACCAATTGGATGGTCAAGAATCTGCCCGCAATGCCGGAGACCTGGGTTCAATCCCTGGGTGGGGGAGATGCCCTGGAGGAGGAAATGGCAATCCACTCCAGGATTCTTGCCTGGAGAACTGCATGGACTGAGGAGCCTGGTGGGTTACAGTCCATGGGGTCACAAACAGTCGGACATGACTGAGCGACTCACACACACACAATGGGCAGAAGCTCGACCCAAGAGCAGTGACTTCTAACCATCAGTGTACTGGAACTGGTGTGCCCAAGAGGGGAAAAGTCCTGACTGTCCTGGGCTGACATTCCCGGGCATCCTTGGTTCAGAGGACACTCCAAGGGCTGTGGCGCCCGGCGAGCTGAGAAACCTGCCGCCTGCTGAGTGCACGGCTCTCACCTGGACCTCTGCCCCAGTGATAGCAGTCACTGCTTTTAATTAGATTCTCTCGATTCCAGAAGAGACATGTGTTTTTGGCCAGAATCTCTCTGGAAGCTTTTATAGACATCACCGCCTCTGAACTTAGAATTACATGGAGAGTGGAGTGGAGGACGGATCACTTTCGGCTCGTCAGAACGCACAGGCTGGACATATGGACCCGTCAGAATACTCGGGTGAGCACAAACCGGCCCTGTTTGGACGGCTAAGCAGCCCAGGCATGTGGCGGGTACGTGGCCTTGGGGGCACGGCCGAGGGGCTCGGCCCACATGCTGCAGAGGCTGTGAGCAGCACAAAGTGGCAGAGCAGGAGCAGCGGCCGGCGTTTGACCAGCGTGGGCTGAGGCCACTTCCAGTTCTGAATCAAGATGAAACCAACAGCCGAAAAACTCAAGAGATGACGACCTTAACTTCACTTGCAGGCTCAGCCCCTGCCCAGGCTCTGGACTCAGAGACAAAGGGATGAGGTAAGACACGTGAAGAACTTAATAGTGCCTGCTATGAAGGCTATTTTCCCCTAAGGGATATATAAGCATCCAATTTCTAAGAACAATCGACAAAAACTAAATTTCAAAGGGCATTTTAACCTTTAAGGGGATCCTGAGAGAAAGATAAAAACTAAGGCTCCCTGCACTTCCGCTTTAAAAGGCAGTAAACACAGTGTGCCCTGTTCAGGAAGTGTTTATTGTTGTTCCAAGTTTAAGAATTCTCACTTTTAGAAAATCAACACTTTTACAGAATCTCCCGCATTGCTCTGCTCAGCTTCTGAATCTTGGTTTTTGCAGACATATCAACGTACTTCTCTCCAATACGGACAATCATTCCACCCATGATCGACGGATCAATCTAGGAAAGAAAATAGGTTGGAAATGTGAAAATACGCTGATATTTCATTAATGAAAAAGCAAGATAAAAAAAAGTGCTCTGAAAAGTCTATTGTAACATGTAATAATTACATCTGGAAAAAGAAGTCAAATTGTGAATGGATTCAGTACTAGTCTATTTTGAAAATAAACATAAAGGTTCTACTATAGGCAGTTTTACATAATCTGCTCTCACTTTCCAGTCCATTTTAAGTGCCAAACAACCTCAGGAAATGTACTGTACACAATTAAAAACCTACCTTAACTTCCAATTTCAAAACCTGGCCTTTACTTAGGAAGCTCTTCAGGACCGTTTTCAATTCAGTCAGAGTGGCTTCATCTAAAGCCTAAAAAAGGACAAAACATCCTTAAATTCAGGTAAAGTAAAACAAGTTACTACAGTAGGAGAGAAAAATCTCCCTCTGGGAACATTTCACCAAGACAGGCTGTGTGAATTCCTGTGCTCGGTATCTGGGGACCCACTCTGGAGTCGCACCCCAAGAGGCACTCATCGGCGCTGGTCTCGGGCGTGTGAAAGCCCGCCTCACAGGAGCACCATTGGTTACGCTCTTGGAGAGTCAGAATCTCTGAAGCACTACAAACACTCATCTAGGTAAGATCAGGTGCTGCATACCCCAAGTAACTCTACCATGCTTGGTAGGTAACTAAGCCCAACAGACTGTTCTCCTACAATGAACTACAGTGCAAAGAGAATACAAGGGAAATACAATGTACTCCACTGTACACTGGACAACAATGAAACTCATTCCAGCGAGGCAGTGCCACTTAAGGAGCATGGACTACTGGAAGACAGGACTGTGATTCAAATCCCAGCTCCACCTTCTGTGACCTCCAGCAAGCAACTTACCTTCCCTGGGCTTTGGTTTCCTCATTAGTAAAATAAGGGTAACAACACTTCTGCTTCACGCAGACCTTTGACATTAAGTAAAAAAATTATAAAGTGCCCAGCACATTGTATTTCAATAAATGGTGACTATTATTATACTCTACTTCAGCAAGTCCATAAGACCAATGGGGCCCGTGCGCCTTATACTTTCTGCTTCATCACCACAAAAGATGAACAGATTACATTTGAGTAAACTACTGAGCATGATGTTTAAAAATATAATTCAAACCTGTACTGGAATATAAACCAGTATTTCCCGACACATTTTAACCCAACCTACAGTCTTCACGAATAACCGCTGAATAGGGAAGCACCAGGGAGACACCTGCCAGGCCTTGTGAAGCAGAGGTTCACAGAAGGGAAGTGAAGTTGCTCAGCTGTGTCCGGCTCTTTGTGACCCCACGGACTGTAGCCGATCAGACTCCTCTGTCCATGGGATTTTCCAGGAAAGAATACTGGAGTGGGTTGCCATGTTCACAGAAGCTGGTATAAATGAAGAGACCTCCCAACTGACAGTTCAGTTCAGTTGCTCAGTTGTGTCTGACTCTCTGCAACCCCATGGACTGCAGCATGCCAGGCTCCCCGATTTCTTGATTTTAGCCTTTTTCTTTTTGTTCTACAAAATGGAAAGTCAAGACAATGCAGTGGCAACAACTCATTACTTACAGATGCAGTGGTAACTGTGCATGGTACTTCTCCACGGTGGACACTCATCATGGTAGAAAATGCGGAAATCACCGCAGGGGTATTATTCAAGCGACCATTTTCAGCAAGCAAATCTGGGAAAGTGAACATTTTTCACTTAAGTCATATTCATGAAGCAGTATATTCACCTCAAACGCAAACTGACATAGCCTTAAAATACTGTATTCAATGTCAGTTAAGGATGTGGATGGAGAAGCTGCAACCTGTTATCTAAAAAGAATATTCAATTTTTTTTTTTAAAAGAATGCACCAACGAGGACTTAAATGTGTAAAGGGGTGTGTCTCTTAAACGAATCTGCAATAGATTTCTTCATCACAGCTTGAAATCTGATTTTCAGGTTTATACCACGAATCCCCAAATTAACATACTTATATTCACTACACATTTTCTTTGGATTCTGAGTGATCAAGGGATTTGAAAAACAATTAAAATGTACCAAAGAATGCAAATGTCTTTAAGGACAGAGACGCAGCCACTGGCTGTAAACCACTTTCTCGGCAGGGATCCCACTGGCCTCCTCCAAGGGGTGAAACTACGCATTGAGACACTCCTGCATCTTAACGTCCTTCCGACAGTGCTCCTCAAACTGCATGTGCAAGCGACTCACTCGGGGGCCAGTGAAGATGCAGATTCTGGTTTAGCAGGTTCGGGTAATAAGACTCTGCACTGCCAAAGGCTGGTGGTGTTCCTGGTCCAGGGATCACAGTTTCAGGAGCAGAATTTTCAGAGACTTCAATAAAAGAGCTAATACTTACTGATCAGGTTGGACGTGAGAGGAGAGAACTTCTCCTTTGCCGTCATGTCACTTAGGCTTTTCACTTTAACTGAACGCTTTACATAGGGATTCAAAAGAGAAGCAGCCATTTTGGGTTCCTTCAAGATTTGCTAAAAGGACCAAAAATAATCTTAGACTCTAGAACATAAATGATGCCAGCTGCTGTACACACGCTTTCTGATGAATCATGCATTTCATGAATAAAATTAGAAAAGTTTAGTCAAATAAATTTTTGCCTTTAAGAATGCACCACAGATGATTTTACACAGGATATGGTATTGTGTGAAAATATTTAAGACCATTCTAATGAAGTTGATTTTTGCTTTTCAGGAGAGATTATTTTTAAAAAACTAAGCAGCCATGAGACTGGATCTGTGGCATACTGTAATGTATCTACTGTGGGTATTACTCTGGTTTTTCCCTGCTAAGAGGGTGCAGTGATGCCCACACACAACGGAGACCTAACGAGACACACTGAGTGCGGGCGGCCCCTTGGCCTTTCCCTCGGGGGCCTCTCCCTCTAAGGCTGATCCGGATCCCGGCCAGCTGCCCAGAGCTCGGGAAAACCAACCCACTGCTGGGTGGGAGCTCTGGTGCTTTTCCTGGGAGGAAAAACGGCCAAAAAATTCAGAGTGCCAAGACCACAAGAGAGACCACTCTGTCTCCACGACCACAAGAGAGATGACTCTGTCGCCGTCCCACTACATCACAAACGTCAAGTCCGGGACCACGGGCAGCTTCCAGCACTCTGCTCCCCTCAGCGTCAAGCCAGAGCTCCAGCAAACCAACTGCTGTTTCCATGTGGGTATCTCTTGGTCACACACCTCCACTGACCTTTCGATCAACCCCTCTCCTGGGCTCCTGGACAATTTCTGCCTCTGATTCTAGCTACGTGCCTACACTGCCATCTAATGTTAAAACTTCAACTCGAGTGACCCCCCCAAAACAAGGTTTTCCCATACACACTGCTGGCTTATACGACGACAAGCATTCTGGAACTGGAGCCATCCCAGTTTCAGGTCTCTAACCATTTCTGCTGCATCATCCACGGACCGTTAGCAACACCCTGGCAGCATCACGTTTTCCTCCTGGCGCCAAAAAATGGCTGATTTTGTTTCATAAAGAGTCTTAAGGTTGCCGCCTTTGTATGTCTCCACAGCTTAACGGACTTCAGTTTTAATTAAACCCCATTCTAAGGCCCACAAGCCAGGCACTGTCTTGCTTGTGAACATCACAGGTTTACGAGGGGTGTACATGACAGCAGAGGGCAGGAACCATCACCTCCCCAAAAGCCTGTGCGACCCTGTAGACTCCAGCTACCCCAGCCCAGAAGCATCTCCAAGTCAGGCTGCTGGGTCTGTGAACATCCTAACAGGTGAGGGTACCAGCGAAGATCAAGCGCACTGGATAACTGGACAGAGGGAGGGATACAGAGCTAGAGTTACTGAGCATTAGGACAAAGGCTCCCACAAAAGCTCAAAATGAAAAAATGCACAAAACGCCTAAGTATTGTTCTATACAGCTAGTCTGTGAGGGTTTTCCCCTTCTAAGATTAAAAACACAAAAACAAACTCTAGGTGGCGACTAGAAAGTAACAGAAGGGGAAGCAACAAAATCTGGAGCAACTTGTTAACTATCAGACGACTCAGGGAACCTGCAGTGGCGATCCTCCTGTTTAAGCCACACTGCAGGCTCCTGTTAACTCAGTTCATGTACTCTTCATGTTTACAAAAAAATACAAATCAGCTTCCCCCGCAGTCTCCTGGTCTTCCTCCGTCGTTCTGTCATCGTCCTGCAGCTCGGGCACCTTCACTAATGTGCGGTCCAGTGGGCTCTGCTCACTTTCCCTCACATCTTGGGAATAAAATGACAACTGACGCTGAGGAAAAGACTTCAGAAGGAAAATAAATTCCCAGCAAAACAAGGTCATAATAGATACTGAAGCCTACTTTGGAAATACCGAGTAATACAAGCATAAATGCTCAAGGTAATTTTTAACCTCCTTTGAAATGGCAGTTGTTTCTTAAAATTTAGATTTTCCATTTCTTCTCTTGAGCCCCAAATCTCGGTTCCTAACATTAACATTCTTACATATACCTATTATAAATAGGTTCAGAACAATTTTACCCAGTATTATAACTATCAACATGGTTACAGGAAATGTTTTCTCCTTTCCCTTTTTTTGCAGTTCTTTTTCTCTTAGGATATACTTCATTAAGGATGCACAGTCAAAGATCTAAGGAAAAAACATACAATGAGAACTTAACAATGAACAGGAAAGCTACTTACTCCTACTCGCAACAACTCCTTCTCTACTTGCTCCAGTTTATTCTGTTTAGATGCAGCGGAATACAGAGCTGTGGCGTAGCGGCCTTCGATGCCATATATCAGAACAGGTGGCTTTAAACAATGGTGGAGTAAGGCAAGAAGAGAAAAGGAAAATCAGTTAAGACCATATCATGGTATCAAGAGCAGAAATATTTATAATTTTAAAATTATTGTAAAATGCTACCCTGAATGACAATTCTCAAACAAATAAGGGATGTTTCCTTGGCCATGTCACTCCATCTATGAGCTTTCAATTCCTCTTCTTAAAATGAGGGGCTTATAAAACATGGTGTCTAAAGTCCCTTTCCATTCTACAGAAAATTCAACCGTGCTAATTTTGAGATAAACTTAGGATTCCTTCGAATCCAGTAACTACTTAGTTCCAAGTTTAGGTGGTGTTAAACACTGATAGAAGGCAGTTTTGAACACGTTAGAGCCGGAAAACAGGTGTTTATGAGACACATACAAGCACAATTTTATACATTTCATAGCAATACTGCAGATTTCCCTTAGAGTATCTCCATAAATGTTCAGTTTAATGGAGCCCTTTAGCAATTTACTAAGTGCCTGATGCTTGAATTATTTTTTACAGTGAACCACAGGCTTTTTAAACCACAGTATCATCAATGTATGACTACATATGCTTAGTGGTACTGTGTGATTGTACTGGAAAGGCTTAGGTTTTTTTTTTTTCTTTTTTAATTTTTTTCTTTTATTTATTTATTTATTTAAATTTTTTTTTTTTAAATTAAAAAAAAATGTCAGGTATACACGTGCTTCCCATCCTGAACCCTCCTCCCTCCCCCTCCCCATACCATCCCCCTGGGCCGTCCAAGGCTTAGGTTTTTAATGAGCAAGATTTAGTTTCTGTCCAGCTCAGAGACTAAGCTGAATAACCCCTCCTCTTCTGTAAAATGGGAAGACCAGCTACCTCCCATCACTGTTACTGTGTTTTAAGAAATTCTCCAACTTAAAAGGTTTTTTCGTGGGCCTGGTCTATGACAGGCATTCAACACTATCCTATTCCCTAGCTCCCCTACTCCCCAGCATGTCTGGGGAACCACAAATCATGCAGAAAGATTTAAGTGTTAACTGTACAAAATCCATGCCTAAATGTATTGTTGTCTGAAACCACATACATTTATTTGCTTTACAATTACAGAAAAATAAGCTGACATACCCTCACAAGCTTGGCAAATGGCCTGACCACAGATGTACTGAAGCATCGCACCTTTAACACAAAAACAGAAAGACTGAATGAGGTTACTGATAGTAAAAAATAGTAAATGGTTCACTTCTTATGTTTTCTTATATCAACACATAGATTTTATGAGGCTGAGCTGCTCTTCATCACCCAGGAGTAAATTTCCCCACTGAAGAGTCATTACAGGCCGCATGGGAAAACTGCCTTCCCACTGTGAGGCTGGCTCACGAGTAAGGGAGAGGAAACACTAAATTTGAGAAACATTTAGTTGCTCAGTTGTGTGTGACTTTTCTCCAGCCCCATGGACTGCGGCCCACCAGGCTCCTCTGTCCCTAGGATTCCCCGCTGTGAGAATACTGGAGTGGGTAGCCACTCCCTTTTCCAGGGGATCTTCCCCACCCAGGGATGGAACCCATGTCTCCTGTATTGGCAGGCAGGTTCTTTACCACTGAGCCACCAGGGAAGCCCAAGTTTCAGAAGTCAGTCTTAAAAAAAAAAATTGACAAGATTTCCAGCATTTATGTTACCATCGTGGAGCACGATTCCAGTAACAAGTGGGACGATTCCAGGCATTATCTGCGAGAGAGGTACCTTCTTAAGACTCCAAAAGCTATCTGAAGATAAAGATGAATTCTCTAGCTTGTTTCCTACCAAGATACTAACCTTGATATTGTTGAAATGGTATCTTGTCTATCAAGAGTTGGAATCCAGAGTTTAAAAAGCACCCGCAAGGGTATAGGTCACCTTCAAATAATGCCACCTTCAAATAATTCCAGAGTGTACTATACAGCTGAGAGGGCTAAAAGACTTTATATAACACTTAGGGAAAATTTACGGAAGGTACAAGGTGTTATGATATATATAAAGCATCGTATAACATAAAGAGCACAAATTTTTCTGTGACTCTGTGGGTTCGAATCTCAGTTCTACCCTTACTTAGTCAAAAACCAGTCATTTAAACTTTCCAACCTCATTTTCTTCATAAAAATGTGAAACACGTTTTACAAATATTCTTTAGGATTACTGTTGACCCAGTAATACTAGTAGTCGTTTAATCACAACAATATAGGTCCCCCTTCTCCTGGGTCTCTCAACCAGCTCCTTCCCGGGGCTGTGCTCAGAGGACGCCAAGGTTAGAAACGAGCGTGCAGCGTCCACTGTGTCCCGCGCGCATCCCGTGGAAAGAAGGGGTGGGGGGAAACAGGGCCGCCCAGCGTTGCCCCCACTCTCCCGACCGCACGACCTTGAACGGCCGCTACGCTCCCCAGGTGTGGCCTGGAACCGTGGGGCTTGGGGGTCCAGTACTGGTCACTCCGGGAGGGCTCTTCCCGCTGGCTTTCAGGACCTCCGTCCTCTCACCTGCTGGGACAGCCCGGACACTGCTAGCGCGGCCATCTTCTCCTGGCAGCTGTAGGTCAAACCCGAGTCTGCGAGAGAGACAGAGAGCGCACGCGTGCGTCAGCGTAGCCGCTCGGCCTGCTGGGAAATGTAGGCATAGGTCGTCAGGCCGCATGCCCGGGGATCTCCCTCAGGCTGGGAGTTGTAGTCCTCAGAAGCGAGTGGTCCTCAGAGCTGGTAGGGGTGGAGGCTAGAAGGCTCGGAGAGCATCTGGAAATGAGATTGTTGAGTTACTTACTGGCCCTTAGTGTAGAATAGAGTTATTGCCCCTAGTTTTAACTTCCCATTTGGATAAGTAGGGTGGCATTTGTTGTGTTTCACATTCATCACAAGCACAATTAGCATGTTTACTCTTTCTTCCTACCGCGCCAAAGTGTGTATCAAGTGCAGGTCCTTGCAGTCTGTATATGCTGTATATGCAGCTTTGCAGCTCAAGCCGCGGACCCTAATACTCGGACCGTGACTGCTCCTGCTGACCGCCATCCCCAGTCCACCCCATCTTCCTGAGTACAACATTGACCCCCTTGGTTTGTGCGGACGCGTGAGGTTCTGGTGATTAAATACTTCCTTCTGGGTAGGGCAGAGTAATTAGCTGAGAAGCAGACCTAAAAATAGAACTGGTGTTTGAGTAAAGTGTGACATTGAAACTGAGAATCCAACACTAGCTTTGGCTAGTTTCTCTGCATTCATAAAAACAACCTATTTTCAACCCATTTCCCCCATAAAAAGAACACTAATTTTTTAAACTTATTTTTAAAATTAATTAATTTTATTTGGAGGCTAATTACTTTACAATATTGTGGTGTTTTTGCCCTACATTAACATGAATCAGCCATAGGTGTACATGTGTCCCCCATCCCGAACCCCCCCTCCCACCACCCTCCCCATCCCATCCCTCTGGATTGTCCCAGTGCACTGGCTTTGAGTGCCCTGTTTCATGCATCGAACTTGGACTTGCCATTTTTCTTTTCTGTAAGGAAGAGAGTTTGCAGTCGGAGCATGGTTGGAGTTTCTGGGTTGCAGTAATGGGGCCCTATGGTCAATTAAGGTGTTTTTCTGCTCAGTGTTACTATAATTATATATCTATTATATATAATATAACATTATATTATATATTATTATATATGAATTATATATCTTATAATTATTAAGTCATTAATTTACGTGAAAAGTCATTGATTTTAATGATGAGTGCAGTTTTCTCATCATTACAAAAAACTTGTTAAAATGCGGAAAAGTAGAAGGAATGTACTTGCCCTCCTTTGGACCACCCGAGGGCAGCCATTGTCAATATTTTAGTGTGTTGTCTCCCATTATTTTTTCAGAGAGTAGCCTGAACTGCCCAGGCTAGAATCCCAGTCCTTTCATTGACCTTTACCCAGTTATATAATTTCTCTGTGTTTCAGTGTTGTTATCTGTGAGTATTATAATAGCACCTACCTTACGGGCTGTTAGGAAAAATGAACAAGATATAGAACAATTTTCTGACCGACTAGCACTCAATAATGCTCTTTATTTTGCTTTTGTTTTTATCACATATACGGACTCACAGTATGTATAATTTAGTATCTTGCCTTTTTCCTTAATACAAGAAAAAAGTGTACTAAATTATATATGGTTCATAAATACATGCTTCCAGCATGATATAATCGTATTTCTTAGTTATAAGATTTTCACCCATCAAGTGGATATTCTGTGATGTAATAATTCAATAACTTTTGAACATAATTCAGATGGTTGCCTTTTTCCCCCCTTTTAAAACAGTACTTCATCTCCTGAGCATCTTTAGACACAAACTTTTTTTTCTTCATACTTAGGATAACTTCCAAGTAGATTTCCAGAGATGGCACAACTTGGTGAGAGGGTATGAACACTTTAAAAGTCTTTGATGAGGGAATTTCCTGGTGGTCCAATGGCTAGGACTCTGCACTCTTGATGCAAAGGTCCTGGATTTGACAAGGTACTAGATCCCATGGGCAGCAGCTAAGAGTTTGAAAGCCTCAACTAGTCCCCCAGGCCAAAGATGCTGCATGCTGCAACTAAGACCTGATGCGTCCAAATAAGTAAGTAAATAATTTAAAAAGTCTTTGATGAATGAGGGCATGCTCTTTTCAAAACTTTTAACCACTTTACACTTTCACTAGCAGTGCAAAAAACCCCTTGTTTTACTTCCCTCTGCAAATTCTTCTGGGAGGCTGTTTTCAAATAAGTCTAAGGGAAGGTGTATTCATTATGCAGAACGTTTTATTGAGCACCTATGACTCAGTGGTAAAGAATCTGCCTGCCCATGCAGGAGACACAAGTTCGATTCCCAGGTCAGGAAAATCCCCTGCAGAAGGAAATGGCAATCCACTCCAGGATTCTTGCTGAAGAATCCCATGGACAGAGGAGCCCCGTGGGCTACAGTCCATGCAGTCACAAAGAGTCGGATATGACTGAGGGACTCAACAACAGCAACAACATTAAGTGCAGGCAGCTCTTCTATGCCTGGAGGTACAGCAGGGTACAGGACAAAGTGCTTGCCTTCGCAGGTCTTAAGTTCTACCTGGAACCAAACCCCAAGGCCATGTTTTCTAATGTATGGGCCTTATTAGATGTACTTCAAGTCAAAAGTTCTGGGGCTAACTATATTTGAAAAACTCTAAATTATGGCATTGGTAATTAATTATGAGTAAGCTATAAGGTTGCATAGCAACAGGGAGATTCCCTCTGTCTCCTTTGCATTTATCCCCATCTCACTTCAGCCCTTTGTATGTTGCTAAAATAGTAGTTTGTGGTCATTTGAATTTAAGGGTTTATCAAGTGGCTGCATGTGTATGGTTTCATTTTTATTTTGAAGTTCAGTTCAGTTCAGTCGCTCAGTCGTGTCCAACTCTTTGCGATACCATGAATCGCAGCACGCCAGGCCTCCCTGTCCATCACCAACTCCCGGAGTTCACTCAGACTCATGTCCATCGAGTCAGTGATGCCATCCAGTCATCTCATCCTCTGTCATCCCCTTCTCCTCCTGCCCCCAATCCCTCCCAGCATCAGAGTCTTTTCCAATGAGTCAACTCTTCGCATAAAGTGGACACAGTACTGGAGTTTCAGCTTTAGCATCATTCCCTTCCAAAGAAATCCCAGAGTTCAGGATAACTCTAAGATGAAGGGAGTCTGGTACCGCTCCCCTACTTTATATGTGCTGAAACTTTCTGGATCCTGTTTAGGCAGCTCGTCTAGGAAATGGCAGCTCTGGGTCTCAGGATGTACTTCTGGGCATAAGATTTGTTTTTTTTTTTTGGCCATGTGAAGCATGTGGGATCTTAGTTCCCCAACTAGGGACTGAACCCAGGCTCCCTGCATTGGAAGCTTGGAGTTCCAACCACTGGACCGCCAGGGCAGTCCCAGTCTCGGCATGGGGTTTTGATGCCAGTGTATGCTGCTTCCATCTTGATGATGTGACAAGTGGAGAAACACAGAAAGAACTCTGAACCTGATGCCTCTGCAGTCAAACCGCCCTACACTGCTCTTAGATTCCTGGGCGTCTGCTGAATTCTCACAGCAGACAAAGCCCAGCAACGACCGACCAGGGTCTCAGAAGCAAATTCTCACCAGGTACCATGGGTGCTAAGTCACTTCATTCGTGTCCGATGCTTTGCGACCCTGTGGACTGTAGCCCGCCAGGCTCCTCTGTCCATGGGATTCTCCAGGCAAGAATACTGGAGTGGGTTGCCATGCCCATCTCCAGGGCTCTTCCCAACTCGGGGATCAAACTCGAGTCTCTTACATCTGCAATGGCAGGCAGGTTCTTTACCACTAGCGCCACCTGGGAAGCCCCCACCAGGTACCATCTGACAGCAATTTCCCAACTGCGGCAATGTCAAATCTTCTTCTGTGCAAGAGTAGAGAATTTGAAAGAAGAAAAGAATTTTGTCCCGTAGAAGAACGGAAACGACTTAGCACTTTATTTTTAGGCTCTTTCCTCCTGTACAAACTTAAATTTAAGATAGTTATTTTAACAGCTGAGGCTGATGGAGTTAAAGTGACTTGCCCAAGGTCATAGTCTGGGGCTCTAGCGGTGGTGAAACCCAGACATCAAATCTCAGCTTTTTTGTTTCATGCTGACTTTCAATTTAAAACAAACATTTGTCACCATTTTATTTTCTCTGCAAAGGCACCATATGCTGACATGAAAGACAGCAGCATGGTGTCACGAGACCCTCAATTGCACATGTGTAAAAAAAATGAAGTGATTTTTCCCCTTGACCCAAGAAAGAACCTTCTGAAACTCAGAAATCTGGATAAAGGTTAACGGGCAGCACGTTCACTGCGCTCAGTTTAAAATGACAAAAAATTGGAAACAAATGAGCATAAGAGAATGGTTTTTAAAATGGAACACTGTACAACCATTACCATGAGATTTTCAAAAAGTATTTAGTGGCATAGAAACATATTTAATGACACCGAGGGAAAAATTCCAAACTACATTCTCTGTTTTTTCTATACTGAGCATGTGTTGCTATCATAATCAGAAGGAACAAAGAGGGGGGGCCACGGTCCTGTCCCTTAACGATTTGCCCCATGAAGGAGAGACCCACCCACTCTAGTTTCTGACAACGCTCAGCTTCTGACCTGTAGGGTGAAGTTCAAGTTGATGAGTTCCAGGAAGGACGGGGCTCCAAAGTTAGACCAAAGGATTTCTAAGTTTTCTTCCCCAGGTTAACTTCAACTAGACTCCCCCAGCCCAGGGAACCTGTTCTTCAGTTTTGCACAATGTATCTAAGGATGGTATCTTCAGAACAAAGGGTGTTAAGATTGTCCCCATGCATTTTCTTACACTGAAAGAACCTAGGAAATGTTTGCATCATTTGGATGTTTATCTTGGACTGAACTTCGCATCAGTTTTTTCTCTCTTTTAGTTCTTTTCCCCTCCGAGTTTATTTTGAGAACTGTACATGGATCCTTTACAGCAGACCAGAGCCACTTGCTGTCTTGGGGGCCCAGGTTGGCAGCCCCAATTTAGAACTCCATATGTAGCTTGTTTTTCCACTTAAACCTTGAGAATGGGAACGTGCCTCTGGCAGCTCTCTACACATGTCTATGGCGTTAAAGGGGTCTGAGAGGAGTCCTGTCAATGGGCAGAGGCCCCTGGGCTGGAATTGACTTGGCTTTGGGCAAGAAAAAGTGTTGCAGAAAGTGGACAACGGGACCCCAGGTGCTGCGGCCATATGATTTTAAACTTTTTATCCTTGGGATCCGATGCATCTACTACAGAGAAAGTGAGGTGGGAGGGCGGGTCAGGATGGGGAACCTGATGTACAGGTGTACAGGGTGTACACCCACGGCTGACTCATGTGGATGTATGGCGAAACCATAAAAACAAACCAACAAACATAAATACGGCTTGGTGGTATTTTCGAGTCTTTGGAGAAGGTTGCTTTAGGTGGGTCCGCAGCACACAAAGGGGATCCAGACGGTGACTGAGGCGAACCAGGTACTGCGGGAAGCGGTCCCCCTCCCTGGCCACAGGCATCTTCCCTGGGCCTCTCCTGGGCCGCAGGTGGTTGCGCCTATCTTGAAGCATCACCTACTCGGCGCTCAAGGTCACGGGTGATGCTCGGCCTGACCTAGGTTTCCAAGGCATCATCTTGACACTGGGGGGCGCCATCTCCTCACATTGTCAATTCCGCCTCTGGCCTTGGCATCACTTTTTTCTAGAGCTTTCGCCATTCAAACCTCCGTGTCACCGCTCACACAAGCAAGCGTGAATCAGAGTATTATGAGATTGACTCATGAACTGACTTCTGAGTGATGCTCTAATCCGGGCTCCTTGTGTTTCGGGGCTTAGACAGGTACAGTTTCTTGTTCTTGTCACAGAGCCTGGCGGGGGAGCCAGTCTCTGCATTCCCCAGGGGCCCCCACCCTCCAATGCTCTTTGCAGCTGGCCCTGGTTCCTTCTCTGTCCTGACGCTTCCCCAGGCAGGTTTGACATTTGCCACCACAGATCCAGGAGAACTTCGCCTCTGGGCTAGAGCGGATCTTTGTCTTTTTTTTTAATAAATAAATAGAAAATTTATTTATTTAGTATTTTGGACCGTGCTGGGTGGCATGTGAGATCTTAGTTCCCCGACCAGGGCTCAAACTCGTTTCCCCTGCACTGGGAAGTGTGGAGTGCTAACCACGGGACCACCGAAGACGGCCCCACCTAAGTCCTTCTTATCAAATTCCCTTTTTCTTTCTGGGTCTGGGTCGGTTCAGAGACAGGTTATACCATTCAGTGGGTGCCCTGTTCTGGGAGATGGTAATGATGACAGGAATGAGCAAATGATCAATGCAAAGCATTCTTCTGTTCGTTGATTAGATAAAAATGCCACCTGTAATCTGAGGAGACCAGTGACCACAGTAAACAATGCATGTTGGGGGCCTTTCGGATGTAAGGAAGCGATCTGCAGCTCCCTGCTTGCTTCTGTTTGGTGATCCTGCGGGGGGGCTCTGGGGACTAAGGTGGTGGTGGGCGAGGACGGGGGCTGGGAGTGGGGGGTAGAGGTGAGGGGGGAGGGGTCCCTTGGGTCCCCGTGGTTTGGTCGTTATCTGCTGGGGCTGCGATGGTAGTGCCGCACTCTGCAGCCCCACTGCCTGGGGCTGGCATCCCAGCCCTGCCAGTCACCAGCTCTGTGCCTCAGTTTCCTCACCTGGAGAATGGGGGCAGGAATCATACAGGTCATGTGACTGAATGCCTGAGGAGGGTCTGACCAAGTGCTAGCATCAAGGCAATGCGCCATGAACTTGAGCGGTTCCTCTCTTTCTCAAGATCGTTTCTCTAAATACAGTCTCTCTATGGAGGCAGGAGGAGCACAGACTCGAGTCATTCTTTTTTGTTTGTTTGTTTGTTTTTTGCTGTATTGAGTCTTCTCTGTGGCTTCTCCAGTGTGGTATTCAGGCTTAGTTGTCCCCAAAGGACGTGGAATCTTAGTTCCCCGACCAGGGATTGAACCTGCGGCCCCTGCGTTGGAAGGCAGATTCTCGACACAGGACTTCCAGGAAGTCCCAAGCTGGGTTATCCTTCATTATGGGATTTTAATTCTTATTTTCATCTCCTTCTTGAGTGGTGGTCCAGAACAGCGGAGCAGAGCTTCATCATGGCTTCTGAAAGCTGGGAAATGGTTCTTGTCAAAACCAGGCCCTTCTCGAAGGAGCTGGCCTGCAGAGGGAGGGGCCACAGCTGGTGTGTCTCAACCTGTCTCCTCATCTGGGAGGTCACAGAGAAGCCAGATTTGTGGTTTTAAAACATCCAACTCTCAGGATACGCTGGTAAACAAGAAAGAAATGAGTACTGCTTCCTTTTAGAAAAAAAGGAGTATATATATATCTGGTGTGAGTAAAAATGTGGGAACAGTGAAGGCTTTGTAGGAGTTTGGTGTGAAAAAGAAATTATATGATAAAGAAAAAGATGATATATATATGTATGTATATATATATACATACTGGCAATATATATATATATATATATTTTTTTTTTTTTCCCACAATTACTTGTAGCTCAGATGGTAAAGAATCTGCCTGCAATGCAGGAGACCCAGGTTTCATTCCTGGGTCGGGAAGATCCCTTGGAGAAGGAAGTAGCAACCCACTCCAATAGTCGTGCCTGGAGAATTCCACAGACAGAGGAGCCTGGTGGGCTACAGTCCATGGGGTTGCAAAGAGTTGGACACGATTGAGCGATTAACACAGTGATCGTAAAAGGAAAAATAAACATAGTAAAAGGAAAAATAAAATCAGGGAATGAAACGTATACAGACAGGAGGAGAAGCCCTCCTAGAACATGGGTCAGTGTGTGATGTAGTCAGATTTCAGAATGCCCCGTAGGAGAGATGGGATTATTCCGGATCCCACAGTGGGATGCACCTCCCAAGAAAGTGGTGATGAGCCCTAGTGGCAGACTAACCACTCTGTCGTTTTTATCAATAAAGAAGCACACAGGGAGGAACGCTTGCCTTGAGGTTCCTGGTAAGTCAGGCTGGAGCTCTGTTTGGGACGATGCACTTTAGTGAAGGAAGATGGAGAACAGTGGTCAGCCCAGAGGTTGCAGCCAATCTCATGGAGCTGAGCGCCTGGGAACGGCATGGATGATGTGACTTGAGAATAAAGGAGGCTTTTTCCCCATCTGCCACTGTCTCTGTAGCAAATGAATTAATGTGACCTTGCAGATAGCCCTTGTGCCCTGAAAGTGATAAGGAATACCGAGACTTTTCATTTGGCTAATTGGGCACTGGGAAAGGAAGATCAAAATGGAGTTGGTATTGCTAAGAGAGCTCTTTGAAATGAAACGGGAGGCCACCAAAGAGGGTGACCTATGGACGTCTTACCCTGGATGGAATCTGACCTTTGACTTAATCAAGTCATCCAGAACATCTACCCGAAGCTCATGGCAGCCTGTCTACTTATCAGACCCCTGTGCTGTGCTTAGTCACTCAGTCATGTCTGACTCTCTGTGACCCCATGGACTGTAGCCCGCTAGGCTCCCCTGCCCATGGGGATTCTCCAGGCAAGAACTGGAGTGGGTTTCCATGTTCTCCTCCAGGGGATCTTCCCAGGTCTCCTGCACTGCAGGCAGGTTCTTTACCGTCTGAGCCACCAAGGAAGCCCTAAAACAGACTGTGATTCCTTAAGGACAGATGTTTTCTGATTTGTATCAGAATCAATCATAATTCTCTCCAGGCAACTTTTTTCTGTTCCCCAGAACACTTTCTTAGTAACCTGAATCCATGACTCCTGCATTGCAGTTATTTTTTAAAGAAAGCATTTATTTCCTTGTTTTGGGCTGTACTGGGTCCTCCCTGTTGCTGCATGGGCTTTCTCTAGTTGCACAGGGTGGGGGCCAGTCTCTGGTTGTGGTGCACGGCTTCTATTGCAGGGATTTCTCTTATTGGGCAACACGGGCTCTAGGGTGAGCAGGCTTTAGTAATTGTAGCACATGGGCTCAGTAATTGTGGCTCCCGGGCTCTAGAGCACAGGCTCCAGTAGTTATGGTACATGGGCTTAGTTGCTCTGAGGCACGTGGGATCTTCCTGGACCAGGGATCGAGCCCAGGTCTCCTGTATTGGGAGGTAGATTCTTTACTACTAAGTTGCTGGGGTAGCCCCCTGAATTGCAGTTCATAAGGCTGCAAATAAACTCTTACTTGCAGCATCTTGCGTTATTATTATTATATCAATTGACAGTACCTCCTGGGGGGAGACTGGTGACATATTTGTGTGGGGTTTTGATTCTGTCCTTCGAATTGTGAGGCAAATAAAAACACTACATTTTTTGAGTTTTCAGCCATGGGGGGAGTTATTGCTGGGTGATCTTTGGAGATTAAGGCCAATCTGCAGGAACACTGAATAGTTCTGATCATTTATACTGTATGGCTTGAAGAGGACCATGTCCTCATTCATTCTTTCGGGCATTAACTCATTTAACATTAGCCGCATGCTAGAGATCAAGATGCTCCAGGGAATGAAGCAACCAAGACAGACTCTGCCTTCAAGGAGCTTGCCAGTTCCCTTTGAATCAGTTTTTCACTTTATTTCTAAAAGAGTTTTGGCCATGCTGTGCAGCTTGCTGGATCTCAGTTTCCCAACCAGGAACTGAACCCAGGCCACAGCAATGAAAGTGCCGAATCCTAACCACTAGACCACCCAGGAACTCCCAGGTTTTAACTTTTTAAAAAATGACCTTCCCTTTGTTATACATGGGGCTTCCCCGGTGGCTCAGAAGGTAAAGCATCTATCTGTCTGCAGTGCAAGAGACTGGGCTTCCATCCCTGGGTCGGGAAGATCCCCTGGAGAAGGAAATGGCAACCCACTCCAGTACTCTTGCCTGGAAAAATCCCATGGATCGGGGAGCCTGGTAGGCTACAGTCCATGGGGTCGCAAAGAGTTGGACACGACTGAGCGACTTCACTTTCGCTTTTGTTATACATATTGGAGAAGACATTGGTATGGGTATTGGGCTAAAAATCAAATAAACTAAATTGCAACATGATTTTTATAAACTCTGGGCTTTCTTTAATCTTTAGATCTTTACATCTGTAGGAATCCCTTCTATATCTGAGCTCCTAAGAGGCAGCAAACTCCTCCTTTCATATCTTGGCAACTAATCGAAGCAACGAAAGGGAAAGAAATGATAAAAATAAATCATTCCAGTTGGCAGAGTATCACTGTATAGTTTTCAAAGTGGTTGTTTACCAGAAATAAATCTGATACCCTTTTGGTGGCACTGGGTCAAACTGGTCCACTTGTGATGATGACAAGAACACAAAGGTTCTTTCTTCTTGTGATCTGTGACAGAACTATGCCTCCTGGAATTAACAGAGTTCTTGTAAGCCAGGTTTGCTGACATTCTTGAGGCATGGAAATTTTCCTTATTTGTGTTCCAACTCCAGAGGTTTCCTGAGAGAACATCCTAGAAATAGCCTCTCATGGTGGGAGCCATCAGTCCTGGCTGCTGATTGAAATCAGCTGTGAAATTTAGAAAAGTACAGATGTCCACTGAAGACATGAATTGGAGTATTCATGTACATTTTATTTTAAATTAATTATTGAGCTCGAATGTTCAATGACCACATAGAGATTACATAAACTGTAGTATGTCTAGATAGAATACCTTGCTGCCATTTAAAATTATTTTATTGTTCAGTTGCTAAATCGTGTCCAACTCTTTGCAATCCCATGGACTGCAGCACACCAGGCTTCCCTGTCCTTCACTATCTCCCGGAGTTTGCTCAAACTCATGTCCATCAATTCGGTGATGCCATCCAACCATCTCATCCTCTGTCGTACCCTTCTCTTCTTGTCTTCAATCTTTCCCAATATCATGGTCTTTTCCAATGAGTCAGCTCTTCTCATCAGGTGGTCAAAGTACTGGAGCTTCAGCTTCAGCATCAGTCCTTCCAATGAATATTCAGGGTTGACTTCCTATAGTACTGACTGGTTTGATGCCCTTGCAGTTTAAAGGACTCTCAAGCATCTTCTCCAACACCACAGTTTGAAAGAATACCTTGCTGCCATTTAAAATTATGGTGAGGAAGAATCCCTGAGCTGAGAACATATTCATAATGCATTGCTAAGTTAAAAAAAGCAGGCTGAAAAGAGTATTCGGTGTACAACATGATGATATTTTTGGTAAACACACACTTATATGCATCATACAAAAAGCCAGAAAGAGAGTTCCCTGGTGGTCCAGTGGTTAAGAGTCTGCCTTGCAGTGCAGGGGACACCAGTGCAATCCATGGTCCAGGAAGACCCCACATGCGGTGTGGCAACTATGCTCAGGCCACAGCTGCTTAGAGCCTGTGGTCTCCAAGTTGAGAAGCCACCATAACGAGAAGCCTGAGCATCGCAACTGGAGAAAGCCTGCACGTGTCAATGAAGATCCAGTATAGCCAAAAATAACTAACTACATAAAATTATTTTTAAAAAAGCCAGAAGGCCTCACACAAATATACCCAAAGATGGTTATCACTTGTTCGTCTTTTCTTTGGTGCTTTTCTTATTTTCTAAGTTTTAAGCATCAATCATATATTGCTTTTGTACTGGGGGAAAATTCCTTCAATAAACGTTGGTGGTTTCCCCATTAGGGACATTGTAGTGAGAAGAAGCGAATAAGCTAGATACACATGACTGTCTCATTCATTCACTCATTCATGATTTCTACTTAGCCTTTAACTTTTTTCTGTTAATATTATTTAATGTTATTGTGTCCCTGGTAGCTCAGATGGTAAAGAATCTGCCTGTAGTACTGGACACCTGGGTTTGATCCCTGGGTGGGGAAGATCCCCTGGAGAAGGGAATGGCAACCTGCTCCAGTATTCTTGCCCGGAGAATTCGTGGACAGAGGAGCCCAGTGGGCTGCAGTCCATGGGGGTCACAAAGAGCCGGACACAACTGAGCAACTAACACCTTCACTTTCTATTTATTAAGAAAGAATGTCTTAAGCACCTGCTGTGTGCTAAACATTGACGGTTGTAGGCACTTGGACGACAGAAGCTCAGCATTCTCAAATCCAGCATGCAGAAGAGGCTGCGAGGAGCTGTTGTCAGGCCGGTTCCCTCTCCGGAGGCGCAGGTGAAGGGACAGCCTGGGAACGGCCTTTGTTAAACAAACACTCCATGTGGTTCTGACAGACTCTCTGGTACCACCCTTTGACAACCTGGGAGGAGTGGGCCCTTGAGCTTAAATAGCTTCAAGTCTAAGTGAAGTGAGTGAAAGTTGCTCAGTCTTGTCTGACTCTTTGCGACCCCATGGACTATACAGTCCATGGGAAGTCCATGGGATTCTCCAGGCCAGGATAACCTTTCCCTTCTTCAGAAGATCTTCCCAACCCAGGAATTGAACCCAGGTCTCCTGGGTGGATTCTTTACCAGCTGAGCCACAAAGGAAGCCCAAGAATATGGGAGTGGGTAGCCTATCCCTTCTCCAGTGGATCTTCCTGACCCAGGAATCGAACCAGAGTCTCCTGCACTGCAGGCAGATTCTTTACCGACTGAGCTATCAGGGGAGTCCAAATGGCGAATGTGGAAACCTGGTTTGTTGGTTCCATCATGGAATGTTGACCGAGTTCCCCCAGGGTATCCACGGACCCATGCTCCTTAGCTGCCTTATTTTAGAATGTGACATGTTTAAGAGGGAAGACAATCAGAATATACCCAGCCAGGTTGCCAGCCTCCTTGAGGGTCCTCAGATGAGGTGAACATCTGCCTTCCCTAAAGGACAGTTGAAAAGCAACAGCTCTCTAATAGCAGTCACCACTTCGTCAGTGGTGAGTGCCCACCAGGCACTTGTCTAAGCATTTTAGTGTGTGTGTGTGTGTGTGTGTGTGTGTGTGTGTGATGTCACTTCAGTCATGTCCAACTCTTTCTGACCAGGCTCCTCTGTCCGTGGGATTCTCCAGGCAGGAATACTGGAGTGGGTTGCCATTCCCTCCTCCAGAGGATCTTCCCAACTCAGGGATCGAACCAGTGTCTCATCTGTCTCCTGCATTGGCAAGCGAGTTCTTTACCACTAGCGCCACCTGGGAAGCCCAGGCATTTTATTGAGTCTTCTCAAAAACCTATAGGTTATCTATCCCTTTTTACAGATGAGGAAACTGAGGTTTTAGAGAGCTTAATTAACATACCTGTGATTACGTCACAGTTGGCTTGTCTCCAAGAAACCCTGGGCTCAACTACTACATCAACCAGCCTCAAAGCCGACCAGTGGCCACTGTGTCACCTCTAGAGGTGAGGCTGCCTCCAGGACTCAGGAATATCGCAACTCAGGCAGCCTGCTGCTCCGCAGTCCCAGTTGATCATTTTCTGGTGTGAAATTATTAACTTAAACCTTTGAAAACTGTGCCCTTCATGGTCCCAGCCAGTACAAAGTTAGAAACACTTGATACAATGCGTAAAACACAGCCAGCAGCATATTTCCAAATCACTTTGTAAGTCAGGCAGCGTTCTCTCGAGACATTCTCGGGTGCAATGCAGTTAAGAGAACTTCCACCAAAGTCTGTGAACAGGGGGTGTCCACTGAACCACGGAAAGTTGGGGATTGGGAACAGCTAGAGGAGGGCTTTTGGAGAAGGAAATGGCAACCCACTCCAGTACTCTTGCCTGGAGAATCCCAGGGACAGAGGAGCCTGGTGGGCTGCCATCTATGGGGGTCACACAGAGTCGGACACGACTGAAGCGACTTAGCAGCAGCAGCAGCAGAGGAGGGCTTTGGGAAATTTGGGCAAGTTGACAAGGATACAGGGAAATTTACTACAGATTTAAAAGAAAACCTATGTTCTATTCTACCCCCTGGCGTGGTTTTCTCAGTCTTGTTTGTAACACAGTGGTGGGGCATTATTACTATCTCAGTTTTAAATTTTATTGAGATATAGTTTAAATACCATAAAATTCATGTACCCTTTTTAAATGTACACCCGAGTAATTTTTAGTATATTTACCGATGAGACACGTGTTCAGTTGTATCCGACTTTTTGCGACCCCCTGGACCGTAGCCCACCAGGCTCCTGTGTCCATGGGATTTCCTAGGCAAGAATACTGGAGTGGGTTGCCGTTTCCTTCTCCAAGGGATGTTTCAGACCCAGAGATGGAACCTGCGTCTCCTGAGTCTTTTGCAGGCGGCTGCTTTGCCTCTGTGCGTCTATCACTACTGTATCTGATCTAGGAACATTTTCACTCAGTCAGAAAAGAAATTAGTCAGAATGCTAATCCAGCAATACCTCAGCAATACCTCCCCATTCTCTGTCCCCATCAGCCTCTGGCAAATTATGGTAAATTTTTAATGGTTTTCACCTGGATTACAAGAGACTGTGGAATTTACCACTCTTCCTGGCACAAAGTAGGTGCTCAGTAAATGTTTTTTCTTCCCTTGAGGATAAAGCTGTCAACCTTAAGACTCTCCATTGTTTTTTTTGAGGGGGTCCATGTGATAATTGAAAAATTATATTAAATGACCAGAGGAAGAAAACATGCAGCTGACCCCCCTCACCCCCCCACCCTCTCCATCCCATTTAAGAAGGCCTGAACTTAGAGGTCTCATGCCAACCTGATAGATGTTTTGTTGGACTTTTAAAATTTCAGTTTGATCTAGGAAAAGACAAAGATATCTTGGGTCTTATAATGTGACATGAACATTGACGGTTCAGTGACAGTTCATGTTTTTCCAGCTCATAAAGATACAGTGAGGAAACTTGGACTCTGGGAAAGGAAAAGTTATGTTGAAACTCAGATAGGCAAGGGTCTGGATTGGCTATTTACAGACCAAAGGGCAGGTCACACCTAGGCTGAGACTTGGCTTCTGTCATGCCTGGGGAGGTCCAAACTCAATGCCTTCTCATTGGCAGAGCATGAAAGCTAAGATTATCCCCTAATCCTGTGGCATTTTTAAATCCATGGAATGGGCTTTGCTGCTCAAAAATTTTTGCTTGAAGTCACACCCTCTTTGGAGATACAAATATGTTGTTTACCCCTGCAGTATCTATGGAAAAGCTTGTCAGAGAGGTGTCTGCAACGGTTACCGCAGATGAAGTGGGTTTTGTCTCCATCCAGATTTGACTATGCTCCCTCCACCCAAAATTTCCACTTCTTTTAAAATTCAAATAGTGGAAGCTATGTGACAATTTTACCTCTGATAAACAAGGGTATGTATGATTCAGTGCACTGCTGAAAAGTGGAAACAACCCAGATGTCTGCTGGTGGATGAATAGATAGATAAAATGTAGCATCTCCCAACAACAAAATAGTATTCAGCCTTAAAAAGGGAATGAAGTACTAACACTTGTGACCACAGGGTAGGCCTTGAGAACAGCGTGCTGAGTGAGAGAAGCCAGACACGGAAAGCCACAGATGGTATGATTCCATTTATGTGAAATGTCCACGAAGAGACAAATCTGTAGACAGAAGGCAGGTTGGTGGTTGTTAGGGTCTGGGGGAGAGGAAATGGGGAGTGACTGCTGATGAGTATGGGATTTCTTTCTTTCCTTTTAGGCATGCTGTGCAGATCTTAGTTCCCCGAGCAGGGATCAAACCCATCCCCCCTGCAATGGTAGTGCAGAGTCTTAACCATTGGACCTCCAGGGAAGTGCTTCTTTCTTTCTTTCTTTCTTTGGCTGTGTTGGGTCTTAGTTGCTGCACTTGGAGTCTTGCTGTGTCATGCGGGATCTTTCATTGCAGCACACAACTGGCTTTCCAGTTGTGGCTCTCAGGCTCCGGAGCATGCTGGTTCAGTAGTTGTGGGATACATGGGCTTAGCTGCCCCGCCGCATGTGGGCTCTTAGTTCCCTCATCAGGGATTGAACCCACGTCCCCTTCATGGCAAGGCGGATTCTTAACCACTGGACTACCACGGAAGTCTCCAGATATCTTCTTTGCAGGTGATGAAAATGTTCTGGAAATTAGATAGTGGTGATAGTTGCACACAACTTTATGAATATACTACAGCCCACTAAATTGTATCCTTTAAAATAAATGGTGAATTTCATGGTATATAAATTATATCTCAATTTTTTTAAAAAAAGAAGAAAGAGAAGATTTGTTGCCAGACCTCCTAAGGGGTTAAAAATAAGGGTAAGGGGGTCAAAAATCTGATCTGTTTTTTTTTTTTTTTTCTGGTGTCTGTGCTGAAGATGAACTAGCCACTCCCTTTGTGAGGCATTTACTGGAGTAAAACTGTTCATGCCCTCACCACGGAAACACCCTCATTCGGGCCTCTATCATTCTTGCCTGGGTGGTGGAACTAAAGAATGTTGACAGCTGCAAAGGACCTTGGAGAGTTTAGTCCTGCTGTCTCGCTTGGCAGGTGAGGAATCTAGTAACGTGACATGTTCAAGGTTGCTTGGTTAGAGGCTGAAACCCCAAACTTAGCCTTCTTTTCACTTGACCGCTTTTGCTTTTGTTTTCTTCCCTCTCCTCAGTCTCCCCGTTCAAAAATGGTCGTGCCTTGCACAGACCTTAGTATTCCTGAAACACAAATCTTACACCACCTCCCTGCTAAAAATCCACCACGGCTTCCCATTGTCCTTCATCTCCTCTCTGCCACTTGGCTTCTGGAAGAAACTGCCCTCTTGGTTCAACACACAGTGTAGGGCTTCCCTGGTGGCCCAGTGGGAAAGAATCCACCTGCCAGTGCAGGAGACATGGGTTCCATCCCTGATCTGGGGAGATCCCACATGCTGCAGAGCAACTACGCCCCCACGCCACAACTGTTGAGCTTCTGCCCTAGGGTCTGGCTCCACGAGAGAAGCCACCACACCCCAAGAAGTCCTTGCTCTGAAACTGGAGAGCGGCCCCTGCTCTAGAGAAAAAACACAACTATAGAAAAGACCGCGCAGCAACAAAGACCCGGCACGGCCAAAAATAAATAAATTAAAAAAAACACTTAAAAAGAACTTGTGTTAAAAAACAACACACACACACAGTGTGTTTTCCAACATCGCTTTGTTGTTCATGTTTTGTTACTAAAGTTTGTATACATTTGCGCCTTCATTCCTCAGCTAAACCCTGAGTTTCTTGAAGACTGAAATCATGTCTTATGCGTTTTATGCACAAGGCACAGTGCAGTTCTTTGAACTTGGAAGGGCTCGGGAAATACTTGTAGAAGAGTTGATTGCATTCAAGACTACATACACTGAATCTTTGCCCAGACACATCCAAGGAACAGCCCAGAGGAGTCCTGTCAATAGGTGACCATATGTGCCTGGTCTCTTCTTTTGGGATACCAACACTGAGTTTAATTTTTAGTTGTTTTCTGGACAAAAAGATTCTGGAAACCTTTCATGAGAATTGATTTAGTCCCCAAAAGGGAAACCTTGTGACTTAAACACAGAACCAAACCTTATTGTTGAAATGACGTTTTTATTCATTACAGAAGTGATTTGTGTTCATTGTGGAAGATTTAGAAAATCCTGAGAAAGTTCTAGGAATATAAAGGAGAAAATATAAAAGCACCCCTAATTCTAGCCCCTGAGGAGTATGTATTGATAACCTTTGATTTGTACAGCCATTTTTCTCTGCACACATACGCACCGCAGATAGACTGTTTACAAGAACGAGATCCCACTCTGCATGCTGTGTTGTAGGCTGTTTTAAAATTGAATGAAAAATGAACATTTAAAAGTGTTGCATTAAGTGGGAAGAATTTTGTCGCCTTCAATTCAAATGACTCACTCTAATGACATGGAGAAAAGGCAACTCAGTATTTGTTTTGCTCCTTTGCTTTTCTTGGTGCAGGAAGGCGTGAAACAGACAAGGTAGAAAGAGTTCTACGAACTGAGAAACAAGTGCCTTTGTAGCTCCCGTGACACTTGGTGACACAGGACTCTTCCATCTTTTCGAGTCTTTGTCTTCTCACCAGCTCAGTGAAGGAACTGTGTCCATTAAGGTCCTTTCCTCGCTCCAGGCTCTTGGGAGCTTCAAGTTTCTCCTTGTCTCTTCTTTGTCCTTGGTTACTTTGGAGCCCTCTATGTGCTCAAGAAGGCAGGAGATGTTACTGCTTTTTTTTTTTTACTCATTTATGCCAGTGCAGTCCCTGGCAAATAATTGACACTTAACAAATATTTGTTAATGAATGAATGGATGAGACTCTCATGAATGATGCCCTTTGTCACAAACATCATTAGACCACGTGGTCTTCTTTTGGAAGCACCAAATGGGAATTCTATATTTAGATTCTTGGAATTGGGATAAAAATACAAGTGAGTAACATCATACATCAGTTGGTTAATGGAAAATATTTTCCCACTCTCCAGGTCCCATTTGGCTCCCTCTGTGGCTCCATTAGGGAGATATGGCAAGTTCCACTGGTCTCAGGTCCCTTCTGCTACCCCCGTGTTCTTTCAGACACCCCATTTCCTCTCTGCTTAGGAAAGTCATTCCACACAGACTCCAGCTAGCACCACCTGGGAAGCCATGAATTGAGAGCAGGCCCTCTCAGACTTTACTGCTCTTAAGAATTGCCTAGGGTCTTGTTGTTGTTCAGTCACTAAGTCATGTCCAACTCTGTGACCTCAAGGACTGCAGCACGCCAGCTTCCCCTGTCCTTTACTATCTCCCAGAGTTGGCTCAAACTCATGTCCACTGAGTTGGTGATGCCATCCAACCATCTCATCCTCTGGGCATAGTGGCCCACATTTTAAATACTTGCTCAGAGTGATTAGATGCAGTGGTCTGAAAAAGCACACTGTAAGGAACACTAGCTTAAAATATTTCAGGTGCGGTATTTTGTCAAGCAGACAAGGCCGCCAAGAGAAGGCCATTCGGATATTCCTCATCAAGCATCAGCTTGCCCAAGCTTTGGTTTCCAAGGAGACTGGGAAATAACAACACAGTGCTTCATGTTCATTACAGGTTTACTGTGCCAAGAGCTTTTCTAAGTGCTTTACATACATTATGTTCTTTAGTGCTCTTAAGAGTCCTCTGGGGTAGGTCCTACTATTACCTCCATTGTACAAGGAAACTGAGGCTCAAGAAGTACCTCTGACTTACCTATGGTCAGGTGAAGCTGACGGGAGGATTAAACAATCAAGTGCTATGACTGCCAGGCTAGGGAAACTTTATTATTTTTATAACAGCTGGTGAATGCCATTGGCCAGTAGGGAGACTAATTCATATTTTTGTTTACATATTCATGTCTTTCCTCATGTGTGGATTGCTCTCGGCAATTGTGACACTGAAAGACAAAACAACACAGTGAAAGTGATGAAATTCATGTCTCCTCCCCATGGGTAAGACCAGCCCTAGGCTCAGTCCCTGCCGTGTTCTGATGCAGCGTTGCTTTTCCTGAACTGTTCTACTAGGGAAACTTCTGAGCACCGATTACTCACCAGATAGTTGATGATATTAGGGAATTATGAGGGCTTACCAGGTGGCTCAGTGGTAAAGAATCTGCCTGAAGGAGACGCAGGAGACATGAGTTCAGTCCTTGTATCAGGAAGATCCCCTGGAGGAGGGAATGGCAGCCCACTCCAGTATTCATGCCAGGATAATCCCATGGACAGAGGAGCCTGGTGGGCTACAGTCCATGGGGTTGCAAAAGAGTTGGACACAGCTGAGTACACATACACACACAGGAATTATTATTTTTATTACCTTGGGTATAATACTGACTTTGTGGTTATGTTGAAAGGAGGTTATATTTAGAGCTCTATACTGAAATATGTATAAATGAACTACTAGGAGGTTTTGGATTTTCTTCTCAATAATTCGATTTGGGCAGCAGATGAATGAAGCAAGATCAGTTTTAGGATGACAGTTGTTAAAGTTGGCTGATGAACACAAAAAGACTTGTTAGACTATTGCCTCTAGTTTTGTATGTTTGAATATTTTCATAATGAAGAGTAAAATCTAATTTCCTGTCTCATGTCCTTTACTCTCTGGAGTGGATTTAGTACGTATCACTACAACGCTTGAGGCTAATAACAGATTAATGTTGATTGCTGTAAGAGAGAATTTACATTGTTTTTTGACCACGTGGCATGTGGAATCTAGTTCCCTGACCAGGGATCGAACCTGTGCCCCCTGCAGTGGATCTTAACCACTGGACTGCTAGGAAAGTCCAGCATTTACATTTTAAACAAGGATCTGCAATGTCTTAACCCAAAGAAGGAAATCCTTTAGAAATTTTAGGCATTACTCCAACCTAATAGGAGAAGTATTTGTATTAACTTGAATGTTCTCCTTCCCTACTTTAGCGATCAGGTATAGAATTGAACCTGATTCCTACCTTTGGAGACACTTTCGATCATCATTTTTTTTTTTTTTCTAATGATGCATTGTAGTAACATGGTGTTATGTAATGTTCAAAATGCTTCCATTTGCTACTTCTTTTCTGTGAGTGGACTGTGTATTGTTAAGCATGGGAACAAATAAAGGTTGCCAGAGGTTAACTGGATTTAGTTATTGGACTGGTTAATTAATTCTTTTGTTATTTATCCTCCAAACAAGAAGCATGCACTGAACACCGTGTGCACATCTTGGTATGGGGCAGGACTGACACGATACATACAAAATACTGCCTGACCGTGAGGTGCTCACACTTGGGGGTGTGCTAAGTGAATAAATCTACGAGGCTGAGGGCTTCACAGAGGAGAAGAGACTTGTGCTGGGCCATGCAAAATAAATGGAAGTTCATCCCTTTCCCAGTGAACGTCAGAACGAGAACCCTGGAATTCTGCTGTCTGTTCTGTCCAGCACAATTTCTAGGTGGCAGTTGAGCTTCGCCTTTTGCATCAGAAAAATCTCAATTTCCTGTGTTCCTTAGAACTCAGGCAGGATTTTTCTAACAGCCTTAGAGTGATGCCGTCATCTATACTGCACGAAGTGAAGCCGTCCTCTTTGTCTGGGATGCAGGGAGCAGTCTGCTCCTGGAAAGGAATGGGTGGAGGGCAGGCTGCCGCCCAGGGTACCACTCCTGCTAGAATACAGCCCAGGGGCGTTCCGTCCCTGCGTGATACAGACGACAGCAGCCTTCCCTCCATGCCTTTCCAGGTGCTGTTTACCTGGAAAGCTTTCCAGGGCTTTCCACCCCTGTTTACCTGTTCTTGCAGCCATTACTCACCTTGTCCCCCACACCCCCCACACTTGCACACAAAGCCACAGACAGACTTACAGGAAAAAAAAAATATCAAAACCTTCCCCCAGCCCCATTCTAAAATGTCAAGTGTCTCAGTTTTGAGAAAAAAAGAAAGCTGAAGAAAGCATGACTCATGACAGGGCTGACAAACAGCTATCTGGAGGTATGCTGGTGAGTCACGGCATGGAGATCTGCCTTTATGCTGTGGAAAAGACCAGGATTGCGGAGCATCATGGGACCAGCCAGTAAAATTCCACTACTCTCTGAAGCCGATTTGGAAGTCATTGAAAAACCCTGGGCTTCTTTCAGGTCTAGTCTAGTGCAGGGCTCTGGGTGTCCTCAGGTATGTTGACCTACACAGGAAATCAGAAACAATGATTATTAATAACTGGAACAGAGCCATTATTATCTTTCCATGTCCAGTGCTATGCTGAACCAACCCTGCTTGCTTCTTCGAGCCAGCGAGACCGCTGGATTGTCTTGAAGGGTACTGGGTTGCTAAGCAACGGTGCTGGCAGCATCCATCATGCCCAGCAATGTCAGCTAGCCAGTGTGGCTTCCAGAACACGCCCCCACCCCACCCCCCGCCCTCCCACCCCTCCCCCACAAAAGCATTCATTTGCATCTAGAGTACAGGACCTGTGCCAGGTGATTCTGTGGATGAACACCACAGTGCAGCACATGAAGCGCAAATATTGTTTTTGGTTGCAAAGCAAGGCATGTGACGTAGTTGAAAATACAGGCTCATTTGTGTATGCTGTACACATAAAGAGTGTAGGCATAGTTTAAAAGCCTGCATGTCAAATATCCTGGTGTGCTCTGTCTTTAAATCTTTTTTTTTCCTCTCTCTGCCCATACAGCATCTTATTTATACCCTGTTCTGTCCATATCTACCTCCCTCCCTTTGTTCTGTGGTCTCCTGGGTGATAAAGCTATTGTTTGTGCGTAGGGCTGTGTGGACAAAGGGAGCCTCTTTCTACAATGGAGACAGCCCTGTGGTTAACCATTGGGGGCTGCCAATCACAAGGCCCATCGAGTGGCAGCTTTGCTCCGGAAGTGCCCATTTCTCTGGGTGGGGTCTCCACCTGGGCCCCAGCTGTCTGTATCCTTTACTTCCTTTTCAGAGGCAGCAGGCTGAATAAGCTGATTAAATGCCAGAGGCAGAGGGATGGACAGGAAGAGTATCAGCTTTGGGGTGAGACAAACCTACATTCAAATCCTTTCTTTTCTCCAACCAGCTCTGGCAGCCTGGCAAGTTTCTCTCCCCGTTTCTGAAAAAGATGTTAATAAAAACCACTTCACTGGGTTTTGGGGAGGGTTGAGTGTGTCAACGCATTAATATTCCTGGGTTTATTAAGGGACAGATATTACAAGGACTGAGAGTCCTTTGAACTGCAAGGAGATCAAACTAGTCAATCCTAAAGGAAATCAACCCTGAATATTCATTGGAAGGACTGATACTGAAGCCAAAGCGCCAATACTTTGACCACCTGATGTGAAGAGCTGATTCATTGGAAAAGATCCTGATGCTGGGAAAGATTGAAGGCAAAAGGAGAAGGGGACGACAGAGGATGAGATGGTTAGATAGCATCACCTACTCAATGGACATGAATTTGACCAAGCTCCAGGAGATAGTGGAGGACAGAGGAGCCCAGTGTGTTGCAGTCCGTGGGCTTGCAAAGAGTAGGACACAATTTGGTGACTGAACAACACAACAACAATTACAAGGATTGAGTGAATCGCAGAAGATTCTCAGTTGAAAGGGAATTTAAGGTGTCATCTGGTTCAGCCCAACAAAGAATTCTATGTTGCCTACTTTTTCCAGTGGATAATCAGGACAGGATCCAGCTGGATTGCCAAGGTTGATGCTTGATGATTGGGTTGATTATGATGTCTGTCACCTTCCTTAAAGTTATCTCTTGGTTTTGGGGGCCTTACATTGGACCATTGTTCTTCCTTATAAAACTGAACAATGTTGGCTGGCAGGAACCTTTGGTTGACTGCGAGATTTTGGTGGTGGTCAAGACCTGGAATTTGATAGAGGTCTAATAAAACTGAAGGGTGTTCCCTGGAAACCTAGGAGGATGACTTTGCTGGGTTTTCCTCCAACAGCTCTGGCAAACTTTATGCTCCCTCTGCTCTGAAGCCATTAAAGCTATGTCTAATGCCCCATTGAGGTAGATCTTTTAAACAAGAAATATGTGGGATGCCTTATCTGAAGGTGACTTTCTAATTTTAGCTTTTAAACCACAACCACTGAAGATGGTTAGTGCCAGCAAGTCCTCCTCAGTTATTACCAAAAATTCTACTTTTTTTTTTTTTTACATTTAAAGACTCCACCTCTCACCCTCAAGAATCTGAACCCTTCACTTAGAGAAACTACTCCCCTTGAAGGAAAGCTGGGCCTTCCTGACCTGGTGTTTCCAGCCGAGGAAGAGCCAAACAGACCACCCCCAGCACTAGCTTTTGGGAGCCACGTCCCATGGTTCGTGGGGCAGCCAGTCCTTTTTCAGAGCCTGGGAAGAGGAACAAGGGATCCGTCTAGGTTTACAGCAGCTCAGAGTTGAGGGAGAAGACTGATGAGCAAAGTAAATTCAAAACAGACAGGTGGGCCAGTGCATCTGGGAGACTCTGGTTATGAGGATGGGGAGGAGGGCTGCCCTGGTGGCCAGGCAGAGGAAATGGGTGAGGAAGGGCCCTTGGGAGTCCTACCAGGGAGGGTCTCTGCTCCTCCCATGAGGAGGTAGAAAAGATTGCTCCAAAGGCAGGACACTCTGTGCAGTAGAGGTGACATAGAGGCCAGGATCAATGATGAAATATTTACATCTAGAAGTCTGGTCAAGGAACATGAGACAGACTTACTTGTTCTCTGCCCGGGCTTTGTCGCTTGACTGTGTCACTTCCAGCAAGTTATTTATTTAACCTCTTGGAGCCTCAGTTTCCTCATCAGGAAAAGTGGGAGATAATAATACATACCTTTTGGATTATTTTGAGACAAATGAGGTAATCCATTTAAAGTTCTTGGGACAGTGCCTGGCACACAAAATACTCCAGAACTTTTAACTCTTATCTGTTGTTGTTTTGGCCTAAGCATCTCTCTAGAAAAGAAGCTGTTTACCCACACATTTTCTTTTGCTATGTGTTAGAGGTGACAGTGGGTTGTAAGAAGCCCCAATTCTACCTCAAAATGTGAAAGCCTTTGATGCTGAAACTCCAATACTTTGGCCATGTGATGTGAAGGGCCGACTCATTAGAAAAGACCCTGACGTTGGGAAAGATTAAAGGCAGGAGAAGAAGGGGACGACAGAGGATGAGATGGTTGGATGGCATCACTGACTCAATGGACATGGGTTTGGGTGGACTCCGGAAGTTGGTGATGGACAGGGAGGCCTGGTGTGCTGCAGTTCATGGGGTCGCAAAGAGTCAGACATGACTGAGCAACTGAACAACTTCCACTCAACCACAGAGAGGTGGTTTGCAGGAAGCTCACAATCATGGCCTCTGGGGCCCAGGCTAGCTCCCTGGGAGGAACAACTCTTTCCCCAGCTGGCCAACAGTTTTCTTCTTTTGGACATGGCCTGGGGACATAGCACCAGGACCTCATGGGCTGTTGAAACTTAGGATACAAGAAGTGCAAGCTGCACCCAGGTATTAAATCTGTTCTTCCATCACAAGGGTGTGACCTTGAAGGGGATTTCACAAGGACTGTGGAGGTGGAGCAGAAGAGGGGTGTGACTGTTCTCACGCCCACCCTCTTTGCACACCTGTCAGTAGGGCTTGACAGCCTCAATTCCAGCCCGGGTCACAGGACCCTGGGGTCTGATGGGGGTGAATAGTTGCTCATCTGAGTGAGGGAGGCTCCACTAATAGCTACCAACCTCATGGGACCAGAGGTGGGTCCTGAGAGCTGTCAAGCAGTTGGTGTCTGGCCAGGTAGGGCAGCAAGGATGTGGAATGTATTACACCTGGGCCTCTTAGCAGAGGACATGCAGGAAGAGGTTCTTCCCCCACTAAGCTCCCCAGTCTCTTTTGTGTTAAATGAAAGTATGTTCTCTCTCGCTTTCTCCCTCTCCTCTTCCTTTACAATCAAACATCACATATAGACTGTAAAAACAGTGTCAGGAAGACTTCATATCTTGGTAGGGACATGGAAAGGGCGTGTTATGATCTATGTGGCCTGGTGACATTTCTGTTGCAAATCCACCTGATGTCCTGGATGAGCTGTCAGGTACAGCCTTTTAAGTAAAGATCTGAGATCATAAGGAAGTAAAGGAAATCCCCAGCAGCCAAATGAAGAGGGAATAGCAAACTACAACATCAAGCACATGACAGAAGCAGGGATAACCCGGGGGGTGGGATACTGGTTTTGGTAATTTGGCACTTGGGTTTGAAGGTTCATCCATGACATTTGTGTTAGCTTCCAGTTTGGGGATATTGTGAATACTGCTGCTTTGAATATTCTAGTACATTAATTTTTATGGAACATAAGATATTTCTGTTGGACAAATATATAAGAGAAAAATTATTGGACCTTAGGCATTCATAACGGAGAAGGCAATGGCACCCCACTCCAGTACTCTTGCCTGGAAAATCCCATGGATGGAGGAGCCTGGTAGGCTGCAGTCCATGGGGTCGCTAAGAGTCAGACATGATTGAGCGACTTCACTTTCACTTTTCACTTTTATGCATTGGAGAAGGAAATGGCAACCCACTCCAGTGTTCTTGCCTGGAGAATCCCAGGGACAGGGGAGACTGGTGGGCTGCCATCTATGGGGTTGCACAGAGTTGGACATGACTGAAGTGACTTAGCAGTAGCAGCAGCAGGTATTCATAAACTCACATTTGGAGGACACTTCTATACAGTTTTTTGAAGTGGTTGATCATTTTAAATTCCCAGTGCATAAGCATTCTAGTTGCTCCATATTTTCCTCAACAGTTGATATTGTCTTTTCCTCTCTGCCTCATTTGAGCCATTCTGGTTAAATTTGTGATTCTATGATGACTAATGAGAATGAATACTTTTTCATAAGTATTTTGACAGTTTTGTATATGCTTTTATGAAATACCTGTTCAAGTATTTTGTTAATTTTTCTGTTCTTTCTTATTTGATTTATTGTTCTTTATCTACTTCAAATATAGATCTTTGTCAGGTATATATATTGCAAGTATCATTTCTCATGACTTGCTTTTTCACTCTTCTAGTGATGTTTTTTGATGAACAGACGTCCCTGAGTTTTAGTTCAGTTCACTCGCTCATTCATGTCTGACTCTTTGTGACCCCATGAACTGCAGCATGCCAGGCCTCCCTGTCCATCACCAACTCCCAGAGTTCACCCAAACCCATGTCCATCAAGTCAGTAATGCCATCCAGCCATCTCATCCTCTGTCGTCCCCTTCTCCTCCTGCCCTCAATCTTTCCCAGCAACAGGGTCTTTTCAAGTGGGTCAGCTCTTCACATCAGGTGGCCAAAGTATTGGAGTTTCAGCTTCAGCATCAGGCCTTCCAATGAACACCCAGGACTGATCTCCTTTAGGATGGACCTGTTGGATCTCCTTGCAGTCCAAGGGACTCTCAAGAGTCTTCTCCAACACCACAGTTCAAAAGCATCAATTCTTCTGTGCTCAGCTTTCTTTATAGTCCAATACTCACATCCATACATGACTACTGGGAAAACCATAAACTTGACTAGATGGACCTTTGTTGGTAAAGTAATGTCTCTGCTTTTTAACAATAAAGTCCAATTATCAGACTTTTCTTCATAGCACTTGCTTTATATGACCTATTTAAGAAATGCTTGTTTTTCTCCGAAGCAATAAAGATATTTCCTATGTCTTCTTTTAGAAGCTTTATTATCTTTCATTTCATCTGGAATTCATTTTTTGTATAGATTTTTTTGTATATATATAGGTTGATATCACTTTTCCCCATCTAGTTACCCAGTTGATTCCAACATTTAATTAAAAATTGTATTCTTTCCTCCCTTGGACTGCATTGTCATCTTTGCCATAAATCAAGTGACCATATACATATTGGTCAGTTTCTGAATTCTCTTCCTCTAGTCAGTTTATTTACCCTTGTGACAATATTACATTGTATATTGTTACCTAGCTTTATAATAAGTCTTGATATCAGGTAGAGAGAGTCTTTTTCTTCAAGCTTGTCTTGGTTCTTCTTGATCCTTTGCATTTACATGTACAGTTTAGAATCAACTTTTTGATTTCCATGCATAGTCACCAAACCTTCTGGGATTTTTAAAAAATTATGACTACTTTGAAAACTCTAACTATATCAAATTGTAGAGTGTTTATGTCTTTATAATTTTGAATCTTCCAATGTATGAACATGGAAAAGCTCTTGTACAACTTTCATTACATTAATGCCTAGGTATTTGATGTTTTATTGATATTACTGTAAATTCCTCATATAGGTTCAGGGTTTAAATGTACACTGTACATTTGGTCTGGGAATTTCCAAGCTGAGAAATTAATATAAAACTGTTCCCAAGCAGTACTAATATCCCTGAAATGCCTGTGAGAAGCAAATAAAAAACCTCCTCAGAGAATATGCCCTCAATCGAGGGAGCTCTAGATTGCTAAAATAGAAGCATACTAAATATGATTTCACAAACTAAGACTGCAATCCAGCATGAGCTGGGGCCAGCAGATGACCACTGCGAGATTAGATCCTAACAACTTAAGCTAATAGGACCATCAAAAAAATTATAAAATAAATATATTTAAAATGAGTAAGGACTTAACAGAAGGTATTAAACATATATAAAGAGAATTAGACATTGTTAAAAAGAATAAAGCAGTTCTGAAAAAGGAATCTAATAGGACTAACAAAAAATGAAAAGTATATAGTCATTAAAGAGTCGGTGGACAAGTCACACAAACCTGAAGGAGAATTTGGAAACTGGAAGGTAGAGTAGAGGATATCTCACAGAAAGCAGCTCAGAGAGACTAAGAGATGGGAAATATGAAAGGTTAAGACCAGTCTATCCTAAAGGAGATCAGTCATGAATATTCATTAGAAGGACTGATGCTGAAGCTGAAACTCCAATACTTTGGCCATCTGATGTGAAGAACTGACTCATTTGGAAAAGACCCTGATGCTGGGAAAGATTGAAGGCTGGAGAAGGGGACGACAGAGGATGAGATGATTGGATGGCATCATCAACTCAATGGACATGAATTTGAGTAAACTCTGGGAGTTGGTGATGGACAGGGAGGCCTGGCGTGCTGCTGTCCATGGGGTTGTAAAGAGTCAGACATGACTGAGCGACTGAGCTGAGCTGAGCTGAGGAGGCAAGTAGGACAGGAAGAGATTTTCCATATGCGGATAATGGGGTTTTCAAAAAGAAGACAGATCACGAGGAAGGAGCAATTCTCAAAGTGACAATGGCTAAAATTTTTTTAGAATTTATTAAAGACTTGAATCCTAAGAGATCAGAAGCCCAGTAAGTTCTGAGTAGAATTTTAAAAATATATGTCTGTAGCATAAATGGAAAGAAAAATCAAGAAAACTCAACAACCCAATGGAGAAGGAAATGGCAACCCACTCCAGTACTCTTGCCTGGAAAATCTCAAGGATGGAGGGGCCTGGTGGGCTACAGTCCATGGGTTGCAAAGAGCCTGACATGACTGAACAACTTCACTTTCACTTTTCACTTTCATGCATTGGAGAAGGAAATGGCAACCCACTCCAGTGTTCTTGCCTGGAGAATCCCAGGGACGGGGAGCCTGGTGGGCTGCCATCTATGGGGTCACACAGAGTCAGACACAACTGGGCGACTTAGCAGCAGCAGCAACAACCCAATAGAAGGAGAAAAAGAGAAAAGAAAAAGAAAAGGTAGGGTAAGGAGAAAAGTGCAAAATAAAGCAATAGTAATAAGCCTAAATATATGAGTAATCATTGTAAGTATTATACGCAGAATACATTATTCAAGAGTAAATAAAATAGTGAGAAAACACATACCAACAGAATACAAATCAAGAGAAAGCTAGTGTAGCTACAATAAAATGAGACAAAATAGTCTTTAGGCATAAAAGCACTACTGGGGAGAAAAATACTCACTACACATGATAAAAGAAACAATTCATTAAGATCAATCCCCCTGGGACTTCCCTGATGGCTCAGTGGTAAAGAATCTACCTGCCAATGCAGGGGACATGGGTTCGATCCCTGATCTGGGAAGATTCCACATGTCGCAGAGTGGCAGAGCCCATGCACCACAAGTGCTGAGCCCGTGTGCCCCAACTACCGAAGCCCACCTGCCCTGGAGCCTGTGCTCTGCAACATGAGAAACCATGGGCAGTGAGAAGCTGAGCACTGCAACTGGGGAGTAATCCCCGAATACCACAACTAGAGCAAGCGGGTGACGCAGCAACAGAGACCCAGTGCAGCCGAAAATAAACAATAAAGAAGTAAATTTAAAGAAAGGAATGGCCACCCACTCCAGTGTTCTTGCCTGGAGAAGTCCATGGACAGAGAAGCCTGGTGGGTTCATGGGGTCTCAAAGAGTCGGACACGACTGAGCGACTAACATACACACACACAAGATATATCCCCCTGGATTGCACCTAACAAGGTCACCTTAAAATATATATTGCAGAAACTTACATAATTACAGGGAAATATGGGCAAATTCATAGTCATGATGGGAGATTTTAACATATCTTCCATCAGATCAGATCAGATCAGTCACTCATTCGTGTCCGACTCTTTGCGATCTCATGAATCGCAGCATGCCAGACCTCCCTGTCCATCACCAACTCCCGGAGTTCACTCAGACTCACGTCTATCAAGTCAGTGATGCCATCCAGCCATCTCTTCCTCTGTCGTCCCCTTCTCCTCCTGCCCCTGATCCCTCCCATCATCAGAGTCTTTTCCAATGAGTCAACTCTTCGCATGAGGTGGCCAAAGTACTGGAGTTTCAGCTTTAGCATCATTCCTTCCAAAGAAATCCCAGGGTTGATCTCCTTATCTTCCATAGTAATCGATAAAGCAGGAAGACAGAAAATTAGTAAGATTTTAGGAGATTTGAACAATGCGGTGAAAGCCTGCGTGTGTGCTAAGTCACTTCAGTCTTGACTGACTCTTTGCCATATGGGCTGTAGCCCACCAGGCTCCTCTGTCCGTGAAATTCTCCGGGCAAGAATACTGGAGCAGGTAGTCATTCCCTTCTCCAGGGGATCTTCCCTACTCAGGGATCAAGCCTGGGTCTCTTACATCTCCTGCACTGGCAGGCGGTGCACCACCCGGAAAGCCCATACAATGAAGAAGCTTGAGCAATAATCAGACATGTAGTTCTACATCAACAAAAGAGCATATATGTTCTTTCTAAGCAACTATGGGGAGAAGGCAGTGGCACCCCACTCCAGTACTCTTTCCTGGAAAACCCCATGGATGGAGGGGCCTGCTAGGCTGCAGTCCAAGGTGTCGCTAAGAGTCAGATAGGACTGAATGAGTTCGCTTTCACTTTTCACTTTCCTGTATTGGAGAAGGAAATGGCAACCCACTCCAGTTTCCTTCCTGGAGAATCCCAGGGACAAGGGATCCTGGTGGGCTGCTGTCTATGGGGTCGCACAGAGTCAGACACGACTGAGGCGACTTAGCAGCAGCAGCAGCAGCTATGGAACATTTACAGAAGTTGACTGTACACTAGGCATTTACGTTATAAGGCCATTTTATATAATGTTTAAAAAGTTGTAAGACTATACTACACAATCTTTGTATTATACATATTAAAATCATGAAACACTTGGGAGCAATGAAGTCCAAGTTCAGCCTGGTGTTTTTCTGGACATGAAAGGAGGAAAAGGGATGAGAGAAGGATATATTAGATATATCCAAAAGTATCTGAAGTGCTTTTAAAAATAACTTCAATGCAAGAAACATCAGCTTCCTCTCCTGGTACAGATTCCTCTCCTGGAGTGTACCCTCTTAAGTCTATCTCTCCCACTGATCACAGCCCAAGCGCCGGACAAAATGAGTCATTACTAGAGGACTCTCAGGTAACAGCAATCAGATTGGGGAGGGGAGACAAAACTTGAAGAATGACTCATTCAGGGGTAAATTTCTCATTTTTCTTCCTTTCATGTCCCAACTTTCATCAGAAGGCAGTCTAGTTTTGATCATAAATTCTGAGAAAAATCTTATCTTCTGGCCAGAAGACAAGAAAAGGGAGTCCAGAGAGCTATGAAGTAGGATGAGCGAGCTGGATAATTCTGTGTGTGAACCCATGCAAACCTTGAGCTTGGCCCAGAGTTGCGAATGTCCAGGGCAAACACTGGCAGAATGTCCAGTGCTGCAAAGGTTTTGACCACTGACCTGACAAAGGGACCCCAGAAACAGAAGACAAGACGGCACTTATGATCTGAACGCAAATGGGTCGGCTGCCTGTATAAACAGAATAAACACAACAGAACAAAAGTCAGCATTCTGTGGAAGTTTTTCGCTTGTTTTAAACAGGATTAGAGTTTTACAGCATAATATTCAAAATGTACAGGATACAGTGCAAACTTACTTGACATACAAAGAACCAGGAAAATGACACCATTTCTCCAAGGAAAAGGCAATTAACGATGCTGACCCTGAGATGGCGCAGATATTGCAATCATCAGACAAATACTTTAAGTATATGTCGTAAACAGTTATCAGAACCAGACCTATAAGGTAAACACCCTCAAATGGAAAGTAGAAGTGGTCAGCAGATAACAGAAACCACTAAAAAAGAGTGCAAGAGGAATTTTAGAGACAAAAATAGTAATATCTGAAATTAAAATATTCATTGAATGGATTCAATAGCAGAGTAGAGATGGCAAAGTCAGTCAACTTGAAGATAAATTAAACAACTATTAAATCTGAAGGATAAAGACAAAAATGATTAAAAACAAATTTAACAATCTCAGCAGCCTGTGGAACAATGATAAATATTTCTAACATTCTTGTTGTTGGAGCACCAAAAGAAGGGAGGAAGGAAACCAAAGTGGAAACAAAATATGTAAGAATTAATTACTGAGATATCCTAAATTTGGTGGAAAATATATATCTGTAGATGCAAGAAGCTCAATAGACCACAAACAGGATAAACAAAATGGAAATTATGCCTAAACACGTCGTAATCAGTTGAAAACGAAATGTGATGGAAAATTCTTGAAAGCAGCCAGATATAAGTAACATATCATATAAGGGGCTTCCCCAGGGGCTCGTTGGTAAAGAGTTGTGAATATATATATATATATATATACACACACACACACATGCATGCTAAGTTGCTTCAATCGACTCTGATTCTTTTCGATCCTATGGACTACTCGGTCCATGGGATTGCCCAGGCAAGAATACTGGAGTGGGTTGCCATGCCTTGCCCCCAGGGGATCTTCCTGACCCAGGGATCGAACCCACATTTCTTATGTCTCCTGCATGTATATATATATATATAGGGGAACTATGACTGAGGATTTGTCACCAGAAACCACAGAGGCCAGAAAACATTAGAATAGTAAAGTGGTTAAAGAATTGTTAGCCCAGAATTCTGTATCTAGAGAAAATATCCTTTAGGAATGATCAGTTCAGTTCAGTTCAGTCACTCAGTTCTCTTCGACTCTATGACTCCATGGACTGCAGGATGCCAGGCCTTCCTGTCCATCACCAACTCCTGGAGCTTGCTCAAACTCACGTCTGAGTCAGTGATGCCATCCAACCATCTCATCCTCTGTCGTCCCCTTCTCCTCCCGCCTTCAAACTTTCCCAGCATCAGGGTCTTTTCCAATGAGTCTGCTCATCAGGTGGTCAAAGTATTGGAGCTTCAGCTTCAGCATCAGTCCTTCCAATGAATATTCAGGATTGATTTCCTTTAGGATTGACTAGGTTGATCTCCTTGCAGTCCCATGGACTCTCAAGAGTCTTCTCCAACACCACAGTTCAAAAGAATCAGTTCTTCGGCACTCAACCTTCTTTATGGCCCAACTTTCACATCCATACTTGATTACTGGAAAAACCATAGGTTTGACTAGACAGACTTTTGTCAGCAAAGTGATGTCTCTGTTTTTTAATTTGCTGTCTAGGTTGGTCATAGCTTTGCTTCCAAGGAGTAAGCATCTTTAATTTCATGGCTGCAGTCACCATCTGCAGTGATTTTGGAGCCCAAGAAAATAAAATCTGTCACTGTTTCCATTGTTTCCCCATCTATTTGCCATGAAGTGTGGGACCCGATGCTGTGATCTTAGTTTCTTTAATGTTGGGTTCCAAGCAAGGGTTTTCGATTGTCTTTTTCATTTTCATCAAGAGCCTCTTTAGTTCTTCTTCATTTTCTGCCATAAGGGTGGTGTCATCTGTGTATCTGAGGTTATTGATATTTCTCCTGGTAATCTTGATTCCAGCTTGTGCTTCTTCCAGCCCAGCATTTTGCATGATGTACTCTGCATAGAAGTTAAATAAGCAGGGTGACAATATACAGCCTCAATGTACTCCTTTCCCAATTTGGAAACAGTCCATTGTTCCATGTCCAGTTCTAACTGTTGCTTCTTGACCTGCATACAGATTTCTCAGAAGGCAGGTAAGGTGGTCTGGCATTCCCATATCTTGAAGAATTTTCCACAGTATGTTGTGATCCACACAGTCAAAGGCTTTGGCATAGTTAATAAAGCAGAAATAGATGTTTTTCTGGAACTCTCTTGCTTTTTCTATGATCCAACGGATGTTGGCAATTTGATTTCTGGTTCCTCTGCCTTTTCTAAAACCAGCTTGAACATCTGGAAGTTCACGGTTCACATACTGTTGAAGCTTGGCTTGGAGAATTTTGAGCATTACTTTGCTACCATTAGATGCGTGCAATTGTGTGGTAGTTTGAGCATTCTTTGGCATTGCCTTTCTTTGGGATTGGAATGAAAACTGACCTTTCCAGTCCTGTGTCCACTGCTGAGTTCTCCAAATTTGCTGGCATATTGAGTGCAGCACTTTCACGGCATCATCTTTGAGGATTTGAAATAGCGCAACTGGAATCCATCACATCCACTAGCTTTGTTCATAGTGATGCTTCTTAAGGCCCACTTGACTTCGCATTCCAGGATGTCTGGCTCTAGGTGAGTGATCACACCATCATGGTTATCTGGGTCATTAGATATTTTTTGCACAGTTCTTCTGTGTATTCTTGCCTCCTTTTCTTAATATCTTCTGCTTCTAACAGTCCCTACCATTTCTGTCCTTTATTGTGCCCATCTTTGCATGAAATGTTTCCTTGGTATCTCTCATTTTCTTGAAGAGATCTCTAGTCTTTCCCATTCTGTTGTTTTCCTCTATTTCTTTGCATTGATCATTGAAGAAGGCTTTCTTATCTCCCCTTGCTGTTCTTTGGAACTCTGCATTCAGATGGGTATAGCTTTCCTTTTCTCCTTTGCCTTTTGCATCTCTTCTTTTCTCAGCTATTTGTAAAGCCTCCTCAGATAACCATTTTGCCTTTTTGCATTTCTTTTTCTTGGGGATGGTCTTGATCCTTGCCTCCTGTACAATAGGTCCATAGTTCTTCAGGGACTCTGTCTATCAAATCTAATCCCTTGGATTTATTTGTCGCTTCCACTGTATAATCATCAGGGATTTGATTTAGCTCATACCTGAATGGTCTAGTGGCTTTCCCTATTTTCTTCAATTTAAGTCTGAATTTGGCAATAAGGGGTTCATGATCTGAGCCACAGTCAGCTCTGGGCCTGAGTCTGAGTCTGTGTGACTCTGAGAAACTACTCAAGCTCTCTGGGTCTGATTCCTGTGGGGTGAAGAACAAAGAATGAGACCTCTGACGTTGCATCTCAGTCACCTGCTGAGTTACCAGAAGGGTCTACGGAGGGACATCTGGAGAAGCACCTGGAAAGGGAATAAGAGCCACACGGGGGCCTCACTTCACTCCCTCAAGTGTGTGCCTGTTAAGTTGCTTCAGTTGACTCCGACTTTGCGACCCCATGGACTATAGCTGGCCAGGCTCCTCTGTCCATGGGATTCTCCAGGCAAGAATACTGGAGTGGGTTACCATTCCCTTCTCCAGGGGATCTTCCTGACCCAGGGATTGTACCTGGGTCTCTGAAGGTCTCCTGCATTGGCAGGTGGGTTCTTTACCACTAGTGACACCTGGGAAGCCCTTCTCCCTTACAGAAACTGAAACAGTATCAGTCAGGCTCAGGCAATTCATCAAACGATAAATACATCAAGCTCTTGTGATTAGAATTCACAGGTGCATCGGGTGGGAGCCCAATGGCAACTCCTCATCTCATGACTGAACCTGGGGGACCCACGTGTTCCCTAGGGGAGCTCCTCACTGGGCCTTGTCCTCTTTCCCAACTGTAGGCCTGTGATCCCATTCTTCCTGGCTGCCCCCATGGAATTCCCAACATACCTCCATCTCTGAGCACTGGCAGTTCTACCCCAGGGGCCAGAAGGAGGGTGACAGAATTCCAGGGAAGTGGCCGCACCCACTGGCCCAGCCCCCTGCCCTAAGGATGCCGAACAGTACTTGCATTCCCCAGGATAATAAAGCTTCCTGGGGAAGAAGGATTAAGGATTAATAGCCCACTGGGCACATGACCACACTGCCTTCTGCAGAACAAAAGATGTTTGTGTGTCTTCTCTTCCTGTATAATAACATCGTAACTGCCTGGTGAACATCCAGCTCAAGGAAGTGAAAGAAGATGTTTGCTGATGTGGCTGGAGCTGGAGCCCCAAATGCATGAAGACTCTTCTTGATGGTGGTTTTCAGCCTGACACCTCCCAGCATCATAGGGTAACTCGTACTACAAATGCGTGTGCTCAGTCGTGTCCAACTCTTTGTGAGCCCCCCATGGACTGCAGCCCGCCAGCCTCCACTGTCCATGGGATTTTCCAGGCAAGAATACTGGAGTGGATTACCATTTCCTTCTCCAGGGGATCTTCCCATGTCTCCTGGGTCTCCTGCATTGGCAGGTGGATTCTTTACCACTGAGCCACCAGGAAAACACTATTGATCTCTAGTAAAAATAATAATCTTCCCACTTGGGAGAAATGAATCCACATCAAGGTCAAACAAGGTCAGCGAGCCTTGACACTATGATCATGAGCATCTAGGTGTCTTTTTTTGTCGGGGGGCATGGCTCATGGGATCTGATGGGATCTTAGGTCCCTGACCATGGATTGAACCAACTCAACTGCAGTGAGAGCCCCAAGTCCTAAGCACTGGACTACCAGGGAAACCCCTGGGTCTTTTTCCTGGAGCCTCTTCTGCCTTCGTCTGAACTTTGCTCCTGGAGTCACTCTGTGGCCAAGATCACTGGCATCTATAGCCAGCTCAGCCCTTAGTCACTCCCTAGTCCACAGCAGCCCTGGCTCTGTCATCCTTTTTTTTTTTTGTAGATTTAAATGTATTTCTGTTAATCAAATTACAAACAAATGAAACAAAGCAAAACAACCAAAAAAAAAACCCATAACAAAGACCAAAACATTAGTAAATAGGGATGAGAGGCATTAAAAATATTGTCATACTAACTGCCATGGTAAGTAGAATAGCATTGTATGTTTAGAAAATAAATTGGACTTGTGAAAATAGCTTCTTTTTTTTATATCTTTACATACGTGTCCTAGAAAAACGTATTTCTTTCCTCATGCTTTTGCTCCCTTTAACGTGGTCGTTGTTCAGTCACTGAGTTGTATCCAATTCTTTGTGACCCCCTGGACTGCAGCAGGCTAGGCTTCCCTGTCTTTCAGTGTCTCCCTGAGTTTGCTGTGTCCATTGAGTCAGTAATGCCATCCAACCATCTCATCTTCTGTTCCCTCTTTTCCTCCACCTTCAATCTTTCCCAGCATCAGGGTCTTTTCTAAGGAGTCGGCTCTTCACATCAGCTCACCACAGTATTGGCGCTTCAGCTTCAGCATCAGTCCTTCTGGTGAATATTCAGGGTTGACTTCCTTTAGGATGGACTGGTTGGGTCTCCTTGTGGCTCTCTCATTCTTAATTGCGTCCATCAGTAGAGACTGACCAGTGGGAGGGCAATCTCTCCCTCTTCCAAACTAAATGGCATTTATTGAACTCTACTGGGTGCATTTGCCTTTAAAAAATTTTTGTGTCCTGGGACTTCCCACTTCCCTAGTCCAGTGGCTAAGAATCCACCTGCCAATGCAGGGGATGTGGGTTCAATTCATGGATGGGGAACTAAGATCCCACATGCTGCAGAGAAACTGAAGCCCGCGTACCACAACGAGAGAAAGCCTACACACCACAAGCAAGAGCCTGAGTGCCACAACCAAGAGCCAGCAAGCTGAAAATAAAAACTAAATAGAAACAAACTTCCGTGTCCTTTAGGATAGGAGTTACTATCTTAATAAATGAGTACGGAAGGCTGAAATGCCCCCCAAAGATGTCCATGGCCTCATTCCTGGACTCTGTGACTATACCTTATGTGGAAAAAGAGCTGTTGCAGATGTGATCAAGTTAAAGGTCTTAAAGCTATTATCCTGGATCATCCAGATGGGCACTAAATACCATCACAAATCTTCTTATAAAAGGAAGGTGGAGGGAGGGACTTCACTGGTGGTCCAGTTGTTAAGCCTCCAGGCTTCCACTGCAGGGGGCACGGGTTCGATCTCTGGTCAGGGGTCTAAGATCCCACATACCGCAGGGCATGGTCAGAAAGAAAGAAAGAAAAAAAAAAGGTAGGTAAGGGGGAGGTTCGACAGGAAAGAAGGCAATGTGACCACTGAAGCAAGATGTTAAGCTGCTGGCTTTGAAGATGGAGGAGGGAGCCAAAAATCACGAAATGCAGGAAATGTGGCATTCGAAGAAGGAGGAAGCAAAGAAACTGACTCCCCGCTGGAGCCCCCGGAAGGACTGTGGGCCTGCCAACAGAGCACTGCAGCCCAGTGAAGTCAGTTGCAGAACTTCTGATCTCCAGAATTCTAAGAGGACAAATGAGTCTTATTTCAAGCCCACGTTTGTGGTAACGTACAGCAGTAGGAAACTAACAAAATGAGTAAACAGAGAGCTTTACTGTGAGTCGCTTTGAGCCACCCAGCAGGTAAGTGGAGCTGGAATTCACACTCTGGCCTTTTGATTCTAAGCCTCACATTCTTTCTGCTATTTCATGCTGCTTCTGAGACTGCAGCAGTTCAGGTGCAATAATTGGAAAACAGATAAATTAAGTAAGCATGCAAGTGTGTGTGTGTGTGTGTGTGTGTGTGTGTGGCTTCCCCGGTGGCCCAGCGGTAAGGAATCTGCTTGCAATGCAGGAAACACAGGTTCGATCCCTGGGTTGGGAAGATCCCCTGGAGGAGGAAATGGCAACCCACTCCAGTATTCTTGCCTGGAGAATCCCCATGGACAGAGGAGCCGGCGGGCTATAGTCCATGGGCTTGCAAAGAGTTGGACACGACTGAGCAACTGAGCATGTGTGTGTGTGTGCATGCGCACAAGGCATGCAGGACACTAGCAGGAGGAGAGGGAAGCATCTGAAAGACAGCATATCATCGAACTGCATTCGTTTCTTAAACTATAGCCAATAGGAAATTGAGACACACCAAGTAAAAACGTGACTAGGACCAGTAGCTTTTAAAAGGTGTCATTAAGCTCAGGTTTGGGCTGTGTTTTTCTCTGCCCACATTGCAGTCCTCGTATTGTGATATAAAGCGATGGCCTTCTCGATCCCATGTGCTCACCTCCAGCAGTGGACTAAAAGTAAGGTTTGCAAGAAAGCAAAGATCCTTGAGAGTCCTGCTAAATAACAGAATGTGAGTGGTATGGAATTGCAGCCAGGACTGCAATATGGGAGGTCCTGAACTTCAACATTTGGCTTTCCTGAAGGAGGTGAGAAGGCAAGCTCATCCATGAATAGATGCTGGTCACTTTTGTGCCAGAGCCCAGCCTTGACGCCTGTTCACCTGACCTTGTTGAATTTTCTCTTTCATTTTTAGCTCTTCTGAAACCCCAGAAAGAGTAGGCTGAGAAAGTTATCTCATTTCACTTAACAAGGACTCTGGGGTCCAGAGAAGTGAAGGAATGTCTCCATTGCTTACTAGAAGGAATGGGGAAAGCATCTCTTTCTGAAAGCTCTCCAAGATGAATCGCAGCTGTCTGTCCTTGGTTCATCTTCCGAGAAAGCAATTCATCAGGAAAGTCTTGCTGAGCTATCAATGATCTTTTCATGTGAAAACGTCGCTACATGCTACTCTCTTTGATACAGAACCGTTGGCCTCACTTAGCCTTAATAATCTCTATGTTTATGTACAAATGATGTCTATTTAGATGCATAGTGTTGTTCAGTCACTCAGTTGTGTCCAACTCTTTGTAACCCGTGGACTATAGCACTCCAGGTTTCTCTGTCTAGGATGCATGTTTACTTGGACACAATATCATGGTATTATCTGAGAGATCACGGCACACTTCGTGTCCTGGGTTGAAGAGAAAAACAAAAGTCAAAGACCCCTAGCCAGAAGACGACAGTGTGTCACAGCATAACGTGATGGGCTTTGATTTCTACTTTTGGCAGCTTTGCCTTGGGGAAACATACCGTGTAACAACACTGAGAAAGGTGAGTTGGGAAAGTCTCTTTAGTTGATTAAGTGTCCTCATTCTTTTCCAAGGCTCCCTCCACCTCAAAAACTCTGAAATCCCCTTATCAGCTCTTGAGAGGACAACAGAAGGAAACACGCATTTTCTAAACCCTTAATCCTATTCCCACCTAACTTCCCCCCACCCGCTGACTGTGCCAGGCTTCCTGTTTCTTCAACTTAGTCTCCACTGCTGGTTTTAAAGCCACCAACACCTTCTCTGTTGCCAGGGCTTTTCTGTAGCTGGGACTCGCTTGGCTTTGTTGTTGTTGTTGAATTCGGTTGTGCCAGGTCCTAGAGCATGTGAGCTCTAGTTCCCCGAACAGGGATCCAACTTGGGCCCCCTGCATTGGGAGTGAGGAGTTTTAACCACTGGACCACCAGGGAAGTCCTGACTTGTTTTAATTAGAAAATTGAGGTGGAGAGCTGTCTGAAGCTCACTTGGAGGGACCAGTGTGGAATCAAGGTAGATTATGGATGACCTGGGTGGCCATCCTCCACTGAGACGAGGTCCTGCCAATACCACTGCATTTGCTTGGCTCACCAAGCGGCAATGGCAAGATGTGCTGGGGAGAGCTTTGCTTGGGGCCTTCTTCTTTCATTTAGCAGGTCCTCATGGATGCCAACTGTGTGCCAGACAAGACTGTAGAGTTTGGGGGCTTTCCTGGTGATCCAGTGGTTAAGAATCTACCTGTCAACGCAATGGACACAGGTTCAATCCCTGGTCTGGGAAGATCCCACGTGGGCAGCTAAGCCTGTGCCCCACAGCTCCAGAGCCCGAGACCTACAACTACTGAAGCCCGTGAACCTAGAGTCTGTGCTCCGCAAGAGAAGTCACTGCAACGAGAAGCCTGAACACCGGAACCAGACCGTAGCTCCTGCTCTCCACAAGTAGGGAAATCCCATGTGCAGCAACAAAGACCCAGCACAGCCATGAATAAACAAATCTTTTTTTAAAAAAAAAGGAAGGTAGGAGTTTAAATACCATGGTAGAGGAAATCTAGTGGCACCCCTAACTCTAATTCCCTAAACCAGAGGACTTTGCCACGGGAAACATGCTTATTTTGTCAGTGACATCTACTGGAAGAGAATTGGAGGCCAGGGAAGAAGTGGGCGTCCCTACAGGCAGGAAGAATCACCAGTTACGTTAGCATGTCCCTGGTTTCTCTTCACAGTTGACAGCTTGATGGCATTAGACATTATCTTCTACAGCGATTTCTACAAACTTGCCTGTTTCAAGTTGTTATTTTGGGAAACTCTGATTAAATTTTGATGGGCTAAAAGTGCACTATCTTAAATACAGCTAAACGCAGAGATTCCCAGGTTGGGCTGGAGGCATGCACTGGGACTGGTGGCAAGTTGTTCAGAATTAAGTACTACTCTGTTTGGTTAAATTCAACAGGTGGTTACTGAGCCGGGCTGTGGCCAGGCCGTGCTCAGTTGAGAGTCTACTCTACCTCTGACCTCATGGAGCTCCCAGTCTAGTGAGGAAGACACGTTTAAATAGGGAATCACAAGTATGATGAGGTTTACAGAGTGTGCTATAAATAGCAAGCGGATTAAAGCTAATCTAGAGGGCCAGCTGCTGCTGCTGTTGCTGCCACTGAAGCAAATGGAAGCCAGAAAGAGAAGGAAAAAAAAAAGGCAGGAAATTTGCCTGAAAAAAAGTAATAATAGCCTGGAGGCCACACACAATGGGGACCAAGTTTCCCCCTTCCCCCCAAGTTCCAATGAAGCATCCTTTCATTTTTATTTTGTGAGATTGAAGCAGTAATAGCTGGGTGTACAAAGAATTTCCTGTAGATTAAATGAAGCTGGAAGGAGTTGATAGACTTCAGGCAGCGATTTGGGCTATTAATCGAAGCCAGTCATTCATTAACCCTCAGGAAGTTTTCTGTGCCAAAGTCATTATTATTATTATAAACTAAACCCCAAGCCTCAAATGGGTGTATGGCTACTTTTCTCTCCAGGATGTTCAATATATGAGTCACCCAGGGAGCTTGAATCATTTCCTAAATTCCCTTCTGGTTCGTGGGGTGTTTGGCTTTGTATCATGCCCTGCTGCTGCGGGAATCCAGCAAAAGCCCTCTCGAAAGGTAACCATCACTCCTGCCTTTTTAATGAGGTCCTGAGAGGCTCTGGTAGGCAGCTGACCGTCCCCTAATTTGGGTTCTTCTGTCCTTTCATGCTGTAGCATTGTAGCTGGCAACATGGCCCTCTGGCTAAAGACTGTGTTTCCCAGGCTCCTTTGCAGTGGGCTTGGTCATGTGACTAGGGAACTGTTGGCAGAAGTGAGGGGAGTCATTTCTTGACCTGGCCCTCAAAGAATTGGAAGGATGATCCCCTCTCCATTCCCAGTCCTTTCCACCTTTCCTTTGCTGGAAGGAGATGACAGGCATTGGAGCAGGCTCCTTAGAACGCAGATATGGTCCAGTAGCCATCGAGGAAGTAAGCTGACCAAACAGCCCTGAACTGCTGACTGTTACGCGGGAAAGAAACAAACTTTTGTTAAGACTTCCCAAGGGGTAAAGAACTGCCCGTTTAGTACTCGAAGGGGAAGATAAATAAAAGAACATCTACTGAGACCCTGTGATATTTCCTAACACATGTAATCTTATCTAATCTTTATCATAAAACTAAGAGGGGTGTAATTTTACCCCATTTTACAGACAAGGAAAGTGAGGCCCACACGACCTAAATAATGTTCCCAAGTTGCTACACTCCACAACAGAAACAAGATTTAAATCTAGGTTTGTCTGACTTCGGAGCCCATGTTTTGTGGTTGTTTGTTTTGTTCCATTTTTAATTGAGGTCTGTTGAACATGTAACATTATACTTGTTTCAAGTGTACAATATAATGATTCAATGTTTTTATATATTGCCGAACAGACCACCATATTAAGTCTAGTTAACACCCATCACCATCTATAGTTAGAAACTTTTTTCTTGTGATGAAAACTTCTAAGATCTACTGTCTTAACACCTTTCAACTGTGTAATACAAGGTTGTCGACTGTAGTCACCATGCTGCACATGACGTCCGTCACCATGACTTATTTTAAAACTAGAACTTTGTACCTTTTGAGCCTCTTCAGCCATTTCACCCAACGACCTGCCCTCCCTGCCTCTGGCAACTACCAATCTTCTCTTTGTATATATGAGCTCTGCTGTTGCTTTTTTCAGATTCCACATATAAGTAAGATCATGTGATAGTTGCCTTTCTCTGTCTGACTTATTTTATTCACCATAGTGCCCTCAATGGCAATATTTCACTCTTTTATGGCTGAGTAATATTTAATTATGTACATATAGAGAAAGTATGAGATTGTATGTATGTAAACGTTTTCTATATGCACTCACCTGTTGGTGGATACTGAGTTTGTTTACATGTCTTGGCTATTGTAAATAATGCTGCAGTGAACATGGGAGTGCATATAGCTTTTCAAATGAGTGTTTTCATTGTCTTCAGGTAAATACCCAGGAGTGGAACTGCTGGATCATATGGTAGTTCTATTTTTAATTTTTTTGAGGAACCTCCATATTGTCTTCCCTAGTGTCTGCACCAATCTATACTCCCACCAACAGTGCGAGAGTGTCCCCTTTCTCCATACCCTGGACAACATTTGTTATTTCTTGTCTTTTAAAATACTATAATAACCATTCTAACAGGTGTGAGATGACAACTCATTGTGTTTTGATTTGCATTTCCCGATGATGACTGATATTGAGCATCTTTTCTTCTGTGTCTCAGTCATCTGTATATTGTCTGTGAAAAAAATGTCTCTTCATATCTTCTGCCCATTTCTAAAATCAGATTGCTTGCTATTGATCTGTATGAGTTCTTTATATATTTCAGATATTAGGCCCTGATCAGATATAAGATTTGCAAATATCTTCTCCTATTCAGTAGGTTGCCTTCTCATTTTGATGGTTTCCTTTGCTGTGCAGAAGTTTTTCAGTTTACTGTCAGAGCCCACATTTTATCAACTGCTCCTAAAATAAGAAATAAGCTGATCTTTAGGTTGGGGAATTTTTCATCCAAGTCTTTGACTGGAATGCAAAACACCTGGTTTATGGAAATATCCAGGAGAAAAGGTTTCATAAATGTTCTTTAAAAAGCGGTGCTTTGCATCATTTATGGAAAGAAAATGTCTTTTGTTAGCATGGTGAAAGAAGGGCTGTTTGAAAATGATTGCTGTTCTCCTTCCCTGTTCCTTTGAGAAGCTGTTGCTCCCCAAGCTGGTGTGGTTCTGAGCCTCAGTGCCCCCAAGGAGGTGGCAACCATGATGCGGTTCTGGCCAATCAGGGTCCTCCCCGGCTCTTGCCAACCTAGAAGGGCAAGGGAAGGACATGTGACCAAGCAGAGCCAGCCAGCTCGTCCACAATTCACATGTCCCTGCTGGGAGAGAGAGATGCTTCCTTTGCCCCTCTGGGCATCAGGCCATGAAGACTTGGGAGGGAGGCATCACGTTTCTCTGGCCGAGGACCCAGGATCTGCAGCCAGAGCTGGAAGGAATGCTGTCTGGGAGGGCCAAGCTTCAGGGGCCAGGGCTGCTGCTGCTGCTAAGTCGCTTCAGTCCTGTCCGACTCTGTGCGACCCCGAAGACGGCAGCCCACCAGGCTCCCCTGTCCCTGGGATTCTCCAGGCAAGAACACTGGAGTGGGCTGCCATTTCCTTCTCCATGCATGAAAGTGAAAAGTGAAAATGAAGTCGCTCAGTCATGTCCGACCCTCAGCAACCCCATGGACTGCAGCCTTCCAGGCTCCTCCATCCATGGGATTTTCCAGACAAGAGGACTGGAGTGGGGTGCCATTGCCTTCTCCGTCGGGGGCCAAGGGTGGTGGACAAATTCCCAACCTTGCTCATCCCTGAGCAGAAATACTACATTAATAAGTAAAATCCCCTTTTGTCCTAAGCTGGACCGGTTTTGCTTTCTCTTATTTACCAATTAAAGCCTCCTAATACCATAGGGAAGTGGGTCTGAGTGCAAAAAGCAAGCTCACAATTTTAATACTTATATCTTTATATGTATTTCTCAATCTTTATTCTTACATAATATTATATATAGTATGTATTATTATTTATTGTAGTCATAAGGGCTTCCCTGATGGCTGAGCGGTAAAACATCCACCTGCCAATGCAGGAGACATAGGTTCAGTACCTGGGTCAGGAAGATCCCCTGGAGAAGGAAATGGCAACCCACTCCAGTATTCTTATCTGGGAAATCCCATGGACAGAGGGGCCTGATGGGCTACCGTCCATGGGGTCGCACAGAGTCGGACACTGTAGTGACTTAGCAGCAGCAGCAGAGGATATGTTTATATATTTATTGATTATTTTCACATTTTCAGTCTATATCGTATTATTATGTATTTCATAAATTTTATAAATTCTGAGAATTTCAGGCATACTCTGTTTTCAGATGAAACCACAAAGACAAATACCAGCATGAACTATTTGGAACTGCCATCTTTTCATCTGGCTCCTGTAGAATGGTTTTCTGTGTATTTCATAAATAAGGTCTAGTCCCCATTTTTAGCTTGTAAGTTCCCAGGGATGCAGATGGTAGCTTCTGACTTAATCACCAGACCCCGCCCCCATGAGATGTCTGTAAATGTGTCTTTCTACCTGAATTGCCATTTTTGTCTAACAAAGCTCATCCTATGATTAACCACTTTCATTTTCTCTTCTTCTTTAAAGGTGTTACTCAAAATGGATTTCCCTAGCTTTTCACAGTTTTCTAGACTCTGGCCCCAAGTAAGAGTATTTTTCCATCTCTTTTCTCTGGGGCCAGTCCCCATGTGTGTGGACACATTCGGGGGTAACTTCAGGGCTTCGGGGTCCCTCTCTATCCCAGGGCCTCACCACTTGCTTCCTGAGGTTTAAAAGTCCTTCTTGGCGGGGACTTCCCTGTGGGTCCAGTGGTTAAGACTCCACACTTCCACTGCGGGGAGCACGGATTCAATCTCTGGTCAGGGAACTAAGATCCCGCATGCTGTGTGGTGAGGTCAGGAATAAACAAACACATCCTTATTGTTTATAAAGAAAGTCCTTCTTGGTGGAGCACTGCCTCTCAGGCTTCAGAGATGACTTAAAAAGGGACTCCACCTGGCCGAGGGATGAATTATCTATGGAGTGCCTACTGTATGTCTGGCAGTATAATTTTCACATGAAATAAAAATGGGGGGAGGGTTTATTCAGAATGTATTAAGGATTTCAAAATATGAACAGCAGAATATTAAACCAAGTGCAGGGCCCCCTGAGCACAAGGCCAACATGGCTGCGTGCAAGCTGGCTCTGCTCAAGTGTTTCAGGAGCCGGGCACACAAGATGACAACGTAAACAAACACTCCTACCTTGTGGAGTTACATTCCAGCAAGAAGAGGGAGACGATACATAAAAAGATAGCAAAACGAAACTAGTAAGTTTCCCCTAAACAAAAACCTATAGAATGGTAGAAGATCATCTGTGCTATGGGGGACATAGATCAGGAAAGTGGGGTAGGGGGAAGTCAGGGATCAGGGAAGGGGGTTATTTTCTGTTTTGATTAGGATGATCAGGAAAGACCTCACCAAGAAGGGGGATTTGTGTAAGGAGACAGGGGATGCTCCAAGCAGATACATAGGGGAAAGACTTCCAGGCAAACAGAGACTCTGATTGGGGGAGCAAGCTCCCTGTGGCAAAGGAAGAGCATATGGTGGGAGGGGAGTGAGCGGGGCAGAGCAGCTGCAGGTGACATCAGAGAGAAGACTCAAGGATTCCATCTGAGGCCGTGGCCATTATCCACGTGGCAGATGCAGGTAGCTTGAAGCAGGGAGGGATGGGGAGATTGTGAGAAGCGATCAGGCTGAGGATGCCTTTGGAGAGTAGAGCCCGAAAGGAGAAGCATCAGAAGGGAACAAAGTTTGGGGGGCATTTGAGGAGCTCAGTCTTGAACAAGCTTTGTCTGAGATGCCCCTTTGCTGTTGCAACAGAGGCACTCAGGGGGCAGCTGGAGATATGAATTTTGGAGTCAGGGGGTGGGGTCCAAGCGGGAGATGCCCATGTGGGCATCATCAGAGGTGACATAGGACACAAGGGGAAGGACCCTCTGAGAACTTGGGCCCACCTGGAGATGAGACACACACAGACACTTCTAGCAGAACTGGGTGTTGGTGTGACGAGGGAAAAGAGACAAACACAGGAAAAGGATTGTTCAAAGTCAAGTGTCAGAAGGTAGGGAGTGGCCAGGTCCAAGCCTGGAGGAATGAGGATGAGGAAACAAGACAGACTGGCCGGAACCGGAAATGCTGAGCCCGAGAGGCCGAGCAGAGAGGGCACCCGGCGGCTCCCTGATCACTCAGGAGCCACCTCTCAACCAGCAGCAGGTCTGGTCCATGACAGCTCTGAAATGCCTGCCAGGTTGACCCCATCCTTTCCTTCTTTGTTACCAGCACCACAGGGAAAAACACAGAACTCACCTCTGCTCTAACTTGCCTCAGATGCTTCCTCTTCTCAAGAGTAGCTGGTCTTAGAGTATAAATCACATCTCACCCATCACCTGTTTATAACCTGCATTTATAAACTTCTCATTGCATTTCAGCTTTAGGCGAGTCCTTTTTTTTTTTTAACCCACAAATGCAATTTTTTTCTGGTTCTAAGCTCAACGTGATAATAATCAGATGTGACATTTTTCTTTCTGTAACATTTTTTATTTTGTATTGGTTTTTTGTTGTCGTTCAGTTGCTAAGTCATGTCCAACTCTTTGTGACCCCATGGACTTCAGCACACCAGGCTTCCCTATCCTACACTCTCTCCCTGAGTTTGCTCAAACTCATGGCCATTGAGTCGGTGATGCCATCCAACCATCTCATCCTCTGTTACTCCCTTCCCCTCCTGCCCTCAATCTTTCCTAGCATCAGGGTCTTTTCCAGTGAGTTGGCTCTTTGCATCAGGTGGCCAAAGTATTGAAGCTTCAGCTTCAGTATCAGTCCTTCCAATGGATATTCAGAGTTGATTTCCTTGAGGATTGACTGGTTTGATCTCTTTGCTGTCCAAGGGACTTTCAAGAGTCTTCTCCAACACCAGAGTTCAAAAGCATCAATTCTTTGATGCTCAACCTTCTTGATGGTCCATTTCTCACATTCATACGTGACTGCTGGGAAAAACCATAGCTTTGACTATATCGACCTTTGTCAGCAAAGTGATGTCTCTGCTTTTTAACACACTGTCTAGGTTTGCCATAGCTTTTCTTCAAAGGAGCAAGCGTCTTTTAATTTCATGGCTGCAGTCACCATCTGCAGTGATTTTGGAGCCCAAGAAAAGAAAGTCGGTCACTGTTTCCATTGTTTCCCCATCTATGTGCCATGGAGTGATGGGACTGGATGCCATGCTCTTCTTTTTTTGAATGGTGAGTTTTAAGCCAACTTTTTCACTCTTCTCTTTCACCTTCATCAAGAGGCTGTTTAGCTCCTCTTCACTTTCTGCCACTAGGGTGGTATCATCTGCATATCTGAGGTTATTGATATTTCTCCTGGCAATCTTGATTCCAGCTTGAGCTTCATCCAGCCAGGCATTTCTCATGATGTACTCTGCATATAAGTTAAATAAAGAGGTTTAAATAAGCAGTTTAATATATTATGTAAATAATATATTATTTAATGTAATAATATATTAAATAGCTTAAATATAAGTTAAATATACAGCCTTGACATACTCCTTTCCCAATTTGGAACCAGTCTGTCATTCCATGTCCAGTTCTAACTGTTGCTTCTTGACCCGCTTCTATACAGGCTTCTTAGGAGGCAGGTCAGGTGGTCTGGTATTCCCATCTCTTGAAGAATTTTCCACAGTTTGTTGTGATCCACACAGTTAAAGGCTTTAGCATAGTCAATAAAGCAGAAGTAGGTGTTTTTCTGGAATTCTCTTGCTTTTTCTATGATTCAATGGATGTTGGCAATTTGATCTCTGCCTTTTCTAAATCCAGTTTGAATATCTGGAAGTTCTCAGTTCACATACTGTTGAAGTCTAGCTTGAAGGATTTTGAGCATTATTTTGCTAGCATGCAAAATAAGTGCAACTGTATGGTAGATTGAACCTTCTTTGGCATTGCCTTTCTTTGGGACTGGGATGAAAACTGACCTTTTCCGGCCCTGTGGCCATTGCTGAGTTTTACAAAGTTGAAGGTATAATGAATGCAGCACTTTAACAGCATCATCTTTTAGGATTTGAAATAACTCAGCTGGAATTCCATCACCTCCACTAGCTTTGTTAGTAGTAATGCTTCCTCAGGCCCATTTGACTTCATACTCTAGGATGTCTGGCTCAATGCGAGTGATCACACCATTGTTAAGACCTTTTTTGTACAGTTCTTCTATGTATTCTTGCCACCTCTTCTCGATCTCTTCTGCTCCTGTTAGGTCCATATCATTTCTGTCCTTTATTGAGCCCATCTTTGCATGAAATGTTCCCCTGGTATCTCCAGTTTTCTTGAAGAGATCTCTAGTGTTTCCCATTCTATTGTTTTCCTCTATTTCTTTGCATTGTTCACTTAAGAAGGCTTTCTTATCTCTCCTTGCTATTCTCTGGAACTCTGAATTCAGATGGATATCTCTTTCCTTTTCTCCTTTGCCTTTAGCTTCTCTTCTCAGTTATTTGTAAGGCCTCTTCAGACAATCATTTTGTTTTTTTGCATTTCTTTTTCTTGGGTATGGTTCTGATTACCGTCTCCTGTACAGTGTCATGAACCTCCATTCATAGCTCTTTAGGCACTCTGTCTATCAGATCTAATCCTTTGAATCTATTTGCACTTCCACTGTATAATCATAAGGGATTTGATCTAGGTCACATCTGAATGGTCTAGTGTTTCCCCCTAGTTTTTTCAATATAAGTCTGAATTTGACAATAAGGAGTTCATGATCTGAGCCACAGTCAGCTCCTGGTCTTGTTTTTTGCTGACTATTATAGAGCTTTTAGATCTTCGGCTGCAAAGAATATAATCAATCTGATTTCAGTGTTGGCCATCTGGTGATGTCCGTGTGTAGAGTCTTCTCTTGTTGTTGGAAGAGGGTGTTTGCTATGACCAGTGCGTTCTCTTGGCAAAACCCTGTTAGCCTTTGCCTTTACTTCATTTTATACTCTAAAGCCAAACTTCCCTGTTACTCCAGGTTTCTCTTAAGCCTGGCTCATTGGCCAGACAGGAGAACATTCTTCACGCCTGGGATTCACGTCCTGGGGAGGTCCAGGCTTCTTCATATGACAGCTTCAGTGCTGACACACAGGTTTGGAATCAATCCCTCATGACAATCAGCTGCTTTAACCAAAGAAGCTGAGAATCAGCAAACATTTAAGCTGAAAGCCATCTCTAAGATCAACCACTCAGATGAGGAAGAGAAACGGGGACTTCTGATGGAGGGATGGCAGTGCCCGTGTCAGGACCACAACAGGGTCCACCTGCGGCTGGGGCTGGGTCAGCCTCTGCCATAAGGACCGCTGGGCCGGGAGGCTACAGGCCCAATGCACAGGTGGCAACAAAGTGCATGGGATCCAGCCCTTCACACTGACAGCAGGGACTTGGGCATAAGACTCCAACCTCTAGGAGCCTAATGGCTGCAACTGCAAATGCTCATTGCAAGAGAAGGAAAACTTTTTCAGAAAAACAATCACAGCTTGATGTTCTGACTCCACCTTGATCCAGAACACAGCAGGAGGGAGTACTGAAAGATTTAATGTTTTGATTTCAGGGGATGGTGGATTTAGATGAGATCAATTTTTTTTCTTCTATTTTTGTTCCCCAACAACCTCCTGAATAAGTTGCTTCAACAAACTGTATCTCACATATACTGTATGTGTGTTTATTCAACAAATATTTATTGTGTTCCTACCATTCAGTCATTCCACAAACGTTTATTAGAGTCTTAGTCCATCCTAAAGGAAATCAGTCCTGAATATTTATTGGAAGGACTGATGCTGAAGCCGAAACTCCAATACTCTGGCCACCTGATGCGAAAAACTGGCTCATTGAAAAAGACCCTGACGCTGGGAAAGATTGAAGGCAGGAGGAGAAGGGGACAACAGAGGATGAGATGGCTGGATGGTATCACCAACGCGATGGACAGGAGTTTGAGTAAACTCCGGGAGTTGGTGATGGACAGGGAGGCCTGGTGTGCTGCAGTCCATAGGGTCGCAAAGAGTTGAACACGACTGAGCGACTGGACTGAACTGAACACTGAGTGAGGTGGTGTGCCAGTGATGGGTGAAGTGGGCGTGATTGGCGTTTTCCCCAGGCTCACCATCTGTGTCGCAGGTACTGGAGAGGGCTTGCCCTCTGTCTTAGCTCTCTCCTCTCACTCCCTCTACTCTCTTGCCTCCCTCCCTCCTTCTGTCCTTCCCTTCCTCCCTGTCACCCTTCCCAAACCCCATCACCCTGGGGATATGATGCTATACCATGAATAGGAATGGATGGTGTTTCTTCCACTTTTACCTGCTCTTGCAGAATCTCCAACCTCTCTGCAAAGCCCACCTCCAGTAGTTTATTGATATACCACAGGAAGTATGACTTTTAGAAATTCTTCCCTAGCAGAATTTAACTCCTGTCTTGAGCCCCCATGATTCTATGTCATCTTAGGTTTCCAGGTTTTCCCTAGGGTTATATATGTCCCAAGGGGCTTTGACGGGCCAAGGTATGTCCGGGGGTCCCTCCAGTCCTTGCTGAATGTCCGTGGAGCTGTCCATGGTCACTGGTCCACACAGGTTGCCAAGGATCCCTCCCCTGCCGGAAGCTCTGTGTGGTCCATAAGCTCTGCGTTTCCCATCCACACTTGGCTGCACAGTAACCTGCCCCTGCTTCTCCCTTACGGTGGGGCCAGGGCCCCTTCACCTGGCAGCCTTTCTCTCTTTGGGGTCTAGGCCCTGCTCGCTGGGTGGAACCTGAGCAAAGAGGCACAGGACTCCCCTGCTATCAGATCCACAGGGAGGTCAGTCCAGCACTTGCCCTGGGGTGGGGATAGAGGGTCCTTCTCATTGGGACCCACCAGCCCTTGAGGCCCATTGCTTCCCAGTGGTCCTCCCTCTCCTCTCACTCCAGGGGAACTTCACTTAAGCTGGAACATGTGTTCTCTGGGCACTCTGCAACCTGTCACCTAACAGTGATCTTGATTCTTTCCATGTCCCTTGTGTGAGTTGCTTAGTTGTATCCAACTCTTTACAACCCCATGGACTACAGCCCACCAGGCTCCTGCCCATGGAATTCTCCAGGCAAGAATACTGGAGTGGGTAGCCATTCCCTTCTCCAGGGGATCTTTCTGACCCAGGGACTGAACCCAGGTCTCCTGCATTGCAGGCAGACTCTTTACCATCTGAGCCACCAGGGAAGCCCTTGGAAACTTAAAAACTAGAAGACAGTCTATTATCACATCCCTTTGCTGAGGCAATGGGCATCAGATGGCGCGACTGCTCCCCATAAAAGTTTTAGGAAAGAAGAGGGGGTCACGGGTATAAGGAAACTGTGGCTAAGGCCAATTAAATATCAATAACATTATCTTCCTGGTGATACATATATGCTGCTGCTAAGTCACTTCAGTCATGTCCGACTCTGTGCGACCCCACAGACGGCAGCCCAACAGGCTCCCCCGTCCCCGGGATTCTCCAGGCAAGAACGCTGGAGTGGGCAGCCATTTCCTTCTCCAATGCATGAAAGTGAAAAGTGAAAGGGAAGTTGCTCAGTCCTGTCCGACCCTCAGCGACCCCATGGACTGCAGCCTTCCAGGCTCCTCCATCCATGGGATTCTCCAGGCAAGAGTACTGGAGTGGGGTGCCATTGCCTTCTCCATATGTGGACAATACAAAATTCTATAAGTTTATAATTAGGTGATTAGATCATTTATAGATGATATCTGTTCATGGATGATGGATGATTTTTATTTTCTTTCTAAAAATTATGTGTATTTTAAATTTGTACACATTTTTGTTAGATGAATTTTCTCCATACCCTAGCTTTAAATACCATCTATAATGTGCTAATAATTCCAAGGTTTATATCTGTAGCCTAAACCCCTCCTCTGGGCTCCAATCGCAAAAGTGATGTCTTCCACTTGGAGGTCTCACAGGTGTTATCAATGTAAAAGTCTAAAATGGAAAATTTGAACCTGCTTTCTCCTGACTCTTGTCCCAAAATTTTATAAAGTGTACTTTTCTATGTCTTTCTCGTCTCAGTCAAAGGCACCCCCTAGTCTCTTAAGTTTTTTGAGTGATCCTTGGTCCCCACCCCAGGTCTCCTGTCCCTCCAAAACACGTTTCATATTTCACCTGCGTGGCCACCACTCCACTCCAAGCCAGTGTCATCTCCAACTTACGTGCTTGTGTGTGTGCTCAGTCGCTTCAGTCGTGTCCAACTCTTTGTGACCCCATGGACTGTGGCCAGCCAGGCCCCTCTGTCCATGGGATTCTCTAGGCAAGAACACTGGAGGGGGCTGCCGTGCCCTCCTCCAGGGGATCCTCCTGACCCAGGGATCGAACTGGCATCTCCTGCATCACAGGCAGATTCTTTACCACGGAGCCAGTGGGGAAGTCCCCTCCAACTTACATGACCATACAGATTTTTCCTCTTATGCTGGGTATAGTTTTTTTCACTGATTACTGGAGAGACTGGGTGATCATTAACCAAGCCTGAATAAACAGACCCTTGAAGTTTCTCACACTGGGGCACACTGAAGAGTGTCATGAGAGAATCAGTGTTGTTGCAAACCAGCACCTACCATGGCAAATGCCTTTGTGACTTTCCATTTCTGGCTCATGTTAGAACACCCATTTTACTTTCTCTGAATCTTGCTGGACATGACATGCCTCTTCTGATCAAGTCGCCAGGTGGGTCCTGCTGGCTCAGCTTCAGCTGAGGATGGCTGCTGGCCTGATCTTTGAGGTCTGTCCAAGGCTCCTTGGGGCTTCCCTGGTGGCTCATCGAAAAAGAATCCACCTGCAATGCAGGAGATGCGGGAGATGCGGGTTCGACCTGAGTCAGGAAGATGCCCTGGAGGAGGGCATGGTAACCCACTCCAGTGTTCTTGCTAGGAAAATCACATGGACAGAGGAGCCTGGCAGACTACAGTGTTGCAAAGAGTTGAACACGAATGAAGCAACTAAACACATGCATACATGCACAAAAGGCTCCTCGAAGTCAATGACTAGAACCCAAGCTTAGGTTTTGCAAGTACACTTCTGATTTGATGACAGTCCAGCCACTTTTTTCACATGAAAGTATTCATCATTCTTTCATTCTCATTCTTTCTTACACTTTAAACCTTCCACGTGGAGTTATTTTCCTTTTCCTTTCAGATGGTGGTCTGCCGGTGGTGAATGCTTTTTTGCATTTTTTTCTTATCCCCAAATGTCTGAATTTCACTTTAATTCTTGAGGGATATTTTCCATGGGTAGAGGATTTAGCGTTTTTCTCTTGGTAAATCAAAGACATCGTTGCACAGTGTTCTAGCTTTCATTGTGTTTTAAGGAGTCAGTTGAATGTTTATCCTGATGGCTCAGATGGTAAAGAATCTGCCTGCAATGCAGGAGACTCAGGTTCAATCCCTGGACTGGGGAGATGCCCTGGAGAAGGGAATGGCTACCCACTCCAGTATTCTTGCCTGGAGAATCCCATGGACAGAGGAGGCTGGTAGGCTAACAGTCCGTGGGTCATAAAGAGTGGGGTCAAGACTAAGCAATGAACACTTTCACACTTGCTTCTTTTAATGGTTTTTCTCTTCCTTAGATTAGTGGAGGGGAATACATTTAATTGCTTGCAGTGGTTGTGTTATAGTAGTGCAATTATGGAATTATAGATGACTTATTTAAAGGCAAGCTCCTTTTTTCTCAGGCTGCTTTAAGATTTTCTTTTCCCCTCTCTTTTTCTCTTTTCCGAATATATGGGTATCTTTTTTATTGTCTTGCTGGGAGTTCGTTGGTCTTGATTCTGTGAGTGAGTGTCATCAGTTTGGGATAATCATCTATCAGCCTATATTTAAATATTTCTTTCTATGCCTTTCTCTCTTTTTACTCCAACTGATACTTACATTAAATGTTTATTAAATCTACTCACAGTGAAAGACTAGAGATCTCTTCAAGAAAATGAGATTTACCAAGGGAACATTTCATGCAAAGATGGGCACAATAAAACATAAATGATATGGACCTAACAGAAGCAGAAGATATTAAGAAGAGGTGGCAAGAATACACAGAGTTCAGTTCAGTTCAGTTGCTCAGTCATGTCTGACACTGCAACCCCATGGACTGCAGCACACCAGGCCTCCTTGTCTACCACCAACTCCTGAAGCTTACTCAAAATCATGTCCAGTGAGTTGGTGATGCCATCCAACCATCTCATCCTCTGTTGTCCCCTTCTCCTCCTGTCTTCAATCTTTCCCAGCATCAGGGTCTTGTCTAGTGAGTCAGTTCTTCGCATTAGGTGGTCAAAGTATTGGAGTTTCAGCTTCAGCATCAGTCCTTCCAATGAATATTCAGGACTGATCTCCTTTAGGATGGACTGGTTGGATCTCCTTGCAGTTCAAGGGACTCTTAAGAGTCTTCTCCAACACCACAGTTCAGAAGCATCAATTCTTTGGCGCTCAGCTTTCTTTATAGTCCAACTCTCACATCCATACATGACTACTGGAAAAACCATAGCTTTGACTAGATGGACCTTTGTTGGCAAAGTAATGTCTCTGCTTTTTAATATGCTGTCTAGGTTGGTCAGAACTTTTCTTCCAAGGAGTAAGCATCTTTTAATTTCATGGCTGCAGTCACCATCTGCAGTGATTTTGGAGCCCAAAAGAATGAAGTCTGGCGCTGTTTCCACTATTTCCCCATCTATTTGCCATGAAGTGATGGGACCAGATGCCATGATCTTCGTTTTCTGAATGTTGAGATTTAAGCCAACTTTTAACTCTCCTTTCACTTTCATCAAAAGGCTCTTTAGTTCTTCTTCACTTTCTGCCATAAAGGTGGTGTCATCTGCAAATCTGAGGTTATTGATATTTCTCCCAGTTAGCCTTGTCTAACTTAATGAAATGGTGAGCCATGCTGTGTAGGGCCATCCAAGACAGACGGGTCATGGTGGAGAGTTCTGGCAAAACATGGTCCACTTGAGGAAGGAATGGCAAATCACTTCAGTATTCTTGCCTTGAGACAATATGGCAGGACATTTGGAAAACTCAGCAGTAACCTCAGAATACACAGAAGAACTATATAAAAAAGATCTTCATGACCCAAATAATCACAATGGTATGATCACTCACCTAGAGCCAGATATCCTGGAATGCAAAGTCAAGTGGGCCTTAGGAAGTATCACTAAGAACAAAGCTAGTGGATGTGATGGAATTCCATTTGAGGTATTTCAAATCCTCAAAGATGATGTTGTGAAAGTGTTGCACTCAATATGCCAACAAATTTGGAAAACTCAGCAGTGGCCACAGGACTGGAAAAGATCAGTTTTCATTCCAATCCCAAAGAAAGGCAATGCCAAAGAATGCTCAAACTACTGCACAATTGCACTCATCTCACACGCTAGTAAAGAAATGCTCAAAATTCTCCAAGTCAGGCTTCAACATGTATGTGAACTGTGAACTTCCAGATGTTCAAGCTGGTTTTAGAAAAGGCAGAGGAACCAGAGATCAAATTGCCAACATCCATTGGATCATCAAAAAAGCAAGAGAGTTCCAGAGAAACATCTATTTTGCTTTATTGACTATGCCAAAGCCCTTGTCTATGTGGATCACAACAAACTGTGGAAAATTCTTCAAGAGATGGGAATACCTGACAGTGGAAACAGTGACTGACTTTATTTTTTTTTTTTTTTGGCTCTAAAATCACTGCAGATGGTGATTGCAGCCATGAAATTAAAGGATGCTTACTCCTTGGAAGAAAGGTTATGACCAACCTAGACAGCATATTAAAAAGCAGAGACATTACTTTGTCAACAAAGGTCCATCTAGTCAAGGCTATGGTTTTACCACTAGTCATGTATGGATGTGAGAGTTGGACTGTGAAGAAAGCTGAGCAGCAAAGAATTGATGCTTTTGAACTGTGGTGTTGGAGACGACTCTTGAGAGTCCCTTGGACTGCAAGGAGATCCAACCAGTCCATCCTAAAGGAGATCAGTCCTGAATATTCATTGGAAGGAATGATGCTGAGGTTGAAACTCCAATACTTTGGGCACCTGAGATGAAGAACTGACTCATTGGAAAAGACCCTGATGCTGGAAAAGATTGAAGGCTGGATAAGAAGGGGACGACAGAGGATGAGATGGTTGGATGGCATCACTGACTCAATGGGCGTGAGCTTGAGTTAGCTCCAGGAGTTGGTGATAGATAGGGAGGCCTGGCGTGCTGCAGTCCATGGGGTTGCAAAGAGTTGGACACGACACAGCAATTGAACTGACCTGAACTTTTTAATCATTTTGTCTTTCCAGAATATAATTTTGATAGCTTTTTCTGCTTTAGTCTTGGGAAACAAATTCTCTCTGCAGTTGTGTCTAAAAGTGTCATTAAAATCATCTACTAGGGGACTTCCCTGGTGGCCCAGGGGTTAAGATTCTCTGGCCCTCTGCAAGGGACTTGGGTTCAATCTCTGGTCAGGGAACTAAGATTCTGCATGCTGCTTGGTATCGCCAAAAATAAAAGTTAAAAAAATTTGCCCATTAACATCCTCAGGTGAGTAATCATTACAAAAATCATTAAAAAAAATCATCCTCTAATCTTTAATTCTAATTAATGTATGTTTCACAAATAGAAATTCTTTTTAATATCAATTGTGATACTTTTTGGGGGTTCCCTGGTGGCTTAGGTGGCAAAGAATCTCCCCGGTATGCAGAAGGCCTGGGTTTGATCCCTGGGTTAGGAAGATCCCCTGGAGAAGGATCTTTTTTTATCATTTTCAGTTTTTTGCTAAAATTGTCAATCTTGTTGATTATTTCTTAGACAGAATTGACTGAGTCTGTGTCTAGTAATTGAAGGATCTGAAATCTTTGTGTTTCTTTTGTCTGTTGGCTTTCACCCACGGTGCCACCTTTTCTTGTTGCCTGGTTGCCTTTGAATATAACCAGTTGCAGTTTTCTCCTGAGTGTGCCCAGAAGGCCCACAGCAAGCGTTCATGAAAGTAACCTGTCCACCTTTCAGCAGTGTTCCACGTGGTCCTCCTCTCCTGCTCAGTTACATTCAAGGATCTGCAGAGCTGGGTGAAATCACCTCATTTTTGCCTTCAGTGGAAGTTGCCTCCCACAGGTCATTGCCACTTCCCCACACAACCAATGCCTCTCTCGCTTATTTTGCTCGGAGGGCCAGAGCGACTCTGCATCCGCTGCGGTTCTCAGGAAACTGCGGGGCTGGGCTCTCTGTGCAACAGCGCTGGGGGCTGGGGAGCCAGTGATGGGCCCCTCAGTTGCTTGGGTTGGCTTTTTAATATTTGGGGTAAAACAACTCCTGCGATGTTCACTTGTCTTCCTCTGGCTACCTCCCACGGGGATACATTCCGGCGGCAGGGATCAGAGTAGACTGTAAATACAACAGCCCCTCCCGCCCGCTGATGATGGTTGTTGTTTTCAGCCTTCAGCCCAGCTTGTCAGCCTAACTTTCCGTTCCTTTCAGCTTGACACTTCGACAGCTTGGTACACGCAGATTAGCGTCTGGGAGGGGGTGCGGCAGGTGGGGGTGTGGAATGTTACCTCACACGCTGCCAGGCATGCTCAGACACGTGGAACACCCAAGAGGCGGAGGTTGGGGGCCGGGGGTAGCGCTAGGGGTGGGAGGATTAAGGAGGCGAGAGCCGCAGAGCCTGCTTCGTAAATGACCAGAACTTGACACACACGCGCGGGCCCCCCCACACTCACACACACACACGCACACGCACACACTCACACATGTGTACACACTCACATGCGCACACACATGCGTGCACGCACACACACTTTCACACACTCACACATGCGCACACACTCTCACACATGCATATACACACACCCTCTCACACGCACACACTCTCACACATGCACACACTCTCACACATGCACATACACTCACACGCACATACACACTCACACTCACACACATATACTCTCACACATGCACACCACACACACTCTCTCTCACACATGCACACACACATGCACATACACGCACACACACACACTCTCACACATGCGCGCGCACACACACACACACACACACACACATGCTCACCTATTTTTGGCCTAAGTGCCTCAGGGCTTTTCTTGGGGAAAGCACATGCACTCTTTCCCTCCCCAGGTTCCACCTGGTAAATTTCCTACAGCCCCGCTGTGGAAGTCTCCGCTGCCCTCCTCCCAGCCCGAGCCCAGTGCCCAGAGCGGAGCGCCTGGCCTGCCCGCCCACTTCCTGTTTCACTGTTTCACCTCAATGGACGGAGTCTGCTGGGAGCCCGTGGGGAGGGCTCGAGCCCCAGGAGTACCCCACCCTCCTAGGCGGGGGCACTCTATGTCCCGTCCCAGGCACTGCTCCCAGAACAGCGTCACCCTCTGTATCCCTCCCTTGAGACCCACTCCTGGCCGCCCTGAAAATAGAGTTTATTCCATTTTCATTGAGGAGAGGGGACTCCACCATCCTCAAACCATCTGATTCGCCTGAAGAGTCACATCTTCCACCCTCATGAAAAACACAGCAGCTTGTCACAATGAGTGATGTTACCGTGAATAATGCAGTTTTGAGTTGAAGCTTCTTCTTTTCCAAGAATCAGTAAATTTCCCTTTTCCTCTGCATTTCCTCCTCTCCCCCATGACATCTAGGTTTAACAAGTCATGAGTCATTGTGGTTTTACTCTTGGGGAGAATTGTTGTTTTTTTTTTCCTACTGTTAACTGCATTGCCAACTGATGAAAACATTTAAAAGGAGCATTGAGTAAGGTTCCCTGAGCTATACAAGTAGGTTCTCATTACTTATCTATTTTACGCATGGTGTCAATAGAGTATATATGTCAATCCCAGCCTCCCGATTCATCCCACCTCCCCTTTCCCCTTTGGTGTCCATACGTTTGATCTCTATGTCTGTGTCTCTATTTCTGTTTTGCAAACATTTACAGTAGCCAGAGCATGGAAGCAACCTAAATGCCCATCAACGGGGGAACTGATAAAGAAGATGTGGCACATATAGACAATGGAATATTACTCAGCTATAAAAAGGAACAAAATTGAGTCATTTGTAGAGATGTGGATGGACCTAGAGACTGTCACACAGAGTGAAGTAAGTCAGAGAGAGAAAAACAAATATCATATATTAATGCACAGACTTGGAATCTAGAAAAATGGTATAGATGATCTTTCGCTGTCCTAAGTGGTATGAGATGGTATCTCACTGTGGCTTTGATCTTCAGGTGTTGGATTTTATTCTAAGGGTGGCAGGGAGCATTGGGAGGATGAGAAGCAGGATTGAGGGTAGGTGAACAGGATGCTCAAGTTCAAAGGGACCTCACTGGCTGCTGTGTGGCAAACAGATGGTAGGAGACTCCAGCGGTGAATTGGGAGGTGCTGATAGCTTGGATAAGGATGAGAACAGAGGAGGTGGGGAGAAGTTGTCAGATACGGGTATACTGTGAAGGTAGTACAGAGTTGACAGTTTTTGCAGATGGATTGAACACGGAGTTTGAGAAAAAGAAAGGAGTCAAAGATGACTACAGAGTTTTGGCCTGATAGGCAGTGGTAACCCCATTAACTGAGACAGGAGCCAGAGGGATGAGATAAATTTCAAGTGGGGAGGGAAATAAAAAGTTGCATCTAGAATGTTACATTTGGGAAGTCTAATGCATATTACACATCCAAGAGGGCATGGATTGGGGCCTTTAAAGCTCAGAGAGAAGGCTGGGTAAAAGATAGGGATCAGATTTGTGCATTGTTCATTGGAAGCACTGATGTTGAAGCTGAAACTCCAATACTTTGGCCACCTGATGTGAAGAACTGACTCATTTGAAAAGACCCTGATGCTGGGAAAGATTGAAGGCGGGAGGAGAAGGGGATGACAGAGGATGAGATGGTTGGATGGCATTACCAACTCAATGGACATGAGTTTGAGTAAACTCTGGGAGTTAGTGATGGACGAGGAGGCCTGTGGCGTGCTGAGGTCCATGAGGTCACAAAGAGTCGGACATGACTGAGAAACTGAACTGAACTGATACATATTTAGCTTCTCCTTGGCAGTGGCTGCTCTTGCTCGGCTTTAGAGCTTGCCAACTCAGTAGTTGTGGTACACCGGCCTAGTTGCCCTGAGGCATGTGCAGTCTCCCAAACCAGCAAACTACCACCCATGAGCCAAATCCAGCCTGCTGCCTCTTTTTGTACCAAGGGCTAGCTAAGAGCGGTTTTTACATTTTTGAATGTTAGGGGAAAAAAATGTTGAAAAGAATCAACTTTTTGACACATGAAAATTGTATGAAATTCAAATGGCAGTGTTCACCAATAAAGTTTTCTAGGTACCCAGCTGTGCCCATTGGTTGATGTATCATCTGTGGCTACTTTGGTGGCCTAGGGACTGAGTGAGAGAGGGAAGACAGAGAAGAGGCGCGGGGGCTGAGGCCTGGGCAGTGCCTGTCAAGGGTCAGCCACTGCCCCTGCGAGTCCAGGGGACCAGCAAGCCAGGGTTGCTCACCTCCTGCATTCAGGCCTACTTAGCATCTCCTGGATGGCTGAGGTCAGAGCATCCACAAGAAGCACTCAGACGGTAGACTCCGCCTGCCGTGCAGGTGACCCAGGTTCAATCCCTGGGTTGGGAAGAACCCCTGGAGAAGGGCATGGCTACCCACTATAGTATTCTTGCCTGGAGAGTCCCATGGACAGAGGAGCCTGATGGGCTACAGTCCATGGGGTCACCAAGAGCCAGACATGACTGAGCGACTTAACATTTTCACTTCCACGTGAAATGGCTGGCGTCTTGCCTTGTTTTCCTCTGTAGGCTGCTGTAACAAATGACCACAAACAGCATAACTTTAATCTGTTCTCTCACCGTTTCAGAACATGTAAGTCTGAAATGGAGGGATTGGCAGGTCCACAGGAGGATCCAGCTTGCTTCTTTGTGGCTTCTGACACCCCATCTTAAGCATCCTTTGGCTTATAATTGCCTCACTACAGTCTGGTTCTGTTCTCACACACCTTCTCCCCTGTGTCTCGGCATCACCATGTTCTTAGAAGGACATAAGTCACTGGATTAGGCCCCTTCTTATCCAGTGTGACCTCCAACTCGATCACATCTTCAAAGACCTGATTTCCAAACAAGGCCACACTCGCAGGCATTGGGGTGAGAACTTCAGCACACCCTTTGGGACACACTGTTCTATCCATGACACTTGCACACACAAAGATCACGTGGGTTGATCGAAGCGTGCCTGAGTTCTTGAGATGTTTTTTAAAAGGACACAGCCAGGACTTCCCTGGTGGTCCAGCAGTTAAGAATCCACCTGCCAGTACAGGGGACATGGGTTCGATCCCTGGTCCAGGAAGATCGCACATGCTGCGGGGCAGCTAAGACTATGCACCACAGCTCCCGAAGCCGGCAAGCCCTATAGCCCATTCTCCACAATAAGACAAGCCTCTGCAAGGAGAAGCCCACTCCCTGCAACTAGAGAAATTAGAGAAATTTCACGGCAATTAGAGAAAGCCCGTGCACAGCAATGAAGACCCAGTGCAGCCAAAATCAAAAGCGAAAAAAAAAGAAGGACACAGCCAGGAGACTGATCTTGGGGAGGAAAAAAGAAAAAAAAATTCCTTTATTGGTTTTATGATCTTCATGCCTTTGGGTGGAGTGGCTGCCTCCCCATGGGCAGAATTTGGGCAGGAGAAGAACACAAACATCTCTGATGTCTTGGTGAGCTCAGGCAACCCACTGTGGAGTTTCTTGAGTTTCAGGTAGAGGTTCTCTGCCAGGAATTTCAAGTCTCAGGCCTGAGATGCCACAGGAAAAGGCAGCGAGGAGACTGGGGGGGAAGGAGCCCTGGACCCAGAGACTAGGGGCTGTCATCCTGAGGCTGCGTGACCTTCAGCAAGTCACTGTTGCTGCTCCCCTTGGACCTCAGCTCCTTCTGCAGGAAGGAAGTGACCACGGCCCCATCTCTCCTCTCTCGGTGTCACCATGAGGATGAGCGGAAATCTGAGCCCTGGACGCAGCACGCACTTCGCAAAGTGTTGTTTCCAGATGAAGCAAACCTGACATCATAGCATGACTAAAAGCCTGACACTTAGCATCTCATCTGTAGTGGATCAAGTTTCTTTCCAATAAATCAAATTTTGCGAACTCGAAAAATTGCCAGATAACTTGTTTTTCCTCCAGCCTCCCTTTTCCTCTCCAGTTGTAGTAAAATAGACATAACAGAAACTTTACCTTTTTAACCATTTCAAAGTGTACAATGCAGTGGCCTTAAGTACATTCTAGTTCCAGAATATTTCATCATCCCAAACAGAAGCCTTGTTTCTGCCAAGCAGTAACTCACCGTTTCTGCTCAGCCCCACCCCCTGCCCCTGGCAATCACAAATCTGCTTTCTGTATCTATGGATTTACCTATTCTGGACATTTCCTTTACATGGACGCACCCAACATGTGGCCTTTTGTGTCTGGGTTTTTTACGTAGCATAATGGTTCCAAGACTCACTCATGCTGTAGCATGTGTGTTTCATTTTGTATGTCTGAATAATACTCCATTGTGTAAATACGCTGCATTTTGCTTATCTGTTCATTCGCTGATGGACCTTTGGATTGTTCTGCCTTTTGGCTCTTATGAGTACTGCTCCTACAAACATTGCTGTATACATTTTTGCTGGAACACTTGCTTTCAAGTTCTTTTGGGTACATACCTAGGAGCAGAATTGTTGGGTCACCGGGGCTTCTCCTAAGGGCAGAAACAGTGCTGGTAGGCATCCTTCTTTGGGGGCCTCCCAGGTAGCGCTCGTGGTAAAGAACCCGCCTGCCAATGCAGGAGACACAAGAGACACAGGTTCGATCCCTGGGTCGGGAAGATCCCCTGGAAGAGGAAATGGCAACCACTCCAATATTCTTGCCTGGAAAATCCCATGGATAGAGGAGTCTGGCAAGCTACAGTCCTTGGGGCCACGAAGAGTTGGACAGGACTGAGTGGCTGGCATATATATATGTTTGATTTGTGGTGGAACTGCCAGATTGTTCTTCATAGTGGCTGCACCATTTTGCACTTCCATCAGCATGTATAAGGATTTCGGTTTCTCCCAGATAATGTCTGAACACCTGGTTTGTTAAACGCAATAATGCCTCCTGAACAAGCCAGCTGCTTGTTTTTCTCTGTCTTTCCTGCATGATTGGAGGCCCTGGGGGTAGCCAGTGGTACCCCCACTCTGGTCCCCTCGGGGACCTCTCCTGGTAGGTCACTCATGGCCATCATTCATGCAGATCTTCCAGAACCAGAGAGCTGACCCTAGAGTGAGGATATGGGTCAGCTGACTAGAACCTCTGCAGTACTCATGGGGGCAGAGGACAGGCCTGTCAGCATGGGATGGTCCCCTGGTCTTGGACTTGATCTTAATCAAGTCCCTCTTCCTGGCTGCCTGGCCCTGCTGGCTGAAGAGTCAAGCTTAGGGGACCTGTTCACTCCCAGTTCAAATCTCCTGACAACTCCTTACTCTGCTGTAATGGGTCTGCTGGCCCCTTCAGGCTACTTCTTGTCCTGAACCCTTTCTTCTCCTGCCCTTATTCTCCAGCCCCTTATTCTTCCAGTGCGCCATGGGCTGGCTCTTACAGCTCTTTGATCCTCAGAGAACATTCTACTGTCTCTTAGGGGAGCAGAAAAGGCATTTCAGTTTATTTATTTACTTTTTACTTTATTAAATTTTTTAAAAATTTTATTTAAATTTATTTATTTATTTTAATTGGAGGCTAATTACAATATTGTAGTGGTTTTTGCCATACATTGACATGAATCAGCCATGGGTGTACATGTGTTTCCCATCCTGAACCCCACTCCCACCTCCCTCCCAAGGCATCTCAGTTTAGATCCAGACACACACCATGAACTCATAATAACTCACATGGAACTCACAATAACATTGATATACAACCAAATGGGTTGAGTTACGTAGGTAAATGTATTATTTATGCTCAGTGTTCTAGAGGGATGCGAAGAATGTGGGGTCAAAGGATCCCTTGGTCTGACAGTGTGAACCTGTCACCTCTCCACTTCTCTTATTTTTGGGGTAAAACCCCCATGGAACTATGCCCCCAGGGCATCATGAGGGAGTCGATGAGAAGAATCCTTTCACACGGCAGACTTTTAATTTCCTGGATGGATTGGAGCCATGTCTTTTTCTCTTTTTGGCTGCACCAAATGGCCTTGTAGGATCTTAGTTCCCGGACCAGGGATCCAACCTGTGCCCCCTCCATTGGAAGCGTGGAGTCTGAACCACTGGACCGCCAGTGAAGTCCTTGGAGCCATCTCTGACCAAGGCTTTTTTTTCCTTGGATGACCAAACAGCCTGCTGTATGTTCCTGCTGGGATGTCCTTTGAAGAACATTTTGGAAGTGAAGGGAGGCCTGGCTGGAAGCAGCTGCAGGAGGAAGTTTGAGGAGGCCATATGTCGGAGGAGAGAATGGTCTCAGCCCAGGGAATGCAGCAGGAGAGTGTTTCTGGAGCCTGGATGCATTCCACTTTGGTTTTTAGTTCTAACCAAGCTATTTACGGGAAACGATGTTTGCAAAAAACAAAGTTGCCCCTGGCCCTGCCGCACCCCGGTCACTCCGGCAAGCCATCCCCACCGGCCGGGGAAGGTCCAAGTTATGCAGGCGCATGAGCCGCCCCACTGGGCACATGAGGGCGCATAATTTTCGCGGGCCCCTGCTCCGCGGCTCTGGTGAGAGCCTGGCTGTGTGTTCAGGACTCAGCCTCCAGGCCTGGCTTTTGGCCTTGGCCTCACCTCCCGGGGGGTGGGGGGTGTCTGTGCGGGACTCAGGATTGATTCCACAGGCAGCCGACACGTCGCCAGTGTCACCCACGGCCCCCCGGTGTGTGCGCTTCCTGTCCCCGTGAGTCTGTTTCTGTCTCCCACGCTGTGCCGGAGCCCTGGCGCGCACAGTACTTTATATTTGGAGATAACGCATCTGGGGAAGCGAGGGACATCAACAGTGGAAGGGTCAGTGGCATCTTTGCTTTTACTGTGTGTGTGTGTGCTTTTGTCTTGCCAACGTTTTTTTCCAGCCAAAGAAGACAGAGGTCTGTTTTGTGCTGCAGGGCCCAGAACTGAACTGCTTACTAAGAAAGTGTCCACTCACCTCTGTTCTCCAGGCTGAGGCTGGGCACAGGGTCTCAGGGGCAGGAGGAGAGGAGGAAGAAATGGAGGGGCACCTTGTTGGAAGGACTGGTGTGTCTTCCTGCTCCCTCTTCCCTTCCCTGCGCTGGGCTGATGGGAAGAGGAAGAGAAGGAGCCTGTGGCCCTGGGGGAAGGGGTGCACAGGAGGAGGGGCTGGAGGGGAGCCTGTGGTTCCTCCCAGCTCGACCTGCTACCAGGGCGCCTCCCTGCTGCTGCTCCCCTAGAACACACCCTACACACACATCACACCACACACACACATCACACCACACACATCACACCACACACACACACCCTACACACACATCACACCACACACACACCCCTTACACACACCCTCTACACACACATCACACCACACACACACCCCTACACACACATCACACCACACACACACCCCTTACACACACATCATACCACACACACACCCCTACACACATACATCACACCTCACATACCTAATATCCTCTACACACACATCACATCATGCCACAAACATACCAACTCCCCACACCACACCACTCATATACCAACACCAGACACACATATGCACACACCACACGTACATCGCACCACACACCCAATACCACCCCCACACCAAACACACACCTCACACACACATACATCACGTACCAGCACCCCCTCCAATACACACACCCAATACACCCCTCATACACATCCCCATACTACAGACACACACCTCACTTCACACCACATCTAACTCTCTTACTTTTCCTTAATCTTTGTTTGTTAATGTTCAGTCGCTAAATCATTTCCAACTCTTTGTGACCTCACGGACTGCAACATGCCAGGCTCCTTTGTCCTTCACTATCTCCCAGATTTTGCTCAAATCAGTGATGCTATCTAACCATCTCATCCTCTGTGCCCCTTCCTCCTCCTGCCTTCAATCTTTCCCAGCATTAGGGTCTTTTCAAATGAGTCAGTTCTTCGCATCAGGTGGCCAAATGATTGGAGCTTCAGCTTCATCATCAGTCCTTCCAATGCATATTCAGAGTTGATTTTCTTGAGGATTGACTGGTTTGACCCCCTTGTAGTCCAAGGGACTCTCAAGAGTCTTCTCCAACACCACAGTTCAAAAGCATCAATTCTTTGGTGCTCAGCCTTTTTTGTGGTCCAGCTCGCACATCTATACATGACTACTGGAAAAAACACAGCTTTGACTATATGGACCTTTGTTGGCAAAGTGCTGTCTCTGCTTCTAGTTGTCTAGATTTGTCATAACTTTCCTTCCAAGGAGAGAGTGTCTTTAATTTCATATCTGCAGTCACCATCTGCAGTGATTTTGGAGCCCAAGAAAATAAAAATTTTTACTGCTTTCACTTTTCCCCCTTGTATTTGTCATAAAGTGATGGGACCAGATGCCATGATCTTAGTTTCTTTACTGTTGAGTTCCAAGCCAGCTTTTTCACTCTCCTTTTTCACCCTCATCAAGAGGCTCTTTAGTTCCTCTTCACTTTCTGCCATTAGAGTTGTATCATCTGCATATCTGAAGTTGTTGATATTTCTCCTGGAAATCTTGATTCCAGTTTGTGATTCATCCAGCCTGGCATTTTGCATGATGTACTCTGCATTTAAGTTAACTAAGCAAGGTGGCAATGTACAGCCTTGCCATACTCCTTTTCCAGTTTTGAACCACTTAATTGTTCCACGTCCAGTTCTAACTGTTGCTTCTTGTCCTACATACAGTTTTCTCAGGAGACAGGTAAGATGGTTTGGTATTCTCATCTCTTCAAGAATTTCTCACAGCTTGTTGTGATCCATACAGTCAAAGGCTTTAGTGTAGTCAATGAAGCAGAAGTGGATGTTTTTCTGGAATTCCCTTGCTTTCTCTATAATCCAAGGGAGTTGATCTCTGGTTCCTCTGCTTTTTCTAAACCTAGCTTGCACATCTAAAAGTTCTTGGTCCATGTACTGCTGAAGCCAGCTTTAAGGATTTCCTTACTGGCATGTGAAATGAGTGCAAATGTACAGTAGTTTGAACATTCTTTGGCTTTGTCCTTGTTTGGGATTGGGATGAAAACTGACTTTTTCCAGTCCTGTGGTCATTGCTTAGTTTTCCAAATTTGCTGGCATATTAAGTGCATCACTTTAACAGCATCATCTTTTAGGATTTGAAATAGCTCAGCTGGAATTCTATCACCTCCACTAGATTATTAGTAATGCTTCCTAAGGCCCACTTGACTTCATACTCCAGGATGTCTGCTCTAGGTGAGTGACCATACTATCATGGTTATCCAGGTTATTAAGACGTTTTTCTGTATAGTTCTTCTGTGTATTCTTTGTATTCTTGCCACCTCCTCTTGATATCTTATGCTTCTATTAGGTCCTTACTGTTTCTGTCCTTTATCACGCCAATCCTTGCATGAAATGTTCCCTTGACATCTCCAGTTCTCCTGAAGAGATCCCTTGTCCCTTCTACTCTGTTGTTCTCTTAAACCTCTTTAAAATGTTCATGTAAGAGTGGCAGCCAGACACTTTGCAGCAAGAGTATTTGTTCAGTCATGTCCAACTCTTCGTGATCCCATGGACTGTAGCCCACCAGGCTCCTCTGTCCGCGGAATTTTCCAGGCAAGAATACTGGAGTGGGTTGCCATTTCCTAATGCATGGGATCATCCCGACTCAGGGATCGAACCCACGTCTCCTGCATTGGCAGGCAGATACTTTACCATTAAGCTATCAGGGCCTTCTTATCTCTCATTGTTATTCTCTGGAACTCTGCATTCAGTTGGAGAATGAATGTTTGTTCAGTTCAGTTCAGTTCAGTCACTCAGTCGTGTCTCTTTGTGACCCCATGAATTGCAGCACGCCAGGCCTCCCTGTCCATCACCAACTCCCGGAGTTTACTCAGACTCATGTCCATCGAGTCAGTGATGCCATCCAGCCATCTCATCCTCTGTCATTCCCTTTTCCTCCTGCCCCCAATCCCTCCCAGCATCAGAGTCTTTTCCAATGAGTCAACTCTTCACATGAGGTGGCCAAAGTACTGGAGTTTCAGCTTTAGCATCATTCCTTCCAAAGAACACCCAGGGCTGATCTCCTTCAGAATGGACTGGCTGGATCTCCTTACAGTCCAAGAGACTCTCAAGAGTTTTCTCCAACACCACAGTTCAAAAGCATCAATTCTTCAGCGCTCAGCTTTCTTCACAGTCCAACTCTCACATCCATACATGACCACAGGAAAAACCATAGCCTTGACTAGATGGACCTTTGTTGGCAAAGTAATGTCTCTGCTTTTTAATATGCTGTCTAGGTTGGTCAGAATTTTCCTTCCGAGGAGTAAGCGTCTTTTAATTTCATGGCTGCAGTCACCATCTGCAGTGATTTTGGAGCCCCCAAAAATAAAGTCTGACACTGTTTCCACTGTTTCCCCATCTATTTCCCATGAAGTGATGGGACAATATGCCATGATCTTCATTTTCTGAATGTTGAGCTTTAAGCCAACTTTTTCACTCTCCTTTTTCACTTTCATCAAGAGGCTTTTTAGTTCCTCTTCACTTTCTGCTATAAGGGTGGTGTCATCTGCATATCTAAGGTTATTGATATTTCACCCGGCAATCTTGATTCCAACTTGTGCTTCTTCCAGTCCAGCATTTTTCATGATGTACTCTGCATATAAGTTAAATAAGCAGGGTGACAATATACAGCCTTGACGTACTCCTTTTCCTATTTGGAACCAGTCTGTTGTTCCATGTCCAGTTCTAACTGTTCCTTCCTGACCTGCGTATAGATTTCTCAAGAGGCAGGTCAAGTGGTCTGGTATTCCCACCTCTTTCAGAAGTTTCTACAGTTTATTGTGATCCACACAGTCAAAGGCTTTGGCATAGTTAATAAAGCAGAAATAGATGTTTTTCTGGAACTCTTGCTTTTTCAATGATCCAGCAGATGTTGGCAATTTGATCTCTGGTTCCTCTGCCTTTTCTAAAACCAGCTTGAACATCAGGAAGTTCACGGTTCACATATTGCTGAAGCCTGGCTTGGAGAATTTTGAGCATTACTTTGCTAGTATGTGAGATGAGTTCAATTGTGTGGTAGTTTGAGCATTCTTTGGCATTGCTTTTCTTTGGGATTGGAATGAAAACTGACCTTTTCCAGTCCTGTGGCCACTGCTGAGTTTTCCAAATTTGCTGGCATATTCAGTGCAGCACTTTCACAGCATCATCTATCAGGATTTGAAATAGCTCAACTGGAATTCCATCACCTCCACTAGCTTTGTTCATAGTGATGCTTCCTGAGGACCACTTGACTTCACATTCCAGGATGTCTGGCTCTAGGTGAGTGATCATACCATCGTGATTATCTTGGTCATGAAGATCTTTTTTGTACAGTTCTTCTGTGTATTCTTGCCACCTCTTCTTAATATCTTCTGCTTCTGTTAAGGTCCATACCATTTCTGTCCTTTATCGAGCCCATCTTTGCATGAAATGTTCCCTTGGTATATCTGATTTTCTTGAAGAGATCTCTAGTCTTTCCCATTCTGTTGTTTTCCTCTATTTCTTTGCATTGATCATTGAGGAAGGCTTTCTTATCTCTTCTTGCTATTCTTTGGAACTCTGCATTCAGATGCTTATATCTTTCCTTTTCTCCTTTGCTTTTCACTTCTCTTCTTTTCACAGCTATTTGTAAGGCCTCCCCAGACAGCCATTTTGCATTTTTTGCATTTCTTTTCCATGGGGATGGTCTTGATCCCTGTCTCCTGTACAGTGTCACAAACCTCCTTCCATAGTTCATCAGGCACTCTATGTATCAGATCTAGTCCCTTGTATCTTTTTCCAACTTCCACTGTATAATCATAAGGGATTTGATTTAGGTCATACCTGAATGGTCTAGTGTTTTTCCCTACTTTCTTCAATTTGGCAATAAGGAGCTCATGATCTGAGCCACAGTCAGCTCCCGGTCTTGTTTTTGCTGACTGTATAAAGCTTCTCCATCTTTGAGTGCAAAGAGTATAACCAATCTGATTTCGGTGTTGACCATCTGGTGATGTCCATGTGTAGAGTCTTCTCTTGTGTTGTTGGAAGAGGGTGTTTGTTGTGCCACCCTCCAAATTCTTATGTTGAAATCTTAGTGTTCAATGTGATGGTGTCAAGAGGTGATTAGACCATAAGGGTGGAGCCCTCACAAATGGGATTAATGCCCTTACAGCAGAGACCCTGGAGGGCTCGCCGGCCCTTCTACTGCGTGAGCACACAGTGAGAAGTCTGTAACCCAGAAGAGAGCCCTCACCTGACCACACGAGCACTCCGAGCTTGGACTTCCACTTCCACAACTGTTAGAAAAGAAATTCTGTTGTTTCTAAGCCGCCCCACCTGTGGTATTTTGTTACAGCAGTCCAAAGAGACTAAAAGACCCACTGTCACCCGTTTACCCCATTTATTCAAAAATAGAAACTCTTGTAGCTTTCTCTCCGTTGGGGCTCAAAGCCAGTCTTTGAGGCCAACAGAACCAGTTCTCCTCTAAGCAATCCTCTCTCGACAAGATTCTCTTGGTAGCCTGGGTGAGTGTCAGTTAATGCAAGTCAATCTGAAGATGACGCCAAGCTAGACTGAGTCCACTCTGGATTTGGGGCTCTGTGAGGACACCCTCTGCTGCCCCATGTCTCAACCCCCTCTAAATCATAGCACGTCCGAGGCAGGATTCCCACAGACGTCTCTCTAGTCCTTGGAGGCAAGTGACCTGCAGCTGTGCCTGCAGGTCATGCTGGCTCTAGTCTCTAGGATCATTCCCACAGCAAAATCTCAGGCCCCCAGGCCTCCCACTGCCCCCCATCTGCAGGCAAAGATGGGCCTTACAGGATGGGTGGGACCTTGGCAGGCAGAAAAGGGGAAGGGACAAGTGTTTAAAGAGCTCTGTGTGGCTCCCAGACACTCACTGGTGTGTTATCTTGTCTGCTTCCTCAAAGAGCTTCCTGGGTTGGCTGGGCCATCCTGTTGTTGCCATTTTTAGAGCTGGGGAAGAGTCTACCATGACTTGCCCAAGGTCCCCGAGTCAGTAAGCCTCGAGTGAGAAGAAGCTCCTCTCTTCAGAAATCCAGCCCAAGTCTCCTTTCCCAGCCTGACATGGCCTCTGGGTTAGAGGCAGCTCTTTCAGAGAGGAAGCTATCCTTGGAGAAGACCCTCCATGGAGGCTGCTCGATCTGCAAAAGGAGAAGGGAGGGGGTGGGGAGGGTGTTGCTAAGAGCATCAGAGTTCCCTGGAAGGTCTGCAGTTCTCCCAGGAGTCATTTTTCTGAGGGAAAAGATGGTGTCTACTGTCCAAGCTTGGAGGAGAGGCTTTGTGGATTACATTTAAAACAAAGGGCTTCCCTGGTGGGTCAGAGGTTAAAGCATCTGCCTGCAAGGTGGGAGACCTGGGTTCAATCCCTGGGTTGGGAAGATCCCCTGGAGAAGGAAATGGCAACCCACTCCAGTATTCTCGCCTAGAGAATCCCATGGATGGAGGAGCCTGGTGGGCTACAGTCCAGGAATCGGAGTACACTTTCACTTTCACTTTAAAACAAAGAAGAAAGACAAGGCTGTGGTAATGGGTAACTAATTCAGCTAAGGACACACCAGTTCTCCCCTCAATCTCTTTTGAACACATTTTATTTAAACAGTGGATAAAAAAATTTTTTTTTTAATTTTCTGGCAGTGTTGCACAGCATGTGGGATCTTAGTTCCCTGACCAAGGATCAAATCCATGCTACCTGGATTGGCAGTGTGGCGTCTCCACCACTGGACCACAAGGGAAGTCCCACAGGTGCTGTTTAGCCTAAGTTGAAAGCAAAACCCTTTTGGTAATCACTTCTTTCCACTTAAATGCAGGCTCACTTGGCAGGTAAACACTTTGGTGGCTGAGGACCCAGCCTGGTGACAGGTGAGTGTTTCTGCTGTGTGACACCTTCAGGGAGCAGGACAGAGTCTGGCTGCAAGCAGCTGGTGACCTCAAGGTGGACATGGGGCTGAGAGCACAGAGTCCACGCCTACAGGCTCCAAGTGATCAGTAAGAAGCTGGGACATGACACAGGACGGCCAGACAGACAGGCTGGGACGGGGTGCTGTTCCTCTCTGGGAAGCCTCCTTGCTGCAGCAGCCAGCAAGGATTTTGGACCATCACCCTGACTGGACACCAGGTCCCAGCCACTGGGTATCAGACCCTGGGATGTGAAGACATTGTGAGGGGCTGACCCAGACTGTGCCCTGTTGTTGTTGTCTAAAGACTAATGTGTCTCCCACTTTCTCAAATCCAGATTTCAAATCTCGGTGATGCTGTGATGAATGAAACCCCAATTTCAATGTTTTATTAACATACCCCCATTCAATAGACGGGCTTCCAAGGTGGTGCTAGTGGTAAAGAACCTGCCTGCCAGTGCAGGAGACTTAAGAGACGTGGGTGTGATCTGTGGGTGGGGAAGACCCCTTGGAGGAGGAAATGGCAACCCACTCCGGTACTCTTGCCTGGAGAATCCCATGGATGGAGGAGCCTGGTGGGGCTACAGTCCATGGTGTTGCAAAGAGTCAGACACAACTGAACAGGGGAGCCTGGTGGGTTACAATCTGTGTGCTAAGTTGCTTTAGTCGTGCCCAGTTCTTTGTGACAGTATGAACTCTAGCCCTCCAGGCTCCTCTGTCCAAAGGATTCTCCAGGTGAGAATACTGGAGTGGGTTGCCATGCCCTCCTCCAGGAGATCTTCCCAACCCAGGGATCGAACCTGCGTCTCTTACGTCTCCTGCACTGGCAGGTGGATTCTTTACCACGAGCACCACCTGCAAAGCCTGGGCTGTTGTCTGTGGGGTCACAAAGGGTCGGACACGACTGAGCGACTAATGCACAAACACAAAAGTGTAATGAAGACAAACGAAATTATTTGACACTGCGATGGACTGAATTGTGTTCCCTGTCCAAATCTTTATGTGGAGGCCCTAAGGAGGCCCAGTAGCTCAGAATGTAACTATATTTGGAGATGGAGGACTTTAAAGGTGATTAAGTTAAAATAAGGCCATAAAGGGTGCTAATCCAATCAGACTTGTGTCCTGTGAAAAGAGGAGATAGGACACAAAAAGGCACAGAGGAATGACCGTATGAGAACACAGCCAGAAAATGTGGGACACATCCACAAACCAACCCTCCCGGCACCTTGATCTTGGACTTGCAGCCTCCAGAGCTGAGGGACAGTAAAGCTCTGTTGTTTAACCTGTCCAGTCTATGGCAGCCCGAGCAGACTATTAAAGGAGTTGTCCTGCTTGGAAAGGCTGTCTAGCTCTATTCCCACTTTTGGCCACGTGTGGAGTTAAGGAGTCATGGGGTGGGGGCTGGAGGGGCTCGCTGACTCTTCAGCCCTTCTCCACCCTCAGGCATCCTCATGAAATACTTGGTTGGCATTGATACCCTCAGCGTTGAGATGCTTGGTCTTGGTTTGTGTACCCACTCTGATGGCAAGCCAAGCTCATAAAGCAAAACAGAAGACGGCAGACAGGACAGAAGGAAGCCAAGACCGTAACCAGGTCCCCACATGGACACCTTGAGCACTGGCCCTTGGCCCTGTGGCGTGGAGGCCTCTGCGGCTTCACTGGGATGGCTTCCTGTGGTCCCTTCTTCTCCCCATCATCACTCCTGAGTCAGATCCTGGATGGGCTGAGCCTGGGCTATGTGCTTGAGTCCTAATGGCAACTTTAGCAGGAATGGGAGTAGTTCACGTGTTCAGCTTCTGTACAAGGACATTCTTGACCTTGCCTCCCACCAGATGCATCCACAGGATGAAGGATCCCCCAAACGCAAGGATGCTGGGTAACCAAAATAATCACAGACTCTCTCTAATGATGGGACGTGTGTGTGCACACACACACGCACAAGACGGGGATGGCATTGACCTCTCGTTAGAGTAGCGAAGAGAATGAGCTTTAGCATCACACAGATGGGTCAGAGTATCAGCACCCTCAGTTATGAGCTCTCGATCCTGGCTTTTTACAGTTTAAGCCTCAGTTTTCTCTCCTGTAAAAGGGGAATAATAATACCTACCTCATAAAATGGTAGCCATTATTATTATCATTATTGATGTTATTATTAGAAATATCAGCAGAGCCATGCAGTGACTCATCTGTTATGGACTCCAGGCTTAACGACAAGGTCTCATTAGATCAGTCTTCCAGATTTTTCACCAGTGTCTCCGGTGGTGAACTCATCTTCCTCACCTCACAGTGACAGCCATCAAAATGCAGGTGTTTTAATAAAAAGGATTATGCTAAGCTCAAAGCATAAGGTTTTTCTTGCTGTTTTATCCTGTGGTACGTGGCCCTCTAGCACTGTTTCATAAAAGCTATGGCTTGTTGGGTGTACCCAAAGTCCTTTGTAGCACTAACCTTAAGAAATATAAATGTCAGGAGGTGAAAACTGAAAAAGTAGTATAAAGTAAAACAACTGAGCTTCCCATTAGAGTATGCAAGAAGATGAAGCCTGGGAGTGCAAGAGCCAGAGCGGGAGGTCAGTGGCTGATTTCATTAGCAAACAGGCCAGTACAAGAGTCACTGGAGTTTATTGATGTGAAGCTGTTACAGGGTGAGCGCCAAGGCACAGACAGACCCAGTGCATGTGGAAGGGGCAGCGTGTGCCCAGCCAACGCACACAGCACGCTTTCAAATGGGTCCTTTAACCACAGGACTTCTGTACCTTTTGTAAAAATGACGAAAGATCGGCTCATGTTCAATAGGTTTTAACTGGGAAATGTATTTCATTATGTTCTAATTCTTGGAAACTTAGGGAATGAATGATGTAAACAGCAATTTTCAATCCTCTACCATGTTTAATGGAGCAGAATATTCTTCTACCTACTCACATAGTTACCTGACTATTAATAATAACTAATAGTTACCTATAAAATCTGCACAACAGACTCTTTTTTCCCTCTTTTGTACCTAGGGGAAAATGAGTACATAATCAATTTCTGGATTGCATCACCTTAGAAAAAATTTTCCCTGAGCTCCAAATCAGTATATTTGTACCATAATTCTAGATGGAGACAGAATGGCAGGATGGATGGAGATTTACAAAAGGTGGCTTTTCCTTCTGACACCTTTGTCTTTGCTTGAGTGGTGAGTGGATCATCAGATCATATCTGCTTTGGGGCAGGAAGCTCCTGAAATGTTCAGTTTACTCAGGCATGGGTTTGTTTGACTCAGTCACACCATGAAGATGTGGCAACAAGAGGCGGGTACTGGTGGGGACAGTGCTGGGAGGGGTGGGGTGAGTTGGGTACAGGAGGTGGATTTAGAGCAATCAGTTTGAAGGACTGACTCCTAGTTAACAGAGAGCTCTTTAGCATCTACAGTATGCCAAGCCTGGTCCTAGGCACAGGGCAGACAGGGGAGAATAGAGGAGACACCATCACTGCCCTCATGATAGGCGTGCGGTTTTCAGGTTATTTCATGCCAAAAGAATGAAATTTTGAGGAAGATGGAAGAGAGAGTGAGCATTGTTTACATGAGCTTCAAGTGGGCTTTTTTTCATTTGTACTTTCATTTAATTCCTCCAGCATTTATTATTGACCGTTTACTACACACAGGCTTTGTGCAAGACACTGGGGACACAGTGATGATCAAGCCCCATTTCCAGCACTTGTAGAGTTCAAAGTTTGGGAGGAGGGAGGTGTAGATATCCCAGGACAATATATCTGAGCTCTGGTAGAGGCAGGCTTGGAGGAAGAAGATGCAAACCTTGCTGAAAAAGATGTAGAAGGCTTCCTAGAAAGGGAAGATGGAGGTGTAGGTGTCCATCCTAAAGGATGAAGGAGAGGTTGTGGTACGACAGGGAGGAGAAGATTCTGGGAAGAGGGAATAGAAGAACTCAATTAGGGGACACGGACACAAGAAGAAGCTTTTTAAGCAGGGGAGGGCCATATGGAGAGCCTCCGTGGGAAATCTGGTTTTAATTTAATTGAAGACATGATGGGGGATCACAATTGAGTTCAACGAGTAACTCAACGAAAATGACATTTGAAGTTGATAACGTCTGTGTTCAGGATCATGTCCTTAAACAGAGAATGTCTATTAGCAAGCCAATTAAGGCCCTTAATAGGCAAGAACAACAGTTGGAAGTCTCTCTGTAGATCTTGGTACATCTTCAATCTCTTTAACCTTCTAGACCTGTGAGTCAGTAAAGCTGGAGCTACAAAGTATCAAAATCTGTTTGATACTGCCCCCAGCCCTGGCTCTCAGCCTTGGCAGACATCAGAATCCCTTAGGCAAATGACTGAAAACTGTACATTCCCACCTTACCGCCTTTTCTGGATATTCTGTTTACCCAGATGAGGAGTGGCCATCCAAAATCTATATTTTGTAAAGCTCCACAGGGATTCAGATACCTCACCTGGATTCAGACACCTCACCAACGTTGAGGTACCGACTTGGAGGCTCACGGGTGTTCTATGGGACTTCTCAGGTGGCGCTAGTGGTAAAAGAACCCGCCTGCCAATGCAGGAGACTTGGGTTGGACCCCTGGTTGGGGAACATCCTCCAGAGGAGGAAATGGCAACCTGCTCCAGTATTCTGGCCTGTAGCATCCCATGGACAGAGGAGCCTGGCAGGCTACAGTCCACAGGGTCACAAAGAGTCTGACACGACTGAGGTGACTTGGCCCGTGTGCACCCACGGGTGTTTTATCAGTTCACATCAGTTCAGTTACTAAGTCTGACTTAGTGACTCTAAGTGTCCAACACTTTGTGACCCCATGGACTGCAGCATGCCAGGCTTCCTTGTCCGTCACCAACTCCTGGAGTCTACCCAAACTCATGTCCATCAAGTTGATGATGCCATCCAACCACCTCATTCTCTGTTGTCCCCTTCTCCTCCTGCCTTCAATCTTTCCCAGCATCAGGGTCTTTTCCAGTGAGTCAGTTCTTTGCATCAGGTGGCCAAAGGATTGGAGTTTCAGCTTCAGCATCAGTCCTTCCAATGAATTTTGTTTAGGATGAGCAGGTTGGATCTCCTTGTTGTCCAAGGGACTCTCAAGAGGTGTTCTATAGGGTTCTATTTTAAATTGTAAATAGCCCTGGGGAGGTAGTGCTGCTCTGGACTTTCCATGGCTGCCTTCTCAGACACACCGTAGGATTCCAGTGGCTTTATCGTGTGGAGTGTGGGGGTTCAGAAGAGGGCTCTGAAAGAATGTTCTGGAAGGGGTTGGGTGTGTTGGGGTGAGGAAGAAGGGGACAAGGTAGAAAAGGTCTAGGTGGTAGGAAGGGCTTCCAGAAGGGAGAGAAGGCACTTAAGATGCCTCCAGCTGCTGGGATTTTGCTGCGCACGCCCCACCCCTGAATCTGGGAGCAGGCTTATCTCCAGCCTCACCCCTTTCCAGTGGTGGGTGCTACATGTTAGCCAGCTAAGGAAATCCTTGGAAAGAAAAGACAGCACAACCATCAAAGATGGCTACTTTTCAACCTCATGAGTTGACCTGTGTTTCTAGAGTTCTTGGTACGACCGTCCCCGTGACTGCGGAGAGGGCTGGGGTTCTCTGCCGGGACTTTAAGCTTGAGCTGTCCCCTATCACGTGACTCCAAGGCTGTCGACGTCACCACAGAGAGTTTTTTCCTCAGAGTCATTCGCCATCTTCAGTTCTCTTCAGTCTTGTGTTCACCCATCTTCAGCAATTTGTGATGAAGGCGTTTATTTTTTCACCATGGCCTACGCTTACCACCCGCCTCCCAGTTTTCCTGTTGCATTCAGAAACTATTTTATTTTATTTTTTTTTTTACAAAGGAGCGCTCCTTCCTCCAATCCAACCTCAAAACAAATATGGTTTTGGCAGAACGAGCCTGCCTTGTAACGGCTGGCCTCCCATACCAGTCACTGTCACTTCCTTCACGTGTTTTCTCCCTTGGTTCCTCTTTATTTCTCTGCCCTTCCCCTCTGTTGGAGAAGGAACTGGCAAACTACTCCAGTATTCTTGCCTGGAGAATCCCATGGACGGAGGAGCCTGGTGGGCTAGAGTCCACGGGGTCACAAAGAGTCGGACATGACTGAGCGACTTCACTTCACTTCACTTCCCCTCTGTGGGAATGAGGGTGGGCAGGACTCCTCTCACCGGGCCCTGCTTATTTGATGGTGTCCTAGAACTGACTGGTGAAAGATTCTGATCTCATATGGAGATCCCCCTTCAAAATCTCCACTGGCATCTAAGCTTTTGCTGCAAGGCAAAGACTGGTTTCCTGTCTACCGTGCTTATCAGTGTCTTCTCTTTCTGGAGTGAATTTGGTGTGCTTTGCTTTAGATGTGCCAGTTCCAACACATATTCTGTGTCCTGAGGTAGACAAAACGGGAAGGACCTCATTCCACTGCAAGAGGAGATTTCAACTTGATCGAATGTTCTTTCTCGCAAAATCTCCCCAGTATAAGGAGCCTAGCAGCCCTCAGTATCTGGGAACCCAGGATCCTTCTGTCTTATTGCCTGGCTCCCTTTGCATGATCTAAGATACCTCTTGGTTGTTTCTTGAGCCAGGCAGTAGGATGCCATTTAAGGGTCTCGTGGGGAAGTCACATAGTTCACTTCTGTCATATCCCACTTGCTGTTAGTCATGTGACCATATGTAGTGAAGCTAGGAAATGTTGTTTTTTCCTGAGTTTCTATGAACTCAGCTGAATCCTTCATTGATTATTGGAAGATTTTAAAAAAAGTATTTCATGCATGTGTGAGAAGGCTGTGCATTTTCTAATTATTGGGTACAGAATTCTGTTTGTGGTTATTAGGTCAAGTTTGTTAATTGTGTTGTTGACTTTTATCTGCCCAACTTTTAAATAATTAAGACCTATCAAATAGTTGAAATCTCCATGATGAAGTGGATTTGCCCATTTTCCCTTGAATTTCTATTCTTTCTCTTTATATTTTGAAGCTAGTTAATTAGATGCAATCATATTTTGAATTGCTGTGTCTTCTTGGAGAACTCTTTCATCACTACTGAGTTCTAATATATGTCTGCTACCTTTTAAAAATTATTTAATTTTTAACTTTTTCATGTTTTAATGCTTTAGATATATCTCACAAATAGTACATATGTGAATTTTGTTTTTAAAATCTGATCTAAAAATTTGTTTTTTAATTGGAAAATTTAGACCATTTATATTTATTTATTTTTTTGATGTATTTGTCTTCATTTTAAGTTTAGTAAAAAGATTTAAAATAGAAGATTTCTGCTTCTGTTATTTAGACATTTTCATATCTGTATCTTTTATATAGCTTAAACATGCTTTCATATCCTTTGAACATTTTCCCCATATTAATATCCACAACAACAAAAATTCCAAGATGTATGATCCCTTTTCTTTCACATAGTTCTTGCAGTTTCTTTTGGATGTGTTTTTCCTGAGTATAATATCTTCAAAAAGTTTTAATGTGACTCTTAGTATGGCAGATTTCCTCAAGCCTGTATGTTAGATAATATTTTTATTACATTCTTATATTTGAATGACAACCTTGATGGGAATGGAATTCTAGTTCAAAGCATCTTTTCCAATGCTTTAAAACTGATACTCCGTTATCTTTTCTCATTTAACATTGTGTTTAAAAAATGTGATGTCCATTTTATTCTTTTTCATTTGCAGTTGATGTGCTCTTTTGGAGAGTTTTCAGATTTTTTTCTTTGAGTGCTGCTGCTAAGTCGCTTCAGTTGTGTCCGACTCTGTGCGACCCCATAGATGGCAGCCCACCAGGCTCCCGTCCCTGGGATTCTCCAGGCAAGAGCACTGGAGTGGGGGTGCCATTGCCTTCTCCGTTTCTTTGAGTGTGGTTTTTCTTAAATTTCATTCTAGTGTGTGTAAGTGTTGGATTTTCCTTCTCTCTCCTTTTGGAATTCTATATACCCTTTCAGTTTGAAGTTATTTGTCTTCCTTAATTCTGAGGACTTTATCTCCATTGATTCCTCAAATATTTTCTTTTCTCCATTTTTATTTTATTTTTTCTTCTATTCCATGACTCCTGTTTTCTGGATACTGGTGCTTCTACAACTTTCTTAACTATTCTTTTATATTTTCTATTTCTGAACCCTATTTTCTTTCTGGAGACATCTCATCTGATATTCCAACTCACTAATTCATTCTCCAGCTGTATCCATTTAACCACGTAGAAGACTTACTGTGTTATTTATTCCCGTTATTTAATTTTCATACCTTGTATTTCCCCCTATTTTTGTTTTTTATTGTTTTGTTCTCATGAACAAGGAAAGAAAAGGGGGAAGTCCAAGAGAAAGCCCCAAATAGGATACTCATATTTGGTATAATCCACCAAGCAATTCTTGAGCCCCAGTCTTCCCCTTCAGAGTCTGAGGTAGAGGCAGCCCTGGCTAGAGGAACTCAGAGATGATCATCCCAGCCCTGGGTTGGGAGAGCAGGGAACGCAGAGTCTACTCAGCTTTCACTTGTGTTCAGAAACGCTTCACAGGAACAGGACTTTTGAGCTGTTTTTTCTTTTTTTTTTTTTGCTCCTAGACCAGCAGTCTGGGCTATTACTATTAATTTCTGAAGGGGGAGAGCAGCTATTGATTGCTCCAAGGCAATTGGAGGAAAGAGCAGAACTCAAACCGTTTTTCCTACTTTATCCTCCTAGAATGACACTGGCTGCTGTCCCTGGTTTTTCTTTTGTTTCCTAGATTTGGGGTTTCCTATCTCCATTCAGCTCACTCTGAACGAGACAGGTAATGGATTGTGTGACTTCTCCATTGCAGCAGGAATGGGAACCTTAGGAGGATACTCTTCAACCATGCTCTATTTGTCAGGCCAGAGAAAGGATATATACACTATCCTATTATATATTTAATTATATACATTATCATTGTATACATATATATGTACATATAATTATATACATATTAAGAAAGTATAAGATTTATATAAGTTAAGATAAAGTATAAACATGCCACTCCTGCATTATTGCCTGTGAAATTCCAGTGAATAGAGGATCCTGGCAGGCTACAGTCCATGGGGGTCACAAAGAGTGAGACATGACTGAGCGACTAACACACTATTTTATAGGAAACATGTATATATCTTATGTAGCATAAGATTTATCTAAATCTTATATGATTTATATGTGTATATATTTATATTTATTGTAAAGAACTTTTTAAAGATTCATTATAAAGACTTGGCTCATGTGATTATGAAGGCTGGGAAGTGCAGAATCTTCAGGGTGAATTGATTGGTAAGCTGAAAATCCAGGGGACCGTGGAGAGCAAGTGTCACAGTCTGATCCCTGCAGACAGGGTCTCAGTCTCACCAAAGTGAGCTCCAGCCAGGATGTGTCTTAGTATCTAATCAGGAAATAAGGCCATGCCCTTTGTGGCTTCCAGCATCTTATGAATTCCCCACATCAAAGAAAGACAAAGATGCCTTTCTGTTGCTCTTACTCACATGGAAGCGACTGTACTGTTCCTATGGAAAGATTGACTCTCTACCCCATGACGAGGGTATCAGCTCAGGGTAACCATTGTTGTTGTTGTTCAGTCGCTCAGTCGTGTTGGCTCTTTGAGACCTCATGGACTGCAGCACGCCAGGCTTCCCTGTCCTTCACCAACTCCTGGACTTTGCTGAAACTCATGTCCATCAAGTTGGTGATGCCATCCAACCATCTCATCCTCTGTCGTCCCCTTCTCCTCCTGCTTTCAATCTTTCACAACATCAGGGTCTTTTCCAATGAATCAGCTCTTCCCATCAGGTGGGCAAAGTACTGGAGTTTTGGCTTCAGCCTCAGTCCTTTTGATGAATATTCAGGGTTGATTTCCTTTAGGATTGACTGGCTTGATCTTTTTGCTGTCCAAGGGACTCTCAAGAGTCTTCTCCAGCACCACAATTCAAAGGCATCAATTACTTGGTGCTCAGCTACTGGAAAAACCATAGCTTTGACTATATGGGTCTTTGTCAGCAAAGTAATGTGTCTGCTTTTTAATATGCCATCTAGGTTTGCCATTGCTTTTCTGCCAAGGAGCAAGCATGTTCTAATTTCATGGCTGCAGTCACCATCCACAGTGATTTTGGAGCCCAAGAAAATAAAGTCTGTCACTGTTTCCATCAGGCTCTAGAAGATACTAATTGTGCCCTCTGTGGGGATGGAGAGAATGAGAATGATTATTTGATAGCAGACTAATGTCATGCAGAAACAGACATTCACATCAGTAGGGGGGTCAACTCATGCTGTGCTCTCCCTGCCATCTTGGGCTTGGCCCCCCTGCTCTCTGCTCTCCTTCTGGCCGCTTCCACCATCCATCCCCAGTGGCAGCTGGGATGGGTCTTAGGAAGCCTGATTGCGCTTGCATTGCTCCACTGTGGTGCCTTCCAATGACTTTGCTTGCTGCTTATAGTAGAATCCATACTTGTCATCATGGGGCCCCCAGTGAGCCCCAACATCATTCTTCACCATTTTCTCCATTGCTCACCCCACTCTGGCCACATTGGCCTCTCCCAAGGCTCCAAGCTCACTCCTGCCTTGGCTATTCCTTCTGTGTAACACACTCCTCCCCAGATCTTCATGTGGCTGTCTGTCCCTAGTCGTTCATTCCACAACCTGAGTGTCAAGTTCTCTGAAAACTTTTCTCAGACCACCGTTCTAAGTGGTCTTCCCCATCCCAGCGTGGTCCTATGCCCCATTACCCTGTTCTGTGCTCTTCATTGGCTGTATAACCATTATAACAGTGATTATAACAGTGATCTCATTGATTTGTGTTCTTATTTTTTTGTCTGCCCTCGCCCACTAGATTATAACCTTCACAAGAGACTCTGTGGTTTAATCACCTCGGTCTCTCTAGTGTCTAAAACTTTGACGTTCAGGAACAACAGGTACTCAGATATTGATGGAATTAATCACAGCTCTTTCAGTGCACTTCGCTCGGTTTGCTCTTTTAACAAAGCTTTTAAAATATTATTTCAAACAAAATGTGAACATGATTTTGGGTGTTTTCCAGAGAAACTAGTTCATGGAGAAGCATTACAAAAATAAGACTCATTTGACAGAAATAGTATGGGATTCAGTTGGATCACAGTTTGCATTTGTAGGGGCGCATGTGAGGTCCTGAGCTATGGAATGCTTGCCTGTCTGACTTAAGGAGCTCACACCAAGTTCAGAATAAGCTTTTGCTTGTACCCTCTCCTCCTCTAAGTCCCTCTCTCATGCCCAGTGGCAAGGTGGCAAGAAGCAGCTGATGAAGGCGTGGGGCAGACAGGGTCAGACCTGGATCTCTGCCGCCTTCTGACATCCTAACACCTCGGGGAAGATAGCAGCTCTCAGCACCTGGCCCAGGGTCTCCATGAAACCCTGGCACAGCCACCCAAAATGCCAGGGTGCTGCACAGGCAGGCAAGGGACCTTCAGTGGAGGGGGCTGGTGCTGACAGAGGCAGAGAAGTGAGCCAGGGGCCAGCCGGAGACTGTGCTGGAGGCTGCTGGGAACAGACTCGTGTCTCCACCAAGGTTTCAAGCTATCCTCTGACAGTGCTTGTCAGGGGTTTTACCACTCTCCTGAATGTGTATGATTCAGCCCAGCTCAGCTGGCAGTGTGGAGGGGCAATGAGGCGTTTCCCTTGTGCTGTGTCTCACCAGGCTCATGGGTGGTCGCTGGGCTCCTCCAGGTGGTCTTGGGTGGGTAGAGATTGGCATCCAAAGCACAAGTCAGACTTAATCTCCTTTCTTTTAAAATTAAAAAAAAATTCTATTGAAGTATATTTACAATTTTGTGTTAGTTTCAGATGTACAGCAAAGTGCTTCAGTTATACATATACATATGTCAATTCGCTTTCAAATTCTTTTCCCATATATGTCATTACAGGGAATTGAGTAGAGTTCCCTGTGCTATACAATAGGTTCTTGTTGGCTATCTTTTTTATGTTTAGTAGTGTGTATATGTTAATCCCAACCTTCTAATTTATCCCTCCCTCCAACCTTTCTTCTTTGGTAATCCTAAACTTGTTTGCAAAATCTGTGTCTGTTTCTGTTTCATAAATCAGTTCATTTGTATAATTTTTTTAGATTCCACATATAAATGGTATCATATGATATTTGTCTTTTCCAAACTTATGTCATTTAGTGTGGTAGTCGTTAGAGCTATCCATGTTGCTGCAAGTGGCATTATTTCTTTTTATGGCTGAGTAATATTCCATTGTATATATGTGCCACATCTTCTTTATCCATTCCTCTGTCAACCAACAAGCAGATTGCTTCCATGTCTTGGCTGTTGTTAATAGTGCTGCAGTTAACATTGGGAGCATGCATCTTTCTGAGGTACAGTTTTCTCTGGGTATATACCCAGGGCTGGGATTGCTGAGTCATATGGTAGTTCTTTCTATTTTTAGTTTTTTAAGGAACTTTGAATCTACTTTCAAGGTGTATTTTCCACTAGAGATGTAAATTCCCATTTAAAAGTACAAAGTGAGAATTAAAACAGAGCCACATGAAGCCCAGAAAAAAAAAATCCCCCTGTTTTGTGTGTTGGGAAATAAAGGGGCATCAAAGGGTGAACAAAGTCAATTCAGGACCTTAGCATGTAGGTGGTTTTTGTAGCTGGGGCTCCACAAAAATTCTCAGAGATGGGGTGATTTGGGCGATGTCTATGAGGGGTCTGGTGTGGATGACTCTCTTGGTTCAGTTGGATTTAATTCAGGTATATGATCTGTGTCTCTGCTTCATGCCAGGCACTGTGCATAGAGTCTATCAGTTTCTGCCTTCTTGGACTTTATGTTTAGGCCGGGGATGCAAACAGACGTCCCTTCCACAGAAGTGTGATGACAGAGGGGGGCGGCTGCCTCCTTCTCAGCCAGACCTAGGGATTTAAAATCCCAAGAGTCAGTTCAAGTTCCTAACTCACCAACCTCTAGCTCTTTGAGTTTTGGCCAATTATTCAATATTTTTAAGGCTTTAGTTTTCTCAGCTGTAATATGAGGAAATGACATCTTCCTTGTTCATGTTATGAGGTTCATGTTATGAGGATCTGATGAGATCATTTATCTGAAAGCCCTTTTGAGCTCATAAGGAGAAATGTAAATTGTTACTGGGACCACCAAGAATTCAGTTTTGGAGTTTTCAGAGATAATCTTTTGCTGTTGACTGCTGTGTTGTGATGCTCCCTGTTAGCAATGGGATGTGAAAAGCTGAAAAAAGGTACAGAGATGCTCTGTCCAGTATGAGAGCCACATATGACTGTAAAGCCCCTGAAATAGACCTAGTCTGAACCGAGACGCACACAAGGATGTGAACTGTTGTAAAAAGAAAAAAGAGAGAGAGAGAGAGAGAAATAAGTAAAATCTCACTAACAATTTTTTTTGTATTGGTGACATGTTCAAATGATAATACATTGGATTATTAGGTTAAAAAATATATTATAATTGATTGAATTACTTATTTAACATGGTTACTAGAAAATTTTAAACTACCTGTTTGGCCCACATTAGGTTACCCTCGTGGCTCAGATGGTAAGGAATCAGCCTGCAGTGCAGGAGACCTGGGTTTGATCCCTGGGTTGGGAAGATCCCCTGGAGGAGGACATGGCTACCCATTCCAGTTTTCTTGCCTGGAGAATTCGATGGACAGAGAAGCTTGGCGGGCTACAGTCCATGGGGTTGCAAAGATTGGGCAACTAACACACACATACACACACACATATTTTCACTGGAAGTACAGCTGTAGGGTTTCTCTTTGGAAATATCATTCTATTCACAGTACACATAAACATTCGTATAATTTCAGACATGAAGACTCCTTAAAGCCTCAGCTGCTGCTGCTGCTGTTGCTAAGTTGCTTCAGTCGTGCCTCAGCTATGTAACTCTAAAATGACTGTTTTAAAGGTTGTTTTCCATTTACATTCAACATACACACGAAGAATGTTCATATGAACATTGGATCACCTTTAGTGAGAAGCATTACTGTGTTCCTCCAGGCAGGAAAGGGTTTCTTCATCATCGTCATCTAAGAGGCTGTATGGAAGGCCCCTGGACACTGTGTGCAGTGCACTTGGATCTAGACGGGCAGGTTTCTGCAGAGACACGACTGACGCATCACTACAGCTGTGTGGTTGAAACAGAGACACCCCAATGTGTCAGCAAGGAAGAGATTTTCCAAGGACCCCATGAACAACCACAGTTTCCTCCAACCCTCGAATCTTTTCGCCCTGTCACGGAAAAAAGACCAAACAGAAAGACCCAGCCTTTCGGTCCCTTTTTCTAATTCCCTAGCTCACTGTATTCATTCCCCAACCCTTTGAAGGATTACCCACACTGATTTTATCAGTGGAGGCAAGGTGGCTCAGAACAGCTCAGAAGTTGGCTGGCAGTCAGGTGGGTTGGAGGGCTGGGATGCAAACGCTTCCTAGGATTGGTCTCTTTTTGCCACTCAGCTGCTGTCAGAGGAAGAAGCAGGAAAGTAGAAGGAGTCGCGGGTGGGGGGTGGGGGAGGGAGGGAGATACTGGCCACGCCCACTCCCTTGCTTTTCTTCTGAGAAGGAAGCTTGGGTGTTCCTACCATGAACCAGGTGCAGGGGATTCCCTGGGGTTCTTGGAGTGCCACCTTTATTTTTTGTTCATTTTGTTTTGTTGTTTGCTTTTGTTTTTTGTTCATTTTTTATTGAAATATAGTTGATGGTGCAGACGGTTAAGAATCTGCCTGCAATGCTGGAGACCCGGGTTCAATCCCTGGGTCAGGAAGATCCCCTGGAGAAGGGCATGGCAACCCACTCCAGTATTCTTGTCTGGAGAATTCCATGGACAGAGGAGCCTGGTGGGCTTACAGTCCATGGGGTCGCAAAGGGTCAGAAATGGCTGAGCAACTCACACTTTCACTTTCATAGTTGATTTACACTGTTGTATTAATGTCTGCTGTACAGTAAAGTGACTCAGTTATACATATATATACATTCTTTTTTAAGTGTTCTTTTCCATTATGGTTTATCATAGGATACTGAGTATAGTTCTCTGTGCTATATAGGGAAACCATCTTTTCATGGATTCTTTCAGAGGAAAACCGCTAGATGCCTAACAGCAAAAATAAAGCCTCAAACCAGCAAGCAAAAAACCCAGTCTGTAGAATTTGTCCAGCTTGAGTTAGATGTGAGTCCTTGTCTAGAGGAGCTACAGAAACAAGTCGTGTCCCTCCGTGAAAGATGGGCTTGGAACGCCATCTACCCTCACACATGACACTGCTGAGGGCTTCTGGGTTGACTGGGATACAGTGAAATGCTGGTGTCAGTCACCTTCTGGAGGAGTTTGCTGGCCTGGTCCGCAAGCAGACCCAGCAGATCCCTGCCCAAGTTCCCCGAGTGGGATGACCAGTGGCGATATAAAGGGCAAGTGGACAAGTGAGTCTTTCTTTCTGAGAATGTTTTCACTGCAGTTAGGTTAGAAAATGATCCAGGGAAGATATAAACTAGCCCTTTCATTTAGCAAAATAAAATGCCTATCCCCTGGGTAATCCGTGGAGTAGATGTCACAGCCAGAATCTTGTTCTTAAAGTTTTCATTTAATTTGCAGACCCCCTTCCTGCCACCTGCCAGGATCAGGTTGGACAAGAAGAGAGGGAACAGCAGCCTGGCAGATGCTGCCACGTGGTATGTCCTTGTAGAATAGCTTCCATGGCATTTATGTTAAATAACCACTGGAAAATGTGAGGTGTCAATGATAGGAGGTGTCTGCGTCTCCTGGGGCTTTGTTCCAGTTTTAATGAATATGGACAATGCAGGGAATGTCTCAATTTTCAGAGCTGTGTTTCTTCATTAAACACTGTCACTCTTCACGGGGAAGGAACTAGACATTCCTGACACACGATTTGGCAGGTCTCAATCACAGACACTCCAATACTGGCTTTCAGAAACCTGTTCCAAATTTGGCCCAGGCTGTCAGACCTTGTCCACGCACTGATTAGGAGAGGACCTCCAGGTCTGGGCAGAGAGCCATGCTCTAAAATAATAGTTGCTGAGTCTCCCAAGGAAATCCGGTTGAAGAGGGTAAGTGGATTGCTCTTCAAATGACCTCTCCCCCCTTGGGAGAGAGCACATGGGGTGAAAGTACTCGGTGTACCTCTGGTGTCCCCACAAGAGTTTCAGACAAGAGAAAGGACCCTCTGTGTATGAACCAAGTGAAGGTTTTGTTTGATTCCTAGCACACCTGTCCTCATCAGCTAATTCAACTACAGCGCAGCTGGTGGCAGGGGCTTCTCAGGTGGCACAGTGGTAAAGAATCCTCCTGCCAATGCAGGAGACATGGGTTGGATCCCTGGTCAGGAAGACCCGCAGAGAAGGAAATGGCAACCCACTCCAGTATTCTTGCCTGGGAAATCCCATGGACAGAGGAGCATGGCGGGCTACCATCTGTGGGATTGCAAAGAGTGGGACTCGACTTAGTGACTGAACATGCGTGAACAGCTGGTGGCACCTGTCGATTAAAATGGAAATTGTAAGGTAAAAATGCATTTTGTTCAGGAATTGGGGCTGTGTCTTCCGAGTGGTGCCTCATTCAGCATTTCTCAAAGCATGTTCTTGAGATCCTCCTGCATCAGAACCTGGGGATCTGTTTCAGTTAGATTTGAGGGCTCCTAACTACCAAATATGTGAGAACTGGAGCCAAAAACTTGCACTGTGCCAACCCACAGGCAATCCTGATATACCCTGAAGTTTGTGAGCCGGGGATGTAAAGAGAATGACATTTGTTTCATTTTGAACTTGTATGTCCATTGACGGGAAATTTTGAACCACAAAAGACAGGGATCCTTATGTGTCTTGTGTTTGCTGACTAATGGCGTGTATCTTGTCCTTTCTCAGTTATAGGTCGCCATCTGCCAAATACAGTGTTTCTAAGAAGTTGTTTCTGTGCCTCTTCTGGAAAGAATTTGTCCTTCAGTATATGTGATTGCAACATGTTGATAAAAGCAAGAGAAAAACAATAAAACTGTTTTGTTGAGTTTCTCATTTTTCTGAAGCAAGCAGTTTTCAAGTGATAAAAAAGCAATTTAGTGAAACTTACTGTTCAGGAGCTTAATGATAGAAGGGATATGGGCCTGTGTATTCATACGCAGATCCTTGCACATATAATCATCCAAGAGTCTGAGTTGCTTGGTCCTCAAAAAGCATGCTTTTTGGAGTTTGCACTATACCTGAATCTAGAATGACGTTTGGTTGCTGAAAGGATGCTCATGTTAGATCAATGTAGCAGGGAGTCGAACATTTTTTGATAAAGTTTGGATGATCTGAATTGCTTGTGTGTGTGTGTGCTATGCCAAGTTGCTCAGTTGTGTCCAACTCTCTGTGACTTCATGGATTGTAATCTGCCAGGCTCCTCGGTCCATGGGATTTCCTAGGCAAGAATACTGGAGTGGGTTGCCATTTCCTCCTCTAGGAGATCTTCCTTACCCAGGGGTCGAAACCGCATCTCTTGTGTCTCCTACATTGGCAGGCAGATTCTTTACCACTGTGCCACCTGGGAAGCCTTATCTGCACTGTTTATGTTAGGAAAAATTTAGTTTTAAGCTATCTGGTTACCTTTCAGTTCAGTTCAGTTCAGTCACTCAGTCATGTCCGACTCTGACCCCATGAATTGCAGCATGCCAGGACTCCCCTGTCCATTACCAACTCCCAGAGTTCACTCAGACTCATGTCCATCGAGTCGATGGTGTCATCCAGCCATCTCATCCTCTGTCGTCCCCTTCTCCTCCTGCCCCCAATCCCTCCCAGCATCAGAGTCTTTTCCAATGAATCAACTCTTCACATGAGGTGGCCAAAGCATTGGAGTTTCAGCTTTAGCATCAGTCCTTCCAATGAACACCCAGGACTGATCTCCTTTAGAATGGACCGGTTGGATCTCCTTGCAGTCCAAGGGACTCTCAAGAGTATTCTCCAACACCACAGTTCAAAAGCATCAATTCTTTTGCGCTCAGCTTTCTTCACAGTCCAACTCTCACATCCATACATGACCACTGGAAAAACCATAGCCTTGACTAGACGGACCTTTGTTGGCAAAGTAATGTCTCTGCTTTTGAATGTGCTATCTAGTTTGGTCATAACTTTCCTTCCAAGGAGTAAGCGTCTTTTAATTTCATGGCTGCAATCACCATCTGCAGTGATTTTGGAGCCCAAAAAAATAACGTCAGCCACTGTTTCCACTGTTTCCCCATCTATTTCCCATGAAGTGATGGGACCAGATGCCATGATCTTCGTTTTCTGAATGTTGAGCTTTAAGCCAACTTTTTCACTCTCTGCTTTCACCTTCATCAAAAGGCTTTTTAGTTCCTCTTCACTTTCTGACATAAGGGTGGTATCATCTGCATGTCTGAGGTTATTGATATTTCTCCTGGCAATCTTGATTCCAGCTTCTGCTTATTCCAGCCCAGCGTTTCTCATGATGTACTCTGCATATAAGTTAAATAAGCAGGGTGATAGTATACAGCTTTGACGTACTCCTTTTCCTATTTGGAACCAGTCTATTGTTCCATGTCCAGTTTTAACTGTTGCTTCCTGACCTGCATATAGGTTTCTCAAGAGGCAGATCAGGTGGTCTGGTATTCCCATCTCTTTCAGAATATTCCACAGTTAATTGTGATCCACACAGTCAAAGGCTTTGGCATAGTCTGGTTACCTTAGGCAAGGCCTATTGCATTAGACAGCAATGGAAACAAATAACCCTTGCCCTACAAAGTAACAAGTGGCTCTTCAAACAAATAGTCCTTAATTACTGCAAAACCACTCTAGTTCTCTAACAGATCCCAAACCATGGCATCTAGGGACTGGCCACATGGAGTCAATGAGACAAAATGAAAACATCAACATTAGGCCAAAACTACATCTTTCTTCTTATGAACGGAGGAATCTTTTAGCCATCAAGGAAGCTCTTTGTAGTTTGTCTAGTTAACCTAGAAACACCAAGGTGGTGTCCTGGACAACCTAGCAAGCAAAGAAGAATGTTGTTTCCTTCATTGTGTGACTTTGGAGAGGCCTGAAAGTGTGTGCTGTGCTGTGCTTAGCTGCTCAGGAGCCCGCCAGGCTCCTCTGTCCATGGGGATTCTCCAGGCAAGAATACTGAAATGGGTTGCCATGCCTTCCTCCAGGGGATCTTCCTGACCCAGGGATTGAACCTGGGTCTCCTGCATCGCAGGTGGATTCTTTACCATCTGAGCCTCCAGAGAAGCCCTTGAAAGTGTATAGCCCACAAATTTATTAGTTTTAGAGGAGATACATTGATTTTGCTGAAGTTGTTGGGCCAGGAGGTTCTATAAAGTCCAGTCATGCTTCTCTGCACCCTTCTCTATGCTATTCTATACTATGCTAAGTCACTTCAGTCGTGTCTGACTCTGTGTGACCCCATAGACGGCAGCCACCAGGCTCCCCGTCCCTGGGATTCTCCAGGCAAGAACACTGGAGTGGGTTGCCATTTCCTTCTCCAATGCACGAAAGTGAAAAGTGAAAGCGAAGTTGCTCAGTCGTGTCTGACTCTTAGTGACCCCATGGACTGCAGCCTACCAGGCTCCTCCATCCATGGGATTTTCCAGGCAAAAGTACCGGAGTGGGGTGTCATTGCCTTCTCCGCACCCTTCTCTCAGGTCCTCTTATTACTCCGTCACAGTGATGGGGATCCACCTCGTTCAAATAAACACTTATGAAATAAATGATATGAAGTGTCCAGGGCTGATGAAAAGTGGTCTCAAAATGTATGTGTTTCCTTTACTTGATCTGGATTAAAATGAAAAATATCAGGTCTTAGACATTGCAAAGTTTAATCAGGAAATCAGAATCTACTCTGAGTCTTTTAAAAATTTATTTATTAAAAGTTTTATTTATTTATGGCCGTGCTGGGTCCTTGTGGCTGCATGTGGAATTTCCCTAGTTGCTACGAGCTGTAGCTACTCTCTAGTTGTGGTGCACAGCCTTTTCATTGCAGTGGCTGCTCTTGTTGCAGAGCACGCGGTCTAGGGTGCTCGCGCTTCAGTAGTCGCAGCATGTGGGCTCAGTAGTTGAGGCTTAGCAGGCTCTAGGGTATGGGCTCAGTAGTTGTGGGACACAGGCTTAGCTGCCTGCGGCATATGGGATCCTCCCGGACCAGGATCGAACCCGTGTCCCCTTGCATTAGCAGGCAGGTTCTTAACCACTGCACAACCAGTGAAGTCCCACTCTAACTATTTAAAATAGAGGATGTTTAATACAGGAAATTGGTTACACAGCTGATGAAAGTTCTGAGAAGCCAAGCAATGGGAAGTGAAGGAATCCAAAAATCAGCAAGAGCAGGAGGCCCCCAGTCCCCTAGGCTGGGGACTCAGGAAGGAGGGTGTTAGCAGAGTCAGGAGCCGAGTCACTCAGCACCCATGGTGGGCGTGTCTGGTGGGAGCTGGAGCCATGCTGGAGATGCAGCAGCTGCTGAGACAGCCCGTGAAGCAGAGAGAGAAAGAGGGTGGCCCCCTGGGTTCTCCCTTCCTCCTTCTCCTCAGTCTCTTTCCAGTGCTGTCCTTCAGCCAGGAAGCCTGGAAAACACAATTGACAGAGGTTCATTTCCATGTGATCAATACAGGGGAAGGAGGAGTGGATGGACGCGTCACTCTGCTGGGAGTAAGGCAGGACCGACTCCTTGCTGTCAAACATGGAATTCACTGAATTGTTGGAACTCTGGCCCAGCCTCTTGGCCAACCGCAGTAGGGCAACTTTCCTTCTGAATCGTTTATTTGCTTGAGTGTGATATGCCATGATCATCAATACAGACAAAGCAAGTGCAGACCTTTACCCACCGCATAGAATAACCACGGTACTTGGCGTCATCCACCTGTTGTGGCTGCCTGGGGCAGTGTGGCGGTTCTGATAGAAGTTAAAAACGTAACTAGGGCCTCTAAGAAAAGGACCACAACTTTCAGAGATCCTCCTCTGCTCAGGGATTGTGAATCTGGGATGGAGGCTCTGTATTAAGCCATGCTGGTTCTTTCCAAGGAAAGGTGTGTGCCTTGGGATAGTTGTACTGACTTATACTATTTAGCTATACTGAAGTAATATGGTCAGGAAAATACAGCAATTATTAGAGCAACGATCCATCTATAACATGAATCTTTCATGGGAAAATATTCATATTGTGAACTTTAAATGCTTTCCTTTTTCTGTACTGATCCCCTCCTCCCCCGTGTTACCCCAAAACTGAGTTTGCCTCTCGGTGGTTGTTCAGCCAAAAAACACAACCAAGCCAAAGATCAGGAGAAAGAAGGATTTATTATTACTTTCAGTAAGTAAGGAAAACACTGAAGATCTTTCCCAAAGCAGTGTCTCCCTGAACAGAAAACTGGGAAAGTTTTAAGCTAAGTGTTAGTCCAGTGGAGTCCGACTCTTTGCAACCCCATGGACTGTAGCCCTCCAGGCTTCTCTGTCCATGGGATTCCCCAGGCAAGAATACTGGAGTGGGTAGCCATTCCCTTCTCCATTTAAGCTAAGGGTATATGCATATTCATGAACAGGCTTGGGTTGTTGACAGAGTTCAAGCTTTAGTGGATTGAAGTCGTGAGGGTCAGAAAAGGCCAACACGATCATCCCTTAAGTTCCAACTGATCTGGTGGTTGAGCCTACAGGCTAATATTTAGCATTGAAACAGAACTGGGAGTTTTTGTTGTTATTTAGTTGCTGAGTCAAGTCCGACCGTTTTTGCAACCCCATGGACTATAGCCCACCAGGCTCCTCTGTTCATGGGACTTTCAAGAATACTTCAGCGGGTAGCCATTTCCTTCTCCATGGGATCTTCCTGACATGGGGATTGAATCCCAGTTTCCTGCATTGGCAGGCGGATTCTTTACCACTGAGCCACTTGGGAAGCTGGAGAGTCTTTACAACTGATACTTTATCTAAGCTATGGTTACTTCTCTTACCTGAAACCAGTAGTTTTATTTCTATATTCTTTTGTTCCTCTACAATTAGTAACTACTGAGACCTGTTCAAGGGCAAGCACTGTGGTCAAGCTTAGATCACAGAATGGCTTAAGGCAAAAATGGCTTCTCTTCTGTCAAGAAATCCATTCCCATTTCTCTTTTTCCAGGGACTCCCTACCCTATTTGCTCATATTACTTTCTGGTACTGCATCCCACGTTAGGCTCATCTTGTACATTTCCTGCTCCAGTCCTACAGTCAGCCACTTCTCTAAGGAGCCCTGGAGCCTTATATTGGAGAACAGCTTTAGAAACCAAGACCTCAGGGCTAGATGTGCTGTTTGACCACTCTTCATCCATCCATCCCTTTCTTAAGGATATACCTTTCCCAGTGCCGTCTTTGGACAAGACTCCAGAGCAGAAGAGACAAATGAAGTGTAAACAATTCTATTCTGCGTGGCCCAAGAGAAGTGCTGTCCCTGGGTATGCACAGAGCTCCACAGCAACCGGGAGGTGAAAGGCCATTTCCAGTTGGAGATCCATTTCACGGAAGTCTCTGTTCTTGATTCTAGACTCTACCTCCTATCTTCTAGGTCCATATCTTAGTAGCTTGGCTCATATCTGCCCTTCTACATTACGGTCTGTTATATCAGCCTGAGCTGAGTTGAAATTCTGGTTCTGTCACTTATTAGCTATGTGGCCTGGAGCCTGTGTTTTCACAGTGGGGATGGTGATGCCAATAGGACCCACCTTTGGAGGCCTTTGGGAAGATTCAGCAGAAGGCATGTGGAGTGCCTGGCACAGTGTCTGGCACAGTCACGAACAACAAATGCTGGCAAGCAGAATGACAATGAAAACTGGATTCCCTCTGGAGGCAGCATCACCTTGAGTGTGACACTGATTCTTAGGACAGAGATGCAGACGAGGCTGTGATTAAAACAGGCTGTAAAGGCAGAGCCCAAGAAGTGGCTGCAGAATGGTCTGACTCCTGGGGTCACAGTCAGGTCTTTCCTGCAGATGACACTGTTTTTGAGATGTGAACCATCAGTGATGGAGGTCTTGGGGTCACCTGGCGAATGGGGGCTCAGCACAAAACTTAGCACCAGGGGGACGAGACGGCTGTTGCCACTTTCTCCCACCTCCATCTCTGTGATTTATGCTTATCAGGATGCATTAACATAGCCTCCGATGTCAATGTATGCTTGATGTTCCAGAAGGAATCTTCGTGCTAGGGTTTTCCACCACAGAGCTGCTTCCCCTGACAGTGATGATGAGCCTATCAAATGTTTTCTGTTCTGGAAGGAAAACAGTATTTAAACTAAGGTGCTTCAGAGAGTCTTGAGAACTTTTAGGGGCAGGTGAAGCATAGATGTCATGAACTTTTGCTGGGACCAGGTGTGTCCCCAAAGTCTTAAAATAGAGTTTACTATGGAGGTTGTGGTTGTTTCACGTGATGTTTTTCTTTAAATCAAGAAGCATCTAGATTAGTGATCTCAAGGTGTGGCTCCTGGACCAATAGCATCAGCAACCTCTAGGAACTTGTTAGAAATATAAATTCTTGGGTCCTATCCCAGACCTACTGAATCAGACACCCTGGATGTACGCCTTGCCTCCTACCCCTGCCCATTACAATCTATGTTTTAACAAGCCCTCTAAATGATTCAGATGCCAGATAAACCTTTGAAACCATTGATCAAAAAGATGCAGGACTCTCCCAAACTTTCAGCCTTAAAGCTAAAAGTATTTTGAGCTCTGAGCGCCTGAAGAGAGGACTCTATCTAATGTATGACACTCAGTAGGTACACATTAAGTGTTTATTGAATGAATGAATTTAAAAATACTGAAGGGGTTAAAATTCAAGACACTGACAACAGCAAGTGCTGGGGAGGATTTGGAGCAAAATGAACACTCATTGACTGCTGATGGGAATGTGAAATGGTACAGCCACTTTCGAAGTCAGTTTGACAGTTTCTTACAAAACTGAACATTCTCTTAGCATACAATCTGGCAGTAGCACTTTTTAATACTTACTCCAAGGAATTAGAAACTTATGTCCACACAAAAAACCTGCACAGGTAGGTTTATAGCAGCTTTATTCATTAATTGCCCCAAAGTGGAATCAACCAAGAAGTCCTTCAGTAGGTGAATGGATAAATAATGTGGTATATCCAGACAATAGAATAGTATTCTGCAGTTAGAGGAAAGGAGCTATCAAACCATGACAAGACATAGAGGAACCCTAAATGCGTATCACTAAGTGAAAGAAGCCAATCTGAAAAAGCTACATTCTATTTGATTTCAACAGTGTGACATTGAGGAAAAGGGAAGACTATGGAGATAGTAAATAGGTCAGTGGCATTCAAGGGCCGGGGGAAGTGTGGGATAAAAAGGTGGCTCACAAGAGGATTTTTAGAGCAGTGAAAAGACTACTTTGTATGGTACTACAATGGTGAATATGTATCATTATACATTTGTCCAAACACATAGAAAGTACGGATAAAGAATGAGCCCTCGTGTAAACTATGAAATTCAGTTAATAATGATGTATCAACATTGGCTCATCAATTGTAATAAAGGGACCACACAAATGCAAGATGTTATCATCAAGCCTTAAACACATTAGCGTCAACCCTCCAGATACACATGGAACTGATTTAAGAGCATCTTGTTTCCTTGGAAGCATAAATTCCTTAGTCTCTTTTTCAAAAGGGAGGAGTCTTCTTTCCAAGAAGAAAGAGAAGGAAATTCTTCTAGCTCTTAAAGACTTGGTGCAGTGAGCCTGGAAGAGTTGTGCCTGTCCCCTTTGTGAAGATCCAGACCCTTGGGGCATGCTTTGGGAAATCAGTGGATGAATTTTGACAGTTGGGCTGTTCTTGGTACCTTGTTCCTCATGGGGGCCAGTTAGTCATTCTGAAGAAGCTCAGTATTTCCTACAGATGATAAGTAAGAGCTTCTCTGTGACATAACCACACTGCACACTTATAGAAACATTCTGGTGATAACTACATGGCTTTTTTTTAATCTTAAAGAATTCATAGTGCCTCACCAATGCTGGCAAAGGGGGTTTGCTGGAGAAACAATGGAAGTGGCAGCAGAGCACCATCTTTCTTTAGGGTTGGACTCAGCTAAGGTTGGACTAGCTAGGGTTGGACTAGCCAGAGAGGGCTGGGGACAGCTGCAGCCAATGTGATGTAGGCAGATGTTGTGGGGTGGGGCCTCCAGGTAAACTCTATAAAAGACAGAAAGAAAGGTGAAGTGGGAGGGAATAAATTGACATACACCTTTTGTCCTCTGTCCATCTCTTTCTTCTGCTTGGAATGCTGATGGAATGCTGAAAGTGGAGTTGCCACCCTGTAGCCATGAGGAGATCATGAGTGCCAAGTTCACAAACTGAGGATAGGCATACAGAAAGATAGGAGAAATGTCACACTTAGAGGGTGTTGTACTGCTTCTACCAGTCCTGCACTATTTACCACTGAATTTTATTTTTTACATGAGGGGAGAAAAATAACCCTAATTTGTTTAAGTTGATATTTTGGGAGTTTCTGCTACTTGCAGTCAAATCCCGCATCTAACTGAATGAGAGGTATATTCAGTTGATGCTTGTGGTTGAGAGCACAGACTTTGAGGTCTGCCTGGCCTGGTTATGTGTTCTGCCATGTGCGTTTGAGCATACTCAACTTTGGATACTTCATCTGTGAAATGGACTCAGTAGCACTTCTGACCACAGTATTGTTTTAAGGATGACTTGAAAGAACATATTTTAATGGTTATAAGCACAATGTCTGGTGCATATTAAGGACTATTAAGGACAGAATAGATGGTAGTACAAGACTGGAGTTGCCTCCCACCTCAGATATGCAAGAATTAAGAAAAAAATAGAGCAGGATCTGAGTGTTGTCTTGGACACTCTGAGTATTGTACAACTTCTGGATTTCATTGTCATGGGCTAAATCAAAGTCACATGATGCCAAGTGGATATTCCCAGACCTAACCCCAGACTGTTATCCACTCTCACCCACTTCTAGGGCTTGATGTCTACAGATCCCTCTGGGAAATAACCCCCACTCAACACAGAAGAGTCATGGACAGTCAAGCAGAGGGAGCAGCCTGCGATTCCTGCCCCAAGGCCATCGCTGATGGCACCAGAAGTAGACATCCAACCTGAAGGGGTACACTCTGTAGGCTGGCCAGCGGTCTGGCAAGGGTCCTAGTGGGACGATTCTTCCCACGAGGGTCAGTAGTTCTGCTGGCTGGCCACTCTTCTGGAGGGACCTCAGTGCTGCCTGGCAAGCTGGTTCCTTGTCACTGATCCACACATTCTCCTACCCTCTGAGATGGCTGTCTTGAATGTTTTTATCTCCCTCAGGGCTTTCCTGGTGGTTCAGATGGTAAAGAATCCACATGCCAATGCCAGGAGGCATGGGTGTGATCCCTGGGTTGGGAAGATCCCCTGGAGGAGGGCATGGCAACATCTTCAAGTATTCTTGTCTGGAGAATCCCCATGGACAGAGGAGCCTGGCGGGCTACAGTTTATGGGGTCACAAAGAGTCACACATGACTTTTGCATCTTGCTCTGTACAAACATGCCCAAAGGTTCTCATCTTGAAACAACATGTGACTTCCCTGTGGTCCAGTAGTTGAGAGTCTGCCTTCCAATGCAGGGGATGTAGGTTTGATCCCTGGTCTGGAAACTAAGATCCCACATGCCCCAGAGCAACTAAACCCGTGTGCTGCGACTAGAGCAGGCATCGCAATGAGAAGCCTACATGCTGCAGTGAAGACCCAGCACAAGCCAGAAAAAAAAAATCCTCCCTGCGCCCAAGTCCCCGATGCCCTCCACCCCGCCCTGTGCTTCCGTTTACAGCCCACTTCTGCCCTGTCCTCACTTCCTTGCCTTCTGTCCCCTTGGATTTCACTCAACAGGCTTCCATCTCCACTGTTCCAGGGACACGCTCTCGTCACCCGACGGTTTCTTCCTTATTGAATCTGGTGGTCACTTCTCAGTCCTCAGTTCATTCACACTTCTAGTAGCCTCTTACACAGATGATGATTCCTTTTTGGAAAAAGTGTCTTCACTTGGTCTCCTCAGTGTGAGAAATGGACAAGAATAAATACCTTGATGATATGGCTGGGGCAAGGACATTATTTCATTTTCAGCAGTATCCCCAGCACCTGGGACAGTATCTTTCATGTATGAGGAACAGAGTATCTGTTGAATGGATGAGTCTAGATCAGGGGTAGCAAAGTACAGTTCACAGGCCAAATCTGGCCCACTGCCTGTTTTTGTAAATAAAGTTTTATTAGAACACAACTGTGTTCATTTGTTTACAGATTGTCTAAGCCTGCTTTCACACATTCCACAAGTTGAATAGTGTGACAGAGACCACGTGTCCCACAAAGCCGAAGATATTTACTGTCTGGCCCGTTACAGAAAAAGTTTGCAGACCCCTGATTTAGACAATTGTTTCTATTTCCACTGTGTGCTATGTGTGTAAGACCCTGACTACAGATGATCAAAGAGACAAAGCTCACAAAAGGAATCACAATGCCCTCCCTCACCCACGGACATTATCAGGGTCTGTCTGTAGCCTGGTCTGTGGTGAATAATTCAGTGGTGATGGGAGAGTGAGGGAGGTGGAAAGGAACAGAAAAAGAATATTAACCTTATTTTTATTAATTAATTTTTATTGCAGTATTTGTGCTCAGTCGTGTCTGACTCTTTTCTACCTCATGGATTGTAGGCTGCCAGGTTCTTCTGTCCATGGAACTTTCCAGGCAAGAATACTAGAGTTGGGTGCCATTTCCTACTCCAAGGGATCTTCCCAACCCAGGGATCAAAGCTGCGTCTCTTGCATATCCTGCATTGGCAGGTGGATTCTTTACTCCCTAGTGCCACCTGGGAAGTGCTTATTGGAATAGAGTTATTTTACAATGTTGTGTTAGTCTCTGCTGTACAGCAAAGTTAATTGGCTCTATGTGTACGTACATCTTCTCTTTTTGGATTTCCTTCCAATATTAACCTCACAATCATTTTATACCATGCATTTTGCATAGTTTATTTCACTTCATCTGCACTGCCTTCTCCAATCTACGAATGAGGAAACTGAAGCACTGGCAGACTAAATGTTTCATGGAAAGTCACACAGAGCTCTGAAGTGTTGGAAAGGGGGTGGCAAGGCCAGAACCTGGGATGGACCCTGGCTCAAGTGGCAGTGATGATGGCAGCAAACACACATGGGGCCTCTGAAGATGTGCAGATACTGTTCTTAGTCTGTCCCATCAACCGTGGTAAACTAAGGCACAGGAAGAGTGACCAACTCCCCCAAGGTCACCTGGCCCTGGTCAAGGGCAGGGCCAGGACTTGACCTGTTAGTTTTGTTTTGTCTCTGTTCCCTTCCACTTTACCATAATGTGTATTAGGTCCTCAATGAATAGTCATCGAACTAGTGGATTTGAACTGGAACTTCCTGGCTCCCGGCCCAGAATCTTTGCCACTATCTGGCACCAGCCACCCATTGAGGGTTCAAAGGACTGTGCAACATTTTGCTCAGAGTAGAGCTGGAGGCCACCTAACTTGTTTCTGCAGAAATTACTAGAACATTTTAGAATTTACTCATCCTCTATCTATATTTTCATCTCTTGGTACACTGCCCGCTCCCTTGGGGAAACTATAATTTCCATAACTGATGATAACATCTGTTTTCAGACATGTGAATCGGTTGCAGAAATGTGTGTCAGCAGAGAACTAAGCCTCCAAGCTTCAAGGAGGTTTCTTACAAAAGTCGTCGGGAGTGGCTTTCTTGCTCAGTCCTGCCAAGAGTTTCAAATCGTGCAACAAAATATATTCTCCAGTTGACAGTTGTGTACATCATAGCTCTCCAGTGGGAGGTGAATTTTCTTCCCCATGTGAAAGTTACTTCACCTAAAATATGGTATTTGATGTATTTATCTTCCAAAATTAGATAAAACCATTATAAATTTTACATACACCAGCCATCCTTCAAGACTAGGACAGAGCTATTTGGGAAAGGAGGCATTCTGTATTCATTAAGGCACACTTCCAATTTATTGCTGGTGGGGAAAGAAGAAAGTGACATCTTTCTCTCTTAGTTATTTCTAATTCCCATAAAAAACAGAGAGTACTGCAGACTGGGTGGCTTGAACAACAGCATTCATTATTGGTTCTGGAGACTGAGAAGTCCAAGATTAACATACTGGCTGGTTCAGATCCTGGTAAGAGCTGTCTTCATCACTTGCACATGGCCACCCTCTTGCTCTGTCCTTGCATGGCTTTTCTTTGCTGCCTGCATTTGGGGCACCATTTGCGGTACCTTCTAGGAAGGCCACTAATCCTATTTGACTAGGACCCCACCTTCGTGAACTCATATAACCTTTACTTAGCTCCTAAAACAATCACTTGGGGGTTTGGACATCCAACATATGAATTTTTTAAAATTTAAATTAAAAATATTTTTATTTTGTATTGGAGTATAGCCAATTAACAATGTTGTGAATTTCAAGTGGACAGCAAATGGACTCAGCTATACATATACGTGTATCCATTCTCTCCCAAACTACCCTCCCATCCAGGCTGCCATATAACATTGAGCAGAGTTCCCTGTGCTATACAGTAGGTCCTTGTTGGTTATCCGTTTGAAATACAGCAGTGTGTATATATTGATCCCAAACTCCCTAACTATCCCTTCCCACCAACCTTCCCCCCTGGTAACCATAAATTTGTTCTCTAAGTCTGTAAGTCTGTTTCTGCTTTGTAAATATGGTCATTTGTATCATTTCTTTTTAGATTCTATCTATAAGGGAATCTGGGCTTCTCCTGTGGCTCAGCTGGCAAAGAATCGGTCTGCAATACAGGAGACCTGGGTTCAATCCCTGGGCTGGGAAGATCCCCTGGAGAAGGGAACAGCTACCCACTTCAGTATTCTGGCCTGGAGAATTCCATGGACTATATAGTCCATGGGATCACAAAGAGTCACACACGACTGGGAAACTTTCACATATAAGGCATATCATATAATAGTTCTCTTTCTCTGTCTGACTTACTTCACTCAGTAGCCAACACATGAGTTCTGGGAGGACAAAATTTAGTTCTCTTCTCATCCCTGGGAACCTCCCCATGGGACCTGACATGATGGAAGTTTGTTAGCTGATTTTGCAAATATGATTCAGTCTGGTTTTGAGTCTACATTAAACATGCTTCTATATGGGAAAACCTCCATCGGTTTGCTTTAGCTTCAAGTTCTTGTACCCAGGAGGAGAAGTCAGGTGTACCAGCAGCAGTTAATCATCTTTGTGACTCCTCCATATGGTAATAATAATGGAGGCTTTCTTTTAACAACTGCATAAGAGATGCCAGGTGCCATCTCAAGAAGTTAGTGTCTTGAAGCACTTTGTCTTATCTTTTCATCTTTTTGAGAACCTATGATGGACGGGGCTGTATTTATTTTTACTTCCGTTTTGTAGATGAGGAAACTCAGGTTAGAGAAGCCAAGTGATTTGCTTAAGAGGACACAGTTAGGAAATGACTCAGTCTGTATTTGAACTGAGTACAAACTCCAAGGAACTCTTCTGACCACACTCTCTGTCTCCCATTTGGCCAGGACACTTATATTTCCAGAAATGTCAGTCCACAATCATCAAGAATAATGGTTCAACACAATCCTTTAGACGAATCTCTAGCTGAGAAAGAAGCTGATTCATTTTGACTGAGTTCTTGCTTCCATTCGGATTTACCTTATTCATTTTTGTTGGTCATATAATTGAGGCCATGGGACACCTTTCTGAAAAGTCACTCATAACTTAAAAAGATTTGGTTTTTTATTAGATGTTTAGAAGTTTCTGGAAAGATTCACTTCTGAAAAGAAGCAGTGGAGGATCAGAACAGTGTTGTTTTCTCATTCTGTAATTTCTTTTCATGGCTGTCTTCTCTCATCTATGCGGAGGGGATCCTGAGACAGTTTTATGGCCTTTTTTTTTAAATGAAAATTTCCCTCACTTTTCAGAAATGCAAAGGAAAAATGATCACAGAAAATGTTTTTCTTTTCTCTCAGTTCTGTGTTGCAAGTAGTATGTTTTTGTCATGATTACAGTCATTTTTTTCAAAGGCGTCCAGCTGTTTGAACGCTCTGAGTTGGAAGCAGGGAAAGGAATGGAAGGATTGCTTCTTCCTTCTTGAAAGCTAACGTGGGCGGAATTCAGGCTGCACAGACCTTAGACATAAACAGTGATGGAGGCGAGAACATATGATCCAATAGGTTACCCCTAGTTACTAGAATTAGGGAGTTTATCTCTTTTCTTCCCCCTCTAAATGTTTATACTTACGGGAGAATTTTCCAGCTCCCTGAGAAAACATTTATTTCCCCAAGAAAGATAAGAGTGCTTATTCTGTGCCGTGTCTATTCAACTGCAAAGAAGTCTTGCAGGTGGAAAGAAGCCCTCTGATTACCAAGCGGCCCATTTCAGAGCATCCAGACTTGCTTTATTGTCCGTGCCCACTCATTTTGTAAACTGTTCATCAAATAGTTAACTCTCTCCCGCTGCCCACCTGCCTGGAGGATGGGAGGATGGAAGGAAGCCACCGGTACAAAATCATGCGGCAACAGTGACAAGCGTTTGGCTCGTTTAGAGGTGCCTGTCCAAGAACCACACAAGAAAACAATGGCGTGAGAGTATGTGAACTTCTAACCCTCTTCCCCACATGCCAGTGGGGCGGTGGGTGGTGTGAGCAAGTGTTCAAGTTCCCTGAAGTGGGTGTTTTTATGGAGCCAAGTGACAAAGAACCAAAGAGGGTCAGGACTTGTGAGCAGCAAGTGGAAAACTACCAAGAACTGTTCAACCCTGCCTGCCGCTTAAATCACTTCTCTGAAATGAGGGGAGCCTGGGTTCACTTCCCTCCCCTGTGCTTCTTTGACATGGGACAGCTCTAAGGGGCAGAGATTTTGCCAAACACTGACTTTTTTGCCCAGTCAGCCCCTTCTCAGTTCCTCTTGTCCAAACGTAGTGACAGTTTGTCAGCAAGCAGGGTGGGGAGGCTGGGGCCGGAGGGTGTTCATTATTGCTAAATGACTCCCATCTGCGATTCTGCCTGCAGCTTTTATGAACCCCACATGTTTTAATTAACACATCGCAAAGGCAACATCAGCTGAAAAGTGCCAGCAGTGAGAGTATTTCAGTGGATCCCCACTCTGTGATTGTCTGAATTGGATCTGCTAGAAGCATACTCGGAGGAGTACGCTTACAGTAAACATTTGGGAAAATAGTGTGAAAAGGCAGGCAGACCGTGCAGCAGCTCCATCAAGGAATTCCTGAAGGTTTACCTCTGGGTTTACACCGTGGCTTTAGCATTTGGTGAAAGCTTCCTAGGGGGTGGGAATATGGGAACCCCGGGGAAGAGCCAAGGTCTTTTCGTGATAAAAAGTGAATAGACGTTGGCTGAGCACGCCAAGTGTGCTTGGGTCAGTGGCTGGTATTTTTACAGAACATGCTTCAGGAAGGCAGTGGGATTTTTCTGGAAAGCACATTGGTTCTGGAGATGTGAGGGGTGGGATTGAGCTGGAATTTCTTCTCATTGTGACACCCTGGGCAAGAAATGTAACTTTTTGGAGAGTCTGTTAAAAGGGGACAATGCCACCTGCCTGTCTCGCATGAGGCCAAGTGTGCAGGAGTGCCTTGTAAAAACACAGCACTACTGCCATAAACGTTACATAAATTATCTGTAGCACTTATAAATAATGTAGGTGGTCACTTCATTTGTGGGTTCAGCAAACAGCATGAACATCTACAATTCCCTGTGCCCCCGAGTTTACAATTGACACACACAAATAAACAGAAAAATACTCTATGACATGTGAAGTATTATAATGGGGAAATAGAGATCGTGTGGAAGTTCATAAATATGGCACTTAACCTGGACTTGGAAAATTTCAAGAAGGCTTCTAGGAAGAAGGAATGTCCAAGCTGAGCTTAACTGTCATCTTCTGGGTGAGGACTCTCATACCCACGTTACTTAAAAAGTTAGCCCAGCCTCTTGTACACCCTGTCCCCCATCTAGCTTTATTTTCCTTTAATGCGCTTATTACCATCTGACACACACTACATGGCTACTTGTTTATGCTTTGTGTCTGTCTCCCTCAACCAAAATATAAGGTCATAAACTTAGATACTTTCTTTTGTTCCCTACAGTATCCTTATTCTCAGTACCTAGACTAGTTCATGGTGCAGAGTAGGCACTCAGCAGATGTTTGTTGAATGAATTATTGGGAAATGTAAGTGTTAGATGAACAGGAAGGAATATTCTAGGTGAGGAATAGGCATAAGCAAGGACCAGGAGCTGTAGAGCACAGGTGGGCTTGGTGTCTTGGTCTGTAGGGGCTACTATAACACAGTATCCTAGATTAGGGAGCTTACAAGCCACTGACATCTATCTCTCACAGATCTGGTTGCTGGGTGTTCAATGCCAAGTTGCTAGCGTACTTGATGTGTAGTGAGGGCCCTCTTCTTGGTTCTCAGTTGGCCATCTTCTCATATTGTCTTCATGAGAAGGGACTGGGAGCTCTCTGGGGTCTCTTCTATAAGGGCACTAATCCCATTCCTGAGGGCTTCACCTTCATAACAAACCACCTCCCTAAGGCCCCATCTCGAAATACCATCACACTGGGGATCAGATTTAAACATAAGAATTTGAGGTGGGGGGATACAACCATTTACCCTATAGCATTTGGTTTGGCTGGAATATTAACCTGTGTGTGTGTGCGCTCAGTCATGTCTGACTCTGTGACCCCATGGACTGTAACTTGCCAGGCTCCTCTGTCCATAGAATTTTCCAGACAAGAATACTGGAGTGGGTTTCCATTTCCTACTCCAAGGGATCTTCTTAACTCCAGGATCGAACCTGTATCTCCTATGTCTCCTGCATTGGCAGATGGATTCTTTACAATTGAGCCACCTGGAAAGCTGAGATATGGAGAGATGAAACTAGCCGGTAGGTTGGGCCAGATCCTGAAGGGCCATGTAAACCAAGTTAAAGAGTTTGGATTTTCTTTCGAGGGTAATAAGGACAATCGAAATGTTTAATGTGAAAATGACAATAATATCTGGGTTTCCACAGCTGGGCACTATGGGAAACTCCTACAATTGTCTGGGATCAAAATGGCGACAGTGTGAACTAGGACCATTGCAGTTTGGGGAGAGGTATTTGGGAGCTGGAGTTGAAAAGCCATTCATGTGATGTCTGGAATTATGGCAGCCGCAGTGCAAACCATGAAGGCAATTAATCTAGCAAGCTAAAGATGAAAGTTTTGGGGGCAGGGTGGGTGGGGAATGCAAAGAAACTAAGTCCTTGATGACATCACCAAATAGCCAATTTAATCAAGCTGGGGATGTGCTTTTTCTAGATTTTTTTCTTAATGAGAAATAACAAATTTTCCTATTACTAAACTGTTTTAAATTAGTCAGTTGGTTTTTTTTAACTTAACAACACAAAATATTCCCATTTAAAAATCATGAATTTAGTTACATTGTTTAAACAAGTTATTACCCTTTTAGATTATTATATTTTATTTTAGGTGAAGACTGGTCTGGGTTTTAGGAAACTCAGACTTGGATAATGTTTTACAACACACTAGGAAGTGGGAGTCAAAATACTTTTTGTGTCCGAGTTAGAGTAAGATTGAATATTTGCATGAAATTCACATTCTGTAAGAAACAATCAAGAATATGACTATGTCAATTGGCATTTTTTAAAGCCTGTCATTCACAAATGAACTTATCTACATACAAAGCAGAAACAGACTCACAGTGTAGAGAACAGACTTGTGGCCAAGGGGTAGTGAAGGGGGAGGGATGGATTGGGAGTTCGGGATTAGCAGATCAAAATTATTATATGCAGGATGGATAAACAATAAGGTCCTACTGAAGAGCACAGGGAACTATATTCAATGCCCTGTGATAAACTGCAATGGAAAAGCGTATGTTAAAAAAGGTATATATATGTACCACGGAATCACTTTACTGTACACACAAATTAACACAACATCATAAATCAACTATACTTGAAAAAAATAAAATAAAAAAAAATCTCCCAGTCTGTCATTGACCCACCGGACAGATATGAACAGCTTCACAAACCCGAGAGGACTCATTCCCTCATTGATCCAATATTTATGTAGAATCTACTATGCATCACTGCTTCTCTTTTCACCTGCTGGATTGTGCTTTACTAGGAATGCTATTTCTCTTATTTATTTTTATACCCTTGCTACTTAGCAAGCAGGATTTGAAACATAGTTGGCCCATAAATATTTGTTGAACAAAATGTGATCTGATTTTTCCGGTTGGGTTGAAAATGTGGGTTTCAGCTTCAGACGGGGCTGCAACTTTGATACTGTAATTGAGTGACCTTGGGAAAGTTACTTACTGTAGCCTAGGCTCAGATTCCTACTTACTGGGGATAAAAATCCACCAGGGGGGGTATGAAAAGTGTCTGGTTTATTGCCTGGCACTAAGTAGGCACATTGTAAATAGCTGTTATCTTCCTCCTCCTAACAAGATCTAAATCAAGCCACGTTCTATGCTCCAACTGACGAATATTCTAGGAACCCAAGTTTTGTGGCAAATGTAACAAGGTGAATCTGTTGCTGGAAAATTATGTAAGGCACTTGCAAATTATTTTTGCCTTGGGTTCTCCTTTTTGTGATCTACCGCAGGGTTTCCTGCTATTAGTCCAGTTAATTGAGAGCCAACCGTCTTTCACATCAACACCCATGTGATCAGAGGATCTCCCAGACACACAAAGGCAAAGACAAGTCTCTTCTTTCCATTTTTCAGATGTAGTATTTTCCTTACCAGCTGAACTAAAGGGTAACTTAAATTCTAATCTTATGCCAGCATTATAGGTTCTTTTTTTTATTTAAGTAATTTTAAAATTGAAGTATAGTTGATTTACATTGTTTCAGGTGTACGGCAAAATGCTTCAGTTATATATATATATATCCATTCTTTTTTAGATTCTTTTCCGGTATAGATTGTTATAAGATACTGAATACCGTTCCCTGTGCTATACAGTAGGCCCTCGTTGTTTACTTAATTTGTGTACGACACTGTGTCTCTGTTAATCAACTATTCTTTTTTGTTTAAGTTAACTTCTGTCACAATTTATCTGAGAGACACAACTTTAAGACAAGGTTAGATGGGAGAAATTTGTCCCTGTTGATGCTTGCTGTATAGGCAAAGCAGAGATCATAGCTTGTGCTTATTTTGTTTGAATTAAATTCAGGGCTTCTGAGCTTGGGTCTTAACTCTGTGACTCAACTGGAGTGTTGGACTTCAGATGTGCCCTGACCTTGGTTTCTGCTGTAAAATTAGGATTTTAGACTAGATAATTCTGGAGGTCCCTTAAGCTCTGAATTCTGTGCTACAGGTTTCTTTGCTGCTTCCTTCTCCTCTTCTTGATTTCTTATTCCAATATTCATTTCTTAAATAATTCAAAAGAAGAACAAAGTCAACCAGAGCTCCATTATTTTTCCACAGAGAGCAAAAAAAAAAAAAAATAGCCTAATATCCAATAGAAAGGAAAAGGCTAACTGAACTATGATTTCAGTCACCTCACTGAAATATCATCCAGTGATCAAAGAGGATGTTTATGACGACTCTCTAGCAAAACAGAAACATCTTTTTATGTGATGTTGAATGAAAAAGGCAGAGAATAAATGATCCGTCTGGCATGATAACAATGATCTAGAAAATATACGGAACTGTGTAAAAGTTCTAAAAGGGAGTAAGAAAGTGAAAACCGTTGATATGTAAAAAATAGTTATTCTCTCACTTGTGAGAGGAAGGAGGTTTTCAGTATATTTAAGGTTTTTCATTGGGTGTCTTGTCTTGTACATTTATTCAAGGTAGACTTCAGGTACCTTAAATGCTACAAGCTGCAGGAGGTTGGCTGACCTCAAGTGCGTGAGATCCCAGGTCCTCCCTCCTCTGAGTCCAGGTTCCTTCTACTACAAGAGCTTGTCTTGGTGATAGTGAGGGAGGAAAATGTGTCCTAAAGACTTTGGTCTTGGGACTTCCCTAGCGGTCCAGTGGTTAAGAATCCTCCTTCCAATGCAAGGGACGTGAGTTTGATCCCTGGTCAGGGAACTAAGATTCTACATGCTCCAGGGGGATCTAAGCCTGCAACTAAGCCCAACAAAGACCCAGCACAGCCAAAATAAAAAAATTAAACTTCCCTAAAAAATATGCATTGAGCTTTGCTTTACTCTGCCTGCCCTCTTTCTTCCTTTTTTCCTTGTTGTTTACACTCTTTTTTTTTTTTTTTTTTTACCATTAAGGAACAGTTTGTACCCAGTCACTCAGTTGTGTCCGACTCTTTGTGACCCCTTGGGACTGCAGCCCACCAAGCTCCTCTGCTCATGGGATTTTTCAGGCAAGAATGCTGAGATGGGTTGCCATTTCCCCCTTCCCTGAGTTTCTACCATGTCCTGCATCACAGGTGGATTTCTTTATCCACTGAGTCACTGGGGAAGCCCAAGGAACAATTTATACACTATGAAATGTGCAGATTTGGAGTGTACAGCTCCATGAGTTTTGATAAATGTACACATTCCTGTACACTTGCCAGTCAAGATACAGAACATTTCATCCCCCAAGAAAGTTCTCTGTGTCCTTTCCCGGTAAATTACCTTACCTCTAGGCAATTACTGTTCTGATTTCTATCAGCATAGATTACTTATGCCTCTTCTGAAACTTCATATAAATTGAATCATACATGTTTTCTCTTTTTTTGGTCTGTCCTCTTTTGCTCAACATCCTGTTTGCAAACTTCACTCATGGTGCCTGTGTTAGCAGCTCATCCTCTTCTCCTGGGTAGTATTTTCCTGTGGTCAACTGAATACTGGCCTCAAAGATATCCAGGTTCTAATTCCTGGAGCCTATGGATCTTATTTCATGTTGCAAAAAGGACTTTTGCAGGTGTGATTAAGCAAAAAACTTGAAATGGAAAGACTAGCTTGGATTTTCCAAGTAGTCCTAAGTGTAGTCACAAATACATGGGAGGAAGAGGGAGGTTTGACCTCAGAGGATGAGAAGGAAATGTGACCAGAGCCACAGATCGAAGTGATACACTGTGAAAAGACCATCAGCCAAGGGATACAGGAGGGGTCACTGGACGCTGGAAAAGGCAAGGAAACATTCTCTCCTGGAGCCTCCAGAGGGAACCAGCTGTGCCAACATTTTGATATTTAACCCTGTGAAAGTGATTTCAGACTTCTGACCTCCAGAACTATCGGAGAATAAGTCTGTGTTCAGTCACCCAGTTTGTGTGAATTTGTTATACCAGCAACAGGAAATTATTATTATTCCATTGTATGGTTATACCTGTCTTCCCTGATGGCTCAAATGGTAAAGAATCTGCCTGCAACAAAGGAGACCCAGGTTCAATCCCTGGGTTGGGAAGACCCCTTGGCGAAGGGCGCAGTATTCTTGCCTGGTGAATTCCATGGACAGAGGTGCTTATCACAGTGGATTTATCGATTCACTTCTTGATACATTTTAATTTGGGGCTCTTCTGAATCAAGCTGCTAGGCGTGTTCTTACACAGGTCCTTGTGTGTCGTGTGTTTTCATTTCTCTTGGGTAAATATACCTCAGAATGGAATTACTGTGGCATAGAGCAGGTGTATGTTTAGCTTTATAGAAAATGTCCAGTTTTCATAGTGACTATACCATTTTATATATCCACCAACACACTTGATAGTTGATCCTCTTTTAAAAAACACACAAAAAATAATAAGGTTGAGATTGCTGAGATGGGTGGGAGTCAATTCCTGGATGCTTTCTGGATGATTCCAGGACCTGATTGTATTTCCAGAGCCCACAGTGTGAGCTCTAGGACAGATTTATGCAAGGATTTTTTTTGTCTTTATTTATTTATTTTTCTTGAAAAGGAAATAATTCACCTGCCTCCCACCCTCTTCCCTCTTCCCTCTGTCCCTGTGTGCCCCATTAGCACGCACTGTACTCTCTCTGTGGGTGGGAGTCACAACCCCAGAGGCCTGGGCGACCCAGGGAACAGGAGCCAGCCAGTCTGGACCTCGGGGTCCTGACAGCAACCCAGAAAGCAAGAACGCAGCACGCTGAATGCCTTTCCCGTTGGGGCAGTCAACCATGTTATTCTTCAGTGAATGGAATTTTCTTGCTCCTTTAAGTAGAAAAACACCAGTAGCCCAGATGCCTCCCACAACAGTAGTTGATAAAACACTCAGAGAAAAGGCCCCAGGGAAGGGAGGGAAAATCCTGCCAGATCTGCTGGCGTTTGTTGTTGTCACTGTTATTCTCGCTTTTTTTTTTCACCTATAGAAAATTCGCCAGGACCACTTCCAACCCTGATCTCTCTAGATTCTGGTAGTTTTCTGAGGTTAAACTCAAGAACAAAGAGGCAATTGTTTTCTAGATGCAATCTTGGCGAGCCCAGTTTTGACACCTGAGAGATCTGGTGTGAATTTGGGGGTCAGCTGGTTTATCCCCCCATGATCCTCAAGCCCATTCAGATCACTGAGTTTTTTTGTTGTTGTTGTTAATGGCCTGTCAGCTTCCTGAAACACTACTCCCATCCCTTTCCATTTACAATACCCACATAGTAGTACCTGCATAGACTGTAACCTTCTAAGCCATATCTTTCCTATGAGCCCGTCTTAAATTCAGTACATCCTTTGGAGCTTCTGAGCTTACATCCGTATAAACCCTCGTATATTTCGGTGGTCTGCTGGCTGTTCTGATGACCTTTGGAACTCAAGATCCTGGCTGTCGTTTGGGACCCCTTGGAGCCAAGGGGAGTCTTGTAAAATATCAGGGGGCTGGATCCATCCTGGATCTCAGTCCTGGATGGTCCCTCAGCAGTGACTGAATGGGGATCCCATGCCAAGCCTGGCCGGATGTTGGCCCGGGCACCCTCTTTGCACACGGCAGGACAAGTCCTCTCCCTGCTGCGCAGTCATAAAGCTCTGGAATGTGAGCACAGCATGTGGTATGAGCATGAGCTTGCACAAACGTGGAAGCCTCCTGGGAGGTGTGGTGCATGGCCTTGCAAAGGAAGTTATTTGCACAGGGCCCCAGGCTTGACACTGCCAAGTGAGCTGTGGAACTGCTTGGGTAACTGTCCTTGGCAGGAAAAGGGCTGCGCAGGGTTTACAAGGAGATTTTCCTCCTGAGCCTTGTCTCTACCAAACTCGCAACAACGCCGGCCTCTTGTTGGACCAGTCTTGACAATACACGCTTGACCTGCATCATCTCTTGATCTTCTCAGCTTCTTTGGAAGCGAGGCCGGGAAACAGTAGGGCAACTTCTTTCAGGCGCTCACACCTCCCCATCGTTTCCCAAACTAGACACCCTGAGAGCCTGACCCTGTGGTTCTGGAATGTGCCAGTCTCATGGGGGTACGGGCACTCACGTGTCCTCTTCAGGTGGAACAAAGTCTACACCCCGGCGGGTGCCGTGATGCCGCAGAGCACCATGGAAAGACCAGGGCACCAGGGTCTGAAGATGGGGAAGAGGGCGGAGTTGTTTACTCTCGCTGTGTCCTCACTTCCTCATCTGTCAAACGGAAGGTTCTACCACCCTGACTTCCTCCCAGGGTGATGAAGAGGGCCCAAGAGACTTTGTGAATGAATGTGCTTGGTCCACTGCCAAGGCCACACGGAAGCAGGTGATAATTATTCTTGGTTGGGAGGCAATACACATTCAGGCAGAATGAGAGAGCATTTGTCCTTGGTGGGAAATGGCACCAGTGAGGAGATGAGCACCCAGAGATTGAGCTGGAGCCTGGGAGGAGGTTGGGACTCAGGGAGGGGGGTGTACCTTCTCGGGAGGATGGTATGCAAGGAGAAGGTTGTAACTCAGAGAGAAGAAGGATACCCAGGGAGGCAATTTGGGCTGAGTAGGGAGATGAGACTTTGGAGAGGCTCATCACCTGATTTGACCCATACAGGGGTCAAAGGACCAAGTTCAGAGGCGATGGAAAGAGACAGCTTGTGCAGTTCTTCAATTTAGTAAAAAGCAACAGCACGTCCTAAACCCTCAGTGCTCTGCCCACGGTGAGGTGTTTTAGAACAACCATTTGTCCACAATGGTTTTAGATTTCTGCCCAAGGAACACTACTTAAAATTAAAGTCAACATTAGTTCGATGGAGCTGATCTCATATTTCTCCTGCCTGGAAATACCTACAATTCCTTAAAACAATGTTTCAATTTACCCCAGGTCCGGAGGAATTTTACAGTGTAATAGCTGCCCTCCCCTTTCCTTTTCCTGCCTCCCAATCCTGGTTTGTTGGAGCCGGTAGCGCACACATGGACTTTCTATCGAATGAAGACTGCTGCTGCTGCTGCTAAGTCGCCTCAGTCTTGTCTGACTCTGTGCGGCCTCATAGACGGCAGCCCACCAGGTTCCCCCGTCCCTGGGATTCTCCAGGCAAGAACACTGGAGTGGGGTGCCATTGCCTTCTCCATGAATGAAGACTATTCGCCCTGTATTTGGACTCCTCCATCTTTACTGAACTGAAGTGCACGACAGACCTGCAGATGCTGGTGACTCATGTTAAATCATGGGGAACCAGGTGGGCGAGCCATAAGTGAATGACGTGCGTGTGCTTTCCTGTCCATCTGACATGTTCCTGGACTTAATTAGAAGGATCATGAGGCCACTGTGGATTTGAGACCATTCGTTCACCCAGTAAGCTTAACTGACCTCCACTCCTGGTCATGTGTCTGCATTTGCACCCGTGGTCAGGACTGATATTTGGCATGTTCAGCTCAGTCTATTAAAATATTGAACTACTTTCATGTTGGTTGCCAAATAACCATTGACTGGACACTTTCCAATGTCCGCAAGGGTCTGTGTTCATTCTAATTGGTCAATGCTTTTTATTACACTGATCATTAAATTGCTGTTGTTTGGGGCAAGTAGTCATTAAATAGTTGTCATTCGGTGTGGCATCAGGTGCCATGCATTCCTTTGCTTGGAAAAGCCTCCATGGTTCTTTCAGGATGAAAGGACTCCCTAAGTGTTGTCTTTGTTTAGATGATTGAGAAAATCAAGTTGAGAAAAGACCCTGACAAGGTCCAGAAGGGATGTTAGCCTTTTTTTTTTTTTTTGCAGGGGTCAGTAAGAAAGTCACTGAAATAATAAAATAAGCAGACATATGGCCTAAAAAAGATGAGTTTTGTACAATGAGGCAGCTGTCCTCTGGCTCAGAAGGGCCAGTAAAGATGGGATCATTCTATTTAATGTCAGAACTCCCTGGGCTGTTGTCTATTTTTTGAGTCTTGGGACACGTTGGAGACAAAATTCAGAAGGCAATTCTAATTGGAAGCTTTGTAATCCTGACCCACAGTTGGTCACCACAGGGGATACCTGTACTGGAAACCTGTTTATTTCCATCTGTTCACTGTCCACCATTGGCTTCCCAGGTGGCACTAGTGGTCTAGAACCCACCTGCCAGTGCTGAAGATGTAAGAGGTGTGGCTTCCATCTCTGGATCGGGAAGATTCCCTTGGAAGAGGGCCCACAACCCATTTCAGTATTCTTGCCTGGAGAATCCCTATGGACAGAGGAGCCTGATGGGCTATAGTCCGTAGAGTTGCAAAAAGTCAGACATGACTGAAGCAACTTAGTGCACATGCATGCATCCCCATAACTTATGAAGATTATAAAAAACTAGAATAACTGAAAGTATGAATTTTTTCCCCATCATAGCCCCTGCCAACCCTTCCTTTGTTGTTGTTCAGTCACTAAGTCATGTCTGACTCTTTGTGACCCCATGGACTACAGCATGCCAGGCTTCCCTGTCCTTCATCATCTCCCAGAGTTTGCTCAAACCCTTGTCCATCGAGTTGGTGATGCCATCCAGCCATCTCATTCTCTGTTTCCCCCTTTTCCTCCTGCCCTCAACCTTTCTCAGCATCAGGGGCTTTCCCAATGAGCCTTCACATCAGGTGGCCAAAGTATGGAGCATCAGTCCTTAAAGTGAATATTTGGGTTTGATTTTCTTTAGGATTGACTGGTTTTATCTCTTTGCAGTCCAAGGGACTCTCAAGAGTCTTCTCTAACACTGCAATTCAAAAGGAGCAATTCTTCTGCCCTCAGCCTTCTTTACGGTCCAACTCTCACATCCATACTTGACTCCTGGAAAAACCATAGCTTTGACTCTATGGACCTTTGTCAGCAAAGTAATGTCTCTGCTTTTTAATATGCTGTCTAGGTTTGTCATAGCTTTCCTTCCAAGGAGCAAGCGTCTTTTAAATTTATGACTGCTGCCATTGTCTGCAGTGATTTTGGAGCCCAAGAAAATAAAATCTGCCACGGTTTCCACTTTTTCCCCATCTGTTTGCCATGAAGTGATGGGATTGGATGCCACCAACTTCGTTTTTTGAATGTTGAGTTTTAAGCCAGCTTTTTCACACTCCTCTTTCACCCACATCAAGGAGCTCTTCCTTTAGCTCTCCCAAAACAGTCTCTGCTAGTGATTTGCCTGCATATAAACATACTTTTTAATACTTAACATATGAACCGGTATGTAAAATCTGCTTATTTTCACTTAATGTACGACACTACAGTGGATGGTGTGGTGTGCTCCCCAGGTCCTGTTTCAAAAGTGAGACACTCATTTCCTCAGCTGTCTGGAAGCTCACTGGTGACAGACCACAGCTAAGTCCTCGCCCTGGAATTGCTCTTGTTCAAAGTGACCCATTCTCCCAGGGGACAGATCACATCCAGGGGCTGGTCAATGCAGGGTTCTAAAGGCTCAGCCTTCACTCTGAAAGGCCTTCCCAGCGTCAGAGTCTCCAGTGGGTACAGCTGAGACTCCTGGTCCACCTGTATTTCAGTTGAATTTCTCCTTTTATGTCCTCCTGCTCCTTTCACTCCTGTACAGGTGTTGTCTCTGAGGGCATTTCCCAGCAAAGCTCCAGCCTCCAAACCTCCATCTCAGAGTCCATGTCCCACGAACCAGTCAAGACAATGCCTATCACCTCAATGTCCGCGGAGTATTCCATCATACTAGGAATTCCCTAGTACCTCAGTTGGTAAAGAATCTGCCTACAATGCAGGAAACCTGGGTTCAATTCCTGGGTCAGGAAGATCCCCTGGAGAAGGAAATGTGAACCCACTCCAGTACTCTTGCCTGGAGAATTCCATGGACAGAGGACCTGGCAGGCTACAGTCCATGGGATAGCAGAGTCAGACTCAACTGTGAGACTAACTTTCACTTTTCCTTGCATCATACAGAATCTAACAAATATGTTTAGTCTCATTCCTGTAGCCATGTTTCATGTTTTCTGTTTAGTATTCTTTCTTGCTATTTCCTTCTAATTTTTAATAGATTTTTTGTTTCATTTTACCAGATTAGTAGTTTCCTTTGTGCTTTTTTCATTCCAGACAACACTCTCCAATAGAAAGCTAATGAGAGCCACATATGTAATGTAAAATTTTCTAGCAGCCATGAAGACATGACTCATTGGGGATCATCTGAGAATTCTGACTCCCACACACATTAAAAATGGTTTATTAAAATATGAAATTAATTTTAATAACATATGTTACTTAATCCAAGATAATGAATATATTATTTCAACATATATTTAACATAAATCACAGCAAAAGCCTCTTTGACCCACCTTCTAGAGTAATGGAAATAAAAACAAAAGTAAACAAATGGGACCTAATGAAACTTAAAAGCTTTTGCACAGCAAAGGACACTATAAACAAGATGAAAAGAAAACTCTCAGAATGAGAAAAAATAATCACAAATAAGCAACTGACAAAGGATTCATCTCCAAAATATACAAGCAGTTCATGCAGCTCAATATCAGAAAAACAAACAACCTGATCAATAAGTGGGCAAAAGACCTAAATGGACATTTCTCCAAAGAAGACATACAGATGGCTGACAAACACATGAAAAGATACTCAACATTTCTCATTATTAGAGAAATGCAAATCAAACTAAAATGAGGTGTCATCTCACACTGGTCACAATGGCCATCATAAAAAAATCTACAAACAATAAATGCTGGAGAGGATGTGGAGAAAAGGGAATCCTCTTGCACTGTTGACGGGAATGTAAATTGATGTAGCCACTGTAGAGAATGGTATCGAGATTCCTTAAGAAACCAGGAATAAAACTCCCATGACCCAGCAATCCCATTACTGGGCATGTACCCTGTGGAAACCATAATTCAAAGAGACACAGGTACCCCAGTGCAGTTCATTGCAGCACTGTTTACAACAGCCAGGACATGGAAACAACCTAAATGTCCATTGACAGATGAATGGATAAAGAAGTTGTGGTATGCGCCTTGTCTTGAGTCTTTGTGGATGTATGCAAAGAGATGCAGCAATGCTATGAATACGAGGGTAGCAGGTGCTGAATTCCAAACATACAGGTGAATCACAGAGGGGCATGGGAGTTATTGCTCATTTTATTTGATTCTTTGTGATTTTTTGTTTGATCAGGACACCTGTAAGTCTCTTTGGGCTTGACAGTTATGCAAGCTAAATGGAATCATTACTGAAAAAAAAAAAAAAGGAAGTTGCGGTACATATATATAATGGAATATTACTCAGCCATAAAAATGGAATAGAATTAGGTCATTTGCAGTGATGTAGACAAAACTAAAGTTTGTTATACAGAGTGAAGGAAGTCAGAAAGAGAAAAACAAGTATCGCATGTTAATGTATATATATGGAATCCAGAAAAATGGTACTGATGAACCTATTTGTAGGGCAGGAATAGAGATGCAGATGTAGAGAATGGATTTGTGGACACAGTGCAGGGAGGAGAGGGTGGGATGAATTGAAAGAGTAGCATCGACATATACACTGCTGCTGTTGCTGCTAAGTCGCTTCAGTCGTGTCCGACTCTGTGCGACCCCATAGACGGCAGCCCACCAGGCTCCCCTGTCCCTGGGATTCTCCAGGCAAGAACAATGGAGTGGGTTGCCATTTCCTTCTCCAATACAGGAAAGTGAAAAGTGAAAGTGAAGTCGCTCAGTCGTGTCCGACTCTTAGCGACCTCATGGACTGCAGCCTACCAGGCTTCTCCATCCATGGGATTTTCCAGGCAAGAGTACTGGAGTGAGGTGCCATTGCCTTCTCCACTACTATGAGCAAAATAGGTAGCTAGTGGGAAGCTGCTGTATAAAACAGGGAGCTCGGCTCAGTGCTCTGTGATGACGTAGACGGGTGGGGTGGGGGTGGGGTGGAAGGGAGGTCCAAGAGGAAGGGGATATGTGCATACTTATAGCTGATTCACACTGTTGTACAGCAGAAAGTAATGCAACATTGTCAAGCAGATATTCTCCAATTTAAAAAATATATTCAAAGTAACAAGTCATTAAGAAGATACTTAAAATTCTTTTTTATTGTATTGCCTTTTACTGTATTGAAATTCAGTATGTATTTTATATTTACAGCACATCTCAATTTGCACTAGCCATGTTTTAAGGGTTCAATCGCCCCATGTGGCTAATGGCTACAGTACTAGACAGCATACTTTTAGAGGTTTGAAGGTCTCCATCAAAATTGCATTTTAAGATGCCAGCAAAAAATGATGAAATAAGGACCTCCAAAAATTCTCTCCTCCATAAAAGCAACAAAAATGCTGGCAAAAAAGTTAGAATCAACATTTTCAGAACTCTGGAAATTAACCAGAAGCTTGCAGCAATCTGGGAGCATTTGTTCAAGAAAAATAGCTGAATCCTGGCGGGAACAATGAGCTTTGTGTAATTTTCTCCTGTCATATTCCATTAGAGCCCCCCCCCCACCACCACCCGCAGCACCACAGCAGCTTCAAAATCCAACAGCCTGAAATCACAGTGAAAACCAGCAACCCAACAGCTACTGGAGGGAGCAGAATGGGGTTGAAGCTCCTTCGAAGCCCCATCCTTTGAGTAATGTCATAATTGACCTGTCTGATAATTCTTTGGGAGACCCCCCCACCTAGTGAGACTGTCTGTATTTTCTCTCATTCAGAGTTCGTCTAGTGCCAATAGTCTTTTCCACAGAGGTGTGTGTTGAAAACAATCAGAGGCAATTATTGAACAGCATGATCACCTGAGATGGTAGAATAAGAGTTGGGACAAGCAAGAGGCTAACCAAAAAGCTTAAAAGGAAAATCTGGGCAATGGATACCCATAGGGGATTCTGTGCGACCCCATTGACTGCAGCACCCCAGGCCTCCCTGTCCATCACCAACTCCCAGAACTTACTCAAACTCATGTCCATTGAATCGGTGATGTCATCCAACCGTCTCATCCTCTGTCATCCCCTTGCCCTCCCGTCTTCAATCTTTCCCAGCATCAGGGTCTTTTCCAATTCTTTGTATCAGGCGGCCAAATTATTGGAGTTTCAGCTTCAGCATCAGTCCTTTCAATGAATATTCAGGACTGATTTCCTTTAGGATGGACTGGTTGGATCTCCTTGTAGTCCAAGGGACTCTCAAGAGTCTCCTCCAACACCACAGTTCAAAAGCATCAAGTCTTCAGTGCTCAGCTTTCCTTATGGTCCAACTCTCACATCCATACATGACCACTGGAAAAACCATAGCTTTGACTAGATGGACCTTTGTGGGCAAAGTAATGTCTCTGCTTTTTAATACACTGTCTAGGTTGGTCATAGCTTTTCTTCCATGAAGCAAGCATCTTTTAATTTCGTGGCTGCAATCACCATCTGCAGTGATTTTGGACCCCCCCCCAAAATAAAGTCTCTCACTGTTTCCACTGTTTACCTATCTGTTTGCCATGAAGTGATGGGACTGGATGCCATGGTCTTTGTTTTCTGAATGTTGAGCTTTAAGCCAACTTTTTAACTCTCCTCTTTCACTTTCATCAAGAGGCTTTTTAGTTCTTCTTTGTTTTCAGCCATAAGGGTGATGTCATTTGCATATCTGAAGTTATTGATATTTCTCCCAGCAATCTTGATTCTAGCTTGTGTTTCATCCAGCCCAGCATTTCACATGATAAACTCTGCATATAAGTTAAATAAGCAGGGTGACAATATACAGCCTTGACATACTCCTTTCCTGAATCATTAACTGACCACTAATCAAAGACTTCAGTGTTCTCATACAACAAGGAATATACACTTCACAGAATTAGTTCAGAAAATTCAACAAACATACAACAAACAACATCAACAACAACAAAACCTGGGATGGAATCTGAAAATCAGATTTGTTCAATTTTATTAACAATCGATTTGTTCAATTTGTTTAACAATTTGTTCAGTTTTATTAGCAATCAATTTGCTATTTTATTTGTTTAATCTTCAACAAAAAATTATGAGACATGCAAAGAAGCAAGGAAATATCTCACATAGGCAGAAAAGCAGTTGATAGAAGCAGTCTCTCAGGCAGCACAGATATTGGATTTACTATGCAAAGTAAGTCAGTCTTGTTAAATATGTTTTAAAAAGCTGAAGGAAACTATGGCTAACAAACTAAAAGGAAAAAGTTTCTATATATAGAAAATCCTAAGGAATCTACAAAAAAGAAAACCAAAATCAGTATACAAAAACCAATTGTATTTCTATACACTAGCAATGGACATTCCAAAAATGAAATTAAGAAAGCAATTTCACTTACAATAGCATCCACAAGATACATTTAAAAAAAGAAGTACAAGTCTTGTACACTAGAAACTACAGAATATTAGGTGAAAAAAACTGGAGACCTATATAAATAGACACCCTATGTTCACAGATAGGAAGATGGCAATACGTCCCAAAGAGATTTTCAGGTTCAACACAGTTCTATCACAGTTCAAGTTTTTGCTTTTTGAAAAAATTGTCAAGGTTGTCCTAAAATTCATATGAAAATACAAGGGATCCATAATAGCCAAAACAATCTTGAGAAAGAAGAAATCTGGAGAACTTACATTTTCCAACTTTGAAACTTAAGCTGCAATAGTCAGGATTGTGTGGTACTGGCATGTAGACAATGGACTAGAACTGAGAGTCCAGAAATAAACCCACACATTTGCGGTTGATTAATTTTCAACAGCACTGCAAGACAATTCAATGAGGGAAAAATAATCTTTTCAACAAAATGATGCCGGGACAACTGGGTATCCACAGTGCAAAAGAATGAAATTGTGCCTCTTACCTCCTACCATCTTCAAAATTTAACTCAAAATGAATCAAAGACTTACGTATAAGAGCTAAAACTGAAGAACTCTTAGAACCATCGGGGCCACCAGGAAAGACCCTTAGAAAAAAATATAGGTGTAAATCTTCGTGACCTTGGAATAGGCAACTTTTTCTTAGATATGACACCAAACCACAAGCAATTAAAGGAAAAATAGATAAATTGGATTTTATAAAAAATTTAAAAATGTGTGCTTTGAAGTACACTATCAAGAAAGTGAAAAGACAAGCCACAGTACAGGAGAAAATACTTGTAAATCATAAACTTGATAAAGGTCTAGTATTCAGAATGTGAAAAAACTTAAAATTCAACAATAAAAAGGCAAATAATCCAACTTAAAAGTGGGAATAGAATTGAATAGATATTTCTCCAATGAAGATTACAAATGGCTATTAAGCTCATGAAAATATGATCAATATTATTAATCACTAGGGAAATGCAAATAAAAACCACAATAAGATACTGTTTCACACTCATTAGGTTTGTTATAACCAAAGACAGGCAATAATGAGTGTTGACAGTGATGTGGAGAAACTAAACTCCTCCTACATTACTGACAAGAATACAAAATTGTGCAATTGCTCTGGAAAAGAGTTTAACATTTCACCAAAGAGTTAAATATAGTTTCCATATGACCCAGAAAGTCTTCTCATGGATACATACTCAAGAGAAATGACCTCATATGTTCACACAAATCCTCCTACGTTGTTCAGAGTATCACACACAAAGTGAAAACAACCTAAAATCCCATCAACTGATGAACAGATAAACAAAATGTGTTATATCCATATAATGGAATATTATTTCGCTAATAAAAGGAATGAAGTAATGATTCATAATACCACATGATGAATCTTAAAAGCATCATGCTAAATGAAAGAAATCAAATATCAAAGACCACAAGTTGTATGAATCCATTAATATAAAATATCCAGAATAAGAAAATCCAGAGATAAATAGAAGATTTGTGATTGTCAGGGATAGGCCGCTGTGGGGAAGGGAAAATGGGACTGGACTGCTAAGGGGTATGGAGATTCCTTTTTGTGGTGATTATAGTAAAATAATGGTAACAGTTGTACAACTTTGTGACTATTACTAAAATATACTGAATTGTAAACTTTAGAAAGGAGATTTTTATAGTATGTAAATAAATATGACAGAAAACCACAATCACAGAAAACTAACCAAACTGATCACATGGACCACAGCCTTGTCTAACTCGATGAAACTATGAGCCATGCTGTGTAGGACCACCCAAGACAGATGTGTCATGGTAGAGAGTTCTGACAAAACGTGATCCACTGGACAAGGGAATGGCAAACCACTTCAGCATTCTTGCCTTGAGAACCCCATGAACAGTATGAAAAGGCAAAAAGATAGGACACTGAAAGATGAACTCCCCAGGTTGGTAGGTGCCTAGATGCCCAGTCTACTACTAGAGAAGAGCGGAGGAATAACTCCAGAAAGAATGAAGAGATGGAACCAAAGTGAAAACAACGCCCAGTTGTGGAGTGACTGGCGATGGAAGTAAAGTCTGATGCTGTAAAGAAAAATACTCCACAGGAACCTGGGATATTAGGGCCATGAATCAAGGTAAATTGGAAGTGGTCAAACAGGAGATGGCAAGAGTAAACATCAACATTTTAGAAATCAACGAACTAAAATGGACCAGAATGGGTGAATTTAACTCAGATGACCATTATATCTACTACTTTGAGCAAGAATCCCTTAGAAGAAATGAAGTAGCCCTCATCATCAAGCAAAGAGTCTGAAATGCAGTACTTGGGTACATTCTCAAAAATGACAGAGTGATCTTGGCTCATTTCCAAAGCAAACCATTCATTATCACAGTAATCCAAGTCTATGCCCCAATCACTAATACCAGAGAAGCTGAAGTTGAACGGTTCTATGATGACCTACAAGACCTTCTAGAATTAACACCAAAAACAGATGTCCTTTTCATCACAGGGGACTGAAATGCAAAAGTAGGAAGTTAAGAGATACCTGGAGTAACAGGCAAGTGTGGCCTTGGAGTACAAAATGAAGCAAGGCAAAGACTAACAGAGTTTTGCCAAGAGAACGCACTGGTCATAGGAAACACTCTCTTCCAACAACACAAGGCACAACTCTACACATGGACATCACCAGATATTCAATATTGAAATCAGATTGATTATATTCTTTGCAGCCAAAGATGGAGAAGCTCTATACACTCAGCAAAAACAAGACCGGGAGCTGACTGTGGCTCACATCATGAATTTCTCATTGCAAAATTCAGACTTAAACTGAAGAAAGTAGGGAAAGACCATTCAGGTATGACCTAAATCAAATCCCTTGATTATACAGTGGAAGTGACAAATATATTCAAGGGATTAGATCTGATAGACAGAGTGCCTAAAGAACTATGGATGGAGGTTTGTAATATTGTACAGGAGGTGGTGATCAAAACCATTCCCAAGAAAAAGAAATGCAGAAAGGCAAAATGGTTAACTGAGGAGGCCTTACAAGCAGCTGAGAAAAGAAGAGAAGCAAAAGGGAAATAAGAAAGGGAAGCTATACCCATCTGAATGCAGAGTTCCGAAGAATAGCAAGGAGAGATGAGAAAGCCTTCCTCAGTGATCAATGCAAAGAAATAGAGGAAAACAATAGAATGGGAAAGACTAGAGATCTCTTCAAGAAAATTAGAGATACCAAGGGAACATTTCATGCAAAGACAGGCACAATAAAGGACAGAAACGTTGTGGACCTAACAGAAGCAGAAGATATAAAGAAGAGGTGGCAAGAATACACAGAAGAACTGTACAAAAAAGATCTTCATGACCCAGATAATCATGATGGTGTGATCACTCACCTAGAGCCAGACATCCTGGAATGTGAAGTCAAGTGGTCCTTAGGAAGTATCACTATGAACAAAGCTAGTGGAGGTGATGGAATTTCCAGTTGGGCTATTTCAAATCCTAAAAGCTGATGCTGTGAAAGTGTTGCACTCAATACACCAACAAATTTGGAAAACTCAGCAGTGGCCACAGGACTGGAAAAGATCAGTTTTCATTCCAATCTCAAAGAAAGGCAATGCCAAAGAATGTTCAAACTACTTCACAATTGCACTCATCTTATATGATAACAAACTAATGCTCAAAATTCTCCAAGCTAGGCTTCGATAGTATGTGAACCAAGAACTTCCAGATGTTCAAGCTGGGTTTAGAAAAGGCAGAGAAACCAGAGATCAAATATCCAACAAATGCTGGATCATAGAAAAAGCAACAGAATTCCAGAAAAACATCTACTTCTGCTTCATTGATTACTCTAAAGCTTTCAACTGTGTGGATCACAACAAACTGTGGGAAATTCTTAAAGAGATGGAATACCAGACCACCTGACCTGCCTCCTGAGAAATCTGTATGTACGTCAAAAGCAGCAGTTATAACTGGACATGGAACAATGGACTGATTCCAAATTGAGAAAGGCTGTATATGGTCACCCTGCTTATTTAACTTATATGCAGAGTACATCACGTGAAATGCCAGACTGGATGAAGCACAAGCTGGAATCAAGATTGTCGGATGAAATATCAATAAACTCAAATATATAGATGATACTACTCTAATAGCAGAAAGTGAAGAGGAACTAAAGAGCCTCTTGATGAAAGTGAAAACGGAGAGTGAAAAAGCTGGCTTGAAACTCAACATTAAAAAAACCTAAAATCATGGCATCCAGTTCCATTACTTCATGCCAAATAAATGGTGAACCAATGGAAAATATTGACAGAGTTTATTTTCCTGGGCTCCAAAATCACTTTGGATGGTGACTGCAGCCATGAAATGGAAAGATGCTTGCTCCTTGAAAGAAAAGCTATGACAACCTAGATGGTATTAAAAAGCAGAGAGATCACTTTGCTGACAAAGCTCTGTATAGTCAAAGTTATGGTTTTTCTACTAGTCATGTATAAACGTGAGAGTTGGACCATGAGGAAGGTTGAGCACCGAAGACTTGATGCTTTTGAACTGTGGTGTTGGAGAAGACTCTTGAGAGTCCCTTGGACTGCAAGGAGATCCAACCAGCCAATCCTAAAGGGAATCAACACTGACTATTCATTGGAAGGACTAATGCTGAAACTGAAACTCCAATACTTTGCCCCTAATGCAAAAATACTAATTGGAAAAGACCCTGATGCTGGGAAAGATTGAGGGCAGGAGGAGAATGGGGCAGCAGAGGATGAGATGGTTGGATAGCATTACTGACTCAATGGACATGAGTTTGAGCAAACTCCAAAGATAGTGGAGGACAGAGGAGCCCGGCATGCTGCAGTCCATGGGGTTGCAAAGTGTTGGACATGACTTAGGGACTGAACAACCACAATAAAACTTAAATAAAAATAAGAAAAGAAAATGTTAAAAAGGTGGGGGGAAAATTTATTCTTTGGTATTTTAAATTTTAATTAATTAATTAAATGTTGGCCCCTCTTGGTCTTTGTTGCCGCATGTGTGCTTTCTCCAGCTGCAGCAAGCGAGGGCTCCCTTCCAGTTGCGGTGCTCAGGCTTCTCACAATGGTAGCCTATCTGGTTGGTGAGCACAGGCTCCAGGATACATGGGTCAATAGTTGTGTGGAACTGGCTTAGCTGTCCCATGGCATGTGGATCTTCTTGGACCAGGGATTGAACCCCTCTCCCCTGCATTGGCAGCTGGATTCTTAACTGCTGGACCACGAGAGAAGTCCCTAGATATTCTAAGTTTTTAACAAACCTATTTTAAGCCACATTTCATTTATCCATCAACATCAAGAATTAAATAGCATTTATAAATCACCTTCCTTTCTTTATTTCCACAGTCTGAGAATTTAATGTTCTTATTCTCCCTACTCACCTCTCTACAACCTAGATTTTGTAGCTGATAATGATAGTGGAAATATAAGTATTACTTATTGAGTGTCACGTGCCAGGTACCTTGTTTGTTTTAAACACCTTGTCTCATTTTCCCCAAGCTCTTAACTACCACCTCAAACTACTCCTCCAGAGAAGGCAATGGCAACCCACTCCAGTACTCTTGCCTGGAGAATTGCAGGGATGGAGGAGTCTGGTCGGTTGCTGTCTATGGGGTCGCAAAGAGTCGGATACGACTAAAGCGACTTAGCAGCAGCAGCAGCAGCAAACTACTCCTCAGACTGTTCAGAAAATTTTTTGAAAAAACACTGTCTTCTATTTCAAGCCTCCTTCAAACAATATTAAATTAAGTCGTGTAACTACACTGTCAATGATTTTTTGTACGGATTTCTTTTTTTTTTCAACATTTATTTATTTATTTGGCTATGTTGGGTCTTAGTTGTGGCATGCCAGATCTTTGTTGCAGTGTGAAGACTTCTCTAGTTGTGGCTCATATGGACTCAGTTGTTCTGCAGCAGGTGGGATCTTAGTTCCCCAACCAGGGATCGAACCCTTGTCCCTGCATTGCAAGGCAGTTTCTCAACCACGGATCACCAAGGAAGTCCCTGAATTGATTTCTTAAAGTCATTTTCCTCCTGTGGCTTCTATGACAACATAGAATCCCACTGTTCTCTTACTTCTAGCATATTTCCTCTCATTCTCTTCTGCTTGATTCTCTCTTCTGAACTCCTTAATACTGGAATACCACAAGAGTGAGCCTTCAGACCTCTGGTCTTCATGTACCTCACACTTTAAGTGATCTCACCCGGTCCCATGGCTTTAAACAACATCTTTCGCAGATTTTGAAGTTTGTATCCTCAGTCCTGACCTTTTTCCTAAATTCCACCTGCCAGTTTGACGTCTCCACTTGGATGTTCAGTAAACATCTCAAACTTAACATGTCCAAAACCAAATCCAGACTCGGTCTTCCTCTCTTCTTCACCATCTCAGAAAATGACACCTTATTAATCCAGTTTTTATGTTAATTAATTAAATGATTAATCCAGTTACTCAGGTCAACAACTTGAGAATCAAACTTGTATTGTCTCTTATACCCTGCACATTCAATACACCAGCAAATTCTGTTGTTTCTGTCTTCAGTGTAAATCTCCACTTCTTCTGCTAACACCATCCTTGTCCAAAACACATATCTCTTGGATCATTGCAGTAGACTCTATCTTGGTTCGTTCTCTCTTGCCTCCTTACGATCTTGTCTCCAAACCCAAGACAGAGCAATAATTATTTCACAGTGTACACATCTATCAACTCATTATATTATATACTTTATATATGTATAATTTTATTTGTTAATTATCCTTCAAAGAAACTGGGGGAAATGAAAGACATTTCACCATGGCAGTTTCGGTTGACCGTCTTCTATTTAGTATTCCTGACTTGTGTTTGTTGTGTTCCTTTGATGTGAAAATGCAAGTCTTTCTTTGGCACAGGGGAATTTTCTTTTATTACTTACTGGATTATGGCTTCTCTTCCAAGTAAATTATTGTCTATTGGAACCCATTTAAGTGTCTGACTCTCTTAGATCTTTCCTCATATTTCTTATCTTAGTCTTAAAATGTCTATTTCTTTGACTTTTGTTTTTTTGAAATTTTTTTTTAGTTATTCATGCATTGGATTTCAGAAATGTTCTTTATACTATTCAGCATCCCCATTGAAGTTATTTTGATGTACTTAAAAAAAAAGCTTCTAAGATATCTTCTTCATTTTTATAGCAGCTTGCTTTGTGAACAAAAAATTTGCTGTAGATGGAATGGTTGTGTCCTCCCCAAGATTCATGTGTTGAAACCTAATAATCCCCAGTGCAGTATATTGGGAGGTGGGGCCCTTGGGAGACAATTAAGTCATTGTGGTGGAATCCTTGTGAATATGATTAGTGTTTTTTTTTTTGTTTGCTTTTTTTTTTTTTAGTGACTTAAATGTCCTTTTCATTATAGGGGACTGTAATGCAAAAGTAGGAAGTCAAGAGATACCTGGAGTAAAAGGCAAATTTGGCCTTGGAGTACAAAATGAAGCAGAGCAAAGGGTAACAGAGTTTTGCCAAGAGAACGCACTGGTCATAGAAAACACCCTCTTCCAACAACACAAGAGAAAACTCTACACATGGACGTCACCAGATGGTCAATATCAAAATCAGATATTCTTTGCAGCCAAAGATGGAAAAGCTCTATATAATCAGCAAAAACAAGACCAGGAGCTGACTATGGCTCAGATCATGAACTCCTTATTGCAAAATTCAGACTTAAATTGAAGAAAGTAGGGAAACCCACTAGACCATTCAGGTATGACCTAAATCAAATCCCTTATGATTATACAGTGGAAGTGACAAACAGATTCAAGGGTATAGATCTGATAGACAGAGTGCCTGAAGAACTAAGGATGGAGGGTTTTAACATTGTACAGGAGACGGTGATCAAGACCATCCCTAAGAAAAACAAATGCAAAAAGGCAAAATGGTTGTCTGAGGAGGCCTTCGAAATAGCTGAGAAAAGAAGAGAATCTAAAGGCAAAGGAGAAAAGGAAAGATACATCCATTTAAACACAGAGTTCCAAAGAATGGCAAGGAGAGATGAGAAAGCCTTCCTCAGTGACCAACGCAAGAAAGAGAAGAAAACAACACAGTGGGAAAGACTAGAGATCTCTTCAAGAAAATTAGAGATACCAAGGTTACATTTCATGCAAAGATGGCACAATAAAGGACAGAAACATGCTTTATTAATATCTTTCTGCTACCTAACAGAAGCAGAAGATATTAAGAAGAGGTGGCAAGAATACAAGGAACTATACAAAAAAGATCTTCACCACCCAGATAATCACAATGGTGTGATCACTCACCTAGAGCCAGACATCCTGGAATATGAAGTCAAGTGGGCCTTAGGAAGCATCACTATGAACAAAGCTAGTGGAGGTAATGGAATTTTCAATTGAGCTATTTCAAATCCTAAAAGATGATGCTGTGAAAGCACTGCACTCAATATGTCAACAAATTTGGAAAACTCAGCAGTGGCCACAGGACTGGGGAACACAGGTATACCTGTGGCAGATTCATTTCGATATTTGGCAAAACGAATACAATATTGTAAAGTTAAAAAAAAAAAAAGAAAACAATGACAACAAACAGAAAAAAAAAAAAAGATCAGTTTTCATTCCAATCCCAAAGAAGGGCAATGCCAAAGAATGCTCAAACTACCACACAATTGCACTCATCTCACACGCTAGCAAAGTAATGCTCAAAATTTTCCAAGCCAGGCTTCAACAGTACATGAACCAAGAACTTCCATTTTAAGTTTAAGCTGGATTTAGTTTAAACTTAAGTTTAATCCAGTTTAAGCTGGATTTAGAAAAGGCAGAGCAACCAGAGATTAAATTGCCAATGTCTGTTGGATCATTGAAAAAGCAAGAGAGTTCCAGAAAAATATCTATTTCTGCTTTACTGACTACACCAAAGCCTTTGACTGTGTGGATCACAACAAACTGTGCTGTGCTGTTCTAAGTCACTTCAGTTGTGCTAAGGGCTAAGTCACTTCAGGCTCACTTTTTGTGAGCCTAGGGACTGTAACCCGCCAGGCTCCTCTGTCCATAAGATTCTCCAGGCAAGAATACTGGAGTGGATTTCCATTTCCTTCTCTAGGGAATCTTCCTGACCCAGGGATCCAACCCAGATCTCCTGCATCGGCAGGCAGATGGATTCTTTACCACTAGCACCACCTGAGAAGTCCCAAACTGTGGAAAAAGCTGACAGAGATGGGAATTCCAGACCACCTTACCTGTCTCCTGGGAAATCTGTATGCAGATCAAGATGCAACAGTTAGAGCCAGACATGGAACAAGGGACTGGCTCCAAATCAGAAAAGGAGTATGTCAAGGCTGTGTATATTGTCACCCTGTTTATTTAACTTATATGCAGAGTACATCATGAGAAATGCTGAGCTGGATGAAGCACAAGGGGAAATCAAGATTGCTGGGAGAAATATCAATAACCTCAGATATGCAGATGACACCACCCTTATGGCAGAAAGTGAAGAGGAACTAAAAAGCCTCTTGATGAAAGTGAAAGAGGAGAGTGAAAAAGTTGGCTTAAAACTTAACATTCAGAAAACAAAGCTCATGGCATCTGGTCCCATCATTTCATGACAAATAGATGGGGAAACAATGGAAACAGTGAGAGACTATTTCTTGGGCTCCAAAATCACTGCAGATGGTGACTGCAGCCATGAAATTAAAAGACTCTTCCTCCTTGGAAGAAAAGCTATGACCAACCTAGACAGCATATTCAAAAGCAGAGACATTACTTTGCCAACAAAGGTCCGTCTAGTCAAAGCTATAGTTTTTCCAGTAGTTATTTTTGGATGTGAGAGTTGGACCATAAAGAAGGCTGATCTCTAAAGAATTGAAGCTTTTGAACTGTGGTGTTGGAGAAGACTCTTGAGAGTCCCTTGGACTGCAAGGAGACCCAATCAGTCTATCCTAAAGAAAGTCAGTCCTGAATATTCATTGGAAGGACTGATGCTGAAGCTGAAACTCCAATAATTTGGCCACCTGATGCAAAGAACTGACTCATTGGAAAAGACCCTGATACTGGGAAAGATGGAATGCAGGAGGAGAAAGGGTCAACAGAGGATGAGATGGTTGGATGGCATCACCAACTCAATGGACATGAGTTTGAACAAGCTCTGGGAGTTGATGATGGACAGGGAAGCCTGGACTACTGCAGTCCATGGGGTCGAAAAGAGTCAGACATGACTGAGGGACTGAACTGAAGTGAAAACAACAAATACTTATTATCTCACAATTTCTGTGGCCAGGAATTTAGGAACGGCTTTGCTGGGTAGTTTTGGCTCAGGATTTCAGCAGGGACTGCATTCATTTGAAGGTTTGATTAGGACTGAAGGATTGGCTTCCCGGTTTACTCCCACGGCTGTTGGCTGGAGGCTTCAGTTCTTCAACTGATGAGCCATTCCCTGCCCCCCTACCCCGGATCTATAATTTGGCTTTTTTTGTTGTTGTTAAGATTTTTTTCTTTGGAACTTTTTATTTTATATTGGGGTATAGCTGATTAGCAATGTCGTGATAATTTCAGGTGGATAGCAAGGGAACTCAGCCATATATTTACACATATCCATTATCCCCCAAATCCCCCCCTATCCAGGCTGCCTCATAACATTGAGCAGAATTCCCTGTGCCATACAGTAGGTCCTTGTGGGTTATCCATTTAAAATATAGTAGTATGTACATGTGGAGAAGGCAATGGCAACCCACTCCAGTACTCTTGCCTGGAAACTCCCATGGACGGAGGAGCCTGGTAGGCTGCAGTCCATGGGGTTGCGAAGAGTCAGACATGACTGTGCGACTTCACTTTCCCTTTTCACTTTCATGCATTGGAGAAGGAAATGGCAACCCACTCCAGCGCTCTTGCCTGGAGAATTCCATGGACGGAGGAGCCTGGTAGGCTGCCGTCTATGGGGTCGCATAGAGTCGGACACGACTGAAGCGACTTAGCAGCAGCAGCAGCAGCAGTATGTACATGACCATTCCAAACTCCCTAATTATCCTTCGTGAATATGATTAGTGTTCTTTTTTTTAACTGATTTTTAAACTGGAGTATAGTTGGTTTACACTGTTGTGTTCAGATCAGATCAGTCGCTCAGTCGTGTCCGACTCTTTGCGACCCCATGAATTGCAGCATGCTAGGCCTCCCCGTCCATCACCAGCTCCCGGAGTTCACTCAGACTCATGTCCATAGAGTCAGTGATGCCATCCAGCCATCTCATCCTCTGTCGTCCCCTTCTCCTCCTGCCCTCAATCCCTCCCAGCATCAGAATCTTTTCCAGTGAGTCAACTCTTCGCATGAGGTGGCCAAAGTACTGGAGTTTCAGCTTTAGCATCATTCCTTCCAAAGAAATCCCAGGGCTGATCTCCTTCAGAATGGACTGGTTGGATCTCCTTGCAGTCCAAGGGACTCTCAAGAGTCTTCTCCAACACCACAGTTCAAAAGCATCAATTCTTCGGCGCTCAGCCTTCTTCACAGTCCAACTCTCACATCCATACATGACCACAGGGAAAACCATAGCCTTGACTAGACGAACCTTTGTTGGCAAAGTAATGTCTCTGCTTTTGAATACTATCTAGGTTGGTCATAACTTTCCTTCTAAGGAGTAAGTGTCTTTTAATTTCATGACTGTTGTGTTAGTTTCTGCTGTACAGCAAAGTGAATCAGCGATGTGTGCATGCTAAGTTGCTTCTGTTGAGTCTCTTTGCAATCCCATGGACTGTAGCCTGCCAGGCTCCTCTGTGCATGAGATTCTTCAGGCAAGAATACTGGAGTGGGTTGCTATGCCCTCCTCCAGGGCATCTTCCTGACCCAGGGATCGAACCTACAGCTATTACATCTCCTACAGTGGCTGGTGGGTTCTTTACCACTAGAGCCACTTGGGAAGCCCATACGTATGCATATATACATTCTCTTCTAGACTCCATTCCCATGGAGGTCACTATAGAGCACTGAATAGGGATTGAATCCACATCTCTTATGTCTCCTACATTGGGTTCTTTACCACTAGTGCTACCTGGGAAGATGAGGCTATGATGTTTTTGTTTTAGTGGCCTGAACAGACTAAGATAAGGATGAAAATAAGAATGTTTTTGAAAGTTCCTTCATGTTTTCTGTAGTGACTTTTTGTTTTTCCTTCTCCAGCAGTTTCCAAATAGGTTTGCCTGTCCCATTGCACTAGGCCTAGTTGAATCACAAAAACCCATCACCCTTTAAAAATTTTTATTTTTTTAATTGAAGGATAATTGTTTACAGAATTGTGTTGGTTTCTGCCAAACATCATACTAGCCTCCACTGTAGTCTCTGTTGACACAAAAATTAAGGCATAAGTTTAATAAGCTTATGTAGTAAAAGGTTAACTATACAGTTTACTTTAAAAAACTGTAGAGGAAGAATTAAGCAAACAGAAGAAATTACTTTTAACTGGATGAAGAAAATTTCCCTTTTTTGTTGAATTTGCTATTTGATACTGGAATACATTTTAAAATATATGTGATTATGTTACACATCATTTTAATGTGCATTTCTAGCTTTGTTTTTGCTAATAACTTGTTACTTGATGTTTATTTTGTATTTATTTTAGACTATAGAAATGATGTTAGGAAAAAAAAAAAAAACGAGTGATTTTATTTTTTAGTTCGAAATGGGTCTTAAAGCAGCGGAGACAACTCTTAAGACCAACAATGCATTTGGCCCAGAAACTGCTAACAAATGTACAAGGCAGTGATGGTTCAAGAAGTTTTGCAAAGGAAATGAGCCTTGAAGATGAGGAGTGTAGTGGCCAGCCATCAGAAGTTGACAATGATCAATTGAGAGCCTTCATCAAAGCTGATTCTCTTACAAATACACGAGATGCTCCTGAAGAGATCAGCGTTGACCATTCCATGGCCATTCAGCATTTGCAGCAAATTGGAAAAGTGAAAAACCTCAATAAGTGGGTGCCTGGTGAGCTGACTGGAAATTTAAAAAAATGTCATTTTGAAGTGTTGTCTTCTCTTATTCTGTGCGACAACGAACCATTTCTCAGATTGTGACGGGCGACAAAAATGTGGATTTTATATGACAACTGGCAACCACCAGCTCGGTGGCTGGACTGAGAAGAAGCTCCAAAGCCCTTCCCAAAGCCAAACTTGTGCCCAAAAAAGGTCATTGTCACTGTCTGGTGGTCTGCTGCCTGTCTGATCCACTACAAGTTTCTGAATCCTGGTTAAACCATTACATCTGGTAAGTACACTCTGCAAATTGATGAAATGCACCAAAAATTGCAATGCCTGCAGCTGGCATTGGTCAACGAAATGGGCCCAATTCTTCTCCACAATGACACCCAACAGTAGCATGTTGCACAACCAAAGTTTCAAAAGTTGAACAAATTAGACTGTGAAGTTTTGCTTCATCTGTCATAGTCACCTGATCTCTCACCAACCAACTACCTCTTCTTCAAGCATCTCTACAACTTTTTGTAAGAAAAGTGCTTCCACAGTTAGCAGGATGCTAAAAATGCTTTTTTTACATTACAGGAATAAACAAAATTATTTCTCATTGGCAAAAATGTGTTCATTGTAATGGATCCTATTTTGACTAGTAAAGATGTGTTTGAGCCTAGTTACAATGATTTAAAATTCATAATCCAAAATTGCAATTACTCTTTCACTAACATAATATAAACTCTGAATAATATTGTCCAGATATGATGTCATGTGGATTAAATTGAGAAAACTCAAACAGTCACTACATAATTCCACAGTCCTGAAAGTCAGAATCTGTCCCCTGAAATCTTCAGTGGTGAATTCAAATGTTTGGCGAAGAAATAACACCAGTCTTATATGTACGGTTTTAGAAAATAGAAAAGGAGGAATTCTCCAAAACTTGTTATATGAGGAAAACACAACCTTGATGTCAAAACTTGACAAGGACATTATGAGAAAGGAAAATTCAAGTCAATTATACTCTAGAATCCACAAGCAAAAAACCCAAACACGACATTGTAAAAGCAGAGCTAAGTTCATAGCAATACAGGCATACCTCAAGAAATAAGAAAAAAGTCAAATAAATAACCTAACTCTACACCTAAAGCAACTAGAAAAGGAAGAAATGAAGAACTACAGGGTTAGTAGAAGGAAAGAAATCTTAAAAATTAGGGCAGAAATAAATGCAAAAGAAACAAAAGAGACCATAGCAAAAATCAACAAAGCCAAAAGCTGGTTCTTTGAGAGGATAAATAAAACTGACAAACCATTAGCCAGACTCATCAAGAAACAAAAGGAGAAAAATCAAATCAATAAAATTAGAAATGAAAATGGAGAGATCACAACAGACAACACAGAAATACAAAAGGTCATAAGAGACTGCTGCTACTGCTAAGTCACTTCAGTTGTGTCCGACTCTGTGTGACCCCATAGACGGCAGCCCACCAGGCTCCCCGTCCCTGGGATTCTCCAGACAAGAACACTGGAGTGGGTTGCCATTTCCTTCTCCAATGCATGAAAGTGAAAAGTGAAAGTGAAGTTGCTCAGTTATGTCTGACCCTCAGTGACCCCATGGACTGTAGCCCACCAGGCTCCTCCATCCATGGGATTTTCCAGGCAAGAGTACTGGAGTGGAGTGCCATTGCCTTCTCCTCATAAGAGACTACTATCAGCAATTATATGCCAATAAAATGGACAACTTGGAAGAAATGGACAAATTTTTAGAAAAGTACAACTTTCCAAAACTGAACCAGGAAGAAATAGAAAATCATTACAGACCTATCACAAACATAGAAATTGAAACTGTAGTCAGACATCTTCCAGCAAACAAAAGCCCAGGTCCATACAGCTTCACAGCTGAATTCTACCAAGAATTTAGAGAAGAGCTAACATGTATTCTACTCAAACTCTTCCAGAAAATTGCAGAGGAAGGTAAACTTCCAAACTCATTCTATGAGGCCACCATCACCCTAATACCAAAACCTGACAAAGATGCCACAAAAAAAGAAAACTACAGGCCAATATCACTGATGAACATAGATGCAAAAATCTTTAATAAAATTCTAGCAATCAGAATCCAACAACACATTAAAAAGATCATACACCATGACCAAGTGGGCTTTATCACAGGGTTGCAAGGATTCTTCAATATCTGCAAATCAATCAGTGTAATACACCACAGTAACAAATTGACAAATAAAACCATATGATTATCTCAGTAGATGCAGAGAAAGCCTTTGACAAAATTCAACACCCATTTATGATAAAAACTCTCCAGAAATCAGGAATAGAAGGAACATACCTCAACATAATAAAAGCTATATATGACAAACCCATAGCAAACATTATCCTCAATGGTGAAAATTGAAAGCCTTTCCCCTAAAGTTAGGAACAAGACAAGGGTGCCCACTTTCACCACTACTATTCAAGATAGTTTTGGAAGTTTTGGCCACAGCAGTCAGAGCAGAAAAAGAAATAAAAGGAATCCAAATTGGAAAGAAGTAAAACTCTCACTGTTTGCAGATGACATGATCCTCTACATAGAAAACCCTTAAGACTCCACCAGAAAATTACGAGAGCTAATCAATGAATATAGTAAAGATGCAGGATATAAAATCAACACAGAGAAATCCCTTGCATTCCTATACACTAATAATGAGAAAATAGAAAGAGAAATTAAGGAAACAATTCCATTCACCATTGCAACGAAAAGAATAAAATACTTAGGAATATATCAACCTAAGGAAACTAAAGACCTATATATGGGAAACTACAAAACACTGGTGAAAGAAATCAAAGAGGACACTAATAGATGGAGAAATATACCATGTTCATGGATCAGAAGAATCAATATAGTGAAAATGAGTATACTACCCAAAGCAATCTATAGATTCAATGCAATCCCTATCAAGCTACCAACGGTATTTTTCACAGAGCTAGAACAAATAATTTCACAATTTGTATGGAAATACAAACAACCTCAAATAGCCAAAGCAATCTTGAGAAAGAAGAATGGAACCAGAGGAATCAACCTGCCTGACTTCAGGCTCTACTACAGAGCCACAGTCATCAAGACAGTATGGTACTGGCACAAGGACAGAAATATAGATCAATGGAACAAAATAGAAAGCCCAGAGATAAATCCACGCACCTATGGACACCTTATATTTGACAAAGGAGGCAAGAATATACAATGGAGAAAAGACAATCTCCTTAACAAGTGGTGCTGGGAAAACTGGTCAACTACTTGTAAAAGAATGAAACTAGAACACTTTCTAACACCATACACAAAAATAAACTCAAAATGGATTAAAGATCTAAACGTAAGACCAGAAACTATAAAACTCCTAGAGGAGAACATAGGCAAAACAATCTCCGACATAAATCACAGAAAGATCCTCTATGACCCACCTCCCAGAATATTGGAAATAAAAGCAAAAATAAACAAATGGGACCTAATCAAAATTAAAAGCTTCTGCACAACAAAGGAAACTATAAGTAAGGTGAAACGACAACATTCAGAATGGGAGGAAATAATAGCAAATGAAGCAACTGACAAACAACTAATCTCAAAAATATACAAGCAACTCCTGCAGTTCAATTCCAGAAAAATAAACGACCCAATCAAAAAATGGGCCAAAGAACTAAACAGACATTTCTCCAAAGAAGACATACAGATGGCTAACAAACACATGAAAAGATGCTCAACCTCACTCATTATCAGAGAAATGCAAATCAAAACCACAATGAGGTACCATTTCATGCCAGTCAGAATGGCTGCTATCCAAAAGTCTACAAGCTATAAATGCTGGAGAGGGTGTGGAGAAAAGGGAACCCTCTTACACTATTGGTGGGAATGCAAACGAGTTCAGCCACTATGGAGAACAGTGTGGAGACTCCTTAAAAAACTGGAAACAGAACTGCCTTATGACCCAGCAATCCCACTGCTGGGCATACACACCAAGGAAACCAGAATTGAAAGAGACACGTGTACCCCAATGTTCATCGCAGCACTGTTTATGATAGCCAGGACATGGAAGCAACCTAGCCGTCCATCAGCAGATGAATGGATAAGAAAGCAGTGGTACATATACACAATGGAGTATTACTCAGCCATTAAAAAGAATACATTTGAATCAGTTCTAATGAGGTGGATGAAACTGGAGCCTATTATACAGAGTGAAGTAAGCCAGAAAGAAAAACACCAATACAGTATACTAATGCATATATATGGAATTTAGAAAGATGGTAACGATAACCCTGTATGCGAGACAGCAAAAGAGACACAGATGTATAGAAGTCTTTTGGACTCTGTGGGAGAGGGAGAGGGTGGGATGATTTGGGAGAATGGCATTGAAACACGTATAATATCATATGTGAAACGAATCGCCAGTCCAGGTTTGATGCATGATACAGGATGCTCTGGGCTGGTGCACTGGGATGACCCAGAGGGATGGTATAGGGAGGGAGGTGGGAGGGGTGTTCAGGATGGGGACCATGTGTACACCCGTGGTGGATTCATGTTGATGTATGGCAAAACCAACACAATATTGTAAAGTAATTTGCCTCCAATTAAAATAAATAAATTTATATTAAAAAATAAATAAAGTTGACAAAACTAAAAAAAAAAAAAAAAACCCCAAACACTGGCCAACCAAATTCCGCATTATGAAAAAATGATATCTTGACTAAATTAAACTTTTTCTGTGAATAACATTAGAAAATAATCAGTGTAATTTGCTACATTAAGAGATTAAAACAATTATGACTACCTCAGGGATTTGGAAAAAAATCTTTTGATAAAATTTATCATCCATAAAATTTTGTTTTAGAAAATTGGAAATGGACGAGAACTTCCCCAAGGTGGTAAAAGTTATCTAAGGAAAAAAAACTACAGTAGCAAACATCATACTTATTGGATGAAATGTTAAAAGGTTTCCTTTTGAAGATGTTAATATGACACAAATGTCCACTCTTACTCCTATTGAGCATTATGCTGGGGCTCCTAGCCAATGTAGAGAAAACAAGATAGGGAAATGAAAGAGAGATGAATTAGAAGGAAAATATAAAAATCTCATTATTCATAAATAATATCATACCATGTGTCAAAAAGATCTAGTGGCATTGAAATGCAGAGGACAGAGAATTGCAAAACTTTCCTAAGAAGAATAATAAGGCAGAAGGATTTGCTCTACTGGATATCAAGTTATGAAACCACATTAATTAAAATAATGTGTATTCGTGGGTGGGTAGACAGATGTTTCAATGGCACAATATAAAGAGATCTTGAAACACACTCATGCATATTTGGAGCCTGGGTATTTAACACAGCTCTCTCCAACAAATGATATAGGACAAAGAATATCGACATGGAAAGAAAAAAGTTCAACCCATATCTCACATCATACATAAAATTCAATTTCAGATGTATTCTAGATCTAAATGTGAAAGATAAAACCAAACTTTTAGTTGATAATAGAGTATACTCTTTTCCTACTTTGAGAGAGAAAAAAAACCTTCCTAAAGAGGGCACATAAAGTATTAACCATCAAAATAAAGATTAAAAAATTGTACTTTATTAAAATGAAGAATTTTTGTTCAACCAAAGATACCATTAACATAGAGAAAGGGCAAGCAACCATTCAAGATTTTTCTTAAAAGCAACTTTTATAAACCAATAAGAAAAGGCTTCCCTGGTGGCTCAGATGGTAAAGAATTTGCCTGCAGTGCAAGAGATCTGGGTTCGATCCTTGCATCTGGAAGATCCCCTGGAGAAGGGAATGGTTACCCACTCCTGGAGTGGTCTCTCCTGGAGAATTCCACGGACAGAGGAGCCTGGCAGGCTACATTCCATGGGGTCACAAAGAGTTTTAGCAACTGAGCACATGTGCACATGAGAAAAAGATAACTGAGAGGCAAACAATTTGAATGGGCAAAAGACATTAATCCAAATGGCCAATGTACCTCTAAATCAAAAAGGTGCACATTAAAACCACAGTGAGAATCAACAGATTCATCAAAATGGCTACGATTAAAAAGACTGATAATACTAAGTGTTGGCGAAGTAATAAAGCAAAGGGAACTCTCATACATTGCTAATAAAAGAATAAATGCAACCACTTTGAAAAACAGGTTAGCATTACTTCTGAATTTGAAAGTACACACACATTATATTCCTACAGTTCCATCCCTATATCTATGCCCAATAGAAATACATGCACATGTGTATGCACAAGAATGTCCAGGAAAAAGTTCCCAGGAACCTCAAACTGTAAACAGTCAAAAAGTCCTATAACAGTGGGGTGCATAACTGAATGAGAACATATTCACAAAATAAAGTGAGCAATGAAAATGAATGAACTTCAGCTGTATGTAACAACACGGATTACCGTCATAAACAAAGAAACCAAATGCAAAGGAAGGCATACTACAAATTTCCATTTATATGAAATTCAAAAATCAAGTGAAACTAAACTATAATGTTTAGGGATATAAGCTTAGGAGGTTAAAAACTTTTTAAAATTCAGGAAGTGACTTCCATAAAAGTCAGGATAATGGCTACTCTTATCAAACAGGTATGATGATTGGGGTATTGAGGAGACTTCTAGGCAGCTGGTAATATTCTGTTTTGAACTAAAGAGATGTTCACTTAAACAATTAAGCCATATGTTTTTTTTTTTCCTTTTCTGTACTTGGGTTCTCTCTCTCATACACACACACACAATTACAAAAAGAAAAAAGAATTATTAAATATGTTAAGATACATGTAAATTACAGTGTCTAGTGATGCTGAGCCTCAGTTTAACAAAATGAAGTAGAATTATACATACTGACATTGGAGAGCTTTTGAAGACATACTGTTACCCTTGAGAAAACTAAGCAAATTTCATAATGATGCACACAATGTGATACATTTATATCAAAACAAAACATTATTATATATTTTTGTATGTACATTCATACATGCACTTTTGTAGTACATACATACATATCCAACTACATATACTTCTATAGTACATAGAAATAATTTCAGAAGTATTTGTATAAATCTAAAAACAGTGGTGACTTCTAGGGAGAGGCCTGAGTCCTTGTTGGTGTGTGGATGCTGTATGTATCACTTGCACAACTAAAAGTAAACAAAGGTGGAAGGGAGGGAGGGAGGAAGGAAGGACCAAGCCCAGAAATTTGGACCAAGTCACACAAGATTAAAGTGGAGATAGTTTAGAGCAGCTTCACTAGTTGCTTCTTTCTTCAGTTCAGTTCAGTTCAGTCTCACAGTCATGTCCGACTCCATGTAACCCCATGAACCGCAGCATGCCAGGCCTCCCTGTCCATCACCAACTCTCAGAGCTTGTTCAAGCTCATGTCCATCGAGTCCGTGATGCTATCCAACCATCTCATCCTCTGTTGTCCCCTTGTCCTCCTGCCTTCAATCTTTCCCAGCATCAGGGTCTTTTCTAATGAGTCAGTTATTCACATAAGATGACCAAAGGATTGGGGCTTCAGCTTCAGCATCAGTACTTCCACTCAGGACTGATTTCCTTTAGGATTGACTGGTTGGATCTCCTTGCAGTTCAAGGGACTCTCAAGAGTCTTCTCCAACACCACAGTTCAAAAGCATCAGTTCTTTATCAGTCAGCCTTCTTTAAGGTCCGACTCTCACACCCATACATGACTACTGGAAAAACCATACCATTGACTAGATGGACCTTTGTTGCCAGAGTAGTGTCTCTACTTATTAATACACTGTCTAGGTTTGTCATAGCTTTCCTTCCAAGGAGCAAGCATCTTTTAATTTTGTGACTGCAGTCGCTGCAGTGATTTTGGAGTCCAAGAAAAAAAAAATCTGCCTCTGTTTCCACTTTTTCCCCATCTATTTCCCATGAAGTGATGGGACCAGGTGCCATGATCTTAGTTTCCTGAGTTGTGGGTTTTAAGCCAACTTTTTCACTCTCCTCTTTCACTTTCATCATGAGCCTCTTTAGTTCTTCTTCACTTTCTGCCATAAGGGTGGTGTCATCTGCATATCTGAGGTTATTGATATTCCTCCCAGTAATCCTGATTCCAACTTGTACTTCATCCAGTCCAGCATTTCTCATGATGTACTCTGCATATAAGTTAAATAGGCAGGGTGACAATATACTCCTTTCCCTATTTGGAACCAGTCTGTTGTCCCATGCCTGGTTCTAACTGTTACTTTCTGACCTGCATACAGATTTCTCAAGAGGTAGGTCAAGTGGTCTGGTATTCCCATCTCTTGAAGAATTATCCACAGTTTGTTTTGATCTACACAATCAAAGGCTTTGGCCTAGTCGATAAAACAGAAGTAAATGTTTTTCTGGAATTCTCTTGCTTTTTCATTGATCCAACAGATGTTGGCAATTTGATCTCTGGTCCCTCTGCCTTTTCTAAATCCTGCTTGAACATCAGGAAGTTCACGGTTCACGTACTGTTGAAGCCTGGCTTGGAGAATTTTGAGCATTACTTTGCTAGTGTGTGAGATGAGTGCAATTGTGCGGTACTTTGAGTATTCTTTGGCAATGCCTTTCTTCGGGACTGGAATGAAAACTGACCTTTTCCAGTCCAGTCTTCATGAATCCTTTAGCTAATTATGAGTGCCTCTTCATTGCCTCCTTCAGTGCTCTCTCCCATTATTTTGAGATTTTCTTCATGGCATTAAAGAAAAGCTATGATAAGCCTAGACAGTGTATTAAAAAGCAGACATCACTTTGCCAACAAATGTCCATAGAGATGTGAGAACTGGACCATAAAGAAGGCTGAGCGCCAAAGAATTGATGCTTTTGAACTGTGGTGTTGGAGAAGACTCTTGAGAGTCCCTTGGACTGCAAGGAGATCCAACCAGTCCATCCTAAAGGAAATCAGTCCTGAGTATTCATTGGAAGGACTGTTGCTAAAGTTGAAACTCCAATCATTTGGCCACCTGATGCAAAGAACTGAATCATTGGAAAAGACTTTAATTCTGGGAAAGAGAGAAGGCAAGAGGAGAAGGGGACGACAGAGGATGAGATGGTTGGATGGCATCACTGCGGGGAGCGAGCTCCGCCTCTGGCAAAGGTCATGAGGAAGAAGGCTTGGCATACGCAAAGGCGGGATCAAGCCTCAGGAGTCTCCCTGGAAATTCTCGAGCAATCTACCCCCAAAACCAGAGTCTGCCTACTTTCTGCTTTGTGCTTTCACCTACACCTCTGACTTTACGGGGGGCTGTCCCCCACTACCTCTCTGAAAAAAGTTAGCTTATAGCTCCAGTTAATAATTCCTGGGTGTGACAGTGTTTAACCTACAAACTCCTTTGGAAGTCCTCTAGCCTGCCTGAATAGGTTTTTCCGGCCACATGTGATTGTTCAGAGCCTCCCAACTGTGAGAGGCAGGAGATGTTCTAAACTGTCTAAACACAGATTCTTTTGAGTAGTTAAAAGATTGATTAGAAATTGTATTGGTGAAGGGATTTTCACTTGTTGGGCCAATGTTTGCTGCTAAGTCTCCATATCCCTTACCTGCTGTGTCCCTGGCAGTGTATTGATTAATATAATTGGTGTAAGTAGTAGCTTTAATGTTTGTAACCTGGGACCCTTGAGTTAATTCTTTTTCTTGTTATAGCCCACCACACCTTTGCGCTGTAGGAATGCAACTTTATCTAATGCTTTTGGAGGGTGGCTCCTGACCACCTTTACAGAAAAGTAAGTTTTCTGAAGAAAAGGTCTTAAAATGTTAACAGGCCTCCGGGCCAGAAGATGATGCAAATCACCTAAGCTTTTGCATATGATAACTTTGCAGGAAGAAAGCTTGGTTTGCTGCCTGACTCTACCCCTTCCCCCATTATCCTCTATGCATAACTTAAGGTATAAAAACTACTTTGGAAAATAAAGTGCGGGCCTTGTTCACCGAAACTTGGTCTCACCATGTCGTTCTTTCTCTTACCTTCTGGCTGAATTATTCAGCCTCTTTTCTCCACTGAATTTCCTCACTGAGCTATCCTTATTTCAGCCTCTTTTCTTCACTGAATTTTACTGAGCTATCCTCATTCTATTACTCTTTATATCCTTAATTAACATTTAATTAAGCAATTGTCTCCTGATTTTCGCCTACGCCGTCTCTCCTTGGAATACCCTGGATCAGCCGGGGCTGGTCCTCGGCACATCACCAACTCAATGGACATGAGTTTGAGCAAGCTCCGGGAGATGATGATGGATAGGGAAGCTTGGTGTGCTGAAGTCCATGGGGTCACAAGAGTCAGACACGACTGCATAAGTGAACAACAAAATGTTTTTATAGGGGCTTTCCGGGTGGTACAGGTGGTAAAGAACCCACCTTCAATGCAGGAGACGTAAGAGATGTGGATTCTATCCTGTGTTGGTAAGATCCCCTGGAGGAGAGCATGGCAACCCACTCTAGTATTCTTGCCTGGAAAATCCCGTGGATGGAGGAGCCTGGAGGGCTACAGTTTATGGGGTCCCAAAAGAGTCAGACACAACTTAGTGACTAAACAAGAACAACAGCACATATTTATACATATTTATACATTTATACAAATACAAGCTTCAGTAGGAGAGGGACTTGCTAACTTTGCAGTATCTCAAGTGCAAGAATGATGCCTGACATACGGTGGGCAGTCAAGAAAACTGTTCACTAAGCACTGAACAGGTGAGCTTAATGCTAGTCCCTCTGGAGCTTATTACGTTACATCCAAAGTGATTAATATAGTTGCTTGCATTTATAATGAATTATGTAAATAAAAGAGTTACTCTTTGAATAACATTGGGGTTAGGGACACTGATGCCCTGCAACATTCGAAAAATCTGTGTATAATTTTTGACTCCCCCTCAACTTAACTACTAGCAGCCTCATTGACCAGAGGCATTGCTGATAAAATAATTGTCAGTTAATACATATATTGTATGTATACCTACATATATTTTATGCATTCATGACATACCTAACTTTTTCTTAATTTTTAAGATCTTTCTTGGCTGGCTACACAGTTTGTGAGTTTTTTCAAACTGTTGCCAGTCTCCCCCAAATATGTAGTATATTTAATGAAAAAAAAAATCTGTGTATAAGTAGACTCCCACAGTTCAACTTTGGGTTGTTCAAGAGTCACCATACATTAAATATGATATTAATTCAATAATAAGAATGAAGTCTGTTATCTATCTAGTTCATTTACCAAATGCTTACTATGTACCACACATTGTTGGGTATGGGTGAAAAAAATAACCATTACTTAAGGAGCTTCTGAGTATGTGTATGTGTGTGTATAGGGTGTGGGTGGGAAAGAGAATACTACACTGTGTAGTAAGTGCAACTGTAGAGTTAAACACAGATGCTGGTGGCATAGAGGAAGGGCAGGTGAATATGAACAGGATTATAGTGGGGTGTGAGGGAAAGCTTTCAAGAGGAGCTGAGAATGCAGCTGAGTTAGGAGGACCATAATAATCATCCAAATATGTGGGGAAGCTTGTAAAGGGCACCAACTTACTAAAAGCAAGGAAGTGGTACTTTGGGGGAACCGTCTGGTGCAAGGCAGGGATGCACTGAGAGGTTAAGCTGGATATGTGGAAGAGCCATTCACAGATGACTTTGGATTTCATTGAATTTTATATCACCATGTCTTCTCTATTTATCAATGTATACCCACTGCTGGCACAGTGCCTGTCAGATGGTAAGACCTTGGTAAATATTTTTTGAATGAGTGAATGGATTTGGAATGTTACTCCAGAGTATCCAGGAGCCAGTGAGAGTGTCAGTAGGGGGGGACCTGCTCAGAATGCCATTTGAAATAGACCACTCTGGAAGCAGAAGAAGACTCAAGTCAGTGAGGGGTGATCAGGAGTGAATTTAAGGACCCTGGAGTGAGGTAGACCAGAAAGATGAGATGGATTTGAGTGTTACTTGGCAACTGATTAAATGATGGGAAGTAAGAAATAGGGTTAAGGCTGCCGCTGCTGCCGCTAAGTCACTTCAGTCGTGTCCGACTCTGTGTGACCCCATAGACAGCAGCCCACCAGGCTCCCCCGTCCCTGGGATTCTTCAGGCAAGAACACTGGAGTGGGTTGCCATTTCCTCCTCCAATGCATGAAAGTGAAAAGTGAAAGTGAAGTCATTCAGTCATATCTGACTCTTAGCGACCCCATGGACTGCAGCCTACCAGGCTCCTCCATCCATGGGATTTTCCAGGCAACAGTACTGGAGTGGGGTGCCATCGCCTTCTCCAGAGTCAAGGCTAGAAGGGTTGCAAATTTCTGGCTTAAGAACTAGATGTTTGTTAGTGTCACGCACAAGACACAGGACCCAAAGAGGAGTTACTGGATTCAGCTGGAGTCTTGAATCTGAGTCACTTTGGAACATCCTGGTAGAGATGTCAATAGTCAGCCAAAATGTGGGCCTGGAGCCCAAGAGAGAGATCTGGGCTGGAAGATCTCTCTAGGTGCCAGCAGTGTTGAGGTAGTGCATGGAGCCTGTGAGTGAGGAGACAACCCAGGGAAGGGGCCCTCCAGGGTGGGTACTGCAGAGGTCCTGGAGGCATGTGAAAGGACGAAGCAGAGAGGTGCCCATGATGGGCTCAGAGATGTTGGATGGTGAACTACGATTTGAAGGAACCAAAGTCCAAAGCAAAAGGATTTTGCCTATGAACACCGTTGAAGCATGCAAGAATGACCAATAAGAATGAAAGTTGAAAGGATAAAATCCAGGATGGAGTGTGGCCTGAAGGAACAGACCAAGGCAAGCAGCCTGGCATAAGCAGGGGCTCCCTCTTTACATGATGCCCTGGGTGAGGTCAGGGCTTCCCTGGTGGCTCAGACGGTTAAGAATCTGCCTGCAATGCAGGAAATCCAGGTTTGATCCCTGGGTTGGAAAGATCCCCTGGAGAAGAGAACAGCAACCCACTCCAGTATTCTTGCCTGGGAAATCCCATGGACAGAGGAGCCTGGCAGGGCTACAGACCATGGGGTCGCAAAGTGTCGGACGCGACGGAGTGACTAATACTTTTCACGCTGGGTGAGGTGCTAGGTGGGGTGACTTCCAGGAACCATTGGGTTGGGGCGGTTTCTGTCTTTTTATAACTTTGGATGCCATCTCCCAGGACAGTAGAGCTTCTCTAAGTGTCATGCCCCTGGGATCATGGCCTTCACCCATCCTTCTCCCACGCCCAGCCTCTGCAGCAGAGCACTTGAGCAATTCAGGGCGGTGCAGGTCCAAGTGCACCGTCTGCACACGTGGGCAATTACCATGTCTAGACTCATTACTCACATTCTCTGGCACAGATCTCCACATAAATCAGGTGTTTTCAGCCATTCCCAGTTCCTCTTCCTGGGTCCTCTGACCTCTTTCCCTAGTTCTGGGGAAGTTTGATTGTAGTTTCTTGGAGACTGAGAACTTAGGATGCTTGCTATGTGGGCCTTATTTTCCCCCCAGTTCTGGCTCTCTTCTGAGGGCTGCTCCAGCCTGCTGTGCCCTCTTTGGGAAAACTGTGTGACCTTAAGACCATAAATAGTTCAGGAAATTTTTCCTTGGGATGCTGAGTGAAGGAGGCCTTCCTAAATGCAGAAAAAAACCGATGCCCAAAGATGTTCATCTTCAGATTGGTTTTAAGAATGAAGCATGAAAATAGCACTGATACATGTATATTCAGATCAGATCAGATCAGTCGCTTAGTCGTGTCCGACTCTTTGCGACCCCATGAATCGCAGCACGCCAGGCCTCCCTGTCTATCACCAACTCCCGGAGTTCACTCAGACTCATGTCCATTGAGTCAGTGATGCCATTCAGACATCTCATCCTCTGTCGTCCCCTTCTTCTCTTGCCCCCAATCCCTCCCAGCATCAGAGTCTTTTCCAATGAGTCAACTCCTCGCATGAGGTGGCCAAAGTACTGGAGTTTCAGCTTTAGCATCATTCCTTCCAAAGAAATCCCAGGGCTGATGTCCTTCAGAATGGACTGGTTGGATCTCCTTGCAGTCCAAGGGACTCTCAAGAGTCTTCTCCAACACCACAGTTCAAAAGCATCAATTCTTTGGTGCTCAGCCTTCTTCACAGTCCAACTCTCACATCCATACATGACTACTGGAAAAACCATAGCCTTGACTAGATGGACCTTTGTTGGCAAAGTAATGTCTCTGCTTTTGAATATGCTATCCAGGTTGGTCATAACTTTCCTTCCAAGAAGTAAGTGTCTTTTAATTTCATGGCTGCAGTCACCATCTGTAGTGATTCTGGAGCCCCAAAAATAAAGTCTGACACTGTTTCCACTGTTTCCCCATCTATTTCCCATGAAGTAATGGGACTGGATGCCATGATCTTCGTTTTCTGAATGTTGAGCTTTAAGCCAACTTTTTCACTCTCCACTTTCACTTTCATCAACATGTATATTACCATATGTGAAATAGATGGCTAGTCCCAGTTCGATGCATGAGACAGGTCACTCAGGGCTGGTGCACTGGGATGACCCTGAGGGGTGGAATGGATGGGAAGTGGGAGGGGGGTTCAGGATGGGGAACACATGTACACCCGTGGCTGATTCATGTCAATGTATGGCAAAAACCAATACAATATTGCAAAGTAATTAGCTTCCAATTAAAAAAAAAAAAAAAAAGAATGAAGCATGAAAAATGGTGAAGGAAAATGGCCAAAAGCAGGGGAATGATTAAGAGGACAATGGCATTTCCTCGGATGGAATATAACACATAGGTGTAAAAAAGTATTTATTTATTTGGCTCTGAGGGGCTTAGTTGCAGTATGTGGAATCAAGTTCCCTGTCCAGGGATCACACCCAGGCCCCCTGCATTGGAAGTGTGAAGTCTTAGCCACTGGTCACCAGGGAAGTTCCTAATGCAACAGTTTTTATAATAGTCACAAAGATAATTAAAGAATCTGAAAATGTTGCTGGTAAGATATTAAGGAAGGAAAGAGAATACAAAATGATGTGTGTAGTGTGATTAAAATTATGTAAATAAAAATGCACAAGAAGTCTAGAAAGGAAACTCTAAAATGTCAACAGTGGCTGGGTTTGATTGTGGGATTACGGGCATTTTAAAAAAAAAACTATTTCCCAATTTATCTGTAATGAGGTTATATTGATCTTGCAATGGAAAATACACATAATAAAAACTTTAAAAGCCCTGAAGTCTAATTGGAAAGCTATCTTCTCTTCTCAGGCTTTTCAAGAACAGAAATAAGCTCGAACCTTCTAGGCAGGGCATCCCCTGGAGACTAGACCCCTTCCTCGAGGTGGGGCAGATACGGCTCTGTCCTGGGGTGTTGGCATTCAGAATGTGCAAAAGCTATTAAAAACAGGCTGTGAAGAGCACACTGTGCAGGGAGAACTACCAGAAAGTTCCTGAGGGCCATTCCCACACCCTGTCCCTGACACCTGTCACGAAGTCACACCCCGGTACACTCCTGGGGGTGGAGCACTCAGCCTCTTGGGGCCAGTCTGGAGCCCCTTAGCACACCATCCTGGCTCCCCATAGTGACTCCCAGGCCATCCATACACAGCAAAGTCAGAAAGAGAAAGACATATATCGCAACTGGACGCATATATGTAGAATCTAGAAAAATGATACACAGATGCCTATTTACAGGGCCAGAATAGAGCCGCAGACAGAATGAACTTGAGGACACAGTTGGGGGTGGGGACAGAAGGCTGGGACGAACTGGGAGATTAAGATTACACTAGCATGTGTGAAGCTGCTGTAGTGGGAAGGGGCTGCATGACACAGGGAGCTCAGCTTGGTGCTCTGTGATGTCCTAGAGGGGTGGGATGGCAGGGGGTGCGGTGGGGAGGGAGGGGATATAGATACACATATAGCTGATCCATTTCGTTGTGCAGCAGAAACGAATGCAACATTGTAAAGCAATTATCCTCCAGTTTAAAAGGCAGGGGAATGGTATCACAGGAGGCTCTGGAGAGGCAAGCCAGCAGACAGCTGGCCCAGGAAGGCGCAGCAGCAGCAGCAAGGTTCGAGGCCTGTTTCTCCACCCGGGAGGTGTGTGGATGGCGGCAGAGGCAGGAAGGGGAGGGGGGACCGGGGGGAGCGGTAAAGCAGGACTGGACCGCAGGAACAGGGCAGCCAGCCGGCCTTAGAGCTGACTCTCTGCCGGACGAATTACGGGGGACATAAAACACCAAAGGAAATGGCAGCCCACTCCAGGATTCTTGTCTGGATAATCCCATGGACAGAGCAGAATAGCGGGCTACAGTCCATGGGGTCGCAAAGAGTCTGACACGACTTCGGCGACTGAGCACGCGCGCACGCACTCTGGGGGCTGGATTATCAGGGACATGAAACGCCCACGGGGTCGCCTTGTTGTTTTGCACAGCTGTGGCCCAAGAAAGGAGAATGCCCCCCTCCTCCAGACGACACCAGGCTGGGGAGGCCGCCGTTTGTCTGAAGACTGAGCTGTCTTGAAATTCCTCCTAGAATATTCTTAATTTAGGCCCCCTGAAGGGACCCCTTAGCTTCCCTTGGGGCTCAGCTGGTAAAGAATCCGCCTGCAATCTGGGAGACCTGGATTCGATCCCTGGGTTGGGAAGATCCCCTGGAGACAGGAAAGGCTACCCACTCCAGTATTCTGGCCTGGAGAATTCCATGGACTGTATAGTCCACGGGGTCGCAAAGAGTTGGACACGACTGAGTGTGTCATGGGACTCCTTAGGGGGAGGGGGCCTGGGGGCAGAAATGGCCGTGATCTGTGTCCCAAATGGAACCCATAGCCTCAAGTTTGATGCTCTTCTTCCTCTAGTCTCTGTTCCCGGGAGCTTCACTGAGCTAAAGGCTTGGGTACCTCCCATCCCCGGACTCACAGGTTGACACCCATAGCCTTCCCCTGGACAAAATGCAAGAACGCTGCCTTGTGCTGTCGACAGATACTTACTGGATGCCATCTGTGTGTTGGGCGTCCTGCAGGAGCCAGGACCAGCAGCCCACATCCGTCTGATGTCCCAGAGCACCACAAACCCGTTAATGTTCTGTAGGCTGATGCTGACGGAGCCAGGCACTATCTCAGAGGCTTCGCACATGGACACAGATTTCATCTTCACAACAGTACCTTCCTCACTGTCAGAGAAGAAACCTGAGAAAGGGGCCAAGGGGCTTGCCTGGATGTGCAGTTAGTGGGCACAGAACTGGATTGGAACCCAGGCAGCCTGATTCTGTACACTACCAAACTTCCTGTTTTTTGCCTTAAATAGAAATTGTGATTTCCCTTTCATGTCATCTCCCTAAATGTCACCAGTATCCATCCAATGAGAGAATCAGAGCCCAGAAGTCCCTGTTGACACCTTCTTCTGCCTCACCCTCCATGTCCACTCAATCAATAAGCCTTGCTGATTTTACCTTTTATGTTTTTCTTCAGGAGGCAGAAAGGTGTGTGGTTTTGGTTGTCATTGGGTCCAGCCCCCCAGCATGTAAACTGACCACTCCATGGTGAGTCCATGTGAACTCCACACTAGTGCTTGGCCTGGGGCTTTGCTGCCTTTGGAGGCATCCCTTTGCTCTATACAGAGAATGAACATCCCAGGGGCAAGTCATGACTGAGATAGAGTCCCTCGTCAGGCCTGGTGGTGGGAGCCAAACCAGAGAATCTGATTTAGATTGATATGTAGGTAGATAGGTTAATTAGTGAATGCAATAATTCTAGTGCCTGTGATGGGGAGTAAATTCATGCAATATCCATCTGTTTTCTTGTCTGTCTCTTTGATCAGAATACACAGCAAACAGCTATGAAACACTTCCTACATGGCAGGCAGGTTTTCCACGCTTTCCACGTGCTACCATATAATCCTCACCACCATCCTTTGCCTTGGGCCTGATTGTGTTATAGATGGGGAAACTGAGACCCAGAAAATCTGCCCACTTGGCCAAAGTCACACAGTGGGACCATGAGTTTGGATCCAGAAAGTCTAGCTTTGACACCATACCCTTTACCGGCAAGTTCTACTATCCCCAAACCGCCGAGAACAGCTCTTTTCTGAGGATCAAGTATTTGAACTTCATGGCCACACTCCCTTGGATTCAGGGTGGAGGTGTCTCCCAAGGTGGATCTCAAGTGAGTTTCCTTCTTCAGACCAAAGATGATGGTCAATCTCAACAGTCACTTGAACTCAGCACATGTGTCCTCAGGGAAGTCGGGCTATGGGACAGCCACCTTCCACAGTGGGAGTTAGGGCTGGGTGGAAAAGCAGAGAGACAAGATGGGGTGGGGGAAGGGGGAGACAGCATCAGATACTTCTGGAGCAGGGAGGATATATGGAGTCCCAGAAACACCAAGACTGTCACATCTAGTTCTTTAGTCCCATCTAGTTCTAGTAGCCTCAGCTTCACCTTCTGTTTCTGGATTCTAGGATATACTCTGGAATCCTTAGTAAATTCCTGGGTTTTGCTTCTTTGTTGCAATAATTACAAAATGATGGTCAATGAGACAGGCAAAAACATAAAAAGAATGTCAGCATTTAATTAACTCTCATCTTACAGATAAGTGATGAGCTGCAATCTGCTGTCTGTATGTGGGTGTGAATCTGCATATATTTATAGGGTATGTCTACTCATATCAGGGGACAAAAAGTTGAAAGAGACTTCAATTAAAAGAGTATAAAGGAGAAACTTGAAAGCCACCCGGAGAACATATGATATAGTGTTAATGAAAACAAAATTGTAGGTGAAAGGTGTAGGCAAGGAAATTCCTTTTGACCCAGCAGATAGATTCCAACTCTAATGTCTCAAGCCTAGTTTTCACAGCTGCTCAGGAAGAATCATTTTAGAATTGCCGTGCTCCCACGTCCACTACCAGTCTTCACATCTCTACCAAAAACTTCAATCTGTAACTACTTCAAGGTCCTGAATTTTTCACAACTAGACTCAGTTGGCCTGAGATAGCAAATATCCTCTTCTTGGTTGTTGGGTTAGTGATTTTGTAACCTCTGGAAAATGTGGAGATCAGAATAGAAAATGAACTAATCAAGACCAGAGTACTGCTGTATTTTATCCATTTTAGCATCTTGGAAATTGGAGTGTATTCTACAGTCAATGATATCATATAATTATAAATGGTGCTATTTCTTCTTTCTTAATGATATTAAGAGCTCTAGGATACTAAACTCCGGGAGTTGGTGATGGACAGGGAAGCCAGGCATGCTGCAGTCCATGGGGTCACAAAGAGTCGGACATAACTGAGCGACTGAACTGAATTGAATGATATTAAAATAATGTTGCATCTTATAATTGAAGATATCTTAGATCCTTTGAAATAGTGTTGACCTTTGAACAACACGGATTCAAACTGCACAGGTTCACTTATATGTGGATTTTTTTCAATAAATACATTGGAAGATTTTTTCTTGATATTTGCAACAATTTGAAAATTTTACATAATTTTTCTGTAAATTGCATAGCCCAAAGAAAAAAAAAGACAGAAAGGAAAAGGTAAGTCATGAATGTACAAAATACATATAGATGCTAGTCCATTTGATCATTTATTACCATCAGTTCAGTTCAGTTCAGTCGCTCAGTTGTGTCCAACTCTTTGTGACCCCATGAATCGCAGCATGCCAGGCCTCCCTGTCTATCACCAACTCCCGGAGTTCACTCAGACTCACGTCCATCAAGTCGGTGACGCCATCCAGCCATCTCATCCTCTGTTGTCCTCTTCTCCTCCTGCCTCCAATTCCTCCGAGCATCAGAGTCTTTTCCAATGAGTCAACTCTTCACATGAGTTGGCCAAAGTACTGGAGTTTCAGCTTTAGCATCATTCTTTCCGAAGAAGTCCCAGGGCTGATCTCCTTCAGAATGGACTGGTTGGATCTTGCAGTCCAAGGGACTCTCAAGAGTCTTCTCCAACACCACAGTTCAAAAGCATCAATTCTTCAGTGCTCAGCTTTCTTCACAATCCAACTCTCTCATCCATACATGACCACAGGAAAAGCCATAGCCTTGACTAGATGGACCTTTTTTGGCAAAGTAATGTCTCTGCTTTTGAATATGCTATCTAGGTTGGTCATAACTTTCCTTCCAAGGAGTAAGCGTCTTTTAATTTCATGGCTGCAGTCACCATCTGCAGTGATTTTGGAGCCCCCAAAAATAAAGTCTGACACTGTTTCCACTGTTTCCCCATCTATTTCCCATGAAGTGATGGGACCGGATGCCATGATCTTCGTTTTCTGAATGTTGAGCTTTAAGCCAACTTTTTCACTCTCCTCTTCACTTCCATCAAGAGGCTCTTTAGTTCCTCTTCACTTTCTGCCATAAGGGTGGTGTCATCTGCATATCTGAGGTTATTGATATTTCTCCCGGCAATCTTGATTCCAGCTTGTGCTTCTTCCAGCTCAGCGTTTCTCATGATGTACTCTGCATATAAGTTAAATAAGCACTGTGACAATATATAGCCTTGATGTACTCCTTTTCCTATTTGGAACCAGTCTGTTGTTCCATGTCCAGTTCTAACTGTTGCTTCCTGACCTGCATACAAATTTCTCAAGAGGCAGGTCAGGTTGTCTGGGATTCCCATCTCTTTCAGAATTTTCCACAGTTTATTGTGATCCACACAGTCAAAGGCTTTTGCATAGTCAATAAAGCAGAAATAGATGTTTTTCTGGAACTCTCTTGCTTTTTCAGTGATCCAGCAGATGTTGGCAATTTGGTCTCTGGTTCCTCTGCCTTTTCTAAAACCAGCTTGAACATCTGGAAGTTCACGGTTCACGTATTGCTGAAGCCTGGCTTGGAGAATTTTGAGCATTACTTTACTAGTGTGTGAGATGAGTGCAATTGTGCGGTACTTTGAGTATTCTTTGGCATTGCCTTTCTTTGGGATTGGAATGAAAACTGACCTTTTCTAGTCCTGTGGCCACTGCTGAGTTTTCCAAATTTGCTTGCATATTGAGTGCAGCACTTGCACAGCATCATCTTTGAGGATTGGAAATAGCTCCACTGGAATTCCATCACCTCCACTAGCTTTGTTCATAGTGATGCTTCCTAAGGCCCATCTGACTTCACATTCCAGGATGTCTGGCTCTAGGTGAGTGATCATACCATCGTGATGATCTGGATAGTGAAGATTTTTCTTGTACAGTAAAATATGCAAAAATCTATTATAAAGAGTTAAATTTTATCAAAGCATGTACACCAACACTTACAGACCACACATGGTACCATTTGCTGCTAAGAGAAATATAAACAAATGTAAAGATACAGTAATAAATCATAACAGCATAAAATAACCTGTGGTATATACTGTGCTACTGTAACGATTTCATAGCCACTTTCTGTTGTATGTGAGCTCAAGAGCTGTGATATCTGGTTAAAACACCATGTGATGCTTATCATCTCCAAGTGAGCAGTTCCTCTCTCAAATATATTGTGTTTCAAAGTAAAAAGTGACCATGGTTCTGGCTCACTTTTCATTGGGTTTAGTGCAATACTGTAAACCTTGAATAACACACTGGGACCCATACAAAGTGCCACTGGTGATGTTGGAAGTGCTCCCAAGAAGCAGAGGAAAGCCATGACATTACAAGAAAAGGTTGACTTGTTTGACATGTGCCATGGAGATGTCAGTGGCCCACCATTTCAAGACAAATGAATGCAATGTAAGGACTCTGGTTAAAAAAAAAAAAAAAAAGCTACATCAGTGTGTGTGAAAACCTTGAGGTTTATGAAGTATCTTTTTATCTGGTATTGAAAATGCAGCTGTTGTGGGAATGCAGGATTAGCATTCCTATGGACTCTAACATAGTTTGAGAAAGGCATAGTCATTGTATGACACCTTAAAGCAAAAGAAAGGTGAAAGATCTAACACAGGAGGATTTAATGCCAGCAAAGGATGGTTTGATCATTTTAGAAAGAGACTTTGCGTAAAAAAGGTCAAGATAACAGGAGAAGCAACTTCTGCTGACCAAGAGGCAGATGACTTCCCAGACATCATTGAGGAGAAAGAAATGTGCCTGAGAAGGTCTTAAATGCAGATGAAAGTGCCCTATTCTGGGATAAAATGCCACAAAGAACATTTATTAGTAAAGAAGAGAAGTGAGCACCATGATTTAAGGTAGGAAGTGATAGACTAACCAACTCTAGTGTTTTGTGCAAATGCAGGTGGGTTTCTGATCAGCACTGCTGGTTGTACAAAAAAACTTGAACAACCACGCTTTTTTCTGGAATTGGTTCCACCAATGTGTTATCCCTAAAGTTAGGAAGTTACCTTGCCAGTAAGGGACTGCCTTTTAAAATTCTTTTGTTAATTGGACAGTGCTCCTGGCCACCCAGAACCCCATGAACTCACCGTGATACTGAATTGGTCTATTGGTCACCTTTCTAATTCAGCCTCTAGATCGTAAGAACCTTGAAGTATCATTATATCCAGTACTCTATGGAAGGGATTGTCAGTGCTATAGAAGGGACCCCCAGGAGAAAGATCATCATGATCATCTGGAAGGATTACATCATTGAAGATGGCATCATTTTTGTAGTGAAAGCTGCAATAGCCGTCAAGCCTGAAACAATGAATTCCTGCTGGAGAAAACTCTGTCCAGATGTTGTGCATGACTTCACAAGACTTATGACAGAGCCAATCAAGGAAATCATGAAAGAGATTGTGGATATGGGAAAATTAAAAAAAAAAAAGTTGGGATAAAGGGTTCCAAGATATGGGTCTTGGAGGAATTCAAGTGCTAATAGGCACCACACCAGAGGAATGAACAGAAGATGACTTGATGGAGATGAGTGTCAAATGATGAAGAAGAAGACAGAAAAGACAGTGCCAGAAAACAAGTTGACGTCAGACAATCTGGTAGAAGAATAAAAGAGTTCTGATTATTGAAGACTGCTTTTGACTTCTTTTACAATGTGTATCCTCTTATGATATGGACAAAACTGAAAAAACAGTGGGAGAATGATCGGAACCAGGTAGAAACACTTTTAGAGAAATGAAAAAACAAAGAAGTCAGACTGAACTCAGGATGCATTTCCAGAAAGTGACACCGTGTGTGTCTGCACTTCCTTGCTCCCCTCCCCACTTCTCCACCTCTTCTGCCTCTGCTGCCTCTTCCTCCTCTTCTTCTTGGCCTCTTGAACATGAAGACAACAAGGACAAAGACCTTTATGATGATTCACTTCCACTTAATGTACAGTAAACAGTCATCAAGCCATACAGTTCATGAACATATCTTTTCTGTGTATGTGAGTGTCTTTGTATGAAAATCTAATAACTGTGCATCAAGAACTGTGTGGAACACTTTCATGCCATCATCATGGCCTAAGTGTTCATCATGTAGAACATCACGGACAAGACTAATATAGAAGTGGATAGCCTCTCCTTACGTGGACATAGGATGAGTGATAGCGAACATCAAATTAGTAATACCTTAGTTTTCTTACTGTTTTACCACTTTACTTTCAAAAGAATTACATTGTCTTACAGAACACCCTTCTCCTTTGTAATTGGAGAAATTGTGTATCAACCTATCTTCACAGGTTAGTGTTTTTTAAAGAATGTAATGATGTTTACAATACTGGATTATGACTGTGACTGTAATACTGTATGACATAAATGTTTTAGAACAATTCGTTCATTTGTGTATGTGAAAGTCATTCAGTTGTGTCCAACTCTTTGCGACTCCATGGACTATATAGTTCATGAAATTCTCCAGGCCAGAATACTGGAGTAGGTAGCCTATCCCTTCCTCAGCGGATCTTCCCGACCCAGGAATCAAAGCGGGGTCTCCTGCACTGCAAGCAGATTGTTTACCAACTGAGCTATCAGGGAAGCCGTTCATCTGTGAATAAGCTAGGCTAGCAGGGAAGGGGCTCCCTAAAGTACAATAGCTAAAAGATGATAGAAGTTTACTTCATGCTCCTGTAACAGTCAGGTGGTGTGTGGTCCAGAGCAGTGGACCAAGCAACTTTGCTATGTGAGGTCTCTAGGAAATTGGGTCCTTCTGTACTTTGGTGCTGCCATGGCCTGAGGGGTTATCTTTATCAACCTGGATAATGTTGGCACACCACGACATCCAAGGGAAGTGGGAAAGAAGTGAGTCCAGGGCAAGATGTTAAAGGAGCACACATCATATCTGCTCGTGTCTCATTGGTCACACGGTCACACTAGCTGCAAAACGCACCCTACGGTGGGTGGACATGTATCCAGCTGAAACCCAGGGATTTTAGCTAAAGGAAGAAATGGGAGAATTAACAACAGAAAATATTTGGCAGTCATCCACCATGAGTCTTAAGAAACTTCACTCAGTAGATTAAATTATTAAATTTCAGTAATTGCTTAAAGACGTAGAAACATTTCACTTGTCAGTTTTATACATTTGTCACGGCAGATGTTTGAAGTGTTTTAGAGAGACAGATATATTTTAATTTTAAATGCACTTAAAATGTTTCAGGAAATTAAATTATAAGTTTATAAATAGGGTTGATTATTTAGGAGAACATCTGCTGGATCATGAAAAAAGCAAGAGAGTTCCAGAAAAACATGTATTTCTGCTTTATTGACTATGCCAAAGCCTCTGATTATGTAGATCACAATAAACTGTGGAAAATTCTGAAAGAGATGGGAATCCCAGACCACCTGGCCTGCCTCTTGAGAAATTTGTATGCAGGTCAGGAAGCAACAGTTAGAACTGGACATGGAACAACAGACTGGTTCCAAATAGGAAAAGGAGTATGTCAAGGTTGTATATTGTCACACTGCTTATTTAACTTCTATGCAGAGTACATCATGAGAAACACTGGGCTGGAAGAAGCACAAGCTGGAATCAAGATTGCCGGGAGAAGTATCAATAACCTCAGATATGCAGATGACACCACCCTTAAGGCAGAAAGTGAAGAGGAACTAAAGAGCTTCTTGAGGAAAGTGAAAGTGGAGAGTGAAAAAGTTGGCTTAAAGCTCAACATTCAGAAAACGAAGATCATGGCATCCGGTCCCATCACTTCATGGGAAATAGCTGGGGAAACAGTGGAAACAGTGTCAGACTTTATTTTTTTTGGGCTCCAAAATCACTGCAGATGGTGACTGCAGCCATGAAATTAAAAGACGCTTACTCCTCGGAAGGAAAGTTATGACCAACCTAGATAGCATATTCAAAAGCAGAGACATTACTTTGCCAACAAAGGTCCATCTAGTCAAGGCTATGGCTTTTCCAGTAGTCATGTATGGATGTGAAAGTTGGACTGTGAAGGAGGCTGAGTGCCGAAGAATTGATGCTTTTGAACTGTGGTGTTGGAGAATACTCTTGAGAGTCCCTTGGACTGCAAGGAGATTCAACCAGTCCATTCTGAAGGAGATCAGCCCTGGGATTTCTTTGGAAGGACTGATGCTGAAGCTGAAACTCCAGTACTTTGGCCACCTCATGCGAAAAGCTGACTCATTGGAAAAGACTCTGATGCTCGGAGGGATTGGGGGCAGGAGGAGAAGGGGACGATAGAGGATGAGATGGCTGGATGGCATCACTGACTCGAGGGATGTGAGTTTGAGTAAACTCCGGGAGTTGGTGATGGACAGGGAGGCCTGGTGTGCTGTGATTCATGGGGTCGCAAAGAGTTGGACATGACTGAGCGACTGAACTGAACTGAACTGAACAGAAGCAGAAGTTATTAAGAAGAGGTGGCAAGAATACACAGAAGAACTGTACAAAAAGGATCTTCACGACCCAGATAATCATGATGGTGTGATCACTCACCTAGAGCCAGACATCCTGGAATGTGAAATCAAGTGGGCCTTCGAAAGCATCACTACGAACAAAGCTAGTGGAGGTGATGGAATTCCAGTGGAGCTATTTCAAATCCTCAAAGATGATGCTGTGCAAGTGCTGCACTCAATACGCAAGCAAATTTGGAAAACTCAGCAGTGGCCACAGGACTAGAAAAGGTCAGTTTTCATTCCAATCCCAAAGAAAAGCAATGCCAAAGAATACTCAAACTACTGCACAATTGCACTCATCTCACACACTAGTAAAGTAATGCTCAAAATTCTCCAAGCCAGGCTTCAGCAATACGTGAACCATGAACTTCCAGATGTTCAAGCTGGTTTTAGAGAAAGCAGAGGAACCAGAGACTAAATTGCCAATATCCGCTGGATCATTGAAAAAGCAAGAGAGTTCCAGAAAAACATCTATTTCTGCTTTATTGACTATGTCAAAGCCTTTGACTGTGTGGATCACAATAAACTGTGGAAAATTCTGAAAGAGATGGGAGTCCCAGACCACCTGACCTACCTCTTGAGAAACCTATATGCAGGTCAGGAAGCAACAGTTAGAACTGGACATGGAACAACAGATTGGTTCCAAATAGGAAAAGGAGTACGTCAAGGCTGTATATTGTCACAGTGCTTATTTAACTTCTGTGCAGAGTACATCATGAGAAACACTGGGCTGGAAGAAGCACAAGCTGGAATCAAGATTGCCGGGAGAAATATCAATAACCTCAGATATGCAGATGACACCACCCTTATGGCAGAAAGTGAAGAGGAACTAAAGAGCCTCTTGATGAAAGTGAAAGTGGAGAGTGAAAATGTTGGCTTAAAGCTCAACGTTCAGAAAACGAAGATCATGGCATCCGGTCCCATCACTTCATGGGAAATAGATGGGGAAACAGTGTCAGACTTTATTTTTTGGGGCTCCAAAATCACTGCAGATGGTGATTGCAGCCATGAAATTAAAAGATGCTTACTCCTTGGAAGGAAAGTTATGACCAACCTAGATAGCATATTCAAAAGCAGAGACATTACTTTGCCAACAAAGGTCCATCTAGTCAAGGCTATGGTTTTTCCAGTGATCATGTATGGATGAGAGAGTTGGATTGTGAAGAAAGCTGAGCACCGAAGAATTGATGCCTTTGAACTGAGGTGTTGGAGAAGACTCTTGAAAGTCCCTTGGACTGCAAGGAGATCCAACCAGTTCATCCTAAAGGATGTGAGAGTCCTGGGTGTTCATTGGAAGGACTGATGCTAAAGCTGAAACTCCAATACTTTGGCCAACTCATGTGAAGAGTTGACTCATTGGAAAAGACACTGATGCTCGGAAGGATTGGGGGCAGGAGGAGAAGGGGACGATAGAGGATGAGATGGCTGGATGGCATCACCGACTCGAAGGAGTTGGTGATGGACAGGGAGGCCTGGCATGCTGCAATTCATGAGGTCGCAAAGAGTCGGACACGACTGAGCAACTGAACTGACCTATGTTAAATTTAAGAGTCAGTTCAACATTAATCAGAGAAAAGTGGAAACAATTAATGTTATTATAATTAAGAAAAAATTCTGTGTTAAACATTTGTTGTCCAGTCACTCTGTCATGTCCAACTCTTTGTGATCCCATGAACTGCAGCACGCCAGGCCTCCCTGCCCATCACCAACTACCAGAGTTTGCTCAAAGTCATGTACATAGAGTTGGTGATGCCATCTAACCATCTTATCCTCTATCATCCCCTTCTCCTGCTTCAATCTTTCCTATCATCAGGGTCATTTCCAATGAGTTGGCTCTTTGCATCAGGCGGCCAAAGTATTGGAGCTTCAGCTTCAGCCTCAGTCCTTTCAGTGAATATTCGGGACTGATTTCCTTTATGATTGACTAGTTTGATCTCCTTGCAGTCCAAGGGACTCTCAAGAGTCTTCTCCAACACCAGTTCAAAGGCATCAATCTTTCGGCGCTCAGTGATTTTTATTGTCCAGCTCTCACATCCGTACATGACTACTGGAAAAACCATAGCTTTGACTCGACGGACCTTTGTCAGCAAAGTGATGTCTCTGCTTTTTAATACATGGTCTAGATCTGTCATGCCTTTTCTTCACAGGAGCGTCTTTTAATTTCATAGCTGCGGTCACTGTCGAAAGTGATTTTGGAGCCCAAGAAAATAAAGTCTGCCACTGTTTCCACTGTTTCCCCATCTATTTGCCATGAAGTTATGGGACCATATGTCGTGATCTTCGTTTTTTGCATGTTGAATTTTAAGCCAGCTTTTTCACTCTCCTCTTTCACCTTCATCAAGAGGCTCTTTAATTTCTCTTTGCTTCCTGCCCTAAGGATGGGGTCATCTGTATATCCGATGTTATTGATATTTCTCCCTTCAATCATCAGTTCTGTTCAGTTCATTTCAGTCACTCAGTCGTGTCCGACTCTTTGCGACCCCATGAATCGCAGCACGCCAGGCCTCCCTGTCCATCACCAACTCCCGGAGTTCATTCAGACTCACATCCATCGAGTCGGTGATACCATCCAGCCATCTCATCCTCTCTCGTCCCCTTTTCCTCCTGCCCCCAATCCCTCCCAGCATCCGAGTCTTTTCCAATGAGTTAGCTCTTTGCTTGAGGTGACCAAAGTACTGGAGTTTCAGCTTTAGCATTATTCTTTCCAAAGAAATCCCAGGGCTGATCTCCTTCAGAATGGACTGGTTGGATCTCCTTGCAGTCCAAGGGACTCTCAAGAGTCTTCTCCAACACCACAGTTCAAAAGCATCAATTTTTTGGTGCTCAGCTTTCTTCACAGTCCCACTCTCACATCCATACATGACCACTGGAAAAGCCATAGCCTTGACTAGACGGACCTTTGTTGGTAAAGTAATGTCTCTGCTTTTCAATACGCTATCTAGGTTGGTCATAACCTTTCTTCCAAGGAGTAAGAGTTTGTTTAATTTCATGGCTGTAGTCACCATCATAAATGGTTACAAAACCCCTTAAACATAAATGGTTACAAAAATCCTACCTTTTAAAAATGTTTAAAAATGTACATCTTTTCAGATGGACGTCTTAGACTTACTAATAGCATTTATATTTCCTCCATGTCTTTTCGTGGCTTCACAGTCCATGTATGTTTTATTGCTGAATAATATCCAATTGTTTGGATGTACCATAGTTTTGTCAACCTAAATAGACTTAGGAGGCAATAATCAAACAAAAAGTGTTTATTGGGGATTGAAGAATTCCAATTCAAGACACACAAGTTTAGTTAGCAATCCAAACAGAGTCCCACTAGTGAGTAAAAGTCAGGGGCTTTTTAAAGGTAAAGAAGAGAAGTTTGCATTACAAAGAATTTTATCTGGAGTTGGAGGCAGAAGTAAGTCTTGGCTAGACATGATTGATTGCTAGAGGGAAGAAAAAGTTCATTAATGTGATAAGTTGCAGGTGTTTTTGCAGAGTCCTTGGAATAATTGTGTTTTGGCCCAGTTCAAAAGTTCATGGCTCCACCTGGGGAGGATGAGTATGTATGATCTTAATGTTCTCTCAGCTTCATTTAAAAACCCTTTTATAAAAGCGGCTCCATTTTACTTCGCAGTGTCTTCATTCATTCTCTTGCTCTGGGACATCTTGGTTGCTCCAAGTTTTGGCAGTTATGAATAAAGCTGCTATAAACATTCATGTGCAGGTTTGTGTGTGGATATAAGCTTTTAACTCCTTTGGGTAAACACCAAGAAATACAACGGATTGTATGTTAAAAATATGTTTAGTTTTATAAGAAATCACTATACTGTCTTCCATGCTGGCTGTATGATTGGTATGATTTTGAATTCCTACATTTCCTATTGCTTCATATCCTCACCAACATCTGACGCTCTCAGCGTTCTGGATTTTGACCGTTCTAATCTGTGTGTTGTAATATTTTCCCATCATTTTAATTTGCATTTTCCTGTAACCCATGATGTAGAGCGTATGTTCATGCTTATTTGCCATGTGTATATCTTCTTTGATAGGGTGTCTGTTAAGCTCTTGGGCCTATTTCACAACTGAGTTGTTCTTTCTTTCATAGACTGTGCCTTTGGTATTGTGTTTAAAGAGGCTGCTGCTGCTGCTGCCAAGTCACTTCAGTCGTGTCCGACTCTGTGCGATCCCATAGACTGCAGCCTACCAGGCTCCTCTGTCCATGGGATTTTCCAGGCAAGAGTACTGCAGTGGGGTGCCATTGCCTTCTCTGTTAAAGAGGCTACACACTGTATTATTTCAATTATGTGACATTCTGGAAAAGGTAAAATTATGGAGACAGTAAAAAAAAAATTCAATGATTGCCACGGGTTAGAAAGGAAGAAAGCATGAATAGGCAGAGCACGAGGCTTTTTAGAGAAGTGAAAATACTCTGCATGATACTGTAACAGTGAAAACGTGGCATTACACATTTGTCGAATCCCATAGAAGGCTCGAATACAACTCTGGACTTTGGGTGATGATGTGTTAATGCAGGTTTATCAGTTATAACAAAAGTACGACTCTGGTGGGGGGTGTTGACTGTGCTGGAGGCTATGTATGTGTGAGGTCAGGGAGTCTATGAGGAATCTCTGTACCTTCTGTTCAATTTTTCTATGAATCGAAAACAGCTCTAAAGAAATAATCTTAATAAATACTACCTGTGAGGTCTTCTGGCCCTGAACTTACATTGCTGGGAATTTTTTAAATTACTGATTCAGTTTCATTGCTGGTAATTGGTCTCCCTTCGTATTTTCTGTTTCTTCTTGGTTCAGTCTCAGGAGAGTGTACATTTCTAGGAATTCATCCATTTCTCCTAGGATGTCCATTTTATTGGCATATAATTGTAGTAATCTCTTATCATTCTCTGTATTTCTGAGGTTTCAGTTGTAACTTCTCTTTTTTTATTTCTGATTTTATTGATTTGACTCTTTTTCTTCTTGAAGAGTCGAGCTAAAGGTTTACTAATTTTGTTTAACTTTTCAAAGAACTGCCTCTTTGATCTTTTCTATTGTTTTTTTAACCTCTATTTCATTTATTGCTGCTCTGATCTTTATGATTTATTTCCTTCTAACTTTGTTTTTGGTTTGTAATTCTTTTTCTAGTTTTTATAGGTGTAAGGTTAAATTATTATGAGATTTTTATTGTTTCTGAGGTAGGCTTAAAGAGATGGGAATACCAGACCACCTGACCTGCCTCCTGAGAAATCTGCATGCCGGTCAAGAAGCAACAGTTAGAACTGGACATGGAACAATAGACTGGTTCCAAATTGGGAAAGGAGTATGTCAAAGTGTATATTGTCACCCCGTTTATTTAAATTATATGCAGAGTACATCATGAGAAGTGCTGGACTGGATGAAGCACAAGCTGGAATCAAGATTGCTGGGAGACATACCAATAACCTCAGATATGCAGATGATACCACCCTTATGGCAGAAAGCAAAGAAGAACTAAAGAGCCTCTTTTGATGAAAGTGAAAGAGGAGAGTGAAAAAGTTGGCTTAAAACTCAACATTCAAAAAATGAAGATCATGGCATCTGGTCCCATTACTTCATGGCAAACAGATGGGGAAACAGTGGAAATAGTGACAGATTATTTTGGGGGGCTCCAAAATCACTGCAGATGGTGATTGCAGCCATGGAATTAAAAGACACTTGCTCCTTGGGAGAAAAGTTATGACCAACCTAGACAGCATATTGAAAAGCAGAGACATTACTTTGTCAACAAAGGTCCATCTAGTCAAAGCTATGGCTTTTCCAGCAATCATGTGTGGATGTGAGAGTTGAACTATAAAGAAAGCTGAGCACCAAAGAATTGATGCTTTTGAACTGTGGTGTGGGAGAAGACTCTTGAGAGTCCCTTGGACTGCAAGGAGATCCAGTCCATTGTAAAGGAAATCAGTCCTGAGTATTCATTGGAAGGACTGATGCTGAAGCTGAACCTCCAATATTTTGGCCACCTGATGTGAAGAACTGACTCATTGCAAAAGACCTTGACGCTGGGAAAGATTGAAGGTGGAAGAATAAGAGGATGACAGAGGATAAGATGGTTGGATGGCATCACCGACTCGATGGACATGAGTTTGAGTAAACTCTGGGAGCTGGTGGTGGACAGGGAGGCCTGGCGTGCTGCAGTCCATGGGGTCGGAAAGAGTCGGACATGACTGAGTGACTGAACTGAACTGAGGTAGGCTTGTATTGCTATAAATTTCCCTCTTAGAATCACTTTTACTGTGTTCCCTAGATTTTGGATCAGTGTGTTTTCATGTTCATTTCTCTCCAGGTATTTTTGAAGTTCTTCTTTGGTTTCTTTAGTGAAACATTGCTTGTTTAGTAGCACATTTTTAGCCTCCAATTGTTTGTGTTTTTTGCAGGTTTTTTTTTTTTCCTATAGTTGATTTCTAGTCTCACAGTGTTGTGTTTGGAAAAGATGCTTTATATGATTTCAATTTTCTTAAAAATTACTGAGAGTTGTTTTGTGACTTAGCATGTGATCTATCCTGGAGAATATTCCCAGGAGCACTTGCAAAGACTGTGTATTCTTCTGAATGAAATGCTGTCTCCCTACATATACAGTCCATTGGGTCTAACGTGCTGGGCCTTCATCGCAATGCATGGGCTTCTCATTGTGGTGGCTTCTTTTGCTGTGGAGCACGAGCCCCAGGGCATGCAGACTTCAGTAGTTTGTGCAATTCACAGGCTCTGGAGAGCAGGCTCAGCAACTGTGACATATGAGCTTTATTGCTTCATGGTATGTGGAATCTTCCTGAATCAAGGATTGAACCTGTGTCCCCTGCACTAGCAGGAGGATTCTTAACCACTGGACCACTGAGGAAGTCCTAATGTGTTGTTTAAAACCAGTGTTTCCTTAGATTTTTCTGTCTGGATGATCTGTCACATTGATGTCACATTGATGTAAGCGGGGTGTTAAAGTCCTATTATAATTACTGTGTTATTGTCAATTTCTCTCTGTCAGTTAATATTTGCTTTATGTATTTAGGTGCTCCTATGTTGGGTACACATATATTTACAATTGCTATACCTTCTTCTTGGGTTGATCCCTTGATCATTATATAATATCTTTCTTTGTCTCTTGTCACAGTCTTTGTTTTAAAATGTATTTTGCTTGATGTAAGTATTATTACTCCAGCTTTCTTTGAACTTCCATTAGTGTAGAATACCTCATGCCTGTCAGAATGGCAATTATAAAAAAAAAAAAACAAGAAACAACAAGTGCTGGAGAGGATTTGGAGTAAGGCAGGTCCTCATGCACTGTTAGTGGGAATGTAAATTGGTGCATCCATTATGGAAAACAGTATGGAGACCACCCCAAAATTAAAATAGAACAAACATGTGATCAAGCAATTCCACTCCTGGGTATTCATCTGAAGAAAACAAAAACACTAATATGAAAAGGTATATGCACCCCTATGTTCATTGTAGCATTATTTACAATAGCCAAGTTGTGGAAGCAACCAGATGCTCATGAATAGATGAATGGATAAAGAAGATATGGAGTGTGTGTGTGTGTGTGTGTGTGTGTGTGTGTGTGTGTGAAATATTACTCAGCCATAAAAAAGAATGAAATCTTGTCCTTTATGACAATGTGGCTGGACCTACAGAGTATTATATTCAGTGAGACAAATCAGGCAGAAAAAGACAAATACTACACGATTTCACTTATATGGAGAATCTGAAAAAATAAACCAAATGAACAGACAGAACAAAACAGAAACAGTGTTATAGAGAATAAACAGATGGTTGCCAGAGGGGAGAGTGAGGGAGGAAAGAAATAAGTGAGGGAAATTAAGAGGTACAAACTTCCATTTGTGAAATAAATGAGTCACACATATAAAATGTACAATGTGGAGAATAATTATAATATCTTTGTAATTATGTAATATTTTTATATGCTGACAGATCATAACTAGACTTATGGTGATCTCTTTGAGATAGATAGAAATTTCAACTCATTATGTTGTATAACAGGAAATAGCATAGTTTTGTAGGTCAATTACACCTCAAAAACAAACAAACAAGCTCATAGACAAAAATATAGATTTGTGGTTACCAGGGGTGGCTGCTGGGGGAAGTTGAATTGGATGAAGGTAGCCAAAAGGCAGAAACTTCCAGTTATAAGATAAGTAAGTACTAGGCATGCTCATTTGCTAAGTCATGTCCAACTCTTTGAGATTCCGTGGACTGCAGTCCATCAGGGTCCTCTGCGATGGGATTTCCCCGGCAAGAATACTGGAATGGGTTGCCATTTCCTTCTCCAAAGTACAAGGAATCTAAGATAAATAAGTTCCAGGAATCTAAAAAAATCCAACAATTTGAATATTAATTAAAACAAGTAGGTATAGGTGATTCTCTGCATATATTTATTTTATTTTTGGCTGTAATGGGGTTTTCGTTGCCGTAGGTGGGCTTTCCCCAGTTGTGGCGAGAGGGGGCTACTCTCTAGCTGTGATGTATGGGCTTCTCATTGCGGTGGTTTCTCTTGTTGCAGAGTACAGGCTCTAGGGTACTCAGGCTTCAGTAGCTGAGGCACATGGGCACAGTAATTGTGGCTCACGGGCCCTAGAACACAGGCTCGATAGTTGTGGTGCACAGGGTTATTTGCTCTGTGGCACGTGGGAGCTTCCCAGATCAGGGCTTGAACCCATGTCTCCCGCACTGGAAGGCAGATTCTTGACCACTGAGCCACCAGGGAAGCCTGATCCTTGACACGTAAAAGCCTTCATCAGATGTTACAAAAATCTCGAGTGCCATGTTTATGAGCCTTTCGATAGGTTCTGTTATTTACAACCAAGAATGTCTTGAGGGAGATTCAGTTTCTCCCTAACCCCATTACATCATGTTTCCAGTTTGTCTGTGTCATAGTCTCACGGTCATATCTGTAAATTTCATTCTGCTTGTGATACTCCTCCACGCACACATGGGCGCACAAGATGCCTATTGGGATGCTTGTCTAGGCTTCTCCTGGCTGCATACTGTTTCTCCCCACTCCAAATCCCCATAGCTACAGAGTTCAGAGGTATCTTAGCTGTCATAATGATGTGATTTGGTCCACCTTGGTCCAAGGTGACCACTAACCTAAGCAAGGTTAATAAGAGTGCCAGTTGAAAGAGAGCCTCAGACTCTCTCTAGGTGGCTAGAAGGATCATATGTAGGAACTGGGACTAGCTCTCGTCTACTCTTGGAGACTGGAGAGCAGGGGCAAAGGGTCCTTTTAGAGACAGAAGAATCAAGCTCATGGCAGAGAAACTGAAGCAAAGATAGATGGGGAGCATTTGGGTTCTAGTCTGTTCCTGAAGCCCAGTCAGCTGCACATAGCCTTGAGTCTTGGGAGACATCTGGTACACTAATAATAATTCATCTCTCCCTTCTGAACAAAACAGTCCGTTTCTATTATTTGTAACCAAAAAATGCTATATAATATGCCTGAAAATATACACTTCATACTAAGCAAACTCAAGGGTTTTATTTTAAAAAGAAATGGCTACTTGGTTGTCTCAATGAGAGGAACTTTCCGGTGTGGATCTGACCTTAGGGTTATAAGTACTGGTCCAAGGTGGGTCCCCTGAGAAGTTCACAAAATTGCATTTACCTAAAACTCATTTATTAGAGTAACTCTGGCCTGATAATTCTTGCAGAATACCCAATGCTGAGTATAAGAAAGTTACAGTCAATTAACCACTTGTGACTTCTGACAGTTCAGTTTAGTTCAGTGGCTCAGTCATGTACAACTCTTTGCAACCCCATGGACTGCAGCATGCCAGGCCTCCCTGTCCATCACCAACTCCCGGAGCTTGCTCAAACTCATGTCCATTGAGTTGGTGATGCCATCCAACCATCTCATCCTCTGTTGTCCCCTTCTCCTCCTGCCTTCAATCTGTCCCAGAATCAAGGTCTTTTCCAATGAGTCAGTTCTTCACTTGCAAAATGCCCAGAACTGGTGTAAGAAAGTTACAGTCAATTAACCACTTGTGACTTGTATAGCATCTCATTATACTTAATCTACTGGGAGATCCCCAAATTGCATTACATGGTCTGTAGTTAAAGCTGTTAGTTCACCATTCTCTCCCAGCAAAAACTACATTTCCCAGCCCCTCTTGAAGGCAAGGCAAGGCCATAAGACTAAGTTCTGACCCATTAAAAAAGGAGTGGACATGACAGGAGTAACTTTCAGAACATTCCTTAAAGGAATGTCCCTTTCTTCTTTTTCCCTTCTTTCTCCTGGAATTTGAACGTGGTTCTGGCAGCAGGTCCAGTCATGCCGGAACTCAAGATGAAAGTCATGTATTGTAAATAGAGATCAAAAATCTAGAAAGAGCTAGGGTCCCCAGACCTACTCACATTTAGACCTTTCCATGTGAGAGAAATAAACCATTTTCTTTAAGTCCCTATTATTTTGACTTATGTTTCAGTAGCTGAGCCAGTCCCTTAACTATAACACAGTCTTTACATAGTTTTCTACAAAAGGAAGTGCAGCCAAAAGGAAAACTTTAAATTCGTGAAACACTCATTCAACAAAGATTTATTGAGTCACAGAGGTCTAAATGTGAATGTGAAGTACCCTTGGAAAAAGTGTGCAGGCTAGTGAAGCAATCCAGCTCATATGAAATGAGAAACGCCCAAAAGAACATGGACCATTTAGCCTAGGGAGGGAAAAGGTTAGGATAGGTTGGAGAGCTGTCATAAGACTTAGGAAGAACTCATGTGGAAAAGACAATAGCTCCATCTGCTCCATATGATCCCAGGTGGCTGAAGTAAGGCCAGTAAAGCATGTAGGGAAGTGAAGCACTAAGATCCAAAGGTTTCCATGTCAGTTCTGGTTCTTGGCTTTAAGCAATAGAAACAGACTCTCATGTCTTAGGCAAAAACAAAACTTGCTCGAATGGTATTTTGGGGGGAAATCACAGAATTAACCATATACCAGAGTACTGGCCTCCAATGGCTCAGCAGGTAAAGAATTTGCGTACAATGCAGGAGACACAGGAGATGAGGGTTCAATCCCTGGGTTGGGAAGATTCCCCTGCAGAAGGAAATGGTAGCCCACTCCAGTATTCTTACCTGGAAAATGCCAAGGACAGAGGAGCCTGGTGGCCTACAGTCCAAAGGGTGGTAAAGGGTTGGACATGACTGAGCAACTAAGCACACAGAGTACTGGCCAGGGATCGATAGTATCCGGAGTGCTGGTTAGCAGGAAGAAAGCCACAGCCATGGAGCAGACCAAGGTTTGACCAGAATGATGAATGACTTCTAACTGGTCCTCATGTCCCTGAGTCATTCATTCAGGAGTCAGAATCATGGGAGAGAGTCTTATGGTTGCACCTAGATCATCCATTCCCTGGCTGAAGGAAGGCAGGGTGGATTAGGGGAAAAATAAGGTCCCTGTTGACTCTCACGTGGAAGTCAGGCACCACCTCCAGGAGGAACCAAGATAACTATCAGACAAATTTCCAGGGCCACCCCTAATGATTCTTGAAAAGCCTGTGAATTTGTGACCCATGTCTTGTGATTGGGAAGAACTTGTCTGTTCAAGGAAGTTATCTCTGTTCTATATTCCTCACTAATGCTTGTATACTCTCTGCTGAATGATTCCAACCCTGAAAAATTCACTAGTTCACAAGTTCTTCTTCATGTTAAGATGAAATAAAGGCTGGGAGTTTAGACTGCCTGACACTCAAGACCCTCCAACTCTGGTTCTACTTTTGAACAGTTAAATTCTGTGATTCTTCTATAAAAGCCTTTCTTCCCATCCAACTTATTCACTCAATGTCACCATCCTCTGACCCCATCAAAACATCTTATGTTTATTCTCTTTACTTCTCCTGTCTATCTAAATGTTACCCATTCTTCACATTCCAGCTCAGATCCCACATCCTACACGAAACATTCCTGAACCATCCCAGCTCAAAGTAACTCTTTGGAAATCGTTTGCCTGTATGCTTCACTAGGCATTTAATCATTCTCTTTTTAAATGTTTTCTATTTTTTAGAATTGATATTTATACTTTGTTAGATAATTTAACTTTAAACATACTTATATCCTCTCTATCTGGATTATAACTTCTTTTTTAAAAATTTAAACTTATTTATTTTAGTTAGAGGCTAACTATTTTACAATATTGTATTGGTTTTGCCATACATCAACATGAATCTGCCACGGGTGTACACGTGTTCCCAATCCTGAACCCGCCCCCCCCCCCCCCCCGCCTCCCTCCCCATACCATCCCTCTGGGTCATCTCAGTGCACCAGCCCCAAGCATCCTGTATCATACATCGAACCTGGACTGGCGATTCGTTTCTTATATGATATTATACATGTTTCAATGCCATTCTCCCAAATCATCCGTCCCCTTCCTCTCCCACAGAGTCCAAAAGACTGTTCTTTACATCTGTGTCTCTTTTGCTGTCTCGCGTACAGGGTTATCGTTACCATCTTTCTAAATTCCATATATATGCGTTAGTATACTGTATTGGTGTTTTTCTAAAAATATGGAATGCTTCACGAATTTGTGTGTCATCCTTGTGCAGGGGCCATGCTAATCTTCTCTGTATCGTTCCAGTTTTAGTATATGTGCTGCTGAAGTGAGCACTGGATTATAACTTCTTGAAGACATGAACTATTTCTTATCCAACTTTGTATCTCCTGTAGAACTTAACAAAATTCTTTCCACATGGACTTTTTCCTTCCTTAATTGATATGAATACCAGAGGTAAATATGGTCTTGACTCCTTATCCAGGAATTTGGGGAAGAGGAAGCAGAAGATGAGGGAAGAGGTAAGTCAGGCAATGACTTACAATTACTTCTTAGGCTATAATAATGTTGTGAGTGATTTATGCTTTACAGCTTTTTTGAGTTATAATTGATATGCAAAACTGCACACATTTGTTAAGTTTTGACATATGTATACATCCATGAAACCATTGCCCTAATCAAGATAATAAATATATCTATCTCCTCCCAAAAGTTTCCTTATGCCCCTTCATAGACTCTTTCATTCACTTCTACTTCAAGCCTTCAAGCAACTGCTGATTTGTTTTCTGTCACTATGGTTTGAATTTCCTACAATTTTATATAAACAGAATCATTCAGTATGTACTCTTTTTGTCTGGTTTCTTTCACTCCACATAATGAGAGTCACCCATGTTGTTGAACAGATCAATAGCTCACTCTTATTCTTTTTATTGCTGAGTAGTATTCCATCGCATGAGCATACCACAATTTATTTGTCTATTGAGGTCATCTGAGTTGTTCAGTTGTTTCAAGTTTTTGGCTATTACAAGTTAAGCTGCTATGAACATTTATACAGGTCTTTTCATGTGGACATATGTTTTCATTCATCTTAGGTATTTACACCTAAGGTATTTACACTGGGTATTTACACCCAATAGTAGAAGGCCTGGGCCTTAGGCTGGGTCTATATGTAACATTTTAAGGAATTACCAAAATGATTGCACCATTTTCATTCCCATCAGCAATGCAGGAGAATTGCGGTTGCTCCTTCTCCTCACCAATAGTTGCTTTAAAAAACAAACTCAGGCCATTGTAGTGAGTGGTAGCTCACTGTGGTTTCAATTAGCATTTTCCTAATGACTAATGAAGAACATCTTTTCACGAGCTCATTCATCATCTTCTTTGACAAAGCGTTTGTTCATATCTTTTGTCCATTTTTAAAACTGAGTTGTTTTCTTACTGTTGTGTTTCAAGTTTCTCTGTAGATTCTGGACGCAATTTTTTATCATACACATGACTTGGAAATATTTTCTCATGGTCCCTGGCTTGCTTTTTAACTATGTCTATTCAAGTTGTAGGAGGTTTAAATATTGATAAAGTCCAGTTTATTACTATTCTCTTTTATGAGTTGTGCTTTTGGTATTGCAACTGAGAAATCTTTAACTCAGGGTCACAAAGATTTTCTTCTTCTGAAAGTTTTATAGCTTTAAGTTTTACCTAAATAGGTTTATGATAAATTTTTTTAGTTAATTTTTGCCTATGGTGTGAGGTACTGATTGAGGTTCATTTTTTCAAATAAAAACATTAAGTTTCTCCAGAATCATCTGTTGAAAAGATGATCCTTTCTCCACTGGATTGCCTTTGCAAGCATGTTGAAAATCAGTTAACCATATGTGTGTGGGTCTGTTTATGAACTCTATTCTGCTCCGATGGTTGTTGTGTCTATCTTTACACCAATATGTCACTGCATGATTTATATTCCTATAATGTTTTAGATAAAGTGCTTTCACCCATAGATAATAGGGTTGTGTTCATGATGTGGACTCTGGAGCCAAATTACTTATGGGCACATCCTGGCTCCAGCACTACTGGCTATATCGTGCCTGCGTGCTAAGTTGCTTCAGTCATGTCCAACTCTTCGTGACCCTATGGACTGTAGCTTACCAGTCTCTTTTGTCCATGGGATTCTCCAGGCAAGAATGCTGGAGTAAGTTGCCGTGCCCTCTCCAGGGGGTCTTTCTTCAGGGATCAAACCCACATCTCCTGCAGCTCCTGGATTGCAGGCAGATTCTTTACTGCTGAGCCAACAGGCAAGCCCACTGGCTATATTATTTTGAAAAGTGAAAATCACTCAGTCGTGTCTGACTCTGCAACCGCATGGACTATACAGTCCATGGAATTCTCCAGGCCAAAATACTGGAGTGGGTAGCCTTTCCCTTATCCAGATATTACTTTAGGCAAATTCTTTAATATCTCTGTGCCTCAGTTTACTCATCTATAAAATGGGGATGATGACAGTATCCACTCATCAGATTGCTGTGATCATTGTGTTGGTCCAAAAAAGGTAGATAGAGCAACATTCAATGAAAGTTTTCTCTTATATAACTTCCTGTATAAAACAAAAATAGGAGCTAGTTGGGTATTATTGTTCCTTTTTTTAAAATTTTTTTTAATTTTTTTTTATTGTTCCTTTTAACAGATAAAGAACTTAAGATGAAAAGAGGTATTATCAGTATTGGCCATGCCACACAGAGAAAAACTACACTTAAGTCTTCTGATACAGAACCTAGCGTCTTTTCTACTCCATCTCTGAGACTATAATGGAGGCCTCAGTCTTTCTATAACCTCATCTCTGAAGTCATGTTCTGTCACTTCTGCTGTATTCACTACTCTAGAAGCTAGTCTTTAAATCTGGCTCACACTCAAGGACAGGGAATTATCTAAAGTATACCACCAGTAGGTGGGGATCACAGGAGCCAGCTGAGAGGCCACTGATGACTGGCCCCTTCCCCTTTCTAGGATTCTCACAAGTCTGATAGGTGGGGTTGTGCTCAGAGGATTTTGAACTGTGGAATGAGAGGTCAGAGCATTCCCGAGCCAATGACCTAGGAGGAGACTTTGCTTTCTCCTCCTGAAAAGAAAATCTTAGCTCCTTCGTTCACTGCTGCACATTGGCCACACCTTTTAATTAAGGAAGTACAGTTTCGGACTACACCCATGGAAATAAAAGAGGTATCCAGGTTGGGCCGAGCAATTTTCTTCTGCCCTCAGATGAGAGTAGAAACATGTTCACGTAAGAGATTTCTTGGAGGAAATGCCTATCAAGGACAGACCTATGAAGGAGGGAACCAGAGAAGGTGGGAGAGCTTTCAGATTGCATTACAGTACATCTGTGCAAGGTGGGGGAGAGGAGGTGGGGACAGAGAGCGTTGTGCTGCAGTGCAATTCCAAGAAAGGACGTGCCAGCTCACTGAGAAGTCCTTGAGCCCGCGTCATCCATCAGAGGAGTCCTGGGGGTAATAGAACTGAGCCTGGAATGGTACCCTCACTGTGCTCAGTCCTTGGCTGGGAGCAGTCTGAGGGACGTGTGGTCTTAGCACGAGTGGAGCAGGGGGTCCCAGGGGCCAGCAGCTAGGGATCTGAGCCGCATCTTTTCACATCTGTCATGCATATGCCATAGGGTCGACTCGTGTGGCCATGAGGTGAGCACAGGTGCTAAAGGAGCACAAAAGCATCTAATCCAGACTTTCAGGATGAGGGCAAAACTTTCTGCAGTGCTTCCCTGGTGGCTCAGACTGTAAAGCATTTGCCTGCAATGCGGGAGGCCTGAGTTCAATCCCTGGGTTGGAAGACTCCCTGGAGAAGGAAATGGCAACCCACTCCAGTACCTTTGCCTGGAAAATCCCATGGATGGAGGAGCCTCGTAGGTTACAGTCCATGGAGTAGCAAAGAGTCGGACACGACTGAGTGACTTCACTTTCCTTTCCTTTTCTGCAGTGCAGTGGTCAAAACTGACACAGGAGCAGAGAAGATGAATTAGCGAAACCACACATGCTGCTAATGCAGGTGCATACTGGTACCACCACTTGGGAAAACCACTGGCGGTATGTAGGAAGCTGAAGTAGTTGCATGGCCTGGGTGGTAGCGCTCTACTCCTGGGGATGGCAATTAGAGGAAATTTTTGCCCATGCACATGGATGCTCTGGTCTGTGTGTACAAAAATGTGCCCAGCAGTATCACTGGTACTCAGCGCCCACAAAGGAAACAGTCCATGTCCATCAGCAGAACAGAAGACTTGTGGTCCAATGGAATAGTATCAGCAAGGAAAGGAAATGAATTTATGGCTACACTCAATAACTTGGATCACGAACACAATGTTGGGGGGTGGAAATCAAGTCACGAATGCAACATTTTAAAAGGAGGCAGAAATAAGATACTGCTTAGGGAATATATGCATAGATGGTGAGACCATAAAGAAATACAAGGAGGGACTTCCCTAGTGGTCCAGTGATTAAGAATCTGTCTTGCAGTGCTGGGCACCTGGGTTTGATCCCTGGTCCGGTAACCAAGATCCCACATGCCTCAAAGTAACTAAGCCTGAGCCCTGTAACTAAGATCTGTGGTAATAAAATAAATAAATATCAAAAACAAAAAAAAAAGAAAAGAAAAGCAGGGAAAGTGGGGGCAAGTTGGGGCTGTTTCTGGAGAGGCACAGAAGAGGATTCCGGGATGGGGGAATCCAGGATGCTTGTCTTGAATAATTTTTCCCTAAATTCTTCATATGTGCTTCATGCAATCTCTGTCTGTATAACTTGTAGTTTTTTCTTTTTTTTCAAAAAGGAAGGAGGATAGGAGTAGGCTACGTGGAGGAAGTGGAGTGTGTTCCAAGCAGAGGGCAAAGGACAGGAGGGGAGGTGCGTGCAGGGGTTAGGGACTTGCAAATCCAGTGGGGTGACGAGGTGAGGAGTGGCAGGTGACGGAGGTTCACGGAGGACCCCGCACAAGGAGGAGTTTGAACCGGAGGGCAATAGGGAGCCACTGCAGTATATAAGCTGTGGAGAAACGGAATGAGATCTATTTCCAGAAAGATCCTTCGGCCCTGGCATGAGGATGTGCCTCAGAGATCCAGGTGAGTGGGGATGAGCTGGGGAAGGGAGGAGGGTGCCTGGTCCTCGCTGTAGTCAGGGGCTGGTCTTCTTCACCATCAGGCCAACTGCTCTGCTCTGCTGCATCCAGGGACTTGTCATTTCTTAATCACAGAATCATTTGTAACTGGAGGAGAGTCCCTACCTGGCTACTCTCCAACATCAATCAGGAATATTACTGATGGAGGTGAACTGTAATTCTGGGTCCCAAGGGCCCTCTCATTTACATGCTGGACATTTTGGTGGAGAGGGGTAAAGAAAAACAAGTGAAAGGATTTGTAAGTAACTAATTATCCCAAAAGTTCACCCTTTGTAGGAATCATTTAATAATAGCGCTCTATGTAACGATTCTTTATTGCTAAAAAGACTTGTTCCATCCGCAATAATATTATAGATGAGTGTTTAGTTAACATGGGGAATTTTTTTTTTAGTGATTACATATTTGATTTTAAGGTCAGTTGTGCACTTCTTTATTCAATGTTCTCCTAAGACCTCAGTAAACCTAGGCTGAAAGTTCAAGCTGATGTAATGTGGGAGGAACCACCCAATGGCTCCCAATTATCCTGTAATCTTAATTGCATGTGAGGAAAATTATTTTCCTTCTGGCAGCATAAATAGTTGCTATTGTTGCCATTGTATTTATTTTTTAAAATATGGCCAATTTGATGAAATTAACAATATTTCTTTATTATAATCTATCTGCCCGTGTCCATTTTCCTATCTTAAAAATGTTTTCTTATCTTGGGTTTGTTCAAATCAGGATTCAGGAAAGTTCCACAGGTTGTATTTTGTTGGCATGTTTCTTATGTGTCTTTTTATCTGTAACAGCGGTCAGCAAACATTCTGTTAAAGGTTAGATACTTAATATTCTAGGCTTTGTGGCCTGTAAAATTGTTGAGAACTAAACTTTGCAGTTATAGCATGAAAGCAACCCCTTGAAAATGTGTGAAAAAGTCACCTAGCTGTATTCTTGTAATAAAACCTTATTTACACAGACAGCAGAACAGATTTGGCCCACTGCTTAGGGTTTGCAAACCAACCCCTGGTTTACAGTTCTGTAAGGAAAGAGGTTGGGCTTCCCAGGTGGCGCTAGAGGTAAAGAACCCACCTGCCAATGCAGGAGACATAAGAGACAGCAGAGTTTGATCCCTGAGTTGGGAAGATCCCCTGGAGGAGAGCAAGGCAACCTACTCCAGTATTCTTGCCTGGAGAATCCCATGGACAGTGGAGCCTGATGGGCTATGGTCCATAGGGTCGCAAAGAGTTGGACATGACTAAAAAGACAGCACAGTGCAGCAGCACAAGGAAGGAGGTTTACCTGTAGAAGCTAATAATATGCTACGATTTTATAAGGCTCAGACGGTAAAGAATCTGCCTGCAATGCTGGAGACCTGGGTTGGATCCTTGGGTCGGAAAGTTTCCCTGGAGGAGGGCACGGCAACCCACTCCAGTATTTGGTAGCTCAGCCGGTAAAGAATCTGCCTGCAATGCAGGAGACCCTGGTTCAATCCCCCGGTCAGGAAGATCCCCTGGAGAAGGGATAGTCTACCTAGTCCAGTATTCTTGGGCTTCCCTGGTGGCTTGGGTGGTAAAGAATCTGCCTGCAACGCAGGAGACCTGGGTTCATCCATGGGTTGGGAAGATCCCCTGGAGAAGGGAATGTCTACCCATCCCAGTATTCTGGCCTGGAGAATCCCACGGACAGAGGAGCTGGCAGGCTACAGTCCATGGGGTCCTAAAGAGTTGGACACAACTGAGCAGTTTTCACTTTCAAAGAAAATAACTTCAAGCATTATAAAGTTAATGAATTTCTTTTTGAGACTCTCAAAAAATATGGGCAATCTGAAAAAATAGATACTATCTAATAGGAAAACATTCTATCTAGATTTGATACATTCTAAAGTACAGAATCTTCCTCATAGCAGCTTTTGAGGAAGCTGGCTACTTACTAAATACCTTCTCCAGTAAAAATAATCATTTACCTTCTGAATATCTTCTCTGTTGGAATCCCCTCTGCCTCCTACACCCTCTCAGCTGGCTGTCCTCTTCTTCCTTTATACAAGGATGGTCAACAAAGTTCAGAACAAGGGCATAGATCTGTTTGCCAAGGCAAACTTGACCTTGCGTCAGCAGGGGGCTGCATAGCTATTACTTATAATCTAGTGCCTATGTGCTTTGCTTTTTTTACTAAATGTCTCTTCAGTCCTGTCTGATGATAATGGGGACATTCTCGCCGGTGTCCATCAACAGAGCCCAAGTAACACAGGGGGCGATGCTCCTCCCAGAGGGCTAGACTTTGAGATGGTGCTTATATGTTGACTTTCTTACCACGGGAAGTGCTGACCCATGGTGTCACAACATCCACCTTTCGACATCCCTCGGGTGGCCAGGTCATTTTGGGGGTGCTTCTTGAGCAGGCTTCAGGACTATCGTCTTCCTTCCTTTGGTTAAAGTTCTCTGAAAGGGGAGATTATTTTGAGCAGTAAAAGACATCACCTGGGCTCTACAGAAGATTATACACTTGCTATGAAGATTTATGAAGATAAAACAACCAGAGGAAAAAACACCAACACGCTGAGTTGTAATATAAGCGTGATGAATTAGGAGCTGAGGAAACATCACCCAGGAGTGTGACCAAAACAAGGGGAAGCCTTTGAATGTTTTCGCTATTCTTGACCCTTGCCTTTCTAGCTGCCCCTCAAATATCCTGTCAGTCTCCCAATCTGACAGGTTCCATCCCTCACACTCCTTCCTTCAACCTCCACGAGCCCGGTTCACGGTGACCTCTGAGTGTGTTCCTGCTTACACAGGTGCACACTTGCACACCTGCTCCCTTTGAATCCATTTAGCCCCAATTACCTCCAGCTTAGAAACTCCCCCATGCTGAGCAGGCCTACCCTTGAATGACTGCCCCCCTAGTTTATTTTTCTGGGTGCTCTCACCTCACCCTGGAAGCCTGGCCCCTCCAAGACCTCTGCAGATGCTGTCTGATCCATCTGCAACCTTCTCCAGCTCATGGCCTTTGTTCATTTTACTATTATAAATCTAAAATCCTCCTATATGTGTTCTTTTGGACTTTGCACTAGTGGGGAAAGAACACAAAGCTGTTTAATACCTCCCACATTATTGACATTTAACATTAAGAACACTTAAAGGCCTCCAATAGGCAGTCGAGGATATTTCACGATAAAGTTAGAAGAAAAACTAACTGCTTCAGTAAGTGGAGATACAGGAAGTATTGTCTCTTTACAGTCATAAAATTAAAAAATACATTAAGTATTTGTTTCCTAAAAAAAAAAAAAGGAAGATACTGTGCTAAGGAGAATGTCTCCCACAAACATCCCATAATTTATGTGCAGGAGAGGGTGGGCAAAGGTGAAAATAAGAGAACATTCCATTTGCTGCTGCTTCTTAGTCGCTTCAGTCGTGTCCGGCTCTGTGTGACCCCATGGACTGCAGCCCACCAGGCTCCTCCGTCCATGGGATTTTCCAGGCAAGAGTACTGGAGTGGGGTGCCATTGCCTTCTCCGACATTTCATTTAGGCAAACTTTTGCTTTATCTTTTTATTTTTCTTTGTAAGTGAAGCCCAGAGTTGAGCTGCCCCTCTTCCAAAAAAATTTAAAAAAACAACCCTTATTTTTTCAAAATTAAAAAATAACTTGACATTGGTGGATCAAAAGGGAGGAAAATGTTTAGGGAACTGCCTAATGCCTACCTAATAATGTATGTTGCCCACAGGGTTTCATTCCGCAAGGCACACAACCAATAGCACATGCAAGTTGATGGGGAGAGAGAGCTAAAGATTAGTCTAGATATTTCCGGGAGCCTTGCTGAGAAGACAGACAACCGCAGGCAAATCAACACGGCTGAAAGGATCTAAACGTGGGGGCAAGGGTGTGGGGAGTGGGGGACAGGAAACATCACTGGTTCACGGGGCTTCCCGGGTACTTACACGGTAAAGAATCTGCCTGCAATGCAAGAGACTTGGGTTTGATCCCTAAGTCAGGAAGATCCCCCTGGAGAAGGGAATGGCAACCCACTCCAGTATCCTTGCTGGGAGATTCCATGGACAGAGGAGCCTGGTGGGCTATGGTCCACGGGTCACAAAGAGTCGGACACGATTGAGTGACTAACACTTTTTTTTTTTTCTTTCACTGGCTCACTGGTAAAACATTTAGGAACAAGATACATTTGAAATGTTGTGACTTGGGTATGAGCCACTGTTTGAGGAACAAAGGTGGTACTGAGCAGCCAGGCAGAGATACAGGATTTTACAGGGCCACAGTCTGGCTCTGAGCAATTAGCGAAGAAAACAGCCCCAGGTCTCAGTGAGGAGGGATTTGGGAGACAGAGCTTGAATTGGCCAGAAATGGTGGCTCCCTTTTTCACCACGGAGAAGCTGATAGGCTGATGAGAGCCATGACTGACAGCTTTAAATATGACTTGGTGACACCATGGGATTTTTTTTCTCCATTGATTGGAAACATTCACATTTCTTCACTTTCTAAGGGCTGTAGTTAGAAACTCAGGTCTAGTTTTGAGGTATCTTTGAGAATTAATGATCTTGTGTGAACTCAAGGTCAAGTGTCCTTATACAGGAATATAAAATAAGAAGGCAGAGGTGATTACACTGGCCTAGGGCATGCACTGAAGTTCCTTTTTGGAAAAGGATCAGATTTTGACACCTGGGCTTCTCTTTGGCTGCACCAGGTGTTGGCTGTGGCACGTGGGGTCTTTAGCTGTGACGTGGGATCTAGCTTTGTGACAAGGGGTCGAACCTGCATCCCCTGCACTGAGAGGACGGAGTAGCCACTGACCACCAGGGAACTCTCTTGACTTCCCTTCTTATTTTTTCTTTTCTAATAATGTAATGTAGTGTGTGTGCTCAGTTGTATCTCACTCTTTGTGACTCTGTGGACTGTAGCCCACCAGGCTCCTCTGTCCATGGGACTCTCCAGACAAGAATACTGGAGTGGGTTGTCATTTCCTTCTCCAGGGGATCTTCCCAACCTAGGGATCAAACCTGAGTCTTTTACATCTCCTGCACTGGCAGGTGGATTCTTTACCACTGCACCACTTATTCCCTATCACAAAAACTTAGTTGAAAATGAATTACAATTTCTGGCTAATCGAATCTTAAACATATACCATATAAAACGTTTCAATCCAGTTCAGTTCAGTCACTCAGTCGTGTCTGACTCTTTGTGACCGCATGAATTGCAGCACGCCAGGCCTCCCTGTCCATCACCAACTCCTGGAGTTCACCCAAACCCATGTCCATCGAGTCGGTGATGCCATCCAGCCATCTCATCCTCTGTCATCCCCTTCTCCTCCTGCCCCCAATCCCTTCCAGCATCAGAGTCTTTTCCAATGAGTCAACTCTTCGCATGAGGTGGCCAAAGTACTGGAGTTTCAGCTTCAGCATCATTCCTTCCAAAGAAATCCCAGGGCTGATCTCCTTCAGAATGGACTGGTTGGATCTCCTTGCAGTCTAAGGGACTTTCAAGAGTCTTCTCCAACACCACAGTTCAAAAGCATCAATTCTTCGGTGCTCAGCTTTCTTCACAGTCCAACTCTCACATCCATACATGACCACAGGAAAAACCATAGCCTTGACTAGATGGACCTTTGTTGGCAAAGTAATGTCTCTGCTTTTGAATATGCTATCTAGGTTGGTCATAACTTTCCTTCCAAGGAGTAAGCATATTTTAATTTCATGGCTGCAGTCACTATCTGCAGTGATTTTGGAGCCCCAAAAATAAAGTCTGACAGTTTCCACTGTTTCCCCATCTATTTCCCATGAAGTGATGGGACCAGATGCCATGATCTTCGTTTTCTGAATGTTGAGCTTTAAGCCAACTTTTTCACTCTCCTCTTTCACTTTCATCAGGAGGCTTTTTAGTTCCTCTTCACTTTCTGCCATAAAGGTGGTGTCATCTGCATATCTGAGGTTATTGATATTTCTCCCAGCAATCTTGATTCCAGCTTGCGCTTCTTCCAGTCCAGCGTTTCTCATGATGTACTCTGCATATAAGTTAAAAAAGCAGTGTGACAATATACAGCCTTGACGTACTTCTTTTCCTATTTGGAAGCAATCTGTTGTTCCATGTCCAGTTCTAACTGTTGCTTCCTGACCTGCATACAGCTTTCTCAAGAGGCAGGTCAGGTGGTCTGATATTCCCATCTCTCAGAATTTTCCACAGTTTATTGTGATCCACACAAGTAAAGGCTTTGGCATAGTCAATAAAGCAGAAGTAGATGTTTTTCTGGAACTCTCTTGCTTTTTCAATGATCCAGCAGATGTTGGCAATTTGATCTCTGGTTCCTCTGCCTTTTCTAAAACCAGCTTGAACATCTGGAAGTTCACGGTTCACGTATTGCTGAAGTCTGGCTTGGAGAATTTTGAGGAAACTCTAAATTACAGAAAAAAAATTTTTTTTTCTTGTCAAACTGAGACTTTGTATTCTTTGACTAATACCTTCTGGTTCCTCACTTCTCGCAGCTCCTGCCAATCACTTCCCATGTATGCTTCTGTGTGTTTCACTACCTTAGATATTTCATGTAAGTGGCATCGTATAGCATTTGTCTTTCTGTGTCTGGATTATTTCACTTACATAATATCCTCCAGGTTCATCCATGGAGATCATTTTTGTACAGTTCTTCTGTGTATTCTTGCCACCTCTTCTTAATGTCTTCTGCTTCTTTTAGGTCCATACCATTTCTGTCCTTTATTGAGCCCATCTTTGCAAACAAACAGCAAAGTTCCTCTTTTTCAAGGCTGAATAATATCCCATTTACCACATATTCTTTATCTAGTCTTGGACATTTTTTTAAAAAAGATTTACTTATTTTATTTTTTGGCTGTGCTGGGTCTTTTTTGCTGCGATGGACTTTCTATAGTTGCGGTGAGCCAGGACTATTGTTTGTTGTGGTGCCTGGGCTTCTCACTATGGTGTCTTCTCTTGCTGGGGACCACAGGTTCCAGGCATTTGGGCTTCTGTAGTTCCAGAGTGGGCTCAGTAGCTGTGGTACCCAGGCTTAGTTGGTCTGCAGCATCTTCCTGGAGCCAGGATCGAACCTGTACCTCCTTTGTTGGGAGCTGGATTCTTAACCACTGGACCACCAGGGAAGCCCCATTCTTCGACATTTTATTTCCTGTCTTCACTGTTGTAATCATGCTACAACAAACATGAGTGAGATATCTCTTTAACACTTTGATTTTAATTCTTTTAGATATAGAATCAGAAGAAGGATTCCAGGTCATATGGTACTTCTATTTTTTTTTTTTTTTTGCAGATCATCCACACTATTTTCCATAGTGGCTGCACCAATTTACATTCTCACCAATAGTGTATAGGGTTCTCTTTTCTCCAGGCTCTTGCCATAACTGTGTTCTCTTGGCTTTTTGGTAACAGTCCTTTCAGCAGGTGTGAGGTAACATCTCATTGCGGCTTTGATTTGCATTTCCCAGATGATAATCCCAAGGATCTTCCCAGACCAGGGATCAAACCTAGGTTCCCTGCATTGGTAGGTAGATTCTTAACCATGGGGCCACCACGGAAGTCCCCAAGAAATTGTTACCAAAGCCAATGTTAAGAAGCTTCTTCCATGTTTTCTTCTAGGAGCTTTATGGTTTCAAGTCTTCAATTCAGTCACTCAGTCATGTCTGACTCTTTGCAACCCCATGAATAGCAGCACGCCAGGCCTCCCTGTCCATCACCAATTCCTGGAGTTCACCCAAACCCATGTCCATCGAGTTGGTGATGCCATCCAGCCATCTCATCCTCTGTCGTCCCCTTCTCCTCCTGACCCCAATCCCTCCCAGCATCAGAGTCTTTTCCAATGAGTCAACTCTTCGCATGAGGTGGCCAAAGTACTGGAGTTTCAGCTTTAGCATCATTCCTTTCAAAGAACACCCAGAACTGATCTCCTTTAGAATGGACTGGTTGGATCTCCTTGCAGTCCAAGGGACTCTCAAGAGTCTTCTCCAACACCACAGTTCAAATATATATATATATATATTTAATTTGTTTTGAGTTGATTTCTGTGGGTGGTATGAAGCTCCCCCTGTGGCTCAGTGGTAAAGAATCTGCCTGCAATGCACGAGCCACAGGAGATGTGGGTTCGATCCCTGGGTCAGGAAGATCCCCTGGAGGAGGAAATGTCAACCCACTCCAGTATTCTTGCCTGGAGAATCCCATAGACAGAGGAGTCTGGCGGGCTGCAGTCCATAGGGTCCCAAAGAATTGGACACAGCTGAATTGACTTAGCACCCAGCACATGTGTGGGTGGTATAAGATAAGTCCATTTTTATTCTTTTGCAAGTGGACATGCAGTTTTTCCAGCACAATATACTGAAGAAACTATCCTTTTCCCATTATCTATTCCTGGATCCCTGTTAAGGTCATTGGTTGACCTTATACTTGTGGTTTTATTTCGGGTCACTCTATTCTGTTCCACTGGTATATGTGTCTGTTTCTATGCTAGTACTATTTTGCTTACTATAACTTTGTAATACAGTTTGAAATCAGGAAGTACCATGCCTCCAGCTTTGTTCTTCGTGCTCAAAATTGCTTTGGCTTTTCAGGGTTTTTTTTTGTTTTGTTTTTTAAATTCCATATGAATTTTAGGATTGGTTTTTCAAAATTCTCTAAAATTATTATTGAGATTTTGATAAGACTTGCATTGAATCTGTAGATTGCTTTGGGTAGTACTGGCATCTTAACAATATTAATTCTTCCAACTCATGAACATGGATCTCTTTCCATTTATTTGTGTCTGCTTTAATTTTTCTCATTAGTGTTCTGTAGTTTTCAGTACATCGACATTTCACCTTTTTTGGTTAAGCTTATTTCTAAGTATCAGAGCAATTTTTAAAATTAATAAATGAATACTGCAGAAACATTTTGTAATTCTAAATGACTCTGTGTGTGTGTGTATTAGTCTCTCAGTTGTGTGTGACTCTTTGCGACTCCTTGGACTGTAGCCCACCGGGTTCCCCTGTCCATGGGATTTCCCAGGCAAGAATACTGGAGTGGGTAGCTATCCCCTTCTCCAGGACATCTTTCCAACTCAAGGACTGAACCTGGATTCCTTGCACTGCAGGCAGATTCTTTACCATCTGAGCTACCACGGGAAGCCCACTAACTGTCTACACATAGTACAAAATTCAAAAAGTCTTTTTTGGTGAATTAACACTTATAGTTATCATAGAAAGACACTCAATTTGCAGCAGCATTCTCTATGATTTTATTATTTTTTTTAAATGAACCCACCAGTATTCTGCTACTGTGCTTAAAAATTTTTTTGAAGGGTTGTAAAATGTATTAATGGGACTTTCCCAGTGGCTCAGCAGTAAAAGAATACGCCTGCAACGCAGGAGACACAGTAGTCTCAGGTTCGATCCTTGGGTGGGGAAGATCCCCTGGAGGAGAACATGGCAACCCACTCCAGTATTTCTTGCCTGGACAATCCCATGGACAGATGAGCCTGGCGAGCTACAGTCTATGAGGTTGCAAAGTGTCAGACACAGCGAAGCAACTGAGCACACAGCAGAAAATTTGCTAACAACCAAAAAAGAAGGAACAGTAAACAGCTACTGAATATATTTTCTTATTTACATGTTTCAACTGCAGTAAGCATGTTTTAACCAACATTTCAAGTAATCAAAGGAGTACAACTCTTTTTTCTCCTTCTCAGAAGAAACCGATGAGCCCTCAGGCAGTCAGTCACCAGATTGGGAGAGTTGGGGGTGCTGACTGTTGAAATATTATGCAATCAGGCTAATTTCCTTATGCTACTTTTCAGGTTAGAGGGAGGGGGGAGGAAACCAGATTCTCAAGCAACACTGGGCATTAGGGGAAATTATGGCGACTCTAGAGGAGATGCTAAAAGTTGAAGTCAGCTCATGGTATTGCCCTGGTCTTTGGCTTGGCGTATCTTTTGGGGGTCCACATTTTCTCATTTAAACTTGGACATGTGGTTCACATCAAGAGGGACAGCTGAGGTAGGAACCATCCTGGGAAACCTGTACCTAACTCACTTCTGAAGGTTCAGAAATTTCTTACTTCCTTCTTTTTATTTATTTACACTATCCTACTCTCTTTAACCAAAGGTGAAATACACTAACCAGGTAATTTGTACTACTGCCTCCATGGTTTCTCCCTGAAAGGACAAGGTGATGGACAGGTCAAAGAAAATGTCAAAATCCAGGTATCACAGAAGTGGTTGTATTCAAACCATCCTCACCTTTGGTGGTGGATGGGAGGTTGGGGATAAGAACCAATAAGGTGTCTGGATAAGATGGTAAATGGAGTCTCAATTTTGGTTTACACAGAGTACATGGTAGACCTACTGCCAAACAGTATGAGCTCAGCCTCCATATAGTCAGTCTGGCTCCAAACTCGGTCCCTGTTCCTATCAGACCTGGGGCCGGTCTTGCGTGCCTGTTTCTAAATCCCTAAGGAGGGGTTACCATAATAGTTCTTGCCTCATAGAGCTGTTGGAGACTGATAAAGTTAAAGTGAAAAGTGAAAGTGAAGTCGCTCAGTCGTGCCCGACTCTTTGTGACCCCACGGATAGTAGCCTGCACCAATAAGACACATATAAAAGCCGCATTGTGGTGCCTGGCACATAGTAAGCGCTCAGTAAGCTTTCCTTATTATTAAAGCACTGAAATGTTGACAACATCTTGCCTATAGACCCTTTTAATGGGGCAAGCATGGGCAGGGGCGACAGTTGCAGGGGTATCAGGAGCGTAGCTTGAGAAAGATGCATTGAGTCCAACTCCTGCCTCAGTTGGTAGAGAATCCGCCTGCAATGCAGGAATCCGCCTGTGATGCAGGAGACCCCCGGTTCCCTTCCTGGTTTTATTCCTGGGTCTGGCAGATCCCCCGGGGAAGGAAATGGCAACCCACTCCAGTATCCTTGCCTGGAAAATCCCACGGACAGAGGAGCCTGGCGGGCTACAGTCCATGCGGTCACAAGAGTCGGACACGACTTAGCGACTAAACCACCACCACCACCACGTGCCAGGGCGAGCACAGCCAAGGCTGTTGGGCAGTGAGCTGTGTGCATGTTTGGGGGATGGAGTGGCACTGCGTCCAGGGCACGCACGATCCCAGACGGTTACCAATGGCCTTCCAAGCTTTCAGCTTGGTTCTCTAAGTGAACGCCCAGTAAACATTCAAAGAATATCGGTTTGAGCCGGAGTATTAGCCTGTCCTTAGCAACAACACGTGGGTCAGGCTATGCGACACAACAACAAATGCCAGTGTGTGCCAGGCATCGTTCTCAGCGGCTTATGAGCATCAAGTCACTCGCAGGTTATCACGGCCCCTAGAAAGTAGGTGCCTTTCACATCCCCCTTTTATGCAGGAGCCGGCCCCAAGGTCAGGCAGCCCGCGAGGGATGGGGCGAATAGGGGAGTCCTCCCACCACTGCCGGCGCCGGGCGCCCACTTTTCCCGGCGAAGGGGTCCCGGGAAGCCGCCCCCGGGCAGCCACGCTGGAAAAGGAGAGCTTGTGGGCAAGGGCGCTTAGGGCAGCCCACCCTGGTAGCACCCCCTGCGGAGTCGGGGGTGGTGGTGTGTGGAGGGGGGCGCAAATCCAAGCCGTAGAACGTTCCAGAACCTGGGTGGGGCGGGGGGTGCGGGGAAGGAGAACCCCGTGTCCCGCAGACATTCCCGCGCGGAGAAGCGTGGCCGTGGACCAGGCCCCTCGCGCTCCGGAGTCGCGGAGTAGGGACGCGCGCGTGCGCGCGCGCACGGACCGCATCGCACCGCACCGCAGCGCACGCGCACACGGGGGGGCAGGATCGCCCGCCGCCCAGGACGCGACGGGAGGCCTGGAAAGTTCCAGCTGGTTCGAGAAGCGTACGTAGCCAGCGCAGGGTCGGAGGGAGGCTATCGGTGGCTGCCGGCGGCTGCCTGCGGCTTCCGACCGGAGAGACCCGCGGCGCGTCTCCGCTCCGTCGCGCCGGCCCGGCCAGGGGGCTGGGGGCTGGGGCGGGGCGGGGAAGGGGCCCCAGTGGGGCCCGCGCGCCGCCGAGAGCCGGGCTTTTCGATGGGGGCGCGGCGCGGCCGCCTTAAGGAGGGGGCGTGGCTGGCGCCCGTGTGGGGGGTGTGGCCCGCCGAGGGGGCGTGGCAGCTCCGTCTGCGCAGCTGCCAGCGCCTTTAAGCCCGGGCTCGCGCGGCCAGAGCGTGCTGTCGCCGCCCGGGAGCCTTCCGGCCCAGTCAGTGGAGCCCGTCAGCTTCTCTGCGCGGGTCAGCCCACCCCCTTCCCACCCCTCCGGTGTCCCGGGAGCTGGCTCGGTGCGGAAGCCGCGCGCCATCCATTCGGGCATGCCCCGCTACGAGCTGGCTTTGATCTTGAAAGCCATGCAGCGGGTAAGTGACCTTCCTACCGCCCCCCCCCCCCCCCACCATCTCACCTCTCCTCAGAGCCCGCCTTCCCCGCTAGGCCGCCGCCGCCGCCCCTTCCCTCAGTCCCCGCGCGGCCGGAGGTTGAGGAGGGAGGCGGGGGGACCGGGGCGGGGGGCGTTCTCGCTTGAGGGGGCGCTTGTGGAGGGAGGGAGGCCCCCGCCGGCCCGGCGAGGCCGCGTGCGCGCGGGAGGCGGGGGTGTGCCGGCGCGGGAGGGTGTGTGCCTCGCACGCGGCCTCGCCGGGCGGGAGGGCGGGCGGGCGGCGGGAGGTGGGGGGACGGGCCGGCCCTCGGGATCCCAGTGAGAAGGTCCGCGGGGAGGACACGCGCCAGCGCGGGCCCGGAGCCCGGGGCCCCCCGTGCGCCCGCCGTCGCGAAGCTGCCTCGTCGCCGGCCCCGCTCCGCCGCCGCCCACTCGCCTCAGCCTGCCTCCGCCGCCCGCCCGCCCGCCCGCCTTCCACTGTAGCGCCCGCCGGCCGCCCCGGAACCGTCCGTGCTCAATAAAACCTTCTCCAAAGCGTGTGTGTGTGTGTGTGTGTGCGCGTGCGTGCGTGCGCGCGCGGTTGTGTCTGGACCACGGTCGCGTAGAACCGGCTTTCACGTTAAAAAAAAAAAAAAAATTCTTTGACTTTCTCTTTTTCTGACTTCAGCGGCAGTCCTGCTCCGGGTGCCCTTAGCCCAGTTTTCATTCATCCAAGTTGTGCCTTATTTATTTTTTATTTTTGCGCCTTCCGGAAGAAACTTGGCTTCCCCACTTTCCCCCCGCCCTGCTTTTGATTGCTCTTGAGGTAGGGGATTTCAGATTTGGAGGGATGCTAAGCGATCCTGCAAGCCCTTTCCACTCCAGGGAATGGTGTGGCCGAGGACAGGGACCCCGCAGCCCGGAGCCGCTCTTCGTTCTCTGTTCTGGGTCAGGTGCTCCTCAAGCCGTCGCCGAAACCCCCATTCTTCTGTGAATTTGGTAATGTAGCGTGTGGTGTATGCTTTTTTTTTCCCTCCCCCCTCCCCCCCTTCCCTTGCAGGTATAGATAACGACAACAACAACAAAAATTAATGTTTGGACTTTGGGAACATAGCTAGCTTCTTAACAGCGCCAGAGACTTGGGCACATTGTATATTTCGGGTCAGTTTTGAAAACGAGCTGTTAGAAAGTTAGGTGGTACTTAAATTTGGGGCTATTGGAAAACTACCAATCCCAGAGCATTAGGAAATTTTTACGTTCTTGGCACACTATGAGCTGGGAAGGCACCAGTGTCTCTGGATCAGGTCTGGAGAGACTGGTCAGGCATGCTGTTGTGGCCTCAAGCTTGTTCTTCCTGAATTTGGGAGACGATAAGGTTGCATTGTTTAGCCTCTTAAGTATTACCGCTTTCTTGGCCCACTTCCCTCTAAAATGTAGTGCTTAAAGAGAATAGGAACAATTAAAAAAAATCTTCCTTTTAACTTACCCGTTTTAGGAGGTATCAGAACCTGGGAAATGTATTGAAATTTCTTTTAACCTTGTTTTAGGGAGAAAGCAAGTATCATGAGTCAAAGTGTATAGTGTTTGTTTGTTCTATAAACCTTTGAAATGAAAATTCAGAACTCTTTATCTTTAGCATAGCTGCCAAGTACTGTACATTTGTTCACAGAGCTTCTAGTATGTTAAATGTATTATGTTATATACTTTTTTTTTTTGGTATCCTGTAACAACCACTATTCAATCATCTGTGGTGTGGAGCACACATATTTTTATTTCACATAAGCTACATAGTGCAGTTTAAAATAATAATTCAATTAACCTTTCTTGAAATCCTGGCAAGTGTGGTGTGGGGGTGCTTTGCAGATAATCAAGGTGAACTCCTGCCTGGAGGCGCAGGCCTCCATGGCTGCAGATAAGGACATTGTAACGATGATGAAGTTGTGTTGAAGAGATCCTTGACCTAAATAAAGTAAGATTAAACAACAACAAAAAAAACCCTCTCTTTTTTGTATTCATAAAACTTACTTTTGAGTAGGTTGTCAATTTGAGTAACAAACATAAAACTTCCTGTCTTCCAAGTTCTGCTTGCTTTCAATTTGGGAAAATTGAGTTCTAAAATAAGATCAATACTTTGGGGGAAATAAGTGAAAAATGCGACGATGAACTTTGACAGGCTTTAGGGAAACCTTTCTAATATGCAGCAGTTTTGTGGTTCTGTTGTAGGTAGCGTGTTGTATGTAATTCCCCAATTTTAAGTAACACATCTTTTATATTTTTAGATTCTGAAATGTGTATGTCTCTTATGGTGTACCTTTTTGATGATTTAATTTCCATCTCCCTCAAGTCATTTATGTATTTTGGAATGGAGGGAATACTCTAGGTAATTCTTAGATGCGGATATTGAGACTAATTTTTGCAGTCTTTTCATAGATTCCCAGAGAGATTTTCCTGTTTCTTTTTTGGGGGGGATATTCTATAGGCCTGAAGAGCGTTTGAGCCTGGTTGGCTACAGTCCATGCAGTTGCAAAAGAGCTGGACGTGACTTAGTGACTAAACCACCACCATAGGCCTGAAGAGTATTCCTCCTCTCTTTAGGGTGTATTACTTTTCCTTCTCCCAACTCTTGAATTCCCTTTGACTCCCTAGCTCAGAGTCCTTAAACTTGAGCATAGAAGAGGTGTTGAATTTAACAGGCAGGTACTGTGTTGAGGCTTTCATAGCATTTCTTGTGTTGGAGCCCCACTGCATTGTAGCAGTCTCTCTGTGAGTCCCCATTGGAAGATTTCAGGGTGTAGTAGGTAGAATGAATCCTTATTGAACTATATTCAGTTGTATGTTAGTCACTTAAACGTTTCAGTGCCTTTTCTCTGTTTGCAGTTGGGAGTCAGCATGGGTCTCTGCTTTTTTTGCACTTGCAAGTCTGTGCACTTAGGAATGTAGATGCCAGACCTCCCAAGAAGAAATTTATTTGCAGGTACCATTTAGCTTGAGTTTTATTAAACATGTATATATAAAGTTGTCTTATTTCCATAATCTGATGTGAAAAGTAGATAACTTTAATTCTGAAAACTGATGCAGTAAAGTCATGGACGTGGTGAAATTAGACTTTTAAAGGTCATGATTAAAGCCATTTGAGAAGATGGATGCTTAGACCAGTATTAGACCATTATGTAGAAGAGTTTCCAGAATAAAAAGGTTTTGAGAAGCTTATCATAGATTAGCATTGTGAGAGTTACATTAACTTCTTGCAAACACAGTATTCAAGGCTGTAGTGTGGAAGGACATGGCTGCAGAGGAAAGACCATACACTGCAAGCAGTCTCAGTCCAGCCTCTGGAAGACATTTTTCAACAACTGAAAAATTAACAAATTACCTGTGAGATGATTTTTCTCTCCACGTTCCCGCTGACCTCTTGCTGTGGAAAGTTTAGGTCGATAGAGGAGATGAGAGGTCCTGACTTCGGTGGGTGAGATATGACTCTGATTTCTGAGGTCCCTTCTCTTGAAAGTTTGAGAAATGGGTTATGTCTGTTGAGTTCACTTTGAAATTTGATATAAAAGATTGGCACTTCATTTAAGCTGGGTAAAAGAATGAATCGACAGTTTTTTAACTAAAGGCATGTACTGTGTTGAAAAACTGAACTTTGTAGAAAAATTTGTACATTTGGGATAGGCTCAGGAAGAGGAATTTTGAGGTTAAAAAGATACCTATGCAGAACATTTATATTTTTTGGTTACTTAGTTTAGGAACACTTAACGTGTTATCACGTTTGCCCAAAGGATGATAACCAGTTGGAATATTTCGAGTTGTAAAAGCCCTGGGAAAATATTTTTTCCTGAACTCTTCTCATTGCTACTCAGGAATTTTTCCATGAAGAATTAAAGGCTAATGGTTTAAACAATAATTAGTTCTAATTCTTAGTTTAGTTGTAAGTAAATATAGGTGTGTACAATAAAATAGCATTTATATATCCTCTTGTGTATTTTTTCAAATAGAAGTAAAAGCAGATGGCTACTTTGAAAATCTTTTTTATTAAAACAGATTTCACAAGTTATTTTATGTTCACTATCTTTCATATTTCATTGAAAGTCAGATTATATTTTAAATTTTAAGGTAGCCCATTGAAATAGTTCTTTGCAAGTAAAGAGTTTATGACGTGCCGAGTTTATGACTTAGGTTTTATACATTTAGAAATAGAAGTATAATTATATTCTAGTTTCTATAATTGAACAAAGCAATAGGTTTTCTGATAATGCAGGGAAGAGTTTGTCATATTTTTCTTCAGTCAAGCTTTTTTGATTAGAAGACCTGGCAAAAGTGTATTCTAGAGTTATACTCCAAGTTTAGGAGAAGGCAATGGCACCCCACTCCAGTACTCTTGCCTGAAAAATCCCATGGACGGAGGAGCCTGGTAGGCTGCAGTCCATGGGGTCGCACAGAGTCGGACACGACTGAAGCGACTTAGCAGCAGCAGCAGCAGCACCCCAAGTTTAGTGTCTTGTGAAAGTAGTTTCCGCAAACCGTTAGCATTTTAGATACTTTCTGGAGGCATAGGGTCTAACTGGGAACTCACTATGAGAGTGGCCAACCGTAGGTCATTGTAGCTTGGCTTGCTTGGCAATATTTGATAACTAGGAACTAGTGGTATTTTTGCTGTCAGGTGGTGGCAGACAGAAGTTCAAATGGAAACATCCTTGTTCTAGTTGTCAGATGACTGGTCTTTTTTTTTTTTTTTCCTCCTCACCAGTCTGCCCTTAACAGCTTAGCTTGTATCTTTATCTTCAGTAACCAGCCTTCGTGCTTTGTCTACTTGCAATCAGATCACTTAAAACAGTTACCCAGTAAGGAAAGAACTGAGCCTTGTGGGCAAGCAGTGTCGTACTTTGACTTGGTACTAAAATTTTCTTGGGTTCCAGCTCATTGCTGCAGCAAGCGATTGAAGAAGGAATGCTGTCCCTGCCCCTGAGCTACAGCTAAGGTACAAGGAGTGGCTGGGGGCTGAGGAAGCCTTCCTCAACAAACATGGTTTGTATGTGTGAAGACTGCTGGTCATAAGTTGACTTTCTGTACTAAACTTTGTTTTTTTTCTTTGTGACTCGCACATTCAAAGCAGATATTTATTGCCTTTCAAAATCACAATGCAGACTACCATTGAAGCTTCTCAACCTTTAGATTATAAAATCACTCTAAGGAAAACTTAAGTTGGAAAGCAATGAAGAAATTCTAGAGTAATGTTTTTCATCTAGTACCTTCATTGTATTTGTAGTACAGGTAGGATTTATCTGTTCATCATGAGGAATGCATCTGTTCAGTGGAAGGCAATTCTAAACCAACAGGGACTGTTTGCCAACACATGTAGTTAATCTTTCTCAGGGAAATCAAATTGAAGGAATTAGTCAGATTTAAAGAAATCATTAACATTTAATGAATATCTGGTAAGTTACCAATTTATCTGAAGGGAAAACTACCGTCAGAAGTTTGGAAAAAGACAGTTAATCCAGTCCTGATATCCTTCTTGTGCTCCAAATAGCAGTTGGCGAACTGTATGGCTCACAGGCCAAATCCAACCTGTTGCCTGCATTGTGTGGCCTGTGGGATTAAGGAAGGATTTTACATTTTTAAGTAGTTGGGAAAAAATTAAAAGTTTTTATGGAAGTTATATGAAATTCAAATATCAGAGTCCATAAATACAGGTGTGTTGGAACATAACCATATTCATTTGTTTATATTTATTATCTGGTCCTTTACAACAACAACAACAAAAAAAGTTTGCTGACCCCTGCTTTAGAGGAAACAGTTATAATTTCCTAGGTTCACCATTTGTCTTAACTTCCTACGGTGCTATATCCTGAGGTTTCTGCTTTGATCCCTTCCTTTCCCTCCTCTTTCTATACTGTACCTTTGCCTTCGTATGGTTTGACTTTCATATGGTTTGCCTTTCTTTGGTAACAAGCCAAGAACTCTGGCATTTTATGCTTTTCTGTGCTGGTATATTCCCATGGCACTGCTAACTTGGTTTGGTTCAAACTTAATGAGTCGCCTACCCCCAAACTTGCCTGAGTTGTTTCTGTTTGTGGCTCCTGTTTTCTGTCACATGGGACTAAACCAATCCAACTCTTTGTTCCTGCAGTCTCATTCCCATATAGTCTTCTCTGCTCTAGCTGAGCTACTTAGGTTTCTTGCTTGGATTCTTGCAGTTTCTTAGACGATCTCATACTGCTGAGGGGAGGGTAATCCATGCCTATAAATATGCTTTCTGGGGTGCAGAGATACAAGTTCTTGAAATACTTTGAAAGTTAAATTGGGATGCATTTTTAGGGAAATAATACAAACCATTGTTACAAAGCATTGTGTAGTGATGCCTTTTTGATTACTTCATCACCTTCCCTTATCAGTTGATTGTGTCAACACCATTGCCAAATTACAGCACGTTCAGAAATCTGCTCTTTCTCAGAGATATTCGGAATCAAGTCTGACATCCAAGGCCACCTGTAATACGACTCCAGTCTTTTATTTTAACCTCATCTTTTAATTTCTTTCATTCTCCAATTTTGTACAGTACTGAGTAAAGAAAATTGCTGTATATCCCTATAAATATCATTCCCTTTAATTTCCTTTGGTGCTTGTGTGACACTGCTTTTCTTGGAATGATCGTCTCCAAGAAAACATACCTCAAGTTCATTTTGACTCAGTTGGTATATGAAACAAATACTGTGGACCTGCACTGTTAGGAATTGTGATCTTTCTTTTGAACTTGGACGGTGTGTTTCTGTGTCTTATCTCGTGGACAGCTTTCTCGTTAGTGTTACAGTTTATTGGTGAATGTTTCATATCCCCTTTGGTAGGGTACATGTGCTTGAGGGACAGGCCTGTTTCATGTCTGCTCTGCTTTACCCACAAGGTTGATGCTTATTTAGCTGCCTTGGGGTTTCCTGTTCTCATCAGTCTAAAGCAGTTCTTGACTATGAGACAGCATGCTGACCTCTGGTGCTAGTAAGTTGCTTTCAGATCAGTGCATGTTGCACTGAGGGAGTTGTATGCTTACCAGAAGTTGTGTTGGTTTCCACGACTATTTCATGGCAGGTAGTCTTGCTCTTATAATAATTTAAATATGTAAACTGATTAAATGAGTACAAACTTTTTTTTCCTCTCCCGAAAACCAAGTTGGATTCTTTGGAAAAACATGCTGAAGGTGAGTCCCTAAAATAATGGCTGTAGAATAGCTGTCATAAAGTGTTGGAGAGAAGATAACAATAGTCCAGGATGATTCTGTATGTAGACTGCGTTACAAGGACTCCTTAAAGCTTTGCACTTTGGTGCAACTGGAATGGAGATGGTAGATGATGGATTTATAGATAATGCTTTAGATCAAGCAGAAGGAACTTCAGCAAGGAGCTCTACGTCATCAGTCCCGTTCTCTCAAGGGCTTGGCCCCATGCTAAGATTGGGAAATACACTTATATGTTAAATGTAGGTAAAATGTTTAAGGTATGTATGATTTTTTAAGAATTTCCTCTTGCAGCTTTAATCCCTTTTTTACTTAATACTTTTGTGTATGATTGTTTTGGATACAGACGCTTCCACTTTAGTCAGTGCTCCAGTTTTTGTTTTCTCAATGAATAGAAGAGCAAAAGGTCTGAAATGAAGGTCCTGGTTGTGTTATGTTGGAATAAACAAAGAACTGACACTGGGGCAGCAGAAAGAACTTTAGAGACAATGAACCTGGGTTTGGTTCCTGGCACCTGCCTACAAGGAATCGTAACCCTCTTGGATCCTCATTTCTGTCTGTGAAATGGGAGTGATCCGTCAGTTGGAGGGTCTTTGAAGATAAGTTGGTAACATAACCTTGGAGGCAGTAGGTGTTCAGTGTGTCATTAAGGTACCTTTGTTCTCTCAGGTAAGGTATTAAACTTTACTGTGTAATTTTCCATTATTCCCACTTTATTAATGAAGAGACTCCAGAAGATAAATTTTGTTAATGTGTAAGTTACCAGAATCCAAGACTTGAGTCAAACCTGACATATAGCACTTGCTCAGAAGTTTTTGAATTGAACGTGAAAGTTTTAGAAGTGAACATGAACCATGCTTCCTGATAGCTTGCCTGCTGATTAAGTAAGGCTGAGCTTTTGCCTCCGTGAAATGTAGAATGTATGTGAGGGGTCCGGTGAATGAACTCCACCACATGGAACAGCCTTTCTGTCAGACAGATGTGCAGCATTGATTCAGCAGCTGCCAGCCTTTGCCAGGCTGAATGCACTGGGTGGGATTCCTCATCAAGAACTAAACTATTTGAAGCTGGACTTTGTGTTCATCTCTGTCTCTCATCTGACCTTGTACTTAGTTAGACTTACGTGTATTTTAAGTGAAGAAAAGGTTGGAGAAAGTGAAGAAAATCTAAAGAAAAGAATTACTTTAGATAGGCTTGTAAGATACTTTTTGACACTCAAAATGATTTGAGGCAGGTGAGGGGAAAGCTTAGTATCTTAATCTTCAAGTAAATTTTGATTGCTATTTGCTGAATTGCTGCTGAAACTTCAGGAATGACCCTGTTTCAGTAGAATCGACGCATGGAGCTGGTGGATCATAGCCTAATCGATTTCTGTTGCCATGTGATACCTTTAGTTAGTATTTTTCTTTTCATTTACTTTTTTAACTTTTAATTTTTGATGGAGCAATGTATTATAAGACTACATCTTTCCATTTAATAGTTGATTTTTTAAAAGTTTTTTTTTTCCCATTCCTATTGGTACAGACTTTATTTTTATAAAAGAACTAAAAGTATTTTGCATTATAGCATATGTTGCTGGAATGTGTATCTATCATTAACATGATTGAATTTTAAATAATTATCTTGTAAGCCAGAGGTACCTATGATCCAAATCTTCAAGACCATTTACAAGAGAATGCACATTTTATTTTGATGTATATTTAACTGTCAGCCTCTTAAGCCCAACTTTGTTTCAGACTTAATTTGTGACTTTCTTTGTACTGGATTATTTTACTCTGAAGCTCCATAATGAGATACTGGATGATACAAAATATTGAACACTTATTAAGCAGATTTGAGAAATGTGTGTGAGTGTATAATAGTGGATGAAGAGATAAGAATGTGACCAAGAAGGTTGAATAGTAATGCTGGTAATTTTAAAATCATTTTCATTGTGTTTGGAGATGGCAGTGTGAAGTAAATATGTTCATGAGTCAATGAAAACTGTTAACAAAGTTGTCTGAGGAATAGAAAGGTTATGTATTGAATTCTCTTGACCTCGGTGTGTTAAAACTGGTAAGTATGAATTAGCCTTAGATTATTTTGTTGGAGTTTGCGATGTTGTAATTCAGAGACTGAAAGGAGTTAGTGGGCCTGTGGCAAAATGGTGGAGCTGCTACAGGGGTGTGTGCGCGCACGTGCACGTGCGTGCTCGCTCATGCTGGTGGTGCTGGCGCCTACTACCACTGTGTATTATTGCCATGGGGAGTGCGGGCCTGGTTTTGCCAGCTTGTCTTTATCTATCCTATTCTTAGCCAAAACTCCAGATACTACAGGAAGTTGATTTTTTGGGGTTACTTTTTGTCTTTGTTACATTTTTAGATGTTTGCACCATGGTATTGAAGCACCATGGATCTAAGGAAATGTATCTGTTGGTCAGGTTTGGCTAACATCTTGTAATTTCTGATTTAGATAATGGGTTTTAGATGTTCTTTAAAGACATCCTTAATTGCCTTTGGACCTCTTTCAGCATTTAGCTTACAGAAATTGCTGCTCACATTGACAGAACCCATCTAGTTAATTGACCATTGATTTACAATAGGACTAATAGTAAATGGCAAACACATCCAGGTCTTTAAAAGGAGTATCAGTTTATTTGGACTAGTGGATTATGTATGCCCATTTAGGCCAAGTGTACAGGCTTCAGAGAGTCACACAAAGACTGAGGTATGACTTAGTATGAACTGTCAGAAATTGGTATTCATAGTCCACTTTGTCTTTAGACATCTGGGTGATTGCTTATTTTAAGGATGCCTTAGTACAGTTTGGTTTACACCTGCTGTACTGAAGTCCTACAGGTTTGAAATAATGCTTCTTGAAAGAGTCTGCTTTATCTAGAAGATGACATTTTTCCTCAGGGTATGTCTATGAAATTCACGTTAGCTTATATGACACATGATCCTTGGAATATAGTATTACTATGAAAAAAAATTAGGTGTTCCTCTAGTCAGAGTGTAGATCAAGGGGATGATGTGACATTACAATTTTTGGCCAGGCTTCATGTTTCCATAGAACGGAAACCAAGTCATTACCCTGACTGTTGCTTCCCCACTCCCACTCCAGGTACTCTACAGCAGATTGCAGATAAACTTGGGTCCAGTTTGTTCTTCCCTACCTTTCAAGTCCAGGGTACAATTGACTTGTTCCCACTCATCTCCCTCATCATTTTTATTACGATTACAGTGCCCTAGTTAAGGGAATCCCTACCCACTTTGGGAACATTTCAGTAGAGATTGACATGGATGAGAGCTTAAAAATGGAATCGCAAGTGAAAGCAGAGGCTTCTTAAAACCTCCATCTGAAGCACTCAGTGCTCATAAACTGGCATTTGCCTGTCTGTGCCCTAGCATCAAGAATTCCTGGTTTTGAATTCCCTGGTGGTCCATTTGTTAGGACTCTGAGCTATCACTGCCGAGTGTGAAGATCCTATAAGCCCCGTGGTGCAGCCAAAAAAAAAAAAAAAATTCCTGGTTTTGTAACTTTGTTTAGACTTCAGTGTTTAAAATGTCTCCTTGGCTATTAAAATGCTTTGATTTTGTCAGGTGTGGAAACCCAAGGGCAGCTATAACAGCCAGATTGCTCTGAGTCTGGCGGGCTGCCGTCTATGGGGTTGCACAGAGTCGGACACGACTGAAGCGACTTAGCAGCAGCAGCAGTTTAGTACGAGAACACCTTGGCTGTGTGGTGGTCAATTAAGTTTGGAGGTAGGATCTTTGTCAGGCACATATTACAGGGGAGGTGTACTTAAGTGTCGTTTTAAAAAAGTTGGCTTCAACCAAGGTAAATCTATGACCCAGTAGTAGGTGGTTCTGATTCTCATTCTTTGTGCTGGTATACTGTTTGTTTTCTGTTCTGTTGGCAGTGACACGAGAGTGCAGTTTTGTAACGTTGACTCTCGTAGCCTGATTGGTTTCAGGAATGCGTTCTTATGTGTAGACTGAGGACCAGGAGTTTGTGCAAATCCAGTTTAAGAAGATTAAAGTGAAGAAATTCCTCCTAATACCCTTTCCTTTATTAAATATTTTACCTGATTTGGATAAAATAATTGGAAGTTACTTACAATTTCAAGATCTCCTGCCTTCTGACATCCAAGGAAAGCATTTCTGATCTTATTTCTCTGTATTTTACTTGTTCTGTCTTTGAAATGTAAGAGAAAAATCAGCTGGATTTGTAATCTACAAAACCATGCCTCAGTTTTATGTTCACTTCTTAGGTTCTGTTCAGGGCATAATCTCGACCATTCCTTCCAAAAACCGTTAGCCTGTTTATGGTCCTGTTGTTTATTTCTTGAAAATCCTGTATTCCCCAAACCTTTGAGAAGATTAGAAGATTTAAAAGTTTTCTAACCAAAAGCATCTGCCTGAGGAATCATCCCAATTTCAGGATCTTCTGTTTTATGACTTGGCCTCCTGGGAGTTAGAATCTGGTTTACCAGGAAGACTCTTGTGTTTACATTTTCTGGCCTCAGTCTCATGGAAAAATGAGAAACTTCTTGGCCTCTCTTCTTCTAGGAACAGTTTTTCTAGGAACATAAAATTGGAACCAAGTAAGATAAGATGGAAAACATGAAGGTAAACCACCACAAGTTGACATGGTTGGATGTCCCACATCTATAAAACTTACGGCTTGTAATACCTAATCCTCAGTGGCTGGTTTAAGCAAGGGGTGTGTATTGTGTGTGTGTGTGTATTATATGCATGTGTGTGTGTGTGTGTGTGTGTATTCTCCATTTTACACATGAAAACACTGAAGCAGAAAGGTACCCGGGACCACACAACTCAGTAAGGTGCCAAGTTAGGATCCTAAAGGCAGTCTCAAAGCTAGAAGCTAAACTTTTGATCACTGCATCCACTGTAATAGTATTAGAGCTAAAAAGTCACTTTAGACTGAAGGAAGTGTTTCACATCTATTTTGAGTGCCTACCACTACCCTGTGTTGTAAACTATAGGAAAAAGTTCCAGCTTTCCTGGAGCTTACATTCTAATGAGGGAGACAGACTAGTAGATGCTGTGAAGAGAAACGTCAAGATGAAGGGACAAAATGTGGCGTAATGTATTTTTGTTACAGTGCTCAGGCAAGGCTGAGACTTTAGCGAGCCTTGGCCACTAGCTGTGGGCAGAAGAGCAGAGATGAGTGCAGACATGTTGGGGTGATTATATTAACATGCATTCAGTCTAGCAGGCTTCTCTTTTATAGGTCATCTCCAAGCCTTTCCCGAAAGAATTGACTCTATATGATGGTTGTTTAATGCTTGCTTCTTTCCCACAGGACTTTTACCTAGTAATCTACCTTGATTAGTAATCTGTCTTGATGATGTTGACTTGAAGTACATGTTTTTTTCCGTTTTGTAGAAGTGAGAATTAAGACGTGGGCTCGAGCATACACAGAAGTAACTCGTTTAACGAATCTCTGTATTGTACCAATCACCCAGCTTCAACAGTTATCAATATTTACCATTCTTGCTTTATCTCCACCACCTCTTCCTTTTATTCGTTTATTTTTTGCTGGAGTACTTTATATTTTTTCATCTGAAAATTTTACACCTTTAGAAGAGTTATAAGAACCATTCAGTTAACACTTGTATGCCTTTCCCCTAGATCACTGGGGATTAAAATTTGCCCTATTGGCTCTTTATCTGTACCATTTGTTGCAGGTATTGTTGTCATGCCTTTCTTAGGAATAAGGACTTTCTAACCATAGCATGACCATTACAATCAGGTTTGACATTACTGCAATGCAATTGCAGAATGTTCAGTTTGTGTTCAAGGTTACCTTATTCCAGTGTTAGCCTTTAGTTCTTTAATTCAGTATTCAATCAAGGTTCATGCATTTGGTTGTTATGTAGTCTCCTTGATCTTGAACAGATCTTGAACCGTTCTTTGTCATTAAAGACATTGTTAGTTTGAAGAGTCCAGGACCTCTGGTCTGGAGAGTCCCTCGATTTGAATTTGTCTAGTTGCTTTCTCATGATTAGAGATAGATTAAACATTTTTGGCAGGAATATTACACAGGGATACCAATGTATTATACCAGGAGACAGGTCAGTTTGTCCCACTCTTGGGGATGTCATGCAATCATTTGGTTAGGGTGATATCCACCAGATTGTTCCATTATTAATGTACTTTTTTTCCTTTAGAAATTGTTAAGTGGTTTATGGAGTGACAAACTTGATGCTGAATATTCTTTTCTCCAGCAGTCTTCCATTGGATTTAGCATTTATTGATAATTCTGAATCAGTTGGGGTTACAAAGAGTTGGACACAACTGAGCAACTCACACACACACGTGTGTATGTGCATGCACATACTAAATCAGTTTTTGCTGGAGTCCTTCAAAGCAAATGCAGATACAAAAATTCACCTGTAAATATTTAGTATATATCTAAAAGGTAAGGGCTTAAAAACAAACAAAAAACAGTGCCTTTTTGCCACCCAACTATAATTCCTTAACATGTGATATCCATATACAAATGTCCTAAATTGTCTGAGATGTGTCACTGCAATTGACTTGCTTAAATCTGAATCCCAGCAGAGTCGACAGGTTGTATTTACTTGATGTTTTTGCAAGAGTTCTGGGGTATAGCATCATGTCAGAAGGCAGCTGTTGTCAACTTCATCCATCTGTTCTGAAGTCCCCATCAGACATTTTCACCTTTTAGCATCAACCATAACCATTGCCTCAGAACATTATTTCATTAGGGATTACAGAAGATGATTCTCAGATGGCCTCATTTCCTCTGAATTGATTAGCAGATTTTTTTTTTTCTGAGTTGTATTTATTTCTACTTTTTACGTATATCTTCCTGGGGAGTGTTGTGAAAGGATACATTCTTCATCTTTACTTCGCAGAGGATGGTTCTGGACTTCCTTAGTAATTCTTTTAGTATGTCCTCAAATTTTCTCATCTGTAAATTGGGAGCAGTCATCATGCCTACCTCTTGTGAGGACTAAATGATCTGGTGCATGTTGTATAAAAGTGGTGCCTGGCACTCGAGTTGGGAAGTGCTAGTTATTAAAGTCGGAGAAGGCAATGGCACCCCACTCCAGTACTCTTGCCTGGAAAATCCCATGGATGGAGGAGCCTGGTAGGCTGCAGTCCATGGGGTCGCTAAGAGTCGGATACGACTGAGCGACTTCACTTTGACTTTTCACTTTCATGCATTGGAGAAGGCCATGGCAACCCACTCCAGTGTTCTTGCTGGAGAATCCCAGGGATGGGAGCCTGGTGGGCTGCTGTCTATGGGGTCGCACAGAGTCGGACAGGACTGAAGTGATTTAGCAGCAGTAGCAGTAGCAGTTATTAAAGTAAGTTTTTAATGAACTCTTCAGGTGTTAGTGGAGAGGCAGAGATGGGAAAGATTCTTCCTGCGTTGACATCAGCAGGACGCTGGGGCCTGTGTCGAGGGAGCTGAGGGAGGTGCTGCTTGCCCACACCAGCATGGAAACAGTTGTAACACACGAAGCACGTGTCACTGCTCACGGTGAAGCGGCTGTTGATGATTGCAGAGGTGAGATCTGGGACGCGTTCTGAAGTGGAGTTAGCACAGTGAAGGAATGTAGGTAGATAGATGAGATGGTGGCTCCAGACAGGTTTCTATTGTGTCATGGCCCATTGAGGTTTTTATCGGAACAAAGGGCAGCATGCTTGCCTAGTCTGATTTACCTTGTCATTCTGTACACTCTCAACCACTGCTGTTTGAGATTGCAAATCACTTTCCTCAGGGAGGAAATGCTGACCTACTTCTTGGCCTTTTAATCTATCTTCTTATACTGCTTTAAAACCCAGTTGTTGATGACTGTATAGACTATTGGAAGTTTAATACTCTTGATCAGGTGCTTACTCATTAATATTGGATTCATTTAACAAACACTTGAGCCTTGTAGTGTGTAAGATAATGATCTAGACAGACCAGCCACATCTGTGAACCTGAGAAACTAGCCTCTGCCCTCTTGGAATTTACATTCTGGTAGTGAGGTGACAGTATACATAAGGAAGATTTATTAAAGTATGTTAGAAGGTGTTGCGTGCTGTGGGGGAAAAAATAAATCAGGATAAGGAGAGATGGAGATGATTAGGGAAATGGTCAGGGTGCTAGCAGTTGAGATTATATGTTCTGATTGTGGGTATATTTTTGAGATAAAGCCAGCAGATTTTGCTGATGATTGATTGTGTGTGGGTGGAGGGAAAGTGAGCAAGCCTTCAAGTGAAAGTGACTCAGTCATGTCCGACTTCGCAACCCCATGGTCTTTGCAGTTCATAGGATTCTCCAGGCCAGAATACTGGAGTGGGGAGCCTTTCCCTTCTCCAGGGGATCTCCCCAACCCAGGGATTGAACCTGGATCACCTGCATTGCAGGTGGATTCTTTACCTACCGTCTGAGCCACAAGGGAAGCCCAAGCCTTCAAGGATCGCTGTTAATTTTTGACTGGAGCAATAATAGTAAGGATGGAATTGACATTCTCTGAGATGAGGAAGAATTCAGTGGAATAGTTTCAGAGTTGATGAGCCAAATTGTGCGTACTCCGAGAAAAGGATAGGTGGTTACAAACAGTTCATTCAGTAAGAAAAGTGGTCCTTAGGTTTTACTATGAGAACTCATGTTTATAGATCATAGAGCTGACTCTTTCAGTCTAATGTCTTAAAGATGGAGGTTAGCAGAGGAAGGAAGTTAGCAGAAGAAAGGATGACTGAGACTCATATAGCCACAGTAACAAGGTCAGGTGTAGAATAGACTTTGAGACTTAATTTTTTAATTTTAACGCTGAAAAAGAGAATGGAAGCAAAAGCCTTCGTCTTGGATGAGAAACTGGTTAAACCTTGGTCTTCTAGCTGGATTTTCTGATCTGCATGTTTGTACTTATATAGGAAGCCTGTACCTGGGACATATTTTTGTTTTAATCTCTTTATTTTCTTTGTACATATATCCATCACGTATGATTATACATAGATATTTAAGTTGGACTTTATCCTATGTACTTTTTGCAGTCTCTTCTGTTAACATTTGTTATTTATACATCTCAGGTGTTTTCTCTGCAAGCTCAAAAATTTTAAAACTTTTTGATGATGTTGAACGATCTTTTATTAATATTGTTTCTGTTATTAAATTGCCCTTTTCATTAAAGGTAGTATTGTGTGGTGATTAAGTGAAGAAGCAGTTTAGACACAGATGGGAGTACAAATCCAGATGTAAACACAAATAACTGTATCTTGGGGTGTTACACTACCTCACTGGTTTCAGTTTTCTTGTGTGTAATATCATAATAATTGTACTTCTCCTACAATTATTGTGAGGATTAAAGTAATGCAGAAAGCACTTTAAGCACAATACCTGCAAGGTGTCAGGACTTGGTGCCAAGGTTTTATTTTTTAATCTCCATTATGTATAACTAACATGATAATCAATCTTTTATAAGCAAACCGCGCTGAGCCTTTTGAATTCTTCCCCATTCAAAGTTAACACCAATGTTTAGTCGTTGGGATTACATGATACGGTACCATAGGCACTACAGCTCTGTTATTTTACGTTTTCATTTCTCTCATAGAAATAGGTTATTGGAGTTTGCTCCATACACATGTTCTAGTATCATCCAATAAAGGTTGAAACCCGTGGTAGTTTCAAAGTTGCCCCCATACCCAAAAGGCCTTCTTCATTCGCTGAGACTTCTTTAGAAGAACAAACAAAACCAAAAAGAGCCATTGTGAGCCACACTTGTGCAGTGGTAGAAACAAATTAAAATGACTACATCTCAGGGGATTTTTTGTATATGGATGAAGTGATAAGTCTGATGGTTTATGAACTTTCCTAGATGAAGAAGATTTTATTTGAAGAATTAGTTTACTTACCTGGGAAGCCATCCCTCCTAATCCCCTTCCCACCAGTACTTGGCTGAAAAGTTCTGCCTGGTCGAGGCTGCTGGAGTGGGGCTTTAATCCCTGCTCATTCCGCCTCACCTCCCTCCCCTGTGATGGGACACGGGGACTAGGAACCCTCAGAATATAAACCCTCAGAATAAGCCATTTGAGTTTAATTCAGGGCTTCGAACATTTCTTATATACTTCGAAAAGCTCAGCGAGATTGTAGGCATAGTTGAAATACTTTGCCAAAGAAATTTAAGGGCAGACTCCTTAAAAGTTTTAGGGACTGTTATATGACTACAGATAATATCTCCACCTCCACTTGTAATTTTGAATAGGCTGGAATTGATCTAAGTTCTATTAGAAGCACTCAGCTTTCATTTTGGTGTCACTGATAAACTGCTCTTATAGCCAACTCTATGTTTTTAAGGTAAGCAGGGATTGGGCAACAGAAGGTCTTGTTACGAGCATTTACATACCAAGACGAGTAACCTGTTCCACTAGTGGAATTGGGTTTATTGGACTTCGAGTCAAGGTGAAAAATATGTCTGAAAAGTAGATTTTTATATAAATTTAGTGAGTTTTTTTTTTTTTTCTTGAGTTTTACTTGAGTGAGTTTTATTTGAATGAAGTGTTGTAGATAGGCACTAATAGTTGATGAGGTGGTTGGGAGTCAGTTTAAAATATTTGTGAGAACTGCATATTTAATACATTATTTCATCTTTTATCAATAAATTCTAAGATGTTCCTGTGGAGAAGGCAATGGCAATCCACTCCAGTATTCTTGCCTAGAAAATTCATGGACAGAACAGCCTGTAGGGCTACAGTCTATGGGGTCCTAAAGAGTTGGACTGGAGGAGGAAATGACAGCCCACTCCAGTATTCTTGTCTGGAGAATCCCATGGACAGAGGAGCCTGGTGGGCTACAGCCTATGGGGTCACAAGAGTCGGACATGACTGAGCAACTGAGCACGTAGCAGGCACAGCACAAGAAGCTCCTAAAATGCCAGGGGTATCGTTGGCAGTTTACTTTGAAAGAGGCTTATAGCACCACTTCCAGTCTATGCAAGTTGTAGATGGTGAAGTGACGTTCACTGAACACCTGTCTGTTGCACTGGGCAAGATGACATACTTCCTAGGTGTTACTTACTCCTTATCAGACCATTGGGTCAGCAAATGCACAAGACTTGGCAAGCCTACTTTTGACAGTACTGGATTCTGCCTGTTCAGATTGTCCTTTTTGAGCCCAAAGCTAAAAAGATCATGGTTTGGTCACTTTGAGAGTCATTGTCTACTCTTTTTCAGTCCACATGCCTCATTGAGTTGATTATGATTTGGAGCCCTGATGGCTTTAGGAATTGTTTTACTTATTCTTTGGTTTCTATAGCAGATGATTTTCTTTTTAGAGTGACCATACATCCTATTTTGATGGACTGTCCCAGAATAACTTGCTAGTTTGGAAGATAAATTGTATGGTCTCCCTAGATAATAGAAGAGAGATGTTAGATTTGGTCATTATAACTAATTATGTTTTGATATATTATGAAGGAGTTTAATAGATGATGTTAATTTGGTCTTTGCTATTTGATTCTAGTTCAAGCAGCAAATATTTATGTATGCTTCTCTATCTGGATTAATTCTTCAGTTGTAATTTAGTTCATCCAAGTACATGAAATAGTGCTTTCATGTACCAAGATTGTATTCTAATTTTGTGAAGAACTCCCAATAAAACACTGCTTTTTGAGAAGGAAGCCCCTTCCTGTTGGGAGAAGTCTCTCTGTTTCACGACACCCTTGTGTTTGATTGAAATTGGCTAAATTTATTACAGTGGCCATTATAACTAGGGGACTATTTCTTTATACATTCTGTGACTATTACTTACCTTATATTGTTTTCTTAAAAATGCATTACGAAGGAACCAGCTCACATACTTATCGTTACTATACCTACTTTATTCCTTGTCCTACGTTTCTCACTTAAGGGATTTCTCTCAACTGTGAACCAGCTTAGTCCTAGAAATATGAAAACATAAATTAAAAGGCTTCTTTTTAGCAGCTGGAGAAAAAATTTTTCCATGTGGCTTCTTTCTAACAGTAAAGGAACTCTGGATAGTGTTCATTATATTTTTGTTGTAGAAATGTTTGCTTTTAAAAAGAGTGAGAAAAAATATGCAAAACATACTGTATGTTTTATTTGAGACCATTTTAAGGAATTGCACAGTTCATTTTCTGAAAGGCTGAAGTTCAAGGCTGTGACAATCTCTAAATGACTAGATATGAATTTGGTTCACTGCCTTGTAGTATTTTACATCTTTCTATAAACTGATTTGACCTATTTTCCTTTTCCAATCTTAACTAGGTGCTGATTTCTGGATGTTTTTTGTTTAAATTGGAAAAATCTTAAGTCTGTCCACAGACTGACGGTGTCCTGTGAGATGGGGGCTGCCGGCAGTGGCTTTTGAAGGATCTGAGGAGGCAGAAAGCGTTGCGAACTCAAGCCCTGAGCTGGTGTTTGCCTCTTCCTGCCACCCCTGCTCTGGGCAGAAAGAACATCTTTTCTCTAGCTGACCCGCTTGCTGTTCTAGGGAAGTTAGGGGTTAGACCAGCCTAAGCGTTCATCAGGGAGCGCAGTATGGGTTAGATGTCTGACTTGCATCATGTTTGACAATGGGAAACAGTGTGGTCGATTTGCAGTGCTTCCTAGTGATTAGAGAAGGAAGGGCTTATTTTGTGTCTGAGTGCTTTGTTCTTTGAACGAATAAGCTGCTGTAGTGGCCACTACAGTGTGTACCCCACTCCACTTTCCCTCCAAACAAAAATAAACACACTGGGTGTTTGTCCCTTCTTGAGGAGATGGCCAACTACTGCTGTTGAGAAGAGAGACACTTGAAATGGCCCTCGGACCAGTGAACTAGGCTTATCTGTGTGTAAGTTGGAAGAGAATGGCAGGGGTGTGGCTGGATGTTGGGTGGCAGTGGGAGCTCTGTTGATGACAGGGAAGAATCTCGTAACTGCCAGCTACAGTTTTCTTTGTATTTGAGGACCTAATTCTTACAGTGAAACATTAAAGGTGCCTTTATAAATAATTGCTAATTAGTTATTTGATTAGATTTTGTTTGAAATTTAGGTAATTCTTCCTAAATAATATCCAGGTTTTTTTTTTTTTTTTTAAATAACTGGAATGTTTCAGGGTCAGAGAAAGTAGTCATAGAAATACTACCAGTTTCAGGATTTGGCAAGAATAAAGTGATACAAGTCCCAGCTTTTAGTGTGTTTTTGTTTGTGGCAGTTTTACTCATGCCAGTCATTATTGACACTGAGTTTTAGGACGAAGGATTTTATTTGGTCAGTTTTTTTTAGTATAGTTGTTGTAGTGTGTTAAGCTTCAAAAAGGCATAGAGAAGGGTTTAAGACATTTCTATGTGGCACTATTATTAATTAGACTTAATAACTAATACAGTAGAGCATTTATATTTAAGCTTTTTTTCCAGCTCCTTAAGAGGTATGCTGTTAAGTGACTTGTACTGTGGTCTGTTTTGAAAAGAGATGGCTTTAGTATCATTTATAGGACTTGATAACTTTGCTACTAATTTTTAAAGGAAAATAATCTAGGTTCATCAAAAAGCATCTGCTTTGTCAAGCATAGAAAAACATTTCACTCTGAGGTTGCTTTATCTCAAAAGGAGAAATCACTTTAGGAGTTAACATGTGGAAGGCATTAGATTGAATAACAAAATGTTTTTCATATTGTTCCTCAGCTCCAATTATAATTACTTTGAAGGTTCAGAATTTCTCTCTTTTTCCAGGAGAAAACCTGTCATATTCACATAAACTCAATTTTAGGTAAATTTAAATGTCGGTTTTTCAGTGATTTTCTTAATCCGGGACTGAAAAAATCTGATTAATATTGACAATAATTTGTTACCTAATGGCTTACAGATGTCTATTTTGTTTAGGTTTGGAAGATACAACAATAATGATGTTGTTTTTCAGTCTTCCAGAAAATTTTTCTCTTTTTCCCTCCTCTCCTTGCCTTGTATACCCTTCAACAAGAAAAAACACTTTTTTCAGTGTCTTCCTTCTAGCTAGCAGAATAAAAATTTAGGGTTGTTTATAAATTGTATGTTGCTGTCTTTGTAGGAACATCTGGTTCCCTTTGAGGCAGGAGTCACGTCAAGTTTCTAGGTTAATGTGTGATGACTAGCACAGATGTACATTTGTAGTAGGAATTTAGGGAAATTTTGTGACAGTAGTCTACCTAGATTAAGCAATACTTGGTATTGTGTTTGGGAGTGGATGATAATACCTAGTAAATACCTGTTCTATCCAGGACCCTAACTTAGCTACAAAATTCATTACTCTTAGAACTCAGCAGTATCTGAAGATTCATTTTGTTGTCATTTAGTTATTAAGTCGTGTCCAACTGTGTGCGACCCCATGGATTGTAGCCCATCAGATTCCTCTGTCCATGGGATTTTCCAGGCAAGAATACTGGAGTGGGTTGCCATTTCCTCCTCCAGAGGATCTTCCCGACGCAAGGATCGACCTGTGTCTCCTGCATTGGCAGACGGATTATTTACCACTGAGCCACCTGGGAAGACTGAAGATTCATATAGGTGACCTTATTTATAATGAATAATTAGAGTCCCCCTCCCCCAGGTTGCTTTACGACCTCGGTGCCTTTCCAGTCTGAGACTACCACAGTAAGAGAAGAAAGGGCAGTGTCATGATGGGCAGTTGTTGTTGCCAGAGAAGTTAGACCACTTATTTAGGACAGTATATTTTTGTTTTCAGTTCAAAATGATAAATATTCTTCCTGACATTAAGTGATAGCATGGATTGCTCTTTCCTGTGGAACTAAAGTATATATATTTTTAAAGTTTTTTTTTTTTTAATAATGTCTTGTTGCGCCGTTTTGTTAGACTGAAAGTTTCCTCGTCGCTTGGTGAGCCCCTCCTCTAATTCAATCTTTGTCTTTTGTCTTTGCTGCCTTGCAGGGTTGGTACAGTAGGCTTCACTAGACTTAGCTGCAACTCAGAATGTCTCCTCCAGCCCCTGAGTAAATGCTGATGGTCTTGTGGAGAGTGGATTAAGAGGACGAGCTAAGTTCTCAATCCCAATTAAGAAGCGGAGGAAAATTTAAACTGTCTCCTTCAAAGTTTATCACAACCACCACCATCAAGACAGCAAACCAAAGGACAAAGACTTTGACCTGCTGTGTTGCTCTGTGTAGTCCAGTTCACGTATGGTTTCCAGACTTGGCTGGGGTTACTCATGAGTAAATAAAAAGTCGGACACTTCTGTCATTGGACGCTTGTATTCGCAAAGTTACCAAACATGAGGGCTGTACTGGAGACAGCAGACATTGCCATAGTGGCCCTGTATTTTATCCTGGTCATGTGCATTGGTTTTTTTGCCATGTGGAAATCTAATAGAAGCACCGTGAGTGGATACTTCTTGGCGGGGCGCTCTATGACCTGGGTAGCAATTGGTGCCTCTCTATTTGTGAGCAATATTGGGAGTGAGCACTTCATTGGGCTGGCAGGATCTGGAGCGGCAAGTGGATTTGCAGTGGGCGCATGGGAGTTCAATGCCTTGCTGCTTTTGCAACTTCTGGGATGGGTTTTCATCCCGATTTACATCCGGTCAGGGGTATACACCATGCCTGAATACTTGTCCAAGCGATTTGGTGGCCATAGGATTCAGGTCTATTTCGCAGCGTTGTCTCTGATTCTCTATATCTTCACCAAGCTCTCTGTGGATCTGTATTCGGGTGCCCTCTTTATCCAGGAGTCTTTGGGTTGGAACCTCTATGTGTCTGTCATCCTGCTCATTGGCATGACCGCTTTGTTGACCGTCACTGGAGGCCTTGTCGCAGTAATCTACACAGACACCTTGCAGGCTCTGCTCATGATCGTTGGGGCACTCACACTTATGGTGATTAGCATGATGGAGATTGGCGGGTTTGAGGAAGTTAAGAGAAGGTACATGTTGGCCTCACCCAATGTCACTTCCATCCTGCTGACGTACAACCTTTCCAACACAAATTCTTGTAATGTCCACCCCAAGAAAGACGCACTGAAAATGTTGCGGAACCCAACAGATGAAGATGTTCCTTGGCCTGGATTCATCCTTGGGCAGACCCCGGCTTCAGTCTGGTACTGGTGTGCCGACCAGGTCATCGTGCAGAGGGTCCTAGCAGCCAAAAACATTGCTCATGCCAAAGGCTCCACCCTGATGGCCGGCTTCCTGAAGCTTCTGCCAATGTTTATCATAGTGGTCCCCGGAATGATTTCCCGGATACTGTTTGCCGATGACATAGCTTGCATCAACCCCGAGCACTGCATGCAGGTGTGTGGAAGCAGAGCTGGGTGCTCTAACATTGCCTACCCGCGCCTCGTGATGAAGCTGGTTCCCGTGGGCCTCCGGGGCCTGATGATGGCTGTGATGATTGCCGCTCTGATGAGTGACTTGGACTCCATCTTCAACAGCGCCAGCACCATATTCACCCTCGATGTGTACAAACTCATCCGCAAGAGCGCCAGTTCCCGGGAACTGATGATCGTGGGCAGGATATTTGTGGCCTTCATGGTGGTGATCAGCATTGCGTGGGTGCCCATCATCGTGGAGATGCAAGGAGGCCAGATGTACCTTTACATCCAGGAGGTAGCTGACTACCTGACGCCCCCAGTTGCAGCCTTGTTCCTTCTGGCCATTTTCTGGAAGCGCTGCAATGAACAAGGGGCTTTCTATGGTGGAATGGCGGGCTTTATCCTTGGAGCAGTCCGCTTGACACTGGCCTTTGCCTACCGTGCCCCGGAATGTGACCAACCTGATAACAGGCCAGTCTTCATTAAAGACATCCATTACATGTATGTGGCCACAGCGTTGTTTTGGATCACAGGACTCATTACTGTAATTGTTAGCCTTCTCACACCACCTCCTACGAAGGAACAGATTCGCACCACCACTTTTTGGTCTAAGAAGAGCCTGGTGGTCAAGGAGAGCTGCTCCCCGAAAGATGAACCATACAAAATGCAAGAGAAGAGCATTCTGAGATGCAGTGAGAATAGTGAGGCCATCAACCACGTCATCCCCAACGGGAAGTCTGAGGACAGCATCAAGGGCCTGCAGCCGGAAGATGTGAATCTGTTGGTGACCTGCAGAGAGGAGGGCAACCCAGTGGCTTCCTTAGGTCATTCGGAGGCAGAAACACCCGTGGATGCGTATTCCAACGGGCAGGCAGCTCTCATGGGTGAGAAAGAGAGAAAGAAAGAAGCAGAGGACGGAAGCCGGTACTGGAAGTTCATCGATTGGTTTTGTGGCTTTAAAAGTAAGAGCCTCAGCAAGAGGAGTCTCAGAGACCTGATGGAGGAGGAGGCTGTTTGTTTACAAATGTTGGAAGAACCTCCACAAGTTAAAGTAATACTCAATATTGGACTTTTTGCTGTGTGTTCACTTGGAATTTTCATGTTTGTTTATTTCTCCTTATGAACTTTTAAGGATATGATGAGACACTAACTTAAGAAAATACTGGTCTTTGGAAAACAACAACAAAAAAAACCCCTGCAAACTTATGTAACTGTTGCATCTCTCAGGCATTGTTTACGCTGTAGATTTTAGCCAAATTTTACTTAGCAGAAAAATCATCTATTTGCAAGACTTTTATTTTCCCAGAGATGGATGAAAGTAAATTTTCAACTAAATGAAGTAAAACTTGTTTAAACAGACTGAATTGTGCAAATGTGGTTTAAAATTTTCCATACCAAAGTGAGGAGAGACCAATTATTCTCATAGAGCACTTAGAGCAGAGTTATATGCTAAGGTATCGTGAGTAAGATACACTGTCTGCACTGCCAAATCTTGGTAGGCCTTCTTACCCTGAAATAGAAGACTTGCTCATTTTAAAGTTTTTTCTCTGTCTCTGTAATCCCTACTCCCATTTTAAAGAACTGAATTTGTACATTGTATAATCCATTATGTACTGAAAATCTAACATGTGCTTGTGGAGTACTTGTTTCAGGGCAAGTTCGTTTGCCAGGTTCGTTTTGTTAGCATGAGCCTATGGATTCTGTATGCTGGAAGAAAGGAAGAGGAATGTTTTTTGTAGCTGTTCCTGTACCACCAGTATATGGAATGTTGGGGGAAAGTTCCAGCTGTTTTTGTTTTCTTTTTTCTTTTTTTTCCCTCCTCTGAAGTTTAAGTGAACCACACTCAAATGATCACCAAGTAGTCTTGTCTTTATAAAGTTGTATGTCATGACTGTATTGTAAATGATTATGGGGGGCAGAAAATGAAGTTAACATTGCTGATGATCCCCAAATTTACTGACCAAGTTAAGATTGTTTATATAGTTTGAAAATTAGCATCCCCTAAAGCAGTGTTTGATCAGCTAAGCTGAACAGGTGACTCCTTGTACACCATTAATTCTCTAGCTTTGTTTTTGTCATTTGGTAACATTCTTTATTAATTAGTTAACCTTCCTTAGTGGATCCATTGGAAGATATGTCCGGAAATTTGAAGAAAAGTTAACTTGGCTTTTGTGTTGGGTTGCCCCACTTGATTAGATTGTGATACATTGAAGTTGAGTTTTTAGAGTGAAAATATCATTCTGAGATCATAATGTATCCTTCATAAGTTTTTTTCCAATTTTTTTTTTAATACAACGTATGTACGCAGCCTCTGCATTTTTGTTTAAACAGTTACAGTGACTTAGAGCATGAGGATATTTCATTGCAAACAGGCCATCAGTAACAGGAAACTCAGAAGAGTGCATGCTTTGCCACTGGTGGGGTTGCAGTATAGCCTTTCTGTAGAATGGATGACAGATTCCAGAGAGCTTCTACGGATTTAGTAGTGTGTCCTATGGAGATTACAGGACTTGTGTAATTGTAGGATCCTCTGTCTTGGCATGGCTCAGTATCCAGTTCCAGCGTTCCTGGAAGAGAATCCATTTTTCACAGGTGGATTCCCCTTCATGAGCACAGGGTACAAAAGACGTTTGAGAAAAGCTCTCCACAGGATGTCGTTCTTTGTGCATGCTGTCCTTTTTCCTCCATGGCACATGAAGGAAACTAATTTTGTATCTACTTTCTTTGACTTTTCTGTAATCTCTGATATTTTTTAAATTGCATGATTTTATTAACCTTGTATTCTTTAGGGGAAAATTATTACTTTTTTAGATACTTTTGTAGATTTTGAATCAAAACTCAGTCATGATGACTTTAAATTTTTTTGTATTTGTAAACTAAGTTCATTATGATGGACTTGATTAGTTCAAAGTTGAGTTTTAGAAATTACTAGGTAGTATAATGTCTTCCCATCTCCAGGAGGCTTTGTGATGGACTGAGTCTGTAGTTGAGAAAATAATTTGTGTTTGAATAGTATGATTTCTGAGAGCTTATTAGAGTGCCTTGTGAAATTTTTTTTAGTTTCATTCTTAAGATTTAATAAGCTGGGGGCCAAATGAAAGTAAGGACTGTCCTCAAGTGGAGGCCGAGGCTGTGACATATTCAAGGTTACAAAGTCTGTTGGGAAGAACAGAAAACCAGGTGTCCAAGTCTGGACTTATGGTTTGTCCTCTTCTTTTCTCAAAGGAACTGTTCTTCTTTTGAGACAGCCTTTTGGTATTTGGGGAAATAATAAGATCTTAGATTTTTCAAATTGCCATTAAGTTGTAGAAATTAAAATTTTTCTTTGAACACATTGCTGTGTAACTCAGCAGTGAGGTTTGACATATTGGCTGAGCAGCCTTCTTATCTCTTCTGTTAAAAGCATAAATGAATAGGTGGTGTCTAAGTGGATTTCCCCCGCTTTGTTTAATGTTGACTCCTAATAGTTTGGGGTCTTAGCATCCCCCTGCCTTCTCTCTGCTGTTGTCTTAGTATGATACATAAAATACATCATCTTGTATCTTATTTGTGTGTATATAGCAGTAGGTCAAGTTTAGAGTACTAATGTTTGTAAATAAGGAATGGTTGTTAGCATATCCATTAGGATTGTTTATTCTTGCCAGTGTAAACATCACTTTATTTAGACTGAAGTCCCTGAAGCTTGCCCTTCTTATTGCTTCCCAGTAATAGATAATATGCTTGAATGAGTATGTGAATTCCTGATTGCCGCTTCATTTCAAGGGACCATTCTTCAGTCTTTACTTCGTTAGAATGATCATGGAATGATACATAGTCTCTCATAAAGCTAGCAAAATAGTCATACTTTACACTAAATGGGTCCTAAGTGATGACATTGATACCTAGACGTTAACATGTATATATTTTCTTATTGGCTCAAGCTAAGATTGAGAACTGGCTAAGAGTGATTGACTGAAATAGTTAGCTAAAAGTCAGAATGAAGTGAGGACACTGGTATTCAAAGGTGAAGAAAAATACTGTCTCATCTGGTATCCCCAGTTCTTAGATTTTGTCCTCTCGGGCAGTCTTAGTCTCAAGATCTGATGAGAAGAGCTTGTTGCCCTGGCATGCAGAGTGATTATGGGTTCCTTTGTGGAATGTCTCATTTCCCTGTTGAAGAATATTTTGTCTTTCTACCCTGAGATAGTAAGTGGCTTTTGAAACAGCAGAGCCAATCTTTTCCCCAGCCTTTCTTTGCTAGTGAAGATACCACTCTTATCTTCTGGTTAGAGAAGCATCAAGCAGTAGCAGTGCTGCTGTGTCCTTTGGCCTCCGTCCAGCATATCTCATCTCCCAAGGCTTCTTTTTCACTTGGCTCAAAGGCGCCATTGTCTTTTTGCAGAAAGAGGCTGGCCTGGGTCACAAAGCCCTAACTCTCAGGGATGGCACATGAAGTAATTAACAGGGGGCTGTTGCTTGATGAAATTTCACATTTTAAGAATTGGGGAGGAAGGTTGCTACTCAGTTCTCTAACCTGAGGCTGAGTAGGGGCTTGGAAAAGTCTTGTCCAGGGTGGTTAGAACCTTTAAGTCTCTACATTTCTCAGTCCCTTGTTATCTTCTCTATATTGAGTTTTGTGGATCCTCTCTCTTTAGAGATCACGTGATACAGGTTACTTTCATTCTTCACCACCCTGTTGACCTGCTATATTATTAGCTATTAAAAAGTTAGACCCATTAATGTTCCCACTTGGCATTCCTTTGTTCACGCTGTACTCCCCTGTGTCATTTTCATCTGAGGTATGATGGCTGAAAATGACCACACAGGTATTTAGCAGTGACACCTCTGCATTTCCGAGTTTGGGTTGAGAGATGTTTAAAGACCATTGCTGTTAAATTATGTTGCTACAGAGACCTGCCAGGACAAGATTTTCTGAAGAAGTCGGAAAAACTACTAGATGAGATGCTGAGAAGTACCTGGGTGTAGCAGCCATAGGCTTCAGTATTCATAAGATTTCTCATTAGCTGGGTGTTAAGTTGCTTGTCCTTTTAATGTTGACATTAGCCTGAGCAGACGTCAGAGATAGGACTTAACTCCTGTTTGTGTGTCGGCCCACCTACCATTCAGAGAGACTGGTTTTCCCCTTGATTTGTCTTCTTTCACATTGCTTTAATTAATTCACCTATTCTTTGTTTGAACACTTAACATGTTCCTATTTTGATCTTTTGTCAGCTTAATTCACTTTCAGGCTTATTGCCACTGTGTGCACAAGTGGTGCTCTGCCCCAGATTTGAAGGCCTGGATCCAGAGAATGATTCACTAAATAGTAGTTGTGTTTAAATATACTAAAATATCTATTAGCTTAAACTGTTAATGCTCCAGAGTTTTATTTTCAGACTTTGTGTTCACTAATAACAAAAGCCCTAATAATTCATCAGAATTTTATTCTCAAAGCTCACTTTTCAAAAATTAGGCAGAAGTAGTTAAAATTTACACCAGTCCCTTGGAAATGATGGTATCGCAATGTAGAGAGGAATGGGGTTTGTTTTGATGCCAAAAAGCCTTGTTGCAGCAATTAAAGGTAAAAAGTTGGAACTAGTCAGTTGGCATATAGAGAAACTCTTCTGTACTAGTTAGGTGTGAAGCTGGATTATGTAAGAAGTAATCTTTTAATCACTACGGTTGATGTTTTAATCACTACGCTTGGTTTTCTTGGTTGACTTAACTCAGGGCTGCCAACCCCCTTTTCCTCCATTAAGCTAACTTCTCCTAATTTGGTATTTTTTTTGGTCAAACTCTCACCTCTGATGAAAGAGTTACTTTCAGTTACTTTGACTGCAGAACAGAATTTAGCTAAGGTTCAAAATAATTGATAGGCTTTGCCAGTGCTGAGTCTCACACCATTATTCACATTGTCATATAAATGTTTTTATTTAAACTTCTCTCTCCAATGCTGGGAATAAGGCTTTAAACTACTGATTCACCTTTAAAGGAATGTTGTGTGAATTGATATAATTTTATATGTTTGTGTCCATCTCAAGTCCTTTATAAAAGATAGGGTTTAGCTTTTTGTTTCGGGTTAAGTGCCCCATTTATCTGGTAACTAATAGCCTTAACCATTGGCATGTAGTCTTTTGTTCAGAAGTAAACACAAAGGTTTGATGTATCTGCATCATTTCTCATCTCATGCACTTTATTTTTTGGAGGGAGGACCATAATCTGAGACTTGACTTAAACCAGTAACCTTAATTTATGTAATGACGTCTGAGGTTCGATTTGGCTACCTGGATTTATGGTGTGTTTGGGTAGAGGGATGCTAGAATAAATCAGACAAAGCACAGTGGCCTCAGATTCTTGCTAGTGTAGGTGCAGTGCCCTGCTCTCCTCAGAGAAGCCCTGGATTGTAATTGTTTCCCCGATAATGGAGCCATGGCACCCCCCCCCCCCCACACCCAGACAGTTTACAGAGAGTGAACTCTATCAATGAGGGAAGTACATTTTTCAGTGATTTCGGCAACAGCACAGATTGAGAGTAGCTAACCACATCTTTATTGGAGACTTGTATTTTCCCTGGTAAATTCACCTTGTATACCCAAGTGCTGCTGGATAAAGGAGTGTTTACTTTTTTTATTGCCTCTGGAGAAACTTGTCTGGATAATTTTTCAGTATATCAGTGTCGCCTATACCTCTGTAAGTGGAATGTTCACTAATAACTCACTTTTTTGTTTTAGTAGTTGGAAACTGAAATTAAGCTCATTGCTATGTAGAGTATTGAAATCCCAAACTGGCACAGGCCATTCTGTAGGGTATTCCTTAATATAATCAGCTTCTGAAATTTATGTTTTGATTAGCGCCTTTCAGTTGCTGATATTTAATCTGCTAGTTCACACCTTTCCCTTTCTTGAAACATAACTCTTACATAATTCCTCTTTTTAAATTTTGCTATGACTAGTAAAGAAAATACATTTATATTTACATATTTTACATGCAGCCTTTATTTAGGTTCAAAGAACCAGGTAGGTCTAGCTTGTGTTGCAGCTTAAATGTTATTTATTCATCTGTGTTTGTTTCCTTTATATCCTTAATTAAAGATTTAAGGTTACTTATTCTGTGAGTATCTTTTAACTTTTATCATCTTCCAGTGTAGGTTGGGTAGGCATGTCTGAGAACATACATGTGACAAGAGTTTCACATTCCATGATAACAAAGCTTAAAGTAAGTTTTATAGAAAGCACAAAACCATGTTCCCTCATGTGTGTAACTCCGCGTGTGGAAAGCACAAGGCTAACAGTACTCTCAGCATCCCACAAGTGCCCGGCATAAGAAGCCTGCCATGGGTCATCTCCGGAGTTGTCGGGATGAGCACCGCAGTGCTGCAAGCCCTGGCCAGTGAGAGGTACCTGAATCAGGGGTCCTCAGTCATAAGAGGGTCAGTGTCCTAGTCTGAGGGCCTGTGTTCTGCTTTGGTGGAGAGAGAATACTAGTGTCAGGACTGCTGCAGTTGTACTGGGGGGTTACCAGCTAAAATGGGGCCTGTGGGCTCTTCCCTACGATTGAACTGGAGAAACAGGAACAGACTTGTAGGTTTCTGTGGGTGGAGCATTTTGACAAACTTATGCTTTAAGCTGTAGAGCCTTCGGGTTATTTTTTTTAATCATAAATCTGTAGGAAATTTTACCTCCTGTCAATAGCACCCTGAGATCATGGAGAAATCTCACATTTTAATAGGGCAAATACTAATCTTTAATCTTTGTATAAGTTTAATAAGCTTAATGAAGGTATTTTTTCATATGCCTGACTACCTTCATTTTAATAGAGCAGAATTCGATCCAGGTGTCACAAGCATCAAACAAAGTGAGACATCTGCCAAATCAACTACTTTTTGCTTTTCACATTGATTGTAAGAGTCTAAAGGATTCTTTTGCCTGTTGTGTTACAAGACTAGGTTAGATGAAATCTATGAATATGCCTGCAAAAGAAGAAAAATAATGTGTTTTCTTGCACTCGGCATTGCCCTTATTTTACTCCTCACTTCATTTGAATAGTTAGCCCCTGTTTATTGGCAATGAATAAATACATTTCTCTCTTGGATCTTGCCTATACATCAAAAGATAGGAAAACTCTCAGAATGGAGACAAGGGACTACCTTTTTCCCACTCTGCTCTGTTTCATATATTTATCTTAGGGATAGTCAACTTTAATAATAATATGGAAAGAAGATTCAAGCGGGTGTAGACTAATGGAACATGGTTTAGAAGAATTAGCCTGAGCACTTTGAGGGAGAGAGTATGGCCTACAGCAAAGAGCCAGCAGGTGTGTCCCTACAGCAGTTAATGTAGCACCTCAGGCTTTGGTGGAGTTGAGAGGAATGAGAAATACAGGGAAAAGGAGAGGTGTGAGGAACATCTTTGGCTTAGCCATGTGGGATAAGGCAAAGGAGTAATAACCTGTTAGTTCTATATACTATATAGAATGTGCTCTGTACCTTTAAATTTTGTTTTTAAATCTACAATTGTTTTTAAGAACTTAAAGGATGCTTTTGAAGATGCCTTTGGCAGAATATCTTTCATCTCTAATTTCCATGAATGATTGCTTTAGTATAGGTGCACGTGGCTGTCGCGGTGTAAATACGTACAGTTAGAACTTCCTCATTTCACTATGAGATCTCTTTTGAGTGGCAAACAGATCAACTAGTCTTTTTTGCTCATGGACTTTTCTGTGGGGTTGTTAATATGCAAAAGCTTTATTATTTTCTTTTTAAATAATATTACATTCGTGTCAGATGATGGTATGAAACCTGTTGCCCTGCTTCCCCCCACCAATATTGCTTCAGTTGATGGATTGCCAACAGAGTTCAGAAATGAAAGCGAGGGATTTACCCGTTCTTTGCTTGAATGTCCCATTTCTGTTGCCTGGGCCTATGTTGGCAGTCACATGTGAACTGTGCTATGTTTCTCAGTGCTGCTGCTGCTGCTTCTCCTTTTTTTTTTTTTTTGATAAGGTGGATATCAAAAATAGTTGCTGTGCAAAAGTTAGTAGTCTTCTTCAAGAAGAAAACCAATTCCTTTTCTAATAATCCTGTGAAATTGCTTCATTCATTCCTTTATTTTTAAGCCAAATGTCAGCAGAGTACTGCTGCCTTCTATCTAGTAATTTTGATATGTAAGTATTAACGCATTTTTAACAGATGTCTACATTGAAAAATGTTTTTCCCAGTGTCCTGCCTATTAAAGCTTTGTTCACACGTTCTATGAGACCAGTCTGTGCACTGGGGTGTGTATTGTGTACATGGATTGTTTCGTCAGTTATGCATTGTAGACCAAATGTGATGTTAAATGAAGTTGTTGAGTTATTGGTGAGTTTTTTGAATTGTAAACTGATTTCCAGTGTACCCTTCATTGTCTGCAGCGTGTTTTTTTTTTTTTTTTCTTTTTTCTTTTTTAAGGTTTGACTTACCAAGTCCATCTCATTGTATAATGTTTTAGTTGCGAACAGAAAGTAGAATTTGGTATAAACCAGGTAACTTCCATATTGAAAGGAATACAATTGAAATTGTAGATTTAGGATTGTTAACCATACATGACAATTCTAACTTGACTCTTCTATTGTATACAATCTGATTTTTTAAATTGTAGACATGTATGATCTTGGTTTAATGTGTTTTTAAAAGTGTTATTGTTTTAAAAAAAAATGAAGCATATCTGCTAAAGAGCTGTCAGTTTTCATTACTGACTCTGTAAAATACACTGTTCTCTGTGTACTGTGTGTTATTTTGCCAGCTGCTGCATTAGCCTTTAAAAGTATTTGGAAACTTAAGATGAACTACATTTCTTGCAAAGTATATTCCTTTCTGTGGTATTTTGTCCTGTAACTGAAGTATAGTAATTATTTTATGGAAACGTTAGCACTTCTGTACCAACTTTGAATAAAATGAAAAATTTACATTTCTGTGACTGAGTATTTTCAGTACGAACACATGCCCGTCCTCGAGGTTGCGCCTCAGTTCCTTTTCTCTTAGCTCATGAAGAGTTCCAGTACGTTTCCCCTACTGCTTATTGCTCTTCTTCACCTTGGTAAGCATGGACTCGCAAGTATTAACTGATAATATAGAGTAAATAAAAATACGCTCAGTGTTTTCACTTCTGATTCTGAAATAATTGCAGATGGTAGGACAATTGTAAGGATAGTGTGAAGAACCCAGGAATCGTTTTCATCCAGATTTATAGTAGTTAACGTTTGGCCACAGCTTCTTTGTCATTTCTCTCATCAGACACTTTTGTGAACCATTTGAAAACATAAGTTGCAGACCTCACTCCCCTTTACCCTCTTAAGTATTTGGGGGTATAGTTCTTAAAACAAGGACAGTCACCCATATAAGCATAAAATAATTATCAAAATCTGAAAACAGTGGTACAATATTTTAATCTAAAGCTTTTATTCAAATGTTACTCTGTTAAATGTCCTTTTATAGCAACTTTTTTTTTTATATTCTTAAGTTTGGAAACCAGTTCATTGCATTTAGCTTTAATGTCTATCTTTTTTAGTCTGAAATAGTTTCTCAGCTGTTCTTTTTGTCTTTTGTAGTACTGATATTTTTGAAGTTTAGATGCCAGTCATTTTGTGAATTCCACTCCTATTTAGGGTTGTTCTCCTCATGACTTGACTCACTATACATTTTTGGTTACATTTTGACTACAACATAAGCAATAATAATAGGTCCACAAAACCTCACATTGGGAGGTGTGTGATGTGTTGTCTCATTATTGTTGACATTAACTTTGATACTTGATTCAAGTGGTATGTACTGTGTCTCTCCACTATCTAGTAAACATCTTCCCTTTTGCTAATAAGTAGGTTGTGGGGGAGATAATTGGGTTTATTTCCCTGGGCTTCCCTGGTGGCACAAGAGGTTAAAGTGTCTGTCTGCAATGCGGGAGACCTGGGTTCGATCCCTGGGTCAGGAAGATCCCCTGGAGAAGGAAATGGCAACCCATTCCAGTATTCTTGCCTGGTGAATCTCATGGACAGAGAATCCTGGTGGGCTACTGTCCATGGGGCTGCAAAGAGTTGGACATGACTGAGCGACTTAACTTTCACTTTCCCTGATAAACTCTAATTTGGGCTTCCCTGATAGCTCAGTTGGTAAAGAATCACCTGCAATGCGGGAGACCCCAGTTCAATTCCTGGGTTGGAAAGATTTTGCTGGAGAAGGAATAGGCTATCCACTCCAGTATTCTTGGGCTTCCCTTGTGGCTCAGCTGGTAAAGAATCCGCCTGCAATGTGGGAGACCTGGGTTTGATCCCTGGGTTGGGAACATCCCCTGGAGAGGGGAAAGGCTACCCACTTCAGTATTCTGGCCTGGAGAATTCCATGGACTGTATAGACCATGGGGTTGCAAAGAGTTGGACATGACTGAGTGGCTTTCACAGAGTTCACATAAATAACTTATTATTCCTCATCAAACTAGCCCATAGTTTTACCATCCATTGATAATTCTTGCCTGAGCAAGTTATTCCTGTGGTGGTGTAAAACAGTGATTTTTCTTTCTTTTTCTTTTTTTCACTATACTGAAATCAAGAATTTCCTCTTCTCCCCGTTTATCTATCAGTTTGAACTCATGTACTGCCTTATTTAGTAGGTTATGATTCATTACTGTCATTGTTTTGCTCAGATGTTTCCAGATTTAGCTAGCAGGTGTCCCTTCAAGCTAGTTTGGGTTCTCTGTGGCACGTTCCATTGTTTCTTGAGTACTTCCTGGCACAGTGGTAAAATAATCCGCCTGACAATGCAGGAGACACGAATGTGGGTTCGATCCCTGGGTTGGGAAGATCCCTTAGAGGAGGAAATGGCAACCCACTCCAGTATTCTTGCCTGGAGAATCCTATGGACAAAGGTGCCTGGAGAGCTGCAGTCCACGCCATGGAGTCACAGAGTCAGACATGACTGAGTGTGCATGATATCGCCTCTTAACAGCTGTGTCTGTGCCCTCCAGTCCATGTATTTCTCTGTTGTATCCACTCCAGAGACTCAGCCTCCAAACATGCATCTAGGGGTCCAACTACTCCATAAACTTCAAGCAGCTTTATTTTAGTTCCTGACTCACCCTCATTTTCAAAGGTGTACTCCGTGTTGCCGGTCCCCAGGTCTTGGGAATTCTACAGTGTAAGTATGGTTGACTCTTGGTTTTCCCCACTGGTGCTTTTTCTCCACCTGCTTTCTTTTTCTTAAAATCATACTGCTGTTTTCCCCTCCTCTCCCTCATTCTTGTAGAGTTGTGTGTTAACAGCAACACTGTTTAACAGGAGTTCTCGTAGGTTTTCAAGAGGGGGTGAAATATGCTTCTGTTGAATCCTCCTAACTTGCCGGGGAATCCTGGTATCCACTCTTCACTTAGCTTTTGAAGCTCGAAATTTCAGGGCCTGTTGCCCATTTCTGCCTTATCCTAAAAGAACATGTTGTCAATCAGAAGCACAGTGGGAACTGAGAAATTCTGCTTACCTTGGGAGTTAGACAACTTTTATATGTGACCTCCAAGTTTGAATGCAGTACTCCAGGGTAGATCCTGCTGATTTTAGACTGATAGGAAAAGGAAGTAGAACAGAATGAGGTCTGTTGTTAACTTTGGATTTTACTCCTTCTAGCTCTCATTTGAGATTTTATTGTCATGCCCTATAGCAGATTCTCTGTAAAATACTATTGTCTTTACATGGGGCTTGCTGACTCATTAACAGAAGTTTTGATAGGTGTTTGGAGTCTCAGTTGTGTTGTAATGTTCTCTGGTACACTCTAAGAGTCAAATGTCCACTGGTTTTATTGCATCCCAAGAATCTTCAGAAGTTTGGAGGCACCATTTTGAGTCTCCCACCGTGTCTTTATTTCCACCCTCCACCTGTTTGTTCCTAGTTCCTTGACTGTATGTCTCTGATTTTGACTAACAAGATATGCTTAACTTTCTTACGCATCTCTACCTTTATATACATACATTATATATATAATGTGTAGTTGTATATATGTGTATGTGTGTGCTGTTTGCCTTTTTGCAATGAAGATCTTATTTCATTTGAATTTTCATTTTTTAGTTGAAGCCATTTTTCCATTCTAGTTAAGTACAGTTAGTAACGTCCATCTGTCTTTCCACATACTCTCTGATGCACTTACTCATCAGACATTGGTCGACTGCATCCTGTGCTCCAGGTTCTTTGGATTTCCAGCACCTGGTGACGATGGAACAGAAAGCCACTTGGAGAGGCTTGGTTGGGGAAGAGGGTGTCCTAAATAATGGCACTCTCAAGATGCGTGTGGAGTGAGACACACACACAGGATTAGGGAAGGAGAGGCACACTTTTCCTTGGAAGTAGCTGATTCTTGAAGGGTATTTTGATTTCTTGAATTCCTCTGTGCTTTTAAGCCCTTTCTCTTCTCTTTAGAGCAATGTAGTCCTGTAAGAACCTTCCTCCCATTGCTTGAATTAAGCACCCCTGCAGGATAGTCACAGTTTGGGTCTGTTGTTCACCAAGATAACGCAAATCTGACTCTCTTGCCAAAGCCCACGTATCTGCCTCTTCGAGGCATATTTTAAAAAAATTTCCCTTAAACCAGTCGGCTGATATTTTTTGCTAAACCCATACATACAGTGACACTTAGAAGATTCACAGAAGCTAAACTGACTCTGCTGATAACCCTTGTTCTCTAGTATCAAAGCCCTTTGCTGATTCTTATCTCCCTGGTCTCCCTGTCATTCCAGTGCTGCGTCCCCTCCTGCGCCCTGAACGGGTTGAAATATAAGGCGAAGGCTGTGCACTGAATTGTGCATGAAGGAGAGCAGTCAATAAGCCAGGTGCTGCTCCATGCTGTCCACCTGATGCCTGCTCTCACTATCAGTTTCATGAGCTGTGGCATTTCATCTGCTTGCTGCCATGGTAACCAGGACTCCTGCCAGTCTTCTTGATTCCTATCTTTTATTCATCTGTAAGTGCATCTGGAGGGGGTATGAAGAGGACCGAAATGGAAATCCCCCAGTTTTAAAAGGATTGTGGGTTTTCAATGTTCTCAGAATAGCAAACATGGATACTTCAGTTTTGGCATTTTCCCACCTTTTCAGGTAGTATTAACCACAAGTAGTCACCTATTAAAATTGTCATTTCACATTCAGGGAGGGCTCCATTCTTACTGTGAGAAAAGTGGAGCTTTTATGCTTCTTAAAATTGGAGGAGAGCATTGCTGAAAATCCTCTGTTAACTATAGTTCAGCCAGGATCATTCATCTTTGGAGTGATGAGAAGCCAGCCAACTTGCTACTAGAATGTCATTCTCACCTTTGTTCACACCTGGGGCACTCTGAAGAATTGTAATGCCCAAGGTTTTTGAACCCCCAGTCTAACTGAATCAGCATATCTGAGGGTGAAACAGAGTGCCCTTTAAAGACTCCGCAGATGATTCTGATGAGATCTAGAGCAATGCCTTGGGGATTCTGCCCTTTTCCTTTGACTAACCCGAATCACAAAGGGAATGGTTGGTTATGGGCAAACGAGCCCCCACTTTGGCCCTAAGTGACCTCTGAATGACATTCTTTTTTGAGTTGAGACCTTGGACACAAGTAGGTTTATTAAGGAAGAAAAACTACATTGCGATTGAACTACTCACGTTTCCTGATGAGTGAAAAGAAAAGCGCTAGTTGCTTAATCGTGTCCAACTCTCTGTGACCCCATGGGCTGGGGTCCTCCAGGCTTCTCTGTTCGGATTCTCCAGGCAGAATTCTGGAGTGGGTAGCTACTCTCTTCTCCAGGGGATCTTCTCAACCCAGGGATCGAACTTGGGTCTCCTGCATAACAGGCAGATTTCTTTACCATCAGAGACACCAGGGAAGCCCATGTTTACTGATAACCCAGGCACATAAATAGCCGACAACTAGTCATTTCGTGTGTTGCGCTCAGTCGTGTCCAACTCTTTGCGACCCCATGGACTGTAGCCCACCAGGCTCCTCTGTCCATGGGATTCTCCAGGCAGGAATATTGGAGTGGGTAGCCATTCTCTGGCTCTCTTGTAATCACGGGTTCTTTCTTGCTCGTTCTTTAAATTTATTCATTTATAACCTTTGACCCCAATGCCGTTATTGATGTCTCTGCACAGACTAGCTGCAGGGGTCCTTTGGACGCCCACTGCATTTAAGGTAAGTCCAGTTTGTGATTTAAAGGCATGGTGCCAATCTTGCGGCTAACCCTTTTATACCCGCACGTTCGACCGTGCCGCGGACCGTGACCCGACTTTACTATTTGCACTCTGCTGTAGGCACAGTGTTCATCTGTGCTGAACTTGGCAGTCATTGGACACTGACCACTCTGATTTTTTTTTCTTCCATTCTTCCCTGGGTTCTTTCTATTTTCCTCATATCATCCAAAGCATACATTTTGGTGTTAGCTTTCCCAGATCCTCAAGAATCTCAGCCCTGGCTGCCTGGCCGTAGAATGGGCAGCTTGTCTTAACTGCTCTCATTCTCTTGCTTTCCTTGGCTGTTGTGTTTTTCAAGGCCACACTTGGCCTTTCCCCATCGCATCTCTTCAGTCTGCCCTGATTCTAGACTCAGAGATCTCAGGGATCCAGTTTTCCCTCTCATTCCCCAAAGACGGAGCAGCCAGTTGCAAGCGCTTGTGATGCTTGAAGTACAGTTTGCAAGACTCTTTCAGTAAACCCGGAAAAGCTATCTGTACCACCCTGATTGTTAAAATATTTAAAATGTGTATGGATATGGAGTCGGTGGAGTTCCCAGTGTTGAGGCATAGTTTCAAGGCTTTGACACAGAATTCACAAAGTATGGCATCTAAGAAGATAGCAGTTGGCATAGGCTTAGGGGAAGAAATTCTTCTTAAAACTGAATTTGCCCTTCACCCCCATCCTAAAAGTTTGTTTTTAAAACACCTTTTCATTTTAAAAGAAATTAATATAATTAATGAAACATAAAAAGAAGAGACTGGAATACTCTCATCTTACTACTTAAGGAAAACTAATACAATTTAGGTGTATATTCATCCAGAAGCTATATGTGTATATTTTAGTACTTTTTTCTTCCGGAAAGAAGCTGTGTATTGACCCTGCATGCCGATTTTTTTCTTTATTTTATTAAAATGTTTTTATGTCAGTATTTAAGGATATTAGGGTCAGCACTTTTTTAATGGCTGCATAGTACTTGTTCAATCAGTGAAAATAACTTATTGAACCAAACTCCTATTAATGGACAACTATGTTTTCATCTATTTACTGTCTTAATAATTTTGTGGTATTTTGGTAGCTAAATTCTTGTGCATGGGTATCGTAGTTTTCTTAATTTCCTAGGAGTGACTGTAGGATTGAAGGTGTACACATTTTAAACTAATATATATTGCCAAATGGCCCTCCAGAAAGTTTGTTTTTACCGAAAGTGTGTTCAAAGAAACTGAAGTCTTAAGTGTTCTAGGCGAAAAATGGCCATGAGTGGAAAAAAGCAAGGCTTCCGCCTGTACTGAGTAAAGTGCCCACGGGGATTCCGTCCCAAACGCAGATTCCATCAGAAGCTGCTGCTTGTGGAACTGTCATCCCACACGTGCTCCGAGAGGACCCTAGCTAACCCTCCACCCACGTCTTGAAGAGGTGCTTAGCCGTAGGAGTCTGGCTGAAGTCTGCCAGCTCTAACCGCGCCCCCCCAGAAGTGTTTCCCCTCCCCTTTTGTTAGTTACGCATGTGTGTCTGCATGTCCCCCTCACAGCCCTCTGAAGGGCGGGGGCTCTGTGTCTCTTATCCTGCGGCATTTCTTTTGGAGGTGGATTACCTGATGAGTGACTTGGAAATCCTTGTCCTGAGGGAGACACTTGGAGAGGAATGTGGGTGGGTAAATATGAGGTTGAACCTTAGGAAATAGTCACTATTTGGACTGCTTGGTCCTCCCCAAATGGCAGTTTCACAAGGTTCAACCTGTATTTCTGATACCCACAGAGTGTTGTATGTATGGGAGATCTATCCAATTTATTCTCACTCCATTTCCAGATGTGAATGTCTGCACGTTCTCTCTTACAGCTGATTTATGCCATTAAGATTATTTTAAAGTTGTTCCCCAGTAGAGATTTCTAGATGCCCCCCCATAATTGTTTACTATAAAAGATGATTATGTAAAACATTGAATCTCATAATCATGAAGGCTTTTTCACTTAGCACATTTTTCAGCAGCTCTTAGGGTGCTTTTGGTTTAATGGCTAAATGACCACTTGGAATGTCTGAACTGTGAATGTATTTAACAATATTTTAAAATTTTGAGGTATTTCGGTTTTGTAAAGCACACAGCAGAGGCATATAAAAAGAAATAGTTTTTCACAGTGTTACAGTATTTGTTACTTTCCTGCTACACTTGATGTGTTTTGGTTCCCGTCTCTTCTCCCATCCTCTTCTCTGCCTTTTAAAGTCTGTTGAGTCTTTTGTTCATAGTTATTTTACATTTTTAAAAAATGGTCTTATTAAATATGATTCATGGACAAAGTAGTAGAGCAGTTAAGATCTCTAAAGTGTTTTCTTTGACCTTTAAAAGTTCTCTAAGAGTTACTTTTCTAGCCACTTTAACCTACAAGTTATATAGTGTATAATAGTCCATTATAGGTAAGTATAATCATGTTCCAGCATGTATTTATATATCTTTACATTAAAAAATTTTTTTTAGTTTACATTTGTCCTTACTGACTTTTATTCAGATTTTTAAAATAGCTTCTGTATTTAACAGTTTTAATCCTTAATTACTGTGAGAACTGCAGCTCTTGATTCAATAAATTGTGGGGCAAAGAGATTTTCTTGAGTCATAAAAAATATCTGATGAAACAGTTCCCATGGACTCATACCCAGAGTCGGGCTCTGTGGATGCTAGGCAGGGCTGGAGGTAAGTGGTGTCTGCTCTCTTTTCTAACCCAGGATTGCCAGTGACACAGCTTCCTTGGAATCTGGTTCTTCTGTTGGAAGGTGCTCACAGATTTTGTTTTTCCAACTGTTGTGAGAATCTCAATGCAGAATTTCCAGGCACAAGTCTCTCTATTTGGAAATGTAAATTTCAAGGAAATTATTTTAAGGAGACAAACCTTGGAATTAAGGTGCAGCAAAGATAGGGAAAGGCTTTTACATTTACATTTTCACAGGTTTTGCCAGTTTTCTGACTTGGCTCTGCCTTCTGTAAATCCTCCTTGCTCCCAGGAATTGGGCTACTCTTTGTAGAGTGAGAAAGGTGAGATATGAGTGGGTGCTGTATGCCATTAAGTATTGTGAATTCCTGGGGATTTCTCTGGTGGTCCAGTGGCTAAGACTCCGCTCTCCCGGTGCAGAGTGCCCAGGTTCCATTCCTGGTCAGGGAACTAGATCCAACATGCTGCCACTAAGACCTGGTGCAGCACAATAAATAAATGTTTAAAAAAAATATTGTGTATTCTGTATGGTTTTCGGGTGGGACGTGAGGGTGTTGTAGTGATAGCTGCGTATACCACTGATTCAAAGCCATGTTTGCCAGAGAGTCTAATTTATGAGATAGTTTTGTTGACAGGCTTCTCTTCTGGGATGAAAATACGTTCAATTAAACACTGGCCATTGACTGATGGTGCTGCTCATGGTACTCCCGTGAACTCAGCTTAAATAATGCTGCTGATGGCAAGTGGAGATGCTCTTCTTTGTTTTCCTCATCTTCTTGCTCTTTGTTTATTATAGCAGCTTTGCCTATCAGAGTCCTTAGAGCTGCAGGTTTCAAATTGTGATCTGAGGAGCCTTGGGCTTCCCAGGGACATTTTCAGGGGATCGGTGCAAAGACAACAGTGGGTAAAACAGCTGTTGCCTTAGTATAAATCTAGGCACCACCGGATTTTACTCGTAGTCAATGTATTCTTTACCACCATGCAATTGGAGTGTTTTTAAAAATGCCATTTTACTTCCTAGTGTCCTTCAGAATGATTAGTGGTGCCAGAGTAGTATTGGAGTTTAATCTCAGCAGGGGCTTTAGGGGGCTTCCCAGGTGACAACAGCGCTAGAGAGCCAGGCGATGCAGGAGACGCAGGTTCCATCCCTGGGTCAGGAAGATCCCCTGGAAGAGGAAATGACAACCCACTCTAGGATTCCTGCCTGGGACAGGTCTAACCTTCCACCTGGTCCAAGGAGTGATCTGATGGTCACCTGATGTCTTTGCATTTTGAGTGATGGGTAGGTCAGTGCTTCACAAGGCAGCCTGTTTCACTTTAATGTAGCTGTAATTTTCAGAAATGTGTTCTTGTTTATACATCAAGGCTGTAATTTTCAGAAATGTGTTTTTGTTATACATCAAGGCTCTGTTTCTCTGTAATTTTTATCTTTTGATTCCAGTCTAAGTCTTAGGGCCCAATCAAAGCATGTCTATCTTTTACATAGTAGCCCTGTAAATATTTGAAGTTTCTCCCTAAGTCATCTTCGGTAGGCTGAACACCAGTAGTTCCAGTAATTAATAATAGTTCAAAATTTTAGCTTAAGTTTTAATTTTGTCTAGGATGAACTGTCTTTTTTAAAGTATTGTTTAGTGTAAATTTTTTGGATAATACTGTATCTTACCAGCAGATTATTAAAACAGTCCAAATTTAACATTTATGATTATGTACATGTGAACTTTCTATTCCTGAAGTACATGAGCTATTTAGTTCCACTTGTACTAAATGAATTCTGGGTTCCTTTAAACTGTAGTATTAGTGTTAGCAGCACTTTGGCATACATGAGACAGGTGCAGAAAACACCCACACTGAAATGTTGCTTCGGTGTTACAGTCACTGCCCTGACAGTAAGCTGTGTTGTATGTGAAAAGCGGCTTCAGACTGTATTAGAGAAAAGAGGAAACTTCATGTCCCTCCAGGGTAAAACTGGGAATAGGTAAGCAAGAGGCCCCCTTGGGAGGAGGTGCGGTAATTTATTTAACAGCCCGTTTCTAGCGCCTCTTCTAGCAATACGGACTGTGGTAACAGTCGTGTGCAAGATGGACAAATGTGCATGCTCTCCTGAATCTCACGTTGCTGTATTGAATCAGTGAGTGGAGTGAGTGATAGTCGCTCAGTCGTGTCCCACTCTTTGCTACCCTGTGGACTGTAGCCTGCCAGGCTCCATGGGGTTCTCCAGGCAAGAAGGAGAACGACTTAAAGAGTCTGGGGTTGGGATGGGCACCTCTGGATGATAGGGTATCAGAAGGAGGAACACTGGGAGAAAAGACTTGGTAAACACACACACACACAAAACTTTTATGTGCCCCCAGGATATTTTGAGAATTGTGGCATAAGTATTGTTTGTGTGAAACTCAACAGAGACAGAAAAGTGGTTGAGAGCCACTGACTTAGCACCTGAGAAAACTGAAGCACAGCTTTAAAATGGATAGATTTTAATAATTTATCCAGAGTTGCATAGTATTAGTGAAGGAATTGTGACTGGAATTCAGTTTTTCTAGTTCCCATTCATGTTCATTCACTGTTTCTTTTCCGTATTTTTTTTCTCAAGTGAACGTTTTCGGCTTCCCAATCTGTGCCGTAACAGAACTGTGTTTCATTGACATATGGTGGGTTGGAGGAAAGTCTTAAGGAGCTGCTTTACAGATAGGGTGAGAGAAGCCCGCAAGAAGCACGTGCGTACAACCTCTCTCAGAATAGTTGGAATTAAAGGGTTCAGAAGCCTTGTAAATGAGAAGTACGCCAGCAAGGTCCTGTGCTTCCTGTAGACATAGGTTTGTTTGTTTGTTTGTTTTTAACAAATTGAACATTGCGCTTTGTTGAACAGAACTTTTTTTTTTTTTTTTAAGAATCCTAGCATTTTTATTTTAATAGACTTCTGAGTTTCACCAAATGAGGAAAGTTGGATGCCTGGGCTCATGGGTTGATTGGATAAGGAGCCAGTGGATGGAGAGTGGTGGATTTTGCAGAAACCCGTCTGCATCCCGGCGTGCTTGTGTGGTGAGGCTGATGTCCCTCAGCACGTTGGTGCCCAGCGCGTCCACCTGAGGACCCATCCTGGGGGGTCTGGAGCTCAGTGGCCCAGGCTCACCATACTGGCTGCCGCACATTTTAGGGAGAGTGGGTTGAGGTCTTGCCCGCTTCCCCTCAACCCAGTAACAGTGGAGCAGAGGTCAGCCAGATTAGTTTCCACTTTGCAGGTCATACAGTCTCGGCTGTAACTTCAAGTCTGCTTTTAGCGTGGAAGCAGCCATGGGCACTATGTAAAATGCCTGAGCTGGCTATGTGCCGCTAAAACTTTATTTGCAATTCTGGCGTGCTAAGATTCAGCCCTCAGGCCCAGACTTCGAGTTGATGAGGCAGGTATATAGGACAAATTGAGCAGCTCTCTTCACAAACAAGACTTTTAACCCCTCCTTCGTCTTTTTTTTTTTTTTTTTTAACTTTTGGTAACATGAATTACAGTGAAATGAATGTGGCCATTCAAGCAGTTTGCCATTTGGCCATTTGACCTTGACGTGCCAAAGTTAGAGTGTGTTTTGATGTTTTCCCGAGCTACATTCTTGTTAGGTAGCCTTTCCCCTTTTTTGGACAGAAGAAAATCTTTGATTTTACAAGCTCTTACTTCAGAAGAGGTGCTCCATGTTTCATACTGTAAACTCTTCAGTCGGAGTTTAAACAAGGCAAGAGGCATTGAGATATATTCCTTTCTAATCAGGCAAAGCTGAATTAAAATTTATGATTTGAGGAGCTAGTCAGAAGACTGTAATTAGTCAGAGTGTGTGTGTGTGTTTCCCTTATTCGTTCTTAATTTGTATAGACTGTCCATCTGTCTTATCATAAGTTAATTGATGTAATACCAAGTCAAGAAATAGCATTTTTAATGAAATGAAATATTCCCCTCCTGTTAGATATGAGGTTTCTGCAGAACATGGAAATGTCTGGGAACTAATGAAATGTGAGAAGAATTTAGGCTCCACTCGACTAGAGCTATACAAAAATGTCTATGGAGAAATTGCTATAGATTTTTACCCAGTGTTAATACAAGCAGATTTTGGCCCCCCCCCCCTTTTTTTCCAGGAAATTTCTGTTTATCATAAGGTTGGTTAAGTATGTAAATACACATAATTTTCATTAGGAATTAAAAAAAAAAATCCCTAGTGGGCTACAATACGAAATTCAAGTAGAACTTTTATTTCTAAACCTTGAACTAACAGTGCATTCACAGCATTTTAGCAGTGTTTGTCAGAAAGAAATTACACAGGTACGTGGTGGGTTTTCTTCAGGTTGTACACGTTAAACTTTTTTTTTGCAGTTTTCTTTTCATTTGATCCAAAACAAGCCACCGGAAGGTAGCCTTTTCTGAAGTTCACTCCTGCATTTCAAGATTTCTTTGCTTGCGTTCCTTCAGTCATGTCTGACTGTCATGTTCCTCGTCCTCTGACCTTCTTCCCCTGACTCAGCTTTTTCAGTGTTCCTTTTCTTCACATCAGGCTCTTCCAAGTTGTTAATGGCCACATGGTCTCTAAGTCATGACATCTCTCAAAGGCCCAATTGCCAAATCTGTAAACCTTCTTTGCTCCCTTTTTTTTTTGGTCCTGATGAAAATTAAATATATGTAACAGTAAAACACTAGACCAGGTCATGTAGCAGTTATGCAACACATTGTGTTGGCAATGTATGAAAACATCCCTCTTGTTATCCTTTGGCTGGTCCATTCCCCTTTAACTGCTGACCTGCTCGTTGTTTTCTCTCCTCAGACTCTGCTCAGATTTGTCTGCACCTCAGACTCTGGTGTTTTCTCTTTCCGTCACGTCTCTACCTTGGCAGTCCAGCTTCTGGCAAGATTGTTGAGTGACCGTGTGGTCCCCGTACTGTGGGCTTTCCTTCTCCATGCTGTTTCTCTGGCAGCTCCCTGTTCCCTTAGTTTCTGTGATAAAGCTGGTCTGGTTTTCCTGTTGCTCTTTGCTTCTCTCACTTGGAATCCTCATCTTAGCCCCCGAGTGTCTGTGCTTCCCGAGGCTCTCTTGGTCTCTGCTGCTCACCCCACGCCCTCTCTCATGCCCTCCCTGCTCCCGGGTCTCAGGTAGCACTTCTCTGCTGACGACGCTGAAACATAACCCTATAGCCTGCCCTGTGGTTTTCAGCTAAACGCTCGCATCTTGAGAGGTCAGCTGTTCCCTTAGCTGTTAACAGTAACCCCGTTCTCCCAGCTACCATGTCTGGGGCCTCTCTTTGGCCTCATCTCTCCCCCATATTCCACCTTCCTTTATTTAGTTGTCTTCTTAAGTTTACCCCTGTGAAGTATCTCTTCTTCCAAAAGCTTTTGGTATATACATATGCATAGAAACCTGAAAAAAATTCACCACAGTGTTGAAAATCTTTTCTCTCTGGATGACGGAGTTTCCTATCATTTCAGTTTGGGGTCTCGGTCACAGATCTTAGTTGTTTCTGTACTTGGACGCAGCCGGCAGTCTTCGCCTTTCAGCCCTCCCTCGTCCTGAAGCTCGTCCCGTGGGGCTCCGAGCTGTGTCTCGTTCCTTTCTGTCTCTGCTCCTTTCCTCAGTGCCCGCGTGGTGTGCTCCTGCGTCCCCCGTGGCCATTTCTCAGGGCTCCTGTCCAGACCTCCTTCCTCAGTGGAGCCCTTCTCCCAGCCGAGTGTGTCTTCTCTTTTCACGAGCTCTTTGGCCCCCGTGTCGCTTCCCGCCTCCTGCCCTCTGGTCTTCTTAACGTGGGTTTTTGGTGTTCATGTCTTCATTAGATTGTAAGCTCCATGCGGGCAGAGATTGGGTCTTACTCATCCTTTCCCCGTTTTGGTTTACAGTCTCTTACTTTTTCTTTGGGAGACAGCCCCTTTCCCCACTGGCTGTCTATGGTTCTGGTGGGACAGCCGGTCCAAGCGTCCTGCCGAGAGGATGCCCTTTCCCCGGAGTTTGAATATTGAGTCCTGGGCTGCAAGGACTGGCAGTGACTGGTGCTGACTCACCCTGGCCAAGGTGCTCTGAAGAAGCCACTGGTTAGTCCCTGCCTCCCAGACCCCTGGAGCTGCTGTGGTCCCTGAACTCTCCGAGGCCTGCCTCTCCAGATTTTCCTCCGTATCTGTGAGCTATTTGTATCCTTACAATAATGTATCTTTCTCTCTCTCTCTCTCTTTAAAAAAAAAAACAAAAAACAAACTTTAAATTAGCCAGAAATACTTTCTGTTGATTTTACCCAAAGATCCCTTCCAATAGAGCTGTTATGATCGGAACTGACCAGACTTTAATCATTCTGCTTCTTACACTGATTCTCATGTGTTTTTTTCTTCTTCTTCTTCTTTTTAAAAACCAAAACAAAACCCAGCCTGAGACTGCTGCGGCCTTGAAGCGGACGCTGGAAGCCCTGATGGACAGAGGGGCGGTGGTGAGGAGCCTGGAGAACCTGGGCGAGCGCACGCTTCCCTATAAGATGTCGGCCCACAGTCAGCGGCACACCAGGGGAGGGTAAGTCCTCCGCGGGTCATAGACCCGTGCCTGACGCCTCAGGAGCACTGTGGAGCTCGTCTCAGAGGTGACGAGGTGCGCACAGGCCCACCCCACTGTGCCAGGCGGCGTGCAGGTTGTGTACCCCAGCATGTTCTGTTGCAAATGGGGTGCCTGCATGTTCACCCACAGTGAACTAACCAGAGCCCCGAAAGGGGCCGTGCCAGGGAAAAGACGTTCATGAGCTTCTGATTGTGGGAACCCTTTGTTGTCAGCGTAAGCACTGTCTTCCCTTGATAGTTCTTTAACTTTTGCCTTTAAAACACCTCATTGAGCAACATGCTGTCCACCTACTCAGTGCTTCCTTTGTAATTACGAAGATTGCAGATAACAAGCAAGATGCGCTTCTTAATACCAATGTATATAACTAGAGCTTAAAATCCCCAAAAGAATGGTTTTACCTACTCCAACCAATTTTAATCACAATATTTTGTAATGGTTTTTTTTTTTTTTTTTTTTTTCCATATAGTATATAGCAAGTTCCTCAAACATGTCAAGGGTTCGATTTTGTAGCAGTAACTGTCTTGGAGAAATGCTCTGAGGTCAGTTTGTTGGGTTGGTTTGACGCATCTCTAAAGTTGTGCCCCTGGTTTCTGTTTGGAGGAGGAATCTTACATTGTTGTGTTTCCTAGAAGTGGGTTGATGGAGACATGGGAATCAGTTTTTAGCTTTGCTGGGAAAGCCCAGGACTAGACCTGATTCTGGCTCTCCCAGCTGTGTGGCCTAAACCAGGCCACTCAGCTTCTCTGGAAGGAACTCAGGTGGTCGTTCTCCCATCCATGCTGCCACAGGGGTGGAACGAGATGACCTCGAAGGACATGCTCTGTGGGACACACTACGTGTCATATGACACTGCCCTTAGTCACGTGGGGCACGTGGCCTTGTGCAGGTGCGATGCGTGTGATGGCCCAGGCGGAGTCTTCATCTCACCCCGGGTGTTCTTCCTTGCCTGTAAACCTTCAGCCGAGATGTGGCGCGGATGGCACGTGCCATCTTTTGATTGCTTCCCCTTGTTCTGTGCTAGTGTTCAGAACACCTCTGAAGAGCGTGCCTGAGGCATTGCTAGGCAACAGAAATGCATGGTGGCTTATTCCTCTCCACCATCATAACAGCAGTGAGCGATGGAGATTGTGTGTCTGAATTTTTTTTTTTTAGCTTAACCAAAAAGGAGTTTGGTCTTAATAGCCAGGCTATGAATCCTTTTGCCAACCGCCCACCCCCCCCCCCCCTTTTTTTTTTTAAGAGAAGCCGATAAAACTTGGCCAAGACTTATTAGTGAGGTTCTGTGGTGAGAGGTACTGAACAGGGAGAGAAGCCAGTTTCCTCCTTATTTACTTGCAGGAATGTACAGTAGGAATGCTTTCCTCTGATTCCTTTCTATGTAGAGGATTCTGACCTTGTTGAGGAGGGCATGGCAACCCACTCCAGTATTCTTGCCTGCAGAGTCCCCATGGACAGAGAAGCCTGGCGGGCTAGAGTCCATGGGGTTGCAAAGAGTCTTAACAAGACTGAGCAGCTAAGCACAGCACAAACCCCTTTCCACGTAGAGGATTCTGACCTTGTTGAGGGCTGGTGCAGCCAGCACCCTAGAATTTGCGTTTCTCAGGGTGCTGCGGAACACGCTCTGAGAGCCATGGCACTGACTCACTGTTTCCCGGCCTCTGTGTGCCGTGCTGGGGTAGGGTGGTTCTCTCTCTCCTTCAAGGGTAGAATAAATTCAGCTCTGAAAAGAGCTCACCTGAAATTAAGCCAGAGCTGCTGACAACACTGGCTCCACATCCCGGGTTCCTGTCAAGGTGCCTGTGCCCCTCGAGGACTCGGTGGTCATTTACAGTTAAGAACTTTATTTCTGGGGTGGGGGTTGAGGGTGTTTGTTTGTTTTTACTTTCAGACTCCTTAGGAAAGGAGAAGTAGCATCCTTGACATGTATCAGGCCGTATCTGTTTCACGTCTCCACAGAAAGGCGTTGCCCAGCACCAGTCTGGGGAGGGCGGGGCGGGTCATGTTTTTTAAGCTTGCTTTGCTGAGGATAAAGCAGTATGTGGGGTTTAATTGTCTGAGGTAATATTTTCCAAAGTGTGGTCTCTGAAACTCTAGTGATACAGATACGCTCCACCAAAAAATGGAGGCTGTGCGTGATCAGTCAGATGTGGGAAGCCTTAAAGAAAAGGGGTGGGGGGGGGCACTTCCCTGCTGGTCCAGTGGTTAAGACTCTGTGCCTCTAGTGCAAGGGGCAAGGGTTTGATCCCTGGTCGGGGAACTAAGATTCCACATGTCACTAGGTTGGTTGGTTTGTTTAAAAAAAGATGGGAAACCTTGCATGATCTAATCCTCCTGGAGGTTGACAACATACCTTAGTGTATAAATGGCAAGAGTCCCCTTCGTAAGATGTCTCCATTTGTCAGTCTTACTTGACCACGTTTCTTTTGTTTTTGTAACACTTGCTGATACTCTTCACAGTGGCTCTTGGTAATGAGATGGGGGGGCTCATGTAGTCTGGAGTCCCCGGGTCGGAGATTTAGAATTGAGCGATGTGCCAGATGTCTGTAGTGGGGAGCTTCATTTCGGTCTGCTGTGCTCCACAGTTCTTGACCCCAGCGACACTTGTAGTGGGCATGGTGTTCACTTGGAGAGTTCTTTCTGTGCACTGGCATAGCCAGAGGAGGTGTTACAGACGTGTGCTTAGCAGACTGTGTGCCAGGGTGTGTTAGGTACAGTCAAGGCTTGCTTTTAGGACGTGGTTGAGAAGAGACAGAGCAGACTTGTTCGTTACACGTTTATCAGCGTCAGAAGTTTTTCTTTCCAAACAGCCCTGGATCTGTAATTTTCCTGGGGCCCTGTGGCACAGTGGTAGGCAATCTGCCTGCCAATGCAGGAGATGCAGGAGACACAGGTTTGATCCCTGGGTTGGGAAGATCTCCAGGAGGAAGACATGGCAACCCACTCCAGCATTCTTGCTTGGGAAATCGCATGGACAGAGGAGCCTAGCGGGCTACAGTCCATAGGGCCACAGAGTCAGACATGACTGAGCATGCACGTGCTGATTTGAATCCTGAAGTTGATGTGTGAGAGCCAGGTTTTGGCTGGTTGACAAGTGAGCCCTGATGCCCCCAAGAATCCATGTTGTGTTGTGGTGCTGTGGGTCTTATGGCTTGTTGCCTTTACATTTTATGGGAAGAAGTGATACATCCTAGTGGTCTTCCTAGGTCTCAGGATGGTTCTTGTGATCGTCATGGTTTCATCTCAGGGAGCTTTCAGTTGAATTGAGGACTTGCCTGCCTTTTGCTAACCTGGGCACCAGCCAAGGGTGCGTCGGGGCAGGGGCTCGGTGTGGAAGGGTCCCCCCCGGCCAGGCTGCCTGCCAGCCGTCCCTCTTCCAGTTACTTGCCTCATGTTGAGCGATCACCTGCCACCCTCACCTCCTTCCCCCAGATTCGCACCCCTGCTGCACACATGCCAAATAGGCCTGAAAGAAGGAGAGAGTGCTTAGGTGGGAGAGGTAGGGCTTCTCTAGGTGATTTCGGGAGTTTTCCAAAAGGAGGAGGTGGTACCCGGTGTTTATTATTATAGCAAGTCTATTACCAGCTATTATGCCCCCAAACATGTAATCGTTGTATTCCAAATACTAACTTAGTCCTGACTTAGGGAGCAGGTTACATTCCAGGAATTTGTGTTTATTGTTTATAACTGGGGACCTGTTTTCTCACTGGAACAATTGGATGGTTAAGTTCCCTAGGCTGATCCATAGGAACTTACTTTTAATCTCATCATCTCTGAGGGTCCGTAGAGTTGGACGCATCACTTTTGTCCCCCGGTGATGTGAAATTAGGAACTGGGAGGCCGTTGACCAGACACCCTGTCACTGTTGGGGCCGGGTTGGGATGGTTGGGGAGTTTGGGTCTCCTGGGCCAGCTCTCTAGATGGCCGCTTCCAGCCTCAGTCACCAGCCCCCCAGCCCTGTTTCACCAGGCAGTGTCTGGAAACCTCTGAAGGGAGCGTGGTTAGGGAGCTGGGTGAGGAAGGTCTGAGAAGGCCTGGGATTTAGTCCCAGCTAGGCTTTGCCTGGGTCTCGGAGGCGGGGCGGGGTGGGGGGTGGGTGGCACAGATTCTCTTTGCTTTGTGCCTTTACACGCTCACCTTTGTACCCGTGTTGACTTTGTGGGAAATGCAAGTTTGGTGTTATGGAAAATTCTTCCCCGTGTTCCTTGGTGTCTACAAGGGTCCAGCGTGACATGCTCAGAAGGGAGCCACGGGAGTACTTGCTCGTTTAGACCCTTGTTCAGAAGGGGCAGGCACCGCACCGAGGCGTAGCATGCGTCCGTCACCCTCCGCCTGCAGCCTCACAGCGTCTTCCTCCCGGGCCACACAGCCTGGCTTAGGGCTCTCTTTCCACTAGATGGGGCTGGACTGAGACTCAGAGCGATTCCTCATGCGGGAGAGGGAACCTTAGAAGAAACCCTGGTCCGTAAGGCAGCATCGGGCCTCAGCTCGTGTGTAAAAGAACCCCCCTCTCCCCAATGCCCCGGCTGGCTTTGACTGTTTTCTACCGCGTCTGATTGTCCTGCAGTGCCACTGGGCTGACTCCAGAACATGTGTGTCTATGAATGCTTAAGTAGTGAAGGGGGTTTTCCTGGTCTGTTTTGTCCCTTCTTTCTCTGTTCTCATCTGCTGTAAAAGGTGAGTAGGTGCTTACAGCAGAGATCTTCTGGCCTACATATAAGATGCCCTTCTATTTACGGGTAAGCAGAACGATAAAAATAACTGGCTCTGTGGTGAATCAGTGGAATTTTACTGACTCGCTCCCCAAATGTGTCTGCAGAGTCCTCCAGGAGCACTGGCACCCTCTCTCTCTCGAGATTGATTCTCCCCTGTAGTTTTCCTGTTCGCTAACGTTTCCCTGTTCTTGCGCTTTGCTGCCAGCATCAGGCCCAGGCCACCATCCTGACCCCGTTCTTGCATGTAGGTGCTTCATGACGGGGTCTCAAGGCAGGACTGTCTGGTCTCGCTCTCTTTTTCGGTGGCAGTGTCTCAAGATGTGTAAGCGTTCTGCAGCAGGTTTAGTGGTTTTTCAAATGTACGAGACCCAGTAGATATCAAAAGAAACGGGGGCTTTTCCACGCAGAGGGTGGTTTGAGGGCCAACAGTCCACTGCCTCAGGGAAGCCTGAATCTGGCAAGGTTTAACCCGTGCAGTCTAGGCAGTGGCGTTCACTTGGGTCTGTTTCTTCTCTTCAGAAAGGCTTGATGACGCTGCACGGCTAGGCTGCAGAGCCCTCTCCTCCCCCCGCCCCCTCGCCCACCCCACTCCCTGTGAGCGGCTGCGCGCTTCACTGGAAATTTCCACTCGTCTGCCGCGGGGGAAGGGGAGGCCGTGAGCGCGTGTGTGGCTGTGTCTGAGAGAGACAGACAAAGAACGTAACTCACACTCAAGCAGGCACTTTTTATGGAAAACTTGTAAATGCAGGGTGAAGACAAAAGCGAAATGAAAACCAAATACACCCTTTCCATACAGGAGCATGGCAGGAAGGCACGTTTCTTCCCTCCGCCCCTTGGGTGGGCCGGGGGCTGGCAGCCAGCTGAGCCTTGTGTCAGGAGGCGACTGAGTGGTCCCCGGGCTCATCACATAGAGAGGAGAAGCCGAAAGGATGCTCGGTGCTGCTGGCTCCCTCGAGAAACCGGGCTGGGCTGGAGTGTCCTGGTGGCGCTGGGCTCAGCCCGTCCTGGGGAAGCCCTTGTTGATGGGGTCTTCTCTGGTCTCTGTGGGGTTTCGTAGTGGAGAGCTTTGTAGTGAGTGTCTTCAGAAATACACAGGAGGGTGAATTATCACCTTCAAGACCACGTGGGCAGTTCTGCCCACGAGACGGCTCCCCCGTTTCTCCAGCTTTGGAACGTGGGACTCTGTGATGAGAAATGCACTCTTGTACTGGACCATTTTTTGCCTTTTCTCTCCTTGAAAGTGAAAGTGTTAGTCATTCACTCGTATCTGACTCTTTGCGACCCCATAGACTCTAGCCCACCAGGCTCCTCTGTCCATGGGATTCTCCAGGCCAGAATCCTGGAGTGGGTGGCCATTCCCTTCTCCAGGGGATCTTCCCAACCCAGAGATCGAACCCAGGTCTCCTGCATTTCAGACAGATTCTCTGTTGTCTGAGCCACCAGGGAAGCCCCTTTCTCTCCCTGCCTGGTATCAGTCATCTCCTGGCTCTACTTCTGCAGAGCTGGTGCCGCATAAAACCCTAGTGCTTTTCTGTGGAAAGGCGAGATGCTGGGATGAAGCTCGTGTCTGTCTTGCGGATAAAGTGATCCTATCATTAGAACCACACGTGGGGAAAACACACCTCGAAGTGCCAGCACCACCGGGTTTTGTGTTGAAGGCAAGGGCAGTACTTATCGTGCCTACCTGGTACACAGAACCATTTCCCTGGTGCCACCGAAAGCATGGTTGAAGATCCTGGGAGTATACACTATGATTAGACTTCAGATTACTACACTGGATTTTTCCAAAGTGATCCATTCATTTTATTGATTTCATCACTGATTGGAGTAAATGGGGAGAAGGGAGAACTAGCTATTTGGAGAACTTGATTTCTTTTTTTCCCCCTTATTGAAATGTCAGCTTTGGGGCCCGTCGAGGCCAGGCAGTTACAGTCATAATTCTGAACTTCCTTGAGCGAGGAGCTTATCGTGAGGATGGAGGTGACGAAAGAGTCACCATGTGATGTGACATTGGGGGTCTGCGTTCTGACCCTGCCTAGCTGGTTTAGGGCAGGCAGCCCACGTGGATAATCTTGTGGGTAAAGGAGGGGCAGAGATTCCTCTGGAGACATGGAGCCCCTCTTTTGGCGCCTTCCTTAGAACAGCCCTGAAAGTGAAGCTCCAATACTTTGGCCACTTGATGCAAACACCCCAACTCATTGGAAAAGACTCTGATGCTGGGAAAGATTAGGGCAGAAGAGGCTGACAGAGGATGAGATGGTTGGATGGCATCGTCAATTCAATGGCCATGAGTTTGAGCAAACTCTGGGAGATGGTGAAGGACAGGGAAGCCTGGCATGCTGCAGTCCATGGGGTCGCAAAGAGATGGATATGACTGAACAACAATGAGAACAGCCTCTCATCTGAATTTCAGAATGGCCTCTCCATGGCGGATTTCAGTGGGAGGGCGTGCTGAGGTCATTTTGTCAGCCACACTCCCATCTCTACAGGTCTGTCCTGGACCTGTGCTTTCACGGGAGAAGGATCCTTGCAGGCATCAGAAGCTGCCCAGGCCTACAACCCTGTGTAGGCTGTTGCTGAGCCTCACGTCCTCACGTATAGAAAGTCCCATGGTCATTCCTCAGGTCCCCTGTGGTTAGAAACCCCAGCAGCCAGGAGTCGGTGTCCATGACCGCCATGTCCCTTCCACAGCCTTCGGCAGGACAGGAAGACATGCACGGGTTGTGGAAGACTGGGTCTCCGCCAGCACAGCGGTCCTGTGACTTCTGTGCCCAGTCGGACTCAGGTCAAGGCCACGAGTGCCTCATCTTTTTAGTCTGCTGAGCTTTGCCCATCATCGATGGTCACTGACAGGTTAAGTTTGCCCGAGACAAGTCAGTGAGAAAAAGAGTATGTCCTGGCAGAACTGGTCAGGGCACCCCTGTGTGGAGAAGCCACGGTGGACTGTTGATTTATGAGCTTGGACCGCTAAGGCAGACAGAGATTGTTCTGGACCCTGGCTTGGTTCCCTTGTGGTGGGGAGCGGCAGTTTGGTTCCCAGGGGGTGGGGTCGGGGGGGAGATGGAGATCAGAGGTTCAGCTCTGGCCCAGGAGTGTTGACTGCAGCAAGACCTGCCCATCTGTGAGCCACGCCTCCCCTTCCCTGTGGTGGTGGTGTTTCCTTTTGGTGGAAATTTCCATGATGTAATAAGGAGCATGGGAGTGGAAGCTGTCTTTGCCCACATGGGCCCCGGGCGTAGATCAGCAGGGTGATAAGCGTGAAATGAGTGTCACAGCTGTGGTTGTGGGCACAAGCCCATTTGCATCTTGGCCAGTGCTTTTGTCTGGAGTTGATTGCTGGGCGCGTGTGACTGGGAGAGGGAAGACAGAATAGGTAAAAAGAAGGTGAAGGCTGGGGGGGTTTGGAAGTCATAGAGCCTCCCCCCTGCCACACAAAGCCAAGCTTAGGCTCTCCAGGCCTTTTTCCTGGGCTTTTTCTTTATCCTTGAGAACCCTCCAAAAGGCTGGTTGCTGTAGTTTGGACTGAGAGGGAGCCATGGGAGTCTGGAGCTTGCCTCTCACCCTGTGACTCAGTGCAGCTCAGCTCTCTCGAAAGCAGTGGCAGGGGTTGGACTGCATTGTCTCCGTGGTCCCCTCCAGCCCTTCCGTTCACTCTGATTCTTTAACCCTCAGGTTCCAGAGCTCTCGGTGGCTGTTAGAATTCTGGCAGTGGCCACTTAGTAAGCTGAGTGACCTTGAACGAATGACTTAATCGGTGTGAAATTCAAAGGAGGGTATGGCGTAGGAAACCGTGTTGAGAGAGGCTGGAGCGCTGGTTGTTGCTGGGGAGAGGCTCGTGGGCCCCAGCCAGCACCCGCACGCTTCCGTTGCTCGCACTCCCTGAGTTGCCATGTGGAGTGGAGCATCCACTTCCTCCCTCTTCTTCAGGAGCTGTTCAAAAGAAAGTTCTACCTGAGACGTTTTCCTTTCTGTTTCTGAAATGAGAGGTGTCTGATCCATCTGGCCTCTGGTTTCCATCCTTGGGGATCTTCTTTCCCCTTATCACAAAGTGGCATCCGAAGGCTGGGGTTATTTCTCGGCATTATCTGACGAGTGCCGGTGGACGGGGAGCCCTGCCCAGGAAGCCTGCATGAGAAGTGACTGGTGGCGGCTGGGCTGGTTGCTGGCTGTCGTAAACACACTCTCTCTCAGAAACTGTTGAGACTTGGAGGCGAGCCCACAGAAACGCCTAGTAGAATGGAAAACGGAAGAAAACAATACTTCCGAACCCCAGATATGGTATTTGAATGACTTGACCATAAGGAAGGGTAGGCTTAACTCACTAGTGCAAGAGACCTCTGTGTACTTTTCTGGAGGGAGGGGACTTGGGACACTTGGGAGCTGGTTGTGGTAGCTGCCGGGGTTGCTGTGTACCCAGAGCCTGTCAGTCCCTTGCTCATAAGCATCTCCCTCCATAGATTACCCCATATAGGAGATGGCAGTTCACAGTGCACTTATCAGGCCATCAGGGCTTTAAGTGGAGCAAAGCAAAAAGAGGACACTTCTAGGGGACCCTGAGCAAAAGGGAGCTCAGAGAGCATGCGTATATATTTAAAGTAAAACTCCCTGCTGTAGGATTAAGCACAGTGGGATATTGACAGGCAGAGGGTGAGGTCACAGCTTGTCCATGGCATTCTGATGACTACAGGATAAAAGAACGAATGGATTACAAAGGAAGAGAGATGCTGGAGGCCATGCTGAGTGAGTGAGTTCCCAGCCCTGGCCACCAGGTGGCATAATTATTTGGGGGTTGGAGGAGTGGGTACTGTGCTGGGGGTGGACAAGGAGAAGGTAATTTAAGGTCGATTACACTTACTTTTGGAGAAGGCAATGGCACCCCACTCCAGTACTCTTGCCTGGAAAATCCCAAGGAGCCTGGTGGGCTGCAGTCCATGGGGTCGCCAGAGTCGGACACGACTGAGCGACTTCACTTTCACTTTTCACTTTCCTGCATTGGAGAAGGAAATGGCAACCCACTCCAGTGTTCTTGCCTGGAGAATCCCAGGGACAGGGGAGCCTGGTGGGCTGCCGTCTATGGGGTCGCACAGAGTCGGATACGACTGAAGTGACTTAGCACACTTACTTTGGGCTACCCTGGTGGCTCAGATGGTAAAGGATCCACCTGCAATGCAAGAGATGCAGGTTCGATCCCTGGGTCAGGAAGATCCCCTGGAGAAGGAAATGGCACCCTACTCCAGTATTCTTGCCTGGGGAATCCCATGGACAGAGGAGCCTGGTGGGCTCCAGTCCATGGGGTCGCAGAGAGTTGGATATGACTGAGCGACTAACTTTTCCACACTTATTTCTTAGGCTCTAATTCAGAGCCTTACCAAGATAAGTAATCAGTAATCAGCCATTGAACAAACGAGCAGTTCTTCAGTTGGGTGATTGCAGAACTGTTGCCTGCTATGTGGAGTAGAAATAAACAAGTAGAGCTAAACCTTGGAAAGTGTGGCCAGGTTGGTGTGTAACGTTCAGAGGAAGCCCAAATGGTGGTCTCCTCATTGAGCAAATGTGCAACGCAGTGCTTCAAGAAGTTTGCCCAGGTAGTGGAGGAATTGGTGTCTTTATTAATATTTCATTTCTTGAAAAACCTTTGGTATCTTCATCAGCTGTGATTACTCCCACCACTCTGCGTCAAGTCATTCACCAAATCTTGCTCATTCAACTTCTGCATACTGTTTAAAACTCAGCAGCCTTATAGAGGTAGAAATGGCACACAGCGAACTGCACATAAACATGTAAACCCACGAAACCTCCACAATTAAGATGTAGTTTTTTTTACTCTGCAAAATTATTATGAGATTCATCACTGGTATTTATGAACAGTTTATTCCTTTTTATTGCTGAGTAGTATGCCATTTTATGGATATACCACAGTTTGCTTATCAGTTTACATGTTAATGAATATTTGTGTTATTTCTAGTTTGGGCTTGTTAAAAGTTAAGCTGCTATAAACATCAATATACGAGTTGTTCTTTGGGTGTATCTAGGAATGTAAATCTCGGAATGGAGTGGCTTGATCATAATGGCTGCTGCTGCTACTGCTAAGTCGCTTCAGTCGTGTCCAACTCTTAGCGACCCCATGGACTGCAGCCCACCAGGCTCCTCCATCCATGGGATTTTCCAGCCGAGAGTTCTGGAGTGGGGTTCCATTGCCTTCTCCGGATCATAATGGCAGGTATATGTTTTATTTTTTAAGAGAATGCCAAGCTGTTTTCCAAAGTTGGTCATATCATTTTGCATTCCCACTGGCAGTGTATGAACGTGCCCATTCCTCTGCATGCTCACCAGCATTTGCTGTGGTCGTTCTAACAGGTCATTCTTTGTGGTTTGTCCATTGGGCCATTCTCGTAGGTAACTCTTTGTAGTTTTAGTTTGCATTTCTCTGATGAGTAGTGGTGTTAAGCATCTTTTCATACACTTCTTTGCCATTGTATATCTTCAGCGAAATGCCTCTTCAAATTGTTGGTGCATTTTTTTAGAATAGTTTTAGAAATAGTTTTAAATTAAACTTGGAGAGGTTTTAATATTCTAGAAATAAGCCCTCTATCATGCAAGTCCCAGTGTATGGCTTATCTTTCTATTATCTTAAAGAGTCTCTTTCAAAGAGCAGTTTTTAATTTTGACGAGGCCTAAAATATCAGATTTTTCTTTTATGGAAATTGTGCTTTTGGTGTCTTCTCTAAAGAATCTTTGCTTAATCCAGGGTCACAAGGATTTTGTCTCAGGTTCTCTTCTAGTTCTATAATGTTATGTTTTATGTTTAGATCTGTATTCTATTTTGAGTTAATTTTTGTATATGGTACAAGTATGGATCAAAGAGTTCATTTTTTGGCCTGTGGATATCAAATTGTTCCTGTACCTTTTGTTGAAAGGGTCTGTCCTTTATTTTTTGAGTTGCCTTGGCACCTTTGTCACGAATCAGCATACTTACGTGTGTGGATCTATTCCGAACTCTTTTCTGTTGATCTGTTTGTCTTATCTTCATGCAGATACCTTACTGCCTTGATTACCATAGCTTCATAGTAAGTCCTGAAATCAGGTAATGTTAGTCCTTCAACTTTATTCTTTATCAAAGTTGTGTTGGCTGTTCTTGGTCTTTTGGATTTCCTTATGAACTTAAGAATCAGTTGTAAATTTCTAACAAAAAGTCTTAGGATTTTGACTGGGATATTTTTGGCTCTTTAGATCAGTTTGGGAGAATAGACATCTAAATAAAATGAATCTTCTACCTATGAGCAAAGTATACCTCTCCATTTATGTAGATTTTCTTTAACTTCTTTCAGCAGTGTTCTGTAATTTCAGTGTAGAAGTCTTGCATATCTTTTGTCAGATTTATTGCTAAATATTTCATTTATAATTTCAAGGTCTGGTTATTTGTTGCTAGTATATAGAAATACAGTTGATTTTTGTTTATTGATCTTGTATCTTGCTAAACTAGAGTTTTGATATCTTTTTTATAAGCTTCAGATTTTTCTGTACACATAATTATGACATCTGCAAAAAGATGGTTTTCCTTTTTCCGTATTGATCTAGATGCCTTTTACTCTTTTGCACTTCAGTAAAATGTTGGATGGAAGCAGTGAGAGTAGACATTCTTGCTTGTTCCCTTTCTTAGGGGGAAGGCACCTAGACTTTGACCAGTTAGTATGATGTCGGATGTGGGGTTTTCCACAGATGCTCTATATAAGGTCATAGAAGATTCCATCTTTCTGTAGTGTGCTGAGGGTTTTATCAGGAATGGATATGGGGTTTTGCCTTTTTGCATCTATTGGAGTGATCACATGGCTTTTTAGCTTGTTAATGATTGATTTCATTCATGTTCAGATGTTTAAGCCAATCTTGCCTTCTTGAACTAAATCCTACTTGGTCAGGATATATTGTTCTTTTTATTTATTATAGTAGTCAATTTGCTAGAGGTTTATTTAGAATTTTTTCATTTATGTTTATGAGGGACACTGGTCTGTTTTTCTTTTCTTTTTAAAAAAGTGTCTTTGTCTGATCTTGATTCCAGGGTAATGCTGACTTCTTAGGATAAGTTCAAAAGTGTTTTCCTACTTCCTAGATCAGTTTGTGTCAGAATTGATATTTTTTTCTTAAATATTTGGTAGAGCTCACCAGTGAAACTGTTTGTGCCTGTAATCTTTATGGGAAGATTTTAAATTACAAATTTAATTTCTTTGATAGATACAGGGCTGGTCAGGTCATCTGTTCCTTCTTGAGTGAGTTTTGATAGTATTTTTTCAAGAAATTTCAACTAGGTCATCAAGTTTATTGTAAAATATTTTTTATGATGTTCACTTATCATCCTTTCAGTATCTGTAAACTTTGTAGTCATTTCACCTTTCTTATTCCCAAATATCAGTGATCTGTATCTTAACTCTTTTTCCTAATCAATCTGATTGGAGTTGTATCACTTCTATCAATCTTCTCAGTGAGCTAGTGTTTGGTTTCACTGATATTCTCTTTTGTGTTTCAGAGGTTTCTGCTCTGATTTTTATTTTCTTTTTTGGTCTTACTTTGTATTTAATTTGCTCTTCTTTTCCCATTTTCTCAAGGTGGAAGCTGAAATCATTAATTTGAGATCTTTATTCTTGTCTTACCTACATGTTTAGTGCTGTAAATTTATTGCTAAGCACTACTTTAGTGGCATTCTCCAAATTTTCATGTGTTGTTTTATTTTCATTCAGTCAAGAGTCCTTTGTAATTTTCCTTTTGATTTCTTCTCTGACCCATAGGTTGTTTAGATGCATGTTTAGTTTCTACGTGTTTGGGGGATTTTTCTCAAGATCTGCATGACTCAAGTCCCTTTAGATTTACTGAGACTCATTTTATGGCCCAGAATATGGTCATCCTTAGTAAATGTTTTATACGCCCTGAGAACAAGTATGTGTAATATCTTGCTGTTGTTGGGTGGAGGGTTCAATAAATATCAGATCCAGTTGGTTGAGTGGTGTTCGCTTGTTCTGTATCCTTGCTGATGTTCTGTGTACTAGATGTGTCAGTCACTGAGAGGCATGTTAGAAGTTTTCAGCTCTAGCTGTGGACTTGTCTCTTTTCTTCATTTCTGTTAGTTGTTATTTACTGTATGTTGAAACTGTTACCTCTGCGTACACATGGAGGATTGTTGTGTCTTCTTGGGGCACCCATCTTTCTGTATTGTCTGCTTTTTCCCCTGGTAATTTTTTGTTGTTGTTCACTGGTCTCCTTGGTCTGATATTACTGTAGCTACTTGAACTTTCTTTTGATTAGTGTTTTTGCATGATATGTTTTTCTGTCCTTTAACTTTTAATTATTTTTACTTGATTGACTTTCCCACTAAGCTTGTGAATGGTCACACGTGAGGTTAGGAAGTTTCCTTACGAGTTTTGAACGCTGAGTTTGTGTAGAATTACACAAAATGCCATAGTTTGTCTAATAACTTTCTTCCTTGCTGAGTTTGTTCATTTTCAGTTTGGTCTTTCCTGCTTTCTGTGAGAATTCCACCCTTCAGGCTAACACATCACGGTGAGGTATTTACTGTGGATCTGACGTGTGTTAGCCTGTGTTCAGGGTGCTGGGGGTGTAGTGACAAAGCCCTCCTTCCTAGGGCCATTCTGTTTTAGTGCAGTGAGGCCGACTGTAAACAAACACACTGTCGGTGGTGATCAGGTGCGGGTGGGGGTAACAGAACCACAGCGTTCAGAAAGGGAGGGGAGAGCAACCGAGGCCAGGTGGGTGGGGCAGCAGGCCTCTCTGACAAGGTGACTCTTGGACCGAGATGTGGTGAAGGTGAGGGATGGGCCGTGTGGACCTGGGCGAAGAGCATTTCCGGCAGAGGCACAGCGCCTGCAGAGACCTTGGATAGGAATATGCCTGGGAGGAGAGTGTGGCCGGAACCAAGTAAGTGATGTCAGAGGTCATCTTAGCCAGCTGGAACACTGAAGAATTCTGAAATACCACCCTGAAAACTGTCCGTTTAACAGCACTGTGGTCCAAACTAAACAGCACAAGGGAGGCTTAAATTTTTAGAACTGAGGGGTGGGGTGGGCAGGGAATAGAGGCGCTTCTTCCTTTGTATCCGTATACAGACAACCACTGATAAAGTTACTGATCTTTTAAGACCAGTGAGCTGTAAGAGATCCTTATCTGTGTTAGTCTGGTCTGAGTAGATGAATGTTAAATTCTTTTCTCTCACCACAAGATTCAAGTTATTTTCTTTTTGTTCCTTGTCAGTTCCTGAAGGTACCGAATGGCCTAGATGGGTCCTAAGTGAGTAAATGAAGTTGCTCAGTCGTGTCCGACTCTTTGTGACTCCATGGACTGTAGCCTGGGTCCATGAGACCCAGGGATTGAACCTGGGTCTCCCGCATTGTAGACAGACGCTTTACCATCTGAGCCACCAGGGAAGTCTTAGCGACCCCATGGACTGTAGCCCACCAGGCTCCTCCGTCCATGGGATTCTCCAGGCAAGAGTACTGGAGTGGGTTGTCATTTCCTTCTCCATAGATGAGTCTTAGGCCTCTCTTAATCATTCTCCTTGTTTGTGAATATGGCTCATGGTTTGTGAATATGGCTCATGGTTCTCATAGGTGCATCAAGTCACTTGTAAAATTCTTTGGAAAATTAGAAGACTTGTAGGTGTTTTCACAAAAAGTGTCAACTCATGGTTTGGAAAATTCAGTAGAGTGAATGGGAAAGGGAGGTTGGGCATGCTGCTGCACTTGTGTTTAACTGGTCCGCTGGCAGTTTCTTTTGAGACAAAGATGGGTATTTGTGGGTAGTTGATGTCTTTATGTGGGGAGACATAAAATGAAAACATTGACCAAGATTGTGAAATCGCTGTATTTCCGAATGCAGCCGTTCACACATGTTTATTTTATTGCAGGTACTTCTTGGTGGACTTTTATGCACCAACAACAACTGTTGCAAGCATAATGGAGCACTTGTCTAGAGACATTGACGTGATTAGACCAAATGTTGTAAAACACCCTCTGACCCAGGAAGTGAAAGAATGTGAAGGGATCGTCCCGGTGCCACTTGAAGAAAAGCTGTATTCCACCAAGAAGAGGAAGTGAGAAGGCACCACACTTTAGCCTCCTGTTTAATTCTCTCACTTTTGAGCGCCACGGATAGATAATGTACAGGCTTAATCTTTATATCTGAGGGTGCTGTTGGCGCTGTTGGATTTTCCCGAGGTACTCTTAGCTCTTGGTCCTCTTTGCTGTGAGAACTGGGGGCTGACTTCCTTAGGGCCACTTGGTAATCTTTGGCACCAACACGTCCTCCTTGCTTTCACTTCATGAGTATAATTTGTCAGTGAGGACTTCCTGCCCAACAGCAACACTAACCCCAGTTTGAAGAGCAAAGCTCATAAAAACTACTTTGGATTGCATGGTCATTATTCACACTGTATACACCCATGCAAAATAAAATTTTAAGACCACTGTATTATACGTGTCACTTTCGATCTGAGTGAAAGTGTGTGATTTTTTTAAAGACTCTTGGCCCTCCATGGCACTGTGCACCAGCTGAGGCCTCAGACACAGCTCCAGTCCGCCCAGACTGCTGGTAGTGTTGGGAGGAGCCCAGGTTCAAGCCTGGGAGAAGCCGGGGCGCGGGCAGGTGGGGTGCGTCTGCTCCTTGACCCCTGGGCAGTGCCTGCTCCTCTGCTCATCCTTGTGGCGGGTGCTACTCTTGGGGAAGGGGCGCATGCCAGGTGGCAGTTGGCGGTGGCCCTGCGTCCTTTCGTTCCTCTGCCACTAGCACTGCCTGCTCCCCACCCCTCAGCCCCACAGGCCTCTTTGGGGAAGTCGTCACCTCTGAATTCTACACCCCGTCGCTTTTCCCCGCCACCCTGATGGCCTGGAGGCTGATTGCAGTTGAGTTGGAGATGCCTGAAGTGCTAGCTGGTGCCAGTGCCTGTGGCCGGCGGCACGCTGAACTCTTAAGTCTGGGCACTTATTAGAAGATGCATCTTTTTTGTTGTTGTTGTTTTTATTTGATACTTATAGACCTTTTTAAAAAAAAAAAAACAAAAAACATCCTGAAAATAAAAACACGAGCTTGAAGAGTTTCTTTATGTTGGCAGAGGAGAAGTTGGGTTTTTGAAATGTTATACTTTGAGACTTAGAAGCAACCAGTCTTTGCTTGAAATTGATTGAATTAATTTACTTAGCAAATAAAAATGCAGGATGGCCAATTAAATGTGAATTTCAGCTAAATGACAAGTCAGCTTTCACATTAAGTATGCCCCCAATATTACATGGTAATACACTTATACCAAAAAAAAATGATGCATTGTCTATTTGTGTCTGTTTGACATTCAGATTTACCTGGGTGTCCTGTATATTCTGTGTGGTTAGCTTTAGTAGAACTTACATAAAGGAATAAATAATACCAAGCCAGAGAAAGCAAAGCTGAGAAGCAAATGAAGTCAGCGTCCAGCATTCTGACTTCTCGGCTGACTACATTGGCAGGGAGGCAAATGACAGATGAGAACACAGCAGGCGTGCTCTAATTTGCCTCAAGCCCTTCTTCTCTCAACCTACTAGAAAACCGATCAGGAGACCAACTGAGATTTCATGTCTGGTCAGTCCCAGAGAATCTGTTCTGTGAGCCTGAATTTACAGCCCAGTCTGAGAATTCTCCTTCACCAAGTTGCACGTACGTCCCTGGTGGCTCAGACGGCAAAAAATTCACTTGCAATGCAGGAGACCGGGTTCAATCCCTGGGTCAGGAAGGATCCCCTGGAGAAGAAATGGCAACCCACTCCAGTATTCTTGCCTGGAGAATCCCATGGATGGAGGGGCCTGGCCAACTAGAGTCCCTGGGGTCGCAAAGAGTAGAACATGTGTGAGCAACTCACACCTTGACTTCCTTGGTCTCTGCCCCAGGCCTGGCGAGCCGAGGCCCCAGGTTCCCTGGCAGTGGGATACCTTCCGTGGCGAGTGAGGATGGGTGAAGATGGAAGAGTCTCTGTATCTCCTCCCAGCGGCTGGTGCTTTGGAAGAAGTTGCCCAGCCTTTCCATCTTCCCAGAGCAGAGCCCTGCACAGGGTGTCTGCCCACAACCCAAAGCTTCTGCACCTAGGTTGTTGGGAGAAGCGTCAGTTGCCAAGATAGATCTCCGGTTGTACTGATTCTACAGACAGATCCTGGTAGGAGTGGAGAGGGTGGGGACTGGGCCTCTGCCTCTTCTAACCACGATGATGCTGAAGCACTGACAGATGAGCAAACAGGTTCCTGACTCGCCCAGCTCTGAACTCGCCTGGGGCTGCCTCCCTCCGTGATGCTGCCCTGGATCCTCGAATTCCTCACGTGGCTTTCTCTTAAAAGAGCCAACTTCCACTTCCTCCAGAGGCATAAAAAGCTATAAAAAAAGTCTCTTTGAAGAGCAATAGTTCAGTAAAGAGGGTCATTAAGAACTGGACACTGGAAATAAAAGGGATAAAGTAGAGATTATCTGGGAAAATGGGCTACTTCCTGTTTCATTCGGAATTTCCTGAGAGCGCAGGCGCTCAGCCAAGGCTGGAGGGAGCACAGATTCTCTACCAATGGTCTGGGTCTCAATGCAGGTTCACTCAGGTGCTCATGACCGAGGTGCAAGCTTGCTTTTTCCTAGAGCATGTTTGTTACGTGTGTGCTCCATGCTGCACACACACAGTCTGTACCTCATTTAGCCTCTTCAGCTCATTGATAGAGCAGCAGTACCCTTGTTATCTGGATGAGGAAACAAGACTCCCAAGAGGTTTGACCTTGACCCCGCAACTTCCGAGTGACTGCCCAGATCTTGAGCTGGGGACCCTGACGCCATGTCGTCTTATCCGTCTGGTAGTGTGGAGGCTGTCTGTCCTCTCTGGTTATAAACAAGGCACTGTGGGGTGAGCGTGTGCCACGTGCCACGCAGGTGGTAAGCAGCCACCCTTGGGGCCTGGGGGTGGTACTGCCACTTCCTTTTCCTGCACTTGCTGGTCCCCAGGAAGATGGATGGACGCTGTTGGGCATTCCAGGTCACCAGGTGTGCGGAATCTCACGGCACAGTTTAGAAAGTGTTCGGAAGGAGGCTGGCTAAGTAGGACAGCCGTGCGTGTGCCAGTTCCCCTCCTCGGAAGCTCCGGAATGAAGCCACTGTCCCTTCCCTGCCGCCGCCCCCCTGCCCCCCCCAGGCGCTGATTCATAGCTGGACTCTCAGCGCTGAGGGCGACCCTTGCCCGTTGCGGCAGGGCTCGTGTGCAGGTCGTCCCCGGGCTGGGGGGCGTCCTCTTGCTCAGGTGGGTGGTGGGCAGGGGCGATGTTTGGGTGGCCGGCCTCCTTCAGTGGATGGTGACTTGCGGCGTGCTGGGGATGGAGCAGTGAACAAGACAGTCCTGGGGACTGATAGTTCGGAAGGCAGAGAACTGTGGGCGCTGCCACGAAGGGAAAGGGCAGAGGATGTGGGTGGGAGGGGGCGGGGGGCGCTGAGACCCGCGGGATATGGAGCGAGTCACGTGATGTGGTGGTTCCGGCAGAGGGCGCAGCGCCTGCAGACACCTGGATCTGTGAGCTGAGGGGGTGTGAAGAGGAGTCGGGCCAAATCTGGGAGGCTGACGGGACACTCTCGAGAATAAATGCAAAGGGATAGGAGTCTGCCATCTGAACTGAACTGCAGAAGCCAAAGAAGCCAGGCCTTGGGGTGACTCCACAATTCGGGAGCGCTGCCTCTGGGGGCCTCTTTCTCACACTTGTCACCCTATTCGTGGTCCACTTTGAACAGGATTGAACTTCTGAAGCTCTGCTCTTTGTTTTTGTTTTCTTTGCATGAGGTGGGCTCAGGAAGGTGGAGAATGCAAGGGAGACTGTAGGCCAGAAAGCTAGTCCCAGGTGTGCCCTGGAAGCTGCTTCGCAGAGACATGAGTCAGGGAAGCACTGGGCAAGCATCTGAGCTTGAGACAATCAAGTCCTGTACCCTGAAATGTCCGCAAGGAAGAACCACTGAGCCCAAGCGAGCCTTTTGCTGAAAGACCAGGTTTGTGTTGATGAAGGTGAAATGCTGATGATAAGAGGTGTTGGAAGCATGAGCTACTCTAGAAGAGCAGTGATCCATCCATCCTGACACAGCTGAGGGACACAAGACACAGCTTCAGCAAAAGCTCAGTGTGGGCATTATTCCTTTACCCTCCTCAACACCCTAAGGCGCATATTATACCCATTTTGCAGATGGGTCACCCAAGTGCTAAGATAAGTGACTCCTCCGAGGTGACCCAAAGGCTCAGCAGGTTAAGAATCTGCCTGCAATATAGGAGACACAGGTTCATTACCTGGGTGGGAAAGATCCCCTGGAGAAGAAAATAGCAACCCACTTCAGTATTCTTGCCTGAAAGATTCCATGGACAGAGGAGCCTGGTGGGCTGCAGTCCATGGGATCAGACAACTGAGCAGCTAAGCGTGTGCGCACACACACCCCGAGATGATTACTGGAAGAGTTGGGACTGGTCATTTGAATGTCCATTTTGGGCACGCCACACCCTTCCAGAGGTGGACACTGCCAGTCTGCAGCCCAGACTGTGCTCTGAATGACCTCTGCCCTGGGCCCTTCCCATCCCGCCACCAGACCAGGGCCCCTGGCTTCATCCCTGTAGGAGGGAGAGTGGAGCTGGGACTCCTGGGACCTGCTTTAATCTCAGGTCTTCAAAGGGAAGTCCTGAGAACATCGGAAGTAAAGTTAGTGTGTACCCTGGAGACCAGGCCTCCTTTTGTCCTGTTTTTTCCAAACTGCTCTGTCATTTCCCACAGAGCTTTTTCCTCTCCGCACTCCCCGAGGGGTGTGTGTATGGGCGATGCACAGGGCAGGCGCTGCCCTGGGCAGGATACAAAGATGAGTGGGCCGTGACCCTAACCTCGAGGCTGTCACGGATTGGGGAAGGTGGAAATTATTCCGCCCTGATATGAGATGCAAACTGAGTGCTATACGAACAAAGAACTGGATTCCTTACTCCAGGGAGTGGGGGTGGGGTAGTTTTCCAGCAAAGATGGCCTTTGAGCAGGCACGGGACGTCTCGTATGGAGCAGGGGTGGTGGAGATGGGAGGTGCCAAAAATGTGTTTTGGAAGCACCTGGGAGCGGGCAGGTGTGGTGTGATGGCAAGAGAGGCGTGGGGTGCGGGACACCCTACAGATTCAGGGAGGGTCCGAGTTGCCATCAGCTTGTGGAGAGGCCTTTCATGGCTGCCAAGGGTCTCTTGAACTGAAGGGACGACTTCCAAGAGCCAAGAATGAGTCCTGTGCATATTCTTACGCAATGAGCCTCGCGATGGGCCAGCACACGTGGTGCCCACACGGTGCCCACACGGTGCCCACACGTTGGTTAGAAAGACATGATTCTACCAGTTCCTCACGGAGAAGCACCAAGAGGGCTGAGCAAGGTTTCCGGGTGTCCTCCAGCAGCAGAGTGGACCTGGGAACAGGCTGCCATGGTGCCGGTGGCAGCAGGTGTCCAGGTCTGTTTGCGAGACTGTTTGTCACTGTGGAGAAAACGCAAACGTAGTAGTGGAATGAGCATAGCACTTGGGCTTAGAGACCCGCATGGACTGTGTGATCACGCACTGTTTCTTCTTTCAGCCTCCATTGCATGAGCTGCTTTTGAAGAGTCCTTCCAAGTTTGTCCGGCCCTGGCCCAGATCCCACTGCCCAGTCTGCTGGGGCTTGGGGTGTTCAGTCAGCGACTTAAGAACCTGCTGACTGGTGGGATGCAGAGATAGGGAGAGTTTCTCAGAGGCCTCTTCTTTGCACACTCTTCGTCTTCGGGTAAGGATGCCTGTTGTTCCCGTAGCCTGCCAGGGGGTTCGGTGGGGCTGTCGCTCTAATTCTAGACAGAATGGGCGCTGTACTTGACCACAGGGAAACAGCCAAGGGAGCCTCTGAGGCCAGCATGGCCATTGGCTGCACTTGAATTGCCAGCATTCTTTTTGGCTCTGAGAACAAAGCTTTAAGGCACATGACTTAGACCCAAACACAAATGCGAGGCATCCCATTAGTACATGGGAGGACAATGGTGTGACCAGGAAGTCCCTGGGTGGTGGTGAGGTCTGGTTTTGGGAGAGTTGCCCCATAACTACCTAAATCAGCCCCTAAATTTATAGCTGTTGTTGTTCAGTCACTAAGTCGTGTCCAACTCTCTGTGACCCCACGGACTGCAGCCCACCAAGCTCCTCTCTCCTTCACTATCTCAGAGTTTACTTAGATTCACATCCACTGAGTCAGTGATGCTATCGAACCATCTCATCCTCTGCCGCCCCCGTCTCTTTTGCCTTCAGCCTTTCCCAGCATCCGAGTCTCTTCCAATAAGTCAGCTCTTCGCATCAGGTGGCCAAAGTATTGGAGCTTCAGCTTCAGCATCAGTCCTTCCAATGAATACAGGGTTGATTTCCTGTTTATAGTACCAGCAGCAATAGCTTGATAACCTTGTATGCTTCCAGCTCCTCTTGACCCAACAGGGAGATTAGCAAAAGTCGAGCTCCTGAAGCCAGACCAAGTGTCCAGAGTCCTCGAGACCTTTGGGGTGCTGCAAGGGAGCAGAGTTGTCATCTGCATATTGCAATTGAACCCCTTTCTCCAGAACACTTGGGGCTAAGCTTGCCCCTTCTTTGGCAGGAATTATGATTTCACTTCATTTCCCGGAGATTTCACTCTAAGCTGTAGTTGCCTTGTGAGTGGAAAAGACAAGGATGCATTGTCTAGTGGATAATGCCAGAAGTGAGGATTGTATTAATACAAAATGGGTTCTTGAGCTCTCCATGCCAAGTGGGAGACCACTGTGTCCATAAACTCGTATTGATCTGACTTGGATGGAGCACTGTGTGTCCCTGTGGATCCCAAAGTGTACGCACCTCTTTGTGGAAGATGAGATTTCGCTTTTTGGATGGAGGGTAACTGCTACTATTAACTGCTGCCCAAGGTCCGTCTAGTCAAAGCTGTGGTTTTTCCAGTAGTCATGTATGGATGTGAGAGTTGGACCATGGAGAAAGCTGCTACTGCTGCTGCTGCTAAGTCGCTTCAGTCATGTCCGACTGTGCAATCCCATAGACGACAGCCAACCAGGCTCCTCTGTCCCTGGGATTCTCCAGGCAAGAGTACTAGAGTGGGTTGCCATTGCCTTCTCCCTAGAAAGCTGAGTGCTGAAGAATTGATACTTTTTGAACTATTGTGTTGGAGAAGACTCTTGAGAGTCCCTTGGACTGCAAGGACATCCAACCAGTCCATCCTGAAGGAAATCAATCCTGAATATTCATTTATAGGACCGATGCTGAAGCTGAAGCTCCATTACTTTGGCCACCTGATGCGAAGAACTGACTTCTTGGAAAAGACCCTGTTACTGGGAAAGATTGAAGGCAGGAGGAGAAGGGGATGACAGAAGATGAGATGGTTGGATGGCATCACCGACTCAATGGACATGAGTTTGAGTAAACTCCAGGAGTTGGTGATGGACAGGGAGGCCTGGCGTGCTGCAGGCAATGGGGTCGCAAAGAATCGGACACGACTGAGTGACTGGGCTGAACCGAGGCCTCTCTGAGTGGGAGTCTGATGTATGACGCAGGGAACCCAAAGGCGGTGCTCTGTGACAACCTGGAAGAATGGACGGGGAGGGAGGTACGAAGGGGGTTCATTATTCAAAGATTCTGTTTTTATGAATTTAAATTTTGAGTCTCCCAATGTGTCTGTTCCCAGGCAAGGATGACCAGGTGACTTCTTGCCTCAGCTCTTATGCTGTGAATAAGTGTCTTTTCCTCAGTCAATTTAGTGTTGTGATTTTCCTGTGTAAAATGTCCCCTCCACCTACCATTCATGCAGAAATGCTGTCTAGTGTCCCTGAGCACAAAAAGGCTGGGATGTGCCTTATGGAAAAAATGTGTGTGTTAGGTTGGCTTTGTTCAGGCCCAAGTTATAGTGCTGTGGCTTTGTCCAATGTTTTTGGTTTTAACTTTTACTGGCATATAGTTGACTTAAAATGTTGTGTTAGTTTCAGGTATATAACAAAGTGAGTCAGTTATACGTATCTGTATATCCACTTTTTTGGGGGGAATTCTTTTCCTAAATATGGATCAACAACATGTATTAAGTAAGATGTCATTAAGGCACTTCCTTGTAGCTCAGACAGTAAAGAATCTACCTGCAATTCAGGAGACCAAGGTTTGATCCCTGGGTCAGGAAGGTCCTCTGGAGAAGGGCAGGGCAACCCACTCCAGTATTCTTGCCTGGAGAATCCCATGGACAGAGGAGCTTGGCGGGCTACAGTAAGTGGAGTCGCAAAGAGTCTGATACGACTGAATGACGAACACTACTCCTACGAAGATGCCATTAAAATGAAACACACATAAAGCAAGGTTATCTATTGGTGGGTGACACAGCTATTGTGACCAAAGGCTCACAGGAGCCTAGCCCTGCATTTGCCCTAGGAACAGAGGTTTCCAGTTCTCTAAATTAGCACTAGCAGCTACTTTATATGACAGAAATATCATGGACGATGAGAATGGACTGTATTTGATGCGGGTTTGTGCTTTTTCTGCTGAGCACCTCTTTGGTCGTCCAGTAATTCTCCAACTTTTATCTGCAATGAAGATTTTTATTCCCACCCTTGTTCTTACTCTGTGTGTCTGGCTCATCTTTCACTGTCCTGCCTTCCCTTCTCATCACACTTGCATTCTCCTTCACCAGCTCCCATCCGCTAGAGCACCACACATCTATGTGTGCCAGGCACCCACTCTTTGAAAGGAACACTTAGAAAAGAACCTTGGCAGAAGGGTTTGGCGATGTGGCCAGCAAAAGCCTGGACACTGTCCATTTGTGTCTCAGCCTTTGAAGCAGGCAATTTGGTGGGTTTAGTTAAGGCCATGAAAAGGGATAATTAGATCAGCAGTAGAGCAGCCCCTGCCCCCTTCCTTGGGCTCTATGATATCTCAAGGGTTTTCATCACATCCTCTGAATCAAATACGTTTTAATTACCTTAAAACAACTGCAAAAAGGTGCTGAATTTATTAAGTAGGCAGTTACAGCCAGTGTTCTGAAAGCTTGTTCCTCTTCCATTTATTTCTTTAAAAAAAAAAATATATATATATATATATATATATATATATTTATTTATTTATTTCTGGCTGCACTGGGTCTTTGTGGCTGTGTGCAGGTTTGCTCTACTTGTGGCAAGTGGGGAGCTTGCCTTATCCCTTATCCCTTATCCCCCCTAATCCCTCCTCTCTAGCTGTGGTGCACAGGCGTCTCATTGTGGTGGCTTCTCTTATTGTGGAGCACGGGCTCTAGATTGTGAGGGCTTCAGCAGTCACGGCTCCCGGGCTCTGGAGCGCAGGCTCAGCAGTCGCGGCTCCCGGGCCCTGGAGCGCAGGCTCAGCAGTCGCGGCTCCTGGGCCCTGGAGTGCAGGCTCAGTAGTTATGGGGCACAGGCTTGGTTGCTCAGAGGCATGTGGGATCTTCCCCGACCAGGGATCAAACCTGTGCCTCCCTCATCGGCAGGTGGATTCTTAACCGCTGGACCACCAGAGAAGTCCCTTCCATTTATTTCTTTCCAAGTGTAAATACAATAATGTGGAACAAGTTATATAGTCTGATTTGCAAAATGGCTAGGGAATCTCTTGTTTACTTAATGCTCCCTTATCCCTCCTCATCCCATGATGGATGCTCTAATCATGATTGCCCTTACTTTATGGCACCATCCATATGCTGTTTGCTTTCTTAAAACTTGTACATGGACTGATACACTAGAAATAGTCTACTTGAAAAAAATTCAAACATCCCTAAAAGAACAGAAGATACTATAACAGACTTGAGGTCCTTATCACTCAGATTGAACGGATGTATTTTTGCTGTATTTCTTTCAGGTCTTTTATTTTCAAGAAACAAAATATTAGATATAGTTGAAGTCCTTTTTTTTTTTTTTTTTTTGTATCTCTTCTCATCTATTCCTTCCTTCCCAAGAAGTAGCCATCATTCTCAAGTCAGTATGTATTATTTATATCCATCTTTTATGTTTTACTATATATATATGTATATGTATATACACAGTTGCTCAGTTGTGTCCAACTCTGTGACCCCATGGACTGTAGCCTGCCAGGACCCTCTGTCAGTGGGATTTTCTGGGCAAGAATAGTGGAATGGGTAGCCATTCACTTCTCCAGGGTATCTTCCTGACCCAGGGATTGAACCCTGGTCTCCTGCATTGCAGGCAAAGTCTTTACCCTCTGAGCCACCAGGGAATCCCATATGTACATATATATTATCATAATTTCATAATACTGCTTTCTGGATTTTGAATGAACCAACTAGATTTTTAAGGAACTGACTGGATATTGGAGGCTTCAGCAACATGGTTTTTTTCCTTCAACAGTATCATCTTGTGCCCTGTCATGGAGATCTAGTTCATTGATCTCTTATGTTATATCAGGTGCCTTGTGTGACTGCAGAGAACTGTGGCCACTTGCCTCTTAATTGGCATGTCTAAATTTATAGTGTTTCAAACAAAGCTGTAGTGAAATTGCTGGCAGGCAAGAATACTCTAGTGGATAGCCATTTCCTTCTCCAAGGGATCTTCCTGACCTAGGGATAGAACCCAGGTCTCCTGCACTGGCAGGCAGATTCTTTACTGTCTGATCCACCAGAGAAGCCCCATTATATGCCAGTTCCAAGTATTTTATGAACATTAACTTACTTCATTCTATTTAATCTCTTAACATCCTTACGCCATGTGGAGAAAACGCAGGTACAGAGGAGTTAAGCGACTGTCTCAAGACCACATGTCTTGTGTGTGCACGATCGGAGTGCCCAGTCCTGATGGGGGCACAGCACCCCCTCTCCTTGAGGGCTTGGCCGAGCATCACCTTCCCCATGGGCTGTTTCCTGACCACCTTTCTTTGAAATGCAGCTCACACCCCTGCTTTCCCCTCCTCCTTCTCCTGCTGTATGTTTCACCACTGTGCTTACTTTGCCATCTGATATATGCGTTGTTTGGGTGGTAAAGAATCTGCCTGCCAATGTAGGAGACCCAGGTTCGATCCTTGGGTCAGGAAGATCCCCAGAAGAAAAGAGCCACCCACTCCAGTTTTCTTGCCTGGAGAATCCCATGGTCAGAGGAGCCTGGCGGGCTACAGTCCATGGGGTCGCAAAGAGTCCTAGCAACTGAGCACACACATACTGTCTCCTCCCAGACGGAATGTAAGCTCTGTTGGGTATGAATTTTATCTGGCTGGTTCATGGAGTGGTGCCTGGAACATTGCGGTTGGATGAACGAAGAGGAATTTTCCAAGAGAACATGGGGATCTAAAGTTAGTGTCCTAGACTTTGAAACCTCCCATCCCGAGAGCCAGCTTCAATGGCCCTGTCGCCCATATGTCTCAGGGGAAGAATGGATTGGTCAAAACTGGATAAGGATGAGTCCAGCAAAATAGATGTAAAATCATGACCTACCAAGAGTGAGTTGGCAGTAGGTAACAAAAGCCACCAATAAATGCATGGCTTGTGGCCGAGCAATTCCACTTGTGAGCATTTACTTTGAATCATGCTTGGCACAGAGAGTCACCACATTGTTCTTTGATAAAATCAAAATGTTGAAAATCACCTGAATGTTCTACTGTAGGATATTGCTAAATTGTGTATCAACTTATTTGTCATTTAGTTGCTAACTCGTGTCTGACTTTTTGCGACCCCATGGACTGTAGCCCACCAGGCTCCTCTGTCCATGGGATTTTTCAGGCAAGAATACTGGAGTGGGTTGCCATTTCCTTCTCCAGTGGATCTTCTTGACCCAAGGATTGAACTCGCGTTGTCCTGGATCAGTTCGGTTCAGTCGTTCAGTTGTGTCCTACTCTTTGCGACCCCATGGACTGTAGCACACCTGGCTTCCCTGTCCATCACCAACTCCTCAAGCTTATTCAAACTCATGTCCATCCAGTCAGTGATGCCATCCAACCATCTCATCCTCCGTCTCCTGCATGGGTTTCCTGTATAGCAGGTGGATTCTTTACCCCCGAGCCACCAGGGAGGCCCTATCAACTTACTATGCCACCATTAAAAACATATAACAGCATGGGAAAATATTAGTGATATCTCAATGAAGGTAAGATGAAGTGGTGTCTTAGATACAGAAGCTTCACATGAAAGTAGAATTGTACCAAAAAAGAGAAACAGCTTTACAAAGATAGTAATAAATATATGGATGGGTCAGTATTAATAATATCAATGAGAGCTCATGGATATAATAGGAAATCAGTGTCTGGTATAATTTTGAGCACAGAAAGGGCATTAGATTGGCACCAATTTGGAAGAACAGCAACCAGCATGGGGGTCATCCATAAAGAAGGACCAGGTAGGCATTTGGCAAGCTTGTCTAGAACAACAGCAATGATCCGCCGGTGCTCGTGTTGGGACCCTTACATGGCGGCCTAGAAAACCCACTGTGGGGGCCACAGTGCCCCAGAGAAGGTCTCTCATGTAAACCTGGGTGGACTCAGAAGACAGAACAAAGGAGAGTTTGGGGTTTGAATAAATATGTCAGCCCAGGTCTTGAGCGTTTGCTGGTGTTTTCCCCCACTTACTGGGCTGGCTTTTCTTCAGGTTAAATAAATCAGTGTTGGTAGATTCATTTTATTTTGACCCCTAAGCCAATCTGAACTGCTGCTATGACTGATTCCGAGACTAGGAGCTGCTTTTGTTTTAAATTGGGTTGTAGCGATGGTGACTCAACAGCCCTAAATGAGTGAGACAGCCCCGACCAGGGGGAGAGCGTAGGACCCCGGCTGTTACTGGATGAAAAAAGGTGCTTAAGAGCAGTCTAGTCCGGTCTGATCTTGTCTTAAGAGATCAGGATAAAAGACCTGACTATCCACTGGAAGGACTGATGCTGAAGTTGAAGTTCCAATATTTTGGTCACTGATGCAAAGAGCCGACTCATTGGAAAAGACCCTGCGGCTGGGGAAGATTGACAGCAAAAGGAGAAGAGGGCAGCAGAGGATGAGATGGTGAGATAGTGCACTGACTCAGTGGACATGAATTTGAGCAAACTCCGGGAGATAGTGGAGGACAGGGCAGCCTGGTGTGCTGCAGTCCATGGGGTTGCAAAGAGTCTGACAAGAAGAGTTGACTGATCAACAATAACAACAAAGCCTGAAGTGCTAAGTACCAACCTACCAGCAGCAGGTGCCTCTGAGAAGTGTCATGATGGTATTTCTAATTTTCTTCTTTCTGCTAACTATAATTGCTAAATGAAAAAAAAAAAAAAAACAGTCGTTATGTGCTGAAGCACACAGTAGAAATATTACCAATAACAACAAAGAGCAAGCAAAACAGCAGGAGAAACCACCCAAGGGGTCATCACAGCAACTTTCCCATGTTTTCTGCAAACATGTGATTTAGAGAAAGCTCATATGTCACAGGGGATAGTAGACCTGGTTTGTGAAGTCATGGTCCCTGGGAGCTTTATTAGGCTCTTCCAGGTCTTAGAAGAGACCCAAGAGGGCTCAGCAAAGCACAGCTAATAACAGAATTAAGAGGATCATAACAGTTTGGATTATTTAGCATAAAAGAAATTGGGGCTTAAAAAGCTTAAGTAAGTCAGGAGGTTTTAGATGAAGCCACTGATCAATTCTAAATCATTTGCACAGAGGGCAGAAGAAGAAATGGCCTGGAATTGGTTGAGAGTTTGAAGAAGAGATCCTCGCTAGGGAGGCTGTTGAGAGCCTGGCCTGGGCTGACCTGACTGTGGGCTCACTCAGTCCCGGGAGAACTAAATATAGGAAACACCATCCGTCCTAGAAAATCTGGGGGAGACTTTCCAGAAGGTTCCTTGAAGTTCCAATCCTATGATGTCTCCATGAAAGTATACGCTTTCTGAGTCCATTCCTGAACAACCTGCCCTGGGACGTGCAGTGTCTGTGCTCTTGGCCAGGACTGGTCTTGGGGGAGCTGCTGGCCATCTGTGTGATGCCAGTGCTGCCAGCATGCCAGTCCCCTGCTGAGCCACGCTGTCGGAAACTCCACCAAGTGACAACCATTGTTTGGTCATCAAGAGCCCAATGGAGTGTGAGTGATGCACTTAGGATTTTTTTTTTTTCTTATGTTCAAGAAGGAATAAATGTGGAGATTTTGAGATAACTAGTTCAGAATTTCTTTTAGAGATGGTCAAGAAAAATTACCCAACCCTCAGAAATAAGGCAAGAGGGCATGCCCTCCCCATGTCAACTAGGGGCATTGTTGGACAGGCTCACCCAGGAATCACTTAATTCTTGAGGGAATTTATCTGTGTCTTCTGTCACCATTTACTAGTTGAGAAACCCAGACACAGTAGTGGGACATATTAACTTGTCCATTTCTGTCCCTTAGAAACGAAAACCACAAAGGTTATGGTTTTCTTCTCATCTAGGGCATTCATCAGTTTGGTAGAGTATCTATCAAATGATCCAGCCATCCTTCTGACATTCTGTTTTGTTTTTAAAGGTCAGGAAAGTCCACCAATGACCTTTGCACCATCTTTTCTATCCTACTGATTGGCTCATTTTCACAAGTTAAATAAATCTTGGGCATGTGTTCCTTTTATGTCTTTGTAGGAATCACAGGCTTCGCTTTTTGAAGATGAATACTTTGAGAGGAAAGAGAAGTCCCGCTAGGAGAACAACTTTAAGAGCATAATGCTGATTCTCTCTGTATAGAGGTTTCTCTGGTCATTATTGGAAGGAGAAGGATTCGTCAGTTCTTGTGTAATTGATGATGAGCCAATACTTGGTGAGCAAAAGATGACTGGATTTTTTCCAGCCTTAACTGAGGCTAGCTGAGAGCGAGGTCTGTAGGATTGAGTGTGGGTGAAGTTGGTGCTGACAGAATCAAAAGAGGGAATTCCAAGCGACAGGACGATTAGGATCCTGGAGTGAGAACCCTGGTGGATGCAGAGGCCAAACTGGAGAATAAGATTTCAGAGGCAGAGGGGTTCAGGGGAGGTTAAGGTCCTGATGTGGGAGAAGGTGGCTGCCGCTCACCGGGGTGAGGGGTTAAGGCAGAGGGTGTCCAGGAGCCAAAGAAGCTACCCGTGACGGCTCCTCCCTGATGGTAACAGAGCCCGGCAGTGGCGACAGGAGCACCGGTCCTGGGATGCTGGAGGGGACCAGGATGGAGGAGGGTCAGGCCTCGGCCATGGCCAGAGAATGACTTCCATGGGGGGCTCCAAGGAAAGGCCCCTTTAAACAGAGTGGGGCTGGCATGGGGGCAGGGTCGTGGCAGAGCTCTGTAGGGGAGCCATCGAGGGTCTAGGAGAGAACAGGTGAGCTGAGGAACCAACAACTCAGGCTGTGCCAACAGCTTCCAGGGTGAGGGCAGGAGGGAAGGAGGTCAGCCCTGAGAGGCTTAAGCATCGTACAAATTACGCAGGTGACCCAAGGGGCAGGGTGTCCGAGGAAGGTCCCTGCCTGCCCTGCCCCGAGGCAGAGACACAGGCAAGCCTAGAGCCCGCCTTGTATGGCATTGACATCTCCTTCTAGGCCTCTCTCAGGAAACGGCCAGCGGGCTTCCTTGGTGGCTCAGACAGTGAAGAATCTGCCTGCAATGCAGGAGACATGGGTTCCATCTCTGGGTCAGGAAGATCCCTGGAGAAGGGAATGGCCACCCACTCCAGTATTTGTGCCTGGAGGAGACAGAGGAGTGGCTCCTGGCCACCCTCTGCTCTCCCCCCTCACCCCCGTGAGCAGCAGCCACCTTCCCCCACATTCACATGAGGACCTTAACCTCCCCTGAACCTCTCTGCCTCTGAAATCCTATTCTTCAGCTCGGCCTCTGCAGCCATGGACAGAGGAGCCTGGCGGGCTATAGTCCATGGGGTCGCAAAAGAGTGGACGGGACTGAGTGGTTAACACGCTCATTTTCACTTTCTAGGCCTCTATTTTCTTGGGCTCCAAAATCACTGCAGATGGTGACTGCAGCCATGAAGTTAAAAGACAATTGCTCCTTGGAAGAAAAGCAATAGCCAACCTAGACAGCATATTAAAAAGCAGAGACATTACTTTGCCGACAAAGGTCCGTCTAGTCAAAGCTATGGTTTTTCCAGTGGTCACGTATGGATGTGAGAGTTGGACTATAAAGAAAGCTGAGAGCCAAAGAATTGATGCTTTTGAACTGTGGTGTTGGAGAAGACTCTTGAGAGTCCCTTGGACTGCAAGGACATCCAACCAGTCCATCCTAAAGGAAATCAGTTCTGAATATTCATTGGAAGGACTGATGTTGATGCTGAAACTCCAATACTTTGGCCACCTGATGCGAAAAACTGACTCGTTGGAAAAGACCCTGATGCTGGGAAAGATTGACGGCGGGAGGAGAAGGGGATGACAGAGGATGAGATGGTTGGATGGCATCACCGACTCAATGGACATGAGTTTGAGTAAACTCCAGGAGTTGGTGATGGACAGGGAGGCCTGGCGTGCTGCAGGCAATGGGGTCGCAAAGAATCGGACACGACTGAGTGACTGGGCTGAACCGAGGCCTCTCTGAGTGGGAGTCTGATGTATGACGCAGGGAACCCAAAGGCGGTGCTCTGTGACAACCTGGAAGAATGGATGGGGAGGGAGGTGAGAGAGGGATTAGGAGAGAGGACATGCATGTATGGCAAAAATCATCATAATATTGTAGAGTAATTATCCTCCAACTGAAATAAATAAATTTAAAAGTAAACAAAATTAAAAAAAGAAAGCAGCCTCCTCCCTCTCTCAAGGAGACACTGACCCACCCTTTCAGGCCTTAGAAGGTAACACACAGCTCCTGCGGGCTTCGGACCTGCAGGGCTGGGTGTCATGCAGGATGCAGTGACCCCACACTCTCCTCCCCCACCACGGTGGGGCTGCTCACCTGACCCCGGTCCAAGGCTCAGATGTCGTGTCACACGGCGGGACCCAACTGTGGAGTGTTTGGGGTCCGAGCCCCTCATAGTCTTGTCTCGAATAAAACAAAATGCCACACTTCTGCTCATCCGTTGTGTGGGGGCTCTTTCACCCCCAGGGGCATCCCTCTTCACAGCTGCAAATTCCAGTTTTATCTCTGTTGTGTTTTTGAACCTGTTTGCTTTTGATTACTGTTTGGTTTTGAAAGGGAGAGGCACAGGCTCTCTAGCCCCCTGTTTTCTTTCTTGGATGGAATAATACTGCTTCGTGATAGTGAAGTGTCTTTTTCCATTATGGCGTCTGTAATTCTATTACTCTACCACCTTGTGTTTTGAATTGCACAGGGGAAGGAACGCATCAAAGAATACTCCATTTGTCTTTTTTTTTTTTTTTCCTCCTGTAGTTGATTGCAGAAAAAAGTGTAGCATCCGATTAGTCATTCTGCACTGCGATGGTTTTTTGCCTGTGACCAATGGAATTACATTTTACACTCAAAAGAATTCTCTGTATGAACCCTTTCAATTCAATGCAAGTGGATATAAGGTTCAAAGTATGGCTGACCCCATGCATCACATACAAAGTCCATTTCTTCCTTGGTTGATGATAGTCTCCAAGGATGCACAGTGTTTAGAGCGTGAAGGGTTGTTTTTTTTTATTTTTATTTTTTGGCTAAGAGAAGTCTGGACCTGCTATTCCTTTTGCTTTTCTTTCTAGTGAAACCAGTTGAAGACATTACTTAACTAGGCATTTTGCTACCACCCTTTGGTTATAGCCACCTTGGCTCTCCAGCTTACTTCCCTGGTGTTTGCTTTCTTAGTCCTAGAAAGGGAATAAGAAAAACCTCTCTCCTTGGAACCAAGAAGCTTCAGACTTGCAGAAGATCTGGCTGTATGTCACAGGAAGCCTTGTTACATGTGCTAATCTTAGGTTTGAACCCGCATTTCTTACTGTTTTCTACCGTGTTTTCTGCTGTGTTGGACTAAACAGGTACTTTAATGAGCTGCTTCTGCCTCTGTCTTCATTTCTGGGAGAGAAAATGGAATCACAGAGGAGGGTGCTTGCCTTGCCTGGAATCTGCACAATTTAGGAGGAAGACTTTGATCGAACTTTACTGTTTCTGCTTCAATCTATACAAATAAAAGGGAAGCAGATCCTTATCAACTTGTGATGCTCTCCAGGAAAGAGTTGGGGATGCTGAATATCCCATTTTTCTGTAGTTCAGCTCTGCCTTGGTTAAACTGTCCTACTGACATGGAGAAATTGGAACCCTTATACACTGCTGGTGGGAATTTAAGCTGCTGCAGCTGCTTTGGAAAAGAGTCTGGCAGTTCCTCAAAAATTAGCCATAGTCCATAGAATTCTCCAGGCCACAATACTGGAGTGGGTAGCCTTTCCCTTCTCCAGAGGATCTTCCCAACCCAGGGATTGAACCCAGGTCTCTCGCATTGCCAGCAGATTCTTTACCAGCTGAGCCACAAGGGAAGCCCAAGAATACTGGAGTGGGTAGCCTATTCCTTCTCCAGGGGATCTTCCTGACCCAGGAATTGAACCGGGGTCTCCTGCATTGCAGGTAGATTCTTTACCAACTGAGCTATGAGGGAAGCCCCATACCATATACATACATACATATAATTCAGCAACCCTATTTGTAGGAATCTACCCAAGAGAACTGAAAAACTTATGTCCACACAGAAACTTGTACACAAATGTTCATAGCAGCATTAGTCATAATAACCAAAAAGTAGAAACAACCCAAATGTCCTTCAAGTGATGAATGAATAAATATCATGTGATACATCCATACAATGGAATAAAATTTGGCAGTAAAAAAGAATTTTAACAAGCTATGTAAACCAAAAATAAATCATCGGGGGCAATTTTTACTTCAAATCAAGGAAACTATTTATATCTAAATAATAATAATGATAGCATTCATTTGTTTATTATAGTTATTCTATATATCTCATTTGATTCTCATGATAATCTTCAAAAATAGCTCTTATCATTCCCATTTTCAAATGAGGAAACTGAGGTTTAGAGAATATATTCTGCAGCCCCCAGCTCTTCTGTCCCCAAAGTCCTGCCTCCTGAGAGTTTCCGAAACGTGAGATGCCGAGCACAGAAGTGGCAGGAGTGGTGAGGCATCCATCTCCTGAAGGATGCACTTGACCTCCAGCTAGCAGAGCAGGGTGAGGGGTAATGATGAAAAGAACCTGTTACAGTGTGGTTTCACCTTCTCCAACAACTGTGTCCTTGGGTGAAGAAGCAGAACACATAGACATGTGCAGTTTCTGTAGCTCTGATACATACTGTTGAAGTTGATAAATAGGTAAAAGATTTAGGCACCAAGAAGTAGTCTTGCTCCTGCACCCAGATAATGAGTGTGGGGACAGTTCTGATCTCATGGACAGGAGGAAACTTTGTCATATATTCATTTATTCCAGTTACTCATGGGTCATTCTTTTTCCATCCATGGCTTGGTCTGGGCCTGAGATAAGCTTCCTGGATCCATGGGTAGAGAGTTCTTCTATTAATAGTTTGGTCTCTGGAGACAGATCACTCTTGGTAACTTGTGGCTCCATGCCGGTGGCTCCTCTGGCTCCCCACCTCGCCTGACCCTCCAGCATGGCCCCCCAATCCCAGCCCAGATGTTCAAACCCATGTTTGACTCTGTCAGGCCTTGGACTGCTTTAATATTTTAGCTACTGCTCACTGCTCTATGTCACCACCCTTTTGTTCCGGTCTCTGTTCGGTTTTGAGCTCAGCTATGTAACAAAATACAGTTGTATTTCCATCCATTTGGAGCAGGTCATCCTTTCTTATTATCTCAGTCTTCCACACTGAACAGGATGTTTTTATCTATTTTTACCTTTTTCTTTGTGGCCTAATTGTTATGGACTGAATGTCTGCATCCCCTAAAGTTCATATGTTGAAGCCCTCATCTCCAGTGTGATGCTATTAATTGGCTGGGGAGGGGCGGGGAGGGGGGTTTGGGAGGTGATTAGGTCATGAGGATGGAGCCTTCATGAACGGCGTTAGTGCCTTTATAAGAGACAAAAGGCCTCCCTCTCTATTCCTCCCCCACTATAGCCCCTGGCCTGTTTCTCTCCCTCCTACAACGAGAAATCAGCTCTTACCAAGAGCCTGACCATCTGGCCCTCTGATCTTGGACTTCAGCCTCCAGAGCACTGAGAGATGAATGCTTGTTGTTTAAGCTGCCTAGTCTGTCCTATTCTGTTATAGCAGCCTGAACTAATATGCTCATCAGTCCGTTTTTGTCAAATCATTTATAAGAGTTTGAAAAGAATTTTTCTAAATTTAGTCTGAACTTCTCAGCAGATGACATGCAGCTTATTGGTTACTCAGTGTCTCCACGTCTTCACTTTGACAACTTGATCTGGTAATTTTGAAGAGAGCCATTAAAATATCCTACTAGGACTATGGATTCATCCATTTTTTTTTTTTAAATTTTGGGAAAGTTTTGCCCTATATATTTAGAAATAATGTCATAAAGAATATATAATGGCTTATAACATTCTGAGTTATACCTATTATCATTATAAAACATTGCTTTTTGTCCTATTTAAAGCTGTTGGTCTTAAATTCCACTTTATCTGACCTTCAGGTTGTCTCCTTCTTTTGTTTAGTCTTGACTGGTATATTTTCCCATCTCTTTCTTTTCAAGTTTTCTTTGTAATTTTGTTTGGCTGTTTCTCATAAAGAGCATATAACAAATAGTGCTTTAAAACTATTTCAGGGCCTCTCTGGTGGCTCAGTGGTGAAGAATCTGCCTGCCAATACAGGAGACACAGGTTCAATCCCTGATCCAGGAAGATCCCACGTGCTGCAGAGCAACTAAAAACCTGAGCACCACAACTATTGATCCTGTGCTCTAGAGCCTGGGAGCTGCAAGTAGAGAAAAGCTCACACAGCAACAATCAGTAAGCCAAAAAATAATGGTAAGTAGGTAAATAAAATTATTTTAAAAAACTATTTCAGAATATTTCATTTAGTGGAGGATTTAGTCACATTTATTAAGATGTCTGATATCTTTGGTCTTATTTTTCATCTTGTCTCTCTCTCTCTCTTTGTTTTTTTAAACCATATGCTAAAGCTTCTTGTGTATTTTTACTTTCCTTATTTTTCCTGGATGAGTCAAGTTTTTTTGTTTCTTTTCTCTTTAGCTCTTCTACCCATTTTGCCCCCATCCTCACTGGTAATCAGAAGCTCACCTGTGTATCTTTTTTGATAATTTGATTTTTCCTAATCCCGAGTCCTCGTAATCTTTTCTTAAAAATGGGACATGGTTAGAAATTTGTTAAGTCCTTGCAAAGTGCCCAAAGTCTCTTTTCTTGGCTTCCTGTATGTGTCATATTAGCTGGCAGAGGGATCCTGGATCAGTCTTATCTCTCAAAAGCTGTAAGCCTGGCTCCACTATCTGGGGCTCCAACTGCTTCCAGGAGGATCCAGTACCATTCAAATTCCCTTCCCTATGTGTTTAGTCACTAAGTTGTTTCTGACTCTTTGGGACCCCATTGGTTGCAGCATGCTGGGCATCCCTGTCCTTCACTGTCCCCCAGAATTTGCTCAAACTCATGTCCATTGAGTTGATAATGCCATCCAACCATCTCATCCCTTCTCCTCCTGTCCTCAATCTTTCCCAGCATCAGGGTCTTTCCCAGTGAGTCAGCTCTTTGCAGCAGGTGGCCAAAGTATTGGAATTTCAGCTTCAGCATCATAACATCCCTTATATTAATAATTTATTTTTGTTCTCTAGTAGTTAGAGTTTGGGGATTTACCAGATTTTGCCCAGGTTTGATTTCTTTTTTTTGCTTTTCAAGTGATTTTTATTTATCTTTCTTAGTTGGTACTTAGAGTTTACTTACATTCTGGTCCAAAAGTTGGTCTTTATTTAGTTGTTTTCTTCTCATTGTTTTTCAAGTTAGCTTCGCCATATTATTTTTCTCTCCTTTTTTGGAATTCCCAATATTCAGTTGCTAATATTCTCCCAGTACGTAATATTCTTGAGGATGTACTCCCTAGCTCTTGTATTTTATTCATGATTTTCATTTTATTGAATTTGTGCTCTATGTTCTGGGGTCAGTCAGATTATTGATCATGCAGATCAACTTGTTTACTGGCACCACCATAAGAAAGTTCAAGGCTGGGGAGGGATAGAAACTGTTAGCACTTTTTACAGTACTTGCTTGGGGATGGTTTACACCTGGAAGGCAAGAGGATCTCAAACCCCTTGACTGGGAGACTTATGTCAGCAAAGGGATAGTTTCAGATTCAGATGGCATTTTTCAGTCTGACCAAGCCCAGGATGGATCCAGTTTCTAGAGGAGGTAGTGGTGTTGACAGTTTTGAAGTTGAGTTTATTCTTTGATTCTCTTAGTTATTTCCTGGAATCATGTCTTTTCTCCCTCTGTGCTCTGTTTATGGGCCCACAGGCTTGGTCATCACCCCACCCTATATTCTGGGTATTGTGATCTTTTGTCCCAGGGCCAGCTTCCTCTTGTTCCTGTAACCTCTATTCATCTCCCACCTGTATTAGTTGCTCAGTCGTGTCCAACTCTTTGCGACCCCATGGACTGTAGCCTACCAGGCTCCTCCGTCCACGGGATTTTCCAGGTAAGAGTACTGGAGTGGGTTGACATTTCCTTCTCCAAAAGGACCACAAACCGGGTGGCTTAAACAATAGAACCTTCTCACAAATGGAGGCTGGAAGTCCAAGATCAAGGTGTTGGCAGGGCTGGTTTTGGGGGGCCTCTCTCCTTGGCTTGCAGATGGTATCTTCTTGCTGTGCCCTCACATGATCTTTCCTCCATGTGTGCATGTTCCTGGTGTCTCTCTGTGTGTCCAAATTTCCTCTTCTTTTAAAGAACCAGTCAGATTGGATCAGGGCCACCCTAATGACCTCATTTAACCTTATTTACCTCTTTGAAGAGTCACATTCTGACGTATTGCATATTGAGGCTGTAACATGAGTTTGGAGCACACAGTTCAGTCCTTCACATATCCCTGGAGCTTAGTGCAGGCTTGGTGTGTAGTAGATGCTCAGTAAAGGTTTGTTGAGTACCTAAATGAAAGTTTCCCAATGTGTTCTTTTTCCCTATATTCATTTTCAAGCAGATTGTAATGCAAGAGACAGCAAATGCTTTCCTAAGATAAATGAGCTATCTCTTTATTGTCTTTTGTGTTGTTGTTCAGTCTCTAAGTCGTGTCTGCCTCTTTGTGGCCCCATAACTGCAGCACGCCAGGCTCCCCTGTCCTTCACTATTTCCCGGACTTTGCTCAAACTCATGTGCATTGAGTCACTGATGCCACCCAACCATCTCATCCTCTATTGTCCCCTTCTCCTCCTGCCCTCAATCTTTCCCAGCATCAGGGTCTTTTGCAGTGAGTTGGCTCTTCACATCAGGTGGCCATAGTGTTGGAACTTCAACTTCAGTGTCAATCCTTCTGTTGCAGGAAGGGGGATCCCTTCCAAGGCCCAAAAGTGGGCTCTTGTCTAACACTCAGAAATGAATTGTCCGAGGAGACACATGTGCTGACAAAGCAAGAGATTTTATTGGAAAGGGGAGCCCCGGTGGAGAGCAGTAGGGTAAGGGAACCCAGGGCAACTGCTTTGCTGTGTGGCTCACAGTCTCGGGTTTTATGGTGATGGGATTAATTTCCAGGTTGTCTTTGGCCAGTTGTTCTGATTCAGAGCCCTTCCTGGTGGCATACACATTACTCAGCCAAGATGGATGCCAGCAAGGATTCTGGGAGGTGGTCGGACATGTGGTGTCACCTTTTGACCTTTCCTGAACTCTTCCGGTTGGTGGTGGCTTATTAGTTCCATGTTCCTTACCAGGACCTCCTGTCATAAAATAACTCATGCAGATGGTAACTATGGTGCCTGGTCAGGGTGGGTGGCTTCAGTCAGTGTGTTACCCCTAACAACTTCCCCCGAGAGACTTCATGCTAAAGATACTTCTTGGGAATTGGGGCAGAGGTCTCTTTCTTCTGTAATTTCTTCCTGCTGTGCTTGGGCTTAGGCCTGCCTAGCAGAGCAGAAGTCTCTCTCTGCCTGATCTAAGTTGAGGTATTCTGTGCCTGAAACCAGCATTCACCCTTGTAAGAACAGCAGTTTAGCTTGAAGGTGTTGGCCCCTGTCAGAGATGAAATGGACAGGGCCAAACAGGGGGCCTAAAAGGATTGTCATCCCTGGGCCCCAGAAACAGAAGGAAACATTTGGGCTGAGGGTTGCAGGGTGTGTGACTTTCTTCTGATTGGTTGGTGGTGAGGCATCAGAGCTGTGCTCCAGGAATCTTGTGCTCATTCTGAAGTTACCATCCTCCACCTGGGTGGGAGCCCCAGTTCTGTTCAGTTCAGTTCAGTCGCTCAGTCGTGTCCAACTCTGCGACCCCATGAATCGCAGCACGCCAGGCCTCCCTGTCCATCACCAGCTCCCGGAGTTCACTCAAACTCACATCCATCGAGTCAGTGATGCCATCCAGCCATCTCATCCTCTGTCGTCCCCTTCTCCTCCTGCCCCCAATCCCTCCCAGCATCAGAGTCTTTTCCAATGAGTCAACTCTTCACATGAGATGGCCAAAGTACTGGAGTTTCAGCTTTAGCATCATCCCCTCCAAAGAAATCCCAGGGCTGATCCCCTTCAAAATGGACTGGTTGGATCTCCAGTTCTGTAGAAGAACTCAAAGACATCACTGTGCATATTTCTTTGAGTAGGAACCAGGACCCTGTCTGGAGGCTGTACCACCATTTGATTGTTCCTCCTCTGTTTCTGTATCCCCTCCCTTCCCTGGTTAGCAATTGTTTGAATCCACCCTTTGGAACTCAGGGAAGGTCAAGGAGGCTGAATGAAGCCTATATCGTATAGACAAGAAATGGAGAACACAGAACAGATCTCTACTCCAGAGACCCACAGAGTCCTGCACATTTTTAATTCAGGGAACTGGGCAGCTATGACTGTGATAACTTCCTGCCAAAACGGGGCATAGGACTGGCTCAGCTTGGAGAATAGAGTCTGAATTGGAAGTATTTCTGAGTGCCAAGTCCTAGATCTAAATCTTGTATGATTAAAATTTCAATCTCTTGGTCTGCCATTTTGGTGTAACAGACCCAATTAGAAGTAGTTGGATGAGTGACAACTGGAATTTTAATGGAAAAAATAAATCTCATTTCTTTTCAGAGGAATAGTCCTGAAACTCAGTCTGGACCTGGCACTTCGGGGAGACTTGTTGCCACGTAGCCAGTTGCCTAGTTTTATAAAAAGCAAGGTTGCAGTTACTAGCTGCCAGCAGACATTGTTTTGAGAATGTCTGGTGGCATCCAAGCCTGACACAACTCAGAAAACTCAAGTGTTTAGCAATACAAGGTCTAGTCTGAAATTACACCCATAGTATCACCTAGTTATTTCCTTGGATGTCTAAACCATAGTTACTCTTTTGACTTTTAATTGTAAAATTCTCTTTAATAGCCAAAGCAAATGTCATCATTAACAATGTCAGTATTTTTCTAGGTATGAGAAGATGCAAGAATTGGGACTCATAAAATCGTCTCCTGAAAAGATCTAACTATCTGAAGGCCTGTTCTGCCAGTTTTTCCCAGAGTACAGAGTGCCTCATCCCTGATTTAAATCCTGAACTCCTTTCAGGGGTGTTGAAGGTCAGCAGCTGCAGCGGCCATGATTTAATCTTTGTAGACGTAGATGGCAAGTGTCACTTTTCAGTTGACAGGGCCCCTTCTTGGTCATACACTTGACCATGATTTTGAGGCAGTGGGTGCGGGGTGGGGGGTGGGGGCTCATTTCATGACCATTTCATCCCACAGTGCTGAGAATGTTCATTCTCAGGTCAGGCAAAGATTTTTGTTGACAGGCCACTCAATGTACTATTACTGGACTAGGCCATAAAATAGTACCCAGTACCCAGAGTTCTTTGGACCACCTGTCTTACTAGCTTCTTGGTCCAGGAAAACATTCCCTCTTGTTGTTTCTTCCCATATCTGGAGTTACACTGCTACCATCATTGATCTCATATGGAACTATATATTATTTTATCAGAGGCCTCAGTCACACATTTGGCAGTGTTAAGAAACAGCAATTTTGTAAAACAGGCAAAATACAAATAATATAGCCAACAGTATTAGTAAAGTCGTAAGTAAGTCTTAAGCTAAGAACTTTCATTAGATGTAGCCCAATATATCCCAGGTCATCTGACTTAGTCTATTCTGTACAAATCTTTATCTTCCAGGGAAATTACGTATTGGCACTGTCTATAGGGCACATAGCCCAGTTTCCTAGTGTTATTAGACTGATTATCCTTAGTATGATTTAATTGTTTCCAACATAGAGGAGGCTTTAAATTACCATAGCCTGGTGTATATATAAATCCATCCCATAACTGTGGGAGATTTTTTCCTTTGCTGAAACTTTGCTTGTTGCTCTGATTGAGTTTGAGTACTAGAAGAAAACTCAAATTTACGACCAGGGCCAGAACAGGCATTAACAATTGTCCAGGTGAGGGGATCCCATCTAGTAATATCAATAGTGACCTGAATATGACGATATATATATATATATTTTTTTTTTTTTTAAGTAAATTTTCTCAGGGCCAACCAGTTAGAGCCTTGTAGTAGAGAAATTTACCAAGGTAACCCTGAACTGAACAGGCCACAGACCCAACAACTGGATTGATTTCTAAAACTAGCATAGGATCAGGCCTGTGACAGAAAAGCATTTGACTTATATGCAAAGGTCTAAGAAGTCAAGAAAACATTATAACTGATCATACAAATCAGGTCCAGCATCTTGGGTAAGCTGTCTACCTCTGATGTCAGATTCTTCTCATCCTGGTATAGTGCAGTTTCTCCTCTGTTTGAGCACCATTTTAAGGTGAGATCAGGTCAGCTGTCCTGTCTATAGACCAGTCCAGTGTAGGGGCCTTTGGAAGTTGGAATTAATCTACGAGTCAGTTTCCCTTCAGTTTCACTGTGCATGCGCCAGTTAAGAGTACTTGATAAAAAGGTCCTTCTATCCAGGTTGGAGACAATTCCTTAAATTGTGTCTTTTTCCAGTCCTGGTTGCAGGTCATGAGGCATCTGATCTTTATCCAAAGATAGATTACTGAGATAAGCTTCAGAAACAAACTTAGGGTGTTCTTTAAGAATTCGATTAAATTTTACATTAATATCGCATAACAGCAAAGAACTATCCAGGAAATGAGTCTTACTAGATATAGACCTCCATTAACAAACTGGGATTTAACATTCATTGAAGCATCTTTTTCTTCCTAAAATCACTGTCATTTTTACCAAATATAACCAAATTAAGACTTGTTTGTGATATAGGTCTGGTCTCAATAAACTTGGCCTGATGATTTCAGTTCAGGTCAGTTCAGTCACTCAGTCGTGTCCAACTCTTTGCAACCCCATGAACCACAGCACACCAGGTCTCCCTGTCCATCACCAACTCCCAGGGTCCACCCAAACCCATGTCCGTTGCGTCGGTGATGCTATCCATCCATCTCATCCTCTGTCATCCCCTTCTCCTGCCCTCAATCTTTTCCAGCATCAGGGTCTTTTCCAATGAGTCAGCTCTTCACATCAGGTGGCCAAAGTATTGGAGTTTCAGCTTCAGCATCAGGTCTTCCAGTGAACACCCAGGACTGATCTCCTTTAGGATGGACTGGTTGGATTTCCTTGCAGTCCAAGGGACTCTCAAGAGTCTTCTCCAACACCACAGTTCAAAAGCATCAATTCTTCAGCGCTCAGCTTTCTTTATAGTCCAACTCTCACATCCATGCATGACCACTGGAAAAACCATAGCCTTGACTAGATGGACCTTTGTTGACAAAGTAATGTCTCTGTTTTTTAATATGCTGTCTAGGTTGGTCATAATTTTCCTTCCAAGGAGTAAGCGTCTTTTAATTTCATGGCTGCAGTCTCCATGTGCAGTGATTTTGGAGCCCAAAAAAATAAAGTCAGCCACTGTTTCCACTGTTTCCCCATCTATTTCCCATGAAGTGATGGGACTGGATGCCATGATCTTAGTTTTCTGAATGTTGAGCTTTAAGCCAATTTTTTCACTCTCCTCTTTTATATAACCATAATTGATCATAGACCTTTTTGCTTTGCTGAAACTTTTATAGAGTCGCAGACTGAACTTTTAAAATAAAACCTTCCAGGGCTAGGAAAGTCCTGCCAAAGGCTTATCACAGATTTTGCCTAACAGAGTGAATTCCTCCCTTTTCAAGTTCTCAAAAATTCCTTGAGATTTCTGTACCTGTTAGTGAAATAACCTTACTAACTCATCTGACAAAGTTACTGGAAACCTAAGAGTTTCCAGTCTTTGGAGGAATCAGATAGAAAATATAATTGTTTTAATTTGTTTATAATGTATGTTTACCAAATTACTCTCATAATTAGTTTGATGGGAAGGTTTTCCCTACTCCTGGAAAACACAGATTCAAACCTGTAATTTTTTTCAGATAGAAACTATTACAGTTATAAGCATATTCACTGGTTCATTCAGTCCTTTTGTTACCTTTTGTGAAGTCATCAGGTTTCTCATTAGAATACCAGGACATATCAGAATGTTAGGAATTCCATATAATTTTTAAGATATCTATGTTAGTAATATTTACCATACATTATAACCTGAGAGGACTTTTCACTCATTTGATAATATTTCCCATGTAATTTAACCAACCAAATAAGCACAATTAGCTTAATATCTCTCTTTGGGATGTTTCAGGGGCCCTCTGAAGTATCCCAAAGTTAGCTAGAGGTCAAAAGAACTTCAACAGAATTCGATTTAGGAAGTTTTGTCAAAAAAATCAATCAAAAGGGTTTGGACCATTTAGTCAATTTAGTTAGATTTAGTCAATGCTGATGGGTATATCATTTAACTTGCTGTTATGTCACAACGGGTGTATATACTGAGGCTCAGTGTCTAGTGAAAATGACTCTACCATCTTTGACCTAGTTAGCTCTAACCAGTTTTCCTATGGTTATGTCATTCCTAAGAAAACCATTTAAACAACTAATTGTAATCCAATTTTAGAAAATCCTTATCATGCATAACTCTTTTCAGTATTTTTTCCATACCTTCTTCTACTGAAAACACATCTTAGTTTCCCTAAAGTATTTTCTACAATGAGGTACATTTCTTGTTGACAGATTTGTAACAGAATACAGTCTTATTTGACCTCTAGTAAACCTAGGTACAACAGATGTATTATACTTATTGATGGTTCTAAAGACATGTCTATGTTACCAGGTTTAATTTAATACTGAATATTTCCCAGTTCACATGAACCTGGAATTCACTGTTTAATTTAGAATTATTTGATTTGTAAGTGCTTACTTTTCTTTAAGCCAATTAAATAGAGCTCATTTACAAATTAATCTCAAAGATATCATCCAGAGACAAAGACACACTGAGACATATACAGACGATACAATGTAAGATCTAGCTTCATTTTCTAAGCTTAGTCATCAATTTGATATTACAATGTAAAATTCATTGGTTTATAAATAACAGTTGGAATCAATAAAATTTTTTAAGCCTGCTTTCCATTTTTCCTCAGTCTCAGGAGTTAGAGATGGTCTAGATAAGTGTTCCTGAGGGCCCTGGTCTCAAGGCACAGGGAAAGAAAATCAAGTTCTAACAAAATGGCAGCAGGTCTAAACCAAATGGTGGCCACGCAAAGCAAAATGGCCATCACAAATCACAACACAGAACACAGAGTATAACACACACACATAGACCTGGCAGTCCTAATCATACCCTCTCTTAATACAAGATTACAGTCTCTCAGAAAACCTAAGAGACACAGAACTTCAGATCCAAGTACGAACAGAGTAAATGAAAATATCTCAGGTCTTCAAGGATTTCAAAGGGAGGAAAGGAAACCAGGTTGAAAGAAGAAGGGGGGGGAGACGGGAGAGGGGGGCAAAAGGCGTGTTACAGGCATCTCCTGCCAGCTGCAGAACCCAGGCATTATGGAACTTTAGGCCTCCAGAGAAGGGAGGACTGGAACTCAGTCCTAACAGAAACCAGAACAGAACCAGAATTCGAGTTCTCTGCCAAGAGGAGGTGATTAGTCTCCAATCCTCAGCTCAGGCTGAGGCCCTTTGACCAGATTCCTGCGTCCAGGACTGGGGGACTAAAAAAAGGGGAAAGATAGGAAGGGTTAAGGAGAAGAAAGAGAGAGAGGAGGGGAGAGAGGTCAATAAAATCTCTTGTTCCTTACCCAGTCAGGGCATTCTGGCCAGTTGTCTGGATCAGGAGGAGACCAGGGACAAAAGGGTCCCAGCTGCAGTCGCTGCGTCTGGTCCATCAGCAGGCAAGCTGGTCCCTGAGTACCTCGAGTGGTCAGGATGTCAGTCATAGTGAAGAAGAGTCCCCGTCAGAGTCACCATTTGTTGCAGGAAGGGGGATCCCTTCTAGGGCCCAAAAGTGGGCTCTCATCTAACATTCAGAAATGAATGTCTAAGGAGACACTGACAAAGCAAGAGATTTTATTGGAAAGGGGCGCCCGGGCAGACAGCAGCAGGGTAAGGGAACCCAGGTGAACTGCTCTGCCACGTGGCTTGCAGTCTCGGGTTTTATAGTGATGGGATTAGTTTCCGGGTTGTCTTTGGCCAAGCATTCTGATTCAGAGTCCTTCCTGGTGGCCCACGCATTGCTCAGCCAAAATGGACGCCAGCAAGGATTGTGGGAGGTGATTGGACACATGGTGTCACCTTTTTACTTTTCCTGAACTCTTCTGGTTGGTGGTAGCTTATTAGTTCCATGCCCCTTACCAGGACCTCCTGTCATAAAACAATTCATGCAAATGGTAACTATGGTGCCTGGTCAGGGTGGGTGATTTCAGTCAGTGGGTTTCCTCTAACACGTCCAATGAATACTCAGGGTTGATTTCCTTTAGGATTGACTGGTTTGATCTCCTTGCTGTCCAAGGGACATTCAAGGGTCTTCTCCAACATCGCAGTTTGAGGGCATCAATTCTTCTGCCCTCAGCCTTCTTTATAATCCGGCTCTCACATCCATACATGACTGCTGGAAAAACCATAGCTTTGAGTAGACGGACCTTTGTCGGCAAAGTGATATCTCTGCTTTTTAATATGCTGTCTAGGTTTGACATAGCTTGTGTTAAAAAACAAACTCTCTAGTATGAATAAAGGTCTTTCTCTGCCCTCCCCCCAAATATATCCTGCTGCTGCATGGTAGTGAAGTGAACTCTAAGCCTGAGGTCAGATTCAGCCCAGTCTCTGTGGCAAACTCACTGAATATCTTATCACAGGCCTGTGTTACGTTTTTCTTGGGGATTTGAATCCGTGTTATTGCATACTGGATTTACCTACCTTGGGAATTTAGTTCCTTTTTTATTTCTTAGCACACTTCCTCTGTTTCATCATATTTATTTCCTTTCTCTATCCTCAGCTCCGACAAATATGAATTTTTCAAAAAGCACAGAGAAATGTATTATACTATTGTATCTGTAATTTGGTTGTCCTTCTAGTTTATAGTAATGAAAAGATGGAATTTTCTCCTTTGGCTCCTTTTGTTCTTTTGCATTCTCAATTTTTCTATTTTGCTTTCCCTCACCAAATTTTGGATCTCTGAAACAGCAATTTAAAATAGCTATCCAAAGGTATACATACCCACCCCAGAGTTTGTTGCCAAGCATACAAAGTGAATGGATTCCTTATTGAAATGCGAAATGCCTACACAGCAGAGTCTATGTATAGAGCTGCGATGGAGACTTAGAACTGGCCTCTCTCATGGATATCATCAGGATGACAGCTTCCAATGGACTTAGAGTTTCATTGAATTTAATAGTCTACCAATGCTGTTTAATGAAACAATGTGATTTTCTTCTGCCATGGTCTCAAAAGCCAAGGGAAGTTCAGGTCCTGGCCATTCAGAACTACTCACCATGACCGACACTTTCCATGCTCTGGTTCTTTTTTGAATGCACAGTGCTGATTTGCAAGTCATTGTTGATATGTCTATCCCTTTTGACTAAAAGTCCTTACTAAGCCAGGCACCTCTTTGGAAGCTGAAGAGGCCTATGGATCTTAAGTTGTAAGTAAGTGCATGAGATAAAAGATGCTGGGCTCCAACTGGGGGGGCAATGAGGAGTGAAGCACATTTCACTCTGTCTGAAAAACAAATGGTAGTTTAGAGACTGTAAGAAGACAGAATCTGAAATATCCCCAAACTCTTGATGAGTTACCATTTTTTCCCCCTCCAGAACACCCCCAGCCTAGATTCAGTACAGCTCTAAACCCAGAGATGGGCACTGGTGCCGACAGGGCTTCCCCAGTGACTCAGTGGTAAAGACCCTGACTGCTATGCAGGAGATGCAGGAGACACGGGTTTGATCCCTAGGTCAGGAAGCTACCCACTCCAGTATTCTTGCCTGGGAAATACCAGGGACAGAGGAGCCTGGTGGGCTACAGTCATAGGGTCGCCAAGAGTCAGACACGACTGAAGTGACTGAGCGTGCACACACACCTATAGAATCCCATTCAGGTCCTGCCTTAGGGAGCAGGAAGCATGTCTCCTAGTACTGAGAAGTGGTGGAGAAATTCCCTGTTTTGTTTTTCTTTTCTCCATTCTCTTGTGCCCCAGACCCCCAGCCATCCTGTCATGTCAGGGGCATGAAAGCTCAAAGGATCCTAAAACTGAGGGAGGAGGATCTTCCCTTTGATCAGAAGAGCTGTGGGCCCAAGAGTGTGGAGCAAACTCCCAATGCATTTTGTCCTTTCCGTCCTCCTATTGCTGTCCCTGGACACACATGCAGCTGTGGGAAATGCATAGAAGAGCAGGCTAAGTAGAGCACCAGCTTTTTGGCTAAGGGGCCAAAAAGTTGAAGCCCCTGGGAACTGGAAAGTACCAGAGAGAAGGAAGCGCTAGGGAAAGCAACCGTAAAGTTGTTTATGAACTTCTGGACTCACCCCTGAGATGCACAAGAATAGATCTGACCTCAAATAGCACACCATAAATTCTGAGAACTACAAAATAGACCATCGCCCAGGTTTCAGACTGGTTATTGGGTAGTGTACATAGGCTCATATCTGAAATCTTGGAAAACAGGACTTATTTTAGAACCATAACCCATGGAAGACTGGGTGGAACTCAATCTGGTAGACTCTGATTTAGAAAAAAATAGACAAAATCTAAAGTCTTATAATCATCCAAATGTTCATGAAACAATTAAAAATTACTCAACACATATGGAGAATTGGGAAAATCTCAATTTGTATGGGAAAAGACAGCTAACAGAAGCCAATACTTAGATGACACAGAATTTAAAGCAACTATTATAAAAGTACCCCAACACATAAGAGGAAATATTCTTAAAATGAATGAGGAGATTAAAAGTCTCAGAAAAGAAATAAAAGATATAAAGAAGAATGGAAAAAAGATTACAACCAATGTAAAAATGTCACAGGATAGGACTCAATAGCAGAATGGAGATGACAGAGGAAAGAGTCAGTGAACTTAAGTATGAATCAATAGAAATTATAAAATCTGAAAAATACAGAGAAAAAGATTAAAGGTAAAAAAAGAACAGAATATCATCAGCTGGTGGGAAAATACCAAATAGTCTGACAATCTTACCATAGAAGTCTTAGAAAGGATACGGTGCATAGAAAATGTATGAAGAAACAATGGCTGAAAACCTGCCAAATTTGTAAAAAGGCATAATCCTACGGACACAACAAGTCCAAGAAGCCCCAAACAAGAGAAACCCAAAGAATCCATGCCCAGACACATCATTATTAAACTGATGAAAAGTAAAGAAGAAAAAGCAACATTTAAAGCAACCAGAGAAAAACAACACTTATAGGAGAACATGATTCAAAAAGTCACAGATCTCTCCAGAAGGAAATGGAACATTTTAAAAAAACTGTCAACACACAATTCTATGTCCAGTAAAAAAAATCCTTCAGAAATGAAGATGAAATAAGAACACTCTTAGGTGAAAAACACACAAGAGACTTCACTGTCACCAGTTCTGTTGTTTGGGGATGAGAAATGACACCAGAAGGAAAGCTGAAACATCAAAAATGAAGGAAAAGCAGCAGAAAACGCACATACCTAGGGAAATGTGATAGACTCTTCCTCTCCTCTTGAGTTTTCTTTAACTTTGTTTGATGGTGAAAAACAAAAGTTATAACATTGTCTAGTATGATTTCAAGGGAGAAGGCAATGGCACCCCACTCCAGTACTCTTGCCTGGAAAATCCCATGGATGGAGGAGCCTGGTGCGCTGCAGTCCATGGGGTTGCACAGAGTCGGACATGACTGACATGACTTAGCAGCAGTAGCAGTATGATTTCAATGTATATTGATATAACAAATACAACAATGGCAACATAAAGAAGGGAGGGTAACGGTACCTATATAATGATAATGTATCACTTAGAGTGGTAAATATTGATTTTACATAGACTATGAAAAGTTGAGTGTGTATATTTTAATCCCTACAATAGCAGCTTAAAAGTTATACAAAATAGTAAAAATGTAGTAGATAAAATTGAAAATAAACAAAGTTTAAAGAACCTAAAATAAAAGAAGAAAAGGGAAAATACAGAAACTAAAAATAAAGAGACAAAGAGAAAACAAATAATAAAATGGTATACCTAAATGCTAAATACCAATAATTACATAAAATGTAAATGGACTGAGCATAATGAAAAGACAGGTTATCAGAACAGATTTCAAAAATTAATTATATACTGTTACAAGAAACTCATTTCAAATATAATGACCTCAGTAGCCTAAAAGTAAAAGATGGAAATATATGTATGTATATATATATATATATATATATATGTATGTATGTATCTCACTATTCAGAAAAAAAGGACTTCCCAGGTAGCACTAGTGGTAAAGAACCTGCCTGCCAATGCAGGAGACATAAGAGATTCGGGTTTGATCCTTGGGTTGGGAAGATCCCCTGGAGGAGGGCATGGGAATCCACTCTAGTATTCTTGTATGGAAAATCCCCATAGGTAGAGGAGCCTGGTGGGCCACAGTCCATGGGATCGCAAAGAATCAGACATGATGAAGCGATTTAGCACACACGCACATTCAGAAGAAAACTGGAGTGGCTAGAGTAATATGGGACAAAGAGGATTTCACAGCAAAGACAACTACCAGAGATAAAAAGAGACAATATATAGTGATAAGAGGGTCAATTCACAGGAAGACACACAATCCTAAATGGATATGTACCAAATAAACGAGTTTGGAAATGTATGAAGCAAAAACTAACTGATCTGAAAAAAGAAACAGACAAATGTACAGTAATAGCTGGAGACGTCAACATTCCTCTTGCAGTGATCAGTGGAACTGGCAGACAGAAAACAAGCAACGGTATAGTTTACAAAACTGAATCAGACTGTAAGCAACTGGTTCTAATTGACATTTATAGAACACTGTAGCCTGCCAGGCTCCTCTTTCCATGGGATTCTGCAGGCCAGAATACTGAAGTGGGTAGCTTTTCCCTTCTCCAGGGGATCTTCCCAACCCAGGGATCGAACTCAGGTCTCCCGCATTGCAGGCAGATTCATTATAGTCTGAGTCACCGGGGAAGCCCATTTATACAACAGTCCACTCCAAAATAACAGAATATACATTCTTCTCAAGTGCTCATGGAACCTTTGCCAAAATAAACCAGATCCTGTGTTGTAAGATAATTTTCAAAATGGGGAGCACATGTGTACCTGTGATGGATTCATTTTGATATTTGGCAAAACTAATACAATTATGTAAAGTTTAAAAATAAAATAAAATTTAAAAAAAAGATAATTTTCAAAAAAAATTTAAAGAGCTGAAATCATGCAAAGTATGTTCTCTGCCTATAATTAGTGAATGAACTATGAAATGACTTAAACACAAACCCATGTGTTGAGAGACTCTAAAGACTTTAAGAAAAATGGGCACATTTTGTTTAATCCAACATGTGCTCACTGTTGATAATTATGAACTGGACTCTAATGACTGTCTTGACTGTCTTGTGTTGTAGTACCTGCCTTATTTTTGAGCATCTCCTGTTTCCATCCTGTAGCATGTTTGTTGCTCAGTTGTGTCCACCTCTTTGCGACCCCATAGACTGTAGCCTGCAAGGGCCCTCTGTCCATGGAATTCTCCTCTGTCCGTGGGTTGCCATTTCCTACTCCACAGATCTTCCCAACCCAGCAATCGAACCCCCGTCTCCTGCATTGCAGGAAGATTCTTCACCAGCTGAGCCACCAAGGAAGCCCATCCTGTAAAGGGAACAGTATATTTAATTGTGATCCTATAGAGGGAAAAATTGAAAGCAAAAGGAGAAGAGGGTGGCGGCGGATGAGATGGCTGGATGGCATCACTGATTCAATGGACATGAACTTGAACAAACTCAGGGAGATGGTGAGGAACAGGTAGGCCCAGCATGCTGCAGTCCTTGGGGTCACAAAGAGTCAGACACAACTGAGCAACAACAATAACAGAGGGAACACAATTAAATATGCCAATCCTTCCTCCAGAATTATGCACAGAATTATTGTTATCAAAGATGGTAGATTACTATCCAAAAAAAAGTGCACGTGGGAATTAGTGTTTGAGATTTCCTATGCCCTGTAGGACAGGACTTGGTAGGTGCAGTGCTGAGACAATGATAAGATTTTGCAAGTGGGATTATTCAGGCTAACAGGGAGTCTGGGGTGAGGGTCGAGCTGAGGATGCTCACATGGTACTTCACATGAGGGGCACCAGTGGGAAATTTATGGAGCCCTGAAAACTAAAGTTGGAAATGGAACTGGAGAGCCCTGCTTGTGCTCAGCTAGTAGCAGGGCTGGTGGAGAACTCAATCACCAGAAGTTTCTGGAAAAGTTGCACAGACTGGATGAACTGCTACACTTCACTGACCTTATCACGTACCAACAATCTCCTCGTTGGTCCATAGACCTGAATAAAAGAATGAGAAAAGCTAGTAAGTCATTTCATTAAGTCAAGTCTAAGATGCTCTTGATTGTACAATCTACCGTTATTTTATGGACCGATAAGAAGGGAAAAACACTTTCAATAGACCGTGCCTTTAACAACAGTCCTGAGAGCCATATAAATCAATCCCACCAGATTTCTTTGAAATCAATCTTCATCTCTTCTGAGGGCTTTGCAATGAAACAAATATTTTGGTAATAGAAAGTAGCAGAGCTTGCCTGACTTCGAGAGTATCTTCCTTTCTGCTGTCTCTAAGGCACTTGGTTATTCCTTTACAAGAAAACGTGGACTCATGATCATTTCTCTGTGACAAAGACTCTTCAGCAATATCACATTGACCTCCTATGGCTTGGCCTCTGTGCCTTTCTGTGTACAAACTAGCTTGTCATTTCAGTGCTGAATCACAGTGAAAAAGTTTTGGAGAACATTCTGAATGGCAGTTAAGCACACAGGTTAAACTAACAGATACCTAAGCAGAAGTGAAGGCAGTATAAACAGCTATGACCAAGTGGATGGACATGCAAAGGCCATGGCTGCCATGTTGTGACTGCCACTGGGCCAATGGCTTTTGAAAGACGCCATTGGTTCAGATGCCCCTGGTTTCCAGAAATGTTAAATTTTGCAAAACTGTGGGGACTTCTCTGGTGGTCCAGTGGCTATGACTCTGCATTCCCCAATGCAGGGGGCCTGGGTTCCATCCCCAGTCAGGGAGCTAGATTCATATGCTGCAACTAAGAATTCACATGCTACAACTGAAGACCCTGAGTGCCGCAACTAAGACCCAGCACAGCCAAATAAATATTAAAAATGTACATATATTTTGCAAAACTGTGTATCTTAGGATCAGTAAAATACAGCCATTCTATTAGATTCCATGATTTGGGAGAGAGTTCAGCCCGTTTTTCTTGAATGTCCTCTTTTTGCCTCTGTTCTAGAGTTCCTGGCTAGGTGACTCTCTTGACCACATGGAGCTCACGTTGAGTAGGAAGAACAGACAATGAGTAAACAGAAAAATCATCACATTTTTTAAGTGCGGCAAAATGGGGGTGGGGTTACATGGAGACTCACGGAAGGGCCGGGGTACTGTGTATCATGCATTTGTGCTGCGCTCTTGCAGATCTTGCAGAGTTCTAACTAAGTCAATATTTGGATTTTGGTCTCTAAGAATCACTGATGGCCTGCAGAGGGAAGACCTGTTTCAAGGTTTGCCTGGAAGTGAACTGAGGCATCTCCTGGGGTGTGGGAATTTCAGTCCTAAAGGGAGCACTTCCAGGCAAACTGGCAAAGTTGGTCACCCAATAGGGCTTCTAATTCTGTTTCCTTTTAGTTTAATATCTGCATTATTATTTCCATGTCTCATTAAGTCTGATAAAAAACCTACAAGTGTGACTTTTTTTCTTTTATTTTCATCTCTCCTGATTTTATAGAAAGAGGTTAATTTGACAAACATGACTTAAATCTCATAGTTACTAAATCAATTCCATTCAATCACTCAACAACACTGATTCAGTTCCTAGTTAAGTCCTGTGGGGGCTACAATGATGGGTCAAGGTGGCTGCCAGGGGTTAGAAGACTTGTCCAAAAAAGCTCGAGGAGATAAGGTGACAGCCTAAGAGCATGTTCACCAAAGTCCCAAGGGGCTCAGAGAGGGTGGGTGAAAGCAGAGGTGAGGAGGGCAGGGGAAGCTGCTTTCCTTTTTTGATTCTGTGCTTTTATTTCACTTTAGATAAACAATACAGGGGCTTCCCAGGTAGCTCAATGGTAAAGAATCCGCCTGCAATGCAGGAAACTCAGGTTCAATGGGGTCAGGAAGATCCCCTGAAGAAGGAAATGGCAACCCATTCCAGTATTCTTGCCTGGAGAGTCCCATGGGCAGAGGAGCATGGTGGGCTACAGTCCAAGGGGTTACAGAGAGTTGGACATGACTGAGCGACTAAGCATGCACGCACACAAACAACAGAAACCAACATCTCCGAAGAAGAGTAACTTTCTTTGCCTTTGAAACGACTTAAAGGCAAAAACAACTTCATTCTTTCATGGGAGGAATCATTTTGGTGTGCCTTTCTGTTTTTCAACTAAAAGACTAACTGAACTCTGGACTACAAATGGTTTCATGATTCTTGGAACTATATATATATATTAATATTTTTCTCTTTAAAACAACAAAACACATATTCTTGGCTTTTTCTTCTGGCAAGGGGCCCACCACATGGTGAAGTCATTTTTGTGTCTGTATACAAATGGGGTAATTAGATTGTCAGTGATACTACAATCTTTATTTATCTTCACAAGCCCTCAGTGAACTTTAGGTTTGATCTCTGCCTTCAGTTCAGGGTTGATATGTAAATACTCACACACCTGCTGGAATATTTCAAAACCATCACATGAGTTCTTCCTCCCACCCTTACCCCTGTGCATTTCATTTTCCCATTATAGCTCATAAAAATAGTCTTTAACTACCAATTGTATAGAATACCGTGACCAGACTTACAGACATTGTAATCTGAATGAAGAAATCAAGCTCTCTGCTCCATCACTCCTGTTTATTGTTATTTTTTTAAAGATGAAAGTTGTCAGATGGAAATGGGGGTGTTCACTCCTTAACCTGTTCTAAAACTTTTTTTGCTCATATATGCCAAGAAAAGATAAGTGTGAGAGCGTGTGTGTGCTTGAAGCAAAGATTAGAGGAAACCAAAAGCCTTAAAGTTAAGTAAAATTTGGAATCAACATTTAAATTAGGTATGCTTTACAGACTGATGTTATTTGAAATCTGAATAGCTGATGTCAAAAATAGATTTTCCTTTCTTTCCAGAGTGTGGCAAAAAATAACCACATGCCTTTCCTGGACTCCTGACTCTCACCCCAAAGGGTTTTCTTGTATAGGAACCAACAATTTCTTGGATGGAAACACTGGATAGGCTAGTCATTATTTTGAGATTTAGAAGACTGCAGATTCTTGGCAGCCCTCGGTTGTTTTTCTAGTAGTAGGCAAGTGGTTGGACAAAAAAGCAAGAAGCAGATCCATGCTGCTGGCTTTGGGTTCTTTGAACAAATGAGACAGGTGAGCGGCTGCCCTGCTCATCCCCCTTCTTTGTTTGGTGAGCAGCGAGGAAAAAGTGGTAGCGTCTGCGATGCTGCTGTGGGATCCTGGTTTCCTGGAAACAACCCGTCCCTTCCCCTTTGCCTTTGGGGGTCGCCGACCACTTGAGGAAGACCTAAGCGATGCCTGCCTGTTGCCAGCACAGCTCATGGAGGGGTCAGAAATAGGATTGCTTGTGTAGGGAGAACAATCACTTCATTGTCAGATTTTTTTTTTTCCCACTCTTCATCCAAACGCTGGGTTCCTTTGTAGCACAGTTGGAGACACTGTTGAGAAGCCTTTGCTCATGGCAACGTTTCCTCTGTTCGTTTTCTGCTGCTTCTTGCTTTGGAAAATTCCATCCTTTAGCACTGGGATTATATGTCACCATGGCTGAAATCATAGACACAGTCCACTTAATTGGCTACAAGCATGAGAGATAGCCAGAGAGAATGGGAGACAGAGCATTCCCTTGCATAAAGAGAGGATTGAACGAGGTCAGTGAACCAGAGAACCAGCAGGTCACAAACCCTCAGGGGGTCATGAAAATCTTCCCGGGTTTCCTGTCTTCAGAAGCAAAAATGATGCTTGTTAAAAATTTTTTTAAAGAAGAAAAGATATTTAGGATTGGCCATAATCGAGCTGGGTGAGGTATCTGAGGGCCCCATTATTCTAGTACTCTGTGTATTTTTGAAATTTTAATAATTGGAAGTTTTCAGAAAGTATTTAAATACTTCTGATTTTTCATCTCAGAATGATTGCGGAGCTCCCCCCCACCCCGCCCCGGGTGGGTATCATGTACACATGCGCGTCAGGGAGAGCAGTTCAACTGAGCATGCTCCGGCCGATTTCACTGTGAGCTGAACCACCCCCATCCCCACCACCCCCACCCCCTTGCTTCTAATTGATGTACAGTTTCAAATGGCCTTTATTCTTCGCCATATGTGCTTTGGTCTATATCTTGAATGGATCATTTGTTAAGAGACTAGAAGCATTAGCAACACAGATGCTGAAATTGGTGTTAATAATTCAGCAAACTGCCCGACGATACTGTTCACTTTATCTAAAGACCATCTTCTTCTTCGCTTCAAAAGTCTGACCCTCTGAAGAGGCCCCTGGACCTCCACAACAGTGTTACAGAAAGAAAAGACAGCTCCAATTATGTCTACATTTGATTTTCATTTAATCAAGAGCAAACCAATCCTACAGAAGTGACTATAAATAGCAGTTTAGTTGATTTTTTAAAGCACAAAGTATAAGAATTTCAGATATGAGGTCATGAAAGCAAGTTTTGATGCTCCAAACCTATACTTTAATGTGAGTGTCAAACAGTTAACACAAAGTAACTCATTTATTGACGTCCTCCCTGTATTCGATGGCCTTGAAGTGGCTGACATAAAATTTATTGTTTAGTTAGTGTTTCCTAACAACATTGGGCACAGACATGGTAGAAATTCTAGAAATAGGTCATGTAGGTAAGGTGTAGGAGAAGGCAATGGCACCCCACTCCAGTACTCTTGCCTGGAAAATCCCATGGACGGAGGAGCCTGGTGGACTGCAGTCCATGAGGTCGCTAGGAGTCGGACACGACTGTATAACTTTCAAGTAGACAATCTAAGCGACTTCACTTTCACTTTTCACTTTCATGCATTGGAGAAGGAAATGGCAAGCCACTCCAGTGTTCTTTTTTTTTTTTTTTTTACCTGTATCAAGATTTATTTTTTATTTTTTTCTAATTTTATTTTATTTTTAAACTTTACAATATTGTATTAGTTTTGCCAAACAAATGGGACCTAATTAAACTTAAAAGCTTCTGCACAACAAAGGAAACTATTAGCAAGATGAAAAGGCACTCCAGTGTTCTTACCTGGAGAATCCCAAGGACGGGGGAGCCTGGTGGGCTGCCATCTCTGGGGTCGCACAGAGTCGGACACGACTGAAGCAACTTAGCAGCGGCAGCAGCAGGTAAGTTGTAAGTTTCTTGGGTTTTAGACATGCACTCCTGAAATCCAGTGTTAATCCTCACGTTTTATTCAGTGTTGAAATGTGTTGGCTATTGAAGATGATACTAATATGAGATTAACAATATATGGGGATAAAATATAAACTTTTGTTTTTACTCCCAGTTTCTTTTTCATAGTACAGCATCTTGGACATCTTGTATGCTTGCCTCTCACCTTCTGGCCCACCTTTGATGCCAGCTGTTGCTAGGCAACCAGTTTTGCGCAGCTATCACCACAGGGTGCCTTGTTTCAGCTGCATCCTGTGTCTCCCTTTCAGCACTGGCTTTCTCTGGACATTACCTGGTATACATGTGTGTGCAGCCTGGAAATTGTGAGAGTGTCAACACTTCATGAAACAGCTCTGAAAGGAAACAGGAGTTTATGGGACAGTGCTTCCCTTTTTCTTCCCTCAGTCTGAAAATCCAGGTGTGAGTTCTACAAAGCTTCTTAGGGGGTCAGCACCAGAGACGTAATGGATCACATGGCCACTTACTGTCCCTCCTCCCCTGCTTCACTCTCTCCTACCCTCGACTCTTGCCCGCTGGGACCACTCTACAGAATAGCCTTCCTTTACAAAAGTCCTTGTCACAGGCTCTGCTTTCTGCTTTCTGTGAGGAACTCAGGGTAAGATGCTAAGATAATCTAGAGTGAAGACAGATGAATTCTTAAGAGGTTGGTTGGGTTGTGTATATCTATGAAAGTGCAAATGTTGATCGCTCAGTCCTGTCTGACTCTTTTCAAACCCACAGAATGTAGCCAGTCAGGCTCCTCTGTCTATGGAATTTTCCAGGCCAGAATACTGGAGTGAGTTGCCTTTCCCTTCTCCAAGGAATCTTCCAGACCCAGGGCTCAAACCCAGGTCTCCTGCATTGCAGGCAGATTCTTTACTATCTGAGCTACTTACACATCAATAGATCTGTGAATGGGGTTCAAAGAAAAGTTTGTGAAATCCTAGACTGGATGGCCATTGGGTTTACAGTGACATGTAAAGTTAAAATTGTCAGATTGCCATCCAGCTCTAACAGGTTCATGAGTATCTGAGTCTTCCACGAAGACCAGTATAAGAAGATCCCTAAGTCTCATCAAGCCTGTCGAACAGCTGTATGTATGACATCAAGGAGAAGCAGAGAACAAATAAAACAGAGCATTCTGACAAGCATTCAGAAGTCCCCCTATCCTAGAAGACTTCTGCACTGTTTCTAGATCTGGTCATAAAGCTGTAAGTGATACTGGTGTATTCCAAGGAAATTGCTGGTCTCACTCTAGGCATGGTCTCTGTCTCTAGGTACAAGTGGAGGAGACCAGGTAGGTAGGGCTTCTCTGCTTCTGTCATGGCCCATCCCAAAGAAGAAGAATCTTTGCATTAGCCAGGTTGTTGGTTGGCAGCTCAGTTCCCTCCCTGTACCTCTCTGGACCTGTATGGTCTAGTCCAGGAGTTCTGAGTGTGATCCCTGAACGAGACCATCATTTTCTGAAGGCACATATCCCCAGGAGGCAGGTTAAACATGCCAGTTCTTGAATCCCACCCCACCTCTACAGCAGTCTGGTCTGACAAACCTTCCAGGAGATTCTGATGCTGGCTCAGGTTTGAAAACCACTGCCCTTGGTCTTTTCCTTCACACCCTGGCATTCAAGCTTTGGTGGCTTTCAATGTTGATTTCACACTCCTGCCCAGAGGATGGGCTTAGGGAACCAAAGATTACTTGATTAGCTCAGAGATGAGAAAGAGGCTAGGACTGTGTAAGTAGCTAACCCAACTTACAAACAGATTATGTTCTTGACTTTGGAAGTCAGCTGTTTGGAATGTGAGCTGTTTTCCTGGGAGTGATAGACAGGTTCCCATGCCAGCATGCTGCTGCTGCTGCTAAGTCACTTCAGTCATGTCCGACTCTGTGTGACCCCATAGACATCAGCCCACCATGCTCCCCCATCCCTGGGATTCTCCAGGCAATAACACTGGAGTGGGTTGCCATTTCCTTCTCCAATGCATGAAAGTGAAAAAGTGAAAGTGAAGTTGCTCAGTCGTGTCCGAATCTTAGCGACCCCATGGACTGCAGCCAACCAGTCTCCTCTGCCCATGGGATTTTCCAGGCAAGAGTATTGGAGTGGGGTGCCATTGCCTTCTCCGCCATGCTAGCATACTTAATCCTGAATCCAGCTGAAAGATTGCTGTGTCAAACAAAATAGAGATTCCCAATGGTCCTGTAATATTAGAAACCAATCAAAGCAGAATAAGGCAATAAATGCTAATATTGATGGTAGAAAGAGAGGTTGGGCTTCCCAGGTGATTCTGGTACAGAATCTGCCTGCCGATGCAGGAGATGTGGGTTCGATCCCTGGGTAAGGAGTATCCCCTGGAGAAGGAAATGTCAACCCACTCCAGTACTCTTGCTTGGGAAATCCCATGGACAGAGGTGCCTGGTGGGCTGCAGTCCATGGGGTCACAAAGAGTAAGACATGACTTAGTGACTTAACAACAAAACAACAACAAAGAGGTTGATGTGGACGTGGATGAAGAGGTAAATGGGGATTTGTCAAGACTATGGTGAGTGGCTGGCCTTTCTCTTTAGAATGTCATGAGACCAATTCCTTTAGTTAGACTTTAGTAAAACGTAGTTCTGAACTGTTACTTTATCTTTTTCTGAAGTCAAATGTCTCACTGGGAGGGAGGTAAAGGATTCTGAGACGAGTTGGCAGGAGCTGAAAAGGCAAGCAGAAAGAGTAAGGGAATCAAAGAGAATGTGGGTTTGTTTTTTATTAACACGAGCATCAGTGGAGACAGAATTGACTTGAGTTGTGAACAGTGAGCAATGGATGGGTAGAGAGAGGACAAAAAGCAGACAGAAACTGACTACGCAGTGTGGGAGCTGCTGTTCTGGAAGTGTTTCCTCCCACTGCATTGTCCCAAGAATGGGCCCTACGCAACCACGTTCATATCCTCTTGTTCCCTCTCTGGTCACAGATGGCAGCTGACCCGAGGCCTTGACAGTGACCACTGATACAGCATAAGAAGATGGCTCGGACCAATCCGTGTCCCTCTTTTGCCTTCTAGGCATTTGAACTTAGAAATACCCGGAACGTTTGTCCAGTCCATGATGATACCCGGAACGTTTGTCCAGTCCATGGCTGGCTGTGAGCACTTTTGTTGTTGTTCAGTTGCTCAGTCATGTCCGACTCTTTGTGACCCCTTGAATCGAAGCACGCCAGGCCTCCCTGTCCTTTATTATATCTCCCAGAGTTTGCTCAAACTCATGTCTATTGAGTCGATGATGCCACCCAACTATCTCATCCTCTGTCGTCCCCTTCTCCTCCTGCCCTCACTCTTTCCCAGCATCAGGGTCTTTTCAAAGGAGGCAGCTCTTCACGTCAGGTGGCCAAAGTACTGGAGCTTCATTTGCAGCACCAGTCCATCCAGTGAATCTTCAGGGTTGATTTCCTCTAGAATTGATTGGTTTGATCTCCTTATTCTCCAGGAGACTCTCAAGAGTCTTCTCCAACACCACAGTTCAAAAGCATCAATTCTTCGGCACTCAACCTTCTTTATGGTGCAACTCTCACATCCATACATGACTATTGGAGAAACCATAGCTTTGACTTTTCATGTTCTCAAATCGAATGCTCCTAGCTATGAGCATATGTGGTGGCTAACACTTTCTTTGGGGGTTTGTGCATGTGTGCTTAGTCACTCAGTCATGTCTGACTCTTTGTGACCCTTTGCACTGTAGCCTGCCAGGCTCTTTTGTCCATGGATTCTCCAGGCAAGAATACTGGAGTGGGTTGCAATTTTCCTCCTTCAGGGGACCTTCCCGACCTGGGGATCAAACCCCCGTCTCCTGTGTCTGCTGCATGGCAGGTGGATTCTCTAACCACTGAACCATCGAGGATTTGAAGGCTTGGTGGTTTGCCGTGCATTTATTAATCATTCTATTTTTGTACCATACAAATTATCCTTGCTGGTGGTTGAATGGCGGGTTTTGGGGCAATTCGGTTGCCCTAATGGAATTAATTAATTGAATAATAGTGCCTGACAAATGGCTCTGTAAACCAAAAAGGGATTGAGACTTAATTACTGATGTCATTTATCTCTCTATTTGCACCCCAACCATAAGTGACTCGTTTCTCATTAACATTGGGTCATCTTCCAAAAGGAAGAAAAGAGGCCAAAATATCAGGAAGGGAAAAAAAAATACTGATGTCTTTGTTCCCCACCTCATTATCCTGATAAATCATAACAGACCCTGTTAATTAGATGGGCAGCCTTAACTGGCTGACTTCTGGCCAACAATTACCTCAGAGAGAAGCACCACCGCTCATTTCCTTCCCTCGGGAGGAGATGAAAGAGAGTCTGTAACAAAAGAAGGGATGTTTCCTCGGCCATGCTGGAAGGATCACAGTTGTCAAGGCGAATTTCTAGATGGAAGGTCTGCAGCTGTTTCAGGGGTGTTCCATTATGGTGGCAGCAGGGGGTACCTGACGCTGCCCTCCTAATCTAAGGGTTAGGGCATGGTCCCCAGTGCCTTCAATCCCCCGGGAGGATTAGAGACTAATTAAACAGGGGAACAGGTGTAATAGGGCCCGATTTGATCCAGCCAAATTAATTGCTGAGATTGGGCTTGCATTTGCTAACTGAAAACAGTGAATTAACTACCCCCGGAATACAGCTAATCCCCCAATATCACAGCGTCTGTGTATAAAACAGACTGGACTTGTCAAGAACACAAACAAAGAGGGATTTGAAGTGAAGGTCCAGGGCACCTTTGCCTGGGGAAGGCTGGGCAGCAAGCCTCGCTCCAGATGGTGGCCGTACGCCCCAGCTGCCTGCCAGGGACCGTCCCGATCTATGTCTCTTGTCCTTGCAGAGTTATTAATGGTGCCCTCTTTCTTCCTCGTGTGGGTGTGTGTATGTGTGTGTGCATGTGCTCAGTTGCTCAGTTGTGTTCGACTCTCTACGACCCCATGGATTGTACCCCACCAGGCTCCTCTGTCCATGGAATTTTCCAGCCAAGAATATGGGAGCAGGTTGCCATTCCTGCTACAGGGCATCTTCCCGACCCAGGGATCAAACCTGCATCTCCTACACTGGCAGGTGGATTCTTTACCACTGGGCCATGTGGGAAGCCAGTTCATTCTCATAAAGCATCCCAATTTAAAATCTAAATAGTAACCGTATTCCAGCGTCAGTTTTCAGCTGCCTTTTTTCTCTGCCAGAAGTGTGGTGTTATAGGTTGAATTGTGTTTCTCCCAAAGATGTGGAAGTTCTAATGCTTGTACCTGTGAAAGTGTCCTTATTGGGAAATTAAGGTCTTTGTAGACAATTAGCTTAAGATGAGGTCATCTGGGTGGACCCTCATCCAGTATGACTGGCATCCTTATAAAAAGGGGAAATTAGAATACAGAGACAGATGTGCACACCAGGCATAGGCCATGTGCAGACAGAGGCAGAGACCAGGCGGTCTTCCACAGGCGAGGGGTGCCCATGATGGCCAGCAAACCACCGGAAGCTAACGGAGGGGCCTGGGGCAGATCCTCCATCACAGTCCTCAGGAGGAACCAACCCTGCGGGCACCGTGATCTCAGACTTTCAGTCTCTAGAACTGGGAGCCTATACATCTCTGCTGTTTTAAGCCGTCCACTTGTGATATGTTGTTATGGCAGCTCTCGCAGACTAATTCCATTGGGGACTGGTTTCAGAGCTGCTGAAAACCCTCTCATTGCTCTTAGCTTGTATGGTTCACGGTGCACAGACACAGTGAGCTGTCTGGGTGGCAAAGGCTGAGAAGTTGGTCAGTGAACAGGTACTGATTTCCCAGTACTGGGGAAGGGGGAGGGAGCAGAAAGCGGACATGGGGGAGGGCTAAGCTATCTCTTGCTCTTCATCTCGGTCTTCACCACCTCAGCCACCACAGATTTGAGGCATACTTACCTCTACCAGACCCCGAGCTAGGGGCTGGGGGATACCAATGGCAGAGCCTAATGTGTAAACTGCCAACCAAGCCGTGGATGGCCCAGGGCTGGGAAGAGGGGTGGGAACGGCTGGAGAAAACATAGCCATCACTTCTGTCAGGAGAACTCAGAGCCGTGGAAGAAGCTGCCTCTGAGGTGAATCTTCAGGAAAAGCTTCATGCAGTGGCCAGAGGCAGGGATGGGAGAAGCCCGACTGTTAACCCCGGGTTCAGAAGAAAGGTTTCTCTGGCTGGTAGTTTTCAGGTGACTGGACTTGGAGAGGTCGCAGGTCGCATCCAGAAGTGCTAATTCTTTCTAAGCGTGTTGTATGATTCCATTTTCCCTGAAGCAGAGTTTGGGTTGCTGCTTGTCCAGGTTACATTTAGGGGAGTGGCAGGACACTTCGGAACATTCCACAGAACACCTTTGCGACGGTCCCTTGTCCCTGAGGCCTCACGCGCCCATCCTTGGACCCGGGTTCCCAAGACGTATTGTCGATGCCATCTTGAGTTTTTGTTTTCATCCCTTGGCCAGAGTCTGAGGAAATAATTGAGTCTATAGAATCCACACTGTGCATGTATCTTTTAACTCTAGTTTTGGCAGTTCTAATTCAGCCCAATCAAAAATGGCCACTGAGAGTGCCGTTTTAAAGGTGGATTTCTAGACTGGATATTAAAGGCACTGTTCACCTCCCCTAGTTGACTCCAATTATCTGTTTCTGGTGGGCCCAGGACAAAAAGTTTTAGAAGGCAGAACTGGGCTCCGGGTTTGTAGGCATGGCATCTGTTATGTAAGCATACAGGTCTGCATTTCAAAAATGAAAAAAAAAACAATAATAATTAAAGTTTCTCTAGGCTTCTCCTGTCCAAACCACTCTTGCAAAATCACCTTTGGATGAGCTTTAAGTGTCAGCAAATCAGAAACATGTGGACTTAATTTCCTTTGAAATACACCAGGGGGACAAGGGGCAGTGGAGCTTGGCAGCCAGCTTCTTAGGGTTTGCCAAACCCCAAATATCTCACACTCGGTAAGAGCCATCCTGCTGGCCCCCAGCAGTCTCATCTGGCCAGTCTGGCCACTACATTGCTTGCCGTACCATCTAGGTTTTCTCTAACCATTAGGCTGTTCTCCTGGTCTGTTTTAGCTGCCAGCAGGATGCTGTTAACACCACCCACATGCTTAACAGGACTTTGGAAGAGGGACCAGTCCTGCAATGAGGTGTCAGGTTGGCTCCAGTCTTATCTGGACCAACAGGCCATCTTTGCAGCCATTAGCATGACTTTCACATCCAAACCAACTGTGAGAGAGGTTTTCCAACTTGATTTCCAGGTGGGAAAATATTTTGCTTTTGTGGAGGATGAAGGTATATCAGGTCCCACATGTATTAGGTTTCACTATCATCCAATATTCATGCCTCTCATGTAAAACATGTACATATTCTACAAAGACCACAGCCATCCTCCCATGGGCTCCAAGGTAAATTATGGGCCCATAAACCTGCAGGAAAAATAAATAAGTTTCCCTTAGAGGAGAGGAGTCCCACAGTCAAGTAGTTTTGATGTCTCCCAGAAACTCCCAGACCCTGGTCCACTCATGTAGCAGTGAAGATATGCTGATGAGGTCTGTGTCACCCGCTGGTCTGTTATTCTGTTTTTCTTCTTGATATTAATGCCATTCTTTTTCCTCCTATATGTTCTATGTCCAACAATCTCTGTTGCCTAAAATAATAATACACATTAAAAGCAAAAGACAGGGACTTCCCTGGTGGTCCAGTGGCTAAGATTTTGCACTTATAATGCAGGGAGCTTGGGTTCCATCCCTGATCAGAAAACTAGATCCCACGTGCTGCAACTAACTGTTCACGTGCCACAATTAAAGATCCTGTGGACTGTCATGAAGATTGAAGATCCCATGTGAGCAGCCTAATAGATAAATAAATTTTTAAAATGCAAAAGACGAATTAAACCTTAAAAAGTACCTTTTTGCATCCAAAACAACTAATGCTTTGGTGCCTAGTATGTGTCATGTATGTACATAGGCTGACCCTTTCATTATCCCCATCTCAGCAGCCCCAGAGAGACTTGAAGAACCTACAGATCACCCAACTAGAAAATAACAAAGCGATAGCTTGACCTTGGGTTGCTGGGTTCCAGAAATGGGCATTCTTTCAGAATTCACCCAGTCTTTGACTCCACTGTGATGGTTCATTTTATGCATCAATTTGACTGGCCCACAGGGTGCCCAGACATTTGGTCAAACATTATTCTGGTATGTTTTTCAGAGAGTGTTTTTGCATGAGAGCGACATTTAGATTGGTAGACTGAATAAGTGGATTCCCCTTCCCAATGGAAGTGGGCCTCATCCAATCAGCTGAAGGCCTGAATAGAACAGAGGCTGATCCTGCCCCGTGGAAGAGAGAACTCTTCCTGCCTGACTACTTGGGCTGGGATGTCAGCTCTGTCCTGCCTTTGGACTTGAACTGAAGCATCAGCTCTTTGTGGGTCTTAAGTCTCCTGGTCTTCAGGCTGGAACTTCTCCATTGTCTCTCCTGGTTCTCAGGCCTTTCGATTTGTATTTGAACTACACCATTGCATTCTGGAGTCTCCACCTTGCCAACTCCCCCTGCAGGTCTTGAAACGTGTCAGCTTCTGCAATCACAGGAGTCAGTTCCTGATAATAACTCTTTTCCATCTCTCTTTCTTTTAAACTTTTTTATTTTGTATTGGGGTATAGCCAGTGAGCAAACAGGGTTGCAGTAGTTTTAGGTGAACAGTGAAGGGACTGAGCCATTCATATGCATGGATCCCTTCTCCTCCAAACTCGCCCCATCCAGGCTGCCACCTAACACTGAGCAGAGTTCCCTGTGCGATACAGTAGGTCCTTGTTTGGTATCCATTTTAAATATAGCAGTGTGTGCATGTCCATGCCAAACTCCCTAACTATCCCTTCCCCACTACCTTCTCCCCTACCCTGGCTACCAAAGCTCGTTCTTGAGGTCTGTGGGTCTGTTTCTGTTTTGTATGTAAGTTCAGGCCATCTCTATCTCCATGTGCTATTGGTTCTCTTTTTTTCTGGAAGACTCTAACCTATTCATTTCTTATTTGATCTTCCAGCCAATTCTTCGAGGTGCATGGGTCAGGTACTGGTACCTGGAAAATGAAAATGTGTGTGTACAGGTTCACACACACACATACACTTCACACACACTTCGGGGTGCAGAGCAGAATCCAGATCTACTCATGCATTTTCACTGCTTCTTTCCCCAAGGCATCCACGGAGCAGGCACAGGTGGCAAAGCTGGGTCGATTTACAGGGTCATTTATCTCCAGACCTGTTGTGGCAAGCTCTCCTTTTTGCAGAAAGATTTGCCTCTGACTACTGGCCTTACAGAGGAGCCACTCCTTCTTACAGAAGAGCCCACGTGGAATTTACAAATTCCACGTTGTAAATTCGAGCTACCGAAAGCAGTGCAACAGGGAATGAACCAAACCTTGCAACTTCCCACCTGGCATAGTGAGTCCTGGGAAAGGATGCCTGAGAATAAAGTTACCCTCCAAAAAACTGACTCTCAGTTGGGACACAGGTATCTGACTAGTAGAATTTCTGTGTGTGTGCATGCTCAGTGACTTCAGTTATGTCTGACTCTTTGTGACCCTGTGGACCTTAGTCCACCAGGCTTCTCTGTCCATGGGATTCTCCAGGCAAGCATACTGGAGTGGGTTGCCATGCCGTGTGTAGGTGAGGGCAAAATCTCATTGTCTTTGTTAGCAGATGTAATCCCCAAAGCCTTTCAGTGTATCTTAGCCTTGATGCCATTGGCACTTAGTGACGACTCAGTCCGTTCTCTTTCAAGGCTTTCTGTTTTTATCAAGCCACCCTTGCCTCAGAGTGAAGGAGAATTCATGTTGTCCCCACCCCCCATGGTGTTCAGGCTGGCAGTCCAAGACAGCAGTTGTTGAGCTGTTAGAAGATGAGGCTTCCCCAATGGTTCAGTGGATAAAGAATCTGCCTGCAATGCAGGAGATGTGGGTTTGATCCTGGGTCAAGAAGATCCCTGGGAGGAGGAAATGGCAAACCACTCTAGTATCGTTGCCTGAAGAATCCCATGGACAGAGGAACCTGGTGGGCTACAGTCCATGGGTCGCAAAGAGTTGAACACGACTGAGTAACTGTAACACTTTCTAAATTTAGAAGATATATCTGGATAAGAAAGCTGTGGTACATACACACAATGGAATATTACTCAGCCATTAAAAAGAATACATTTGAATCAGTTCTAATGAGGTGGATGAAACTGGAGCCTATTATACAGAGTGAAGTAAGCCAGAAAGAAAAACACCAATACAGTATACTAACGCATATATATAGAATTTAGAAAGATGGTAACGATAACCCTGTATGTGAGACAGCAAAAGAGACACAGATGTATAGAACAGTCTTTTGGACTCTGTGAGAGAGGGTAAGGGTGGGATGATTTGGGAGAATGACATTGAAACATGTATAATATCATATGTGAAACGAATCACCAATCCAGGTTCAATGCATGATATAGGATGCTTAGGGCTGGTGCACTGGGATGACCCAGAGGGATGGGGAGGGAGGTGGGAGGGGGTTCAGGATGGGGAACACGTGTACAGTCGTGGCAGATTCATGTTGATGTATGGCAAAACCAATACAATATTGTAAAGTAATTAGCCTCCAATTAAAATAAATTAATTTAAAAAAAAGATGTATCTGAACTGTTCATTGAAGGGAAGATTGGTGAAGGAGTATTTAAACATCTTTTTTTTTTTTTTTTTGGTTTAAGTTTGCAGTTGTTTCCTTTTGGGGGGAGCATGTACACACTCCTTTATTTATTTGTTTACTTTAATTTATATTTGGCTGCACTGGGTCCTCGTTGCTGCATATGGGTGTTCTCTAGAGGTGATGAGCAGGGGCTACTCTCTAGCTGTGGGACACGGGCTTCTCATTGCTCTGTTTCTTCTGTTACAGAGCATGGGCTCTGGCACACAGGATTCAGGAGCTGTGGCACAGAGGCTCATTAGTTGTGGCTCGTGGGCTCTAGAGCACAGGCTCAGTCATTGAGGTGCACAGGCTCTAGTTGCCCTGTGGCATGTGGAATCTTCCCAGATGAGGGATCAAATCCGTGTCCCCTGCACTGGCAGGCGGATTTTTATCCACTGTGCCACCAGGGAAGTCCCATTTAAGCATCTTTAACTGCTCTTATCAAGCGGTCAGAAGTTCAAGAGGTGGCGGCTGTGACCTTTGACTGCTGTTTCTAAGTAACAGAGGAGGATTCTCTCCTGGGCTTTGGCAACCACAAGATCCCTGCATAACCCTCTGACCCCCTCCGCCCCCCGTTTCTCCAGTCTCCTATCCTAAGCACGTTTGTGTTGACACCTGTGCACGAAATGGATGGGGAAAGGTGCACCCCCATGAGGTGTGCATCTTGCTGTACACCTACCCCGGTTCTGCAGGAGCTGAGTGGATGGTGGTAGAGGAGGATGGCTGGAAGGAAAAGCTGGGATTGTTGTTGTTCAGTTGCTAGGTCATGTCCAACTCTTTGCAACCCTGTGGACTGCAGCACGCCAGGCTTCCCTGTCCTTCACCGTCTCCTGGAGGAATTTGCTCAGATTCATGTCCATTGAGTCAGTGATGCTATCTAACCATCTCACCCCCTGTGATGGACACTGCAAAAGACAGGGCAGCAATGGGACCTGGTGCCTGCAAGTGTGAAGCTTTGGTTTGAATTAATGACCTCTGGCAAGTTCGCATCAGGGGACAGTGACTGGCAGGGCTGGGATCCTTGGACTGAATAAGCGGATGGCGATCAGTTTGGCCAAGGGGACAGAAGAAAGTTCTCATCCTTTGAAAACCTCTATCTCTCCCAACCCCTTAGTCCTAGAACAATGTGTGTACTAAGTCAAATATAGTCATGTCCAACTCTTTGTGACCCCATGGACTGTAGCCTGCCAGGCTCCTCTGTGGGATTTTTCCAGGCAAGAATACTGGAATGAATTGCCATGCCCTCCTCCAGGGGATCTTCCTGACCCAGGGATTGAATCTGCATCTTAGGTCTCTGGCATTGGCAGATGGGTTCATTACCACTAACGCCACCTGGGAAGCCCATCTTAGAACAATATCATTCTTAAAAAGTCTGGTGTGGGCTTCATATGGGGAACTTGTGGCTAAGAGCAGCAAAGTTGAAAAGAGCATTTTCCATGGAAAAGATGAGCCTCAAACTCTTGTTCTGCCCGAAGCTGAAAGCTCCTAACTTCAACTGGCTTCTCTCTAATGGATAATGAGTAGGTTTTCATACTTTTGAAAATTGCTGCTTTTTTCCCTGCCCGTTTAGGAAGCTCTTGTAAGCAGAGTTTAATAAGACACACTGTGTCTCATGGAAATGGTTTTATTTCCACGATATCCACATGCAGCCTTGTTTTCAGAGTGACTCAAACATGTTGGACAATGTAGTTGGGATCAAGGGGGAAATGGAGGCGACTGAAAAATCGGCTTCGAGGGAAGAAACCAAGCCAGGAGATCCACTCATTTGCACTACCTTGGAGATAGATATCAAGTAATGCTGTTTTCCGCCCTGATTATTTGCCGCAGGGCAAGAAGGGCTCCTCTTGTTCACGTGTTGTAGCTGTGACCTGCTCAGTGTCGGATGCTGTTCCCATGTGGCCTGGGTGCATCGGATGGACCCTGACACCGCCTGATCATACTCCACGTCAGCAGAGTTGTCCTTGCCCAGCCAGCCCTGGTGTCATCGGTCACAGCAGACTGACCTCAGTTCAGTTCAGTTCAGTTCAGTCGCTCAGTTGTGTCCGACTCTTTGCAACCCCATGAATCGCAACACGCCAGGCCTCCCTGTCCATCATCAACTCCCGGAGTTCACTCAGACTCACGTCCATCGAGTCAGGGATGCCATCCAGCCATCTCATCCTCTGTCGTCACCTTCTCCTCCTGCCCCCAATCCCTCCCAGCATCAGAGTCTTTTCCAATGAGTCAACTCTTCTCATGAGATGGCCAAAGTACTGGAGTTTCAGCTTTAGCATCATTCCTTCCAAAGAAATCCCAGGGCTGATCTCCTTCAGAATGGACTGGTTGGCTCTCCTTGCAGTCCAAGGGACTCTCAAGAGTCTTCTCCAACACCACAGTTCAAAAGCATCAATTCTTCGGTGTCAGCCTTCTTCACAGTCCAACTCTCACATCCATACATGACCACAGGAAAAACCATAGCCTTGACTAGACGGACCTTTATTGGCAAAGTAATGTCTCTGCTTTTGAATATGCTATCTAGGTTGGTCATAACTTTCCTTCCAAGAAGTAAGCATCCTTTAATTTCATGGCTGCAGTCACCATCTGCAGTGATTTTGGAGCCCCCCAAAATAAAGTCTGACACTGTTTCCCCATCTATTTCCCATGAAGTGATGGGACCGGATGCCATGATCTTAGTTTTCTGAATGTTGAGCTTTAAGCCAACTTTTTCACTCTCCACTTTCACTTTCATCAAGAGGCTTTTTAGTTCCTCTTCACTTTCTGCCATAAGGGTGGTGTCATATGCATATCTGAGGTGATTGATATTTCTCCCGGCAATCTTGATTCCAGCTTGTGTTTCTTCCAGTCCAGTGTTTCTCATGATGTATTCTGCATATAAAGTTAAATAAACAGGGTGACAATATACAGCCTTGATGAACTCCTTTTCCTATTTGCAATCAGTCTGTTCCATGTCCAGTTCTAACTGTTGCTTCCTGACCTGCATACAGATTTCTTAAGAGGCAGGTCAGGTGGTCTGGTATTCCCATCTCTTTCAGAATTTTCCACAGTTTATTGTGATCCACACAGTCAAAGGCTTTTGCATAGTCAATAAAGCAGAAATAGATGTTTTTCTGGAACTCTCTTGCTTATTCGATGATCCAGCGGATGTTGGCAATTTGATCTCTGGTTCCTCTGCCTTTTCTAAAACCAGCTTGAACATCTGGAAGTTCACGGTTCACATATTGCTGGAGACTGGCTTGGAGAATTTTGAGCATTACTTTACTAGCATGTGAGATGAGTGCAATTGTGTAGTAGTTTGAGCATTCTTTGGCATTGCCTTTCTTTGGGACTGGAATGAAAACTGACCTTTTCCAGTCCTGTGGCCACTGCTGAGTTTTCCAAATTTGCTGGCATATTGAGTACAGCACTTTCACAGCATCATCTTTCAGGATTTGAAATAGCTCAACTCGAATTCCATTACCTCCACTAGCTTTGTTCGTAGTGATGCTTTCTAAGGCCCACTTGACTTCACATTCCAGGATGTGGATCACACATCAGCTCTAGGTCAGTGATCACACCATCGTGATTATCTGGGTCATGAAGATCTATTTTGTACAGTTCTTCTGTGTATTCTTGCCACCTCTTCTTAATATCTTCTGCTTCTGTTAGGTCCATACCATTTCTGTCCTTTATCGAGCCCATCTTTGCATGACATGTTCCCTTGGTATCTCTAATTTTCTTTAAGAGATGTCTAGTCTTTCCCATTCTGTTGTTTTCCTCTCTTTCTTTGGATTAATCACTGAGGAAGGCTTTCTTATCTCTTCTTGCTATTCTTTGGAACTCTGCATTCAGATGCCTATATCTTTCCTTTTCTCCTTTACTTTTTGCTTCTCTTCTTTTCACAGCTATTTGTAAGGCCTCCCCAGACAGCCATTTTGCTTTTTTGCATTTCTTTTCCATGGGGATGGTCTTGATCCCTGTCTCCTGTACAATGTCATGAACCTCATTCCATAGTTCATCAGGCACTATATCTATCAGACTAGGCCCTTAAATCTATTTCTCACTTCCACTGTATAATCATAAGGGATTTGATTTAGGTCATACCTGAATGGTCTAGTGGTTTTCCCTACTTTCTTCAATTTAAGTCTGAATTTGGTAATAAGGAGTTCATGATCTGAGCGACACTCAGCTCCTGATCTAGTTTTTGTTGACTGTATAGAGCTTCTCCATCTTTGGCTGCGAAGAATATCATCAATCTGATTTCTGTGTTGACCATCTGGTGATGTCCATGTGTAGAGTCTTCTCTTGTGTTGTTGGAAGAGGGTGTTTGCTATGACCAGTGCATTTTCTTGGCAAAACTCTATTAGTCTTTGCCCTGCTTCATTCCGTATTCCAACGCCAAATTTGCCTGTTACTCCAGGTGTTTCTTGACTTTCTACTTTTGCATTCCAGTCCCCTATAATGAAAAGGACATCTTTTTTGGGTGTTAGTTCTAAAAGGTCTTGTAGGTCTTCATAGAACTGTTCAACTTCAGCTTCTTCAGTGTTACTGGTTGGGGCATAGACTTGGATTACTGTGATATTGAATGGTTTGCCTTGGAAATGAACAGAGATCATTCTGTCGGTTTTGAGCTTGCATCCAAGTACTGCATTTCAGACTCTTTTGTTGACCATGATGGCTACTCCATTTCTTCTGAGGGATTCCTGCCTGCAGTAGTAGATATAATGGTCATCTGAGTTAAATTCACCCATTCCAGTCCATTTTAGTTCGCTGATTCCTAGAATGTTGACATTCACTCTTGCCATGTCTTGTTTGACCACTTCCAATTTGCCTTGATTCATGGACCTGACATTCCGGGTTCCTATGCAATATTGCTGTTTACAGCATCGGACCTTGCTTCTATCACCAGTCACATCCACAACTGGGTATTGTTTTTGCTTTGGCTCCATCCCTTCATTCTTTCTGGAGTTATTTCTCCACTGATCTCCTGTAGCATATTGGGCACCTACTGACCTGGGGAGTTCCTCTCTCAGTATCCTATCATTTTGCCTTTTTATACCGTTCATGGGGTTCTCAAGGCAAGAATACTGAAGTGGTTTGCCATTCCCTTCTCCAGTGGACCACATTCTGTCAGATCTCTCCACCATGACCCACAGACTGACCTACACCCGGCTATATAAAACTGGTAGCTTTCCACCTGATTCCCTTCTGGAATAATTCCTACTTGCAACAGGGTCTGATTGCCCACTCGATCACCTAGGTAGCCTTTAAAAATATTGATTCAAGTTGAGATCACCTAAAGGAAAATTCTGACGAGCCTAGGCCCATCTCAGATAATGGAGATAGAATTGCCTGGGAACTGGATCTGAGGATGGGCATTTCAAAAACCTTCCTAGGTGGGGGCTCGTAAGCTGCTGGGGCCCAGAACTCCTGAGCTTGAGACCCAGAAGCTGTCTCTGGGCTGTCTTTCCAGGGGTCCTGGGTCTCTCGTCTCTCTGAGTGGGGCTGTGACAATGGTCGGTATGCCACAAAGTGTGCTTGTGGCCCTGGGATGGGGCTTCATGGTTTTGCGTCCTGTTAGGGAAAGAGGTGGGCTTTCTTGGTGGGTCAAATGGTCAGGAATCTGCCTGCAATGTGGGAGACCTAAGTTTGATCCTTGAGGAGGACCCCCAGAGAAGGGCATGGCACCCCACTCCAGTGCTCTTGCCTGGAGAATCCCACGGACAGAGGAGCCTTGTGGGCTGCAGTGCCGCAGAGTCGCACACTTTCATGGAAGCAGGGGTTGCGTGGGCTAAGCCCACTTGGTAGGGACACACACACACACACTTTTCCTAGGTTGAAAGGCCCTGCCATGGTCTCCTGGCCAGGCATGGCAGGGTATCCAGTAGCCATGGGAACTGCAGTCTTATGACCTCAGCTTCTAATCTAAGCAATGCTTCTCACCCATATTCTGGCTTCTCATTGATGGAAGGGGTACTGAGGTACTATTTGAACACAAAGCACACAGAAAGCAGGTGTGTCTTAGGATGCACCAAAGTGGGCTTCTGGATAAGGGGTGTCAACAGAAGTAGTGCCTGCAAAAGCTCCCTTCCCACGCCCCCTCAGCCCCGCACTGTGTGGGCACTGGATCCTTCAGACCCTGAGGTTCAGCGGTCTCCATGGAGACCAGGATCTGGGCAGAGGTGCCTGGGGTTAGCCTTCTGGGTGCCTTCAGGCCCTCTGACTTGCCAGCCTCTCCCTAGACCCACAGCTCCTCCTTCCAATGCTCCTCCTTGCTCTGTATTCCCTCTCCAGGTTTTCCTTCCAGCTCTCATCCTCCAGGCCCTTAGCATCATCTCATCCGGAGATTTAGCTCTCACAAAAGCAGGGACGAAGTTTTCCAGCTGGTCCGAATCCCCAAAGCCAGGAAGTGTGAAGCTTGGCTACCGGCTGGAGATGGGTACTGGGGAGGGGAGAAGGAGGAATCCCAGGTACCAGGTTCAGGCCATATTTTAACGTATTGTAACAGTCGAGCCTGCCACATGTCGTGCAGTTTCCCCGGGTGCCCACCAGCGGCACCCTCCAGTCTCTGGGGCTCTGTTTGGACAAGAGCTGCAGAGATACTTGATTTTCTTATTCTGACTTCCACCTCACCCCCACCCCAGCCTGTTCTGACTTTAATCTGTTCAAGGCAGCCCTCACTTTCCCCAGGAACCGCCTAGTTCACTCTGAAACCTCCTGTTGAATCGAGCAGGCCTGAGTTATTCCCTCTGCAGTGGTATATGGGTGTAGATTTGACTTGGGAAGCAAGTCCCTGCCTGGGATGCTTTCTCTTGACCTTCTCTGCTTAGGGAAGAGAGCAGTTCTGACTCAAAAGTACACATATCTTCTGTCTTCTGATGAAAGTGCACTAGGACCTCTGGGCTCTGAGGTGTGATGTGGACCACATCGTCATCTAAGAGCTTCTCAGAAATGCAGAACCTCAGCTGATCCCAGTTCTGTCACATCAGATTCTGCATTTTAATTACGTACTTAGTTCATATTCATTGGAAGGACTGATGCTGAAGCTGAAACTCCTGTACTCTGGCCACCTAATGTGAAGAACTGACTCTTTGGAAAAGACCCTGATGCTGGGAAAGATTGAAGGCAGGAGGAGAAGAGGGCAACAGAGGATGAGATGGTTGGATGGCATCACTGACTCAATGGAAATGAGTTTGAGTAAGCTCCAGGAGTTGGTGGCGGACAGGGAAGCCTGGTGTACTGCAGTCCATTGGGTCGCAAAGAGTCGGACACAACTGAGCGACTGAACTGAATTGAACTGAACACACATGAAAATGTAAGAAGCAGTGCTCTGGAGCATTCAGGTCACATTGATAAGAATGGAAACAAGATGCTTGTATCATTTAAAAACATTTTTAAAAGCCTAGGAAAAACAATCATGAAGGCATTTTGCTTATTAGAGGAGCAAAGATTCATAATAGAGATTACACCAATATTTTTGTTACTTGTTTATTAGACGCTGCTGGGGGGTTGTAGAACAATCCACAGAATTGTCCTTTGAGGGACCAACTTCATTTCTGAGACTTGATCTTGTTAAAATGTAGGCTGTGGTGCAGCTTCAAGGATATTAGTGAAAAGGATTTTCAGACAATGGTCTAGTTGTCTTTCTAATCTTCTTCCTTAGTAACTGAACCCCAGTTTTGTGTGAGCAGAAGAGAGGATGGTGCTTACTAAAAATGTTTTCTGGACTCTTTGCAAATAGAGATGGACAATGAAATGTAAGCAGGCATCACTCAGAGGTTTTTCCAGGAAACCTCTTTATGAAGGGAATCAACTCAGTTGCCAGCCCCCTTGTGAGCTATGACCTCTGCTCCCCTGTCCCCTTTTATCTTAATTGGAATTCTCATGGGATGTTGGAGATCCATTACCCACTAACCCTGATGTCAGCACTGCCTTCTTGCAGATTTTTCATTATATGAAGAAAAAAAATCTTAATTTGTTTGAGTCCTGGTGTCTCAGGAATGTGATATTTGCTTCTGAATACAAGTCCTAACTTACATGCCACCTAACTGTTGAAAGGGAGAGGTTTGGTTAACTCATTATCGTTTATCCACACAGTGAAATGCCATACAGCAAAATTATGTCATACTAAAGTTATGGTTTTTCCAGTAGTCATGTATGGATGTGAAAGTTGGACCATAAAGAAGGTTGAGTGCCGAAGAATTGATGCTTTTGAATTGTGGTTTTGGAGAAGACTCTTGAAAGTCCCTTGGAGAGTAAGGAGATCAAACCAGTCAATTCTAGAGGAAATCAACCCTGAAGATTCACTGGATGGACTGGTGCTGAAACTGAAGCTCCAGTACTTTGGCCACCTGATGTGAAGAGCTGACTCCTTTGAAAAGACCCTGATGCTGGCAAAGAGTGAGGGCAGGAGGAGAAGGGGACGACAGGAGATGAGTGATTAGAAAGCATCACCGAGTCAATGTACATGAATCAGAGCAAACTCTGGGGGTCAGTGAAGGACAGGGGAGCCTGGCATGAATGGGGTCGCAGAGTCGGACACGACTTAGAAACTGAACAACAGCAACAAAGGTAGCAGACATCTCCGGCTTTTAATATCCAGTCTTTCATGGGATCCTAGTATACAGAACTATTAAAAGGCAACCATTCTGGGAGAATTGAGGCTGGGAACTCGAATCTTCTCTTCCACCTGCAAAATCTTCTCTCCCTTCTTTGGGGGCCCTGGAACACCTTCACTGGTCTCTAGCATTTGGAAACCGTTGTAGTTATCTCTTTATCTACATGAAAAATCTTGTTAAATGAAGAAATCAATTTACTCATCAAATTATGGTATGATGCAATTTTATATTCTTACAAATATTTTTTATATTTATATACTATATAAATAAACACACACATACCACACACTAATTTTCCCAGGCTTCACCAGTATTTGGGGAAAAAATGAAGTCACCTCAATGGTGAAGTAAGTGAAAGTCGCTCATTTGTGTCTGACTCTTGCGACTCCATGGACTGTAGCCCACCAGGTTCCTCTGTCCATGGGATTCTCCAGGCAAGAATATTGGAGTGGGTTGCCATTTCCTCTTTAATGGTAGTTACTCAGATTCCCCAGGCTGGTGGCCCTTATTTGCATGGTGGTAGCACCTTCCTCCTCAGTGAGACTTAGGAATGTTTTCCATCTGTTAGGACCATGAGCCCTCAGATTCTCCCTCTCTGGCCTCTTGGTTTCCATCAGGTGCAAAGGGGTGTAAAGACAGCCCCAGCCTCAGCTCTTGCTGTTGGTGCCTCAGAGAGACCTGGCCCAGATGCATGCTTCACTCTGCTGCAGACGGCTGCCTCGGTCTTGTGCAGTGTGGAGTCAGCTGCTTCCTTCCAAGAAGGAAGAGGATGAACACGGGCTGATCCACGGGGCTGAGCTGTGGCTCGGGGCAGACGGGGGCCCAGTGGCCATGCTAGCAGTCACACTCACACTGACCTCCTCATTTGCTACAGAGCTTCCTGACCCCACACCCCGATACGTCTAACACCGACCTCTTAACCCTCCCCCTGCCCAAATGAGCTCATGGGACCGCCAAGCTCACCCTTCTCAGTTGCCGCCCTCCATAAGTGTGTGCGTACACACTCGCGAGTAGTATTAAAGTAGTGTAAATTGAAATTTAAAAATTTTAATAATTTCTGAATGGCAACATCAGTGCACTTGAATGTTCAAAAAAAAGCTTTTTCTTGCTTACTTATGTTTTTAAAACTTCTACAATGAACGTGTATTGGGTGGTGTGCATGCTCAGTTGTGTCTGACTCTTTTGAGACCCCATGGACTGTAGCCCGCCAGGCTCCTCTGCCCATGGGGTTTTCCAGGCAAGAATACTGGAGCGAGTTGCCGTTTCCTCCCCCAGGGGATCTTCCCGACCCAGGGATCAAACCCATATCTCCTGCACTGGCATGTGGATTCTTTACCACTGAACTGCTGGGGGAAGATAAACATGTATTACTTATATTTAAAAAATTAAGGGACTTCCCTGGCAGTCCAGTAGTTAGGACTCCATGCTCCTGATGCAGGGGGCACAGGCTGTAGAACTAAGATCCTGAATGGCAGCACTGCTCAGCCATTATAAATAAAAATGTACCTGAAATCAATTATGACTCCAAATAACGGAATCCACTTGCTTGCTTAGTACATTTAACTGTGAGTTTCCTGTCATCCCAGGCAAAGTACTTCACCTGTGTCAATGTCAGGGGGGTGGGGTAGGAGTGGGGAGCGCAGGGGGGTGGGTGGCAGGGGGAGGGGGGAGGGGAGACATAGGCATAAAAATCACGTAGAAATGTGGTTTCAGGTTATTCCTAGAGGTAGACACCTCTGCTATTTTATAGTCAGTCTTTCATAGAGTTTCAGTATCTAAATACTGTTAACAGTATGTGTACATGCTAATTTGCTTCAGTTTTGTCTGACTCTTTGCAACCTATGGACTGTAGCCCACCAGGCTCCTCTGTCCATGGGGTTCTCCAGGAAAAAGTACTGGAGTGGGTTGCCATGGCCTCCTCCAGGGACTCTTCCTGACCCAGGGATTGAACCTACATCTCTTATGTCTCCTGTGTTGGCAGACGGTTTCTTTACCACTAGCACCACCTTCTTTACCACAAGGGCTGGGAAGCCCTTGCTAACAGTATATCTGTATCTTTTTTCTGGATTTATTGAGATATAACAGACATAACATATTGTTTAAGTTCAAGGTGTGAACACACATTGATTTGATACACTTGTTATCTCTATATCTTTTTATCCACATGTGGACCCCAAAAATGTTGCCTGCCATGTCTGTAAACAATGAATATTGCCAGCCATCAAGCCATCAGCCACTGCGTTCACCGCCTGCGGAGCACCCCAAGGGAATAAAATAGATTCCTGGACCTAGATAGTTAACATACACATCAAAGGAATAATGTTGATGACCCTAGACTCTTGTTTCTTCTCATACACAGAAAAGCACTAAGATGATGAACTTGAGATGTCTATTTTTTTTGTGATTAGCAATAATCGTTTGATGTTCGACTACTTGGTTTTTTATTTTTCCAGTAAACACTCCTCTATACCTGGCTTCTCCCTTACCTCTTCAGAACAGTTCCTCAGAGTTATGTGAGAGGCTGTCTCCTGGGTGATAGTTCTCAGTAAGGGCCCTGAATAAAACACAACTCTCAGCTTTCAGGTTGTGTGGATTTTTTTTTTTTCCAGTTGCTTAAGAAAGACTGAAGACAGTGCTTTCCAAGAAAACCCAAACAGCACATACCTCTGGGGCTTGGTAACCTGTTCACTCTGGAGCACTAGTTCATGGGTGCCCTGCCCTGAGACTGGGGGAACTGGGCTTTGTGGGCATGGGCTAACCACACAGGGAGTGGCATCACAGACCAGTGCGTCATTTGGGGGTACCCTTGGGTTTTTACACTGACATGTCTCTGAGGAGTGGGCAGGAGCAGGAGGCCTCCAGTTCCAGTGAGGGAAGAAGGGCCATGAGGGTTTATTGTTTAGTCGCTCAGTTGTGTCTGACTCTGAGAAGAAATGGAGTAGCCCTCATAGTCAACAAAAGAGTCCGAAATGCAGTAAGTACTTGGGGACAATCTCAGAAACAACCGAATGATCTCAGTTCATTTCTAAAGCAAAGCATTCAACATCACGATAATCCAAGTCTATGCTCCAGCAACTAATGCCGAAGAAGCTGAAGTTGAAAGGTTGGATGAAGACTCCAGGACCTTCTAGTACTAACACTAAAAAAAGATGTCCTTTTCATCATATGGGGCTGGAATGCAAAAGTAGGAAGTCAAGAGATACCTGGACTAACGGACAAGTTTGACCTTGGAGTGCAAAATGAAGCAGAAAAAAGGCTAACAGAGTTTTGCCAAGAGAACACACTGGTCATAGCAAACCATTAGGATGATGACTAACGTTATAGACACTAAGTCAGGGGCACCATAGAAAAACCACAAAATGTCCTGATTCCCATTAAATTCTGCACCACGCAGCCCTCCCTTTTGCTGCTAAAGGCTGATTTGCGGCAAGATTCCCTCTCATGATGGGACTCTCAACTCTGGCAGAAACAAGACGAGGCGTGCTGGGCCACCTGCGTGGCGGGCCCACTGATTGAGCTCATTGGTGGTTTTCCTCCGAGGGAGTCTGCCTAACACAGCAGATTTTGCTTTGAGAGCTGGGCTTCCCGGGTGTCCTGTGGCAAGGAACAAAATTCCAGTGCCTCTGTCCCTGGTACAACAAAGAAAGCCAGCCCCATGCCCTCTGGAGACGCCTGAATCTCTGGGTCCTTTTCACTTCTGAGCCACTCCCAGTAGTGACAGCTCCTCCTTCCTTCATCTTCAGAATAATCCCTTCGATGGGTGACTTCTCTCCCTTGTCATTATCCTCTGTCCCCCAATTTCCTCTATCCTCTCCCACCCAGCAGTGCTGCAAACTGCTTAAAGCAACTTCAAAAAAGCTTCAAAATGCCTGCCTTTGCTTTAAATGCTCGAAGTGGCCCCTTGCTTTCCTCACCCTACCAGCCCCCAGCAGAACCCAAACACCCAATGCTTTCTTGTCATTGTTTGCCTCATACTTGATAACATCAGTTAACATCTGTTGAGCACGTGTGTTAATTCACCGACTTCTGACAGCAGCCCTATGTGGTAGGGAGGTCAGTAAACCCCATTGCTCAGATGAGGAAACTGAGTCCTGGAAAGAGCCTCAGATGCAGGTCCTCAGCTGCAGGTCCCACACATGGTGATGGTAGTGCTGGCAGGGCCCCTGGGCTCCCAGCCTGAGTGCTGAGCTGCAGCGCTGGTTCTGTGGTTGTTTCTCTCTGAAGTCTGTATTAATTTTTTTAAAATACCCATCCTATCAGTCAGCATTTTCAATAGAGTTTTTTTTGAAGTATAGTTGATTTACAATGTTGTGTTCATTTCAGGTGTATAGCAAAGTTTTTCAGTTATAAATATATATTCAGTGATTTACTGATTCAGTTATATATATATATATCCAGATTCTTTTCTATTAAAGGTTATTACAAGATATTGAATACAGTGCTATATAGTAAGACACTGTTGGGCATCTGTTTTGCATATCATAGTGTATATCTGTTAATCCTAAACTCCCAGTTTATCCCTCCTGCCCCTTCCCCTTTGGTGACCATAAGTCTGTTTTCTTTGTGAGTCTGTTTCTATCTAGTAAAGTTCATTTTTATAAATTTTTTTAGGTTTCACATATAAGTGGTATCATATGATATTTGTCTTTCTCTGCCTGACTTAACTTCAGTTATTATTATCATCTCTAGATCCAATCATGTTGCTGCAAATAGCATTATTTAATTCCTTTTGATGGCTGAGTAATACTCCATCACACACACACAGTCTCACACACACACACACACACGTATATACACCATATATATGATGATGATGATGCTGCTTAGTTGCTCAGTCATGTCCCACTCTTGTGACTCCATGGACTGTGGCCCGCCAAAGCTCCTCTGTCCGTGGGATTCTTCAGGCAAGAATACTGGAGTGGGTTGCTATGCCCTCCTCCAAGGGACCTTTCTGACCCAGGAATAGAACCCAGATGTCCTGCACTGTAGGTGGATTCTTTACCATCTGTGCTACCAGGGAAGCCTATACACACACACACACACACACACACACCACATCTTTATCCATTCATCTGTCAATGGACATTTAGGTAGCTTCCATGTCTCGCTATTTTAAATAGTGCTGCCATGAACACAGGGGTTCATGATGGTGGTGGTGGTTTAATCCCTCAGTCATGTCTAACTCTTTGTGACCCCATGAACTGTAGCCCACCAGGCTCCTCTGCCCATGTGATTTTCCAGACAAGAATACTGGAGTGGGTTGCCATTTTCCAGGTAGGGGTGCATGTATCTTTTCTAATTAATAATTTGTGCTCAGTCATGTCCAGCCATTTGAGACCCTGTGGACAGTAACCCAGCAGCCTATGTCCATGGAATTTTCTCAGGCAAGAATACTGGGGTGGGTAGCCATTTCCTTCTCCAGGGGATCTTCCTGACTCAGGGATTGAACCTGCGGCTCTTATGTCTCCTGTATTGGCAGGCAGGTTCTTTACCACTAGCACCACCTGGGGTATTGTCTTTTCTAATTAGAGTTTTCATATTTTCTGGTTATGTGCCCAGGAGTAGGATTGCTGGATCATATGGTAGTTCTATTTTTAGTTTTTTAAAGAACCTCATTACCGTTCTCCATAGTAGATGCACCAATTTACATTCCCACCAACAGTGTAGGAGGATTCCCTTTTCTGCACCCCTTCCCCAGCATTCGTTACATTTTCAGTGGTTTTCATGGTTGCTCAAGGCTTTCCTGTGTGCAGGACAGACCACTGTGGAGACTCCAGTGCTGGGGCTCAGATCAACATCATGCCAAAACCCCCTATTCTCATAGATCCACGTGACCCAGAGCATGAGGTAGAGGGAATCAAAGAATAAGATGTTTAACTTGCTCAAATATCTCTCTATAGATGTCACATTTAATCCTCAGTCAGGTATTTCTATATTAGCCCCATTGCATTTTTTGTATTGAAGTGAAATTCATATAACGTAAAACTAGCCATGTGAAAGTAGACGTTTCAGTGGCATTTGGTACATTCACAATGTCGTGCAACTGTCGATAAAAAAAACCCCACACAACCTAAGAGTTGCGAGTTTTGGTTTATTCAAGGACCTTACTGAGGACCCGAAGACAGCCTCTCAGGTGGCTGTGAGCAACTGTCCTAAAGAGGTCAGGCTATGCAAGAGTTTTTTTTCCCTGATAGCTGGTAAAGAATCCACCTGCAATGCAGGAGAGCTGGGTTGGATCCCTGGGTTGGGGAGATCCCCTGGAGAAGGGAAAGGCTACCCACTCCAGTATTCTGGTCTGGAGAATTATGGGGTTACAAGGAGTCGGACATGACTGAGCAACTTTCGCTTTCATTTGCTGAAAAACAAAACAAGTAATGGAACATCAAACGATCACTGCTAACAACTGAAGTCAGACATCTCAAGTTAGTGATTTTAGTGCTTTTCTATGGATGGGAAGATGCAAGAGTCTGGGGTCATCGGCATTATTCCTTTGATGTGCATGTTAACTGTCTAGGTCCAGGATCCTGTTTTCTTCATCCTGAATGTCCCTCAAGGCGCACAGTGGGGTGACTGCAGTGGCTGATGGTTGATAGCTAGCACCACTCGTGTACCAGGATAGCAGGCCACATCCTTTGTTTACCGAAATGGCAGGCAGCACTTTTTTTGTCCATGCAACCATCACCTTTCAGTTCAGTTCAGTCACTCAGTCGCATCTGACTCTTTGCAACCCCATGGGCTGCAGTACACCAGGCCTCCCTGTCCATCACCAACTCCCAGAGCTCGCTCAAACTCATGTCCGTTGGGTCGGTGATGCCATCCAACCATCTCATCCTCTGTCATTCCCTTCTCCTCCTGCCTTCAATCTTTCCCAGCATCAGGGTCTTTTCAAGTGAGTCAGTTCTTCACATCAGGTGGCCAAAGTATTGGAGCTTCAGCTTCAGCATCAGTCCTTCCAATGAAGATTCAGGGCTGATTTCCTTTAGGATGGACTGGTTGGATCTCCTTGCAGTCCAAGGGTCTCTCAAGAGGCTCCTCCAACACCACAGTTCAAAAGCATCAATTCTTCGGTGCTCAGCTTTCTTTATAGTCCAACTCTCACGTCCATACATGACTACTGGAAAAACCATAGCTTTGACTAGACGGACCTTTAGTTCCAAAACATTTTCATCACCCCCAAAAGAAAGCTCCATACTCACATTAAGCAATTTATTCACTATTCCTTGCTCCCCCAGCCCCTGGCAACCCCACTAACTACTTTCTGTCTCTGCTGCTGCTAAGTCACTTCAGTCGTGTCCGACTCTGTGTGACCCCATGGCAGCCCACCAGGCTCCCCCGTCCCTGAGATTCTCCAGGCAAGAACACTGGAGTGGGTTGCCATTTCCTTCTCCAATGCATGAAAGTGAAAAGTGAAAGTGAAGTCGCTCAGTCATGTCCAACCCTCAGCGACCCCATGGACTGCAGCCCACCAGGCTCCTCCGTCCATGGGATTTTCCAGGGGGGAGTACTGGAGTGGAGTGCCATTGCCTTCTCTGGCTTTCTGTCTCTAGATGGGTCTATTCTGGACATATTGTATAAAGAGAATTGTCTAGTAGGTGGCCTTTCATATCTTTCACTTAGCATAATGTTTCTGAGGCTCATCCAGGTTGTAGGGTGTATCAGTTTGTTGTTGTTCAGTCACTAAGTCGTGTCTGACTCTGCGACCCCATGGACTGTAGCATGCCAGGCTTCCCTGTCCCTCACTGTCTCCCAGAGTTTGCTCAGATTCATGTCCATTGAGTTGGTGATGATATCTAGCCATTTGATCCCCTGCCACCTCTTCTCCTTTTGTCATCAATACTTCCTTCCTTTTTTTGTGGTAGAATACTATTTCATTGTATGGAGAGTCCTCCACATTTTGCTTCTGTTCAACCATCGTTGGGCACTTGTGTTGTTTCTATCTTTTGTCTGTCGTGACTAATACTGCAATAAACATTCCTGTACAAGCATCGATTTTGAGTACCTGCTTTGAATTCTTCCCAGTATATACCTAGGACTGGAATAGCTGGGTCAAATGGTATTTCTCTACCTAACTTTTTGAGGAACCTATGAACACCATTTTAAAAGCAAGGAATCTGAGGCTCAAAGAAATTGAGTGGTTTCAGGTCATATGACCAGTAAATTATACAACCAACACTAGGACCCAGAAGCTCATACTGCGGTCATTCTAAGGACCTAGACTGCAGGGAAGATCCTTCATTCACTCACCATACATCCATTGAGGGCCAGGGCGGGCCTTTGCGGCAGATTTAACAGTTAAGTCTCAGAAAGGAGCTCCCTCATGCCAGAAACTTCAGGAGAAAACAAAACAAGGGGAGTTTTTAAATCATAAATCAACACAAGGGGGTCATGCATAAACCCCATTACTCGCAGACAATCTAGCAGAGCACAGCGATGGTTTCTCAGGTCTTGCTGCCTGTTTGAACATCAGTGTGGGGGCAGCTCATGCCGATTTTTCAAGGCGCAGAAAAGAGTCACTCTCCCTATTTCTGTCTCGCTGTCTGCATTTCTTGACTGACCCCAGGGGAGGAGGGGAGGATGGGTGTGCGCAGATCCTGGTTTGGTTCTGAAATTCTGATCTGGATGGGGGCATCTGCGAAAGTCACTGTCAAGGAGAATCCCTGGAAGGCTCTGCGGCTCAAAGGGTTAAATGCCAGACCCAGAAGGAGACTCAAAAGAGGGGCGGGGGGTGCGGCGAGGGATGGGGGAGGCGGCGGGACTCGGGCTTCTGGAATCTTCTTTTCCAGTGGTTCTGAGGGGAATGTTAGTATGAAAGAGACAAATTCTGATCGCTGCCCTTGACCGTTCCCGGCTCCCTGGAGCATTTTCTGTGCGGGAAGGTAACATCCAAAGGCCGGAGCTTAGATGGGTTTGAAAACAAGACGCGGGCGCCTCTGGCTCGTACCGTCCCCTCGTCCCCCCCTTCCCTGGCCCCGCTGACCTGATTAATCAAGAGCCCTGCCAAACCCACTGAGGAGGGCTCCCAGGCTAATCTAATCTGCGTCCCCCAGCGGGGACAGACACCCCCGCTCGGCCAATGAGACGCGACCATGCAAGCTGGAGCTGAACGGTGGAAAATTCCATGCGCCGGCCCGGGGCGGCTGCGGCGGCCTCTGGCGGCGGCGCGCGCCCCGCATCCTGTAGCCCTGGGCTCCCCGCGATCCCCGGCCGGGCCCCGCCGCTGCGAGAACCCCCAAAGCCGCCCGGTTTCGGGGCGCTGTCACACGAGTCCCAGGGCAGGCGGCGTTTTTATAATTGTCTGGTTCTCCGCACCTCTGCGAAAGATGCTTTCAGCCAATCCAAGAAAAGGCTGGCGAAGCCTGAATCATTGCGGGGAGCGGGGGAGGGGGGCTATGATGGCATCTTCCGCTCATACGGGGTGTGTGTGTGTGCGCGCGTGTGTGTGATATAAATATAAACCACTGCCCCCACCCCTCGCCCACCCAGGCAACAACTGTCCGGTGCGCAACTGTCCCCTCCAAGTGCCTCCGCTGGGCTTTGCAACCCGATATGTGTGCGGAGAATGAATGAGCTGGGGGCCCCCTTTCTATCCAACCGCGAACTGCGGGCGCCCTTTTAGAGGGGGCCGGTGGGTCCTAGAGAGCGAAGGGTTAGGAGTCAGCAAAGGTGTGTATTTCGTGAAGGTGCAGAGACCCAGGACAGGAGGACCAGTGCAGTGATCCAGAGATAATTGCAGGGCCACAAAGGAGGGACATCGTGGTCTGCCTTTGCGGGGTAGAAGGGGGATGCCGATCGGAGCTGTAAGGACAGAAGTTAGCCAGACAGAGCAGAGGAGACACCGGGGCCCGGTGTTCCAGCCCCTGGAGCGAGGCTGCTGGGCAAGCATTTCCATGAAGCTGGGCTGTGTTATGAGATCCCTATCTTTCTTAACTCCACGTGAATTACTGCCATAAATCCCCATGATTTCATGGGATCCAGGCCTGTTTCTGCTCCTCACAATATAAAAGAACCTAGTGAACAGAGTCCAAAAATTAGAGTGCCCAGGAGAGCCTCTGCCAGAAGACAGTCACAAAGGCTTCCTCTGGGATTAGAGAGGGGCTGGGAGGGCAAGGGGACAACGTGCCCTGAGATCTGGGAGGGGGAAAACAGAAGGAAAGGAGAAAATACAGGTGTTTCTTCTTAAAGGAGAATATGAAGCTTCAGGAAGAACCTGCAGAACAGAAAGATAAGAAAGGGCCATCCCCAGTCCTGAGCTAGATGAGTTGAGCTGAGCTTCAGGAGACAGGAGACCAGAAAAACAGCCACCCCAGTTCTGCTAGTGCCCAGCTGAAGGTCCTGGAGAATCTCCTAACTTCCCTGAATCTTAGTTTTTATCTCTGCAAAATTTGGATAATTCCTGACACTAAAAGAAAGTGAAATTATGTCTATAAAGCTGTCAAGAAATCTATCCAAGTGTTGTTGTTTCTTTTAGTCCACATGCATGAACAATCTATGTTAATTTAGTTGAATTAACTTTGACCTTTTCAAACTGTGGTGCTGGAGAACACTCTTGAGAGTTCTTTGGACAGCAAGGAGATCAAACCCGTCAATCCTAAAAGGAAATCAACTCTGAATACTCATTGGAAGGACTGATTCTGAAGCTGAAGCTCCAATACTTTGGCCACCTGATGTGAAGAACTGACTCACTGGAAAAGACTCTGATGCTAGGAAAGATTGAAGGCGGGAGGAGAAAGGGATGACAGAGGATGAGATGGTTTGATGGCATCACCGACTCAGTGGACATGAGGAACTCCAGGAGATAGTGAAGGACAGGGAAGCCTGGTGTGCTGCAGTCCATGGGGTCACAAAGAGTTGGACACGACTGAGCAACTGAACAACAAAACTTTGATGGAGAGTCATGGCTAATCAATCAATCAATCAATACTTGTATTAATGTAGTCAGTAAATATTTACTAAATACCTACTATGTGCTGGGGCGTACAGCAGTGAAGAAAACACAACAGTGCCTGCTCTTGGGACACTCCCATTGTGATGGGGGAGACAGATGATAAATAAGAAAACAAAGGTGTGTTTCCAGTGGAGAAAACTAAAACACGCAAGGGGGACAGGGGGAGTGATTTTGAAGGGAGTGAGGAGGTAGGACCTCATTGAGGAGCTGGTCTTTCAGCAGAGGCCTGACAGGGAGGTGAGGGGGTAAGCTCTATGGATTTCTGGAAGAAGAACATTCTAGGCATTTAAGGTGCAGGGTGGGGAGGTTGCCAGAGGTTGCAAAGGGCCTGAGGTAGGACTGTGGTCCTCTGAGTTGGAGGAACAGGTACTGTCCCTAGAGGGGACTGAGTGATGGGGCTGAGGTCAGGGACCGGCTGGGTGGAGGTAGGGAGCCTGGATTGTTAGGAAAGGCTGGAGGGCTTTCACCATGAAAGTTCTGAGCAATCATTGGACAGCACAGCTGAGGAGCCACCTTGGATCTTAACTGACTGCAATGCAGCTTTCTTTCTAATTTGGATACTGAAAAGCCACCTGCATGTGAAGTAAAAGTCGCTCAGTCGTGTCCGACTCTTTGCGACCTCATGGACCATGGAATTCTCCAGGCCAGAATACTGGAGTGGTATCCTTTCCCTTCTCCAGGGCATCTTCCCAACCCAGGGATCGAACCCAGGTCTCCTGTATTGCAGGTGGATTCTTTACCAGCTGAGCCACAAGGGAAGTCCAAAAAAAAAAAAAAAAAGAAATCCACCTGCAAGCATTTATCAAAAGCTTTGCTGTGTTTGATAATGTGCTGGGGACTCTGGAGAACAGGAGGAAGTAGAACGCAGAGGCATGCTTTAAAGAGGCCACAGTCCTGTCAGGAATCTGGTTTAGCTGCAGAAAAGTAGTAAGTGACCAATATAAAACAGTTTCTCAGACTTGCTAAATTGTAGGGAGGGCCCCCCCAAGCAGGAGGAAACTGGGAGCTTTGGGAACCCCAGGGGCCTCCTGGGATTGTGCTGAGATCTTAGTAGGCGGCCAGGGATGGTGAAAGTCGATGTGGACAGAGGGAGCGCCTGAAGTCGAGAGAGAGGTCTCCTCTCCCCTGTCCGGCCGGCCTGCAGCCTCTCCTGGGTGGGTCAGAGTTGTCAGCCCACAATCTGAGCTGCTCTGACCGGGCGAGGAGGGTGATCAAGGATGGAGACATTGGATGAGGCCAGTTCGGAAAAGCCCACAATGCTTTGCCACACTCAGAACTCTTTGAAGACCTGGCCAGCTGTGTTCCTACCCGCTTCCCTGGAGGTTAGGGGCTCCACTCTGAAATCACAGGATTCATCACTGCAGGGTGACCCAGCCCTGGGCTTCCAGCTCTAGCATCACCCTTGCCCTCCCTGGGCAGGCCTTATCAAGTCCCATAACCTTCAGAGAATCAGCTATGCCCACTGGGGCTGGCTCTGTGAAACCAAGACAACCAGGCATGCTCAGCTGGAGCCCTGCCGCTCTGGGGGCGAGAGGAAGAGAGAGGGGCCATTGTCTTCGGCCTCCTCCTCATAACGAAACGTTTTACTCATTTAACGTTTTGAATAAGTAGTATAACATATGGTTCAGGAAATCAACAATTATACAACATTGCACAGTGGAAAGCATACTTTCCCATCTGCTCAGTTCTTATCTCTCCCCCAACAAAAGGTAGCCAGTGCTATTAATTTGTTGTTTATCGTTCTAGAGATTCTCTTCCTCCTCCCCTTCCTCCCTCCCTTTCTCCCCCTCCTTGCTTCTTCTGCACAGACGAGCGAATTGAATACAGTCTTCCCCCAACTCCCAATTCTTTTCTTTTAAATTCAAATTTATTTATTTTACTTGGAGGCTAATTACTTTACATATATTATTGATTCTGCCACACATCAACATGAATCCACCACAGGCGTACACGTGTTCCCCATCCTGAACTCCCCTCCCACCTCCCTCCCCTTACCATCCCTCCGGGTCATCCCAGTGCACCAGCATCCTGTATCGAACGAGGACTGGCGATGCGTTTCTTATATTATACATGTTTCAGTGCCATTCCCCCAAATTGCCCCACCCTCTCCCTCTCCCACAAAAAACCAAAAAAACCAGTGCAAAATCCCATTTTCCAGTGTCAGCCATGCCCACCCCCAACCCCCAGGTCAGTCCCCCTGGCTCAGAGCTGGACTCTTTCCTTCCGCTCAGCACCCTCTCCCTTCTCATGCAACCCCCTAGGGGCTGGAGGCTCCACTTCCCTGGGGTGCTAAATCCCAGCGGGACTTGAGGGGAGGGGAGGTAAGAACTGGGGCGGGCAGCCCCTGGTCCGTCTGCCCCCACCAGGTCTCCAGCCATGGCACCAGGTACCCCTCTTGGCTCTCACTAACCCTTTCCTGATCATACTACTAGCCCAGGGGGATACTGATTTGGGGGAACCCTGTCCACACCCCTCTTTGCCCCGGGGCGGCTCAGGGCTCTCCTCACTGAGATTGGGGGGGAGTTCCCACCCACCCTCCCTCCGTGGTGGGGGAGAGAGCGGTGAAGTCCCCAGGTTTAAATACTGTAATGAAAGCAGGGGATGGGGAAGGAAGGGGCTTTACATCTAATAAATTATTAGCGTTTTGTTTTTAATGTCCCTTGGGGGCCGGGCGGGCGGGGGCAGGGCGTGGCCGCCAGGGCCCTCCCTTCCCTTACTGGCGGATCTCCTTCTCTATGAGGCTGTCCTCACAAGACTGTTCTATACATCTGTGTCTCTTTTGCTGTCTCACATACAGGGTTATCGTTACCATCTTTCTAAATTCCGTATATATGCGTTAGTACACTGTATTGGTGTTTTTCTTTCTGGCTTACTTCACTCTGTATAATAGGCTCCAGTTTCATCCACCTCATTAGAACTAATTCAAATGTATTCTTTTTAATGGCTGAGTAATACTCCATTGTGTATATGTACCACTGCTTTCTTATCCTTTCATCTGCTGATGGACATCTAGGTTGCTTCCATGTCCTGGCTATTATAAACAGTGCTGCAATGAACATTGGGGTACACGTGTCTCTTTCAATTCTGGTTTCCTCAGTGTATATGCCCAGTAGTGGGATTGCTGGGTCGTATGGCAGTTCTATTTCCAGTTTTTTAAGGAATCTCCACACTGTTCTCCATAGTGGCTGTACTAGTTTGCATTCCCACCAACAGTGTAAGAGGGTTCCCTTTTCTCCACACCCTCTCCAGCATTTATTGCTTGTAGACTTTTGGATAGCAGTCATTCTGACTGGTGTGAAATGGTACCTCATTGTGGTTTTGATTTGCATTTCTCTGATAATGAGTGAGGTTGAGCATCTTTTCATGTGTTTGTTAGCCATCTGTATGTTTTCTTTGGAGAAATGTCTGTTTAGTTCTTTGGCCCATTTTTTGATTGGGTCGTTTATTTTTCTGGAATTGAGCTGCAGGAGTTGCTTGTATATTTTTGAGATTAGTTGTTTGTCAGTTGCTTCATTTGCTATTATTTTCTCCCATTCTGAAGGCTGTCTTTTCACCTTGCTTATAGTTTCCTTTGTTGTGCAGAAGCTTTTAATTTTAATTAGGTCCCATTTGTTTATTTTTCCTTTTATTTCCAGTATTCTGGGAGGTGGGTCATAGAGGATCCTGCTGTGATTTATGTCGGAAAGTGTTCTGCCTATGTTCTCCTCTAAGAGCTTTATAGTTTCTGGTCTTACGATTAGATCTTTAATCTATTTTGAGTTTATTTTTGTGTATGGTGTTAGAAAGTGTTCTGCTGCTGCTGCTGCTAAGTCGCTTCAGTCGTATCCAACTCTGTGCGACCCCATAGACAGCAGCTCACCAGGCTCCCCTGTCCCTGGGATTCTCCAGGCAATAACACTGGAGTGGGTTGCCATTTCCTTCTCCAATGCATGAAAGTGAAAAGGGAAAGTGAATTTTCTGTCGTGTCTGACTCTTCGCGACCCCATGGACTGCAGCCTACCAGGTTCCTCCACCCATGGGATTTTCTAGGCAAGAGCACTGGAGTGGGGTGCCATCACCTTCTCCAAGAAAGTGTTCTAGTTTCATTCTTTTACAAGTGGTATACAATGGAGAAAAGACAATCTCTTTAACAAGTGGTGCTGGGAAGTTTGTTGCTGGGTCAACAAGTTTGTTGTTGACCCAGCAACAAGTTTCAACAAGACTTTCTCGGAGAAAGTGTTCTAGTTTCATTCTTTTACAAGTGGTTGACCAGTTGTCCCAGCACCACTTGTTAAAGAGATTGTCTTTTCTCCATTGTATATTCTTGCCTCCTTTGTCAAATATAAGGTGTCCATGGGTGCGTGGATTTATCTCTGGGCTTTCTATTTTGTTCCATTGATCTATATTTCTGTCTTTGTGCCAGTACCATACTGTACCTTTGGTAGCTTGATAGGGATTGCATTGAATCTATAGATTGCTTTGGGTAGTATACTCATTTTCACTATATTGATTCTTCTGATCCATGAACACGGTATATTTCTCCATTATTAGTGTCCACTTTGATTTCTTTCACCAGTGTTTTATAGTTTTCTATATATAGATCTTTTGTTTCTTTAGGCTGATATATTCCTAAGTATTTTATTTTTTCGCTGCAATGGTGAATGGAATTGTTTCCTTAATTTCTCTATTTTCTCATTATTAGTGTATAGGAATGCAAGGGATTTCTGTGTGTTGATTTTATATCCTGCAACTTTACTATATTCATTGATTAGCTCTAGTAATTTTCTGGTGGAGTCTTTAGGGTTTTCTATGTAGAGGATCATGTCATCTGCAAACAGTGAGAGTTTTACTTTTTCTTTTCCAATTTGGATTCCTTTTATTTCTTTTTCTGCTCTGATTGCTGTGGCCAAAACTTCCAAAACTATGTTGAATAGTAGTGGTGAAAGTGGGCACCCTTGTCTTGTTCCTGACTTTAGGGGAAAGGCTTTCAATTTTTCACCATTGAGGATAATGTTTACTGTAGGTTTGTCATATATAGCTTTTATTATGTTGAGGTATGTTCCTTCTATTTCTCCTTTCTGGAGAGTTTTTATCATAAATGGACGTTGAATTTTGTCAGAGGCTTTCTCTGCATCTACTGAGATAATCATATGGCTTTTATTTTTCAATTTGTTAATGTGGTGTATTACATTGATTGATTTGCGGATATTGAAGAATCCTTGTATCCCTGGGATAAAGCCCCCTTGGTCATGGTGTATGATCTTTTTAACGTGTTGTTGGATTCTGATTGCTAGAATTTTGTTAAGGATTTTTGCATCTATGTTCATCAGTGATATTGGCCTGTAGTTTTCTTTTCTTTTCTTTTCTTTTTTTTTTGTGGCATCTTTGTCAGGTTTTGGTATTAGGGTGATGGTGGCCTCATAGAATGAGTTTGGAAGTTTACCTTCCTCTGCAATTTTCTGGAAGACTTTGAGTAGGATAGGTGTTAGCTCTTCTCTAAACTTTTGGTAGAATTCAGCTGTGAAGCCGTCTGGACCCCAGCTTTTGTTTGCTGGAAGATTTCTGATTACAGTTTCAATTTCCATGCTTGTGATGGGTCTGTTAAGATTTTCTGTTTCTTCCTGGTTCAGTTTTGGAAAGTTGTACTTTTCAAAGAATTTGTCCATTTCTTCCAAGTTGTCCATTTTATTGGCATATTATTGCTGATAGTAGTCTCTTATGATCCTTTGTATTTCTGTGTTGTCTGTTGTGATCTCTCCATTTTCATTTCTAATTTTATTGATTTGATTTTTCTCCCTTTGTGTCTTGATGAGTGTGGCCAATGGTTTGTCAATTTTATTTATCCTTTTAAAGAAACAGCTTTTGGCTTTGTTGATTTTTGCTATGGTCTCTTTTGTTTCTTTTGCATTTATTTCTGCCCTAATTTTTAAGATTTCTTTCCTTCTACTAACCCTGGGGTTCTTCATTTCTTCCTTTTCTAGTTGCTTTAAGTGTAGAGTTAGGTTATTTATTTGACTTTTTTTCTTGTTTCTTGAGGTATGCCTGTATTGCTATGAACTTTCCCCTTAGCACTGCTTTTACAGTGTCCCACAGGTTTTGGGTTGTTGTGTTTTAATTTTCATTCGTTTCTAACCAACTCCCAGTTCTTTTTCCAGTTGCTTAGTAGTTCATGATCCAGCATTCTGTACCTCGTTCTTCTCAGGTAGCATGTCTTAGACCTTCTCCATGATGGTCCAGGATGGCAAAATGTCATCATTCTTCTTTACTATCTCTTACAAATCCAAAATGTACAAAGATCCCCTCTAGATGGACATTTAAGTTGTTGCAGTCTTTTGCTTTTAGACAGCGTTGTCACAAATAACTTTGAAGTTCTTCATGGAGTACATAATCATGTATATACAGAAGGTATACTCCTAAAAGTGAAATTTTTGCTGGGTCAAAGGGTAAATGCATCTCTAATATGGACAGATGTTGCCAAATTACTCTCTGCAGGGGCTATGACAATTTCTGCTTCTAGTAGCAATGTAGGAGGGAGAAGATCTGTGTCTCCCGGCCCACCAATAGAGTTTTGTCATCAGATTTTTGCCATTTCTGGTAAATTTTTAAAAATCAATGTGGTTTTAATTTGTATATTTCTTATGGTTGACGTTGAGTATATTTTCATGTTTCAAAACCAAATATGTGTTGTGTAAAATGTCCATACTCATGCCTATCCTTATATTGTTTTTTGGTCTTTTGTCTCATCAATATGCAGGAGCTCTTTATATAGTATTGGGGAAATTAGCTCTTTGTGGTATGAATTACCTGTATCTCTCATTTTGTGTTTGTTTGGGTATTTTAAAAAATTAGTTTTGTTCCTGCAATGCAGAAAATTTTGATTTCCTTGTAGTCGAAATTGTCAACCATTTATATTGTGACTTCTAGATGTTGCCTTTTCATACTGCTGAAAAGTATGAAAACCAAGACTTCCCTCATCTTCCATTTTGGCTTTAGTGTTCTTATGTTTTATTTTTTATATTTAAAACTTTGATATAAAACTGGAATTTGTTCTACTGTGGATGCAAAATCTATCTAAAAAATGTTTGGTATCAACACAACTTTTTGAATAGTCCATCTTTTCCCCATGTGTTTGAGATGCCTGCATTATCTTAAACATTTCCATATATATTTGGGTATTTTTCAGGATTTTCAATTCTGTGCCATCTGTTGGTCTGACAAAATAATATTCTACTATTACAAAGTTTTAGTTATTGAAGACTTTAAGTATATTTTAACATATGGTGTAGCTATTCCTTCTCCTTTTCTTTATCAGAATTACCCACGCTATTGATTATTTTTCCATGTGAAAGTTAGAATCATTTTGTATAGATAAAAATTGCTTTTTGTATTTTTATTGGGATGGTACTTATTAGTTAACATTCATATATGTGCTCAGTCACTCAGTCGTGTCCGACTCTTTGAGATACCCTTTGCTGTAGCCTGCCAGGCTCCTCTGTCCATGGGATTTCCCAGGCAAGAATACTGGAGCAGGTTGTCATTTCCTTCTCCGGGGATCCTCCAGACCCAGGGATGGAACCTATGTCTATTGCATCTCCTGCATCGGCAGGCAGGTTCTTTACCACTGCACCACCTGGGAAGCCCATTAACATTTATGTGCTAAGGAAATTGACACAAAGCTAAGTTTTGTTATCCAAGAACATGGTATGTTTTTTCATTTATTTGTCTTTCTCTCTGTATCTCTGTCTTTTTTTCTTATGAATGTTTAAAAGATTATGTAAATATGTATCTTTTAAGCTAGTTTTATCTTTTTATTGTATATGAGGTATTTTCTTCCATTTTATTGACTCATTTATTTTGTTTATACAAACAAAGGCTATTGATTTCTGAATATTAATTTTACATATCCTATTTCATTCTCTTATTGATTGTAGTTGTTTTCACACATTTTTCCTTGGGGTTTCAAAGTACAAAACAAATCACCTGTAATAGTGATAGTCTTACTTGTTTTGCTCAACTTTTGTTTTGGTCTAATTGTGTTGGCTAGTGCTGCTGGTAGAAAATGAAATGATGTGATAGTGAACAAACAATTGTCTCATTTCTGGATTAAGGGTTAAGTCTTTACCATTTCTTAATGATCCAGCGGATGTTGGCAATTTGATCTCTGGTTCCTCTGCCTTTTCTAAAACCAGCTTGAACATCTGGAAGTTCATGGTTCACATATTGCTGAAGCCTGGCTTGGAGAATCTTGAGCATCACTTTACTAGCCTGTGAGATGAGTCAGTTGTGCAGTAGTTTGAGCATTCTTCGACATTGCCTTTCTTTGGGACTGGAATGAAAACTGACTATTTCCAGTCCTGTGGCCACTTCTGACTTCCCCAAATTTGCTAACATATTGAGTGCAGCACTTTCACAGCATCATCTTTGAGGATTTGAAATAGCTCAACTGGAATTCCATCACCTCCACTAGCTTTTTTCGTAGTGATGCTTCGTAAGGCCCACTTGACTTCCACATTGCAGGATGTCTGGCTCTAGGTGAGTGATCACACCATCATGATTATCTGGGTCATGAAGCTCTTTTTTGTACAGTTCTTCTGTGTATTCTTGACACCTCTTCTTAATATCTTCTGCTTCTGTTAGGTCCATACCATTTCTGTCCTTTATTGAGCCCATCTTTGCATGAAATGTTCCCTTGGTATCTCTGATTTTCTTGAAGAGATCTCTAGTCTTTCCCATTCTATTATTTTCCTCTATTTCTTTGCATTGATCTCTGAGGAAGGCTTTCTTATCTCTCCTTGCTATTCTTTGGAACTCTGCATTCAAATGGTTATATCTTTCCTTTTCTCCTTTGTTTTTGGCTTCTCTTCTTTTCACAGCTATTTGTAAGGCCTCAGACAGCCATTTTACTTTTTTGCATTTCTTTTTCTTAAGGATGGTCTTGCTCCCTGTCTCCTGTACAATGTCATGAACCTCCGTCCATGGTTCATCAGGCACTCTTTCTATCAGATCTAGTCCCTTAAATCTATTTCTCACTTCCACTGTATAATCATAAGGAATTTGATTTAGGTCATACCTGAATAGTCCAGCTGTTTTTCCACTTTCTTCAATTTAAATTTGAATTTCGCAGTAAGGAGTTCATAATCTGAGCCACAGTCATCTCCCTGTCTTGTTTTTGCTGGCTGTATCGAGCTTCTCCATCTTTGGCTGCAAAGAATATGATCAGTCTGATTTCAGTGTTTGCCATCTGATGATGTCCATGTGTAGAGTTCTTCCCTTGTGTTGTTGGAAGAGGGTGTTTGCTATGACCAGTGCGTTATTTTGCCAAGGGAATGCACTGGTCATTCTGTACTCTTGTTTCATTCCATACTCCAAGGCCAAATTTGCCTGTTACTCCAGGTGTTTCTTGACTTCCTAATCTTGCATTCCAGTCCCCTATAATGAAAAGGACATCTTTTTTGGGTGTTAGTTCTAAAAGGTCTTGTAGGTCTTCATAGAAGTGTTAAACTTCAGCTTCTTCAGTGTTACTGGTCAGGGCATAGGCTTGGATTACCGTGATATTGAATGGTTTGCCTTGGTAATGAACAGAGATCATTCTATCGTTTTTGAGATTGTACCCAAGTACTGTATTTCAGACTCTTTTGTTGACCATGATGGCTACTCCGTTTCTTCTAAGGGATTCCTGCCCACAGTAGTAGATATAATGGTCATCTGAGTTAAATTCACCCATTCCAGTCCATTTTAGTTTCCTGATTCCTAGAATGTTGATGTTCACTCTTGCCATCCCCTGTTTGACCACTTTCAATTTGCCTTAATTCATGGACCTAACATTCCAGGTTCCTATGCAATATTGCTGTTTACAGCATCGGACCTTGCTTCTATCACCAGTCACATCCACAACTGGGTGTTGTTTTTGTTTTGGCTCCATCCCTTCATTCTTTCTGGAGTTATTTCTCCACTGATCTCCAGTACCATATTAGGCACCTACTGACCTGAGAGTTCATCTTTCAGTGTCTTATCTTTTTGCCTTTTTATACTGTTCATGGGGTTCTCAAGGCAAGAATGCTGAAGTGGTTTGCCATTCCCTTCTCCAGTGGACCACATTCTGTTAGATGGTTTTTCCAGTAGTCATGTATGGATGCGAGCACTGAAGAATTGATGCTTTTGAACTGTGGTGTTGGAGAAGACTCCTGAGAGTCTCTTGGACTGCAAGGAGATCCAACCAGTCCATCCTAACAGTCCTGGGTGTTCATTAGAAGGACTGATGCTGAATCTGAAACTCCAATACTTTGGCCACCTGATGCGAAGAGCTGACTCATTGGAAAAGACCCTGATGCTGGGAAAGGTTGAAGGTAGGAGGAGAAGGGAGTGACAGAGGATGAGATGGTTGGATGGCATCACCGACTTAATGGACATGAGTTTGAGTAAACTCTGAGAGTTGGTGATGGACAGGGAGGCCTGGTGTGCTGCAGTCCATGCGGTCACAAAAGCCAACCATCAGACAAGACTGAGCGACTGAACTGAACTGAACTGGTGGCTTAAACTGTAAAGAATCTGCCTGTAGTGTGGGAGACCTGGGTTTGCTCCCTGGGTCAGGAAGATTCCCTAAAGGAAATGACAACCCAATTCAGTATCCTTGCCTGATGAATCCCAAAGAGACTGGTAGGCCACAGTCCATGGGATCACAGAGAGCTGGACTCAACTGAGTGACTAACACATTCACTTTTTCACTTTCATGGGAATTCTATTTTTAGTGTTTTGAGGTATCTCCATATTGCTTTCCTTTGTACAAATTTGGATTCTCACCAAAAGTTCATGATTGTTCCCTTCTCTCCACATCCTCACCAAGACTTGAATGTGTTGTCTTTCTGATAATAACCATCCTGACAGGTTTGAGGTGATATCTCATTAGGGTTTTTATTTACATTTCCCCGATGGTTAGTGATCTTGGGCATCTTTTCATGTCTTCTTTGGAAATATGTCTACTTAAATCCTCTTCCATCTTTTAACTTTTTTTTTTGGATGTAGAGATGTATGAGTTCTTTGTATATCTTGGGTATTAACTCATTAGATAAATCACTTGTAAATATCTTTCCTCATTCAATGGCTCAGATAGGAAAGAATCTGCCTGCAATGTGGGAGATCTGGTCAATCTCTGGGTCAGGAAGACCTAGGTTTGATCCCTGGAGAAGGGAATGGCTACCACTGGAGTACTCTTGCCTGGAGAATCCCATGGACAGAGGAGCCTGTGGGCTACAGCCCATGGGATCACAAAGATTTGGACACAACTGAGTGACTAACACTTTCACTTTCCTTTCACTTGCTCATTCAGTAGGTGGCCCTTTCTTTTTGTTGATGGCTTCCTTTGCTTTTCAAAAGCTCTTCAGTTTGTTTAGGTCCCACTTGTTTATTTCTGCTTTCTTTCTTTTTTTTCCTTAGGAGACAGACCCACAAAATACTGCTATGATTTATATCAAAGAGTGTTCTGCCTATGTTTTCCTCTAGGAGTTTTATGGTATCCAGTGTTATACTTAGGTCTTTTCTTTGGAGTCTATTGTGTGTGTGGTGTTAGAGAATATTCTGCAGTGCAGTGCTTAGTCCCTCAGTTGTGTCGGACTCTTTGCAACCCCAGAGACTGCAGCATGCCAGGCTTCCCTGCCCTTCACCATCTCCCAGAGCTTGCTCAAGCTTATCTTCATAGATTCTAATTATTTTCTTCAATACATTTACTATTTTTTTAAAGACTCATAAAGGCCTCAGATGATATCTTCCTACAGTGAAGTTTGCCCTTCCCTTCTGTTCTGCAGTTAAGGCAAAGAGCAGATTGCTTCAGTCTACTCAGGGACCGAGTTGGGTAGGGGCTGGATTCTACTTTAGCAAAATGCATTCCACCTTGGGTTTGCCCTGAAAGTCCTTCTTTTTTGACTGTTTGAGCTAAGCATCACCCCAAACAAGTTAAAATTTGGCAAATGTCTTGAGGGGAAGACTGGTCATGTGTTTTGCAGACCTCTCTTTCTGATGGGACTTTGCTTCCTAAGGAACTACAAGACTGCAGAATATTCCATTCTGCCTTTTTACCCCAGCCCCCAGGCATCTCGACTACCCTGGAACTTAACAAATGTTTCAAGGGGGAAATTAGTCTTGTATTTTGGGTTCTTTCAACTTCCAACCCTTTGCACTAACCAAAAACTCTACCGGTTTCTCTTACCATATGTTTTTGCTCAGTTGCTCAGTCATGTCTGACTCTTTGTGATCCCATGGACTGCAGCATGCCAGGCTCCTCTGTCCTTCACTATCTCCCAGAGTTTGCTCAAACTCATGTCCATTGAGTCAGTGTTGCCACTCAACCACCTTACCCTATAGTGTCCTTCTGTTTGAGCCAAGCTGACATTAGTTACCTGATAATTGCCAGGTGATTTGAGATGATCTCTTCTTCCTCTGAAAATTCTGTGTCTGTCTGGTCCTTGTTGTTCTCATGGTTTTCCACTGTCTTTAAAATACAAATATTTCAAATATATCTGACTGGTGTTATTGTTGAGAGAGCATTGATCTTTCTGGTCCATTGTATTCTTACCTGGAAGGTCAAGTACACTAATTGTCAATATTTTATTTAGTTTTTGCTGTTGTCATCATTTGTTTGTTGCGTTAATATCTGTAAGTGAAATTAATTTATGAGTCTTCTGTGTGAAATCCTTCTCAGGTTTTGGTACTATGGTTATTTCCTTAAGAACGTTTGGCTAGCCACATTTTAGATGCTCAGTTTTCACATGCGGTTAGTAGCTCCTGTATTGGAGAGCTCAGTTCTAGGATACTGTCCTTTTCATCCATGATTTCAAATGTATTTGAAAATTTATTTTTATAACATTGGACAAATTATTTTTAATATGATTTGCTTAATTTCCATGGTTTATCCAGTTGTTTGGATTCATTTAATCTCATTTTGTATATTTGCCTTCCTTCCTTTTGATTTTATCAGCCATAAGTTTGTATATTTTATTGATATTTTGTTTTTACAAAGAAACAAATTTTTGAATTTGTTAAATAGTTCCACAGTCTTGTTTTATGATCACTGTATTCTAAATTTATTAATTTATTCCTTCAGCTCGTATATCCTTCAGTTTATTTGATTTTTTCTAACTTTTTTATTATGTTGCTTTTATTATGTTACTTTATATTAGTAACCCCACTCCAGTACTCTTGCCTGGAAAATCCCATGGATGGAGGAGCCTGGAGGGCTGCAGTCCATGGGGTCGCTGAGGGTCGGACACGACTAAGCGACTTCACTTTCACTTTTCACTTTCATGCATTGGAGAAGGAAATGGCAATCCACTCCAGTGTTCTTGCCTGGAGAATCCCAGGGACGGGGGAGCCTGGTGGGCTGCTGTCTATGGGGTCACACAGAGTCTGAGATGACTGAAGTGACTTAGCATATTACAGTAGTAAACGTATATAAGACCATGCTTCTTCATTAAGCTCTGCTTTAACTGTATTGCCATAAATACTGATGGTGTGTCTTTTTTATTACGACCTTCTGTTATCTGCAATATAAGTTTGTATTAATATTTTTTCTCAGACTCAACATTTCTTTGAAAGAATGGTTAAAGATTTCCATCTAGCTAGGGCTTTTTGTTTTTGTATTTTTGACAGCAATTTCTGCATTGTCATTAAAGAATGTTTTCTGTTCTGTTTTTGTTTCTGGAAATTTTGAGGTTGGTCCTGTGGTCACTTGAGAAGAAGATGTTCTCTATGTTTTACGTTTATTATATAATTTTGTTCTCTCTTAGCCTTGTTAAATTTTTTCTCATTTGTCCTCAAAACCTTTGAAGATTTATTTTTCTCTTTGTCTTTGATATTCTGTAGTTTCACTATGATGTATCTGGGAATGCATTCATTTTAATTATCCTTTTTAGGTTTCAGTATAAGGCTGTATATTGTCACCCTGCTTATTTAACTTATATGCAGAGTACATCATGAGAAATGCTGGGCTGGAAGAAGCACAAGCTGGAATCAAGATTGCCAGGAGAAATATCAATAACCTCAGATATGCAGATGACACCACCCTTATGGCAGAAAGTGAAGAGGAACTAAAAAGCCTCTTGATGAAAGTGAAAGAGGAGAGTGAAAAAGTTGGCTTAAAGCTCAACATTCAGAAAACTAAGATCATGGCATCCAGTCCCATCACTTCATGGAAAATAGATGGGGAAACAGTGGAAACAGTGTCAGACTTTATTTTTCTGGGCTCCAAAATCACTGCAGATGGTGATTTCAGCCATGAAATTAAAAGACACTTACTCCTTGGAAGGAAAGTTATAACCAATCTAGATAGCATATTCAAAAGCAGAGACATTACTTTGCCAACAAAGGTCTGTCTAGTCAAGGCTATGTTTTTTCCAGTGGTCATGTATGGATGTGAGAGTTGGACTATAAAGAAAGCTGAACGCCGAAGAATTGATGGTTTTGAACTGTGGTGTTGGAGAAGACTCTTGAGAGCCCCTTGGACTGAAAGGAGATCCAACCAGTCCATCCTAAAGGAGATTAGTCCTGGGTGTTCTCTGGAAGGACTGATGCTAAAGCTGAAACTCCAATACTTTGGCCACCTCATGCGAAGAGTTGACTCATTGGAAAAGTCTTGATGCTGGGAGGGATTGGGGGCAGGAGGAGAAGGGGATGACAGAGGATGTGATGGCTGGATGGCATCACCGACTCAATGGACATGAGTCTGGGTGAACTCTGGGAGTTGGTGATGGACAGGGAGGCCTGGCGTACTGTGATTCATGGGGTCTCAAAGAGTTGGACATGACTGAGCGACTGAAATGAACTGAACTGAACTGAATACTGCTTTAACTGTGGGTTCATGTCTTAACTTTGTTATTGAAGAATTCTCAGCCATCATGTCTTTGATTATTACCTAATTTTTCTTTTTTGTATTGTAACTCATTTTAGATTTATGTTGGGTTTTCCCATTCAAATATTCATGTTTCTTAACTTCTCTCTCACATTTTCCATCTCTTTATTTTTGGGGGCATATTGGATAACTTCCTCTAATCTCCCAGTTCCCTAACACTCTCTTCATCTATGGCAACTATAATTACATTAATTGCATTTTCCTATAGAAAGTTTATATGTTTCCTTTCTCAGACTTCTGTTTGGTCCTCTGGCAATATTCCTGTTCTATTTGCATTCTGTTTCTACAGTTTATGTTTTTTCCTTTATATTTTTAAATGTATTAGATATCTCTTTTATACTATCCTATTATCTTTGGTTCTTGATATGCAATTTTTCTTATTTGTTATATCTGTGATTCTCCCTCATGGTGATTCATTTCCTCATGAAGTTTTTAATTCTGTTTATCTTTAGTGTGGTTCATATTTTTATGGTAAGCCCCAGTACCCTGGGTTTGAGGACCACCTTTAGAAAACAGTTTTAGCTTTTGCTCCCTCTTCCAGGGTCCATATGAATTTCTTAATTGCTGGACTGCTTTTAACATTGGTGTGGCTTAAAGTCACTCTACCAGGCAAATAGTATGAACTTACCTTCTTTAACAGCACTGGCCTGGATTTCTGATATCCAGTATTTTTCTCTTTTTCTTCCTCAAAGTCCAAGTAGATGAACAGCTTCCTTGTCACTTCTCAGACTGGTGGGTAGAACGTTTCCAATCCTAACCCTTTTCTTCTCTCAGGTCTAAACAGTGCTTGCAAATTGCAGCCCAGTTCTGACTCTGTGTGCTCTAGAGTCAGGATCAGACTTTTTTTTTTTTCCACATGAACATTAAATTTGCAACTCTTGGCCTTTATCAAGTCCTAGTATGTGGTAAAGAATCTTCCTGCTAATGCTGGAGATGCAGATTCGATCCCTGGGTCGGGAAGATCCCTGGAGTAGGAAATGGCAACCCGTTCCAGTATTCTTGCCTGGAAAATTCCATGGACAAGAGGAGCCTGGTGAGCTACAGTCCTTGGGATCACAAAGTCAAACACAACTGAGAATACACACACACACACACACACACACACACACACACACACACAGAGGCACAGTTTTCCACAAATCCCTCATCTTGAGTTCCCATCACCAGTTTTACTTTTCTTCCCTTAGAGACTACGAATAAATTTTTTTCTCATTAAGTTTTATCTTAACAGGAACCTTTATCCATTTAAAGTGGAAGTAAAGGATTTACCAATATTGTGACCAGAATTCCACAAACAAGATTTGAGGAGAAAGTTATTTTCTACAAGAATTCAAAGATGACTCTATTGTGGAGTAAAAAAAATCAAAATTAGCCTGAAATTTTAAGATAGTCTGAATGCGAAAGAAATTTTGCTTGAAGCAGAGATTTGGGCCAATTTCCTTCCTCCCCTGAGGCTCTGTGTTTGTTCTGTTCTGTCATCGGGGGTACTTCTGTGGAAAAGTTTGAGAAGCACTGCCCTGAGATGACCCTCACTGCTTTGTGGGCACGTCTCTGCTGTGGAAACGAACGCCCCAGACTTGAGAGCGCTCGCCTGGCTCGGTGGTCTGCATCTCTCACTTTGTCTAGGCCTGCCCTAAAACGTCAGGAGGCAGAGCTTTAAAAGTTATTATTGCTCGTGACAAAGAGTGAAAACATTACCAAAGGCTGTAAAGTGGAAGGAAAAAGAGTCCCAACCAGCCACCCCTCCCTCCCCAAGCCCCAGAAGTCTCACTTCTCCTGGACCTTTCCAGAAATGTTGTTTATGTGCAAACAGGTCTTCCCGCACCCCTCTTTTAGCACAAATGAGATCAAGATACTTGTTTTGCAGACTTAAATTTTTAATTTGTAGTTTGGATATATTTTTCTATCCACACATGTAGCTTTACCTCATGTTCTCAGTAGCTATAGTGGATTTCCGGTACATGGTAAAGAATCTGCCTGCAATGCAGGAGACAGGTTCCATCCCTGGATTGAGAAGATCCCCTGGAGGAAGGCATGGCAACCCACTCCAGTATTCTTGCCTGGAGAATCCCATGGACTGTGGATCCAGGCGGGCAACAGTCCATGGGGTCACAAAGAGTTGGACAGGACTGAAGTGACTTAGCACGCTTGGAAGCAATGACTCTCTATTGATAGACATCAGGTCTGTTTTTCAGACATTTGCTATTTCAAAAAACACTGCAGGGAGCGTATTATGCAGACACCTTTTTGTAAGTGTGTGAGCAGATCTATAGAATGAGTGTTGGGTCCAAGGTTTGTGCATTAAACCTTGAATAGACAGGGCTGGACTGCTGCCCCAAAGTGTGGGAGCCATATAATTGTTGCCAACACTGGGAGCACCACTGGGCGGGTAGGACTTTAAGGGGCCTCCAAATGCACCCCTCTGCTTGGCATCTCCAGGTTGTGCAGGAATAGCACTGTCTGACACCTCGTCAAGGACAAACATCTGGTTATTGATATCAAGATTTGATTTTGAGGGCTTTTGAGAAACATTCTTGCTTGAGTTGCTTTTGAGATTCCAGACGAAGACCAGACATGGAGCAGAGGCTGGGAAGGCAGAATGAAAGACAGTGGTTCAAAAATACCTACACACTGAACTTTTTATTTCTTAATTCAATTGTATTATTATTTTTTGATTTTTTTGATAAGTAAAATAGTTTCACCAGAAAAGAAGTGGAAAATAGGCAAACACGCAAGGAAGTTAGTAAAGCTATACTGTGTAGGTAATTAAATAAAGCTAATTATTTGAAAGTTAAATTATTTAGTTGTAGTTAAATAATGAAAATGAGTTAATTAATTGTAATTACTTTGTGTGGGGATAGTTGATACACTAAGTAATTGATAAAAATAATTCCAGTTCATGTATTTGGGGATATAGTTTCATTTTTTTTTTTTGCATCATGTGATAAATTTTTTAAAAATTTATTTTAATTAATTTTGGGGGGGCCATATTTTTTGGTGCAGCATGAAGGATCTCCCCCAACCAGGGATCAGACCCATGCCTCCTGCATTGGAAGTGCAGAATCTGGATGGCCAGGGGAGTCCTGGCCCTTCATTCTTAAAAATCAGTTGTTAAATATTGTGAACATGTATCTTGGGTATATACTGTGTGCTCAGAAAATTTGAAAATAATGCTAACACAGAGTTACACCATGCAAATAGTTACCAAAGTTTGCAATAACCTTAACAATTCATAGCTCTCTGTTTTAACTTAACATCGTCTCTCTGACAAATTATTATTTTACATTATTTTTTGGTGACTGAAGATTCTGAAATGGATGTCCCATCATCCATCTATTTAATTCAGATTTCATTAAACATTAATACTTAATTTAATATTAAGTATTTTCTAACATGTTAATGTCAAAAGGAACACTGTGTTGAATATTCTGGAGTGTACAGAACTGCCTGGCACACTTATTTCTTTAGGATTCATTTTTGGATGTGGAAATAGTGGTTCAAGGGTTACATACATACATTTTTTAATCTTTTTGCTCTGTTTTGCTAAACTGACTTCTAGAAAGGTTGCCTGAATTTGTATCACCATTAGCAGTGCATCATAAGTGGCGCAGTGGTAAAGAATCCACCTGCCCAGCAGAAGACCTGTGTTCAATCCCTGGATGGGGAAGATCCCCTGCAGGAGGACACGGCAGCCCACTCCAGTATTCTTGCCTGGAGAATCCCATGGACAGAGGAGCCTGTCAGGCTAGAGTCTGTGGGGTCGCAAAGAGAGGGGACAGGACTTAGCAACTAAACAACAAGCAACATAGTGCCAAAGCCACTTTACTTGCCACTGTGTGGCATTTCTCTACCATTTTATAAAGAAAACAACAAAAATGGGAGGAAAAAAACAGAAAAAAATAGAAACAAATGTGTCTTGTTTTGTAACTCTTTTTTTTTTTTTAAATTATAGTGAGTAGTATCATTTTGTTTTATATGATATAAGCTGTGTGTGCTTAATTTTAAAAACTGGTTAAAGAGTTTGGTATAAAATAAGGATCTCAAACCTTTGTCATGGTGCTGGTGGTTTAGTTGCTAAGTCGTGTCCGACTCAGAACCCGGTGGACTGTAGCCCACCAGTCTCCTCTGTCCATGGGATTTTCCAGGCAAGAATACTGGAGTGGGTTGCCATTTCCTTCTCCAGGGGATCTTTCCAGCCCGTGAATCGAACCCAGGTCTCCTGCATTGCAGGCAGATTCTTCACTGACTGAGCTACAAGGGAAACCTCTGTCATATGTGTTGCAAATATTTTTCTTATATTTTGGGGGGAATTTCTCTTTTTTTCTGAAAAAGAGATTTGATTCATCATCAAGTCTATCTTTTCCTTCCCCAGGAGTTGACTTTCAACAGAGGGTCCTGAAACCCAGAGGCTGAGAAATAGTAGTGTAGTCTTGGGGACAGAGGGCTTCCCCAGGTGGTGCTAGTGGTAAAGAACCCGCCTGCCAATGCAGGAGACGTAAGAGATGCAGGTTCAATCCTTGGGTTGGGAAGATCCCTTGGAGGAGGGCAGGGGGAACCTACTCCAGTGTTTTTGCCTGGAGAATCCCCATGGACAGAGGAACCTGGTGGGCTGTGATCCTTAGGGTCACAAAAAGTCTTACACAACTGAAGCAACTTAGCACACATGCACACTTATGGACAGATGAGTCTCCTTGCCAAAGGCTTCATAGGCAGAATGTTGTCATGGATAACTCATTCCATAGAATCTGAGGGAGATGCAGGCTCCAGACGAGGTGTGCTTAACTGCTGCCTGGATGACTTCTAAAGTATCTTGCTATAGGACCTCCTCAAATCTAGCTCCTTTTCCAGTAATCTGGAATAGGGGCTGTAGTAAATGGCTGGGACATGGGACATTGTTTCCAAATTCCAAGCAGGTCACTATGATATTGAACATCCTTCTTTGCCCTGGGTAGCTGGCCACAGGCTGTCTTTTCATAGACTTTCACATGTTTCGCTGGAACTCACTGTCACTTGGGGCCCTGGGACTTTGGATTTTGTCCTTCTTCAAAGCCTATTCATCTTTAGTCAGCAGTACTTGAGTGGCATGGAATGCAAAGCCAGCTATTTTCTTGGTGGGGGTCATTATTAAAATGCCTAGAATTCCTGCAGCCTTGTTGCTACCAGACAGAGAATGAAGCCCACATGGAAAGCAAGTGGAGAGAGGCAAAGAACTGGGTCCTTGTTGACATCCCTGAACCACTTATTCAACTGGCTCCAAAGCTCCCCTCCAGGGAGGTTTTATTACAGGAGATAGTACATTCCTGCATTGGTGCTGCTAGTTGCAGCTGGGGATTCTGTTACTTGTGGCCAGAGCCTCCCAGTGAATAGAGCAGTTATAATGCCAATTCTGCCCCTCCCCCAGAGAAGTCCACAGCTCCTTAGGGCGCCCCAGGAGCAGTATCCAAAGATTCACAGCAGCAGTGCTCTTCTGCAAATCTCAGAGATGAAATTCCCTTTTCATTCCCCTCTAGGGAGCCAGGCTTCTCATCTCTGCTGAGGTTTTCGGTTCCGTTCCCTTGGCTTCGCTCTTCCGGGAAAGTTCAGGAAAACCTCCCACCGGTGTGTGTCTTTCGTCCCTTCGGGCATGTCAGCCCCCTGCTTGTGAAGAAGAGGGAATCACTGCTCTTTAGTGGGGAAGTTGGCTCACTGCTGGGGGAATGGCTCACTGTTGGGGGGTTGGTTCACTGTTGGGGGGATGACTCACTGTTGGGGGGTTGGCTCCCTGTTGGGGAGATAGTGCACTATTGGGACGGTGGCTCACTGTTTGGGGGATGGCTCACTCTTGGGGGGTTGGCTCACTTTTGGGGGGATGGTGCAGTGTTGGGGGGTTGACTCACTGTTGGGGGGATGGTGCACTGTTGGGGGGTTGACTCACTGTTGGGGGGTTGACTCATTGTTGGGAGGATGGCAAAGAAGATTTCCAGCCAGAGAGGACTTGGAGAAGAGCATCACGGTGAGTGTGCTTGGTGTGCAACAACTCGTCTGTCTAGGAACTACCTGTAAGCAGCCAGGATACACTCCAGGATGCTGAGAAGCTTGAGGCCATGGGACCTGAGGCTGGCTGGACAACTGGTCCTGATGGTCATGTCCTCCAGGACCCAGTCTCTTTCCTTCTCTGTGCTTTGCCACCCTTGGCATTGGCCTCATCCTCCAGCTGACTCCAGATGATGGCATCAACTTGAGTCATGACATCCTGAAGGACGAAGGAGACTCTCTTCCTGTGGCTTTTTCTTGGGAGAGAGAACATTCCAACCCTTGCCTCTCTGTGACCCCAACCCGCAGGTCACGTCTTACGGGCCCATACTTGTGCACCAGGCTCATCTAGAGGAAATCAGTAGGCATCTGAAGTGGAGTGTGGCTCCCTGAGGCCCTGACCTGAGTGCACAGCTGCCCGGGAAGGGGGTGGATGCCCACCTCCCTGAACACAATGACTGCTGAACACAATGACCGCTCTCAGCAGGAGGAGGATGAAGATCATAAATACCATGACCATCAAGGGTGCCATCTCGAAAGACGATTTGCGGTTTCACTGAGTGGTTTCACCGAGTTCTGGGACTCCATCTGCAATGTTTTTAACTCCTATCCCAACCCCATGAGGTGGTATTATTATGACCTCATCTCACAGAGGCAGAAACTGTGCTCTGAGGTTAAGATTTTTTGATATTCTTAAACAGCCCTTTTTCTAAAAGATGGTGCTGTTAGAGTTTGCAAGTGGGCAGCACAAGGCTGCCATTCCCAGGTGGTGGGTGGAGTTCAGCCGATGCAGGGTGATGCCCTCCCAGCTTCCCAGAAGGCCAAGAGTGCCTCATATCCAGGCGCTCCCCTGACTGCACCTCACCTTGAACCTTAGAAAACGTCACTGGCCAAGACAGGCTCGTTCATAATAACGGGAAGGCTTTGCCAGGTAGCAGACGGAATCATGCTGGAGAACAAGGTCAGGCACAGACCTTTCTGGACGGACTTGTCTTTCTGCCCCCGACTCAGCCCACTCAGGGCCACCCAACAAATGATGCCCTGAGGTCTTGGCACGCAATTAAAAGTGGAGAAATGCTTAATCAAATCGTGCCACTTGAAGTGAGCTGGGCTGGAATGAGAAACTGGGCAGCTCTGCCCACAGTGGAAATTTACCAGACCAGAGCAGACACCAAAAACTCCCAGGCTGTTTTGAAATAGATACCGTTTTGTTCTGTAAAGTTCTGAGATCCATTTGCAAATATTTAAAACATTTCCATTAACAAGGATGGCTTTAGGAGATAACTGTCTCTCTCTCTCTCTCTCACACACACACGTGTACTTGAGCACACACGCACACACAAAGCCTAACACTGCAGTGTGTGGGGTGTGGGGGAGAATCCAAGACCCACAGTGTGCACTCCAGGCCCCTCAAATATTTCTTGAAGTTGGTGAAAACTCGTGAGTCCCCTCTATCATCTGTTGAGACCGCTCTCAGTTTTTTAAAAGTTTATTTATATTTTTCCCCCTCAAAAATGTCATGACTAACTTTCCATTCATTATCAAAATATTCTTTGGCCACTAATTTCCCTTCTTGGTTAAAATAAACAAAGAAGCAAACCCTGTTGGCATTGCACCTAGGATGCACTCTACTGTAAACAAGAGGACATTTTTCTTAGAGGATCTCTAAGAGTCCTCCCGTGAGAGTTTCCTGTGCGACTCTTCTCTGTTTATCAACTCGGTTTGTTGCGGAGGGCGCGCAGGGGCTGCGAAGCACAGGGAGGAGGGTAGACGACCTTGAATGTGCTGGAAGGAAGCATCAAATCCTTCCAGACCTGACTCCCGCTTTCCAGGCTAGCTCTCCATTGGTCCCATTCCGCAGTGGTGGCACCCAGCCCAACGGCGCAGAGTCCTGAGTCCTGGACCCCGGGCTGTGAGCTTGCGCAGTCACGTCATCTCTCAGGGCCTCAGTTTCCTCCGCCAGAAAACAAAGCCGTGGGATTGTAGGCTCTCTGAGCCCCTCCTGGGTTCCCCTGGTGGCTCACCCGTAAAGAATCGGCCTGCCAAAGCAGGAGATGTGGGTTCGATCCTTGGATCTGGCAGTTCCCCTGGAGGAAGAAATGGCAACCCACTCCAGTACTGTTGCCTGGAAAATCCCATGGACAGAGGAGCCTGACGGGCTACAGCCCATAGGGTCGCAAAGAGTCGGACAGGACTGAAGCGACTTAGCACGCAGACACGCACAATAAGCAATAGACTATGCGAGTGAAAGGTTTCATTTTCAAAAGACAGAACACACAAAAAATAAGATGGCAAACCAACTCTTCCAAGATTTCCTTTGCAACAGGAGAGCTGAGGCTTGTTCTCAACTCTCCAGGTCATACTCTGCGATTGACTGGAGGAGCAGAAAGGGGCGTGGAAGAGGCCTCCCCCACCGCCCTGAGCCAAGGGCAGTTCTCAGCCCTTGAGCTTCGCTTCTACTCCACGATCTCACCTGTGTGACCGCCTGAGGGACTCTGGGACACTGGGTGGGGGGTACAGGCTCCCTGGAGAAATGTTGGGATCCTAGAATGGAGAGGACCAAGGTCTCCAAAGTAAATCAAGGGACTTGCCTGTTGGTCTGGTGGTTAAGACTCTGTGCTTCCACTGTAGAGGCTGTGGGTTCGATCCCTGTCCGCGGAACTAAGATCCCACGTGCTGCAGGGCCAATGAAATAACATAAAGTACTTCCTTTCAAAAAATAAATAGAGCAAATCAAGACAAAACAAGAGTCTTTTATGAGAGATGAGGCCCCTCATAGATAATACACTGCCCAGTGTCCCTCAAGGTCATCTGGGCTGGTCTCCCGAGGACACGTCGAGGACACGTTCTATGTGGATGGGATGTGATGCAGAAGAGGGGAACCTGTTAGGAAAGGTGTGGCCTTTCAAGATTGCCCTAAAAAGAGACAGACACGGCTGCTTCTGCTGGGGATGCTCTCCTGTTTGGAGCACCTTCGGGGAGTGGGTGGCAGAGGTGATGCTGCTGAAGTTTCTGGAGACCCGGATAAAACGTACAGTCCTGCAAGGGATTAGGTTCTCCAGACGCTGCAGTTAACCCCAACTACACAGGACCTGGGTCCCTTCGGGCATCTGGCAGTGGGAAGGGACTTAAGAGGGTGAAGGCTTAGGTTTCCATATTAGTACCACATGGCAACTGGGAGTCAGACCACGCCGGGGTCAATCACAGCTGTCCCCCTAAGCCAGGGTGGTGTAAGGAGGTAAAGATGATGCTGACAACGTTCTACCAGCCACACCTCGGTCATGGCTCTCAGTTCAGGTCAGGAGACTGAGGCTTGGCTGCTGTGTCAGCTTTGAGGGGAGAGAGAAAAATGAGGGTAATACAGTGCTGTCTTCCATGAATCTAAATTCATTTAATTTAGGAGTCTGTTCTCTATTTTGAGATTATGTCTTCTCCAATTTTGGCATTAAATGTGTCCTCTTTTGCGAAATGATGGCAGTAAGTGGTAGGTTTAAAAAATGTTCTTATTTGACAAAATAAAAAGTTGGCAGATCTAGTTGATCCCTGTGGCTGGTTCTGCTAGCTTTCTGTCAAAATTGGTTTTCCCCTTCTTCCACATTAAGAGAAGTTTAAAGGGGCATGTGATCACCCAGAATAAAGCTTCGAGTTCTCAGTCCTCCTTGGATCTAGGTGTGGCTCTTTGATATATTTGCATAATAACTGAAGGAGCCTGGTTCCCCAAACCATGGCACCACTATACCGGCCCAAGATGCTTATACAATGTGAGAGACACGGCCATTGATATTTCATGCCTTTGCAGATAAAAGGAATCAACATTTGCGTGATATTTACAGTGACGGAAGTGAGATTATCCAGGAATAGAGACTAGAGGGAGCAGAGGAGAGGGCCTAGAATGGAGCCTTAAAAAACTCCAACGTATAATAGTCACGTGGAGGAGGAAGAAACCCTGAGGAGGCCAAGGAGAGGAAGCCAGAGAATCAGGAAAGGAAAATGATGTGAAGGAGCCTGATGGGGGAGGTGTGTTTCAGGAAGGAGGGCGTGGCCAGCCAAGAAGGAGGGTGTGGCCAACCAGGAAGGAGGGTATCAGTTCAGTTCAGTTTCTCAGTTGTGTCTGAGTCTTTGCCACCCCATGGATTGTAGCATGTCAGGCCTCCTTGTCCATCACCCACTCCCGGAGTTTACTCAAACTCATGTCCATAGGGTCCGTGATGCCATCCAACCATCTCATCCTCTGTCGTCCCCTTCTCCTCCTGCCTTCAATTTTTCCCAGCATCAGGGTCTTTTCCAATGAGTCACTTCTTTGCATGAGGTGGCCAAAGTATTGGAGTTTCAGCTTCAGCATCAGTCCTTTCAATGAACATTCAGGACTGATTTCCTTCAGGATGGACTGGTTGGATCTCCTTACCGTCCAAGGGACTCTCAAGAGTCTTCTCCAACACCACAGTTCAAAAGCATCAATTCTTCGGTGCTCAGCTTTCTTTATAGTCCAACTCTCACATTGGACTAGTCATCTGGTGATGCTTGAGGCCAAGTAAGAAGAGGCCCCAAATGGGGCCATCATGTTTAAAATGGAAATAATTGGTGACCTTATCAAGAACCCTTTCATTGAAATGATGGGATATAGCCATCATTAGGAGGTAAGGAGTAAATGGCAGGTAAGAGATAGACCACATTTCCGGTGAGTGTGCTGTGATGGAGGGAACAAGAGAGGGTAGGAGTTGGAGCTGGAGAGACTTCTTTCCTTTTCTTTTCTCTTCCCCTCTCTTCTCTTTTCCCTTCCACTGTTCTCCTCTCCTTTCCTACCCTTTTGTTTTCCTCTTTTTCTTTCTTTTTAAAGGAGTGCAGAATCTAGGGGATATAAATACTGAAGGGAATGGGACTTCCCCAGTGGTCCAGTGGCCAAAGACCCTGAGTTCTTAATACAGGGGCCAGGGTTTGGTCCCTGGACAGGCAACTAGATCCCGCATGCCACAGTGAAGATCCAGTGCAACCAAATAAAAAGTGGGAAAAAAAAATACTGAAGGGAAGCGTCTAGACCAGAGATAAGATGGAAGAAATAAGCCAGAGACAGGAAAATTGATAGCACAAGGCTCCCGAGAAGATGGGAGGCACGGGAGGCAGAGAGCACCTGCCATGGACGGAAAGGGGAGAACAGTGGTGGGACGTGGGGTGGAGAGCCTTTGCCTGCAGTCTTCTGGGGAGAGTGTGGGTGGCATAGGGACAAGAGCAGCACCTACGTGGGGGTGGGGACAAGTGTGAACAAGCCGAGCAGATGGCTCTGGATTGCCCTGGGGCGCTTGTGACTCTGCTGAGTATTGAGCTGGGGCAGGTGGGAGGGTCTCCTGGGCTCCTCCAAGTCAAGACACGCGTGATGCTTTGGCTCGAGGTCTAGACTTGGGAGGTGCCATCACACAGATAGCATGTGGAGCCAGGCCTGTCTCGAGCTTGGGGCCCTTGCAATGCTTGGGGAACCTCACCAAGGACAAGCCATGTTCCTGAGACTCTTCTTTTCCCCTGGGAGTCTGAGAGGAAGTGAGCAGAGCTGTGGAAGCCAAGATAGGGCTCTGCGAAGAGGGAGCTCCCCAGAGAAGCAGGCCACGAGCACAGGCGCCACGGGCTCAGCTGTCAGTGAAATGTTGGATGTTTTTCTCAACTCCACGAAATAAGAGGCGGTGAAATCTTCCCTTTGCTCCAGCTTTTTAGGGTAAATATCTCTTTCAAAGTCAGCACTGGTGGGGCTGGGCCTGGAGAAGCCAGGTACGCAAGCCCTGATGGTCTCCCTCTGGGACCTTCCATGAAGCTGCCAGCTGGAACCAGGTGCATCTGGGGTTCCCAAGGCCCCCCCTCGAGAAGGATCCCTCCCTAGAGACAAAGGAGAAGCCTCATCTGGAGCTCTGAGCGATGGTCAAAGAGCGGCAGGCACCACTGCGTCTCCCCCGAGCTCAATCATGGTGCGTCCACAAGAGAGGCTGGCGAAGGTGATCCCACTCAGGACACCCCTGGATCCAGCAGAGCAAATCTAAGTTCTTGTAGGAGCAGCTGGGGGCACAAGACAGCCTCTCTCCTGCGTACCTTTTCATCTACCTTGGCCTCAGAGGCGCTTAGCTGCTCCTGTTCACTGGTCTCTAGCCTCTCATGGTCCACGTGGACCCTCCCAAGAGCACCTATGGTCGCCCCCCAACAGGAAGCCAGAGACGACCCTGAGTGCACCCTGGTTGGTGGGTCACTGTTTCCGTGGGGAAAGTTCACATCTGGGTATCGTCAACAGCAGGATCGGCCTCCCAGGGGAACACAGGGAAGGCCTCCCAGAGTATCCTGGAGTGGTTGATTGCCAGGGGCATAGGCCACTATGAAATCAAAGAACCACCAATAACTGCCCCAAAAAAGTCAGATTTTGTTTTTTTTTAAGTGATGAGGACACTGTCTTATTAGTTGGTTGGTTGGGTCATTGGCAAGTGTAATATCCTTTGACTTGCCATTCTTTCTTTTTCTTTTTTTTTTTTAGAAAAATGATTATTTATTCATTTGGCTGCCTTGGGTCCTGCTGGCAACAGGCAGGATCTTGTGCACAGACCCCCTTGCCGTGGCGCTTGGGCTCAATAGTTGCCACATGTGGGCTTAGCTGCCCCAAGGCAAGTGGGATCTTGGCTCCTCAACCAGGGATGAGACGTGCAACCCTTGCATTGCAAGGTGGATTCTTTACCACTGGACCACCAGGCAAGTCCTTTACTTGCCATTCTTATTACTGAAGCTCCCTTAAATCACCATTGGAGAGGATGGGTTCTCCTACCCTCTGTAAGGAAACCTGCTCAGAGTGTAGGATAAGGCTCCATCTGCTCTCGTCTTCAGCCTCATGGTGTCATGCTCCTAAGGTGTGCTGTGCCAAGAACATGAGCGCACTGCTTCTTATCTAGCCAATTCATCCCTGTGCGAGTGAATGTGTGTTTCTGGAGGTGGGGCTTACTGCTCATACCTTCTGGGCATCCCACAGCAACCTCATCTCAGCCCTGCACTTTTCACACATGCCCCCAAGACCCCAAAGTCCCATCCATTTCTCCTTTTTTCTTGACTTCCCTTCCTTCTCCATTCTTTGCCTGAGAACCTTGCCTTCTTCTGCTTCACTGGAAACTCTTTAAGCTTCTTGCTTTGCTGGATTTTCCCCACTCACTTCTGCTTTGGGGTCAGGAGAGAGTGGGGAGGTTCAGATTAGGAAGGTGGAGAAAGTGAGGAGGGATCTGGATTCTGGAATTCCCATAGATTGTTCACCACCCCTCTCCTAACCCTGAGTGTTTAAACTCTTCACTTCAAGGTTATCAATTGAGATTTCCAGGTTCTATGTGGCAGTACTTGCTGGAGAATGTTTGTCTCCTCCAGATCTGCACTTGGTCGTGGCATAATCTTTGTGACCCCGTGGACTGTAGACCCCCAGGCTCCTTTGTCCATGGGATTTCCCAGGCAAGACTACTGGAGTGGGTTGTGTTCTTCTCCTCTGGGGGACCTTCCTGACCCAGGGATTTAACTCATCTCCTGCATCTCCAGACTGGAGTATGGTGGGTCTTAATCCATCTGAGTGGCGTCCTTATAGGAAGACAGCCATACGATTGAACCCACATCTCTTGCATCTCCTGAATCAGCAGGCAGATTCTTTACCACTGCACCACCTGGAAAGCCCATTTGTCTCCTCACCAACCTTGAAATACATTAGAAATCACTTTCACGTGCCCCTTTCCAGTCTGCCCCTTCCACTGCCACAGGCAGTGGGAAAACCACCCTGCCAAGTTCTCATCTTAGTGGGAATCTTTGTGACCTTGCAAACCTGGCTCCTTCCTCTTCTGGTATGGTTGTGTGGTGCACCTGGGCATGTGGGGAAGTCCTTTCCATCTCTCAGCCATTATGTGTCACTGGACTTATGAGGCAGCTCTGCCAATGACCTCTGTGCTGGTTCCACTGCCTGGGAAGCCAAGTTCTTTCCTTGATCTGGGGAACTGAACATATCATCCTTGGGGAATTTTCTGGTCCAGAACTTCTCTCATATCCCAACAGCAACTGTCTCTGGCTGAAGGTCAGATGCAAGGGCTCCAGCTCCTTCTGATTGAGTGTCCCACGTCTACCTGCAGCCCTTACCCTAAATCAGTGGTGTCCAAGCTTTTATGATTATGCACTCATTTAGTAAAAAGTTGTGTGTGGGAGGGATACTTACCCCCATACATTTATTTATAACGTTGTTGTTGTTCAGTTGCTAATTTGTGTCCAACTCTGTGACCCCATGGACTGCAGCACGCCAGGCTTCCCTGTCCTTCACCATCTCGCTGCATTTGCTCAAACTCATGTCCATCGAGTCAGTGATGCCATCCAACCATCTCATCCTCTGTTACCCCCTTCTTCTCCTGCCTTCAATCTTTCTCAGCATCAGGGTCTTTTCCAATGAGTCAGCTCTTCACATCAGGTAGTGGTATTGGAGCTTCAGCTTCAGTATCCGTCCTTCCAATGAATATTCAGGACTGATCTCCTTTAGGATGGACTGGTTGGATCTCCTTGCAGTCCAAGGGACTTTAATGTATCTTATGAGAATTATAAAATATACATCAAGTCAAGGTTAAAACAGAGGAAGAAGATGAAATAAACAATTTTCAAAGTGCTGTTAATCATGGTGGTTTTATATTACCATTAGTTAATATTGACCAAGGCATAAAATAAATTTAGATTGGAGATTCATGGTTAACAGAAGGGATATGATTTCTGGCATCTTCCTGTGGGTTCTGATCAGCTCCCAGTGTTTTATGGTGCAGGGTGGTGGGGGGAAGCCTGTGTGTAGGAAACAGGTCAGCTCTACTTTTCCTTTCTGCTCCCTGCGCTTCTGGCCTCGGCATTATTTCCGCTTGGGTTTCTCAGTGCGTGTGTTCTATGTCACTTCATTCGTGTCTGACTCTTTTGGACTCTAAGGACCACAACCCATCAGGCTCCTCTGCCCATGGGATTTTCCAGGTTTCTTAGTAGAAATCCTTAAACTACTCATTTGCTTTATAAGAATTGATTACATCACAATGAGATGGTCCAATCTTTATGGTGGTGGTGGTGGTTTGGTTTCTAAGTGGTGTCCAACTCTTGCAATCCCATGGACTGTAGCCCACCAGGTTCCTCTGCTCATGGGATTCTCCAGGCAAGAATACTGGAGTGGGTTGTCATTTCCAATCTTTATAAATCCACTTAATTTGCTTCTAGCCACTCTGCCCAGGGGCAGGGGGGTGCTTGCCAGCTCCTCATCCCTGGAGTATAACTACCTTCTCCCTCGTGCTTGCATTCTAAGTGGCTTCAGTCACATTCGACTGCGACCCCATGGACTGTAGCCCGCCAGGCTCCTCTGTCCATGGGATTCTGCAGGCCAGAATACTGGAGTGGGTTGCCAAGCCCTCCTCCAAGGGATCTTCCCGATCCAGGTGGAGAACCTGCATCTTTTGCACTGGCAGGTAGGCTCTTTACCACTAGCACCACCTGGGAAGGCCAGCTCCTCTCTCAAGGAGCCCCCAGTGCTGAGTGTAGGGGCACCCAGGAGCACCTTCATGTTAAAGATTAGGATATTAGCTTGTTAGAACTGCCATAATCAAATACCTCAGACAGGGTGGCTTAAACAACAAAGATTTATGTCCTCACAGCTCTGGAGGCTGAGAGTGCAAGAAGAAGGTGTCAATAGGGTTGGTTCCTCCTGAGGGCTGGGAGGGAAAACCTGCTCCAGGCCTCTCTCCTAGCTTCTGGTGGCCAGCGGGCAACCTTTGGCATTGCTTGGCTTTAAGTCTTATCACCCTGATCTCTGCCTGTATCTTCACGTGGCATTCTCTCTCTGTGTCATCTTTTTCTCTCTTTCTTTGTGTATGTTTGTCCAAAGTGAAAGAAAAGTGAAGTCGCTCAGTCGTCTCTGACTCTTTGCAACCCCATGGACTGTACCATCCTACCAGGCCACTTTGTCCATTCAATTTTATAAGCAAGAATACTGGAGTGGGTTGCCACTTTCTTCTCCAAGGGATCGTCCCAACCCGGGGATTGAACCCAGGTCTTCCGCATAGCAGGCAGACGCTTTCCCATCTGTGCCACCAAATTTCCCCCTTTTAAAGGGCATCAGTCATAATGGGTGAGGGTTCACCTTGACAACCTTATTTTAATTTGATTAACTCTGTAAAGACCCTATTGCCAAATAAAGTCACATTCTGAAAAGGGAAATGGCTACCCACTCCAGTATTCTTGCCTGGAGAATCCCATGGACGGAGGAGCCTGGCGGGCTACAGTCCATGCGGTCACAAAGAGTCAGACATGACTGAGTGACTTTCACTTCACTTAACTTCTGAGGTGCTGGGGTTGGGACCCTAACATGTCTTCTTTTGATGGGGAGTAATACCATTAAACTCATGACAGTAATTGCTCCCCCCCCCTCATTTTTTCTTACTTTTTAGATAAAAATAAATCAAAATAGAAGCTCTAAAGTCTTCTTCTAGCGTTCCGGTGGGTGACGGTAGTGCAGCCATGGTGTGTGTGTGCTTCTCTTTGGAGTCCACTGCCTCTTCAGCTCTGTCCTTCCTTCTCCTCCCACCGTGAGCATTCAGCCCCAGTTCTTACTGGGGCAGGGAGGGTGAGTGGAAAGACCAGGCCCTCTTCAGGAGCTCCAGTGATGCGGAAGGTTAGTTTAACATGGACTTCCAGTATCAGGATGGCCGAGTGAGCCACCAGGGACACTTGTCTCCCTTGTTCCAACAATAGAGAAAACACAGTTTTAAATGAAAGCATTACTGCACTTAAAAAGTAATACAATTATGTAAAGTTTAAAAAAAAAAAAAAGCAAGTGGGGGAAAGACAGTTCAATGTTTCTTCGAGAAGTTAAACATAGAATTACCGTAAGACCCAGCTACTCCAACTCCTAGGTATATATCTCCTGAAACTAAAAATGTATTCGAGCAAAAACCTGTGCTTCGGTATTCATAACAGCACTATTCACAGTAGCTAGGAGGTTGTTATGAATGTCCCTCTACTGATGAATGGATATGGATAAACAAACTGTGGTATATCCATGCAACAGAATATTACTTTGCCATGTGAAGTTCTGATATATCCTACGTGATACGAAATGGAAGAAGCCAGTCACGGAAGGTCGCATATTGTCTGATTCCGTTTACATGAAATGTCTGGGATTGAGCAATCATAGAGACAGAAAGCAGATTAGCAGTTGCCAGGGGCTAGGGGAAGGGGAAGGTGGGGAGTGACTTAATGGGATGAGGCAAGAACATTCTGGAAGTCCATAGAGGTGGTAGTTGTACACTGTTGAGAATGTAGTCGATACCATTGAATTGTACAATTTCAAATGGTTGATGTTATGTTACATGAATTTAATTTTCAATGACAAAAATTAAGGAGCAAGAAGGGAAAGTCTTGGGGCGGTGGGGGAGGGGGTGGTCTGAGTCTGTGAGGACTCTGGCGCCACGGATGGCTCTGTGGATTGCCTCTGCGCTGTGTCTCTGGAGAGAGCACTCAGTTTTTGGTGCCATCCTGAAACTGAGCTGGACAGCCTCCGCCACACTGCCCAAGGGAAAATCTGAGCGACAACATGGAATTTTTTCTCTTAAAAAAAATCAAGTGGCTCAGTGCTGTCTGCTGTCCAGAACTCCAGGGCATTGCGGACGTATTAGTAACCACAATTTACAAGGACCCTTCCTGTCTTCTCTATCTCCCTCACAAACCTTCAAATCCTGTATTTTAAATTCCTCCTGTTTTCTTTGGAATGCAGTTAATTGACTTGGAATGACCAGAGTCTCTGGTGGAGAATAACATGCTTACTGGGTAAATAGCTCCTTCTCAAAAGAGCTGCAAAAAACAGATTATGTGCAAATTCAGAGAATGCTTTCTGGTGCCAAGCTCTGGTTGGATCTGAAAGGTCCTGTCAAGTTTCAGATTCACAGCTTGACATTTATATGGTTATTTATGTCACTTATTAGCTGTGGTATGTTTATGACACTCTAATTATGACTGCCCTCCTAGTTTGTCTTGTGAATATCCAGAGGAGATTGCTCTTTGACAAGGCTTCACCCTGGGCTGTTCTTCTTGAACACATCTGGGGAAGGATGGGGGTCAAAAGAGCTGATGGCTTTGGCACGTGTTCATTTTAGTCTGTGATGTTCTTGACGCTTTTGCCCTGAGAACACTGGTTGCCAGGCATTTCTGCCTAGCAAGAGGCAGAAAGACCTACCGTTGGAACCCGAGCAGTGCTGTGTCTTGAATAGCCTTTGTTTCTAGGAGATTCTGAGGCACACAGAAGGAAGCTCTGCATTTCTTTAAGGTGGCTCAGAAAGCCAGCCTGAGTGGGGAATTGTGAAGGGCAATGTCTTGCTTTTCGAGACGTCTGTTCTAATTTTTGACATTCTGACATTAAAAAAAAAAGATACAGAGCCGTGCTTCTGAGCCTTGTACTTTGCAGGGCAAAGGGTCTCTGCTCTGTTTCCGTGGGCCTGGTCTCTCATACTTGGCCCTGGAATGAAAATGGACCACCTTGGGAGCCTTCTGATTGGAGTATTCACTCTCCCCCATCCTACCCATCCTGGCGTGGGTACTGGCTGAAAGGTAGGGTGATGGAGAAGCCAGAGCAGCAGCAGAGAAGTGAAGAGGGTGGATTCTTGGCTCACAACGAGCTCCACCTGGCTCCTCTAGCTCTAGGTGAAGTTCTTGAGAGGAGACTGAATCCTGACACTTGCCAGGAGAACCAAAAACTCTTAAGAAAAGCATGTCTGGAAATAAATGTTGCCCTGAGCTGCAAGAAATGCCATAACAGGTGCACCCTGGCCATGACTGGTGGCCCGGAATGGCTTTGTCTCTCAGGTGGGTTGTTTTTTTTTAAGTATTTTTTTAATTGGCTATTAAAAATGGTTTGGTTTTTGGTTGTACCACTCAGTATGTGAGATTTTTATTTCCCCACCTAGGGATAGAGCCCATGCCTCCTGCATTGGAAGCGTGACGCCTTAACCACTGGGCCGCCAGGGCACTCCCCTGGGGCTTTAATTGCACACTTAATGGTGCCATTGCTCCCACCACTGCCCTCCACAGCCTTCAGAGCAGCTCAGGGCTTTACAACCACCGTCCGCAGCCTCTGGGATCCATACCTGATGATCTGAGATGGAGCTGATGTGATAATACATAGAAATAAAGTGCACGATAAATATCACGTGTTTGAATCATCCCAAAGCCATCCCTCCTCCCCACTCCCACCCTGTCCATGGAAAAATTGTCTCCCATGAAACTGGTCCCCAGGGCCAAAAGGGTTGGAGACCGCTGGTTTAGAGAAAGGAAAGCTGGAATTCACTCACATTTTGCCACCTCCTTGGAAACAGACCTATCCTTCTTGTTTCCTTTTTTTTTTTTTTTTGTAACTGATACACTTATTTATTTTAGCATTTGAAGCTAATGATTTCCATTTTCATAAAACCTAGTTAGGTCCTGATTGGTACCTGCCTTTCCTCAGACCATTTTCGCTTCCTGCTTTTCTTAAGTTAGGGCACCGCTTGCCACACCACTGGTGCTTCCCAGCAGGGCGGGAGTTTGTGTCCAGACTGCTTGAAGTAGTGTCTACCTGTCTATCCAGAGTTTCCGAGACTTTGCAGTATGCCCAGCCAGTTGCCTTCCACCAGGCAGGGGAGTTTTTAAAAAAGAATAAAGGCAAAACGAATGTTAAACGAATGCCCACATAAATATGTCAAACTGATTTTGGACAAAAGGGTCAAAGCCACTCCATGAAGGAAGGATGGTCTTTTCAACAAGTTGGTGCTAGAGCACTGGATGTTCACAGGCGCAGAAATGAACCTCAGCCTCAACCTCACACATGGTATTCATACTTGTGGTGTTACGTAGAAGTCAACTCAAAGTTCTGAGTTGGAAGGACTGATGCTGAAGCTGAAACTCCAATACTCTGGCCACTTGATGCGAAGAGTTGACACTGATGCTGGGAAAGATTGAGGGCAGGAGGAGAAAGGGACGACAGAGGATGAGATGGTTGGATGGCATCACCGACTCAATGGACATGGATTTGGGTAAACTCTGGGAGCTGGTGATGGACAGGGAGGTCTGGCGTGCTGCAGTCCATGGGGTCACAAAGAGTTGGACATGACTGAGCGACTGAACTGAACTGAACTGACAACTCAAAGTGGGTCATAGACTTGAATATAAGATGTAAAATATAAACCTTTCAGAAAAAATAGAAGAAAACCATAGGGACCTGGTGCTAGATAAAGAGTCTCTAGACTTGAGACCAAAAGTATGATCCACAAAGGGAAAAACTGGTAAACTTTACCTTCTCAAAAATGAAAACCTTTGCCCTGTGAAAGACCCTGTGAAGACAACAGAAAGACAAGTTACAGCCTGGGAGAAAATATTTGCAAACCACACACACCCAACAAAGAATTTATATCTGGAATATATAAAGAACTCTCAAAACTCAAAAAGTCCTAACCAATCTAATCATGAAACAAGTAAAGACATGAACAGATGTTTTGTTAGAGAAGGTATGTAGAAGGCAGACATGCACATGGAAAGGTGTTCAACACCATTAGCCATGGTTTTTGTTGTGTCTGACTCTGTGACCCTATGGACTGCAGAATGCCAGGCTCCTCTGTCCTTTACTATCTCCTGGAATTTGCTCAAATTCTTGTCCATTGAGTAGGTGACCATCTCATCCTCTGCCGCCTCTTCTCCTTTTGCCTTTAATCTTTCCCAGCATCAGGGTCTTTTCCAAAGAGTCGACTCTTTGCTTCAGATGGCCAAAGTATTAGAGCTTCAGCTTCAGCAACTGTCCTCCCAATGAATATCAGCCAATAGGGAGATACAAATTAGATCCGCAACAGGTTATCACTGTACACCTATCAGAATGGCTAAAATAAAAACCAGTGATAACACCAACTGCTGGCAAGGATGGGGAGAGACTGGATCACTCGCACGTTGTTGGTAAGAATGGAAATGGCACAGCTCCTTTGGAAAAGAATCTTGCAACTTCTTACAAAATGAAACACGCACTTACATATGACCCTGCAATCTCTCGCTCTTGGACATTATCCCAGGGAAATGAAAACTTACGCTCACAAAAATAAAACCTCGACAAAAATATTCAGAGCAGCTCTATTTGTAATAGTCCCTAACTGGAAACAACCCAGATGCCCTTCAGTGGGTGAATGGTTAAATAAACTTGTACCTCCTCATCTCTGTCAATTTCCTGCTTGTGATACTATCCTCTAGTTATGCAAGATGATGTTATCCTTGGGAGAAACTGGGTGAAGGGAGCTTCCCAAATTATCTCTTACAACTGGGAACAAACCTACAATTATCTTGAAATTAAAAAAAATTTTTAAGTTATATTAAAAAAGTCAAGTGAAGCAGATGCTAAGAACCAGGGGCTGTGAAGCAGGAGGCAGCCCCCAGAAGGAACCAAGGAGGATGGAGCCTTTGCTGAAAGGGACAATTAGTAATAGCACCACCTCTTCTCATATGATCCGCCAGTTATGGTCCTTGGTGTTTACTCGGATGAATTGAAAACGTTTGTCCCCATAAAAGCCTGTACATGAATGTTTGTAGCAGCTTTATTGTAGTCACCAAAACTTGGAAACAGCCAAGATGTCCTTCAGTAGGTGAATGGAATAAATAAACTGGGACATATAGGGAACAAACTTATGGTTACCGGGGGGAAAGGGAAGAGGGATGCACACTATTACATATAAAAGAGATAACCAGTAAAGACCCGCTCTACAGCACAGGAAACTCTACTCAATACTCTGTAGTAATGTATATGGGGGAAAAAATTAAAGTGGATATATGCATGCATATCGCTGACTCACTTTGCTGTACTGCAGAAACTAAGGTAACATTGTAAGTCAACTATACTCCAAAAAAAAAAAAAAGTTGATGCATACAATGGAGTATTATTCAGAGCTATCAAGAGATGAACTATCAGCTATAAAAAGACATGGAGCAAATATAAAAGCATATTATTAAGCTCAACCCAAAGAGGCTACGTACTGTATGATTCTAACTATGTAACATTCTGGAAAGGCAAACCTATGGAGACAGTAAAAAGATCAGGGGTTACCAAGGGTTAGGGAGGAGGGGTGACAGAGAAAAAGGCAGAACATAGGGGATTTTTAGGACAATGAAAATACTCTGAGTGAGACTACATGGGTGGATGGATACATGCCAACATATATATGTCCAAACGCATAGAATGTACAACACCCAGAGGAACTCTAATGTAAACTGTGGGCTCTGGGAGACGCTTGTGTGTCAATTCATTGATTGTAACACAAGGGATATCACATCTGATGAGGGATGTTGATATCAGGGGAGATTATGCACGTGTGGAGGTGGGTGTATGAGAAATCTTAAGTTTAAGTACCTTTGGCTTAATTTTGCTGTGAACCTAAAATGTAAGTCTATCAAGAAATAACAATATCTCTAGTGTTATTGATGTCTTCCCACAATTCAAGGTGTTTTGGGCAACATTTTCTTCCTTAAAGGATCATCCTGAAGACCATGCTCTGGGATGTAGGAAGGGTGGGGGTGGGTGGGCAGGATGATAGTGAGTGCTGTGTAGAGGACCCTAGCAAGGGCCTGTATCAAACAGAAGTGTGCTCTGCCTTCTCTTACTCCACGTAGTGGATGGGAGGTGCTGTGATCCGCACACCTTTTCTCCTAGGGCAGGGATGGGTGAGGGGAAGGCGCCTTGGGGCTCCCTGGTGGGGTGGCTGGATGGATGGGGGCATTGACACTCCAGCTCAGGTCAGCTGGATGGAGGCAAGGAAGAGAGGCGAGTGATCCAAGAGACGAAGGACCAGAGCAGAAAAACGATAGGGGTCTGCTGGAATTTTCTTTTTCTCACTGGTTGCCATGACCTCATATATCCCCGGTGGTCCTAGTGCTAAAGAATCCACCTGCCAGTGCAGGAGACATAAGAGACACAGGTTTGACCCCTGGGGTGGGAAGATGGAGGAGGGCATGGCAACCCACTCCAGTTTCCTTGCCTGGAAAATGCCGTGGATGGAGGAGGCTGGAGGGCTATGGTCCCTAGGGTCGCACAGTCAGACACACCTGAAAGGCCTTAGCATGCGATGGATCAGTGGGGCTCAAGTGTATGTACAGGGTGAGGAAAGGAGAGGGGAGAAGAGTAATGGGTCCAAACTCAAAATCCGGAAGGGGTGGGAGTCTGAAACCTGGGATGGAACTAGCAATTAACCCAAAGGGTTTATTTACTTTAGGGATGCCACATAGAGTCAGAGAAGGGGAGAGAATGTGGTAGGAGGGACTTTCCTTGGTGCCCTGACTTTGGGGGAGGGATGCTTGCTGAGTTCCCTCCTTTGTTGTTGCTCAGTCACTCAGTCATGTCCAACTCTTTGTGAGGCCATGGACTGAAGCATGCCAGGCTTCCTTCCCTGTCCTTCACTATCTCCCAGAGTTTGCTCAAACTCATGTGCATTGAGTCCGTGATGCCATCCAACCATCTCATCCTCTGTGGTCCCCTTCGCCTCCTGCCCTCCATCTTTCCCAGCATCAGGGTCTTTTCCAATGAGTCGGCTCTTTGCCTCAGGTGGCCAAAGTGTTGGAACTTCAGTTTTAGTATCCGTCCTTCCAGTGAATATTCAGGGTTGCTTTCCTCCTTTATACCTTCTCAAACTTATTTATCTTTTTTCAAGCCCTTGTTTGGGAAGCAGATTTTCTTGCTGCCCACCCTGACAGACAAAGCAGTCTACCTTTTGTGGTCTCTTGGGAAAACCACTCAGAGCTCCTGGGACTCTTGGAGCTGGGAGGGTCTTGTTGGTTGCTTCCAGGTTGGAGGCTGCCTCCAGGAAAGAAGCCTAGAGGGTTGGGAATAGGAACCCCAGCTTAGCCCCTTCCTAGCTGTATGAAACCAAAATAGACTCACAGGATGCCTGAAAACTGGAGGAAGAAAAGGAGAATGCACCTGCAGAGGTGGGGGAGAAGTTTCCAGAGCTTCGTGAAGCTAGGTGCTGCCATCTTGGTAAAAAGGAGTAAAAAGTTTGGAAAGAGCCAGACCAGGACTTGTCTTCCAAGTCCTCCTTTCACGGGTGGCCCCTCTGGTATTCATGCTTGGGAAATCCCACGGACCAGGAACCTGGCAAGCTACAGTCCATGGGCTCACAAGTGTTGGATACCACTTAGCGACTAAACCACCAGCACCACCACCACCACCATCTCAACTGCCACCGAAAAAAAAGGCAACCGGGAGGGCCCTTTGTCTGTGCAGTGTGGTGGCAGATGCCCACTCTGTAGTGACCCTAATGATTTTTTTTTAATGGGGACAGTTAAAATGATTTGAGAAAGGGAGTGACATTCAAAAAGACCCATGGTCATCTAATCCCTCCGAACAGGTCTTGCATCTCCACGACCTCTGTTGAGCTGAGGTCAAGGTGTTGACCTGGGGCCACGTGGCAGAGGTGGACAAGGGCCCGGCCCTTCTGCCTCCTGAGGGCAGCCTGGTCCACTGCTGGGCTCACCCCAGTAGTCACTGAAATGAAAACCAGAAGTTAAGGAGGTAAAGAGAGCACTGATGCTTGGCAGGGAGAGGGGAAGCTTTGTCTGAGAAGCAGCCCCGTTTGGAACTTGGAGTCAGAATAGATGCCCCCAGAAGCAGGCACCCTCGCCTGCAGGGCTAAGGGCCGTCCTGTGACCCGCCCACTAGGGCGGTCTTTGGTCTGTGAACTGCCTGCCTTTCTTCCCATCCTCAGCAGTCTTCTGGGCGGAGGAATGGATCTCCCTCGTTGGTTCTCTCCTGAAACACAGCGTGTGAGCCTGGCTCCGCCTTTTGGCCCTCGTGGTGGGGTTGAAACCCGAGAGGGCCAGTGAACTCAGGATCAGAGGCTCTCACCTGTCTTTGTACCCCTTGCCTTTAATCCCAAAGTAAGATGTTTTTTAAATCCCTAGACACTCTTTTAAAATTTCATTTTATTTTTAACCTCTTATTTTAAAATATGTCAAGCCTGCAGAAAAGTCGTGAGGCTGGTAAAGTGGACGTCTGTCTGCCCTTGACCTACATTTACCCATGGTTAACATTGCCATGCGCTCTTTTAGTCCTGCATCCAGACTTATTACGTTATTATTATTATTTATGGAACTGTTCGAGAATAAGTTGCAGACACTGTGATCCTTCATCCCCGAATGCTAAGAATAAGGACTCTCATTTTTATAAACACAGTACAATTGTTAAGTTCAGAAAATTTAGCACAGGAACAATACTAATATGTAATATACAGTCCATATTCAAGTTTCACTGATGTTTCAAAAGATGTCCGTTATTGTACTTTTCTGATCCCAAGTAAAACCTAGCCTCAACAGTTCTTGAAAAGGTGGATCTGGTTGCGCACGCACACACACACACACACATATACACACCCACATATACACATACCACACACCACAAATGCACACACACACACATATACCCCCCCACAGACAGAACACACCACATCACACACACACTACAGACATACATATACCACACACACACATCCATCCCACAGACAGACACACCACACCACACACACACACACACACACCCCATACCACAGACACACACACTACACCACACACACACTACATACACACCACACACACACACACACATCCATCCCACACCACAGAAAGACATACATACACACACCACACCATACACCCCATACCACAGAAAGACACACACACCACACCACACACACACTACAGACATATGCATACCACACACACACACCCACCCCCACATCACAGAAAGATATACACACACACACCACACCACACACACACTATAGACATACACACACCACACACACACACACACCCCACACCACACACACATACACACATATACCCCATACCATAGACACACACACCACACCACACACACACACACACCCATACCATAGACAAACACACCACACAACACACACACTATAGACATACACACACCACACACACACACACCCCCCACACCACAGACACACACACCACACCACACCACACCACACACACACTACAGATATACGTATACCACACCAGACACACTTCTCACACCCCCCACACCACACCACAAACACACACACACCCTATGCCACGGACACACACACCACACCACACACACACTACAGACATACACACACACCACACACCCCATACCACAAACAGACACACACACCACACCACACACACCTCCCACACCCCCCACACTACAGACACACACACACACACACACATTACAGGCATACACATACCATACTACACACACACCCCAGACATAGCAATACCACACCGTATACACACACACCACACCCCCGCACAACAGACACACATACCACAGCACACATATACATGCCCCACATTCTCGCACACCACTCTCCTCACAGAGTGAAGCTTCGTTACCAAGCATGTTCCCTGCAAGAGGATTCTAATGTATTTACTCCTTTATTTTTTCAGACAAGCTGCCTTCCCCCATCCTGGGGTCTTCTCATCAGGCTCATTCCTCCAACTGCTGATGATGCAAAGGGTTTGGGGGCCTGTCCGGATTCGCTCACCGGGCTTGTGGGCCAGGGTGGGGGTGCCAGGCCAGCTGTGGGATACCCAGCTCTCCCTGAAAGGATGAGGTCCACTCATCGGGGGCAGCGGTGAGCCTTTGCTTTTGACCCACCACCATCTGCTCAGGGAGATGGAAAATGCAGCGCTCAGAAGGACTTAGGGATCACACTTCCTCTACATTTGCCAGAGAAGAAAACTGGTATCCAGGGACATGAAGTGACTTGGCCAAGGTCATTTCGCCAGCAGATGGAACGGGGTTCAAACTGCCAATTTTTTAGGCCATCCAACTGTCTTACAGACACCCAAGTCTGGGGGGCAAGGAACACAGGGACAGAAGAGAGAGCACATTCCCTAGAGAGAATGAGAAGCATGGCCTGTGAACATGATTCTGGAAAATTCAAGAGGCAGACCTTTGGGTGTGTCATAGCCCCGAGGACATGTAATATCCAGGTGACTGAGGCCAAGCTCACCTCCTGCAAGGAGGCAACTCCACAGTGAGATGGCCCCCAGGGCTGGGTGGTGAGGGGTCCCCAGGGCTCAAGGGTGAGGTGGCCCCCAACAGGTGATGGGCAGGAGGCTGATCCTGCCCTGGGTCTGTCCCAGCTCTAAGAGCTCTTGGTCTGGATGTTCCATTTTCCTTGGCCTCCATTCCAGGACTGGAGTCTGCTGGGAGGAATTTGCTATCATCTGCTCTTCTTCCTTTGGAACTCACCAAAGGATGCAGACAGGAGACACATGCTCAGTGTGAACGAGAAATCGCAGCTAAAACCATCATTCCTCTAGCGACCACCAGTTGGATTTTACAGAACGAAATGATTAGACGGAAAGTCATAGGCTAACAAAATAGGAGCTTCTGCCAAAAACTCCTCTGCTGCAGGTTTGGAGGTTGGAATCGGTGGCCTGATTTATGGGGATCACATCCACTGGGAACTTGGAGCCGTGAGCCAGAGTTGCAGGGCTTCGTTCCTCCTGAAGACAGCCCGGAGTGGAGACTGGCCAGACAGCATCTGTTTCACACATTAGGAGAGACACACAGAAAACAAGCTATTGTGTTCCTGCCACTCTCATGGCTCCTGTTGGCCCATGCCAAGCCATGGTGGCCAAGAGCTAACATGCAGTGGATGGAACCTGGCCTTCCTTGCAAAAATCTTTTCCTTTCTGAAAACTACTAAAACACCATATTCAGAATCCCATGACTATGGAGAAGGAAGTTTAGGCCAAACGATCAGCTTTCTCTCTTCTTCAGGGTATACCTTCTGATTTTATTAACAACCACAAATGTCATGAACTGACTATTAACATTTATTGAGTTTATTGTGTGCCAGACACTGTTCTGCATGCTTTCCCTATTGTTTTCTTTAATGCTCGGTACAGTCCTGTGAGATAAATTCCATTCTATAGATAAGAAAACCAAGACCCAGAGAAGGTGAAAATTTGGATAAAGTCACACAGTAATGAAGTAGCAAAATCAAGACTCCAGCCCAGATAGTCTGATGCTAGCCTGTACATCCTTAACCACTATCCTTCATTTTTCTTAACAAATTTGTCATCTGGTTTCAGATTGGTGTGTATTTGCTATCAATCAAATGTGTCCTCTCAAAATTCATGTTGAAGCCTAATACCCAATATGATAGAGGTGGACCCTTAAGGCAGTCATAATGGTAGAGCACTCATGAGTGGGCCTAGGCCTTACAAAGAGACCCCAGTAACTTAAATGACCATTGACAGATGAATGGATAAAGATGTGGTATATATACATAATGGAATATTACTCAGCCATAAAAAGAGTGAAATTATCCCATTTGCAGCAACATGGATGGACCTAGAGATTGTCATACTAAGTGAAGTAAGTCAGAGAAAGACAAATATATGATATTGCTTATATGTGGAATCTGAAAAATGAACAAATGAACTCATTGGTTTTTTTATTCTTGTTAGATTGTACTAGATAATGCTTCAGAAATGTATCATCAAATTATATAGTTATCAATAATGCTTTTTCAAGATTTCTGAGTACTTCCATAGCAGTCCAGTGGTTAAGCCAGGTTTAATCCCTGTGTGTGGTGCAGTAAAAAAAAAAAAAAGAAAATCTTACAATTTCTGGTATTCTTAGCATTGGATTTTAATAATTGAATTCCTTTTTAAAAATTTTTTGCTAATTTGAAAAATACAAAATGCCATTTCATAGTTGAATTGTATGAAGCTGAACATTTCTCTTTCACATCATGTATACAAACTAATTAGGCTGGGTTGAAATACACTCACTACATCTCAGAAAGCTTAGTGACATAACCACAGAGGTTCATTTCTTGCGCATGCTACATTTCCACTGTGGGTTGACCAGTTGATGTTTCTCCTCACGTCCTCACTATAGGGTCCAGGCTGCTGAAGCCATCACTCTCTGAAATGCTGCTGGTCATAAGAAAGTGAGAAAGAGTGTCAGATCATGTGTAGGTCATTAAAGGCTCTGGGCTGCAGTTACAAGTATCACTTCCCCCACCATTTCATTGGCCAAAGCGAGTTCCATGGTCACACCCTACTTCATTGGCAAGGAACCTACAGCCTATACGGTCCCAAGAGGAGATCCAGGAAAAACTAGAAGGCAGAACTAATGACAACCACATCTTGGTTTACTATTTATTTTTCCTCTGTAAATGGACCATCTATTTTTGGATCACCTTGTGGTAGGCAAAGATTCTGGGAGAAGAAAAAGAAGTGTAATGTTCTTTATTTTATGCTCTTCTCTGAGAACATTAGACTCTGGTGTCTGTGCCATGGAATTCTGCTGTGGACATCTCTCCCTCTACGAGCTCATGGTTGGGCTTAACCTGGGAGTATTTTTTATTTTGTCTTCACTGTTCTTTTTTGCTAAGTCAGAATGTCAACCTGGAGAAGTATCCAGTCATCTTTTCCTCATTCTCAACAATGGGGCACTGTCCACTCCGATTTTGCCTGTAGCTTTGAGACTAAGTGGTTTCAAGCCTAGGGAGTGTCTTTAAGTGACTGTTTCAGTAGTCACTACAGGATAGTGAGTTACTTGTTTCCCTTAAAAGGCCAGCCAATTTGGCTTCATTTCTGTTTAACTAGTGCTTCCTTTGATGTTACTTGTGTAAAAGAGTGTTATTAAAAACAGTCAAAGTATATTCATACTCCATTCTAAGTACTGTGTGATCCATGTTTCATGATCTGACCAAGAGTGCATGTTTTAGGTAAATACACATATAATTTTCCTTTCAGTATAAATCACATAACTTTAATGAGTTGGCTCTTGTCTTTCTCACCTGATCTAAGAGTTCATGCATAAACTAATTAGAAAAGAAACAGTTTGATTAGACAGAGATGTGATTTTCATCTGGGAGAGCACCTTTAGAAAAACTCTGTTGTTCAGCTGAGATCCCTATGCACACTGGTTGGAACACTCCCGTTTGTAAAAGGAGGACCTCCTATGCAAAGAGGCATGAGTCACTGTGGCCAGGGAGTTATGGTGGTGCAGAGTGGTAAGAGGCACACGTGTCTGGAGACTGCACAGACACCAGCTAAAGAAAGCCAAGAAAATCTACTCCATTATGTCGTTGGCTGTCCCTAGTCTTGAGGGACAGGTCCTACGGCACATCCTACAGTTGAATGCTGGTGATGACCAGACATGGTGGCAATTCTGCTTTGGTTTGCCCTGAGGGTGAGCTGGGAGCCTCATTTTAAAAGAATCAGTGCCATTCCCTTCCCATCTCATCTAGCAACATGGTTCTTAGCCCTTGTTGTTATGGTGGTTGTTCAGTCGCTTAGTCGTGTTCAACTCTTTGCAACCCCACGGACTGCAGTACACCAGGCCTCCCTGTCCTTCACCATCTCCCGGAGTTTACTCAAACTCATGTCCACTGAGTCGGTGATGCCATCCAACCATCTCATCCTCTGTCATCCCCTTCTCCTGCCTTCAATCTTTCCCAGCATCAGGGTCTTTTCTAATAAGTCAGTTTTTCCCTTCAGGTGGCCAAAGGAATTTCAGCTTCAGCATCAATCCTTCCAATGAATATTCGGGACGGATTTCCTTTAGGATGGACTGGTTGGATCTCCTTGCAGTCCAAGGGACTCTCAAGAGTCTTCTCCAACACCACAGTTCGAAAGCATCTTAGCCCTGGCTGCACATTAAAATCACCAGGGAATGGACTTCCCTGGCAGTCCAGTGGTTAAGACTGCAGGGTGCATGGGTTCTATCCCTGGTTAGGGAATCAAAATTCTAGATGCTGCATGGCGCAGACAAAGAAAAAAGAAAAAGTGGATCACCAGGGAAGCTTTGAAAAAAATTGATATCCAGGCTCCACTCCCTAGAGATTCTCATTCAGTTAGTGTAAGGTGGAGGCTCGGATTCTGTATTTTTTCTGGTGTGCGAAGTTGAAATCCAACGAAGCACAGATGCTTCCCAACTCTGCTGTGTCCAGTGAATGAAAAGAACTTCCTCATCAAATGTCCACCAAGCACATTGAGGGTATTTGTTTTTCCACATGGAGGAGAGCCCTTTCTTCCAAGTTTTATACAGTGGCTTGAATGGTGCCCTCCTCCCTCACCCCAAACATATCCTTGCCCCAGATCCTTTGAATGTGACCTTATGTGGCAAAAGGATCTTTGTGGGTATGGTTAAGTAAATGTAGGCAGCTTGAGATGTCATCCAGAATTATCTAGATGGGGTTTACATCCAGAAACAAGTGTCTTTTTAAGAGATAGAAGAGGAATCACAGACACAGAGAAGAGGGGGCGGCAAGGTGGGGATGGAGACAACGATGGGCTTGATGCTGTCCCAGCCTAGGAAGGCCTGCAGTCACCAAAAGCTGGAAGAGGCTGGAAGGAGTCCTGTCTAGAGCCCCTGGAGGGAACACAGCCCTCTGACACCTTGAGGTCAGACTTCTGTCCCCACCCCCAAGCCATGAGAAAAGAAAATTTTGTTGTTTTAGGTCACCAAGTTTGTGGTCATTTGTTACAGTAGCCACAGGAAACTGAATACATCCTATTTCCTTTTTCTCTCCTTCACCCTTTCTTTGGCTCTTTCCCAGATGTCTTGCGACTGTTTTTCCAGAATGAAGTTGGCATAATCTCTGATTTCTCCATACCCTCTCATGACTGTTGCCTCCTGGGACCCCAACTTGTTCCATCTACCACAACAGCCCTTAGCTGTGGGCCCTATTTAAGACCCTGGAGATTTTCTAGCCCATCGTGATGATTCTTCTTTGGAGGGTGCACTTTTTCCCCCTCCACCTGTTGACACCTCTGCCTGAGCTCCTGGGTGATGTCTTCTTTCCTTGCTTTCTCTGAGGTCTTTGTAGCACTGAGCTGGTGCTTTGGGCTGCAGAGAAAGGTGAGGCAGCAGAGAAGGGGGACAGAGACAGAGAGAACTCTATGGTATGAGGCTAGGGCCTGGACAAATTTTATGGGCCAGATGGACAATTTGCAGCTTTCTGAAAGGGATTTGCAGCTAAGGATCTTGTGCATTGCCTTAAGGAAAGGTCAAGGGGATGTTGGAATTTCAGAGGCTCAGAATGTTCTGAGTCTTCTTTTATTTTTCTTCTCTCATTGTCTTAGGTAGAAAAGTAGCCTTTTCTTCTTGTAGCTTCTCCTGCTTAAGCCAGCAAAAGGGAGCAGAGGCAATGGTGTTACAAGGCTGTATCTCTAAGTATTCAGTGACATTGAATGAAAACCTGTGTTAATTAACCTCGTATCTTGCCCGGGATGCCTGACTTGGACCTGGAGATGCTGCTGCTGCTGCTAAGTCACTTCAGTCATCTCTGACTCTGTGAGACCCCATAGACTGCAGCCCACCAGGCTCCCCCGTCCCTGGGATTCTCCAGGCAAGAACACTGGAGTGGGTTGCCATTTCCTTTTCCAATGCATGAAAGTGAAAAGTGAAAGTGAAGTCGCTCAGTTGTATCTGACTCTTAGCGATCCCATGGACTGCAGCCCACAAAAAGAGGCTCCTCAGCTGGTTCCTGTGACCTGGTACCAAGGATGGCAGAAGAAGGGTACCCCGGGTGGATCCAAGGAACAGAGCCAGGGGATCTAGGATAGAAAAGAAAAAGTCTGTCGAAACTATAGTGGCCAAGAAGAGCTACAGAGAGTCCCAGGACCTTCAGAACTGGTGATGCTGGAGAGAGAGCTGACTCTCTGGCCCAGGTTTTGTTTTTCTCTTTTTGTAAGGTTTCTTTCATTGGAAGGACTGATGTTGAAGCTGAAACTGCAATACTTTGGCCACCTGATGTGAAGAGCTGACTCATTGGAAAAGAGCCTGATGCTGGGAAAGATTAAGGGCAGGAGGAGAAGGGGATGACAGAGGATGAGATGGTTGGATGGCATCACCGACTCAATGGACATGAATTTCGATAAACTCTGGGAGTTGGTGATGAACAGGGAGGCCTGGTGTGCTGCGGTTCATGAGGTCACAAAGAGTAGGACATGACTGAGCAAGTGAACTGAACTGAACTGAATTTTGTTTTGGACTGGATTGGCTAAAAGTTCATTTGGGTTTTCAGTAAGATGCTATGGAAAAAACCCAAGTGAACTTTCTGGTCAACCCAATAATATACATTTTATTTTTGAACAAATCTCATTTTGAGATTTGTAGGATTATTGTAAAGATAACACAGAGAATTCCTGAATGCCCTAGATCCAGTTTCCCCTATCATTAACATATAGCATTCATAGGGTACGTTTGTCACGATTCATGAATCAGTATTGATGTGTTATTTGTCACTAAAGTCTACTGCTTTTTCAGATTTCCGCAGTTTTCCCCTAATACCCCTTTTCTGGATCCCATCCAGATCCCAAATGGCATTTAGTCATTGTGTCCCTTTAGGCTCCCCTTGGGTGTGGCAATTTCTCAGACTTTATTTTTTTAATGACCTTGACAGTTTTGAGGGAAACGAGTCAGCTGTTTTGTAAAATGTCTCTGAATTGGGTTTTGTCTGAGGTTTCCCTCACGATTAAACTGGGGCTACACTTTGCCAACAAAGGTCCGTCTAGTCAAGGCTATGGTTTCTGCAGTAGTCATGTACGGATGTGAGATTTGGACTGTAAAGAAAGCTGAGCACTAAAGAATTGATGCTTTTGAATCTGGTGTTGGAGAAGACTCTTGAGAGTCCCTTGGATTGCAAGGAGATCCAACTAGTCCATCCTAAAGGAAATTAGTTGTGACTGTTCATTGGAAGGACTGATGCTGTAGCTGAAATTCCAATACTTTGGCCACCCGATGCGAAGAACTGACTCATTTTTGTTGAAAAATCTCTGATGCTGGGAAAGATTGAAGGCAGCAGGAGAAGGGGATGAAAGAGGTTGAGATGGTTGGATGGCATCACTGACTCAGTGGACATGAGTTTGAGTAAGCTCCGGGAGTTGGTGATGGACAGGGAGGCCTGGGGTGCTGCAGTCCATAGGGTTACAAAGAGCCGGACATGACTGAACTGAACTGAACTGATGGGTTTGGGGGAGGATGACCATAGATGTAAAGTGCCACTTTCTTCACATCATATCAAGAGGTTATGCTACCTATGCAGTCTACCATGTGTAAAATAGATAGCTAGTGGGAAGCTGCTATATAACACAGAGGACCCAGCCCTGTGCCCTGTGATGACCCCAAGGGATGAAGTTGGGGAGGGTGGGAGGGAGGCTCATGAGGGAAGGGACATATGTGTACTTATGGCTGTTTCATGTTGCCATGTGGCAGAAACCAACACAACATTGTAAAACACTTGTCCCCAATTTTTAAAAAAATTTAATACCCACACTTAAGGAATAAGGAGTTACACTTTATCTCCTGGAGAGTGTACTCCATTCTACATAAATTAATTGCAATTTCTGTGCACAGGAAATTTGTCAGTTCTCCCCAGTTTATTTATTTATATCATTATGGGCTGATTTATATATTTATACACTGTTTTAATCCATTATTATTTTAAAATTTTTGTTGCTAAAAATTCTGACTTTGGCTATTAAGAGCTCCTTCAGCTTGCTCCTGGGTCCCTTTGATACACCCCCATCAGTAAGAGTTTTGTGGGGTTTAAGGAACTAGACCTGACAGACAGAGTGCCTGATGAACTATGGATGGAGGTTCGTGACATTGTACAGGAGACAGGGATCAAGACCATCTCCAAGAAAAAGAAATGCAAAAAAGCAAAATGGCTGTCTGAGGAGGCCTTACAAATAGCTGTGAAAAGAAGAGAAGTGAAAAGCAAAGGAGAAAAGGAAAGATATACCCACTTGAATTCAGAATTCAAAAGAATAGCAAGGAGAAATAAGAAAGCCTTCCTCAGCGATCAATGCAAAGAAATAGAGGAAAATAATAGAATGGGAAAGACCAGAGATCTCTTTAAGAAAATTAGAGATACCAAGGGAACATTTCATGCAAAGATGGGCTCGATAAAGGACAGAAATTATATGGAGCTAACCGAAGCAGAAGATACTAAGAAGAGGTGGCAAGAATACAGAAGAACTGTACAAAAAAGATCTTCACAACCCAGATAATCACGATGGTGTGATCATTCCCCTAGAGCCAGACATCCTGCAATGTGAAGTCAAGTGGGCCCTACGAAGCATCACTATGAACAAAGCTAGTGGAGGTGATGGAATTCCAGTTGAGCTATTCCAAATCCTGAAAGATGATGCTGTGAAAGTGCTGCAATCAATATGTCAGCAAATTTGGAAAACTCAGCAGTGGTCACAGGACTGGAAAAGGTCAGTTTTCATTCCAATCCCAAAGAAAGGCAATGCCAAAGAATGCTCAAAATACTGCACAATTGCACTCATCTGACATGCTAGTAAAGTAATGCTCAAAATACTCCAAGCCAGGCTTCAGTAATATGTGAACCCTGAACTTCCAGATGTTCAAGCTGGTTTTTGAAAAGGCAGAGGAACCAGAGATCAAATTGCCAACATCTGCTGGATCATCAAAAAAAGCAAGAGAGTTCCATAAAAACATTTATTTCTGCTTTATTGACTACACCAAAGCCTTGACTGTGTGGATCACAATAAACTGTGGAAAATTCTGAAAGAGATGGGAATACCAGACCACCTGATCTGCCTCTTGAGAAATCTGTATGCAGGTCAGGAAGCAACAGTTAGAACTGGACATGGAACAACAGACTGGTTCCAAATAGGAAAAGGAGTTCCTCAAAGCTGTATATTGTCACCCTGCTTATTTAACTTCATCATGAGAAATGCTGGGCTGGATGAAGCACAAGCTGGAATCAAGATTATCAGGAGAAATATCAATAACCTCAGATATGCAGATGGCACCACCCGTATGGCATAAAGAGAAGAAATAAGGAGCCTTTTGATGAAAGTGAAAGAGGAGAGTGAAAAAGTTGGCTTGGAGCTCAACATTCAGAAAACAAAGATCATGGCATCTGTTCCCATCACTTCATGGCAAATAGATGGGGAAACAGTGTCAGACTTTATTTTTGGGGGCTCCAAAATCACTGCAGATGGTGATTGCAGCCATGAAATTAAAAGACGCTTACTCCTTGGAAGGAAAGTTATGACCAACCTAGATAGCATATTCAAAAGCAGAGACTGCTTTGTCAACAAAGGTCCATCTAGTCAAGGCTATGGTTTTTCCTGTGGTCATGTATGGATGTGAGAGTTGGACTGTGAAGAGAGCTGAATGATGAAGAATCGATGCTTTTGAACTGTGGTGTTGGAGAAGACTCTTGAGAGTCCCTTGGACTGCAAAGAGATCCAGCCAGTCCATTCTAAAGGAGATTGGTCCTGGGTGTTCTTTGGAAGGACTGATGCTAAGGCTGAAACTCCAGTACTTTGGCCACCTCATGCGAAGAGTTGACTCACTGGAAAAGACTCTGATGCTGGGAGGGATTAGGGGCAGGAGGAGAAGGGGACGACAGAGGATGAGATGCTGGATGGCATCACCGACTCAATGGACATGAGTTTGAGTGAACAGGAGTTGGTGATGGACAGGGAGCCCTGGCGTGCTGCAATTCATGGGGTCGCAAAGAGTCAGATACGACTGAGCGACTGAACTGAACTGATACTAATGTGTCTATATACACATATCTATAAATGTTTCTACGTGTAACCGTCAGTATCTACACTAAGCTAAAGACAACCCATTACTTCACAGATTGAGCTTCCCAGGTGGTGGTAGTGGTAAAGAACCCACATGACAATGCAGGAGATGTAAGAAATGAGGGTTTGATCCCTGGGCTGGGAAGATACCCTGGAGGAGAAAATGGCAGCCTACTCCAATATTCTTACTTGGGAGATTCCCATGGATAGAAGAGCCTGGCAGGCTATCGCCCATGGGGTCACTAAGAGTCAGACATGACTAAGAGTCTGAGCACAACAAAAATGTCATAGATTATTCTGGCCTCTTCTCATTTCTTATCTGTAACCTTCCCCTCCAACAGTAAGAAACCTGGCTCTCGCTATTTGTGATCCATTTACTTAATTGTCCAATTCCAGTATACTTATATAGAGATTTTAAAGTTGTTATCCTGTATACTCATGAGAAACAACTTTATCACGTAGGGTACCGTGCTGGGACCACGTTCTTTTAGCCCCTAATCTGACAGATGCCACTCATTTCTAAACTTACTTAGGACAGCACCTTATTCCCCTGCATTCTGCATTTCCTTCTGGGATCTCCTGACCTCCTAAAATGACTTTATTCTAGCTTAAGTAGGAAAATACCAGGGAAGGACTTTTACTTGCCCAGCACTTGTGGTTAGAGTAATGGGAAACTTTGATCATCAGAGTCTATGTCAGTCATTTTCACCTGCCCTGAGAGATGGTGTTGGGCCGCTAAGGTTGCTCATCCATCTAGAAGTTCATGATTGACATGGAAGACGAGCACTTCCACAGAGGACGTGGGGGTGTTGAACAGACAGAAACAACAGATGCTCACAACTTTCCACCCCTTAGTCCCAAGTACACATACCAATCCTTCTTCTCATATTTAGAGTTAAAAATATGCCTCCTTCTAACAATATTTGTGCATCTTCTCTTCCCCAGAGAGTCAACTGAAAACCCACACAGTTACCATACCCAGCTGCAGATCCGGGACCCTGGGCGACACGTTCTGCTTTCTTTTAGCTTTCAGTGTGTCTCCTTATAATCAGGCAAATAGCCAGAAGTATTTGGACTTTTAAAAAAGAATAAAAATACAGGGTAATACTTAACTAAAGATGTTAATCTTTAATGGAAAAATAGGGAGGGGGATTTTCTTAGAAAACGTTTGTGCATTTTGTAGTCCTCTTCACGAAATACCCCACAGGTGCTCAACTACTCTGTTCCTGTGTCAGTCTGGTCCTGTGGACAAGGCAAGCAAGGGAGGATATGGATTTTTGGGGGGACATTAGGTCTTATTCCCAGCATTGGTTACTGTGTGTTCTTATTTCATCTGCTTACAGGGTTCCTTTCTCAGTGCTAATTGAAATTCAAATAAGTATCTTTTATTTTCTCATGACAGTTTAATTTAGTAATCACTTTGTGTCTGTCAACAATTTTATGTGTGTCCTTCTTTAACTCCATTAATCATAGCTGAATTTCAAAGGATTGTAATTAAATTGTATCAAATTGTTTACTTTGAAAACCTCTTAAAAATGTCAATGGACTGGAAATAAATTCTACTAATTGGTACAGAGTGCCTGCAAAGGCAGAATGAGATACAATATGTGACCATTGCTAATATGATAAGACCAGAGTTGACGTTAATGAAAGGACTGTAATAACTTGCCATCTGTTTGATCATCTGATGCTTCTTAGCACGTTGCAAAATACTGCAGAAGAAGGCAGCTATTATGAAAGGTGATAATGCTGTATTTCCAAGCAGCGGTTCTCAGTGGTTGAGTATCACTTTCATTCTTTTAGAGATTTTGGTCTACATCACACATGCACATACACAAAATCTCTGAGTTCCCCAAATGGTAGAATATTTTAAAATATTTCTATTCAAAAAATTAATGTTTTAATATAAAAATCCAAATTTAATATAATTGTCTCACTTACAAGATGATTATAGGATTTATAAAAAGTATAACTTCAGAGACATTACAGGTTGTTGACCAATAAGGACAGAAATTAAAAATCAGATTGATAAACATTGTCTTCTCTCAATTTTATCAAGTTATTACTATGACAGTACATGTAATCTCATTTGGATATAATGTCAAAAGTTTCCATTTAAGTCCCTTTATGTATGTGAGATTCTGACTTCTCTGCCTTCTGACTTCCTGGTCTCCCTGAGATAGATAAGCTTTCAGGTTTCAACAGAAAAATCTTCAGTAATTCCTTATTCCTTAGGCTTTTGCCTATCATACTCCATAATTTTGTTACCACCTGCCCATTATCCTTCATTTCTCATCACCTGTCCTCCCCCTACTCCTATTCCCTTATTTTTCTAGAAAACCACATCCTAACTGCTCTTGACAAGCAGTTCCTAAGAGCTGTGACCCTGTCTTGTTCATGATGTAGATTATGGGTGGATATAATCTTTTCATCACCCATAAATGAATGTCTACTTACTCAAACTCTATCCATTTTCCAAGACCCAGCTTGAACGATACCACTTCTGAGAAGATTTCTCTGATTCCTTCATCTGGAACTAACTTGCAGCTCCAAGCTCCAAGCATAGTGAAAGCTCCTTCTGTTATAGGACTTCACACACACATGTCCTCTGCTGACTATTTGTGCTTAGTTATCTTTGAGACCATGGGGAACAGAGAGGAACTTGGAAAAAAGATCACCAGCTGACTTGATATGCACCACTCATCTGCTGCTTCTCCTTTCACAAATGACAAATAACAAATGGCATTTTCCTACCAAAGTTCTCCTTCAATTTGTGTTCTGGAACCCACTGACTCTATTTTTCTTTGCTTCCTCTCTCTTCTCTTACAACAGTCTCTCCATAGTTATGATCACTGTCATCAGCACTCAATCATGTTCTTATATTTCTCTTCTTAAAAAACAGTCCCTGTTGATGTCACATCTTTTTCTAATCACCATCAAGTTCTCCCTGCTCCCTTTTACAGCAAAACGTCTGTAGATGTCCATGGTAACTCTTGCTACTTCTTCATCTTTTATTTCTTATACATATAACCCCACTACTTCACCATGGTTGTTCCTAGCAAAGTCATCATATTGATCTCCACGTTGTCAAATCCTATGGCCATTTTTCTGTCTATATTTATTTGAGCTTTCAGAGGCATTTAACACAGTTGATTACTCCATGTTAACTTTAATGACATGGGTTCATCAAATTTTATTCCTCCCTTTTTGTTCACCAGAGGTAGAGGCAAATAAATCATAAAATATTCTCAATTAATCCAAAGAAAGTAAAAGAAGGAAAAGGAGATTGGAGGTTGGGAGGGAGGAGGGTTCAGGATGGGGAGCATGTGTATATCTGAAATTAAAAAATTTAAAAAAAAAAAAAAGAAAAAAAAATTAATAAAAAAAAAAATTAAAAAAAAAAAAAGGACAGATGGGCCAAATAGAGGACAAATTGGAAGATGGTAAATGAAAATTCTCCCGAATGGATAGCTAAATATAAATGGTCTAAACACCCTAATTAAAAGACAAGGAATGTCACTGGATAAAAATGCAAGACCACACCATTCCAGTAACTCTCTTTATAAATAAAAAACACAGATAGGTTAAAAGTAAAAGGGTAGATAAAGACATACTATGCTAACATCAATGCAGTGAAAGCTTAACTAGCTATGTTAATATCAGACAAGCCAGACTTTGGAATGTGGAGGATTACTAGGGATAAAGAGGGAGAGTTCATAATAATAAAATAATCAATTTTTCAAGAAGACACAATTCTAAACATACATTTATCAATAACCAAGCTTCAAAATGTATGAAGCAAAAACACACAACTAAGAGGAGAGACAGACAAATCCCCAGTTGTAGTTTAAGATGTCAATAGTCCTTTCTTGATAATTGATAGAAGAACATCAATAAGCATATGCAAGACTTGAATGTATATCAATAATGTGATATAAATAAAAACTCCCATGACAGCAGAAGACTACTTACTTTTTGTTTGCATACAGAACATTCATTTAAATAGATTATATGCTGGGTCATAAAATAATTCTCAATGATTGAAAAAAAATTAAATGGAAAGTGTTCTCTGATGGTAATGGAATTAAATTAGAAATCTATGAAAGAGATCACCCACCAGGAACAAGCAGAGAGAGGAGAGATGGTCCAAGGTTAAAACTTTGAGGAATACACACCAGAGTAGCTCGAAAAAGGCCAGTAAGTAAAAGATCAGAGAATAATAAGGAAAACCAAGAAAGAGGCATCACAGAGGCCAAGGGGGCAGAGAATTCCAAGGAACAACCATGTATTACAGAAGTGTCCAATAAAATGAAGATTGAAACAAATTCATGGGAGACCTGAAGATAAATGATAAACCTCTGAAAGAGAAGCTGCTGAGAAATGAGGAAGTAAAGACAGCACCTATCACTTCCAGGCAAACTACTTTCCGTCCTCGGAAAGCCAAGAACATTTCAAAGCAGGCAGCAGCTGGAGGGAGTCAGGGTCAGGGTCAGTCACTCAGTCATGTCCAGACTCTCGAAAGTCCCTTGGACTGCAAGGAGATCCAACCAGTCCGTCCTAAAGGAAATCAGTCCTGAATATTCACTGGAAGGACTCATGCTGAAGCTGAAAATCCAATACTTTGGCCACCTGATGTGAAGAACTGACTCATTGGAAAAGACCCTGATGCTGGGGAAGATTGAAGGCGGGAGGAGAAGGGGACGACAGAGGATTAGATAGTTGGATGGCATCACCGACTCGATGGACATGAGTTTGAACAAGCTCCAGGAAATGGTGATGGACAGGGAAGTCTGGTGTGCATGGGGTCGCAAAGAGTCAGTCATGACTGACTCACTGAACTGATACTGATACTGAATTTGCTGTTGTTTTCATGATAAAGGAGATTTGAACCTGTCTGCCAACTGAAGATTAAGAGCCAGTAGTAAAAAAGATAAGAAATGGGGTTATGACTGTAAGTAGTAGATTCATCTTGAATACACAGATGAGAGCTAACAGTGTAAGGGTGAGTGTGTTGTTGTTCAGTCACTCAGTCGTGCCCAACTCTTTGTGACCCCATGGACTGCAGCTCGCCAGGCTTCCCTATCCTTTACCATCTTCTGGAGCTTGCTCAAATTCATGTCCATTGAGGCAGTGATGCCATCCAATCATCTTATTCCATGTCATCCCCTTCTTTCTCCTCCTGCCTTCAATCTTTCCCAGCATCAGGGTCTTTTCCAATGAGTTAGTTCTTCACATCAGGTGGCCGAAGTATTGGAGCTTCAGCTTCAGCGTCAGTGCTTCCAGTGAATATTCAGGACTGATATCCCTTAGGATTGACTGGTTTGATCACCTTGCAGTCCAAGGGACTCTCAAGAGTCTTCTCCAATACCACAGTTCAAAAGCATCAGTTCTTCAGTGCTCTGCCTTCTTTATGGTCCAACTCTCACATCCATACATGATTACTGGAAAAACCATAGCTTTGACTAGATGGACCTTTGTTGGCAAAGTAATGTCTCTGCTTTTTAGTATGCTGTCTAGGTTGGCCATAGCTTTTCTTCCAAGGAGCAAGTATCTTTTAATTTCATGGCTGCAGTCCCTGTCTGAAGTGGTTTTGGAGCCCAAGAAAATAAAGTCTCTCACTGTTTCCATTGTTTCCCCATCTATTTGCCATGAAGTGATGGGACCAGATGCCATGATCTTAGTTTTTTGAATGTTGAATTTTAAGCCAGCTTTTTCACTCTCCTCTTTCATCTTCATCAAGGGGCTCTTTAGCTCCTCTTCACTTTCTGCCATAAGGGTGGTGTCATCTGCATATCTATCATAAGAGTGAGTGTAAATGTAGATACATTTGTAGGTTGGGCTGGAAATTGTTACAATAAAGCACCACCACAGATTCACCTTGTATCCTCAGGCCAATGTTTCTCAGAAGTTTTCCCTAGCCCTAACTCGTGAACTCCAAACTCAATTTCCAAGTGTCCTCTGGTCATGTCCACTCATATATACCATCACTTTACATGCATGAAAACAAATTTGATTTCTCTCCGATAGGCCCCCCTCTTGTCTCCTCTCTCTTCCCTTTGTCTCCTCTTGGCCCAGGCAAGTGGACCCTTGAGTCAGCCTGATGTATAGTATATCCTAGCCTTTAGTTCAGGTGAAAAGTTCAGATTCACACGTCAAAAGTTGCAGGGTGTGGTGTATATGGGGTGAGAGTGGGAGAGGGATGGTAGAAAATGATTATAGAAATGACAACCAACCCAAAGTCTACCAGGCTACACCCCCAAAAGTCACCAGTTCACCAAGGTGAGGCAGGAGGGAGGATCTAGGGAGAAAGTGAGCAAGATGAAATTTTGCAAGATTAGAGGAGAATGGAAGGTTTGAGGCAGGGGAAGGTGGGAAGCAGATCCTGCAGAAAGCTCACAGCTGGTAAAATGCTGATACAAACCCTTTCAGTGGTGTGCCTTTGAATCTGAACACGAGCATGAATGATTAAGAGCACCAGCCTGGTACAGATGGCCCAACTCCCCTGATTCTTCCAGATCCAAGCCTTAAAATGTGGACTTTCTCTGGATTTTCCCCTCTCTTTTCCTCATCCCCATCCCATGGTGAATTATTCTTGAGTGCTGGATAGTCTTCTGCAGCATCTTTGCTCTGCAAACCCCCCTCCCAGGCATACATCTTGTCTCCCTTTTCCTTTTCGTCTTGCCAACCACTGTCTAGATTCCTTATACCTCTGTCTCTAGTCAGTTCAGAAATGTTATATATATGTAAAGGTTTTCTCATAGTTTTCTTGCTCTTGGCAGAGTAGATCTGGCCGGAAGCCAGTAGTAGCAATGTGCATGAAAATGGAAATATATATATATATATATATATATATATATATATATATATGGAAGAAAAACACAGATCCAACCTTGGAAAAGAACTCCCTTGAAAGTTTAGGTTGGTATTCTGGGCCAAGATGTCGATTGCTGTTTATTTGCTTTAAGCCAGACATGGTGGCTACATGCTGCTTGTCTTTCCAAAGGTCTCATGAGGCATTACAGCCCCCTACAGCCCTGCACAGGCCCCCTTCAGACTAGCTTTAATTAGGGTAAATGATACTAGTGTTTTGGCCTGGAGACCGCCACGGTCCATTTGCTGGACTGTGAGCCTGGGAGTCGCTCACGCTGGGCTCTAACTCCACTCTCTGCCCCTCCACCAGTGAGCTTCGAATTTTGTAAATGCTGGGCGTGCCAGCCCTCAGGAAAGTGTGCTCTTCTTCATTCATCTTGCCACCTGGGATTCACCTGTGGTTTGGGGACCAAAGTATTAATAGCCCGCTAAATATAGCTCATAAGCCGATCATCACTTCTGTCTTTGACATCACCGTTTTCAAGGACAAAGCCTCCATTTTGTGGTAGACCTTGCTGCTTTAGACATAGAAGAGTCTGGCAACAGAATCTTGTCAAAATTCAATTCAGATGTGTGGCCACATTTACTCCAGCCTTGGCCCAGGGGCAGCAGCGTCTGTTCCACATAGTCGAGCTACCAGTAGTGTCAGCCAACAACTATTTTAACATTTCTGCTCGCAGAATCAAACTGTTCAAGCATCCTCACATTCAAGAAGCATAAGAACCCACTGGAACATTTATAGATCATGGCTCTTCCTGGGTCTAGGGGCTTCCCAGGTGGCTCAATGGTGAAGAACCTGCCTAGCAATGCAGGAGACATCTAAAAGACATGGGTTTGATCCCTGGGTTGGGAAGATCCCCTGAAGGAGGGCACTGCCACCCATTCAGTATTCTTGCCTGGAGAGTTCCATGGACAGAGGAGCCTGGCAGGCTATAGTCTGTAGGGTGGCAAAGAGTTGGACATGACTGAAGTGACTCAGCACACACACACTTCCTGGGCCCTAGTGTAAAGGAACAAGTGTCCCCACTGTGTAAGGAGGAGAAAGAGCTGTGATGTGGGGATTGGGTGGCAAGTCACTAAGGCCCATGAGTTATAGTTGCTCAGTCATGCTCGATTCTTTGCAACCCCACGGACTGTAGCCTGCCAGGATCCTCTGTCCATGGAATTCTCCAGGCAAGATTACTGGAGTGGGTTGCTATTTCCTTCTCCAATGAAGCCCATGAAAGGCAGGGGAAATGCTGTGACTAGGCCTGCCACCCAGCCCTGCCTATGGATGCTACCCCCCACCCCCTCGAGAGAGCTGGTAGGGAGAGCAGCATGGAAGGCAGCCTAGAGGCCTGCCAGGGAAAGTCATGCTTTCATCAAAAGATCCAGATGACTTGTGTGGGGGGGTGCATCCTGGATTAATTTGGGTTGGGGAGCGGAGGCTGGGGACAGATTACTGTTGACTGCCGCAGGCCTGGATGTATGTACGGACAAAGAAAAAACGGTTCTGAGTCCTCAACACGTTCTCCCCTGGGGTTTCCTCCATCAGTGTTTCTCATCAGGAGGTGGACCCACCTCCTTTGTTGTTGGTCAATTGCTCAGTTGTGTCCAACTCTTTGCGACCCCATGAACTGCAGCACGCCAGGCTTCCCTGTCCATCACCAACTCTCAGAGTTTGCTTAAACTCATGTCCATTAAGTTGGTCATGCCATCCAACCATCTCGTCCTCTGCCATCCCCTTCTCTTCCACCTTCAAGCTTTCCCAGCATCGGGGTCTTTTCCAATAAGTCAGCTCTTTGTATCAGGTGGCCAAAGTATTGGAGCTTCAGCATCCGTCCTTCCAATGAACAATCAGGACAGATTCCTTTAGGATGGACTGGTTTAATCTTCTTGCTGTCCAAGGGACTCTCAAGAGTCTTCTCCAGTACCACCTTCTTTAGAGGGGCATTTGGAAATTAAAGGGAGGCATTTTTAGCTCTTGACCATGTTGTGGGCGTTGGCACAAAGGGTGGAGCAGGGAGGCAAAAACTTGACCAGGCTCAGGATGGTGGGCACTCAACAAAAAATGGTCTTGCTGGGATGTCTTCCTGTGAGAAACACACAGAACTCAAGGTCTTCCCTGGAGGCTCCTGTCACATCTGGACAGACTACATTTTGGAGTTTAAGTGTAATTCCTATGCCTCTCCTTTGCTTGACTGCAGGGTACTGCTCATTACAGCACCAGGCTCTGAGTGGCTGAAGAGATGGCTCTACAGCTCAGTCTTTCAGGGGCTGGCGCCCCCTTGGAATTAGCTAGGAACTCCGTGTGCCTATGGAGGTTGTAAACAGATGTAGGAGCAGAAAGGGCAAGCCTCTGAAGGTGGCAGTGAGACCCTACCTTCATTACCACCATGGCAAAGAATATTTGTAGCAGAAATGACTTTCTTTGAAAGCAGAACCAAGGTCTCTGGCAGGACTTACAATGAGGCTGGGTTTAGACAGACGCATGAGAAACAATTTTTATTTACTCTACTACCGGCAGCCCTCAGAAAACACAGGTATCCCTAGAGATAGGAGTTAATCCAGCCTCTAGAAGGTTCTAGAAGCTTGCACACAACCAGGTTCTTCTTTCCCAACCCTCTACTCCTGCCCAGTTGTTGGCTGGTCAGTGTCTTCCCTGGAACCAGTGCAATCATATTTTGACAATGCCTCAAGTCAGGTGTGGGTTTTCCTGGTGGCTCAGTTGGTAAAGAACCTGCCTGCAATATGGGAGACCTAGGTTCAATCTCTGGGCTGGGAAGAACCCCTGGAGTAGGAAATGGCAGCCCACTCCAGTAGTCTTGCCTGGAGAATTCCATGGACAGAGGAGCCTGGCAGACTACAGCCCATGGGGTCCCTAGGAGTCGGACAAGACTAAAATGACTTAGCAAGCCAAGTTTAGAGAGAGGAAGACGAAAATCTGGCTCCCTTGTCCAAGTGTGCTTCTCTTTCCCTCCCTAAAGGTAAGAGCAGAACCTGCCAATGGTTTGCTAATTGTCTCCAAGTGAAAAGATTGTTGAACTAAGAAGAGATTTTAGACTCCCAGGGGCATGACGCCCGTCATTTCACAATGGAGAATTATTTTGCGGTATTTATTTTATGATTCCTGACCCTTGTTCTAAATCTTGCTGGTGTGTTTTCATTTAAAATGTATTAACTGAAACTTGGCATCGTGTCTTGGCTCCATTAAGCTCTACAACAGCTTAATCCAGATTTTATTATACTGGGACTTGAGTATATGAACTGTAATATGGGAGGGAGCTTGAGGATAAAGTAATTTCAATACTTACTATGCATTTAACTCTTTGGGTGCCCTCTTGGCAATCGACCGGTTTGTGGTTGGATTTCAGTGTTTTCATGGTGTTGCCACAGAGACCGTTAGGCCTTTTTTAGACTGGGGCTCTGGAGGCCTCCAGGTAAACTGTAGATTTGGTGGAGTGTTTGGGGTTACATGGTTGTCCTTTGTTAGGCCAGGCTAGTGGACATAGAACCCCGGTAGACAGAAGCTAGCAGCTTCCATCTCCTTTCTGAGCTGCAGGTTGGCCACACCTCCCCCTCCCTATCAGCTCAACTTGGAGCTCTCATGGACTCCTTGACCTCAGCACTTCCAAAGCAGCCTCCTGACCTTCCCCTTGAATCTCCTCCTCTACTGTATTCCCCTTTTGAAAATGGAGCCACTGTCTGCTTCCTTGCCCCGGAAACTCTCTCTCCTTGATCACAGAGTGTGTTGACTCTGCCTTCTGAGTACCTCTGCAATCTCTGTATTTCTCTCCATCTCCACTCCCTCATCCCAGGTCCAGCACCAAGAGCTGTTACCTGGAGAACCCATTAGCTTCCCACCTATGACCATTTGTGGTTGTGTCCACCTGTGGCCTTCTCTCCGGCAGCCAGAATGATCTCTTCTAAGTAAAAGCCTTTGCCTTCTCCCAAGTAAAAGCCAAATGTCCTTAAAACCCTACCCCCAGACCTTCCAAAGTTTCCTACTGCTTCAAATAGAAGTCTTTCACTTGTCCTCAAGAGCAGTGTAATCTAGCCCCTGCTTACCTCCAGCCTACTCTCATTCACCCAACTCTCCTGCTCACTGAGCTCTGGTCTCACCAGTCTTTCCCTTAAATCAGCCCCTGGCTTGGGCTTCTTCATCTTTGAGATGATTTCCTCAAAGAGGCCTTCTCTGATACCCCTTCCACCTAATTAAAGCCCCCTTTATACTTTCTCATCGAACTTGAGAGTTCATGCTTTTAAATTTATTGTTGTATTGTAAATTCAGGACCTGTCCCTTCTACTAGACTCTAAATTACATTAGGGCTAGGGGCTTCCCTCACAGCTCAGTTGGTAAAGAATCCACCTGTGATGCAGGAAACCCCAGCTCAATTCCTGGGTTGGGAAGATCCCTTGCAGAAGGGATAGGCTACCCACTCCAGTATTCTTGGGCTTCCCTTGTGGCTCAGCTGGCAAAGAATCTGCCTGCAATGTGGGAGACCTAGGTTCGATTCCTGGGTTAGGAAGATCCCCCGGAGAAGGGAAAGGCTACCCACTCCAGTATTCTGGCCTGGAGAATTCCATGGACTGTATAGTCCATGGGGTTGCAAAGAGTCGGACATGAGTGAGCAACTTTCACTTCACTTTACATTAGGGTTAGGATTGTTATGTTGTTGCTATGTTAGGATTATTATTATTATTAGGGTTAGGATCAGTATGTTGTTATGTTATTTTAACAACATAAAAAATTTAACAACAATTTTTATGTTGTTAAAAAGAAGACAACATGACTGCAGTGGAGTTGTGTATGCAACACTCACATCACCAAATCAAGCCTTAATGGAATTACAGCTTCAGCTTTCCCAGAAATGGAGTCTTTAGTCAGTCAGTAAGGAATCACCTGATGAGCATTCATTAGGTCATCTGCCTAGTAGACCCCTGCCACCCTCTAAAGGAAAGTAACCTGGCAGTAACCTTGCTCCTTTCTGCCTTCCTGCTCCTTTCTGCATTTCATTTTGCACAGCTTCTCAGAACTCCTTTTTATCTGCTTAATTGGATGTTGACTGATTCATGAATGGATGAATAAAGTCAATAAGACCTCTGAAACGTATTCCACTGAATTTGGTTTTCCACTTTGTTACTCTCACCACTGTAAACCAAGACCAGTGCCTGAGATGTAGTACATGCTCAATCAATGTTGGTGGAGCCCGTAAACACTGCCTTCAAGGAGCTGATTATTGCCTTCACCAGCAAAAACCTACTGAGCCTCTGCTTGTTCACTTTGGATGGCAAAAAACATAAAGACCTTAAAAAAACTTAATATCATTCAAACACTGTTCAGTAAAGTGGACATCCATAGTTACTGAGTTTATAATCTTCTGAGTAATCATGTAAAGGTCATGGATGGGAGGCAGGTGGGGAAGAGTGATGGATGACCAGGGTACATTCTCAGCTTGGTCTTTGCGTTAGAGTTTCAAGTCTCAGAGAGCTGAGTGCAGGCTCCAGTAGAGAGGAAATTCATGGACAAGGTGTGTGGTTGCTACCAGCTAGGTCATCCCCTGGATCTTGTTGTTGTTCGGTTGCTCAATCATGTCTGACTCTTTGCGACCCCATGGACTTCAGCCAGCCAGGCTTCTCTGTCCTTCACCATCTCCCAGAGCTTGCTCAAACACATGTCCATTGAGTCGGTGATGCTATCCAACCATCTGTCATCCCCTTCTCCTGCTTTTATCTTTCCCAGCATCAGGATCTTTTCCAATGAATCAGCTCTTCACATCAGGTGGCCAAAGTATTGGAGTTTCAGCTTCAGTATCTGTCCCTCCAATGAATATTCAGAGTTGATTTCTTTTTGGATTGACTGGTTTGATCTCCTTATAGTCCAAGGGACTCTCAAGAGTCTTCTCCAACACCACAGTTCACGTTCTAGTCCTCTTATTAATCCATCATGGTCTACATGTTTGTGAATCCAGGCATTCCACCAGGGTGACCACAACCACTTCCTCTAAGGTGATGCTGGTCTGCTCTTGTCTCTTTCCTCTCTGGATATCTGGAGACTCAGGGTGAGGAAGTTGGTGGCTTCCTCCATGGACCATGCTGCTGTGAGTACAAAGTCTTCTGTCTCAAGCTGACTGTTGGAATTAAGATACTTTAACTTTCTTTTCTAGGAGGTAAAGTAAAATGGACTTAATTGTTCTTGGTTGTAGTGTGTTTACTTGGCTTCACATTTTCATAGGGCTAGAAAAGGCAGACTCTTTTCTCCAGTGCAACTGGCACACGACAAAGGGCATCCGAAGGTCATGATTTAAGGCCTATCAGTCTGTTTTTCACAAGATCAGATATGATGTCAAGAATTTAGGGTTGGGGGGTGGTTGTAAACCCACTAAGGAGGGGAAGTGAAAAGAAAATAGGCTTCCCTGGTGACTCAGATAGTAAAGAATCTACCTGCAATGCAGGACACCTAGATTTTGATCCCTGGGTTGGGAAGATCCCCTGAGAAGGAAATGGCAACCCACTCCAGTCTTCTTGCCTGGAGAATCCCATGGAAAGAGGAGCCTGGCGGGCTATAGTCCATGGGGTTGTGAAGAGTCAGATACGACAGGGAAAAGCAGGTATTCGAAAAAGATATGCAAAGTCTTTTACCACCTTTTCAGTCATGGGCTATTTAGGGTAAAGACTTGACATGCTTGTGAAGAAACTAGGTACATCCCTGGGGGCCAAAGCTCTGGACTAAATCCACCTAAAGCCCACCTTGGAAAACAGAAGTGACATTTTCTCAAGCCTGCCCCCAGCAGAGATGTGCCTCTTCTCAAGCATCTTGAGCCTCTCTTCATTCCGTTGTGCTTCTGAAAATGGAAAGGGAATTTTCTCAAGAGGTCTCCTACTTTGGCTCTTTAACTCAAAAAGAAGTAACCCTCTGTAGGAGAAAGGAGGCCTAAACAACCTCTATTTGCTTTCTCTAGAACCCTGCTCCTTCCGCTTTTGTGTGCATGAGGAGCCCCAGGAAGCTTGTTAGAATAGAGATGGCTGTGCCCACACCCAGAGATCCTTCTTTAATAGGTCTTGGTTAGGACCTATTTAATAGGTCTTGGTTAGGAACTAAATACTTGCCTTTCTAACAAGTTCCCAGATGATACCAGATGCTATTGGTTTGGGGACCACACTGTAAGAACCACAGCTCTAGAATGAAAGAAGTATAGAATATTAGTGATTAGTTGCATAAGCTTTTGTTTTAATGCGAAAAAGCGAAGGCCCAAAACAAGAACTGTAGTATGAGACTGTGTTAAAAATTAAAAACAAAAGAGAGTTAAGAATAATAAGCACCTTGTACACTTGGATCCTAAGAGCTTAGTGACCTTGCCCAAGGTCACACAGCTGGTAAACAGCAGAGCCGATGAGGAAGAATCCAAGCCAATCTGGGCTGGACCCAAGCTCCTAACTCCCACCCTGTATCCTGCCTCCCCAGGCCAACATCTACACAGATCCATGGTTCTCAGTGTTTCCAGTTTATGGCAGTCAATGTTTCAGGCTGTGATTTCTCCTATATTTCTCTTCTTTTCTAACTACTCCTCATCTCCTAACATCCTCCTACCCTCCTGCAGGCTAATATGAAACTGAAAAGTAGTCACTTTCTATTCTTGAGGATGTTTTAATCTCTTGGCTCTGTGCCCCACCTCCCTTGCCCTTCACCATAGTACCTGGAGACATCTCGGGCAGTGTGAGTCTGTGAGTTGGGAGGTCTTGACACCAAGGTCGAGAAATTTAAAGCATTCAGAGCTTCACAACTACTCACCACACAGAAGACAATTCTCTTTTATCTATTGTGCAAACATGTGCCTGAAATGAGGAACATAATCTTTTTCATTCCCAGAGATATTACCCTGGGCGTCTGTTAACATCATTATTTCCTTTGGAGTCCTAAGTTCCTATCCAGAAGGATTTAATTATGTTTTAGCAAATCTCAGTAAGAAAGATCTAGTGCAATAAGTCAATCTCATTTCAGGTAAAGATCATATGGAAAAATTTTATCCCATTTTTAAGTCATACAATCTTCTTACATTTAAGTGATTTTCTAAATTGCCTAAAATCCTCTTAGCAATGTAGTAGAGTGTATAAATAGTCAAATATATATGCACCCCCACACACTCATGCAAATCTGAATTCACTGAGAGCAAGCATATTGGAGATAAGGTATTGGGGTTTAAACCACCTGGAATAGTATTCCGTCTTGTAACTTTTATACTTGTACTAGTGGTCAAACGAAATGTGCTGTTTTCCCACCCAAACAAAAAAGTAATGCTAACTGGGGAGACCCAAATAACGTGAAATGTGATTACACTTGCCAAAGTCACCATTCTGTTTTCAGAGTAGAACGATGAAAGTTCTTGGTGCCCCCTGCCTCATCATCGATCTGCTGCATGTGTTCTGTGAAAGCGTGAAAAACACATGCGCTGTCTCACAAATCTGTCCTTGTGGAGATGCTCTGAGCATTTCCCTGAAAGGAAGCTCCCGCTCACAGTCTCCCATCAATGTGGAGTCCATCCAGCCACTTCCTTTCCTGTGAGGTCAAATGGGTAGATTCACGAATGGTACAGATGGAGAAGTAGATTAACTTTAGAACGGATGCTGGCATGGATATTCCTGGGACTGAACTGCTTCCAAGCCAGAAATAATCCTCGTGCTTTCAAATTTGGGAAGTCATCGGATGCAATGTTTCCTCTCCCTTTCAGATGGCTGGATGCTGTACAATGCCTGGGTGAGGGGTGGAAATGGGGGAAGTGTGGGCCACTCAGGTGGCTTGCTATGAATAGCTTGAAAAGGAGGCACGCTGTGTCAGCAGGATTGTCAATGAAGCCATCAGAATTTGCAGAACTTGAAACATTGATCATTGATTGGATATTGTGCCTCCAAACAAACGGTCTGTGAAAGTCCATTGATTTATTTACTTACTTGACGAATGCTTACTGCGTGTGTGCTAGGTGGCATGGGACAAAGAGAAACAAGACACGAGCCCTACCCTCACTGATTACTAGGGGGATGAACTAGGACCCGGGGCCCACTCTGGGGATGTGTGCTGTGGCTTCCCTCCCTGACCGAACCCGGACTCCTTCCCCTCAACTCATTTGTCTCACAGAGCGCATTACTACTTGAAATCATTTGCGTGTTTGCGTTTCATGTCCTCTCACTAGAATACCAACCCCCCGAGAGCTGGGACCTAGATTTGTTCAGCACTCTAACCTCCGTGTCTGGAATTGTGCCCAGAACATACTAAATGCTCAACAAAGTGTCTCATGAGCAAAACGCTCAGAAAGGAGGGACTTCAGGGGCAAAGGATGGTGGTGGGGGTCAGAGAGAGAAGGCCTTCCCTAAGAAGGAGGCATCTAACGGTAGCATTGCACTTCGGAGAGTTGTTCAGTCTCCAGGTCCTGTCCGACTCTGCGACCCCATGGACTGCAGCACGCCAGGCTTCCCTGTCTTTCACTACCTCCTGGAGTTTGCTCAAACTCATGTCCATTGAATCCGTAATGACGTCCAATCATCTCAGCCTCTGTCACCCTCTTCTCCTCCTGCCCTCGGTCTTTCCCAATATCCTGGTCATAGACAAAGGGAAGCAAATGCTTCCTTAGCAGAGGGGACAAGGTGAGTATAGGCTCAAGTATGTGAACTGACTTTAAACTGGGACTTAAGGCCGTGAGACCAGGTTTCAAGTGTGGTGGGGAGGGGCAGGAGAGGAAACCACCAGAAGTGTTGGGCCAACTGTGAAAGGGTCTAGTGCCAGTGAAGTCAGGACAACTCATCAAGTTGTTGAAGGATGGTGAAATCTTTTCTGTGACTGGTGGAATAGAAGTAAATAGAAGTAAATACACTGTGCATGTATGTATTGTGTGTTCATGCACGTGTGAGTGTTTTACACACAGTCAGTTCAGTTCAGTTCAGTCGCTCAGTCGTGTCTGACTCTTTGCGACCCCATGAATCACAGCACGCCAGGCCTCCCTGTCCATCACCATCTCCCGGAGTTCATTCAAACTCACGTCCATCGAGTCAGTGATGCCATCCAGCCATCTCATCCTCTGTCGTCCCCTTCTCCTCCTGCCCCCAATCCCTCCAAGCATCAGAGTCTTTTCCAATGAGTCAACTCTTTGCATGAGGTGGCCTAAGTACTGGAGTTTAAGCTTTAGCATCATTCCTTCCAAAGAACACCCAGGGCTGATCTCCTTTAGAATGGACTGGTTGGATCTCCTTGGAGTCTAAGGGACTCTCAAGAGTCTTCTCCAACACCACAGTTAATAGCCAACAAAATTAGTTTCCTTGTTTAGCATGCCAAGAATTTTATCCTACTATTAATAAAGTGGGGTTCCCTGGTGGCTCAGATGGTAAGGAATCTGCCTGCAATGCGGGAGACCCAGGTTTGATCCCTGGGTCAGGAAGATTCCCCTGGAGGAGGAAATGGCATCCCACTCCAGTATTCCTGACTGGAGAATCCCATGGACAGAGGAGCCTGGAGGTCTATAGTCCATGGAGTCACAAAGAGTTGGACATGACTGAGCGACTAATCCTATCCTTATTAAAGTACCTCCAAGATATCTAACAAAGGGAGGGGAAAGTTGTGGTTAGTGTTCTGGAAAGCTCCAGAAAAAGTGTGAAACATGGATCAGGCATGAACCTGCAATAGGGAGGGCATGTCAGAGACTGTGGAAGTACTAGGTGATAATGACCAAATATTCTTGCCTGGAGAATCCCATGAACAGAGGAGCCTGGCCAGCTACAGTTCATGTAGTCGCAGAGTCAGACACGACTGAGTGACTAACATACACACACCGGAGAGAAGGGAAGGTTCCATTCAAGGACTTAAAGATCTAAGTATCCAACTGGATGTAAGGAGTGAAGGAGAAATGAGCAGGCAGAGGATGATGCTGAGATGTCTTACCATGTATCAGGTTTACCATTATCTGACAGTGTAAAATATATTTTGGTTTTGTTTGTTTCTCTGTTTTGTGGACTGTCTGGTGTTACCCTCCAGATGGTGAGCTTCTGAAGGACTCTGCCAATTTTGTTCTCTATTATATTTCTATAGCCTAAAGTCTGCTTGACCCCTATTGAATAATTAATATTTGCAAGTGAATTAATTAATGAGTGGGAATCTCCTTATCCCCAGATGAAGAAGGCCTGGAAATTATTAAGTTCTGATGAAGAGATAGGGAAGAAGACACAAGGGTAAGGAGTGGGTAGAGAGGCTCACGGGCCTTCTAAAACCTGGGAGGGAATTCAGGATTTGGGGTCCAATGCAGAAATCAGTTCAGAGTCCTTAATACGTTGATGATGAATAAGATCACTCAGGGAAGATAAAAAGGGACACAGATCAAGAAGGAAAACCCAGGGCATATTAATATGCAAATGATGTAGGCAAAAGAGATGGACTCAAGATAAGAAATGAGATGATGTGCCTGAAATATCAAAGGAGTGTGCTATTCTAGAACCCCGGTGGGAGAAAACTTCACTGAAGGCAGTGAAACACTATTCACAGCACAGGAGTTTTTTGGTTCAAATGTCAATGGGAAGATGGGCTGATGAGCTAGGTTGTCGTGCTAGAGCTGGCTTGCAAGAACTGGTTGTTAGCTTTGGGGGAATTTTGTGAACTAACATTAAAATTTAAAAAGTGTAAGATTATAATTAAACAGGTTTTCTTAAAAGCAAATATAATAGATACTCAAAACTCCTCACTTCCTCATTGCTTTGTCACATTTTACTATTATCCATGGCATCCACTTTTCAGCCATCCACTCAAAGTGACTGTTTGGTCCTTCATTTAGTCCACTTCTCTTTAGAGAATTCACTTTTGAGCATTTAAAAATTTGTCTGAAGTCTGCTGCCATGCTGCCATACTTCCATTTCAGTGCAGCAGACCATCAGCCTGTTTATCTCATATAAACTTTTTTCCTGGGCAAATTGCTGGGCAGGAAATTATTTTGTATGATAGTTACCCCCGCAGGATACTTGTGGGCGGTTAGACTGCTTCAATATGAACACTTTCAGTGGACTATCTGGAGATCCAATACAGATGCCATCACTAAACAGGTTAAGTAAACAACCAGAACAAATTGTAAGAGAGGAACTTACTATTTGCCAGCCTTTTAAAGTCCCTCATTTTATTTGTGATAAACACAATGCTCACTTCCTTTCAGTTCAGTTCAGTTGCTCAGTATCGTGTCTGACTCTTAGCAACCCCATGGACTGCAGCGCACCAGGCTTCCCTGTTCATCACCAACTCCGGGAGCTTGCTCAAATTCATATCCATTGAGTCAGTGATGCCATCCAACCATCTCATCCTCTATCATCCCCTTCTCTTCCTACCTTCAATCTTTCCCAGCATGAGGGTCTTTCCAATGAGTCAGTTCTTTGCATCAGGTGGCCAAAGTATTTGAGCTTCAGCTTCAGCATCAGTCCTTCCAATGAATGTTCAGGACTGATTTCCTTAAAATTTTCACATTCTTAAAAAAATATTATTTTGGGTTTGAATGAAGAACACACTCTGTCTGTATACAGATACACACACACGTGTGTATTTGTATGGACACACAACAGAGCAAAATACTGTATTGTTTTGATCTATTTATTTTGTTGCCCACACCACACGGCACGTGGGATCTTAGTTCCCCAGTCGGGATGGAACCTCTGCTCCCTGCACTAACAGCAGAGGCTCAGCTGCCGGGCGCCAGGGAAGGTGCCCAGCATTGTTTGTAAACTATGTTCCACCCCCTCCTTTCCTCCCCTTTCTGACCTTGCTGCTCCCCTCTGAGGGGACTAACCTGCCTGCTAGTTGAGAGCTGTAGGATTTAGTAAACAATCAGGTCAAACAGGCCCCAAGTGAAATAAAAGAATATGGAGTGCCAACAACTGAACCCTTATACGGCTAGTTATTTACATCAGATGATTTTACTTTTTTATTTTTGTGTACTGATCTATTTTCTACTTTTTCCACTCAGAATGCTTTTGCATGATTCTTCCCAGATTTCATAATCATCTCTATAATTGTCCTTCCTAGTGACCATTTAATATTCCATTGTATTAATAGAGCACAGTCTGCCCAAACCATTTCCTCACAGTTGGGTACTTGGGCTGTTTCCAAGGATTCATTCTAATATATGACAGGACCAGAAACATCTTTTTTTGCAAATAAGTTTGTTTCCTTGGAATGATTCCTGAGGACATTTTCCCCCAAGAGGCTCTACCAGGTCAAAGAGTAGAATAATTTTTATGATTTGTCACATATTGCAAAATTGCTTTTTAAGACTTTTTTTTCAGTTTATGGTGCCACCAGCAAAGTTTAGTGTGGCTGCTTCCCCAAAGCCCTGCCAACAAACAATTTTGTCATTTTTAGTCATTTCTCCTGTGGTTCTTTCTCCTGCTTGTAGCACAATCCCATGGAGCTAAGGAGATAGAATCAGGAAATAATCTTCCCCTAATTAAAGTCTGGTGCAGTAATATGGGCGAGGCTTTAATATATATCATAAAGAGTTAAGAAATTAAGAAAGATTTATTATTCAAGTACAAAATAAAAAAAAAAAACATGAGAACATGAGTTACCCTTTTAAAGGGTTAGAGACAAAAAGGGAGAACTAAAGGGAAAATGACACATGTTTTAAAACAAAACAAGAATGTAAATATTCTGGCTATTAATATTAGCTCCTTATGAAGCAACAGAATGGCCAGAGTTGCTAAATTTTGGAAATAAACCTGCAGAATAAGCTTTGTTTTTGTTATTTTGCCGTTAAATTAAACACAATATGTGGGGTATTGTCTTTCTCTCTACTTGGCTTGGGATCTGTTTTCTCTCTCAAGAGCCATAATCCAAAATAAGAGCAATGAATATGCTGTTGAATTGGCTTTTGCGTCTTTAAGAGCACTCATTATTTATACAGCAGTACCTAAAGGCTGTATGTGGATACCTCTGGCATCCGTAACAAACAATGCTTGTATACAGCACATTCCTTCAAGGGGACAGCTGTATTTATCCTTTATTATTTGGGGGTATTTAAAACTGATTTCCTCTAAGGGGTCAAGACTTGAGTTTTAGGTTTCACGGAGGAAGTGACTGGAATCAATGTAGCCACCAGATTATTTCACAAACTGCAGCTTCATATCCCTCAGAGAGGGCTGCCTGTGTCGTGTTCCACTTCCCTAGATGCTTATTCAAGTTTTAACTTCTGTAATCTCAGCTCTGTCATCACTGTTGATTACTGAGAAGTTATCCATTATTTTTAGGGCTTGTCTAGCATGCTGAGATTTCCCAACACACACGTCTGTTGCTTGCCGGGGAACCTCCATCTTTGAAACAAAGAGCCTGTGTCCACGAAAGCGAAGTGAGCTGCCTTACTGAGGCGGGTTCCAGACGACCCAGGACAAGAGAAGAGTTTCTGCCTGACGTGGAGAAATTTATTTCTCTTCATGGGATGGAATTAAATTCCCTGTTTCTCTTTTTTCTTTCTTTCTTTGTTTTCATTGAAATATAATTGCTCTACAGTGTCATGTTAGTTCCTGCTGTATAACTAAGTGAATCAGCTATTTGTATACATATATCCCCTCTCTCATGAGCCCTCTCCTACATGCTTCTTTCTTTCTGAAAACGTATGTTTCTCTCTTTTAACTCACTCAGCATCCCTAATGCATCTGATATGCTCTCTTTCCCTTGGAAACTGCCCCTTCTTGGCGTCTCTGGCCTCTTCCTCTGGGTGTCCTACTCTCTGGTGCCTTCTCTCTTCCTCCTCCCATAATCCTGGTGATGGCATGTGCCAACACTCAGGCCTTTTTTTCCGTGTGTATTCCTCAGAGAGCTCTTCCTGCTCAAGCTTCTTCCGCCACCTCTGCACTGAGACACTCAAAGATGGCGGCGTTTTCCACCACGTTCCTTTCCCCTGAGCTCCAGTCCCATCTCTCTTCACAGTTGTCCACAAGACATTTCCATCATACACTTTCCTGGCTGTTGCCTCCCATCCACCAGGTTCAAGAAACTGTCTTCCTTCCCCGTGTGTTGAGATCAGCTAGTTCTCTCACCTTTAACTTTCCACTCAGTCACCCGGACCTGTCTTATGCCTCTTGGACTGGCCTGTCTCTTTATCCCCAAATCCAGGCTCAAAGTTGTGCTCGTGTTTACTTCAAAATGTCTCTCCTACTAGTCTCCCCTTCTGGATTCTGTTTGCCACCCTCACTTCCAGCTCCCCTTACCTCACCACCTCTCAGCCCCTCATCTGTGTCGTCCCCACATCCCTCCATCCTGTCCATCCCTCCCGACTTCCTTGAACATCATGGCTTCCTTGCTTGAGTCTCCTCAGTGCCTCCTTACATCCTACTCCAGTCAGGCTTCAGTAGGACAAGACTGAAGCGAGTAGTTTCATTCAGTCTTTCCTGGTCTTTTTAACTTGGCTGCAAGAAGTGAATTCTATTTCTCCCTAACCTCCAGTCTGAACCATTCCCATGGGTCTGGTTTCTTTGTTTTATGTGCGTGCAATAGCGTGCTGGCACAGTCCTGCACTGGCTCACAAGAGCTGATGCTAAATTTCCAGGAAGTTTGTGAGTCAATTGCTAAACACAGCCATTATTAAAAAGTAAATTATATAAGCTTAAAGAAATTATGTCTAGAAAGTTAATAAACATTTAAAACTCATAAGTCCCTAATTAGTTTACTATTATCTCTGGTCTTGGGACTACTTTTGTCTATTGTATGCTGGAAATACTAAATACTGGTGAGCTAACACATATCTCTTCCCAACTCCACATTTAATAATGTCATACTGGTAGCTCGAAATCAACCATATTTGGAGCAGTTATACCCTGGAAAACTGGTCAATGCTACAAATAAGGGTTTGTTTTCCCAAGACAGGGATGTTGAATATTTCCCAGCACACCACTGCTTGTGTGCATGCGTGTGTGCTAAATTACTTCACGTGTGCCCAACTCTTTGTGAATCCATGGACTGTAGCCTGCCAGGCTCCTCTGTCCATGGGATTTTTCCAAACAAAAATACTGAAGTGGGTTGCCATGCCCCCCTCCATGGCATCTTCCTGATCCAAGATCAAAACCGAGTCTCTTATGTCTCCTGCATTGGCAGGTGAGTTCTTTACCACTAGCGCTGCCTGGGACACCAACCACGGCTACATACCTAGTATATTCCTATGTTTGGGACTTTGTTCTTTTCCCCTCTTATCAGGCTTATTTTCACTGTTTCCTGAGATCCTGAAATCTTCAGTGATTCTATGAACATCCAGTTAAATCTCTCTTCCATGACACTTCCCCTAATAATACTCACTTTCATTGATTTATTTTCCATCCCGACCCTGCATCTTTTATATTGTGAACCACACAAGCTAGTACTTAATAGTATGTTTTTCATTAATTTTAACTCATTGATTCAATCCTGTGTTATTTCATCTTGTTCCTTTAGAGCCTTGTGTGTGTCATACCCCACGCTAGTTTTAGTTCTGGCCTGAATCATTCATTATTATTTCATAATTTATCTTGTCTCCACTAATAGTTTCATCCACCTTGGATGTCATCAACCACTTCACTTCCACACTCCTTTTGGGTCCTGGAACAGATCTGAGCCCCTAATAGGGCTCAACCTAAGTCTGGAAATTGATACAACACTCTGTAATTATTAGACTTTCAAGAAATATCAATAGCAACTATTGCTGACTTTCAGAGGGAAAAAAAGCCTTTTCTCAAGTTGCTCAAATCTTTTATTTCAAGTGCTAAAGGTTTCAGCCCTAAATGTAGTAGCAGAGCGGGGGGAGCTATTTGGGGGGGCACGTAGGAGAATTCGGTTCAGTGCCATGTGGTCACAGTCACATCACTTGTCAGCTCCATTCATCAAGCTCTGAACCCAGGTGATACGATTTACCCTGCTTACCTACCTACATGGTTGCTGTGAAGACTCAAAGGGAAAAAGATGTAAAAGGGCTTTATAAAGTGTTCTTCTAATGTACAGACTGCGAATGCTAAGAGGCCCTATCCTTTGCCATATTCCTCTGGTCAGTCAACTTTGTGTGTGTGTCTGCCAACTTGCTTCAGTTGTGTCTGATACTTTGCCATGTTATGGACTGTAGCCCACCAGGCTCCTATAACCATGGAATTCTCCAGGCAAGAATACTGGAGTGGTTGCCATGACCTCCTCCAGGGGATCTTCCCAACCCAGTGATCAAACCTGCATCTCCTGCACTGCAGGTGGATCCTTCACCACAGAGCTACCAGGGAAACCCCCAGTCACCTATAAGCAAGAATAAAAGGACTAATCTACATATTCCTGATTGCACACAAGTTTTCCCTCCTTTCTCTCCTAAATATAAGGGAACAGAGATGCTGGGGTCAATACTCAAAATGAGATTAGAAAAAAGCAAGAGTGTGGAAGAACAACACATTCTAGTTGTTGGTATTGCATCATCATAGCACCATCTCCAAAGGCTTGTTGGGTCATAAAATATCCTTCCACAAAGACACACCCAGAGAATCACATGCATCGATACAGCTTATTTTTGATTCTTTGAACCATCCTACGAGGTGAATGGATCAGATATTATTATTATTATTATTACTATTGCTACCAATCCTTTCAAATCAGTCTTCAGCAAGGGTCCTCTTGTCTAGTGTCATTCAAGCCAATAGATAAACCAATGGATCAAGACCCAGTTCAGTTCAGAAGCAAAGAAAAGCTTCATTTTTTGATTAGAAATGGAGACGTGGGTACTCATGCTCTAGAGAATCTCTCCCCACTGGTTGTGGGCAGGGTTGTTTATAGGCTTCCAGTCAGTGGGGAGGGAGTGAGGTTCTCAGACGTCAGGCGCAGGCATGCTGCTCCCAGCTCATCACAGTGTCAGACACAGCATCTCTGCACACGGCCCTCAGCCGCCATCTTGAGTTGAGGTGTCATGGGCTGTGCTTCTGCACACAGCCCACCATATTGAAGCATTGGGGGCAGCCTTTTGAAACCAGGAACTCTGGTCTGAAGGGTCAGGCTCCAGGCATTTACCTTATGAGCAAGTGACACTAGACTTTTGTATGGGGGGAGGAAAAAGATTAAGACTTTATTTTATTATCCAGATCCTATTTGCATTTCCTGGGACTTGTTCATGGACTTTGCCAAGGACATTATTATTCCTCTTCACAGGTGTGCAAAGAGTGGGTGAGGTTCAGGGACATCTGTAAAGCCATGCAGTCACTCAGTGGCTGGTCCAGGGTAAAAATCAGTATTCCTGTTTCTTTTCTTTCCCTTTTTAAAACAACAAATTTATTGTAATATCATTTACGTATCACAAATTCACCCATTTAAAGTGCATACATTCCATGGTTTTAGTATACTTACAGAGTTATGTAACTACCACAACAATCTAAGTTTAGAATATTTTCATCACTCCAAAAAGAAATTCCATAGCCATTATCAGTTGAGTTCTGTCTCCCCTCCTCTCCTAGCAACTGGCAAACATTATTTTCTGTCTCTGTTGACTTGCCCCTGCTAGATATCTCATTTAAATGGAATCATACAACATTTGTCCTTTTGTGCCTGGCTTCTTTGATTTAGCATAATGTTTTCAAGGTTCATCCACAATGTATCATGAATCAGTACTTCATTTTTATGGTGAAATAATATTACATTGGATTCATGTTTCTAAGTCAGCATGAATCTAGAGCACCCAGCACCCTCTACACTGTTTCATAGCATCACTCAGTTCTGCACCTCTTTATGAAGATTTATGCACCACCTCCCTTCTCTTTGGGACCCAATGGGAAGGACGTGACTCAACCGTCAGGGGGTTTTATTTTATTTATCACCTTGAGCATCTCAAACAACCTCTGTGTCCCAGAAGCTCAAGCATCTGTCAAAGGTGATGGCTGTGCTCTTGTACCCACTCCACTGGACTCTGAGAGGATGAAAAGATATGTTGATGTGATGCTTTTTGAAAATTAAGTTGCCAGAGGAATTGCAGGCCATCATCAAAAATAAAAATGTCTGCTTAAACTGGGTGCTGGAGAAGTTGGTGAATGAAACGATCTCTGTGCATGCATTTGGATGCAGAGGGCATCAAGGAATTCATACAGATGTCTCTGTGAGTTGTGCCAACTAGTCTAGAGACCTTTCCAGCACTAGGCAAAAGAGATCAGCCTTAAGATGTAAAACTATGAAGTCCAGCCCCATCTGTCCATCTTTCTGACATTGAAAAGGCATCAGCTTGTCCATCCAGTTCCTGCTGAATCAGAAATGCCTGTTCTCATGTTGCAGGGTCACGTGACTGTTGTGGTCCCTTACCTGAGAGTCTGAGAATTGAGATGGCTGGGATGAATAGAGGTGTGAGGCAGAAGAGACTCTGGGGGGACGAATCTCATCCACTGAAGTATTTGTGTTATTCTTTTGAGAATAGGAGCAAATCAGACTGAGCCCAAGCACTGAGTCGCAGTAACAGGTTTATGAGACAGAGATAGATTTTTTTTCCCTTGGTTTTTGTTTGTTTGTATTTTGTTTTTGCAAACTGCTAATGTTCCTTGCATTTTCAAGGGCAGGGCCTTCTCCAAGTTCTTCATCCAGAATTAAGCCATTCGTTCTCCCTCAGGGGAGGTTGGGAAAGAATCAGACCTGTTATGTCAAGAGGCAAAGAGAAACCAGTTTCTGACATCCAAGTAGGGTTTTACAGCAAGACAACAGTCTTGAAAACCAGACTTGGTAGAGAGAGAGAGGACTTTCAAACTTCCTAAATGTATCAAGAACCCACACTGGAGGATGCATATCCTGAAAAATTTCCACAGTTACTGAAGAGGTGGACTTTGTCCAGGGACAGCTAGACTTGGAGGCTCCCTGTTGCAGGGTTGGAGAAAGATCTGAGACATGGAATGAAGAGCCTGAGCCCACCCTACAAAAGAACTGAGAAGGTAGAAGGCTGGGTTAGGTATCAGGGATCTCGCTCACACACTTTTATACCATGGGGCTACCAGAAACATCCAGACAGGCATGGGAAGCCCAAGACCTCAAGACTAGTGGCATGTTTCCCTGTGTATATTAAAGGGAGGCTCAGCCCTTTGGGAGAAACTCTGCTCTTGGCTGCTTCCAAATGGCATGGAAGCCTGGTGGAGGGCTGACTGCAGCAGGGGAGGTAAGAGACCAAACCCCAGTCCAAATACCCCTTCTCACAGTCACAACCCCAGAGTTAGTGGGGACTATTGGGTAAATGAGTGAAATAAACTGTATTTCACTCTCAATGAGCTGTCGAGGCCCCTTACCTGAGAGTCTGAGAATTGAGAAAGCTGGGATGAGTAGAGCCGTGAGGCCAAGCAGACTCTGGGCGGGACGATTCTCATCCACTTATGTATTTGTGTTACTCTTCTGAGATTGTTTCACAAGCTGCCCCTGTGCCAGGCTGGGGAAGACATCAACTCAGTGGGTCAGAGGGAGAACCAGGGACTGACCAGCTGAAAACAGTTGTCTTCAGCTACAATGTGGAATGGGCCCTCAGAAATGCCTGGGTGCCCTTGGAGGGACAGGCAGAGCCAGGCATAATATCTGGCTCAGGGAGCTTTCCAGTAGGGAGGCTCAGAGATGCCAGGTCTCTTTGGAGTCATGTAATTCCTATCTTTCCTCCAAATACTTAGCTGCCATATAGGAAAGTAGAAGAGCAGCAGGGGAGGGAATATGAGCTGTCCTAAAGAGACTGTTAAGACCAGCCTTATAGGGAATTGAACTTTGAATAAACTGACTGAATGTTTACATTGAAAGGAGACCGTTTAAATTGGAAAAGTCCGAACTATTGTTAATTGGCCAGTCTTCATTGAACAGGGTGTGGGCTCATGAGGAATATCAGATGAAGTGATAGAGAAAATAAAGAACCCTTTCTTTGAGCCTCTGGGTTGTAATGTGAGTAAATGCGTGGCCTTGATGTATTTGCCTTCCGTTCCCGTTCTCCTCTAGCAAATATTTCTGAGACCCCACCCTCCTGCAAGCTTCTCTGAACACTGGCAAAACTACCTGACTGTAGTTTCTTCCAGTCTTGGTTAGTGCTATCCCAGGCTAAGGTGAAATTGGTGGGTTACTATGTTCTATTTGAGGTTTCCATTCTCTCCAAGCTGTCAAAGATTAGCAAGGGTGTCTGAAATTCTTCCTCTTATTCTTCAATATTCATATTTCCTCCTCCCTTTCCTCCTCCATAGAAGGAAGTTTTAAGACCCCATCACCACCATTCTGCCTTGGGCTCATAGACAAGGAAGGCCTGTGAGTAATGTCTTCTGCCTGCCTTTTAGCAGCGTCTTCCCGGTGGGTTTGGTTAAGACTCAGGAGATTTGAATTTCCATCTTTTTACCAGCTGAAGACAATCTTCTGCCTTGCTGGTCCGTGAAATGTGTCCTTCTGTTATCTCCTGTTTCTTGCGCTTTGTTTCCTGTGAGGCACTTCCTGCTCTCCCCTCAGCACTTCCTGTTCCCCTGCAGCACTTCCTTCTCCGTTCAGCTCTTCCTCCCGGCAGGTCTGCCATTCTTTTCTGTCCCACTCCACACAGCTGGGTGGGTGGTTGGACCAGGGGCCCCAGGGTGGCGTGGGCATCTCTTTTAAGCATATCAGGAGTTTGGTGGCCTCTGGGTTTGGGCTATGGCTCTAAGATTATGTGGGGGGAAATCAGTTATTCTCCATCCAAGTATGCTGTTTATTTCCTTCTTTGCAGTTATCATGAGATGTAATTTTGTTGTTTGTTTCTTTGCTTACTTATTTCCTGTGTAAGCTCTATGTGGGCAGAGGGTCCTGTGTGCCCACTTTGGCTGTTTTGCCCCATGACAGAACAGTGCCAGTAATACAGTGGCTACTGGATAAATACTATTGAATGACTGTATTGAGAGATGGAGAGACTGAAACGGGTATTAGGAAGTGGAGTGGGGGAGACGTTGGTGGTAAAGACTTAAGACTGAAAGTGAGAAAATCTGAGGCAGCTCATGCCGTGTAGCTGGACATTGCTACTTACTAGCTATGTTACCGATTCTAGGGCAAATTCCTTCTTCATGCCCCAGGAAAAAGGATAAGCCTTCTATTGAATATATCTTTTATAACACCTAATAGACATACAAAAATGCATATGAAGTAATTATTGGACATTCTGTATTCAGTGGTACATTTGTTACAATTGGTGAACCTGCATTGAAAATAGGTAGGATTTTTATTGCACTATTTGTATCTGCCATTTGAGGCAGGCTTCACTGCTGAGGAACTGCTTGCTGACGGGAGGGCCTGATCAAGGAGCAGCTGCAAGGACCAGGCAGAGTCACATCACTCAGAGGCTGTGAATTCAAGAGGCAGGCATGTGGGCGTCTCGTCCATATCCCAGCCTGGCTGGCACTACTTGGGAGACTGTGATTTCAAGGAGCCAACATGGCATCATTCTTCAATGGAACTGCAATGTTAGAAGGCTGTGTCACTTCCACCTTCTTCCAGCGCTAGTGCTTGAGTGACAGTGGGGAGGAAAGCCACGGGAAAGGGGCGGCCCAGCCTGTCCCACTATGCCAACAGGTGTCTGGGGTAAGGAGGAGAGGCCAGTGGGCCTTCCACTCACGTGCTTGATGTACCGGGTTTGCATATAAGATTCTGTTAGAAGTTTTAAAGTTTTGAAGCCACAGACTTAACGTAATCTCTAAAATTCCTTTCCATTTTTGATGTTGTCAAGTATCAGCATTCAGAGACAGAGTAACCTTTCTGAAGAATTACTCTAATGAAAATATTATGTGTACCACAATGTTCATCACAGCACTGTTTATAATAGCCAGGACATGGAAGCATCCTAGATGTCCACCAGCAGACAAATGGATACATATACACAATGGAGTATTACTCAGCCATTAAAAAGAATACATTTGAATCCGTTCTAATGAAGTGGATGAAACTGGAGCCTATTATACAGAGTGAAGTAAGCCAGAAAGGAAAACACCAATATAGTATACTAACACATATATATGGAATTTAGAAAGATGGTAACGATAACCCTTTTGCGAGATAGCAAAAGAGACACAGATGTATAGAACAGTCTTTTGGACTCTGAGGGTGAGGGTGGGATGATTTGGGAGAATGGCATTGAAACATGTATATTATCATATGTGAAATGAATTGCCAGTCTAGGTTCAATGCAGCATACAGGGTGCTCGGGGCTGGTGCACTGGGATGACCCAGAGGGATGGTATGGGGAGGGAGGTGGGAGGGGGGTTCAGGATGGGGAACACGTGTACACCTGTGACAGATTCATGTTGATGTATGGCAAAACCAATACAATATTGTAAAGTAATTAGCCTCCAATTAAAATACATAAATTTATATTAAAAATAAATAAAAATAAACGAAATTCACAGTAGAATTTCTTTATAAAATAAAAAATGAAAGTGGTGCTACAACCAAAAAAAAAAAAAAGTACTATTTAGGGCTGGTAACAGGCATTTGTGACTCCCCTTGTGGCTCAGATGGTACAGAATCTGCCTGCAGTGCAAGAGACTCGTGTTTGATCCCTGCATCAGGAAGATCCCCCTGGAGAAAGGAATGGCTATCTATGCCAGTAATCTTGCCTGGAGAATTCCATGGACAGAAGGGCCTGGTGGGCTACAGTCCATAGGGTCACAAAGAGTCAGACATGACTGAGCAACTAACACAAAAACAGAACAACAGCCATTTTGCCCTATAAACCCCTAAATAGTTTTCTTACTGAATTACTTTTCTGTTTCCCACAAAACTGCATCTTTGGTGCTGAGGAGGCCATGCTCCCAGGGTTGGCTAAACCAGGGAATGAAACAGCCTGCCTACCCTTTCACCCTCCTAAGTCTTGGCAAGGCTTCCAGAAAGGTCCAGGGTCATTTCTTGCAGTAGCTGCCCACCACACGCTCTCACAGCAGTTGGAAGAGCTCTACAGTATACAGGTGAGGAAAAACTTACGTTCTGAATCACTTGAAAGCTTGCAGGTCTCCAAGGAATGACAAGGAAGAACAGTTTGGATTTAGCATTGAGGCCTGGATTAAAGGTACAATTTGTTACCGCACCCGTATTCCATGGTGTTGCCATGGATGCTAAGCCAAAGAGTCACAGGTGTAGGATTTTGATTGTTTTTTTCCTGGTAAAATAGAATTCCCCTTTGAATTATGTACATTTACACACATGAAGCTTTCTAAACAAAGCCTGTGCCCTGCAGCTCAATAATTATTAGGCATATATTCTCCAGCCTGAAGATATGGTTTCGCCTGGAGTGACAAAGTGTAATGGCAGGCTGGCAAAATTCCATGTTTATTTGCAAGATTGGGTTAAAATGATTCCCCAGGTATCGGAATCTGACAAGCCTGAAACCCTTCCTCCGTAGGCAACTTATGTTCCCCTTGGTATAACAAATGGGAGACGGAATACATATTTTCCTGTATTGATGAATTTATGTGGGGCAGGAGTTGCTGAGCAGTAGAATGAGTTTAAAACCCAGTCCTCAAGCAAATATTTTAGAAAGGGCCCCTTGCCCTCATTTCATGTCCAAATATCCTCAGCAACAATTCTACCCTATCTCCTGCCAGAACTCGGGGGCTGCCTGGGAGATGTGCCCCTTGGGGGTATTTGCCAGCAAGCAGTTGTCTTGACTGGGCGGCAAGGATACCACAGCCCCTCCATGTCGCCAGCTCCGGTGGAGACAGACGGGCCTGTCTTCTGCCTCCGGGACTCCTGGGTCTCGGCCAGATGCTGGGGTGAGCTGGGGTGCGAGGGCAGGGTGGAGTGAGACTGCTTGGGGCTGGAAGATGGATGGTTTCATCAGTTTGACAGGGGAGGAGGGCGATGGGCGGCAGGACTTGCAAAACATCACATCTTGGCAAAAATACTTTGAAAAACAGGAGATTCCTGGAAAGCAATAATGCTGACAGCGGAGAGCACGTTCAGGGCCTGCCAAAAAGTGGAGTGTGGAGCTTTGGTTTAGATGCCGAAGAGGTGCTGAGTCCGGGAGCAGGCTGGATTCTGCCCCTGTCTACAGGCCCACTTCGGCCACAGGCGCTGCCGTCAGCTCCCTGTCCTTTTTGGAAATCGGAGGGTTCACACAGCATGTGCGCATTTACATTCGGAGAACTTGCCTCTGCTCTGAGCAGAGCAAGAGCCTGCCTCCTTCTCCCAGAGCTGAGCCTGGCCACCTCCTACCTGAATCTGGTCCTTGTTCAGACCATACCCCCACTTCGGGGGCCTCCCTCCTCTCTGCTCTCAGCCTGTTGGCTTCTCCCTCCCAGGCTCAGCTCCAGCACCATCTCCCCCCCAGCTTCTCTAGCCCCCCTTCTCTGACTGTGCCACACACTTCTCCATCCTGCCTTCCTTGCTCTCAAATAACAATGCCTCTGTGCGAATGAATGTTGGTGTCTTTTTTCCCTTTTAAAGTAGATTTCCCCAAGTGTTTGAGCTCATCCCTCATGAAGATCTACACGGTTCCCTTGAAACTGTGGCCTGAAGTCTCCAACAGACTCTGGCCAGTGACTTGGCCCCATCTGCATCTGGGGTCTCTGGCTGGGGGCCTCCTCCATCCTGTGAGATCACAGGGCCAGCTGGACCTTGTGCTGGGGTTCCCAACAGCAACCCGAGCAACACAGGCACTAAGGTGAAGTCTGTTGCCTGGAGTGTATGTGGATCTTTGGTGAAAGAATCTTCTCTAAGATAGATGGGTGGGGAGGGGATACAAGTCAGAGCATCTGATTCAGTTGATCTGATTCAGTTAAAGGCACTTGGTGACCTCTGAGGACCCAGGGAGATGCACGTCTAAGCAGATGAGGACAGGGACCCACAGTTATTAGTTTCAAACTCTTCTTCCAATGACCTTAGTACCCGAACTGTGAGCCAGAAGCCAGTGACTTTGCTGGACTTTCCTTCCTCTCCGACTCACTGCTACTTGCAAGGAATATGATGGTGGACAGTCTGGCTAATAGGCAAGGAACAGGGTGGGTCAGGCTTGAAGGGCTGGGTGCTGTGCTCTGTGACTGTCATAGACCGAGTTGGGTCCTCTCCAAGAGTTGATGGGCTTCCCTGATAGCTCAGATGGTAAAGAATCCATCCACAATGTGGGAGACCTGGGTTTGATCCCTGGGTTAGGAAGATCCCCTGGAGAAGGGAATGGCAACCCACTCCAGTATTCTTGCCTGTAAAACCCCATGGGCTGAGGAGCCTGGAGGGCTACAATCCATGGGGTCTCAAAAGAGTCAGACATGACTGACCGACTTTCACTTTCACTTTCACTTTCCAAGAGTTATATATTTAATTCCTAACCATCACACCTCAGAATGTGACTGTATTATAGATAGCATCTTTAAAGAAGTAGTTAGGGGAGGCTTCCCTGGTGGCCCAGGAGTTAAGAATATGCACTTCCATTGCAAGGGGCAGGGGTTTGATCCCTGGTCCGGTAACTAAGATCCCACATGCCACCTGGAGAGGCCAGCTGGCATAAAAATAAACTGAAGTAAGCATCTTTTTTATAAAAAAAAAAAAAAAGAAGAAGTAATGGAGGTAAAGAAGTCCTATGGGTGGGCCTTAATTCCATCTTATACAAAGAGATTAAAACATAGACATACAGAGGAAAGGCCATGTGAAGACACCAGAAGACAGCCATCTTCAAGCCAAAGACCAAGGCCTCAGTGGAAACCAACCCTGCTAACACTTTGATCTTGGACTCCTGGACTCCAGAGCTGTGAGAAGATGGATTTCAGCTGCGGAAGTGCCCCCCTTTGCAGGCAGCGGTGGCAGACTCAGACAGTGACGTAAGTGTATGTCAACACGGATAGTCCTGAATTGTATTAATCACATCCCTGAAGGTCTGTAAACAGCACAAGTTCTAGTCACCAAACCTCTGCACTCCTCCTGGGCTCTTGAGGGCTTTGGCACTAGGAAGGGAATTCCAGAAAGGAAATGTGCACCCTGGGAGTTGATGCTCTCATGTGGGCTTCCCTGGTGGCTCAGTGGGTAAAGAACCCACCTTCAATACAGAAGACACAGGAGATGCAGGTTCCATCCCTGGGTCAGGAAGATCCCCTGGAGGAGGGCATGGCAATCCACTCCAGTATTCTTGCCTGGAGAACCCCATGGACTGAGGAGCCTGGCAGTCCATGGGGTCACAAAGAGTTAGACACGACTGAAGTGATTAAGTAGGCATGTGGGTGGCGAATATCTACAGCGTCGCTCTTCTGTGGGTCCAAGAGAGCCTGCCTGGGGACAAAATCAGACAGCAGGGTAGGTCTGGGCTTGGGAGGTGCCAGGGCCTGTGCCACTTACCATCCTTGAGATGCATCAGACTTGACTGATGGTGGAGAAATGGTGTCTGGAAGCCACCAGACCCTGTGCTGCTCTAGGAGGGCTGATCACCAGGATGGGTTTTCCAAGGCTTCTGCTGAGAGTTTCCTGGAGCTGAGATCAGGGCATGGTGGCTCCATTTCTGAGGTTGAGGGTGGGGAGTGGTAGATGCTGGGAAAGATTGAGGGCAAGAGGAGAAGGGGGTGACAGAGAATGAGATGGTTAGATAACATCATTGACTCAGTGGGCATGAGTTTGAGCAAACTCCGGAGGATAGTGAAGGACAGGGAAGCTTGGCGTGCTGCAGCCCATGGGGTCGCAAAGAGTCAGAAACCACTTATCGACTGAACAACAATAAGGGCGGAGGTGGGGGGAATGTGGGGCAGGGGGTCAGGATGAAGGCACTGTGAGTCCACTGATATATTTCCTTCTTTCCTGTGGCCTCAGAAGGAGTTCAGCCTGGAGCTCGCCTGAGAGTGACCCACAGTTTATTGTACAGTTTGCAAAGATTGAGGCATTTCATTTTAATTGAAAATCTCTTGATGCTCTTCCAGCTGTGATATTCTCCAGATGACCCCCTTCAGCAGACTGGAAGCTAAACAAGAAAAATGTCTCTTTTCGAAAACCTGATGATCCAAGTTCCAGACTAGCCCCTCTCCCCGAGGCCCGTGTGTGTTAATGTGCAGATGAAAGGCCTGGGTGCCTTGGATCTATAGAAACTGGCAATTCTCAAAGGCCTTCTTCTGGTCTTAAAAGGGGTCTTGAGATGACATCCAAGTTCTGGCCCTGCCTGATTTTCCCCTGGGATATAATTGGCTGGGTTGAGAACACAGCACGGAGTTTTAAAGTTGCCTTTGAGGTCACAGCTGGTGGGTGACCCCCACCAGAGCACGAGTGACCAGAACCAGGTGCAGTTTGGAAGGTGCTATCACAAGGTGCCCTGGCAGGACAAGAAACCAGGGCTGGTTTTCCCAGGTCAAGGCTGGATCCGCAGGCAATCACGCGTCCTCCACTCCCTGGCCCTCTCCACCTTGGTGTCATTCGAGGTTTGTGTCTGCAGCTGGCCGCAGAGAAAGCTAATAGACTCCCAGAAGTCCTGTCCCCTGGCCTGAGCCTCATTAGTATCCCGGGGTTTCCAAACGTGCAAGTCAGCTGTAGATCCTCAATGCCATTTACAGACCTGCTAATGGTAGACTGTTTACACACCGGCTTGGATGTCCTGTCAGCAACTCAAGTTCAAGGTGACCAACCCAAACAAAATTATCTGCCTCCAAATTGCTGTTTCCCTTGCCCTCCTGGTTTCGGCCAATGACCCCACCATCCTCCCGGCCACCAGGGTCAGAAACCCTGAGCTGACTTCCCTGTCCTCCTTTCACTTGTCCATCCCACATCCTCTCCCGCCCGTCTCTCCCTGTCCTGAGGTTCCTCTCCTCTGCTCCAGCTCACTCCATTATTGCCTCCTTTCTGGAGAATCTTTACAGCCACCCAGCTGGTTTCCAGGTCAAAAAATCTCCCCTCCTAATCTGCTGATCCTCATAGTCAGCATCCACTAAAGTCTCAGAGGCTGTTAACATGCAGATTTTTGGATTCCCATCCCTGATGATTCGAATTGTGGGTGGGGCCTGGGAACATATTTAATGTGCTCCTGGCTGATTCTCATCCTACTGGTACGGGATCATGTTTTGTGAAATTCTGTTCTTATCTTTTTGGCCCCTGTGGTCAGAGAAGTCTTGCTGCAGTGCAGCTGGAACCGGGCCTCTCCTCTACTGGAAGCCACCTGATGCTCCCCTCTGCCTGTTGTTGTTGTTCAGTCACTCAGTTGTGTCCAACTTTTTGCGACCCCATGGACTGCTGCACGTCAGGCTTCCCTGTCTTCCATTATTTCCTGGAGTTTTCTCAAACTTATGTCCATTGAGTCAGTGATGCCATCCAATGATATCATCTTCTATTGTCCCCTTCTCTTCCTGCCTTCAATATTTTCCAGCATCAGGGTCTTTTCCAATCAGTCAGCTCTTTGCATCAGGTGGCCAAAGTATTGGAGCTTCAGCATCAGTACTTCCAATGAATAATCTGGGTTGATGCTTTAGGATTGACTGGTTTGGTCTTGCAGTCTAAGGGAATCTCAAGAGTCTTCTCCAACAATGCAGTTCAAAAACATCAATTTTTCAGTGCTCAGCCTTCTTTATGGTCCAAATCTCACATCTGTACATGACTATCAGAAAAACCATAGCTTTGACTAGATGGACCTTTGTCAGCAAAGTGATATCTCTGCTTTTTAAATATGCTGTCTAGGTTTTGTCATAGCTTTTCTTCCAATGAGCAAACATCTTTTAATTTCATGGCTGCAGTCATCATCCACAGTGATTTTGGAACACAAGAAAATACAGTCTATCACTGTTTCCATTATTTCCCCATCTATTTGCCATGAAGTGACAGGAGCAGATGCCATGATCTTAGTTTTTTGAATGTTGACTTTGGAGTATAGCTACTGGGCCAGACTTTCATAACCTTCCATGTATCAACCCCAACCAAGATTTCTTATTTCCCTCTTTCTGACTAACTATATAAGCATCCCCAGTGGTTCAGATGGTAAAGAATATGCCTGCAATGAAGGGGACTTGGGTTTGATCCCTAGGTCGGGAAGATCCCCTGCAGAAGGGAATGGCAACCCGCTCTAGTATTCTTGCTGGGACAATTCCATGAACAGAGGAGTCTGAAGGGTTATAGTCTACAGGATCACACACTCCTGGGCCAGGCTTTCAGAGCCTTCCATGTATCAACTCCAACAAAGATTTCTTATTTCCCTCTCTCCTACTAACCATACAATTTAGGTCAGAGGATTTCAAACTTATTTAAGAGATGGAATCAATTAAAATAGCTATAAAATTAGGGACTTCCCTGATGGCTCAGTGGTGAAGACTCCAAGCTTCCACCGCAAGGGGCCCAGGTTCTATCTCTGGCTGGGGAACTAAGATCCTGCATGATCCTGCATTACTGTGACCAAAAAAACTCACCACCACCACAACAAACTGCAAAATTAGTACAGTCAGTGCTCTACACTAAATTCTAATTTTCATGGTGGTAGAAGGGCCAGAGAGTTTATGAATTTATAGAGGGCACATATGTAAATTTTAAAAACTTGGATTATTTAGAGTGGTTTGGAAAAAGAATAGTACTGGCATTGTTCTGTTTTATGTAATACTTTCATTCAGTTCTTAGGGTACTACATTTGGGGGTGCATAATTTGGGGATATAGCCTGACTGACCCAGGCCACTTGGTTTAGCGTTAACATGCCTGAATGGAGAGAGTTTGGGCTTTTGAGTTAGTGCTAGATTCAAAATGTGATCCCAGAGTTTATTAGTCTGTGACCTTTGGCTTGTGACCTATGACTTGACACCTCTGAAGCTGTAAAATAAGGACAGTGATGTTCACCTTGGAGTAGGAATTAAAGATAATGTACATGAAGAGCTGAGTAGTAAGTAAAGAGAGGAAGCTAGAGATGCACAAGAGAAGACTTTAGCTTGACCCTCTAGTCCATTAGTAGCTCTCTGAGCCTGGGGGATGTGATCAGCCACAAGTCTCAGGGCCCACAACCAGCTGGCACTGTGGAGAAGAGATTACAGGAGTTGAAGGCTGTAGGGAGAGAGAGAGAGAGAGAGAGAGAGAGAGAGAGAGAGAGAGAGGGAGAGAGAGACTGCTTGTAGCTGTGGCAACCAGGGCCAACCAAGATGGTGGCAGTGGGGCAGGTAGAAAGAGAGGAACACTTCAGACTATTCCTTCTCTCAGAAAGGCTCAGGTGATGGTGGATTAGAACTCAGGCTGAGGCCTAGAGTAGATGGTAACTATTACACAGAGGGTCTTCATGGCTCTGAATTTTCCTCTCAGCTTCCATTCTCTTCCAGGTCCAATCTGTTCTTCATAAAATCTAGACTGAACTTTCTGAAGGAGACATCTTATTTGAACACTTCCCTGTGATTATTTTCCTTTGACTCCCCACGGCCCACAGGGTGCAGTCTAACCCCTTTAGCATGACCTAGATGAGGGAGTCTTCGTCATTTGACTCTCTAGCTTTCTCAGGGACCACTTCCCTCACAACATCTTTATCGTAAAGCTATAGTTGTGCAGCGACTGAGCGACTTCACTTTCACTTTTCACTTTCATGCATTGGAGAAGGGAATGGCAACCCACTCCAGTGTTCTTGCTTGGAGAATCCCAGGGACGGGGAGTCTGGGGTCGCACAGAGTCGGACACGACTGAAGCGACTGAGCAGCAGCAGCAGCATAGTTGTGCAGAACTGCTTGCTCTGACTCTCTGGTGCCTTCGTGACTACGCACACACATTACATCCTCTGCTTGGAGTGTCCTTCCTCTTCTATTTTTTTTTTTTTCAAATTTCTTTTTATCCATTAGTATTCAGCTGAAATGTTACCTACTGTAAGAAGCCTTTTTCATTTCTTTCAAAGAAATTAAAATACTTTTGGAGGGGCTCTTATTGTATTTCCTGTGTATCCCCAACAGAAGGTTCTGCAAATATTTGTCTAAAAATTACTTTCTTCCATGAGTTTCCACCTACTCAGTATTCAGGACTCAGCCCAAATGTCATTTCTTCAAATCCTCACATTTAAGATTTGATCCTTTGCTATGCTCTTTCACAGACCAGAATCTTTCCTTCAGGGTCTTTACCTCAGTCTGTAATTACATGTTCATGAATGAAATGAGCTGACTACCACCCTTCTCCTTTCTAGACTGTAAGTATCAAGTGTCAAACATTGAGTTTGACATTGAATCTTCAGTATCTAGCAGAGTATGCCTGGCACATATTAGGAGCTCAAGAAATACTCTTTAAATGAATGAATTAATAGTTGGAGAGCTCCTCCTGTGGGTACCAAGGAGATCATCAAATCCCTTCTTCTGGAACTATCTTCTTCATCAGTGTTCTTTCAGTTGCAATTTTTTAATCTGTTCTTGATATGCCTGTGCCTCTTCTATGAGAAGTGACTTGGGACCCAACCTCCTTCCATGTTGTAGTTATTCCATATTCAGTTTACTGAAGCTCTCATGGTCACTGAGTCTCTCCATCGAGTCAGTGAAGGGGGAAGACCAAGGAGATCCAGACCTGAAAGTGACTTCTGCTCACATTCCACTGGCCAGAACTTGGTCACATGATCCATCTAATCCCAAGGGAGGTTGGAAAAGGGAGTGAATCTGTGAGCTCAGGAAGAAAGGGAATCAAGTTTAATGAGCTGCTAGCCCATCTACTAGTTGTTAGCTGGACATGACCTTTGGTTGTTTCTACTGGGGAGTGGATGAGGGTGCTTGGAGCTCTATGTTCTGCACTGTGTTACCCAGTGGGGCACATCTAGATGCACAGGAAGGGCCCCATATGTGTTAGTGTTGGGCAGCTAAGGGGTAGAACTTCCGGGGACTTGCTGCTGCTGGAGCTGCTAAGTCGTGTCAACGGTGTCCGATTCTGTGGGACTCCATAGATGGCAGCCCAACAGGCTCCTCTGTCCCTGGAATTCTCCAGGCAAGAACACTGGAATGGGTTGCCATTTCCTTCTCCAATGCATGAAAGTGAAAAGTGAAAGTTAAGTCACTCAGTCGTGTCCGACTCTTAGCGACCCCATGGACCTACCAGGCTCCTCCGTCCATGGGATTCTCCAGGCAAGAGTGCTGGAGTGGGTGCCATTGCCTTCTCTTGCTAGGCTACATTATAATTTCCCTCTGTTTGGAAACTGTCCACCTAATCTTTAAGATTGGGTCCTCATTCACTTTGCTGATACTATGGGACCTGGACACTCTGATCACAATTGGGAGCCACAAGGCTAGACACCTGACCAGCCCAATCAGATCCTCTCATCTTAGAATTTGAAATTTGATCAGAGGCTCAATCTTGGAGATTGGCTGTGAGTCATCTCCATAGCAATTTCATAGACCAGATTCACAACCCCTTATGGGGAAAGGCCCTAGCTGGGGAACTGTAGCTCTGGTCTTCCCATGGCCAGTTACTTTTGGCTTCTTTGGCTTGGGGAATCTTTACTGGCAAATGATTTTATGTCTACGTTATTCAAAGTGGTGGCTATTTTTCCAATCAAAATCATTTTAATCAAGAAAGAAATTTGTTGCTTATCTGACCTTGGGCAAAACACTCTTAACAGTCACAAATTTCCCATTTATAAAATAAGCATAAGTTTTTCTGCCCTGTTTAATCTCTTGGGACTATTAAATGGAATCAAGTATATGAAGTTCTACAAAAGCTGTGAAAAACCATACAAATATAAGTGGGACTACTTGTCTATAGCAAGAAGAGTTTTAAAAGCTTTCTCCAAGTATGAAATAGAAGGCTTTCTTTCTTTCTTAACTTTAATTGCTTTGTGGTCAATTCCTCTTAAGCACAGGAAATCTCCATAGTTAGAGGTTTACTTTTTTCTTTTGCTAGATATTTAATACTTTGATTGTTTTTGACACTAAAATTACCCATTATGGTGTTGCCTTTGCCAAAGCAAACCCAAATTTTATATTATTATTTCTGTTTGGGGCCATATTCAGCATCTCTGTTCAAGAGTCTGAAGCAAGCAATTATTACCAATTCCATCATACCCACTGCACTCTTTTTATAACATATCTCACACCCCTTGTACTTTCCTGGAATGCAATTGCATGCATTTCCTGGGGAAACCATAACAAAGTACCATAGACTGAGTGACTTCAGAACTAGAAGTTCATTGACTCGCAGTTCTGGAGACTAGAAGCTGAAGGTTGGGTGTTGACAGGATTGGTGTCTTCCGAACGCTGTGAAGGAAGATCTGCTCTTTGCCTCACTTCTTGGCCTGGAGATGGCTCTGTTATCCCTGTGTCTCTGTGTTGTCTTCCTTCTCTGTGTGTCTCTGTATCCAGATTTCCCCCTTACAGTAAGGACACCACCATACTGAATTGGAGTCCACCCTAATAGATCAAACCAGTCAATCTTAAAGGAAATCAATCCTGAATATTCATTGGAAGGACTGATGCTGAAGCTGAAGCTCCAATATGTTGGCCACCTAATGCCAAGAGCTGACTCACTGGAAAAGACAATGATACTGGGAAAGTTTAAAGGCAAAGGGAGAAGGGGACTGCAAAGGATAAGGTGGTTAGATGGCATCACCAACACAATGGACATGAATTTGAGCAAACTCTTGGACATAGTGAAGGATAGCCTGGTGGGTTAAAGTCCATGGGGTTCCAAAGAGTTGGACACAACTTAGTGACTGAACAACAACAACAGCTAGGGACCTAATTTTAACTTGGTTATTTCTGTCAAGGCCTTATTTCCAAATAAGATCATATTCTGAGGTGTAGAGGTTAGGACTCTCACATTTACATGTGTATGGAGGGATGCAGGCACAATTCTACCCATAACAGAAATTAATCACCTACTCTCACCCTGCCTCCCATCAGCTCATCCCTCAGGTGCCCAAGCGCAGAGCTGTGTTCATGTTGTGGATGTTTCCATCCGCAGCCAACCTTCTCACAAGGAGCTCTGCATTCCTGCTAGAAGATGGGATTGGAGGCATGCTTAAATGCACTACTGACACCAACAAGAAGAATCAAACCAAATAAAAAAGCTTCTGAGTAGGGGTTCAGAGCATCAGTAAACCATTTTTGTTCTGGAGCTGGGAAGAAGACTTTGATGCAGGGAACAAATGGAGAAAATGTGGTCCCTGCTCACCCTCTGTGAATCTGAAGACAGAGTAAACACTTCCAGGCATTCTTTCTAGCCAGGGAAACAGGCTAAGCAGTTGTCTGGAGCCAAAGACTACCAGGAGTAATAAGAAAACCCTTAAGTGAGTTTTCTCCATCTGTTTAGTTTCTTATGCTGAAAAAAAGGAGGAAAAATATAAATAAATGATTCAGAGAAATGTCACATGCCATTACCTTTACCATGGAAAAATAAACAAGGCTTCACTTCATTAGGCAGGTTCTAATGTGACCAGTACGTTCTGGTGATGGCCTCCCTGGGCTGGTGATCTTCAAGCTTATGAACTTCCAAGTTGGCTTGCCTAAATTCAACTTCAGCTGAAACTTGGCTCCAGCCTCCAGGCAGGGCCATCTGTGGGGGTATCAATCCCTCTGGGCATCTCCCTATCAATCCTGTTATCCAAAAATGAAATCAGGTTAAAGGCAGCATCTGGGTAGCCTGGAAAATGAGAAGTTGAGATGTATGGTATGTAGATGTAGGAAGGTGTGCAGGTGTAGGAAGGTGGGGCTGGCTCTATGGCTGTCCATACCAACTGTCCATCTTTTTAACACCAGATACACTAGCCAGCTTCCAGTCCCCCAAAGCTTCCTTTGGATGGTTCAGAGCAAATTACAGCATGGACCCAGCTGACAAATCTTGATACATCATGCCTTTAACATTGATTCTGCCCAACACTGGAGCAAAATAAGTCAATTTGGACCTTTAACTTTAAAATCCAGTTCCTCAAGATGGCAAGAGTGTGTTCCCATTGCGCTCAGTCATGTCTGACTCTGTGTCCCCATAGCATGCCAGGTTCCTTTGTCCATGGGATTTTTCAAGCAAGAATACTGGACTGGTTTGCATTTCCTTCTCCAGGGGATCTTCCTACCCCAGGAATCGAAATGGAGTCTCCTGCATCTCCTTTATTGGCTGCTGCTGCTGCTGCTAAGTCGCTTCAGTCCTGTCTGACTCTGTGCGACCCCATAGACGGCAGCCCACCAGGCTCCCCCATCCCTGGGATTCTCCAGGCAAGAACACTGGAGTGGGTTGCCATTTCTTTCTCCAATGCATGAAAGTGAAAAGTGAAAGTGAAGTCGCTCTGTCATGCCCGACTCTTCGCGACTGCATGGACTGCAGCCTTCCAGGCTCCTCTGTCCATGGGATTTTCCAGGCAAGATTACTAGAGTGCGGTGCCATTGCCAAACAGATTCTTTACCCCTGAGCCACCTGGGAAGCCCTGGTTCTTGTTAGTCTCCAGCTAACCTTCTAAACTTCGAGCAGTGCCAGGGAAGATTGTCACTGAACAATCCCTATAAAACAGTGTCCTTTACAAATTCTCTCTGCAGAGCACTGAGTCCAGGGTCTTATGTGCCACGCTCTTCAGCAACCAGAATTTGGAGATGGTGAGTGTTGAGTGGCAATTGCTTTCTATGCTGACACCTCTGTCCCCCTCCAGCCCACACACCACCAGCTTTTCAGAAAAAAGCCAAGGCCACATTCTACCAGCAACCTCAACTTTTCTCTTCCTTATATCATAGCTTTTCTAGAATTTTTCTCCCCCTTTCCTTCTCATTCTCTTTTACTGTAGATTGGTGCAAAAGTAGTTGTGGTTTTGCATTGTTGAAACTTGCTGTTTGATATTGGAATATATTCTTAAATAAATGTGGTTATGTAATATATCACTTTAATGCACATTTCTCACTTTATTATTTTTTGTTAATGGTCTGTTACTTACTGTTCTTTTGTATTTATTTAAACTACAGAAATGATGTTAGATAAAAAGCAAATTTGAGAGATTTTTTTAATTTGAGTTCAAAATGGGTAAAGCAGCGGAGATAACTCACAACAGCAACAACGCATTTGGCCCAGGAACTGCTAACAAATATGCAGTGCTAACAAGTGCTAACAAATGCAGCAGTGGTTCAAGAAGTGTTGTAAAAGAGACCAGAGCCTTGAAGATGAGGAGCACAGTGGCCGGCTGTCGGAAGTTGATAATGACCAATTGAGAGGATCACTGAAGCTGATCCTCTTACAACTAACTACATGAGAAGTTGCCAAAGAACTCAATGTCAACAATTCTGTGGTCGTTCAGCATTTGAAGCAAATTGGAGAGGTGAAAAAGCTAGATAAGGGGGTGCCTTATGTGCTGACCACAAGTCAAAAAAATTATTGCTTCGAAGTCATCTTCTCTTATTCCATGCAACAACAACAAACCATTTCTCAAATGGATTGTGATATGCACTGAAAAGTGGATTTTATACAACTGGCAATGACCAGCTGAGTAGCTGGACCAAGAAGAAGCTCCAAAGCCAAAGTTGCACCAAAAAAGGTCAAGGTCACTGTTTGGCGGTCTGCTGCCATCTGATCCACTGCAGCTTTCTGAATACCGGTGAAACCATTACATCTGAGAAGTACTCTCAGCAAACTGATGAGATTCGCTGAAAACAGCAAGGCCTGCAGCTGGCATTGGACAACGGAAGGGGCCCCGATTCTTCTCCATGACAACGCCCAGCTGCACATCGCACCACCAAGACTTCAGAAGCTGAATGAATTGGGCTATGAAGTTTTGCCTCATCTGCACCATATTTACCTGACTTCTCACCAACTTATTGCTACTTCTTCACATGTTTATTATTTGCCAGGCATTTTGCTGCATGCTTTATATGCATTATCTCATCCTTCACATAAATCTATGAAGCCCCCTCTATTATTAGTCCATTTTCAAAATGGGGAAACTGCGGCTTAGCTGATCAAGTAAATCAAGGTCAGCATAATTGACAAGGGCTTCCCAAGTGGCACTAATAGTAAAGAACTTGCCTGCCAATGCAGGAGACATAAGAGACATGAATTAGATTTCTGGGTCAGGAAGATCCCCTGGAGGAGGGCATGGCAAGCCACTCCAGTATTCTTGCCTGGAGAATCCCCAAGGACAGCAGAGCCTGGTGGGCTACAGTCCATGGGGTTGCACAGGGTTGGACATGACTATCGACTTAGCACACACATAGTTGACAGATGGAGGAGCCAGGATTTACACTCAAGTCTGCTGACCCCACACTCTGAGCTTTGAAGTGGTGACTCTTGGCTCACTACTGTGGTTACTTCTTAACTGGTCTCAAAAACATACAGATTTTCCTGTGCTTTCTCTAGGCCTTCTTCACTATCCCAGAGTCATCTCCCTAATGCGTAAATGGGACTGTACCTTCTCCAACCTTCATTACCTGCAGCATCAAGTCCAAACACCTTAGCTTGACATTCAAAGTCTCAGTGCTATCAGGAAGATTACAGCTCTCGTCCTTGAGGAGACCCCTTCTTATCTCCATTTATAGAAATCTTCTTTCTCCTCCAATGCCTGGTGCAAATGTGATCTGCTCCATGGGACATTTCTGACCACACTAACTAGAAATGTTGTTCTCTTTGCTTAAACTCCACTGTGCTTAATTTGGGCTACTCCTGTTATGTCTGTGCCCTGGGCTGATTCATAATATGATTATCTGTGTTCATGTTTAGCTATAGTCTTGAAGTCAAGAGCGTCCATTTACTTATTTATTTTTAAGTTATTTCTTTATTTTTGGCTGTGCTGGGTCTTTGTTGCTGCACGCACAGGCTTCCTCTAGTTGCGGTGAGCAGGGGCTGTTCTTTTGTTGCAGTGTGTGGGTTTCTCACTGAGGTGCCTTCTCTTGTTGAAGAGCACGAGCTCTAGAGAGGGAGCTCAACAATTGTGGTGCACAGGCTTCATTGCCCCACAACGTGTATGCAGATGACACCACCCTCATTGCAGAAAGAGAAGAACTAAAGAGCCTTTTGATGAAAGTGAGAGGAGACTGAAAAAGTTGGCTTAAAAATCAACATTCAGAAAACTAAGATCATGGCATCTGGTCTCATCACTTCATGGCAAATAGTTGTGGAAACAATGAGAGACTTTAGTTTTTGGGGTTCCAAAATCACTGCAGATGGTGACTGTAGCCATGAAATTAAAAGATGTTTGCTCCTTGGAACGAAAGCTATGACCAACCTAGACAGCATATTAAAAAGCAGAGACATTACTTTGCCAACAAACATCCATCTAGTCAAGCTATTGTTTTTCCAGTAGTCATGTATGGATGTGAGAGTTGGACCACGAAAAAAGCTGAGCGCTGAGGAATTGATGCTTTTGAACTGTGGTGTTGGAGAAGACTCTTGAGAGTCCCTTGGACTGCAAGGAGAATCAACCAGTCCATTCTAAAGGAAATCAGTCCTGAATATTCATTGGAAGGACTGATGCTGAAGCTGAAACTCCAACACTTTGGCCACCTGATGCAAAGAACTGACTCATTGGAAAAGACCCTGATGCTGGGAAAGATTGAGGGCAGGAGGAGAAGGGGACAACAGAGGATGAGATGGTTAGATGGCATCACTGACTCAATGGACATGAGTTTGAGTAAAGCCCGGGAGTTGGTGGTGGACAGGGAGGCCTGATGTACTGCAGTCCTTGGGGTCTCAAAGAGTCGGACATAACTGAGTGACTGAACTGAACTGAATGTGGGATCTTAGTTCCCAAACCAGGGATTGAACCCATGTGCCCTGCATTGGCAGGTGGATTCTTAACCACTGGACCACCAGGGAAATCCTCCCTTTATTTTTGCAGCCCTTACAACATCTGTCAGAATGTCTCACACAAAGGAAGTGTATTAATTGAGTGAACACTGACTGCTGTAACAGACATCCCCGAATATTAGTCACTTGACACAATGAAAGTTTGTTTCTCACTAATGTGAAGTTCGATTGGTGACAGAGTAAACCCTGCATTCATTCATTTGAGTTCAGAATGATATGAAAAATGAAAATTAGATAATAATTACTTAGTTAAGTGGGTTTGTGGTTTCTATCATCTTGCTTCAACAAAACCACCACCCAATAAAGTGGATAAGTGGGCTTTAAATGAACCTGTAGAGAAATTACTTACATATAATACTAATAAAAACAGTGGTGAACCACCAGAAAAATGTCAGGGCTGACGCTTCTCCAGATGCCAAGGGCTTCCTTGGTTACATTATGAGGCAAAACAATGATAATCTATTTACTTCTGGCAACAAGTCACATACACACACACAAAACTTGACAAGATCAAAAAATCTGCTTGAAATACGGACTTCTATCATCTGCCATTAGCAATGGAATCCAAGTAAATGCATATTGCCATTTGGGTTATCACTAAAGCTGGTATGAGGCCAGCACTATTTACAAACATTTAAAAACGTATTGGGGTTGCAAAATGTCAGACATGATGTAGCAACTAAATAACAGCTACAACATATTATCCAGACTATGAAGGTAAATTTCTAGTGTTTAAACATTCAGGGCTATCCACCATTCCATCCAGTGCTTTACAAAAATCACAATAAATTTGTCAATAAGTATTTGGAAGCCCCTTAAGAGCTTAAATTTTATATTTAATAGTAAGTTTCTTATTTAATAGTAAATGGGGGAAAAGATACACGCTATGAAGGAAACACTTATTCCTATTGTGGTGGCAACAGCTCAAAAATAATGCAGGGAACACAAATGGGTGACCAAACAAAAAATGCATTCCTTTGTCAGCAAATACTGCTGGAAGAAGCCTGGGAAATATCACTGAAGCTGTGAAGAAACAAGTTCTAGGAGAAATGAGACTGCGTGGGTGGTTTACTACAGAGTTGGATTGAAGTACAGATGTTTCTGACATGTCTCAGCCTATGGAATTCGTTCATTCTACTCGGTCATGGAATATATCCAGGACTACTTTCTTTGTAAACCTCTAAAAGAAAGATGGACTGGAGAAGATATTTTTAGTGCTAAGTGACACAGGAATAATGTTGTATGAGAACATGGTACACTGTAACCCTTGACGTGGCAGTCCATTTGACCAAAATAAAAAAGGAAGCCCAGGGTAGCCTTAAGGGATGTATCCAAGGGTGAATTTTTAAAAAATATTTTATTAAAAATTTTTTATTTATTTTGGTTGTGTTGGGTGTTCACTGCTGAGGGCGGGCTTTCGCTAGTTTCAGCAAGAAGGGGCTACCCTTGCAGGACAAGGGCTTTTCATTGCAGTGGCTTCTCCTGTTGCAGAGTATAGGCTCTGGGGGCTTGGGCTTTAGTATTTACAGCCTGTGGGCTTAGTAGTTGTGGCTCGTGGGCTTAATTGCCCCGTGGCATGTAGGATCTCCCTGGACCAAGGATGGAGCCCACGTCCCCTGCACTGGCAGGTGGATTCTTAACCACTGGACCATCACCCAAGGGTGATTTTTATTTATTACTCCCTTCACAGGAACTTATCATTAGGAAGAAGTCATAGCTGGAGGGCACAAAGTTTTAGAAGACGATATTGATGAGGCTAACTTCCAAAACAAAATATAGCAATAAAACAAACACACAAAACGTTAAGTTATTAAAGAGTTCCTTGAGTATTTTGTAATAGAAGTGGAAGTATTGTGAATGTGTTTTGGATCATACAGAGATTTACAGGTTATCTTTTGTAAAACGCTTTAATGGATTTTCCAACTTAGAGTCAGGGCATTCCTTGCTTTTACCATAAGATTAGTGTTGCAAATTCACAGTTTCTGAGGCATGTGTTGGCCTGTGGTTTGCTAGCTGGCAGATTTTTTTTTGGAGTGAAAAATAAACATAATCTGTAAAGGTAAAGTTGATTATCTTAATTTTGAGCAAGTACATTACTTAACTGATTCTCAAGAGGAAACCATGCTATGAAGAAAGCATTTTGAAAACAGATATTTGGAAATGTTTCATGGCTATATAGTACTTTTGTTGAAAAGGATGTTTTAGCTATAAAAATTCATATCTGCATGTTAAAAAATGAAAAAAAAATTTTAACCTGTTCAAAAATACTTCAGAGGAAGTATTTCAGTGAGTTTTTAGCCTGTTCGTTAAAAATGTTAAAAAGTCGATGCCTTCTGATTAGACTGCAAGAAACTTCTGTTAAATGAGGAGAAAAGAAACTTAGTGCAATTTCAAGAAAGACTTGGTCGTGGTTTGTATGAAGGATTGAATAATGAGCATCCAGACCCAGTAAGTACAAACAGACGCTCAGATCTTCTGCTTAGCTCTCTCATATTGGACAGTCACTTTTTAAAATCCATCATAGCCAGTAAAATCACATCTCTAAACTTTTGTTGTTTTCCAAAGTATGAAGCTGACTTGCAAAAATAATGAAGTATATTAATCACCTCTCTTTCATTAAAAATATATTTGAAGTACCTTTCATCATCAGTCCCTATTCTATAGGACACGAGTGACAATGCTTAATTCAGTTTATAGAATGTCAGTTATATATAAAATAGATAACTAACGAGAGCCTACTGTGTAGCTCAGGGAACTTTACTCAATGCTCTGTGGTGACCTAGATGGAAAGAAACAAACAGAGAAATCTCAAACAGAGGGCATATATATGTATGTATGACTATTCACTTTGCTATACAGAAGAAACTCGGAGAAGGCAATGGCACCCCACTCCAGTCCTCTTGCCTGGAAAATCCCATGGACAGAGGAGCCTGGAAGGCTGCAGTCCATGGGGTCGCTAGAGTCGGACACAACTGAGTGACTTCACTTTCACTTTTCACGTTCATGCATTGGAGAAGGAAATGGCAACTCACTCCAGTGTTCTTGCCGGGAGAATCCCAGGGACGGGGAGCCTGGTGGGCTGCCGTCTATGGGGTCGCACAGAGTCAGACACGACTGAAGCGACTTAGCAGCAGCAGCAGACAGAAGAAACTAACACAACGTTGCAAAGTAACTCTACTCCAATTAAAATTTTAAAGAAAGCAAACTCTGTCAAGCATGTGACCGCCTGTGACCCTAGCATTAGTCACAAGTTGCTGACAGGATCATAAGCAAAAACAAAGTTTCTGAGTGGTTTGAGGAATTTGAATGGCTCAATTTGATGGCTTTCAAATGAGGCACAAGAAGTTGTCCTTTAAAAAAAAAAAAAAAAGGGCCATCTACTGGCTTATCTGTGCCGAATTAAAATGTGAATAAGGCCTGCACTAGAAGAGAAGCTGGTTAAGAAGAAATACCTAGTAATGTCTCCTTCACTCATTCAACATTTTATTGGTTCTGTACCATGTGGCGGACACCCTGTAGGCACACATACCCAAGACAAGGCCCTGCCCTCAAAGAACTGGAGCACAGATGCCCTTGATAACCAAACATGAAGGTCAAGTCCAAACACTGGCTAAAAGTCTTGCCTCCTCTTCTTTTCCCACTTTCCTCAGTTGAGGTTCTTTCACAAAATGACTTAACACCATCTCCCTCCAAATTCTTGCCATTGTGTTCTTGGTTTCCCTGCTGGGAATTAGCGAAAGGTCTGTCATTCTACAATCTTGAAACTTTGTGCTAGTTAATTAAAAATCTCCTAACAGTTCAGTTAATCCCATCTGCTTTCAACCTGAATCTTCTCACAATGTAGAGATTTGTGTTTCTGGCTCTTTTGTCATTCTCCTCACAGCTTCTTATTAAATCTCTTCTTGAAGCCATTAACAGCTTCCTCTTATCTTCCTCTGGTAGGAAAATAGAGGGACATGTTGTTAAATTGACATGAAGGGACGTGATAATAAACAACCATTATTTATGAGCACCAATTCCCTTCTTGGTAGAGGGCTGAATACTCTACAAGCATTATTTGATTTAATCTTTTCATTCCAACAGTTGAACCTCACTGGGGAAATTCAGGCTCTGAGGCTATTTAACTGCCCCAGAGTAACACAGAGAGTCAGAGCCCATTTTTTTTTAAGTCTTTGTTAAATTTGTTACAATATTGCTTCTGTTTTCTGATTTTGGACCACCAGGCATGTGGCATCTTAGCTCCCCAACCAGGGGTCAAACTTGCACCCCCTGCGTTGAAAGGCAAATTCTTAACCACTGGACCACCAAGGAAGTCCTCCAACCCATGTTTGTGCAATGACAAAGTCCACAGTCTAACCGTTAGGTTCCCTGTCTTTCCTCTTTAACTGTGTACCAACCCTGAAACAATCCCACACTTAACACTTTAAACTAGTTAACATCAACCAACAAGTATCCTGCATTTAGTGACAAGATGCTCTCAGACTCTTCCACCATCCAACCAGTGGGTCATGGTTTTGCAATTCAGATGTGCGGGAAAACAGTCTTCAGTTTTACAAACACTGTCCTTGACATTCTTGTTAGTATCCAAGGGACTAAGGCCCCCTCCATCTTTCTTTTCCACTTGCCCTCATGCCCTTGGCTATGGCCACATCAAACTACCAAGCCTTTGCATGATAACTTGTTACAGCCTCTAGAGTTACTTCTGTTACTCTAGAAGTAACTAGAGTTACTTCTCCCTTTAACTCCTTCCCTATTCATCCCCTGCCTGCTTGTTGATCTCTGTTGATCCTCAAGGCCTAGGTCAAGGGTCCTATATTCCCTGAGGCTGTGCTTGAGACCAACTCCGACCAGCTGTCAGCAGCATGATCATCCCTCTCTGGGACCACACGTCTTTGTTCACACACACTGACCACACTCTTACTGTCCATTGCCCTGCTGGACAGAAACTGAGGCTGTGTCTGTTCAGGGTTTTATCTCAGCACCTACCACAGCATCAGGCCCTGGGGGTGGATAATTAGTGCTATTTGAATAAATGAATGAATGAATAAAAAGAAACTGTGGAACGGGAACAGAAATGGGAGGATCTGGGGAGTCTGACCATCTCGTGGGCTGGAATGGTTTTGCATTCCAGAACTTTGCACAAACACTCAGATGCAGTTCAGCCAGCCAGTGTGGGTGGTGTGACTTGGAGCAGGGGATCAAGAGGAGAGAGAGCTCTCCTAAGTATCCACTAGGGTTGGGACCCCCCACAACTTGGCCTGATCCACCAAGTTCAACCCAAAGCCAGGAATTCAAAAAAAAACATCCTAGTCCCCTGTATGTGGCCACAGCACAAAATAACAAGACTGTTGTTTTTAGGATCTAGGACACTGTGAAAAAATAAAGGGTAAAAGTGAACTGACTACACACCTAAAGGTTACATCTTCCTGGGGTGGAGCATTAGTGTAGACAGGGAGGCAAGGGGAGTGTGCTAGCTTCCTGTTGCTGCTGTAACAAGTTATCACAAACTCTGAGGCTTAAAACAACACAAATGTATTGCCTCACAGTTCTGGAGCTGAGAAATCTGAAATCAGTTTCTGCAGGCTAAAATCAAAGTGCAGGCAGGTCTGTCTTCCTTCTGGAGGCTCCAGGGGAGAATCTGTATCATTGCCTTTTCTGGTGTCTATAGATCATCTACTTAGCCTGGCTCATGGTCCCTTCCTCCATCTTCAAAGTGTTTTACTTCTACTCTGCTTCTATCCTTAGGTCATCCCACCTCTCATTCTGATCCTTGTCATTCTGACAATCTCTTATCAGGACACTCATGGTATTATTAAGCTCCCCAGATTGTCCAGGAAGATCTCCCCATCTCAAGATCCTTACTGTAACCACATCTGCAAAGTCCATTTGACCAGGTAGGCAACATTTTTATAGGTTGCCAGTATTAGGACGAGGCCATTATTCTGCCAACCATAGGGGTTATTGTTTAGTCACTAAATTGTGTCTGACTCTTTGCAACCCCACGGTCTGCAAAACATGTCAGGCTTCCCAGTCCTTCACTATCTCCCGTAGTTTGCTCAAATTCACATCCATTGAGTCAGTGATGCCATCCAACCATCTCCTCAGTCACCCCTTCTCCTCCTGCCCTCAGTCTTTCCCAGCACTAGGATCTTTTCCAGTGAGTCAGCTCTTCACATCAGGTGGCCAAAGTATTGAAGCTTCAGCTTTAGCATCAGTCCTTCCAAACATTCAGGGTTGGTTTCCTTTAGGATTGACTGGCTTGATCTCCTTGCTGTCCAAGGAACTCTCGGGAGTCTTCTCCAGCACTGCAATTCAAAAGCATCAATGCTTCAGTACTCAGGCTTCTTTGTGGTCCAACTCTCACATCTGTACTTGACTACTGGAAAAACCATAGGTTTGACTATACGGACCTTTGTCAGCAAAGTGATGTCTCTGCTTTTTAATATGCCGTCTAGGTTTGTTATACCTTTTCTTCCAAGGAGCAAGATCTTTTAATTTCATGGCTGCAGTCACCGTCCATAAGAGGTAAATTCAGGAGTCTGTGTTCCATGTCCCCGAGAAATATTTTTTTTTGTAAAGGTAAAAAGGAAGAATAGTCATATCAACCAAATACAGCCCTTACACTAAAAGAAAGCATGAGGCTTCCCTGGTGGTCTGGTGGCTAAGGCTCCACACTCCCAATTCAGGGGACCTGGCTTTGATTCCTGGTCAGGGAACTATATCCCACATGCTGCAGCTAAGAGTTGACATGTTACAACTAAGGATCCCACATGCTGCAACAAAGATGTATATAAAAGAAAACAAATCAATTAAAATTTATTTTGGCTTACTTTTGAACAAAGCAGAGAAAAATTCACTTAAGGTATAAATAACCAAATTAACTCTGGTTGAACTGCAACCCTTTCACTGACTAGCTCTGTGGACTTGGGTGACTTATTTACTTTCCCTGATTGATCAAAACAAGAATGCAAATAATTATTCATGTATTCACCTCCCCATCGACACTATGATCTCTTGATCTCTTGATGACAATGGGAAATTTTTAATAAATCATACAAAGCATAAAAAATTAATTCCATGTCTTCAACTCTAATATATCATAATTCCACTGATTAAAAAATATAGAAATGCATACCCATTTGACTCAAAACCCAAAAGATGCACACAGAAATATAAAAGGCTGACTGTACAACTGGGATAGAACTAGAACAAATAGATTCAGTGACCTTGAACGTAGACAAGGAGGAGTCTCATGAACATTTTCTAATATTTTCAATAGACATCTGTTATTTTAAAATTATTTTCCAACTTTATTGAGATATAATTGGCATATAATATTGTATAAGTTTAAGGTCTTGTAGGTCATCATAGTACCATTCAACTTCAGCTTCTTGGGCATTAGTGATTGGGGAATAGACTTGGATTTACTGTGATATTGAATGGTTTGCCTTGGAAACGACCAGAGATTCTGTGGTTTTTGAGACTGCATCCAAGTACTGCATTTTGGACTCTTTTGTTGACTATGAGGGATACTCCATTTCTTCTAAGGGATTCTTGCCCAAAGTAGTAGATATAATGGTCATCTGAATTAAATTCACCCATTCTGGTCCATTTTAGTTCATTGATTCCTAAAATGTTGATGTTCACTCTTGCCTTCTTGATTCATGGACCTAACATTCCAGATTCCTATGCAATATTGCTCTTTACAGCATCGGACTTTACTTCTATCACCAGTCACACCCACACCTGGGCATTGTTTTCCCTTTGGCTCCATCCCTTCATTCTTTCTGGAATTATTCCTCCATTCTTCTCCAGTAGCATATCAGGCACCTACCAACCTGGGGAGTTTATCTTTCAGTGTCCTATCTTTTTGCCTTTTCATACTGTTCATGGGGTTCTCAAAGCAAGAATGCTGAAGTGGTTTGCCCTTCCCTTCTCCAGTGGTTCACGTTTTGTCAGAACTCTCCACCATGACCCATCTGTCTTGGGTGGCCCTACACAGCATGGCTCATAGATTCATTGAGTTAGACAAGGCTGTGGTCCATGTGATCAGTTTGGTTAGTTTTCTGTGATGGTGGTTTTCATTCTGTCTGCCCTCTGATGGAGAAGGAGAAGAGGCTTGTGGAAGCTTCCTGATGGGAGAGACTGATAATGGGGGAATCTGGGTCTTGTTCTGATGGGTGGGGCCATGCTCAGTAAATCTTTAATTCAATTTTCTGTTGATGGGCAGGGCTGTGTTCACTCCCTGTTGTTTGGCCTGAGACCAAACTGTGGTAGGGGTAATGAAGATAATGGTGACTTACTTCAAAAAGACTTATGCCCCCACTGTTGTATTCAGTGCCCCTGACCCCATGGCAAGCCTCTCTCAACCTATGCCTCTGCTGGAGACTACTGGACACTCACAGGCAAGTTTGGGGCAGTCTCTTGTCGGGACACTGCTCCTTTCTCCTGGGTCCTGGTGTGCACAAGGTTTTTTCTTGTGCCCTCCAAGAGTCTGTTTCCCCAGTCCTGTGGAAGTTCTGTAATCAAATCTCATTGGCCTCCAAAGTCAAATCCCATGTGGATTCTCAGTCCCTTTGCTGGATCCCCAGGTTGGGAAATCTGTTGTGGGTGCTAGAACTTTCTTAACAGTGCCAGAATTTCTTTGGTATAATTATTCTAAAGTTTGTGGGTCATCTTCTCAGCGGTTCTATGGTGGGGCTAATGGTGACGTCCTCTGAAAGGGCTTATGCCACATGCCATGTGACCCAGGTCTGCTGCAACCAGAGCCCCTGTCCCCACAGCAGGCCACTGCTTACCTGTACCTCCGCAGGAGACTCTCAAACACTCAAAGGCAGGTCTGGCTCAGGCTCTGTGAAGTCTCTGCGTCTTAGTGTGCACAAGGCTTTTTTTTGAGCCCTTTGAGTATCTCTGGCAGGTATGGGGTTTGATTCTAAATGATTTTGTCTCTCCTACCATCTACTTGGAGTTTCTCCTTTGCTCTTGGACATGGGGTATCTTTATTTGGTAGGATCCAACATTCTTCTGTTGATGGTTGTTCAATAGCAAGTTGCAATTTTGGAGTTCTCACAGGAGAAGATAAGTGCACATCCTTCCACTCCATCATCTTGTGCTTCGTCTTAGGGGACTGGAATATAAAAGTAGGGAAGTCAAGATATACCTGGAATGACAGACAAGTTTGGCCTTGGAGTACAAAATGAAGCAGGGCAAAGGCTAACAGTTTTGCCAGAGAATGCACTGGTCATAGCAAACAGCCTCTTCCAACAACACAGGAGACGACTCTACACATGAACATCATCAGATGGTCAATACCAAAATCAAATTGATTATGTTCTTTGCAGCCAAAGATAGAGAAGCTCTATACAGTCAGGAAAACAAGACAAGGAACTGACTGTGCCTCAGATCATGAACTCCTTATTGCCAAATTCAGACTTAAACTGAAGTAGGAAAACCCACTAGACCACTCAAGTATGACCTAAATCAAATCTCTTACAATTATACAGTGTAAGTGACAAATAGATTCAAGGGACTAGATCTGATAGACAGAGTGCCTGAAGAACTATGCACAGAGGTTCATGACATTGTACAGGAGGCAGTGATCAAGACCATCCCCAAGAAAAAGAAATGCAAAAAGGCAAAATGGTTGTCTGAGGAGGCCTTACAAATAGCTGAGAAAAGAAGAGAAGGGAAAGGCAAAGGAGAAAAGGAAAGATATACCCATTTGAATGCAGAGTTCCAAAGAATAGCAAAGAGAGCTAAGAAAGCCTTCTTCAGTGATCAATGCAAAGAAACAGAGGAAAACAATAGAATGGGAAAGACTAGATATTTCTTCAACAAAATTAGGGCTACCAAGAGTTCATGCAAAGATGGGCACAATAAAAGACAGAAATGGTGTGGACCTATCCAAAGCAGAAGATATTAAGAAGGGGTGGTAAGAGTACACAGAAGAACTATACAAAAAAGATCTTAATGACCCAGATAACCACGATGGTGTGGTCACTCACTAGACCCAGACCAGACATCCTGGGATATGAAGTCAAGTCGGCCTTAGGAATCAGCACTACGAACAAAGCTAGTGGGGGTGATGGAATTCCAGTTGAGCTATTTCAAATCCTAAAAGATGATGCTGTGAAAGTGCTGCACTCAGTATGCCTGCAAATTTGGAAAACTTGGCCGTGGCCACAGGACTGGAAAAGATCAGTTTTCATTCCAATCCCAAAGAAAGGCACTGCCAAAGAAGGCTCAAACTACTGCACAATTGCACTCATCTCATACACTAGCTAAGTAATACTCAAAATTCTCCGAGCAAGGCTTCCACAATACACGAACAGTGAATTTCCAGATGTTCAAGCTGGATTTAGAAAAACCAGAGGAACCAGAGATCAAATTGCCAACAGCTGCTGGATCATGGAAAAAGCAAGAGAGTTTCAGAAAAACATCTATTTCTGCTTTACTGACTATACCAAAGCCATTGACTCTGTGGATCACAACAAACTGTGGAAAATTCTTCAAGAGATGGGAATACTAGACCACCTTACCTGACTCTCAAGAAATCTGTATGTAGGTCAAGTAGCAAGAATTAAAACTTTACATGAACAACAGACTGGTTCCAAATTGGGAAAGCAGTACACCAAGGCTGTATATTGTCATCTTGTTTATTTAACTTACATGCAGAGTACATCATGTGAAATGCCAGGCTGAATGAAGCATAAGCTGGAATCAAGATTGCTGGGAGAAATATCAATAACCTCAGATATGCAGATGACACCACCTTTATGGCGGAAAACAAAGAGGAACTAAAGAGCCTCTTGATGGAAGTGAAAGGGGAAAGTGGAAAAGCTGGGTTAAAACTCAATATTAAGAAAACGAAGATCATGGCATCCAGTCCCATCACTTCATTGCAAATAGATGGGGAAACAATGGAAACAATGACAGACCTTATTTTGGGGGGATCCAAAATCACTGCAGATGGTGACTGCAGTCATGAAATTAAAAGATGCTTCCTCCTTGGAAGAAAAGCTATGATCAACCTAGACAGGATATTAAAAAGCAGAGACATTACTTTGCCAACAAACATCCATCTAGTGAAAGCTATTGTTTTTCCAGTAGTCATGTATGTATGAGAGTGGGACCATAAAGAAAGTTGAGCACTGAGGAATTGATGCTTTTGAACTGTGGTGTTGGGAAAGACTCTTGAGAGTCCCTTGGACTGCAATGAGATCCAACCAGTCCATCCTAAAGGAAATCAGTCCTGAATATTCATTGGAATGATGGATGCTAAAGCTGAAGCTCCAACACTTTGGCCACCTGATGTGAAGAGCTGACTCACTGGAAAAGACCCTGATGCTGGGAAAGATTGAGGGCAGGAGGATAAGGGTTCGACAGAGGGTGAGATGGTTGGATGGCATCACCGACTCGATGGACATGAGTTTGAGCAAGCTCCAGGAGTTGGTGATGGACAGGGAAGCCTGATGTGCTACAATCCAGGGGATCACAAAGAGCTGGACATGACTGAACTGAAGTTTAACTTGTGCAATGTTGATTTGATATGTTTATATATTAGAAAATGGTTACCACCATAGCTCGCTATGCTGAGCTTTCCTGATGGGGAAATTTCCCTATGGCTCAGAAAGTAAAGTCTGCCTGCAATGCAGGAGATTCAGGTTCAATTCGTGGTTCAGTAAGATCCCCTGGAGAAAGAAATGGCAATCCTCTCCAGTATCCTTGCCTGGAGAATCCCATGGGCAGAGGATCCTGGTGGGCTACAGTCCATGGGGGTCACAAAGAGTCAGACACGACTGAGGGAGTAATACTTAAATAGCTCACTAACAACTCTATCATGTCATATAACCAGCATGACTTTTTTGTGGTAACAACATCTAAGATCTACTCTCTCAGCAATTTTCAAATAAAAATACAGTATTATTCACTATAATCACCCAGAACTACATTAGATTCCCAGAACTTAGTCATCTTCTACCTGGAAGTTTGTGTTCTTTGACCAACATCTCCCTCTTCCCTCAGCCACCCAGGCCCTAGTAACCACTGACCTACTTTCTGTTTTTTCAAGTTCCACCTTTTTAATTTGAAAAAAATATCTGGCTGCATTGAGTATTCATCGGGCATGTAGGATATTTAGTTGCAGCACATGGGATCTAGTTACTTCACCAGGGATCAAATCTGGACCCCCTGCATTGGGATCTCACAGTCTTCACCACTGGACCATCAGGGAAGTCCCAAGTTCTGCACTTTTGCCTCCCACATATGGGGTTTCCCTGGTGGTTCAGACAGTCAAGAATCTGCCTACGGTGCAGGAGGCCTGGATTCAATCTCTGGGTTGGGAAGATCCCCTGGAGAAGGGAATGGCAACCCACTCCAGTATTCTTGCCTGGAGAATTTGTGGACAGAGGAGCCTGGTGGGCTACACTACATGGAGTTGCAGAGTCAAATACAACTGAGTGACTAACACATACACACATTCCACGTATAAGTGATGTCACACACTATTTCCTCTGACTCACTTCACTCTGTATGACTTAGGAGCCAAGCTGGGTATCCCTGACCTAGAGAGAAAGCTCAGGTGACCCTAAGGCCCCTGGAATGGCAGACATGGATTTGGTAGCTGGAAAGGTTGTGGTGGATGTGCTACCATATTTTGGCTAAGATTATGAAGCATCCAGGGAGGAGGAAACTTATGGATATTTCCCTTCTGGGCTTGGTGGTCTTGGAAAAAGGAGATTTATCAAGGGAGAGCTGTTGCCTGGGAAAGGCCAGCTGCTCTGCAGCCTAGAGGTCTTCCAAAGTGTATCTTGTTGCGGAGCCCAGGTCCAGGGCAAATGCGTGCGATCCTGGCTCTGTCATTCCAGTTCTGCTCTGGAGCAGCAATATTTCAGATGATGCCCACTCCTGGGGCTTGAGACTCCCACCTTCTGCAGGTGGGGTGAGGTCGTGAGTGAGGTGGGGTCCGTGCGTGGGGACCTCACAGCTGTGGGCAGTGAGAACTCAGGTGTCCCTGCCTGGGCTCTGAGCATGTCTCCCCACTCCTGTCTTCTCCCGTCATTCTGTGCCTCTCCCTTGGAGAACAGGACTTTGTACATAGTGATGGCATGCACGCGTGCTCAGTTGTGTCTGACTCTGCGACCCCTCAGACTGTAGCCCACCAGGCTCCTCTGTCCACGGGATTGTCCCAGCAAGAATTCTAGAATGGATTGCCATTTCCTCCTCCAGGGTGTCTTCCCAACCCAGGGATCAAACCTGAGTCTCCTGCGCCTCCTGCATTGGCAGGTGGGCTCTTAACAAGGAGCCACCTGGGCACCTGTACATAGTGATTAGTTATTGCTCAATAAGTAAAGATGTCTTTAAAAATTCCAAGTTTAAAGTTATTTAGTGGAAAAGTAATAAATAAACCCAATGATTACTATTCTTTGATGAGACAGGATGAATAAAAACTCAAAGACTGTCGAACTATAGGCATTCACAAAATGGCATTTCCATAGAAAGAGAAGGGAGAGTATGGGTGATGAGGCTGGAAATGGGCATCCATTTCCCATCCCCACACTCCTCTAACCCAGCCTAGACTGAGCCTTAGAATCGGTGGGAGAATGTTGAAAAAAATAACAGTACCAGAGGCCCTCTCCAGACCAATTAAGTCAGAATCTCTGGGCATGGGGCCAGAGCCTTCCAATTTTTTTAAAAAAGCTTAATTTTGAACCACCCTAATGTCCATCCAAGATGAGAACAGTGAACCCGGCTACTTTGTATTCCAGCCTCCCAGGCAATGAAGTTCTGGAAGTGAATTCTGAGCCCCTGTGGTCACCCCTCCATGGTGTCTATGGCTTGGTCTGACCCACCCCCAGTCTGCACCTGTCTTCTTTCCTATCAGATATTCATCAAATGCCCAGAAGATATACCAGTACTTGAGAAACAGTCCAGGTTCCTGACCACGGACTCCAGAGAGAATGGAGTTATTTAGGTATATAGTTCCCCAGGGATCAGTCACCTGGAAACTGGCCTCTCCTGGCAGCAATGATCCTTGGAGACCAGCTCCAACTTCTGCCTGACCAAGCCTTGCACAGGAGGCTCCTTTCCCACCATCAAGCTCTCTTTCTTCATCCTGCTCCCCCCACTGGCCATTTCCCAGCCCTGACCCCATCGAGTGGTCACCTTGCATGACCCATACATTTCCTGTAGCTGTCCTCAACTCTGCCTTAGACTAAAAGACTCAATTTCAGATCAGCTCTCCGGACTCAGTTTCTCTGGCCTCCTGGACTTGGGTTTAACTCCCAAAGTGGAGATCCCAACTGGAAACTTTGTCACAGCTTTCCCTAAACCCTGGGGGTTTCTGTTCCTGATTTTCTCCAAACCCTCTCATTCCCCCTGCTGTCCAAACCTTACTCATGAAAATCATTTTTCTCAATTGCCTCATCCAAGGTTTCCGTGGGGAACCAAATCTATTCCTCATAACTGTGTGGTAAGCTTTAAACAAATATCCGCAGTGGCATTACAATAATGTCCACCAGATATAGCTCCAAGGGGATGGGTGGAAACAGAGCCGATGAGAATGTGGTTTCCAACATCAGTCTTTTAAGTGCATAAGTATCTTGGTGAGTGGTTAAAAGAACCTTAGCTGTTTATTTTACTTCTCCCTCAAGTCAAGTTGAAGACTTCTTGCCTATAAACCATGAAGATGCAAATTACTGTGGCCATTTTGTGGGCTTTCTTATTATAAAAACCACTTGTTTTCATGACGGTTCATCATGATGCTATTTTGAAATTTTAGGTGAAATTTTTGATAAACTCTCACCATTCCTTCTTATGCAAATGGAATTCCGCTGAGTTTGGGAATGTCAATCCTTTTTCCTTTCCCTCCGAATCTCACTCTCCTCTGTCAAAGAAGCACTGGCTCCAAATAGCTCCTTTCACCTAAGAGCTAAGATGATGGTGATGGCACGTCGTCTAGTTCTTAGGATTCGGCCCTGCCTGCCAGGAAGGCTACCTTGGCTGAGGGTGGGTGTGGCTGGGGCAGGACTCCGGTGGACATCACCCTCAGGAGGTGTGTCCTTCAGTAGAAATCAATGTCATCAGGGGTGAATAGAGCGGAAGATGTCAGCTTCCTCTTCCAGTCCCCACAGCTGTGAGAGTTTCAGTATGAAAGGTCTGTCTCCCACTGCCCCATCCCATGTCCCTACACTGCAGAAGACTCTACGGGCTGAGGTCTCCTAACTCATCAAATCTCAGTTCCTTCTTCCCTTGGTGTCACTGGGCATCACCCAAATCCCTCGCTATCCTAAAACGGTTTGCAACAGAATTGCATGTTCATGAAGTTGGACTCTCTACCCATTCACATGGCTTGACATCTGCTCATTTCACTTTTTCACAGTTTCTCTATCAGGAGAGTGATGAGGGAAATCAAAGGAAGGGGGAGGAGAAGGTAAGCTTTAACTTTGCCTTATTTGGGTGGTTCAAGTATGACAGCAAAACAGTCCTCTCCACCTCCAGTGCCCTGTGCTTATTCGGTCTATCTTGTCAGGAATACCATACACTACAGACAGAGCTTTGGGAGTTGCTCAGATTTTCTCCAAGTCTACTTCAACAGCAATAAAACAATGAAGGCAGCAATCCATAATGCAGTGGGTTCTCATCTGAAAGAAGATTGGATTCACCTGAGGAGTTTTGAAAAAAATGCCAATACCCAGGCCCCATTCCAGACCTATTAAGTGGGAATCTATGGGAGACAGTGTCAGACTTTATTTTTTTGGGCTCCAAAATCACTGCAGATTGTGACTGTACCCATGAAATTAAAAGACGCTTACTCCTTGGAAGGAAAGTTATGACCAACCTAGATAGCATATTCAAAAGCAAAGACATTACTTTGCCAACAAAGGTCCATCTAGTCAAGGCTATGGTTTTTCCTGTGGTCATGTATGGATGAGAGAGTTGGACTGTGAAGAAGGCTGAACATCGAAGAATTGATGCTTTTGAACTGTGGTGTTGGAGAAGACTCTTGAGAGTCCCTTGGACTGCAAGGAGATCCAACCAGTCCATTCCGAAGGAGATCAGCCCTGGGATTTCTTTGGAGGGAATGATGCTGAAGCTGAAACTCCAGTACTTTGGCCAGCTCATGCGAAGAGTTGACTCATTGGAAAAGACTCTGATGCTGGGTGGGATTGGGGGCGACAGAGGATGAGATGGCTGGATGGCATCAATGACTCGATGGACTTGAGTCTGAGTGAACTCTGGGAGTTGGTGATGGACAGGGAGGCCTGGCGTGCTGTGATTCATGGGGTCGCAAAGAGCCGGACACGACTGAGTGACTGACCTGAACTGAACTAATGGGAGACAGGTGAGGCCAGGCAGTATTTTTTTGCAAGCTCCCAGGTGAGTCTAAAGTACTGCTCTAGTCAGTCAGTCAAGAGCAGTGGTTCTCAAACTTAGCACACATTTGTATCTTTTGGACAACCTGTGAGGCCCAGTTAGTTGCACTTTTGACAAGTTTCCAGGTGATGCTGATGTTGCTGATCCTTTCTCTAGGACAAGCTTTGAGAATCCTTGGTCAAGAGATTGAGATAAAATTCTAGGTGTGCTAATTCTCCATAACATTTCCAGACAAACATTTTCAGGAGAGGGCCATATGATAAATATTTATAGACTAAGCAGTGTGCCAAATGACCCCAACTTTAGTCTTTTGTTGTTGTTAGGAATCTAGTTCTCTTTTTATTAAGTTAAACAAAGCAAAGTGCAAAAATACAAAATAATATGGCTCTTCTCACTATGGTTTTTTTCTGGGGGGTGGGGGAACAATTATTTTCACAATAAATACTATATAAATACTTAAATATAAAATAAATAAATATTTCTAGTTTTGTCATCCACACGGTCTCTGTTGCAACTCCTCAACTCTCCCATTGTAGCATGAAAACAGCCATAAATAATGTGCAGACAAATGGCATGGCTGTGTTCCAATAAAGCTTTATTTAGAGGGCTTGGAGGATTTGACCTATCAACCATAATTTGCTGAATCCTGTTGCCCAGTTTTACTACCAGTGTTATCTAAGAGAGGATTTCTTTTTATCTAGCTTGGTGTTCTTTAGGCTCTCTGAATCTTAGGATTGATAACTTTCAGTTCAGTTCAGTTCAGTCACTCAAAGAGTCACGTCTGACTCTTTGCAACTCCAAGGACCACAGCATGCCAGGCCTCCCTGTCGATTGCCAGCTCCTGGAACTTGCTCAAACTCATGTCCATTGAGTCGGTGATGCCATCCTCATCTCATCCTCTGTCCTACCCTTCTCCTCCTACCTTCAATCTTTCCTGGCATCAAGATCTTTTCCAATGAGTCAGTTCTTTGCATCAGGTGGCCAAAGTATTGGAGCTTCAGTTTCAACATCAGTTCTTCCAATGAATATTCAGGACTTACTTCCTTTAGAATGGACTGGTTGGATCTCCTTGCAGTCCAAGGGACTCTCAAGAGTCTTCTCCAACACCACAGTTCAAAAGCATCAGTTCTTTGGTGCTCAACTTTCTTTATGGTCCAGCTCTCACATCCATACAAAGCTACTGGAAAAACCATAGCTTTCACTAGATGGACGTTTGTTGGCAAAGTAATGTCTCTGCTTTTTAATATTCTGTCTAGGTTGGTCATAGCTTTTCTTCCAAGGAGCAAGCATCTTTTAACGTCATGGCTGCAGTCACCATCTGCAGTGATTTTGGAGCCCAAGGAAATAAAGTCTGTCACTGTTTCCATTGTTTCCCCATCTATTAACTTTCAACAGAACTGTAAAACTCATGGTTATTATCCTTGTGAATATTGCTTCTTCCACATCGTTTCTGTTGTCTGTTCATGAAAATCTGATCTGTAACATATTAGATCCTCTCAGTTTATCCTCCATGTCTCTTAACCACTTTTATACTCTCTACTTCTGTTTCTCTGTGCTACATTCATATCTTTTTTTCATTTCAAATGGTAGTTTTTGTCTCTTTATCAAATCCACCTGATGTGTTTTGATGGTCTCTTATATCTTCTCATATATTCAGTTATCTCATTTATTGCTTTAAGGATTCTTATGTAAACTAATTTCATATTCTGTGTTGATATTTTCAGTATCTGTGATCTTTTCAGGCCTGATGTTATGGTTTATGAATTCTTTCAATTTTCATTCATGCTGACTTATTTTTTTCATGAGTCTCATGAACTTTGACACTGAGCTCATATTCCTTAGAACTTTATCTGTGATCATTCTTTGAGGCCTATACGGCATTGCATTTGTTTCTGTCAGGTGCCTTGGCATACTCTCAACTTGGTATTATTTTAAATAAATTGCTTGCTTTAGAGATTCCCACATAGTATGAATTTTGGCTTACTGTTAGAAATTCTTGGGCTTCCCTGGTGGCTCAATGGTAAAGAATCCGCCTGCCAAGCAGGATATATAGATTCAGTCCCTGGGTCAGGAAGATCCCCTGGAGGAGGGAATGGCAACCTACTCCAGTATCCTTGCCTGGAGAACCCCATGGACAGAGAAGTCTGGCGGGCTACAGTCCATGCTGTTGCAAAGAGTCAGACACAATTCAGTGACTAAACAACAACATTAGAAATTCTTAGGGGATAATTCTTTCCAGCTCCATTCAGAGCCAAGGTGGAGACAGAACATTCCCTCCTGCGCCCCTCTTTTATTCTGCAGTTCAGTTTTTAGGGGTTGCCCTTTGGTGGTCTGGGCTTTATGTGAGAGTGTCCCAGTCATCATCCTGCCTGTCCCTGGTGTCTACATGACCCCTTATAATCTGAACTTGATGCTGGGAAAGATTGAAGGCAGGAAGGGAAGGGTGTGACAGAGGATGGGATGGTTGGATGGCCTCACCGAGTCAATGGACATGAATTTGAGCAAGCTCCAGGAGCTAGTGAAGGATAGAGAAGTCTGTCATGCTGCAGTCCATGGTGTCTAAAAAGCTGGACATGGACACGATTGAGTGACTGAACATCAACAAGGCCACCAACACGGACCTGGGACTCCACAGGCAACTGCTGCCTCCACTTCAATTCTCCTTCCTGGACTCACGCTCTCTCAAGGCTTCTGATCTCCCAGGAATCCCTTGTTCTGTGCATGTTCAGCTGTGCTTCACAAACATTGTTTTAATTAATATCATTTCCAGCAATGTAAGTGGTCTACTTAGGAGAGCTGTCACCATATTGTCAGGGACACTGATAGGCAACTACTTCCAATTTCCACTTTCTCATCTCTCAGTGGAGAAGCCAACAGAACTGGGACTCAATTCATTTTTATAATGAATGGATCCGTGATTTTTATATTATTCTCAGCAGTCTTAGTGTTATAGTATCATTACGCTACTGTGCAGTTTGAGGACAGATTAATGAAATATTCCTCAGATTAGACCAGGTTGGTTACTCACATGAATCTGTTTCCTAGGACCTTTTTTAAAAGGAGCTGTATGGGATTCATGAACCTATTTATTCTTTGAAGTTTTGAGTTTCCCTGTGTGATTCAGAAGACCTACAGCAAGTTGAAATGTGTTATTCTGCTGAGGCATTGATATAAACCAGCTACACATTGAGGCTCATACTGGAAACTAATCATTTGGCTTCATGGATGTGCTCAGCTCACAAGCTCACAGTATCCTCATCCCAGGGCAGTGTGTTGATCTCCTCTCCTTGACTTACACTATAAAGTAAGTCTTTTGAAATTATAGAAAAGCAGAAAGTCACTTTCTTGGTGTAAAAAATAGTCACCAAGTAAAAGCTAGACATTTTTTAAAAGTCAAAAAGGAATTTAGATTGTGGTGCACACGGACATGCAGGAAATGCAACTCCCTGTGGACCTGTGGTTCAGGAAGACGCCAGGAGCCTGAAGAAATTTTCCACATTCTTGGAATGGGGAATTCTGGAAGAATCAAGAGTGTCATCTCATTAGGATTTCAAGTGCCTACTACAGACTAATAAATAGGTTTGTGAAAAATAAAGTTAGGCAGAAACACTATTAAAAAGAGTCTGCAAACTTTGTCACTTTCTTACAATACTCTTACCATATGATCTGGCAGTCAAGATCCATAGTATTTATCCAAAGCAGTTGAAAAAACATATCTATGCAAAAACCCTGCACAAGGATGTTTACAACAGTTCTAATTGCCAAAACTTGGAAACAACCAAGATATCCTTCAGTAGGTGAATAGATAAACAAACAGGTACATCCAGGCAGTGGAATATTACTCAGCAATAAAAACAAATGAGCTGTCAAGCCATGAAAAGACAAGAGAAATCTTAAATGTATATTATTAAATGAAAGAGACTAATCTGAAAGGACTAACACCACATGATTCCAACTGTATGATATGGTGGAAAAGGAAAAACTGTGGAGACAGTAAGAAGGGATACCAGGGATTGGCGGGGGGGTAGTATAAAGAGACATTACTTTGCCAACAAAGGTCCGTCTAGTCAAGGCTATGGTTTTTCCTGTGCTCATGTATGGATGTGAGAGTTGGACTGTGAAGAAGGCTGAGCGCCAAAGAATTGATGCTTTTGAACTGTGGTGTTGGAGAAGACTCTTGAGAGTCCCTTGGACTGCAAGGAGATCCAACCAGTCCATTCTGAAGGAGATCAGCCCTGGGATTTCTTTGGAGGGGATGATGCTGAAGCTGAAACTCCAGTACTTTGGCCAGCTCATGCGAAGAGTTCTGGGAGGGATTGGGGGCAGGAGGAGAAGGGGACGACAGAGGATGAGATGGCTGGATGGCATCACTGACTCGATGGACGTGAGTCTGAGTGAACTCCGGGAGTTGGTGACGGACAGGGAGGCCTGGCGTGCTGTGATTCATGGGGTCGCAAAGAGTCAGACACAACTGAGCGACTGAACTGAACTGAACTGAGTATAAACAAGCAAAGCACAGAGAACTTTTAGCACAGTGAAACTATTCTGTATATAATGGGCAGTAATACTGTTTTGGTGGATATGTGTTATGAATTCTTTGAAGCCAATAGAATATACTGATACAACACCAAAACCAAACCTTATGTAAACTACGGACTTCCAGTGATGATACGTCAGTGTCCGCTCATTGACGGTAATAAATGCAGAAATCTGGTAGGGGATGTTGGTCATTGGAGAGGCTATGCCTGTGTGGGGACAGGGGTTTAAAGCAACTCTTTTAACCTTCTGCTCCATTTTTCATTGACCCTAAAGCTGTACAAAAAATAAAGTTTATGCTTTTGAACTGTGGTGATGGAGAAGGCTCTTCCACTCCAGTATTCTTGGGTTTCCCTTGTGGCTCAGCTGGTAAAGAATCTGCCTGCAATGCGGGAGACCTGGGTTTGATCCCTGGGTTGGGAAGATCTCCTGGAGAAAGGAAAGGCTACTCACTCCCATACTCTGGCCTGGAGAATTCCACGGACTATGTCCATGGGGACGCAAAGAGTAGGACACGACTGAGCGACTTTCAGTTTCACTTGAGAGTCCCTTGGACAGCAAGGAGATCCAGCCAGTCCATCCTAAAGGAAATCAGTCCTAAATATTCATTGGAAGGACTGATGCTGAAGCTGAAACTCCAATACTTTGGCCACCTGATGCAGAGAACTGACTCACTAGAAAAGACCCTAATGCTGGGAAAGATTGAATGCAGGAGGAGAAGGGGATGACAGGGGATGAGATGGTTGGATGGCAGCACCAACTCGATGCACATGAGTTTGGGTAAGCTCTAGGAGTTGGTGATGGACAGGGAAGCCTGACGTGCTACAGTCCATGGGGTTGCAAAGAGCTGCACACGACTGACGGACTGAACTGAACTAAAAAAAGAAAAAAAGAACCTGCAAAATGCCATGAGTTTGTATCCCAGCTGCTTCTTCAGAATAGCTGTTACTGCCTGGCAAAAACTGCCCACCTGAAATCACCTATGGGGTCTAGGCCAAAGTGACTGCACCTCCCTGGGTGTGTCTGCCTGGCTGAGAGAGTGAGTGTGGGCCCTGCAATGCTGGCCAGAGCAACCGCATCTTGGGGCTTAGAGCCTCCTCCAGGGGCCTGGGACATCCCCTGTGCAGAGGGATTTAGGCCCTCTGGCATTTTCTGCCTTCCCAAGTGTCCCAGGGGCGGTTTTCCGGGAAGATTGGTGTGCTGGGCAAAAACCCAAACCTCTGGGAGAATCACAGTGAGGTGAGAGAGGCTAGAAGGACAGTTAAAAGGTTCCACACCTCTGGCAGCTCTTGGTTCCTAGTAGAAAGCAGGATGTGCTCATGGAGACACACCAGCACACACACAGGCACGTGCACAGACTTCGCCGGATTGACAGACTTATGCAGATCCACGTCCATGGCAACACCTGCGCGGGAGTCCACAGTCACCATATAGAGACACACAGATCATCCAGGCAGCATGCCATGCTGGAAAACAAGCAGTGGCTCTTGCAGAACATGCTCTTTCTATCGCCTGGGGAGTGAACTGTGCTAACACGTGCCCCCTGGGAATGCAGCAGCCTTCCAGAACAGTCAGCTCTCCTTCCTCCCGTCTCTCAGCTGTGTGAGCTCGGCCAACACCTGGAACTCCCGCGAGGTTCCGGGCGGATGCACACGTGTGTTCATCTCGGTCTGTCTGGCGAGAGGGCAGTGCAGGGCAGGGACTTTCCGCCTCTTGCAACTTCAACGCCCAAGGCAGGGCTGTAATTCAGGGTTGTCAGTGGATGACACTCAAGTCTGCCCACGTGACATTGGAGGTCCTTGGTGGCAAGAACATGCTGCCTGCAGCTGCCTGAGAGGATCAATAGCCGGAGACCCGAAGGGATGGAATCACATGGGGTCAGAGGAACATTTGTTTCTCTCCCTTGGGCCCAGCAGCAATGCCTTCTTGACTTGGAGCCTGACTCGGAGTTGCATAAGCTGCCTGGAGAAACCGGGTGTAGGAAGGTGTTTTCAGTAGTTTGGGACACTTCTGACTCGAGGCTGCACATGGAAGAGGATCTTCTAAGTGGAAACAGGCCCATATGCTCATTGGCAGATGGAATCCAACTGGATGTGGAAAAAAGCTCAACAGAGGGCTCAAACCTAACAAAAAAAATCAAGTGAAACAACACCATTTGAGTGTAACGAAGACTTAAAACGATGTTAGAAACATGTCTGGTACTAGTAGATAGTTTGAAAAAGTTAGTTTAAAAATCTTTCTGTTGAGTTGAAAAGCAGGAAGGCTTTCAGTACTTCCATTCTTTTAAAACCCTTTACTTTTAAACATAATAGATTTGTTTTCTTTTAAAAATTGTTTTGTTGAACTCTTTTGCAACTGTGGTAGACAGAATAATGGTTCAAAAAGATGCTCACATCTTAATCCATGGAACCTGTGCATACATTTCCTTAATGGCACAAGGGGCTGTATACCTGTGATCAAGTTAAGGATTTTGAGATGAAGATATTATTCTGGATTAGCTGAGTGGGTCTAGTGTACTTACAACAGTAGTTTGCAGTTTTACAGAGGGAGATGGGAGAGTCAGAGTCTGAAAGGAGATGTGAGGATGGAAACAAAAGTTGGAGTGATGTCCTTCGAGGGTACAGGAAGGGGCTACAGCCCAAGGAATCTAGGTGGACTCTAGAAGCTGGAAAAGGTAAGGAAATGTGTTCCCTTCTGCAGCCTCCAGAAGGAATGAAGCCTGGGCTCAATTTTAAGATTTCTCAACTCTAAGATAATAAATTTGTCCTCAGCCACTAAGTCTGTGTTAAGAAATTAACACAAGATGTTGTGATTGGTCAGATCCTGCATGCTAGCTTGGAGGAGAACTGACTTATTGACAAATAAATTACTGCTCCATCTGGACCTTCATACAGTTTCCTTGGCTGCGTTCCTTTGTTTGGGTGAACTTAGGGTATGAATTGCTTACATGCTTTTCAGTATGCTAAATGAAAAATCAATGTTAAGAAGTTTAAATCTCTATGTCTTGTTGAGGTTTGACAAAAACCATAAAATTCTGTAAAGCAATTGTCCTTCAACTAAAAAGTAAGTTTTTTGTTTTTTTTTTTAAAGTTTAAATCTATCTGTATCTGATTACAGAGATCTTCTATTCATCTTTGTTGGGGATTATCCTCCTGTATTAGTTGTCTAGGACTGCCGAAACAAAGTACCACAGACTGAGGGGCTTAAACAACAGCAAAGTATTTTCTCACAAAGCGTGACAAAGCATGGTCCACTGGAGAAGGGAATGGCAAACCAGGGCTTCAGCACCTGAGTTTGCTGGAGGGACATAGTTCATCCCATAACATCTATACTGGGTACATGTGGGACAGGGTCCATGCCAGTCCGTGCCAGTTGTTCTAGCCAAGTAGAACAACATGTGCATACTACTTGAGTGACATGTCCAGACTTCTGTCTATAATTCCATGCTTTGTTCCACTTTTGATACACCTGAATGTACCACACCGTGAGTGTAGTTGGAACTGTATCACCTTGTCACCTTCTGACACACAAGCAAATGTGTTCTAGAGATGATTACAAGAAGACAGGGACAGGCCAGCTCTGGAGTGGCAAAAACTATCTCAGAAAAATCTCATGAGGTTGGGAAGTGGGGGAGACAAGGGGGAAGAGTGAAATAAATGCAATTAGATCCCTACCTCAAACCATACACACACACACCAGACAGATTATAAACCTACATGTGAAAAATTATTAAAAAATAGGACAACAGCTACATGATCTTAAGAGTAGAGAAAATCTTTAAAAAAAGAATTTATAAATCCCCAAACAATAAAGAAAAAGATATGTTCACATGCTTCAAATTTTAAAACGCTGTACAGAAGAACCTATAAACATGTATTGACAAAAGATTAAAAACGTACTGGGAGACGTTTAATAGACTAGGAATTAGTAAAACACATAATAAGGAAAACAAGAGTAGGAAAACAAATGAATTGTCCAAAGAGGAAATGTGAATGGTCAACAAATAAAAAACAAATAAACAAAAGGTGCTAAAACACAGAGAAGGCCAATAAAAAGAACAAAGAGAAACCATTTCCTAGCCATTGTATTTGTAAAATTAAGTAATCAGTCTGTCTCAACTGTTAGCAAGTTTATAGGGGAAATGGTAAATTGTTGCTGAAAATGTGAATTGGTAAAGACATTTTGGAGGAAGTTTGGTGTACTTAGAAAAATGTGCTTGCCCTGTGGCCTAGAAATTATGCTCTGGGATGCGCAATAGACAATCTTCTGAGTAGTTCATAAGCACCCTATATGCAGTGGTGTCTGTTATGCAGTGATCCCCAACTTTTTTGCCAACAGGGGCTGGTTTCATGGAAGACAGTTTTTCCGTGGACAAGGGTGAGGTGGTTTCAGGATAATTCAAGAACATGACATTTATTGTGCACTTTATTTCTATTATTATTACATCAGCTCCACCTCAGATGATTAGGCATTAGATCCCAGAGATTGGGCTCCCATTGTACATTTTCCGTTGTAAAATGTAAACAATGTTACAACATTGTTTGAAACAGCAGAAAAAAGGGAAATGATGGAAATACCCCTCAATATAGGAATAAACAAATAGAATGTGATATTTTCCCACAATGAAATACCATAAAGCAATTAAAAATAATAAAGCTGATATATATATCATTATTAAAAGATCTTAAAAACATAAGGTAGAGTATAAAAAACAGGATGCAGATTGATGGGATATATGAAGATGATGTATGTTTAAAAAACACAAATGGGAGATATTCCCCTGGTGGTCTAGTGGTTAGCATTTGGAGCTTTTACTTCTAGGCCTGGGTTCAGTCCCTCGTCAGGGAACTGAGATCCCATGGGTCATGGCAAAAAAAACCCCCAAAAAACCATATACAGTGTGTGTGTTGGGGGGGTGGGGACTGGGGCATTTTAATGGATGAACATCTACCTCGAAAATTGTTTTTAACAGAAGGGAATGATACATGATCATTTTAGTCTCTAGGGGAATATGGGAAGGAGTGGGTGGGGTTGCTGGTTTAAGGGACACTAGCTAACATTCATCCTTGAATCCCCCCTCCCTGTTCTCTGCCTTCCCTCCTTCCTTCCTTTCTTTGTTCTTTTTTTTCTCTAAAAGTTGACAAGAACTAAATATGACAAAGGCACTCCCCTGATCACTCAGTGGGTAAAGAATCTGCCTGCAATGTAGGAGGCACAGGAGACTCAGGTTTGATCCTTGGGTTGGGTTCTATCCTGGGTCGGGAAGATCCCCTGGAGGAGGAAATGGCAACGCATTCCAGTATTCTTGCCTGAAAAGTCCCATGGACAGAGAAGCCTGGAGGGCCCCAGCCCACGGGATCGCAGAGTCAGACACAACTGAGCATCTAAGCATGCGTGCAGACGTGACAAAAAGTTAACATTTGTTAACTCTAAATTGCAGGAATATGGAAGTTTAAGTTATTCCATAATTTTACGTAATTTTTATTTTTTAACTTTTTATTTTTTATTGTAGTATAATTTATTAACAATGTTGTATTAGTTTCAGGTGTGCAGCAAAGTGATTCAGTTATACATATTCTTGGATCTGTTCTTCTCCAAATTCTTTTCCCAATTAGGTTGCTACGTAATATTGAGGAGAGCTCCTTTTACTATAAGATAGATTCTTGTTGGTTATCCATTTTGAATATGGCAGTGTGTTCAACTTTGAAATCCCCGAAAGCAGAAACCAAACCAAACAAAAACACCCCTAAATGTTATACAAATAAATAAAATAATAAACTATTAAAGCTCTGGTTAAGGGAAGTAAGGCTTTCCTGGTGGCTCAGCAGTGGAGAATTCACCCACCAATGTAGGAGATGCATGTTGGATCCCTGGATCAGGAAGATCCTCTGGAGGAGGGCATGGCAAACCACTCCAGTATTCTTGCCTGGAGAATCCCACGGGGATGAAGAGTCGGACACCACTGAAGTGACCGAGCACACCAGGGAAGTAAAGGAAACAAAGTGTGATGCTGCGTATGCTGTGTTCCGGAGAAGGGAGCGATTCCTCACAGTTGGGAGTCCCCACTGGCTTTTCAGCTGGAAAGTACCATATAGACATTCGGAGCTGAGCCCCTGTTCTACGTCCCTTGTGAATGACCTCCAGTCTCCTGAAACACAGTGGTAGGGAATCTTCCTCCAGTGCCAGAAACTGGCTGCAGTGTTCTGAAGCAGGTGGTTCCATTTCTCAGTAGCTTAAATGATTAAGGCAAATTCTTATTTCTGAAAAGAATTCTATTCTGTAGACTCTGTTCTTTGGGTTTCACTTCTTTTCTTTTTTTTCCCCCTGGAGCAGCAGAGATTAAATCTAGTGCCCCTTTAACAGAAAAGTCTTTCAAAATGTGTAGACAGCTATCCCACATTTATAAGTTTTTACATCTAATCATTTAAAGGGCTTTTAACACAAATACAAACATGCAAGCGCCACATGGAGACATTGCAGTAAAATACAAATAGGCTGAGAAATTGAACTTTTAAAATTCTCTTTAAGAACATGGAAGAAACTAACTTGAGAACACAGAGATCTTGGTCCATCTCGGGGAATGAATTTTTCTCTGGTCTTACAGGCAAAGGGGTTCCCCTCTCAGGAGGGAGAAGAATGTAATTGATGACCAATCCTTATCACACCTGAAAGGGCAAGAAGTAAAGGGGAACTGGATGACTGGTTAGGAATGATACTTCAACAGACGTAAGTGGAAGTTTATTATCTCCTTTTTAATGACATTGTATATTTGATGAGAGTAGCAATGCCTTGCAAACTTCAGTGCCCATGTGAGCTAAGAAAGGGATCTAAATGCTGACTTAAGAAAGTTAATCTTAAATGCAAAGGCCTCTGAAGACACGTCCCCCACTAGATTGATGTTTATTGCTTGGTTTCTTTCTGAAAAGTCTTTGAAAAGTGACCAATGGACAAGATAGCCTGGTGGCATTCAGTTGGAGAGTTTATTGGTTGACATTGTTCAAGTTACCTGAGACGCTGTATGTCATTTTGGGTAAGAGGAAGAAGGGAGGAAAGAATCTGAAACTTAAGTTCCCACTGTTAGTAGTGGAACAAGGCTTCCAATGCAAGTTCTTCCTGGAAAATAACTGTCCCTCATTTTATTTACTTTTGTTTCAAACCTCACCATCTCAAAGAGACTGAAACCGCAATAGCAATAACACAAATATTTAATGACTGGTTTCATCCAATCAAAATGGACTATGGTTGCTATGCCCTCTGGGGATATCCTGGTCGAATACCTGCCCTGTTCTCAGCTCCGATCAGTCAGACCCCGGGAAACCCTTCTGAAGGTGAAACAGAGCAAGTGAAGCTGTCTTTGTCTTTGATAAAGCGGCTTTATGGCATTCCCTGAAGTTACAGTCTATGTGTTAAAATGCTTCTTTGTAAAGCCTCTCTTTAGAAATCACTTCCGTCTGCAGAAGGAAATAAAGGAGATTTATTTTCCCTTTATGGGGAAGGAGTGGTTTAGAGTGACTCTATTTTGGGTTGACTGACAAAGCTCATTCCTTCTCAAAGGTCTCCGGGTGGCCAGAACTGAGAGAAGGGATGTAGCATCCGTTCTAACACTCTCTTCAAAGTCTTCCACCCCCATGGTTCCACCTTTGGAGAAATTTCTTCTCAAAACCCCATCCTCACGCTCCGCTTGCCACCATCTTACTTTCCAAGTCATCTCGATGCCACGCCCAGCATGTTGTTTTCCTCTCCTCTCAGCCGGTTCCATTGGCCCCTCCCTCCCGTGGTAAATCCATTTCCTAATCCTGACATCTCCCCAGGGTATAAATAAATCTTTAGGTGGTGGTTCCGACACATCATCCCATAATCCGGGGGTGTCATGACCACCTAGGATGGAAAAGTAATTTCATAACGATTCCCTCACTCTTCCCCTGCCCCCTCCTAATTGCTAATGTTTATTTTTGACTCTAGACAATTAAAATCAGTTCTGTTTGGAGGATTTCACAACACTCCTCGACATTTTTGAAGATGCAATGGAGAAAAACTGAAGAGAGAATGAAAACCTAAGGTCTGTGCAGCATCTCCCAAGTTGGTGGGGCTTTTCCTCTTGGTTGTGCAAACCCAGTCCAGTGGGATAGAGACATGACTGCCGCAGGAAATGCATTTTTCTGTTAGCCAAAAAGCAGTGCTGTTGAATGGCTTGATAGACCACAAAATTACATTCCTCCACTCACCACTGGGAACAAATGTAATGGGAAAGTATATTACCAATTTGCATCACCTGGGTTCACTACAGCCAGAGGTAAAGAGGTTAATCCAACCCACTCACTTATTTGTACTGGATTAATTTGCTGTGAGTGTTTTGGAGTCTTTGTGCTATCTTTTGATTCAACCACATAACTGATGAAATTAAGCACTGGAGGTTGCCTGGCTTCTTAGTTTTGAGGCCACTACCTCTAGAACTTGCATCATTCAGATTAAGAAAGAGATTAAGCTAATGAGGAAAATTCTGGACTGAGTTCGCCACAGACATAACATTTAGTGTCAGTCCAACACTGACCCCAGTATTCTAGGTGCATGAAGACTGGCTGGCTTCTCAAGAAGTTCCATGGGCTGGTGCCCACTTAAGAAGTCTGCTCTCCAAAGCTCAAACCTCAGTAATTGTAAAAACTTATTGGAAATACTTGCAATATTTTCAAGTTGAAAATATGCCCATATATTTTAAACAATCCCAAAGGGATCAAGAATGGGGGAATGGCAGGGCTGGGTAAGAAGCAGCCTCGTGCTGAAGGCCCAGGAGGGAGAGTGCCAATGTCAGACTATTGGATGAGATTTCTGAGCAAGAACCAAATATTTTAGTCCTCCGGCATTTGTGGAAATTATTTTAGCAGGGAACAGCAATGGCACTAAGACAATGATTTGTTTTCTCAAAATCCAAATTAAGAAATTGTATGGCTCGGTGTTTACCCTCTAACTAAGAATTTAACCTTTTCTTTCAAACACTGTGCCTGAATTATGAGAGGTCAGAGCTCTATATTTTTAATGGCAGGGGGGGTCTTAAAGACCCCCCAAAATTGCTTGGTAATAGATCAGGGATCTCCAGCCTCAGATAACTTCCACATATATAAATTGCAAGCCAGAAGGAGGCACTAAGGAGAAGAACAGAAAGGCTTGTTTGGAGAGCACCACAAATAATTATAAGTTATGGGAACAGAGAAGAAAATAAAACATGCTGATTAGAAACATCAGGATGAATTGGCATTGATTTTGCTGTATGATAGAAAATCGGTTTCAATTTTTTTTTTCCAACAGATGCATAGCATGGTGAGTGAGGAATTAAATTTTATTCCAGGTTCAAATTTAAGTTTGGAAATGAAATTTGGGAAGGTAAGCCTCGTTTCACAGAAACTAAGCAACTTTCTGAATACTCTTACATAAGGTATCCAAGAGACGACTGACTTGATTATCCAGTATCTGTAGCCTCAGAGAAATTATTCTCTTGCTTTTGAGTTTCAGTGCATGTTTAGTCCTTGTTTATTCATTTAGTGATGCTTTCTAACATTCTTTTCTGTGAATCTTTGCCTGTTCTGGTTCTGTCTTCTCATCTCTGAGAAAACCAGAACTGGCAATAAAGCCCTTGCTTGTTATAAGGCTGCAGAATGTGTCAAAGCATCCATTCTGCTCAGTTCAATTGCTTCTGTTAATTTCTCTTTACTTGTTGTTGTTTAGTTCCTAAGTCGTGTCTGACTGTTTACAACTCCATGGACTGCAGCACACCAGGCTCCTCTGTCCTTTATTACCTCCTGAAGTTTGCTCAGATTCATGCCTATTGAGTCAGTGATGCCATCCAACCATCTCATCCTCTACCACCCCCTTCTCCTTTTGCCTTCAGTCTTTCCCAGCATCAGGGTCCTTTCCAATAAGTCAGCTCTTTGCATCAGGGGTCAAAGTATTGAACTTCGGCTTCAGCAACAGTCCTTCCAATCAATACTCAGGATTGATTCCTTTAGGATAGGCTAGTTTAATCTCCTTGCTGTCCAAGAGACTCTTAAGAGTCTTCTCCAGAATTCCTTAAAAAACTGGAAATAGAACTGCCATATAACCCAGAAATCCTACTGCTGGGCATACACACCAAGGAAACCAGAACTGAGAGAGACACGTGTACCCCAGTGTTCATCGCAACACTGTTTACAATAGCCAGGACATGGAAGCATCCTAGATGTCCATTGGCAGACAAATAGATAAAAAAGCTGTGGTACATATACACAATGGAGTATTACTCAGCTATTAAAAAGAATGCATTTGAATCATTTCTAATGAGGTGGATGAAAGTGGAGCCTATTATACAGAGTGAAGTAAGTCAGAAAGAAAAACACCAATACAGTATATTAAAGCGTATATATGGAATTTAGAAAGATGGTAATGATGACCCTATATGTGAGACAGCAAAAGAGACATAAATGTAAAGAACAGACTTTTGGACTCTGTGGAAGAAGGCAAGGGTGGGATGATCTGAGAGAATAGCACTGAAACATGTATATTACCATATGTGAAACAGATCGCCAGTCCAGGTTTGATGCATGAGACAGGGCGCTCAGGGCTGGTGCACTGGGATGACCCTGACGGATGGGATGGGGAGGGAGGTGGGAAGGGGGTTCAGGATGGGGAACACATGTATACCCATGGCTGATTCATGTGAATGTATGGCAAAACCACTACAATATTGTAAAGTAATTAGCCTCCAATTAAAATCAATAAATTTTACAAAAGAGTCTTCTCCAGGACCTCACTTAGAAAGCATCAGTTCTTCAGCGTTCAGCCTTCTTTATGGTCCAACTCTTCACATCCGTACATGACTACTAGAAAAACCATAGCTTTGACTATACAGATCTTTGTTGGCCATTTCCCTTTAGGTTCTTAATAATTGGAGTAAATACAAAGGTCACATGAATATTTTCTTTCTCCTTTTTAGTGAAGTGTTGGTTACCATCATCAATTCTGTGTCTTAAAGTATCTGTTTCTGAAAGTAACTTGCGGGCTAACTTTCTCCTCAGAGGTACAGGTCCTGTGATGTCATGACTGGGTAGACCTGTCACTTGACCAGCCAGGGCTGCAAGCACGTTCCTGGCCTTTGGCAGAACTGGCAGATGGGCACAGCCTCTGGGTTTGGTCATGGCTGTTCCCTCTGGCCTCCTGAGAATATCTGTGTGTCGCAAGAGCATCTGTCCTCACCCCGGGCTCCACTGGCCTCGCCTGGAACCATACCACTTAAAGGCCATTCAGACCTCACCCAGTTGGCCTCCCTCTGCCCAAATCTTCAACATAGGCTGATGTTAAGAGTTCCCGTGTCCCTGCTCCCAAGCCTTAGAAGATCCTGCTCGTGGGTGTCTGTTTGCAAGGTGGTCTTGGGAATCTCTGCAGGGTTGGTGATGAAGTCCAGGGAGTGCCAGCCCTCTGCCCAGGGCAGCTGCTCCTACCCTGGGGCTCCTCTGAGCCCCCCATGCCCTTGCCGCCACCCATCTCATTTGTCCTAGGAGGAGACAGGACAACCCACGAGAAGACAAGCACCATGAAAGCTCATGCCTGGGCTTACCGATGCCCCTGGCCTGAACGTACCTGAACCATGCCTGAAACACCCACTGCACTCAGAACAGTGTTGTTTCACATGAGATGAGCCTGCCTGCCTTCTTTTTACCTCTTCCCTTCCTTCCCCTTGGAAAAGAAGACGTGGCCTCTCTTCCAGTCAAGGAGGATCTCACCTGCTGTGCCAGTCTCTCCTCTAGAATCCTAGTCCTTGTTTGGTTTCCTTCCTAGAATTATCAATGTCAACTTCTTCTTAGCCTGAGCATTATCCCTCTTCAAATGACATTCTTTTGATACTTCTCCCCTTTCCCACCATTCCATACTCAAGGTTGACAACTTGTTCTTACCAGGGTAAATAAAAATGCTACCACTCAGAGAAGGGACAGGCACCCTCATAAGGAGCTAAGAGGATACTACATGAAGGGACATTGGACAGTGGCTTTGAAGTGTTCAGAATTAGTTTTCAGCATTAAAAAACAAATAAGATATTTCAGCTACCTTACCCTAGTAGCTCAGATGGTAAAGCATCTGCCTACAATGCAGGAGACCTGGGTTCGATCCCTGAGTTGGGAAGATCCCCTGGAGAAGGAAATGGCAACCCACTCCATACTCTTGCCTGGAAAATCCCATGGACCGAAGAGCCTGGTAGGCTATAGTCCATGGGGTCGCAAAGAGTTGGACTCAACTGAGCAACTTCACTTTCACTTTTCTTTCAAGATATTTCAGCTAAGAATCAGATTTTTGCAGGCTGCATATGTGCTAAACTACTTCAGTCATGTCCAACTCTTTGCGATGCTATGGACCATAGCCAGTTAGGCTCCTCTGTCCATGGGCTTCTCCAGGCAAGAATACTGGAGTGGGTTGCCATGCCCTGCTCCAGGGGAATCTTCCCGATCCGGGGATTGAACCCATGTCTCTTATGCCTCCTGCACTGGGTTCTTTACCACTAGTGCCACCTGGGAAGCCCTTTCACAAGTTACTCCTGAAAAATTAGATCTGATCATGCCAGGCTTATATGTCCACATCTCAACTGTCCCTTTCCAGAAGGTCTTGCACCCAAACGGATGCCACATGTGTCATATCCTGCACGTTCTCCTGCAACGTGGTCTTGCCACTCTGCCACCAAGAGATGGGGTCTGATTCCTCTCGCCTTGAGTCTGGAGAGAATCTTGTCCTCGGTCACTTGCTTGCAACCAGTAGAATACGGAGGGAGGCAGTGCTGCATGATTTCTGAAGCCAGGAATGCCCACAGTTCACCAGAGAGAGGATCTGCTTCCATAGCTGCCATGTGTACATGTGTACCGAGATATCATCAGTGACATAATCCTTGTGGGCAGACACCCTCTCTGGTCCCTGTTTGTGTTGTTGTTGCTGTTCAGTCACTAAGTCATGTCCAGCTCTTTGTGACCCCATGGGGTGCAGCACACCAGGCCTCCCTGTCCTTTACCATCTCCTGGAGTTCGCCCAAGTTCATGTCCATTGGATTGGTGATCCCACTCAACCATACACTCTGCCACCCTCTTCTCATTTTGCCTTCAGTCCTTTCCCAGCCTCAGGGTCTTTTCCAATGAGTCGGCTGTTTGCATTCATTCCAGCATCAGTCCTTCCAATGAATATTCAGGACTGATTTTCTTTAGGATTGACTGGTTTGATCTCCTTGCAGTCCAAGGGACTCTCAAGAGTCTTCTCCAGCACCACAGTTTGAAAGCATCAATTCTTTGGTGTTCAGCCTTCTTTATGGTCCAACTCTCACATCCATACATGACTACTGGAAAAACCATAGCTTTGACTAGCTAAGAGTTTTTCTGCTGAACATGGGTGTGGGCTGTTGGACTTACGGATGGAGAGAGGGAAAGACTGAGCTACTGACCACTCTTCATTCTGTCCTTCTATCTCCAAGATCTCACCTTTCCCCACAAAACCATTGCAACTGTCTCAACAAAACCCACCTAAGCTTCCCCACCATCCATGAAAACCACACTCTGAAAGACAGAACCAGGCAGAGACAAGAGACCCTTTGTTGATGAAGCATTTACTGCCATATTTTTGAGAGATTAATAGGCATCAGGATATGAAGAGGGGCTAGATGCAAATACCTTCCATAAGAATGTATTTAAAAACCTGATTGCAAACATAATTCACATTGACTACAGAAAACTCAGAAACACAAAGAAGAAAATTAAAATGTCCTCTCTCATCACACCTAGATATAAATATCTTATAGATATTTAGGCTACATCCTTCTACTTTATTTTGTATTCCTATAAATGGAACAATAATGTTCCAAAGTTCAGATTTTGTTGTAACCCCGTGTCCTGAATATTGTACATATTTTCCCATGTTACTAAATATTCATGTACAGTGTGATTTTATATATACTTTTATACACAGTATTCTATTTATGAAGTATCCTAATTTATGTTATCATCTCCTATTATTTGATATTAAGTTATTTCCAGCTTTCTCTTATTATCCATAACACGGAAGTGAACAACCATCCTTGTCTACATATCTTTTCACTTGTCCTTGATTGTTTCCTGGGTAAATGTCTATAAATGGGATCACTGAGTCAAAGAAACCGTATTTTCAAGGCTTCTGCAATTTATTGCCAACTTATCCTCTAGAATCATGTTCTTACCAACAGGAGTGTCCATTTCATCAGATCTATACCAGATGGAAAATATCTTCTTATGCTTTGGCAAATCAACAGTTCTAGTACTTTGGATTCAACAATAATTTGCCAATAGACAGTGACAAAGCACAGAAAATGAAACAGAAGAAATCTCTGAGAATACAGAATGTCTCCTTTACAGAGGAGGAAAGTGGGACCCAGAAAATGAAGTGATTTGCCCAAAGTTATACAGATAATTGATGGGTCTCTCATTGACACTGGTCATTGCAGCACAGTGACCAATTCTGGTCGCTGTGTTGGATCAGTGAGCTAATGACTAATCTAGGCTTTCCTGACCTCCCTTTGCCCCTTCCATTTTAAAGAATTGTATTTAGGCAGCTGCCCATACTGGTGGCTAGAAGTTCTCTTGGACCCCCAAACAGTTCCAAATCCTCTCCATGTTTGCTTTTCAGTATATATTCTGTGTCTGGTCAAACTTGCTAACAATGAGCCTTGTTTCAGGTTCAAAGAAGGGCTAAACGGTCCATGAACTAGAGTAGCAATCTTCCTAAAGAACAGCCCTGACCACTCCCCGCCCCCCACAAAGAAGAGTCCTGTCCTCCCCGAAGAAGAGTGCACACAATGGTATCTATTCAAATTCAAGATGCAGGACACTCTGCAGACACAAGCAGCTTGGAAAGTTGAGAGAAGCACTGTACATCTAGCCTCTGTCCCTTGAAAGCTCACTGCCCCATTCCTCATAGCTTGCTCATGCAAATCTGGCTCATCCCTGGTTCTTAAGGCTCTAGTGTCTACATCATAGTCCACACTTTGTGGACCTTCTTTCTGCTCTGATTACTGTGATACCAATCTCTCTTTTTCTTAGTTTTTGTCCTACCTTCTTATGTCTATTGCAAAGTCTCTGGCTTTTCCAGTAGTCACATATGGATGTGAGAGTTGGACTATGAAGAAAGCTGAGCACTGAAGAATTGATGCTTTCAAACTGTGGTGCTGGAGAAGACTCTTGAGAGTCCCTTGGACAGCAAGGAGATCAAACCAATCAATCCTAAAGGAAATCAACCTTGAATAGTCATTGGAAGGACTGATGCTGAAGCTGAAGCTCCAATACTTTGGCCACTTGATGCAAAGAACTGATCCATTTGAAAAGACCCTGATACTGGGAAAGATTGAGGGCAAAAGGAGAAGGGGCAACAGAGGATGAGATGGTTGGATGGCATTACTGACTCAGTGGACATGAATTTGAGCAAACTCCTGGAGATAGTGGAAGACATAGGAACCTGGCATGCTACAGTCCATGAGGTCTCAAAGAGTTGGACATGACTAAGCAACTGAACAACTCTTTCTTTTAGCCTTAAATATGTGGCAGACATCTCAAATCCTGAACTCAGAAACATGCATTCTTTTTAATTTAAAAGAAAACCCAAATTGATTTTACCTTCCACTTTAAGATCCTGTTTTGCCAGATGGTGGAAAGTGAAATGTCAGTGGCCTCAGGGTGGTCTCACATCCTTACTCGCTGCCCTGCTCCCCCTGCTCTGGGACCCTTGTTCCTTCTGCGGGGAGGGGGCTGGCATCTGTTCATTCCTCATCATTTTCCAAGCACACTGGCACACCTCGAGGCTTCCGTCACTCCTGTCAGGCCTCTGTCCTCAGCAGTGTGTGTCACCACAGTGTCTTCCTGGGCCCCCCTGAGCTCTTGTCAAAACTACCTCTCCATTCATCTCACCCTCTCCTTCCTCCCCTCATAGGCTAGCATATGTAAAATATATTGGCAACGAGAATTTGCTGTATGACTCAGGAAGCTCAAACAGGGGTTCTGGAACAATCTAGAGGGGTCGGAAAGGGTGGGAGGTGGAAGCGAGGCTCAAGAAGAAGGGGACATTTGTATACCTGTGACTAATTCATGCTGATGTATGGCAGAAACCAAAGCAACGTTGTAAAGCAATTATCCTTCAATTCAGTTCAGTTCAGTTCAGTCGCTCAGTCGTGTCCGACTCTTTGTGACTCCATTGCCTGCAGCATGGCCAGGCTTCCCTGTTCATCACCAACTCCCGGAGTTTACTCAAACTCACGTCCATTGAGTCAGTGATGCCATCCAACCATCTCATTCTCTGTCGTCCCCTTCTCCTCCCACCTTCAATCCCAGAATCAGGGTCTTATCAAATGAGTCAGTTCTTCGCATCAGGTGGCCAAAGTATTGGAGTTTCAGCTTCAGCATCAGTCCTTCCAATGAATATTCAGCACTGATTACCTCTAGGATGGACTGGTTGGATCTCCTTGCAGTGCAAGGGACTCTCAAGAGTCTTCTCCAACACCACCGTTCAAAAGCATCAATTCTTCAGTGTTCAGCCTTCTTTTAATCCAACTCTCACATCCATACATGGCTACTGGAAAAACCATAGCTTTGACTAGATGGACCTTTGCTGCAAAGTAACATCTCTCTTTAAAAATAAGTAAATAAATAAAAGATGCTGGCTCTCTGTCCATCACCTCTGTGCTCCTCTGGGCAGATGAGAAACATCTAGTTACTCTCAGAACTAATGTGGGTATGGGGAAATTGTGCTGTAGGACTGGACCATCTGCTTGGTGACATGGACCCCATTTCTGCTTCTCCAGTACTCATGCTTGGAATGGAAGTACCCTCCTAGGCTCACCCCTTTTAGGAATCCTCTTGGGTAGGATCCTAGAGAAGAACAGTGCCTCACACATGAACTCGCTGTGCCTCTGGGACATTGCTGTCATTCCTGTTCCCACCCCATGCCCCACCCCCATCATCACGCATCTTCACTCCCACCTTGCACCTTGGCTGGATCAAATTAAAAATTCCTAACTTTGGAATGCCCCAGTTTACAGAATATGAGAAATAGCTGGTGAGCAGAAAAAGGAATGTCTGGAACTAAAAGCATTACTTTTTCTTAAAAAAATTGAGGTATATTTGACTTACAAAGTGTTAATTTCTGCAGTAGAGCAAAGTGATTCAGTTATACATATGTATACATTTTAAAAATATTCTTTTCCACTATAGTTTATTGCATGGTATTGAATACAGTTCCCTGTGCTCTATAGTAGGCTTTTGTAGTTTATACATTCAATACATAATAGTTTGTATCTGCTAACCCCAAACTCCCAGTCCATACCTTCCCCACTCCTCTTCCCTTGACAACCGTAAGTGCATTCTCTGTGTCTGTGAGTCTGTTTCTATTTTGTAGATAAGTTCATTTGTGTTGTATTTTATAGTTCACATATAAGTGATATTATATGGTGTTTGTCTTTTTCTTTCTGACTTACTTCACCTAGTATGATAATCTCTAGTTCCATCCATGTTGCTGCAAATAGCATTATTTCATTCTTTTTTATGACTGAGTAAAGTATTCCATTTGTACGTATATACCACTTCGTTATCCATTTATTCATCAGTGGACATTTGGGTGGCCTCCGTATCTTGGCTATTGTGAAGAGTGCTGCTATGAACATAGGGGTGCACATATCTTTTTGGATTATAGTTTTGTCTGGATACATGCACAGGAGTGGGTTGCTAGATTATATGGTAATTCTATTTTTAGTTTTTTGAGGAACTGCCATACTGTTTTCTATAGTGGCTGCACCAACTTACATTGCCACCAGCAGTGTAGGAGGGTTTCCTTTTCTCTACACCCTCTCCAGTATTTGTGATTTGTAGACTTTTTAATGACCATTCTAACTGGCGTGAGGTGGTACCTCACTGTACTGTTGATTTACATTTCCCTAATAATTAGCGATGTTGAGCATCTTCTTATGTGCCTATTGGCCATCTGTATGTCTTCTTTGGAGAAATGTATAAAAATGCTAGAAATCACATCACATCATATTATTTAATCTGTCACACCATTGTTGTGCTACCCATACATCTATTGTCAACCCTCGATACTCAAATTCCTTCTGAGCTTGTCCCCATTTAGCTCTGGTCTGTGCTCACATCATCTTTCCATAGCTCGGCTCTCAACAGCTACCCCAGATGTGATGGTGGCACCTCACATGTGTCATGGCCAAAACAGAAATCAGTTTCTACCTCTCTTATTTCATTTACTCCAACAGACTAAGACTACACCCCACTACCCATCCCTTTTGACTCCCTAAGGTCCACCCTGTCACCCTGCTTCTTCCTGCCAGGAACTTCACCTGACCACTCTGTTGCTCAGTAATGGCATTCTTCTCAAGTCCTAGAGCGCTCACTCACTCCTCGCTGAGCACGCACTACATGGTACTGTTGTTTGATGAGATCATTGCCATCTAAGGGGCAGAGACTCTGCCTCTTTCACTGCTGTGTCCCCAGGACCTGGTACAATGCTGGGCACACAGTAGGTACTCACCAGACATTTTCATAATAGATGAATTCTGTTAACAAGTTTTCAGCCTCAGTAGAAAAAGCTGTGTCTTACACCTCTAGAGAAGCATGGAGTCTGAAAAGTTCATGGCTTTGAATGAATCTTTGCACATGATGGTGGTTCAGATAATAAATCTGTCTGCAATATAGGAGACCTGGGTTCGATCCCTGGGTTGGGAAGACTCCCTGGAGAAGGGAATGGCTACCCACCCCAGTATTCTTGTCTGAAAAATTCCTTGGACAGAGGAGGCTGACGAGCTATAGTTAGTGCAGTGGTAAAGAATCTGCCTGCTAATGCAGGAGATGAAGGAAACGTGGGTTCAATCCCTGGGTCGGGAAGACCCCCTGGAGCAGGAAGCGGCAGCCCACTCCAGTATGCTTGCCTGGAAAATTCCATGGACAGAGGAGCCTGATGGGGTCGCAAAGAGTCAAACATGACTGAACATGCACACACTACTACTTTGCTCATGATGGTGATAATTAAATGAGGAAAGGGTATAGTGCTTATCGTTGAATTGAGATGTTTTAAAAAATTTAATTTTTATTGGTGTATAGTCGCTTTACAATGTATTATTTTCTGCTCTACAGCAACAGCAAAGTGAATCAGCTATGCATGCATGCTAAGTCACTTTAGATGTGTCCGACTCTGTGCAGCCCTATGGACTATGGCCTGCCAGCTGTCCATGGAATGCTCCAGGCAAGAATGCTGGAGTGGGTTGGGTTTTCTTCTCCAGGGGATCTTTCCAACCCAGGGACTGAACCTGCCCTCTCTTACATCTGTATTGGCAGACAGGTTCTTTACCACTAGCGCAACCAGGGAAGGCCTACATATACATATATCCCCTCTTTTTTGGATTTCTTTCCATTTAGGTCACCAGAGAGCATTGAGTAAGTTCCCTGTGCTATGCAGTAGGTTCTCATTAGTTATTTTATATATAGTAGTATAAAAGTGTTTTTAAGTTAGGGAAGTCCTGATAAAACACCCCCATCACTAAATACTCAAGCATACCCTATCTGGGTCTGCTATATTAACTCCTCCCTTAACAAAACTTTGACTTTGTTTATTGGGGTATCTGTAGTGTAACAGAATCATTCCACATGCATCTGAAACCACTCAAATAATGAGCATGCATTGAGTATCTAATATGTGTCTAGCACTAGGCATGGAAAGAGAATGAAAAAGAAATGAAGATTATTTCAAGAAATATGCTTGTCTCCCAAAGATTTTACAATCTACTTAGGGAGTCAAGAAAATAACAAGAGGGAAAGAACTTGGTTACAGAGCAGAAACTCAAGAAGAAGGCCTAGCAGCTGAAGAATTAGGAGATAAGAAATTCCTAGAGGGATTAAAGAAAGCCTCACAGACATGGTGGGGCTTAGGTTGGAGCTTATGTTCCTAGGTCCTTGGTAACAGGAGAATGCCTTTGCAAATATTCAAGAGCTTGGAGCATAAAGAACAATACTATGTGTGGTTAATCAAGTGCACAGTTTATTAATCTCATAAGCCTATTAAATACTATTATTCTTCAAATGCCACTTACCCAACCAATAATGTAAACAAAAGATTAGATCTGCTAGACAAAGTGCCTGAAGACCTTGAAGGATGGAGGTTGGTAATGTACAGGAAGCAGTAACCAAAACCATCCCAAAGAAAAATAAATGCAAGAAAGCAAAGCTTATCTGTGGGGGCTTTACAGATAGCGGGAAGAAAGAAGAGACGTGAAAGGCAAGGGAGAAAGGGAAACATTTACCCAATTGAATGCAAAGTTCCAGAGAACAGAAAGGAGGATAAGAAGGCCTTCTTAAATGAATTAGAGCTTCCCTGGTGGCTCAGATGGTAAAGTGTCTGCCTGCTATGCGGGAGACCTGGGTTCGATCCCCGGATCAGGAAGATCCTCTGGAGAAGGAAATGGCAACCCACTCCAGTACTCTTGTTTGGAAAATTCCATGGATGGAGGAGCCTGATAGGCTATAGTCCATGGGGTCGCAAAGAGTTGGACACAACAGAGTGACTTCGCTTTCACTTTCTTAAATGAATAATGCAAAGAAATAGAAGAAAACAATAGGATGGGAAAGACTAGAGATCTCTTCAAGCAAACTGGAGATATCAAGGGAATATTTTGTGCAAGGATGGGCATGGTAAAGGACAGAAACAGTAAGGACCTAGCAGAAGAGATTAAGAAGAGGTGGAAGAATACACAGAAGAACTATACAATAAAATTCTTAATGACCCAGATAACCATGATGGTGTGGTCACTCACTTAGAGCTGGACATCCTGAAGTGTGAAGACAAGTGGACCTTAGAAAGCATTACTATGAACAAAGCTAGTGGAAGTGACACAATTCAGCAGAGCTATTTAAAATCGTAAAAGATGATGCTGTTAAAGTGCTACATTCAATGTATCAGCAAATATGGAAAACTCAGCAGTGGCCACAGGACTGGAAAAGTTCAGTTTTCACGCCAATCTCAAAGAAGGGCAATGCCAAAGAATGTTCAGACTAATGTACACTTGCCAGCAAGGTTCATTTCACATGCTAGCAAGGTTATACTCAAAATCCTTCAAGCTAGTCTTCAGCAGTACATGAACTGAGAACTTCCAGATGTACAAGCTGGGTTTTGAAGAGGCAGAGAAATCAGAGATCAAATTACCAACATTCACTGAAGCATGGAGAAAGAAAAGAGTCCCAGAAAAACATCTACTTCTGCTTCATCAACTACACTAAAGCCTTTGACTGTGTGAATCACAACAAACTGTGGAAAATTTTTAAAGAGATGGGAGTCCAGATTATTTTACCTGTTTCCTGAGAAACCTGTATGCAGGTCAAGAGTTCGAAGCAAGAGTTAGAACTTTACATGGAACAACAGACTGGTTCAAAATTGGGAAAGGAGTAAGACAAGGCTGCATATTGTCACCCTGCTTATTTAGCTTATATGCAGAGTACATCATGTAAAATGCTGGACTAGATGAATCACAAGCTGGAATCAAGATTTCCAGGAGAAATGTCAACAGATGATACCACTCTAGTGGCACAAAGTGAAGAGAAACTAAAGAGCCTCATGATGAAGGTGAAGGGGGAGAGTGGTTTAAAACTCAACATTCAAAAAACGTAGATCTTGGCATCCAGTCCCATCACTTCATGGCAAATAGAAGGGGAAAAAGTGGAAACAGTGACAGACTTTATTTTTTGGGGCTCCAAAATCACTGCAGATGATGACTGCACCCATGATATTAAAAGATGCTTGCTCCTTGGAAGGAAAACTATGACAAACCTAGACAGCATATTAAAAAGCAGAGACATGACTTTGCTGGAAAAGGTCTGTTTAGTCAAAGCTATGGTTTTTCCGGTAGTCACGTATGAATGTGAGAGTTGGACCATAAAGAAGCCTGAGTGCCAAAGAATTGATGCTTTTGAACTGCGGTGTTGGAGAAGACTCTTGAGAGTCCCTTGGACTACAAGGAGATCAAACCAGTCAATCCTAAAGGAAATCAACTCATTGGAAAAGACCCTAATGCTAGGAAAGATTGAAGGGGATGAGAGAGGATGAGATGGTTGGATGGGATCACTGACTCAATGGACATGAGCTTGAGCAAACTCTGGTAGATGGTGAAGGACAGGGAAGTCTGGTGTGCTGCAGTCCATGGGGTCCCAAAGAGGCGAATGTGACTTAGTGACCGAACAACGATAGTATCTGTGGCTTTGGTAGAAGCAGATAGGTGTTCAGATGCTCTGATGCCTGAAGGAGTAACTTTGCCTGGATAGCCAAAGGCAGGGGCAGGAAGGGGTCTCAAGGGAATGGTGCTGACTTTCCAAGTTGGTGTCCAGTTTGGTCAATGTGGCCCAGATGGCTGACCTCAGGTATTGGGCCTGCCTTGGACACCCCCTGCAGGGAGGGGATGAGGGATCTCTGAGTAAGGGGTAAACCATCCAAGATGACAAGCTTGATTCTGGGACCAGGATGATCCTTAAGGTGGGTCTTCTCCCTTCCAGGATGACCATGGACCACCAGCAACAGAAGCATCCATGAAAGCCACGGACATAGAAAGCCTTTAAATAAACTGCGGGCTATTGGCTGCAGTCAGGAGCTCAGCAGAGCCTAGCTGTTCCTTTATTAAATTGGCATCATTCCTATCATTGCCTGGCTTCCAGTGTGCTCCCTTTAGGCGAGCTGGTGATTTGCGAGGTCCCGTCTGCCTGGACAAACTAGAGAAGGAAGGCAATTATGCAGATAATTCAAGCAAGAGCCTGGCTCCGCCGAAGCTCTATAATCACCTGAAGAGCCTGTTTGTCAGAACATCTCCAATGGCACAATTCAGACAAAAAGAATTTTGTTTTCTGGATGATTGCCTCACTCTTTTGGCAGTGTGATTTTAGCCCCAGTGGAAAACTGATATTTATCATACTCTGGTCCTAGAGCCTGCGGAATCAATAAACAAGATGTCGCGATCGGGACTGGTAACAGCTCCAACTGTGCAGAGCAAAAAAACAAAGAAAGAAAGAAAGGAAAAAAACCAGAGCTGATTGCACTTCCTTTGCATAGCTACCTTCTCGTCCTGCTCCCCGCTTCAGGGCCAGGATTCATGCAGGCCTCAGAAACCTGCCTGGGCCTGGGCCCTGCCCCTCTCTTGTTTCTTTTCTGGCTGTCTGTCACCACTGCAGAGCTCAATCTTTCACAGAACTCATCTAAGTAGCACAGGAACCTCTCCTGCCTCAATCTGACTCACGAAGACCTTAGGCCAGTGTTGTGTGTGTGTGTGTGTGTGTGTGTGTGTGTTAGTCGCTCAGTCATGTCCAACTCTTTGCAACCCCATGGACTGCAGCCCACCAGGTTCCTATGCCTGTGTTAGGGAGACGACTCGCCACTTTTTGCCAGTCAGCTTGGTGGCACTTAACTCGGGCCATGAGCGTGATCAGGACGTATGGGCAGCTATCTTGGTGAGACAATGTAGAGGGTGCGAGGAAGGCCCGTTGGCTTTCCAGGGTGCCTGGAATTCTTCTGTTAGAGATGCATTTATTTAGCTCTCCAAGTGTTGTCTACCTCTAAGAGCCTCCTGGGCTTCCCATGTGGCTCAGCTGGTAAAGAATCTGCCCGCAATGTGGGAGACCTGGGTTTGATCCCTGGGTTGGGAAGATCCCCTAGAGAAGGGAAAGGCTACCCACTCCAGTATTTTGGCCTGGAGAATTCCATGGACTGCGTAGTCCCTGGGGTCACAAAGAGTTGGACGCGACTGAGTGACTTTTTCACTTTTTTTTCAAGAGTCTCCTAGTGAAATACCACCACTATATGGACTCTGTGGGAGAGGGAGAGGGTGGGAAGATTTGGGAGAATGGCATTGAAGCATGTATAATATCATGTATGAAACGAGTCGCCAGTCCAGGTTCAATGCACGATACTGGATGCTTGGGGCTGGTGCACTGGGATGACCCAGAGGGGTGGTATGGGGAGGGAGGAGGGAGGAGGGTTGAGGATGGGGAACACATGTATACCTGTGGTGGATTCATTTCGATATTTGGCAAAACTAACACAATATTGTAAAGTTTAAAAATAAAATAAAATTAAAAAAAAAAGAAGAAAAAAAAAAAGTAAAGTCAACTGATTAGTCACCTTAAAAAAAAAAAAAAAGAGGAGGAATCATTCCTTAGGCCACATGAGAACGAATAACAAGAGCTGGTGCTTACTCATCGTTACTTCATCCTCACCGCATTCACAGGAGGGAGGTGCTGCTATCACTCCCGTTTTACAGATGCAGGGTCCAAGGCACAGAGAGGTTTAGTAACTGGTCCCAAACCACATGGGGAAAAAGTGAAGGGGCCGGGACTGAACCTGGGCAGTCCACATGGACACTGCGGCATAATGGCCCCTCCCTTCTTCCTCTTGGGGACAAAGTTGGGTCTCTCTCCGATGGTGACAACTCAGGAAGGGAAGTGAGCACCTCACAGCTAGCTTTGGTTGGGGAGGAATTGAGGACAAGGCAGAATCCAGGACGTGAGTGAGGTGTCAGGGACCTCGCCTGTGAATGTCAAGGTCTTCTCGAGATGGCTTGGGGATCCCTGGAAGAGGACAGGCCCCTCTGGCCCTGGGTGGGCTGGGGGTGTGAAATGGCACCCCAGGGTCACACGGTTGGATGGACACAGGACAGCAGGAGGGTGAGGCGGACATGCTCAGTGGAGCCTGCTTCTTGACCATTGAGTTCTGGCTCTGCTATGTTTCAAAAGGGAGGCCCTAGAAAGTAAAGTTTATCCTCCTTGGGACTCAGTTTCCTCACCTGTGAAATGGGAATAAGTATGGCAACAGTACATACTCCATGGGTTGCTGGGAGGACAGAATAACTGCGGGATGACCTGGCCTGAGGTGGGTATTCAGTGGAGCTCATTGGGCCTGTAGGGCAGGGCGGAGCAGATTGGGTGGAGGGAGTCTCTGATGGATGTGGGAAGATGCTGGGGAGGGGCCTGATTAGACTGGGGGGAAATTGGGGAAGCCTTGGAGGAGATGGAGACAGGCTGGGCAGGCTGACACATTTGGGGTAAAGGAAGTTGTGGATCACAGAGGAAAAGGAGGTGACATGTCTAGTAAGCTGATGATTGACCTCTGGGTACCTCTGGACTTTCTGGAGTTTTGCTGTGATTCTGTAATCTCCCCACAAGGCCAGGGGTCTCAGCCAGGCATGGTCTCTCGCTCTCCTGCAGGTAGTCTCTCCTTCTTCAGCCTCCCTCCCCAGGGTGGGAGTCTGCCCTGGGGTCTATCTTTAGGCTTGAGAGTGAGACTTTCATTTGATGGAGCAGTTAGATGATAATCAGACTTCAGATGTTCCAGAGTAAGCAAGTGGTTGTGAGATGTGATGGTGGGTGAAGACCTTGTGATGAGGAATCTTGGTGAAGAAGATGTGGTACAGAATGGCAATGGAATATTATTTGGCCATGAAAAAGAAGGAAATTCTGCCATTTGAGGCAACATAGATGGACACTGAGGGCCTTATGCTGAGTGAGATAAGTAAGAGAGAGAAAGACAAATACTCTATGAGTTCCCTTATATGTGAAACCTAAAAAATCCAAAATCCTGAAAACAGAGAGTAGAATGGTGGTGACCAGGGGTTGGGGTCAAGGAATTGATGGGGGAGATGTTATTTAAGGGTATAAACTTGCAACCAGTAGTTAAATAAGTCCTAGAGGTCTAATGCAGAGCGTAGAGATAGGAGTCAACAATACTGTGTTATAAAGTTCACAGTTGCTGAGAGTCTAGATCTCAATTGTTCTCATGACAAAAAACAAATGCTAAATTATGTGATGAGATACAGATGTGAACTAATGCTACCATGGTCATCATAATACAGAAGTGTATCAAATCAATATATTGTGCCCTTACACAATGTTACATGTCAATTGTATCTCAATAACATTTATAAAATTTCATTTCATTTAATTAAAAGAATGAATTTTGGCCATGAGAGATGGTCAGCTAGGGAAGAGCATGAGCTCTGGAGAAGATGGTTTTGTAATGTCAGGAAGGAGACGGTGGGGAAGGAGCTGAGAAAGGTGTATGAGGAAGGTCCTCTAAGGTGAGGGCAGGCGATGGGTGAGAGTTTAGTCAAAGTTTTTGGCCCTGGGGAGGGTGGATGGGCTGCTTTCCTGAGGCCAGGTGGAAGGAAAGGGTGACCAACATGGAGTGAAGTAATTATCAAGAACAGAGAGTGGTCCTTAAAAAAATAAAAACAGAACTACCATATGACCCAGCAATCCTGCTATGGGGCATATACCCAAAGAAAACCATGATCAAAAAGACACATGCACCCCAATGTTCATAGCAATGCTGTATACAGTAGTCAGGATGCGGAAGCAACCTGAATACCCATCAACAGAGGAATAAAGAAGATGTGGCACACATATGCAGTGGGAATACTACTCAGCCATAAAAGAACAAAACTGGGTCATTTGTAGATATGTGGATGGACCTGGAGATTGTCATATAGCGTGAAGTAAGTCAGAAAAAGAAAACAAATATCATGGATTAACACAATATGTCCATCCAGTCTAGGAAAAAATGGTTTAGATGATCTTTTCTGCAAAGTTGAAGTAGAGACATAGATGTAGAGAACAAATATATGGATACCAATGGGAAAAGGATGGGCTGGGATGAATTGGGAGATTGGGATTGACATATAGACACTATTGATAATGTGCATAAAATAGATAACTAATGAGGACCTACTGTATAGCACAAGGAACCCTATTCAGTGCTCTGGTGACCTACAGAGGAAGGAAATCCAAAGAAGAAGGGGTGTATGTGTATGTACAGCTGATTTACTTTGCTGTACAGTAGAAACTAATGCACCACTGTAAAGCAACTATACTCCAACAGCAATTAATTTTGAAATAATAGAAACAAATAATAATAAAAAGAACATTGCTGTGTGACACAGGGAGCTCAGCCCAGTGCTCTGTGACAACCTAGAGGGGCGGGGTGGGTGGGGGGTGGGAGGGGGGTTCAGGAGGGAGGGGACATGTGTATACCTGTGGCTGATTCATGCTGATGTATGCCAGGAATCAACACAAGGTTGTAAAGCAATTATCCTCCAAAAAAATTTAAAAAAAGGAGAAACAGAGAAGTAATTGGTGTAAATGAAGACAAGTCACTTTTCATGACCTGAAAATCCTGGGAAAGTTATCAGCCAGGGATGAGAGAGTATATTAAAAGTTGAAAAAAATAATTAAACATAAAACTGTACATTTATCTCTGGTGTCATGGTTTCCCAAGTGCTTATTGTACATCATCTCATTTAAATAGAGAGGAGAAGTCTGAAATAGATGCCGAGTTGAGCCAACTTTGCACGGCATGAATGTTTACAGAAAGTTATGTCCCAAAGGAGTAATTCAGGCAGAGGAAGCGGAGCCCTCAGAAACTAAGAGCTAAGAGGGTCCTTTCATTCAGAGACACGAAGGCAGAGACCTGTGGCCAGGATCCGAGCCAGCACTGGCTGGAGAACTTTTAGGGAGATTGTAATTAATCAGATTGGAGGTTTAAATTCAGAAGTGGTCAAAGTCGAGTATTTTCAACGACTAGCAAAGTAAATGTACATCAATGGCCAGGACTGTTGGTGAAGGATGGAACCCATCATTATATGTGGTCACAGTGTCCCCGGAAACCCTACTCCACAGAAAAGGCTCAGTGTGCATGTCACATGGCATAGAATTGAGAGAAGACAGAATCATCGATCTTCTTAAAAAATGATCTCTTTAGTGGAAAGAAAACAGATTATACAAGAACAAAATCATGCCGGGCCAATCTATTAGAATTTGACATGAAGGTGAGTAGTCTTCTGAATGTAACTTATATAGAATTTCTACACAGCTTTGTCTTGTCAGTGGATACTATGTGATATGGACTTTCTGTGAAATAGGTAAGGATGTAAAGTTATGAAAAGGGGTCAGTTTAAGGAGTGAATGTACCCTCTGGAGTCAGGCAGCCTGGTGGCCCAGAGAAAGTGACATTTCCAAGGGTTGCCAAAAACACTAAATTCTTTGGTGCCAAATTATCAGATCAATGGACAGAGACTCTAGCTACATTTAATAGGGATTCTAATATGTTTAATAAGCAACACATGGGGCTTCCCAGATGGCATAGTGGTAAAGAATCCGTCTGCCAATGCAGGAGACCCCCGGTTCAATCCCTGGGTTGGGAAGATCACCTGGAGAAGGAAATGGCAACCCACTACAGTATTCTTGCTTAGGAAATTCCATGGACAGAGGAGCCTGGCAAGCTACAGTCCATGGGGTCGCACAGAGTTGAACACGACTGAGCACTCATGCACGCAAAAGCAAAACATACACATTGATTGGTCTCTCTTAATAGTAATGACAATCCTAACATTCACAAGAATTTAGTAAGTATCTGCTCTACTTCAGACCCTGCTCCAGGTGCCTTGTCATCTGTAATCCTAACCCTCCCAAGAGCTCTGCAAGGCAGAAACAAGTATTCCTAATTTACAGATGAGCAGCAAAAGCTTGGAGAGGGCTCCTGGATTTCTGTTCTTTCTCCAGTGTATTAAATTGCTAGGGCTGCATACAGAATACCACAGTCTGGGTGGCTTAGATATCAGACATTTATTTTCTCATAGCTCTGGAGGCTGGAAGTTCATGATCAAGATGTCAACCTGTTTGTTTTCCCCTGAGGCTTCTCTCCTTGGCTTGTAGACTTCCGTCTTTCTGTGGTGCCCTCAAATGGTCTTTCCTCTCTGTCTGTATCCTAATCTCTTCTTATAAGGACACCAATCAGATAGAGTTAGTCGTGGTGTTGTTCAGTAGCTAAGTTATGTCCGACTCTTTGTGACCCCATGGACTGCAGCAGGCTTCCCGGGCCTTCACTATCTCTTGGAATGTGTTAAAACTCATGTCCATTGAGTTGGTGATACCATCCAACCCTCTCATCCTCTGTCATCCCCTTCTCCTCCTGCCCCCAATCCCTCCCAGCATCAGAGTCTTTTCCAATGAGTCAACTCTTCTCATGAGGTTGCCAAAGTACTGGAGTTTCAGCTTTAGCATCATTCCTTCCAAAGAAATCCCAGGGCTGATGTCCTTCAGAATGGACTGGTTGGATCTCCTTGCAGTCCAAGGGACTCTCAAGAGTCTTCTTCCACACCACAGTTCAAAAGCATCAATTCTTCAGTGCTCAGGTTTCTTTATGGTCCAACTCTCACATCCATACCTGACTACTGGAAAAACCATAGCTTTGACTAGACAGACATTTGTCCGCACAGTAGTCTCTGCTTTTAACTTGACTCTTCTTTGAAGGCCCACCTCTGAGGACAGTTACATACAGAGGTGCTGGGGGTTCAGGCCTCAACATGTGAATCTAGGGGTACATGCAGTTCAGCCCACAGCTAACAGCTAGTAGAGTAACATAAGGGAAAACCGGGGTAAGCTGGCCATGGAGCCTCGTAAGCACCCCTCTCAGAAGCTGGGAAGGTGTGCTTTCTTCCCTTGGGGTTTGGGGAGGGTGGGAACAGTAAATGAACCCCACAGTAAACTTCCAGAATTTGCTAGGAGGTGAAAGCCTCTCTCTCCCCCTCCTTTCCACACACCCGCCCTTCCATCCCCAAATGAAGTCTTTCCTCTAGGTCAGAAGTGCTGAGTCACGCTGTTCCTTTCCTTCACCCCAGGGTCAAAAACACAGAGTTACAAGGAGAGACGCGGCCTCCCCCACCCCAGCTCAGGGCCCAGTCAGAGCTGCTGGAGAGAGGCCCACAGAACAGAACTGAGGTGGGGCGTGCGGAATGGGGCCGACTCCAGAGCCGCCCAAGGCACAGAAAACCTTTCTGCATTCAATTTGTAGCAAAGTAAACAATTTGCAGCAAGTAAACAGGGCGCCTATTGTGTCCAGCGTTCTGTGGACTGGGCTTCAAAGAGGACTTTTGTTCTAAAGGATATTTTAAACTTCTTCATTAGCTAGGAAAGCTATTTTAAAAACTATTTCCCAGACACCCAAATACCTATCATAAAAAGAAGAAGAAAAAAACCACAACACTTATGAATAAGCAGGAATGGTCATGTGTAGCCCTGGCTTCAAGGCTGATCAAGGTGGCTTCCCTGGTGGCCCAGGGGGTAAAGCATCTGCCTACAATGTGGGAGACCTGGGTTTGATCTCTGGGTTGGGAAGATCTGGAGAAGGAAATGGCAACCCACTCCGATATTCTTGCCTGGAAAATCCCATGGATGGAGAAGCCTGGTAGGCTACAGTCCATGGGGTCACAAAGAGTCAGACATGACTGAGCGACTTCACTTCGCTTCACTTTGCTGTCTACTCCTGAGTGAGGCTTGGAGACAGATGCAGGTGAGGAGGATAAGTCTCTTGCCTTGAGGGCTAAACGGGTGACGAGGATGAGCCTTGGAAACTGGCTGTGAAGGACAACATCACTCTCTCCCCCGCACACAGCTCTGCTTGGGAAGAAGTTGAAAGGGGAGAGGGACTAGCTACACAACTCCAGGGGGCGCCTTCCACCTCGGCAAAGCTCAGCTATTTGTCTCAACTCCTGTGGAGAAGGAAATGGCAACCCACTCCAGATTTCTTACCTAGAGAATCCCATGGACTGAGGAGTCTGGTGGGCTACATACAGTCCAAAAGTTGCAAAGAGTCTGACACAACTGAGCGACCACGTATGCTGTGTGAGAGGAACCCCTCTGGGGGAGTTAAACTGAGGAGGTGGGAAACAGGGCTGAGGAGCCAAGGAACGCCTCAAGGAGTTAGGACCGGAAAGAAAGGGGTGGGAGGGGTCTGGGTAGTCCCTGTCTAGGGGCTTCCCTAGGGACACAGGAGAAGCCCCAGCACGTGTCCTACCAAATCCTCATTATGGCACCAAAATGCTCCCCCAGGCATGCTGAGAGCCGGCAGCTTATGTCCTGTCCTGAAGGCCCAGCAGACACCCTGGCGGCCTTCCTGGAGGCTGCGGCAGGTTGCTCCATGGAGGGGGTGCCACAGCTCTCAGGCTCTAAGAAGCAGGCTACCCGTGGGATCACTGCTGCTGCTGCTGCTAAGTCGCTTCAGTCGTGTCCAACTGTGCGACCCCATAGACGGCAGCCCACCAGGCTCTGCCGTCCCTGGGATTCTCCAGGCAAGAACACTGGAATGGGTTGCCGTTTCCTCTTCCAATGCATGAAAGTGAAAAGTGAAACTAAAGTTGTTCAATCTTGCCCGACTCCTAGCGACCCCATGGACTGCAGCCTACCAGGCTCCTCCATCCATGGGATTTTCCAGGCAAGAGTACTGGAGTGGGGTGCCATTGCCTTTCTTCATAAACATACCCAGCTCCTTCTCAGGGGCTCCCGAGAACCTCCGGCAGACCTGCCACCCAGGGCTGGCCACGAGGGAAGCCACATCAGAGTCCCCTACATGGTACCTACCTCTCTTCACCCTCGGGGAGGAACTTGAGGCCCAACAAAGGAAGCTGACACAGAAGGCATCCGGGAAGAGAAGCTGGAGAGGCCACTGTGATGCTTGCCTTCTCCTGCTCTGGCTCATTCTTCAGTTTCCTCAATGAGAGCTGTAACCTTTGGATGTTGTTTAGTCACTCAGTTGTGTCCTACTCTTTGAGACCCCATGGACTGTAGCCCACCAGGCTCCTCTGTCAATGGGATTTCCCAGGCAAGAATACTGGAGTGGGTTGCCATTTCCTTCTCCAGGGGATCTTCCTCACCCAGAGATCGAACCCAGGTCTTCTGAGTTGGCAGGAGGATTCTTTGCCACTGAGCCACCTGGGAGCCCCTGCAATCCTTTGTCTGATGGCATTTACTCTCATTGTAATGTCAATACACTGATAGTTGACCTGTGATCAGGATAAGGACAGTTCCATCAGATCCTTTCCTAGGAGCAGATTGGGGTGGGGAAGGAGGGGAGACCCTAAGCCATTCTTGGTGGTGGTGGTGGTGGTGATGGTGATGGAGAGGGGGTTGTGGACCAGCAGGAAGGTGGGCAAGAAGCAGGAAGAAGGCAGAGAGGAGCCCGAAACGAGTCTGCCCACTACACAATATTGCCTCCATCTGGCCTGGCTTGGACAGACTGAATGATTGTGATATTATCCAGAATACTAGGCCGCTGACCAAAGACGTCTCCAGATGCTCAGAAGTTGTACTTCCAAGCATAATTCTTGGCTGTCCCAGAACCACAAGTAATTGATGATGTGCCCTCCCCACCCGCCCCCTTTCCACATCTTATTCTTTCCAGCTCCTGGACAGATACATTTTCTTGTTTGCAGACTCATTCATTCCAGGTTTTGCAGCAATCTCAGACTTGAAAAATGCAAGCGCAGTGTGGTCGCGTTCATCTGTGGTCACCTGGTCCTCATTAAGGCCATTGGAGGCAGCCAGGACCCGGTTTTGTGATTAGTGGTTCTCCTCCATGTAGGCTTGAGAGCTCTCAGTGGGCTCTCGTTGTTTGCATGAAGTCCTCGGAGGACAATGCCAGGCTCAGCTCCACGTTTTCCACATGACCGATGGCATTCGAAGCTTTGCAATCCCAATAGGCACATTTCTTGACTGGCTTTGTTTCTCATGGGTTCAGGTGGAATAAAAAGGTTTTCTGCTGCCAAGAATGTCAGTGTGTGGTTGGGAAGTTGGCATTTTTCTCTAGGAGGAAGGGAAGTCAGTTGGTAAGTGACGGATGTCTCATGCCAACAGTGAGAAAGGTTGTTTCAGTATTTCTCAGTTTTAGTGAAACTAGAGTCTGCCATCACGGGTAAGGAGGGGCCAGGAGTCTTCCTGGGGGGCTTGTGAACGTCTCCCGCTAGCAGCAGGCTGTTGTTAAGCCCTGCTGTGTACATTCTCCTGAGGCCGCCTGGAGGCTGGGGCTGGGATTGGGGTGGGGTGGGGGGTGCTCTGGGATTCGTCTTTCATTTCTGCAGCTGGGAAGATGGCTCGGCCTCTGCCAAGGCCTTTTGTCCCATTTTTCTCTTGCTTCATTGGGACATTTCCGGAACCAAATATATTCAACTAATCCTCAGCTTCAGGAGGTGATTGAATATCCAAATGCTGGCCCTTCCATTGTCCGATGACTAGGACCAGCTGAAACACTCAATTTTGCAAAACAGTCACACTCCAGCCATTGGCCCAATTATCTCTTCCAATTACAATGTCTTCCCATTCTCTTCTCATGGAAGTGTTTGAGGCCCCTATGGATTCTGGGAATTCTCAGGCTGAATTCCACCCTTCATGCACCAGAGACACGAGGCAAAGTCGCCGGCTCCATGGGTGTTTGGTTCTACTGTACTTTGACATGGATTCCAAAGTCTGTGTCTTACTGAAGACAGGCTATTGTTGTCTTTATTATTTTGAAATGGACACACTGCTGAGAGCCTGGATCTGAGCCTGAAGATAAATACGGGTACTCAGAGGCCTTGAAATCCATCCTTGCAGCTTGCTAATCCTTGCAGGCCTTTTAGAACAGAGCCAGACTAAACAGAGAGCTGCCACTCCCTCCCCAGGGCCAACACTTTGGGGCTTTTGTCAACTGGGCAGGAGTGCAAATCCTTAAAGATACCCTCCATAGAAAGCCTGTTTCTTTATGTTCTTTGGGTCGGACCTTAGCCAATGTTGGCAGCGTGGCCTTGCGTGGCCCTGGGGAACCTCGACATTTCTTCATTTGAGTGTCCGGGGTCTAGACTCCAACTCGACTGCGTGTCTCAGGGAGCAGGAATGAGGTGTTGTCAGCCTCTGAGATTGAGAGGAAGCTTTGGAATTAGGAAGAGTCCGGTTTCTGACAAGACAGTGGAATGGGAGTCAGGGAGGAAGGCTTTGGAGCGACAAGATGGGGAGGGAAGGTGGTGAACAGGCAGGCAGTCCGTGTTGATCATCCTGTGCTAACGGCGCATCTGGTGTCTCTCAGAGTCACTGAGAGCTTGGGGAACTGTATCCTTTCACTCAGCCAGGTGCCTCCCAGACATGCAAGTGCCAGGTACCACCTGCCCCTCAGACATACAAGGGCCAGGTAACCCCCCAAGATTTTATGCAAGGGCCAGGAAGCCCCCCAAGCATGAAAGTACCAGGTACCCTCCCCCTGACATGCAACTGCATTAGCTCTGCAGCTATATATGATGCTTCACCCAACGTGGCGACCTCCAGCCCCACCGAGAACCACTCACAGGCTGTCCCCTGGCAGAACCTGGCACTGCAGGGTGGTCCACAGTTCCTCCTGTAGGGGTTGTCTCTCCATCTTCCCCACCACTTCTCCTGCAGTGTGTGTATTAGACGCCCAGACCTGTCCGACTGTTTGTGACCCCACGGACTGCAGCCCTCCAGGCTCCTCTGTTTATGGGATTCCCCAGGCAAGAATACTGGAGTGGGTTGCCATTTCCTCCTCCAGGGAATCTTCTCAACCCAGGGATCAATTCCTGCTGCACTGCAGGCAGATTCTTTACCGTCTGAGCCACGTCAAAGCTTTCTGTATCCCCATCGCTCTCCCCTTATCCAAAAGACACCAGTGAAGAAGGGGAAAAATCCTCCTGTTTGGGACAGCACCCTCTTTTAGTTCTTTCTTTGGGTCCTAACCTCCAGCAGTCCCTTGCCCCAGCTGGGTGACACTGTTTCAAGACGGCCCACTTTGGGGACCTGATTTCACTGTCTTTGGAAAGCCACCCTGAAAGGAGAGTCCAAGTTCAAATTCAGTTCCTAAGAATAAGGGAATCCACACATCCACTGTGACTGGGATGATAGGGGGGACTTAGGTGGAGGTTGGGGGCAAGGATCAGGGAAGGGAACCAGGTGGGGTGGGGGCGGGGTGGCAAGTCAGCCATCTTGTCTCAGGAGAACCTCAGCTGAGTCGCAGAAGTGCCTCTGCGGCTGTCGTGGAAACCTCTGGACTACACAGTAAGCCCCCTACATATGAATGAGTTCCATTCTGAGAGCACATCTGTAAGTCCAATTTGTTTTTAAATCCAACAACGTCGGTCTAGGTACCCAACTAAAATATTTGACTATATAGTGCTATACTGTAATAGGTTTATAATACTTTTCACACAAATAACACATACAAAGCAAACACAAGAATTCTTTTTTTTACTTAAAAATTTTTTTCTTTTTAATCAGAGGATAATTATAATATTGTGATGGTTTCTGCCATCCATTAAGAAGAATCAGCATTAGGTATACATATGTCTCCTCCCTCTTAAACATCCCTCCCACCTCCCTCCCCATCCTACCCCTCTAGGCTGTCACAGAGCACCGGCTTTGGGTTCCTTGTGAAAGTTGCTCAGTCATGTCTGACTCTTTGTGACCCCATGGACTGTACAGTCCATGGAATTCTCCAGGCCAGAATACTGGAATGGGTAGCCTTTCCCTTCTCCAGGGGATCTTCCCCACCCAGGGATCGAACCCAGGTCTCCCACATTGCAGGCGGATTCTTTACCAGCTGAGCCACAAGGTTCCCTGTGTCATACAGCAAATTCCCATTGGATATCAGTGGTAAAGAACCCACCTGCTAATGCAGGAGACATAAGAGACGCAGGTTCGATCCCTGGGTTTGGAGGATCCCCTGGAGGAGGGCACAGCTCCCCACTCCAGTATTCCTGCCTGGAGAATCCCATGGACGGAGGAGACTGATGAGCTACAGTCCAAAGGGTCGCAGAGTCGGACTTGACTAAACAGCTTAGCATGCACACATGCACACATACATTCCAAAGGTGGAATTCAGATCCTCTCAGAGGTGAGAGTTATACAGTCCATGAGTTCACAAAGAGTCCGACACCGCAACTGATCAGTGTCCTCCGTCTGAGTGCCTGAGCACACAGCGCACACATCTACATGACATATGATAACATATATGTTTCCAAGTGACTCTCAAATCATCCCACCTTCTCTCTCCTCCACACTGTGTCCAAAAGTCTGTTCTCTATGTCTGCATCTCCACTGCTGCCTTGAAAGAGAAAGACACATACTGTATATTAACGCATTTATATAGAATCTAGAAAGATGGTAGTAAAGAAAACGTGATTAATCTTACAGTACAGTACCTTGAAAAGTACAGTAGTACCATACAACAGCTGGCACACAGGGGCTGGCATGGAGTGAACAGGCAAGAAGAGTTACTGACTAGAGAGAGAGGAGGTGGGAGATGGTAGAGCTGAAGGATCATCACCAATAGGAGATGGAAGGCAAGCTGTAATTTCACTCATGCCTGATGTTGATGGCACAGGTTCGGGTTCCTTGCTCAATTCAATCTATCTATCCTCTTGAGTGGGCTGACTTGCAAGAATAGCACTGAAACACATGCATTCCCACATGTAAAGTAGATAGCCAGTGGGAGTCTGATGTATGATGCAGGGAACCCAAAGCTGGTGCTCTGTGACAACCTGCAGGGATGGGAGGGGGAGGGAGGTGCGAGAAGTGTTCAGGAGGGAGGGGACACAAGTGAAAAAAGAACACAATCCAGTGATGTCTGGGTAGCAGCTCATCATAGATGGCATGGCAGCACTGGATTGCATTTTGAACGGCTGCTGAACCATTCATGAACCATTCTACATTTGGGTCCTGGGTCCCAAAATCTAACGGTGCCCCCTCAAATAAAGAAAGCACCCTTGCCGTCTCCCGTGTCATGAATCTCTTTGGTTATTCAGTTACTTCTTCCTTTCTCTCTCTCCATCCTTTCTCTGGATCTCCAACTCCATCAGGTCTTCATTAGTAAGCAGCTCGTGTTGCATAGCAAGGAGTTCAGTGAAGTTGTCCTCCTGCAGATCTGGCTTGAAATAAAGACTCTGTACTACTATACGCCACGCAGTGCTCTAAAGTACACAAAAGCACAACCACTCGTAGGACACGTGTGCACATGACAACGTATGCCAATAAGTTACGTGATTGGACATATGAACACACATTCACATCTTTGAAATTTCGCAACTTGAAGAGTTTGTATGTAGGGAATTTACTGTAGTGTAAGGTCACCTTTTTTTCACTTTTCACTTTCTTGCATTGGAGAAGGAAATGGCAACCCACTCCAGTGTTCTTGCTTGGAGAATCCCAAGGACAGTGGAGCCTGGTGGGCTGCCGTCTATGGGGTTGCACAGAGTTGGACACGACTAAAGCGATTTAGCAGTTAGCAGTAGGTAGGCAGATGGAAGAAATGTACATGATCTTCTGCAAGAAGATTTTCCCCTGAAAATCAGCAAAGAACAAAGGCCCAGAGACTCAACCCAGTGGAACAAATTCAGCTCTTGCCTGACTTACGATCCTTGAGAACAGGAACCATACCTACTCATCATGTCAGTTCAATGTCAAATACAGTTCCAGGCTCAAAATCAAGGCACAAGGAGTGCCTGCTGAGCTGAAGAAGTCCAGGCTGGTCAGGGCCCAAGTGTAAGAGGAAACCAATGATATTCAGACAGTTGGGAATTGGGTCCAGAACCATGCATGCTGTTAGATGCTGGGCTAAGAGTGTCCACTGACAAATGAGCATCATGAAAGGGCATTAAAATATTTTTCTTTGTCAATTTTAAAATAATGAGTACTCATTTTTATTTGCAAAACAATGCAAAGATATAGAAAGAAAAAGTAGTCTCTCCCTTCATTCCTCTCATCTTCATAAACTAATTTTCTCATCCTTAGAATTCCAAGGTTTCACCAAGTTATGTCTAGGTGTTTGTCTTTTTAAAACAAATGATCCCATCTGGAACTTGGGCTTTTCAATCTACAGGCTTAAATCTTGTGTCACAACATGGAAAATTTCTTCTGTTATTTAACTATTGTTTCTCCTTCATCATCTGTCCTCTCCTCCCACCCCACTTCTGAAACTGGTACTGTTTGAAAGTCATCTCTTGTTTGGTCCTCTAAGTCTCTTACTGGTCCCGACTGGTTTCCATCCCTTTGTATTTCCATATCATGAGCTATTTCTTTCCCTTGGTCTTCTAGGCCTATAATTCACAGCTCAGCAGTGATTATCCTATTTTCTGTTTATTTCTGAAGTTTATAAAATAAAGAATAATTTTCTTTTAGTAGTTCCAAGAAGTCCATTTCTCAGACCCTAGTTGTATCCTCTGAGCATCCTCATTGCTTTGTTCAAGCTCTTTCATCAGTCCTCCTCCAACGGGGTTAGTGGCTTGGTCTTTCCAGCCCTCATCACAGAGACCCTTAAATGTTCCTGATTTTGTAGTCCACTGGCAGATGGGTCAGGATGAAAGCATTTGCAGTGGCAAAGCCCATAGGCAAGGGAAGGTTCAGCGGTTTCTGCTTGTAGGAGCTAGCCATAAGCCAACTGATCAACCACTTCTCTATTGCTCTGAGCTGATCAACCTCTCTTTGAGCTCCTGGAATCAGGGTCTAGATCTTAAAGAAGATGAAGGGGTGGGAATTTAAGAGCACAGGTGGGAGAATTGGCTCCAAAGAGGAGGAGAATATACCTTCTTCTGACCCACAAGACTGGCAGGAGGGGTTATAAATACAGACACCGCACTTGTCATTTTGTGAGCAGTAAGTTGGGGGAATTCATGGTCCATGGCAGAGATGTGTTTGGGGTAGCCATTTGACTGTTCCTCTGATTCAAAGAGAAATAGCCACTCAGCTATGTTCTTCAGCCTCCCAGGGTGTTCATCTCTCACCATCAGCTAAAACAATCAATGGCTTGAACATCCATCTTTGCCTTGTCCAACATGATGTCAGGTGCTGTGAGGAACAAAGTATGATCAGAACGCAGAGTTCCCACTTGGAAATGCTACCCCCGACCCTCAAGGATCGGCTCAGTTGCCATATCCTGAATTCTCCCTCTTCCAAGGGACCAGGATCCTGTCCCTCCACGTGCTCCACGTGCTCCTTCTCTGGGGACCTGGAAGGATGCTGCAGCTGCCCTGGGGGCAGTTCTCTGTACAAACACACTGGTGTGGGGTGGTTTGGTAGGAAGTCCCTGAGGCTTTAGCTTTCCTGAGCTGTCTTTGGTTTACCTGTGGTGAGGTGAGATTAAGGAGGAGCCAGGGGTCTGGCTAGAGTAGAACATGGGAAGTCACAGCCAGACCTCAACGGGGAAGCCAAGTCATAGGAAGCAGGTGGCTTTGCATGGAGCCAAGAGTTGAAGAAGGACCACATGGCCTTGGCTTTTGGCCACCATTTCCGGCATGATGAGGTTCAACTTGCAGACAAGGGCCATTGCCCTGGAGCCAAGCAGAAGCAAAAGTCACCACCCTAAAGATGCTGAGATGTCCCCTCTGCCTTGAGGTTACTGAACCATCACCACCCCATACTCTCAGAGGCCATGACTATCTTGGGACCAGAGAAGAGAAATCTGAGAATTTGAGTATGTTTTGTTTTTTTCTAGAAAGACTGAACATAACTGACAGGACTGTTTAAATTTGGGGGTCTAAATTATAGAGCAGAGTGGATTAAAAATTAATCTATTCCCATTAGCCAACAGTAAAGACTGAAAAGGAAGACAAATTACAGACAAAATAAAGGAGCTTGTTTTATTCCCTGCATATTCAAACTGTACAAGGAATTTGAATATGCATAAACACACACACACATTTTCATGTCTTTGGATTTTTTTCCTGACCCCATTGGTTAGAAAATGACCCAAAATTCATAGGAGAAACCACAAAAAAGACAAACAACCCAATTAAAAAATGAGCAAAGAACTTGAAATGAACAAAGGACTCAAAAAAAAAAAAAAAAAGAGGTATAAATGACCAAGGAGCACATGAAAAGTTGCTCAATGTCATTAGTCATCAGGGAAATGCAAATCAAAACCACAACGAGATATCACTTCAAACCCACTAGGCTGGCCAAGGCTTTTTTAAAAGGGTGAAATAGAACATGCTGGTGAGGATGTGGAAAAATGAGAACACTCATACACTGTTGATTGAAATATGAAATGGTGCACTCTGGAAAATAGGTAATTCCCCAATAAGTTAAATATAGAATTACATGCCACCCAATAATTCAACTCCTACATATGTTATGTATATGTATATATATAACCCCCAAATTGAAAACAGGTGTTCAAATGTAAACTTGTTCACAAATGTTCATAGCACAACATCCCAGAAGTCGAAAGAACCCGAATGCCAATCAACAAATGAAGAGAATAACAAAAATAGCGTACCCATACAAGGGAGTTGAACACGACGTAGTGGCTGAACAACAACAGCAATACAATAGAACATTGCTGCTGCTGCTGCTAAGTCGCTTCAGTCGTGTCCGACTCTGTGAGACCCCATAGACGGCAGGCCGCCAGGCTCCTCCATCCACAGGATTCTCTAGGCAAGAATACTGGAGTGGGTTGCCATTTCCTTCCCCAACATTATTTAGCCATAAAGAGAATGAAATACCAATATATATTACAGCAGGAATGAACCTTGGAAACATCATGCTAAGTGTAGAAGCCATACACAAAAGACTGTATACTGTGTGATTTCATGTATTTAAATAACCAGAGTAGGCAAATCTATAGACACAGAATGCAGATTGGTGGTTTCTAGAGAGGAGGAATAGAAAGGGACAACTTCATGGGTTCAGGGTTCCCATTTAGGATGATGAAAAATTCTGGGACTACAACATGGTAATGGTCTCACAACACTGTGAAGATACTTAATGCCACTGAATCACACACTTCAAAATATGTTATGGGTTGTTTGTTGTTTCAGTTGCTAAGTCATATCCAACTCTTTTGTGACCCCATGGACTGTAGCCTGCCAGGCTCCTCTGTTCATGGGATTTCCCAGGCAAGAATACTAGGGTGGGTTGCCGTTTCCTTCTCCAGGGGACTGTCCTAACCCAGGGATCGAATCAATGTCTCCTGCATTGGTAGGCAGATGCTTTACACCTAAACCACCAGGGAAGCCCTTATGTTATGTATATTTTACCGTAATTTAAAAGAATTCGTAGGATTAAATGGATTAAAGATCTAAACATAAGACCAGAAACTATAAAAATCTTAGAGGAGAACATAGGCAAAACACTCTCTGACATACATCACAGCAGGATCCTCTATGACTCACCTCCCAGAATATTGGAAATAAAAGCAAAAATAAATAAATGGGATCTAATTAAAATTAAAAGCTTCTGTACAACAAAAGAAACTGTAAGCAAGGTGAAAAGACAGCCTTCAGAATGGGAGAAAATAATAGCAAGTGAAGCAACTGACCAACAACTAATCTCAAAAATATACAAGCAACTCCTGCAGCTCAATTCCAGAAAAATAAACGACCCAATCAAAAAATGGGCCAAAGAACTAAACAGACATTTCTCCAAAGAAGACACACAGATGGCTAACAAACACATGAAAAGATGCTCAACCTCACTCATTATCAGAGAAATGCAAATCAAAACCACTATGAGGTACCATTTCACGCTAGTCAGAATGGCTGCGACCCAAAAGTCTACAAGCAATAAATGCTGGAGAGGGTGTGGAGAAAAGGGAACCCTCTTACACTGTTGGTGGGAATACAAACTAGTACAGCCACTATGGAGAAGAGTGTGGCGATTCCTTAAAAAACTGGAAATAGAACTGCCTTATGACCCAGCAATCCCACTGCTGGGCATAAACACCGAGGAAACCAGAATTGAAAGAGACACGTGTACCCCAATGTTCATCGCAGCACTGTTTACAATAGCCAGGACATGGAAGCAACCTAGATGTCCATCAGCAGATGAATGGATAAAGAAAGCTGTGGTACATATACACAATGGAGTATTACTCAGCCATTAAAAAGAATACATTTGAATCAGTTCTAATGAGGTGGATGAAACTGGAGCCTATTATACAGAGTGAAGTAAGCCAGAAAGAAAAACACCAATACAGTATACTAATGCATATATATGGAATTTAGAAAGATGGTAATGATAACCCTGTATGCGAGATAGCAAAAAAGACACAGATATATAGAACAATCTTTTGGACTCTGTGGGAGAGGGCAAGGGTGGGATGATTTGGGAGAATGGCATTAAAACATGTATAATATCATATAAGAAACGAATCGTCAGTCCAGGTTCAATGCAGGATACAGGAAGCTTGGGGCTGGTGCACTGGGATGACCCAGAGGGATGGTATGGGGAGGGAGAAGGGAGGGGGTTCAGGATGGGGAACACGTGTACACCCGTGGCAGATGCATGTTGATGTATGGCAAAACCAGTACAATCAGAGATCAGATCAGTCGCTCAGTCGTGTCCAACTCTTTGCGACCCCATGAATCACAGCACGCCAGGCCTCCCTGTCCATCACCAACTCCCGGAGTTCACTCAGACTCACATCCATCGAGTCAGTGATGCCATCCAGCCATCTCATCCTCTGTCATCCCCTTCTCTTCCTGCCCCCAATCCCTCCCAGCATCAGAGTCTTTTCCAATGAGTCAACTCTTCGCATAAGGTGGCCAAAGTACTGGAGTTTCAGGTTTAGCATCATTCCTTCCAAAAAAATCCCAGGGCTGATCTCCTTCAGAATGCGCTGGTTGGATCTCCTTGCAGTCCAAGGGACTCTCAAGAGTCCTCTCCAATGCCACAGTTCAAAAGCATCAATTCTTCGACGCTCAGCCTTCTTCACAGTCCAACTCTCACATCCATACATGACCCCAGGAAAAACCATAGCCTTGACTAGACGAACCTTTGTTGGCAAAGTAATGTCTCTGCTTTTGAATATGCTATCTAGGTTGGTCATAACTTTCCTTCCAAGGAGTAAGCGTCTTTTCATTTCATGGCTGCAGTCACCATCTGCAGTGATGGTAGTGATTTTGGAGCCCAGAAAAATAAAGTCTGACACTGTTTCCACTGTTTCCCCATCTATTTCCCATGAAATGATGGGACCTGATGCCCTGATCTTCGTTTTCTGAATGTTGAGCTTTACGCCAACTTTTTCACTCTCCACTTTCACTTTCATCAAGAGACTTTTTAGTTCCTCTTCACTTTCTGCCATAAGGGTGGTGTCATCTGCATATCTGAGGTTATTGATATTTCTCCCGGCAATCTTGATTCCAGCTTGTGTTTCTTCCAGTCCAGCGTTCCTCATGATGTACTCTGCATATAAGTTAAATAAACAGGGTGACACTTGACGAACTCCTTTTCCTGTTTGGAACCAGTCTGTTGTTCCATGTCCAGTTCTAACTGTTGCTTCCTGACCTGCATACAAATTTCTCAAAAAAAAAAAAAAAAGATGTTACACATAAGTCATCCAGGACCAGAATATGAAAATGTAAAACTTTCAATAAATGTATCATTATCTTAATCAATAAAATTTTAAAAAATTAAAAATAAATAGGAAAAAAAAAGAATTCATAGGAGTGATGCTATGGCTGAAATATCTACTCCCTGCTGATAACAGCCTGTATCCATTGGGTGCTTACTGCCTGCTGGGCATTTTACAGAGATTATCTCATTTTGTCCTCAGAGCAATCCTAGGAGGTGGTGTCATTATTCCCATTTTGCAGGTGAGAAAGCAGATTTAGAGAGCTGAAGTAGTCACCCAAGACCCCAAGCAGTTAGCCCTCTCACCATGCAGCGAGATGGGAGAGCAAGGAGCTGCCAGGATCTCCCCCAACCCCTGTCCTTAGAGTAGTAGGTAAGCTTTCAGGACATAGCATCCAACCTGTGAGGGCAGAAGAGGGTCCTCCTCAGACTGGGGCTGAGAAGGGGAAGGCATCATTGCAACTGCAATTGCATCATTGCAATTTGCTCTCTCATGTAGTGAACCCCAGAGAGGGAAAGGGATCTAGGAGGCGCATCCCAAAGGCCATTGGAAGGAAAACCAAGGACCGTCATCCAGGAAGGAATAGCTGGTGTTACCTGGATCCTGAACTAAGGCCCTTCTCCTCTGGGAAGACTGTGGACCTGACCCCAAGGGAAGCCAACTTGTAAAGCATTTCCCAGCCCGGATGGCCAGAGTGACCCCACACCAGTGCTGCATACTAGTTTCTTATGAAAAAATGGGCAAGCGGGGCTGCTGAGAAAGAGTGAGGGAGAAACTCACAGCCAGAATCGCTGGGGGCGGGGCAGCACGAGAGCCATGCAGGGTGGTAGCCGCTCTGTCCCTGCTGCAGCAGACTGGACGCAAAATCTGCAGCTGAGGAAGTTTCTGGTGGTTCAGTGGTGGAGAATCCACCTGCCGACGCAAGGGGCGCGGGTTTGAGCCCTGGTCGGGGAAGATTCACGTGCTGCGGGGCAACTAAGTCTGTGGGCCACAGCTACCTGCACCCTACAGCTGGTGCTCCGCAAGAAAGGAGCCGCCACAGTGGGAAGCCTGTGCCCCACAACTAAAGAGCAACTCCCGACTCGTAGCAGTTAGAGAAAGCCCGCGTGCAGCAAGGAGCACCCTGCACAGGCAAAAATAAATAAGTAATTAAAAACTTAACAGCTAAATTGAAATAATATTTTTTTATTATACAGAGTGAAGTAAGCCAGAAAGAAAAACACCAATACAGTATACTAACACATATATATGGAATTTAGAAAGATGGTAACAATAACCCTGTATACGAGACAGCAAAAGAGACACTGATGTATAGAACAGTCTTTTGGACTCTGTGGGAGATGGAGAGGGTGGGATGATTTGGGAGAATGACATTGAAACATGTATAATATCATATATGAAACAAGTTGCCAGTCCAGGTTCGATGCACGATACTGGATGCTTGGGGCTGGTGCACTGGGACGACCCAGAGGGATGATATGGGGAGGGAGGAGGGAGGAGGGTTCAAGATGGGGAACGCAGGTATACCAGTGGCGGATTCATGTTGATATATGGCAAAGCCAATACAATATTGTAAAGTTAAAATATAAAATTTTAAAAAAGAGAGGAAAAAAAATAAACCAAAAAAAAAAAAAAAAGAAATAATATTTTTTTTAATCCCCAGTTGAAGGACAAGCTTCAGGTACAAGCTCAGTGAACAGAAGAGACATGCCCTTGGCATCGGCTGACCCAGCCCGGGGCCACTGTGCCCGGGTCCCTGGTGAAATTCTGCCCTGTGTCATCTTCTCCGAGGAAGATCATCACCAGAGCCCACTCTCTGGAGAGCAGTGATAAGCATTCTCTGTTTGGTCGGTAATTGGCATGAAAGGCCACAGTCCTGAAGTAGGACATCACTGGATTCCTGTCGATGCAGAAACTTTGGTGAGATTGTAACTCTGGCCTCTTCTGAGTTACCAAAATAGAAGTGGCAAATATTTGTCAGCTCTCCTGCCAATTCCTGTTCATTTCTAGTGGCTTCCTGGGGTACAACGTCGAGAACGATCCTGAGCCCATGTCCGAGGCTCAGTGGAAAAGATAACCACTGTTGATTAGCGAGGTCTGCAGTAGATGAATAGCAGAAGCACAGTAGTGGAGGCTGGTTCCTGTCCCGTGGGCATTAGACACTGTCAAAGGGTGGCTCAGGGGTCTTCCCTGGTGGTCCAGTGGCTAAGACTGAACTCCCAATGCAAGAGGCCTGGGTTCAATTGCTGGTCAGGGAACTAGATCCCACATGCTGCAAACTAAGTTCTCATGCCACAGCTAGGACTTGGTGTAGCCAAATAAATGAATATGTGATAAATGGTGGCTCAGTTGTGGGCTGGGATGACAACCCCTATTATTACAGATATTCTTATAAAGAGTGACCAGGGCATCCACTCCAGTATTCTTGCCTGGGAAATCCCATGGGCTGAGGAGCCTGGTGGGCTATGGTACATGGGGCCACAAAGAGTCGAACACGACTGAGCACACAGCATACACACACAGGACATTCATGCTGTGGAAAAATCTTTGGAGGTGATGATCTCTCCCTTCCATTTGAGGAAAAAAGCTTCCAGAAAGACGCCTTTCTTCTCCATTATCTGAGCTCCTGAGAAGGGCAGCAGGTCAAGGGCCATTTCCTCCTCTTTCCCCCGAGGAGTGAACTGATGGTTGCCAGCAAGGGCCTCTTTCTCCAAGGCTGTTCTGGAGCTCTTGTTTGCCCAGGGCAGCTGCAGTCACACAGTTTGTTTCTTGTCATGGAAAGCTGAAACTTCTCAGAGCCCAAGCTAAATACTGGCTACGGCAGAACATCCAGTTTTTTTTTTTTTTTTTTTCCATGAGCCCCTGCTGAATTGAAACCCAGAAGCCAGTGGCCCACCTGCCAATTATTACAGTTAATTCTGTGCAGGCTTGACTCAGGAACCGAGACAGAGAGTTCTGTTTGCTGCTGGGGGCACACAGGGCGGGCGGGAGGGGCCGTGAATGCCCGTGTGTGTGTGTGTGCCTGGGCTGGTCCTGGCAGCCATGGCGCCCTCCCCTGCGCCGGGAGTCTGGCATCCAAGTGTGACTTCAGTGGGGCCTCCTTCTCCTTGAGTCGGCCTCTGAGATCAGAGATGTTGACGGTCAAGAGCTTCTCTTCCTCCTGCTCCACACCACGGCCACCCGCTTCTTCTTCAGAACTCAGTGAAGAACACTTGTGTTTATTATTTTTTTTTCCCCAAAGGAAAAGAGAGAAAGACATTCAGGTTAAAACTCTGGGAGTTTTCTGTTGCCTTTTCTCCTCTGACCCCACTGCCTTGTAAGATCCCATTAACTCGGGGAGAGAACAGTCGCTCTTTGTTCCCCGGAAGCGAAGAGTGAGTTTTGTGGTGGACCACGGGGTGAGTTCCAGTTTGGTCTCGCCTGAAGGTGACCTCAATCCTGGTTGCTCAGGGCTCTCTGTCCTAAGTTTCTTCAGGTCTCCTTCAGTGATTCATGAGTTTATCCATTCATCCATTCATGTGTTCATTTGCTCCTAGTAAGCCAGACAACTAGGTGGGACATCTGGTTGACTGTGAAGGGGAGGAGGATTTCCTGCCCTCTGGGAGTGAAGTGGGAAAGTAGAGAGTAAGCAAATAATTACAGGAAAAACCAAGGACCGCGTGGCCAGCGCTAGGTAGGGGATGCTCGGGGGAAGACCTAGCTCTGTCCCACAACAGGGGAGTGAGTGCACAGAAGATGCTAGAGCAACCACTCGGGATGTGGTGCAAACCTGTTAGGAGGAGACAATATCTAGAAAGTTCAGTTCATAATCTAGAACGTTCAGAAAGGAAGTGGTCCCTAACTTCCTTGTTATTTTAAGTAGAGAGCTGAAAGGGGAGTTGGATGAAGCAGAGAATGGATCTGGGTAGTGGGACAGCAGGTCTCAGGAAAGGAAATAGTGCACAAAGGCCCCCCAAGATCCACAGATCTTTCCAACCACTGAAGTCTATGGAGACCAGAGCATCGAGGGTGGCAGTTGGGGGAAGTCCTGAACGAGGTGAGCTGCAGCAGGCAGTAGGGCAACCACGCCCGGCCTCATGAGTCTGGAGAACCAGGGCCTCCTTCTTCAGGATGCAGGGAGCCATGGGGTGAGCTGAAGCTCAGTTCATAGCATCACTGTTCCTGCTCCCATCCTGTGGTCCCTGGATATTTGCGGTGGTGGTTTCATTGCTAAGTCGTGTCCAACTTTTGCGACCCCATGGACTGTAGCCTGCTAGGCTCCTCTGTCCATGGGATTCTCCAGGCAAGAATACTGGATACTGTCTCCCCCTAACTCAGCAAGACAAGCCATTGGCCAAAAGTGACTGCCCATGGTGGACACTGTGCCGGGGCCAAGGCTGGCATAAAGATGACAAGACCCAGGCCTGACTCCAAGGTGCTCACCCATGAGTGGGTGGATGGACCTGGAGGTGGGTGCCCTTGTCACCCCAAGGAGGGAGCCATGACTTGTTCCAGGCAGGGAGGGGTGGGAGGATGTCTGGGGGAGGAAAGGAGACTTGAATGAGTCTCGTGGAGAAAGCCATTCACACATGCAGGCTGGAGATCCAGAGGTAGGATGGCACGGTGAGTTTGAGACCAGGGGTCGCAAGGTATGTTTAACTGGGCTGTCTGGCCCCTTAGCCTAGAGCATTCGAGCCTCCTGACTGACCCAGAAAGTGGGTGGCTGATTGGAACCACATGTTGGCACCAGCTTTCTCCTGTTGATGCAGGAGGGGGGCTTCATGCCAAACACGGTGCTGAGAGAGGAGCGGCTGGTGGAGGGGGGCAGTGCTGGGCTGGTCTCTCTTCTATGAAGAGTGCTCCATCCTCCGTGATGGACGGGAGGCCAAGGATGTCAGCTTATGACTCCTGCCCTGCATTTTAGACGTGACCACCCTGGGAGATTTCTAGACCCGAAAACTCATCTTAAAAAAAAAAAAAAAAAAACCCACACCTGCCCAGGGTCCCAGGGGACACTGTGCCCTGTGCTCCCCTCTGGTCTCAGCTGCAGCAAATGTCTCCAGACCGTGGCCACCTAATCACACGGTATAAGCGTCTATTTTAGTTACATAAACAGAGTTGTCTACATTTGGACTCCGGGGCTGGCTGCAGGAATTTGTAAACAGCGTGGCGTACGCGTCTCACAGAAAGTTGCCAGGACATGCTCCTTTCCCACTGTCTGTTGTCCAGTTTTCCCTTTTATAGAGAGTCTGGCTGGGAAAGGGAGACGGAACTTATTTGGGAACAGGAGACAATCTCTCAGGCAAATTCCTCTCTCCCGTTTCTGCAACCACTACCTCCTCTTCTGAAATGTTGAGGTCTGGTATGGAATGAAGGCTGCTCCTGAGTTATGAGTCCCTCGTAAATACTAGCTTCTCACAAATATAAATATCAACCTCACGCAAAACAAATTTGGGGAGTTGTTATTCTCGGAAGGATAACAAGGGATTATGAAGCTTGAGGCAGGTTCTAAAAGCTGTTGGACAGCACTGTTTCTATCAGGGCCAAGACCCCATGTGACATCACAACGTCCCCTTTGCTACCCCTGCCTAGGAATGTTCTTCAGCTTCAAGCAGGGGCTGAGAAGATTCTAGAATGAAGATAGGCTTGGAGCCACGGAGAAGTGGTAGCCTCAAGGGGGAGAGGGGCGTTCTTCCTTTTCCTTCATTGAACAACCATTTAGGAAGCATCTATTCAGATTAGATGCTGCATTCAGCACTGTGAGCCTTAGAAGACGTCTAACACACACCGTCGGCATCAGACAACATCAGCGAAAGGTGGGAACATGAAGAGTCACGTAGATGGATTTGGACTGGCAAAGGGAGTCGAGTTTTACTTAACACGGGTCTGCTGAATGAATAAGTGAATAGATGAGTGAACAACAGGTCTGTGACTGAGAATGAAGCCTGCTACAGTGGCTGGAATTGAATGCTAATCTTAATTTCATTGCAAGTTTACTTTTACTCAGACTTAAAGCTAGAGTCACAAGCTGTCCCTTTCAGCCTGGAACTTAGGGGGCAGGATGGAAAGCAATTCCCAGGCAAACCAGCACAAATTGCTCCCCCTGCTCAAAACTTTGAAGGAAAGAGAAATAGGAAGAAGAAAAGCTCCCATCGATGAAATACCTAAACTGGGGGGAAATGCGAGGAAAAGTCAGAGGTCATTGAGACATACACCATATATACAGCAGTTGTGTCTCTCCTTTCATGTTTAGGAGAACAAAGAAGCAGAAAACAATTTACCCACATAGAAAGACACAGGGAAATTAGTAGGTTATGGGGCAATGGGCACGGACAAGCAAAACAAGAGAGCTTCAGTTCTTAAAATATTCTCAAACAAGCTCCACAGTAAACAAAGCTGCTGCTGCTGCTGCTAAGTCGCTTCAGTCGTGTCCGACCCTGTGTGACCCCATAGATGTCAGCCCACCAGGCTCCCCCGTCCCTGGGATTCTCCAGGCAAGAACACTGGAGTGGGTTGCCATTTCCTTCTCCAATGCATGAAAGTGAAAAGGGAAAGTGAAGTCGCTCAGTCGTGTCCAGCTCTTCGAGACCCCATGGACTGCAGCCTAACAGGCTCCTCTGTCCATGGGATTTTCCAGGCAAGAGTACTGGAGTGGGTTGCCATTGCCTTCTCCGAAACAAAGCTACAGGTAGCCTTTTGTTTCATCTCTGCAGAGAATGGCAGAGAAATCAGGACTTTGAGTCACTGAAAATGTTGTGTATGTCTGGAACAGTTGCCTATGTTTCAGGAGCATTTATACAAGGAAAACCTGAAGCTACAATAAGCAGGAATTTAAAGCAATTAATGTTTAGTGTAAAGGTTCTATTTTCTGCCTAGGCATTTTATTTCTTTAGTTTTTTCTGTAAAGTGTAACCCTTTTAGAAAGGTGGGTGGGTGTTAATATTTAGTGATTTGATTTTTAAGGAAGCAAAGGTGTCTGCTCGTTTAATAAAAGAGTTTAATGTGTTAGAGATGCTGTCGCTGAGTGGGAAGCAGCAGGATGTCAGAATCAGTGACCATCCAGGGAGACAAGTCCCGCTGGTCCACGGGATGAAAAAGCTCAGCTTTGGCGCCACCTGGTGGCACTCACCTAAATAAGAGGGAGGCATATTGCTCATTTAAGCTCAGAAAGTGACAGAAAAGGTCCCTAAGGTCATCGAAAACATTATTTCATGCGTTTTTGCACCGTGAGCAGTTGTGCAGAAGAATGATATGGACCTGGTTCTTTCATTATAAAACTTGAGTCTGATGGAAAATGATCTCTGAAGGCTTTTTATCTTTTATATTGTTTTTTTTTTTTTAAGTTTCTTAAAAAATTGAAGTGCAATTGATCCACAACATGGTGTTGGTTTCTGGTGTACAACAAGGTGATTCAGTTATACATACATGTGAGTCCTGTTTCATATTCTTTTTCATTATGATTTATCACTGGGCTTCCTAGGTGGCGCAGTGCTAAAGAACCCACCTGCCGATGCAGGAGACACAAGAGATGTGGGTGTGATATCTGGGCTGGGAAGATTCCTGGGGAAGGCAATGGCAACCCACTCCAGTGTTCTTGCCTGGAGAACCTCATGGACAGAGAAGCCTGGAGGGCTACAGTCCATGGGGTCACAGTCAGACATGACTGAACACACACACATATGATTCATCACAGGATACTGAATATAGTTCCCTGTGCTCTACAGGAAGACCTCATCCTTCCTTTACGATGCAAGCGACTTGAGCATGTGAATTCAATGCCTTGTGCCTGGGGTTTCTTATCTGTATAATTGGGGCAATGATGAAACCCATTTCATGGGATTATTGTGAACCTCAAACGAGCTAATATATGTGAAGAATTAAACTTTTGGAGTCCAAGATTATGACTTCCGGTCGTCATCTCTTTCTCATCTGTCAAGTCTCAGATGGGGCTTGCAGGTTGGGCATACAGCAGGTGCTCAATAACTAGGGGCAGCTGAGCTAGTGGCAATGGCTTTGACATTATTGTTGGGCAGGGGTAGGGTGAACCTGGGAAAGCTGGCCGGTGGGCTACAATTTTCGACAGTATTTGAACTTTGGTATTGTTAGTGATTTCTTGAGAGAAAGGGATGCAGTGGTCCATTAGATCTCTGCAGGAAACCACAAGAGCAGCCAGAGCCTGGTTTCTTCAATGACAGCTAAGTGCGAGGTTGAACTTCCTGAGCAAGACTTTGCCCCGAGGCTTGAACACCACTCTTAGGTCCTGCCCAAATTTTGACAAATTCACAGAGCCATCAGAGAGGAGACAGCTCTGCCTGACACTGCCGTTGGGGCAAACAGGGAAGACGGTGGTAAGGGGAGAATTGGAGAAAGTGGAAATGATGGTCGGGACCCTTCTCTGTGTCTTGATTGCTCTCTGTGCTGGACTGGAAGATCTTTAAGACCCCATATGGTCTTAACGTTCTACCCAGGGTTCATTACCATGGATACAAACACAAAGCTGTCCTGGTGAGGATATGGAGAAACTGGAATTTTTCACTCCTTCCTGGCTGGAATGTAAACTGGTATAGCAACTCTGGAAACTAATTTAGCAGTGTCTTAGAAAACTAAATAAGCATCTGCCCCATGACCCAGCTTGAAAAGAAAGCTATGACAAACCCAGACAGTGTTTAAAAAGCAAAGACATCACTTTGCCAACAAAAGTCTGTAGAGTCAAAGCTACGGATTTTCCATTAGTCAAGTACAGATGTGAGAGTTGGACCATTAAGAAAGCTGAGCGCTGAAGAATTGATGCTTTTGAACTGTGGTGTTGTAGAAGACTCTTGAGAGTCCCTTGGAGAGCAAGGGGATCCAACCAGTCCATCCTAAAGGAGACCAGTCCTGAATATTCATTGGAAGGACTGATGCTGAAGCTGAAACTCCAATACTTTGACCACCTGATGCAAAGAGCTGAGTCATGGAAAAGACTCTGATGCTGGAAAAGCCTCTGATGCTGGGAAAGACTCTGATGCTGGGAAAGACTGAAGTTAAAAGGAGAAGGGGGCAGCAGAGAATGAGATGGTGAGATAGCATCACCAACTCAATGGACATAAATGTGAGCAAACTCTGGGAGATAGTGAAGGACAGGGAAACCTGGCGTGCTGCAGTCCCTGGGGGCCCATGGCTTATGGACTGAACAGCAACAGTATGACCCAGAAATTGAGCTCTTGAACATTAATCTTGGAGAAATGAAAACTTAGGTTCGCATCCAAATCTGTACATGAATGTTCATAGTAACTCTGTTTGCCATAGCAGAAAACTGAAAACAATTCAAATGTCCTTCAGCAAGTGAAAGGTGAAACATCGCTAGAATGGAATACTACTCAGAAACACAAAGAAACTAGCTATAGACATACACAGCAACGTGGATGGATCACAGGGACATTATGCCAAGTGCGAAAAATCCATTCTCAGAAGGTTGTTTACGTATGATCCTATTTACAAAACATTCTCAAAATGACACGTTTGTAGAGGGTGAAAACAGAAGATAGAGTGTGGGAGAGAGGGATGCAAGTGTAAAGGGGATTGTAAATGGGGTTTCTTGATCTTTCCAGATGGCGCTAGTAGTAAAGACTCTGCCCGCCAATGTGGGAACCACAGGAAACACAGGTTCGATTCCTGGGTCAGAAAGATCCCCTGGAGGTTGAAATGGCAACCCGCTCCAATGTTCTTGCTTGGGAAATCCCATGGACAGAAGAGCTTGGCGGGCTGCAGTCTAAGGGGTCGCAAAGAGTGGACTCGACTGAGCACACAGAGGCTTTCTTAGAGGTGAGATGGGGGTGGGGCAGTTCTGTACCTTGGTGGTGGTAGTTTCATGAATCTACACATTAGAGGAAAATTGCACCAAACTATACACACACATCAATTCAATGGACATGAACCTGGGCGAATTCCAGGAGACAGTGAGGGACAGGGAGGCCTGGCATGCTGCAGTCCATGGGATTGCAAAGAGTCGGACACGACTTGATAACTGAACAACAGCAACAAGCACACAGAGATGAATGTCGGTAAAAACAGTGAAATCTGAATAAGGCTTGTGGTCTAGTTAACAGCGTTGTATTGGTATAGATTCCCTGGTTTTGATATTTCATCATAGTTTTATAAGATGTCATTTACTGAGGAAAGCTGAGTGAAGGGTACATGGGACTCAACATGTTTGCCACGTCTTCTGACTCTACAGTGATTTCAAAATAAAAATGATAAAAAAGGAAATGTACAGAACAGTTGTATCCATCACCGTCTAATATAAAAGTGAATAAATAAATAAGCCCAGACCTTGTTCAGGGCTACTGGCTGTGAGATCCAGCAGGAGGGAGGCCCACCACCTAAAGCACAGTGCATCTCTGATGCCCAGCGCTGACCACGGCTGGGCATGTGGCTCTGTGAGCCAGGCACGCCTGACAGTGCTGTGGGGACACAGTGTGGTCGTTTTGAGCACCACAACCTCTGGTTTAGATTTGCTTTCCCTAGCCTGAGCCAAGGAGAACCTATAATAAACACCATGCCTAGTCAGGTCTGAAAGACCATCGGCAAGAAAGAGGTGGTCAGTTATTCTCCAGACAGCAGGAGTCATCCCTCTGGGCCATCTCTCTTCTGGATACCCATAAAGCTGTTCTGTCTCCTTGAGGTTGCTGCTGCTGCTGCTGCTGCGTCGCTTCAGTTGTGTCTGACTCTGTGCGACCCTATAGATGGCAGCCCACCAGGCTTCCCGTCCCTGGGATTCTCCAGGCAAGAACACTGGAGTGGGTTGCCATTTCCTTCTCCAATGCATGAAAGTGAAAAGTGAAAGTGAAGTCGCTCAGTCGTGTCCGACTCTAGCGACCCCACGGACTGCAGCCTACCAGGCCCCTCCGTCCATGGGATTTTCTAGGCAAAAGTACTGGAGTGGGGTGCCATTGAGGTTGCTAATCTGAAGCAAATTCTTTTTCTTTTAATTTAATTTTATTGTTGTAAGAACATTTAACAGGAGATTTGCCCTTTAAAAAATTTTTTTAAGTGTACATTATTGTTGACTCTAGGTGCAATGTCGTACAGCAGATCTCTAGAGCTTGTTCATCTTACTTGACTGAAAGTTTATGCCTAGTGATTAGTAATTTCCCATTTACAATCCCCCCAGCCCCTGCAACCACCATTCCACTTTTTGATTCTATGAATTCGACTATTTCAGGTGTCTCACATGAGTGGAAGCATGCGGTGTTTGTCTTTCTGTGACTGGTGAATTTCCGTCAGCATGATGCCCTCAGGTTCCTTTGTGTTTTGACATATCACAGAATTTCCTTCTTTGTAAAGGCTGTATAGTATTCCATTATAGGTTCTACCACATGGTCTTCATCCATTTATCCACTGAAGGGCACTTAGTTTGTTTCCATGTCCTGGCTCTTGTGAACAGTGCTGAGATGAACATTGGGGGTGCAGATATCTCTTCAAGATCTTGATTTGGACTCGTCTGGATACATACCCAGGGCTGGGGTCACTAGATCACGTGGTAGTTCTAGATTTAATTTTTTGGGGGCCTCTGTACTGTTGTCTATAGGGACATGGCCATTCTGCATTTCCACCAACAGTGTTCAGGGATTCCAGTCTCTCCACATCCTCTCCAACACTTGTTGTCTTTAAAAAAAATAATAATAATAACATGTGTGAAGTGAAGCAGATTCTTCAAGCTACACACTTTGGAATCTAGGAGAGTCCTAAAGACAGTTTTCTCCCAGACAAGGCAAGGACTTGTTCTAAATGTTCAAGGAGATGGAATCCTTACAAATCACTTCTTAAGGGAGTGGGTACTTGAGTTTGGTGGATGTCCCTCCTTGAGATCCAATCTGAGTGCATCAGGAGGGCAGAAGGGCTGGGTGTCCACAGTGATGGGGCCTAGGTGGGGTTGCTGGGGCATCTGGGGGTCTCTTCCAGCCCCGGACACTCCCCATCCCAAGCTTCTGTCTTTGAATCAGACACAAAAGTTCCAAAGAAAACCCACACAACAATCTGCCTAAATGAAGCAGTCAGGACTGAGGAGAGATGTTGTCATGGACATATCTGGGAAGCATTTCACCGGATACATTCACGGGAAGCTGGGTGCTAAGTAGAGACCAAAAGGCAGGTCTGATTCCTGGCAAAACTGGAAAGCAAGACAAAGTTTGCTCATGAGAATCTTCTTCTCTGTTCCCCTTTGGGGTTGATTTGCTTTTCCCTACAAGGGTCCAAGGCCTCCCAGTACTTCTAGGGGAGACAAAGCCCCCATGGTTCTCCTGTCTCCACTTTCCATCCAGTTTCAGTCACCTGCACACCTGTGGCCCACATGCTGAGGATTCTTTTTTCTTTGTTTTGATTCTCCTCCGCTTTGAAAATTGTCTTTGTAAAATAACCCTGGTATCACAGTAAGGCAATCGTTCATTCCAGATTAGCACAGGAGAGGAAATGATACCGAAAGCTCAGTTTCTAGCTACACGGGTGCTGAATGGAATCTCAGAGACAGAGATTTGGGTGAAGTGGGAAAGGACAGCTTTATTACCTTGCAGGAACTGCAGGAGACCTAGTTTTGATCCCTGGGTCAGGAAGATCCCCTGGAGGAGGAAGTGGCAATGCACTCCAGTATTCTTGCCTGGAGAATTCCCATGGACAGAGGAGCCTGGTGGACTACAGTCCATGGGGTCACGAGTCAGGCATGACTGAGGGGCTTAGCACACCCATGAATCTGGAAAGCATGGAGAGCTTTTGTTCAACCAGACTCAGAATGAGAAATTACAGACAAGATTCCTGTCATGGAACTCAAGTTCTAGTTAGAGACTGGGCATGGGGATCAATAAAACAGGGTCACTTCAGAATTCAGAGATGCCATCATGCAAGGTGGTACAGTCTGTGCACAAATTCCTCTAACACTCTGAGTGAAGGGTGTCCCCTGGTTGTGCACTGACAGTGTATGGAACAGGATGGGGCAGCCCTACACAATTCAGATAATTTAAAATTGTTCTGAGTGACTGATGACTGGGCTGGGCATCCATGTTACAGACCTGGTGAGCAGGGGAATAAACTTGTCTGAGAATATGTCATTTGAAGTGAGCAAGAAGCAAGCCATACTAAGATCTGCAGGAATATTGTTCCAGGCAGAGGGAACAGCTGATGCAGAGATGTTGTAGCAGGCCAAATGATGGCCCCTCAAAGATGCCCAGCTCCTGATCCTTGGAACCTATGAAAAAGGTAACTTACATGGCAGAAGGGATGTTGCAGCTGTGAGTAAGTGAAAAGCCTTGAGGTGAGATTATTCTGGATTATTTGCACAGGCTAGGTGCAATCACAAAGGTCCTTATAAGAGACAGGCAAGAAGGTCAGGGTGAGTGGTAAGAAATGTGAGGATGAAGCAGAGGTTGGAGTCACATGAAGAAGAGGCCATGAGCCAAGAATGTAGGCAGTCTCTAGAAGCTGGAAAAGACAAGGAAACAGGTCCAAACCCACAGAATCTCCAGAAGGAATCAGCCCTACTGACACCTTGATTTTAACCCAGTGAGACCCATTTTGGACTTCTGACCTCCAGAACTTAGAGATAATAAATATGTGTTGCTTTAAGCCACTAAGTTTGTGACCGTTTTTTGCAGCAACAGTGAGAAACTAATACAGACGCTAAGGCGGAAACCAGAGCAGGGAAGCACGATCAGGTTACAAGGGGCAGGTGAGATCAGAGAGGGGACCAGGGGTCCTGCACTGGCTTGCAGGCTGCACTAAGGAGTCTGACTTTTACTTCAAAGGTGATGGGAAACCAGTGGAGAGTTTTACACAGGGCAATAGCATGTTCTGATCTATGTTTCTAAAAGGTCATGCTGGTTGCTCTTAGACCTGGATGAAAGAGGACAAAGAGCAGAAGAAGGCTGAAGGCAGAGAGCAAGCCATGACAAAACCACAAGGCGGGTGGTTCAAAGTAGACTGAGTTGGGATGTGTTTTGAAGTGTCAGATTAAAACATGAAACCACAAAAGCAGTAAGAAATAAAGCTGGATCTATAGCTTTGCCAGACAAAAGGACATGATCAAAAGGTCTGCCTGTGCAGAAATAGGAAGAACAAAGCTTAGGGTAACAATAGAAAAAAAATTACAATAGAAGAGGACAAGTTTCTGAGAACAGGTGTCCAGTTGGTGCCTGAGATGGACTGCAACTCTTCTTTGCAGTTGGCCATCACACCAGTTACAACACAAAAGCCCAGATGCAGTTTCCAATGAAGTGAAGTTGGGTTGCCACAGTTCTGGTGGGGTCAGTGTTCCCCAGAGGTCACACTTACACATCCAAGCTCAAGACTTGGAGAGATTTTTCTTGACAGGAGTGAATCTACAGTATCTGCTGATGGATTGGATATGGGAGGTGAGGAAAAGAAAGGAATCAAAGCTTATTCTTGGGTTTTTTGCTTAAGGAACTGAGAGGATGGTGAGTGTACCTTTACTGTGATGGTGGAGGAGCAGATCTGGTGGAGAAGTAAGCGTTCTGTTTGGACCTTTAAGGCCAGATGTCATCAGACAAGCAAGCAGAAATGTCAAGAAAGCATCTGGACATTTGAGACTGAAGTTGAAAGGAGAAAATTGGGCTGGAGACATAAATTTATAAATATGGATTTTTAAGATATCAACTTAAATGTGGTATAGTTTACATCACATTACACATACCCATTTCAAGTGTACAGTTGTATGACAAATGTGTACACTTGAGTAACCACCACCACAATCAAGATACAGAACAATTCAGTCACCCGCAAAAGTTCTCTCTTCATCCTTTGCTTTCATGCCTCTCCTCACTTGGCCCCAGGAAACAACTGATCTGCTTTCTATCACTATGGATTACTTTTGCCCTTTCTGGAATTTCTAGAAATGGACTTACACAGTAATACTCCTTTTTTGTCTGACATGTTTTGCTCAGATAATGTTTTTGAGATTCATCCATGTGGTTGCATGTATCATTGGTTTGTTCCTTTTTATTTTTGAGCAATATTCTGTTGTATAGATAGACCACAATTTGTTTACTTGTTTGTCTGTTGAAGGATATGTGGGTTATTCCCAGTGTTTATATTATGAATGTAATTGCTATAAACATTCATATGTAAGTCTTTGTGTGGACATACTTTTTCATTTATCTTGGGTAAATGCATAGAAGTGGAAATTGTTGAGGCCTTTTTAAAAAATTAGTTGATTTGGCTGTGCCAGTCTTAGTTGCGGCATGTGGGATCTTTTTTAATTGCAGTATATGGCATCTAGTTCCTTGACCAGGGATTGAACCTGGGCCCCTGCACTGTGTGGAATCTTAGCCACTGGACCACCGGGGACGTTCCTACTGGGGCCCTTTTGCTAAGTTATTCAGAAACTACCAAACTGTTTCCAAGTGGTTGTATCATTTTCCATTCCCACCAGCAATGAGGAAAGTTCCAGTCACTCCTCAGCCTCACCAACAATCGGTGTTGTCAGTCTTATTTAAAGCTTAGCCATTCTAGTATATGAGTGGTGGCATCTCACTGTGCTCGTAAGTTCATTTCCAGGCTGACTAATGATGTTGAGCCACTGAAGGGTATAGGAAGAAGTTCAAGGGTAGATAAAAAAAAAAAAAAAAAAAAAATAATGATTAACTCCAAGGGGAGGGGGGAAAACTTGTACAGCAAAGATGTAATTACAGCTCACAGTGTGAGTCATCAAGGAACAAGGTTTCTATTACCATAGAAATGCAAACTCTGAGATTGGATTTAACCCTAAATTGTGATGTAACTAACTTCCCAGGTGGTGCTAGTGGTAAAGAACCCACCTGCCAATGCAGGAGATGTAAGACACATGGGTTAGATCCCTAGGTTGGGAAGATTCCCTGGAGGAGGAAATGGCAACCCACTCCAGTATTCTTACCTGGAGAATCCCATGGACAGAGAAGCCTGGTGGGCTACAGTCCATAGGGCCGCAGAGAGTTGGACTCTACTGAAGTGACTTGGCACGCACATGACGTAACTGCATTTGGAGGGTGTGGAGGAAGGCAGGTGTGGAGGTACAGCCACCGGCCGTCACAGGAAGACAACAGAGGCAGGCTGTGCAGGGTATCTCTCCTCACAGGACTGAGGCAGAGACTGACTGATCTGCGATTCTCCAAAGACAATTAGCAACCCTCTACCTTCCCCATCATCTGTCATCAGAGTTATGTTCTTCTTAAGAAGTGGTGGTAGCCTCTGAGTTTGTATCCATAGTGGTGCCTGAAGAACACTGCAGGGAGCTTGAAAGGCAGACAATTCTTTTTTAATTTTTTAAAATTTTATCAATATATTTGGGGCTTCCCTGGTGGCTCAGTGGAAAAGAATATGCCTGCCAATGCAGGAGACAAATCAGAGTTTGATCAAATCAGGGTTTGATCCCTGGTCTGAGAAGATACCACGTACCATGGAGCAACAAAGCCCCACATGCCACGAAAAAGAGGGCTTCCCTGGTGGCTCAGTTGGTAAAGAACCTGCCTGCAATGCAAGAGATCCAGGTTCAGTTCCTGGGTTGGAAAGATTCCCCTGGAGGAGGAAATGGCAACCCACTCCAGTATTCTTGCCTGGAAATCCCATGGACAGAGGAGCCTGGAGGGCTACAGTTCATGGGGTTACGAGAGTCAGACACGACTTAGCGACTAAACCACCACCACATGCCCTAAAGCCCGTGTGCCACCACAAGAGAAGCCACCGCAATGAGAAGCCACTGCAACTCTTTTTCCGCAACCGGGAAAAAGCCTGAGCAGCAATAAAGACCCAGCACAGCCAAAAAATGAAATAAAAAAAATAATAAAATTATTAAAAATTTTAGCAATACATTTAATGCAAACTAATACATCTAAAATATTATCATTTTTATAACACATTAATATAAAAATTATTAATAAGATGTCCTGCATTATTTGTCAGAAGTCTTCAAAATCTGGTTTGTATTATACACTTATAGCACATTTCGATTCAGATCAGCCATATTCTGAGTTCAGTAACTGTCTTATGGGACAACTTATATCTAAATGCTGAGAAGGAAAACTGAAGCAGCTATTCAGTTCAAGCTAAACAAACAAGCCAACGTACTTTTATTTGCATAAGTTATTTAGATATTTCAGGACAAAATGGTTTTAAGCCTATGCATTTATTCCAGGTATTAAATTTGTTTCATCTCATTGATATTTGGGATAAAAATAAAATCCAATAGACTTGAAAGAAGGGTCAGCGTTAAGTTCTTATAAGTATTTAAGCTAGCATACTGCTATTTTATCCGAGAAGGCAGTGGCACCCCACTCCAGTACTTTTGCCCGGAAAATCCCGTGGACAAAGGAGCCTGGTAGGCTGAAGTCCATGGGGTCGCTAAGAATTGGACACAACTGAGCAACTTCACTTTCATGCATTGGAGAAGGAAATGGCAACCCACTCCAGTGTTCTTGCCTTGAAAATCCCAGGGACGGGGGAGCCTGGTGGGCTGCTGTCTATGGGGTCGCACAGAGTCGGACACGACTGAAGCGACTCAGCAGCAGCAGCAGCAGCACTGCTATTTTATAGGGTTTCTCTGGTGGCTCAGTGGTAAAGAATTCACCTGCAATGCGGGAGACATGACAAGAGCTGTGGGTTCGATCCCTGGGTTGGGAAGATCCTCTGGAGGAGGAAATGGCAACTCATTTCAGTATTCTTGCCTGGGAAATCCTATGGACAGGGGAGCCTGGCAGACTACAGTCCATGGGTCATAAAGAGTCGGATACAACTTAGGAACTAAACACGCACACGCAGTGCTATTTTGCATGTATGAGATTCACTAGATTTGATGTTCAAGTTTTCCAAATATTCCATAACTCTATTGTAACCAACTTATTATCTGAGTTTCTATAGTTGGAAGGCAGACTCAGTTCTAAACAAAGTCTTCTACGCTCTTCTCTTTCAAAGGAATGTTGGGTTTTGTTAGTGCTGGATGTCAGACTGAATTTTAAATCCAAAAGCAGATTCAGCTCTCTAGATTTTAAAAACATGCCCTGTGTAGGCAGGGGTAAGTAAAGCTGTATGTGAAGATGTGGACTGCAATGTAGTTTTCAAAGAGAATATTTACTTTCATGTCCCTTGCTTTCTGGGCAGGTAGCATTTTATTGTTGGGGACAAGGCAGAGCAAGTCTATCGAGAGCCTTCTGCAGAGGTCAAGAAGGCTGATGTCCATCAAGGGAAACAGGAGACAGCTCTGTCCCCCTTCCACTTTCTTCTCCAGCTTGTAACAGATACTTCAAAGAAAGTGAAAGTGTGAGTTGCTCAGTCATGTCCGACTCTTTATGACCCCACGGACTGTAGCCTGCCGGGCTCTTCTGTCCATGGAATTCTCCAGGCAAGAATACTGGAGTGGGTTGTCATTTCCTTCTCCAGGGGATCTTCCCAAGTCAGGGATCGAACCTGGGTCTCCTGCACTGCAGGCAGATTCTTTATCATCTGAGCCACTGGGGAAGTCCCTTACTTACAAAACAGAATCACAGACATAGAGAATGAATTTGTGGTTGCCTGGGGGATGGATGGGAGGAAGGGATAGTTAGGGAGTTTGGGATAAGCATATACACACTGCTATGAGTATATTTAAAGTGGATAACCAACAAGGATGTACTGTACAGCACAGGGAAGTCTGCTCATGTTGTGTGGCAGCCTGGAGGGAGGGGAGTCTGGGGGAGAATGGATACATGCGTATGGATGGTGAGTCCCTTTGCTGTCCACCTGAAACGACTGCAACATTGTTAATTGGCTATTCCTCAATTAAAAACAAAAAAAGAGCTACCCTTCTCATAATAAGGCTGGCAAGTTGTGCTTCTCACTGCCACATCTTCTTTTTATTTCTCTGAAAAATAACAGCAAAAGTTAACATGTGTAAGGCACTTACTGTCTTCTTATGTGCCAGGGCTGTACTAAGTGCTTTATGTTCTTTATCTCGTCTCATTTTTATGACAACCCAATGAGATAGAAACTCCTTTCCATCTTGCAGCTGAAGAATACACAGATCAGGAACACTATGTAATTTGCTCTCCAGGTTTGTCAGCCTCCAAAGCCAAGCTCTTAGCCTCCAGGATATATCACCTTCCAGTCTTGCTCCAATTACCAAAGTGTAGACTCACTCACTCTTTTGATTCTTCTTAGCTCTGCACCAGGAAAATTCAAGTTATAAGGTTAAACTGATGCTGAAGCTGAAGCTCCAATACTTTGGCCACCTGATGCGAAGAGCCGACTCATTGGAAAAGACCCTGATGCTGGGAAAGATTGAAGGCGGGAGGAGAAGGGGATGACAGAGGTTGAGATGGTTGGATGACATCACTGACTCAACGGACATGAGTTTGAGTAAGCTCTGAGAGTTGGTGATGGACAAGAAGGCCTGGTGTGCTGCAGTCCATGGGGGTCGCAAAGAGTCCGACACTGAACTGAACTGAACTGAGGCTGAACTGAGCCGAACTGAACTGAAAGTTAAACCACCAGGGCTGCCTGAGGAGGGAGATCAGCATCTGTTCCTTGTTTCACCAGCAGGGGGCACAGTCCTCTCAGTGGAATTTCCCAGGGAGACATTTAAAAGTCCTGCTTCTGTTTCTATGAAGGCACTCTCAGTCCAATGGGGCCGTCAATGGATCCATCCTTTCCGGTGGAGTTGGCCTTATCTTGTTCAGAGAAGGCAACTTTAGAGATCTAATGGTGTCATAAGAAGCTGGTGCAGAGTTTTAGAAATCCTTGTATTTCTTCAGCTCAGTTCAGTTCAGTCACTCAGTTGTGTCCGACTCTTTGGACCCCATGGACTGCAGCACGCCAGGCCTCCCTGTCTATCACCAACTCCCGGAGTTTACCCAAACGCATCTCCATTGTGTCGGTGATGCCATCCAGCCATCTCATCCTCTGTTGTCCCCTTCTCCTCCTGCCCCCAATCCCTCCCAGCATCAGTCTTTTCCAATGAGTCAGCATTTCGCATCAGGTGGCCAAAGTATTGGAGTTTCAGCTTCAGCATCAGTCCTTCCAATGAACACCCAGGACTTATTTCCTTTAGGATGGACTGGTTGGATCTCTTTGCAGTCCAAGGGACTCTCAAGAGTCTTCTCCAACACCACAGTTCAAAAGCATCAATTCTTCTGCACTCAGCTTTTTTTATGGTCCAACTCTCACATCCACACATGACTACAGGAAAAAAAAAATAGCCTTCATAGATGGACCTTTGTTGGCAAAGTAATGTCTCTGCTTTTTAATATGCTGTCTAAGTTAGTCATAACTTTCCTTCCAAGCAGTAAGCATCTTTAATTTCATGGCTGTGAGCACCATCTGCAGTGATTTTGGAGCCCAGAAAAATAAACTCAGCCACTGTTTCTACTATTTCCCCATTTATTTGCCATGAAGTGATGGGACCGGATGGGCCATGATCTTAGTTTTCTGAATGTTGAGCTTTAAGCCAACTTTTTCACTCTCCTCTTCACTTTCATCAAGAGGCTCTTTAGTTCTTCTTCACTTTCTGCCATAAGGGTGGTGTCATCTGCATATCTGAGGTTATTGGTATTTCTCCCAGAAATCTTGATTCCAGCTTGTGCTCCCTCCAGCCCAGTGTTTCTCATGAGGTACTATGCATATAAGTTAAATAAATAGGGTGACAGTATACGGCCTTAACGTACTCCTTTTCCTATTTGGAACCAGTCTGTTGTTCCATGTCCAGTTCTAACTTTTGCTTCCTGACCTGTATACAGATTTCTAAAGACGCAGGTCAGGTGGTCTGGTATTCCCATCTCTTTCAGAATTTTCCACAGTTTATTGTGATCCACACAGTCAAAGGCTTTGGTGTAGTCAATAAAGCAGAAATAGATGTTTTTCTGGAACTCTCTTGCTTTTTCCATGTTCCAACAGAAGTTGGCAATTTGATCTCTGGTTCCTCTGACTTTTCTAAAGCCAGCTTGAACATCTGGAAGTTCAAGGTTCATGTATTGCTGAAACCTGGCTTGGAGAATTTTAAGCATTATTTTAATAGCGTGTGAGATGAGTGCAATTGTGCAGTAGTTTGAGCATTCTTTGGCATTACCTTTCTTTGGGATTGTAATGAAACTGACCTTTTCCAGTCCTGTGGCCACTGCTGAGTTTTCCAAATTTGCTGACATATTGAGTGCAGCACTTTCACAGCATCATCTTTTAGGATTTGAAATAGATCGACTGGATTTCCGTCACCTCCACTAGCTTTGGTCGTAGTGATGCTTCCTAAGGCCCACTTGACTTCACATTCCAGGATGTATGGTTCTAGGTGAGTGATCACACCATTGTGATTATCTGGGTCATGAAGATCTTTTTTGTACAGTTCTTCTGTGTATTCTTGCCACCTCTTCTTAATATCTTCTGCTTCTGTTAGGTCCCTACCATTTCTGTCCTTTATCAAGCCCATCTTTGCATGAAATGTTCCCTTGGTATTTCTAATTTTCTTGAAGAGATCTCTAGTCTTTCCCATTCTATTGTTTTCCTCTATTTCTTTGCATTGATGGCTGAGGAAGGCTTTCTTATCTCTCCTTGCTATTCTTTGGAACTCTTCATTCAAATGGGTATATCTTTCCTTTTCCCCTTTGCTTTTCGTTTCCCTTCTTTTCACAGCTATTTGTAAGGCCTCCTCGGACAGCCATTTTGCTTTTTTGCATTTCTTTTCCATGGGGATGGTCTTGATTCCTGTCTCCTATACAATGTCACTAACCTCTGTCCATAGTTCATCAGGCACTCTGTCTATCAGATCTAGTCCCTTAAATCTACTTCTCACTTCCACTGTATAATCATAAGGGATTTGATTTAGGTCATACCTGAATGGTCTAGTGGTTTTCTCCACTTTCTTCTATTTCAGTCTGAGTTTGAATTTCTTCAGATCACATCTAACACATTAGCTATGGTACTTGGTTGTTGCTGTTGTTCAGTGTCCAACTGTCTGTGACCCCATGGACTGCAGCACGCCAGGTTCTTCTGTCCTCCACCATCTCCTGGAGTTTGCTCAAACTCACGTCCATCGAGTCAGTGATGCCATCCAACCATCTCATCCTCTGTTGTCCCCTTCTCCTCCTGCCTTCTATCTTTCCCAGCATCAGGGTCTTTTATAATGAGCCGGCTCTTCACATCAAGTGGCCACGGTACTTTGTAGGTCATTTTAAACCCCAGCCCTCTTCCACTTGCCAGCCAGAGTACTGCAATCCTTATTGTTCAGAGTACCACGTAATGAGAAAACCCAAGATGAAACAAAGTTAACGTTCCTTTACACTGGAACATTACTGAATAATGACCAGTCCTGTGACTCAAGTGACTTTGGTGGAGTGTAACTTCTGCAGCCACCATTCAACAACCAGACTCAAACCCTGACTCTACTTCTTTAAAAACAAACAGGCAAAAACTTACTTTTAAAATTTACTCATTTGGTTGTGTCGGGCCTCAGCTGTGGGACAAAGAATCTTCCTGCGTCTTGGGAGACATTTTTTTGTGTGCCCCACAGAGTTTCCCAGGTGACTCAGTGCTAAAGAATCTGCCTGCCGATGCAGGAGACTCAGGAGACGTGAGTTTGATTCCTGAGTTGGAAAGATCCCCTGGAGAAGGAAATGGTAACTCAGTCCAGTATTCTTGCCTGGAAAATCCCATGGACAGAGGAGCCTGGTGGGCTACAGTCCTTGGGGTCACCAAAGAGTTGGACACAACTTAGCAACTAAACAACAACAACACAGACTCTCTAGTCGTGGCTTGAGGGCTTAGTTGCTCTGTGGCACATGGAATCAGTTTACACCATCGGGAATCGAGCTTGCATCCCCTCCATTACAAGGTGGACTCTTAACCCCTGGGCCACCAGGGCGACTTCCCCGGCCCTACTTCTATTTCCTCCTGACCTGTTGACCTTACTGTGCCTGGATTCCCTAGTTGTCAAGTTCACGGCACTTCTCACACTGGGTTGTGGAAACAATCACATGATGCTGATACAATAAAAGCATTGGAGAAGAGCTTGGCACGTGGTAAGCACTTGAGTGTGTCAGCTTCTGTGAAGTCCCACTCTGCTCAGTTCCAGTGTCCCCAACTACCATAGAAAGGATCATTTAATAAGAAGAGTTTATTTAATTTTTCTTATTCTTTGCAGACTTGCTTCCATTTCCTCCATATAACACCTTTTGTGACCAGTTTCTATTTTACCAGACAACAGTGTTGTTATAATTCATTTGGAAATTGTTCCCAGAGAGAGGTGAAATGAAGTGAAGTGAGAGTCGCTCAGTTGGGTCTGACTGTTTGCAACCCTGTGGACAATACAGTCTATGGAATTCTGCAGGCCAGAATACTGGAGTAAGTAGCCCTTCCCTTTTCCAGGGGATCTTCCCAACCCAGGGATCGAACCCAGGCCTCCCCATTGCAGGCAGGTTCTTTACCAGCTGAGCCACCAGAGAAACCCACAGTATTTAACAAAATTTGGCTTATGAGGAGGTGGTCAGAATAGGCGGTCCTGCCTTGAAATATACTGATCGTCTTCTCACTTCAGTTCAGTTCAGTCGCTCAGTTGTGTCCAACTCTTCGCAACCCCATGGACTGCAGCATGCCAGGCCTCCCTGTCCATCACCAACTCTTGGAGCTTGTTCAAACTCATGTCCATTGAGTTGGTGATGCCATCCAGCTATCTCATCCTCTGTCGTCCCCTTCTCCTCCCGCCTTCAATCTTTCCCAGCATCAGGGTCTTTTCCAAGGAGTCAGGTCTTCACATTAGGTGGCCAGTGTAGTGGAGTTTTGGCTTCAGCATCAGTCCTTCCGATGAATATTCAGGACTCAACCCACACCAACCACCCATGGCCATATTCACGTCAGCTCTCTGGGACACATTCCCTCCTCATGAGGTCTGCAGGGAAGGGTGCTGTCCACTGAGATTTGCCCCGGGAAGGGAGGCTCCCGGTACCCCGACTGGAGCTGGCATCATGGGACTGGAGGAGGGGAACTTGTGCCCAAGGCCAGACTCCACCCAGGCACACCCCTTCCAGACACCAAGGTGAATTCCCAACTGCTGGTCGGTATTTGACTTTCCACATAAGATTAGATTAAATATTTGGGTTCATAAACATCTAGGACTGCAGACAGCAGTCAGCGAGGGCTCGGCTGACTACAGGCTGAAGCTGCACACAGGCCAGATTTATGCAGCACTCTGGAAGTTCCCCAAGCCAGCAGGAAGGTGCAGCGAAGATTTCCCTACCACTCACACACCACACAGGCAAGTTTCCATCACAAATTCTTTATTGTTTGAGGAATTAAGTAACAAAGCTATTTTTTTCACCAGAAAATGATGAAAGGAATGATTTTCCCAGTACAAGGCCTGGCCTTTCTTTCCTTTCTGCTTTCCTTCCTCGCTTTCTTCCTTCCTCCCTTTTCTGCACCCTTTTGCTCTCTCTCTCTCTTCTCTCTCTCTTCCTCCCCTTCCTCCTGTATTTTCTTCTTCTCCTTTCCCTCTTTTTCCTCCTTCTTCTTTCTGTAGGGCTTTCTGTACTTGTTTCTTCAGTAGTTGCCTTTGCCCAGGCACTTTGAATGTGTGTTTCTTTATTTTTTTTTTTAATATTTTATTTAATTAATTGCACCAGGCCCTAGTTGCCATATGTGGGATCTAGTTCCCTGACCAGGAAACGAATGTGGGCCCTCTGCACTGAGAGGGTGAAGTCTTAGCCACTGGACCACCAGGGAAGTCCCTGAATATTTAATTTTCTAAATGGAAGTTTCATGGTAAATGCAGATACTCTTCTTTTTCTATTCCTGTTATAAAAGGGAAAGACCACTGCCTTTAGGTCCGGATGATACTGGTGAGCCACAGTCTTTGTGGGAAAGAGAGTTTGGGTTTGAGAATCAAGGGCATGTGGCTTTCCTCATAGTGTCCTTTTGTCCTTGTCATGAATTATGCACATTTATGACTGGGGCTCCCCTGGCAACTCAGACAGTACAGAATCTGCCTGAGTTGTAGGAGACCTGGGTTCAATCCCTGGGTCAGGAAGATCCCCTGGAGAAGGGAATGGCAACCCACTCCAGTATTCTTGCCTGGAAAATCCAATGGACAGAGGAGCCTAGTGGGCTACAGCCTATGGGGTCACAAAGAGTCAGACACGACTGAGCCATTGACACTTTCATTGTGTGACAGTTTAGGGGTTATTATGTGTCCTGAAGATAGGGCTCAACCCACTGATGTGTGTGGAGTCCAGCTTGGATCTTGGTCTCATTTCTTTTTGCCCAGTGAGCTGACTGGTTGCAGGCGATGGAAACAGGGAGTTTCTGGACTTCGTGACCTCTTCTAGGACAAAGTAGGGGCTGGGTGCCAGCCTGGGTGAGTTGGGTTTCGAGACTCAGCACTGTGACCTTGGACAGGGGATTCCAAGGGCTTGTCTCGGGCTATAGTTACTCTCTCCCCAAAGCAGCAGACAAGCTCCAAGAATCTCTAGGGACCCATCCTTTTTTTTGACTGAGCAAGAACCATCTATTAAGAATGCCTGAAAATGTAGACCAATTTGTATTAAACTGTATGACCTTGCCAATATCCGACAATTTTTAACCTCTATAAATGGCAACTTCAAATGGTTCAACAGGATGTAAATAATAGTGGCCTCTCCATTCCTTCCTAAGGTGAATGCCTATTATGATATTCAACTTAGAGGAGGAAAAACTGTTTATACTAAATGTGGTCAACGTCTATCAGTTAAATAGTTATTCTGGATATCAGAAATGTTAATCTGTTTGTTTCAGCAGAATGTCCATCAATGAAACAGCTTTCACACACCATGATTTGGTTTTTGCCTGTGGGTATGGGATGAGTTGCCCAGCCATGTCTCATGAAACAGCGTCTAAATAGTGAATCCTCCTTGGCCTTGACTTTTTCAGTCTGGCCAGGGGTCAGCACTGAGGCATTTCATCCCCAGAGGCCCTTTTCAGCTCTGTGCTTAAAAAGCACCTCCTGATCTGCTTATCAATGGCCTCTGTCCATATAAAAGAGCTGAACAAATAATCAGCAGTATTAGCTCTAAGAGGCCGGTCAGTGCAGCTTTGTCCACACCCAGAAACAAAGCCAACTCCAGGGGAACTCTGAACTCGAACTCCTTCATCTCAAAGCTACTTTGTAGCAAAGATTCTTGGTTGGGTTTCAGGGGCCCAGGAGTCCCCCAAAAGTGAATGTAGAGCTTTGTGTCTGCATACATATACTTTTCTGGGGAAAAATAGTCATATTTTTCAATTTTGTTTTTCAAGGAATCTGGGGACCCTCCCTACCCCTCCCCTCCCACAAATAATTTAAGAATCACTATTGTAGTTTCATGTTGAAATCTGCAGAACACAGGTGAATGAATGAGTAATAAAAGTCTGCTCCTCACCAACCCCGGGCTTTCCTAGGGGCTCACATGATAAAGAATCTGCCTCCAATGCAGGAGACCTGGATTCAATCCCTGGTTGGGAAGATTCCCTGGAGAAGGGCATAGCAACCCCCTGCAGTATTCTTGTCTGGAGAATCCCACAGGCAGTGGAGCCTGGCGGGCTACAGTCCATGGAGTCACAAAGAGTTGGACATGATTGACTTTCACTTCACCCAACAACCCCTGTGCAGGCCCAGGGATTCAAAGATGCATAAAATGATCCCTGCCCTCCAGCAGCTCCATTCTCTTGTCTTTTGAAACCAAAGGATTTATTCTCTAAACATCAGTTTCCTCATTTGTAAAACAGATTCAATTCAGTTCAGTTGCTTAGCCATGTCTGACACTTTGCAACCCCATGGACTGCAGCATGCCAGGCTTCCCTGTCCATCACCAACTCCCGGAGTTTACCCAAACTCATCTCCATCAAGTCGGTGATGCCATCCAACCATCTCATCCTCTGTTGACCCCTTCTCCTTCTGCCCTCAATCTTTCCCAGCATCAGGGTCTTTTCCAATGAGTCAGCCCTTCACATCAGGTGGCTAAAGTATTGGAGTTTCAGCTTCAACATCAGTCCTTCCGATGAACACCCAGGACTGATTTCCTTTAGGATGGACTGGTTGGATCTCTTTGCAGTCCAAGGGACTCTCAAGAGTCTTCTCCAACACCACAGTTCAAAAGCATCAGTTCTTCAGCACTCAGCTTTCTTTATAGTCCAACTCTTACATCCATACATGACTACTGGAAAAACCATAGCCTTGACTAGATGGACCTTTGTTGGCAAAGTAATTTCTCTGCTTTATAATATGCTGTCTAGGTTGGTTATAACTTTTCTTCTGAGGAATAAGCATCTTTTAATTTCATGGCTGCAGTCACCATCTGCAGTGATTCTGGAGCCCCCAAAAATAAAGTCTGTCACTGTTTCCCCATCTGTTTGCCATGAAGTGATGGGACTGGATGCCATAATCTTAGTTTTCTGAATGTTGAGCTTTAAGCCAACTTTTTCACTCTCTTCTTTCACTTTCATCAAGATGCTCTTTAGTTCTTCTTCACTTTCTGCCATAAGGGTGGTGTCATATGTGTATCTGAGGTTATTGATATTCTCCCAGAAATCTTGATTCCAGCTGTGCTTCATCCAGTCCAGCATTTCTCATGATGTACTCTGCATATAAGTTAAATAAGCAGGGTGACAATATACAGCCTTGATGTACTCCTTTCCTGATTTGGAACCAGTCTGTTGTTCCATGTCCAGTTCTAACTGTTGCTTCTTGACCTGCATACAGATTTTTCAGGAGGCAGTTCAGGTGGTCTAGTATTCCCACCTCTTGAAGAATTTTCCACAGTTTGTTGTGATCCACACAGTCAAAGGCTTTGGCATAGTCAATAAAGCAGAAGTAGACATTTTTCTGGAACTCTCTTGCTTTTTCTGTGTTCCAACAGATGTTGGCAATTTGATCTCTGGTTCTTCTGCCTTTTCTAAATACAGCTTGAACATCTGGAAGTTTTTGGTTCTTGTACTGTGAAAGCCTGGCTTGGAGAATTCTGAGCATTACTTTGCTAGTGTGTGAGATGAGTGCAATTGTGTGGTAGTTTGAGCATTCTTTGTCATTGCCTTTCTTTGGGATTGGAATGAAAACTGACTTTTCCAGTCCTGTGGCCATTGCTGAGTTTTCCAAATTTGCTGACATATTGAGTGCAGCACTTTCACAGCATCATCTTTTAGGATTTGAAATAGCTCAACTGGAATTTCATCACCTCCACTAGCTTTGTTTGTAGTGATGCTTCCTAAGGCCCACTTGACTTCGAATTTCAGGATGTCTGGCTCTAAGTGAGTGATCACACCATCATGATTATCTGGGTTGTGAGGATATTTTTTTTTTTTCTAGTTCTGTGTATTCTTGCCACTTCTTCTTAATGTCTTATGCTTCTGTTAGGTCCATACCATTTTTGTCCTTTATTGAGCCCATCTTTGCATGAAATGTTCCCTTGATATCTCTAATTGTCTTGATGAGATCTCTAGTCTCTCCCATTCTATTGTTTTCCTCTGTTTCTTTGCATTGATCACTGAGGAAGGCTTTCTTATCTCTCCTTGCTATTCTTTGGATCTCTGCATTTAAATGGGTATATCTTTCCTTTTCTCCTTTGCCTTTCACTTCTCTTCTTTTTATAGCTATTTGTAAGGCCTCCTCAGACAACCATTTTGCTTTTTTGCATTTCTTTTCTTGGGGATGGTCTTGATCACTGCCTCCTGGAGAAGGAGGTAATTGTCTACATTTAAGAGAGGTTTTGATCATCCTGTGAATAGCACACAATGAACAGGAAATTGAAACTAAGCAAGCAAGCAAACATGACCAGGAGCTTAGGGAAATGCTTGTGTTGGGGTGACCACTGACCTAGGTTCCTGAAACTACAAGAGCAAACCACCTTTTCACCATGTGTGAATCTTGGGCTTTCCTGGTGGTCCAGTGGTTAAGAATCCATCTTGCAATGCAAGGGACACCGGTTCAATCCCTGGTCTGGGAAGATCCCACATGCTGTGGAGCAACTAAACCACAACTTACTGAGCCAGCACTCTAGAGCCCACAAGGTGAAACCACTGAGCCCATATGCTGCAACGATTGAAGCCCATTCACTTCGAGCCCATGCTCTGCAACAAGAGAAGCCACCGCAGTAGAAGCTTGAGCATTGCACCGAAAAGTAGCCCCCACTCACCACAACTAGAGAAAGTCTGCATGTAGCCAAAAGACCCACCACAGCCCCAAACTAAATACATCTTAGAAAAATAAAATAAAATAAAATGTGTGAATAAAATGTGTCCCAGCTCCCTCCTGTAGTGGAGCTGTATTTCTTCCTTCCTCTGCAGTGATCCTCCCCTCAAGATTCAAAGTGCCCCATCCTCATTCCCTTGAGGCACCCCATCCTGGATGGCCTTGCTAAACATCAAAGCACGCCTCTCCTGTGACCACTATGTTCCCTCGGAGCCCTGAAGGAACAGGGGGCTAATGACTGAACTCTTCTTATGAGTCAGGCTCTGGCCCAGAGTGTTCATAGGTGGTGAAGAACTTAGGAGTTGCTTTGATGAAAACATTCACAGAACAGTGTTGGCAGTGAGCGTGACTGACATTACCATCCCTTCCATGTGACACTGGGACTCTACTGCCTCTGCCTGGAGGATACAGGAATTACAGGCACAGAGACACAGCCCACAAAGGAGACTCATGGAAGGTGGGTAGGCCAAGGAGCTCAGTGCTTGGAGGAGCTTGTAATGTGACCACCTCTCTGGGGGAACCCCGATCCTACGTGGGCCTCCAAGGTGGGCCTCAGGTGGCCCAGGGCATGCTGGAGCCACTTCACAGAACAGCACTTCAATGAACAGAGACAACTTGAATAGTTCTCATCTCAACAACAACAACAACAACAACAACAAAACCACAAAAAACACAACAAAACATGAAGGGGATCCAGTTCTCTGCCCAGAAGAGGTCCCTTCTTCCCCTTCTCAGTTGCCTCCTACTCCACAGTCGCTCAGGGTCTTCTCCCAGACTAAACTTCCCGCATCACCCACGAACCAGCCTTTTTATTTCGTAAACTTAGCTCTTCTGGGATTTTTGTTTGTTTTGCTGGTTTTTTTCCCTCCATTGTCTCTATGTTCCAACCATTTTTCTACTTGACTTAACCAGAGGAAACCGAATTCTCTCTAGCGGGTGTGGCAGGGGGATGTATACACTGGGAAATCAGTTTTCTTTATTGGCTGAAGCTGTGGGAAAGGGCTGGAAGGACCAGAGGGTGAGAACACTGGTGGGTGAAGCAGTCAGGCTCCATCACATTTGTGAGGTGAGCCCCAGAGAATACGGGAAGGGCTGGTTGTCTGTTGATGCATGAGACACATGTGAGGTCCCCCCCGATGAGTAGACCTGGACTCTTAAAGGTGGAAGAAGCCAGTGGTGATGATGTCTTGAGTCTGGTTAAAGTCAGTTCAGCTACACTCTTAAACAGTGAACTGCTATTTTAAGGAGGACAAGCATACCTCTGTCACATTGCTTGGAAAACGTGCTTGGCAAGTTGTTGTTCAGTCACTCAGTTGAGTCCAACTCTTTGGGACCCCACAGACTGTGCATGGCGAGTACTTCAGGGCAATCTTACATCTTTGTTAAATTTCTTTTTGACCCTCTCTGTTCACACCTGTTACAATGTTTTGCACCTCGCATGCTCCTTTGTTTCCATCTCTCCCACAACACTGAGGTTCCACAGGTAGAATTCTCATATTCGCTGTTGCTGCATTTCCAATGCCGGCACATACCTGGCACATTCATTTACTCATCAAACATCCAGTGTGTGCCAGACTCTGTGCCAATGTTTGCTAAACGAGGGTAGACAGAGGCGTGGTGACTGATGGGAAACATGAGACCACAAGCCAATAATTACACACATACAAAATGACATATACACATAATTACCACATATTGGAGAGAGTGCTTTGAAGAAAAGTAAAAAGACACTGGGCTTACCTGGTGGCTCAGTGGTAAAGAACTCATCTGCTAATGCAGGAGATGGGGCTTCGATACCTGGGTTGGGAAGATCCCCTGGAGAAGGAAGTGGTAACCCACTCCAGTATTCTTCCCTGGAGAATCCCAAGGACAGAGGAGCCGGACAGTTTCCATAGAGTCGCAAAAGAGTTGGACATGACTTAGCAACTAAAACAACAACCAAACAACACAAACAAAGACACTATTGGAGAGAACTGGGGAGGGGAGAATGGCTGAGAGCAGGACCAGGGATATTTTCTCAGAAGCAGCAGCTAAGCTGGGCCCCAGAGGTCGAGGAGGTAGCAGAGGGAAGAGAAGGGGGAAAGTATTCCAGGCTGAGGGAATAGAATGTGCAAATGTCCTGATGCAGAAGAATGTTTACTGACATGGAGGAAGGCAGGCCAGGCCAGTAAGACCAGTTGCCATAAGGGAAGAATAATTGGGGATGTGGTTAGGGGCTGGCCTGGCCAGGCCAGGAAGGAGGATTTTACTTTGAGAACAACAGGAAGGTATTGCATGTTTTCAAAACAAGGGAACGATATGCTCCCATTTCCCTCTTAAAAAGAGCACATTGACTGGGCAGAGATAGGCAGATGTGACCCCGGGGAGGCGGTTTTAGGGAGGGTTGTATTGTACTGCACTGTGTCCGCCAGGTGAGAGACGCTGGTGGCCAGGCAGTGGGAACAAGGATGGAGTTGTGAAATATGAGTAATCTCTCACGTTCCTTTGTATCACTTACTGAAAGTGCTTCGTTCAAATACAGAAGGACATACTCATACCTTAGGGATACCTGGAATAAATCACAGCCTACACATAGGAAACGGAGAGCATCACAATGTCTGTCCACGGCCCTTGCAGACTTCTGCCCCATAATTCCCTAAGAACACAGAACATACATCATCATTGCTCCCTTCAGCTGATGTCTGTGGAATATCTATTATGAATAAGGCATTGTGCTAGCTATTGTGAGGTGACCCGTCTATTTAGAAACAAAGTAATGGATGAAGGGTAATCAATGAAAATTTTGAAGATAAGAAAAATATAAGGAAGAAAAAATCTGAGTATACCAGCCATGTTAACACTTTAAGCTTATTTATTTCCAGGCTTTTTTCATTTTCTTCTACATATATTATTTATTTATATATGCAAATTGGGATCATAATACATATAGTTTTATATGCTCTGTAACTATTATGTGCTTATGTTACTTTTATTATAAGATACTGTGCATGAAAAACTGTTGCATAAAACATGCAAAATTTAAAGAATAATAAAATATGCACTTAATCACCAGCCAGGTAAAGAAGAAATAATATTACTCCCCCCACCTAACCTTGTCTGGCCCTCCCTCCATTCCTTAAGGCAGCCAAATAGAGAAAGAATTCATTTTCTTAAACTTGTTCACCTATTTTATTTAAATTGCAGCAGGACGGAAATATGCCAACTCTATCCAATCTGACACAGACACTGGAATATGTCTTCAAAAAGATTTTTATCACTTACATGGAAAACTGGCGCAGGAACACAACGGTTGAGCAAGAGGCCCTGCAAGCCAAGGTTGATGCTGAGAACTTCTACTATGTCATCTTGTACCTTATGGTGATGATCGGAATGTTCTCTTTCATCATTGTAGCCATCCTGGTGAGCACGGTGAAATCCAAGAGACGAGAGCACTCCAATGACCCATACCACCAGTACATCGTGGAGGACTGGCAAGGGAAGTACAGAAGTCAAATTGTGAACCTAGAAGAACCAAGGGCCACCATCCATGAGAACACAGGTGCAGCAGCGCTCACGATGTCTCCTTAATCAGAGGTGGAGGCATGGAGTCAACATCTGATATGCAAATAGGAAGAGATGCTGGTTCCATGGAGTCAATCCAAGTTGTCATGCTTCGAAGACACTAAGTTCCTCACTCTGTGTTGAGAATTTTCATTGAGATCCCGTAGCTGATCAGCTAAGAGGACATTTCAATCTCATGCTTCACGTTTGCTCTGTGGAGCAATAATTTATGTTGAAGACCTCTTTTCCTTTCTGTGCAATGTCAGTGTCATTTTAATCAATGTCAATAGTGAAAATAAAACCAAATTTGAAGTAATGTGCCTGGGCAGTGGCAGTGGGGATAGAAAGGAGAAATTAACAAATCATTGAATAGTCTCCCTTGTGAAACATTATTCTGTATGTTTGACTGACTCAGTTTATAAGTAACCAAGGTGTATTATTCTGAAATGGAGGTTCAAAAATCTATCACTTGCTCACTAGATTGAAGTAGGAGCATTTATTTATTAATTCATGAATATAGAGTCTGAAGTGACAAATGAACAGAACCACAGGTTTCCTTTATGTGTATTGTTTCCTTGGCATTGAGCTTATTTGGAAGTCGGAAGACAGAACCAACATTTCATAAGGGCAGAGTCCACACCAAATAGATAGAATCTTTAGGAACTACCTGGTATAACAGAAACATATTTTTAATTAACATTTTAAATTTTACAGAAGACTAACTTAAAAGTTCTTGTTATTATAGAAAATAATAATAATATGTGAAAATGCTGCCTAATAAACCACTCATTCTTTTCACTCAATTTATTTTCTTGGTTTACAATTACTTATTTGTGTTTCAAGAAATTTATTTTCATGAATGTATGGAAAGTGGCTGAATTGCTGAGGTCTATTGAAGAACTAGATGGTAACTGCTTAATATTTTGACCCTGGGGGTCATGATATTATAGAATGTCAGGGCCAAAGGGCACCTTGAAGATCACAGAATCCTTGTCAGACCATTTCACTTATGGATAGGCAACCCCAGTTCACAGATTAGGTGACTTCATTCCTTAATTCAATCAAGTACCATTTATTATCTGTCTACTTGGGTCAATGGCTTCCCTTGTGGCTCAGCTGGCAAAGAATCTGCCTGCCATGCGGGAGAACTGAGTTCAGTCCCTGGGTTGGGAAGATCCCCTGGAGAAGGGAAAGGCTGCCCACTCCAGTATTCTTGCCTGGAGAATTCCATGGGTTGTATAGTACATGGGGTCACAAAGAGTTGGACATGACTGAGTGACTTTCACTTTCACTTTCTGGGTCAATGGCCTAGACCAGGAGTATACAGATGAACGTGATTCTCTGAGCTGGAGGAACTCACTCAGCAGAGAGGGAGGCAGGCACAGAGAAGGAGTCAGAACATCCTGATGATATAAAGTGACAGGGTTATAACGGAGACCAACACAAAGTGGGAGGAGCCAGAACAGAGGGCCTGCCCACCTCGGGTTAAGGTCCAGAGAGCCGCTGAGAGGGGAAAGTCAACAGCAAGACTGATATATGGGGTGTAACCTCATGAAGCTTCATGCCCCCTTGCTTATACTCTGTTCCTTCCCCAGCTCCCCGTCTACTCAGCCGAGACAGGGCATTGTGAACAAAGCCTCAAGTCTCAGAGCACTGAGACAAAATTGAAAAGAGGAGTCCTTCTTCAGCATCTTATATGGATTACAAGATTTGTCTCTTTAGAGTGAAAGACATTAGGTCTGTTTCCTAATAACAAGCATGTGACTGTGCTAACAGAAGCATTCAATGCACTGTTGAGGAAAGCCACCCATATTCCAAGAGCATATATGGCAAGGGTAGTTTCTCTCCTTAGATGAGAAACCCAGAAATGCTGAACCACACAATTTTTTTTTAAAATTAATTTATTTATTTTGGTTGCATTCAGTCTTAGTTGTGGCATGCAAGCTTAGTTGCCCTGTGGCATGTGGGATCATAGTTCCCCGAACAGGTATCAAATCAGTGTCCCCTCATTGGAAGGTAGATTCTTTTTCTTTTTTAATTTTATTATGAAAAATTGTGTTAAACATTTACAAAAGAAGAGAGTAGTTTGGAAGGCATATTCTTAACCACTGGACTACCAGGAAGTCTCCAGAACATTTTAATCAACGTGCCCAGAGCAGCAGATGGATAGCATCACTGATTGAATGGACATGAGTTTGCGCAAACTCTAGGAAACAGTGCAGGACAGAGAAGACTGGTGTGCTGCAGTCCATGGCGTCACAGAGAGCTGGACATGACTGAGTGACTGAACAACAACCAGAGCAGCAACTCGGGCAACAAAATCTCGGCTTTGGGTCTGGATCCAGACAGGAATCCAAGGTTTCTACTAACTGGTAGAAACTTCTGGTTTCTACTAAATTTGGTAGAAACCAAATTTATCTCCTTGACCAAACCCTGGTCAGGCTCCTTTGAACCCTCTTCTTGAATTGACCTCAACCTTGGCCTAAAAACCCTGAAGACTCTTGGCACAAAAGATACCATCCACCTCCCCACACTGAGAGACTTGAACAAACACTACCTACATCCCTAAGGAGATCCTGGCATGCTTTAAGGTGCCTGCCTAGGAAAACTTAAGGGGCCAGGAGAACGTACTATTTGTTCAGGCCAAAACCTGGTGGTAGGCAAATCAGCCCCTGAATCCCTGCTACAGCATTTACTTTAGAAACCTTTCAATTATAAATCCTTTTTCTCCTCCTTTGAGGTATAAATCATTTACCACCCAGAACCGCCTTGTCTCTTTGATATGCTAGCATTCAAGGAGGTAACGGCTTTAACTTGCACCACTGCCTCCAGTCATAAAGGCTGAACTTTGTTTCTCCTCCAGGTAAGCATCTATTGACAGACTCAGATGCAGTTGACCCAGTCCCCTTCACTTTTTATAAATTTCCACTGACTCTGCTCAAGTACCTGCTGTCCAACCCCTTCTTATCATTTATTTTTTTTTTTAAATTTTGGCTGTGCTGGGTCTTTGTTGAGGCACATAGACTCCTCTTACTGCAGCACATGGGCTCAGTTCCCCCAAGGCAGGTGGGATCCTAGTTTCTGGTCCAGGGATCAAATCAGGGAAGTCCCCCTCCTTCTCCTTTTAAAATGCTCAGGTACCTCTGTACAAAGCGAGCTTGGTTCATGCTGGGTTCTCTTCCCTATTGTGATAGTTACTGAATAAAGTCCATCCTTTACACTTCAATGGTGTCAAGCTTTTTTTATCTTTGACACAGAAAAACAAAGGGGAAAATACCCAGGTTCCCCTAATTAAGTACGTTTTATTATCATCACTTAAAGTATATTGGGGCCAACCCAGATGGTTAGCAGCCAACTTTACTTTGGGGGAATAGGAGAAAAGCCCAATATTTACCAGCATTTCAGGTCTACAGCTGCTGGTACCTGCTCCACTTTGTCACTCCAGCATCAATTCCCACCGAACCCAGCCTTGCCACATTCAACCTGGCAACTAAAAAAACGCCAGTTCCAACAAATTGCTGGTTTTCTTTCCCACCCGTCTGCTTTTAGAGTTCTTTCCAGTTGATCCATATAAACTGAGTCCCACTCACTTTTTGCAGCAGAGCTCAGAAGTCATTTGAAAAGGAACCCATGGCAGTGGCTGCCCTGATAGTCGAGGTTCAGATTACCCAGATTCAGGTCTCAGCTCTGGCACTTGCTGGCTTTAAAACCTTGGACAGTTTAATCAGTTCATGTCTCCGTTTCTTCATCTGTGAAATTGTTATGGTCACATCATGTCTTTTATAGGCTTGTAAGACTTTTATTAGACAATAGGCAAAGTGCTTAGAGCAAAGCTATTTTTGTTACTCTCTCCAGGAAAACTTGGCAGAACTTGTTGACAGAATTAACCCCCTACTCCCCAGTCCCTCAGTTTGTCCTTTCCTCTGCACTCCCAACGGGATTCCACGAGACTGCCTGGGTTCAGATATCAATTTTGCCACTCCAATCCACACGTTTCCTTGAATCAACCGCTTAATCTCCCCCTGCCTCAGTTTCCTCAACCAAAAAAGGGTGAACTTCCCTCTTGTTACCCTGGAATTTTGGGTGTCCACTTTGCACCCTTGCTTGGGAGTGGGCTCAAATTCCACTCGGGTTTACTAAGCGCTTGTTGAATGAAGGAATCTGGGAACCTAGTAACTGTCACCCTACAACCATCCCAAAGGGAAAGGAATGCATTTTTGGCAGAGAAGATAAAGGCTAAATTTGGAAACTTCTGAGGACCTACATCAGACTGGTTCCAACAACAAACTGGTTCCAAATCAGAAAAGTATGTCAAGGCTGTATATTGTCACCCTGCTTATTTAACTTACATGCAGAGTACATCATGAGAAATGCTGGACTGGATGAAGCAAAAGCTGGAATCAAGATTGCCAGGAGAAATATCAATAACCTCAGATATGCAGATGACACCACACTTAAGGCAGAAAGTGAAGAAGAACTAAAGAGCCTTTTATAAAAGTGAAAGAGGAGAGTGAAAAAGTTGGCTTAAAGCTCAACATTCCCTGGTGGCTCAGATAGTAAAGTGTCTGCCTACAGTGAGGGAGACCTGGGTTCAATCCCGGGTTGGAAAGATCTCCTGGAGAAGGAAATGGCAACCCACTCCAGTATTCTTACCTGGAAAATCCCATGGACAGAGGATCCTGGCAGGCTACAGTCCATGGGGTTGCAAAGAGTTAGACACAACTGAGAGACTTCACTTTCACAAAACTAAGATAATGGCATCCAGTCCCATCACTTCATGGCAAATAGATGGGGAAGCAGTGGAAACAGTAACAGACTTTATTGGGGAGGGGGGGGTGGGGCTCCAAAATCACTGCAGATGGTGACTGCAGCCATGAAATTAAAAGATGTTTGCTCCTTGGAAGAAAAGCTATGACAAACCTAGGCAGCATATTTACTTGGCCAACAAAGGTCTAGTCAAGGCTATGGTTTTTCCAGTAGTCATGTATGGATGTGAGAGTTGGACTATAAAGAAAACTGAGCACCAAAGAATTGATGCTTTTGAATTGGTGTTGAAGACATCTTGAACTGGTGTTGAAGACATCTTGAGAATCACTTGGACTGCAAGGAGATCCAACCAGTCCATCCTAGAGGAAATCAGTGCTGAATATTCATTGGAAGGACTGATGCTGAAGCTGAATGAAACTCCAATACTTTGGCCACCTGATGCAAACAGGACTCACTGGAAAAGACCCTGATGCTGGGCAAGATTGAGGGCAAGAGGAGAAGGGGACGACAGAGGATGAGCTGGTTGGATGGCATCACCGACTCAATGGACATGAGTTTGAGTGTACTCCGGGAGTTGGTGATGGACAGGGAAGCCTGGCATGCTGCAGTCCATGGGGTCACAAAGAGTCGGACACGACTGACCGACTGAACTGGGAACCCTCTTGCCCTCGGCGGCACACAGCGAGGACCACCCAGGGATGAGAGACAGCTGAGGGGGAGGGGCCCCGCAACGCCCCGCTCTCCCGCCGCCGTCCTCCTCCTCCAGCTCCAGTCAGTGGAGAACAAGAACGTGCCCCCCCTCCCGCCCCCCGGCGTGGACGAAAATGCCTGGCCCACGCCCCGGAAGTTCGCCCCTGGCCCAGCCAAGTCTGTCTGGTGACCCATGTTGGCGGCCGCACTAAGGCCGCCCCGGCCCATAGCGCGGATTCGAGAACCTGGAAACCGTCTCCGCGGCCCGGGCCCACTGCGCCGGAGGAGCCGCCTACCCGCCATAGCGGCGCAGCTGCGCCGGCGCGCGGAGCGGTGCATTTCGGGACGTGTAGTTTCCCCGCGGCATGGTGGGAGTCGTGGTTTGTGTGCGGCCCCGCCTACCCACCGTAACGTGGAGTCGCCTACCCACTATGGTGGCTCAGGCTCCCTGCGCAGGCTTATTGCGCCGGTGCGCGGAGCGGTGCATTTCGGGACGTGTAGTTTCCCCGCGGCATTGTGGGAGTGGTGGTTTGCGCGCGGCTCCGGAGCTGGATCCTCCGCGGCCTTGAGCTGTAAGTGGGCGGCGTCGGTGTCCGCGGGATCCGGACACAAAAGCAGCCGGCTGCTCTTTGGGGGACGCCCAGGCGTCGCGTTCGCGCTTTCTCTCTTTGACGCTCTCCAGCGGGACCGCGGGGGTGCCAGCCACCACGGCCCACCCCCGCGGAGCGTCCGGCCTGGCTGGCTTGTCCCGGCACCCCAAAATGCACGGATCCAGTGGCTGGGGGTGGGAGGGGGGCGGCGTGTGGAGGCTGGCACGCAGGCCGAAGAGGGGGACCCAGATGTGGTTCCAAGAGAGAGAGGTTTGGGGGCGAGCGAATGTCCCAGAAGCCCTGTTGTGTAGGTGGGGTAAGCGGCCGTCGCCCTTGGCCCTCATCCTCAGGTCTGAGCGGGGCAGGTTTTGCCCCCAACCCCAGTGTGGAGGCTGGAGAGGACCTTTACCTGGCCCTCCAAGTCACGGAGGGGCAGAGGCCCAGCCCCTTGTCCTGGGAACCCCAGCCGACCCCGGCGTGGGGCTCAGAAGTCAGCCCAACTGATAAAACCCGCTTCATATGGAACTCCCCACCACCCCACCTCCTCCACGCACCCATCGCTACTTCAAATGATGGGGTGAAGGGTTGGGGTGGAAGGAGGCTGGGAATGAGAGCAATTTAGGGAAGTTCAGACTAAGGACACAGCCTAATGAATGGCTGGAGTGAGATACCAAGAGACGGACCGACCCTTGGGTCTGTTAGGTGGAGCAAGAATAAAATTGTGGACTATACCTTGTTCATATTGCTATAATTAGCCTAATCAAGATAAGCCAGTAGCTTTTCTGTTTTCTTTAGGAGGAAAAATCAGGATATTTTTGCAGGAAAGGAAATAGAGCCATCTCTTTCGAAGTCATTGTTATCTTTGAATTTAAAGCTAAGACTGGATAGTTCCAGAGGAAGTTTAAAACTTCTTGCACTTCGTAGATTTTATGTCTCTCAAAACTGTCCCCATCTGGTTGGCTTTTGTAGTTCAGCCCTCAGACACCAGCTGCCTCCTGGTTCTAAGATTGCATCAGGTGTACATATGGCAGCAGAGCACTAGCCTGCTGATATTTTTAGCTTTCTCAGTTCTCACTTGCTGAAGTCCTGCTGCTGCTGCTAAGTCGCTTCAGTCATGTCCGACCGACTCTGTGCGACCCCACAGACCGCAGCCCACTAGTCTCCCCTGTCCCTGGTATTCTCCAGGCAAGAACACTGGAGTGGGTTGCCATTTCCTCCTGTAATGCATGAAAGTGAAAAGTGAAAGTGAAGTCGCTCAGTCGTGTGGGACTCTTAGCAACCCCATGGACTGCAGCCCACCAGGCTCCTCCGTCCATGGGATTTTCCAGGCAAGGGTACTGGAGTGGGGTGCCATTGCAACTCAAAAATGGCTGAGTTGCAACCTGTAATTTAGCTAGTGGAGGTGATGGAATTCCAGTTGAGCTATTTCAGATCCTGAAATATGATGCTGTGAAAGCGCTGAACTCAATATGCTAGCAAATTTGGAAAACTCAGCAGTGGCCACAGGACTGTAAAAGGTCAGTTTTCATTCCAATCCCAAAGAAAGGCAATGCCAAAGAATGCTCAAACTACTGCACAATTGCACCCATCTCACACACTACTAAAGTAATGCTCAAAATTCTCCAAGCCAGGCTTCAGCAATATGTGAACCATGAACTTCCAGATGTTCAAGCTGGTTTTAGAAAAGGCAGAGGAACCAGAGATCAAATTGCCAACTTCTGTTGGAACATGGAAAAAGCAAGAGAGTTCCAGAAAAACATCTATTTCTGCTTTATTGACTATGCTAAAGCCTTTGACTGTGTGGATTACAATAAACTGTGGAAACTTCTGAAAGAGATGGGAATACCAGACCACCTGACCTGCCTCTTGAGAAACCTATATGCAGGTCAGGAAGCAACAGTTAGAACTGGGCATGGAACAACAGACTGGTTCCAAATAGGAAAAGGAGTATGTCAAGGCTGTATATTGTCACCCTGCTTATTTAACTTATATGCAGAGTACATCATGGGAAACGCTGGGCTGGAAGAAGCACAAGCTGGAATCAAGATTGCCGGGAAAAATATCAATAACCTCAGATATGCAGATGACACCACCCTTATGGCAGAAAGTGAACAGGAACTAAAAAGTCTCTTGATGAAAGTGAAAGAGAAGAGTGAAAAAGTTGACTTAAAGCTCAACATTCAGAAAACGAAGATCATGGCATCCGGTCCCATCACTTCATGGGAAATAGATGGGGAAACAGTGGAGACAGTGTCAGACTTTATTTTTGGGGCTCCAAAATCACTGCAGCCATGAAATTTAAAGAGGCTTACTTCTTGGAAGGAAAGTTATGACCAACCTAGATAGCATATTCAAAAACAGAGAGATTACTTTGTCAACAAAGGTCCGTCTAGTCAAGGCTATGGTTTTTCCAGTAGTCATGTATGGATGTGAGAGTTGGACTGTGAAGAAAGCTGAGCGCTGAAGAGTTGATGCTTTTGAACTGTGGTGTTGGAGAAGACTCTGGAGAGTCCCTTGGACTGCAAGGAGATCCAACCAGTCTATTCTGAAGGAGATCAGCCCTGGGACTTCTTTGGAAGGAATGATGCTAAAGCTGAAACTCCAGTACTTTGGACACCTCATGCGAAGAGTTGACATATTGGAAAAGACTCTGATGCTGGGAGGGATTGGGGGCAGGAGGAGAAGGGGACAACAGAGGATGAGATGGCTGGATGGCATCACCGGCTCAGTGGACGTGAGTTTGAGTGAACTCCGGGAGTTGGTGATGGACAGGGAGGCCTGGCATGCTGCAATTCATGGGGTCACAAAGAGTCGGACACGACTGAGCGACTGAACTGAACTGACTGGGGAAGAGTTGTCATTTGGAGACAGTGGGTGGGAATGAGTTTGATTAATTTGCCCTTTCCCCCACCCTCAACATACTCCTTGCACTGCTTTGCATATGGACTTTTAAACGTTTTTCTTTCCTGAAGAGATGGAATTTTGTCACTCTAGATATGACGATGAGGCAGCTGCCAGTAATGTTTTTACAGTTAGATGCTCTGTATCAGAGAGAATGTGACTTAGGAATTTCAGAGTTGCAGCGTTGTTCTTTGAATTTTTAAAATGGTAACACTTTGGCTTGGAGAGGCTAATGGATTGCCCCCAGGTCAGATTCCTTGTCATTGGCTCCCGCAAGCATAGAGTACAGATCTCCAGTTCTTCTGGTCATCTGGTGGTGGTTCTTTATCCCATGCCCTGCTGTCTCATTTGCCCTGACCTCCACTTGCTTATGTTCATCAGTTTACCATGTCCGTTACTGGAAAGACATTTATCATAACAATTATGGTTGGTATTTGTTAAGTGCTTTTCATGTGCTGAGCCTGGTGCTTAATGTTTTTATAATCTAGTCTTTGAAGGAGAATTTACAGAGTAGGGAGCTGAGGTTTAGAGAGGCCCAGCGACTCATCCAAGGTCATACTCCTGGTAAACTTAGCACATGATTCCCAGAGGGCCAGACCTCCAGGCATTCTTTTTACTTCCTCCTATAAGTGTTTTTTGGACCTTTTTGTGGTCCTTGACCTTGGGAATTAATATCTAACCGACTTCACTAAGGGAGTCATTTGGTCTCAGAAAATGTGTGGGAAACAGCCAAACCTGTCTACTTATATGTGTAGACAACTCAATAAAAATAGAGGTGAGAAAAATAAAATTGATACAACCTTCAGTTCAGTCACTCAGTCATGTCCGACTCTTTGCAACCCCGTGGACTGCAGCACGCCAGGCCTCCCTGTCTATCACCAACTCCTGGAGTTTACTCAAATTCATGTCCATTGAGTCGGTGATGCCATCCAACCATCTCATCCTCTGTCCTCCCCTTCTCCTCCCACCTTCAATCTTTTCCAGCATAGACATTTTAATTTACAACATGGATCATTCCTGAGATTATCAGAGATTATTCAAAGTGAAAATTCCAGCAACAGGTTGTAACCTGTTGGGAACATATTTTTCCAGGGCGGGTCAAAATCTACTGTTCCTTCTAGACAAATAAGTCTTTGATACACGAAGGTAATGAGCACCTTCGGGCTCCCCTGGTGGCTTAGACGGTAAAGAATCCACCTGCAATGTGGGAGACCTGGGTTTGAACCTTGGGTTGGGAAAATCTCCTGGAGGAGGGCATGACAACCCACTCTACTGTTCTTGCCTGGAGAATCCCATGGACAGAGGAGACTGGTGGGCTACAGTCCATGGGGTCGCAAAGAGTCAGACACGACTGAGCGACTTAGCACATGAGTGCTTTCAATCATGGTCATCTCATTTAAACAGACTTATGGTGTAAATTCCTGTCATGAGCTTATCTGACTTTGAAAAGTCCTGGGGAAAGCTTGGCTATCTTGTGCCAGCTGCTCGCTTGTGTTCAAGATACTATGACCTTGGCTATGAAGTTTAGATGCTTTTGTAAGTGAAAGGTTTCAAAAACACATGTCGGAGGTTTATCTCATTTTCCCCATTCTAAAGGCCTGTGAATTTTTCTTAATCCTAGTTGTTAGTCCATGTAAAGAAAGGCGTCCCCATGATTTTTTAGTGCAGAGCTCTCTGCGTTAGGATCAGAGCCTGGGGCCGGACTGGATGAGTTACAATCCCAGTCCTTACTGTGACTGTGGACGTGTCACTGTCACGTGAAGTGGCTCTAGTGTGAAGAACCCGCCTTCCAGTTCAGGAGACCTAAGAGATGCAGCTTCAGTCCCTGGGTCGGGAAGGTCCCCTGGAGGAGGACATGGCGACCCACTCGTGTTCTTGCCTGGAGAATCGCATGGACAGAGGAGTCCGTGGGGCTGCAAAGAGCTGGACAGGACTTTGTGCACATGCGCATGCGCACACACAGATACTCCAGAGTATAGACGATAAACTACACCTCTTGGGACAGGTGTGAAGACTAGCTGAGTTACTGGCACTCAGTGCACTTTAGCATGGCCGGGTACAGTAAAGTGAAGCTGTGATTCCTAACGCTGAAAGTCTCCGAATTGTAGAAGTAGAGGCCCCCAGAGCCCGTGTAGTTGACACTCCCTGTCTTCATTTACAGATGGGATGGAGGCCCCCAGAGGGGAGTCACTTACCAGAGTGTGTAGGCCCTTCATCCAGAGCTCAGGTCTTCTGACTTGTGGGCTATGTGTCCTGGTCTAAAATAGTGACGTGGGAGGCCGCAGAGCAAATCCTGTGTCCCGGCCGGGTCCCTGCCTTGTCTCTTCCGCTTCACCTTCCCCTCCGTCTCCCTGACATTTTAGAGGGAATTTTAAGATCGGAATGACTTTCTTAATACCATTTCCCCCCATCCTTGAGTCCCTTCCCACCAGATATTTTTGAAAACCAATATTACCTTGAGGCTTCCCTGGTGTTCCAGCAGTTAAGAATTCATCTTCCAATGCAGGGTTCAGTCCCCGTCAGAGAACTAAGATTGCACGTGCTATGTGGCAGCCAAGCCCACATACTGCTGAGCCTGAGAGCCACAATAAAAGATCCCATATGCCGCATCTAAAACCTGATGCAGCCAAATTTATAAATAAATCAATAAATTAAATGAATACTAAAGCAAAACAGTATTCCTTTAATTAATACTCACAGGACCAGAGACATAAAATGATACCCCCATCCACGGACCAGCTCCTGTTCAGGGCAGGAGGTGGGGAGAGGGTCAGATTAGCGCCTGGGCACCTTTGTCCACAGATGAATGGAGTGGGAGCACGCTTTCCCTTAGGAGCGGGGCCAACACCTCTGCTTGGCTGTGCTCCCTTCCCCGGTCAAGAGCAGCCAAGGAGATCGTTCTGCTCAGCAAGAGCCGAGGCTGTCTCGCTAGTTGGGGTGGCCTAACCCTTCTCTCTGCAGAGCTTGCTGTCTTGGCTCAAGGGCCCTCTCTCCCCATCAGAGAAAAGTCTTCCTAAGGCGGTCTGTCTAGAAAACTCAAATTGACCTGTTTCTTCTCTTCCCCATCAGAACAGTGGGACCTGTCCCAAGCAGGTTCCCACCCCTCCTTGTCTGCGTGGCCCACACAACCAGGAGTGGAGCCCCAGTTGGTCCAGCATGAACTGGAAGGTAAGAATATCATCAAACATTTATGGCTTGCGGGTTTTCTTTCTCCTAATTGTAAAAGTTCAGAATAGTTCTGTAGAGATAAGTGGACTAAGAAAAAAACAAAAGAAGAAAATGCAGGAATTATATAATACTTTAAGTGAACACATAAATGTACATTTTTTTCACCAGACTTTTGGAGGAAGGCCTTTTCTTTGGGAGGACAATGACTTCCCTCAGACGTGCCTCACCTTGCTTGCAAAAACCACCCCTTTGAAGTTTCACCTATAATCTCACATTTTGGTTTCTTCAAAATGGATGAAAAAGATCTTAAGAAGCAATCGACATGCAAAATCCTTCCTGATTTTTACACTCTTCTTCCTTAATCTTTCCCATTTGTGTTGCCAACAGCATTTTTTTTCCTAATTCAAATTGAGTCTTTCAAAACAGACACCTTAGTTTTCATGGAAATAGCCTTTCTTTTCTGTGGTCATATTTCATGAGTGCCATGTTTAAATAGATTATCCATTATGACATCAAGTGCTACTTAAGTATACTGACTGGCATAAACACAGCTGACCCCTGTAAAACCTTCAATACAGCTGGTGGAAGTAGAAGTTCGAGGGCAACCAAAGAATGTCCTGTGAGCTGCAAGCCTGCAGAAGGCTGTGGGCCACAGTCAGTGGGTCTTATAGGGGCCGGGGGGGGGGGGGGTCACATTATGTCCTTTAAGGAAGTGGCGTGGGGTAGGTGCAGGGTGGCTACTAGGGTAGTCATGAAAATAGATGCTTTGAAAAGGATCAGATCAAGTCAAAATCGTATGTCTTTTCACTATCCAGAGATGGCTGCTATTAATATTAACAATTTTGGTGCATTTTCTACCCATGTTTTTCATATATATATATGTGTAATGTGTATATCTCCAAACTTAGGATCTCATTATATGTATTTTTTCAGTTATCATAAGCATTTTCTGATTCAGAACAGCCACTGGCTTTCATCACAGGAAATGGAAAGATCTGGAAGTAGGATCAGGGAGTCAGGAGACTACAGTTCAGTTCAGTTGCTCAGTCGTGTCCAACTCTTTGTGACCCCATGAACTGCAGCACGCCAGGCCTCCCTGTCCATCACCAACTCCCGGAGTTACTCAAACTCATGTCCACTGAGTTGGTGATGCCATCCAACCTCTCACCCTCTGTCATCCCCTTCTCCTGCCTTCAATCTTTCCCAGCATCAGGGTCTTTTCCAGTGAGTCACTTCTTCACATCAGGTGGCCAAAATATTGGAGTTTCAGCTTTAGCATCAGTCCTTCCAATGAATATTCAGGACTGATTTCCTTTAGGATGGACTGGTTGGATCTGCTTGCAGTCCAAGGGACTCTCAAGAGTCTTCTCCAATACCACAGTTCAAAAGCATCAGTTCTTCGGCACTCAGCTTCGGACCCCCTCCTTCCCCAGCCCCGTGGGGCCTGGGGGCCGCACAGTGGGGCTCTGGGGACTCTTCTCCAGGAGGAGCCTGGCCAAGGTTCAGGAGGTGGAGTGAAGACTCTCTGAGGGCTTAGAGATGTAGGAACGCGCATGTCGCACGTGTAGGGTGTTCCAGAGCTGCCCATAGAAAGGCCAGGAAGGAAAGACGGGGATTAAAGCATGTGGGGCGATGGGGGCCGGGCTCAGCGTGTGCTGAGACGTAGTGAAGGGTTTGTAGCATGGGCAGAGGCTGAAGCGAGTAGTTGGTGACGGGGCGGCAGCTGGTACCAGAGGCCGCGTCAGCAAGGGCCAGCGTGTGTGCTTGGTGCTCCGAGGCCAGAACACGTCTCAAAACCACCTCGGCAAGTTAAAATATGAATTGTGGTCCCACCTACTGGAGTTTGAGCGCGTTGGCCTGTGGGTGAACGAGTTCCTCGGTGGCGCTGATGTATTCTGGTGAGCCACTGCACAGAGAAAGCTTTCTTTTTAGTTGTGGAGTGACAGCAACGCACTTGACCGCCCAGGCCAACCCGACTTGTCACAGAAGGAGTCCTTTCCTGTGTTAGGAACACAGTTTTGTATAGAAAACTGTACAAAAACCGCCTGTACCTTCGTGACATTCGGGCAGACACACAGCTCCAGGGCTACCAGGGAGCCCTGCCAGGTAGTGTCTGAAAGGAATGGCCTTCTGCCCAAACTGCAGTGACACCCCCTGCCCCCTGCAGGAGATAAAGGACTGTGGGACGCCCAAGACATCCTGTGCTTCCCTGTCTACCTCCATCAGCCTGTGGCCATGAGCAGCAGTCAGCGACAGCAAGCACCCAGTGCCTTAGTACCTCAGCAACTGGGGGTTTTGAAAATGTCAGTCATTTGCGGGACTTCCCTGGTGGTCCGGTAGTTAAGACTCTGAGCTCCCACCACGGGCAGGAGTTTGATCACTGGTCAGGGAACTAAGATTCCATATGCTGCAGGGCGTGGCCAAGAATAAATTTTAAAAGGCAGTCATTCTCATTACACGCGTATTGGCGTTTATTTAAAAAACTGATATAGAGCTAGACCGCCCAACTGTGTTTTCTTGATTCACTTCCCTGAAGGTTTGGGAGTTAATCTGAGGGTTTTGTTAGAAGGGAAATCAAAAGAAGAGATTTCGCACAACTAAAAACTAAGATCATGGCATCTGGTCCCATCACTTTATGGCAAATAGATGGGGAAACAGTGGCTGACTTTATTTTTCTGGGCTCCAAAATCACTGCAGATGGTACTTGCAGCCATGAAATTAAAAGACGCTTACTCCTTGGAAGGAAAGTTATGACCAACCTAGACAGCATATTCAAAAGCAGAGACATTACTTTGTCAACAGAGTTCCGTCTAGTCAAGGCTATGGTTTTTCCAGTGGTCATGTATGGATGTGAGAGTTGGACTATAAAGAAAGCTGAGAGCCAAAGAATTGATGCTTTTGAACTGTAGTGTTGGAGAAGACTCTTGAGAGTCCCTTGGACTGCAAGCAGATCCAACCAGTCCATCCTAAAGGGAGTCAGTCCTGAATATTCATTGGAAGGACGGATGCTGAAGCTGAAACCCCAATACTTTGGCCACCTGATGTGAAGAGTTGACTCATTGGAAAAGACCCTGATGCTGGGAAAGATTGAGGGCAGGGGGAGAAGGGGACAACAGAGGATGAGATGGTTGGATGGCATCACCAACGATGGACAGGAGTTTGGGTGAACTCCGGGAGTTGATGATGGACAGGGAGGCCTGGCGTGCTGCGGTTCATGGGGTCGCAAAGAGTCAGACACGGCTGAGCAACTGAACCGAACTGAAAGGTCTAGCACACCTGCCTGAGAGTTGCAGGAACAGTGGCCCTGAAAGTTTCGCTTCACCGTGTAGTGTCCTTGACTCCCACTGCACTGCCCGCTCTCAGTCCCAAACTTCCGCCTCTTGCCACCTCCTCCCCACAGCCTTTAAAAAGAAAGTAAATGCCAAAACCACTTCCCTGGGTTTGTTTGTTGACATGCTTCCATTTCAGTGGGTTTCTAGCTTCTGATTTCCATGTACATCCTGTCACTGCTAGAGCTTAGTTTTGGGTGTAGATCTTGGAGAACAGTGGGCTGGGCTTTCCCGGGTGGTGCTAGTGGTCAAGAACCTGCCTGCCTGTGCAGGAGACCCAAGAGATGCAGGTTCGATCCCTGGGTCTGGAAAATTCTCCTGGAGGAGGGCATGGCAGCCCACTCCAGAATTCTTGCCTGGAGAATCCCATGACCAGAGGAGCCTGGCGGGCTACAGTCCATGGGGTCGAAAAGAGTTGGACACGACTGAAGCGACTCAGCACTCAGGCATGAACTGTGGGCTGCAATAGGGGTCTGATTATGACAGGACTCCAGGGGCTCATCCATAGGGATGGAGAGAATTGGGAGGGAGTGACTTGCCAGCGTCAGCGACTTCCCTTTCACTTTTCACTTGTATGCATTGGAGAAGGAAATGGCAACCCACTCCAGTGTTCTTGCCTGGAGAATCCCAGAGATGGCGGAGCCTGGTGGGCTGCCGTCTATGGGGTCACACAGAGTCGGACATGACTGAAGCGACTCAGCAGCAGCAGCAGCAGGGCTAACTAGGGCTCAGCCAGGGAAAGTCCCAGTGAACGTAAAATGAAGTTTATATCTCCACACTGGTGACTTTTGTCTCCAAGGAGGTAAAAGTTAGCATCTTTTCTTTCTTAGCTGGCTTATGAATGTAGAGCCAAGCCTCTCCTCTAAGCTGTGACCCTTCAAGAAAGTAGATGAATTAGATGGTTGGAGGGTTGTTGGGGGAAGTCAGGGAGATTAGCCATAGGTCTGAGGCAGGAAGGGCCCGGACACCAAGTCAGTGTTCTAAACAGCTTGTATTCATCAGGGTAGAAGGTTTTTGCTTTTGTAACCTTTTTAGTCTTTTATACTTGTTTGCCAAAGTGAGCTTTCTGAAGTGTATCAGTTCAGTTCAGTCGCTCAGTTGTGTCTGACTCTTTGCGACCCCATGAATCGCAGCACGCCAGGCCTCCCTGTCCATCACCAACTCCCGGAGTTCACTCAGACTCAACATCCATCGAGTCAGTGATGCCATCCAGCCATCTCATCCTCTGTTGTCCCCTTCTCCTCCTGCCCCCAATCCCTCCCAGCATCAGAGTCTTTTCCAATGAGTCAACTCTTCGCATGAGGTGGCCAAAGTACTGGAGTTTCAGCGTTAACATTATTCCTTCCAAAGAAATCCCAGGGCTGATCTCCTTCAGAATGGACTGATTGGATCTCCTTGCAGTCCAAGGGACTCTCGAGAGTTTTCTCCAACACCACAGTTCAAAAGCATCAATTCTTCGGCGCTCAGCTTTCTTCACAGTCCAACTCTCTCATCCATACACGACCACTGGAAAAACCATAGCCTTGACTAGATGGACCTTTGTTGGCAAAGTAATGTCTCTGCTTTTGAATATGCTATCTAGGTTGGTCATAACTTTCCTTCCAAGGAGTAAGCGTCCTTTACTTTCATGGCTGCAGTCACCATCTGCAGTGATTTTGGAGCCCAAAAAAATAAAGTCTGACACTACTTCCACTGTTTCCCCATCTATTTCCCATGAAGTATATAGGTTATGCTTATTCTTTACTGTTTAACCCGATTCTGTGGTTGAAAACTATTATCTAGTTACTCAGAGTGTTCTTGGGACATAATTTGTTGATGTCAGTTAATTCCACTTCATTGAAATCAAAAGTCAGTGGGAAGACGGCTGACGTAGGAGTCAGAGTGTTCGGTTCCAACTCTCGCTCCTCCTGAATTAGCTCTGTGACGCGGGGGGCTCACCACCGCCCTGAGCTTTACTGTCCTCCTTTGTAGAACAAGGTGTAGACCAAGTCCTTGTTCAGATCCTTTCACAGCCCTCCACGTCTGGGAGCAGACTGTTCTCAGCTGAAGTTTTCATTTACCCATTTCAGATCAGCTTTAGTTAAACCATCAGAGGGAGGGACAAATGCAGTCTCCATGGAAGAGTCTCCTTGTCCCAGTGCTGCGTATAGTTAAGTGATGCTTGGCATTTCACCTAAGGAGTTCACTGGACTAAATCCTACTTGGTCCTCCGGAATAATGATCTCTCAATGAAGGCATAGCTTTTCACTTTATCTGGGAAGGAATTTTTAATCACACACAAAAAGCTCATACTTATTATTCAGGTTCTACTAATCGTGTTTCCCAGACTAGTATACTGTTTGCCTTGAGATACTTGTGATATATAGAATTTCATAATAAAGCCTGCTCATGCACAGAGAGAGTGATTCCAATCCCCTGGTTATTCCCCAGATCTCATCTTAGCCAGTGGGTTAAAACTTCCCTCCAACAAAAGAATTACAGCAACAGTGAATTAAGTGGCTAAGCTTTAACATTTTAAGTTTTACTTTATTTTACAGTAAAGTTTTACTGTATTTTACTTGTATATTTATTTTACCTTCAAATACCAGTGCTAACGCGTAGCTGGAACCAAGAGCCAATCATGGTATCCCATAAGGGTGGGGATTCAGAAGGAAGATTTGGTCCAGCCTCCCTTTGCAGGTGAAGAGGCAGAAGCTGGGGAAAGTCAAGTGACCGATGCGGGCCGCACGTGCCGTGCACGGGTCAGTGAGTGGCCCGAGCGGGGCTGTGCCCAGTCCCCCGGCTCCAGCTGCTCACTGCAGACCATGCCGCTGCCTCAGGCTCAGGGGGTGAGGGGCAAAGTGCATGGTCAGGTTGTGAGAGAGCACAGCCATGGCATCTGTGAAGCCGACAGCCAGGGGGTGGTGAAGGGCACCTGAAACCAGGCTGCCCGAAACCTGGAACTGGGCCCTCATCTCTGCACCCGGGAGCCCCCACCCAGCCTGGTGCCCAGTGCTTAACACGGTGCACAGGAGACGTGTGCCGAGTAAAGGGACGTGAAAGAACATTCCTTATCCATGATCAAACAGCTCCACGAGTTTTCTTTCTTCCTTAAGGTGCTTGAACACTTCCCCCTGCTGCTGTATATCTTGGCAGCGAAAACACTAATCCTCTGCCTGGCATTTGCCGGAGTCAAAGTCTACCAGAGGAAACGATTGGAAGCAAAGCAGCAAAAGGTGGAAGCTGAGAAGAGGAAGCAGGCGGAGAAGAAGGAGAGCTAAAGGGGAGTGAAAGGTATGGGCTTTGCAGACTGAACTACACGGCAGGTTAGGGCGGGCCTGCCCCTGGATGTGATGAGAACTCTGCCTCCCTCCGGCCTGAGGCTCTGGGACGGCGCAGGGCCCCACCTGCCCCCGGAGGTCGGGCAGCTCTGTGTCAGGTCCAAGTGCAGGTCCTGACCTTTGAGCCCCGTTTACTCTGGGGCCACAGGGGATGGACAAGTCCTCACCTCTGCTCCAAGCCTGCAATGGTTCTTCTTTCACAGGAGCAGGGGTGTTTGACAGAATTTGGGTCACAGGACTCTTGATACTTTCAGGAAAGTTGTGGACCTTCTCCCTGGAGAAGCTCACATACTAGAAACACCTAAATTGGACCTAACATTGCAGACAGGGATGGGGAGGATGTGGGATCGCAGGTCACATAAGACCCCTACCTGTACCTAAGATTAAGAAATCCTGCTGACCTCAAAATGAAGTCTGACTCCTAGATTCGGCATGTAAGTCCTTCTCCACTCGTCCTCACCCAGGTCACGTGTCCCCCGCTGCTGCCTCTCCCCATGCTCCTGCAGACCACCTTCACCACAGTAGACTCTCTTGGCCTTTGCTTGTTAGTCCCCTGGCCCAGAACACCTTCCTTATGACCACTCCACCAGCACAAAATCTTCCTCATTGCTATAGCCTGGTGCCTGTCTCAGAGCTCATCTGTGTGTGTATGCGCGTGCACACTCAGTCGTGTCCAACTCTTTGTGACCCCCACCAGGCTTCTCTGACTCTGGGATTCTCTAGGCAAGAATTCTGGAGGGGGTTGCTATTTCCTACTCCAGGGGATCTTCCCAACCCAAGGATGAAACCCAGGTCTCCTGCGTTGGCAGGCAGATTCTTTACCACTGAGCCATCTGGGAGCTGCCCCATAGCACAGGGGCTGCCCAGAACCTGTTTGTTTTTAAGGCACCAGGAGGAAGTTATTCAACCCCCAGCTTACAGGCTGGACTAATGACGGTCAGCAGGTTCCTTCATTCTCCTGTGCTCGCCCAGTTTCATCACTTTTCAGGTTGAGGTCTGTGCTTTTCTCTAAAAAATGAGAGGACTCACATATGGTAGCAGGGAATCCTAGATCAGTGGTTTCCAAAGTTGATTAATGATCAGGTTGCCTGGGTTCTTTGTTACAATGCAGATTCCCAGGGTCCAGCCTCAGAGTGACTCCGTTACATCTGTGGCTGGATCTGGGCACCTGTTCTTTCGAAAACCTCTCAGGTGATTCTTCCACTGTCTTCTCAGCAGCTGGGTTTGGTGACCTCCAAAAGCCCTGTTAACCCTGAGATAGGCTTCTGTAGAGATGATTTCCTTTACAGGACTCATAGATTTTTCATTAATAATAATTGCAATATGTCTTGAGTGATCTGTGCTAGCATTTTCCTAAGCATTTCACAGACAGCCATGTTACTGACCACTCCTGGCAGCCCTGTGTGGTCCATTCAGACTGAGAACATGGCCCACCCTGTACACGGTCAAGGACAGACAAGCAGAACTGAACCCAGGTCGGACATCCAACCGCAGGGCCTCACCCCTGGCTGCACTGTGTCCATCCTCAGGATGGAGCCGTGGGAAACACTGGGCTCCTGGTCCTCCCTCTAGGATGGGGCAGTCCTCTCATCGCCCACTGCTCCCTGGGCCTTGGCGAACTGTACATGTTACAGGCAAAGGAAGTTACTGTTATTAAACCTTGCCTTCTGGAAAAAAACAACATTTTTATTGACTGAAATTTAGGAGCAGGCACTAGAGTGGGGTGGGGGGGTGCTTCCCAGGTGGTGCAAGTGATAAAGAACCCACCTGCCAGCGCAGGAGACAGCAGAGTCATGGGTTCGATCCCTGGGTCAGGAAGATCCCCTGGAGGAGAGCATGGCAACTCACTCCAGTATTCTTGCCTAGAGAATCCCCCTGAACAGAGGAGCCTGGCGGGCTACAGTCCATGGGGTCACAAAGAGCCAGGCACCACTGAAGCAACCTAGCACACACTAGAGCAGGGAAACGGGGAGTACTTGGAAATTAGAAAAGGTGAGGGAAGGCAGTTTCCATTGAAGTGTTGCCTGGACTTCTAATCCAGACAGAGTTATCATTTTGTGCGTTAACTGCAGAGAGGAAGCAGAGATTAGATGTGAGATCACAGATACTTCTTCCCTTCCCCAAATGTCCATGGCAGCCCAATGTGAAGGAGAGATGCCTGGCTTGCCCACCCAGCCCAGAACTGACCAGGGGGCTCCGGTTACCCTCCCAGGTAGGGGGCTTATCAGCGTTTAGCCTGGAGCCTTGTTTTACACCGAAGGGATTTTTAGATGAAAGGAAATTGTGATGCTAAAAATACATGATCGATAGACAAGCCTCCGCGGTTTCTGTTTCAGTTTAAATAGCTGAGCATAAACGTAGATGCTGAGCAAGTAAAACATTCACAGTTATTCTGCCAGACAGTTCATCGTCATCCCTCTGGTCTTCCTTTCTAGATTTTGTGGTGTAACTGTCAGCTCAAGTGGACTCCAGCTGAGAAGAAAGTCTTAATTATTGAACAATATGTCAGAAGACAAACTCGCAGCCTCTAGTCTAACTGAAAATGATGTGAATTTTTATATGCTTTTAGAAGAACCAGTATTTTGTTTGCTAAAATAAAATAACCTTTGTAGAATAAGCCAGAGTACATGTGTGCCTGTCTTCTCCCTCCCCCTCGCTCTCCTCCGTGTAGTCAGAGGAGGAGGGAGTTTTGCGTTTCCAGCATTTCCTTGCCGTTGGCGCCAGATCAGAGGTGCCCCTCTGTAGAGGACTGGGCTGTAGATGGTCCCCATCACCCAGCCCTCCATCCTTCTTATCTGCTCCCTGGCACATCCACTCCTTGTCTCCTCTTTAGCTCCTCCTGCAAGTACTGTGGCCCTTTCTCATGTTTGCATCCTTGGGGTGGAGGGAGGCTGTTCACCCCTCCAGCAGCGTTGGCACCTCTGCTGAGCCTGTGAGGTCCTTGCAGGGAGGAGCTGGGGTGAGACCTGCCTGCAAGGGTGGGTACCAAGTCTAGGTCAGGCTATCGAATCCCTTTGCGAAGAAGAAAGAGGGGCCCACGTGTGCTTTGTCCTTTTCCCACCAGTTTGCTTGTTGGGATTTGCTGGCATGAGATGAAGGACAGGATGCCAAGAAGACTTTCAGATTTGAGATAGCGGGACCCGTAAGTATTTTTCTCTGCATCTAACAGACTGAGGTCTCTACTAAAAAGTTCCTGTTTTTTCACTTCTCTCAAGATACCGGAGAGGATGGGGAATGAGGACACAGTAACCAAAATCATAGATATGGTGAAATATTTGGTCTCATTGCTTGCAGCCACATGGGCAATTTGCAATTTGCAATATTAGTAGATCTCCACCCTGACCCCCATGCCACCCTGGCCCAAATTGGTAGAACTTGGATTTTTAAGCATGAGGGATAAAAGGAATTATATTTTTCTTCCATTTTGCTATGAGTGCTGGATGCTCCTTGTCACAACTTAGAAAACAGAATTTATAGAGAATCAAAGTTGTAAATGGCTTCCCATGTTGCTCAGTGGTAAAGAATCCATCTATCTATGCAGGAGACATGAGTTCAATCCCTGGGTCGGGAGAAGGAAATGGGAACCCACTCCAGTATTCTTGCCATGGACAGCGGAGCCCAGCGGGCAACAGTCCGTGGGGTTGCAAAGAGTCAGACACGACTGAGCAACTGAACACACAACACACACACAGAGTTTTAAATATAGGAGATTTTGACTCTATAAGCTACAAATCCCAAAATAATCAGAGGGGGACTTTCCCCTGACATTTCATGGAGAATCTATGCCTACCTAGTTCAGATTTATTTTAGGAAAATATCCTTCAGCTATTTTTTTTTTAAGTTTTAAACTTTACAATATTGTATTAGTTTTGCCAAATATCGAAATGAATCTAGTTCAGGTTTATTTTAAACACAGGTGATTGCCTAGACTTTGGGGTTTAAACCTCAGTTTTGGAAATTGTGGAACATCTTGCCATCTTCTTGAAAAATTGGGTAGCAGATAACCTGAGCATGGGAATAAACCACTGACCATGCCCATGGGTTTTCTGTAAACTGTTGGGGGTTTAACTCCTTCTTTCTGATACTCTCTTCTGCCACTACAGCTGCTAAGTCACTTCAGTCGTGTCCGACTCTGTGCGACCCCATAGACAGCAGCCCACTAGGAGAAGATAATTAATCACTGTAATGTCGCTAAGTCGTGTCTGACTCTGCAACCCCATGGATTGCAGCCCTCCAAGCCTCCCTGTCCTTCACTATTTCCTGGAGATTGCTCAGATTCATGTCCATTGAGTCGGTGATGCCATCCAACCATCTCATCCTCTATCGTCTCCTCCTCCTGTCCTCAATATTTCACAGCATCAGGGTCTTTTCCAATGAGTTGGCTCTTTGTATCAGGGGGCCAGAGTATTAGAGTTTCAGCTTCAGCGTCAGTCCTTCCAATGAACATTCAGGGTTGATTTCCTTTAGGATGGACTGGTTGATCACCTTGCAATCCAAGGGACTCTCAAGAGTCTTCTCCAACACCACAGTTCAAAAGCATCAATGCTTCGGCGCTCAGCTTTCTTTTTGGTTCAACTCTCACGTCCATGTGTGACTACTGGAAAAACCATAGCTTTGACTATAGGGACCTTTGTGGGCAAAGCAATGTCTCTGCTATTTACATGGACAGAAACCATATGCATGTTCAGGCCTCACTAGATGTGTCATGACTGTGCCACTGGTGCTCAGAATGGATGAACGAATAAATATAAATATGACTCTCATGACCCACGTGGAAATGAGTCAGGAACTTGGCTCATCACTGTTAACAGGTTGCTGTCAGGGACTGAACTGTGTCTCCCCCAAATCTCATGCTGAAGCCCTGACTCCCAGCACTTCAGAATGTGACGATATTTGGAGATAGGGTCTTTAAAGAGCTGATTAAGGTAAAATGAGGTTCAAGGGATGGACCCTAATCCCAAAGAACTGGTGACCTTATAAGGAGAGGAGATTAGAACAGAGACAGGTGGAAAGTCCAAATAAGAACACAACAAGAGGGTGACCATGTGCAAGCCAAGTAGAAAGGTCTCAGGTGAAACCAGACCTGTGATACCTTGATCTTGAACTTCCAGCCTTCAGAACTGCAAAAAAATTAATTTCAGCTATTTTGTTATGCAACCTTAGCAAACTAACACAACTGTGAGTCTCTCTCCAGACCTATTGCAGATGTGATGTACCATCATGGATAGCCAGCAGTTCCCATTCGCATATCATAAGCCAGACAGGAATTGTTCTCAGTGTGTTCCATGATGCTTTAAAATCCAAAGTGTATCCATGGGACCAGCTCAGCTGTAAGAAAGCCCTTTATGAGGTCATCATCCTACTCTGGCCAGAGGGAGGCAGGCAAGTTTTGAAAAACTCTTGAAGACCTCCCATGCCTCACTTTGCAAAACCTCTTTTGAGAAACATCATTACCAGAAATCTATTCAATAGCATCAAGAAGAAGCAATGTCTCCAGTATTTGCAAACACTGAGAACACTGCAATACGATGGGTTTACAACAGTATATTTTGGGGAAACTGATATCCCTGAGAGTCTTGTAACTGGGGAAGATTTTAGTGATGGTTATTACATGCCGACTCCAACCTGGTGTGTTGTGCATGCTGGTGGTAGTCAAGGATGGGTGCCGTGGAAATATCGAATGTTCCTAAGGGATGAGTTATGCATCAAACAGGAAGACAACCTCTTCTTCGAGTTCTGTGATGTGGTGAAGAAGGCCTATGGCAAGTGCGCCATTGTGGTCAAAGAGAGAAGGCGGCAGGACGAGACGAGGCCGAAGGAGGGCAAAGAGACTGAGGCCCAGGCCCATGTCCCCTCGGTGGTTAACTTAACAAGCGTCACATGTTGTCCTGAGGTAGCCAAGTCCTATGGCCATAAACTACTCACTCTGCCTTCTCCTTACAATTACCTGAACCCTTTAGACTCAGCCTGGTCTTCTCTGAAATGGTTCATCATCAATAATAGGAAGGAGTTTTGTCTGCAGTCTGTGGATGGTGTCTATTCTTACCAGTATATACTCTTCAGTGATTTAATCAGCAAAGGAATTGAAAGGATAAACCTCAGCAAGTGGAGGACAATAACTACCAAAGTACGAAGATGGGAAAATTACTATCTTGGTAAACTTTCTTAGGGGTGGTGATCCCTCCGACCAGTGGTAGGACGGTGCTGTGGGCATGATCTTTCCTGATTCTGTTGGTCTTGATTCTGGACCCCTGTGGCCAAAGACACTCTAATAATGACCTCACAGGGATCCTGGGAGAACTGAGGTTCCTAAGGGCTTTGGTAAAGTGCTGATGGGTTGCTGAGGGGTTTCATTAAATCTTGTTGGTAAATTAGTAATCTTGACTCTCATTCTCATCAAGGCCACTTTGAGGGCTATTATGTCCGTGGGAGGATTCAGGTTAACCCAGTCCAAAGGAGCCTGGTGGTGAGTTGAGGTGAACAGAGCTAAAGGTTGTATGGTCAAAATTTAGGTCTGGGAGAAAAAGAGAACCGAGTGTGTGGTCACAAAAAGTTGAAATTAACTAGTGTGCCTACCAGTTTCAGTCCACCAGAGTAATCCATGGGGAGGCAGTTTGCCATTGACAGTTGTGGTCTAAGTGGTGGCTGAACTGGCTTTTTCCTCCCATTGCTTGAAAGCAAGGAGGCAGAGGGGTGAGCAAGAGACACCCAAGGAAATTAAATCCCATGCAGATCCCCCAAGGCAACTTGGTGGTCCCCATGAGGAACCTGGGAAGCTATGACAGTAGTTGGTTCAAGTAGGACTTAGTGGGCAACTGGGTGACATAAACAAGAGTGTCTACAGCACCTACTTATCCAATTCATCTCCTATTCCAACTGCAAGAGTCCAAACAGTTCAGTTCAGTTCAGTCACCCAGTCATGTCCAACTCTTTGCCACCCCATGGACTTCATGAATTTACTCAAACTCATGTCCATTGAGTTGGTGATCATCTCATCCTCTGTCATCCCCTTCTCCTCCTGCCTTCAATCTTTCCCAGCATCAGGGTCTTTTCCAATGAATCAGTTCTTTGCATCAGGTGGCCAAAGGATTGGAATTTCAGCTTCAGATCAGTCCTTCCAATGAATATTCAGCACTGATTTCCTCTAGGATGGACTGGTTGGATCTCCTTGCATTCCAAGGGTCTCTCAAGAGTCTTCTCCAACACCACAGTTCAAAAGCATCAATTCTTTGGCACTCAGCTTTCTTTATAGTCCAACTCTCACATCTGTACATGACTACTAGAAAAACCATAGCCTTGACTAGACAGACCTTTGTTGGCAAAGTAATGTCTCTGCTTTTTAATATGCTGTCTAAGTTGGTCATAACTTTCCTTCCAAGGAGTAAGCGTCTTTTAATTTCATGGCTGCACTCACCATCTGCAGAATCCCAACAGGAGGTCATTAGAGCATCATGCATTTGCATCTTCGGACCCTGGTTGCTGAGCCACCTGTGGTTGATACAACAGCATCCTATTCAAGTTTGGAGCTGCTGTTGATGGTAGTTGTAAGGATTAGTAGTGGCATTTTTCACTTTTATAGAAAAACACCTGCCTCCTATTAAACATATCAAAAAACTCACTCTTGTTTATGTATGTTCAAGCATTAATTTTACAATTGAAGTGATTATGCTAGGGTATGTTGAAAACAACATCTGAAAATTGCTACCCAACTCCCAACAGACTTGCCTATACGTCACATGGTGAGACTAGGTTTCTGCTAGCCAATATAAAAGTGAAAAATGCCACCACTAATCCTTACAACTACCATCAACAGCAGCTCCAAACCTGAATATTTGCTTGTTGCCCTGCCCTACTCACTTCCTAAAAGTCTTTGGATTATGCAGAAACATTCTGTCAGAAAAGAGATGTTCAGTGATTTTCAGCAACTAAGTGGTGGACTCCCACAGCATTTTGTTTTCATGCATTTTATCTGGGATGAATTTCACCCAGCACTGCCAGTCACTTGGAACCAGGCAGTCTCAGCTGCACCCCCAACTTTACAGCCTACTGTGCTGTATGAGTTTCTTGTGACAGCTGTAACAAATGACTACACACTTGTTAGATTAAACAAACAAAAACTTATTCTCTCCCCATTCTGGAGGCCTGATGTCTGAAATCAGTTCCACTGAGTCAACATCAAGTTGTCAGCAAGGCCACCATCCCTCCATGGGTTCTAGGAGAGAATACATTTCTTGCCTCTTTCAGCTGCTGATGGCTGCCAGCATTCCTTGACTTGTGGCCACATCACTCCAAACTCAGCTTCGGTGGTCACATGACTTTCTTCTCTTCTGTGTCAAATCTTCCTTTGTTTCCCTTTTTTTTTTTTTCCCTTGAGGACAAGTAATAGGACTCAGACCTGCTTGGTGACTTCAGTGTCAGGGGCCTGAGTGTGGGGATGTTGAATGCCCCCACCTCACATTTCTCTCACCCTGTCCAGAGTTCTGTATTGACAAGCAATAAGAGCTACACAAACTTATCTCATTTCATCCTCACAACAGCTGGCAATGTAGGAATTGCCACTGTCTCCCTTTCTCAGAAGGGTAAACTGAAGCACAGAAACATACATAACTCGCTCCAATGTGGAGGAGCTGAGTTTCAAATCCAGAGTTCCTAGTTAAGAGTCGTTATTCACACAGAGCATTCATTCATTCTCATAACAGTCCCTCTATTTTACAGATGGGGAAACTGATACCTTGAGCAGACACTTGGATCAGTCAGATTCTAAAGCCTACGTGTCCAGCTGCATGCTTGGCTTGGTTAATGAAGCCCACCTTTTCTTTCTCACCGCACAATTCACAAGGCGTAAGGCTCTCTGACATCAGACAGGCATCAACCAACAAAAGAACTGCCTCCAACTGGACACCCAGTAAAATGTATTTCAGCACACAATCGAGCCAGAGGAGATGCCTTTTCAAGACACATGATTTTGCAGTGAGAAAAAAAAAAACAGAAAAAAAGGAGGTTTTAGGTTATCAAATGAACAAGATAGACCAACGGGAGTTATTTTTCTTTGAAAGCCAAAATGATCAAATAAAGTGAGATTAGGATTGTATTCCTTTGAGGATTTGTTCAATCATTAGGAAAACAAGAAGGGGAAAGAGAACATTGGTGTAACTGGAGATCAAAGGGCCACTGTCAATGCGCTGTTGGGGTATGTAACATCAGACTCGTCATTAAGAAATGCTGCTTTATGCCCAGCGTGGGAACTCCCAGCAGAAGAGAATGGGAAACGCACTGGGCTTCAGGAATCAGATGGACCTCAGTAGAAGCTCAAGTTTCCAGCTTGTTAACTAGGAGACTTTGGACAAGTTACTTTACTTCCCTGAGGCTCAGTTAACTCATTTGTAAACTAGAGTTATGGGCTTTAAATGCTTAGCACAAGCCATGCCACTACCTCAAGAATTCCCGTTATTACAGTACAGGCTGGGGTTCCAGAAACACATCCACAGTTAGCCCTACTGTCACTGACCTCATTTCCTTTCCACTCTTTTAGGAAAACTCTCACTGCTTTTTATCATTTGGTTGTAATAAGGGTAGACACAGCCATCTTAAGATACTTTAATCAAAGGAAATGATGTTCACTGGCATTTCTTTTCAGACCATCTGTGATAGGTTAGGGAAATAAGGATAATAAAGTTTCTCCTGGTGGGGTGGACCAGAAGGGATGGTGAGGATAGCCTGGAGTCTTTTGGGGGGGCAGCGCTTGTATGAAGTAAACAGTGGGTGTCAAGACACAGCAGCCCTGGGCTCATGGACACGTCCCCTGGAGGGGACTCTGTGATGTTGGTGGCACTGATTCCTTCCGAGAGCTTGGCTGATGGACCCTCTTGTCCTGTTTGGTCCTCACCAGCACTAACAACCATGTTGCCACTCCCTTTCCACAGGCCAGAGTGCTTCCCCCCACACGGCCCCAACTCTAGGAGGTGGGATGTTGGAAAATGGCTGTGCCCTGGGATGAGCCCAGAAGTAAATAGGAACACGGAGCCAGATGCCTCCTGGCTCTGGCTTTGACCACTCAAGGAAGGTCCAGGCTCAGCTGGGTTGATGGAGCCCACACCTGGCCAATCAACGGACCAAGCTGCACCCCCACCCCAGGCAATACAAACTCCTTCCATCTGTGACTGTTTTACAGAACATTTTTACATACTTGATCTCATTCAGTTTAGACAACCACCCTGTATATAGGCAGGACAGTGATCTTGAAGCTTATTTTACAAATGAAGACGAGGCCAGGTGGTAACTGACTCACCTAGGGGCATGCACACACCCCTGTAGGGACAGGAGGGTCAAAGCTAGAATCCACGTCTTCCTGTTAGGAAGTCCTCACATCCCTCTCTAGCTGGCTGTATGGGTCAGCCAGGATCAGGCCAGGCTACGAGTAGTGGAGCCCTAACCACAGAGGTTTAAACAAAGTAGGAGATAACCCCCTAACCCCGCAACCAACACAAGAAGTCCTAAGGTGCTAAGGTGGCAGTTCACGGTTAATAGGATGGATCCATCGTCATAAAGAACTCAGCGTCCTATCTTTTTCTTCCACTGTCCTAGACTTGGTTTCGTCCTTGAACTCCTAGTCCAAAATGGCTGCTGACCAAGTCATTGCATTAGCATTTCCAGCAGAAGAGAAGGAGAAAAAGTGGAAAGAAGGACCTATCCTTTTTCTTTTAAGGGACTTTCCAGGAAGTCTCACCAACCAGACTTAGGCTCAAGGGAAGCCGGGAAAGGTAGTCTTTACTTTGGGTGGTGAGGCGGCTAGCTGAGCATCCCTGCTTTCCTTCCTTTGGATGTGACCAGTCGTCCACTCAGCAAAAATGAGAGCAACTTCTATGTGCCTACAGTCTGTGCCCTGGATAAGGGTCCAAAGAGAGGAAGCTCGGGTCCTGGGGGCAGTCAGGCTGGTGGTAAGGAGCACCTCTTGGTCAGTGAGACACTGGAGGTGAGGGAAGTGAGGGGTCAGAGTCCAGGGCTGGTGTGGGCAGAGTGGCAGGAAGAAATGAAGCTGGAGCCGAGCGCAGAGGAAGAGGTGTGGCTTATCACGGAGAGAGGGAAGGGACTGCCTGCCCAGGCAGAAAGTCAAGTGTGCCCAGGCTACCAGCTTCCTTAGTCGTGGGTTCTGTGAGCATGAAGCTGTGTGTGTGTGTGTGTGTGTGTGTGTGTGTGTGTGTGTAAGGGGGCATATTTAGAGTGGGGAGCAGTGTGAATGGAATGAATTAAGAATGCAAGTGTGGAAAGGACAGGGTGGAAACAGGAAACAACGCGTTGCGTGAGAAGTCTGGGCTCTTCTAGAAGGAAAGGAAGACACCGCAGGGTACGGAGCAGGGCGGTGGGCTATGGTTTCCAGGTTATGGTGGGGAAGCATAACTTTGCCCAGTGAGGAGTCCAGCTCCTGGTTAAACACCCTTGTGTGGTTTTCCAGGCCCAACGGCGGCAGTTACAGAGGCGTCACCCGGCAGGGCTCATGGGGACAAAGGCTGCCGTCCCCCAGCAGACTTGGAGACCAGCCGCACCCTGCAGTCTCTGCAGGGAGCTGTAGTCGAGAACTCAGCGTCCCCCTGGCCTGCAGGGAGAGGGGACTGCAGACCTCAGGCCCCCAGCCTCTGCCCACTGGGGCCGTGGGCACCCCTCTTATGCTTGGAGCCGAAGATGTTGCCTCAAGCAAAGTGGAAACTGAGGCCGCCAGCACAGCTCCCCTGGGCACCCCCTTGGCCCACATTTAGCAAGGCCTTTAGTGCCCAGGCACCTGGATGCCACCCACCCCCACCCAGCCAGCTTCCCTCCCCCACCATTCCTTTTGCGTCTCCCTCACCCTGTGACCCAATGCAAGCTTACTCCTTCTGGAAAATCCTTTCCCTGCCCCCTGCCTTCCCCTCCGGCTCCCATTGGCTCTGTCCCCTCCTGTGAGGTGTGCAGCAGGCAGCAAAGCTGGGAGAACTTCTTTACAATTTTCAAATAACCAGCTTGCTGTGTTTTCAGGTGAAGTCCCTCCAAACTTAATTCAGTGGGGCTAATTGCGAATTTGGAAAAAAAAAAAAAGAAGTACAGTACAAAAAAAATCAATATATTAGTGTTCAACACATCTAGAAAGGATTGGGCCAAGAAAAGTGAAAAGTGAAAGAGAAAGTCACTCAGTCGTGTCTGACTCTTTGGGATTCTCCAGGCCAGAATACTGGAGTGGGGTAGCCTTTCCTTTCTCCAGGGGATCTTCCCAGCCCAGGGATCGAACCCAGGTCTCCTGCACTGCAAGCAGATTCTTAACCAACTGAGCTAGCAGGGCCAAGGAAAATACTGGGCCAATATTTGAAAACTAACTAGTTATTTGTAACTAACATGGCTCAGTGGATAGAGGAGCCTGGCTAACTACAATCCATGGAGTCACTAAAGAGTTGGACACGACTTAGCCACTGAACAACAACGAACCTATTGCTCAGGCATAATTGGTTTCCTGACTTTGCAGACCACACACACACACACCTTCACACACACACACACACCTTCACATACACATACACACACACCTTCACACACACACACACACACACACACTGCCCTTCACATACACACACACAGACACACACACACACACACACACTGCCCTTCACATACACACACACACACACACACACACACACACACTTGAAATAAGAATGCAAATAGCACTGTTTCTTTTTTTTTTTTAATTGTTCATTTTATTTTTGTCTGTGTCAGGATCTTGTCTTCTGCCCTGGGCTTAGTTGTCCCACAACATGTGGGATCTAGGCTCCCTGCTTGGAGATGGGACCCACGTCCCCTGCCTTGAAAGGTGGGTTCTTAACTGATGGACTACCAGGGAAGTTCCCCAAATGGGCGATTTCTGTTTCCTCACGCCCTCCCCACTCTTCACAGCCTGGCCTCTGTTCTCAGCGTGTCCTCTTGAAGACCTGATGACCCACGATTTCAAAGACCAAGAACTGCCTGCCCGGTCCTTGCTCGGGGGTGATAAGTGCAGCCCCAGAGCTGATCTAGAGGACCGTATCCTCTCTGCCTTTTACAGAGAGGTCAGCCTTTCTGTGCTTTTGCTTCCTTATTTGTGAGATGGGAAGATGACAACTGTTGGGGGTCATCGATGTCAAGCGGGTGTTCGAGTGAAGGGCTGAATGAGGAATCGCGGCTCCCTTCTGTCACTCACTCCTCATTCTACCTCTCCAGATGCTCTTTCCCAGCCTGGCTTCTGCTTCACCTCCCACTCCCCATATTTAAAGCCCCAAAGGAAGTTCAAGGACCATCTCCTCGGAATCCCCTGAGGGGGGGGTTCAAATTTGTACACGGATTACCAGTCTCCCCCACAAGGGTTCTGACGCGTTGGATATGGAGCCCAACCCAGGAACCTGCATTTTAAACAGCCTCTTGTGTGTGAGAACCCAGCCTCAATCCTCTTTTCCCTGCAGATGCTCCATCACCCCTGACTTCCCTCCGGGGTGGAGGAGACCTGCAGGATCTCAGCACATCCTGGGCCCCAGCAGGTGGTTGGGAAGATGTCCTCAGGCAGGTGCGCTTCCCTGAGATGAGAATTTCGGAGATAGACTGGCGAGAGGTGACCTTTTAATAAGCACCCCAGACTTTTTGTTTGAAATATTTAGCTGCCGAAATACATTATGGATGTCTCTGCCTCGTTAAGCAAACTTTCACCTTTTCTTAACCACTAGATTCATCCCGAGCAGGTTAACAATAAGTGGTGTTCACGATGTGGGCTCGGTGATTGTACAGACGAGGTCTCAAGCCTGGTCTGCTGCTCACAGACTGTCTCTCTTGCTCTAAGGTATGTCTGCTGCTAACAGCCTTTCTTCATTTCTTAGGTCTAGTATGACCTAAGCTTGAAACCCAACCCCCCCTTCCAAATGTGTTAGGAGCTCGTCTAATAAGATTACATAGGATCCTACACTCTCCTGTATGTGGAGGACACAGATTTCAGTTGATGCTCTTTGAAACACCTTCCAGCTGCCCAGGGATGGTGTTCTTCTTACAGATTCATTCTCCATTATGGTCCAGAGAAGGGCTGGATAAATGCAATCAGATGGGATCCTGAGTATGGGCTTCACCAGTCACTCCATCCACTGACATCTCTGTGCATTCATGTCTAACCAATTATTTAAAGTCAAACTAAAAATCTACTGACTTCATGTATACAGATTGGAATAGTATCAGTAACTCCAACAAGTGATTAATTGTACAAACTACCATACAATTGCACTCATTTCGCATGCTTATAAGGTTATGCTCAAAATCCTTCAAGCTGGACTTCAGCAGTACGTGAACTGAAAGCTTCCAGATGAACATGTTGGCAGAGGAACCAGAGATCAAATTGCCAACATTTGTTGGATCATAGAGAAAGCGAGGGAATTTCAGAAAAACATCTACTTCTGCTTCATTGACTACACTAAAGCCTTTGACTGTGTGGATCACAACAAACTGGAAAATTCTTCAAGAGATGGGAATACTAGACCGCCTTACCTGTCTCCTGAGAAACCTGTATGTGGGTCAATAAGCAACAGTTAGAACCTTGCATGGAACAACTGACTGGTTCAAAATTGGGAAAGGAGTACAAAAAGGCTGTATATTGTCATCCAGCTTATTTAATTTCTATGCAGAGTATATCATGCAAAATGCTGGGCTGGATGAACCACAAGCTGGAATCAAGATTGCCGGGAGAAATATGAACCACCCCAGATATGCAGATGATACTACTCTAATGGCAGAAAGTGAAGAGGAACTAAAGAGCTTCTTGATAAGGGTGAAAGAGGAGAGTGAAAAGGCTGGCTTATAACTCAACATTCAAAAAATGAAGGTCATGGCATCTGATCCCATCATTTCATGGCAAATAGGGAAAAAAATGGAAGCAGTGACAGATTTTATTTTCTTCGGCTCCAAAATCACTATGGACAGTGACTGCAGCCACGAAATTAAAAGACACTTGCTCCTTGGAAGGAAAGCTATGACAAACCTAGACAGCATATTAAAAAGCAAAGACATCACTTTGCTGACAAAGGTCTGTATAATAGTCAAATCTATGGTTTTTCCAGTAGTCATATATGGGTATGAAAGTTGGATTGTGAAGAAGGCTGAGCGCTGAAGAATTTGTGCTTTTGAATTGTGGCATTGGAGAAGACTCTTTAAAGTCCTTGGACTGCAAGGAGATCAAATCAGTCAATCCTAAAGGAAATCAGTCCTGAATATTCATAGCAAGAACCCTGGAGAAGAACTGACTCATTGGAAAAGACCCTGATGCTGGGAAAGATTGAAGGTGGGAGGAGAAGGGGACGACAGAGGATGAGATGGTTGGATGGCATCACTGATTCAATGGACATGAGTTTGAGCAAGCTCTGGGAGCTGGTGATGGACAGGGAGGCCTGGCGTGCTGCAGTCCATGGGGTCGCAAAGAGTCGGACATGACTGAATGACTGAACTGAACTGAACATATGGACTTTGTGCCCACTGCCTGCCCACTTTAACAATCAAGAGTGTTTTTTCCAGGTGGCATAATGAGGGTATGGTGAATAGCAAAAGAAAGTCAGCCTGTGTGCCTGTCTTTCAATGGGGCTGCAGTTCTTGAGCTAATTCAATACCCTGCCTGCAAAGACTTAAATTTTGTACACTCGAGGCAAAATGACAGTTCACTTCAAACTCCAGCAGCCTCTTGCATTTCCTTTGTATTTTCTTATCTCCTTAGAGCTAAAGATGTTTCATAAATGTGCATAATGGATTCCGTCAAATGAAGATATGGACAAAATGATTTAGCAGGTCCTTTACTTGATGGTTGAATGGATGGGGATTTTCTTCCCAAGAAGGTTTTCTTGGGACTCAAGTTTAGGCAACACCAGACAATAGGATTGAATCCTGTGCTCTCCAAGCACCTTTCTCAGAGGATAGAATCAGCAGATTTGGGTTGACAATTGTGGCCATTTTCTCTTAGAATTTTAGTAACAGGAACCATTTTCAGATCAAAATTGATATGGTTGCTTAACATGGAGAAGAGAAGTCTGTTTGCTTGGGTGAAGCGGTCATGGTAATCCTAGAGCCTCCCCTCTATTCAACCACCCCTTTCTCCCCTCTACCCCACAGGGCCCTGTGGCCTGGAGTGATGTGAAAACATTGTTTAATACAATGAAGTCAATTCTAAGACAATAATTATTTTCTTCTCTCTCATCCAATCTTCAGTTATGTATGGATATGAGAAACATGCTCAGAAATATAGAAGAGACTGTATAATGTGACCTTTGTGTAAATACATGTGTGTAAATGATAAATGATATGCATATTTGCTTGCATCTTCAAACATAAACAACAGAAGAATAAACCTAACACTAAGTAAAAATGCTTACCTATAGGGTAAGGGACATAACAGGAGGGAGGAAAAAAGTAAGAAGTCTTTTCTGAATGTACCTTGTTTTATAGCTTTGACTAGAAAATGTAAACATTTTACATTAAAAAAAAAAACCAACTAAAACAGTGATCTCTACAATATGCTAGAAAAATGAAGCTAATGAACCTAATTGCTTATCATGTCAGTAAACAAAAGAAACAAATCCAGTAGCAAAGTATACTCCTACCCTCCAGATTACAGTCTATTTATAGTATTTCCTGGGCTTCCCCGGTGGCTCAGCTGGTAAAGAATCTGCCTGCAATGCGGGAGACCTGGGTTCGATCCCTGGGTTGGGAAGATCCCCTGGAGAAGGGAACAGCTACCCACTCCAGTGTTCTGGCCTGCAGAATCCCATGGACTGTACAGTCCATGGGGTCGCAAAGAGTCAGACTCGCCTGAGTGGCTTTCACATTGTATTTCCTACTGGAAGAATCAGGGACCCTTTGATTCTAGGTCTGGGGAAGGAAATGTACAAGATGAGCTTGGGACATCTTGTTTCAGCCTGACAACAAGGAAGCCAACAAAGACCACCAGGATCCACCCTCACTGGCCCAGGGAGGGGTCAAGCCTGCATCCAGGCAGGACCAAGAAGTAGCCTGCCAGGCAGCAATGTGGGGCTTCAGTTCAGTTCAGTTCAGTCGCTCAGTCGTGTCTGACTCTTTGCGACCCCATGGACTGCAGCACGCCAGGCTTCCCTGTCTATCACCAACTCCTGGAGTTTACTCAAACTCATGTCCATTGAGTCAGTGATGCCATCCAACCATCTCATCCCCTGTCGTCCCCTTCTCCTCCCGCCGTCATTAATTCCCAGCATCAAGGTCTTTTCAAGTGAGTCAATTCTTTACATCAGGTGGCCAAAGTATTGGAGTTTCAGGTTCAGCATCAGTCCTTCTGATGAATATTCAGGGCTGATTTCCTTTAGGATGGACTGGTTGGATCTCCTTGCAGTCCAAGCTTGGACTGAAGCAAAGTATTGCATCATGGATGGCTAGAGAAACTCATAGAACTCTTCCCTTCGTTCCTTCTCCTGATGGGAGCCTTGTGGATATCCTCTTCTTTACTTCAAGTTCCACTGGAGGATACTAAGGGCTTGGGAGAAAGAACAAGGCTTTGCTCGAGTTAGTGACCCTTTGAAGATTTTTGCAGGGTGGCAGAAGGACCACCAGGGGGCAGTATGTGTATGTCTCCATGATGACTTACTAGGCCACACCCTGTCACTATCTCCCAGAACTGGAGATAGAACCTTGGTTTCTCAGGAGCCTCACAGTCCTACCCAATCTCAGCCTGCTCCCTGGGCCCTAAGAGTTACCACTATGTGCTTTTCTAGAAAATACTTCTGTACTTTTATTTTTGGCTGTCACATTTAACTCACTGAAACGAATTTTGTATAATTGGGAGATCAAGCTTGTCAGTTTAAAGATTGATAGTAGCAGAAATCTGAATTCAGTTTGTAAGTATTAGTGTGGTTAAGACCTGGCACAAATCGTGCTTGTCATCAAAAAAAGGAGGAAACTTTGGTAACTGGTTTTACCAACCACAACACCCCGCCTCCAGAAAGATCCCCTAAACTAAAACAGTCACCATATATCTATATATGTATATATATATAAATAGATGTGTGCTTATGTGCGCTATCTTGAGTCTTATTCCACAAAGTTGGTTGTGCAGGAAACATTAGGCTTATTGCTTTAAATCAATCACACTGGACTCCAGCATTGTTTGGGGCTCCTTACCCCACCTCCAAGGCCAGAGTGTTGGTGAGACGCTGAGGCCACCACTCTCCTATGCTAACTGTGCAGAACTATGGGTGTGCCCACATCTGACCCTGTGGCCCCAGCTCCTGGGCACTGGAGTCCTGCAGGGAGTCCTGCTGGGGCTAGCAACCTCAAGGCCAGGATCTGGCCCACAGAAGTGTGTGCCCCAAGGCCACTGGCCCAGGAGGCCCCAGCCACCTTGAGGGGTCCAAGAGTGAATCGGCCGAGGACCCTCTGTTCCCCCAACGAAAGAAGGTCTTTCTGGGCCCGGGCGTGGGAACACCTCTGCCCGCATGCTCTCCTCTAGTCGGCCCTGTCCTCTGCCTCCCTCTGCAGGAAAGTAGCTCAGCCTGGGCTTCACAGGAACAGGGCCTGCCCTCAGGTTTATGGCCTGGCATCTTTATTCTCCTCCAGGGCAATGAGTCCAGCACCCCCTACAAATGGCAGGAAGGAAGCGCTGTTAGGAAGAAACCTAACTTCACTGCCCAGCAGATGATCCACCACTCTGTGTGTGTGTGTGTGTGTGTGTGCGTGCATGCACACACATGAACGTGTCTCAGTTTTCACCCTCCTCCAGCCTGCTGTTGGGGGTCACCCCCAACCCACTGTTGAGGTGTTACCCCCAGTGAGACACATCTCTCATATGAGGTCACGAAACCCCTGGTCTGTTGGCCACTGGGGATGATGGTAATGTTTCTGAACACTCAGCACTGGGAATTGTTATTCAGTTGCTAAGTCATGTTTGACCCTTTGTGACCCTGTGGACTGCAGCACGCCAGGCTTCCCTGTCCATCACCATCTCCCAGAGTTTACTCAAACTCATGTCCATTGAGTTGGTGATGCTATCCAACCATCTCATCCTCTGTCGTCCCCTTCTCCTCCTGCCTTTAATCTTTTCATGCCCTCTGACCATTTTACCATGGACCAGCTGTATGGGCTTAAGATTAATGATCAGTTCAATTCAGTTCAGTTGCTTGGTCATGTCTGACTCTTTGCGACCCCACGGACTGCAGCATGCCAGCCTTCCCTGTCCATCACAAACTCCCAGGGGGCACTTGCCCTCCCCCTTGCGGTTGGGAGGACCAAGAGCTTCTTTAGCTTGTGAGTGGTGGGCTCATGTGATGTGTGTCTCTCCTGGGCTGGAGCATTTAGTCATCAAGAGAGACAGTGATTGCTTCAGAAACCCACGTCTCAGAGCGAGGCCAGCAGGATGCAGAGCAGAGCCCCAGCCAGCCCACTGTGTGCACAGGACCTGAGAGAGAAATGATCCTAGCCTGAAGCAGTAGTCTTCCCATTCCTCACCTTGGATGAAAATTAAGGCATGTTTTGGACAAAAAATTTGGGAAAACATTGCATGAACTTAGCTTTGAGTCTCTTGCCTGCTGTTTGACAAGATACAAGGTTTCTTACCCGTTTTGCGCCTCAGCTCCCTAATAGCACCCGCCTCATGATGTTTGTGAAAGGACCACCTGGACTAGTGTACATCAAAGTGCCCAGTGTTTGGTAGTGATCATTACATGTTCGTTTTCTTCTCTTCCTCTGGCACCTTTAAAGGACACGTGGTCGCCGCCCACTTTCCATCTTTCCAAACCCCCTCTACTGAGTGCCCTGAGTTCAGTTGAAGTGTTCACCTGTCTCCCATGAAGTGCAGGCTCTTTCCGAAGAGGCTGTGTCAACTCCCGCTCCAGACAGAAGCCAGTCAGCGCACCACATGCCTCCGGCCACCGTATGGTTCAGGGAGTGCTTGTGATGTTAGTGGTGGGGCTGGTGGTGGTGGTTTAGTCGCTAAGTCATGTCCAACTCTTGCGACCCCATGGACTGTAGCCCGCCAGGCTCCTCTATCCGTGGGATTCTCCAGGCAAGAATACTGGAGTGGGTTGCCATTTTATTCTCCAGGTGTGATGTTAGTAGCCCCCAGTAAATCTCAGGGTTCTTGCTAGGGCTTCTGGGCCCTCAGGACCCAAGAGAGTCCTACACTTACTTCCTTGCATCTCTCTTTCCCCAGGAGGAGATCTGTTCTCTGTCCTTTGCGCAAAGATCCTCACCAACACTTGCTCAGACACATCCAACCCAGCAGGGGACACAGCCTGGGATCTAGCTGGGACCTGCCCACCCCCCCCCCCCCACACACACTTACTTGTTTTCTGCTAATTAAAATTTCTAATACAACTCATGCTAAGTGGGTTTACACAGCAGGGGGTGTGTGATAAAGGACCCTGCCTGGCCTAGAGGGGCTCTCCTCTGCACTTCCTGCTAATGAAGACACGCATGCATGAAAGTGCTTGCCTGGGCTCTGGGTTAGCTGAGTGCAGAAGGCACAAGGCAGTCAGGGTTTCAAACAACCCAGGAGGAACACGACTCGGGGGCAGATAGCTCAGCATCTCCCTGGCAAATAATAATTACAATACTCTCTGAAGAACTTCAGGATTTGTGCACACATGAGAGCGGAAAATCCATGTCATGGAAATGATGTGGCTTAATTTGACATTTGCGACTTTTATTGGAGGCTCATCAACATCAGCCTGCTGGTTGGTTTCATTTCATTAAATTTGCCAGTGTGTCGAATTATACTGCTAATGCTGATGGTGAATGACATAAATTCCCTTTTCTGCTCTGACCTGAGGTTCATTTAGCCGCTTTTCAGTTCTGTTGCAGCACATTGTCCCAAATCACTGACACTTTCTACATGCTTCTCTTACAAAGAGTGCATAGCCTGTGTCTTTCTTTCTATGAAGACACAATCCCATGGTAGCGGGTCCCACCCTCATGACCTCGTCTAAACCTTGTGTGTGTTCGTGCTCAGTCGAGTCCAAATCTTTGCTATCTCAAGGACTGTAGCCTTCCAGGACCCTTTGTCCTTGGGATTATCCAGGCAAGAACATTAGACTGGGTTGCCACTTCCTTCCTCAGGGGATCTTCCCAACTCAGGGATTGAACCAGTATCTCCTGCATTGACAGGTGGGTTCTTCACCACTGTGTCAGCTGGGAAGGCTTATCACCCCAAAGCCCTACATCCAAAAGCCCTTATCCCCAGAGCCCTGCATTCTAATATCGTCACATTGGGGATTAGGACTTCAACACAGGAATTTGGTGGGAGGTGGCACAAATTTTCAGTCCATGCACAGTACCAATGACCCACTTCCCCACCAGCCATCCACTAGCCTCTGCTGGCCTCTGTCCTAGACAGCTGTTTTCTGTAGTCTTCCCGTCATGGGTGCAGTGCACACCAGACTGTGTGCGAACCTGCCTGTGAGTGGGCTCCCTACACTCTGATTCTCCATACCCACCCATCCTTCAGCCTTGACTCTCCCGGGCCAGAGAAACTGTTAACTGCTACTTAGAGACTGTGGACCAGTCAACCCTGTGAGCCTGTCCACCGCCCAGTGGCTGCAGCTACATCTGCTATAACAAGATCTGCACCCCAGCCTTGGGGAAGTGACCCCCCCCCTTCCAAGTTGGCTGTTCCCTGGGCACTCTCCCTCACCTCTAAGGTATACTTCAGTAGTCTCTCTGCATTTTTATAGTTTCTTCCTTATCATCATTTAATCATTCTTTATAGAAACTGCCTCTGATCAAATGACTGTGTGGTTTATCTCCAGCTTCATTTGTGGGTGTTAACATAGAGGCGGTATAGGACCTGGGATGCAGAGGATGGATAACAAGGCAAATGAAATAATACACATAGAACACGAATGCCTGGTATACACCAGGTCCTTTCATTTTAGATGCTATTTTTAAATAAGTATTGCTATTTTTTTTTTTTTAGCAGATTAGTATGATACTGGGTAAAGGGAAAAGGCTTTCTGAAGGAGAGGATGTCTGAGCTTGTTTGAAGAGTTTGGACGTATGAGTTTGGAGTATGGGTGGAAAGGGCGCCATCAGGGCCAAGACCAGGAGGATAACCCACCTCCCATTTTTGTTCTAAGGACTAAAATGAGATTGGAAAGATAAGTGTACTTTGTCAACATAGAAATTATAAACAATAATAACCCAACTCCTTTTGCTTATTGAAAGCAGGCCTTAAACAACAACCAGCCTCCTTGTAGAAATTCCAGGCTCATTATATTTTGAGGACTGGACATTTCCACCAGAAGAAAGTACCTAGAAAAAATTGTACCTACTGTCCCAAAGGGAATAGCACTCATTGTAAATAACTAAGCTGACACACTCATGTATGAATCATTCACTCATTCAGCAAATATTTCTTGTGTGTTCTGGAAGGAGTGGGTGATGTCAAAATTCATAAGATGTTGTCCTTGTTCTTAAAGTCATGTTTTCATGGGCCACTAAGGGATACAGACTGGGGACTGATATTTGCAGTCTTACACGATTCGTGTTCTAAAAATGGACTGAGTTTTCGGGTCCCCCCTGAAGGCACTCACTCCACCCTCTTGCTTCCCTGCACCCACTCTACAGGGATTTGGTTAAATTTGACACCAGCTTCCCCATGACTTTTGTTTCTTCTTTTTTTTTTTATTAAAAAAAAAAACTTATTATTTTTAATTGGAGGATAATTGCTTTATGATGTTGTGTTGATTTCTGCTGTATAACAATGTGAATCAGCTATATATACATGCACATATCCTCTCCCTCATAAGCCTCCCTCCCGCGTCGCCTATTCCACCCCTCTACTTCATCACAGAGCACCGAGCTGGGCTCCGTGTGCTATAGAGCTGCTTCAGGCTGACGATCTAGCTCGCGCATGGTAGCATATATACAATATACGGCAATGCTACTCTCTCAGTTTGTGCCACCCTCCCCTTACCCCTGTGTGTCCACAAGTCCATTTGCTACTTCTTGATGTTTCAGCTAAAGCTAAACTGGAATTAGAGTGCTTCTGTCCCCAGCATCCATGTCCGCCTGCTGCCTCAACTTTGCTTGCCCCAGACTCAACCCATCACCAAGTCCCTTCACGGTCTCCCAGACCACTCACTTCAAGCATTTGTCTCATGAGTTTCCTACCATTGCAGATCAGGACTGGTGGGCATGATGGTGGGCCAGTCGCTGGAGACATTTTCTCAGCTGTCCTGCCATCCAGCGAGATCCCTAAATCTCTCCGCCGTCTTTTCCTCCTCCCATCTCTCTTGAGAAGCAAATTCTACTCCTTGTCTCCTGTAGAATAGTCCCACCCATACTCAGGAGGCTCTGAGGTCTCACTTCCTGTACCAAATACTTGGTAAACAAATGCAGTTCCCTCCTTGGAGAAATTCTGTTGCGTAAAATTTTCTCTTTGACCCATCCAAGTGTTTACCAAGTGCTATGGAAGCCCTGGAGGAGCAAACAAATCTGCCTTTGGGGTCAAGAAAGTTTCAGAGGGTGATACTTGAGCAATGGCTCTGTTTGTTGGCATTTTCTTCATAGACATAGTGCCCCTGCAGGTCCTGTGAGTGAGCACGTGACCCAACCTCAGCCAATCAGAGCTCTGCACTCCCTGGGTCCTCCTTGGTCTAAGGGGCAGACACCTGGTATACCTGATCCCATGCAATGCTCTCCTCTAACATTTGAAACATGAGCAGAGGCACAAAGAGACGGCATGGGAGCTTGCCATCTTCTGGGAGGGCCTTGGAGAGAAGGCCCTTCAGCTGGGGCCACTCAGTGAGGGCCTTGGGTGGACTGACCTCTCTTCTTCCCTAGGCCTGGGAAAGCTGCTGCCCTCGATTCTGTGAGCTCGCTCAGCTGCCTTCTCACAGATCCGCCACCCCTACCCCCCCACCACCTTTTTTTTTTTCATGAGTGAGCTAAAATTGGTTTCAATTTCGCCAAGAGAAGATCTCTAACTTTAATTGAAGGGCGAATTGACATTTCTGCTCTGATTGAGGTCTAGACAATCAGAATCATTTCTGAGAATCAGAGCCACCTGCCATTATATGAAGAGTCAGGTAACCATTAACAAACGTTTCCCCTCTACATTATTTTTTTTTAATAGTTGTCTTGTGATAATTATGTCACACCAGGTAAGTCATAATGCAGCAGAGCTTATTAGACTTTTATTGAGAATAGGTGTGTTCTGGACTTCCCTGGTGGTCCAGTGGTTAAGATTCTGCACTTCCAATGCAGGGGGCAGAGGTTCAACCCCTGATTGGGGAACTAGATCCCACATCCCACAGACACAGTGGGGGAAAAAAATGAATCAATGTGTTCCAATCAACCAGGGAAGCTCTGGTAACCTCGATTTTTGATTTGGTACAAATCAGGGCTTCCCTGGCTCAGACTATAAAGAATCTGTGTGCAATGCTGGAGGCCCAGGTTCAATCTCTGGGTTGGGAAGATCCCCTGGAGAAGAGCATGGCTACTCATCCCAGTATTCTTGGCTGGAGAATTCCATGGACAGAGGAGCCTAGAGGGCTACAGTCCATGGGGTCACAAAGAGTCAGACAGGAGTCTTTCACTTCACTAGGACCATAAGCCACAAATCCAAGAGGAAGCCATTCCTGGAGACAGTGAACCAGATTCATTCTACATCAGTTTTAAATAATTTCCATTTCAGAGGAAGACATTCATCTGACCTGATTTGCTGATCTTGGGGGAAATTTACCACAGCACAATGAAAGCAAAAGTGTCTAGAATATTGGGACTCAGTTTGTTGTTCTTTCATCTCCACCAGGGTTGATGAAACATGCATATCTCTTCCCCACTCGCTGACTTGAACACAGGCTATGGTGCGGGTCCCTTCCCTACTGGTTCAACTACATAGGCTTTGCACAGAAAGTGATTAATTGCTATAAGCCTGAACAGTTTAGATTTAAGGGACTGGGCACAAAATATCCTTAATACCTGAGGTTCTTTCCCACCAGACTAGCTTAAAATGGAGCATACACAATTCCCATCCAAGAACACGTCTCCCTGGCAAACACTCAGACCAGCTCCCCAGAGAGTGATGAAGTTGGATCAGGCAGGAGTTAAGTGGCCAGGGAAGATGTGCTTGGATCCCATGTACCTGTGTCTGGGTGTCAACGGGAAGACAGTGGTTTTGGTTCTTAGGAAATACCCTTAGAGCCAGTCCTGACCTCACGTCTAACACGACAGGCCCTCTTAGGAGCTTCCATGACAAGAGTCAGGGATGGGGATTAAATGGAATGAAATCTCACTGAATGCCCTTTGAGAGGTCAAATTATAAGAACTTGCAAGTAACTAGTGAGCTGACATAAGCATAGTGTGTTTTCCCCGTAAACACAAAATCATATAAATATAAAAAATCTTGGTGAAAGACGTGATCCCACTTTACCACATCACATTGCTTTTATCTAATTCCACTCCAAGGTCCACTTCCCTCAGGAGATGATTTCCCCAGTGGTATCATTAAGGATATTTTTGGTTGAGGGGGACAGGAAGCTTATCTCTAAAGGACTTAATAAAGGAAATTTATTGGCTCATTAACTAAAACAGTCCAGGGGGAAATGAAGCCTTTGGGCACAGTCTGATTAGAAGTCTAGCCTCTGTAATTTCCTCATGTCTCCACTTTATGTTGGCTTTTGCCCTCACATTGGCTTTGCCCATGATGACAGAATGGCTCCAGCAATTTCAAACTCAGCTCTGGATTTAACACCATCCAGCACAAGAGAGGGCTTCTGTATTCCATAATTCCCCATGGAAGTCCTTCCCATCATTCTAATGGGGTGGGCTTACTTGGGTCATGGGTCCAGCTTGGTCCACATTCGTGAGGCTGGAGATAAGATGCACTAATGGGATCAGGTCGTGAGCTGGGAGTAGTTTCATCTTTCTTAGATCCATCAGATCAGATCAGTCACTCAGTCGTGTCTGACTCTTTGTGACCCCATGAATTGCAGCACGCCAGGCCTCCCTGTCCATCACCAACTCCCAGAGTTCACTCAGACTCATGTCTATCGAGTCAGTGATGCCATCCAGCCATCTCATCCTCTGTCGTCCCCTTCTCCTCCTGCCCCCCATCCCTCCCAGCATCAGAGTCTTTTCCAATTAGTCAACTCTTCGCATGAGGTGGCCAAAGTACTGGAGTTTCAGCTTTAGCATCATTCCTTCAAAGAAATCCCAGGGCTGATCTCCTTCAGAATGGACTGGTTGGATCTCCTTGCAGTCCAAGGGACTCTCAAGAGTCTTCTCCAACACCACAGTTCAAAAGCATCAATTCTTCGGCCCTCAGCCTTCTTCACAGTCCAACTCTCACATCCATACATGACCACAGGAAAAACCATAGCCTTGACTAGACGAACCTTTGTTGGCAAGGTAATGTCTCTGCTTTTGAATATGCTATCTAGGTTGGTCATAACTTTCCTTCCAAGGAGTAAGCGTCTTTTAATTTCATGGCTTCAGTCACCATCTGTAGTGATTTTGGAGCCCAGAAAAATAGTCTGACACTGTTTCCACTGTTTCCCTATCTATTTCCCATGAAGTGGTGGGACCGGATGCCATGATCTTCGTTTTCTGAATGTTGAGCTTTAAGCCAACTTTTTCACTCTCCACTTTCACTTTCATCAAGAGGCTTCTGAGTTCCTCTTCACTTTCTGCCATAAGGGTGGTGTCATCTGCATATCTGAGGTTATTGATATTTAGATTAGATTAGAGCCATATGCATTCCCAAATGCAAATTAAGGAGATGTTGGATTGAGGAAGAGGAAGATCCATTAGAAGGAAGCAACCAACAAGACAGAGTATGTATTTTATCTTCAAATTCACTTCAGTTCTGACCTTGTGCTCCCATTTTAGTGCATTCTGCATTCCTATTCGAGCTTCCCGGGTAGCTCAGTGGTAAAGAATCTACCTGTGATGTAGAAGACACAGGAGATGCCATGGATCTGACCCCTGGGTTGGGAAGATCCCCTGGAGGAGGACAGGGCAACCCACTCCAGTATTCTTGATTTGGAGAATCCCATGGACAGAGGAGCCTGGCAGGCTACAGTCCATGGGGTCACACAGAGTCAGACATGATGGAAACGACTGTACACACACACATTCCTATTCACTGTGGATTACATTTTTGTCTGTCTTTGTGTCTACTGTTTTATCCTGCCCCGTAAGAGTCTCAAACGTGGGTGATGCCCAGCCCTAACTATATAAACAAACCAACAAACACTTTTGCTGGAGAGCCTGTAAGATGATCATGTGGAAAATATGAAAAAAAGAAAAATAGTTGGAAGTCTATCTCATCCTTTAAAAAAAAAAAAGCATGGCATTTAATTTAACCTTTGTGAAATCATGCAGTTGATTATAGACCACTGCGCATAGACAGGGGAAAATTTTTTTATTTGTTGTTCAGGGGACCCCTCCAAAAGCCCAGCCAGATAAACTTCACAGAGGTTGGTACAAAACATACTTTTTCTCTCTGCCTACTGAAAGCCACTTGTAGAAATTCAGCTAATCACAATCTCTCTAAATGAATCAGTCATGTAGGCAAGATCTTATTTCTTTTTGAAGCAGAGACAAGAATATAAGTTACAGATGTTTGTGAAACATTTGAATGAATCATATGATATCTACAGTAATGAAAACTAAAAGTGACTATTTTGTCTACGTGTACAACTTGAATCTCATGGACTTGATTTAGAGCACACATCATCAACTTTGATGCAGATGGGTTCTCCTTTAGAATCAAGTAATGCAGCCATTACTTACAGCTATTACCAGTAGGCTAGTCATTTCCTGGACCACAGTAGCATCACCACTACCACCACCACCAACAACAGCACCAACCCCTACCAACAACACCATCAACAACCACCACCACCACCACCATCATCAACATCAACCACCAAGACCACCATCAACACTATCAACCACCAACAACACCAACTACCAACACCAGCACCATCAACAACCCCCACGACCACCATCATCAACATAAACAACCAAGACCACCGTCAACACTGACCATCAACCACCACCGATGCCATCAATAACAACACCAGTCACCACCACCATCACCATCATCAACTCAACTGTCAACCACCAAGACCACCATCAACCCTGACCATCAACCACCACCAACCCCACAATCATTAACACCTCCAATACTACCATCACCATAATTTAACATCAGCCACCATCATCACCACCACCACAATGAGGTTTATATTTGCATATTTATTTTACTTTTCAAAATACGTTCATATACATGATTTCATGAGCTCTCATCTGCTTTGCAAGGTTGGCAGAAAACTGGCATCGTTATCCTCATTATCTGTAAGGAAACTAAGGTTGGGAGAGGTGAGTGGTGTGTGCAAGGACATCAAAGTGGTCAAGAGTCTAACTCAGAGTAGGGTCTGATTCTTCTGACTCCAAAACTAATACATTTTTTTTAAATGGATCCTGCACTCTCAATGAAAATGAAGAACTTCTGAAAATTAGGATGTTGATATTGACTATTTTGGTTCGATATTTTAGACAGAGTTTTAGAATGAATGGCCCTTTGAGACCATATATCCCAACCCTCACATGTTCCACGTGAGCCACCAGCCAGTCAGGTTCATATGACCCTCTAGAAGTTGAATTTCATCCAAGGCATTTGACTCCAAATTCAGCCTTCTTTCCATGACAAGAGGCTACCTTCACACATGCCCCAGGAGCCTACCAGATTCCTTTGAGAACAGTGGATGTCCCATGTCCTTGTCTGGAGCATAAAGTTTTCCAGTGAAGGGTGAGTAGGGCTGAAATCTGCTACTCCTGCTCATCTCAGAGCATCAGGAAGCCTGAGAAGGAAACAGGATGCTGGCTTTTGGGCCCACCCCCATGCACCTGCGGCCCCGCTCAAGGGCTCGACTCGCCTCCCAAGGTTCCAGGTAAGCCCAAAGCTGCTCCCTCAAGCAAGAAGTTTGAACCTCAGCTGTAGAGGCCTCCTTGCCTCGACTTTCAAGGGATCTCTTGGATTTCAGCGTGGGGGCAGCTGTTCCCACCCTTTGTCTCTGGGCTGGCCTGGTTGGGCCACAGGACAGCTCTGTGGCTAATGGTCAGTGAAGAGCATCTGGCTGCCTTGCTCTGGAGCCCTTTCTTTTCAAGTTCAAATGTCAGATTGGAGTAATAAATGTCTTCCAAGGACTTTTCATTCTTTCTGAGGATGTTGCTGGCCAATCGGAAGAGGAAAATCAGCCCATAGATGCCAAAGATGGTGAGGATATACCAAGCGGCTCTGGTCCCATCTGAAAGCTTCAGGGCCCTGGTGGAATTGCTGCTGTTTCTTCCCTCCATGTGGTCCCCCAGCAGGTGCCCCAGGATGCGGCTGGCTTGGGTCTGGTTGGCCCAATGCCCTGAGAAACAGAGATGTCTGTGTGAGACCCACATTCTGGGCTGAAGGCTGCCTGGCCAAGCCAGTGGCAGTGTGTTCATGTCAGTGGGGAAATGGGACTGCTGAAAGAGGCTTTTTCTGCTCAATAGGTAGAAGCCTCACAACACACATGTCAATATATTTTTAAATTTTTTTTTAATTGGAGCATCATTGCTTTACAACACTGTGTTCATTTCTGCTGTACAATGAAGCGAATCAGCTGTATGCATACCTACATCCCCTTCCTCTTGAACCTGCCTCCCACCCCTGCCATCCATGTCTCTAGGTCATCACAGAGACTGAGCTGAGCTCCCTGTGCTATACAGCATCTTCTCACTCAGTTCAGTTCAGTTGCTCAGTCGTGTCTGACTCTGCGACCCCACGGACCGCAGCACTATTTTACTATATTCACTATTTTACACATAATAGTGTGTATGTATGGAGAAGGCAATGGCACCCCACTCCAGTACTCTTGCCTGGAAAATCCCAGGGACGGAGGAGCCTGGTAGGCTGTAGTCCATGGGGTTGCTACGAGTCGGGCACAACTGAGCGACTTCACTTTCACTTTTCACTTTCATGCATTGGAGAAGAAAATGGCAATCCACTCCAGTGTTCTTGCCTGGAGAATCCCAGGGACGGGGGAGCCTGGTGGGCTTCTGTCTATGGGGTTGCACAGAGTCGGACACGACTGAAGTGACTTAGCAGCAGCAGCAGCAGCAGTGTGTATGTATGTCAATCCGAATCTCCCAGTTCTCCCCACCCTCTCCTTTGCCCACTGTGTCTGCATGTCTGTTCTCTGTGTCTGCATCTCTATTCCTGCCCTGCAAATAGGCTGATCTGTATCATTGTTTAGAGTTCAGAACATCAAGTTCTTGAAGAGGAGACACAACATCATAACGATATCCATTTTCCCTAAGATAATCTATACAAATTAACATGATTGCAATAAAAACATCAATAGGATTTCTTTGTGAAATAAACAAGCTATGCATACTGAAAAAGCAACTGTCAAGACTAATTAGGAGACCTCTGAAAGGAAGAGTTGAAATGAGTGGAAATTAGTCTAGCAAGAAATCTAAAACTAGCTAGCCAGAAAAATAAGTTTACTGTTTTTTTGAACGAACGAGTGCTTTATTTGCCCACAGTCCAGCTGGGGCTTACTGGGCTTTGCAAAGGGCATGAGGGGCTCTTCCAAACCAGGTGCAACTTTGCAACTTTTCCTTGAAAAGTCTCCCCTGTAAAACTACAATAACTCAAACAGTGCGACAAGATACATAGACTGGCAGACCAAACAGAGTAAAACATCAGTAGAGTAGGAATCGGAATTTGGTAGATAAAGGGGCATTTGTGATCAGGAGAGAAAAGATGGAGTTTTCAATAAATAGCATTAAAACAAGATAATAATGAATCTACATCTCTCACCTCATCTCTCTCACCCAAAACAGTCCAGATAAATGAAAGATTTTAATATTTTAAAAATTTAATATTAAAAATAGTTTAAAAGTTTTAATAATAAAAACAATTTTAATACTAGAAAATAACATGGTAGATTTTTCCCCCTTATCATCTCTTGAGGGCTTCCTATGTAGCTCAGTTGGTAAAGCATATGCCCAGAGCGTGGGAGACCTGGGTTCAATTCCTAGTTAGGGAAGTCCCCCTGGAGAAGGAGATGGCAGCCCACTCCAGTACTCTTGCGTGGAGAATCCCATGGACAGAGGAGCCTGTTCACATGACAGCTCATAGGGTCGCAAGAGTCGGACACGACTGAGCACTAAGCTTATCATCTCAGAGTGGGACATCCCTTTCTAAGCATAACACAAAAATTCAGAGGTGGAAAAAAAGGAGAAAGAAAATGTTAACTCCAATTACACAAAAAAATTTAAATGATGGCATACAAAAGACAAATGACAAACTAGAAAAAATAGATACTTACGCCAGTGAACTTCTTCATAAGCTTCAGTTCTGTAAGAAAAAGTACAAAACCTCAGTACAAAACTATGCAAAGGATATGGACAATTAGTTCAGGAAAAGAAATGGACCTTGAACATAAGAAAAGCTTCTCAGTAATACTCATAATAGGAGAAATGCAAATTAAAACTACAGCAAGGTAATATTTTGTTATTTATCAGGTTTGCAAATTCATGATGTCTCAGAAGACAGTCTAGATATGTCCATGGGTCTGTCAGGCTTTTGCTTAATGACTGGTGAGAGTGTAAATTTACACAACCAATATGGAGGGCACATTGACAAGATCTGTTGACATTAGTCGGAGAAGGCGATGGCACCCCACTCCAGCACTCTTGCCTGGAACATCCCATAGATGGAGGACCCTGGTGGGCTGCAGTCCATGGGGTCGCTAAGAGTTGGACACAACTGAGCGACTTCACTTTCATTTTTCACTTTTATGCACTGGGGAAGGAAATAGCAACCCACTCCAGTGTTCTTGCCTGGAGAATCCCAGGGACGGGGGAGCCTGGTGGGCTGCCGTCTATGGGGTCGCAGAGTCGGACACGACTGAAGCGACTTAGCATTGACATTAGTAACACGTTTACCTTTGACCCGGTGATTCTACCTGTAGAAATTTATCCTAAAAATATGCCAGAACAAGTCCAAAACGATGTATATTTACGATTAGTCCTTGTAGCACTCTTGTGATGACTAACGTTTTAAGAACAGCCTGAATAGAGTCAACTTGGAGATGGTTTAATCCATTTTGGAAATTCCATGCAGTGGGATACAATGCAGCCAAAAAAAAAGTAACAAAGAGCTTTCTTGTGCTAAATCGTAACAAATGAAAAAAAATCCTATATATAAAGTGGGCTGTGCTATTTGCTTGAAACTTGAGCATATTTAAAATACCACTGGGAGAATACAGAAGGAATTGGTGTCTAGGGTTGCCCATGGGGAGGAGAACTGGGGGAAGGAGGTGTACATTTCACCGAAGCCCTTTCGTACATTTTGTACCATGGGTATTTATTTTCAAAAAGAAATTAATTTAAAAATGGAAGCGTGCAAGTGGGCACTTTTCTGGTCTCCTTGGTGAAGTGCCCCTGGGTGAGGACACTGTGTGCCCTTCTAAGGCCAGAAGATTAAGATCTTAATTGCTGTTTACCTCAAAACTGTTTTCTCTACTAGGAGAGCTGGTGAAAATGCAATGATAAAGTCAGAGAAGTAGTACCTAATCCTGTGAGACATTTTCCAGCTGAGCTTTATAGGTTCACATTCTCATTTCTTGCTCTATGTGCATATAGATGTGTCCAGACATGTCATAGGATAAATCCCATCATCTGCTGAGGACCCCAAAGGCGCTGCATTAAGTGTTTTCTATTTCATATCTGCTTGTTAATTCATTTTGCTAATGCAAAGCTCAGGGAGACCAGTATTTTTTTTTTATTATAATTAACTGTTGAATGAATGAATGATCTTATTACTTTGAGATTAGGGAGAACATTTAAAAATAACTGTGCAAACCACATGTGACAAAGTCCCAATTAACAAATTTCATTATATAAAATTGGTCACTCATAAGAAACAGTACAGTGATCAGGAATTTTCCTACTGCTGTTGATAACATGGTTTGAGAACTTAAATAAGGAAGAGAAAAATGTTCCCATAATTATTAAAAACAAATCAACTCAACAAGAACATCATAAACTTTAATTAGAGTAAGAGAACTTGCTTAAACTTGGAATACATGGATAAACTCATAGACCTTTCTGTGAATTGTTGCAGAATGACGTGCTATGTTCAAATATATATAAAACAAAGCCAAGAACAACAGAGCATAAAATTATTTGAAAACCAGTCCATTTGTCACATGAAAGATTTTCACTATATTAATTAAGGCAGTACATTGTTCTTTACCTTTTAAAAAAACAGGGAAGAATAAATTAGATGGTATCTTCTATATCCTGTAGAAGAGACCAAGCTTTTCATCAATAATGTGAAACATGTAAGAAATCCTAGAACTGCTCATCCTTGTGTCGGAGCAGAATACTCACATTCCATGAGGTGGTGTTTTTCTTGACCCTTAGGGAGGCAAGTTTAAACATCTGCCATGGAAAGAGGGCAACTTCTTTTTGCAAATGATCACAGTCTTTCTGAAGTCAACACTGAGGTTTCAAGAGCAGAGAGTAACTTGATATCCGAAGACTCTTAGGGCAGCATCTAATAGAAGTTTAGCAGAGAGAAACTGGACTCATTTTGTCTCATTCGATGAATCAGAGAATCAAAAGTTGATCTGTCTTCTATCGGCACAGAATAAAAAGCACCTCCTGCTGTTGGCCTGTTGAGAAGATCTGTTTAGACACACGCTAGTACCAAGGACACGGCGGCTCCTGCAGGTCCCATCTGGGGCTGCGGGGGCAGGAAGCTCTTCGAGGCTGGCTTAGAGCCTGGATGGTTCCTGAAATTCCCTGTTCTGCACCTGTAGCCAGTATGCTCATGGCCAGGTGTGGCAGAGACCCACTGTCAAGGGCCAGAGGAAGTCACCAGCTTCCTCTTGGACTGTCCTGGATGCAGAAACCCAGACAGGAATGAGTCTGTGCAGGAGGACACAGCTGAGAGCCGGGGTTCCCTCAGGATCAGTGGGTGATGGACTCATGAGCCAGGCCATGAGGAATGGGGCTGCTCTTTCCCACACCCCTGAGTCATGGACCACTTTGAAATTAAAGTTAACTGGAAAAGAAGAGAAGTGTCTAGGAGAAATAGGAACACCAGGAGGAAAGGTTAAAAGACTTGGGCAGGTTCTCTGATGCTGCCACTGTTCCTGAATCCTCACTAACGTGGCCCTGACCTGCCTAATTCGTGAGGCTCGCTGGCTTTTAAGATGTAATTTTATCATATTTTCATCAATAGGGGACTAGATAAGTCAGTTTAGAAATAAGCCATGAAATGAAGTCGCTCAGTCATGTCCGACTCTTTGCGACCCTGCGGACTGTAGCCCACCAGGCTCCTCCGTCCATGGGTCCTCCAGGCAAGAATGCTGGAGTGGGTTGCCATTTCCTTCCCCAGAAATAAGCCATAGAACCCAGCAATTCCACTTCTAGGTGTATATTCAGGATAAACATAAATGTACATCCAGACAAAAAAAAAACTTGCATATGGATGCACAAAGCAACATGACTCAAAATAGCTAAAAAGTGGAAACTGTCCAAATGTCCAACTGGTGAACAGAAAAATAAAATGTGATCTATCTGTGCCATGAAATATTATTTGGCAATAAAAAGGAACGAAGTACTGACACATGAACTCTGTGCATCTGAAATGTCAAGAACAGGCAAATCTACAAAGGAAGAAAGTAGATTAGTGGTTGCCTTGGGTTGATGTAGGGGACTGCTGCTGCTGCTGCTAAGTCGCTTCAGTCGTGTCCGACTCTGTGAGACCCCATAGACAGCAGCCCACCAGGCTCCCCGTCCTGGGATTCTCCAGGCAAGAACAATGGAGTGGGTTGCCATTTCCTTCTCCAATGCATGAAAGTGAAAAGTGAAACCGACTGCGACCCCATGGACTGCAGCCCACCAGGCTCTGCCTGGGGCATGATAATTAAGGGATAGCTTATTTGGGGGTGATAAAAGTGTTTTATAGTTGATTGTAGTGATATTTGTGAAAATCTGTAAACATACTAAAATCCACTGAACCCTGGACTTTAAGTGAGTGAATTTTGTGGGATATGAATTGCATTTTAATACTATAATATAGGTAAACAATGGAATACTATGCATCTGTGAAACAGAATGAGGAAGCTATTTGTGTTGTTGTTGTTGAGTCACTAAGTCATATCTGACTCTTTGAGATGCCCACGGACTGTAGCCCACCAGGCTCCTCTGTCCAAGGGATTCTCCAGGCAAGAATACTGGAGTGGGTTGCCATTTCCTCCTCCAGGGGATCTTCCTGGCCCAGGAATCAAACCTGCATCTCTGCATCTCCTGCATTTGCAGGCAGATTTTTTTTTTTTTTTTTTTAAACCACTGAGTCCCTGGGAAGCTGAAGCACTCCAAGATGCTTTGCTGAATGAAAACAGCCAAGAAGGGAGTATGTTACCACCTATGTAACAAAGTAGGAGGAAAAATCATGCAGTTTTTTTGTTGTTGTTCATATGGGCATTGAAGAGCCCCTTTAAGGATGCCTGAGAAAGTAAGAGCAGGAGGAAATTGCGGAGCTGAGAACTGGCTAGAGGGAGGGCAGGTTGGGAAGAAGAATTCTTACTATATATTCCTTATGAATATAAAGAAGTTCAGGGGGCACAAGTGGTAAAGAATCCTGCCAATGAAGGAGACTCGGGTTTGATCCCTGGGCCAGGAAGAGCCCCTGGCAATCTACTTCAGTGTTTCTTGCCTGGAGAATTCCATGAACAGAGGAGCCTGGCAGGCTGTAGTCCATGGGGTCACAAAGAGTTGGACACAACTGAATGACTAAGCACACACACGCACTTTCCAACTGTGTTAAACACACCCATTCATGTAAATCTGAGGCTTCCCTCATAGCTCAGTTGGTAAAAGAACCCACCTGCAATGAGGGAGACTCCAGTTCAATTCCTGGGCCAGGAAGATCCGCTGGAGAACGGATGGGCTACCCAGTCCAGTATTCTTGGGCTTCCCTGGTGGCTCAGCTGGTAAAGAATCCACCTGCGATGCGGGAGACCCTGGGTTCGATCCCTGGGTTGGGAAGATCACCTGGAGAAGGGAACGGCTACCCACTCCAGTCATTCTGGCCTGGAGAATCCCATGGACTATACAGTCCATGGGGTCACAAAGAGTCGGACACGACTGAGCGACTTTCATTTCAGTTCATGTAAATCTTGGTCAAAGTTCTGCTCTTGCTGTCCTGGCTGTGGGATGCCTGGACCCTGGCACCTCCAACTTTGCCCCAGAGTTCGGGGTTTTTAACACCGACCATGAGAGGTGAGAAGGGGCTGGAGATCCTTCATGATCAAGGGCTAATGGCAGTGACGAGGGATGTAAGTCAGTGCTCTGGTCCCCGATGCACCCTTGTGTAACCCTGGGCAAGTCTCCACCCACCCTGTAGATTACTCACCTGCAAGGTGGAGAATCAGCAGGATCAATAACCTCTGATCCCAGGGAGACAGGGAGGAAGCCCAGGGCGTAGGGAAGAGCTACTCCTCCTGGAGGTGTCTGAACAGGAAGGCTGCCAGCACCGGCTGCCCCAGGACAGGGAGGACACATCCAGGCCCCTGGAGCCCAAGAGGTGGAGGCTTGGGAGCGTGCATCAGCTGGGAAGTCAGAAGTTTTGGCAGGATGTCGGCATGGGATGTGGGAAGAAATGAACTCCGGAAAAATAGGGGAGGTGCAAGGAAAGGGGGGCTTTGGTCTCATCCATGCCATCAAGGGGCACTTACATTAGGAAACAGCTCTGTGCCAGGCAACTCATTGGAAAAGACCCTGATGCTAGGAAAGATTGAAGGCAAGAGGAGAAGGGGACAGCAGAGGATGAGATGGTTGGATGGCATCACCAACTCGACGGACATGAGTTTGAACAAACTCTGGGAGATAGTGAAGGACAGGGAGGCCTGGCATGCTGCGGTCCATGGGGTTGCAAAGAACTGGACAGGATTGAGCAACTGAACAACATGCACTTTCCTCCTGAGTCCCCCTCTTAGAACCCATGAGAGGCAGGAGTACCATCCTCATTTAAAGGGGCTCAGAGAAGAGACCTGCCTGATGTTACACAGCTCCTGAGTGCCAGAGGTGGGTAGTCTGGCACCAAAGGAATCTCCTTCCACACCCTGAATCCCACCTTCAAGCTGGACCCAGAGTCCCAAGAATTCTCCTGATTGCTTGCCGTATAGGTTGAATTGTAGATGGTCCCTGCTGAGATATAACCATGACCTTGAAGCCCTCTCATAGTTAGCTGAAATTAAACTATGATGTTAAAAGTCAAGGTAATGTATATCCTTCAGTAAAGGTGACTAGAGAGGGCAGAAAGGGAGCTCTAAAGTGCTGGCCATGTCCTGGTTTCAGGGGTTTATTCGATTTGGGACACTTCCTAGAACTGAGTTCACTTTTCAGTATGTATGTTATATTGTTGTTGTTCAGTCACTCAGTCGTGTCCACCTCTTTGCAACCCCATGGACTGCAGCACGCCAGGCTTCCCTGTCCGTCATCATCTCCCGGAGTTTGCTCAAATTCATGTCCATGTTTGTTATACTTCATTGCAAACCTCACCTTGCTGTTTAACATGGAAAGCCTTTATAGGCGATGGGAAAATAAAGTTGAAAGTTTTGAAGGTTTACCTAGAAAAAATGCAAATGCTGTTTTTTAAAAAGGGTTCTATATTCCATTATGGCTATGGGCACATGATACCATCTAAGGAAAAAGTGCCCTGTGCCTGGGGGCAGGGGGTGGTCAAGATCACGGTCACAGGGTCTGGGCAGTGTTTGTCATTCCCAAATGCTTACATAACAGCAAAACGTACCCCAACGTGGGCCAAGAATTTCCTTCCCTCTTGGGTCTGTCTCCTCTGGCCTTCTGGTTCAGTCTAGCTGAATACTGACCTCAAGGCAATCAAGTGAAACCACTCACCCAGTAAATGTTTATCTGAGCTACAGATCTGGGGAGAAGGACCCCGGTACCTCTAGCTCTTTTGACATTAGAATCTGAACTCTCAGTGGGCCATGACTTTTTATTTTTGTCCCTCACAGAACCGGTCAGATCAGAGGATGGCTAAATTGGGAGCCAAGGTGGCGGTGACATGTATTTGACTCTCCAAAATAAAAAGAAAACAAACCAATGCTTTTGCATTTCAGGGGACCAGAAGGAGAATTTAAAAGTGTCATTAAATAAACACCCATATCCACACTTGACCTTCTTTCTGAGGAGTATTTTCTGAGGGTGTAAAGAAGAGCCCACCAACCAGTTCTGACATCCAGCACCACCAGAGAACATTAAAACTGATGCCTGAGTTCAATGGCCAAGAACACAGATTCCAGACGTGTCTGCCTTTTCAGGGGGTACAGCCTCCCGGAGAATTTTAAAAAGATGTTTTGCGTGTTTCTAAAAAATCTTGAATGTATAGGTCACTCCTGCATTTCCTCTCACCTTCACTGGTGTCTTCTAGCATGGAGGTCACTGCTGTGTCCAGGGAGATGCAGAGACGAGCTCAAAGCCTTCGGAATTGGAGGACCCAGGTTCTAGCTGGGGCTTTGTCACTTACTAACTGAGGGACTCCGGGCAAGTTACTTCATTGCCCTGAACCTCGGTTGTAAACAAAGGATGATAAATTGTGATGCCATGAGGGACTCCAAGGGGCAAATACAGTCCCATCTCATCTTCTCCCAGTTAATTCCTTCAGTCCTCAGCTGCTTGGTTCACAGCAACTCCCATATTTCTTTCCCGCTTAAGGCCTCCCAGGTTGACCAGGAGTCCCAGGAACTTTGTCCAGAGTAGGGAGAGGGCAGCCTGACTTCCTCCACCAAGCCCAGAGGACCCGGAAACAACCTCTGCTGCTGTTGCCTCCAGCTGCCACATGGCGCCGCTGTTGAACACAGTCCTGGCATAGTTATAGAAGACCATGAGCAAATCTTCAAAGACTTAAAAAAAAAAATGAACCCAAGGGATTTCCTGGTGCTCCAATGGCTAAGACCTTGGGCTCAGAATGCAAGGGGGCCTGGGTTTGATCCCTGGTCAGGGAAACTGTGATAGAATCTACATGCCCCAACTAAGAGTTCACATGTGCTAAGTCACTTCAGTCGTGTCCCACTCTTTATGACCCCAGGAGCCCACCAGGCTCCTCTGTCCATGGGATTCTCCAGGCAAGAATACTGGAGTGGGTTTCCATTTTCTTCTCCAGGGAAGAGTTCACACGCTGCAGCAAAAAAATGATCTGTCATGCTCCAAATCCCACACCGGAAAACTGACACTTAAGACTGCTCTCCTCTGTTCCCACTCTTGTTCCTTAGCTTCAGGCCTGCTGAGGTCAGACGCCACCGTCACAAGCCGAGAAGAGAAGCGGAAGAGCAGTGATGGGGGAAGAAGGCCGCCCCACTTTCCCACCGCAGTTCTCCTGCGCCTGCAGCCCGAGCTGGAGCCGGGGGAGCCCCAACCTGAGAGCGAGCTCAGAATTTTGATTATGACATGAGACTGCACATCGTAATTACTGAGTCAAGACTGTTTCCCCAACCTGAATACAGGGCGGGGAAATCAAGCCCCACCCTGCATTAGAGCTCACAGAGAAGAATTAAAGAAGAAAATAGGACAAATTTTTAAAAAAATGAAAAAACGACCCAGAGGGATGGTATGGGGAGGGAGGAGGGAGGAGGGTTCAGGATGGGGAACATATGTATACCTATGGCGGATTCATTTTGATATTTGGCAAAACTAATACAATTATGTAAAGTTTAAAAATAAAAGAAAAGAAAAAAAAAGAGAAAAAACATTAACAACAAAAAAGCATGATCTAAAACCAGATAATAAACCAAGACTAAATATTCTTGTCCTATCTATATATTGCACATAGGAAAAAAAGAATCAACACAAACAATAGCCAATTATATTCCTATTCAGAGATACAAAAGGGCTTTGTTTTTATTTTTTATTTTTGGCAAACAGTTGGCACTTGCTACATGCTAGGCATGTTCGCAGCCAGCTTCCAGTTATTAACTAATCTAAATCACTTAATTATATCAAAAGACAAAGAATGGGCATAGACACACAAAGAAAATGCAAATGTAAAGGCAGAAATATCCCTTTCATATCATTTGTATTGAATGCAATGCACAGAATTGTATAAATTTACCAATAAGTGTTGGTGAGGATGTGGAGAAAAGGAAACCTTTGTGAACTGTTGATGGGAATTAATTTGGTGCAGCCGCTGTGGAAAACAGTATGGAGGTTCCTCAAAAAATTACCATACAATCCAGCAATTCCACTGGATTTGGCCACAGGATACTTGGCCACCTGATGCTAAGAGCTGACTCCTTGGAAAAGACCCTGATGCTGGGAAAGACTGAAGGCAGGAGGAGAAGGGGACGACAGAGGATGAGATGGTTGGATGGCATCACCGACTCAATGGACATGAATTTGAGTAAGCTCTGGGAGTTGGTGATGGACAGGGAGGCCTGGCGTGCTGCAGTCCATGGGGTCACGAAGAGTCGGACACGACTGAGTGACTGAACTGAACAATCCAGCAATTCCACTGGATATTTATCCAAAGAAAATGAAAACACTAATTTGAAAGATATATGCACTTCTGTGTTCACTGTAGCACTGTTTACAACTGCCAAGATATGGAGGCAACCTAAGTGCACACTAACTGATGAGTGGATAAAGAAGATGTGATCACATACACACACAGAGGAGTATATTTGTGCCATAAAAGGGATGAAATCTTTCTATTTTTGTGACAGAATAGACAGACTTGGAGGGTATTATTCTAAGTAAAAGAAGTCAGAGAAAGAAAAAACTGTATGATTTGATTAGATACAGAATCTAGGAAACAAAACAAATGAACAAACATAATAAAACAGAACCAGAGTCATAGATACAGAGGACAGACAAGTGTTTTCCAGAGGGGAGGGGGATACGGAGATGAGGGAATTGTGGACAGAAGATTAAGAGGTACAAACTTCCAATTACAAAATAAGCAAGTCATGGGTATGAAAACCACAGTGTGGGGAATAGAGGCAATAATACATAGCAGCTTTGTATGGTGATAGATTGCAGCTAAACTTACCATGGTGATCATTTTGAAATATAGAGAAATTAAATCACTATTTTCTGGATCAGGAACTAAACTAGTCACAGGCCAATTATGCTTCAAGAACAAATTCAGAAAAAGAGACCAGATTTGTGATTACCAGAGGTGGGGGGGAAGGCAAAATGGATGAAGACAGTCAAAAGGTACAAAATTACAGTTCTAAGGTAAGTAAGTACTATGAATGCAATGTACAATGTGATAAATATAATAAACACCGATACTTTAATATGTTGTATATGAAAGTTTAGAGTAAATCCTAAGAGTTTTCATCACAAGGAAAAATTTTTTCTTTTATTTTGAATTTATATAACATGATGGATGTTCCCTAAACTTACTGTGGTAATCATGTCATGATGTGAGTGAAATTTGCTCATTCGTGTCCAACTCTTTGCAACCCCATGGACTATGCAGTCCATGGAATTCTCCAGGCAGAATACTGGAGTGGGTAGCCTTTCCCTTCTCCAGGGGATCTTCCCAACCCAGGGATCAAACCCAGGTCTCCTGCATTGTAGGTGGATTCTTTACCAGCTGAGCCACAAGGGAAGCCCAAGAATACTGGAGTGGGTAGCCTATCCCTTCTCCAGGGGATTTTCCCAACACAGGAATTGAACCAGGGTCTCCTGCATTGCAGGCGGATTCTTTACCAACTGAGCTATCGGGAAGCCCATGATGATTTTATGATGTCAGTCTAATTATTACACTGTACACCTGAAACTTACATAATACATCAATTATACCTGAATAAAACTGAAAGGAGAAAAAGACATCAGTTCAGTCACTCAGTCATGTCCAAGTCTTTGTGACTCTGTGGGCTGCAGGATGCCAGGCCTCCCTGTCCATCACAAACTCCAGGAGCTTGCTCAAATGCATGTCCATTGAGTCAGTGATGCCATCCAACCATCTCAACCTCTGTTGTCCCCTCCTCCTGCCTTCAGTCTTTCCTAGCAGTAGGGTCTTTTCCAATGAGTCAGTTCTTCACATCAGATGGCTAAAGTATTGTAGCATCAGCTTCAGCATCATTCCTTCCAATGAATATTCAGGACTGATTTCCTTTAGGATGGACTAGTTGTATCTCCTTGCAGACCAAGGGACTCTCAAGAATCTTCTCCACCACCACAATTCAAAAGCATCAATTCTTCAGTGCTCAGCTTTCTTTATGGTCCAATTCTTACATCTATTCATGACTACTGGAAAAAACATAGCTTTGACTATAGAGACCTTTGTCAGTAAAGTAATCTCTGCTTTTTTTTTTTAGATTTTGACATTTTAACTTCTTTTGAATACAAGTCACTTTTTGCAAGCTAGAAGGCAGATCAAGCTAAGGCAGTCCAGTCCTCCAGAGATCCAGGTCAATTCTTAAAATCTTCAGCAGAATTACATCATAAAACAAGGTGCTAAAATAGGGTTATAAACTCTAAATAATAACCATTCATCTACATTTTTCCCTTCAGATCAGATCAGTCGCTCAGTCATGTCCGACTCTTTGCAACCCCATGAATTGCAGCACGCCAGGCCTCCCTGTCCATCACCAACTCCCGGAGTTCACTCAGACTCACATCCATCTAGTCAGTGATGCCATCCAGCCATCTCATCCTCTGTCGTCCCCTTCTCCTCTTGCCCCCAATCCCTCCCAGCATCAGAGTCTTTTCCAATGAGTCAACTCCTCGCATGAGGTGGCCAAAGTACTGGAGTTTCAGCTTTAGCATCATTCCTTCCAAAGAAATCCCAGGGCTGATCTCCTTCAGAATGGACTGGTTGGATCTCCTTGCAGTCCAAGGGACTCTCAAGAGTCTTCTCCAACACCACAGTTCAAAAGCATCAATTCTTCGGCGCTCAGCCTTCTTCACAGTCCAACTCTCACATCCATACATGACCACAGGAAAAACCTAGCCTTGACTAGACGAACCTTTGTTGGCAAAGTAATGTCTCTGCTTATTTTTTCCTTAGGAAACAGCTAAAAGTCTAGTCCGTAAAGGTATGATATATAGAACTTCTTGATCTGCACAGGACAAAATGATCCAAATTATATGCTGGCCAACCTACCAGTGAGCCACATCAGAGCTGGCCAAGGATTGGTGAACAGAGAAAAGTGTTTACATTTTGAAAATTTGCTCTGAGGTTTAAAAAATTCCTGGTTGTTGTTATAAGAAAGCAAGTAGGAAGTATTATAGATGCACCACACTATATTTGATTGTGCCAAGGTCTTCCACTAGAACACAAAGTTAGAATATGGAGATAAGACACTTAGATATTTTCAAAATAAATTACTTAGTAATAAGAAATCTGGCATATTCATATGGAAAAACTTGTCAGGAGATTTTTCCAGGGCCAAGAAATTAAAAATAGAGAATGCCCTAGTGACAGTTACTTGTGAGCTTAGTTAACATCTTTTAGGATGGACCCATAAAATCTGGCCACTGTTTCATTAAACATCTGCAAACTGGAGAACTCCTTAGCCCTTAGTCATAGTTTCTGCTCAATGTCTTAAAGCTGGGCTCAGTTCCATCTGTGACTCTTTTCTTCAGGGCTGGGGTGAATGCTAGTCATCAAAGTCTGGAACATCATTGTATGAATATCCCCAGTAGCAGGGGTAAAATCCTGGCAGGAACACCAGGATGCCAATGATCAGGACAGGAAAGGCCCGGTCTGCTCCCTCTTTGCCGATACACCCTGCCAGCAGGAGGGAGCCTATAATAATGAGAAAGGCACCAATGAAAAACAGCACTGTAGCAAGCGCAATGGCCTTATATGGGATCTTTGGCGGGCTTTTCTTAAACTGAAGGTCAATGTAGCCATCATCTGTACAAGAGAGTCTTGAGTATTTCACTTTGCTACTGGGAATTCCAGTAGCCAGGTTGGTGTGAGACGGCATCATAACACACTGACTCAGCTGGAGAATCCCCATGGACAGAGGAGCCTGGCAGGCTACAGTCCGTAGGGCTGCAAAGAGTGCAACACGACTGAAGTTACGGAGCGTGAATACACTGCTTCACCCCAAGCACTGAAAGGAGCAATTTCACTTTCCAGGTTACTTCTTCACCAGAGTCCGGGTGAAGCAGGCTGCTTGCCGACAGCTTGCTCATGGTTTTTTAACATGCTGTTGAGGTTGGTCATAGCTTTTCTTCCAAGGAGCAAGTGTCTTTTGATTTCATGGCTGCAGTCACCATCGGCAGTGATTTTGGAGCCCAAAAGATAACGTCTGTCACTGTTTCCATTGTTTCCCCATCTATTTGTCGTGAAGTGATGGGACCAGACGCCATGGTCTTTGTTTTTTGAATGTTGAGTTTTAAGCCAGCTTTCTCACTCTCATCTTTCATTTTCATCAAGAGGCTCTTTAGTTCCTCTTCGCTTTCTGCCATAAGGGTGGTGTCATCTGCATATCTGGGGTTATTGATATTTCTCCTGACAATTTTGATTCCAGCTTGTGCTTCATCCAGCTTGGCACTTCAAATGATGTACTCAGCATATATAGTCTGCCTGCAATGCGGGAGACCTGGGTTCAATCCCTGGGTCTGGAAGATCCCTTGGAGAAGGGAATGGCAACCCACTCCAATATTCTTGGCTGGAGAATCCCATGGACAGAAGAGCACTGTGGGCCACAGTCTATGGCCCACAAACAGTTGTGGACAAACAGTCGGACACGACTGAGATACTAACACACACACTCTGCATGTAAGTTAAATAAGCAAGGTGACAATATACAGCCTTGATGTACTCCTTTCCAATCACCCATTATCACCACTGTCATTTAATATTATGCTGGAAGAATTATTCAATTCAATTAGATAAGAGGTACTAAAAGTGGAAAAGACAAAAAATTATCATTGATTGTATGATTGGAAAAATAAAAAGAATCAATTGCAAAGCTGTTAGAAACAGGAGGATAATTCAATAAGTTGAGTGGGCATGAGATAAATTCTAAAATAGTCAATATCTGAGAGTTTATGCTAACAGCAGTAACTTTGTAAATATAACAGAAGAAAAGGTTCTACTTACAATTGGAATCAAAAAAGATAAAACACCCATAAATAGAATGAATGTGGAAGATTCATACAGACAAAATCTTTGAAAAGAAAGACAAAAAGGAAGATTTGACTAAATGCAAATACTGCTTATCCTTAGAAAGACTGACGTGCAAAGATGACAATTCTTTTCTAATTCGTCTGTTGTTTTTGTTGTTCAGTCACTAAGTGGTGTCTGACTCTTGGCGACTCCATGAACTGCAGCATGTCAGACTTCCCTGTCGTTCACTACCTCCTGGAGTTTGCTCAAACTCATGTCCATCGAGTCGGTGATGCCAGCCAACCATCTCATCCTCTGTCATCCCCTTCTCTTCATGCCTTCAATCTTTCCCATCATCAGGGTCTTTTCTAATGAGTCGACTCTTCTGTAGATTTAGTATAATTCCAGCAAAATATCAATGGACATTTCTGGGTTTTTGTTGTTCTTGTTTTGTTTTCCAGAACTAAACTGAATGCCAAGTTTTCAGAGCCCTACTTCCTTTGTTAATGATCTTTTTCTTCTCTTTTCTTTTCCAATGATATATTTCATGTTTTCAGGCCCATCATTTTTTTCAGCGTCAATGAATGGAATTTCAGCTTTTTGGCCTGAAAAAAATCACAGCAAAATCTCAGCAAAATCTAAAGGAGCAAACGGTCCTTCTTCCCCTGCAGCTGGAGAGAACAGCAGAGAGCATCCCTCATCCTCAACACACATCCTTGCAGGGATCATTGCAACAAAGGAACAGACGAATCACCTGTATTCCCAAAGCTGCCTCTGTGCCCTGAGAAAAGTAAACTCGATTTCCCAAAGGCTATAATTCAAGCTGGTCATTTTACTTAACTTATGTCGACACTGGCAAAGATAAAAATGGATAACTGTTTCCTCAAAAGTGTCACTATAAGCATTGTTATCTTTCTTTGTTTGGATTTCCTCTTCTTCCACCTGAAGCATAAGATAAACAAATCCACTAAATTTCTTATGTAAACAAAGACTTTGAGAGGCTTGCTACATTCAAATTCACGCAGATAAGTTAAGGCTAAATTTTATACAGAAAATTGAGCATGCTAGCATAGCCAAGAATTTTCTAGTGGAAAAAAAGTAATGAAACATCCCTGCAATATGTTAAAGCATATTGTGGGCTTGCAAGCTAAGTCCCTTCAGTCATGTCCAACTCTTTGTGACCCCATGGACTATAGCCCGCCAGGCTCCTCCGTCCATGGGATTCTCCAGGCAAGAACACTGGAGTGGGTTGCCAGGCCCTTCTCCAGGGAATCTTCCTGACCCAGGGATCAAACCCACACGTCATATGTCTCCTGCATTGCAGGCGTGTTCTTTACCACGTCTGCTACCTGGGAAAACAAAACAAATTGTAAAACCACAGAAATTAAAAGTGCTTGATTCTAGCACATAAACAGGCAGACAGACAAGAGGAATAGAAGAAATTCCAGAAACAGACTCAAAAACTTTCAGGAAAAGAGTATAAAATAGAGAGGAAGTTTCAGACCAGTGGAGAAGAGATCAGTTATCTCATAAATGCTTGGGATAACTGGGTAAACATCTGGGAAAGAGTAAAATTGGATCTTTAGTATATCAAAATAAATTCCAGATGGAGTTAAATTATGATTTTTAAAAATAAAGCTATAAAAGAGCTGGAACAAACATGGGAGATTTATTTTTGTAATCCCAGATTGTGACAATCTTTCCAAACATGACACAAAAATCAAAATTCACAAAAGAAAAGACTGATAAATCCAACTACATAAGAACTGAAAATTTCTTTGTGGCTAAAAAAAAATACTATCAACCAAGTCAAGACAAAAAAGTAAATGATAAACTTGGGGGAAGCATTAGCAACATACAAGGTAATACATCAAACTTCTTAACATTTAAAAGGTTTCTAACATTAAAAACAGAGGTCAATAGTTCAACAGAAAGATGGTCAAAGGACACAGACAGCTATTCACAGAAAAAGAAATACAAAAAAAAAAGATTTAAAAATATACAAAGAAAAACAAATGCAAATGACTTAGTAGAAAAAATATACTCGTTCTTACTTATAATAATATCGATGCAAATTCAAATTATAAAGTGATCTCATTTACCTCTAGTAGAAGAGGAAAGGGCTTCCCAGGGGTTGCTGGTGGTAAAGAACCTGGCTGCCAATGCCAGGAGATGTAAGAGATGCAGGTTCAACCTCTGGATCAGGAAGATCCCTTGGAGGAGGGCATGGTAACCCACTCCAGTATTCTTGCCTTGAGAATCCCATGGACAAGGGAGCCTGGCAGCTCATAGTGTTGCAAAGAGTTGGACATAACTGAAGCAACTTAGCACACAGGAGAGTAAAAACCACTTGTAAAGTGGGTCTAGCCACAGTGTGTTCACTACAGTATACAAAACCGTCTGAATGGTGTCTGACTCCCAGTGACAGATCATAGAAGTCAGTTATTATTACTATCATTATTGAGGATAAAGGGTGCTATTCACATTTTATGACATAAATTTTATAAAATATAAATACAAAATTTTATAAACTTCTGACCACTCAGTTATCTTCCAGAAAGTTCGGGGGACTTAGGTGTGATTTGAGAGTATTTCCAGGACATATGTGCAGGTCTGGTCATTGCAAGCAAGAGACTGGGACCCATCTAAATGTCCATCAAGAGAGGAGGGGTAAAAATGGTATGGCCTGCGTTGTCGTACAGCAGAAACCAATGCAATACTGTAAAGCAATTTTCCCCCAATTAAAAATAAACTTAAAAAAAAGATGGTATGGAAATCCACACAATGGGGGATCCTAGTCAAGGAATGAGGCAGATGTTTATACATGAAACATCTTGATATGTAGGAAGAAAATAAGCAAGAGGCTGATTGGCATGCTGTTCACCATTTGTATATAAAAGCTGGATATTCTTGTATATGCAAAGAATATTTCTGAAAAGACCTAAGAATCCTGGTATTGTCCTCTAGGCAGTTTCTTTTTAAAATACTTTTTTTTTTTTCACTATGTTTCTATTACCGATTAAAAAGGCAAATCCATTTTTTAAGAGTGGAGAATTTTCAGTGAACATATTAACTCGTTACAGGGAAGCAGCCATTTCTGTGCTAAAGATGTTTGAAATACTAGCCTTCAAACATTTTAAAATCGAATGCCCTAGACGTCCATCTATGCCCTTGATTTCCATCTTCTTGTAGAAACATCCCACTGTGTAAGAGAAACAGCTTGCCTCACGGGAGGGAGACTCAGAAGAGGGATGAAAAGTCAGGTTGCCCTGACTTTATTGCAAAGGCCCTTTGAAATGCAGTAATTCATTCTCCCTCTGACTCGGCACCGTCAGTAACTGCTGATTCAGCAGTTCAGTGTCAGCTCTCCTGACCTGACCACCGCCAGCTCTCTCCAAGGGCACTCCAGGAGGCCCCTGAGGACTCTGGACTCAGGGGTTCTTGCGGGCCAGGGCTCCAGGGTACCCATGGATGCTCTGCCACCTTGTGCTGAGAGGCTGCTATAGCAACCAGACCATCCCCACAAAGTGAAAGTGAAGTCGCTCAGTCATGTCCGACTCTTTGTGACCCCGTGGACTGTAACCCACCAGGCCCCTCCATCCACGGGATTCTCCAGGCAAGAATACTGGAGTGGGTTACCATTTCCTTCTCCAGGGGATCTTCTCAACCCAGGGATTGAACCTAGGTCTCCTGCATTGCTGGCAGACGCTTTAACCTCTGAGCCACCAGGGAAGCCCACCGTCCAAAAAGGATTCTCTGGGTGGCAGGCCCGAGGGTTTTCAACAGAGGCCACTGATGAGACAGCCCTGTTCACTGTGGGGCCTGCTCCATGCTTTCTAGAACAATGGTTAGATATGTGAATTTTACACATGACGTGTACAAAAGCACTCAAAAAAATTGTGAAGTGCATAATTCAACAGTCACTGTGTGTGTGTCCTTAGCTGCTCCTTGAATTCACACATCCCTAACAGGGAGGGGGTCAGTCCTGCCAGCTCTGAAGGGGTTGTTTAACAGCTGAAACTTTGGAGTTTTCTTTTCTTTTTTTCCTTTTGTCCACAAATATCAGAAGGGCCACCATTTACTTTAGTAAAGCAGGCAAGAAGTTTCACCTAGTATATATCCAGCATGGAGCCTCTGACATCCAAGGAATAGTCCCCATGTGGAGAAAGCAATGGCACCCCACTCCAGTACTCTTGTCTGGAAAATCCCATGGATGGAGGAGCCTGCTAGGCTGCAGTCCATGGGGTCGCGAAGAGTCAGACACAACTGAGCGACTTCACTTCCACTTTTCACTTTCATGCATTGGAGAAGGAAATGGCAACCCATTCCAGTGTTCTTGCCTGGAGAATCCCGGAGACGGGGGAGCCTGGTGGGCTGCCGTCTATGGGGTCGCACAGAGTTGGACGTGACTGAAGCCACTTAGCAGCAGCAGCAGCAGCAGTCCCCATGGGTCAGTTTACATTTTAGCCCCAAATAATCAATCTTCCCTCCAATTCCCTGTGTCAGGCAGCCTGTGTGAGGATTGACAGGGCAATCGCCTTCCAAGAAGAGACAGGGTACTCTTTCTGGTTGCTGGCTGCTGCGTGCTGTTAATACCTTCTTGTTTTCTCAGTCTCTTTTCCCATTTTCACCTTTTTCAGTTCTTCCACACCTGCTTAACCACTTCTTCCCATTAATTTCTCTGCCAAAACAAACAGTAGGGTTTCTCTTTTCCTGATTGGACCCTGACTGATCAGACACAAATAAGTGATAAGGCCCATGGTGGAGGAAGGAAAATATGCAGTGATAACATCACTGGACAAAAATCACACCTGGGTTTATAGTAGCACCTTTCAGCTGGTGAAAACAGGTGATACTGACACATGCTGAGAGTTTTTTATGTCCTAGGGCTGCCGTCTACGGGGTTGCACAGAGTCGGACACAACTGAAGTGACTTAGCAGCAGCAGCAGCAGCAGCAGGCACTGTCTACACCCATGGCCTCGAATCACTGTGAAAGTGCAAAGTGAAAGTGTTAGTTGCTCAGTCGTGTCTGACTGTTTTCGACCCCATGGACTGTAGCTCACCAGGCTCTTCTGTCCATGGGATTCTCCAGGCAAGAATGGGTAGCCATTCCCTTCTCCAGGGGATCTACCCGACCTAGGGGTCAAACCTGAATCTCCTGCATTGCAGGCAGATTCTTTACCATCTGAGCCACCAGGGAAGCCCAGAATCACTACAGTGGATTGAGTAAAATGCATGTCTACCCAGAATCTCAAAATATGCCCTTATTTTGCAATCGGGTCATTACAGGTGTAATTAAGGTAAGGAACTAAATGAGATCATCTTGGAAGAAGGTGGTGCCCTTATAGGAGGAGGGGTGGGTACACACAGAGCAGAAGGCCAAGTGAGAGAGAGACAGAGGCTGGAGTGGTGTGACCACAAGCCAAGGACGCACCAGAACTGCAGGAGGCAGGAACGGTCCTCCCCGAGAGCCCCAGAGGGAGCAGGGCCCTGCCAACACCAGATTTTGGATTCTGGACTCTAGAACCATGAGGGGATACATTTATGTTGTTTCAAGATGCAATTCTGTGGCCATTGTTCATGGCAGCCACAGGAAGTTACATGACGGTTCCCTGAATTCTCCCAGAAAAGCTATCTTTAAAAAGCAGTGAGGGGGACTCCCCTGGCTGTCCAGTGGCTAAGACTCTGTGCTTCTACTGCAGGGGCTGTGGGTTCAGTCCCTGGTCAGGGGACTAAGGTCCTGCATGCTTTGCAGTGCAGACAAAAACATAAAAAATTAATTAATTTGCAAACAACTGTCTAATTGGAAAAGGCCCTGATGTGGGGAAAGATTGAGGGCAGGAGGAGAAGGGGACGACAGAGGATGAGAAGGTTGGATGGCATCATTGACACAAGTTTGACCGTTTGGACATGAGTTTGAGTGAACTCCGGGAGCTAGTGAAGGACAGGGAAGCCTGGCATGCTGCCGTCCATGGGGTCGCAAAGAGTTGGACATGGCGGAGCGACTGAACAACAACAAAGTTTTAAAAATCAGTCAGGAGACCTGGGTTCCTTCCTATGGATCTCCTGGCTTGTCCCCAAAGAAGCCACATTCTCCATTCTTCATGCTTCCTTAAGGTCTTTCATCGCCAGGTTACCCCAGAGCTCTTCTCATCCTGGGGGAAGCCCCCTGCCCCGCCCCGGGGTGAGCCCAGCCCCCAGACCCGGCCTCCTCGCACTCCCTCCCAGTTTGTACTCTGAGAGGAGCTGCTTCTGGGGACTGTCGGGAGTGAGAGGATAATGCCCAGTGAGGGTAGCGGGGTGGGCGAGCAGTGCGGGGTCCTAGACAAGCAGCCACTTTCCCCGTCCCCCTCCCTCACCGTGAGAGTTTCTGAACCAGTCACCTGGGTGACTGGCACCCACATTTGCTCTGCATCTTTATCGAAGACCAGCGGCCACAGGCCTGGACCATTAAAAGGCCTTAGGTCTGGATGAGAGGTGGTTCCAAAGGGCTGGAAAAGACGTGATGTGATTGTGGGAGAGGAGGAGTGGGTGAAGTTCTAGCACCAAGGAAGGGAGAAGTGGGTCTTAGCGGCTTCTCAGGATTCTGGGTCCCCAGGCCCCTGCTCGGAAAGCCCTTCCAGAGGCTGGCTTCTGTCTCTCTCCCTCTTGTTTCATAATAATGACCACGGTGGGCCCGTCCCGCTGGACTTGACAAGTGAGTGGACATCTAGCTTCCTGCAGATGTCTAAAAGCCCACCTGGAGGACCTCAGCGGGCCCCAAGCTGGCCCCCAACCTGGCCCCCAACCTGGCTCCCGGGATCCCGGTGCGTTGAGAAATTCTCAAGGCGTCCACCAGGGGGCAGACACACCCAGAGCGCCCTCCTCCACGGCCCGCAGACAAAACCCAGCATTTCTGGAAATAACTGGGATACCTGTGGCCTTAAGTAGACACAACCAAGGAAACAGAGGGCCCAGTGACTCTAACTCCCTGACTCCTTTTGGTATTTGCATTTAGATTTGTATATCCAAGGAATCAGTTAAAGAATTTACCAGTTTACCCATTATTAATCCATCCTTCACTTTCGGTACGTTTCTTCTCTTCTCAAATCCTCATAGCCTTTGGTTACCTCCCTTAATCTGACTTAGTATTTACGTCTCATTTTTTTTTTTTCCAGCATTTGTGCGCCCAGAGCGAACCCATCTACTGATGTGGATTTAAGACCTGGCGTCCCCCGGGAGAGAGTCACAGCCATTAACCTGTTCTCCACACAGCCTTGCCTGGAGATTCAAAGACTGTGGAATCCATAACAATTTTCTCTGCCTGTCAGCTTCTAATTCTTGTGATGGCTGCTATCGAATTACTATAGTATCCTCAGGGGAGGCTGAAGTTCAAAGCCAGTGCAAAGATAATATTTCAAGTCATATTATCAGAATTTGCAATTGCCTTCTTTGGGGCTCAGTCTGCTTTTTTTTTTTTTTTTTTTTTAATGTCCCAACCCACATGCTGGACTATATTCTGTCTTGTCTAAGCAGACCTTTAGGTATACTGTACAGATGGTATTGGGGTTATTTTTGAGAGTAAATTGTCTCATATTACCAAATGATATCTCATAAAGAAATGATAGAGTAGAGTTAGTGTATATAAAAGAATAAAGTCAGAGGCCCCTCTTTCCTTCCCCACCTCACAGGCTCCTAGGAGCCCTTGACTGGTCAGCGAGGGCAGAAGTTAAGAAAGCACACACCTCCTGCTGGCCTTGGTGTGTCCTTGAACCTCGCTGAGGCTCGGTTTCCCCAGCATGGAAGTGAGAGCTGTGGTCCAGTTAAGCCCCAGGGAGCTTGTTCTCCGAAGCCGACTGTCCAGTGAACCACACGTCATACCTAATGTGGGGCCATTTGCCCAGCCAGACTGGGTGCCCCCTGCAGAGGTGAGATGCCCTGCCATTCTTTGAATTGGCTAGTGCAGCCCAGCTCACGGTCAGTCCTCAGTCCTGTAGGAGGCTCACAAGCCTGAATTGTCTGCTCATAGAGTGGGTCCACTTCTTCAGGGCGAATTCCACAACTGGTTCCGAGTCTACAGAGCAAAGCTGGAGATCATGCCCTCTTCTATACAGAAGAGTGGAGAGGAAATGGCCACCCACTCCAGTATGCTTTCCTGGAGAATCCCACGGACAGAGGAACCTGGCAGGTTACAGTCCATGGGGTCACAAGAGTCGGACATGACTTAGTGACTAAACCACCACCATATACCAAAGAGAGTGAGGGTCCTGGCATCCGAATGGGAGGTGTCAGTGAAGACAGCTCGATGCAGTGTCCCTCATCATGGGGACCGGGCTCTGAGGGTCCATGGCCAGGACCACGCCTCGTCAGCTGCCGCCAGTGATCCTGCCTGCCTCTGCCACCCAGGCGGGCAGCCCTGCAGAGGCAGGATAGTCTCCTTGACTCAGCTTTCTATCAAGTGTGCTGTGAGGCTGGCCTGGGGCTATTCTTGCTCCTCAAAGCAGAGGTTGTACGTCAGCGGGTCTTTGAGCAGAATCAGTTCAAGGGCACATTTTGTTCGGCCTACACATTTTTTTAAAAAAATTGAATTAGTTGCCAACCTTTAAAAATCAGGAGATTTCAAATAGTATCCAGATTTCCAACTTCTCTTAAAAACCAGCTAGTCCACCAAGACTCTGCCCAAAACTCATACACAAAGCTATAATTCAAAAAGACCCATTCACCCCTGTGTTCATAACAGCTCTATTCACAAGAGCCAAGACATGGAAACAAGCTAAATGTCTACCAACAAATGAACAGATAAAGATTTGGTACATATATACAATGGAACACTACTCAATCACTAAAAAGAAATTAAGCGGCATTCTTTCATTCCATGTAGCAACACGGAGGTACCCAAAGATTATCATACTAAATGAAGTCAGGAAGAGAAAGACAAATACTCTGTGATATCACTTATTATATGAAATCTAAAAATGAAACTAATGAAGTTTTTTACAAAACGGAAGCAGACTCACAGATGTAGACATCAGAGTTGTGGTTTTCAAGGGGCAAGGAGGGTGGGAGAGGGATGGACTGGGAGTTTGGGGTTAGCAGAGGCAAACTCTTATATATAGAATGGATAAGCAACAAGGCCCTACTATAGATGCAGGGAGCTATATTCAACATCCTGGGATAAACCATAATGGAAAACAACATGTGAACGAATGTCTGTGCTGTGCTGCGTTTAGTCGCTCAGTCGTGTCCAATTCTTTGCAACCGCATGGACTACAGCCCACCAGGCTTCCCTGTCCATGGGATTCTCCAGGCCAGAAACTGGAGTGGGTTGCCATGCCCTTCTCCAGGGGATCTTCCCAACCCAGGGATTGAACCCAGGTCTCCTGCATTGCAGGCGGATTCTTTACCAGCTGAGCTACCAGGGAAGTCCAAAAGAATGTCTATATGTATGTATGTATGTATGTATGTATATATATATATATATATAAACACTGAATCACTTTGCTGTACAACAAAATTAACACAACATTATAAATCAACTACAATAAGAAAAGAAAGAGAGAGAGACTCTGCCTGAATTTCTGGCTGGCTGAGAATACCTGGGACCCAGTGACAGCCTCAACCCTCCCTTCAAAGGAGTCTTCCACCTGGGACTTTACTCCTTTGCTTTCTCGCTGTAGGATCAGGGGTGTCGATGGGAATTTATCCATAGGCAATCACACTTCCTTATTCCAGAGCCCCTGAGCTGCCTGGGCAGAGACCCCCAAGAACCCACATTGACTTTTTAAAAAGTATCAGAATGCTATTAACAGAACACACACCACAGATCATGCTAAAAGACTCTAATTTTTTTAAAAGATGTTGTTATCACAAAACACCTGTTGTCCTATCCAATGGACACATCAACTATTGCATATGAAACACTGAGATTCTGGTTTTAAAGAGCTCAGAACAGTGCCTGGCTCATAGTTAGCACTCCATGCATGTTAAAGCAAAATTTTAAATTTGGTAACAAGCATTTGAACACGGTGTGGCTTATAAGAGGTTTGATGGACATGGGGAAGTGAGTTAAACGCCTGGTCCTTCAAGGACGGGGAGGACTATAGCTCATGGGGTAGGAATCCTGCCTTAAATGGGGCAGGAATCTCAGTTGGGGAACGTGAACCGGTGATAAACAACTATTCTGTGTGCCTGGAATCCCCGAGTCTGCCTGCCGCTGAGGGTCACATTGTGGACCACGTGCGCTCTGGGTCCCTCTCCAAACCTGCACACTCAGCCTGCTTTCCTGCACTAGGGGTCATCTGTGTCTGTCACAGCAGGGCGGTCACATGGGGCTGGAGATACCAGCCATCACAGGTGGGCTTCCAGCAGCCCAAGAACCCCAAGATGGTGGGTAAAAATGTGTCTGTGTGCAACTTGGCGGGGGGGTGGGGAGGGGGGTGATCATGGTTTTCATTAGATTTTCAAAGTACTCTGATGCAAATAACCACTCCTCTTGGAGACTAGTAACCTTGCCAGGCTTCCGCCTCAGAGATGCTCCGTCAGGAACCCCACCTTCAAGCTCACGAAGAAATCACTGTCTATTACATGAAGCAAGGACTGGGTACCAATGGTCTATCTGAGGATGACCTGCAATCCTTGGGTATTGCTTCGAATTTATACTATGTGCATTTATTTATTTTTATTATAACATAAATATTTATATTATTTTTATTATTTTATATGCAGGTTTCTAACAAGTATGTTTTCTGTAAGGATTCCATCCTCTTTATGCCCAGGCAGGCAAGTATTCAGGACGGGGCAGGTGACCCAGGACCTCTGGGGAAGAAGGCTGAGACCAAGGGTGTATGTCCTGTGAATTTCTCAGCTAGGCTCATGAGTATCTTTCTGCTGCCATGAGCAAGTCCCTGGTACCATCTGCCCCTACCCCTGAATTCCTTCCCTATCCTCCAGTTGGGAGGGAAGTGTCCAAGGGAATCTCTGTCTTGTGAAGAGCCAAGAGGAACACGCTATCCCGAGCTGGGGTGGCTGCTGGAACAAACTAACCCCACCTAAGGGGCTTCAATCAGTACAAACCCCTTGTTTTTGCAGTTCTGGAAGCCTGAAGTGTGAAAGCACAGTGTCTAGGGGCCACGTTTACCCTAAAAGCTGTCTGGGAGAGTCCTTCCATGCCCAGGTTCTGGGCATGACCCTCAGTCCTTGGCTGTCCTTGGTTTGCTGCTGCATCACCCAGTCTCTGCTTGAATTTCCCTCTTCTTATAAGGACATCAAAAACTTCCCTGGTGGCTCAGAGGGGAAAGCATCTGCTTACGATGCAGGAGACCCAGGTTCAATCTCTGGGTTGGGAAGATCTCCTGGAGAAGGAAATGGCAACCCACTCCAGTTCTCTTGCCTGGAAAATCCCATGGACGGAGGAGCCTGGTAGGCTACAGTCCATGGTGTTGCAAAGAGTCAGACATGACTGAGTGACTTCATTTCATTTCACTTTATAAGGCATCAGCCATATTGGATTAGGGTCCACCTGGTGGCTCTGCAGTAAAGAATCCGCCTCCCAATGCAGAGAGAAGGGTGCAATCCCTGGGTTGAGGAAGATTCTATAGAGAAAATAGCAACCCACTCAAGTATTCTTGCCTGGCAAAGCTCATGGACAGAGGAGCCTGGAAGGCTATAGTCTGTGAGGGTTGCAAAGCCATACATGACTTAGTGATGAAACAACAATGACCGTACCTTCCTTGATCACATCTGCAAAGGCCTTATTTCTAGGTACGGTCTCATTCACAGGTGCAGGGGTTATGACTTGAAGGTGTCTTTGGAGGGGGGAGGGGGACACAATTCAACTGTGGTGGGCACATCATCTCAAAAGGCCCTGCCACCCCAGTCCCCTGGGTTGCCCCCTGCCCACACCCACACCTTCCCCCCGGTCTTTTTTTTTTTATTTCTTTATTTGGCTTCTCTGGGTCTTAGCTGTGGCATGTGGGATCTAGTTGCCTGACCAGGGAGTGAACTCCAGCCCCCTACCTTGGGAATGCAGAGTCTTAGCCACTGGATGACCAGGGAAGTCCCTCCCAGGGATCTTGAGGTGGTGGGTGCCACCATCCCTCCTACCATGATACCTGAGAACCTTCCACCTTGGTACACATTCTGAAGTGGGATTATTTTTTTTTACTGCATCTCAATCCTGCAGCACTGAGATTGAGTTACGTGAGTAGGAAATGTGTGTGTGTGTGTGTGTCCTTATGTATCTGTGTGTGTTTCTGTGTGCATGTGTGTGCCTGTGGGTGTGAGCCTGTGTCTGTGTGTTTTGGAAGGGGGTTGTGTGTGTGTAGGATGGTCATAAGGGAGGAGTGGGAAGCAGGAAAGCATAGAGAGGATGGAGCCTCTGTAGTGAGGGTACAAGTAAAAAGGGAAAAGGATGTCCTGTAACAAGGGGGAAAGCATGCTTGTGACAAATATGGAAATGTTATGCCTTTGGTCTCAGTTCCATAAGAAAGGTGTGTTCATCAGGATGTTGATTCTGTTACTTGTGTGTGCATGCTAAGTTGCTTCAGTCATATCCCACTCTTTGCCATGGACTGTAGCCCACCAGGTTGCTCTGTCCATGGAATTTTCCAGGTAAGAATACTGTAGTGGATTTCCATGCCCTTCTTCAGGGGATCTTCCCAACCCAGGGACTAAACCTGCATCTCCTGAGGCTCCTGCACTGCAGGCAGATTCTTTACCACTGAACCACTAGGGAAGCTCATTCTGTTACTTTAACAGAAACCAAAATGACAGTGGCTAAGGAAGATCAGAGTTGGTTTCCCATTCTTGTGAAGTTTGAGCTGGTGATTGACCAGACCCTGGCCCATGCCATTGCCCAGGGACCCAGACTCCTGTTGCTCTGCCATCTGTGAAAACACAGTCCTTTTCCAGACTCAAAGCTGGCTCACCACCTCATCCATGTCCCAGCCAGTGGTAAAGGAGAAAGGGGGCTGGGAGACATATCCTTTCCTTTTCAAGGCTCACCGGGAAACTGCACTCATCACTCCCCCTTCTGCTGGCCAGAATTTCATACACATGACCTTGCTAGCTGCAAGGGAGTCAGGGAAATATGGCTTTTATTCTCAGAGGCCATGATTGCAGGGATTTTGCTGCAATTAACAAGGCAGTCACGGATACTGGGGAATGACTGACAATCTATTATAGAAGGAATGTGATTTTAGAAATATAGTGACATTAAATCACCCTTTCACCCCTTATGATAGACAAAAACCCCAATTATACTCATACAATAAAGAAAAAAGGAACATGTGATTAGAAAAATCAGCTCATCAGGGAGGCTCTGTCCAGTTTTGACTGGTCCTGGGGTCAGGACGACCGCTTCATCTCGGGAAGGTATGCACTGGGTCGCTCCACAGCCAGCTGGTTCTCAATGACGTAACATGCCCTGCAGCTCTCCAGAATCCGGGCCTGAAAGTACGCCTTGTCCTGCTCCTGCCAAGTGTCGGACTCAATGTACACGTTGTATGGGTCATGGGAGTGCTCCAGTTTCTTGGAGCGGATGTAACTCAGCATGATGCCCAGGGTGAAGAAGCCGAAAAAGCCGAGGACCATGAGGATGTAGAGGGCTGCCAGCTTGCCGTCCTCATGGCCCGGGAACCTGCGGGCCAGCCCAGTCGTGTTGCTGCCCTGTTGAACCGTCCCCTGCCATAACTTGGTCAGCACAGGTGTCACGGCTGTGGCGTTAGACAGGATCATCCTGAGAGTCAGGTTTCACTCCGGGAGGGTAAACTTCCCAGGAAAACTGTCTTAAAGAAAAGTGCAACCTGAAATCACAAAATATGGACTGGCCCCAAACCCACCACCCCAGCCACCACCACCACACACACACCACACAGATTTTTTAAAAATCCCAGTGACGGCGTACCCTAACCACACTCATCTGTTATGGGATGTGCCACCTGGGATCTGCACAGTGCCCTCTCTTGATGGGTCAAATGATTAATTGATTCACGTTTATTTCTATTCACCATTTCCAGCCCCTGTCACTGCAGGTGATCAGCAGGAAGAGCTCCTTGAATGCACATATTTTGTGATAGGTGTATCTTTTAGTTTATGTGCTATGGACCAAACTGTGTCCCCCTCAATTCATATGTTCAAGCTGCAACCCCTAATGTGGCTGGAGGTAGGGTCTTTAGGAGCTAATTAAGGTTGTGCATGTATGCTCAGTCGCTCAGTTGTGTCCAACTCTTTGCAACCCCATGGACTACAGCTGGCCAGGCACCTCTGTCCATGAAATTTTCCAAGCAAGAATACTGGAGCGGGTTGCCATTTCCCACTCCAGGGGATTGTCCCAACCCAGGGGTCAAACTTGCGTCTCCTGGGTTTCTTGCATTGGCAGGTGGAATCTTTACCACTGAAGCACCTAGGTATGGTCCTGAAGGTAAGGCCCTAATCTGACAAGGCAGTGGCCTTGTAAAGAAGAGAAAGAGAGACCCTTGGCCTGGGTTCCTGTCTGGCACTGCGACTTTTCCAAACTTCCCAGGTGATCCTACTTGGTAGCCGTGATTGAGAACCCTAACCCTTAGGAAACTGACCAATCAGTGTATTGTGCTCCCTGAATACCTGGAAGAACTTTCTAAGAAGAGAAATAGAAATTTCATAGCATAATTTTCTAATCTTGTTTGCTTTTCAGATTTTCTTTTTCAGTCTTGTGCATCCATCATACAACCTGAACAGGAGTTTTGGAGAAAAATTCCTAAGTCATCACCGTGACCTAGCTGCCCCCATCTGAACTCACGCTGGCATCTCTGCTGAGCCTGTCAGAACTTGGTGGCAAACCAGAAAAGCCAAGTGAATTAACTGCCTTTCAAATAACAATGCTGTTATTTTTAACGAAAAGTCTCTTCTGACTTTACACTTATTGTATCACTTTTGCTAAATGCATTCTGTGCCCCCAAGGCTTGCCTGCTGAGTCTCATGGTGTGTTTGCATAATGAGTCACACGATGAGCTTGGCAACATCCTCTAATAATCAGCACGGTACAAATGACACAGAACCTAATCTGCACGACTGCTGGGGGCTGTGGCCCATTCCCTAAGTTCACATCCATTATAATGCCAAAGCACTGCCTGGTGGCCACAGTTAAGACTGCTGGACTCCAGTGGATTTGGAGACCAGCTGATTCAACGACCTTAACTTTATAGAAAACTGGGCTGGATAGAGGTGAGCTGACTTGCTTGAAGTCATGTCTCCTATTAAAAATGCACCCATAAACTTTAATCTTTTAGCCATGGACTCACATTTTATTAGCACAGAAAAGGGAGTTATCCGGATCTTGCAGAGAGACGGTGGATCTGTATTTAGGCTCAAAGAAACTGAGAAGCCAGACACTTGTATCAGATAAAACTGGGTCTACCCAAGTGGGGACTGGCTTCTGATCTAAATAGGCAACAGATGAACCCTCTCCTGGACCAGGGAGAACCACAGCTTTTTGTATCTCGCTCAGGGAATATGGGGCTGGAGGAGGCAGAAGCAGCAGGAACCAGGAAGCAGGAAGCAGGAACCAACTCCAAACACAACCAGCTTGATGCTCAGCTTGTGCTGAACATTTTCAAACTGGCCTTATTGGGCCCAGAAAGAGGGGAGGGTTGGTTCCAGAAGTTTCTGCTTCTGCTTGGGTTTGAGACCTTTCATAGGGTCTCACTACCCCTAATCAAGGTTTGTTGTTCAGTTGCTAAGTCATGTCCAACTCTTTGAGACCCCATGGACTACAGCATGTCAGCCTTCCCTGCCCATCACCATCTCCTGAAGTTTGCCCAAAGTCATGTCCATCGTGTCGGTGATGCCATCCAACATCCGATCTTGTCACCCCCTTCTCCTCCTGCCTTCAATCTTTCCCAGCATCAGGGTCTTTTCCAATGAGTCAGCTCTTCTCATTAGGTGGCCAAAGTATTGGAGCTTCAGTTTCAGCATCAGTCCTTCCAATGAATATTTAGGGTTGATTTCCTTTAGGATGGACTGGCTGGATCTCCTTGCTGTCCAGTTAAGGTTAGTGCAATTTTTTTTTTTTCAAAGCTTAGTCCCAGGGCTTCTGGTCCACTGACTCACTCAGGATTCATGACTGTGGGCTGCTGGGATGAGCTGAACAGTTGCAAATGGAGACCAAGCAGGCCTCCGGCACTGCCCCCCTGTAGCAGGGGGAAGCGGGGGCAGCAAGTGATGTCACTGTATTCCCAGCACAGGCCTCACCTTCTGCATTTTTCCCTGGAGTTCCGGCTCTGTCACATATCAGCACTGATAACAGGCTTTTAGAGCAGTTTTCCCAGCACTGCACCTCTCACCCTTTCCTACGCGTTTACTGAAAGGGCTTTTGTGGCTGACTCCAAGCTCTCTGCTGAAAGGGCCAGATTCTGGGGTGGAGTCCAGGAAGGAGGAAGGTCAGGGATACAAATTCCAGCCCTGGCTCAGTTCTAGTGAAACCAGGAGGCTCCCGGGGACCATAGCGGTGGGATGGGGGTGACATTCCCGTCACGCTTGACAGCATTCCCTAAGCCTTTCCTAGAAAGAGCAACCAGTTTTGAAATCAATATTATTTGCTTCAGGAAGCAGAACTAGGGACAAACAATTATGGATAAGCTTCATTTGGGTGAACAGGATCTTACTGAGTCAAGAATTCGGTGAGAAATTTCCAATTTTCCTTGGAAGTAACTGTCAACTGTTTTCATCTTTATCACAACACTATGTTCAAGGAGATCAAACCAGTCCATCCTAAAGGAAATCAACCCTGCATATTCATTGGAAGGACTGATGCTGAAACTGAGGCTCCAATACTCTCGCCACTTGATGCGAAGAGCTGACTCATTGGAAAAGACCCTGATGCTGGGAAAGATTGAGGCCGGGAGGAGAAGAGGGTGGCAAAGGATGAGATGGTTAGATGGCATCACCAACTCAATGAACATGAATTTGAGCAAATTCCAGGAGATAGTGAAGGACAGAGAAGCCTGGCATTCTGGAGTCTATAGGGGTCACAAAGAGTCAGACATGACTGGGTGGCTGAACACGGAATGTCCAAATTGCCTCTCGGCAGCAAAGAAGCCAACAGGGGCTCAGACCCTTCCAGGCAGTCAGCTGGCTTTGTTTTGGGCTTTTTACCTCCTTCCCTCGCATAGTCTCAAAAAATCAGGATGAAACCTGTACAGAGGCATGACATCCGACTGCCCTCAAAGATTGGAAAAGGACTCCCTGCTGGCTCTTGAGTCTGGTCGTAGGACCAAGAGCTTCTCAGACCTCTCTGCGGGTTACAGAGAGGAACTCTGAGGTGTGAAGGGTGGAGATGGGAACCAGGGAGCTGATGAGAGGGACGGGGTCAAACTCTGTGTGTGAAAAAGACGAGCCTTTTGGCATGGAGAATGGAAGGGCATTCTCTGGGAGGACACATGAAGTCACAGAGAAGGAAGAATCTCACCTGCAGCAAATTAAATGAACTCGGGGAGCCCCAGTTTCCTCATCTAAAAACTGAGGTTAATGGGATTCTCCCTGACTGTACTACAGGGTTTAAAGGAGGCATGGAATGAGCCCACAGCTTTCCTGTCTTTTACTTTCGCTGGTTTCTCTGCAAAAAAGGTGAGACCCCCGTGTTTGATTGTCAAAATTCCATGAGTCCACCATAAGCGCATGTCTGAGCCAACTGGTGAAGCCCCTTTAAGAAGTCCCCTCCTCTACTCTGGGCCCTTACAGTGCTCTGTCTCTACTGCCCAGATTCTAAGTTGTGTTGCAATCCTTTGTAGACATTTCTGTGCATTTCCAGGGGGCTCAGTAAGGTCAGAGACTGTCTTGTTCACCTTGACCTCACTCACATCTCCAGAATGACTCAGTAAGGGTTTGCTGAATTAAATAGGAAAGTGCAATCAACTACGACATGAATGTGAAGAGCAAATAATCAATAAAGTAGAATTCACACTGGAAGGAGCTTAGTGGGTAACCCAATGAAAACCTCTTTCAATGTAGTCTGTTCTTATGTAATAAAATTTAAATTATTTTTATGTATAGTTAGTTAGCATTATTTATTTTATATATTAAACTTGATGTTAATATAGTTGTATCTTATATTATATATAGCATGCATTATATATAATATTAATATAGCTTTATATATATATATATATGCAACTCTTCTTTTCCTAAAAAGGTTTAAGACCATCAGTAATTGTCAATACAGCAAAATTTTTACTCCTCCCTTCCATTTCCCGTAACTTACTCTGCCTTTTTCCATAGCACTTATCAACTGCACTCAGTATAGTTTTCTGGTTTCTTGTGTTCATTGTTTATCATTTGTCTTCCCTATCTTTGGAGGGCTTTGGAGGGCCAGGATCTTTGCCTGTCTTGTTCCCATGTACCCCAAAGACTAGAACAATGTCTGGCATACGGCAGGAACAGAGTAAATATTCACAGATGCAGGCATGCATGTGTGAATACCTGCGTAAGTAAATGTCACATTCAACTCCCAGAAAGCCCCAAACACACAGAAACTGTCTCACCAGCTCTGCCTTCAGAGACTTGAGATGACAAAAGCGAGTCCCTTAGAGGTCTTCACGGTGTACTTTATTTTCAAAACAATCCACTTCCTAAGAACCTATCAAAAGCCAGAGATAACCTGAATATTCTGGAAACCAAGGTTGACTTCATCAGACCCAACCTCAGCTCATCTCTGATGGGCAGCATGAAACAGACCAGAGCAAGCCGAAGGGTTTTGCACCCCGGTTAGAAGCCCATAGATCAGAGTCCACTGCACCTGCTGGCAATTTATTGATCACATGATTTAAAGCAGTGGCCGACCACAGCAAAGTTCCCCATCATCCTGACCATAAGTAACAGCTGTGGTTATTGACAAGCCCTTCCTTTATGGAGCTGGAAGCTCTTTATTAACCTGAAAGGGGACTCAAACGGTCAGTTCAGGTACAGCAGTCTAAAAAAATCGAGGATGGAGCTTGGGAGTGATGGGGATTGGGTGGGTGGGTTAGCACCTGATAGCCTGGGCACATAACAGGTGACTGGTACCAGGTCAACTTTCTTCTAAAAGTTCCAGGCTTCCCCCACTTAAAATCAAGATCAGATATCAGTAATGTTCTCCGTGTCCCATGCCTTTTCCCTGGGGACATGCCAAGGCCCAAGAACTTTTCTGGTCCCCCAAAAGGAAAAAGTCCCCTTTGAGGCCGGTGTGTATGCGTCTTGCCTGATCTGGAGGTCTCTGAACCCAAGCGGGGGCTAAGATCGTGGGCGGTTTTAGTTTTCTTTGGATGTCTTTAAGTATTTCCCCAACTTTCTACAGGAACGACTGTCATTTAATAACAACGGGGGAAAGTTGTTATTTGACCCTGAGATGATTTTTCTCTGCATGCGTTCTAGAAGTGAAGAGGACAGAGGGGAAGAAGGCATGAGCCAGGGTCATCTACTCTGCCTTCCAAGGGGGTCGCTGTGCCCCCTGCCTGGGGCACCCGCAGCAGCCCAGAGGGGCTGAGACCCTGTGCCTGGACTCTCCCCTCAGGGTCGCCCGATTTAGGGCATCGCGCGCCGCCAGGCGAGAAACCGGGAGGCACGAGCCCTTGACTTACCGGGTCTGGGGCGCGGAGAGAGCCGGGTGCGCAGCGGGGTCCGCGCAGGACGAGCGCAGGGCACAGAAAACCGCGCGGCAGGCAGCGCGCTCGGCCAGGGAGCGCGTGGCGGGGCGGGCGGGGCCTTCGGAGTCACAGGGCGCCCCGCCCCATCCCCCGAGCGTCCCGGCCAAGCCCGCGGCCCCCAGGACACCTCGGTCCAGCCCCGGGGTCACCCCGATTCTCCTCACCCTGCGTTTAGCCCCAGCAAATGCTCTGGCACTCGGAGTAGGCGCAGAGTCCGCCGAGAGTTTGTATTAGAACTGCCAGCCAGCAGGACACCAGACGGCTAGACCTTCCTGGGGGTGGGAGGTTGGGGGTGGAGTTGGCAAACAAGAAACCGCAGTGGCCAAGAGAAGTCAGTCCCAGAGACCCCCCCTACTCTCGGCCAGGCACTCACTAAACTCCTTTGCAAACAGCTCCAAACAATCACTTCAAGGACGCTTTTCAAAACTCCAGCTGACCCTTGTTAACTGTACCCAGTCAGTTCACTCAGTCGTGTCTGACTCTTTGCGACCCCATGGACTACAGCACGCTAAGCCTCCCTGTCCATCACAAACTCCCCAGAGCCTACTCAAACTCATGTCCATCGAGTCGGTGATGCCATCCAACCATCTCATCCACTGTCATCCCCTTCTCCTCCTGCCTTCAATCTTTCCCAGCATCAGGGTCTTTTCCAAGGAGTCAGCTCTTCACATGAGGTGGCCAAAGTACTGGAGTTTCAGCTTTAGCATCATTCCTTCCAAAGAAATCCCAGGGCTGATCTCCTTCCAAAGAAATCCCAGGGCTGATCTCCTTCAGAATGGACTGGTTGGATCTCCTTGCAGTCCAAGGGACTCTCAAGAGTCTTCTCCAACACCACAGTTCAAAAGCATCAGTTGAAACCCACTAGTGGCCATGCACCTATTCAGCAAGCTTTTATTGAGCACCCACTGACCAGATGTCCTGGCCTGAGTTCGGGGTGCATCTGTGGATCAGACAGATGGGAGGAGGGCAGTGTAGGAGGGTGCACAGGTGTGACTGGAGCCATCCATGCCTTGGCAGCCCAGACCCAAAGTTCCTGAGGTGGTGGGCAACAGACTTTAGGGCCATCAGGGGCAAAAACTAAGCCATGGCCCCAGTAACCTCCAGGCAAATCTTCCAGCAGCTGCCCACTAGCCTGGAGGTGGTGGGGGAGACCAGCTTGAGAGGGGCAGTTCCTAAATAACAGTCCCTTGAAAGTGCTAGGGAACAAGGTCCAGGCTTGCAGTCTGCAGGCAGGAAGCAGAGAAATTTGATTCTTGACCTAGAGATACAAGACATTTTCTCCTGCGCCTAAAGCCTTCAGGGATGCCAGTCACTTCTTGTGCCTCCACCTGGGAATTCTCTTGGGGAGGACCCCATTGAAGGCTCTGGTAAGTGGTCCAATGGGTGTGGCACCTTAGGATGCAGCCCAGTGGGTACAAGTGAAGCTGGCACTACCCTGCACCATGGTTGCTAGTCTAAACCCATACAGCCACTCTGGAAAGTCCTCAAGGGTCCATGGCCTTGATGTGCACTTATATTGTGTGAAATCTATTCTATGGTGGGAATCTGAATTGTAGAATAGCTTTATGCTTAGAAAAGTTCTTTGCAGCTTTACTTTAAATAACTAAAATCTAAGTGTCTCAAAATAGAAAAGTGGTTGCATTATGGTAGGTATTTTAGAATGTTATCCTACACACTGGAATATTGTATGTGGTCATTAGCATAATACTTACAAATAGCTGGTAACAACGTGGGGGACAATGTTTACAAATAGTTTGTACTGTTAAGTGAAAAATGCAAACCCTAAATGGTACATTGAGCCCATCTTTGCATGAAATGTTCCTTTGGTATCTCCAGTTTTCTTAAAGAAATCTCTAGTCTTTCCCATTCTATTGTTTTCCTTTGTTTCTTTGCATTGTTCATTCAAGAAGGTTTTCTTATTTCTCCTTGATATTTCAGCTGGCCATATCTCTCTATTTTTTCTTTGCCTTTCACTTGTCTTCGTAGCTGTTTGTGAGGTCTCATCACAAATCCATTTTGCCTTCTTGAATTTCTTTTTCTATGAATGCTTTGGTCACCACCTCCTGTATAGTGTTACAAACCTCCGTCCATAGTCCTTCAGGTGCTCAGTCTACCAGATATAGTCCCTTGAATCTATTCATCACCTCCATGGTATAACCATAAAGGATTTGGTTTAGGTCATACCTGAATGGTCTAGTCGTTTTCCCTACTTTCTTTGCATTATTTCAAAAGACTGTAAGATAGCATACCACAATTATCTGCTACTGATGGCTTCCATTGGATTCATTTTCATATTTATACCATTCTGTATTTTCCTTTCCTTTTTTTTTGTAGCAACTATACTCTTTAATATTTAGGAAAAAAACATAAACTATATCTGAAAATTCCCTAGATTCTACTCCCTCAAGGTCATGCTGTATGTATGTAGTATTTTTTTTTTTTGCTTACCTTTTCACAAAGAACTCCATACCAAGAAGGAAAAAAATGGATCATTGAAGCAAAACTCTTTGTCCTCTTGAACTTACATGCTCCCCTTTTCAGTAATAACCTGGGGACCAGGTAAGCATGCATGGATGGAGCACCCCAGAACATCTACAGAGACCCCTCCTTGTCAGGGATTGGGGCGATGTCTCAACCTTTGACAGTATTATCAGCAATAAAGTAATTCCTCACACATGGGATGGAATAAGAGAGAGAAATAAGAACATCCCCACTCAGGACCCTGTGCTTGCTTCCACTGCAGGGAGCCCAAGTTCAATTCCTGGTGGAGGATCTAAGATCCTGCATGCTGAGAGTCGTGGGAAAAAAAATATTGCCATTCACAGAATACCTTTTTGAAGACACTTCCAAACATACAAATATAGAGTCTGCACAGTAGCTGGGTGATGGGTGAGTTCTCTCTGCTGCACAGTAGCCTCCGCTGTGTGTGGAGGCAAGCGCAGAGTTCTAATGAATGCTGACGTCCTTATTTCTCACTCCGATTCTCTCCATCCCACCTGTGATGAGTCATTTTCTTGCTGGTGATGCTGTTGCTGTCATTTCCTGCTTGTAATGATAAAACATGATTACGGATGAGAAAGAGTGTCTTTTGTCGCCTTTGGCGAACTTGAAGTGGCTTCTTTTCTTTCCTTCTTCTTTTACGCTCTCATTTTTGCCTCTTCCCATTTAACAGGTGTGACTGGCCTTAAACAATCTTAACAACAGAGCTGCAGAGTCCTTGAGTCATTTCGTTATTTTTTTTCCTCTGGCTCTTCACCTCCTCCCTTCTTCTTGGTCTCAGGAAGAAGGTCTACAGACTTGAGCCTTCTCCTTTCAGTGGGTTTATTCCTCTTCTTCCTGCATTCCACCTCAATGCAGAGGACATCCGAGGCCAGAGCTCCGGCCACTTCTCATTCTTTCTGAGCAAGATCACAGCTTGGAGAGCCTGGTCACATTCCCAACACTTTCCACACACTGCCACCCTCACCAGAGAGGACCGTCTTCGTTGGAACTCACCCTGGATACACATATGGAGCCTGGCATCATGCAGACAGCTCTGTTCCCCCTGGCTGCAGTCCCATGGGCATCCAGATGCCCCGGCATTAACCTGGGGACATTCCCTCCCCTGAGGCCCCCTTCCTTCTTGCTTTTTGACCCTTCCCCCAGGGCTGCTACTATCCCCAGGTGCAGCTCTCACCTCTCAATAAGAACGCCTGGAAAGCCAGCAACTTTTCTTGAGCAGCTGCAGGGCACAACCTGGGTGCTGCATTGTGCTGAAATTGTAATACTTCCTCCCCCCAAGAAGGACAAGGAGGAGGAGGAGGACATTGAAGTCCCTCTCCTGCCTCTGGTGACAGGTGGGGAGATGCAGAATGGTGGAAGAGAGCCTGGTGATGCCGTCTGGGACCTGACACCACTCCCCCCCACCCACCCAGAGCTGCTCCAGCCATGTCAGCATCCCTCACAGATGAGTGAACCTGTTCGTGTCTCCTCTGCGGGCCACTAGACGCTCACATCTTATCTGTCCCTCTTCCTGTAGCCGACATCTCCCATCTGATTCATCTGGTCACAGGAGGCCAGCTTCAGTTTTCCCCTGGGGTTCCTCTTTGGGAGTCCTGCCCATAAGATGCATCTTTCCCAATGGCAGCATTTTCCTAACACCCTCTCAAGGGATGCTCCTGGTCCAAAAAGAAACCATCCCCAGCCTGCTTGGGGCCTACAGGCCATTGCAGCTCCCCAACCTCATTTCCCACATCTCTGCTCCTCTGAGCTCCTGGAGCAGCAGACGTGGGCCCCTCTGTGCATGGCCCATCTTTTCCCCTGCCTCACACCCTTCCTCGGGTTCAGCCCTCTGCTTCCAGCTTCCCAAACCACAGGTCGATGATCATCCTCCAACTGGGGTTCAGGACTTGGTCAAATCCCAGATCTTCTGCAAAGGCCTTAGAGGAGGGAATGCGGGCCAGTTCAAGCCTCCAGGCAGAGGGTCTGTTTGTTTGCTTTAACTTTGAATTGGTTTTTCAAATTAAAAAAATTGAGAGCTCTTATACTAAAGATCTAGACGTTTGGCTTCTCTCATCAAACCCAATGGATCTAGAAACTTCATGCCCGTATTTATCAGAACCTCAAGTGACAGGAGTTAATGGCACAGCCCCTTTCCAGAAAAATGCAAACTCTGTGTTCTCCCTGAGGCTTCCTTGGTGGCTCAGACAGTAAAGAATCTGCCTGTAATGCAGGAGACCCGGGTTCGATCCCTGAGTCAGGAAGATCCACTGGAGAAGAGAATGGCTACCCACTCCAGTATTCTTGCCTGGAGAATTCCATGGACAGAGGTGCCTGGAGAGGGCTACAGTCCATGGGGTCTCAAGGAGTCAGACATGAACTGACTAACACTTTTACTAACAAGGACACTTAGCAGGCCTGCCTGCTTCCAGGACATTATGGAATGTCCTGCCTAGTTCTGTGGGTATTCAGTTTGTCTCTTCTGTTCTAGGTCCTTCCAGAGCAAAGTTTCTGCAAAAGCCTTTTCTCTGGCTGTTCCTTGGAAAAGACCCTGATACTGGGAAAGACTGAAGGCCGGAGGAGAAGGGGACGACAGAGGATGAGCTGGTTGGATGGCCTCATCGATGTGATGAACATGAGTTTGAGTAAACTCCAGGAGTTGGTGATGGACATGAGGCCTGGTGTGCTGCAGTCCATGGGGTTGCAGAGTTGGACACAACTGAGTGACTGAACTGAACTGAACTGATGAGTATGTTCTGTTTATCCTTTCAGAGCAATGGTTCTTGAATTTTCATGATTCTTTTGGGAATCTGAGAAAAGCTATGACTCTCCCCAACCCTCACCCCAAAGGCACACATGGGCAATATTTTCCCTATACCTCTGCAGACCCTGATATGCTGGGTGATTCGTGGCTGTTACATTAGGATTTAGAGCAGGGACTGCCTCTCCCATAAAACAAATTCAATTCTATAGCATTAATTCTATGGGGTGGTACTGTGACTGGTTCCACTGAATGTTGCCTGATGGGTGGATGGCAAGATCATCCACTAAAACACTCACTAAGCTGCAGCTGTCCAGGTCTTGGGGCACCTGCAGTAATTTTTGTCACCCTTGAGTCATCCAAACAGGACGACATGTTTGGCTACAGACCCACGAATCCAGGCAGCACAGCTGCCCTTGCATTTGACAAATAATGACCTTCACCTCATTATGACAAGAACACAAGTCCAATTAAGAAAGCTTTTCCAAAAGAAATAACAGTATTGGTTTACCCCCCACCCCCACCCCGCCTTTCTCCACCCCTTTATGCCCTGGAATAATGCTGGGCTGATAGGAACATGGATAAATTAATTACAGCCTGGAATGTTATTTATGGCTAAGAAAGAGCACTAAATCGACACATAAAGTGTTTGACATTTGAATACAAACATTTCCCTCGTGTTTATTTTTTTTTAAGACTCCGTCCATCCAGTTTACACTGACATATGTCTAATCCTTTTAAATGTTGTGGATTTAAGATCACAAAGGTAGCAATGTGCTGGCTGCTTTACTCAGCCAAAGAACAAGGAGATGCAGGAGAGAGATTAGCATCTCTTCAGTTCTTTGCCTGTCAGAGATTATTTTGGTGTACCTCCAATTCCTGATAACACAGAAGCACTCTTGTGGCCAAAGTGCCTGAAATGGAAGGGCATTGGCAAGCCTGAATTTAAAATCAGCATAGGCAGCCTTTCTGGGGATGTGTGTGAAGGTCACTGTTTTAGAAGTGATCTGTCCTTTCTAACACAGCCATTGTCATGGTTTCTGTGTTATTTCAACCGGGACCTCAGCCTGGAAGTCTAGATTCATGTGGGTTTCTGTGGGTCCTCCATGGGAATTGAAGGAATAAGTGAAGAAGTCAAGAGTGGTATCTGGCATGACTCAAAGGGGAATGAGAGGGAAAATATTCAAAGGAAATCTTTAGAAAGGCAAATTCCAACATACCTTTAAGCGCAAGCTTTGTAAACAGTGAAAAGATTTGGATAGCAATCTTTCATTTATTAACTTTTAAACTTTTTGTTCATTTTATTTAAAATATTTTTTATTGAAGTAAAGTCAATTTATATTATGCTAGTTTCAAGTATACAGCACAGTGATTCAGTTGTATTTATATATTATTTTTCAGATTCTTTTCTCTTTATAGGTTATTACAAAATATTGAGTATGGCTCCCTGTGGTGTATAGTAGGTCCTTGTTGGTTGATAACAATCTTGATCTTGAAACTGAATCATTATTCTAAGTTATGTCCTAGTCTGAACTCAGACTCCTTTCCTTACAATTTTTATCAATAACCAAATCTTCTCCTTGGATGACTAGTCAGTTCAATTCAGTATTTACTGAGTTCCTCTATGGGTAGGTTGAAGGGCATTCAGTCAATGGTATGTTCAGATCCACTCACCTTGCAGATTAGAGTGAAAATATCCTTTCTCTTGCTAACCTTCCCCACATCCCCCCCAAACACACAGAAAGACTTCCCAGCAGAAACAGTCTTCTCTCCTTGCTGAGGATGGCTTTGAAGGTTCCAGCAGCAACAGAGCATCACCTCTGACCATGGTCCTCCACCCTCTTAGTGATCTCGGGACTGTTTTTTTCTCCTTTCATTTCTGAAGCCTCTACCAAAGGCCAGCCTGTATCAACTTTTACCGGGAGTCTCGCAAGAGTTTCTGGGCTGATCTCCTGGTCGAATCTGACCCCTCTTCCTTTGTCCTTGCAAGGTCCACTTTGCCACTTGTCATTTTCTGCCTCCCTCATCAGTAATCAATGACCTTACCAGTTCTCTTCCAGCAACAAGCTCCAGAAGGATGGGCTCTCCCGATGGACTTGCCTTTCTGTTCTCTACTGCAACCAGCAAGGAGCTTGGCATCAGTAATCAATGACCTTACCAGTTCTCTTCCAGCAACAAGCTCCAGAAGGATGGGCTCTCCCGATGGACTTGCCTTTCTGTTCTCTACTGCAACCAGCAAGGAGCTTGGCATGTGGAAGAGGGATGCCTAGATAATTCTTGAATGGATAACTGGTTGCTCATCTATTTGTGGACTCGATATTCATCTATTCACGGGCTCAGTGGACATGAATGTGAGCAAATTCTGGGAGATGGTGAAGGACAGGGAAGCCGGGCGTGCTGCAGTCCATGGGGCCACAAAGAGTCGGACACCACTTAGTGACTGAACATCAACATCTATCCATGATTTGGGGGATGTCTCTTTCTGGGCCAGTCACAGACCAGACCATATCACCTGGTAGTATTTGAGCATGACAGAGCTTCAGTGAACATTTGCTGAATTGAATGGAATAGAAGAGAATTTTGGAGCGTGGAAATTCAGACAAGACAGATAAATGGGTGGAGTAAGTGGAAATGACAGTATCTAAATTAAAATCCAGTGCTGTGACAGCAGCTGGGATGTTTTCCCCTCTGATACTACTCTTGAAATCACAAAATGCTCAAGGTATCAAAGCTTTGAGAAATCGGTCAGGGGAGTTGTCTTTAATGAATGCCGTGATTGTTCAGTGTTCTCCTTCTCTTGATAGCAAGAGTGATAGAAAGTATTGATAAAATGTGATGCACAGGCTCACAGGTAACCATCCGTTCACTCAACCTGAAGTGAAGCACTTGAACTCTGTTTCTTGCTTTGCTCATTTGTCATTCAAGGTGATAATAATACCTGACTCATTGCATTGGTGTCATGAAATCAAATAGCTTCTTTAAATTCCTAGGCCACAAGACAGTAAATTGAAAATAAGAAAGATAGGAAAGAGTGTTTTGAACAGGACAGCTCAATGAGCTCTTGCTTTGATCCATCCTTTTGCTCTGAACACAGAGCCATGACAGATAAGGTGTAAAAATAGAAAGCTAAAAAGAGATGTCTGGCTCAACAGAGGCAGAAGAAAACTGCCAGAAGCCTCTGACTCACTGGGCTCTTTGTCTAAAATCAACGAGACAAACTGATGGGGCAAACCCTGGGGGACAAACACAAGACAAACACACCCAAGAGGGCAGACAGGAACCAGGCACATGGCTTAAGTCAGGAACTCCGGGGAGCCCTGAAAAAAGAAATCATGGATTACACTCTCTGGAGCCCAAGATTTTAGAAGAATGAGGGTCTGGGGCAATGAGGCTGAAGACTCGAACCCTAGCTAAAAACTAAGCATAGTCATATACTGGTCTCACGATGGTGCAAATGTCTACAATCTCTTGGGTCAGAAACCCCAAACTACCTTGATAAAATCCAGGATGAAGTCCCAGAGTCCAGGGAAAAGCTATCACAGAATGATCATCAGGGAGAGCCTCGTTGGATGGGGTGGAGGCAGGTGGGCAGAAAAATGAAAAGAATAAAAACAAACCTAAAAATCAAAACTCTGAAACATGTAAAGAAATCTCAAATGAAGAACAGTCAAAAATCCTCAACTCAACTCATTTTATGAACCTCGAATATTCTAATGCCAAACCACATGGAAAAAGGGACTAAAGGAAAAAAGAAAATCACAACCAATATTACTTCTGAAAATAGATGTAGAAATGCTAGGTGAAATATTAGCAAATGGAATCCAGCAATTCTAAAACAAGCACTGTATCATAGTAGAGGTAGGTTTATTCCAGGAATGCCAGGTTGGTTTAACACAGTATAATATGAGAAAATCAGTGGGTATAATTAACATATTAGTATATATTAACATTATGATGTGGTGGTTAATTTTTTGCCTCTTAAATGCATATTGCTAAGTAAAGGAAGTCTGTATAAGAAGAGTGCACAGAGTATGCTTCCAGTTATATGGCATTCTGGAAAATGTAAAACTGTAGACACAGTAAGTGATCAGTGGGTACCAGGGTTCAGGAGCAAGAGGGGAAGGGTGAATACCATGGGGGGCGGTTTAGGGCAATAAAATTGTTGTAATGTAAGCTTTTAGGGCAATGGCACCCCACTCCAGTACTCTTGCCTGGAAAATCCCATGGACGGAGGAGCCTGGTAGGCTGCAGTCCATGGGGTTGCTAAGAGTTGGACACGACTGCGCGCCTTCACTTTCACTTTTCACTTTCATGCATTGGAGGAGGAAATGGCAACCCACTCCAGTGTTCTTGCCTGGAGAATCCCAGGGACGGCGGGGCCTGGTGGGCTGCCGTCTCTGGGGTCGCACAGAGTCGGACACGACTGAAGTGACTTAGCAGCAGCAGCAGCAAGCTTTTAGGGCAATAAAATGACTGTAATGGTGGATACAAGATAGTATGCATTTGTCAAAAGCTATGGAACAAAGAGAAATTTAATGACTGCAAGTTTTTAAAAAATCATTTTAGAAGTTGGGGGAAATCTAAAAGGAATGCAGACTGTGACAAGAGAAATTAACTGTATTCAAAACATATAAAACAACCTCACTGAAAGGGTTGGATGGATAGGTGAGGCAGGGGGAGGTGTAACCCTAAGTGTCTGTGGAAATGGGTGAGATCTCTAAGACGACAGGTGAAAGGAACTCTGTACCCTAGTTGATAAAGTTGTTTCCTTTGGGGTATTGGTTAACAATTCTGATACTGTTACATATATACCCTGGATTGGAACATTCACGCCAATGGATGGCCGGTGTCTCACTATTGGAGTGGGAGTTTATAACAAGGGTAGGATCTATGTAGTAATGGATTTGAGATATTCATATGAACTCATGTTTGGCTTAAAATAGATACAGATGGTTTACATATACACATGTTTATAGCTAAGTATATGTACACTGCTTAGTACAAACACATATATTTTTTGCTCTGTCATCTGAGAAGTTTTATAAAAAATGACACCCCAGTATCAACAAGCTTAGTCTAGTAGCCAGATTTTTGTTTGTAACACCATTTTCTATTAAGACGAATGAATCAAGGCTCCTTGGAAAAATGGATGATTCTAAGACTGGGGCAGGAAATATACAAGATGAGCCTGGATAACCTCGTAGTCCCTGAAAGTAAGGAAGAGCTCAGAACAAAGCATTGATGGGTATGTCAAAGGCCAAAGGACCACCAGAGACGATCGAAAGAGTTCCCAGGGGTCAAAGCTGGAACTTCTGGGCAACAAAATAAAATAGTATTGGATTGTAACCCAGAATATATAAAGTAAATGTCTACAAGTCCATATTGACGTGGATAAGTGATTGAACAAATTAATAAATGAGGAAGGAGACAGCTCTTCCATACAGAAGAATTCCAAGGAATTTATGTAGATATTCTGTTTCCAAGGAGAGGGAATGAACTCCTCACTCTGTAGGTGAGGGCTGTGCAGAATGACCTTCTTCCAAACCGTACAACACACAGGGAGAGAAAAGGAGTTACTTTACAAGCGAGAAACCTGACAAATGCTACTTCAGGCAGGAGACTAAAGCCACCATCCGCAGTCATCAGTCGTATTGGCAGTACGTGTGCTGGGTATGGTGTCACGAGAAGAGCACTTCACCTCCTAGTCTGCCTCCCAGCAACCTAGACCCCAGTCTTATCAGGAGAAAAACACAAGACAAATCCCAATAGTGAGGCACTCCACAAAATACCTGAGCAGTTCTCACAGAAACGCTCAAGAGCATCAAAAAAGGAAATGTCTGAGAAACTGCCACACCAACCAGGAGCCTAAAGAGACCTGACAACTGAACGTCACGCAGGACCCTGGAACAGGGAAAAAAAGGACATTAGGCAGAGACTAACAATATCTAAATAAATCACAAACTTTTAAAATAAGGTATCGATATGGGTTCATTTAATGTACATACTAATCTCAGAGGTTAGTAACAAGGGAAACTGAACCAGGTATATAGGGACTCTCTATACTATCTCTCCAATTTTTCTGACAGTCTAACATGGTTCTAAAAACAAACTCTACTAAAGGGAAAATTTTAAATGGACAAACTACTGCTATGCAAAAACATAGATGAATTTTTTAAATACAAAGTTGAGCCAAAGAAGTCACACACAAGGCTATATAGACTCTGATTCCTTCTATATAAAGTTCTTTTCAAAAAATATTTTATTTGGTTGCACTGGGTCTTAGTTGCATCACTTGGGATCTTTTAGTTGCAGCAATGCAGGATCTTGTTCCATAACCAGGGATCAGACCTAGGTCCTCTATACTGGGAGCAAGGAGTCATAGCCACTGGACCACCAGGGAAGTCCCCAGATAGAGTTTTTGAAGAGTTGATTCATTGGAAAAGACTCTGATGCTGGGAGGGATTGGGGGCAGGAGGAGAAGGGGACGACAGAGGATGAGATGGCTGGATGGCATCACTGACTCGATGGACGTGAGTCTGGGCAAACTCCGGGAGTTGGTGATGGACAGGGAGGCCTGGCGTGCTGTGATTCATGGGGTCGCAAAGAGTCGGACATGACTGAGCAACTGATCTGATCTGATGGCATGAGAACTTAAAAATATGTTTCCATTGGGGAAGTTCAGCAGATGATGGCTACATGAGATCATGTGTGGGCTTCTGGGGTGCAATTAACATTTTATTTCTTCATCCAGTTTGTGGTTACATGGATATGTTCCCTTTACGTAAATTGATTGAGCTGGTGTTCATTATTCATCTACTTTTCTGTACAAGTCAATAAACCTCAATGATGGAAAGAAAACAGGGATGCATAAAGAATGACTTGGAATATATTTCCACATGGGTAAACATAAGAAACAATTTGAATTTGAAAAGTAATCTGCCAAATAATACCTAAAATATACCAATTTTAGAAATATACCAACAGTAAAACAAATTATATCTTGCAGACATAAAATGTAATCTGAGTATACAAACACACATGAAATTATAAGTAGCAAACTCACGATAGCAGTTGCCTCTACAGAGAGAGGCAAGGAAATAGAATCAAGTTGGGGGTGTAGAGGGTTTTTATAATATTTTATAAATATGAAACGTCAGGAATACATGTTGCAAGATGTAAAGTTGTCATATAGTTGGGTTCAGTTATGTGGTTAATCATAACTTTATTCTTTTTCCTAGTAACACACACATATATGTACATATGTATACAGAGAGAAAGTTCTATAAGAACAAGCAACCCATACCATATAGAACAATAATAACCTAGGAGAATTAATAAGTGTTTTATGATCAGTCCTTGGCCTTGGTGTTTCTAAGGAGGAATGGATGCATAGAACCTTTGCAATATGGAAATTTTTGGCTTCTTTTTTATCGAGAGTTCCAACTCAAAGATTAGTTACCTTGACATTTCACCAACCCCTTGTTAATATCACATCTTTCATGAAATGTAATCACAAATTTTCCTGGAAGATAAATTACATCTGCTGACAAGGCTCTTTAGAACCCCTGGGGACAGTCAGATACTGGAGGTCAGTGAGAGACCAACCCGGTTACTTGTTCCTTCACTCAACACCATGGGCCATGTGAGATACGGCGAGGTCTGAACTGGGCTTGTAGCAGAGGAGACAGAGAAGGGTGGGGACACTAAATAAATAGAAACATTCCGAGGCTGACCTGCCAGAAGTCACTGAATGGTTCTAAATAAAGTGGCGGAGCCCAAGAGTCCAAGAAGTGAGAAAAGGAACTTAAGATAGTTGGGGTAGCAGCAAAGCCTGAGTGGCTGTGTCTCATTAACTGAGATGAGGAAGATGGGAAAGAATTTGTCTTTTGAACATGAGAGTTAGGGATGCCTTTCAAAGTCCAAGTCTAGAAGCGGGCACTTGTGTATTGAGTGTGGAGCTCAGAGATATACACTCTGGGATGTCATTAGTATTCCAACAATGCTTCATGTCAGGGGACTTGCTGAGACCGTCCCCGCCCCCGCCGCCCCCGGAGGAAGGGTAGCTAGAGAAGAGAGGTCTGCTGTTCAAGTCTGGAGACACTCCAGGGATTCGAGTTTCACAGTGTGTTAGTCAGTCATATCTGACTCGTTGGGACCCCCATGGACTATAGCCCTCCGGGTTCCTCTGTCCATGGAATTCTTCAGACAAGAATATTGGAATGGGTTGTCATTTCCTACTCCAGGGGCTCTTCCCAACCCAGGGGTTGAACCTGGGTATCCTGCATTGTAGGCAGATTCTTAACCATCTGAGCTACTCAGAGGAGTGTGGAAATGAATGAGGACCAACCAGATGAGAAAAGCAAAGGTTATTTACTCAGAGCTTTCTGCAGCAAGAGAGTTGGCCACCATCACTTGCACTTTGGCAGAGATTCAAAGGCAGGCCAAAGACTGCAAAAACCTCAGAGTGGTAAAAATGAAGGCTTCAGTGTGCCCTAATTTGGGGCTGTGGGCTTAGGAGAGCTATGGGGGCATGTGTGTGGGGGGCTAATTATTATTTTTAAAATATTTTATTCATTTATTTGACTGTGCTGGGTCTTAGTTGGGGTACGTGTGATCTTTTAGTTACAGCATGTGAGATCTAATTCCCTGACCAGGGATTGAACCTGGGACCCCTGCATTGGGAGCACGGAGTCTTAGCCCCTGGGCCACCAAGGAAGTACCTGGTTATCATTGCTCTTTAGTCACTAAGTTGTGTCTGACTCCTTTGCGGCCCCACGGACTGTAGCCTCCCAGGCTCTGTCCATGGGATTCTTCAGGCAAGAATACTGGAGCGGATTGCCATTTCCTTCTCCTGGGGATCTTCCCAGCCCAGGGATCTATCAAACCCAAGTCTCGTACATTGGCAAGTGGATTGTTTACCTCTGAGCCACTAAGGACTTGATGGACAGGAGTTTGAGCAGACTCCAGGAGTTGGTGATGGACAGGGAGGCCTGATGTGCTGCAGTCCATGGGGTCGCAAAGAGTCGGACACAACTGAGCGACTGAACTAAACTGAGCCCCTAAGGAAGCCAGAAGTACCTGGGCGGGGAATGGTGGTAATTACAGCAGGGCCTCCTATGTGAATGCTTAGGGTGTATACTTGGCTTTCTCTGGTTGACCTTAAGTTGGAAGTGGGGACAAAAATTGGAAAGCTGTCAGTTATTAAGTCCCAGCTATTTGGGGCCCATTGTTGCTGAAGTTATCAATGAGCTTACTGTATCGTTAGTGGAGATGGCCGTCTGACTGCCTACATGTCTGACCGACAGTGGGCTGGCTTCCTGGGCTGGTTACTGTAGACAAGGGGTTGGCTTTCTGGACAGGTTGCTCAGGCTGTGAATCAGGGTTCTCTTTTTATACGTGATCTGACTATTGTTCATTGTATATTCAGTCTCTCTGGAGGAGAGAGAGGAAAGCAAGAGAGGAGACTGAGAGGGAACCGCAAGAGGTAGGAGGAAGAGCGAGAAAGAGTACCATCCTCAGAGTCATGAAAATAAAACATCTCAAGACGGAGCAGGTGGTAAACTGGCAAGTGTTGCTAAAATGTCCGATAAGACAAAGATTCAAGAGTAAATCAAGGTTTTCCAGGTTAAAAAGAAATGCAACCATCATTCTTGCTGAATTCTCACACACGAGAAACATTTTTTATGGCGGTGGTTGGAAACAGAAAGTAGGAGGATGAATTAGAAAGAGAAGATACTGTCCATCCCTGCAGGGGGGCATCTCACATCCTAGTGGATGTAAGGATGCAAGGAGGACTGAGCAGCAAACACTTCCCCCTACTGGCCAGAAAAAAACTGGTATTGGAGAAGACTTGAGAGTCCCTTGGACTGCAAGGAGATCCAACCAGTACATCCTAAAGGAAATCAGTCCTGAGTGTTCATTGAAAGGACTGATGCTGAAGCTGAAACTTCAATCCTTTGGCCACCTGATGCGGAGAACTGACTCCTTGGAAAAGACCTCAATGCTGGGAAAGACTGAAGGCAGGAGGAGAAGGTGACGACAGAGGATGAGATGGTTGGATGGCATCACCGATTCAATGGATATGAGTTTGAGTAAGCTCCGGGAATTGGTGATGGACAGGGAGGCCTGGCGTGCTGCCGTCCATGGGGTCGCAAAGAGTTGGACATGACTGAGTGACTGGACTGAACTGAATTAGCCAGAAATAGTGATTGATTAGATTATACTTGCGATTTCCATGAACCTCAACAGGCACCCAAGACTTAAACACCACACTAAATGACAACTTACTCCAGGATTCTTGCCTGGAGAATTCCACGGACAGAAGAGCCTGGCGAACTACAGTCTCAGGGGTTACAAAGAGTCGGCCACGACTGAGGGACTGAGCACAAAGCCTCTATTATTCCATTTTAGAAAATTTCACTGACAAGTAGGTTGGGAAACTGGTCCTTTTCCTTCACAGACTGTTGGAAACAAGGTGAAGAAAACTGAAGACAGCAATCCTGGATTTGATTCCAAGCATCCCATCCCAGGAACTTCAAATCTGCCACAATAATGTTAACCACAAGCTGAAATAGTTTAATGATGCTCTTTACTGTCATAAATCTGGTTTTCCTTTAGCCACGTGATGTAACCATGTTACAAAAATGGGTACAGATAAAATTACCCAGAATCTCTCACTCCTACCGTTGTGCTGTTAGAATCACCTTGTACTTGAATTTGATGGATGACCAAAGCAGATATTTCTGCCCTTTCTTGAGGGGACATTTGCCTCACCTCTTGATGTGCACGCTAACTCCTATTCTGGAAACTGACTTAGAGGCTGCAGAAATCTAAGAGTAGAAAGACAGGGAAAGGACGAGCTTGAGCAAGGTCAAAGCCCTCTTCAATCCTTCTCTGACTCTTCCTCCTGGTCCTGCTGCTCCAACCCAAGCCCAGGCTCAGACAACTCTCAGCAGGATCATACACCAGTCTCCTACCTGGTCCCTGACCTATTCTTCTCCTGGGTACCCTCCCCAGGATGCCCAGAGAGACAGATACTGCCGAGCGTCTTTTCAAGTCTCCAATCTACTATCCTTCTCCCTTCTCAAAGGGTCCAGTCTGCACTCCCTACTAATATACAAACATCCTTCCACGTTGTTTCTCCATCAGTGGTTTTCAACTGACACTTTGGCTACACTTTAGAATCCTGGAGAGCTTTAAAAACCACCCAGTGATTGGTTTAATCAGCCTGGGCAGGGTCCCAGGTATCTGGATTTTAGTTCATTTCCCCAGGACCTGGTGACACTTTCTGGAATTTGCAGATGCCAGTGGCTCAAAAATAAGAAAGACTTTTGTGTTTCCAAGGTCACTCCATGTGGTCTACGGTATGTTTCACATGAAGAGAAGAGAGTGGAGATGAGGAAAGGAAAATGTGGGAACGTGGATCGGTGAGGCAGCTTGTGAGACAAGAGGTCCCAGGACTGGCCAGTGGCCTGAGAATGAAGGCAGCCAGCCAACAGGAAAAGGAGGGCCAGCCCACTGGAGCCCCCATGTCTAAGGGGCACTTCCAGCTGGGGAATCATCCTCCCAGGCAGCTGTGCCCCCTCAGTGGATCCTCTCTGCTCCTGACATCCCTGGGCAGCATAATCGTGACTACAAATGAAAGGAAAAGATTTTCCCTGATGCCAGAAGAGAAAGAGAACTCTCTCCCTCCCTCCCTTTCTTAGGGTATTTCCTTTAGAATCCTTTCTCTGGGGACTTCCCAAGTGGTCCAGTGGCTAAGACTCTGGGCTCCCAGTGCAGGAGGCCCAGGTTTCATCCCTGGTCAGGGAACAAGATTGTGCTATGCCACAGCTAAGACCCAGTGCAGACAAATAAAATACATAGATATAAAATAAAATAAAAAACTACAATACAATACAAATTTTATTTTATAAAATAAAATTTAAAAATAAAATAAAATACATAGATTTAAAAAAATAATAATCTTTTATCTGTCTCTTTGAGATGTATGTAATCTTTTTAAAAAAACTAAACAAGCTCTTTACCAATTTGGCATCCTGCAAGCATCTTTCTTGGGGACTTGGAAATGTGAACAGTGAAGTAATGGTACCCAGAGTCTGGGTCTCTTTTGGAAGTGAGCCTGGGTGCCTGACTCCCAAGTTGTAACTTCTTGCTTTCACTAAGATATGAGAATTATAAGTTTCCTTAAAATGAGGTGTCACCTGCCAAATTGCCCTTTGGAGCAGATGAGGAAGGTGAGATGCTATGGGACATGGCTCCAGGGTCAGCTGACCATGGCCTAAAGCTACAGGACTCACCTTGGTTGGTCACTGCTGAGTTTTGGAGACACGGACTGTAGACAAGGAGGAATACGCATGTGTGAATGCCAGGTAAGGAGCTGCACCACCATGGAAAGTGGATGGCCCAGGAAGCACACAGGAGCTGACCGATGGAGGCCACCCCAAATACAGAAGGGGGATTGGGAACTCATATACATATCACAGTGGAGAGTGGGACTAGGCACATCAAAGTTATCTGATATAGTAAGTTGCTGCCCAAAGAAAAAGTGATCAAAAAAGGGTCCCCATATCCTGAAACACAGAAGTTGCCTGCTCCAAACAGAAGATATGAGTGACTACCATCAAGGTAGACCTTGATGACTGCTGCTCATGGCTCTTCTGGGAATGGAGACAGGGTTCCTAGGATGGAAGTGGGGACAAGCATTTGTTGGTCTGGAAGGACGTGCCCAGGACTCCACTCTTGTTATTGTCCTGGAGGTAGATACTCAACCGTTTGAGAGAGATGAGGTCATGAGACCTTGCAGGTTTCAGGCCCTACAAAATAGGTTTCAGGACCCAGAGGGCTGGGTGGAGGTGAATGAGAAGGGTTAGACAGTCTTTGGGTCCAAGAGGTGTGGTCGGTGAGAACATGGGAGTATTAAAGAGTCATTAGAGCCTGAAATGTAAAGGTAGGTACACAGAAGAAAGCTATGGGTTCATAGGCCCCATGCCAGTGCCCCAGGAACAAGCCCAGATAGGAGGACCCACCCCTGAATGATGAGCTCATTCCCAGCACTTGGAGTGTCCGTGATTTGTACAAGCTAATGACGGCCAGCACCCGTTACTCTCTGGTCAAGGTACATTTCAGCTGCACTCTGAACTCCAGAGACAGTGAGCTCAACAGTAACCCAGAACCTCTGTAAGCCTTGGGGTGCACTGGATCCCAAGGTGGGCTTTGACTTGGGGTTATCACCAATCATGGGTGTAGACCTGGAAGTCGCATACCTCAGTAAGGGTGTGAATGTTGATGTCCTGGGAACTGGGAACAGACAGGATTAAACACTCCACTGCTATGAGTTCGCTGTTGTGCCAACCATCTAAAATACCTTTCCTTTTTTTGATCCATATGGCAGTCCTTCCTATGTGCCAAGTGTCACCATTAGCATCAAGCCGCTGCAGGAATCTTTCCTGGGTCCTCTCAGGTCAAATGAACCAACCCTTCCTCTTGCATTCAGTCCTTGCTGATGAACCCAAGTTTGTGTGTCTGATGGACAAGGAGGCCAAACAAACCAAAACGTAGGAGTTTGAGGCAGAGAAAGGCTTATTGCTAGGTCGAGCAAGAATAGACAGATCATGCTTGAAAAGCCCAAAGTCCCCAACAATTTTGGAGGAAAAGACTTTTTTTTTTTTCCTTTTTCTTGGCCATGCCACGCAGCATGTGGATCCTTGTCCTCTGATCAGGAATGGAAACCATGCCCCCTACACTGGAAGCATAGAGTCTTGACCACTGGACTGCTGGGGAAGTCCTGGGGGAAGAGTTTTAATAGGCAAAATTTGGGTGGGGGTGGTGAGCTGCAGGGTATGTGACCTTCCTCTGATTGGTGGGTGGTGAAGTAATAGGGTGATGTTCAGCGTTCTGATCCCAACCAGTTTGAAGTCCTCTTCCTATGTGGGGGCCTTGGTTCCTGTAGAAGAACTCAGAGATATATCATGAAGTATATCTTTCAGGAGGAACTAGGGCTGATACTGAAAACTCAGCTTCTCTGTACACCGGTGCCAAAGTGAATCTCAAAGACAGATTGTGGGTGAAGTGGAAAAGGACAACCTTGTTACTTTGCTAGGCAAAGGGGGTCACAGTGAGCTATTGACCTTAAAACCATGTGTCTCAACTTGGGGAAGAGAGTGAGAAGTTTTATAGTAATTGTTAAAAGAGGGTGTGATCAGCTCGTGGACGTTCTTCTGGGAGTTGGCAGTGAGGTAAGTAGGCAACCTTCAGGTCCAACTGGTCTATGGTCTACATCCTCGTGGGCAGCATACCACAAAACAGCTCAAAGACATTGTTGTGTGTATCCACTGATGGAAACAGAACCTTGCCCCAAGGCTGCTCTTAGCTGTTTCTTCCTGGTCTCTCATCCCCTCCCTTCCCTAATTAACAACTGCTTGAGTCTGCCCACTGGAACTCAGGGCAGGTCACAGAGGCTCAGTGAAGGCTGTTTCCTATGATCAAAGAGATGGGGGGCATGGAAAGGTTTGTGGAGCCCTGCTCAGCATCAGGACCCTGCCCTGTTGTTTCTTGATTGCCTATCTTTTGTTTCTGCCTTACGTCATTCCTCTAACCAGTAACTGTTTCAGTCTGGCCTTTGGGACTCAGGGAAGGTCTAGGAGGCTGAAACCATTTTCCTACAGAGAAGAAATGGGGGACACAGAAAAGCTTTTGCACTCAGAAGAGCCCCACAGTGTCCTGGTTGGTTTCCTCCTGGCTAGATAGTAAGGATTTAGATTCATCGCTGTAGCTCCATCATTTTGCCCCGTATCAGGCACCAAGCAGGTGTCAATAGCTTCAGAGATGAATGACTGAATGAATTCAACAGGTGAAGAAACTGGCCTAAGGGTGGTTTGCCCATTTGAGCAAGTCACCCAGCTTGTTAGTTTCTCATCTCTTTGCACCAACCAGGAATAAACACCAAAACTCAGATTGACTTTTTCATTTCAGGGTGAAATATCATTTCATTTCATTATTCCATTTCATTTCATGCCCTATCCTTCACACTGGTATAAACATACCATGGAGTTTTTGTTGGTGGTTACTCCTATTGTTAAATAGGAGTTTATTATTGAATAAACCCTAGTGCTCCCTGGATGGAGCTCATATTATTCGAAGAGAAGGAAAGCCCATGCCCCACCCCATCCCACCCCCTGCACTCAAGTCACCTGACCCCACCCGACAACTCTGTCTCTCCTTCAGTCAACAAGAGTGCATTGAGGACATGCTGTCAACTTTTTGCTACCAAGACAGGTGAAATGCTGAGAGTCGTTCAGGGCACAGGTCCGAGGCTGGGACGGAGCCAAAGCTCGTCAGATGAGCACGTGATCAGAGGCCACAATACTCCTTATTAAGCCACGGCTGTTTCTCTTAAGAGGCGCGGCTCTAGAATTTCTGAGCTTTCCACACAAATCTCACCATGGCCACCATCAGGCAGGGGTGAGTTCCTGTCTTCCAAAATCTCCTTCTTTAGAAAAACCACCTGCTTTACTCTAAGGGAAGTACATACTTAGGAAAAGCAAGTTCTTTGAGGGTCTAACATTTCAACATATGCCACCAAACTCTTTTCTTCCTTCTGACATTGGAATAGCTCCTCTCCTTGTGAACTAGTCACATTCCAACTTTATACATGTACACATTTGAGCCCATGTCAATACTAAGAGTTATCTCCTAGTGATCTCCCTCCCATAGTCTAGTTACACAGATACAAGAAAATGGAGGGATGTTCATCTAAGCCACAGATGTCAGGAGTCCTGCCTTTGTCAGGAGAGCCCACTGTGGCAGGCTCTGAGTCCTGGCCCTTGTGTTGACTGGAAAGGGGCTTTCAGAGGAAGAGGATGTCACTCCATGTAGTCTGGACCTAGGTGAGCATTTAGGGTGAGTGGGATTCAGGAGGATACAGGGTGAGGAAGGGGGCAGGGAGAGTGAGGTGGAAGATGAGGCCCTCCCACCTCCTCTCGAATCAAAATGTATGGCCAATTAAGTACAGGAGAAGATGCTCAGCACCACTGGCCATCAGGGACAGGGAAACATGCCACAATGAGATGCCACTTCGTACCTGCCAGGATGACCAGAAGGAAAGAGTTAGGTAACAATAAACAATGCGTTTTGGCAAGGACTTTGGTGGGTGTGTAGAATGGTTCAGCTGCTCTGGAACACAGAAAGGCAGCTCTTCAATGATTAAACATGGAGTGACCATATGACCTGGCCATTCTAGGCTTGGTATCTTTCCAAGAAAAATAAAAACTTTGTCCACGTAAAACTGAACGTTTTACTGCACGTTTTCACTTTGTCTGTGTAAAACTGCTACCATGTTCACAGCAATGAAACAGAGCAGGACCATATGGTCCTTGCCCCTCTCCCCCAACCACATCCTTTGCCTGCCTTTTGCCTGTGGAAAACCTTAGTCAAGGAGTAAGTTTAATCAGAGAAGTGAGAAACATGGAAACAACGGAAGCAGTCAAAGGAAACTAAATGATAACAATGTAGTCATTAAGCGCAGTCAAGGACCTTTAGTTCCCTCTCAAGGGCTGTAGATAATATTCTGTGCTACATCCTGGGAGCTGTATTATAGACACCAAAACACCAGGTGGGGAAGCTAACTACATGACCAGACGGTACCCAGGAGACGAGCTGCCGCGATTCTAGGAACTGATTGCATCGTAAAGAAATGGGGACAAGTGCACCCTGGAACTGAAGATTAACTGCACCTGAAACGAGCTGATGCTGGTGAGACCACTGGTGACCGATTTAAAGATGACTGCTAGAGACGACTGTGTGTTTCTGCACGTACCCCCCTGCCCCCTCTGTCTATAAGAGTTCTCGCTTCCTGCTTCTCAGGATGGGGGAGTGGGCCTTTGAACAGATGTCCGCCACTGTCTCCTGACCCCAGTTGCTGGCACTGGAAATAAAGCAAACTTTTCCTTTCACCAACCTGGCCTGTTTATGGGCTTTTGAGTAGCGAGCAGCAGGACCCCCACACACAGACTCTTTCAGTAGCAGCAACACTATTCATAAGAGCAGGAAAATAGCCCAAATGTCCATTAGCCAATGAACGGATGCACAGAATGCTATATATGCACACAATGAAATATTCGTTGGCCATAAAAAGGAACAGAGTGCTGATACGTATTACAACGTGGGAGACTCATAAATATTACACTGTGTGAAAGAAGCTGGTCAGAAAGAACCACATATATGATTCTGTCCCTGTGAAGCTCCTGCATAGGGAAATCTGTACAAACAGAAAGTAGATCCCTGCTTGCTTGGGCTGGGCAGGGGGCAGGGCAGGGGAAGGATGAGATAAGGGAGGTGATATTAAAGGGCTTGGGATTTCTTTTTGAAGTGATGAAAATGCTCTAAAATTGACTGTGGTGATATGCCAAGAGCCACCGAACTGTACCCATTAAATGGGTGAATTGTACATCTGTATATCTCATAAAAGGGCTTCCCTGTGTCTCAGGTGGTAGAAAAATGTCTCAGGTGGTAAAGAATCCGCCTGCCAATGCAGGAGATGTGGGTTCGATTCCTGAGCCACGAAGATCTGGAGGAGGAAATGTCAACCCACTCCAGGATTCTTGCCTGGGAAATCCCATGGACAGAGGAGCTTGGTGGGCGACCGTCCATGACGTCACAAAAGTCAGATGCGACTGAGTGACTGATAGCAAACACATTTAAAACAAACAAGCAAAACAAAATCAAAGACCTTCTTTCCGCCCTTTTGGTTTCTTTGGGCAGCTGATGACTGAGGCACACTTTGTGACCTAGGAGGTGTGGATCCAAAGAGAGGCAGAGGTGGATGGGGAGAGAGTAAGACTGGAAGCCGCAGGCATCATGTAAGGCTCAGGGTTTCCTAAGTTATGGAGCTGGGGGTTGACCTCTCCGGGGTCTTAGAGATTCAAGCAGGACCAGTTGACATGTGAGGATGCAAACCTGTCCTCTAATCTACACCGCAACTCCTAGGAGCTGGGAGTGGACTGGTTTCCTTGTACTCATTTTGCTGATGTGTCCTGAGTACTACTCAGCATCACCATACAGATTCTTCATCTCCCCTCTGTTCTGATAAAAAGTCCAGTGCATGCAAACACTCGCACTGGTTACTCCAGCTTAAAAGAGGCCAGACTACACCCCTGCAAAGGCCCCGGCTTGGGGTGTCTCCTAGTCATTTCCACACCCAGTTTCCACCTCCAAGTTGGTAGAAATTCCCGTTTCTTGAGCTTCATGAGACAAGACAGAAGTTTCTAGGGGAAAGAAAAAAAGTTTTTAATGGGAGTAATTTTTTAATGGAACATTGTTTAGAAGTCATTTCAACATATACTATTTGTCAGTTGAATTGTAGAATGATTGTATGTAAGATGCCTTATGCTTGGAGATTATTTTGTTTTCAGGTGCTACAGAGAATTCCTCAGGAATGAATCACTATTTTAGGTTCAGAATTATATGGTTGCAATGGTTCACCAACTCAATGGACATGAATTTGGGCAAACTCTGGGAGACGGTGAAGGACAGGGGAGCCTGGCATGCTGCAGTCCATAGGGTCACAGAATTGGATGTGACCAATCAACTGAACAGTGGTTCCATATTGCAGGTCAGGATCAAAGATGCAGGGACATCCCTTCTGTCCCAACTCTTCATGGTTGGCTCTATAGATCCCAAGGGGAAAACCTTTCAGAAAACTGCTGAGCGTCTAGACTAATCATGTTTTCTCATCACTCAGTGATTTCTTGCTTTAGCTTAACTCTGCTGGTTGGATCGATCGGGCAGATAATAATATGAACACAGCCACGGGGTGAGGAGATGGGAACTGGCCTCTCTTGGATACAGCTGGGGAAAGCCAGGCCTGTGTTTCCATGTTGGCACACAGGCTGCATTGAGAAAACACCTGTGTGAAATGTTCATATTCATTAGGTTCTACCCCCCAACATGGCTTTCTCAATTGTGTTTGCGGGACCTGCCTCCATTTAGAGTCCAAGAAAAAGGAATGCAGGACCACAAAGCCTTTGATCTGCTGCACTTAATTCTTTTCCTTTCCCTGTTAACAGCTGAGATGCTGTGGCCGTGCAGAACTACACCAACCGAAGCTCCAGCCTCCACTTCCTGGACCATGGCATCGCCTTGAGTTGCTGCATGAACAAGTAAAAAGTAACTGTTAGTTGCTCAGTCGTGTCTGACTCTTTGTGAACCCAAGGGCTGTGGCCTGCCAGGCTTCTCTATCCATGAGATTCTCCAGGTAAGAACACTGGAGTGGGTTTCCATTTCCTTCTCCAGGGCATCTTCCTGACCCAGAGCTCGAACCCGGTTCTTCCACACTGCAGGCAGATTCTTTACTGTCTGAGCCACCAGAGGAGCCCTATGAACTGCTGTATGAACAAAATTGATTATAATCCCCAGCATCTACACAACCTCACCATGGCTGCCACTAACGTGAACCAGACGGTTGTTATGATTGGGTGACCAGTTTCCTGTAGACCAAGATGGGAATCATCACTGAAGTGACTTTTGGAATCACATTCCTTCAGCGGATTGGCATGCTGCTGGCCTGCTGTCTGTTCCAGTTCATCACAGCCAACCCTTATGAAACGGTGTAAAGGGTCTTTCAAGACTGATGGAATAAGGGACTTCCCTGGTGGTCCAGTGGCTAAGACTCTGCACTCCCAGTGCAGGGGGCCCAGGTTCAATCCCTTATCAGGAAACTAGATCCCACATGCCTCAATGAAGACTGGAGATCTCGCATGCTGCAACTAAGACCCAGCGTGGCCAAATAAATAAATGTTTAAAATGGGTAAAAATTAAAAAGAAAAAAAAAAAAAACAAGAATGATGGAATACGAAACTTGTTTTCATAAGGACCTGCAGTGATCTTTCAAAGACTTCCAAAGAATCTTAGAGCACAGTACATAACACGCCCATCCTCACCTCCCTCCCTGCCCACAGCTGGCACTCCTGCCTCTGCACCACCTTCAGCCTGCATTGCATGTAGCGTTCCACTGTGTGGAGCCCCATTGTGCCAGAGTGTAGCCAGGTGGCTCGCATTTGTCCTAGGGGTCTCCCCTGCCCCGAGGCTCTGTGCCTGCCAGCTCCTCTCTTGGTACTTGCTGTCTCTTACCCAACAGCTGGCTGCCAAGAGGGCAGAAACAGAGGCTGCCAGGCCTTCTGAGGGTCAGAATGGGCAGAGGGTCACTCCCCCCATGTTCTGTTGGTTAAACCAAGTCTTGGGGGCCAGTGCAGACTCAGTGTGGGAGAGGACATCGCCAGGACACGGATGCTGGCAGCTGTGGCTCCTTGGGGGCCGGCTTTGCACACCGGCTGCCGTGGCTCACTGTGGAGGAGGGAAGTGCAGTGAGATGGTTAGAACTGCAGCTCTGGAGGCAGGTTAATATGGGTTGAAATCTTGACTTGACCACTTCTTGCTGAGAGTACCAGATGTGACCATGTGGTGTAAGACATAAAATGAGACTCGCGATTATGTGATCTTGCCATCTGATGAAACTAGAAGCCCTCTTATGACCCAAATGCAAATTCCCCTCCCCACTCTGCTCCTGTGGCTAAAGTCCCCCAACTAAACACCAGTCCCTCATCAAACAGACAGGGCTCAGTTTCTGCTTACCCCCTGAGCAGTGGGCTTCATTGCCCTCCTGGCTGGTAGAAGTACCAAACAAGGCCATTACATCTTCCCATGGGAACCAGGGGCCACTGCACTCTCGTGTCACTACAGAGCCTGCATCCCACAGCCCAGCTTTTTCACCCTGTTCTGTGTGATCCCCACGTGCTCTTGCCTAGTAAGCAGTGATCCCCTCTCCTGGGCCGTGAGTGTAGTGTGTGTCAGTCACTCAGTCATGTCCAACTCTTTTCGACCCTATGGACTATAGCCTCCCGGCTCTTCTGTCCTAGGGATTCTCCAGGCAAGAATACTGGAGTGGGTTGCCATGCCCTCTGCCCGGAGATCTTCCCAACCCAGGGACTGAACCTGGGTCTCCTGCATTGCAGGCAGATTCTTGACCATCTGAGCCACCAGGGAAGCCTGGGCTGTGAATTTTTGTGATTGATAAACCTCTTTTCATCTCATCTGTCCTATGTTGGGTGTGGTGTGTTTATCCATCGCCATAACCCTGGGGCAGGAATCTCTCGTTCGTGAATGGTGTGACGGGGAGGTGGTTAAAACAGATGATAAAAGCAAAGGGCTAGAGTAACACATATTATTGTCACTATATATTGTCACACTGCTTATTTAACTTATATGCAGAGTACATCATGGGAAATGAAGCACTGAATGAGCACAAGCTGGAATCATGATTTATGGGAGAAATATCGATAACCTCAGATACGTAGATGACACCAACCTTATGGCAGAAAGCAAAGAACTAAAGAGCCTCTTGATGAAAGTGAAAGAGGAGAGTGAAAAAGTTGGCTTAAAACTCAACATTCAGAAAACGAAGATCATGGCATCTGGTCCCATCACTTCATGGCAAATAGAAAAAGAAACAATGGAAACAGTGACAGATTTATTTTCTTGGGCTCCAAAATAACTACAGATAGTGACTATAGCCTTGAAATTAAAAGATGCTTGCTCCTTGGAAGAAAAGTTATGACCAACCTAGATAGCATGTTAAAAAGCAGAGACATTACTTTGCTGACAAAGGTCTGTCTAGTTAAAGCTATGGTTTTTCCAGGAGTCATGTATGGATGTGAGAGTTGGACAATAAAGAAAGCTGAGTGCTAAAGAATTGATGCTTTTGAACTGTGGTGTTGGTGAAGACTCTTGAGAGTCCCTTGGACTTCAAGGAGATCCAACCAGTCTATCCTAAAGGAAATCAGTCCTTTATATTCTTTGGAAGGGCTGATGCTAAAGCTGATGCTAAAGCCTTTGGCCAATCCTTTGGCCACCTGATGCGAAGAACTGACTCATTTGAAAAGACCCTGATGCTGGAAAAGATTGAAGGCGGGAGGAGAAGGGGATGACAGAGGGTGACATGGTTGGATGGCACCACCAACTCTATGGACATGAGTTTGAGTAAGCTCCAGGAGTTGGTGATGGACAGGGAAGCCTGGCGTGCTGCAGTCCTTGGGGTTGCAAGGAGTCGGACACGACTGAGTGCCTGAACTGAACTGAGAGTGACACAAAGAAGGGGTCATGAGCCAATGAATGCTGTTGGCCTCTGGAAGCTGAAGAAGGCGAGGATTCTCCTCTTGAACTTCCAGAAACAATGTAGTCCTGGGACACCTTGATTTTAGAAATCTGATCTCTAGAGCTGTAAGATAATAAGTTGGTGTGGTGTCAAGGGACTACATGCTCAGTTACTCAGTCATGTCCTACTCTTTGCAATCCTTTGGACTGAACACCTCCAAGCTCCTCTATCCATGGGATTTTTCAGGCAAGAATACTGGAGTGGGTTGTCATTTCCTTCTCCAGGAGATATTCCCAAACCAGGGATCAAGCCTGCATCTCCTGCATTGCAGGTGGATTCTTTACCAATGAGCCACCAGACTGCATTCGTGGTAATTTGTTACCAGCTGCCATAGAGAACAAAAATATCATGTTTATCTTCCAGGCATCTCTCCTATCTGAAGTTATTTAATTAATTTATTTATACATTTATTGTCTAGTTCCTCTTACCAAGTTCTGTGAGAGTGGGCTCTGTGTTTGGTCTCTATCACCTCATCTCCAGCGCCTGGAATATCTGGGTGCTGGATAAATCCCTGCTGAATGAGCCTTGAGTGAAACATGATAATAGTGCAACAGCCTGTGTGTGGCCTTCTCTGGGCTTTTACCCTTCCACTGGTTCTGATAATCATGGGAAGCTTGATTCTTAAGATCATAGTAGCATTATTTGGCACAGTTTATAACAATGCTTTGTACTGAGAATATTGTATTCTTGGGGAAAAATTTTTTTTTGCAAAATTGCTTAGAAAAGTGCTTAATGTAACTATTACAATATATTTACAAATGCATCATTATAAAGGAGACAAGAAGTCAGTGCTGAAGTCAACATGGGCTGCTGCATTCAGTGAGGGGATGGTCTGGGGAGAGTTCAGGTCCATAGAGGCTTCCAGCTCACAGGTCTCCCCCAGAGATGCCGGCCTTGAACATGCCGTGTGGCGCTGTGCATCTAGCCAAATGGAGACATCACACCTCATCTCTGAGGTTACATCCTACACGTCTGTATTAGCCTTCTATCACTGCACAATGCATTGCTACCAGCATGGACGTTTTAGACAACACATTCATCACCTTATGGTTTCAGTGGATCAGGATCCAGGCCTGTGACAGCTGGGACCTCTGCTCAGGGCCTCTCCCCAGGTGAGACCCCCTTGGCGTGAAGGTGTTAGCCACGGCTGCCGTCTCACCTGAGGCTCAAGAGTCCTCCTCCAAACTCATGCAGTTGTTGGCAGAAGTCATCTCCTCGCAGCTGTAGAACTGACATCCCCTTTCCAGCTGGCTGTTGTTGGTCAGGGACTGCTCTCAGCTTCTAGAAGCTGTCCCCAGGTGCCTGGCACATGGCCCTCCTCTCACACCTTGCATCTTCCTGGCCAGTAGAAGAGCCCAGCTGAGGCTCTCGATGCCTTTCAGGACTCGCCCGATTAGGCCAGGCCCACCTGGGAGGAGAATCTTCCTTTGGATTAACTCAAAGTCAACTGAGTTGGGTACTGAGTTCTAGCTGCGAAATCCCTTTTGCCATAACAAGTGATTATCATCATGGGGGTGATGGCCATCATAGTAAATATTTTGGGCCCTGTAAATGCACAGGCAAAAATAAGAACGTTGTGGAAGCAGTAATATAACAAAAGGAAAAAACAAATTTACACACTTTTTACAAAATTCAGAAACTACTGAGTATATTTTTTGTAATAGAGGTCTGCCAATGGAATTCTCTCCTTTTGAAGGAGGGATAACATTTCACTTAAGTGGAATTCAAAGTTAGTATACCCTACAATAAAAATCAGTTGCAAATGTTCATCTGTTAATGCTGATTTGTACTGAGATTTTACCAATTTCATCTTTAAAAATGCCCTTTCACATAGATAGATATTGTCAAGTACTGATACTAATTCATGGGCACATAATTTTAATTGTGGATATTCACCAATTGGAGGACATTTATAATGTCACAGGTCTTGCCCAGACTCATGGGGAGAGGGCTGTTCCCCTGGGGTGGGGGTGGGGGATGGGCTTGGACTCTTGCGGGCCGGTTTGGCCAGTCTGCCAACCACAACCCCTCCACCCAGATTCATAGCTGCATTCTCACCGATTCCATTCTTTCTAAACCCAGGAGGCACAGTCTCTGCCGGACTTCTGCTAAGCTCCAGGAACTCTCTTCATGACTGGGACAATGCAATGTCTCATCAGAGCAGGGGTGGCCTCTCTGATGAGGCCACCTGCCTGCCCGGGTTCCTTCTCTCCTCCCCTCCTCTCCTCCTTGTCAGTTCAGTTCAGTCGCTTAGTTGTGTCCGACTCTTTGCGACTCCATGGACTGCAGCACGCCAGGCCTCCCTGTCCATCACCAACTCCCCAGAGTCCACCCAAACCCATGTCCATTGAGTCGGTGATGCCATCCAACCATCTCATCTTCTGTCGTTCCCTTCTCCTCCCGCCTTCAGTCTTTCCCAGCATCAGGGTCTTTTCATATGAGTAGGTTCTTTGCATCATGTGGCCAAAGTATTGGAGTTTCAGCTTGAGCATCAGTCCTTCCAATGAATATTCAGGACTTATTTCCTTTAGGACGGACTGGTTGGATCTCCTTGCAGTCCAAGGGACTCTCAAGAGTCTTCACCAACACCACAGTTCAAAAGCATCAATTCTTCGGCGCTCAGCTTTCCTTATAGTCCAACTCTCATATCCATACATGACCACTGGAAAAGCCACATCCTTGAAGGTCCTAGACGGACCTTTGTTGGCAAAGTAATGTCTCTGCTTTTTAATATGCTGTCTAGGTTGGTCATAACTTTTCTTCCAAGGAGCAAGTGTCTTTTAATTTCATGGCTGCAGTCACCATCTGCAGTGATTTTGGAGCCCCAGAATAAAGTCTCTCGCTGTTTCCACTGTTTCCCCATCTATTTGCCATGAAGTGATGGGACCAGATGCCATGATCTTAGTTTTCTGAATGCTGCGTTTTAAGCCAACTTCTGCTAAGCTCTGGGAATTCTCTTCACGACTGGGGACAATGCAGATGTCTCATCAGAGCAGGGGTGGCCTCTCGCTGGGCACCCTGCCTGCCTGGGTTCCTTCTCTGCCTCCGCTCCTCTCCTCGTCAGACCTCATCATTTCCTGTCCGCACTGGTTGTGGTCTCTCTGCTCCCTACTCCCGGAGTGTGTACAGCTCAACACGGGCAGCAGGGGGCGCTGCTGGCCTTGGCTGGAGGGCAGCTCCAGAAGTCGGGGGTGTCAGCCACCCAAGCCCCACCGCATCTCGCTGAGTGCCACCTCCCGGCTCTCTGCGCAGAGAGGCGGGTTGTGCTCTGGGCCCGGGAGATAAGGAACACGGGAGGAGGGACAGGTCTAAGGGTTCTGTGTGGAAATTAAGAGAAAAAAATAAAGTGAAACTCTGGATTGGGGCACATTTTTGGATGGCATCACCAACTCAATGGACATGAGTTTGAGTAAACTCCGGGAGTTGGTGATGGACAGGGAAACCTGGCATGCTGCAGTCCATGGGGTTGCAAAGAGTCAGACACAACTGAATGACTGAAAATAATGGAAAAAACCCCAGACACCCCAAGAACAGGGTAAAAGGAAACTCACTCAGGACGTTGCCTTCAGAGGTTGGCTGGCACATCAGTGGAGGTCAGTGCTGGGGGCTCTTTGGGTGAACACAGGAAACCTGAGGCTCTGCCTACACCTACCCCATCCCTACCCCTGCCCGCTGTGCCATGGGAGAGTCTAGTCCTTTCTCTGCAGGGGCGACCCCTGCCCTTGCTCCTGGGCGTGCACAGCCCAGGTAAAGAAGAGGCTCCTAAAGTGGGAGCCGTCATTGACTCCCAGTCTTGCCAAGTTTAGCTTCACACTTGGAGCTAAAACCCTCACCAGGATGAGCCAAGCTCTTCCAGTGTCAGCTCTCTCCTTTTGTAGCCCCTTCTGTTTCTCCCACCCCAACTCCAACCAGTTGTGCCCCCTCCCAGCTCTGAGCACAGACTCTTCACTCTGGCTCTTTTCTCAGACACTGGAAGCTTGACCACCAGGAAGCCCTTGATCTTTCAGAGACGGGATCTCCAGACCCCAGGACCCCAGGAGATCCTGTTGACATCATCTAGGGGCTCATGGAGCCCAGGGTTAGGAGCACATTATCCTGGTTCAACACTTTGGAAGGGGAAATTCTTCCCATAGTTTTCCTAATAAGCCTACAGGGGTTTAAAAAAACAAGGAAAAAACATCCATGCAAAGGATAACTTCTCAATAGGTTATGACACTAGACTCAGTGAAGTTATATTGCATAACTTCGGGGAACATGTGACATCCGCTTTGGTGAGGCCACAAACAGTATGAGGGTTAAATCCATCAAGAATCTGGAATCAGGTCTCAACAAAACTGAAAGGCAAATCATTTATGAAATTCAGCAGAGAGAACTTGAAGTAACTGACTGGAAGCTGAAGCCACTTAGGGTCTAGATGCTGCCCAGTTAGAGTTAGGGAGACAGTAGATGGGCAGTCAGATCCAAATGAAAATACACCACATCTTGGGGTGGCTTTTAAGACCCCTTTCCTGTCTGTCCCTGGTGGCTCAGCTGGCAAGGAATCCGCCTGCAATGCAGGAGACCCCGGTTTGATTCCTGGGTCAGAAAGATCCTCTGGAGAAGGGATGGGCTACCCACTCCAGTATTCTTTGGTTTCCCTGGTGGCTCAGATGGTAAAGAATCTGCCTGAAATGCTGGATATCTGGGTTTGATTCCTGGGTTGGGAAGATCCCCTGGAGAAGGGAATGGCTACCCACTCCAGTATTTTGGCCTGGAGAATTCCATGGACTGTATAGTCCGTGGGGTCACAAAGAGTTGGAGACGACTGAGCGACTTTTGCTTCCTCTCTATCTATCTCCTGGATTTGGCAGGACTGTATGTATTCTGCTGGGTTTCCCAAATGGCCCCAGTGCTGAAGAACCTGCCTGCCAATGCAGGAGACATAAGAGACACTGGTTAGATTCCTGGGTTGGGAAGATCCCCTGGAGGAGGGCATGGCAACCCACTCCAGTATTCTTGCCTGGAGAATCCCCATGGACAAAGGAGCCTGGTGGGCTACAGTCCATGGGGTAACAAAGAGTTGAACACGACTGAAGCAAGTTAGCTGCACGTAGGCGTGTGGGCTTTCTGCTACAGACAGCACGTATGCACCTACTTGTTAGTACCTCTGCCACCAAAGAGCTGCTAGAAGGACAAAAAACTGAAGCTGGGACTAATTTTGCCTCATTAGTTGAAGCACACTTTCAAGTTAACACAGTTAGGAGAAGTGTTTTGGCATTTGGACTAATTTGCCTCATTAGTTGAAGCACACCTTCAAGTTAACACAGTTAAGAGGAGTTGTTTGGCAACTTATCCTATAATAAAACTGCATAATATGACAAAAGCCACTACTTGTAATGGTTGTTGAGGATCTTCTATAGCTTTTTAAAGTTATTTCTCTAATACTCACAGTGCTTAAAATTTTGTTAATGACAAATGGGCTTCTCAAGTTCACCAAGTATTTTTTTCTTTGTTTTGTAGTATTTATTTTTGTGTATTTAACTGCATGCAAACTCTTAGTTGCAGCTTGTGGGTCTAATACCCTGATCAGGGATCGAACCCAGGCATAGGAAGTGCAGAGTCTTAGCCACTGGACCAGCAAGGAAGTCTCGTGGTGCTTAACTGTTTTTATAAGAAGAAGAATGACGCACATTTTGTATAATTTGCAGGAGAAATGTTTTAGAAGCTTCAGAAAGAAAGTTGACCTTGGAGAAACATACTGGGTTTCGTTTTTGTTGTTGCTACTTTGCTTCTTTTTCTAATAGCTCATTATTTTCAGATGCATCATTGTGGAAGTATTTTCCTGGTCCAGTATGTCACTCCTACCTGAGGCCTGATGAGACTGTACACTGACATTCAGTTCAGTTCAGTTCAGTCGCTCAGTCGTGTCCAACTCTTTGCGACCCCATGAATGCAGGACGCCAGGCCTCCCTGTCCATCACCAACTCCAGAGTTCATTCAAACTCATGTCCATTGAGTCAATGATGCCATCCAGCCATCTCATCCTCTGTCGTCCCCTTCTCCTCCTGCCCCCAATCCCTCCCAGCATCAGGGTCTTTTCCAGTGAGTCAACTCTTCTCATGAAGTGGCCAAAGTATTGGAGTTTCAGCTTTAGCATCAGTCCTTCCAATGAACACCCAGGACTGATCTCCTTTAGAATGGACTGGTTGGATCTCCTTGCAGTCTAAGGGACTCTCAAGAGTTTTCTCCAACACCACAGTTCAAAAGCATCAATTCTTTGGCACTCAGCTTTCTTCACAGTCCAACTCTCACATCCATACATGAATTAGAGACCTGCTAAAATGAATTTTGTATACCACTGGTTACTTGTGGATGCTTATATTCTTGAAGAAGCAATTGGTTGGTTCTGAACAGGTGAAAAATTAGTCATTTATTAAACTTTAAGAAATATGACCCAAGTTGATTTTTAAAGTTAACAGATTGTCGTGGACATATCAAGTTCTTCTAGGAAAGCTTAATCAGAATGCACATACTCTAATTTGGGAAGCTGCTTTGCCTTGTTCTGTGTTTAAGAATGTTGCTGTTGTTGTTTAGTTGCTAAGTTGTGTCCAACTTTGTGACCTCATGGAGTGTAATCCTCCAGTATCCTCTCTCCTTGGGATTTCCTAGGCAAGAATACTGGAGAGGGTTGCCATTTCCTTCTCCAGGGGATCTTCCTGACCCAGGGATCAAACCCATGTCTCTTGCATTGGCAGGCGGATTCTTTACCACTGAGCCACCAGGGAAGCCCTGAGTATGTTACCAAAGCATTACACACTTGAAAAATGACAAAGATATGGTGAACATTAAGGCCTTCCCCTAACTTTTGTTCTTTGTCTTAAGATTTAAAAATTTTTTCCTTAAGATTTTGTCTTAAGATTTAAAAATTTTAAAAAAGTAAATTAACTTTGAGACATGCTTTACATAAAACAAAACACACCCATTTTAAGTCTGCAGTTCTTGATGAGTTTTGGACAAATGCATGTACTTGCTTTACAACTACTGGGCTGTTGTTACTGCTTCTGTTGCTGCACTGCTCCATCCAGATAGAGATCCTTTTCATTGTCCTGAAAAGTTCTTTCATGATTGAGTCACTCACCCTATTTTGAAAAGAAATTTTAAAAACAATTTTTTTTCTTTTCTCATCTATGGATCTACCCCAACACACTTGTGTCTCCTTTTCTTTCCTTTTGATTATTGCTGCTCTAGCAGTCTGCCAGTTTGTTGGATTCAAACAGGGATCTGCTTATTGGCTCTACTGACTAGGCAGAGGGGAATATGCCTTATTATTTTTCTATTTTGTTCTCAGTGACCTCTCACACATCCTCTGAAATCTCCATCCATCCATCCATCCCACCCCCCACCAGCCACCTATCCATTGATCCCTCCCCTACACACCCAGCTATCCCTCCATCCAACTTTTTGTTGAATGTCTACCATGAGCCATGGGTCACCAGGAATCCCACCTCCACTTAATTTCTGTTCTAACAGGGAAGCCAGACAATTTAACAACTATGCTGAGAAGGCCATACATTGGAAGTATGGGGCACAATGGGTGACATAGCAGGAGTGGCTGGGAATGATTCTCGGAGAGAGGGAGACATTAATAATGGAGAGGAGGGCAAGGACGGTTGAGTTGGTTAATTATTTCAGGCCTATTTATTGAGCCCTGCAGGCTGGGCCCGGTGGTAGCTGCGAGAGACTCAGACACAGGTGAGTAGGGAAGACATGGGACCGGTCTCATGGGATTCACATCACTGTGGGGTTAGCCCAGGTGGGGCTGGGCCGTGGAGTGATGTTTTAGGAGACACACTCAGTGGAGCACAGGGAAGAGAGAAAGGACAGAGCAAGTTAGAAACACTGCAAATTCCACATGACCAGAGCATGAAAGTCAATCAGGAAGTACAACTTTGAGCAGGGGGTATAGCAATCACTGGGCTCTCAGTTGCTGTGTAGAACGGTATCTAATCTCTAATCAGAATCTTTAAACAGAGACGAGGACTGTAGGAGCCTCATCTCAATCACTTGCAAATAATCTTCTCTGTCTTTCACAAGCATAGTCATGATTAAAATGACCTTTCACGAACAGTGGGGAGGGAGTGCTGAAGAAAATGAGGTATGTGAGAATAAAATCCATCTACCTGATTGCCATGTAACGTTTGGTGAGTCACAAAAGTGAGAATTTCAGATGTGAATTAAGATTGCCAAAAGCACTGGCATATTTGAAATTCCCTGTGTCCTACTTTAGAATCAGAAGACAGGAGAACTGGGAAAGAAAAAAAAAATGTATTTCTTATTTGTATTCTAACTGCTCAAATCATTTTAATGTAAATTATTTATGTAGTTTCCATCTGAATTATTGACCTTTAGATGAACTTTATTTGATAGGCACTTGGAGCAAATATTCCACAGGATTCTTTAAATGCTATAAAATAGGACATACCCCAGCTGCTGATTCAATTTTGGTCATAACATGGCCATAGAGTGTATTTGATCCTTTGCAACATTTGAGAAGATGTATTTAGTTAGTGATGAGGTCTGTACAATTTCACGTAAAATTAAAGCTCTGCAAAAATGCAAACCTCCTCTGGGCACTAAATCTCACAATATTCTGGAAATGACAAATCCTAAAATGCTCGCTGACTGCAAATCAATGTTTTTAGCCTGAGTATTAATAGCTGCATGAAATGTTATACTTCTCTCATCATTTACCACCCTTTGTTTGGATTTAGCACACATTTTGAGTATGCTGATTTTCTTTTCTGGGATGGATGGCTCTAAGCTACTTACCATCAGATGAGAAATATATTCTATCAAAATCTATTTAAGGAACACATCCAATCAATGGCAAAGGATGCGCTCTGCACGACTCTGCCTGTTTGGTGTCTGTCCTTTTGCCTTTTACTGAGCCCACTCACTAGGAGGGCTACAGAGATGCTTGAGTCCTGGGCACGTTCATGATTTAGGGGCCTTTGCTGAAGAACTGATGCTTTTGAACTGTGGTGCTGGAGAAGACTCTTGAGAGTCCCTTGGACTGCATGGAGATCAAACCCATCCATCCTAAAGGAAATCAGTCCTGAATATTCCTTGGAAGGACTGATGCTGAAGCTGAAGCTCCAATACTTTGGCTACCTGATGCAAAGAGTCCATTCATTGGAAAAGATCGTGATGCTGGGAAAGATTGAGGGCAGGAGGAGAACGGGGTGGCACAGGATGAGACGGTTGGATGGCATCACCAACTCAATGGACATGAGTGTGAACAAACTCCGGGAGATAGTGGAGGACAGAGGAGCCTGGCGTGCTGCAGTTCATGGGGTCGCAAAGAGTTGGACACAAATTAGCGACTGAACAATAACAACATAGCCATCTGCCTGGAGACTAGACTGTGAGCACTCTTAGCTTTGGGATTTGAGCTGAGGCCACCACAGTTACCTGAACTCAGAACCATTCATCAGACATCGTCCATCAGAAGTGAGGCTCTTGTTGATGTGTGGATTTCTACTCTAGGATCTGAAGGCTTCTCGGGCAATGGGACCAGCCATCCATATTTCTCCAGTTATATGTAAGGGGACCCACTGGAAATCTGAGTTAACTGACAACACAATTTGACTTTATTCCAGGGTTATTTATGAAACAGGACTCTGGACCAGCACACTTCCCAATCCAGTTCTGCTCTGCAGTGGCTCCTAGTTATTCAACAAGATGACAATAAACAGCCTCACCCTCCTTCCCTGGTGGTTAATTAGTGAATCTTCTCAACAGTCAGATTCAACCAACTTGATGCAAATGAGGATTTTCCTACACGCTTAGACCTCTAACATACATAAATTTAAAATATGCACGTGCTCTTGAGGAATGACAGAATGAGGCTGCTCTTCAATGGAAAACAGAGGAGCACGTGAATTTCTATGGAAAAATGCCTGATGTTCATCTTGAAAAAGAAGCAGATATCATTCGCAAATAAGAGTGTGAAAGTGGAATTCACTCTGTCGTGTCCGACTCTTTGCGACCCCATGGACTGTAGCCCGCCAGGCTCCTCTGTCCATGGAATTCTCCAGGGCAGAATACTGGAGTGGGTAGCCACTTCCTTCTCCAGGGGATCTTCCCAACCCAGGGATCAAACCCAGGTCTCTCGCATTGTTGATGGATTCTTTTACCGTCTGAGCCCAAAAGATATATATATGAATGTGTACACACATATATATATCATTTGCAAATAAACACGACATTATTTAGACCTTTGAGGGCTGGCCAGGAGCACACCACCATTTTTGATCAGACTTCCAGATGAAATTCAAATAGGAGGCTTACAGATAGACTTTCTGAACATAACTGGCCTTTGCAACTTAGTATGTTCCACAGGCATATTTTCTACAGGAAAGAAAATTCCTCAAATTAACAATCAGAAACATTGTTTAGAGGGGTGTGTGTATGTGTGTGTGTGGGCATGTACTCAGTCATGTCCGACTCTTTGCCACCATGTGGATTATAGACTGCCACACTCCTCTGGTCGTGGAATCTTCCAGGCAAGAATACTGGAATGAGTTGCTATTTCCTACTCCAGGGGAATCTTCCCGACCCAGGGATGGAACCCGCCTGTGTCTCCTGTGCCTCTTGCATTGGCAGGTGGGTTCTTTACCACTCCCCCACCCGGGAAGCCATTGTTTAGCCGAGCTGATAGCAAAAGGGATGTTCATCTCAGCATCCTCTCCCTGGACAAAGGAAACACTCCAGACTTCTGATTTCAGTTTTATCCATTTTCCTCTCTGCTACGTGATGCCCCATTAGTGTGGCCGGCAGCCAGTGAACCATGGCAAGGAACTGGGAGTTTTCAAACCCAGACTGATAAAGGACTGCATCCTTCTGAGACTGCAGAAGTCAAAGGGCTCACAGGCTGACCCTTAGAAATAAAACAACGGAAAGCTTTTCCATAAAGAGCATATTGTGTCGATTTATTAGAGAATGCAGTTAAAAAAAATATCTTGAGGTTAGCCTCTCCAGTTTAAAAGCACTGAACTAGGAACACTTGAACGGCTATGCAAGCGTCTCTTGCTCATTTGTCCCCCACACCTCACCAGGTCCTATAAACAGGGTTTGGAGACCGTTCAGTCAGTTTCTTGACAGAAACAGCCAAATGCCTTTGCTTCTTAAAGAAAGCCCTCTTCCCCTTTTCCAAAGCATGCACTGTCACTTGGCATTAGGTATTTCAAAAGGACAAACACTGTTACAGTATCGTAAGGCCAAAAGGGAGTACCCATCGACCAGACATACACAGGACACTAGAAAAAAATTACAAACGTTAACCTAGTGTGACGACTCCACCAGGAATTAATGGGAAAGGCACTGCACCCTTCTTATACCCACTATCCACTTCACGTGCTTTGAATTCAAGTCCCACCAAACATCTGAAAGGCGTTTTCTACAACATACAATTCACGGGGAGGTTAACACATCTGACACTAGTCTTCCATGGCCATATATGTCTCACCCAAGTGCACAACAGGTGTGAATATATACTATCGGCTTTATTTACAAGTTTATCTTGATTTTTTAGTGGGGGTAAAAAAATTAATGATCTCAACTGACTATTCCCCCCGAAAAGGGTTTTGGCTATGATTCATGTTATATAAACTACCACGTCAAAGAAAGAAATGAAACCCACGTATTGTCTGATCTAAAACATCTAAACTAAAATTTCTCACCCACTATAAGTTGGCAGTGAAAGTGCTATTTTCTGAATTTTATAAGCGAAATGCTACACAGGAATTTCAGATCGACTTCTTTTGCAAAAGCACAAGTTGTTGGTTGCATCGGACAGGATGTGGAATGGTGTGTGTATTCCGTGTAGAATCCCCTCCACCCTGTCGTGGGTGCCCTTCCAAAGACAGTCATGAATCTGGAAAGGTGACAGACTTCGCAGATGCCTTCTTATCTCCCCGAAAGATGTAAAACAGCAATGGCGCAACTCTACATAGGAACGAAGGTTAGTTCTGAGAAATCAGTAATATACATGCACAAACATCAGAACATGAAGGGGGAAAATGAAACGCTACAGTTTCCACGTTGCAGTGTTGCTCTCACAACCTTTCTGCACCAGATGCCTTGTGGCTTCGCGTGGTGCCTTTTCCCACCAGGAGAGAGAGTGAGTCTACGTTGTAGACTGATCAGACACAAAGACTCTCCCCGGGGCCCACGGATCAATCTGCCCCTGGCCAAGACAGAACCTACCAGAAGAGAACAAGTACAAAACACTATCGTTACTGGTTTTCTCTCGATGCTCCCAGATGTCCTTGTGCGATCACCCCAGACTCAGTGATTGGCTCGGGGCATGGCCAGGAGCCACGAACACTGACTGAGGCGCAGCGTTAGAACCAGGGGACGAAGCCTCGATTCTCTTCTGAGCAACGTGAACTGGAATTTCCGCCACAGCGGTCACGGCTGCCGCCTCCAAAGCTGTGACCGGCTGCTTCCACAGTAAAAGATGCCTTCTTGCGAGCATGGTTTGGAGCACGTCTTTGTCCGGGCGCCGGTTCAGCTTAAGTGGATGGGTGTGTACTCTGGCCTCCTGGTCTGGATAATTTTGGGCTTCGGTCTCTTCATTCTTTCCATCTCGTCTTCTTCCTCGTTCTCCTGATCGCTCTCACAGACATGGACCACCACGCTGGGGGTGGTGTCGGTGGCTGCGTGCAGTTCATACTTTTCCCCTGGAGAAAGAGAATAATTGCAGGGTAACTCAGGCAAGGAGGTAAGGGCCAAAAAAAGCAAGAGCAAAGGGATGTGCAGGCAGGAGTCAGCTCGACCAAGCTTCTGTGCGCATCCACTGGGGACCAAAGGACACAGCTAGACACACTCTGGATTGGTATTTCTTTGGTGGCTCCTTGGCTCAGGGGTAAAGCATCTGCCTGCAGTGCAGGAGACCCGGGTTCAGTCCCTGAGTCAGGAAGATCCGCTGGAGAAGGAAATGGCAAACCACTCCAGTACTCTTGTCTGGAAAATTCCACGGACTGAGGAACCTGGTAGGCTACAGTCCATGGGGTCTCAAAGAGTCGGACACGCCTGAGCGACTTCAATTTCACTTTCTTTACACATCTCAACACTGCAAATGACTCTGTTTTCAAACACTCTGAGTCCAGGCATATGAAAGGCATGGAAGGAATGTGTATTTAATTACTCTTTGCATGCATGGGCTTCCCTGGTGGCTCAGAGGGTAGAGAATCTCCCTGCAGTGCTGGAAACCCAGGTTCGATCCCTGAGTTGGGAAAATCCTCTAGAGAAGGAATGGTAACCCACTCCAGTATTCTTGCCTGGAGAATTCCATGGATAGAATTCCATGGATAGAGGAGCCTGGCAGGCCACAGTCCACGGGGTCGCAAAGAGTCGGACACAACCCAGCAACTAACACTTTCACTTTTTTTAGCGTGTACACTAGACTGTCTCTAAACTACCCAGGGGACTTCCCTGGTACGGTGAAAGTGGCACCTGTTCAGGAAAAGATGTTGTATGAATAAAGGCATCAGGTAAGGCCCTCTTGGGCATCTCTCCCCACCGAAGGCTTTCACTGAAGTTCACAGCCCAGGCTAGAGACGGGAAGCATGGGGAAGCCTCTTTGCCCAAAAGAAACAGATGTGAGTTCTGAGCCAGGTGCTCCAAAAGCATTTTTGATCACAGCATCCTTTTTCACACAATTATCAACCCCCTTAAACCAGGAGTGTCCTGCTGTTGTATGGCAGCCTGAAATTTATCAGGCTCAGTCAAGGGGCTTTTACTCATAAACAAAGTGTTGCCTCTTCTCAAGCCCACACGGGAGACTGGAATGTTATTGTAACTGCCCCTGAAAGGGCTTTCCTTGTGGCTCAGCTGGTAAAGAATTCTCCTGCAAGGCAGGAGACCTGGGTTCAATCCCTGGGTCAGGAAGATCCCCTGGAGAAGGGCATGGCTACCCACTCCAGTATTCTGGCCTGGAGAATTCCATGGACTGTATTAGTCCATGGGGTCACAAAGAGTCAGACACGACTGAGCAACTTTCATTTCACTGAATGGGTGAGGGCTTCCCGGATGGCCCAGTGGTAAGGAATCTGCCTGCCAATGCAGAAGACATAAGAGAGGGCTTCGATCCCTGGGTCAGGAAGACCCCTAAGAGAGGGCTTCGATCCCTGGGTCAGGAAGACCCCCTGGAGGAGGAAATGGCAACCCACTCTAGTATTGTTGCCTGGAGAATCCCATGGACAGAGGAGCCTGGTGGGCTACATACAGTCCATGGGGTTGCAAAGAGTTGAACGTGACTGAGTGACTGAGTACTGAAAGGGTGAACGAGCTTCAATATTCTCAGGGGGCAGAAAGTTAAAGCAGAGGGTCAGATATATCACTCAAAATCTTGGTCATGATCCTCTTTACAAATCTTTATCTCCTGCCAAGGAGGCATAATCCAGAAAGCAAGGGGACGGGATCACATTTGCAAAATCTTTGCAGTCTTGTTGGCTGAAAAGCACAGCTGAAATATGAATTACTATTCAAGCTCATTGTTGGGTAAACTGAAAGCAAATTGATGTCTATTCTCTAAAAGGGCTTCTCAAACAAGATGTCTGTAAAAAAAAGTGGTAGGTTCTAGAGTGTAAAGAATGTTTATTAACAGCACTTCCTGCCCCTGGGACAGTGTGAGTCCTTTCTCTAGGAGGACGTCTCCCTTTCCCCCTCTCTAACATTCCAGAAGTTTCCAACCCTGGGCTCTGCTAATGCACCTTAGCCTGGAGCTGCTCTGAGGAACACTGGCACTTCCAACTTGAACTTAATGCCACGGTGAGCAGTGGGTAATGTGATCTTTGCTTCTACCATAGCGGGAGTTTTCTGTCTGAGAGGTGTTAACAGCAGTGTCACCTTTTTCATATGAAACTGCTGATGGTCCAGGAAAACAAAACTCTCCACTCAGAGGAACACCAGTCAGATTATTGGTCAAGGAGAAAGCTGATGGCCTCAGTGTTTATTGCATTTGCCCCATGGATAGGGCAGAAGTGGGGCTCAAACCTGGTCACCCCAAGACCCTTGCCTGCACCTTCCAGCTCACCCAAACCCTATCGATAGGATGGGAACCACCAACATTTTACTGTTTCCAGAAAACAGGTATTGAGCTCTGCCGATGAGCCAGGCATTGTATGAAGTGCTTTTTACATGATGATCTTGTATATTGCTCACAACTCTACCAGGGAATACCCATTTTCTGGATGAGAAGCCTGAGGCCAGAGTACCTTTCTTCCCAAATGCTCACGCCTTTGTCCCTTCAGAGGCACAGAATCTCTTCTCCACACCCCCCGACCCCCTCCCTCCCTGGCAAGCTCAGCGGGCGAGCACCCCCTGCCTATGGGCCTGTGTGTCTGGGGCTCCTTCTCCTCTTGTGACCTATGGGTCTCTGACTGCTCACACTTTCAAATGCGCAGGTGAGGACCAGGTTGGTGAACAAAATTCCCTTGACTAAAAAAAACTTAACGGAAGTGGGGAAAGGCCCATTTTCCCCTTTCCAAAGTCCAACAGCTCATCCCCACTTGGAGCGACAGGACCTCTGAGGGGGGGTCATGGGCTGTGCTCGGTGGGTGAGGGGAGGGAGTCACGTGATGAGATGCAGAGAGATTACGGTGATGGGTCCCCAGGGCCAGCTTGCCCCTCTTCCTAAGGGAAGAGGCCAGAGATGGGCGGGTGTGCACGCTCCCCGGCAATGGGTGACCCTGATGCAGAGGCAGAAAGCCAAACAGAGACAATTCACAGCATGCGCTGGCATCCATCTGGTGACGGGGTGAGAGGGGTGCTCTGATGGACGCCCTGGGCAAACCTCTGCATGTGTCCTCACCTCCCCCCACCCCCAGTCCTTACCCGAGGGCACGGCTTACCTGGCCCTAGCTTGGAGATAGCGTATAAAAGGTCATAGTTTATGACGGGAGTAGCGTCTTCCACTTGTTTCCAGCCGACCGGCGGCGAGGCGGGAGGAGAGATGAGGAACTGTTTGTCTGGATTCGGAGGGGCCAGGTGCGAGCTGCCTATGTGTAAAGTCTGGAAGAGAGAGGGAGGAGATGTTTCTCGAAGGGGGAAGGACTGAGGCAGCGTGAGGGCACCTCACGACCGCCTGCGGAAGACAGCGCTCAGGGACGCAACCGCGTCCACAGGCTCAGTCCGGGGTGAACCGCCAAACGGCTCACAAGCGGCGGAGAGAGGGAACTTAGATCACCGTGCAAACGTGAGTAGAGCGCCCTCCCGGGGTAGGGACTCATAGGCACCGTGGACCACGAGGAAGGATGCTTGACCTGGACTTACGGGAGAAGACCCTGATGCTGGGAAAGACTGAAGGCGGGAGAAGGGAACGACAGATGAGATGGTTGGATGGCATCACCGACTCAATGGACATGAGTCTGAGTAAACTCTGGGAGTGGGTGATGGACAGGGAGACCGGGCGTGCTTCAGTCCATGGGGTTGCAAAGAGCTGGACACACAACTGAGTGACTGAACTGAACTGAGACTGATAGAAAATATATACAGGTAATTTTAGTACAGATGGAAAAAAAATAAAGCGCTGTGGCCGAGATCAGAAGGGATCTCAGAACCAATTGCCTGAAGCTCCTCGTGTTACGGAGGCATTGCATCATATCACAGATGCTCCAAAGGCTAAGCAACACCTCCAGGACCAACATCAGTTTTCAGGGGCACAAAGCAGGGATGGGGTCTTGCCATGCTCTCAGGCTTCCCTCCCCCTTTGGGGCTCTGAATCAGATGCCAAAAGGGAGGAAGGAAAAAATAAATGTACCTTCTAGGATGTGTGCATGCCTGCTAAGGTGCATCAGCCGTGTATGACTCTTTGCGACCCCATGGACTATAGCCAGCCTGACTCCTGTGTCCATGGGGATTCTCCAGGCAAGAATACTGGAGTGGGTTGCCATGTCCACCTCCCAGGGAATCTTCCCGACCCAGGGATCAAATCATATCTCTTCTGTCTCCTGCATTGGTAGGCAGTTTCTTTACCACTAGCACCACCTGGGAAGCCCAGCTTCCAGGATACATATTTTAAGAAAAAAAATAATGATAAGGGACAATAACCAAGATCCTGGTTCTGGGGGCTTAAAAGTTATGCCAGTGAATGGAGGGCTGTTCGAGTCATCTTACATTCAAATCTGGCCAATTTGTATTTTCTTTGTTCTTTAGTATCCCGCCCCTCCTCCACCCCCCACCTAAAAATTTCACAATGAACATGTCTTTAATAAACCAGAAAAGGTCGTGGGAGGGTCTAAGCAATCACTTATATGGAATGGTACCAAATGCAGAAGGGCATTTGTTCCCAAGGATCCGAGGTCTAAGGCTTGGATCCACCAGGGGGCAGGGCATCCGGCTCCAATTTACCCAGGCAGGGCTGGCAAGTTCGCCTTCCCCGCAGGGTCCGGAAGCCCCTCTACACGGTCTGCCCCGAGAACTCAGGGCCCCCAAGGGGGTCTCTTTCACCAGGGAGCAGGAGCTGAAGGGCTTTTGCCCTCTTGCCAAGCTGTTAAGACGTCTATAACATCGTCAAGTGGAAATTTATGAGCTGCCTGGAAGATGGGTGGTCTACCATCAAGGAGGGGAGGGGGCAGGAAGGAGGTGATGGGCAGGAGGAAAAGCAAACCTGCTCTGGAGCCCCCCACCCCACCTGGGACTGCCCTGGCACGCAGAACCCCGCTTACCAGAAGGATTTCTTCCTAAAAGGATTTCTTACCATTTTGCTACCTGCCTAATGAACCGATTTCTTTCCCCTGTTTCAGACTGGACCTGGCAGCCCCCATGTTGATGTGCAGGGCGGGTTTGCAGATACAGGCTCTCCAGAAGTAAGTGGGCTACTGAGTCCTGCTCAGAACCTGCATAAAGCCAGAACCTCTCTAGTCTGGGGTTCTAGCAAAGTCACGTCTACCACCCTGTGGTCCTCTACCTTCCAGAGTCAGGAAAAGACTCTTTTTCCCATCATCACTCAACTCAAGAAGGTCATCTATGAGGTCAGGGATCAACTATACCCCGCTATCTCAAAATTGGGGATGTGATACATTTATAGTATGAATTTTGCCCCTCTGAAGACGATTTCTTGGCGTTTTCAATCAACATATAGGTAATGGGTGTCTAGGAACCTCCCTGGTGGCTCAGTGGTAAAGAATCCACCCACGATGCAGCACACCCAAGTTCGATCCCTGGGTCGGGAAGATTCTCTGGAAAAAGAAATGGCAACCCACTCCAGGATTCTTGCCTGGGAAATCCCATGGACAGAGGAGCCTGGTGGGCTACAGTCCATGGGGTCACAAAAGAGTCGGACACAACTTAGTGATGGTAACAACAACAATGGATATATACTCTGTTTTATGGGAAAGCTGGTGGCTCAGATGGTAAAGCGTCTGCCTGCAATGCGGGAGACTTGGGTTTGATCCCTGGGTCAGGAAGATCTCCTGGAGAAGGAAATGGCAACCAACTCCAGTATTCTTCCCTGGAAAATCCCATGGATGGAGGAACCTGGTAGGCTAAAGTCCACGGGGCTGCAAAGAGTCAGACACAACTGAGCGACTTCACTTTCTTTCACTTTAAGGGTGAGAGGGAGAAGGGGGAAGTGTGGGTATCAGTGAAATCCACTCACCTGAGCAAAATATAATTTCATTTCCTTTCCAAGAAATTCAGTCTTATGTAGCTGGAGTCTGGCATCTGCTGCAGATAAGGGGTTGCTGAAGTTTATTCTGACCCGTTTGAAGCTTTTAAAATACTGAAAGGTGATATCTTTGTCATAAGTCCTAAAGAGGGATTCAAATTTGGCCTGAAAAATAAAAAATGAAAGGAATTGGAATCTACCTGCACATGACCTTTGACTGGATGGCTTCATTACTATTCTTATGGAGAAACTGAATCATTCATTGTTTCAAGAACTTCCAACTTCAGATCTTATTGTTCCATGATCCTCCCCAATCCAGAGAACTTCAGTCCCACCACTCCGCTTAGGACAATGCCCTGTCCATCAAATATTACTTAGGGCTTTCAAACACTGGAGCTAGTTTGAAAAAAAAATTTTTTTTAATTGAATTGGGAAACAATAAAGTTAATTTTAAAAGGCTTGCATTTCTCATTTTTTTTTTCTGCCCTATGGGTGGTAAAGGTACATTTTACCTATGGTTGTTTGCCTTTTTTTATGTTTTTTTTTTTTTTTAAATTAGAGGATAATTACTTAACAATATGCGATGTTTTTTGCCATACATCAATATGAATTGGCCGTAAATATGTTCCTTCCTTCTTGAAGCTCCTCCCACCTTCCTCCCCATCCCACCCCTCTAGGTTGTCACAGAGCACTGACTGTGGGCTCCCTGTGCCTTACATCAACCTCCCACTGGCTATCTAGTTTACATATGGTAATGTATAGGTTTCAATGCTGTTCCCTCAAATCATCACATCCTCTTCTTCCCCCACTATGTCCACAAGTCTGTTCTTTATGTCTGTGTCTCCTTTACTGCCCTGCAAATCGGATCCTCAGTACTATTTTTCTAGATTTTATACATATGCGTTAATATATGATATTTGTCTTTCTCTTTCTGACTTACTTCACTCTGTATAAAAAGGCCTTGCATTTCTTACCATAAAGGAAGCAGTTAAAAAAAAAAAATTTCCCAGTGGTATTTTCTCAGTCTGTCATTTTTTAACTCTCTAAAATAATACTGGTTTTTAAAAATGAATGTACTGTCAAAGAACCTGTTTCTATACACTGGCTTTAATACACGTATGCATTTAGCTCGAGTGTTTAAGAACTAGTGAACATTGTGAAGCAGCATGAGATCTTAGAACTGAAATGCCTGAGTTCAATGATTAAAAGCCTAGATTCAGGAGAATGTTTCATCAGATCCTGGGAAAAGTTCTGCAGAAGCAACCCCCACCACCACCACCACAGGGTTGGGTCCTGAATGGGGTGTGGTTTTGGGGAACTGGGAGACCACTGCCATCTTTTCCAACCAGAGGGGAAGGTGTTGATGGACAGTCTTGAAATCTGTAGGAAGATTGTGCAGGAGCTGTCAGTTACCAGATTTCTGAATCTTTTTTGCAGACTAAACTCTGGGGATGGTGAGAGGCCGATGGGGTTGGCTGAGAGCGGGGCTGGGGCAGACAGCGTGTCCTCTACCCAGGTGACTGGCGAGATGAGGAGGCCTGGAAGGACCCTGGAAATCTATAGAGAGCATGCTGTTTCTGCAAAGTGGAGAGAGGATTCCAGCAGAAGAGGAGAACGTCTCTGAGACTTTTTGGTGCTAGGGAGTGGAGGAGGGGATGGTCCTCCGGATGGATGCATGGTTGGTCAGGGCCTGCCTTCCCTCCTGGCTGGCATCTCTACCAGGTGAGTGGGAAGAGCTCACAGAGTTTCTCTCTTCCAGTTCCTTGGCTTTTCTTTAGTTGATGTAAAAGCCTGTGACTTTCCCACGAGAGGTGTCGCAGAGAAACAGAAGGACAGCGAATGCGCAGCAGATGGTCCAGCTTCGAGTTTATCTGGCCGCGCAGTGACTTGGTTGGTCTCTGCCCCTCTGCGGAGCACGGGTAAGTCCGGGGCGTGAGGGTGTCTGCGGATTTGGAATTTCACACGACCTCATCCGTAGGCATTGTGACCAACTGTTTCGAGTTATGATTCATAACTTAAGAGATATGACTTTGATGGATATTTTTAGACGGCAAGTCAGGGCTGAGGACCAGAGTGCAAGAGAACCCACACTACCTTGTTAATTTCGTATTGCTCTCCTACCGTTCTTTTATAAAATAATCTTATTTGTTATTCCAGTTGTTGGGTGGCATCTCTACTGAAATGAGTAAAAAGTGATTTTACTCACATAAGGCTAATATTAAATACATAGATTTTGTAGAACGTTTACACATAGATTGGGCTTCCCAGGTGTGCTAGTGATAAAGAACCCATCTGCCAATGCAGGAGACTTAAGAGACGTTGGTTTGATCCCTGGGTCGGGAAGTTCCCCTGGAGGAGGGCATGGCAACCCACTCCAGTATTGTTGCCTGGAGAATCCCATGGACAGAGGAGCCTGGCAGGCTACATACAGTCCATAGGGTTGCAAAGAGTTGGACAAGACTGAAGCAACTTAACAAGCACCCACGTACACATAGACTATTCTCTAATATCTAGTTAAAAAACTACGATTCTGGCTTGTAAGCAGACTACATGATTAGGGAGTTAAATTTGATTTAAAAAAAAGAAAGAAAGAAAACTTCCCAAGACTCAGTATAGCTTTAGGCATAAGAATATAACATGATCACTGCCCCCTAAAGAGAACACACAGAATTCATTCATATACAGTCTTGTTTTAGAGATCAGTTAGATAGCTTCATAGCTACTGATGGAAATCTTGGCATTTTAATCAAATGAAGAAGTAAAGCATGGTAGTTAAAATCACTAGTTATATTAATAACCATTGATGACAGCTGCTTTCCAGGAGGTAGGATATTTAATTTATCTATCTATTTATTATTTGCTATGGGTGCATTTTCTCCACCTGGAAAAACCTACAAAGTTGAAGATAGGCCCTTATAATTACTTCAAACATTCAAATATCTCTACAATAGTGATTTCCTAAGATACAATCAAAGTATCCTGAACTCGAGATGTCAAAGTGAAACATTCTGTGCACTGTAAGAAAAGTCCTCCCTCCAAAAGTTTACTTACAATCTACACAGAATGAAACAAACAAACAAACACCATGCTGAACCCTGCCTTACTAATTGGCCAAGAGACAGAGACATTTTTAAATACTGAGCTTTAAAAAATTCTTTCAGAGGTAATTCCTCAGGCAATACCTTTTGATTCTGAAGGCTCAAAGCATTCTGGATGCATTTCAAAAACCCCCCAAACCCGCAGAGAACCACACATCCCCACCAACTATCTCAGCTAATAGTACCAAATAACATCATGCTTTGAAAACTCTCTCTAAAAAAAAAAAATTACATTATATCAGAAGCCTTACCCTGGTTTCACTTTCGCTGAAGATCTCACTGTTTGCCACACAGGCAATCAGGGAGCTAAAACTGTAGTTAAAATTTCTAAAGTGCATCTTGCTTTCTTACAGTGAGAGCTACAGCGACTCCCGCAGTCGAGCCCCAAGTGGATGGAGTTCCTTTACCAGAAGCTGTCAGGTTCTTTCTCGAGCCGGCGCTTATAAAGCAATGAGGTCTGGCTCCCCCCGCCCCTGCCCCAACCCCGGGGTAAAAAAAAGCACTGCTTCCAGGGCATCCTGTTTGGACACCAAATTCCTGAGTCAAGCCCTGCTTGACTTGCAGGCGGACAGGGACAGAGTGTAAGTTTCTACTGGAAAGAGGTGACGTCAACACCTTAGTCATTTTCCCTATGCTAATTAACTTCGCTTGGGGAGGATGGAAAAAACGGCCGAGGTTTGCTTTGCAGCTGTTTTATCTCTCCCTCTTGCAGCATAGTTTCCACTGGTAGTAATTCCATTCAGCCACTCAGTCACCAGGCTCCGCTGCTGAATGGGACGACCCTTCTTAGGATGGAAAATGTTACAGACAGAAGCAGGAAGGGGTACAGCAGTAAATAGTAATTAGCCTGCAGGGAACTTTCAAGGCTTGGAGAAACCTGGAAACCGAAGTCTTGGGGAATGGTTTGATCCCTGTAATTTCCTGAACACTTAAATCAAAGTTTCATATACTGGGATATTAGAGAAAACATTTGGAAATCTGTCTTGGTCAATGACCTCTGTTTTTTTAAGAAAAAAAGTAGAATTCGTTACGAAATGTGCCCCGTCCCCACCCCCCCTTTTTTTTTCTGATGAAACTTTATTGGATCAATGTCCTAATTCTCACTAGTATTTCATAGTGAGAATGTGGGAAGCGGTCCTAGGATTTTCGTTGGAAAACTTTGTAATTGGACAACTAGGAATAGGTAGCTCTTTGATCATTTCCTAACGCCTACTGAATTCGGAAAAAAGATACGAAAACAGTTTAGAGTAATCTGAACCTCTGAAGCTGAGAAAGAAAACATTAAGAGGCTGTCTGCTTGGAGACTCAGAGGCTGTTTTTGGTTTTGTTTTAAATAGGAAAGGATGAAGAAATAGAAAGAATGGATAGCACAATTGAAAAGCTAGTTCAGTTGGCCTTTTTGCAGGTAAGAGGTCTGGTCTAGAAGCACACTGGAATAGCAGGGTACCAGTTTTTTGAAAAGGCTGCAACTTCCCCCAAGTTTTCATTTTACTATTATTTTTTTAATTGAAGTACAGTTGATTTACACTGTTGTGTAAGTTTCAGGTGTATAGCAAAGTGACTCAGTTATACGTGTATGTGTATCTATTCTTCTTCAGGTTCTTTTCTCATATCAGTTATTACAGGATATTGACTATAGTTCGCTGTGCTATACAGCAGGTCCTTGTTGCTTATCTCTCTTAAATGTTATTGTTGTTTACTCACTAAGTTGTGTCCAACTCTTTGCAACCTCATGAACTGTAGCCCACCAGGCTCTTCTGTCCATGGGATTTCCCAGGGAAGAATACTGGAGTGGGGTGCCAGTTGTTTCTCCAGGGGAATCTTCCTGACCCAGGGACCAAACCCGAGTCTCCTACATTGACAGGCCAATTCTTTACCGCTGAGCCACCAGGGAAGCCCTTACTCCCATTAAAATGCTGCAACTCTTTGAACTCCAAGTACTTTGTCGGTTTAGGTCCCTATGGCGGTCTGAGTGCTAGGTTCTTCCCACTCTCTCCAATTTCATTATCGCCTAAACGCAGTCACGTTATTTATGAAAAACATTCTCTAGTCTAGAGGCACACGTGGACACCTCTTAAGCTTCCAAAAGTTAAGTGGAATCCTGCTGTTCACATGTAAAAATTAACTTCAAAGATTCATTAAAGTCAGCCAATAATGAAAAGAATATATGCAACAGGAAAGAGCAAGCTGAGTATTTATTCCTCCATAAAAGGAAACGCAAAGTCTTCCTGGATGAGTGAGGGTTGCTTAATCTCCATGCGTGGTTCCCTGCTGCCAGTTGTAGGGTTATGTAAGAGACCAGTTATGGTGTTTGCTTTGCCAAATTACCTGTAACTCCCAACCCAGGAGATTTAAATGCAAAAGATCTAGAAATGTTTTGAATGCTGTAAAATTGTGTGTGTGTGTGTGTGTGTGTGTGTCTGCTCAGTTGTGTCCAACTCTTTGCCACCCCATGGACTATAGCCCACCAGGCTTCTCTGTCCATGGGATTTTCCAGGCAAGAATACTGGAGTGGATTGCCATCTCTTCCTCCAGGGGATCTTCCTAACCCAGGGATCAAATCTGTGTCTCCTGTGTTTCCTGCATTAGCAGGCAGGTTCTTTATGGGATGCATCAAACACCAAGAGGACAGGGCCACGTTGGGTGGCGCTTGGTTCCAGGGGCTGTGCACTTGGACTGGCTGCATTTTCAGCGCAGAGGCCGCAGGGGAGCCTGGGGGCACATGAAGGCTTTGGTGGCAGCGTGGGTATGGGAGGCGTTGGTGGAGGGAGGCAACGGGGAAAAGGGACAAGGAGGTAGAAGACACAGGTGCACTCTACTCTCCCAGTGCGCCTGTCCTTCCTCTCCTCTCTCTCCTGGAGTCTGCCTTGGTGAACAAGAGCTACAGGGGGATCAGAGGAGAAAGAAGAGGTTCATTTCTCCATCTCCTTCTCACTCGCCTCCCCGTCCTATTAAAAGTCATGACATGAAGCTCCAGCTCAATTGTGTGGGCAAACCTGGAACGTTTCTGTTCATCTGAGACAACAGCACTGAACTCACTCAAATTTATAACTGTGGTTTCACGGCATGCGTGCTCAGGGGTGTCTGACCCTTTGCAGCCTTTTGAATTGTAGCCCCGCCAGGCTCCTTTGTCAATGGGATTTTTCAGGCAAGAATACTGGAGTGGGTGGCCATGCCCTCCTCCAAGGGATCTTCCCCACCCTGGGATTGAACCCACATCTCCAGTGTCTCCTGCATTGCAGGGAAAAATTCCTTACCCTCTGAGCTATGGGGGTGGGGAGTGGGGGAAGTCCATGGTTTCATTATATGGACGGAAAAAAAAAGTTCTCATGAGGTATTTGAAGATGGTAACTGTCTTTGCTCAAAGAAATCAGTGCTAAGTGATAGATTTATCATTAGGCCGTCCCTAAAGCCTCTTAACACATGCCATTCTGTACCTGCCTTTGAATTGATAGTGAGCTCCATCTGAATTTCAGACAGTAAAGAAAGAATCTGCCTGCAATGCAGGAGACCCAGGTTTGATCCCTGGGTGGGGAAGATCCCCTGGAGAAAGGAGTGACGACCCACTCCAGGATTCTTGCCTGGAGAATTCCATGGACAGAGGAGCCTGGCAGGCTGCATATAGTCCATGAGGTCGAAAAGAGTTGGACATGCATGACTGAACGACCAACACTTTCACTTCCATCTGAATCATATTTAGGGAACTTGAGTGCTTCCATTCCTAGATCAGGGAAAGGGGCTCAAAGTGGCACTGACTGTACGAAGGCTAGACTGGATGCTGGCAAAAATCACGGGGTCACAAAGTGTCCCTGAGCCCTGACCCAGGAGAGAAGCCACCTAGAGTCCAGTAGCACAAGTGCCCCATGGTATGAGAGGTACAGAGCATGTACCCGCGTGCTGTTCTGAAGCCCCGGCTGGCACTTCATTTGCTCACCTGAAAGTTCTTGTTAGGAATGCCCATCTTGGACTGTATGTCTGTTACACACAAACTTGCATTTCTAAATGTCCTATGATATTTGTATGAGCTCCCTGTTGGTTCAGATAATAAAGAATCTGCCTGCAACACAGGAGACCTGGGTTTGATCCTTGGGTTGGGAAGATCCCCTGGAGAAGGGAATGGCAACCGACTCCAGTATTCTTGCCTGGACAATTCCATGGACAGAGGCTACAGTCCATGGGGTTGCAAAGCGTTGGACATGAGTGACTAATACACATGGTATTTGTATATTTCTTGTGGTTGGAAACTCAACTACCTTCTTAATTCTTGTTTTCAAGTTGGATGTAAGTGATTTGAAGTAAACAGTGCCCACTGAAATGTCTCATTAAAACTCTCGAAAAGCATGCTAAAAATTGCACTTAAAATAGTAAAACTGCAACCAGAAGTTAGAGAAGCACAATGAAATGCTTTTGTCTACTGAACGCTTTAGATGGTTTGCATTTCTTCCATTCATACCGTTCAAAATTTGAAATGAAGCTCTTCAACCTGCATTTCTGGCTCCAAGCAGTCAGAACATATTTTCATTAAGAAGTTTCTATTTTCAGCGAGGAAAAAAATGAGGTTTATGTTGAAATTCATCATTCCCATTACAGCACGCCTAAAGCCGAGTGAAAATGACCTCATCACACCTGTTACACACCCCAAGGGGTTCACAACCACGCCAAGAATGTACCACCTGCGAAGCCTTCCACGGGATGACCAGGGAGAGAAACTGAGTCCTGACTGTGTTTCACAAAGCAGAGCAGAGCAGAGGATGAAGACATTTGCCAAAGATCTCCTGGGAGACAAAATGACACACCCAACTGAGATCAAAGATATCAGAGTGTATATCTTGAATGGCAAGGAAACTCACATTTTAGTGGCACCTTCAGCTTCTGAGATAATGGACTAGTTCACTGTTTAATATTCACAGTCCTTCTGACTATGCTGTGAAGCATGGTTCCCCCAACTTAAGTTACTGGGCAAAAGAAAAGCACAGCGGCCGCTGACTCATCTTAATCACTCCCCAGTCTAAGAGGTGTTATTCACCGAAGGGATGTTCTTGTGCTCACCTTGTCAACCAGGTTCATGTCAAACTCCAAGTGGCTGTGAAGACTGAACCGTATGACATAGGCAGAGAGCCCAGGACAGTGCCCAAAACACTATCAGTGGCTGATGTGTTGAGCTTCTAGCTCCTGTCTCATCCACAATGATCCTGAGGTTCAGAGGGGCTCACTGTGCCGGGGAGAGTCAGGACTCGCCCTGATCCTCTGACAGCGGAGTCTCTGCTTGTCCATGGAACCACTCCTGCACTGCAGCCTTGCCCCTTGGTATTTCCCCATCTACGTTCTCTAAGTCTCTGGCATCTTGCATGGCTTCCTCTCCTAGATGCCCTGCTGGCCAGGGGAGATTTCTCTAGGTTTTCTGGACCACCCCCTGCCCCAATTTGGCCCTCCTGCACCCCGCTTCAGGCAGCCCTCCTCAACCTCGGTAGCTTTCTAACTGGCCTCGCTGTGGCCAATTTCTTACTACTCCCAGATAGTGTGTAATTCCCACAACAAAAAACTTCCCGAAGCTGAGCTTGTTCACGTTCCTCTCCTACTAAGACTATAGAGATTTCAGTGACTTCCTGTTGCTCTGTAGGTTAAAGGTAAGATTTTCGCTTGGTATTCATCTGTTCCATCTACCAATATTTTATCCAAGCACAGTTCCAGGTACTGGGGGTTCAAAGGTGAAGACAGACAAAACTCTCTCCCCTCATGAAGCTTATATTCTAGATGAAAAAAAAGAGAAAGAAATGAGATAAAGGGGTAAAATACATAGTGTGTTTTGATAGTGGTAAGAGGAATAATTAAAGTTGAGAAAGGGAGAAAGAAAGTGAGGAGTGTGAAAGAAGTGGGGAGGATGGAAGGAAGGAAGGAAGGAAGGAAGGAAGAAAGAGAAAACAGACAGACTCCCCAGGAAAGGCATTCCTGAGAAGATGGCAGGTGGGTACATCAAGACTTAAAGGAAGTAGTGGAGTGAAGTGGTGGAATGCTTGGAGCAGTATTCCAGGCTGAGGGAACAGAAGGCACAAAGTCCCCTGACACATTCCAGACCCAGCAGGAGCCTCAGGGTGGGCCACAGAGGAGGAATGTGGACAAAGTGGTTGGGAGTGAGGCCACGTGAGAATTTAGCCACTGGAAGGTCTCTGGCTTGCATGGTGATATCAGAAGGATTTGAGCAGAGGAGAGGCATGAAGGGACTTCCATGCCACAAAACCACTCCAGTGTCTGGGTTCAGAAAATGTAGGCTGGGGGGCAAAGTTGCCCCTAAGGCACGAGGCCTTCTCTGATTGCGGAGCTCATGACTCCTCTAGGCAGCCCTCAGCTTTGCCTGCTTTCCTCGGGTCCCTCAGTGAGCTCCTCCCTCGTCTCTTCTCTGCCTACCAATTCCTATTTATCCTTCAAAGCCCATCATTGAACACCCCTTCTCTAGGAGGTGCCCCTCCAGGGCTCATGTTCTCTCCCACCTTTAATCCTGGTGATGCCCCTGCCCCACAACAGGCACCCCATGCAGTCAGCCTGATACCCTAGTTATATTCTTACCTGGCAGCCCTACAAGACTTCACCAGGGATGGTCCATCTGAGACAAGCAAAGAGCCAGCATCCAGCAGCCATCAAAAAGCCACAGCCATCTGTGTTCCTAACTGGAGGGTGTCCCGTGTCTTTGGTTTAAACAAAGACCATGCCATCCCTCTTCACTGCAGGAGGTGGTAAAGGCACACATTTGCTCAGTGGGTGTCGCTCACATTCTGGGGTGCTCTTCCTCCCTCCTTGCAGCTTAGTGGCTCGTGGGTGTCTGGGCTAGGGGCTGCACCACCAGCTCACCACCAGCTCTAGACTGAGGGCCCTGCATAGACACTCCCAGAGGCATGTGACTCTCCTTAGGGGTCTACAGACAGGGTCTCACCAACCCTTTGTCATTTGGGTGGAAAGTGAACAATTTAATAGATGTTCACTTGTCTTTTTTAAAATGTCAGTTTTTAGGGTGTGTTTTGTTAAGGTATACAGTGTAGAGTAGAATTTGTCTAGAATTTACAAATTAAATGCTTTTACTGGCAGTTGCACTCAAAAATTTTTATCAAAAAAAAAATCTTTTATCTACAAGGTTCATGATCAAAAATGTTTGGAGACCTATTGTCTCCACGTAGTGTGGTTAAATTCCCAACCTGCTTTTTTTGTGATGATCACATGTGAAAAAGAGAACAAAAACTTTTCTTCTTTCCATTTTTGTTATCTCTGAGGGGTAATGGGGGGGATGGGTAGGGGAGGGGGGAGGAGCCAGATGCGGCTCAGAAATTTATTGCTCATGGAATTGCTTTGTGACTGGTAAGATCTGCTTGGCCACAGCGAGGGGCCTTTGTGTGAAAGGAAATGTAAGACAGAGCTGATACTGATAGCCTTTTTTGTGATGGACTTGGAAGGCTCTAACCAGAACCCCTTAGGCAAGAGAACTTACTCTATGGCTCACTGGGTAAAGAATCAGCCTGCAATGCAGGAGACATGGGAACATGGGTTTGATCCTTGAGTCAGGAAGATCCCCTGGAGAAGGAAATGGCACCCCGCTCCAGTGGTCTTGCTGGGGAAATCCCATGGACAGAGGAGCCCTGAGGGCTACAGTCCATGGGGTCACACAGAGTCGGACATGACTGAGTGACCGAGGACACACACACACACAGACAGAAACCCTTAGACCAGAGGGTGTGCTCGCCTCCCTCTGCAGAGGATGACACCTATGAATTCTAAATCTGGGCCAAGAAAACCCTCTTTAATGAAAATCATCTTCATGTTTCATAACCATTAATCTTCTGAATCTGTACGACAACACGAAGAAACAATAACACATTATTGACTGGAGATGCGTTCACACCACAGGTGTTAGTTTCTGCCAAAATCCCCCAGTCAGTAATGTGTTAAAACTAAATTTCAGCTTTGGTCATTTTTGATACTTTGGGAAAAAACTGGAAAAGCCTGAAATATCATTTGATGCTCTTCATAGATTAGTATAAGATAGTGTACAAATAAATTGTATTTCTGGGATATCATAGAACTTCTTATTCTTTTTAGCCAAAAGTGACGGCTGCAGTGGTGAAAATGCTAGAGGTGTGTTTTAGCCAAACAGCAATCATGCTCTGTTAAAGTTTATGTGGAAATAAAGAAAAGCATGCAGTCACCCCTTCCCCAAAAAAAGAAAGAAAGGAAAGACATAAAGTAAAATAAAATAACCGAGGGGAAAAGTAGACAGAAGCATGTTCAAACCTATACCTTAAAAGACAGGTCACAGTTCATCCCAGATTTCATTTTGCTTGTTAAATTCCATGTGCACTTGAAATCCCATTAACTTTTTCCCTTATGACCTCAATCTTTCCTTAGTATTAAGACGTGAAGATTAACCACCCCTCTGTTATTTCTTGGAAACTTACTGTTTGCAATTCTTGAGATGGAGAAATAGCCATAGGCAATCTAAACTACACTTGATGACTTGGATTAAGGGAGGTGGCATTTATTTGGAGATGACTGGGGCCCAAGCCACACTAACTAATCATTCCTTATTTGCTCTCTTTAGTCTGTTCCTTTCCAGACACACCTTGCTTTAATGATTGATTTTCACTTCTGCTTTGAGGCTGTTCTCAAGCCAGGGCACAACCCCGTGGTGACAGAAACCTGGACAGAACAGTTGTGCAGGGGTGGGCTGGCGACAGGCTGCTCTTGTGTCTATCAGTCACCATGCGTGTGTGCTCAGTCGCTGAGTTGTGTCCGACCCTTTTGTGACCCCTTGGAATGCAGACTGCCAGGCTCCTCTGTCCAGGGGTTTTCCCAGCAAGAATACTGGAGTGGGTTGCTATTTCCTCCTCCAGCGGATGGATCTCCCTGACTCAGGGATCAAACCTGCATCTCCTGCATTTGCTGGTGGATTCTTTACCACTGAGCCACCCGGGAAGCCTTCTTCAGTCCCCAGGACCTGTTTTTTTTTTTTTTTCCATTCCAGCTCCAAATGGCTTTTACAACCTTAGACTACTTCATTCCCACCCAGTAAATCCCTTTACATTCAAACGATGAGTTTGATGCTGTCGTGTGAATGCTGGTGGAAAAGCCTTGTTTGTCTCATTCTATGTTCCACACTCATCTTGGAAGAACTGACACAGCTCAAACTCTGGCTGGTAAGTACGCTGCCTCAAGGCCGGCCCGGATCCTGTTCTGGTTCTGGTAAGTTCTCCCAGGGTACCTGGCATAGGTCTGCGGGCCCACAGACACCCCATCAGTACTGGGTGATTGACTGGCTGAACCAAAGGTCAAGAGAGACTAAGGGGGAAGGAATGAGGTCAGACCGAAATCTGTCAATCTTTAACAACAGAGAGAAAACTCAGTTTTCAATAACTTGGCTTCGCAGAACTTGTATCCGCACCTGGTTTTAAATCTCAGGATCTCAGCTCAGAAATCGTGTTTTGCCAAGTGAGGGAGAAGAGAAAAGCATTATGTGTTCTTATCTACTCTTTCCATTACCACCCACAGGCCCCATTTCCACGACTTTGTTGGGAAGTTACCCAGGAGACCACAGAGCATGCTGTCTTTTCACACTTCGCATTTTCATCATCGAGGATTATTTTAAAATCTGACGATAAGTCGCCTGTGGAAGTCTATCCTGTCACCTCCGTGTGGGTATCACAATGATTCGAAACAGACTTCACAACAATAAACATAGGACAAACAAGACATTGCATCTTGGTTATTGCCAGTCACCATGAAAAAACAAGGACAGTCATGCCAACCTTGTTCATTAGGAAGGCTGGGGTGTTTCTGTCAAGTGACTTGAAATGTGCACACCCCTCTACACCAGAGCATCTGAAAAGAGCTGCTTTTTCTCCTTCAGGTTAGTTTGCTGGTTGTGAACTGGCAGTGCCCTTCCCCCAAATAAAACTATTAGTTGCCAATATTAAAAAATTGGGAGTTTTCACAGAGATATATAATTTCTTTTTTGGGGGGGATTAAAAAAAAAGAAAGATGGATACATGTATATGTATGTCTGATTCCCTTCACTGTTCACCTGAAACGATTACAACATTGTCAATTGGCTATACCCCAACACAAAATGTTTTTGGTATTAAAAAAATAAAAAACAACATTTTTGTTTTTAAAAAAAGGAAGATGTGGCAATTCAGAGCCCAGACGCTCATGCAGCAATGGCCGAACCCGCGGCAAAGCCCCTGCTCTTCAAATACCAACGGCTCCATGCTCCAGACCCCAGAGGCATGAGTTTTTGGCTTCTGGCTTAATTTAGTAAGTCATCAAAATAGATTAGTCACCTGCTTTGAGCCAGACACTGAGAGGTAGGGACACACAAAGCAGCTTACCCGTCCACATCCCCAGGCTCAAAATGTTCTATGTCAAATAATTACTCCAAATAATACACAGAGAGAACACGTCCCTTCCTCCTTATACAGCAATTCTTTATTTTTTACTGACACATATCGCATTTCTAGGGGTGACTCCCTGGGCATTTGCAGTATGTTCTCTTCACTCCTGAAATTATACTCTTATGCAAGTGAATGGTGGGGATGCTAGTATGGAGATGACCTAGATTCCGCGCAAACGTTTACAAACCACAGTTGGTTTCTTTAGCAATTGTTAGGGAAGACAGGATTGGGACATACCAGGGAGGTGCATGGCACAGCTGAGAATCAGCACTGATGGATTTCTGCAGAACTGGTTTATAGATGAATGGAGACGGAAAGTTTTGGTTACCACCGATATTCGGCAACACGAGTTAGAAAGATGATCTAGAGGTAGCTTGAGATCCGGGTATTCTCAAGGTGAGGCTTTTAAAGATACGTTTCAAAAGATCCTTTTGAGAAGACAGTGTTTTAAAGTGGTCTTGTAAGATTCTCGGATACAGTTTGATCCATCTTCTTATGTGAAAAGGACTCTTAGTAAGAGGGAGCCTGACTTCATCCTTGAGTGTGAGCTGCCCCAGAGGCTGTGGTGTTGCTAGCGCTCCCCTTGTGGGGGTGAAATTCCATGAAACACTCAGCGATCTGTGGCCAGGGTTGGCTGAGCCCCTACTTCTGCTCCTGTAACCAACCCCCCCGACAACCAACCAAAACCCCAACAGTCACTGGCTGCTCCTGGACTCTGAGACACAGGTTGTCGTGCAGGAGGTTTGTTAGGGAGTATGATAGCTCAGCTGGTAAAGAATCCGGAGACCCTGGTTTGATTCCTGGGTTGGGAAGATCCGCTGGAGAAGGGATAGGCTACCCACTCCAGTATTCTTGGGCTTCCCTGGTGGCTCAGTTGGTAAAGAATCCGCCTGCAATGTGGGAGACTCTGGTTCAATCCCTGGGTTGGGAAGGTCCCCTGGAGAAAGGAAAAGCTAGCAACTCCAGTGTACTGGCCTGGAGAATTCCATGGACTGTATAGTCCACAGGGTCATAAAGAGTCGGACATGACTGAGCAACTTTCACACTTCACATAAGTTAATCACCAGAAATTTCTCATAAATATGACTGACTTAAACTGGACACCATGAAAATACTACTGAGTCCACTCCAAATAATTAGCTCATCTCCCCAGGTAAAGAACTTCTGAAGGAATATGGTAGTGAACTGTATGAACTAAGTCGCTTCAGTCATGTCCAATGCTTTGCAACTCTACAGACTGTCAGGCAAGAATATTGGAGTGGGCTGCCCTGCTCTCCTCTAGGGCATCTTCTGGACCTGGGGATTGAACCCTCATCTCGTATGCATCTCTGCTGCATTAGCAGGCAGGTTCTTTACCCCTAGCGCCACTTGGGAAGCCACAAGTAAACCCAACCGTTTAAACTTTGAGTATAAACCAGGTCAACCAAAACCCTGAATCCCTCCCGGGAGTTTGTCCTAATGAAATCCTCAGGGCTGTGGGAAAAAATTTCGATGAAAATACATTCTCTGCACTGTTCTTTATGCAAATAACACACTAGAGCAAACTAATCATTTGATCAGAAACCAGCTAATAAATATGCTGTATCAGTACACTACCGGAGAAGGCAATGGCACCCCACTCCAGTACTCCTGCCTGGAGAATCCCATGGATGGAGGAGCCCGGAAGGCTACAGTCCACGGGGTGGCAAAGAGTTGGACATGACTGAGCGACTTCACTTTCACTTTTCACTTTCATGCATTGGAGAAGGAAATGGCAGCCCACTCCAGCACTCTTGCCTGGAGAATCCCAGGGACGGGGAGCCTGGTGGGCTGCAGTCCATGGGGTCGCTAAGGGTTGGACACGACTGAGCAACTTCACTTTCACTTTCATGCATTGGAGAAGGAAATGGCAGCCCACTCCAGTGTTCTTGCCTGGAGAATCCCAGGGATGGGGGAGCCTGGTGGGCTGCAGTCTATGGGGTCACACAGAGTCGACACGACTGAAGTGTCTTAGCAGCAGCCACAGCAGTACACTACAGAGCCACTCATACCTCACAGGAAGGAAGTGAAAACTATTTAACGACATAAAAAAGATGTTCACAACTTGCTATTTAGAGGGGGAAAAAAACCCAGTTTTCAAAGCAGTGTTTACTGTTGTGACTTCATCTTGATGAAAAGAAAGACTGCAGTGCTTTCTTTTATTCGCTTCTTCGGACTTATTAGAATTTCTACAATGCACATTTATTATTTTTGTAACAAAAAAAGGCTTTTCTTTTCCCCCACTCCCCACTATCTGTTCTATATCAATATTGGATCAAGGACCATGGTTAACAGATACACTAACTAAGGCAGAAGGTTAGAGAGGAAATCTACTTTTATTTTTTTTAACATAGCAGTCTGGTGTCCTGGGACTTCCTAGGTGGCTTGGTGGTAAAGAACCTACCTGCCAATGCCAAAGATGCAGGAGATGCGGGTTCAATCCCTGGGTTGGAAAGATCCCCTGGAGGAGGATATGGCAACCCATTTTCTGGAAAATCCCATGGACAGAAGATCCTGGAGGGCTACAGTCCACAGCGTCACAAAAAGTTGGACACGACTGAGTGACTGAGCATGCATGCATGCACTGGTGTCATGACCTTTACTTCATTATTCCCAAGCCTTGTGTTTTTACCTCATTAATATTTGGAAGTTTCAACTGTGGGAAGAATCCCATTTCTAATCTAAATATCTTTAACAAACAGATTTCACCAGAAAACGTTCATTTTGTTTACCTTTGGTAAGGTCTCCAGCCAGCCCTCTTTAGCTGGTGAATGTCCAAGTGTGTGGACTGAGCCTGTCTCCCCGGAATCAAGGCCATGCACTGGCCAGAACAGGGTCCTGTGATTCTATTTGGCTCCACAGTGTGAGTCACTGGGCTGAGCAGACCTCACACGTTCTGTAGGCTCCACAGTATGGTCAGCACAGAATATCTGATTGTGGGGCAAAGATCTCCCATCCAGGTCATTCAAATGTCCCCCAGGGCAATGTCTTCTCAGAGCAAAACTACAGAGCTCTTTCCTGTCCCTGCCAAGTCTCCACACCTATTGCTTCCTCAGCTGCGTTTTTGTTTTTTTTTTCCCTCTGTCCTTTTGTTCCAGAATCACATCCAATCTTTTCCTTTCTTCTTGAGACAATCCTGCCTTCTGCATCTCCCTTCTAACAAGACTCAGTTCAGTTCAGTTGCTCAGTCATGTCCGACTGTTTGTGACCCCATGGACTACAGCACACCAGGTCTCCCTGTCCATCACCAACTCCTGGAGCTTACTCAGACTCATGTCCATTGAGTCGGTGATGCCATCCAACCATCTCATGCTCTGTCATCCCCTTTTCCTCCCACCTTCAATCTCTCCCAGCATCAGGGTATTTTCCAGTGAGTCAGTTCTTCATATCAGGTGGCCAAAGTACTGGAGTTTCAGCTTCAACATCAGTCCTTCCAATGAATATTCAGGACTGATTTCCTTTATGAATGACTGGTTGGATCTCCTTGCAGTCTAAGGGACCCTCAAGAGTCTTCTCCAACACCACAGTTCAAAAGCATCAATTCTTCAGTGCTCAGCTTTCTTTATAGTCCAACTCTCACATCCATACATGATTACTGGAAAAACCATAGCTTTGACTGGAATTACGTAATAAACCTTTCCCCGTGACTGTGTTCACAATGACAACTGTTTAATGTATAAGACCTGCCCGAGAATTTGGATTTAATCATCAACTTCTGAAGATCAAAGTCTCAGTCAAAAGTGAATGCATTACTAACAGGGAAATTCCAGGCAGCAAGTCAGTTACAGCGTAAAATTCCTTGGACAGGTGGGTTCTCCCAGAGCTAGGTGTTTCCCTGGAGAAGACAATGGCAACCCACTCCAGTACTCTTGCCTGGAAAATCCCATGGATGGAGGAGCCTGGTAGGCTGCAATCCATGGGGTCGCTAAGAGTCGGACACGACTGAGTGACTTCACTTTCACTTTTCACTTTCACGCACTGGAGAAGGAAATGGCAACCCACTCCAGTGTTCTTGTCTGGAGAATCCCAGGGACGGGGGAGCCTGGTGGGCTGCCGTCTATGGGGTCGCACAGAGTGGGACACGACTGAAGTGACTTAGCAGCAGCAGGTGTTTCCCTACCTGCAGATAAGACATTATTTTTCAAGCATCTTCGCTGAGCAGCATCTTGTGTGGGCTGTTTGGAGTTAAGGACAGATTTCCTTGTTTGAAGAAAACTCCTCATTTGTTGATCATTCAACCACCATTTATTAAGGATCTGCTCTGAGCCTTCTCAGATTCCATGGCTGGGTTAAATTACACCTACCACATAGTCTCATAACACCGAGAACCTCCAGTGTTTAGTATTTATCACATATTCTTGACCGCACCTCACAGCTTCTGGTAGTTTATTTCCCTCACCAGGGATCAAACCCCAGGCCCTCGGCAGTGAGAGCTCGGAGTCCTACCGCTGGATTGCCAGGGAATTCACTTTATCACATTTTAGTTGGTTTCCTCCACTAAACTATGGAGAAAGCAATGGCAACCCACTCTAGTACTCTTACCCAGGAAATCCCATGGTCAGAGGAGCCTGGTAGGCTGCAGTCCATGGAGTCACTAAAAGTCGGACACGACTGAGCGACTTCACTTTCCCTTTTCACTTTCACGCACTGGAGAAGGAAATGGCAACCCACTCCAGTGTTCTTGCCTGGAGAATCCCAGGGACGGGGGAGCCTAGTGGGCTACAGTCCATGGGGTCTCAAAGAGTCGGACACAACTAAGTGACCAACACACAGGCACACACACACACAGTACTCTGTGAGGGGTTCAGAAGCCTAAGACACAGTTCCTGCCATCACAGGGGCTTAATATTATAGCCTGTGAGATGAGACTGCAACTCTAGTGATGAGATAATATACATGAGCCATCTGTGTTGCGGGCAGTGAAAGCTCAGGATATTGGAGGTGGAGGTAGGGATCAGTGATGATCCTGTCTCAATACCCAATTAGCCCAGCTATGGAAAGTCCTGTGGGTTAAGGCCTTAAAAATAGGGTTAGATTTTTAAATGAGAAGGAAAAGGATATAGCCCTGTATTTTCTCATTACTACCTGAATATAAGGTACTGTTGTTGTTCAGTGGCTCAGTTGCGTCCAAATCTCTGCGACCCCATGGACTACAGAACGTCAGGCTTCCCTGTCCTTCCCTGTCTCCTGGAGTTTGCTCAAACTCATGTCCGTTGAGTCGGTGATGCCATCCAACCATCTCATCCTCTGTCGTCCCCTTCTCCTCCAGCCCTCAATCTTTCCCAGCATCAGGGTCTTTCCCAGTGAGTCAGCTCTTTGCATCAGGTGGCCAAAGTATTGGAGCTTCACCTTCAGCATCAGTCCCTCCTGTGAAGATTCAGGGCTGATTTCCTTTAGGATGGACTGGTTTGCTCTCCTTGCTGTCCAAGGGACTCTCAAGTCTTCTCCAGCACCACAGTTTGAAAGCATCAAAGGTATTAGGAAAGTTAACATTTTCTTCATCCACAATCATGCCAACTCAAAAAAGGAGTTGCTTTTTATTAAAGACATACACAGTGTGATTTTGAAGAAACTTGAATGCCTGTATTTTGGCATGGCATTGGTTAAGTGTTGGTATTTATTAGTCTGATGTCCTGGATTTCTCGGGAAATCCTACTTTTGTTAGTTTGATTTATTTCTAAAATACAAAACAACCATGCAGTACATGTGGCTACATTTTTAATATTTTGGTAAAAATATCAAAATAAATGAACTTATTAGACAAGATCTTCTGTTAGTTCACAGACTCAATCTGGGGTTTTTGAATACAGCATCCATCAATGTAGGGAGGATGCAGAGAGCTACTATAAAGACATTTTTGGCAGATGGAATTTTCTGAAGAGAGCTGTCACAAATCTTCCTTCCCACATGCTCTTGTAGAACCTTGTCATTCCCCCACCAAGAGGACAGTTACGTCTCTTCTGGCCTTGAACATGGGTGAGCCTTTGTGAGAGTCTCAACAGACACTAGGGGCTTCCCTAGTGGCTCAGATGGTAAAGAATCTGCCTGCAAAGAAGGAGATCTGGGTTCGATCCCTGGGTCAAGAAGATCCCCTGGAGAAGGGAATGGAAATCTGCTCCAGTATTCCTGCCTTGGAGAATCCCATGGACAGAGGAGCCTGGCAGGCTGCAGTCCGCTAAGAGATGGACACAACGTAGTGAATGAACACCAACCACAGACACGATAGGGTGGAAATGGCATCACATAACTTCCGAGGCTAGAGCATAAAAGGCCATGCACTCGTGCCTTGTTCTCTTGGAAACCAGTCACCATGCTGTCGGGAAGCCCAGGCAGCCCGTGGAGAGGAACTGAGGCCCCTGGCCCAAAGCCCTGGCTGAGCTACCAAACAAGAGCTGGCACAACTTGCCAACCGTGTGAGTGTGGCCTCTGGAGTGGCTTCCCCGGCATCCAGCCAGGCAAACCCAGCAGACGCCATGTGGAGGCGAGAAGAGTCACCTCGGCGGAACTGCAGAATCCTGAGCAAAATAAATGACTGCTGCTGTTTTCAGCCGCTGACTGCGGGGTGGTTTGTTTCCCAGAAATAGGAACTGGAAGAATGTTTCAGAGATGTGTGGAAATGGCCAGGTCTCTGTAATTGATTAGACTTGGATGGCAGGGAAGGAAAGACTGAACCGATGGACTGCTTTCCCACTGAGAGTAGGATCCTTCACAGGCAGAGGGAAAGGCAGAGGATGGATGGTTAGGTTAGGGGTTGAGGTTGGGAAGGTGACTCTGGTTTTTCGTCATTTATATAAAGTGGCCGCTTTTTACCTGGCCATGGACAGGAAGGATGTAACAGAGTGGGAAAGAGCATGGACTCTGGAGCCAGGCTGTCTGGGTTGGAGCCCTGGCATTGACATTTCTCAGCTGTGTGACCTTGGACAAGGTTCTTCACTCCCATGTGCTTCAGTTTCTTTGTCTGTAAAAGAAGGATCATAACAACAGAACCATCCTCATAAGTTGTGACGGTCATAACCTAATGTCTAAAAAGGGCTTGGCACAGAGGAAGTTCTAGGAAAGTGTCTGCTGTTGTGATCCACATAACTCTGGGCCTTGCATAGTGAGGCAGGCTGAAGACTGGCCTCTCAAAGACATCCACATCCTAATCCCTGGGACTCTGAACACAGGACCTTACAGAGCATAGAAGACCTTGCAGGTGTGACTAAACTGAGGACATGGGAGATGACCTTGAGATTGTCCGGGGACAGTAAGAAGGAGGCAGGAAGGTTGGAGTTGGACCCTGATATGATGATGGAAGAAGGTCGAAGTGATGTGAGCCTGTGAACCAATGCTTTCGACTCTAGAACTTGAAAAAAGGCAGGGAAACCAACTCCTGATTTTAGCCCACTGAGTGATTTTGGCGTTTTGACTTCCAGCACTGTAAGATAATAAACCTGTGTGGTTGCAGGCACTAAAACTGTAGTAGTTTGTTACAGCAGAAATAGGAAACGAATCCAGATTTTAACCTTGAGGGAGATTATAGAACATGGAGTAGATAGAATGAAAAGAAGATGAATCAACTGAAGATGAATCAATTTTGGAATCAGTAAGACATCTCTTGATTCCTCTTTTCCTGTCTTAGCATTGTTGGGACATTTCCTCTTTAATCTTAGCTTGTGGAGTAGCCAAAGTCCCAGCTCTGATATAAGCACAGACTCCAGACCTCGTTTGCTGGGATTCTTCCATCAGTGGGTGCCACCCAGGAAGACCACAGTGGTTATACACCGACAGCATCTGCCCTGACTGTGGATATCTTTTCTGACTGGTCAGTGCCCACAAGGTCCTAGTTGCTATAAATTTTGAATATTACCTCTAGATGTAAAACTGAATTTTCTCTTCTGTAACTTAGGCACAATCTAAGTCAAAGGTGACTGCTTCCATAAAATTAAAAGACACTTGCTCTTTGGAAGGAAAACTATGACAAACCTAGACAGCATATTAAAAAGCAGAGACATTACTTTGCCAACAAAGGTCCATCTAGTCAAAGCAATGGTTTCTCCATTGGTCATGTATGGATGTGAGAGTTGGACTATAAAGAAAGCTGAGTGCTGAAGAATTGACGCTTTTGAATTGTGGTGCTGGAGAAGACTCTTGAGAGTCCTTTGGACTGCAAGGAGATCCAACCAGTCCATCCTAAAGGAGATCGGTCCTGAATATTCACTGGAAGGACTGATGCTGAAGCTGAAGCTCCACTACTTTGGCCACCTGATGCAAAGAACCCACACATTGGGAAAGACCCTGATGCTGGGAAAGATTGAGGGCCGAAGGAGAAGGGAGGTGGCAGAGGATAAGATGGTTGGATGGCATCACCGACTCAATGGACATGAGTCTGAGCAAACTCTGGGAGACAGTGAAGAAGAGGGGAGCCTGGTGTGCTACAGCCCATGGGGTCACAGAGTCAGACATGACTTAGTGACTGAACAACAACTACAAAAGTCAAAGGTGGTACAATTAGCCTAAGTAAGTAGCTCTCACAATGTACTTTCAAAGGAGCAGCATCTCTTTGCCTGGGAATGTGTTAGAAGTGCACAGTTTTGCCCCACCTACTGTACCAGATAGAATTCTAAAATGGCCCACTGTCCCCCTTCCCCGGTGGACATGCCAGGCATAACATTGTCTCCAGGACCATGGCCACGATGGGTTTTACCCATGACTGGCTTATGACTCTTTGCAACCCCATGGACTGTAGCCTGTTGGGCTCCTCTGTCCTTGGGATTCTCCAGGCAAGAATACCAGAGTGGGTTGCCATTTCCCTCTCCAGTGTCACACCACACAGTTTGTGAAAAGGCGATTAGCCAGGCTGAGGCCTTAGAAGAGACCAGGCTCTTTCTGAAGTCAGAGATTTGACATGTGAGAGAGATCCCTTGTCACTGGCTTGACAGAGGAAGGGGTCAGGATGTAAGTTGCCTCAAGAGGAGAGGGTGGCCTTGGAAGGAAATGGGGATCTGAGCATCTGCAGAAGCAGATTCTTCCCCAGACCTCCAAAGAGGAAGGCAGCCCCACCCGTGACTTGATGCTAGTCTTGCATGACCTGGAGCAGAGAAGCTGGCCACACCACACCCTGACTCTTGACTACACACCCTGACTTCTGACTCCAGACCTCCCAGCTAATAAGTGGGTGTTGAGTTGAGCCATTCCACTTGTGGTATTTCATTACACAGCGGAGAATATATTTACTGAATCAGAAGCTCTGGGTTTTAACAAGCCCTCCAGGTGACTGGAATGCACACGCAAGTTTGAGCACCTCTGGTGTCCACAAGGGGCCCACCCAGCAGAGATTGGGCAACTTCAGATGTGGTAAGCATCAGCTGCAGCTGTCCTAGCATATATTCCAAGAGTCTTTCTGCTCCTCTGCTGCATTTGAAAAAGTTTTAAAAAGCACACACACACAAACACACACAATGTTCCAGACTTGCCCTTTTCAGGTGGAACATCAGACAGATCATTAGACATTCTGCAAATACCAGACAAGGGGGGCCATGCAATCTTCCCTTTCCTCCTTCAACCTAACAGTTCAGGGCAGTTGGAGCTATTACCCATAAAACAGCCACAGAAGGAAAGTCCTAAGGGAAGTGGGGCCAGGGAAGGCAGGACCACACATCATCTTCCGAGGGGCTGCAAGCAGTGCCAGGTTGACCTGAGTTTCCAAAACTGAAAAAGCAGGGCCTACCTCCTAGCGTGGCTGTGAGGCTGTTAAAGCCACACCCCAGGGCTCAGGAAAGGGCCTGGCACAGGGACACGGAGGTGGGGGTACCTGTCCTGCCTCTGTCCCTGGTTCCATCTTCCCCCAGTTCATCCTTCTGCACCCTTCTCACTTCTCCCAGCTTTTCTGATTTGTCTTTTTTTGATTAGTGTTCACATGGTTTATCTTTCTCTAACCTATTTATTTCATTTTGGCCATGTTGTAGATCAAACCAGTCCATCCTAAAGGAAACTGACTGAATATTTACTGGAAGAAGGACTGATGCTGAAGCTGAAGCTCCAATACTTTGGCCACCTGATGCAAAGAGCTGACTCATTGGAAAAGATCCTGATGCTGGGAAGGATGGAAGGCAGAAGGAAGAGGAGAAGGAGGAGGTGGCAGAGGATGAGATGGTTAGATAGCATCACTATTCAATGGAAGTGAATTTAAGAAATTCCAGGAGATAGCGAAGGGCAGTGGAGCCAAGCATGCTGCAGTCCATGGGGGTTGCAAAGAGTCAGATGCAACCGAGTGACTGAACAATAAAAAGGGCAGCCTGCTTATCTGAAGGGACGGCTGGAAGCTCCGCCCAGTTCGCTGCAGGATGCTTTGCATATGGGACCTGGAGTACAGGGAGAAGGAAGCATGGGGGAAGGATGCTGGAAGGTGAGCCTCAGAGAACGCACCACGGCTCACTCTTCTTTGAGATGTTCCCAAGCCAGGTGTTAAGAACCCACCTGTCCTCTCCTTGTGAGCCCTCCTATGGCCTCCATTCACCCTCAGGAGAAAAACCCAGCCTCGTGACAAGTGGTTCCTGCCATCCCTTGGGGCAAGTCCCACCCGCGACGCAGGCCAGTTCCGGCCACTGCCCTGGTTCATGGTTGCTGCCCCGGCCAGGTCTTCACGTCTCAGGACCTTTATCCAGGCAGCTCTCTGCTGGGCCGCCTCCCATGTCTGCTCCAAGTCTGAGTCCCACGTGAAAAACAACAGAAACCCGACTCCTCAGAGCTGCTGCCCCTTGGACATGGCTGAGTCCTCTGTTAAGCACTCCTTTTCATTCCTAGCACACGTTGACAGCGGTAACTGGTCTGGAGTTTAGGACTGGAAAGTGATCTTCCTGCTGCCTGCCACATCCAGCCCAGGTCCCGGACCCCGGGAGACTGCTCAGATTCTCTGTGGACTGAGTGACTGAATGAATTCATGATCGTGTTCTCTGTAAACTCCAAAATATTGAACTGAAAAGAGGAATTCAGGGGAAAAAAAGGAAAGAAAAAGATACCTGGCACTTTTAAAACTTGTAAATTAGTGGAGGAAAATCTGATTTGGGGTTCGTTTCCTTGGTCATTCATCAAGCTTTTTCGCTGAGCATCTTCTGAGGAGGAGCCATGCTAGCCCCTGAGAGAGAGCAAGTGAAGGAGACACTGCCCTGCTCTCTGGAAACATCCACTTTCCATCAGAGCTTCCCTGGTGGCGCAGATAGTAAAGAGTCTGCCTGCAATGGTGGGAGACCTGAGTTCAACCCCTGGGTTGGGAAGATCCCCTGGAGAAGGGAAGGGCAATCCACTCCAGTATTCTTCCTTGGAGAATCTCATGGACAGAGGAGTCTGGTGGGTTATAGGCCATGGGGTCACAGAGAGTTGGACATGACTGAGCGACTAACACTTTGACTTTCACTTAGAACTGGGGGGCTTCCCAGGTGACTCTAGTGGTACAGAACCTGCCTGCCAATGCAGGAGACGTAAGGGACGCCAATTAGATCCCTGGGTCAGGAAGACCCACTGGAGGAGGGCACAGCAACCCACTCCAGTATTCTTGCCTGGAGAATCACATGGACAGAGGAGCCAGGAGGGCTACAGTCCATGGGGTCACAAAGGGTCAGACATGACGGAGGCGACTTAGCACTCACTCCCTGGAACTATACTTTACGTCTTAGCCAACAGCAGCACCAGTGACATGCGCAGAAGGCGAGCCCAGGGTACCACTGGGTGGGAGTGGGGAAGCCTCATAAGGCTGGGCCATGTGAACACCATGGCGCATCCCTGAAGGCCAGGGGGCAGTGAGATAAGATGGAGGCACTTGATATGTGGACGAAGCTTCTCCTCCGGCCCCCCGTCAATGGTGTGAGAGCTGCTGGGACCACCTTTCCCCTGCCCTGCACCTGCAACCGGGGTGCCTGCAATCTGGTTCAGCAGCACCCCCTGACTTCTCAGTGGAGCGCAAACTAAACCAGGAGGCAAGAGCTAAGCAAAGTCACAAGACCAGCACCCCTCCCCTACACCCTGGCTTTGTTTCACTGTCTCCTCAAGTTTGCTTCCTGCTCTGGGGTGGGGAGACCACAGCACTGCACGGTGGGCAGCAGGCCTGGTCAGCATGTGTCACCCACCCTTCCGAAGCCCAGCCGGAAGACTATCTGAACTGCAACTTCGTATTTTCCAACAAAAGGCTGGGCTGGTGACATATGTGAGTGTGGGTCCCCACTGAGAACCGATCTGAGTCCTGACTAAGAAGGTCATTTTGCAAATGAGGAAGTATATCTTGGGCTCCTTGTGGTTTCTGATGAAAGCTGCTGCAATGTGGGACACGGGTGAAAGAACACTGAGAAAAGAGATGAGGTCACTCAGTCTGCCCCCCTGTGAAGGACTGGGGGGGGCGGGTGTTGAGTGGGAAGATCCTTTATGTCCTAAGAGTCAAGTGAGCCTATGGCTTGTCTCAGCATTTCTCAGGACTTTTACACTCATTTTTTTTTTTTTAGTACAAAGCTATGGTTTTTCCAGTAGTCATGTATAGATGTGACAGTTGGTCCATGAAGAAGGCTGAGGGCTGAAGAACAGATGCCAAAGAATTGTATTGTGCTGAGAAGACTCTTGAGAATCCCTTGGACAGCAAGATCAAACCAGTCCATCCTAAAGGAAATCAACCCTGAATTTTCACTGGAAGGACTGATGCTGAAGCTGAAGCTCCAACACTTCAGCCACCTGATGCAAAGAGCCACCTCTTGGAAAAGACTGATGCTGGGAAAGACTGAGGGCAGGAGGAGAAGAGGGTAACAGAGGATGAGAGGGTTGGATGGCATCGCTTGCTCAATGGACAGGAATTTGAGCAACCTCGGGAGATAGTGAAGGACAGGGAAGCTTGGCATGCTGCAGTCTGTGGGGCAGCAGAGTCAGACCCAACTGACCAACAACAATAAACAACTTTATTGACATATAATAAACTTCCCATCTTTGAAATGTACAATTTGACAAGTTTGACTAATGTATATGCCCATGAAACAGGGTGTTTTGGATGAAATGAATTTTCCCATGTGGTCCTGCTCTTTACATTCTAGACTGTTTCAGGGACTCCTCCTTGAAGGCCAGCAGCTCTCCCTGCCCCCGCCCCACTCCCCGACACCTCTGCAACCCCGATGTCGCCCACGATTTACAAACGTTCCTGGAAGGATAATAACTCTGGGATCTAAACTCAAGCAGATTTGTTCTAACGTTCTAAGAACAGCCCCAGCAGGCCAAACACATTCATTTAATGTCTTGTCCAACAGGAAACAATGACCTCTTTTAACAGAGAGTTCCTTTGGAACATGTCATTTCAAATGGGTCCAAAGGAGATATTGTCCAAGTCTCAACTGCTTGGTTGAACACGCGGAAAACTTGGGAGATTTCAGTGCGTCTTGAATAAGATGACATCCCTCAGAGATACAACATGCTCTTGGATCATCGGAAGAGTGGTAAAAGAAAGTGACTTATAGAAATAAAACGGATAACAACAAACATTTCTGTGACTCAGAAAATGCCTAGAAATCACATCAGGCAAAAGTTTACTTTTTTCCATTCAAAAATCCCCCAAAACTCTGCCTAATAACAACCTCCAGCTCCAAACATTTGCTAGCAGGCGGAGAACTTACTAAATTTTGGCTCTAACAGGACATGACATAAAAATCCTGACTCAGTAACTTGTTCACTGTTTCTTCCTTTCCATTAGGTTTGGTTTTGCTTTAAACATAAAAACCATTTTATTTGCTTCAAACTAAGTACAAGCGCTTTCACTTACAAAGCACTTACTGCAATAATTGAGCATTAAAAGATTTGAAAAGAATCCCAATAATGCCAATATATTGTCTACAGTTCAGTTCAGTTCAGTCGCCCAGTCATGTCTGACTCTTTGTGACCCCATGGACTGCAGCACACCAGGCTTCCCTGTCCATCACTAACTCCCGAGGCTTGCTCAAACTCATGTCCATTGAGTCTGTGATGCCATCCAACTATCTCATCCTCTGTTGTCCTTTCTCCTCCTGCCTTCAATCTTTCCCAGCATTAGGGTCTTTTCCAATGAGTCAGTTCTTCACAAATTGTCTGCAGGTGGCCCACACATGAACATGAAATAAAAACCACCTGTAGCTTAAAACTGTCTTTAAAGTTTGAAGATAAACACAGGGTCCTTAAACACTAATAAGCAACTAAGTTATTGTAACCCACCACTTCAGTAAGTAGAAGTCAGGGGACATAAGCAACATCCACTGTTTCAGGAACTGAAGAATAGGAGGAAGCAGGTTCAAAATAGCAATGGGTTTTCCCTTGAGATGTACATGTTACAATAAGTGTTCGATTCCATTTTAGATATGGAAAGAGAGTGTCTTTTTTTCCCACTGAGAGGGGAAACAGGAAGGGCATAAATCGTTTGCCCCATTACAATGTCCTATCTGGAAAATTGAAAAGGTGGAGAAATGATGAGTCACAAGTGTGTGACTTAGTAAAAATGGCCTTCTGGATTACAGGGACATGTCTGCATGAATGAACGCCTCCCACAGCCTTCTCTGTTGGGATCCTTGCTTCAAAACATCCACACAGTGAGCAGCACAGTGGGTTTGGGTGGTGTGTTTTGTTTGGAACCAAAAGGGTCACAGAAAGGCTGCCACCAGGCTGCAGGCAGGCCACTCCCAGAACCAAGGGGCCATGGTGTCAGGGAAGGACTAGGGTCCCTAGCAGCTGGCATCTCAGGACCTGAGCCAGGCACGAGGGACCCTGAGAGATTGGGACGTTTCCAGGGGAGCCAAAAGAAAAGCTTTCCTGGATGATCCATCATCTCCACACTTAGACCCTGACCTGCCATGTAGGCAAACACCCCAGCAGATACAGAAAATCTGGGAGAAGTCCCAGCAGAAAAGGTAAAAATTTGTCACGAAAGGGCCAGGAGAATGAGATAAAACTAAGTATCTCTCCCTCTGCTATGGACTGAATTGTATCTCCCCCGCCCCCCACCCCAATTTCATATATTGAAGACTTCAGCCTTCTTTTTGGTCCAACCCTCACATCCATACATGACAATTGGAAAAACCATGGCTTTGATTAGATGTACGAAATAGAGGAAAACAACAGAATGGGAAAGACTCGGGATCTCTTCAAGAAAATCAGAGATACCAAAGGAACATTTCATGCAAAGATGAGCTCGATAAAGGACAGAAATGGTATGGACCTAACAGAAGCAGAAGATATTAAGAAGAGATGGCAAGAATACACAGAAGAACTGTACAAAAAAGATCTTCACGACCCAGATAATCACGATGGTGTGATCACTGACCTAGAGCCAGACATTCTGGAATGTGAACTCAAGTGGGCCTTAGAAAGCATCACTACGAACAAAGCTAGTGGAGGCGATGGAATTCCAGTTGAGCTATTCCAAATCCTGAAAGATGATGCTGTGAAAGTGCTGCACTCAATATGCCAGCAAATTTGGAAAACTCAGCAGTGTCCACAGGACTGTAAAAGGTCAGTTTTCATTCCAATCCCAAAGAAAGGCAATGCCAAAGAGTGCTCAAACTACCGCACAATTGCACTCATCTCACACGCTAGTAAAGTAATGCTCAAAATTCTCCAAGCCAGGCTTCAGCAATATGTGAACCATGAACTTCCTGATGTTCAAGCTGGTTTTAGAAAAGGCAGAGGAACCAGAGATCAAATTGCCAACATCCACTGGATCATGGAAAAAGCAAGAGAGTTCCAGAAAAACATCTATTTCTGCTTTATTGACTATGCCAAAGCCTTTGACTGTGTGAATCACAATAAACTGTGGAAACTTCTGAAAGAGATGGGAATACCAGAACACCTGATCTGCCTCTTGAGAAATTTGTATGCAGGTCAGGAAGCAACAGTTAGAACTGGACATGGAACAACAGACCGGTTCCAAATAGGAAAAGGAGTACGTCAAGGCTGTATATTGTCACCCTGCTTATTTAACTTCTATGCAGAGTACATCATGAGAAACGCTGGACTGGAAGAAGCGCAAGCTGGAATCAAGATTGCCGGGAGAAATATCAATAACCTCAGATATGCAGATGACACCACCCTTATGGCAGAAAGTGAAGAGGAACTCAAAAGCCTCTTGATGAAAGTGAAAGTGGAGAGTGAAAAAGTTGGCTTAAAGCTCAACATTCAGAAACGAAGATCATGGCATCTGGTCCCACCACTTCATGGGAAATAGATGGGGAAACCATGGAAATAGTGTCAGAATTTATTTTTCTGGGCTCCAAAATTACTACAGATGGTGACTGCAGCCATGAAATTAAAAGACGCTTACTCCTTGGAAGGAAAGTTATGACCAACCTAGATAGCATATTCAAAAGCAGAGACATTACTTTGCCAACAAAGGTTCGTCTAGTCAAGGCTATGGTTTTTCCTGTGGTCATGTATGGATGTGAGAGTTGGACTGTGAAGAAGGCTGAGCGCCGAAGAATTGATGCTTTTGAACTGTGGTGTTGGAGAAGACTCTTGAGAGTCCCTTGGACTGCAAGGAGATCCAACCAGTCCATTCTGAAGGACATCAGCCCTGGGATTTCTTTGGAAGGAATGATGCTAAAGCTGAAACTCCAGTACTTTGGCCACCTCATGCAAAGAGTTGACTCATTGGAAAACACTCTGATGCTGGGAGGGATTGGGGGCAGGAGGAGAAGGGGACGACAGAGGATGAGATGGCTGGATGGCATCACTGACTCGATGGACGTGAGTCTGAGTGAACTCCGGGAATTGGTGATGGACAGGGAGGCCTGGCATGCTGCAATTCATGGGGTTGCAAAGAGTCGGACACGACTAAGCGACTGATCTGATCTGACCTCTGTTGGTAAAGTGATGTCTCTGCTCTTTAATACTCTGTCTAGGTTGGTCATAACTTTTCTTCCAAGGGGTAAGCATATTTTAATTTTGTGGCTGCAGTCACCATCCACAGTGATTGTGGAGCCCAGGAAAATAAAATCTGCCACTGTTTCCAATTTTCCCCCATCTATTTGCCATGAAGTGATGGGACCGGAAGTCATGATCTTAGTTTTTTGAATGTTGAGCTTTAAGCCAGTTTTGTCACTCTCCTCTTCCACCTTCATCAAGAGGCCCTTTAGTTCCTCTTTGCTTTCTGCCATATGGGTGGTGTCATCTGCATATCTGAGGTTATTGATATTTCTCCTGGCAATCTTGATTCCAGCTTGGGATTCATCAGCCTTGTATTTTGCATGATGTACTCTGCATGTAAGTTAAATAAGCACAGTGACAATATATGTGGTGCAGCCAAAAAAGAAAAAAAAAAAAAAGCTATCAAGAGGAACAAAGACCAGAGTTTGCTGTCTCTTTGCCACGTGAGGACATGGCAAGAAGATAATCACCTTCAAGCCTCACCAGCAGGCTTTCGGGAGTTCTCACCAGAACCTGCACCATGTGTGCACCTGACCCCAGACTCCCCAGAATTCAGAACTGTGAGAAATACATGTCTGTTATTTAAGGCATCCAGACTGTGGAATTTCATTTCAGCAGTATGATCTGCCAGTGCTGGAGACATGAAAGACACAGGTTCAATCCCTGCGTCAGGATGATCCCCTGGAGGAGGGCATGGCAACCTACTCCAGTATTCTTGCCTGGAGAATCCCATGGACAGAGGAGCCTGGAGGGCCACAGTCCATAGGGTTGTAAAGACTTGAACACGACTGAAGCAAATTAGTACGTACAGTTCACTACCATATTCCTGTAGAAGTTCTTTACTTGGGGAGATGAGCTAATTATTTGGAGTGGACTCGGTAGCATTTTCATGGTGTCTAGTTTAAGTCAGTCATATTTGTGAGAAACTTCAGGTGATTAATTTATGTGAAGTGTGAAAGTCGCTCAGTCATGTCTGACTCTTTGCAACCTCATGGTCCATACAGTCCATGGAATTCTCGAGGCGAGAATACTGGAGTGGGTAGCCTTTTCCTTCTCCAGGGGATCTTCCCAACCCAGGGATCAAACCTGGGTCTCCTGTATTGCAGGCAGATTCTTTATCAACTGAGCTAAGAAGACTCCCTATCTGTCAGCTTTGGAACCAGGATTGTGAACCGAAGTCTATGAGTTGTAAGCTCACGTTCCTAAGAACTACACTTTACCACTTTGTGAGAAACACTGGATTAAGACATTCAATGTGTTTTAATTACAGGGTACTGTTTGCTTTCAAAACTACATAGGAAACTTGTTTTGCAAGGTTAGATGTGAGCTGGATGATTCAGATTTCTGAAAAAACATACAATAGTCAAGTCAGTTCTCTTAATAAAATGACATCTGATTCCTGCAAAAGCTCTGAAATGACCTCTTAAGACTGGGAAAGCTGAGATTTCAAATGTAAACTTTGGAAAGTGCAGACTTCAAAAGGATAAAAGTGGTCAAACAGGTTAAGTCAGTACGTGCTCAGGATTTACATTTTATGCACTATTGAAACGTTTGAAATAGGAGCATAGTATTTTTTTTTAAACTGAATTATAGTTGCTGTACAATATTATATGTTACAGGTGTATAAGATAGTGATTCACAATTCTAAAGCTTATATCCCATTTATAGTTGTTATAAGATATTGGCTGTTTCCTGTGTTATACAATATATCCTTGTAGCTTACTTTATACCTAATAGTTTGTACCTCTTACTCCCCTACCTTTATATTCCGCTTCCCCTTCCCGCTCCCCCCGGTTACCACTAGCTCACGCTCTACATCAGCGAATCAAGCACAGTACATTTGAACACAACACTTATGTATTTATAATTTAATTACTATTACGGCATCAAAATCTTTGTCTTTAACTACAGTGTGATACAATTGATATTTTGCTAAACATGATGAGAAATAAAAGTTTTCACTGAAAAATATTACTCATAATAATTTAAAAAGCTGTTATGAACGTCTGTATCTTTTAGTAAATCTACTAATGCTGTGGGCTGGCAGAAGAAAGTTAAATTCTGTCTCGTGTGTGTGCTAAGTCGCCTCAGTCCTATTCGACTCTTTGCAGCCCTATAGACTGTGGCCAGACAGGCTCCTCTGTCCATGGGATTTCCAGACAAGAATACTGGAGTGGGTTGCCATGCCCTCTTCCAGGGGATCTTCCTGACCCAGGGATCGAACCCACATCTCTTAGGTCTCCTGCATTAGCGGGCGGGTTCTTTACTAGCGCCACCTGGGAAGCCCCAAATTCTGTCTAGGTGTCATCTAAAGAAAACTTTCTTCCAAGTTTTATATTGTAAATTCAAGCAAAGGACTATCACAGGATAAAGCGATTGCAAAGAAATGCATGTTTTTTCCTCCCTGTGCTTATTCTGTGAGCTTGTTTCTTATTTCGTCTAGGTTCGGTGATTTTGCTGACAGGCACTGCCAAATGAACTGCCCTGTTGTCAACAGCCGGGAGGGGGACTGTGAGATTTCGTTTGCCGGATGCGGTGATATGACCCACTAGGTGTGTCTGACGCATCTCTTCTGTTACGCATGCGCGTTACGGTAACCATCCTATGTAATGAAAGGAAGCCGTGTTGGCCAGTGACTAATGCGCCGTGTTCATGCCTGCCCTGTTTGGGTCCTGGCGTTTTCTGACTCAGGCTGTCAGTGGCTGTTGAAGGTTCTGGGCAAAAGGCTAGAGTCAGGTGCCCAGCAGTCATGGTTTTGGTAGCCTATGTTCAAAACGGCGAAATCTGCCCCTAGGGCACTTTCTCGGACAGCCTATAACTCAGTGTAATTATTATCTTCATTTCTTCAAAACAGTGTTCATTTTGGCACCTGGTGGTTTAGGTGGTTTAAAGATGTAACTGTTACAGGACGGGCTGTGGTTGCTAAAAATCAGTGTTAGTGGTGGGCAGCTAAACCCCCAGAGGACCAATTGTGGAGGTAGATTTGGAAAATGAATACTCTCTCCTCTAGCCCAGGTTGAAACAGGACTGCTCCATACCGCCTTGCTCCCAACTTACCCAAAGCAAAGGGTGATGGTTAACTCCACGAGTGGGATCCTCTGCCGCTAAACAGACTGGGCGGCGTGGAGGGCGTGACGGAGGACAAGGAGGTCAGTAGCCCCCATGGCTGACATGTTTCTCAAATTCACCCATTTGGGGAATATCTGCCACAGGCCAGGCACTGCCGGGGGCCCAGATATGACTCTCCTGTGGTTCTTGGAGGAGCTGGCAGGGCCCCCAGGGTAGACTTGACCCCCCGCACTGACCCCAAGAGCTCCTGGGCACAGAAGCCAGGGGTTCATCTGAGGGCTGACCCCCAGAAGTCCTGCAGCCTCCATGGCGAGGTGGGCCAGGGAGCAGGGAGGAAGCACAGCTGGGACTCCGACACGGCAGAGGCCCATGCTGTTACCCAAGGGGCATTCAGGACGTCTCTCCTGATCCATTTCTCCAGAGTAGAGCCCTCCTCAGGGACCAGAAGTACCACTTGGAGAACGAGGTTGCTGTTGCAATTCTTACTTCCATGGTAAAATCCCAGATCTGCCGTCCCCCTGCTGAGATGCTGATAGGACCATTCTTGAAAAGGAGTGGACAGAATACAAAAGAATCCAAGTTTAAGAAATAATTTTGCAGTTTCAAAGACCTTAGTTATGGGCTGAGTTGGATTCCCTCCCAAATCCCTGTGTTGATGTCCTAACCCCCCAGAACCTACAGAATGTGTCTGTATTTGGAGATGGGGCCTTCAGGGAGCTAGGGATATGGTGTGAGTGTGTGTGTGTGTATGTGTGTGTGTGTTTGTATGTATGCTCAGTCATGTCTGACTCTGCGACCCCATGGACTGTAGGACCTCCATATTCCTCTCTCCATGAGATTTCCTAGGCAAGAATACTGGAGTGGGTAGCCATTCCCTTCTCCAGGGGATCTTCCTGACCCAGGGATTGATCCCTGGTCTCCCACATTGCAGGCAGATTCTTTACTGTCTGAGTCACCCAGGCCAGTGGTAAAGAATCCGCCCAGGAGACTCAGGAAATGTGGTTCGATCCCTGGGACAGGACGATCCCCTGGAGGAGGAAATGGCAACCCACTTCAGTATTCTTGCCTGGGAAGTTCCAAGGACAGAGGAGCCGGGTGGTCTCCAGTTCCAGGGGATTGCAAAGAGTCAGACATGACTGAGCGTGCACACACAACCATATAACCACTCTTACCAAAAATCCTCATATAAAGTCTCTTTAGAAGCACAAATTCCTATCTACAGTTTGCCTGAATGTTTTCAAGGAAAAGGCACTGGAAGAAAACCATTTGGACAGGAATGTCACCACTGGAATGTACAGCCAGCTCTCTTCTGACACACTCAGTGGTGTGTGCAAAGCTCTGCTGTGTATCTGATGGACTCACATCGTGCCATCATCCAGGACCAAGCCCTAAGTCAAGACATTCATACATGCAAAACCATAGAACTCTGTGATGTTGATAAAGTAAGACAGGCAACTTGATGACAGTGATTACACTTGCCTTTTCAAATGCCACATTTTTGGCAATCATTTGGAATGGGGCTTTTTTTTTTTTCTTTCCTAAACAAAGATCCAAGGAAAACAGAGGCATGGCTTTCAAAGGCACCCACAACACCAAGGGAAGCCATCCATGAGGGTGCGAGCAAGCCAAGAGTAACTATTTTTACTCCTACATTCTGAACACTGTTTCTTTTCAAACGGGCTGTGTGAAAGGTTGCTGGCCGGCTTCTAACTGGAAAAGTCACAGAAATTTACCCTTGCAGAAAATATAACAGTTTCTTCCTTGGAAAAAAATAACAAACCCTGAATCATATTTCCCAGGATCTTAAAATAATGATGTCGATTTGCTGGTTTATTTGAAAATTCCATGGTCATAAAATAACCAATGAAAGATTCAATCTATTTCCATCGGAGCAATCAAGGGAGAAAGAGGCAGCTGAAAGCAGCTCTGATGCTTTGATTTAACGATTCCTCAGCAAGTCCAAAACACAAAACCCACCTTCTGACAATGGGTGGCTCTGAAATACAGCAAGCGCTTCAGGGCCTAGGGTGGGGGCCTCCCTGGAGACCATTCTTTCTTCTTTCTTTCTTAAATCAGCCTTAAGGAATTCTTACACCTCTCAAATCGTCACTGGTAGAATGTCCAGCGTTTCTCCCTTGGCCACTAAAGTTGAAATGCTTTCTCGTCCTTCTGAACTTTCTGAGCCCTGCACATTGGTGGATGAAGACAAGGCGGGTGTAATAAAAAAAAAAAAATCTTAGAATGAAGATTAAGAGTAGAGCTTGTGTTATACAGAGAGAAGTCAGAAAAATACTGTATATTAACGCATATATATGGAATCTAGAAAAATGGTACTGATGAACCTATTTTGCAGGGCAGCAAAGGAGACACAGACACAGGGAACAGACTCGTGGGCACAGTGGGGGAAGGAGAGGGTGAGATGAATCGAAAGAGGAGCACTGAAACATGTATATTACCATGTGTAAAACAGCCAGTGGGAATTTGCTATATGACGCAAGGAGTTCCACCTGGTGCTCTGTGACAACCTAAAGGTGTGGGACAGGGTGGGTGGGAGGCAGGCTCAAGAGGGAGGGGACATAGGTATACCATATGTATACATATACATATATACATGGCTCATTCATGCTTTTCACTTTCATGCATTGGAGAAGGAAAGGGCAGCCCACTCCAGTGTTCTTGCCTGGAGAATCCCAGGGACGGGGGAGCCTGGTGGGCTGCCGTCTATGGGGTTGCACAGAGTCGGACACGACTGAAGCGACTTAGCAGCAGCAGCATTCATGCTGATGTGCGCCAGAAACCAACACAACACTGTAAAGCATCCTCCAATTAAAAATAGATTAAAAAAAAAAAAAAAAGAGTAGGGCTCATGGGTCCCATGAGAAGACTTAGACGACCAATTGTTCTAGAAATCTTCTTCATACTAAGAAAGAGTATGGTCACTGGAGAAAGGGAAGGAATTATCAGGCCTTTACAGGCAGAGTCTGGGGCAGACAACCATGCGTGTGGCTCAGAGGATGGCGCGCAGTACGTGATGCTGGCTGAAGGGCCAGCAGGAAACGCCCGCCACGTGCCTGTGAAGTTCCTCCATCCTGGGGTGTTTCCCAGTCCTGCAGGGGGAGGTATGAATGTCATGTCAAGAGACTTGAGGTCGTGGACACACAGGGCTCTGTAGGTATTAGCATCAGGGTATGACACCCTTCGGGGCTGGGCTTCTTGCTAACTCTGCAGACAGAGTTCATTTATGCAATGCTGCCCTGGATGGCCTGGATACTCACGGGATGGCCCCGAGTGGGCAGCACTGGCCTCAGCTGTGACCCATGAGACATGCAGAACACCAGGCCCCACCTGAGACCCAGCAAAGCAGAGTCTGCCTGTTCACAAGGTCCCCGGGTGACACCCACACCTGCTGACTTAGTCTGTTCCGTTGCTAAAACAGAATACCATAGACTAGATGGCTTGGAAATTGCAGAAATTTATTTTCTGACAGTTCTGGAGACTGGGAAGTCCAAGATCGAGGTGCTGGCAGGTTTGGTGTCTGGTGGCAGCCCAATTCTTGGTTCATAGAGGGCTATCTTGTCAGTGTGTCCTCGTGGTAGACGGGGCAGGGAGCTCTTCTGGGGTCTCTCTTATAAGGGCACTAATCCCATTTGTGCTGCCCTGGTAGCTCAGGGTGGTAAAGAATCTGCTTGCCCATGCCTGCCAATGGAGGGAGATGTGAGCTTGATCCTTGGGGTCCGGAAGATCCCCTGGAGAAGGAAATGGCAAACCACTCCAGCTTTCTTGCCTGGAGAACCCCATGGACAGAGGAGCCTGAGGGGTGAGAGTCCATGGGGTCCCAAAGAGTCAGACATGACTGAGCAGCAACAATACTTAATCCCATTCATGGGGGCTCTGCCTTCTGACCTGACCACCTCGTCAAGGGCCCCCCTTCCTAATCCTGTCACATGGGGGTGGGGTCTAGGATTTTCAAGTGTGAATTTCAGGGGAGATTGTTCAGTATCCATCTGTGGCACACAGCAAGGTCCAGGCTGGAAGGGGAGGGAGAGGGTTTGATTGTTACCAGCGATACCACATGACAGGGACATGGAGCCGTCCTGGAGTTAACGTGGATCAGGTGATTCTCCACAGGAATCTTGCCAGGTGGCCACGCATGGCAAACAAGGCAAACCTGGTTAACAGGGTTTGTCCAGAGGAATGTTTATCATTCAGGTTGCCAAGGGCGACAGAGTCAACTGGACTCTCACTGATGTTCAATGGGAGCTGAGCAGTCAGGCGTAGGCTCTATTCTTAGTGAATTGTTCCACTAGATCAGCTGATTAAAATATATGTACATATATCTGGAGAAGGAAATGGCAGCTCACTGCAGTATTCTTGCCTGGAGAACCCATGGACAGAGGAGCCTGGCGGGCTACAATCCACGGGGTCGCAAGAGTCGAATATGAATGAGCAACTAATGGAGGATACAGATATCTCTATTTCTCTCTGAATCTCTATCTCTCCATATATCTATCTCCCAAGCTGTAATTACTGAATGTTATTTGTACCTACCAAGCCTAACAGAGAGGACAGAGGTGACTTGATTACTCTCGACTGTCTTTAACTGACTTCTAGTCGGACACGACTGAGCGACTGATCTGATCTGATTGCCAATAAAACCACAAACTGACTTCTCTCTGTGTTTAGTTTTACTGGTTGACTCCGTTTTCAACAGTTTCCTCTAGCGAGGTAGTTTTACGAAACTTACAAGATCCAAACTTTTAATCCACTCCATTTCCTCAAGGTTCCCTTTGCCCTTAAATAGGATGACCGAAGGCCAGATCACACCGCCTGGTTCTGAACCTCAGAGCACCCTTCCAAAACACAGAACAGCACCGGGAGAGCAACTCTCCTGCTGACCATGAATGACGTTGCTTAATAACCAGCTACACTAAGTATGAAAAAAAGTATCAGAGACAAAAGGACAGAGGTCACCCCTCAGTAGCAGTGACTCTGTCAAGACTGACTGCTTTTCTGACTTGACCCAAAAGGGCTTCACCCAAAGGGCTTCCAGGTGGATGTCTGTATCCCCCACGGAGTGGGACTGGGGTGGAAACCCATTCGAGCTGTCAGTAGGGAGGCCCAATTACTGAAGGGCTGTGCTTTCACTCCAGGGTATTTTTCAATTTTATCTCAAAACTTATGGCTTAAAAAAAAAAAAAAAGATTCCAGGTGTCTGGAGCATTATGCCACGTGATTTGCAGAACATAAAATCATGGAAAGTCACGCCACTTCCTGATAGCACACAGCTCATGTTGGCCACTGAAACCCTTCTTCTGACTAATTCATTCCATGCTGTAGTTTTCCAAGGTTGACTCATAACCATATCCTACTTTTCTCATTTCCTGAAATGATTCTGATGAAGGTTATTCCACATAAAAAGTGGAATAATATATAAAATCCAGAGACCTAGGTACAACTTAATAATCTTAAGTCTAAGACCCAGATGAACTTCTGGTCATAAATTCATCAGATGGACCCATGTTTCTGGGCTTCACAAGGACACCACACACTCCAGGAGATGAGGCTGTAACACAGTCCTGGGCTCGTGATCAAAAGTTCCTGAATTCAATTTAGAATCGGATCTACTTTCTATGAAACAAGTAAGCTATAAAGCAGAAATATTTTCACACCAAAAAGAGGTCTGAAATCAAGATGAAGATGTAAAAGAATGAGAAGGAGTATAGTGTTAGTTGCTCAGTTGTGTCCGACTCTGCAACCTTATGGACTGCAGCCCACCAGGCCCCTCTGTCCATGGAATTCTCCAGGCAAGAATACTGGAGTGGGTAGCCATTCCCTCCTCCAGGGCATTGTCCTGACCCAAGGATTGAAGCCGGGTCTCCTGCACTGCAAGTAGATCCTTTACCATCTGACCCACCTGGGAAGCCCATGTTTTTCAGTCACTAAGTTGTGTCTGACTCTTTGTGACCCCATGGACTGCAGCATGCCAGGCTTCCCTGTCCTTCAGTATCTCCCAGAGTTTGCTCAAACTCATGTCCATTGAGTCAGTGATGCCATCCAACCATCTCATCCTCTGTCGCCCCTTCTTCTGCCTTCAATCCTTCCCAGTAACAGGGTCTTTTCCAATGAGTCAGCTCTTAGAAGGAGTATAGACCCTTATGTTTTGTAAAATTGGATCACCATTATGCTTTGTTTAAAGAAAACTTCACTATTTAATCATTAATTTTTTTTTTTTACATTATTAACAGAAGGAACATGGGGTACTTTATTTTTTATTCCTTTAGTGTGGAGAACTTTATTTTTTATTTTATTTTTTTTGGCACTTAGAACTTTTTTAAGGATAATTACAATACTGTGTTGGTGTTTGCCATACATCAACATGAATGTGGAGTACTTTAAATTGATTTCCTTGTGTTTTAAGGAAGATAAATGCTTTAAAATCATTTGCGTTCTCTAAAAAAAAAAAAAACAAACCAAAACCCTCAGAAACAATGGACATTTCAACTCTTTAATTGGAGTTTATGGCTTGTACTACATAAGCCAACTCTTTACTAATTATTTCTCAGGTCCCATGCTGTGCTCAGTTGCTTCAGTCACATTTGACTCTTTGCGATCCCTGTAGCCCACCAGGCTCCTCTGTCCATGGGATTTTCCCAGCAAGAATACACGAGTGAGTTACCATTTCCTTCTCCAGGGGATCTTCCCGACCCAGGGATTGAACCCAAGTCTCTTGCGTTTCCTGCATATGCAGGTGGGAATCTTTACCACTGAGCCACTGGGGAAGCCCATACTCATCTCCTATCTTTGAGACTTAGAATTATTTTTATTTTTCTAGCTAACAACCCGAAAAATATGTGTGTTTCTATATAAAGATGTGAAAACATTTTGAATCAGGCAATCACTTTTTCTTTAAAAAAATCATGTTGACAATCATTCAATGTGTCTAATACCCACTGAAGGACACATTTGGAAAAATCTTTCAAAGTTATGTACTGGGTGCTGAAGCGCTAATGAAACGATGACTCAGGAGGCCAGGGTCAAGAATGGCAGCTAAAACCAGGAGGTGAAAAGCTGACGGGGAATTTTAGAAGCTGGATCAGACTGACCACACAGCGATTCAGGGATGGACTGATCTGACACACAAAAGGGGAGACAGCAAGACAGTGCGCGCCTCTTGACGGGCAGCAGTAACAGGACAGCTCACGTAAATGAAAGTGGAACTAACAAAACACTCTAACTTGACCACTTTTCAGATCTATGAGTTCACGATAAATAGGTGTATAAAGGGATGTGCTGACAGTGTGCTATTGCCAAGAAGTGTCTAAAAAGGGACTTTCTACCAGACAAACAACCCAGATATTAACAGATGTTACGAAGTATCAACCAAGTGAATGGGTCTGTCTTATCTGAATTGTGATCCAAACACGATAAGTACAAAAACAGATTCTTGAGGCAGTTTGGGAAATTCAAATACAGAATCGATATTTGATATTAAGAAAGAACTTTTATGACTTCTTATGTCTTAGAGATGCATATCCTTGAAATGATAGACACTAGGGGGTGTGTTTAAAACTACCCCGAGGTGTAAGGATGGGAAGGGGGGATTCCATGTGTTGATCAGTGCTGAAACTGGGTGATGAGTTGAGTCCTTGGGGTTCATTAGACTATTTACTCTGTTTCTGCACGTGTTTGAAAATCTTCATAAATACAAAGTTATTTTTAGAAAGTAGCAAAGAATTGATAAGAGATTTAAGATAAGGACACATTACCTGGGGCTTCCCTGGTGGCTCAGATGGTAAAGAACCTGCCAGTCAATGCAGATTCGATCCCTGGGTCAGGAAGATCCCCTGGAGGAGGGCATGACAACCCATTTCAGTACTCTTGTGTGGAGAATGCCAAGGACAGAGGGGCCTGGTGGGCTACAGTCCAGGGTGTTGCAAAGAGTCGGGCAGGACTGAGCGATTAAGCACGCATGCACTCATTGTAAACTGACATGGTATAAGATGGCTTTCGTAATAAAATGTATAATTCATACAAATTGAAAATACATAATTTTACATTTTTAGCAATTTTTCAAGATAGTGAGGTCTCCAGTGAAAACTTTCAGACTCTGACACAAAGTATACAACAGAACTTTCTTGGACACAACTTGACCTAGCAGCCCCAAACAGACAATAGGGTGAAGATTTAGAGCAATTTTCAAAATGCTGGAAAATAGGCACCTGGGAATATCTCAGCCCATTTTTTGAAGTAGGACATAACAGAACCAAAGTTTTTGTTTCTTACTGTGTAGGAACTGGGTTCAATCAGAACTGGGTCAGGTCAGCCATGTGACCCAAAAGGTCTCAGGTCAATGCTGAGAAGGATGCTATTACTGCACAGTTGGTCAAACACTGGATGCTTTATGGTACTTCAAAGCTGTGAGGACCAAACCAGAGCCACGGGTAAGGGCGACATCCCTTTGACCATCAAGCCACGTGGACACCTCATACCTGCATGGCTCATTCCAGCCACCCACTTCAAAGACATTAACTCATAACCTCCACAACAATCCACTGAGGTAAGCAGGGGCAACCTGCTTTTATATCACCTATGGAAAGACTGATGCAGATCATGTGATTGCCCAAGTCAGAGAGAGACTCACGAAGAGACCTGGAAACAAAACCCAACCCAGGGACTTCCCTGGTGGTCCACTGGCTAGGATTCTGAACCCCAAATGCAGGGGCCCTGGGTTCGATCCCCGGGACGGATCAGGGAACAAGACCGCACTCGCCACATGCTACAAAAAAGACTGAAGATCCCGAGTGCCACAACTAAGACTGGCACAGCCAAAGAGATAAACAAATAACTATTAAAAAAAAAACAAACAAACCCAACCCAACACTTGGAAAGCCCGGCACACAGCTTTAAAAGTCACAATAAATTTTGTTCCAAGCTTGGAGAAGATACTGAACTGAGCGACATATTAAGATGCGTATTAGAATGGATCAAGTGGTGAGTTTTTTAATTTCCGGAATAATTTTTTAAAAGAAAAAACACTAAAACAACTTTCACGTTGGATGTATTTTCACACTGGATTCCCTGGGGGCTCAGACAGTAAAGAATCTACCTGTAATGCAGGAGACCTGGGTTCAATCCCTGGGTTGGGACGATCCCCTGGAGAAGGGAACTGGGTACTTCTTGTCAACACGGCAAACCACGTTGACAAAGAATACTGGGTACTAAAGTATTCTTGCTTGGAGAATCCCAGGGACAGAGGAGCCTGTTGGGCTACAGTCCATGGGGTCGAAGAGAGTGGGACATGACTGAGCGACTGACACTTGGATGTACTTAAAAGGTGAGAAAGGCGGTGTCTGGTTTTCACAGGAGAAGATGATGCTGATCACCTTGGCACCCATCAGCGACCGTGGTGATGATGAAGAGGCGGGAAAACAGCAGCTCCTGTAAGTTGCAGCTTCCTACCGACCAGATTTAGTGGGCAGGTACTTGGCCCCTGCTCTCCTCAGGCTTCTCCAGGACAGAAAGCGAGATTGCTTTCTCACAGATGAGGAACCGAGGCTACAACGTCAGGCGTAATTCTCTTGGGTATTTGACTTGGAATCAGGATCCGAAGCAAAGTGACAATGAAATCTTACCCGGCCTGACACGAATTCTTAAAATAGTGGAGACTGATCCATTATACCCGGCGGCAGACCATGTTGACAAGATCAAGCCATCAAGGAGATGCCTGTGGCCCCACTAACTACTGACGGAAAAAGCCTAATTCTCTTAATGCCACTGACAGTTCACCAAGACACCTGGCCACTCCAGGGCAGATGTTATCCCATGCTGGCTCCCTGCCCTGACAGAATAACAAAGGAACATGCTCAAAAAAAAAAAAAATCATCAAAAAGTTTGCAAGGCCAGTGACCTTCTATAAGAAAGCAGGCCTCGGGCTTGCTATTTTTTATCTTATAAAAGATAAAATTTATATATCTTATATAAAATTTTATATCTTATCACCTCCACCTATGGCAACACACAGTAAATAAATCTCAGACTGATTGATGAGCTGGAGTCAGCTAGGAAAGGCATTATCAAGAATTGTTGAGAAAAGGGGCTTCCCTGGTGGCTCAGTGGCAAATAATTCACCTACAAATACAGGAGACATGAGTTCCATCCCTGGTCTGGGAAGATCCCACATGCCGCGGAGCAATTAAGCCCACGTGCCACAGACTAAGCCTGCACTGTAGAGCCTAGGAACCGAAGCTGCTATAGCCTGCACACCCTAGAGCTCAAGCTCCATAGCAAGAGAAGCCACGATGAAAGCCTGCATGCTGCAACCAGGGAGCAGCCTCCACTCTGCGCAACTCAAGAAAGCCTGCACGGTAGCAACGAAGACCAGCTCAGCCAAAAAACAAATATATTTTTTTTTTAAAAAGAAGAATTACCAAGAAAGGAAATTCTCAAAAACAAACAAACAAAAAAAATCCTTTCATCTCTATTTAAGATTAAGGCAGGACGGACTGTGAAACATTAGACACTAATCTTCAAATGGCTGTCGCTTAGTCACTCAGTCGTACCCAACTCTTTGCAACACCATAGACTGCGCCGAGCCAGGCTTCCTATCCTTCACCATGAATAGGTGAACTTGAAGCAAACATTGAAGCAAACTTCACCTGGAGTTTGCTCAAACTCATAGCCACTGATGCCATCAATCCTTCAGGGTTGCTTTCCTTTAGGATCTCCAAATAGTTAAACATCAAACTTCTAACAATCAGAATGTTATATCCTTTTCCTACAGAAAACCTGGCTGTTGTAAGGATTTTGAAGAGCCGAGGTCTTATTCTGGTTTTCCAGGGAGCTGTGAAGACTCTTGAGAGTCCCTTGGACAACAAGGAGATCAAACCAGTCCATCCTAAAGGAAAACGGCCCTGAATATTCATTGGAAGGACTGATGTTGAAGCTGAAACTCCAATACTTTGGCCACCTAATGCAAAGAACTGACTCATTTGAAAAGACCCTGATGCTGGGAAAGACTGAGGGCAGGAGGAGAAGGGGATGACAGAGGATGAGATGGTTGTATGGCATCACTGACTGTACGGACATGAGTTTGAGTAAGCTCCAGGAGTTGGTGATGGACAGGGAGGCCTGGTGTGCTGCAGTCCATGGGGTTGCAAAGAGTTGGACACTGAACTGAACTGATGGCATCTTAGGACACTGGTCCAGGAGTCACTTTCAGTCTCTGGCCCCAGCTTTGGCAAAAACAAGCTATGCCACGCTGGGGAGCACATTTCACCTCCTTGGATCTGGCCCACCTGTTGCAAAATCAATGGTAAAGGAGCTCCAGGGGGATGATAGCAGGGACAGGAAAGATCATCCATCACCTGGAACATAATTCAGCTTATAGAACAGGACAAACTGTGGGGAAGTGAAGCAGAGACATTAACACTCAAGTGTATTAATAGCTATGCTAATGGAGCACTGTAAAACCATTTCACCTGAATACTAAAAATAGGCTTCCGAGTAATCATCATTGTTTTTTTAAAAAAAGAACATAAGTTACTGTCAGCCTAGCTGCATGAAATTTCTATTGAGAGTCACTGGAAATTGTGAGGATGCAAAGATGGATGAATGTAGCCTTCTTATTCCAGGAACCATTGGAAAATTCATCCAAGGTCAGGATAAGGGGGTGGGGGAAGAAGAAAGAAAACTTGCCTGAAAAATTAAGTAGTGTCAGGAAGTTTAACGTGATCTGTGTTTGATTCACAGCACAGGATTCTTTCGTAAGAACTCTTTATCTGACCCTGTTTGATCTAGATAGGGGTGGGTAGGCTTGTGAACATAAGTTCAGACAAGTTCAAGCTAATAAGCTCCACACTGAATCCTATTATGTACGTGGTTCTATAACTTCCGTAGGCAGGGAGAAGATAAAGAACTTGTTTGTAAGGTGCACAAAGGTCCTGCTGGTAATGGTCTAGTTAGCTTAATGCTTCAGATGCCACTCTGTCAAATATTCCCTTGTTCCACGGATTAAGCCAGTTGAAACATCCAGAACCGGGTCCCATAGAAGGGCCTGACCACCTTCTGAGAACACAGTTCCCCACTTCCGGTTTATTATGCCAGCTCTGAATAATAACAATTTTAAGTTACATTCAACCCACGCTTGGCGTTTCACAAGCCTCGCCACAGGTACCAACTCATCTGAGTTGCCTGAAATCCTCCAGTGATACAGAGGAGGATTTTATTATTCTTGCTTTTGCAGAAACGAGGCTCAGTGAGCTCAGATCGGTTGCCTAAGGTCATGAAGCTCCTACTGGCAACGTGTAACATGCACGTTCATGCCCTCTGACTGTTATTACCCAGGATGGCTGTAACCAAAGACACGTTCTTGTAAATCCTTAAGACAGTACCAAAAAAGGCCTAGTTGAGGTATATACACATGTCCTCAGATTTCTGTGGTGAGTCAGTAAACATGTCTTAAAGGTGACGTTGGTTGGTGAGCTCATTCATGTCAGGTTCTGAACTGAGGTAAGAGTTAAGACCGTTAAAACATTTTCCTTAAATTTATTTTAGAATCCAAGATGTCAGGTTCTAGGCATTCTGAGCACTCTAGCACAAACCCCAAATCAGCCTAAACTGTTAACAGAGGTGCGTGATTTGTGATCCTGACAAGCATGCTTTAGTCTGAAGGTGTTGGCTCATCAAAGGCACATGTCAACACAGATGCAAGCTGCCCATGAAGGGGCTAGTGAGGAAGCACCCACACTGGAAGGGGCTGGAAGTTTCTGTGATGAAGGCTGGTTTTAAAACTCCTCTGTGGACATGTGTGTCTCTGATTCATGTCAATGTATGGCAAAAACCACCACAATATTGTAAAGTAATTAGCCTCCAATTAAAATAAATAAATTAATTAAAAACAAAACAACTCCTCTATGGAGAAATGCAAATCAAAACTACAACATGGTATCACCTCACACCAGACAGTGAGATCTCACAGCATCATCAGAAAGGCTACAAACAATACATGCTGGAGAGGGTGTGCAGAAAAGGGAACCCTCCCTACACTGTTGGTGGGAATGTAATTTGGTGCAGCCACTGTGAAGAACAGTGGAGGTTCCTTCAAAACTGAAAATAGAGATACCATGTGATCCAGTGATCCCACTTCTGGGCATAAAGCCCGAGAAAACTCTAATTCGAAAAGATACACATGACCCCAACGTTCGTAGCAGCACTAATTACAATAGCCAAGACACATGAGCAACCTAAGCGTCCACTGGTAGATGTATGGATAAGGATGTGGTGTACATGCACAAAGGAATGTTCTTTGGCCACAAAAAAGAATGAAATAATGCCATTTGTAGCACATGGATGGACCTAGAGATGACCATACTAAGTGAATTAAGTCAGAGAGAAAGACAAATACATGGTATCACTTATATATGGAATCTAAAAAAAATTACATAAATGAACTTATTTACAAAAGAGAAGTAGACTCAGAGACATAGAAAACAAATTTACAATTACGAAAGAGGATAAATTAGGAGTTTGTGATTAAAATACACATACTACTACACAGAAAATAGATAACCAACTACTGTAGAGTATAGGAAATGATACTCAACATCTTGTAATAACCTACAATGGAAAAGAATCTAAAAAGGAATATATATATATTCCTTTATAAAAATAAAAATTTAAATAAAAATTTAAAAAACCTCTGTGAACTACTTGATATAAGGATTACAACCTAGAATTATGTAGGAATTCAAAAAGTCCTTACCATTTCTCCATCTTTTGTACTTAGAAGAGACACGTAATAGTGAATAAGAATAAAAACTGATGAGCAAGAACAGCTGCAGGCAGACAAGGTCCATATTGATATTCATCTCAAGGCTGTTGATTTTCACAGGACATACACTTACTAAAAACCATCTTTCCATAAGGAAGGTTGTCGAATAGTTTTAAATAATGAAAACAAGGTTCTATAATGGAAACTATTTTGCAATTCCTTAATAATTTTAATACTTAATGTAATAATTTGAAATGTACCAGAAGAAAATCTGGTTGAAGTGACAACAAAAACAAGATGTCCGAAAAATCAGAAAAACTGACATCACTTCCCAAAGACATCAGAAGGATACATCTGTTTAGGGAGCACAGGGAGAGCCTGGGTGAAGTTACATGGAGAATAAGAATGGTGAAATGATGAAACAAAAAAGAGTAATATCCAGCAAAGCCTCTCTGAGGATACTTCTAAATGAATGCTGTGCTGAAATCATGATCGGTGTAAATATGGGATAAAACGTATGCCATTTTCTCCAGCACCAAGAAACTCTTCTTGGTTACTTTAAAACTTTTATTTTTAGTACCAAAAAAAAAAAAAAATCCCTAAAGTGTATTTGTAAGTCATGGCTGGACTATTTTTGATGTCAACAATAATGATCTAGGGACTACCCTGGCACTCCGGTTAAGGCTTTATATTTCCAATGCAGGGGGCATGGATTTGATCCCTCATCAGGGAACTAAGATCCCACATGCCACTCAGTAAGAAAAAAAAAAAAACTAAAAAAGTTACAAAAAGAAGAAAGAAAGAAAACAGTGATCTGCCTGTGTATCCTATTTGAGTACCATTCTGATGCTCTGTATGTAAACAAAAATGCATTGGACTAGTTTTCCTTTCCTCTAGGAGTATAATAAAATACTGTTGCTAGTGCTTCGTGGCTAGTTTGAATATTTGACAGCAGAACTTCAAGAATGAGCTCTCTCTGGAAAATGTTTACCTCTTCCTGGATTAGGTTACATAAAAGTTAGTTACTTGAGTCATCTATTTATGAAAAGAAGCTAAACAGGAATTCATACAGTGTCGACACCAATAAAAGCTGAATTTTAACTCGGAACTATTCTGTCAACATTGGCCCCACGTTGGTGGTGGGTGGGGAGGGGTACAATGGTCTTACTGTTCAAACTAGCTGGGGCACACCGGACTGGCTCCTGGCCCACTGAATTTTCCACAGGCTCAGGGTTTGGTTCCTTCACAGGCTCAAGATCCTATCTTCTTCAATTCAAGGATCTACCCAGAAAATTCCACACCGTGTGTCATTCCAGTACACTAGTGTTACACTCCATTACATCCTCTTAAATGTGACTGCATTAACCAAAGCGGGCCACTCCCAGATTGGCCTCATATTTTCTGTGATGTCAGGCAGAACCAGCGCTTCAGGAAAATCTTGAGCGCTCTGTGAATTCCATTATGAAGTCACATAAAACAACCGTCTTGCTCTGTTTCCCACTGGGGTAACCTCTGAAGGTCACATGTTAGCTGTAAATCAATAAAGACTTCCTGGAGCCCTGACCACGTCCGCAGCGACAGCAGTCTGGGAACACGCTCGTGCTTCTGAACAATCCAATGGCTCTATACGCCATAATTACCCCCGAGCATTCTGAATATTTGGCCATCACTGAACGAATGCTTACTATGGGCCAGGCATTCCTAGGAAAGCATACTTTCTAGGGGAGGCTAGACAACCGGGTGGCACAGGAAGAAAGGCCCAGGGTAGGCCCTGGGGAGGCCCACGGAGCTCAGAGGGAGCGCATCTTTGGGAGAGCAGGCCGGGGGGACAGCGGTGCCAGCACAGCCCGCACCCTCCTGCAGGGTTCTTACACCCGAAATGTCTAGGACAGCAGTGTCTCTGCACAGCGACGTCAGTATATTGAACACTGCTGAGCTGTACTTAAAAGAAAACCCAAAACAGAGATATGAGACCTGAAATCTAATCATGAGGAAACATGACACTGATGGCAATTCAATGAAATGACAAATCAAAAGTGTCCAGGTCCTGAGAGTCCAGGAAAGATGGGACAGCCGTTCTAAACCGAAGTGGACTCAAGACTTCAGACAACCAACTGGGCACATGTGAGCTCCACCAGGATCCAAAGGCTGCCACGGGGGACCAGTGCAGAACTCTGAACAGAGTCTCAGGATTACACGGCAGCAATATATCAGTGTTTATGTCCTGATCCCTACAGTTTCATTGTGATAATTTGGCAGCATGTCCTTGTTTTAGGGGATATTCTACTGTAGGCAGGGATGGTGGACGTGGTTGGCAACTATTTTCAAATGGCTCAGAAAAAAAAGCTGCCTGTATTGAATTTGTGACTTTCCTATAAGAATAACAGCAACAACAATAATAAACACAAAAAAGAATGACAAGGCAGACATATGGAGAAGTTCAACACAGCGTTGTCTCAGGGTAGTGTTGGGGCCACCCAGGATTGAACCCCAGCTTCACTCTCGGGACTGTGCACCTGCCACCTCAGGCAAGCGGGTTCACCTCTATGGGCTTGAGTTTCTCATTGATAAAAAGGTATGCTAGTTCACACAGTTGTTGTGGGGATTCAATAGGAGATGTGTAAAGTGCTCACAGTGCTGGAACTATTATCACGAGCATACACATTAATCTGATATTCTTAACCCAAACAATCAAAGATGCTGTTGATGGCGCATCCTTGTCAACCTTCTGGCACCAGCATGCCCGGCTACCTTTGTTACTTTCCAGCTTCACCTCTGTTGGACACATAGGGAAGGGCATTTTTCTTCAACAAACCCTTTATCTTAACTTCTACTCACTTCAGCCTCAGACTCGGTCATCACCACTGCCATCATGTATTGACTGGGTGTCCACTGTTTTCAGGGGAAAAGAAAGCTGGAGTACAGGCTCCTGCCTTTTCAGAACTAACAGCCAAAGCAGAAAGGCACTTCATTTGACATGAGCTACTAGAAACCTAAGACTTCTCTGTGGCTCAAATGGTAAAGAATCTGCCTGCAACGCAGGAGACCCAGGCTAATCCCTGGAGAAGGGAGTGACAACCCACTCCAGTGTTCTTGCCTGGAGAATTCCATGGACAGAGAAGCCTGGCAGACTGTAGTCCATGGGGTCACAGAGAGTCAGACACGACTGAGTGACAAACACACACACCAACAGTCGGACACAACTGAGCGACTAACACTTCACACTTCACTAGAAACCTAAGAACACACTATACGCTCTGGTGTGAAACTTAATTTGGTGCCAATATTGGCCCCACCTTTTTGAGTTGAAATTCAGGATGCATGGTGTTTTCGCTGAAAAGGGGCTCAGCCTTTCTGGAAAACAAGTTGGCAATATGAAACCAACTGTGTTTATAAGGTCCATGATCTTGGACTCTATGGTTTCATTTGGGAGAAATAATTAGTATATTGGGCTTCCCTGGTGGCTCAGATGGTTAAGAATTCGCCTTTAATGAGGGAGACCCAGGTTCAGTCCCTGGGTTGGGAAGATCCCCTGGAGAAGAGAATGGCAACCCACTCCGGTATTCTTGCCTAGAGAATCCCATGGACAGAGGAGCCTGGTGGGCTACAGCCCATGGGCTCTCAAAGCATCAGACACAACTACGCACAATTAGTGTATTTAAAAAAAAAAGACAAATGGTATGAAGATGTTTAGGTCAGAGCTGTTCATGATAGAGAAATGTCTAAGGAAATGAAGCTGGAGAGGCAAGCGGGGGCCAGATCAGGCCTTGGAGGGACATAGACACCATCCTAAAAGACCTGGGAGGCCACTAGAAGGAACAAGATGAGGCCTGAGCCTTGGGAAGACCACTCCAGGCACCTCGCAGAGCTTGACCTGAACAGGGAACAGGGGTCAGAGGGGAGAGCCGCGTGGAGGTTAGGACAGCCACCAGGTGGGAGGCGAGGAGGGCCAGGACCCAAGCAGCAGTGCCGGGCACACACACGTGAGAAAATGGCCAGTGAATAAAAGCAGAACAAAAACCCAGTTAAGGATCACAACTATGTAAAACGCTGCCTTTTTTCATCGGAAAAGATTTTCAAAGAAATTTATAGAGTAATGCAAATTGAATATGATACTCATTGATTTTCTTTTTTCTGAGAAGCTTATGAAAACCTTGTAATGATAAATACACGTTTACAATTTTGAGTCCAAGCTTTGACCCCTGCTTGCCATTTAGGATAGTGCAACCCAAGTGTGGTCAGCACCCGTCTGCCATGAGGTCAGAATAGAAACTGAGAGTGTTTAGAAACTTTTAAAGCAACTTATCAGAAAAACTGCCCATCTGTTGCATCTACCAATAAAACATTACGGCTTGTGTTTTGTCTATCTTCCCATGCATACTTCTAGTAATTCATTTTTATTATATTCTATTTATTAGTTGGCAAAAGGTTGAAACAAAGCAGGTCATCCTCAGAGACAGTTTGAGAAACGCTGATTGAAAAACACTGCACAGCTGGGGTCTCCCAGAGGCGGCTAGCAGTGCCTCTCGGCCTAGCCCCCGCCCCAAATCTGTACGGATGTGCCATTTACATGGTGACTGGGATGCTGGGGCTTAGCAGCTGGGAAACAGCCATATTATCCAGTTAGACAGTCATAGTTGGGGAAAGACACTCTGATAGTGATCACTTACATGAGTGTGTGTGTGTGTCACATATTACAACAGATCAGAAAACACTGCCTAAGACTTCCCTAGTCCTTAAGATTCCACATGTCTCAGGGCAACAAAGCCTACCAACTGCGACTAGGACCTGATGCAGCCAAATAAATTAATTTTAAAAAAAGAAAACACTGCCTGCACTAGAAAGGACCCCATCACATAGCACTAGGACCTCTTCCTGGCTGACACCTTAACTTTTGCCATTTGAAGAAAGGGCACCGCTAGATGAATCCGATGGTCTTTCCTCTACGTGCTCTCTGAAAGTTTTGCCACTTATGTTTAATAAATCTTAGCCGCAGAGAGATGACAGGACTTTTTACTCCAAGGGCTTCACTGTGTCTCCCTCCACAATGCCTGTGTACTCGCATGCGACTGATGCTCCGTAAGGGCGGGCTCGTGTCTAGATTTTTGCTTACTGTTGTACATGCATGCATGGCACTGATCAGGACCACAGAGTGAGTGACACAACCTCATGTTGACTGGCATGTGTGGTCTGTGGACAGCGCACGTCTGCAATGAGGTCACAACAGAAACTGAGAGCGTTCACAAACTTTTAAAGCAATTTATCAGAAAAATTGCATGCTGCATCTAACAACAAAACGTTAAAGCTTATGTTTTGTATGTCTTCATGTTCCACTTCATTCTCCTAGCAATTTATTTTTAAGGCTTTCCAAGCTTATTGTCTCAGGGGAGCTGCAACCTGTCTCCTGGGCAGCGAAGGCTGATTACTGCATTCATTGGGGAGCTTTCCGTTTCTTGCCTAACCTTCCACCTTTCTGGAATGTTCTAGATAATTCCACAGTGTAAATGGGGAGAGCTGGCTTCAAAGATGGGGAAACTTTCAGAGCTGTGTAAAGATGAAACGAGAAGCCTGGGGACAGAGGAAGCTGCCCTTTCCCAGGTGCAGAGGCCGGGCAGCCATGTGGCATAGACATGGGTGGGCCTGGGCACAGCAAGGTGGCACGCACAGATGGCTCCTGGACACGGAAAGTCCTTCCCAGACCCTAGCCTCCAAATCCTGTGTGAATTCCAGAGCAGCCCAAGATTAACAGTGCAGGGGTTTGAAGCAGGCTGCTTCCATGAATAAATGCTGGCCCACATACCATGTATCTACACGGCTAGAAATTATACATCAATAATAAATTTTAAATACTTTCCATCTTCTCACTGAGAGAGTTAATTCTTAGGTAGGTTGATGAGAAATCCAGTGCCCCTGAGGAGGAGGAGAAAGGGGTCTGGGGCTCTCAAAGAGGAGAAAGGGACAAACTTTTTTTTTCTACATTCCCACATCTCAGTCATATGCAACATCATTTTCTTTAAGCAGAGCTAATGATTACACAACAAAACAACTCATCTTACTCCAGGATATGATTTTCCTTAAACTCTGAACCAATGATTATGTAACAACACTGTATCCTGCTCCAGGACATGAACCTTAAGAATCTTCAGACTAATCCTGCCATCTTAAAGTGTATTTTGTGGGAGTGGGTCCGGTAAGATCTTGCTATTGCTAGTTCTAATCCTATGATCTTAAAATGTATGTTGTGGGAGTGGGTCTGGTAGTTCAGTTCAGTTCAGTCGCTCAGACATGTCAGACTCTTTGCAAACCTATGAATTGCAGCACATCAAGCCTCCCTGTCCATCACCAACTCGTGGAGTTCACTCAAACTCATGTCCATCGAGTTGATGATGCCATCCAGCCATCTCATCCTCTGTCGTCCCCTTCTCCTCCTGCCCCCAATCCCTCCCAGCATCAGGGTCTTTTCAGATGAGTCAACACTTCGTATGAGGTGGCCAGAATACTGGAGTTTCAGCCTCAGCATCAGTCCTTCCAATGAGCACCCAGCACTGGTCTCCTTTAGAATGGACTGGTTGGATCTCCTTGCAGTCCAAGGGACTCTCAAGAGTCTTCTCCAACACCACAGTTCAAAAGCATCAATTCTTCTGCATTCAGCTTTCTTCACAGTCTACATCTCACATCCATACATGACCAGTGGAAAAACCATAGCCTTGGCTAGACAGACCTTTGTTGGCAAAGTAATATCTCTGCTTTTTAATATGCTATATAGGTTGGTCATAGCTTTCCTTCCAAGGAGTAAGTGCCTTTTAATTTCATGGCTGCAATCACCATCTGCAGTGATTTTGGAGCCCCCCAAAATAAAGTCTCTCACTGTTTAGACTGTTTCCCCATCTATTTGCCAAGAAGTGATGGGAACAGATGCCATGATCTTAGTTTTCCGAATGTTGAGCTTTAAGCCAACTTTTTCACTCTCCTCTTTCACTTTCATCAAGAGGCTTTTGAGTTCCTCTTCACTTTCTGCCATAAGGGTGGTGTCATCTGCATATCTGAGGTTACTGATATTTCTCCTGGCAATCTTGATTCCAGCTTGTGCTTCTTCCAGCCCAGCGTTTCTCATGATGTACTCTGTATATAAGTTAAATAAGCAGGGTGACAATATACAGCCTTGACGTACTCCTTTTCCTATTTGGAACCGGTCTGTTGTTCCATGTCCAGTTCTAACTGTTGCTTCCTAACCTCTATATAGGTTTCTCAAGAGGCAGGTCAGGTGGTCTGATATTCCTATCTCTTTCAGAATTTTCCACAGTTTATTGTGATCCACACAGTCAAAGGCTTTGACATAGTCAATAAAACAGAAATAGATGTTTTTCTGGAACTCTCTTGCTTTTTCCATGATCCAGCGGATGTTGGCAATTTGATCTCTGGTTGCTCTGCCTTTTCTAAAACCAGCTTGAACATCTGGAAGTTCACAGTTCACGTATTGCTGAAGCCTGGCTTGGAGAATTTTGAGCAATACTTTACTAGTGTGTGAGATAAGTGCAATTGTGTGGTAGTTTGAGCATTCTTTGGCATTGTTTTTCTTTGGGATTGGAATGAAAACTGTCCTTTTCCAGTCCTGTGGACACTGCTGAGTTTTCCAAATTGGCTGGCATATTGAGTGCAGCACTTTCACAGCATCATCTTTCAGGATTTGGAATAGCTCAACTGGAATTCCATCACCTCCACTAGCTTTGTTCGTAGTGATGCTTTCTAAGGCCCACTTGACTTCACACTCCAGGATGTCTGGCTCTAGGTGAGTGATCACACCATCGTGATTATCTGGGTCGTGAAGATCTTTTTAGTACAGTTCTTCTGTGTATTCTTGCCACCTCTTCTTAATATCTTCTGCTTCTGTTAGGTCCATACCATTTCTGTCCTTTATCGAGCCCATCTTTGCATGAAATATTCCCTTGGTATCTCTAATTTTCTTGAAGAGATCTCTAGTCTTTCCCATTCTATTGTTTTCCTCTATTTCTTTGCACTGATCACTGAGGAAGGCTTTCTTATCTCTTCTTGCTATTCTTTGGAACTCTGCATTCAGAAGCTTATATCTTTCCTTTTCTCCTTTGCTTTTCACTTCTCTTTTCTCAGCTATCTGTAAGGCTTCCCCAGACCACCATTTTGCTTTTTTGCATTTCTTTTACATGGGGATGGTCTTGATCCCTGTCTCCTGTACACTGTCACGAACCCCTGTCTATAGTTCATCAGGCACTCAATCAGATCTAGTCCCTTAAATCTATTCCTCACTTCCACTGTATAATCATAAGGGATTTGATTTAGGTCATACCTGAATGGTCTAGTGGTTTTCCCTACTTTCTTCAATTTAAGTCTGAATTTGGCAATAAGGAGTTCATGATCTGAGCCACAGTCAGCTCCTGGTCTTGTTTTTGCTGACTGTATACAGCTTCTCCATCTTTGGCTGCAAAGAATATAATCAATCTGATTTCTGTGTTGACCATCTGGTGATGTCCATATGTAGAGTCTTCTCTTGTGTTGTTGGAAGAGGGTGTTTGCTATGACCAGTGCATTCTCCTGGCAAAACTCTATTAGCCTTTGCCCTGCTTCATTCCGTATTCCAAGGCCAAATTTGCCTGTTACTCCAGGTGTTTCTTGACTTCCTACTTTTGCATTCCAGTCCCCTATAGTGAAAAAGACATCTTTTGGGGGCGTTAGTTCTAAAAGATCTTGTAGGTCTTCATAGAACTGTTCAACTTCAGCTTATTCAATGTTACTGATTGGGGCATAGGCTTGGATTACCATGACATTGAATGGTTTGCCTTGGAAATGAACAGAGATCATTCTGTTGTTTTTGAGATTGCATCCAAGTACTGCATTTCAGACTCTTTTGTTGACCATGATGGCTACTCCATTTCTTCTAAGGGATTCCTGCCCACAGCAGTAGATATAATGGTCATCTGAGTTAAATTCACCCATTCCAGTCCATTTTAGTTCGCTGATTCCTAGAATGTCAACGTTCACTCTTGCCATCTCCTGTTTGACCACTTCCAATTTGCCTTGATTCATGGACCTAACATTCCAGGTTCCTATGCAATATTGCTCTTTACAGCATCGGACCTTGCTTCTATCACCAGTCACATCCACAACTGGATATTGTTTTTGCTTTGGCTCCCTCCCTTCATTCTTTCTGGAGTTATTTCTCCACTGATCTCCAGTAGCATATTGGGCACTTACCAACCTGGGGAGCTCCTCTTTCAGTATCCTATCATTTTGCCTTTTCATACTGTTCATGGGGTTCTCAAGGCAAGAATACTGAAGTGGTTTGCCATTCCCTTCTCCAGTGGACCACATTCTGTCAGACCTCTCCACCATGACCCATCTGTCTTGGGTGGCCCTACATGGCATGGCTTAGTTTCAATGAGCTAAGGTTTCATTTACAACCTTGAGACATTCTTCTGATTTACTGTAATAACCAACTGAGAAGGACCCAACCCTGGAGAAGGAAACAACAGCACACTCCAGTACTGTTGTCTGGAAAATCCCATGGACAGAGGAGCCTGGTGGGCTACAGTCCATGGGGTCACAAAGAGTCAGACATGACTCAGCAACTTCACTTTCACTTAATAACCAACTGCATATAGCTCCCTTGCTAAGACTAGTGAGGGGGCAGTCTCCATCCCCCTTCTGATGTCTGTGTCAGAAGCTTGCTCTGTCCCTTTTTATACTTTAATAAAACTCTGCTACACAAACACTCTTGAGGGATCAAACCTGGTCCCTGGTCCTGAAGCTAAATCTTCTTTGGAGATTAGGAATCCGACATCATTCACAATAAGCTATCACTGCCTTGAAAAAAAAAATTGCAATGCACAGAATGTTCTTCCTGAAATTCAGATGTGGAAGCCCTAATCCCAGTGTGATGGTATTTGGAGGTGGGGCCTTAAGGAAGTGATTAAGTCAAGAGGGTGGAACCCTCATCATAGGGTTAGTGCACTCATGAGAAGAGGTAAGAGGTCACTCAGTCTTTCTACCACGTAAGGATAACAGCCAGCAACCCACAAGAGGGCCCTCACCAGAACCTAACCTTTCTGGCACTCTGATCTCATACGTCTATCCTCTGGGGCTGTGAGAAATACCTCTCTGATGTTTATAAGATACCCAGCCTATGGGGTTGTGTTATTGCAACTTGAGTCGACAGAGAGAGTCACAGAGTTCAGGAGTACTTGGCTCAAATTTAAGATCTCAGACTCCTTGGTGTCCCTCACTGGAGTCTGACAGAATATTGACCTCTCCTACCATTGCCTGCTCCCCACACCCTGGGGTGACACCTCAAGGGGACTTCCCCATGCCAGTTGGGAATTGAAGATGACGTGGTGAAGCTCTGTCCACAGCCCTGGAGACTGGGTCTCCCAGCCACCCTCCGGCCCAGCAGGGCATCACCTGTGGCTCAGTCCACGGTCTGGGGAAAGAGGCTCACACAGAGCTTGGAAGTGGATTTGGGTCACTTGGGGAGGGAACTGCAGGGTCCTGAGTTCCCTTTTGAACTGTGGTGTTGGAGAAGACTCTTGAAAGTCCCTTGGACTGCAAGGAGATCCAACCAGTCCATCCTAAAGGAGATCAGTCCTGAATATTCACTGGAAGGACTGATGCTGAAGCTGAAACTCCAATACTTTGGCCACCTGATGCAAACAGCTGACTCATTGGAAAAGACCCTGATGCTGGGAAAGATTGAAGATGGGAGGAGAAGGGAATGAGAGAGGATGAGATGGTTAGATGGCATCACCGACTCAGTGGACATTAGTTTGAGTAAACTCTGGGAGCTGGTGATGGACAGGGAAGCCTGGCATGCTGCAGTCCATGGGGTTGCAAAGAGTTGGACACGACTGAGCGACTGAACTGAACCGAGTACCCAGAATGTGGCATTAATGGAGGGGTGGAGGGTCTGGGTGACATGTCCCCTTGCGAGGCGTGTGGATGTGGATGAAGGAGAGCTACTGTGGGAAAGCCCTGGGCCCAGGGCCAGTGCCCACTGCCGGGGTCTGCGGAGGTCCTGATTACGAGACAAGCAGTGCCAGGTTGCCTCCGCACCCCACTCCCAAACCAACACGGTTCCTTTGTCCTCTAGCTTCTCAGTTACAAGGAACCAAACCCTCCCTGCCTCTTCTTCCCTGTTCCTTTTCCTTTTTCCCTTCCCAGTGTGTGCACACATGTGTACAAGGCACACACAGACACCTTGCACATGTGCACATGCCAGGCACTCATGTGCATGAGGGCACGCACACAGATCTGGGCCAAGAGGCAAGAGTGCATCAGGCCCCGAGGAGATATCCAGGACCATTGAGCCTCGTCCTCACCTGGAAGGGGAGCTGAGGAGAGGTCAGAGTCACACCAGGCACCCTCACGTCAGTGTTCTTTGACTTGAAGGCTTTAAACTAAAAATCTGATAAACGGTATAGCTTTGCCATCTTCCCACTCCCGTGCAACCCCCAAGCCCCGTTATGGTTCTGCCTGTTTCTGCAATTTGAGGCTGTGTGGGCACAAACCAAGGGCTTTAAAGCAAAAGGAAACCCTGAATACTTGAAAGATGGAGAACACAAGCTCTAGGAGGTATCCCTCTCTTCGATAAAGGTAACCAGCCATTCGGACTAATTTTAAATCAACTTTGAAATGGAAAACTTCAGCCCAGTTACTGACAGAGAAAATGCTTAGGGAAATCATTGCAGGATATAAACTTAACAACCAGAGACATGTCTAGCAAGTATGGGCTCCACTGGAATTTCCTACTTCTTGCTGCTCTTGCTGGTGTAATGGAATAGTAACGTAACAGGAAAAGGGGGAGGGGAGGGAAAGCAGCTCTCTCTTTTGTCTAGATTCCAGACTTCCGTCTGCTACTGGGCAGAAGATAATCAGAGTGAACTAGATACTGGCCTGTCTCGCGTGCATTCGGTTGGTCTCACGGTCAGGACCAAATTTCTCATGATGGATAAAAGGGGCTTGGCTCTGAAAACAGGAGAGGGGTTGCCGATTTGTGTGGCCGTGCTCTTATGCAGCGTCCACGCGGACGTGAGCTTTCCACTCAGGACCAGAGCCCCAGCTTTGCAAGCACACCGAGGTCCTATTGTTGGAAGTCTGAGATGCACACTGAAAGCTGACTCCTGCTTCAGCACATCCGCTGGCTGCTGACGCCTTATCTAATGCCTCATCGTCCCCCTACCCCCACCCCCAAAGTCCGAATTCTGTCTTGAAACCTAGACACTTTTCTGTGCTTCTGTTAGGCAGGAGAAAGGCACTCTAGACTGGATGCACTTCCTCCCCGACACCAAATCCATGGAGAGACCTTGCCAACATAATCCGATTGGCTGTTAAAAGGTTGACCTTGAGTAGAGTGTGTTTTAGCCTTAAGGTTAATTTTGAGAATTCTGTTTTCCATCTTTACAATGATGTGAAGTTGCAATTGAGTCTAAAATGTGCATCTGATGGTGGAAAATGGCAGGAATGCCAGGGAGCAAAGGTGTGTTGGTGCCATCTTAGTTCCTTGATGTTTACGGTACACGGAGCTCCTTAGATGGATCTCCTTACCTTAATGGGGTGAGGGGTGGGAGGTGGGCTTCCCTGATCGCTCAGTTGGTAAAGAATACGCCTGCAATGCAGGAGACCCTGATTCGATTCATGGGTTGGGAAGATCCTTTGGAGAAGGGATAGGCTACCCACTCCAGTATTCTTAGGCTTCCCTGGTGGCTCAGCTGGTAAAGAATCCGCCTGCAATGTGGGAGATCTGGGTTCGCTCTGTGGATTGGGAAGATCCCCTGGAGAAGGGAACGGCTGGCTACCCACTCCAGTATTCTGGCCTGGGGAATTCCATGGGCTGCATAGTCCATGGAGTCATTAAGAGTCGGACACGACTGAGCGACTTTCACTTTTCACCTTAATGGGAGGAATCCCATACTGATGGCCTGTTAAGGATGAGGGGGTCTAGGCAGAAGGGAGCTTTCCTTCTCTAAGTTACTATGCTCATGGACAGCTGGAATGGAACCCACAGAATAGAACATGTTTGCACCTGCCTTTTCAGGGGCACATGGGAAAATACCTTCCAAATCCCAAACGGGACTTATAATCTTCTGGAATAAAACTGATTTTTGAAGCTGGGAGAATTGCTGTGTAAGAATTTCCCTTAATCCTGAAAGACTGAGTGCCCAGTCAAAAAAGAGAGCCCATTTCCCTGAAGTCATCGTTTTAAATGTTGTAGTTGTTCAGTCACTAAGTCATGTCTGTTTGCGACCCCATGGACAGCAGTACACCAGACTTCCCTGTCCTTCACCATCTCCCAGAGTTTACTCAAACTCACATCCATTGACTCGGTAAAAAAAATGACTGTTGCCTTTATTTTGTGGTGACTCTGTGCACACTAATATATCTTGGATTAGAAACCCAATCTGACCATGATCTGGGGGGAAAGAACTTCCTGGGCTGCAGACAGAAGGCAGGGACCCCCCTTTGCTCCCCACCCCAGAGCGCCTCCTGCTGTGTGCCCTCTGGGCACTGCTTGGAGCAGGGGCGTCTCAAGGCCGAGCCTCCGGGATGGAACACGAAGGCACGGGAGTGGAGGGGTTAGCTGGAGGGAAAAGGAAAGAAAAGGAAGGGAAAGCAACCAACAATGTAAGCACATCCTATGTGCTGGCAACGGTATGTCAGTGCTCGTACATATTATCTTTTAAAACTTCTTATCTGGGTACATGTTAATTCCATTTACATGGGAAGAAACAATCTCAGAGAGGTGACAGCCTTGTCTGGGTTCATCAGTTAGTTCCTTTCTGGAGCCAAAGGTCACTGGGCTCAGGGCACATTCTCTAAGGGAGTTTGAGGGCGTGGAGGAGATGGGAGGCAGGTCCCCACTGCTTCTCCGGGACCGCACAGCATGGTCCAACCACAGACCGAGCCTGGGGGAGAGGACACAGGGCAGGGAGGGCCTGTGTCCTCCAGGCCCCACCAGGAGAACCACGTGCCCCCATCTGAGTGGAATTTCAGGAAGTGTGCTGCCTGTTCTTGCTGTTCCGTCGCTGAGTCGTGTCTGACTCTTTGCGATCCCATGGACCGCAGCAGGCCAGGCTCCCCTGTCCTCCACTGTCTCCTGGAGTTTTCTCAAACTCAGGTCCATGGAGTCGGTGATGCCATCCAACCATCTCATCCTCTGTCGTCCCCTTCTCCTTTTGCCCTCCATCTTTCCCAGGGTCTTTTCCAAGGAGTCAGCTCTTCATCTCAGGTGACTGAGGAGATTTTAAAGAAAACCCATCAAGCTAGAGGATCCCAGACCATGAAAAAGACCTCTTCCTTTCTAAACATGAAGAGTTAAAAAAAAAGAAAAAGGTGGTATAGGTAAATTATGCTCTGGAGAAGATAAATGACAATAAATCAAGTAAAGAAATAATAATTTAAAGAAGGAAAAAGAAGGAATAAACAAAGAACAAAGAAAGGAAGAAGGAAAGAAAGTAAGAGGTTCGGGAGAGAGGAAGTTGGGGGAGGGAGGGAGGGAAATCCAGCCAGCTCTTCTTGGGCTCAAGAATTCTCCAAAAGACTAGGTGATTTGCTTCTTCCATTAACTACATTCCATTCCACACATAATTTCCATTAATTTAAGTACCAGTGGTGTAAGAGCCCTTGTGAAAATAGACAAAAATATTCTAAGAACAGGATGAGAAGGATGCAAATGACAACTTCTCAAACAATAAGTTTAGACTGCAGAGCAGCCTGGCTGGCTTGGATCTTGAATCAACACTCTGCTACTGAAATATGTAAAGCACATTGTCCACGTACTTCGTGCTTTATGGCTCAAAACTCTTTTGGAAATCACTTTCCATATTGCTTGTATCATCCATAACACATTTTCTGCATCATCTGTAACACATCTTTCTGATGACACATCTCTACCCTTTAAGGGTAGTGGATTTGGTTTCTTTTCTTTCTGTTTTTGAACACTTGAAACCGAAATTTGGTATGGTGAAGTACATTATCAACCTAATAACACTATTATAACCCCAAAATAGAATGTGATTGCGGGTGTGTATGTTACTCGCTCAGTCCTGTGCAACCCTTTGCAACCCCATGGACTGTAGCCCTCCAGGCTTCTCGGCCCATGGGATTCTCCAGGCAAGAATATAGGAGTGGGTGGCCATTTCCTTCTCCAGGGGATCTTTCCTACCCAGAGATCGAACCCAGATCTCCTGCATTGCAGGCAGATTCTTTACTGTCTGAGCAACCAGGGACACCCTTAGAATGTGATCACAATCCTCTCTAATTTTCTCATGTACTCAGTGCACTTGCTCCAAACACAATTTGAAAAGAAGACCTACAAATTACTTTTAGCAAAGCACTAGAAAATGCCTGTTTATAGAGATTTACATGGGTTTATATAAAACTATGTATATTTTCAAAAATCCTTTTCCCCATCACAGACTCAAGCAAGTTGCAAACTTTGACAGAGACCCACAAAAATTAACCATGATTTTGAAGTGTTCTCAGAGGGAAGTTGCTTTATAAATGACTGAAATGTGTTTAAACATTTCATTAAAACTATGCTAAAACATAGTTTGATTTTCTGACAAAATTCTCCTCAAAAAATAAAAATAAATCACCACTTAAAAAGTGATTAATGTATTCTATAAAAATTAAGCATACATCTACTTAACAATAAGTATTATGTCAAACTCAAATGCACTTTTAATTTATGAAATCAAATGTTGCCACCCAATTCATTTTAAGTTAAAACTACACAGAGCATCACCAACTCAATGGACATGAGTTTGAGCAGACTCTGGGAGATAGTGAAGGACAGGGAAGGCTGGTGTGCTACAGTCCATGGGGTTGCAAAGAGTCGGACATGACTGAGTGACTGAACAATGAGAGCAACAGAGAATACAGATAAAATTTTTAACATTTATTATTTTAATTTATTTATTTGACTGCACCAGGTCTTAGCTGCGGCACACAGGATCTTTAGTTGAGGGATGTGGGGTCTAGTTCCCTGACCACAGATGGAAACTGGGTCCTCCACGTTGGGGGTGTGGAGTCCGAGCCGGAGTCTGACCCACCGGACCACCAGGGAAGTCCCGGCTGATACAATTTTTAAATGACTTTATGGTTAATCATTAAGACACTTTATTTAATTTGGTAAATTACAACAAACTGCTTTTACTGGCAGGCCTATCAAAGACCTAATTTAATGATCATTAACACAATTGGTGACCAAGGAAAGGCAGAGAACCATCACCCTATTGCAAGAAGAGCTCTCGTTATCATAAGGGGAATATGGCACCCCATGTTGCTGTGGATGAGAGGCTGGAAAATCTTCAGGGTGAGCTTGCCCTTTATCTGAAGGGCATATAGGCATCTGTGGGGCCAGAACACGAGCAGTTAACACCCCTCTAACCAAGGGATTTCATAAGAGGCTGCAGTAAAAGAACCTCGGATTAAAAGTCTCCTGAGATATCTATCTCCTTTCATCCCTGTGAGGCTAGAATGTCAAAGATCTGGATCTGTCCACGGCCCTTTCAGGTCCAGAACCTGCTGCTTCTCGGTGGCAGGAAGACAGCCCAGAGAAGAGAACACAGGGGGCCCGCGGGCAAGCTCTGACCTTGCCTGCCCTTTCATCAATTATAATATAAGGGGAAATCCAGCGGGTCTGTGGCCACAGTGCCCCACGAGGGGGGCAGCTGCACTTCGCTCTGTGTTCAGTGGAAGAGTCCATCTTAAGAAAACATTTCATTAAAAACAACACCACCCCCGCAAAAATGAGACAAGTATAAAACCACTGAGCTTGATCTCTTGAATCTGCCTGCAAGGCAGGAGACCCTGGTTCGATTCCTGGGTGGGGAAGATCCCCTGGAGAAGGGATAGACTACCCACACCAGTGTTCTTGGGCTTCCCTGATAGCTCAGTTGGTAAAGAATCCGCCTGCAATGAGGGTGATCCCAGTTCAATTCCTAGGTTGGGAAGATCTGCTGGAGAAGGGACAAAGCTACCCACTCCAGTATTCTGGCCCGGAGAACTCCATGGACTGTATAGTCCATGGAGTCGCAAAGAGTCATTTTTCTTCTTGGAGGAGGAAATGGCAACCCGATACAGTATTCTTGCCTGGAAAATTCCACGGACAGAGGAGTCTGGTGGGCTACAGTCCCCAGGGTCCCAAGGAGTCAGACACGACAGAGTGACTAACACACTTGATCTCTAAGGTTTTTCCCTGCTTCAACATTCTAAAGGCCATGAAAGAGCTTTCTTGGTGGCTCAGTGGTAAAGAATCTGCCTGCCAATGCAGGACAAAGGTGTTTTCACTCTCTGATCTGGGAGGATCCCACATGCTGGGAGCAACTAAGTCTGTGCACCACAATACTGAGCCTGTGCTCTAGAACCCAGGGGCCGCAACTGCTGATGCTCCAACACCCAGAGCCTGTGCTCCCTATCAAGAGAAGCCACTGCAATGAGAAGCTTGTGCACGGCAACTGGAGAGTAGCTCCCACTTGCTGCAACAGAGAAAAGTCCACGCGTCAAACGAAGACCCAGCACGGCCAAAAACATAATTTAAAAAAAAAAAGTTTTTTTAAAATAAATAAAGTCCATGAAAGTGGGTGCATTTGGCTTATCTGGACTCCACCCCTATATCCAAGCTGAAAATTCTGTGGGCAAACAGAAATGGCTGGTCTTATGATGGGGATCCAAGGATAATGTTTGAACTTGATACAAATGGAAAGATGGTAGCAGAGACCCTCAGATTTGGGGACTGAAAGTTCCCAGCTTCCTCTGGGTCTCTGTTCTTCCTGGGACGAACTCTGGCATGGTGATGGGGATGGGGATTGGGGGAGGGACACAGAGAACACTGGGACTCAGATAAAGTCAGGATTACTGAGCTCATCTCTTGATTAACAGCACTGATGAAAATATTTTGCCTCAATCAAGTTCTCTCATCAAAGTCCTGTTACCATGCTTGCCACCAAACATGTCTCCCTCCTGCTCACAGCCCTGGATGTTACAAAACCTGGCCAACCGGTCCCACCACAAATACATCCTGTGTACCTCAGCTGGATCTTCAAGGCCTCTAGGTCAAACTTCACTGGATGTTGCCTCCGCTGATGTCTCATCCCTTTTTGTACTCTTGAGTGTTCCGTCTAAGTAGATACCCTCCACTTCCACTTCATATGCTTATCAAGCCCAAGACACTTGGATCAACTTCTCCCCTCTGTACTGTAACATTTTTCTGTGTCTTGACTTGGCTCCTTTGCTATCATGTCAATAAGAAGCATCCTTCCTTCTTCCCAAACAGAAAGCCTTCATTCATTCCCTCAATTTTGTCCCCTCCTGTCTCCTCTGAGGCCTGAGTACATCTTATAACTTCTGCTGCTTGTAATTTTCTTTGTTCCTGTTATGACAGACATTGTATATTATAATTCTCCAACTAATAGAAAATTGCCAAAATTACCTATGTCATAAAAACATATAAAGATATCATCCATAAACAGAATGAAAATTTGCCATCTGCAACAACATGGATGGACTTGGTGTGTGCTAAGACAAACACACACACACACACACACACACACACACACAGATAAACATATGAACTATGGTCTTTCCAGTAGTCATTTATGGATATGAGAGTTGGACCATAAAGAAGGCTAAACACAAAAGAATTGATGCTTTCAGAATGTGGTGCTGGAGAAGACTCTTGAGAGTCCCTTGGACTGCAAGGAGATCAAACCAGTCAATCCTAAAGGAAATCAGTCCTGAATATTCATTGGAAGGACTGACGCTGAAGCTGAAGCTCCAATACTTTGGCCATCTGATGCAAAGAGTCAACTCATTGGAAAAGACCCTGATGATGGGAAAGACTGAGGGCAGGAGAAGGGGGAAACAAAGGATGAGATGGTTGGATGCATCACCGACTTGATGGACAGGAGTTTGAGCAATCTCCAGGAGATAATGAAGGACAGGGAAGCCCGGCGTGCTGCAGTCCATGGGGTTGCAAACAGTCAGACACAGCTGAGTGACTGAAAAACAACAAAGCATAACTCCATGAACCCAGGACATGCCCCCCAAAATCACTAACTGAGACCCAGAAGAGTAGATGAGACAGCAGCCACTATGTGACCCTCAAATGAGCCAGCTCACTCATCCTTGGGACAGTTCTCTGAGGTCTGCTTTACTGGTGAAGAAACAAGCTCAGAGGACTTGAATTGGCCCTACAAGGCTTGTATAGCACCTGAGCTGCGGTTTTCTCCACGGCGCTCTTGGCGATGGTTAAGTCTTGGTTATTTTGGGTGAGTGAGTGAGCCAAGGCCCTCCAGACATTTCCACAATCCTGCATCCCAGATGGGATGACTAGAGGAGAAAAAACAGAATGTGTAGGAGAGCTTGAGGAAGACTTTGATTCATGTCCATGAACTCAGCAGCGTAGACATCCACAGGGAAAGTGAAAGTCGCTCAGTCGTGTCCAGCTCTTTGCGACTCCATGGACTATACAGTACATGGAATTCTCCAGGCCAGAATACTGGAGTGGGCAGCCTTTCCCTTCTCCAGGGGATCTTCCCAGCCCAGGGATCGAACCCAGGTGTCCTGCGTTGAAGGAGGATTCTTTACCAGCTGAGCCACAAGGGAAGCCCAGACATCCCTAGGAATCACCCAAAGATAAAAAACATGATTTCGAGTACATGGCCCCAGGTTCTTCCTTCTGTTGCTCAGTGTTCCTCCTTCTGCACCACTTTTGTCCGAGAAGGATGATGCCCAAGACCACAAGCTCCGCAGGCTCACATGTGCACCCCTAGCCTCAACCGTGCCCTCTCCCTGACCTGTTCTTTCCAGCAACAGGGCCTCTCCAAGGGCAGGGGTCTGGCCACCTTCCAGACAAGCCCGTGACAAGGAGAAAAAGAGCCCCTGGGCCACCATCCAGTTCCAAATCAGAGAGTGGCAGCGGGTGGGCGGCTGTTAGGGGTTCAGTCTTCTTACTTTAACTCTGTCTCTGACTGCCTTTTGTGCTCTTAAACTGAGCCTTCCTTTTAAAGGAAGAATAATACATTTTATTACAAACAAAACCCAAACCAGCCAGCAAGTATCATCTTTAGAAGAAAGACATTAGGGCAGCTTGAGAATAATGCAGAAACACTAAAGAAATCTGCATGTTTTGGTAAATGCACATGAATGTTTTAAAATTTAAACTGGGCAGATTTCCATGAAGTCTAATTGCTGCTCGGCAGGAAATCTACTGCAGTTGGATGATTTTTTATCATACTCAAGAGCATCGTGGGAGAAGACAATGCAGAGATACTTAATGAACCATGCTTTCCCTTTTGGGTCACTTCTATGACTCAGTTTTTAAGTGACTTGTTAACACTCATTCATTTGTCAAATACTTGTTAATAATACACAACATGGCAGGAAACTGTGCTAGGCACTGGCAATGCTAGGCAGTTTCTTTGTTAAGAAGATCAGAGGTTACTTGGGAGGAGAAAGCCTATTTGGGAGGAATAAGCAGAGCACAGAGGATTTTTAGGGAGTGAGACTACTCTATATGATACCATCATGGTGGATACACATCATTATCCATTTGTCCAAATTCATAGAATGACTGCAGCCATGAAACTAAAAGACGTTTGCTCTTTGGAAGGAAAGCTATGGCAAACCTAGACAGCATATTAAAAAGCACAGACATCACTTTGCCGACAAAAGTCCACATAGTAAAGCTATGGTTTTTCCAGTAGTTTCGTACAGATCTGAGAGTTGGACTGTAAAGAACACCAAACGCTGAAGAAGTGATGCTTTCGAATTGTGGTGCTGGAGAAGACTCTTGAGAGTCCCTTGGACTGCAAGGAGATCACACCAGGCAATCATAAAGGAAATCAACACTGAATATTCACTGGAAGGACTGATGCTGAAGCTGAATCTCCAATACTTTGGCCACCTGATGCAAAGAGTCAGCTCATTGGAAAAGATCCTGATGATGGGAAAGATTGAGGGCAGGAGGAGAAGGGGGCTATAGAGAATGAGATGGTTAGACAGCATCACTGACCCAATGGACATGAATCTGAGCAAACTCCAGGAGATGGTGAAGGACAGAGGATCCTGGAGTGCTGCAGTCCCATGGGGTTGCAAACAGCTGGACATGTCTTAGCAACCGAACAATAGAGTGTACAACACCAAGAGTGAACCCTGCAGTCAGACAGACAAAGACAAATATCACATGATATCACTTTTATGTGTAATCTTAAAAAATGATACAAATTATCTTATTTACAAAAGAGAAACAACTCAGGTTTAGAAAACAAACCTATGGTTACCAAACGGGAAAGGCGGCGGAAGGTGGGGGGAGGAGGGATAAATTAGGAGGTTGAGATTAACATTAACTACTATATAGAAATTAGATAATCAACAAGAATCTACTGTATAGCACAGGAAATGCTACTCAATGATCTGTAATATCATATATGGGAAAAGAATCTGAAAAACAATATATATATATAAACAATATATATATCCATGGGGTCCCAAAGAGTTGGACATGACTGAGCAACTGACCGACAACAAAATGTGCTGTGCTGTGCTTAGTTGCTCAGTCGTGTCTGACTCTTTGCGATCTCCATGGTCTGTAGCCACCAGGCTCCTCTGTCCATGGGGATTCTCCAGGCAAGAATACTGGAGTGGGCTGCCATTTTCCTTCTCCAGGGGATCTTTCCGACCCCAGGGATCGAACCCAGGTCTCCCGCATTGCAAGCAGATTCTTTACCATTTGAGCTACCAGGGAAGCCCAGTAAGTGTAGAAGAGTTGGTAAAAGCAGATGAAAAAAAAAAAAAAAGAGATGATGGAATGGGTCTTAGAACAAGCCCTTGGGAAACAGACCAGAGGTAGACTGGAGGTTGCTGGAGCAGGACAGGAAGGCTAGATAGGAGGTTGTGTGTGCATGCTAAGTCACTCTGTCATACCCAACTCTGTGTGAGCCCATGGACTGTTGTCTGCCAAGCTCCTCTGTCCATGGGATTCTCCAGGCAAGAATGCTGGAGTGGGTAGCCATTCCCTTCTCCAGGAAATCTTCCTGACCCAGGGATCAAACCCACATATCTTATGTCTCCTGCATTGGCAGGTGGGTTCTTTACCACTAGTGCCACCTGGTAGTGCCAACCCAGGTAGGAGGCTGATGCAGTAACTAAGGCAAGAGGTGTTCTGAAAACCAAGACAGTTTGCAGGTAGAATGGGAAAGTGGAAACAGATGGAAAGCATGTTGAGATGTGAAATCTACAAACCTTCTGGCTGAATAAACGACGATGAAAGAAAAGGCGGAAGCATTTTTCCTGTTGCTGGCTCAAACAACTGAGTGGTTGGGAGGGAACCAAGGAGAGGTGGTAAGTTCAGGAGTAAAGACCGTGAACAAGGTTCGGACCCATAGAGCTTGAAATGTCTGGGAGTGTTGGAGTGGAAGGTCCCCTAGGAAGGTGGCAAGCCTGGTCTGCAGCCCTCCAGACAGGTCCAGACATACCAATGAGCAGACCACCAGGAGTGGCAAGTAGGGTAAGGAAGCTGAGCCAGCTAAGGTCAGAGTGCTGAGGACAACCAACATGGAGCTGAGGATTCAAAGAGGCAGAAGAGTAAGATGTATGCTGTGGAGATTTAAATATCAGGAAACTGAACAGAAAAGTCTGGATTTCTGACTTCTCTTGGATGACAAAGCGACTTGCATTCCTGCAGGAGACCAGAGCTAAGTCGCCTTCTTTAGACAGGGCATGTGCTCCTTGGTCCCTAAAAATGCTTGTTCATGGTTGGCTTCACCTATTTATATGCAAGCTTGTCACCTGTAGACATTTGAGTTGGCAATTTCCAACAGACAATTGTAAACATATCTCTGGATTTGATTTCATTGTCTTATTACTGGAATGGGCAATTTTCTTTTTACAATTGAATGGGAATTGAAAGTGTGTGTGGTTTTCTTTTTGCAGTGTTGTCTGCATCATTAGAGAGATGCAACTATCAAATGCTAGAGTAGAAGGAAATCTTAGCAGTTGCTTAGTTAGCCATTCATGCCACATATGGAGAATTTAAAATCCAGAGAAGGGCAGGGGCAAAGGCTAACTGAGAGTTGGCACTAAGCTCACACAGTGGTAAGGATAGAGTTCAGGTCACATGGTTCCTACACCTTGGACTCTTTTGTTATGAACATATACTGACATGTTTCCTCTTAATTAAACAGAAAAAATGCATTTATATCTGGATGGGAATAAAGAGACACCAAAAATAAAAAAAAGATGTGTGCGGTGGAAACAGACAATTTCACATTGCCCTTGACCCTGTATCTCTCTGTCTACTTACCTCATGATCCTCCCTCCTCAATATATATATAATTTAGGTAAGCTCAATATGGACATCATACTGGAATCCATGTTAAATGAGTACCATCTGGAAAATAAATTTCCCCCTAATAGGGAAAGGAGTACGTCAAGGCTGTATATTGTCACCCTGCTTATTTAACTTATATCATGAGAAACACTGGGTTGGATGAAGCACAAGCTGGAATCAAGTTTGCCGGGAGAAATATCAATAACCTCAGATACGCAGATGACACCACCCTTATGGCAGAAAGTGAACAAGAACTAAAGAGCCTCTTGATGAAAGTGAAAGAGGAGAGTGAAAAAGTTGGCTTAACACTCAACATTCAGAAAACTAAGATCACGGCATGCGGTCCCATCACTTCATGGCAAATAGATGGGGAAGCAATGGAAACAGTGACGGACTTTATATTTTTGGCTCCAAAATCACTGCAGATGGTAACTGCAGCCATGAAATTAAGACACTTGCTCCTTGGAAGAAAAGTTATGACCAACCTAGACAGCATATTCAAAAGCAGAGACATTACTTTACCAACAAAGGTCCATCTAGTCAGAGCTATGGTTTTTCCAGTAGTCATATATGAACGTGAGAGTTGGACTACAAAGAAAGCTGAGCACCAAAGAATTGATGCTTTTGAACTGTGGTGTTGGAGAAGACTCTTGAGAGTCCCTTGGACTATAAGGAGACCCAACCAGTCCATCCTAAAGGAAATCAGTCCTGAATACTCATTGGAAGGACTGATGCTGAAGCTGAAACTCCAATACTTTGGCCACCTGATGCGAAGAACTGACTCATCTGAAAAGACCCTGATGCTGGGAAAGATTGAAGGAGGGAGAAGGGGATGACAGAGGATGAGATGGTTGGATGGCATCACCGACTCAATGGACATGAGTTCGAGTCAACCTCAGGAGTTGGTGATGGACAGGGAAGCCTGGTGTGCTGCAGTCCATGGGGTCTCAAAGAGTCGGACACAACTGAGCAACTGAACTGAACTGCACTGATTTGATCTGGAAATAAGTTAGAATATTAGATTGAGAAACTCCAGGAAGGAAGAGGGATGGGAGAAAGACATCAGAATTCTCTTGCAGGAGGAAATTAAGAAATGTATTACATCATAGGTTAGGAGGTCTCCTGCTGTGAGTAACAATTAGCCAGACCCCCTAGAAATCTGAGACAGACCACACTATGTATTCTTATCACCTCTCCACTGAGCCAAAAAAGCAATTAGATAGCCAGCGCCCTATCTGAAGTCTCCTGGACAATCATTTACACGTGGGCCATTTCAAGTACAATGCAATGCACAACATGATTAATATAATCCATACTGTCTCGTGTTATATATGAAGAGTAAATCCTAAGAGTTCTCATCACAAGGGGGAAAAAATATTTTTTTTTCTTTTATTTTGTATCTGTATGAGATGATGGATGGTCACTAAACATTCTGGTGATCATGTCATGATGTATTAAGTCAAATCATGATGCTGTACAGCTGAAACTTAAGACAGTGCTGTGTGCCAATTACATCTCAACAAAATAGAGAGGGAACTCAAACCAGGGCTCTGGAACAACCTAGAGGGGTGGGATGGTGAGGGAGGTGGGAGGGAGGGGACATAGGTATATACCTGTGGCTGATTGATGTTGATGTTTGGCAGACACCAACACAATATTGTAAAGCAATTATCCTTCAGTTTAAAATAAATGCATTTAATTATTTTTAAAAAGTGTGGGAAAGACAACCTAATAATGTATATTGATGATTTTTAATAATCTCACCATCATAGACAGCTAGGTCTTAATTATTTATGGAAATGGGCTTTGGTAGAATTAAACACCATGAGAAAATAAAAATGTAGATCTATCTATTTTAAAAAAATTGGAAGAAAAAAAGTTTTTAATAAAATAAAATGGGCCATATAATGGAAGCCACCAAAAAGTGATACTCATGGTCTATGACAGGTGAACGGACTGTGTAACAGGAGGGTTCCCAGGCAGGCTGCTATCACAGGGCAGCAGGTGAACTGGGCAGACCAGCTCTGTTTCCAGGCGAAGCCCCGGCACCTGCTCTGGTCTTGGTGGGTCCCGTCTGAGCCGTAGGGAGGTGGGCTTGCCAGGAGACAGAGAAGGCTTTCTGGACAGCCCCACAAGCAACGCTCCTAGAGGGATGGGGAGGAATCTCCTGAACCCACTGAGTCCTCTGAGAGGCCTGTCCTGGCCAGAGTGACTCTGCAGGAGCCTGGGCACATGTCACCAGAAGAGGTCCGGGTGGCTCTGCAGACAGTACCCTGGCCACCTGCCCTGGGCAAGCCATGCTGTCGGGCCACGTTTATGCTCATGCCCTGGGGATGACACAACAGGGTTTCCAGTCCCAACTCTGACAGTTGCCTAGTCGTGTGACCCCAAGCAAGGTTGCTTAGCTTTTGGGCCCTGGATTCCTTACCTGAAGGACAGCAAAAACAGATGAGCAGAAAAATAAACAGGCAAATGCGAAAAAGAAAGATTTGTACTCAGTGATTCTCAAAGGTGGGTTCTTTAGTGACTTTCAGGCTGGCTGTTTAGGAAGCACTTGGGGAGTTTGTTAGAAACGCAGTGCTGGGACTTCGCTGGGGGTCCAGGAGGGCTCAGGGTGGATCCCTGGTTGAGGAATTAAGATCCTGTATGCCTCAAGGTGCAGCAAAAAAGTAAAAAAAAAAAAGAAAAGAAAAAAATAGACAAGCATAAGAAATTCAGTGCTAAAGACAGAGGGCAAGTTACTGACCCAGGCCCTGAGTAGTTCTGGGGCATCTCTATGTTTGATAAGCCCTCTAGATGATTCTAGCAAGCAGCCTGATTTGGAAGCCAGTGGATTAGATGATTACCAAGTCCCTCCCAGCTCTTAAAACATATGACTCAATGCATATATTTAACAAATGCTCATGACCAATTCAACAACCGTGACCCCAGGCCTAACAGTGGTCTTGCATTACTCAGATGTCGCTTAATGCTTGCCGATGAATAACTCTTTGCTTTTCAGAAAATGGAATGAAATGAAATTTAATCAGGGGTCCTAAAATAGACCCATCTCTCATTTCCCTTGAAGAAATTTTCTAAAACTGAAATAGAATGTCCGCAATGAATGTCCCTGGGCTCGGAGCAGGAAGGTGAGGGTTTGGCAAGTCCAGGGCTGTAAACTCTAATTCCACTCGGGCCTACTGGTTTGCAGTGATGACCCCGAGCAAGCAGGAGAATGTTTTTTCCCTTTTTTTTTTTCCTTTTAAACTGCCTTTCTACTCTGTAAGATAGAAATAACAGTCATCCATCTATCTCCCAGGGCTCTTGGGAAGAATCCATATGGAATTTGCTATCAAGCTCATTCTTTACAACTAACACCACAGGACATAGGGTGAAATGTCACATTGCATTATTGTCAGACCCAAAGTGTCGATGGCTCAAAATGAAAGCTCCTGACTGAGAATTCCCAAGGAGCAAGGAGAAGGCCTTGATCATTTCCCAGGTAAGGCAGAGTCCAGCTTTAGAACAACCAGAGATAGCTTATCTCTCTTTAAGTGTGCTGGACACGGTGGGGGCCGGTCAGCCCGACCCGGGTCAGCAGATGCAACTTCCTCTGGCCAAACGTGCTGGCATTCGCCCCGACAGCAGGCCGGGTCAGCGGGGATGGAAAGAATGACAGCGTGTCCTTCCGTCTTCTTGAGGCTCCAGCTGATATGGAAACCGGCTGGCGCAGGCGGCAGTGGAAAGTATGAATCCATTCTTGCCTGGGGTTGAATGACTGAGGAATAATCAGATCGGGGCTCATGTTCAAATATCACTGCAGCTCACTTGACGGGCTCCCATCCAGACACGTCCTCCTGGGCTGCAGGAATTATGGGCTGCGGCTCGAGGCAGCTGGAGGGACAGCGCTTGCAAAGGCAGGCAGCGGGGGCAGGGGGCGAGCTCCCAACAACTGAGGTCGGGGAGGTGAGGGGTGCAGGGTGGGGATGAGGGTGACCGCCTGTGCTCCTCATGGTCCCAAGCACCCAGCTAGGCTCTGGAGTCTTCTCTAAGGCCGCTCACCATTGTGAGAGCCTCACTGTGATCCTAAGAGATGTAATGTATTTGCCCCACTCCCTGAATATTTACTGGAGAAGGGAAAGGCTACCCACTCCAGTATTGTGGCCTGGAGAATTCCATAGACTATATAGTCCATGGGGTCGCAAAGAGTCGGACACCACTGAATGACTTTCACTTTCACTGAATATTCATTGGAAGAACTGGTGCTGAAACTGAAGCTCCAACACTCTGGCCACCTGATGGGAAGAGCCGACTCATTGGAAAAGACCCTGATGCTGGGAAAGATTGAAGGTGGGAGGAGAAGCAGATGACAGGATGAGATGGTTGGATGGCATCACCAACTCGATGGATATGAGTTTGAGCAAACTCTGGGAGATGGTGAAGGACAGGGAAACCTGGCATGCTGCAAGTCCATGGTGCTGCAAAGAGTCGGACACGACTGAGCAACTGAACAACAGATGAGAGAATCCAACCGCACAGAGACTAAATGTCTTGACTGAGGTTGTACAGAGCAGAGACCCCCAAGCCTTGACCTTTTGGGTCTGAAGCCTGAGACCTGGGAGCTTCCCACCACCCTGCTAGCATCACCTTTACCCGGGTCTAAAACATCACTGTGAGCCATGGAAGAGCAGAGAAAGGCCAGCGACACAGGGGACATTTGTGAACAGGACAGGGAAGGAGGACGGAGGGGAGTGTTAGGCTAGAACTTCAAATACAGCTTTTAAGCCAGTACTAGAAGGACAGAGGAAAAAAAAAAAAAAAACGCTGAGCAGTGAGTCTGGAGTTCTCGACCCTTCTAGAGACATCTTGTCCTAGAGCTCTCCCAGAGTTGTCTCGGTCTCTGTGGGAAACAGCAACTAGACATGCACCCGGGCTGGAGAGTCTAAGGAACCAGTGTGTTTGTGCCTCCCATGTCATTTTGTCAGGCTGCCCTGGTGGCTCAGACGGTAAAGAATCTGCCTGCAGTGCAGGAGAACCCAAGTTCGATCCCTGGGCCTGGAAGGTCCCCTGGAGGAGGAAATGGCAATCCACTCCAGTATTCTTGCCTGGAGAATTCCATGGACAGAGAAGCCTGGTGGGCTACAGTCCACAGGGTTGCAAAGAGTCGGACACGACTGAGCGACTAACACTTTCACCATTTCGTCAGAGCATCTTAGAACTGAAAGGTGCCGGTGGTTTTAACGTCCCACTCAAATCAGGGTGCTGTTTCTAGGATCCCAACTGCCTCTGCTCGGAGAGCTCGGGACTGGGGTGGAGCAAGGGAGGCAGGGAATAAAGACTTCTTAAAAACAGAACGAAATAAAAATGAATATCTCGGAAAGTCAAAAGATGCATTGGTATCACCCCTTAAAAGATCTTGTCAATCTGAGAAAGGATACCCCCTTCTTCTCTCTTACTTGAAAAGTTTCCTCAAAAGGAAAAAGAAAAATAAGAGGAACAATCAGGAAGAGGAGGAAAGAGGAAATTCCCTCCCCTGCCAGTCCCTGCTTCTCCCCCGATTCTCGCCAGTTGCTAAATTCTGAACCTAGAAGCCAAGAGCCCCAAAGAAAATGAGCAGTCGTTCCCAGATGGCAATCCCGTTACACGTGACAAAGATCACTGAAAATGAAGTCTGTTAACACATCCATCACGTCACAGAGTTACCCTCTCCCCTTTCATGTGTTTGATGAGAACACTTAAGGTCTACTTTCTTAGCACATTTCAAAAAATACAGGAGTATCAACCACAGTCACCATCCTGTGCGTTAGGTCCCCAGAACTCACTCATCTCATAACTGAAAGTGTGTACATTTGACCAACATCTCCCCATTTCTTCCACAGCCTCCAACCACCATCCTACTCTCTGTTTCAGCTGGAGACTGAAGATTACAATAACAGTGTGTGTGGGTGCTTAGTTGCTCAGTCGTGTCCAAGTCTTTGCGACCCCATGGACAGTAGCCCACCAAGCTCCTCTGCCCATGGAATTTTCCAGGCAAGAATACTGGAGCAGGTTGCCATTTCCTTCTCCAGAGGATCTTCCTGACCCAGGGAGCGAACCCTCATCTCTTGTGTCTCCTGCGTTGCCGGCTGATTCTTTACCACTTAGTCATCGGGGAAATATACATACACACACACACACACACACACACTAATAGCGTTATTGGCTCAACTGTGACTTACCTCCCAGATTCATATGTTGAAATCTTAACTCCCAGTACCTCTGAATGTAACTATCTTTGGAGATAGGGCCTTTAAAGAGGTAATTATGGTAAAATGAGACCTTTGGGGTGGGCCCTAACCCAATCTGACTGGTGTCCTTATCAGAAGAGGAAATTAGGACACAGACCATGCACAAGGCCAAGCCATGTGAAGGTACAGCCATCTACAAGCCACGGAGAGCGTCCTCGGGAGAAACCAAAGCTGCTGGCACCTTGAGCTTGGACTTCCGGCTTCCAGAGCTGTGAGACAGTAAGCGCCTATTGTTTAAGCTGCCTAGTCTGTGGCACTTGGATACAGCAGCCCTGGCAAATACCCAGAGCCTCTGTGTTGTTTGAATCTCTGTAGGTTGATAAACTTAACCACACTTTATAGACAGTGACCGGGTCAGCCACTGTGGAGACCTGAAGGCTGACTATTAAAAAACCAAACTACAGGGACTTCCCAGGGACTTAACTAGGAGTTAAGACTCTGAACTTCTACTGCGGGGGTCACAGGTTCGATCCCTGGTCGGGGAACTAAGATCTTGCATGGGGCTTGGTGCAAACAAACAAACAAAACAAGTACACATACACACACAAAGCTAAATAGATTAAGAAGTCTAACCAAGAGCTACCTGTTTATTCCCAATTACCTCAGGACAACTTTTCTTTGAACTTCCTGCTGAGGGGGGCAGTGGCCCCAGCTCCTGTATGGATTCCCAAGGACAGGGCTGCTCTGAGACAGCTTGCAAGAATCCTCTGGAATGCCCAGCCTGCTGCCCACCCCCAGGCAACAGTTTATTGAGTTTCACCTTTGCCAAGTGAAAAAGCTGGCTTAAAACTCAACATTCAAAAAACGAAGATCATGGTATCCAGTCCCATGACTTCATGGCAAATAGATGGGGAAAACATGGAAACAGTTACAGACTATATTTGGGCTCCAAAATCACTGCAGATGGTGACTGCAGCCATGAAAAAAGACACATGCTCCTTGGAAGAAAAGCTATGACAAACCTAGACAGTATGTTAGAAAGCAGGCACATCACTTTGCCGACAAAGGTCCGTCTAGTCAAAGTTATGGTTTTTCCAGTAGTCACTTATGGATGTGAGAGTTGGACTGTAAAGGAGGCTGAGCACCGAAGAATTGATGTTATTCAATTGTGGTGTTGGAGAAGACCCTTGAGAGTCCCTTGGACTGCAAGGAGATCAAACCAGTGAATCCTAAAGGAAATCAGTCCTGAATATTCATTGGAAGGACTGATGCTGAAGCTGAAGCTCCAACACTTGGGCCACCTGATGTGAAGAGCCGACTCATTGGAAAAGACCCTGATGCTGGGAAAGATTGAGAGCAGGAGGAGAAGGGGACGACAGGATGAGATGGTTGGATGGTGTCACCGACTGAATGGACATGAGTTTGAGTAAACTCTGGGAGTGGGTGAAGGACAGGGAAGGCTGGCATGCTACAGTCCATGGGGTCGAAAAGAGTCAGACATGACTCAGCAACTGAGCAACATCACCTTTGCACAAATTCTAGACATAGAAAAGTCATACCTTATTTCAAGAAATCTCAATTTATATCCCTGCTGGGCTCTCAGAGGACATTAAGAACCTAAAGAGAAATCAGAAACTCAGTTAGCCTGAAATATCCCAAATGTCTCTCTTGTTCAGGATGAATGCACCAAAAAAACCTCACAGCAAAATAATGATGAAAAACAAGCCTTTCAATACCAAAAGTATTTCTCTTTCCTGATGCTTCTACCAAATCTAAGAAAACAGACATTGTTTTTTTAAAAAAATTATACTCAGTAAAAATAAAACTTCATAATTATAGTGTGTTCTTCTGAAAAACTCCTCAAATACATCCTTCTTGTAAAAGGTTTTCTTTTACTGACCTCCTCTTCTTTCATCACTGACTGCAGTGGAAAATTACATTCCCCTACGAAATATAATCCCGTTGATATGAACACCCGTTAAGATGTTCATCAAATTGCTAGGTGAGCTGGCGTAATTAGGGACAGGCAGGGGGAAAATTACAAAGGATGCAGAGGACATCAGCCCAGAGGAGGTAAATACTGAAAAGATCATAAGTTGTTTTTAGCTTTGGATCATGTGCTTAGAAATTTTTAAAAATGCTCATAGGCCAAGCTTCCTCAAACCACTGCAGAAGCAAGTACCTGCCTGCCTGGGGATAGTCTGTTTTGAAAAGAAACCTCTATGATTTCTAAGCCCAACTTTCACCAGAGACTTCATAAGAGCATCCGGAATGCCAATGACAAAAATCAAACACACACCAAGCATGAGTCCCCAGAGCCTCGTGTAGATATGTGACATTAGGTCTTATCTGAGGGTCATGCTTTGATATGCCTTTAGTGAATACCAGTGGTGTGAGCTGAAAGGGCAATGGTTTAGACTCTTATACAGTTGTTTGAAGACAACTGTGAGGACAGATGGGAAGGGGCAGGGGGACTGTGTGCTGCTTTACCTAGAGATTCAAGGAAGCTCTCTGTGGAGTTGACATCTGGGCATGGCTAGCTATAACTATGGAGAAGGCAATGGCAATGCACTACAGTACTCTTGCCTTGAAAATCCCATGGACAGAGGAGCCTAGTAGGCTGCAGTCCATGGGGTTGCTAAGAGTTGGACATGACTGAGTGGCTTCACTTTCACTTTTCAGTTTCATGCATTGGAGAAGGAAATGGCAACCTACTCCAGTGTTCTTGCCTGGAGAATCCCAGGGATGGGGGAGCCTGGTGGGCTGCAGTCTATGGGGTCGCACAGAGTCGGACACGACTGAAGCGACTTTGCAGCAGCAGTAGCTATAACTATGAATATGCAAATTAGTTTGCTTCTATTCACATACAGACATAAGCTACATACAGGAGCAGGGAGACCTCATTTTACTTCACGTTGAAGCGACTGCACTTTTTTTTTTGTGGGGGGAGGGCTTCTCTGGTGGCTAAGATGGTAAAGAATCCGCCTGCAATGCAGGAGACCTGGGTTTGATCCCTGGGTCACGAAGGTCCCCTGGAGGAGGGCATGGCAATTCACTCCAGTATGCTTGCCTGGAGAATCCGGTGGACAGAGGAGCCTGGCGGGCTACAGTCCACAGGGTCACAAAGAACGGGACAAGACTGAGCTCCTCAGCACAGCACAGCACTTTTTCAGAAATGGCAGGTTTGTGGCAGCCCTGCCTTCAGCAAGCTACTGGTGCCATTTTTCCAACAGCATTTGCCCACTTTGTGTCTCTGTGTCACATTTTGGGAATTCTTGAAATATTGCCAACTTTTCATTATTATTATGTTTGTTATAGTATCTGTGATGGGTGACCTGCATTGTTACAACTATGATTTACCAAAGGCTCAGATGATGGTTAGCATTTTTTAGCAAAAAAGTATTTTTTCATTAGGGTATGATTTTTTTTTAGATATAATGGTATTGCACGGTTATTACCATTATTACCACTACAAAGAAATGTGAACATTACTTTTACATGCTCCAGGAAACCAAAACATTCATGTGACTTGCTTTACTGCAATAATTCACTTTACATCTAAGGGTCTGGAATGGGACCCACACTGTCTGAGGTCTTCCTATAGATACTGATCTCTCCTCTGAGTTCTGCTTCTCTGCAGAGCCCTAAATAATACAGAAGTCCAGCAAACACTTTTCAATACTCTGTTGTTCAATGGCTCAGTTGTGTCCGACTATTTGCGACCCCATGGATTGCAGCAAGCCAGGCTTCCCTGTCCATCACCAACTCCCAGAGCTTGCTTAAACTCATGTAAATTGAGTCGGTGATCCACCCAACCATCTCATCCTCTGTCGTCCCCTTCTCCTCCCACCTTCAATCCTCCAGCATCAGGGCCTTTTTTAATGAGTTGGCTCTTTTCATCAAGTGGCCAAAGTATTGGAGATTCAGCTTCAGCATCAGTCCTTCCAATGAGTATTCAGGATTTCAATACTTAACCATTTTCCTTTGCTTACCACTTTCTGTTCACACCCGCTTCCTGTGTGAAGGTCCCCTGTTCTTTCTGCTGAGGCCTCCACACCGGCCACCCCCCTGCCTGGAACTATTTGCACCCTCAGACCTCAGTTTAGACGTCATCTCCTCAGAGAACTTTCTGGGCCCCCATTAAATCCTTCCTGTCCCTGCTCCTCACAGCTCCCCATTTGCTTTACTTGTAGCAGAATTCATAATCTATAACCAAGACATTTTAAAATTATCTGAGGACTTCCCCTGGTAGTCCAATGGTTAAGAATCCGCCTTGAGATGCAGAGGACGCAGGTTCGACCCCTGGTCAGGGAACTAAGATCCTACATGCAGTGGAGCAACTAAGCCCATGCGCCACAACTACTGTGCCTGCGTGCTCTGAAGCCTCCAGCCACAGTGAGAGAACCCGTGCGCTACAATGAACGATCCTGCATGATGCAACTGAGAACTGATACAGCCAAATAAATGACTTTTAGAATACTTAATAAATAAAAAAGATGAGCTGTCTCTGCCATGCAAAGGTCCATCCCCTGATGGCCAAAGCATGGCTCAGTTTTCCCTTGGGTCTGAGGACATGGCCAGAAGAGTTGAGAAAATATTGGCTGGGCGAATGAATAAATGAATGTCTGATGAGCACGCCACACAGGAGAGCAACCTGAGGACTCTGATCTAAAAGAGGCTGAGAACTCAAACCCAGGAAAAATGTTCTCAATTCCCTTTCTAAACTGTACCCTTCAACGGAGTCTTTTCTCCACATTTTCCTGACACATGCTTTATCAGGTTAACAAACCTCCTCCTACCCAGCATCTGACCAGTACCTAGTACCCGAAAGCATTCTGGTGTGCCAGGACCACAGGATTTTAGCCAACGCTTCCTCCAATGGCAGAGCCAGGGCCTAAGGCTGGTCTGTCCCTGTGGGCAAGTCCTCGAGGAGGGTTACAAAAGGACCAGAGGCCTCATCTCCTACACTTGAGAAGCTAGGAACCTCATGGATAAGAAAAACTGAGTCCTCATGAGGACATAAAGCCTATCTAGCCAATTACAGCTGTGTAATACAGTGATCAGGACCATTGGATTTGGATGGTCTAGAAATTTCTGGGCACAATAATATTCTTTCTTATGATCTGGGTGGGAGGTGATGATAAAGATTTGCTTATTTAGTAAAAAACTCATCAAGCTACATGCTTACAATGTGTGTCCAGGTGACACCTGTGCAGGCTCAGAAGAAGAAACCAGGACACACAGAAGCTATCTCCTTATGAACAAGTGAAAGTGAAGTTGCTCAGTCGTGTCCGACTCTTTGCGACCCCATGGACTGTAGCCCATCAGGCTCCTCTGTCCATGGGATTTTCCAGGCAAGAATACTGGAGTGGGCTGCCATTCCCTCCTCCAGGGGATCTTACCAACCAAGGGATTGAACCCAGGTCTCCTGCATTTCAGGAAGACCTTTCACCATCTGAGCCACCAGGGAAGCTCCTTACGATGCGCAGGGTATCAATAGTGAGTCGAGCCCAGGGCTTACCTCCTGGACGCTGCCCAGCCGACACCAGGCAGAGGAAATCTGTCTGGAGGATTCCTTTCCTCATTTGATATGGACTGATGTAGGCACCTACAGTGTACCTTGCACAGCTCTCTAGGAGCAAGGGACACAGACATAGTGGTGAACCACCTGAAACAAACCTCCATCCACGCGCAGTTCACAGGCAGGTAGGAAGAAGTAGATGATAAATAATAAGCAAGACACATGGCGTGTGAGAAGCAGGACAAAAGAAAACCAAGTGAGGGGAACAGAAGATGTGCAGGGCCGGGGGTTGTGCAGTTGAAATAGGATGGACAGGGACCTGCTCTCTGAGATGATGACAGGTAAGCCAAGACCCAGAGGACGTGAGAAGCCAGCTGTGCTTTCTGGAAGAAAACTCCTCCAAGAGGAGGGAAGAGCGAGAGCAAAGACCTGGTGACCCATGGAGCAGCAGAGATGGACCGGTCAACGCAGGGACACCCCTGGACGCTGGGGACAAGGGGAACCCTGGAGGGTGTGAAGAAAGGGATGGAAATCAAAGTTGAGCTTCAAACACAAACTACTTGGAGACCAAACAGAGTTTTAAGTCATTTAAATGCTGCTGAATTCCAATTCAGTTAATTAATCTACTTAAAGGGTTCAAGATCCCACAACTTGGATCTTAACGATGGTCAGGTCAGGTCAGTTCAGTTCACTCGCTCAGTCGTGTCCGACTCTTCACAACCCCATGGAGCACAGCATGCCAGGCCTCCCTGTCCATCACAAACTCCCAGTTACTCAAACTCATGTCCGTTGACTCGGTGATGCCGTCCAACCATCTTATCCTCTGTTGTCCCCTTCTCCTCCTGCCCTCAATCTTTCCCAGCATCAGGGTCTTTAATGAAAACCCAAATGGCCCTCAGTGGACACAAGTTGGTAGAAAAAGCCACCATCTCATCTAACCCACCTGCTCCCCTTCATCCCCACTACAACACAGGTGGTTTACACAGCAAGCTGCAGCAGACCAGGATTCTAGATGTAAAAATACCATCAAGAGTGGGGAACCCTCTCTCTGACCCCCTTGCTCCCTCTGCCAGGCTTTCAGAGCTCATCATCTTGACCTAATCTTCCTGTGTCAACAGATGAAAGAAAAATGATGGGGAGTCGGGAAACCCAAGAAAAACAACCCAGTTCACCCAAATGTCTCAACTTTCATCCAGAAGAGAAGTGCTGCTTATCGGGGCCAGGGAGCGGGGTGGGCACGGAGGGAGGTGGGACGAAATGCCAGGCTGGCATGGCACCTGGGTGTCAGGAGGAGCCAGGACCCCACCCCTGCCAGCCCCATCTGCAGGTAGCTCTCTCCCGCTCAGCCACTCAGCACAGGCTTCCCTCCCCAAGAAGCCCCACCTTCATTAGTGCAGGGTGATGGCTTAAAGCTCAACATTCAGAAAACTAAGATCATGGCATCCGGTCCCATCACTTCATGGCAAATAGATGGGGAAACAGTGGCTGACTTTATTTTTTTGGGCTCCCAAATCACTGCAGATACTGATTGCAGCCATGAAATTAAGACACTTACTCCTTGGCAGGAAATTTATGACCAGCCTAGACAGCATATTAAAAAGCAGAGACATTGCTTTGCCAACAAAGGTCCATCTAGTCAGGCTATGATTTTTCCAGTAGTCATGTATGGATACGAGAGTTGGACTATAGAGAAAGCTGAGCGCTGAAGAATTGATGCTTTTGAACTGTGGTGTTGGAAAAGACTCTTGAGAGTCCCTTGGACAGCAAGGAGATCCAACCAGTCCATCCTAAAGGAGATCAGTTCTAAATATTCATTGGAAGGACTGATGCTGAAGCTGAAATTCCAGTACTTTGGCCACCTGATAGGAAGAGCTGACTCATTTGAAAAGACCCTGATGCAGGGAAAGATTAAAGGTGGGAGGAGAAGGGGATGACAGAGGATGAGATGGTTAGATGACATCACTGACTCAATGGACATGAGTTTAAGTAAGCTCCAGGAGTTGGTGAAGGACAGGGAGGCCTGGTGTGCTGCAGTCCATGGGGTTGCAACTGAGTGACTGAACTGAACTGATAATACCCAAGCACATGGCCACACCCAGCTGGCACTGTCCCCCAATTGAGGGGCTAAAAAAAGATTTGATAAAACCCAAGGATCAGTCTTTAGGCTGCTGTTCTTCTGCATGCAACACCGCATTAGAAGGTGATGAACATTTGGGGTGGGGGGTAGGAGAGGGGTAAGTCCCATTTTCCCAGCTCCAGGATTAGTTGGCAGGTCAACACAATGCTGGGGGGGGTGCGGGTGGCACAGATGGTAAAGAATCTGCCTGCAGTGCAGGAGACCGGGGTCAGGAAGATCCCCTGGAGAAGGAAATTGCAACCTACTCCAGTACTCTTGTCTGGAGAATCCCATGGGATGCAGTCTGTGGGGTCGCAAAGAGTCAGACACGACTGAGCGACTTCACTTTCAACACAGTGGGACAGTTTGTTCCCACACCCATCCACCAGATCCCCAACCAGCTTTTTCTATCTGAGCTGTCTTTCTGGGGCCATCCAGAGCCTTAAAAAGTGAACAGAACCCAACCCAATCGTCTCGTCCTTGTGTTTCCTGATCCCAAGTAGGAACGTTCTCTGGGCTGAGGCTGTCTTGTCCCTGACCAATTTTTCCTATGTGACTTCTATGCACTTAGCGATCACTAGGCAACGTCAGTCTTAATCGCAGGAAAACTTCACCAGCCTGACTTGACTGGGAGCCAGGAAGACCTGGGAAGGGGCCGTGGTGCTGCTCCTTTTAAGGGCATCTGGGAGCATGAAGAGCGGCTTCCCTGGTGGCCCTAGTGGTTAAAGAACCCGCCTGCCAACGCAGGAGATGCAGGTTCGATCTCTGGGCCAGTAAGATCCCCTGGAGGAGGAAATGACAACCCACTCCAGTATTCTTGCCTGGAGAATCCCGTGGACAGAGGAGCCTGGTGGGCTACCGTCCATGGGGCTGGAAAGAGTCAGACAGACTGAGGGACTGAGCACACACTTTACAGGAGCATGAAGACAGGATCGAGCCCTGGGTTCTAAGCAGAGGGGCCTTCGGCACACAGGGGGCCCACAAGCACAGTCACGTGACAGGGCTGGATGCGCTGGCCTTCTCTCCAAAATGAGCTAAATTTTCCCTCACCTAGATTTCAATAAAATGTAACTCGAGTTTATATGGACCGGGTCTTCATATGAGGACCTCGATCCTGCTCCAGTTTCAGAGAAGGTCACTGAGACGGTTTCATACGAGAAACCTGATCCTAGAGGGAGGTGTGACATCAACAATTTTAGATTTAAAAAAAATGCTCAGATACTGGCGATTTCGTGTGTTTCGACAGAAAGCGAATGAACCCTCCACCCGTCAACTGTGTGCTTGCAGAGTGCCTATGGCTATTGGACAAGGCACAACCTGTGTTTACCACATGCAAAGCTCACCCTCGCTGGACAGATCCCTGGATGCATCATCACAGATTATAAAACACTTATTACGAATAATATTCAGCTGGTGACATGGGCTGAGGAGCAACCTCAAATCACGAGCTTCCTTTCAGGGAAGTTCTGAAGGGATGCTAAGCAAGCTGGTGTTACTGCTCTCTTGTATAGATGGGAAGGTCCTTGTGTGTGAACCCACTTGGCTTTTCTCTTAGACAAGGGATGCGGGGAGAGGCGGCCTGAACTGGAATAACTGTGTGGGTTTTGTAGGCATGGACACAGAGCCTCCCAGAGACTGGAGGAACTGGGCCTCAGTGAGATGTACCCAGAGAACAGGTGTGCATGGTTTTCAGAACAGGAGATAGGGTTCGGTGAATACAGAAATGGGGAAATGTCTGGGAAACCGTGAAGAAAACTGCTGTGGGTGTTCTCTCTTGTGGAAGTTCTGGGAAGTTTCTGTTTTCCTGGGTCTTCCCATCTAATACATGGGAGCTGCCCAGTTGTCCCCTTGATGGATGCCTGTGGAAGGTTCCTGCATGCCAGGCCCCAGACAGGAGGAACCAGGTGCAGCCTCGCCCTCCATGCAAGGAAAACACTGCCACTCTACTCTTGTTTTTTTGTTTGTTGTTGCCTTTTTTTTGGCTGCACCACGTGGAATACAGAATCTTAGCTCCCCAACCAGCGATTGAACCTGCACTCCCTGCAGTAGAAGCATGGAGTCTTAACCACTGCACCACCAGGGAAGTTCCTACCCTTGGTTTTTGATTGAGGCTGGATGGCTGGGGGATGGACATGGTCTACCTTCTCATCCCCTTACTCAGCGCCAAGGACACGTGATTGTTTTCAGAGTCACTGCAGGCCAGAAGAGGGGCAGAGATGTTATGTATCAACTGATGGACTCAGGTGAATTTCGGTCCTGACCCTTGAGTCGGACAGTGGGCCTGCCTAAAACAAACAGTCCAGCAGCTGAACAGGCAAACGATAAGAGCTGTCCAGAGGAAATAAGCTAGAGGAAACATGACCAGCCAACACACGTGTGGGAGACAGAACAATTTTGTAGTCAGAGATGCGGCTAAAGAAAAAAAGAAAGAATATGAGAATGTTCTGTGGGATAGAGGAGCAGAGAGGCACTCCCTTTAGGAGAGCCTGGAGCCCCTTGAAGTCACCCAGCTTGATGGGTGATGTGAAGGGGCAGGAGGGCAGGGTCCAGGGGCTGGGACTGGCAAAGCCTCTAGGCGCCAGGGAGGAGTGGGCTTTGCAGTCAGGGCCTTGGGTGTGGTGTCCGAACCCCAGGCAGGCTACTGGCCTGTACACTGACTCTCCAGGCCTCAGCATCTTCACACAAAAAAAGTACTCACAGCAAGTGAGTACTACCCAGGGATGCTGGCTTCAGCCAAAGTGAGGAACCAGAGCGGACAGGCAGTCAGGGTAAGGGGGAGTGGTTAAGAACCCAGACTCTGGGTTCAAGTCCTGCCCCCACCCCAACTTAGCTGTGCAGTGATGAGCAGGCTCCTTGGCCTCAGCAACTGCATCCATCAAATGGGAACAAGAACAGCATCTCCCGCCTGGGTCTGTGTGAGGATGAAATCCATCCATGTTGCTAAGCATGTACGACAGCGCCTGGCATGGAATACACACCACACAAGCATTTGCTTCAGCGCCCCCAGGTGTGCCCCTTGCCCTGGGCATTGGCATAGAGTAGGTGCTGCATAGACAGTGGAGCTCAAGTCACTGGAGCTCCATTTCCCTTCTCTGGATGGTGCTGAGAGGCAGGGGAAAAGATCATCCCAGAGGGAGGAAAAGTTACCCAGATTTTAAGAGAGTTCTCCAAGATTTTTCCCTGATCATGGGGGGAAAAAAATGTAGCAACATCCACAGAAGGACTAGAATCCTAGATACGCTGTGTTCTGATCAAGCTGAGTTTGACCTTTTAGCAAATTACTGACTCTGCGATGAGTGTACACAAGCCATGTATTCATCACAAATTCCAGCATGTGGGGGCCAGGCTCTGCGGGTCGGTGCCGTCATCGGAGCCACCATGGAAGCCTGGGCCAAGAAAGAGAAACATGGTGGGGGGGGTGTGATCAGGCTTCCGGGAGGCAGGCCCTCCTCCCGCCTGAGGAGCTGACACCCCAACAACTCCAACGGGGGTCATGGGGGCAGGACAAACCACGCCAAGGGGCCTGGGACCCACGGTCAAATACACCAGCCAACCCCTCTGCCAAGCCGGGTTGTATGTGTGATGCAACCAGGAAAGGAGCCACGGGGTTCAGCCATCCATGTACATCCAGGCAGCGCTCCCCAAATCTGTCGGCATCTAGAGCTTCCCTGAGGGGCAGAGGAGGACCGGGCCTGGGGGGGTGTCACCTGCCCTCAGGATGGGGACAGCTGTCATGTCTTTCTGTGGAGGGTGTCCTGGCAAGGCAGGCCCTCTGAGTTCGCTCCATCTAGGGACTCACACGCTCCTCATTGGGATCCCTGGGAGGGGCCCTGAGGGTGACCACCCCCATTTTCCAGGCAGGCAAGTCGAGGCACAGACCGGGTGGAGCGTGACCCGGCCTCGTGGAAGGAGGGGCAGAGCTGGGCTGGACCCCAGGCAGTCCTGCACTCTTAACAGCTAAGCTGACCATGACCAGAGAAAGGGGAGAATTCCTTCCAGTGACCCCAAGACTATACAGTCCATGGAACTCTCCAGGCCAGAATATTGGAGTGGGTGGCCTTTCCCTTCTCCGGGGGATCTTCCCAACCCAGGGATCGAACCCAGGTCTCCCACATTTGCAGGAGGATTCTTTACCAGCTGAGCCACCAGGGAAGCCTTTCTAAGATGATAATATATATACATGTGAAGGGAAAGTCGCTCAGTTGTGTCTGACTCTTTGCGACCCCATGGACTATACACAGTTCATGAAATTCTCCAGGTCAGAATACTGGAGTGGGTAGCCTTTCCCTTCTCCAGGGGATCTTCCCAACCCAGAGATCGAACCCAGGTCTCCCACATTGCAGGCGACTCTTTACTGTCTGAGCCACCAGGGGGAAGCCCAGTAAAGGGGCAGGGAGAAATAAATTGGAACATTTGGGATCAACACGTACACACTACTACAAATAAAGGAGGTACCTAATAAGGACCTGCTGTAGAGCACAGGGAACGCTACTCAATACTCTGTAATGGCCTATATGAGAAAAGAATCTAAGAAAAAAAAAAAAAGAGTAGATATATGTGTATGTATGGGCTTCCCCGGGGGCTCAGCGGTAAAGAATCCACCTGTAGCCCCTCGGGTGTGATTGGAGCTTGAGGCTCGCAGGGCCGGAGACACCGCAGACCCGGGACCTGGAGCAGCTCAGAGGCAGTGAATAATAGCTCTTCAAGTCTGCAATTTAAAAAATGGCCTCCAACAAAACTACATTGCAAAAAATGGGAAAGAAGCAAAATGGAAAGAGTAAAATAGTTGAAGAGGCAGAACCTGAAGAATTTGTAGTAGAAAAAGCACTGGACCACCGTGTCGTGAACGGGAAGGCGGAGTATTTCCTTAAGTGGAAGGGTTTACAGATGCAGACAGTATTCGGGAACCTGAAGAAAATTTAGATTGTCCAGAGTTAACTGAAGCATTTAATCCTCAAAAAGCTGGTAAAGAAAAAGATGGAACAAAAAGAAAATCTTTGTCTGACAGTGAATCTCATGATAGCAAATCAAAGAAAAGAAATGCTGCTGATAAACCGAGAGGTTTTGTCAGAGGTCTTGATCCAGAACGAATAATTGGTGCCACAGACGGCAATGGAGAATTAATGTTCCTCATGAAATGGAAAGATTCTGATGAGGCAGACTTGGTACTGGCAAAAGAGGCAAATGTGAAGTGTCCTCAAATTGTAATTGCTTTTTATGAAGAGAGACTAACTTGGCATTCTTGTCCAGAAGATGAGGCTCAATAATTGTCTGCATTGCCTTTTATATATATATATATATATATATATATATATATATATATGTATAAAATGTGGGTCTTGGTTTTTTTATTTATTAGTGTGAAGAAATAACTACATTCTAATGCGATTCATGGGGTCGCAGAGTCGGACACTGCTGAGCGACTGAACTGAACTGAACTGAATGAAAATCAGGTTTGATATGTTTGCTTTGAAGTAATATTGGGGAAGTTACATTGGGTTTTTTGTTTTTTCCATCTGTAGCACTGGTTACTTTGAACAAATAAAAGCTTTCTGTAGTTGCCTCCTTCAGTAGGAAAGAATTTGATACCATGGTATATTATTTCCTCAGCATTACAGAACAGTTTTTCCAAATGTTGGAGGAAATCTCCATAGTCATTACTCAATCAGAATTTAGAATTTGCATTTAACTCACATATGCCTGAGGACCATTCTAAGTTTTTTATATGTGTATACATAAAAGACATATGTAAATGGTTTGGGAGTTAATTTTTTGTTGTGGTTTTTGTTTTGGTAAATATATTTAAACAACAGCCTTTCATAACCATGGATAAGCCCATGTTCTGGAATTACATCATTTTGAGCAATATAAGAAATAACTTCAACTTAGATTGAAAATTTAAGTCTTAACCTTTCAAGTTAAATAATTTTGTAATTAATTAGACAAATTAAGGAGTTTAAATTGGGTAATTTTTTAAAGCATCCCTATCAGAATCTGCATCCATATCTGCATATAAATGCAGTTTTATATGCAGAAACCCTGGAAGGGAAATTTTTATCACTATCAACAACCTTCCCAACCAAATGAAAAAAGTAGAAAAATTCTGGTATGTTTTAATATAGCAAAGCAAAATTTAGTTAAATGGACACTTGATGGCTCCTTTTGGTGAACCATTGTTTTACAAGAAACTGAAGTCTCTGTGCTATATTTAGGAAAGGTTGTGATACATGGGATGTCTCAGATTTGTTCTTGGAAACCTAATCAGATAGTTTTAAAATATTGGCAGTTTACGATCTACAGGAATAAATGAGTGAACCAACTTTTCTGAAAAAAAGAAAAGAATCTGCCTGTAATATAGGACACATGGGGTTTGATCTCTGGGTCGGGAAGATCGCCTGGAGGAGGAAATGGCAACCCACTCCAAGATTCTTGCCTGGGAAATTCCATGGACAGAGGAGTGTGGTGGGCTACAGTCCATGGGGTTGCAAGAGTCAGACATGACTTAGTGACTAAACTGCCACTTCCATGTATGTATATAATATATATAGCTTTGTATATAATATAATATGATTCGCTTTGCTATATACCTGAAACTAACACATCACTGTAAATCAACTATGTCAACAATTTTTTTTTTTTTAAAGAGTTCCTTCCTGGGTGGGTCCCTCCTGCCTCTGTTGAAGAGTGGCTAGAGGGGCCATCTAAGGAGGACCCCAGAAGTGAGCCTGAGTGACTGACCAGGAACCCCCAGGGAAAAGAAAAGGCTGGCAGAGGCGGGAAGAATTCCAAGGGCCTCAAGAGCAAGGCCGTGGGGTCCTTCAAGACTCAGGGTCCTCCCTCTACCCTGGAGTCCCCAGTTGAGGGCCTTCTCTAAGGCTCTGCTTTCTTTATCCCCCTCCCTGACTTGCAGGACCTGAGTTCTCTTAAGGTTTATATTAGCCAAGGGGCAAGAAGCAATGCCCTGCTGTCATGCTGGAAGCACCCATGTTTACAGTCGTTTAAGGATGGGACCAGAAGACAACGTGAACTGAAAGGGCACAGAACGAGTGTTCCTGAGGATGCTGGAGCATCTTAGACATCCTCAGGTGTTTAAGGATGTTCTGATCCCACTGGCAGAGAGGCCAGACACAACGCCTTGACCCACTGCACCTGCCCTTCTCACAAGAGAGCCTTGGCCCTGCAGGGCAAGACCACACAGCTGAAAATTCTACATCTGCACCAGCCCCAAAGCCAGACTTCTCCAGACTTAGTGGAGAAGTCAGTGGGTTAAGACGTGTTTATCAAAGGTGCGTAAGTTGGTACACACCTGGACTTCGGCTGTCATTTGAAGAAGGGACGTGGGAAGTGAGGAGTTAAGAGGAGGGTCAAGCACAGTGAGAAAAGCCAGAGACAAGAAGAGGGAGCCTGGCTTCTTCTGTTTAATCATGAACTTGCCGTGCGAGGATGTGAGGCCAGCCTCCACCTCTCTGGGCACAGCGGGAGCCGCCAGGTCCTTTCTGTGTTCACGTCCTAGGCTTTCATGTTATTTAGGGCTGAAGAGCCAGTGCTGCCCAGTGCTGGAGCTAATAGCTACATGTGGCTATTTCAACTCAACTAAGGGACTTCCCTGGTGGTCCCGTCATTAAGACCCTGTGCTTCCACTGCAAGGAGCACAGGTTCAATCTCCGGTCGAGGAACTAGGAACCCATGTGCCATGCAGCATAGTCTTAACATAAAAAAAATAAAAAAATAAACTTATGCAAAATTAAGAACTCAGTTCCTTAGCAGCACTAGCTGCATTTTAAGTGCTCAATAGTTGATCATGATTTAAATTAATTTTAATTAAATTAATTTAAATGAAATAAAATTTAGCTTCACAGGCACACCCACGTCTCAAATGCTCAGCGGCTATCACGTGGGACAGAGCAGACACGGAAGATTTCCATCAACACAGGGCGCTCCATCAGCAGCATCCAGACTGTGCAGACAGAGACACAGGGTTCAGAGAGTGTTCTTGAAAGATGTGGTGCGTGTGTATACAACAGAATACTACTCAGCCATAAAAAGGAAGGAAATTTTTGCCATCTGCAACAACACAGATGAACTCGCAGGGTAAGTCACTTAGCACTAAGTGAATTAAGTCAGACAGAAATACTTGTGTATCACTTACATGTGGAATCTGAAAGTTAAACTAGTGAATGTAACAGAACGGAAACCGATCCCAGATAGAGAACAAACTAGTGGTTACAGCGGGGAGAGGGACAGAGGCAGAAGCAATAAAGGTATAGGGGATTAAAAGGTACAAACTATTGTGTATAAAAGTAACAAGCTATGAGGATATATTGGACAACATGAGGAATATAGAAATATAGGAATACAACATGAAAAATTACAATATTTTATAGTAAGTACAACTGGAGTATAATCATCAAAAATTGTGAATCACTACATTGTACACTTACATAATATTGTACATCAACAATACTACAATAAAAATGCTTTTAATGTTCTTGAAGTCACTTCTTTTTCTTTGTTTTTTATATTTCAGAGACCTTTATTTTTTTACACCTATTAAGCCATGAATTCATAGCAAATAGGTTCCTGCAGCTCAAGCTCCTTTTTTGCAGGTTTCTACAAAGTGTGTTTCTCCGGGTGGAACCAGCTGGAGCTTCAGTTGAACCCAAGTACCTTCCCCTTTGGCTTTCTTCTTTTTCCAGTCATTTCCCTTCCCATGTTTCAGGAAGCTGTCTAGACTCTTAGGAAGCCTAATATGCTCAGTGTGGGCATAAATTGTCCTGGTAGGAACCATACCCATAGCTTGCTTGTTTGCCACGATCCCAACAGTGCGCCAGGTCACACTGTGGGCTCTTCCAGTCTTGCCGTGGGAACAGTTGGGGGCACTCCATTGTCAACAGTGCCCACAAGTATCAAGTTCCCTGATGTCTACAATATTACCTTTTTTGTAAACTGGCACATGTGTGGCCAAAGGAACGGATCCATGTTTTCTAAGAGACCTAGAGAACACAAAGCTGGTGCCTTTCCTCCTCTCCTTTGCATTGTTGGTCAGTCTGGTGAACTACTGGAAGATGTTGACTTTGGCCAAAAGGCTGAAGTCACTTCTTTAGAAGGAGAACTGAGTGCTAGGTAAGAGAAAAGCAATGAGACAGCTGGGTGTGTCTGTTGCGTGTAACCAGGTCTAGGACAGGCAAGTATTTGTCAGAGATTCCAGAGGTGAGTTAAAATACCACACTGCCTGGCCAAGGTTAAGGTCAATGGTGGAACACCAGCACATTTCCCACAAGGGCTGGCCACAAGACAAAGATGACACCTGCTGCTCCTGTAATCTAGTGTCTAAGTGCCGTGTGGATAAGAGAATAAAACACAAGTATTATGAAGAGGATGGCAAGACTGTCACTATTTGCAGATGATGTGATTTAACACCTGCAAAATGCAGAAGAAACCATAAGAGGCTTTAGTATGGCAGATGGTTACAAAATCAATATGCAGGAAACAACAATCCCTTTACATGAAAGGAAAAGGAAGTATAATGGAAAAGGAGATCTCATATTTTAATATATTTCTTAAGCTTACATGAAAATATTTACACTGAAAAACCTAAAACATAAAAACAAACTGAAGAAATATATAGGCGCTCTATGTGAAGAACATATACATGCATATGGAAAATGCCAAACCTGCACGTATGGCATAAAAGACGGCTTCGGGAAGTAGAACCACACTGTGTGTCAGTCACTCTGTCAACCCCGTGGACTGTAGCCTGCCAGGCTTCCTGTCCATGGAATTCTTAGGCAAGAATAGTGGAGTGGGGTGCCATTTCGTCCTCCAGGGGATCTTCCCAACCCAGGGATCGAACCTGGGTCTCCCGCATTGCAGACAGATTCTTTACCATCTGAGCCATCCGTGAAGCCCAGTACAACATTATAACAACATAATATATAAAGATGTCAATTATCCCAAAGTAACTATCAACCCAAAGGAATCACTCAAAATACCAACAAGGTTTGGTCGTTGCGTTTTGGTTTCATTCTTTATAGGGGCTTTCCTGGTGGCTCAGAGGGTAAAGAATCCTCCTGCCAGTGCAGGAGACCCAGGTTCGACCCCTGGGTTGGAAGATCCCCTGAAGAAGAAAAGAGCAACCCACCCCAGTACTCTCCTTATTGTCATCAGAATCTCATGGAATGAGGAGCCTGGCGAGCTACAGTCCAAAGGGTTGCAAAGAGTTGGACACAACTGAGCGACTAAGTATGCACGCATGCACAGAGCATGTAAACTGCGAAGGTTACGTGCAAATATGATGTCATTTACCATAAGAGACTCGAGCTTCTGTAGATTTTGGTAACCATACGTCCTGGAATGGGTCCCCCTTGGACACTCAGGGAGGTCTGTGTAAGGATGCTCCTCATAATAAGAAAAAACAAAAACAAAACATCCAACCTAGAAACAAACTAAATGTCTATCAGTAGGAACTGCTGGGACTTCCTGAGGGCTCTAGCGGCTAAGACTCTGAACTCTCACTGCAGGGGGCATGGGTTTGATCCTTGGTCAGGCCACATGGCATGGCCAAAAGTCTAACAAAAAAAGAAAAAAGAATTGCTGGTTAAATTACATTGCATTCTTACTAAGAAATGGCAGTTATCAAAAGAAATGCATTGAGTCTATTGAAAGATGTCCAATATTTTAAGAAAGCAAGTAGCAAAAGAGTGTATATAATATGATATTTATAAATACAGGCACATGGTGTATATAGACTATATATGAAAGAGTACAATAAAACCTAGAGGTTATTTCTAAGAAAGAGAATGAGAGAAAAGGATGAGATATTTTCAATTAATGCTTTTAATGACCAAATGTAAATTTTATAAAGAATTAATCTGGCACCCCACTCCAGTACTATTGCCTGGAAAATCCCATGGAAGGAGGAGCCTGGAAGGCTGCAGTCCATGGGGTCGCTGAGGGTCAGACATGACTGAGCGACTTCACTTTCACTTTTCACTTTCATGCATTGGAGAAGGAAATGGCAACCCAGTCCAGTGTTCTTGCCTTGAGAATCCTAGGGACGGGGGAGCCTGGTGGGCTGCCGTCTATGGGGTCACACAGAGTCGGACACGACTGAAGTGACTTAGCAGCAGCAGTCTTCAAAGCACAAAGAAGAACTGATGCAAAGAACTGACTCATTGGAAAAGACCCTGATGCTGGGAAAGATTGAAGGTGGGAAGAGAAGGGGATGACAGAGGATGAGATGGTTGGATGGCATCACTGACTCGATGGACATGAGTCTAAGCAAACTCCAGGAGATGGTAAAGGACAGGGAAGCCTGACATTCTGCAGTCCACGGGGGCAGGGGGCAGGGGCAAAGAGTGAGACACGCCTTAGCAACTGAACAACAACACCCGGGCACAGGTGTAGACGTAAATACAATGGTGAGTAACTTCTTGCTAAAGTCTGACTGGAAGGCTGGATGAAGGCTGAGTTATCCTGGACTGAAAGCACAAAGAAAGCGCTCCAAGAACTATGAGCCCAAATCACACCATGCTACAGCCCTTCGATCCAATCTTCAGTCCCCACGGGTGCCGCTCTCTGATGTAACCATCTGGAACGGCTGACCTGGGGACAGACTGTGGGTGCCATGCTGCTCCGGGGATAAGACTCAAGTTTTTAAAGACTGGTTCATTTAATTAAAAGCACAGCAGGCTACTGAGTACTAAGCAGACAGCATGCATTTCATTAAGGAAGGTCATCTTTCCTGGCACAATCTGATGGAAACCAGGGCAGCAGCGTTCAGAGATAAGAAGCTCACAAGTTGACTTTGCCCCCTTCGGACGAGATTTGGCAAAGAATGACCTGCTCCCTTCTATCAAGGAGGCCAGAGGCTGGCTAGCACATGGGATTCAGCAGATGACAATGAATTTCTGAAAAGATCTATGTGTCCTCAAAAAGGCATTCTATGAACAAGGAGAGAGAAGGGAGGGGAGGGAAGCAGAGAGAAAGAGAGAAAGAAGAAGGGAGGGATGGTGGGAGGGGGGAAAACCTCACCAGCAAAGATGACAATATATTTTTCAATTACAGGATTGTATGTGTGTGTGTGGAGAAGCCTAGGATTTCTTTTCATCATCAATGATTTTGTTTCAGATAAAATTGATGGTTTTTATGTCCAGTATCTTACTGACTTATTTTTTTAAGTGTTTATAGTTTTCTTTGTTTTCAACATTGTGGCGACACTCATTCACGTTAAAACATAGTTTCCTAAGCATTACAAGTGATAACAAGCCAGGGTAGTCTTCTGGTGTAATACATTTCAGAACAGTAGCCTAAATGTTGAGGAAAATCTAAGCTTGTCAATTTCATACAGGCGTGGGTGTGTGTGCACACACACAAGCACATGCACACGTGCGCGTGCAACAATTTTAAAGCTGCAGAGCCTCTGTGCTCAGTCTGCTCAGTCATGTCTGACTCTCTGAGACCCCGTGGACTGTAGCCTGCCAGGCTCCTCGATCCATGGAATTTTCCGGGCAAGAATACTGGAGTGGGTTGCTATTTCCTACTCCAGGGGATCTTCCTGACCCAGGGATCGAACTTGAGTCTCCTGCATGGAAGGCAGATTCTTTACCACTGAGCTACCTGGGAAGCCCAGCAGAGTCTACTGGGCTAAGATAATGTAGGCGGCATCTGGAGGTGCCTAAAATTACTCCTCGGAAAATAAGGCTTAACATTTAATGAACTTAAAAGAGCAATACTTTCCTTATAATGTTAATGTCTTATTTTCACTGCTGCACAAATATTTATTGGGGCTTCCCTGGTGGCTCAGAGGGTAAAGCGTCTGCCTGCAATGCAGGAGACCTGGTGGCAGACACTGTCCTGGGCACAGGGTTACAGCAGTGAGCAATCTCAGATACAATAGTCTTTGCATTTTAGTAATCATTGAAATAAAACTGCTAACAGTTAGAAGGTATTATTCTTAGCCCTTTATTTATATGCTCTTTTCATCTTATATTTTTATTATCCCATTTCACAAAGGGACTGAAGCACGGGGAAGATAACTTCCTTGACCAAGTTCTCACAATTCAGACCTACTTACTCTGGAGTCCACCCTTGTAACTACTGAATCTTACTGCTTCTGTAACATGTCTGTGCTGTGCTCAGTTGCTCAATTGTGTCTGACTCTTCGTGTTTTTTTTTAACACACACAACACCAAAGTAAAGTAGGTTGTTGTCATGCCCGACTCTTTTGCGACCCTGTGGACTGCAGCCCAGCAGGCTCTTCTGTCCATGGGATTTCCCGGGCAAGAATATTGGAGTGGGGTGCCATTTCTTTCTCCAGGGGATCTTCCCGACCCAGGGATTGAACCTGTGTCTCCTGCATTGGCAGGAGGATTCTTTACCACTGAGCTACCAGAGAAGCCCTAAAGGAACATAGGCATTTGTCCATAAAGAAGGTGGGCATTCTCGGGGTAATGCGTGCATTCTCTTTTACACACTTTCACTCTGGGCTAAGCCATTAAAATAAAGTGAACAACAGGCAAGAAGAAAGCCTGCAAGTAGGTGATCCTGCCAGTGTGGTCCCTGTGCTGTCTAGGAGAGAAAACAGAGGAGGAAAAGAAAGGAAAATGAAATAAAAATGAAATGGCTATTCAATACATTGGCATCACCGACTCAATGGACATGAGTTTGAGTAAGCTCCGGGAATTGGTGATGGACAGGGAGGCCTGGCGTGCTGCAGTCCATGGGGTCGCAAAGAGTCGCACACGACTGACCAACTGAACTGAACTGAACTGATTCAATACAAAACCTCTATCATAAAGTAAGTAATAAAGTCCTTGATAAAGACTAAACAGATCATTTCAGGGTATGTTCTGCCTTCAAGTATTATCACAAACATGGCCTTGCTGTGTTTCATTCTCACCGTATCCTAGTAGGGTAAAGGATCACCCAGCCCTTGTTTTACGATATAAGATAAAGAATGTGCTCACAATCTCAGCCACAGGCTGGCTGTTACTGCTTCATTCCAAGCCACGGATATACGCACATTGGACTCTATTTGGTCCTCTGCATAGCTAGCTACCCTCCAATAAATGTAGGAAGTCACCCCCCAAACATATAACCTCTCTACGCCCAGCCAACTCATCTATGCCACTGTCTCAGGCATGTTCACAGTAGTGAGAACTAGGTCATTATCTTAAATGTGTTCCAAATAACGGGACTACTCTGAACGTGGAGGTTACAGACTTCCTGACCATTCAATGATGGTATTTCCCAAGTTATATCAAGGAAATTACAAGTAACAGAACACTTCTTGAGAGTCCCTTGAACAGCAAGGAGATCAAACCAGTCAACCCAAAGGGAAATCAACCCTGAATACTCACTGGAAGGATTGATGCTGAAACTGAACTCCAATACTCTGGCCACCTGATGGGAAGAGCCGACGCACTGGAAAAGACCCTGATGCTGGGAAAGATTGAGGGCAGGAGAACCGGGTGATAGAGGATGAGATGGTTGGATGGCATCACAGACGCAATGGCCGTGAGTCTGAGCAAACTCTTGGAGACAGTGAAAGACAGGGAAACATGGCATGCTGCAGTCCATGGGGTCACAAAGAGTTGGACACGACTTAGCGACTGAACAACAACAGCTGACTCCGACCTGAGGGTTCTCCATCACCATCTGAGATCTGCACCTTAGGATGGAAAGGTGGTTGAGTGAGCAGAGCTGAGATCTACCCAAACTGTCCCAAATCCTGACTTCAGCCCAGAACAATACTGTCACCCTGTCGCCTGGGCAGCAGATAATTCCTCGGAGGACAGGGGTCACCACAGGGGTCTGGCAACCTATGCAGCAGCTCGAGCTTTGCTTTGAAAATGAATCTCTGTAGCAACCTAATGGCAGAAGCCAGCTCAGAAAATTGCCCTTATCTTTGCAGTGAAGTGCCTGCTTCATCTAAGTGAGCTCTCTTTGTATTTCTTTACGCTGATAGTTTGAGTCACCGTCTGAACAAGTAACCACAGATCAGAGGAAGGGGCGGAGGACGTCACAGCGTGTACTCGGGGCAGCTGGAAGAGGAGGGTCACTCCTTGAGGCACAGCATCCTTGTTCCCTGTTGGAACCAAAGGGGGTCCCATTGCCCAGCAGCAGGGAGGGTCCCCTCCCCTGGCCAGCTTTCAATTACACACCGATGATTACGATAGCTTCTTCTGCAGCACAAGGAGGGAGTTCCCCCTCTGAAAATGCACTTTCAATCTTTGATGCCAGAAATAAAGTCTAAGGCTAAGTCTAAGGCTACCAGTCTCTATGGCAGAACTTATGTGAGGTGACCTCCCCCTGGTGGTGGGCGCTGGTGTTCGAACAGCCCAGGGACTAGTTCTCAGGACACCGTCTCCTCTGTCCCTCCACCAGGACCGGCCACAGATACCTTGCTCTTTGGGGGCCCCTAACGGTGGCGCGGTGACAGTTCTTCTTGTTCCTGCTGATGAGACTCTGGATGTCCACCTCATTATCCACATGCCCTGGGTGCCCCCTGGAGCAGGAGATGGCAACCCACTCCCATATTTGTGCCTGGAAAATCCCATGGAACAGAGGAGCCTGGCGGGCTACAGTCCAGGGGGTCACAAAAGATTCTGACACGACTCAGCCGACTAAACAACAGCTCTGCGTGCTCAGTGAGAGCTGGGGGATGGAGCAGGGGAGGACATCACTGCACAGGAAATCAGACAAGCGTTGTAACTGGCAGGCTGGGAGAAAATTCTAGTTCTGCCAGTATGTAGTGAGTTCCCCCTTAGGAAACCTCAGCACCTCTCTGAGCCTTGATTCCTCCCTGCAGAAATGAAGAAAGCTTGAGCCCAAGGTTCTTTCTGCCATGGTTCTGTAGCTGTGCCCAGAATCTGATACCCAGTTGCCACAGGATTCTATGTGCTGATTAGCTTCACAAAGGCAGCAGAAAGATGTTGTCATCTATAAAATGGGCAAATACAGTATCTATCACAGAAGGTTGTAAGAAGGATGAGTAGGCTTCCCTGGTGGCTCAGACAGTAAAGAATCCACCTGCAATGTTGGGTTGGGAAGATTCCCCTGGAGAAAGGGATGGCTATCCACTCCAGTATTCTTGCCTGGAGAATCCCACAAACAGAGAAGCCTGGAAGGCTACAGGACATAGGGCTGCAAAGAGTCAGACACAACTGAGCAACTAGGCTCAAGAAGGATGAAATTTAACGATGTACATAAAATATTTGGCCAACAGTAAGCACTAACAGGGTGTTTATCACAAACTGTATAATTACTAAGTACGTATATAATAGATCACTCAAACTTCAGATGAAAGAAGGGACTACTAGTAACCTTCCTGGGATGAGATGGGCAAACTGGAGCATACGGTCACCCTGTCAATAATAAATGACTATCAGGGGATCTGGAAAAGCCCCTAGTAATGGATAAACTTTTAAAAAAAGAAAAGTTCCACTCAAGTGTTCTGGCTTTGTAAGGATAAACCTTTGGCAAACTCTCAAATGGCAACTGGACAGAATTGGCTGTGGGGTCAAGTAGAGTGTCTCTGACACAGGTTCCTCTTGGAGCAATGAAATTTCCAAGACCAATTACAGACACAAGCCTTAAGTGACTGAAATTGACCTTCTCTCTTCCACAAACCGGCAGACAGGCTTCCCAGGGACCACTGCAGGGTAAGGCAGGAGTGTGGGGATGGGGAAGCCAGAATGTCACCCCCTAAGTATGCCTCTTCAACATAAAAGTTATTTGGAGCTGAAGGCAGTTACGAAACACATATGCCGGAAACCTCCATCTTCCCTCTCTTTCCTGCCTGAAGGTAGGACATAAATGACCCTCTTAATGGAGATGTTCCAGACTCTCATTGAGGAGTGTGCCAACGTGCCCATCAGCTTCCTCCCATGAACTGACTTCCCTGCAGTGAGCTGGAAGCCTGAAACGGCTTCCCTCCCTCCTACCGTTTCTCTTATCAATTTATTCTTTGTTGAAGAGGCTGTACAAGCCGAGTTCTAAGTCTCTACGTTGTCGTGCTGAGGGTTCTCCCCCGTGATGCATGCTGCACTCATTAATAACTGTTTTTCTCTTGAAATCCATCTTTTTCTTAAAGAGTCACAGCTGAAAACCTAGGACAGGCAGAGGCAGGGTTCTGTCTCCCCTACAGGCGCGAGGCTGGAAAGCCAGATGGAAGAGAAGTAGAGTCACAGTCACACTAGGGAACATTCTGTTGCTGAGCCAGTTCCTGCTGGGGAAATCCTATGGGGCAGCAAGGGGCAAAGGGGCCGCACTCCACCAACGGAAGAGCTGGAAGCAACCTCACTGAGCTGATCCAGCTCAACCTGCTCACTTCATAGATGAAGCGGCGGAGGTCTGGGTGGACATCTTGCCCAAGGGCAGGTGGTTTGTTATGGATCTGTTAAGCCCTTGCATGTGTGTGTGTGTATGTGTGCTCAGTTGTGCCCAGCTCTTTGCGAGCACATGGGCGGTAGCCCGCCACGCTCGTCTCTCCATGGGATTCTCCAGGCAAGGAAAATGGAGTGGGTTGCCATTTCCTTCTCCAGGGGATCTTCCTGACCCAGGGATCGAACCGACATCTCCTGCACTGGAAGGCAGGTTCTTTACTACTGAGTCATCTGGGAAGCCCATGAAGCCCTTAGGCTGTATTTACATAGCATGCTGCTGCTGCTAAGTCACTTCAGTCATGTCCGACTCTGTGTGACCCCATAGACGTCAGCCCACAAGGCTCTCCTACCCCTGGGATTCTCCAGGCAAGAACACTGGAGTGGGTTGCCATTTCCTTCTCCGATGCGTGAAAGTGAAAAAATGAAAGTGAAGTAGCTCAGTCGTGTCTGACTCTTAGCGACCCCATGGACTGCAGCCTACCAGGCCCCTCCGTCCATGGGGTTTTCCAGGCAAGAGCACTGGAGAGGGGTGCCATCACCTTCTCCGACTTACATAGCATATACAATTAAAAAAAACAATCACGTGTCCTCCCTTGCTGGCCTGTGAGCACCAGGAGGAAGGCTGCTGTCTGTCATTCACCGAGGGCTGTGACCTCTCACACTGACCTCACCGAGACTATGGGGGTGGGGTTACTGTCCTCCTTCTGCAACTGGGCAGACTGGGGGCCTGGGGAGGTTGACTGACTCATCTAGGGTCCTATACAGGGCCCTGCCACCAGCACAGTGCTCAGAACACAGCAGGACCTGAGAAACACGTGTTAAAATGAATATGCCCTTTGACTAGACGAATTCTCTGCCACCCATCTGAAGTGACTCATGGAAAAGTCATGTGTAACAGGAAAAATAAGGAAACAAACCAAATATCTACCAATAGGGGCTGGTTAAACAAAGTATAGTATGTGTGCAATGGAATACTATGCAGCAGGAAAAAATGAGACCTTTCTGTGTACCATTATAGAAACATCTCCGAGCTATACCGTTATGTGGGGAAAACATAAAGATACAGAACACTAAGCAAATATGCAACTTTAGTGTGTCAAGGGGAAAGAGATGAAAGTCTAGTGAAATACCTATGTTATATTCAAATATGCATATAGAAACTCTGGAAGCAGAAAATTTACCAAAAATCATAGTTAATTTTTAGAGGACTGGCTATCAAGATTGGAGAAAGACTTTTCACTATATACCTTTTAATACTTTCTGGGTTTTGAACAATGTGAATGTATTACTACATTCAAAAAAATTTTTTTAATGTATTAAAATGTATAAACTCAATGACAATAATAAAAATAAAATTCAAACAATATATTACCTAAAAAAATACTTGTTGAACGAGTGAATGAATGAATGACTGAAGGAAGGAGTGAATGAGTTGAATGAATGAATAAATGAGTGAAGTGATGGAGCCAGGATTTAAATCCAGGTCTGTCTGGCTCCAGCACCCAGGTACTGCCTTCTGCTTGAACCCATGAATGTCATCAGGGCTGCAACTGATGTACCAAAAGCACTCAAATATATCTGTTAAACATAAATGGCTGAGAGAATAATAGAGTTGTAATTCATCGGAACCTCAGTTTCCTGTGGATAAAAGAACTTTACTCATAGAGCTATCCTAGGGATGAAATAAGATGTGAAAGATATGAAAAATTCACGTGCATTACTGCATACTGTAAGATGATTCCAGAACAGGCTTTGGAGTTGGCTAAAACCAGTTTTGTGCAATGTAGGAGACTGGGATTTGATCCCTGGGCCAGGAAGATCCCCTGAAAAAGGGGATCTATTCCAATATTCTTGCCTGGAGAATTCCATGGACAGGAGTTTGGTGAGCTACAGTCCATGGGGTCACAAAGAGACTGAAATGATTGAGCAATTAACACGAAAGCAGGTTTGCATCACAGGGCCAGCACTTACTATGTGACCTGGGACAGGTTACTTGGCCTCTCCTGGCCTCAGTTTTCACATCTGTAGAATGGGAATAATAGTACCAATTTCACAGAGTTCTTGTAAAATGATGAAATGGTATATATTACACAGAAAGCAATTCACATAAATGAACAGAAACTATTTTATTATCAGTAAGGTAAAGCAGAAAATTTAACAAAAATGATAAAGGTGACAAAGTAAAACAAGCTATTGTTGAATAAAAAAAAAAAACTCCAATATTAGCTTTCTGAATCCAATAACATTTTTGTCTTTTAATTCTGAATTCAGGCCAACCTCAAACACCTTGTTCTCTGGTGTTAATTATGATTACACATGGGAACTACATATTGCACCTGCTGAAATCAGTAATGAAAGGAAAAGTACTGAGCCTTCCCAATGTTTAAAAAAAAAAAGCTTTAGTTTCCTGAACATTCAGTTCAGAAGTATATGGACTGACAGCTGTTGCTGTAAACCTATCAATCAGGTATTTTACTTACATTAAGTAGTGGAGTCTAAAATCGCATTCTTTTATAGTATTATAGGTTCGATCCCTGGATCAGGAAGATTCCCCTGAAGAAGGGAATGGCAACCCACTCCGGTATGGCCATGGTAGAGCCCATCACTGCTCAGAGCGACTTCCCTTTCACTTTTCACTTTCATGCACTGGAGAAGGAAATGGCAACCCACTCCAGTGTTCTTGCCTGGAGAATCCCAGGGACAGGGGAGCCTGGTGGGCTACTGTCTATGGGGTCACACAGAGTTGGACACGACTGAAGTAACTTAGCAGCAGCAGCAGCAGCTCAGAGGACAGAGCAGAGTCACTTACAGTTTCATTAAGTGCCAGCGTCTCCATGTGCTGATTAGTATTTACAAAGGACAAAATTCTCTGTCGCAACTGAATTGTATTTTGAATGACTAGCACTCCTCAGCCCTTGAAACGGGTCCTAACAATTGTGTACAGAAAACATACACCGAGGAGGCGACTCCCCAGCCCACCCCCAACACACACTGACGTGCACAAGCACCATCACCGTGACAGGAGAGGGGCCAGCACAGAACAGGGGGTGGCCTGTAGGCAAAAAGAATGGACCGTGTCATCTGCTGGCCTTTTTAAAAGGAGTAGAGCCTGAAATATAAACACTGGAATCAAACAGCCTCTGCTTTAGCTGTTCTATCACAAAGCCTTTTTTTTTTTCCCGGTTCTCTTACGTAATTGTCTTGGGGCTTGAAATGTCTGTAGTTGCTGACAAGAGTCCTGAAAACGACTGCACTGAAGAAGACGTGCTTTGAGCACTGAATGAAGGGTGCTGACGGGTTGAGCTGAAAAGGGGATCGAATGCTTGCGAGGGAGGGGAACAGGGAGGAGAGATCAAAAGAACCTTGTGGATGTTAATATACTCTCTGTTTGTTTATACATGAGCCAGAAATTCTGAAATTAGGGAAACGGTGGATAACTGTAAACTTTGCACGTATGTAATAGGCGGGCTTTTCTTAAACTTAGAACATTCTGAACTTTCACAAATAAACTAAAGCACACCATATTGGCTTAAGATCTCTCCACACTTGAGGAGGTTTACGGGGAAAGGTGAGGTCGGTTCAAGTCTGAGAAAGCCGATGACACTAGGCTGAGAAGTGCCAATGGTCTGTGCAGGTGGGGGTGCCACACTGCAACGGAGCCCAACTGTCAACTCTGCTTCCGGAGTGTCACATTTGACAGCACGCTGCCACAAACTGACTCGGGACAGGCACAGACAGCTACATGGCCAAGCACATAACAGCCGCACAAGTGGAAACCACGCACTTCAGCTGTGCCACTTGGGATCTCCCCAACGTTTCAATCATCAGATCACTGCTGAGTGACAACTTGTTTACTACCAAACTACAGGCTTTGGGAGGACAAGTCTGGGATCTGATGTCTGGTGGAGAGAATCCTGTGGACAGAGGAGCCTGGTGGGCTGCCCTCTATGGGGTCGCACGGAGTCGGACACGACTGAAGTGACTTAGCAGCAGCAGGAGAGCGAGGAGCAGCACAAGTGGATGAGGACGGCGGCCAGGCAAGGCAAGCCCATGTTCAAGGAGGTGTTCTTGTTCTTGTCCCAAAGGCTGGGCTCCTTGCCCCAAAGGCTGGGCTCTCGGGCTGATGACCAGTCACCCTGCTTTACAGCCACGAGGTCAAATGGCGCTTAGGAGAAGGGAGGCCCCAGAGCATGGCCCTGACTCTCATTTTGGACTGGAGGAGACCAAGCACAGATCTGGCTGAGAGTGGAACCAGTGATCAATGACTCAAGGATATGTTCATGATATGACAACGATTCTGGTCAGGCTAGACCCCTTTTGGCTAGACAATGATCCTCAATCTTGTCTCCCAATTAGAACCACCTTGGGGAGTCTCCCAGGCCAAGACTCCCAGGATGAGACTGGAGTTGGTCTGGAGGGGCTTGGGCACAGGCGTTTCGCGAGCTGCTCAGGGGCTTTCACTAATAAAAAGAATTTAAGGACACCACTCCAACTCCTTTCATGACCATCAGGATATTTCATGTTTTTAAAGGAAAGTTATGGCAGTATCCGGAGAAGGCAATGGCAACCCAGTCCAGTCCTCTTTCCTGGAAGATCCCATGGACAGAGGAGCCTGGTGGGCTACAGTCCATGGGGTCGCTGGGAGTCGGACATGACTGAGCGACTTCACTTTGACTTTTCACTTTCATGCATTGGAGAAGGAAATGGCAACCCACTCCAGTGTTCTTGCCTTGAGAATCCCAGGGACAGAGCAGCCTGGTGGGCTTCCATCTATGGGGTCGCACAGAGTCAGACATGACTGAGGTGACTTAGCAGCAGCAGCAGCAGCATGGCAGTGTCACAAATCTTACATGGGCATTTGTTTTAAGAAAGGTGAGTTTATTCACTAGGAGAGTGAATTTTTCTATGATTAGCATTATCCAAATTAGCCTTTCGATCAAATATACATTCATGGCTCAGACAACATGGTGTTCGTTTCCATTACTCTATGGAACCATCTCTACTGCCTGGAAACTAACAATATTATGTGAGAACTCTAAACCTCTGGTTAGCTTGGTAACAACTAACTGAACTCTTATTCCAGGGAACCAGCCAACCGCTGCCAACAATCCAAAGCACAGGTAATTACTGGTGCAAAGCACAGCTCTGCTTTCTCAGTAAAAAGCAAAAAGGTTCACAAAAAGAATACGGCAGTGGAATATGCTAAGCAAACATTTGTACAACAGAAAAATAATCTTATTTTAATAAAAGTTTTCATTTATTTGTAATGGTGTGAATCTCTCTAGTATATTACTTGAAGTGACTAATATTATTTGAAATTAATGATGATATGGCTTCATTTTTTAGATAAACAATTAATGAACATGTTGATTATAAATAATTTACAATACTGGATGATGATCCAGCTAACAAAAATACATTTTACACATCAGATCCAACTGTGATAGCTAGAAAATGGGCTTCCAATATTAACTCGCTAATGAAATGATGTTAGTTGCTCAGTCCTGTCTGACAATTTGCAACCCCATGGACTGTCGCCTGCCAGTCTCCTCAGTCCAGGGAATTCTCCAGGCAAGAATACTGCAGTGGGTTGCCATTCCCTTCTTCAGGGGACCTTCCCGACCCAGGGATTGAACCCTGGATCTCCTGCATCGCAGGTGGTTTCTTTACTGTCTGTGCCACCAGGAAATGAACTGATAGTTCAGGTCAATTTCTTTCTTTCCTTTAAGATGAAGGTCAGAGAATGACATGAACACATGGGAAAAACACTGACACAGCCTTTTTCCTTCACATCACCTGCCACCCTCTGGATGCCTGTTTCCCCCAAATTCATAGATTGATGTCCTCCTCCTCGAAGATGATGGTATCAGCTATTGAGAGGTCATTAAGAATCATGAGGGTGGGGCCCTCATAATGGGATTAGTGCCCTTGTAAGAGACCCCACAGAGCTCTCTCCTCCCTTCCACCGCATGAGGGCACCGAGGCGCCTACAACCCACAAGAGGGCCCTCAGCCAGCCATGCTGGCCTCCACAACTGTGTGAAATAAGTTCCTGTTGTTTAGAAGCCACCAGTCTGTGGTAGTTTGTTACAGTAGCTTTAACGGGTTAAGACACTGTCACTCACCCAGGTGACCCTCCAACAGACTAGGTAAAGATACCCATGTGGCCAGACTACCTGCACAAAGGGGACCTCTGTGGGCAACACAGTTAACAGTCTGCCTACTCAAGGGTCAGACACCGCCGACCTCAAGTAGAATCACATTTTCACTACAGCACCCCAAGGTGACATTCCAAAATGATAAAGTTGTCCAACTGAAATCTCAGAAGCCGCATCTTCCCACCTGGAGGGGTGGTGTTGGCTAAATGAGAGACTAGCTTTCTACTGGAAGGCTCTCCAGTGGACTGAAGGACCCTGTAGATGGGCAACCAAGGCACAGAGCTCCCCCAGCCCACATTCGGAGGCTCCTGAGCCCCGAATGGAGAAGAGAGCAAGGTTTCCAACCCCACCAACCTAGTGCAAACACCTGGCCAGCTCCCCTGACAACCCAAGCTAAGATCCTCACAAGGGGCCTCCTTGCTGCCTCTCCTGCCCACCCAACCTTCTTCCCCAAAGCCATTCTCCAGCTAGCTTTTAATTAGAACAGGACCCGAAACCCTCCCAGGGCTTCCCAGGCTCCCAAAGAACCGTTCCCTGGCTGCATCCAACCTCGGCCACCACCACCACCCTCACTGGGCCCTGGAAAGGCCTTCATCCATCCCTGCACTGGAACTTTCACATCTGCTATGCCCGCTGCCTGGATGCCCACCACACAACATCTACATGAGGAGCTTCTTCCTGCCAGCCACATCCAAGCAGTGCAGAGTGGCCTTCTGGGGCCACTCGGTGTAAAATGGGCTGCAGGCTGACTCTCTCTGCAGGTCCTCTTTACCGGCACTGATCCCAGAGCTGTGTTCTGCCCCCTCTACCTTCTCTGAGCCTGACCCCACCTACCAGCTGCATTGCTTGGAGTCCCCAGCCTCCTGGCTGCCAGCTTGGTTCTGCCAATGATGAGATCAGAAAGCTGGGGCAAGCTGAGGTACTTCTTAACCTACAGCTCGCTGCTTCACCACCTCAGTTCCATCCCTCTATGTCTGTAGCTCCTGCCAGAAGGTTCCTCCCCTAAGGTCCCAGCAACAGGATTTCCCTCCATCCAACACTCTCTGCTGATTGCCTCAGTCCTGCCCCCACCAACCGGTTCTTCATTACACCTCCAGAACCACCGCAGTGTCCCTGCTAGGCTCTGGTTGGCACGGCCTCCCTGTCCTCTCCTCGGCCACTCCCTATCACATCAGCTTGATTCCCACCTGTGCACCCCCTTTTTAAAACTGTCTCCCCCTTCCTCAGCCTCTGCTAGAACATAAGCAGAAAGCTCATCGTGTTTGCCACTCTGTACACTAGGCCTAAAACAGCACCTGAAGCACAGGAAGCATTCGCTAAACAGTAAAAGAATAAATGAATGGTGTCTCTGCTCAAAACAGTACCTTGTGAGTGAGCCTTTCTCCAATCGTTTTCTGGTAAACGATCTCCCCTCCCCATCTCCTAAGGCCAATTTTTTTCCTATAGTACCATCACCTCCTGACCTATTTCATATATATTTGTTTATTGTCTTGTTTTCCCAACAAAAATGCCAGTCCTGAAGGCAGGAAGGCTCTTTTCTTCACTGCTGTGCCCTCAGAGCCTAGAACAGTAAGTGCCTGGCTCAAAGCAGAATCTCTACCCATTTGTTAAAGTGAAGAGCTTGCAAGGTGGGCAACATTTCAGATGCAGCAATTTGAGGATGGTCTCTGACACAGGGAAGACTGCAAAACTATGAGACTGCTAGGCACACAAGCGGCATTTTGTATGATCTAATCTTGCTCCTTTGGCATGACAGCCTAGAACCGGTAAGAAAGAGACTCCATATGCTGACAGACCTCAGCCTCAAGAGAAAAGGTTTTAGAGTAAAAGGAGTTAGACCCTGTATTTGTGCCAACTGTAGCTTTAGAAACCATGCATGGACCCTTATCTAAGCACATAACACTGGACATCCTTTCTGAGAGTAGATGGGCCTGTACCTGATAAACACATGGGTCTTAAGGGCACCATTCTCTGTTTCAATGGTGTCCCTCTTGGCAGCCGCCTTCAACTCCAGTTCACTGACAGTTAACTGCGGACTCAGAGCCAAGCATCCGAAAGCAGCACTTTCTTTGATAGCTGCTCCCCTAATGGGGCATCTCTCTCAAAGGCAGACTTTATCCTGCAACGCTGGCCGAGGTACACATTTATTCTGCACATTGATTGCAGATCAGAAATAAATCCCTCCTCCCTACCACCATCTGTTACTCATACCTGCCCCCTCACTCTCCAACCTGTCTAAAATGTGGGGATCTGGAGGGGAAAATAAAAACAGAGAACAAAATCCAATTCCCCCTTTACTGACTGTCCCCTGCCCGCCCCCCACCCCCTTTCAGGGAGCGGGATTCCAGACTAACTATCCTCAAGGCCTAGCAAATGGCCCCTTCCCCCCAACACCATTCGACCAAAACTGGCCAAGCGCTGGATAAAGAGGCACCGCGGCTCCTCACCCAAACATTGGCTTTCCTTCCTAGGCGTACAGATTGAGAATGCGGAGACACCTTCCTATTTATGTATAGTGAGTCAACGACGCGCGGATAAATGTCTCTGTTTCCTCCTCCCTATGAATGAAGCGACCCCTCCTCAAAGGAGTTAAGTAAAGTGCCCGGAACGACCCCAGCCTCAGGGTGAGGGTACGCGCATCCGCGGCCATCTGGGCAGCTAATTCATGCTCCGATCGTCTCCTGCTATGTCGCCCCTCTAACTCACCCCAGTTCACACCCGGGGGCGAAGGGCAGGGGCGTCGCTGGGAGGTGGTTACCAGCCAGCCTAGGTGAAAGGCAAACCCCTATGAAGATCCCCACCTTGGGCGGGCAGCGCGCGGCCCGGCAGGTGCTAGGGGACCCGGGATCTCGGGGAGGGCGCTCCCACCCCAGCCGGGACAGAGAGGGACCGAGGCAGGGTGGCCGGGGACATCGCTGCGTTCTTCCGCCGGCGACCCGGCTTGGAAGAGGCTGCCCCGGGCCGGCCCCGGACCTCGGCGCCGCCTCGTCCCGGCAACAAGTGTCCGCCCTCCGCCCGACGGGCCGCCGCGCCCGGCCCTCACCCGGCACAGGCCGTCCACGAACACGCGCGGGTCCAGGTGGCAGGCGATGGTGGCGCTGGGCAGGTCTTGCAGGTCCACCTCCTCCATCATCTCGCAGTCAATGAAGCTCCAGTCGCTGCCGCCCTCGTCGGGCCCGGCCGCCCCCGAGAACGCCGCGAAGGGCCGCAGCGTGTACCCTGGTTGCGCTCGCGCCTCGGCCGCCTCGGCCGCCGCCCCGAGCCGGGGCCCGGTGGAGCTGTCCTCCATGACCCCGCGCCCGCGCGGCCCCACGCGGGATCCTCGCGCGCCTCTCTGGTCCGCCGCCTCGGGGCTCGCGTCGCAGCCGGCGGCGCTCACCGCAGCTCCGGGAGAGCGCCCTGCCCCGCCCGCCGCCTTTCCTTTCGGGGGCCCCGGCCACCCAGGGCAGAGCTACGGCGGAGACAGCCGCGGGCCCTTTAAGGCCGGCCCACGTGGGTTATTGTCCCGGTGGCCGTCCAGCAGAGGAAGCCAATAGAAGAGCGCGATTTCCCTCACGTGATCCGCAGGCTGCCGCCCTCAGTCTGAAGCCTCAGAGAGGCCATGTTGGTTAGGGGCCAAGAGCTCCTTCCCCAGTTCCGCTTTTCTGACAGCGGACGCCAGCCCAAGGCGCCGGGCAGTGTCTTGCGCACAGGGATGACAGCTAGAGCGGCAGCGCTTCTGTGGGTCCCATCTGGTGACGTTTTTGAGGCTCAGAGGCCAACTTTGGGGGATTTAAGCGAGATATAGCCCTGGCTGCTGCCGTTGGCAAGTGGTTAAATGCTTACCGTATATTGTCAGATATAGGCGCAATAAGGTATTGAACCAGACCCCGATTAACAATACCCTCCTTTTAGATTTTTAGCTTATTAGTCATTATATCATTGTTCACAGAAGTAGTCTTTGAATTACTGCTATGAACCGAGTTCCTGCGTGCGTGCTAAGTCGCTTCAGTGGTGTCTGACTGCATCCCTATGGACTGCCAGCCTCCTCTGTCCAAGGGATTGGCCAGGCAAGAATACCGGGAATACCGGAGTGAGTTGCCCTGCCCTCCTCCAGGGGACCTTCCCCAACCAGGGATGGAACCCAAATCTCTTTGCGTCTCCAGAATTGGCAGGCAGGTTCTTTACTTTTAGCGCCACCTGAGAAGCCAGGTGTACAGTAGGAGATAACAAAAGCAACAAAATCTTGGTCCTTGCCTTTGGGGAGTTTATGGACGCGGGAAAAAAAGGTCTTTAAATAAGTCTTTTTCTCCCTCTCCCCCCTGCCCCCTCCCCCTTTATTACAAAATAGGTAGAATTTCTTCACCGTAAAGGGCAATGTGGTTCAGTGAAAATTTGGGTCTAAAGAAAATCCCATGGACGGAGGAGCCTGGGAGGCTGCAGTCCATGAGGTCGCTAAAAGTCGGACACGACTGAGCGACTTCACTTTGACTTTTCACTTTCATGCATTGGAGAAGGAAATGGCAACCCACTCCAGTATTCTTGCCTGGAGAATCCCAGGGACGGCGGAGCCTGGTGGGCTGCCTTCTGTGGGGTTGCACAGAGTTGGACACGACTGAAGCGACTTGGCAGCAGCAGCAGCAGCAGCAAAGTCTAGCTTTGCCCTTAATTACTTGGAAGAGTAGCCTGGATTTCAGTTTCCTCATCTGAAAAATAAGATCATATATGGCAAGTATCCTGTAAGGGCGCAATAAGTGGGGTTTCTGTGTAGACGTCTTTGGAAGATGTGAAATTAGACCTGTACTTTCTCCTAAAGCAAGCCTACCCTCTAGTTTGAAACTGTAAGTGATTATAATAAAAAAAGTTCATCCAACTGACAAGTGAGATTTGTTCAGAACCTGGCCTGTGCTGTGATTGCTATTTTTACAGCCTCAGTGCAGTTCATGCCCTCTAGGAGTTTAAATCCAAGAGGAACAGTGATACACATGCAGAGACAGCTTATAAAATAGAATGTCATTTGAAGGTCTCGAGAAATTGGACCGATCACATATTGCTGGTGAGAATGTAAAATGATGTAGCCATTTTAGAAAAAAAATTGGCAGTTACTCAAAAACTTAAACACACAGTTGTCACCTGACCGAGTAGTTGCTCTCTTGTGTATAGACCCATGAAAAATGGGAGTATGTGTCCACACAGAAGTTTACACAGGAAGGTTCATAGCCCTATTATTCACAATAGCAAAAAAAGTAGAAATAACCCGAATGTTCATCAAATGATGAATGGGTAAACCAGATGTAGATCCATGCAATGGAATATTATTCAACCATAAAAAGAGATGTACTGATTCATGTACATTCATGTACAACATGAATGAACATTGAAACATGATAATGAAAGAAGCCAGTCACAAAAGTCCAGCTACTCTATGTTTCCCTTAATATGAAGTGTCCATGCATGCGTACTAAGTCACTTCAGTGGTGTCCAGCTCTTTGTGACCCTGTGGACTGTGGCTCGCCAGGCTGCTCTGTCCATGGGATTCTCCAGGCAAGAATACTGGAATGGGTTGCCATTTCCTTCTCCAGGGGATTTTCCCAACCCAGGGACTGAACTCATGTTTCCTGCATTGGCAGGCAGATTCTTTACCACTAGCACCACCAGGGAAGCCCATAAAATGTCCAAAATAGCCTAACTGACAGAGACAGAAAGTAGGTAGCAGTTGCCAGGGAATGGGAGAATAAAGAAGGGGAAGTGATAAATAGAATATTACCTGCCAGATTAGTAATCAAAGAATGTCACAGTCATCAGGAATGCAACCACCACCTGACAGTGAATTGGTGAGTCCTGAGCAAAATAGAGGAAAACAACAGAATGGGAAAAACTAAAGATTTCTTCAAGAAAATTAGAGAGATCAAGGGAACTTTTCATGCAAAGATGGGCACAATAAAGGACAGAAATGGTATGAGCCTAACAAGCAGAAGATATTAACAACAGTAGCAAGAATACACAGAAGATCTTCATGAACCAGAATACAAAAAAGATCTTCATGACCCAGATAATCACAATGGTGTGATCACTCACCTAGAGCTAGACATCCTGGAATGCAAAGTCAAGTGGACCTTAGGGAGCATCACTATGAACAAAGCTAGTGGAGGTGATGGAATTCCAGTGGAGCTATTTCAAATCCTAAAAGATGATGCTGTGAAAATGCTGCACTCAATATGCCAGCAAATTTGGAAAACTCAGCAGTGGCCAAAGGACTGGAAAAGGTCAGTTTTCATTCCAATCCCAAAGAAAGGCAATGCCAAAGATTGCTCAAACTATCACACAATTGCACTCATCTCACACACTAACAAAGGAATGCTCAAAATTCTCCAAACCAGGCTTCAGGAATACATGAACTGTGAAATTCCAGATGTTCAAGCTGGTTTTAGAAAAGGCAGAGCAACCAGAAATCAAATTGCCAACATCCATTGGATCATCAAAAAAGCAAGAGATTTCCAGAAAACCATCTGATTCTGATTTATTCACTATGCCAAAGCCTTTGACTGTGTGGATCACAACAAACTGTGGAAAATTCTGAAAGAGATGGGAATACCAGACCACCTGACCTGCCTTTTGAGAAACCTATATGCAGGTCAGGAAGCAACAGTTAGAACTGGACATGGAACAACAGACTGGTTCCAAATTGAGAAAGGAGTACATCAAGGCTGTATATTGTCACCCTGCTTATTTAACTTCTATGCAGAGTACATCATGAGAAATGCTGGACTGGATGAAGCACAAGCTGGAATCAAGATTGCTGGGAGAGATATCAATAACCTCAGATATGCAGATGACACCACCCTTATGGCAGAAAGAGAAGAACTAACAGCCTCTCGATGAAAGTGAAAGAGGAGAGTCAAAAAGTTGGCTTAAAACTCAACATTCAGAAAACTAAGATCATGTCATCTGGTCCCATCACTTCATGGCAAATAGATGGAGAAACAATGGAAACAGTGACAGACTTTATTTTCTTGGGCTCCAAAATCACTGCAGATAGTGACTGCAGCCATGAAATTAAAAGACACTTCTCCTTGGAAGAAAAGTTATGACCAACCTAGAAAGCATATTAAAAAGCAGAGACATTACTTTGCCAGTGAAGGTCCATCCAGTCAAAGCTATGGTTTTTTCCAGTAGTCATATATGGATGTGAGAGTTTGACTATAAAGAAAGCTGAGCACCAAAGAATTGATGCTTTTGAACTGTAGTGTTGGAGAAGACTCTTGAGAGTCCCTTGGACTGCAAGGAGATCCAACCAGTCCATCCTAAAGGAAATCAGTCCTGAATATTCATTGGAAGGACTGATGCTGAAGCTGAAACTCCAGTACTTTGGCCACCTGATGGGAAGAAGTGACTCACTGGAAAAGACCCTGATGCTGGGAAAGATTGAAGGTGGGAGAAGGGGATGACAAGGATGAGATGGTTGGATGGCATCACTGACTCAAAGGACATGAGTTTGAGTAAGCTCCAGGAGTTGGTGATGGAGGTAGGCCTGGTGTGCTGCAGGCCATGGGATCGCCAAGAGTGGAACACAACTGAGTGACTGAACTGAACTGAGGGAACTCAGAAAAGAAAGAATACCTGCCATCTAACAGCCACCAGACTGCAGCCACTCCCTACACGGAGCCCTGAGGAAACTCAGGGTGTGAAAACACAAGGGGCTGGCCTCGGAGAATTGAAGTGCATGTCAAAGGAATGATTTCAGTGAGCCCAGACTCTTGGTCTTCTCATATATTAAAAAATGCTAAATTCCTTAACTTGATATATCTGTTTTTCTTTAATTAGCAGTAATGTTTTGATGTTTAGACTACCTACCCTTTGTTGCAAAACTCTGGCTTCCTGACTTCACCTCCTTGGATGAGTTCTCCAAGAAATACATGAGGTGCTGCCTCCCAGGCTTGAAGTTGTAAAAATTCCTGCTGTATAAAGATTCTCAACTTTTAGGCTTTGGATAACTTTCAGTTGTGAATATTTTTTAAGTCGACAGAAGTCTGCTAAAGGGCACAAGTTTTCTTTGTGGGGTGAAGAAAATGCTCTAGAGTTGGATTGTGATGATATGTGTACAACTTCATGAATATACCACCCATCACTGAATTATACTTGAAAGGGAGAATTTTATGGTACATAAATTATATTTCAATAAAGCTGATATTTACAAAATGAGACTGTGATAAAGGCCATGAGGGAAGAGATGGAGTGTCACAGAGTGGGTGACATCACAGTGAAAAACCCACTGAAAACTCAGCCAGATATGAGGAAAAAGGTAACAAAGTGGCTGAGACACCAGTTTTGAAAAATTACACCCAGCTAAGTTGTGGTTAGGTCTGTGTGGTCATTACCCTTAGGACAGCAAGCTCCTTCAATCCTGCCTTACCTGCACCACTGACGGCAAGCAAACTGGACCTTCTGGACAACAAGTGCAAAGGAAAGAAACTAAAAGAGGAAACATTACTGAATTCAAGCTCTGACAGCTTACCACACAATAATCGAGAGATGAGATATTGAGGCAAGGAAAAGCCACTTTATTTAGAAAGCCAGGTGTCTGAGAAGATGGCACTCTAGAGTACCATCTTATTGGGGTCTGGATACCAGTTTCTTTTATAGAACAGAGAGCAGGAGGAGGTGAGGAAGTAAAGTAAAAAGACCATTAGTCTTGCAAAATATCTCCTGGCTTGGCCAGCATTGGGATGAGGATCTGTTAATTCCTTCTTTTCTGTAGCCATTCACAGGTGGGCAGGTTCCCTCCCACCCACACAGGCCATTGTGAGTGTTTGCAGCTATAGACAGCATCCTTCCATTGATTATAATAAAAGCAAGGAAAAGCAAGGTTTAAAGTAAGAGAAATAGAACCAACCTGGAGTCAGATTTCACTCTTCCCTGTTACAAAAAGAGCAAGTTCCACCTCAGGCAAGTGGTGAAGACAAAGTTACCTGTAGTTGACTATGGAATGTGGTGAATCATCACTAAGATACGATGTCACCCAATCCTTCAGTGATTTTAGATTCCTGTCTTTGTCTCTCTCCTCTCCCTTGTAAAGAGGGTATCACTGTGGAGTTGTTTATATGACTCCAGTAATGACATCAATTTTATTTGGGTGGATCTTAAATAGTTAATGAGATGAACCTAAGCCAGTTCACCAGGTTCTCACAAACAGTTTTTATTACTCCAGGTTCGTAGAACTGGGGCTCAAAGAAATGGAATGACCTTCCCACAAGCAAACACACAGCAAATGGCAAATCAAGACACGAGTTTCTTTTCTCCCATCCCAGCACTGCCTCTGCCTTTTGGGACTATCAGTTCAGTTCAGTTGCTCAGTTGTGTCTGACTCTTTGTGACCCCATGGACTGCAGCACACCAGGCCTCCCTGTCCATCACCAACTCCCGGAGCTTGCTCAAACTCATGCCCTTTGAGTCAGTGATGCCATCCAACCATCTGATCCTCTGTCGTCCCCTTCTCCTCCCACCTTCAATCTTTCCCAGCATCAGGGTCTTTTCCAATGAGTCACTTCTTCCCATCAGGCGGCCAAAGTACTGGAGTTTCAGCTTCAGCATCAGTCCTTCCAATGAATATTCAGGACTGATTTCCTTTAGGATGGATCTCCTTGCAGTCCAAGGGACTCTCAAGAGTCTTCTCCAACACCACAGTTCAAAAGCATCAGTTCTTCAGCACTCAGCTTTCTTTATAGTTGAACTCTCACATCTATACATGACTACTGGAAAAACCAAAGCTTTGTCTAAATGGACCTTTGTTGGCAAAGTAGTGTCTCTGCTTTTTAATATGCTTTCTAGGTTGGTCATAACTGTTCTTCCAAGAAGAAATGTCTTTTAATTTCATGGCTGCGGTCACTATCTACAGTGATTTTGGAGCCCCCCAAAATAAAGTCTGTCATTGTTTCTATTGTTTCCCCGTGTATTTGCCATGAAGTGATGGGATCAGATGCCATGATCTTAATTATCTAAATGTTGAGTTTTAAGCCAACTTTTTCACTCTCCTCTTTCACTTTCATCAAAAGGCTCTTTAGTTCTTCTTCTCTTTCTGCCATAAGGGTGGCGTCATCTGCATGTCTGAAGTTATTGATATTTCTCCCGGCAATCTTGATTTCAGCTTGTGCTGTAGGGACTACAGAAAAAGGAAAGGAACCAAAGAAACATGGCAGAGAAAAGTAGAGGACATGGAAAATAAAGAGAAGGACAGAGAAAAAGAAGGGGAAAGAGAGAGGAAAGGAGGTTGAGAATAGAAAGTAAGAGGTGGTGTCAGTTCAAAGTAATGATGCCAGAGAGAGCTGGCCAGGCAGGGCCCATTCTCACAGATGCAGGGCCAGCATTGGGAGAGCTGGTTGAGGCAAGAAGTTGTTCTTATTGTTTTTCAGTCGCTAAGTCATGTCTGACCTCTTTGTGATCCCATGGACTGCAGCACACCAGGCTTCCCTGACCTTCACTATCTCCTGGAGTTTGCTCAAACTCATGTCCATTGAGAGAGCTGTCAATATATCAGAGTGAAATAATGGAAGCTCTGTGTTACTGGGCGGGGCAGGGGGCGGGAGGGGGCTGGCGGGAGGGAAGCACAGCCTAAAACTTGAGAATTATGTTTTATTCAGTGAACATACTAAGGATTTCAGCCAGGGAGACAGCCTCTCAGATTGCTCTGAGAGACTGTTTTGATGAGAGATAAGGGAGGAGCCAGAATATAAAGGAGTCTTTGAAAAAAAAGATCAGAGAGATATGATCTCAAGTGGCCTCCACTTGCAATGACTTGGAGCAGGGCTTGGGTTCCCAACCAGAGATTGAGCTGGGTCACAGTGGGGAAAGCACAGATTCAGGTTCTGGCCTTCAACTTCCACACTCTTATGTAAGCCGTGCTGTTGGCAGCTCACGTTTTCTGTTTTTTTCCCTCCTTGGGAGAGACCATTGATCACTGTTAATTTTTAGAGTTGGTGGTGAAGGGACAGGCACAGTGTCTACCTTTCTTAAAGATGTAAGATACTTTAAATTTTTATTTTCTAGTTTCCACAGAGAAGAGTTTCCACAAAGACAGAAAGTAGTGAAGCAGGTAAAGTATTCATTAAGAGGAAAAGAGTACAGTACATGTGGATAGACACATGGGCAGACTCAGAGGGCGAGTTTCTGAGTTGCTGAGTCTTGCCTTTGTGGAAGTTTGGGTTACTCTCTTGGGGCATTTCCTCTGAGTTTTCCTTTGGTCAATCATTATAATTAACCTGGTTCACAGTCCATATTTGGTATGTCTCAGGGTCCTTCCATGTGTGCACACATGTCTCTTAGCCAAGATGGATTTTACCGAAAAGGCATCTGAATAGAACACCCCTTGACATAACTTCCCTTTGACCTGCAAGGAGCCTTTTCTGCCCATGTGTGGTCAGGGAGGTCTCCTGACTTCGAGAACAAGAAATAAGTGGTCCGAGTAGGGCCCAGCCTTCTCGCCTTAACTGTCCTACTATTCTCATCTTGGAGTTTTGATCCACAGGGAATGACTCTCCAATTGCTTTACCCTGGGTTGGGGGTGGGGGGCATCTACCTCCTTCCTCAGTTGAAACATCAAAAGATTACTGCTGTTGAAGAAAGAAAACCAGACCTCTTAAGTTAATGAGCTGAGCATTTTTCTGTGTATGAGAAGATGCAAGTGACTCTGGGGCTCCCTAAAATCATACCTTTGATATGCACTTTAGCTATCTGGGGCCAGTGTACTGTGCTTTCTCATCCTGAGTCTCCTCAGGGCTCACCTTTGGGGTGGGTGTCAGCTGGTGGCTTGGTGGTTGCAGCATCCTTTGTTTACTGATATGACAGGCAACTTTTTTTCATTGACACTCTCCACAAATAGGATTACTGTCATGCCTTCCACATCTGGGTACCCAAGGTTCTTGCAGGTGACATCTTTAGTAATAAAAGGTCAAATACTTCTTTCTGTCTAGAAAATAAAAATTTATAGTATCTTACATCTTTAAGAAAGGTAGACACTGCCTGTCCCTTCACCACCAACTCTAAAAATTAACAGTGATCAATGGTCTCTCCCAAGGAGGGAAAAAAACAGAAAACGTGAGCTGCCAACAGCACAGGGAGAAACTAAGCAAAACAGGCTGCTTACATATGAGTGTGGATGTTTATAAGGATGAAATCAATTAAATTTGAGAGTGATCTTTTAAAAGCTATTTCACCATAAAGCCAGTATGAAATTCCTAATGTATCCTTTGGGAATTCACTGCTGTGTCTCTTTTTTGAGCAGTGGCAGTGGAACCTAGGATCTATCCTTGCCTCCTGCTTTGGACTGTAACTAGGGAGACTTCTCTCCTCATTGGTTCAAAGTGTTAGGGCAAACACTGACTGAAACCACCCACCCTGACCATGTACCATGGTAACCATTCCCATGAGTTATTATACATCAGGAGGTCCTGATAATGAAAACAGAATGAATAAGCCACCATCAACTGGAATAGTTCAAAAAACGTCAAATGGAGACACCAAGTGTCCTACCACCTCTCAGAATCCTCCTCACTGACATCCATTTTGGCTGAGCAATACACACACCACCAGGAGGGACCCTGAGTCAGAATGATTGGCCAGAGGCAGCCTAGAAACTAATCCTGTCACCGTAAAAGCCAAGACTGTGAGCCACGTGGCACAGCAGTCCTCCTGGATGCCCTGACCCTCCTGCTCTCCCTCCTGCCCCTTCCCAATGTCTCTTGCTTTGTCAGCATGTGTGTCTCCTCAGGCAGTTCATTTCCGAGTGTTAATCAGGAGGCCCCCTTTGGGCCCTGGAAGAGGTTCCCCTTTCCTGCAACAGAAGGAGCAGATTTGATCCAAATCTTCAGATACCCAGAGAGGAAGGTGTCGACTAAAAAGTATTTTCACAACCGAAAAGTTGAGTTCTGTTTCATTTGGCAGGAATTTTTAGGACTTCAAGCCTGGGAGGCAGCATCTCAAGTAACCCTGAGAGAACTGCTCCGAGGATGTGAGAGAAGGAGCCAGGTTATATAGAATTTTTGCAACAAATGGCAGGTAGTCTGAGCATCAAAAAGATGATTGTGAGTTAAAGAAAACCAGATATCCCAAGTTAAGAAATTGAGCAGTTTTCTATGTGTGGGCTCACTGAAATCCCCTTTGATAAGCACTTCAGCTCTCTAGGGCCCAACATCCTGTGTTTTTACATCCTGAGTTTCATCAGAGCTCACCGTTGGGAGTGGCTGCAGTCTGATGGCTGCTAGATGGCAGGTATTCCTTCCTTCCTGAGTTCCCTCAGGGCTCACCAGCTCGTCCAGGGGTGGCTGCAATCACTGCTAACTGTGACATCCTTTGTTTACTGATCTGGCAGGCAATATTCCATTTCTCAAGGAGAACCAACATGAGTAAAGAGTTGTTTTTAGTGATTTTTGTCTTTTTGAAATGGGTGCACGTTTCAATGAGTGTATCCCACCACCTCTCACTCATGTTTCTCCCCTCACACTTCCTTCATGTCAGCCTTCACAATTACAAAACACAGAGAAGATGAAGAGGTGCTGAGAAATCCACCTTTGGTTCTTTGTGTTCTTAGTACCTGTCTCTTATCTCTGATTGCAGACTGGTTACACAAAGATGCCTGTGTTTATAGGCAGATAGAGCAGCCTATTCATTTGCCATGTGGGAAAGTTTAGCTGTAGGACACTTGCTTGAGATGGTTTCTATACTGTTCTGGAAATTGAAGGGGGCTCTGTGCAGGAGGCACCTGCTGAATGCTTATTAAATGAACCAAAGGCATTTCTGCACATTCTGGGAAATTACATACAGGTACTTAAAAGAGTAAAGGTGAAAGTTGCTCCATAATGTCTGACTCTTGGCGACCCCATGGGCTATAGCCTGCCAGGCTCCTCTGTCCATGGAATTCTCTAGGCCAGAATACTGGAGTGGGTAGCTGTTCCCTTCTCCAGGGATCTTCTCAACTCAGGGATTGAATTCAGGTCTCCCACATTGCAGGCAGATTCTTTACCATGTGAGCCACCAGGAAAGCCCTTCAAAACTTAAGATAGAAGGCAAATAGCTGACTTTCTGAGTGTTTGCTTTTACAAAAAATACAATTTTCCAAAGACTGCTCAAACGAGTAAACACTTTAAATAACCCAACTGAAAGTGTCTGTTTTATTATTATGTCTTGTCAAATGAATGAAAATACATATGTTGTTGTTGTTTATTTTAGAGAAATGAATGTTTTTCCTACTCAAGGTTCATTCTTAAAATCCCCTCTTAAAAATATGTTATTTTTTAAATTATTGGTTATGTGCACCTGGTTTGTACAATATATCCTTGTAGCTTATTTTGTACAAGATAGTTTGTACTTCTTAATCCCTTAAAAATCCTTATTTTTTTAATGGTCTTCTAAGTGCCTTTTAAATCAGAAAGCCAGAGTTATAAATCATGTTTTGGAGAAAGGAATTTGGTTACTTTGCCTTTCCAAGCTTAGAAAGAAATTTCAGTGGACTTTCAGTTCAGTTCAGTTCAGTCGCTCAGTCATGTCTGACTCTTTGTGACCCCATGAATCGCAGCACGCCAAGCCTCCCTGTCCATCACCAACTCCTGGAGTTCACCCAGACTCACGTTCATCGAGTCAGTGATGCCATCCAGCCATCTCATCCTCTGTTGTCCCCTTCTCCCCCTGCCCCCAATCCCTCCCAGCATCAGAGTCTTTTCCAATGAGTCAACTCTTCGCATGAGGTGGCCAAAGTATTGGAGTTTCAGCTTCAGCATCATTCCTTCCAAAGAAATCCCAGGGCTGATCTCCTTCAGAATGGACTGGTTGGATCTCCTTGCAGTCCAAGGGACTCTCAAGAGTCTAAGTTCTCTTTTAGAAGTACTGACACTCGTATGCCTTTTATGTGAATTAGGATTCTTGTGGTTGCAACTAACCAAAACCCATGGAGCTGGTTTAAATTCAGGATGTTGGGCATCTCAGGGTAGCCAAAGGCAAGAATGCAGCCAGGCCCTGGGAAGGTCCTGGAAACCAGACCTCAGTGGTTATCCAGTAACCAGGCTGCCATTGGGGGTCATCTTGAGGCCATCAGAGATGGGGGATGGACACTTAAGCAAATGTGTGTCCACTTTTGAAAGTTCACATGTTGTGTATTTTCAGTGAGCACTCATGGTTCAAAATGTCTCCCTTTGTGTTGATGTAAAATGACCACTCCTGTAATAATATCACACAGTCTCCTCTATAGCTCCAGACACCAGGTAGATCTGGTCTAAATTCCAGTTCTGTCCTTTATTTATTATCTCCATGGTGCTGGGGAAGTCACCTGACTTGTTGGAGTCTCTGAATTCTCTGGTATAGAAAAGCAATGGAAATTGCTTCCTTTCAGAAGTGTTGCATGGGTTAGATATCTTGTGCAGCCTCTTTCTGACACATGGAAAGATCATCGTTTTACCCTTTATCTCCCACTTGGAGACCCCTTTCTCTTCTGGGTTAAAATCTTTTAACAAAGGGCTAACAGGTAAATCACTCTTCCCCTCTGGCCAGCTTCTAGGGTATGAAATCAAGGCAGGTGCTGGGTCTAGGGACAAGTTACCTGTTATGATTGTTATGAGTCCTTCTTTAGACCGTGAACTGGATGGAACCGGATGGTACATTAACGATTTGTTCCACTTCATGCCCAGTCTATCGAGAGCCTGTCCTGGTGATCTTGGAGAGGCAGCTATGAGCCGTGGCTTGAAGTGAGATCTTAATTCCCTGCTTAGAAATTGAACCTGGGTAGCCTGGATGAAAACCAGGAATCCTAGCCACTAGACCACCAGGGGTTAGAGGCTAGAAGCAAACTCCCCCTGACCCTTGTCCTCATTGAAAAATGCATTTCTTAAGGAGGCAAAAACTGTAAAAGCAGGTACAAAGTTTATTATTAGAGACACAGCACAAGTGGGAGAGCACACAGAGAAACAGTTAAGACAGAAACAAGACAGAGATGCACACCCAGAGAGAAAGGGTATGGGCCTCCCCGCTAATGAGGAGAGCAGTAGAGAGGCGATTAAGTCGTTTATATAGGGCAGTTTTTCTGGCTCTTTGTTTACCTTTGGCCAATTCTGTGGTTTCTTTTTCCATACCTGCTGGCCCTAGGACCCTCCCCAACATGTGTGTACAACTTTTTCCTGAGATGAATGCCAGCCTAGAGGCCTATGGGATGGCCCTAGCATCACATATTATGGGATGGTGCCCCCTCCTTTTTGACCCCCAAGGAGCCTTTCCTGTACCTGTGCAGTGTCTCCCTTGCCCCAAGGAGGGGAAATATGTAACCACTTTATCTTCTACTCAGACAGGGTTTAGCCTCTCTGTCTCCGCTAAGACTGTTATCGTCAAGTGTCCTCAGGAGACAAAGCCTGGCTATTCACCCTGTTCCTGTTGTTATTTCTATTTTGAAGTTCAAAACAGGTAGCTGATTGTAAACACCCAGCCTCGAGCCCACCTGCCTCCTTCCTCAGGAAATGTAAACAGGAGGCTGATTATAAATGCCTCGCCTGGAGCCCATCTGCCCCCTGCCTTACTGGGAAGCCACCTGTGTGCGCAAGCCTGTCCTGAGATCTAGCTGGCATCATCATTTTTTGTATTAGTGGTGGGGGTAGGACATCACTGGTGTCTCTCCCCAGTGCCCTTTCTCTGGGCTGGTCTGTTAGGTAGTTAGAATAAGAAAAAGAAGTTCAGAATGGCTGTGGCTAAAAGACAAAGAAGGGAAAAGCCTGGGAGAATAGAACAAAGGAAGGTCCGAGGACTGGAGTGAGGACCTCAGGTAAAACATACAGCCTCCTGGCTAGCCCAATTTACATAGGGCAGGCCCAGGGAGAGAAGAAAAGAACATATAAGAAGAGGAGCCAAAATTGGGCTGGGGGGCTTCTCTTCTCTTCCCAGCTCTTGGGTCAGCCCCTCTCCCCTCACCACGAAAATGTATTTTCCTTTACTTTCTTTTTTTTTTTTTAATTTTATTTTATTTTTAAACTTTACATAATTGTATTAGTTTTGCCAAATATCAAAATGAATCCACCACAGGTATACATGTGTTCCCCATCCTGAACCCTCCTCCCTCCTCCCTCCCCATACCATCCCTCTGGGTCGTCCCAGTGCACTAGCCCCAAGCGTCCAGTATCGTGCATCGAACCTGGACTGGCATCTCGTTTCATACATGATATTTTACATGTTTCAATGCCATTCTCCCAAATCTTCCCACCCTCTCCCTCTCCCACAGAGTCCATAAGACTGTTCTATACATCAGTGTCCCTTTTGCTGTCTCGTTCACAGGGTTATTGTTACCATCTTTCTAAATTCCATATATATGCGTTAGTATACTGTATTGGTGTTTTTCCTTCTGGCTTACTTCACTCTGTATAATAGGCTCCAGTTTCATCCACCTCATTAGAACTGATTCAAATGTATTCTTTTTAATGGCTGAGTAATACTCCATTGTGTATATGTACTACAGCTTTCTTATCCATTCATCTGCTGATGGGCATCTAGGCTGCTTCCATGTCCTGGCTATTATAAACAGTGCTGCGATGAACATTGGGGTACACGTATCTCTTTCCCTTCTGGTTTCCTCAGTGTGTATGCCTAGCAGTGGGATTGCTGGATCATAAGGCAGTTCTATTTCCAGTTTTTTAAGGAATCTCCACACTGTTCTCCATAGTGGCTGTACTAGTTTGCATTCCCACCAACAGTGTAAGAGGGTTCCCTTTTCTCCACACCCTCTCCAGCATTTATTATTTGTAGACTTTTGGATCGCAGCCATTCTGACTGGTGTGAAATGGTACCTCATAGTGGTTTTGATTTGCATTTCTCTGATAATGAGTGATGTTGAGCATCTTTTCATGTGTTTGTTAGCCATCTGTATGTCTTCTTTGGAGAAATGTCTATTTAGTTCTTTGGCCCATTTTTTGATTGGGTCATTTATTTTTCTGGAGTTGAGCTGTAGGAGTTGCTTGTATATTTTTGAGATTAGTTGTTTGTCAGTTGCTTCATTTGCTATTATTTTCTCCCATTCTGAAGGCTGTCTTTTCACCTTGCTAATAGTTTCCTTTGATGTGCAGAAGCTTTTAAGGTTAATTAGGTCCCATTTGTTTATTTTTGCTTTTATTTCCAATATTTTGGGAGGTGGGTCATAGAGGATCCTGCTGTGATGTATGTCAGAGTGTTTTGCCTATGTTCTCCTCTAGGAGTTTTATAGTTTCTGGTCTTACGTTTAGATCTTTAATCCATTTTGAGTTTATTTTTGTGTATGGTGTTAGAAACTGTTCTAGTTTCATTCTTTTACAAGTGGTTGACCAGATTTCCCAGCACCACTTGTTAAAGAGGTTGTCTTTAATCCATTGTATATTCTTGCCTCCTTTGTCAAAGATAAGGTGTCCATATGTGCATGGATTTATCTCTGGGCTTTCAATTTTGTTCCATTGATTTATATTTCTGTCTTTGTGCCAGTACCATACTGTCTTGATAACTGTGGCTTTGTAGTAGAGCCTGAAGTCAGGTAGGTTGATTCCTCCAGTTCCATTCTTCTTTCTCAGGATCGCTTTGGCTATTCGAACTGATGAACATAGATGCAAAAATCCTTAACAAAATTCTAGCAATCAGAATCCAACAACACATTAAAAAGATCATACACCATGACCAAGTGGGCTTTATCCCAGGGGTGCAAGTATTCTTCAATATCCGCAAATCAATCAATGTAATACACCACATTAACAAATTGAAAAATAAAAACCATATGATTATCTCAATAGATGCAGAGAAAGCCTTTGACAAAATTCAACACCCATTTATGATAAAAACTCTCCAGAAAGCAGGAATAGAAGGAACATACCTCAACATAATAAAAGCTATATATGACAAACCCACAGCAAACATTATCCTCAATGGTGAAAAATTGAAAGCATTTCCTCTAAAGTCAGGAACAAGACAAGGGTGCCCACTTTCATCATTACTATTCAACATAGTTTTGGAAGTTTTGGCCACAGCAATCAGAGCAGAAAAAGAAATAAAAGGAATCCAAATTGGAAAAGAAAAAGTACAACTCTCACTATTTGCAGATGACATTGATCCTCTACATAGAAAACCCTAAAGATTCCCCCAGAAAATTACTAGAACTAATCAATGACTATAGTAAAGTTGCAGGATATAAAATCAACACACAGAAATCCCTTGCATTCCTATACACTAATAATGAGAAAACGGAAAGAGAAATTAAGGAAACAATTCCATTCACCATTGCAACGGAAAGAATTAAATACTTAGGAATATATCTACCTAAAGAAACTAAAGACCTATATATAGAAAACTATAAAACATGGGTGAAAGAAATCAAAGAGGACACTAATAGATGGAGAAATATACCATGTTCATGGATTGGAAGAATCAATATAGTGAAAATGAGTATACTACCCAAAGCAATTTATAGATTCAGTGCAATCCCTATCAAGCTACCAACAGTATTTTTCCTTAACTTTCTAAATAAAACTGAGCTGTAACACGGGGCTGTAACACTGCTCCGTCCATCACTTCAAATTTTTGTTGTGATGGGACAAAACCAAGGAAATTACAAACTTCCCCAACAGTTTTAACCACTGTGATGGGTTCCCTGTACTGTAGGAGCCATATGATATTTGCCTGTGACATCTAACAGTGCCTGGAGTGTAGCATAAAGCAACTGAGTGTTCAGGATTCAGGAGCTCACCAGGAGGAGGGCTAGAGGGACAGCACCAAGCCATCTTTGTTCAGGCCCAGTCCCACCCTTACTTTGACTCTGGGGGCTCCCATTCTCATTGGGGTGCACACAGCACAGACAAAAAACCCCTCTGCCCTCATGAAATGTACTTTCTAGTGGTGATCTTTTTTTTTTTTTTTTAGGGGGAGGGGTGGGCAGTAAAGAAGATATGTAGAGAAAACATGTAGTTGTTGGTTATAAATATAACATGTAAGCCATCCAATGATAAGTACTAAGAAGCAAACAATGCAGCAGGAAGAGGGATCAGAAACTGTGTGTAGAGATGGGGGACGGAGGAAAGGACCTCAGCTAGGTCAGCCAGGGAAAACCATGAGTAAAGAAAGGGAGAGGGTGTGTTGATGGCCGAAATCTTGGCTTTCTCTGCCTACTGAAGAGGAATAAAAAATTCAGAGAGAGTTTGGAGGAAATAGAAAGGTGACTTTAATTCTCAGCCAGCAGAGAGGGGAATACAGTAGGCTCATGCCTCAAGAACTGTGCCCCCCTGCCACACACACACCGCCCATTAGGAGTCTACGGGCTTATTTAAAAAGAGGGCTCACAGTCAGGAGTCGGTGATGAGGAACAAAGGTGATAGGATCTTGATTTCTTCCTGTTGCATAGTTTCAAAGACAGTCATAGACTGGCATCAGCAACCCGGTCATGGAGTCTGGCAGTTCAGTGGCTCTGCAGCCTTCTTTCTGATCTGTAACTACAAGGAGAAGGGTAATGTAAGGGTAAACACCAGATAGGGGATGTATTTAGCATAGAGTCAAAGGAAAATAGGTGTGAAGTGTAGCTCCTGCAGAGTTAGGCGGCAGAAAAGTAAACTTCATTACAGACATGCTGAGTTAGGAGCAGTTAAAGTAAAAAAAAGTACAAAAAAGATCTTCACGACCAAGATAATCACAATGGTGTGATCACTCACCTAGAGCCAGACATCATGGAATGTGAAGTCAAGTGGGCCTTAAAAGCATCACTACAAACAAAGCTAGTGGAGGTGATGGAATTCCAGTTGAGCTATTTCAAATCCTGGAAGATGATGCTGTGAAAGTGACACACTCAATATGCCAGCAAATTTGGAAAACTCAGCAGTGGCCACAGGACTGGAAAAGGTCAGTTTTCATTCCAAGCCCAAAGAAAGGCAATGCCAAAGAATGCTCAAACTATCACACAATTGCACTCATCTCACACGCTAGTAAAGTAAATTTACTAGTTCAAAAGTCTCCAAGCCAGGCTTCAGCAATATGTGAACCGTGAACTTCCAGATGTTCAAGCTGGTTTTAGAAAAGGCAGAGGAACCAGAGATCAAATTGCCAACATCTGCTGGATCATTGAAAAAGCAAGAGAGTTCCAGAAAAACATCTATTTCTGCTTTATTGACTATGTCAGAGCCTTTGACTGTGTGAATCACAATAAACTGTGGAAACTTCTGAAAGAGATGGGAATACCAGACCACCTGACCTGCCTCTTGAGAAACCTATATGCAGGTCAGAAAGCAACAGTTAGAACTGGACATGGAACAACAGACTGGTTCCAAATTGAGAAAGGAGTACATCAAGGCTGTATATTGTCAACCTGCTTATTTAACTTCTATGTCTACATACATCATGAGAAATGCTGGGCTGGAAGAAACATAAGCTGGAATCTCAGATATGCAGATGACACCACCCTTATGGCAGAAAATGAAGAGGAACTCAAAAGCCTCTCGATGAAAGTGGAAGTGGAGAGTGAAAAAGTTGGCTTAAAGCTCAACATTCAGAAAACAAAGATCATGGCATCTGGTCCCATCACTTCATGGGAAATAGATGGGGAAACAGTGTCAGACTTTATTTTTCTGGGCTCCAAAATCACTGCAGGTGATGATTGCAGCCATGAAATTAAAAGACGCTTACTCCTTGGAAGGAAAGTTATGACCAACCTAGATAGCATATTCAAAAGCAGAGACATTACTTTGCCAACAAAGGTCCGTCTAGTCAAGGCTATGGTTTTTCCAGTGGTCATGTATGGATGTGAGAGTTGGACTGTGAAGAAATCTGAGCACCAAAGAATTGATGCTTTTGAACTGTGGTGTTGGAGAAGACTCTTGAGAGTCCCTTGGACTGCAAGGAGATCCAACCAGTCCATTCTAAAGGAGACCAGTCCTGGGTGTTCTTTGGAAGGACTGATGCTGAAGCTGAAACTCCAATACATTGGCCACCTCATGCGAAGAGTTGACTCATTGGAAAAGACTCTGATGCTGGGAGGGATTGGGGGCAGGAGGAGAAGGGGATGACAGAGGATGAGATGGCTGAATGGCATCACCGACTCGATGCACATGAGTTTGGGTGAACTCCGGGAATTGGTGATGGACAGGGAGGCCTGGCATGCTGCAATTCATGGAGTCGCAAAGAGTCAGACACGACTGAATGACTGAACTGAACTGAAAGTAAAAAAAAAACTAGTAATATTCAGGCCAATTCACTGTTCACTTTGTCTTCTTTGTTCTTAGGAAAGGGAGAGAGAAAAACTCATTCTTTTTTTTTTACTTTTCACTGCGACAGATGCCATGCCCACTTCTAGAAGAAAGCATGCCAGGCAGAGAGGCAAGTGCAAAGGCCCTGGGGCAGTGGCTGCTTAGGCTGTTGAAGGGATCATTCAAAGGCCAGTGTGGCTGGAGTGAGTGGTCGGGGCATGAGTAACACTGAGGTCAGAGAGGTGGAAGGGTCTGATTCTAAAGGGCTTTGTTGGGCACAGTGAAGATTCTGGCTTTCACTCCCATTGAGAGAGAGAGCTGGTGAAGAGTTTGAACAGAAAACAACTAATGTGATCTGACTTTCTTTTGACTGTCAGAATGGCTCGCTCAGGAGTTACATACCCAGTTCCCTGTGTGGGGAGAATGGTGGAAGCTGGGGACTAGTCAGGAGGCTACGGCAATAATCCAGGTGAGAAGTGATAGGGATTTGGATAAGGGTAGGAGACCTGAAGTGGTGAAAAAGTAGTAAGATTCTTGCTTTATTTTAAAACTTCAGTTCAGTTCAGTCACTCAGTCATGTCCGATTCTTTGAGACCCTATGGATTGCAGCACGCCAGGCTTCCCTACACATCAGCAACTCCCAGAGTTTACTCAAACTCATGTCCATTGAGTCAGTGATGCCATCCAACCATCTCATCCTCTGTTGTCCCCTTCTCCTCCTGCCCTCAATCTTTCCCAGCGTCATGGTCTTTTCAAATAAGTCAGCTCTTCGCATCAGGTGTCCAAAGTATTGGAGTTTCAGCTTCAGCATCAGTCCTTCCAATGAACATTCAGGACTGATTTCCTTTAGGATGGACTGGTTGGATCTCCTTGCAGTCCAAGGGACTCTCAAGAGTCTTCTCCAACACCACAACAGAATTTCCTTAGTTTATTCCTTCCCTATTGATGCTGTAACAAAACACCACAAACTTGGTGGCTAAACAACACCCCCAAATTATTTTACCATTCTGGAGGTCAGACCTCTAAAATGAGTGCTTCTTCTGTAGGTTCTAGAAGGAAATCCATTTTCTTATCTTTTCCCAGTTCTAAAGGCGACCACACTTTTTGGCTTCTGACCCTGTGTCACTCCAAGTTCTGTATCTACCATCACATCTCCCACTCTGACCTTCACCCTTTGGTCTCTCTCTTACAAGGACCCTTGTGATAACATTGTGGTGTCCACCTGAATTATCTATACAGATCCTCTCCCAATTTTAATTGCATTTGCAAAGTCCTTGTTGTCTGAAAGATAACATAGTCACAGGTTCTGGGTTTGTGCATCTGGAAATCTTTTTGGGGGACCGTTATTATATCTACCACACTAGGAGAAAGGAGGGAGTCAAGTTCAACCATAAGACTTGTGGTGTGGATTGCCCAACCATCAGGAAGGAACTAGCTCTAGCCCTCGAGTGTGTTAGTTTCTCAGTCCTGTCCAACTCTTTGCAACCCTATGGACTGTAGCCCATCAAGCTGCTCTGTCCATGGGATTTCCCAGTCAAGAATATTGGAGTGGGTTGCCATGCCTTCCTCCAGGGAATCTTCCCAACCCAGGGATCGAACCCAGATCTCCCACATTGCAGGTGGATTCTTTACCAGCTGAGCCACAAGGGAAGCTCAAGAATACTGGAGTGGGTTGCTATTTCCTTCTTCAGGGGATCTTCCCAACACAGGGATTGAACCCAGATCTCCTGCATTGCAGGCAGATTCTTTACCATCTGAGCCACCAGTGAACCAGCCAACCTTAGGGAGGGAAACATTTATCAGGAGCTCACAATGGGGCAACTTAACCTTGAGAGACCACTTAGACCTGAAAGGGAAGGTTGTCAAGGAGGCAGTTGGGTAGTGAGTCTGGAGTTCAGCAGGAAAGGCTGAGGTCTTGCACTGGGGAATGCAACTCTAGGTGGAAGGTAAAAGGATGAGGCTGTCCAGAGAGACTGCCTCAGATTGAGGCTAGAAGTGAGAGCTCAGTCATCAGTCAGCAGGTGCCCAGGGAGGCTGGTCAGAGATACAGGAACCACCCACAGGTGGGGTGTCCTGGCAACCAAGCCAGAGAGGGCTTCAAGCAGAGAAAGGTCCTCCGTGTCCAAAGCTGGCTTGCTGGCTGACCTTGAGAACCCCTGGGAAGTGAGTGAGCTTTGGATTTCACAGTTTGGAAGTCATTACTGACCTCAGCAAGAGAAATTTTGGCAAAATAGTGGGAAGTAAATGCCCTAAAGAGTGGAAAGTAAATGGGCTTCCCTGGTTGCTCAGTCAGTAAAGAATCCGCCTGCAAGGCAGGAGATGCAGGAGAAGAGGGTTCGATCCCTGGGTCTAGAAGATCCTCTGGAGAAGGAAATGGCAACTCACTCCAGTATTCATGCCTGGAGAGTTCCATGGACAGAGGAGCCTGGCGGGCTACAGTCCATGGGGTCACAAACAGTTGGACATGACTGAAGCGACCGAGCATGCATGCACAAATGCCCTAGAGAAGAAGAGTTGGAGGCAATGACTTTAAGTGACTCAAGAGGTTGTGCTGTTGAGGGGCACAGAGAAATGGGACAGAAGCTGGAAGAAGTGGGAGGAGGGGAAGAGGTTTTGGTTGTACGTTTACACATGGGAGAAGAAACCCCAGGTTTGTACACTGACTGGGTGGCATGGGATGGGAGGGTTTCTGAAGCTTTCTCTGTGCAGATAGGAGGGGAGGGCACCTGGAACAGGAGTGTAGAGGCAGGCCCTGGATGGAAGACTTGCTTCTGTTCACTGTTGTGGAAAGAAGGCAGCAAGCTCAGCACAGATGCCTGGTGGCTGGTGGCTGGTGATGTGATATGGTGAGGATGATGGGGATGGTGAGGGTTCTCTGTGGATGCTTTGATCTCTGTGAAATAGGAAGCAATGCCATCAGCTGAGAGTGAGGATGAGGATGAGGCATGGAGAGTTTAAGGCATGTTAAGAAAAGGTGGAGAATTCTTCTAGGTGGGAGAATGAATGGACTGGGAAAATGTAGGAGGATTGCACATACACACAGATGTAGTATGTGTAAATTACAGTATGTAAATACATATGGACAATTATAATATGTGTTAATATAAAGAAATGTAGTATTTATATCTAATATATAATGTAACATGTAATATAAAATTATCACAATCAATATCTAGTATATATTATATGAAATACTGTATGTGAATATATGTTCCTTCTTCATCTATGCATATAGAAACACATGCAGATAATGTGCATAATAATGTGTTACTGAGCTGTGTATGGACTTCCCAGGTGGCGCTGGTGGTAAAGAACCCACCTGCCAACAGAGGAGATGCAGGAGATGCAGATTTGATCCCCTGGGTCAGGAAGATCCCCTGGAGGAGGGCATGGCAAACCCACTCCAGGATTGTTGCCTGGAGAATCCTCATGGACAGAGGAGCCTGGCGGGCTGCAGTCCATGGGGTCGCAAGAGTCAGACATGATATAGCAACTAAACAACAACAAAGCTGTATGTTATATACATTTAAAAACATTTATTTGTGAATTATCTGTCTCCCCAACTCTATCCATGATACATGTTATGCATATCATAAAATATACACAGAAATAGAAATTTTAAAAGTATGAAAAAAGGAGTGATAAACACAGGTTTAAATGTCTATTATATTTTTTTCATCTTCATCTCCTCTAGTTTGGAAGATAAACGAAGGCAAAGCCTTTACCAACAATCAAAATGATTTTGTTTTTTCAAAAATCTTCTATTACTTTCAGTTACCTTTAATAATGTCTAAGAGATGGGCACCAAAATCTGTTACCAAAAGGATTGTGTGGGTCAGGCTGCTTGCTGCTCAAAAGCCCATAAAGAGGCCAGGTTGGTGGAAAGGAAGGTTTGCTTTATTTCAGACGCTGGCAACTGAGGCAGGGGGATGTCTGTCCAAAGGCCCACTCCTCCATCCTGACAAGCAGGAGGCGAGAGCTCCTATAGACAGAGGGGGCAGGGGGCTACGTGCAGAAACACACAGTCGTCTCTAGCAGTCATCTTTAAATCGGTCATCAGTGGTCTCACCAGCATCAGCCCGTTTCAGGTACAGCTAATCTTCAGTTCCAGGGTGCACTTGTCCCCATTTCTTTACGATGCGATCAGTTCTCGGAATTGCGGCAGCTCGTCTCCTGGGTACCGTCTGGTTGTCACGTAGTTAGCTTCCCCACCCGGTGTTTTGGTGTCTATAAGACAGCTCCCAGGATGTGGCGCAGAATATTATCTACAGCCCTTGAGAGGGAACTAAAGGTCCTTGACTGCGCTTAATGACTACATTGTTATCATTTAGTCTCTTTTGACTGTTTCGTTTCTGCATTTCTCACTCCTCTGATCAAACTTGCTCTGTGACTAAAGCTTTGCACAGACAAAAGGCAGGCAGGAGACACGGTTGGGGTCAAGGACCACAGGGCCCTGCTTCATTTCAGTGTGATTGAACATGCTTCATCCTTTTGGAAAACCATAGTGGGTATTGTGTGCTCTGCTTGTTAACTCAGAATATTCAGTTTTCAACCCCATCTCCCAAGTATGCAAAAGTTTATTATTATTATTGTTGTTGAGGTGCAGTTAGTATATTTCCATGCTCTTTGCTATCAGAGAATGGTTCTTGCAAATTAATAGGAAACTCTGTTTTTATATGTTTCACAAATGGGTTTTAAAACCCAGAGAATCCCTCAGAAGCTTTTTAACATATTAGAAAGTCGTGTTTCCAAGTTTTAAAATGTGAGATATGAGAGCTTTTATAGATTCACACTTCGTTTGTCTGCAATAAAATCACTTAATGATAGAAACCTTTCCCAATTTATTTTTCAGAATATTCTCATCCTAGCACGTGTTTCTGGCAGTGGTTACTTTCTCACTCACAGTGAAGTGTCACCTTGAGCTTGAATGTATGGGTTAAACCTGTTCATTTATTTAAAACTCCTGTCAAGGATCAGACTTTCTAAGTTGGCTGGCGGTGGCTCATCCCTGGAGTAGAAAAGTGCCAGCCCTCCCCCTTCTTGTCCACCTCTGCGTGCTGCCTTAGCAATGCCTTCACGCCCTTGTTCAGTGGACATCTTTGTCCACTTTCATGAGGATTCATTTAGTTAAAAGCTAGATAATACAATCTGCACATTCTCTTCATGGGAATTTGGAATCTTCAATAACAGCAAAATTCTGGAACAAGGAAGGTTTGAGAAGTGGCATCAATGCACACCACCTGGAGCTCCCATCCAGGTGCCTGGCGCACCCCATGACACCTGCCAGTCTGGCCCCTGCAGTGAGAATGTGTGCCTCGGTCAACCCACATGGCAGATGGACAGAGCACACTTTTCTTTTTCTCTCCTTTCTTCCTTGCTCTTTCCTCCCTCTCTCTCCTCCTTCCTTCTTTTTCTTTCAAGATAGAAACCAACAGAACAAAAGTTCTAACACTTTTCATTCAGCCCTGGGAGTTGTCTTGAACCAGCAGGGCAAGTCAGCACAATGGACAAGACCCCTTCCACCTGGACTGTCTCCCTGTCTCTGTGACCCAGGACCTGTGACTTCTGATCATGGGGCTTACTGGGCTTTACTGCTGAGTTCTGCTCCCTTCACCCTCACCCCTCCTCCCAGCTCATCACCGAGGGTCAGAAACAGGCTAGTCTTCAAAACACTTCAAATTCAAAAGGCCAAAACTTAAGTCCTCCCCTTTCTCATCGAACATGATCATCCTACTCTGCTCTAATTTGCATCCTGCATGCAATCTTCCTGGTGACCAGGGAGGAAGTCAGGAATCCCACAGGCTGCCTGCTCTGTGTTACACACACACACACACACACACACATCCCTAACCCATCCCTCACTCCAGATGACCAATCACCAAATCCTGTCTGCTTTTCCTGTTGAAATCATCATGTTAAATTAATCATCATATTAATGTTGATTAATTTATAATGTTGATTAATTAACATATAATGTTAATCATCATATTAAATTTAGTTAATAATAATGTGTCAATATTGACTTGTCAATAGCAGCAAATGTACCTCACCAGCGCAAGATGTTAGCAATAGGGGGACTGGGCTGTGTGGAGGTGATTTTAAGTGATAAGAGAGAACTCTCTGTCCTTTCTGATCAGCTTTTCTATAAAGGTAAAACTGATCTTAAAATAACATTTTTTTTTAATTGCCTAATAATATGGACACAAAGCACCTGATTTAAAGCAAGAATGTCAAGTAAACTTGCCAAAACACAAGTTGCAAATTGTACTTCTCTGGGATAATATTGGAAAACATAGGTCAAAGGAATCATCTGGTTTTAGAGTAGCTAATTGTGAGGGGGGGTCCTCTCCCTCCTTAAATACCTGAAAACAACCTCCTGTGTCTGGGGGAGCGTTTCTAGCAAGTTTCAAGGTGAAGGGGGCTTCCCTGGTGTCTCAAACGGTAAAGAATCTGCCTGCAGTGCGGGAGGCCTAGGTTCAGTCCCTGGGTCAAGAAGATCCCTTGGAGAAGGGAATGGCAACCCACTCCAGTCTTCTTGCCTAGGGAATCCCACGGACAGAGGAGCCTGGCTGGGTAAGGGACAGCAAGCCGTGGAAACACTGCCACCTAGTGTTATGTTATGGACTTGCAAAAACGTGGCCAAGGGCTTTGCACAGGTCAGATTCTGCCATGATATTACTAACATTGACTGGGCAAGGGCCCACACCCCTTTATAAAAACTGGGAGAGAGAAGAAATGGGGGAAGGGAGAGTGCAAATGTGAGGGAGAAAGCAAATGTAAAGGACAAAGAGGCCCTCCAGGGCTGCCCACCTGGTCAGGTACCTAGCGTTTTCCATCAGACTGATCAAGCCTGGCAGAAGGATCAGTTCTGGGGAACCCAGAGGCTCCTGCACAGATATCGAAAGTGTTAGTCAGCCGTGTCCAACTCTTTATGACCCCATGGACCGTAGCCCGCCAGGCTCTTCAGTCCATGGGATTCTCCAGGTAAGAATACTGGAGTAGGTTGCCATGCCCTCCTCCAGGGGATCTTCCCGACCCAGGGATCGAACCCAGGTCTCCTGCATTGTGTGCGGAGTCTTTACCATCTGAACCACCAGGGAAGCCCTACACAGATAAGAGTGATTTAAAAGGCACTGCAGGATCTGCTTGCTTAAAAACATCTCTGCCACTTAGTCCTGGCTGTCTGCACCTCTTGATGTTGATGCCCACAGGGTGCAGAAGTCCAAGAGGCAGGGCTACCCTTCATTCAGTAGGTCTCTGTGTGCGTGCTAAGTCGCTTCAGTTGTGTCTGACTCTTTGCAACCCCATGGACTGTAGCCCACCAGGCTCCTCTGTCCATGGAGTTCTCCAGGCAAGAATACTGGAGTGGGTTGCCATGCCCTCCTCCAGCAGATCTTCCCAACCCAGGGATCAAACCTGCATCTCTAGAGCACCTATTCTGGGCCAGGTACTCTTGTGGGCTTGTTGGGGGTGGAGATGTTAAACTCAGATGTCCCGTGTCATCTGAGAGCAGGTACCTTTCTGGTGCCAAGAGATGTGTCCCTTTGACTACCAAAGGGGGTGTAGGAATGGAGACTTTGGTGGGATGTTCTGGAGCTGGGCTTCCCGATGGCTCAGTGGGAAGCCATCTGCAATGCAGAAGACTCAGGAGACCCAGGTTCCATCCCTGGGTCGGGACGATTCCCATGGAGGAAAAAATGGCCACCCAACTCCAGTATTCTTGCCTAGAGAATCCCATGGACAGAGGAGCCTGGTGGGCTACAGTCCAGGGGGTTGCCAAGAGTCAGACACGACTGAGCACCCCCTGGACCAGACTCTGAAGCTAGATGAAGGGGAACCAGGACTTCTGGCCAAGAGGAAGTGTAGAGGGACCCCAGTTACCAGGGGCAGGGGAGACCCACACAGTAAGAAGCAGGAAGACAGTGCGAATACGAGTCAGCCACTCCCTGGCTTTGCTTCCAGGCAGCAGAGTTCAGCAGCCCCAGTGAAACGTTTTAGCTGGTGAATGGGAGGCTGATTCTAGGCAACCTGGCTTTTAGTGGAGGAAAACTCCTGTTATGAAGGGACTGCAGGAAGAGTGTCATCTTTTGTTGCTCTTTTCCAGGTTGCCCTGTGTATCCATTTCCAAGGGCTGCTGACACGAAGGCTTATGACACCAGCAATGTGCTTTCTCACCATTCTGGAGGCCAGAAATCAGGCTGTCGTAGGACCGTGTTTGTTTTGAAAGCTCTAAGGGCACAGTCTTCCCTGCCTCTTCCAGCTACCGGTGACTCCAGACGCTCCTTGGTGACTGCCCGTGTCTCTCCAGCCTCTGCCTCCGTCTTCACCTGGCCTTCTCTTCTGAGTGTCTGTCTCTGCATCTCCCTTTTGGAGCAGCATGGAAACATATACAGCCCCATGTGTAGAGTAGCCAGTGGGCGTTTGCTGTATGATGCAGGGAGCTCACAGCGGGGCTCTGGGATAACCTAGAGGTGGGGGATGGACTGGGAGGTGGGAGGGTGGTTCAACAGGGAGGGGATGTATGTACACCTGTGGCTGATTCATGTTCTGTATGATGGAAACCAACACAATACTGTAAAAAAATGTCATTGCATTGTTGTTGCTGTTCAACAGTTGCTAAGTCATGTCCGACCCCATGTGTGCCAGGCTCCCCTGTCCTTGACTCTCTCTCAGAGTTTGTTCAGATTCACGTCCACTGAGTTGGTGATGCTATCTAACAGTCTCATCCTCTGCTGCCCCTTCTCCTTTTGCCTTCCGTCTTTCCTGGCATCAGGGTCTTTCCTGGCATCAGGGTCTTTCCCAGTAAGTCAGCTCTTCACATCAGGTGGCCCAAGTATTGGAGCTTCAGTTCAGCATCAGTCATTGCATTCAGTTCAGTTCAGTCACTCAGTCGTGTCTGACTCTTTGTGACTCCATGGACTGCACCATGCCAGGCCTCCCTGTCCATAACCAACTCCTGGAGTTTGCTCAAACTCATGTCCATTGAGTCGGTGATGCCATCCAACCATCTCATCCTTTGTCGTCCCCTTATCCCACCTTCAATCTTCCCAGCATTTTCAAATGAGTCAGTTCTTCGCATCAGGTGGCCAAAGCATTGGAGTTTCAGCTTCAATATCAGTCTTTCCAATGAACATTCAGGATTTATTTCCTTTAGGATGGACTGGGTGGATCTCCTTGCAGTCCAAGGGACTCTCAAGAGTCTTCTCCAACATCACAGTTCAAAAGCATCAATTCTTCAGTGCTCAGCTTTCTTTATAGTCCAACTCTCACATCCATACATGACTAGTGGAAAAACCATAGCCTTGACTAGTCATTGCGTTTGGAGCCCCTAATCCCATATGACCTTGCCTTAACTCGATTACACTTGCAAAATGTGACCCTACTTCCGAATATAAGATCACATTCACAGGGAAGGAGACTTAGAACTTCAACCTGCGCTTTTTGGGAACAGGTCATCTTTCAGTCCACAGCACTCTGCCTGAGTTGCTTTATAGAACAGTCCATCAGGAATGACATCCTTGCCCTGTGCACTAGAGCTGCATTTGGTCCAGTGTGTCTGTGACTTTGGGCTCCATTAAGTTAGGGAGGGTCTCTGCTCAGTTGTTTCTGCCCCAATCAAGGGCCAGCTGCTGAAAGTCTGCTTGTCTGCAGCCTGTTGTACAGTTTTCCCGTTACATCACTGATAACCAGAATGGTTGTCCCCCTCAGTCTGGGGAAAAAGAGGTGGCTGGATCATGCTATCTGACTCTGGAAAGTTAGGGCTCTGTTCTCATGACCTCATTTTACTTTGTGCTCAGTCGCTCAGTCGTGTCCGACTCTTTGAGGCCCCAGGGACTGTAGCCCGCCAGGCTCCTCTGTCCATGGTTTTTTCCAGGCAAAGATACTGAAGCAGATTGCCATTTCCTTTGACCCAGGGATCGAACTTACATTTCTTATGTCTTCTGCATCAGCAGGTGGATTCTTTACCACTGAGCCACCTGGGAAGCTCATATTCTACAATCAGATCAGATCAGTCACTCAGTCGTGTCCGATTCTTTGTGACCCCATGAATCGCAGCATGCCAGGCCTCCCTGTCCATCACCAACTCCCAGAGTTCACTCAGACTCACATCCATCGAGTCAGTGATGCCATCCAGCCATCTCATCCTCTGTCGTCCCCTTCTCCCCCTGCCCCCAATCCCTCCCAGCATCAGAGTCTTTTCCAATGAGTCAACTCTTCCCATGAGGTGGCCAAGTATTGGAGTTTCAGCCTCAGCATCAGTCCTTCCAATGAACACCCAGGACTGATTTCCTTTAGGATGGACTGATTGGGACTCCTTGCAGTCCAAGGGACTCTCAAGAGTCTTCTCCAGCACCACAGTTCAAAAGCATCAATTCTTTGGCGCTCGGATTTTTTCACAGTCCAACTCTCATATCCATACATGACCACTGGAAAAACCATAGCCTTGACTAGACGGACCTTTTTTGGCAAAGTAATATCTCTGCTTTTTAATGTGCTATCTAGGTTGGTCATAACTTGCCTTCCAAGGATAAGTGTCTTTTAATTTCATGGCTGCAATCACCATCTGCAGTAATTTTGGAGCCCCCAAAAATAAAGTCTGTCACTGTTTCCACTGTTTCCCCATCTATTTCCCATGAAGTGATGGGACCAGATGCCATGATCTTTGTTTTTTGAATGTAGAGCTTTAAGCCAACTTTTTCACTCTCCTCTTTCACTTTCATCAAGCGGCTTTTGAGTTCCTCTTCACTTTCTGCCATAAGGGTGGTGTCATATGCATATCTGAGGTTATTGATATTTCTCCCGGCAATCTTGTGCTCCCGGCAATTCCAGCTTGTGCTTCTTCCAGCCCAGCATTTCTCATGATGTACTCTGCATAGAAGTTAAATAAGCAGGGTGACAGTATACAGCCTTGACATACTCCTTTTCCTATTTGGAACCAATCTGTTGTTCCATGTCCAGTCCTAACTGTTGCTTCCTGACCTGCATATAGGTTTCTCAAGAGGCAGGTCAGGTGGTCTGGCATTCCCATCTCTTCCAGAATTTTCCACAGTTTATTGTGATCCACACAGTCAAAGGCTTTGGCATAGTCAATAAAGCAGAAATAGATGTTTTTCTGGAACTCTCTTGCTTTTTCAATGATCCAGTGGATGTTGGCAATTTGATCTCTGGTTCCTCTGCCTTTTCTAAAACCAGCTTGAACATCTGGAAGTTCACGGTTCACATATTGCTGAAGCCTGGCTTGGAGAATTTTGAGCATTACTTTACTAGTGTGTGAAGTGAGTGCAATTGTGTGGTAGTTTGAGCATTCTTTGGCATTGCCTTTCTTTAGGATTGGAGTGAAAGTTGCTTCAGTTGTGTCCAACTCTGCAATCTATGGACTGTAGCCCACCAGGCTCCTCTGTCCATGGGATTCTCTAGGCAAGAATACTGGAGTGGGTTGCCATGCCCTCCTCCAGGGGATCTTCCCAACTGAGGGATCAAAACCATGGCTCCTGCATTGGCAGGCAAGTTCTTTACCACTAGCACCACCTAGGAAGCCCTCCCTTGGTACAATAAATGGCAATAAATAATGAATGAAATGATGAGGATGTCAGGATATGCTGGCTAGACTGCCCCCAACACCTCCATGAAGTGGTGTGGCAGGTGTGATCTTATTCTTTCATCCCACCCTGCTTCCACTGGGCTTTTCTTTTCTGCAGAGGCTGCAGAGGCTAAAGCTGCCTTTGCCAGCCTGCCTTGCCAACAGGCCTATGAACATGATTCGTGAGGTGCAGATTAGATGGGGCTGGGAGAGAGTTGAATTTTGAAGAGGACTAAAGGCACAGAGAGGCAGCAGTCGGGTGCACCTGTTTATTTATCTATTGGGTGCTCTGTCCTTGGAGGCGGAGGTTCCCATACTGAGAAGCCTCCTGATTCTGGGACTTCTGCTGGATGCCAAAGAGGCCGCTCCCTTGGTGGGTTAGTTCTCTGAGTCATTCCTGGGAACCTCACCTGCTGCCTCTTCTGTAGCCATTCTGAAAGTTCTACAAGCACATGAATCGGCTAATAGATCTATCTCTGCATAAAATAGCTAGCCTGGTTCCTACCACTGCAAGGGGACGCTGCCTGAAACAGATGGGGACTCTCACACCACTTGCCCAAAAGACATCTGGGAAGATGAACAGCTACCCAAGACCTAGAGGTCCCAAAGGCCTTCCCCGGGTGTCTTAACCTGGGCATGGCCCAGTGAAGGAGAGGAGGATGGAGCAGAGGGGCGTGTTTACACAGTGCTGTGGTCCCTGAAGACTCAGTGGCAGAGAGCATGAGTCAGTGAAGGGAAGACAGCGGCATGTGGAAGAGAACGTCTTATCTATCCCATATCTTAGAGGAAGTGATATGCATGTATTTACACCCCACTTTCTTCCAATGGGATTTAAGATGTTGGCTCTATCACAGTAGATTGTATACAAAAAAAAGTGAAAGTGTAAGTCACTCTGTCGTGTCTGACTCTTTGCGACCCCAGGAACAGTAGCCCACCAGGCTCCTCTATCCATAGAGTTCTCCAGGCAAGAATACTGAAGTAGGTAGCCATTCCCTTCTCCAGGGAATCTTCTTGATCCAGGGATCGAACCTGGGCCTCTCTCATTGCAGGCAGATTCTTTACTGTCTGAGCCATCAGGGAAGTAGATTATATAAACTTCACTAAAAAAGTAAAATTTCTCACCTACTTTTTTCCCTTATTTTTCCCCCTCAATACCTTCATTTTGGATTTCTAGCCTCCAGAATTGTGAAAGAATCTATTTCTGTGTGTTTATAACTACAGTCAAATATCCGTAGCATTTATCACTTTAACAATGGATAGGTAAGCAATGGAAAAGACCCTGATGCTGGGAAAGACTGAAGGCGAAAGGAGAAGACGACAACAGAGGTCGAGTTGATTGGATGGCATCACCGACTCAATGGACATGAATCTGAGCAAACTCCAGGAGATAGTGGAGGACAGAGGAGCCTGGTGAGCTACAGTCCATGGGGAAAGAGTTGGACATGACTTAGTGACTGAACAGCAACAACTATACAACCCATTGGCAGTACGTGATTGCACAGTGTTGTATCACCAGCAGCATCGTCTACACCTAAACGTTTTCATCACCCCAACATAAACTCTGTATTCATTAAACAGCAAATCACTCTCTCTCTCTCCCCCCAGACCCCGGTAACCCTTCTTGTCCTTTCTGTCTCTGTGAATTTGACTATTCTACGTATTTCACATGGGCTTCCAGGTAGTGCTAGTGGTTAAGAACCTGCCTGCCAAAGCAGGAGAAAAGAAGAGATGCAATTTCATCCCAGGTGGGGAAGATCCCCTGGAGAAGGGCATGGCAACCCACGCCAGTATTCTTGTCTGGACAATCCCATGGACAGAGGAGCCTGGCAGGCTACAGTCCATGGGGTCGTGAAGAGTCAGACACAATTGAACAATTTAGCACTCACACATGCACGGTACCTCACATAGGTGGAATTCCACAATACTCCCAGCTGAGGCAACCAGGCATGTTGGCTCCTTCCTCCACCTTCTGTTCTATTCAGGCACTCAGTGGACCCGGTGATGTCCACCCACACTGGGGAGGACTGTTTGCTGGGACTGGGTGAGGTCCACCCACTGAAATGCTAATCTCATCCAGGAACCCCTTCACAGACACACCCTGAAATAATGTTTGAGCTGGTCACCCCATGGGGAGTCAACCCACACATAAGATTAACCATCAGAAGGACTCAAATTTCTCCATCACTTAAGAAGAAACTTTCCTATTGACGTATAGTTGACTTAAAATGTTTCAGATGCAGAGCCAAGTGACTCAGTTCTATCTGCACATGTATATTCTTTTCCACGTACCATGATTATAAGACACAGAATATTGTTTCTGATGCCAAGGGTCCCCAACGAGGTGAGCGTCCCACCATTGAACTCAGTCCTGACACCATCTACTAAAGACAGTTTAAAATCCCACAGGTTAAGGACTCAGTGTTGCAAGACTCCCCTCCCCCTGCCCTAGCTCAGATGCTAATAACAAGTCTAGGTTGTTACCAGCGCCTCTGAACTATCAGTTAATTTGTTAGAGTTGCTCACAGAACTCAGGAAAAGTCTACTTACATTTGTTGTTGTTTAGTCGATAAGTTGTGTCAGACTCTTTGGTGACCCCATGGACTGTAGCCCGCCAGGCTCCTCCGTCCATGGGATTTCCCAGGCAAGAATCCTGGAGTGGGTTGCCATGTCCTCCTCCAGGGGATCTTCCCCACCCAGGGATCAAACCTGAGTCTCCTGCTTGGCAGGCAGATTCTTTACCACTGAGCCACCTGGGAAGCCCTTACTTACATGCACTGGTTCATTATAAAAAGGATATGATAAGGGATATAGATGAGCATTCGGATGGAAGAGGTTCATAGAGAAAGCTGTGTGAGGGGAGGGGGTCTCGGGGTCCCTGCCCTCTCCCAGTACCTCCACGTGCTCACCAGCTCAGGTGCTCTCTAAACCTCCTACTATTGGGATTTCATGAAGCTGCATCATATGGGGATGATTAATCATTAATTTCACTTTCAGCCGTTCTCCCTTCCAAAGAGAATGGAAAGTGGTGCTGAAAATTCCAAGCTTCTCATCATGGCTTGTTTTTTTGTGTGTGTGTGATGACCATCAGTCACCCAGGAGCCTCCAGGAGCCCACTTAGAGTTGCTTCATTAGAACAAAAGACACTTTTAGCACCCAGGAAATTACAAGGGTTTCAGGAGCTCCGAGGCAGGAACCAGGGTGAACGACCAGTATTTTTGTATTATTTCACACCCTTTAATGAAAAAAAAAATTACGCGATGGAAGTAAGCTTTCAGTTTCCATTACAGGTTTTTTTCAGCATGTCTGTGAAATTGTTGTGGTTGTTATCGTTGAGTTGCTCAGTTGTGTCTGATTCTTTGCGACCTCATGGACTGCAGCACACCAGACTCCTGGGTCTTCCACTATCTCCTGGAGTTTGCTCAAACTCATGTCCATTGAATCGTCTTTGTTGTTGTTTAGTCGTGTCCGACTCTTGGCGATCCCATGGACTGTAGCCCACCTGACTCTTCTGTCCATGGGACTCTCCAGGCAATAGGACTGGAGTGAGTTACCATTTCCTTCTCCAGGGGATCTTTCTGACCCAGGGATTGAACCCGCATCTTCTGCATTGGCAGGCAGACTGTCTACCACTGAGCCACCAGGGAAGCCCTTTGAATTGTCTTTACTAGGCATGAAAACAAGCCAATTTGGCTACTCCCTGGTTAGGTACTTACAAAGGTGCCCTAATGCCATATCTCCAGTATTAGTGGCTGATAGTCTCAGCATCATAAAAACTATCACACTCTGAAATTATTTCAACAAAAAAAGTTCATGCTGTCTTCAGGGGAAAGGATACTGGTGCTAGAGTGTCCCCTAGTCACCTTATGTGTCCCTCAGGTCCTACACAAAAAGGAGATGCTCTCCTGCTCTGGACACTGAACTCCCTTCTGCATCAGGTCCCCTCTGTGCTTATTTCCATGGGTCCAGCCAGCACGCTGAATCCTCCTCGATCACATCACCTCCAAAGACAGCCAGCTGAGGTCCAGCCAGCTGAAACTGTGGGAAGGGTTTTGATTCCTTTTATCTGGGTGTGGTGGAGGCATGCCTGCCTGTCTGATACAGACTGGTGCGTCATAAGTTCCATGGGCTGCCCCTCCACATCAGGGAATTGGGCCCCTTGATCTGGGACTTCGGATAGCAAGTAGAGGCTTCAAATTCCTTTGGGGAGTTGATCACCTGCCAAAATCCCCTTTACAGGTAAATGTGTCCTGAAAGGAGGGCTTACACAGCTCAGATACATGATCCACCTTCCTAATGAGCCAGCGGCCTCTAAAAAGGCGTAGGAAGGGACAGAGGCAACAGTGGAGGAAAACAGGGAGCCTTGAGCTCTCAGCCGCCTGTGGGTACCAGGAGGGATCAGGTGATTGATTCATTCAGAAGCTTCCCAGGAGGGATCCGGTGATTGGTTCATTTAAAAGCTTCCCTGTAGAATAAATGTGTTTCACAGGTTAGTCCTGAAACAAAAGAAGATTCACTGAAACCAGACTATTTGGCTTAAGGAAAGATTGAGCCAAAGGTTGAGTCTTTTACAGGAAATTTGGAGCACATGCACTGTGTAAATTTCACAGAGAGGGAATATCAGCCCGCGTGATATTTTGAGAAAGATGCCACCGATTTATTAAAAGAAAAACGGTCTTCAGAGAAACCTGGCTTTTACAAATAAAGTCCAGAGGGATAGAAATTTGGCAATCTGAATTGCTTATCTCTATTTAAAAAACTAATTTAAAATCTCTGAATTGGCAACAATAATTTTTAATATTTTCAATTTTAAACATAATAAATTGAACATAGAGGAGTCAATAGTCAAAACCACGCGTGCATGCTCAGTCATGTCTGACTCTTTGCTGACCCTGTGGACTGTAGCCTGCCAGGCTCCTCTGTCCATGCGGATTCTCCAGGAAAGAATACTGGAGTAGGTTGCCATGCCCCCTCCAGGGAATCTTCCTAACCCAGGAATCGAACTCATATTTCCGGGGTCTCCTGCATTGCAGGCAAGTTCTTTAACTACTGAGCCACTGGGAAGTCCAGGCAAAGCCATACCAAGCAAGTATTCAGAGAAACAACTCACTTCCACCCTGACGCTCTCATCTAGTAACTGTCTATTGCTATTTTTCCTGCACTGAGACACCAGCCAGCCCTGGGAATGTGGGAAAGCAAAGAAGAGAAGAACTTGATGAACTAACGATCCTTTCCATCTCTGGCCAGGAGACAGCATCTTTAACTCAGGCTCCCTTCCACTGGTGGGGGCACAGGGTTCCCCTCACTGTCTGCCGAGCAGACTCCAGCCAAAGTAGAGTGAGTCCCTAAGGCCGTGATGGAGGCGGACCCAGGCTGATTGTTGGAAACCTACCTTCTATGCACAGCCGCTTCGAACCCTCTTTACTGAAAAAGTTCCCAAGAGAAGAACTTCAATCTGGGGAGAGTAGAAACCTTTGGTCTAAAAAAAATGTTAAAGATTTCCCAGGCAGACCAGTAGTTCAGAATCTGCCTCCCTATACTATTTTTGTTTAGGTTTATGAAGGAAATCATGCCTCACCACAGTTATATAGTTAGAGAAGGGAGGAATAATTTCATACCCTTTTTACTGTGGATATTCTTCTTTGACACTAAACCCAAATTTGACAGAAAGTAGTTTTTCTAAAGGTGGAGTCTGAAACCATGTGAATGAAATTTTGTGTTCTGTTTAGGTTAAGAAAAAAAAAATTGCCTTCCAGTGCAGGGAGCATGGTTTCAATCCCTGTTTGGGGAACTAAGATCCCATGTGCTACAAGGCATGGCTAAAAATTAAAAATAAATTAATTAATTAAAAAACTTTTAAAACATTGAAAGAAAAAGAGCAACTTCCCAAGTCACCCCATTTCAGAGTCCATGCTAACAAAGAGACCATAGCCAAAGCAAAAGTGTTCGATGATGCACCTCAAACATTTTATGAGCTTTTGTACTCCCAATATCCTAATTCATGTAAGCATATTAACTTAAAAATAGCCATGCATTTGCATATTTATTTTATTAAAAAAATTCCTTTTTATTGGAGTATAGTTAATATGCCACGTTGAGTTAGTTTCTGCTGTACAGAAAAGTGGATCAGTTATACATACACATTTTGTTGTTAATCAGTCGCTCAGTCGTGTCTGACTCTGCGACCCCATGAACTGCAGCAGGCCAGACTTCCCTGTCCTTCACCACATATCTACTCTTTTTTTAAGATTATTTTCCATATAGGTGATTTCAGAGTATTGAGTAAAATTACCTGTGCTGTACTGTAGGTCCTTATCAGTTATCTGTTTTGTATATAGTAGGGTCTCTATGTCAATCCCAATCTCCAAATTTATCCCTTCTCCCCCCTTACCCTCTGGTAACTATAGTTTGTTTTCCAAGTCTGTGAGTCTGTTTTGTAAATAAGTTCATTTGAACCCATTTTTTTAGATTCCACGTATAAGCAATATCATACGATATTTGTCCTTCTGCCATTTCTGATTCTTTGTGACCCCATGGACAGTAACCCATCAGACTCTTCTGTCCACGGGGATTCTCCAGACCAGAATACTGGAGTGGGTTGCCAAGCCCTCCTCCAGGGGATCTTCCCAACCCAGGGATCAAACCCAGGTCTCCAGCACTGCAGACAGATTCTTTACCAGCTGAGGCACCAGGGGAGCCCAAGAACAATGGGATACAATTATGTTTTTGATTATGGTTTTTCTCTGGATATAAGCCACGTATTTGCATATTTGCTTTACTAATAAATTTTATATATTAGTTATAAAATATTACACTCTAAAACATACACAAAAAGCAGGTATTAAGAGTGTTAATACCAAAAAACTCTGAATATGTGCTTTTATTTATTCCTTTGTCTCTGGGGTGTAGACACCCTACCATCTTGCGGACCACTGGTCCTGGAGGGAGAAAGGGAGTTAGATGAGAGATCCCCGTCTCAGATGCCTTCATCTCCCATCCCAGACTCATGGAGCAAGGGAAGTGGGGAAGGGCTGAAGCTGACCAGCCATCATTGGTCAGCACACAATCAGCTCATTTCATCCTGGATCCAGGGATCAGCCTCTCATATATCAGACTAGGCTCCCTGGTGGGTGCAGGATCACCCAGTCTGCACGGGCTGACCCCACCCCTATGCAGACCTACTCCAGGGAGTTAGGAAACTGAACCCAGGACTTAGAGCCTGGCACAGGGGCTTCCTAACATTTTATTTTCTTTATTTTTTTAAAGCACTGTTGGAATTTCTTAAAAGCCTTGTTTCATTTCCTATTGAAGTTAGCCACTTCAGAGAGCCCTGTTTCTCCATCTTTGTCCCATGGGACACTTGTGAATTGCTCACGGGTTGCTTTGTGTGGGTCATCTCTTTGGCCTGTGGTTTCTCATTGTGGGCACATTTGCAGTCTCTGGCCTGGGATGCTGTCCTGTGTCTTGTAGGATGTCTAGCAGCACCCCTTGGGGTTCATCCACTAGATGCCAGTGGTACTCCCCTAAGCTTTCACAACCAAAATACCTCCAGATTTGGCCAAATGTCCCCCTCAGTGGAGAACTACTGCTTGGAAAGTCACAACCCTACAGTTGGGTGGTTCCTTTTCAGGAACCACACCCCTGCCCGGTGACTCTTTGCTGTGGAGCCTGGGGCTGCCATCAGAGTCCTGCATTTCATGAGGTCGGACCCTCCACTTTCCAGGAAGCAGTTGCATGAGATCTAGAGAGTGAGAGCCAGGGCCTTCCCCTGGGCCTCAGCCATGTCCTTCACACTCACTCACCTCCTGCAAGTGACACCTCCCTCCTTTCTTTTTTCCCTTTGCTTTTCTCTTCTCTTCATTTTTTTTTCTTTGCTTTTGCCAGTTAAACTTCTGTTCTTTTTTCCGGTGAATCTTACACCTGGCCAAGCCTCCAGTTCAGTTCAGTTCAGTCGCTCAGTTGTGTCTGACTCTTTGTGACCCCATGGACTGCAGTATGCCAGGCCTCCCTGTCCCTCACCAACTCCCGGGGCGTACTCAAACTCATGTCCGTTGAGTTGGTGATGTCATCCAACCATTTCATCCTCTGTCATCTCCTCTTCCTGCCCTCAATCTTTCCCGGCATCAGGGTCTTTTCCAATGAGTCAGTTCTTCACATCAGGTGCCAAAGTATTGGAATTTTAGCTTCAGCATCAGTCTTTCCAATGAATATTCAGGACTGATTTCCTTTAGGATGAATGGATGGATCTCTTTGCAGTCCAAGGGACTCTCAAGAGTCTTCTCCAACACCACAACTCAAAAGCATCAATTCTTCGGTGCTCAACTTTCTTTATAGTCCAACTCTCCATACGTGACTACTGGAAAAACCATACCTTTGACTAGATGGACCTGTGTTGGCTAAGTAATGTCTCTGTTTTTTAATATGCTGTCTAGGTTGGTCATAACTTTTCTTCCAAGGAGCAAGCGTCTTTTAATTTCGTGGCTGCATTCACCATCTGCAGTGGTTTTGGAACCCCCCAAACATAAAATCTGTCACTGTTTCCATTGTTTCCCCAACTATTTGCCAAGCCTTACTCCACATCTATTCAGCCCCAAGTAAGGGTCGGGTACTGCTCGTACGTGCTCCTAGATGGGCTGCCCTCTCCTAATACAACATTCACTGCCTCCCTCCCCGACTCTGCTCTTGCCATTACTGGGCTAACAGTCTAAGACCTCCCAGGAGTGTGGCTCCTTCAGGGCTAAAGCTGTGTGGCTTTGTCAGCCCTGTGTTCCAGCTCCAGCACAGTGACTGGCACACCGGCAAGTCTTAGGGCATATCTCCTCAATACATACAGGTGACTGGCACCAGGTCCATGCCTCCCAAGTATTAGGAAGGGTCAGGTTCATAGGATTAAGTTCACTGACTGGAGCCAGGCTGTCTAGGTGCGTCGCTGAGTTGTGCTGCTTTCCAACTGGGTGCCTTTGGGCAAAATACTTACCCTCTCTATTCCTTCCTCTTGACTAGATGGACCTTTGTTGGCTAAATAATGTCTCTGTTTTTTAATATGCTGTCTAGGTTGGTCAAAACTTTTCTTCCAAGGAGCAAGCATCTTTTAATTTCATGGCTGCAGGAGTGTGGCTAGTGTGGCTGACAAAGCCACACAGCTTTAGTCCTGAAGGAGCCACACTCCTAGTCTCTTCCTCTTTTGTGCAAGGTAGTAATAACAGTATTTATCTTAAGAATTATTATAAGCACCATATACCTGGTAGGTCAGACAGTAAAGAATCTGCCTGCAGTGTGGGAAACCCAGGTTGGATTCCTGGATAGGAAGATTCCCTGGAGAAGGGAATGGCAACCCACTTCAGTATACTTGCCTGGAGAATCCCATGGACAAAGGAGTCTGGCAGGCTTCAGTCCATGGGGTTGCAAGAGTCAGACATGACTGAGCAACTAACACTGTTACTACTACTACTGCTGCTGCTGCTAAGTCGCTTCAGTCGTGTCTGACTCTGTGCGACCCCATAGACAGCAGCCCACCAGGTTCCCCCATCCCTGGGATTCTCAAGGCAAGAACACTGTAGTGGGTTGCCATTTCCTTCTCCAATGCATACGACTACTACTACTGCTATGAGTTAATATGGAGCTTCCCTGGTGGCTCAGGGGGTAAAGAATCGGCCCACAATGCAGGAGAACCATGGGTTCGATCCCTGGGTTGGGAAGACCCTCTGGAGAAGGGAATGGCAACCCAGTCCAGTATTCTTGCCTGGATAATTCTGTGCACAGAGGAGCCTGGAGGGATGTAGTCCATGGGGGTGTTGCAAGAGTCAGACACGACTTAGCAAGTAAATCACCACCACCACCAGCAGCAGCAGACAGTTAGCACTAAATAAGAGCTTGCTGTTAGTGTTTCTGAACACTTATTAGAAATCACTCACACTAAGGGGGATAAGATTTTGCTTTGAAGGAGATGTAGCTGATTGGAATGAAGATAGAGGCAGAGACGTAGAGGCTCTGGAGTCCTCATGTCAATAAAGGAGGAAACCAAGAATCTGGAATTGTCAGGAATAACACTAGGACCTCAGAGAGGAAGCAGAAGAGGTGGGGAGGATTCCAGAAACTCACTCATTTTGTGAGAATGGATGGCCTATTAGTTTTTGCTCCAGGAAAGAAGAATGAAACTTTCTTAACTTGTTCCTCTGGTGTTCAGCTCTCCCACCCCCGGACTCACAGGAAGAACTGTCTCTGGATACCTAATTGCCATTTATCACAACGTGTCCATGAGAAAAATGCTTCTAAAACTCCTCCCTTTGGCTTGTCAACACATCCATTAGAAAAGATGGGGCTACCGATTATGTAAAACCATGGCAGTTTCTTGTTATCAAACATTTGGTTGAAACGGAAATTTCCTGTCTGCGTTGGGGGATATTTCTAATGTTTTGTATTTATGCCATGGGTTAGTTAACCAAAATCTGAATCTTTATTTTTTAAAAATTGAACTGTAGTTGATGTACAATAGGTGGCTTGGTGGGTAAAGAATCTGCTTGCAATGCAGGAGATGTAGGAGACAAGGGTTCGATCCCTGGTTTGGGAAGATCCCCTGGAGCAGGAAATGACAACTCACTCCAATATTCTTGCCTGGAGAATCCCATGGACAGAGGAGTATGGTGAGCTACAGTCCATGGGGTTGCAAAGACTTAGACATGACCAATGGGACTCAGCACAGCTGTATGTAGTTGACTTACAATATTACAAAGCATGAATTCTTCATCCGTATTTTCAGTTTTACGTTCACAGGTGTAAAGTCATAGAGAAGTCACCTGGTGTGGTGTTAAGTCTGGGTCTTGGTGTCTAAAGGGGAAATGACTTTGAACTTCTGAACAAAGTTATCTCCACTTGCGGAGAAGTCAAGAACAGGAGCATTTTCTTGACCCTCGATTGTGCACCCATCAGCTCACGCTGACCTTTACTGACTATTTGAGCTCAAGCAGCTTGAGAATGCGGTGGGAGCTGTTGAGTTAATTTGGTTGTTTAAACAATTACATCAGACAGGCAGGCAGCCAGGCAGACAGCAAATATTTGCCTGACCACTGTGCTAGGCACCTGGGACAAGGCAAGGCTGACGGTGACCCGCTGTAGCGGTCCCCAGGGTCGCCCACGTGTCTGAGGGATCCGGCTTGGATCATTGGCTCCATTGCTTTCCAGATTTATTTGATACCCTGAATCTCAATCTGCCTATCTTTAAAGTGGGCATCATAATTTCAGTTACCTCATAAGGCTCTGACAGGATGGAGCGAGATAAGCCACCCGCAGAGTTTAGCTCATTCATGTGTCATTATTCATGTTACTGCCCCTGTTTCATTCTCCAGCAGATGGGATGATCCTATCAGGGGAGAGAACTGATTAGCAAAAGCACCCCCGATGAGCCATTTGGGTTGGAACAATAGCTCTCAGGACATAGGCAGATTGGGTGAGGAATGAAACAGGAGGATGGCTAAATCACTGTGTGAGCAGTTAAGGTGGAGACAGAGAGTGGAACCCCTGTTACAGGAGTAATTCTTGGGACCAGGAATTGCTAAGGGCCTTAAGAATCTATATGTCTAATCTTCAGTTTTTGTCATTTATTTCCTTCTTGTGGTTCTGATGTAACCAACTGCATATGATGAGCCGTACATCTTAAGTAGACATCTCCCACACCATGGAGCCAGATTGCCAGGACAATCTCATGGTTTATACCTGTTCAGTTCAGTTCAGTTTAGTTGCTTAGTTGCGTCTGACTCTTTGTGACCCCATGGACTGCAGCGAGCTTACTCAAACTTATGTCCATTGAGTTTGTGATACCATCCAACCATCTCATCCTCTGTTTTCCCTTTCTCCTCCTGCCCTCAATCTTTCCCAGCATTAGGGTCTTTCCCAGTGAGTCAGTTCTTTGCATCAGGTGGCCAAATAGTGGAGTTTCAGACTCAGCATCAGTCCTTCCAATGAATATTCAGGACTGATTTCCTTTAGGATGGATCAGTTGGATCTCCTTGCAGTCCAAGGGACTCAAGAGTCTTTTCCAACACCACAGCTCAAAAGCATCAATTCTTTGGTGCTCAGCTTTCTTTATAGTCCAACTCTCACATCCATACATGACTATTGGAAAAACCATAGCTTTGACTAGATGGACCTTTGTTGGCAAAGTAATGTCTCTGCTTTTTAATATGCTGTCTAGGGTGGTCATAACTTTTCTTCCAAGGAGCCATATACCTGTATCCATAGCATAAAAACTTCGTTTTCAAAAGTATCCAAGTTTGGGCTATAAATTATGTCCCAGTTATGCCAACTACTTTCTGTGAGTTGCTATGTTTGAAAAAACCAAGGGAAAGAGGCTGGGCTGAGATGAGGAAATGATGCGAAAGCAGCAGGTAGAAATGGGATGGACGTGGGACAGACACAGGCACTCAGAGCCAGAAGGGACCATGTGTAACTGGGGCAGAGACAGAGGAAGAGATGCTGGCTTGCACTCTGTGCTTATGGGGTATCCAGCCACCCACCTCTTTGGGGGGAGTTGGAAGATAGAGGATATTCATGAAACTAGCTTTAGGTTATATTTGCAGCACTATTAATTGCAGGTAAATTAACATGCATTGAATTACAAAAATTCCATCAGCCCTTGAAAATCTCCTGTGCCCTTTGTCAGCAATTCTAGACTCTGTTCCCTACCCTTAGCCAACCACTAATCTGTTTTGTGTTTGTCTGTTTTTGACTTGGACATAGTGCCATGTAAATGGAATCACGGAGTCTGTGGCCTTTTTAAGTTTGGCTTCTTCCAAATTTCACCATGCATTCGAGATTCATCCATGTTGCTGCATGTTTCAGTAGCTTATTTCAGTAGCTTCGGAAGTATTCCATTGTATGGATGTACTAGTTTCTTTGGGGTTTCCCAGGTGGCTCAGATGGTAAAGAATCTGCCTGCAGTGCAGGAGACCCAGGTTTGTTCCCCGGGTCGGGAAGATCCCCTGGAGGAGGGCATGGCAACCCACTCCAGTATTCTTGCCTGGAGAATTCCACGGACAGAGGAGCCTGGAGGGGCTACAATCCACGGGGTTGCAAAAGAGTCAGACACGACTAAGCATGTACACACCAGTTTCTTTATCCATTCCCTAGTTAAAGCACATTTAAGTTGTTTTCATTCACTATAATTTTGACAAATTAAATACACCTGTGTAACTCATATCCCTGTTGAAGAGAATTCAAGAATAAGAACATTTTAGGATGTATAGGTTTCATGTGAAATAAATTCTAATTCAAGGGTTCTTAACCATTACTGAGCTATGGATCCCTTCGCTGGTCAGGCGAACTCTTCTCCGAATACTGTTGTTAATGTATTGATATAGAATAAAATGCATAGGATTATCAAAGAAAGCCAGTTATCAAACTGAAATACAGTTATCAATTATTACAAAGAAATATGTGATTAAGAAGAAATATTAAGAAGCAATGAAGTAATATCTGTATTCCTTTATGGACACATCAAATAAAGCCCAGAAACAGATCTAAGAACTACTGAAAGTTTGAAGTTGTGAGGAGCACATGTGACACTTTGAGCTCAGTTACACCTGGTGGCTCTAGTGGTAAAGAACCCGCCTGCCACTGCAGGAGACGTGAGACGCAAGTTTGATCCCTGAGTCGGGAAGATCCTGTGGAGGGGGGCACAGTACTCCACTCCAGTACTCTTGCCTGGAGAATCCTATGGACAGAGGAGCCTGGTGGTTACAGTCCATGGGGTCACAAAGAGTCAGACACGACTGAAGCAACTTAGCTCGCACATGCACAACTGGAATGAGATATAAAAATATTTGTGATTTTAACTGGGGACACAGTCACAGATACAATCATTACCATTTCCCCCTCATTCACAATTGAAGGAAATGCAAATTTCAATCTGAGTTTCATGAATATAAAAATAGGAATTTTCCCCAGGAATCTCTTGAACTCCATCTTTGAGGACTTGGATTGCGTGTGTGTGTGTGTGTGTGTGTGTGTGTGTGTGTATGTGTGTGCACGCGCGCGCGTGCACATGCATGTGGTCAGTTGTGTCTGACTCTCTGCGAACCCACGACTGTGCTAAGCTCCTTTGTCCATAGGATTTTCCCACTGGAGTGGGTAGCCATTTCTTTCTCCAGGAGATCTTCCCAACCCAAATATTGAACCCTCGTCTCCTGCATTGGCAGGTGGATTCTTTACCACTGAGCCACTTAGTAAGGTCCCATGCTGTAATTAGACCATTCATCCAACTCAATTTTGTTGCTGACACCTAGTCCCACCTAGGTTAAAAGGGTAGGTGGGAACTCATTTTTGCCAACTTTCACATCCACCAAGATAGATCCAGGTCTTTTTCTCTGCTGACTCACAGCTGTTAATTAGTGCATAACCTGCCTATTTCCAGCAGGTATGTGATCCTTGGTCTTTTCCTGTGACTTCAGAAACTTCTCAGCTTACTTCCAGCCATCTAACAATTATGCCTTCAAATCCCGTGGCAGAAACTTGAACAAAGCCCCCAAAGTCCTCAGTCAGGTGAAATGTCTGGCTTTATCCCACCCTAGGAGAACTACCACCTGAATTTATAGCAACGTGACACACTTAGAGTGAAAGGAGGGGGGGAAAGGGCAAGAAAAGTCTTAGCCAGGAATAGAAAAATACAGCCAGTATTTTGCAAGCTCTGAGTTTCTGTTGAAACATGAGCCAGTTTCATTCTGGGAAAATTCAACTTCCTGGTTTGAAGACAGGCTTACAAAAGAGCTTTCAAGTTTTTACATATATCAAATGTAATATGATTTCTACACTCACCCAACAGGATTTATTTTCAAATGGAGTGGATATAAGTGCACCAGAGACATACAGACCAGTAATGCCTTAAAAATCAATTAGATTTATAAGGAGAAAAAATCTATATATTTAAAAAATCTCCAAATAAGTTTGCTTTGGAGTCTTTTCGTCACACTTCCATTAATAAAAATAGGACTTTCCCCCTTGCTACTGTGTGCCCAAATTGTTTTTAGACCTACCAATTTCCTTATTGCTCCTTCACTATGAAAACACATATGATTCTTTATTTTTCTTTCACTGTCTGACTTACTTCCTTTATATGTGGAATATAAAAAGAAATGATACAAATGAATGTATTTGTAAAACAGAGAGTGTTGTTAGTTCTCAGTCCTGTCAGTCTCTTTGCTATCCCATGGACTGTAGCCCTCCAGGCTCCTCTGTCTATTGGATTTCCCAGGCAAGAATACTGGAGTGGGTAGCCATTCCCTTCTCCAGGGGATCTTCCCCATCCAGGGATTGAACCCAGATCTCTTACAGTGCTGGCAGATTCTTTACCACTGAGCCACCAGGTATAAAAAGAAATGATACAGCTGAACTTACTTATAAAACAGAGATTCACAGACTTTGAGAATGAATTTATAGTTGCCAGGGGGAAGGATGAGGGGAAGGGATAGTTAGGGAGTTTGGGAGGGACATGTGCACACTGCTGTATTTAAAATGGATTAACAACAAGGACCTATTGTATAGCAAAATAAATAAAATAAAATAGTAATGAAACCAATGAAAAGATATCTGGTTGAAATATAACATTATATTCTTTTGACAAAAGTCCCACCTAGGTTAATTTCAGGGAACTACCTGAAAAAATAGCTTTCTCACTGAGTTGTGGGTATAGACAAAATGACAATGAGCATAAAGCTTTTATTTCTCAAATAGAGATAGGACTTCATGTACAAATATTCTTTGGAGTGGTATCTCATTGATCCAAGTTCCCATGAAAGTATGATGCTTGATCTTTGAGCCTGGATCTTTCGAAACCTGGAAGAGCATGAGATATCCCTTCAGCATCTATGGAACAGACACCAGGACTTCAAGTCTGATGGACATAAAAAATCCTTTCTGGAGATAGAACTTGTTGTTGTTCAGTCCCTGTGTCATGTCCGACTCTTTGCAACCCCGTGGACTATAGCACACCAGGCCCCTCTGTCCTCCACTGTCTCCTGGAGTTCTCCCCTGTCATTCTGATGCACGCTGGGGTCCGACTCCACTGCCTTCATGGACTGAAGGTCTAATGAAGATGCATTACCTTTGTGTGTCCATGGTTTATGGGTTCCATTCACACAGACGCCTTGTTCAGTCCTTAGATACCCTTGTAAGAACAGGACAGGGATCACTTCCCAAAAGTACAGCTTGGGAAACCAAGGACTGAAAGTGTTAGGGGACATATCCAAAGACACCCAGACACCACGGGCAAGGAAAGGAGACAGATGGAAGGGCTGGACCTCCCCTTGGCTTGTTTTAAAATTTTATTGAAGTCAGTCCTCTATATTCATAAACGTCATGAGTGGCATCTGTGAAATCAGGGATGTAAGTATGAAACGGAGTTTTTTTTTTTTTTTTTTTAATTTTACTGTATTTAGTGTTAGTTGCAGCTACATGTGGAATCTTCTGGGACCAGGGATTGAACCCGGGTCCCCTGCACTGTAAGGTGGATACTTTACCACTGAGCCACCAGGCTACTCTGAAATGGAGGGTTTTTTTTTTTTTTTTTTTTTTAAGTTTTCATTTACAAATGTGGTTGGGAGCCTTCCAGAGGGGTGTCACAATGGAAATTAAAGTGTGCTTCTTTTATTTTTCTTGGTGAGAGAAGCCACCATCTACCTGTCAGAAGACATAGGGCTGGTCAGTCTGGTCAATTGTTTTTGACTCATCAAAAGCCAGGTGCAGGCGGGGTTGCCCTGGGTTACCAGGGAAGGAGTAGAGTTGGCATGTTTCTGTTTTGAGGCTAAAGAAGAAGTTACCCCACACTAGCGAGGCAGGGTGGAACTGAACAGTGTCCCAACCTCAGGCTCTTGGGGGCAACTTGGGAAGCTCCCCGGATGGGAGCTGGGAGTGAAACCTGATGGGGGTGAACCTGTTGGGGACTAGCTGTGAGCTGGGATGTACGAACTCATCCGGGAGAACTCGGGGTCTTGGAGTTGTCTCCTCTCCAAGCTTTAGCCCCTGGGGCTGTGTGGGAACTGGGATGAGGCCTCCCTGAAGAGAGGAGAAGGGCCTCTGGCTTGACCATCAGCACCGGGTGAAGGTGGGAAACCGGACATGCTTTTGCCCCCTGTTGGCAAGAAGAAATGTCTGGGGTTCTGGGCAAATCAAAAGAAGCAGATGGTCTCAAGAGGAAGACACTTGGCTTCCTTTTAATGAGGCAAATGAGTCTGTGGGAAGAAAAATGAGGTGGTTACATTTCAATCTTGACTTTATAGACAGTTCACCAAGTTACTAGTTCACCTCTACCTGAAACTCCAGCACTTTGGCCACCTCATGCGAAGAGTTGACTCATTGGAAAAGACTCTGATGCTGGGAGGGATTGGGGGCAGGAGGAGAAGGGGACGACAGAGGATGAGATGGCTGGATGGCATCACTGACTCGATGGACATGGATCTGAGTGAACTCCGGGAGTTGGTGATGGACAGGGAGGCCTGGCGTGCTGCAGTTCATGGGGTCACAAAGAGTCGGACACGACTGAGCGACTGAACTGAACTGAACTGAACTGAACCTGAGCAGGAACTACAGAGTAACTCTGCCAAGCAAACCATGTTTGAGGGACCTCCCTGGAGGTCCAGCGACTAAGACTCCACACTTGAGGTCCCACTTCAGGAGGCTTGAGTTCCATCCCTGGTTGGGAAACTAAAACCTACTTGACGCGACTAAGAGTGCCCTCAGGGCAACAAAGGTTGAAGATCCCGTGTGCCAAGATCTGAGATCCTGCGTGCTACAACTAAGATCCTGTGCAACAAAATAAATTTTTCTAAAAATCTATTAAAAAACATATCTGATGGCTGGCTGACTGAGTAGGACATTTATTCCCCTAGAAAAAGCCCTGGCTGTGCAAACAGTCCAAAACCATCCAGTCAACTTGGATAGCAAGTCAAGTCAATTCAGTCAAAGTAGCATTCGTTCACCTAACACAGGATGATCAAGATCGTCCTGGACTCCAGGCGCCATTCCGGGTGCTGATGAAACACTAAGGAACAAGAGGCAGGCTCCTTGCCCTCCTGGAGCTTCCTGTCTTGGGGGGGGACAGAAATCAGACAAATAGAACAGAGCTGAGGAAGAGGATGGAGAAGAAGGGAGGGGAGTGAAGCTGTTTTGCACAGGACAATCAGGGGAGATGGGCTTGAGGAGGTGACTTCAGCAGGGACCTTACCGAAGTCAGAGTGTGAGCTATGTGAGTTGAAGGCAGAGAGTTTCATGTGGGGGTCCTGGTTTAGATTCGTGTGGCGAGGCAGGAGACAGAGGTTGGAGAAGGAGTGGAGATGACTGTACATACACCGTCAGACTTTCCAGAAGAGCTTCAGATCTGTTCTAGGTGTAAAGTGAAGCCAGTGGAAGGATTTGAAGGGAGTGGTATTATTCAGCTAACATTTTTTAAAAAGATGACTTAAATTGCCAAATTGAGAATCTATCCAAGGGGATGAGGGGGAAGAGTCAGGATGCTACTGCAGTGCTCCAGGATAGAGATGGAGGTGGCGCCATTCACTGCATGATGAAAGTGAATCAAGGCAATCTTTAGATGATGTGTAGACAGTACATTTCTATGGGGTTTTTACAGCTGACAATCTCTGTTAACCCAGTAATACTGACTACAAGAATTTACAAATAACAATCAATTTTTAGGTCTTCCCCACTGGCTTGGCAGTAAAGAATCCTCCTGCAATGCAGGAGATGCAGGTTTGATCCCTGGGTCAAGAATATCCCCTGGAGAAGGAACTGGCAACTTACTGTAGTATTCTTGCCTGGGAGATCCCATAGACAGAGGACTCTGGTGGGCTACCATCCATGGGGTCTTGGGAGTTGGACATGACTTAGTGACTAAACAACAACAATAATTTTGAATTATTTACAATTAATTTACAAGTATTAGTTTACAAATAATAATGATTAAATGGTGATATTCCCAGGGCATTACACTATGTCAGGTATCCTTCTAAGTATAGCTGATTCTTACTTTTCATGATAGTTCTATAAAGTTTCCATGAATACTGAATTAGAAAATACAGAACAACTAACACTGGAGAAATACAGGGTTGAGTTCAGTTCAGATCAGTTCAGTCGCTCAGTCGTGTTCAACTCTTTGTGACCCCATGGACTGCAGCACTCCAGGCCTCCTTGTCCATCACCAACGCCCGGAGCTTACTCAAACTCACGTCCATTGGGTCAGTGATGCCATCCAACCATCTTATCTTCTGCCGTCCCCTTCTCCTCCCACCTTCAATCTTTCCCAGCATCAGGATCTTTTCCATTGAGTCAGTTCTTCGAATCAGGTGGCCAAAGTATTTGAGTTTCAGCTTCAGCATCAGTCCTTCCAATGAATATTCAGGACTGATTTCCTTTAGGATGGACTGGTTGGATCTTCTTGCTGTCCAAGGGAGTCTCAAGAGTCTTCTCCAACACCACAGTTCAAAAGCATCAATTATTCAGTGCTCAGCTTTCTTTATAGTCCAACTCTCACATCCATGCCTGACTACTGGAAAAACTATAGCTTTGACTAGATGGACCTTTGTTGGCAAAGTAATGTCTCTGTGTTTAAATATGCTTTCTAGGTTGGTCATAACTATTCTTCCAAGGAGCAAGCATCTTTTAATTTCATGGCTGCAGTCACCATCTGCAGTGATTTTGGGGCCCCCCAAAATAAAGCCTCTCACTGTTTCCACTGTTTTCCCATCTATTTGCCATGAAGTGATGGGACCAGATGCCATAGTTCCTACAAGTCTTTGGTCACAACTTTTTCATAGGCTAATCAAATAAATAACCTTGTTTTAAGTGTGTTTCTTTCTCTGTGTGTGCTTAGTCACTCAGTCATATCCAACTCGTTGCAACCCCAGAGCCTGCCAGGCTCCTTTGTCTATGGGGATTCTCCAGGCAAGAGTACTGGAGTGGGTTGCCATGCCCTCCTCCAGGGGATCTTCCCGACCCAGGGATTGAACCCAAGCCTCCCACATTGCAGGCAGATTCTTTACTGTCTGAGCTACCAAAGACATTATTTCATATATATTGTGCCTCAACAAATCTTAACACATGTATTTTCTCTAGCACATCTGAACCTTCTTGTGCAAAGGAACACTAGACAGTAGGTCAGCACTGTACTTGGGTGCATTTTGAACAGTAAAATCAACAAAAAGCACAAAAACCTTGGCATTGAATAGACTATCAAAAGGACACTTGTTTATAGCATGAGACTTGGAATAAGAAGGCAGAGTCATAGCCTTATACAACCTCAGTTGGAAATATGTACATTGGGCGACTAATTTTTTGCTGCCCTATGTATATATCTGAGGATGACTACAAAAGTCCTGTGGAATGAAATCCCCTGGTGGTCCAGTGGTTAAGGATTGTCTTGCCAATGCAGGGGACACGGGTTCGAACCCTGGTCCAGGAAGATCCCATATGCCATGGGGCAACTAAGCCCACGTGCCACAACTCCTGAGCCCACATTCCTGGAGCCTCTGCCCCACAACAAAGAGTAGCACCCGCCCATAGCTGTTCTGTATTTCCTAATTCAGTATTCATGGCAACTTTATAGAACTATCGTGAAAGCTCGCAGGTAGCAACAAAGACCCAGTGCAGCCAAAAATTAAATAAATAAAAATGTTTTAAAACCCCACTAGCGTGTGTTGATTTGGGGTTACAAATAATTACAATGTAAGTGGGACTGTAAGTGTACAGAAATAAAAAGATTTTTTATCAAGTCTTTGAAACTTCAAAGAACGAAGTTGACTATATTTTATACCCATTGACTCATAACATCCCTCTTGTGGGGTGGGAAGATGAGTCCAAGGCACAGAGGGGTGAAGTGAGTTGCCCCAAGTTATACAGCTGGTAAGAAGGCAGCCAGATCACACACCAGAGCCAGTGTTCCCCAGAACCCCACCTGCTGCTCTTCTGACAGGTAAAGAGTGCAGACACCACGGAGACCTTCACATCCCTTGGTTTTCAAATTCTCCTGCCAGGAACATCTCTGGCATGGGCATCTTTCCACAGCATTTTTTTGTTGTTTTTAGTGCTGCAGTATGGGGAGTGGGGAAAACCCTGGAGCCTCTCATCACTGCTCTGTGTGGGGCAACTGTTACCAAGCTTGAAGAACAGGGCCTCAGATTCTGGGGCTACCAGTAAACCCTGTTTTCAAGAAGAAAAAAATAACAACAAAAGAAAAGCCAATTTAAAGGAGAACAAAATTTAGCAGCAGTATTGGGAAGATGGCAGGGGTAGGGGTGGGACTGGGGCTGTAGCCATCAAGGTGAACCTGGGTGATGGAGGCTGTGACCCAAAGCCAGCCTCCAGCCAGGCTTCCAGGATAGAGTTCTATGTAAAAGTGGACCCCAGTAACTTCTATATGTAATCCAAAAAAGTGAGCTCATAGAAACAGTAGGATGGTGGCTGTCATGGGCTGGGGTGAAGGAAACAGGGAGATGTTGGTCAAAGGGTACTGGTTTTCAGTTACAAGATGAAAGTGTTCCTCAGGGCTAATGTACAATGTGGTGACTATAATGAACAAAACCGGATTGTTATACTTGAAAGTTCCCAAGGGAGTAGATCCTAAATATTCCCAACATACCCAAAATGGAAATTATATGAGAGGATAGCAGGATTAAGTAACTTCCTTGTGGTAATCATTTTGCAATGTGCATGTGTTCCAGATCATCATAACTGAACACCTGAAAGTTACATGTTGTTATACGTCAATCATAATCAATAAAATAGGGAAGGAAGTGGAGCATGAAAACTTATTTCATGATTGTCAGAGATTATTACTATAAGCATTTTATCATAAGGTCCAAAAGTGATCAAGCTGTCTTCATGGGAAATATTTCAGGAAAAAATCATGTTAAAAGAGTCAGTTTTTCACAACTCAATTTATTGTTGTTGTTCAGTCGCCTAGTCCTGTCTGAATCTTTGCAACTCCATGGACTGCAGCATGCCAAGCTTTCCTGTCCTTCACTGTCTCCCAGATTTTGCTCAGATTTATGTCCATTGAGTCAGTGGTGGCATCCAACCATCTCATCCTCTGTCGTCCCCTTCTTCTCTTGCCTTCAATCTTTCCCAGCATCAGGGTCTTTTCCAATGAGTCACTCCTTTGCATCAGGTAGCCAAAGTATTAGAACTTCAGCTTCAGCATTGGTCCCTCCAATATATATTCAGGGTTGGTTTCCTTTAGGATTAACTGGTTTGATCTCCTTGCAGTCCAAGGGATTCTCAAGAGTCTTCTCTAGCACCACAGTTCAAAAGCATCAATCCTTTTGTTGCAGGAAGGGGGACCCCTTCCAGGGCCCGAAACTGGGCTCTTGTCTAACAATCGGAAATGAATTGTCTGAGGAGACACGTGTGCTGACAAAGCAAGAGATTTTACTGGGAAAGGGCACCCTGGTGGAGAGCAGTAGGGTAAGGGAACCCAGGAGAACAGCTCTGCCACGTGGCTTGCAGTCTCAGGTTTTATGGTGATGGGATTCGTTTCCGGGTGGTCTCTGGCCAATCATTCTAATTCAGAGTCTTTCCTGGTGGCGCACGCATCGCTCAGCCAAGATGGATGCTAGCGAGAGGCATTCTGGGAAGTGGATGGACACGGTGTCTCCTTTCGACCTTTTCCGAACTCTTCTGGTTGGTGGCGGCTTATTAGTTCCATATTCCTTATCAGGATCTCCTGTCATAAAACAACTCATGCAAATGGTTATTATGGTGCCTGGCCAGGGTGGGCAGATTCAATCAGTGTGCTTCCCTTAACACTTTGGCGCACAGTCTTCTTTATTGTCCAGTTCTCACATGACTACTGGAAAAAGCACAGCTTTGACTAGATGGACCTTTGTCGGGAAAGTGATGCCTCTGCTTTTTAATACGCTGAATCCAGTTCAATTCCATGCTGTTTCACTCTATGGCATCCCCCACTTTTGCTGCAGGGCAGTGACCACCTCCCAGGATTAAAGAGAACATTAAATGATTTAAAAATAATACCTGTGTGTAAGAACTTTATAGTGGCAAAATGCAAAACATTCTATTTACAAGAGGGAGCTAGATGGAGTACTCTTTAAGGTCTTTTCAAGATTTGTGTTCTAAGCGGGTGTGAGATCTTTACTGTGCGCTTGTTATACATATAGCATGTGCTTGGCCATTAGAACACACCTGCCTGGAAAGTGGCAGGCAAAAGTTTAAGTGCTATCCCTGGGGACAGGGGGCCTCTTCCCCTCCAGCACCTTCAGCGCTGGGATCTATTCATTGCGTTTTTTCTGTTTAACTCCACTGACAAGGAGTCAGCTCCCTGCCATTCCTGCAAAACTAACTTTAAATGAACAAGAACTTTAATACTATTTCTGGAAACCACACCAGGAAAAAAAATTATGAAAGAATTGAAACCTACTTTAGACTTCAATAAAGAAAGTATAAAGAAGAGAAATTATAGGACCACATAAATTTCTAGTTGATGCAGTTATGCCTTATATGAGCTTCTCTGGTGGATGAGACAGTAAAGAATCTACTTGCAATGCTGGAAACCTGGGTTCGATCCCTGGCTCAGGAAGCTCCCCTTGAGAAGGGAATGGCTAACCACTCCAGTATTCTTGCCTGGAGAATTCCATGGACAGAGGAGGCTGGCAGGCTACAGTCCATGGGGTCACAAACAGTCAGACATGGCACACACATGTGCCTTATTTGCAATATGGGTAGTTGTAACATATAATAAATAGTTATATATAATTCATTTGTATTAAATTATTCCACCTGAAATATTCACATATGGGGCTTTGCCTCAATATTATTGTGCTAATTCATAAGTAAATGTAATAAAATAAAGCAAAATATTTTTGTTGTTTTCCTCCCAATATTCACAGTCACCAGTTTGCTTTTAAGATTTTTGCTTGTTGTGTGCCACACATATAGAGGCTCTTTCTTTTCTTCCTTCCTTCCTATTTCCCTTTCTTTTTCTCTGTCCTTCCTTCCTCTCTCTTTTCCTTCTTTCAACGAGTAAGTCATTTTCTTGGCTCATTTGAAATAAAGGAGTAAACCTTATCAATACCTGATGCTCTACCCACTAGAAGCCAGTAGCACCCTCCTATCTATGACAACCAAAAAAATGTGTCCCAGACATTATCAAATGTCCCACGACAAAACTGCCCCCAGTTAAAACTCAGTGATCAAGATCAAGCTCTGTTTCTTCAGATCACATCCGTCACCATTGATTACAGGGTTCTGAAGTTCTGGAGACAGGAGATCACAAACGCAGGGTTCAAAAGAGTTAAAAGAAACTCAAGTTTCTAAAAGAGTGAAAAGTGAAAGTGGCTCTATTATAACCCCGAAATAGAATGTGATTGCGGGTGTGTATGTTACTTGCTCAGTCCTGTCCAACTCTTTAGTCCATGGAATTCTCCAGGCCAGCATGCAGGATTGGTAGATCTTCCCAAACCCAGGGATCGAATCCAGGTCTCCCACATTGCAGGTGGATTCTTTACCAGCTGAGCCACCAGGGAAGCCCAAGAATACTGGAGTGGGTAGCCTAATCCTTCTCCAGCGGATCTTCCCGACCCACTGAGAGGGTAACAGGCCGGAAGGCCAGGGGTCTCCAAATGGAGGAAATAGCCTGCAAGTGTCAGACATTTTTATCTCTCTTAAGCGGCAGGAGGAAACAAACTAGCTATATTTTTTCCTTCTCTATACAAATTTAAAAGAAGGTTTCTCTTAAAATACTGTGTTGCCATAATGACACCTAGTTTCACCTTAAGTTAACTATTCTCAAACCTTGAGTTAACCAATGCATTTTTCTTATGGAAATGTTTGTTTTAAGCTATGTTAATATACTATGCATTTACCCCAGACTCTGTCTTCAAGTCGGTTCTGCCTAATGGCTCAGAACCTACTTGACAAACCAGTATGTTACACTCAGACATTGTTCCCCTAACCTATGTAAGCAAAACTATTTGTATAGTAATCTGCCCTTCTACAAGATTCAAGCCAATCGTTTTATGGCCCGGGATGAATCATCTGGTGCCAAGATTACCCCAAAATGCATCTTATGGGTGAGGGGCCTGGTGCCATTCTGAGTTTTAAGACATTCCTTTCTTTCTCTGACAGACTGCTAGTGACTATATAATATCCAGCTGAAGACTAGCAGGGGGGTACTCTTTCTGCCTCCTTCTGATGCCTATGTCGGAAGCTTTCTCTATCTCCTTTATACTTTAATAAAACTTTATTACACAAAAGCTCTGAGCGATCGACCAAAATTCTAAGAGAAACTGTACAGATAGAGGTGGGAGATTTTGAACCGACTTTTGTTCTTAAATTCTAGTACTATTTCCATCTCCACCAAGATTGTTACTGCTCCTTCTGGTGTTAGAAGTAAAGGTGACGAGAATGAGAGGTTCAAACTACAGTCACCAGGACCCAGAAGCTAGCTCAGCAGAAGGTTTCTGTACCTTTTCTCCCCTGCCCTCCCCCCTGGGCTGAACGTGTTTCTACCAATCATCCTTCCAGGTTATGAACTAACTTTGCAGCAAGACTTTCAGCAGGTGGTTTGTAATAAAAATTGGAGTGCTTCCCCCTCCTCTCCCTCCCCTTCTTCCTTTGCTTCTCCTACCTCCTCTTCTCCCTTTTTAAAATCTTTTATATCATCCAATAAGTATTTGCTCAGAATCTAGTTTGTTTTAAAAATAGTGCAAAATCGCATGGAAAGAAAACAGAGGAAACTCCCAGCAGTTAGAAAAGTTCAGGGTGAAAGTCAAAAGTGTTAGTTGCTCAGTCTTGTCTGACTCTTTGTGACCCAAGGACTGTAGCCTGCCAGGCTCCCTGTCCATGAAATTCTCCAGGCAAGAATACTGGAGTGGGTTGCCATTCCCTTCTCCAGGGGATCTTCCTGACCCAGAGATCAAACCCCAGTCTCCCGCACTGCAGGTGGATTCTTTGCTGTCTGAGCCACCAGGGAAGCCCTCAAACCAAGACACTTCCTGTGTGGGGGGTGGGGGGAATCCTCTCATCGTCTTGGTGGAAAGAGCAGACATAACCTGGACCATCACAGGCTAAGTGGGATGAAGTGTCATCCTAGTTTTCCATGGCTCTTCTTGCCCTGTAATACACCGTTCTGTCCAGATGTGACAGCTCTATCTCCTGAGACAAGTACAACAAGGAAATTGTAGTGTTTACAAGAATCAGTGCTGTGCTGAGTATCACACATACATCCTCTGATTCGAAGCTCACAATGACAATAATCCTCTTATGCCCACTGTTCTAGATGAAAAACATCCTCAAGATCACACAGTTGACATGTGATAAGGTGGGATTTAAGTCAGGCAAAGTGATCAGAGAAACTACCTGTTTCACGTGACACAATTCGTGTTGGTTTGTGTGATGTTTTCACTGGCTTACAGGATGCTCTACCTGTGCTTAAATTCCTGCCTCCTAGGTGAGGATGATTTGGTGGCAATATCCTTCCTTTTTTTGTTTTTTTGGCTGGGCCACATGACTTGATCAGGCTTGAATCCAGCCTGTCACAGTGGAAGCGTGGAGTCTTAACCACTAGATTACCAGGGATATCCTGAGATACCCTTCTCTAAACTGAAGTAGAAGGAAATGGCAACCCACTCCAGGCTTCTTGCCTGGAGAATCCCATGGACAGATGAGCCTGGCGGACTACAGTCCATGGGATCTCGCAGAGTCGGACACGACTGAGTGACTAACGACAACAACAAACTGAAATATACCTGTCTAAGTGATGGAGCACAGCCAGGCTTGGGGCCATTCTTAGGTGAGGAGGAGGAGGTCTTTGAGGAGAAATCAACCCAAGGGGGACGTCTTGTTTGGCCACAGTGTAGCCTGTGGCCTGAATGTTCTAGATACACCATCTTCCCAAGGGCTCTTCTGAAAGGAGCAGAGACCTGCTGGAGAAAGAGAGGGTCTCTGTGGAAATGAGTCTGCTCGTTCTGAGAAAACAGTAAAAACAACAAACTTTTATATTATTTATTTATAAGCCCTTGAGATTGTTTTTGTATCCCTGAGTTACCCTGCTTCGTGTTTCCTCATAAAAGATGGTAGGAAAACTCTAAAATTACTAAAAATTGACTTAATTATCAGCACTTTTGCCTTTTCCCTCCCATCCCTGAATTCCTCACTTCTGTTTAACCCTCCTTGGTATTTAAATAGCTAATCTGGTGCTGGCCAACGGAGTCAACACTGCACAAATCTCTAAGTGACTTCACAGTGACCTTCATAGCTCGATTTATTTGGCATTTCCTTTGTGTTCCTTTATACCAACTGATTGACCTTTGCTAGTAATTAAAAGTATTTACTGAAGTACTCACCAAAGTCAGTAGATAAGATTTTCTGTGTATAGCCTGTCTCATGACATTAGCTTATCCCCCAAAGTATAAAACCAACTGAAAAAAGTATATTTGAAAACTGGCTCAGATTGGGGACTTCCTTGGCACTCCAGGGGTTAAGACTCTGCGCTTCGAATGCAAGGGGCAGAGGTTTCATCCCTGGTCAGGGAACTAAGATCCCAAATGCCATGTGGCATGACCAAAAAAAATTATATATATATGTGTGTATGTGTTTGTATACAGGTTGATATATATGAAAGCATGCATGCATTCACTAATTCAGCATTTATTTACTGAGTGCCTATTATGTGCCCAGCTTCACAGAACCACCATCCCGGTGGGGTGGGATGAAGGAGACAGATAATGAGTAAGTAGAATACCTTATGTCACAAGGAGATAACTGCTATGGAGAAAAACAAGGCAGAAAAGGGCGACTGAGAGTAGAGGCTGTGTTTGAAAATAGACTTATCCTTGTTCACTGCAGCTTTACTTACAATGGTCAAGATATGGAAACAATCTGAATGTTCTTCCATGGGTGAATGGATAAAGCAAATATGGTAGATACAGACAATGGGATGTTATTCAGTCTTATTAAAAAAAAAAAAGAGGAAAATCCTGCCGTTTGTAACAATTTGGATAAACCTGGAGGGCCTTATGCTAAGTAAGATAAGCTGGAAAAACAAGTACTGCATCAGCTCACTGATAGGTAGAATCTAAAATAGTCATAGAAAGAGAATAGAATGGTGGTTGTCAGGGACTGGGGCGAGGGGGAATTGGAAAGGTGTTGGTCAAGGGTACCACGTTTCACTTATGCAAAAGATGAGTAAGTTCTGAAGATTTAATGTACAACAATGTGACGATGGTGAACAATATTATATATTGCTAAGAGGGTAGGTCTTAAGGATTATTCCCATAAAAATAAAATTAAAACATAAAGTAAAATAAGTGCTTTGAGAAAAGAGCTTGTGAAAGATCTCAAAAGGTAAAGAGTGATCACTGAGGATACGGGGAGCATCCCTGGCAGAGGGTTGCCCGGCAAGTTCCAGGAAATAGCAGAGAGGTTGGTGTGTTAGAAGCTGGTGAGGCCAGAAGAGATTAAGGTGCCTGGTTTTATGGAATCTCATACTTGATGTGTAAGGACTTGGCTTTTTCTTGACATGAGACAGGAAGTCTTTGAAAGGTTTCAAGCATAAAAGTGGCATGGTGGACTGCTGATTTCAAATGAGGATCAACTGACTGTGGAGAACAGCCTATACAAGGGTGAGGGAAAAGCAGGAGAACCAGTTAGGAGGTGATGGCTGCTTGGACCAGTCTGGTAGCAATGAGGGTAGAGAGAAGAGGTTGCATTCTGGATATACTTAAAAAAAAAACAAAAAAAACAGATAATAGGATTTCCTGGCAGGTTGGATATGGGGGTGTGAGATACAGGAGCTAAGGTTTTCTATATGTTCATGTGTTTGTGTGTGCTTAGTCGCTCAGTCGTGTCCAACTCTATGTGACCCCATGGACTGTGGCCCGCCAGGCTCCTCTGTCCATGAGATTCTCCAGGCAAGAACACTGGAGTGGGTTGCCATTCCCTTCTCCAGGGGATCTTCCCAACCCAGGGACTGAACCCAAGTCTCCAGCACTGCAGGCGGATTCTTGACCGTCTGAGCCACCAGGAAAGCCCTATTCCAGTATATATGTCTATATAAAACTCCAAAGGTATCTGGTTTGATTATTTTTTGTTGCTGTTGTTCCACCTCAAAGCTCTGATAATGGGAGGAAACTTCTCAGTCTTGTTCACTGCTGTATACTCAAAGTCTTGCTCTGGCCTCCTAGCACCCAGCCCCCAGGCCACCCCACCTCCTTATTTCTCTCTAAAATAAAGTGTTTATTGTGGGTGTCGACTAAAAAATATGTGTAACTTGAGACTTGTGAGTTCAGTTTTATTTGGGGCAAAGGGAAGACTGCAGCCCTGGAGCCAGCACCTTACTTAAATCTGAGAGACTGCTCCAAGGAGGCCGGAGGGGAAGTCAGGCTATGAACAAGTTTAACAAAGGGACTAGGCAGTCTGAGCATCAAAGATCAGGTATCAAATTCAGGAATTTAGCATTCTAAGTCTGGGAAGATGCAAGCCTCTGGGCTTACAGAATTCATTCCTTTCATATGCACCTCAACTATCTGGGGCCAAATCCAGTTTCCTCGTTCTCCTTAAACAGAGGTAGATGGCTGCTTTTTGTAATTCCCCCAGCTCCTCAGCAGTCATCATGGAGTGTGGTGGCATCCCCTGGATTGCAGTTTTGGGAACCCTCAATCACATTTGGAGGCCAGAAGTCACTGATGGCTGTGACATTTCTTGTTTACTGACATGGCAGGAGATATCTTCATTTAACATGGGTAATGAGATTACAGAAAAATTTTCAAGAGCTGTTATTTTCTAGCTACCCTATTTTCAGCATTGAGCCTGTATTCATTGTAAAATGTGTGTTTTAGTCGCGCTCAGACTCTTTGCAACCCCATGGACTGTAGCCCGCCAGGTTCTTGGTCCATGGTATTCTCTAGGCAAGAACACTAGAGTGGATTGCCATTTCCTTCTCCAGGGGAATCTTCCCAACCCAGGGATCAAACCCTGGTGTCTCACATTCCACGCAGATTCTTTACCATCTGAACCACCGGAGCTAGAAATAATGCATTTTAAATTACAGAAAATCAAAGAAAGATGCAGAATTATACGATAGATTACATGATACAGCTCCTCTCCTTCTATATCGGGGCCTCTGGAACTTCTCAATAGGCCCCTGCAGAAATCAGAAGGAAAGGGTGCTGCCTTGCCTTCCTTCTTCCAGGATGTATCCACCTGACTCGTAGGCACTGAGGCATTTCAGGGGCACCTGCAGTTGCGCAGCTGCTGAAGTTTAACACTTGACTCCTGGGAAAGTGGGGATTAGGTGTTTGGGCGTCTGGGGGTGATTTTAATGGCTCTGGAACTTGAAGCTGTTCCAGAAAGCTCCCAAGCTGCCGGCAGGATCAGGATCTTTTCACTGAAATCCACACGGGCCGCAAGAAAGGCTGTCATTGGCCAGGCTCTCAGGCCACCCACGTAGGGGGAACCGAGGGGGATGCAAACCCCGCCCAAGCCCCAGCGGGGATGGAGGTGGCACCGGGCACTCCTGGTCAACCTCCGAACGCCGAGCCAGGCACCTCCACGGGTGCAGGCGCTAAGCGGCCCTCCCCAGCCGCGCACCGCACCCCCGCGGGCGCCATTCCAGGGAACCAAGGTCGGAATTAGGGGTACAGGTGGGAAGCAGACGCGGAACCAGGGAGAAACAGGAGCGGTGAAAGAACCCAGAGAGCTTAAGCCCGGGGGAAGGGGCGCGGCGTCTTCTGACTAGAGGATTTCGCCCCGCGTGCCCAGCGCACCGCTCAGGCGCCGCCAGAGCCCGGAGCAGGGGTGTCCTCTCCGAGGGGGTGCAACGGTCCCCCGCGCCGTGCCCTTCGCCTAGCGCCAACCGGCTCCTCAGCAGAGTCCAGGAAGGGTCTCCGGTTCAAGACAGGGATCTACGGCCATGGCCGGGGTCGCGGAGCTGGAGGGGGGCGTCCCGCGTCCTCGGAGCCCGTCCGGGGGCCCGGCGCTTCAGGCGGAGAGGCGGGACGAGCCGGAGGCCGCCGGCCCGAAGGCTCAGCGAGAGGAGGCTAGAGAGGGCCCCGCGGAGGCGCCGGGGGGCGAAGGGGCGGGCGCAGCCGCGACGGCCGCGGGGCCCGAGGGAGAAGGCCCGGGACCGGCCGGAGGGCGAGCGGGCGGGCTGGAACCTGGCTCCGGCGGGGGCCCAGGAGCCGAGACGCGGGGCGGGAGCGGGGCGCAGGGCCAGGCCGAGGCAGGGGAGGACGCCCGCGAGGGAGAGGGGCCGACGAGCGGCGCGGAGCCGGAGGAGGAGGCGAGCCCTGGGCCAGGCGCGCAGGGCGAGGAGCCGGGGGAGGTTCAGGCGGGGCCCAGGGATCCCGCTGCCTTGAACGCGAAGGAAGAGGCGGGGAACGGGCCGGGGGAGCCGGCCGGCAGCGCGCCTGGGGCGTCCGGGGCGCGCGTGGACGCCCCGGAGTCGGTGGGGGAAAGCGTGGTAGCCGAGGGGTTGATGGGGGCCCTCGTGGACGCCCCGGAGTCGGTGGGGAACAGCGTGGACTCCGAGGGGTCGGTGGGGGCCCGCGTGGACGCAGAGGGGCCGGCGGGGGAGAGTGTGGGAGCCGAGGAATCGATGGCGGATAGCACAGATGTCGGGGGGCCAACGGGGGCCAGTACGGATGTCGGGGTGCCGACGGCAGAAGCGCAGGGCTCCGGGGGTGAGTCCCGGGACGGAGGGGACCGCAAATCCCAGCCCCAGGCAGAGGCGGTTGAGGCCCCAGCGCCGGAGAGCGCGGAGTGCACCCCCGGGGAGCTTGCGCGGGGGCCTCGGGCCTCAGCGGAGGAGACGGGCGACCCCGAGGGAGAAGAGGCGGGGGAAGCGGCCCCAGGGGACGCGAGGGCAGAGGCCAGTGAGGAAGCGGACCAGGGTGGGCCTTCGGGGCAGGAAGAGGAGGCCGAAGAGGAGAGGCCGGAGCAGGGTCTCCAGGGGCCAGGCGAGGAGGCCACGGCCGGGGGCGAGGAGGAGTCCCCCGACGGCACCGCGGCTGGAGAGGCGATCCAGCCTGCGGAGGTCGGGGAGCCCCAGGCCGACCTGAGCAACCACCTGGCGGACGAGCGCAGCGCTGAACGCGACGGCGGGATAGTGCCAGAGAACGGCGGCCAGGAGGGCGGCGAGGCGTCCGAGGAGGGAGCCCCGGGGCAGGACCACGACATCACCCTCTTCGTTAAGGTAAACCTGGCTTCCCGCAACTCCCGGGACGCCCCCTCCCAGCACCCTCAGTCGTGTCTTTTCAGATCTGATCCCAGAGGGACGCTCAGGGATCGTGCTCTCGGCGCCCAATGGTCACCGAGCCCTCTGTCCGCGGGAGCCAGGCAGGACAGCCTGCGTTTCAACGAGAAGAGTTAAAGGAGCGTGGTTGTTAAGTCGCTCAGTTGTGTCCGAGTCTTTGCGACCCCATGGACTCTAGCCCTCCAGGGTCCTCTGTCCATGGGATGTCCCAGGGAAGACTCCTGGAGTGGGTTGCTATTGCCTTCTCCAGGTGATCTTCCCCACCCAGGGATCCAACCCACGTCTCCTGCTTTGGCAGGCGGAATTTTTTTTTCCCACCGAGTCGGGGAAATCCAAAGGAATGTGACGGGGAAGAATTGAGGGTTTGGAAACAAAGAGGTTGGGATGGGGATGGTGGGAGGTAGGTTCAGCATTCCACCGGCCTTTGTCCTGAAAATCCTAACTGGCCCTTCTAGTCTGGAGGTTCTCAAAGAACCTACAGAACAAAAGCAAAACCCCGACAAGCCCTATTGATGTTCCGAACAATTTCTGCCAAAGGAAACGCTAATACTTAAAGTGAAAAAATGCTAACAGATAGGTTGTAAAGTGAAACTGTACTAGGACTCAAATCTCAGAGGCCCAGACCTGGCCCAAATTTTCAACTCCCAAAACCTCTTTCGTTTTGGGAGAATCAATAACGTGTGTTTGGGAGGAAAATGGAAGTTCATTTAAATATGGTAATATTTATGGAACATTTTAGCATTTTTTTTAAGAGGCATGCAATATGCTGATAACCATTGTTTGCTTCTTTGTCTTATTTTCAGCCTTACTTCAAAGAGTCAAAGAGGACAAAGATTCTGTAGAGATACAAGTGAGGTAGTTTTGAGTTTAAATAGGGATTCCTATAAGGCATCACAAATAAGGACCAAGGTCCAGGAGCAGGTTTTTTGTTGAAAAAGCTCTTCCCAAAGACCTTTGGCCAGACCAGGAAAGCAGCAGATAATAAGGTCAAGAATGTGCATTGTATGTTAAATCATAATCCTTGCAAAATATTTCCAGGCTTATAGAGGCCAGTTATGACCCAACCTCCTTGAGAGAAATGTAAGCAAATTTTAATAACTGGAAAAAAAAAGGAAATAAGGGAAAAAAAAGTTCCCAACATGATTAAGATCAGAATTTCAAGAACTCTTTGAGTGGCAAGAGAATTTGGGAAGGATGGGCTTGCTTTTATTCATTGTGTTGTTCGGGGCAATTTTTAAGATGCTGAGACTTTTCAGATCATGTATTGGGACATAATCTGAGGGTACAAACCCCAAGGAGGGTCCCTGGAGCACGAAGACTTCAGGGGAGTTAAGGGAGGGGGAACCTGAACACGGCACTGCTGTGCGTGTTCCAGCTCCGCTCCTTGGTTTAAGAAATTTCCCCCTGGCTCTGGTTTCTGGACTATAGGATACCAGTCTCTCATTACAGCTTGGAAACAGTTTCCTAACTGGACTCTGCTTCCATCCTTGGTTTTCTCCAGTCTAGTCCTTCGTCATAGCCAGTGAGCTAAGGAAGAAAAGATCTGATCATTTTGTTTCCTAGTATAAAATTCCTCAGTTGTTTATGGCAGATAAATCCCCACTCCTTAGCCAGATCACGAGGCTCTCTGGGATGTGATTCCTGTCTCCTTGGCATTGCCTGGGTGCCCCCTCACCCCCACCTCTTGATACCACTGTGCCGCCAAATTAAACTACTTACTGGTCCTTGGGAGAACCACATTCTTTTCTGCCTTGAAATTTTCCATGTGCTCTACCCGAATCAAGTTTCTTCCCCTTCATCCCTCTCGCCCTCCCTTGCCTGGTTATCTGCTTGTGTCCAAGGTTCAGCGTGGCCATCGTCTCCTCCGGGGAGGCTTTCCCAACCCTGATTTGGCTTGGGTACCCCCTGTCAAAACTCCACTCACACCACCCTCTGTACGCTGTCTCCAGTGTGGAGCACAGGTCTGGAAATGCATGGTGTGTGTGAACCGGTGGCTGCCTGTAGGAGGTGGTATATTGTAATGATCAGTAGCACAGATTTTAGAGCCAGTGAGCTGGGGCCAAATCCTGGCTTTGTTTCTTTCTTGCTGTGTGACCTTGGGCAAGTTACTTAGCCTTTTTGTGCCTTCGTTGCTTATGGATAAAACAGGAACAACAATAGTACTTACTCTATGAGGTTGCTGGGATTCAAGATAAGATTCTACTTAGAACAGTACCTGACTTGAAAGAAGCCTGGTATAAGTGTGAATTCTTGTTACATCTGCTAGTTCTGATCAACTTTCATTGATTTTTGCATGGGGATAGTCCCTTTTCCATCCCATCCCTGCCATTTTATTTTATTTTATTTTATTTTAGGGAAAATACCTCTAGATACCCAATTACTTCCATTCTCTGGGAGAGAAGAATATTATGAAAAGTAAAAACAAGTTGTTTTCTCAGATTCTGCTTAGCGTAGTGTGGGTAGGCAGAGGCAAGGGGGCATGTCCTGAGTGGCTTAGCCAGAATGTTTGACTCTGATGATTGGCAGGGTGCTCAGTCCTTTTCCTTTTGTTAAAGTAACAAATGGACCTCCAAACAGTGAAACTGGTTTTGAAGCAACTACTGCCTGATGCAGCTTCTAAGGGTCTCTTGGGATGTGTCCCATAGGATTGTTAAGGCATCTCACTTTCTTCTCTTGCTTCTAATAATCATTGTCCTGAAAAACAAAAGAATCCCAAAGCAAAACTCAAGCAAAAGCCCTTTAGCCTGTTTTATCTCTTGACTTTGTGATACTTGATTTAGAATCCTTAAATTAGTTCAGAATAGGATTTCTTTGCCAAATTTAACTGCAATGGCACCCCACTCCAGTACTCTTGCCTGGAAAATCCCATGGATGGAGGAGCCTGGTAGGCTACAGTCGATGGGGTCGCTGAGAGTCGGACACGACTGAGCGACTTCACTTTCACTTTTCACTTTCATGCATTGGAGAAGGAAATGGCAACCCACTCCAGCGTTCTTGCCTGGAGAATCCCAGGGACGGGGGAGCCTGGTGGGCTGCCGTCTATGGGGTCGCACAGAGTCGGACACGACTGAAGTGACTTAGCAGCTTAGCAAGCTCCTTATTTGGGCTGTACTTTATCTGGACGCTGTATTCCATAGTGGACATCTGACCATCTAGGTTTTGTAAACATGTCAGGGGCCAGTGGTGGGTCTTGGTGGGTTTTTGATGCCATGACTGGAGTGTAAATTTCACAGAGCTGTTCTTTAAGGATAATACTACAATGTTCCTCTAACCATTCACCTAGCCTTCATGACAGCCTAGTAAACACAGTTTTTTTTTTTTTCTTTTAAACAAAGTTTTAAGTTAATTAGGTCTCATTCTATTTGGGAAATTTTTTATATTTATTCCTATTTTTAAAATGTATAGGTGACAAATGTATTGGTTATCAGAAAGTAATGACATACGACACAGTGAAATGTAATAATAAGATGTGCTTCTAAATTTAGTCACCTGGTAGTTTATATTACCTATCTTGGTAAGAATTGTCATTCTATTACTTTGTCATTTTATTTTATTCTGTACCTATGCAAGAATGTATTCTTGGTTGTAAAAGAGCCATGAATGTATAAAGCAGGCCACTGGAAAGCCTCCTTGAATTATTGTGTGGTAAATGAATTGCTGATCATGTAATTTTTAGTTTTGTTTTCTCAAAGAAGTGATAATTATTTATCAAATTATAGGGTAACCCTGGCAATGTCTTTAGAAACAAAAATTCATCTCTTCGTTACAAAGGAAAGGATGACAACATAATAACACACCAAGAACAAATGACAAACAAGATACTAACACCATGGAGTAAAGTAAGGACTTTAGACACAAGGATTTAGTAGCTAAGGAAGTCTTGCTCACAGGTTTGGTTCTTCTAATACTTTCAGGCAGGGTCCAGGGGTGGGATAGGTCTTCCCAGGTGGCACATTGATGAAAGATCTGCCTGCCAATGCAGGAGATACGGGTTCGATCCCTGGGTTGGGAAGATCCCCTGGAGAAGGAAACGGCAACCCACTCCGGTATTCTTGCCTGGAGAATCCCATGGACAGAGGAGCCTGACAGGCTACAGTCCATGGGATCTCAAAGAGTCGGACATGACTGAGCACACATGCAGCAGGGGTGGGATAGTCTAAAAAATGGATTTCCTAGCAGATTTCACCTGACTTAATTAAAAAAACCTTAATGTACATGACAAGTGACTAATCCTGGACCAGAATCTAAGAATTTCTTAAACTATGTTTTGGACACCATACATTTAACCACTAATACACAGCTACTGCTGAGCTCGGAAACTTGTATTTGGCATTATATTTAGATTCTCCAGGGAGGTGAAACTGAGTGCAACAAAGTAGAACTCAAGTCATGGCCTTTGAATAAGCATTGTCTCCGAGAGATGCTGCCCCCCTAAATAGATAAGTAAATTAACTGAGTTGTCCTAACATTGTCACATTGAATGGGGGTTGGGAGTGGCAAAGGGGTCTGTTGGGACCAACATCTGGTGGACTCTCTGTGCATCTTTCTCCAGGAGCAAGCAGGCTGAGACCTCTTTGGTTTGGTGTCCGAAAAGCTTAAAATGGAGATGCTATTTCCATAACCAAATATGAATTTTGTGTTCAAAAGGGAAATGAGCAAAAATGCAGTTCTGTAACTTTAATTTTTCCCCCCAAATGACATTTCTTTTGTCATTATTTTCTGAGTGTCTATGCCACTTGCTTACAAATTTTGTGATTGTTCAGTCACTCAGTTGTGTCCGACTCTTTGGGACCTCATGTACTGCAGCACGCCAGGCTTGCCTGTCTTTCACTATCTCCCAGAATTTGCTCAAACTCATGTCCATTGAGTCATCAATGGATGCTATCAACCATCTTATCCTCTGTCGTCCCCTTACACATTACGTTTGTGAAATCATACAGGGTTAGTTGGGGTGGGAACAGAGGTGCTTTGCTAACCTCTTACACACACGTGCACACACAGCACAGCACATGCCCTTGAGTGAGATTCATGGGATGTCCTTACCACCTGGCACGGCAGAGGGATTGTGGGAGGCCCTCCATCTGTTCTTGGTTCAGTTCAGTTGCTCAGTCGTGTCCGACTCTTTGTGACCCCATAGACCACAGTACACCAGGCTTCCCCGTCCATCACCAACTCCCGGAGTTTACTCAAACTTATGTCCATTGAGTCAGTGATGCCACCCAACCATCTCATCCTCTGTCATCCCCTTCTCTTCCCACCTTCAATCTTTCCCAGCATCAGGGTCTTTTCAAATGAGTCAGTTCTTCGCATCAGGTGGCCAAGTATTGGAGTTTCAGCTTTAGCATCAGTCCTTCCAATGAATATTCAGAGCTGATTTCCTTTATGATGGACTGGTTGGATCTCCTTACAGTCCAAGGGACTCTCAAGAGTCTTCTTCAACACCACAGTTCAAAAGCATCAATTCTTTGGTGCTCAGATTTCTTCTTGGTAATGGAAGGTAAATAAGTCAGATGGATGGATGATTGGTTCAAGGTGCCTTGCTGGATTCAAGCTCTGTTCCCCCCTGCTCAGTCCAGGGTCCCTTGCTCAAGGGCCAGAGTCAGTCTTCTCCATGAAGGCACTATAGTCTGGCACATAATGGTCACCTGGGGAGGAAGGGACAGTGGGATCCTGTTGAGTGGGGGCTATACAAGCATGTACAGAGGACCTGCATGTAGAGTGGTCCCTAAAGAGTTATGGACTTAATTGTATTTGAGGAGACACAGAGAGTGGGACCCTTGGATAATCCCTAGCACAAATTCTTCAAGATTTTCTAAAATAGGCTGGTTTTGCCCTAACCATTCTCTGATCTCCTGTGATATTCAGCCAAGAAAAGTTTTCTCTGAGAATCAGGGAGGTGGATATTTAAATCTCCTAAGCTTCTCTTTTTTCATCATTAATTTTCTCTGCTCTTTTCCTGACAGAGTGCTGATTTATAAAGTAGGCTCTGTATCTGGGCAGAGTTGGGGGGAGATATTTTCTAAAATATTTCAACTTGTATTTTACTTCAGTTTTATTTCACAAGTGGAACAAATTAAAATTTTTAAGAGTTAAAATAGGGAGATTAAAGATATTTATGCACAATTCAGTCATTCATGGAATCTATGAGGTTCTTTTGTTAAATGTATCTTTTTAAAGAAAAGATAATACATTAGGAAAATAAAAACATAAATATAAAAAGATACAGTATGATAAAAAATGTTTTCTTCCACCCCTGTGGCCCAGTCTCTTAGTTTTCTCCTTAGAGATGTTCTGCAAATATTCAAGCATATATGTGACTATCTTCACTGCATTGGTTACTGAGTGCTGTGTAACATATTACTCTAAGACTTAGCACCTTAAAACAACAAACATTTACTATTCAAGGTTTCTGTGTGTCAGAAGCTTGAGAGTGGCTTAAGCTGGGTAGTTCTCCTTCATGAGGTTGTAGCCAGGATGTTGGCCAAGACTGTGGTCTCATCTGAAGGACCGACTGGGGCTGGAGGATCCACTTTCGTGGGGGTGGTTGACTCATGTCTGTTGTCAAGAGGTTCACTTGTCCGTCACCTGGACTCTCCACAGTGCTGCTTTAGTGTCCTGGTCACATGGCATTTGGCTCTCCCCAGAGCACAGATCCAAGAGAGGAAGCCTTTTATGACATTGTCTCAGAAGCCAGTGCAGGAGATGAAACAGATGCAAGTTCAGTCCTTGGGTCAGGAGGATCCCCTGGAAATGGGAATGGCAGCCCACTCTGGTATTCTTGCCTGGGAAAATCGCATGGACAGAGGATCCTGGCAGGCTGCAGTCCAGGGGGTCACAAAGAGCTGACCATGACTGACTGACTGAGCACAGCAACTGAGAAATCACACGCTGTAATTTCTGTCTTATACTGTAGTCTAGCCTTCAAGGAGAGTGGAATTCAACTTTACTTTTTATTATTTATTTATTTATTTTTTAGAAGCTATTTTTTTGCCCACACCACATGTGGGATCTTAGTTCCCCGACCAGGGGTCAAACCCACATCCCCTTCATTGGAAGCACAGAGTCTTAACTGCTGGACCACCAGGGAAGTACCTCAACTCCACTTTTTAAAGAGAAGGCCAAAAACGTTTTAAAAATACCACACCTTTGTTGTTGTTGTTTTTTTTTTTTTCACGAAAAGTTCAGTTCAGTTGCTCAGTCATGTCCGACTCTGCGACGCCATGGACTGCAGCATGCCAGCCCTCCCTGTCCATCACCAACTCCCGGAGTTTACTCAGACTCATGCCCATTGAGTCGGTGATGCCATCCAATCATCTCATCCTCTGTCATCCCCTTCTCCTCCTGCCCTCAATCTTTCGCAGCATCAGGGTCTTTTCAAATGAGTCAGCTCTTCGCATCAGGTGGCCAAAGGATTGGAGTTTCAGCTTCAGCATCAGTCCTTCCAATGAATATTCAGGACTGATTTCCTTTAGGATGGACTGATTGGATCTCTTTGCAGTCCAAGGGACTCTCAAGAATCTTCTCCAACACCACAGTTTGAAAGCATCAATTCTTCGGCACTCAGCTTTCTTTATAGTCCAACTCTCACATCCATGCATGACTACTGGAAAAACCATAGCTTTGACTAGATGGACCTTTGTTGGCAAAGTAATGTGTCTGCTTTTTAATATGCTGTCTAGGTTGCTCATAACTTTTCTTCCAAGGAGCAAGTATCTTTTAATTTCATGGCTGCAGTCACCATCTGCAGTGATTTTGGAGCCCAAAAATATAGTCAGTTACTGTTTGCCCAGCTATTTGCCATGAAGTGATGGGACCAGATGCCATGAAAGGTAGTACACTGGAAATACATTTGGTTGCATCTTGCTGTCTTTACTTAACATCGTGTCTTATAAATCATTCCCCATTGGTGCCTGTAGCTCCCTCACATTCTTGTTAACATTTTGCATTTTTCTCGTAGTGGGTGTATTCTACTATCAGTTGGCACTGTTGGATATTTAGGTAGTTTCCCCTTTCTCATGTGATAAGCAGTGCTGTAGTGAAAATCCATCCAAAGATGTATACTCGTATATGGAACCTAAACTCTTGGAAATGATATTGCTAAGAGGAAGGATGTGCATACTTAAGATTCTGATAACGTGTATTAAATTTGCTCTCCAAAGAGGTTATGCCAAACAGTGCTCCCCTGACCCGCCATGAGTGCTCTGTCTGCTTCCTCATCCTTGCCTGCTCAGTGTGTTCCCTACCTTTTGAATCTGAGAAGTGAAAAATGAGATCCATTGTCATTTAACGCACATTTCTTTTAGTATACATGAGACTGAGTTTAATTTTACATATTTAAAAACCATTAGCATCTATTCTGTGATCTATCCTTTGTTGTTTATGTCCTTTGCTCATTTTTCAAATTGCCTTTGAAATTTGTTCTTGTTCTTCCTGATTTTTATATTAAGGAAGTTAGACCCCTGTCTGTTTTGACTATTTGTGCTGGAGTAATGTATCCTTTTTGCTTCAGTAATTTCTTGTAATGGATACTTGGGAAAACAAAGCATCGGCTGTGACAGCACTCTTAGAAAATGCATTTCCTGAAAAGTTTAAATGCTCTGTTTTGCTTTTTATTTTCTAACTTCTTAAGTCCTGAAGGATTAGGTATTTCAAATCTTGCCTTTCTCCCTTTCTTTTTAATCAGAAGGTTACATTTTATCAAGCACACATCCTTTCAGGATCAAACTCTTGCCTACATTATTAGAATTCCTGTTCAAACAAAGTTTAAAATGTATAGATAGCAGCATCATTTCACACCCACACTGTTCCACCTGAAAATGTAAAGGTATATCCCTTTGATCTTGCCATCTCTGAATTCATGACAAATAATTATCTGTGGTGAAGTACTGTTTCTAACATTGTGCCTCCTAGCCAGGTGTTCTTTTTTGGATTCCATCTGTTGAAAGAATTGACCACAATGTATAGAGATGGATGACAAGTCCTATTTGCAGAGGACCAGGGAATTGCGGAAGCCTACCCGTGGCTTATGTCAGATGAGAGAGAGGATGGAAATACACAAATACCAAAGATTGTTTGAAAAGATAATTTTGAAGCTTCTGAAAGTGTAGCTCTGTGAAGAAATGCAGACCATGTGGGCACATACTTACTCAGTCTGCAAGGGAAGTCTGATCTTAAATATCCCTGCATGGTCATGAGATTAAAAATATTCTCCATTTTTTGAAGGGGTTTTGGGGGATACACATACATGTATGGCTGAGTCCCTTTGCTGTTCACCTGAAACTACCACAACTTGTTAATTGACTATTCCCTAATATGAAATAAAAAGTTGAAAGCCAGGAAAAAAAAAACAAAAATTCTCCATTTTTACTAGTTTTATGGGCTCTATTTCAACTCTTTCTCTTTTCTTCTGTAGTTGGTCATCTGTGTGAAAGCTGAGTCTTGATGTAGGGCAACGTAAAAGCTGCTTTTCAGTCTTTCTAACTACCAAGTGGTATTTTGGACCCAAGTAAAGAGCCAGCTCACTAGAAAAGACCCTGATGCGGGGAAGGATTGAAAGCAAAAGGAGAGCAGGGCTGCAGAGTACGAGATGGTTGGATGGCATCACGGACTCAATGGACATGAGTTTGAGCAAACTCCGGGAGATGGTGAAGGACAGGGAAGCCTGGCGTGCTGCAGTCCATGGGGTCGTAAAGAGTTGGACATGACTTAGTGACTGATCAACAAGAAGTCTATTTAAAGTTGAATCAGGAGTACACACCATGTAACACTGCTTGAGGCCAGTGTTGATGAACACAGAACCTTCTTTTTTGGAGCTTTCAGCCTTAGAGGGTGATCTGGGAGGAAATAACTTCGATGTTTTATGAGGCAGGAGAGCACTGGGGCCGGAGTTAGCTGGGACAGGTGGGACGAGCAGGATGGAAGCCTGGGCGGCGACCAACAGAAAGGAGATGTGTGGTCTCTAGATCTCAAACAGTGAGGGCTCCGCCTTTTGTTGAAAAGTAAAAGTGAAAGTCGCTCATTTGTGTCCGATTCGTTTTGACCCCAAGGAGTGTAGCCCGCCAGGCTCCACTGTCCATGGGATTGTCCAGGCAAGAATTGCTGGAGTGGGTAGCCATGCCCTTCTCCAGGGGATCTTCCCGACCCAGGGATCGAACCTGGGTCTCCTGCATTGCAGGAGGTTTCTTGACCGTCTCAGCCACCAGCTGTGCTCAGTGGATGGATGAATGACAAACATGGCTGTTACATCATGTGGAAAAAATTGGGTGGGCCACTCCATATGCCCTTTACAAAATACTTATTTTATTTATCTACTTATTTTGGTAGCACTGGGCCTTAGCCATGGCCCAAGAGACCCCCACTGTGGCATGTGAACTTCTTAGGTGTGGCGGGCATGTGGGATCTTGTTCCCCAGTCAGGGGCTGAACCTCTGTACCCCCTGCATTGGGAGCATGGAGCCCCACCCACTGGGCCACCAGGGAAGTCCCCATGGGCCCTTTTTACAGTCACTTCTTTGTCATGTCTAAGTGGCAGCCATTTATTCTTATCCAGGAGAAGCAGTGTGTGCTGGTTAAGGAGCTACTAGCCTCAGTGCACCCTTTTCACTTAGAGTGTGCAAGTTTAGGGCTATTCTGGGAAGCCAGAGATTGGGTTCCCTTTTTTGAACCTGCGGGACTCTGCCTCTGGCCTGTGAGGTTCTTGGCGATCCAGTAGGAAGACCCTCGCTGTGCACCCCTAGCCACCCACAGTTCCTCAGTCCACCTCCAACCACCGAGCGCTGTGGGGATGAGAAATCAGGACACGGAGGCACCCTGGGTGGGCGCACCAGGGAGTCGGATGGGGCCCTTAGGACAATGGCCACGGGCGTGGCCAAGACACCCAGCACAGCTCAGCTGCCAAGTGCTGTGAAGGTCATCCAGCATGAAGGTGAGAATGGAGAGCCAGAGACTTCAGGCTTTCTCCCTAAATGAGGACAATTAACACTTTGTGTTTTTGGTGGGTGTCAGGTCCTCGGATGCGGTGGATTCAAAGAATCTTTGAAAGCCTTTATCTCTCCTCTACTTTGTCCCTTTCATTTGAACTTCATCCAGGCTGGATGCCTTCAACTCTCTTCCCATAAATTACCCGACAAGATGAAGTTTGGGTTGCACTTAGTGGCTTTTTGCTATCATTTAACTCTCTGAGCAGAGAATTCCATGCTTAACAAAACTTAGAGGTCTGGAGTAGGAAATGGCAACCCGCTCCAGTATTCTTGCCTGGAAAATTCCATGGACTGAGGAGCCCGATGGGCTATAGTAGTCCATGGGGTCCCAAAGGGTTGGACACAGCTAAGTGACTGAGTGCATGCCCGTGCACACACACATACACGTTTGTCTCTGTGTTAGACATCTACTCTGTTAATCAAAACTTGTCTGTGAGAACCCTTTGTATGCAGCAAGTAGAGTGCTTTTATTGGTTTTTCATCACATTATTCAAAAAGAATTGGACGTTTTGTTTTCTTTCCCCCAATTGCTTGCCTTTGTGTGTGTATAGACATATTTGTGAGAATGTTTGACAATATAAAAAGTTTGTTTGGTCAGTCATACGATGTTCTGTCCACCGCTTTTTAAATTTTTTTAATTGAAAGAATTGAGCTTTTACTTAATATTCTCCACTTGAAATTACTTGGTTTAAAAAAATGACAGTGAATGTATTCCTGCATACTTTTTAGTGCTTAATTAATCACCTGTGATACATATTTCTAACCCTTAATCTTAATCTCTCTCCTTTATTGTGTGTGTGTGTGTGTTTGTCTTTCATGGAAAAAATGTATTTCTAAAATTCGTATCACCTTTGGACGTCATGCAGAAAGCATTCTTTTTTACCATTTGAATAAAGGTCACCTTTGCTTTCCATGGGAAAAAAAGAGAAAACTTAGAGGTATTGACACATCAGAAATGGAGGAGGAGGATTTTTGGTTAATGTCATTTTAACCAGTATGTTATGGTTATTTGCATCGTGAGCAGCAACAAGAAAGGAAGGTTGGTCTGTCACTCTCCAGCTAGTGAGACTTGCTGTAAAAAGTAGTACAGGTACAGTGCCCTGCTCATCACTGGATAATATGAAACAACAACATTGCTTTTATGCCCGGCTAAAAAAATTTTTTTAAATTGGTTCAAGTTAGTAAAGCCCTGGACTTCCCTGGTGGCTCAGATGGTAAAAGTGTCTGCCTACAATGCTGGAGACCCGGGTTCCATCGCTGGGTCGGGAAGATCCCCTGGAGAAGGAAATGGCAACCTACTCCAGTACTCTTGCCTGGAAAATCCCATGGACAGGGGAGCCTGGTGGGCTACAGTCCATGGGGTCACAGGGGTCTGACATGACTGAGCAACTTCAGTAAAGACCTGAATCTATAAGTAAATGGTTTGAGCATTTCAGCACACTCTGAAATCAGATAGTGTGGTGAATTCAAGATGGCTGCAAATTCTTTGACCCTCCTCCCGGACCTCCCATCAGACCCTTGGGAAGTGGGCTCTGATTCCCCTCCCTCTGAATATGGCCTGACCTTGGTGACTACTTGGTAACCAAGAAAATATGGCAGGAGTGATGCTGTGTGGCTCTCACTTCAAAGGGCCATGCAGCTTCCGCCTTGTCCACTGACCCCCCCTGAGGCCAGCACGCTGGGGGCTGCCTGTAGGTACCCACTTGACAGTCCCAGCTGAGGACGGCCTTCTGGCCATTCTGCCAAAACACCTGACAGGTGTGTGACGCTGTCATGCACCTGGTTCACCAGCTGAACACCACTGAGTGACCTTGTCAATGTCACATGAAACAGAAGCATCATTCAGGCAAGCCTTCCCCAAATTCCTGACTCACCAAATCATGATATAAAATAAAACAGACAATTGAGGCTGCTAAATGTGGAGTGATGTTTTCCTGGACAGTTGGTAACTGGGACATGCAACTTCAGTTCAGTTCAGTCGTTCAGTTGCGTCCAGCTCTTTGCGACCCCATGGACTGCAGCACGTCAGGCTTCCCTGTCCATCACCAACTCCCATAGTTTACTCAAACTCATGTCCATTGAGTCGGTGATGCCATCCAGCCATCTCATCCTCTGTCGTCCCCTTCTCCTGCCTTCAATCCCTCCCAGCATCAGGGTCTTTTCCAGTGAGTCAGCTCTTCACATCAGGTGGCCAAAGTATTTGAGTTTCAGCTTCAGCATCAGTCCTTCCAATGAATATTCAGGACTGATCTCCTTTAAGATGGACTGGGTGGATCTCCTTGCAGTCCAAGAGACTCTCAACAGTCTTCTCCAACACCACAGTTGAAAAGCATCAATTTTTCGGCGCTCAGCTTTCTTCATAGTCCAACTCTCTTTTCAACTGTAGTAACAATCAATGTCTTATTAGGTGGAGTAGGTGGGTGACCACCCTTGATCCACATAACTTAATCACTGAACCCAGTTGCTCTTAGCTTTAAATTCTGACCAAAGGCTAGGTTGTGTGTCAGTCTTTATGGTCACAGCGGGTGGAATCAACTCATAAGAAGTATGTGGACCAACACAATGAAACTCGCTATTTATCCTCCTATAGGAATTATGCTTTAAAAACTCCAGGGCTATTTTTAATCCTTATTTAATAATATGGCCTGATACCAACTGAAGCTTTCACATAGAGATGAAAAGCCTATTTCCTGGTAAAATTCTCACAAGGAATTATTACAACAAAGGAACCTCTTGTTCTGGAAAGCCAGCTTAATAATGCAGCCCATTTTGCTATCCCCTGGGGGCTTACTTTCTTGAATGACTGAGCGTATTCCGTTGCTTAGAGTGACTCAAAGGGGAAACGCAGGCACCAAACAGAAGACCTGGCCACATACAGCCCTCCTGTCATCTCTTCTGCCCCCCGCCCCTCGGAACTGCTCTTACGCACTCTGGACCTCTCCCCTTGGCCATCTTTTCACCCGCTCAGATTTTACCAGCTTAGGAGAGTGCTAAGTCGCATGTCCTAAGTTGGCGTCCGGTCCCATCACTTCATTGGAAGGACTGATGTTGAAGCTGAAACTCCAATCCTTTGGCCACCTCATGCGAAAAGCTGACTCATTTGAAAAGACCCTGATGCTGGGAAAGATTGAGGGCAGGAGGAGAAGGGGACGACAGAGGATGAGATGGTGGGATGGCATCACTGACTCAATGGACATGAGTTTGAGTAAACTCTGGGAGTTGGTGATGGACAGGGAGACCCGGCTTGCTGTGGTCCATGGGGTTGCAAAGAGTTGAACACGACTGAGCAAGAACTGAACTGATACTTGGGGATGCATTTAGGGTTCAGATCTGTTTTCAGATCTTAGAATCTAAAATAGATTTCTTAAAATCTTAAGTGTGAAGAGGAATGAAGCCATCCCTATGTTCGAAGATTATGGAGGAGTGAGGACCATGCTTTAAAATAGGGCATAGTCCCCTTGGTGACGTGGATCAAGGACTCTAATGAACAATTTTACTGATAAAGTACAGACAGACCATGAGCAAAGCCTTCCCCTCCACTGGGCACAGATGACTCCAGCCACTGGTGGGTGTACAAAGTCATCTAGAAAGTGCTAGCAACTGTGCAGATGTTTATTTCTTTAAAGAAAAAACTTGTTTCTGGCAGTAGGTGTTTTCTTAGTTGTTGCTGTCCTCATGGTCCTGTTTTGTTGCTCCACTAGAGGGCAGAAAAGGGACGAGACGGGACCAAGGTCCAGAGGGCCAACTGGGTGGTTTCCTGTCTTATTAGCACTCTCTCTGCCCTACAGAAAAGTTAAAGAAGAGAAGAAGGGCACAACTGGAACCACTGGTCTTTGACCTGTGAGCAGCAGGTAGTTTTTTCATTTTCTTTGGATAAATACCCAGGAATGAAATTGCTGGATCTAATGGTAGTTCTATTTTTAATTTTTTGAGAAAATTGCGTACTGTTTTCTATAGGGCTGCTCCATCTTACGTTCTCACCTACAGAGCACTAGGGTTCCCTTTTCTCCACATCCTCTACAACACTTGTTATATTTTTGTCTATAATGTGATGTATGGGCTCAGTCACTCAGTGGTGTCCGACTCTTGGCAACCCCTTGGACTGCAGCCTGCCAGGGTCCTCTGTTCCTGGACTTTTCCAGGCAAGAATACTGGAGTGGGTTGCTATTTCCTACTCTAGGGGATCTTCCCCACCCAGGGATCGAAGCTGTGTCTCTTGTGTCTCCTGCATTGACAGGTGGATCCTTTACCTCTGTGCCACCTGGGAAGCCCTTTTTGATAATAGCTATTCTAAAACAGGTGTGAGGTGATAGCTCATGGTGGTTTTGATCTCCTGTGTCTCTGATGAGGGATGTTGAGCATCTTTTCATGTGCCTGTTGGCCATCTATATGCCTTCTTTGGAAAATGTCTGTTCAGAACCTCTGCTCGTTTAAAAATCAGATTGTTGGTTTTTTGCTGTTAGTTGGTACATGTTTTTTTAATGCATTTTGGATATTAGTCCCTTATCAGTATATGATTAGAAAATATTTTCTGCCATTCAGTAAATTGTTTCTTTATTTTGGTGATGGTTTCCTTTGCTGGTCAGAAGCTATTCAGTTTGATGTAATCCTACTTGTTTATTTTTGCCTTTGTTGCCTTTTGGTGTCAAGTAGAAAAAAAGTTGTCACCAAGACTGATGTCAAGGAGCTTACTGCATATATTTTCTTCTAGGAGTTTCGTGGTTTCAGGTCTTGCATTCAAGTCTTTAATCCATTTTGAATAATTTTTTTGTGTAATGTAATAGTGATCTGGTTTCATCCTTTCGTATGTTGCTGTCCAGTTTAAGAAACATCATTTATTGAAGAGACTGTCCTTTCCCCCATTGTATATTCTTGGCTCCTCTGTTGTGAATTAATTGACTATAAATACATGCATGGGTTTATTTCTGGGCTCTCTATTTGGTTCCATTGATCTATGTGCCCATTTTTATGCCAATACCATACTATTTGATTACTGTATCTTTGTAATGTAGTTTGAAATCAGGAAGTGTGAGCTTCCAATGTTAATGTTCTTTCTCAAGATTTCTTTGGCTATTCAAAGTCTTTGGGATTTAGTTTTACATTTTGAATATATTTCATCACTATAGTGACCAGCTATAGTAATTAATGTGGCTTCTCAAAAGTGCCTTGAATCTTTTAGAATAAGATCTGACAAGCATACCTTTACAAAAAGAATTTAATGGCTTTGCCACTTCATCAAACACCTGTAAGAAGATGTAGAAAATGTCACCAAAATGGACCCTTTCATGTAAATAGACAAACAGTGTCAGCTTGTGGAAAGGTTAGAGGTTTCTGGGACTGGTGTCTTTTCCTGTGTTAGTCCTGGGGAAGATAACCACTTCTTAACGGACAGTGGCTTTTTCTAGACAGTTCTTTGAGATTCAGGCTTTCACGGAGGGCTGGTGTGGGCATTGTTAGACATGTGGATTCTTCCAGAACTCACATATCATACCACACAGGTGATTCCTCCTTTCTACCTGAAAAAATTAAGCATAAAGCCTCTGATTTCTGCCATCTTTAAGCATTAAAGGGAACACATTCTAAAATCTTAAAAGCATTGGTCACAAGAATTCTCTCAGTAACCTTTAAGTTGTTTCTGATTAACTGACTAGTTTCAGTTAGAACAAAATATATGAAATTTCCATTCCCCTCCCTTCCTGACTCTAATCCAAACAATTTTCATAAGTTGGTCATCAAACTACTGTGTCTTTAAGGCAATAGACTTTCATCTTTGTAAATAGATAGTTTCAGACCTTTGGTCTCTTTAAAACTTACAGACATTACAAAGAAAAATAGAGAGGGATTTTTTTTTTTTAAAGTTTTCAGGAGGCTGACTGTTTCTAAGTTGTTGCTGTGTGGTGGCCAAGTTCTGTCTGACTCTTTGTGACCCCATACAACTGTGTGTAGCCTACCAGGCTCCTCTCTCCATGGGATTTCCCAAGCAAGAATACTGGATTGGGTTGCCATTTCCTCCTCCAGGGATCTTTGACCCAGGGATTGAACTCATGTCTCCTACATTGGCAGGTGGATTCTTTACCACTGAGCCACTGGGGAAGCCCTTGTTTCTAAATAATTATGCAAATGAGCTAGAGACTTCTGAACACATTTAATCTGAATACTTTTAGAGAAAATCAGAATTTCTTTTTCATGATCGGTTCTGCCTAGCACATGGGGTGACCCTACTCTTCCACTCTTCACACTTCCTCTCTCCTAAGTAGTTTACAAATCTTCAGTTGCTATTTTCCTATCACGAACAAAGTGTGCACACATCAGCTGCTGATCTCAACTTGAAATGCATCAGTAAAGCCACTACTGTTCGGGTCACAACTGTGTTTCAGTCAATTCAGTTCAGATCAGTCGTCCCCTTCAACTCCTGCCTTCACTCTTTCCCAGCATCAGGGTCTTTTCCAATGAGTTGGTTCTTTGCATCAGGTGGCCAAAGGATTGGAGTTTCAGCTTCAGCATCAGTCCTTCCAACGAATCTTCAGGACTGATTTCCTATAGGATGGACTGTATGGATATGTCTAAAGGGAAGGTGGTAAGCCAGAAAGTGCATCTCAGGACCACTAGGGAGCGCCAGGTCTATTGAACACGTTTCATGGCTTGAAGCCATAAAGCTCTTTTTTGAGAAGGCAGATTCTAGAAAAACCACTGGGAGGAAACAAGAATAAAAAGAGCAGAATATCACGGTGGACCTCCTCATCCTCTTGAGAGGATGATCTGGGACTATGCCTTCTTAGGTTTTGGCCAGATGGATCCTCGGATCGCTTTTACCAGGTTAAGAAATTAGAGCAAAGTATATAGCCTGCAGAGTCAAGTAGAAAGCTCTTTGAGGAGCTGGTCTGCTAGACCATGTGGCCCTAAAGGGTGGTGTGAAGGAATGAGCAAGCCTCCCGATATTTCAAAGGGGTCATTGTATCCTCAAGCCCACACAGAGGGGCTGTGGTCTTAGCTTGGCTGTTTGTCAACCTTGCAAATCCTTGGCCTTGAGGAGAGGCTCGTGCAGGAAGTTTCCAGAAATAGGCCACATACTGCCTGCTTCAGGGTCCTTCTGCGTGACTGGGGTGCAGTTGATCCACTGAATCGTCTTAGAAAAAGGTTCAGGATTCCCATATGGAATCATCATCAGTTGTGTTAGTTTCCTATTTCTGCTGTAACAAATGACCATACACTCGGTGGCTTTAACCAACTCAGATGTATTATTTGACAGTTCCATTGGTCAAAAGTTTGACACACATCTCCCTGGGCTAAAACTAAGGCACCACTAAGAAGGTGGTGCCTTCTAGACCTCCTTTTTGGAGGCTCAGGGGAGAATCCACATCTGTGCTTTTTCCAGTTTCTGCAGGTCTCCTGCCTTCCTCAACTCAGGGCCCCCTTCCTCCGTCTTCAAAGCCAGCAGGTTTATCTCTCTGACCACTGTTCCCTAGTCAAATCTTCGCTGACTGCAGCTGGAAAAGGTTCTCACTTTTAAGGATGGATGTGGTCAGAGTGGGCCCACTTACCTGACAGCTCAGGGAAACCTCCCCATCTCAAATTCATAACCTTGTTGCCATTCACTGGTTCTGAGTGTTACGATGTGGACATCTTTGAGGGGTCATTGTCCAGCTTACTGAAGCAGCAGATAGTCTTTAAATTTGTTCTTTCATATTCCACCATTGTCACCACAGGCCATGGCTGGGATGACTTGTGGTCAGGCATAGACCTACTTGGGTTTCCCTTGTGTCTCAGTGGTAAAGAATCCGCCTGCCAATGCAGGAGACACACGCTCAATCCTTGAACTGGGAAGATCACCTGGAGAAGGAAATGACAACCCACTCCAGTATTCTTGCCTGGGAAATCCTGTGGATGGAGGAGCCTAGCAGACTGCAGTCCATGGGGCTGCAAAAGAGCTGGACATGACTTTGTGACTAAACAACAAATAACAATAACAGCAACAACAGCAAAAGACCTACTTGGAAAGTGAACTGGTGGTTATTTTCCTGCCTTTTTCTGCGATTGCCCACTGGTCCTCCTTAAGCAGTGCCTTCTTGGACTCTGACATGAGAAAGACAAGTCTAAAAAATCATTTTTCTACAGTAGGCAGTATCAAGCTTTGTGTTCAACACTTTCTTTTGTGTTTTAGTTCAGTTCAGTCACTCAGTCGTGTCCAACTCTTTGCCCATGGACTGCAGCACGCCAGGCCTCCCTGTCCATCACTAACTCCCAGAGTTTACTCAAACTCATGTCCATTGAATCGGTGATGCCATCCAACCATCTCATCCTCTGTTGTCTCCTCCTCCTGCCCTCAATCTTTCCCAGCATCAGGCTCTTTTCCAGTGAGTCAGTTCTGTGCATCAGGTGGTTACAGTATTGGAGTTTCAGCTTCAGCATCAGTCCTTCCAATGAACACTCAGGACTGATCTCCTTTAGGATGGACTGGTGGGTTTACAGAAAGCTATTTATGGCCAAGAATAGACATTTGGTTTTACTTGCCTTAAAAATCCCAGACCCAAACTCTTTTGGCCACCTGACATGAAACGTGCTGCAGGGACTGTGATGAGCTGGGTTAGAGTCGATTCAACAAGGGTTTTTCAAGGAACACCTTGGCTCTGCCTGCCCTGCTGGAAGAAGGGCTTCGCAGCACAGCTTTGCAGGACTTGACTCCTCAGTTTTCGCAGGTCGATGCCAGCCCTGCATGGCTGTGCATGTCCAAGGAGGGAGACCTGTCGTTCATCGGGCAGAAGGACGGTTTGCGCTCCACGTGTGGGCTGGAGCACGCAGTGTGAACCCACTGTCACGGTGACTTCTTGCAGAAGTTTCCTGGAGAGGGTTGTAGCACACAGCCAGAGGTTTCTCCAGCACCCAGCCCACTTGGCCACCAAAGTTGTCCCCCCAGGACTGTCCAGTGTCCCAACACTATTTGCCCTCTGCACTTTCCACTTGCTTTTGCTGTGTGTTTTTAAGACTTTATGTATTTATTTAATCTTTGGCTGTGCTGGGTCTTTGTTACGCAGGCTTTTTCTCTGGTTGTGGTCCCTGGATTTCTCATTGCGGTGACTTCTCTTGTGGAGCACGGGCTCTAGGGCGTGAGGGCTTCAGTACTTGTGGCCCCTGAGCTCAATTGTTGGGGTCCCCTCCTGGGTTCTAGAGCTCAGGCTCAGCTGTTGTGCATGGGCTTAGTTGCCCTGAGGCATGTGGGATCTTCCCGGACCAGGGATCGAATTCCTGCACTGGCAGGCAGGTACCAGGAGCCACCAGGGAAGCCCTCTGCTGTGTGTTTTATAATGGGTTCATGGGGTTGCAGAGTCGGACACGACTGAGCAACGGATCTGATCTGATCTGATCCTGCAAATTACCTTACTGAAAGGAAGTGGGTTAAGATAAACAAGCAGATAACCCAGCCAGAGCCCTAGAGGCATTAATCCTGAGGAGGGATCTTGCTGGAGCTGGAAAGAAAAAAAGCTGGAAAGAAAGTGAAAGTGTTAGTTGCTCAGTTGTGTCTCTTTATGACCCCATGGACTGTAGCCCACCAGTCTCCTCTGTCCATGGGATTCTCCAGGCAGGAATACTGGAGTCGGTTGTCATTTCCTTCTCCAGGGGGATCTTGCCCACCCAGGGAGCTAGAGCCTCTCCATTTGGACATGAGCCAGTGTCTAGAATGGGATGAAAAGGATGGACTCTAGATGACTCTTGGGTTCAAGGCCTGCTATGTGACCTTAGACAGGTTACGCTAACCTTTCTGTATCTCAATTTTCACACCAGCAAATGGAGATAGTAATAGTGTATGCATCTAATAGAGTTGCTGTCAGGATGTATTGAGTTAATATCAGTAGAGTGTTTAGAACTAGGACTTGCAAAGAGTAAAGGCTCTGTGTTAGTTGCCATCATCATCACCATTACCATCAACATCATCATTTCATAACACAGCTATTTTGTTTGTAATGACATTGGCAAAAGACAGATTGGGAATCTGCGAATCTCTTAGGGCCTTGGATGAACTATTTTGAGAAGATGCCTCTACTTATATGTCTTCTTTTTTACAATGAAAGATGGGAGCTGAGTTCCAAGCTGCCACTTACTAATTATACTGATCTTTTCAGCCCTAGAGGCTTCCCTGGTAACTCAGATGGTAAAGAATCTGCCTGCAATGCAGGAGACCCGGGTTTGATCCCTAGGTCGGAAAGATTCCCTGGAGAAGGGAATGCCAACCCACTCCAGTATCTTGCCTGGAGAATTCCCCAGACCAGGGGGTCACAAAGAGTTGGACATGACAGAGTGATGAACACTTCAGCCCCAAGTTCCCCAGGGGAGGTGGACATTCAGGTTTGCCAGGGTTTCTTCCAGCTGCTGACCTGAGGCGGGTGGGGTACCTAGACTTTCCTGTTAGGGACAGAAGTTTTTGCTGTTCTTTTTGACCCAAAGGGTCATATGGAGGGTCAAAGAGAAATCATGGCCTTTGCTGAGCTTAATTTAAGGATTTAAGAATGAGCAGGTGATGGTTTCTGGCTCCTCTGTGTGGTACCCTTTAGTCTGGAGTGTCTGTCACACCCAGAGATGGGCTATTCTGGGGTAGGTTTGTCACCTGAATTGCACTACCTGTTTAAAGTGGTTTTCATTATTATATTTCTTAGATCTCAGTGATACTCCACCCACTTCCCTCTCTTTGTGCACCTGGTGGTTATGATTGTTAATCTTAAGAAACCACTATGCAAATATAAATATATCTGCTCTACAGTTTTTTGTTTTTTAAATCTCAACTCTTTACTGATGATTCTCAAATAAGGAAGGTCATCTTATAAGAAAAAAGAAGAAAAGAAATAAGCCCTCAATTAAGCAAGAATATTGAAAATAATTCAAGGTTTTCATCCTCTAATTTAAGAGGAAGGAACAGCACCTTTTGCTAGTGTCCAGTCTCTCAGAGGCCCCTCAGTTTTCTTCTTCTTCTTTTTTTTAAGTACTTCACTAGGCCCAAGACCTGCTGGCACATTTTTTTTTTAATAATTTTTTATGATTTTTTGGCTCCATCGAGTGGCATGCAGGGTCTTCCTCTCTCAACCAGGGGTCAAACCTGTGCCCCCTGAAGCTGAAGCACTGAGTCTTAACCAATGGACTGCCAGGGAAGTTCCCCTTGGTTCAGTCTACTGAACCAAGCGCCGTTAGAAGGAAATAGGAGATTGACGCATAGTAATATGTCATGCTGTGGAAAGGTGAGTCTTAGCATCCCCATGTTGGGAGTGTTCTGATTTCATTTCAATTTGCTATTTCCTCAATTACCTGGAACTTCAGAGGCTAAACCTGAGAGTCTGGAAGATCTTGACTGAAATGCTGAATGAACGACTCTTCCAGGGGCTGTGGTTTAATGCAGGCTTAACTCAGTATCCAGGGTGTCCATGATGGAGGGCAGTTTTTTCAATTATCCATTGATTTAATAACTTTTTAGTTTAATTTCTTAAATTTTAAAAAATTGAGATATAATTGACATACATGATATAGCTTCAGGTGTACAACATCATGATATGATATTTGTGTATGTTTTAAAGTGATCACCCCAATAAGTGTAGTTAACATAAATCACACAGAGTTACAACATTTTTTTTATTTCTTGTGGTGAGAACTTTTAAGATCTACTCTCTTAACAACTTTCAAATATTCAATACAGTATCATTAACCATAATTGCCATGCTGCTCATTACATTCCCATGACTTATTTAATACATGAAGTTTGTACTGTTCGACCTCATTCACCCATTTCACCTCCCTCCCTCCTCATCTCTGGCAGCCACCAATCTATGAAGTTTTTCTTTTTTAGATCCCATGTAGAAATGAGATCTTATGGTGTTTGTCTTCTTGTGTCCTCAAAACTCCTCAAGGTCTCTCCTTTGTAATGGCAAGTATCTCCATTGTCACGAATGGCAAGATTTCAAACTTTTTTATAGATTAATAATATTCAATTTTGTGTGTGTATATATATATATATATATATAGAGAGAGAGAGAGGGTAGTGGTGGTATAGTCGTTCACTTGTGTCCGACTCTTGTGACCCCACGGATTGTATGTAACCGTCCAGGCTCCTTTGTCCATGGGATTTTCCAGGCAAGAATACTGGAGTGGGCTGCCATTTCCTTCTCTAGATATACATACCTAAAGATATATACACACATACCTGATGATATATGTAGCTGGAGAAGGGAATGTATCTGGAGTCCATGGGGTTGCAAAGAGTTGGACACAACTGAGCACGATATATACATATCATATTACTTTATCCATTCATCCGTCAATGGACACTTGGTTGTCTCCATATCTTGGTTAACATGGGGGTGCATATATCTTTTTCTAGTTAGTGTTTCTGCACTGATCACATTCAGAGATGGGCAGTTCTGGGGAACATTTGTTAACTGCACTGCACTACTGATTTTTAACTGCTTCTCTTTCCCAAAGGTGGTCTGACAGCCAGGAGGAAGAAGGCCCTTTCTTTAATAGCTGACCCTGAGCTACTGAGGAGTTTGCCAAGATTGTCTTAAATTCCCACTTCTTTCCCCACCCCTCATGGACTTCAACCTCTGTTCATCTGTTCTCTCTTCCAGGGACCTATAGTCCTGGATCCTCAGCTTTCAAGGATCAGCTACCTAATCTGATCAATGGGTTACGTTCATCTGTGCTGAAGTTTTTCTGGTTTGGGAGGAGCAAAGCCCCACTTCTAGGTTACTCAGTTCAGTTGTGTCCAACTCTTTGTGATGCCATGGACTGCAGCACACTAGGCTTCCCTGTCCATCACCAACTCCCAGAACTTGCTCAAACTCATGTCCACCAAGTCAGTGATACCACCCAACTATCTCATCCTCTGTCATCCCCTTCTCCTCCTTTCCTCCTTCTAGGTTACTCGGAAGTTGTTACTAATGCTTTTTTATGACCCTCTCAAAAAACAAAGCTGTCATCTGAGTGGACAGTGGGGTGACCAGCCATCCTAGCACGCCTGAGACTTAGTGAGGGGGCTGATGAGGGATTTCCAACTTTAAATCATCACAGTCCCAAACAAACCAGATCACCCAGGCCTTGTCCTTTTGGGTGGGAGGAGAAAGGAGCCCCAGGACAGACAGCCTGGGGAGAGAACTGGGGGCGATGAGGCTGGGCTTGCTGATAACCCTTTCCGGGGGTGAGACTGGTTCCCCTGTATTTCAATGAACTCCTCGTGATAAGGAGCTTCCTAGAACTTCTGAGTACAGTGATCATTGGCTCCTCAACGTGAGTTTTCCTGGAATGGTTCCATAGCCTGGCCGTGTGCAGTGGATGCTGTCAGTGGTGGGTGGGAAGAACCTGTCCCAGGCACTGCTGTTAATCATTGGTTCCATGGAGTCTGGCATGGTTTTCCCTGAAAGGAATGGAACCAATAGGAAATAATCAAGGAACAGTTTGGTGCAACACCAGGCAGAGCCGAGGATAGTATGGTCAGCGGACTTCAGAAAAGGCAAAAAGAAATACTGACCAGAGAGTCACAGAAAAGGGTCCAGAGCTTGGGAGAACTTACTGACCTGACTTGAGTGGGAGTGAGGTGGTAGCGGGGTGGACAGGAAGGTGACATGGGATATTGAAGGACAGCATTTAAGGGGAGTGATTGGCTCCACTGGCCGGCATCTATTAGACCATGGAGAGGAGGAGGGAGAAGGGGAAGAAGGCGAAGGAGGAAAGGAGGGGAGGCATAACAGATTATTGAGTGTTTCCTCATGTCCGGCACTGTCCTGTGTATTCTGTATAACATCTGTTTCATTCTCACCCTACATGGAGGGGCAGGCGCAATTAACCTTCTGTTGTAAATGAGCAAAGAGCTGCCCTGGGAGGTCAGGTACCTTGCCCATGTCACACACAACTGAGAGCAACATAACTGGAATCTGCACTTGGGGAACATTCCGGCAGAATGAGCTCAGACAGTGGCATTTTATCTGGGTTCGTCTTGTTCAGGATACAGGAAAGATCAGAGGGGCTAGAAATCCCAGGAAGGAGAGACCCATCTGGAGACTGCTGCAGGAATCTGGGTGGGAAGCTAGGAGACCTGGGCAAAAAGAATTTCGAAGGAGAAAGCTGTGTTGGGGTCTGAGTGATGTTCAGGAAAAGGGTGGTGGTGAGGAGTCTGGTTTCCATCTTGAAGGCTTGGAGAGGAGTTGCGATCATTAACTGGATCCAGTTTACAAGAACATGAGTGATCTTTATTCACCTAATCATGTTTGGGTCTTTGGGCAGGTTGTTTATTAGTCCCCCTGAGCCTTGGTTTCTTCATCTGTGAAATGGGAGTAGAAATAGGACATCTTACAAGAGTTTGAGAGGATCTGTTGTTGTTCAGTTGCTAATTTGTGTCCAACTCTTTGTGACCCCATGGACTGCAGCACGCCAGGCTTCCCTGTCCTTCACCATCTCTTGGAGTTTGCTCAAACTCATGTCCATTGAGTCGGTGATGCCATCCAAGCATCTCATCTTCTGTTATTCTTTTCTCTTGCCCTCAATCTTTCCCAGCATCAAGGTCTTTTCTCATGAGTTGGCCCTTAGTATCAGGTGGCCAAAGTATTGAAGCTTCAGCTTCACCATCAGTCCTTCCAATGAATAGATTTCCTTTAGCATTGACTGATTTGATCTTACAGTCCAAGGGACTCTCAGGAGTCTTCTCCAGCACCACAGTTTGGAAGCATCAGTTTTTTGGTGCTCAGCCTTCTTTATGTTCTAACACGTACATCTGTACATGACTTCTGGAAAAACCATAGCTTTGACTAGACGTACCTTTGTCTGCAGAGTGACATCTCTGCTTTTTAATACGCTTATCCAGGTTTGTCATAGCCTTTCTTCCAAGGAGCAAGCATCTTCTAATTTCATGGCTGCAGTCACTATCCACAGTGATTTTAGAGCCCAAGAAAATAATATTTGTCACTGTTTCCATTGAGAGGAGAGGCCCATGTCTATAAATAGTTTGGAAAGACTTGAAGACAGAACAGGGCTTTAAGAAGTTACTTTTTAGAGATCACCTTCAAAATTGCTGATTTGGGGGGGGGCATTTGCTTCCAAAGGGCTTCCCTGGTGGCTCAGATGGTAGAGTGTCTGCCTGCAATGCTGGAGACCTGGGTTCGATCCCTGGGTTGTGAAGAGCCCCTGGAGAAGAAAATGGCAACCCACTCTAGTATTCTTGCCTGGAAAATCCCATGGACAGAGGAACCTGGTGGGCTACAGTCCCTGGGGTTGCAAAGAGTCGGACACGTTTGAGTGACTTTACTTACTTACCTACTTACTTTTTGCTTCCAAAACATTCTAGTTTGACAAGGAAGAGATGGGCTTCCTTGTTTATCCTCTGCTTGGTTAAAATAGCCTTTCTCCACGTGGATCTGCAGTTCCAGCATGTTGAACACCAAGTCCTGATGGGGAAGGGATTGCCTTCTTCCCTCATTATATGAAACTCACCCTCCCTCAGATGAAAGTGTTAGTTGCTCAGTGGTGTCTCACTCTTTGCGACCCCATGGGCTGTAGCCCGCCAGGCTCCTCTGTCCATGAGATTCTCCAGGCAAGAATACTGGAGTGGGTTGCCATTTCCTTTTCCAGGGGATCTTCTGGACCCAGGGATCGAACCCAGGTCTTGTGCATGGCAGGCAGATTCCTTACCCTCTGAGCCACCAGGGAAGCCCAGATGATGGTGGACAAATGACGGAGGCCTGCGGCATCATTTCTTGAAAAGAAAGCAGTTTCCCTGGGCTCCTCAGCCCTGCTGTCGGTCAGGTGCCCCCAGCTTTCCAGATGCCCTTTCCTCTGGACTTTTCCCCAAGAGGCTGGGGTAACTCCCAGATACAAATGCCAGGCTGGGGCTCTGCCATTTTGCCTCCTGGCTGAGGATCTGTTTGCTTTTGCAATTAAGAAAGCTACTTAAGTTGTTAATTTTCACTTGGAATAGATACAGGAGGCGTTAGGTTTTGGGGCACAAAAAAAAAATCAGTATTTCTTTAAGGCCTATACAATTTGGCATGAAAATCACACTAATTGAGCCTTGTTAAAAAGTATCCTAAATTCCCTAATTGTTCTGGGCCCTGCAGATTTAGAAGAGGAATGATGATGCTAATGACAATTTTAATAGCCACCTTTATTGGGTGCCCAGGAGACTCCAGTGTGTATTACCTAGAGATCCTCCGAGGTGTAGGGATTCTCATCCCTGGCTTTTAAATGGAGAAAATGAGGCTTGGGGAGAACAAATGGTTTGCCCGAGGCCACTCGATTAGTAAGGAGTGGGACCCAAGTTCACACTGGCCCTCCCTGGCCCCGCACCCATCCTCCTGGACTGCGTTGCCTCCGAGAGATCTCATGTTGCTCAAAACAGAAACTTCAAGGTGTCTGGCAAACAGGAAGAATTGTATAGATGTTTTGTCAAACGTACAGATTATTCAAAACCAGGAAGTTTCAGATTGATTTAAATTTTTCATTTTAAGTCAAACCTCAAATCCAAGAGGCTTTGGGAAGACTTTGCTGCCCATGACCTGAGTGCCTCGTGTTCTGATCCCCTCCCACTTCCCTCCCCTGTCCTTTTCCTTCTTTCTCCCCCACCCCTCCCTCCCCTCCGTCTCCCCTCCCCCTCCCGCCTCGCCGCCATTTCTTCTGTTCCACTCCCATTGAATGCTGCTCTCCTTGGGTGATCTCTTAGTTGTGAGACACTGTGAGCTTTTTTTCTTTTTTTAATTTTTATTTCCAGTACATTAAATTTACTCATACAAACATTCTAAAAATGTACAACTTTTCCTTTTTTAACAAAGTATAATAAAACATAACCCCCCCCCAAAACAGAATATTTGACATCTGTAATTCAAAATCAAACAAGTGGAATATTTGTAATATATGTACATACAAATATTTACAAAACTGTATCTTTTTAAAATATAAAGTTACATGCAATTTTGTAGAATTGTCATAAAAGTATGGCTCAAAAATGGGAGAGATTTCCTCCATTCTTAAGAAGAAAATATGTCCCTTAGGAAGCTCTGAAGATTCGTGAGTACACGAGGTCTTCCATTTCAGCACCTTATCTTTGTGAGCTTTTAAAAAAATCAAGAGTTCATGGACATTGGCCTTGAGAAGAGAGAGGAAGGCGGGCCTGGGAGGCACTTTGTGAAGTGGACCAGGCTTCAGGTGCCTGGAGCCATGGGATTCAGGCCCTTAGTGTTTCACACATGGAGTGCTTACCGTGGGCCTGGAACTCCACCATGTCCTGTGGGACCCTTGGCTGAAGGAAGACGGGTCCCTGGCTCTAGACACTGGCTGTGTGGATGGTTAGGGAGATCCTGGAGCTCCCACCTGCTTCCCTGGGAGCAGGGAAAGACCTAGGAGGAGCATCTCCCGCCTGTCGCTCCTAGGGGCAGGTGGACATGGTGGGTTCAGGCTGTGCTCTAGGGGTGCACATGCAGAACTGCACCCACATTTCTCTTTACCAGCGCCCCGAGCTCACCCTCCCACCCTCCTGGAGTTGAGTTTATAGCTCCCACCTTCCAGGACGGGTGCTCAGCCACCCCTGGAGTCAGTCATAAGATGGTGTGTGTGCAGGAACCGTGGACACGGGAGGGCTGCCTGTCTAGCTCTGAGGCAGGATCTCTGCCATTGGCCTTGCAAGGTGGGTTTGATCGCCAGGCCCCAAAGTACATGAGGGCATCAGGCTTCCTGCAGAGGACCTTGGAGGAGTTCATGGGAGTGTGCAGGCAGGTCTTGGAGTGGAGAGTCGGCTCCCATCCGGCTGGCTGCAGCTGTTCCTCTCTGGCTGTGCTGTCTCCAGCCTTCCACGGGGGCAGCTGCCAACAGAGGAGAGTCCTGACCAGCCCTTTGACCACATCGTTCTTCTTGGGGGAGTGCTGTTCTTCGTGGCTGCCTGTGGCCTCCCACATCAAACTGTCTTCTGACCTTCACCTCCTCAGATCAGCAACTCTTTTATTCAGCCTGGTGGGTTATAGTCCATGGGGTCGCAAAGAGTTGAGCATGACTGAGCAACTAAACAGCAGCAAGTCCTCCCCAGAATGTTGGGAACACCGTCCATCATTACTCACTGATTTTCTCTGGATCCCTGGGATGGAGTTGACTACATTAGCTGTTTGACCCCCGGATCCCTCCTGTGTTTCTACAGGACACTTTCCTGCACACGAGATGAAAATTCTATTCTTGCCTGGAGAACTCCATGGACAGAGGAACCAGGTGGGGTAACTCTCTCCACAGAGAGTTAGACATGATGAAGCAACTAACACTTTTCACTCTCATCTTCTTGGTTGAAAACCAGTTGTCAGAAAGGGGACAGAGTACTTCCAGTTTATTGCCTCTTCCTTTATCTTCCCTCCACCCTTGAACTATTTTTTTTTTAATAGTTAATTTATTTTGGCTGCACTCTTTGTTGTAGAGCACAGTGCTAGGTGCACGGGCTTCAGTAGTTGCTGCACACGAGCTGAGTTGCTCTGAAGCAGGTGGGATCTTCCCGAACCAGGGGTCAAACCCATGTCCCCCTTCATTGGCAGGTGGATTCTCATCCATTGTCCCACCAGGGAAGTCCCCTCCAATTGTTTTTTCATGACCTTTACGTGGAGTAAGGAAAAATGCTTCCTTTGCAGAATGTGTTTACCTTTTAGGCCCTCATGGAATTTTCTAGAAAGAGACCCTGAAGGTGGGATTCAGCTGGGGGGTCAGGTAGTGTGATCTGGAGCCACCAGAGGGTCATCATCCATTTGTCAGGTGGGGTGGGGGACAGTCCCTCACAGGCCGTGGGGAGTAGGAGTGACTTTAGTGGCAGGTGGGGGTGACTGGTGCTCCTTATGTGTCCCTCCAGCCCAGCCTTGGAAAGGTCGTTGGCTGGAAGCAAAAAGCACTGAAAGGAAATTTACCAAAATGCTCCTCCGCAAACTCTAAATGGAGTTAAGTGTGTAAAGAGTAGGTGAGAGTAGGTTCTGGTCTGAAGACCTGCTGACCTTTGTAGCGACATTTGAACCTTTACAGCTCGGGCTGGGAGGTGGGAGGTGGGCCCAGGCCAGGACTCAGTAGAATTACCAACATCCTCCAATGCTGCAAACGGGCTCTGGGGCAGACGAGATTTCTCAGAACATGTCAGAGGCACCAATGCTTTTCTTTTGAGAATGACCATCGTCGTAGGCACTCAGAAATGTTCCATTTCGAAAGGCGGACCTACGAATCTGGGTTATCCAAGTGCTTGGGTCTTAACTGGAAACAAAAAGACACTCTGATCTCTCAAACTGCCTAATTTGATTTTATCAGAAATTTATACATACAAAAATTTCCCTGTAGACTGAGAACTCTGCTGAGAAACCTTAGCCCAGAGTGTGTAAAAATATCAGCATTGGAAAATAAAACTGCATATGATGTCTTAACTATGGCAGCCGTGTCAATTATTCACCCCTAATGCCTGTGTGTTTATCCCATCATCTCGTCTGATAATGACCATGACCAGGGCGATACTCCCTTGGTGTTGCCCAATAATGGGCAGTGGAGATGGTGTATCTTTGCCTTTATTTTTGCTGGCACATCCTGGCATTGAAGCACATTAAAGTAATAAAATCAGGCAGCAAGGCATCCTAATCACTCCTGCCATGTTCCCATAACCCCCTCATTTACAACAGACTGAGACAGAAAACTTTTTTTTTTTTAGAACAATTTAAGGTGAGGCAACACTGGATATGCAAAAATCTTTTATGGGCAGTCGTGGCAGCTGGCTGATTCTTCTAAAATGCCTGACAGCCTTCAGACCAGCGCCCGAGCTGGGTCGGAACAATTCTGTTTGATGATCACATGGGTGGGCAATGTACAAAGGCAGCTTTCATCACCACCTTCTGGGCTGTGGGCATTGTGCCTTGCAGACCATCATTCCACCTTCCAGGTCCTGTGTTAATTCCCAGTTCCAGTTCTGGGAAGGAACCTGTTAAGAAGGTGAAGTGTTTACCTGGCTGGATGACACAGGCCATTTTTAGGTTTTAAAAGATGAGTTGCTCCTCCCTCCCTTTTTGTTTCTCCTTAAGAAGGAGCTTCCAGGGTTCAGGAAAAGCTGAGAACAATTTCAAGGGAAAACACTGGCTTGAGTTTGAGACCATGAAAGAGACAGAGCAGCCAGGCAGAGAGACCTATTCAGGGTAGCTGTTCGCCAGATGCCGTAGAAAGTGGCTGGTCCCAGGCACAGAGCTCCTGGTCAAAGTGCATTTCCTCGGGGATCTTGCCCCGTTCAGCATAGAGTTATAAGAGGATTCCAGAGGGTAGAGACACAAGAGAGAAGGAGAAACAAAATGGCCTGACTATGCAGAACTTACCTTAGGCTTGACTGAGCTTAGTGTAACCACCATAAAAATAAGAGGTTTAGAAGCTGTGGAACAAGTCAGCACTGGCCCAAATATGTGCCTTTGTGTCCCTGAACTTTCATCTCCTCCTTCGCCCCCTTTTCTGGTGTGACTCTGCCCAAACCTGCAGTGGTTAAGAAAGCACCATGATTCAGGAGGGATCTCCAGCAACAAGCTGCTCAGAGTTTTATGTAGCTGAGCTCTGTGCTGATGCCTGCTCCAGGACATAGCCTATAGGAGACTGGGCAGCCTTCAAAACGGCCATGAGGCTATGGGGCCCCCCGGCGGGGTATAGCCTCAGGCAGCCACAGGGCCATCTGCAGGGGTCCTAACTGTCACACCCCTAATCTGTCACAGACACCAGGCTGTTCAGTCGTTCAGTCATGTCCGACTCTTTGCTACTCCAAGGATTGCAGCACACCAGGCTTCCCTGTCCTTCACTATCTCCCAGAGTTTGCTCAAACTCATGTCCAGTGAGTTGGTGATGCCATCCAACCATCTCATCCTCTGTCACCTCCTTTTCCTCCTGCCTTCAATCTTTCCCAGCATCAGGGTCTTTTCCAGTGAGTTGGCTCTTTGCATCGGGTGGCCAAAATATTGGAGTTTCAGCTTCAGCATCAGTCCTTCCAGTGACTATTCAGGGTTGATTTCCTTTAGGATGGACTGGTGTGATCTTGCGGTCCAAGGGACTCTCAAGCATCTTCTCTAGCACTACAGCTCGAAAGCATCAATTCTTCGGTGCTCAGCCTTCTTTATGGTCCAACTTCCGTACATGACTACTGGAAACACCAGGTGGACCTGCCCATAAATGCTAGAAGCGGGAAGGGAGAGCTGGAGGAGTTGGAGCCTGTGAATCCAGTGCTTCACAGCTTAGGGAACTCTGAGGCCACTTACCTGAGTCTATTGGTGCCTCTTCATGTATATTAAGTTCACCCATTATCTTTACACTTACGCAGCTGGATTTATCAGCTAGAAGTTCTTGTAAGAACCTTCTCATCAACAGATCATCCATTGGGGTGTCGTTCAAACCATTCTGTCTTATGCCTTAACCATAGCACTGGACCAGCCTTATCTCTTGTCCAAGGTGGGGTTGAGGCCCTGGACTGCCAGCATTATGTTACCTTGGCAAACTTTGTTAAAAATTCAGATCTCTGGACCCCATACAATACCTATTGAATCAGACTCTCTATTTTTAAAATTAATACTTTTGCTTCTTCTTTTTTTTTTTTATTGGAGTAAAACCTGCAGTAAAGGAAACAAACCTTAATTAAGACTTTGTCAAGGTGAGTATACCCGCCATGTTGCCACCACCCCACTCAGGCTATAGAATATTTCCACCACCCTAAGGGCTCCTTCCACCCTTTCCAGACAATACCCAGCTTCCAAAGGCAGCTCTTCTTCTGACTCCTGTCACACAGTTTTCCTGTATTTGAACCTCACCTACATTGGACTCTCCTAAAGGACTCTTGAGTCTGGTTTCTTTCCCTCCACATTATGTGTGTGAGATTTATCCACATTGCAGTTTGTAGTAATAGCTGCTTTTTCCCACTGTGGTATGAGTGTATGGTGTAGTGTATGTGGTGTAGTGTGGGATAGTATATGAGTTTGCATGCTAAGTTGCTTCAGTCGTGTCTGACCCTTTGTGACGCTATGGACTGTAGCCCGCAAGGCTCCTCTGTCCACGGGATTCTCCAGGCAAGAAGACTGGAGTGGGTTGCCATGCCCTCCTCCAGGGGGTCTTCCCAACCTAGGGATTGAAGCCACATCTCTTACATCTCCTGCATTGGCAGGCAGGTTCTTTACCACTAGTGCCATCTGGGAAGCCCGTATATGAGTATACTACTGAAAAGTTGTTGCTGAATCACGGAAAGATGCCAGGATCCTTGGCCTCTGGAGGAGGATTCAATCCAGGGTCAGAGATGAGGCTTCATCACTCAGAGCTTTTGTGTCAGTCAGTCAGTTCGGCCACTCAGTCGTGTCCGACTCTTTGCGACCCCATGAATCGCAGCACACCAGGCCTCCCTGTCCATCACCAACTCCCGGAGTTCACCCAGACTCCTGTCCATCGAGTTGGTGATGCTAGCCAGCCATCTCATTCTCTGTTGTCCCCTTTTCCTCCTGCCCCCAATCCCTCCCAGCATCAGAATCTTTTCCAGTGATCAACTCTTCACATGAGGTGGCCAAAGTACTGGAGTTTCAGCTTTAGCGTCATTCCTTCCAAAGAAATCCCAGGGCTGAGCTCCTTTAGAATGGACTGGTTGGATCTCCTTGCAGTCCAAGGGACTCTCAACAGTCTTCTTCAACACCACAGTTCAAAAGCATCAATTCTTCAGCTCTAAGCTTTCTTCACAGCCCAACTCTCACATCCATGCATGACCACTGGAAAAACCATAGCCTTGACTAGACGGATGTTTGTCAGCAAAGTAATGTCTCTGCTTTTGAATATGCTATCTAGGTTGGTCATAACTTTTCTTCCAAGGAGTAAGCGTCTTTCAATTTCATGGCTGCAGTCACCATCTGCAGTGATTTTGGAGTCTCCCCCCAAAAAGTCTGACACTGTTTCCACTGTTTCCCCATCTATTTCCCATGAAGTGATGGGACCAGATGCCATGATCTTCGTTTTCTGAATGTTGAGCTTTAAGCCAACTTTTTCACTGTCCTCTTTCACTTTCATCAAGAGGCTTTTTAGTTCCTCTTCACTTTCTGACTTCCCTTGTGGCTCAGCTGGTAAAGCGTCTGCCTACAATGAGGGAGACCCAGGTTCAATCCATGGGTTGGGAAGATCCTCTGGAGAAGGAAATGGCAACCCACTCCAGTACTCTTGCCTGGAAAATCCTATGGACAAAGGAGCGTGGTAGGCTACAGTCCATGGGATCACAAAGAGTCAGACATGACTAAGTGACTTCACTTCACTTCACTTTCTGCCATAAGGGTGGTGTCATCTGCATATCTGAGGTTATTGCTATTTCTCCCGGCAATCTTGATTCCAGCCTGTGCTTCTTCCAGCCCAGGGTTTCTCATGATGTACTCTGCATATAAGTTAAACAAGCAGGGTGGCAATATACAACCTTGACGTACTCCTTTTCCTATTTGGAACCAGTCTGTTGTTCCATGTCCAGTTCTAACTGTTGCTTCCTGACCTGCATACAGGTTTCTCAAGAGGCAGGTCAGGTGGTCTGGTATTCCCATCTCTTTCAGAATTTTCCACAGTTTATTGTGATACACACAGTCAATATATCCATACATGACCACTGGCAAAACCAGTGATCATGTATGGATGACCATATGGATGAAAAAAACTAGAGAAGGAAACGGCAACCCACTCCAGTGTTCTTTCCTGGAGAATCCCAGGGACGGGGAAGCCTGGTGGGCTGCCGTCTATGGGATCACACAGAGTCAGACACGACTGAAGCAACTTAGCACACAGTCTAAGGCTTTGGCATAGTCAATAAAGCAGAAATAGATGTTTTTCTGGCACTTTCTTGCTTTCTCGATAATCCAGCGGACCTTGGCAACTTGATCTCTGGTTCCTCTGCCTTTTCTAAAACCAGCTTGAACATCTGGAAGTTCACGGTTCACATATTGCTGAAGCCTGGCTTGGAGAATTTTGAGCATTACTTTACTAGCGTGTGAGATGAGTGCAATTGTGCGGTAGTTTGAGCATTCTTTGGCATTGCCTATCTTTGGGATTGGAATGAAAACTGCCCTTTTCCAGTCCTGTGGACACTGCTGAGTTTTCCAAATTTGCTGGCATATTGAGTGCAGCACTTTCACAGCATCATCTTTCAGGATTTGAAATAGCTCAACTGGAATTCCATCACCTCCACTAGCTTTGTTCGTAGTGATGCTTTCAAAGGCCCCCTTGACTTCACATTCCAGGATGTCTGGCTCTAGGTCAGTGATCACACCATCATGATTATCTGGGTCGTGAAGATCTTTTTTGTACAGTTCTTCTGCGTATTCTTGCCACCTCTTCTAAATATCTACTGCTTCTGTTAGGTCCATACCATTTCTGTCCTTTATCGAGCCCATCTTTGCATGAAATGTTCCCTTGGTATCTCTAATTTTCTTGAAGAGATCTCTAGTCTTTCCCATTTTGTTGTTTTCCTCTATTCCTTTGCATTGATCGCTGAGGAAGGCTTTCTTATCTCTTCTTGCTGTTCTTTGGAACTCTGCATTCAGATGCTTATATCTTTCCTTTTCTCCTTTGCTTTTTGCTTCTCTTCTTTTCACAGCTATTTGTAAGGCTTCCCCAGACAGCCATTTTGCTTTTTTGCATTTCTTTTCCATGGGGATGGTCTTGATTCCTGTCTCCTGTACAGTGTCATGAACCTCCGTCCATAGTTCATCAGGCACTCTATCCATCAGATCTAGTCCCTTAAATCTATTTCTCACTTCCACTGTATAATCATAAGGAATTTGATTTAGGTCATACCTGAATGGTCTAGTGGTTTTCCCTACTTTCTTTAAGTCTGAATTTGGCAATAAAGAGTTCATGATCTGAGCCACAGTCAGCTCCTGGTCTTGTTTTTGCTGACTGTATACAGCTTCTCCATCTTTGGCTGCAAAGAACATAATCAATCTGATTTCGGTGTTGACCATCTGGTGATGTCCATGTGTAGAGTCTTCTCTTGTGTTGTTGGAAGAGGGTGTTTGTTATGACCAGTGCATTCTCTTGGCAAAACTCTATCAGTCTTTGCCCTGCTTCATTCCGTATTCCAAGGCCAAAGTTGCCTGTTACTCCAGGTGTTTCTTGACTTCCTACTTTTGCATTCCAGTCCCCTATAATGAAAAAGACATCTTTTTTGGGTGTTAGTTCTAAAAGGTCTTGTAGATCTTCATAGAACCGTTTGACTTCAGCTTCTTCAGCATTACTCGTTGGGGCATAAACGTGGATTACTGTGATACTGAATGGTTTGCCTTGGAAATGAACAGAGATCATTCTGTTGTTTTTGAGATTGCATCCAAGTACTGCATTTCAGACTCTTTTGTTGACCATGATGGCTACTCCATTTCTTCTAAGGCATTCCTGCCCACAGTAGTAGATATAATGTTCATCTGAGTTAAATTCACCCATTCCAGTCCATTTTAGTTCGCTGATTCCTAGAATGTCAACGTTCACTCTTGCCATCTCCTGTTTGACCACTTCCAATTTGCCTTGATTCATGGACCTGACATTCCAGGTTCCTATGCATAATTGCTCTTTACAGCATCGGACCTTGCTTCTATCACCAGTCACATCCACAACTGGGTATTGTTTTTGCTTTGGCTCCATCCCTTCATGCTTTATGGAGTTATTTCTCCACTGATGTCCAGTAGCATATTGGGCACCTACTGACCTGGGGAGTTCCTCTTTCAGTATCCTATCATTTTGCCTTTTCATACTGTTCATGGGGTTCTCAAGGCAAGAATACTGAAGTGGTTTGCCATTCCCTTCTCCAGTGGACCACATTCTGTCAGACCTCTCCACCATGATCCGCCTGTCTTGGGTGGCCCCACAGGGCATGGCTTAGTTTCACTGAGTTAGACAAGGTTGTGGTCCTAGTGTGACTAGATTGACTAGTTTTCTGTGATTATGGTTTCAGTGTGTCTTCCCTCTGATGCCCGCTTGCAGCACCTACCGTCTTATTTGGGTTTCTCTTACCTTGGGCGTGGGGTATCTCTTCAAGGCTGCTGCAGCAAAGCGCAGCTGCTGCTCCTTACCTTGGATGAGCGGTATCTCCTCACCACCAGCCCACCTGACCTTGAACGTGGAGTACCTCCTCTAGGCCCTCATGCGCCCGCACAGCCACTGCTCCTTGGACGTGGGATTGCCCCTCTCAGCTGCTGCCCCTGACCTCTCGCGTGGGGTAGCTCCTCTCGGCCATTCCTGTGCCGTTGCAGCTTGGCACTCTCGGCCACTGCCCCGACCTCGGACATGGGGTAGCTCCTCTTGGCTGCCGCCCCTGGGCTATGGGGTCCTTTTGTGTAATAAAATTTTATTAAAGTATAAAGTAGTTAGAGAAACCTTCTGACATAGACATCAGAAAAGGGTAGAAAGAGTACCCACTTGCTAATGTTAGCAATGGAGTTATATACTCTCCAGTGAATCCAAAGAATGTCTGGAGGTTGTAAAGATCTCACCAGACCTACTCCCATAATTTACATTTTAAGATAACAGAGTTAGCCAGAAGGTTTAATCCAGTGACTGCCTTCAGGCAGGATACATTATTGTTATATAATCCTTGTAAAGACCAGACCTACTCCCATAATTTACATTTTAAGATAACAGGATTAGCCAGAACGATTAATCCAAAGACTGTCCTCAGGCAGGATACATAATCGTAAGGAATGTGGAGGAAAAAAGAAAGTTTGTCCTTTCTTACTCCTTGAGAATTCCAGACCCTTGGGGACCCCTAGACTTCTTATCAACCTGCCTAGGAAATGACTCTCTCACTACCATTTATTTATTCATTCTACTCTTGGCAGTGTCTCAGTTGTTTCCAGGTTTTGGCTATGACACTAAAGCTGTTAGGAATATTCATTTAAGTGCTTTTTGTGCCCCTAACACTCATTTCTGTTGGGAGTGTAATTGCTATGCCATAGCATAAATGCATGTTTATTTTGGGTAAATAACTGCCAAACAGTTTTCCAGAGTGGTTGCACCAATTTGCACTCTCACCAGCAGTGGATGGGGAGTCCGCTGCTCTACCTTCCTGTCCACACTTCATATTGTCTGAGCTTTTCATTTTAGCCATTCTGGTAGGTGTGTCGTCGAATCTATTTACGGTTATAACTTGCGTTGCCCTGTTAGCTAATGATGTTAAGAACCTTATCACGTGCTTGTTGGCCATCTGGGCTTTGTCTTTGTGAAGAGGCGGATCGAGTGTTTTTTAATACTGAGTTTGGGGTCTCTTATCAACTCATCATTTGTAGGAACAGCTTGTTATGAACAGCCTCTCCAGGTGACTTAAGAACTTCATGCCAGAGAACCACCTCTGAAGAATTTCTTAAGATGCCCGATTTCTTGAAGCATCTTTTTTCCTTTCTGCAATTCTCAAACCAGCAGTTGACTTTCTCCCTTTCTGTTATTCAGGTTATAGATTCAGTGCTTTCCTCTCAATTCCGTTTGGACTGCAGGTGGAATAAATGGACTTCCTGGCCTAAATATGGCCGTTTCTGTCATCAGAGCCTGGCTGAGTCTTCTGGTCTTTCCGGCAGCATTTTGTTAGTGCTATAACTTTGTTGGGAAGAGAAAGAAGAGATGGGGAACTGCCCCAGGAGGATGAAGTCTATGGCTCCCCTCTCTTCTCTAACATCTGCCTTTCTTTTCTCCCGTAAGCCCCAGAAGGGAGGATGTCTGCTCAGTGTTCTGTGCCTGCGTCCGGGTACCTGTGTGTGGATGTGACCCGCTCAGGTTATCAGGGAGACATTGTTTCTACCTGCTTTCCTACCCTCCATATCAACTGTGAACAATCTGCCATCTAAGTACAAATGCTCCCCAGTGGAGGAGGGGACCTAAACATTTTAGTGTCCTGGGGTTCTAGAACTCATAGGAACTAGTCCTCATTCCAGAGATGGAAACAGTAGAGAATGCTGGGCATCGTGTCCTGGTGAGAGAGCCTGCTGGTCTTTTTCACAAATGATCATCCTGGCAAGAGAGGTGTGTCTCTAAAGAGGATCAAGACATGGAGGGAGGGGAAGAGTATGTCTTTCTTTTTTGCCTTTAGTAATAAAGGGGGTTCCCTCTGGCTGCTCTTTTCCCTCTGAGAACCGCTATTCAGAGGCCCCGAATGGCAGGAAGTAAGTGGTGAGGAGATGGAAGGAAGGCAGAAGGCTCAGCGAGTGCGTGTGTCCTCCCCGCCCACATCTCCCACTTGTAGGCTGGGGGAAGGGACCTCAGAAGGCTACTTACAGTATCATCACTGTTAACAAACATTCACCATGATTTTGTGTGCGTGCAGAGTGGAGTCTGGCACTTGTAATTGTGAGACTAGTTCTGATGAAGATCTCCTCTTCCATTTGCAGGCTGGCTGTGATGGTGAGAGTATTGGAAATTGCCCATTTTCTCAGCGTCTCTTTATGATTCTCTGGCTAAAGGGTGTTATATTTAATGTGACAACAGTGGACTTGAAAAGGTAAGACCAGGTTTCTACAGTATTGAAATAACTATCCCCAATTCCCTATACACACAGGCACACAGAGAGACACCCAGGCAGACACATACAGACACACAGGCACAGGCACACACACAGAGATGGAGACACACATACACACAGACTACAGACACAGGCACATACACAGACCCAAATACAGACACAAACACACAGACACACACACACAAACACTGAGACAAAGACACGCACAGAGGCACACAGAAACACATACACACAGGCGTGCACACACACACACAGATGGAGACATACAGACATAGGCACATACACAGACACAACACACAGACACACATACACACACAGAGACAGACAGGCACAGAGGCACACAGACACACAGGTGCACATGCACAGATGGAGACATACAGACACAGGCGCATACACAGACACACACACACACATACACACACAGACGGAGACACACAGAGACAGAAACACACGGGTACACGCATGCACACTCCTAGGACCCGTGGGCCCTGTCCTGGGCATATCCACCCTGGGTCAGGACCCTGGATTGGAGCGGGAGTACGTCGGCCACAGAGTCATTACAGGATGGGGTCAGATGTAACCTGGAAGGAGTAGGAGGAGGGGAACCGGGAGGAGCCTGCCCACCCCGTGACTGGTCAGCCGTGACTCTCTCTGGAGCCTGCCTGAGCCCCGCTCCTGGCTGATAACACTGGGGAGGGTTAACTTTTCAGCCTCGTCTCCAGATGAAGGGCCACACTTTCCTTGCCAGTAGGACAGTTTGTAAACTCCCAGTTGCCTTTGAAATTCTCAAGGGTGGTTTCTCTTCCACTGATGTGTGTATGTGTGTGTGTCGGGGGGCCTGGTTAAGCCTTGGCAATGATCCCAACCCTGGCACTGCCCTTCCTCCCTGCCCAGGAAACCTGCGGACCTGCAGAACTTGGCTCCCGGCACCAACCCACCTTTCATGACTTTTGACGGCGAAGTCAAGACAGATGTGAATAAGATCGAGGAGTTCTTAGAGGAGAAATTGGCTCCCCCAAGGTGGGCCTCATCAAAACCTTCCCTGTCCACAGACACTTCTAAAGCTCTTGGTGCTGTGTGTTGGTTTTCTGTGGCCATGGCGCTTACCTCCTGAGCTGTACCTGTGATGTGCCACAAGAAACACAGCGAGATTAGAAGCCCTGAGTCTAGGTGGCTGGGAATTCTCTACTCTGCCATTTGGCAATTAGGGTTTGATGGCAGGAAGTGGGCTGATGTCACGTGGGTGGCCCGTTTTGATGGCCCATTGGGAATGTGTGTTACATGCAACATCGCAGCAGGCTGGGCCTGCAAGGGAGCCTTCTAATTCATCATCTTTATTTTAGGAGGGAGAGAACCGAGACCAGCAAGGCCAGGGGGCCCTCCATCCCAGGATGAGAACAGTCCATCCAGTGCTTTACTCCTGGCTGGTGTTGCTCCCAACTTTGAAGATGGATAGATTAGGAAAACACTTAAGGAGCAGTTTTCATTTTTATATCTGCTCAAAGAAAGGCATTTCTTCCCCTCCTGCTTTCTATTCTCCTAACTCAAACATTGCTGATCTGTGATACTCTCACTTTGAACTTTTCAAGGTACCCTAAGCTGGGAACCCAACACCCTGAATCTAACTCTGCTGGAAATGACGTGTTTGCCAAGTTCTCAGCATTTATAAAAAACACCAAGAAGGATGCAAATGAGAGTGAGTCCCTCCCATCTTCCTGTTTTCTGTTTTCTGCATGGACCTCTATTCCGCCTCTGGTGTGGCTTCTTATAAGATTCGGGGAATTCTGACTCACTGCACAGGGGGGAGGGATCTGTGTATAGAAATAAGGGAAAAGTACCTCCTACTCTGAGCCTGCACGTGGGTTTCAGGGACTGAGTGCTTTTCTAGAGATTGTCCAGAAAAGGACATTTTTAGGAGAAGATCATCACCACCAGTAATTCCTTGCTCTCCCATGGAATTCAGGGTGAATGAAACTTCTTTCGATGCTTCCTTCATTATATGATTTCCATAAAGATTTTTTTTTTAATTTTTAATTTTTAAAAAATGTTTTGGTCACATGGTGTGGTGTGTGGGATCTTAGTTCCTTGTCCCTGCATTGGAAATGCAGAGTCTTTTTTAGTTTATTTATTTTTAGTTGGAATATAATTCCTTTAGCATATTATGTTGGTTTTTGCCATACATCAATATGAATCAGCCATGGGTATACACCCATCTCCTCCCTCTTGAGCCTCCCTCCCACCTCCCATCCCACCTGGAAAGCAGAGTCTTAACCATTCAGTTCAGTTCAGTCGCTAAGTCACGTCTGACTCTTTGCAATCCCATGGACCACAGCACGCCAGGCCTCCCTGTCCATCACCAACTCCCGGAGTTTACCCAAACTTATGTACATTGAGTCGGTGATGCCCACCATGAAAGTTTTTCCATATAGATTTTTGAATAAATGAATGAGTTCTAGAAGCAGCAGTGTTGTTTAAAGAGCAGAATTATTTTCCGAGGAGAAGTGAGTCTTTTATTTAGATCTCATAAACCCACCTGTCTCCTTGCTGAGTCTCTAACATTCACTGGCCGTGTCTCAGGAGGGAAGGGACAGACTCCTTTTTTTTGATATCTGGAGAGAGGAGAGCAGGAGGAGAAGGGGATAACAGAGGATGAGATGATTGGATGGCATCATCAACCCAATGGACATGAGTTTGAGCAAGCTCTGGGAGTTGGCGAAGGACAGGGAAGCCTGGTGTGCTGCAGTCCACGGGGTCGCAAAGAGCTGGACATGACTGAGCAGCTGAACAATGACAAAGACAGAGGAGACATGGATTTCCATGGCTCATCTTAGTTGTTTTCTGCCTTCCTATTTCAGTTTATGAAAGGAACCTGTTAAAGGCCCTGAAGAAGCTAGACAGTTATCTGAACAGTCCCCTGCCTGATGAGATAGATGCCTACAGCACTGAGGAAGCTGCTATTTCTGGGCGGAAGTTCCTGGATGGCAATGAGCTCACGCTGGCTGACTGCAACCTCTTACCCAAGCTCCACATTATTAAGGTTTGTCCTTCCTCCTACGTCGGGTGCTGAATACATGAATGGGGCTTTGTTCCATTTTGTTTTGACTTGTGGGTTTTTTCCCAAGACAATCTAAAACACCAGCTCTTGAATTTAAAAGTCTAGCTCGTTTCTGTTTGCGGCAGCCAAGCCCCAAGTCTGAGATCTGTGGATGCTATTATCAGGTGTTCCTTGGCGGCTCTCAGGAAGCATCTGAGAGCTTGGTTCTCATCCCTCCATCCTCACAGCTTCTTTTTTCCAGTCTTAACCCCCACAGCCTAAAGACAAGCTCTGTGAAAGCAATTTGAGGGAATACATTGATTATAGCTGGTATTTCACACTCCAGTCTTGGAGATGGTGTGTGGAATCTACAAGGATTAAAATGTGAACTCTAGAAATTCCCTGGTGGTGGTCCAGTGGTTGGGACTCAGCGCTTTCACCCGGGTGGCCTGGGTTCAATCCTTGGGTGGGGAACTAAGATCCTGCAAGCTGAGCAGTGCAGTCCAAAAGCAAAAATAACAACCAAAAAACTGAGCCAACCTTGAAAAAAAAAAAAGTGAACTCAGTCAATTGTTGGTGATGGGAAGAGTAAGCCTAACCCTGGGATAAAGGAGGAGGTTGGCTCTTAACACAGACCCCTTAACAGCTGGCGAGCAGCTGACAGCTCCTCGGCTGGACCACATGCAGCCTGTTTTCCCAGGTGACTGAGCATGAAATAAGGGTCACTGGTCATGTATAATTAGGGTTTAAAGATTCCCTAGACCAGTGGTTCTCCAACATTTGTTGGCATAAGAATTATGCCTTCTAATTTAGAAATGTGCCTGCTCAGGCCTCCAGTTGTGTCTGACTCTTTCTGACCTCATGGACTGCAGCCCACCAGACTCTTCTGTCCATGGGATTTTCCCAGCAAGTTTACTGGAGTGGGTTACCATGCCCTCCTCCAGGGAGTCTTCTTGACCTGGGGATTGAACCCACATCTCCTGCAATGCAGGCAGATTTTTTACCACTGAGGCACCAGGGAAGCCCTTTTAGAAATGTAAACCCATCAGTTCAGCCCCTGACTTACTAAAAGCAGAACTTCTGGGGGTGACTCTGAAATTCAGAAGCAGATGACCCCACCCTTGGTCTCCGCATTTATGGCTGCTCTCCAAAGTGCCCGAGTCTGGCTGTTACTCACCGCTGTTAGCTGTTGTATCATTATCACTGTTGCTATGCCCTTGGTCCTCAGTAGCCCTAGATGCCCCAGGAAGAAGCCCAACCCTTGTTCTGGGGCATCCTTATTATTTAGATCATACCAGGTCCAGAACTAGGTCCTTGGTATAAGGATAGGGAGATTGGAGAGAAGACATGGGGAAATACAAGTCAACGATCTTGTGTTCTAATAATGCGTTTATTTGACATTTTAGTTCAGTTTAGTCGCTCAGTGGTGTCCGACTCTTTGCGACCCCATGGACTGCAGGTTCATGGGATCGCAAAGAGTTGGACATGACGGAGTGACTGAACTGAACTGAACTGGGCTGCATGATGCTAGGCTTCCCTGTCCATCACCAACTCCCAGAGCTTACTCAAACTCATGTCCATCAAATCAGTGATGCCATCCAACCATCTCATCCTCTGTTGTCCCCTTCTCCTCCCGCCTTCAATCTTTCCCAGCATCAGGGTCTTTTCCAAGGAATTGGCTCTTCGAATCAGGTGGCCAAAGTATTGGAGTTTCAGCTTCAGCATCAGTCCTTTCAATGAATATTCAGGACTGATTTCCTTTAGGATGGACTGGTTGAATCTTCTTGCAGTCCATGGGACTCTCAAGAGTCTTCTTCAACACCACAGTTCAAAAGCATCAATTCTTCAGTGCTCAGCTTTATAGTCCAACTCTCACATCCATACATGACTAATTTGGCATTTAGAAATTTACAAATTAGGTTCCCACAGTCTGTGGCATGGCTGTCCTGTGGGTGACTGGCCACCCCGTTACTCCAGTCATTCTTTGCCTTTCTTTTCCTTCCCTACTCCATTCCCAGCCTTGCTCCATTCATCTTCTTTCTTCTGTCTTCCCTGATGTGTTCAAGGGGCACCAACCTGAAAGCTAAGCCTTGAGGATGCTGCTGATCCTCCAAGTGAATTTTCTTTTTAATAAATGCCAGTGTTCTGACATAAAATTTCATGACGGCAAATCAGTCCTTCAAACCTGCCACATTGGGGATTATCCAAACCGGACATTTGGGAGCCATTTTCCAATAGATTATTTATGTCATTGTGTCTGGTTTAGTCCCTTTATTAAACATATTCTCATCATTGCTCTGACTAGTGTAACATCACAGAAGCACATGGAGTTTAGGGAAGGCAAGAAAAAGACACGTATGTACACACATGCATACATACACAGATCAGTTGCCACTTGTTTAGCTCCTATAAAAAAAGAATGTTTAAAATGTCAGTAGAGGGTATAAACTTCAGAGTAAAATAAAGCAGTCCACGGCTCCAATGGAAGACCTAACGGCAAAATCTTCAAAGCCACTTAGCACTCAAAATACCCAGCAGCTTAATAATCTTCCAGGATGGAGCACTTCTGAAAGGCAATGAGAATCAATCTACAGGAATTTATGGTAAGACAATGAGAAAATAGAGGACTTTATAATCTATTCCTATCCTGAAACCAGCAAAAGCATTCTGAAAATCTAAAGCATTATCTCCACCTTTAATTTCTTTTTGGCTGCATTGGGTAGCACCTGGGACCTTGGTTCCCCATCCAAGGATTGAATATGCACCTCCTGCATTGGAAGCTCAGAGTGTTAGCCACTGGACCACCAGGGAAATCCCCCTCCACCTTTTGTAAAATTAGAAAAGGATGGACCACCAACTCAAAGACTTAGACACTAGCTTCTCTAGATCTTCAGTAAAGTTCGGATGTCTGTAAAAGTAAATAATACAGCCTTGAAGTGCCCAACCTAAGCTTCTTTGTTTGAGGACAGAGCACCGAGTGGGCCAAGAGGGGCAGGGACCAGCCCTACGGAGATGAGATCTCTGTGGAGGCAGAGCTGAAGGTGAAACTGTTCAGAGGTGTCATCTGTGTGTTCTGCCACTGTCCCCTGAGCCAAAGGAACAGGGAGGGGAGATGGAGGGGAGGAGAGAAGGAAAGAGGCATTCTGCTTTGTGACTGCTGAGCAGAGAAAAGAAATAAGCTTGGAATCACTCAGAAGAGAGACTGTAGATGACCTCAGCATCACTTTTAGCCAGGGCGACCTCCTCCTAATCCATGAGCTTCAGAGTGGAGGAGGCACTAGACCCTCATGTGTCCCTGGGGCAGAGTATAGAGCAGTGTTTGAAGAGCAGGTGAAAAAAGTTAGAGTGTTAGTCGCTCAGTTGTGTCTGATTCTGCCACCCATGGAATCTAGCCCACCAGGCTCCTCTGTCCACGGAATTCTCCAGGCAAGACTGTTGGAGTGGGCTGTCATTTTCTTCTCCAGGAGATCTTCCTGACCAGGAGTTGAACCTGGGTCTTCTGCAATGCAGGCAGTTTCTTTACCATTTGAGCCACCAGGGAAGCCCCTTGATGAACAGGTGTTTGAGGATAAATATCCAAATTGGTCTGCCTGTTGCCTGGCCTTCCTCCCATTGCTCTCCACCTTGTTTTTAAGCAAATAGTAGGTCCAACGGGTCTGCCCATTAAAGGATGGTTAGTAACCAAGAGGAATCTAAGTGGGACCTCTATGTGGATAGAGATGATCACAAAGAAGAGGGGGAAGGGTTAAATAGAACAAAAGAGAAAAAGGCAGATGAGAAACACCTCTCTGGTTAAGATTGGTTTCAGTAACTGAAACGTATTTGAACTTTTCAGACAGATACTTCTCTACAGCCTCAAAGAAATGAAAGAGAATATGAATCCTTCCCTATGGCTTAGTGGGTAAAAAACCCAAGTGCAATGCAGAAGACACAGGAGATGTGGGTTTGATCCCTGAGTTGGGAAGATGCCCTGGAGTAGGAAATAACAACTCATTCCAGTATTCTTAGGTGAAAAATCCCATAGACAGAGAAGCCTGGCAGGCTACAGTCCATGGGGTCTCAAAAGAGTTGGACATGACTGAGCTACTCAGCATAACACATGAACCTTTGGAGAAAGTGCTCGAAGACAAGTAACAAAGTGTCAAAAAATATAATCTCATAAAGAGGATGAAAATGAAACTGGTGGAACTGAAAAAAACCTTAAAGACAAAACAATTTCAGAAATTGTTTAGAAGTTGTATTAGGAGTAGCAAGAGGTGGAAAATGACATTGCAGAAATCCATCAAGGATTTGGAAGACAGCCTGAGGAAATGATCTCAAATCGAATGGAGAAGAAGCAAGAGGTAAAGGTGAACCTCCAGGAAAAAGAACAGGAAAGAAAAAAAGAGGCAAAAGAAGACTCAGAGGTAAAGTGTTTTGAATTAAAGGATGACCTGAACATTGACTTTAAATAGCCATCCATGATTAGAAAAATATTGTCCTGGACAGTCAACACACTGTGATATAGCTGGTAAATTATATTTGAACTTTGATGATAAAAAAAAACCCCTTTGGGTGCCCAGATGATGATGATAATAGTAATAATAAAAGGTAAGTGCACCTACCCAACAAAGAAATTCAGACTAGCCTCATACGTCTCTAAACTGAGGTGACAGTGTTAGCAGCTCAGTCGTGTTTGACTCTGTGCAACCCCCTGTCAGGCTCCTCTGGAATTCTCCAGGCAAGAATACTGGAGTGGCACTGACATAGATCAAAGGAAGATCCTCTATGACCCACCTCCTAGAGAAATAGAAATAAAAACAAAAGTAAACAAGTGAGATCTTATTAAACTTAAAGGCTTTTCACAGCAAAGAAAGCTATAAGCAAGGTGAAAAGACAACCCTCAGAATGGGAGAAACTAATAGCAAATGAAACAATTGAAAAAGGATTAATTTCCAAAATATATAAGCAGCTCATACAACTCAATACCAGAGAAACAAACAAGCCAGTCAAAAAGTGGGAAAAAGACCTAAACTGACATTTCTCCAAAGAAGGCATATAGATGGCTAACAAACACATGAAAAGATGCTCAATATTGCTCATTATCAGAGAAATGCAAATCAAAACTACAATGAAGTATCACACCACACAGCTCAGAATGGCCATCACCAAAAAGTCTATAAACAATAAATGCTGAAGGGGTGTGGAGAGAAGGGAACACTCTTGTACTGTTGGTGGGAATATGAACTGGTATGGCCACTGTGGAAGATGGTATGGAGATTCCTTAAAAAAACTAGGAATAAAAGCACCATGAGTTCAGTTCAGTTCAGTCACTCAGTCGTGTCCGACTCTTTGCAACCCCATGAATCACAGCACGCCAGGCCTCCCTGTCCATCACCAACTCCCGGAGTTCACTCAGACTCACGTCCATCGAGTCGGGGATGCCATCCAGCCATCTCAACCTCTGTCGTCCCCTTATCCCCCTGCCCCCAATCCCTCCCAGCATCAGAGTCTTTTCCAATGAGTCAAGTCTTCGCATGAGGTGGCCAAAGTACTGGAGTTTCAGCTTTAGCATCATTCCTTCCAAAGAACACCCAGGGCTGATCTCCTTTAGAATAGACTGGTTGGATCTCCTTGCAGTCCAAGGGACTCTCAAGAGTCTTCTCCAACACCACAGTTCAAAAGCATCAGTTCTTCAGCACTCAGCTTTCTTTACAGTCCAACTCTCACATTCATACATGACCACAGGAAAAACCATAGCCTTGACTAGACGAACCTTTGTTGGCAAAGTAATGTCTCTGCTTTTGAATATGCTATCTAGGTTGGTCATAACTTGCCTTCCAAGGAGTAAGCATCTTTTAATTTCATGGCTGCAGTCACCATCTGCAGTGATTTTGGAGCCCAAAAATAAAGTCTGACACTGTTTCCACTGTTTCCCCATCTATTTCCCATGAAGTGATGGGACCAGATGCCATGATCTTCATTTTCTGAATCTTGAGCTTTAAGCCAACTTTTTCACTCTCCACTTTCACCTTCATCAAGAGGCTTTTTAGTTCCTCTTCACTTTCTGCTATAAGGGTGGTGTCATCTGCATATCTGAGGTTATTGATATTTCTCCTGGGAATCTTGATTCCAGCTTGTGCTTCTTCCAATCCCACTCCTATACATATACCCTCAGGAAACCAAAATAAAAAAGACACATGTATCCCATTGTTCAATGCAGCACTATTTGTAATACCTAGAGCATGAAAACAGCCTAGATGTCCATCGACAGATGAATGGATAAAGAAGTTGTGGTACATATACACAATGGAATATTACTCAGCCATAAATGAATACATTTGAGTCAGTTCTCATGAGGTGGATGAACCTAGAACCTATTTTACAGAGTGAAGTAAGTCAGAAATAGAAAGATAAATATTGTATTCTAATGCATATATATGGAATCCTGGTACTGAAGAATTTATTTACAGGGCAGCAATGGAGAAACAGACATAGAGAATAGACTTACAGACATGGGAGAGGGGAGGAGAAGGTGAGATGTATGGAAAGGGTAACATGGAAACTTATATTACCCTATGTAAAATAGATAGCCAATGGGAATTTGCTGTATGTCTCAGAAAACTCAAACAGGGGCTCTGTATCAACCTAGAGGAGTGGGATGGGGCAGGAGATGGGAGGGAGGTTCAAAAGGGAGGGGATATATGCATACCTATGGCAATAAATTAAAAGACGCTTACTCCTTGTAAGCAAAGTTATGACCAACCTAGACAGCATATTAAAAAGCAGAGACATTACTTTGTCAACAAAGGTCCATCTAGTCAAGGCTATGGTTTTCTCAGTGGTCATTTATGGATGTGAGAGTTGGACTATAAAGAAAGCTGAGCTCAGAAGAATTGATGCTTTTGAACTGTGGTGTTGGAGAAGACTCTTGAGAGTCCCTTGGACTGCAAGGAGATCCAACCAATCCATCCTAAAGGAGATCAGTCCTGAGTGTTCATTGGAAGGACTGATGTTGAAGCTGAAACTCCAATATTTTGGCCACCTGATGCAAAGAGCTGACTCATTTGAAAAGACCCTGATGTTGGGAAAGATTGAAGGCAGGAGGAGAAGGGGACAACAGAGGATGCGATGCTTAGATGGCATCACTGACTCAATGGACATGAGTTTGGGTAAACTCTGGGAGTTGGTGATGGACAGGGAGGCCTGGTGTGCTGCAGTTCATGGAGTCGCAAAAAGTCGGACAGGACTGAGCGACTGAACTGAACTGATGGCTGATTCATATTGAGGTTTGACAGAAAACAACAAAATTCTGTAAACATTTATCCTTTGATTAAAAAAATAAATTAATTAAAAAAGGAAAAAAATACTGGAGTGGGTTGCCATTCCCTTCTCCGTGGGATTCTAGGATCACATTAAAAGCCAGAAAACAGTGGTTTAATAGTTAAGGGATTGGGGACTTCCCTGGTGGCCTAGTGGTTAAGAATCTGCCTTCCAGTGCAGGGGATGCAAGTTCTATGCCTGGTCGGAAAATTAAGAGCACATATGCTTTGGGGCAACTAAGCCCATGCACCACAACTAGAGAAAATGCGTGCCGCAGCGAAGACCCAGCACAGCCAATAGTTAAAGGATTAAAGGAAAGGATGTGTGATGTAAGAATTTTATATCCAAGTAAATTGTTGCTTTCACCTAGACTTCTGGTCTTGATGGAATAAGCATCCCTGAGCCATTTTGTAAAAATAAAATTTCTATATTATGACATAATAAAAAAGGATAAAATAAGAATCCAGGAACAGAGAAGGTGTGTGGTATAAAAGGATTAGTGATAGACATAGAACCTCTTTAGATCTGAAACCAGAACTAAAACTCAAGAGCAATGGGAATTAGAGATACAGGACTGAATCAAATATAGTAAACTTCTATTTTCACACCATTGGAAGGAGTATAATAGATCAGAAATGAAAAGAACTGTAAGTATACTAATTTCCTTGCTTATTGTCAGGAGTAAGTAGAGATCAGTCAAAGAATAGTTGATAGTCAGGAAATAAAGAATTCCTATTTTTTTAAGTTATATAGGAAACCACCGGACCCACTCCAGTATTCTTGCCTAGGAAATCCCATGAACAGAGGAGCCTGGCAGGTTATAGTCCATGCAGCCACAAAGAGTCAGACATGACTTAGCAACTAAACAACCACCACCACTGGAAGAGTTAAAACAGACCAGAAACCTTCCAAACCAGCAGAGAGAGAAATGCACACATACACAAATGCAAAAATATTTACAGGAAGTTGGAAAACGAAGTATAACATTAGTAAGATAGGATATAAAACAAGTTTACATTTATGAGAGGCACATATGTAATAAATTTACCCAGAATGTTTGGGTAAAGCAAAAGCAGGCAAATGCAAATAAAAGAAAAGCAGGAGTCTTGACAGTAATCTCTTGCTGCTGCTGCTGCTAAGTCGCTTCAGTCATGTCCGACTCTGTGCGACCCCACAGACAGCAGCCCACCAGGCTCCTCCGTCCCTGGGATTCTCCAGGCAAGAACACTGGAGTGGGTTGCCATTTCCTTCTCCAATGCATCTAGTAAGATTGAATTCAAGTAAAAGATATTAATTTAGGAGGTTCTTTGGAAAGTTATGTGGTCTTGTCTTGCTGCATCATTAGCTTGCAGCTTCCAAAATCTGAGAAATAAGTCATTAAGATCTTCTAACTGGTGACAAATTCCATGCTCTTGTCATCCAAACATCCCAGGAGGCAATACAATGGGAAATATTAGTCCTTCCAAGTATTGTTGTTCAGTTGCTCAGTAGTGTCTGACTCTTTGGGACCCCATGGACTAGAGAATGCCAGGCTTCCCTGTCCAGCACCAACTCCCAGAGCTTGCTCAAACTTATGTCCATTGAGTCGGTGATGCCATCCAACCATCTCATCCTCTGTCGTCCCCTTTTCCTCCCGCCTTCAATCTTTCCCAGCATCAGGGTCTTTTCCATTGAGTCGGCTCTTTGCATCACATGGTCAAAGTATTGGAACTTTAGTATCAGTTCTCCTAATGAATATTCGGGGTTCATTTCCTTTAGGATTGACTGGTTTGATTTTGCAGTCCAAGGGACTCTCAAGAGTCTTCTCCAGTACCATAGTTCAAAAGCATCAATTCTTTGGTGCTCAGCCTTCTTTACGGTCCAACTCTCACATCCATACATGACTACTGGAAAAACCACAGCTTTGACTATATGCACATTTGTTGGCAAAGGGATGTCTCTGGTTTTTATTAAACTGTCTAGGTTTGTCATAGCTTTCCAAATATTTGTCCCCCCAAATTCGTATCTAAGTTAGACCCAACTCCTAACTCCCAATATCTCAAAACTGACCTTATTTAGAAATAGAGTTTTTGCAGATGTAATTAGTTAAGATGAGGTCATGTTAATTGATTAGGAGCAGTGGAGTGGGCCCCTAATCCAACATGACAGATGTTCCTATAAAAGGGAGTTTGGATCCAGAGATGCCAACACAGGGAAAATGCCAGGTGAAGACTGGAGCTGTACTCCCATGAGCCAGAGACAGGGAGACACCTGGAACGGATCCTTCGCCGGAGGCTTCAGAGGGAACCTGGCCCTGCTAACACCATGATCTTGGACTCTGGGCCTCCCAGACTGTGGGAGAAGACATTTCTGTTGTTTAAGCCACCCATGACTGTAGTGCTTTATTAAGGCAACCGCAGGGAACCCATACCATCTGCAAAGAGGATACACTGTCCTTTGTGATGAATTCCCAGTGACACCCTCCAGCCAGAGGAGACATCTCACACCACTGTGTTTTCATGATATTCATTCTCAGCTACCCCATCCTTATATCCACTGTTTCCTTGAGGATAAGGATTTTTCAGTTCATGAATCTGCCCTCTGCACACGGTAGACCCACAGTGAAATGATACTCTTGGGCAGAATGATGGAAATCCACAGGTGTAACATACATGGTTGCTTGGGGTTTCAGGAGGTGAGGCTCAGCAAATTGGAAAAAGAGAGGGCACTACAAAGTGATCCTAGCACAATCTAAACTGAAAATCCATCCCGAACCCTTGAAAGTGAAATTGTTAGTTGCTTAGTCATGTCCGAATCTATGCGATCCCATGAGTTGTCTACTCTGTTTATGGGATTCTCTAGGCAAGAATAATGGAAAGAGCTGCCATTTCCTTCTCCAGGGGATCTTCCTGACCCAGGGATTGAGCCTGGGTCTCCTGTATTGCAGGCAGACTCTTTATCATCTGAGCCATTTGAATCTTTAGGCACCAAATAACTCAGCAGCAGAACACAGGGAGAGAAAACTACTAGAAGCACAAAGAGAAATCCACCAGATTACAGAGCAAGCTCAGGGCTTCCCTGGTGGCTCAGATGGTAAAGAATCTGCCTGCTAGTGCAGGAGATTTGGGTTCAATCTCTGGGTCAGGAAGATCCCCTGAAGAAGGAAATGGTGGCCCACTCCAGTATTCTTGCCAGGGAAATCTCATGGACAGAGGAGCCTGGTGGGCCACAGTCCATGGGGTCACAAAAGAGCTGGACACGACTGAGCGACTAGACAATAGAGCAAATTCATGCCAGCGGGTCACGAGGACCATCTGTGATGAATGGGTGGGCACAGTTGTGTAGCACCTGTGTTTTGAGTCCCACACTCAGTGTGCCCCCTGCAAACTCATATCGCAATTTGGGCAGCTTGAAAGGCTGTAGAATGACATGGGAACTTGAGAAAGAATATAGTACACGCCTCAGAAGAATGGATTGTCTGAAGAAACTGCCTATGTTTGTGGGTTTTCCCTTCTTGACTGTTTCCTTTTCATTTTCAGATCGTGGCCAAGAGATACAGAGATTTTGAATTTCCTTCTGAAATGACTGGCATCTGGAGGTACTTGAACAATGCATATGCTCGGGATGAATTCACAAACACATGTCCTGCCGACCAGGAGATTGAACACGCATATTCAGATGTTGCCAAAAGAATGAAGTGAACCTGGGCTGTTTTCTGTCTCATTTCTCAGCTATGTGAGCTAGACTATGAAAAGAGTGTCTCCTTTGTGTTTTCCTCCCAGTAACCATTCTTTGCAAAATAATGCCCATACTTTAGCAATGGGGATACCATAGCATGATCCACTCAACAGGAAATGATTCCTAGCCTTGTAATTTGTCAGCTCACTTGTGTATCTGAATAATACCAGTATCTGTTGTTATACACTCCAATTGTCTGGTTTATCTTCATTTATATCTTTGGCATTCTGGGACCTTGTAATCCATGATATTTAGGGCATGTGTTGTGCAGTTTACGTTTCAAAGCAAATAAGGTTTGGATTCAAACCTTATTTATTATTAACCTCCTTTATTTTTTAAAAAATGTGTTTTTCTCTGATAGTTTTCATAATCATGCATAACCTATTTTTCTGCTCTAAAATGGTAGTTCAACTTTTTTAGAACAAAATAATTTTTATAATTACAAAGTGATACTCGCTTATCTTAATACTTGAAACAAAGTCAGAAGGTATAAAAAGAAAGACAAAAGTCACCTAGAATTTCCCTACACTTAGGTAACTACTGATAGTGTATCGGTGAGTATCTTCCGAGTCTTCAGACTCTTTGACACACACGCATTCACACCACATATAATTTCCTGCCTCTGTGGTATTGTGTTAGTTTATTTTCAAGGACTGGTGAAGGGACTGCCCCCCTTGGTAATACCTTGATGGTCAGCCCTAGAGGACCTAAAACAGAGATTCGGCACCACAGACCTCGAGTGAACGCTTGTGGCCAAGTTTCAGAGGGATGGAGAACCTCAGGGTCCACAGAGATGTGAGGACCTACGAAGACCAGCGGGGACCGGCAGCAGTGGGAGGGTGGCGGGGACCGGAAACTGTGGGAGGGCCCCACCGCCGCCTACCTTGTTCCTGTCTCCATCATGCCTCTGTCCCTGATTCCAGGGAAGGCACGGAGGAGGGTGCCTCTCTTTGTCTCTCCTTCTGGCTCCCTTTCAGAGGCCTTCTCTTGCTCCCTCCCTCTCAGACACCAGGCCTGCGGGAGGACTCTTAACATCATCTGTGTTGCAGAATCTCCTTGCCCCCTGTTTCAACTTTGACCAAGCACATCTCGGTTCTTCAGATGGCGTAACACTGCACCTCTTCGGCCATGATGTCGTGTTGGGCTGGCCTGTATCCTGCTGGATCTTTGCGCTCTCTAGCATCATTTCAAGGTCGGGCAGGGAAAATCCAGGGAGATTAAATTCTTGGTGACTCATCTTGGGCAGTTGTGGTAAATAGGCAAGATGGGGAGGAAGTGGAAAGTACTGAGTCAAAAGAGTGTTCTGGTTCATCCATGCCTTCCCCTCCCCTACCCCTGAGCCAGCCTCACGGCGGCAGCCGTGTGTGGGGGCTGGGTTCCTACTCAAGGCTTGGAGGACAGAATGGGAGACTCCTTCCATGCTCATCTAGACTCCCAGGGTTCCAGCGTTATCCGCCAGGCTGTGTCCTTTTGACATTGGCACACACCTTCCAGAAAACTCGCATGTGGAGTTGGAGACAGCATTCTGAGGTTTCTGGGATTTAGAAAAAGATGTCTAGTAAGAGAAACAAAGCCCTTCATACGATGGCCACTTTCTCTTCCCTCGTACTGGATGCTGTGGTTTAACCAGGGGCAGCCAAACTCCCAGCCGTCCACTTGCTTTGTTAGCCATTTATTTTAGGAAGTTGTCTCTGGCATGAGTCCTGGTGATTCCTGTTTCACATCTGTTTAGGAATCAGATTCTGAAGATGAGTTTTACCATGTTACATTTAAATTTAGTAAATGAAAAAAAAATAAATTTAGTAAATGAATTGACTACCTGATGTTACTAGTGCCAAGTTTGTATATTTAGAGGTTAAAGCGATCTACGAAAACCCTTTGTGCCTTAGAAATTAAACAAATTACGAAAATATTTATTTGGAACCAATATCTTTAATTTTTCTTTATTTTACTTTGCATCCTCCACTGAGACAGTGTGTGTGTGTGTGTGTGTGTGTGTGTGTGTGTGTGTGTGTGTATGTGTATGTGTATGTATGTATTGCTTCACCCGATCCTTGCCTGATGGAGAAAGACGGGAAGTCAGTCACAAGATGTGATTTGCCCCAGGACACCACTAAAATGACCGTGACCCACATTATCCTAGGGATAACCCTACATTACACTATTTTTTAAAATAAAAAGGTAGGATCGGATTTCCCTGGTGGTCCAGTGGTTAAGAGGCTGCCTTCCAATACAGGGGACACAGGTTTGATCCCTGATTGGGGAGCTAAGATCCCACAAGCTGCCAGGCAACTAGACCCATGCAACACAACTACTGAGCCAGAGTGCCACAACTGGAGAAGCCCATGCACCTCAAAATGACACAGGGCAGCCAAAGTAATAATAATAATGTTAGATAAGATGGGATAGGAGTTAATGCTTACAGAAACTTTAGAAGGGGACCCTCCACTGAGAAAGTGAACTGAAGTGGGCTTCCTTTAAAATGATGAGAGTGTGACTTCCCTGGTGGTCAAGTAGTTAACACTGTGCTTTTACTGCAGGGCATGCAGATTCCATCCCTGGTTGGGGAACTGGCATCCCACATGCAGTGTGGTCAAAGAAATAATAATAGGAAAATTGCAAGAGCAACTTTGAACTAGAAAGTATTGCTGTTGTTCAGTCACTAAGTCATGTCTGAATCTGTGACCCCATGGACTGCAGCACACCAGGCTCCCCTGTCCTTCACCAGCTCCCAGAGCTTGCTCAAGCTCATGTCTGTTGAGTCGGTGACACCATCCAACTGACTCATCCTTTGCCTCCCTCTTCTCCTGCCCTCAATCTTTCCCAGCATCAGGGTCTTTTCCAATGAGTTGGCTCTTTGTATCAGGTGGCCAAAATATTGGAGCTTCAGCTTCAGCATTAGTCCTTCCAATGAATGTTCAGGGTTGACTTCCTTTAGGATTGACTGGTTATCATTAGTTAAATTAGAAATTATCTGTATTAGAATTGTGACATGCAAAGACATTTTAACAGAGCCTTAAAGAGGTCTGAAAAAATGCACATCGCCTGTCCTTGCCCAGGTGGCTGACATACAGGTCTTGCAGGTAGCTCCATTTTTAAGTGTAGTTGGAAATCTCTTGGTTCCTGGCAGCCTTCCCCTCTCAGGGACCCCACACCCACTTCGCAGGCCCCTCAAAAGCTGTTCTTGTGCTGGCAGGTGAGAAGTATCCCAGGGCTGTTCACCTGCCTTAAAGTCTTCTCCAGGCGTGCATTTTTGAAACTAAATGCATTTGTTCTTCCAAACATACCATATGTGTGTGTTAGTTGCTCAGTCATGTTCAACTCTGTGACCCCATGGACTATAGGCCACCAGGCTCCTCTCTCCATGGAATTCTCCAGGCAAGAATACTAGAGTGGGTTGCAATTCCTTCTCCAGGGGACCTTCCCCACCCAGGGTCAAACACAGGTCTCCTGCATTGCAGGCAGACTCTACCCTGTCACCAGGGATGCAAATAAAAGTAGTGAGAGCAGCTCTCCTTTGAGGCTGATCCTGGGGAGGTTCTTGGGCTAAGGAGATTCTGTTCTTGCTTTCAGTTGCCCAAGAGGCTGGACGATTCAGAAAAAATTAGCTTTACTTCTGAACACAGAATCTCCAAGTGTAGGCTGAAAAATAATATGAGTGCCACAAAGGTGTACTTTCTGGGCATTGTCCAGCAAACAAGGATGCAACCTGTTTAGCCCAGGAACCAACCTTCTGAGACCAGAGGTCTCAACAGGTTACCTGTGAACTACAGGACTATCCCCAGGAATTGAGTATATGCCCAAGCCCCCACAGACAGACACAAATGCACATACACACACACACACACATGTACATACACACTCACATACGTTCATGCACACAGCATGGTCTCAGAACTCTTTCACACCTGTTCAAATGTTAGGAGAAACACACTGACTGAAACCATCCCCCTTGACCAGGTACCACAGTAACCATCTGATTGAGATATTTTATGAGAGGACGTCCTGGTGAGGAACACAGAACTAATAAGCCACCACCCATCGGAAGAATTCAGGCAGGGTCAAAAGGAAATGCCACATGTCTGACCACCTACTAGAATCCTTTTCACTGGTGTCCATGTCGGCTGAGCAATGTGTGCACCTCCAGGAAGGACTCTGAGTCAGAATGATTGGCCAAAGACAACCCAGAAACTAATCCCATCACCATAAAACCCGAGACTGCAAGCCATGTGGCAGCGCAGTTCTGGGTTCCCTTACCCTTCTGCTCTCCACTGTAGCACCCCTTCCCAATAAAATCTCTTGCTTAGTCAGCACATGTGTTCTCCTTGGACAATTCATTTCTGAGTGTTAGACTCAGAAATGCAAATGAGAGCCCACTCTCATGCCCTGAAAGGGATCCCCCTTCCTGCAACACAAACACACAAACATTCACACACGTCCCCATAGACACACACAAGCATACTTACTCATGCAATACAGTCACACACACTCATTGACTCATGTACCCATATATGTGCACACACACACACACACAACCTGTACAGTGAGGTCCAGGTTCCTTCCTTCCCTGACCAGATAATTGACCAGAAACACACTCTTGGCAACATTCCACCCAGGTCTCCTTCCCCACCTCCAGGGGCTCACTATTAGGCTTTGGGAAAAAAAACCAATCTTTCTTTTACAGTTAAGAGAACCAAGGTGTGCATCGTCCTAAGAACATGTAATTCACAAAACCCTGGCTACTTAAGGTGGATCAGTTAGAGGATGTTTGTTCACGTTATAGTTCTGAATTCTTTCTGGAAGCCCACAGAACTGACACAAAAACTGAGTTTAGCTGCAACTAGGGCTTCCCTGGTAACTCAAACAGTAAAGAATCTGCCTGCAATGTGGGAGACTTGAGTTTGATCCCTGGGTTGGAAAGATCCCCTGAAGAAGGGAATGATGACTACCCACTTTAATATTCTGGCCCGGAGAATTCAATGGACAGAGGAGCCAGGCAGGCTACAATCCATGGGGTCACAAAGAGTCAGACATGACTGAGTGACTTTCACAAACACAAAATGCCCAGGATTGAGGTTTGTGACCTGGGGGGAGGCCCAGAGCCTAGACCTGCTGCTGAGCCCTGGGCAGTGTTGTCCCATCTGGCTGTTTCTGGTCATGTGTGTGTGTGCTAAGTTGCTTCAGTTGCGTCCAGCTCTGCGACCCTAAGACTGCAACTCGCCAGGCTCCTCTGTCTGTGGAATTCTCCAGGCAAGAATACTGAAGTGGTTGCCATGCTTTCCTCCAGGGGATCTTCCCAACCCTGGGATCAAACCTGCATCTCTTATGACTCCTGCCTTGGCAAGCAGGTTCTTTACAACTAGTGCCACCTGGAAAGCCCTGTTTCTGGTCATACCATATGCCAAAGTATTTGAAAGGTACATTGGAGTCTCTGAAACACTTGCACATAATTTCCCAACAGTGTGGACTACACTTAAAAGAAGCAAAAGGAGCACACAGGTTATTCTACTAAGGTTATTTGCTTCCTGATTTTTAAATCTTTGACAAGGCAAAGGTGTAGAGGCCTGTTTGTGGGGTTCCTTTTCCTGCTGATCTTGGGCTCCCTCAAGATTGGAGACAAGAGGAAGGAGAAATGGATTAGGGAGGTGCCTAGAATTCTAGGAGAGACAGAGCAGTAGAACCTGTTTTGCCTCCATCATAATTGTTCAACTTTTGTTTGCAGCTCTGGTCCCAAAAGAGTGCTGTTTGAAAGAAAATCTTAGGGTTATTTGGTGGTGGTTCAGGTGTTGAGCTGGCCATTTTGGTGTGTATGTTGGCTTTTTTTTTCTGGCTAAAGCAAGGGAAAAAGAATTTGTTGTATTGGGTGTGATACCAGAATATACAAAAATTAAAAAGAAGTAAGAAAAATGTGTCTTGCTTTTATAAACTGTGCAGTGATAATGACAAAATAGAACAGCACCAGAAAGATGCCTAAGAACATGTTAATAGGAAGCAAATGGGTGAGTGGGCAAAGTGCACACTTTTACCAGGTTCCTGAGGTGATGCTACCACGAATGATGTAATAGAGTGACCAAGTGCATTTGGGTAGCACTTTACAAAGCCTGGGCCAGTTTGTGGTTCCATAGGTCATGGGTGTGCATTGGAAATTGAGGTGGATATGGTGACCACAGCGAGGTGGCTGCCATCTTGCCTCATGGTCCTTGAGGGGCTTTACTGGATTCTCTTCCAGGTGGCACTAGTGGTAAAGAACCCGGCTGCCAGTGCAGGAGACATAAGAGACTTGAGTTTGATTCCTGGTTTGGGAAGATCCCTTGGAGGAGGGCATGGCAACCCACTCCAGTATTCTTATCTAGGGAATCCCATGGACAGAGGAGCCTGGTGGACTATAGTCCATGGGGTCTCAGAGTCTGACACGACTGAAGAGACTTAGCATGCACACACACACTCTAATGAGTGGGCATTCTGGCCACCATGGTGACGTTGTTCTGTCAACTCTGGGGACCTTGTACCATCTGGATAGAGTGAGACATTCCAGTCAGAGAATCAGAAGCTGGACAGTAGCAATGAATGGATGGGATTGGGAAGCAGAGGGGAGTGGCTAAGGTTTGTCTGCCTCAAGTCTCTCATCTGAAAACTAAGTGGTGGGCTTGATTGGTGGGTTTCAACCTTGACAGCATATTAGAATCAACTGAGTAGCCTTGATTATTATAAATGCCCAAAGCATGCCTCAGATCAACTGAATCAGAATCTCTGGGTTTGAGCTTGGACATTGGTGTTTTCAAAACTCTCTTGGGAACATTCTCTTATGCAACAGAGATTAACAGCCACAGGTCAGATGGTCTCTGAAGTTATTTCCAGCATTAACTGCTCAATGTTTGGGTCCTGGGTTACACAGTCCTGGTGTAGGGGTGGGGGAGGGGGAGGAGGATGGAGGGGATTGCCCATACTCAATACAGTAGCATATGCTCTACACTCAGGGCAGTTGGCTGAGCCAGCCACAGGAAAATTGAAACTGAAAGTCTCAATGGTGTCTGACTCTTTGCGACCCCATAGACTATACAATCCATGGAATTCTCCAGGCCAGGATACTGGAGTGGGTAGCCTTTCCCTTCTCCAGGGGATCTTCCCAACCCAGGGATTGAACCCAGGTCTCCTGCATTGCAGGTGGATTCTTTACCAGCTGAGCCACAAGGGAAGCCCAGTGTACTATTCACCCAGTGGTTGAATGGTGACCTCTCCAAACTGGTCCACTCAGGGTCTCGGAACCCAAACTTACTTGGAAATAGATTCTTTGTAGATGTAATTACTTACATTACGATCAGGTCATATTGGATTAGGAAGAGCTCTAAATCCAAAGTGGCTAATGTTATTTTAAGAGGAGAAGAAGATGCAGAGACATTTACAAAGGGAGGCCATGTGAAGATGAAGGAAGATGCTGTAGAGGGTTTGCAACAAGCCAGGGGAAATCAAAGATGGCTGGAGACACCTAGAAGCCAGAAGAGGCAAGGAGGGGTCTCTCCATAAAACCTTCAGAGGGAGCATGGCTCTGCCCACACCTTGATTTCAGATTTACAACCTCCAGAGAATACATTTACATCTGCTCTTCTAAGCCACCCATTTGGCAGTATTCTGACTTCTGCCACAGGAAACCTATCCACCTGGTGAGTTTTGGATCTCAGAATGGCTGAGCCATGTCGTCATGGCTTAGGTACTCTAAAACTGATGGCACAGCTAAGCAGAGAGGCAATTGGGCTCCTCGGGAGAGCTGATGTCACTCTCCCAGCTGAGGAAGAGAGCCAGATACAGACAGTGCAGTGTGGTGCAGTCGCTCAGTCGTGACCAACTCTTTGAGACCCCATGGACTGCAGCACGCCAGGCTTCTCTGTCCATCACCAACTCCCAGAACTTGCTCAAACTCATGTCCATAGAGTCGGTGATGCCACCCAACCATCTCATCTTCTGTCATCCCCTTTTCCTCCTGCCTTCAATCCTTTCCCAGGGTCTTTTCCAATGAGTCAGCTTTTTGCATCAGTGGCCAAAGTATTGGAGCTTCAGCTTCAGCATCATTCCTTCCAATGAATATTCAGAACTGATCTCCTTTAGGATGGACTGGTTTGATCTCCTTGCAGTCCAAGGGACTCTCAAGAGTCCAACACCACAGTTCAAAAGCATCAATTCTTCGGCATTCAGCTTTCTTTACGGTCCAACTCTCACATCCATACACGACTACTGGAAAAGCCATAGCTTTGACTAGATGGACCTTTGTGCAGACATAGACAGGTCTATTTTGAGAGAGATGGCGATTTAACCAACAGGCAACACCATGGTCATTTTTCTCTAGAGCAGAGGTGACAAGGTGGGAAATTGTTGAAAGTCTTGAGGTTTGGTCCTGCCCCGGCTGATTCTGGAAGCGGGACTTGGGGAAAGGCATTTAACCTCCCCGCACCTCCATTTCCTTATCTGTCAAAGGCAGGGATTGGATGACATCATCTTCCAGGTCCTTTCCAACTATTGACTTGTAAACCCTGAGCCAGGAAGATGGTTAAGTACCAGTCATAATGCTTGGGAACTGCCCCCCAGCTCAGACCAGTGTCATGCTCCCTACAGCCCTTGCCCCAGATCTGGGTTTCAAGTTCAGATCCATTTAGCTTCTTGCCTTATAGGTATTTTTGGTGAACATTTGCCTTCTGGTGGAGCCTTTCCCAGAATATAAGATATCTGTGTGGTCTGACTGAATTAGCAATATCTAGCAATTGCATTGAGAAGCGCGCCGGCTGTGACGGACCGCAAAGAGAAACGCCGGCTGCAACCGACCGCGCAGAAGCGTGGCCAAGAGGAGCTACCTCACGTCCGAGGTCAGGGGCGGTGGCTGAGAGTGCCAGGCTGTGATGGCACAGGAGCAGCCGAGAGGAACTACTCCATGTTCAAGGTCAGGAGGGGAGGCCAGTGAGGAGATACCCTTCGTCCAAGGTAAGGAGCAGTGGCTGCACTTTGCTGGAGCAGCCGTGAAGAGATACCCCACGTTCAAGGTAAGAGAAACCCAAGTAAGACGGTAGGTATTGTGAGAGGGCATCAGAGGGCAGACATACTGAAACCATAATCACAGAAAACTAGTCAGTCTAATCACACGGACCACAGCCTTGTCTAACTTCGTGAAACTAAGCCATGCCCTGTGGGGCCACCCAAGACAGATGGGTCATGGTGGAGAGGTCTGACAGAATGTGGTCCACTGGAGAATGGAATGGAAAACCACTTCAGTATTCTTGCCTTGAGAACCCCATGAACAGTACGAAAAGGCAAAATGATAGGATACTGAAAGAGGAACTCCCCAGGTCAGTAGGTGCCCAGTATGCTACTGGAGATCAGTGGAGAAATAACTCCATAAAGAATGAAGGGATGGAGCCAAAGGAAAAACAATACCCAGTTGTGGATTTTGCATAGGAACCTGGAATGTCAGGTCCCTGAATCAAGGCAAACTGGAAGTGGTCAAACAAGAGATGGCAAGAGTGAACGTCGACATTCTAGGAATCAGCGAACTAAGGTGGACTGGAATGGGTGAATTTAACTCAGATGACCATTATATTTACTTCTGCGGGCAGGAATCCCTCAGAAGAAATGGAGTAGCCATCATGGTCAACAAAAGAGTTTGAAATGCAGAACTTGGATGCAATCTCAAAAGTGACAGAATGGTCTCTGTTCATTTCCAAGGCAAACCATTCAGTATCACAGTAATCCAAGTCTATGCCCCAACCAGTAATGCTGAAGAAGCTGAAGTTGAACGGTTCTATGAAGACCTACAAGACCTTTTAGAACTAACACCCAAAAAAGATGTCCTTTTCATTATAGGGGACTGGAATGCAAAAGTAGGAAGTCAAGAAACACCTGGAGTAACAGGCAAATTTGGCCTTGGAATACGGAATGAAGCAGGGCAAAGACTAATAGAGTTTTGCCAAGAGAATGCACTGGTCATAACAAACACCCTCTTCCAACAACACAAGAGAAGACTCTTCTTCAGCACCACATTTCTAAAGCATCAGTTTGGTATTCAACCTTCTTTATAGTCCACCTGTCACATCCATACGTGGCTCCTGGAAAAACTACAGCCTTGACTGTACAGACCTTTGTCAACAAAGTGAAGTCTCTGCTTTTTAACACACTGTCTAGAGGGAGACCTGGGTTTGATTCATGGGTTGGGAAGATCCCCTGAAGAAGGAAATGGCAACTCACTCTAGTACTCTTGCCTGGGAAATCCCATGGATAGAGGAGCCTGGTTGGCTACAGTCCATGGGGTCACACAGAGTCAGACACGACTGAGTGACTTCACTTTACTTTCACTTTGTAGGTTTGTCATAGCTTTTCTTCCAAGAAGCAAGCATATTTTAGTTTCATACTTTATTCACTGTCCACACTGATTTTGGAGCCCAAGAAAATAAACTCTGCCACTGTTTCCATTTTTGCCCCATTTTCATGTGCTCATAGCATTATTCTTCTTAAAATTAGGGGAAAAAAAACCCCTGGTTAAGACGGTTGCAGTTGTAAAGGAATGGTTATTAAAAATTTGTGTTCAATGGGGGAAAAAGTAGTATTTGCATTAGTATTCCATTTGTAAGTACTTATATTCGCTCTCTGTGTATTTGTGAAATAAACAGGAACTGTATTCTTAACAGTTTAAATAGTGGTGATTGCCAAGTAGATGGATATTAAGTAATCCTTACTTTGTAACACTAAATTAAGTACTAAGGTTGTTCTCACAGTAATAAATTAGCAGTTAATCCATTTATGAAAAACATAACATATCAGGTTGTCATGACCACTCGTTTTATTTTACATCATCAAAAATGAACATGGAGTCACTCTTTTCTGATCCCAGGAGGATGGGATAATGAGTTATACAAGGTTTTCAATTTAATTTCTTTTCTAATTCTATATATCTCATTAGGCATAAAAAGTGCTGAATATTATGTACTTTAAAATATCATAAGAATAAAGCAACACATTAAAACATAATTATCAGCAGGTTATTTGCTTTCAATTACTGATTCAATTGAGTTTTAACACAAAAGTATATATTACTCTAAAATATTTTATTTTATATTCCAGATAATATATTTGCTGTTCATAGAATATTTCACATATCAGGAAGTTAATTACAGTCCAACTCCTTCCACACTCAATTTACTTTAATAAAAACATACTTAATATATTCATGTTTATAAAATTAAACCTTTTTGTGTTGCATAAAATTAGATTCAATGACTATCTTTTACATATATGTTTAAGATAAAGAGACATCCCTTAACCTCTTTACCCTTTTTTTTTTTTTAAACTCTTTTCTTTAAAGACTGCTTTAATAGGATTTGCTGGTTCTGTTTGTGTTTAATTTTAAGAAAATTATCAAGCAGTAAGCACTCAATGTTCTGTCTGATCAAGTATAATGTAATTTTCTAAAGACTATTTGGATGACGTTTTTAAAGTATGAAAATATAGTGTGTATATCTGTGCCTGTGTATGTGTGATAATTCTGCTGTGTGTATTAATACTCACTACATCAATGTGTGTGGCTTGATCTTAAGAGGCAGCAAATTTAACCTAGTTTGAAGTCATCTTCAGCATTCTGTGAACTGAATAAACAATAATGGAATTGGGTCTGAATTTGTGTTTCAGCTCACTAGCAATGTGACCTCCAACAAATCACTTTTTCTCTTTGGGACATAGTGTCTACTCTGCTAAAAGATGGGGTTAGACAGAATAATCTTTCTTGTCTATTCCTGCTACCACATTCTGTAGCTACATTGGTATGAACCTATCAAGGCAATAGCCAATTACATTGGTGTGCGTGTTTTTTTTTTTCTCTTTAAGCATATTCATAACAATAGAATATGTGATATCTCTAGGTCAGTTAGACCTTGGATGAAAGTGGCAATCATAAGATAGTTAGCATGTGTTTCAGGAGTCCTAATGCCATCAAGCTGGACTCATTAAACTACTATTTCATTCTGCATTTTTTTTAAATGGGTAACTGGACATGGAACAACAGACTGGTTCCAAATAGGAAAAGGAGTACGTCAAGGTTGTATATTGTACCCTGCTTATTTAACTTATATGCAGAGTACATCATGAGAAATGCTGGGCTGGAAGAAGCACAAGCTGGAATCAAGATTGCCGGGAGAAATATCGATAACCTCAGATATGCAGATGACACCACCCTTATGGCAGAAAGTGAAGAGGAACTAAAAAGCTTCTTGATGAAAGTAAAAGTGGAGAGTGAAAAAGTTGGCTTAAAGCTCAACATTCAGAAAATGAAGATCATGGCATCTGGTCCCATCACTTCATGGGAAATAGATGGGGAAACAGTGAAAACAGTGTCAGACTATTTTTTTGGGCTCCAAAATCACTGCAGATGGTGATTGCAGGCATGAAATTAAAAGACGCTTACTCTTTGGAAGGCAAGTTATGACCAACCTAGATAGCATATTCAAAAGCAGAGACATTACTTTGCCAACAAAGGTTCGTCTAGTCAAGGCTATGGTTTTTCCAGTGGCCATGTATGGATGTGAGAGTTGGACTGTGAAGAAAGCTGAGTGCTGAAGAATTGATGCTTTTGAACTGTGGTGTTGGAGAAGACTCTTGAGAGTCCCTTGGACTGCAAGGAGATCCAACCAGTCTATTCTAAAGGAGATCAGTCCTGGGTGTTCTTTGGAAGGAATGATGCTAAAGCTGAAACTCCAATCCTTTGGCTACCTCATGTGAAGAGTTGACTCATTGGAAAAGACCCTGATGCTGGGAGGGATTGGAGTCAGGAGGAGAAGGGGATGACAGAGGATGAGATGGCTGGATGGTTATCACCAACTTGATGGACATGAGTTTGGGTGAACTCCGGGAGTTGGTGATGGACAGGGAGGCCTGGTGTGCTGCGATTCATGGGGTCACCAAGAGTCGGACTCGACTGAACGACTGAACTGAACTGGTCATTACCTGACCTGGAGAAGGAAATGGCAGCCCATTCCAGTATTCTTGCCTGGAGAATCCCAGGGACAGAGGAACCTGGCGGGCTACAGTCCATGGGTTTGCAAAGAGTCGGACACAACTGAGCACAAACACACACACACACACCATTACTTGAAGATTCTTGATACAGTGTGTAGAAAATCCTAAAGACATCGGCAAAAAAGAAAACTATTAGGACCTATCAATAAATTCAACAGAGTTGCAGAATAAAAGTCATATACAGAAACCTGCCCTACCTTCAGCTATTAGTTTACCACTTGAGTACCATATATGTCTCTGAACAGCTATTTTTGTATTACCCTTTGATGTAGAGGTTAACAAAATGATTGTTAAGGGAACTTAAATGCACATCACTTCATCAATATCTTTATTTATAAAAATATTTTGGTTTTGATTTGCTAAACAGTGGAAACTATAAGATGAAACATGATAACTCTTTAATACCATCATAATTATAAACTGAATATAAACCTCTGGTGTAAGATCATCAAAGAAACTAAGTAACTGAGGATTTCAATGGTGTCCTGATGAATCAAATTAGTTTAGAACTGGATCTAGAAATTCACTTTTTTTCTTCCTGCAGAATCCATTTAGAGAAAAAAAATAAATGATTTTATATGTGTGAAATTATACAAATAATTGAAATCTTGTTGGATAACATGTGACTTCAGAAATGAAATCACAGACAGTTTATGAGGATAAAAAGGTATTGGTTAGTAACATACCATTGAAAAACTGTTATATTCCAAAGTAGGAAGGTGAAGGAAATTGTTTCAGCAGTAAAGAAACATTGAAAATAATTAAGGGTAAACAAATTAATAAATAATCCTATATTTAATAAATCTATTAATTTCATAAATTTAGCAAAAGAAATAATAACAGATAAAATAAGTAGAGAGTCCATTTGAGTTTCATTATATGTCTTATTTGACAGGAGGAAGATGATGTAGACTTGGGGTCACAATAAATCATACTAAAAAATCATTTAACCGTCCTGATACGATCAATTTTCTTCAAGTGTGAAGAATTAAAGTTTGGCATTTTCTAAAGTTACAGCATTCATGGGGGAAAATACAAAACTAGAAATCTAATTAATCTCATGCTTGCATAACACAGAAAAGTGAGGGCAAGTGCCTTAGAGATTTAACTCCCAACTGTCACTAAGTAAAAATTAAGTGTGATCTGTCTATATTGTTCACCTGCCAGAGGCAAGCTCAGGAGAACTTGCTCATCGCAGGTAGGTTTCTGAGTTGCCACATTTGAAGAATGAAGCATAAGATTTCAAAAACTAAGGAATCAAATACTTAGAGACTTGTAAATGAACACTTTATTTATTTATTTTCTTTGGTTAATTATCTGTAATCTAATGGAAAAAAACATTGTATTTATTTTTAAAATTAATTTATTAACTTTAATTGGAGGCTAATTACTTTACAATATTGTGGTGGTTTTGCCATACACTGACATGAATCAGCCATGGGTATACATCTGTCCCCCATTGTATTTCTTATTAAAGCAGGACAAATCAGATTTATTTTGATTAGGAAACAATTTTACATATGTATATCTTAAAATTAAGGGGAAAAGTTGGATTTTTTTTTAAGCACTGTGAAAAGGTATAACAAAGATATAAGATTTTTTTGAATATTTTAACAGTAAAAAGTGTCATATTGTTCATGTTGTGTGTGCTCAATTACTCAGTCATGTCTGACTCTTTGTGACTGCAAAGACTGTAGCCCAACAGTCTCCTCTGTCCATAGGATTTTCTCGACAAGAATACTAGATGTATAGTATCTATACATCCGTATCTACACTGATGTATAGAACAGGCTTATGGACTCTGTGGGAGAGGGAGAGGGTGGGAAGATTTGGGAGAATGGCATTGAAACATGTGAAATGTCATGTATGAAACGAGATGCCAGTCCAGGTTCAATGCACGATGCTGGATGCTTGGGGCTGGTGCACTGGGACGACCCAGAGGGATGGTATGGGGAGGGAGGAGGGAGGAGGGTTCAGGATGGGGAACACATGTATAATTGTTTTAAATTAAAATTGAAAAAAAAAAAAGAAATACAATTGAGAGCAGCAGTATTGCAAGTAAGAATATTAAATATATCTTGTCAAATAAAAAAAAAAAGAAATAATTCAAAAAAAAAAAAGAATACTAGAGTGGGTTGCTATTTCCTTCTCCGGGGGATCTTCCTGAGCTCCAGATTGAACCTGTGTCTCCTGCATTGCAGCCAAATTCTTTGCTGCTGTGCATAATGACTTATTACAATACTAATACTATTAATAATTTGTGCAAATTCAATCCATAAGAACCACATATTATATTTACTCAAATCTAAAGCAAAATCAGTTCATCATTCATACTCCAAATGTCATATCAACAGAGTGCATGCACACACAAGCACTCACGTGCACATGCATATAAACATACACACAAATAGAAGCTTATATCAAATATATGTTTGCCATTTTTGTCCCATCTATTTTTAATGAACAAGCAGGGTTAAGATCAAAAGGGATGAAAATGCATTAGCTAAAGTTTCTTGTTTCTAGAATTTTTCTTTATCTGGTCAAGAGATATGTCCTTTGATAGCAGACTGCTCCTGCACGTGAGTAATAATAATGTGTCAAAGCAGTAAAATATTTCTAGAGATAATTTTACTAAAATATATTGAATGCTCAATATCTACACTAAAAAGTAGAGCAGAGACAATAATACCATGTTGTTCATTCTTTCAAAATCAGAGATAAGTTCATTCTGTCATTATTTAATACACAATAATGAGCAAACTGGGCTCCCCAGGTGGCTCAGTGGTAAGGAATTCGCCTGCAGTTCAGCGGATGGGGAAGACGCCCTGATTCGGGAAGACGCCCTGGAGAAGGAAATGGCAACCCACTCCTGTGTCCTTGCCTGGTAAATCCCATGGACAGAGGAGCCTGGTAGGCTTCAACATTGAGTTGAAAGAGCCAGACACGTCTTAGCAATTGAACAAGCAAAAGAACAAATAAACACATTATGATTCTTAAGTACTCAAGAAGTGTAATCACTTGTATTCCTAGTTGGATAGGTATCTTTAAAATATAAGGTTGAATACTCCAACCTCGTCTTTAATTAAAGTGTTACTTTCATATTATGTTTGACATGCAATGAGGTTTCAGTAAAGAACTGATTGCTGAAATAAAGCAAGTGAAGGTTCCAACTAGTCACATACATCATAGGTGACATCCAAATTTAGAGTCAGACTTTCTCAAAACTCCTATCCCACACTTAACCTTTTAAAATCAAATCGTGGGGAAATTTGTATGGGCTATTTTCTCAGAATAAAATGTACTGGAATTAATTTTATCTGATTTACAGATAATATTTTGTCTCAAAAAGAGTAAAAACATTGATCTGTCATTGTTTCAGTCATTTCTGGAGCATTTTTACAAGAAGAATAAAGAAGAATGGATGGGGAAAATTGCACTTCCTTGAAAGAATTCCTTCTCTTGGGAATTAGTAGTAGCCCTATAATCAAAGTGACTCTATTTACCATGTTCTAGTTGTTTATCTCATTATTCTTGTTGCAAATCTCGGGATGATCATTTTAGTTAGAACAGACCCCCAGCTGCACACATCCATGTACTTTTCCTCAGCCACTTCTCCTTCAGTGACCTCTGCTATTCCACAGCCATGACCCAGGATGCTGGCAGGCTTCCTCATTAAGAACAAATCAATCCCCTTCTATGGCTGTGCTCTACAATTCCTGATCTTCTGTACCTTTGCAGATTCTGAGTGTCTACTGTTGGCGGTCATGGCCTACAACTGGTACATGGCTATTAGCAACCCCTTGCTTTATACAGTCAAGATGTCTGGCAAGGTGTGCTCCCTGCTGATGGCTGGGGTGTATATGGTGGGAATTATGGATGCTTCGATAAATACAATATTAACTTTCCGCTTATGTTTCTGTGGGTCAAACGAAATTAGCCATTTTTTCTGTGATGTTCCTCCTCGCCTCTTGCTATCTTGCTCAGATACACAGGTCAATGAATTAGTGATATTTATCATTTTTGGCTTCATTGAACTGATCACCCTCTCAGGTCTTTTTGTGTTTTACTGTTATATCAGCCTACCAGTGGTAAAGAGCCACTCTGCTGAGGGGAGGTTCAAGGCTTTCTCCACCTGCACCTCCCACCTAACTGCTTTGGCAATTTTCCGGGGAACTCTGCTCTTCATGTATTTCAGGCCAAGTACTTCCTACTCTAGACGAAGACAAAATGACCTCCTTGTTCTATACCCTTGTGATTCCCATGTTAAATTCTCTGATTTACAGCCTACGGAACAAAGATGTGAAAGAGGCTCTGATGAAATGTAAAAATATAAAATGGTTCCATTGAAAATTTGCTCGTATACATTTTCCTCCCAATGTTACACAATAATATATGAAAATCAAAATTGGTTTGACTAATGTTGTATGATTCTGTTTGTATTTGTACTATCTTCCTAGCAATATGTATGATTTCCTAAATGCCACAGGTTTCATTTTATATCTTAAACTTCTGTTTAATACTCCTTATTTGTGGAAAATTTTCAGACTCTTTATTTGTCAAATTTGTGTTTCTTCAGTCTTTATATGTGTTAATTTTTAAAATTTTCCGAAAGTTAGTGTTTTCTAAGTTGCTGTTGCACTCTATGTGGGCTTTATTTCATCGTGACTCCATCTGCTTTTCTACTAATGAATCTTGCCATATAATGGAAGTGACCACTGTCAATTAAATAATTATTAAAATTATTTCTAACAGACTGTAATTATGACATAATATAAAAAGCCTTGCTGTTGGTCAGTCACTGTTGGTCAGTCACTGTGTCCATACAAGTCAGGCTTCCCTGTACATACACATAATCCTAACATCATTTTTATTTAAAAACTAAAAGCCAAATAGTGTAGAAAACATCCAGTTATCCCTTTGGAATGTAAATATGTTGAGATTTTTGCTGATTTTACAAAATCTTTGTTTCATGAATGTGTTTAATGGAGAGTGTTTGTGTGTCTGTGTAAGTGTGTGAGGGGGAATGGGTATGCATTTGTTTGCTAATGTGTTGAATGAAAACAAAGTGGCTACATAAGGATTGGTGAACTGGGAATTAGGAATGCTTGCAGATCAGAGGCATTCACTGTTTCTGAATAAGTATAATATTGGGCATTAAGGGGGCCAAAGGCAAACTATTCTAAAGGTCTATATTCTATGTGCAATCAGCTTACTTGTATGAAATATCAGATGATAAATTACATCATATCTGTTACTTATTCCTGAGAGACTAAGGGTTCACCACCCAGGGACCAGACACAGATATGATTATACAATCTGGGTCAGGCAGTAGGCAATGCTGAACCCTCCTGCAGACAGAACTGCGTGCAACGAACAAGTCAGGAGTTCTGGGACAGGCACTGATATCTTTGCTGTTTCTTTCATTTATATTTGAGATTTCCTTATTTTTTAATGCTTTTTTAAAAGAAGGTATTTTATATAAACAAAGGAACGTATGAAATAGTACACACATTTTTATTTTAGTTAGTTGTACAAGTTGTTTATTTTAAATACATATAAATAGGGAATATAAAAGGAGCAAACATGCATTATGGAAATGGTCAGATGTTTTACTATTTTAAAAATTTATCTGTTATACTATGCATTATGTGTAACATACATATTATATTTCTATAAATGCTTTAAGTTTTAAAGGAAAGTATTTTTGCTTAATTATGTCTTTCTAAGCAGATATACGAGTTAAGTCCTAGGGTTGAAAACCTGCACAGTGATCACTAGACCACTGTTCCAGTGCTCTTCTCTATCTCTCATCTACATTCAATTCCTGTTTTTTAAATTCTCCTAGAACATAAGAGGACAAGTGGAGGAGAAGGGAATGACAGAGGATGAGATGGTTGGATGTCATCTCTGACTCAATGGACATGAGTTTGAGCAAGGTCTGGGAGTTGGTGATGGACGGGGAAGCCTGGCGTGCTGCAGTCCATGAGGTCACAAAGAGTCAGACCCAATTGAGTGACTCAACTGACTAACTGATGACATTATATGTCACATAATTGGTTTCGGTAAAATATAACAGTTGGACATAGAATTCCATTGTCCTTCCAAAGACAAGTAATTCTTAAACCAAAGAAAGGCAGAACTCAGAGATACTGAAGAGAAATCTGGCTCAAATAAAACAATCAAACAATATTAAAATGTTTAGAGAATTGGAGTGGGGCCACAGCCCAGACGTGAATGTCTCTGAGGTTACAGAAGTGTGACTATGAGAGCATTTATGTTATGTGTCTTACAAAACCGTTATGGCAGAATACAAAGTGTGGAAGAGAGTAGGTTAGGGCAGAAAGGACTCACGCAGCAAACCAAGCCTTCTTCCTTGCCTCTATGACCCTTGCTACGAGCATCTCTGCAACTGGATCTCAAATGCTCTTCATCATCTCCCCAGTATAACTGCAACTTCCAAGCAGAAGAATGGTCAGCGCTGGCATGTTACTCTGTGTGCACCTCAGCATTTAGTTCATAGAGACCCTTCCACCCTCTTATCCAAAAATCACCACCCTCTCTGTCCCAGCGGGTCCTGAGACATGAACCATCTATCCCTCCTATGATGAGGTTGGAGGGACTTGAGAGGTTAATGGGGAAGTGAGGACTTCTTATATTCAGAACTGGCTATAGTTCTGCCCTCTCCACAGGGGGAATAAGAAAGCAATATATTCATCACCTGTGCTTCTTACTTAATACTCTTCTCTAACACAGGATATAACAACATTTCTACATCACTGAAAAACAAAACAAACCAAAAAAACCAGCAATCTTGTCAAAAGACAAGTTATGTGAACCCCCCAATTATCAGACCCTTGCTTCACTCAGAGCATATCATTTTGTTAGTATTAGACAGAAGTAGCAAAGTGTTCAGAGAAGGCAATGGCACCCCACTCCGGTACTCTTGCCTGGAAAATCCCATGGATGGAGGAGCCTGGTGCGCTGCAGTCCATGGGGTCACTAAGAGTCGGACACAACTGAGCAACTTCACTTTCACTTTTGGAGAAGGAACTGGCAATCCACTCCAGTGTTCTTGCCTGGAGAATCCCAGGGACGGGGAGCCTGGTGGGCTGCCATCTATGGGGTCGCACAGAGTCAGACATGACTGAAGTGACTTAGCAGCAGCAGCAGCAGCAGCAGCAGTAAAGTGTTAGTCACTCAGTTGTGCCTGACTCTGTGACCCCATGGACTGTAGAGCCCACCAGGATCTTCTGTTCATGGAATTCTCCAGGCAAGAATACTGGAGTGGATAGCCATTCCCTTCTCCAGGGTATCTTCCTGACCCAGGGATCAAACCCAGGTATCCTGCATTGCAGGTTAATTCTTTACCATCTCAGCCATCATGAAAGCCACAAACATGGTCATAAATACTACACAAGTTGGATTGAAAACAGTCTGATTTAGTTTGGATGAAAGGGCACTGCAAAACTATACAGTGCTTTGCAGATGTATTGTTGTCAATTTTTTTTTTCATTTAAACAAAATTGGAGAATATTTCTCAGAGTCTGTTGGCCTCATGCAGTCCTAGGAAGGTCTGTCTCTTTTCTTGATTACTTACATCTACAAAAGGACCAGGGGTTTAACTATAATGATAGTAAATTGACATATTTACCCTCCATTTCCATTTCTTCTTTCACAACCAGGAATTTCCCAACAGATTTGAGTGATGAGTGCTGAGAACTGCAGTGTAGCTACTAACTTCATATTCCTAGGAATCTCAGACAGAAGGCACATGCAGCAGGGGCTCTTCGTGCTCTTCCTGCTGGTTTATGGGGTAACTGTGGTCGCCAGTGTTGGGATGATCCTGCTGATGAAGGTGGACCCAAGACTGCACACACCCATGTATTATTTCCTGAGCAATCTTTCCTCCTGTGATGTCTGCTACTCCTCTGCTGTCTCTCCCAAGATGCTGGCTGATTTCCTATCTGAGCATAACAGGATTCCATTTGACTTGTGTGCTATGCAGATGTATTTCTGGGGGACCTTTGCAGATGTGGAAAGTCTCATGTTGGCTGTCATGGCTTATGACCATTATGTAGCCATTTGCAATCCACTTCTTTATACAGTTTCCATGTCCAAAAGACTCTATACCCAGCTAATATCTGTTGTCTACGTGAAAGGTTTGGTAGATTCAGCAATCCACACCTGTTGTACATTTCGATTATCATTTTGCAGTTCTAATGTCATCAATCACTTTTTCTGTGACTTCCTGGCCTTGCTAGCCCTCTCCTCCTCAGATGCATCCATCAATGAGATAATGCTGTTCATATCCAGTAGTTGTGTTGCGGGGACCAGCATTATCACTGTCCTCCTCTCCTACAGCTACATCATAGCAACCATCCTTAGGATGAACTCAGCCGAGGGGAGACGCAAAGCTTTCTCTACGTGTGCCTCCCATTTAACAGCTGTGGCTATATTTCATGGCACGCTCCTGTTCATGCATTTCAGACCCAACTCAAGTTACTCCATGGACATAGACAAAATAACCTCTGGCTTCTACACAGTTGTCATCCCCATGTTAAACCCATTCATCTAAAGCTTAAGAAATAAGGATGTGAAAGTTGCCATTAAAAAAGTAATCAGTACTAAATTGTGTTCTGAGGTTGGTGGGAATGCAAACTAGTACAGCTACTATGGAGAACAGTGTGGAGATTCCTTAAAAAACTGGAAATAGAACTGCCTTATGACCCAGCAATCCCACTGCTGGGCATACACACTGAGGAAACCAGAATTGAAAGAGACACGTGTACCCCAGTGTTCATCACAGCACTGTTTATAATAGCCAGGACATGGAAGCAACCTAGATGTCCATCAGCAGATGAATGGATAAGAAAGCTGTGGTACATATACACAATGGAGTATTACTCAGTCATTAAAAAGAATACATTTGAGTCAGTTCTAATGAGGTGGATGAAACTGGAGCCTATTATACAGAGTGAAGTAAGCCAGAAAGAAAAACACCAATACAGTATACTAATGCATATATATGGAATTTAGAAAGATGGTAACAGTAACCCTGTATCCGAGACAGCAAAAGAGACACTGATGTATAGAACAGTCTTTTGGACTCTGTGGGAGAGGGAGAGGGTGGGATGATTTGGGAGAATGACATTGAAACATGTATAATATCATATATGAAACGAGTCGCCAGTCCAGGTTCAATGCACGATACTAGATGCTTGGGGCTGGTGCACTGGAACGACCCAGAGGGACGGTACGGGGAGGGAGGAGGGAGGAGGGTTCAGGATGGGGAACACGTGTATACCTGTGGCAGATGCATGTTGATATATGGCAAAACCAATACAATATTGTAAAGTTAAAAAATAAAATTAAATTAATTTAAAAAAGTGAATAATTAAGAAACTTGAAATTTAAAATAAATAGTTGAATAGATGGTTCATTGCTCTGTTTGGAAGATGCTTCATACTGTACCCTACTCTTGGAGAATACTGAGGCATGTTAGCATAAAGGCTTTTAGAAATTCCAGAGTACTCAATTTTGTATTCTGTATCTGTTTGACATAGACCACTTATTTCATAGCTATTTTTGAAACACTGCTCTTCAGAAGACATTGAATAATGACAGAGATGTGCAAAGAGCTATAGGAACACAGGAGAAAGAACTTAACCTAAACAGGGGTGGGGGAAACGGGGTCTTTGGGGGAAAAATAGTATCTGAGCTACATTTAAAAGTCAGATAAGAGTTAACCCCAGGAAACAGAACCAGGGAAATGAAGTGTACATTCCAGACAGAGGAGGACAATTAGAAAAGCTTCAGTAGGAAATAACACTGGGTCTCTAAAAGTCTCTATCTTTTGCCATTAAAGAAACTTCCCATTGTGTCTGCTGACACCTTTCCACAAGTCACATCACTATTTTCTGTGACAACCAGGCATTAAGCTAAAGAAGCTGGTGAGAGTTAGGAAGCCACTGAAAAGAATAGCATCATCAAATTCAAATTTTAAAGGTCACTCTGGCACCTGTGTGGAAGATAAAAGGGAATAAGAATGGAGGCAGAGAGAATAGTATGATGCAGTGGTAACACAGATGACTAAGTGAAAACAGGATAACCAGGTTTCTGGCTTAGGTGAGCAGGCAGGAGAGACAGCTTGGAAGAAATTCAGAAGTAGCAGAGGAAGAGTAGTCAGATTCAACTAGCAATGGAGAAATGATTACCTGCGTGGTAACTTTTTTTTTAAAGCAGGTATGGATCAATACTACTATGTGGAAAATTAACTAGAGAGAGCACTTGACTGCTACTATCTATTTAGGAAAAGTATTCTTAAATTGTAACATGCTTTATTGTGTCATATACTCTACAATTGTAACTTTTAATCACTGGTTATAGATTATATGACAATGTACCAAATTAAAATTCCCTTAATTATGGGACTGTTTGATATACATAATTTTTAAGTTCACTGTTAGGAGTTCAAATTTATAGAGTCAAAATATTGACATTTTGTAGGTTTCTGTAGCTTCAATAAGCTGTTATAGCAGATTCTCGTATGATTTTTTATTGCAACAAGTTAAGGTGATTTTCTTTCACAAGGAAGTTTTATTCTTACATATCTTTAAGAGTTAGATAATGTACATGACAGAAGGCAATTGCTTGTAGGGAGTGACTGACTGCAAACTGGTAAAATAGAGAACAGCAGCCCCAGTAAACAGGACAGCTGCTCTTAAGCTCAAAGCAAATCTTGCTATGTGGGAAACATTGCCAGATCTTTCTATTTTGAAAGAAAAATTGGAGGGGATAAAGTCTGTATGAGAAATCTTTGTATTTGTCTTTGTATTTGTGGCTAAACTTTGCTGTGAACCTACAACTACTCTAAATAATAAAATCTATTTAAAAAAATAAAAAAATAAATTGTGTTCTGAGTGATACAGTGTTTTCAACCAAAACTACATATATAAAGATTCTGAGAGCTGAAGTTCAGGTACTGATAGATTCTTGTAGTCTCATCATTACAGTCTTCTGGATATTACCCATTAGTTACCTTTGTGCATAAATTGAGTGTTGAAAGTAGTCATTGGTGATCTTAGTTTGTCTCCAGACTGAGAAAGGGGAGCAATATGCTGTTTTGCAGAGAGGGTCTTTTTTATACCTCTTTCCTTGGATAAGCCTCCTGTGAGATAGCATTCACCAAGCTATCCCTCCACTTATGTCAATTCAACTTACCATCCTATGATTCCAGTACATTTTTTAAACAATAGATTTAATAAAGTTGCTCAGCAATAAGAGAATATTAGTGAGTCAAATAGTTTTTTTTGTACACTTTTTATGTACTTGTATCACTCTATAACTGTGTCATCATAGCACGTAAAATTGTAGAGGCAGTGAATAAATACTTTCATATACAAAATAAATTCATAAATAAATAAGAATAAACATAAAACCATGTGTTGTAATTAAAACCTCGATAGATGCAAGTTCCTTTCCTTTCTTGTTCACCTATTATCTATTTTGATATTTATATTGCTGGGCTTCAGAATGCCATTCAAAAACACTTATTGAATAAATGAATGAGGACCCCTTGCATTATTAAGCAAAGGAGTCCTTGTAAATTTACCAAATACACTAGCAAGAACCCCTCCCTTTGTTTCACTTTATTCTAGTATATTTACTGTGCCTTCCAGATGGTAAAGAACCTACCTGCCAATGCAGGAGAAATGAGATGTGGGCTTGATCCCTTAATGGGGAAGATTCCCTGGAGGAGGGCATGGCAACCCACTCTAGTATTCTTGCCTGGAGAATCCCATGGACAGTCAAGCCTGGTGGGCTTTAGTCCATGGGGTCGTTAAGAGTCAGGCACAACTGAAGCGACTTAGCACAGATGTGTATTCAGTGTAAAAGAAATACGTCTCTGTTTCGTGCCTCCAGACTTAGTTGAATGAGTAACAGACACAGGGATCATAGGGACTGACAGAACTTCATGCATAGTCTATTCCTTATAATTCTGCCCCAATAATATCACTAAGTAACCTTAGAATCATGTGTACTAGATTGCTATTACACTTCAGAGACTGGTTATCATCCTGTGGATGTTCTATTTTGCCAATATTGCAGAGAACAGATACGGTGCTCTTCACAGATGCACAGAAACTCATGATTAGAAGTTGGGGATGAAGAACCTGGGTCTTCTTTAAAGGTCACTGGAAAACACAACTCCACCTCTTGAGGTGTTCCTAGCATGAGCCTTTTGCTGTTGTCATTTTTAGTCACAAAGTTCTGTGTGACACTATTGTAGCCCGCCAGGCTCCTCTGTCCATGGGATTTCCCCGGCAAGAATACTGGAGTGGGTTACCATTTCCTTCTCCAGGGAATCTTCCCTACCAAGGGATTAAACCCACGTCATTTGCATTATTAGGCTGATTCTTTACCAGTGAGCCATTACCTCAGTTAATATTTAAAAAAAAGGAAAAAGCCCAATTGCTATCTTTTAAATGAAAGAGAAAGTTACCATTTTAAGTATTGGTATACAGGAAGATAAGAAACAAACGCAAGGTAATGTTTAGAATTGATTATATTTGCAATGATTGATTTGGCTCCCTGTGTATCTGCGATGTGTACTGGAACTTTATTCTAAACAGAATTTTAGTAGTAGTCATCAAAATATGGCTTTTCCAGTTGTCATGTACAGAGGTAAGAATTGTACCATAAAGAAGGCTGGGTCCAAAGAATCGGTGTTTTTGAACTGTGGTGTTGGAGAAGACTTTTGAGAGTTCCTTGAACAGCAAGGAGATCAAATCAGTCAATCCTAAAAGAAATCAACCCTGAATATTCATTGGAAAGATTGATGCTAAAGCTGAAGCTCCAATATGTTGGTTACCTGATCCAAAGAGCCAAATGTTTGGGAAAGACCTTGAATTTGGGAACGACTGAAGGCAGGAGGAAAAGGGTACAACAGAGAATGAGATGGCTGGATGGCATTGCCGACTCAATAGACATGAGTTTGAGAAAACTCTGGGACATGATGAAAGACAGGGAAGCCTGGCGTGCTGCAGCCTATGGGGCTGCAAAGAGTTAGACACGACTTAGTGAGTGAACAACAAAATTTGCCATGAGACGTTGGGACCAGATGCCATGATCTTAGTGTTTTGAATGTTGAGTTGTAAGCCAGCTTTTTCACTCTCCTCTTTCACCTTCATCAAGAAGCTCTTTAGTTCCTCTTCACTTTCTGCCATCAGAGTGGTATCATCTGCACATCTAAGGTTGTTGATACTTCTCCTGGCAAATTTGATTCCAGCTTGTGATTCATCCAGCCCAGCATTTCTTATGGTGTATTCTGCATATAAGTTAAATAAACAGGATGACAATATACAGCCTTGTCATACCCCTTTCCCAATTTTGAACCAGTCATTTGTTCTATGTACAGTTCTAACTGTTGCTTCTTGATTCATATACAATTTTCTCAGGAGACAGATAAAGTGATCTGGTACTCCCATCTGTTAAAGAAAGTAAATAAATAGTCTTGTTTAGGCTTCAGAGACAAAGCAGAGCAGGCCTGTGACCTTGCTTCTAACCTACCTGGGCACTGCCCTGACTGGGAGTGACCTCTATGAGTGCAAGACTTGCAGCCCCATAGATAAGATGGGGAAGAATCCTGAGATAGTTTAGCCCCTGGAGGGGGCCTGGCCAACCAAGCCCCAGGCTTTGCCACGTTCCAAGTTTTCCATGGCAAAGCCAACAGCATTATCTTGAAACCAGGCTTGCAATTTGGTCCCAGATTGATGAATGTATCCGTTTGAGTCTGTCCTGGGATTATAAGTCGAAATCAGGACAGTCTTTGAAGTCTCACCCACAGAGCAGAGTGGAGGTACTGCCTGGGACCCTTTCCCAGTTGGGACTCCAGATGTCTGTGACATGGAGCCTCCCAGCGCTGTTTAAGTCTGGATGTTGGTCAAAACCCAGTTTGGTGATGTATCCTCTGCTCTATTAATGTTAGTATTTTGAAAGTAAGCTAGATAATTGTCTATTAAATATCTGCATTATATAATTGTGTATAATGAGTGGGTTACTTTGTTAACAAATCCTTTGAACCTGAGAAGGAAATGAAAACTTTTGGCAAAAACAACAACAACAATAAACTTTTGGCAAAATACCATCACTTCTAAGATTTTTCCACAGATTTTTGTGATCCATAGTCAAAGACTGTAGTACAGCCAGTGAAGCAGAAGCAGATGTTTTTTGGAAATTCCCTTGCTTTCTCCATGACCCACCTATTTTCTTTTATAACTTCAAATAATGGATTTTTTCCCCTCAGTATATTTTATATATCAGTACCTCTTAATTATTGTCCAAACCCCTTCCACATTCAATGTACTTTGTTAAAAACCTATTAAAGATAGTCATGCCTATTAAAAATAAGCTTATTTGTGTTATGTAAAATTGGATTCTCTGGCCATCATTTACATATAAGGTGCTGAGGTGCTTAGTCACTCAGTAGTATCTGACTTTTGCTGAGCCCATGGACTATAGGCCACGAGGTTCTTCTGTCCATGTAATTCTCCAGGCAAAAATACTGGATTTCCTTCTTCAGGAGATCTTTCTAACCAGGGACTGAACCCTAGTCTCCTTCATTGCAGATGGATTCTTTACCGTCTACCCACTGTATGTTTAAGGAAAAAAAGATAGACTTTACTTTGTTCCTTTAACTTTTTATCTAATGACACTGTATTAATGCCTTTACATATGATAAGGAAACCAGGGTTTTTTGCATTTGTTTCTGTTTATTTTTGTTTTAACATAATGATTAAGATGTGAGAGAGGTGAGTATTCAATCTGGATTTTTTAAAGTTGGGGTACAGTTGCTTTACAATGTTGTGTTAGTTCTGCTGTGCATCAAACAAATCACCTATGTGTGTGCATATATCACCACCCCCCCCCCACCCCTCCACCACCGCCCCCCTCGACCCCGACCCTCCGCTCTGGGATGGCACCCCTCTAGGTCACCACATCAAACTCCCTGTGCTGTACAGCAGGCTCCAACTCGCTGTTTTACATAAGGTTGCACAATCATATAAGGCTTCATAACTCCCTCAGGAACGAGTCCTGAAATGAGATGGCAAAAATTCACAGCACCAGGTCATGAGTGGTGTCTTCAGGATCCATCTTTATCCACTTCAGAGGCAGATCATCCAGGGTTTCAGATCTCACTACACATCCCATCATCATATCATGTTTGGAGTTCTTTGCCCTTAGGACTGGTCTTTCAGGACCCTGCATTCATTCTTTGTCCGAGTTGAGCAGAGGTCTCTTCACAGTGATCTATGTTAGGCACACCATTCCCAAATCAGTCCAAATGCCTGCTGCTGCTGCTGCTGGTAAGTCGCGTCAGTCGTGTCCGACTCTGTGCGACCCCATAGACGGAAGCCCACCAGGGCCCCCCGTCCCTGGGATTCTCCAGGCAAGACACTGGAGTGGGTTGCCATTTCCCTCTCCAATGTATGAAAGTGAAAAATGGAAGTGAAGTTGCTCAGTCGCATCCGACTCTTAGCGACCCCATGGACTGTAACCCACCAGGCTCCTCTGTCCATGGGATTTCCCAGGCAAGAGTACTGGAGTGGGGTGCCACTGCCTTCTCCCCCAAATGCCTGAAACAACACTAATGATGCAATTCCCTGGTTGCACCTCAACAAGAAGTAATTTGGCTAATAAATCCATAATTCTCTGGTCCTGCCCCAAGGGCCATGGTTGAAATGGCACATTTAGGAAACAATGTCTATCTTTTGTGACGAACTCACACACTTAGGACATTTCTGGTTCCATATTTAGGACAAGACACTTGATTCTCATCATAAGGCTACCATTCCATTCTTCCCCACGGAAAGCCAGCATTACCCACACCTTACCTTCACAGTGATCTGTATTGGCAAAATTTTACTTTTAATTTCTATTTTATATTGGGTTAGAGTTGATTAACATTTTGTCTTAGTTTCAGTTGTACAGAAAAGTGATTTGTAATACAAGTCCATGTATCTATTCTTTTTCAGATTATTGTCCCATATAGGTTATTGCAGAGTACTGACTTCCCTATACTATAGAGTAAGATCTTGTGGATTATCTACTTTATATCTAGTAGTGTGTTTATGTTGATTCCAACCTTCTAACTTATCCCTTCCTCTGAAAAAACTACTGTTAAAGATAGTTTCCACTGCAATAAATGCAACTCTGATGTAATTTATTACACAGCATACATTTTCAATACTGAAGGCTTTCTTCTCTCTTGCTAGTTCACCCTCTCCCTGACTACTCAACTTCAACTTTGTGTTTAACACTTTCTTTATATTGTCCAGTCCAATTTCCTCTCTGAGTCATTTGTCAGCCTCTCATTGCATGGCCTCCTTCAGTAACCGTGTGTAATGAGATTGTAACTTAGGTCAATTTTTTGCTCACAGTTCTTTCTTTCTACTCTGCAATTGGTATCCCCACAAATAAGCAAAACCAGGGATGGTAGTTAGGTTATATACAGAATAATAGAAGCCATGAGCTCATACTGGTAGAAAGAGTTAGCAGAGTTTGTTGAATCAAAATTGTAAGAGCTCTCATTGATTTGATAAGTATGTGGTTCTTTCTTCAGAGGCAGCAAATTTAACTTAGCTTGAAAACCTCTCTAGAAATAAGCTATGAACTGGAGAAGCAGTTTCAACAAAATTGTGTATGTATGAACACTCAATTTACAGTAACTGTAACCTTAAAGAAATCACTTCCTCCATGGGCCTCATTTTCCACTGGTCAAAAGAGAGTTATGAATGCAATAATCACTACTGAATATTCCAGCTACCATGTGCTGTATCTATGTCGATATGCATCTATCAATAATTTCTATTTGGGATAATTTAAAAAGTATAACAGAAGGATGGGGTTCTCTCTCTCTGTCTTTCTCTCTCTCTATATATATATAATATATATAATATACATAATATACATATAATATATATAATACAGATAATCTACATATATAATACATATTATATATAGTATATAATATTAATATATATTATAAATATATTAAATATATAATATATAATATATATAACATTAATATTTCTAAATAATATATGTATTATTTATATATGGCCAAATTTGCCATATATGTGTGTATATACATAATATTATATATAATAATATATGTAATGATATATATTATATATAATATACAATAATATAATATAACATGTATATTTTATAATATATATAATATATGTAATATATATTACAATAATATATAATAATATAATACATATTATATATAATCTATATAACATACATATAAAATGTATATTATATACTATATATAATATACATTTATAATATGTAAATTATATACATATAATATGTATATGATATTGTATATAATATTTTATATATAATATATAAAATAACATGTATATAATATTATATACATTATATAAATATATTATATATTATATAAATATATTATATAAATAAATATTATAAATATATAAATATATGTTTATATATATTATTAAATATTTATGCTGCTACTGCTAAGTCATTTCAGTCGTGTCCGACTCTGTGTGACCCCATAGATGGCAGCCAACCAGGCTCCCCCATCCCTGGGATTCTCCAGGCAAGAACACTAGAGTGGGTTGCCATTTCCTACTCGAGTGCATGAAAGTGAAAAGTGAAAGCAAAGTCACTCAGTCGTGTCTGACTCTTCGTGACCCCATGGACTGTGGCCTACCAGGCTCCTCCGCCCATGGGATTTTCCAGGCAAAGTACTGGAATGGGGTGCCATTGCCTTCTCCAAAATATATATATATATATTTAATATATATATACAATATAATATATCCAGCCCAACGTTTCTCATGATATAAATATATATGTATAATATATTATATTATAATATAATATATATAATATATGTATAATATATTATATTATAATATTATATTATAATATATATAATATATGCATAATATATGTATATATATTTATATATAATATATATAATATAATATCTAATATATGTATAATATGAGGAGTACATTAAGGCTGTATATTGTCACCCCGTTTATTTAACTTATATGCAGAGCACATCATGAGAAATGCTGGACTGGAAGAAACACAAGCTGGAATCAAGATTGCCGGGAGAAATATCAATAACCTCAGATACGCAGATGACACCACCCTTATGGCAGAAAGTGAAGAGGAACTCAGAAGCCTCTTGATGAAAGTGAAAATGGAGAGTGAAAAAGTTGGCTTAAAGCTCAACATTCAGAAAATGAAGATCATGGCATCTGGTCCCATCACTTCTTGGGAAATAGATGGGGAAACAGGGGAAACAGTGTCCGACTTTATTTTTCTGGGCTCCAAAATCACTACAGATGGTGACTGCAGCCATGAAATTAAAAGGTGCTTACTCCTTGGAAGGAAAGTTATGACCAACCTAGATAGCATATTCAAAAGCAGAGACATTACTCTTCCAACAGAGGTTCGTCTAGTCAAGTCTATGGTTGTTCCTGTGGTCATGTATGGATGTGAGGGTTGGACTGTGAAGAAGGCTGAGTGCCGAAGAATTGATGCTTTTGAATTGTGGTGTTGGAGAAGACTCTTGAGAGTCCCTTGGACTGCAAGGAGATCCAACCAGTCCATTCTGAAGGAGATCAACCCTGGGATTTCTTTGGAAGGAATGATGCTAAAGCTGAAACTCCAGTACTTAGGCCACCTCATGCGAAGAGTTGACTCATTGGAAAAGACTCTGATGCTGGGAGAGATTGGGGGCAAGAGGAGAAAGGGACAACAGAGGATGAGATGGCTGGATGGCATCAGTGACTTGATGGACGTGAGTCTGAGTGAATTCCCGGAGTTGGTGATGGACAGGGAAGACTGGCGTACTGTGATTCATGAGGTCGCAAAGAGTCAGATATGACTGAGCGAAGGATCTGATCTGATAATATATATAATATATAATATAATATATATAATATATATCAGATCAGATCAGATCACTCGAGATATATATAATTATATATGTATAATACGTATATATTATATGTATACATATGTGTAATATGTATAATTGTATACATATTATACATATATATAATATGTATAATGTGTATATATCACACATATACAATGTATAATATGTATAATTAAATAATTGTAAATACAATATATATAATATATTATATATTTAATAATATAATATATTAAATATATTATATATTAAATATACATATATATTTAATATATATGTAATTTACATGTAATATAAAACATGTATATTACATATATATTAAATATATGTAAATAATATATAATATATTTAAGATATATATTATTAAATATATAATTATATATAATATATATTATATTATATATATTATATTTATAATTATATATATATATTTATACAGATAATTTATAATTATATAGATATAATTATATATAATATATATTATATTATTATACATTATATATTATTTTGTGTATATAATTATTATATATCATATATTGTTATAATATTTATTATATTGTTATATATTATATATAAATATAATATATGTTATATTATATATACATGTATTATGAAGACACTGAAGTTGAACGGTTCTATGAAGACCTACAAGACCATTTAGAACTAACACCCAAAAAAGATGTCCTTTTCATTATAGGGGACTGGAATGCAAAAGTAGGAAGTCAAGAAACACTTGGAGTAACAGGCAAATTTGGCCTTGGAATACGGAATGAAGCAGGGCAAAGACTAATAGAGTTTTGCCAAGAAAATGCACTCATCACAACAAACATCCTCTTCCAACAACACAAGAGAAGACTTTATACATGGACATGACCAGATGGTCAACACCGAAATCAGATTGATTATATTCTTTGCAGCCAAAGGAGAAGCTCTATACAGTCAGCCAAAACAAGACCAGGAGCTGACTGTGGCTCAGACCCTGAACTCCTTATTGCCAAATTCAGACTTAAATTGAAGAAAGTAGGGAAAACCACTAGACCATTCAGGTATGACCTAAATCAAATCCCTTATGATTATACAGTGGAAGTGAGAAATAGATTTACGGGCCTAGATCTGATAGATAGAGTGCCTGATGAACTATGGAATGAGGTTCGTGACATTGTACAGGAGACAGGGATCAAGACCATTCCCATAGAAAAGAAATGCAAAAAAGCAAATGGCTGTCTGGGGAGGTCTTCCAAATAGCTGTGAAAAGAAGAGAAGCGAAAAGCAAAGGAGAAAAGGAAAGATATAAACATCTGAATGCAGAGTTCCAAAGAATAGCAAGACGATATAAGAAAGCCTTCTTCAGTGATCAATGCAAAGAAATAGAGAAAAACAACAGAATGGGAAAGACTAGGGATCTCTTCAAGAAAATCAGAGATACCAAAGGAACATTTCATGCAAAGATGAGCTCGATAAAGGACAGAAATGGTATGGACCTAACAGAGGTAGAAGATATAAAGAAGAGGTGGCAAGAATACACAGAAGAACTGTACAAAAAAAGATCTTCCCGACCCAGATAATTACGATGGTGTGATCACTGACCTAGAGCCAGACATCCTGGAATGTGAAGTCAAGTGGGCCTTAGAAAGCATCACTACGAACAAAGCTAGTGGAGGTGATGGAATTCCAGTTGAGCTATTCCAAATGCTGAAAGATGATGCTGTGAAAGTGCTGCACTCAATATGCCAGCAAATTTGGGAAACTCAGCAGTGGCCACAGGACTGGAAAAGGGCGGTTTTCATTCCAATCCCAAAGAAAGGCAATGCCAAAGAATGCTCAAACTACCGCACAGTTGCACTCATCTCACACGCTAGTAAAGTAATGCTCAAAATTCTCCAAGCCAGGCTTCAGCAATATGTGAACCATGAACTTCCTGATGTTCAAGCTGGTTTTAGAAAAGGCAGAGGAACCAGAGATCAAATTGCCAACATCTGCTGGATCATAGAAAAAGCAAGAGAGCTCCGGAAAAACGTCTATTTCTGCTTTATTGACTATGTCAAAGCCTTTGACTGTGTGGATCACAATAAACTGTGGAAACTTCTGAAAGAGATGGGAATACCAGACCACCTGATCTGCCTCTTGAGAAATTTGTATGCAGGTCAGGAAGCAACAGTTAGAACTGGACATGGAACAACAGACTGGTTCCAAATAGGAAAAGAAGTACGTCAAGGCCGTATATTGTCACCCTGCTTATTTAACTTATATGCAGAGTACATCATGAGAAACGCTGGACTGGAAGAAACACAAGCTGGAATCAAGATTGCCGGAAGAAATATCAATCACCTCAGATATGCAGATGACACCACCCTTATGGCAGAAAGTGAAGAGGAACTCAAAAGCCTCTTGATGAAAGTGAAAGTGGAGAATGAAAAAGTTGGCTTAAAGCTCAACATTCAGAAAACGAAGATCATGGCATCTGGTCCCACCACTTCATGGGAAATAGATGGGGAAACAGTGTCAGACTTTATTTTTCTGGGCTCCAAAATCACTACAGATGGTGTCTGCAGCCATGAAATTTAAAGATGCTTACTCCTTGGAAGGAAAGTTATGACCAACCTAGATAGCATATGCAAAAGCAAAGACATTACTTTGCCAACAAAGGTTCATCTAGTCAAGGCTATGGTTTTTCCTGTTGTCATGTATGGATGTGAGGGTTGGACTGTGAAGAAGGCTGAGCGCCAAAGAGTTGATGCTTTTGAACTGTGGTGTTGGAGAAGAGTCTTGAGAGTCCCTTGGACTGCAAGGAGATCCAACCAGTCCATTCTGAAGGAGTTCAGCCCTGGGATTTCTTTGGAAGGAATGATGCTAAAGCTGAAACTCCAGTACTTAGGCCACCTCATGCGAAGAGTTGACTCATTGGAAAAGACTCTGATGCTGGGAGGAATTGGGGGCAGGAGGAGAAGGGGATGACAGAGGATGAGATGGCTGGATGGCATCACCAACTCAATGGATGTGAGTTTGAGTGAACTCCGGGAGATGGTGATGGACAGGGAGGCCCGGTGTGCTGCAATTCATGGCGTCACAAAGAATCGGACTGAGCGACTGAACTGAACTGAACTGAATGCATACATATACACCAATGGATGGAAAAATTACATCTCCAGTCCAGTGGGTTACAGAAGGCCCAGTCCCATCAATCAAGCCCAATTAACTGACCTATACAGAATTTTGACTTTAAGAGACATTTCGTCAAAAGGGATATTCACGTAAGTTTATCTCCAGCTTTTTGTATCATCAGGGACTCAGACATTCTACACAATGGACGAGGATTGAAAAGACAGACAACAATAAGTGTTCTTTAAGATGTGGAAGGGCTTCCCTGGTGACTGAGATGGTAAAGAATCTGCCTGCAACAGACCTGGGTTCATTCCCTGGGTCAGAAAGATGCTCTGGAAAAGTGAATGGCATCCCACTCCAGTATCCTTGCCTGGAGAATTCTATAAACAGAGGATCCTGGTGGGGTACAATCCATAGAATCAAAAAGAGTTGGACACGTCTGAGCGGCTAACACAAGATGTGGAAAACCCAGGTGATTCACACTGAAATGTCATAGTGGAGGTGTGAATTGACATACTTTATAGAAAACTATATGAATATTTACTAAATCTAAATTTTATTTTTAAATTTTAAATAGATAGTTACCTACACAGTATTATGTTTAGGGACATCATTGGCATCAAGGAAGTTTGTTTAGATACAGATTTTTTATCTCAGTTGTTTGTCTCCAAAGTCTTGCATTTTAAATTCAACCTTCAGTCTCTCCCTCCATGCCCTCATGATTCTAAAAGGTATTCTCTATTAATGCCCAAACCTTTGGGGAAGCAATTTATGTTATTCTTTTTTTTTTTTAACATCTACTTCTGCTTTATTGATATGCTAAAGCCTTTGGCTGTGTGGATCACAACAAACTGTGGAAAATTCTTTTTTTTTTTAATTTAAATTTATTTATTTTAATTGCAGGCTAATTACTTTACAATATTGTAATGGTTCTGCCATACATCAACATGAATCCGCCACGGGTGTACACGTGGTCCCTATCCTGAACCCCCCTCCCACCTCCCTCCCTGTACCATCCCTCTGGGTCATCCCAGTGCACCAGCCCCAAGCATCCTGTATCGAACCTGGACTGGCAATTCGTTTCTTATATGATATTATACATGTTTCAATGCCATTCCCCCAAATCATTCCACCCTTTCCCTCTCCCACAGAGTCCAAAAGACTGTTCTATACATCTGTGTCTCTTTTGCTGTCTCGCATACAGGATTATCTTTCTAAATTACTATCTTTCTAAATTCCATATATATGCATTAGTATACTATATTGGTGTTTTTCCTTCTGGCTTACTTCACTCTGTATAATAGGCTCCAGTTTCATCTGCCTCATTATAACTGATTCAAATATATTCTTTTTAATGGCTGAGTAATACTCCATCGTGTATATGTACCACAGCTTTCTTATCCATTCATCTGCTGATGGACATCTAGATTGCTTCCATGTCCTGGCTACTATAAACAGTGCTGCAATGAACATTGGGGTACACGTGTCTCTTTCATTTCTGGTTTCCTTGGTGTGTATGCCCAGCAGTGGGATTGCTGGGTCAAAAGGCAGTTCTATTTCCAATTTTTTAAGGAATCTCCACACTGTTCTCCATAGTGGCTGTACTAGTTTGCATTCCCACCAACAGTGTAAGAGGGTTCCCTTTTCTCCACACCCTCTCCAGCATATATTGCTTGTAGACTTTTGGATCACAGCCATTCTGACTGGCATGAAATGGTACCTCATTGTGGTTTTTTGATTTGCATTTCTCTGATAATGAGTGATGTTGAGCATCTTTACATGTGTTTGTTAGCCATCTGTATGTCTTCTTTGGAGAAATGTCTGTTTAGTTCTTTGGCCCATTTTTTGATTGGGTCGTTTATTTTTCTGGAATTGAGCTGCAGGAGATGCTTGTATATTTTTGAGAGTAGTTGTTTGTCAGTTGCTTCATTTGCTAATATTTTCTCCCATTCTGAAGGCTGTCTTTTCACCTTGCTTATAGTTTCCTTTGATGTGCAGAAGTTTTTAATTTTAACTAGGTCCCATTTGTTTATTTTTGCTTTTATTTCCAATATTCTGGGAGATGGGTCATAGAGGATCCTGCTCTGATTTATGTCGGAGAGCGTTTTGCCTCTGTTCTCCTCTAAGAGTTTTATAGTTTCTGGTCTTACATTTACATCTTTAATCCATTTTGAGTTTACTTTTGTGTATGGTGTTAGAAAGTGTTTCATTCTTTTACAAGTGGTTGACCAGTTTTCCCAGCACTACTTGTTAAAAAGATTGTCTTTTCTCCATTGTATATCCTTGCCTCCTTTGTCAAAGATAAGGTGTCCATAGGTGTGTGGATATATCTCTGGGCTTTCTATTTTGTTCCCTTGATCTATATTTCTGTCTTTGTGCTAGTACCATACTGTCTTGATGACTGTGGCTTTGTAGTAGAGCCTAAAGTCAGGCAGATTGATTCCTCCGGTTCCATTCTTCTTTCTCAAGATTACTTTGGCTATTCGAGGTTTTTTGTATTTCCATACAAATTGTGAAATTATTTGTTCTAGCTCTGTGAAAAATACCGTTGGTAGCTTGATAGGGATTGCATTGAATCTATAGATTGCTTTGGGTAGTATACTTATTTTCACTTTATTGATTCTTCCAATCCGTGAACATGGTATATTTCTCCATCTATTAGTGTCCTCTTTGATTTCTTTCACCAGTGTTTTATAGTTTTATATATATAGGTCTTTAGTTTCTTTAGGTAGATATATTCCTAAGTATTTTATTCTTTTCATTGCAATGGTGCATGGAATTGTTTCCTTAATTTCTCTATTTTCTCATTATTAGTGTATAGGAATGCAAGGGATTTCTGTGTGTTGATTTTATATCCTGCAACTTTACTATATTCATTGATTAGCTCCAGTAATTTTCTGGTGGAGTCTTTAGGCTTGGCAATTTATGTTATTCAATTGTCAGTAGCGTACTGCTATCCATGTTCTAGATTTAGGGAGAATTAGTCCTCATGGCCTGGATGGGCAGTCAGGTTTGTGAAGATAAGATGGGGTTCTGTCTAAACAGAGTGTAGCCTGAGGAAACATGGTATTCTTAGAGAAAGAGAAGCATCTGAGAAAAATATGTCTGGAAAGAAATCAGGTTATGGGGGACTTCCCTGGTGGTCCAGTGGTTAAGATGCTGCATTCCCAATGCAGGGGACCTGGGTTCGATCCCTAGTCAGGGAACTAGATCCCACATGCATAGCTAAGAGTTTGCGTGCCAAAATGAAAGAGTTTGCATATCACAACTATGACCCAGCACGGCCAAATAAAATAAATAAATATTGAAAAAAAAAAAAAAGAAATCAGGTTATGGTGATGATGATTGACTTCACACCAGAGAAATAGAGAATGGAAATAAATTCTTAATGACCACAAATATATCATCATCTTATACATACATGCTGAAATACTTTTTGCAATTACATAGGGTTTTTGAGATTTTTCTTGTCAATATTTGCCACAGAAGTACATTTGGTATTTTCATATTGAGGTAATCACATAAAGAAGAGAATACACTAAGGAAAAGCATTAATAATTGTAACAAAAATCTCTTTTATGAAAATTATTAATTTAATTGAATTTTGTCTGAAGGATATTTTAGCTTTATAGACAGCAAGGGGAAATACTATAACAGTAAACAATATGAAGGCATAAAGAAAAATAACTGAAAGTCATTTGTTTTGTATTTATTCCAAGTTAGAGCTCAGAAGAAATATGAAACTTACTGAATTACTGGAATGCATAAACTGGTACATGCCTTGCACATCTTTTCTTGTTTGCTCACATTTTGCATTTACACATCTGTGACAATTAACTGCATTAAGACTGAAGTTGTAGAGGTAATATACATGATTATAGTACATTTGGGAAGAATATTTATCACCTATAAGTGTCTAAAGAACAAGTAGCAACCTGTGCTCAGAAGTATACAGCAATGATTCACATGTGTGATAAAATACTACAATAGATGGATAATGCAGAGATCACCTCCTCAAAACTGTCAGGGTGTACAATGTCAAGGAACACCACTTTCTTTACTTCCTATTCCTTCCTGAAACTGCAACGAAGTGGTCCCCCACATCACTTTCTCTTCACCCCGACATTGATTATGTTCGAGTCCATGTGATGTAACTAAAACAGACGCCCTCCCAGTGTGACAGCACTTCCTAGTTGCCCCTCTGCTCTCGGTCACTGCTGGATCCCTCCTTGGTTTAGAAATGGGACTTGTATGATCCATCAGTCCTCCCAGAAATCTAGGAGCCATATGTCATTGTTTTGTGAGTTTTCAAGTGTCACTTTAACATAAACAAGCCATAACATCTGAAAGACTACTTAGAGTTATATTTTAAGACAAATTTGTTTCATTGTGCTATATTCAGGAATCTATTTTTGAGGTATTTCTATGGAAGCAAAGAAACAATATCTACAGAATTGCAGAATATTATTCCCTCTGGGCTTCAAGTTCTGTTTCGTATTATGAGGCTATTAGGTCAGGATATATGTGATAATATGTCAAATCTATAATAACATGCAGTGAAAATTAGATAATATAAAGTGAGTATAGGTGAAAAAGCAAAAATTGCAAGTTTTAAGTCATTTTAATATTTTTTGCTCCTAAATATCATTTATAGAATTTATTTATTTTTATGATTTTAATTCTATTTATTTATTTATTGGCCTGCCATGTATGTGGGAGCTTAACCCACACCAAGGGTGCCAAGTGGAACCCTCACCCTCTGTGGTGGAAGTGCAGGGTCTTAACCACTGGACCCCCAGGGAAGTTCCCACATAGAATTTATTTTAAGAAATATCTGACTTTGATAAACTATGTTGTTGTTGTGCAGTTGCTAAGTCATGCCAACTCTTTGCGACCCCGTGGACTGCAGCATGCCAGGCTTCCCTGGCCTTCACCGTCTCCTGGGGTTTGCTCAAACTCACGTCCATCGAATCGGTGATACCATCCAACTATCTCACCCTCTGTCATCCCCTTCTCCTCCTGCCTTCAATGTTTCCCAGCATCAAGGTCATTTCCAGTGATTCATCTCTTCCCATCAGGTGGCCAAAGTATTGGAGCTTTAGCCTCAACATTAGTCCTTCCAATGAATATTTAGGACTGATTTCCTTTAGGATGGACTGGTTGATTTCCTTGCTGTCCAAAGGACTCTCAAGAGTCTTCTCCAACAACAAAATGCTGAAGTATGGCAAAACCAATACAATATTGTAAAGTAAAAAAAAAAATAATAAAAAAAATAAAAAGCATCAATTCTTTGATACTCAGCTTTCTTTAAGATCCAACTCACATCCATACGTAGCTATTGGAAAAACCATAGCTTTGTCTATACTGACCTTTGTCAGCAAAGTGATGTCTCTGCTTTTTAGTATTCTGCCTAGGTTGGTCATATCTTTTCTCCCAAGGAGAAAGTGTCTTTTAATTTCATGGCTGCAGTCACCATCTGCAGTGATTTTGGAGCCAAAGAAAATAAAGTCTGTCACTGTTTCCATTGTTTCCCCATGTATTTGCCATGAAATTATGGGACTGTATGCCATGATCTTAGTGTTTTGAATGTTGAGTTGTAAACCAGCTTTTTCCCTTTGCTCTTTCACCTTCATCAAAAGGCTCTTTAGTTCCTCTTCACTTTCTGCCATAACAGTGGTGTCATCTGCATATATGAGGTTATTTATATTTCTCCCAGAAATCTTGATTCCAGCTTGTGCTTCATCCAGCCCAGCATTTCACATGATGTACTCTGTATATAAGTTTAATAAGCAGAGTGATAATATATAGCCTTAAGGTAACTCCTTTCCCAATTTTGAGCTAGTCTGTTGCTACATGTTTGGTTCTAGCTGTTGCTTCTTGAGATGCATACAGGTTTCCTTGGAGGCAGGTAATGCAGTCTGGTATTCCCGTGTCTTTAAGAATTGTCCACAGTTTGCTGTGATCCACACAATATGAAAATGCGGAAAGATGATAAATTATATATATTTAATTTTCTCACGTCACAGGTTTTATGGTATTAATAATTGAATATACACTAAGTGGTGTTATATGTATATATGTATATGTATAATTAATTACATAATTTATTGTAACATCATTTTTATTTAAAAATTAAGAGCCAAGTGGTGTAGAAAACAAAATCTAGTTATCCGTAGGTAGTATATATATGTTCACATATTTGCTGTTTTTACAAAATCTTTACTTTGTGGATGTGTTTAATGGGATGCCTGTGTGTCTGTGTAATTATCTAAGGGTGAATGGCTATGCATTTGTTTTGTAATTTATCAAACAAAAATAAAGTACATGTATAAGGATTTGTGAACTGGATATAAAGAATGCTTGTTGATTGGTACCATTTAACTGTATCTATATTCATTCACAATCAAGTTACTTGTATGAAATGCCAGATGATAAACTACGTCATGATGTCTGTTAATTATTCCTGAGAGACCAAGGGTTCACCACCCAGGGACCAGACACAGAGATGGTTATATAATCTAGGTCATGCAGGAGACAATGCTGAATCCTCCGGCAGATACAACTGCATGCAACAAACAAGTCAGGAATTCTGGGACAGGTACTGATACTTTCTTGTTTCTCTGATATATATTTGAGATTTCCTTAGGTTTTTAATCCTTTTTTTGGAACAAAGCATGTTATATAAACAAAGGAAGATATGAAATATACACAAAATTTCATTTTACTTACTTTTCCAATCTTTATTTCAAATGAATATATTTGTTATTGTTGCTCAGTTGCTAACCCATGTCTGACTCTGCAACCCCATGGACTGTAGCACACCAGGCTTCCCAGCCCTTCATTGTCTCCTTGAGTTTGCTCAAATTCATTTGCACCAAATTGTGTTGGTGATGCTATTTAACCCTCTCATCCTCTGCTGCACCTTTCTCTTTTTCCCTAAATCTTTCCCAGCATCAGGGTCTTTTCCAATGAGTCGGGTTTTTTCCCAATGAGTTGGCTCTTTGCATCAGGTGGCCAAAATATTCAACTTCAGTCCGTCCAGCAAATATTGAAGGTTTATTTCCTTTAGGATTAACTGGTGTGACCTCATTGCAGTCCAAAGGACTCTCAAGAGCCTTCTCCAGCACCACAATTTGAAAGTATCAATTCTTCAGATATACACAGATAAATATACATAGTCCAACTCTTTTGTGATCCCATGGACTGTAGCCTGCCAGGCTCCTCTGTCCATGGGATTTCCCAGGCAAGAATACTGGAGCGAGTTGCCATTTCCTCCTCCAGGGGATCTGCCTGATCCAGGAGCAAACTCATGTCTTCTGCATCTCCAGCACTGGCAGGCAAATTCTATATCACTGAGCCACCTGGGAAGCTCTATGTTCAACTCCACTTTTTTTTACAAGGATGGGTATGACGTTGTATATCACACAGTTGGTTAGGGCAAAGTATAACAAGGGGACATAAAATTCAGGTGGCCCCCCTAACACAGATCAGATCAGATCAGATCAGTCACTCAGTCGTGTCCGACTCTGCGACCCCATAAATCGCAGCACGCCAGGCCTTCCTGTTCATCACCAACTCCCAGAGTTCACTCAGACTCACGTCCATCGAGTCAGTGATGCCATCCAGCCATCTCATCCTCTGTCGTCCCCTTCTCCTCCTGCCCCCAATCCCTCCCAGCATCAGAGTCTTTCCCAATGAGTCAACGCTTCGCATGAGGTGGCCAAAGTACTGGAGTTTCAGCTTTAGCATCATTCCTTCCAAAGAAATCCCAGGGCTGATCTCCTTCAGAATGGACTGGTTGGATCTCCTTGCAGTCCAAGGGACTCTCAAGACTCTTCTCCAACACCACAGTTCAAAAGCATCAATTCTTCAGCGCTCAGCCTTCTTCACAGTCCAACTCTCACATCCATACATGACCACAGGAAAAACCATAGCCTTGACTAGACAAACTTTTGTTGGCAAAGTAATGTCTCTGCTTTTGAATATGCTATCTAGGTTGGTCATAACTTTCCTTCCAAGGAGTAAACGTCTTTTAATTTCATGGCTGCAGTCACCATCTGTAGTGATTTTGGAGCCCAGAAAAATAAAGTCTGACACTGTTTCCACTGTTTCCCCATCTATTTCCCATGAAGTGGTGGGACCAGATGCCATGATCTTCGTTTTCTGAATGTTGAGCTTTAAGCCAACTTTTTCATTCTCCACTTTCACTTTCATCAAGAGGCTTTTGAGTTCCTCTTCACTTTCTGCCATAAGGGTGGTGTCATCTGCATATCTGAGGTGATTGATATTTCTCTCGGCAATCTTGATTCCAGCTTGTGTTTCTTCCAGTCCAGCATTTCTCATGATGTACTCTGCATGTAAGTTAAATAAACAGGGTGACAATACACAGCCTTGACGTACTTCTTTTCCTATTTGGAACCAGTCTGTTGTTCCATGTCCAGTTCTAACTGTTGCTTCCTGACCTGCATACAAATTTCTCAAGAGGCAGATCAGGTGGTCTGGTATTCCCATCTCTTTCAGAAGTTTCCACAGTTTATTGTGATCCACACAGTCAAAGGCTTTGACATAGTCAACAAAGCAGAAATAGATGTTTTTCTGGAACTCTCTTGCTTTTTCCATGATCCAGCGGTTGTTGGTAATTTGATCTCTGGTTCCTCTGCCTTTTCTAAAACCAGCTTGAACATCTGGAAGTTCATGGTTCACATATTGCTGAAGCCTGGCTTGGAGAATTTTGAGCATTACTTTACTAGCGTGTGAGATGAGTGCAACTGTGCGGTAGTTTGAGCATTCTTTGGCATTGCCTTTCTTTGGGACTGGAATGAAAACTGCCCTTTTCCAGTCCTGTGGCCACTGCTGAGTTTTCCAAATTTGCTGGCATATTGAGTGCAGCACTTTCATAGCATCATCTTTCAGCATTTGGAATAGCTCAACTGGAATTCCATCACCTCCACTAGCTTTGTTCATAGTGATGCTTTCTAAGGCCCACTTGACTTCACATTCCAGGATGTCTGGCTCTAGGTCAGTGATCACACCATCGTGATTATCTGGGTCATGAAGAACTTTTTTGTACAGTTCTTCTGTGTATTCTTGCCATCTCTTCTTAATATCTTCTACTTCTGTTAGGTCCATACCATTTCTGTCCTTTATCGAGCTCATCTTTGCATGAAATGTTCCTTTGGTATCTCTGATTTTCTTGAAGAGATCCCTAGTCTTTCCCATTCTGTTGTTTTCCTCTATTTCTTTGCATTGATTGCTGAAGAAGGCTCTCTTATCTCCTCTTGCTATTCTTTGGAACTCTGCACTCAGATGTTTATATCTTTCCTTTTCTCCTTTGCTTTTTGCTTCTCTTCTTTTCACAGCTATTTGTCAGGCCTCCCCAGACAGCCATTTGCTTTTTTGCATTTCTTTTCTATGGGAATGGTCTTGATCCCTGTCTCCTGTACAATGTCATGAACCTCATTCCATAGTTCATCAGGCACTCTATATTCTTTGCAGTCAAAGATGGAGAAGCTCTATACAGTCAGCAAAAACAAGACCAGGAGCTGACTGTGGCTCAGACCATGAACTCCTTATTGCCAAATTCAGACTGAAATTGAAGAAAGTAGGGAAAACCACTAGACCCCTAAGACAAGTGACTCCCAAATCAAGGATGACAGGCCTCAGAGATATTCAAGAGAAATATGGATCAAATTAAAGAATGAAACTATTAAAATTTTTAGAGAATGGGATGGGGACACAGTTCATGCATGATTGTCTCTGAGATTCTGGGACTGTGTACATATGAGTATTTACATTATCTGTTTTACATAACTGAAATTGTGTTAAATATATCATGTTAAGAAGAGTAGACTTGGTCAGAAGGATCCACACAGTAAACCACACTGCCTTTCTTGCCTCTCTGTCACTTGTGCTATCAGCATCTCTACAACTGGGTCCCAGACACTCTTCATCATCTCCCCTATGTAGCAGCAGCTTTCAGAGGTGAGAATATCAGCCCTGGAATATGACTGCCTCTCCCACTCTAACATTTCATACATAGGCACCCTTCCACCCTCTTACCCAAAAGCTATCACCTTTCTGCTCCAGTGAGTCTTCACAAACTGTCTATCTCTCATATACTAAAGTTGAACAGACCTGAGAGTTTAATGGGGGAAAAGAGTTCTTGTTATGTTCAGAAACTTGCCATAGCTCTTTCTGCTCCACACTCATGGAAGATGAAGAAATTGCAAAGCAATATATTCACTATCTATGTCACTCATTAACTATATTTCTCTATTATAGGATATGATAACATCCGTACATCATTGAAACAAAACAAAGCAGAGATCTTGTCAGAAGACTAGGGTTATCTGGACCAACTAATTGTAAGAATCTTGCCTTCAATCTGAGGACATAAATTCCTTAATATTAGATTGAAGTAGCAAAAATGGTCATAAATTCTATACAAATTTATGTGGAAATAGCCTGATTTAGCTTAAATGAGTTTGTGCTGCAAACACTACAGTGGTTTACAAGTGTATCATTATTATAATCATTTTATCAGTTATATCAAGTTGGAAATATTTCCCAAAGGGTCAATTTAACTTCAAGGCATCTTAGCATTATTTATCTCTTCTTCTAATTACTGAAATATAGAAACAAATAGCAGTTTGGCAATTAAGACAATAAGATGATATTAACTTCCATTTCCTTTTTCATAACTAGGAATTTTCACATGTGAGGGATGACTGCTGAGAACTGCACTGTGTTTGTGGACTTCATATTCTTAGGCCTTTCCGGTAGACAAGATGTGCAGCAGGGGCTCTTCCTGCTCTTCCTGCTGGTTCACGTCATAACTGTGGTTGCCAGTGTCGGGATGGTCCTGCTGATCAAGAGGGACCCCAGACTGCACACATCCATGTATTACTTCCTGAGCAATCTGTCCTTCTGTGACATTTGCTATTCTTCTACTATCTCTCCCAAGATGCTGGCTGATTTCTTATCTGAGCAAAAAAGGATTCCATATGATGTATGTGCCATCCAGATGTACTTTTTTGGAGCCTTTGGAGATGTGGAATGTCTCATGTTGGCTGTCATGGCTTATGACTGTTATGTGGCCATTTGCAATCCACTTCTTTATACAATTGCCATGTCCAGGGGAATCTGTACCCAGCTTGTGGTTATTGCCTACATCGTAGGCTTGGTTGATTCAGCCATCCATACCTGTTGTACATTCCAGTTGTCATTCTGCAATTCCAATATCATCAATCACTTTTTCTGTGACATCCCACCCTTATTAGCCCTGTCCTGCTCAGATACATCCATCAATGAGATTGTGATGTTCACTTTTATTGGCTGTGTTGTGGGGACCAGCATTATTACTGTCCTCCTCTCCTACAGCTATGTCATAACAACCATCCTTAGGATGAACTCAGCCAAGGGGAGATGCAAAGCTTTCTCTACATGTGCTTCCCACTTAACCGCTGTGGCTATATTTCATGGCACACTCCTGTTCATGTATTTCAGACCCAGCTCCAGTTACTGTATGGACACAGACAAAACGGCCTCTGTCTTTTACACAGGTGTCATCCCCATGTTAAACCCACTGATCTATAGCTTAAGGAATAAGGATGTAAAAGGTGCCCTAAAAAAAGCAACCAGCACTAAATTATGTTCTGGGTAATACAGTACTTTCATCCTAAAGTATTTAAAGATTCTAAGAGAAGCAGTGCAGGAACTTTGACATAGATTCTTGTAATCTTACTAGTACAGTTTCTGAATATTTTCCACTACTTACACTTTCACCTAAGTCAGTTTAGGGAACAGTCATTACATTAAACTCTGCAAACTAAGGAAGAGTGGTAATAGGATCACTCTTCTGTTTTGCAGAGAGGGTTTTTTACACCTCTTTTTTCTTTTCTTGGAGAAGTCTCAGTGAGATGTCATGCACAGAGCAACCCCTGACCCATGTTAATTTGACTTACCTTCCTAAAGGCGCCTATTTATTTATTTATTTTTAATAATAGGCTTAATAAACTTGCTGAGTCGGATGGGAGTGTTAGTGGGTCAAATTAGGTTTGTTTATATCCTTTTTATGTATTTGTTTCACCCTAACAAAGCTCCATCATAACATTTAGAAGCAAATAATTTTTAAGTAAGACTGAATGAGAAATTTATCTCTCTAGACTAAATATTCCATAAAAGTTTGGTCCTTCCTGTCTAGTTCACTGTTGTCTACCATGTACAATGCTTAGCCTCAGGATGCAATTCAAAAATATTTATTGAATAGATGAATGAATTAGCCTGAAAAACTAATTAAAAAATTGAACCTTTGTAAATTTATCAAAAAAAAAAATCATTTCCTTAATTTCATTCTAATCTGTTCACTTTAGGTGAAATCCATCTGCACTGTTATCTTTCACCTTAAGCAAAAATGAGAATCTGGGACAAGAATTATTTGATGTAAAAATCTGCTCAGTTTCTCTTCATTCTGCTTCAGTTATTATCACCAAACATCCCCTGATTTTCCAGAAACCACTGGAGAGAACTTTGTTAATGAAAACTATTGCCTGCCACATCAGTAAACAAAGGAGTTTGTAGTCATGAAGCTGTCATAATACAGCTGCCTGGTCAGTGAGCCCTGAGGGAACTCAGGATGAGAAAGCACAGAATAGGTTTTCTTAAGGTAGGCTGGCCCCAGATAGCTAAGTTCAGTTCAGTCACTTAGTCATGTCCAACTCTTTGCAATCTCATGGACTGCAGGACACCAGGCCTCCCTGTCCATCACCAACTCCCGGAGATTACTCAAGCTCATGTCCCTTGAGTTGGTGATGCCATTCCAACCATCTCATCCTCTGACGACCTCTTCTCCTCCTGCCTTGAATCTTTCTCAGCATCAGGGTCTTTTCCAATGAGTCAGTTCTTTCCAACAGGTGGCCAAAGTATTGGAGCTTCAGCTTCAGCATCAGTCCTTCCAATGGATATTCAGGCTTGATTTCCTTTAGGATGGACTGGTTGGATCTCCTTGTTGTCCAAGGGACTCTCAAGGTAGCTAAGGTGCATATCAAAGGAACAGTGTCAGAGAGCCCAGACTGTTGCATCTTCCCATACACAGAAAAAGTGCTGAATTCTTTACTTTATCTGGTTTTCTTTTATTAACAATAATCTTTTGGTGTTCTGATTATCTGATCTTTTGTTGCAAAATCTTCTGTCTCTCCTGGCTCCCCCTTGCCTCTTCAGAACTCGCCTCTGCAGAACAGTTTCTTAGAACTATCTGAGAGGCTGTGTCCCAGGCTTGAAGTCCTCAGAATGTCTGCCAAATAAAATATAACTCTCAGCTTTTAGTTTGTGCACTTTTTTTTCCAGTGGACAATTTCATCTCCCCAGTGGGTTCATAGCATTACACTAGTTAAAATTGAAAAAAAAAAAAAAAGGAAAAAGAAACTGAATGCCCTGTTGATATAATTTAAGTTGTAAAAGAAGAGCTATTAATAAAAATATATTTCCCTTGGTTGGGGGTTGGCTGGGGAGAAAGAAGCAGTAGTTATGTTAGCATGCCATGTGTAATAATTTATGCCGTCTCTCTACATAACTATGAAATAAATTGGAATAATATTCTAAACAAAATTTTAAAGTTCTATTCTCCTGGTATCCAATTAGCAATTAATCCAGCTGTAAAAATGAAACACAATTTCAGGTTCTTGGAAATCTATTTTTTTTTAATTAAAATATAGTTGATTGACTAGTGGAGGTGATGGAATTCCAGTTGAGCTATTCCTAATCCTGAAAGATAATGCTGTTAAAGTGCTGCACTCAATATGCCAGCAAATTTGGAAAACTCAGCAGTGGCCACAGGACTGGAAAAGGGCAGTTTTCATTCCAGTCCCAAAGAAAGGCAATGCCAAAGAATGCTCAAACTACCGCACAGTTGCACTCATCTCACACGCTAGTAAAGTAATGCTCAAAATTCTCCAAGCCAGCCTTCAGCAATATGTGAACCATGAACTTCCAGATGTTCAAGCTGGTTTTAGAAGAGGCAGAGGAACCAGAGATCAAATTGCCAACATCCGCTGGATCATGGAAAAAGCAAGAGAGTTCCAGAAAAACATCTATTTCTGCTTTATTGACTATGCCAAAGCCTTTGACTGGGTGGATCACAATAAACTGTGGAAAATTCTGAAAGAGATGGGAATACCAGACCACCTGATCTGCCTCTTGAGAAATTTGTATGCAGGTCAGGAAGCAACAGTTAGAACTGGACATGGAACAACAGACTGGTTCCAAATAGGAAAAGAAGTACGTCAAGGCTGTGTATTGTCACCCTGCTTATTTAACTTATATGCAAAGTACATCATGAGAAACGCTGGGCTGGAAGAAACACAAGCTGGAATCAAGATTGCCGAGAGAAATATCAATCACCTCAGATATGCAGATGACACCACCCTTATGGCAGAAAGTGAAGAGGAACTCAAAAGCCTCTTGATGAAAGTGAAAGTGGAGAGTGAAAAAGTTGGCTTAAAGCTCAACATTCAGAAAACGAAGATCATGGCATCCGGTCCCACCACTTCATGGGAAATAGATGGGGAAACAGTGGAAACAGTGTCAGATTTTGTTTTTCTGGGCTCCAAAATCACTACAGACGGTGACTGCAACCATGAAATTAAAAGACACTTACTCCTTGGAAGGAAAGTTATGACCAACCTAGATAGTATATTCAAAAGCAGAGACATTACTTTGCCAACAAAGGTTCATCTAGTCAAGGCTATGGTTTTTCCTGTGGTCATGTATGGATGTGAGAGTTGGACTGTGAAGAAGGCTGAGCGCTGAAGAATTGATGCTTTTGAACTGTGGTGTTGGAGAAGAGTCTTGAGAGTCCCTTGGACTGCAAGGAGATCCAACCAGTCCATTCTGAAGGAGATCAGCCCTGGGATTTCTTTGGAAGGAATGATGCTAAAGCTGAAACTCCAGTACTTTGGCCACCTCATGCGAAGCGTTGACTCATTGGAAAAGACTCTGATGCTGGGAGGGATTGGAGGCAGGAGGAGAAGGGGATGATAGAGGATGAGATGGCTGGATGGCATCACTGACTCGATGGACGTGAGTCTGAGTGAACTCTGGGAGTTGGTGATGGACAGGGAGGCCTGGCGTGCTGGGATTCATGGGGTCACAAAGAGTTGGACATGACTGAGTGACTGATCTGATCTGATCTGATCTGATAGTTGATTGACAAAGTTGTATTAGTTACAGGTGTACAGCAAAGTGATTCATATCACTTTTTTTGCATATGTTTGTTGTTATTTAATCACTAAGTCACATGTGACTCTTTTATTATCCCATGGACCATAGCCATGCTTCTTTGTCCATGGGATTTCCCAGGCAAATATACTGGAGTGGGCTGCCATTTCCTTTTTCAGGGGATCTTTCTGACCCAGTGATTAAACCAGTGTCTCCTGCTAAGCCCATATTTATATATATATTTATATATACTGGTGACCAAGTAGGTAAAGAATCTGCCTGCCAATGAAGGAAAAAACAATTAATTTAGCACACACTTGCATTCCCAACACCATTTTCTGCTGTTTAAGACAAAGCATTTGGTTTTCATCACCCTCAGGCTGTCATTTCCTTCTTCCCCATTGGAAGCCCGCATTTGCCAAGGCCTATGTCACCACTGATCTGCATAGACAGAACCCTCTATGTAGTGTAGTTTCCACTGCCATGGGTGAGCTGAGGGCTCACTTTATAGATAGTGCACCGTCCACTGTACGAGGCTCACCTCTGCCCCATCTGGAGTAATGGGGGTGCACTGACTGCTCCTCCGACTTGTCTGTAAAGCAAACACAGAAAGGTTCTTCTATATTTCTTTATGTGGCTTCACATAAATAATCTGGCCACTCTCTTACCTGCAAATTGTAAGAATTCGTGTGAATTTTTCATTCGTTTATAATTTTTTTGTACTTCATTTTACTGTGTATGTGTTCACTTAGTTGTGTCATTTCATTTGTCCTATTCTTCGTGACCCCATGGACTGTAACCCACAAGGCTCCTCTGTCCATTGGATTATCCAAACAAGGATCCTGGAGTGGGTTGCCATTTCCTCCTCCAGAGGATCTTCCCAACCCAAAGATCGAACCCCTGTCTCCTGTGGCTCCTGTATTGGCAAGCGGACTCTTTATCACTGAGCTACCAAGGAAGCCCATACACACACACACACACACACAGAGGCAACATTGCTGTAAATCTCATTTCAATACTTCGATCACGCCATGAAATTTTCAATCTCCCATCAATTTCTTATTTTTTTTTCCTGTTTTGTCTCTCGTTCAGTATTCCATTTGCCAAATTCTTCATATGGAGTTCCATGTATCCTCCCTTTCTCTGTTTTGTATCCAGAACACCAGCTGACACACATACATAGAGCAAATGTTTGTATTAAGATTATCAGGTCAATTCTGACCTTGGATGGCCAAAATTCCACTTGAACGTGATGCACAGACAACACATATTGGAGTCAATTTCATTCATCATTGACTTTCTCATGTGGTGAAATTAAATGTCTGCTGTCATATCCGTAAACAAGAAATGTCACAACTATCCATGATTTCTGGCCTCCAAATGTGAATGAGGGCTCCCAAAACTGCGCGCCAGCAGCTGCTGCCACCCGCACAGGTGTTTGCTGAGAGCTCAGGGAATGCAAGCAGCAGCCATCTGCCACATCGGCCACGCCTTAAGGTGAGCGAGGAATTAAGGATGCAAACAATCAGGAGACAGAATTTGGCCCAGATAGCAAGCTCTGGGAGTTGGTGATGGACAGGGAAGCCTGGCATGCTGCAGTCCATGGGGTGTGGACAGGACTGAGTAACTGAAGTGAACTGAGCTGAATTACATATGAAAGGAATGAATTCAGTGAGCCCAGAGGCTTGCATCTTTCCATATGTAGAAGAAAAATTAACTCCTTAACTTGATATCTGATTTTCTCTACCTCACAATAATCTCTGATGTTCCGATTCTCTGTCCCCTTGGTTGCAAACTTGTGTATAGCCTGACTCCGCCTCCTGCCTCCTTGAGTGGTTTTCTCATGGCTACTGATGCTGCCTCCTGGTCTCAAAGTCCTTAACATTCCCATCAAGTGAAATGTCTCCTTACAGGTTGTGACTATATTATTTTTTAGTTAACAATGTTTACTTAAAGACCTTCTAATTCTCAATTCGTGTATGGATATATTTGGCTTCATTTCAGTTCACCACTGTTCTGTCACATAGAACTTCTATTAATTGATGAATTGCTTTGAACAAGTCCAATCAGATAGCAACTATCATCCTCCAATTTTATGTATAACAATCTACCATTTTGAAAGTCATAATATATTTTTGCTCGAGATGTTCTTAAGATATAGAAAAACACATTACATCATTTCCTTTGTGTGTACTCGACTCCTCTGTAGAACTCTAATTGCTCAGGTAAGTTTTCCCATTGGGATTTGGATATCAGAGTGTGTGATCCTATTTTACACATAGAAACTGATGTCTTGAGGATAAACATACTTAGGGTAATACAGGTTTTAAATTCTGAAAAAGTATCTAACAAAAACAACAGCAGAAACAAAAACCTAATGTTGACACATGATAGTGTTAGAGAATCTGCCTGCCCACGCAGGAGACGTGGTGTGATCTCTGTATCAGGAATATCACCTGGAGAAGGAAATAGCAACCCACTCCGGGATTCTTGCCTGGGAAACTGCAAGGACAGAGAAGCCTGGTGGGCTACAGTCCACAGGGTCGCAAAAGAGCAGGACAAGACTTTGCAACTAAACAACAACAGCAGCAAACCTTAAAACAAACCTCACAACAAACCTCACCATTACTGGACTCTGACTAGGAATCAGAATGAACACTGTGCTCGTTACATATTATTTATTTTTAAGAATGGATGGAGCTATATATCAATTACAGCTGAACTGATTTTTTAATATTATTTGTCCTATCTTATGGTAATGCATTGATCCCAACAACTGTCAATACACAAGTAAAAGGATTCAGGCAGATAAGAGGGCTGACTTTAAGGGAGAAGGAAAAAAATGTTTTAAAAAATAATGATATTACTCAGCCATTAAAAATAATGGAACAGTGCCATTTGCAGCAGTATGGATGGCCCTAGAGAGTGTCATACTGAGTGAAGTAATTCAGACAGAGAAGGAGAAATATCATATGACATCCTTTATATGCAGAACCTAAGAAGAGTTGATACAATGAACTTATAAAAACAGAAAGAGACTTATAGACTCAGAGAATGACCTTATGGTTACCAGTGGAAAAGAGTAGGGGGAGGAGAATGGGACCTGGGGCTGAGCATGCACACACTGCTGTAGTAAAAATGGACAATCAGCAAGGACCTACTGTATAGCACAGGGAGCTCTGTGCAATGTTACGTGGCTGCCTGGATGGGTGAAAGTTTGAGGGGGAATGGACACGTGCATGTGTATGGCTGAGTCCTTCTCTGTTCACCTAAAACTACCACAACATTGTTTGTTAATCAGATATACCTCAATACAAAATAAAAAAGCTTAAAGAAATTAAAATGAAAGGAAAAAAAAAAGTGACCAAGGACTTCCCTGGCAGGTGAGCACATTGAGTTTTGGGGAAATAACTATATTATTTACAGTAATCTTCTAAGCTCCACCATTTCTAACATTTCCATTTCTGGGAAGGTAGTGTTTCTTGAAGAATGTCCAGTGTACAGAATGTCCAAACTTTGGACCTGTTCTTTGATTGCAAAGCTATGCAGACCTGGACTATTCACTGGGCTGAAATCATCAGTTCCTTCTAATAAAACTGAGAGTTGATCAGCACTGTTTAATGAGCTGTGAGAATTAAATTAGATGAGAAAGTTTACTTTGAAAATTATGAGATGCAAATGTATTAATGTCAGATACACACATTTACCCAGAATTTGCCTAATCTACCTAGAAACAATGCAGATGCAGAAACGAACAGATGCAGAAAAATAGGTGTTGAACAATGCAGAATCTACAATTATTATTGTGTTTGTAGTTCATTTTCTGTACCCCAAAAATAGCTTCACAGATAGTTGTGCTTATTAACTCTAAATGTATACACAGTTTTTATAAGACATTTAGTTTTGTTAAGAACTTGGAACAAAAGATAGGACAGGAGGTTAAGATTTTAGTAATGTGCTTAGATTATGTTCTGAGACAGAGAATATGAGATGACAATGAAAATGTTTTCAAATCTGAAGTTATTTAAATACTGAGTTTGTAAGAGCCATGAATAATGTAAATTGTTAAAGAAAAATATATATGTGTATATAACATATATGCACACATATTTAACTTTAACTTTTATAGGCAGGGACAGTGAGGTACAGGAAGGCCTGGCACTCTGCAGTCCCTGGAGTCCTAAAGAATCAAACACTTATTTAACGACCGAGCAACAATAACAATGCATATAGCATTACAGGCATCAAAGGTTTTACTTACTTTGTTCAATACGTAATAAGTTATGAAATGTACATAACATAATTCAAAGAACCACAATATCGTAAATCAGGAATTCACAAATAGACTGACAAATAGATGTAAAGCTGGATTTTTACCATCAGTGGGGAGAGAAATCAATTATCTCTATCCTGGGCAAAATGTGCCTGTCTATAGACAAGTGTCACTTGCATTGCTATGGGTTATCTACAATTTACAGAGCTGTGGACTAAAGCAATGACAAGGAAGTACAGAGATAACATAGAGAGGTGGGTAGTTGAGCATTTATAACATCTTTTATCATTTTAATCAAAGGGGCCATCCAATATTCCTGAATATTATTGAATAGCCTAGATGAATTTAATAAATATGCAAGCATTTGGATTTCTCTAGTTGTATTTCATAGCTTGGATTTCAGATAACATAAAGTAGATATATGGAATTCTGCAGAATTACTGTGTTGCCAACTTTAGAACAGTGAATGAACAAGATGGTGAAGATATTGAGCCTAGAAGGAAATTTAATACGATTTGATGCTGCTGCTGCTGCTGCTGCTAAGTCGCTTCAGTCGTGTCCGACTCTGTGCGACCCCATAGACGGCAGCCCACCAAGCTCCCCCGTCCCTGGGATTCTCCAGGAAAGAACACTGGAGTGGGTTGCCATTGCCTTCTCCAATGCATGAAAGTGAAAAGTGAAAGTGAAGTCGCTCAGTCGTGTCCGACTCTTAGCCACCCCATGGACTACAGGCTACCAGGCTCCTCTATCCATGGGATTTTCCAGGCAAAAGTACTGGAGTGGGGTGCCATTGCCTTCTCCGATTTGACGAGGAAGGCACTGTCCTCTTCATTTTATAGGTGATGAAGCTGAAATTCTGTGATTACTTGGCCTGCTGAAGACTTTATAACTGCTAAGTGGCAGAGTTAGGATTTAGTTACTTATATAACTAGTTCTGAATCTTACCTCCTTCTATTTCATCAGTGTATTTCAAGAAACTTTAACTAGTTTCTTTAGTCCTCAGAGGCAAATTCTCATCTCAAGGTGAGAAATAAAGAACTTCTACTCCTCTACATATATAAGGCTTCAACTGAAATAGAAATGTATCTATTTGTTGTGTAAACAAAAATACCACAAAGGAAAAGAGAGGCTAGTTACTCAGTTTGCTATGTATCAATGTAACTAACCCCAATCACTTGAAGTTGGTGACAAATGAAAGAGTTGATAAAAGTAAGAAATTCAGAGTTCACCTGCTGGTTTGATGGTGTCTCATTTAATGAGGGGAAAAAAAAAAATATATATATATATATAGCTTTAAGAAATAGAAGTATAAACAATCAATTCAATTAAATAAACTATCTCAGGGAATTCCCTGGCCATCCAGTGGTTAGGACTTTGTGCTTTCAATATAAAGTAGATGGATTCCATTGCTCATAGGGAACTAAGGTCCTGCAAGCTACATGTCTCTGCCAAACATAAAAAAAAAAAAAAAAGCAATTAACTAATTAAAAAAAAAGCATTTCAGTTGAAAAGCTATGCTTATACTAAATTTACTTTATTTATGCCCAAGTGTTATGATGGTGCCAAGTGGATTTAGAATTACTATTCTAACTACTTTAATTATTTTCCTTTGTAGCTTCTCTTCAGATTATTATCAACATCCCCATCGGTACCCTGCTGAAATTCCAACCTCCAGGAACCCTGCAGAGAATGCAGGTGGAGAACAGCTCTGTGAAGACACAGTTCTTTCTCTTGGGATTCAGTGACCACCCAGAACTGCAGAGTGTTCTTTTTGCTGTGTTTCTTTCCATCTACTCTGTTACCCTGATGGGCAACCTTAGGATGATTTTATTAATCACAATCAGTCCTCACTTGCACACCCCTATATACTTTTTTCTCCACATTTTGTCTTTCATAGATGCTTGCTACTCTTCAGTCATTGCCCCCAAGTTACTTGTGGACTTAATTTCTGATAAGAAGACCATTTCTTACAATGGCTGTGCTGCACAGTTATATTTCTTCTGCTGTTTGGTGGACACAGAGCCTTTTCTCTTGACTGTCATGGCTTATGACCAGTACATAGCTATCTGCAACCCCCTGCTTTACACTGTTATTATGTCCAAGAGGATTTGCTGCCAGCTTGCAATTGGAGCATTTTTAGGGGGCACCATGAGCTCAGTGATTCACACCACTAATACCTTTCACCTGTCTTTCTGCTCCAGTGAAATTAACCATTTCTTTTGTGACACCTCCCCTCTCTTCTCTCTGTCCTGCACTGACACCTACATCCATGACATTGTACTGGTGGTCTTTGCTAGTTTAGTGGAAGCCCTCTGCCTTCTAACAGTTCTCTTCTCTTATATCCTCATCATAGCACCCATTCTTAAAGCACAATCTGCTGACGGAAGAAGAAAAAGATTCTCTACTTGTGCATCCCATCTGATTGTGGTCTCTATCAACGATGGTACCCTGATCTTCATTTATTTGCATCCGAGTGCTTGCCATTTACTGGATATTGATAAAGTGACCTCTGTGTTCTATGCATTCATTATACCTATGCTGAACCGCTTGATTTACAGTCTGAGAAACAAAGATGTGAAAAACGCTTTTAGGAAAATGATTAGCAGGAAATTTCTTTCTTAAGAAAGGATGAAACTGAGGCTGACAACTTTTCTGCCCTGTTTCTTGACCTTTGGTTTTAACTAATGGAAAAGTCAGTTTAGTATGGGTGTTCCCTAATTCTACAGGCAAGGATGCCTCAACTATAAAATTGGGCCAGAGGCTAATGTTAGAGCCAGGCCTTGTTACATATGTCTAATTCTTTATCATTTTAAGGTTTTTTTTTTTTTTCACACTCATTCATTGTTGGTGGAAGTTTAGTCTTCTTTATGGAAGATAATTTGCTATTATTTGAATGAAATATATAACTCACCTGGAATTTGAAAATTAAATATGCAGGTATCATTTAAACCAGTAATTCTAGCAATTGAACCTGCAAAAGTTTACCACTTTCAAAGTATTCATTGCATCAGAGCTTATAATCAGTTCAGTTCAGTTCATTTGTTTAGTTGTGTACTACTCTTTGCAATCCCATGGACCACAGCATGCCAGGCTTCCCTGTCCATCACCAACTCCTGGAGCTTACTCAAACTCATGTCCATCGAGTCGGTGACGCCATCCAACCATCTCATCCTCTGTCGTCCCCTTCTCCTCCCACCTACAATCTTTCCCAGCATCAGGGGCAAACTATTGAAAATAATCTAAATATCTACCAATAGGAAATAGGCTAAATGAAATAAATTTGAACTTTCATATTTTTTTCTCAGGAGTAGATTTACCCTTCATGTAATATTCTATATTTCATATTCTTACTCTTTGTCTCTCATTTTGTTATTATCATTTTACTCAATATTGGTTAAGCTTTTGATATATATTGCAGCACTCTTTTGTGAAAATTTATAAATGAAATTCACTGAGATTCTTTGTTAACTAATTTGATTTCCATGGCAGTATGTGTAGATGGTAGAGGCTTCTCTGAGGCTCAGTGATAAAGAACCCGCTTGCCAAATGCAGGAGACACAGGTTTGATCTCCAGGTCAGAAAGATCCCTTGGAGGAGGAAATGGCAACCTATTCCAGTATTCTTAACTGTGAAATTGCATGGAGAGAAGAACATGGCTACAGCCTATGAGGCCACAGAAGAGTCAGAGAAGACTTAGTGACTAAACAACAGCAACCACATGCAGATTGAAGCTTAACTGTCCAAATTGTACTCACACTAAACAGGCTTTCTCAAAAAAAAAAAAAAAAAAAGACAGAAAGAAAAGAAAATAAAGAAGAAACCTCCCTCAAATATTAAATGCTACATTAGTTTTTTTTCCCTGCCATCCATTTCAATTATGATATAACTCATATTCTAAACCTCACTAAATTTTATAATAATGTCATTTGTGTCTGTAGTTATGCCCCTGTATTAAATTTCACTTCAGTTCAGTCGCTCAGTCCTGTCTGACTCTTTGCAACCCCATGGACTGCAGCACGCCAGGCCCCCCTGTCCATCACCAACTCCCGGAGCTTGCTCAAATTCATGACCATTGCGTAGGTGATGCCATCCAACCATCTCATCCTCTGTCATCCCCATCTCTTCCTGCCTTTAATCTTTCCCAGCATGAGGGTCTTTTCCAATGAGTCAGTTCTTCATGTCAGGTGTCCAAAGTATTGGAGTTTCAGCTTCAGCATCAGTCCTTTCAAAGAATATTCAGGGCTGATTTCCTTTAGGATTGACTCGTTGGGTCTCCTTGCAGTCCAAGGGACTCTCAAGAGTCTTCTCCAACACTACAGTTCAAAAGCATCAAATCTTCAGAGCTCAGTTTTCTTTACTGTCCAACTCTCACATCCATACCTGACTACTGGAAAAACCACGGCTTTGTTAGCAAAGTAATTTCTCTGCTTTTTAATATTCTGTCTAGGCTGGTCATAGCTTTTCTTCAAAGAAACAAGTATCTTTTAATTTCATGGCTGCAGTCATCATCTGCAGTGATTTTGGAGCCCCCAAAATAAAGTCAGCCACTGTTTCCACTGCTTCCCCATCTATTTGCCAAGAAGTGATGGGACCTGATGCCATGATCTTAGTTTTCTGAATGTTGAGTTTTAAGTCAACTTTTTCACTCTCCTCGTTCACTTTCATCAAGAGGCTCTTTAGTTCTTCTTCACTTTCTGCCATAAGGGTGGTATCATCTGCGTATCTGAGGTTGTTGATATTTCTCCCAGCACTCTTGATCCCAGCTTGTGCTTCATCCAGCTCAGCATTTCTCATGATGTACTCTGCATATAAGTTAAATAAGCAGGGTGTCAATATACAACCTTGATGTATTCCTTTCCCTGTTGGAACCAGTCTGTTGTTCCATGTCTGGTTCTAACTGTTGCTTCTTAACCTGCATACAGATTTCTCAGGAGGCAGTTAAGGTGGTCTACTATTGAATTTATTCATTATTTTTTTTTAATTGGAACCCTTGCATCTTTATCACATTATCTTCCCCAGTGCATATAATGAGTAAAATTTTATGAAATAAAAGTAATTTTATTAGTGAGAATTTCCTGGCTGTCCAGTGGTTAAGACTCTGCTTTTTCATTGCAGGGGGTTCAGGTTCAATCCTTGGTTGCAAAACTAAGATCCCAAAAGCCATGAGACACAGTCAAAAAAATTTTCTTTTTATATTGACTGTTTTTAATTCAGATTATATGCTCATAATAGACAGCAACTGTTTCTTTCTCTTGCAGTTTTTAGCTCATTCTTCAGAAGGGTACCATATTACGCACATGCCTATTTAAAGATAACTGCCATATGACCAGCAATCCCACTGGTGGGCATACACACCAAGGAAACCAGAATTGAAAGAGATACGTGTACCCCAATGTCCATCTCAGCACTGTTTATAATAGCCAGGACATGGAAGCAACCTGGTTGTCCATCAGCAGATGAATGGATAAGAAAGCTGTGGTACATATACACAATGGAGTATTACTCAGCCATTAAAAAGAATACAATGGAATCAGTTCTAATGAGGTGGATGAAACTGGAGCCTATTATACAGAGTGAAGTAAGCCAGAAAGAAAAACATCAATACAGTATGCTGCTGCTACTGCTAAGTTGCTTCAGTCATGTCCGACTCTGTGTGACCCCAGAAACGGCCGCCCACCAGGCTCCCCTGTCCCTGGGATTCTCCAGGCAAGAACACTGGTGTGGGTCGCCATTTCCTTCTCCAATGCATGAAAGTGAACAGTGAAAGTGAAGTCGCCCAGTTGTGTCTGACTCTTAGCGACTCCATGGACTGCAGCCTACCAGGCTCCTCCATCCATGGAATTTTCCAGGCAAGAGTACTGGAGTGGGGTGCCATTGCCTTCTCTGCCAATACAGTATAATAACGCATATATATGGAATTTAGAAAGATGGTAACAATGACCCTATATGCGAGACAGCAAAAGAGATACAGGTGTATAGAAAAGTCTTTTGGACTCTGTGGGAGAGGGAGAGGGTGGAATGATTTGGGAAAATAAACATGTATACTATCATATGTGAAACGAATCACCAGTTCAGGTTCAATGCATGATACAGGGTGCTCGGGGCTGGTGCACTGGGATGACCCAGAGGGATGGGATGGGGAGGGAGGTGGGAGGGGGTTCAGGATGGGAAACACATGTACACCTGTGGCAGATTCATGTCAATGTATGGCAAAACCACTACAATATTGTAATTAGCCTCCAACTAAAATGAATAAATTTATATTTAAAAAAATAAAAAAAAGATATTGTGAATATGTGGATTTTAAAAAAATAAGGCAGCCTGGAAATATCAACTTCATCAAAGTCTGGCTTGTAAAATATTTTCTCAAAAATATATACAGTCTGAAATCCCTTTGAAAGGTTGTTGCTGAATCATGCGAAGACACGGGGATTCTTGGCCCCCGGAGGAGAAAAATTCAATCCGGGGCCAGAGACGAGGCTTGATCGCTCAGAGCTTTTGGGTAATAAAGTTTTACTAAAGTATAAAGGAGATAGAGAAAGCTTCTGACATAGGCATCAGAAGGGGGCAGAAGAGTACCCCTCTGCTAATCTTCAGCTGAATGTTATATAGTCACTAGCAGTCTGTTAATGAAAGAAAGGAATGTCTTAAAATTCAGAATGGCTCCAGGCCCCTCACCCATAAGATGCATTTTGGGATAATCTTGGCACCAAATGGTTTATCCTGGGCCATAAAATGATTAACTTGAATCTTGAAGAAGGGCAGACCACCGTACAAATAGTTTCATTTACATAGATTAGGGGAACTATATCTGAGTATAACATACTGGTTTTTCAAGTAGGTTCTGAGCCAAGAGGCGAACCGACTTGATGACAGAGTTTGGGGTAAACGCATAGTACATTAGCATAGCTGAAGACAAACATTTCCATAAGAAAAAGGCATTGGTTATCTCTAGGTTTGAGAATAGTTAACTTCAGGTGAAACCAGGTGTCCTTATGGCAAGACAGTATTTTAAGAGAAACCTCCTTTTAAATTTGTATAGAGAAGGACAAAATATCACTAATTTGTTTCCTCCTGCCGCTTAAGAGAGATAAAAATGTCTAACACTTGTGGGCTATTTTCTCCATTTAGAGACCCCTGGCTTTCCTGCCTGTTACCCTCTCACTTTGATTGGTAAGCAGTTAACATTTCTAATAAAGGGCATCCTCTGAGGTCCAGAGATGGGAACTAAAGCAGATGGATGGTGAGATGATAGTCTGACTGACAGCTGAGCAGTGGCCAGTAAAAAGAGTGTGGGTGGAGAGTCTAAAGTCAGTGATAAACCATAAGGTAGTTGAATAGTGTGTGAGAGGATGAATTAGAGAGCAGAGTCTTCTAACAATAAAAATGTGTACTGGGTTATAAATCTAATTCCACTCATGGCAGTAAAGAAACTAACTTTACAAGAAGGGTTTTGTCCACAGAAATCAGTAGTGAGGTGGGACTTGTGACATCTGGAAATTAGACCATTAAGGTAGTTTTCAGGCATCTGGCCAAGATTGAAAATGGTGTGGCCAGCATAGGTCACTGTGAAGAAATCTCTGCTAAGCTCTAGCAGGAGGGAAGGCAGGGTCAGGAGAAGCTAGTCCTTAGGGTTCTGGGCAGAGAACTCCAGATATGAGCTGCAGCTGAGATGTGCAACTAGAATCTCTAAGACTGGCATGCATGCATGCTAAGTCACTTAAGTCGTATCTGACTCTGCAACCCCATGGACTGTAGCCGCCAGGCTCCTCTGTCCATGGGATTCTCCAGGCAAGAATACTGGTGTGGGTTGGCATTCACTTCTCCAGGGGATCGTCCGAGCCCAGTGAGCTGGCTATAAAGTGAAGGATGAATCCAGCAGACTCCATCTCGTGACCTCATGTGATAAACTACACCATCTTTTCTTTCAATACCAGAATTTAGTCCCTGATGAGGAGTTAGTTGGCTAAGGTCACAGGTCTAACAAATAAAAGGTAGTATATTTAAGATTTGAACTCAGGTCTTCAATCTTCAAATCTTCTTCAACTTCAAATCTTATTACCTTAAACTCTCTTCCATCTTCATCATTTTCTCGAAATGAGCATAAATCAAAACCAAAACAAACAAACAAAAACAACCCATTTTCCTGATCCTCTGTAAACATTATTAAGTCAAAACTTTGAAAAGATAAAAATAGAACAGGGATTTTTTTTCATTACATATATATTTGAAAAATGGTCAGTGAAGCTAATTTTACATGATATGAATGGGCTTCATTATTATAATAATCAGACAGGTCCAACTCTTTGCAACCCGATGAGCCATAGGCTCTTCTGTCCATGGAATTTTCCAGGCAAGAATACTGGGGTGGGGTGCCATTTCACATTCCAGGGAACCTTCCCAATCCAAGGATTGAACTCACACCTCTTGCGTGTCCTGCACTGGCAGGCTGATTTCTTATCACTGGTGCTGAAACAGGAAACCAGATTCTGTTCTTGGAGCCGAGGAATGAACTCCACAAACTAGCAAACACTCAACACAGGCAAAGTTTATTTTAGAAGATAGAGATGCAAAGCCCTTAGCATAGACACTGACAAGGAGAGAAGAGCCCCCAAAAGGTGGGGATTACAACAGCTTTATATATGTATTAGTATTGATCTGCATATTTTTGGCTGACTTGTAACTTTAATATGCATCATTTTTGACCAATTAGTTTAAACTTCACAACATCCAGTTTGTCATTTTTATGGCTTTCTTGGATCCCTAAGTTTCTCAGGTTTTCCAGACATTGTGACACTGTTCCTTGACACTTTCTTAAGACCCAAGGCTATTATTTAGGGGCTAGATATATATGTTTAGGAGCTAATTGTCTACCTGGACCTTTTCTCCTTGATAGACTAAACAGCAGTTCATGATTGTATTGTCCTGGGTCTGAATGTTCTATGACTTACCAGACCAGGGAGGCATTCCTCTGAATGCCTGGAAATTGGAAAAAGGGAGATGCTTAATTGAGAAGAAAAAAATTGAAATTAAAAAACAAAACAGGAATTGAGGTTTCAAAGTCTTACACTGTCTAGAAATTTCAGGACCACCTGAGAAGCCTAATGTTTGCAGAGATAAATACTTTCATATGTTCTTAATAAATTTCATTGGGTTGCGAAGAGCTTTAGACAGTGATTGAGAGTTCCTGAAATGTGCTATATTCTATGAACTATAAATAACTTGAAATCATGAGAGAAAATATTGAAGAAACAATAAAATATGTTTGTCTAAAATTCCAATTCATATTAGAATTCTAATTCAAATAATCTGCTGAAAATCCCAAGTTTTTTAATATGTTGTTTCCTTCAAATGATATCTTGATTATAAAATCATCAGCACCAAAGGGATATTGAACATAAGTGAACAAAACCTAACCTAAATAAAAATCTGTATAAGCAATTGCTCTCTCCTAAAATTATAAAGAGTGCCTCCATGTTCCTTTCATGGCCACAACCTAAGATAAAGTGAATGCTTCTGAGAACTTTAAATTGTGTTGTTTTCACAACTGGATTAATTGCTAATTGAATACAGGCAGAACAGAATATGCAATTAATTAAGCTTTTGGAAAATATTTCAGGGATTAACTAGCATACAATAATTTAGCACTACACAATTGTGATAACCACTGTTAAAATTTTGTTTAGAATAGTATTCTAATTTATTTCATACTTTCATAGATAACATAATCACTATATATAGCATTCTAATATAACTAATACTTTGTTCCTCCCCTGCAAAGGGAACTATATTTGTGTTAATATATGATTTAACATATATGGTTTATGATATGAACTATATTATGGGGCCTTTCAGTTTATTTGCTTACTTATTTTCATTATTAACTACTGCAATGCTATGAACCCAGTGGGGAGATGGGAGTCCTCTTTGGTGTTCTTTGGAGGATCAGGGGATGTTTGCTGATATAATTAAGGCAGAATGAAGAGGAAATAAGGCAGAATGAAGAGTTTTATAACAAATAATTCCTGTCTCTGACTCTCATTTCTGTATAGGGCAAAAGAAACCATATGCAAATAGATTTCACCTAAAGTGAACATGGTAGGATAAAATCAAAGAAAAGAACAATTTTTTTGATCATTTTACAAAGGTTCAATCTTATATTAGTTGTTCTGGCTACACTCATACATTTGTTGTTCAATAAGTATTTTCAAATTGAATTCTCAGATCAAACACTGTAAGTGGCATAGTAGAAAAAATGGGGAACAGGATAGTAAGCGTCATGCTTTTATGGAATATTTAGACATGGAGAGAGGGTTCTTATTTATTTATTTACTACTTATTTCTATGTGTTATGATGGAATATTTACAGGGTGATGTAAGTACATAAAAAGGGTACAAACAAAACTAATCTGATACAGTAACACTGACTGAGCAAGTCTATTAAGCCTATTGTTAAAAAAAAAAAAAATGGAGCCTTTAGGGAAGTAAGTTTAATTGACATGGATAGAGCAGTTGCTCTTCTCATGATACCTCACTAGGGCCTCTCAGGAACAGAGGAAAGAGATGTAAAAAACACCTTTTGTGCAAAACAGCAGAGACCCTATTGCTACTCTTCCTTAGTTTGGAGAGAAGATTAAGATTATTAAGGCCTGCTCCCTACACTCAATTTAGGCACAATTGAAAATAATGGGAAATTCAGAAGGTTGTACTGGTAGGTTATAGGAACTTATGTCAAAGTACTAGAGCTTCAGCACTCAGAATCTTTAGAGATTTAGAGAACAAAAGTCAAGAAATAGGGTAGCAAAAGAGACACAGATGTATAGAACAGTCTTTTGGACTCAGTGGGAGAGGGAGAGGGTGGGATGATTTGGGGGAATGGTATTGAAATCTGTATAATATCATATAAGAAATGAATCGCCAGTCCAGGTTTGATACAGGATGCTTGGGGCTGGTGCACTGGGATGACACGGAGGGATGGTATGGGGAGGAAGGTGGGAGGGGGTTCAGGATGGGGAACACATGTACGCCCATGGCAGATTCATGTTGATGTGTGGCAGAACCAATACACTATTGTAAAGTAATTAGCCTCCAATTAAAATAAATATACTTAAATTAAATAAAAAAGAAACAGGGTAGAAAAGCTGTCAGCCTCAGTTTTATCCTTTCTTAAGGAAGAAATTTTCTGCTAATCATTTTCCTGAAGGCATTTTTTACATATTTGTTCCTAAGGCTGTAAATTAAGGGATTTAACATAGGTATAATCAATGTATAGAACACAGAGGTCACTTTATCAATAGCCATTGAATGGACAGTGCCAGGGCACAAATAAATGAAGATCAGGGTACCATGGTAGATAGAGACCACGGTCAGATGGGAAGCACAAGTGGAGAATCCTTTTCTTCTTCCCTCTGCAGAACCTGTTTTAAGAATGGATGCTAAGATGAGGATATAAGAGAGGAGAACTATTAGAAGGCAGAGGGCTTCCACTAAACTAGCAAAGACCACCAGTACAATGTCATGGATGTAAGTGTCAGTGCAGGACAGAGAGAAGAGAGGGGAGGTGTCACAAAAGAAATGGTTAATTTCACTGGAGCAGAAAGACAGGTGAAATATATTTGTGGTGTGGACGATTGAGGTCATGGTGCCTCCCAGAAATGCTCCAATTGCAAGCTGGCAACAAATCCTCTTGGACATAATAATGGTGTAAAGCAGGGGTTACAGATGGCTATGTACTGGTCATAAGCCATGACAGTCAAGAGAAAAGACTCTATGTCCTCCAAATAGCAGAAGAAATATAACTGTGCAGCACAGCCATTGTAAGAAGTGGTCTTCTTATCAGAAATTAAGCCCACAAGTAACTTGGGGGCAATGACTGAAGAGTAGCAGGCATCTACGAAAGACAAGATGCGGAGAAAAAAGTACATAGGGGTGTGCAAAGGGGGACTGGCTGTGATTAATAAAATCATCCCAAGGTTGTCCATCAGGGTAACAGAGTAGATGGACAAAAACACAGCAAAAAGAGCACTCTGCAGTTCTGGGTGGTCACTGACTCCCAAGAGAAAGAACTGTGTCTTCACAGAGCTGTTCACCTGCATTCTCTGCAGGGTTTGTGGAGGTTGGAATTTTGACAGGGTACCGATGTTTATAATAACCTGAAGAGTCAGAGAAAAAATAAATATGAAAATGGCTAAAGTAATTAGAACATTAATTCTAAATCTACGGGCATCCTGGTAACCCCTAGGCATATGAACAGTAAGCACCAAAAATGTACGTATTTCCAGTTGAACTGATAACTTACCACTTCTATTTCTTAAAGCTATAATTTTCCACATTAAATGACACAGCATCAACCAGTGGGTGAACTCTAACCTCTGAACCTCTTACTTTCATTTACTCTCTCATCTTTCACCAATGTGAATGATCATGGTTAATCACATTGCATATAGCACACTCTGAGTAACTCACTTCTGTTCCACTTTGCAGTACTTTTTTACTTGCACAACAAGTTAAAGTATTTCTATTTCAGTCAAAACCTTGCCTAGTTAGAGGAGTCAAAGTACTTTATCTCTCATACATTGAGAAGCATTTTGCCTCTGAGGAAAAAAGGAACTTCTAAGAGTTGCTTGTAAAATAGAAAGAGAAAATATTCAGAATTAGTAACTGAATCCTAACTCTAATGCTCAGCAGTTACAATTCTTTAGTCAGGCCAAGTAATCACTAAGTTTAAGTTTCATCATCATTAGTATGAAAATGACAGTGCCTGTCTCATCAAATTATATGTTAAATGATTTTCTTCTACAGTTAAATATCTTTAGCATCTCATTGATTCACCGTTCTAAAGTTGGCAACATATTAATAGTAGGTAGTACATCCATTTTTTATTTTTTAGAGTATAAGCAAGCTATGGAATCTAACTAGAGAAATTTTCATGCTTGGACAATTACTGAATTAATCCAGGCAATATAATGAGTATTCAGGAATATTTCAATGTTTAATGATAAATTGTAACAGATGTTTAAAAAGGGTCACCTACCCCCTTCTCTTAATGATGTCTGCATTCTCTTGCCATTGCACTAGTCTACAGCTCTGTAAATTGTAAATAGCCCAGAGAAACACACATGATACTTGTTTATAGACAGGTACATTTTTTTCCAGAGACAACTGATTTGCTCTGTAGTGGAAAGGCAGTTTTGTATCTATTGTCAGTTTATTTGTGAATTCCTGATTTATAATATTGTGATTCTTTGAATTATCTTTTGTAACATTTATAGCATCTTAATGAATGAAATAAGTAAAATCTTTTACATGTGCACATTTTATATAAGTACAAATTTCATATGTACATATATAGTGAAAGTGAAAGTCGCTCAGTCATGTCTGACTCTTTGTGACCCCATGGACTATAAAATCCATGGAATTCTCCAGGCCAGAATACTGCAGTGGGTAGCCTTTCCCTTCTCCAGGGGATCTTCCCAACCCAGGGATTGAACCCAGATGTCCTGTATTATAGGTGGATTCTTTATCAGCTGAGCCACCAGGGAAGCCCATATATACATATATCTATATATAGACATACATATATATACATTTTATGTCATATATAATGTGTATATATATATATCATACATATATAATTCTTCCTTAACAACGCACATCACACACGGCTCCTACGAGTTCAGCATTTGCATAATGTCTGATTTGAATATATTTTAATTTTCATTTTATATACTCTATCTCAGATTATGATCTAACCACATTACCAAAATTTTTTTTTATTCCCCAATTCATTTTATTTATTTATTTATTTAATTTTTATTTTATTTTTAAACTTTACATAATTGTATTAGTTTTGCCAAATATCAAAATGAATCCGCCACAGGTATACATGTGTTCCCCATCCTGAACCCTCCTCCCTCCTCCCTCCCCATACCATCCCTCTGGGTCGTCCCAGTGCACTAGCCCCAAGCATCCAGTATTGTGCATCGAACCTGGACTGGCAACTCGTTTCTTACATGATATTTTACATGTTTCAATGTCATTCTCCCAAACCTTCCCACCCTCTCCCTCTCCCATAGAGTCCATAAGACTGTTCTATACATCAGTGTCTCTTTTGCTGTCTCATACACCGGGTTATTGTTACCATCTTTCTAAATTCCATATATATGCGTTAGTATACTGTATTGATGTTTTTCCTTCTGGCTTGCTTCACTCTGTATAATAGGCTCCAGTTTCATCCACCTCATTAGAACTGATTCAAATGTATTCTTTTTAATGGCTGAGTAATACTCCATTGTGTATATGTACCACAGCTTTCTTATCCATTCATCTGCTGATGGACATCTAGTTTGCTTCCATGTCCTGGCTGTTATAAACAGTGCTGCGATGAACACTGGGGTACACGTGTCTCTTTCAATTCTGCTTTCCTCAGTGTGTATGCCCAGCAGTGGGATTGCTGGATCATAAGGCTCCTGTTTTTTCTCAATTTGTTCCAGATTTTTAATAAAACTGAATGTCTTTTGAAACTTTTCGTACATTTAGAATTAATAGGCATAATGCAACTATTTACCAAGCTATTCTTTGGGTATAGAAAATCAAATCAACTATGTATACAATTATGATTGCAGATTCTGGATTACTTAATGTCTATTTTTCTACATTTGTTCTGTTAGCTAAATTAACAGCTTCCCAGGTCACTTGAGTAGTAAAGAATCTGACTGCCAATGCAGGAGATGAAAGAGATAAATTAGAGTAAATGTGAAAATCTGGCATGGATACATTGCCATCTTATAATTTTCAAAGTGCTTTCTCATCTAACTTAATTCTCACAGCTCTTTAAAATATGTTGGCCACCTCTACTGAAGAGGAACTGATGATTTCAACCCAGTTAACAATCCAGGATTGCATAACTTTGCAATCAAAGAGTCAGGGCCAGAGTTTGGACATTCTGGATCACTGGGCACTCTTCAATAAATACGACCTCCCCAGAAATGGAAATGTTAGAGACAGTGGTACTTAAAAGATTAGCCTAACCAAGACAGTTATTCCCCAAAACTCAATGTGCTGAATTGGATATATGGATATTAGCTTAAAGCTAGCACAAATCTTGATTTAGAGTTTGTGCTCCAACAGGTTTACATCTTTTGACACAATATCAGAGAAGATGTGCTGTGGTGGTTGAACGCATGGATGATAAATCCCGTGTGTCTGGCTCTTTCACCTCATATTTGTATGACTTCAGCAAAATTTCAACAACTATATGATTTCATATTCTGATATGTAAATTACATATTATAGTGACACTTGTCTACAGGGTAGACAATGATGAGGATTAAATGAGCTAATATGTGTATTTTCAATAGTGTTTTTCACACAGCGAATATTCAATGTGTGATGTGTGTGTGTTTAGTGTGTCCACCTCTTTGCAACCCCATGGATTGTAGCCCATGAAGCTCCTCTGTCCATGGAATTTTCCAGGCAATAATGCTGTCTTGGGTTGCCATTTCCTCCTCCAGGGGATCTTCCCAACCCAGGGATCAAACTCAAATTTCTTCTGCCCCCTGCATTGACAGGTGGATGCTATACCACTGCACCACCTTGGAAGCTAATATTATTAAGCTATTGAGACAAGTTTGAACTTCTTGAGAAATTAATACATATTATTTTATTATCAATCAGGATTCCTTTTTCCTCTAAGCAAAGGGTTAAGCAAAGAAGGAAAGCATCATTGATCTACTAGTTAATTCATTGGAATTATACTTTTATGAAATACAGATGGCTTCCTCCTTAGAAAATATTAACTCTCCTTGAATGATAGTCCATCTGCTTTGCTCTGCAAACATAGAGACAAGATTGTCTATTGATTAAGGAGTGGAGCAATTGCCACTCTCTGAAGGCAAGAAAAAGATACAATTATATCTTTTCTGAGCTATTCTTTCTTTTGTAATAATGAAAAATGACTATTCAAAGGTGAAAGTGAAAGTGAAGTGGTGTCTGACTCTTTGAGATCCTATGGACCATAGCCTACCAAGGCTCCTCCGTCCATAGGATTCTCCAGGCAAGAGTACTGGAGTGGGTTGCCATTTTCTTCTCCAGGGGATCTTCCTGAACCAGGGATCAACTTGGGGTCTCCTGCATTGTAGGGGAAGACATCAAATAAAGAGACTCATCTTTAGGGACAATGTTTAAATAAGCTTGAGGCTTTGACCATGAGAAACACTTCTTTGCTGAGGTGTTTTTCTGCCAAACCTCATATTTCTATTCACAGATGTGCAGGACCTGAAGAGAACAATTTATATAGAGAACATTAAGTGTAATAATATTTCAAGTTTATTACACACTTCAAGTCTGAAAGAAAATTTCAAGATTCAAAAAAGAAATATAAAAGCTAAATAGAACAAATGGAAAGGGAAAATAATACAGGAAATAAAAAACAGACACCATTTAGGAGCCAACTACTATGTTTCTATGTACTTGTCAGGTGAGCATGAAAACAGGATTTTGGAAGAGTTTAGCAAAATCATCTATTCTTGCAGGAATTTCTCTTTATTGATACTAGTCACTACTTTTTTTTTTCCTACTCCCTTAAAAACATTCCTCTAACCCCACCCCATGGCACCCCACTCCAGTACTCTTGCCTTGAAAATCCCATGGATGGAGGAGCCTGGTGGGCTGCAGTCCATGGGGTCGCTAAGAGTCGGACACGACTGAGCGACTTCACTTTCACTTTTCACTTTCATGCATTGGAGAAGGAAATGGCAACCCACTCCAGTGTTCTTGCCTGGAGAATCCCAGGGATGGGGGAGCCTGGTGGGCTGCCGTCTATGGGGTCTCACAGAGTTGGACACGACTGAAGCAACTTAGCAGCAGCAACCCCACCCCAGTACTGTTTCTTGGGTGTTGATAATTGATGGCATCAATGCAATACTGTAAGAGAAGATGGATAATATAATAAATAGATTGAGTCAGCCTTAATGGATATGTACATGCTTTAAAAAGAAATAATAGGTGATTAGAACAGTGTTAACATTTAGATTCTTAATCAGAGTCCAATATAGTGAGAATTGATTTAATATCATGTGTCAAATGTTTGGGCCTTTTTGCTGCTATTGTTTTTGTTAGACGTATCTTGATCATTTAAAACTTGTGTTACTTGGGGAATATTTATTATCAAACTATCAGTTTCTACATGTAGAATAAGTGACTATGAACTTAAAAGAACTTAAAATCCCATCAAGTTCTAATATCCTGGGATTAAGGTAAGATCACTATCTTTTTCATTCACCTTCTTTCTATACTGTGTCAGCAGTGGTTCATTTTTCACAGGAAAAGTCAATTTTGATACTTAAAAGAGAAAAATTGACCTACTGTAACATTTTTTAATTGTCTGATTTGAATGGCCTTCTGTGTTTGTAGAAGAAATTTGTGCTTCCCTCAGGAAGACTGCTGTTCCCTAGGATAATTCAAGACCTTTTATATTTCTCTGAGGCTTTTGAGACTAGTTTTCTGATCTCACATCAGATCCCAGGAACACACACTGATACCCAATTCCCAGTGGGAATATGTACCTGCATAATTACAGTTCTACTGAGAAATTGTTTAAACACAAAATTAAGTGATGTCATATGTTTTTCTACACGTTAAGAATGTCTAAGGGAAACATATTATTATATTGTGGCTCACAAAATGGTATGTTATTATATGTAAAATTGGATTATATATTTGCTAACTAATTTTATTTAACCTGCTCAAAGCAATTTATCAAACAATTAACAGGCTATACTAGAATGGTGGAATAAACTGGTATAGCCTTAAATTGGTGCAGTGATGCTCAGGCCAAAGGTGTGACAGCATCTTTGAGGAGAAAGAGCAGGAAGAGAAAGACTTTGAGTTCAGGAGCTTCTGATGACTCAGTGACAGTGGACTCTCCCACAGGAGTGCTTTCTACCATATGTCAGGTCTGGGAAACCAAACGACAGATTTTGTGTTTCTTTAAAAAAAAAAAAAAAGAATAAAGGAGAAAGCATGTTTATATTAACTTCAGAAAATTATAGGCATCAAACACTGTCTTCTCTTTTTTTGGCTTTATTTTTATTTTTACTGAACACTCTTTAAAATGCAATCATCAAATAATTCAATATGTTCAATATCCCAGTGGATCCCACTGACTAAAATACTAAAATTCAATTATGAGCAGAAATCAATGTAATTCCACACGTTAATCTATCAATAAATCGAGCTGATGAATTCAGTTAGATATTTTGTTGGACCTTGAAACATAATCAGTGATCTAATTTAGAGCCTGATGGAGATCGACTCTTTCTTTGGGAAATGTTGTAAGTCTGCCAAAGTAGGGTGACAGCTTTTATGATCCTATATAATGCAAGCTAATTGTTCTATTCAGTTATCAGTCACATAAATTTGCAGTAGGTTTGTACAATTCCCTTGTTGGGGAGTATGACCTATCTCTTTGAAAATAGTGGCTCATAAGGACAGTTACATTTTGAATTGTGCAGAATATACAAAAGAGAATTTCAATATATGCTGAAGATCATCATCATTTTTACCTATCAAATTAACAAAGGGATTTAATTAATTACAATAGTAGTGGTCAGTGTCAATAAGGACTGAGAAAGATGTAACTCTGGTATACATTTTTCTGGAAAGCCACTGGTAACATATTTCCCAAGTCTTAGCCTTGAAAACCATAAAAGCTATATGATCTTTTAATGAGTTTTTTTTCTTGACAGTGAAAATGGGTCTCCCCGTCATGTCCAACTCTTTGTGACCCCATGGGCTGTAGCCTGCCAGGCTCCTCTGTACATGGAATTCTCCAGGCAAGAATATAGGAGTGGATAGCCATTCCTTTCTCCAGGAGATTTTCCCAACCCAGGGATCAAACTCAGGTCTCCCACATTGCAGGTGGACTTATTATTTGTTAGTTATTAAAAGAAATAATTTAATTACATTTTGATAAAATTGAGAAAATACTATCGCCAAAGCTACAATGTAACATTGTTTAGAATAGGGAAAGTTAACAGTAAAAAAATAGAACTTTTAAAAAAAAACTATGGGGTATCATATCTCGGGTAGAAAATTATGTTATTTAAAATTATGGTTTTGCATTTGAAAAAATATGCTTAGTTAAAAAAATAAAGATATCAAATTGCACATGTAGTGTATATATGCAGATGTAAGTGAAGATGTATATGTAGAGATATGAATGCACAGAGATATCATATGTTATCACTCTCATTTGGCTCAACCCTAAAAAGATAACTCCTTTATCCATATTAAGAAAGGCAAGTAAAGACTTCCCCAAGGTCTCTCATGTACTACAGGGCAGTTTCTATGTGAGTAGGATCTACCATTCTGACATTTTCCTGAGGGAAAAAACAAATGAAAATCGAGCAATTTTATTCTCTGCCCTCCTTCCTAGCAGCAGGAGAATTATACATGCTTTCATATATACAGTAATGAGACTGAGTCAAGTACTGGAAATCTTGGTATCCAGTATACCTGGTATATTCTCCATGCATGCATGCCAAGTCATTCAGTCATGTCCGACTCTTTGAGACCCCATGGACTGTGGCCCGTCAGGCTCCTCTGTCCATGGGATTCTCCAGGCAAGAATCCTGGAGAGGGTTGCCATGCCGTCCTCCCGGGGATCTTCCAGACCCTGTGATTGAACCCAAGTCTTTTACTTTTCTTGCACTGGCAGGTGGGTTCTTTACCACTAGTGCCACCTGGGAAGTGCATATTCTCCATACCTTGAACTAATTTCCTTAACATTGAAAATTCTCCAATTCTTTAAATTGAAAACATATCACTTTCAAACAACAAATCAAAGCAAAACAAAACAAATTGTAGCAACAGTAGCAACAAAAATTGAGTGATTTGCCTACTTCAGAGTTAAAACAGAAAAACCAACTTGGAAAATTTCTTTCCTTAAGTTTTAGACTAAAAAGAAGAAGCTGCTACTGCTACAGCTAAATCACCTCAGTCGTGTCCAACTCTGTGCGACCCCATAGAGGGCAGCCCACTAAGCTCCCCTGTCCCTCGGATTCTCCAGGCAAGAACACTGGAGTGGGTTGCAATTTCCTTCTCCAATCCATGAAAGTGAAAAGTGAAAGTAAAGTCGCTCAGTCGTGCCCAGCTCTTAGCGACCCCACGGACTGGAGCCTACCAGGCTCCTCCATCCATGGGATTTTCCAGGCAAGAGTACTGGAGTGGGGTGCCATTGCCTTCTCTGAAGAAGAAGCTAATCCATGATAAACCCATAGCTTCATCATTTTATGCCCTCTTTATTCTTAGTGATATTTCTTGTTCTGAAGTCTACTTTCTACTTTGTTTTATATCAATATATTCATGCATGAGATGCTTTCTGCCATTGTATATTTAACTCAATACATTATCATAATTGAGATTTCTTTAGAAGCAGTTTAAGTCACTCATTTTAGAGGCACATGAGTTTAAAAAATGAGTAACATCAATGTAAATTATACTCTACAGCAGCTATAGGGGTTACCAAAAATGAATTGAAATCTAAAGGTAAATAATAGAAGAGTGTGGAATTTTACATCAGTATTTATTGAAGAGCATCAATGCCTGTAGTGTTGCCATATTAAATAATTCTCTTGATTATGCCACACACTAATTTTTAAATCACGATCAGAGGACTTAAGTAATATGTATTTCCATTTTTTCAGAATAAGAATAAAGGAATTGTGTCTCTGAATTAATCAAAAAAATTAGTCATTCTTTGTCAAGATAGAGAAGAAACATGAAAATTTATGCTCTGAAAATGGATTATTTATTACTGATTTGAGTCAAGGTTAATATAACATTTCTGCTACTTTCCACTGATATTCTAGTGAATGTAAATATCAAGTAAGCAGTGATTTGTAGAAGAATATATTTTATTTATGAATATATAAAATAATGTTGGTTATCACTACATATCAAAATGTTAACCAGAAAAAAGTGATGTACATAATTCATCCTTGTAAGTTTGAAATCATATAAGCATTTGAAATTACCCCATTGAACTGTTTTCCAATTTTTACTTCATCCTCATGAAAATAGAGTTATTTCTCTTAATATTTTTCTCAAAAGATTTGGAATTTCATTCAGACACAAAGATTATAGAACAGAAAACAGATGCGTAAGTAATTCTAGCAAAACTGATGAGGCAACAGATGAAAGAAAATATAAATATGATTGCTAATTTCAAATTAGATATATGTGCCTATGAGGGTGAAAGTGAAAGTTGCTCAGTCATGTCCAACTCTTTGGGCCCCATGGACCACAGTTCATGGAATTCTCCAGGCCAGAATACTGGAGTGAGTAGCCTTTCCCTTCTCCAGTGGATCTTCCCGATCCAGGAATCGAACCTGGGTTTCCTGCTTTGCAGGTGGATTCTTTACCAACTGAGCTATCAGGGAAGCCCCTAAATATCACATTGCTTAGAGGAAAATGTAATCCTCCCTGATATACACAACCATATAGATTAGATTATTTCAATGTTTAGATTATACTTAAAAATTAGAGCTATTTTAAAGCAATGTTCAAGTCCCAGGAAAGCTATTAGCTCCCAATTTTTACAGCAAATCTACTCAATTGTTTTATGGAGACTTTCTAGAGAGTCCTGTTAAGGAGAACTAAGATACAGGCTTGATCAAACTGCCATGTGAAGTAATAATATATATATAATGATTGGTAAGTGATAGGCAACACAAAACATACAATATGTATAAAGTATCTACGTTTTTGTTCTCAGTATTTCAAGAAGCAAGCTAATTTTCTTAAGCCTCTTGTAAATTCTTTCATTCTCTATACTGAAACTTTCTTCCAAAATAAGTTATAATTGTAGCTACAATGTATGCACAATTTCATTTCTTCAAGCACCTGGCAAGATACCTTGTAGGCATATGACCTACAATAATAGCTTAAAATATGTTTGAATCATTGACTCTTGACCATTATGTTCTTTCAGTTCAGTTCATTTCAGTCGCTCAGTTGTTTCCGAAGTCATTAGCGACCCCATGAAACGCAGCACACCAGGCCTCCTGGAGTTTACTCAAACTCATGTCCATCGAGTTGGTGTTGCCATCCAGCTATCTCATCCTCTGTCGTCCCCTTCTCCTCCTGCCCCTAGTCCTTCCCAGCATCAGGGTCTTTTCCAATAAGTCAACTCTTCACATGAAGTGGCCTAAGTATTGGAGTTTCAGCTTCAGCATCAGTCCCTCCAATGAACACCCAGGACTGATCTCCTTTAGAATGGACTGGTTGGAACTCCTTGCAGTCCAAGGGACTCTCAAGAGTCTTCTCCAACACCACAGTTCAAAAGCATCAATTCTTTGGCGCTCAGCTTTCTTCACAGTCCAACTCTCACTTTCAAGTAAAACTTATGTCATTCTCTTTTATTTCTCTTTAAAAATCTGTCTATCCTTCAAGGCCAAGTAAAAGAGGCATGATAGCCATAAATGATTTTGTACAGTCTCTTCCCACCAACTGTATTATGATATTAACTAACACCACTGGCTTGGGAGGTTCCTGAAAGTAAAACTATATCTTTCCCTGTCATCTATTCACTAAATTTAAAGTATAAAATTGGTCATTTATTTAAGACTACTCATTAGTCATCAGGAAAAAAGGAATAACAGAACTAGAGTTTACAGCACATGTACAATATGTTTGATATATTATCTATATTCTTTTGTTCTATATACCACTTTATGAACAAAATATTAAACTGGTTTTGTAGATAATGACTGAGTCAGGTCAATCCATCTTCTCTGACTTAGTCAGAACCAGGTATAGTCTCCTGATCTAAAATTCATATTTTTTCCATTGTTGTTTTTGTTTTTCAAATCTAAAGTTATTTGTTAAGTAAATTTTTGACATAATCCATTCAAAATCAGAAAAGTGTTCTTTAATAACCAAAGTAAATATTTAGCAGTTACATGCCTTCAATGTGAAAACAATTTTGTTTTCATTAGTTTGCTGACTGTGTCCTTGACATCCTTATTTCTCAGACTGTAGATCAGGGAATTCAGCATGGGGATGACCACCGTGTAAAACACAGACGCCACTTTGACTGTGTGCCTGGAGAGTGTGGAGCTGGGCACAGAGTAGAGGAAGAGGATGGTGCCGGGGAAGATGCTGATGGCGGTCAGGCGGGAGGCGCGGGTGGAGAAGGCCGACCACCAGTTAATTGCGTCTTCAAGGTGGTGACAACAATGAACACGCAAGACGTGAGAATGACGAGCAATGTGATCACCTCATTAAAGGTGGCAACAGTGAAAAGCAGCAGCTGGCTGAGCTAAGAATCAGAATAAGAGAGGGAAATCAAGGAAGAAAGCTCACAGAAGTGATTGATTGTGTTGAAACCGTGAAAAGATAATTCGACAGCAGAACACATGAGAGTCAAGGAGCAAGCTACTCCCCATGCATATGACGTGACCACTAACATGGCACAGAGTCTCTGGGACATGACGACTGTGTAGAGCAGAGGGTTGCAAATAGCCACGAAGCCGTCATAGGCCATCACAGCAAATAGAATTAATTCAGTCACCACAAAGGTGCAAACGAGAAAGAACTGCACCATACATCCCCAAAATGAAATGCTCTGTCTTCTGCAAGTAGGTTCACCAGCGTCTTGGGAGCAATGATGGAAGAATAGCAGAAATCCACAAATGAGAGGTGGCTGAGAAAAAAGTACATGGGGGTGTGCAGTTTGGGGTTAACTTTGATGATGACCATCATCCCAAGGTTCCCTGCTATGCTGAAGTTGTAGATGGCCAGAAATACCAGGAAGAGGGGGCTTGCAGTTCTGGGTAGTCTGAGAACCCAAGAGGGCGAATGTGGCCCCAATGGTTATATTTCTCTTGGTCAGAGACATTCTTCCTGATGGATGGATCTGAACATCTGTCTTGCAAATAATATATTAGAAGAGTGACTGACACATCTATTTGCCATGAAGTGATGGGGCCAGATGCCATGATCTTCACTTTCTGAATGTTGAGCTTTAAGCCAACTGTTTCACTTTCCACTTTCACTTTCATCAAGAGGCTTTTTAGTTCCTCTTCACTTTCTGCCATAAGGGTAGTATCATCAGCATATCTGAGGTTATTGATATTTCTTCCAGCAATCTTGATTCCAGCTTGTGCTTCTCCCAGCCCAGCGTTTCTCATGATGTACTCTGCATATAAGTTAAATAAGCAGGGTGACAATACAGTACTTGCATGCAATCTCAAAAACGACAGAATGATCTCTGTTCATTTCTAAGGCAAACCATTCAATATCACAGTAATCCAAGTCTATGCCCCAACCAGTAATGCTGAAGAAGCTGAAGTTGAATGGTTCTGTGAAGACCTACAAGACCTTTTAGAACTAACACCCCCCAAAAGCTCAATATACATACAGTTTATATACCAGTTTTTATTCATCTATCTAATAAAAAAAATAAATATAATACGTGATAGTGAGAGAGAAAAGAATAAATAGTTCCAGGCCCCAAAGATTTCACTGAAACACACATAAAGGATCTTCCTAGTGCCAGTGAGTACCTACATGTTGTCAAAATGTAATCTCGGTATAATGTTGAGAGGTTAACAGTAATAACCATTGTTCAAACTTGAGGAAACTGAGAAATTGAGAAGTTTGTGTTACTTGTCAAATTAAAAAATCAGAGTCAAATTGCCTATCCCGGTTTTCATAAACTCCAGTGTAGTGCTTTCTAACGTTAGTATAGACACACAGAGAGATGCTTCATTGAGCAAGTGAATTTAATGTAGAAATTTACATAAATCATAATGGAAGCACAAATAAAGTATCAGTGACACATATGAGCCAAGGTTGAAGGAAGAAATGAAGTTTAAACACATAAAGGAAGGATGAACAAAGGTCATTTCATCAAGACACAGAAAAGAAATGTACACAGAGGTTAGAAGTCCACCTATGAGTCACAGTAAGCATTTAATGCATATTTTTAAAGTAAGCCAGAAGAAAGTAATTGAAAGTGAGAAAAGAGGCAAAAGTCAGCAATGCTGCTCTTCATAACAATGGTTATTAAATAATTGCATACATAGAGGTACCTGATGGTCTATAGTCCATGGGGTCCCAAAAGATCCGAACCTAACTTAGTGACTAAACAACAACCAACCAATACATACACATATATAATATATTAATATATCTACATAATATGTAGGCATATACATTTATAAGCATACAGACATAGCTGGGAGATATTATAGGTTTGGTATATTCACTTTATTGTGATAAGGCAAATTAGGCTTCCCTGACGGCTCAGACAGTAATGAGCCTGCCTGCAGTGCAGGAGACCCTGGTTCGATCCCTGGGTCAGGAAGATGCCCTGCAGAAGGAAACAGCTACCCACTCCAGTATTCTTGCCTGGAAAACCCCATAGATAGAGGAGCCTGGCAGGCTACAGTCCATGGGGCCACAAAGAGTTGGACACGACTGAGCGATTTCACTTTCTCTTTCCAACAAGGCAAATATCATTAATAAAGCAGGTCAAACACATTTTCAGTGTGCAGATGTCTAAGTATGTACACTGAAATATTATGTCTAAGAAATGTACATATATTGGGACTTCCCTAGTGGCCCAGTGGTTAAGAATCCACTGTCCTTTTCAGGGGACCTGTGCTTGATCCCTTGGGGGCAACTAAGATACCACATGCCACAGGGAACTAAACCCAAACACTGCAACTAGAGAAGTCCACATGCCACATAGAAGACCCAGCACAGCCAAATAAAATAAAATAATTTAAAAACTTTTTGCAAATCAATAAAAACTAAAAAATATACATATTCTAGTTGAAAAATACTTTAAAATGCTAACACCATCTAAACCTTCAGTGGGTTATAATCTTTTTCAATAGGAACATCAGAGATGGCAGATCACCATAACTTACACAGTAATGAAAAAGTTTAAAATATTGCCAGAATTACCAAAATATGACATGTGACAGAGATAGGAGTGAGCAAATGTTGCTGGAAAAACAGTGCTAATAGACTTGCTTGATGCAGGGTTGCCACAAATCTTCAATCTGTAAAAATGCAGTATCTGCAAAGCACAATACTGTCAAGTGCAATAGACAATATACATCTATGCGCGCACACACACACACACACACACACATATGCTGCTGCTAAGTCGCTTCAGTCGTGTCCGACTCTGTGACCCCATAGACGGCAACCCACTAGGCTCCTCTGTCCCTAGGATTATCCAGGCAAGAATACTGGAGTGGGTTGCCATTTCCTTCTCCAATGCATGAAAGAGACACACATATACACATACATAAAGAGATGACCAATTATGCGTTAGGTATATTCCTAGGCTATTTTCACTGGACATGTAATTTAATTTCCCTAAAATTTCTGTAATGTAATTATTATCAATATTTCTATTATTCATATGTGATAATATATGAAACCCCTAAACCACTGGACACTGCAATGACAAAAACAAAAAATAATAAAGGAAGTAAGAACAAAACAATAAAGAGAATATATATATTTATATTTATATACACATATGGAATCTTATTCTCTGTAAAAACTGACAAAGGTGTGTTCCTTATTGTAAAATAATAGGTGTTCAATTATGAAATGAATCATAGTCCCCATAATGGATGTTAAAATAAAATGTGATACTTAGTCCATTAAACTCATGAAAGTCTAAGAGAAAATTAAATTTGTGTGCTTTAACAGTCCAGTGTACTGTCCAATTTAAAACATTTTATATAGCATCAAAGCAAAGAAGTAGGCTGCACATTTTGCAATATTCTCAATCAATCCTAAACTTGTAAATTGAAAAGGCACAAAGAGAATTAAAAAGACTCACTCATAGCTATTCACATCTTGACTGCTCTTTTCACTCCAACACTGAAACGCATCATTACCCTTTCATCAGCCTCCAATCTCTAACCCTGAGTCCTGCTAGGAAAATATTCTCTAGGATAATATTTTGGAGCTTACCACTTTTCTGAGCACTTCTTTCACATCCTTGTTCCTCAGACTATAGACCAGGGGGTTCAGCATGGGGATCACTACAGTGCAGAACACTGTGGCCACTTTGTCAGTGCCCATGCTGTTGCCAGAGTGGGGCTGGCAATAAATGAAAAGGACTGTTCTGTGAAAGACGATGATGGCAGTGAGGTGGGAAGCACACGTGGAAAAGCTTTGCATCTTTTGTCTGCAGAGCGCATCCTCAGGATGATGATGAGAATAAACAAGTAGGACGTGAGGATGACCACAGTGGTGATAACCTCATTGAAAGTGGCCACAATGTATAGCACCAATCGATTCCCGGTGACATCAGAGAAAGCAAGACACAAGACAGCGGGAAGATCACAAAAGAAGTGGTTGATCACATTTGATCTGTAGGATGGGATCTGAAGAGCTAAACACAAGTGAGTAACAGAACATACAGTAGTATTGAGATAGCAACAAGACACCAACTCCATGCAGAGATTTCGGGACATGGTGACCATGTAGAGCAGTGGGTCACAGATGGCCACAAAGCAGTCATAGGCCATCACTGCCGGCAGAATGACCTCAGTTATCCCAAATGTGCAAAACAGGTAGAATTGCACAGTGCATTCCAGGAAGGAAATGGCTGTCTTCATTTAAGATGTTAGCTAGCATCTTTGGCATGACGATAGTGGAGTAAGAGAAATCCACAAAGGACAAGTGGCTGAGGAAAAAGTACATGGGGGTGTGGAGTCCAAAGCTGACCTGAATGAGAGCAATCATGCCCAGGTTTCCCCAAACTGCGACTCTATAGATGGAAAGAAACAGCAGGAAGAGGAAGACTCTGAGCTCAGGGGCATCTGAGAATCCAAGGAGGAAGTCTGTCACAGCAGTGCAGTTTTCCTTGTCCATGTCCTCCCTTTACCATGGTTGCAGAAAAATATTAATAGTTATTCTCCATGAGATCATCCCCAATTTAGTTTTGACTGTCTCCTAAAAGGGGAGAAGGCAATGGCAACCCACTCCAGTATTTTTGCCTGGAAAATCCCATGGATGGAGGAGCCTGGTAAGCTGCAGTCCATGGAGTCTCTAAGAGTTGGACATGACTGAGCAGCTTCACTTTCACTTTTCACTTTCATGCATTGGAGAAGGAAATGGCAACCCAGTCCAGTGTTCTTGCTGGAGAATCCCAGGGACCGGGGAGCCTGGTGGGCTGCCGTCTATGGGGTGGCACTGAGTCGGACATGACTGAAGTGACTTAGCAGCAGCAGAAGCATTCTCCTAAAAGAGACATGATGATATATAGGGTACATTTTATAACAAATAAATAAGGCATTGCTTTGGGGAAGTTTAGGAAAAGCTCAGAAATTGCATCACTCAAATACATCGAGTCCCTAGTTTACTTCACAGATCACAGGAAAGACTTGCATCCATATGAGCCTGTATGATTCCTTAAACTAGTTATATATAATTCAGAGCTTAGAACTGAATCATCAGAAAGATATCAAATATTATTTAATTATCCATTTTTTAAAATTAAATTAATATATACACAGCACTACATATAAGGGTTTCCCTGTTGGCTTATTTGGCAAAGAACCCGCCTGCAATGTGGGAGACCTGGGTTTGATCCCTAGGTTGCGAAGATCCTCTGGAGAAGGGAATGGCTACCCACTCCAGTGTTCTGGCCTGGAGAATTCCATGGACTGTATAGTCCAAGGGGTAGCAAAGAGTCGGACACTACTGAGCAAATTTCAGTCACTATATATAAAATAAATAACAATGACCTATTATACTGCAAAGGGGACAATATTCCATATCTTATAATAATTTATAATGGAGAAGACTCTGAAAAAGAATATGATATATCTATATTTATACAGAATAGATACAGTTACATAGATATAGATATATCTGAATCATTTACTGTAGACCTGAAAGGAACACAGCATTGAAAATTAACTATAGGTCAATAAAATGGTTATTAAAAATATTCCAATACCTTTTTACTGACTTACTATTTAATCATTTCTCAAAGTATTAGGATTCAGTGGATAATTTTTTAGAAAATCTTTTATAATGAAATATATGAAGTATGCTTATTTAAGATTGCTAATTCACAAGTTTTCATTTATTTAAATATGGTTTAGCTGGGAAAGCAGATTTTATAATCTATATTAGTATATTTTCCTATAAAATTTGCATAGCAATTTTGTTAATTATGGCACACACTGTCTGTCATTCTTCAGGGAACTGATATTCAAAATCTGACATTCTGTAACTGTGACTCTCAAGCCTTATGAACACCTATTTGACAAATATATCCTCTGTTTTAGCTCTATTTGAAGAGCTAAACAATGATGTGAACATGTAATTAACAGAAATGCTTGCTGCTGCATTGCACCATTATTTATGAAAGCAAAATTTAGAAATAAAGTGTCGAGCAACAGGAAAAAAGTTCAAAGATACACTGCATACATATAGAAAATCACAGCTCTTTGAAGAAGTTTGCTTTTTTTAAAATCTAAATTTATTTAATTGGAGGTTAATTACTTTACAATATTGTAGTGGCTTTGCCATAAATGAAGTTTTAATGATCTAAAAATGATTATGATAAGATGGCAAGTAAAAACGTAGTAAATCAGGTTGCACACACAGAATATTATACATGCATACATAAGCTGCATTGTATATCTGATCTTCACAACATCCATTAAATATAAGTATTTTATTCTGATAACTTTAAAAAGAAACTTTAGAAAAGAATCTTGCTTGAATTCTCACAAAACATAAAAGTTTTAAGGGTTATGTTTTTTTTTTTTAATAAAGGAGATATATATTCAAAGCTTTTGACATATTGAAAATGCCAATGAAGGGTATTTTCTCTACTCACCCTTAGTAACAATAAAATGATTTGGAGGCACCAGTTGGTTATTTTCAGGGGGTAAAAAATCTGGACTAAATCCCAACACATCTGGTATTTTCCACATTCTTCAAATAACTTCAGAAAGGTTAATGTGTGCGTGTGTGTTCAGTTGTGTCCAGCTATTTACAACTCTAGGGACTGTAGCCTACTAAGCCACTACATCCATGAGATTTCTCAGACAAGAATACCAAGTGGGTTGCCATTTCCTCCTTCAGGGTATCTCCCCAACCCAGGTACAGAACGTCTCAGGTGTATCCTCCAGGCAGATTCTTTACCCTCGAGCCACTCAAAGAGGTAAGTGAATGAAGTGAAAGTAACTCAGTCGCATCCGACTCTTTGCGACCCCATGGACTATAGAGTCCATGGAATTCTCCAGGCCAGAACACTGGAGTGGGTAGCCTTTCCCTTCTCCAGGGGATCTTCCCAACCCAGGGATTGAAGCCAGGCCTCCCACATTTCAGGCTGATTCTTTACCAGCTGAGCCACAAGGGAAGCCCTTGAAGAGGTAAAGGACATGCGAATTAAAATATTGTGGTTTGAAAACATAATTATTCTGAGGATATGGTTTTCTTTCCTCAATGGCCAGTACAAGTGACTTCGTCTTTTTCTGATTTCAAAGTAGTACATAATTGTGTAAAACCTTTTCCAGTTTTTAAAGAAAAATCAGGCTACTCATTACTTATAGAGAGAAGCGGTTCTTAACCAGGAGCGATTATAACCCCACAGGACATTTAGCAATATCTGAAGATACTGCTGATTTTCACAATCGGGAGGGTTGCTACTGACATCTAGTGGACCGACCAGTGAAAGTGAAAGGGTTAGTCACTCCGCTGTTTCTGACTGAGACCCCCAGGGACTGTAAGCCTGACAGGCTCCTCTGTCCATGGAATTCTCCAGACAAGAATACTGGAGTGGGTAGCCATTCCTGTCTCCAGGGGAGTTTCCTGACCCAGAGATTGAACCCGGGTCTCCTGCATTGCAGGCAGATTCTTTACCCTCTGAGCCACCAGGGAAGCCCCCTGGGCACACAAGATGCTGCTAAATAGTTGAGAAGGTACAGAACAGCATCTCCCTCCCCACCCCATCCTCCACACACACCCACAACACATGAAAAGACCAAAATATAATTTGGGCCAAAATGTCAAAGGTATCAAATGTGAGAAAATTGCTATAGAGAGACATCTATAAATCCCTTTGGCACAAGGACAAAGTAATCCCCCTCCTGTCTGATTCAGAGGTGGTTCACATGTCTGTGTTCCTCCTGGAACAGTTTCGAGGAGCCCTCAGCACCTACTCCCAGCCTCAGAGTGACTTCAGGAGACTCTCCCTGCTGTCTTTCCCAGGTTCCATGGATGGAGTTAAAGTGAGGGGGGAGGAGGAGGAGAGGGGAGAGGAATCGAGCATTCCTCCCTGTTGGCTCACACTCTTTCCCTCTTAAACTGACAGCTGTTTCAAATTCGGCTCTGCAGATAGAGTTGTTTCCATGTCCTGTCGAGATTGTTTCTCAGAACAAAACGTGAAAATACTTTCAAAATGGAGTGCTCAAAATTTGGACATTTCTTAAAATACTCTATAAATACAGGCTAACTACAGACTTTTAAAAATGTCTAATGTCACTACCCTCTTTTACAATTGTTCCACCTCTCATACATGGCTAGTAATACTACCCTTATGAGAAGACAAACAAATAAACAAGCTTCCACACCTCAGGAAATACAGTTCAGTCCATTCCCCCCAAAACAGAGTGTAGTCCAACCAACCCGTGAGATAGGCCTTGCTTCCTGTTTGTGAAGATGCTATGAGGGAAAATGTTACATGCTTTACATTTTTATGTGTGTGTATCCCTGGAGCTCATATTTCTTAAGCTTCCAAACCAATCATTGATCTCTGTGGGACACCAACAAGACATCAAACAAACAACTTCATCTTGAGAGCAAGCAACATCATCTTGGGACTCAAATAATTAAGGAGTTGTATGAGATGTCGTCAGATGGGAAAAGCTATTTAAAGCTGGTTCATGTACCAAGTCTCTTCAGTCATGTCTGACTCTTTGTGACTCTATGGACCATAGCCCACCAGGCTCCTATGTCCATGGGATTCTCCAGGCAATAATACAGGAGTGGGTTGCCATGCTCTCCTCCAGGGGATCTTCCTGACCCAGGGATTGAACCTGCGTCACCTGAATTGCAGGTGGATTCTTTACCCACTGAGCCACCTGGAAAGCCCCAAGTTGGTACACAGTTCAACACAATTCCTTTCAGATGTCATGATGAACTGCAGAGCACTTTTTGCTGCATTCAAATATTGCCCTCTGAACCAGGGATTATGTTGCCATTATGAAATATGTGGATAAGTCTTCTAATCTGTGCCAGTCTTACACTTAGAGCTCCTTACTGGAGGACATAGGGTTTGAAGTCACAATAGCATTCTGCCAAATACCAGAAAGGGGTGGAAAGAATGATCCACCTTTGCTGAGAATAATAGCAATCGCTCACATTTGCTGATCACTTTGTATGTGCTGTGTACTCTTCTGAATGCAACCACCCACACCTTTCATCTTTATAAAAATAAGTGAGATGATTATAGCTATGAAAATAAGTGAGATGATTACTGCTATGCAGCATCTAAGATGACTTAGACACTGGCAGCTGTAACTTGCACAAAGTCATAAGTGAAATCATTGATAGAATGAGCTTATATGCTGCTCTTTGGTTTTTGCCATCTGGCCCTGTGTTAGGAAGAGCAGAGCCAATGACGGTGCTGGAAACCGTGCTCCCGGCTCAATGCAGAGACCGTTTAATGGGTCTGCCTGAAGGATCTCTCCCAAGTCACTTCTTATCTGACTGCATAACCTCTCCTTCATCCAACAGTGCTTAAAGGAGAGTCTGTTGTGTGTGCCCTGGAATATACCAAGAATTCAAGAAGTCCATGCAATTTCATTTTTCAGAAACAAGGATTCCTCTTATTCATTCATGTATTACCTGGCGAATTATCCCAATTAGAAAAGCAAAAACAAACTCCCAAAACTTAAAACATGAGTGCTGTGAAGTACTGCTTTCCAGAAAGCCTGACATTATCTCTTTGTGTGTGTGTGTGTAATGAAATTTTATTAAAGTATAAAGGAGATAGAGAAAGCTTCTGACATAAGCTTTAATCAAGATTTTTCCAGCCCTTGACATGACTTCTTGTTTCTCTCTGGTTTATATATCTTTTTTTTTTCCCTCAAAAAATAAGGACTTTACACAGGCATTTTAGACTATACATGATGTTTTGAAATTAGATATTAGTGGATTGATGATCATAATATATCTATTTAGTATCTATTTTTGTTGTTGTTGTTCTTTGTATACCCTGAAAGTATTGCCAGTTTTAAAATTCATCTCCCTGAGGGAGAGAGTTCCATTACAGGAAGAATAAAAAGACATCTATAAAGAACAACATGGGCAGTGATGTTTTATATCATCTGGGCAAAATGAACTCTCTGCTTATCTATTTATCTAAGTCTTAAAGGCAAGGCAGGTATTTTTTAAAAAGTAATTTAAATATAAACTTATAATTGAATTCTATTTAATGATTATTTTAATAAAATATATAATAAAATTATGAAGTTGTAAGTTTTTGATGAACTATATTTATACAAATAAGATACTATAATTTTATTAAAGTATTGTATCAAAAGATTCAAGGACATCAACAAGTTAAATTGCCTAAACTTTTTAATTACACATTTTAATCAAGTTGCATTTAAGAAAAGCTGATATGCTTAGTTGCTATATGATAAGACTTGAAAATGTCTTTGTGGTAACATCAGAAATTAAGAATGTCAGTGGTTTTAAAGACAGCATAACAAGCTGCTCCAAAACACTAGTTTAAAAACAAAAACAAAAAACAGCTGCTTATTGCATGGATCACTATTACACGAGTCAGTAAGGTCAGTACCCTCATGTGATCTTGGCTGGTGTACTTACGTGTATATTATCAGCTTTGCAGTCTCGGTGATCTAAGAAGGCCTGATACTCCAGTTGGGAGGTTGCTAAATGCTATTTCATGGAATAGGGGTGTAAGGCATATTGCTCATTATCCAATAGGCTGGCTTGTGCTTACTCACATGGCAGTTTTTCTAAGAGATTATGCAAATTCCAAGAGATTTTGAGAAAGCCACAGGGCCATCAGATGCTTGAAGATGGCACAATATCTCTTCAGCTACCTTTTATATCAGTCAAAGCTAGTCCCAAAGTAGTCTACATTCAGAATGTGGAGAGATTGATTCCACTGTTAATCAGAAGAGTAGAAAGCGGCGTGGATACCTGGATAACTGAAGAACTGGGATCATGTTGAAAACTACCATATTGGATAGCAAATCACCTTAAAAGATATAACTTCCAAAATTTTAGTCTTCAGCAAAATTAGAAGGCAATCTAACTGTAATGTATTACTTTCAAAAATTTGAGGAAAGATCATTGTGAGAAATTGGCTGAAATATTTGTGTCATTCCTATTCCAGCACAAATTCTGACAGATTCTATTCCCATTTACATTCAATGCTCTCAAATATTATGAGTGTTTAGATCTTTTGACAGGTAGACATTGCAGAATTTATCTAGATATATTGAATAGAGAGAATAGTGTACAATCTATTCAAGCAAAAGTGAGCTATTAATGTTAGGTGAAGTAAAAGTTGCTCAGTCATGTCCAACTCTTTGCGACCCCATGGAATTCTCCAGACCAGAACATTGGAAGACTTGGTATTTCTGTTTTTCAATATTTATTCATTTGACTACACCAGACCTTAGTTGCAGCACATAGAGTCTTTCAGTTGCAGCACAAGGAATCTAGTTCCCTGACCAGAGATCAAAGCCAGGATCCCTGAATTGGGAGTGTAGACTTTTAGCCCCTGGACCACCAGAAAAGTCCCAAGGTCTGGTATTTCTAATTTGCCAGATTGAATAGGTCTGGATGCTAGTAACTGCCTTCTTCTCGTATGTTGAATGTGGTCAAACAGGCTACTGGTTTTCAACTCTTAGGGCCACTCCAAGTACTGTTTTTTTAAAGCTAGGAGTTTAGTTGAGAGGGTTTCCCTTGTGGCTCAACTGGTAAAAAATTTGCATGCAATGTGGGATACATGGGTTCGATCCCTGGGTTGGGAAGATTCCCTGGAGACAGGAAAGGCTACCCACTCCAGTATTCTGGCCTGGAGAATTCTATGGACTAGTCCATGGGGTCACAAGGAATTGGACACGACTGAGCAACTTTCACTTTCACTTTCTTTAGTTGAGAAGGATATAGACATTGTATTCTGGAAAGAAAAAAGAAACCTGATAATGTTTTTGATGTCTTCATAGGCAGAATAATAGCTTGAAATGCATGTTAGGCAGGTACTCACCATGCTTCCTTTTTGTATGTAAAATTTTCTGAGATCTAGTCTACCATTTTTAAGTCTCTGGTGGACTCTATCACTGGAGAAGGAAATGGCAACCCACTCCAGTCTGGCAAATCCCATGGATAAAGGATCCTGGTAGACTAGAGTCCATGGGGTTGCAAAACAATTGGACACAACTGAGTGACTCAACAACAATCATAGCTGGTTATGTTGCCACACTGGAGCTCTTTTGAAAACACATTGGAAATATAGACCATGTCTTATCAACTTTCATTCATGCCAGATCAGATCAGATCAGATCAGTCGCTCAGTCATGTCCGACTCTGCAACCCCATGAACTGCAGCACACCAGGCCTTCCTGTCCATCACCAACTCCCGGAGTTCACTCAGACTCACGTCCATCAAGTCAGTGATGCCATCCAGCCATCTCATCCTCTGTCGTCCCCTTCTCCTCCTGCCCCCAATCCCTCCCAGCATGAGTCTTTTCCCATGAGTCAACTCTTCGCATGAGGTGGCCAAAGTACTGGAGTTTCAGCTTTAGCATCATTCCTTCCAAAGAAATCCCAGGGCTGATCTCCTTCAGAATGGACTGGTTGGATCTCCTTGCAGTCCAAGGGACTCTCAAGAGTCTTCTCCAACACCACAGTTCAAAAGCATCAATTCTTCGGCGCTCAGCCTTCTTCACAGTCCAACTCTCATATCCATACATGACCACAGGAAAAACCATAGTCTTGACTAGACGAACCTTTGTGGGCAAAGTAATGTCTCTGCTTTTGAATATGCTATCTAGGTTGGTCATAACTTTCCTTCCAAGGAGTAAGCGTCTTTTAATTTCATGGCTGCAGTCACCATCTGCAGTGACCTGCATATACAATATCCAAAAATATCCAAATATGCAAACACAGTATTTATTCTATTAAAAAAAATTATTGTTGTATCATTGACTCAGTATTGCACTCTGACCTCCTTGTTTCTCAGGCTTTAGTCTCCTGGATAAAACTCCAATGTTGGAATATGTCTCCTAAGACTCTGTCTCTTCTGTTTTCCAAACCAGGGTACATAATACCTATTTTATAAAAGTATCTCTCTTAAGGACTTGAAATTTTTCCTCTGAAACCTTCTGTTATACTTATTGTTTTATATCTTATACAATTTCTACTTTGTAAAGTGCCCTACTATCATCACTGAATTTTCATCCCTTGAAGGATGAACACTATGTCTTAACTGCTATTTGTACTTTTTGTAAGAGGAAGGCATGTTATTACTGAGAGCCTAGTCTACCATAGGTATTTAAAAAGGAGAATGAAATTAACAATTATTAAGATTACACAAGTATGCCACATGATATTTATGTCCTTTAACCTTTGTAATCAGATTATTTTGTCTAAAATTTTAAATGAAAAAGACTTGAAAGATTGCTAACTTTTTTCCCAGTAAGTAAGAGAGAAAGTCAAGTTTAGTATGGTTAAGCAAAACACATGTACTTTCTATTTTACGTATTAACACTTCATTAATAATAAATCTCTTTTTATCAACCAACCTTTGCAGACACAGTTTATTTACATATCAAGGGCAAAATCTTCCAGAATAATGTTTATTATGAAAATATTTTAGAGTCCATGATGTTGGAGACTGTGTCCTTGACGTCCTTATTTCTCAGACTGTAGATCAGGGGATTCAACATGGGGATGACCACCATGTAAGCACAGACGCCACTTTGATTGTGTGCCTGGAGAGTGTGGAGCTGGGCACAGAGTAGAGGAAGAGAATGGTGCCCGGGAAGATGCTGATGGTGGTCACGTGGGAGGCGCAGGTGGAGAAGGCTTTGTGGTGACCACAGGCTGAAGGCATCTTGAGGATGGTGACAAGAAACACATAAGACAGGAGAATGATGAAGAGTGTGCTGACCTCATTAAAGGTGGAGAAAATAAAAAGCAGCAATTGGTTGAGATAAGTATCAGAGCAAGAGAGGGAAAGCAGGTAAGAGAACTCACAGAAGAAGTGATTGATTGTGTTGAAACCTCAAAATGATAATTTGATAACAGTACAGGTGAGTATCAAGGAGCAAGCTACTCCCTAAGCATAAGATCCAACCACTAACTTGGCACAGAGTCTCAGGGACATGGCCACCACGTAGAGCAGAGGGTTGCAGATGGCCACGAAGCAGTCTTAGGCCATCACAGCTAATAAAAAGGACTCAGTCACCACAATGGTACAAAAGAAAAAGAATTGTATTACACAACCTACAACTGAAATGGTTCTGTCTTCTACCGTGAGGTTCACCATGGTCTTGGGAGCAACGATGGAGGAATAAGAAAAGTCCACAAAGGGGAGGTGGCTGAGGAAAAAGTACATGGGGGTGTGCAGTTTGGGGTTAATTTTGATGGTTGGAATCATCCCAAGATTCCCCGCCACAGCGACACTGTAGATGGTGAAGAATGTCAGGAAGAGGGGGACTTGCAACTCTGGGTAATCGGAGAAGCCCAGGAGAGTGAACACGGCCCCACTTTTACTTCTCTCTGATAGAAACATGGCTTCTGTTTGTCAGAATCTGAGTCAGTCCTAGAAAGAAAAATATTAAGGGAAATAAGGATGTAAGACACTTGGTTAACTATTCCTTTCCAAAGCTGGAAGAGGAAGCAAAGTGTCTCTTTTAGAACCTCTCTCTGTGTTTCTTACTCACGATTGCTAAATGTCTAAAATTTAAAAAGATAACCATTTAAACTTTTCTTTAAGTAGCACAGTACCCTATTGAAATTTTTAGTTTGAATTATAATTTCAACATTTAGAGATGATATGAAATCAAAAGATTTGGAAGTTATTTTAAGTGAAACCCTTCTATAACACTTTTAGGTCCTCTTGAACATTATACATTCATAAAAGATTAACCTAGCCTAGTACCATAACTGATTATTTCAGTCCTAAAACTAGCAGCAGAAGTGAGAAAATTTTAAATTACACTTTGCATCACATGTTCACAATGTGACCCTAAGAATGACCCCTCTAATAGTTCACATCTGTGCCTTTATTGTTAATTCCACATGATACTTTAACATTTACTTTTGTTTCTGACTCAGTAAATCTATTGTCAAAATAAACCTTAGTTAATTTTTTTCAGATAGTGTTCTTCTCAACCCAGGGAGCCCTAATTACCCCACCTCATTGCTTGTGGAATAATAACACTGAACAAATAATAAGGATAATACAGTCTATGTCTTTATCAAAGACATGACAAAGCAGAAGACAGAGATCCTTGACTTTCCCTGTAACATGCAAATAAGGATCAATCTACACGTCTGTGACTGGAATCTTGATCCAGACTCCTGGAATTTTCCATTTGTCTAAAAGAGAATCTATGTTCAATGTCTTAGTACTAAGATATTCCATTTACTCATAATCATGTTCCAATTTGTGACAAACTAGTGATCTTAAACCTATGGGAAATTGCCCAATGAAAATGTACATATCAGAGAGCTATACTAGAAGGAAGCAGCAGGTGAGATGAGAAAGGAAGTTGAGAAAAATGTAACTAACTCTACTAAAGATTCTAACATAGAAATGTCCATAAATAAAGACATTTGTTCTGTCCCTACATTACCTGTAAAAGAGAAAGATCAAACATTTAAGGTAGTACTTCAGTGTGATGATATTTCATGAGAAAATGCTAATAGAAAAGAATTGTATTTTTCTAATTGGTGACCAATGACTTCTAAAGGGATAGTGGTAAAGAATCCACCTGCCAATGTAGGAGATGCAAGAGATGTAGGCTCAATCCCTGGGTTGGGAAGATCCTCTGGTGGAGGAAATGGCAACCCACTCCAGTATCCTTGAGTGGAATATTATGTGGACAGAGTCAGGTTGGCTATGTAGTCAATGAAGTCACAAAGAATAGGACACAACTGAGCGACTCAGCACACATGCATGCACAATTGGTGACCTACACCTCTTAGACCCTACCATACCAGGACTTTTCTCTATCATTTCCGATAAGGTTGTCTCTAGTCCCATAACTCAAGAAATATATTTTATATGGCTCAACAGTGATGTCAGACCATAGGCAAAACTGGGACACTCAAGATCCCTATATCTTCCTATACTCATAAATTTGAGTATAAATTTTAAAAAAACAATCTATCACAAAGCTAGACATTCTAAATATAGCTGATTTGTCTAAGCCACGTGAAAATTAATATTAAACTAATGCTTTATTTCATCCAATGGATTTTGTGACCCAAATGTTATTTTTAAATTGCTGGTGAGTTTCTTTGGATTTAGGAAATATGACAGTTAATATCTTTCCTATATCTTTTTTCTCTATTTTGTTTAATTTTTGCTCTCAAGGCTGGTTTACATACCTAATTAAAAATAGTGCCTTTTACGTTTCTTTCACTAGCATTTGTTTAATCTCTGGTTATTTTTTTATTAAATATTTGTCTTTATTTCAATTTGACTACTCCTTCAAAAGTTTGTAGACACCAGATAATGCACCTCCCACAGATTCTCAGAGCTCTTCTAACCCTCCATTCCAGGCACTTGTGTTCAGTCACTCCATTGCTTCAGACTCTTGTGAATCCATGGACTGCATGTAGCTCGCCAGACTCCTTTGCCCATGGACTTTTTTCCAGGCAAGAATACTGAAGTGGGTTACCATTTCCTACTCCAGGGGATGTTCCTAAACCAGGGATCAAACCCAAGTCTCTTGCATCTCTTGCACTAGCAGCAGATTCTTTACCACTGTTCCACCGGGGAAGCCCTGCTGTTTTAAGGGCTCAGCTGAGCCAGTTCTCACACAAAGCTCTGTAGGCTGAGTCCACTTCCTCTTCCTTTACAGTTCAGATTGGTAACTTTCACAATGACTCAGTATTACTCAAGGACTCTCTATGTCTAAATGGTAAATTTTCCCTCACACTTTTTTTCTAATACCCTACTTAGAAAATAATATTAATTTTTGTTTAGAATCTTATTTTTGAATTTAATTTTGGTTGTGTACCTGTGGCGGATTCATTTTGATATTTGGCAAAACTAATACAATTATGTAAAGTTTAAAAATAAAATAAAATTAAAAAAAATAATTTTGGTTGGAAGGGGTATATACAGATATACCTGCTCCCTTCTGAGCCTCCCCCTCTCAGTCCCATGCCTTCTCCTAGGTCATCACAGAGTGCCAGGCTGAGCTCCTGTGTTTCACAGCAGCTTCCCATGATACCTGCTGATGGGTGAAAGTAGAATCTCTCCTGGTTGGGAGTGATGGATATAGTCTTATATCTAAAGTCACAACCTATGGGGCATAAACCCTAGAGACTGTCTGTTGCCTCATTCTCTTAAAGCCTTGAAATGATTAAAATTAATCACAATTCTCTGATGTAATTCTTTCTTGTGTTCTATAAAACCTGGAGCAGCGTTAGGGGCATTTCACATGAACATTTGTAGGTTAAAATCACTTCTCTCAGACCCTTCCTCACACTCATACTTTTTTACAATTATAAAAATTATGTAATTATAGATGAAATCGTTATTAAATATTAATTTAAGGACTATAACATGCCAGGCATAACCTTGTTCCTTCATACTTTTACTCTAACATATGGAAGAAGTATGAAGGTCCAGCATTTAGATCATCATGATTCATTGAGAGTTAAAGCAGAGATATTTACTAAGTTAAATATTTAGTTTGGACAATGAACTGATCCCTTTAAAATAGCTGTTCTGTTTGATTGCACCACCACATCCATTCCATTAATTACTTCTGTTTATTGAATTATTGAAATAACACATATTCATTGTAGAAACCAAGGACTATAGAATTTAAATAAGGAAAATTAACACAGTATAAATACTTTTTATTAACTCAAGTGCATTTCAAATCTCACAGTCAAGTTTAGTAAATATGACCAACATTACCTGAAGTAAAAGATAAAGGTGAGCATCTCCAGTGGTGCAGTGTGGGCATCATTTATCCCTTGAAATGATGTGATGAGAAACTTCACCTCTGTGACATTCTTTCCACAGAATCTATTATCTCATCTTACTATAAGAAGTTTATTAAGCAAACCCATATCTGCAAGCATTCTACAGGATACCTCATCCATACTCCTTAAAATTATTGAAGCCAAAGGAAAAAAAAAAAAAAGGAAAGAGTCAAAATTTGTAACAGATCAGACATTAGGGAGACATGATGACAGTACAATGTGGTACCTGGATTGGGTCCAAGAAAATAAAGAGGGAATTAAAGGGAAAAAGCTGATGGAATCCAAGTAAAATTTAGATTTTAGTGATCATATTGTACTAATATTTATTTTTATTTTATTGTGGTAAGAACATTTCACATAGGACCTACCAAATTAAGATATTTTAAATGTACAATACAGTATTGTTGACTACCAATATGATTTTTGTACAGTATATCTCTAGAACCCATTTAACCTGCTTAATTGATATTTTATGTCCATTGATTTGTAACTTCCTGTTTCCCCCTCCTCTTGCTTCTGACATCTATCACTCCACTTTTTGACTCCGTGAACTTATACGTGGAGTTATACAGTATTTGTCTTTCTGTGACTGACATATTTCACTAAGCATACTGTCATCCATGTGGTAATTTACTGCATAATTTCTTTCTTTTTTTATGCCATTTTTATGTACATGCCACATTTTCTTGATACACTTTTTGGTCCATAGACATTTAGGTTATTTCTAATCTTTGTTATTGTGAATAGCTCTGCAATGAACAAGGGAATGCTAATATCTCTTTTAAATCATTTTAGTTCTTTTGAATTAAATCAATATTTGAATTAAATAAATAAATATTCAGAAGCAGAGTTACTGGATTATCAGAGCATATATTTAATTTTTATACTATGAAAAGCCGCCATAGTATTTTCACAAGTGTATTTAAGTAACAATCAGAAGGCAATTTTTCCATGCCAGTTCTCACTATCATAATTCTTTATCAGTGATTTTTTTTCAGAGATTTTCAATTCTGACACCATTGATATTTTGGACTGGATTATTCTTTTTATGGGAGCTATCCTGTGCAGCTTCTCTGGCCTCTGTCCACTAGATGATAGTACATTCACCCCTGTCCCTGCATTGTGACACCAAAAATGCCTCCAGATATTGTCTATTGTCCCCTTGGGAGGTGAGGGGGAGTGAATAAACCACTGATCATCTTTTACTTGATTCTGGTAGATTTTCATGTCCTTCTAGTTAACTTATATGCAATTAAATATCTATTTCCTTACCTCCCAAATACTATTATATAAGCCACCTGTATTATCATCAATCCTGGGAAGCATGGTATCTAAAATGTTTATCCTTACAATTTCTTCCCATTGTTTTTGTTTGTGGTCTTGTGAGTCAGCACTTGTTTTTCCCTGCCAGGCCAATTGGTGTAAACAACGGTGTAGGAATGGTGAAGAGGAGCTACCCCACGTCCGAGGTTAGGGACGGCAGCTGAGAGGAGCTACCCCACATCCGAGGTCAGGGGCAGGAGCCGAGAGGAGCTACCCCACGCCCGAGGCCAGGGGCTGCGGCTGGGAGGAGCAACCCCACCTCCAAGGAACGGTGGCTGCGCGGGTGCAGGAGAGCCTAGAGGAGCTATTCCACGTTCAAGGTCAGAAGGGGCGGTGGTGAGGAGATACCCCTCGTCCAAGGTAAGGAGCAGTGGCTGCGCTTTGCTGGAGGAGCCGTGAAGAGATATCCCACGTCCAAGGTAAGAGAAACCCAAGTAAGACAGTAAGTGTTGCAAGAGGGCATCAGAGGGCAGACACACTGAAACCATACTCAAAGAAAACTAATCAATCTAATCACACTAACACCACAGCTTTGTCTAACTCAATGAAACTAAGCCATGCCCTTGGGGCCACCCAAGATGGGCGGGTCATGGTGGAGAGGTCTGACAGAATGTGGTCCACTGGAGAAGGGAATGGCAAACCACTTCAGTATTCTTGCCTTGAGAACCCCATGAACAGTATGAAAAGGCAAAATGATGGGATACTGAAAGAGGAACTCCCCAGGTCAGTAGGTGCCCAATATGCTACTGGAGATCAGTTGAGAAATAACTCCAGAAAGAATGAAGGGATGGAGCCAAAGCAAAAACAATACCCAGTTGTGGATGTGACTGGTGATAGAAGCAAGGTCCGATGCTGTAAAGAGCAATTATGCATAGGAACCTGGAATGTCAGGTCCATGGATCAAGGCAAATTAGAAGTGGTCAAACAGGAGATGGCAAGAGTGAATGTCGATATTCTAGGAATCAGAGAACTAAAATGGACGGGAATGGGTGAATTTAATTCAAATGACCATTATGTCTACTACTGCGGGCAGGAATCCCTCAGAAGAAATGGAGTAGCCATCATTGTCAACAAAAGAGTTCAAAATGCAGTATTGGATGCAATCTCAAAAATGACACAATGATCTCCGTTCGTTTCCAAGGCAAATCATTCAATATCACAGTAATCCAAGTCTATGCCCCAACCAGCAATGCTGAAGAAGCTGAAGTTGAATGGTTCTAGGAAGACCTACAAGACCTTTTAGAACTAACACCCCAAAAAGATGTCGTTTTCATTATAGGGGACTTGAATGTAAAAGTAGGAAGTCAAGAAACACCCGGAATAACAGGCAAATTTGGCCTTGGAATATGGAATGAAGCAGGGCAAAGACTAATAGAGTTTTGTCAAGAAAATGCACTGGTCATAGCAAACACCCTCTTCCAACAACACAAGAGAAGACTACACATGGATATCACCAAACGGTCAACACCAAAATCAGACTGATGATATTCTTTGCAGCCAAAGATGGAGAAGCTCTATACAGTTAACAAAAACAAGACCAGGAGCTGACTGTGGCTCAGATCATGAACTCCTTATTTCCAAATTCAGACTGAAATTGAAATGAAAGTAGGGAAAATCACTAGACCATTCAGGTGTGACCTAAATCAAATCCCTTATGATTATACAGTGGAAGTGAAAACTAGATTTAAGGGACTAGATCTGATAGATAGAGTGCCTGATGAACTATGGACTGAGGTTCGTGACATTGTACAGGAGACAGGGATCAAGACCATCCCCTTGAAAAGAAATGCGAAAAAGCAAAATGGTTGTCTGGGGAGGCCTTACAAATAGCCGTGAAAAGAAGAGAAGCAAAAAGCAAAGGAGAAAAGGAAAGATATAAGCATCTGAATGTCGAGTTCCAAAGAATAGCAAGAAGAGATAAGAAAGCCTTCCTCAGTGATCAATGCAAAGAAATAGACAAAAAAAAAAAAAAAAAAACCAGAATGGGAAAGACTAGAGATCTCTTCAAGAAAATTAGAGATACCAAGGGAATATTTCATGCAAAGATGGGCTCGATAAAGGACAGAAATGGTATGGGCCTAACAGAAGCAGAAGATATTAAGAAGAGGTGGCAAGAATACACAGAAGAACTGTACAAAAAAGATCTTCATGACCAAGATAATCACGATGGTGTGATCACTCACCTAGAGCCAGATATCCTGGAATTTGAAGTCAAGTGGGTCTTAGAAAACATCACTATGAACAAAGCTAGTGGAGGTGATGGAATTCCAGTTGAGCTATTTCAAATCCTGAAAGATGATGCTGTGAAAGTGCTGCACTCAATATGCCAGCAAATTTGGAAAACTCAGCAGTGGCCACAGGACTGGAAACGGACAGTTTTCATTCCAATCCCAAAGAAAGGCAATGCCAGAGAATGCTCAAACTACTGCACAATTGCACTCATCTCACACACTAGTAAAGTAATGCTCAAAATTCTCCAAGCCAGGCTTCAGCAATACATGAACCATGAACTTCCTGAAGTTCAAGCAGGTTGTAGAAAAGGCAGAGGAACCAGAGATCAAATTGCCAACATCTGCTGGATCATTGAAAAAGCAAGAGAGTTCCAGAAAAACATCTATTTCTGCTTTATTGACTATGCCAAAGCCTTTGACTGTGTGGATCACAATAAACTGTGGAAAATTCTGAAAGACATGGGAATACCAGACCACCTGACCTGCCTCTTGAGAAATCTGTATGCAGGTCAGGAAGCAACAGTTAGAACTGGACATGGAACAACAGACTGGTTCCAAATAGGAAAAGGAGTACGTCAAGGCTGTATATTGTCACCCTGCTTATTTAACTTCTATGCAGATTACATCATGAGAACCGCTGGGCTGGAAGAAGCACAAGCTGGAATCAAGATTGCCGGGAGAAATATTAATAACCTCAGATATGCAGATGACACCACTCTTATGGCAGAAAGTGAAGAGGAACTAAAAAGCCTCTTGATGAAGGTGAAAGAGGAGAGTGAAAAAGTTGGCTTTTAGGAAATGAAGATCATGGCATCTGGTCTCACCACTTTATGGCAAATAGATGGGGAAACAGTGTCAGACTTTATTTTTCTGGGCTCCAAAATCACTGCAGATTGTGACTGCAGCCATGAAATTAAAAGATGCTTACTCCTTGGAAGAATAGTTATGACCAACCTAGATAGCATATTCAAAAGCAGAGACATTACTTTGCCAACAAAGGTCCATCTAGTCAAGGCTATGGTTTTTCCAGTGGTCATGTATGGATGTGAGAGTTGGGCTATGAAGAAAGCTGAGCACTGAAGAATTGATGCTTTTGAAGTGTGGTGTTGGAGCAGACTCTTGAGAGTGCCTTGGACTGCAAGGAGATCCAACCAGTCCATTCTGAAGGAGATCAGCCCTGGGATTTCTTTGGAAGGAATGATGCTAAAGCTGAAACTCCAGTACTTTGGCTACCTCATGCGAAGCGTTGACTCATTGGAAAAGACTCTCATGCTGGGAGGGATTTGGGGCAGGAGGAGAAGGGGACAACAGAGGATGAGATGGCTGGATGGCATCACTGACTCGATGGACATGGGTTTGAGTGAACTCCGGGAGTTGGTGATGGACAGGGAGGCCTGGCATGCTGCGATTCATGGGGTCGCAAAGAGTTGGACACGACTGAGCGACTGAACTGAACTGAACTGAACTCAACTGAAAATCTTATTTAGAGCAACCTGGTTGATTCTACTTCTCCAGAAGTTACCTTTTAATTCTTTTAAATTCAGTTTTGCTTAAATACCTGCCTATTCTCCCTTGCACAGTTTTACCCTGAATTGGCAGAAGCAGAGACATGCATCAAAGAGTCTCAGGGCCCCTCTGTCCTCACTCCCAGGAAACACTTGTTCAGGACACTGCTATGAAGGAGTTCAGCTGAGCCAGGCCCTTCTACATATCTTTCAGGAAAATATGCACTTCTTGTTCCTGATATGTAATGTTCACGGTGACTCAAAATTCCCCCAAGTGATTTCCCTCATGAAGAAATAACTGAAGCTAAGGTATCTGTTAGATACCCTACATGGGACTGTGGGAAAGGCAGCCCCCCTCCCCCGTCCAGAGGACTTGTTGATTTACCGGGAAGGCTGAGTCCCATATGTCTCCTCCACTCTCTGTGGCACAAGGCCCTAGAGAGAATCCCTTTCCTTCCTCTTCAGAGGCTCAAAACAAGCAATTAAAGCTAATTATTGTTTTCTGATGCAATTTATATTTCTTGAAAACATGAGGAAAAATCAATAGCAGACTTAGAAACATTTTATATGAAAGTAAGTCAAAAGTTTAACTGTCACCTTCTCATTAAGCCCCATTATCATTCCCAGAGACTCCAAAACTGTTGCATAATGACATCACAGCAAAAGTTACGGAGAAGGCAATGGCAACCCACTCCAGCACTCTTGCCTGGAAAATCCCATGGATGGAGGAGCCTGGTAGGCTGCAGTCCATGGGGTCACTAAGAGTCGGGCAGGACTGAGCGACTTCACTTTCACTTTTCACTTTCATGCATTGGAGAAGGAAATGGCAACCCACTCCAGTGTTCTTGCCTGGAGAATCCCAGGGACAGGGGAGCCTGGTAAGCTGCCGTCTCTAGGGTCGCACAGAGTCAGACATGACTGAAGCGACGTGGCAGCAGCCCCAGCAGCAAAAGTTATCTAGATTGCACAGTAAACATTTCTCTTTTTCAAATACATTGTTTTATGCTTTTAACTTCTTTTAGATTTACCAAGGTATAATTGGCAAACAGAATTTATATATATGTAAGGTATAAATTTGATGTTTTGATATATGTATGTGTGTGTGTGTGTGTGTATATATATATATATATATTAGATTTGTTTAAAATCACATACAATGACACAGACAAAATATGCAATAAAACTAGTGTTTTTCTTATTGCTTGCCTGTTTGCTTCTCAATTCATATATTTCTCAGCTAAATATTACCTAATGACCTAAAAAATTCAAAGGAAGCTAACAAAGAAACACTGAATTATAAGCTGTTGATGTTAGAATTATAAATTATAATTTTCTGTATGACAAAAATATCCTAAACAACTTCTAATTCCTGTAATTTGAAAGATAATTCTGCTTAGAATGTGTATTCCATCCAAAAACTCTAAAGGAATTAAACAAGCTACTGGAGTGGAACAGCATTTCAGAATATGCTCAGGCTCCCCTGTCCCTGGGATTCTCCAGATAAGAACACTGGAATGGGTTGCCATTCCCTTCTCCAGGGGATGTTCTCCATTCAGAGATCTAAGCTGGGTCTCCCCATTGCAGGGAGAGCCTTTACCATCTGAGCCACCAGGAACAACAAAGAGGTGAATATGAAATTAACAGAAATGCTTGCTGCTGCTCATTTATGAAATCAAAACTTAGAAATAGAGTGCAAATCTCAAAGAAATATCAAAGTTACGGTATACGTTTATATACAGGACTTTCCTGGTGGCTCAGATGGTAGAGAATCTGCCTGCAATGTGGGAGATCCAGGTTCCATCCCTGAATTGTGAAGACTATTATGATATTAAAAATATTTTAATATTTATAATATAATATAATTTATATATAATAATATATATTATATAATATATATTATATATGTATGTTATATAGATCATATATGTAATATATATCATATATATAATTATATAATATATATAATATGTATATGTAATATATAATATATATTATACATATAATATATAATATAATATCTATATATGATACATATAAATATATATAATATATAATAACTTATGAATATAAAAATATATAATTATATATAAATATATAATGTAAATATATAAATATATATTTATAAAAATATATATATTTATAAATATAAACATTTATAAATATATAAATATATAAAATATATGTATTTAAATATATAAATATATATACATAAATATATAAATATATTAAAAGTATATAATATATAAAATATATTAATATATATTTCATTTAAATTTAATATTTTAATACATATTTAATATAATATATTAATATTATTAATACCATATATATTGTTATATTATATATTGATATACATAATATATTAATATAATATATTATGTATATATATTATAGGTATTATGTTATTATATGTGTTATGTATGTATTATGTATATGTACATTATATGTATTATACTATATACATATTGTTGGGGTCCAGCCCCAGTGGATCCAGGGAATTCGAAGGGGAGACGGCATCGGTGATCAGGAAACAACAGCTTATTTAAATGTTAATTAAAGATATAAAGAGTGGTTAAATAAGGATAGCTCAGTGAGGAAATTCAATGGAGAAAAGAGGCTGAAATAAGATATCTCAGTGAGGAAATTCAGTGGAGAAAAGAGGCTGAATAATTCAGCCAGAAGGTGAGAGAAAGAACGACATGGGGAGACCAAATTTTGGTGAACAAGGCCCACACTTTATTTTCCAAACTAGTTTTTATACCTTAAGTTATGCATAGAGGATAATGGGGGAAGGGGTAGAGTCAGGCAGCAAGCCAGGCTTTCTTCCTGCAAACTTATGCAAAAGTTTGGGTGATTTGCATCATCTTCTGGCCCAGAGGCCTGTTAACATTTTAAGACCCTTTCTTCAGAAAACTTATTTTTCTCTAAAGGTGATTGGTCAGGAGCCACCCTCCAAAAGCATTAGATAAAGTTGCCATTCCATTATGGCAAAGATGTGGTGGGCTACAACAAGAAAAAGAATTAACTCAAGGGTCCAAGGTTACAAACATTAAAGCTACTACTTACACCAATTATATTAATCAATACACTGCCAGGGACACAGCAGGTAAGGGATATGGAAACTTAGTAGCAAACATTGGCCCAACAAGTGAAAAACCCTTCACCAATACAATTTCTAATCAATCTTTTAACTGCTCAAAGGAATCTGTATTTAGACAGTTTAGAACATCTCATGCCTCTCACAGTTGGGAGGCTCTGAGCAATCACATGTGGCCGGAAAAACCTATTTAGGCAGGTTAGAGGACTTCCAAAGGAGTTTGTAGGTTGAAACACTATCACACCCAGGAACTTTATTAACTGGAGCTGTAAGTTAACTCTTTTTTTTCAGAGAGAGGTAGTGGGGGACAGCCCCCCCGTAAAGTCAGAGGTGTAGGTGAGAGCACAAAGCAGTAAAGTAGGCAGACTCTGGTTTTGGGGGATAGATGCTAGAGAATTTCCAGGGGGACTCCTGAGGCTCGATCCCGCCTTTGCATATGCCGAGCCTCCTTCCTCATGACCTTTGCCACGGGTGGAGCTCCTGCTCCCGCATCTCCTCCTTTTTTATTTCTTAAAACAGCCAGATGCAGCTCAGTCGCGAGCGTATGAATGTTCTGCCAAAGAATCCTGACAATACAAGGAAGAATGATTATGAGAAGCAAAATTAAAGCACCAGCAGCGACATAACCAAGGATATTAGACAGAATGTTTTTTCCAGAAATAAAGTTAGAGAAAGTGTGAAAAAAGTCATTAGCTGCTCCAGCGATGGTAAAATCCAGTCAAGAGTGTTCTAGGGTCTGTATTTGATTATGAAGTTTCCCTAAGTCCAGGCCAATGTTAGAGCTGTCCTCATGACCTTTGCCACAGGCGGAGCTCCTGCTCCCGGCAATATATTATATTATATGCATATTATATTTATATATGTATATATTATAATATATTATATAATAAATAATGTATAATATATTATATATAATAAATTATATTATATAATACTATATTATATTATTATAATATAATATATAAATATAAATATAATTATAAATATATATAATGTATATATTTATATAATATATATTATATAATATTTTATTATATATTATATATAAGTATTATATATAATACATATGTAACATATATTATATGTTATATATAATAAATATATATAATATATGATATATAGGATATAATATATATAATATATAATATGATATAATTATAATTATATATATTTATATATACTATATATTATATTGTATATATTATATATAATAAATATAAATAAATAAAATAATATAACTATTATATAATTATATTATATATAATATAATAAAAATATAATATAATGTGTATAATATAATATATAATGTATAATGTTATATATTATAAATATACTTATATAATATATATATTTTATATATTAATATAATTAATATATGGTATAATCTTTAATATAATATATAATATAATATATATAATATATAATATAATATTAATCATGTTGTCTTAATAAAAACAATAAATTCTTATTAATGCTGGAAATATTTGAATATCATCATGCTGGATACAGAATGAGATCTCAAGAAATAAAAAAGCAACATAACACTCTTTTCAGTCTTAGTTAAGCATAGTGGTATTTGTATGTTTAGTCAGTCCTTCATTCACATATTCACTCATTTATTCATTTGATAAATGCTCATGAGAGTTCATTGATATCATTTAGCCACAGGGTATATACCTTTTCATATAATAAGAAATAGAGTAGGATAATGTTTCATTTATCTCTGGAAAGAGCTACGGTACATGTGGAACTATAAAGGACTATCAAACCATGTTATGGTGGTGAACAGTTTGGGCCATTTAAAGAATTTCTTATATTTTGTTATAAGAAATATAAGAATGTCTTATATTTTGTTATCAATTTAAATGTTTACTTTTCTTGAACATGCTGCTGCTGCTAAGTCACTTCAGTCTTTTCTGACTCTGTGAGATCCCATAGATGGCAGCCCACCAGGCTCTCCTATCCCTGGGATTCTCCAGGCAAGAACACTGGAGTGGATTGCCATTCCCTTCCCCCATGCATGAAAGTCAAAAGTGAAAGTGAAGTCTCTCAGTCGTGTCCGACGCAGCAATGCCATGGACTGCAGCCTACCAGGCTCCTCCGTCCATGGGATTTTCCAGGCAAGAGTACTGGAGTGGGTTGCCATTGCCTTCTCCATTTCTTGAACATGCATCAGTTTAAATGTTTACATTTCTTGAATTTCTTATATTTTGTTATCAATTTAAATGTTTACTTTTCTTGAATTTCTTATATTTTGTTATCAATTTAAATGTTTACTTTTCTTGAACATACATGTCATATCATGAGGAGTTTTTCATCTGTATCAAGAACATAAAATGTAACGGTAATTTATTGCTGATACATAATAATATTGGTATGTTGGAAATAGTAATTAAATACCTACTATGCAAATAAATACCTAGTAAAATAGCATGTTTTTCTTAGAAATGTATGTTCTGTGTGATTATTCAGGACTATAAATGAAGAAGCTATTATAAGATGTAATAGATTCATTATAAATTTTGCAATCTTATTTATTATCTTTTAGATATTATTTGTCACTTTCAAGCTTGCCTAGAATATTAGGAAAAAAATAGAATTATATAATTAAATATATATCAACCTGTTCCATTAAAATTTTGTCTAGAACCTAAATTAGGAAACTAATACATAGTATTATTATGTGTGAGATTTTAGAGGACTATTATCATTTTAATTATGTTAATTATTTTTAATTTTCTTCTCCAAAGAAGTAGAAAAATTCATTGACATAAGTTCACTGGTCAAAACAGTAAATATTTTTTTTTAACCATTTCCCTTTATTTTGTATGCATCAATAAGTTCATTAAGACATTTTAGTTATAAGTACAAAGCCTCCCATATACCATTCTTTACCACCTCCATCTTTTATTCCCTTTGTGAAAACGTAAAGTCCTCATAGCTGCTTTAGAAACACAAAAATCTCTGATTTGTTTGAAAAAGCCTCAGTACGCATAGGCAATGTTTAAAGAGGCTTTGGTAAAATAAAAAGTAGAAAGCTTTTAAAGCAGATGTAGAGATTCTGTCAACTTAGAAGCAAGGCCAAGATGTGAGCGTATATTGGAAAACGATCCAACTTGGGTCATCAGTTGCTTCTTGAGGTTGGTCTAACAGCTGGAGTGTTCTTGTTATTAACTAAGTGTCCTTATTAACCAGGGGCAATTCAGCCCTGTCTTCAGGGTCCTCCAAAATGCTTTGTAAAATAACTACAATGGCCCAAATTAAGGAAAAAGCAAATAACTATAATTGCTCTGGTACATATACTTTGCCAAGCCAACAAAAGCTGATTTCTAAGATGTTGGAAGGCCTTTTTAATTATCAAAGAGAATTAAAATTATGTTGTCTTATTTTTATTTCTATATTTAAAATATTGCTTTTGTTTTGAAGTATTTCAGTTTTCTCTGAAAATTTGCATATATAAGTTTTCAACTAACAATAAGAGACTAATACTTGTTTCCTTATTTTATATTTGCAGAATGTTGATTTATGTCTTGTGTTAGATGCTGTGGAAGATATGAAAAGTTAATAGGTGAAATCTCTGCCTTCGAAGAGAGTATGTTCTCTTTGAGGGAGTAAAGAAATGCATAAATGAACAATTAAATAGTAATGGAAGGAACTCTAAAAAAGTACTGAACTCTTTATGCTAGACAATGCAGATAACTACACATCACATTGACTTATGCAGACACAATAATATTTTTTAGAACATTATAAAAGAAAATGGAAATGGTGCAGAAAACATTCAGGTTTTTGAAAAAAATTACAGATTCGATGTCTGCTCCCACAACTTACAAGTTGACTTTACTTGGGTTCCCTGAAATAATTTCTCCTTTGCATGGTCCTTTTAGCCACTGAGAGAATAAAAGTCAGATATTAAGCTGGACCTGCCATTTTTTTTTTATTAAGTGAGACAATACATATATGTGGAGGATTATGTAGACTTGGGGGCTTTTTCTGATTGTCTTTCTTTGCCAAGAGCAGCAGCAGAGGAAAGAAAATGGAGAGGAGTGGTGTAAATGTGAGTATTGAAAAGGTTTAAGGAAGTGAGGAAGGGTGACCGGATGACAGAATGTCCTTTAGTTCAGTGTTACTCAAAATGCTGGCTTATGAAATATTTATACTGAAATTAGTACAGAAATTGAGAGTTAAGTGTTTAGAATTTTTATGGCAGTTTGATAGAGTAATTCTATGCTAATTTAGTAATAACTGGGGACTGACGGTCTGTGGTTAAGACTTCACCTCTCAATGTAGGGGTTACAGGTTGGAGAGTTACAATGAAGGGGTTGCCTGTTTGGGGAGGTAAGACCCACATGCCTTGCAGTCTAAAAACCAAAACATAAAACAGAAGCAATATTGTAACAAATTCAATAGAGACTTAAGAATGGTTCACATTAAAAAATATTAGTAATAATATTTTGAGGCTGTATTTTTACATCTATAACTTTTTTTTCCTCTTTGCTTTTCTAATCATTTATTTTATTGAATTTTAAAGGTATCAGCCTGCAATTGATTCTTCAGCTCCAGCAGTTTGGAAAACCCTGTTTTTACCAGAGTAGACATTTTAAATTTTACCAATTGAAAGTTGATCAATTAGCTCAGTGACTTTTTTTGAAACTAACATCACAGTTCCTCCTCTTTTTCAACAGTGATGTAAACATTTTATTATTGTCAATGTGATGTTGGCAGCAGGGGCTTTGAGGATTTCACGGCACCAGCCTGTCTATGACTGCTTGAATGAGGGACTTGCAGGAGACAGGGACGTACAGAGATTTTTTTGCCACTGTCATAGATGCGATGAAAAACTTGTAAACAAAAGGATGAATGTTTAATAATGCAGAACATCACAGCAGCAAGGGAATAGAAGTTATCCAGCAAACAGCACTAAGACAAATGCCAGACTCTCTAGAATATTCACAGGACCAGGGTATACATTGCTTCAGCCTGGTTGATGCTGCTCAGGTAAACTTTAGTAGTCAGGATTTTCTCCCCTGATGACTTACACAACTCTGGCTTAGAATCTGGTAAATAACTTGGGGAAGTGAAGACCAAAGAAGAAATGTCTGGCATTAAAAGTAAATCAGGTGGGAAGAGCAAGAAAGATATCTACAAACAAAATCTGTTTCCTGCTCTCATTTCCTCCTACTTTCTGGCTGACTTTATTTATTTATTGTGTGTATGTGTGAACTTCCCAAGCAGAATTGATCTTAGACAACACCGGATGATAGATGTCAGAAGTCTATGACAAGCTATTTTTGGATTTGGTGACTGGAAATCAGAAAAGTCAACAATAGCTAACAAAACTCAGTCTGTGTATTGCAAATACTGTCAATGAATGCCTGATTTTACGCCTTTATTTTTAAAAGAAAAATATAGTTGACAAGTCATCTATTTGTCTATCACTTCTACACTTATATTTTACAAAGAATTTTCAATAACTTTAAGATGTATTTTTACCAATCCACTTTTTTAATTTGGAGATTTTTCATAGACGTCCTTTTTAATAAGGAAAGTCCAAAGGCAGAATGATTTAATTATAGGAGCCTCAGGGAATTCTCTTAGCATTTTTTATTTTTTAAACCTTTTGGAGACAACTATAGATTCACATGCAGTTGTGCAAAATACAGTGATTCCATGGCTCTTTCACTCAGTTTTCCCCAAAAGCATAACATAACTGTTGCATAACAATAGTATAATATCAGTCAGGAAGCTGACATTGACATAATTTACAGAACGAATTCAGATTTCATAAGTTTTACATGCACTCATGTGAGTACCTATGTGTGTATTTGCTGCTAAGTCACTTCAGTCGTGTCCAACTCTGTGCGACCCCATAGATGGCAGCCCACTAGGCTCCCCCATCCCTGGGATTCTCTAGGCAAGAACACTGGAGTGGGTTGCCATTTCCTTCTCCAATGCATGAAAGTGAAAAGTGAAAGTGAAGTCACTCAGTTGTGTCCGACCCTCAGTGACCCCATGGACTGCAGCCTTCCAGGCTCCTCCATCCATGGGATTTTCCAGGCAAGAGTACTGGAGTGGGGTGCCATTGCCTTCTCCGTGTGTGTATTTAGTTCTCTGAAATTTTTATCACGTTTGTAGATTTGGGCAACCACCACCACTGTCAGGATACAGAATATTCACATCACAAGCTTCTCCTGAGCTACCTTTTTATAGCCAGAATCACTATACTTCCCCATCCTTCCTGAACTCTTGGAAAACTCTAGGCTTTTCTCCATCTTTATTTTTTGTCATTTCAAGTACGTTGTGTAAGTGGAATCATACAGTACATAAGACTATGTGGTTGACTTTTTAAATTAGCATTATTCCTTTGAAATCAACCAGGTTATTGTGCCTATGTTCATTCTATTTTATTGCTGAGTAGTATTCCATGGTATTGTGGGCCACGTCTTTAAATCATTCACCCATTGAAGGACATTTGGATTGTTTACTTAGAAATAGTCTTTTTTTTTTTTTTTCTTTTGTAATTGAGATAATCCCCTCCGTGATCTTATTCTCAAAGAACTTATTTGAGCAAAGAGATTTGTAAATATTCATCCATGAGTGGAAGGTGGGTAGGGAAAGGGAGGGGAGGAGAGTGTGTTGGGGGGAAGAGAAAGTATAGAATTCTGAGTTGAATTACAGTCATCTCAGTGCAATGATCCTTCACAGGGTCTCTGTTCTGTACTGGGCCGTGTTTCCCATACCCGGGAAGATCAAATTGCCCTGGAGATGTGGCCTTCCCCAAGGAGAATCTCCCTCAGGACCCAAAGTTTGCTGCTTAGGGGGTATCTTAGGCCAGAAGTACCAGGAGTGTCGCAGTCCGTGGGTAGGATAGCAATCACCGTGATCCCCTGTGAGGTGGAAATCACAACGTTGGGGTGGGAAATGGTGGTGGGAGCACTAATGAGAAACTGAGGTTGTTTTTTCTGTGGAGAAGCTGGATACCCGTGTTTGGGCAATTCCAAAGCACGGGGCCGAGGCCTACATGCTTACATATAGAAACGGTGGGTGGCATACAGTGGGTGAGGGGCATGGGGCAAGCAGTGACGCCCTCCCAGGTGGCTGCGACGGCAGGAGCAGTTAGTGCTACGCCTTGCCGGGAATACCGAGTCCCCTCACTCATGGCAGAAGTTTGAGCCGTGACTCCCACTGCGGTGAAAGGAGGAAGCGTTATGAGCGGTGTCGCTCTGGGGAGTAAGTTAGCAGGGGGAAGGGGCCAGCAGCTTCACTCCCCTTGTTCCTCTCTCCTGATTCTTAAAGGAGTTACAACGGCCCAGTCAGGTCTCAGGTTGACAGTTCCAACCAGTATTTCTCAATATGATTCATAACAAAACCTAAGAGTTGAAGGATCTTGTGTAAAACATACACACAGAGGTGATGGGCCAGGAGTGAAGAGACCTTACCTCTTGTTCTGATATTCATCATTCAGTTTCCTCATGTGCAAGACACGAGGACAGTTTTGAAAGGCTTCTTACATTAAAATTGTATAATTCTGTCAAAACCACCAATGTAAACATTTCCGTGTTCCATTGAACTATCATGCTTCATTACCCTATTGTTATTTAACTCCCATTTCAAAATTACTGGGTTTCCCTGATAGCTCAGTTGGTAAAGAATCCGCCTGCAGTGTGGGAGACCTGGGTTCTATCCCTGGGTTGGAAAGATCCCCTGGAGAAGGGCAAGGCTACCCACACCAGTATTCTGGCCTGGAGAATTCCATGGACTGTGTGGTCCATGGGGTCGCAAAGAGTCGGACATGACTTCCATTTGAGGTGACCACCCCAGAAAAACCTAGAATGAATTATCTCTATTATCATTCTCTCCTAATATTAGATATAAATTGCCACAGATAAAAATTACTTTACAGCGAAATTACTCTTAAGGAAGAAATTCATTGTCTAACAAAAATAAACAATTTCACCTGAATCTGAATAAAAGCAGTAATCTTCAACAAAAAGTTTCTTTCAATACTAAACTCATTTCACTCGTTTTAAAGTATCTAACCTCAGCAATATGTCTTTTGTGCTCATTAAAAGAAAAGCTTTGATGTGCTTTTGTTTCCAGATGTGTTACATCTTAGTTTTGCTAATTTTGGTTTAAAAAAGAAGAAAAAACAAAGCAAAACAAAACCTATCTCTCACAAATTTTCTTTTTTTTTCCTTCAGATTCTAACAGGTAATTTGTTTTGTTTTGTATTTTTGTTAATGCTTGGTGGATATTCTGATAAGCCTCAATGCATCAGATGTAATGGTAAATTTTGACTTAGGTATTCACTTCTGATTATTTCCCTACTGATCATTCCACCACTTAGAAGAGCATAGCAATTCACACGTATTAAGAAGAAAACAGAATACACCAGAATATTTCTCTTTATGAAATATCCAATTGTTATAATAAGACTAGCTCATGTTGATATGTTTGTAGTAAACAATTAACTCTTTATGATAACACACTGTTGAAGAAGGAAAAGAGCTATTATTAATTATTCCAATTTCAGAGGAAGGAATAGAAGCTCAGGGAGGACTGACCAAGGCATAAAAATATTAAAATAGGGGTTCCAGAAGATATCGAAGTTTCAATTTCTGGTTATCTTTCTTTTTTATTGTATTATTTATATATTTATTTTTTAATCACCTAAATAAGCTGAAGCGACATTTAGGACCTATCAAGCTTCTCTGTGCTCTTTATACTTGAGACAGCTTATTAAAATTGTTAATTAAAGGGGCTTCCCTGGTGGCTCAGTCAGTAAAGAATCCACCTGCAATGCGGGAGACCAGGGTTCGATCCCTGGGTTGGGAAGATTCCCTGGAGGAAGGCATGGCAACCCACTCCAGTGTTCTTGCTTGGAGAATCCCCAGGGACCGAAGAGCCTGGAGGGCTGCAGTCCATGGGGTAGTAAAGAGTTGGACACGACTGAATTAAAATTAAAGGACCCGATTACAGAGGAATACTCAGAGTGGTGGTCCAAGAATCCTATCCACAGCTCTCAAACCCCTTGACCATTCATTCAATTCAAAAGAATGGAGAGTCTTTGAAGAAGGGGCGAATTGAGAGCATAGCATTGACATATAAACACTATCAGGTGTGAAACAGACAGCTAGTGGGAAGTTGCTGTATCACACAGGGAGCTCAGCCTGGTGCTCTGTGATGACCTAGAGGGATGTGACGGGGGTGCGAGGGAGGGAAGCTCATGGGGGAAGGAACATATGCACATCCATGCCTACTTCATGGTGTTGTATGGCAGAAACCAACACAACACTGCAAATTAAACACTCCAGTTAGAAAAGTAACACAGTCTCTCTGGAGAGAGGAGCTACATTGTGTGCGTAGCTCCAGCCTCCTCGGAAGGAGTGGGGTGCTGCTGCCTTTTCTCCAGGCAGGAAGGGTGGGCTTCCAGCAGCTCAGGGTGCTCTTGGTGGGTTCCTTCCGTTCATACTTCAAGTCCAAGAGCAAGGCAGAGGGAGTGGAAGGCCACTCTTGGTTACTGCAATCTCCACGGACGAACGATGAGGATGCGTTTCCTGCGGACCACAAAAAAGAAATTCTGCCTAATTTGGCAGTTCCCCAGGGGTCCAACGATTACAACTCTGTGCTTTCACTGCTGTGGTCCAAGTTCAGTTCCGGGTAGGGGAACTAAGATTCTGCAAGCCTTGTGTACAGCGTGGCCAAAAAAGAAGAAGAAGAAGAAAAAAATCTAATTAGGACTCAGGGGTGAATAGGTGGAGCACAAAAGAGTTTCAGGGCAGTGAAACTACTCTGTGTGATATTATAATGATGGACATTTATCGTTATATGTTTGCCCAGACCCTTAGAATGGGTACCACCAAAAGTAAGCTGTGGGCTCTGGGTGATGATGACGTGTCAATGCAAGACCATCAGCTGTAACAAATGCACCATCTGGTGAGGGATGCTGACCTAGGGGATGTTATGCAAATGTGGGATCAGGGAGTAAGTGGGAAATCTCTGTGTCTTCCGCTCAATTGTGTTATGTGTCTAAAACTTCTCTAAGAAATCAAATCTATTAAAAAGAAATTCTGCCTAAGAGGACCGCTTCAGAGGGTGAGGAGAAGCCAACAGCCAAGGAGTCTCATTCCAGGGTTCCAATCTAGGGAGGCGGAGAAGGAAACAGAGATGAGAAGCCCTTCCTCCCCAGGCCTCAAGTTCCAGCCCCACCTGGGGTGGGAGTAAGGGGTGTCTTATTGTTGAATGAGGAATGGGGTGGAATCAGTTCACTATAACTGAATAGTTTTAATTACTGAGTAGTGATCGTAAATTTGTAACTCAAAGGAATTGGACTTCATTTTAATTCTTTTTAAAAAATGACTAAGTTTTTTACTTAGTGCATTTCTTTCCTCCCCCCCTCCTTTTGCTACTTTTCTCATCATTTTGTATTTTGCTTTTGTGTTTTCCTATGATAAAATCATCATAAGTATTTCCATGCTGTTATGCAGTCTTCATAATCATCATTTTAATGACAGTACTGAGTTCCCTGTATGAGTGCTGCAATTTGCTTTCTCATTCCTGGGCTGCTGGATCTACAGGCTATTTAGAAAAATTTTAAATAGCTTTCCCCATATTTTAGAATTGTTTGTTTACTTGTTTTAGAACATAAGCTTACTATCATTAATATTTTTATAATAATTTATAAATAGTGCCTATAATTATAAGTTGCTCTCCAAATCATAATTTCAAACTTCCACTGTTACCAAACTCAAATAGGAAAAAATTCCAGTTTATCTAAGTCAGTTTTTGGCATCATCTTTTAAAAAAAGTTTGCTAATTTAGCAAGTAAACATTTTTCACTATAGCTTTGGCTTACATTTCTTTGATTACTAGGGGGCTTGGTGTTTGTCTAATTCTGTGCGTTAAAAGCATTATCTGTTTTGCTTTATTTATTAAAAATCTTTTTCCCAAATGTGAAATGATGAGAAAAATATTAAGACTCTCTAACAGACACATGGTAAAGTGATACAAACAGGTGAGACAGAGGGTAGAACTACAGCTATTAAGTAAACATGTAAGAAAGTGCTGATCTCAGTAGTTACTAAACAAAAGGAAATTAAAACACTAGCGAGGTTCATAAAGATATCACCTATCTGTTTATTACCTCTTTGTAAATTTGAGCCCAATCTTTTATTTACCTTCTAGATCTTATTAACTTTTTCACATGAAAGAGTTTTAATTTTATTGAGTTAAATATAGGATTATTTCCTCTTTTTATGCTTGTTTAACTAGAAAATCAGTCTCTCTTCAAAAATGGATAAGTACTCATATCAGTTTTCTCTGATCTTCTTTACTAAGTCAATTTTTTGATTCATCAGAAGTGAATTATGTTGCATGGTAAAAACTGAAGAAATTCATGAATCCTACTCCCCCAAGGCCCATTTATTGAATGATCCTTTCATTATTCCTTGGCTTGTGATGCTTCTTTTATCATACATGCAAATATAATTTCTTTTCAGTCACCTTATCTGTTGCAATAATCTGTATGCTCATCAATATATAAAAGTAAACCAATGTTTTAATTACCATAAGTGTACAACTTGTTTTAAATCTATGGTTTACTATCTTTTTGGAAAGATTTCAAAGATGTTACCAAATATTTTAGCAGATGGGGTTTAAATTATTTCCTCAGTATTGAAAATGGATCCTGTTATGATTTTACTCTAGTCACATTAAACCTATAGGTTAATTTTGGAATATTTAAAATCTTGACACTATTGAGTAGTATAAAAAATTGATATAGTTTTTTGTCTTAGATATAAATATGTTTTCTTTTTTTAAAAGTTTTGTCTCTAGACCACTCATTTTTCTCATTTGTATAATTCTTACTTAATTTTTGCTATCTCTGATGGGAATTCTTGAATTTGGTATATAGAATTGGAATTGATGTTTTTCATATCTAATTCTTACTCTTCCACTTTGCTGAATTCATCTATGAATTCTGTTTTTCAATTGGTTAGTTTTCTAGAGCTTCTGCATGTTACTTTCTACAAATCATCATAAATTTTTTTCTGCTTTTTTATTATGATTTTGGGTTTTTTTGGTTTATAAATTGTGAAATTGATAAGAATTTCTGAACTATCACTATTTTTGAATTAATAGAAATATTTCCTTTGCTGGTGATTTGAAAGGAAAAGACGTTAGTTCTTTCCTCATTGAGCATGATGCTGCGTTGTTTTGAAATAAACTCTCTAAATCCAACCTTTTTGTCTTTTTTAAAGGGGTATAATTAGAAATGAGCATGTTTTACCATTTGCTTTGTTGCCATCCCATTAAGGAGGTAATACAAGTTTTTGTTATTTATCTTTTTTATGTTACATAGGATGGCTCAGAGTCTCTTGGACTGCAAGGAGATCCAACCAGTCCATTCTGAAGGAGATCAGCCCTGGGATTTCTTTGGAAGGACTGATGCTAAAGCTGAAACTCCAGTACTTTGGCCACCTCGTGCCAAGAGTTGACTCATTGGAAAAGACTCTGATGCTGGGAGGGATCGGGGGCTGGAGGAGAAGGGGACGACAGAGGATGAGATGGCTGGATGGCATCACTGACTCGATGGACATGAGTCTGGGTGAACTCCGGGAGTTGGTGATGGACAGGGTGCTGCGATTCATGGGGTCGCAAAGAGTCGGACAGGACTGAGCGACTGAACTGAACTGAATTGAACTGAGGATGGCTCAGATGGTAAAGAATCCGCCTGCAATGTGGGAGACCTGGGTTTGATCTCTGGGTTGGGAAGATCCCCTGGAGGAGAGCATAGCAACCCACTCCAGTATTCTTGCCTGGAGAATCCCAATGGACAGAGGAGCCTGGCAGGCTGCAGTCCATGGGGTCGCAAAGAGTAAGACACGACTGAGCAACTAAGCACAGCACAGGATGTTAATCAATTTTATAAACAATCTGCTTTTCATTAGTCAAGTGAATGTCCTTTGGCATAATAAATTGTTGACTTCTATTCCTGTTGTACAAAAACACCTGGACAACATCATTAACAATGTAGAGTAGATTTAATATGGAGGAAACTGCCTAGCAGAGAACAGTGTCACACAGACAGATCACCTAGAATCTCACTGTCCCACAGTTTAGGGAACGGAGGTAGTGAAGGACAGGGAGGCCTGGTGTGCTGGAGTTCATGGGGTAGCAGAGTCAGACACGACTGAGCAATTGAACAAAAATGTGCTTCCCAGGTGGCACAGTAGTAAAGAGTCTACCTGCCAATGCAGGAGATGCAAGCGATGTGGGTTTGATCACTGAGCTGGGAAGATCCCCTGCGAAAGGAAAAGGCCACCTGCTCCAGTTTTCTTGCTTGGAAAATTCCCTGGACAGAGAGAGGAACCTGGTGGACTAGTTCATGGGGTCACAAAGAGTTGAACATGACTGAGCACGCGTGCACACACACACACACACACACACACACACACACACACACACACATCAGGCTCTTGGTATATGGAGGCTCCTCTGTCTGTAGAGGGAGCCTTAGTCTTGCCCTATGTATTCATGAAGACGGCCAGGGATCATCTATGTGAGTATGCAAGAATGGACGCTCCCAGGCCTAGAAGGGGTCTTTCTAGAAAAGAGGACCCCTGGAAAGTTGAGGCTGCCTTTCCTTTCTTTGAGGGGATTCAAGTCTCCTGTGCCAGCTCTCTGCTGAACTACCAAAATGGAGAGGAAACAAGCTAGGACCATGGAGTGTTTCCTGTTCCCTGTTACTTCATTTACAATTTTAGTATCTGTGTTCATCAAGAAGACTGGGCCGTAGTATTAGTCTTTTGATTTTTAAATTTTTTTTGTATATAACAATGTATTTTATACTGTGTTTCCTGTGAAGTTATAGCCACTTAGAGCTATTCCAAGACCAGGGGCATAATCTTGTTTGAACCACATGATTCATCTGAATTTACCTTTATTGTAATTGATTCTAATTGTTTTTATGGTTTTGACTTTTGTTAATTTTATGCCTCTTTTAGCCAAGTTGTTTGTTTCTTCCTTTGTGTGTGTTCTATTGGATAGGGCTTCCCTGGTGGAATAGAAGATATTCTGTATGCTCTTATGTTTATAATAATTTGGAAAATGGAGAACTTGATTTTAATTTTATTAGTGGTAAGGTTAGCAATTTTTATAGATTTATTGAATTTCTGTTTGTGATGTTATTATGAAAACTAAATATTACAATTAACTCCATTTTATGGAAAAGTAAGAAGAATATATGCTCTTTTGCTCTTTTCCCTCTTTATATACTTTTTGTTAGTTTAATCTGGGGTTGTAGGCCCTGTTGTTTAAGGTAAATAAATGCTTTTATTAAAGTATATTTTGTCATTTGTGTCCTATGTTAGTTACCATAGTTACACAAATTATTTTAGACATCAATCTTTCTCCTTTAGTTTTTAGTGATTTCTAAAGTTTTTTCTCTTGCAATTTTCAGGGCTTATTGCTAGTTCTTTACCATTCTACTATGACTTCCCAATGATAGAGTTTTAAATTTGATTCATTTTCATTTTCCAGTGGATGAATTAACATCTTAAGCAATCTTTTTCATAGACATATCTGAGATTGTCATTTTGCTCTCAACCATGACTAGCAAATTGACCGGTTAGCATATTTTTTGTGCCATCACCTCTCTATAACTTTACTACTAAAACCCAAAGGCATTTCTCTACTGTTTTCTGCAGAGAAACAAAAACAGAAACTTTATTGATTATACATTAATTCTTGGAAATTACCTTTTTTAAGTTTAGAAGATTTCAAGATGACTTTTATTTTCTTGGAACTCAAAGAATAAAGCTGATAGGAAACACATTGCCTATTAAATCTGCCATGAACACAGTGACACTTCTTTATTTCTATTGGTGTCAGGTCCTTTTATACTACGGAGAGATTATTATTATTATTTTTTTATTACAGTTGATTTTGATCCACTTTTTTCCTTTAAAGATGATCATAGTTTGTAATTTGAGTCTCTGTCATCTTACTTCCATTTCTGTTGTCTTCTTTTACTTTCCTAGGTCTTTATTCTGAATTTTATGATTCCATCTCAAGCTTATCTTGTCTTCTTCAAAATTTATTTTTCTGCTAAGTCAAATCTGCTATTTAGTACTTCCAGTAGAGATTTTATTTCAGTTCTTCAATTTAGATTAACTCTCTTATTTTTGTCTATTTGATAGAAAAAAGTGAAAGTGAAGTCGGTCAATCGTATCCCACTGTTTGCGACCCCGTGGACCATAGCCTACCAGGCTCCTCCGTCCACGAGATTTTCCAGGCAAGAATCCTGGAGTGGGTTGCCATTTCCTTCTCCAGTGGATCTTCCCAACACAGGGATTGAATCCAGGTCTCCCACATTGTAGGCAGATGCTTTACTGTCTGAGCCACCAGGGAAGTCCATTTGATAGAATCATGCCCTTATATTTCATTGAGAACATAAGCCAGAAGTTAATTTTTTTCTTATTTCCTGGAGTAAATCTATTCCTGGGGAAGGATTTATTTTTAAAATTTTATTTTAATATAAAACAGAGAAAATTGCATAAATATGCACAGGATAAAAAGTTGTAAGAAGTTAACACCATATAATTCGAATCTAGGTCAAAAAATTCAATATGGTCAGACTCCCAAAAGCTCTTTGCAGAACAAACTACATAATTTGTAGGGTTCAGTGAAAAGTCAAAATGTGGTGCTCCTAGTTTCAAAATTAGTAAAAATTTCAAGACAACACCAACAGAGCATTAAACCAAGTGCAGAGCCCTTCTGAGCATGCAGCCCTGCCCAGCTGTACAAGTTCACATGCTTAACTTTTGCAGAGGCTGTGAGGAGTAAATGAAATCATGTTTGTGTGGCCACTGTATTGAACTGCATTAAGATGCAATTTTATTTTCCTGTCTTGCCCACTCAGCCACAGTTATCTTCTCCTTCCCTGGAAGAAGACTCCTGCAGGCCCATGATAATAGTCAGAGTCTTGGATAATGCACAACTGCAGAGATTTTAGGTTACAAATATTGTCTCATTTAAGTACTTGAAGTGGGTAGTCCTGGACAATAATCGGAATTCCTCACTTTCGTAGCTTGGTTTTCCCTTGGCTTAGTCCTGCTTAGGGCTAGAGGCCTGTAACAGGAAGGTGATCCTCCGTCTGAGCCCACTTGCTGCGATTTCAGTGTCTTCAGTTAAGTGGGGAAGAGATTCAGAGGATAGGACAGCTTTGCTTGGTTTAGGGACTTAGGTCGTTGGCCGTGGCAGGTTGTCCATGTTGTCTTTATTTTCCTGTGGTGTGTTTAATGGGTACTCAGCTAAGAGGCTGACTGCTGTGTCCTCTCCTGCAGTCATCTGGAGGGTGCATCT